>NC_091626.1:39364500-49364500 GCF_027580195.1 Bos mutus | reverse complement strand
GGATTCTCCAAACAAGAACACTGGAGTGGGTTGCCATTTCCTTCTCCAGTGCATGGAAGTGAAAAGTGAAAGTAAAATTGCTCAGTCGTGTCAGACTCTTCTCGACCCCATGGACTGCAGCCTACGAGGCTCCTCCGTTCATGGGATTTTCCAGGCAAGAGTACTGGAGTGGGGTGCCATTGCTAATTGTAAGAGAAATGCAAATCAAAACCACAACAAGGTTTTACCTCACACAAGTCAGAATGGCCACCATCAAAAAGCCTACAAATAATAAATGCTGGAGAGGGTGTGGCAAAAAGGGAACCCTCTGACACTGTTGGTGGAAATGTAAACTGGTGCAGTGAGCTGGTTTGGTGGTGCTGAATTCTCTCAGCTTTTGCTTGTCTGTAAAGCTTTTGATTTCTCCTTCATATTTGAATAAGATCCTTGCTGTACTGCTGGGTAGAGTAATCTGGGATATAGGTTATTTTCTTTCATCACTTTAAGTATGTCTTGCCATTCCCTTCTGGCCTGAAGAGTTTCTATTGAAAGATCAGCTGTTATCCTTATGGGAATCCCCTTGTGTGTTATTTGTTGTTTTTCCCTTGCTGCTTTTAATATTTGTTTTTTGTGTTTGATCTTTGTTAATTTGATTAATATGTGTCTTGGGGTGTTTCGCCTTGGGTTTATCCTGTTTGGGACTCTCTGGGTTTCTTGGACTTGGGTGACTATTTCCTTCCCCATTTTAGGGAAGTTTTCAACTATTATCTCCTCAAGTATTTTCTCATGGCCTTTCTTTTTGTCTTCTTCTTCTGGGACTCCTATGATTTGAATATTGGGGCGTTTAACATTGTCCCAGAGGTCTCTGAGGCTGTCCTCATTTAATTATTTTTTCTTTTTTCCTGTTTCATTTATTTCTACCATTCTATCTTCTACCTCACTAATCCTATCTTCTGCTGCCGTTATTCTACTGTTGGTTCCCTCCAGAGTGTTTTTTATCTCATTTATTACATTATTCATTATATATTGACTCTTTTTAATTTTTTCTAGGTCCTTGTTAAACATTTCTTGCATCTTCTCAATCTTTGTCTCCAGGCTATTTATCTGTAACTCCATTTTGTTTTCAAGATTTTGGATCATTTTCACTATCACTATTTGGAGTTCTTTATAGGTAGATTCCCTATCTCTTCCTCTTTGGTTTGGTGGGCATTTATCCTGTTCCTTTACCTGCTGGGTATTTCTCTGCCTTTCCATCTTGTTTATATTGCTGTGTTTGGGGTGGCCTTTCCATATTCTGGCAGTTTGTGGGTCCTCTTTATTGTAGAGGTTCCTCACTGTGGATGGGGTTGGACATGTGGCTTGTCAAGGTATTCTGGTTAGGGAAGCTTGTGTTGGTGTTCTGGTGGGTGGAGCTGGATTTCTTTTCTCTGGAGTGCACTGAAGTGTCCAGTAATGAGTTTTGAGATGTCAACGGGTTTGGTGTGACTTTGGGCAGCCTGTATACTGAAGCTCAGCACTATGTTCCTGTGTTGCTGGAGAATTTGCATGGTCTGTCTTTCTCTGGAACTTGTTGGCCCTTGGGTGGTGCTTGGTTTCAGCATAGATATGGAGGCGTTTGATGAGCTCCTATTGATTAATGTTCCCTGGAGTCAGGAGTTCTCTGGTGTTCTCAGGATTTGGACTTAAGCCTCCTGCCTCTGGTTTTCAGTCTTATTCTTACAGTAGCCTCAAGACTTCTCCATCTATACAGCACCGATGATAAAACATCTAGGTTAATTATGTAAAGTTTCTTCATAGTGAGATACACCTGGAGAGGTACACAGAGTTACATGGAGAAGAGAAGAGGGAGGAAGGAGATAGAGGTGGCCAGGAGGAGAAGAGGGGGAATCAAAAGGGGCGAGAGCAAGCTAGCCAGTAATCACTTCCCTATGTGCTCTCCACAGTTTGGATCTCTCAGAGATGTTCACGGAGTTACACAGAGAAGAGAAGAGGGAGGAAGGAGACAGAGGTGGCCAGGAGGATAAAGGGGGAAATCAAAAGGAGACTGATCCAGCCAGTAATCAGTTCCCTAAGTGTTCTCCACAGCCTGGAACACACAAAAAGATTCACAGAGTTGGGTAGAGAAGAGAAGGGGGAGGGAGGAGACAGAGGCAACCTGGTGGAGAAAAAGGAGAGCCCAAGGCAGGAGAGAGCAATCCAGCCATTAATCTCGCTCCCAAGTAAAAATGGGTACTGAAGATTGGGTTCTTAAAGGTACAAAATTGATAGCAAATACCAAAAAGCAAAGATTAAAAATCTAGAGTAGAGGTTAGATTCTCAAAAATACAATATTAAAGAAAAAAACAAAGTCACAAAAATTATGATATATATATATATATGAAGTTTGCTTTAAAAATAGGGTCTTTTTTTTGCAAAGTAATAGTAGGTTATTAAAATGAAAATTAAAGGAGTAATAGAGGACTTAAAATTTTTTTAATGTAAGGAAATTTAAAAAATGATAATAGTAAAAATATAGCTAGGCCTTTCTCTGGTGTTATTGTGGACAGTGTGGGGTCAGTTCATTTTCAGATAGTTCCTTGATCTGGCTTACACTTCTCAAGATCTATAGGCCTATTCCTATGTAGTCGGTGCTAACTGCAGGGTTTTAATCTATTTCACCTGTCACTTCCAAAGCGGTTCCCTCTGTTTATTTCGGCTTCTGTCTGCTGGCCTCTTCAGCGTCTAATTTCCGCCCGGACACAAGGGGGCGGTGGTGGTCACTTTTTTTAGGCTCACTTGTTCAGTCGTGCTGTGGGGAGGGAGGAACACTGCAAACAAATATCACTGGTGTCTGTGGGGAGTGCTCCCAGTGTCTCGGCCACACTTAGGTTTGCCCCCGCTCACTGGCGTGTGTGCTTTCCCAGTCTACACTGCTTAGGCTCTAGGTTGCTCTGCCGGGAATTGTCTGAGGCAGGTCCTGGGTTGAGTGCACTTCCTAGGTCTAAGCCACTCAGGCTCAGGTTCTTGAGTACTCAGGCTCAGTTCTTCAGTACTCCACAAAGGTGCAGACTTGATTGGGCCTGCATTTTGTGCCCTTCCCCGGTTGGAGCAGCTCAGGTGACCAGGTGCTTGGCAAGCATGGTCGCCCCAGTTGGGGCTGCGACTTATCACCTCCCCTGTCCTTGCCGCTCGGTTTTCTAGGTGTACAACAGGCGTGCCTTCTCTTGTGTGCCGTGTGTCTCCTCTGGGGAGCTTATCTCTGGGTGCGATCCTCCGGGTGGATGTCGACCGTCCAGAATCCCAAGGAGTCTTGGTTAGCAACAAAGCCTGCTTGCAGTTTGGTAGATGATGCCTCTCTGGGGCCGCAAGTGCCCCCTTCCAGCTCTGGCTGCCCTCGCCTGCCTGTCTCTGGAGGGGGATAGGCCGGTCTGCAGCCGGCTAGCTCTGCTCAGTCCTTTGTTCCGTGAGCGGGCCTGGCGGTGTCTTAGGTTAGGGCTTTTCATGGGATAGCTATCCCACAGTCTGGGTTGCTCTCTCTAGTTAGTTCCCTCAGATTGCCCTCGGAGCATTCAGGCCCGGTCCTTATCCTAAGCAATGCAGCCCGCACCTTCCTGTTCAGTCCCCGCTTGCTAGTGGCAGATGCAAGCGTCTGAGCTGCTTCTCCGCTGGGAGTTGCCTTTAGGCATGTAATCTGTGGGGTTTAATTATTTATTTATTTTTCCTCCTGGTTATGTTGCCCTCTGAGGTTCCAAGACTCGCCACAGAGTCACCGGTGAGAGTGTTTCCTGGTATTTGGAAACTTCTTTTTCTTAAGTCTCTCTTCCTGGGATGGATCTCCATCCCTCCCTCTTCTCTCTTTTTATCTTTTATATTTTTTCCTACCTCCTTTTGAAGACAATGGGCTGCCTTTCTGGGTGCCTGATGTCCTCTGCCAGCATTCAGAAGTTGTTTTGTGGAATTTGCTCAGCATTCAAATGTTCTTTCAATGAATTTGTGAGGGAGAAAGTGGTCTCCCCGTCCTAGTCCTCCTCCATCTTAGGACCGCCCCTGACAAATACTATATCACTCCTATATGGAATCTAAAGTATATACAAATGAATGTATAAACAAAACAGAAACAGACTCATAGACACAGAAAATAAATTTATGATTACCAAAGGGGAGAGAGAGGGTGAGAGGGACAAATTAGGGGTATGTATTTAAGAGATATAAACTGCTATACATAAAATAGATAAGCAACAAGGACATACCATATAGCACAGTTAGTTATATTCAATATCTTGTAATAACCTATAATTGAATATGTATAATTTGCAAAAAAAAAACAAACAAACCTGAATCACTATGCTGTACACCTGAAACTAACAAAATACTATAAATCAACTATACTTAAGTGTTTTTTAAAAAAGATTTTTGAGTGTAGATCTAAGTTCATGATTACAGAAGGGAAAGGCTTTAAGTCAGAAAATGCAAAGTAAAAACTACAAAGACTAGTGAACTGCACAATGTAGGACCAGGTAGTCAGCCAGTCACCAGGGGCCCACTGGGATTCAATGTTAGCACTGATCCTCTACTGAGACACACATTTCAACGTCATGTGTCCAACTCCAATAATATATCGATATCTCTGTAGAGATAACAGGGTAGTAAGCAAATTCATGAGTAAGTCATTACTGATTTGAGCCAAATACAGGAAACTATCAGAATTATTTTTAAATATATTAATGAAGCCATTCCCTCAACAAATGGGACATTATACAGAACTCTCAAAACCTCCCCTCGTGTCCCTGTTTGAATCATCTTTAATACATATCTTTACACGATGTATTCCATGCACCCCCATGTCATGAACTCACCTTTTAAAAAACAGCTTTATTGAGATATAATTCACATAACATACAATTCAGTGGCTTTGGATATACTCACAGATATGTGCAACCATAACCACAGTCAATTTTACAATATTTTCATCACTTCAAAAAGAAACCTGGTACCCTTTAGTTATCACCTCCCAACTCCACCTCAGACCTTACAAGCATACTAGTCTCCTAAAGTCTTCCCCTGGAAGTTACAAGCTTTATTCAATAAATTCCAGAGTTTCAAAATAGTTACGCAAGACAAATTCTGCCAGTGCAATTGCTGTCCTAGGTGGGGAGATTTCCGGTTGCTTCTTATTTCATCTTCCCAGAATCCTCCTTGGCATATTCACCCTTGGGTTTCCTGCCTACTCACCCCATGCCCTAACACATCTATATCTGTATTACCTCCTGTTTTCCATTTCCATCCCCTACTTGGGTGTTCAGACTATTAAAGAGGTCATGAATTCTGCTCAACAAGGGGCATCAGCCACATTTCAGGATTCATCAGTCCCAGAGAACCAGGGACCCACCTCTTTAAATCTCTCAACTCTTCCTCCTCACCTTGTACCCTTTTACATTTTTGCCCAATTTTCTACCAACATGATCAAATTCCTAAGAGAGAGGGATTTTCATGTTCTGTGTTTATGTGCACATACCTTCTTTTCTAACTTCCAAAACCATAACAAGTTTGTTAGGGTTTTTTTTGTTGTTTTTTCATTTTTTAAAGTTAAATTCTGTTGACAAATTTCCCCCAAGATCTCTGAGTTAACTACAGACAACAGGATTATTTTTAAAAATTCTTTTTGTAAAACTCAACATCTCCAAGATCTTAAACAAGGAAAACCAGCCCGTTGAGCATGCATGTCTGATGCCTCTGAGCCTGGAGCAGGTCCTCTGACCATAACTAGTGGAGAGCAGAAGTGGTGATATTTCACCTCCCATTGCTCCCCTTGCTGCCATTCACTCTCTGAGTGAGGCTGGTCTTATTTGTGGACTAGTAAACACTGGGCTGTAGGGAAGGGAGATTGTAGGCCTCTTTACCCTGAAGAGAACTGCAGCTTGACTGGGCTGCTGAACTGGGCCTTTGTAAGGAAAGGGTCCCCCTGCCTCTCCTCCCCCACCTTGTAAATGTCCAGGGAGAAAAGGCCCACAGGGGAGTGGGTCACCCTCACAGTTGTGGCCAGCCAATTCCTCGCTTGCCTGTGAGTTCCCAGAGGAAATGCAAACAAATCAGACCACATTTGGCTGCTGGCCAACGAATCTTTTAACTTCTTCAATAAAAAGTCTTGAAAACTTTGATTCTGACCCAAATCTTTTGCTCTAGCATAAAAAGTGCTGGGCCTCAAGGCTCTCTGTTGAGGGAAACAGTGTGTCTGTGGCATGTGAATAAGGATGTTTATCTCAGAACTGGTGCCTCGAGCTTCACCAGGTTCTATAATAAGCTCCATGCATTTTACTTCAGCTTTCAAACCTTCCTGAATTTCTAGTGAGTGTTTACCTCCACCCGTTAGAGCAGTCGTTGGGTGGGTTTACTTGTGAATGGTCTTAAGCCCATCTTCTTTCTTTGTAAGCCTCCAGTTGTGCTTTGTAAAAGGGCCCAGAGGTTACTGAGTTTCCACTGAAATTGGGATGAGAGAAAACAAACTCTCAAGCAGGAAGCATTTAAAAGGTGTTGGTCACTGGTATTCACTATCCAAAGTGGTCCTGGAGCTACCACATTACAAAAAAATAAAAATAAATTTAAAGAATTGATGAGCTAAAAGGTGTAGTTTGTTTTTTTTCTTTTAGACTAAATGGTACATTAGATCTTTTTTTTCATTCCCTCTCTGTTGCTGCTTATTTCCAAAGTAGATTATATGGCAGACGCCTGCTCTCTAAAGTCACATCTCAACCTTATATATAGAAGTCTCAAGAGGTGGACCCAGGGACAGAGGAGCCTGGTGGGCTACAGTCCATGGGGTGGCAAAAGAGTTAGATGTGACTTAGCGACGAAACAAGAGATGGAAGAACCCAGTTTTCCATGCCCAGGTGTCTCTCTTAGTCTCAAATCAATACCCTTACCACCTTCACTTCCACACTTCCCTAGAAATAATATTACTGAGTTCACTTTGAGCCTTTGAGAGGAAGTCTGGAGGAAATCAGTTGCAAGCAAACCACTAAGCAGTAATTTCTTACTCTACTCTGTCACTAGTTTACCTGTACAATATGGACATTCAGAGAGCAGCTGAGCCTTTGCATGCGGTCTCCTGGGTATGACCTTCAACCTCCTAACCTGAAATCTGCCTTCAACACACCTGGGAACCAAAGCCATCAAGAACATTCCCCAGAGAGTGTCAAATAGCTGGAAAAGTAACTGGGAGCAAGACAGGATTCCAAATTCAAGGAAAGAAGAAAGAATCATAGATCAGACCCCAGGCAAATTTTTTTTTTTTTTTCATAAAACTGGAGTGACCAAAAAAAAAAAAACAAAAACTGGAGTGAGCAATCATTGTTACCCATTTCTTTATTTGCTCCCTTAAATAACATCTCACAGAGTCAACCTCAAACTATTCATTTCCATCTAAATGACTTTTAGTGAAAATAGGTGGGAACTAACTCCATTTCAGAATTAATTCCTTTAATGGCACACTTTCAGACATGTCACAGAGCATTGAGTGTTATAAAGTAATATTTTTGTTGCTATTAAAGTGCCAGTTTAAATTATACGTACATAAATGTGCTGCGTCTAGTCTGTTAGGTCACCACCAAATCATTTCTAAAGACGAACACCATTAACAAGAGCAGGGGAAGTGCTTCCCTATTTAGGCATCCTTTCTCTCTTTTTAGCCTGGTGGCTATACACACATCATCATCCCTCCCCCATCCCATCTCTGCACACACACACACACACAAACACACACAAAATTTACTTTAGCCTCCTCTTAAAACAATTTCATTCTATCATAATATTTGTGGAGTAAATGTGATACTTGACCTTATTTTGTTCTGTTTTCATTATCTTGTTATCATTATATTCATTCATTTACATGGATACTTCTAAAATTGGTCAGAACTCTCTTGGAGCCTACAAATTATGACAGCAGACAAAACAACATATTCGTAGATATGTATGACGCTGCAATTCTAAAGCACTATGAAGTCAACTCCTCATATGAAGATAATACTGCTAGTGCTGATAGACAAGCCATAAACGACTATGCTGGATGCCTGTCTTGGTAATGTCTTTTAGAGCTTTGGAAGAATCCCTCACTGTAGGTCACTTTGTTTGACCTTCCTCCTTTCTCTGGGGAATTTCTGGGTGACTGTTTAAGGGGAGACTGATTCTAGAGGGAGGTAGCCAAGGCTGCACAGAAAGGGCTGTGGTCATTGTCACCTGCCCAGGGAAAGAGTAGTTCATGTTGTTCTCAGGTTGTAGCAAGTCCTATCATGGGCTGCCCTGAGGATTCACAAAGCTGCGCATCTGCTTCTGCTGCCCCTATGCTTCCTCGGTTTCTATCCTTGTTCACTATAAGAACCAGAACCTTATTGTCTTGGTGTTCAAACACAGTGACTTGCCCTGTCATTTCTCCATCTAACCATCCCTGCCCTCTCCCAAGTCATTAACCCAAATTCCTCCTCCATGCTACAATTTTACCCCTAGAAAATTGAACTTAGCTATTCTATTGATCAGCAGACTTTGCTTGGAAGCCCACTTTAGAAAAGCAAGTAACAGAAAACTTCTGGCTGTTTCCAATCTAATGGTCTCTCTGAGCTTATCTTGTTTTATTTTTGGCTTCCCAAACTCTGATCCATTTGAGAAAATGATAATCTCTCAGCAGAAAGGACAAACTTAATGAAAGCACCACATACTTGGTAAAATTTTAAGAGTTCCTAGGAAGAGTCTAAAATTCTAACACTGGAACTATTGCCATACATTTCTGAGAAGGATAACACAATAATCCATTATCATGCCCCAATACCTTGGCATAGCTTTCTGTCAAATAGCTAGCTATTTTCTTGGAAAACAATGTAATGAGATACTGATGTGGCAAGTTTTGATAGGAGAGAGAGGATGGGAGGAGAAGGCAATGGCAACCCACTCCAGTACGCTTGCCTGGAAAATCCCATGGACGGAGGAGCCTGGAAGGCTGCAGTCCATGAGGTCGCAAAGAGTCAGGCACGACTGAGCGACTTCACTTTCACTTTTCGCTTTCATGCATTGGAGAAGGAAATGGCAACCCACTCTAGTGTTCTTGCCTGGAGAATCCCAGGGACGGGGGAGCCTGGTGGGCTGCCGTCTATGGGGTCACACAGAGTCAGACATGACTGAGGTGACTTAGCAGCAGCAGCAGCAGAGGATGGGGTATATAAAATACAGAAAACTCAGAAAGGGAGAGTACAATAAGTAGATCACCATCATGGAATGAAGTGGACAATATTAAGCACCTAAGGATTATGGCAAAAAGAAAATAGAAGCAAGCTCTGAATCAATCAAGATTCAGTCAAAAAAACAGAAAACACTCCAGACATTTCAGAGAGAATCTGGTACAGGGAATTGATTATCAAGTTGATGAAGGCTAGGAAGCCTAACAAGGTATATTAATGCACCCCAGAAATCAGCAATAACATGAACCCAAGATGCCACCAATCTCTAAGTCTGAAGGGGCCATTAAAGGAGGCAATGCCACTAACTCTCAGGAGCTAGGGTATCCAGTTTGAATAAAAATTTGAAGTAGATTTTGGGTATGTTCCCACTTCCATTTCCATGTAACCCCCTTCTTCAGGACTCCAAGCCTGGGGGTGAAGATTTTATAGATTACATAAAAGATTAAGGAAAGCTACTGTATCCCAGTGAACTCAGTCCAGAACCCTCAGGCATCAAAGAAAGGTTGAGTCCTCTCTGGTCTTTAAATAAACAGGAGAGAAATTAATTTGATCAACCCTTGCCCTTACCCTCCCCTATACCAGCTGGCTCTCACCCCCAGTCCATCAGAGGTAGGATGACCAGATATCCTTGGTTTGCCAAGGACAACCTCAACACACACTTGTCCTAGCATCACACCTTTTTAGCATATGTCCTGGAATTTTCATCTTTTAATGAAGTATTACTAAGATATAAAACTATAAAACTCTTAGAAGGAAAATATTGATGAAAAATCTGCATGACGTTAGATTAGGCAATGATTTCCTAGAAATGACACCAAATGCACAAGGCAATCAAACAAAATAAGGGATAAACTGGATTCATCAAAATTTAAAACTTTTGTGCTTTCAAAAGACACTATTAAGAAAGTGAAAAACTCAGAGAATAAGGAAAGTATCTACAAATTATCTGATACGGGTCTTGCATCCCCAATATATAAAAAATGCATAACTAGACAAAAAAAAACAACAAATAACCCAATTTTGAAAAGGGCAAAGGTTAAAAGACATTTCTCCAGAAAAGATATATGAAAAGATGCTCAACATCATTAGAATTAGGGAAACAAGCCAACAGATAAACTGGATACATCAAAATTAAAAATTCAAATCAAAACTACAATGATATATCACTGTTTATAAAGGTACCTGTTATCTCTTCACACACTAGATATAACAGAAACAACAGATGGTAACAATTGCTGATGAGGATGTGGAGCAATCTGAAGCCTCACACACTGCTGATGGGAATGTAAAAGGGTGCAGACAGTGTGGGAAACCATGTGATGGTTCCTCAGAAAGTTCAGTGTAGAGTTACCATGTGATGCAGCAATTATACTCCTAGGTATATGTAACTAGGAGAACTGAAAACATATATTCACGTAAACATTTACACACAAATGTTCATAGTAGCATTATTCATAATACCCAAAAAGTGGAAACAATTAAAATGTCCATCAACTAGAGTGAACAAATGAGGTATATCCATATAAAGAAATACTAACAATAATAAAGTATTGTTGAATGCTACAACATGCTACAACATGCCTTATGCTAAGTGAAAGTAGCCAGACACAAAAGACTACATATGGTATGATTCCATTTCTATAAAATGTCCAGGATAGGCAAATCCACAGAAATGAAATAACAGTGATTGCCAGAGGCTAGGGAGAAGGTGAAACTGGTACTGACTGCTAATAGGCACAGGGTTTCAGTTGTTGTGGCTGAAATAATTATTTATTTCATTAAATAATTCCATATGTACTTCTGTATGTTTTTTCTCTGGATGTATGCTGCATTAAAAAAAATCACTCATTTATTTGATGATTGTTCTTATAATACAAAGCAACCCCCCCAAAAAAAAAAACAGTGAATAATCAATTATCAATGATTAACTTGCTATAGTTTTCCTCTGCTTTACAAATACCTTCTTCAATTAAATAAAATAACCACAGTATAACTTCCTGACACAACTGCCAAATTAATCTAAAATAAAAAGAAATTATTGTAATTTCTCAATTTTCTTTAGCCTAGCTGGACTTTTGTCATTCAGAATGGCCTCCAATCTGAAAGTAACCAAGAAAAGAAAAAGCAAAATGTGTCTCTTTTCAGTAGAAAAACAAAAACCCCCAGTGACAGGCTTGTCAATCTGCTCACAGAAGTTATGGCACCTTCTTATTGGCAGAACTCCTGAAGGGCCAGCTGCTCCTCACCAAAGCCAAAAGGTGTCAAAGAAACAAAAAAGGAAATAAGAAAACAGGCAGGGGATATTCAAGGATGATCATAAAATCCCAATCTAGGTCCTAACTCTACTGCTAGATATGTGTGACCCTAGGCAAGTCACTTAAACTCTCTGAGACTCAGTTTCCTCATCAATAAAATAGGAAAATAATATCTGTCTTCAGGCAGATTAAGCCCCTGATAGTATTTGGAATAAGCCTCTGACCTAGAGGCACTCAATAAATGTTTCCTGGTTGTTGAGATGACAAAATGCTTTTCTTTGGAGGCCTTTTAGACGTAATTAGGGATAGAAAGTCATAGATAGCAGAAAAATTATATAGAGGGCTTTGCAGAATACAAGTTGGGAATCCCCTAATGTGAGGAAAGTTGATATTTTATTTTTTATTTTATTACTAGCTTTTTAGCCACACCACGTGGCAAGCAGGATCTTAGCTCTCCAACCAGGGACCAATCTTAGGCCCCCTGCAGTGGAAGCACAGAATCTTAACCACTAGGAATCTGGGGAGTCCTGGAGGCTGATATTTTAAACCAACTTCGTACTCTAATAAAGAGGACAAATAAAGAGAGGACAAATAAGTTTCATTTTGAGTGGCAACTCAGACTAACTAGTAGTGAATGCCCAAAGCGCTATGGCAGAAAGAATTCTGAAGATGAGTCCTGAATCCAAGGCCAGAAGGGATGTGATAGATTACGATGTTTGCCCTCATCTCAGAAGAGGAAGTGATGACATATGCCATTCCTGATCTTCTATGGACTAAGGACAAACCTGCAGTGACTTAGGTAGCTAACTTCACAAGAGAAAACTCAGACAAGTAATATAATAGTACTTCTTAAACCAAGAAATATTTTAGTTGAGAAACAATTTACTTTAAAAAAAAAACTAACAAAAATACCAATACTGATTAAGATCTATGGTATTACAGGGACAGCTCTTTTCAGGGAAATCCTTTTTTTCTGACTTCTGCCCTTGAAACTTGAGGAAGAGGGCAGGAAGGGATACTCTGTTGGACAGCCCAGGACCTGACACACTTTAACCATCCATACGTTTCTTGTCCTTGGAAGAAACAAAAATCCTCTCCCCTCCTCCCTCACTCCCACCAAAACCCTACAATTTATAGACAAATCAGTAGTTCAAAGTCCACAGTATTCTTCCTGGGACTTCCCTGGTGGTCCAGTGGTTCAGAGTCTGCTTTGCAATGCAGGGGACCTGGGTTTGATTCCTGTTTGGGGAACTGGGATTCTGCATGCTGTGGGCAACTGGTCTTGCATGCCGCAATGAAAGATCCCAAATAATGCAACGAAGATCTGGCATGCCAGGGCTAAGACCCAACACAGCCAAATAAATATAAATAAATTTTGTTTTGTTTTGTTTTTTTAAAAAAGGAAAATTCCCAGCTACAACTGCCAATACTGGGGCAAGTTCAGCTCAGACCAACCTACCAAGGAGTTTTTAGCCTGGAGCTGCTCCAGCAAAGGCCTCTGCTTGTGCCCCTCTGGCCTGTCGAGCAATGTCTGCTGATGCAAGACTTCAGAGCTTCATTCTGATGGGAAGATTTAAAAAGTCCTCTTCTACTCCCCTCTGCTTTCTTAATCAACACTTAGCTGCCACAATAAGGGGCTCTTCCTTTTGATGCTAATTGCACTGCCTGATTGTAGGGTTATTATCTTTAATAACCTGGCCAGACCTAAAACATAGAGAGGAGAGTTCCATGTCTACATAGAGTAACACATGCCTCTTCACTCCAAATTTAATACTGAATTTGATCAAATGCCTCACGAATTCCTAGCATAGTGTAGGAGTGTGTCCTTCATGAAATCAAAACCTGGTTAGGGCATTACCTCTTTTACAAGAACTAAATTTACCCTCTTGCCTTAAATAACTAGGAAGCTGGAGAAATTATATAAAATTGTTATTTGTTGAGACACTGAAAACTACCAGCACAAAGCAAATTTCCCTGAGAGAAGGGAAACAAAAGCAAAGCAAGCCCTGTAATTGTTGCACCTTACTATCTGGATGCAGTTTTCAAAGCACAGGACAGGGAGGAAAAGTTCTAATAGCTCAAGGAGGCCAGGAGGGCTAGATTTGGGGATGGAAAGAGTTTATGTTTCCAGCAGCCAAAGTGCTCGCATGATACAGAAGTACAATACTCAGAAAGGTGTCGCTTTAGGGGAGGATAATTTAACCCTAGACTAAAAATTGTTCTGGACCAAGCATAACAAGTCTTTAAGGCAGATCTTGAAAAGATCAATCTGATTCCAAGTGCCTTAACAAAACACATCCCAACACCATGTAAAATAATACAGTAAAATCCAACATTCAACAATGTCTAGCATCTAGTTTAAAAAAAAATATATATATATATATATATACACACACACACATACACCAGACATACAAAAAAGCAGACAAAATATGACCAATAACAGAAGAAAATACAATCAATAGAAACAGACACAGGCCCTATATACATTGGTTAGCACTTTGGACTCTGAAACAGACACAGAAATGACAGAGATACCAGAATTATCTGACAAAGACATTACAACAGCTATTAAAAATATACTCCATATGTTCTAGAAGAAGAAAACCTGAGCATGATGAAAAAAAATTGAAGATATAAAAAAGACCCAATGGCACCTCTATAGAGAAGAAAAATATTATGTCTGAATTTAAAAACACATTAGTAACATTTTAGACAAAGGTAAGTTAGATATAGGAAGGAGACAGAGACACGAACAAATGGATATCAAATTCTTCTAGAAGTTGAGGAAAATTCTTCCTTTTAAAATGACATAATTCTCTTGGAATTGCCATCAAAGATTAAGAATAACAGATTTAATGTTAGGATTAGCAGCAAGGAAGGAACTATCACAGATTGTTTTTTCTAGATTAGACCTTTGTAGGTCTATAAATTGAGATCTTGGTTGAATGTTACTTCCAAGACAGCACTGTCCTATAGACATATAATACAGTCACATATGTAAGTTTAAATTCTCTAGTAGCCACATTAAAAAGAAATATGTAAAATTAATTTTAGTAATATATTTTAGTTAGCCTAATATATTCAAATATTATTTCAATATTATTAAACAATTTTAATATTTTATATTTTTTGTACTAAATCTTTAAAATCCAATGCCCATTTTATACTTAAAATACATCTCAGTCCTGACTAGCCACATTTCAAGGGTGCAGTTACCACATGTGGCTAGTGGCTACTATACTGGACTGCATAAGTTTAAGCAGTTGCATTAGTCAGGGTCATGCTAGGTATTGTAACAAACTCAAAAATCTCAATGGCTTAACACAATCCAAGACTTATTTTCAATTCAGGTTACAGTCCAAGGACGTTAAGAAGGAAAAGAACTCAACCTCATTTCAAGGACTCAAGTTTCTTATAGCCAGTGGTGCCACTGTCTCCGTTCTGGAGACTTTCACTGGATTCTCTTTATCCAGTCACCTAAAGAGCAAAGAGGAAGGGCATCCCACTAAAGCAGCAGCAGCTTTGGGTGCAAAGTCTCCCCATAGCAAATCACCATCATACAAGTCACATTTACACTTAAGACCTCCATTTGTATTACATGTGCTAACATTCCGTTGGCCACACCAAGAATGGAAGGAGAAAAGAGAAGGGGAATGAAATAGGCTGAACAAAGATCTATCACAATGTGGACGGTTCAATTTGAAAACCCTCTGTAAGAGGAGAAATTAAAGCTGAGCAACTGATGTGTTTCCCTCTCCACTGGTAATGGTAGCCTTGCTGCTCCCGTATTCTCTAAGATACAGCATACACCAATAATAACAAAAATATGGTGTGAAAATACAGATCATTACAGAAAATGGCTCAGACTGCATTACTAGGGGCCTCTTAATGATCTACTTTTGTTAGAAAACCCTGTTTTAAACTGTAAAATAAAACACAGACACAGAAAACCACACTATACAAATGGATAATTTCATACATTATTTTTTCAAATTTTATCGAAGTACCGTTCATTTACAATGTTGTGTTAATTTCTGCTATATAAAGCAGAAAAGTGATTCAGTTATACATATATATATATTCATATTCTTTTCCATTAAGGTTTATCACAGGATACTGAATATAGTTACCTGTACTATACAATAGGACCTTGTTTATCCATTCTACATATAAATAGTTTGCATCTGCTAATCCCAAACCCAATCCTTCCCTTCCCCAACCCCCTCCCCCTTGGCAACCACAAGTCTGTTTTCTGTGTCTATGAGTCTATTTCACAGATAGGTTCACTTGTGTCATATTTTAGATTCCATGTATAAGTGATATTATATGCTATTTGTCGTTCTCTGACTTACTGTAATATGAGCATCTCTATGTCTATCCATGTTGCTGCAAATGACATTGTTTCACTATTTTTCATAGCTGAGTAGTATTCCGTTCTGTGTATATACCACATTTTCTTTATCCATTCATGTCAATGGACATTTAGGTTGTTTCCATGTCTTGGTTACTGTAAACAGTGCTGCTATGAACACTAGGGTGCATGTATCTTTTTGAATTATGGTGGGGTTTTTTTTTTTTTTGGTACACCAGGCTTCCCTGCTTGTTCTCTATTGCTAGATAGATCAATTTTCATAACTTCCTCATGCATCAAAATGGGATGTGTAAAAATCCAGAGCGTCTTTCACAGTGGTGTGTCTTCTCAGACTCTTGACCAACTGATACTACTACTTCACAGCACTCAGTGAGCCTCACATGGGCAGGCAGAGTCGGCCAAGCCTTGGACCTCCTTCAGCTTCCTCTGGGGTTGACACCTCCTGCTTGTTCTCAGAGAGAACATTCATGAAGGATTATCACTAGTGCCAAGTACGAGGCCCACATTCAAAACAACCTTCAGACTAGTGATCTCTCTGGAAGAGCGTCCTGTCCACAGAGGCTTATAGGCCACTCTCTGTGTCTGCAGAGAAGGGACCACTGAGCCAAGTTTCCTGCTCTTGGATTGAAACAAGGGAAAGCAGACTCTCTTTCCCCTTCCCGGATGGGGAACACGGCTGCCTTGAACAAGTCACTCCCAAAGTCTAAGGACCGTTTCCCCTTCCCGGATGGGGAACACGGCTGCCTTGAACAAGTCACTCCCAAAGTCTAAGGACCGTTTTGGTCACATCCTTGGTAAGACAGAGGGCCACTCACCTTCGTGTAGGAAGGGACTCTGGAGTCTGGGGTCAGACTCTGCGATGAGCGAGCAGAGCCATTGCTTTCAGTGTTCACGAATTACAATTTTGTCTGGGTATATAGCCAGGAGTGGGACTGCTGGGCAACTCTATTTTTAGTTTTTTGAGGAACCTCCATACTGTTTTCCATAGTAGGTGCACCAATTTATACTCCCACCAACAATGTTAAGAGGGTTCCTCTTTTCTCCACATGCTCTCCAGCATTAGTTATTAGTAGACTTTTTAATGATGGCCATTCTGACTGGTGTGAGGTGGTACCTCATTGTAGTTTTGATTAACATTTCTCTAATAATTAGAGATATGAATGTCTTTTCATGTGCCTATCGGCCATTTTTTTGCCTATCTTCTTTGGAGAAATATCTATTTAGGTCTTCTGATCATGTAGTCAATTGGGTTGTTTGGTCTTTGTTACTGAATAGTATGAGCTGTTTGCATATTTTGGAAATTAAGCCCTTGTCAGTCGCATCATTTGCAAATATTTTCTCCAGGTTCATAGGTTGTCATTTCCTTTTTTGTTTTTTTTCATGGTTTCCTTTGCAGTACACAAGCTTGTAAGTTTGATAAGGTCCCATTTATTTTTGCTTTTAACTTGAAAAAATGATTAACAATAAAAGGGAAACTGTTATAATACCACCCAGGTCAAGAAACAATACTTTGCCAACCACCCCAAAAAGCCCCTGCATGCATGCTAACTCAACTCACTTCAGTAGTGTCTGATTCTTTGCGACCCTATGTAGTCCACCAGGCTCCTCTGTCCATAGGATTCTCCAGGCAAGAACACTGGAGTGGGTTGCCATGCCCTCCTCCAGGGGATCTTCCCAACCCAGAGACTGAACCCACGTCTCTTGGGTCTCTTGCAGTGGCATTGTGAGGCACGCTCTTTACCAACAGCACCACCTGGGAAGACATCCTCCCCCAAAAACAGTCCCTCAGTGGGCCCAATTCCAATCACAATCTTCCCCCTGCCCCAGAGTAACAGTTATTACAATCACTTCCTTGCATTTCTTTTAAATACCCAACTGTGCATCCCTAGACACTACAGTTTAGTCTAGCCCATTTTTAAGAAACTTGACATGTTTCTTTTAATGTGAAAACTCCATCCCATCCCTTTCTTTTCCTTATTTGTTGAAGGTCTCTAGAGTTTTCCACAGTCTAAATTTTGCTGACTGCAAACATGTGATGCAGTTTAGCTTATTCCTCTCTCCTCTGTATTTTCAGTACCAAGCTGGCAACTTCATCCAAAGACTTGAACAAACTCAGATTATTCTATCACTTTGGTTAAGACTGTAGGTGATCTGTACTCTTTCATCGGGAGACACAAGTTAGCTACTGTGTCCTTTGTTGTGACTTTAGTGGTCTTTGATAGATTCTTTGCTATCTGGTATAAAAAATATTTCAGGCTCATCTTGTATAATTTCTGTCCCCGACCTGGAATCAATAATTTCTCCAAGAAGCCTTGGTTTCTTTTAGAGGAAAATCCAACTGAGCAACTAAAACCACCAAACCACCACAGTATAACAACATTCCAGGACCACATTCTAGGCAGCAGGGGCATATGTATATGTGTGTATCCTCAACACAAAATGAGAACTACAGAAATTATTCACCATCTTCTATATTATTTCTGTACTTACTTTCTTCCACTCTGAGACTCCTGGTCTCAAGGACACAATGATAAAATTGGAATATCCCATCATTAATCTTTTGTTTTATCCTACATGGTATCAGATAATGCTACCACTACTGATATAATTACAAAAAATATTTTTGATTTTGCATATGCTTTTTCTATTTCCCCCACTTCTTTCAGCTGTATCTGCATTGTCAGTGCACACAGCCCTTACATATTCTTATCTTCTCCTTTTCACTTATTCCTGGTTCTACTAACAGCCATATATTTAATGCTTACAACCAGCCCTTATGAATCTCATTTCTAGTAGCTTCCTCAGGAAGAGTTCATAGGGTTCATAGGAACCCTATAGGATTCCATAGGGTTCATAGGAACAATATTCCTTGACTACTTATATGTTGATAGCAGTTTGTGCTTGTTAAACTTGCGGATTAGTTTTACTGAGCATAAAATTCTTGGTTCACATCTTCGAGTATCTAAAATATATTATCCTATTTTCTTCTGGCATATAGCATTTGTCAAAGTTTGATGATAATCTATTTTCTTTATAAGTCACTTGCTATTTTTTCTTAGGTGGTCAAGGAATTTTTCCAATTTTTATGAGTTTAGTAATCTTACTAGAAGGTCCTGTCTTGGTATTTATCAGTTGAGAGTCTCAGGTACACAGTGTACTCTCTCGTTTCAAATTTTTTAAATTGTACTTTCGGGAATGTTCCCTTGAGTTACCACGTTCAGGATTTGTTTTGGTCCTGTGTTTTGGAATTTCTTCTTCAGGAGCTCCTATAATCCATATGTTGAATCTTCTTTACCTATCTTCAATATTTGTTGCTTTCTCTTGAATATTCACCATATTTCATTTATTTAAAAAATATATCATCTTCATACTGCATTTCCCTAAAGTGTTTTTGTGTGTTTATTCACACTTTTGATTCTTCTAGTTGCTTTTAGTTCTGAGTTTTTAAAAATTTTATTTCTTCCCTAATTTATCACTTCGTTTCAGAATTTCTACAGCACTAATATATCTTGTTTTCTCACATCTTAACTTTTAAAATCTCATCTAGCTTGTTTTGCAACAGTAGGTTAACAGTTTTGATCTATTTTGTGAGCATGTTATACTAGTGTACTTTTATTTTCTATAGGGATATTATCCCACCTCTTAATATCACCCTCTCTCTCATAATAAGTTTATATGGGATTTGACCATAGTATTTTTCTGATGCCTACATTTGTATAAAATTATTTTCCTAAATATTTAGGGACATCATTGAAAACAGCTTTTCTAACTTCATGAAGCTTTCCTTTTTGTTTTTTAAATTATGTTAAAAATTTTGGCAATTCACCTTCTGATGTTTCCTGGTTCTGCTAAATTCTTCACTTTTATCTGAGCTCTCTCTTTCTTTCATCTTTACTACGCCCTTTTTTTTTTCCCATAATGATGTTAATAAACTCATACTTTAAGACACTGACAGATTATAACATGAACCACTATGTGTCTTACATCATCTCACAGTAATCCTACAAGGTACTATCATTCCCCATACAGAAAAGAAACTGGGGCACAGAGTGTTAAGTATTATGCCCAAAAGCACAAGTTAGTAATTAGTGAAGCCAAGAATTAAAATTTGACAATCCAACTTCAATTCACATTACCTAACAATTTCTACAGTGCTTTCCTGCTTGGATGTGAGGGACTCTCATTTCTCAAATCCCACCATGCTACCATTTTAAGAGCAAGCCTAAGCTTGCTAAATTCAAACACTAAGCTGCTACTGTCATAGAACCTACAACTTTTTATATATTCACACAAGATTCCTCCTGTGTACCTACCCCAATATTTCCAAATAATGCCATTACTTACCTTCCAAATACTCAATAGCTACTCTTAATCAGTCTCCATTGCAGGAAGGAGTGTGGGGAAAACATCACCAAAAATAATCCCATTGAGGAAAAGTAGGGTGAGACAGACAGCATTTAAAACAGTGGTTCTCAAACTTGACTGCATGTTGTAATTATCTATGGAGTTTAATAATAGCAGGAGCCTATGTCTGATCCCTCAAAGAATCTGATTATGGTCTAGGGTATGGGATTTTAAAGTGATCCCCAGTCTCGTGGATTGCACAGTGACTATATTTGTGTTGTGTTGTGTATTAGTCACTCAGTCATGTCCGACTCTTTGTGACCCCATGGACTATAGCCCACCAGGCTCCTCTGTCCATGGAATTCTCCAGGAAAGAATAGTGGA
Organism: Bos mutus; assembly: GCF_027580195.1. Lineage (NCBI taxonomy): Eukaryota > Metazoa > Chordata > Mammalia > Artiodactyla > Bovidae > Bos > Bos mutus. The sequence goes on along the minus strand of NC_091626.1, from coordinate 49,343,960 downwards.
ATGGGTTGCCATACCCTTCTTCAGGGAATCTTCCAGACCCAGGGATCAAACCTGGGTCTCCTGCATTTCAGGCAGATTCTTTACCATTTGAGCCACCAGGGAAGAATACCATATTGTATATTTGAAATCTGCTAAGACCCTAAGTGTTCTCACCACACACACAAAAGTAACTGTGTGAAGTGATGGATGCATTTTAATTAATTTGACTGTGGTAATCATTTCACAATATATATTAAATCATCAAATTGGACAACTTGAAAAAAAAACACATTGCACAATCAAAATTTTTTTGTCAATTGATGCATTTTTTCCCCCATGCCACAAAGCAATGCTGAGTGGAGGCACACTGGCTTGTCCTACAAATTAACTCAATTCTGTCACTATATACCTGGAGACAGAATCAGATCTTATACGTTAAAGGCTTAGTTCCACAAGACTGTTCCACAAGTCCAGGTTGTCAACTACACTGCTGATGCAATGACTGTAAACTGGAAGGTCCCACAACCCACTTCTCAGGTTCAATTAATTTGGAAGAGTGGCTCACAGAATCCAGAGAAACATTTACTTATGTTTACCAGTTTATTATAAAGGATACAAATGAAGACGTATAGAGGGTGAGCAACAGAAGGGTCCCAACCACAGGAATTTCGGTCCTCACTGGAACTGGGGTGTGTCCCCTCCCAGAATGTGATGCATTCACCAACACATAAGCTCATCAAATTCCTTTGTTCAGTAAAAAATTTTTTGAGCTTAATCTCCAGCCCTCAAATCTTTCCCTTCCTTGAGGTCAGTGGGTAGGGTTGAAAGTTCTAACTCTCTAAGTACTTGGTCTCTCTAGTGACCAGCCCCTTTCTGAGACTATGGGTGAACCACAGGCCAAAGTCTTTTCATTAGCATTAACTCAAGTGTGTTCAAAAAGGCTTAATATAAATAAGAAAAGACACTCCTATTGCTTCTGGAGGTGAAGACTTGTCCGATGTTTGGGTTCAAATAATTTCACCTTTCCCTTCAAGGCTCAAAACTGTTCTACTTAACCCCACTAACCATCAACCAAGATGAAAAAACTAAATTCTTATACATTGATATCCATGATCAATGAGGACCAGTTTGTTCTAGTCACAGATACTGCCCTTAACTTCATTAAATTACAAGGCAGCAAATCAGACTAAATGCCTCTCCCTAAGAATATATATGCCTTGCCTCTGTTCCTATTTGTCATATAATATAAAGGGCAGAGTCAGACACTAAGTATGCACACACTTAAAGTGTGGAGATGTGCAATTAAACTTCTAATTACTTTTCTCTCTTGGAAGCATGAATAATCTCTAGGCTCTAGTCTCTATCCATTTGGCCTAAGTCCTGTCAGACCCCGTCAGGGAAAAAACATCCTGAGGTCAGCCATTTAGTCACAAAGGCAACTTAAAGTTTAAGAAAGGAAAAGCACTCATCCACTTAGGAAAATAGTTCAAACTAACTAAAGGAAATTGAGTCCTTCTCTTGGAGAAAAGCCCACAATCTAGCCACAATCAGTTATGAGGACCCACTAGTTTTCCAGCGTTATAAGTGTTCCAGTAAACTTGTTTTGACTTTCCACACACACAGGCCCATCCTCTCTGCATCTAGGCTACAATCTTTAAGTGCTCATGGTTCTCTGGGATTCATTTCTGGGGGTATCCTCTTATCTTGGATCCATGTACCTACCATAACATTTCCTGTGTGATGCAAATGAACATTTCCTTTTCTCGTGCCCTATCCCAGGCGGCCTGTTCTTTCCCAACTTTCCTGATGCTACTGACCTTTTTAATATCAATATAGTTGATTTTAAACTATATTAACTCTCCCATTAGTAACTACATTAAACTCTCCCCTTATCATAGTTCTCACTTTTCTAAAAAAATAGGTGATACTAATTTAGCTGGTAAATCTGCCTTATATTCATTACCTCCCTATATTTAATTTCACTGACCAAATGTCTACCATTTTTCATCCTAGAAAAAGTTCTTATAGACCAGTAAGAACTCATAAACATCTGACATATTATAGAACAGTACCCATTCTCCAAGTCATAATTTCTATCTGTAATCACATTTCCTTTGCAGAAAGATCTCTTAAATGACATAGCACATTTTCATGGGACTGAGGCTGGTAAGGGTCTCTTCAAGTGGTCATATTTCTCCTCTCCTACCTGGTACAAACAAGTTATTTCCATTGGAACCCTTTTCTGCTGACTTCTATCTATAAGCCAGATCAGTCCCTTTTCTTTATTTCTAGGACAGCCACAGGATTACTAAAATCAATCCCTGGATATTACCTGGTCTCAGATAGCTCAGTTGGTAAAGAATCTGCCTGCAATGCAGGAGACCACAGTTCGATTCCTGGGTCAGGAAGACACCCTGGAGAAGGGATAGGCTACCCACTCCAGTATTCTTGGGCTTCCCTTGTGGCTCAGCTGGTAAAGAATTCCCCTGCAATGCAAGAGACCTGGGTTTGATCCCTGGGTTCGGAAGATCCCCTGGAGAGGGAAAGGCTACCCACTCCAGTATTCTGGCCTGGAGAATTCCATGGACTGTATAGTCCATGAGGTTGCAAAGAGCTGGACACAACTGAGTAACTTTCACTTCAGATTACTTATTTTTAGGGAACAGGTCTTTTTAGTCATTCATTCAATACACTGCTAGGTACCAGGCAAAAGGGACATAAAAATATACACCTGGTTCCTAGCTCTAAAAAGCTCACAGCCTCTTTTTATGCACACACATAACAAGTAAATTTCATATAATCATTACCCCTGGCCCATTTGGCTGCAGGCCATCCTTCTTTTTAATTATTGCAATGGGTGTGAGGCATTTAAACCTCCTTTACCTTCTGTGCCCCAAATATCAGTTTCAAGCCCCAGAACATTTTTCCTACTATGCATTATAGCCAACAAGAGGCATCTGTAAGTGAGATTTAAATATCACTTCTTTGTGTCTTAGGATACGCAATGCAGAGATGGCCAGCAGATTTAGAATCTTTAGATAAGAAGTCACCACCTGACTTACCGTGTTTCTTGCATCTTGAGGAGAGGCAATATGGAAACAAAACACTGCTTTGAATGCTCTGGTAAGGCTAGGATGAAAGCAGGGGATATGGACAAGTTCCTGAGGATCAATCCATGCTCTAACCTGTCAGAAGCCCATAAAGTTTTCTCTGAACATCATACAGAAAGAGTAGTGTCTTTACTTTTAACCAATTATATGACATGCTTTGGGGCTATAATAAGTAAATCACTTTTTTCATCCCATTCCAATTGCTTCTGCTCTTTTTAGCTAATGCCTATCAAATTACTGAATAGTATTACTTTTAGATGATAAAGAATATATAGACTGAAGAACAACAACATAGATCACTTTGCATTTATTACATGTTTAACTGAATTTCTTCAAATTACAGAATTCAACTCCAAAATAAGGCAACTAATGCCTGGTAAGCTGTTATTCCCTTGCATTTTTCCCTCCTAACATTTTAAAACAAATGAAAACAACACCTTAAAAGACATGTGAATAGGTTCAGTGCACTTTCAGTGGCTCACAAACATGAGATAAAGACCACATTAACCCCTAAAAAAAAAAATTGCTTGATATTTTAAAACACAAATGACATGAACTAAAATAAAGGAAAAAATAAAACACTGCGTTTTAACCAAAATTGTTTCCATAGACTATAGAATATTGTTTTTAAATACTGCTCCTCTGCAGAGCACATGCTGTGCTTGGCATGCTTGGCACATTAGCACTTGGTAACTGTTCAGCTTCCATCTGCAGTTTTTTTCGGAAGGACCCATTCTCAGGGCCCACACTCCCCTGCGACTAATCTACTCCTCTGGTGGAAGCCTGCTCCTTCTTCCTCCACTGTCTCTTAAGGCTTTCCTGTCTTCCCTTTATTCTCCCCAGATTCACACTCATTGCCACCTGTGTTCTCAGCAAAGATGCCCAGCAGAGAACTCACCAGCTGCATCTCCCCTCCACAAGAGCTCTCACTCCAGATGTCACCCCTTTACTTGACTGAACTGTAAGATAAAGAGACAATCTTGCCCCCAAAAAGTTTGTTCTTCCTACTTCGTCACATCTCCTATAATGCAGAAAAGGCTGGCAATGCCTCATCTAGAACTTAAAACATTCATTAGTTTAGGCAGAATTTATACTGCTCTGAAGTTCTTTAAAATCTACTCCTTCCTATTTTTAAAAACCATAAAAATATAAAAATGTAAACATTCTATTAAACAGTCAGCAGAAATCCTTTTATCCTACTTTATGCAGTGGGTTCAGAAAGAACAAAAGTGACACCATGTTCCCTCTGACAGACCCCAAATCATACTCCCAGCCCTAACCTACCATTCCACATTTCCCACCATTTGCACTGTGGGCCAAGCACGTCTCTCATGACAACTGCTGCTGCCAACCCTGTAACAAAGCAGCACAACAGCTCACTGTAATCTCTCCCAGCTAGCTGTCCACCTGCTTGTTGGGAACCTTTACATCCACTGCTCCACACTCCACCCAGCCGTGGTGACCACACAAACTAATGGAAGCAGGGACACAAAAATATGAAGCACCTCTTTTGCTACACTTTACATTCCTTCACAAAGTGAGAGGGCACTTCCTATCTCTTTGTCAGAGTATCAACAGAACTAGGTGGGGTGGGAGGGTGCTGCTGACAGAGGCAGCACTAAAGAGAAAGCCAACAGTGTCCACACTCTCCCAACATTCATATTCCTGTCGTCATGACACTGCTGAGAGCTTGAGGATGAATCTGATATTCTATTCAAAAGAAAAAACCTACTCAGGAAATTCTAACCACTTATTGCTCTTGTAGCAAGGTTTTACTGCATGCTTTTTAGAAGTATGAAATTAACAAGGTATTTTTTTAATGAGTAACTTAAAAATCAATTTCTTAACGTGGCTTTTGTTTTTAGGGAGACATACGCTAAACACAATAACTAGTGAAGTCTATCAGCTTTGGGGAATTCCCTATCAGTTATGACTAATGAGACAACCTAAAACCACAATTCCACACCTGGGTGATAAACAGTACCAATTAACCAGAGTATTAACTACAATGACTTAAAACTATATTACCTGAATAGTTTCTACCATGAAGTATCAGAAAAAGTGAAATAATAAATATTTTCCACAGCACCATAAGGTTTTATAAAATACTCTGTTTTTAACATAAATGTATAATCATAAGATTCTGGTCTATCATTCATATCAGGCTTAACCTCTTTTACTGATAATAGTTCTCACAGAGGTCATATAGGCACAACTGTAACATGAAAATCATATTTTACTGAAGATTCTGTATGGTAAACTTAGACTACCACTCTTCTCGTTGCATCCATTGAGTACTAGTGGATTCAAAGGCCAGGAAAGATGGTTTTGCCATTTGTACTCTATTCACATATTTTAATGTGCCCAAAAAATCTAAGTGGTAACTAAGATATTTGCCATAACTGAAAAGTCCTTTTATACCTGTTTACTTTAGTACTGTGTGCTCTTAACAGGTTTTGTTTCTAAATGATAGTATTATGTAAATGGCTCTGAGTTTTGAAAACAAGAACACAGTAATTCATTTTGAATTTTAAAAATTAATGCAAGTGGAAAACAAATTTTGTAGCCAAATTGTTTGCAATTATGTGTATCAAGTTATAATAAAAACTCTACCATAGATTGTGGTGGTTTAGTCGCTAAGTCGTGTCTGACTCTTTGCGACCCCATGGACTGTAGCCCACCAGGCTCCTCTGTCCATGGGATTTTCCAGGCAAGAATACTGGAGTGGATTGCCATTTCCTTCTCCAGGGGATCTTCCCAACCCAGGAATTGAACCCAGGTCTCCTGCATTGCAGGTAGATTCTTTACTGACTGAGCTGTGAGGGAAGTCCATCTACCATAGATTGGATCCCCCCAAAATCCAACGTGCTTATGGGTCTCCTGAAGTATTAGTATGTGCTGTGCCAACTTAGCTCAGTACTGATCTAAGCAAACATTATTGAAAGTAATGACTTGCTGACCAAAAAGCATATACTGCATTCCAAAGCCAAATATGAATTTGATTTAGGATTATTAAGTCCATGTCTCCCCTCCATTAACGCAGAAAACTGAGACCTGGCTTTACTATAAATCAGCTTTAACACTAGAGTAAATCTGCTATAAAATTATTTATAACAAAATAAATTATTTTCAGACCCTCTACACTAAGTGATATATATAAATCTTTAGCAGTTTATAACATTAGCTTAGGCCACTTTTTTAGGACCCAAACCTACTGTACAATCCTGAGTAAAAGGTTAGGGGTACAGTTTCTTGGGGATCTTTCTTGATCATGAACCATAAAGAAAACACATAAAACCACAACCTGTAATAATCCCCATTTTCATTAGAAGTACCATTAATTCTTTTTACTTTGGTAAATAAGTTTATCTATGTAAACCATTTATTTTGACGGAGTAAAATATAAGCAGAGCTTTTGCTAGGATCCCTCCATCACTTTTTGACACTGATAAAGTAAATAGTCAGGAAGAGTAGAACAGGAGGATCTGAACCACAGGGCTAACGTGTCACCATGAACTCGGAAATGCAGCAAGCAGGGGACGGATGGGAGCAGTTGACAGGCCAACAGCCCTTCATTACCTACAACAAAGCAAAATCAGAAATTCTTTAATACAAAAAGACTTCAACAGACAGTTCTACAAAGAAGATATACAAATATCCAATAAGCATGTGAAAAGATACTCAACATCACTGATCATTAAGGAAATGCAAATCAAAACTAAAATGACACACTACTCATACCTGTTAAAACAGCAATTATCAAAATTCTACTTTGGGGTATATAACTAAAAGAACTGAAAGCAGGGACTCAAACACAGATTATTTGTATATCCATGTTCAAAGCAGCATTATTCAGAACAGCCAAAAGGTGGAAGCAAACCAAATGTCCATCAAAAGATTAACTGACAAATAAAATATGGTGTATTCATAAAATGTGACTGTATTTAGGCTTACAAGCAAGGAAATTTTGACACATAACATGGATGAACCTTGAAGACATTAAAGTGAAATAAGCCAGTCACAAAAGGATGAATACTGTATGAGTCTACTTAGATGAGGTACCTAGAGTAGTCGAATTCATAGAGACAGAAAATAGGATGGTGGCTGCCAAGGGCTGCAGAGGAGAGGCAATGGAAAGTAGTGCTTAATGGGTACAGTTTCAGTTAAGAAAGAGGAAAAGGTTCTGAAAATGAGAGTGGCAATGGCTGCACAACAAAATGAAATATATTTAATGCCACTCACCAATACACTTTATGATCCAAATGGTAAAATTATGCTACATATACTTTACCACAGAAAAAAATTCTTTAATAAAGTCTGCACAACACACTTATCAAAAAGATGCTCATAAAAAAAATGCTCATAACAGGATATACATCCCTAAGAAATTAGATATTTTTAAGAGTTTGCCTTCTGATTGTAACAAAAGGCCCCATAAACACAAGACTGCCTTCTCAAAAACTCTACAAACCTATAATGTCAACAACATGAAGTCTTAGTTCCCGTTGCAGGGCCTTTAAGGTAGAACGCAGACCAGCTTGAGATTCTGACATCTTTACATTTTGTTTCACATCATTTGCAAAGGATAACCAGAGTTTACCAAAGTCTTCAGTCGAGATTTTTAATGGCCTGAAAATAATTGTGAAAATTAGATTTATGTCCATAAGAATGAAATGATTCTAAACAAATACATTTCAACTGATTCATGGGAATAAAAAAAAAATCATTACAAATCTAAATCCTATGAAATCTATGTTTTTTAAACCAGACATGATCAGAATGCTGACCAAAATCCTCTAACTTGAAGACAATGCTGAAAACAGACGTTATTACAGAACAAATGTCTTTTCAATAAATCACCCAGTTCTTTTTCTGCGCATTAGTCATTACAGTAAAATTTCACCAAATAATTTCATGAATCATTCAAATATAAAACTTTTCTTTCATGTATACTTTAGACTGGGGATTCCCAGGTGGCTCAGTGGGTAAAGAACCTGCCTGCAATGCCAGAGATGCCAGAGATATGGGTTCGATTCCTGGGTCAGGAAGATCCTCTGGAGAAGAGCATGGCAACCCACTCCAGTATTCTGGCCTGGGGAATTCCATGGACAGAGGAGTCTGGCGTGCTTCAGACCATGGGGTCACAAAGAGTCAAACATGACTGAAGCAACTGAGCACACATACTTTAGATTTGGGGACGAGACACTCTATCAAAGTCATGTACAAAAGTACAAATACAAAGATCCAGTGCCTTAAGCAAAATGGACCAAGAAAGAATTTTAATAAATACAGTTTTTAAATGGTTCAAGCAGCTAAAGATCAAATAGTTAACTCTGGGATATCTCTGGGGGGAATGGGAAATTTTTATATTCTACTTAAATTTTTCTATATCATTTAAATTCTTATAATAAGTACTGATTTTATAATTAGAAAAAAAATTTTTAAGATACAGAGGATTTTACTCATAAGAACAGAATTGTTTGTGGCACATATGCTGTGCTTCTTCAAGTTACTAATGTTCACCATGGGACATAACCTTCATAGTCACAGAATCTAAGTTTTCTGAAGGCTGGATTTTATCTTTTCAGCACGGCAGGCATAAATACATACTCTTTGACAGACTGATAAACATGTTCTTACTAGAAGACTTTGAAGAATGGGCAAAAATTATAGATGGATATGGAAAGTTAAAAAAATTTTTTACAGATATTCATTGGTATTCTACATTCTTCCTTCAGGCATGCTTCATTTTAAAAAATGTTTGAACACAGTACAATATATTCATAATACTAAATGAGAGCAGAAGGGTTAAAAGATTGTTTTCAATTATGCGGGTAGCACTGCACAAGCTAGTACAGTAACTAAATGCTGTATGTCTAATAAAAGCTTAACAACTTTACTGGTCATAGCAAACACCCTCTTCCAACAACACAAGAGAAGACTACACATGGACATCAACAGATGGCCAACACCGAAATCAGACTGATCATACTCTTGGCAGCCAAAGATGGAGAAGCTCCATACAGTCAGCAAAAACAAGACCGGGAGCTGACTGTGGCTCAGATCACAAACTCCTTATTGCCAAATTCAAACTGAAATTGAAGAAAGTGGGGAAAACCACTAGACCATTCAGGTATGATCTAAATCAAATCCCTTATGATTATACAGGGGAAGTGAGAAATAGATTTAAGGGACTAGATCTGATAGACAGAGTGCCTGATGAACTATGGATGGAGGTTCGTGACATTGTACAAGAGACAGGGATCAAGACCATCCCCAAGAAAAAGAAATCCAAAAAAGCAAAGTGGCTGTCTGAGGAGGCCTTACAAATAGCTGTGAAAAGAAGAGAAGCGAAAAGCAAAGGAGAAAAGGAAAGATATAAGCATCTGGAATGCCGAGTTCCAAAGAACAGCAAGGAGAGATAAGAAAGCCTTCCTCAGCGATCAATGCAAAGAAAGAGGAAAACAACAGAATGGGAAAGACTAGAGATCTCTTCAAGAAAATTAGAGATACCAAGGGAACATTTCATGCAAAGATGGGCTCAATAAAGGACAGAAATGGTATGCACCTAAACAGAAACTGAACATATTAAGAAGAGATGGCAAGAGTACACAGAAGAACTGTACAAAAAGAGCTTCACGACCAAGATAATCACAATGGTATGATCACTCACCTAGAGCCAGACATCCTGGAATGTGAAGTCAAGTGGGCCTGAGGAAGCATCACTACGAACAAAGCTAGTGGAGGTGATAGAATTCCAGTTGAGCTATTTCAAATCCTAAAATATGATGCTGTGAAAGTGCTGCACTCAATATGCCAGCAAATTTGGAAAACTCAGCAGGGGCCACAGGACTGGAAAAGGTCAGTTTTCATTCCAATCCCAAAGAAAGGCAATGTCAAAGAATGCTTAAAATATCACACAATTGCACTTATCTCACATGTTAGTAAAGTAATGCTCAAAATTCTCCAAGCCAGACTTCAGTGATACATGAACTGTGAACTTCCAGATGTTCAAGCTGGTTTTAGAAAATGCAGAGGAACCAGAAATCAAATTGCCAACATCTGCTGGATCACTGAAAAAGCAAGAGAGTTCCAGAAAAACATCTATTTCTGCTTTATTAACTATGCCAAAGCCTTTGACTGTGTGGATCAGAATAAACTGTGGAAAATTCTGAAACAGATGGGAACCAAACCACCTGACCTGCCTCTTGAGAAATCTGTATGCAGGTCAGGAAGCAACAGTTAGAACTGGACATGGAACAACAGACTGGTTCCAAATTGGGAAAGGAGTACGTCAAGGCTGTATATTGTCACCCTGCTTATTTAACTTATATGCAGAATACATCATGAGAAATGCTGGGTTGGATGAAGCACAAGCTGGAATCAAGATTGCTGGGAGAAATATCAATAACCTCAGATACGCAGATGACACCACCCTTACGGCAGAAAGTGAAAAAGAACTGAAGAGCCTCTTGATGAAAGTGAAAGAGGAGAGTGAAAAAGTTGGCTTAAAGCTCAACACTCAGAAGACTAACATCATGGCATCCGGTCCCATCACTTCATGGCAAATAGATGGGGAAACAGTGGCTGACTTTAATTTTTTGGGCTCCAAAATCACTGCAGATGGTGACTGCAGCCATGAAATTAAAAGACACATACTCCTTGGAAGGAAAGTTATGACCAACCTAGACAGCATATTAAAAAGCAGAGACATTACTTTGCCGACAAAAGTCCATCTAGTCAAAGCTATGATTTTTCCAGTAGTCATGTATGGATGTGAGAGTTAGACTATAAAGAAAGCTGAGTGCCAAAGAATTGATGCTTTTGAACTGAGGTGTTGGAGAAGACTCTTAAGAGTCTCTTGGACTACAAGGAGATCCAACCAGTCCATCCTAAAGGAGATCAGTCCTGGGTGTTCATTGGAAGGACTGATGAAGCTGAAACTCCAATACTTTGGCCACCTGATGCAAAGAACTAACTCATTTGAAAAGACCGTGATGCTGGGAAAGATTGAAGGCAAGTAAAGGGACAATAGAGGATGAGATGGTTGGATGGCATCACTGATTCAATGGACATGAGTTTGAGTAAACTCCGGGAGTTGGTGATGGACAGGGAGGCCTGGTATGCGGCAGTCCATGTGGTCGCAAAGAGTTGGACATGACTGAGCAACCGAACTAACTGAAACACTAACATCAGTTTCTCTCAGAAGTTTTCCATAGGTTAGCCAACCCTATCCTATACAGGGTCCCCCACACTATAATCATCCATCACACCATTTACTTCCTGTTCATAGGACAATTCACAGTTATACATGCATCTGTATAACTATTCAATATCTCTCCCTAGAATGAACCCTCTCCTCCCTTTGTGGTGTTATACTCCCTAGCACCTAGTACAGTGCTCTGTCCAGAGAAGAGCCTAGTAAATACTTGCTGAAAGAATGAACAACTTGAATTAATATTCCAAAAAATATTTACCTAATGAAATCTAACAGTGATAAGTTTACTGAAAATTCAAGCTGAACAGAGTGAGTATCCATCACTTGATAAGTTATAAAACCAGACAGATTTCCTTCTGTAAATGGTTTTTCCATCTGCACACTATATTGAAAAATTTTGGTGCTTTCTGCTTCTATTACGGGCAAACAGCATCCAGGTTGCTCAGTGATCTGTAAATAAAAGTAAAGTAAGTACTGAAGAAGGTATCAATACAGACTTTCACATGAATACCAATATTCTATTTAACTGAATTGGTACAAAAGCATACTATAGTGAGATATTAATAACAAGCCACAACACTAGGATAACTGACAACTTCACTTGAGAAAAATTCACTAGCATAGATAATTAAGAAATAACAATACATAGGTCAGAAGTATGCAACAAACAGCATTACAATGAAAATGTCTGTGTGGTTTAACAACAACCAAAAAACAACAACAACAACAACAGTCCTGTGGCTCTCAATACTAACTAGTAGCAGGTTTTTAAAGCTAGGAGAATTTAAAGAAAAAAAAAAAAAAAGGTCTATCTTTCCCTCTCATTCTCCACCCTTACTCAAATCAAGTTCTGGTGGTAAAGCTCAGACAACTGAACTGGGTTTTGGTTTGTTTTTAGGTTTTTAGAATTAGGTGATTCTAATGCATATCTATGGGCTTCTCTGGTGGCTTAGCAGTAAAGAATCCGCCTACAATGAGGGAGCTGCAGGAGACGTGGGTTTGCTCTCTAGGTCAGGAAGATGCCCTGGAGGAGGGCACGGCAACCCACTCCAGTATTCTTGCCTGGAGAATCCATGGACAGGGGAGCAGGGCAGGCAACAGTCCATAGGGTCGCAAAGAGTCAGACACAACTGAAGCAACTTAACACAGCATGGCAGCACAACGCACACATCTACAGTTAGGAATTTCTGCCAGGTCAGGCCCAGGTAATATCCCACTCAATGCATTCTAGCTCAGAGAAGAAATTGGATCAGTTTTCTCAGTCTTCTCTAATACAATCTTTATTATGTTCCCTTGTCTCCTTTGAATGATTTGTCCCACTTAAAATAATTTTAAAAATCTGTCACACCTTTTTTTTTTGCTAAAGAAGAAACAAGGATGTGGGAGAAATTTATAAGCCATCAGAAGCATCAACAGTAGAAACACTAAGGAAGCACTGTCCATTTAAGGCAGAAAAAATAAACCATTCATTGTCTTACCTTGAAATTTTCTGCAGGAGCCATTTCTAAGTTAGCACTTTTCAGTTCCAAACCACTCTTATTAAAAACTGACCAGACCACCAACAAACAATCATCTTTCCAAATTTTGTAAGAAGACACAGATATGGCTTCATTATTACAGACCTCCATAAGATCTGAATGTATGTGTTCAGTAGTTTCTTCCAACAAAGAAGAAGCTAAAGAGATTTCATTGGCAACTGAGGCTGGAGTGGCTTGAGGAGGATGAAAAACTTCCATGTTGTTATCAGCAAACAAAGAGGGTGTAGACAGCCTGCAATTTGAGATTTTCTCAACCAAGGGCAGTTCTGTCAGTGACTCAGAATCCAAAAGTTCTGAACTGAGAGAAAATTTCTTTAATTCTTTGTCTCCTCTATCCTGCAAATTATCCAAACAATAATCTTCTTCGTAAGTCACATTTGATGAAGAACTAAAGGAAGAACGGATTATATTTTGATCAGTGGTTGTTTCCTCACTTTTGGTTTCTTTGATTTTTGATTTCCTTCTAAACTTGTGAGAAATGGTATCTGCTTTTCCGAGCTGCAAAGATAAAACATAATAATACAAAAAGAAACCATTCTACTACATCATGAGTCAAACTTTTTTTTAATCATTTCAAATGAACAATGTAGTAACTAGCTAAGGTTCTACCTATTAGAGATGAATAAAATGTTAAGCCCTAAAATTCTGACAGCTACATAAGCTAAATCTACTATTAAGCTAAATCTACTTCTCATTAAAAACACATAAAACCAGAAAAAGAAATAAGGTCAAAAAGTCAACAATGAACAATTCCAAATCTTGTTAGACTTCAGAATGCTAGAGTACAGAATTGCACAAGTTAAAAACAGTGAGAAAGTTAGCAATTTTTTGTTTCCAGAGTTGTCCTGTAGAAGCTAAAATACCCTTAAACATAGGGATGGCTCAAACTTTGGCTCAGTAATCTATAATAGTCCTATTTTTATGACCTGTGAGTCAATAAACAGGGAAGAAAAACTGACTTTACCTTAATAATCAACTAGCACTGGCTAACTAGAACTCACAGAAGCAAAGAATTCTAAAAGTGACTAGTGAAGTACATTACAGACTCAGGGGATGGGAAGAGCAAATTTGCTATTCTTGAGCTAAGCCTCCCAAGGAAATGGCTGAGAATTTATGCAAGAGTGATGGCTCAAGAGCCCTCTTGCCTCACAAAGAGATGACTGGATGGCATCACCAATGCAATGGACATAAATTTGGGCAAATTTTGGGAGATGGTGAGGGACAGAGAGGCCTAGAATCCTATGGTCCATGGGGTTGCAAAGAGTCAGACACAACTGAGCAACTCAACATTATTACATGTATTATTAAAAAATAATACATGCTAATTTTACATAATTATTTGCTTCCCCTCCTTTCTACATGATGCCATCTGAGTTATAACACAGTTCCTCACATAATTCAGAGCCCCCCGAAACAAGGAAATACACTCTTTTTACACTCTTTTTTTCCAACTAATCTAGTGACAGCTGAAGAAAAAAGAAAAATGTGAGGGGTAATGCAGAAAGGATTTAACCTAACTTAAATAGAAAAACATCCTACTTACATTTCTTATTTTGAGCCCACCAAAAAAAAGAAAAGTCTAATTAATTTATCACCCTGAATGTTCTCCTGAGAAATACTCTGAAAGCTATGTACTTTGTTGAGAAGGTAGAAATCCTTCAACACCAGGAAAAAGGCTCACCAATCAGGGCTTCATAAGCCTTGGAGCACCCTGACCCTGATGCTCTCTGACCACTGAGAACTTGCCCTATTAGTGACAGATCATTCAATGGAAACCACCACAGCCTGCTGGAACAGTTCACGGACTCAAGATCAGTCACTCTGCTGCTGAACTACACATGCTGAGACAACATTAAGATACATTAATTACCTATTAATACTTTTAAAATGAATTCAATTCACTTTTTCTGATTATCAAGTCTGACAAAAATAAGCTCTGGAAAAGAAAGAGATACAGGCAAAGAATGTAGCCTAGAGACTTGACTAGTGTTGACAGAGATGGAGGGAAAATTCCACCAAGGGAGGTGAAGGATGAAAAAAACTGTGATATAAAACTGAAGAAAATATAGCTCTAATCATAATTTTGCACTAGGTGGGATCATTTGCCCACCAAATGGAAAATTACATATGGAATACACAGACACTCAAAAATAGCACCTGTCCTTCACTCCACAGTTTATTCTTTTACTAAGAGAATAATATATCAGCATAAAAATTTTTGCAAATCATAATCAAAATTTCTGAATATAATTATCACTTTTGTATAATTCCTTTCAACCTCAATACACTTTTATCTTAACAGTTACAAGCAATATAAAAAATTAATATTCTGGGGTTTTTTTGCTTGATATATGTAAGTATTTTTAAATTTTACAATGTAGTATTTATCATTTTTAATGACAAAGTCATATTCAGTGCTAATATAATTTATGTACCCATCCTCTTAAGACATCTAAATTGATTCCTATTTTTCACTATTAAAAATAACCATTTTAAGAAGTACTTTTTCCATAGACACATCAATATTGTTAACTATTACTATTTTTAATTTCCATCAAGTCCCCTTTCCACTGAGGCCTGTCCTTTCCACCAATGGGGGTGATAATACACATGGTCATATTTGCAACTTAATCTGGACTCTGACCCTTGCACTGACTAAAGAGAACACCTGACTGAAGCTGAGCCAGTAAGATTTTCTCCTTCAGGAATATAAAAGGTATGTCACTGATGGCTTTGGAGCTGCGGGAGCCATTCCCACAATGTGTATAGATTAACAGTCATGAGCTTTTGTAGAGCCAGTTTTTTTGTTCAAAACAGGGGACATAAGATTCTCAGAGGAATATAACTGACTACTTACCAAATTGATTGTACTTTCTGATCCTAGCCCAACAAACAATGATGATGCCAGCAGCTGCTTTTCTTTCTCCTCTTTAGATTGGGTAAGGACTTGAGATGGATCCTTTTTTGTTACAGTTTGATCTCCATTCTCCATCATTATACTCTCCTGAGGAACTGGCAGAGCTTCTGTTTCATCACCAGTTTTGCTTTCTTTCTTGGGAAGATAGCCCTCTTTTCCCCACAATTTCTTTATACCTTCCAGCTTCAAGCCATTTGTCCTAAGGAGATTGATAATGAAATCAAGTCCGTTTAAATAACTGCTAAATGGTTACCTTCATGAGGCATTTTTTAAAAAACACATCTTTGTTGTCATCTTTTAGAAATAGCTTTCAGATTATATTCTATAAGCCAGAAATAAAATTGAGATCTACAGTTTTGATTTTAGTTAAAGCCAACCTTCACCAACCCTCCAGCCAAAATATTTAATGCAACAGAACTCAAGGCTTAGTTTAAAATTTCAGATCATTTAATTTTCATTTAATTGTTTGAATAAGATGTCCAAAAACAGAAATACTATAAATCAGTTCCTTTCAGTGTATGGACTTTTCAAAATTATCCTTACTTCTGATGGGTTAAAGATCAGAAATGACATAGTTTCATAGCTATAATCACTTAATGAAGGAATTAACACTCTATAAATTCACTACATAAAATCCTGTGGAAAGCAAAAAAAAAAAAAAATTCATTCAAATCTACTCCTATGTGTAAAATTACCTTTAATCCAAAAGATTTTATTAATGTGAACACAATCTACATTTTCACCTATTATTGCTGTTTAGTCACTAAGTCGTGTCCAACTCTTTTGAGACCCATCCAGCTCCTCTGTCCAAGGGATTTCTCAGGTAAGAACAACGAAGTGGTTGCCATTTCCTTCTCCAGAGTTCTTCCTGACCCACGGATTGAACCCACATTCCTGCACTGGCAGGCAGATTCCTTACCACTGAACCACCAGAAAAGCCCCATTAACTATTATAAAGTACATTAATAAAAATGAATGAGGTTTGATCTATAAAAGAAAAAAGTATTAATGATATTTTTGGAAAAAGCATGAATGTTAGGAGTTAATACCTGAGGTGAAGAAGAATAAAGCAGTGATTAGGATTAAGACTCATCTACTGTTGTCCCAGAAGCTACAGCTGCAAATCCTAAGTGTAGGCTCAAACAACCAAAGACTGCCTCTATTGTTTTCATTTAAGAACCATGTGTCCTTGGCACCAACTCATTAAGTATCTCTGCCATGATCTAAAACTGCAGTTTTAAAATTTGTGCTACAAGATAGGCAGATCATGAAATGACTCTATAATAAGATTTCAGAAATATCTGTACTGATTGTTATTCTACTTCATTCTACTTAATGATTTGTTGGAATCACAGTCAGTTTGATTTTCTGTAGTACTCCAGAAACAAAAAAAGATCATTATACTTCATACTGAGTGAAGAACTAATGCTATTAAGTACCAACTGTCTAAAAGAAAGTCTAACGCTAATAAAGAACGCCCTACAGGAAATCAGTCCATTCAACAAATGTTGAATGTTCCTTTATAAATATCTTCATTTCTCTCTTTCAGGTACCAAAGAGTTTTCTTAAAAGTTAACAAACAAACAAAATCCTGTTACTTATCTATCAAACCTTTCAGAAGAAAACTGGTTGATCTTGTGTGAGCAGATAAAAAAGTCATCACGGGAGCCACTAAAATGACCCTAGCATCTCTAGGATGCTCAACAGCAACAAGGGATTCATGAATCCCCCAGGAGAATGACAGTGTGTTTTGTAACCTTGTTTACCAAAACATATCCTTTAATTATTAAGGGGTAGTTTAAAAAAAAAGAGAGAAACTCTCCAAATGATTCAAATATTAATTTAATAAAAAAAAGAAAAGTAAGTGTAGTAGATCCTGGGATGTTCCATCCAGATCCCCGTTCAATGAAGGAGTCACTGGTGCAGCTGCTGGGACTGTAGAACCCTTAGGGATCTGCCTCAGTTGTAGAGTCACATCAGTTGCAGAAAATGCCCTTTTCCCAGGCCACCCACATCCAATAATTAATGAGCAGACATAAAGAGTCCTGGCCACCCATTTCAGCCCAACTCAGGACAGCTCTGATGGGCCATTCTAGCTCCAGAGCTTCCAAGTGAGTTGGCAGACACTGTTGTTGGCAACAACAACATTGATTCTAGACTTCTTTTTCTGCCCAACCCTCTTCTTTTCCTTCCCTTCCACAGTTGACAATGCCAAGGACACTCCTTAATATTTTGCATGCTAAATTCCATCTCCAAATGCACTTCCCAGGGAATTCAACCCACAATAACTGGCAAAAATGAGAAAGGGAAGGAAAATGGAGCCTGCATTATTGTTGTTAAGTTGCTAAGTCGTGTCCAACTCTTTGTGACCCCATGAAGTGCAGCATGCCAGGCTTTCCTGTGCTTCACTATCTCCCGGAGTCTGATCAAACTCATGTCCATTGGGTCAGTGATGCCATCCAACTATCTCATCCTCTATAACAGGCACACACACCTATCAGTTCAGTTCAGTCACTCAGTCATGTCCGATTCTTTGTGACCCCATGAACTGCAGCACACCAGGCCTCCCTGTCCGTCACCAATTCCCGGAGTTCACTCAGACTCACGTCCATGGAGTTGGTGATGCCATCCAGCCATCTCATCCTCCGTCCTCCCCTTCTCCTCCTGCCCCCAATCCCTCCCAGCATCACAGTCTTTTCCAATGAGTCAACTCTTCACATGAGCTGGCCAAAGTACTGGAATTTCAGCTTTAGCATCATTCCTTCCAAAGAACACCCAGGACTGGTCTCCTTTAGAATGGACTGGTTGGATCTCCTTGCAGGCCAAGGGACTCTCAAGAGTCTTCTCCAACACCACAGTTCAAAAGCATCAATTCTTCGGCGCTCAGCTTTCTTCACAGTCCAACTCTCATACCCATACGTGACTACTGGAAAAACCATAGCCTTGAATAGATGGACCTTTGTTGGCAAAGTAAAGTCTCTGCTTTTTAATATGCTATCTAGATTGGTCATAACTTTCCTTCCAAGGAGTACGTGTCTTTTAATTTCATGGCTGCAATCACCATCTACAGTGATTTTGGAGCCCAAAAAAATAAAGTCTGACAATGTTTCCACTGTTTCCCCATCTATTTCCCATGAAGTGATGGGACCAGATGCCATGATCTTCGTTTTCTGACTGTTGAGCTTTAAGCCAACTTTTTCACTCTCCTCTTTCACTTTCATCAAGAGGCTTTTTAGTTCTTCTTCACTTTCTGCCATAAGGGTGGTGTCATCTGCATATCTAAGATTATTGATTTTCCAGCTTGTGCTTCTTTCAGCCCAGCGTTTCTCATGATGTATTCTGCATATAAGCTAAATAAGCAGGGTGACAATATACAGCCTTGACATACTCCTTTTCCTATTTGGAACCAGTCTGTTGTTCCATGTCCAGTTCTAACTGTTGCTTCCTGACCTGCATATAGGTTTCTCAAGAGGCAGGTCAGGTGGTCTGGTAATCCCATCTCTTTCAGAATTTTCCACAGTTTATTGTAATCCACACAGTCAAAGGCTTTGGCATAGTCATAAAGCAGAAATAGATGTTTTTCTGGAACTCTCTTGCTTTTTCCATGATCCAACGGATGTTGGCAATTTGCTGTCTGGTTCCTCTGCCTTTTCTAAAACCAGCTTGAACATCTGGAAGTTCACAGTTCACATATTGCTGAAGCCTGGCTTGCAGAATTTTGAGCATTACTTTACTAGCGTGTGAGATGAGTGCAATTGTGCGGTAGGTAGTTTGAGCATTCTTTGGCATTGCCATTCTTTGGGATTGGAATGAAAACTGACCTTTTCCAATCCTGTGGCCACTGCTGAGTTTTCCAAATTTGCTGGCATATTGAGTGCAAAACTTTCACAGCATCATTTTAGGATTTGAAATAGCTCAACTGGAATTCCATCACCTTCACTAGCTTTGTTTGTAGTGATGCTTCCTAAGGTCCTTGACTTCCTTGACTTCACATTCCAGGATGTCTGGCTCTAGGTGAGTGATCACACCATCGTGATTATCTGGGTTGTGAACCTTTTTTTGTACAGTTCTGTGTATTCTTGCCACCTCTTCTTAATATCTTCTGCTTCTGTCAGGTCCATACCATTTCTGTCCTTTATTGTGCCCATCTTTGCATGAAATGTTCCCTTGGTATCTCTAATTTTCTTGAAGAGATCTCTAGTCTTTCCCATTCTGTTGTTTTCCTCTATTTCTTTGCATTGATCACAGAGGAAGGCTTTCTTATCTCTCCTTGCTATTCTTTGGAACTCTGCATTCAGATGCTTCTATCTTTCCTTTTCTCCTTTGCTTTTCGCTTCTCTTCTTTTCACAGCTATTTATAAGGCCTCCTCAGACAGCCATTTTGCTTTTTGCATTTCTTTTCCATGGGGATGGTCTTGATCCCTGCCTCCTGTACAATGTCACGAACCTCCGTCCTTAGTTCATCAGGCACTCTATCTATCAGATTGAGTCCCTTAAATCTATTTCTCACTTCCACTGTATAATCATAAGGGATGTGATTTTGGTCATACCTGAATGGTCTAGTGGTTTTCCCTACTTTCTTCAATTTAAGTCTGAATTTGGCAATAAGGAGTGCATGATCTGAGCCACAAAAATTTTCACTATCATGCATTACATATAGAAAGTCTAAATAGGAAGTATATGAGAGCAGCATAAAACCATTTCACACACAAAATACGCTTCTTTCTGATACGAAACACTGTAAAAAATTTTTAAACATCAGTCATCTTTGCCTGGATTTTGACAATAATAATATTAATATAATACATGGTTTTATATGGTATACCTTTTGTGCTATTTTTAATCAGGCCATTCAAACACAGATGTAAATTATGGCCAAACAATCTTCAAAACTGCTGCCTGCCAGGCTCCTCTGTCCACGGACTTCTCTAGCCAAGAATACCAGAGTGGGTAGCTGTTGCCTTCTTCAGGGGCTCTTCTCAACCCAGGGATCAAATCCAGGTCTCTCACATTGCAGGTGAATCCTTTACAATCTGAGCCACCAGTGAAGCCCAATGAAGCAATCTTCAGAAGGGGCTTCCCTGGTACCTCAGCTGGTAAAGAATCTGCCTGTAATGCAGGAGACCCTGGTTTGATTCCTGGGTCAGAAAGATCCGCAGAAGAAGGGATAGGCTACCCACTCCAGTATTCTTGGGCTTCCCTGGTGGCTCAGCTGGTAAAGAATCCACCTGCATTGTGGGAGACCTGGGTTTGATCCTTGGTTTGGGACAATCCCCTGGAGAAGGGAAAGGCTACCCACTCCAGTATTCTGGCCTGGAGAATTCCATGGACTGTATAGTTCATGGGGTCAAAAAGAGTTGGACACGACTGAGTGACTTTCACTCACTCACTCAACATTCAAAGACTGGGAATATACTTTGAGCTCCAGAAATTCCCATTCGAGCTAGGGTGCTGCTCTACAATAGGACTTAAGGTAAGAAATTCTAAATCGGCTTGCTATACTTTATTCTGGTTCAGACGGTAAAGTGTCTGCCTACAATGCGGGAGACCCAGGTTCAATCCCTGGGTCAGGAAGATCTTATGGAGCAGGAAATGGCAACTCACTGCAGTATTCTTGCCTGGAAAATCCCATGGACAGTGGAACCTGGTAGGCTACAGTCCATGGGGTCGCAAAGAGTCGGACACAACTGAGCAACTTCACTTCCACTTCACTTTATTCTCAGCTTGCCAGAGACTGAAGAAGAACCATCATCTCCTCTCTAAAGCTGATTCACCTTGCCAATTACCACACAGGTTCCTAATCTGAAATAATGTGTGAGCTGTGGTCCTTTTTAGATAGAAATTTTAAATTCATCCCTCACACTGCATTTCATGATAATACGGCATATGTATAATTCCTTAGCAGCTTTGCCAAATGTCTTTTCTCTGCATGCAGTACATGTACACATATAGGATTCACAAGGTCCTGTCAAGTCCCCCAGACCCTAGTTCCAATACTAAAAAAGCAGGTGCCATCATCTGTTGTTCAGTAAAAGGGACTACATTTCCTCCCTGGATTGGGAGGGTTTGGGTTTTCTGTTTCTCCTTGCCTTGCCTCTCTATTCGCTGTCTAAGGTACTTAAATGCTATCACCACCACCACCATTATATGTTCATGGACCATATCTGCACCCCCATGCTTGTAATGCTGACATTAAATGTCTGGGAAAGAAAAGGGTGTCAACAGAGCAGGGGAAAAAAACGCTAGGAAAGAGGTTTTGAACTTATGCCTTTTCACTCAGCATATCATCTATGTTTCTCATATTCTGTCATTCTTCTGATAAATCCTTCTTATAACCATCTCACTGGAAGGCTGACAAATACAAAGATGAACATAAAATAAGGTCACTGAGTCAATTCAAATGTCATCTTTCATATGAGATTTTATCATTTATTTCAACAATGCTGCCATTACACAAAATATTTTTGAATTCTTTTAGAAGAAGCTCCTTCACAAACAAAAATGCCATTTTCATTATTTTATGTCACATTGGTATACTAACCAGTTATCCAGATTGACTACAACTTTTATGTAGTAAATTCAGCTTTTAGTTAATAACAATAATGACAGCAATGACAGTTATTAATTATATTAGTACCATTTATCAATCATTTATTATGTATTGGGTTGTACAAGGCACTTTGCATACATTATCTCATTTTATTAACTTGATCATAATTTCTAATGTATTCATATTTCAAAAATAAAAATTACCTAAAAAGGATGGAGATTTGGTTCCATGTTTAGACGTTTAGACAAATGTATCACCGAATTTCAAGGTGGCTGTAAAGAGGCTCTGAAAGCATTCTGAACAAAATATACAGCTTTATCAAGTGAAGTCTGTCACCTGTCACCTTATTTTATGTTCATCTATGTTTGTCAATTTCCAATGAGATGGTTTTAAGAAATAGATTATGAGGAATGTGGAATGATATGTTGAATACTCACCTGGGTATAGAAGTTCTGATACACTACTTTAAAAATGTGTGTGTGTATACATGGTATACAGTAATAACACACACAAAGTATGTATACTTTCTGTACTGTCTTGGAAGCAAGCTCTCTTAAAGTATGACAGTCTGCACACTATCAGTACTTTGAAAGCAATACATAGAAACAACAACCCATGCAGAATTTAGCTTTCAGGAACCCTTCAACATTTAAAGACATTTAAACACTCCCATGTTCTCAATTTTAATAAGAAAGGAACTTACTCTTTTAGTCCGGTCTCTGTACTATTCCCAGATATATCTGAACCAAGAGAAATGCCAGCAGGAGACTGTCGTCCAGTGAAGCCAGATGAAGAAAAAGAGAGTCCATATGGTTCAAAATTGAGAACTAGAATTTTAAAACAAAAACAGAGGTTCATATTTAAAACAAAGCAAAAATTATGAAAAAAGCAAAAATTATCAAAAGCACCATTTAATACTGAAATAAAATAACTGAATACTAGGATTCAGTGACAATTTTTAAACTGGAAAGCGTCTGGGAAATAATCTAATCAAATATTTATAGTAATAATAATAACAAAGCAGCTATTATTTATTGAATCTCTACTACAGTTTTCAGACAATTAATTTATCAAAGACAAACAGTCTTTCATTTTTTTAGCTCCCTTCAAAGCTAAAAACAATTCAACCAGGAAAGACAACTGATAAGTCAGGTCTACTGATAAGTTGCTCTTCTCATGCAAAAATGTTTAATGAACTATGAATGAAGATCTCACTGTGTTTTTGTTTCACAAAATGCTCTTACGCACATTCCTGTACCAACTGGACTGATGGAACCCTCAATGTAAAATCTCCCTTACTGTCAAAGAACAAGGTTTACCCAGGTTCAGATTCCTTTGAGTCTGTATACCCAAATGACTCATCCAGAGCCACAAAATTCATATTGTGATTGTGGTAGAGCACATATCAATATCCACTCTCCTCTTCTTTATAAGTTATAGAACCCTCCATTCTTAACTAGGTAAATAGCCACCCAGAAAAGAGATAACATTTCCAGACTCTTCTACCATGTGACTGAATTCTGACCAATGAAATTATATGCACATTTTGTGCACAACTTCTGGAAGGAATCCTCCTGGAAGAAAAAAATCTTCCTCTCTTCCTTCCTCTTTTATGTTCATAAAGCCATCATCAATACTAGGCTGCCTATTTCCAGATTTCTTTAATGGGAAAAAGCAATACCCTGTGCCTTGCATAAGGCCCTGTTTTCTAATATGCTATTTAACTAAATTTAATCCTAAATGGCACATTAACTCTTTGGATTGCCTATTTACAATACAAAGTGAAGTTGCTGAGTCGTGTCTGACTCTTTGCGATCCATGGTCTGTAGACTGCCAAGCTCCTCCATCCATCGGATTTTCCAGGCAAGAATACCAGAGTGGTTTGCCATTAAAGACCTTCTTAAATAATAAAAAGTATCTCAGAAAATAAAATGTAAACTTCTGCAACTAGTATTCTCTTTTACAAATGAGGAAACTGTAGTCAAGAGCCTACAATGAAGACACCCAGAGTACCAAGACAAGAAATGAAAGAGGCAGACTCAACATCAGATACTCTGGTTCCAGAACTGCACCCTCAGTCATAGTACACACTGGCTCCTTCAAAGGAAACACCACCTAATCTAAAGTGTACTACATAAATCAGCCTGTTTGTCAGCTAAATGAAAGATACAGAAGAGAACTACTTCTCAGTAGAAAAAAATAATGGGCTCATTAATAATAATCAAGAGAACCAGTTCTTAATGTAGGTTGGGTGTTAACTAGATTGTGAAATAGAACTTTCTTTTGTCTGTAAAGTGAAGATCAGCAGTTTCCAAGATAACCAAGAATAAGCTGACTTCACAGAATCTACAAATCTTTTTATACCTACAACCAGGCTTTCAGAGACACAGATACAAAAGGTACAGGAGTAAGACTCAAAAATCTGTATCATTTTTTCAGAACTCTCTTTGTGATTCTGATTCTTAATCATGTTTGGAAACCACTTGTCTAAGTCTTTCTAAGGTGCTTTTCAGCTAGAATATCCTCTCATTTTAAGTTTTCAAATCATCTGTTTAACCTTCTATTCCATATTGGCCTCTTTTAAATAGCATCTGTGACAGCCAGCCATCCAGCCTCTGCACTGACACTTCAGTAATAGCAGAGCTCAAGAAATGTTTCAAGAGTTTAAGACAAAGAGCACATTAAGATAATGTTTAAGCAAAGACCAGAAAGAGTTCAAAATTAGAGGTAAAAAGTTGAAAATAGAAGGGAAGAAAAAACTAGACATGAAAAAGGACAATATCTGGAGAACAGTCAGATAAAATTCTGATTATGATACAGAAGAATTAAAGATTGTCATCTAAGAAAGGCTGAGAAAGGCTTAACATTGAGAATAACATTCAAACCGCATTATTTTCATTAAGTGAAAATTTCCCAAGATTCTTACAGAGATAAATGACTAGAGAGACAAAAATTGGAGAGAGTTAACTAGATGAATATGTGCAAACTGAGGAGCAGGAAGAGAATAATGCTATACAGAGAGTCAGGAGAAGACAGAAGATGGCTGAATTGAAACTTAACAGATATGTAGTAGTTAACCAGATGAAGGGCAATTCATACAGAAGAGAAAGCATGAGCCAGAAGCAGAGAGAGTCCTTGGGAGTTGGGAGCTACCAAGAGTAATGCAGGTGAGAAATAAAAATATAAACTATCCTGGGCATAAGTAATTCAATATTTAACTTGTTTGTATCCTTCACAACTTCAGAGGCCTTGACTATATGCACATTCCTTCTTTATCATTTGCTATACTTCTGTGACTACCCCCAGATCTTATTAATTTTATTTTTTGAGAGACCAACATTCTCAACTTGATGTGGTTTTCAAAAATCCTTAATTTTGTAGACAGGAGTTGCTGCTGCTGCTGTTCAGTTACTAAGTGGTGTCCAACTCTTTGTGACCCCATGGACTGCATGCAGCATGCCAGGCTTCCTTGTCCTCCACTATCTCTTGGAGTTTGCTCAAACTCATTGAGTCGGTGATGCTCTCTAACCAGCCCATCTTCTGCTGCCCCCTTCTCCTTTTATCTTCAATCTTTTCCAGTATCAGAATCTTTTCCAATGACTCAGCTTTTCACATCAGATGGTCAAAGTATTTTTGAGCTTCAGCATCAGTCCTTCCAATGAATATTCAGGGTAGAATTCCTTTAGGATTGACTGGTTTGATCTCCTTGCTGTCCAGGGGACTCTCAAGAGTCTTCTCCAGCACAATTCAAAACCATCAATTCTTCAGTGCTCAGCCTTCTTTAAGGTCCAACTCTCACATCTGTACAGGACTACTGGAAAAACCATAGCTTTGACTACATGGACCTTTGTTGGCAAAGTGATATCTCTGCTTTTTAATATGTTGTCTAGGTTTATCATAGCTTTCCTTCCAAGGAGCAAGTGTCTTTTAATTTCATGGCTGCAGTCACTGTCCACAGTGATTTTGGAGTTCAAGAAAATAAAATCACTGCTTCCACTTTTTTTCCCATCTATTTGCCATGAAGTGATAGGACTGGATGACATTATCTTTTTTTTTTTTTTTTTAACAGAATAATCCACACTGATTCTTCAGTGTTTCTCTTGGGTACAAAATGGTAGTAAGTTTGTTCCTCACTATCCCACCTATTTTTACCAATTCTTAGTATTTTCCTGAAATTTGTTGTTAACATGCTTGGCATTTTTCTACCCAAGAGAGTGAAGTACTGTATCCCTCATAAAAGTGACATTTAACTATAAATTATTTACAAAAATTTCAAACAAGATCAGCATCAGAACCAATTGACACTTGAAAGATTCCAGAATTAACAACTTTTTAGGCTGAAAATACCTATTTTTCACCAACTTTTTACTTCCTGTCATTGCCATCAAATCATAAGATACATGATTTTATAACTTACCCCTCAAGTACTTACTAAAGCACTTACTATGTCCTGTCTTGTAACTGATTCCCTTTCCATGATGTTGAGGCTCATGAAATTTTAATTTAGAGAACTTTTAAGAAATAGATTTTGAAGGAGAGGGGAAAAGCCTAATTTGACAGTTTAACTTCATTTATAACGATGAATCTATGATTAAAAATGTACTTGGCAAATTAATACACTAGCTTGGGGAGTTTCAGGGCTATTATATTTGTCTCAGCCACTTAACTTATTTTAAGAAAGAAGTCAGGGAGTACCAGAAATTAGGCTCCTTGTCCTACCTCCCCTTCCCTATTCTAGCCTTGAATTGCAGTAATAAGAGCAACTGATGGGGAATTCCTGGTGGTCCAGTGGCTAGGGCTGCGAGTTTCTGCTGTAGGGAGCACAAATTCAATCCCTGATGGGGAATTAAGATTCCATATGCCACAAGGCACAGCCAAAAAAAAGAGCAATTTAAAACCCCCAAACATTTGAAAACAAGGAAATATGGCAACTGGACCACGTCTCCCACTCTGGAACTCTGCATTTTTCACCCTGTGCCTCGGATGTCATAAGACAGGCACTCGAGTCAGAGGTTGGGTAATTATAATTTAAAATTTTTATTTCCCCCTCTATATATTCTGTCAATATATGAGGGTTAAATAAGAAGGAAACTGATTACCCTTTGACAGAAAATTGAACTTTCTACACCATTAGGTATCATTGTACTAAATAATGTATTAAACTATAACGAGAGCTGAATGCCAAAGAATTGATGCTTTTGAACTGTGGTGTTGGAGAAGACCCTTGAGAGTCCCTGGGACTGCAAGGAGATCCAACCAGTCCATCCTAAATGAGATCAGTCCTGGGTGTTCATTGGATGGGCAAATGTTGAAGCTGAAACTCCAATACTTTGGCCACCTGATGCGAAGAGCTGACTCATTGGAAAAGACCCTGATGCTGGGAAAGATTGAGGGCAGGAGGAGAAAGGGATGACGAAGATGAGATGGTTGGATGGCATCACCGACTCAATGTACACAGGTTTGGGTGGACTCTGGGCGTTGGTGATGGACAGGGAGGCCTGGCGTGCTGTGGTTCATGGGTCACAAAGAGTTGGACACGACTGACCGACTGAACTGAACTGAAACTTTAAAAGAGAAAATACTTCTACTTCTGCAAAAAAATACCATCAAGCCGATTATATAAATGTTTATACTTTTTGGTTTCACCATAGGATCATCCATTTACTTGAACTTTTTTGCCTAGCACAGAGCCTGAATTAACAAGTACTCAACAAAATCATTAAAGAATGAGTAGAAGGCAATGGCACCCGACTCCAGTACTCTTGCCTGGAAAATCCCATGGATGGAGGAGCCTGGTAGGCTGCAATCCATGGGGTCGCTAAGAGTCGGACACGGCTGAGTGACTTCACTTTCACTTTTCACTTTCATGCATTGGAGAAGGAAATGGCAACCCACTCCAGGGTTCTTGCCTGGAGAATCCCAGGGATGGGGGAGCCTGGTGGGCTGCCGTCTATGGGGTTGCACAGAGTCGGACATGATTGAAGCGACTTAGCAGCAGCAGCAGCTGAACAAAAAAAGGACTTTCAGCATTAAACTTTTTAGTATTAACATTCTGAATTCCTATATATATAAGTCAATGGTCTCCCTTTATTCATATCCCATCCACCATCAAATATTTCTATAATCTCCTCTTGACTAAAACCATGACAGAAGTCTTTCCCTGACACCCTACATTTTTAAAATATAAGTTATTATTTCCTTTCTTAGCCATTACTAAACTCACTGATTAGATATACAAGATTGTTCAGAATGAAAATGAAACTCACTATCCATAGTAACCAGCATTTTTTTTTTGAAGTTTTTCTGCAGGTATGCTGACAGGAACATCTGTCAGTCCTTTAGCACAGTGACCAACATGATAATTCTACCTTCAAGTTCTTTTAAAATTATAAGATGATCTGAGGCACTTATGTACATGAAACGTATGACTTTTGGAACTCCCCCCTTTTTTTTTCTGTTTACCCCAAATAAGGCCAGGGTGAACAAGTCACAAGCAGATTTAAAGAGGGATAATAAATCTTCTCAGTTATATACTTACATGACTATGATACCAATTGCATGAAAAAGTCATGTCCCTACAATGTAACTTATTATAAACTCATGAAAAATTACCTTTTTCCTGAGAAAGCTTTTCTTCCTGCCGTTGGTGGTGAGGTTTGTAAGGCGCTGCCCCCTGTGTTAGTTCTTCAGCCACAAAACCATCCAGAAAAGATAAGGAAGCATCTACCTAAGTAAAGCAAAAATTAGGAATTAAAACACTTACCCTACACAGTAGACTGCACAATCATATAAGTAATGTTAGCCCACATTTCCTAAAAATAATTTTTAAGTGAAAAACAGAACTTCAATTCTAAAATTGCTACTCAACTCTCTAGCTTTTTGAAACATCAATAATCAAATCCCTCAGCTCTAAGAATCTAACAATATAAGTCATTTGCACTTATTATTAATTCACTGCACTGCAGAATACATTTTTGTTGTATATTAAAGAATCATGTTGGATGCTAATCGTTCAGAAAAGGGAAGACACAAGACCTGCCCTCATGAGACTTGTAACTTACTAAAGGAGAAGACATATACACTATGAGCTATGCTGTCTTCATTAGTTTCCTCCTGCTGGGAGCTAAAAACAAGGTGGTGGCAAAGGCTAGTTCCTTCTGGAGGCTCCAGGAGAGAACAGGTTCCTTGTCTCTTTCTAGAGGCATTCCTCGGCTTGTGGCTATTATCACTCCAATCTCTGCTTCTATGGTTACTTTGCCTTCTCCTCTCTGACCTCTTGCCTCACTTTTATAAGGACACTTCATGATTATATTATGCCTACTCAGATGATCCACATTAATTTCCCCATTACAAAATTCGTAATCAAACCTACAAAGTCCCTTTTACCACATAAAGTAACGTATGCATAGGCTCTGGGCTTCTCAGGTGGCACTAGTGGTAAAGAACCCATCTGAGAATGGAGTTGTAAGAGACACGGGTTTGATCCCTGGGTCAGGAAGATGCCCTGGAGGAGGGCATGGCAACCCACTCCAGAATTCTTGCCTGGAGAATTCCATGGACAGAGGAGCCTGGTGGGCTACAGTCCATGGGGTTGCAGTCAGACACAACTGAAGAGCCTTAACATACACACACACACATGCACAGGCTCCAGGGATTAAGATGTGAATATCTTGGGGAGGGCTGTTATCCAGCCTCCCACACTGATTTCACTACCCTGTTCTTTTCAACAGCAACAGTTCAACAGCAACAGTTAGAACTGGACATGGAACAACAGACTGGTTCCAAATAGGAAAAGTAGTACGTAAAGGCTGTATATTTTCACCCTGCTTATTTAGCTTCTATGCAGAGTACATCATGAGAAACGCTGGGCTAGAGGAAGCACAAACTGGAATCAAGATTGCAAGGAGAAATATCAATAACCTCAGATATGCAGATGATACCACCCTTATGGCAGAAAGTGAAAAAGAACTAAAGAGCCTCTTGATGAAAGTGAAAGAGGAGAGTGAAAAAGTTGGCTTAAAGCTCAACATTTAGAAAACGAAGATCATGGCATCCGGTCCCATCACTTCATGGCAAATAGAGGGGGAAACAGTGGAAACAGTGGCTGATTTTATTTTTCTGGGCTCCAAAATCACTGCCAATGGTGACTGCAGCCATGAAATTAAAAGACACTTACTCCTTGGAAGGAAAGTTATGACCAACCTAGATAGCATATTAAAAAGCAGAGACATTACTTTGCCAACAAAGGTCTGTCTAGTCAAGGCTATGGTTTTCCAGTGGTCATGTATGGATGTGAGAGTTGGACTATAAAGAAAGCTGAGCACCAAAGAATTGACACTTTTGAACTGTGGTGTTGGAGAAGACTCTTGAAAGTCCTTTGGATTGCAAGGAGATCCAACCAGTCCATCTTAAAGGAGATCAGTCCTGGGTGTTCATTGGAAGGACTGATGTTGAAGCTGAAACTCCAATACTTTGGCCACCTGATGCCAAGAGCTGACTCATTGGAAAAGACCCTGATGCTGGGAAAGATTGAGGGCATGACAAGAAGGGGACGACAGAGGATGAGATGGTTGGATGGCATCACCAACTCAATGCACATGGGTTTGGGTAGACTCCGGGAGTTGGTGATGGACAGGGAGGCCTGGCATGCTGTGGTTCATGGGGTCGCAAAGAGTTGGACACGACTGAGCAACTAAACTGAACTGAACTGATTCCTTTCTACCTAGAAATGTTTCTTCACAAATCTGTGGAATATTAACTTAATTTCAACAAAGTACAAGAATAGATAGGTTAAATGAAAAGAAATAAAGAGATGAAAAAAGAGTAAGAGGAAAATGAGAAAAAGAGAAAATTAAGTGAGAAAGGAAAACAAGATACACAAGAGGATACAGCAATAACAACCTCCGAAACCACAGATCTGCTTCTCCTGATTTAGCTAAGTATATACAACCAGCTCTGGAGAAGGCAATGGCACCCCACTCCAGAAAATCCCACGGACAGAGGAGCATGGTAGGCTGCAGTCCATGGGGTCGCTGGGAGTCAGACACGACTGACCGACTTCACTTTCACTTTTCACTTTCATGCATTGGAGAAGGAAATGGCAACCCACTCCAGTGTTCTTGCCTGGAGAATTCCAGGGACAGGGGAGCCTGGTGGGCTGCCATCTGTGGGGTCGCACAGAGTCGGACACGACTGAAGCGACTTAGCAGCAGCAGCTGCATACAACCAGCTCAGATAATTTAGAAATGCAGGTAATTCTCAAAAATTTAATTGGCATCTCACACTCTGAATTTGGAAAAGTTTTGTTTTGGTAAGATTCTTAAATAGATGAAGCTATGTCATCATCATTATCTTTCAGATAGAAAAAGAAGTAGAGTTACTAACTAGCTTAACAGCATATGTATTCATACAGCCTCAGGAATGTTAAACCAAGGCCTCTGCCCATGAGGAGCTAATGAAAAAAATTAATGAACAAAGGTTCAAAATGAATACAAGCCATGAATGTGCTCAGTCACCTCAGTCATGCCCGACTCTTTGCGATCCTATCGACTATAGCCAGGTTCCTCTGTCCATGGGATTCTTCAGGCAAGAATACTGGAATGACATTTCCTCCTCCAGGGGATCTCCCCAGCCAGAGATCAAACCTGCATCTCCATCTGAATCGTAATTAGTGGGAATGCCCATCCTCTCCTGTAGAATATGACATCTAACATAAAAATCTGAAAAATCTGACTTCCTCTTCGAAGTTTTCAGATTTACACCAATCTGAGGGAGAACTCAAACTGAAATGTGACTAAGTGCTTTGCCTAAAAGGGCAGGTGCTGAAAGCAGGTGGGAGAAGGAAAGGTGAGTGATCAGGTTCCAGAGTAGTAAAGATTTAGATGGTAGATGCATAAAATAAAGTGGAGAAATTTTTTTCTTACATTCTCAAAGAGAGTAATAATAAAATGATATATTAGAGAAGTTTGAAGGAGATAAAATTTTTAATTTCTCAAATTATTATATGTTAAAGGAGATTGTCACAGAATATAAACCCCTTCCACAGCAGTTCTCCAGAACAGATTAGTCTTTCTTACTATTTAGGATCACTATTGAACTAGAGGAGAAGGCGGCAACAGAGGATGAGATGGTTGGATGGCATCATTCACTCAATAGACATGAGTTTGAGCAAATTCAGGGAGATAATGAAGGACAAGGAAGCCTGGAGTGCTGCAGTTCATGGGGTTGCAGAGTCAGACACAACTTAGCGACTGAACAACAACAACTGAATAGAAGCTCTCAAATCCTCTCTCACACTAACATGAGAAAAACGCCAACCTTCATCTTAAGTGCTACAGAAATTACATTTTGGTACATTATAGATATATCTCAAATGCAAGAATTATTCTTTTTAAACACAATGCAACCCTTAAAAAGACAGAATGCAGATGTCTTACCACCATGTCTTCACAACTCTTATCAAGTGGAAGTAAGCTCTTCATCAATTTTATATTCTCATGCAAGTGTTTTAATTCAAATGCATGCTGTCTCAAGCAAGTATCCAAAGATGTGGTAAATTCCTGGATTAATCTCTCAACTATATTAGAAGAGTGTGCTTGGGGTGTCAACTTGGTCACAGCAGCTATTATCCAGGCTTTTGTTTCTGAAGAAATGGAGTCATTCATAAGTAACTTGTAGAGCTTGGTTATAACTTCCTCTGGTGTTTCCTTATTTAAGAGATAGGAATACTCTCCTAACACCTGTAAGTAAAACAAAGAAATGAATATATGCAAACATCAAGTTAGATAGCAATTATACTCAGAAATCTAAACAAAGTGTCTGCAGAGTAAATTTAATCTATACTAAGCATATTCTCACAGTAAAAAAATTATTAAAAATAAAATTGCATATTTTAGGTCAAAATTACACATGAATTGGGGAGGAGGAAATGGCAACCCACTCCAGTATTCTTGCCTGGAATGTTCCATGGACAGAGGAGCCTAGCGAGCTACAGTTCATAGGGTCACAAAGAGTCAGATACGACTAAGCAACTGAACACCACCACCATGAACTGGAAGTGAATACAAGAAGGACTTTCACATCTTTATTATTAACAATATATAAAGCATCATATCTTTACAAGTTAGCTTTCTTCTGAACTTCCAGGTTTGGATGTTGGTTTTTACAAGCACTTTCACATTCTGTTACTATTTTTCAATAACCATTTAAACAAGTGGTTCCCACACACTAGCATGCGTAAGAGCCATCTGAAATGTTTCACAAAAATACAGATTTCTGACTCTACTCCCAGATAATCTGATTTAGTATGTCTGTGGTAGGGATCTACAATACACATTCTGAACAAATACCATCTGATTCTGATACAGATGATCCACAGAAGAGACTTTGAGGAACACTGATCTATGTTACACATTCTCTTTTCTACATCTAACTTATTCAGGTCTCAACACCATCACCAAAAGAATTTAATCAACATCTATAGAACACACCACCCAACAGTAAGCAGGATACTTTTCGAGCACCCACAGAACATTTAACAAGACAGACTATATCTTAGGCCATAAAATAAACCTCAAGAGACTTAAAAAGAACTGAAATCATAAGAGTATTTTCTCTGACAACAAACTAAAATCAGTAACAGGAAGGACAACAGGAAATTTTCAAGACACTTAAAGACAAAACAACACCCTATCTTTCCATTACATAAATGAGGAAAGAACACTCCCAAACAGTCTATGAAGCCAGTATGACCTTGATACTAAACCCAAAGAGTAGGAAAAAAACAAAACAAAAAAAAGTAAAAAAAAAAAAGAAGATCCCTCATAAACAGAGATGCAAAAATTCTTAACACAGTCTCAAGAAATCTACAAAAAAAAAAAAATTCTAGATTAATAAGTGAATTTAGCAAGGTATAAGATCAAAATACAGAAATAAACCACTAATCTATGAAAAAGGAGACAAGCGTATAGGATAGAGAAAGGAACAGTTTCTTCAATAAGTGGTGCTGGGAAAACTAGACTGCTACATGTAAAATGATAAAATTATAACATTTCCTCACATTATATACAAAATTAAACTTAAAATGGATTAATGATCTAATTGTAAGACCTGAATCATACAACTCCTAGAAAAGAACATTTTTTAACATAAATTGTAACGATATTTTCTTGGATCTGTCTACTAAGGCAAAAATAAACAAATGGGACCTAATTAAACTTAAAAGCTTTTGCACACTAAAGGAAACCATCAACAAAATGAAAAAACAACCTACAGAATGGGAGAAAATATTTGTAAACAATGCAACCAGCAAGGACTTAATTTCCAAAATATACAAACAATCCATACAACTCAGTATCAACAAAACAACTCAATGAAAAAATGAGCAGAAGACCTGAATAGACATTTTTCCAAAGAAGACATAAAGCTGGCTAACAGGCACAAGAAGACATAAAGCTGGCTAACAGGCACAAGAAAAGATGCTCAACATCACTAATTATTAGAGAAAAGCAAATCAAAAACCTCAGTGAGATATTACCTCACACCTGTGAGAATGAGTATTCTCAAAAAGTCTACAAATAACAAATGCTGGAGAGAATGTGGAGACAAGGGAACCCTTCTACATGACTGGCGGGAATTTAAATTGGTGAAGCCACTACAGAAAACAGTATGGATGTTTCTTTAAAAAATACAAAAGAGCTGCCATATAATCTAGCAACTTAACTCCTGGGCATATATATCCAGAGGAAACCAGAATTCGAAAAGATACATGCATCCCAATGTTCAGTGCAGCACTATTTACAATAGCCAAGATATGGAAGCCACCTAATGTCCACTGACATACTGAAAGGATAAAGAAGATATGGTGTATGTATATATATACACACACACACACACACACACACACACACACACACACACACACACGATGGAATACTACTCAGCCATGAAAAAGAATGAAATAATGCTATTTAAAGCAACATGGATGGAACTAGAAATTATCATACTAGGTGAAGCAAGTGAGAAAGAAAAAGACAAATACTGTATGATATCACTTATACGTGGCATCTAAAATGCGACACAAACCAATTTATCTAAGAAACAGACTCACAGGTAGAGAAAACAAACTTATGGTTATCAAAGGGGGTAGGAGATAGGGGAGATATAACTTAGGAATTTGGGATTAGCATATACAAACTACTATATATAAAACAGATAAATAACAATGTCCTACTGTATAGCACCAGGAACTATATTCAAAATCCTATAATAAATCATAATGGAAAAGAATGGCTGCAATCCATGGGGTTGCGAAGAGTCAGACACGACTGAGCGACTTCACTTTCACTTTTCACTTTCATGCACTGGAGAAGGCAATGGCAACCCACTCCAGTGTTCTTGCCTGGAGAATCCCAGGGACGGGGGAGCCTAGTGGGCTGCCGTCTATGGGGTCGCAGAGAGTCGGACACGACTGAAGCGACTTAGCAGTAGCAGTAGCAGTATAACTGAATCACTTTGCTGTATGCTAGAAATTAACACACACTGTAAATCAACTATATTCAATAAAATAAAATAAAATAAATAATAAAAAAAAACCAAACCAGTGGTTACCAGTGGAACGAGGGAAGGGGGAAGGAGCAAGTTAGGTATAAGGGATTAAGAGATACAAACTACAAACAAAGTATGAACTAGGTAAGCAACAAGGATGTACTGAATAGTACAGGAAATTAGACCCATAATCTTATAATAACCTTAATGGAATATAATTTGCAAAAGAAAGAATCAACATGCTGTACACTTATAACTGATATAATATTAATACTGTAAATCAACTATACTTCAATTCAAAATAAAGAATTTGAAGTTTCTCCTAAATTTGTATCACTTTCGCATCGCCAGAACCCTAACCCTAACCTGAACTATCTTAAATCAGGGACCATCTGTATCTAAGTATAAATCTAACAAAACAGGGACAGGATTTGTATGCTGTAGAAAAAGAAACACTCTTAATATATGAACATATACAAATGGCTACCAAATACAGCAATCAATTTAGGCAAAGATTATCAATGCTAAAACCATTGATAAAAGACAGCTGAAGAACAGATGCTCACACAGTCTCATAGAATCACCTCACAGATTAGTTCTAAATTAGTAAGAAGAAATGGTACCTTTACAATGGAGAGAATATGAAGATCACCATCTTAACCAAAGACATTAACAATCACCAATAATTGGAGGAACTGATATTATATGCATCCTGATATGATGTAATGGGAAGTACATATTGACAATGTTGTATTCTTGCTAAAAATGTTTACCTGAACCAGACATAGTCCAATTCAGAATGCTGGACTTTCTACAAGTATTCATCCAAAAAAATAACAATGTCATGAAAACAAAAAAACAAACAAAAAAAAACCTGAGGATCACTGTAAAATACAGAGGCTAAAAGAAAAACTAAATGCAATTTGTGAACCTTGACTGGATATGGGGTAAGGAGGAATGGAAAAATAGTCATAAGAGACATTTTTTGGATAACTGGATTAATATGAATATGGACTGTATATTGGGTGACATTAATGAATTAAGGTCATGTTTTTCAGTTGCAATAATGGTTTTATGGTTATCTAGAATGTGACTCTTGGGAGATTTATATTGAATTCTTTTATAGGGGAAGCAGCTATATATAGAGATGTAGATAAAGTAAAGCAAGGTGGTTAAAAACATTCACTGGGAATCTAGATGAACAGTACAGGGGTATTTATTATGCCACTTTTTCACCTTTCTCATAGATGAGAAAAGAATTCTTACATAAAAGTCTGGGTAAAATTTAATTTAACATACTAACATTTGACAAAACCATAAAATATTAAAGTGTGAACATCCTATGACCCAGAGATGCACTTCTCCAAATCTCCCCCTACAGAAATGCTCACTCACATGCACAGGAAAGAATATACGAAGGTGACAGGATGTATATGATTATGTAAGCCTTATACTCTACAAAATTGTAACCTCACTTTGCAAAGAGATCATCTCCCTTGCAGGCTTTGATGAAGCAAGCCTCCATGTTGGGAGGCCCACATGGCAAGAAATTGAGGACAACTCTTGGAGCCAAGGGCAGCCAACAGTCAACAGTCCGAACATCAAACCTTCAGCCTTAGAGCTACAAAAAACTGATTTCTGCCAACAACCACATGTGAGCCTGGAAGCAGATCCTTTACTAATCAAGTTTCAGATGAAACAGCAGCCCCAAGGGACACCTGGATTGCACCCTTAAAAAGCCTTAAGCAGAAAACCCAGCTAAGCCATACCTGAGCTCCTAACCCACAGAAACTGTGAGATAACAAATGTATGCTGTTTTAAGTTTGTGGTAACATGATTATGCAACAATAGAAAGCTAGCATACCACAGCTTCATGAGTATTCACATATTCATATACAGATTCACAACAAATGCATTGTATACAGACAGGCATCTAAATAAATACCCATATTTAAAAGACTATTCAAGTGAGAGGGCAGAGAGAATGAACACACAAGTAAATAGGTAAGTGATAGAAGGTAGCCACTGGGAAAGAAAATCGGCAGCTGAAGGAGTTAACAGATCTGAAATAAATGATTTCTGAAGAAATACATTATCAGTATTTGTCTTTATAAAAAATAATATTATAAACATTTATGAGTCAATGTACTTTGCTTACCCAACTCATAACTTGAAGAAATCTCTGTGGATAGAATACATTTTCCACATCTAGTAAAGTAAGATAAGACTGAACTGCATAAAGTCTTAGTTGTTGATTTTCTGTTTCATCATCAAAACCTACAAAGGAATTGATATACCATTTTAATTTCCATTAAATTCTCCAAGGACTCTGTAATAAAAACATTTAATTTTAATATCTTTACAGAATGCAATAGTTTACTAACCTTCTGCTAGCAGTCTCAGAAAGTTATTGGGAATATCAGGATGCATCACATCTCCTCCCACTGAAAATACAGCATTCATTGTCTGAATAAACCACGCATTATCAGGAGCATATGTGTCCACAGTGTTAAGAACAAGTACACTTCCAAATGCCAGTTATTAAAATTACCCTTCCTGAATCAATCTTTGCAAAAATAACCCTCAATTCATCCCAGTTTGGCATTTATAATTTTAACTTCTGCCAATAAATTTTTCTATACTCTAGCTTTGTGTAAAATAGGTGTTCAGTAAAGCTTATTTAGTAGACTTAGTAAACCAATTCATGTTGCTTTTTTTTATCTAGCACCATATTTTGGACATAATAGGCACTCAATTAAATGTGAAATAACTGAAAGAAATATTCCAGCTGACTGTGGACAAATACATAATGGAAAATGGCATGCACTTCAGAAAGGTTAAGTGTTGTGATATGTCTTTCTGAACAATTGTTTACCCTCTTTTCTAATCTGTTCCTCCTCAGTTCTAAAATTCTACCATTCTGCTAGCCAGGGCTATAGCACTGGCCAGGACAAAACTATACTTAAGCATTCCAAGATAATTTGACTGACATTACTCATTCATTCATTCAATCTTAGATTTAAACAACAAACATCTTAAAAAGAATGTTGAGTAACCTTGGGGCCTGTAAAGTTCCTCTGAGTTTTTAAAAACAAATGTGAAGAAAAGTAACACGTAAATGGAGTTTGTGACCATTCCCAGTATAAGCAATCATGTAAAGGCTAAATTTTAGCATACTGATATCCTCACCAATCTCCCTCAAACAACAAGAACTTTTACTCAGGAAAGAAACTGAGTAGGAAGTAAAGTCAAAGACAAGGAGGGATAAAAGAAGAGTCAAGAGATTCCTGTATACTCCTGTTGATAATACAGCCCAGTAGAATAAAAAGAAACAGGAAAAAAGTTATCGCCCAGGAAGTCTACACAACTTTTTGTTTTTAACAATAAGAAAGGCTTGAACATCAGGAATGGAAGTTATTGCTGGGCCTCTGAATTCAACCTACAAGTGACTATGTCTATACCAATCATTTTAAAGTCACTGTGTAACACACTGCTATATTTAAAATGGATAACAAGCAAAACACTATTGTATAGCACATGGAACTCTGCTCAATGTTACGTGCCAGCCTGGATGGGACGGGGGTTTGAGGGAGAATGGATACATGTATATGTATATGGCTGAGTCTCTTCACTGTTCACCTGAACTATCACAACATTGTTAATCGGCTCTACCTCAATACAAAACGTTTTTGGTGATAAAAAAAATTTTAGTTAAAAAAAAAGGAAAAACATTTATTTTTTGAAAAATAAATAAATAAAGTCACTGTGTAACTAAAAAGTGTTTTATGACTCAGGGCCCAAAAGATATTTCTCAGCCAGCTCAGCTATTTTTCCAACCAAATTGACGATAATATATTCTTCTTTGCTCTGATGTAAATATTCAAGCATTTTCTGGACAATCACTGTTATATTCTGTGCATTAGTAATTCTGTAAAGAAGTTCCAGAGTCTATTTAAGAAAGAAAAACAAAAGCAGTATTATAAAACTATGCATGATAATCCCAATAAATACTGTAACATAAAGGTTTATACCCTGCTTTGATTCCTGGTTTGGGAAGATCCCCTGGAGAAGGGGTAGGCTACCCACTCCGGTATTCTTGGGCTTCCCTGGTGGTTCAGCTGGTAAAGAATCCATCTGCAATGCCGAAGACCTGGGTTCGAAAGATTCCCTGGAAAAGAGAAAGGCTACCCACTCCGGTATTCTGGCCTAGAGATTTCCATTGACAGTACAGTCCATAGGGTTGCAAAGAGTTGGACATGACTGAGTGACTTTCACTTTCAAAGGTTTTTAATAGTTGGTTCTTCCACTTTTATGTAGCTTTACTGGGCAGTTAACGGGAACTCAAGAAATACACATTTTAACCAGAATAGAACTTAAGGAAGGTAAAACCATTGTTGAAAAAAAGGAATTATAATCAATTCAAAAGTCTAAAACCCTTCGACTGATACAGATAATTATGATCTGACATCTCTACATTGACAGGCCATGCAAACACCAAAAAGTTAAAAGATTTATAACCTATTTTCTAAAAATGTAACAGCTTCTTCAATTCAGTTCAGTTGCTCAGTCATGTCTAACTCTTTGCAACCCCATGGACTGCAACACAGCAGGCCTCCCTGTCCATCACCAGCTCCTGAAGTTTACCCAAACTCATGTCCATTGAGTCGGTGATGTCATCCAGCCATCTCATCTTCTGTCGTCCCCTTCTCCTCCTGCCCTCAACCTTTCCCAGCATCAGGGTCTTTTCAAATAAGTCAGCTCTTCGCATCAGGCGGCCAAAGTACTGGAGTTTCAGCTTCAACATCAGTCCTTCCAATGAACACCCAGGACTGATCTCCTTTAGGATGGACTGGTTGGATCTCCTTGCAATCCAAGGGACTTTCAAGAGTCTTCTCCAACACCACAGTTCAAAAGCATCAATTCTTTGGTGCTCAGCTTTCTTTATAGTCCAAATCTCACATCCATACATGACCACTGGAAAAAGTAGAGCCTTGACTAGATGGACCTTTGTTGGCAAAGTAATATTTCTGCTTTTTAATATGCTGTCTAGGTTGGTCATAACTTTCCTTCCAAGGAGAAAGCATCTAAGCCTACATTACACATGCCTGCATACTATGCATGTGTGTGTTTAAGCATTTTGGAAGACTGGATTTTTGTATACATACATATACAAAAATCCAGTCTTCCAAAATGCTTTTCCATACTTCCCAAACAGAAAAGTGCACTTGAGTGGATCTGTCAGATCAGATCAGATCAGTTGCTCAGTCGTGTCCAACTCTTTGCAACCCCATGAATCGCAGCACACCAGGCCTCCCTGTCCATCACCAACTCCCGGAGTTCACTGAGACTCACGTCCATCGAGTCAGTGATACCATCCAGCCATCTCATCCTCTGGCGTCCCCTTCTCCTCCTGCCTCCAATCCCTCCCAGCATCAGGGTCTTTTCCAATGAATCAACTCTTCGTACGAGGTGGCCAAAGTACTGGAGTTTCAGCTTTAGCATCATTCCTTCCAAAGAAATCCCAGGGCTGATCTCCTTCAGAATGGACTGGTTGGATCTCCTTGCAGTCCAAGGGACTTTCAAGTCTTCTCAACACCACAGTTCAAAAGCATCAATTCTTCGGTGCTCAGCCTTCTTCACAGTCCAACTCTCACATCCATACATGACCACAGGAAAAACCATAGCCTTGACTAGACGAACCTTTGTTAGCAAAGTAATGTCTCTGCTTTTGAATATGCTAAATGGTCTCTCATGGATGGATAAGGTAGCGCAAGCACTTCAAAGTGCAGCAAGGCCTACTTTCAGAATCTCAGGTATCAAGGAAGAACTGTTTTATGGCTCCTCAGTGCTGAGGAATACACCTCTTGCTGCCTCAAGTAAGATGAAGAAAAACCATTACCAAAGTAAACTCCCATTTACCTGGCTTTCTGAGGCCCTATATTAAGGTTCCACAAATATCATAGTTCCCAGAATCAGTATGAAACAAAAGGCAGCAATAAGAAAGCATCCTTTACTAGCATTTCAGGATCAACAATATTAGCTGTAAGAGAATTTCTATGTACCCTACTTGTTAAATCTGTTCAGATTTCTTTAGGGTTCTTCCTAATTTTTCAATCCTTATACCCAGGACTTCAAGTACAAAGGATAACAGATTTTGAATTTTTTTTTAAAACTGTTCCAGTTAATCCTTAACACCATTTAAAATCTATAAATACATAGATCCCCCATCACTAGCTTTCCACTTATAAAGCTGTTTCAGACATCCTTCCTGTAGGCTCTGTAAGCCATGTATTTTAAGATAATGTACACCAAATTTAATTCCTACTCTAAGACTATGAAACTTAGCGTTTCCAGGACTGAATGGGGCATTGTATTAGGAATTGCATGGCGGAAGGTCTTTTCTATTAACTCCCTCATGCTTTCTTTTGTCTTGTTATGAAAGAAAGGTAATACAATCAGGTAAAAGAGCATCCCAGACCCAAGCAACATGTCACTCCATACCCCAGGACCAAAGTTCTTGCCACATAATTACTGATGGAGGTTAGATATGACAGTGGAATTAAGGAAACAGTACTACAGTGCCTTCTTTGGGCACCACTGATGCTCAGTATCCTCCCCAAAGAATTCAAACTACTTTTCTCACTGCAGACCAGACCTGATAATTTTAGAAGTTGTCTGTTTCTCTTTAACTCTCATTTTTAAATTAAATCCCAATAATTAAGCACAGAACTAAGAAAACTGTACCCAAGTCAACCCTGTTCAACATACTACTTAACCACACAAAGAAAATGCATGCTCTGTATCCATTCAAAGTAGAAGAGTCATATAATTATTTGTTACTGTCCCTTGGCATCTTTGCATTTTTCTACAATGTCTACACATAGAAATTATCCATAAACTTTCTGGATTCATTCAAGGCAGGTAACTATTTTTTAGAAGATCAAAAATATGAATCCAAAATATATATGCATATATATTGCATATATGTAGATGGCAATTTCTCAGAAACATTATTTCAAAAGTAGTACCTTTAGAATTCAACATTCATATTATTCAATGCAATAATGTTCTTTCAATGAACTTTTAATTCATTGCTTTTAAATAATTTAGATGTTTACTAGAATTTATCTTTTTATCTTCATTATTTTTAAAATCAGAAATAAAACAATCACTCTTCTTAATTAGGTCCCATAAACCATTTTAAATGAAGGTATAGAATCATGTCTGTACATGAGAATTACCAGATCTATCTAGAACACCCAAGCAGATAATGAAGCAATTTTATAAAAGGAAAAAGTTGAAAAAAATTAAGTAGATTTATACACCTTTCCTTCCAAGAAGTTCAAAACAGTTTAGGGATATCTTTACTAATTCTTTTTATTTTTTGGCCACACCATGCAGCATGTAGGATCTTAACTCCCTGAGCAGAGACTGAACCTGTGCCCCTGCAGCAGTAGCATGGAGTCCCAACCACTGAAACTCCAGGGAAGTCCCTATCTTTATTAATTCTATCAACATTCTTACAGATTCAATAAGGAATAGAGTAGCCCATTTTATAGATGTCAAGGAAAATAATGAAAAAAATTAATTATCATAAATTATGTCTTAAAATTATACTAATAGGAAGAACTGGAAATAGAATTCTGGTCTTCTATTGACACAACCCTTGGACCAGTAAGATTCCTTGATAAGGGATCCTACACAGGTGTGTGCATGCATGTGTGCTGTCACTTCAGTTGCGTCCAACTCTTTGCAACCCTATGGACTGTAGCCCGCCAGACTCTTCTGTCCGCGGGATTCTCCAGGTAAGAATCCTGGAGTGGGCTACCATGCCCTCCTCTGGGGGATCTTCCTGACCCGGGATCAAACTCATGTCTCTTACGTCTCCTGCATTGGCAGCGGGGGTTCTTTACCATTACCACCACCTAGTTACACCTTCCTAACTTCTCCAACTCACAATTTAAAACCATTCTTGTGGTTATTGATACAAGTACTTTTTAGAAAAGTCCCTTAAACTTCAGTAGAAAAAATAAAATGCATTCAAAAGTTAAAATACACACGTGTGCACATGCCCATAATTTTCATCTCTCTCCATAAGACCAACAAAATGTTTAAAAATTTTAACATTTCACATACACTACTCAAAATACCAGTTTACCTCTCTTTTAATAATGGGATCAGGATGATCTAAGCATTCAATTATTGTCATCTGATGTTGAAGAGCCAGAGTGGGATCCTGTTGGATAACATAGGTAAGAGCCTTCAGTCCTAGAAACAAAGATTAAATAACATAAAGTGACTTAAAATAAATATTCAGAAAATTTCAAAAAGCTCTCTTGGTAATTTCCATCAAAAGAACCAATCATCTTACCTAAATATTTGAGATTTATTTTAGGTGACAGAACAAACTTTCCAATGCATTTGGCAGCCTTCTCAAGCAATTCCGATTTAGGATAAATAGAATAGACTGTATGTACACATTCAAACAGAATAGCTAGAAAAATAAAATATTATAACTTCAGAGATCATAGTAAGCCATAATAAAAAATGTATCTGTGCAGAACTCCTAACAAAACAAACTAATCAGAAGGTCAGTTTTAGTCAAAAATCTTATGGAAATTTTTCAAAGATAAGAATTTTACTATTTTCAGGCTATATTCATCCATGCAACAAGTATTTTCTGAAACCTCCTATGAGTCAGACATTGTTCTAC
Source organism: Bos mutus (assembly GCF_027580195.1). NCBI lineage: Eukaryota > Metazoa > Chordata > Mammalia > Artiodactyla > Bovidae > Bos > Bos mutus. The sequence continues at coordinate 49,299,390 of NC_091626.1, read as the reverse complement.
TAGTATGGATACAGCAGAGACAAACACCCTTACCCTCAAGAAATTCACATTCTAATGGGCACATAAGTAATATATTCATTACTCCTATATAAATAGATACTTCCAACACTCCTTGAATGCTTCAAAATAAGTTATTCTCAGGCAGTTTCTACCACTTATACACAAAAACTGGATATGTAGTTTATTTCCATGTGGTTTCAGTTCAGTTCAGTTCAGTTGCTCAGTTGTGTCCAACTCTTTGTGGTTTAGTTCAATATAATCATTTTAGGGTGCTCTAGCATTTATTTCAAAATTTTTATACTCAAAACTCAAGTCACTTTTTAAAAATTAACTTAAAAATTAACCTCCAAGGTTATAGAAAACCTACTGACATCTTGATAGTGTTCAAATTTGATTTTCTAGTCTCATCAAAGATCAGATAACTATAACAGATGATTAAAATGGACACTAAAATATTTTTCAAACTCTCTTAAAGATCAAGAGTGAAAGAGCTGGAGCTTGGTCATGGTAAACAAGAATAATTTAGGCACCATTAAACAAAATAAGCAGACTTAAAAACAGTTCAACTGAGGGCTTCCTTGGTTGCTTAGATGGTAAAGAAATCTGCCTGCAATGCAGGAGACCCCGGTTTGATCCCTGGGCCAGGAAGATCCCCTGGAGAAGAGAATGGCAACCCACTCCAGTATTCTTGCCCTGGAGAATCCATCTCATGGACAGAAGAGCCTGGCAGGCTACAGTCCATTGGGTTGCAAAGAGTCAGACACAACTAAGCAACTAACACACACGGTTGAAGAATATCATATCTTTGAAAGAATCACTCCTGCTCTTTTTCCAAAAGTTTAAAACACAATAATCATTTATTCGTGTACAAGATATAAAATAGAGCCTGAATATTCAACTAGCTATGTTTTTTACACTGCTAAGTTGCCTATCAACTGATACACATAAACATTTTGGGTAAAAAGTTTTACTAAAATAAATACTTTCTAAATAAGGAGAGAAAAGAAATTAGAAATAAGCATTTTTTAAGAAATAAACATCTCTTTAAGAAGTGAATAGACTTTAATTAAAGGAAAACCTATAAAGTCAACTGAACCTAAAAAGATCTTTGCAGATATTATGCTGTAAAGTCTTTACTCTGTGCTATGAAAAAGAGTTGACTTTGGACTTCCCCAGTAGCTCCGTGGTAAAGAATGTGCCTACCAAACCCCTGGCCCAGGAAGACTACATGCTGCAGAATAACTAAGCCCCTGCGCCACAACTATTGAGCCTGTGCTCCAGAGCCCAGGAACTGCAAGTCCTGAGCCCACATGCCCCAGCTACTGAAGCCCATGCACCCCAGAGCCTGTGCTCCCCAAGGGAAGCCACCACGATCGTAAGCCCTCCCACCGCAACTGAAGAGCAGCCCTCACTCCCAGCAACTAGATAAAAGCCCTCACAGCAATAAAGACCCAGCATAGCCAAAACAGTAAATAAAATTCTTTTTTTTAATAGATTTGTTTTCAAAGAAAAATTTTTTCAAAAAGTTGACTTTATGACTTCATGAAGTAAACAGAGAAAGCCTTGGTCAATTAACTAATCAACTAAGGCAGGACTAGGCAAAATACCATTAAACCCAGCCTTCAGCCTATCTTTGTAAACTGTGAACTAAGGATGATTTTTATATTTTTTGAGATATAACTGATATATAAAATTATTAGTTTTAGGTGTACAATTACATTTTTAAAGGTTAAAAAAAAAAGGAGAATATATGACAGAAACCTATACGACCTACACAAAACCTAAAAGAACTGCTAGTTTAGGTATAGAATAAAATTAATAGTTCAAAAAATACACTTATTTGTCAACTTAGGCATACACACAGACTCAGAAGTCGCTCAGTCGTGTCCGACTCTTTGCGACCCCATCGATTAAAAATAGGTTTTTAAATTATTTTAAAATAATTTAGAGATTTTAAGACTGTTTATACTCCAACTCTACAAAAGTCTAAGTCCACAGATAAAAAAGCAGTCACTCCACTGTCTCCTCACTGCAGTGGTTAAAACGAAAGTGCCTCTGAGGACTTCTAAAGGAAAAAATGCAATGTGGAGTTTTGCTTACTCCTCCAAAGCAACCTAGGTCCTAACCAAAATATCATTAAGTAAAAATTACCAAATTAATAATGTCCTAACATTTGTGACACACTGTGGCTTTATCACAGATATTTTGGGTAGGATTATGTACAAAATTTGAGGAATTCTACTGATTACTCTATCCTTCAGACTAGACTTTACTTACATTTTAAATAAGTTATCTACTGTCACCACTCTGGCAAGGAAATGGGGGTACCAGCCAATGAGGGTGGTAGTCCACTTTCTCCATTCTGCTTCCTTTAACACTTGGAATGGCAGGGGATGCTGCATCCTTCTGGATGGGGGATGAGGGTACCCTGTCTGGGAGAGGAAGGGGCACCCCAGTACTGCTCCCGATGTGACCTGTACTGAGAACAACGGAGTGACTCTAGTGTACCGGACCAGTAGAAAAAGCCCTGTCACTCTACTAAGTTTCCTCTACCACCACCCCAGGAAAGATGGGAGGGGTACCTCAATTGTTCTCTGTTCCTTGATGATGTAAAACCCAGGCTTCCCACATCATCTCCGCTGGCAATGCCAGGGAGGGTCCCTCTTGACATACGGCAGGATCAAACTGCAGCTGCCCTCTTGGTCTTCACCACCGAGCTCCATGGGAGGGTTGGGGTACCTCATTATACCTGATGAGGATGGAAATCTTGATTCTTCATTCAGCCTTTGCTGCTCTGGGTAGTCCATAGTTTTTTCTATGTGGTGCTTGACTGCAATAGAAAAACTATTGTCTAAAAGTCTTCCATCTTGCTAGTCTGCCCTTTTTGCCTGAGTCCTCTGGCTAGAGAGTAGGCTTTTTTTCAGGGCATTTTTATCTGCACCTGTTGGCATTTTCAGACTGCTGGCTCTCCAGTAACCAGTTTGGGGCATACAAGGCAAAAAGAAAACCCAGGGTACTAACCTTGGAGTCATTCCTTACATGCCAATGTCCCTAATCAGTCTCCTTCATTTATCCACGTTTCAGAATCTCATGTGTTTATTTTACATATAATGTTCAAAGTTTTTAGGTGTACTTAGTGGGTAGAGTACACCTAAAGTACTTCTATCTACTTTCAATGGTTCTATCCCTTGTATTTCATTTTATATTATCTCTCAGTTTACTAAATAGTTTACTAAAAATGTCCTTCTCATCTTATCAGTTTCCTGCCCAAAACTATCCCATATCTCCATATTTATACAATCCAAACTCTGTGGCTACCATAGGAGGATGTCCGCAATATACCCTTCCCACTGCTCCCACTATTAACTGTCCAATCGAGCTGGCAAGTCAGTTTTCTGAAACAGTGGGGTGTTTTAAACACCCCCACTTCTGCACCTTCTTTCATGTTCCCTTTGCCTAAAACTGCTTTTAACCTCCTTTCTGGCTATCTCAATCCCATCTTTCAAGGTCCTATTACATCAATAAATCTTTAGGTGCCCTGAAGCCCACAGTGATCTTAACCACCTCTGGAATCCTGTAATATTTATTCCCTTTACCTCCCCCTTTACATTCTGCCTTATACTGGTATTATGCCTTCATATATAAGTTATCTCCTCCATTATACTGTAAACTCCTTGAAGGCAAAGCTTACATTTTATACTGCCTCATATCCTCTACATCACTTTACAACGCCTGGCACATAGCAGATACACTCTAAATGACTCTGATACGATTAATTTCTTCCTTTGACACTAAGGTAAGTTATAAAAATGAAACTTTAATTAAAATATGGTTTGGACTGAAACCCAATGAGATAACTGATCAAAAGTAAAATAACTTTCTCTTCTATTAATTCAATTAAAACATATTACTCACTGATTAACCCAGTGCCAGATACTGGGATATGCTAGCCAATAAGACAGAGATAGTCCCGGTCCTTATGAAGTTTATAATTTAATACTGATATGTTTAAGCAATAAAATATTTATATTAAGTTTACTAGAGAATACTCTACCACTGATAAATGTAAGCTATAAACTGTATTGGTACAAGTATGGGGGGAAATGCAGAACAAAGAGAAGTAAATAAAGGAAAAAAGAAAACAACAGAAACTAAGTTTCTCTGGCAAAGTTAAACACTGGACCAGTAGACTACAAAGAAACAAATTGTTAGCACTGGTCTCGTCAATCTTAATAAAAGAAGGATGTCCTAATGGAGAACATTAAAACTATTTCCTCAGGTATACAGTATTCTCTAAATGGAAAGGAACAGGTAACAGCAGTTATCTACAGGAGTAGGTGATAAAGGTTGAAGGGACACTTTACTGTCCACTGTATACCCTTTCATACCTTTTGATTTCTGAACCATGTGCATATATTACCTATCCAATAAAATAATTATATCTCAAACAATTTTTAATTTACTTTAGCTGCCTGGAAAAATTCTGACACTACTTTGGATTATTCCGACAGCTCCTAGCCAAACCACCCGCCTCAATAAGGATCATCCTTACCTCTGATGCCTTATTCTTCTCATTACATAATAAGATCCTGTGTGCGTGCTAAGTCGCTGTCATGTCTGACTCTCTGCGACCGTACAGACTGTAGCCCACCAGGCTCCTCTGTCCATGGGATTCTCCAGAATCCAGGAGTGGGTTGCTATGCCCTCCTCCAGGGGATCTTCCCGACCCTGAGATCGAACCTGCAGTCTCTTACATCTCCTACATCGGAAGGCGGGTTCTTTACCACTAGCGCCACCTGGTAAGTCCCAATAAGATCCTAGATGCCATCAACTGTCCATTATACTAAACACTTAGAAGGGCAGGGCCTGTGTCTACCTTATTTTTCCTTTAATCTCCCACATTTAGCAGGGAGGAATATGTAAGTAAATCAACTCTTTCCTCAATCTGTATCTAGTTTAAAAATTAAGGTTTTGTTTTGTAGGAATTCAATAAATACTGGTTGAACAAATGAATACCATGCTTGTTACCTTAACTACCATTTATACATGCAAAACATAAATCTATCCTTCAAAATTTACTATCCCAATTCACTACCATGTACATTACTTTTTCTATACTAGTCTTACAGATGCAATCCTTTCTTCAGTTTTATTACAGTTAAAACCGGTTCAACTTCTACCCTCTAGTCTACTCTATGTTTCTACAACCATTATTCTTTAAGATTTGCAGTTTATCATTGCCTGAAAGAACAAATACTCCTCTCTATCCCCTATTTCATGGTATTTCACCAGATTAAGAAATGACTTCTCATTTGAGTTGTATTTCTCAATATCTCTTCTACTGCTCATCTCCACAGTAGGCAAAATTCAAAGTGTTTTACTTCTATCTCTTAAATACCTCAAAATATCCCACTTTCTTCAATAAGCTTTCTCAAGCTGATCAACAAAGAACTAAGAGTTCTTCCCTCTGGCTATTACGACTAGTTACTTTTCTCAGTTCTTCTCCCTCCTCCCCCATTTTACTCTTGTTTCCTATCACTAAAAGACTTTTTAAAATTGTGTTTAACATAAATAGCTGCTGTCTCTTCATTACAAAGTTCATTATTCCATATCTATATATTCTTATCTATCTCAAATTCAACCTTTAGTTGTCTTCTTAAGTATCACTTTTTGAGAAAAGCCTTCCTTATCCTTCTGCTCAACTAAGAATAGCTGCCATATGCTCCACAGTACCTGTAACTTGCCTCTGTAACATTCATGGTACCTGTCCCTTTCCATCTCTCTAGGCTATGAGCTCAATGATAAGACTGTTTTGTTCACAACTGTATTCCAAGCATCTTGCACAAGGACTAATAAATAATAAAACCTTAAATATTTGGTGACTAGATGACAGATTGCTTTATTTGAAAACTGTTTTCTTAAGTATGGAATAGATCTACTGGGTTATCTTCACTGTCAGATGCTTGATTGTTGAATCATCTATTGAACATTTTCAATAAAGAGACAATTTCTCTTTAAAAATGAAGTCTTTAAAAGAGAGACAATTATAATAGTCAATCTATATCAACATTTAAAACAATGTCATAATTTCAAATTATTTTTATGAGTTATTCAATACTTTCAATGAAAAATAATAACCCAAAACCACCTTAAAAATTAACATTTAAAATTTACTGGAATTCACAGTATTCTAACACAGATTTAGCTATAATACTGAAAACATTATTAGAGCAGCATTTACACAAATATTACCTACCATATGTGACATTGTGATTTAACTCAGCTCTTCGTAAGGATTCATCAAGAACATCATACATTAATTCACTTGTCCTGTTTAAAAGATATTTTATTTGCAGTAGAATTATAGTATTATAACCCAATAAAACATAGTTTTTCAAACTTCTCTCTCTTTAAAACTGAGGATCTACAGAAAAGAAGTGAAAGAAATTCATTTTATGAAGTTATGGGAATTTCACTTCTTAAATATTCCACTTTCACTTTTTTAAGAGTTTAACCTTCTGTTTTATCAAAGCTGACTAGCCAATGAGGAAAGTCAATCAACTCATTCCTCAATCTGTACCTACTTTAAATATGGTTACGGTTTTCATCTGATTGAACACTCTTTTATCATTTTCTTTGTAATATAATATTTCTACCTGTTTAAAATTACTATAGTAATACTTCACATATCCAGATTATTCCAGACAGTATATTATACGTATTTTAAATACTTATTTTTAAAAAAATATTCAAGTATCAGTCTTTCTTTGAGCAGCAGTAGGTTCTTCAGAGAGAAAATTTTAACTTTCATTTATGTTAAATATAAAGAAATTATATTTTTGTGAAACTAACAAATTAATACCATTCTATGTCTTTATGGTCACAGATTACAGTTACAGTAACTGAGTTGAGGTAGAAACTATACAAAAATGCAGTGCCTTATAGACCCCTAGCACTCTGCCACTACGCCTTTTTTCCAGGTAAAAGTCCTCTCTAAAAGGCCAATGGTGAAAAATATGGCTTCTCAGCTGATATTTTCGTATGTTTTGTGAAATCAAAAAGCACTAATAGAAAAAAGCACCACCAACAAAGAAATACACAGTAGTTTCTTGTAGAAAAACTATACTACAAAACAAAAAGATCAAAATAATCTTGGGCTATACAAATCATCTATCATGTATGTTACAAGTTTCTGAGAAAATGTCTTCTTTTTTAAAAAACTATACAGCTATAAAACTCAATTTGAAGTGCATGTACTTTTATTATACCTTAACTGAAGTATACATATCAACTGAGAATTCAGAACCATATTTTAAAATCCCTTATTTTATTATGTAAGCATTTTTCCACAGACAACAGTCATATAGTAGACATTACAAATATTCCCCCCCAAAAAATCTGGTAATTCTACACTTAACATTACAGTGTAACTTCCCAATTTTAAAAGCCAATGTAGGAGTTATAATTAACCACACAAAATGTGGAAACATTTGCAGACATGATTGAGCTGAATGTTAATAACCTAAGAAGCAGAATGCTATAAAACACAAGAAAATATTCAAATAGATATAAAAGACCATAAACATAAGACTTGTCCAGTAAATTAATACTTACAATTAAATATATTAGAATCCTGTTATAAAATAACATTTTTACTTTGCCAAATTGAGCATATCATGTCTTAAGAAATACATGTTAACATAAAATCTCGTTAGAGTTGGGACAAAAAAGGAGAAAACATTTTAATGTCCACAACACTGTAAAAGAGACATATTCTTTACTCATTTAATTAAGCCTAATTTCTATTCAATTGAGCTCTCTGAACTCTGTAAACATATTCATTTTTGTATGTATTCTCCAAATGCATCCTTGAAGGAAAGGATGATAATGAGTTAATGAATTTAGTAAATTCACTAATGTCTACAAAGTAACTTTCTGACAACATATGATGGCATTAAATCTTTTTGGACCAATGAGATCTGAATGCATTACTATGAAATTAATGGTTTTAAAACAATTCTAGTGAGCTTCAACTAGAGCTCCACAATGGACAAACATTTCTAATGTGTGTGTCTGCTCCATCAACTCCAGGTTTTCACCCCAGGCTTCAATCAAGGTTGAGATTCATAAAGATAGAAAAAAGGAAAACAGCAATACCAAGAGTGATACAGCCCAGCTGGTGTTCATTAGAAGCTCACCAATGATGGGTTCTGACTTGAAGCTGAGAGGGCTTTACTAGGAGCAATAGCCTGGAGGACAATCCGGTAGTATGGCAAGACTAGAGAATTAGCAAATACATGTACCTTACTGTATAAAACAAAACCATATCTCTAGAGTCAGAATCCGACTAATATTATGTTCTCAAGATAGAAACACATCAGGGACTTCAGCCAATGGTCCTTGCTCTTGAGGGGAATAAATCGAGTTGCTTTCAAACAGCTCAGAAAAAAATTTTAAATAAAAATAATGTGTACACACATGCACATACAGGAAGAGATAGAAAGAACGATAAAGCAAATATAAATAACTGATGAATCTAGGTAGAGAGCTCCCTGTATTATTCTTGGAAATTTTCTGGAAGTTTAAAAAACTACAGCAAAATTAAAAGTTACAAAACATATATGTAATTGGAAAGACATGAATAAAAAGTTTCATAAAATTATTGCCTAAAAAAAGTAATTCAGACAAAATGAATTGTTCCAGTATAGCAATAGTGTCAGCAAACTATAGTCTGCATGCCTAATCTGGCCAGATGTCTATTTTTATATTGGCTATAGGCTAAAACGGTTTTTACATTTTTAAATGGTTAAAAAATTCAAAAGAATAAGATTTCATGACACATAAAGTTTATATGAAATTCAAGTTTTAACGTCCATAAAGCTTTTTGGAACTGAGGTGTGCTCATTCATTTACATACTATCTATGGTTGCTTTTGAGCTATATACCACAGCAGAGTTAACACGTTGCAATAGACAACATATAGCCCACAAAGTCTAAAATATTTATAATCTGGCTTTTTATAAAAAAGCTTCCCAAAAAAAAAAAAAAAAGCTTCCCAACTTCCAAACTAGAATGATTCAGAAAGTTTCACAGAAGATATGGAGCTCCAAAGTTAACTTTTTCTGTGAGTGGACTTAGATAAGCAGAAAGCCAGGATTATCTCAACAAGCTGAATTTATACACTTCTTACAGTGGCTTACTTATCACTACTAAGTCAACTAAGCATTGGGAGAATTTGGTTTATCATGAACCTTTACATGGCTAAAGCCTATCAAATTTACTTAGAAGAGTTTACCTTTGATCATCTTTTCCTAGAAGTCCTAGTATTCTCAACAACTGAATTTGTAACCATGGTGCTGGTACGCTGTGGTAATTGAAATCTACTGGGAGCTTTCCTCCAACCACTTGCTTCAAGATCGTTACAAAACTCCCAGTCAAGTCTTTATATGCAGATGAATTCTCCTATATTCAAAAAATAAAACAAAAAAACTTTCTGTTAAAAACAGTATCTCAAAAATAAAACAGACCTGCTTGAAATGCTATGCAGAATCTAACTTAGTATATGCTCATTTAGAAGTCTCATGTTCACATTTAATGAAACAGTCCTCTGATTTGTGTAATTCCTTCCACAATGAAACTCTTCTGGTGACCAGATTCAGAAGTGAATCATGCCCCTAAAGTTTCAACCATTCCCTACTTGTCCCACACACCAGTTTAATTACCTTTCCAAAGTTCGATAATTATATCTTAGAACTTTTAATAGCTAGTATCAGCAATTAAAAATTGAAAAGAAAAAAAGCAGTAATCTCTCTACTTTAGATGAAAATCAAGGCCTGTTTGCAATCTCTGAATTTTGTTTGCAAAAGACTTCCCTTGTAATTGAACTAAATTATCCTCTGGGTGGAAGAGCACAACCAACATTACTCGAACATTCAAAACTCCCCAAATCATCAAGCCTGCTTATTAAAAATTAACTAACTGTATAGTATTTAAACATATTTGTGATTCTGAATGAGTGTGCCTTGATTATCTATCAGACTACTCTCTCAGACATAGGAAATTTTTTCATCTTATATTGTTTAATGAAGTATAGTTGACTCACAATATTATATTAGTTTCAGGTGTACAACATAGTGATTCAACATTGTATATATTACAAATTGATCACAACTGTGGTCTAGTAACCATCTGCCTGAATTAGGGAAAGTAAATACGTACTCCTCAAAATGAATGCTAGACTCTTCACTGTAATTTTTATGGTATCAAGGACAAATTTTTGGAAGAGAAATAATAGCTCTCTCAGAGTTTAATAAATGTCAGAGGAAAATAAGATTTAATGTCAATTATCTATTTATACCATACTACTTTGGAACACACAACGCATAAAAGTAAAGACAACTTTCAGTTTGTATAATTTTAAATTTATTTCAATAGCATTATGAGATATGATGAAATCTCTCACAAATATATACTTTCAGACACAAAAGGTTTCAGGCAATACACTGGGGCTGAATTAGTATAAACCCATATTGCCATTTAGAAAAAAATTTTTACTATAACATTTAATCCTCCTTCCTCCTCTAACACAGAATCAATGTATGGAATCAACACAATAGACCAGGGGTCCAACTCTGAGATCTAATGCCTGATGATCTGAGGTGGAGCTGATGTAATAATAATAGGAATAAAGAGCAAAATAAACATAATGTGCTTGACTCATCCCCAAAATCACCCTCCCCAAAATCATCCTCCCCCTCCCCAACCCATCCAAAAATTGTCTTCCACAAAACTGGTCTCTAGTGCCAAAACAATTAGGGACTGCTTCTGCAGACTGTGCCTTACACATTCCCCACCAGCTCTCCTCACTTTAGAAGCTGTTGTAAGTATCCCATGAAGCTGTATAAAAAGGAGCCACTTCTTGAAAATCCACAAATCTGCAAATTTCAACCACCTTCCAGAGCTACCATTTTCCCATGCTTCTTTCATAACATGAAAACATTTCAGGCATTTAAAAAAGACTAAGTCTAGAATGTGTCTGCAACTCATGCTATTAACAACATGCAAAAATTACTATTAAAGGGTCAATAATACAAACTTAAATGTGATGCAGTTTACTGAAAAATATGAGTTTTCTTTTAATTACATAGTTATATTTTTCTAATGATAGCTACTTAGTAACTTCTCAAAATGTCAACTTACCTTAATCATCCTAAGGTATATGTGCAAGGAAGCAGCCATGACTCCAACATCTCGATCACAAAGTGCTTTCCGAAACTTAACATGGATATGCTGTACTTGATTAGGAGCAATGAGGTAAAATTTATATAATGCCAGAACAGCTTTTCTTCGTATAATCTCCCTAAAGATAAAAAATAAAATCTAAATAAACCATCTGGAAATATCAGACATTTAGGCTGAAAAGATTACGGACCAGATGATTTCAAAATACCAGCTATTACTTTAATCTAAAAAAAGAGAGAGAATTACCCATTTATTATTAATTTTTATTCTAATTTACCAAATTATAAAATAGTGGTTATCTCTAGGAGGTTATCTCTAGGAGGTTACCTCAAGAGACTTTAAGTCTCATGTTATGTATTTCTTTAGTTACAACATTCTTTGATAACAAGCATATATTACTTTTGAAACCAAAACAAAGCAAGAAAGATAAACAAATTTCTTAATTCCCAAATTCCATTTCTGAAAGCCATATCTCTAAAGATTGGGAAGAGAATAAATAGTAAGTTTAAATGAGTAAGAGGTAATTTCAGCTAGTAATATTAAACAGTCTCTTCATTAACATTAAAGTCTCCTTAACATTTCAGCTTTTTATATTTCTTTTTTTATATCATGGGTAAACATACTCCAAATACTTAAGTGGGGCAGGGGAGTATAAGGGGGACTTACATTAAAAGCTGTTACTCCTCTCCTTGCCCAGCTCATGTTTCAAAAACCTCATTACAATGAGGAGGAAAGTATATACAAGTCGTGCACTTCATTTGTAACAGATAATGTCTAGCACACAAGAAGCAAAAATAAAGAGTTGCTATCCTGTGAACACAATGTCATTTTCAAGGAATTATATTCTTGTTTTTCTCTCTCATGCCTGTTTCCACATGGCTCATATCTGCAGATAATGCTGGCAGTGCTCACAACAGCAGTAGTGAAGTATTTACTTTCAGGATTCCTTAAGACATATTTCTGATACCTAAAATCATAGAATCTCAAGACTGAGATTATTCAATGCAATCCTCTGTGTTCCATTCAAGAATACCTTTTATAATATTCCTAACAAATGGTCATCCAGCTTCTGCATTAACAAGCAACCCATCATCTTCCTGGGTAAACTATGTCATGATGGAAAATCCTTTTCACATAAAAAGAAAGCAGATTAACAACAGATTTGCCACTAGTATTAATATTATGGTAACTGGAATCTACATCCCAAAGTGTTGCTATAGGGTATTAACCAATCTGAGTTCCAGGACACAGTAAATAAATGAGGTGAGGAAAAAGAATACAAACCCTCATCAGGCTCAGGAATCCCTTGGTCTGGCCCAAAATGGTGGCAATAACACAAGGTATCAAAAAACCTGGATTTGGGCTGTAGGTTTGGCATGTGAAAATACAACCAAGGATTCAAAAGTCAAGTCCAACCCCTGTCTCACAGCTTCGTCGTGACATCTACTGGCCTATCTGTAGCTGTGGCCCACAACTCTGTCTTTAGCTCTTTACTCCACAGCGAGGAAGTAGGTATGGCCATAACTGCAAAAGCAGAGTTTCAGAAAGTCTAAATTCTAACTAGTACAAGACAGGAAAAGCCAGGATTTGAAATGAGAGTAGATGGGGAGCAATACGGAAAAAATTGAGAGGGTAAATGGGAAGCAACAAGGAAAAAATTCAAATCTTTCTCAGAAAGATTTCATACAAAGGGTAAGTACGGCTACCACAAAACAGTGGTGGTATGGAAAAATTTCATAAAAATATGCTCAGCTATGATAGACCAACTTCTAAATAAAGAAAGGCTAATATTTCATTTCCAGTAGTTAACTGTCCATGCCCATCATTTGTTCTAAACACCAATTCAACACAAACAAAACAAGTCTGAAAAATCTATGAAGTTACTCCATAATTCTCAGTAAGAGCTGTTATTTTTAGCTGGAAGATTCATGGCCCAAGATTTCTTAAAGAACACAGACCATAAGACGACATTTTATAATCTTAGAACACTAAAAATGCTGACTTAAAAAAGCATAGAAATAAAGAGATATTATACAGGTAACAAAAAAAAAATCTTTAACAAAAATATGTATACAATAAAGTACCACAATCACAAATGAAAAATGGCTAGTGACTAAACATTTTCCTAGCTATAAAGGTTATGAAATCAAGGGGCTTGAGCAAAAACAAAATAATTCCAAGTTTGGAAAAAATACTAATCAAGTTAATAAGGAGAGAGTTGAGGAATCATTCAAAATTAGCAAAATACTACAAGTTAAGGTTCATTTGTATATATCCTGCTAAAGCTGCAGTTTTGATATAAAAGCATTTCCAGTACACTGAAGCTATGGATTCATGGCATCTGAACCACTTCCAAATGTTTTCCATTATTTCACTTTATAAAACAACTTTGTGAGAACTAAGGAGCTTCAATCAACCCCATATAGCCAAGGGAAAAACAGGACCACTGAGAGTTAGCAGCAGAAGTGGAAAGAGAGCCAAGGATTCCTGATGGTAAGCCTCACTGTCTCAGTTTTACTTTAGAAAGCTGCCTAACATTTTTCTAAACCCACATAAAAATAAAGGACAGTGCTATTGGGGATTTTTGTATTATACCTGGCAGTCAAAGAATATCCTCTATCCTGGTAGCATTAAATCAAAGTTAGAATAAAATTTTTAGTATAAATTTTTCTTTTGAAATACACAGTGTAGACACCTATCCAAAAAAGAATTTACTTACTTAGAATGTTGAAGTTTATCTTCTATCAATGGAAGAACAGCTGGAATCATTTCTCGGGGGAAAATCTGGCTGACGATAGTAAGTGCCATACATACTTCTACTAGGTTAGTGCTCTGCAAGTCCTGACATAATTATTAAGCAAAGAAAACATTCAGTGCAAATTCTGAAACTAGGGACAGTGAGCTCAACATTGCAATGGTCCTATACACTTAATACGGTAGTTTTCAACTAATTTGTCCATTTAGGAATACCTTGTATTTTATAGGAATATCAGGTTTCACTTGCCTTAATAGAGTCAATAGATAAAGACAGCCCAAAAGTAACCAATCTAAAGGAAACTATATTTCTGTTCTGACACTGATCAAAGTAGTCTTCTTTACTACAGCCTTTAAAACTTTTCTAAACCAGTAACAAAAAAAATTTTATGAATTTTTATTGTTAAAGCAATGAGTGGAAGTTTAAAAGGAAGCAATTTTTAATACATACTATAAAATGTATGCATTTATATATACTTATATAAGCACAAAGTTTATAAACTATTTTAATAGAAACTGAAACTACGTTTTTGAAAGTTTGGAAAGGTTTAAAGCCACTAGTGACCTTAAGAGAATATATGACTTAAAATTCAGAAAGTACTACACACACACACACTCTCTCACATATCAGAAGAAATAAGATAAACACGAAAAAGCTCAACAATTCAATTATACTTCATTACCAATTTTGTCTAAAAGTTTAACAGAAAAAAATATTGCATGTGGATTAAATTGTTTTTATTATCATACATTTCAGTTACCCAATTATACTCTATTCTCCTTTAAATTGACTTTTAGAGTTTAAAAGACTTCAATTATTCAGTTTATATTATATCCCTTTAAAATTGATCCTAGAAAAAAAGACAATAGCATGGAAAATGCATCTGACTAAGAGTCTGGAGATCTAAATTATAGTTCTAGTTCCAGCTCTGCTTTTTTTTTTATTTATTCTTTTACTGAAGTATAGCTGATTTACAATATAGTATTAGTTTCAGGTGTACAGCATAGTGATTTAGAAAATTTTTGCAGATTATACTCCATTGTAGGCTATTATATGATAAATGGGTATAATTCCCTGTGCTATCCCTTTCCTTATCTATTTTATATACAGTAATTTGTTATCTATTAATACCATACTCCTAAGTTGTTCCTCCCTCTCTCCTATGGTAACCCCAAGTTCATTTTCTGTCTGTGAGTCTGTTTCTATTTTGCATTTCCATTCATTTGTATTATTTTTTAGACTATACATATAAGTGATATCATACTGTATTTGTCTTTCTCTGTGTGACTTATTTCACTAAGCACAATATTCTCTAGGTTCATCCACATTGCTACAAATGGCAGTATTTCACTGTTTTTAATACCTGAATAATATTCTATTATGTATATATACCAAGTCTTTTTAATCCAACTGTCTGTTGATGGGCACTTGGGTTGTTTCCATGTCTTGGCTACTATAAATAGTCCTATGAACACTGAGGTTATGTACCTTTTTAAGTCAGTGTCTTCGTTCTGTCCAGATAGAAACCCAGGAGTGAAACTGCCGGATCATATGGTAGTTCTTTTTTAGTTTTTTAAGGAATCTCCATACTGTTTCCCATAGTGGCTGACCAATTTGCATTCCCACCAACCATGTATAAAGGTTCCCTTTTCTCCACATCCTTGCCAACTCTCCACATCCTTGCCAACATTTATTTTTCACAAACTTTTTCACAATAGCCATTCTCAATGAGGTGATACCTCACTGTGGTTTTGATTTTACTTCTCTAATAATTAGTGACGTTGAGCATCTTTTCATTGCCTGTTAGCTATTTACATGTCTTCTTTGGGAAAATGTCTATTCAAGTCTTCTGCTCATTTTGTGACTACGGTTTACTTTTTTTATATTGAGTTGTATGAGTGTTTGTATATTTTGAATATCAAGCCCTGTCAGTCCCATCATTTGCAAATATTTTCTCCCATTTCGTAGGTTGTCTTTTCATTTTATCAGTTATTTCCTTTGCTGTGCAAAAGCTTTTAAGTTTAATTAGGTCCCATTTGTTTATTTTTTGCTTTCTATTTATTCTGCCTTAGGAGACTGATCCAAGAAAACCTCGCTACAATTTATGTCAAAGAGTATTCTACCTACGTTCTCTTCTAGGAGTTTTATAGTTTCAGGTCTTACTTGTAGATCTTTAGACCATTTTGAGTTTATTTTCCTTAACTCTGCTTTTTTAAATGAAACCACTATAACAGCAGCAGTAGCAAATGATATTCTGTATAGTGTTTCATTCGACCCTTACAACTTGGTTAAGTTCTATTATTATCCTCATTCTACAGATGCAGAAACCGATCTAAAAGATCTTTCCAATAAACGCATTCTGCAAGCCTACATTCTTTCAAAAATATAAAAACTGTCAAATGCCTGATGGAATAATTTAAGACTTTATATTAACCAGCATACAATACAGTACCTTTACAACTGTGTTCACAAGGAGAAGCAATAGTTCATGACTTTCATGTAGAAATAAAGATACAGCCAAATAACCTTAAAATTTGAGAGAAAAAGTCTCATTAACACCCGTCAAAAATTAACTCTTCTTAAGAAGTTAAACAAAGCAATAATATATTCCAAAGTTTGAATGTCAAAGACAGAGTTACAGGTAAATATTAAAACAAATAGTAAAATAAGAAGGTTCAAAAAAATTCAGTAAGGAAGATTTCAGGTGTTCTTCATCCTGAAGTCTTTCATAATTAGGTATTTCACAGGATATAACTAAAATGGAAAAAAGGCTATGTGTACCAGCTTAAAGTCCTATAAATGACATTAGGAATATATACCTTCTATCTTCTGTGCAAATTTCTACATAATCAATCAAAACATTTTGTCTTATAGCCAAATACAATTATCCAAAAACTAACAGCTGTTATAGTTAATAGTGAGTTACCAGCTATCTGTATTACTGAATGAGCTATTTAATACCAAACCATATGACATAAATCATACATTAAGCCACAAGAAATACCTTGTTTTCTCAGTTTGAAGATAAACTATTGAGTGAATAGATGTTGAGGAAAAAAACACTGTCTACCACATTAAATATACTCATTGACTTAAGCACTTTTAATAATATCAAAACATTAAAAAGTACATCTTAAAATTGAGGAAGTACTTTAATACCATGACAAATACCATGTGTATGGAATCTGGATGCCCCATTTCATTTTCCTGTCACCCTTCATATTGATAACATTTGTTAGACAGTTGCTATGGGTCAAATACATTACAAGCTTACTGAATCTTTACAATAACTATATGAGGTAGATATTATTATTATCCCCAGTATAAAAGGCCCCAAAAGGGATAACTGCCCAAGGTCTGCAGCTACTACATGGTGGAGCCAGGACTACAACCAAGCCAGTAGGAGTTAGGTCACGTTTTTAACCCTTATGCCATTCTGTTTCTTCAGTCTCCCTTGAGACCCGATTCCCTGTTTCCCATCCCCATTGTTTTTCATTCTTTTCAATTCTTTCAGCCCTTTTATTAGGGATTCTAAGGTTAACTATCCCTATCACTACCCAGCATTCATACTGTCTGTGCCTGTTGTGGAAAGTGGGAAAACTGTCAGAAATTTCCTGTTCTCATAACCAAGCATCTTCACTGAAGGTCAGAGGAACAGAGCTATCACTCCCATAATCAGGACAGAGAAAAAAGAACAAACCAGGACCAGGGAAGAGAAAAACCCTAGACAGTATTTAAAGCAGAGATTACAGGAGCGGGGAACACATGTATACCTGTGGCTGATTCATGTTGCTGTATGTCAGAAACCATCACAATACTATAAAGTAATTATTCAATTAAAATAAATAAATTTTAAAAAACAAATAAAGCAGAGATTACATCTTATCAGACTACATCTGTTCAGCAAAGATATTATCCACACTTAAGTCACTAGTACCACAATGCAAGAAGATTAACAAACTAATCCAAAGACCACCTTGAAACCTTACAAAAAACCTTAAATCTGTGTCAAAGAATGTCCTATTTTGACAACCAGAGAAAACAGGGAAACTATTTTGATAATCCAGAAACAGGGGGAAAAGATATTCTGTGACTCAAAAAATTAAAAAGACTTCAGGAAAAGAAGACTTCCCTGGTGGCTTAGACGGTAAAGCGTCTGTCTACAATTCAGGAGACCCAGGTTCAATCCCTGGGTTGGAAAGATGGCCTGGAGAAGGAAATGGCAACCCACTCCAGTACTATTGCCTGGAAAATCCCATGGACAAGGAGCCTGGTAGGCTACACTCCATGGGGTCACAAAGAATCGGACACAACTGAGTGACTTCACTTTCACTTTCTTTTTCAGGAAAAGAAATAACAACAACTATGATTATAAAGTACATTTGCTATGATTAAGAGTGAGCTATAGGATAAAAATACAGGCTTTAGGGACTTCCCTGATGGTCCAGAAGCAAAGGCTCCATGCTCCCCAAGCAGAGGGCCCAAGTTCGATCCCTGGCCAGGGAACTAGATCCCATATGCCACGATCCCTCGAGCCATAGTGAAGATTGAAGATTCCTGGATGCCACCACTAAAACCCCAGCACAGCCAAATAAATAATAAATTAATTAGAAAAAAAAAAGAATACAGGCTTTGATTCATAGAAACTTGGGTTCATATTTTGGCTCCACCATTTAATAGCTCTATGACCTTCAACAACTGACTTCCTTTCTGAGCTTCAGTTTTCTCCTCTGTAAAGTGAAATACCATCTCACAAGATAAAGCACCTAACATAATACTTGACTTAGTGGATACTGAGATTTATTTATTCAACAATATTCATGTGAAAAACAATAAGGCATTATCTATCAGACAAAGCACCAAAGTTAGCCATAGAAATCTCAGAGGAGTAGATGATGCAGAAGTACTAAAATCAAGATATAAAAGATTTAAATGCTACCTTACAAAACAAGGGCTTCCCTTGTGGCTCAGCTGGTAAAGAATCTGCTTGCAATGCGGGAGACCTGGGTTAGATCCCTGGGTTGGGAAGATTCCCTGGAGAAGGGAAACGCTATCCACTCTAGTATTCTGGCCTGGAGAATTCCATGGACTGTATAGTCCATGGGGTTGCAAAGAGTCAGACACGGCTGAGCAACTTTCACATCACATTAAAAAAACAAAACTTCCAGCCATTAGCACACATAAAGAACATCTGATACCCACAAACATGTCTCTCTAGGTGGCAAGAAAATACTTTCCTAAGAAAGACCATGAATCTCAATGAATCTGGGGTCTCCTTAGCCACTTTAACTATGAAATAACACATGTACAAGGTCATTCACTGCAACATTGGTTATGAGAGCAAAAAACAAAAGACAAACTCATATATCCACCAATAGAGACTTGATTGAAAACACTGTGGTATATCCACCCACCCAATGAAAACTATGCAACTGTATAAAAATACAAAGAAATCAAAACAAGGTGTAGAATAATCTCTACAGCAAGCCATTTTTTGTGTAAGAGAGAGTATATAAATGTGTACTTGTTTGCTTATTTTCAAAAAGAAGCAATGGAAAGATTAATCAGAAACTAGTGAAAATAGTTATTCATGGGGTAAGGGGCAAACCTCATACAGGAGCTAGAAATAAAAGTAAAAATTTGACAAATCAGAAATTTGTCTGATTATACCTTTTTATCAGGTCTTAACTTTGGACCATGTAACACAAGTAATTTTTACACATTTTAAAAATAAAACAGAGAATTCCCTAGTGGTCCAGTGGTTAGGACTTGGCGCTTTCACTGCTGGTCTGGATTCAAACCCTGGTCAAAGAACTAAGATCCCGCAAGTTGCACAGCATAGCCATAAGTAAATAAATTTAATTGAAAATGAAAAAATTACATGAAAGTCTAAAAAGAAAAAGACAGCAACAGATGTACAAAGTATTGACTATCTATTGTTTTCAAAATTTCCTGCTGTCAGAGATTTTACAATTAGGTTGGAGAAGACAAACAGATGGTAGGAGCCACCTGAGTGATCACAGAAGAGTTAAAACTTGGTTTGAAATACAGAAAGGGAGAGATAGGCTGCCAGAGGCCACTGTACTTGGAGGGAAGGATATAACGAAAGACAGAAGAGTATTTTTGGTGAAGTGAGGTTCAACAAGTAGAATGCTGTGTGAGGATAGTCTCAGAATCTTTTACCAAGACATCTCCACCCTTCCCCATCACCTGACAGCAAGGGTCAATATAGCATAAGAAGGTTGGTCCCCAACAAGGTAACAGTAGCAACTTCTTTGAATAAAGAATACGTTCTACTCCTATGTTATTCTAAAGTGCTTGCTCCTTAAGTTTCTGATATGAAGCTGAAGCTATAAGAAAACAAGCTTTAAGTCTTTGAAAGGAGTTTTACTAATAGCCTTGAAGGCTAATTATAGAGATAACAATTTTTAAAAGATACCTGAAATCCTTATAGCTAACATTTGTGAAACTAAGAGCAAGATAGCTAAAATTATTCACAGCAATTTCAGTCTTATTCTATAAAAAACCATATCTGATCATTAAACTGATGAAACTGAATAGACTTTTTAAAATCAGCTTTACTGAAGTATAATTTACATACAAGAAAACTCATCCTTTTAAGGGTATAGTTCAGTGAGTCTTGACAAAGTCATCTAACCACCATCCTAAGAACAAACAACTTTTAATCTTCTATGTAACTCCAAAATGCTATGAATCAGGAAAATTGATTTCATTTATAGGCTGTAAGTTTTTGACGCGTTATCTTTTAAAGGTAAGGAAATCACAAGGTAGTGTTCTAAAAACATACTACATATCAGTCATCATTTATTTTACATACTAGTCAGAACTTTAAGGACAAGATAAAGTGCAAAAGTCTTAAACGCATACATACCTACTCTTTTTTCTAAAAGATTTCCTTGTTGTGCCAACTTGATTGCATGTATATAGCCAAAGGAAGCATCATATCCAAGCATTTCACAATATATAAGTCTCACCATACATTCCTTCATCATTTTCTGAAAAAAAAAAAAAAATCCAGTAATCATATAAAGAGAATGCTTTGACTCTTTCTTTAGTATGTTTGTAATCATTTAACAGCAGAATTCTTTAATCCTGGCACTGAAGAAACAACATATGTGAATTACCCAAAGTCAGACTTTGTAAACAAGTTTCTCCCAAATTTAACTATCAACAGTACTCATTTTAGTAAAACTGTTTCGATATTTTGTTAGAGGCAACAATATAAAATAAATCAATTATAGCTATTTCTAATTCTAGGTCCCTCTCCTGAAAAATTTGGTCATAATGTGGGATGCATGGTCCTCAGAAAAAACTTCAGTCATAGTACTCTAACTTCACTTCTAGAATGCAGCACATCATTTAATACACTTTGTCAAATGAAAATACCCATGAAATCCCCACAAGTTTGTAACAATTTCTGTAATGAAAATATTTTTCATACTTAAAAACCAAATTGCATCTGGAGTTTCTTCAGAATTATTATGCTGTATATGATATGCAATAATTTATTGTCTAAGTATTACTTTTTCAACAACTCTCACAATTATTATGACTTTATTAATGGTATGTGTATATGTTAGTTACTCAGTTGCGTCCGACTCTTTGCGACCCCACAGACTGTAGCCCACCAGGATCCTCTGTCCACAGAATTCTCCAGGCAAGAATATTGGAATGGGTTGCTATTCCCTTCTCCAGGGGATCTTTCCGACCAAGGGATCGAATCCAGGTCTTCTGCATTGCAGGCAGATTCTTTACTGTCGGAGCCACCCAGGGAAGCCCTATTAATGGTAGAGTCATTCCAAGATTAAACTTAACTGAGTCTTTCAAAATTTACAACATAAGCTAATAACTTGTTTTAAGAGATTCTATAAATTTATTAGTATGAGAATATCTGCATTCTCAATATTGACAGCAAATTTTAATCAAGAATTAAAAATATAAATAAATGTGTTTCAAAATATGTAAAGCTCAGACTATTTTAGTATCTAAAAATTAGGGTTAATAAATTAACCCTAATATATAACAGAATTATAGAATTCCTAAATCACAAAATGCTTAAGAATAGTAAAATAAAATGTTTTAAACTAAGGACAACATTTAATATTTCATATATATTATATATAGATAGATATACACATACACATTTAAATATGAAAAGTTTAAAAATAAATCACAGGAAAATCTTAAGGGAATAATATTTAATGATTTAATTTAGTTCACTTGGGTTTAAAGTAATAAAAGTTAATTCATTACCACATTAACTACTAAATACTGAGAAATATTGGTTCCAAATTGGGAAAGGAGTACATCAATACTATATATTGTCACCCTGCTTATTTAACTTATATGCAGAGGACATCATGCAAAATGCCAGGCTGGATGAAGCAGAAGCTGAAATTAAGATTACAGGGAGAAGTATTAATAACCTCAGATATGCAGGTGACACCACCTTTATGGCAGAAAGTGAAGCTGACGCTAAAGAGCTTCTTGATGAAGGTGAAAGACAAGAGTGAAAAAGCTGGCTTAAAACTCAACATTCAAAAAAATAAGATTATGGCATCTAGTCCCATCGTTTCATGGCAAATAGATGGGGAAACAATGAAAAGTGACAGACTTTATTTTCTTGGGTTCCAAAATCCCTATGGATGGTGACTGCAGCCATGAAATTAAAAGATGCTCGCTCATTGGAAGAAAAGTTACGACAGACCCAGACAGCAAACCAAAAAGCAGAGATGTTACTTGGCTGACGAAGGTCCATACAGTCAAGGCTATGGTTTTTCCAGTAGTCCTGTATGGATGTGAGAGTTGGACCATAAAGAAGGCTAAGCGCCAAAGAACTGATGCTTTTTAACTGTCGTATTGGAGAAGACTCTTAAAAGTCCTTTGGACTGCAAGGAGATCAAACCAGTTGATCCTAAAGGAAATCAATCCTGAATATTCACTGGAAGGACTGATGCCGAAGCTCCAACACTTCAGCCACCTAATATGAAGAGCCAACTCATTGGAAAAGACCCAAATGCTGGGAAAGATTGAAGGCAGGAGGAAAAGGGGACATCAGAGGATGACATGGTTAGATGGCATCACCAACTCGACGGACTTGAGTGTGCACAAGTTCTGAGAGATGGTGAAGGTCAGGGAAGCCAGGCATGCTGCAGTCCCTAGGGTCGCAAAGAGTTGGACATGACTGAGCAACTGAACAATGACAACTGAGAAAACGTGTAAAAGATACTGGAAGCTTCTTCAAAAACTTCTGTATCAGGACTTCCCTTGGGGTCCAGTAGCTAAGACTGCATTCCCAACGCAGGGGGCCTGGCTTCAGTCTCTGGTCAGGGAGCTAGATCCCACGTATCGCAACTAAAAATCTTGCAAGCTGCAACTAAGACCCATCACAGTAAAATAAATAAATATATATATATTTAAGCAAAATTCTGTATCAATGAGGAGTGAAAGTGTTCATTTAAGCCCTTAAATATCAACCTTGATTTTGTAACATTTTATCTCATAGGTTCTCAAAAGTCATTAGGCACTTTAAGTAAAATTCTATTGCATACACTATTATTCTCTTATTTTTGGAGAAGAAAATGATTCTCCAATGTAGAAATTCACTTCAGAATTTCTTTAACAAACTGTAATCTAACTTCTACATCACCACCTCAAGGACAGACTGTTCTAAAACGTACACTCAGAATGACTGGCCATAATTATTATAAAATCTTCCTTCAAACTGTTGCTCCCTAACTTCTATCTACTTATTTAATTCTGTTAACATCAGGTTTATACTGAATAACATGAAAAATTGTACTTAATACTGCCAACTGTAGAAAATGGAAATCAAGTAAAAAGAGAGAAGTCACTGCTTAAAAAGAGAAGTCATTGCTTAACATATCTTTCAAGTATCACAATGCACAATGACTTTATTCATACACATATAAACATATACATATCTATACACACACACACATATATATACACATTAATACATACAGATACATCACATTGGAGGCTTCCCTGATAGCTTGGGCAGTAAAGACTCTGTCTGCAATGCAGGAGACTTGGGTTCAATCCCTGGGTGCGGAAGATCCCCTGGAGAAGAAAATGGCTACCCACTCCTGTATTCTTGCCTGGGGAATCCCATAGACAGAGGAGCTTGTGGGCTACAGTCCATGAGGTCACAAAAGAGTCAGACACAACTGAGAGACTGACACTGAACACTGTATCACATTAATTATGCTTTGAGTTTCATTTGTCCACCTGGAAGAGTAACTTAGGCAGGTTGACAAGAAGTAAGGCCCCTTTAAGGAGCAAGTAAACATTCTTTAACACATACTTTTGCCTTAGACAAGTAGGTCTCAAAGGCAGCAGCATCTCTTGTTCAAGGACATGCCTTTTTTTTGAATTTTGGATGAATGTTATGGGAAAAGGCCTGGGTAAAACTTCCAAAGTCTTGAGCTCTGGGTTAACCTGTTCCTTCTGGCTAATCTCATCCTGACATGCTGATGTCATCCCAGGATGTATGTTACAGGGAAGGGTCTGGGCGAAATTCTCACAGCCTTGAGGTATTTGTTATCTATTCTCAGCAGCTGGTTGAGAAGTATATAAGGTCCTGCTTAGTGAGGCAAGTACTCTCCTGCCCCCTTCTGATATCTATGCCAGAAGCTTTCTCTGTCACTTTCACTTTAAATAAAATCTATACAAAGTTCTGAGTGACTGTGACTAACTTTGGTCCTGGAGTTAAATCTTCTCCTTCGGAGACCACGAATCCGGCAGCACCATTCACCGTCCTTTATTATAACCAGAAAAGGAAACACATATATTCTCTCAGACTTTACAAGTGTTATTCACACACATGATCATGTGTACAAGCAAAATGATCACCCTAGTACCTTTATTAGAAGTGTATGCCACAGCAACTTACACAAAGAAAGCACTCACTAAATCTTTGCTAAATAAATGTTGCTTATAAAATCTCATTATTTAAAACCACGTGAAAATTAAAAGAAAAAAAAAACCTAGGCCTTAATCTAACCATGTAGGGACAGTCCCACAGTGGCCACTGCTTAATTGCTGAATGAATGCTGTTTGAAAATCAAATTATAGGGAATCAATTTTTTTTAAACTAGATCTTCATTTAGCTATTATGCAATATACTCAGTTTTATAGCAAGAAAATCATTTTTCTACTCTGTCAGTCAACCTATACTCCAAGATGTAGAAATGCAAAATAGGAGATTTTTACAATGTATCAATTCAGGTCTGTTAAGGTCTGTATTAAAATACTATTATTTTAATAGTATTATATTTTATATTTTTATATTTTATATATTTGTATGTTTTAATATTCTATAATGTATATTATCTATATTTATATTTAATGTATATTAAATATTATATATTTTAATAGTATTAAAATACTATTTTAAATTATGTGTCCTAACCTTCTTTAGGAGAAGGCAATGGCAACCCACTCCAGTACTCTTGCCTGGAAAATCCCATGGATGGAGGAGCCTGGAAGGCTGCAGTCCATGGGGTCTCTGAGGGTCGGACACGACTAAGAGACCTCTCTTTCACTTTTCACTTTCATGCATTGGAGAAGGAAATGGCAACCCACTCCAGTGTTCTTGCCTGGAGAACCCCAGAGACAGGGGAGCCTGGTGGGCTGCCGTCTATGGGGTCGCACAGAGTCGGACACGACTGAAGCAACTTAGCAGCAGCAGCAGCAGCAACCTTCTTTCAGTGCACAACATTAAAACAATAAGATCGGTTATGGGGTCCCAGGAGTACTACCACATTTATGTAACTATCATCATGTTGTCACTGAACTGACATCAGTCAAGCAAGTTTTGGTCTGGAGCAGTCAGTCGGTAATAAAAGGCCAAAGTTAACGTCTGACTTATTATCATCCATAACTGATTTTGACTGTGATATATTAGATTTTAGCAACTCATCAGTTAATGCCACTACTGAGTCAATTGTAGACCAGATTTCAAATTGAAAACATGCTGACATCGACTATGTAAACTTACTAGGGTTGTAGTAGGAGCAGAAACAGTTGCTTTCAGATTATTCAGTTCCTGCTGGATTAATTTCTCTTCTTCCTAAAAAAGTGAAAATATTTGACTCATGAATAACTGTCTTTTTAAACTGTAATAGTATTTTTAAAAGGGAAAAATACAACTCACAATATTATAAATAAGAAACATTATTTTAAAGGAGAGTTATAAAAAGTATGTGCTTCAGATTTGCCTAAAGGGATTTCTCCAACCCTCAGAATCATTCCTGGAAAGAATAAATATTTTCACGCTAACTCACCACTCCTCTTTTCTTCAGTTACTGTCCCCTTAAGGACGGTTTAGCAGAAATTTTTTTTTTTTTTTAATTAACACTACAGAATAAGTAGAAAAGAAATTCTTCATGTAGTGGCCCAGAATAAGGTTCTCACACCTTCTTCTTCATGGAATGGAGAAACAGGGTAAGAAGACAAACAAAAACCAATCCTTTTCCCTTAAACTATATTCTTCTTCCCTACCTTTTCCCCTTTATTCCTTGCATCCTTTCCCTACCCTTTCCTCTCTTTCTCACACACACAGAATAAATTCACAAATATGGCTATTTCTATCGTCTGCATTGTATTTCACCTCCTTAAGCACTTGAAAATTGGTCCAAATTTTGCCCAATACAATGCTATCTCTAAGTTACACAATGAACTAGCAGATGCCCATTAAGTAACTAACCAAAAAGTACTAGTGAAGTACTGCCACATTTAGATACCTTATATACAGTTTCAAACTGCAATTTAAAACCAAAAATATTTTATTTCATTTACCATCTCATAAAAATTAGCAAAGGACAAAATGTTAAAACAATATTAAGTCCACAAATAATTGTTTTCTGTGATTTCTGAATGTGAAACAGATCCCCTCCAGTACATCATCCTATTTCAGTTTACAAACAGTTTTTAAACCCTCAGAGCACTTTGAAGAAAAATCTCCTTTCTCTTTTCTTCTCTCCTGACACATATTTCACCATATACTGCTTATACCTGTCTTAAGCCCAAGATGAAGGACCAATTCTTTGGAAAAAGTAAATGTGTTTTAGACTATTTCCTTAGGGTTTAACACACAGCTTCTTCCATAAGTATTTTCTGAACAAATAAATTACGCTATACCACATGATTGTTTTTTTAAGATACAAAATCCTTGACGCTTTTTATCAGCATCTTACACAACCCATGCAACTACAGAAAGTTTGTGGGAACTTAAAATTTTCCATTATAAAAGCTCGTTTTCAAAGCCCATCGGAGGCAGAAACTTACTCAGCAAATACTGAGATTGGGAAGAATTACGCTTTTTCTTTCCCCAATCCAGAGATCTAACCTAAGAACCTCGAGCTCCCCAAACATATTCAAACAACAGGTTCAGATGGCAGGGTCTGTGTAATACATGTTATGTAGCATACACTGAAGAACTGGGAGAGAGCAAGAATCCGAGTTGGAAAGAAACTTTTGAGAATAACGCTGACACTTCCATGGCACCTGGTATTTTCAACTGGTTGGTGTCTCTTCTAACCCTCGAAACAATCTATGAAATATGTATTGGTACTTTGACACTTCAACGTTCGAGAAACACACGGAGGCTCAAATAGTAAAGACTTTGCCCCAGATAATAATGAGTCAACGTCAGGGCCAACTGTGGAAACCTGGCCTCCTAGTTGTCTATCTGTCCGGGCAGCCCAAGTGACGCTTCCGGAGAGAAGCCAGGACCGACAGACAAACCCGCCGGAGAGCCAGTTCCAGGGGTTCACCGCGGGACCAGAGCCTCCCAGGGAGGGGGCCTCCCTCAGGCGCCCCTGACCTCCCGGCCCGACGGACACCTACGTGCTTGGAGGTGAGCGCGGTGATGCCGCGGACCAGGCCGCCCAGCCGGGAGGAGAAGGACGCCTTGGCGGCCGTAGGCCCGCCAACCGACTGGTTCTGCAGGAAGAGTCCCGGCAGCGCCGTCAGTGTTTTCTCCACTATGTCGCTCATCGCCGCCGCCCGCGATCCGGTCTCCGCCCGGCCTCATGCCCGGCCCCTGACCCGCCGCCGGCCCGGCCTCCGTAGGCACTTCCTGTTTGTTTGAAGAAGAAATCTTTATTCGCGTCCCGCGCGGACAAGTACAGTGTTTTTCTCGAGAGACGCCGCTAGAGGGCGCGAGAGTCCGCGAGCGAAAGACCGCGCTCCAAGCCTGCGCGGATGTTGTCGTCTTGTGGTGGAGTAGAAGCGACGAAGAATTGATGCTTTTGAACTGTGGTGTTGGAGAAGATTCTGAGAGTCCCTCGGACTACAAGGATATTCAACCAATCCATCCTAAAGGAAATCAGTCCCGAATATTCATTGGAAGGACTGACACTGAAGCTGAAACTCCAGTACTTTGGCCATCTGATGCGGAGAACTGGCTAATTGGAAAAGACCCTAATCCTGGGAAAGGTTGAAGGCAGGAGGAGAAGGGGATGACAGAGGATGAAATGGTTGGATGGCATCACCGACTCAATGGACATGAGTTTGAGTAAACTCCGGGAGTTGGTGATGGACAGGAAAGCCTGGTGTGCTGCAGTCCATGGGGTTGCCAACAGCCGGACACGACTGAGCAACTGAACTGAACTGAGAAGGGCCGGACGCTCCCGGTTTCGATGGCAACGCCAGCGTCTCGCGAGTCTCTGGCTCCTCCTAAGGTAACCGCTGCCGCCGTCCTTCCCTCATACTTCGCCCGCCAAAGTCTCGCTTTCCCTTTAGGCGCCTCCGCGCTGCTGGGGACACCACAGGGAGGTGGACATTCCTGGCCCTCTCTCGGCCACCGCCCACTGCTTGGGGACTACCGGCAATCCCTACACCTCCCGCCGCCGCAGCCTGAGGGGCGACGAGGGACCGCGGCACCACGCGCCGCCCTGGTCCTGGCGGTGCCAGGGACCCTGGTGGAGCTGAATGACAGCGCGGCTGTCCTGTGGACTCATCCTGCCGGGTTCCGCCCACGCCGCGTACGGGGACTCTTGGCCAGTGTCGCTACCCTTCAGCCCCTCTTCTAGGATCTGGGGAGGCAGCCAGCAAGGGGAAGTGGTCAGGTGGCCACCGCCACCACCGCCCCCGACCTGTCGTCTCGCAATGTTCTGTTATTTTCTGTTTTAAAACGGATGACAGTTGCCACTACATCAATATTTTTCTCCCTGTACTGAGGATGTCTTATTCATTGCTGTTATCCCAACCTCGGTCTGGAACAGAATCTAGTACAGTGGTTTTTAGAATGTGGTCTGATGACTTCTGAGAGTCTCTGAGAGAGGATCCAGGAAGTCAAAACAATGGTCACAACATTACTTTAATGTTATTTGCTGTTTTCATGCTTATCCTCTCCAGAGTGTATAGAGACTTTTTCAAGAGGGTAGATGATTTACAGCCTCTGCTGGCTGGGGAAATACGTGTTTGAATACTCCTCTTGTATTTTATAGATTCAGCTACGGTTTAGGATATGTTGGTAGATCAGTGTATTTTCAGAGATTAGCTTGTTTTATCCTCAGTACTTCTAGTACTTCTAGTGGGTTCTTATAAGCTATCTTCGTGATGCAATAAAAAATTCATATTTTAAGGCAAGACAAGAGAAATTTAGACATAAAATTATTCTGTGCCTATTTGGGTCGGTCCCTCCCCTCTAATGTGCATTGTGCAACTGCATTATGCATTAACCAGACTTCCCCAATGGCAGAAATACCTACTCCACCATAAACATCAATTTTTCTTTTCTTTTTTTTTTGGCACTAGTTATCTAACTCTTAGAAGATAAGCTTCTTTCTCAATCTTGTAAGGGGTCACAATGCTCCACATTCACCTTGTACCTGTAGACAACTTTAGTGAACTTTATATACAATGCCAGTGTATCATTTCCCTTACAAATAGCCAATGGTGTAAAACAGACTGGTGAGATGAACAGGGGAGATTCTGGGTCACACCTAGTAGAATTTCTTAGCTTAAATATTTATTCAGAATGTTACTAACTATATTAATTGTATTCTCATTGATTTTTTGCATTATCAACTGTGTGGCCACGCCTCAGAAAAAATTCATGATAACCGTTATTGTTCACTCGCTCAGTCAGGTCCAACTCTTTGCAACCCCGTAGACTACAGCATGCCAGGCTTCCTTGTCCCTCACTATCTCCCAGAGCTTGCTCAAACTCATGTCCATTGAGTCGGTGATGGCATCCAACCATCTTGTCCTCTGTTATACCCTTCTCTTGCCCTCAGTCTTTCCCAGCATCAGGATCTTTTCCAGTGAGTTGACTCTTTGCATCCAGTGGCCAAAGTATTGAAGCTTCAGCCTCAGCATCAGTGCCTCCAATGAATATTCAGGACTGATTTCCTTTGATTGACTGGTTTGACCTCCTTGCTGTCCAAGGGACTCTCAAGAGTCTTCTCCAAAACCATGGTCAAAAGCACCAATTCTTTGGCCCTCAGCTTTCTTTATGGTCCAACTCTCACATCCATACATGACTACTGGAAAAACCATAGCTTTGACTATATGGACCTTTGTAGGCAAAGTAATGTCTCTGCTTTTTAATATGCTATCTAGGTTGGTCATAGCTTTTCTTCCAGGGAGCGAGCGTCATTTAATTTCATGACTGCAGTCATCATCTGCAGTAATTTTGGAGCCCAAGAAAATAAAACCTGTCACTGTTTCCATTTTTTTTTTTTCACCATCTATTTGCCATGAAGTGATGGGACCGGATGCCATTATCTTTGTTTTTTGAATGATGATTACGTTGTTTAAAACAATTGGTCAAATATGTAGTCCTATAAGATCAATCATCTTAGTAGTGTAATTCTAGATATGGGAAGAAGCAACAAGAGGGTTCCTGAACTATAACAAACTAATAAGACAGGCAGTCCAGAGGCTTTTGGTTACTGTTAACAATGCCTAGTCCAGCAATAGCACACAGTGAGAGGCTATCAATGGAATCTGTGCCTGACCTGGGGATGAGCATTCCTCAGTTCGGTTCAGTTCAGTCACTCAGTCGTGTCCGACTCTTCGCGACCCCATGAATCGCAGCACTCCAGGCCTCCCTGTCCATCACCAACTCCCGGAGTTCACTCAGATTCACGTCCATCGAGTCAGTGATGCCATCCAGCCATCTCATCCTCTGTCGTCCCCTTCTCCTCCTGCACCCAATCCCTCCCAGCATCAGAGTCTTTTCCAATGAGTCAACTCTTCGCATGAGGTGCCCAAAGTACTGGAGTTTCAGCTTCAGCATCATTCCCTCCAAAGAAATCCCAGGGCTGATCTCCTTCAGAATGGACTGGTTGGATCTCCTTGCAGTCCAAGGGACTCTCAAGAGTCTTCTCCAACACCACAGTTCAAAAGCATCAATTCTTCGGTGCTCAGCTTTCTTCACAGTCCATACATGACCGCAGGAAAAACCATAGCCTTGACTAGAAGGACCTTTGTTGGCAAAGTAATGTCTCTGCTTTTTAATATGCTATCTGGGTTGGTCATAACTTTCCTTCCAAGGAGTAAGCGTCTTTTAATTTCATGGCTGCAGTCACCATTGGCAGTGATTTTGGAGCCCAAAAAAATAAAGTCTGACGCTGTTTCCACTGTTTCCCATCTGTTTCCCATGAAGTGATGGGATCAGATGCCATGATCTTCATTTTCTGACTGTTGAGCTTTAAGCCAACTTTTTCACTCGCCTCTGTCACTTTCATCAAGAGGCTTTTTAGTTCCTTTTCACTTTCTGCCATAAGGGTGGTGTCATCTGCATATCTGAGGTTATTGATATTTCTCCCGGCAGTCTTGATTCTAGTTTGTGTTTCTTCCAGTCCAGCGTTTCTCATGATGTACTCTGCTGCTGTGAAGTCGCTTCAGTCGTGTCTGACTCTGTGCGACCCCATAGACGGCAGCCCACCAGGCTCCTCTGTCCATGGGATGTTAAATAAGCAGGGTGACAATATACAGCTTTGACGTACTCCTTTTCCTATTTGGAACCAGTCTGTTGTTCCATGTCCAGTTCTAACTGTTGCTTCCTAACCTGCATACAGGTTTCTCAAGAGGCAGGTCAGGTGGTCTGGTCTTCCCATCTCTTTCAGAATTTTCCACAGTTTATTGTGATCCACACAGTCAAAGGCTTTGGCATAGTCAATAAAGCAGAAATAGATGTTTTTCTGGAACTCTCTTGCTTTTTCCATGATCCAGTGGATGTTGGCAATTAGCACCATGGAAAAAATTGATCACAAAATTACTCCCAAACTTTAGTCAAAATTAAGACCAAAGGAAGATATTGTAAAATAAAAAATGTTGCTCACCATCCAATTCTTCAAAAATCAGGTCATTAGCCATGGCAGTTGCTGACCTAAAATATACCCTGAAAGGAATTCAAGGCAAAGATCAGGATGAGGCGCTCTGTGCTCTGGAAATGTGACAAAACTGGCTCTCGGATAAATATTTGTAGGAAAAAAATTTACGAACCTAGTTTCTTACATCTTCTTATACTTAAATGTAAGAAAATTGGGAAAGGGGTATGTCAAGACTATATATTGTCACCCTGCTTATTTAACTTCTATGCAGAGTACATCATGCGAGCTGCTGGGCTGAATGAAGCACAAGCTGGAATCAAGATTGCAGGGAGAAATATCAATAACCTCAGATATGCAAATGACACCACCCTTTTAGCAGAAAGTGAAGAGGAACTAAGGAGCCTCTTGATGAAGGTGCAAGAGGAGAGTGAGAAAGCTGGCTTAAAAAAAATAAGATCATGGCATCCAGACCCATCACTTCATGGCAAATAGATGGGGAAACAATGGAAAGAGTGACAGACTATTTTCTTGGGCTCCAAAATCACTGCAGATGGTGACTACAACCATGAAATTAAAAGACACTTGCTCCTTGGAAGAAAAGCAATGACAAACCTAGACAGCATATTAAAACTCAAAGACATTACTTTGCCTACAACAGTCCCTATAATTGAAGCTATGGTTTTTCCAGTAGTCATGTATGGATGTGAGAGCTGAACAATGAAAAAGGCTGAGCACTGAACGGTCGATGCCTTTGAACTGTGGTGCTGGAGAATACTCTTGAGAGTCCCTTGGACAGCAAGGAGATCAAACCAGTCAATCCTAAAGAAAATGAATCCTGAATATTCATTGGAAGGACTGATGCTGAAGCTGAAACTCCAATACTTTGACCTCCTCATGCGAAGAGATGAGTCATTGGAAAAGACCCTAATGCTGGGAAAGATTGAAGGCAGGAGAAGAAGGGGACATCAGAGGATGAGATGGTTGAATGACATCACAAACTCAAAGGACGTGAGTTTGAGCAAGCTCCGGGAGCTGTGTGAAGGACAGGGAAGCCTGGTGTGCTGCAGTCCCTGGGGTGGCAAAGAGTCGGACACAATTGAACAACTGAACAACAACAACAATACTTAGAAAAGCACTAAACCCATGAACTAATATATTTGTTCCTCACAAACAGTGGTAACCTTCTACCAAGATGAGTGCTTGACTGCACATACCTCTTCATCAAACTCATATTATACTACCGGCCTCCCCCTGTACCTCTTCAGAACTGTTCTCAGAGCTCTCTGAGAGACTGTCTTCCAGGTTTTAATCCTCAGTTGGCTCAAATAACATTTTCCATTTCCTCTAAGAATTTTGTCAACATTTATTTATATATTATTTCTCATTAATCATCCAATAAATGGTATTTTGAAATCCCTAAATTGTGACTGTGCTTATGCAAAAACACAAAGAAAAACATTTTGTTTTGCAAGAATATTTTTAGTTTATTGAAAACTTTTCTTAATATTTAAATTTTATCAAAAGCTTATTTTTTATAATTTAATATTTTATTCTAAAACAAAATTTTATTTGTAATTCTTTTAATTTTAGGGTCTTTCATTGACACACGAGAGAGAAATTAAAAGATCTGCTTTCTCAATCTCCCACATGTAAAGATGCTAAAAAAGATGATACATCAGTATCAGAGGATTCTGACTCAGGTAAAGGGAAAAATCTAAGTGAACTGTAAATAAGAAAGGAAAGTGTGACCAAAGCTTATTTCTTTTCCTTGACTTTAGACATATTAATGGTTTACCTCAGTCAACAGAATATTTTCAAACACTATTATGGTGCCAGGTAGGTTGAGGCATCATTTTGAGACCAGTCATTCTCAGTTTAAAGAAAAGGAAATTGAGTATTTTAAAAACGATAAGCTCTCTAGAAAAACAAATATCACATATTAACACATATATGTGGAATCTAGAAAAATGGTACTAATGAACCTATTTGCAGGGCAGGAATGGAGACTCAGTCATGAAGAATGGACCTGTGGACACAGTGGAGGATGGAGAGGGTGGGACGAGCTGGGAGAGTGGCGCTGATGTATATGAGCTACCACGTGTAAAGTGGATAGCCAGTAGAAGCTGCTGTGGAGCACAGGCCTCAGCTCGGTGCTCCATGAGGACCTAGGGTGAGATGGGCAGTGTGGTGGGAGGGAGGCTCAAGAGGCAGGGGATATGTGTATACTTACGGCTGATTCACGTTGTTGTGCAACGGAAACTAACACAGCCTTGTGGAGCAATTATCCTCCAGTTAAAAATAATTTTTTTAATGTAGGAAAAAAGCCTGCCAAGAAAGGTGAGAAAACTTTAAAAATAATAATAATAAATAAAAAGGTAAAGTCAAAATGACAACCTCTTTAAAAGCCAAAGCTTTTTTGTTACCACTTTTCAAACTAGAAATGAATAGCCAGCTGAAGCATTTTACAGGTTAAATTATTGTATTGGCCTGGCTGGAGAAGGGCATATGATAGCTGAGAGACTAATAAAGCCTGCACATTACCGAATGAATGCTTGCTAGGTGAAAAATCTGTCAAAGAAATCATGTTTTCCAAAGATCCAGTTTATAAATTTAGTTACAGACATAAAGATTTTTAATTTAATACCCTATCTGCCGAATTATACTGTCAAGATAGATAAAAATTATGTAATTATAGATGTAGCTAGACTCATTGCTTTGCTTGTAGCTATCAAGTGTCAGTATGAGCTAATCCTTGAAGATCTTTTATATAAATGCCTGGCATTAAACTAAAGGGATGCTAAAATAAAGCATTTTACAATTTTTTTAATCTCATAGTTTATGCTGGAACAATTGTGCTGATATTTGCACTAATTGTGTAAAATTAGCACCGGACAAAACTGCTGGCACCTTGGCACAAATCAAGGCAGAGGCTCTCAACTGTACTCTTCACCACCAAATACTCACATTTTTAAAAAAAGACAGTTACACTGAAGAATATCTTTTTTTTAATTTATTTTTTTTTAATTGAGGGATAATGGCTTTATAGAATTTTGCTGTTTTCTGTCAAACCTCAACATGAATCAGCCATCAGTAGAAGCATATCTTTAATGAAGCAGTAAGAATTTTTAATTTAAGTCTCATTCAATTTAAGTGCATTTTACCTAAAATGCATATGGACTAATGATTTTAATGTAATCCTATATGAAAAGTTCACTGATATATTTTCAAATTCCATATTGCAACAAACCTTTAAGAAACTACTGCTTATTGAGTTTTGGTATGGTGTCAAAGAAGAATACCTCAGTTATTTGAAAAGGCTATTAAAATACTTTCTTTTTTCCTGAACTACATAATCTATGTGAGACTAGGATTTCTTCATAAACTTCAAACATACCAACCCGTGATAGGCTGATACTGTCTGTCAAGGATATGGTCATATCCTAATCTTTGGACTTTGTGAATGTTACCTTATAGAGTGAAACTTGCACAGATGTGATTAAGGGTCTTACAAGAAAGAAATTAAACTATCCTGGTTTATCTCAGGAGGCCCTAAGTGCCATCATAAATGTTATAAGAGAGAGGCAGAGAGAGATTAGCCACTACACATGAAAGAGGAAAATTTGATGTAAAGATAGAAGCAGAGATTGGAACAAGTCATCACGAGTTAAGGAGCACCAGCAGCCACAAGAGGCTGGTAGAGGCAAGAAATGACTTTTCCTCTAGAGCTTCCAGAGGGAGTACTTCCTGGCACACACCTTGATTTCTGTCCGGTGAGACTGATGTTGAACTTCTGGCCTCCAAAACCACTGTGGTTGTTTAGTCGCTCAGTCGTGTCCGACTCTGCTACCCCATGAACTTCAGCACACCAGGCTTCCCTGTCCTTCACTATCTCCCAGAGTTTGTGCAAACTCATGTCCATTGAGTCACTGATGCCATCAACCATCTCATACTCTGTTGCCCCTTCTCCTCTTGCCTTCAATCTTTCCCAGCATCAGGGTATTTTTCCAATGTTTCAGTTAAAACCAAAAGAGATTACATTTCTGTTGTTTTGAGGCACGGGTAATTTGTTACAGCAGCCCCAGGAAACTACTACAAACCCCAAAGTGACGGATTAAATGCAGTACCAGGCATGAGACTATCCAGCTATCTTATATTCAGCTTGATGTAAACAGATATGCAAATTTGCAAAACAGAGCCACTCCTCTCACTTTTTTCATTTTTGAATATATAGCTTTTTTTTAATGTTGCTAACATGTAATATGTTTATTGTTGCTATTTTTTTATTTTAATTTTTCATTTGACTGTGTCAGATCTTACTTGTGGCATGGGGGATCTTCTTGTGTCACTCAAGATCTTTCATAGCAGACCCTGGACTCTCTGTGGTGTAAGGGCTTAGCTTGCTCCATGGCATTGGGATCTTAGTTCCCCAACCAGGGATCCAAAGGATCAAACCCTGCATTGCAAGGTGGATTCTTAACCACTGGATAACCAGGGAAGTCCTTATTGTTTCTATTTTAAAACCAGCTATTAGCTTAAATTTTTCTGTTTTAATTTGTTAATTCAGTAAAAGACTATATGCTGCTGCTGCTAAGTTGCTTCTGTAGTGTCCGACTCTGTGCGACCCCATAGACAGCAGCCCATCAGGCTCCCCCGTCCCTGGGATACTCCAGGCAAGAACACTGGAGTGGGTTGCCATTTCCTTCTCCAATGTGTGAAAGTAAACTGGCTCAGTTGTGTCTGACTCTTTGCGACCCCATGGACTGCAGCCTACCAGGCTTCTCTGTCCATGGGAGTCTCCAGGCAAGAGTACTGGAGTGGGATGCCATTGCCTTCTCTGAAAAGACTATATATGTAACCCATATTAGCAAAAGCTTTGAGGGGTCTTCAATAATTACTAAGCATGTGGAGTGGTCCTGAAACCAAAATGTTTGAAAACTGCCTATGTAGTACTTAGTAGGTACTCATTTTGTTGAAGTAATCATTATATTTATAATTCAATCATAATTCAGTCAATATCAATAAATGAGTATAGGCTAGTGAACAGCAAAAGAATTTAGAAGTAAGGTGAATGGTTACAAAGGAAAAAGACAAAAGAGTTCTCAGAAGAGAGAAAAAATTGGAAAAAAAACAAAATTATCTCCAGTTGACTAGGTTATGAACAGTAGTTGCTGAAACATAAAGATCATTGAATATCCACCAATTCCTACTATGCTCCTGCTAGCTTCCACCTCCCAAAGCTAAAAATTGAAAGTAGAGCTAAGAAACATACGTCAAAAGCCCAGAAGTGAAATACCTGTTAGGATAAGATGCAGAACTATACGGCAGGCTCTGTAAGATTTAAAATTATAAGATGTGGGAACTGTAGAATATTTAGAGTTCACCTACACATCCAATTACTAATTTTGTAGAAAAGGATACTGATACTTAGATTGTGGAAGCCACTTGTCTAAGATCATACAAACTTAGAGGTAGAACTAAAGTCACATCCCTAAATCTAGACTCTGCCTGGAACATTTCTCCTGTACTCTCTTAGTATTGATGGTGAAGAGGTTGTCCGTGGCTTCCTGTTCTGAGGCTTTGGCTCCAAGTCCTGCCCTGAAATGAAGGGGATGTGGATGTTCTTTTTTAAGCTTGTAATTTAAGACCATACATTTTTTTCTGTAAATATGGGCTGTTCTTTCTCTTTTTCCCATCTCTACCTCTGTCCCAGGTAATTTCACTCAGAATGACATACCATCACCAGGATTGAACCTATTCAATTAAACCCTCAACAACGGGATTTCCTCTCTCTCTTCTTTCAGTCAGGGAGGAAGGTGGCTCTCATTGAGCTGAAAATAGGGCAGAGAAGTGACTCAGTACATTTTAGTAAGGTGGTCCTAGGACAGTAGTGGGCAAACTAGTTTATTCTCCACAAGAATATGAGCAGCCCCACCACAAACTTTCTAAGCAGGGCTGTCTCACCTGAAAATATATACAAATGTGTGAGAGGGTGATAAAATATTTTTCTCCAGTATATTTCCTCAGCTTCTTTTAAAAAATTTTTATTTTGAACAGATGCTAAGCTCACTTTATTCAAAATTCATAATGTACAAAAAGTTATTCTAAGACAAGACTTGTTCACTTCCCATTCCCGGCCACCAACTTCCCCTCCATAGAAGCAACTGTTATGATCTGTTTCTTCAGAAACATTTTGTACATGAACATTAGCTTTTGCTTTGAAAGCCTTGGATTCCACCCCCATGCCCACAGAGAATTCAGCCCCCTTCTTTTCAGGATTTATCTCCAGGGAATCATTCCTTCATCTAACATTTTTCAAAAAATTTCTGCCCTCAGTCAATGGGACTGTTGAAGACAGACAACAGTTGTTCACGATCTCCTGTTCCAAGGTCCCCATGCTGTCCTGGGAATGTGCATGGGGATACCTGAAAAAGGAACTCCAGGACACGAACCCCACACCCCCACTGCCCACTTCTCACTCGCTATCCTTGGCTAGACTCCTGTCTAGACTCTTAGTCATCCATCCAGTCTCCAACCCCGTCAACTTCTAAACTCCATTTAGCTTTCTTCATCACCTTGTTCTCTGTATTTCACATTTGGCAGTATTTTCCCTGAAAAGACCTTGTCAGCTCCCACCAATTATTCTGCTTTCCCACTCAAGCTAAATTGCCTCCACTTACCCCTGATAACATGCTTAAAACATCCTCTTGCTCCATTTCCCCTGCCATCTTGCTTTAGTATCTCATCTCTGTCCTGGATTATTTTTTAAAAAAACTTCTAATTAGTCACTTAACCACTACCAATTCTCTTTTCAGCTAAACCTTTAAAAAGAGCTCTCTATTTCAGAATCTGATCTTATTATTCTCAGTTCAAAATAGTCTGGTAGATAAATTGCAAATATTATTCATAAGAGCCAAAAGCTGGAAACAATCCAAATGTCCATAAACTGATGATAGATAAATAAAATGAATCCATACAATTGACTACTTTTCATACATAAAAAGAAATGAAGCCCATACTGCATGGATGAGCCTCAAAAACATGCTCAGTAAAAGAAATCAGTTACAAAACACTATATATTGTATGATTCCATTTATGTATGATCAGAAAATGCAAATCTGCAGCAACAAAAATCAGATCAGTAGTTGCCTGAAACTGGAAATGAAATTGACTGCAAATACTCATGAGGGAACTTTATGGGGTTTTGGAAATGTTCTAAATCTAGGCTGTAACAGTGGTTGCACAGCATTATAAATTTACTAAAAATCATTGACTGTACACTTATAATGGGTGAGTTTTATAGTATGTAAATTACATCACAATAAAACTATAAAATATTTAAATGGATTTTAGAAATGCTCATTTATTTATTGATTTACAGTTTGCTACAGGATCTTTTTTGCCTTTTCATAATATTCATGGGGTTCTCAAGGCAAAAATACTGAAGTGGTTTGCCATTCCCTTCTCCAGTGGACTACATTTTGTCAAAACTCTCCACCTGTCAGAACTCTCCACCATGACCCATCCATCTTGGGTGGCCCTACACAACATGGTGCACAGTTTCATTAAGTACACGAACCATGAATTTCCAGATATTCAAGCTGGATTTAGAAAAGGCAGATGAACCAGAGATCAAATTGCCAACATCTGTTGGATCATGGAAAAAGCAAGAGAATTCCAGAAAAACATCTACTTCTACTTTATTGATAATGCCAAAGCCTTTGACTGTGTATATCACAACAAACTGTGGAAACTTCTTCAAGAGATGGGAATACCAGACCACTTTACCTGCCTCCTGAGAAATCTGTATGCAGGTCAAGAAGCAACAGTTAGAACCAGACATGGAACAACAGACTGGTTCCAAATCGGGAAAGGAGGACGTCAAGGCTGTATATTGTCACCCTGCTTATCTAACTTATATGCAAAGTACATCATGTGAAATGCCAGAGTGGATGAAGCACAAGCTGGAATCAAGATTGCTGGGAGAAATATCAATAACCACAGATATGCAGATGACACCACCCTTATGGCAGAAAGCAAAGAAAAACTAAAGAGCCTCTTGATGAAAGTGAAAGAGGAGAGTGAAAAAGTTGGCTTAAAACTCAACATTCAGAAAACTAAGGTCATGGCATCCAGTCCCATCACTTCTTGGCAAATAGATGGGGAAACAATGGAAACAGTTACAGACTTTATTTTCTTGGGCCCCCAAATCACTGCAGATGGTGACTGCAGCCATAAAATTAAAAGAGGCTTGCTCCCTGGAAGAAAAGTTATGACCAAACTTGACAGCATATTTTTTAAAAAAGGCAGAGACATTACCAACAAAGGTCCATCTAGTCAAAGCTATGGTTTTTCCAGTAGTCATGTATGGATGTGAGAGTTGGACTATAAAGAAAGCTGAGTGCCAAAAAATTGATGCTTTTGAACTGTGGTGTTGGAGAAGACACTTGGACTGCAAGGAGATCTTAAAGGAAACCAGTCAATTTTAAAGGAAATCAGTCCCGAATATTCATTGGAAGGACTGATGCTGAAGCTGAAACTCCAATACTTTGGCCACCTGATGTGAAGAACTGACTCACTGGAAAAGACCCTGATGCTGGAAAAGACTGAAGGCAAGAGGAGAAGGGGACGACAGAGGATGAGATGACTAGATGGCATCACTGACTCAATGGACTTGAGTTTGAGCAAACTCCAGGAGTTGATGATGGACAGGGTGGCCTGGCATGGTACAGTCTGTGGGGTCACAGAGTCGGACATAACTGAGCGACTGAACTGAAATGACAGGATCTTTCTTGGACTTAGTTACCAGAAGAAGTGAAGTGAAGTGAGGTCGCTCAGTCGTGTCCAATTCTTTGTGACCCCACGGACTGTAGCCCACCAGACTCCTCCATTCATGGAATTTTCTAGGCAAGAGTACTGGAGTGGGTTGCCATTTCCTTCTCCAAGGGATCTTCCCAATCCAGGGATGGAACCCAGGTCTCCCGCATTGCAGGCCGATGCTTTACCATCTAAGCCAACAGGCAATCCCAGAGATGCATGTTACCAGAGATGCATGCCAAATGGAAAGAAAGAATTTGTTAGAAAAATGAATATATTGAGGAGGGCATATAGGGAGTGGCCAGAGAAAAACTTCAAAAGAGAAGCCTTGGTAATGGCCAAATATTGGTCAGGAACTGCTCCACACTGAGAGGCAAGGTCTTGAACATTCTGGGTAGAGTACTGGTTCAATAGTGGGGATTTACACGACTGAAGTAACTTAGCAGCAGCAGCAGCAGGAAACTTAAAGTACCCAGTTCCACTCTCATGCCCAAGGGGGCAC
Organism: Bos mutus; assembly: GCF_027580195.1. Classification (NCBI taxonomy): domain Eukaryota; kingdom Metazoa; phylum Chordata; class Mammalia; order Artiodactyla; family Bovidae; genus Bos; species Bos mutus. The sequence goes on along the minus strand of NC_091626.1, from coordinate 49,257,746 downwards.
CAGAGGAGCACATCCCAATCCTGACTGCAGGCATTCCCAGCTAAGGGAAGGTACTCTCCTGGTTTCATTCAAAACCACACCCAGGTTCTTCAGAGACCAGGACTCTCAATTTCATTTTATTTTCTTTCTTGGGAGAAAGGGGGGATTTGCCTTTTAAGTCTGAAAATGGGGCAGGAAGAGCCAGATGAGGCCCTTTGACTCTCTCCGGGGGAGAGGCAACTGTTACAGCCAAAAGAAACTGCTCTAAGAGGAACTTTTTCAGAATGACACATACTATTTTCTTCCTCTCCCTCTGTGACTCAGATTCGCATTTCACACAAACCTTTGCCTGTGTTTTCTTTCCTCTGCCTTGACTGCTAGCCAGCAGACTGTGTCCACAGTGTTTTCCCACTCCTCTTCCCCAGTCTGAAACAGCCTGCTGAAAACATTAGCTGGAGAGATCTGTGTTTACCAGGTAAATTCCTCTACAACAAATACATTTGCAGTGAAAATCTTTATTCAACCAAGAATCCTCCACAGCACAGTTTATGTCTAACCTAAGTCATAGTCAATGAACCAAAATCCTAATCCATACCATGTATTTGGACAGTCCAGTGGAGCTTACTTGTAAAAAGATTTGACCTGTAATACTTTGTTTTCCCTGAGGAGCTTGAGAAATAAGTAGAGGCAAAAACAGAGCCCCTTCGTACTTGGAGAATATTTTCCCACAGATACTTGTTTTAAAAATTGAGTTCCCAGGAAATCTTTGTGAGGACTTTTCCCAATAGTCTACCAGATCCTGGACAAGAAAAAGAGATAAACTCTAGATTCAATAAGCAGGATCTTCTCAGAAGGAAACTATGGGAACTTTCTGAATCTTCAAGCAGTCTCTGATCCAGACCATTGTAAAAGATAATCGGGAGATCAGAAATGAATCAAGGAAAGAAAAGTAGCATTCTGAAGAGATGATAGTACTGTTGAGGCCTGAGCCTGTACTATTATACTAATGAGAGTAGAATCTTTAAAAATACAGTACCTAGGTCATATGGGAATCAATTACATCACTTTTTCCTACTGCTGCTGCTGCTGCTAAGTCACTTCAGTTGTGTCCAACTCTGTGTGACCCCAGAGACGGCAGCCCATCAGGTTCCCCTGTCCCTGGGATTCTCCAGGCAAGAACACTGGAGTGGGCTGCCATTTCCTTCTCCAAGGCATGAAAGTGAAAAGTGAAAGTGAAGTCTCTCAGTCATGTCCAACTCCTAGCGACCCCATGGACTGCAGCCTACCAGGCTCCTTCGTCCATGGGATTTGCCAGGCAAGAGTACTGGAGCGGGTTGCCATTGCCTTCTCCTTCCTACTTCTAAGAGCAAGATATTCCTCAAAGGGCGTTATTGCAAGGGGAGGTCATTTTCTCCCTCTCCCAGCTCCACAAAATAAAAACTTCACTTCTTCAAAATTCTGAAGAGCATTAACCTTCCTGATAGTTCCTTTTCAGTTCTCCCCAAGGCAGGAGGGACTCAGCTGACTGGGCCAGTGTAGAAGGAATGAGCACACTTCTGTGTCTTCTCCTAGGACTAGCCTGTCCATCTGAAAGATGTCTCAAACCCTGAGCCTGCACACACATGCAGCCACCCCTGCCTCCTCAGAAGGTCTAGGGGGCAAGTGTTGGGAAGTCCGGTTGTAAGCCCTGACCTGCGGGGCTCTTCCTCTGTGCCTTACCCCTATTAAAGTTGACACTTTTATCTCTATGTGTCTGACTAACATGTCTGTTTCTCATAAGGTTCTGAACACAGAGGGGCTAAGAGATGCAGTTTGTTGGCATATTCAAAGCCCCCAAATTAAGACTTTAAGTAACTCTGCCATTGAAGAGTTCAAAAACCAGTGAATAATGCAAAGAAATGACTTTAGCAGGAGACTAAATTCACCACGTGCCCTTGAGCAAGAGCTGAGCTCCGCAGTCAGGAAGGGAGCCACCTTTCCCAGAAGAGGATGCAGCATGAGGGACCTGACATGGGACAGCAAGGACACATAGTCACTTCCTGGGGGCTGAGGTGGGGAGAATGACATCACTGCGATCCCCTTGTGTCTGAGGTGTGAAGTGATGGCAATGAACTGGGATCCAGAAGACCTGTACTGAAGTCCCAGCTCTTATCAGATGTGCAGCCTTTACTATTTTGAGCCTCAGTGTTCACATTTGTAATGAGCATAAATATCATTCCCACCTACCCTGTAGAGTTACTGTGAGAAACACATTATATCAGGTATGTGAATGTTCATGTACACTGGAAAGCATGATAAAAACATAAAGTAATATGAAAATATACAGTGAGGACTTGAAGATACTATCAAGTGGAAGTGCTGGTGTTTTCCACTTACTTTTCCAGATCCACTCTCCACTCTAATCTGTGTCCTAGAGGCTGAACTTTCTGAACTGCATCAGTAAATAGGCCCCTTTGCCTTTTGGCTACTGGTTGAGTTTGGTCAAAGAGTCCGCTGTCTCCTGCCTGCTGGGTCTCCTCAGGTTTGCTGCATCTCTCTATGGGGGCACAGCTGGAGTCCAGCTGCCTTCTCCACACAGTTTTCTCCCCAGAGCAGCAGCATTGCCATCACCCAGGAATCTGTGAAAAATAAAAATACTCCAGTCCTACCCCAAACCTACCACAGCAGAAAATTCAGGGTGAGGCCCAGCAATCTGTTGTACAAGCCCTGCAGGTAATTAATTTATACACAGTTTGAGAACCACTGCTGTCACTACTCTTTTTTATCTGCTCACAGCTACTAACAGTGATACTGTCCAGTCCTTTGTGGTTTCCCCTCCAACTCTCTGTTCTTTTGAAAATAGTCCTTTTATCATAATCTCCTCAAATTACTCATTTTGTGTATGCCATGCTTTCCTTCAGGACCCTAACACTGTCTACAGGAGCTTCTTGGGATCCAAAAGAGACAACTGATTTTTTGTCCTCTGCCTGTGAAAAGCACGGGCCTGCTGATCAAGGTGAAAGAAAAAAACCTGCAATGGGATAGCCAAGTAATGAGATCTAGTTACAGGTCACCCCCAAAATCCTTTAGGCAAAATCCAGCAGTGGGTGTCTGTGTTTCAGGAAATATCTCTGACGGGTAAACTAAGAAATGATGTAATATCCTTTTGAGACATATGACTAAAAGCTGAGGTTTTCGTGTAGGCTTAGGCTGTAATGCTGGTTTCTGCTGAGGGCTTTAGTCTGAAGAGGGAAAATGCTAAAATAAGTTGCTACTTGCAAAAGGAAGCTGCTGGAGTTTCTTTCCTTTGGCTAAGGCCAAAACTTAAGCAAGGTAAATTCATACCATCTATCATTCACTATGAAAGTCATATGGGCCAAGATGTAACATTTGAGCACCAACAGAGAATAAACAAGTTCAAAGGGTCACTTTGACTAGAATGTGTAATACCTAAGACAAAGAGAGACTGTTTCTAGGTGTTTGTTTCCTCAGGTCTCTTGTCACAAAAACTCGGCTTGTTTCCAGGGCATAAATCCAAGGGAGAAATACTCAACAGAGGTCAGGAAGGCAGCCATGAGTAAAACTGAGAAGTCCCACTCCAGCAAGTCATTTCCTTTGGAAATGTAACAGGTTAATAAGCCTGCAGTCAGAATAAGAAAGAGGCTTTGGGGAAACTTAGCTTAAAGCGCTAAACTAACCCAGGTTTTTCTTAGCTTTGTGGATTGAATATATTGCTTCTCCTACAAATGAAGAAACTCGTTTTCAAAGTAGCGTTTCTTATTTATGGCTTATGCTTTATAAATTTTGCAAGTAATAACTGGACCGTGAAAAATGGTGAGGCACGCTAAGCTTGTTTTCATATTTTGTCTTTAATTCACTTTTTAAAAACAATTCCCCTTCATCTGCTCCTTCCCTTCTCCCTTTCCCAAAATCTCTGCCCCAGAGACCCTTGGTATCTTCAGGCTGCAACCTGTCTGTTCACAACCTACCACGTGAACAACCTTCCCAGATTTTCCCTTCTTTGAACTTTTCCAGCACACACTCAGAATTTAAAGGAACTGGGCCCTATCCCTCAGGACCTAATGCAGACAGAGGTTATCTAATTGCCTAGTAACCCTCTTCCCTGGGGCAGCTACTGGAGTAAACAGATCTCAGAGACAGAAAGCCTTGCCAATTAGTAGCTGTGAGATCTTGGGAAAGTTACAAAGAAAGATGCAAAAAATCATAGATTCTTGGGGCTGGAAAGGATCAATGCCTGAACAGAAGCCAACACCTCACAGAGGTGTTATCCATGTTCTATTGAATGTTTTACTGAAAAAAACTTGTATTAGTTATTGAGCACCTCCTATGGACCAAGCCCTGAGCTAGGTGCTTGTATATTGTATACATTGTCACTAATGCTGAAAATATCTCAGCAAAGAAGTTAGCACGTGTGCGTGCTCGTCACTCAGTTGTGTCGGACTACAGCTCGCCAGGCTCCTCCGTCTGTGAGCGTTCCCAGGCAAGAATATTGGAGTGGGTTGACATTTCCTACTCCAAGGTAGTTAGTACTAGACACATTTTACAAATATGAAACTAAGACTCAGAATGACATAGTCAGTCCAAGTAAGTGCAAGGCCAGGGTTCATACCCGTTGCAGTTAGCCTGGAAGTCAATGTTCATTCCGCTTGACTGTGTGATATTCCGTGAGATCCCATTCTAACCACTGAAGCATCCTTTACAATGAGCTGAATTTGTCTTCCTCTACTTCCTACCCACCACCACCTTCAAGTTCTACCCATGTGGGTAGAGCAACCACTCTTGCAGGCATTTAAAGACTGCAAACTCCTTTGACCATCCTGAAAATATTCAACCTTTCCTCTTATGAAAGTTTTAAATCCCTTCACTTTCCTACTGATTCCTCTCCAGTTCATCTATATCCCATAAATCAGCAACAAAAACATGAAGTTTAATATATGTACAGAAAAGTGCACAGATTACATATGTATGTAGTGTAGTTAATTTTTGCAAAGTCACTCCTTGGTCAAGAAACAGAAGCATCACCAGAACCCTAGAAGCCCATGCTGTCTTGTCTCTGCGTCCCATAGAGGTGACTTTTAACACATGGATTGTACAGAGGGAGCACAAAATTCTGCATCCTTTCGTGTCTGCCTTCCTTTGCTCAACATTTTGAGAGTTTCATGTCATATTATGTGGAGCTATCATTGGTTTATTCTCATTCCCTTCTGTGTACTTTTTTTTTAATGTGGTAAAATATATATAACAAAAAATTTACCATGATAACCATTTTTAAGTGTTACAGTTCAGCATTGTTAATTATATTCACAATACTGTGCAACTGTTACCACCATCCATCTCCAGAACTTTTTCATCTCCCAGAACTGAAACTCTGTGTTTATTAAACAGTAACTCCCTATCTGCCCCTCCTCTCATTTCAGTTCAGTTCAGTTCAGTTGCTCAGTTGTGTCCGACTCTTTGCAATCCCATGGACTGCACCATGCCAGACTTCCCTGTCCATCACCAACTCCTGGAGCTTGCTCAAACTCATGTCCATCGAGTCGGTGATGCCATCCAACCATCTCATCCTCTGTCATCCCCTTCTCCTTCTGCCTTCAGTCTTCCCCAGCATCAGGGTCTTTTCCAGTGAGACAATTCTTCACATCGGGTGGCCAAAGTATTGGAGTTTCAGCTTCAGCATCAGTCCTTCCAATGAATATTTGGGACTGATTTCCTTTAAGATTGACTGGTTTCCTTTAAGATCTCCTTGTAGTCCAAGAGTCTTCTCCAACACCACAGTTCAAAAGCATCAATTTTTTGGCACTCAGCTTTCTTTATAGTCCAACTCTCACATCCATACATGACTACTGGAAAAACCATAGCTTTGACTAGATGGACCTTTGTTGGTAAAGTAACATCTCTGCCATTTTTTTAAATATGCTGTCAAGTTTAGTCGTAACTTTTCTTCCAGGGAGCAAGCCTCTTTTAATTTTATGGCTGCAGTCACCATCTGCAGTGATTTGGGGGCCCAAGAAAATAAAGTCTGTCTTGCCATGAAGTGATGGGACCGGATGCCATGACCTTAGTTTTCTGAATGTTGAGTTTTAAGCTAACTTTTTCACTCTCCTCTTTCACTTTCATCAAGAGGCTCTTTAGTTTTTCTTTGCTTTCTGCCATAAGGGTGGTGTCATCTGCATGTCTGTGGTTATTGATATTTCTCCCAGCAATCTTGATTCCAGCTTGTGCTTCATCCAGCCTGGCATTTCACATGATGTACTCTGCTTAAAAGTTAAATAAGCAGGGTGACAATATACAGCCTTGATGTCCTCTTTCCCGATTTGGAACCAGTCTGTTGTTCCATGTCTGGTTCTAACTGTTGCTTCTTGACCTGCATACAGATTTCTCAGGAGGCAGGTAAAGTGGTCTGGTATTCCCATCTCTTGAAGAATTTTCTACAGTTTGTTGTGATCTACACAGTCAAAGGCTTTGGCATAATTAATAAAGCAGAAGTAGATGTTTTTCTGGAACTCTAGCTTTTTCTATGATCCAACAGATGTTAGCAATTTGATCTTTGGTACCTCTGCCTTTTCTAAATCCAGCTTGCTACCATTCTATTTTTTGTCTCTTTGAATATGACTCTAGGTACTTCATATAAGTGGAATCATACAGTATTTGTCTTTTTGTGACTGGCTTGCTTCACTTAGCATAATGTCGTCAAGATTCATCCATGTTATAGCATGTGTCAGAATTTCCTTCCTTTTTAAAGCAAAATAACATTTCACTGTAAAGATATACCATGGTTTTTTTTCTTTTTATTCTGTGTGCTTTTTAAAATGTGTAGCCTTATATGGGACCAGTGTCCCCCAGTGGATTTGACATGAGAAGGTCCTTTGCACAGCTTTACCACCGCATTCCCACAGTCTTTTTTCTTGCTTTCAGGTCTTGCTCCCCTCTAGACAGTGTGCTCTTTGGACCTTACTCTTTGCTTCCCCAGCACATAGGGCCAAGTAGAAATTCAGTGAACAATATCTGCTAATATGTGAATGAAAGTATAACAGCCCCATGCAGTTCCTGTTGTTTACCTCTCTAAGCCTCAGTTTCCTCATCCTTGAAATGAAGGGTTCTGACTATTGATTTCTCAAGTCTTGCCTAGCTTGACACTCCTGATTTTATGACAGACTTGTGTTGGTGACCTATTCCAAGGGTTTGACAAACAAACACAACAACAATAATTTTTTAAACTATATTTATATGTTTCAGTTTATATAGTTTCAGGTATTCCCCTTGGTAACAGTGTGAGGTAATATGACACTTTAAGGCTCTGTGAGAAATATTTATGGACAAATTTCTCTTATTCTATATTTTAGTTGAAAAACTTCCCAGGGCTGGGGTTGGAGGTGGAGGGGGTGCTTAGGGAAGCTGCAGTTCCCAACTCAATCACTAGGCAACCATTTAACTGCACCCAGAGGGAACAGGTGAGGAAAACAACTCCAGCCCCAGAGCCAGAATGGTCCCAAAGTGGCAGGAAACCAAACATTAGGCTTTTTCTAGGAGGCTTTGCATGTTTTAAATGGTTCAGTTCAGTTCAGTCACTCAGTCGTGTCCGACTCTTTGCAACCTCATGAACCGCAGCACGCCAGGCCTTCCTGTCCATCACCAACTCCCGGAGTTCACTCAAACTCACATCCATTGAGTCAGTGATGCCATCCAGCCATCTCATCCTCTGTCGTTCCCTTCTCCTCCTGCACCCAATCCCTCCAAGCATCCGAGTCTTTTCCGGTGAGTCAACTCTTCACATGAGGTGGCCAAAGTATTGGAGTTTCAGCTTTAGCATCAGTCCTTCCAAAGAAATCCCAGGGCTTGATCTCCTTTAGAATGGACTGGTTGGATCTCTTTGCAGTCCAAGGGACTCTCAAGAGTTTTCTCCACCACCATAGTTCAAAAGCATCAATTCTTCGGTGCTCAGCTTTCTTCACAGTCCAACTTTCACACCCATACATGGCCACTGGAAAAACCATAGCCTTGACTAGACGGACATTTGTTGGCAAAGTAACGTCTCTGCTTTTGAATATGCTATCTAGGTTGCTCATAACTTTCCTTCCAAGGAGTAAGCGCCTTTTAATTTCATGGCTGCAGTCACCATCTGCAGTGATTTTGGAGCCCAAAAAAATAAAGTCTGACACTATGTCCACTGTTTCCCCATCTACTTCCCATGAAGTGATGGGACCAGATGCCATGATCTTCGTTTTCTGACTGTTGAGCTTTAAGCCAACTTTTTCACTCTCCTCTTTCACTTTCATCAAGAGGCTTTTTGGTTCTTCTTCACTTTCTGCCATAAGGGTGGTGTCATCTGCATGTCTGAGGTTATTGATATTTCTCCCAGCAATCTTGATTCCAGCTTGTGCTTCTTCCAGCCCAACGTTTCTCATGATGTACTCTGCATATAAATTAAATAAGCAGGGTGACAATATACAGCCTTGACATACTCCTTTTCCTATTTGGAACCAGTCTGTTGTTCCATGGTTGCTGCTGCTGCTTGCTGCTAAGTCGCTTCAGTCGTGTCCGACTCTGTGCGACCCCATAGACGCCAGCCCACCAGGCCCCTCTGTCCATGGGATTTTCCAGGCAAGAGTACTGGAGTGGGGTGCCATCGCCATGGTTAGGAGGCCCCAAATATTCTGAAATATGCTATCACTGACATTAGACTTAGAATGCCGCCCATTCTGCTCCTGGATAAGTTGAAATACAACAACAATATTTTATCCTCCATCTTGTGACTTCTCTCCTCTCTTCCTTCTCCCTCATCCAGTTTATGAGGGAGGCATGAAGCCAAATTTTGATGGACCCATGACTGAAACACACTGACTTAAAATGTCTCAAGGGATAGTTTACAGGCAGATCAGTAGCTCTCCAGCTGGAATTTTTAAAGGAGACTGAGCTTACTATCTTTGGAAGGAGAACACTCTTCACACATATTTCGAGAACATGTGGAAACTTCTGTATGAGATCGGATCAAGATCCATACAAATATTCTCTTCTTGACACTTGCTGCTAATAAAGAGGTGTATATGCCTCCAGATGCTTTTTCCAAAGTACATATAAACATATGTTTCTTCTTTGTAAAAAGAAAATCTAGCACTTTCAAATGATCTTTAAAACTTTATTATAAAGAGGACTGTTGATTAAATCATGACATCTGTTAACCTCACTCCCTATTCTCTTCTCTTACTTTGAATATTCATGGATTTTGGTAAAGCTGTGTTCAATTATTTCTTATTTAATCTTTAAAAAAGTTATATTTTGGGCTCCTTCTGAATTCTTTTTTTATTATTATTATTATTTTAATTTTATTTTTAAACTTTACATAATTGTATTAGTTTTGCCAAATATCAAAATGAATCCATCACAGGTATACATGTGCTCTCCATCCTGAACCCTCCTCCCTCCTCCCTCCCCATACCATCCCTCTGGGTCGTCCCAGTGCACTAGCCCCAAGCATCCAGTATCGTGCATTGAACCTGGACTGGCATCTCGTTTCATACATGATATTTTACATGTTTCAATGCCATTCTCCCAAATCTTCCCACCCTCTCCCTCTCCCACAGAGTCCATAAGACTGTTCCATACATCAGTGTCTCTTTTGCTGTCTCGTACACAGGGTTATTGTTATCATCTTTCTAAATTCCATATATATGCATTAGTATACTGTATTGGTGCTTTTCCTTCTGGCTTACTTCACTCTGTATAATAGGCTCCAGTTTCATCCACCTCATTAGAACTGATTCAAATGAATTCTTTTTAATGGCTGAGTAATACTCCATTGTGTATTAAGTGCTATTGGCATTTCTGATACAAAAGTATTTTTGCCAGTTCCTACCAACTTTATCTTATCCTTTCAACTTACAAATTTAATGACTGAACGTAGGTTATATTTTTTTTAGATTAATTCATAACTTTTGAAACATTTGTTGCTCTATTTTGTTATTGTTACTTCCTTAGTTTCAAGCACTGCCAACTTAAGGTGGGCTTACGGAACACTCCTGTTCTTCATTCTATTATCTTCAAAAAAGCTTTGTGACCCTCATGCTCTATTCATTCTTTAACACTTGCAGTGTTATGGTGGGTTAAAAACAGACAGAAAATCCAAGACTACATAAATAGCTGTTTTGGGAGACCACAGAGAATAACTTCAGCCTACACATTACTGTCATATTGGGATAAAATAAAATAATGAACACGAAAGCCCTTTGAAAAATATAAAAGCATGCTGTGTACATGTAATATTTGGCTTGACTTCAAGAAGAAACCAAACTGAAATGGCTTATTAGGATTTACCAAATGCCTGGCATCAGATATCTGGGGAAAGAGTTTGGAGACACATAGCTAGCATTATTTTTTGAATTGGTTGAATACTCTACATTGTTTACTTACAAATGTTCTGCCTACAATTGTGACTTAACATGTAACAGAGCAATGGGGAGCGTTTTTTTGTTTGTTTGTTTTTTTTTTTTTTTTTTTTTAACAGTAACCTAGACATTCCAATAAATATCAGGGGATATAAATCAGCAGAAAGTCTTAAAAGTGGCTGTTCTGACAAGAAGGAGCCAGTGTAATGTGGCTTTTCTATTAGCTTGGCTATAAAGTTGGCTATTAACTTAGCACTTAATTGGATCCTCCTAGAGTGGAATCATAAAAGCATTTAGTCCTGCAGGCTAGAGAACATGTTGTGCTTGCTGAATGGTGTTTAAAGTACTTTAAAAGTCTGGTTGTAATTGAGTGATGACTAAACACAACTTTATTATATCGGACATTTAGAGGTGGTAGGCATGATGTCTGCCTATATAGAATTGTGTCTGAAGGGCTGCATCTGTACCCTAGCTCTATTGTTTACAAACTGCATGATTTTGGTCATGTATTTTAGCCTTTATGAGCCTCAGTTTCTTCATCTGTATAGTGAGGATAACAGTATCTGTCTTTCTTACTTTGTAGAGTTAAAAGAATTAAGTTAAACCAGGCACAGGAAAGAGCTTTACTTATGGTGGCAGAGGTCAATTTAGAACACAGATCTCCACAGCCTCTTTCTTTTTACAGTATATCAATCAGTACTGTTTTTTTGACATTTTCTACAAACTAAGGTCTGTATCCATGACTCATTTACATATCATTTACTGCCCAGCTATAAAAGATCATTAAAATTTAACTTTAAGCTTGTTGGAAGTTAGATTTAATTACCATGGATGTATAGATGCATTACTGAGCTTCCAACTAAAACTATAGCTAGGCTAGTCCCTGAAGGAAAACATTTTTTGTTTTTGTTTTGCATGTCTGTGCTTGGCTAAAACCTCTGTTTTTATAGAAGAGTCACATGAGATGATCTAACTTAAATCTAATTACAAAGAAGAATCTACAAAACAAATTAAAATCTTGTATGAAAGCCAAAACTTTCATTGTACTTTGATGGTCTTTGTAACATATATTTCTTCACCTTCATCCTAACATATATATTTTAAACATGTAATTTTACCATTAACATAAAAGGGGAAGTCATATTATGGCCTCAGAGACAGCCTATTCTAGTATTATTTTTGTCTCAATAGATTCATTTGGTGATAATGTGTTATGTGAAAACATTTTTTTCTAAAGGTGCTTTTTTTTTTGTTTCAAATAAGACAATTCTGGATTTTCCTTTATACTTAAAATTTATGATAGATTGGACTAAATAATGTGTAAAATTTGCTTATAACTTTAAACTCCTAAGATCTAGAATTTAGAATTATAGGAAAAAATGAGATCAATATTTATTCTTCCAGCTATAGTCACATGGAAATTTGGGGCTAGTTTCTTTTCCACACATACACACAATACATAGGGGAATGTTCAACCTTGGGAACTTATTAAGAAATATCTCTCAAATTCTTTGTGAGTTTATAGCAGTTTAATTTTATAGTGTTCTATGATGGAAAACATATGAATTTATGTCTAAAATTTGAGCATATATCTTGCCTGATCTTGAGGATATCAAGTCTATATAGATCTCAGTTTTCTAATCTTTTAAATGGGCTTGTTTTGGCAGGATGCCTAGAACTGATAAGTTGGGGAGGGTGGGAGGTGACTGGAAGAAACTAGAAGAGCTATTGCTTCAAAGCTAGAGAATTTTTCAGTTTGGAAAGAGGTTAAAACTTGACTATTCATTGTTGACACCTTTTGACCTGGTGAAATGACCCAACTAACCCCTTTACAAAATGTAAAACTCATAGCTCCCTGGGTAGTGGAAAGCACTTTGAGTAAACCTAAGCACAGATGTTCTCAGTGGAGGACTTAGCTAAGTAGTCCCATTGGTAACAACTGTTGTTAGCTTCCAAGCCTGTGCTTTCTGTCTGCCTGCTTTGTCACTTTTGAGGTGGAGGCAATGCTTCTTTTCTTTTCACATGAATCTAAATGGATCAGGGCAGCCCTGTTGCTCGTCTCTGGGGAAACATATATTCTTGAGGGAGAAGGTACTATCCAGAAATCTGAAACTGGGGCCTCGGAGAGGGCAGGGTGTTTATATCTAGAAAGTGAGGACAATGAAACTTACTTTGGAGTGTGGTTGTGCAAATTAAGTGAGCTAATGTGCGTAAGGCTTCTGGCACATAACAGATACTCAACCAGTAGGAGCTAGTTTGAAAATGCCCAAGATTGGTTTCCAAGTCCTACCACTGTCTCTTCATCTGGGATACATGGCAGATGTGGCAGAAAGGAAGGCAGTACTATACAGGGGCTGGCCTGTACGGTTGCACCCCACCCCTGGGAAATGAACCCGCAAACCTTAGGCAGGGCTCTGTGTGGCAGCTGGACAGGGTTCATAGCAGTGAGAATTGAAAGCAGCCTGTACCCCTAGCATGCCCCCAGTGCTGGCCCAGGAAGACAGGCTACCTGCAGTTCAGCAGAAATGTAGCCCCAGGCTTCCCAGGTGGCACTAGTGGTACAGAACCCACCTGCCAATAACAGGAGATATAAGAGACACGGCTTTGATCCCTAGGTCAGGAAGATCCCTTGGATGAGGGCATGGCAACCTATGCCAGTACTCTTGACTGGAGAATCCCATGGACAGAGGAGCCTGGTGGGCTACAGTCCATAGGATCACAAAGACTCGGACATGACTGAAGCGACTTAACATGCACAGGCAAGGGTCATATGCTCAGTCCCTAGTTTACACAGGCTTGCATTCACTTACTGAAACTTCAAACAGAAGAGACACAGCAATACGGGCAAAGGGACACTACTGTCAGGGAATGTGCCCAGAACAGTGCTATGTTGATGCTCTCTGATTATTTTAACCTCCAGTAACTACTTTTAAGTAAACGACAATTAAAGCATGAATTCAATGCTGAGCATCATCTTCCAAGAGTTTAACAGATATGAGCTGTAGGGGGATTAGGGTAATGGGAGCATATGGAATTTTTCTCTAATTTTGCATATAAGGAAATAGTAAGCAAAGTGATCCACAGAGTAAAAAGGAGCAAGCATGAACTAGTTATCTAGGGGAGTGGAAGATGCAACACAATAGGCAGGCAGCATGGAGGGAGGGCCATGGGATGTCTATGACCACAAATTTAAATTGAGTCCAGTTGGCATGGTTGTATGTTTCTCCCCAACACTTTTAAGCGTGAGGTAGCCAATGTGTGTGTGTTAGTCACTCATTCATGTCCAACTGTTTGCAACCCCATGGACTGTAGCCCACCAGGCTCCTCTGTCCATGGGATTCTCCAGGCAAGAATATTGGAGTGGGTAACCATTCCCTTCTCCAGGAGATCTTCCCAACCCAGGGATCGAACCCAGGTCTCCCACATTCCAGGCAGATTCTTTACCATCTGAGCCACCAGGGAAGCCTGAGCTGGTTTTATTAGAGTTGAGAATTTGCCAGGCAAGGAGAAAGGAGGAAGAAAGGAGAGAAGGCAAAGAAATTGAGGGTTTATGCAAGGGCTATCAATAGAAGTTGGGTAAGGAGGGAAGTAAGGACACAGGAGAAGAGTGGGGGATGAAAGAGGTGTCAGGGTCAGTAGATTCTAGGTCCCTAGTGGGCTTGAGGAAATTCTTTAAGCAAATCTTGGCATTAAAATCTTTATCCATTTTTTAAATGTTTTAAGAGTGGGACAATTCCTTGCCATCTTCCCAATTTACCTTTTTCTTTTTGCTCAAGTATTTATTGAACACCTACTATGTGCCACTGCTGTTCTAGGCACTAAGGATACACACACACACAAAATTATTAAGTAGATAATGTATCTCTGCATACATATTCTCATTTTGATACTTAAAACCACCACACAAAGTGAGCTGGTGAGGCCAGAGATGTCAGACTTTACCAGGATCAGAACAAGTTCCCACTTTACCTTTTTTATTCTCATTTGTTTCTTCCCCTTTCCACAGTTTAAATAGTAAGTTCAAGAGATGTTGCTTTACTGAGGGAGAGACATTTTTCCTAGTGCAGATTGTTGCATTTCCGGCAAAGAAGGAGTTAAATGGTGTTATTATGTTTGGAAGTACTTTAACATTATCCAGATTTGGCTTAAAGATAGGATTATACTGATGTCCTTTATTTTTCTCTTTAATTTACAAAGAGCTCTTTTATCTCAGACATTCTCATGCTTTATTGGAATTTTCTAAGTAATGCAGCCTATCACAGAGCAATTTTTTTGGGAGAGCTGCAATCTGATCCTTAAATTGGGGCAAGATTCTAGCAAAATAGAGGCCTCCTGGCCAGAGCATCTGCTCGGACTCCTAGCAGGAACACAGTTCTCATCAGGAACAACTGCAGAAGATCAGATGACAGAGGCCTTTTATCGGTTTGTTGCACTGGTCTTTCACCTACCTGAAAACTATCTTAAAACGATTGTTTTCCAAAGGCAATGATACAGCAGTCTGTTTTCTAGAGACCTTACACTCAATGAGGTCCTTGCTCAGAATGTTTGCCCTGAATATTCCAGAGCTTTCAGGTAGAACAAGCAGTTCACAAAGGCGCAGCAAAGACAGAGAATAATAGACTGCAAGATTCCGAAATCATAAAAGGTGAAAAAGTCTCCCGAATGTCTATCATCCCTGCTTTGCTGGAAGGGACCCTGAACGCTCTCCATGTCCATCTTTCTGCATCTACTGCTGCTGCTACAGCTAAGTCGTTTCAGTCATGTCTGACTCTGTGTGACCCCATAGACGGCGGCCCACCAGGCTCCTCTGTCCCTGGGATTCTCCAGGCAGGAATTCCGGAGTGGGTTGCATTTCCTTCTCCAATGCATGCATGCATGCTAAGTCACTTCAGTTGTGTCCAATTCTGTGCAACCCCATAAACAGCAGCCCACCAGGTTCCTCTGTCCACGGGATTCTCCAGGCAAGAGTACTGGAGTGGGCTGCCATTT
Organism: Bos mutus; assembly: GCF_027580195.1. Lineage (NCBI taxonomy): Eukaryota > Metazoa > Chordata > Mammalia > Artiodactyla > Bovidae > Bos > Bos mutus. The sequence continues at coordinate 49,242,396 of NC_091626.1, read as the reverse complement.
CCTTCTTCCTCTGCATCTACATGGGACCGCAATAAAGGTTTTAGAAAGACAGCTTTCTGCCCACTTAGAAATCAGTTCTCACATTCTGTCAATACCTCAGTAATTTTTTAAGGTTGATCTTATATTTATCTTTTAACAGAGTTACTCTTCTTCACCTTTACTCATTCTTCTATTGACTATTAAAGACTATTTCTAATTCAGAAGATAATTCGCTCCTTCTTCCTATAACAGACACACCTAATTTTTAATTTACCTTATTACCCCAAGAAAAATGAATCACGGTAATCTAGGGTTTAAGTCTTGACTTTCTGTGTTTTTAATCGGTGAAGAGCATACCCTTTTGTAAAGTGACTGGGATTCTCCCTCGGTACACCCCCACTCACCTTTCCTAGCATCATGGAATGGTAGACAGAGAAATACAGCTGAAGTCAGAAGCCTCTACCCCTGACTCTGCTATTACAAGCTGCATCATCACAGTTTATATTATTCTTAATTTATAGCCCCAGTTTGGTTATCTTCAAAATATGAAGCATACCTATACTCCAGATAAATCAGGTAACAAATGTAAAAAGCAATTTGTAACTGGTAAAATATTGTACAAGTCCATCTATTTTTATGATTTACTCCCAAACGCTCCATGTTAGCTTGTTTGGGGTCCTCCCAGGACCCCTCTCCTTCCCTCTTCTTTCTTTGCCCACCCCTTCGCCTCTCCTTTCCCTAGTGTCCAGCTGTCCTCCATGAATGTTGCTGTAGCAGAAATCTCAGAGACTACAGAAAAACTAAAAATCCAGTCAAAGAAGAAATTGATACCAGAGAACAGAAACTTTCCTGTTAATCATATTTCTTAGAGGGCACAGTAAGACTGGGCAAAGGAGGAAAGAGAGAGGAAAAAACAGACTGGTAACAAGAGCAGGAAAGGAGTGAAGAAGAGAAGAAGCAGAAAAGAATCCACCAGAAGTGGGGAAGCATAGAATTCAACATCCCCCCAACCCTCTGAACCCTGCTGGGAAAAGAAGGTAGAAGGACAGAATTATTCCAACAAACCATGAGACTATAACAAGGGAATTTGAACAGAAAAGAGAAAAGGAAGCCCAAAAGAAGAAAATTATTCTCAGGGAGAAGAGTATCAGGTAGCATTGCAGTAGGCACTGTGATAAACTAAAGTTATGATACAGTATAAACTGCTGAAATAGATTAGTAAGAGTATGTGATTCGTACCAATTACTGGAAAGTAATATAAATCACTGTTATAGATTGTACTGCCAATAAATACTCTATGGCCAATAAAATATAGAAAAGATATTTGTTTAAAATGTAGTTGACTTCTGTACAGCAAAGGAAACCGTAAACAAAATGAAAAGACAACCCACAGGATGAGAGAACATATTTCCAAATGAAGCAACCAACAAGGGATTGATCTCCAAAATATACAAACAGTTCATGCAGCTCTATGTCAAAGAAATAAAAATAACAACCCAATCAAAAAAAAAAAAAAATGGGCAGAAGCTCTAAATAGACATTTCTCTGAAGAAGACATACAAATGGCCAAAAAGCACATCAAAATTACAGAGATCACTTCATGCCAGTCAGGATGGCCATCATCAAAAAACACGTACAAATAATAAATGCTGGAGAGGGTGTGAAGAAGGACACCCTACTACACTGTTGGTGGGAATGTAAATTGGTATAGCCACTATGCAGAATAGTGTGGAGGTTCCTTTAAAAACCAAAAATAGAGCTTCCATATGATCCAGAAATTCCACTCCTGGGCTTATAGCCAGAGAAAAACATGGTTCAAAAGAATATCAGTTCAGTTCAGTCACTCAGTCATGTCCAACTCTTTGTGACCCCATGGACTGCAGCATACCAGGCCTCCCTGTCCATCACCAACTCCCGGAATTTACCCAAACTCATGTGCTGAGTTTGGGTAAATTGAGTTGGTGATGCCATCCAACCACCTCATCTTCTGTTGTCCCCTTCTCCTCCTGCTCTCAATCTTTCCCAGAATCAGGGTCTTTTCACATGAGTCAGCTCTTCAAATCAGGTGGCCAAAGTATTGGAGTTTCAACTTCAACATCAGTCCCTCCAATGAACACGCAGGACTGATCTCCTTTAGGATGGACTGGTTGGATCTCCTTGCAGTCCAAGGGACTCTCAAGAGTCTTCTCCAACACCACAGTTCAAAAGCATCAATTCTTTAGCGCTCAGGTTTCTTTATAGTCCAACTCTCACATCCATACATGACCACTGGAAAAACCATAGCCTTGACTAGACGGACCTTTGTTGACAAAGTAATGTCTCTACTTTTTAATATGCTGTCTAGGTTGGTCATAACTTTCCTTCCAAGGAGCAAGCGTCTTTTAATTACATGGCTGCAGTCACCATCTACAATGATTTTTTGATATATGCACCCCAATATTCATTGCAGCACTGTTTACAATAGCCAAGACATGGAAGCAGTCTAAATGTCCATCAACAGAAGAATGGATAAAGATTATGTGGGACATATATATAATGGAATATTACTTAGGCTTAAAACGAATGAAATAATGCCATTTGTACCAATTGGATGAACCTAGAGATTATCATACTAAGTGAAGTAAGTCAGACAGAGAAAGACAAATATCATAAAATACCACTCATATGTGGAATCTGATTTTTTTAAATGATACAATACAAATGAACTTATTCAAAAAACTAAAACATACTTACTGATACTGAAAACAAACTTATGGTACCAAAGGGGAAACGTTGGGGGGTGAGATAAATCAAGAGCTTGAGATGAACATATACTACAATATATAAGACAGATAATCAACAAGGACCTACTGTATAGCACAGGGAACTCTACTCAGTATTCTGTGATAACTTACATAAGAAAAGAATCTTAAAAAAGAATGAATATATGTATGTGTATGTGTATATATATATATAATTGAATCATCTTGATGTATATCTGAAACTAACACAACATTGTTAAATCAACTATACTTCAATACAAAAATTTTAATGTGGTTGGGTCTCATGCTTTTACACTCTATCCATGTTGTAGAAAGAATGAAAGTAGGAGATGAAGAAACACACATTACAATCTGCCTGTTCCCACCTCTAAGGAATCAAATGGCACTCTGCAATCACTTGTAAGTAGGAAGACAGGCTTTTGATGGACACCAGGTATGGGAGTTGGAAAAATGAAGGAATTGGAGGAGGAATCACAACTAAAAGGTATGGACTGGGATTCACAGAGGGAGAAGAGTAGCCTAGATGGAGCAGCAATCCTATAAGGGACCAGACTTTTTCTAGTGGAATTTCTTTAGCAGTAAAACTGCTAATTCCTAGTCTAACTTGTAATCTACACAAGCCCATTTGCCGACCTAAATTCCTATGGAAATATCACCACCCAAATCCTCAGTCTCTTCTGACACACATATAAGATGTCTTTCTCTGAACCTGGCTAACAACAGTAGCAGGCTACCTTATGTCTTGATCTCCCATCCCCACCAAGACTATTTCAGAAACTAACACAAGGGCTAGCAACCAGGATAGTGAGCTAAGTTTGAGAGAGTTATATTCTGCATCTTCAAACTCCCCAGAAAACCACAGAGGTAAACTATTTCTGTTTCATATTCCAAAAGTACCCTATGACTCATTCCATTCTTCTTTCCTGATGGGTCCTCTTTCTGCTTACATCCATCTCAAGCAAATTGAACCTTTGTTACCCCACTGTAAGCATGAATATAGGTTTCTCATGTAGTACTGTTTTGAGATTCATCAAGATAATTTCACTCCTGTCTTGCTGCTCTGAAATTATCCATCTTATGGAAAATTGAATGTAGGTGCATTATCTAAAGGTTGAATAAGGTGCCAGTGAAAAGTGAGGCCATCTTTTGTTGGCTGGGGAGACTGGGCTTTTTTCTCATATGATTCAGGTAAATACCTCTGTCACCAGGCTTCTAGGCAGCTTTTATGGCCATAGGTTATCTGCTTATGCCCTGTCCAAACATGTTATTTGTTCAGTTGGGTCCAAATCTCTGTGACCCCATGGACTATAGCCCGCAAGTCTCCTCTCTTCATGGAATTCTCCAGGCAGAAATACTGGATTGGGTGGCTGCCAACAAAAGAGAAAACACACACACCCCCCCCCAAAAAAAATTCTAGGCTCCTCCATTGACCTCAAAACTGGCACTTGATGACTTCTGGGTTCTGACCTCACCTGCAAGTTCAGAATCCTAAAGCTGTAGATTCTACCTTCACATCCCATTCAAACAGTGAAGCAACATTCAAGTCTCCATTTTTCTAGATTATTGTGTAAAGCAACTACAGAGAGAGAATTTTTGCCTACAGGGCAAAACCCTTCAACTTTCACTGTGAATAGAGCCAGTGAGACTGAGCAGAGAACATCTTCCTCTGCTACTTGCTAGATTTTATAACAAGAAGGTGAACAAGGAGAGCCACAGGGACAGTTACTTTGTATAAATCAGGAGCATCTGGTTTCTTGAGATTGGAAAGCAAACTTGGGAGAGCCAATATTACACTTACAAATACTCAAATTCAGAATAACTAGTACACAGTGAACCTCTATGTTGTGAGGTTAAGAGGGATTTATCCTTTTGTTTGTATGTGAAAATTAAATAATAACAAATTCTATTTTGTGCACATGTATGAGTGCATGCTAAGTTTTTTCAGTCATGTCCTACTCTTTGCAACCCTGTTGACTGTAGCCTGCCAGGCTCCTCTGTCCTTGGGATTCTCCTAACAGGAATTCTAGAGTAGGTTGCCATGCCCTACTCTAGGGGATCTGTCCCACCCAGGGATAGAACCCGCATCTCCTGTGGCTCCTGTATTGCAGGTGGATTCTTTACCTCTGAGCCACCAGGGAAACCCTTTGTGTACATATTACCAAATAATATGTCCTAAATCCAGCCCACTATATTTCCCTTGAATTTTTAAATAGGCAGCTAGGTTTCATTTCAGTAGCTTCCCTTAGTATAAATATGCTCACAGCATTACATCCACATTTCATTACTGGACACTTTATCATTTTGCTCTTGATTTAATAGATTAGAATTTAACTGTTCATGTTTCTTTATTATAATCCTCTCCCCCTCTAAATTTGGAACAATAAAGTGTATACAGAGAAATGCATTATTTTAAAATAACAACAAAGATTGTAACTTCCAGTCAATGAAAACACCTTTCCTCCCATCCCAAACATATAGGAATAAAACATGCATAGCAATACAAAAATATGAAGTATAATACATCAGTTCAGTTCAGTTCAGTCACTCAATCATGTCTGACTCTTTGTGACCCCATGGACTGCAGCACACCAGGCTTACCTGTCCATCACCAACTCCCGGAGCCTACTCAAACTGATGTCCATAACATTGGTGATGCCATCCACCATCTCATCCTCTGTCATCCCCTTCTCAACACACCTTCAATCTTTCCGAGAATCAGGGTCTTTTCCAATGAGTCTGTTCTTTGTATCAGGTGGCCAAAGTATTGAAGTTTCAACTTCAACATCAGTCCTTCCAATGAGTATTCAGGACTGATTTCCTTTGTGATGAACTGGCTGATCTTGCAGTCCAAGGGACTCTCAAGAGTCTTCTCCAATACCACAGTTCAAAAGCATCAATTCTTCAGCATTCAGCTTTTTTATAGTCCAACTCTCACATCCATACATGACTACTGGAAAAACCATAGCTTTGACTAGATGGACCTTTGTTGGTAAAGTAAGGTCTCTGCCTTTTTTTTTTTTAATATGCTGTCAAGGTTGCTCATAGTTTCTCTTCCAAAGAGCAAGCATATTTTAATTTCATGGCTGAAGTCACCATCTGCAGTGATTTTGGAGCCCAAAAAAGTAAAGTCTCTCACTGTTTCCATTGTTTCACCATCTATTTGCCATGAAATGATGAGACCGGATGCCATGACCTTAGTTTTCCGAATGTTGACCTTTAAGTCAACTTTTTCACTCTCCTCTTTCACTTTCATTAAGAGGCTCTTTAGTTTTTTTTTTTTTTGGCTTTCTGCCATAAGGGTGGTGTCATCTGCATATCTGAGGTTATTGATATTTCTCCCGGCAGTCTTGATTCCAGCTTATGCTTCATCTAGCCTGGCATTTCTCATGATATACTCTGCATAGAAGTTAAATAAGCAGGGTGACAATATACAGCCTTCACTTCCTCCTTTCCCGATTTGGAACAAGTCTGTTGTTTCATGTACAAGTTCTATCTGTTGCTTCTTGACCTGCCTAGGTTTCTCAGGAGGCAGGTAAGGTGGTCTGGTATTCCCATCTCTTTAAGAATTTTCCACAGTTTGTGGTGATCCACACAGTCAAAGGCTTTGACATAGTCAATCAAACAAAAGTAGATGTTTTTTCTGGAACTGTCTTGCTTTTTTGATGATCTAATAAATGTTGGCAATTTGATCGCTGGTTCCTCTGCCTTTTCTAAATCCAGCTTGAATATCTGGAAGTTCACAGTTCACATACTGTTGAAGCCTGGCTTGGAGAATTATGAATATTACTTTGGTAGCGTGTGAGATGAGTGCAATTGTGCAGTAGTTTGAGCATTCTTTGGCATTGCCTTTCTTTGGGATTGGAATGAAAACTGACCTTTTCCAGTCCTGTTGCCACTGCTGAGTTTTCCAAATTTGCTGGAATATAGAGTGCAGCACTTTCACAGCATCATCTTTTAGGATTTGAAATACCTCAACTGGAATTCCATCACCTCTACTAGCTTTGTTCACAGCAATGCTTTCTAAATCCCACTTGACTTCGCATTCCAGGATGTCTGGCTCTAGGTGAGTGATCACACTATAGTGGTTATCTGGGTCAGGAAGATCTTTTTTGTCTAGTTCTGTGTATTCTTGTGCCTCTTCTTAATATCGTCTGCTTCTATTAGGTCCATACCATTTCTGTCCTTTATTGTGCTCATCTTTGCATGAAATGTTCCCTTGGTATCTCTAATTTTCTTGAAGAGATCTCTAGTCCTTCCCATTCTATTGTTTTCCTCTATTTCTTTGCACTGATAGCTGAGGAAGGCTTTCTTATCTCTCCTTGCTACTCTTTGGAACTCTGCATTCAAATGAGTATATCTTTCCTTTTCTCCTTTGCCTTTAGTTTGTCTTCTTTTCTCAGCTATTTGTAAGGCCTCCTCAGACAACCATTTTGCCTTTTTGCATTTCTGTTTCTTAAGGATGGTCTTGATCACTACCTCCTATATAATGTCATGAACCTCCGTCCATAGTTCTTCAGGTCTAATCCCTTGAATCTTTGTCACTTTCACTGTATAATTATATAGGATTTGATTTAGGTCATACCTGAATGGTATAGTGGTTTTCTCTACTTTCTTCAATTTAAGTCTGAATTTGGCAATAAGGAGTTCATGATCTGAGCCACAGTCAATTCCTGGTCTTGTTTTTGCTGACTGTATAGAGCTTCTCCATCTTTGGCTGCAAAGAATATAATCAGTCTGATTTCAGTATTGACCATCTGGTGATTTCCATGTGTAGAGTCTTCTCTTGTGTTTTTGGAAGAGGGTGTTTGCTTTGACTAGTGCGTTCTCTTTGCAAAGCTCTGTTAGCCTTTGACCTGCTTTATTCTGTACTCCAAGGCCAAATTGCCTGTTACTCCAGGTATTTCTTTTGGAAATGCAAAAGTATTTCCTACTTTTGCATTCCAGTCCCCTATAATGAAAAGGACATCTTTTGGGGGTGTTAGTTCTAGAAGGTCTTGTAGGTCTTCATAGAACCGTTCAACTTCAGCTTCTTCAACATTACTGGCCAGGGCATAGACTTGGATTACTGTGATATTGAATGGTTTGCATTGGAAATAAACAGAGATCGTTCTGTTGTTTTTGAGATTTCATCCAAGTACTGCATTTCGGACTCTTTCCTTGACTATAATGGCTCCATTTCTTCAAAGGGATTTTTGCTCACAGTAGTAGATATAATGGTCATCTGAGTTAAATTCACCCATTCCAGTCCATTTTAGTTCACTGAATTCCTAAAATGTTGATGTTCACTCTTGCCATCTCCTGTTTAACCACTTCCAATTTGCCTTGATTCATGGACCTAACATTCCAGATTCCTTTGCAGTATTGCTCTTTACAGCATCAGACTTTACTTCCATCACCTGTCACATCCACAACTGGGTGTTGTTTTTGCTTTGCCTCTGTCTCTTCATTCTGGAGTTATTTCTCCACTCTTCTCCAGTAGCATATTGGGCACCTACCGACCTGGGGAGTTCATCTTTCAGTGTCATACCTTTTTGCCTTTTCATACTGTTCATGGGGTTCTCAAGGCAAGAATACTGAAGTGGTTTGTCGTTCCCTTCTCCAGTGGACCATGTTTTGTCAGAACTCTCCTCCATGAGTTCTGCCTTTGCTCTTGGATGGCCATCTTAGGTGGCCCTACATGACATGGCTCATATTTTCATTGAGTTAGACATGTGATCAGTTTGGTTAGTTTTCTGTGATTGTGGTTTTCATTCTGTCTGCCCTCTGATGTATAGGGATAAGAGGTCTATCAAATATCATAAATGCTGCTGCTGCTAAGTCGTTTCAGTAGTGTCTGACTCTGTGCGACCCCATAGACAGCAGCCCACCAGGCTCCCCCGTCCCTGAGATTCTCTAGGCAAGAACACTGGAGTGGGTTGCCATTTCCTTCTCCAATGCATGAAAATGAAAAGTGAAAGTGAAGTCGCTCAGTCATGTCTGACTCTTCACGACCCCACGGACTGCAGCCTACCAGGCTCCTCCGCCCTTGGGAGTTTCCAGGCAAGAGTACTGGAGTGGGGTGCCATTGCCTTCTCCAAAATATCATACCTAGATAAGTTCAAAAGCAAGATAGGGAAGTCTCTGGATGCTAAAACAGAAGCAGAAACTAAAAGCCATGACAAGAGAGAAGTGAGAGCAAAGGCAGTTAACTGTTTAGGTGTCTTTGTATAAATGAGAAAATGGACCACCCTCTGAGTAGATTCACCCACATGGCCGCAGGACTCAAAGCATGGAGCTCAAGCCTGATTTTGCCGCAGTACACCACTTTGCCCAGGTGCCCTCGTGTAGGACATAATCTGTACAGTTTTACTTAGTGGCCCTGATGAGTGGAAGCTGAAGCTAACTCACTTAGAGGGGTTTTGAAACTGGAAATTTCAAAGGGGGAATAGAGGGATAGAATAAGTTCATCTTTGATGAAAGGGCCCTAAATCTTAAGTCATAGAGATCAGGAAGCTGATTGTAAATCAGTGCTCATAGCAGCATTATTCACAATAGCCAAAAGTGGAAGCAACCCAAGTGTCCACTGAGGGAATTCTGGAAAAACAAAATGATATATACATACATAGAATGTTATTCAGCCTTGAAAAGTAAGGAAATTCCTGAAGGAAATGCTGCTACATGAACAAACCTTGAGGACATTATGATAAGTGAAATGAACCAATCACCAAAACACAATACTGTATGATCCCTTAAAATAGTCAAGCTCATGAAAACAAAAAGTAAAATGGTCACTTCCAAGGGCTTAGGGAAGGAAAAATGGGGAGTTATTGTTAATGGGATGGAATTTCACTTTGGGAAGATAAAAGTTTTAGAGATGGAGGTGGTGATGTTAGCATACCAGTGTGAACATAGTTAATGACATTGAACTGTACGCTTAAGTACTGTACACAACTTTAGAACTGTACACAACAGTTAAGAGAGTAAAATTTTGTGTATTTTTGCCACAAGTTCTAATAAAAATTATTTTAATAAATAAATACAAACTTTAAAAATAAGATCATAATATTAATAAAAGAAAAGGAGCTGAAACCTAAGTCCCCACATAATGCCAGGAGCAAAAAAGAGGCTGCCCTTGAAGTAAATCTAAAGTACTATGGACTTTAGCAGAAGTAACAAGGAATCCTGCTGTGAGCCTGTGTGTGCATGCTCAGTCACTCAATTGTGTCTGACTCTTTGTGACCCCATGGACTGCAGCTTGCCAGGAAGGAGGGATAAAGCACAGAGGATTTTAGAAAGTGAAACTATTCTGTATGATACTACAATGGTGGGTACATTTGCCAAAACCAATAGAGTGTTCAACACTGAGAATGACCCCGAATGTAAACTCTGATCTTTGGGTGATAATATTGTCGCTCATCAGTAGTAACAAACATACCACATGGTGTAGGATGTCAACAATAGGAGAAGTTATGGGTGTGTGGGGACAGAGGGTATATGAGAACTCTGGACTTTTCACTATAAATATAAAATAGTTGAAAAAATAAAATGTATTTTATTAAAATAAAAAAACTACCAGAGAGAAAAAAGAAAATACTTATGAGAATGTCATCTGAGAGATAATAGACTCTTCATCAAAACAGTAGATTTTAGAAAACAATGGATTAATATCTTCAAAGTACTGAGGAAAAATAATAGTAATGTAATCTATATACGGAGAAGGAAATGGCAACCCACTCCAGTGTTCTTGCCTGGAGAATCCCAGGGATGGGGAAGCCTGGTGGGTTGCTATCTATGGGATCACACAGAGTTGGACATGACTGAAGCTACTTAGCAGTAGCAGCAATCTATCTATCTATCTATCTATCTATATATATATATATCCTTAATTAATAATGAAGCCAAAATAAAGACTTCTTCAGACATTTAAAGACTAAGGTAATTTACTGCCCAGATCTTCATTGAAAGAACTGCAAAACTTTCTCATTTAGGAAAAATAAAATTAAAACTTTAAGAAGCTCCCATTGGCCAAATACAGGAGAAAAAGTGGGCATCAAATAAAATATTGACTGCATTAGACTAAAACATGCTAAATGTATAAAAAATACCCAAGTTCATAATTTTTCAGAATCAAAATCAAATAAGAGATACAATCACACACAATTTTCATGCATTGGTCATCATAGAAACCTAAGGTACAAATGCTTACTTTGAAAATTGGCAATTAAAAATAATAAGATTTATCCTGCCTTTCCTGAAGGAGCTATGCTTCATGATAACCAAATAGTTGATGAGAGAAATTTCTTCACAAAAAACTTCAGTTAATAAATATAAAGCAAATATAGAATTAGAAATTCTCCAATTTTCAAACTAATCAAATAGTTGATACAAGCAAAGCTAATCAATGGTTGAAACCCTAAATAGAAGGTTGATGGAGAACTTTACAATGAAGGGATCAGACTGTCGCACTCTGAACCGACTGATCAATCTTAGCACCACTGATAATGATACAATCAGACATGTTCAGTTCAGTTCAGTTCAGTCGCTCAGTCATGTCCGACTCTTTGCGACCCCATGAATCATAGCACACCAGGCCTCCCTGTCCATCACCAGCTCCCGAGTTCACTCAAACTCATGTCCATCGAGTCGGTGATGGCATCCAGCCATCTCATCCTCTGTCGTCCCCTTCTCCTCCTCCCCCCAATCCCTCCCAGCATCAGGGTCTTTTCCAATGAGTCAGCTCTTTGCATGAGGTGGCCAAAGTATTGGAGTTTCAGCATCAGTCCTTCCAGTGAACACCCAGGACTGAGCTCCTTTAGGATGGACTGGTTGGATCTCCTTGCTGTCCAAGGGACTCTCAAGAGTCTTATCCAACACCACAGTTCAAAAGCATCAATTCTTCAGCGCTCAGGCAGCCCAGCTTTCTTTATAGTCCAACTCTCACATCCATACATGACCACTGGAAAAACCATAGCCTTGACTAGACGGACCTTTGTTGGCAAAGTAATGTCTCTGCTTTTGAATATGCTATCTACGTTGGTCATAACTTTCCTTCCAAGGAGTAAGCGTCTTTTAATTTCATGGCTATAGTCACCATCTGCAGTGATTTTGGAGCCCCCAAAAATAAAGTCTGATCCTGTTTCCACTGTTTCCCCATCTATTTCCCATGAAGTGATGGGACCAGATGCCATGATCTTCATTTTCTGAATGTTGAGCTTTAAGTCAACTTTTTCACTCTCCTCTTTCACTTTCATCAAGAGGCTTTTTAGTTCCTTTTCACTTTCTGTCATAAGGGTTGTGTCATCTGCATATCTGAGGTTATTGATATTTCTCCCAGCAGTCTTGATTCCAGCTTGTGCTTCTTCCAGCCCAGTGTTTCTCATGATGTACTCTGCATATAAGTTAAATAAGCAGGGTGACAATATACAGCCTTGACGTACTCCTTTTCCTATTTGGATCCAGTCTGTGTTCCATGTCCAGTTCTAACTGTTGCTTCCTGACGTGCATACAGGTTTCTCAAGAGGCAGATCAGGTGGTCTGGTCTTCCCATCTCTTTCAGAATTTTCCACAGTTTATTGTGATCCACACAGTCAAAGGCTTTGGGATAGTCAATAAAGCAGAAATAGATGTTTTTCTGGAACTCTCTTGCTTTTTCGATGATCCAGCAGATGTTGGCAATTTGATCTCTGGTTCCTCTACCTTTTCTAAAACCAGCTTGAACATCTGGAAGTTATCAGACATGTTAGGCCTTCTGATTTGATACAATATGAAGTCCAGTATATGGCACCAACTCTGAAGTATTTTTGCCAGAAGTATTGAGTCTAACTGTGCCTCCCTTGGGCTTCCCTGATGGCTCAGACAGTAAAGAACCTGCCTGCAATGCAGGAGACTTGGATTCCATCCCTGGGTCAGGAAGATTCCCTGGAGAAGGGAATGGCTACCCACTCTTAGAGTCTTACGTGGAGAATTTCATGGATGGAAGAGCCTGGCAGGCTATAGTCCATTTGGTTGCAATGAGTTGGACACAACTGAGAGACTCACACTTTCACTTTTTTTTTTTTGCCTCCCTTAACCTAGTTTCCAGAGACAGGAGTACATGACAGATTAATAAGGTAGATGATCCCAGGTGCCAGCAGACAAATTCAGAATGTGGGACATTGTACAAAACAACTCATCTAATTTATTCTGTAAATTAATGTCATATTGAAAGGAAGGAGAAGAAGGAGGAGATAACTTATTAAATCAGTTTTCTCAACCAAAGATGATTTTGTCCTCAGTGGGGGTAACAATGTCTGGAGAAATTATTGATTGTCACAATGTGAGGGGTGCTACTGGAATCTAGGAAGCAGAGGTCAAGTATGCTGCTGTACATCTTACAATGCACAACACATCCTCCACTCCCATCCCTATAAGAATTATCTGGTCTGAAATATCAATAATGCCACTGTCGAGAAACCCTGAACTAAATGAGATGTTTTAAATTAATTAATTATTTTATTTTGGCTGTGTTGGGTCTTCATTGCTGCTCAAGAGATTTCTCTAGTTGCAGAGAGCAGGGGGCAACTCTCTAGTTGTGGTATGTGCTTCTCCTTGCAGTGGCTTCAGTATTTGAGACATACAGGCTTAGTTCCTCTGCAGCACGTGGGATTCTCCCAGAGGAGGGATTCATCCCGTGTCCCCTGTATTGGCAAGTGGATTCCCAATCACTGGACCACTAAGGAGGTCTCTAAAGAGATTAAAGAGACACCAATCTAATTTAGTGTCTGGGTCTTTTTTGAATCCTGGTTTAAACAAACCAAAATCACAAAGAGACATTTTTTAAGTACTCAGGGAAATTTGAATATAGACTGGGTATTAAATGATACTGAAGAATTACTTTGGTTATGATACTGATATTGTCTGTTGTATATAAGAAACTGTGTCTAATTTTTAGATATCCATACCAAAGTATGTAGGGATAAAATGGTATGATATCGGGTATTTTCTTTAAAATATCTCAGCAAAGAGAGAGAGAATAGCTAGATTATCTATGTATAATAAAATATTGATAATTCTAGAATCTTGGTGATGGCTTTGTGAGAGTTCCCTGTATCTTTGTGTATATTTGACAAAATTTTCACATAAACACAAAGGATATTCTTCAGAAAGAAGGAATTTAGCAAGGAACAATGGTTGTTATTCATGGAGGAATCCTACTGGAGTGTAAGGATTAATAGGATTCCGGTTTAAACCTGAATGAGTAGAGTAAGCAGTTGGTGCCCTTGCAGATCCTCATTTGGCATAACAGTGGCCAGGTGCTTAGAATCGCAATTCAATGAGAAGAAACAAGACCTCCATGCTCACCAAAAATATATCTGAAAAAAATGGATTATGATGGGTTCATTCTAATTCAGAAGCAATGGTTATACATATCTGCTGAAGAATTTTTCTCACTTCACTTCTGTAGTAGAGGCTTTTGAGAAATTTGAATACTCTTAAAAAATTTCAATATTAGGAAAAACCATTGAGCCAGCAAGGAAGGAATCTTCTACTGTGCTTCTTGTTTGTCTCTATTCTCAAAGAAACTGTCATTCTTTACATCTTAGTTTATTTGATGACTGTACCTCTCAGAATATTAAGGACAGATGATTTTCTATTTGTGATTTCCCTTAGCTTGTTACCATGCAAGGTCCAGACACTTAATATGACTTCAATATTGTGGGTGCAGTGTTCCTCATGATTGATGTTAACATGGATATCAAGTCAAAGACATACTTGGACTGGCCAAATAGAATCTTACTGTCTGCTGTAAAGTGCGGAAAAGCTCATTTACCTGCATTGCATAACTCAAGCCTGGACCATAGTATGAGTGATTTTCACTGGTGCAATGTGTTGGATAATAGCCTGCAAAATGAACTTTCCAAGTTCTAATCCCAGTACCTGTGAATACGATTATTGGAGGACGGAGGGAATGAAAAGTACCCACCAAACCGAGAGGATGTCTTGAGACCAGAAAAGGAGGCAGACAGTTCCATATAATGAATAGATCAATATACCATTGGGTAATTTATAGGATGACTTCCCAGGTGGCACCATGGTTAAGAATCCGCCTGCTAATGCAGGAGATGCAAGAGACTTGGGTTTGATCGCTGGGTTGGGAAGACCCCCAGGAGTAGGAAATGGCAACCCACTCCAGTATTCTTGCCTGGGAAATTCCATGGTCAGAGAAACCTGGCTGGGCTACAGTTCATGGGGTTGCAAAACAGTCAGAGATGACGCATCAACTAAACAACAACAATAACAAACTTATAAGATGGGATTTGCTGGACAACGATTTGAAACATTTGCAGCTGCACTCTGCACTGTGGAGAGGGCACTGGGACATTTTATAGTTAACCTAGGGAATGGGGATGCCTGCTTGGAAACAGGAAATGCATTCCAGGGTCAAGATGACTGAATGAGTAACCAGTCTTAGGCGCACCAGGAATATGTCAACAAGTCTTCATCATTGTTTGGGAACTAATGAAACATAGAAGCCACCTACTCCTGATGATTATTAAACAGTATCTATTAACTACAAAGGTCTTGACAACAGGGCAGTGATTTACCACACAGTACAGTCCTGAGTAGGGTCGGCAGGGAAACAGGAGAAACTGCATGGGCCTCAAGATGCCGTCAGTTATGCTCACACCCATATAGCAACCTTATTTGGAAATATGGTCTTTGCAGATGTAATTAAGTTAAGAATCTTGGGGTAGGATCATCCTAGATTGAGGGTAAGCTCTAAATACAATCGTTGAGTCCTTATAAGAAAAAAGAGAAGGAGATTTGAGACACAAGAGAGACACAGGAAAAGCCATGTGAAGATGCAAGCAGAGATTGGAGTTATACACCTCAGGCGAAGGAATTCCAAAATTTCCAGCCACCATGAAGAGTTGCTAATAAAAGATAGGAATGGGGCACAGAACGGACGCTCCCTCAGAGCTTCCACGGGAAACCAACCCTGCAAATACCTTGATTTTGGACTTTGGGCCCAAGAACTATGAGAGCTAAATTGCTGCTGTTTTAAGCAAACCAGTTTGTGGTAGGTAATTACAGGCAGATTCTCACACAAATACCCTGATGAATGAAAACAAATAACTCTTAGATTCTTAGATGGCCTCCATTTGGTCATGTATTCACTCATTTTCTCATTCATTCATTCATCAAATATCTATTATATACTTGGCTGTAAAATATGACTGAGACTTTCTAGATTCTTTGACACTTTATTATCCAGGGTAAATCTGGTTGCTACTAACTCTGTAGATGGGAGAGAGCTTACTGTAGATATATGTACTTCAAAAGAGCTGTCATCTTCTAAATTCTTCATGAGTTACCTTCATATCCTGCCTAACAGTTGGCTAACAAATGGCAATAACAAGAAATAAAATGAGATTTTTCTGTTTTCTCAGAATGTCCTTTAAGGGCATAAAGTTGAAAACAAGGGGTAATAAATACTCCCACACTGAGAGGAAAGGTGCTAGATACATCTCTGCAGGATTATGAAAAGATAAAACCCTTACCACACATACTCTAAATATGAGGGGAAAATGTTCGTTAGAAAAACATCATTGAAAGGAATTCATAGACTCAAAGGTTTCTGTTCTTGGGAACACTCCCTACAGCTGTGCTAAGTGTATATTGCACAACCACAGGGGGCACCGTTCACCTCACAGTCAATGGAGATTTGTATAGTACTACACCAGTTTACCAGCAGATGGCAGTAAAATATCTTGCGGAGTAAGATATTTTTCCTAATTCTCACAAGGGTGTATGCCCTAGCAAAGGTGCTATTTTTTTTCAGTCTTCTGTATACCCTCCCCCAAGCCAGCTATGTAGAGTTCAAAGAAAATTTCACAGAAATCAGGATAGCCTGCAACAGGAGAGACTAACATATTAGTCAGTCCCTGAATGAATGCTGGCTAAGTTACAGAAACTCTCAGGCCTGCACCAAGCTGTTTACTATCAGAGCAGAGCCTGGGAATCCTGGGAGAGTCTGATAACTGTCCCAGGAGTCTTGGGCTTAATGCTTGCTCTATATCTGGAGAGGTCTGAAGGCAGGAGACTGGCTAGAGCTACCATGATAGAAGTCAAGGGGAGGGGAGTCAGAACTTGTCAAAAACTGCTCTTCTACCACGTGGCATGGCAAGAATACAGGAATTCACCAGGCCAAACGGACACCTGGGTACAGGTAGCCAGGTGTGAGCTATCTGAAAGAACCTTGTCTGAGAGAAGTGACAGATCTCTGAGTGACAGTCCCCACCTCACCAAAAAGAGGGAATGCACAACAAGAAAACAGAAAAGGCGAGGGGAGATCACTAAAGGTCACCCAGAGAGATCACCTTAAGCACAGAAAAGTGTGCGGAGGTCCAACGCAGGTTTGCCAAAGAACCCATAAAGTGCTGAAAAATATTTGCTCACATACTGTTATAGAAGGCATTCCACAGCCAAGAGAAAACTATAAACAGCACCAGCCTTTGCTCACTGACCTGTCATCCATTCATCCCTCCCTGTTCTGGAGAAGTCAGAAACTGCAAAAGAGTAGGGGCAAGAAAAGTGAAAAATAAACCATGTCCCACCTCCCCTTCCTCAGTGTGGGTTCCCATGGCACCAATCAAAGCCTAAGGAACTACTTCCCACTGTATAACCTTTTGTTCTGTCTGAAGAGAATCTAGATTTTTATTTGTTAGTCTCCTTTCCCCATGCAACTCATGTGCATTAGGGGAAGCTAAAGATCTCACTACCAGCAACAACCTACACTCCACCATCCTAGCACTAGTTCTCATACTCTGAAAACTACAAAACACTGTTAAAATTGATTTTTTTTAAAGGTCTGACTAAATGGAAAAGCATCTTATGTTCATGGATAGAAGACTTAATATTGTTATCAGTAAGCAACGCTCAGGACTTCCCTGGTGGTCCAGGATGTCCCAATGCAAGGGGCCTGGGTTTGATCTCTGGTCAGGGAACTAGATTCTACATGCTGCAACTAAGAGTTCATCCCCCATGCCACCATGAAGATTCCGCATGCCACAGCTAAAAGACCCAGTGCAGCCAAATAAATAAATAAATAATTTTTTAAAGAGTAAGCTATTCTCCTCATACTGATCTACAGATGCAACATAATCCCTATCAAATCAAAGTTGGTTTTTTTGCAGAAATTGACAAGTTGATCCTAATTTTCATATAGAAATATAACAACCTGAAATCACTAATCTTTGTTAAAAAAAACAAACTTGGGGGACTTCACTGGTGGTCCAGTAGTTAAGACTTGTCACTTCCACCACAGGGTAGATGTGGGTTTGATCCCTGGTCTGGAACTAAGATTCCCACACGCTGCCAGGTGTGGCCAAAATGTAAAAAAAAAAAAAAAGAAGAAGTTGGAGGACTCATATCCTGATTTCAAAACCTACTACGAAGTTATAGTAATCAGACATTGTGGTACTCGTAAAAGAACAGACATAAAGATGAATGGGATAGACTAGAAAGCCCAGAAATAAATCATCTCATTTACAGTCAGTTGATTTGGTACAAGATGACAAAACAATTCAATGAGGAAAAGATAGTCTCTTCAACAAATGGGGCCAGGACAATTGGATATCCACATGCCAAGAGTTAAATTGGACCTCTTCCTTATACCATACGTAAAAAATAACTGAAGATGAACCATAGACATAATTATAAGAGCCAAAATGATAAAAACTATTAGAAGAAAATAAAAGAATAAATGTTTATGACCTCAGATTTTGCAAAGGTTTCTTTGATATGACACCAAAGCACATGCAGCAGAAGAAATGGATAAAATTGGACTTCATCAAGATTAAAAATCTTTATGTTTCAAAGGATATCAACAAGAAAGTGAAAAGACAACTGACAATATAGGAGAAAATATTTGCAAGTCATATATATGATAAGAGACTTGTATCTAAAATATATAATGAACCTTTACAACTCAATGAAAAGAAAACCACCCAATCTTAAAATGAGAAAAATCTGATGTAAACAGACATTTCTCCAAAGACATAAAAATGGTCTATAAATACATGAAAAGTTGCTCAATATCATTAGCCACCAGGGAAATGCAAATCAAAACCACAAAGAAATATCACTTTACAGCCACTAGGATGACTACAATAAAGAAGACATAATTATTGACAAGGATGTAGAGAAATTCAGAGCACTCATATATTGCTGGTGGAAATATTAAGTGGTTCAGGCACTTTGGAAAACAGTCTGGAAGTTCCTCAAAAGGTTAGGACTAGAGTTATCACATGACCCACCAATTCTACTCCTAGGTATATACCCAAGAGAAATGAAAAATATGTCCACATGAAAGCTCAAACACAAATGTTCATAGAATCATACATAATGACCAAAAAGCATAAACAACCCAACTGTCCATTAACTGATGAATAAATAAAATGTAGCATTCCATACAATGTAATATTATTCAATCATAGAAAGGAATGAAGTACTGATATATGCTACAACATGGATGAATCTTGAAAATGTTATGCTATGTGAAGGAAGCCAATTACAAAAGCCCACATGTTGAATAATTTCATTTTTATGAAATGTCCAGAATAGACAAATCTATAGAGAAAGAAGGAATAGTGATTGCCTAGGACTGACAGCTTAGGGGAAATGGGGAATGACTATTAATGAGAACTTTTGGAGGTGATGAAAATGCTGTAAAACTGACCATGGTGATGGTTGCACAACTCTGTAAATATACTACTAGGAATCACTCAATTGTTCACTTTAAATTGTATATCTCCATAAAGCTACTATGAATATATCTATGTGTGTGTATAAATTGTTGGATCCATCCCCAGAGATTGGAATTTAATTGGATTGGGGCATATTAGAATTTTTTTTTTTTCCAATGTGAGTAGAAATCATACACGATAACTATTTGGAGATACAAACCATGTAACATTTTAAGATGTTTTCTTAATTCTATAATATTAATGGAAGTAAAACTTAGATTACTTTCTTGCTAACCTCCTTCTTAGGATCAGTGAGTGACCATTAATCCAGGATGGTCAGTGTTTAAAAGTTGATTGATTACTTCTGGTATAGATAAAGAGAATACCAAACTTGCTCTAAGGGTCACCATAAGTATAAAGTGACTTCAGCCCACTCAACCTTTATCCTCCAGGGTGCTGGCTCCTGCTGTTGTTCAGTCACTAAGTCATATCTGACTCTTTGCAACGCTATGGACTGGAGCACACCAGACTTCTCTGTCCTGAACTACTGAAGCTGAAGCTGAAGCTCCAATACTTTGGCTACCTGATCCAAAGAGTCTATTCACTGGAAAAGATCCTGATGTTGGGAAAGATTGAGGGCAGAAGAAGGGGGCGACAGAGGATGACATGGTTGGATGGCATCACTAACTCATTTGACAAAAGTTTGAGAAAACTCAGGGAGGTAGTTCAGGACATATTAGAATTTTTTAAAACTTGTTAGGTGATCCAAATGTGCAGTGAAGCTTTATAACAATTGAGCTGAGCTAATCATAGTTAGTTTTCCAGGGACTGGTTTAGGCATGGGCAACTCTGGCCAATAAGATATAAGAAATTTGCCTGGGATTTCTGGGACAGCTTTCTATGAGTTACAGGAAAAGAAACCTCCTCTTCCTCTGAACATTATATCTGGAATTGCAGCAGCTGCCTTGCAATCATGAAAGGAGTTAGTCCAAGGACAAAGTTAACAAACTAAGGATGGCAGAGAAGAAGAAATATGTAAAACAATCTGGGACTTCAGTTACTTAATTGACCCACTAAATTAAGCAACCCTTAAATCACCTGAATTCTGAAACTCCTTATTTTTCAAATTTCTTCATGGGTTTTCTGTTGCTTGTAGTCCAAAGTATCCTCACATACTGAGGCACATTTAAGTGGAAAGTGAAGAAGACCAGCCTATGAAAGAGAATGAGAAGGAATGGACAAGGAAGCAGAGAGAAAACCAGAAGAGTGTAGTATCATGAGAGCCAAATACAAAAGACAGTTTAAGAAAGAAGGAATAGTCAACAGTGTAAAATGTTTCAAAGTAGTTAAGATGAGGTTGAGAGTCCTGTGAAATCTAATTCATTTTGGCTTTTATCCAGCTGCAACAGTACCTTGGCATAGTTGACCTCCACATATAGACCTGCACCATCCAATACAGTCTCTAGAAGCCACAAATATCTCTTTAAGTTTAAATTAATTAGAATTAAATAAAATTTAAAATTAACATACTCAGTAATGTTAGCTAGGATTTCCATTTGGGCAACAATCATGTGTTAATCACTTAGTCGTGTTCAACTCTTTTGTGATCCCATGGACTGTAGCCTGCCAGGTTCCTCTGTCCACAGGATTTCCCAGGCAAGCATACTGGAGTGGGTTACCATTTCCTTCTCCAGGGGATCTTCCTGACCTAGGGACTGAATCCAGGTCTCCTGCATTGCAAGCAGATCCTTTATCATCTAAGCCATCAGAGAAGTAACAGTCATAGTATTGGGCAAATATAAAACATTTCTATCATCACAAAAAACTTTCTTGGATGGCCATGAGCTAAACAGTTTGGAGCTTTTGACTTCTAGCCATTCTGAATCCCCGGAGAAGGCAATGGCACTCCACTCCAGTACTCTTGCCTGGAAAATCCCATGGATGGAGGAGCCTGGTAGGCTGCAGTCCATGGGGTCGCTAGAGTCGGACACGACTGAGTGACTTCACTTTCACTTTTCACTTTCATGCATTGGAGAAGGAAATGGCAACCCACTCCAGTGTTCTTGCCTGGAGAATCCCAGGGACCGGGGAGCCTGGTGGGCTGCTGTCTATGGGGTCGCACAGAGTTGGACACTACTGAAGCGACTTAGCAGCATTCTGAATCCCAAGGTCAAACTTGTTATTCCTTCCATTCACATTTCTCTCTCTAAAGCCTAATCTTTGGAGAGCAACCACTGTACTATCCACCTTAATTTTCAGAGATAAACATAATTATTCATTCTTTCTTTCTGTGTCAGATAGTTTTTATTTTTCCTTCAGTTGTACCCTCCACTCTTTTTCACCCTCCTCTGTACCCCAGGAGGCAGATCAACAGCTTCCTTCCTTCTAATTTCTAGTAGGTTTTGGCCAAATGGGAAGCACCCACAGAAGATCAGGGGGCGGAGGGAGAATGACACCAGGGTATTTACGCCCTGGCCCACTCCCTAAATGATTGTTGTGTATCAGGTATGTCCCTCCATTTAAGGTCTCAGCCTCAGTCAAGTGGCTCTCTTCATTTATCCCTCTATCTCTAGCATCCATCTAGCTCCAGATACTCTCACTCTCTACTTGAAGCCTTCAAGTACTACTGAACAAGTAGTACTGCTGTTATCAGTCCTAAGGTACTACTCTCTCCCTTGTGATTTTCCTGCAACATGCCCACACCTTTTAAAATACTCACTTTATTATACTCTCCTACCATTATTATGGGCTTCCCTTGTGGCTCAGCTGATAAAGAATCCACCTGCAGTGCAGGAGACCTGGGTTTGATCCCTGGCTTGGGAAGATACCCTGGAGAAGGGAAAGGTTATCCACTCCAGTATTCTGGCCTAGAGAATTCCATGGACTGTATAGTCCATGGGGTCACAAAGAGTCGGACACAACTTAGTGACTTTCACTTTCACATTTCAACATTACTATAATTTGAATGTATAGTGGAACCCTGGCTCACAGACTTTCTTATATTCATTAATTCTCCAAGAAGATGGACCTATAGATAATGTGACCTACTCTCTCATTTTTGCTCAGGATTAAGTACTTTGTTAATACAAGAGTTCAGTGTTAAAATCAGGACAGTTAACAGAGATGGCTAATTATTCTACCTGCAAATATCTTTTAATATCATATTTATCCACATACTAGTATTTAAAAATTCCTGGATACAAATAATTATCACTCCTTTATAGAACTACCTGTTTAATTTTTGCTCCTTTCTATCCTGATTTTAAATTGAGATCTATTGGTTACTGTCAGATTTTTTTCCATCTGCTTATATTCAATGCCTTTGTTTCTTGCTGTTTTGTGCTTTGATACCCCAGTGGTATCTTCTTTCCAATGTGAGTAGAAATCATACACGATAACTATTTGGAGATACAAACCATGTAACATTTTAAGATGTTTTCTTAATTCTATAATATTAATGGAAGTAAAACTTAGATTACTTTCTTGCTAACCTCCTTCTTAGGATCAGTGAGTGACCATTAGTCCAGGATGGTCAGTGTTTAAAAGTTGCTTGATTACTTCTGGTATAGATAAAGAGAATACCAAACTTGCTCTAAGGGTCACCATAAGTATAAAGTGACTTCAGCCCACTCAACCTTTATCCTCCAGGGTGCTGGCTCCTGCTGTTGTTCAGTCACTAAGTCATATCTGACTCTTTGCAACGCTATGGACTGGAGCACACCAGACTTCTCTGTCCTGAACTACCTCCCTGAGTTTTCTCAAACTTATGTCAAATGAGTTAGTGATGCCATCCAACCATGTCATCCTCTGTCACCCCCTTCTTCTGCCCTCAATCTTTCCCAACATCAGGATCTTTTCCAGTGAATAGACTCTTTGGATCAGGTAGCCAAAGTATTGGAGCTTCAGCTTCAGCATCAGTTCTTCCAATGAATATTCAGGGTTGATTTCCTTTAGGATTGACTCGTTTGATCTCCTTGCTTTCCAAGGGACTCTCGAGAGTCTTCTCCAACACCACAGTTTGAAAGCATCAATTCTTTGGTGCTCAACCTTCCTTATGGTCCAACTCTCATATCCATACATGTCTACTAGAAAAACCATAGCTTGACTATACAGGCCTTTGTCAGAAAAGTGATGTCTCTGCTTTTTAATATGCTGTCTAGATTGGTTCCTAGTTAGAAGATAAATATCCCCCTAAATGGGTACCATGTTTTCTAGGGACTATTCTCATTTTTTATTATTCTATATTTGACCCCAGAGACCAAGACCCCAGAACTATAAATAGGAACTGAAATGGGATGCATTACTGCTTTAGCCCTGAAGGTGAACCTGCGGTTGAATAGGACTTAGGGAGGCCCTGGGAATGACAAGTTCCCCCTTTTCTGGAAAGATTGCACAACCTTCCTGACTCTTCCTGACACTACTGGGTATTATCTACTCAAAAGATCAAGTAACACTACTTTATGAAATTTCTCTTAGGAGGAAAATCTTGACTTTCCACTCTATGATACTTCCTTTTCATTTTATTTTATTTTTTCCCTTTCCCCAGATAGAGGCTTTGTTTCCTATCTTTTCTCTTTGCTGAGAGCTAGAACTTCTACCTATCAGACCAGTTGATCAACCAAAATCTAAGTATATGCTCCTCTGCTGAAAGAATGTAAAAATTCAAGGAGTTAGAAACCCTTATGGGGTATACTTGCAGGGAAGGAAGAAAAAGTTTCTTCCCAGAAGCTTAGTAAGGCTTAACTCACAATTCAGGCTGCCCTCCCACTCCATGGTTCTTGATTGCATATTTAGAATCACCTGAAAAGATTTCCACTTCCAGACAAGTGAGTCAGACTACCTAGTGTTGATAAACCCAGGGTGGTTATTTTTCAATCACTCTCCAAGTGATTCCAGTGCGCAGACAAGGTGAATAATCCCAGCCTTACATGTAAGACTATAAGTTCATATGCATACTATGACTGTCTCTATGCGTAAGCAGACGTCATTGTTCAACCTAAGAAACACATGGAAAGACTTTAATTCTCTTTGTTTCTCACCATATTAAAAAAAACTCCCCAAACCAACACTGCTCAGCACGGCACCAGGGGACTGACACAGCACATTCCTGACAACCGTATGCTGAGGTCCCTCTGAGTCATGCACAGGTTTTTTTCATCAGTCCTATTTTCTTCCCACAAGCGGGCACAGGAGCAGCTGTCTACGTTTAGATTTAGGAAACAAAAGGTGTGGATTCTAACCTCACTCTGCCCCTAAATAGTTGTGACACCTGAGGCAGGGCATTTAATATTTCTGAGACTTTATTAAATGGCATCATTTAACTATCTGGCCTATCTACTTCACAGACTTGTATGAAGATTAAATGAAATGTCAAAATGATGCATTTTTGCAGTGTTTACAAAGGAATACCATGTACTCATTGCAAAAATGAGATAACTCTGTACAACAAACACAGGATGATGCTAATAATATATTGTTAGGTGAATAAACTAAGTTACAGCACAGTATGCAGGGTATGATCTATCTAAAAAATATATGAGGAGATGTTTGTTAGTGCATAAATAATGTCTAGAAGGATACATTCCAATTTGTTAACACCAGGATTGACTGGGGAGACTTATTTTTCATTTGTACATTTTGGTAATATTAGAGTAGTTTAATGATAAACATATATCATTTCCATAATTTTAAAATACATACTAAAGTGCCAATCAAGGGGAAAAAGAGGTGGTCAGGCTATTACATCCTAAAGTTAGTAAACAGTCAAAGAAAATGTAATTGCCTTAAGGTCATTCTGATGCCTGCACCCAGACAAAACAAGCACCAAAGTGAGGAACAGTCCAAATATGTTTAGTTCTCACTGTCTATTATCAACAACCTTAAGAATTCCCAAAAATAAGAGTTGGCAGAGCTGAAAATAGTCAAGGGCTCTGGTTTCCAGAAAGAAGGAAAGAATAGCTTCTGGAAATTGCAAACCACAAAGCTTCAGACTGATCAGTAAAAGTCTAGAATGGATTGTTAAACAGTTGGTTTGTGAATATTTAAAAAAGTCACGTGGTGATTATCAGCAGCCTACGTGGATTCACTAAGAACACACCATAACAAAATAATTCTTTTTTTTTTTTTTTTTGGTAGAGTAACTAGATTAGTAGCTCAGGGGAATATCACAGATTTCAGCAAAGCTTTCCACATATATTTGGACATTGTATCCAACAGAGAGCCAGATGCATGAAAGAGAATAGGTCATTTCAGGATGTCATAAAGCATGGAAGCAGGACTAACATGGCAATTTCAGAGTCAGAAACTGACTGACGTGGCTAAGGCTTTGGTGAGTAAGAAAAAATAGGTGGAGGTGAGATCACAGAGGATACGAAACCAGGAAAGAAGTCTATATGCTTTGTATGATAGAGAAGGAATCAATCAGGTTCTGCCTGTAAGCATCAGAAACCAACTCTTGCGAACTTCAAGAGAGGGATTCATTGGAAAGATACCAGGATTGCCTAGAATCAATGCGATGGCTAGAAAACAGAATTTGGAAACATTAGAAAGCAGTGTGGCCTCCAAGGGCTAAAAAGCAGGAAATAGAAGAGTGGTCTTAAAGCAGACCAAAAGCAGGCTTCCTTTGTGGCTCATCTGGTAAAGAATCTGTTGGCAATGCGGTAGACCTGGGTTCGATCCCTGGGTTGGGAAGATCCCCTGGAGAAGGGAAAGGCTACCAGCTCCACTTTTCTGGCCTGGAGAATACCATGGACTAAAGTCGGTGGAGTCACAAAGAGTCGAATACGACTGAGCGACTTTCACTTTCTTAAAGTAAGCCAGAGCTACTTGCTGGTGTGAATGAATACCTAACCTTGTTTGATCTCTTTGTCACATTGCTAATGATTCAAACAGAGGGATAGACTGGTCCGAAGCCCTAGTATGTAACTTGGGTCACATACCCTTCTCACAGCTGAAGAAGGTGAGTACTAGATTAACAGTTTTGCCAAATCATAGCCAATGGGAAGAGATAATTCCTCAAAGGGAGTTGAGGTGTGAAAGAGAAATAAATGCTAAGCAGCCAAAAGACAACATATTGGCACCACTGGGGGTTTTAAGCAAGGTAGCAATATGATGAAAACAATGCTACAGAGAGATTTGGCAATTTGCAAATGGACCAGAGGGATGAAAACCTAAAGGTGGTGGGTGGAGGGTGAATAGGTGAAGCACTGAGAATGTTTAAGGTAGTGAAATACTCTTGCATGATACCATAATAATGAATACATGTCATTATGCACTCATCCAAACCTATAAAATGTACACCAACAAGAGTGAACCCTAAACTATGGACTTTCAGTTATTATGATGTGTCAGTGTAGGTTCATTAATTGTAAAAAACATACCACTCTAGTAGGAGATGCTGATAATAGGGGAGGCTATGCATATGTTGGGCAGAGGGTTATATGGGAAATCTCTTACCTTCCTCTCAACTTTGCTTTGAACCTAAAACTACTCTTAAAAAAAAAAAAAATTGTCTTAAAACAACCTAATGAGTTCTCCGGGTGTAGAGTGTTGCAATGAGAAAAAGATAACACTGATAATCAAGGTAAAAGCAGCAAGTGTTGATAACTGCTGAGATATTAAGGAAAAGGAGAGGAGAGAATCGAAGATGACTATAAATGTTCCTCTCAGAGACTGAAGGAATGATGGTGATAGAAGCAAGAAATCTTAGAGCAGTATCTAGGTTGAAGGTGAAGACAATGCTCATGGTGTTAAGTTTAGCTAATAGTAAAAACGTGCAGTGGGAGGTGAGAAGATTAAGTAGTACAAGAGAATCTTGTTGGAGATATAGATGTAGGTAGATTTGGCATAGAGAAGACTATTGAAGCAGATAAGGCTGTCTTAGAGAATAAAGTGGTGAGCAGGAAGGGTGAAAACTCTCCTCCAAATTACAGGAAAAAAAAAGAGAATTTCCCAAAAGGAATCAGTAAAAGAGGTTTGGGGAATTTAAAATGAGGACTTCTATATTGTGAACTTTTTTTTTTTTTGCCATAAGCAGTATTATATTTTTCCATTTTTATTCCTGATCTGTTTTCTCCCCTCTACCCCAGACATCCACTCTCATCATATGTCCTTAAATATGTATATATTCCTGTAAAATGTGTGGGGGTTTGTAGAATTGTGTGTCTGAATGTAAATAAATGGTGTTGTGCTGTAGAACTCATGTTATTTTTTCTCTCACCGCATCATGTTGCTGTAAGCACAAAAATTGACATGTAGTGAAGTGTAAAATATGCACCGAATGTTAAAAATTCATGCAAAAGCAATGTAAAATATCTCCTTGGTTATATGTTGAAATGAAAGTATTTTAGATAAGATATATTGTCAAAATTAATTTTACCTGTTCATTTTTACTTTTCATAATATGGCTATTAGAAAAATTAAAATTTCATAAGTGGCTCACATTTGTGGCTCATATTACTACTGGGCATACTGTTATAAAGATAAATTCTTAGTTGGTTTCAAACACTGGAAATATTGTCTTTCACTCTGTGCTCCATCTTAAGTTTGTTTATAGTGTCTTTTAAGAAATCCATCCATTTTTCACCAGACTACCACATTCTGCAACTCTGGGAGAAGCATTCACATCAAGACCTAGGTAAATGGTCCCCCTGGAGTTGCACAGTGAATAACATATACAGCCATACATAGCCCTGATTTTTTTTTTTTTTTTTTTTTTGTGGATTGTACTTTGTGTATCTTGTTTAAAAAGTCCTTCCCCACAACCAGATCACGATGATATTTTCCTGGTATTATTTTTACAGTTAAAAAAGAAAAACAGGATGATGTTGTACCATAAAGAAACCATCAAGAGAGTGGATTTTTTGGCATCATAAAGATGTCAATGTAGATTTTTTGGCATCATGAAGATGACTATAGCAGAAATCATTTATATTAGATTTTATAATTTGACAGCAATGTTATCTTTCTAATTCTGTTTTGGATAAGCAAATGTTAAAATTTGAATTTCAAAAAGCATGTTAACAGATGATGAGGAAGGAAGGCCACAAGCATGCTGAATGACAGGCTGATTCCAGTTTTTAGTCTAAATATCTACTGAAGTTAATTCTCACGATAGGTAGATAACTTTGATATAGATCATTAAAAAAAAAAACAAAACACTGGCAGTAACTGCAAAGATCCTAAGATAATGTTTGGATTTATACTTATGTCACTCTGAAACATCATTTTGGCACATCACTTGCTTCCTCTGGCAAGTCACAGGTCTCCATTCCCTATCAGATCAAATCCAATTGCTCAAGTCTGTCAGTGGAGACACCTGTAAACTTACCTCATTTGATTTCCCATTTCTCTTATCTCCCCAACAGATTGTATATTCCACATAGATAGGTACCATGTCTTATACCTCCTCACCAATATCCTGGGAGATGTCATGATTAAAAACTGCAGCACCAGGTATTTAGGACACTCTATTTCTTTTCTTTTTTTTATTTTTATTTTTTATTTATTTTTTTTAAAATTTAAATTTATTTATTTTAATTGGAGGCTAATTACTTTACAATATTGTATTGGTTTTGCCATACATCAATATGAATCCACCACAGGTGTACACATGTTCCCCATCCTGAACCCCCTTCCCACATCCCATCCCATACCATCCCTCTGGGTTGTCCCAGTGCACCAGCCCCGAGCATCCTGTATCATGCATCAAACCTGGACTGGAAATTCATTTCACATATGATATTATACGTGTTTCAATGCCATTCTCCCAAATCATCCCACCCTCTCCCTCTCCCACAGAGTCCAAAAGACTGTTCTATACATCTGTGTCTCTTTTGCTGTCTCGTGCACAGGGTTATTGTTACCATCTTTCTAAATTCCATATATATACGTTCGTATACTGTACTGGTGTTTTTCTTTCTGGCTTACTTCACTCTGTATAATAGGCTCCAGTTTCATCCACCTCATTAGAACTGATTCAAATGTATTCTTTTTAATGGCTGAGTAATACTCCATTGTGTATATGTACCACAGCTTTCTTATCCATTCATCTGCTGATGGACATCTAGGTTGCTTCCATGTCCTGGCTATTATAAACAGTACTGTGATGAACATCGGGGTACATGTGTCTCTTTCAATTCTGGTGTCCTCGGTGTGTGTATG
Organism: Bos mutus; assembly: GCF_027580195.1. Classification (NCBI taxonomy): domain Eukaryota; kingdom Metazoa; phylum Chordata; class Mammalia; order Artiodactyla; family Bovidae; genus Bos; species Bos mutus. The sequence goes on along the minus strand of NC_091626.1, from coordinate 49,212,788 downwards.
CCCAGCAGTGGGATTGCTGGGTCATAAGGCAGTTCTATTTCCAGTTTTTTAAGGAATCTCCACACTGTTCTCCATAGTGGCTGTACTAGTTTGCATTCCCACCAACAGTGTAAGAGAGTTCCCTTTTCTCCACACCCTCTCCAGCATTTATTGCTTGTAGACTTTTGGATCGCAGCCATTCTGACTGGCGTGAAATGGTACCCCATTGTGGTTTTGATTTGCATTTCTCTGATAATGAGTGATGTTGAGCATCTTTTCATGTGTTTGTTAGCCATCTGTATGTCTTCTTTGGAGAAATGTCTGTTTAGTTCTTTGGCCCATTTTTTGATTGGGTCGTTTATTTTTCTGGAATTGAGCTGCAGAAGTTGCTTGTATATTTTTGAGATTAGTTGTTTGTCAGTTGCTTCATTTGCTATTATTTTCTCCCATTCTGAAAGCTGTCTTTTCACCTTGCTTAGCCGAAGAATTGATGCTTTTGAACTGTGGTGTTGGAGAAGACTCTTGAGAGTCCCTTGGACTGCAAGGAGATCCAACCAGTCCATTCTGAAGGAGATCAGCCCTGGGATTTCTTTGGAAGGAATGATGCTAAAGCTGAAACTCCAGTAATTTGGCCACCTCATGCGAAGAGTTGACTCATTGGAAAAGACTCTGATGCTAGGAGGGATTGGGGGCAGGAGGAGAAGGGGACGACAGAGGATGAGATGGCTGGATGGCATCACTGACTTGATGGACGTGAGTCTGAGTGAACTCCCAGAGATGGTGATGGACAGGGAGGCCTGGCGTGCTGCGATTCATGGGGTCGCAAAGAGTTGGACACGACTGAGTGATCTGATCTGATCTGATCTGATAGTTTCCTTTGTTGTGCAGAAGCTTTTAGGTTTAATTAGGTCCCATTTGTTTATTTTTGCTTTTATTTCCAATATCTGGGAGGTGGGTCATAGAGTATCCTGCTGTGATTTATGTCAGAGAGTGTTTTGCCTATGTTCTCCTCTAAGAGTTTTATAGTTTCTGATCTTATGTTTAGATCTTTAATCCATTTTGAGTTTATTTTTGTGTATGGTGTTAGAAAGTGTTCTAGTTTCATTATTTTACAAGTGGTTGACCAGTTTTCCCAGCACTACTTGTTAAAGAGATTTTCTTTTCTCCACTGTATATTCTTGCCTCCTTTGTAGGACACTCTATTTCTTAAGTCAACTAAAATTTACTCAATTATTTGAGTGCTCTATGCTCTATGCTTTGCATGAAATGACTAAATTTCACTTGAGCAACCATTTTCACCTTGAACTAACTCACCTGACCTCATACAAAGAAAAATACTAATGGCAAAAGCAAGTAGAAAATAACATGTTCAAAATGAGATATCAAATGATAAGGTATTTAAAAGTTGAGGTCAACCTCAGAACTGCTAATATGCCCATTACAACCACAGAAATATAGGTTTACAGTAGTAAGTATTGTAGTCTTCTTCAAACCCTTTAATTCAAGAAAGAAGTTGAAAGTTTACAAAAAGTCAAACGTAATGAGGATAGGCTTACCTCGGACCAAGTTTAGGACGTTTAGAGATTGACGTCATTTATTCTTGATTAATACTGGGAATTCTATCTCACTTTAGGTATTAACACTTACTAGAATTTATAACAGTTAAGTCCAAATTAAAAGCTGACCCTTCTTTTTTTCTCAGCCTCTAGCTATACGCTTAATTATGACTGTGTAAATGTATAATTTTCATTTTTAAGAGTTTGTGATACTCGTAGTACAAGTCTGGGCATCATGTTAAGAAAAAAAATGTTTTTGATCCATCTGATGACAGCTATAACTTCAGTGTTTACTGGAAAAATTTTCAGAAGCAAGAATTTGTCTTTCAACATTATATTTGACATTGAATAGAAATGCATTTCCCAAGGCAAAATGGAAAGTTACACACTTTTTAAAGTTTAGCTGTGATTTTTCCCAAATTCAGTGCTTATATAGGTCCACTCTTCCTTCTGTATTCATTATCCTTGCAAAGCACGTTCTTCCATAGTTCTTTCACCCCGTGTCTATGGATATGGGACCTCCCTACTGATCCAGTGATTAGGCCTCCATGCTGCCATTGCAAGAAGTGCGCATTTGATCCCTGGGGTTCAGGAAACTAAGGTCCCATATGCTGTATGGTACAGCCAAAATTTTTTCAAGAAAGGATCTATGGATGACAAACTCTCTTAGTATTCATACATATGAAAAAGTCTTTGTGTTTATTCTTCAGTGATAGGCCTGGTATAGATTTTAAATTTGACAATTATAAAAAATGAAATTATACAGTCACACAATCATATTGAAATCTCAGCACATTGAAGATATTATTCTACTGTTTTCTAGCACTTATTTGCTGATGAGCAATCCGATTGTTTTTCCTCTCTAGTCAATCTCCTTTTAATTTTAGGTTACACACATTTTTATGTTTGTTTCTTGATTTGGGCCATCCAAATTTAGGGTAACTCTCACTCTGAACAGTACCCCTGGTCTCCATCACTTGCGTGTCATCTTGTTTTCATCCATGGCGAGCTGGATCACGATTGCCAGGCTTTCCTGGTCCCCATTCTTGGACAGTGTAGTAGTTTCACAGCTCCCTGCAGGTGCAGGACCAACAGCCTCAGCTTCCATGCCTAGATGTGCCCAGCCCAAAGGCATAGGTCAGTTTGGTCGCTCTCATGGGCAGCAAAGTGTCAACTCCTTCTCCCTGCTATGTCTATAGATTTCTGGAGAATTTTTTTCCCCAATTTTGAACCTGGGTATATATTTCTTAAGTTATTATTTAGCCTAACATTCTGTGCACTGAATAGGGTAAAATGTTTCTATTTCAGTTCATTATCTTGGCTGAATTCCTCCACACTACTTCTTTTAGTTTGGTTCAGATGATCTTGAGAAACCAGAGAGTAGATCCAGAAGCAGATATTAACTGGTGCTTTCTGTCTGTTTGCCTTTCCATGCTGGAAGTTCTTAGTTAACTATCAAAACCATTGAAACAATATTGAAAAATAGTTTTTTTTTATTTTATTCAGAGTAGGTAACTTAAGGACCACAGTGAAATCTAAAGTGACAACTATATGACAGTAGAAGCACATGAAAGCATTGGCAGTTATACATGAGTTCAAGTGGAAAATTGATCTGGGGACACAAAAATTTCTGAGCTTTTATACATGAGTTATACATGAGTTCAAGTGGGAAATTGATCTGGGGACACAAAAATTTCTGAGCTCCATAAATTCATTTAAATAATTCCTATTAGTTAAAACCAAATCAGAAGGGAATAAAAGCCAATCCTCACATCAAAATTAATGCAATGAATAATCATCTTTTCTGAAGCACTGATGATAGGCTAGTCCAAACAGAAGACTGTCAATCTCATATTGTGGTCTACATTTAATAAAGTCTTTGTTTTCAAGTGCACAAATACTAGAATTCAGTCTAAGATTTACACACTGCTGACTCAAATATCATCAACTTGTAGCTTTGAAGTTTTGTCTGCTGGTCCACAGGGCGTGTGGACATGGGGGTCTACACAAAAGTTCACCAAAATTTTCTCAACAGTATTTTGGATATAAATCAAAGAAATACAAACTAAGAAATCTTTGAGATACTATTTTATATCTATAAAATTAACTTAAACACAAAATCAATACTTAAGACTAGAGTAAATTCCATATTCAAATCTTACTGATAAAACCCTACAATACTTTTGGAAAGTAATATAGCAACATAGGAAGCAAAACCCACAATGTTTATTTCTTGAAACTTTAAGACCACTTCAGGGAGTTTATACTATGGAAAATAATTTAACCAAAGGTTAAAATTATAAGCATGAAGCTGTTTATATGGAATAGTGAAAAACCAGAAACAAATGTAAGTTATGCTCTTCTAAGTTTCAAGTCATGTTAAATAATGGAAATTTATTGAAAGATAATAGCATGGCTTATAGCAACATCACAGTTCCAGAACTGCAAAGTCTTAAAGTATAAGACATTAAGTTGTATTGTCATCAGGAAGCAATATTAACATCTCAATCCCAACTTTGGTACTCTGCTTTTAAGGAGATTTAGATACTCTTTAACTTTGCTTCTACTATTTCTACTACTACCAAACTATTTCTCTTATGTCTCAAGCTCAAATGCCCTCAAAAAGAGTATCTGATAGGTTTGGACATTCACTATGAATATTGAAGTGAAGGGGTCTTTGTTCAGCAGAGCTCTTGTACAAGACTATATCAGAGATCTCTGACCAGGATCCAATGTCCATAGCCCTAGTCCAATTAATAGTAGCAAGGACAGCAAGTTTGTACCAGATGCTTTTTCTCTTTAGTCTTGAAGTTACATTATTTTTGCATTCTGAAAGACAAAATTAAAAGTTTCTTAATAAGTAGTATTTAGTTATGCACTTAACACAAGTTGCCCTTAAGTGTTCATTTTTTAAATAAAAACAAGACCATACTTGGTTTATCATGATTCATATTTGCAGAGAGACTTATGAAATAAGAAAAGGTTATAGGCCAGCAGGGAGAGATTTCATTATGTAACAATTATTGCGATTTTATGGTAAGAAAATATAGTATATTTATTTCTCATTTCTTAGGTCTTAATCTGTTCCTAATAATAGACTTTTGCAAAAGTAATTGTGGTTTTGCATTGTTGAACTTTGCTATTTGATGTTTAAATACATTCTTATATAAATGTGGTTATGTTATACACCGAGCTTCATTTTAATACACATTTCTCACTTTATTGTTTTTTTTTTGCTAATGACTTACTACTTGCTGTTTATTTATGTATTTTAGACTATAGAAATTATATGAAACAAAAAGCAAATTTGAGTATTTTTTTTAATTCAAGTTCAAAATGAATAGTAAGACAGCAGAGACAACTCACAACATCAACAAAGCATTTGGCCCTGCTAATGAATGTACAGTGCAGTGGTGGTTTAAGAAGTTTTGAAAAGGAGAGAAGAGCCTTGAGGAGCATAGTGGCCAGCCATCAGAAGTTGACAACGACCAATTGAGAGCCATCAGTGAAGCTGATCCTCTTACAACTACTCGAGAAGTTGCAGAAGAACTCAGTGGTGACTATTCTACAGTGATTCAGCATTTGAAGCAACTTGGAAAGGTGAAATAGCTCGATAAGTGGGTCCCTCATGAGCTGACAGCAAATCAAAAAAATTATCATTTTGAACTATTGTCTTCTCTTATTCTACACAACAACAACGAGCCATTTCTCAATCGGATTGTGAGGTGCGATAAAAAGTGGATTTTGTATGACAACCATTGACAACTGGCTCAGTAGTTGGACCAAAAAGAAGGCTCCAAAGCACTTCCCAAAGCCAAACTTGCACCAAAAAAAGGTCATGGTCACTGTTTGGTGGTCTGCTGCCCGTCTGATCCACTATAGCCTTCTGAATCCTGGCAAAACCATTGCATCTAGGGGTGGGATGGGGAGGGAGATGGGAGGGAGTTTCACAAGGGAGGGGATATATGTATACCTATGACTGATTCATGTGGAGGTTTGACAGAAAACAGCAAAATTCTGTAAAGCAATTATCCTTCAATAAAAAATAAATTAATTAAAAAAATACATCTGAGAAGTATGCAGAGCAAATCAATGAGATGCACCAAAAACTGCAATGCCTGCAGCCAGCACTGGTCAACAGAAAGGGCCCAATTCTTCTCCACAACAATGCCCCACTATAAGTCACACAACCAACACTTCAAAAGTTGAACAAATTGGGCTACAAAGTTTTGTTTCATCCACCATTTCACCTGATCTCTGGCCAGTCAACTACCACTTCTTCAAGCATCTCAACAACTTTTTACAGGGAAAATGCTTCCACAACCAGCAGGAAGCAGAAAATGCTTTCCAAGAGTTCAATGAATCCCGAAGCACAGATTTTTACAGTACAGAAATAAACCAACTTATCTCTCATTAGCAAAAATGTGTTGATCATAATGGTTCCTATTTTGATTAATAAAGATGTGTTTGAGCCTAGTTATAATGATTTAAAATTCACAGTCCAAAAACACAATTACTTTTTTATCAACCTAGTATAAATTCTCAAACTACAGCTACAGGAAAAGACAAACACTTGTCAGATAGGAAGAAAGGCTGTCAAGAAAGAAGTACCCGAACAGTATCAGAGCAAAACATGTCTAGAAAAAAGGTCCCATGTTATGCATGGGCAAGACGAAAGAAAACACATAACAGCTATGCAAATATACTCATTAAAAATAAAAGCCCCCCAAAACAAACAAACAAAAAACCCTAGTAACAAGGAAAGGAACATGGCAAACCAAATGCAATCTGAAAACTATAATTCAAAGTATAGGGAAAATGTAAGAATTCTTTTTGCTGGCATGTTTATTATAAAATTAACACCTATCATAAAATGATAAAATAACAAAATGAGTTTTGTAAAAGAGAGATCATAGAATTTAGGAAACAAATTAAGACAGTTTTAGTCAGGATCCAATCAGGAGCCAAAAACCATACTAGCTATTTTAACCATGATAATTAAAGAACTGTTGACTAAGTACTGAAGAACTGAAAAGGGAAAAAGAGAACACTAGGATTATAGATAGGTAAAGATAGATGTAGACATAGGTATAGACATATTACAAGAAGGAGCTTCCACGCTTGTGGCTAGGGAACAAAGGGAACAGGTTAGAGTAATTAAAACTTAGAGGCTTTGAGGAAGAAACCCAAGAAACTCAGCACCAGACTTGTGAGAAGGGAGCATTGCTTAGCTGGTTCTAATGTCTCGTAGTTCGGAAGAGGAGTTCAACAAAACCATGACTCAGATATCTAAGGAAGGGGTGTTGACCAGCTGGTGCTAAGGTCTTTGAGGAGCTGCAATGAGGCTAGTTCTGCAAGGTTAAACAATAACTGTAAATGGGATTCTGTAACTATGCTTCTCCTGGATCTAAGCAACACTGCCATAGTGAAGAAGTAAGGCCAGGGTGCCACTGAAAAGAGCAGGAAAACAACCAGAAAGGAGGAAATCCATTCTTCAGTCTTTAAGTCTCTTTCTGACACTATTATAAGCACCTAATAGAGGGAAATTGGCAAAGTAGAAATGTGGTTTGCATGTTCCTAGCTCCAGCATCACAAAACATGAGTATTAAAGGGTGGTATGGAGGGGAGAGGGACTTATATAACTCAGTGGTAAAGAATTCACTTGCCAATATAGGAGACTCAGGCTCAGTCCCTGGGTCGGGAAGATCCCCTGGAGAAGGAAATGGCAACCCACACCAGTATTCTTGCCTGGGAAATGCCATGGACAAAGGGGTCCGGTGGGCTACAGTCCACGGGGTTGCAAAGAGTCAGATACAATTTAGCGACCAAGCACTGCACAGCATGGAGGTGAAAGATGATATTTATTAACTGGCACAAGAGCCAAAACAGTATCATTATAAAATTAATAAATAAATTTGGAATGGCAAGAAATAGATCTAAGGACAGGGTCAGTCAGGATCTAATCAGGAGACACAAACCACACTAGCTATTTTAACCAAGAGAGTTAAAGAATTGTTAACCCTATATCCAGTGCTCTACCACAGTCCTTGGCCCATAGCACAAGTCCAATAAATGTGGAAAGAATGAATGAATGAATGCTCACTGCCACCAATGACCCAACTCACATAGGTTTTGTTAAGGTACAGTAAGTCTAACACTGAATTGTTTGAACTGCTTTTCTACAGTTTTCTTTGAGAATGGCTTCTCCAGTACTTTTATTTGTTTTTAGCAGTCATTCTTTACACTTTGCAGTGATTAACTTGGCAAGACTTCCTTCCATGTTCATCCTGTAGCCCTGTGTAATAGGAATGGTCAAAAGAGAAAAAAAAAAATATATATATATATATATATATATATTTGGCATCTTTTGAAAAATTGAAAGGTGAAAATCCACTCAGACCTTACATGTAAATGTTAGAACTCAGTAGTTTTGGCTTTTAGATTTTATACAGCATTGTTTTGGTTTTGAGTATATACAATATGGCATTAGCAATATGGTTCCAACAGAGAGGAGTTAAATATACATATTATTAAAGGAGACCTGTAGCAGTCAAAGATTTCATTGATTTAATGGCGGTGGACATTATGGGCAGCAGATAGCCATCAGTGATAGCTTGATCCTGAATAGCCAAAACAGACCATATCTGAAACTTAGAACCATCATCCTCTGTATTAAGGGAGACATGGAAAAAATGAAATGGACAGACTCTGACAATAACATGAAGTGCTCACATTCTACATCATCAGTCATGAATCTTATTGATCTTATAGAATGCATTTCGAAATTTTTTCTGTGGTATTCTTTAATTCTAATATAATTCAATCCTCTTTTGTTTTTTCCTACAGTGTGATCTACATCATTTATTACTATCAATGGTACCTCCTTCTTATTCTGTGTAACATTAGTGTGTCTCGCAAGAGAAACAATAAGCAATCAGGGCTTCTTTTATGGATATTTTTTTAAATGTGTATTTTTAGTGTGGGCGGTTTTTGTATCGATTTGATGCATTCCTTCTGTTCAGGTTCAAGATAGGACTTCACTGGAGTATATAAACTGTCACAGTTAAAGCAGAGATTCATTGTTTTACCATGGTAACTTCTCACAGTATAGACTCTATTGAGTGCTGGGATTGGTTTCTCAACATGTTCAGAAGGATACCAAATCAGAAGTCATAGTTTTCATACTGGACTGTTTTTTCATCTTCTTGGGATTCATATAATCCTATTGACTTTGCACTTGGAACAAACAAATGTAAATCAAGTTCTGTGGAAAATATGACCTGAACTAGGATATCTTGACATAGCAGAATACGTGCATCAAAAAAAGTCATCGTGCTCAAATATGCAGTTGCACATTAGCAACTGATAACTGAGAGAGAAAGAGAGCTAGTAAGATAAGAAGAAGTGGGGAGGAAGAAATACATGGCTGCTATTAACACCTCCTCCTCCTACCACAATTATCAGATAAAAACATTATTTCTGCTGTGAACATCATTGATACTTAGCCATGTAATTCCTTGAAGGATAGGATAGATGCACAGTCAGTTGAGCCTACTCTGTTCCCCAGCTTCCCAGATCTTGGAGGGGGAGGTGACAGCTTAGGTTCACCTCAGGACCCCTAGGCGTAGAGCTTCAAGGTAGAGGGAGCATAAACACATCTAGAACCACTGCCCACTCCCCTCTGACACATTTTCTCTTTTCTTTATCCTCTCCTGTTCTTATGCTCTTTCTAGAAAAACTTCTAAAAATTTCTCTGACCCTTGGAGATCTGGGTGTTGGCAAGCTGAGATATTTAGCGTTTCGTGGTTATCTCTCTCTGAATTCTAGGTAGCAGGGATTCATGTTACAGGAACCATATCTCAAGGTTGCCTAGTGTTGCACCACTGGTGAAGGATACACACTATCATGATGGTTTACTGTTGATTTTTCTGACAGCTCCCAGACCACCTGATGGTACATCAATCGCTTGTTGTCTGAGGGTCACTGCTCCAGAATGTTTGTGATCAACTATAGTTCACATTTGAGGTGAGGGCAAGAACTCCATCATGTTCACTGCTTGTATCCCAAATACCTAGAACTGTACCTGGAACTTACTCAGTGCCCAATAAATAGTATTTCTTCTCTCTTAGCTTTATTGTTTCACTAATGGAATTTAATTGGTGTGTTCAAATCTGGGGGCTCAGTGGTAAAGAATCTGCCTGCAATGCAGGAGCAGCAGGAGACACAGGTTCAACCCCTGGATCAGGAAGACACCCTGGAGGAGGAAATGGCAACCCACTCCAATATTCTTGCCTGGAGAATCCCATGAACAGAGGAGCCTGGTGGGCTACAGTCCATGTGGTCACTAAGACTCAGACACGACTGAGTGATTGAGCACATGCAAATTTAGTTTGAAAGTTCCTTGGAAGCTAGGACTATGAGAAAGCCAGCTTCCAGAGAATTCATAACTTTTACACTGTATATAAAATCCACTGAATGTTAGTTATTGAACAAAATCCAATGAGATTTTTTTAAAATGTTTCTGTACTACAAATAATTTTTAATAGTTTTAGCAAGAAATATGTACTGTTAAAAATATTGACATGAGACAACTATATGGTGGCTCTTCAAAAAATTAAATATAAAACAACCATGCATGCGAACTCAGTCGTGTCCAATTCTCTGAGACCCCCTGACTGTAGCCTTTCAGGCTCTTCTGTCCATGGGATTTCCCAGCCAAGAATACTGGGGTGGATTGCCATTTCCCTCTCCAGGGTATCTCCCAAACCCAGGGATTTAACCCATTTCTCCTGCATCCCCTCCATTGGCAGGTGAATTCTTTACCACTGAGCCATCTGGGAAGCATAAAAAAAGACCCATATGATCCAGCAATTTCACTTCTGGATATACACCCAAAAGAATTGAAAGCAGAGGCATGAATAGATATTTGTATATCAACGTTCATAGTAGCATTATCCACAACAGCCAAAAGGTGAAAGCAACTCAAATGTCGATCAACAGATGAATGGATTTTTTAAAATGTGATAATACATACAATGAAATATTATTCAACTTTAAGAAGAAATGAATTTCCAACACATATTTTAATGTGATCAACCTTGAAAACATTGTGCTAAGTGAAATAAGCCAGTTACAAAAAGATGAATAATGTATGATTCCACTTAAATGAGATACTCAGAAATAGTCAAATTTAGACAGAAAGTAGAACCCTGGTTGCCAGGGACTGAGGGAACAGAAATGTGAAGAGTTCTTGTTTAATGAGTACAAAGTTTCACTTTGGAAAAATGAGAACATTTTGTATATGGATGGTGGTAATGGTTCACAATAATTAAATGTATTTAATACCACTGAACTATATACTTAGAAATGGATAAGTGTTATATAACATATATTTTACCACAATAAAAAAATAAAAGCTTTTGACAAAAATTCTTAAAGAATATTGGTCATTTAAAGTATCTGATATTGTTTTAGATCTTTATTTTGTAGCTTTGAACTATGAATAACCTTTTTTTCCAGTTGAGGGGTTCTTAATGTGTGATCTGGGGACACTTGGAGGTCTCCAATACCTTTCCAGGAAACTCATAAAGTCAAAATTATTTTCATAGTAATACAAAGATGCTATTAGTGTTTTTTTAACCTTCATTCTCTCATGAGTAAATATGGGAGTTCTGCAGAGGTCACATGGTATATGTTATCACAAAAGATCGAATTCAGAAGCAGAAACATGAATTTAACTCTATTCTATTAAGTCAGACATTAGAGAGATTTTTTATATGTGAAATAATGCCACTTTTCTCATGAAATTATTTGTTTTGGAAAATATCGTTATTTTCATAAAATAATAATATTAATATGTAATAGAATTATTTATTGTTGTTTCAGTTGCTCAGTCATGTCTGATTCTTTGCAATCCCATGGACTGCAGCATGCCAGGCTTCCCTGCCCTTCACTATCACCTAGAGTTTGCTCAAACTCATGTCCATTGAGTCAGTAATGCCATCCAACCGTCTCATCCTCTGTCACCCCCTTCTCCTCCTCCCTTCAATCTTCCCCAGCATCAGGGTTTTTTTCCAATGAGTCAGCGCTTTGCATCAGGTGGCCAAAGTATCGGGGCTTCAGCTTCAGAATCAGCCCTTCCAATGAATATTCAAGGTTGATTTCCTTTAGGGTTGATTGTTTGATCTCTATAAGTATTTTTAAATTTTCTCCATTTTAATTTCTTACATAGAAAATATAGATTGATAAAATACACATGAACAAAAGCTCTTTGGGGTTCTCAATATTTTCAAGAGTGTAAGTATTCCAAGATGCAAAAGTTTGAGAACTGCTGGTCCAGTCTATAGGGTGATCAGACTAAACCCATTAAGACGCCAGCAAACTGACATTTGTCTCCTAAAATTTTACGCATTACCTCAAGTTAATCAGGCTAATCTCCAACCTCTTCTAAATTCAGATAACCCAAATTGTGCCTGAACATAAACCATTCTTTCAAATATGGGTTAAGTAATACTACTTTCCGATAAATAATTCTGAATTTGCAAACTTCTGGGCCTGACCTCATTGCAGGCCCTGGATCAAAATTCATGCCTGCACATAGAGGATGGCAATTGAATATTCTAACACAAATTAGGGGTTTGGACGATGTGTACTCTTTAATTGTGCACCTTATCTATTTTGTGGTTACTTAAATATAACCCACTAACTACAGAGTTCTTAGTCTACTTAGACATGCAATTTAAAATTCATTATCCAGCAATATAATTCGCAAAGACTGGATAAAGACTAGTTATGCAATAGTGACATCAGAAATATAGTCACGGTTTGGGAAAGGTCACTCAGTCTTCTCTTAGTCTATATAACCATGTTTTGCTTTCCAAAAGATCCTCAAGAAAAGATGTTTCTGATAAATGCTGAGTGAAAAGAAATCTCTTAATTATTTTGCTTTGCAGGAAATCAGGTCTTATCAAATCACCTACAGGCATAGTGGTTAAAAACTTAAACTTGGGTGGTAGACAAATATGCATTCCAGTCTCAGCTCAGATACTTAGCAGCTGTGTGACCTCAGGCAAATTGCTTATCATCTTTTAATCTCCCTTTACCTATTAGTAAAATGGAGACACTAAAACCTTTACTCAAGAAATGGTATGGACCTAACAGAAGCAGAAGATATTAAGAAGAGGTGGCAAAAATATACAGAAGAACCATACAAAAAAGATCTTCACAACCCAGATAATCATGATGGTGTGATCACTCACCTAGAGCCAGATACCCTGGAATGCGAAGTCAAGTGGGCCTTAGGAAGCATCACTACAAACAAAGCTAGTGGAGGTGATGGAATTCAAGTTGAGATATTTCAAATCCTGAAAGATGATGCTGTCAAAGTGCTGCCCTCAATATGCCAGCAAATTTGGAAAACTCAGCAGTGGCCACAGGACTGGAAAAGGTCAGTTTTCATTCCAATCCCAAAGAAAGGCAATGCCAAAGAGTGCTCAAACTACCGCACAATTGCACTCATCTCACACGCTAGCAAAGTAATGTTCAAAATTCTTCAAGCCGGGCTTCAACAGTACATGAACCATGAACTTCCAGATGTTCCAGCTGGATCTACAAAAGGCAGAGGAACCAGAGATCAAATTGCGGATCACAGAAAAAAGCAAGAGAGTTCCAGAAAATCATCTACTTCTGCTTTATTGACTATGCCAAAGCCTTTGACTGTGTAGATCACAACAAACTGTGGAAAATTCTGAAAGAGATAGGAATACCAGACCACCTGACCTGCCTTCTGAGAAACCTGTATGCAGGTCAAGAAGCAACAGTTAGAACTCCACATGGAACAACAGACTGGTTCCAAATCAGGAAAGGAGGACGTCAAGGCTGTTTATTGTCACCCTGCTTATTTAACTTATATGCAGAGTACATTATGAGAAATGCTGGGCTGGAAGAAACACAAGCTGGAATCAAGATAGCCAGGAGAAATATCAATAACTCAGATATGCAAATGACACCACCCTTATGGCAGAAAGTGAAGAGGAACTAAAAAGCCTCTTGATGAAAGTGAATGAGGAGAGTGAAAAAGTTGGCTTAAAGCTCAACATTCAGAAAACGAAGATCATGGCATCTGGTCCCATCACTTCATGGGAAATAGATAGGGAAACAGTGGAAACAGTGTCAGACTTTATTTTTGTGGGCTCCAAAATCACTGCAGATGGTGACAATAGCCATGAAATTAAAAGACGCTTGCTCCTTGGAGGAAAAGTTATGACCAACCTAGACAGCTTATTAAAAAGCAGAGATGTTACTTTGCCAAGAAAGGTCTGTCTAGTCAAAGCTATGGTTTTTACAGTAGTCATGTATGGATGTGAGAGTTGGACTATAAAGAAAGCTGAGTGTCGAAGAATTGATGCTTTTGAACTGTAGTGTTGGAGAAGACTCTTGAGAGTCCCTTGTACAGCAAAGAGATCCAACCAATCCATCCTAAAGAAACTCAGTCCTGAATATTCATTGGAAGGACTGATGTTGAAGCAGCAACTCCAATACTTTGGCTACCTGATGTGAAGAACTGACTCATTTGAAAGACCCTGATGCCGGAAAAGATTGAAGGTGGGAGGAGAAGGGGATGACAGAGGATGAGATGGTTGGGTGGCATCACCAACATGATGGACATGAGTTTGAGTAGGCACTGGGAGTTGGTGATAGACAGGGAAGCCTGATGTGGTGCAGATGGGATCGCAAAGAGTCAGACAGGACTGAGAGACTGAACTGCACTGCACTGAACTGAATGCCTTTATTCAATGGATCAAGCAAGACTTAAGTAATGGGTAAAAGGGGCTTTTCAGGTGGAACTAGTGGTAAAGAACTGGCCTGCCAATGCGGAAGACGTTAAGAGTCGAGGGTTCGATCCCTGGGTTGGGAAGGTCCCCTGGAGAAGGGCATGGCAACCCTTTCCAGTATCCTTGCCTGGAGAATCCCATGGGCAGAGAAGCCTGATGGGCCACAGTCCCTAGGGTCACAAAGAGTCAGACACTGAAACAACTTAGTGCACACACACACACAATGAGTAAAAAGCAGTTAGTTCAGTGCTGGATCCATATTAAGCATCTGATCAATATTATCTACTATTTAAAATACTATTATTGGCCTCCGTTACATGACTGAGCTATTTCTCATTAGAAATAAGAGACAGAAAGCCTAAAGCCTTGTTGTTATAATTTTCCCTCTTTTCTTAGGAAATGCTGAGACTGACATTTCATATTATAACACCTCTGAAATAGGGGTATGTCTTACATTGCTTGATTGACAGGATTTTTTTTCTTAATGCTAAATAAAATAATGGTAAATCTTACGATTCATGGCATCTTAAATTCAATGATATAGAGTAATTGACCTTTCCACTCAAAAATACAAATAGCACCCAAATAATCTCCCAAAGTACACACTTTATTACTGTACTTATCATGGTATCTTATGATTCCCTCTCCCCAGCCCTCACAGGCCTACCATCTGGCACAAGGACGTCACTTAGATTGGTTGAGTCAGTGCACACATGCATGGACTTGATCTGACCTTATTCACCACTCCTCCTATGAGTCTCTGAAAAAAATGTAGCCAAGGGAAGTCTATTTCCCTTTTCTCGGAATCCAACAGTAATTACAAAGTGTTGATGTTGCTTATACTTGTTTCATGCTTGTGAACTTCATCTACCCAACTATAATGTAAGCATCTCAAGATAAGGACTGTCTGAGTCAGATAAGTGGTTTGCCTTCCCTACAGGGCTGGTGATATGGCATATACTTAGTGATCAATTGCCTAAAGGGTTTTTTGGATTGGTTTTTTTTTTTAACACTATATAAGGATATATGCCTGAATTTCTGCGAATCTGACTTCCTTAGAATTTTGAGCAGGGGATTTTTTAAAAATTCCTTCGGGGATTCCCTGGCAGCCCCGTGATTAGGACTCTGTACTCTCACTGCACAGCCAGGTTCAACCCATGGCTGGGAAACTAAGTTCCCACAAGCCATGCAGGGTGGCCAAATAAAACAAAACATGTAAACTGTTGGATCTCTTAAAAATTCCCTTCACTTCTCTGACAATTCAAACTACTTAGAATTTCCTTCTCTACCACTTACTGGTTGTTAACGGACGTTTTGTCTATTGATCAGAAGAGACAAACCTACATTGAAAGAATAGCAAACTGCAGAAAAGATGGTCAGTGGCATAGCTGATGTTGGTGTATCACTCACAGACCTTCTTATCACTTTTGATCACTTCTGGGGTATGTTTCCTAACTTATGTTTGCTTTGCTTCCAAACAAGCTGCTTTGTTTATATTTGCAGAAATGTTGCCCAGGGAAAACAGTAGCCATTGATTAATTGGTGCCCACCTCTTCTGCCTCAAGGCTGGGTAAACCCTGGGGTATAATTTATGCTTCAGAGTTCCTCACAAGATCAAGCTAAGCCCAGGGCTTCAGGAAACATGGGCACTGGCACCCCTGCTTGATTACTTTCCCCTACCCCATCCTACTTCCTCTACACCTTTACAAAGGGGTGTCTTTGAGACAAATAGGACCTGAATTTAATAGTGTCTGAGTTTTTCCATAAAAATAATGGGGGAAAAGTTCTGAGTTATGTGATTTAAAAGTTTACAGTGTAGTAAATCCTTATTTTTCATCCTATGTGTATATTCTTGAGACTCACAATGAACAATAGTATAAAATTGATCCTTGGCTTTCTGTGCACCAATGCCAAACAGAAATATGCAGACAGACTTATGACAAAAGAAAGAGTGACTTTATTTCTTTGCCAGGCAAAGAGGAAACACAGTATCCTGAAGCCTCAAGAACTGTGCCCTCTTACCTGGGGAATAGGGAGAGGTCTACAGGCAGAGGATCAAGGCAGTGACAGGCTTGCATTCTTCTGATAGGTTGGTGGTGAAGTAAGAGTTCCAAAGAATAGCAAGGAGAGATAAGAAAGTCTTCTTAAGTGAACAATGCAAAGAAATAGAGGAAAACAATAGAATGGGAAAGACTAGAGATCTCTTCAAGAAAATTAGAGATACCAAAGGAGCATTTTATGCAAAGATAGGCACGATAAAGGACTGAAATGGTAAGGACCAAGCAGAAGCAGAAGAAATTAAGAAAAGGTTACAGAAGAACTACACTAAAAAAGGTCTTAATGACCTGGATAATCACAGTGGTATGGTCAGTCGCCTAGAGCCAGACATCCTGGAGTGTGAAGTCAAGTGGGCCTTAGGAATCACTACTATGGACAAAGCTAGTGGAGGTGATGGAATTCCAGTTGAGCTATTTCAAATCCTAAAAGATGATGCTGTGAAAGTGCTGCACACAAAATACCTGCAAATTTGAAAAACTCAGCAGTGGTCACAGGACTGGAAGGGTCAGTTTTCATTTCAATCCCAAAGAAGGGCAATGCCTAACAATGTTCAAACTACTCACAATTGCACTCATTTCACATGCTAGCAAAGTAATACTCAAAATCCTTCAATCTAGGCTTCAGCAGTATATGAACCAAGAACTTCCAGATGTCCAAGCTGTATTTAGAAAAGGCAGAGGAACCAGAGATCAAATTGCCAACATCCATCAGACATAAAAAAAGCAAGGCAATTCCAGAAAAGCAGAAAGACTTCTGCTTCATTGACTATGCTAAAGCCTTTAACTGTGTGGATCACAACAAACTGTGGAAAATTCTTAAAGAGATGGGAATGCCAGACCACCTTACCTCCTGAGAAACCTGTATGCAGGTCAAGAAGCAACAGTTAGAACCAGACATGGAACGATGGACTGGTTCCAGATTGGGGAAGGAGTACATCAAGGCTGTATATTGTCACCCTCCTTATTTAACTTATATACAAAGTACATCATGCTAAATGTCAGGCTGGATAAAGTTCAAGCTGGAATCAAGATTGCTGGGAGAAATATCAATAATCTCAGATACGTGGATGACACCACCCTAATGGCAGAAAGCAAAGAGGAACTAAAGAGCCTCTTGGTGAAGGTGAAAGAGGAGAGTGAAAAGCTGGCCTAAAACTCAACAATCATAAAACAAAGCTATGGCATCCTGTCCCATCACTTCATGGCAAATAGATGGGGAAACAATGGAAATGGTGACAGACTTTATTTTCTTGGGCTCCAAAATCACTGTGGAAGGTGACTGCAGCCAGGAAATTAAAAGACGCTTGCTCTCTGGAAGAAAAACTGTGACAAACCTAGAGAGCATGTTAAAAAGCAGAGACATCATTTGGCTGATAAAGAAAGGTCCGTTAGTCAAAACTATGGTTTTTCCTGTAGGCATGTATGGATGTGACAGTTGAACCATCAAGAAGGCTAAGTGCCAAAGACTGGATGCTTTCAAACTGTGGTGCTGAAGAAAACTCTTGAGAATCCCTAGGACAGCAAGGAGATCAAACCAGTCAATTCTAAAGGAAATCAGTCCTGAATATTCATTGGGAGGACTGGTGCTGAAGCTGAAGCTCCAAAACTTCAGCCACCTGATGTGGAGAGCCAACTCGTTGGAAAAGACCCTGATGCTGGGAAAGATTGAGGGCAAGAGAAGAAGTTGGCAACAGAGGATGAAATAGTTGTATGGCATCACTGACTCAATGGACATGAGTATGAACAAACTCCAGGAGATAGTGAAGGGCAGGGAAGCCTAGAGTACTACAGTCCATGGGGTCACAAAGAGTCAGACATGACTGAGTGACTGAAGGACAACGAAAAACACAACCTGGGAGTCTCTCTGCCCTGCCCTTTAGGAGGACACATTCTGCCCTGAGCAGATAATAGGTATCAGGAAACAAGAGGACAGCAAACATTAAGAACTAACCAAATGGCATTTCACAATCAATTCTATTTTATTTAGAAGTGATATTTTTCTAATTTTATTTTTTTATAATATCTGGCTCTTTTGCTGAGCTTCTCATGGCTTTTGGAAACTAAAACAGTAATGCAAAGTGAGTTTTCTGTTCGTGAGTCTAAGCTTGCTCTGCTCTCCGTGCACAACAGGCCATATAACAGAGAGGGAGTGTTGAGGCAAGGAATATGATTTTTTTCGTAAAGCCAACTGACCAAGAAGATGGCAGACTAATTCTCAAAATAAACATTGTGTTGGGTCTGGATGCCAGGTTGTTTTGTAGAACAGAGAGGGGGAGGAGTTGAGGAAGTAAAGAAAATGGCCTATTATCTTGCAAATCTCTCCTGGACTGGCCAACTTTGGGTATGTTTTAATGTCTTTTACAGGGTTATCTCCCTGTGAGCTAAAAAAAAGCCACTTTAACAGTCATGTACAGGGGCAGGGTTCCCTGAGATAGGCCATTAAGTATGACTATAATTACAAAAGCAATGACAAGCAAAGATTAAAGTCAAGGAAACAGATCCAACACAGCCAGAATTGACTCTTCTCTGCAACAGATCCACATTTTGATAAAATGCTACTAGATCACAAAACAGAAATGCATCCTCTAATAGGCTCCAAGTCCTCTCTCGTTGTGTCTCATAATATAATAGTCTTCCTTTAGCCATGGTTTACTTTACCTGTGGTTAACCAAGATCAGAATATATTAAATGGAAAATTACAGAAATAATCCATAATTTTTATGGGCACGATTCTGAGTTGTGTGATGAAATACTGTGCTATCTTGTTCCATCCACCTGTTCCATACACCTGGGATCCAAACTATCCCTTTATCCAGTATATCCTTGGAGTATACACTACCACTGGTTAGGAAAAAAACAAAAATAGCATACATAAGGTTTGGTACTATCTGCAGTTTCTGTCACCCACTGTGGGCCTTGGATGGTATCCCTGTGAATAAGAGAGGGAACTACTGTACTCTGGAGTGTCAGAAACAAACTTCAGTGTCATGATCCACGAGCGGGTTGGAAAAGAATTTTCAGACATGAGACAGAATGAGGGGAAATAAAGTTTATTAGAGTGGGAGACACTGTTAGAACAGCAGGCCAGTTCAAGGGAGAGCCAACGTTGAACACGGGTCCTTAGTCCATTTTTGTAGCCTGGGTACGAGGAGCGGACAGGGGTCTTGTGGGTCATTTGCTGATTGGATGAGGCAGGTATACTGGGTGGGGAAGAGTAAGGCAAATACCTTCTCCCTGTGGGGCGGGAAAGGAGACAGGTTATACTGCTCAGGAGGACCTGAAATCCACTTTTAGTTACAACATGGGGGAGGGAAGGACGATAAGGGTCTGGTTTTTTCGGTTCCTGCATTCCAAGACTCTCCTTGTTTTTTTCTGTTCTTTTGTTCTTGGGACACCACATTCAGGATCTATTTTAGTGACTGGAATAGTTATACAATATTGTACAGTTTGGCAGGCAGTTTCAAAAATCTGTTTCTGAATTTCTTCAAAGCTCTTAGATGTGGTAGCTGAAAGTGTCAGTTCAGTTCAGTTCAGTCGCTCAGTCGTGTCTCTTTGCGACCTCACGGACTGCAAGTGTGGATGGTGATGACTGAGTCTGAATTCTTGTTCTTCTGCTTCTTCTATGGCATGCAGCAAGTTGTTTACTCTTCCTGAGCTCCAGTTTTATTTCCTTAATAAGACTGTTAAAAAGAAATGAATGAGATAATATGTATTCGGTTGGGCAACTGTCTGAGATGTTAATTTATATATTGTTCAGGTTGCTATAGGTATTTCTGCCTCCCCAGTACAAAGAAAGCAACCAATTCTGCCTCAGGGAGTAGTTATCAGCTTTAATATTGCAGGATCAAAATTTAAAGTTTTCTGATACTCTGAACAAAACCTTTGGTCTAATCTTGAAGGTGATATAGCTGGATTGCTCCAGGTGGCAGGAGTCATCAAGGGTTAGGAGAAGAAGTGGACCAACACTGGAGAGAAAGCTATTTGGGAAACACCTCCTCACATTTAGAAGAGATTTCAAAACAGTCAGGGGCATGTGGTCTCTTCCCATACAGTAGCAGGATCCAGGGCCCCTGATGGTGGCCAGCTTGTTACAAAATTGTGTCAAGATAGAATGACAGAACCTATTTTCTTGAACAGATTCTCAGCTTGATTTATAATTTAAAGATATTTAACGTAGGATATATGAACCTCCTCCATTTGTATTCCATATTTAATATTTATATTTATTTTTTTATTTTTGGCTGTGCTGGGTCTTTGTTGCTTTGTACAAGCTTTTAGTTGTGGTGAGCGGGGGCTATTCTTCCTTGTGGCGCACGGGCTTCTCATGGTGGCTGGTGGTTTCTCTTGTTGCAGAGCACAGGCTCAAAGGCCTTTGGGCTGCAGTATTTTGCAGCATACAGGCTTAGCTGATCCAAGGCATGTGGAATCTTCCCAGACCAGGGATCAAGCCTGTGTCCCCTGCATTGGCAGGTGGATTCACATCCACTACAGCACCAGGGAAGTCCCTCCATTTGTATTTTAGTCCTGTGTGTGTGCTAAGTCACTTCAGTTGTGTCTGACTCTGTGCAACACTATGGACTGTAGCCTGCCAAGCTTCTCTGTCCTTGAGATTCTCTAGGCAAGAATATTGGAGTAGGTTGCCATTTCCTCCTCCAGGGGATCTTTGTGACCCAGGGATGGAACCGGTGTCTCTTATGTATCCTGTATTGGCAGGCAGGTTCTTTACCACTAGTGCCACCTGGGAAGCATTCTTGTCCTAGGCCCTGTAAGTATTAGGGGTGGCCTGGGGCAGGAGCCATAAGGACTTAGATCATGAACATCCAACAGTGATAGCTAATGGGTCTGAAGACCAGAGGGCTCATCTCAGAATATTATGCAGTGTGTAGGACCCTGGGATGGTATATGTATGTATGCTTAGTTGCTCAGTCGTGTCCTACTCTTTGCAACACCACGGACTGCAGCCTGTCAGGCTCCTCGGTCCATGGGCGTTCTCCAGGCAAGAATACTAGAGTGGGTTGCCATACCCTCCTCCAGGGGATCTTCCCAACCCAGGGATCAAACCCAGGTCTCCCTTATTGCAGGCAGATTCTTTACCGTCTGAACTACCAGGAAGCCCTGGGATGGTATCAATTCAGTTCATTTCAGTTGCTCAGTTGTGTCCGACTCTTTGCAACCCCATGAATTGCGGCACCAGGCCTCCCTGTCCATCACGAACTCCCGGAGTCCACCCAAACTCATGTCCATTGTGTCAGTGATGCCATCCAACCATCTCATCCTCTGTCATCCCCTTCTCCTCCTGCTCTCAATCTTTCCCAGAATCAGGGTCTTTTCAAATGAGTCAGCTCTCCGCATCAGGGGGCCAAAGTATTGGAGTTTCAGCTTCATCAGTCCTTCCAATGAACACCCAGGACTGATCTCCTTTAGGATGGACTGGTTGGATCTCCTTGCCGTCCAAGGGACTCTCAAGAGTCTTCTCCAACACCACAATTCAAAACCATCAATTCTTCTGCACTCAGCTTTATTTTATAGTCCAACTCTCACATCCATACATGACTACTGGAAAAACCATAGCCTTAACTAGACAGACCTTTATTGGCAGAGTATTGTCTCTGCTTTTTAATATGCTCTCTAGGTTGGTCATAACTTTCCTTCCAAGGAGCAAGCGTCTTTTAATTTCATGGCTGCGGTCACCATCCGCAGTGATTTTGGAACCCAGAAAAATAAAGTCAGCCACTGTTTCCACTGTTTCCCCATCTACTTGCCATATATTTCCACTGTTTCCCCATCTTTTTGCCCCATTTTTAACTGATGGGACCGGATGCCATGATCTTAGTTTTCTGAATGTTCAGCTTTAAGCCAACTTTTTCACTCTCCTCTTTCACTTTCATCAAGAGGCTCTCTAGTTCTTTTTCACTTTCTGCCATAAGGGTGGTGTCATCTGCATATCTGAGGTTATTGATTTTTCTCCCGGCTATCTTGATTCCAGCTTGTGCTTCCTCCAGCCCAGCATTTCTCATGATGTACTCTACATGTAAGTTAAATAAGCAAGGTGACAATATACAGCCTTGACATACTCCTTTTCCTATTTGGAACCAGTCTGTTGTTCCATGTCCAATTCTAACTGTTGCTTCCTGACATGTATACAGGTTTCTCAGGAGGCAGGTCAGGTGGTCTGGTATTCCTATCTCTTTCAGAATTTTCCACAGTTTATTGTGATCCACACAGTCAAAGGCCTTGGCATAGTCAATAAAGCAGAAACAGATGTTTTTCTCTTGCTTTTTCGAGGATCCAGCGTATGTTGGCAATTTGATCTCTGGTTCCTCTGCCTTTTCTAAAACCAGCTTGAACATCTGGAAGTTCACGGTTCACATATTGCTTAAGCCTGGCTTGGAGAATTTTGAGCATTACTTTACTAGCATGTGAGATGAGTGCAATTGAAAGTGGAGAGTGAAAAAGTTGGCTTAAACCTCAACATTCAGAAAACAAAGATCATGGCATCTGGTCCCATCACTTCATGGGAAATAGATGGGGAAACAGTGGAAACAGTGTCGGACTTTATTTTTGGGGCTCCAAAATCACTGCAGATGGCGACTGCAGCCATGAAATTAAAAGATGCTTGCTACTTGGAAGGAAAGTTATGACCAACCTAGATAGCATATTGAAAAGCAGAGACATTACTTTGCCAACAAAGGTCTGTCTAGTCAAGGCTATGGTTTTTCCAGTGGTCATGTATGGATGTGAGAGTTGGACTGTGAAGAAAGCTGAGTGACGAAGAATTGATGCTTTTGAACTGTGGTGTTGGAGAAGACTCTTGAGTGTCCCTTGGACTGCAAGGAGATCCAACCAGTCCATTCTAAAGGAGATCAGCCCTGGGTGTTCTTTGGAAGGAATGATGCTAAAGCTGAAACTCCAGTACTTTGGCCACCTCATGCAAAGAGTTGACTCATTGGAAAAGACTCTGATGCTGGGAGGGATTGGGGGCAGGAGGAGAAGGGGACGACAGAGGATGAGATGGCTGGATGGCATCACCGACTCGATGGCCGTGAGTCTGAGTGAAATCCAGGAGTTGGTGATGGACAGGGAGGCCTGGTGTGCTATGATTCATGGGGTCGCAAAGAGTTGGACACGACTGAGCAACTGAACTGAACTGAATAAATTATATTCCCCCAAAAGTAAACATGACATGTCCTGAATTTCTCATCTCCCTAAACCTAAGTAGCTCGGAAGCAGATTTAACTTCATTTAAAACAAAATAGAGGCTGGATTTTTTCCTGTCTTTCCCCCTGCTTTATCCCTAGCACCTAGAACAGTGCCAATACAGTTTGTTGAATGAGTGGATTCTTGCTTCCAGTGCCAAGGACCAGTCTCACACCTGTCACACTGTGTATAGCTCCTGGTTTTGTGCTGTCATATATTCGGTGTCAATGCTAGGTACTCATTTTTGCCAAATAACACAAGATACCTATTTGTATCTGATGTATCAGATGAGCCTAGAACACCCTGTTTATTTATTAAATCATTTGAGCAACTTTAGCACTGTCTGTTATGCCCAGAAAACTAAGGACTCTGCCTGCCAGTTTCCCTCACTCCTTTCCTATTGAAAGTGCTCATCCCACTTATTTGATGGAGCCTCTATCATAAATCCAGGGTTTCTGGGTCCTGTATGTGAAACCAATTCTGTCTCAGAGACCAGAGCCTTAGGGTTCTAGATTCTTCTCCATCTATATACAACTTTTCTGCTCTTCAGAGTATAATTCTGTTCATTGGTTGTGCCTACATTTAATATAGTATCTGCCTTCTCTCCCATCCCAAATGTAATCCCAGAGTTAGAAATTCCCTTACCAACATCATCAGATGACTGCACAAGAGATACTCTTTGATCTCTGGGCCAGAAAGTGATGCCTCTACTGTCACTCTTCAGGACAATTTATTTAGGGAAGAGTTACAGAATGAGCAAATCCATCTAAAACCAACTTTCTTTCTTGGCAGCTGAGGACTGAAGGGTATTGTTTTAAAAGCCATCTTTAAGGCTCCAGGTAACTCTATGTTTTTCGGCTTCTGCTATCTATAGAGAATACACTTTCTCTCAGAGGACTAAAATACCGTATGGTCTCTATCCTGTTGTTGGGGTATAGTTGTAACCACAGCTAGAATTTTATTAGTCTGAGTTTGATCTTTTCCTGTGTGTGTTCACTAGCTTAGCGATTTAACTGTTCTGAAATTACCAGAACCAAGCTCAGTAAGCTCCTGATTTGTACACTTGGAGGCTCCTTACAGGGTAAGAGCTGTGCTTTTTGGTTCTGCATCCCTAGCACTTTAGTACCCTGCCTGGAATGTAGTATTGTTCCATGAAATCACTCCTAGAGATAGACTCTGTCAAGAACTGTAAAGGGTCTGAGTTTTACCCTACTTGCAAGTTAACAAGTTAGCCTGTCACAGTCTCATGGATGCTACTAGAAGACATAAGACTCCTGAGTCAGAGAGAAAGTAGCTAGTAGCATCTGCCTCTTTAAGTTGGTTCCCCAAGACCTAGTTTTCAGAGGGTGATGGAAATAGGGCCACTTAGCATCTGTACATGAAGAACTCTGAGCTTAGGGAATCAGAATCTTTGTTTTCCTTTGCAGAATTGTTATGGCTTTACATAACCAAATAAAACTCACACATGAGCTCTCTCTTCATTTCTTCACTGTGCCTCCTGGCATTGGGATTGGTGACTCACGCCAGCTGGGCTGCTCTTTCCATGATGGCTTTGAGGTTCTTGAAGGAAATGTGAGTCATCTCAGCATAGTAAAATTTGTTGCACATCAGTAGCACTTCCAGCTTTGTGATGTTACAGACCAGAAACTTCTAGAAGCCACTAAGCAGCATGTGCTTCATTTTCTTGTTGCTACCATGACCAATCTTGGGCATCAAGATCTGGCACTTGAATCTTCTCTGTACCCTGTGGTCAATGTCTCTGGGTTTCTGCCAGTTACGCTTAATTTTGATATATCAGGCTGACTGGTGCTGGATGAAATTCTTGGTCTTCTTTTGGATGAGTTGGGGCTTCATAAAGTGTCTGAAAGCAGTCATGATGCCTGGTTGGAGATGGAAGCTACCTCCTCAGAACCTTTTATAATGGGTAGTCAACATGCCTACCCTTTACTCCAGAAGGACACATTATTGCCATCAAACATTCTTGAAAAGGTAGTCTGGGACAAGGTGCAGTCAGTGCCTCATTTATAAGACATGCAGAGATGGCAGTGGCCCTTGGAGAAACGTCTCAAGAGATGGTTGAAGTGAGACAGAGGTAGCAGCAGTCTGAAGTTCACTTGCTCTTGCCCACCCCAATCTCAGAAGCCTCCAAGAGCAAGCAATTTTTCCAGTGTTTCTGAAAAAAGAAGCACTCTGTTTCTCCTGCCTTCTACTTCTTTGGTAGGCCAATACTCTCTGCCTTGAACGCCTTTTCCTTACTTCTCTACTATGTAAATATTATTCATCCTTCCAGATCAGAGTGAAACCCCAGGTCTCCTGTAAAACATTCCCTGACCAGCCCAACTCACAGTGACTTCTTCTCCAATATTATAGAGTGATTATCATTATCTATATCAATCATATTGACACTTAGGGAGTAACAATAATATCAACAGCTCTAACATTTGTGCATCATTTTACGTTTTACAAAGTATTTTTACACAAAGCATTCCCTTTGACTTTCATAGCAATTTAAGAGACATGCATTGAAACATGTATATTATCATTTGTGAAACGGATCGCTGGTCCAGTTTCAATGCGTGAGATAGGTGCTCAGGGCTGGTGCACTGGGATGACCCAGAGGGATGGGATGGGGAGGGAGTTGGGAGGGGGGTTCAGGATGGGGGACACATGTACTCCCATGGCAGATCCATGTCAATGTATGGCAAAACCACTACAATATTGTAAAATAATTAGCCTCCAAATAAATTTATATTTAAAAAAGAGACATACAAAGGAAAATACTGTATTTTCAATTTACAGATAAGGAAAGGCAGAAATTCAGAAATGTGCCCAAGATTACCTAGTTAATAAACAGGTCATCAGATTTAGCATTAGTTTCCAGGTTCATAATGGCTGCACCATGCCATTTCTTTTGGGTTTCTTTTGGTTTAAAGAAACCCCAAATGAATTTATTTCACACAATGTTAAGTCTCAGAGAGACTTGATAGTTTCCCTCCAGTCAAAGAGTAGAGGAAGAGATTAGAGTTACAGCGGAGTCTAGTAGCTAAGAATCCTGAGTCAGACAAAACTGCTGTGGCAATTTCTTGGGGTCACCAGGTTTCCTTGCCTTCCAGAACACATTTGAGCTAAACCACATTTCCCAGGTTCCCTTGCATCCTAGATTTCTATCAGACTTGGTTCTAGCCCATGGGACGTGGGCAGAAGTAATGTCACTACCTCTAGGTCTGACCTTGAAACATCCTATTCAATCTTCTACGCTCTCTCTCCATCACTCCAGGCTGATTTATGGTGAAGAGATCTTGAAGCTACAATATGCTTAAGTCACAGGATGGAAGGGGCCTGTGTATATGAGTCACTGATTAGAGGTGAGCTGCCTAAGAGAGCCATCTAATGAGAACCATATACACTGCACTTTGCCCCAAACAAGAAACATTTATTGTGTTACGTTGCTTATGATTTGGGGATTGCTAATACACTTGGGATTAAAATCCAGTACTGTAATCTACCAGTCTGGCGTGACCTTCTGTGTGGTACTTAGCCTTTATTTACCCATTTTTAAGATAGAAATAATAACAATACATATCTTATAGAATGCTTCTGAGAATCAAATGAGAGAACACATGCAAAGGACTAAACACAGTGTCTGGCATAGTATAAATACTATTTAATCAATAAATATTAACTTTTCATGTTATTATTTCTAACACATTTTCTGCTGGTTCCTAGCAAAATTTTGAATTTCTGTCTTTCCAACTTGTCTTAGAAGAGAAAAGACAGTCCTTCCTCTCACTCTGATTACTTTATGATAATGAGAATGAGAATGGCTCAGGGTTAGTCAGGGTTACAGTCAGTCTGCCCACAGGCCTCATTTTCTAGGTGTCCTGCCAATCCATTCTTTCCTGCCCCTATGGATTTAAAAGCAGGGGGAAGGGAAGTCACCTGGTTGCCTAGTGGTTAGAATTCCAGGCTTTCACTACTATGACCTGGGTTCAATCCCTGGTTGGGGAACTGAGATTCCACAGGCCACTTGACAAATACATATATATGTACACACACAAATTATAAAGCTATTTCCATTTGAAAAAATCAAAATCTTCTGAAACTTTCTGAAGATCATACTAGAAATACATATTTCTAACTAAAGGTGAAATTTGATCATTCTTAGTCTTAATATTCACAACAAATTCATCAGTTGTGTGGTTGGGTCATTTAAAATGATACAACTAAATCTTTGAAGTCAAAAAATTCTATTCTTTGGGTGATAAGGATGTGTCAGTGTAACTTCATCAGTTGTAATAAATGTATGACTCTGATGGGAATTCCCTGGTGGTTCAATGGTTTGGACTCCGTGCTTTCACCAAGTAGGCCCAGGTTCCATCCCTGGTCGTCATGCAAGCTCTGCAATGTAGCCAAAGTGGAAAAAAAAGTATGACTCTGGTGAGGGATGTTCATAACAGGAGAGGCCAATCATGTGTGGAGGCATGGGGTATATGGGAACTCTCTGTAACTTTCCACTCAATTTTGCTGTGAACACAAAATTACTCTAAAAAATAACATTCTAGTCACCATTACTAATGGGATAATTATGTTATTAAAAAGACATTACCAGAGTTTTGTCTTGAGTTGGTTGGCACAGAGTATTCCCAGTACATTTTTTTTTCTCTAGTTGGTGACAACATAAACTGAAGTACAGATTGAGCCACCTCTCTGACACTTGGGAAGCTGCTGACAGGACAGATGAAGGCCTGTCATGGTTGATTTCATTTTATGACGTGTAAATGTGTCCAGCCCACCCACAGCAGTTCAGGGAATTAAAAAAGGATCCCAAGGGTATGCAGCAAGAACACTTCTTGCATGATCAGATTGGGAAGGTAAAGAGCGCTTCTTTGAAGATTATGCTTAATGGCCCAGGGTTAAATATAGGCCATAGGATAAAGAGCACTTTTCATCCACCCTCCTGTCAATTATCCTGTTGCTTGCTCTCACCTTGTCTCCTGAACAAGGAAACATGGGAAAAGTTATAGGCTCTGAAATCAGTCAGCCTTGATTCAAATTCCAGCTTGACACCTTGGCCAGATTTTAACTTTTCAGACATTTGCTTTACTCATCTGTAAAATAAGAATACCATAGCACTAACCAATGGTGAGTATCTAGGAATTTTTTTGTGCTTTGCTGTTGAAAGATTAAGAACAAGATTTTGTTATAAATTTGGAATAAGGAAAGTATACGAATCCAAAAAATCCCAAGGGACTAATCACAAGACTGGTAACAGGATATTTGAGTACAAATAATCAATTTCTCGATTTCCCCAACCTCTCCTTAACCCCTTCACCCTTCTAATACTAAAAGTTATACACACTGGTTTGGAATATGAAATATTTTATCAAAATATACTCATTTTCCATGTTTTTAAGGAACTGTCATCTTGGGATTGCTGGTGGTTTTTTTCCAGTTGTTTACCATTAAACAGAAAGCCTATTGAGATATTTATAAACCCATTAAATTTGAAAAGTCATTTCTATTTTCTTTTTTTTTTCCTGGCTATTTTCATTTTAAAACTGATTTACCATACAGTCTTATTCTAAGAAAAACTTTCAATGTGCTTACATAAAATATTCTGAAGTTATAATTTAATACACTTTTATCTGGTCCGAGTGCTAAGAGGTTTAGTCCAGTCCAGGTTAATCTGTGTTCCACAAAGCACAGTGGTTCAATTCTGGACCTAAGGAAGGTTTGATCTAAAACTTTGGCACTCTCTACCAGCTCAGAGAGATTTAAAGCCTCGGTTTGGCCTAGAATTGAACTAGTCCCTCCGGAAATCTCCAATGAGAATTTACCTAAAAGAAGATAACATCAGACCGCGGTCTAAGTCAGGAATGAGAATTTTTAACTTTGATGCGTTCTACCTTCATTATTTTATTTATTTATTTGGCTGCACAGCATGAGGGATCTTAGTTCCCCGACTTGGGATAGAATCCAAGCCCCTTGCGTTAGAAGCATGGAGTCTTAACGACTGGACTGCCAGGGAAGTCCCTACCTTCCTTATTTAAAAAGAAATTTAAAAAAAAAAATTTTTTTAAAGTAAATGCCAGATGCAGCAGAAGTAATACTCACACAATACTCATTTTCTCCCATCTCTGTCCAGCTTATAGCAGGTAGTTGGAGCCATGTGACTAGTTCTGGTCAGTGGGCTCTGAGAGGAACTGACATGTTTTGCTTCCAGGCCAAGGAAGAAAAAAACCAGTGCTTGATTCTCTAGATTTCCTTGTTTTTCCACTCTGACTCAAGTGTTCTCATGGATCCTTGAATGATCATGTGGAGGAAAGCCCACTGCCTACCTTTTGGAACAGAAACAAATTTTGTTGTTTTAAACCACTGAGACTTTGGGGGTTGTTTTTCACAAGAATTTAATTTGTTTGTCCAATTCACAACAATTCTTTAAATGCAACCCATTCTTACACTCATCATGCTTTGGCACACAGTGTTCTAATAACTGGAAGGTCCTAGCACCTCAACCATCAATCCAGTTCCAACCACAGTATCTTCTTAAACCTGATTAAAGGCAACATGGCACATCAAGGAAAGGGTATGGGTTTCGGAATTTGCTAGGTTCAGGTTCTAATTTCTTAAAAGCTAAGTAACATAGGAAAACTTAGTTAACTTTTTTTCTGCTCTGGTTTCCTCATCTACAAAGTGACAAAAATAACTTCACTGGGTATTTGTAAGATTAAATCACATTGGGGATATAAATTGCTTAGTGTAATGTTTGGCACGTAGGAAAAATACTAACTATTATTATTTCCAGGCCTCTACCACTCTAAATTCAGGTGTGTTTTCCCCTCACAGAGCACTTCTATTGCAACATTTAGTGTCTTCCATTTATTTTTTGCACCCATGTCTATATCCCCCATTCACCTATGAATAACCAGAAGTTAGCGGCATTGTCTGATTTTGTTTGCGGTTCTATTCCCAGCCTTGAGGTCTCCCTCACCATTTGTCCCTTCTATTGGATGCAGAGGAACCAGAGGAGGATACCAAGATCAGAAAAGGTGCTGGAGCCACCAGATGGAAGGGACTTGAAGCTTGAGTGCCTGAAAGACTGTGTGGGGTAAATTTCCACTTACTTCATTTACCTCAGGCCAACCAATCAAACTGGACTGTGAGATTAATAAGAAATAATTACTGTGTTTGGCACTGGGATTTTGGATTGTTAATCACCTTCAGAGCCTTTTATTCATCCATTCAGGGCTGGGATAAAAAGCACTTAGGCAGCTTTGTACGCCCTAGTCATCACTCCCAATCTGTAAGTGCTTGAAAGAAGTAGATCCTCTTGTAGTGTTGAATCCTGGCTCCTGTTTTTTCCTCCACTTGCTCCCTGACTGAGATCTAGCATGGGACTTGGTCAGTCTGCCACTGGAGAACTAAAGAATTGCAGTTATTTATGCCCACAAGGTGCCCTGTTCTGATAATAAGCAGTGCTTCCTGAGCCTAAGTTCCAATACTGGGTATAAAACTTAGTCCAGCTTTGGAGGTTTTTAGCTTAATATCCCAGAAGCACCTAAGAATGAAACCTTGCTTCATTTTTGCTGTGACTTGCACCAGAGTTATACCCCCTAATCTAGAGGCCATTACCTGCTAATTAACCACGGTGAGCATCAAAAGTCGGCTTTCTGTCTGATTGTAGTTGTGAGATGGGTGGGTCTGGACAAAATATCCTCCTGATGGTCCTCTCCAGCCTAGAGTAACAGTGCAGCTTCACATGGGCGTTCTGAGATTAGCACAGTTTAGGTGTCATCAGGTCTGCTTTTCCATTGGCATTTAGTATTTCAGTGAATGCTTTTTATTGTGACAAATATATTTTAACTGTAGGGTATAGCAAATAGGCTAATGGTTTTAGGGCCTTATTTTTTTTTATGAGGTATGGACATACTACATTTAGGGCATGCTTGGCAGGCACGCACATTATTTTATTGTGCTAAATCAAGTCTACTGGGACCCCAGCTTAACATTTGATGACTTAGTATGCAAGTTTGCCAAGGTCCGAGCAGTTGTCCTATTGCACAGTCACAATGTACACAAGCATTTAAAATACCTTCCTCCTTTAATCTCATTTTTGTCCTGTCGTCTCTCCTAATGTGCCTTGCTTCTATTTGCTGGCTTATATCTTTACTGTCCAGCCAAATAGACCAAGTCATTTCTAAAGAATGACTTTTATTGTTGAGTTTAAGGAAGTTACAAAATAAAATCAAACCTGTTGCAAGTAGGTACAAGTTGCCAATAGTCAATTTTCAGGAAAGCAGCTACTAGAATTAGTCTATCCTATACTCCTGGGCTTCCCTCATAGCTCAGTTGGTAAAGAATCCACCTGCAATGCAGGAGACCCTGGTTCAATTCCTGGGTCGGGAAGATCCACTGGAGAAGGGATAGGATACCCACTCCAGCATTCTTGGGCTTCCCTTGTGGCTCACCTGGTAAAGAATCCGCCTGTAATGCGGGAGACTTGGGTTTGATCCCTGGGTTGGGAAAGGCTACCCACTCCAGTATCTTGGCCTGGAGAATTCCATGGACTATATAGTCCATGGGGTCAAAAAGAGTCAGACATGACAGAGTGACTTTCGCTTTCACATACTCCTGGCAGCAATAATGACAATAAAAGTCTTGCCCCACAGATGTCCTGGAAACACCCAGTTTCCCTCCTGGAAGGACAGAGAACTGCATTTTCACCCAAACTTTATTATCTATACTAAGGATGTTTGCAGATTCCAGTGAGATAGCTAACACTGAGTGTGAACTATATGCCAAACATTGTGCAGCACATTTTTACATACTCCTTTACACATTGCAGCATTTTCACATGGTAGCATTTCACAGCATTTTCACAACTCTTATTATTATCTCCCCCATTTTACAGATAAAGCAACTGAGGTTTGGGTGCTTTAGGTAACTTGGTCAATGTCACAGTGTGTCAATTAGGATGAATTTGACTGAAAGAAATAAACACATATGAGGAGTGGTTAATACCAGTGCCTCTCATATTTTAATATACATAAGAATTATGTAGGATCTTGTTAAACTGCAGGTTCTAATTTAGTATACTGGGAATTGGGGGTGAAATTCTACCTTTTCAATAAGCAATCATGCGAATGCTGGTCTGCAGACCATACACTGAATAGTAAGTGTTTAACCGCAAGAACACTCATTGTTTACTTATTAATGAGAAGCTTGGAGTTAGGCAGATCCCGGATTGATTAAGCAGCTCTACAGTGTCTTTCAGGACACAGACTTTTTCCATTTATCTGATGTGCCATCATAAATAAGTTTTTTTATCCTAGGCCATTTCCTCAAGATGACCATCCCTGCTCCAAAGATGTCACATTTGTATGTGGCTAAAAATGCAGATCATTCCCCCTGAGACTGGGCACATTGCGAGCTCAAAAAAATATCTAGCAAGGAAGATATGGAAGTGGGTGAGAAAGGAGGTTGGGAAAATGAAGGGTAGGCATTAAACTTGTATGGCATAGCTAAGAAATAGTATAGCCAGAATTCAATCCATCTGTGTCCAAAGTTAACTACCTCACATCTCTTGAATTAACTGTAGCAGTTGTTGTTCAGTCACTAAGTTGTGTCCAGCTCTTTGTGATCCCATGGACTGCAGCATGCCAAACTTCCCTGTCCTTCGCTATCTCTAGGAGTTTCCTCAAATTCACGTCCATTGAGTCGCCGCTGCTATCTGACCATCTCATCTTCTGTCGCCCCTTTCTCCTTTTGTCTTCAATCTTTCCCGGCATCAAGTGACTTTTCCAGTGAGTCAGACTTTTCCAATGAGTCGGTTCTTCTCATCAGGTGGCCAAAGTATTGGAGCTTCAGCTTCAACATCAGTCCTTCCAAAGAATATTCAGGGTTGATTTCCCTTAGGATTGACTGGTTTGATCTCCTTGCTGTCCAGGGACTCTCAAGACTCTTCTCCAGCACCACGATTTGAAAGCATCAATTCTTCAGCACTCAGCCTTCTTTATAAGGTCCAACTCTCACATCCATTCATGATGACTGGGAAAACCATAGCTTTGACTATATGGACTTCACTGAGATGATTTGAAATCATCTCAGAAGGCAAAACTGGAATGCCATTGTTTTAAACATGCTCCACTCTGATTTCTTGTACCATGACAGCCTGAAGAATGAATGTACTTTATGTATATATTTTTAAAAAGGGAATGGATCTGTTTGGAACCTAGAGATGAAGAGCCAAATAAGCACAAGTCACAAAGATTCGTCTCAGTAGAAACCTGTTCTTCTGTGGAGCAGAGATAGTTCAGCTGGATTAGATGTACACATAAAAATATCCCTTAAATTAATGTCTCTTGACTCCATGCTCACCAGGAAATTTTCTGGTTCTTCATTTGATCTGCCAAGTAATCAGAAACCAGGAAGGGAGAGGGAGCTCCCCTGAAGTCTACAAGAGTTATTGTTTCTCTGAGAATACAAAGTTCCCACTGGAACTAAATGCTTGCACTTGGATAAAGAGAAGAGCTCAGAGACATAGCCATTTTCAAGTTGAAACTTACTATGCAATAAATGTGGATCCACTGATCATTGTAAAAGGAATACATTGCTTAGAAGACATTGGGAAAACTGGCTCCCCATTTTGGAGAAAATTTTTAAACAAAATTTCACAAAGACAATGTGATATGAAGTTCACATCAATTAGATTGGTCTCTTAGGGAACACATAGGAAGGTATTGACTAGAGCATTGTTTATGGTGCTGAGGAGTTGAAGGTAACCTGGGCGACCATCACTGAGAGAGTGGATAGGTTGAATGTGATGGATTAGAGATACCATATAACAAGAAATCAGCTTCCCTGGTGGCTCAGAATCCACCTGCCAATGCAGGAGATGCAAGAGACACAGGTTCAATCCCTGAGGCAGGAAGATCCCCTGGAGTAGGAAATGGCAACCTGTTCCAGTATTGTTGCTTGGAAAATCCCATGGACAGAGGAGCCTGGCAGGCTACAGTCAATGGGGTCACAAAGAATCAGACACGACTGAGCGACTGAGCACAGATAATGAGAACAGACCTTTAAAATATAGTACTTAATAACAAAAGATACAGAATGCAATATGATTCATGTAAACTAAAAACATAGCAGCACATACAAATATGCAGCTTGTATAACATTCAAATAAAAGACATACATTAAATTACCTTCAAGGATGGGGAATAGGAATGGAGGATGATTATTACAAAAAAAAAAAGAATGGATAGATACATAAATAGGACAGAGGAGTCTTAACAGGACCAATAATGATAACAACCAGTAACCGAATAATGTCATTAACTGAACCTTCTGCACTTGAGATCCAAGTAAGGACATTAGCATATGCAGGCAAGCACATACACAGACATAGTTATCTATATATACATATATAGATATAAATTATTAAAAGTTAAAAATGAACACATGATTCTTGTGTATTCACTACTTTTCTTATGATTTTGTATAGATGTTACCTTCAAAAATGAATCTCAGGGCCTGCAGTGAGTCAGAACCCAGGTGTGGAGACCCAGCAAAATCAGCCCCCTAAGTAATCCACCTTCCTAGTCCACAATCAACGTCTCTCTAACTGTAAGTTTGGAGATGCTAATTAGCTAATTATTAAAGCTGGATATCACCTTTCTGTCTAATTAGAATGTATCGTCCCTTTACTTCAGATAGAAAATTCATTTTTATTTCTACTCAGTTACTGTTTCTTTGTCTAATTAGTTCTTCATTTAATGGAATGAGTTAGACTGTTAATATCTTCTCATTTGCACTGAGTTCAAATTGTCACTGCTATTACTACCACAGGGCTTCCTTGGTGGATCAGAGAGTAAGAATCCGCCTGCCGTGCTGGAGACCTGGGTTTGATCCCTGGGTTGGAAAGATCCCCTGGAGGAGGGCATGGCAACCCACTCCAGTATTCTTGCCTGGAGAATCCCCATGGACAGAGGAGCCTAGCAGGGGCTACAGTCCTCAGGGTCGAAAAGAGTTGGACTCAAGTGACTGACTACCACAGATAATTACTACCACAGATAATTTTCCTGGCCAAGGTAGATTTTGGGGGGGTTGTGATGACAGATATACCTTTTTTTGTGTGTTTTAGAAATAACTCCTGATACTCTTTGAGGGAGTCGCATTTAAGGTGAGGAGACTATAAATAGAAAAGTAGCTCACTGAATTGTAAACTGGCATTTGGAATGGAAAAAAAGGGAGGAGGGAGTGTGTCCTTGAGTGGAAGAGACTTTGCATAAGAGGCCTACTGTTGTTTTAAATTAACCTTGATGCTATGATTTAACTCTTTGCTTCCAAGGACATTAAATAGGTTAATTTCTAACTAATGGGAATCCAAGGGTTACAGGGACAAAATTATGAAAATTCTTATGTCATGCTTGCATTTGAAAATTCTATAATCTAAAGTGCTGAGCAAAGTATCCAGAGAAATCCTTTTTTAGCCTGACTTTTTATAAAGGTAACTTGTAAGATATATAATGAAATTTTTAAGATAAACAGCTGTACAAGAAAAGAGAACTGTCAGACTACCTCCTTGATATAAAAATCCAAATAAATACACACATACTTTCATAAAAACCAACAGAGAACCTAGAACAGCTAAAAATGTAAGTGCCTACATGGTGTGTTTTTTATAGCTACAGTTCAGCTGTAAATTAACATTATGACTTTGTGGCTTTATGCTTTCTTCTTCTTAAAATGCCATTTATATGCATGCAGGTATAGCTCGTACTAGTGACTGATATTCTAGTTTGCCTCTAGGCTAGTCTAGCTGGGAATGAATTTTGTAAATGTCAGAAACTCCAGGCTTTTATCTCAGATAAGATAAATGCAAGATTATAACAAATTCTAACTGTCAACCCTCCATACAAAAATCTGTAAATAAACTCACTGCAGTTCTAGAAATAGAAAGTAGAATCAATTCAATCAAAATGCCAATATGAGGAAATCATTCAATAAAGTGAGTTCTTAGAGGAAGCATGATTTCCTAGACAAACAGAAAGGAAAATATTTGAAATCAGGATTACTAAATCAATGAAAATATGTGCCCCTTTAAGATTTTATTCAAGGATCAAGACGTATTACATTATTTAACCATTTGCTAAAAAAAAATTAATACTCTACATGCTGTCATTTGTTTCCTGGTACTTTCCTACGAAATTTGAAATTGGAGGGGAAAGGCTTAGAGATTATTAGGGGCAGCCAACTCATGAAAATTACTTTGAAAAGATTCTACCTTGCACCTATTCTCCAGGCTTTAGGTACAGAAAGGGTTATAAATAAGTTAACTAATTTATCACCCAGATATTTTGAGTGAAAGGAAACACTGCTAATAAATATATAAGAGTAATAGATATAAATCAAGACTGTTCCAATCAAATTGGATGCATATAGTTTCTCTATTAGTCACCATGATGTTATTTCTGAGGGAGTAGATAGATTCTTAGCTGATGTCTGAAATTCCACAATCAAAGCTTTATTTCTTTGCCTTAAACCAACAAGGGATTGATTCAGTTTCCATAAAATTACTCCTAGGAAAAGTAATTTATATTTTAACATGAATAAACCTTTCAGATTCTTCCCAGAGGGAAAGTTTGGAAGGAGAGGAAAGGCCAGTCTAGAATTCTGGACTGTGTTGGACTGAGGTTAAAGAGAAAATACATGACATGAGGGTAGCTGGAGAAGTCTGAGGATGATCCTGACCTTAAGACCTAGCCTCAACTCAGAGAGTCACCCACAAGGAACCATAGTGGCCAGCCAAGCCTCAATGGCCCAAAGGATCTATGCTCACCTATCCCTAAGGGACACATCTCTAGCAGAATATAAAGAATGAACTCCCACCTGCTGATGAATCACCTTGCTCCAAATAAGCTAGCTTACAAGCTCACAAGATAACTGCCATTTTTACGAAGTTTAGAGACTCCTTTATCTTCATCACACAGAACCAGCTAGAGAAAAGTCCCTGGTCAGACCACCAAGTTTTGATGGTTCCACACCCTGACATTCAGGAAGCACGAAGAAGTAGGAGGTGAAGAATTCCTGAGTTAACCCTTCAAAGCATCCTTTCTTTTAAGGGATTGTTTTGCATTTCTTGACTCTGAGCAATTTACATCTTAGATTTAATCACTATTTAACGTGAATCCTTAGTATTGAAAACAACCACAAAATAAATAAATGAATAAATTAAAGTCTCTAGGCTGTAATTTGGGCCATTTTTGACCAGTAATTTGCATTTACCTCATCCTTGCTTTTCACAACAACAGGTTATACAAGCCAGGTAATAGCCAGTGACCACTCACTTTTTATGAATATATAAATGAACTGGAGGATGTCTGTGGAGAAGATTATAGGTTTCATGTAAAGCTGCTTTCAGAAATAAGGTCCTGAAATAGAAACTTACAATCTGAGCAGAAATCAAATGGCTCCAGGATGCTTGTGCCAAGTTGTCCTTGCCCAAATGTCTGCTAGGGCAAGTACACCGTCCATAAGTCACTGGAGAAATCAAAGAGTAAATAGAAAATACCTGAAGAAAAATGAAAATAGAAACACAACAACCCAAAACTATGAGATGCAGCAAAAGCAGTTCCAAAAGGGAAGTTTATAGCAATACAAGCCTATCTAAAGAAACAAAAAGAATTTCTAATAAAAATGCTAATGTCACATCTAAAGAAAGTAGATAAAGAAGAACAACAAAACCCAAAGACATAATAAAGATCAGAGCACATAAATAAAATAAAGGCTAGAAAAATAGAAAAAAATCAATGAAACAAAGAGGTTGTTTTTTGAAGAGATAAACAAAATTGATAAGCTTTTAGCCAGACTCATCAAGGGAAAAAGAGAATGGCCCAAACCAATAAAATTAGAAATGAAAGAGGAGAAGTTACAACCTATACCACAGAAATACAACAGATCGTAAGAGATTGCCACCAACAATTGCAAACCAATTAAATGGACAGCCTAAAAGAACTGGATAAATGCCTTAAAATGTACTATCTCCCAAGACATAATCAGATGGAAATAGAAAATATAAAGAGATGGATTACCAGTAATGAAATTGACTCAGCAATTTAAAAACTTCCAACAAACAAAAGTCAAGCACCAGATAGTTTTGCAAATGAATTCTACAAAATATTTAAAAAGGAGTTAACACCTGTCTTTCTCAAACTATTCAAAAAACTGACGGCAAAGGGACACTTCTGAACTCATGGCCTCTATGAGGCCATCACCCTGATACCATAACTAGGTAAAGACACCATAAAAAAGAATTATAGTCCAATTCCATTGATGAACACAGATGCAAAAATCCTCAACAAAATATTAGCAAACCAAATTCAACAGCATATTAAAGGATCACACACCACGATCAAGTGGGATCTATTCCAGGGAATTAAGAGTGGTTCACAATTTGAAAGTCAATCAGTGTGACACAGGATATCAATAAACCAAAGAATAAAAATCATATGATTTTCTCAATAGATACAGGAAAAGCTTTTGACAAAATTCAACATCCATTTATGATTAAAAAATTCTCAACAAAGTGGGTACAGATGCAACATATTTCAACATAAAGAAGGCTATATATGACAAACCCACAGCCAACAACATTCTCAGTGGTGAAAAGCTAAAAGAATTTCTCTAGATCAGAAACAAGACAAGGATGTCCAATCTTGCCAACTTTATTTAACATAGTATCGGAAGTCCTAGCCACAGCAATCAGAGAATAAAAAGGGATCCAAACTGGAAAGGATGAAGTAAAACTGTCATTGTTTGAAGATGACATGACACTATATATAGAAAATCCTAAAGATGCTGCCAAAAGTTATTAGAAACAATAAATGAATTCAGCAAAGTTGAAGGATGAAAAATTAATATACAAAAATCTGCTGCTTTTCTATACAATAATAACAAACTATCAAAAAGAGAAATTAAGAAAACAATCACATCTACAGTTGCATCAAAAAGGATAAAATACCTGGGAGTAAAGCTAACCAAGAAGATAAAAGACATGTACTTGGGAAACTATAAGACACTGAGGAAAGAAACTGAAGACAGTACAAACAAATGGAAAAATATACTATGTTCATGGATTAGAAGAGTTAATATTTTTAAAATAACTAAACCAACTAAGGCAATATACAGATTCAATGCAATTCCTATCAAAATGCCACTGGCATTTTTTGCAGAACTAAAACAATTATAAAATTTGTAACACAAAAGACCGTGAACAGTCAAAACAATCTTG
The DNA here is from genome assembly GCF_027580195.1 of Bos mutus. Lineage (NCBI taxonomy): Eukaryota > Metazoa > Chordata > Mammalia > Artiodactyla > Bovidae > Bos > Bos mutus. The sequence goes on along the minus strand of NC_091626.1, from coordinate 49,172,875 downwards.
AGAAAGAACAAAGCAAGAGGTATCATGTACCTTGATTTCAAACTACAGTACAAAGCTGCAGGTGCTCATGCGTGCTGTCATGTCTGACTCTTTGCAACCTTTTGGACTGTAGACCACCAGGCTCCTCTGTCCGTGGGATTTTTCAGGCAAGAATACTGGAGTGGTTTGCCATTTCCTCCTCCAGGAGATCTTCTCGACCCAGGAATCAAACTCGCATCTCCAGCATGGCAGGCAGATTCTCTACCCCTGAGCCATCAGGAAAGCCCATAGTACAAAGCTACAGTAATCAATATAATCTGACACTGACACAAAAATAAACACATTGATCAGTGAAACAGAAGAGTCGAGAAATAAACCCACACACATATGGTAAATTAATCTATGACAAAGGAAGAAAACATAGGCAGTATGCTCTGACATCAGTCTTAGCAATATGTTTTTGGATATGTCTTCTCAGTCAAGGGAAACAAAAGTGAAAACAAGTGGAACTACATCGAACTAAAAAAGCTACTGCACGATGAAGGAAACTATCAATAAAACAGATAGGTAGCCTACTGAATGGGAAAAGATATTTACAAATAATATATCTGATGAGCGGTTAATATCCAAAATACACAAAAAACTCATACAATTCAACACTAAAACAACAAACAACTCTCAAACTGAGCAGAGGGAATTCCCTGATGATCCAATGGTTAGGACTCTGCACTTTCACTGCCGAGGGAATGTGTTCTATCCCTGTTAGGGAATGACAATTTCATAAGTCATGCATCAAGGCCCCAAAAATTAATAATTAATTAAAAAATTAAAAATGGGCAGAGGACATTAATAAATGTTTTCCAAAGAAGACTTAGAGATGGCCAACAGACATAGGAAAAATGCTTGACACCACTAATCATTAGGGAAACACAAATCAAAACCACAATGTGATATCACCTCATACCTGTTAGAACAACTATCATCAAAAAGACAAGAAATAACAAGTGCTTGTGAGAATGTAGACAAAAGAGAACCTTCTGTTGGTAGGATTATAAATTGGTACAACTGGAAAACCTCCTTTTGGTAGGTTCCTCAAAAATTTTAAATAGAACCGCCATATGATTCAGAAATTTCATTTCTGAGTATTTACCCAGAAACACTAATTCAAAAGAGATACATGCATTCTAGTGTTCACTGCAATATTATTAACAGTAGCCAGAATACAGAAGCAACCTAAGTGTCTATCAACAGATGAATGGACAAAGAAATTGTGGTATGTATGTATGTGCATACATATACACACACACAGAAATACTACTCAGTCATAAGAAAGAAGAAATTTTGTTATTTACAACAACATGGATGGATCTAGAGGATAGCAAACAAACAAAATAAAATGAAAACAGATTTATAGATACAGAGAACAAATGGGTGATTTCCAGCAGAAGCAGGTGAGTACTGGGCATAACAGGTGAGAGATTAAGAAGTACAAACCTCCAGTTACATAACAAATGTAATATACAACATGAAGAATGTGGCCAATAATATTATAATAACTTTATATGGGGGCAGATAGTTACTAGATAACATGGTAATCATTTCCTAATAAATACAAATGTCAAATCATTATGTAGTACACCTGAAACTAACATAACATTGTATGTCAATTATATTTCTAGTGTTAAAAAATGCACCATCCATGAAAAGGCTAAGAACCGGGACCCAGCCTATAGTTAACCCACCTTGGTCACTGCCTAGAGCAGCTCCATCCAATAGAAACTTCTGCAATGATGGTCATCTCCTATATCTATGTTGTCCTACATGATAACTGTTAGCCATTTGTGCCTGTGGCACACTTGAAATTTGGCCACTGCAACTAAGGAAGTAAATTATTAGTTTATTTTATTTTAAATAATTTAATTTTATTTAACTTAATAGATTTAAATTATTTATGTTTAAACTAATTTAAATAGCCATCTATAACTAGCAGCTACCAAGGAAAGTCTAGAGGTTAAAGCAGCTGAATGAAAGCAATTTGGAAGTCACCTTTGAATTCAGCAGAGAATCTAACAAGTTAACATTTGATAAACCATATTTTAACCCTGTAAAAAACTGCAGTTGCTTCTATTAATTTCTCTCAAGTCTTGATATGGCCTTCTAGACCCTTCATGGTCTAGCCTTCTCCCCTCCCCTGCTTCTTCATCCATTCTTCTAGGATCTCAGCTCCTAGGATTCTACTCCTCCCTTACTTAGCTCTAGCCCTAGTGGCTCCTTGCAGCACTGCTGTTTCAGGGCCTTTCCACTGATACTTCTTTCTGTCTAGACCACTCTTTTCTTAGCTATATGTGTGGCTTACTCCCTCCCATCCTTCAAATTAATGCTAAAATATTATGTTCTCAGCGAGGACCTTCTTGATCACTTTATTCAGAATTGCAATGCCCACCACCACCCGGACTCCTTATCTCTTTTTGCAACTTTGTCTCTTTAGTGTTTATCTCCTAATATATTTGTAACATAATTCACTTACTTATTTTGTCTGTCTCCCCAGTTAGAATATGAGTTCCATGAGGGCAAGGATTTTCATATTTTTGTTCACTTCTGTAGTCCATGGTATGCTCATAAATATTTGCAACTGGCTCTTTGCAGGGGGAAATGCCCTGATTTGTAGTATTTGTCAATTTCTGTATTATAAATACACCTACTATTATGACCAACTTAGAGAGCATATTGAAAAGCAGAGACATTACTCTGCCAACAAAGATCCGTCTAGTCAAGGCTATGGTTTTTCCTGTGGTCATGTATGGATGTGAGAATTGGACTGTGAAGAAAGCTGAGTGCCGAAGAATTGATTCTTTTGAACTATGGTGTTGCATAAGACTCTTGAGAGTCCCTTGGACTGCAAGGAGATCCAACCAGTCCATTCTAAAGGAGATCAGCCCTGCTGTTCTTTGGAAGGAATGATGCTAAAGCTGAAACTCCAATACTTTGGCCACCTCTGCGAAGAGTTGACTCATTGGAAAAGACTCTGATGCTGGGAGGGATTAGGGGCAGGAGGAGAAGGGGACGACAGAGGATGAGATGGCTGGATGGCATCACCAACTCGATGGACGTGAGTTTGAGTGAACTCCGGGAGACAGTTATGGACAGGGGGGCCTGGCGTGATTCATGGGGTCGCAAAGAGTCGGACACGACTGAGCAACTAAACTAAACTGAACTGATGACCAATTTCAATTTACCAAGAAGAGTTGGTTACCCAACATGAATCTAGGAAGAGATATGGTCAATCAGCCTACAATTCAAGCCAGCCCCAACATATCACTAAATTATACCCCTGTTTTAAAACACTTAGAATTTCTCAGACAACATTTCCTACACTTTGCTCTTGATCACCTGGGGCTCTTAAAACCAGACTAAAACCAAGGCAATCCCCTCCCTTGGAGATTTTGATTAAGAGGCTCTGGATGGGAACTGGGAATTTAATTTTTTTAAATTGAAGCATAGTTATGTAAGTTTCAGATGTATAGACCCCATAGTGATTCAATATTTTTGCAGATTATACTCCACTATAGTTTACTATAAGATAATAGGTCTAATTCCCTGTGCTATAACAACGTATCTTTGTTGTTTATTTTATATGTAATTGTTTGTCTCTTTTCATCCTATACTCCTAATTTATCTCTTCCCCCTCTTCCCTCTCCCCTTTGATAATTACCTGTTTTTTTCCTGTGTCCATGAATCTGTTTCTGGTTTGCATATGCATTTATTTGTTTTTATTTTCAGATTTCACATGTGAATGATATCATATAGTATTTGTCATTCTCTGACTTATTTCACTAAGCATAATATTCCATTATAGATAGATAAATAATGTGTATGTTTTAATCCAGTCATCTGTTGATGAGCATTTGGGTTGCTTCCATATCTTAGCTATCGTAAACAGTGTTGCCATAAACATTGGGGTACATGTATCTTTTCAAAATAGTGTTTTCATTTTTTTCTGAATATATGCCCACGAGTGGATCATATAGTAGCTCTATTTTTAGTTTTTTAAGGAAACTTCATACTGTTTTCCATAGTGATTGCACCAATTACATTGTGAATTTATATTTTTAACAAATAGCCTGAGTGCTTCTTATCATCAAGGAAGCCCAATTCACATCCACCTTCCACTCGGGTTATTCCCTCCAAAGCTGAAGACCAGCCCTGTGCCAGAGGATTTGGTGAAACCAGCTCATCATCCAAAAAAAAGTACAGAGACTCAGTGGGAAAACTGACAACCCTTCAACATACCTCTTTTACCGCAGGACACGGAGGCATGAGAGTACTGCAGACATGTTTTGAATCTAGACTGACAATAGTTCCAGTTCTCTAACCAGCAAGTACAAAATACCACTGTAACAGCAGGGCTTATAGAATTTTGTGTTCAAGAGTGATGTTTGAAAAGAAATATATTTTCCTTTTGAAAATGTGCATATTCAATTTCTGTATTCACTACAACTGAGGAGAAGTCACAAAATAACCAGATCATACCCTGTTTTTATGAAAGTTTACTAGGTCTTAAAATGGTTAGTGTCTATTACTGGATTAAATTACCTATTAGATTATAAAAAACAATATATTCAGTGAAACCTGTGCCCACTCTGCAGTAAGCACCAGAGATAGAATTCACAGAGAATAAGACAGCCTCTGTCTGGCAGTCTCCTGGGGACACATTTGAGTAAACTGGCAATGCAGAAGAATAAACTAATTAGTAGTTTAGAAGGAGGTGGTTGTTTTCTAGAGGAGGAATCTTCTAAACTGAGACCGAGGAGTGGGTGTTTTCCAGGTTAAGGCATAGATGGTTGGAAACAGGTATTCCAGGAAAAGAGAACAGAATGTTCAAAGGCCAAGAGATAAAGAAAACAAAGTTCAGTATGATCAGGGATATGATAAGACCTTAAGGCTAGAGGAGGGAACATTTCATGCAAAGATGGGCTCGATAAAGGACAGAAATGGTATGGACCTAACAGAAGCAGAAGATATTAAGAAGGGGTGGCAAGAACACACAGAAGAACTGTACTATACTTGAAGAAAAAGTTAATTTATAGATGTAGAGAGCTCTTTGTCTTCATAAGTTGTAAAATGCTTCTCTCACTCTTTCCTATTTCCTGTGCTCCACCTTTTCGTTATTGAATTTTAAACTCCTGGCCTTAAGAAGGAAATCTTGCCATTTGTGATAACATGGATGAATCTTGAGGACATTATATTAAGTGAAAAAATTCAAGCAGAGAAAGGCAAATACTGTATGACCTAACTTACATGTGGAATCTAAGAAAGTTGAACTCAAAGAACTGGTAGATTGGTGGTTGCCAGAGGCTGTAGGGTGGCAGAAATAGGAAGGTATTGGTCAAAAGGTTCACACTTTCCAGTTACAAAATGAATTAGTTCTGTGGTTCTAATATTCAGCATAGTAACTATAGTCAACAATATTGTATTGTACACTTGAAAGTTGCTAAGACAGACAATCTTAAATGTTCTCACCACCAAAACAACAAAAAGCAAAAAAAAAAAACCATTAAACATTGTGGTAATTATTTCACAGTATGTAAAAATATCAAGCCATCATATTTTTCACCTTAAAGGTAAACAATGCTTTGTCAATTGTTATCTCAATAAACACTGTGGAAATAAAGAAGTCAGAAAACAGCTACTCTTAGGAGTGAATACTGCTGCTGCTGCTGCTGCTAGCGAGAAGCAAATACAACAGGGATTTCCGAGGCGTTAGTAATGCTAGGTTTCTTGATTAGGTGCTAGATACACAGATGTGTAGGACCGAGATGCATGCTTGCATTATGTACACTTTCCTATCTGTATACTATACTTGAAGAAAAAGTTAATTTATAGATGTAGAGAGCTCTTTGTCTTCATAAGTTGTAAAATGCTTCTCTCACTCTTTCCTATTTCCTGTGCTCCACCTTTTCATTATTGAATTTTAAACTCCCGGCCTTAAATTTGTGTCTCATGACAATGGGTCACCACCCTAAATACACTTTCATTTAAATTTATGTTCTCATCTCAGCTGATCCAAGTGGCTGGAAATGACCGGCTGCAATTGCTGACGGGTTGCACAGTAATGCCTATGCTGGGCTGTGGATATCACACAGCCTTATCATCACAATCTCTGGCATGCACACCTGACACAGTATGCCAGGTATAGGTTAATGAAAAACAAGAAAAGATGGGGGAAAAGCTCAATACTGTCAGGGCTTGTTAATGAGAAAATATAATTATATACCTTGCATTTTAAGCATATAACTTATGGAGGTCAGCCTACACATTGGGATTCCTGCTAGTTTCCTGCTAACTCAGACAAATGATAAAACATTGATTTAAGATGTTAATTTTTTGTGTATGAATTTGTATCATCTTTTATCTGGTAGTGGGGAGGACACTTGTTTATGACCAAAAGTATCCCTTATTCATCTTGCACATAATAGAGGCTCATTAGAGTTTTGCTGTTGAATTGCACTATTAGCCAAGAAGTCCTGAGTCTGGTTTCTTCTGAGCAGGTAATAGTTCATAGAATCCCAGCAAAATGGAGCCAGAAAGGTCATGTGGAAAGTACTCTGTTGTATAATGTATGATACTTAGAGGCTTGATAGTATCCTTGTGCATCAAAGAGCATCTGAGGGTGATGGGTTCTTAATCTGGAGGCTCCTGTAAATAAAAGTCTTTGGTTTTAAGAGCCCAGAGTAGTCTCGACATGTCAACAGATAATACTGTAGTTTCCAAGCAAGAATACCACATCAATTAATTCACGTGGAGCCAGAGAGGGATTTTAGCAACATGTGAGTCAATCTGCTCTGCCTGGGAAGCTTGGAAATGAGCTGGTCTTTACCTTTCCCAGAAACATCTAAAATCAATCACCACTCCTCTCAGTCACACTGATTTATACAGACCATAGCACCCCTTGTTACGCCTCAACACCAAGAACAATACAACCCTAGTTTACAAAACAATTCTTTTATATGAATAAATTATATATAATAATAATATATATAATTTTATAATCTTAAAGATATATATATACCTTTAAGGATATCTTATATCCTTATCTTTTCATTTTTAGTGTAGAAATATGTTCTAGAAGGAAAAAGAAATCAAGCTATTATCAGGGACTCACTTGTAAATTTAAACTGTTCAGAAAGTTGTACAATTGAAAAGATATTTCTGAGATTTAATAAGTCTTAATGAACAAAATGATATGTCTTAATATTGAATCTGTAATTTAAGTTTCTTCCTCCTTGGTCCCAGCAGTGAGGAGACTTTCAGATTTTCCCAGGCAATTCAGAATCTGAAGAACTGATTTTGTTTGAAAAATTAGATCCAGCTATTTCTTAAAAGACTAGGTTTCTTTAAGATTTAGATGATGCTAAGGAAGTAATTTAGTTGAACCAAAAAATATTCAAAACCACAATACAGGCTGTTAATTATTCTCAAATTTTATTAATTTAGGAAACATTTATTGAGAACCTATGATAATATACATGGGAATCCAACTGGCAGATTCCTGGTGCTTCCTATTCTGCCCTCTTTCCAGAATCCTATCTAACTGGGTTTAAATTCTTGCTCCATATCTTGCTGGAAGATCTCATATGCATAATTTGATGTCTAAATTTCCTCATCTGCAAAATGGGAACAATAATTTACTTCATAAAGTTGCTTCATATGAATTAAATGAGATAATATATACTAAGTACCTAACAGAAGTAAATATGAGCTTTAAAAAGATAATTAAAAATAGTTTTTATAAGAGATTATTATTAAACTTTGCATGATATTACATTCAAGAAGTTCCCTTGCTGGGACTTCCTGAGCAGTGCAGTGGTTAAGACTCTGCACTTCCAGTGCAGCGGTGTGGGTTCCATCCCTGGTCAGAGAACTGAGATCCCACATGCTAAGTGGTGTGGCAAGGGTGAAAAAAAAAAAACACAAAATTCCTTGCTGACAGCTTACAAAGATTTCCTAAGAGAAGGTGACCAGAGCCTGAATTTTAGTTTCTCACCTTGTTCACATGCTCCCTCAAAATTGTGAGCTTCATGAATTCTTAGAATATTTCCATCTGTTAACTACTTCTCTTCTCATGCCCTAAGATTCAAATTAATATGTAAATTTACCTCACAGTAAGAAGTGTCTACCATGTTTCACTTACTAACAAAATTCCAACTGGGAGGCAGCTCTGTCAAGAAGAGTAATAAGTACATGTTGAACAGGCAAACAGAAGATCTAGTGATGAAACCATAGCTGACAGCTTGTGTCTCTGCTCCTAGTCCCCTCCTGTGACCCAGGAAGCATTCAAATCACATGTTCTGCTCAAGGATAAATACCTCATAAACAGGTATTAGAAGAGCAAACTGTTTAACCAAAGCCATGTAGTCACTACAGAAAAACAATACCAGGAAACTGAGCAGTTTTAAAATCTATGGATGAGATAATTATTGAGCTGAAGTGGTAACTTGATTACTCCTATCAAAAGACTGATAAGCCCAAAAGTAAATTCAAAATGGGTTAAAGACAAGAATAAGATCTGAAACTAAAACTCTTAGAAGAAAAACTCTTAGAAGCTTCACAAGAGTGGGCCTAGTAATGATTTTATGGATATGACATCAAAAGCACAAGGAACAAAAACAAAGTGGGACTATATCAAACTAAAAAATGTCTGCACAGCAAAGGAAACAAACAACAGGGTGAAAAGAAACTTATGGGATGGGAGAAAATACTTGCAAACTATGTATCTGATAAAGCATTAATCTCCAAAATGTATAAAGGACTTTTAAAACTCTATATAGTTAAAGTGGGTGAAGAACTTGAACAGACATTTCTCCAAAGAGGACATACAAGTGCCCAACCAGTGTATGACAAGATGTTCGATATCACTGGCTATCAGGGAGATACAAATCAAAACCACAATGATGTACCCCTTTTATATCTGTTAGGATGGCCATTATAAAAAAAACCCAAAAGCTAACAAGTGTGGAGAAATTGGAAGAGTTGCACACTGTTAGTGGAAGAAGCACAAGCTGGAATCAAGATTGCCGGGAGAAATATCAATAACCTCAGATATGCAGATGACACCACCCTTATGGCAGAAAGTGAAGAGGAACTAAAGAGCCTCTTGATGAAAGTGGAAGAGGAGAGTGAAAAAGTTGGCTTAAAGCTAAACATTCAGAAAACTAAGATCATGGCATCTGGTCCCATCACTTCATGGGAAATAGATGGGAAAACAGTGGAAACAGTGTCAGACTTTATTTTGGGGGGCTCCAAAATCACTGCAGATGGTGATTGCAGCCATGAAATTAAAAGACACTTACTCCTTGGAAGGAAAGTTATGACCAACCTAGATAGCATATTGAAAAGCAGAGACATCACTTTGCCAACAAAGGTCTGTCTAGTCAAGGCTATGGTTTTTCCAGTAGTCATGTATGGGTGTGAAAGTTGGACTGTGAAGAAAGCTGAGTGCAGAAGAATTGATGTTTTTGAATGGTGGTGTTGGAGAAGACTCTTGACAGTCCCTTAGACTGAAAGGAGATCCAACCAGTCCATCCTAAAGGAGATCAGTCCTGGGTGTTCTTTGGAAGGACTGATGCTAAAGCTGAAACTCCAGTACTTTGGCCACTTCATGCGAAGAGTTGACTCACTGGAAAAGACCCTGATACTGGGAGGGATTGGGGGCAGGAGGAGAAGGGGATGACAGAGGATGAGATGGCTGGATGGCATCACCGACTTGATGGACATGAGTTTGAGTGGACTCCAAGAGTTGGTGATGGACAGGGAGGCCTGGCGTGTTGCATTTCATGGGGTCACAAAGAGTCAGACACAACTGAGCAACTGAACTGAACTGAATGCTTTCTTGGGTAAACATCTAGGAATGAAATGGCTGGATCGTACAGTAGGTATATGTTTAACTTTGCAAGAAACTGTCAGTTTTCCAAAGTCACGGTACCATATTACATTCCCATCAGCGATGTATGAGAGTTCTGTTTTCTCTATATCATTGCCAATATCTCATATGGTCAATTTTTAAATTTTTGCCATTCTAGTAGGTATTTACTTTTTAAAATTTGTATTTCTTTAATAACTAATGATGTTGGGCATCTTTTCATGTTCTTATTTGCTTATACAAGCATATTTTTCTCTCTTTGGTAAACTGTTCAGATATTTTCTTCATTTTTCAGTTGGGCTTTTTGAGTTCTAATTATTGAGATATGAGAGCTTCTTATATATCCTGGATATGTCCTTTGTTGGATATGTTTTACAAATATTTTCCCCTAGTCTATGGCTAGCCTTAACTTCTCTTAACATTATCTTTCAAAGAGAAGAAAATTTTTATTCTGATAAAGTCTAATTTATCAATTTTTTATCTTTTATAGTTTCTAGGTTTTGTGTTTTATTTAAAAAATCTTTGCCTAACAAAAGGTACCAGAGAAAAAGGAGAAAAAGATTTTCTCTTGGAAACTTTTTGGTTTTAGTCTTTTGCATTTAGGTCTATGATGTATTTCAAGTTAAATTTAGAATATGTCATGAGTTAAAAACTGAGCTTCATTTGGGGGGAGTTTTGTTTTAGGAGGCATGGATACTAAATTTTTCTAACACCAATTATTTGTTGAAAAGATTAACCTTACCCCCACAGAAGTACCTTAGCACCTTTGTAAAAATACAATTGGCCATATATGTGTAGGTCTAATTGCTGCTGCTAAGTTGCTTCAGTTGTGTCCGACTCTGTGCGACCCCATAGACGGCAGCCCACCAGGCTCCCCTGTCCCTGGGATTCTCCAGGCAAGAACACTGGAGTGGGTTGCCATTTCCTTCTCCAATGTATGAAAGTGAAAAGTGAAAGTGAAGTCACTCAGTCATGCCTAATTATGGACTCTCTATTCCCTCTCATTGATGTATGTGCTTGTGTTTTGGTATTAGGGTATGCTGGATTCAAAATATGAATTGGGAAGTATTACCCTCTCTTCAAGTTTTTTAAAGTGTTTGCATAGAATTGACATTATTTCTTCCTCAAATGTTTGGTAAAGTTCACTCTTGAAGCCACCTGAGCCTGAAGTTTTCTTTGTGGGAGGGCTTTTGATGACAAATTCAAATTTTTACAAAGATCTATTTCTTTTTGAGTAGTTTATTTTTCAAAGAGTTTCCCATTTCACTTAGGTGGTCAAACTTATTGGTATAAAGTTGTTCATAATATTCACATGTTATCCTTTTAATGTCTTTAAGATCATTAGTAATATTCCTTTTATCATTCCTGATAATTTGGATCTTCCATATTTTAGTTTTTTCAACTCATCAGTTTTCTCAAAAAGCCGGTCTTTTGGCTTCACTAATTCTCCCATTTTTTGTTTGTCTGTTTCTTTGTTTACTATTTTGTTGATTTCTGCTGAGATATTTTAATTTCCTTTCTTCTGCTCACCTTGGATTTAATTTGCTCTTCTTTTCTAGTTTATTAAAATAGAAATTTAGGTTATTGATTTTAAATGTTTATACCATTCTATTATAAGTGCTACAAATTTCTTTTAAGCACCCCACAACTTTTGGCATGTCATGTTTACATTTTCCTTTAGTTCAAAATGTTTTCTTAATTCCTTGTGATTTCTCCTTTGGCTCATGGGTAATTTAGAAAAGTCTGGTTATTTTCTAATCATTTGAAAATCTTCACGGTATCTTTCTGTTATTAATTTCTAATCTAATTCTGTGTAGGCAAAGAACACATTTGGATTATTTGGAACTTTATTGAGATTTGTTTTATGACCAAATGGTCCCATGTAGACTTGAAAATCATATGTATTATGCATATGTTGGGTGGAGTGTTCTATAAATGCCAATTAGGTCAAGTTGGTGGATAATGTTGACCAAATCTTCTGTATTTACTGATTTTCTGCCTACTCGTTCTTTTATTTATTGAGAGAGAAGAGTTGAAATCTTTAACAATAATTGTGGATGTGTCTATTTATTTCTTTCAGTTTGATTAGTATTGGAGAACAGGGTTTGGTTTTTTATTTTACATCTGATTCTAACATGCAGGCAGCTGTAAGGGGTGTTGCTCTATAACCAATAGTTCTCAAACTTCAACATGTAGCAGAATCGCTTAGGGTGCTTATTAAAACACGCATTGCTAGGCACTTCTCTGAGTTTCTGATTCTGCAGGTCTGGATGAATTCGCATTTCTCACAGTTCCCAGGTAGTGTTGATACTGTGTTCAAGCTGATACTGCCTCAAGTGTTCAAGAGGTCATGTTTTAAAATCACCTAATAAGCCAAAGCTTCTCAATCTTATATTCATATTAGAACCACCTGAGGAGTTTTAAAAATTATGATACACAGACTACATCCAGACCAATTAAATATAAGATCTGCATGGGGTAAAGGGAGTCGTGGGACCATCAGTATCAGTCTGACATCAGTATCCTTTAAAGCTCTCCTGTGTGATTCAATAAAAATAATCAAGATTGAGAATCACTGTGTGTGTGTTAGTAGCTCAGTTGTGTCAGACTGTTTGTGGCCCCATTGACTATAGCCCACCAGGCTTCTCTGTTCATGGAAATCTCCAGGCAAGAATACTGGAGTGAATTGCCATTTCGTTCTCCAGGGGACCTTCCTTATCCAGAGATCCAACCTGAGTCTCCTGCATTGCAGGGAAATTCTTTACCATCTGAGCCACAGGGAAGCCCTGAGAATCATTGCTCTATACTATGCCAATGATCTAGATTGCCCAAGGAAGTCTGTGGGGCTCGTGACCAAAATTTCATCAATGTCCTCTGAGTAAGAAACACTGTGGCACTACCAGGAAATTGCAGGTTGTATGAATGATCTTTAGTAAACTAGGGTAGGAGACAGTGTTAGCTCCTCCTCCTTTGCTTCACCTAGCACATTTGTAAAATGGGGCCTATAGTTCCTGTCCATTTCCTAGAACACAGAAAGATTCTGATGACCAATAGCATTCTGTCTTTTATCATTGGGAAAAAAATTTCAATTAATCTTTAATTAATGATATTTGTTTTCCATAATGAGTTTTTATACATAGTTTATCTAGAGAAGAAAAATATTGACTAAAATTTACCCAACATAACTTTAATCCTTCCTGACACTTCCAAGGTAGTTAACTGTGTAACAGAGGTATACTCCAAATCCTTTAACAGTCATTCCAATAGTAAAGTTATTAAACTCTTTTTAAATTTCCATTAACCCTTCCATTTTCCTTCATCATGCACAGGGGCTTTGACCAATGAGAAAAAATTCTAGCAGAAGAATTATGACAAACAGTGCTAACACTGCAATAGCACAGCCTTCTATTTTTTTCTCCTCCTCTCCCTACTTTTTTGTTTTAAAAAAATGGAGTAATTACACTCAAAGTACAAATCCTGTAATTTTTACAATACTCATATGAGACAGTCAGAACAGGTTTTACTGTCCATATCTTTCAGCTGAAAAAAACTAAAGCAGGTAAAGAGAGACTGCACAAGCACTAGCCTATACCACAGGTTCTTTGAATGCAGGTACAAAATTTTCCCCAACTGAGAGGAAAGAAAAATGGCGTAACTCCAGGACAGGAGTTTCCAGGCAGGAAAACCAGAGATTTTCAGATAGCCTCAGGAGCCATCCTGGAGATTCACAGGCAAAGGGCCATTATGGGCAGAATGGAATATTTAGAGATGAAGTCATCTAATCACAGTCATTTTGCAAAAGGGAAATCTGACTTGCCCTAGGCAGCTAGAAAATGTGAAGAGACTCTGACAGACAGGAGACCTGAGTTCTGGCCTCATTGTGCCACTAAGTCTCAGACTTAGCCATTAACCTACAGATATTTGCAATAGAATGTCCTACAAACATTTCAAACTCAAGTTCAAAATTATTTCTTCCTCCTCTCCCATCCCCAGTCTCTTCCATCTCTTGTGATGATCATCTCAATAAAAGACCCAGGGCAGGGTCCTGAGAACCATCCCTCTCCTCATCTCCCATGTCCCCTCAGTTACACCAAATCCTGCCTTGAGTCTTTGGATCTACCATCTCCCTCTCCTTTTCATTTCTTCTGCCACTTCTGTCTCAGTTCAGGCCCTCACTACCCCTGCCTGGGTTAGGTTACTGGTGGTGGTGGTGGTGTTCGTTTAGTTGCTAAATCATGTCCGACTCTTACGACCCCATGCACTGTAGCCTGCCAGGCTCCTCTGTTGTCTAACAGTTCTCCTGGCTTCTACTATTGCCCTGTTTCAATCCATCTGCCACTCTGCCTGCCACCACAGTGAGCTTTTAAACAGAAATTGTCCATCACTGCACTTTTCACCACCAACTAGCTGAAGCCTAAAATTCCAAGCAGGATTCTCCCATCTAGTTGTGATTTGGCCTCTGCCTTCTTCTCTCACTTCATCTATCATCACCCATAACTTCAGCCAAGCTTGAGTTTTGCAGTTCCTCCAATGTCACCTTTGGCTTTGACACTAATGGTTCACTCTTCCTGGAAGTCTCCCCCTTCCCCTACCCATTGCCTGGCTAAAATTAACTCAGCCTTCTAGACTCAGCTTAAGTTGAAATTTTTCCTGGCACCCCTTTAAGTGTTCCTTTGATACTCCCATAGCATTTTGTGCAAACAAAAGAGTCATTAGTCACCTTGAACTATTTGCTCACACATCTCTGTCCTTCCGTAAACCCTGAGTGTGGGATGGCAGGGACAGCATTGTATTCAGTGTTTAGTATTGAATATTCATCCAACAAATATCTGAGGACCAACTTTATGCCAAATGTTGTAATGGATAGAGGAGTGAACAAATCAAAGATACTCCTTTCTGTCAAATGGGAATCAGTATCATAAATAAATAAAGAGGTAAATAAGAGAATGCAAGAGTGAAAAATGCTATGCAGAGAATTTAAATAACTCATGAGATATGACAGTGACTGGGTGGTTACTTTAGATTATGTCAAGAAGTTCCCTCTGAGAAAATGACATTTAAGCTGCTAAGTGAATGCCAGAGTGCTGAGTATTCAGAGAGAAGAGCATTCTAGCTGGGAGAACTACCAGTACAAAGACCAGAATAAAGGGGGCCCACGTGGCTTAAAGCAAGCATGGGAAAAATCATGAAGATGGGGTCACAGAAGAAGGCAGGGATGATGTTACATAAACGTCCTCCAGAGTAGAGTTTTTATTTTGTTCCAAGTGTGGTTAGGAGTGACATGATCTGACTTACATTTTCAAAAAGATCTCTCCAGGACAGCTGGGTGGATAATGGTCTGTGGAGAGTGGAAACTGAAACCAGTTTGGAGGAGAGAAACATCAGTGGCCTAGATCACAGCGATTTGGGAGAAGGTGACCTGATTTTATTGCAGCCATGAAATTAAAAGACGCTTACTCCTTGGAAGGAAAGTTATGACCAACCTAGATAGCGTATTCAAAAGCAGAGACATTACTTTGCCAACAAAGGTTCGCCTAGTCAAGGCTATGGTTTTTCCAGTGGTCATGTATGGATCTGAGAGTTGGACTGTGAAGAAAGCTGAGCGCCGAAGAATTGATGCTTTTGAACTGTGGTGTTGGAGAAAACTCTTGAGAGTCCCTTGGACTGCAAGGGGATCCAACCAGTCCGTCCTAAAGGAGATCAGTCCTGGGTGTTCATTGGAAGGACTGATGCTGAAGCTGAAACTCCAATACTTTGGCCACCTCATGTGAAGAGTTGACTCATTGGAAAAGACTGTGATGCTAGGAGGGATTGGGGGCAGGAGGAGAAGGGGACGACAGAGGATGAAATGGCTGGATGGCATCACCGACTCGATGGACTTGAGTTTGGGTGAACTCCAAGAGTTGGTGATGGACAGGGAGGCCTGGCGTGCTGTGATTCACGGGGTCGCAAAGAGTCGGACACGACTGAGCGGAACTGAACTGACCCGATTTGGGACACAGCATGAGAGTGCCTAGGACTGCTGAAGAGCAGATAAATTAAGACTCAGAACATGTAGGATTCTGGCTCGAACACCTGGGTAGTTACTGGGGAAGAGAACAGACGCTCCGCAGCTTCAAGGAAGAAGGCCTTGAAAAAGTCCCTTCGCCTGCCAGAACTTGGGGACAGTTCAGGTCAGGCAGCTGGATAGAGACACGCCCAGACACTCCGCTTGTGCCCGCCAGCGTCGGGAAGCTCCGAGAGCCTGGCGGGAGGCGCGCGCCGCCCCGGACTCCACATGGCTCGTGGGGGTTTCCGCGTCCTCCGGGCGGGGCCGGAAGAGGAAGTCGGCGCTGCAGCGGCGGCTCCAGCAGCCGCGGCGGCCCCACTCAAGGTCCGCGGTCCGACCCTGTCCCGCCCGGCCACCGAGGCAGCGCCGCGACGGGATCCGGAGCCTGCCCCGTTGAGCCTCGACGCGCCGCCCGGCGCCTACCCGTCAGTTCGATGGGTCGGCAGTCGCCGCTGTCCCCCGCCGCGGCCGCCCTGCTCTGGTGTTTCCTGCTCCCTCTGGTAAGGGGGGCGGGAGGGTTCTCGGGCCTCCCCGGGGCGGGGCCGGGCCCCCTCCCTCTCCCCCTCCCCTTCCCCCTCGCCCTCCTCTTCCTCCTCCTCCTCCTCCTTCAAACCTCCCTCAACCCCGTCCCTGCTCCGGGTCGGCCTCCCTTCTCCGTCTCCTACGCGGCCTGCCGCCGTTTTTTTCTTTCTTCCCCTGACTTACTCGCTACTCCCTCTCCTTCCAGCCCCCATTCGCGTCGTTTGAGAGCTCCCAGTACCTATCCCAGAGAAAGCCATCTGCCCAACCCCTAATACTATTTTGACCTTGATGCTTCTCTATAGGTTTTCACAGTTCCAGGCTATTTTTAATTGACCTCTGATTTTATTGTCCAGCCTTTCTTACAGCTGTTTAACCTTTACACACCGCCACCGCCCCCCCGCCCCCGACCCTGCTCCGCCTCAAGCCCTAACTCTGAAAGAAGGAAAAATAGTATACCTGATCCCTGGATGTTTAGCGGTTCAAAGACTGCGCTTTAGTTTTGTTGCTCTTAAACAGATTCCCCGCCCCTGTGTTTTCTGCTTCTTCTTAGTGTTCATTTGATTTCATTCTGGGGTTTTTTGGTAATATAATAATTCAAAATAATTTTTTAAGAAATACACCGGAGTAATTCTTTTAGTGGTTTTCAGTTCTCTGCCTAGTTTAAAGGCAAGGAGAGCCAGTTAAGAAATAACAACAAATATGTGTCCTCAAGTTTGTTTTCATAATTAGAGAAACGTAATAATGTCTTAAAATTAAACACCAAGTAGTTGGAGCTTCAGTAAGTGGTTGGGCAGGGCACCGGTGTTGTCTGTTTCAGTTTTTGTTTCTTGTAGACTTCCCGCCAGGGAGTTTTAAGTTGGAAGCTTTTATGAGCTTTATATAGAATTGCTGTGGTGTATGTCTGTCTAGTTCTTTCCATTAGAACGTGTAACTTTTCTGAAATAGTATATTTTGCTTACTCTCCAGTTTTTAAAGAATTACTACTAGTGAATGTATTCAGTGTGAAAGTGAAAAGCCAGATTAGAGCCCGAAGTGTCCTTGGTGTTTTCATAACTGGAGAAGGCAATGGCACCCCACTCCAGTACTCCTGCCTGGAAAATCCCATGGACAGAGGAGCCTGGTAGGCTGCAGTCCATGGGGTCGCTAAGAGTCGGACACGACTGAGCGGCTTCACTTTCACTTTTCACTTTCATGCATTGGAGAAGGAAATGGCAACCCACTCCAGTGTTCTTGCCTGGAGAATCCCAGGGACGGCGGAGCCTGGTGGGCTGCCGTCTATGGGGTCGCACAGAGTCGGACACGACTGAAGTGACTTAGCAGCAGCAGCAGCGGACGGTATTAGGAACATGAATGAGGGAATGTATCTAAAAATTGTTAGGGATGGCATGTGGGGAGCAGGATATAAAGAGAATAACAAAGTAGTAGTGTTGGTCTGAATCTTTGAGATGTTGTTTACTTTGTAATTAGACGTGTCCAAGTTAATTCAAATAGTATGTATATACACATAAAACTATAACGTAGGTATGAAGTTTTTTAGTGGTTTTGCACTCATTTTTATTCGAACTTATTAAGCTAATTGTAAGAATATATACCTGTGTATAAATTCCCACCTATCCTTTCTGAATGCAAATGAATAATAATAAGTACATCAGTTGCTCATAAACTCACACTGAAATTCTTTTTTAATTAATTTATTTTAGTAGAATAATTACTTTACAATATTGTGATGGTTTTTGTCATACATCAACAAGAATCAGCCACAGGTATACAGGTGTTGCCCCATCCTGAACCCCCCTCCCTAAAATTCTTACTAAACTCACATAGAAATTCTCATTAAAAGCTCAAATGCCTCTTACAGGAAAAACATAAACAAACTTTTCATTTAATTTCAAGTGCTTCACAAGCCTAAAAGTTTGTCCCAGTTCTAAATTGTAGCTAGTTTGTCTCCCATATTCTAGATGTTATTCTTTTCATATTACATGTATGTATTTTGTCATATTTCAGTATATTAATCTTTGAGTTCAGTACTCCCTGGTTGCAGGGTTGTTATGGGGACTTCATAACATTCTTTCACTCCACAAATAGCATACACCTCTTATATGCAAGGAGCTGTGCTGGTAACTGTAATAAACTTGACAATACGTTTTTAAGTTGAAAAGATCTGTTTTAGCGCCAACTAGTAGTATTGATTTTCTGTTTCTTACTGATTTCTCAGTGGATTTGTTTTCTTCTTCACTCTTTCTTCCTTTAATTTCCTGAAATAATCTCTTGTTCCTTTCCTTTTCTGAGGAACTCAAATAAATCTCACATCCTTTTTCTCAGCAGGGAGCTCTCTCTTCTGTTTGCTGGATACCTAGTTCCTTTTCTTCTCTACTTTAACTTTTAACTTTTAATTGTTGCTGTTGTTATTTTAACCATTTTCTCCCTGACGCCTTTGTTTACTCCTCTTCCCTATTTTTACAGCTCTGGTGGCCTCTCTTGAGATCATTGAATGAATGATGCCAGCTTAATAATTTCATTTCTTCTTTCTGGGCTTTTGAAGCAGGCCCAATGGGGCCTCTTTTCTCTTGGTCATGTTAGAACAGGGTCATCATCCTCTTCTAGAAGCAGCACTTAATCTCCAGAAAGTGTCATATCTTTGTAGAAGAGGCAGAGGGTTTAGTATTGGAAAGGCCCTTTAACATCTGAATGACCTTACTGTGTGTCTTGCTTGCTCAAGCTACAGCACGTCTGGCTGTTTTAGCGACTTCTAAACCCGTTAAACATTTGAGTCTAGACTTGAAGAGTGCCTGGCAGGTAGTTAATTCTCTCTTGTCTTTGCCATAATTCCATAGTACATTTATCTTTCCTCAGTCCAACTTCCACTGCTAGCTCCGACTGTCTCAAAGTTCTGTTTCAAAGAGAATGAATGAAATGTAGCCTGGATCTGTTTTCTAAAATTGTTTCAAAGTTCTCTGAAGAATCCTGAGTCTTTCTCATAGTGTTTTATAAAAGTTCTATTCATGTTTTTATTACTTCAAATAATTTGAAGTGTCATATTGATCTTGGGTGGTCTCAGCCTGCAGTGACTTGAGGCAGGATCTCCATTCCTGGCCAGAGATGGAGGTTGGGCAGCAGAGAGTGCTGCTGCTAGACCAGCACTAGAGAGAGTCCCTACCACTAGACCACCAGAGCCAGTGGCCAGTGGCAAGGCCCTGTCCTGTCAGCTGTGTACAAATGAATTTCCACATAGAAACGGAAAGTGGTGAAACAAGTGAAGTGTTTACTAGGAGGAAAAGTGTACGTGAATACAGAGGCAGGCTCAGAGAGTCAGGCCCTTGTGGTGGTTTGAAGCACTTTTATGGGGCATTTCTTCTGGGTTTCCTTTGGCTACTTAATCTTGCTTTTCCTGGTTCTGAGTCTGTATTTGGTATATCTCAGGGTCCTCCCATGTGTCCATGTGCATCTCTTAGCCAAGCTGGATTCTAGCAAAGAGGCCTATGGGTAGTTGACATCACTTAAAATGAGGTAGTGGCCCCTCCCTTTTTGACCTCCAAAGAGCCTTTCTGCACATGTGTAGTCACAGAAGTCTCCTTGACTTCAAGAAAGAGAATATGGGATCTTCAACTCTTATCTAGGTAGTTGCTCCTCAGTCATCGTGATTTTATGGAGTTTCTGTCCACAGGGGAGAAACTATTCAGCTGGGGCCCATCTGTCTCCTTCCTGAAGTGATCATCAGGATCTCCAGCAGAAAACTCTCTTGCTGTAATCTTCCTTCCTTTGATATACTGTACTAACTCAAAGAATCTTCTTTAATCCCTTCTCTGTCAACTTCCTGAGGAAAGTAGTTGTGTTCTCCTACCCAACCTATCAGAGACATGCTTAGCTGCTGTAGTGAACTGAATTGTGTCCTCCCAAAATTCATATGTTGAAGCACCAACACCCAATGTTGATAGTATTTGGAGATGGGGCCTTTGGGAGATAATTAGGTTTAGATGAGGTCAGAGAGTGGGTTTCTTGTGATGGAGTTGGTGCCCTTATGAGAAAAGACACCAGGAAGCTCACTGTCCTTGCCTTTCAAGAATATAGCACCTACACATACATTTCCTTAGCATCTCAAAATAATCCTGAGAGGAGTTTCTGGAAGATTACAGTTTGTCCTAGACCATATAGAAAGTCATCAAAAAGAGGACTAGAACCCGGGCTTTCTAGACATCTTTTTATATTTTTCCACTAAAAAATTTGTTTTTTGTTTTGTTTGTTTATTTATCAAAAATAGATCACTAGACTGATTGGATAAATTTGTGAATTTATTTTCACAAAAAAGGTCTAAAGATAGGAGAAGTCATGTTTATTATGTGTGTAATCATTTTTTATGATTACATTTAAATTTTATTAAAAATTTACCTGCAGTTCAATCTGTTTATAGAAATCTAGACCATAAAGCCTTCTGGTATGGACACTTACCCCAAAATACTAAATTTAAAAAAATGATTACCTTTAGGCCAGAAATTGCCAAACATTACCATGTCCTGTGGACTTAAATCAACTTGATTTATGGCTGGCCTTTTAGGCATTTGAGTTTATGACTTCTAGTATAAATCACAAATTCTATAATAGTTAAGTAGTAAGATTACTTAAGGAAAACCAAGGAGAAGTCTGGATCTAGGTAACAAATAGGATATAAGCCCCATGAAGGAGAAATTTTACCTAACTGATCCTCTGCTGTCTCCCATAGCACCTCATAGACTGCAGAGTATTGAATGGATGAAATAGTTACCTTGTTACTTCCCTGCCCCCTAGTATATCTTAGCCTGTTACATGTCCCCAGATTCTCCAAGTCTAAGGAATGATTCTGGGAATCTGCTTTCCCCATGGTGGCACAGAGACTCTTCTGATTCTCTGTAAATCTCTGTTGGGTGCCCAAGCTTCCATTGAGCCACTGATTAAGTAATTAAGATTTCACTTCATCTCTGAGGATCTTAGTGTACTTGATTTCAGTGCATCATTTCCTTAAACCTTGAATCCTGGAAGTAGTAGAAAGAATATAAGATTGATGATAGGATTTATTAGGGAGGAAAGAGGCATAATAGTGAGTTTGAAAATTACTTAGATCTGACTTTGGAACATCTATCATTCAGACACATAACCTCAATTCTGCCTTTCCTGTAGAGGTCATTTCAATTCTTACTGTATTGCTATTGACCTGAAACTCATAATCTGTGTAAAGAGAAAGAAGTTTGTAAAGAAAATGATACCTTCTACATTGGTCTGATATAAGGGTAATGTGCGGATGACTATTATTCCTGAGCATTTAACATTCAATGATTACATTGTAACTTTTAATCTTTTGGTTTAGAAATAAAGGGGTTTTTTTTAATTGCTAGTTCTCATTTTAAATAAATTCTGTTTGTTAGCAAAACTTGCTCCAAACCTCCAGCCCTCATATGCAGTATTTAAAATTAGAGGAATAGTTTAATTTGTAGATTTTATGAAGAAAGATCACAGGGGGAGTTAATGTGAGAGTTAGTCACATTCACACATTTTTCTTTCAAACCAGAGGATTAAGTATGTCTAATGGATAGCAATGCAAATAATGTGAAACAGGTTTAATTGACAGACTGTGGAGGTGGGTGGGGGAGTTGGGACCCAATGATACACATGGATAAGATTTTTGAGTGAACTTGTGGATGAAATGGTGGAACTTCTGGCCAAAACATGAGCATTGACTCTACCAGTACTCTAACTACGTACTGCAGTTATAGTGAGACTTTAACTTCTTAAGAAAATTCCTGGGAGGACCTCAGTAACATCTGGAAACCTGGTGAGTTTCACTGCTGTTTCACTGCTATCGGTAACCACATACTCTGTAGACAACATCAGAGCATCACTTGGAAGCTTGTTAGAAATGCATAATCATGGCCTCCTCCTAAGACCTGCTGGATCAGAATTTGATTTTAATAGAACATTAAATTCAGGAAGCACTGATCTATAATAAAGGATAAGAAATTGCTGCCCAGATTAGAGCATAATCTCTAGGCAAAAAGAATCATGCTTGACTAATTTGTTAAGGCTATTTGTTGTTATTGTTCAGTCCCTAAATCGTGTCTGACACTTTGTGACCCCATGGACTGCAGCATGCCAGGCTTCCCTGTCCTTCATTATCTTCCAGAGTTTGCTCAAATTCATATGTACTGTGTCAGTGATGCCATCCACCCATCTCATTCTTTGTTGTCCCCTTCTCCTCTTTCCTTCAATCTTTCCCAGCAAAAGGATCTTTTCTGATGAGTCTGTTCTTCGCATCAGGTGGCCAAAGTATTGGAGCTTCAGCTTCAGCATCAGTCCTTCCAATGAATTTTCAGGGTTTATTTCCTTTAGGATTGACTGTTTAGATTTCCTTCCTCTCCAAGAGACTCTCAAGAATCTTCTCCAGCACCACAGTTCAAAAGCATCAGTTCTTTAGCACTTAGCCTTCCTTATGATTCAACTCTCAACATCTGTACATGACTACTGGAAAAACCATAGCTTTGACTATATGGAACTCTGCAAAGTGACATCTTTGCTTTTTAATATGCTGTCTATGTTTGTCATAGCTTTTCTTTCAAAGAGCAAGTGTCTTTAATTTCTTGGCTGTAGTCTCTGTCCCCATTGATTTTGGAGCCCAAGAAAATAAAAGCTGTCACTGTTTCCACTTTTTCCCCATCTAATTGCCGTGAAGTGATGGGACTGGATGCCATGATCTTCATTTTCTGAATGTTGAGTTTTAAGCCAGCTTTTTCACTCAGCTCTTTAACTCTCATCAAGATGCTCTTTAGTTCCTCTTTGCTTTCTACCATTAGAGTGGTATCATCTGCATATCTGATGATATTTCTTCCAGCAATGATTCCAACTTGTGTTTCATCCAGCCCAGCATTTCACATGATGTATTTTACATATAAGTTAAATAAGCAGGGTGACAATCAGATTAGTCAAGCATGATTCTTTTTGCCTAGAGATTATGCTCTAATCTGGGCAGCAATTTCTTATCCTTTATTATAGATCAGTGCTTCCTGAATTTAATGTTCTATTAAAATCAAATTCTGATCTAGCAGGTCTTAGGAGCAGGCCAAGACAAGGAGTACAGCCTTGACATACTCCTTTCCCAATTTGGAACCAGTCTGTTGTTCCATACCTGGTCCTAAACTGTTGCTTTTCAACCTGCATACAATTTTCTCAGGAGGCAGATAAAGTGGTCTGGTATTCCCATCTCTTGAAGGATTTTCCAGTTTTTTGTGATCCACAGAGTCAAAGGCTTTATCATAGTCATTGAAGCAGATGTTTTTCTGGAATTCCCTTGCTTTTTCTATGATCCAGTGGATGTTAGAAATTTGATCTCTGGTTCCTCTGCCTTTTCTAAATCCAATTTGTACATCTGGAAGTTCTCGGTTCACATACTGTTGAAGCCTAATTTAAAGGATTGTGAGCATTACCTTGCTAGCATGTGAAATGAATGCACTTTTTGCAGTAGTTTGAATATTCTGTGACTTGCTCTTCTTTGGGATTGAAATGAAAACTGACCTTTTCCAGTTCTGTGGCCACTGCTGAGTTTTCCAAATTTGCTGGCATGTTGAGTGCAGCACTTTTAACATCATCTTTTAGGATTTGAAATAGTTCAGCTGGATTTCCATCACCTCCACTAGCTTTGTTCATAGGCTTTTAAGGGAATTAAATGTATACAAGAGTAAAAGTTAACACTGTATTTTTCAAGCTTGATCTTGATCAAGTGAAAATAGACCAATTGGCAAACTGAAAAGATGGCATGGATTCATGATGGTGTGTATGTTAGATAAATTTTTAGCTAGAGAATTGTTATTTTGAAAGGAACGTGTAAAGACTTAAATTTGGAAAGTAGGTCCAATGCTGCTAGATACCTTTTGAAGGAGAAAGATAGAAGGCAAACCAAACTCTGAAATGCAGTCAAAGAAGAATCCTCGAACTGTGCTGTTAGCTTGGACAAGAATAGAAGGGCCTGTTTCCTAGATTAGTATTGGGCTGGTGAGTCAGCATCAGGAGACCTTGTGAACAGAGGCCAGGAATACAAACGCCTGTGCTTGGGACTACCAAGAGATTGGAGTATAAAGCAAGGATGTAGCCTCAAGAGACAGGGACATGAAGGTCAGCGCAAGACTGATTCAGTGTAAAAACACAGATGAAGTACAGCTCTTTTTGTATGTCCTTTTGTTTAAGGTCTGATTGGTCTGGGGGAAAATGGGGAGATCATGTACCTGCGTGAGTATAGTATTTTCCATTACAGTTGGGTTATTTTTTTAGACTTGCAGTAATCATTTGACACTTGTCATACTAAAAGTTATTTAGGAAAAAAATGATCAAAATAAGCAACTATAACATTAAGATAGACTTGGTCTTCCCTGGTGGTCTAGTGGTTAAGAATCCACCTGCCAATGCAGGAGACATGGGTTCAATCCCTGGTCCAGAAAGATCCCATGTGCCATGGAGCAGCTGAGCCTGTGCACCACAACTACTGAGCCAGTGCTGCAAATTCTGCAAGCCATAACTGCTGAGCCCACGACCCTTAGAGCCTATGCTCCGCAACAGGTGAAGCCACTGCAGTGAGAAGCCTGAGCACTGCAATGAAGAGTAGCCCCCACTCACTAGAGAAAACCCACAAGCAGCAACAAAGACCCAGTGCGACCAATTAAAAATAAAGAACTAAACATTGTTTTGAAAAGAAGATGATATGGAATATGATTGAAGTCAAGTGATCTGGATAAAGTAAATTTGGCAATGTTCATGAGCAACAGACATCCCATGAAGTTTTATGTGAGATACATTTTAATCAGAAAAACAGGAAGTACTGCTTTACTGGTTCACACTGTGGTCTAGTAAACTTGCTTCCCTTGCACGTGAACTCAAGCAAGATGTGGAATATAAAGACATGGATGTGAGATTGATGATTCAACGGCCATGAAGAACACTTGACTCCATTACTAATGGTTGTAGGAACTGTCATTAAGACGGAAGGTTTAGGGTGAGCATTTAGGAGCACTTGTCATAGGGAAAGGAATTCCATGAAACTCTAGAGTCCTAGAAGTGGGGTTACTTGGAAGAGTGTAAGGAGAGCTGGACTGTAAAAAAAAAAGCAGAGCACCAAAGAATTGATACCTTCAAACTATGATGCTGGAGAAGACTCCTGAAAGTTCCTTGGACAGCAAGGAGATGAAACCAGTCAATCCTAAGGGATCAACCCTGAATAGTCTTTGGAAGGACTGATGCTAAAGCTGAAGCTCCAATACTTTGGCTACCTGATGCGAAGAACTGACTCATTGGAAAAGACTCTAATGCTGGGAAAGATTAAGGGCAGAAAGAGAAGAGGGCATCAGAGGATGAGATGGCTATATAGTATTATTGATGCAGTAGACATAAACTTGGGCAAGCTTTGGGAGATGGCAAGGGACAGGGAGACCTGATGTACTGCAGTCCGTGGGGTCACAAAGAGTCATGCATGACCAGGCGACTGAACAACAGCAATAAGGAAAAGATAAGTTCGAGTTTGGGATATTTAGGATGTGGGAGGAACTAATTGGGTATTAGAGAAATTTGAGTAGTGGTAGGAGACCCATTCCCAGTATCATGGCAGAAAGGGAGTTAACAGCTAATGCAGAGATATATGTGGCCAGTATTAATGCTGGAGGGGGATCTAGCTGCATAAAGGAACTTGAAGAACAGCAGAGTTGAAAGATGGCTGGTCTGGGTTTTAGAGAGCTCTGTTCTAATCTGGCCCCCAAGACCACTTGATTTTGATCATTTTGGACCTGTTTGAGCAATGAAGTAAAGGGACTAGATTTTGTTACCCTAAATCCCTTCAAGCTCTTGATTCTAAGCTTTTTATTAAGAGGATATTTTCATTACTGGTTGAAAATATAAACATTTTTTAAAGAGTTGCATAAAGTTACAGAAGACCACCCCACAATTGATTACAAAGGAAAATTCAGATGTTTTGAAGCATGTCTCTTAACTGGCAAGATGTAAAGGAAGGTATCCTTCCACCATAGGGTCTTTCTCAGGTGATCTAGTACTAGCACGGGTGGACCACAAATCTCACCTGATTTGATATTTGTAATGTTTGAAGGGACACTGCGTTTCAGGCCTCTGCTTCCTAACGTATTTGGCCCACAGTGATGTGGTTTCTGCCAGTTGGCCCTTGAACTGCGTGGTTTTGAACTGTGTGCGTCTGATTACACTTGGATTGTTTTCAATATGTATACTATGCTTGTGATCTACAGTTGGTTGAATTTGTGTGGAAGCAAATCTGTGGGGTATGAACATACCTGAATTTCGTTGTCTGTCCTGGAACCAATCTCCCTGTTACTGAGGGATGACTGCACTCTTGTTCCCTTATTGCTTTTGCTGCTCAAGGTTGAGTCCATAGAGCAGCAGCAGCAGGATCACCTGGGTGCTTGTTAGAAATGCAGAATCTCAGATTCCACCCATACCCACTGAATCAGAATCTGCATTATAATATGATAACTAAATAATTTGTATGCACATTAAATCTTGAGAAGCACCATCCACATAGCTTTGGTTTTGTGATTGTTGTTGTTTAGTCACTAAGTCGTATCTTTGACTCTTTTTGCGACCCTCTGGACTGTGTAACCCACCAGGCTCCTCTGTCCAGGCAAGAATAGTGGAATGGGTTGCCATTTCCTTCTCCATGGAGCTGTGGTATTCAAACTTTAACAAGCTTCAAAATTTCTGTAAGGGCTTATTAAAAGTAAACTTCTCATTGTTTCTGATTGAGTAGATCTGGAATAGGGTCCAAGAATTTGCATTTCCAGCACCCTGAAGTGAAAAGTGAAAGTGTTAGTCACTCGGTTGTTTCCGACTCTGCAACACCATGGGCTACAGCCCACCAGGTTCCTCTGTCCATAGAAATTCTCCAGGCAAGAATACTGGAGTGGGTAGCCATTCCCTTCCCCAGGAGATCTTCCCGACCCAGGAGCTGAACCTAAGTCTCCTGCGTTACAGGTGGATTCTTTACCATTTGAGCCACCAGTGAAGCCCTTCCAATAGCCTAAGAACTACTAAAGCTTTTACTAGAGACTCTGTCTTTAATCATATTCTGTTTGTGATTATCTGTTTCAGGTTTGTTTTTAATCTTCCCAACAAGACTATAATTGCTTATTTAGTGTTTCTTAGGGGGAGGGGCAGCTTTATTGAGATATAATTTATATACCATAAAATTCACCCACTTAAAGTGAACAATTCAGTGGCTTTTAATACATTTACAGATAGGTGCAACCATTACTACAGTCAATGTTAAAACATTGACATCACCTCAAAAAGAAACCAAATAGAGCACAGAGGATTTTTAAGATAGTGAAACTATTTCTTTTTCCATGTGATACTGTAATGGTGGATGCATGTCATTGTATATTTGTCAAAACTTACAGAATATAAAACACCAGTTCAGTTCAGTTCAGTCACCGAGTTATGTCCGACTCTGCAACTCCTTGGCAGCACACCAGGCTTCCCTGTCCATCACCAACTCCCAGAGCTTACTCAAACTCATGTCCATCACGTTGGTGATGCCATCCAACCGTCTCATTCTCTGTTGTCTCGTTCTCCTCCCACTTTCAGTCTTTCCCACCATCAGGGTCTTTTCCAATGAGTCAGTTCTTCGCATCAGGTGGCCAAAGTATTGGAGTTTCAGCTTCAGCATTAGTCCTTCCAATGAATATTCAGGACTGATTTCCTTTAGGATGGACTGGTTGGATTTCCTTGCAGTCCCAGGGACTGTCAAGAGTCTTCTCCAACACCACAGTTCAAAAGCATCAATTCTTCAGTGCAAAGCTTTTTATAGTCCAACTCTTACATCCATACATGACTACTTAGAAAAACCGTAGCTTTACTATGAAAAACCATTACTACAGTCAATATTAAAACATTGACATCACCTCAAAAAGAAACCAAAAAGGTAGAGAGAGCACAGAGCATTTTTAGGGCAGTGAAACTATGTCTTTTTCCATGTGATACTGTAATGCTGGATATATGTCATTATATATTTGTCAAAACCAGTAGAATATAAAACACCGGGGGAGACTGTAAACTATGGACTTTGGGTGGTAACAAACTGTCAGTGTAGATTCATAGATGATAACAAATGTTAATAACAGAGGTTGGAGGGAGGCTATGAGTTTGTGTGGTAAGGAAAGATGTAGGAATACCATACTTCCTGCCCAGTTTTGCTGTGACCCTAAAGGTGATCTGAAAAATAAAGTCCATTTTAAAAAAGGGAAGAAAGAAAGAAACTTCATATTCTGGAGCTATCACTCCCATTCTCACCTTCTACCAAGCCCTAAGCAACCACTAATCATCTTGTATTTCTCCTGCATGGTACAAGTACATGGCAAGGTGCTAGATATATTATTAATAATAACAGTTACCGTTTATTGTGAGCTTAATATGTGTTAACAGTTGCACGATCTAACTTAATCATTGTGACAGCTCTGTGAGATGTGGACATTTTTGTCATATTAGAGTTGAAGAGGGAATTCCCTGGCCATCCAGTGGTCAGGACTTGGTGCTTTCACTGCCAGGGCCCATGTTCAGTCCCTGGTTGGGGAACTAAGATCCCTCAAGCCATGCACCACCCCCCCACCCCCCACAAACAACCTAATGATGATGCCCAGAACAGGTTACATGACTTGTAACATAGCCAGTAAATGGTGAACTGCCATTCTATCCCAGACCTATACTTCCAAAAACACATGGAGTCTATTGTTGATAAACTGAATTTTCAAAGCTGTATAATCTCTATGAGAAATTTTACCAAACTATTAAAATGTAGTGGAAATGCTTAAATTATTTGGGTATATTAGCTTGTTCAAGAAATTTACTGCATGTTCCATAACCAGTACTATTCTACAATTTTGTGTGGGTGTCCTTTCCTCGCTTATACTAATCTTCCACTAAAATTTGTGTTTGCCTTAGTAATTCCCATATCGGTGAGTTTTGCTTATGTCAGTAGTAGTTTTCTACTATCATAGGAAGATTGTAGTCCCCCTGTAGCAGTAAATGTTACTCATAGTTGGACATCTTTGTATTTTCTTATACTTTTAAGCTTTTTAAAAAATCCCTTAGCTTTTGTAATTATAAAAGTAATGCTGAATATCATACATATTTTTATATACATGCATACAATACCATATTTTGTATAAAAGGAAATAGTGTATATGTATCAATATGGAAAATCTGACATATAAAATTTAAATTTTATGGCTTAAAGACTTGAATATAAGACATGACACTTTAATTCTCTTATGAAGAGCACATCGACAAAACATTCTCTGACATAAACTTTACCAGTGTTTTCTTTGGTCAGTCTGCCAGGGCAATAGAAATAAAAGCAAAAATAGACAAATGGGATCTGACAAACTGACGAACTTTTGTACAGCAAAGGAAACCATAAACAAAATGAAAAGGTGAACCTGTGGCCTGGGAAAAAGTATTTGCAACTGAAATGACCTGCAGAGGTTTAATTTCCAAAATATACAAATAGCTCATGCAGCTCAGAAACATTAAAACAAATAACCCAATTGAAAAATGGGCAGAAGAGCTAAATAAACATTTCTCCAAAGAATACATGTGGGCTACATACAATCACATGAAAAGATGTTCAACATTGCTAATTATTAGAGAACCGCCAATCAAAACTACAGTGAGGTACCTCTTTACCCCAGTCAGAATGACCATCATTAAAAAGTCTACAAATAGTAAATACTGGAGGGGATGTGGAGAAAGGGGAACCCTCCTACACTGTTGTTAGGAATGTAAATTGGTGCAACCACTATGGAAAACAGCATGGCGATTCCTCAAAAAAACTAAAAATAGAGTTGCTATATGATCCTGCAGTCCCACTCCTGGGCATATATCCAGAGAAAACTATGATTCAGAAAGATGCATGCAACCCAATATTCATAGCAGCACTATTTACAGTAGCCAAGACATGGAAGCAGCCTAAATGTTCATTCACAGATGAATGGATAAAGAAGATGTGGTACATATAAACAACAGAACAGTACTCAGCCATGATAGAGTGAAACAATGCCATTTGTATCAACATGGGTGGACCTAGAGATTATACTAAGTAAGTCAAAAAGAGAAAGACAGATACCATACAATGTATGATATCTGGAATGTAGATATGTGGAATCTAAAATATGACAAAAATGAATTTGTCTATGACACAGAAACAGACTCATAGACATAGAGAATAGATTTGCTTAGCAGAAGGGGTGTCGAGGACAAAAGGATTGGGAGTTTGTAATTAGCAGATGCAAACTACTTTATACAGGATAGACCACAAAGTCTTCTTGTATAGCACAGGGAACTATATTCAATATCCTCTAATAAATCATAATGAAAAAAATGTATATATGTAGAACTGAATCACTTTACTGTACAGTAGAAATTAACTCAGTGTTGTAAATCGATTATACTTCAATAAAATAAATTTTAGAAAAGCTACACAGTAGTATATATAGTATGATCCCATATGTGTAAAATAAACGATGTATATGTTTAAGATTTGTCTATCTTTCTATCTTAAATATTCATAGATAGTATCTGGAAAGACATAAGAAAAGCCCTTAAGGGGTGACTGTGGGCAGGATGGCAAGAGAGGGATTTCATACCTTTTTGTTTTCTTTGATTGTGTTTTCCTTTTTTAATTTTCTCTTTCCAGTCTTTTTACATCTTCATCTTTGCTTTTGTTTTCCTCTTCTTTTGTTTTTTAAACAGGCTGATGTGTTTCTCTCTCTGTCATTCTTTAAGTTTACATAAATGTACAGGTACATATAGGGACCTTTATTTTTATGAAAATAGGAAACATTGTAAATATCTTTCTGGAATTTGCTTTTCTCACTATGGATATGTATTTCTATAAGTAGATCAAGTTCTTTCTTTTTGAAGCTGTGTACAATACATACCATAATGTAATGGATCCTTATCTGTAGAAGATGTTGTTTTTTGTTTTTGCTATAAGAGATAATATTGCAGTGAATATCCCTGTACATTTATCTTTCTACAATCTTGTGCATTGTGTAATAATAATACAACTGTAGGATATGAATCAGAGAATTATATATATTAAAAACATTTGATCGGGGGATGGGAGGAAGGCTCAAGAAAGAGGGGATATATATGCACATGTAGCTGATTCACTTTGTTGTAATGCAGAAACTAAACAACATTATAAAGTAACTATACTCCAATAAAAAAAGTTTGATTGATATTGCCAATTGTCTGTTGTAAAGGTTATACCACTTCAGCAGCCTTAGACACAGTTAAAACCAAGTCAGTCAGTTCAGTCCCTTAGTCATATCCAACTCTTTACCACCCCATGGACTGCAGCACGCCAGGCTTCCCTGTCCATCACCAACACTTGGAGCTTGCTCAGACTCACAGCCATTGACTTGGTGATGCCATCCAACCATTTTATCCTCTGTCGTCCCCTTCTGCTATCAGTCTTTCCCAGCATCAGGACCTTTTCTAGTGAGTCACTTCTTCATATTAGGTGGCCAAAGTATTGGAGTTTCAGCTTCAGCATCAGTCCTTCCAATGAATATTCAGGACTGATTTCCTTTAGGACTGACTGGTTGGATCTCCTTGCAGTCCAAGGGACTCTCAAGAGTCTTCTCCAACACCACAGTTCAAAAACATCAATTCTTCAGCCCTCAGCTTTCTTTATGGTCCAACTCTCACATCCATACATGACTACTGAGAAAAATAATAGCTTTGACTAATCAGCAAAGTAATGTCCCTGCTTTTTAATAAGCTGTCTAGGTTGGTCATAACATTTCTTCCAAGGAGCAAGCGTCTTTTAATTTCATGGCTGCAGTCACCATCTGCAGTGATTTTGGAGCCCAAGAAAATAAAGTCTGTCATGGTTTCCATTGTTTCCCCATCTATTTGCCATGAAATGATGGGACCAGATGCCATGATCTTAGTTTTTTGAATATTGAGTTTTAAGCCAACTTTTTCACTCTCCTCTTTCACTTTCATCAAGAGGCTCTTCGGTTCCTCTTTGCTTTCTGCCATAAGGTTGGTGTCATCTGCATATCTGAAGTTATTGATGTTTCTCTCTGCAATCTTAATTCCTGTTTGTGCATCATCCAGCCCAGCGTTTCTCATGATGTACTCTGCATATAAGTTAAATAAGCAGGGTGACAGTATACAGCCTTGACATACTCCTTTCCTTATTTGGAACCAGTCCATTGTTCCATGTCCAGTTCTAACTGTTGCTTCTTGACCTTCATACAGATTTCTCAGGAGGCAGGTCAGATGGTCTGGCATTCACATCTCTTTAAGAATTTTCCAGTTTGTTGTGATCCACACAGTCATAGGCTTTGGCGTAGTCAATAAGCAGAAGTAGATGTTTTTCTAGAACTCTCTTGCTTTTTCAATGATCCAGCAGATGTTGGCAATTTGATCTCTGGTTCCTCTGCCTTTTCTAAATCTAGCTTGAACATCTGGAAGTTCTCAGTTCATGTACTGTTGAAGCCTGCCTTGGAGAATTTTAAGCATTACTTTGATATTGTGTGAGATGAGTGCAATTGTGTGGTAGCTTGAACATTCTTTGGCATTGCCTTTCTTTGGGATTGGAATGAAAACTGACCTTTTCCAGTCCTGTGGCCACTGCTGAGTTTTCCAAATTTGCTGGCATATTGAGTGCAACACTTTCACAGCATCATCTTTCAGGATTTGAAATAGCTCAACTGGAATTCCTTCACCTCCACTAGCTTTGTTTGTAGTGATGCTTCCTAAGGCCCACTTGACTTCACATTCCAGGATGTCTGGCTCTAGGTGAATGATCACACCATCGTGGTTATCTGGGTCATGAAGGTCTTTTTGTATAGTTCTTCTGTGTATTCTTGCCACCTCCTCTTAATATCTTCTGTTTCTGTTAGGTCCATATCATTTCTGTCCTTTATTGACCCTGATCCTGGGAAAGATTAAAGGCAGGAGGAGAAGGGGATGACAGAGGATAAGATGGTTGGATGGCATCACCGACTCGATGGACATGAGTTTAAGTAAGCTCCAGGAGTTGGTGATGGACAGGGAAGCCTGGCCTGCTGCAGTCCATGGGGTTGCAAAGAGTCGGACACGACTGAGCAACTGAACTGAACTGAACTTGCATGAAATGTTCCCTTGGTATCTCTGATTTTCTTGAAGAGATCTCTAGTCTTTCCCATTCAGTTGTTTTCCTCTATTTCTTCACATTATTCACTGAGGAAGCCTTTCTTATCGCTCCTTGGTATTCTTTGGAACTCTGCATTCAGATGGGTGTATCTTTCCTTTTCTCCTTTGCCTTTAGCTTCTTTTATTTTTCCTTTTTCATTTGCTTTTGGTTAAAACCAAATCCTGATTTAGATACAGTCCTTTCCAAAAGGAGCTTAGGAGAATTACTGGTTCTTATCTGTGACAGGTAAAGGATAAATTCAGCCTGGAAACAAGGAAGTCCTCAAAGACTAATGGGGTCTTGTCAAAAGGATACAAAGAGCAAGGTGGAAGAGGCCATATTTGCAAACTGACCAAATTGGGCATAACTTGAACATCAAATAATCCCAAACAATAGATTCATTAAGAATTTAATAGCTCATTCCACCTCTGCTGTCAGAATCCAGTCAGAGCCACCAATATTTAGCTGCATGAAAACTGCATTTCTTTTTTCCAGAAATAATTTCCTTATGTAACATTTTATTTAATCTGATGGCATGTTTGAAGAATTCCCTACACTTGCTTAGATCCATAAGCCAATGAAGTCCCAAGTATGCCAGAAAGCCCTCAAACCCAAATGTTCACAAGAGATTTTAGGTAGGAGAGCATGGATTAGAGCATTTCTGTACTTCGTAGATATTTAGATTGACTTCTATGTAATTACCAAAATTACAAATTTACAAAATTAATAGATCAAAAATGGTCAAATGTCGGTGCATACTTTAGTGGCAGAGGCTTGATAGTACACCATCTTTAACTGCCAAACAATCTTTTTTCTCCCTTTGGTTGTAGTGTAAGATTTTCTCAAAGGAGAGAGGAAGGATCTGGATTGATCCAAATTTAAAGGGAATTGTGATGCGGAGTACTATTCTAGTTATCTTGGGCTGTTTCTTCATATCATAGGCTCCACTCCCACCCCCCTACCCCCGTGTACTATGGTTTTTCTTTTTAGTCACTTAATACCTCTTGTCTCTCTTCTTTCTCAGTAGTGGGAAATGAGGCATAAGGAAAGAACATTCTTCTAGATCTTCCTTTTTCACTTTAAACTCTAGATTGGTCTTTTTGAATAGATTTTTTGCAGGGTCTTGAAAACTTGAGATTTCTAGTTTCTCTGGTTCATTTCCAAAGATAGCACTTAGAAGTTTACCCTACAACGCAGGAGACACTTGGAAGATCCTACGTGCCACAGAGTAACTAAGCCCCTGTGCCAGAACTACTGAGCCCACGTGTGGCACCTACTAAAGCCTGCATCCCTCAAGCCTGTGCTCTGTCACAAGAGAAGCCACCGAATGAGAAGCCTGCACGCTGCAACTAGAGAGTAGCTCCAGCTGCCAGAGCTACAGAAAAGCCTGCCCAGCGACAAAGACCTAGCACAGCCAAAAATAGAAGGAAAAAAAATTTTTTTTATAGTTTATCCTAGTAACTCATAGAATATGGAAGGTAAAATAGGTTAAGGGATTTCAGGTGCATTGTCTTTTATAGAATATGAGTAATGAAATAATAACTCATAAGAGATTGGGAAGTAAAGTTTCAGGGTGTGAAGGGAGTATCAAAGTTATAACATCATAACAAGATTCCTCCCTGGGATATGGCCCTTATAACATGGGCCATTAAGAAAGTGACTTCCTTAAAGAACGTTTTCTGAGCAACCATGTAGTTTTACTGTTTCCTCAAAGAAGTTCATTGGAGGACCTTACCCCTTAAGGAAATGTGGTCAAACCTGTATATAAATAGCTTTATTAAAATCTTTAGTTCTTGGCAAGCTGAATCATTGGCACTGTGAAAATTATTGTTTGTGTCCTAGACAGCTGCTCACGAAGCAATCCTCCATGCCTCTGGAAATGGCAGGCCTTCACCATCTAAGGACTACTGCATGCTATATAACCCTCACTGGACATCTCTTCCAAGTACCCTAGAAAATGCAGTAAGTAAATCACAGTTTCTATTTATAACAAAATAGTGAATGGTGAGAATGAGTGGTTATAATGTTTCAGTGTGTAACCTAATTGTAACATTACGATTAATATTTATTACTTTTGCTTTAGTATTTTTCTCTTTATGAGAAAAACAAGTTAGAAAATTTAAAAATACCTACCTCAAAGCCTGACTGTCATCAAATGTTTCTGATTTAAAGGAACTTGTGTTAAACCAATGTTGATACTCTCTTTGAATGCCTTTAGGGTGAAATATGATATATATAATATTAAAGACATTTCTTCTTTCCAGACTTCCATGAGTTTGATGAATCTGACTACCACCCCACTCTGCAACGTTTCTGATATTCCTCCTGATGGAATAAAGAACAAAGCAGTTGTGGTACAGTGGGGAACCTGCCATTTTCTTGAAAAAGCCAAAATTGCACAAACAGGAGGTGCTGAAGCTTTGTTGGTTGCCAATAATAGTGTCCTAGTAAGTTACTAAACTATAATAATTTCTTTTGCGTTCTTGATACCAAATTTTACAGGAACTGAGCCATATTCTTTGTGTGTGGTTTGGGGCTGAGTGTTTTGGGGGTTTTTTGGGTTTTGTTTTAAACTTTTTGTTTTTTATTGGGATGTAGCCGATTAACAAACAATGTTGTGGTAGATTCTGAACAGTGAAGGGTCTCAGTTCAGTTCAGTCACTCAGTCGTGTCCGGCTCTTTGCAACCCCATGGACAGCAGTATGCCAGCCTTCCCTGTCCATCACCAACTCCCAGAGCCTACTCAAACTCATGTCCATCATGTCGGTGATGCTATCCAACCATCTCATCCTCTGTTGTCCCGTTCTCCTCCTGCCCTCAATCTTTCCCAGCATCAGGGTCTTTTCCAGTGAGTCGGTTCTTTGTATCAGGTGGCCAGAGTATTGGAGTTTCAGCTTCAGCATCAGTCCTTCCAATGAATATTCAGGACTGATTCCTTTAGGATTGACTGATTGGGGTCTCAGCCATACATATACGTGTATCCATTCTCTCCCAAATTCCCCTCTCATTCAAGCTGCCACATAACATTAAGTAGGGTTTCCTGTGCTATCGGGGCTGAGTTTTGAATAATCTGATGGTAATATTCATAAACATTCTGGTTATAATAGGTGTTTAATTGGAAAATTTTGTTTCTTTTCCACTCCTAGAATAGACAAGATATGTTAGGAACGTGTGTGCGGGTATAAAATATCAGTTTAAAAAGATTCCAGTTTGAATCCTTTTTAATATTATAATATTAAGAAAGAACACATGAAACATTGTTTTATAACTTTAAAAAGATACTTGTATTTAATGAATGATTTGTAGTTTATTCTGTAAATACACTAGTAGTTCATAAGTTTTCATAATTTTTTTTTCTTTTAGTTTCCTCCCTCAGGGAACAAATCTGAATTTCTTGATGTGAAAATATTGATTGCATTTATAAACCACAAAGACTTTAAAGATATGAAGCAGGTAAATTAATAATTATCTGTTAGATAAAGTTTATAAATAGTACAATTCTGTACTTTAATCCACTGATATTTAAATTATTATATATGTTCCATTTGCTAGTAAGATGGAACTTGCTAGTCTTATTCACCCCTCCCCATTTAGCACAAGGTGTTTCAGAGTCTTGATGTTTGAGAGGATATTTCTTTGTTTCGACCTTTTTAAAATCTTTGTATCATATCATTTGTCTTAATTTTAAATCCTTGAACAAAATGTCAATGTGTGAAACAC
Organism: Bos mutus; assembly: GCF_027580195.1. Lineage (NCBI taxonomy): Eukaryota > Metazoa > Chordata > Mammalia > Artiodactyla > Bovidae > Bos > Bos mutus. The sequence goes on along the minus strand of NC_091626.1, from coordinate 49,135,468 downwards.
CACACTTTTGCTTTTAATAAAACAAAGCCTCATAATTTTGACAAGACTATATTATGTTGTCAAAATAATTCTGTTATTCTTGACTGTCTTATATATCCTGTCCATTCCAGAATGAAATTGGAATATTGCTGCCATACTCTATAGTAAAAAGAAAATGAATTCCAGTGTATTAACTGTTATTTTGCATTTCAGACTCTCGGAGATAACATTATGGTGAAAATGTATTCTCCATCGTGGCCTAACTTTGACTATACTATGGTGGTTATTTTTGTAATTGCTGTATTCACTGTGGCATTAGGAGGATACTGGAGCGGGCTAATTGAATTGTAAGCTTAATTAAACTTCATTGTTTTTAAGATAAATGGTTAAAAAATTATTGTCTTTAAACATTTTATCATGTACCAACACTTAAAGTTCCACTTGTTCTCAGAATATAGTGCTGACAGCATTAGATCGCAGGTTTGTCCTCTCACAGACCTTCAACTTTTCACTGAGAGGAAGGGAGTTGTAGGTTCCTCTTGTTCTTCTGCTGGCAAGGAAACATTGAAGTTTCACCAAAGGCTCTTAAATTAAAACGTTTTATTACCTCACCCAGAAAAGGTGGAGATAGTTAGCATCCTAATGTACCTATTCGCTTAGATTGGAAGAAAATAAACAGAGTGGGAAGTTTTTCAGCTCCTCCTGAGTTGAATCATTACAGTGTGACCTCACCATTCTATTCAGTGTTTTAGGAATTGGATATTAATTAAGCATGTCCATATTTTAATTTAAATATAGAAATCTCAAAGGTACATGAAATTTGGATTTGTCTATTTAATAACAACCTAAAGCCAGTGTTCTTACAGTTATGTACCTTTTGCTGTAGATTAAAGCAGGCAGTGTAGTTTAGAAGAATCAGTTCATTTTCATAACTCTGAGTAAAAAATTGTGCTCAGAGCACATTATTTTGTGCATAAAGGACAATATGTTCACCTTGTGAATTGATCTATAGATTCCACTAAAAAGGGCTTATTTGACGCCAGCTAAAGCTAATAAGCTTATTTGTAATTTCTTAAAATACTAAAATTTGATTGACTTACAGTAAGAGAAATCTAACAAGCATAGATTCCTCGAGTATTGAGCTTAAAATATTTTACATATTTGGAAAACACATTTTAGCATGTGTTAGTCACATGTCTTCACATAAGTAAGCATTATATTTTTCACTATTAACTTTATAAAGCCTAGTATGGAAGATCTCCAGAATCATTTTCTAGATCATATGCTAAAATGTTATAATTTCTGAAAAGCTACTGATTAATTGAAAATGTTTTCCATTTAATATAGATTCTCACTGTACTTACATTATTATGTAAATTGTGTCTTTTCTAGAGTAGTGCTGCTCAAGATATAATGTGAATACAAACTGTCTTGAGATCTCATTCAGTTCAGTTCAGTCGCTCAGTCATGTCCGACTCTTTGCGACCCCGTGAACCGCAGTATGCCAGTCCTGCCTGTCCATCACCAACTCCCGGAGTCCACCCAAACCCATGTTCATTAAAATTTTTAAAAATTCAGATTTAGTAGGCTTGGAGTGAATGCTGAGATTCTGCATTTTTTAACAAACTGGTCCATGAACTTTGAGTTAGCAAGGCAAGCTTAATGTACCTGTCAGGACAGGCTCCTCCTCAAGAAAATTGGAGGTGGGAGAGCAGTACTTGTATGTAATCATAAAACATGATGATGGACAAAAACAAAAAATGTATTGCCTTCAGTAAGTAGGTTGGGGGAAGAGATATCTTTTACTTACAGAGTTAAGGATTTTGAAATTGAAGTGACCAGTTCTAAAAGTAGGTTGTGGTGGTGGTGGTTTAGTTGCTAAGTCGTGTCAGACTCTTACGACCCCATGGACTATAGCCTGCCGGGCTCCTCTGTCCATAGGATTCTCCAGGCAAGAATACTGGAATAGGTTGCCATTTCCTTCTCCAGGGGATCTTCCCTACCAAGGAATTGAACCTAGGTCACCTGTATGGTAGGCAGATTCTTTACCAACTGAGCTACAAGGGAAGCCCAAAAAGTAGGATAAAGATAGAAAAAACAAAGTGTGTATGTTGTGGGTGGGAGTGACAGTATAGAGAAAGAGTATTAATGATAAAATGGAAAAAGTTTCATAAAAAGTAGAATTATTGACATAAGGACCATTTACAATAGCATGACTGGATTTTGAGGGTATTACTTATGCTAAGTGAAATAAGTCAGACAAAGATAAATACCAGAACATCTCATTTATGTGTGAAATCTTTAAAAAAAATGAACTCATAGGTGCAGAGAACAGATTGGTGGTTACCAGAGGTGGGGAGGTGGAGGGTGGGAAAAACAGGTGAAGGTGCTCAAAAGGTACGACTTCCAGTTATAAGATAAATAAGTCCTGGTGATGTCCAACATAGTGGCCATCGTGCATGATTCTGTCCTCATATTTGAAAGTTGCTAATAAAGTAGTTCTTAAGAGTTCTCATCACAAGAAAAAAAAATCTTTTTAACTATGTACTGATGAGTGGGAACTAAACTTATTGTGGTAATCATTTTGCAGTATATACAATTATCAAATCATTGTGTAGTACACCTGAAATTAATGTTATATGTCTTCTATGTCTTAATTTTAAAAAATAACACAGGAGCAGTTATTTAGCAAGTAAAGAGAGTTAGACTGAAAGAGAAGGGAAAAGAGAATATGGCTTAGGGAAGGAAAAGTTTACCAGAACAGGACCTCATAACCCAGAATTAACCTGCCAAATGAAAGATGTACTTTATGCAAAAAGGAAAAATGCTTAAATTCCGTATAAAGACTTTTCAGTAGAGAGTTAAACTCCTGTTATAATGAGCCCTCATATAACTGGTGAAGAAGAAAATGGCAGTCTACTCCAGTATTCTTACCTGGAAAATCCCAGGGATGGAGGAGCCTGGCAGACTACAGCCCATGGGGTCTCAAAGAAGTCAGACACAACTGAGCAATTGAGCATGCATGCATGTAACTGGTCCTCATCATAAACTCAAGATGGCAGAAAAGAAAGCTTAGCTTCCTAGTGCCTGTGGCTCTCGACCTGATTTGAATACAGTTTTTTTAAAAAAGATGAGTTGTATTATTTTAACATGATATAAACCTAGAATATATTTTCCTTCAATAAATTACATGGTATAAATTGAATATGAATATATAACCTTTTGGTTATTGTGCCCTATATGGGTTCTGTGATAGAAATGACCTTAAATAAATGTTTGCAATGAATTTATCCAAAGGTGGGCATGTTTTCCCACTCAAGTACCACTTTTGTTAAAACTCTGTTAATACCCTGTAATCTGGCTCTACAGTTTCAGGGAAATACTGTGTGTTCCTCCTCAAACCTCCCTGCTCCTTTCCCAGGCAGCCTCCCTAGAGTCCCAGATGCATGGAATAGTAACCATCCTGATACCCAGTTTTCTGATAAGAAAGTGGCATGTTGATAAATAAGCAGTTTAGCAAATGTACTGGTTGATAGAAATAAATCTTTTTTTAACCTAAAGTTCATATTTAGCCCAGACCTGGTGAAAAGGATCAGGATATAAAAAAAAAAAAAAAAAGGAACACCATTTTACACTTAATCTTAGCCAAAAGGCCAAGAAGCGATCGGAAATACCATTTTAGTAGACCAGAGTTGAAGGGACTTGTGCTGGAAGAGTACGTTAGTGGCTTCTGTATAACTGGGAAGAGACAAGGAGACAGAACTGAAACTGACTGTTCAATAAAAGAAGCTTGTGACCCTTTCCTCTTCAGCTCCTGTGTCTGCCTTTCACTATTTGTGTGACCCCAGAAGGGGTAATGGGAGAATTAGAAAGAATATTTTGCTACCTTGAATCAAGGTGTAGGACAAAGCTATGTCTTGAACTTCTTTTGAATCCTTCATAATATGTTGATTAGCACCAGACTTACAGTAAATACTGAGCTGACTGATAGAATAAGTTAGTGTTTGACATTGAAGAGAAGCTAATTTTAAAAGTAGTTTACTATCTGCAAGTTGGTAATATTAACTGTAGTGTATAAAAAGAATTGGTTTTTATTTGAAACATTACATCAGTGTAGTTTCCAAATTAGATAATATAAACATCACCAAAAACATTAATTTTTTATGTAATAAATATCTTCTGTTTCAACAGTTTTGTCTCCAGAAAAAAAAATAGTTTCATAAGTTAGTGGTTAATAACACACCAACTCTGAAGGGTAGAATTATAAAGAGTTTTACTTCTAGATTAAGTATTTCTTCATGGTGTATAACTTTTTAAGTATATTAACTTTGTAATCAGAAACAACTTTAAGTTAGTATTACAGATAGATTTTAAAAATAACTGTACATGGCAGAGATTGCTGAAGTTTCTGTGTGTGTTTATGCAGGGAAAACATGAAGGCAATGACAAACACTGAAGATAGAGAAATGAGGAAAAAGAAGGAAGAATATTTTACTTTTAGTCCTCTAACAGTTATAATATTTGTGGTCATCTGCTGTATTATGATGGTCTTACTTTATTTCTTCTACAAATGGTTGGGTAAGAAATCATTTTATATTTGCTACTTTTTAGCATACAATCTTTTCATTTACTTTGCCAGATTTATCTTTTCCTTTAAGGCATTCAACTGGAAAACTTAAGTGAATAATTAAAAAGTGATATTAACTTTTTAAACTGTCGAAAATGTTTAGGTCCCTGTTACTCTGGGATTAAAAAAAAAATTCTGATTTAAAATATACTGTGACTCAAAATAAGAACACTTCTTCATGGACAACCTGAAAGAATTGCTAGGGTCCCTAAGTTTTCCTCTCTGTAGATAAAGCGTAATAGACAGGTATCTAAGCAGACTGAGGATTTCTTGGTAGCTATATACAGTTACATGAAATCTAATAGAAGATTATTCAGATTATGAATTTATTGCTTCTGCTTACTCCTAAAGTGTGATTGGTCCTTTTTTTCAGTTTGCAAATCAAAATGTATTGCTTAAATTTTGTTTTACTTGTGTGAACATTTAAGATCATACTGCATCTAAAAACACACAGGTACTTGCTTGTAGTTTAAAGAGTAAATGATACTTTTTCCTTTAGGAAGGAAAGGGTCATGGCTTGCCCATCCCCTGAACACTCTACTTAGTGTTCTGATAAGATGGAAATTTGCCATTTGTGGCCAACATGTAGCAGAAAGAGAAGGGAGCCCAAGAAAAAGAGTGTGCCTAATGAGAATTAGCAAAAACCCTTTGTGAAAACCACCACAGGCTACAAAATGTTTATTTAGAGAATAATAGTATAATTTTCTAGAGTAGAAAACTAAGGCCTCAGGTTAGTTTCACTTTAGTTTTCAATTTCTCCTCTCCTATGGTAGCTGTTTTGAAACCATACTTACATATATTTCCAAATAGAAAAAAATTATTCTTGGAATATCACTCATATTCAATATGTTGTTGGGAGAGTGGATACGAGTGTGGTATTTATATTACGTCATCATTGCACAGCTAATTTTTCTGTTTTAAATTCTCAGCCTTCAATTGTGTGTCTGACCCTCAGTTGATATATTTAGTGGTCTTTGATAGAACAGAGATTTCTCTACTTTACCCTAAAGCACGTTTTAGTTTTTGGTAAGGGATTTCCTTAAACTCATCACTATTTAAAAATTGACCCTGTTTGTAATTTTCAGTGTAGGAGGAGGAAGATCATTTTAAAGCTCTTGGTTATCCCATGATGTGGGGTCTAATTATGACTCTAACAATGGTGTGTGATATTGTAAAATTTAATATACTTTCAAATGGTTCCTTATGGCTAAAATTGATGCCATTTCTTAATACGTTCAATGTATTAAATTGCTAAGATTCTCCATGCCATTTTATGTTAAGTCATGCTCAAGAAAATAACTAAAGATAGTTATATTTACCAAATTCTCTCTCATACCAAATCATTTTCTTAGGTATAGTAGGACACTAAAACTCTGGTATGGCTTCCACAGCATGACTTCCACTAGAGTTTAAAATCTTGGTTTGGAGACCTTTGGTGGATGACTAAACAAACTCAACTTGGCAATCTTTGATTGTCAGTCTTACTACTTAGATTGTCATATATGTGCAATAATAACATAATAAGCCAATGAAAAAATAATTTGTCCAAGATCACCAATTAGAAAGTGATTAATTTACTGCCCCTTATTTACTGTCTCTAGTTTGCTGTCTTTTCTCACATACAAAACAAAGTTATAGTTTTCTGAAATCTAGTGGAATTTGCAAAATTCCATTAAAATGTGTATTTCCATTGTATAATTTCGAGAAATTTCACAAAGCAATACTTTTAGAGCATGATAATTTCTTCCTGTTTTTAACAACAGCAAGATCAAATGTTTTTAATTTTAAGTAATTTTCAACCAAGTATAGCTAAAATAGAAAAACATTAGTGAATTTTAATACCTTAATATCACATCTAGACAATGAGGTTTGTTTAAGTGGATTTGGTTTTACCACATGTAAAGTTATTAGAGATGAATTCCACCATAGGAATATGTAGACTTCATGATTAATGTCTAAGGTAGGTAAAAGTTCTCATCTTTAAGATTTTTAAAAATATTTTAGGGACGCATGTATACCTATGGCTGATTCATGTTGATATATGGCAAAAGCCACCACAATATTGTGAAATAATTATCCTTCCATTAAAATAAATAAATTTTTTAAAAGTAAAACATTTCCACTAAAAAAAAAAAAAAGTATTTTAAGTGGTTTATTAATTCTTCCATTTAAATATAAATGTCTACAACTCATTTTATAGACATCTTTACCAAACATGTGACTTTGAATCATTGAATGATAAAATGCACAGCTACTAACATAAATCTAGCAATGTTTTCTTAGGTCAGTCTCTGAAGGCAAAAGAAATAAAAGCAAAAATAAACAAATGGGACCTAATAAAACTTAAAGCTTTTACATAGCAAAGGAAACCATAAACAAAACTGAAAGACAGCCTATGAACTGGGAGAAAATATTTGCAAAAGATGCAACCATCAGGGGTTAATATCTAAAATACACAAACGGCTCATACAATTCAATATCAAAAAAACAAACAACCCAATCAGAAAGAGGGCAGAAGACCTAAATGGACATTTCTCCAAAGACAACATACAAATGGCCTATAGGCACATGAGAAGATGCTCAGCATCACTGATTATTAGAGAAATGCAGATCAGAACTACATGAGGTTTCATCTTACACCTGTCAGAATGGCCATCTTCAAAAAGTCTACAAATAATAAAATTTTTGAGAGGGTGTGGAGAAAAGGGAAGCCTCCTATCACTGTTGGTGGGAATATAAATTGGTGTGGCCACTATGGAAAACAGTATGGAGGTTCCTTAAAAACTAAAAATAGAGCTGACGTAGGATCCAGCAATTCCACTTCAGTGTATTTATTCCAAGAAAACAAAAATTAAATAGAACCTATATATGCATTCTTATGTTCACTAGGGGCTTCCCTGGTGGCTCAGACAGTAAAGAATCTGCCTGTGTTGCAGCAGACCCAGGTTCAATCCCTGGGTTGGGAAAATTCTCTGGAGTAGGAAATGGCAACCCACTCCAGTATTCTTGCCTGGAGAATTCCATGGACAGAGTAGCATGGTAGGCTACAGTCCACAGGGTCACAAGGAGTTGGACATGACTGAGCAGCTAATACTTTCTTTCTACTTCTATGTTCATTGTGATGTTATTTACAATAGCCAAATTATGGAAGCAACCTAAATGCCCATCAATAGCTGAATGGGTAAAGAAGGTATGAGATATATATATAATAGAATATTACTCAGTCATTAAAAAACAATGAAATAATGCTATTCGCAGTAACATGGGTGAACCTAAAGATTATTATGCTAAGTTAACTCAAACAGAAAGACAAATAATATGACATTATGTATGTGGAATCTAAAAAATAATACAGATCAGCTTATTTACAAACTAGAAAGACAGCCATAGTAAAGAAATTTACAATTAAAGGGGAAAGAGAAGGGATAAAGTAGCAGTATAGGATTAACAAATATACCCCACTATCTTTTATAAAGATAAACAATGAGTATTATATACCACGGAAACTGTATTTAGTATCTTGTAATAGCCTATATTGGAAAAGAATCTGAAGCTGTACACCTGAAACTAATCCAGTATTGTAAATCAACTGTAATAGTAAAATTTTTTAAAAAAGAAAAAAATTGCAGAGCCAGCTTCAGCCCTTAAAGAAATCCTAGTAGTGTGTAGTGGAACTGAAACAACACATGAAATACCACCCTTAAAGCTCAGGATCTAAGTATAAGTATGTTCAGTTTAGTAACCAATTCAGATTATGATATGGTCACTGCATTGAAAGTATTATTATCCAATAAGAAAGCTAAAGAACTAATATTAATTGTATAAAAGTTTTCTTACCATGTTTCCTGATCGTGTTTCCTCTGTTCTCATATAATTTGGTGTCTTTTTTTCTAGTTTATGTTATGATAGCAATTTTCTGCATAGCATCAGCGATGAGTCTGTACAACTGTCTTGCTGCACTAGTTCGTAAGATACCATGTGGACAATGCACGTATGTATCTCTTGTGAGAAAGCCCATAATGGTTTTTGTAATTTAAAACAATACAAGGAAAAATAGGACCTGTGTTGTAAACCTGTGAAGTCCAATATACATGTTGCTATTTTAATTAAAAATAATTAAAATTAAATTAAAAATTCACTTGCCCAGTCCCATGAGCCACGTTTCAAGTGCTAATTAATAACCACATGTGGCTAATGGCTGTGGTATTGGACAGCACAGATACAGAGCATTTTCATCAACACAGTTCTATTGAACTGGTGAATATTTTATTATGTATCATTCATTGTAGTTAAAGTCAAGGCTTTAAAATTGAGGTTTCAAAAAACTTTCTTGTCACTGTGGCAAACATTCATTTGTTACATTAAGTGAACACAGTATTTCATCTTTAGGGTAAATTAATGTATTTCAAACTGTCTTTTAGGATTACCTGTCGTGGCAAGAGCATTGAAGTGAGACTTATTTTTCTCTCTGGACTGTGCATAGCAGTAGCTGTTGTTTGGGCTGTATTTCGAAATGAAGATAGGTATGAATACTCATTGTATTTCCTTTTAGGTTAGACTCAGGAGGGGTTGTGTCATATCTTGCCTTGATAATTGTTCATTATGGATTTTTTTTCCCCCAGAACATCCTAGTCTTGAAACATGCCAAATACTTAAATAAAGAAATCTTGTGCTAATGGATTTGAGGTTGTCTAGAGAAGGAAATATAAACTAGGATTTAAACATCTAAACTGAAATAGGCTCCAATAATACACTTATTTATGGTATAGCCACACAGTAAAGTGCAATGCAGCTGTCAAGAATGAAGATTTCTGTGAATTGATATGCAGTGATTTCCAGGATATATTTTTAATTGAAAAAAGCCAAATATGCAAGAATATCTAGCATATGCTACCTTTCATGTGAGAAAGAAAGAAATATAAGAAAATATATAGGTTTCTGTCTATTTGCAGGAAGGATAACCAGAAAATAATTTTAACAGTTCATTAATAAAATTAAAACCCCAAAGGATTTAATAGCCCAAAATTTAGGAGGAGAGTTCATACAATTGTAGGCAGCTCCAAGTATGATAATCAGTTGGTAATTATTCATGCTAGTTGTCAATTTCTGGTAGAGTTTGATGTATAGCTCTCATTTCCTTTATGCTTTAGCTATCTGGAAGTATATTAACATCGTATCCTTTGTTATGAGCTACCTTTGTAAAAAGAGACATGTAAAATTCAAAGATTAAGGATAAAGATGCACTTTTGTCTGATACACTTTCTCCTGAAGCAGGCTTTCAACTTTTTCTTAGTGCAGTAGTCTTCATTATTCTCAGTTCAGTCGCTCAGTCATGTCCAACTCCTTGTGACCCCATGAACCGCAGCACACCAGGCCTCCCTGTCCATCACCAACTCCCGGAGTCCACCCAAACCCATGTCCATCGAGTCTATGATGCCATCCAACCATCTCATCCTCTGTCGTCCCCTTCTCCTCCTGCCCTCAATCTTTCCCGGCATCAGGGTCTTTTCCAGTGAGTCAACTCTGCATCAGGTGGCCAAAGTATTGGAGTTTCAGCTTCAGCATCAGTCCTTCCAATGAACACCCAGGACTGATCTCCTTTAGGATGGGCTGGTTGGATCTCCTTGCAGTCCAAGGGACTCTCAAGAGTCTTCTCCAACACCACAGTTCAAAAGCATCAATTCTTCGGGGCTCAACTTTCTTTATAATCCAACTCTCACATCCATACATGACTGCTGGAAAAACCATAGCCTTGACTAGATGGACCTTTGTTGGCAAAATAATGTCTCTGCTTTTTAATATGCTGTCTAGGCTGGTCATAACCTTCCTTCCAAGGAGCAAGCGTCTTTTAATTTCATTGCTGCAGTCACCATCTGCAGTGATTTTTGAGCCCACAAAAATAAAGTCAGCTACTATTTCCACTGTTTCCCCATCTATCTGCCATGAAGTGATGGTACCGGATGTCATGATCTTAGTTTTCTGAATGTTGAGCTTTAAGCCAACTTTTTCACTCTCCTCTTTCACTTTCATCAAGAGGCTCTTTAGTTCTTCTTCACTTTCTGCCATGAGGGTGGTGTCATCTGCATATCTGAGGTTGTTGATATTTCTCCCGGCGATCTTGATCCCAGCTTGTGCTTCCTCCAGCCCAGCATTTCTCATGATGTACTCTGCATATAAGTTAAAAAAGCAGGGTGACAATATACAGCCTTGACTATTCTACTAGAACAATAAAATATGGAGACTGTAAGAGGTTTTTCTGTTGTTATAACTGCTACTTAATAGTTGAATAGTCAAATCATAGCAATTGAACAGTATTGCTTTAGTGATATTTTTCTTTTGAAATGTTCCACTTAAAAATAACTGAGTAAAACAATAGAGTAATTTCTTTTGATTTTAGGTGGGCTTGGATTTTACAGGATATCTTGGGGATTGCTTTCTGTCTGAATTTAATTAAAACACTGAAGTTACCCAACTTCAAGGTAAAGTAGACTACTTTGCTAGCTAAAGTATTGTTTTCTTTTTAAAACAATTTTATAAAGGTATAATTTACATATAATTAAATGCACCTATTTTAAGTGTATAGATTATTGAAACTTTATAAATATGTAACTTTGTAACCACTATCCCAATCAATTATAAAATATTTCTTACCTCATCAAAAGCTCTATTATGCCCTTTATCAATCAGTCCTAATCCCCAACCGAGGAAACCACTGATTTTCTACATAAAATATTTTTAATCATTCACATAGTATGCCAAATTCATATAATCTGTACAAGACTAAAATAAGGAAGAACATTTCTTTGCTTCAATGATTCTTTTTTAAAAGAATGGGTTGAAGCAGATAAAATTTTAATGTGATTTATAGAATAAAACTACAAATAGCAATAAACATTAAATGCCTTAAAAAATAGTGTTTAAATGTATGTTACATGTTTATTTGTATTTGCAAAATAATATCTCTTAATTTAAATATGAGAAGTTTGACCTTTAAATTTGTTTCTTTCTTCAACAGTCATGTGTGATACTTCTAGGCCTTCTCCTCCTCTATGATGTATTTTTTGTTTTCATAACACCATTCATCACAAAGGTATGATATTTTTTAAATACAGACTGCAAAAAAGAATGAAAAGATGTCATTGCTTCTTTCATTTCTGTAACCCTAGTGTCTGACTAAGAAAGAGCTCAATGCTGGAAGTCTAGAGACCTAAAGTGTAGACCTGTAATTTTATAACCCTGAGCTGCTTAGCCACTTAGCCCTCAGTTTCCTAATCATTTGAGTGAGGGAGTATTGCTAGCATTCTATCCTCTGTTTCTATCAGTAGAATTCTTTCGGTTGCTTCTGCAAAAATCCAACCTAACTTTTCTATATGAAAGAGGTCCTATCTATTCAGAATATGTGCAAAGGCCAGAGAGGAGGGCCTGTCCTCAGGAGAAACTAGACCCAGGGCCACATACTTTTCCTTCCTGCTTCTGTCCACCTTTTCATTGTCTCAGACTGGCTTTTTCTATGAAGTTAGAATCGTAGCAACTTGAAACTCCTAGGTCATCTATTCCTAACTATACCACTAGCTCGTCAGTAAAATCATGGTGCTGTCCTTAGAATAAGGGAGAGGTGTTGGGTAAGTGTGGTAGTCCTTCATTATTGGCCCAGTTTTTCTACCTTGTCCCTATTCCTATCTCATGAATATATTACTAATTATCGCTTAATTCTTCTACTTTTCCCACTTTGAGTCTCATTTTCTAACTTTATCTCATTTTTTTATCCTTTGTCGCTTTCATATATTTAGTATTTTATAATGACTGCTTTTTCCCCTAGTAGTTCTTTGTTCTTTAACCTCTGCATTCTGAAATATCTGCATTTCTGATATTGGCTATGATGGCATAAGACAAACATATGCCCCATTGGGGAGCTAAAATTGCAACTAGGTAACAAATGTAGTTAACTGTCTCAAAACACTAGTACCTTTCCATGCTTTAATGGTGACCACCTGGCTCATTGACTTAATTTGCAATGGTAACCTAAAAAAGCATAGAACTAGTATTAGGAATATAGCAAAAGCTGTTAATTTACTAAAGCATATTTTGAAGTTCGTTCTAAACTTGTTCTAGCTTGTGTCAATTTATTTGATTTAAAAATATTTCTATGAGTCACTCCATCACAGATCTCATAATGAAAATAAAACACCCTCTCTACAAAACCGTTCCCATAGGTCAATGGGTAGTCATACCATATGACTACCCGTTTAGGCTTCCCTGGTGGCTCACGCGGTAAAGGATCTGCCTGCAGTGCAGGAGCCCGAGGTTTGATTCCTGGGTCGGGAAGATCCCCTGGAGAAGGAAATGGCAACCCACTCCAGTATTCTTGCCTGGAGAATCCCATGGGCAAGAGGAGCCTGATGGGTTACAGTTCTTCGGCTTGCAGAGCTGGACACGACTAAGTGGTTAACATTTTCATACCATATGACGCTTACATTGCACGGTGAACATAAAAGCTATAACTAAACTCTTCTAAAAATAAATTTTCCATTATGTTTTAACACTAGTATCACTTTATAAATGCCAAACTTGTCTACCAGCAAACTATGTCCATTCTGTTCACATAAAAATGTCAGGATTTTAAAGGTATGTGTGGTAATAGTAAAGATGTCTTTGAGTCTTCTTTCTTCTGTGCTTAGGAAATTTTTCTTCTTTTTTTCCATCTTTGATCCCACTGACTAGAAATGTGACTTCTAGTAACCTGATCCAATAGAAAAGATTGACGTGCTCTTTGGAGTTCACTCTTGTAGATTTACCTTAACACTGTCTTCTCAGTCTGGTTTGTTAGGCAAATCAAAATGAAAATCAGATACATGATTTCTGATTTTTGTGGTTTTCACTGAAAATTTCAAGAATTAAATATTAGACATTCTAAATAACTTCTTGACCCTGGTATTAGTATATTTTTAATGAGTTGGCAGGGCAGGTAGCCATAGGAGTACAGGTAGTAAGAGCCTGTCTTTTTTTTTTCTTCATCTACCACCATACTTTGTATAGTGTCTTGCAAATAGTAGTTTCTCAGGTAGATATCTTTGAATGTATGAGAGGATGTCAGTAATGGTCTTCAGTTACATGTTTTAAATAACAATTTGAAAATGAACTAAAATAAACTCTTTATCTGGAAATTGAATCACATCATGGGTGTTTCCTGTAAGCAACTGTATTTAATATTAGTTTATTTTCATAGACTCCTGTGATTTAACCCTTCTGTAACCCAAATCTTAACATGAGGAAAGGATTTCTGTTGCCAAGGAATTTATTCTTTTTTCTACTCAACTCGGGTATCAGTGAAATCCTCTTAAAAATAAACTCAAGTAATTTATTCTATGCTCCCCACCCACATGGAAAATAGTATAGCTAATCAATCAAATTCTCCTAAAAATTCAGCATTTATTTATCTTCCCATGACCTGTTTGGGGCATTATTTTAAGTGTAAGATGGTTGCTCATGCAGTCTTACCTTGCTACATCTAAATGTTTCCTCTCTCCCCAGTAGACTTTACTGTCAGGAAAGAACTTTTTAATGAATTTCTCACACAGCCCACATAAAAAGACCTTAGACATGCACAAGGAAAAAATTCTGCTAAGGTTAATGTTTTAATTGGTGTATTAAGAGCAGGCAAAGCTGAAATTGGAGAAGAGTCAGGATAGAGAAATGTTCTCAAGTTCTTTAGGGCTTGATCTTTTCAAGTTTGGCTTCATTGTTAATGTGGTGAGTAGACAGAAGGTTAAATGTATATTTAAATAAAGTCATCTATTTATTACAAATCTGTATATAAAAAATTTCAGTATTTCTTCTGTCCCTGTTCATTGTTATTGCTAAAAATGACTAATGACACATAGTATATGCCATAATATAAGTAAAAGCCCTTAAAATGTATAGCCCATAGAAGAAATGCTAGATATTAGTTGTCAATATAAATCAGTGCTCAAACCTTCAGTTGAATAATTTTTGTGTGGTTTATCTGTAAGTTTCTCTTATTTGTTGAACTCTAATAAAGTGGAGTAGTATGCTAGGTGAAATTTGTTTTAGGTAACTCCAATTTTTGCTATCTGCTGCTGCTGCTAAGTCACTTCAGTCGTGTCCGACTCTGTGCGACCCCATAGACGACAGCCCACCAGGCTCCCCTGTCCCTAGGATTCTCCAGGCAAGAACACTGGAGTGGGTTGCCATTTCCTTTTGCTATCTACAGGGACCATTTTAGGAAAATCAGTCTACAGATGACTTTCCATCAGCTTACGGTAGGCCATAGCTGTGGCAGTAGATCATAAATGTGTGTGTGTGTCCAACTCTTTGCGACACCAAGGACTGGGGCCCACCAGGCTCCACTGTCCATGGGATTTCCCAGGCCAGAATCCTGGAGTGGGTTGCCATTTCCTTCTCCAGGGGATCTTCCCAACCCAGGGATCAAACCCATATCTCTCGAGTCTGCTACATTGGCAGTCAGGCTCTTTACCGGCAGTGCCACCTGGGAAGCCCTAGGTCATGAATACTGGAAGATTGTTCACTTTTAGTGATTGAACAATTTCTTTTACCTTTCTTAATTTTAGAATGGTGAGAGTATCATGGTTGAACTTGCAGCTGGACCTTTTGGAAATAATGAAAAGGTAGGGGTGGCAATTAAGTACAAATGGCTGCCAGTGTATTTGTGTGTGTCCAGTTAATAATTTTGCCTTCCTGTGTAATTCATTGGTCATGTAGTGCATGTTAAGGTATTGTAAAGCTTTGTTTCTCACAAAATATAGCCCTTTTGTTAGTTATTCTAAATTATTAAATACCTATTGACTTGGGTTTCATCCTAGAATGATGGAAACTTGGTGGAAGCCACTGCTCAACCATCAGCTCCCCATGAGAAAGTAAGGATTGTATTTCAGATATGTTCATTGGACTTTAAATCATACCCTCTCAGACAAGACTCTTCTTTGGGGAAAAAAATCTAGATTGTCAAAAAAAAAATCTCTTTCAAGGCCTGAGTCCTCTATTTTTGGTAAAAAGGAAAGAAAAAACGTTAGATATGGGGATACTGGATTAATACTCTTAACTCTACATGTGTGTTGGGTTTTGTTTTTCCATAACTGCATATCTATGTCTTTCAAGCTTTCTATACATTCAGAGTATATATATGTTTAATTTATGTTCTCTGATTTCAAGCTTTTTTCCCCTCATTTTCTAAAATGTTAATTTTAAAACATTAAGTTATTCTAACATCAGTCCTTCCATTTCTGAAGATGTGGGTAAAGATTCCTAAGAAGTTTATTGGTGGTCTCTCTTTTTTTTTTTTTGTAATTACAGTTACCAGTAGTCATCAGGGTACCAAAACTGGCCTATTTCTCAGTAATGAGTGTCTGTCTCATGCCAGTTTCAATACTGGGTTTTGGAGACATCATTGTACCAGGTAAGCAGTTGTTTGTAACAATTTAAGTGAAAATAGACTGATGATTTAAATTGTCAGATGTGCAGTATCATATATCAGATGTTAAAAGTTACCTGCTCTTTAAGTATTTCTGGCTAATGCTAGAGTGACATTCAGTGACAGGAATGGAGAAAAAGTGTTTTGATGGGTAGAAGATAAAGCCCAAATAGTAACAACCAAAGTATATCTCCCAGGGCTCAAAAAATGCCTTAGAAGAAGTAACTAGGCTCAATTTGACCTCTTCCCCAAGAAAGTATATAATAAATCCCCTTTAAAAGTTGAGTTTAATAATGCTAAATATATTATAATTTCTGTTACTTATGTTTTAAAACAATAGTTATTTGTTTAAACTAAGTTATTTGAACTAAGCAACGTCGTGATAAAGAGGAAAACACCATAGAACAACAGCTAGTAGGGCACTATAATACCAAAAAAATAAAGTGTGTGGTGGAATTGATTGCTTTCTACTAGAATGTCTGCTCTAACAGTTAATGCAGTTTGGCCTATTTTCCTCACTGGGCTACCTATAGAATAAACTTAATCCCAGCCCAGGAATAATATAGTATTCAGTTCAATTCATCGCTCAGTCATGTCCAACTCTTTGCAACCCCATGAACCGCAGCACAACAGGCTTCCCTGTCCATCACTAACTCCTGGAGTCCACCCAAACCCATGTCCATCGAGTCGGTGATGCCATCCAACCATCTCATCCTCTGTTGTCCCATTCTCCTCCTGCCTTAAATCCTTCCCAGCATCAGGGTCTTTTCAAATGAGTCAACTCTTCTCATCAGGTAGCCAAAGTATTGGAGTTTCAGCTTCATCATCAGTCCCTCCAATGAACACCCAAGACTGATCTCCTTTAGGATGGGCTGGTTGGATCTCCTTGCAGTCCAAGGAACTCTCAAGAGTCTTCTCCAACACCACAGTTCAAAAGCATCAATTCTTCAGTGCTCAGCCTTCTTACAGTCCAACTCTCACATCCATACATGACCACTGGAAAAACCATAGCCTTGACTAGATGGGCCTTTATTGGCAAAGTAATGTCTCTGCTTTTTAATATGCTGTCTAGTTTGGTCATAACTTCCTTCCAAGGAGCAAATTAAAAATTTCATGGCTGCAGTCACCATCTGCAGTGATTTTTGAGCCCAGAAAAATAAAATCAGCCACTGTGTCCACTGTATCCCCATCTATTTGCCATGAAGTGATGAAACCGGATGCCATGATCTTTGTTTTCTGAATGTTGAGCTTTAAGCCAACTTTTTCACTTTCATCAAGAAGCTCTTTAGTTCTTCTTCACTTTCTGCCATAAGGGTGGTGTCGTCTGCATATCTGAGGTTATTGATATTTCTCCCGGCTATCTTGATTCCAGCTTGTGCTTCTTCCAGCCCAGTGTTTCTCATGATGTACTCTGCATATAAGTTAAATAAGCAGGGTGACAATATACAGCCTTGACATACTCCTTTTCCTATTTGGAACCAGTCTGTTATTCCATGTCCAGTTCTAACTGTTGTTTCCTGACCTCCATACAGGTTTTTCAAGAGGCAGGTCAGGTGGTCTGGTATTCCCATCTCTTTAAGAGTTTTCCACAGTTTATTGTGATCCACACAGTCAAAGGCTTTGGCATAGTCAATAAAGCAGAAATAGATGTTTTTCTAGAACTCTCTTGCTTTTTCAGTGATCCAGCAGATGTTGGCAATTTGGTCTCTGGTTCCTCTGCCTTTTCTAAAACCAGCTTGAACATCTGGAAGTTCACAGTTCACGTATTGCTGAAGCCTGGCTTGGAGAATTTTAAGCATTACTTTACTAGTGTGTGAGATGAGTGCAATTGTGTGGTAGTTTGAGCATTCTTTGGCATTGCCTTTCTTTGGGATTGGGTTGAAAACTGACCTTTTCCAGTCCTGTGGCCACTGCTGAGTTTTCCAAATTTGCTGGCATATTGAGTGCAGCACTTTCACAGCATCATCTTTCAGGATTTGGAATAGCTCAACTGGAATTCCATCACCTCCACTAGCTTTGTTCGTAGTGATACTTCCTAAGGTCCACTTGACTTCACATTCCAGAATATCTAGCACTAGGTGAGTGATCATACCATTGTGATTATCTTTGTCGTGAAGATCTTTTTTGTACAGTTCTGTGTATTCTTGCCACCTCTTCTTAATATCTTCTGCTTCTGTTAGGTCCATACCATTTCTGTCCTTTATTGAGCCCATCTTTGCATGAAATGTTCCTTTGGTATCTCTAATTTTCTTGAAGAGATCTCTTGTCTTTCCCATTCTGTTGTTTTCTTCTATCTCTATGCATTGATCGCTGAGGAAGACTTTCTTATCTCTCCTTGCTATTCTTTGGAACTCTGCATTCAAATGGGTATATCTTTCCTTTTCTCCTTTGCTTTTTGCTTCCCTTCTTTTCACAGCTACTTGTAAGGCCTCCTCAGACAACCATTTTGCTTTTTTGCATTTCTTTTTCTTGGGGATGCTCTTGATCCCTGTCTCCTGAACAATGTCACGAACCTCCGTCCATAGTTCATCAGGCACTCTGTTTATCAGATCTAGTCCCTTAAATCTATTTCTCACTTCCACTGTATAGTCAGTCATAAGGGATTTGATTTAGGTCGTACCTGAATGGTCTAGTGGTTTTCTCCACTTTCTTCAATTTCAGTCTGAATTTGGCAATAAGGAGTTCATGATCTGAGCCATAGTCAGCTCCCGGTCTTGTTTTTGCTGACTGTATAGAGCTTCTCCATCTTTGGCTGCAAAGAATATAATCAGTCTGATTTTGGTGTTGACCATCTGGTGATGTCCATGTGTAGAGTCTTCTCTTTTGTTGTTGGAAGAGGGTGTTTGCTATGACCAGTGTGTTCTGAACTCTATTAGCCTTTGCCCTGCTTCATTCTGTACTCCAAGGCCAAATTTGCCTGTTACTCCAGGTGTTTCTTGACTTCCTACTTTTGCATTCTAATATAGAAGTAATTAATAATGTTTCTCAGTCAGCTGGTAGTGTGTCCTTCTTCACTTTTCTTACTGTCTCCTTGTGTACTAAAGGGCTGTGCCTAGGTAAAGAGTACTGGCTCTTCTGAAAAAGCCCTGTCATTGACATAGTAAAGCCAGATAGAGAAACACATATTGTTGCCATGTGAGCTGGATGGCAAAGTCCAGTGTAGCAGCTGTCTTAGGCCAGTGAGACTCCTTTCACATAATTGATAAGGTAGGGAATGCTTTCTATTAAGTAACCTTAAAGTTCTTGAATATCTTTAAACTTACCCTTCTTTTTACCAGTCCCACAGCATGTGCTATTAAAAGCACGTAGCATAGAATTGGTGAAAACAATATGCTAGCTAATAAAAACTATGTTTTTAATGGCTTAGGAAAATGTTTAATATATGGTATTAAGTTTAAAGAAATCAGCATATAAAATTTTGTCTGGAATTTGAGGTACTTTAATGTTCTAATGATGCAAAAATGAATGTTAAATACAATGCAACATGTACTTTTACCATAGTTAACAACTGAATTTGTATTGCTATTGTTATTTTAAGAATGTAATGTGAAATTTTTTTTAGGCCTGTTGATTGCATACTGTAGAAGATTTGATGTTGAGATTGGCTCTTCTGTATACTATGTTTCCTCCACAATTGGTAAATTTTTGTTTTTTCTTTTTGTTATATTGAGTTGTATCATCCGTAGGAAAAGGTCTAAAAGTAAGGAGTCCTGGATTCTAATTCTTCACTATTAATTAATAAGATGCTTTTTCCATCAAAAAGAGATAATTATAGTTTACTACCTATATCACAAGGTTTTTGAGGATTGAAAAGGAAATTATATATGAAAGAAGATTCTACACATAAAAAGCTTACTAGAGCATATGGCACGTAGGTAGTTGATACTAGTATAATACTAGGTTTTAAAAAAATACTGTATAATATTTACATATTAATATAGATAAACTTATGGGCACAATAATACCTGGGACAGCAGAGGTAGTTGCTACTTGTCTTACTTCTTTTCTTGAAAACAGACAAGAGCAAGCAATAAGCCAAAAAATACTTTTCTACTTCTGAACATATCAAATATATATCTCAAAATCAATACACCAGAATTCTTTATTCTTAGGTAAATGGTCTGCACCAGAGCCATTTAGATACTGTTCTAGAAAGGTTTTTAGTTCCACAGTGGAATTAAATCTTGTAAATTAAATGTACATCAGCAGTTAGAAAAGGATTTTTCTAGAAGTAGTTCCTCTGACAGCAAGAAAGAACAGCTAAATGAGTGAAAGGATGAAGAAAGGGTAGAAATTATAAAGAAATAATAAAAACAGTCTGAGCCCATTAAGTATGATACTCCCTAAAGGCATTAACATGTTAGCATGCAGCAGTAGTCAGTGTGATAGAATAAAGAAACATTCAGTGAAAAGACAGAAAAGACTGTAAATTAGGACAACTCACTTTACTTCACTGGTCCTCCATTGCCTCACTTTACTTCACTATTCCTCCATTGTAACTTTGGGCAACTCACTTCATTGGTCCTCCATTGCATCATCTGTAAAACGAGAAGGTGGACTGCATTGTCCGTAAAAGCCGTACTAGTTCCAGTTTTCTGAGATCCAGTGCTCATATTGAGATGCAGAGTCATTAATAAAAGATCAAATGAAGTTTGATATGCAATCATTGACAATGACCAGGAAGTATATAATCAATATTAGAAAGATTTTTTAAAACAACCTTTGGTACCTGTAGGCACAGATTTTAGTTATCTAAAATGTGGAACAACTTAACATCCTTAATAGTGGCAGATAACTGAGACTTTCTTGAATCATTATCTTTATCAATGATTAAGAATTAATTATGTTATTAATGATTAATTATAGTGGAAATACTAAACAGTTTCCACATTTTTCAAAAGCTCTGTAGAATGTCTCTCCTGACTACTCTCTAGGAAAATAATGAAATTATGAAAAGAAGTCATAGGGCAAAAACATTCTGAGAAATATTTGAAAACCAGTACTTCAGTGAGGGAATTAAAATTCACCTTTGATAGCATAAAAATGACTGATACTTGATATTCTTGCAGCCTATGCCATTGGCATGATTCTTACATTTGTTGTTCTGGTGCTGATGAAAAAGGGGCAACCTGCTCTCCTCTATTTAGTACCTTGCACACTTATTACTGCCTCACTTGTTGCCTGGAGACGTAAGGAAATGAAAAAGTTCTGGAAAGGTAGCAGCTATCAGGTATGTGCTTATATCTTGGTTACTAAGTTATAACATTGCCTAACTTTGGTTGGGAACTGCTTGTATATATCAAAGCTTTATATATTTATTCTCAAAGCTTTTACATGCCTAAAACTTGCCTTGAATTTACCAGAGGGCCCAAAGTTTCTTTCCACCACTACCCCCTTACTTGTCACCTGCTGCATCATCACTTCTCATCCTCACTGCAGTCTGATGCCAAAATTCTGGTGACTCAAGATACAAGTACCAAGAAGCACGGGAGGGCATCAGGGAAAATCAAAACAGCACTTCAACATGAGTTTTCAGAATCCACACAAAAGTCGACTTCATGGAAGATAAGAGCCATGTTTAAGTACTAAATTTTGATGCTGACACCACTAGCTATTTATAGTAAGAGTCCTCAGGTTTTGCAGATAAAAAGTATACTCTCTCCAGCATCTAAATGGGCCTAAGCAAATGGAAATGGGCACTCATTTCAGGTTTAAATGGATCAAGACTGCCTTTTCTGTAAAATTCCTACAACAGAGAATATCCAGATAGCAGAATCTATCATGTTTGAGTTGTTTCTTCATTGAAGTTAAAGCCCTTTGTTCTTTTCCTAAATGTTATCGGTATTCCTGTAAAGTTTGTTTGTTTGCATTGAAATTAAAGAGAGTTGGGAAACTCTAGCCTGTTGAGGTCAGGGTCATGGCATTGATTCCTTCATGAGGCAGTTAACTCTGCTTTGCCCTATTACAGCAAACTGTGTTCCACTATCCACTCTCATGCTTTTGTTTCAGTGATCACATGAACAAAACTAAAGATACTTTGGGTAGATAGCTGTAATTCCATTAGTAGATAAACAGTTCAAAGTTCATATCCATCTTGTGGTTGGTTCTAGTGTCATCTTTATTTAACAAGAGGTGATTCGCACATTAAGTTAGACTACTATTAACATAATTGAAAAAAGCACCAACCTAGAATTCTTTCAGGTAAGTCTTGTAATTTCTTTGAGATTAGGATAGAATACCTGCCCTTCCTACCTCCCAATTCCAGTTTCTCAACTTGTATTTATACACATAGAATTAGTTTATGGCCACAAGGTCCTTGACTCAACTAATAAGGTAGCTTGTAACTTTCATGAAGATGACACTCACATGGAATATTTTACAGATTTTTTTCAAAGTAAAAGTATGTCCTACAGCACAAACTCTAATACTAGTTTTGAAAGTCATATCCTAAGAGGTGCTCTTTGTCGTCATTTTTTTTAAAAATAGTTATCTGTTTCTTCATTTAGCAAATGTTTATTGAGCAGTTCTATGAGCCAGATACTATTTTAGGTGCTGATGATAAAAGATGAACAAGTTAGAACAAGCCTACTCTCATGGCCTCTTGAAAGTTAGAGTCTCTTGGAGGATACAGATAGAGTCACTAACAATAAAGTATGATGAATGTATTAGTTATGGCAGGGTGCCTTGAAGACTAGAAGTGGCACACCAGTGCTTATGGTTTTGAGACAGTCAAAGGTGATGTGGGCAAGGAAGACTTCTTAACAGAATGTTAAGTTTATGTTGAAACTTTTAAGACTGAGCCTTGTGTTCCATGTTGAAAGAACCATGACATAAAAGGCTCAGAGGGAAGAGCTTTGACAGATTTAGGAACCACATGACAGAGTGGCCATTCCTATTGAATAAGAATAGGGGAGTGCAGGAAATGAAAACTGGAGAAGCAAGCAAGGGAAAGAGGCTGTATGGACTTAATAAGCCATATTAAAGAGCTTGGACTCTCTCCTAAGAACATTGGAGACCATTTAAGAGTTTTAAGAAATCTAGAAAATGTATTGAAAGAAGACAAATCTTGAGGCAGCTATTACAATGAAAAGCTGTAGTAGCCAGAATTAGCATGGTACTGAGACTGGTCAAGAGAAATTTAGAAGCATAATAAATGCAGCCTAGTGATAGATTCAGTTAGGGAGAAGAGAATAAAGTAGAATCCAAGGTTTTTGGCTTGTGTAACTGAGTGGGTGGATAGTGATACCATTCACTGAGATTAAGAAGGGCAACAGATTTGAGATAAGATGATGAATTCAGTGTTGGAAATTTCAAAATACCTAGGGGACTACCAGGAAAAGAGAAATCAGCAGTTGAATAAACATCTCCTGATATGCAGGAGATAGGCCTAACTAGAGACAGAAATTTGGGAGTGTTACCAGCATACTCTGTGAGTGAGTGAGAATGTAGAGGGAGAAGAAAAGACTCAGGACAGAACTGTGACCAAGAGATTTCTACTTTTAGGAGCACTTATCTTATTAACTGATCATGAGGTAAATCAGGAGAAGGAGGATGAGCAACACAGGGAAACTTTGTTTAGGGTTGGCATTAAGTCTTTTTTTAAGTTAGAATTTAAATTTGGGACAGCTAGTGAGAGCATATGGTACTATCTTATGGAATTAAGTATGTTTGCTGGTATTTTCATCACCAGTATTTCATTTTTACTTGTAAAATTTTCTTTCTCCTTTAGTACAGCTTTAAGGGTGCGGTGGTTTATTATAAGCACCTTTCCTCCTTTCTCTTTCTATGCTGTTTCCTGAGGAGAAAGGAGATGCTAGGTAAGACTGGACTTCAACCAAAGGATGCATTTATATTCCCTATGAATAAGTGCTGTGCCCTGGACCATCTGAATTTTACTCTTAAAAACTGTGACTTTGAAATGATGATTCTCCTTCATAGCAGCTACTGTAAAGTTTAAGATCATTGGAGCTAGACCCAAAGCCGTAGTAAACACCCTGGAAGGGTGGACTCCAAGGCCTTCCCTGTAAGACGTAGAAGCTAACTAAGATAATTGATTGTAGGAGAATCCATTTTAAAGAGTCTGAAAAGTTAGGACAGTTTTGGTTATACACTTCTCACTTGTAGGGTGGAATCATAATTTCATTGGAGAAGGAAATGGCATTCCACTCTAGTATTCTTGCCTGGAGAATCCCATGGACAGAGGAGCCTGGTGGGCTACAGTCCACAAGGTTGCAAAGAGTTGAACACGACTGAGTGACTAACACACACACACACACACACTGACACACATCATAATTTCATTAGGTAAGACACTCAGAATACAAATACCACATAGTAACAGCATGGAGTCTGGTGTCAGACCACCTAAGTTTGAAGTTTTGTTAATTATTAGTAATGTGACATTAACTCCTAAGTTGCTTCAGTCGTGTCCGACTCTGTGCGACCCCTGAGACAGCAGCCCACCAGGCTCCCCCATCCCTGGGATTCTTCAGGCAAGAACACTGGAGTGGGTTGCCATTTCCTTTTCCAATGCATGAAAGTGAAGTCGCTCAGTCGTGTCCGACTCTGAGCGACCCCACAGACTGCAGCCTACCAGGCTCTTCCGTCCATGGGATTTTCCAGGCAAGAGTACTAGAGTGGGGTGCCATTGCCTTAGGCAAGTTACTTAACATCTCAGTGCCTCAGTTTCCTCCAATGGGATAGGAATCAGCCTACCTCACAGGGTTGTAACAAATGCAAACTGCTTAGCACAGTATCTGGCACATCATTAGCACTATAAATGTATTTGCTATTATTATTTTATGAATTGAGTTTTTTTGTTTTGGTTTAACTTGTTGCTTTGGTGATCATCTTTCTCTTCATTAACTGATTTCCATTTTCCTGTTTTGAATATTAAAACTTTGGATCTTTGTTAAATCTGCTTTCTTAACTTACTTGTGAAAGGCCATCACAAGCCTCAGAGCAAAGATTTTGTTAAAATGGTCATTTTCCCACGGTGCACTAAATTTTAAAATATTAAGAATGGACATTTACTGAACTTTTAGGCGAGCTAGTTGCAGAATATTATAAACTGCTGCCAGGAGACAGTCTATTTTTCCCCACAACTAGGGCTTCCCTCATGGCTCAGATGGTAAAGAATCTGTCTGCAATGCAGGAGACCTGGGTTCTATCCCTGGTTCGGGAAGATCATGTGAAGAAGGGAATGGCTGCCCACTCCAGTATTCTTGCCTGGAGAATTCCATGGACAGAGGAACCTGGTGGGCTACTGTCTACAAAGTCACAAAGACACCACACACACACAGCATTCATAAAAGTTATAGAATGTAATGCCTTCTATTAATGTGAAAAAGAAAATCTCTCATTCCTTTTGTCTAACCTTTAAGGTCCAGGTTAATTTAGCTTGAATGTTGTTATTTGTGGGAGACAGTATTATTATAGACTTTGGCATCAGTTCTGGCAAGTTAATCTCTAAAGATTCCTCATTCATCAAGTGAGGTTGGATCTACAGGCAGGTAGGAGAATCTAATCTAAAGAGATAAATTAGCCCAAGGCTTTTTTTTTTTTTTTTTCTAATTTTATTTTATTTTTAAACTTTACATAATTGTATTAGTTTTGCCAAATATCAAAATGAATCCGCCACAGGTATACATGTGTTCCCCATCCCGAACCCTCCTCCCTCCTCCCTCCCCATACCATCCCTCTGGGCCGTCCCAGTGCACCAGCCCCAAGCATCCAGCATCGTGCATCGAACCTGGACTGAAAGGCAAGTGGATATTGAAATCAGATAAGGCTGGCAGAGGCTTTGGAAGTAGAACAGGGAACCTCAATAAGTCTGGTAAAATAAAGGGAAGCTATGTCTGAATTTAGTGTAGGAGAGACCTGAGAGTCAGACCCAAAGACAACTCTCAGGCAGTTACTGGTTCATCTCTTTGGCTAACAGTTCACTCTTCTCCCCTGCCTCCATTGTCTGTTTCCAGAATATCTCTTATATAACTCCCAGCTCAAAATCTGCCATCTCTAAGCATATATCCAAGAGTTCTCCATTTGAAATTAGGTTCACCTTTCTCCATACTTTCTTTAGACTTTGATGTTAAATACTTATTAACATCTGCCTTGTAGTATAGATACTTATGAAGGAATGCCTCCCCAGGTAGCACTAGTGGTAAAGAAACCGCCTGCTAACGACGACATGAGACATGAGTTCAATCCCTGGGTTGGGAAGATTTCCTGGAGTAGGAAATGACAACCCATTCCAGTATTCTTGCCTGGAAAATCCCATGGACAGAGGAGCCTAGTGGGCTACAGTCCATAGGGTCACAAGAGTCAGACATGACTGAGCACACACACCCTCACTAATTAGCTCCTAGGTGTTAGGAACCCACAGTGCTGATAGCACTGTTTTATATACTGTAAGTTCTCAGTCTATGTTTATTGATATTATTCATGCAAAGCAATTAGAATGTTCAGTCCTTAATCCACTGACCTTTTTAATCACTTTTGTGTGTGTGTATAAATTTCTGGATTGTGTTTTAACAGCCTTCAAACAATTACCAGAATTGTTATAAAGTATTATAAAAGTATATTTTATTTATTAGTTATTGACATTGTGTCCGACTCTTCGTGACCCCATGGACTGTAGCCCACCAGGCTCCTCCATCCATGGAATTTTCTAGGCAAGAGTACTGGAGTGGGTTGCCATTTCCTTCTCCAGGGGATCTTCCCAACCCAGGGATTGAACCCGGGTCTCCCGCGTTGGCGGGCAGACGCTTTACCGTCTGAGCCACCAGGGAATCACTACTATAAAAGTATGGCACTTTTTAAATACTAGACTTCTATATCTCTATAGTCTTTATATATAACCATTTTGCAAGTGCCAAAAGTTTTGGCTGCTGTTTGAAAGAATCAAATGTAAAGCAAGTAATATAAATTAAAATCAGAATCTCAGGTGATGCCACATTTGTTTATGCTGCTATTGTTTGGTTCATTCTAATCCTTGATATTAGAGTTGAGTATAAGAGTAGCAGAAAGCAGGACTTTGTACTGGAAATTTTTAATTCATGGGTAGCCCTGATGACCTTTTTATGTTGTTTTCAAAGGACAAATTATACCTCTTTCATTGCTGAAACTTAGAGACTTCATAGAAATACTTTAGTATTTTACTTAAAGTCTTTCAGCCCTTCCATGAGTTTCTCTGATCAAGAGAAATAATGTTTTCTAATAGGATTTCACTAATATAATACTACTTTGGAAATCTTTATTTTATATTCTTTCCTATAGCTAAAAAGCTACTTACCCTGTATTTTTTATGAACTTTTTTTTCTGGATTGCTTCAAGAGCCACAGTATTCAGTTTCATTTATTTTCTAGTGAGTGTAGAGAAAGTTAAGGTATTCTTTCTCTAGAGAGAAACTTGAAGCCATGGCGTAATTATTCTGGCACACAGAACAATTAATAGAAAATTTTTAGGGGAGAATTTTTTTGCTTTTAATCCTAAATCAGTGGAGTTAGATTTATGCAGCAACCTCCAATGGGTGGGAAGTAAGGTTTCAGTTTGTTAATATTCAGTAAACAGTGGGTTAGTCTCTGCTAAATGTCGCTAGTGCTTCTAATTATTTTTAGAAGTCACAAGCTGTAACTGACAAGTCAAAATACAGAGATACTTAGAACAGCTCTGCTGTAGTATCAGCCGCTCTCCAGTTACTGCAGCAACATGAGCACTTTTATTAGACTGTTTCAGGAGATTGGTTCAGAGCTATCAGTAAATGCTGGGTTAGCTGACCCAATTTCAGAGGACATCTTTCTAACTTGAGCTTGCTTATTTACTATGAAAAAATAATCATTTATTATGACAAAACAATTTACATGAATTTTGCCAGCTAATTTTATTACCTATATTAATTTTTGTTGTGTTTTTAAAAACCTGTTTCAAGTTTGCACTTCTCTGTTTCTATACTGTTTTTATTGAAAAGTCAGTGATGAAAAATAAATGCAGAGTAGAGATACTACTTCTCAGTAAGTTGGTTTTACAAGTTTTTTTTAAATATATCTCTTTATTTAGGAATTAGATTACAGTGCCAATGAGGTACCAAAGAATTAGGAAAGAAGAAGCATATTATAACTTAGAGTGTATAGACTATTATTTCATTAGGTGACAGTTATCAGGATCAGCAGGTCTTGGAGAAGAAAGAGTGTTTCCCCACCATCCATTCTTCAGTTTTGTGTCCCCACAGCTCCAGCCTCTTACACCCAGTGTCTAAACTACTAGAAAAAAAAGGGCCTAAATATATCTTATATGCTTCTCCTTTCCCTGTCATATAAATTGTAACTAAAATCAACTCTTCAACAACTTCATCTTTTCTATTACCTATCTTGATTTGGGATTTGATCCCTTACTCCAGAAGTGATATGATTATGCAAGATTATAGTAATAATCTTAGGGATATCTTTGGCAAATAGAGGACCACAAAACTGATTGTTCAGGGGCTTGAAATGACTCATAGAATATAAGCAGGTTGGGGTTTTATAAGTTGACTCCATCACTTGAGACAGTTATCAACTGAAAGCTTCAGCTCATGTTTGTATTCTTCTTTGGCAAGTTCCAGAGACCCCATTTGGAATTATTCTTTTCTCTGCTTCCTCTTCCAAAAAGCAGTAAAGCTTTTAGACTCAATTTTTAAAAATAAGAATATTTATTTTCCTTGTCTTCTACTCCTTGATGAAGGAGAAGGGAAAAAGTACATCAGTTCAGTTCAGTCGCTCAGTCATGTCCGACTCTTTGCAACCCCATGGACTGCAGCACGCCAGGCTTCGCTGTCCATCACCAACTCCCGGAGCCTACTCAAACTCATGTCCATTGAATCGGTGATGCCATCCAACCATCTCATCTGTTGTTGTCCCCTTTCTCCTCCCGCCTTCAATCTTCCCCAGCATCAGGGTCTTTTCCAATGAGTGAGTTCTTTGTATCAGGTGGCCAGAGTATTGGAGTTTCAGTTTCAGCATCAGTCCTTTCAGTGAATATTCAGGGCTGATTTCCTTTAGGATTGACTGATTGGATCTCCTTGCAGTCCAAGGGACTCTCAAGAGTCTTCTCCACCACCACAGTTCAAAAACATCAATTCTTCCGCACTCAGGTTTCTTTATAGTCCAACTCTCACATCCATACATGACTACTGGAAAAACATAGCCTTGACTAGATGGACCTTTGTTGGCAAAGTAATGTCTCTGCTTTTTAATATGCTGTCTAGGTTGGTCATAGCTTTTCTTCCAAGGAGCAAGTGTCTTTTAACTTTATGGCTGCAGTCACCATCTGCAGTGATTTGGGGGCCCAAGTAAATAAAGTCTGTCACTGTTTCCATTGTTTTCCCATCTATTTGCCATGAAGTGATGGGACCAGATGCCATGATCTTCGTTTTCTGAATGTTGAGTTTTAAGCCAACTTTTTCACTCTCCTCTTTCAATTTCATCAAGAGACTCTTTAGTTCTTCGCTTTCTGCCATAAGGGGTAGTGTCATCTGCATATCTGAGGTTATTGATATTTCTCCTGGCAATCTTGATTCCAGCTTGTGCTTCATCCAGCCTGGCATTTCCCATGATGTACTCTGCATATAGGTTAAGTAAGCAGGGTGACAATATATAGCCTTGACATACTCCTTTCCCGATTTGGAACCAGTCTTTTATTCCATGTCCAGTTCTAACTGTTGCTTCTTTACTTGCATACAGATTTCTCAGGAGGCAGGTCAGGTGGTCTGGTATTCCCATCTCTTTGAGAATTTTCCACAGTTTATTGTGATCCACACAGTCAAAGGCTTTGCCATAGTCAATAAAGCAGAAGTAGATGTTTTTCTGGAACTCACTTGCTTTTTCGATGATCCAGCAAATGTTGGCAATTTGATCTCTGATTCCTCTGCCTTTTCTAAATCCAGTATTTAAATTTAATCACTAAAAATCTTTGACAGTCTTCAGAAAGACATGAAGTTTTTTTTTTCTATTTTTAGGTAGTTTTATATGAAGAACAGGGTAAAAACACTGAAAATATTTAAGCAGTTTCTTCCTTTATCTCCAAATATGATAATATTTTTATGAGAATATGAGAAGAATTAAAGTGATCATTTGAGAAAAGTTTTAACTGGTAATTCTGCTAAAATAGTCTATGCTGCTAAGTCACTTCAGTCGCGTCCGACTCTGTGTGACCCCATAGACGGCAGCCCACCAGGCTCCCCTGTCCCTGGGATTCCCCAGGCAAGAACACTGGAGTGGGTTGCCATTTCCTTCTCCAGTGCATGAAAGTGAAAAGTGAAAGTGAAGTCGCTCAGTCATGTCTGAGTCGTAGCGACCCCATGGACTGCAGCCTACCAGGCTCCTCGGTCCATGATAGTCTATAGCAAATGTATTATTCTTGATTTTGTTTTTAGATATCATTTGACCTTTAAGTACTTTTAATTTCTTTATTCTTAGTAGACATTTTTTTCATACAGTCTTTTAAAAATTTCATATGTCATTTTTAAATTATCCTAAGGTCAATATTCAAAGCATCAACCAGGTTACACTGTCCCTGAACCAGCATAGTGATTTGTGGAACCAGTTTTAGTTTTCCACCTCCAGGAGTGGACACTGCTTGCATCAGGAATATCTTGTGGTGGAGTCTCCACTGCCACACAGGGCGATATTCATATTGGGAGATGGAAGTAGTGGAAGATCCAGAGAAGGCACTTACCACATTGGCCCTGAGTCCAGTGATTAGGCTTCCTGAAGGAGTTGTCACCCTGAGCATGTCCTGAGGAATGTGGCTGTGGAAACCGTACATTGCTCCAAAAAGAGTGCTTGGTTCAATGGAACACTCTGTGTCTTTTTTTAAAAAAAAATTTGGAATCCTTTTGCCAAATTCGTGACTTGGGGCAAGTTGAAAATTTACATTTCCTAACATCTTTTATTTATGCCTAGATGATGGACCATCTGGACTATGCAACAAATGAAGAAAACCCTGGGACTGCTGGTGAACAGATTGTCCAACAATAATATGTGGATGTGCAATAATGTGTTGATTGATTTTCTACAAATTAAGAGTTTGACTTTTTAAATTGACTTTTGAATTGACAATCTGAAAGAAACTTCAACGATATGCTTGCAAATATGTATCTATAAGAGCTGGTACTGACAATTAATTACATGATAAATAATTAAAATACAATTGCTTTTAACTATGTTAAAGTTGTGCCTTCACATTAAATAAAAGCATATGGTCTGTGTAATTTTCAGGATGTATTATATATAGTATATTTTTATAAGAAAAAAAAACTCTTCACCTACCCCTGTACTTGTCTTACTGAAGTCTGTTTCTTTCAACTCTAATGATAGATAAAAGTATTTGTCAAAGTGAGTTTCTGAGCAGATTTTACTGTAAAGAATTATGCAAACTTTTTGCTCTATAGAACTAACTGTTTAAGATCATTTAAGAAGGCAGTTCAGCGGTGGAATTTTGGGCCTTTTATCACTGCAGAGGTTAGAAATATATGATTTGGGAATATAGATAAAAGTGTATTTTTGTAGCATAAGTTTTAAAAAATCCCAATCCTTTTTTAAACTTGAGAACCTAAATTACTTCAGATTGCATATGTGTTATATTAGAATATTTTTCCATTTATAGAGAAACATATAAAACTAGTCATTTGAAAGGAAACAAAAATTGAAATCCACATTTTTCAGTGGTCTTCTGTTTCCTTGAAGATGTAGCTTAAATTTCTAAACTAACCTATAATTCCACTATGGTATTTCTGATCTCTGAAGTTTGGATCTACTAATGTTAAGATTAAGACTTAATATTTTGTAAAAATTATTTTTCTTAGCAAATTATATATTAATACATATGACTTATTGTTTGAGTATTAACATCTCTAATAATCCCTTCCTCTACCTTCCCTCCCCTAATTCCTACTCCTTTCCCCATAGGCGACCACTGTTAGCTTTTTAAAATTTGGGTGAAGCATGGTTTACTAATATACAAACTGTGCTTCAGAGGAAAGAATTGGAGACAGAAAACAGGATACTGGGTGTTAGTCTCAATTTAATTACAAAGTTTGAGTAAATTTTATTAGCTCAATGCAATTGTATCTCAGTTTTCTGCCTGCAAAATGAGTATGTTAGACCAAGTAATCACTCTGGTTCCTTCCAACTTGAAAAAATTTTCTCATTCTTTGTTCAGTCTCATATGTGAACTTGAACATTATCCTGTGAGTCATAGGTCACATTGTCTATTTTCTTTTCTTTTCTCTTAAGAAATCTCCAAGTGAAACATGATTGCAAAGACAGCAAGATTTTGTATTTCTGTAAATAATGTATAAGATATGTGAACACATCTATGATTTTTCATTCTAAGGCCAGTTTTACTGATTAAAAGATAAAGCTAACACCTTTCAGAAATGTTTCAAACCTTTGATGTTTGATCTAAATTTAGCATTTGAGGGAATTAGATACTTTTGATTCATTGATATCTTCCCAGATTGTTAAGTTACTGAGTAATTTACAGATATAGAAGCTCCCTTGAGAGCCCTTCTTTCTACTTAATAGACTTATGGGTCACTTGGTTTATGGCAAATGACAAATAAGTATCTGACAAGTAAGAGTTCATGTTGATTTTGCCTCCATAATATCAAGTTTGAATTTTTTCCAAAGAATCTAATTTATTTGGCAGACTCGGATAGAAGAACAGATTAAGTGCCAGGTGAAAGCTCCCAACTATATTTTCATTTATAATATCAATAAAATGTTTGCCAAAATACAGCTTTTTTAAGTAAAGTTATCTGCACTCTTATTCCAGCTTTAGGATGTTCAAAAACTTCGACCACATTTTGTGAAGAATGTTACAGAAAATTTTATACCTAGAAATCTGGAATTTTAGTTCTTTGATACAAATTCTACTTTATCCAACCACTAGTAAGAAGGTAAAATCTTGTTCTAGTTTGGTATTTAAATCTTACTGATTAAATAGAAAAAACAAAAAGTGAAATTCCTTGAGTTTCTCTGTCTTCAGTATCAACTTTGTATTACTTAATCCTTTCTAGCAACTGAACTGAAAATATTTATAAAAATTACAGTAAAGTGCAGAAATATTTGGGGAATCAAAGTATGAACAGAAGATAGGAAAGATGAAAATTTGCCTTTAGAAGACTATCATTTCTTTCTCAAACTGTAAAAGTAGATGATTTTTACTTCAGTTCAGCAAAGGTAAATATGAGTTTTGTGGGAAAGGACTTTGATAATCTGCTACATTGTTTTCTTCTAGCTTGTAGATTTTTTTTAGATTAGCAATATCTTATTAGTAGACTCAGCAATTTATTTTTCTTTTGAAGGAAGAGTTTTAGCCCTTCTGTTGGCATTCACTGATTTTAGTTACATGTTCATAGAGATTTTGATGAAATGGTACATTTGTAGTAAATACAAATGAGCTTTGCAGTTTTCTTTTGCTCTTTTAATTTCTGCTTTGTGTGCATACGTGCTGAGTCACTTCAGTCATGTCCGACTTTTTGTGACCCTATCGGCCATGGCCCACCAGGCTCTATCCATGAGATTCTCCAGGCAAGAATACTGGAATGGGTTGCCATGCCCTCCTCCAGGGGATCTTCCCGACCCAGGGATCAAACCTGCATTTCTTGTGTATCCTGCATCAGCAGGCAGGTTCTTTACCACTAGCACCACCTGAAAAGCCCAATTTCTGCCTTAGGTATAAGCAAAATTTATTTTCATATTTGAACTAATTTATTTAATATTTGTCTCTAAAATTTCAACCTAATCTCAGTTAATGAGACTTCAAAAATAGAAATTGCTTTTCAAACTAGTGGATTATACTAGTTTGAAGGCTTTGTATTTTCCCATTAACAAGGGGAAATGCTGAATCTATTCAGAATGATGCCAGATAACCAGTTTTGTAGTTTAAAAATTTGTTGTTTTCAGTGCTCTATTTACCTCAGAGGTAACTCTAAAGGGGATAGGGGAGGGTAATGAAAATGAAATCAAAATCTTGAACAAAAATCATTTTATGCTTCCTGCAAGAAAGATACTCTGTAAATTCAGGAGATCTGAATCAAATCACTGAACATTTTGGAATTTGAAAGAAATTATGTGTACTTATGATTTGATCATAAGAGTATTATAGTGGCCATATTACAGTAAAGATTATAAATTTCCTTGTTTAATGTTTCCATAATTAAGGACAGCTTTTGTATCTAAGAAAATGTTCATTGGGGGAAAAAATTTTAAACTAGGTTTTTTAGAATAGTTCTACATTGTTGGCAATTAAGGGACAACTAAAAGAAAAAATGTAGAATATTTAATGTCATTATGTATTTCTTTGATTAGGCATAAAATGCATCATAAACAACTGCTTTTCCTTCAGAATATGGATTTATTTTTTCAATATCTAAAATTTACCTGGTCAGCCTATAGGATTTCCCAGTGAGACAAGTCAGTATAAATTAGGTGGATTTTGCCCCTTTTATACTTTGTTGTCTTTTTATCACATGAGAACCTATTTTAAAATACATGATTGAATTTTTACTTCTTAAATGAAGTTTTGAGTGTGGAATTCTTTTCTTTTAACCCTTTGATATGTTAGTGTAAATCAGTACTTTTATAACACTACTAGGCTTTATTTTTTTATGGAACATGATTTAAAAATTTTCAAAGTGTTAATTTGGCAGTGCTTTAAATCTTCATTATGTGCCAATACTGACAAGAAAAGGTTTTTTTTAATGTATTGAATTCACTATGTATTCAATAAATTCTATTTTAAAATAAAATTTGAGTTTGTTTTCATTTGAAAAATAATTGAAAATGAACTGAAAGCTACTAGATCATGTTCACATAAGATAAAAATAATAATAATCACAAAAATGTGTAGTTATTTTAACTCTGACAAATTATCCATAACCTAGATACCACAAATATCATTTACTAGAAATTTATATTGATACATAATGACCCTTAATAAGTATTTATTGAATTGATGTATGTATAGACTTTTTTTTTAACCAAGAAATTATCATACCCTTTGTAATGACTATCCCTAGCATTTGCAGCTTTGCTGATATTCTCACAAGTTACTAAGATTCCTGCTGCCATTGTACTGTTTTGTTTTTTTAACTAGCATGTGGATGGCCCAGATATATATGTCTTGACCACATGTTAAGAAGTCCTATCCCTTCTATGCATTAAAGTCGCTTCAGTCATGTCTGACTTTTTGCCACCCTCATGGACTGTAGCCCATCAGGCTCCTCTGTCCAAGGGATTCTCCAAGCAAGAATACTGGGGTGGGTTGCCATGCCCTCCTCCAGGGGATCTTCCTGAGTTAGAGATAGAACCCATGTCTCTTCACACCCCCATGGCAGGCAGGTTTCTTTACCACTAGTGTCATCTGGGAAGGGATTTTGTTTCATTCCACAGGTCCATATACCTGAAAAGATGCGTAAGAAACTGGAAAGAGAGGCTGTTTTTAGGAAGAGAGGGAGTATGATGGCTTGAGCACAGCAGTGAGAAGGAGACTTACTTTTCACCATATACTCTTGTACCACTTACATTTTCTGTCATATATATGTGGAGCCCTATACCAAAGTCAGTTCAGTTCAGTTCAATTGCTCAGTCACGTCCGATTCTTTGTGACCCCATGGACTGCAACATGCCAGGGTCACAGAACAAAAATCTCTGGAAGTGACCAAGCCCCATAGCAGCTGTTGCCATGAGCCTTAGTATCTAAACCAGCTGGTTCCCTAACCCCATACTAGGTAAAATTCCCACCCTCTAGCATCCTAGCCAATCACCTAATGTCTCCCTTCCAGGAGGAATTTTCTGTCTTGAGGCTATAAAAATGACCTGTGAAAGGGGTGGGCTTTCCCTTGAGCCAGCCCGCTGTCCTAACAGTGTCTCTCACTCATACACTTGGTTTTCCTCTCATTCTGCCTCATGACTGCAAATTCTTTTCCAACCCCCACACAGACCCCGACAATAGATATTTATTAAGATTCAAAATACAAATCATAAAAAATGCTGAAAAATTACTCCCCTCTTAATAGGTATTCATACTAATAGATGGTTAAGAAAATACTCATATCATTTTCTTTAGGTTCTAAGGTTTGTAAACAGTATAATGTGGGACTAAAGGAAGAAATATTTAACCAATTGTCATGTTTTTTATTTATTTTTTATTATTTTTTGGTCACACCATGCAGCATACAGATCTTAATTCCCTGACTAGGGATAGAACCTGTCCCCCCTGCTGTGGAAGCATAGAGTCTTAACCATTGGACAGCCAGGGAAGTTCCTCAGTTGTCATGTTTTTTATCTTAAAATTTATATTCTTTACAAATTATGCTTATTAGCTTGAAATTCACTTTACTTGGCTAGAAAATAGCAGTAGAACTTAATTTTTAAAGTTCATTCCCATTTCTATAATTGCATGAAGACTCTAGAATAAATATTAGAAGTTTTCAATATTTCTTGTCACCCTTAACCAAAAGTCCCCCCAAAAATTAAAGCAAAAGTGGAAATTCCCTGGTGGTCCACTAGTTAGGACTGAACTGAGTGCTTTCACTGTGGGTCCCAGCTCAGTCCCTGGTCAGGGAACTATGATCCCATAAGCTGAGTGGCAAGGCAAAAAAAAAAAAAGCAAAAATCAAAATAGTGTATCACTGAAGGGCATAACAATGGAAAACAATGTCCAATTCCAGGCAACCCTGATGATAACAAAGTATTCTTGGTAAAAATTTGGAAATTTCAACAACCTGCATATGAGCTCTTAGAGTAGACACTGCACTTGCAGCAATACCCAGATTCAGCAGAATTCTGGAGAGAGCGCTGTAAATGAGAGCAAGGCAGTAATTCTTAACAGCTCTCTTAGGAGGTTGGGGTAAATAATTCTTACCCCTGGCTGAAAATTACTATTTGACATGTTATGTTAAAAACAACTTTCCAATTAAATCATAGGGTCACCTCTCTAGCTAAGTGGGAAAGGTATCAATTGGGTTCTAATTAATAGTTACCTACTAATAGATTCTGCTAGCTTTAGAAAACCAAGTAATTTTTTTTTTACAAATGAATCCTCACTTGAATCTTCAGTTGAATCCTCACTTATTATTTTCTCTATAAAATCTGCTCCAGCCCCTTTCAGTGCAGAGAAATAAAACAGATAAATGGAAGGGCCAAGTCCTCTCTATACTCTTCCAAACATCTCTCAAAGAATTCTAGTACTCATCATCCCCACTGCCAACAACTCAATTGGACTCAATTTAATTCACCTGTACTGTAACAGACTTTTAGTTGGTCTTTCAGATGTTAATGTCACTATCAATTCCCCTTCCACATCATTTGCCAGTGATCTTTCTAAGATGAAAATCTGATCATGCAAATTCAAGTGTTTAAAAAAAAACCTTTAATAGCACCAAATTTGTTTAAAAACGGTCTAGTTTCCTTAATATGGTTTTCTAGTCCCTGTTCCTAACTCCCCTATGCCATGTGCCCAGTCGTGTCCAACTCTTTGTGACCCCATGGACTGTAGCCTGCCAGACTCCTGTCCACAGGATTTTCCAGGCAAGAATACTGGAGTGAGTATTTCTCAGTATTTCTCCCTCCAGGGGATCTTTTCAACCCAGGAATCAAATCCGTCTCTCCTGTGTCTCCTGTATTGCAGGCAGATTGTTTACCCTCTGAGCCATCTGGAAGCCCCCTTTCTAACTTAATTTCCCATTATTTTCCTCTCCTTCATTCCTGCCCCTTACACTCTTCTTCCTAAGAAGCTCTTCTGTGTACAGGCCCACAGTTCACACTCAGCCATCCCCTACATACCCTTCAAATCTCAGTTTAGGTGTCACTGGAATGGAAAGAGATAAATGTGGAAAGAACAAATACTATTCCTTTACAGAGTTCCATTATAAAAGGAAGGAGAGAAATGGGTCAAGAAATAAGTTTGGAATGGGAGTGGGGTATTGACAAGGGGAGAAATAATAGCATTTTTGAATGTTGATGTTCAGTTCAGTCGTGTCCGACTCTTTGCAACCCCATGAACTGCAGCACACCAGGCCTCCCTGTCCATCACCAACTCCTGGAGTCCACCCAAATCCATGTCTATTGAGTCGGTGATGCCATCCAGCCATCTCATCCTCATCTCCTCCTGCCTTTGATCTTTCCCAGCATCAGGGTGTTTTCAGATGAATCAGCTCTTCACATCAGGTGGCCAAAGTATTGGAGTTTCAGCTTCAACATCAGTCCTTCCAAGGAACACCCAGAGCTGATCTCCTTTAGGATGGACTGGTTGGATCTCCTTGCAGTCCAAAGGACTCTCAAGAGTCTTCTCCAACACCACAGTTCAAAAGCATCAATTCTTCAGCGCTCAGCTTTCTTTATAGTCCAACTCTCACATCCATACATGACCACTGGAAAAACCGTAGCCTTGACTAGACGAACCTTTGTTGACAAAGTAATGTCTCTGCTTTTTAATATGCTGTCTAGGTTGGTCATAACTTTCCTTCCAAGGAGCAAGCATCTTTTAACTTCATGGCTGCAATCACCATCTGCAGTGATTTTGGAGCCCAGAAAAATAAAGTCAGCCACTGTTTCCACTGTTTCTCCATCTATTTGCCATGAAGTAATGGGACCGGATGCCATGATCTTAGTTTTCTGAATGTTGAGCTTTAAGCCAACTTTTTCACTCTCCTCTTTCATTTTCATCAAGAGGCTCTTTTGTTCTTCACTTTCTGCCATAAGGGTGGTTTCATCAGCATATCTGAGGTTATTGATATTTCTCCCAGCAAACTTGATTCCAGCTTGTGCTTCTTCCAGCCCAGCGTTTCTCATGATGTACTCTGCATATAAGTTAAATAAGCAGGGTGACAATATACAGCCTTGACGTACTCCTTTTCCTATTTGGAACCAGTCTGTTGTTCCATGTCCAGTTCTAACTGTTGCTTCCTGACCTGCATACAGATTTCTCAAGAGGTGGATCAGCTGGTCTGGTATTCCCATCTCTTTCAGAATTTTCCACAATTTATTGTGATTGTGTCAAAGGCTTTGGCATAGTCAATAAAGCAGAAATAGATGTTTTTCTGGCACTCTCTTGGTTTTTCGATGATCCAGTGGATGTTGGCAATTTGATCTCTGGTTCCTCTGCCTTTTCTAAAACCAGCTTGAACATCTGGAAGTTCATGGTTCACATATTGCTGAAGCCTGGCTTGGAGAATTTTAAGCATTACTTTACTAGCATGTTCTATTGCTAAGTCGCTTCAGTCGTGTCCAACTCTGTGTGACCCCACAGACAGCAGCCCACCAGGCTCCCCTGTCCCTGGGATTCTCCAGGCAAGAACACTGGAGTGGGTTGCCATTTCCTTCTCCAATGCATGAAAGTGAAAAGTCAAAGTGAAGTCACTCAGTTGTGTACGACTCTTAGCGACCCCATGGACTGCAGCCTACCAGCCTCCTCCATCCATGGCATTTTCCAGGCAAGAGTACTGGAGTAGGGTGCCATTGCCTTCTCTGACTAGCATGTGAGATGAGTGCAATTGTGCGGCAGTTTGAGCATTCTTTGGCATTGCCTTTTCTTTGGGAGAATGTTGATGGGGATCCAATAAAAGGAGATATTTTGATGATGTTGGAAAGAAATTGGAGAATTAACTAAGTTCATATACTTAAGTAGGCCAGAGGTGATGGAACCTAGTGTCCAAGTAGAAGGGCTTGCATTAAATAGGATTATGGAGGGTTCGTCCCCAGTAACTGAAGATAAGGTGTAATATTGAATACAACCAGGGCTGTGATTTAGTCAAGCAAATTCCTGAAAGCAAAAGAGGAACCAGGGAATGAATTTAGGATGTGTGTTAAGGAGTGAATATAACTTATTAACCATGAATTTTAACTGGGTAAAGAAGAACATGAGGATTTGAGGCACAGTGCAGGCGGTGGTGGGGTGGTGGTAATGATTGTAAATGATAGTGAAAAGGTGTTAGGTTAAATGCAGGTCCCTATAATAATCATAGGTCCCTATAGTTCTGAATGATTGTTGAGTTTGGGATAGCAGAAAAAATTGAATAGATGGCAGTGGTAGTCCAGGTAAATTGATAGAAATGGAAATTATGAGGAACTGACAATATTGGTAATGATAAGGTCAATGTAGATTTCCCAGATAAAATACAGGGTGCCCATTTAAATTTTAGATAAAAAGTGGATGGTTTAATGGCACCCCACTCCAATACTCTTGCCTGGAAAATCCCATGGACAGAGGATCCTGGTAGGCTGCAGTCCATGGGGTCCCTAAGAGTCGGACACGACTGAGAGACTTCACTTTCACTTTTCTCTTTCATGCATTGGAGAAGGAAATGGCAACCCACTCCAGTGTTCTTGCCTGGAGAATCCCAGGGATGGTGGAGCCTGGTGGGCTGCTGTCTATGGGGT
This sequence comes from Bos mutus, assembly GCF_027580195.1. NCBI lineage: Eukaryota > Metazoa > Chordata > Mammalia > Artiodactyla > Bovidae > Bos > Bos mutus. The sequence continues at coordinate 49,094,991 of NC_091626.1, read as the reverse complement.
CGCACAGAGTCGGACACGACTGAATCGACTTAGCAGTAGCATGTTCCAAAGTATACTTAGAATGGGTTTATTTTCATCCATTATGCTGATCTTGCCACGGGTCCCTTCAGCCTAGTAACCTCTGTTTTTCAATTGGGGGATATTTTCTTAAATTAGTTGGTTATTCCTTCCCTTCATTTTCTCTGCTTTTTTCTTTCTGGAATCCATAATTATATTGATTTTGTACCTCCTGTCTTACTTTTCTTCTCAAATATTCTACCTTTTATCTTTTTGCCCCATTATCTGGAAGATTTCCTTAACATCTAGTCCTTTTATTGAATTTATTTCTGCTATCATGTTAAAATTTCCAAGAGATCATTGTTTGTTTTTTGCTCTCTGACATTTTATTTTTTATTGTATCTTACTGCTGTTTATTAGTGCTGTATATTCTGTTAATGTTTTGAAAATATTAATAGGGTTTTTGTTTGTTTGTTTTTGAAATTGTCCCTTGTATATAAACACCATTTATTTTTTCCAGTTCCATTTTTGTGTGTTATATCTTAGAAGCTTTCTTCAAAGAGAAGATAATCATTAGTTTTCTGCTCATGTTTAATAGTATGATACTAAAAATACAGTTGGACACTCTGAGCACGTAAGTGGATTTATTAAATGACACTTGCATTGTAGGATAATCTGGCTCTGCTATCAGGAAACCCCAACACCAGTATATTTGAATGTTTTCTCTTGGGGCTGATCAGATTGCTCAGAAAAGTGTCTTCCAGTCTCCTGGAATCATGTGGTAGGGAAAGTGTTGACAGTCTCAGCATTCTACTTGCAAACATTCACTGAAACACCATTTTCAGTGTGTTACTGATACACATCCTCTATTTTAACGGGTATCATCCAAGTCGGAGACCTCTGTTTTACTCTCTCCAAAGAACACACCTCGTTTTTCTTCCAGAGCCAGGGGAAAAAAAATTGCCCAGCTACATGAAATAGAGGAGATGTGTGACTCTTCATGAATGATAGGATTAGAAAATAACAATTTTGTAATTCCAAAAGAAATAATTGGTTTAGGCAATGATTATCAGTGTATAAAACCATTAAATGAGAGGAGGGCTTAAGGTGTCAGCACCTGAAATCATTGATAAATGTTAGCATTACTAAAAGGGCTTCCCTGTTGGTAAAGAATTTGCCTGCCAATGCAGAAGACACAGGTTTGATCCCTGGATTGCCAAAATCCCTGGAGAAGGAAATGGTAACCCACTCCAGTATTCTTGCCTGGAGAATCCCATGGACAGAGGAGCCTGGTGGGCTACAGTCCGTGGGGTCACAGAGTCAGACACGACTGAGTGCAGCATGGCAGCAGTAAGCAGCAGCATTACTAAAAGTGCGACAACGAGACATCACAGGCCTTTCAACATGGTGCAGTGTGAAGTACAAAGCACCATGAAGTGTTCTTGAAAAAAAAAGATTACCTGAAATCTCATCAAATCTAGAGTATGAACTTCTAACAATGGGAAATATGAAGGATGAAGATCTTCAATGATGCTTGAGGGAGGAAACTTACAGAATATGCAACATTCTCAAGAACAATTGAATTGCTCTTGTAATAAATCAATAGCATAGGGGAGAAAAGTGTGAAACAAAGAGCTGCTCTAAATTAGAAGAAACTTCTGTAATGTGACACCCAAATCTCACATTTATTGAATTGGGATCCAACTTATTTGGATCCCAATTCGATAAACCAACTAAATAAGACATTTGTGAGTCAGTTGGGAAATTTTGGTTGTGAACTAGATATAAAATGATATCAAATAATTATTTTTTTTTCAATGTGATAATGGCATCATGTCCATAGTATATATGCTGCTGCTGCTGCTGCTAAGTCGCTTCAGTCGTGTCCGACTCTGTGCAACCCCATAGATGGCAGCCCACCAGGTTCCGCCATCCCTGGGATTCTCCAGGCAAGAACACTGGAGTGGGTTGCCATTTCCTTCTCCAATGCATGAAAGAGAAAAGTGAAAGTGAAGTCTCTCAGTCGTGTCCGACTCTAGCAACCCCATGGACTGCAGCCTACCAGGCTCCTCCATCCATGGGATTTTCTAGGCAAGAGTACTGGAGTGGGGTGCCACACATGCTCTAATTGAAGAAGCCTGATTTTCACCATCTCAATTATTCAAGAACTATTTATTAAATAACTATGATATGCCAGGCACCATAATAAGCTATTGGGGTTAAAGATTAATATTTGAAACATTCCCGGTATTTTTGGTGCCATTTTATAAGCTTTCCTCTTACAAAACAAGTTAATTATTTTGAAAGAATGTCTAAGAAAGAAAATCCATTAATCCTCAATTCAAAGTACAACAAAATTTCTTGGAACTGCTTTAATCACTCTGCTTATACAAACAAAGGATTTGCCAAACATTTATGAGGGTCTAATTTAAATGACAGGGAAATTGTACATAAAGTAAACATTTCATGTATTGGCTCTCTTTTTAATTGTTTTAATACTTTAATCAATGTTAATTGTTTTAACTCATATGTTGCCCATGTTCTTCAACTTGGAGTCACACTGTTGCCTTCTCAGTTGCCCAGGGACTTAATGCTGGTGGCAAAACCGTTCAGGGAGAAGTCAGAGTGTGATTAATGTGAAAACAATTATGTAAGCCAAATATTTGGACCTAGTGAAGTAAACAAAGAATCTTGATTAGCTGATTAATTAGTTTGAGGAAGAGATTTTGTGAAAGACCGAATCATATATAAACTGATCTCTATTATTAGTGACAGATTTCTCAGTTGTGTTTTACTGCCACAAGAGGTAATACAGCATAAGGGTTAAAGACATAAACTGTGGAATTAGACTGCCTTGGTTGCAACCCTTACTCTGCCTTGTGCCTTAGTTTCCTCCTCTGAACAGTAGGGATGAAAATAACAGTATCCAGTTCATAGAGTTCAGAGGACTTAATATACATTTAGTGAATAGAGCAATACCTGAAAGATAGAAACCACCCAACAAAAGCTCACTATTCAATGTTCAGAAGTAAGGACTCCTGATGCTTTCCAATTGTTTTACTATGGAGCTTACTTTTACTTATCTGCATATAAACCTCTATACTTATTTGTGTCAATGTCAAGGTGAAACATGTTTAAAATAATTATAGGAAATCATAAAACCTGGCTAGTGTCAGAGATAGTCATCATTTATAAACTGTACTACTTATTGGTCGCTTTAGATGTAACTTACAGTAAACTTACAGCATACCAAAGATATATTTTTCTAGGTTAAAATTAAGCCTCTTTACTGTTAAATACCCGAAAGCCACAAAGAATTTGCTAATGTTTAAATAGTTGCTTTACAGTTGCCACATCCCTACTGTAGCTGTTGATGAGTTTAAATCAACAAAATGTGCTTCTGAAAATTTCCAAATGTAAATGGAACACCAAATACTGTATATATTTGTTAACAAATTTAAATTATAAAAACAAAGAAGAAATTGTGGGCTAATCATTGACATTATTTTGATTGAGCTTTTGTTTTTGTTTTAATCCATTTCTCCTCTTTACAGTTTGAGAGCTATATAATCTGTTTCTTTTCTCTCGGTTCTTAATTTTTTTAATGTACTTATGAAACTGGAAGTCTAAAAACAGAATGGCTGTCTCTATTTCCTTCCAAAACAATGAAAGAGCTTTGAAATAATGGTCTTCAGATATTTTTGTTTGCATATCACTTAAAATAAATTTGAAAAGCTACTAGGGATGGATGGGTTAACTATACTTATTGTGGTAAACATTCTGTAATATATACATATATTAAATCATTATGTTGTACTCCTGAAACTAATAAAACCTTACATGTCAATTATATCTCAATAAAATATGTTTCAGTGTAAAAAAAAGCACTATGTAACTCACACATTTTATCATAATTTAAAATATTTGCAATAAATGTAATTAACAAAATAAAATTTAGAAACTTTTAAATATAAACTTTATCACTTGGATTTTAAATATTATTTGATACTCATCACCATTCACTTAAAAAAAAGTAAACTCTTCTTCAAAATTAGAAAAAAATTTTTTTGGCCTTGCATGCAGCATGTGGAATCTTATTTGCCTGACCAGAAATTGCACCCATGCCTCTTGCATTGGAAGTATGGAGCTTACACACTGGACTGTCAGGGAAGTCTCCCAAGTAAGAAATTTTACGTTATTCTTTTTCTGTCCTTGACTTGTGTTTCTATTCTACTTTCCCCATATGATTTTTTTAAAAATTAATATATTTTATCTTTAGTTTTACATTTATAGAAAAATTGAGTGAGAAAGTATAGAGAGTTCTCTTACACTCCTTTCAAAACCCTCCCCCTCTCCCGAGTTTCCCCTACTATTAACATCTTGCATTAGTGTTGTACATTAGTCACAATTGATAAGCCAACATTGATACCTTATTATTAATTAAAGCTCATTATTTACACTGAAATTCACTCTGTGTTGTATATTCTATGGTTTTGACAAATGTATAATGACATGTATCCTCATTACTCTATCATACAGACTAGTTTATTGCTTAAACATGCCCTATCCTCCATCTATACATCCCTCCCTCTCTCCTTTCAAACCTCTGGCAATCACTAACTTTTAAACATTTCCCTAATTTTGCCTTTTCCAGAATGACACAGAATTGGAATCATACAGTTTTTAGCCTTTCAGACTGGCTTCTTTCTCTTAAAAAATATTTGTTTCCTCTATGTCTTTTCATGGCATGATAATTCATTTATCACAGAATAATATTCTACTGTGTGGATGTACTACAGTTAGTTTCTCTATCCGTTTAATGAAACACATCTCGATTTCTTTGATTATTTGGCAATCATGAATAAGGCTGTTGTTAACAACTATTTGCATATTTTTACATGGACAAAAGTTTTTACCTCATTTGGGTAAATACCAAAGATCACAACTGCTGGATCCTAACAAAAGAGTATGTTTAGTTTTTGTCATACTATCTTCCAAAGTGTCAGTACTATTTTCCATTCCTGCAGCTACACATTTTTTGCCAGTAAGTGGTATTGGTTGTTGGGAGGTCTCAGTCCCTTGTCACATGTTCCACTTCAGAGGCTGCTTGAGTCATGACATGGCAGCTGGTTTTCCCCAGAATTAGTGATCTAAAAGAGTCAGGGGGAAGCCAAAAATGTCTCTTATGGCCAAGCTTAGAAGTCACACATTGCCATTTTCACGGTATCCCATTGATTACACTGATGAGCCCTATTCATTGTGGGAGGAAACTACACAAGAGTGAGAATACCAGGAAATGAGGAACACTGAGGGTCCTACGGGAGGTTGACTAACACAGCTACTAAGACATTTATTTTTGGTATAAGTTAGGCTTGTATCCATCTCTAGTCCCACTAGACCAGTGTTTCTCATCCTTTTTCTCATGATCACTCCACTATGGAGTCTTTTTAGAGATGTTTTTCCTAATTCCATGCTCCCTTCATGAAATGTTAATGTTTATGTATTGTGTGTATATCTGTGCTAGATATATATGTGTGTATATATACACACATATATAAAGTAATATTTTTCACCACTCCCCCAAGAAGCAATTTTCACTACCTTGAAGGAGGTGATGTCATCCCCTCTGAGGTTAAGAATGTATACACTAAACTGAAAGCTAAAAATCCAAGAGTTGGTACAATACCAAAGCTTTACATCTTTTTATATTTCATGAACTTCACTTGATGTTTTAAATAGAGTATAGTAGTAAATGTTTAATTGTTGCAAATAACTGGGCAAAGGTAGGGAGGAGAATGAGTATGTGATCCAGTGAGAAATAAATATGGAAAATTGGAAAATAAATTTGGAAAATAAAGATGCCATTGACCAAAATGGAAACAGAGCCTCTATGAGAAAGAAGTGAGAGAAGAGAGCATTTAATGAACTTTATCTGAAATATTGCATTTCTCCATCTTGTTCAGCACTGAATATTGAATAGGACTGTTCTTGATATATTCTTAGGAATTCAACACTTTTTTTTGGAATGAATAAATTCATCCAGCAGAACTGACAGCTCATTGAAGGTCAGCATATGTGAACTTCAGGGCTGTCTGGTCACCTGTAAACTACAGAATTTATTTTCAGTAGTTCAATTAAGGTATTGGCTGGAAAAAAAAAAGCACAACATAAAAGTTGAGAATTAGGTTTTATTTGAGGACATTACTGAGTACTATAGCCTGGAAACAGCCTCTTTGACAGCTCCGAGAAACTGTTCCAAAAAGGTAAGGGAGGAGTCAGGTTACATTGGAGTTTTGCTGGAAAAAAAAAAAAAAAAGTAACTGAACATCAAAATATTACTGCTAATTACAAAAAACAGACATCTTAAGTTAAGGATCCTATGTATGGGAAGATGCAAGAGTCTGGGCTCATTGAAGTAATTCCTTTGATCCGCATCTTAACTATCTGGAGCCAATATCCTGTCTTTCTCTGTCCTGAATTCCCCTCAGAGCACAAGGTGGTAGTGGCTGATGGCTTGATCATGGGCAATATTTGTTGTTTACTGATATGGAAGGCACAATTTCTAACTCTAGACTAAATGTTCCAATTTTCCAAAAAGTTTTGGATATCAAGTATCATGGGGCGATTCTTATTTCCTTTCTTAAAAAATTCTTTTTATTTATTTGGCTGGGCCAGGTCTTAGTTGTGGTATGCAGGGTCTTTGATCTTCATTGTGGCACTCAGGATCTTTAGTGGTGGCATGGTCAGCATGTGGGATCTAGTTCCCTGACCAGGATTGAACCTGGGCCCCCTGTATTGGGAGCACAGTCTTAGCCAAACTTTCTACACCAGCCAAGCAAGGGGACTTTGGTGTACAAAAAGGCCAGAGACACAAAGACCACGGAGAACAAAGCATTCTTTTCTGGGTTTCTTTTTTTTTTTTTTGATCTTCTGCTTTGTTTCTACTTTTCAGATGATAAATTCCCCAAAGGCAGGAAGTATATAGGCCCTGCTGAGATCTAGATGATAAACATTTAGATCCCTTCCCCAAGAGGCTGACAATCTATCTAGTAGCAAGGATATGACACATTTTAAAACATTTTTTTACCTTTGGTCCCACTCAATAAGGTATCTCAGATGGTTAAGAATCTGCCTGTAATGCAGGAGACTTCGATTCGATCCCTGGGTCAGAAAGATCCCCTGGAGAAGGGAATGGCAACCACTCCAGTATTCTTGCCTAGAGAATCCCATGGACAGACCATGGGGTTGCAAAGAGTCAGATACAACTGAGCAACTAACACTTTGTACTTTCTTTTTCTACTTGATGAGGCATACCTTGTTTTATTGCACTTAAAAAATACTGTTTTTTTTTTTTTAAACAAATCGAAGGTTTGTGGCAACACTGTGTTGTCAGATGCTTAATATTTTTTAAGGAATAAAGTATTTTTAAATTAAAGTATGTGCTTTTTAAAGACATAACGCTACTGTATACTTAACAGATCATCAGATCAGATCAGATCAGTCGCTCAGTCGTGTCCAACTCTTTGCGACCCCATGAATCGCAGCACGCCAGGCCTCCCTGTCCATCACCAACTCCCGGAGTTCACTCAGACTCACGTCCATCGAGTCAGTGATGCCATCCAGCCATCTCATCCTCTGTCGTCCCCTTCTCCTCCTGCCCCCAATCCCTCCCAGCATCAGAGTCTTTTCCAACGAGTCAACTCTTCGCATGAGGTGGCCAAGTACTGGAGTTTCAGCTTTAGCATCATTCCTTCCAAAGAAATCCCAGGGCTGATCTCCTTCAGAATGGGCTGGGCTGATCTCCTTCAGAATGGGCTGGTTGGATCTCCTTGCAGTCCAAGGGACCCTCAAGAGTCTTCTCCAACACCACAGTTCAAAAGCATCAATTCTTCGGGCTCAGCCTTCTTCACAGTCCAACTCTCACATCCATACATGACCACAGGAAAAACCATAGCCTTGACTAGATGAACCTTTGTTGGCAAAGTAATGTTTCTGCTTTTGAATATGCTATCTAGGTTGGTCATAACTTTCCTTCCAAGGAGTAAGTGTCTTTTAATTTCATGGCTGCAGTCACCATCTGCAGTGATTTTGGAGCCCAGAAAAATAAAGTCTGACACTGTTTCCCCTGTTTCCCCATCTATTTCCCATGAAGTGGTGGGACCGGATACCATGATCTTCGTTTTCTGAATGTTGAGCTTTAAGCCAACATTTTCACTCTCCTCTTTCACTTTCCTCAAGAGGCTTTTTAGTTCCTCTTCACTTTCTGCCATAAGGGTGGTGTCATCTGCATATCTGAGGTTATTGATATTTCTCCCGGCAATCTTGATTCCAGCTTGTGTTTCTTCCAGTCCAGCGTTTCTCATGATGTACTCTGCATATAAGTTAAATAAACAGGGTGACAATATACAGCCTTGACGAACTCCTTTTCCTATTTGGAACCAGTCTGTTGTTCCATGTCCAGTTCTAACTGTTGCTTCAGATCATAGTATAGGGTAAATACATCTTTTATATGTTCTGGATAACAAAAAAATTGTATGACACAGATTATTGCAATATTCACTTTATTGCAGCGATCTGGAATGGAACTTGAAATATCTCCAGGGTACATTTGTACTTAAAGCTTGTTCACAAGTATAGCGAAAGCCTGTTAGGAAAAACAATGGGTGGATCAATTTTGTTGAAGAGAATTGCCTACTTCAGGGACTTCCCTGGTGGTCCAGTGGCTAAGACTCCAAGGTCCCAATGCAGGGGTGCCCAAGTTCCAGTCTTCTTTGGGGAACTAGATCTCATGTGCTGCAACCAACAGATCACACGTTGCAACTAACAGTTCACATGCAGCAACTAAAGATCCTGCATACTGCAACTTAAGTTTCCATATGCCACACTAAGACCTGGTACAGTCAAAGAAATAAACTTTTAAAAATATTTAAGAAAAGAATATTCTACTTCAGTGAATTGAAAGTTATAGCTATGCTGGCTGAAAGAAGCCAGATTCCCCTTGTCCCTCAAAAGTACATAGGGCATAATTTCATTACATAAAACTCTATGCTGGAGAAGGGCTTCCCAGGTGGCGTTAGCAGTAAAGAAGTGAAAGTCGATCAGACGTGTCCGGCCCTTTGAGACCCAATGCACTACACAGTTCATGGAATACTCCAGGCCAGAATACTGGAGTGTGTAGCCTTCCCCTTCTCCAGGGGATCTTCCCAACCCAGGGATCAAACCCCTGTCTCCCGTATTGCGGGCGGATTCTTTACCAGCTGAGCCACAAGGGAAGCCCAAGTGGTAAAGAACCTGCACGTTAACACCAGTGATACAAAAGATGCAAGGTTCGATCTCTGGGTGAGGAAGATCTCCTGGACAAGGGCACGGCAACCCACCTCAGTATTATTGCCTGGAGAATCCCATGGGCAAAAGAGCCTGGTGAGCTACCGTCCTCCATGGGCTCACAAATAGTAGGACATGATTTAGTGACTGAGCACTAGAATGTGCAAACTGATCTATAGTGACTGAAAGCACATTAGTGGTTGTTAAGAGGGCTTCCCCAGTGGCTCAGGTGGTAAAGAATCAGCCTGCAATGCAGGAGACCCCGGTTCCATTCCTGGTTCAGGAAGATCCCCTGCAGAAAGGGAAAGGCTACCCATTCTAGTATTCTGGCCCAGAGAATTCCACGGTCTGTATAGTTCATGGGGTCGCAAACACATAAATGACTGACTGCCTTTCACTTAAGAGGCGGTGATGGGGAGGGACAAGATGGAGGAATTAAAAAGAGTGGAAGGAAATTTGGGGGTAATGAATACGTTCACAATCTTGAGTGTGATGATATCCTGGATATATCAATATGTCAACACTCGTCAAATTGTATATTTAACTACGCATAGGTTATTGTAGGTCAATTATTCCTCAAGAAAGCAGTTTTTAAAAGATTTAACAAAGAATCACATCACACACGATCAGACAGAGGAACTCCTGACGCTTTTCTGGAGTATGAAAAGCAACATTTAATAAATTATCCCTAATTGTCAAACCTGGGCTGGTGCAAGAGCAAAAGAAAAAAAACCTGCACTCTGGTTTAGGTGTATGCGTGCCTGTGGGTGATTTCTGAGGAAGGAAAGGCTAGTGCCCACAGTTAAAGACAGAAGAATTCTTGCTAGCAGAGGAAGCTAGAGGAAGAACATGATTTGGGGTAAGACAATTTTGCATTTTGGACGAGGAGAGAATAACTTCTAAGGCCTCCACCCTCGCTGAGGCACAGCCAAAGGGCTAGGGAAAGCTGCTCAGAATGCAGACAGGGGCCAGGCCGAGTAAGCAGAGATGTGACCATGTCGCAACTCCGCCAGGGTCCCAGAGGTCTGGAACCTTAACCCTCAGCTATCGCTTCCTTAAGTTCCACTCCCCAAGCTGAGACAGACTTTTGTAGAAGTCCGGCCTACGTAGTCCACGCAGCCCTGGGGAGAACAACCTACCCAACTCGGCTAACACGGGGCGGTGCGGGTAGGGCGCTCGTGCCCAGCGCGTGCGCGCGCGACGCGCTAAGACGCGGCCTGGAAACGAGGGAGCGCGCGCCCTCCACGTGACCCGGCCCGCGGGCGGCGACGCACACGACGCGCCCCTCACGTGGTCTGTCTCCAGCCCCGTCGCCGGCGGAGGCGGGCGCGGGCGCGTCCCTGTGGCCAGTCACCCGGAGGAGTTGGTCGCACAATTATGAAAGACTCGGTTTCTGCTGCTAGCGCCGGAGCTGAGTTAGTTCTGAGAAGGTTTCCCTGGGCTGTCCTTGTCCGGCGGCCTCTGCTGCCGCCTCCGGAGACGCTTCCCGATAGATGGCTACAGGCCGCGGAGGAGGAGGAGGTGGAGTTGCTGCCCTTCCGGAGTCCGCCCCGTGAGGAGAATGGTACTGGACCCACTCAGGCCCCGGTTGGGGAATGGCCCGGGGGTTGCGATCAGGGAAGCGGGAGGACTCGGCTGGCAACTGTGTGAGCGGGGCCGCTCTTTCTGGGGCGAAGGATCTCGGATTTGCGTTGAGGCTTCCGGACTTGCCCTGACGGGACAGGAGTGCGGATCTTTTCGCGGGTGAGGGGCAGGAAGCAGGTAGCAAATCTGGCGCCACAGCTTATTGCGGGAATCCCCTGAGCGGAGCCTGGGCTCCGGGGAGGGCCCCTCGAGGCGGCAGAGGCGCGAGCCGGGGAGGACCTGGCGGAGCTGAGCGGCCGCAGCGCGCCAGACGCAGCGCTCAGCCTCCAAGCTCCGCATCTCCCGGGAACGTGTTCCTCCTGGCGCTTGTTGCTGGCTGATAAGAGAGCCAAATGCTCTGCTCAAGTTCCGCAAGGAAGGGGAGGGAGGGCTGAGAAGGGAACAAAAAAGGGATAGAGGATACCGGTTTGGAACTGTGCCTTGTTTGCTGCGCAACGTGTACTCCACAGGTACATTTTCTTTTAGAGCCAAAGAGGAGGGATTTGACGATATTGACGCTAGCTCTGATTTGGAATTTTCTTTAGCAAGAATTAAGGGTTTTTATTGGGCTTCCCAGGTGGCTCAGTAGTAAAAAATCCGCTTGCCAACGGAGGAGACGCGGGTTCGATCCTTGGTGTCGGGAAGATTCCCTGGAGGAGGAAATGGCAACCCACTCAAGTAGTCTTGCCTGGGAAATCCTATAGACAGAGGAGCTTGGCGGGCTACAGTTTATAGGATCGCAAAGAGTGCGACACGACTGACCGACTAAAACAATAATAAGGGTTTTATTGGGGCGCTGCTGTAGATACGCGAGACGATGCGTTGTCTGGGTTTGTGTCGAACCACCTCATCCGTTGCCGTAGAGAAGGGTTGGTCGTGTTTTAAACCAAAGGTGCGGAGAGGGATGCGGCGCATTGCAGCTTTTTGATAGAAGTTTTTGTTAAGGCCAGGAATAAATTAGAAAATTTCTTACAAAAAAAGTCATTTAGATCAGGGACTTGAAAGAGCGGGTAGGTGTTCCTGGTCAGTACTTGAACTAGATAGGCTTCAGGCGAACAACTCTCCCTCTGCTGGAATCTGGCAGGTATACTTTTCTCTAGAAACGAATTCAAATGCCATACAAAACTGAAACCACGAATATAGTTACACTGACTAAATAGTACATCTTTCCATTATTTTCCACCTTTTTGGGTAAATGTAAAGTCAATAAAAATGTCATTTTACCTTTTTTCATAAATTTTAAAAAGAAGGATTTAAGTTCATCTACCAACACTAAACTTTAACATTTATTAGTTAAGTGGATTTTAAGGGAAGCTTTTTTTTTTTGGTGGTGGTGAGGGGTTGAATCAAACTGGTTTTTATTAAAAAAAAAAAAAAGCAAAGCATTAATAATGACTCTTCAGTGATGTGTCTCATTTTCTTAAATGGTAAATAGCATACATTGAACATACCATTTAAGTATTTAGAAAAAATTTAGATACATTAGAAAAAGGAAATGGAGGTGATTCATCATCTTCAAAACCATTGCTTCCTACTGTTTTGTTAAAGCAACCAGATGACTTTATTTCTAGTGACTTTCTAGTGAAAGTCAATTTCTTAGTCTTACCTTAGGTCCTGTTCTTAAGTCCAGCCTCTTAATGTCTTGCTGTTTACATACGTTGAAATGCAGCTTTCAAAATTTAAGATGTGTTTTTCTTGTGTTTGCTGAGTTTCCACTTTGTCCTGTCCTTTATATATGTATATATAGCAAATGCACTCTCCCAGACAACATGTTTGTATACAACATTGTTGTTTCTACAGGGAGAAATTCTCACTTTAAAATTTGACAAGAAGAATCTGGTTTTATTTTTTATGTTTCTTGGGTCCTGACTGCTGTTGAGTCCTGTGATTTTCCCTACAATTTCCAATTATAGTGAAACCTTCGGATAACCTAAGACTGAGGTTCTCCAATAATGATAATTTGTTGAGCCTCCTGCACTTTAAAGTCAACGTTGTGACCTGAAGGTTTCCCGAAGTATGCTGTAGTTATAATTCCTACTATAAAATCTTCTGTTTCTGGTAGTCATTTTCTTCTTTGACACTAAGAGAAAGTGTACAAGAATGTTCTGTACTGCTTTGAAACTAATCAGCCAAATGACCAAAAAAAAAAAAAACCAATAAATACAAGTTAAACTGGCATGGAATAAAATTTCTTACAAAATTAAAAACTATGGCTATTAGAAGTATTTGTTTTATTCATTTGGTTAACACTTAGTATTTACTAAGGAGAAGGAAATGGCAACTCCAGTATTGCCTGGAGAATCCCATGGACGGAGGAGCTTGGTGGGCTACAGTCCTTGGGTTGCAAAGAGTTGGACACGACTGAGCAACTTCATTTCACTTTAGTATTTACTATATTCTAAGTACAAAGAGTAGGACATGACTTATGAAATGACTTAGCATGCAGCATGAACAAGCACTGGAGTGGCAGAGATGTGATAGACAAGCTTCTACTTTCAAACCACTTACATTCTGGTTATTTATATAAGAACTATCTGTCTGTTGTCAAAGGAAGATGCCTACCTTACTTCACAAAACAAATACTTAAGTGTCTACTGTGTTGTAGATTCTATGATACTCTGTCTTGAAGGGCAGTATAGATATGCAGAAAAGCAAGAGAGTTCAGTCGCTCAACCATGTCTGACCCTTTGCTATCCCATGGACTGTGACACTCCAGGCTTCCCTGTCCATCACCAACTCCCAGTGCGTGCTCAAACGCATGTCCATTGAGTCGGCGATGCCATCCAACCATCTCATCCTGTCCTCCCTTTCTCCTCCTGCCTTCAGTCTTTCCCACCATCAGGGTCTTTTCTAGTGAGTCAGTTCTTCGCATCAGGAGGCCAAAGTATTCAAGGTTCAGCTTCAGCATCAGTCCTTCCAATGAATATTCAGGACTGATTTCCCTTAGAATTGACTGGTTTGATTATTGCACAGATTACTGTGAAAGTATAGGGTAATCAGACAGAAAAGAAAGTCTGGATAGGCTTGCAAAGGAGCTGATATTAAAGGTGAGTCTTGTACCATGTGTGCTAAGTTGCTTCAGTCGTGTCCAACTTTTTGTAACCCCCCAGACTGTAACCTGCCAGACTCCTTTTTTCCATGGGATTCTCCAGGCAAGAATACTGGAGTGGATTGCTATGCCCTCATCCAGGGGATCTTCCTTACCCAGCGATCGAACCAGTGTCTCTTACATCTGCATTGGCTGACAGGTTCTTTACCAGTAGGGCCACCAGAGAAAAGGCAATACTAATTAATTAACCTGGAAGTAGAAGAGATGTAGAATTGGTGGTTTTAGTTTGAGGGAACTGAGCTTTAGAAGAGAAGCATCCATAGTTCATCTGACATCTATTATACTGTACATAGTTTAGAATGAATAGAGTATGAGATGATATAGTGTACTAGTGCGAGTGTTATAAAGATAGGCAGGGACCAGTTTTCTGAGGGCAATGTATGTCAGGAAGAGAAGTCTTGATTTTGTTCTGGAGATTAAGGATCCACTGAAGGAACAGTATGGAAGGTGAATTGCTGTGTGTTTAAAAACGGAGATCATAAGAAGTCTTTAGCAAGACTCTGAGCAAAATATTTAGGACTTGAAATGAAGATGGAAAGAAGGAACCAACTGAGGTGTTTAGTAGGAGTTAGAATATTCAGTACTTGGTTCCTTCCGGGAAGGGTGTTTGTGTGTGTGTTGGCAAATGTCAGTAGTAAGAACCAGATGTAAAATGAAAACATGAAATAGTTGAAGTCATTACTTTAATACGTGCACAGTGTAATGTTTAAAGGCAGTACTTAAAATATGTATTTTTGATTTTGATTTTTAAATGAAGATCTATTGATGCAATAACCTCTTAAGATTTAATTTTGAGAATTTTGCCAGTCATAGATATTTTTGATACAGTGCTCTGACATTCTCTTTCTTTAACATTCTAATGTGGGAAATTTGAAACATATAAAGGTGTAATAGTAAAATGAATCACCATATACCCATGACCCATTTCAACAGTTTGAAACATGTGAATATTGTTTCTTTTATTAACTCTCTCATTCTCCATCAACTGGATAATTTAAAAACAAATCCCAGACATGGTCCATCTATAAATACTTCATTATGTCTATCTGTAAATCCACAGTACTGTTGTGCTCAGTCGTGTTCCATTCTTAGCTTCCCCATGGACTGTATCCCACTAGGCTCCTTGTCCATGGGTTTTTGCAGGCAAGAATACTGGAGTGGGTTGCCATTTCCTATTTGCAGGGATCCTCCCAACCCAGGGATCAAACCTGAGTCTCTTGCATCTCCTGCATTGGCAGGCGGGTTCTTTACCACTGCACTTCCTGGGAATCTCTTACAGCACTATTAGCACACTCAAAATTAATAATTCTTTAATATCATTAAATATTCAGCATATTGCCTTAATTCTTTTTTTTTTTTTTTCATTTGATTTGTTTGAATCAGGATCCAAAGAAGTCTACATAGCATTTGGTTTGATAAATAATTCTCAGTCTCCGTATCCCCCTGCCCACTGCTTTTTTTCCAGTCTTGTGATTTACCATTTAATAGGGGGAAAAATGCATTTCCTTTGCCCTGCAGAATTTCTCACAGTTGGGATTTTGTTGCATGTGTCCGTGTGGCATCGTGTAGCATGTTCCTTTCTCCTCTGTATTTCCTGTGAAGTCGTGGTTGATCTTAAGACTCTTAGATTCTTGTTTGATTTTTGGTAAAACTACTTAACAGGTAGTGAAGTATTTTGTATTGAATTACATTAATAGGCACATACCGTGTGGCAGTTTTTCTCTTTTAGGTGTTAAAGATTATCTAGTGGGTTGCTCAGAGAAGGCAATGGCACCCCACTCCAGTACTCTTGCCTGGAGAATCCCATGGACGGAGGAGCCTGGTAGGCTACAGTCCATGGGGTCACTAAGAGTCAGACATGACTGAGCGACTTCACTTTCACTTTTCACTTTCATGCATTGGAGAAGGAAATGGCAACCCACTCCAGTATTCTTGCCTGGAGAATCCCAGGGACAGAGGAGCCTGTTGGGCTGCCATCTATGGGGTCGCACAGAGTCGGACACGACTGACTCGACTTAGCAGCAGCAGCAGTAGCAGCAGCAGTGGGTTGCTGTTGTCAGCTGCCTGATCTTTTAATCGTGAAGTTTCCCATCATATGTTCACATAATAGTCGCAATTGGTGATTATTGCCATTGCTTAGTTATTTCATTCTAGATATCTCTTTCTCCTTTTTGGCACGGGTGATGGGGGGAGCCTTTCAGCATGTGATTAAATTGTACAGTTTTTTGGGGGGTGGGTAACAGCTTTTGAAATGCCTGTTTTAAGTTTGGTGCCTGGAAACACTTCAGAGTGGTTGAGATTTGTTTAGAATATGAGCAACATTTGGCTATCTATGGGAATTTGAACTGAGTCATTTATGTGAATTAGTATTAAAAAAAACTTAGATGTGTATCACTTTTATAGCGTACTTTGCAAATTATTAGATTAGTTTGAATATGAGTAAAAAGTGTGACTTGGAGAATTGGACCTCTTCTAGTTTATAAAAACAATTGGTTTAATTTGGTTTAAGCTCATACATTTAGATATTTTGTTCACCCTTTGGTTTGGTTCACCTTGGATTTAGAAAATTATTCTGAATCTTTTGGGGGAACATGTATTTAGTTTCCTGACCATTTAAAGGTTTTAGAACCCTGTTAAAGAAATTTTAGATATGGAGGTAAGCAGTTCTTTGAAACTGATAGACATGCCTATTCACTGAAGCATTTTTTGCCAAGTCACACTCTTTTACGAGCATCACTGTTACTGTGTCTGTGAAAGGCAGATGATAATCTTTTTTCTACTTGACCTCAGGAGCAGTACTCGGATTAAAGTCTGTGAAACACTGTCCTTCCTTGCGTCATGAAAACATGTTCGTAACACCTCAAGTATCCCAGCTACCACACTTCTGGAAACTTCAACCTTTGGAAACCCAACTCCTCATAGAAGGGAAAAAAAGATTTTGAGCCAAGCCATTATCAGAAATATGGCAACCTTGAGCCCAGAGTTCACTGGTTGAAAAATATGTGCAAAGTGAAATTTAATAGGCTTACTTACCTACTTTGCTCTGACAGTTTGGTAGTACACTAGAAACGATAGAAGTTATCTGGGAAGCAGACTGCTACTGCAAGGAGGAGACTGGAGAAACATTCACTAGAATAGAAAAATAGGACTGTAAATTACCCTTTAGTATGTGAACCAGTTCTTCCTTGTTTTTGAGTATTTTACCATACCCAATACCTGGAAGGGCTTCCCTGTAGCTCAGGTAGTAAAGAATCTGCCTGCAATGCAGGAGACCCTGGTTTGATTTCTGAGTTAGAAAGATCCTCTGAAAAAGAGATAGGCTCCCCACTCCAGTATTCTTGGGCTTCCCTTGTGGCTTAGCTGGTAAAGAATCTGCCTGCAATGTGGGAGACCTAGGATTGATCCCTGAGTTGGGAAGATCCCTTGGAGAAGGGAAAGGCTACCCACTCCAGTATTCTGGCCTGGAATATTCCATGGACTGTATAGTCCATGGGATCGCAAGGAGTTGGGCATGAATGAGCCACTTTCACTTTCTTTCACATTTTCAGTACCTGGAAGATACTCTACCCAGAAGGTACTCCTGACTAAAAAAACTGTGTGATAGGCTTTAGACAAATTTTCACAATATTAGCTAACATGTATTAGCATATTAGCATTTTGGAGAAGGAAATGGCAACCCACTCCAGTATTCTTGGCTAGAGAATCCCATGGACAGAGATTCTAGCAGGCTACAGTCCATGGTGTCACAAAGAGTTGGACACAACTAAGGGTCTAATATTAGCATTTAGCTGTCATTGTTCTAAGTGCTTTGAAAAAGTGAAAGTGTGCCTGGCTCTTTGTGACCTCATGGACTGTCGCCCACCAGGCTCCTCTGTCCATGGAGTTGTCCAGGCAAGCAAACTGGAGTATGCCTTTGGATGCTTTTGTAGCGTTGCTACATAGAGTATATATACTATGTTATGGTCCTTTGGTGTTCCTAAGTTTGGTATATATAGAATTATGTACATCTTTTTATGGATCTTGGTTTTTTATTGAAGTATAGTTGATTTAAAATACTGTACTAATTTCTCCAAAGAAGACATACAGATGGCTAACAAACACATGAAAAGATGCTCAACATCACTCATTATCAGAGAAATGCAAATCAAAACCACTATGAGGTACCATTTCACACCAGTCAGAATGGCTGCCATCCAAAAGTCTACAAATAATAAATGCTGGAGAGGGTGTGGAGAAAAGGGAACCCTCTTACACTGTTGGTGGGAATGCAAACTAGTACAGCCACTATGGAGAACAGTGTGGAGATTCCTTAAAAAACTGGAAGTAGAACTGCCTTATGATCCAGCAATCCCACTGCTGGGCATACACACTGAGGAAACCAGAAGGGAAAGAGACACGTGTACCCCAATGTTCATCGCAGCACTGTTTATAATAGCCAGGACATGGAAGCAACCTAGATGTCCATCAGCAGATGAATGGATAAGAAAGCAGTGGTACATATACACAATGGAATATTACTCAGCCATTAAAAAGAATACATTTGAATCAGTAAAGAATACATTTGAATCAGTTCTAATGAGGTGGATGAAACTGGAGCCTATTATACAGAGTGAAGTAAGCCAGAAGGAAAAATATAAATACAGTATACTAACGCATATATATGGAATTTAGAAAGATGGTAACAATAACCCTGTGTACGAGACAGCAAAAGAGACACTGATGTATAGAACAGTCTTATGGACTCTGTGGGAGAGGGAGAGGGTGGGAAGATTTGGGAGAATGACATTGAAACGTGTAAAATATCATGTATGAAACGAGTTGCCAGTCCAGGTTCAATGCACGATACTGGATGCTTGGGGCTAGTGCACTGGGACGACCCAGAGGGATGGTATGGGGAGGGAGGAGGGAGGAGGGTTCAGGATGGGGAACACATGTATACCTGTAGTGGATTCATTTCGATATTTGGCAAAACTAATACAATTATGTAAAGTTTAAAAATAAAACAAAATTAAAAAAATAAAAAAACCATAAAAAAAAAACAAACTGTACTAGTTTCATGTGTACAGCATAGTGATGCAATATTTTTATAGATTATACTCCATTTAAAGTTATTATAAAATACAGGATATAGTCCCTGTGCTGCACAATATATCCTTATAGCTTATTGTTTTGTTTTGTTTTTTCATTTTAATGAAATTAGGTTTTGGAGATTGTCATGTTGATACATGTAAGGTTTAGTTTATCCCTTTGAGCTGCTATATATTATTCCATTGTAGGAATAAAAATAAATAAATATAAAATGTTATCCATTTTACTATTGGGCATTTAGGTTGTTTGCAGTTTTTTATTACTGATGTAACATTCTTGTGTGTATCATGAGAATTTTTCTAGGAAGTATATAAATAGAATTGCTGGGTCACAGGGTAGGTGCATCTTGAACTTTGTAGGTATTGCTGGAGTGTTGAGTAAAGTAGTTGTGCAGTTTCCACTCCCTCTAGAACTGTGTAAAATTCCCTTTCTTTTTTCCAACATCTTTGCCAACGTTTAATTGCTTAGGTTCTTCTGTTTTGCCCGACCCATAAATGTAAAGTAGTTCCTCATTGTTCTAATTTACATGTCCCTGGCCATGAATAATGTTGTTTTTTTTTTGGGAATGAATAATGTTGTGTGTCATTTCAGGTTAAAAGTTTTTGGCTATGGTTACTTTCCTTCTGGTGAATTCCCTTTGCTCAGTTTTCTAATGAATTACATTTTTCTTCTTTACTTGTAGAAGTTCTGTATGTAGTCTGGACAGTATTTTTTATTGTTTGTTTTTTGTTTTATGAGCTACAAATATCTTCTCCAGTCTCTAACTTGTTAAGTTTTTATTTTGTTAATGGTGGACTATTTACTTGTTTTTAGATTGTTGATGTATATTGGTTTTTAGTGTAATAAGTTATCAGTATTTGAGCAACTGATCTGATCTGATCTGATTTTCTTTATAGCCTGAACTTTCGCTTATCTTGAAGTCATAAAGCTATTTATTTATTTTTGGTAGAAGTTGTAAAGTTTTGCTTTTTCACATTATGACTTAACCCATCTAGTATTCATTTTGGATTCTAGTGTAGTGGTTCGTATACATATAATAATCATACTGTCTCCTGATTTGTACTGCTCTCTCTGAAATCGCTGGGTCGTGTCCAACTCTTTGCAACCCCGTGGATGGTAGCCTACAAGGCTCCTCTGTCAATGGGATTCGCCAGGCAAGAATACTGGAGTGGATTGCCATTTCTTCCTCCAGGGGATCTTCCCACCCAGGGATCGAACCCAGGTCTCCTGAATTGCAGGCAGATGCTTTACCCTCCAAGCCATCAGGGAAGCCCATTGCTCTCTCTAGCACTCACCAACTTTTCTTAAGTGCAAGTTCCTGTTTTCCAAGTGATATATTCCATTATTCTGTTTGTCTTTTTTGTCAATGTATTTATTTGGATTTTTAGTAATCTTTAGGTGTCTACATAAAATTTCTTGACTTTGTATAAGAAATTAAATTTTTTGCCAACATATGTATCATCCTTTTTCTCATAAAACAATAAGTTTTGATCCCTTTTCATTTTAATAAAAGTTCTTTATGGTAAAATGATAAATTATTCTGAGTTAGACTTTATTTAGAATACTTGAGAAATAAATTACTGCTGTTTGAGCTAAATTACAGTTGGTCACTTTTTAGACTCAGTGTCTGATCTTCAGTTATTTAATATGTTGGACTCCATGGAATGACACAGTGGCAACTGCTCATACTTAGCTTTATCAGACATTTTCTATCTTTTAAATTGGAGCAGTACTGTAGTGGTAAGCAGGTAGGGTAGCAATCTCCATGAGGTCAGCAGGGCAGCAAAACCAACAGAAAATAAGATTAAATGTAGAAGTTGGACTCTCTTTGCAGACACAGTCATGGTATGAATCTGATTCTTTTTATTTATTTTTGGCAAAAGTCTAACAGTTTATTGGAGCAGACTAGAAAAGTAGTCACTAAAATGACAAAAACAATTTTTTAAAAAACTTTTGATTTTATATTGAAAACAATTAACCAAGTTTTATTTTTTAATGTGTAAAACTTTGCCAACTATTTATTACTCCACAGAAGCTTTTCAGCAGTGTCTTTAAAACCTGTTCGGAGAGTTCACATCTGAATTATCAGTAATATCTAATTAGTTAAGTGATTGGCAGCCTTTTAAGCATAAGAGCAGAACTCTATAGAGTAGGGGCCTGAGTGCCAGGTCTCCTACAGAGGAAATCAAAGAATGCCAGCCATTTTCAACATTTTGCTTCAAGCTAGCCTTAAGTTTTCTTTGTCATTATGCCTTTGCTGACGGACATGTTGTCCAATGTACAGAATTACCACAGAACTCAGAATTTCTACATCTGTAGTTTCATTTAACTTTTGTAAGCTGTTGCAGTTTATTAGTAGGCAAGCTTCCTTTTAATTTGATTGGCTTTTCTTTTGAATATGGTCACATTTTCCTGTTTCTTCTTATATCTACTAATTTTTGATTATATCATAGATGTTGTGAATGTTATCTTGGAGAGACTGTGAGTTCTGTTTTAGTCCTCTGAAGATTATTGATTTTCTCTTTTAAAGTAGTTGCTACCGATTGAATGTTTATGTCTTCCCAAAATTCAGTGTTGATGTTATTTAAAGACAGGGCTTTGGGAAAGTAGTTAGAATTAGAGGGGGTCATGAAGGTGGGGTCATTATACAAAGAGACCAGAGAGCTTGCTCCCTATCCCCACCTTGTGAGGACACAGTGAAAAGACAGCTGTCTGCAATCCAGGGAGGGGGCTCTCAGATGCAGACCTTATTGGCCCCTTAATCTTGAATTCCAGTTTCTAGAACTTGGAGCAAATGAGTTTTGGTTGTTGAAACCAAAGTTGTCTTATTGTATTTGTATGGCAGTCAGGCTTCCCCACTCCAGTACTCTTGCCTGGAAAATCCCATGGATGGAGGAGCCTGGTAGGCTACAGTCCATGGGGCCGCTAAGAGTCGGACACGACTAAGCGACTTCACTTTCACTCTTCACTTTCATGCATTGGAGAAGGAAATGGCAACCCACTCCAGTGTTCTTGCCTGGAGAATCCCAGGGACGGGGAAGCCTGGTTGGGCTGCTGTCTATGGGGTCGCACAGAGTCGGACACGACTGATGCGACGCGGCAGCAGCAGCAGCAGGCTTCCCTGGTGGCTCAGAGGTTAAAGCGTCTGCCTCCAATGCGGGAGACCCGGGTTCCATCCTGGGTCGGGAAGATCCCCCGGAGAAGGAAATGTTAACCCACTCCAGTATTCTTGCCTGGAGAATCCCATGGACGGAGGAGCCTGGTAGGCTACAGTCCACGGGATCTCAAAGAGTCAGACACGACTGAGCGACTTCACTTCACTTCACTTTTCACTTCATTGCAGTCAGAGCACATTAGGATAGTAGTTGATTAACCTGACTGTACTCAAATTCCAAACTCTGACTCCTTCAATGGGCAGTAAAAATATCTGTTCAGTTAGTTACTCTATTCTTAACTGACCTGCTTGGAATCTGCCCCATGTATGCATGCTTCATGGGTCAGCTAGATTTCAGCAGTGTTAATATGCAGTATTTAGGGTTCCCTTTTTTTGTGACTCTGTCCTATGCAGGACTTTTCCCATCACTTTCCAGCTGCTGTTGTCACCTCTAAGTTTGTATTCTGGTTCTTCAAGCCAGTAAAACTATGGAATTTCTATTGGAGTTTTAGCTACTTAAGTAGGTATGCAGTGGGGCCTCTCTTAGCCATAAAATAGGAAACTCACTCAGTACTGTTCCTTTATCCTGAATACAAACTTCATCTGATTCCTTCCTGCTTTTGGTTGCCTGTTCAGTGCTGCTAAGTAGTTTTCTTTTTTTTAATTTTTATTTTATCCTGAGTTTATGGTTATTATCTTTGGAGCTTTAGTCCAATAGAAGCTCCATAGCTGGAGGCTCCTTTCTAATATTAATATATAGAATTGTTGGGTGTATTTAGTTGTAAAAATAGATTGATTTTCAGTGTTACCTTGAAGTAGAACTTTTAAAGCAGTCCTTTTTTTTCCCCCTCAATTTTCACTATCAGTATCTAGTCAAGAAGGATGTGCTGGTACTGATTTGTTTGAAGAGTAGAATGTGGTTAGTAGACTTCTTTGTAGCATATATGCCCCTTATTACTAGGAGACAGGAGGAATCTAAAATTGAATTTTGAAGCATTGTTGAGATATGACTGTGTGGGGCGCATTTTGCTAAAAACATGGATCATAATCTTCAGAGCAACTTTGTGAGATAGGTATATTATTCTATTTTATGGGTGAGGAAACAGAAGTTCAGACACTTAAGGTTGCATTAATAGAATAACCAACAATGAACAGGTTATTCTGAACTCCAGAATCTGATCTCTTTTACCACTGAAGATCACGTTTCCTTCTTTTGCTAACATTCTGTGGTTATAGTTTTTACTTTATCTAGAACATTTAAGTTTAGGAATTTTCAGATTTGTGTTTGTAGTGTGCCATCTTTTGGTAAAATACAGTAATGCAGTCTAGCAAAATAAGGATAAAATTAGGAATTTTTATATGTATTTATAATCCAGGGCACATTTTATTGGATTCTTGATTGTAGAGCAGAAGCTCAGAATTTCAAAAATTGTAGAAACCTATTATTGGGAATGATTTGCCATTATCAGCTGGGATATGTCACTGTCAGGCATAGGAAGCCAATCCCTAATGTAATCAATGAATGCCATAAATGACAAAACTGCTGTGTATGGGGAGAATATATTTATATTTGGTGTTTACACAAACAGGAGAGATGGTAAACTCTTGAAATAAACTTGGTGAATAATGAAGGTAGGGGAAACTGTGATAGTCTTGAAGCGTGGTGATGTTTTTGTATGTCTCTGTAGGCACAAAATTTGATAAAAATTTGTGAACATCAGAGTGACACTATTTAAGTGACTTAACCAGTTCAGTTCAGTTCAGTCGCTCAGTCGTGTCCGACTCTGCATGTGACCCCATGAATCGCAGCACGCCAGGCCTCCCTGTCCATCACCATCTCCCGGAGTTCACTCAAACTCACGTCCATTGAGTCAGTGATACCATCCAGCCATCTCATCCTCTATCGTCCCCTTCTCCTCCTGCCCCCATCCCTCCCAGCATCAGAGTCTTTTCCAATGAGTCAACTCTTTGCATGAAGTGCCCAAAGTACTGGAGTTTCAGCTTTAGCATCAGTCCTTCCAAAGAAATCCCAGGGCTGATCTCCTTCAGAATGGACTGGTTGGATCTCCTTGCAGTCCAAGGGACTCTCAAGAGTCTTCTCCAACACCACAGTTCAAAAGCATCAATTCTTCAGTGCTCAGCTTTCTTCACAGTTCAACTCTCACATCCATACATGACCACAGGAAAAACCATAGCCTTGACTAGACGGACCTTTGTTGGCAAGGGTTTACTAAAGTTTTGGATGGATTTGTCAGAGACTACTATGAAAGATTTGAAGTTGTGAAGAGATAGTACTGGCTGTTTGTTTATTATTTTTAATAAGAGTGATAAAATGAAACTAACTATGAGTACATTTGTACCAGTCCTGCAATTTAACAATGTACCTGTTTGGGTAGTTTTATATTTTATCATAATAGACAAATGAGTACCGAAAGAAAGTGAAAGTGTTAGCTGCTCAGTTGTGTCCCACTCTTTGCCACCTCATGGACTGTAGCCCGCCAGGCTCCTCTGTCCATGGAATTCTCCAGACAAGAATACTGGAGTAGTTAGCCATTCTCTTCTCCAGGGGATCTTCCTAACACAGGCATTGAACCCATGTCTCTGCATTGCAGCCAGATCCTTTACCGTCTGAGGCACCAGGGAAGCCCTAAATGAGTACTAGAAGGGACTCAAGTGTTTTAAGTTGTTGGTGATTGAAAGTGACCATTTCTGGGGAAAGAAGCTAGGTATATGTACTCGAACACTGGATATTTTTTTCCTCAGTAATGTTTACATTTCACGTTTACATCTATTTATTTAATGCCTTTTCTATTGAAATTCCTGCAGAAAAAAATAACTTTGTTCATGTACATCTGAGACTCTTTAGCCCCATCTTGTTTTTCCTGTCTTTAGAAAGCAACTCTTAATACAAGGGTCTACTGGGATTGTAGGCCTGGTAGAAGGGACGCTAATTATATCCAAGAAACAGTGCAGGGGAAGACTCTGAAGGACATGGCATAGACTTGTTAGATGGAATTGGCTCAGTGGAATTGTGAGATTTTTTTGTGGGACGCTTTTGTGAGATTTAGAGCATGGGTTGGCAAACTATGCCATGTATACCAACTCTGGCCAAGGCCTGTTCTGGCCAGGGCCTGAGCTCAGAATGGTTCCTATATTTTTTAGTGGTTGAAAAACAAAACAGTAGGTGATAGAGGCAGTAAGTGGTCCAAAAAGCCTAAAATATTTACCATTTGGCTCTTAATAGAAAAAATTTGTTGATTGCCCATATAGAGTATAGCCGTACTTCTCTAAGTGCAAGTCGCTCAGTCGTGTCCGACTCTTTGCGACCCTATGCCTGAATACTGGGGTGGGTGGCTGTGTCCTCCTCCAGGGGATCTTCCTGAACCAGCATCTCTTAATTCTACTGCATTGGCAGGGAGGTTTTTTACCGCTAGTGTGCCCCTTGGAAACCCCACTGTTGTGAATGGAGTATTCTATGAGTTCCATCAGGTAAAACTGACTGATAGTGTTTAAGTCTACTCTGTTCTTTCTAGTTTTCTGCCTACTTATCCAATCAAGAAAAAGAGGAGGGGGGAAAAAGGGGCTGTGAATTGTACAAGATTGCATTTCTTAACCTTTATCTAAGCCGTATATTTTCAAGTTCTCCCTAAGATGTTTTCCTCTTGACAAAACTCCTTAAAAAGGTCCACTGTATTGTTAATTAATAAATTTGCTCCTGTTGTGTTCACTTTTCACCCATCTTTCATTCATGCTGTAGGCTTTAGGCCTATGCTCATGAATTGCAAATAATTTAGTTTTTTAAAAAACATGTAGTTCATACTGAAGCAATCTGAGTGCGTCTCATGCTTGTATATTGCTGCTGTTTTAGTGTGTTATTTGCATATGTTGAATGTTTAGTTCTAGAGTCTGATTTTGATGGACTTCATTACTGTATCATGGGACTGAGCTGCCTTTTTGTTTGCAAATAAGCTCACAGAGAGAAATTCCAAACAAATCTTTTGTCTTGCTTTAACAACCAGTAAAAATATAGCAGTAAGTACAATCACTGAGCTGTTCTCCCCCACCCCAGCACAGTTCCAGTTTTTCTAAGAGAGAAGCAACCCTTTAAAAGATAAATCACAGTATAATTTTTGTTATTATAAACCCATTTTTATAATTTAAAATTTTATTTATTAATTTGGCCATGCCAGGTCTTAGTTGCAGCACTCAGAATCTTTAGGTGCAACGTGTGAAGAAATGTAGTTTTCTTGGCCAGGGATTGAACCCAGGCCCCCTACATTGGGACATGGAGTCTTTAGCCACTGGACCACCAGGGAAGTCCCTGCATTTAAAAAATATATATTTATTTATTTTTGGCTCTGGTGCATCTTTGTTGCTGAGAGGGCTTTTCTTTAGTTGTGGCGAGCAGGGGCTACTCTCTAGTTGCGGCTTCTCATTGTGGCTGCCTTTCTTGTTGAGAGCACAGGCTCTAGGGCACATGGGCTTTAGTAGTTGCAGCACGTGGGCTCATCCTCTGTGGCACCCGGGCTCTAGCGCACAGGCTCAGTAGTTGTGGCGCACCGGCTTAGTTGCTCCGTGGCATATGGGATCTTCCCAGACCGTGGAGAGAACCTGTGTCTTTGGCACTGGCAGGCAGATTCTTTACCCCTGAGCCACCAGGGAAGCCCCCTGTGATTTTTAATAATAGAAGAGGAGCATGATAAAAATTTCATGAGTTTAAAGTGTAAGTTAGTTTTAGTAAAAATTCAGCCTCACATCATCATGTATTAGAACAGCCTACCAAATGATTATTTTTAAAGTTACAAACAGAAGTCACATGAATAAATGTCTCCCAGTCCAGATGCGCTGCCTACCTTCAGTGTACTATGGTTCTGGAGTGGGAGAAGGGTGTAGGATAGCAGTAATATCAGAAATCTGACTGACATGGCCAGATCTTTTGGTTGTCAGGACAGTGCTCTCACTGTGATCCTGGGGATGGTTCCATTGTTCTGTAGTTGCATAAGCAGTAGAGGGAATCGTGATTGCATATCCTAAATAGTGTAAGCCTCTTTGGTGGGCACATTTGCTTCAATTTTCTGAGTGAAATGAGAAGTAGGTCATCAGTTGAGAATAAGAATGGTGAATGAGGGTTGGAGGTTTGAGGAGAGGAGGAGATAGTGTGAAATTGTATAGGAGAATGAGAAAATGGACATCATTAAGGGATGTTTGTGGTTTTAAAGTGAAATCAAAAGGTGTTGTTTTGTTTGTTTTTTCCTGTAGTCGTATTAACATAGGCAGTTATGGAATGGATGAGGAATTGGATTGAATCAGGATTGGGTTTGCCGGGTGTATTCTTAGTTCAGTAAAACTGAAGAGAGTCCTATTTTTTTTTTTTTTTTTCCCCCATGAGAGATATGTAGGTAAAGCAGATTCTTCAAAGGAATATCAGACTTTAGTTAGAATAAGAATGTGGTGGAGGGACTGTGTTAATTGAGCTTTAGGGTGTAGGACATTTTCCTGATGAAGGGTCATGGGTTCTAGAGGGCATTCTGTGAGTTTTAAAAAATTTGTTTATTTACTTTTGACTGTACTGGGTCTTCAGTCACTGTGCACAGGGTTTCTTTAGTTGTGGCAAGTGGGGGCTACTCTTCTTTGAATTGCATGACTTCTCATTGCACAATGGGCTCTAGGCACATGGGCTTTAGTAGTTGGAGCTGCCAAGCTCTAGAGCATAGGCTCAATAGTTGTGGCACACTGGCTTAATTGCTCTGTGGCATGTGGGATCTTCCCAGATCAGGAATCAGACCCGTGTCCCCTGCATTGGCAGGTGGATTCTTAACCATTGGACCACCAGGGAAGTCCCCATCCTGTGGTTTTTGTAACTAGGGGATCATGGTACACTGCTTAAGTGTACCATTCACTTAAGCATGGATCACTGCTTTAGTGAATGTATTTAAAGGAGAACCATTGACCTAGAAAATGGACATTTTGAATGAAGAGACAGAATTTTGCAACCAGAATTAGATTAAAGGATATGCTAAGGTTTATGATTAGAATATCTAAAGGATTTGAGAGGAACCTGCAAACTTCACCATCATAATTCTGTTTAGAATATCTCTTCTCCTAGGGGCTTCTTTTTTTGTTGTTTTTGATTTGGCCCCCTGGTTGGCTTATGGGATCTAATTTTTCCAACTAGGCTTGTACCCTTTGCATTGGAAACTCCCCTGCCTAACCACTGAACTGTAGAGGTTTCATTAAGGAATATAGGCTCTTCCTTTTTGTATTGTCCTGGTAAGAAAGAGGCAGATAGAGAAGGGAAAAGAGATTCTGATAGAGAGCATGCTAATATCTATATTTAATATATAGTAATATCTATAGACATATTAGATATATAATTAATATTTTCTATATATCTAACATGTATGTTATATGGAGGATGAAGCTCAAGATCTTTAATCTACTCAGTCCTAATTTGTGGAGTTTCACCTTTTTCAATATATAATGCCCCATCTCTTTCTAATCAGTCACCAGTAGTAGGGTACAGAGGCTAGGGATCCAAGCAAAAACTTAAGTAGTGGTATAAACAGTAATTTTTAAAAACCTTTTAAACTTGAAATTGTTTCAGACTTACAGTAATTGAAGGAAATGTGTTAATCTTCCACTGTGATCCTAGATTTGTCTTACTCTCCCTGTTAATTTTTGTGCTGTATTCATTTTAGGACTGTCATATATAAGATTGTTCTAACAAT
This sequence comes from Bos mutus, assembly GCF_027580195.1. NCBI lineage: Eukaryota > Metazoa > Chordata > Mammalia > Artiodactyla > Bovidae > Bos > Bos mutus. The sequence continues at coordinate 49,065,968 of NC_091626.1, read as the reverse complement.
CTGGTGAATCATACATTTGAAATCATGTAGTAACCTATTGCTGTCTAGCATCTCTTTTTTTCTAGTATTATTTTTCTTTTGATTAGAATTTGCTTGATGCATTTTTGGGTGCCTGTGCCATTAGCCATTCCATGCCCCTGTACTTTAGGTATTTATCTTAGAAACAGAACAGAATATATCTAGGGGTTTCTTTTGGCTGTGTCATGCAGCCTGTGGGATCTTAGTTCCCAGACCAGGGCTCAGAGGACCCAACTTGCGCCCCCTTCAGTGGAAGCACAAAGTCTTAGCCACGGGAATGCTTGGCAGGTCTCTGACAGTCACTTCTAATTGGCTGTAAAATGATCCACTTCCCAGGATCGTACCAGCCCCTCTTGAGGTTTTTGGCTCTGCATAGCACTGTTGATTTAGTATCTGCATAGTACTGTTGATTAGTAGTCTCAAACTCAGTGGATTTAAATGGAATGATTCTCATATTTTAGGTGTGCTGTCATCAGTAAACATGTTATATGTAATAAATAGTGAACTAAAAATGGAATTTTTTAATGTATTTTTTATTAAATTTTTCTTTGTAATATTAATTGGTTAATTTATAAACAGTCTTTTTAAACTTTCTGTTTTAGTCCCAGAAATCCTGGATAGAAAGCACTTTGACCAAGAGGGAATGTGTATATATCATACCAAGTTCCAAAGACCCTCACAGGTAAGTATACTTCTCTTTATTCTGAATTCTTATAGAAATTTAGATGTAAATTACATTGCTATTTTATTAAAAACTAAAGTTATTAATTATTTGTAGTTACTGTTGGGTGAAGGAAATGGCAACCCACTTCAGTATCCTTGCCTAGAGAATCCTGTGGACAGAGGAGCTTGGTGGGCTGCTGTCCATAGAGTCGCAAAGAGTCGGACACAACTGAAGCGACTTAGCATGCATGCATGCATTGGAGAAGGAAATGGCGACCCACTCCAGTGTTCTTGCCGGAAAATCCCAGGAACAGAGGGGCCTGGTGGGCTGCTGTCTATGGGGTTGCACAGAGTTGGATATGACTGAAGCGACTTAGCAGCAGCAGCAGTTACTGTTAATTTTTGTGTTTACTGTTAATCTTTTAGGATTAGGAGGAGATAGTAGTAGCAAGATATCAGCATTCTGCAGTTCTTAATTGGAGAAGGCAATGGCATCCCACTTCAGTGCTCTTGCCTGGAAAACCCCATGGACAGAGAAGCCTGGTAGGCTGCAGTCCATGGGGTCGCTAAGAGTCGGGAACTACTGAGCAACTTCACTTTCACTTTTCACTTTCATGCATTGGAGAAGGAAATGGCAACCCACTCCAGTGTTCTGGCCTGGAGAATCCCAGGGACAGGGGAGCCTGGTGGGCTGCCGTCTATGGGGTCTCACAGAGTCGGACACGACTGAAGTGACTTAGCAGTAGCAGCAGTTCTTAATGACATTTCACAACATGAAACCTCTCATTCAGAGTATTCTTCCTTCCCTGATCTTCCCCCATATCATACTAGTGTATTACAAAGATCAGACAGTTAAGTCTCTTTTTTAAAAATTTGATTTATTGATACTGAGAACTTAAAAAGTTTATGTATCTGTTTAAGGGGCATCTATTGAGTACCCAACACTATAGTTTATGCTGAAGAAACCAGTATGAACCTAATGGTTGCTATTTTTGTTTGCCAGTATGTAGCTGCAGATGAGCACCTATTGGAAAACCCGTCACCAGGAATTTGTTGGCATTTCTGATTGTCCTTTGGTCTTAAAAATGGCATTGATAATAGAAAAAAAATTTAAGTAAAGGACATGAGTTAGAATTCAAGAAAAAGATCTCTTGAGGTATTTATTGAAGAAACATTTTTCCTAATTTTCTTCTTTTTTCTGAGACCTAAAAATAGCAAAAAGCTTAAAAGGGTACCTCAAAGATATACTTACTTCCTGGACTACAAAGCACTTTTCTTCACAGGCACTTAGGACAAATTAATTGAAAAAGGTGTTTACTGGAGTTTTTAGTCATCTTACCATTCCTGTCTCCTGTTAAACCTTGTCTTCTATGCAGTTATCTTCTCTACAGCTTTTACTTCCATTTGATATATGGCTCTTATGCCAAGTAAGCAATCTTTTATTAACTATTTTAAGTTACAGTATGTGTGTGTTCAGTCGCTCAGTCATGTCTGACTCTTTGCTGCCCTATGGATTGTAGCCCGCCAGGCTCCTCTGTCCATGGGATTCTCCAGGCCAGGAGTACTAGAGTGGGTTGCCATTTCCTTCTTCAGGGGATCTTCTCGACCCAGGGATCAAACTGGTGTTTCCTGCGTTGGCAGGCAGGTTCTTTTACCACTGAGCCACCTGGGAAGCCCAGTCTTTTATTAATTGATGTATATTAAGTTATAGCACCTGTCCCTATTATTATGATATCATAGTGAATTCTCGGTAAATGTTTGTTGAATAGAATTTCTAAATATTTTGTTTGTATATTACATAAACCTTCTGTTTGAAATTCAACATTTCTTTTTATATTAATGGCAAAAATTTTTAGTATCTGTCTCATTTATACAAATTTTCATTATAAGAGAAATGTGCATGATAAATTTTGCAAACTTGAGATGTAGAAAGTTGGCTGAATATTCAGAGTATCAAAACATGAAGACAGTCATTAATAACATTTATTGCGCCTATTTTTAATCTTTACTCAATGCATAGCTTTTGTTTTTAAAATATTGCTAAATTCAGTCTATATGTAAAACATTGTATCTGTTTTTTTTTTAACAAAATGTTATAGTAACTTTATTTTTCCATAATATCCCTTTAAGAGTAGTAGTTAATACTCTGTTGGTCTATATACAGTTCATGTGCATATCCTGCTATTGGGCACTTGAATTGTTTTCAATTTTGAGCCTATTTTAAATTAAAATTAGGTCGTAATGGAGGTCTTAGTGGATAAAAACTATTTTTGTGTTTCAAGTTTTATTCCCCCTTAATATATATAATGCCAGAAAACTTTCCAAAAGATTAAAGAATACGATGTACATTGTCACCAGTAGTGACGAGAATGCCTGAATATTGATTAATGTTAGCCCTCATCTTCAAGAAAGTGATTAACAGAAAATTACGTATTAAATTTGCATTTATTTGATCACCATTAAGAAAACATTTTTTGTATTCTTTAATATTCCCCCAATTTTTAGTAATTTCTGTAAATGTCTTTTTAGATCGTTAAAATAGATAACCTTAGTGTCTCTTTCAATCATTACTCTGTGATTTATCTGAATTTCATACTAGTTATTAAAGATGGGTTTTGTTATAATATCATGTTTTTTAATCAGAGAGTACCAATGACATTTCCCAGGTCACATTGTTCTTTGTTCTTAATTGTTGCATCCTTACTAATTATATATCTGGATCATAATTTTAATATTCCCTGATTGATGGACATTTTAGCTAACCTGTTTTCTTTTTTGCTATTAGACAAAAGTATTCTGTAGTGAATAACTTTATTTTACACATATTCTATAGATATTTTTAACCTTTACTCTTAAGTACTGGAATTAAAGTTTGAGAGTACATTTTTCGTTTTGATGAGTTTTGCCAAATTGCCCTCCATTTGTACTCCTACCAGCAGATATAAGACTACTTTCTTCTATATTCATACCAAGACATTGTCTTAAAGGATTAAATAATTTTCTTCCAATCAAATATCTTTTCATATGTATGTTTTTACTTTGAATTATCTGTTCATATGGACTTCCGTAGGTGGCTCTGTGGTAAAGAGTCCATCTGCCAGTGCAGGAGATGCAGGGGACATTGGTTCAATTCTTGGGTCAGGAAGATCCCCTGGAACAGGAAATGACAGCCCACTCCAGTATTCTTGCCTGAGAAATACCATGGACAGAGAAGCCTGGTGGGCCACAGTCCAGGGGTTGTAGAGTGTACACGACCGAGTGACTGAGCACACATGCATATATCTGTTCATATATTTTCCCATTTTATATTGATTTGATAAATATATTAGGGAAGCGAATACACTTTTTATATTATATATTCAGTTCAGTCGCTCAGTCGTGTCTGACTCTTTGCGACCCCATGAATCGCAGCACGCCAGGCCTCCCTGTCCATCACCAACTCCCGAAGTTCACTGAGACTCATGTCCATCGAGTCAGTGATGCCATCCAGCCATCTCATCCTCTGTCGTCCCCTTCTCCTCCTGCCCCTAATCCCTCCCAGCATCAGAGTCTTTTCCAGTAAGTCAACTCTTTGCATGGGGTGGCCAAAGTGCTGGAGTTTCAGCTTTAGCATCATTCCTTCCAAGGAACACCCAGGACTCATCTCCTTTAGAATGGACTGGTTGGATCTCCTTGAAGTCCAAAGGACTCTCAAGAGTCTTCTCCAACACCACAGTTCAAAAGCATCAACTCTTTAGCGTTCAGCTTTCTTCACAGTCCAACTCTCACATCCATACATGACCACTGGAAAAACCATAGCCATTAGGGAAACTTTATATATTATATTTATATTTAATATATTATATTATTAGGGAAGCTAACCTTTTTCTATAAATATTTTTCTCAGTTTATCTTTGGACTTTTATTAGTGACATGTTTTTGCCATATAAATTTTTTTTTTTTTTTTTTTTAATGTAGTTAAATCTGTCTTTTGTGGTTTCTGGGTTTTATGACACAACTAATTGTATTTAAAAAATGAAAACTGAGTTTTTAAAAAAGGTACAAATGACCTAAGATGTCTCTTGAAAAATATATAATATTCCTTTGTTTTGTACTTTTTTTAATGGATTATTATAGTTTAGTTTAAATGAGAAGAAAAATGATTTTTCCTTTAAATAATAGATTTACCTTGTTTTATAGATGCCTTCCAGGATGTCAGATTTGTCAGCAACTTGTCAGGTAAGTATCATAACAATAACAGTATCGCACACATTTTGGAAAATAAAACTAGTATATGAAAAAAGTCAGAATACACTGGGATAAAATTCATAGGCCATTATGTTTAAGCATTACTTAACTCACACTTGGGAGGTAAAGGATTAGGCAGAGTTACTTGAAACTCAAGTGCAGGTGCCTGAGCAGAGTGCTAAAGTTGAATATGAATTAGCTGGTTAAAGATTGAGGAAAGGGATTTGAAGCAGAGAGAACAGTTTGTGGGCAAGCTTGGCAATGAAAGAGATTATGGTTATGTCAGGAAACTGCAAGCTGTAGAAGGTATTAATAGGATGGATATTGAAAAGATCTGAGTCTTGAGAAATAAATAGGGCCAGATCATTTTAACTTTTTGTATACTATGCCACACAGTTTTGATTTCATGTTAAAAAGATACTATATAGGGAAGTAGATTTTCTTTTTTTTCCCCTCAATAAAAGCAGTTGGCATTTTGAGGAGATTGGATTGAGAGGAAAATATAGTTTGGAAGTTTTTAGAGTAATTCTGGCAAAAAATAAGAGCCTGAATTAAGATACTACCTATGGTAATGAAGAGAAATAGGCATATTTGAAAAGGGGGATCAATCAGATAAACTCAGTAGGATTGGTGGTGTGTGGGGAAAGGGAACATTTGAGGACAGTACCTAAGTTTCTTACTCGGGCAACTAATTAAAGAGTAATGTTATTCTTTAAGATGTGATGAAGGAATGTAAGAGAAAGAAGAGAAGGTCTCCGGTTGGCAGGCTGAACAGCAGAAGTGTATAGAATGAGTTCATTTACATATATTGAATTGTTGTACCATTTCCAGGCCTATTCATTCCTTCCTCTAGATGGGTAGTTCGATCTGGCATCTGTCTTCAGGCTGAAGAGCTTCCTTTAGCTTTTGGTATAATGCTGGTATACTCGATGGACATGGGTTTGGGTGGACTCTGGGAGTTGGTGACGGACAGGGATGCCTGGTGTGCTGCGGTTCATGGGGTTGCAAAGAGTCAGACACGACTGAGTGACTGAACTGAACTGGTATACTGGAGATGAGTTTTCTCAGCTTGGTTTATCTGAAAATATGTTTATTTTAGTCATTTTTGAAGGATGTTTTCCCTGAATATGAAATTTTGAGTTTTCTCATTACAATGATTTGAAGATACCATTCTGTTGTCTTCTGGCTCTTGTTTCTAGTGGGAAGTCAGCTGTCATTAGTGCAGTGGTTCGTCTGTGTGTAATGGGTCTCTTTTTCCTCTGGCTGTTTTAAGGATTTTTTCCCCCTATAATTTTGGTTTTTAACAGCAGGCCTGTGATGTGCCTGAGAATGGTTCTCTTTTTCCTTCTTTTTGAATAAATCTTGAATCAATTCAGTTCAGTTCAGTCTCTCAGTTGTGTCCGACTCTTTGCGACCCCATGAACTGGAGCACTCCAGGCCTCCCTGTCCATCACCAACTCACGGAGTTCACTCAAACTCCTGTCCATCGAGTCGGTGATGCCATCCAGCCATCTCATCCTCTGTCGTCCCCTTCTCCTCCTGCCCCCAATCCCTCCCAGCATCAGAGTCTTTTCCAATGAGTCAACTCTTCACATCAGGTGGCCAAAGTATTGGAGTTTCAGCTTTAGCATCATTCCTTCCAAAGAACACCCAGGACTGATCTCCTTTAGAATGGACTGGTTGGATCTCCTTGCAGTCCAAGGAACTCTCAAGAGTCTTCTCCAACACCACAGTGCAAAAGCATCAATTCTTTAGCGCTCAGCTTTCTTCACAGTCCAACTCGCATATCCATACATGACCACTGGAAAAACCATAGCCTTGACTAGACGGACCTTTGTTGGCAAAGTAATGTCTCTGCTTTTTAATAAGCTATCTAGGTTGGTCATAACTTTGCTTCCAAAGAGTAAGCGTCTTTTAATTTCATGGCTGCAATCACCATCTGCAGTGATTTTGGAGTCCAGAAAAATAAAGTCTGACACTGTTTCCACTGTTTCCCCATCTATTTCCTATGAAGTGATGGGACCGGATGCCATGATCTTAGTTTTCTGAATGTTGAGCTTTAAGCCAACTTTTTCGCTCTCCTCTTTCACTTTCATCAAGAGGCTTTTTAGTTCCTCTTCACTTTCTGCCATAAGGGTGGTGTCATCTGCATATCTGAGGTTATTGATATTTCTCCCGGAAAACTTGATTCCAGCTTGTGCTTCTTCCAGCCCAGCGTTTCTTATGATGTACTCTGCATATAAGTTAAATAAGCAGGGTGACAGTATACAGCCTTGACGTACTCCTTTTCCTATTTGGAACCAGTCTGTTGTTCCATGTCTAGTTCTAACTGTTGCTTCCTGACCTGCATATAGGTTTCTCAAGAGGCGGATCAGGTGGTCTGGTATTCCCATCTCTTTGAGAATTTTCGCAGTTTATTGTGATCCACACAGTCAAAGGCTTTGACATAGTCAGTAAAGCAGAAATCTTGAATAAATATCTGCAAGTTCGTGTTTTTCACCAAATTTTAGCCACTGTTTCTTAAGATCCTTTTCTGCCCCTTCTCTGACTCCAATACTCTTCCCTGGAAAATCCCATGGATGAAGGAGCCTGATAGGCTGCAGTCCATGGGGTTGCTAAGAGTCGGACACGACTGAGGGACTTCACTTTCACTTTTCCCTTTCATGCATTGGAGAGGGAAATGGCAACCCACTCCAGTGTTCTTGCCTGGAGAATCCCAGGGATGGGGGAGCTTGGTGGGCTGGCGTCTATGGGGTTGCACAGAGTCGGACACGACTGAAGCAACTTAGCATCAGCAGCAGCAGCCCCTTCTCTGTCTCTCCTCCCTCTGGGAGTCTGGGTATATTAGGTTGCTTGATATTTCCTGCAGGTCACTGAGGCCCTGTTTTATTTTTGTTTAATTAAAATAATTTTTTCCCATTTATCAAATTATATCATTTGTATTGATCTGTCTTCAGGTTCACTAACATTTATACATTCTCCAAAGCTGTAGATGGGGAAACAGTGGAAACAGTGTCAGACTTTATTTTTTTGGGTTCTAAAATCACTGCAGATGGTGACTGCAGCCATGAAATTAAAAGAGGCTTACTCCTTGGAAGAAAAGTTATGACCAACCTAGATAGCATATTGAAAAGCAGAGACATTACTTTGCCAACATCCGTCTAGTCAAGGCTGTGGTTTTTCCAGTGGTCATGTATGGATGTGAGAGTTGAACTGTGAAGAAAGCTGAGCACCGAAGAATTGATGCTTTTGAACTGTGATGTTGGAGAAGACTCTTGAGAGTCCATTGGACTGCAAGGAGATCCAACCAGTCCATTCTGAAGGAGATCAGCCCTGGGTGTTCTTTGGAAGGAATGATGCTAAAGCTGAAACTCCAGTACTTTGGCCACCTCATGGAAGAGCTGACTCATTGGAAAAGTCTTTGATGCTGGGAGAGGTTGGGGGCAGGAGGAGAAGGGGACGACAGAGGATGGGATGGCTGGATGGCATCACTGACTCAATGGACCTGAGTCTGAGTGAACTCCGTGAGTTGGTGGTGGACAGGGAGGCCTGGCGTGCTGCGATTCATGGGGTCGCAAAGAGTCGTACACGACTGAGCCATTGAACTGAACTGAACTGAAGTAGATGCCTCAAACTAAGTTTATTAATAGAAGCCTGTATCATCAAATATTAATGTATTTATAGTATTTTAATGCTATGGTTAACATATTAACTTACTGATATCCTAAAATCAAAAAGTCAGAGTATTTTCATATTCTTCAAAAGTTCCTTTATTTTCAAACAGTTTTTCATTGACTGATTTTTTTAAAAGGTCTTTTAAAAGTTTTATTATTTTTTTCCCTTAGGTGTTTTTGTGGTCGCTTGGTCAAGCAACATGCTTGTTTTACTGCAAGTCTTGCCATGAAATACTCAGATGTGAAATTGGGTGACCATTTTAATCAGACATTAGAAGAGTGGTCTGTGGAAAAACATACAGAACAGAGCCCAACGGATGCTTATGGAGTCATAAATTTTCAAGGGGGTTCTCATTCCTACAGAGCTAAGGTATATTGTGTATTAAAGTGTCTTACTTCATTTACCTTTTAATTAATTCCAGCTCTTTGCAACTCCATGGACTAGAGCCCACCAGGCTCCTCTGTCTGTGGAATTCTCCAGGTAAGAATACTAGAGTGGGTTGCCATGCCCTTCTCCAAGGGATCTTCCCGACCCAGGGATCAAACCCAGGTGTCCCACATTGCAGGAAGATTCTTTACCATTTGAGCTACCCAGGAAGCCAGTTAATTAAATAATGTATGTTTATTATCTGACAGCTTATATAATAGTGTGTCAGAAAATCAGTTTTAGTCATTTCTTTATTTTGAAGTTCTTTGTATTGGTACACACAAATACAGAATGTGTTTTGGTGCATTGAACCTTTTTTAGTTTCATTTACTATTTCACTTTCTCTTTGTTCCCTTTTTTAATCTTTTTGGTTAACGTATTTTTAATTATTGCTTTTCTTTATAGCATCTTATTTATATATTTTTCTGTTCTGCAGGTTAATTTTATAAATACTATAAAATACATCTTTAACTGGTTACTGTTACAGATTAGTACTTTTACTACTTCCTGGTCAATGCAAGAACCTTTAAAATACTTGTGACTGCATTTATTTCCCTCATGACTTACGTGCTTTTGTTGGCATAAATTTTATTTGTGTGTGTGTGTGTGTTTTTTGAAAACTCCCAAATTGATCCTCCTTGGTGGATCAGTGGTAAAGAATCTGCCCGCCAATGCAGGAGACACAGATTCGATTCCTGATCCTGGAAGATCCCACATGCCACAGAGCAGCTAAGCCCATGTGCCACAACTATTGAGCCTGTGCTTCAGTGCCCAGGAACCACAAGTGCTGCACCCACATGCTGCAGCTACTGAAGCCTACATGCCCTAGAGCCAGTGCTCAGCAACAAAAGAAGGTACCACAGTGAGAAGCCCAGAGCACTGAGGGAAGAGTAGCCCCCGCTGGATTCAACTAGACAAAGCCTACGCAGAACAAAGACCTGGCACAGCCAAATATAAATAAATAAAAATGTTTAAATCCCCAAATAATAATTTATGATTCATTTAGACTTGTCTACATTTTACCTTTTAAGTTACTGTCCCTGGCTCCCTCCCGTCTTGATTTGCTAAGCAGTGTCATATGATGGGCCTGTCTCTCTGGGTTTTTCTGTTCTTTTGGATCCTGACACGACAAGTTGTCACAACTTTGGTAGCTTACTGATGTCTTAATAACAGGGGTCGTTAATCTAGTTTGTCTAGTTCCTAGGGGCAGAGTTGGTCCAAAACAACATAGTCCATCATTGTTGAAAATGGAATTCCTCATTTATTACTAACATAATCTCTTTTTTTAAAATTTTATTTATTCATTTATGACTGTGATGGGTCTTCATTGCTGTGTGAGGGCTTTCTCTAGTTGCTGCAAGCAGGGGCTACTCTTTTTTGCAGAGTGTGGCCTCAGTAGTTGTGGCACACAGGCTCATTTGCCTCACAGTTTGTGAAATCCTCTTGGACCAAGAATCAAACCCATGTCCCTGCATTGGCAGGTGGACTCCCAACCTCTGGACCACCAGGGAAGTCCCGTAATCTGTTTTTTAAATTTATTAACTTTAGATTATTTTCCAAGCACCACTTAATGAACCCAAGTATAATGATAAGTTAAACAAAGCTAATACTTAAAGACTTAGAAGAAATCTCATTACAAATCATTCTTAAGGGAATCTGGAGTCTTCTCAGTTTTATATAACTTATGATATTTGGGGATATTTTCCCTTGGTGTTTGATCTCTGTAAAGGAATGGCTAATATATTGTTTTGGAAAGAACCTTTATTAGAGAAGATTAAAAGTGTTTTTTTCCCCCCAACATCTGAGTATTATAAGATTTGATATGAATATTTTTGATTTCTTCTTACAAGGCAAGAAATACTGTGGACAAATCTGTAAACCAGGTGAATGGTAATTTGGTTTATATAATCAGAAGGAGTAACAAATTTACATCTTAAAGTTTGAAAATTAGAGTGCCACTATTTCTCTAGCTCTTACAGAATGATTTTCCAACCTTAAAATTGTTTGTTTGTTATTGCTTATTCTTAGGAGTGTAAATATATTACAAGTAGCCTATGAAATCTACTTTATAATAATCTTATGCAAATAAAGTTTTTCTCAAGTCATGTGATGCTGCATTATGAAACTTATGAATTATTATTTTTTAAAAATCTTTCTTGTTAGTATGTGAGGCTATCATATGACACCAAACCTGAAATCATTCTACAACTTCTGCTTAAAGAATGGCAAATGGAATTACCCAAACTTGTTATCTCTGTGCATGGTGGCATGCAGAAGTTTGAGCTTCACCCACGAATCAAGCAGTTGCTTGGAAAGGGTCTTATTAAAGCTGCAGTTACAACCGGAGCCTGGATTTTAACTGGAGGAGTAAACACAGGTAAACAGTAATAAAATTGGTATAATATTTATTTGATGTGTTTGTAAATTTTTCATATCAGATATTTGAAAAGTCAACACAGTATAAATGTATACTAGTCTTCTGTTAAGTAATCTATAGTTCTTAAGTATAAATGCTAACTGAAAAATGAATTTGGTTTTTGTTTGTTCTTTTAAAAGAATAGTATGCTTTATCATTTACTTTTTTTTTTTTATTAAGACTTTGTTTTTGGCTGTGTCTTGTGGCTTGCAGGATCTTAGTTCCCCAGCCTGGGCCATTGTGATGACAGTGCCAAATCCTAATCATTGGACCGTCAGGGAATTCCCAAGAATAATGTGCTTTGGAGCAAGGGTTTGCAAACTATGGTTCCCTGCACCAAATCCAGCCTACTCCTTGTTTTTGTAGATAAAGGTTTATTGGAACACAGCCACATTTGTTTTTGTATGGTTTTGTATCACACTTCTGTGCTATAAGAGCAGAGGTGGATAGTTCTTAGATTGTGTGTCTTGCAAAGCCTAAAATGCTTCAAATTTGGTCCTTTATAAAAAGTTTGCTGACCTACTGTATAGCAAAGTGTTATTCTTGTCACTTTGTAACTGCTGGTAAATTGAGAAAAGAATGGCAATTCATTGCCTGCTGCTAAGTCGATTCAGTCGTGTCCGACTCTGTGTGATCCCATAGACGGCAGCCCACCAGGCTTCCCCGTCCCTGGGATTCTCCAGGCAAGAACACTGGAGTGGGTTGCCATTTCCTTCTCCACTGCATGAAAGTGAAATGTGAAAGTGAAGTCGCTCCGTTGTTCCCGACTCTTAGCGACCCCATGGACTGCAGCCTACCAGGTTCCTCTGTCCATGGATTTTCCAGGCAAGAGTACTGGAGTGGGGTGCCATTGCCTTCTCCGATTCATTGCCTAGACAGTGGTAAAAAAATAGCTTTTGAAGTTAATTTTTAATATAATCTTATATTCTAAGTCTTTCCTTTCACATACACAGTTTGGATAGAAGGAAGGCCAATTAATTTTAATATCCAAAGTAAAACATAGTTATTATTTAAATTAGTTTGCAAAAATATATTTCATTAACAGCAACTGTTTTTTGAACCTTATTGTGGCACTCTTCTAGGCACTGAAAATATATCGTTACACAAAATATTTGCCTTCATGGAGCTTATATTCTAGTGGGAAAGATGTAGAAAACAAACAGATAACTAAGTGTATAATAAATAATAAGTGCTTTGGGAGACGCATAAAATGTAGAGGAGGGATAGTGAGGGATGGTCAAGGAAGCTTTGTTCATAGGGTAACTTTGAGTAGAAGTGGAAGGAAATGAAGCAAATGAGATGAAGAATAATGTGGGACAGAGCATTTAAAGGAGAAAAAATGGGAAGTATTGGAAAAATAGTAAGAAAGATCCAATGTAGCTTGAGTAGAATGAGCAAGGACTGCTGGGTGATAAGAAAGTTACAGGTGAGTGGTGATGGTGGGTTTGACAGGGTTTGTGGTGAATATCAGGAGCAACAGATAGATCATCATATAAGGCCTTGCAGGCCATTATAAGCACTTTGACTTTTAATCTGAATTAGAAGGGGAGGTTTTAAACAGAGTTGACAGGAGCAAAGATATCTTGAATGATGGTTTAAAAATAGACTATAAACAGGCAAAGCAGCAATTGGAAGAACAGTAAAGATGCTATTTCAAATATCCCTGTGAGATATGAGATCTAATGTGCTATAAAAATCTAATTGAGTGATGCATTGATTTGCTAGGGCTATTAAAATACCACAGACTGGGAGGCTTAAACAAAAGAAATTTATTTTCTAATAGTTCTGGAGACCCAAGATCAAGATGTTAGCAAGTTTGGTACCTCCTGATGCAGCTCTCCTTGACTTACAGATGGCCATCTTTTCACTGTGTCCTCTTGTGGCCTTTCCCATTGCATGTGCATCTCTGGTGTCTCTTTTGTGTCCAAATTTCCCCTTCTTATAAGGACACCAGCCAGATTGGATTAGGGCCTACCCCAACATCCTCATTTTCACACGATATCCTAAAGGATCTATTTCCAAATACTGTCACATTCTAAGGTACTGGGGTTAGAGTATCAACATAGGAATTTTGGGGAGGATACTGTTCAGTCCATAACAAGTGGTAATGAGAAGTTATGTGCTCTTTTGAATTATTTTTTCTGTATACTTTCCTCCCAGTTTTTGACTCAGTTGGAAAACTGTTGTAGTTTTTTTCTGAGTTTGTATGTTTTGCTTATAGTCCTGAGCCATACTCTTCTTTTTTTTTAGATGATGTATAGAGCAGTAACAAAAACTACAGTTAACATGAGGAATCTAAGAGAGGAGACTAGGCCTAACAACATGGTAAAAGTTAGTTTTACGTGTGTTTCAGGCAGTTGTAGTGGTTTGACATTGTGGGTTTTTTTTTTTTTTCCTTTCTTTTTCGTCCTTGTGTTTTCTTTTGAAAGTTTGTCTTTGGACTTTGTTGCTATTTGTGGAAAAAAAAAAAAAAAAAAAACCTAGCATCAGTTGTAACGTTACTGAGAATAGGATTGTTCTGAACACAATAAAGACTTTCAAATAAAGTGAATTTAATTTTATATGAACAGGTGTGGCAAAACATGTTGGTGATGCCCTTAAAGAACATGCTTCCAGATCATCTCGAAAGATTTGCACTATTGGAATAGCTCCATGGGGAGTGATTGAAAACAGAAATGATCTTGTTGGGAGAGATGTAAGAGTGTTTTTAAAAATTTCTTTTTTTTAAGCTTATGTCAGAACAAAATTAGAGTAAGAATAGTGCAAAGTCAACCTAAAATATTCATGATCATACTACAGTCCTTTTGAAAACACCATCATAGATTTAAACAGTTGTAATTATAGTGTTAGTACATTTGGTTTCTGCCCTTTTTTGTATAACTATTTCACACTTTTTCCATATCATGCCAGTCTGTGTAATTAAGTTTGTGATGATTGCATGATGTTAAGAATTAATTGTATTGTCTCTGAAAGTAGTAATCAAATGCTGGTGTTTTATTCAAGTAGGTTAAAGACATGCGAATTGGTTGTAGATATTTTTTCAAGAGATTATTAAAAAGGAATTAATTATAATGATCATTTTCAAATGCAGTTGAATTTCTAACATCAATTTTAAAGATTCTACTTATGACTGGAAAAGTAGCAATATGACATTAAACTGCTTTTATTCAATGTCCTTTATATATTGCACGTTATTCCCTAATAATCTAAGAGTTTCTTAACATTCTTTATTTATTTGCTTATTTGCTGCTGTTTCCTTTGCATGGGATGATGAAATATGATATATTCTGCAGTGAGAGCCAAAATATAATTGTTTGGTTTAGCCCATTATTGAATAATCTTCAGTTGCTTAAAAGCTCATGCTTTTTGATACATTTTTTATATTTTGTATTTTTGCCTTTACAGATTATTTCAAAATTTGTTTTTACTGTATGTTATATTTAATCCTACCCACTAACTCTCATGTTTGTTATTGTTTAGGTGGTTGCTCCTTACCAAACTTTGTTGAACCCTCTGAGCAAATTGAATGTTCTGAATAATCTGCATTCCCATTTCATATTGGTGGATGATGGCACTGTTGGAAAGTATGGAGCAGAAGTCAGACTTAGAAGAGAACTTGAAAAAACTGTTAATCAGCAAAGAATTCATGCTAGTAAGGGCATTTATAAATTTGTTGTTAAAATTATTCTGGGCTGTATTAATTGCCAGCAGCATTCTATGAAAGGTAGAATGTTCTTTTAAGTCCTCATTTCCTTAGTAGCAGGATGACATTAAACAACAAAGAGTAACTGACCCTACACAAAATGAGACCTAGGAAAGGAAGTTTGAGATTAAACAGGATACTCAAATATCAAGGCCAAAGCCACAAAAGTTCATTGGAAGCTTTGTTGCTACTGTAATCCCATTGCATCTCAAGGAATTCAGAAATATTCTTAATGTATGATATATTCCAGTACATGACTTTGAAGTTCAGGATTGAAGAGGAAAAACATACTTTATTGTGAAGTAAGAATCACTTTACATAAAGTTGATAACATAAGTAGGTATCACTCTTTGGTAGATATGTCTTAAAAATTGGTATTCTAGAAACACATCTTTTCTAACCATGGTTAAACTTTCTGGTTCAACATCTAGATTTTTATTTCAAAAAGAAGAAATTTTGTAATTTTAGGACACCAAGAAGGTGAGCTCTATGATGAAGTGAAATATAAGTACAAAAATTACAGGATAGTATTTTCAGATTACGATGGAGTCATAGCATCTCCTAAAACTTAGGAATGTTTTAGAACTTTGAAAATACCTATATTTTGGATTTTTTCACTAGGTATTCACTAGACAAGGTATTCCCTAAATTTCTTTTCTGTTACTCTTATAGAGGTCTTGATTTTATTGATCTGTTCTGTTTATGTAATCCTGATTCTGTCATTAATTTCTATACTAATGTCTCATTGCATTTGGAATAAAAAAGTGATTAAAAATAGAAACATTGGAAGTTCAACTCATGCCATATTAAAAAGGAAACTGAAAACCAACTTGGTGTTTTAATTTCTAATCAAGAGTTAAAGTAGAGAAATATGCAAAATAGTTACTGCTTTCCAGTGAATATATGTTTTAGTGTATGCCTTGTTATATATTGAATTTTCTAATTTTGTTACTTAGAATAGACTTAAAAGTCAGTGTAAAAGTAATTGTTTTAGTATTTTATTTATATCAGACTAGTATCATGTTGAGTACTTTAATCCAACACAGTCTTTTAAGAAATTTTATTTTGGCTTTTTATTGTTTTTGATTGAGATAAAAATAAGATTAAATTATTGAATTTTGCCTAATATCATAATTAATCTTTTTACTTTTTTAAGGAATTGGTCAAGGTGTTCCTGTGGTGGCACTTATATTTGAGGGTGGGCCAAATGTTATCCTCACTGTTTTAGAATACCTTCAGGAAAGTCCTCCTGTTCCAGTTGTCGTATGTGAAGGAACAGGCAGAGCTGCAGATCTACTAGCATATATTCATAAGCAAACAGAAGAAGGAGGGTAAGTGTATGATTACAATATATTTTTAATGATTTCACGTAAAGAGGGCTGAGGGGGCTTCCTAGGTAGTGGAGTGGTAAAAAATCTGCCTGCCAGTTCAGGAGACGAACAACATGCAGGTTTGATCCCTGGGTCTGGAGTAGGAAATGGCAACCCACTCCAGTGTTCTTGCCTGGAAAAATTCCATGGACAGAGGAGCCTGATGGGCTACAGTTCATGGGGTCGCAAAGAGTAGGACACAACTGCGCACCCTTGCATAAAGAAGCTTGTGGCTTCTAGAATATTAAATTCATTTCGGTGTTTTATGAACATGAAAATACCTTCCTAAGTGTTGAGGAAAAGGCCTGTCTGACACATTATTAGAATGAGTTAAAATATAACTGTCTGTTATGGACAATTTTGCAAGATCTGTTAAATATACAGAGGCACATATCTTTTGACTTGATAGTTTTATTTCTGGTAATTTTCCTACAAATGTACACATATGAAGTAACTTACATAAAGTTATGCATTACAGTGTGGTTTGTCATAATAAAAGATTGGAACAATATAGAGCATATATCAAGGGGACTAGATAAATAACATGGTACATCTGCACAGTGGAATAGTTTGCAATAGTTTTATGTATGGTTTTAATCTGGTTAGTAGACTTGAGAAGATTAACAATATATATGTAGAAAAAGGAAAATGTACAGTAACATATATATTATGGTGCCTTTCATGTGGGAGAAAAGCAGAATTGTATGTATGGAAAGAGATCCTGGAAAGTTACACAAAATAATAGTGTTTCTTGAGAGCAGTTGAGATGGAATGGACTGATAGAAGACAGTGAAAAGGACACGTTCACTATGAATTTGCACATCTTTATATTTTATATCAAACTTTTGAGCCATGTAAATATATTCCACTTTGAGAAAAAGAAATAAAAATGCAAATGTGCTGATATTTAACACATTTTGGTGAAATACTGGTTTACACATCATAATATCTTAAGATTATACAAAATCTTATAGAATGTGAGTACTGATAATGTACTCACATGCCTTATAAAAAAATGTTGGAAATAATTCAAAGAGAAAAATCACTCCATTTTCCATTTTTCACCCTTGTGATTTGTAGTGGGAGTCTAATGAAGCAGATTTCACTCACGGTTGAGTATTTAGTTTTTTTTCCCAAGTACTTAATACAGTATCTTTAAATGCCTTGCCTGTCCAACAGTACTTGATGATACTAGATTCTTCAAATTGCAGAATTTGAAATCAGTGGATTAAGTTGTGTTTCCTCTTACTTCAGGAATCTTCCTGATGCAGCAGAGCCCGATATTATTTCAACTATCAAAAAAACATTTAACTTTGGCCAGAGTGAAGCAGTTCATTTATTTCAAACACTAATGGAATGTATGAAAAGAAAGGAGCTCGTAAGTAGATTTCATCAGAATAAGCCTTTTTATTTCATTCAAAGCACATTCTAAACTAGAGAAATACTTTTAAAAAATTAATTTTTGGCCACCCCTGTGGCTTGTGGGATCTTAGTTTCCCAACCAGAAATTGAACCCAAGCCCTTGGCCATAAAAGCACGGAGTCCTAACCACTGGACTGCAGGGAGAATTCTCAGTTAGAAAAATATTAAAGGTTTGAATATACTTGAATTTTATTTGGTAAATGATACAGATTTTTAATTTTGGGGTTTTTTTATTATAATGAAATTATTTCTGACCTCCCAAAATTGTATATGCCATGTACTTTGAAATTACTTTGTGATTTATGTGTGATTTATTTGCTTTATGCCTTAGCTTTTAAAATGTAAATGCATAATATTATGGATTAATCTTTAAATAGATCACTGTTTTCCACATTGGATCAGATGAACATCAAGATATAGATGTAGCAATACTTACTGCACTGCTTAAAGGTAAGGTTTCAAATTTATTTGTTAGGTCTTTCATTTACAGTCTTTATATAAGTTAGTGTTTGTTAATTTGAGAATTAAATTTTTCAATAATTTTTCTTTGTAAAAGACATAGCATTCACTTTCTATGACAGCAAATTCACTTTTGTCTTTATAGTATATAATTTTTTTAAAAGTTCAAACTAGAATTTATGCCATTAGGCCTGTTATCTTGTTAAGGATGTATAAAATGTGTTACATTTTTAATTGGCTGAAAAATAAGTGTTTAAAGGTAATAAGGTATTAGTTGATAGAAATTAAAGATAGTATTCTTAAATGTGCGATTTTTATTAGGAAGGAAAGTTTGGAAAGAAAACTTGTATCTTCTAGGACTGAGGGGTTATTATACTTTCACTTGAATTGTTTTTCTCTCATTATCTTTCCAAAGGCATCCAACTGATAAACAGTATTATAGTGAGAAATCTTTTCAAAAATTATAAACTAAAATGTTGTTCCATCTAAATACCTGACAGTGTGGAATGAGGTAGCAGAAGCAGAGCAAGAGGGTGTTGTCTTATCATTCACAAGAATTTTGCAAATGTTAGGCCATAATAAATTGCCAAAAGATCAAACATTTTAAAAATACTATAATAAATATAGCATGTTTACGTCATCTAAGAATAAAGATCATAAATAATAGGAAGCCTAGAAACCATAAAGGGAAAGGTCAATAAGTATGATTTCATAAGTATAAAAAATAAAAAGAGAGCACTGATATTTGCTATATTCTTTCTGTGAACTAGCTACTGTGCTTTAGTAGTTTATGTTGTTTACTCTTGCAGCAGCCCTAAGAGTTAGATTTCCTATTTTCTTCATTTTATAGATGAGATAACTAAGAACAGGAATGTGGAAAGATCACTGGAAGGTGTTAAAAATTAGTGATAAGCAGATGAATAATCCATGGAAAAATGAGTCAGAATTTATGTAATAGATATTAGCAGAAATGTGGAAATTTGGAAATGATAGAAAGATGTTAAAACAAAGAAACCCTATAAATTGGGGGTGGGGGGAAGCTTTTTATCCTCCTACTGGGTATTTGTATACTCCTGAAGGATGGTATAACATTTCTGGAATTTATTTTGGCAGTGTATCAAAAACTTTATATATCTTTCTACACAGCAGTTTGACTTCTATAAATTCATCCTATTAAACATGTACAAAAATGTACTTGCCAAAAAATTCAAATAAGTTAAATAAACTTGTCAACTGTTTTCTTTATTCAATTAGGCACTAATGCATCTGCATTTGACCAGCTCATCCTTACATTGGCTTGGGATAGAGTTGACATCGCCAAAAATCATGTATTTGTTTATGGACAGCAGTGGCTGGTATGTAAATAATGTATACAAGCAATGTATACATTTAGCTTAGTAATTAAGCTGAATTATAACACAATATTTGCTGAAACTGTGTCCTAACTTGACATTTTACCTGTCAGTCAAAAGTGCAAAATTACTGTAACTAAACATTTCTGCAGCATCCAGATCCATTTAGAATTTAGTAAGTTCCGTTTGCCTCTTGATAAAAACTGTGTTTTTTTAATAAGATATAGATCTCTAAAAATTCTATAACTTGCATCTGTGTTTGTCTGGAATGTTTTCCTGTAATTGCTTTTTCTGGTGGCGTCCTTGTCTGATTTGGGGCTCAGAGTAACTTTGGGTTCATAAGATAAATTTGGAAGAGTTTGAGAAGGATTGGTATTAATTCTTCTTTGAATGTTTGGTAAAATTTACCAGTGAAGCTGTCTGGTCCTTATTCCTAATTAATCTGTTCACAATTTCTATTTCATCATGATTCAGTTTTGGTAAGTTTATGTTTCTAGGAATTTAACTGTTTCTTCTAGGTTGTCCAGTTTTTTGGCATATAATTTTTATGTTAACCTCTTATGTTCCTTTATATCTCTGGTATCATTTGTAACATCTCTTTCATTTTTTATTTATTTGAGTCCTCTCTGTTTTTCTTCTTGAGTCTAGCTAAAGGCTTGTCAGTTTTTTTTTTTTATTGGAATTATAATAACTTCACACTGTTGTGTCAGTGGAAGCTGTACAACGGAGAATTAGCCATATGCACACATGTATCCCCTCCTCCTTGAGCTTCTCTCCCACTGCCCCGATCCCATCCCTCCAGGTCTTTACAGAGCACCGAGCTGAGCTCCCCGTGTTATACAGCAACTTCCCACTAGCTATCTGTTTTACACATGGTAATGTATATTTTTCAGTGCCACACTCCTAATTCGTCCCACCTTCTCTTCCCCCTCTGTGTTCACACATGTCTATTTTCTACATTTGTGCCTCTACTCCTGCCCTGCAAATAGGTTCATCTGTACCAGTTTTCTAGATTCCTTATATATATGTTAATATACAGCATTTGTTTTTCTGACTGACTTCACTCTGTATGACAGACTCTAGGTTGATTCACATTACTACAGATGACTCAATTTCATCCCATTTTATGGCTGAGTAATATTTCACCATATATATGTAGCACATCTTCTTTATCCATGTCTTGGCTGTTGCATATAATGTCTTGGCTGTTTCATACAATGCTGCAATGAACATTGGGGTACAAATGTCTATTTGAATTATTATTTTTCTCTAAGTATATGTCCAGTAGTGGTATTGCTGAGTCATATGGTAGTTCTATTTTCAGTTTTTTAAGGAACCTCCATGCTATTCTCCATCATGGCTGTATCAGTTTACATTACCACCAGTAGGGCAAGAGGGTTCCCTTTTCTTCACACTGTCTCCAGCATTTATTGTTGACAGATTTCTTGATGATGGCCATTCTGACTGGTTGAGGGGATACTTCATTGTAGTTTTGATGTGCATTTCCCTAATAATTGGCTTTTCAGGTGACACAGTGGTAAAAAATCTTCCTGCCAATGCAGGAGATGCAGGTTCAATCCCTGGGTTGAGAAGATCTCCTGAAGGAGAAAATGGCAACCCCAGACAGAGGAGCTTGGCAGTCTGTAGGGTCACAGAGTCAGAGACAATGGAGCATGCGTGCACAGTTGCTTTGTTTGCAGGTATTTTCCTCCATTCTGAGGGTTGTCTTTTTGTTTTGTTTATGGTTTCCTTTGCTCTATAAAAGTTTTTAAGTTCCAAATGTTTGGGCTTTCAGTTTTATCTTTTCGAAGAACTAGCTCTAGTTTCATTATAGTTGTCTTTTCAATCTGTTTCATTTATATCTGTCTAATCTTTGTTACTTTCTTCCATCTGCTGACTTTGAGTATCATTAATTCTTTTTTGTTCTGGTCTCTTGAAGTATAAAGTTACGTTACTTGAGACATTTTTTGTTCTTCTGTGAACTTCCGTTTTAGAACTGCTTTTGCTGTATACCATAAATTTTTGGTATGTCATATTTTCATTTTTGTTTGTCTCAAGATATTTTTTTATTTCTATTTTGATTTCTTCTTTGACCCATTTGTTGTTGAGTAGCATGTTGTTTGATCTTTACACATTTTTAAATTTTCCAGTTTTCTTTGTATGATTAATTTCTAGTTTCATATCACTGTGGCCAGAAAAGATGCTTGGTATGATTTCAGTTTTCTTAAACTTATTAAGACATGTTTTGTGGCTTAACATTGTCTGTCCTATAAAATTTTATGTACACTGTAGAAGAATGTGTATTTGTTGCTTTGAGGAAGGAACTTTCTGTATATCTGTATTAAATCCTAGGGTCTATTTTGTCATTTAAGGCTCATGATTTTCTATCTGAATGATCTATCCATTTATGTAAGTGGCTATAATTTTGAATTGCTGTCTGTTTCTTCCTTTAAGTCTGTTACTGTTTGCTTTATGCATTTAGGTGCTCCTATGTTAGGTACAAAAATATTTACAAATGTTGTATCTTCTTGTTGAACTGACCACTTTAACATTATGTACCATCCATCTTTGTTTCTTATTACAGTTTTTTATTAAACTCTCCTCTATCTGATATAGGTAAGCTTTTGTTTGGTTTCCATTTGCATGGAATATCCTTTTCCATTTCTTTACTTTCAGTCTGCGTGTCTTTACATCTAAAATGAGTCTGTTATAGACAGCATGTAGATAGGTTCTTATATTTTTATTCATTTAGCTACTCTTTGTCTTTGAATTATTGAATTTAGTCCATACTCCACTCCAGTACTCTTGCCTGGAAAATCCCATGGACGGAGGAGCCTGGTAGGCTGCAGTCCATGGGGTCGCTAGGAGTCGGACACGACTGAGCGACTTCACTTTCACTTTTCACTTTTATGCATTGGAGAAGGAAATGGCAACCCACTCCCGTATTCTTGCCTGGAGAATCCCAGGGACAGGGGAGCCTGGTGGGCTGCCGTCTCTGGAGTTGCACAGAGTCGGGCACGACTGAAGCGACTTAGCAGCAGCAGCAGCAGCACATTTAAAATAATTATTATAAGTATGTACTTACTGACATTTTGTTAACTGATTTCTGGCTGTTTTTGTAATTCCTCTCTGTTCTTTTTTTTTCTTTTCCTCTTGCTCTCCTTTTATAGTTTGATGACTTTCTTTAATGATATGTTTATATTCCTTTCTCTTTATCTTTTGCATATTTACTGTAGCTTTTTGCTTTGTGGTTACCATGAGAGTTACAGATAATAACTTATATCTCTTAACAGTCTGTTTTATGTTAATAACCACTTCTTTGATCCCATTCTAAATATTAACATTTTCATATTACCCTTCCTGTTTTGTTTTTGATGTCACATTTTACATCTTTTTACTGTGAGTTTCTCTTAACTAATTACTGTAATCATGGCTGTTTTTACTACTTTTGTCTTTTAACCTTTATTCTAACTTCATAAGTGATTAATTTACTACTTTACTGTATGTTTACCTTTCCACTGAGATTTATTCTTTCATATGTTTTCTTATTACTAAGTACCACCTTTTCTTTTCAGCTTAAAAGAAGCTCCTTTAACATTTCTTGAAAGGCTGGTTTAGTGATGATAGACCCCTTTATTTTTTGCCAGTTTGGAAAAGTCTCTCTCTCCTTCAATTCAGATTAAGAATTTTTGCCAAGTTTAGAGTATTCTTCATTGGAAGTTTTTTCTTTCAGTTCTTTGAATATATCATGCTACTCCCATCTAGCCTGCAGAGTTTCTGCTGAAAAATCTTCTGATAGTCTTATGGAGGTTCCCTTGTGTGTTACAAGTTGTTTTTCTCTTATTGCTTATAATATCCTCTCCTTGTCTTTAACTTTTGGCATTTTCAGTTATGTATCTCTGTGAAGGTCTCTATTAGTTTCAGTTCAGTCACTCAATCGTGTCTGACTCTTTGCAACCCCATGAACTGCAGCGCACCAGGCCTCCCTGTTCATCACCAACTCCTGGAGTCCACTCAAACCCATGTCCATTGAGTCGGTGATGCCATCCAACCATCTTATTCTCTGTCGTCCCCTTCTCCTGCCCTCAGTCTTTCCCAGCATCAGGGTCTTTTCAAATAAGTCAGCTCTTCGCATCAGGTGGCCAAAGTATTAGAGTTTCAGCTTCAACATCAGTCCCTCCAATGAACACCCAGGACTGATCTCCTTTAGGATGGACTGGTTGGATCTCCTTGCAGTTCACCTTATTTGGAACTCTCTGAACTTACTGTATCTGGATGTCTGTTTTCTTCCTGAGATTAGAGACATTTCAGTCATTATTTCTTCAAATATGATTTCTACCCTTTTGTCTCACTCTTTTTCTGGGAAACCTAAAATATGTTAGTCCATTTGATATTGTCTTGTAAGTTTCTTAAGCTAACTTAACTTTTTGAAAAATTCTTTTTGCTACTCTGATTGGGTGAATTCTACTGCTTTATCTTCAAGTTGACTGATCCTTTCTTCTGCTTCATCTAGTCTGCTGTTGAACCCTGTTAGTGTATTTTTCAGTTTAGTCTTTTATTCTTCAGTTCTGTGACTTCTGGTTGATACGGTCCTAGATTTTCCATCTCTTCATTGAAGTTCTTGCTGTGTTCATTCTTCTCCACAGTTTGGTAAGCATCTTTATAATAATTACTCTGAACTCTTTCTCAGGTAAATTACTTACCTCCATTTCATTGTTTTTTCTTACTCTTTCATTTGGAACATATTTCTCTATTTTACTTGACTCTGTACTGGTTTCTATACAGTAGATGAAATAACCATCTCTTCCAATTGTGTGGTTTTTTTTTGGTCATGTGGTGTGTGCAGAATCTTAGTTCCCTACCCAGGAAGCAAACCCACACCACTGGAAGCATGGCATGTTAATCACTGGACTGCCAGGGAAATCCCCCAGCTCTTCTAGTGTTGAAGAGGTAGTCTTGTGTAGGGGATGAACCTTGTCAGTCAACTTTGCCCCAGCTTTTTGTTCTCTCTCAAACCTTTCTGCTTCTTCAAGCAGCATATTATATTTTTACTAGCTCCCAGTAGTTGAGAATGTGCCAGTACCTTTTAGTGTCCTTAAGGGGAGTGTTTTAGCATCCAGATTCAGACAGATGGAACCCAGTTGCTCAGACAACAACTTTTGAGAGAAGATCTTAGAAAAGTGAATTCAACAATATACCATAATCAGGTGGGATTTATTCTGGAGATCTACAAATCAGTCAAGCATGATACATCACAAAAAATGAGTGATAAGGGCTTCCCTGGTGGCTCAGTGGTAAAGAATCCACTTGCCAATGCAAGAGACACAGGTTTGATCTGTGATCTGGGAAGATCCCACGTGCTCTAGACCAACTAAACACATGCATCATGACTATTGAGTTTGTACCCTCTAGCTCGGAAGCATAACTGCTGAGCCCATGGGCCACAACTACTGAAGCCCCATGTTCCCTAGAGCCTGTGCTCTTCAACAAGAGAAGTCACCACAATGAGAAGCCTACAAACTACAACTAGAGAGTAGCCCTCACTCGCCACAACTAAAGAAAAGCCCATGCAACAGTGATGACCCAGCACAGCCAAAAATAAATAAAGTTATTAAAAAAGAAAGTGAATGATAAAAATTGTGTAATCAATTCAATAGATGCAGAAAAAGTATTTCACATAATTCTATATCTGTTTATGATAAAGACTCAACAGAGCAGGTATGGAGAGAATGTCCTTCAATATAATAAAGACATATATGACAAACCTACAGCTAATGTCATGCTCAATGATGAAAAGTTGAAAGCTTTTCCTCTAAGATAAAGAATAAAACACCCTTGCTGCTTTTATTGCACATAGTGTTGGAAGCCCTCACTATAGCAGTTAGGCAAGAAAAAGTAATAAAAGGCGTGTAAGTTGGAAAAGAAGTAAAATTGTCGCTCTTTGCTGATGACGTGATACCATATGTAAAAAACCCTAAAGACTTCACCAAAAAACTGTTAGAACTAGTGTGTTCAGCAAAGTTGCAGGATGCAAAATCAGTATGCATAAATATATTGTGTGAAATGCTGGACTGGATGAAGCACAAGCTGGAATCAAGATTGCCAGGAGAAATACCAGTAACCTCAGATATGCAGATGACACCACACTCATGGCAGAAAGCAAAGAGGAACTAACGATCCTCTTGATGAAAGTGAAAGAGGAGACTGAAAAAGTTGGCTTAAAACTCAACATTCAGAAAACTAAGATCATGGCATCCAGTCCCATCACTTCATGACAAATAGATAGTGAAATAATGAAAACAGGGAGAGACTTTATCTGGGGGCTCCAAAATTACTGCAGATGGTGACTATAGCCATGAAATTAAAAGACGCTTGCTCCTTGGAAAAAAAGTTATGACCAACCTAAACAGCATTAAAAGCAGAGACATTACTTTGCCAACAAAGGTCTGTCTAGTCAAAGCTATGGTTTTTCCATTAGTCATGTATGGATGTGAGAGTTGGACTATAAAGAAAGCTGAGCGCCGAAGAATTGATGCTTTTGAGCTGTGATGTTGGAGAAGACTCTTGAGAGTCCTTTGGACTGCAAGGAGATCCAACCAGTCCATTCCAAAGGAGATCAGTCCTGGGTGTTCATTGGAAGGACTGATGTTGAAGCTGAAACTCCAATACTTTGGCCACCTGATGCGGAGAACTGACTCATTGGAAAAGACCCTGATGCTGGGAAAAATTGAAGATGGGAGGAGAAGGGGATGACAGGATGAGATGGTTGGATGGCATCACTGACTCAGTGGACATGAGTTTGAGTAAGCTCTGGGAGTTGGTGATGGACAGGTAAGCCTGGCATGCTGCAGTCCATGGGGTCACAAGGAGTCGGACATGACTGAGCGACTGAACTGATTGTGTGAAAATCTCATTCACAATTGCATCAAATAGAATAAATTACCTAGAAATAAATTCAGCCAAGGAAGTGAAAGATGTATGTGCCGAAAACTATAATATGTTGATGAAAGAAATTGAAGAATGTATACAGAAATGGAAAGATATTTCATGCTAATTGATAGAAATCAATATTGCTAAAATGTCTGCACTACTTAAAGCAATCTGTAGATTCTGTGCAGTCCCTATCAAAGTTCCAGTGGCTTCACAGAAATAGAAGAAGCAATTCTAAAATTTGTATAGAACCCCTGAAGATCCTAAGTAGCTGAAAGAGTCTTGAGAAAGAAGAATAAAGCTGAAAGCATTATGCTGCTTGACTTCAAACTTTTCACAAAGCTGTAGTAATTTAAACATGATGGTGGCATAAAAATAGATACATAGATCAATGGAGCAGAATAGAGAGCCCAGATATAAACTTATGCACATATTATGCCAATTAATTTTTGACAGTAGTCAAGACTATACAAAGGGGAAAGGACAGTATTTTTTCAATTATTTGTGTTAGAAAAACTACACAGTTGCATGAAAAGACTGAAACTTGACCACTGTCTTATACCCCACACAAAAATCAATTCAAAATGGATCAAAGACTTAAACATAAGACTTGGAACCATAAAACTTATAGAAGAAATCATAGGTGGTAAGCTCCTTGACATAGATTTTAGTGATGATTTTTTTAATCACACCAAAAACACAACCTAAAAGTGCAAACAGGTAAGACTACCTCAAATTAAAAATCTTCTGCACAACAGAAGAAGCCGTCAACAAAATGAAAAGGCAGCCTACTCATGGAAGAACATATTTACAAATCATAAATCTGATAAGTGACTAATATCCATAATACATAAGGGAAAGCAAAAACAAGCAAAAGATAAAAATCAAACAAAACCAAAAAACCCAACTGAAAAATGGACAGAAAATCTGAATAGATATTTTTCCAAAGAAGGCATGCAAATAGCCAATATATTCATGAAAAGACGCTCAGCATTATTAATCATTAGGGGAATGCATATCAAAACCACAATGAACTATCACTTCACACCTGTTCAGTTCAGTTGCTCAGTCATGTCCAACTCTTTGCAACCCTATGAATCTCAGCACGCCAGGCCTCCCTGTCCATCACCAACTCCCGGAGGTTACTCAAACTCATGTCCATTGAGTCGGTGATGCCATCCAGCCATTTCATACTCTGTTGTCCCCTTCTCCTCCTGCCCTCAATCTTTCCCAGCATCTGGGTCTTTTCAAATGAGTCAGCTCTTCGCATCAGGTGGCCAAAGTATTGGAGTTTCAGCTTTAACATCCGTCCTTCCAATGAACACCCAGGACTGATCTCCTTTAGGAGGGACTGGTTGGATCTCCTTGCAATCCGAGGGACTCTCAAGAGTCTTTGTTTTATCTCAAAGATTTGTTCTACATAGTATTATCTATTTGGTTTTATGCTTGTGCTGTGTGCTTAATCACTAAGTCATGTCTGATTCTTTGTGACCTCATGGACTTATAACCCTCCAGGTTCCTTTATCCATGGGATTTCCCAGGCAAGAATACAGGTGTGAATTCTTTGAATACAGATGTAATTCTTCTCCAAAGGATCTTCCTGACTTAGGGATCAAACCTATGTCTCCCTTATCTCCTGCAATACCACTGAACCACCTGGGAAGCCTGATTTTATGCTTCTTCACCCTGAACGTAGTCTGCAGGACAGTTGTTTATATTTTTTACTTTTATTTTTGTTAGGAGTTCAGTATGCACTGAGTATGTAAACAAATTCTGTTTTACAGACTTGTTTTTTAACTAAGCCTTTTTTCCTCAGGTGTGAAAATTTTGGTAGGCTTTGTTACTGTTCTAGGTCAATGATTATAAACCCAGTTGGCTAGAATACTTCTTTTTTACAACAAAAACTTTGTTACACCTTTTTTTATTATGTGGAAAAGAAATTCGGTAAATACCTACTACACAAATTGTTTTGAAAAAATACTATAATGCCCTAATTATATTGAAGATAGGGAAATGAAGATGATTTATAGTAGAAACATATTTCAATAGAGCAAATGTTGTTAATGTTAGAATAAGTTAATTGCAAATCAGATTTGTATGTGATAAGAGAAAGTAAGATGTAATCTTAAACTAACATAGGAATAACATGCTATGATAAGTTACAGACTGTTAATATTTAAGAAAATAAGTGTTACATTCTTATAAGTTGTGCCTTGTTTTTAAGTGCAATGTCAAAATGTATTCCTTCTTATGAGGTAGAACTGAATGGTGAAAAAAATCACAGAAAATATCTTCCATCCATCCATCATGTGTTAGGCATGCATTAATACTTAGTCTGTATACTTAAAAAGATTTTGGAGACCATACCCTTTGCGAAATAATAGAAATCGATGATGGATTGATGAAGAAATAGTACTAGAAGCTGCTGTAAAAAGGTTATATAGTTGTAAACTTTTCTTAAAATTTATTTTTAATTGGAGGATAATTGCTTTACAATGTTGTTGATTTCTGTTCTATAGTAGTGTGAATCAGCTACAAATATACATATACTCCCTCGCTCTAGAGCCTCCCTCCCACCTTCTCCCTCATATAGTAAATTTCTGAAGATAGAATCGGAATAAGATTAAAACACAACAGGTGAAAAAAGCTAATGATTTGCTATTGATTTTCATCAGAGTTTTTTTTATTATATGATACCAAAATATTTTAAAATATGCAAAAGCGATGAAAAGATACTAATATAACAGTAGTATTAAATATACTGTTTTTAATGGATTTTAGATTCTTGGTGAAATTTCTCTATTTGCGTCTCCATTAATTTTAGGGTATTTGATTTAGAGTCTGTTGAAGCCTCTAAAAGAGTCTGTAAACAATTACAAGTGTTGAAAAGTTGTTAGTCACTCAGACGTATCTGATTGTTTGCAACCCCATGGACCTTAGCCCACCAGGCTCCTCTGTCCATGGAATTCTCCAGGCAAGAATACTGGAGTGGGTAGCCATTCTCGTCTCCAGACTCAGGGATCAAACCTGGATCTCCTGCATTGCAGGCAGATTCTTTACCATCTGAGCCATCAGGGGAGTGCCACAAATACTGATACATGTGTTATATTAAACTACAGTGCTGCATGTTATGTTGCTGTTAGAGATGTGACTTTTCTCTAATGGTGAATGGTTTCTTTTAAAATTCTAAAGAAAACTAAATATAATCTTGTCTGATTTATTCAGTAGTTGTATTTTTAGAAAGTCTGTGGCAATACTTTGTGTTTATATGTAAAGCAAAATTACTGGATTTTCATTTGTTAGTCTAACAGGATAATAAAAAGTTGTATAAGTGAAATTATCTGGCATACTGCATGATTTCTGTTGTCTTTTGACCCTGTCCACTAAATGTAGTTGTGGCCCCTAATTATTAAAATGATTCCTCTAAAAAAACCTTTCCTAAACACTAAAAATCATTGCTCTAAGCTATTTCCCCCCAAATTTACTTGATGATGGATTTTTTCTTATACCTCCACCCCCTTGCAACCCTTGATCTGCAGAATGTTCTTTTGGGAATACTACTCTAGATAGGTCTGTTTATCTATTCCCTATATAGTTTAAGTCCTAGCCTTCTAGATTTTGCATCTTTTAAATTTTGTTTTAAGTCTGTTCAGGAATAAATATGTGTAAATCCTAAGGATGTGCACTTAGAACTGTTTGTGTAATCAGAATGTGTGAAACATATTTATTAATTTTGATGCTGTTTTAGGTTGGATCCTTGGAACAAGCTATGCTTGATGCTCTTGTAATGGATAGAGTTGCATTTGTAAAACTTCTTATTGAAAATGGAGTAAGCATGCATAAATTCCTTACCATTCCTAGACTGGAAGAACTTTACAACACTGTAAGTATATGTTAAATTTCTTTGTGGACTAAGTTTTATCGTCTTTGAAAAGTGTCATTTTACTTGAATATATTCATTCCTATTGGTAAAACCTTTAATATTTTGCTAGATTACCTGAAAAAATTGTATCCAGTCTTTGTATAGATTGTTTATGACAGTCTGAGGCCCTTTCCCTGTTTCTGGAGACCTCCTCTGTTACCATAGCTACATAGGAAAGAGATGTAGTGTTAACAACCCTTTTTTCACCTCACCCCCCTTTTAAAACTTGTAAGATCAGCTTCTTAATCATAGAGCCATTGTATTTCTTCTATTTCTTGGTGGTCATCTGTTACACCAAATTTGTTTTCCTTTAACGAATGGAGAAATTACACATTGCTTTTTTCATGTCTCCTTTTTGTTGTTTCTATTTATGATTTTGACCTTGTGGTATCTACTGTTAGCTTACATACTGTTTTCCATTTTTTTCTTTTAAAGAGCTCCTGAAAACTAATTATTCCCTTTACAAAGCTTTTCTCATTATGTTTGAAATTTCATGTCACTAACATTCAGAGGTAAATAACTACTACTCTTACAAATTTTTGTTACCAATAGCACTATACCTTGAGGAGTACTATGACCAAATCCTAGCTGTCTAACTTTGACTTCTCTGCTAAGCTGTTTCCCTTTATTCATCATTTTCTACCTCTTTATCTCTACCTTTGCATTCTTAATGTCTTTGTACTATTCAATCATTTCTAGCCTTTACTACTTCAATAATCTAATCTCCTTGTCTATCTTCAAATCTTTAACCCAAATATTCTTATAGTCACATATTTTATCATAGCTTTCCCAGTTTAGAGTTTTTTGATGGCTCATTGATATGTATACAATAATACTCAGGCCTTTAGACTAATTTTCAAAGCTCTCCGGCTTTTGAAATTTTGCCTCTGCTATTTCTGTCACTCAGCCTCTCAATTCCTAACTCACATCTTCCTATAGAATGGCTGTTGCAGCTATATCATCTACCTACTATTTCCCTTAAATATAAGCTTCTTTAGAAAGCATTTGCTATTTACACAGTGCTGGTCTGCATTTTTCTTCCAAACTACTTACCCAGTTACTGGATTTTATTCTTTGTTTAAACTTATTTCAAATGCCAAGGCATTGGTACAGTAAACCCCAGTGTCATAGTTTGTTAAGTACAATTTTATTTTCTACTATGGACCGCAAATTTCCTTTGAGTAGGGATTATATCTTTTTTCCCCCCATTTTTTTTCCTTTAATAGTGTCTAACACAGTCAAATTGAACTTTGTTGGCATTATACTGTCTCTAGCGAACAGATATAATATTAAACGGATTATTCATTGTGCTGAAGTAAGGTTTATTCCTGAAATGTAAAGCAAGTATAAAACAGTAAAAATAAAAATTGATCCGATTAGCAAGGCAAGTAATGTTTTAATAGTATAACTCAAAATTATTAAAATAATAGTTAACTTTCAGCATCAATTATTGATAAAATTATTTAAAGTTTAAGGGATTATATATACCATGATACAGCAGTGGTTCTCAAACTTTTTGGTATCAGGGTCCTATTATATGAAAATGGAAAAGTAGATTGAATTGATTACTAATAATACCTCAAAAAATTAACTATAACACAGAGAAAGTTTTTGTTTGAAAAATTTGGTGGGAGGAAATTTTCATTTGATATGTCTTTTAAACATCAGATTTAAAATATTGACAGAAAGTCTCTTGATTTATGCTGCATGGAATTAATTGCAGTAAATTTTATATAGATGAGGGCATTTCTAAAAAGTTTAGAAGAATATATTTTTGACTCTTTTATCTCAGTCTTGATGAGAGAGATAATAGTGGGTATTTTTTCAAAATATAGGATACCCTCAAAATAAGATTATGTAAAAATGAAACTTGTTTAGTCTACTGTAATATTTCATTTACATAGAGTTAAGATAATAGGGAAAAGACAGCATATATAAATGTTAAAGGTTTCTTACCCAAAATATTTAATATATTGCTGAAACTTGATGATTAATAACAGAAACAGAGATGGATATTTTAACAAGAGGAAAGAGAATGTGTGCTTCTACTCTCAGTAAAATATGAATTAAATTTAACATAATTGTGAAGCTTGCAGTGTTTGCATGACTGTTAGAAAACAAAAGCTTTTGTGTTTTTGCGTAAATAAATGTAAGAACATAAGAAAGTATACATCCTGTTTAAGGTAAATATGACAGTGTGAAATGGGTATATCTTTTTCTTTGTTCCATTTTATGAACAGAATTTCTATAACTCAGAAACAGTGTAATTTGTGTAAGAACAAAAGTCCTATAAGTAACAAAAACGTTATTTTAGAAGAAAAATAATAGTTTGCTCTGATTTTTTTTCTCATTAAAGAAACAAGGCCCAACTAATCCAATGCTATTTCATCTTGTTCGAGATGTCAAGCAGGTAAGAGATTATTTTTGTTTCTGAAAAGTGTTGTTTTAAAATCATTTATACTTCATGTGTTTCTAAAAACATTTCTATACATCTTAAAATCAGCAATAAGATCACTTTTTTTAAGATCAAAATAAAATGAGATAAATTTGTGATAATATAGGTGTGGAGAACATAATATATTAGAAATCAAGAAAAATAAAGTTTATGAAATTAAGACCTGAGCTTCTGGTCATCCAGGATAGAGTATGATGAACTTCATGATGCTCATTTGTCCATAAAGGATGATCATTGATAGGATGGATCTTCTTTCTCTGTGTTCAGAAGAAATTTGTTCCCTGGACATTTAAAGGACATTAAATAAAAGACATTGAGAGAAACACTGATTGATGATCTTCAGTGGCAGATTTGCCAATAAAAAGGCTGAAAATGCTCTCTATCTTTCTCCCTATGTCTGTCCTCGTCCATCCCCCGACTCCACCCCACCCCGCCTATTGCCGCCATCTCTCCTCCTTTCTCCCTCTCCCCCTTTTATATTCAGTATTGGTAGTAATTGCATATGTAACACTGTCGTATGATCTAAAGCCATTCTGTGGTGACTAAATTTGATACACTGATGTTTCTCTTCTCTTCTACTGGATTCTCTGTGAGTTAATAGTTTTGAACATTTATTTTTAAAATTTATAACAATGTAAACTATTGATGTCCAACAGTTTTATTTTACTTGATGAAAAAGTACTTGTATTTAGTTAATTGAATTATTTTTAAAGCTTCTGCATGAAAATGCTTACTTTCCAAAATTCTTTACTTTTTACTTGCTAATAAGTGTGAGTGTGCTATTAAATGGTTGAAAACTGGATAGAAGTGTCATTTTCTGTGTTGTATAACATATCTAATAAAACTGACATTTCATAGAAAGAACTTTTAACTTCACTTAAAATGTCTTACTTTAATTCATTTTTCCCCACATGCTTATCTTTTTAGTTTTATTGAAATGTGTTTCACATACCATAAAATTCATCCACTTAAAGTGTATAGTTCAGTGAGTGACGTTTCTGTATTCAGGGTAGTGGCTACCTTTACCACAGTTTTAGAGTATT
This sequence comes from Bos mutus, assembly GCF_027580195.1. Classification (NCBI taxonomy): domain Eukaryota; kingdom Metazoa; phylum Chordata; class Mammalia; order Artiodactyla; family Bovidae; genus Bos; species Bos mutus. The sequence continues at coordinate 49,031,887 of NC_091626.1, read as the reverse complement.
TGCAGTAGTCCCCTAAAGTAACTTCATATCTATTAGCAGTCTCTCCTCCTTCCTGTTCCTTCTTTACTCCTTACTTCTGACTTCACCCTCAGTTCAGTTCAGTTCAGTCGTGTCTGACTCTTTGCGACCCCATGAATTGCAGCACGCCACACCTCCCTGTCCATTACCAACTCCCAGAGTTCACCCAAACTCATGTCCATTGAGTCAGTGATGCCATCCAGCCATCTCATCCTCTGTCGTCCCCTTCTCCTCCTGCCCCCAATCCCTCCCAGCGTCAGAGTCTTTTCCAGTGAGTCAACTCTTCGCATGAGGTGGCCAAAGTATTGGAGTTTCAGCTTTAGCATCAGTCCTTCCAAAGAACACCCAGGGCTGATCTCCTTTAGAATGGACTGGTTGGATCTCCTTGCAGTCCAAGGGACTCTCAAGAGTCTTCTCCAGTACCACAGTTCAAAAGCATCAATTCTTCGGCGCTCAGCTTTCTTCACAGTTCAACTTTCACATCCATACATGGCCACTGGAAAAACCATAGCTTTGACTAGACGGACCTTTGTTGGCAGAGTAATGTCTCTGCTTTTGAATATGCTATCTAGGTTGATCATAACTTTCCTTCCAAGGAGTAAGCGTCTTTTAATTTCATGGCTGCAATCACCATCTGCAGTGATTTTGGAGCCCCAAAAAATAAAATCTGACACTGTTTCCACTGTTTCCCCATCTATTTCCCATGACGTGATGGGACCAGATGCCATGATCTTAGTTTTCTGAATGTTGAGCTTTAAGCCAACTTTTTCACACTCCTCTTTCACTTTCATCAGGAGGCTTTTTAGTTCCTCTTCACTTTCTGCCATAAGGGTTAATCTCCTTGCCCTCTCTATGGATTTTCCTATTCTGGACATTTCACACTAATTTTTGTTTGTTTAAGTCATTAAAGCTTCTTTTTTATTCTCCCCTTAGAAAGCCTGAGTAATGGGGGAGACTTTCAATACTTTCTTAAACACATTTGCATTGTGATTTACTTAGGTGGTTTAGCAGAGCTATAGTTAATTCTGGAAATCTCACATATGAGATTTGTTATATTAACTACTTTTACATTGATGACTATAGTAATTAGTCTAATTTTTCTACTTCCATAAGTGAAAAATCCTAAAGTACAAGCAGTAACTGAGTATAGTCTGATTCAAAAAAAGTTTTATAAGAGCTGTATGTATAGTTTGAAAAATTGAATCTTTTTTTTAGGTAATTCACATTATTTTCCTTAATTTATTGAAAATATTTATTTTATTTGTTTGGCTGTGTTGGGTCTTAGTTGTAGCATGTGGCATCTTCATTGCATTGTGAGGGATATTTCATTGTGGCAGGTAGACTCTAATTGGCACGCGGACTTAGTTGCTCTGTGGCGTGAAGGATCCTAATACCCTGACAAGGGATTGAACTGCATCCCCTGCATTGCAAGGCAGATTCTTAACCCTGGACCACCAGGGAAATCCCTGTTTTTCTTAATTTAAATATTTCCTATTCAATTGAATTCACAACATAAGGGTATTTGTCAGATTTTAAAAAAACAAACTAAGGTATCTATCGTACATGACATCTTCAGTCATAAAACATATTTTGAGATTGCTTAAGATAAAATAAAAACAAAAATCTTGTATTTAAGGTGAAAATATGTTTTTATTAGTTTTTAAATTGGTGACCTAAAGAACATAGATGTCTAGTTAGAAACTTCACAGGTGTAGCTAAAATATAAAAAGTATAAGCATTTTAAAAAGTACTAAGTTCATAAAATTACAATTAGGGGGATGAAAGAATGTTGACTATAGTAGGGCGGAATTGGTTAATATATATAAATTAACTGATGATTGAACTCTTTTAAGATTATTTAATGGAATTTAACAATACTTCTTTCTGAGACAGTCTTTCCAAACTCAAAAATGGCTTATGTTCCAATTCATAAATTGATGCCCTAAAAAGATGTCTTAACTCTGAACAGTGTTGTAGGTGGTAGTTGAATTTTAGTCAAGGCTATACAAATTTGTGTAATCTATAATATAGCCAATATAATTTTGGTTTAAAAATAGTAATAAGTGTTAATGGTCCCAACTGAAAACATTTATAGCATTATTTTTGCAGGAAAATACAACTTATGTGCCATGGTGAGATGGAACACTTGGCACTTAGAGCTTTCTTTGCTTCTGTGTGAAGTATTATTACAGTGGAGAGATCAAATTTTCTTCCTACTGTAAGTCATACTCTTGTCCTGAGCCACACTGTTGGGACCTCAAACTTCAGAATCCCTGTTCTTACAAAAGGAAACAGAAGCAAGTCACTCTTTTCTGTAAAGGTAGCTGCTGGCAACTCCAGCTTTCTGTAGCAAGTGAACATTTGTTATTTTGGAGAATAATAGACACGTTGCTAGGCAGGGCTTGGAAACATTGAGAAATACAATTTTGCCTTTTTAAAATTAATGTTTTGTTTCCAGGGGAATCTTCCTCCAGGATATAAGATCACTCTAATTGATATAGGACTTGTTATTGAATATCTTATGGGAGGAACCTATAGATGCACCTACACTCGGAAACGTTTTCGATTAATATATAATAGTCTTGGTGGAAATAATCGGGTATGTAATATTTGGGGGAAGTGCTATAGATGTTCTTTAAAATGAGCTTTTAAAAATTAACTCAGAATGGTAAAAGTATTGACAGAATTGTCTTAAAAACAAGATTTTCAACTAAGAGTACTTAGAAATATTTTCTAATTGAAATTCTAAAGAAATCATGTTGGGTTTTGTTTTTTTTTGGTGTGTGTATATGCACATTTATATATACATGTATATGTAAAAATAGATTTTTAATTTTTATAGCATAACAGTGTATTTAAAATAGATTTTTAATTTTTATAGCATAACAGTGTATTTAAATCTGTAAAAACTGATAAACTTTTGCTTTCAGAGGTCTGGCCGAAATACCTCCAGCAGCACTCCTCAGTTGCGAAAGAGTCAGGAATCTTTTGGCAATAGAGCAGATAAAAAGGAAAAAACGAGGCATAATCATTTCATTAAAACAGCACAGCCCTACCGACCAAAGGTATTTTTGTTTAAATATTACCTGTTCTGGCTTTTGGATTTTATTCTTTTTAAGTTACTTGGTATTATGAAACAAAAAAGTCACTTGTTTTAGTAAGAATTATCTTTTGTTTTTAGATGTTTTATAGTATTCCTCAATTTTTCATTTTCCTATATACCAAAAAATAATATGAGGTAATAATTCTATTAAGCTTTTCATATTTAGCTATGATAATCAAAATTTTTAGATATTTTGGTCAGTGCTTAACTGCCTTCTTTTATTCCATATTTACTTGATTACCAGCATGCAAGACAAAGGTGGTACCAAACTTTTCCTTCATTAGAACTGTGTTTTATCAGATGTTAGTGGAAATATTGAGGCCCTTTCTCTCATCTTGGAAAACTTTTACAAAGACATTTTTGTGGAATAACATTTCTATAAAATGAATTTGAATTGTAATAAAAATCAAATATATAAAGTTTATTCTATTTTCATTTGTACATTTATCTGAAAAATCAAATAAAGGACATTTCATTAAAATTCTTACATGAGTGTCATATGGCCTTATTTTAATGAGCCTTATAATTATTTCCTCTTTAAGATTGATACAGCTGTGGAAGAAGGAAAGAAGAAAAGAACCAAAGATGAAATTGTAGATATTGATGATCCAGAAACCAAGCGCTTTCCTTATCCACTTAATGAACTATTAATTTGGGCTTGCCTCATGAAGAGGCAGGTTATGGCCCGTTTTTTATGGCAGCATGGTGAAGAATCAATGGCTAAAGCATTAGTTGCCTGTAAGATCTATCGTTCAATGGCATATGAAGCAAAGCAGAGTGACCTTGTAGATGATACTTCAGAGGAATTGAAACAATATTCCAAGTAAGTTATATTTTATCATTTGAAACATTTTAAAAATACAAAATAGATGGGGTTTAAGTGGAGATTATAGTGCCATGCACTAATTGGGTATGTGTATATATAATTTTATTGGTAAAATTAGGAGAAATCCACTTTCTAAATGTTTAAGTCTTTTTTAAAAAAATTCAACAGTATACTAACGCATATATATGGAATTTAGAAAGATGGTAACAATAACCCTGTATTCGAGACAGCAAAAGAGACACTGATGTATAGAACAGTCTTTTGGACTCTGTGGGAGAGGGAGAGGGTGGGATGATATGGGAGAATGGCATTGAAACATGTATAATATCATGTATGAAATGAGTCGCCAGTCCAGGTTTGATGCACGATGCTGGATGCTTGGGGCTGGTGCACTGGGACGACCCAGACGGATGGTATGGGGAGGGAGGGGGGTTCAGGATGGGGAACACATGTATACCTGTGGCAGATTCATTTTGATGTATGGCAAAACCAATACAATATTGTAAAGTTAAAAAATAAAATTTTAAAAAAATAAATAAAAATTAAAAAAATATTCAGAGACCTAGGCATGTAATAAAGAGGTTATTATATCATTTACAATTCAAGAGTTAAATATTTCAGCAAGAAAGAAGAAATGCCAGATGTCAGTTTATTAATTAGTTGCACATAATAGCAATTAGATTAGGTAAACTTCCATTTGAAGTGGTAGAGGAAGGAAGGAAGGGAAGCTTAAGCTGTTTTCTAAGGAAATAAATTTAGTTCAACTGGAAAGGCATTGCATATGGTGGAGCTACATGTGTAGAAGACTGAAACAATTCCCAGAAGTTCTACAGTTTACTTAGGGGAGTAATGGAATATTAAGCTAGAACAGTAGTTTGTATTGATAGAAAGCTTTGTAATAGAGAATAGGACCTCCCTCCCTGCAAATGGCCTCTCTTTGGAAGAGAATAGGAGTTATTAGGAAAATAGCTAAAACAGAGATCCTATGATCAACTCACCAGGGATTGAAGATTAGGATATTTTTCATACTAGGTTAGTCTGTATTGACATTCTTTTTCTCTATTAGGTACCAACCTTTTCTACTCTTTGAAATACTACATAGAGACTTTTTGAACAGAGCATCTGAACATTGTCAGTTTTAGTTTCCTGTGAGTCTGTAGGTTTATTTCTATGACCAGGGGAAAGTGCTCTGAAGTCACATTTTCAGTCTTGTTCCTAATGTGACATATTTTAATACTTTGTAATTTCCATAGAGTAGTGGAAATTACAGTGGAAAATTCTATCTGAAAACATAGGGCTATTCTGATGCTTCACAATTCCCCAAGTGTGTCTGAAGATATTAAAAAATTGGAACATGTTATGAATGACCCTAAAGATAATGGTTTAAAACTGCAATGTGGTAATTTGAATATGTTTTGGCTTTTATCTTTTGATAGTGATTTTGGTCAACTGGCAGTTGAATTACTGGAACAATCCTTCAGACAAGATGAAACCATGGCTATGAAATTGCTCACTTATGAACTGAAAAATTGGAGTAATTCTACCTGTCTTAAGTTAGCAGTTTCTTCAAGACTTAGACCTTTTGTAGCTCACACATGTACGCAGATGTTGTTATCTGATATGTGGATGGGAAGGCTGAATATGAGGAAAAATTCCTGGTACAAGGTATACTTTGGAAATAATTTAATATTAAGTATGTGATTAGATAAAAAGAACAGAGGAATTAGCCCACCAGTACAGTAGAATGTAAGGGCAGTAAGAGTTGTTGTGTTGGCATTTTATTTTAAGTGGCATTAAATGGCCTCCTTTTTCCCCCTTCACTCTGAATTCTTTTCAGATGTGGTGTATAATGATTATTTTCCCAGTTTGAGCCAGATGCATGATTGCAACAAATGGGAGTGGGAGTGTTGGCATTTATATAGCCCTGTGCAGCCATGAAAAAAAGTTGGTGTTTTATGAAAAGATGATTCCTAGATTCTAAAATTCTAGATCCTGGCCCATATCTACTAACTTAATAATCTGTTACTTTTCATTTTTACTTCACACATACTAGATCTGCTTGGTTTTTATGGTTAAAATTTTGGGTAAAATATTAACTGGTACTCTCAGTTTCATTATAGTGAGAGATTTTGCTTTAAACTTTCCTTTTTGTTGTATCTTAAATAAGGCACAGAAATATGGAAGGCAGAGATCATGCAAGAAGTTTAATCACAGACCATTATAAGTGAATAATAAATACTAATCATACATTAAAAATAATGGTGAAAGATTAACCTTGATATACAGTTATCATAGAAACCCTGATACACAATTATAATTTCTTTGTGCTTTTAAGATTTTGCAAATAATACATACAAGTTTAGAAATAAGCCTTTTTGTTTATAGGATACAACTTGAGTAATCACATTACGAATGGAACACTTGCAGAGAGATTTAGGGTAAAATTAAGCACATAGCAATTTCATAAGGCTTGAATTTTATTTATAACAAAAATGTATTCTCTGAACAAATTGTAATCTGATTCTTTAATGGGACAAGTCTATATTAATTATTAATTTTTTTCTATACCCTTCTAATACTAAAATGTTTTGTTATTCCTTAAAGCAGTTCCCCTTGGGCCTCTTTATATATAAGTGAAAAGTGAAGTTTTTTTTTTCCCTATACTACCAGGGGCAAAATGGCTAACTAATAACCAGGATTTTTATACCTTTTTATTGCTTTTATTATATTCTTGAAAGTCATTAGTTTTAAAATGTGAACTTATCTGTTTCTAAAATTTTTAGGTCATACTAAGCATTTTAGTTCCACCTGCCATATTAATGTTAGAATATAAAACTAAGGCTGAAATGTCTCATATTCCACAATCTCAAGATGCTCATCAAATGACAATGGAAGACAGTGAAAACAACTTTCAAAACATAGCAGAAGAGATTCCCATGGTAAGGAGGAAAAAAAATTTAAAGTAAATGTAAATTTATTGTGAGAAAATGTACCATAATGTTATTTTTATTTTAGGAAGTATTTAAAGAAGTAAGACTATTGGACAAGAATGAAGGGAAGAATGAAATGGAGATACAAATAAAATCAAAAAAGCTTCCAATCACACGAAAGTTTTATGCCTTTTATCATGCACCAATTGTAAAATTCTGGTTTAACACGGTATGGTTTCTTTTTATTGAAGTATAATTGATGTACAATAATATATAAATTATAAATGTATAATATAGCAATTCACAATATCATCCATTTATAGTTATAAAATACTGGCCGTATGTCCCATGTTGTACAGTATATGCTTGTAGCATATTTCATTTTTTGTAGCTTATCTCACACCTAATAGTTTGTACCTCTTGGTCCCCTACCTTTATGTTGCCCCTCCTCCCTTCTCTCTCTGCCCACTGGTAACCACTAGTTTGTTCTCTACAGCTGTGAGTCTGCTGCTTTATTGTTACATTCATTGGTTTGTTGTATTTTTTGGATCCCACATATAAGTAATATCATGCAATTTTTGTTTTTCTGTGTCTGACTTATTTCATTTAAAATAATACTAAGTCCATCCATGTTGCTGCAAATGGCAAAATTTTCATCCTTTTTTATGGCTGAATAGTATTCCATTGTAAATATTTACTACATCTTTGACCATTCATCTGTTGATGGACACTTAGGTTGATACTATATCTTTGCAGTTGTAAATATGCTGCTGTGAACATGGGGTGTATGTATCTTTTTTAATTAGTAACGTGGTATGGTTCAAATAGTATGAGCAAAATAGATTTTTTTTAACCACATTAAAAATCATTCAGTTTTATTAATACATATTAAATTCACACATGGTCTAAGCAAACCTTTATTCACCTATGATCCCTTATCAAAATATAGATTATAGAAATTCAGAAGAATTCTTCTAATAGACTGATGTGAGAATTGTGATTTTTATGGTTTATAGAGAAAAGGCTAGTTATTTGATAAACGTGGATATACAGTTATTTTATAACTTCTAATGGAAGGGTTACCTGTATTTTTCTTAGTTTTCAATGAAAATGTATTGTTTCAAACATGCCAACTAATATTCATGACTTCTGTTGATTTAGTGAATGTTTATCAGGATTTTAATGAACTACCATCTTTTTATCCTTAAAAGCAAGTGGACACAGCTTCTTAAATTTAGAGTGATTCTCTTTCTTTAGAGTAAGTCCCTGAACACTTAACTAATAGTCATCATAAGAATGATTTAAATAAACAACACATGTCATCTCCATTTAGATTTTCATTATACATTTTACCTTATAGTCTTTAAACATACATGGAGTAGTGAAAATAAATGATTGCCCCCTAATATAGAACTTCTTTTATCTCTGAGGCATCAATAGTCAAACACATGAATTTACATTCACACTAGAAAGAAAGGCATATCATGTAATTTGGGAGTTATATTACTTTCAAATAACCTTAAATAATACTAGTATAAAAAAGATACTGATAATAGTTATACCTGGCTCAACATCAATACCAACAATAAATTGGATCAATATCTGTGATCAGTACAACAAATAAGTTTTACAGGTGCTTCAACTTTAGATTATTTTCTAAATAATAGAAAATATTTCCAGAGTAGTGCTGGAAAGTTATTGATTTTAATGCTTTCTACTGTGTTTGCTGATATTTATTTAGATTTGATTTTTGATTGAGTGCTTTTACATTTTTTTCATCTTTCAAGTTTCTTTCCACTATGAACTCTTTGGCTGTTTTCTGAAGTATATACTTGGGACTAATGTCTTTCACCACTTACTATGTTTGTAGGATTTCTATGATTTTGAGTGAGGTAACAGCTTTGATTAAAATTTTTGTCACATTCTCTGCATTTGTACAGTTTTTTCCTACTATGTTTTTTTTCCTACTTTTCTATGAATTTTGTTATTCTTTGTGAGCCAGTTAAAGGCTTTGCGACATTCTATACATTGGTGAGGTTTCTTCCAGTATGAATTCTTTGATGCTGAGTAAGATATGGATTTAAGTCTGAATTTGGTAATAAGGAGTTCATGATCTGAGCCACAGTCAGCTCCTGGTCTTATTTTTGTTGACTGTATAGAGCTTCTCCATCTTTGGCTGCAAAGAATATAATCAAACTGATTTTGGTGTTGACCATCTGGTGATGTCCATGTGTAGAGTCTTCTCTTGTGTTATTGGAAGAGGGTGTTTGCTATGACCAGTGCATTTTCTTGGCAAAACTCTATTAGTCTTTGCCCTGCTTCATTCCGTATTCCAAGGCCAAATTTGCCTGTTACTCCAGGTGTTTCTTGACTTCCTACTTTTGCATTCCAGTCCCCTATAAAGAAAAGGACATCTTTTTTGGGTGTTAGTTCTAAAAGGTCTTGTAGGTCTTCATAGAACCGTTCAACTTCAGCTTCTTCAGTGTTACTGGTTGGGGCATAGACTTGGATTGCTGTGATATTGAATGGTTTGCCTTGGAAACGAACAGAGATCATTCTGTCATTTTTGAGATTCATCCAAGTACTGCATTTCAGACTCTTCTGTTGACCATGACGGCTACTCCATTTCTTCTGAGGGATTCCTGCCCGCAGTAGTAGCTATAATGGTCATCTTAGTTAAATTCACCCATTCCAGTCCATTTTAGTTTGCTGATTCCTAGAATGTCAACATTCACTCTTGCCATCACTTCCAATTTGCCTTGATTCATGGACTTGACATTCCAGGTTCCTATGCAATATTGCTCTTTACAGCATCGAGTAGGGAAAACCACTAGACCATTCAGATATGACCTAAATCAAATCCCTTATGATTATACAGTGGAAGTGAGAAATAGATTTAAGGGCCTAGATCTAATAGATAGAGTGCCTGATGAACTATGGAGTGAGGTTCATGACATTGTACAGGAGACAGGGATCAAGACCATCCCCGTGGAAAAGAAATGCAAAAAAGCAAAATGGCTGTCTGGGGAGGCCTTACAAATAGCTGTGAAAAGAAGAGAAGCGAAAAGCAAAGGAGAAAAGGAAAGATACAAGCATCTAAATGCAGAGTTCCAAAGAAAAGCAAGAAGAAATAAGAAAGCCTTCCTCAGTGATCAGTGCAAAGAAATAGAGGAAAACAACAGAATGGGAAAGACTAGAGATCTCTTCAAGAAAATTACAGATACCAAGGGAACATTTCATGCAAAGATGGGCACAATAAAGGACAGAAATGGTATGGACCTAACAGAAGCAGAAGGTATTAAGAAGAGGTGGCAAGAATGCATAGAAGAACTGTACAAAAAAGATCTTCACGACCCAGATAATCACGATGGTGTGATCACTGACCTAGAGCCAGACATCCTGGAATGTGAAGTCAAGTGGGCCTTAGAAAGCATCACTACGAACAAAGCTAGTGGAGGTGATGGAATTCAAGTTGAGATATTTCAAATCCTGAAAGATGATGCTGTGAAAGTGGTGCACTCAATATGCCAGCAAATTTGGGAAACTCAGCAGTGGCCACAGGACTGGAAAAGGTCAGTTTTCATTCCAATCCCAAAGAAAGGCAATGCCAAAGAATGCTCAAACTACCGCACAATTGCACTCATCTCACATGCTAGTAAAGTAATGCTCAAAATTCTCCAAGCCAGGCTTCAGCAGTACGTGAACTGTGAACTTCTTGATGTTCAAGCTGGTTTTAGAAAAGGCAGAGGAACCAGAGATCAAATTGCCAACATACGCTGGATCCTCGAAAAAGCAAGAGTTCCAGAAAAACATCTATTTCTGCTTTATTAACTATGCCAAAGCCTTTGACTGTGTAGATCACAATAAACTGTGGAAAATTCTGAAAGAGATGGGAATACCAGACCACCTGACCTGCCTCTTGAGAAGCCTACATGCAGGTCAGGAAGCAACAGTTAGAACTGGACATGGAACAACAGACTGGTTCCAAATAGGAAAAGGAGTACGTCGAGGCTGTATATTGTCACCCTGCTTTTTTAACTTATATACAGAGTAGTACATCATGAGAAACACTGGACTGGAAGAAAGACAAGCTGGAATCAAGATTGCCGGGAGAAATATCAATAATGTCAGATATGCAGATGACACCACCCTTATGGCAGAAAGTGAAGAGGAACTAAAAAGCCTCTTGATGAAAGTGAAAGAGGAGAGTGAAAAAGTTGGCTTAAAGCTCAACATTCAGAAAACTAAGATCATGGCATCCGGTCCCATCACTTCATGGGAAATAGATGGGGAAACAGTGGAAACAGTGTCAGACTTTATTTTTCTGGGCTCCAAAATCACTGCAGATGGTGACTGCAGCCATGAAATTAAAAGACACTTACTCCTTGGAAGCAAAGTTAGATAGCATATTCCCAACCTAGATAGTATATTCAAAAACAGAGACATTACTTTGCCAACAAAGGTCCGTCTAGTCAAGGCTGTGGTTTCTCCAGTGGTCATGTATGGATGTGAGAGTTGGACTGTGAAGAAGGCTGAGTGCTGAAGAATTGATGCTTTTGAACTGTGGTGTTGGAGAAGACTCTTGAGAGTCCCTTGGACTGCACGGAGAGCCAACCAGTCCATTCTAAAGGAGATCAGCCCTGGGATTTCTTGGGAAGGAATGATGCTAAAGCTGAAACTCCAGTACTTGGCCACCTCATGCGAAGAGTTGACTCATTGGAAAAGACTCAGATGCTGGGAGGGATTGGGGGCAGGAGGAGAAGGGGACGACAGAGGATGAGATGGCTGGATGGCATCACCGACTCGATGGACGTGAGTTTGAGTGAACTCCGGGAGACGGTGATGGACAGGGAGGCCTGGCGTGCTGCGATTCATGGGGTCGCAAAGAGTCGGACACAACTGAGCGACTGAACTGAACTAAAGATATGGATGCTGATCAAAGACTCTGCAACATTCTGTACTTGATAAAGCTGTGCAATATGAATTATCTGATACTGCTTAAGATTTAAGCACTGTGTAGAGGCTTTGCGACATTCTTTACATGTGTATGGTTTCTCCCCAGTGTGAATTATCTGATGTCTGGTAAGTTTTGAGCACCATATAAAGGCTTTACCACATTGTTTACATTTATAAAGTTTTCCTCTAGTGTGAATTTTTCTGTGTCTACTTAGATTTTTTTAAAGACTTTCCCAGATTTATTACACTTGTAATGTTCCTCTGTAGTATGAACGATTGATTAAAACCTTATCACATTCACTACATTTGTAAGTCTTTTCTCCATATGAATCCTCTTATATGTAGTAATATTGAGCTTTGATAAAAGACATTTTTTTATTTATTACTTTTAGAATGGTTTTCTGAAAATTCAGTGCCCTGATTCATAAGGTTTGAGTCTTGGTCAAGGTTATTGTCTGATTTATTGCAAGGATTGCTTGTCATTCCATTATAAATGCTGTTGTAGTTATTGAATAACAGAGCTCTTGCTTAAGATCTTACACAATTTATTGCAGTTTAAATTTACAAGGTGACAGCTTTCATGTTTTCCCAGCAGCATTTTTTTGAAACAGATCTTCCACACCTACATTTTTGGTCATCAGAACCTGGGTGTCATAATAAGACAAAGCTTGGTATGTGGGCTGTTGTCTCTATTCTCTTCACATCCTAGAGATCCTTCTTTTGTGCACAAAAGGTGACCACATGTCTGGCTGACAGTAAGACCCAAGGAGACCAGGTCCCAGTAGTTCTCTAACATCACGTTCCTGTGTAATTCCCAGTGATTTTGATCCAGGCATTGCCACTCCTCTTGAGAGAAATCAGTGGCCATATCCTAAACATCCACAGTCCCTGAGAGGCTGCCATTTCCTCCTCTTCTTCCTGCTGCTGTGTGCTGTGTTCTTGTTGGTATCATGGTGAGGAATCACACCAGCATCTTAGAGCACACCTTCCCAGGTGTGTGCACTTCTCCCTCTCTGGCTCCTGTCACACCCACAAGCCAGGCTGTCAAAGCTGACTTTGAAATGCTGAAAGGGCCAGCCTCTCCGAGTGTCCTTTGTCTCAGGAGAGATTCAGGAGTTTGGGTTTTGGGGGGTGTGAACCAAGCATGGCCCTGCAATAAACCTTTCTCTGCTCCAGATTCTCCTGTTTAGGTACTGTTTGGCTGGGAATGTGGCTGCAATGGATACCACTCTACTCAGTTGGGGGCACCCTCTCCAGGACTCCTACCTGCCTTGGGGTGGGGCAATGCATTCTACTCCCAGCTGTTCCCTCCAAGGAGGGCCCCCCACCACCGAGTCACTGAGGGTGGAGCAGCCCTGCCCCTACCACCCAGAATGGAGCCCAGGTCTCCTTGGAGCCAACAAAATGTTTAAAGGATAGGCTTTAAGGGTACTTTTGATTGAGTCCATACTAATCTTGATACAGAACTTATGATACACAAATATAATTTCCTTGTGCTTTGGGACTTTGTAGATAATATTACAATTTTAGAAGTAAACCTTTTTAAAGTGTTAGTTGATGGTGATACAAGTAATCTAGATCATTCATACAGTTTTATTTTTCAGTGGTATAATAGCTTATTTCTTTAACTGTAGTACATGTTTGGTTATCTGTCACATAATTGGTTTTTTTCCTTGCCAGTGGAAAGACAGATTTTACTACCAGCTTAAAGAGCATACATGTCAATAGATTAATGGATTCTATCTGAGAAACATGAGATTGGTTACTTTTATCCAGGGGCTGAGTGACTTAAGTTTTTACTCCTCTTACCAAGAAAAATTTTCAGTTGTTTTTAATTTTGTTGTCATGTTTGTTGTGTTTCATTTTCATCGCTGTCAGGCTTTTCTTGAGTTGCCAAAGTAGGCAAATGGTTTTATGCTGAGATGAACATTTGAGAATTTGTTTCTTTGATCATTGCTTTCTCACCCACACACAGGCCCATTAATCTAAGAATAATTCTATACATTTCCTTCTCAGTATGAAGATTTTCTTGCTTGATCTTGTTCTGGTATTAAAATTACAAATCTGGATTATCTAATAGAATCCCCAAATTCTTTCTCCACTAATGGAAATAACATAGGTTTCATATGTTTGCATTTGTATGAATGACTGAAAGTGGACAATTCATGGGACTATAGGAATTTCTTTTTTTCTTTCTTATTGCATTGTACTTCCCTTCCCTGCCATAGCTTAAATCAAAGATATGACTTACTTTAAGACTTGTAGCTGAGCTACAAGTGATGAGCTACAGTGATGAGCTAAAGTGATGAGCTACAGTTGTTCAGGGGTCAAAGAATTTGGGTTTTTCTCTGAAATGAATTGATTCTTCAGAAGTTATTTTACATTGTTCCTTATTATCTCCTTATAATTTTTCTTGTTAAGAGTCTGAAAGGTGGGATGTTCTTTTACCTAGGAAGAATGTTTTTCATTTTTGTTTCCATTTCTTGGGATTCAGCCTCAGTGACCAGGAGCTAAGAAAATACCAGTTGTCTTTCTTAGGAGTACTACTTGGTTGGAAGAAGGAGGAGCTAGGTAGTATGCATTTCTGAATGATGGTGATGAAATTCTATAGTAAGTTTAAAATGTTATGGTACTTTAGGTATAAGTGAAATTATGTGGACTATACTGAGAACATAAAGCTGGTATTATAAAATTCTTCCTGTGGGAAGTACTAAAAAGTTAACTAAAGTCTAGAATAATACATTTATACCTTGGGGGCCATTTATAAATGACTGGTTGATAAATGGAAAAAGAGTTAACCTCTGAAACTTTTCTAATGGTTAAAGCTGGGAGATACTTCACAGGGACTAGTTTAGTCTCTTTTTGTGTGTATGTTTAGAAATTTTCATAGTAAATTACATTTTATAATCAATTTTATTCATATCTTGTTTTTTTGTTTTGTTTTTTTACTAGTTGGCATACTTAGGATTTCTGATGCTTTATACATTTGTGGTTCTTGTACAAATGGAACGATTACCTTCAGTTCAAGAATGGATTGTTATTGCTTATATTTTTACCTATGCTATTGAGAAAGTCCGTGAGGTATGTCTTTAGTTTTTCCTACCAGTAACTTAGTTTGTAATTAGAGGGTGTTTTGTTTGTTTCAGTTATGTGTATGGGTATGTGTAGGTGTTATTCATAATTTCAGTAGGTGATGATATTATTAAAGTGTAGAATGTTTGGTTTTGCTATTCTAAAAGTGATGACCAAAGAATAGAGATTAGTGTGTTGTTAACTTTGTCCTAATTACAAAGATAGTGATTGTCTCAAAAAGTAGATTAGATTTTTATTTCCTCAACATTCATATTTATGATCTTTGCCACTCTCAAAGAATTTTAAATATACTAGCTAATCAGTTAGGTAAGTTATAAGTAGTTTCTTATTGTACACTCCTCTAAAGCATCTTGTGGACTTCCCAGGTGGCTTAGTGGTAAAGAATTCTCCTGCCAGTGTGGAGTTGGGAAGATTCCCTGGAGTAGGAAATGGTAGCCTACTCGAGTATTCTTGCCTGGAAAATTCCATGGACAGAGGAGAGTCGTGGGCTACACAGCCCATGGAGTCACAAAGAGTCAGTCTGAGCGACTGAGCAAAGTGTACTATATTGCCCATTGAATTGTCATTTAGATTTAGATCCCTGTGTCTATCAGAGTTTTCAGTGTAAAATTGTAAATTTTCTAATACCCTGACTTCGGGGGGAAAAAAGTTTTAAAAATCTTTTTACAATTTTCTGTTTAAAATGATACCTATATATATGTTGTTTTATAACATACTTATTTAAATACATCAGAATTATTTCATGTCTCTGTGCTTTACATTTAGAGAATACATGAAATTGCAAAAATAGAAGGCATTGTACTTCTCTCCCACTTAAGTATTGTAGGATTTTATCTTATTAAATAACTTACTATGCATTTTAAATTCCTTTGAGTGCCATGGCCACTATATTTATGAAATCTATTGTTTTACTAATATGTTTAAAGAAATTAAGTTGTTAAATGGTAAAAGCAAGTTGCAAAGAATTCTTTTAAATGTATATTCATAAAACAGCTCTGCAAGAATTCATTAGATAATAATAAAAGTGGTTGCCTCTAGTCGGAAGGGGAATCAGTTGACTAGTGGAGAAGAATGGGAGACTTTTCAATATTTATGATTCACTATGATTTTGAAGCTGTAAATGTACTACCATTTCCCACATAAAAAAATTTTTTTTCATTTTATATCAAAGAGAAGAGCTAAGTATAGCATTTTAAACCATTGAGTTGTTTACTTTCTGCAAATAAGGCACTTTTGGAAGATCCTGCTTGAATGTCCTGGTGTTGTTTCAGTGAAAAATAAAACAACTTTTCAAAAGTATCTCACATTCCAAGCCTAGGGATCTTTGTTCTAATCCAGAATTTACAGCGTCTTAATTGGATGATCTTGGTTGAACAGGTTATTTATTTGTGGGTCTTTTTCCCCCCACACACAGAAAATGAGGATAAGAACTGTCTCTCTGATATCTTACTGAATTGTTTTGGTGATCAAATACCAAGACAGTCAAAAATACTTTGAAATATTAAAAGATATATAAAATTTTATTGTGCTGTTATAACTGAATTCTGTTTTAATAGGAAGAAATTGATTATTATTATTTTTTAACCTTTAGATTTTTATGTCTGAAGCTGGAAAAATAAGCCAGAAGATTAAAGTGTGGTTTAGTGATTACTTCAATATCAGTGATACAATTGCCATAATTTCTTTCTTCATTGGATTTGGACTAAGATTTGGAGCAAAATGGAACTTTGAGAATGCATATGATAATCATGTTTTTGTGGCTGGAAGATTAATTTACTGTCTTAACATAATATTTTGGTATGTGCGTTTGCTAGATTTTCTAGCTGTAAATCAACAGGCAGGACCTTATGTAATGATGATTGGAAAAATGGTAAGTTGGGAGGTGTCTGATAATACTTGTGGGTTTATTGGTATTTTTTTCTTAGAATCATAAAAATGTTGCTAATACAATTTTACTTGAATCAGAGAATAGATAGTTCATGTTTATTTGCCTCATATTCAAAATAAACCATTTCTTAGGATGTTAACTTTTGAAGAAACTGTTTAATAGGATAAGGTTACAAAATCTTACTTGTTTTATCTTGAAATACTTTAATTTTTAAATGCTACTTTTAAATGTTAGGACTGTTTGAAAAAAATAGACATTTGCCAGGTCTAATCTGTGAATTTCTTTTCATCTTTACTGCCACCACACTAATCCAATCTGTCATCATCTGGTAGCAGCAATAGTCTAGTAATCTGTTTATTCATAAGCAGTCTGGCCTGTCTTCAGTCTATATAATAGCTAGAGTAATATTTCAAAATGCCAATCTGAACATGTTACTTCTCATTCTTAAAAAAATGTTTTTTTTGATGGTTTTCCATTACTCCTAGAATCAGTGTACTTAATGAAACACATAAGCTCTGCCCAGTTTGACTGTTGGTTTCCTTCCTTTCTTCCTATCTCTCTCCCCTCCTTCCCTCCCTTTAAATTTTGAAATAATTACAGATTTACATGCAGTTGTAAGAAATAAGAGCAATTGTGTGTACTCTTTAGTTTCCACCAGTAGTAACATCTCCTTGCTTTCTTTCTGAACCTTACTTACCCTTACCGTTTTTGACCTCTTTCCTGTGCTCTAGTCACACGTGCCTTTGTCATTTTTCTTTAACAGAGCCCCTACCAGAGAACCAAGAATAGCTCTTTTTTTTTTTTTCTTGTGTAAAATGGTCATACTCATCTACACTCATATCCTTAGGATTTTTGAGTAATTAGTTTTGTTCTTCAGATCTTGACTCTTAACATGATTTTTTTTCAGAGAGAATTTTTTGTCTTTTTCAACTGGATGAAGTTTATTATCTGTATAATTTTATGGCACCCATGTTCTTCCTTTTAGAATATTTATCTGTGTCTAACTTTATTTTAAACTACATTTTTATTGGGTTATTTACATTCTCCTCTAGACTTTAAATTCATTGGAGTAGGAACTTTGGTGTTGATCTATAGTGCTTATCACAGTCCCTGTCACATAGAATCTCCTTACTAAATATTTGTTGTTTGGATGGATAAAGCCATTTCAAGTAGTAAAAAAACAATGTAAAAATAGTGAACATTAATTGTACTTTAAAAAGTTGGTTCTTAAGATTTTTTTCTCTGATTTTTATATCCATAACAGATTATGCATTTAAAAAACAGTAAAAATTCAACAAGTAGTTTTTAGTGTTCATTATATTCTCACTGCTATGCAAGACAGTGCAAAGGTATTAGGGATATTGTCCCTGAACTTTGTGAAATCACATTTTTCTTTTTTGACTTTATGAGTCCTGTCATTATTTTTAACAGTTACATAATCTAGCTTGAGGGGCCTGTCCTACATAAGGGATTTTAGGAAATATGAGATATTAGTAAACTATCAATGTGGTTGATTGATTAAGTTAATGAGTAGGGGATATAGGGATTCATGGAAAGAGAAAAGTCTATAGAGGTTTTTCTTATAAAGCAATGAAATGTGAACTAATCTTCGAAAGCTTGAGATAGATGGGAATAAAAAGGAGCAGCCTGTCTGGAACTTCTTTTATGATAAGGTACAGTTTGTTAGCACATTGGATAGAAGAGAGGGCATAGCTTCGAGTATATAGAACATTGAAAAGTAGGACTTTAGAGAAGAAAAATACAGGGAAACCATTGAAGAATTTTCCCCCTAAATTTTGATTTTTCTTTACCATAAAAGAAGTACGGTGACACTTTTCTGTCTTTCCTTATCATTTTGAAGTTACTTTTCAGTGTGTGGATTTGAAAGCAGGTAAGTCAGGTTGTTATGATGATTTTTAACCAGAGGGTCAGTCTGAAAAAGTCTTGCAAGGATTATGTGCAACTCCAACTCACCGCACTAATCTTGTCCCTTTAAACAAATACCGTCATGGTTTATATCTTTAGATAACTCTTTCTTCCTCTCTTTACTGATCCAGACTATTTTTAAAGTTTATAACCAGAACGTCTAATCTTTTCCTGATATAATATGCCCACTATTTTGCTCTTTCTCATAGGCTTAACCAACTGGCAGATTCTGTTTTTTAAATATAGATGTCAGATTTAATGTGCAATCTTTATGCATTGAACTGAAAAAATCTGAAATGTATTGGGCCTACTCCTGCCATAAATAGCTTTCAGATTTTAGGGTATAAACTTTGTTATGCTTCTGTTGCTTTTGTGAAAGTAACTTCTTTCCTTGTTCTAAAATTACTATTCAAAATTTTAGCAAGAGCAGACAGACTACCCTCCAGAGATATTCAGTGTTAACAATTTGAAGTAAACCTTTCCATTCTTCAGGAGATATATAGGGAAAAAAGACGTGTATATGAATACATGTGTTTATTTGTGTTAAATTTCACAAATGGGCTTATATATTATGCTTTTTCTCAATTCTTTTAAAATATCTACCCCTTTATAAAAATCTGTTCCTAGAATTTTTGAAACCCTTTTCCTTAATCTTGGAAGATTGGTTTTCTATATTAAATTTATCTTCTAAGTGACCCTTCTAAGTAATCCAATACAGGATTACCTGCATTGCTTTAAATTATGAAAACAGAATTTTTACAGTTTTTGAATATAAAGTTTTATTATTATATTTGCTTTTTCACACTATACTTTTTCCCTCTAGGAGAGTGTATCCAGCTCTCCCCAGTTAAAAATTACTAGTTTACTATTTGTTACATTAAAGGAGTACTTACTATTCATCATTTTGCATTATTTCATGAAGTAGTGGTATTTCCAGGAAAAGCAGGGGAATTAAGATTGTCAAATAGGCTTTACATGAACAGGTATGAAGTTCTGAGACCTCTGAATCATCAGCCAATACAGCTTGTATAATTTTAGGATATTTCAGGTTTGGGTTTTGATCTGGGCATTTTCTTTAATTACAGATATATATTTGGGTTTCAAATTATAGCAACTGCCATGAATAATGTTTTGATGAATTATTTGCCTTTTAAAATCTTTTATCCCAAGATTTTGTTTATTGAATGCATACATTCTCTTAGTAGTGCTCTTAAATGGTCAACTAAGATATTATTTAACTATTTTATAAGTAAAAAAACTGCATCTTGGGAGAGTGTATTAGGATTCTTTGATTGCAAGTTACAGAGACCCTGACTTAATTTTAAAAGGAAATTTATTAGCAGATCTAACAATTTTAAAGCTAAAGGATCAAGACAAAATGATTATATTTAAGTAAATGTTTTATAATTTCTCCATCTATTCTAGATTTACTGTCCTCTTTACTTTTCACAGTCTCACCTTCCATTTCTACTTTCACTGTATACTTGTTCAAAACATATATGAAAATGTTACAATAACTTACTTTAGGTTGATTTATTACTGCAATTATTTTTAGTTCATAGTAGATTAAAATACAGATTTATTATACATGTAGTCTCTTGAATGGGATTTTCCCCTTATTTTCTGTGGATGAATACTACTACATATTGCTAGAGTGAGACTACATTCACTTTTTTATATGTAATTGCTGAATACATGTATATATAATAAGTGGATAGAAATTAAAGTTTTCTTATTACATTTCACTTAATTATTTGAATTCCTGAGTAATGATGTCAAAATTCACATTGTGATTTAGCAGTAAAAATTGTTTTTTAATGATTTATTGTGTGAGAGCTCAGTTAGGCTCTTTTTAATTTTGTTGAAATTAAATAGTTGCAAACCATCTGACTTGCAAAAGGGTTTTTTAACCAGATATGGGGATCAGTTCTTTTTTAGACACACATACTGATAATTCAGTTTGTTGTTGTATTTACCTCTTAGAAGGTTTCACAGCCCAGGAGACAAAGCACCATGATAGAGTTCAGGATGGAAGAACATTCACGGAAATTGATTCCTTGCATCTGCCCCTTATGTCTATACTTCTTTAAAAGGCTTCATGGACATGAGATAGGCAGACTCTGGTTTCAGCCTGTGTTATGGTTCAGTATATAGAAGATGCCTATGAGTTGCCTGATGTCACAGATCAGTTTTTATATAATTTCCTTTATGTTCAGGCTTATATAGTGATGAGATTTCCTGAATGTTACTGCTAGGAATAAAAAGAAACTCAAAGATTCAAACTATCTGTTGGAATGTTAGAAACTTTTTTAAGATGAAGAATTATCTGTGTGTATAAATCCCCATGTATTTTAACAGTGTTCATTTTTTAACAGGTGGCCAATATGTTCTACATTGTAGTGATTATGGCTCTTGTATTACTTAGTTTTGGTGTTCCCAGAAAGGCAATACTTTATCCTCGTGAAGCACCATCTTGGACTCTTGCTAAAGATATAGTTTTTCATCCATACTGGATGATTTTTGGTGAAGTTTATGCCTATGAAATTGATGGTAAGGATTTAATGTGTATGAATTTATCTTATGTTAAAGTCAGAATTGCATTTTAATAATACTGTGTATTTTCAAAAATTAAGGTGTTACAACCTTAGCCTTCTCACAATATATTAATCTCAGAAGAAACATAAACATTAATTGAAAAAAGTATTTCAGATTTTTTTTTTTTAGTTGCAAATAATGGAATTTAGCCTAAACTGGCTTACACAGTAAGGACATATATTAATTCACATAACAGAAAGTGCTGGAGTGTCTTTGTAATGGGTTAGCTGATAGCTAAGGACACCTGTTCTTTTTCATCCCAGTGCTCTGTAATCAGTGTCTGATTCAAAAAGGGTTTCCTTTACAATTTTAAGACTCTCTAATTAGTGGCGGGAGGAAAGAGACACTGTTTTCCATAGTTCTCTCCAGAGGAAAATGTCTCATATCCAAGATGCTCCCTATTGAACCTGTATTTTTATCTCATTAGCTCAAATTGGCTTCAGGTTACCTATGTCTAAACAAGGCAAGCATAATGGAATTGATTAGTTGATTGTATCAATCAGTATATACTATTGAATTTTAAAATTCACCTTTCAATACATTCTCTGCATAAGGTTATTCTGTTCTTTTAAAGAGGCAAGTGGGCCTTAGGAAGCATTACTGTGAACAAAGCTAGTGAAGGTGATGAAATTCCAGCTGAGCTATTTCAAATCTAAAAGATGATGCTCTTAAAGTGCTGCACTCAATATGCCAGCAAATTTGGAAAACTCAGCAGTGGCCACAAGACTGGAAAAGATCAGTTTTCATTCCAGTCCCAAAGATGGGCAAGGCCAAAGAAAGTTCAAAATACCACACAGTTGCACTTATGTCATGCTTGCAAGGTAATGCTCAAATCCTTCAAGCTCGGCTTCAACAGTATGTGAACCAAGAACTTGCAGATGTACAAGCTGCATTTAGAAAAGGCAGAGGAACTAGAAATCAAATTGCCAATATCTGTTGGGTCATAGAAAAAGCAACAGAATTCCAGAAAAACATCTTGTTTCATTGACCATGCTAAAGTCTTTGACTCTGTGGATCACAACAAAATGAAAAATTCTTAAAGAGATGGGAATACCAGACCACTTTACCTGCCTCCTGAGAAGTCTGTATGCAGGTCAAGAAGCAACAGTTAGAACTGGACATGGAGCAATGGACTGGTTCAAGATTGGGAAAGGAATACATCAAGGCTGTATATTGTCACCCAGCTTATTTAACTTATATGCAGAGTACATCATGCGAAATGCTGGGCTGGATGAAGCAAAAGCTGTAATCAAGATTGCTGGGAGAAATATCAATAACCTCAGATATGCAGATGACACCACCCTAATGACAGAAAGCTAAAAGGAACTAAAGAACCTCTTGATGAGGGTGAAAGAGAAGAATGAAAAAGCTGGCTTAATACTCAACACTCAAAAAACTAAGATCAGGGTATCTGGTCCCATCACTTCATGGCAAATACATGGAGAAACAATGGAAACAGTGACAGACTTTATTTTCTTGGGCTCCAAAATCTCTGCAGACGGTGACTGCAGCCATGAAATTAAAAGATGCTTGCTTCTTGAAGGAAAAGCTATAATGAACCTAGACAGCGAATTGAAAAGCAGAAACATCACTTTGCAGAGAAAGGTTAAAGGTCTGTGTAGTTAAAGCTCTCGTTTTTCCAGTACTGATGTACAGGTATGAGAGTTGGACCCTAAGGAAGGCTGAGCGCTGAAGAATTGATGCTTTCAAATTGTGGTGTTGGGGAAGACTCTTGAGAGTCCCTTGGTCAGCAAGGAGATCGAACCAGTCAATTCTAAAGGAAATCAACCCTGAATATTCATTGAAAGGAGTGGTGCTGAAGCTGACACTCCAATACTTTGGCCACCTGATGTGAAAAGCTGACTCATTGTAAAAGACCCTGATACTGGGAAAGTTTAAGGGCAGGAGGAAAAGGGGGTTACAGGATGAGATGGTTGGATGGCATCACTGACTCAGTGGGCTTGAGTTTGAGCAACTCCAGGAGGTAGTGAAGGTCAGGGAAGCCTGGCATGCTGCAGTCCCTGGTTTTGCAAAGAGTCAGACACAACTGAGCAGCTGAATGAGAAGACAACTTGAGAACATAGATGATAATGCAAACTTTCAGGGATGTTCTTCTGACCTCCACATTGAGTTACAGAATCTTATTTTTGTTAGTTTGCTTGTGTTCTGTCTTGCTCTTTCTCTTCCGTCTTACTTTACTCCTCCCTCTCCCTATTCCTGTGTTGCTCTTTACCCACCTATTTATAGGTGATTGGAACAGGGGATGGTAACATAGTGGTCACCAGTTGTTACCAGATGTTGATTAAAACAGATTTTACCAGCCTGGTAAAATTTTGTGTTTAATGGTTTCCTTTTTGGTTTCTTTTCCAGGTTTTTATTGTCTGTTCTTTTTCTGATGTGGTTCTAGTTTAGTTATAAAGCATTAGATAAAGTTTTTTAGTCTCCTGCATTCTCTTTCTTGGGTATTTGCTTCATCAAACTAATCCAAATAGAATAGAAATAGTTTGGAAAATTTTTTTAAGAGTGAAAGGACTATATGCATCAGTTTGCCCATAAAACCATTTATTTGAAAGGAATGATACAGCCATGATGAGAATTTCAGTGGTGTATATTTTTAAAATGCATACAAGCACTTCCCTGGCAGTCCAGTTAAGACAGCCCTTCCACTGCAGAAGGGATAGGTTCGATCCTTGGTCAGGAAGCTAAGATCCTGCATGCTGCAAGATGAGGCCAAATTAAGTAAAATGCTTAGACAGTACCAGGTGCTAAGTGTATTATAAATATTTGTATAAAACTTGTCACTAATTGATGATTATTTAATTTTAATCCTTGCCATACTTGAATTTATTTTATCTTATTCCTCATAACTCTCTGGTGGGTATTAAAGCTCTTCCCTTCCTTAATCTAGGTATGTTATAGCTTCAGAAACATTCCAGGTGGAGGCAATAAAAAGCAAGGAATTAAAATCTAATCATTGTGTATTTGGGAGACCCTTTAACCATTCCTTCAACCCTGTTTTGTGGCATTATAAACTAAACTCAGTAGTCTACATGTTTGTAAATGTACCATGAGTTTATCATATTCTTTTATGGTTCAGTTATTTTTCTTATAGAATGTGTGGCTGAATCTCAGAATTTTATTCTCCTTAATGTTCCTCTGGCTAAACCCTACCTTGAAGGGTAGACATAATATGGAAATACACTTCCTTGTGTGGAATAGAGTGGTAAAATTGTACCTGCGTCCCTCACAAAATTCTTCTGTGTTTATATGGCTGCCTGCCCAGAAACTTTTGCTAGAATCTGTGAAACAGATTTATACTTAATCAAAACTTCCTTCAAACAAATATAATCTAATACTGACTAGAAGCAGTTAACTGCTAAATTACTGTGTTTTAATTCTTTTTTCTTTGTCTCTAAAGTTTGTGCAAATGATTCCAGTATCTCTCATATCTGTGGCCCTGGGACATGGTTGACTCCATTTCTTCAAGCAGTCTACCTCTTTGTACAGTATATCATTATGGTCAATCTTCTCATTGCATTTTTCAAGTAAGAATTTTACTCAGCTGCTTATTGTAATGAGATCATTTAATATACAGTTTTCTTTTTGAAGGAACTATACAAAATTTTAAATATGATTATATTGAGGCTTAAGCTACTAAGAATTATTTCTGACAAATATAAATTAAGCATGCTTTTTCAAAATCACATCAGCTCTAAGTTTGAGACGCTACCTTTCAGCATTCCATTCTTTTATAAATTTAATATTTGGGATTTATTACTCAATGGTCAGAGAACACATGTACAGTATACAAAACAGAAAGGCAAATAGAAAATTCGTAAGTAATCCCATTCTTAATATTTTGATGTACATCTTTATCTTTTATGAACATATATGAACCATTTTTTTCCTTCAAAAACAATGTTCTTATAGTTTTGTGTACTGTTTTTAAGTAAGCAGAACATGAATTTTTCCTACATTAATAAATACTCCTCTCCAGTTTTTTAATGGCTGGCTAGTATTCCATGATACAGATCATGAGTTTTAAGCTAGTATGTTTTATTGCTGCATTTGATTATTTATAATTTTTTCTTCCCCAAGACCACATTGTGGTTAAATTTTTGATCAGTCCTTATGTATTTTCTTAGAGTGTTTTCCTGAAAGTAGAACTATTCAGTATATTTATATTTTGGGCTTCTTGCACGTAAGTCAAAATCTGCCTGTTTCCCCAAATCTGTGCTAATAGGAGGTGTTATCTTTTTGATGGTTGCTTATTTTTTATAGCACATAAGAGTCTTATTTTTATTTGCAGTTAGTGTGTTACTTCAGATTGAATATTTTCTTTTGTTTTTGTCATTTATATACCATTTTAAAAGCTTAAAATCATATTTTCTGCCTATTTTATGTTGGTTTGTAATTAAGACCCTCAACAATATCAATATGTTTATGTTTTTGCTGCGTATGTTTTTTCCAGTTTCTCATTTGCCTTTTAGTCTTTTTTATAATGGGATACTTCTTTGAATCCTTGTTTAGAACATAATTACAGTAAAATTTTAGTACTTCAAACTTTAAAATGTGCTTATCTGAGTTTGTTTATTCTTTGTTATTTAAGCAATGTGTATTTGCAAGTGAAGGCAATTTCCAATATTGTATGGAAGTACCAACGTTATCATTTCATTATGGCTTATCATGAGAAACCAGTTCTGCCTCCACCACTTATCATTCTCAGCCATATAGTTTCTCTTTTTTGCTGCGTATGTAAAAGAAGAAAAAAAGATAAGACTTCGGATGGACCAAGTAAGTAAAGTATATTAAGGCAAATGTTTTTATCACATGCCAGTATTATACTGAAAGATAAATATTGATTTTAGTCAGAAGACTTAATTGGTTAATGTTATTGTAAAGGCTTTTGGATTTGCCTAAGCATAAAGTATTTTTAAGTGCAATATGGTTATCTTTAAAAGTAAATTTAGTATTAAACTTGCTTTTTGATATGGCATCTCAATTTAGTTTTCTTAAAATGCTAATATAAACCATAACACTTGCTGTTTTACAAACCATTTTGACTGCTACATAAAGAATAACACTTTTAGTATATTTTGTAGACTACATGATACGAAGTCAAACTCTGCCTAAAATTTTACAGTGACTTTTTGTTCTACCAATTCAGTGTTTAAATTCTTCTACCTGAGAGAGAGGTGAGGGAGAGGTGAGAGAGACAGATGAGAAAGGGTGTTTCACAGGAAAAGGAAATTAGAAAAGGGGGAAATACCATTTTCTGCTGACAGCACACTGTGAGTGAAGAAAGAAGTAGAAATGACTTATGTATGGCTTCAGAAACAGTAAGTTTTTTAATAAGAAAACATTTGCAGATGATTTACATGATTTTATGAGCTCTTATTGACTTCCCTGGTGGCTCAGACAGTAAAGCATCTGTCTACAATGCGGGAGACCTGGTTTCAATCCCTGGGTTGGGAAGATCCCCTGGAGAAGGAAATGGCAATCCACTCCAGTACTATTGCCTGGAAAATCCCATGGAGAGAGGAGTCTGGTAGGCTACAGTCCATGGGGTCACAAAGAGTTGGACACAACTGAGTGACTTCACTTTCACTTTCATGAACTCTTTAGCTAAAGTTTATCTTGATGTCTTTATGTTTTTTTTTTCCTTTTCCCTCCATAGAACTTTTTTTAACGGAAGAAGATCAAAAGAAACTTCATGATTTTGAAGAGCAGTGTGTTGAGATGTATTTTAATGAAAAAGATGACAAATTTCATTCTGGGAGTGAAGAGAGAATTCGTGTCACTTTTGAAAGGTTCAGAAACTCTTTAATTATAACTGATTTTATGTCAGAGTGGGTTCTGTTAGTTATGTCTCTCTTACATGGTCATTTTGCAATTTGTGTTTGTCAAACAAGTAAGTTTAGTAATGGTTTTACATTATATATTGGGAGACAGATCAGTTGTTTACTTCATGTAAGTCAGTCAGTCTCTTAATGTTTTTGGACCCTTGTTACAGGGGGCAGAAAAGAGTTAATATTCTTTACTAGTTGGTGGAGAAAAATTACTGTTTAATTATTTTAAATAATTATGTCTTAATTATTATATCTTTAATTATTTAAAACATGTGTTTCTTTCCATTAGCTTTGCTACATTCTAAAAGTATATGGTGTTTGTGTAGTTACAGTAGTGGTAATAATAGTTCTGTATTATATGTAGAATATAGAATATGTATATTCAATATATGTAGCTGAATACTCTTGTGTTACTCTGATGTGGGAATAAATAGCCTGTGGCACAAAAGCGTGTTTTGAAATCTTGTATTTTTACTGCAATAGGATTTTTCTTAAACATAAGGTATGCCTTGTTATAAATGAATAATTGTACAAGATTTTATATTTTACCTTGTTTGAGTGCATGTAAAATTTCTTTTTACCAACATCATTTATTAAGATTACAGAAATAATTTCTAAACTAATAATTTTTAACATTTGTAAAATGCCTGTGTTTCCGTTACAGAGTGGAACAGATGTGCATTCAGGTTAAAGAAGTTGGAGATCGTGTCAACTATATTAAAAGATCGTTACAATCATTAGATTCTCAAATTGGCCATTTGCAAGATCTTTCAGCCCTGACTGTAGATACATTAAAAACACTCACTGCCCAGAAAGCTTCAGAAGCTAGCAAAGTTCACAATGAAATCACACGCGAATTGAGCATTTCCAAACACTTAGCTCAAAACCTTATTGATGATGGTCCTGTAAGACCTTCTGTATGGAAAAAGCACAGTGTTGTAAATACACTTAGTTCCTCTCTTCCTCAAGGTGGTCTTGAAAGTAATAATCCTTTTCTTTGTAATATTTTTATGAAAGATGAAAAAGATTCCCAGTGTAACATATTTGGTCAGGATTTACCTGTAATACCCCAGAAAAAAGAATTCAATTTTCCAGAGGCTGGTTCCTCTTCCAGTGCCTTATTCCCAAGTGCTGTCTCTCCTCCAGAACTGCGACAGAGAATACATGGAGTAGAAACCTTAAAAATGTTTAGTAAAAATCAAAAACCAGGCAATTCATCTAACAGTATACCACATCTATCATCCCCACCAACCAAATTTTTTGTTAGTACACCATCTCAGCCAAGTTGTAAAGGCCACTTGGAAACTGTAACCAAAGATCGAGAAACTGTTTGTTCCAAAGCTGCAGAGGGAGATAACATAGAATTTGGAGCGTTTGTAGGTAAGTTTGGAAAAACTGATATTTGTCATCAACAGTATTTTTATAAAATTACGATTATCACCATAGAAATAAAAGTAAATTGCTGATTAATAAAATTATGTAATTGTGTGAAAAGTGAACTATCTTTTCATAGAGTATAGTCCTGAAGTTTTTAAAGGAATCAGAAGTAGGGGAAATAGGTTGAATTGGGCTGTAGTAGTTATATTAGCACATAACCTCTTTGGTGCAACTTACTATGATAGTGATTGTGTGGAAAACTTATTTGTACTCTGTCTTTTCTTTTCAACGTAGGATAGTCTCTTAATAATCAACTTTCATTGAAAGAACTAGAGTGATGTGTAAGTAAGTTTCAAATACTGAGGGAAAGAGGAGGCTAAAAGTAACTGGCAAAGAACAGTGTTTTATAAATAGGATGACCATATAGTTTTTCATTCAAACTAGTACACCTTTGAGAATGAAAGGTTATATTACTTATATTTACATTAGGACTATAGGGAAAGCTAAGATTCTGCTTGAAAAATGAGTATTTATGGCCAACCCATTTATGTACCCAGAGGAGAGCATTTCAGAAAGGAATGATTCAGTCTTATACCTCACCTGAAATAAAATGAGGACTGAAAATATGTATCTTTTGGCAATGATAACATATCAATGACCTTGGTGAAAACTGTTCTGGTGAAGGAAGTGATGTAGGGAGAAGCCAGATTATAGTGAAATATAGTGTGAATGGGAGGAGAGAAAGTAAAGTACCAGTGGAAAGGGGGCTGCTCAAAAACTTGGCAGTTAAGGCAAGAAGAAAGAAATAAGTAATATTTTGATTTGTATATTTAAGGCTTTATTTGTTTTGTTTTTGATAATAGTTTGTTATTTAAATGTTGACATTATGCCACATGAAAGGAAAAGGTGAAGAGAGGATGCTTTACAGAGCTAACCAGATCCCAGATATGTGTAGAATAACATATCTAACAGCCTTCCTCTTAGATTATTAAAGATAAAAGTATTTAAGAAAGAATTCTTAGAAAACAACTGGAGTTGTTTGTGGACATAACCAGAGTGTTCCAAGGATTGAAGGAGGCCCTCTGTCTCTTTGGGTTTGAATTTTTCCATGAGGTGGCTTCTTAGCCTTGTTTTTAACACCGTATGTAGCTTCCCAGCCTAGGAATTTACCTAGTCATGGAACATGTATAGAGATTGTTCAGAGAATATGTTACATCTATGTGAAGTCTCCACATTAGGGCCAACCCCATGATTTATCTAGGTACTGAGCATGCTGGTCTTTATTGCTAGACTGTGGTTTATAGAGACGATTTTTCCTACATTAAATATATCCCATTTCATTTTTAAAAAACACATTTTAGTCTATTTGTTAATATATTGCCACTGGGATGGATACAGATATCCTTACGTTTGATGTCTGTATATGTAATATGCATGTGTCATATGTATAATAAACATCTTAATATATAATGCTTTTTTATTGATAATAAAAGCTTCCCTGATGACTTAGACGGTAAATCTGCCTGCAGTGTGGGAGACCCGTGTTTGATCCCTGGGTCAGGAAGATCCCCTAGAGGAGGGAATGCAACCCACTTCAATGTTCTTGCCTGAAAATTGTGTGGACAGAGGAGCCTGGCAGACTATAGTCACAAAGAGTCAGACACGACTGAGCGACTGACACACACACACACACACACACACACACACACACACACACTCTCTGATAATATAATGATTGTTCCCCTCTTCTTTTAAATTTTAAGCAATTCACTTCATATCACTTGTAGGACTCTTAGGATCCTGTTACTATAAACTGAACAGCTCATGTTCTCCAACTTTTAACAAGTATTTTCACTATCAGGAAAGCTACAGAAAACGGCAGAGCCATCAAAACTACTTACAACACAACGTAAATCATGTGTTTGAATAGACTAGGCAATCAGATTATTTTGATAGATCAAAATAAACAAGTACTTTTTGTTGTAATATTTCTCCCTCCTCTTTTTAAGGACACAGAGATAGCATGGATTTACAGAGGTTTAAAGAAACATCAAACAAGATAAAAGAAATGTTATCTGTAAGTAAATCCTTACAGCAGTGCAATTTATTTGGTTGTTTTGGGGTTTAGTTCAAAATAGAATTAAACATGTTTTTCAGTAAAAACAGTTTTAGCAGAGACCATCCATCATCATGATGATCTGAAATATGTTAAGCTCAGCAGACATATTTCTTTTCCTCCTGTATTTCCTGCCTCTGTTAATAATGTCAGCATTCTAGTTTACGAGGGCAAACTTGCACTCTTACTCCTCCCTTCCAATCAACAGCAGGTCTAACTGGTTTTGCTTCCTAAATGTTTTTTTAGTACTTCTGCTTCTCTTCGATTGTTAGTAGTAGTTACCCTGACTTAGGCTGTTACTCTCTAACTTATACTTCATTGAGCTCTTAATATATCTTTAACAAGGTGTTACAGCAACAGTTGAAAGAATTTATCATTACACTCTGATGGCATCATTTTGCTGTTACGAAGTACTTGTTATATATGGGAAATCATTTAGGATAAATGGACATTTCCTAGTGGGAAACGGTAAATGTTAGGGTTTCCCCACAGATTGCACCTTTTAACAGTGACCCTATTAAATGAGCTTAAAGCCAAAATATACTGAAAAATTTTAAGTGTGCAGATAGCTTCCTGCTAAAAACAAAAAGAAATAAGTTCCTCTGAGTGGCAAGAAAAGTGGTGGCTATGTTTTCAGTTTAACAATTTTGAGTAACCTACTTAGAGAAAAAGAACTATGCTAATAGAATAATGAGTTCTAGCTCATGTTGGTCAGAGACTTTGAGTTCTTAAACATTTGTGGGTTACATCCCTTTGAAAAATCTAATAAAAATCTTTAGATCCACTCCAGGAAAAAATGCACATATGTTTCTGCTTTTAAGGTATAGAGTTTACAGATACCTGAAGTTCACTCTTCAGTCCCATACTGGAATTTCTGTCAAACATGATTCTATAAAATTGATGTGTCACTGCATCAAAGAGTATATCAAGGAAAGTATTTAAGCAAAACAGAAACAAAAAATAACTAGAACTGGTTCCAAAAGAAGCAACTAAAATCAGAAAGGAAATTAGAGTTGCTTTGTGACAAAAGGAAGATTAACACTTTTTGTTCGCTAAGTAAATCAGCTGTAATGTGAAGAATGTGAAGCATCAAAGGTAGAAAAGTTTAATTTTCTTGAGATATGTTAAATTTGTTAATGAAAGTAATAGTTTATTTTGGTAGTAATATTTTAAAACCCATTGTTTCTGAGGGGTGGTAGAGGTTTAGAAATATTTTAAAGTCATAATAGTGTGACCTGTTTATAGTTAAAAAGAAACAAAATGAATTTATCAGCTTACCCTCATTAGTTTAATGAAATTCATTAGTTCATCTGGAAAAATGAATAGGTAAAAAGAAAATGAGGGGGAATTAGTTGTTAGATACTAAAATATCTATACAGGTGGTACAGTTGAAACATGAATATTTAGTAAAACATTTTAATGACTCTGAAATAACTCTTCTACAAATTAGAATTTAGTAAGGGTAAAATTAGGAATCAATGAGAAAAGGAATGCTTCGTCAGTAAACACACAAATTGGACAACTGGGTGGAAATTTGGAAATACCTGTTTCATATCACTTTATAAGCTCAATGAATTCCAGATTTAATGTAAAAATTCAAATCATAAAAAAACCTAAGAAAATAGAAATATTAAGTCAGTAAGTCAGGAATGCTTTTTAAACAAATATTAAGGGAACGATGTAGAGAGATGAGTACTTAAAAATATGAAGCACAGATAAATCTTAAAAAAATAGAAATCTGACAAATAATGATCAGATAAATCTTTGGTATACAAATCGCTTATACTGATCAATAAGAAAGCTACTGAAAATCCCCCAAATAAATTTCCCCTCCACTCCTTTACCTTCCAAATTGTTATCACTTTTAATTTTAGTGTAAAATAGTAGTAGTTTTTTCTTTTTTAGGTTAACTGATAATGTTTTATTATTTCCCAAATTGTTTCCTATTTTTTCCCAAACTTTTTTATGAACTTGTATTACTATGGAAAAGGATTCATTCAGGTGGATTTATGAACAGTAAGCAAGTAGGTTATTTTGATGGCAGTTTTTGAGATTGATATTGAAGAAAATAATTGTAACTTGTAATATACTCTTTGGAGTCCAGGTAGATTAAAACATACTGAGCTAAATACATCCAGAGACTCTTATACTACTTAGAACAGTGATTTGAAATTTAGTTAAATTGTTTTAAAATTGTGTATGTGTACCCTGTGCAGAATGATATTCCTTCTGAAAACACTTTGAAACATGTGAGTTCTCACGCTGGATTTACTGAGTGTCACAAAACTTCTATTCCTCTTCATTCAGAACAAGGTGAGTGTTTTGACTACGTGAGTTATATTAAATAAAAGATATTTTATGTATGTCACACACCTGAGCAGTGAATGTTTCAGGAGTCAGAAAATGAAGATTCTGGTCCGTCATTGTTGCTCTCAACCTTGAATAGAACATAATCTTAACATTCTAATAGTTTTTCTTTTTTAACCAATTGTTTAGTCCTAAAAGAAATGCAGACTTACTTTTTACAAATCTGCTGATTTTAACTTTTACGAATGCATCTGCTCTGTTTTAATCTGTATAGTCATTTAGTCAACTTGTTTTTCTGATTTAATCTTTAAAAATAGCTAATACATTTATTGACTCAAAATTAAAATACACACAAGCACTTGGAAAATCGTTGTCAGTTTCTCACTTTAGCCCCATACGTAACTACTGTTATTTTTGCTTTTCCTCTAGAGTTTCATGCTTATATAATCATATATGACAATAAGTCTTTTCTGCCTCTCATTTTTAATACAAAATGTAGCATACTGTACATGCCCTGAACCTTTAGTTTTTTATCTAAAAATCAAATGGCCTGGGGATGTTTCCATATCATGCTTTTTTTTTAGTCATAGTTATCAATATTATATGTATATAAGTTTATTGTTACCTAAGTTTTCAGTTAGGTACATATAATCTTTTTAAGATTTCTTAAGAAAAGCAGTACTACTATATCGCCCTCCCCATCATTTCTCCTTTCTCTTCAATTTAGGTTTACTCTAGGAGTGCAAATGGGTTTAACATTCAAATATAATTAAGGCATGATGATAACAAATTAAAGGAAAAAAAATTATCTGATCATCTTAATAGATGCAAAAAGGCTGACTTTGATGAAATTCAACATCCGTTCATGATTAAAAACTCTTAGCAGATTAAAAATAGAATGGAGTTCCTTAATCTAAATAAAAGGTATCTTAACAAAAATTTACCACAGATACCATACTTCATAATGAAATATTAAAAGCCCCAGAAGGGAAAAAGGATTCTGGCTTTTATCATTCCTATTTAACATTTTAGCCAAAGGAAGAAAAGGAAGAAAAATTGGTAGAAGGATTGAGAGGGAAGAAATAAAACTCTTATTTTCAGATAACTTGGATATTATTACTAACATTAGAATGCCTGTAGTTTTACATCCTCGTGTTTCAGTTTTTGGCAGTATCTATTGACCTCCCAGTAAAAAAATAATAAGGGCTAGGATTATAGCAAGAATTTGAAATCAGGCCAAATGTCCATTAATTGTAGTTTGGTTAAACAAATCATTGTATGTCCTTTGTATGAAGTTCAATGTAGCATCCAAGTAGAATAGAAGAATCTTCTGTGTATTGATACTGAAAGATCTCCAAGCTTAAAGTTCAAAATCCAACAACAGGGACTTCCCTGGTGATTCAGTGGTTAAGACTCCATGCTCCTGATTGAGGGGGCCTGGGTTTGATCCCTGATCAGGGAGCTAGATCACACATGTCACAAGTAAGAGTTTGCATGCTGCAACTAAGACCTGGCACAGCCAAATAAATATTTTTAAAAACCACCAACAAAAAAAAGTCTGTAAATTAATTTTTAAAAAAAGTCTGAAGATATATGATTAGCATTTATGTTTAAATAAAAAAAAGGAAAGGCAGGGGTATATATACAAACACAAAGTATCTGGAAGGATACACAAGAAATTTGGAAACAGAAAGAGCGGGGTTTTTTTTTTTTTATACTATTCTGTTTCATGTTGCCTATTCACAGAAAAACTGAATAATTTGGATATCCTGTCAAGAGACCCACGGGCCTCGTGTAATTCTTATGTTTAGCACTGTTAGGGAAAGGATACTTAGCCTTGGAAATTTTTATATTATGCCTTGAAATGCTTGTGTTTCGTTCAGTTCAGTCAGCTCAGTCGTGTCTGACTCTTTGCAACCCCATGAATCGCAGCACACCAGGCCTCCCTGTCCATCACCAAGTCCCAGAGTTCACTCAGACTCACGTCCATCGAGTCAGTGATGCCATCCAGCCATCTCATCCTCTGTCGTCCCCTTCTCCTCCTGTCCCCAATCCGTCCCAGCATCAGAGTCTTTTCCAGTGAGTCAACTCATTGAGTCAACTCAACTCATGAGGTGCCCAAAGTACTGGAGTTTCAGCTTTAGCATCATTCCTTCCAAAGAAATCCCAGGGCTGATCTCCTTCAGAATGGACTGGTTGGATCTCCTTGCAGTCCAAGGGACTCTCAAGAGTCTTCTCCAACACCACAGTTCAAAGGCATCAATTCTTCGGTGCTCAGCTTTCTTCACAGTCCAACTCTCACATCCATACATGACCAGAGGAAAAACCATAGCCTTGACTGCTGCTGCTGCTGCTAAGTCACTTCAGTTGTGTCTGACTCTGTGCAACCCCATAGACAGCAGCTCACTAGTCTCCTCTGTCCCTGGGATTCTCCAGGCAAGAATACTGGAGTGGGTTGCCATTTCCTTCTCCATTGCATAGAAGTGAAAAGTGAAAGTGAACGGACATTTGTTGGCAAAGTAATGTTTCTGCTTTTGAATATGCTATCTAGGTTGGTCATAACTTTGCTTCCAAGGAGTAAGCGTCTTTTAATTTCATTAGTTGGTATTAAAAGTTTGTTTTAGTTGTAAAACTTTTTTTTTTTCTAATTTTCTCTTAGTGGAAAGTAGCAGCAGAAGGTCATCTGCAGAAGAAACTCATGAAGTAGATTCCAAAGCAGCTTTGCTACCGGTTTGTACATTTCAATTAAACATATGCATAGTATAAAATCATATTTATTAGAAAAGAGCTAAAACATGGTGATATTTTATTTGAGATGATGTGTAGCTTTAAAAAAAATTTTTTTAACTGAAGGATAATTGCTCTACAGTGTTATGGTGGTCTCTGTCATGCATCAACATGAATCATTCATAATTACTTATATATATATATATTTATATATAATATATATATTTTGAACCTCCCTCCCTCTTGAGCCTCCCTCCCTGAGCCACATCCCACCCCTGTAAGTTACACAGAGTACCAGGCTGGCTCCTTGTATATAGCACCTTACTAGTTATCTGTTTAACACATTATAGTGTATAGATGTCAATGCTCCTTTCTCAAGTCATCCCACCCTCTTATTCCCTCACTGGGTCCACACGTCTGTTCTCTACATCTGCACCTCCATTTCTTCAATACTATTTTTCTAGATTCCATATGTATGTGTTAATATACGATACTTTTCTTTCTCTCACTGACTTACTTAACTCTGTATACAATGAAATAATACTCAGCCACAGTGTAACATAGCTTATAATTAGATGGAAAATGTGTTAAACATTAAAAATATGGAAAATACTTCTGAATTGACCTTGGGAGACTAGATAGAATTTGAAGAGATTATAAACAACTTACAGTTTTCCAAAATCATGAAATGTATGATGATTCAAATTCAGGAAACATGAGTCCCAAACTGGGGAAGTAACAATAAATTGACACTTAGAAACGTAAAACAGCTGAATAAAACCCACCACATACACACATAATATGCCTGTTACTAGTGATTTCTTTGTCACAGTTTGCATGATTTTAATTTTTTGTCTTTATACTTTGATACATTTTTCTTTTGGCAGCAAACACATTTTTTTTCAGAGTCATAGGAACAAATGTGTATTTTAAGAAGAGAAAATTGTTAACCGACAACTATAATTATATTATAGGAAATAACACTTGTAAAATTCTTTATTCTACTTTGTGGAATGACCTTATGGTACCTTTTATAGCTATTTTTTATTCTATTGGCTCAGTTGTATAAACAAAATTCATAGTAACTTCTCAGCCCTTTATTCATAAAACGTATTACAGGATACAAAGCAGAGATAAATAGTTATGCTTTGTCTAGAGACTTTTTCTTTTAACTTTTCATTTGTGTTTGTTTCTGTCTAAAGGACTGGTTACAAGATAGACCATTGAATAGAGAAATGTAAGTAAGCCTTGTCTCACCGTTAGTGTGAAAAGTACTCCAGTTACTGAATGTTGTCTTTTTTCTGTTCTTTGCATAGTAATCTCTTTAATACTTCTTGCAAGTGTTGATGATTTATTTTGGGATCTCCTGTCTTTACATTGAAAAGATTGGGGAATCATTTGTTATGAGTCAATGTATATATTTTATGATTTTATATAATTATACTATAATTATGTGCATATTGTAGTCACAACTTGACTAAAATTTTCCTTATAATGATAGAATTATGATTTTATTATTTAGTCCTATTTCCAGGTTTCTTGCAAAGACCTAGTTTGACACCTTAGTTAATTTCTCTGCCCATTGTTCCAATCAACAAGTCTTTCTTCTTGCCTTTGGAAAGCTTAGGTGATTAGAGCAGTAATACACAGTGTACCTTAGAAAGCCTGGATGCAGGGAAATGCCCTAGAAAGCTGATGTGGTAGAAACAGAAGACCATCTGACAAGTAGTCATCCCGAGAAAGTAAAAAATTTCAGTACAGATTAAGCATAAGAATCAAAGATAATCTATGTGTTTCTCAGCCTAGAAATTAGTATTTTAGGATTCCAGAGGACATTAAAGTAATCTTTTTTGATACCTATTTGATATAGGAAGCATGCTTAAGAAGGGAAGCCAGTTTGAGGGAAATTATTATATATTATACAGTGTTTAGCCTATTTCCTTCTCTATATCAGACATAGATGCTAGAGTATAGAGAAGAAAATAAACCAGATGTTACATATGTATGCAGCTGGTCAAATTTTGGAGATATCCTGGTCCTGACTGGTACTTGAAAGACCTGTTTATAATGAAACCGCTTCAGAGAATAAATGTCTTTTGTAACTAGAACTGTAGGGTGTAAGTACAGATTTGGTACTTAAAGTTGGTATTAGTTTAGCTAATGAGAGAAAATTGAATTACAGAATCTTGACCCAGAGAAGTACCCACAAAGGTAGAGTTGGCAATACTCTTTGGGTGGTAAGAAAAGAGTTTTTTATCAATAGTAGAGAAAGGGCTAATGCTCGGTCAGAGTATTTCCTGTAAGAAAATATTTGTGTTATTAAGGTGAAAACCAAACATCAGAATCAGAATTTTAAAGCTAGAAAGAGATTACCAAGTTTCTACTTCTACTCTATAGGTCCTTTCAGGATCTAGTCCTTTAGTCCTGAGCAAAGCCACATAACTGTTTAATGGGAGAATGAAGCTTCTAATCCATTTTCTTTATTCCATTCCACTCTCTTTTCCACTATACCTGTCTCTCTAATCTGGACTGTAATCTGTGGGATTAATAGACCCTCTACTTGGTACCAATATATGTTATAAATAAATTATGTTCAACATTGGAAAGAAATGTTTTTCAACTTTAGCAGTTGAGTTTTGCAAAATGATACTTAATTACTGTTCTTTCAGTTCTTTGCCTATCAATTCTGTTGAATTTTTATAGTCTTGCACAGTCATTTCAAGGCATTGTATAAAAGTACTGGAGTGAACCTCTATAGTAGAGGAGTCATGGAATATATTACTCTATTAGTACTCAACCTTCAGTTTGGCTCCAGACTACTACTGATATTTATGTAGGCTTGAATTGGAGGTATGAGTTATTGATAATGGGTTTATACATATCTGTGTGTGAATTTGATGCTAACTTAAGGGAAATGGCAAATACTCAAACAAAAATGAATCTGAATCTCAGAATTATTTTAATAATGTTATATTAAGAATTTATAATAACTTCATAAAATAAAGTTTTATGGTAGCCAAAACTAAAGCTGTAACTTAACTTATTATATTTTTTGGTGTTTTCCTTAAGGCCGCCTGAAGAAGGAACCTTAAATGGTGAGTGTGCAGTAAATATAATGTGAAAAGCTAAGGATTGTATATAATGTATTTTATTTTAGCAAATACTAACATTGTCCTAGAAAAGAAATATTAGGCTTCATATTTGAAAAAAGCCAAGGAAGTAGAAAGTTGTTCCCTCAATTCATTTCTCTTTATTATATGTGTTTCACAAATATGGTAATTCACCATGTAAATGATGATCTTTTTGCAGTCTTCCGACTTCCCTTCATCCTTGTTGCCCAAACTGCTTCTTCCTTATATTCCCTGTGTTACTGAATGGTACTCTTTCATTCAGCTAGGTGAAACCTGAGAGGACGGTATTCTTGACCCCCTTGACCTTGCACTCACAAAGTCCTATTATATTTACCTCTTAAAACATTTCTGGAATCCATCTTCCACTCTGCATCCTGCTGCTGCTTTCAGTTCAGACTGTCATCATTTTTAAATCCTTTTATTGATGCATATACAGAAAATATGTAGTAAGTGAGCAATCCCATGTAATCGGCACCCAGATCACAAAATACACGTTGTCAGTATCTGAGCTACTGTATCATCTTATAACCTCTGCCCTTAAACAACACAGATTGATTTCATCTGTGTGTATGTACATGTTTATCTATTTTTCTTTATTTTATGTATATACATTTGTGTGTATTTATATAAAATATATAAATGGAATCTTACAGTGTGCACTCTTCTTTTGTGTCTGACTTTTGTCCTAACACATGCTTATGAGATTCATAAACATTGTTGTATGTAGTGATGGTTTGTGCATTCTCACTACTATATAGTATTTTCTTATATGAATATATTCAGTTTATATATCGATTCTACCATTTGATGGGTATTTCAGTAGCTTCCAGTATATGGCTCATATTGATAGTGCTGCATGAGCATTCTTGTTCATGTTGTTTGGTAAACGGGATGTATTTATTTTCATTGGGTATGTACACAGGAGTGGAATTGCTGGTGGTAGGGTGCATGTGTTCACATTCAGTAGTTACTGCCAAATAGGGTTTCAAAGTAATTGTGCCAGTTTGGGCTCCTTTCCAGTCTCTTTTCTACTCTACCACCAAAATGATTCTTTTCAAAAGATCTGATTTTGTCACTACTCTACTTCCCATTTTTCTACTGTTTTTGGATAAAATCAGCATCTTTTCATTTTTAAAGTATTTTAAAAGTTTTATTTATTTATTTTTGGCAGTGCTGGGTCTTTGTTGCTGTGCGGGCTTTTCTCTAGTTGTAGAAAGCAGAGGCTAATCTCTAATTGTGTTGCATGAGTTTCTCATTGTGGTGGCTTCTCTTGTGGAGCACAGGCTTTAGGGTGCGTGGGCTTCAGTGGTTGCAGCACATAGGCTCAGTAGTTGCAGTTTCTGGGCGCTAGAGCTCAGCTCAGTAGTTGTGGCATACTGACTGAATTGCTCCATGGCATATGGCATCTTCCTATATCAGGGTACCCATGTCTCCTGCATTGGCAAGCAGATTCTTTACCACTGAGCCACTAGGGAAGCCCCCGGTGTCTTTTCTTAACATTGCATATTTGGCTTTTAACAATTTGGTATTCCCTGCTTCTGTAGCTTTATTTCCTACTGGTATGCCTGTACTTTTGCTCATTAATGTAAGATCTTGGTTGCATATCCAGATACGTGGTTATAAATCCAAATCAGTTGTATGCTGACACATACCTGAAGAGTTAGAATATTTTGGAGTGAGATCTGGGTAAGTCTATGTTTGAAAAGCCAGACAGGTGATTCTGATATATGGATAGGTAGGTAGATTGGTAGGTAGGTAGGTAGATAAATAAATAGATAGATGGTGTTGAAAACCACTGTTCTATTCATATTAAACAGGTTTCTGTTTCTCAAGTGTAGCAAATGTTACCCTGACCATGCCACACCTTCCAAACTACTCGCTTTTCCCTTCCTCTTTTTCTGAGACATTCTTCAACCTTTCTTCAACCAGGAGACATTTGGTACCTCTCCTCCACAGTCCTATACTCTGTGTGTGAGAGAATATGCATACACACACTATATTTTATACAGTTTATCACACAGTGTTATAACTGTTAACTGACTTCCTTCTCCTGTAAGAATGTAAATAAAAAAGAACCTATTCTTGCACTTACATTCTAGAAATTTCTAGAAGCTTAACACGTAGCAGGTTCAATGTATTCTCCATCTTTCTCACTATAGTTAAGTGAAGTCCTCACAGAAATTAACATAACATTGTAAATCAACTATACTTCAATAAAGAAAATTTTTTAAAAAGTGAAGTCCTCAAATATATCTAGAGATGGAGGAAGGGGTTTTTTTGTTACATTTCACGTTTGCTCGTGGTCAACCTGCTAAAATGGTTACAGGGCTATGTCTCCACACCCTGAAGATATGACACTTCTCTGACACTTTGAGTAGGAAATAAAGGGAAGAATGTAGTTTATGACAGGAGAGTGTGAACTATCATATGCTTTTTGAGTGCACAGTTACCACTAATCTGCCTTATCTGGCAAAATAAAATATGGTAATAAAGCACATGAAGGACATAATTTATCACTTTTTTTATTGCAGAGAGCTTACCTGCAGACAGCTTGGAATGATTAAATGAGAATGCCTGAGCAAAAATTTATGCTGTATTATTATTTTTAAAAGGGTCTCATTTGTTCATTTGCTGTTTTAGGTCTTGCTTCTCCATTTAAGCCAGTTATGGATACAAATTACTATTACTCAGGTTAGTAATAGTAAATATTAAAAACAAAATTTAGTAATGCTTTGAGCTTTGGGGGATTTCATTATTTCTCTCTCATTTTTTTATGCAGCTGTGGAAAGAAATAACTTGATGAGATTATCCCAGAGTATTCCATTTACACCTGTGCCTCCAAGAGGTAAAACCAAGAAGTAAAAATAAAAGGAGAAATAAACCCTTAATTAGTATGTGGGTTTAAACTGTAATATAGAACATAGGTGGTGACAGAAAGAGGAGAAATTGCATTAAGAAGTGTTAACTTCATGTAAGTTTTAATCAGCCTGATTACAAGAGTCAGGTATGTTTAAATAGACGAAGGCTTCAGACGTATTGATTTTTCTTTAATCTGACATATCCAGAAGCAGTGGTGTATTTTAATTCAGAAAAGCTCTTGATCATAGTTTAGTAATGAAAGCACTGATAAATTGATATCACAGGATTTGTGGAACAGATCTAACCTCCTGTCTGAAAGTTTAGCTTACAAATGCTTAGAAGTCTAGTTACTTTCTAAAAATTTTTCTCCAAAATATTCATGATTTCAAAAATGCTTATCATTACCAAATACATGTGAACTTAGAGATATTAGATCTTGGTTTCTGAATATTTCTTGTCCTTAAACTTCTTTTATAAAACTACAACCTGGTCCATCTCATTTTCTATTCCTTACTTAATCTTAACCAAAGATACCTGCCAATTGTTGCTCCATGCTTTTTAGAGTCATATTTTGACCTTAAAATGTGTCCATTCATCTTGCAGGTGAACCTGTCACAGTGTATCGCTTGGAAGAGAGTTCTCCCAACATACTGAATAACAGCATGTCTTCTTGGTCACAGCTGGGCCTCTGTGCCAAAATAGAATTTTTAAGTAAAGAGGAGATGGGAGGAGGTTTACGAAGAGCTGTCAAAGTACAGTGTACTTGGTCAGAACATGATATCCTCAAATCAGGACATCTTTATATTATCAAATCTTTTCTTCCTGAAGTGATTAACACATGGTCAAGTATTTATAAAGAAGATACAGTTCTGCATCTCTGTCTTAGAGTAAGTGCTAGTGAATGCATACAGTGAAGCATTGTTTGAGCTTCTTGTTTTCACTGCTAAAGTATAATTAATAAAGTCTTAATGTCAATGTTGAACAAGGGTTTCTTTTTTTCTGTTCTGTAGGAAATTCAACAACAGAGAGCAGCACAAAAACTCACATTTGCCTTCAACCAAATGAAACCCAAATCCATACCATATTCTCCAAGGTAAATCTTTACAAACTTCTGAGATCTTTTAGTGGATACATTCTCTTTTGACCTTCATTATAGATGCTGAATTTCATTATTTACCCATTTTACAGATTGATTAGAATTTTATTAACAAAACTGCTAGTAATATCTCTAACTTTCTCATAAGGTTCCTTGAAGTTTTCCTGCTGTATTGCCATTCAGCAGGACAGTGGTTTGCTGTGGAAGAATGTATGACTGGAGAATTTAGAAAATACAACAACAATAATGGTGATGAGATTATTCCAACTAATACACTGGAAGAAATTATGCTGGCCTTTAGCCACTGGACTTACGAATATACAAGAGGGGAGTTACTGGTACTTGATTTACAAGGTAAATTTATTAAAATATTGCTGAAAGGAAATTATGCATCAGGTTCTCATCTAGTCAACGTACAGAAATCTGCTTATCTGTAGATACGTAAAATCTTAGGTCAGTAAAAGCTGTTAAAACAGCAAGTCAATAATGGCCGTAGTATATGGCTATCAGGGCCCTGAAGAATAGGGTCTGGCTATTTTAATTGTTATCTAGGCAGTGCAGATGTTTTAATAAGCAAAAACATGTGAAATCCCCTATTTTACTCATAGATCTATAGCCTTAGTTTTTTAAAAGTATAAAGATTATTTCTTTAAAACAATAAGTAATCTTTATTGTTTCTGGAGTACCTGCTATTACTGTCAATTAAACTACCTAAATATTTAGTGGATTAAAAAAAAT
Organism: Bos mutus; assembly: GCF_027580195.1. Taxonomy (NCBI): domain Eukaryota; kingdom Metazoa; phylum Chordata; class Mammalia; order Artiodactyla; family Bovidae; genus Bos; species Bos mutus. The sequence continues at coordinate 48,988,352 of NC_091626.1, read as the reverse complement.
TTGCTTTCACTTTTTTGGTTCAAGAATTTGGGGCTGGGTTATCTCTGGTGTACCCTTGGAGAATTTGAATGGCTGGATACTAGTTTGGACAGCTTGACTGAAGCCAAATGTTTTAAGTCTCTGTTTAAGACAGCTGAATTCTTCAGTTCTCTACCCAGTGATCTCTCTACATGGCTCGCTAGCTTGGACTTTTCTTATAGCATGGTAGTTTGGGGTAATTAGACTTTTTAGGTCTCATTTAGCTGGCTTCTCCAGAGAGAAAGCAGGAATTCTTAGGTTAGGCCCAGAATGGGCCCAGATCCGTTCTGCCACATTTTACTGGTGAAGGTAAGCTGTAAGGACAGATCAGATTTAAGAGGTAAGGAATAGATTCCAGCACTTGGTTGGTGGAGCAGCATGTGTACTAGGAGGGAAAAACTGATCGTAGCCTCTTTGTAGACAGATTGTTTCGTATCTGTGAAAAAAAAAGAAGAAACTGGCTGCGAAAGAGCAGTGATTTGCTTTTTTCCTAAAGAGTAGCTTTAATTTCAACTGTTAAAAGAGATCAGAATTCAAGTCACCTAAGAACAATTGTTCAGAATATTTATTACTTGATGACTTCTTTCATTATATAGATATAAGATTTATTGACAAGCCAACATTTGTCATTTCAATACCAACTCAAGAAAATTGTATAAAAATAGCTATTGTTTTTTCAGTTATTCATTTTACATAAATGATTAAGTGGTGTATATATAGTGAAAACTCTGATATATTTTATTAGGTGGGCCAATCCATTTCAAGTGTGCCTAGGAAGTAAGGCCAAACTATGAATATTGATTAAGAGAAGGCAGTTACTTTTAATAATCAGGGTAATTTTGATGTTCTCTATAAAATTAATGTTATGGAGCCATTTTTAAATAAAAATATTTTAAGATAATTACTACAAACAAACGACATAGAAATGTATAAAGAACAGAATGCTCCCATCTTTACTGTTTCTGTACTTTTGTGAAGACAGATTCACAAATTTTTTTTCCTTTAATCATTTTGTGTTGTGATTTTTCTCCAACTGGAATCATGCTATATGTGTGTGTGTGTGTATGAGTATGTGTTTGTGTTTCACTTGTTTTTTTCCCTACCTAACAGTATATGATAAACATCTTCTGGGTTATTACTGATAAATTTGAGTCATTCCTTTTAACAGCTGTAGTATGAAAGCATAGAATGATTTAAATCCTCTGTTGTCACACAGTCACCCTATTTTTTAGGTTTAGAGAGTGCAATTTTAAGAGTGCCTGCCATATTAACTTCCAAAAGGTTGTAGGAATTCATACGCAGCACTGTGTAAGCACTCATCACTGCCCATGTCTTCATCTGTTCAGTATGGAATATCTTTGCCAGTCTGAGAAGAAATTAGTATCATATTTTAATTCTAGATTTTTCTGTTGTGAAATTCTAACCAGTTTATTAGATTTCATTCTAATGGGTAAAATATTTTATGATTGTTTAAGTATCAGTAGTAGTTCTTTCTTTATGTGAATGAATAGGTAAGACTGAAGAGATTTAATCTCACATTTAACACCTCTGGAGAGGACTGGAGGTGAAAAAAAATGTTCACAATCTTATTCTTTATGTAGTCTGAATCTTTTTTGAGCCAGGTGTATTCATATGTTAGTGATTTTTAAAACTCCAGGATACTTTTAAAATGGCTTGTAGATCATGCCTTCATGTACTTAATTGTTTTTTGCTAACTAAGGTGAAACAAGGGCAAATTGTAAATAAGGAAATATTTACTTGCAACCTTGGCCTTGTTGCATCAGAAACTGGTGCAATCAGGAACTTTCGTTGTCTCCCTGCCAACTCTGACATTTAACTGTTGTTCATATTGCAGGAACTGTACTTGTTGCTAGTGCAATGTTGAGGTCAAAAGAGAAAAACTATACTCTTTTTGAACAGCTTAAAACTGTGTAATGGTAGATGATACTGTAGAATCTCCTGTGACCTTTTTATTATGTATGTATTAGTATTTTATATCAATTACATAATATGAATTGTCTTCTTTGTATATACATATAAAGGTGTGGGTGAAAGTTTGACTGACCCATCTGTGATAAAGGCAGAAGAAAAGAGGTAATAAGTTTTAATAATTTCATGAAAATCTTTTTATAATTTCAGACTGTACATTTCTGTTTGCATCAACTGACTTTTTCTTTTAACTACCAATTCCACAGATCCTGTGATATGGTTTTTGGCCCAGCAAATCTAGGAGAAGATGCTATAAAAAACTTCAGAGCAAAACATCACTGTAATTCTTGCTGTAGAAAACTTAAACTTCCAGGTAAGCGTTTTCTTAATCAGTATAAAGTATATAAATTGTTAGCAGTTAGTTACTGCAGAACTTCATAAGGCCAGAAACATAAATGAATCTGTGCTTTCTTTCATTACTTACAGAAATATAGAGTTCACTCTCTTGATATATATTTATTATGTGTCTGGTGGATGCTAGAAATTGTGTTAGATTTTGACGATATGATAGTGAATGAGGCAAACTAGGTCCCTGCTCTCGGTGGAGTTTAGTCAAATCTTAAATACTAAAAGATTAACAGAATTATAGGACTATCATAAATATCAAGCAGAAAAAATAGACCAGGTAAACAGATCACTTAACACAAAGTTAAAGGTCAAGGAATGTTACCTATGGAACTAACAGATTTGCCTAAAACCGAAGGAGAAGGCAGTGGCAACCCACTCCAGTACTCTTGCCTGGAAAATCCCATGGACGGAGGAACCTGGTAGGCTGCAGTCCATGGGGTCGCACAGAGTCGGACACGACTGAAGCGACTTAGCAGCAGCAGCAGAAGGATGCATAGACTTTCAAGTTGGCCTGGAAAAGAGTATTTCATGAAACAGAAACAAGGAATTGCAGATACAGTTTCTCATTATAGTAATTTCATCTTTATATTTGAGAATTACAAGTTATTATTGAATTGTAAGTTGTTTCACAGACCAGTGGTTCTCACTCTTTGGTGTGCATCATCATCCTCTGTGGAACTTTTCCAAAATTACAGGTGCTTGGCACTTTCCCTGGACCTGTATATCTGAAAGTTCCTCTCATTATGACCAGTAATGTCGTAATGAAGAACTTGGGCCTGGGAGCCAGACTCCAGGTCCTCAAAGAATATCTACATCATAGAGGTTTGTAGTTTTTTGTTTGTTTGAGGTTTAAACAAGTTGGTATTTGTGAAGTACTTCTGGAGCAGTGCCAGGGACATAGTAAGTATGTTACTACTACTGTCTGTAATTTTTTTTTAATCGTTCATGTTAACAGATTCAGGAATTATTTATTTTTGTATATTGACCTTGTATCCTGCATTCTTGCTAAACTCACTTAGTTCTACGAAGCTTTTTGATTTGGTTTAGTTTTGTTTTTTGTTTGTAAATTCTGTGTAGACAGTAGAGACAGTTTTGTTACTTCCTTTGTGATTTGTATCCCTTTTATTTATTTTTCTTGACTTTTTTCACTGGCCAGGAATTCCAGTACAGTGTTCAATATGAATAGTGAGAGTAGACATCCTCTTTCACACCTTATTCCTTGAAGATGCTTATCCTGAATGGACCTTGAATTAGTCAGATGTTTTTTCTGCATCTGTATTTTTTGTTTGATCATTTGGTTTTTCTTCTTTAATTGGTTACTGTTACATTGAATTACACTAATTGTCTTTTTAAAATGTTGAGCCAGTCTTATATTCCTAGGAAAAACTCCACTTCATCTTGATATATTATCTTTTTTTGTGTTCATTTGTGTGTTCAAATTGTATATGGATTCAATTTTTTAATATTTTGTTGATCATTTTTATATCTATGTTCATGAAGAATGTTGATCTGTGAGATTTTTTTCCCCCCTTGTACTGTCATGCTTGTTTTCGGATAATACCTTAAAAATAAGTTGGAATTATTTACACCTCTTCTGTTTTGGGGAATAGATTGTATAGAATTGATACTATCCCCACTTCAAATGTTTGATGGAATTATCTAGCAAAACCATCTGTCTAAAGTTTTCTTCATCAGATACTTTTTAACTAAGAGTTTATTTTTTTAGATAGATACTGGTTTTTTGAGTGAGTTTTAATAGTTTGTGTCTTTCAAGGGGTTGGTCCATTTTATTTGTTTTGAGAAATAGTTAATAATACACCTGTGTAAGTTTAAGGCATACAGACAGCATGATGGTTTGATTTACACAAACTGAAGTGATTTTACCACAATAGATTCAGCTAACATTCATCTTTTCATATACATAGAATAGAAATTAAAGAAAGAAAATATTTTTCCTCATGGTGACTCTTGGTATTTATTTACTCTCTTAACAACTTTCCTATGTATCATACATCAGTGTTAGCATAGTCATGGTATTCTACATTATATCCCTAGTGCTTATTTATTGTGTAACTGAAAGTTTGTGCCTTATGACCGCCTGCTTCCAGTTCTTCCTCACCTCACCCTCCACCTCTGGTAACCACAAGTCATCTCTTCCTGTCAGTTTGTTTTCTTAGGTTCCATATACAAATGAGATTGTGTAGTATTTGACTCTGTTTTATTTAAATTGGCAAATTTATGAGCATAGTTCTTTTTGTGATACTATTTTTTAAAACGTCTGGGATTCTGGTGAATCCTCTCTTTTATGGTATCATATGCTTTTTTTTTTTCAATCTGGCTAAAGTGTATCTGTGTTATTGGTACTTTAAAAGAACCAGTTTTTGTTTTCATTGTTTTATTCTATTATCTGTTGTCAGTTTCTTTGATTTTTTTTCTCTATTATTTCCATTTTTCTGCCTGCTTGCTCTGGGTTTAGTTTGTTTTTTCTCTAGTTAGGGTAAAAATTTAGATTATTGAGACTAGTGCTATAGATTTTCCTGTAAGCATTGTGTTAGCTGCATTTCATAAATTTTGTGTTAAAAAATATAGAGGAATATGTATTATTTTTGTTTTTAATTTTTTTAAATATAGCTTATTTCCCTTGAGATTTCCTCTTTGACCTATAGATTATTTACAAATGTCTTTTTTAGTTCTCGAATGTTTGTAATTTTTCCTGGTAAACTGATTTCTTGCTTAATTCCATTATGATAAGAGAACATTCTTTGTGTGAATTCGATTTAAAGAAAAATTGTAAACCTTATAAAGATACTGTCTGTAGTGAATGAATGTTATATTTCAAGAGAATAGTCTCTTCTTGGATAAAGTATTTGATTAATGTTAATGACAAAGTTTTTTGATAGTGTTGTAGTGCTTTTTTATATCCTTGCTGATTTTCTGTGTACTTACTCTGTTTGTTACTTAGAAAGGAGGTCTTTAATTGTGAATTTGTCTGCTTTGCTTTCAGTTTTCTCAGTTTTTCCTGCATATATTTTGAAGCTTTGCTACACTGATTTACAGTATATATAAAGATTTTTATATATATACAAAGATTTTTACCAAGACGTTAAGGCTTCTTGATTTAATTTTTATCATTATGTAATGCTATGGTAATTTCCCTTGTTCTAAAGTCTACTTTGTCTGATATTAGCATAGCTTTTGATTGGTGGTTCCATCAGATATCTTTTCCTATTATTTTTACCTGTATATATTAACTATTTTTAAAGTGATTTTCTTATAGACAGCATAAAGTAGTTAGTTCCTAGGTTTAATCTGTTTTTCTTAAATCTAGCAATTTCTATCTTTTAATCACTGTTTTAGACCCTTTATGTTGAATGTAATTATTGGTACCGTTAGGTTTTTATCTGCTGTTCTGTTGTTTTCTGATTGACGTCTCTGGTGTGTTTTGTTGTTGTTCCCCCTCCTTTTTATTTTAGTATTCTCTTTTATCTTTATGTTGTTGTTTTTTAGTGCTTGGTCATAGGTTCCCTTACCTAAGAACATATTTTGCTTTCATTCCTGAAGGGTATTTTCACTGAATCTGGAATTTTAGGTTGACGCTTTTTCTGTCAAAACTTAAAAAATGTTCTGCTGTCTTCTGGCCTCTCTAATTTCTGATGAAAACTCCACAGTCGTTTGAGTTATTCTTCCTTTTTACATGATATATCATTATAATATATCTCCTTTCAAGATTTATTGCTTATTTTTGGTTTTGAGCAGTTTGACAGTTTGATTTTATGTCTAGTTGTAACTTTCTCTGAGTTTACTCTTGTTTCAACTTTACTAAGCTTCTTAAGTTTGCAAATAGATGACTTCTGTCAAATTTGGGGAGTTTTTAGTTACTAGTTCATCAAATATGTGTCATCAACCTTTTCATCTGTTCCTGGACTCTCATAAAAAGAATGTTAGACCTTTTGATAATTGTCACCCAGGAACTTGAGACTCTGGGGACTAACTTAAAAATTAATTTTTCTCTTTTGTTCAGATTAGATAATTTCTACTGATCAATATACACATTCACTGACTCCTTATTCTTTCTTTATTCTGATATTAAGCTTTGCACTGAATTTTTTATTTCACGTAAATTTTTCAGAACTATAATTTCCTTTTGGTTCTTTTTGTGCTGACTATTTCTCTTCTGAAAACTTGTTTTCCTTTCATTTCAGGTCTTTTGTCCTATATCATGGAGTATGGTTATAACAGTAGCTAAAGTCTTTAATTCTTCCATCTGGGTTATCTTGGGATTGGCATCTCTTGGTTGTCTTTTTCTTTGAGAATCTTTTAAATGTTTCTGTTTTTTGTATCTCTAGTAATTTTAGAATATGTCCAGGATATCTAGAATATTATGAGATTTGAGATCTAATTAAAAATTCTCTAGAGAATTTTGAATTGTTGAATCCTCTTGAGATTTTTGATGTTGTTATATAACCATTTCAGTTAAATTCAAATCACAGTCTGTCTTTTGTGTGACTGTGAGTCCAATGTTGGTTTGGTTTTTAAAACCTTTGCATTATCATTCAAGTTTCTCTAATGTGTGTCAAACAGGGTCAAGTCTGGAACATGAACAAAGGCCTGCACCATAGTTTAATTCTCAAAGCCTGTGCTGTGCTATCTTTCTACATATGTGCCACTCAGGGGGTATCATGCACAAATTGAGGGTGTCTCTCCATTTTCCTCTTCTCCATGATCTTCCATACTTCGTGATTCCCAAGGGCTTCTTTTTTTCTTTTTTGGTACACTGACTAGAAAGCCAGGATTTTGGCCTCCCTGTGCTATCATATACTTTCTGTAATGTAGTCCATTTCTGGTGCTGACAGTAATACTTTTTGGATCATCAGATCAGATCAGTTGCTCAGTCGTGTCCATGAATTTGTGACCCCATGAATCGCAGCACGCCAGGCCTCCTTGTCTATCACCAACTCCCGGAGTTTACTCAGACTCACGTCCATCGAGTCAGTGATGCCATCCGGGCATCTCATTCTCTGTCGTCCCCTTCTCCTCTTGCCCCCAATCCCTCCCAGCATCAGAGTCTTTTCCAATGAGTCAACTCTTCACATGAGGTGCCCAAAGTACTGGAGTTTCAGCTTCAGCATCATTCCTTCCCAAGAAATCCCAGGGCTGATCTCCTTCAGAATGGACTGATTGGATCTCCTTGCAGTCCAAGGGACTCTCAAGAGTCTTCTCCAACACCACAGTTCAAAAGCATCAATTCTTGGGCGGTCAGCCTTCTTCACAGTCCAACTCTCACATCCATACATGACCACAGGAAAAACCATAGCCTTGACTAGATGGACCTTTGTTGGCAAAGTAATGTCTCTGCTTTTGAATATGCTATCTAGGTTGGTCATAACTTTGCTTCCAAGGAGTAAGCGTCTTTTAATTTCATGGCTGCAGTCACCATTTGCAGTGATTTTGGAGCCCCAAAAAATAAAGTCTGACACTGTTTCCACTGTTTCCCCATCTATTTCCCACGAAGTGATGGGACCGGATGCCATGATCTTAGTTTTCTGAATGTTGAGCTTTAAGCCAACTTTTTCACTCTCCACTTTCACTTTCATCAAGAGGCTTTTGAGTTCCTCTTCACTTTCTGCCATGAGGGTGGTGTCATCTACATATCTGAGGTTTACTGATATTTCTCCCGGCAATCTTGATTCCAACTTGTGTTTCTTCCAGTCCAGCATTTCTCATGATGTACTCTGCATATAGGTTAAATAAACAGGGTGACAATATACAGCCTTGACATACTCCTTTTCCTATTTGGAACCAGTCTGTTGTTCCATGTCCAGTTCTAACTGTTGCTTCCTGACCTGCATACAATACAGGTTTCTCAAGAGGCAGGTCAGGTGATCTGGTATTCCTATCTCTTTCAGAATTTTCCACAGTTTATTGTGATCCACACAGTCAAAGGCTTTGGCATAGTCAGTAAAGCAGAAATAGATGTTTTTCTGGAACTCTCTTGCTTTTTCCATGATCCAGCGGATGTTGGCAATTTGATCTCTGGTTCCTCTGCCTTTTCTAAAACCAGCTTGAACATCAGGAAGTTCATGGTTCACATATTGCTGAAGCCTGGCTTGGAGAATTTTGAGCATTACTTTACTAGCGTGTGAGATGAGTGCAATTGTGCGGTAGTTTGAGCATTCTTTGGCATTGCCTTTCTTTGGGATCGGAATGAAAACTGACCTTTTCCAGTCCTGTGGCCACTGCTGAGTTTTCCAAATGTGCTGGCATATTGAGTGCAGCACTTTCACAGAATCATCTTTCAGGATTTGGAATAGCTCAACTAGAATTCTATCAACTCACTAGCTTTGTTCGTAGTGATGCTTCCTAAGGCCCACTTGACTTCACATTCCAGGATGTCTGGCTCTAGGTGAGTGATCACACCATTGTGATTTTCTGGGTCGTGAAGGTCTTTTTTGTACAGTTCTTCTGTGTATTCTTGCCATCTCTTCTTAATATCTTCTGCTTCTGTTAGGTCCATACCATTTCTGTCCTTTATCGAGCCCATCTTTGCATGAAATATTCCTTTGGTATCTCTGATTTTCTTGATTTTTTTTTTTTTTTTTGGATCATAGAGGTATCTATTCTCAGTTCTTCTGGTCAGAGAGGTTTTTCTCTTGGAGTTGTGGGTGCTTTCCCTGCTTCCACCAGTGTAGGAATGCCTCTTCTTGACTAGAGCTTGTCTTAGGTAAAGGGCAGAAGAGCAAAAAGAAAAATTAAAAAGAGCATTCCCCTCAACATTTTCCATCCCACAGGACCTCCTTCTTATCCTCAAGCTGGGAACTCTTGGAGCTTTTTTGTCCACATTCATTCTGTGATTGAGCTATCTTCAAGTCTAAGCCTAAAATAAGAGATGAAAAAAAAAAACCAAAAACAGGAAATTCACCACCATATAGCTCATTCTTCAAGTTCAGATTTTCCTTCCTATATATCTGCTGTTACTTTTCAGAAATCTCAGGTAGTTGCTTTATATATCATGTAAAAGGTTGTAATCAGTGAAAGAGAAGATGGAATATACTTGTCTGTTTTAGCCAGAAGTGGAACATACAGTGGTGAATTTAACAGGCAGCCCAAATACAGTTTTTACTTGGTTTTTGATATAGTGCAATTTTAATAGCATATCTGTTTTTTAAATTATCATTATAAGCAGGATTTCACAGCTTAATAGGGACATTAAAAGCAATCCAGTCCAAATCCATTGTTTTGCAGAATATAAAATAAGAGTTTACATGATTTGCACATGGTTACACCATTAGTTAACACTGCAGTTGTGAATTGAATTATAATTATGTTTCTGTCCATTGTTCTTTGTGTACAGTTCATCTGCAAATTAATTTGCATTCCTTAGGCCTAATGCAAAGTCTTAAATTTAAAGTTTATCAAAAATTGTTCATACTGTAGTAAGTATGTATTTGGATCATTGAACATAGACTGTTGCTGAAATTAAAATTAGCAGTTTATATTCTGAGTGTTAGTTACCTCTTATTTTTTAATTGGAGTATATTTGCCTAACTGTGAGCGTAAGTTCGGTTTTATATGGAAATAAAAGTAGAAGAGTTTATGGACAACTCTGGTTTAAAATATAAATTTGATTCTACTCCCTTAAGTTTTTCAATTCTGCAACCATTGTCATATGTGTCTGTAATGTCAAGTTCATCCTATCCCACAGCTATATATGCAGTTCCCATGCTATTAGTACCAAATTTAACTGAAGACTAACTTTTTTGCTGAGCTCCTGTTTCTATATTCCCTTTCTTTCATTGCTACTTGAATTACCTTTTTTTTTTTTTAATTGGAGGATAATTGCTCAACAGTGTTGTATTGTTTTCTACCATACAACAATGTGAATTAGCGAAAAGTATACATATATCCCTTCCCTTTTGAGCCTCCCTCCCACCTCTCCCCAATCCCACCCTTCTTGGTTGCCACAGAGCACTGAGCTGAGCTCCCTGTGTTGTATAGCAGCTTCCCACTAGCTATCTGTTTTATACATGGTAGTGTATATATGTCAGTGCTACTTTCTCAGTTCATCCCACCCTCTCCTTCCCCTGCTGTGTCCACAAATCTGTTGTCTGTCTATGTCTCTATTCCTGCCTTGCAGATAAGTTCATCAGTGCCATTTTTCTAGATTGCATAAGTATATCCATTATTTGTTCTTCTCTTTCTAATATACTTCACTCTGTATAACAGGCTCCAGATTCAAGTAACATTTTCACTTCAGAATTCTTGACTTTCATTTCCCTTCCCCACAAAACTCTGCTTCCCTGTCTCATTAATGGTTACCAAGTTGCTCAGGCTCAAAACCTAAAAGCTAGCCAGTTCCTTTTTTCTCTCACTTTTCATAACCAATCTGTCAAATTCTGTCTGCTCAAATTCTGAAATCTCCCTAGAATTTATCAATTTCTTTTCATCGTCATTGCCACTATTTTGTTTCCTAGAATCTTACCATGTGACAATTGGAATGGTCATTTTAAATAAATTTGATTATGTTACATTCCTCCCTTAAGACTGCTTAATACCTTCCAGTGGATTTTACTGTAATGTGTACTTAGCTTTGCTTGTGTCCCCTGAATCAGAGGTCAGCAGAGTTTTCTGTAAAAGGCAAAAGAAACAGGGACTTCCCTGGTGGTCCAGTGGTGAAGACTCCACACTTCCAATGCAAGGGGTATGGATTCAATCCCTGGTTGAGGAACTAGGATCCTGCATGCTGCATGGTGCAGCCAGGAAAAAAAAAAAAGCAAAGTATGTATTTTAGGCTTTGTGGGCCATGTGACTTACGTCACAGCTACCCAGCTCTCCCATTGTAGTACAGAAACGGCCATAGACAATCTATAAACAAATTTGTATGGCTGCATTCCAATAAAACTATTTACAAAAACAGGGCAGACCAGATTTGGCCCACGGGTGTAGTTTGACGACTATTGGTCATTAACTGTTGCTTGACCTCATTTTTTCCTAGTCTTTCCCTATTTGCAAGCCATGCTGCTTCTTGTCATTCTTGGAACACACCAAGTCTATTTCCTTTTTATAGTCTGTAATCAACTTTCTCTCTGCATAGAGTACTCTTCTTCCTGGGACTTTGATAGGTCATTTCTCAATTGATGTTATTGTTCAGTTGCCAAGTCGTCTGACTCTTTGCAACCGCATGTACTGCAGCACTCTAGGCTTCCCTGTCCCTCACTGTCTCCCAGAGTTTGCCCAAGTTCACATCCATTGCATTGGTGATGCCATCTAACCATCTCATCCTCTGTTGCCCACTTCTCCTTCTGCCTTCAGTCTTTCCCAGAATCAGGGTCTTTTTCCAGTGAGTTGGCTGTTTATATCAGTTGGCCAAAGTATTGGAGCTTCAGCTTTAGCATCAGTCCTTCCAACGAATATTCTCAGTATTTCTCAATATTCAAGTCTTTACTCATATGTTATCTCCTGCAGCTCTTCTGCCCAGCCCTGTCTAAAAGAATCACCATATACCATCTCCCACTTGACCCTCTTCACACTGTTTTCTTCAAGGCACTTGTTACTGCTTATAATTCTGTTATTTTTCTGTTTGTTTTTCTTCACCCTTAAGAACATAAGCTCCATTAGAACAGGGACCTTATCTGCCTTGTTCAGTGCTGCATTTCTATACTTACATGAGTTATTAACTCATAGTCAGAACATAATTATTTGCTGAATGATTTCGTTTTTATGCATATACATTTTGTGACTTTTGAATTTATGACAATATTGTAAAAAATAGATCTGGCATGTTTAGAGGGAAATTGGTTTAGGAAATGTTCTTAATTTTCTTTTTCTAAGTAATACTGACTCTTTTTTTCTTTTTTTGTTGGGGTTGTGAATATAGATCTGAAGAGGAATGACTATACACCTGATAAAATAATATTTCCTCAGGATGAGCCTTCTGATTTGACTCTTCAGCCTGGAAATTCCACCAAAGAATCAGAATCAACTAATTCTATTCGTCTGATGTTATAATATTACTGAATCATTGGTTTTGATTACACCTCACAAAAATGTTACTGTGTCACTTTTCATTAGGAGGAAATTGTTTGATAATACAGAAAAGTGTGTGCTGAATCTAGCACAGTTAAAAGGTCAATATTCTTTTGGCCCAATTAAACTAGTCAGTCAAGAACTCCCTATATGATACAGCTGGCAGCTGTTAAATTTTAAAGGTAAAGAAAAATTAGTATTTATACCTTTTTAAAGGGCTCTTTTTAACAGAGAATTTCATTTGACTTTGTTCTGATGAGGGTAATAACCCTCTCTTTGTGTGGTGCAATACCATTAACCAAAGTTAGGTGTCTGTGCAGATTTTCTTGGCAGCTGGTTTACTGCCATTCAGCGAGTGAAATGAAGTCACCAAGTCTTTTGGTTAAATGGCAGTCAGATGTCTTCCTCAATGTGTTTTAGTGTGTTCAGTGATAATGTCACTAGTGCCCAACTAGATGCTTGTTGGCCATGGGAAAGGAGAAGGCTTCTTATATAATTCTAGATCTACAGGGATATAGGAAGCCCAGGCTGAAAACCATTTTCTAAGAGGGACTTTATGAATCAGGGTTAGGCTCCTATTTAAAAGATAGAGCCAGTTTTTTGTTAAATAGAGCCCAAATTGTGCAAAAGTATAATTTTTTTTAAAAACATTGTTTTCTCAAGACATTGTTAAATAGAAGAAAGCCATGTTAGATTGCTATAACCTAAATATATCAAAGGAAAAACTTAACTCACTGTTCAAGAGAAGTTCCCTTGTGAGAAAAGTTAAAGTGCTTTTTTCCTATCATATATATAGTGACAACTTGGAAGTTACATACTTCTCAAAAGATTTTATTGACCAGTATATCAAATCAGAATGTAAACATGAATTCTTGCATATATTTAAAATTGTGTAGGATCATTTGAACATGAATATTGTCTGTGGTACTTAAGAAATTGAATTGGATTATCATTATCTGATGTTGGGAGATTGCAATGCAACTTTATGCCAATAAAATGTAATTTAACTGCCCCAGATATTGTTGAATGCTCAACAATAAGAAAAGCTTTTCATCTGTCTAAAGTTCTGTGCTTTGATTTTTTTTTTCTTTCCTTTTTTTTCCCCCTAGGTACTAATTTTAATTTTTATTTGGGAGGGAGCAGTGTAAATCTTATTTGTATTCAGTAGTGTATCTCATAGATACAGACAAGGCAAAAAGAGATAAGCTGTTCAAATAGTGTTTAATATTGATGAGGGGGGAGAAAGAAAATGTATTAAAAATATACTATATACATTTTGTATATCATTAAATCTTTAAAAGAAATTAAATAAATTTATTCTTGTTTACAGATGTTTTACTGAGTTTAATCATTCTGAAAAACAGTATTTTCAGTGTTAATTTTTTCGATTTTTTGTTGATTATATCCACATGAAAATAACAGTAATAGAACATTTATTTAGTACTTAATATGTATCTGATATTACTCTAAATACTTTACATATATTAACCCATTTAATCCTTAAAACAATCTTATGAAATAGGTGTTATTGTTATCCTGTTATGCTGGTAACAGGATAACAAGGCATTAAGTAAAGTAACTTTTCTCAGATTCTTACACTCACTAAGGAGCAGCACTAGTATTTGAACCCAAACAGGCCTTTATCTACATTCTTCAGCCCCATGGTATATTGACTTTCAAGTATAATGACTGATGATTTCTGTACCAATTCCTAGTCACTTTTTGGAAACAAATCTATTCATTAACTTTTTTGACTAATTCTAGAAAGTAACAGTTTACCTGAAAACTGCATTTCTCATTCAAAGAAGTGTTGTTTTTAGATTACTCAAGTTCATCAGTATTACTCCATGGTCTAAAAGTGTCATTTGCCTTCATCTCTTTGATACTTCTCAGTCTCATCCTTCTCAAAACAGAACTCCACCTCTTTACCAAATTACTTCATAAAACATCTTCTGCAAGTGTTCTCTAATAATATGCCTTCCTCAGTGTGGTGGTATATGTAAGCTACTATTATTTTTAAAGTAATGCATGTTGATTGTTGGGACATACAGAAACAATTTTAAATGTAAACAAAAATATAAAATTACCCTCCTTTTCCACCTTGAAGTTGAAATATGCTGTTTTCATAGTCACTGTCTTTCTTTTTACCCCCATTAGACTGTACAATTCACAAAGGAAAAGAGACCCCTAAAATTTTTCACTCCTTTAACACCCCCTCCCTACTTGTATACTGCATGCTTTGTGATAGACATTCCATAAAATTATGAGTTTTTAAATGTGTTTCTACAATATCAAAATTTCTCTAGGAAGATAGATCAAAATGATAAAATATTACGTATTTAAGCAGACAGTCAAGGCAAGAGCACCCAATAAATAGCTGTTATCACTTATAGGATATATCACATTATTTATTTGCAGGAAGGAGATGTATCATTGAGCAGGGATTTTTGTGATCCTCCTCATTTATCATATCTGTTCTCATTGTTTCCTAGGTAGTTGTCACACAAAGCATCTGTCTTTGAGGAACCCAGATATTCAGATCTGTCACAATTACCATGTAGTTAAATAAATAACTCAGTAATTACGTATTAGAGTAAAACTATACAACCACTGTGTGTCTCTCTCAAAATTAGATTGTCTGTATTACCAACTAAGAGATGTCTTATTTTTGTATTTCCCTTAGAGCCTTGCTGGAGCTTGTAGCAAACAAAATATAGGTACTAAATAAGTACGTGTTGAAGAAGTACCACAGAATATTTTCAACATTAGATGATCTGTGAGCTTTTTCTTAGAAAAAAAATCCCAGGTAAGGTTCTAATTCTCTCTAGAATATGTTTTCCTTCTAGGTTTATTGGAATTCCTCAAAGCAGAGTTTCTTCTTGGGGTCCTTGATTCTACTTTAGTGGATATGAGAGGGGCTGGGAGAAGGTATGGTTATTCTTCAGAAAAGTTACAATACATATACCAGTTTACAATAAACAGCACCTTTTAGTAGGGTACTTTCTTTAGTGCACTGTCCTAACCTACAGTTAGCACTTGCCTGTTTTTTACTTGGAATTTCTGAAGTCCTGGAATTTTATGAAGTCCTGAATTACGGAACTTAACTTTCACTTTAAATGTTTTAGTATGTGTTTCTAAAATACCAGAACTATAGTATCTTCACATCTAATAATTTAACAGTTAGTTAATATCAGAGAATGTAATCATTCTCAAAACAAATTTTTAAAAATAATTTGCTTGAATCAGGACTCAGATAAGCTTCATATATTGCAGTTGCTTGATTTGTCTTTAAAGCCTCTTTTAATATATAGGTTTCTGCTTCCACTTTCTTTTTTTTCCAGTTTATTTTTTGAAGAACCAGCTCTTTTGTTCTAAAAAGTTTCCCACATAAAAGGTTTTGTTGATTACTTCCGTAGTTGTCGTTTTATGTTTCCTGTTTAGTCCATAAACTAGTTGTTACGTATAGAGACTTGGTCACATTCAAGATTGATTGTCTGACAGGAATGCTTCACTGGTGGCATTGTGTACTTCCACTAGGAAACACAGGTCTTACTGTCTTTTGGGTGGTCATTGCCTAGATTTCTTCAATAGATCAGTGGTTCTCAGTGTGGACCACAGCCCCTGACATTCCCCACTACACTTTCTTTGGCCTACAAGGTCAAAACTTCTCATAACTGTAAGTTATTATTTGTCTTTTTCAATGTGTTCAAAGTTTTACTGTTGTTGCAAAATCATTGATGGGTAAAAATGCTGCTACCTTAGCATGAATCAAGGAAGTAGCATCAAACTGAACTAGTTGGTTGTTACAGTCTTCACCATCATGCCAGTTTTTCTTTTTTTAATCCATTTCATTTCAAATGTCACTGATGAAGGAATAAGTCAATTTTTAATTAATTTTAACCTTAAAACATGCCTTTAATATTCTGTGGGGCAAAATGAAAAATAGGCATAAAGTACTTTGCTTCATAAGGAAATGGGATGATTGTTTTAGGAAAAGGCAATTATGCAATTGTGTGAGTTACAAACTGGACTAGTCACTTTTTTCATTGAACATGTCTGCTTGGAAGAATAATAGACAAACCAGGGTTCTTCACACTGGGAGTGTTTGGTGGAAAACTAACAGTACTTACTAAAATTTGAGCTTTCAAGAGAAAGTTGCAGTTTTGGAAAACTTGCCTCTTAACATGGTAGCATGACAACATCCCGATACTTTTCCAATAAAATCATTGCTGATTTAACAATTTATTTTTTATAGTGTATAAAGAAATGTGTCAACATTTGTATAATCTGTGAAACAATCAATATTCTCCAAATGCTCTCTGCATGGATTACAAAATGGTCCATGAGTGGAAAAGGGAGTAAAACTCTAGCAGGGTAGAAGTTTACAGAATTCCAGATTCTACACTGCAGCTGACCTTTAGGAAACCACCATTTGTCCATTTTGGTACTGTTTCAAATATGAATATCCAGGTGTTCAGTCGTGGCTGACTCTTTGTAACCCCATGGACTGTAGCCTGCCAGGCCTCTCTGTCCGTGGAATTTTCCAGGCAAGAATACTGGAGTGGTTTGCCATTTTCTACTCCAGTGAATATCTATGGCTGTCTAAAAAGGCTATTAAAATGTTCCTTCCCATATAAACTTGACAAATGAAGACAGTGTATTGTGGCATATAGATTAATAAAATAGAATTGAGAGTCCAGAAATTTGTGGTTAATTGATTTTCAACAAAGGTGCCAGAGCAGTTTGATGAGGGAAGAACAGACTTTTCATGAAATTGTTTTGGAACAACTAGATACCCACATGCAAAAGAATGAAGTTGAACCCATACCTCACATCATATACAAAAGTAAACTTAAAATGGATTGCAAACCTAAACTTCAGAGCCTACATCTTGAAACTCTTAGACAAAAATGTAGGGGTAAATTTTTATGACTTTGTATTAGATGATAGTTTCTTAGATATGACACCAACAGCAAAGGCAATGAAAGAAAAATGGACAAATTGAGATTCATCAAAATTTTTAAAATTTTTGCTTCGAAGTACACAATCTGCAGTGAAAAAACAACTCTTATGGTGGGAGAAAAATTTTGCAAGTAATGTATCTAGTAAAGGATTTGTGTAAAGAACTTGCAACACAAGAATAAAAATACAGCTCATAGGACAAGGCAGTTTTCATCTTTCATGTATGTTTATACTCAACAGAAGTGGAAATATCTACACAAAGCCTTGTACACGGATGTTCATAGCAATTACTGATAATAGCCCAAAAGTGGAACAACACACATGTCCATTAGATGAATGGATTAATAAAATATGATATATCTAAAAGTAGAATATTCTCTGCCTATAAAAAGGAAGTATGGTATATCCTACAACATCCCTTTCAGTTCTGGAGCTACTGTGTATGCACGCAGAATGAAGCTGGATAGACTTGGATTCTTGTTCTGTCACTTCATGATTAACCAACTGATTGAGCAAGCCTCTGTGACAGTGTTTGTCCCATACTGTAAAGATTCAGTGAGTTACTGCTGCTGCTGGTCAGTCAGTAAGTCATGTCTGATTCTGCAACCCCAAGGACTGTAGCAAACCAGGCTCCATGGAGTTCTCCAGGCAAGAATACTGGAGTGGGTTGCTATTTCTTTCTGCAGGGGATCTTCCCAACGCAGGGACTGAACCTGCATCTCCTGCACTGGCAGGCAGATTCTTTATCTGAGCCACCCAGGAAAGCCATATACTCGGCAAACAACAGTACTCAAATAATAGATCTGTTCATGCTACCCTTTTTTCTTAGAAGTTCCAAGAAAGAGAAGAGGGTATGATGGAGAATCAAGAACATTCTGAGAGTGATTTTTTTCTTTATAAAGGAACTTATTATCTTGCAGATTCTTTTGTTAGTGTAGTCAAAATAACAGCCCACGCTCAAAAGATATGTGTATGTGTATAATGTGCTCAAAGTGTGTAAATTTTTTCCATATTCATCTCTTAACATTTGAAGCATTTTAGGTTACCCTTTAAGATTTTTTAAGAGTGAGAGAAGGAAAAAAAAAGTTGTCAGAAAACAAGTGTAAAACTAAAACAACAAGAAAATTCAAGTAAACTAACCATAAAAGTGCTTGGTCGTATACTAGTTCAGTTCAGTTCAGTCGCTCAGTCATGTCCGACTCTTTGTGACCCCATGAATCTCAGCACTCCAGGCCTCCCTGTCCATCACCAACTCCCAGAGTTCACTCAGACTCACGTCCATCGAGTCAGTGATGCCATCCAGCCATCTCATCCTCTGTCGTCCCCTTCTCCTCCTGCCCCCAATCCCTCCCAGCATCAGAGTCTTTTCCAATGAGTCAACTCTTCGCATGAGGTGCCCAAAGTACTGGAGTTTCAGCTTCAGCATCATTCCTTCCCAAGAAATCCCAGGGCTGATCTCGTTCAGAATGGACTGGTTGGATCTCCTTGCAGTCCAAGGGACTCTCAAGAGTCTTCTCCAACACCGCAGTTCAAAAGCATCAGTTCTTCGGCGCTTAGCTTTCTTCACAGTCCAACCCTCACATCCATACGTGACCACTGGAAAAACCATAGCCTTGACTAGACGGACCTTTGTTGGCAAAGTAATGTCTCTGCTTTTCCAATATGCTATCTAGGTTGGTCATAACTTTTCTTCCAAGGAGTAAGCGTCTTTTAATTTCATGGCTGCAGTCACCATCTGCAGTGATTTTGGAGCACCCAAAAATAAAGTCTGACACTGTTTCCCCATCTATTTCCCATGAAGTGATGGGACCAGAATGCCATGATCTTCGTTTTCTGAATGTTGAGTTTTAAGCCAGCTTTTTCACTCTCCTCTTTCACCTTCGTCAAGAGGCTTTTTAGTTCCTCTTCTCTTTCTGCCATAAGGGTGGTGTCATCTGCATATCTGAGGTTAAGTACAGAATAACTAGTACAGGTGTACAAAAGTCAGAGTAACTGTTCTGTGGGAAGAGTTGGAGCCACAGAGAATAAAAGTAGTTAATAGAGGGTGAACTATATATATGAAAGTGAGATGTGTATTTTATTCACTATCAAATACCCAGCACAACGACTGGCACAAAGTAGATTTACAATAAATATCTTCTAGCTTAGTGAATGAGATATAGTGACTATTTAATAAAGCATTCCAGATTAAAAGATTAGAAGAGAGGAAATAAGTGAGAAAACTGCATAATTAATTGCATTTATGTTACTCTGCAAGAAGCAAAAAGAAGTATACAAAGGAAAAAAACATCAGATTGACACAAGAATTTTTTTTACCTTACTATAATATTTGGGGGAGACAAAGCAATATGAAGACAAAGGGAAGAGTTTAAACCAAGCTATTTAATGGTATTCTCAGAAAATGTACAGTTTTCTTGGAAAATATTAAGGATAAAATCAGAAAAATAAGGTCTAATTCTTGCTGCAGTAGTGCATATTCCAAAGTTGGAATGATAAAGGGCATGGCTCCTGCCCAAGGATGACACAAATTTTGAACTGTTCCACATTTCCCCTCAAGCCCTGGCCATACCTCTGTCTCCCTCTACCCCGCTCCCCCCTCCCCCTGGTAGATTTCCATTGCTCCTAGGAGAAGCCCAGCTCCCTCAGGGCCCCTTGGGTCATAGACTTGCCCACATAATGGCAGCAACCACCACTGAACTAGGGAGAAGCGATTGCTTGCAACTGAGAAGATGTGGCACCTGTTCATTTCGTGTCCAGCTCTCCAACTAAAGCAACTGGGCACACACACTGCATAGGGCTACTCCCACCCAACGATACACCAGGAAGACATTTGATTTCATAGAGACAAACAGAATTCAAAGCAATATGTTCCAAACAAAAGAGCAAAATCTCAGGGCGGAAAAAAACTAATGAAATGAAGGTAAGTAATTTACCTGATAAAGAGTATAAAGACAGGGTCATTAAAATGCTCATTGAACAGGATGAGATGGTTGGATGGCATCACCAACGTGATGGACGTGAGTTTGAGTAGGCTCCAGGTTTGGTGATAAACGGAAGCCTGGTAGTCCATGGGGTTGCAAAGAGTCAGACATGACTGAGCGACTGAACTGAAGTGAACTCAAGAGAAGAATGGAGGAACTCAGAGCTTCAACAAAGACTTAGAACATAAAAGAATGAACAAATCAGAACTGAAGAATAAATAGCTGAAATGAAAATTATACACTGGAAGTCATTAATAGCAGATTAGATAATACAGAAAAATGCACAAGTGATCTGGAAATTATGTAGAACAGTGGGAATCACCCAATCAGAACAGAAAAACAAAAATTTAGTGATAATTAAAGGGACTTCTGGGACAACATCAAGTGTACTAACATTCACATTATAGGGATCTCAGAAGGAGAAATGAGAGAGGAAGGGCTAGAAAATGTATTTAATGAAATTATGACTGAAAACTTCCCAAACCCAGGATACCCACGTCCAGTAAACACAGACTGTCCCAAACAAGATGAACCCAAAGAGACATCAAGAAATACCATAACTAAGGATGGCAGGAATTAAAGAGAATGTTAAAGGCAGCAACAGAAAAAGAGCCACATCTGAGGTATCCCCAGTAAGGCTATCAACTGATACTTCAACAGAAACATTGCAGATCAGAAAAGGGTAGCACGATATATTTAAAGTGGTGAAAGGAAATAATCTACAATCTAGGATACTCTACCCAGCAAGATTACCATTCAGATTTGGAGAGAATATCCCAGACAATCAAAAACAATGAGTTCATCATCACTAAGCTGACCTTAATAGAAATGTTAACATGGTAGTATTCTTTTAAGAAAAAAAAGGCTATAATAAGAAATACAATACACGAAAGGAAAAATCTTACTGGCAAGTGCAAATAACAATAAAGGCAATGGATCTGCCAATGAAACAAGCTGATATGAAGATTAAAACACAAAACTGTAAAATCAACTGTAACTACAATAAAGTACGATAAAGTGGGCTTCTTTGGTGGCTCAGACGGTAAAAGAATCCACCTGCAATGCGGGAGACCAGAGTTTGATCCCTGGGTTGGGAAGATCCCCTGGAGGAGAGCATGGCAACCCCCTCCAGTATTCTTGCCTGGGGAATCCCCTGGACAGAGGAGCCTGGCGAGGCTATAGTCCATGGAGTTATAAGGAGTTGGAAACAACAAAGCACAGCACAGCACAATATACAGTAAATGGATAGACATAAAGATGTAAAATATGACATCTAAAACATAAAATGTGACGGAGTGAATTTTAAAATGTTTTGAACTGAAATGACTTAGTTTAAAACAAGTAGGTATAGATCAATATATGTGAAATTCATGATAGGCACAGATCAAAAATCTAAAATACATGTGAAAATTAAAAAGAGGAGGCCAAACATAACAATAAAAATCATTAAACCACAAAGAAGAGACTAAAAAAACAAAAGAACTACAAAAATAACCAGAAAAGTAACAAAATGGCAATAAATACTTATCTATCAATAATCACTTTAAGTGGACTAAACACTCCAAAAGACACACAGTGGCTGATTGGATTTTTTAAATGTCGAACAAGACCCATGTGTATGCTGCCTACAAAAACTCACTTCAGAGCTAAAAAACAGACTGAAAATGAAGATATGGAAAGAATGTTCCATGCAAATGGAAAGAAAAAAAGCTATGGTAGCAGTACTCAGATTAGACAAAGTAGACTTTAAAACAAAGTGTTTTCTATAATAAAAGATAAAGGGGTCAATACAAGAAGAGGCTATTAATTTGTAAATGTGCACCTGTCTGCACTTAATATAGTAGCATCTAGGTGTGTAAAGCAAATATTAACAGATACCAAGAAAGAAATTGACAGTAATATAGTAACAGTAGGGGACTTTATTATCTGATTTATATCAATGA
Organism: Bos mutus; assembly: GCF_027580195.1. Classification (NCBI taxonomy): domain Eukaryota; kingdom Metazoa; phylum Chordata; class Mammalia; order Artiodactyla; family Bovidae; genus Bos; species Bos mutus. The sequence continues at coordinate 48,966,088 of NC_091626.1, read as the reverse complement.
CATGTTAAATGACATGTTAGAAGAACTTAACAGATATGTACAAGTTTCAGTTCAGTCGCTCAGTCGTGTCCGACTCTTTGCAACCCCATGAATCGCAGCACGCCAGGCCTCCCTGTGCATCACCAACTCCCGGAGCCTACCCAAACCCATGTCCATTGAGTTAGTGATGCCATCCAGCCATCTCATCCTCTGTTGTCCCATTCTCCTCCTGCCTCCAACCCCTCCCAGCATCAAGGTCTTTTCCAATGAGTCAACTCTTTGCATGAGGTGGCCAAAGTATTGGGAGTTTCAGCTTCAGCATCAGTCCTTCCAATGAACACACAGGACTGATCTCCTTTAGGATGGACTGGTTGGATCTCCTTGCAGTCCAAGGGACTCTCAAGAGTCTTCTCCAACACCGCAGTTCAAAAGCATCAATTCTTCGGGCTCAGCTTTCTTCACAGTCCAATTCTCACATCCATACATGACCACTGGAAAAACCATAGCCTTGACTAGATGGACCTTTGTTGGCAAAGTAATGTCTCTGCTTTTGAATATGCTATATAGGTTGGTCGTAACTTTCCTTCCAAGGAATAAGCATCTTTTAATTTCATGGCTGCAATCACCATCTGCAGTGATTTTGGAACCCAAGAAAATAAAGCCTGACACTGTTTCCACTGTTTCCCCATCTATTTCCCATGAAGTGATGGGACCAGATGTCATGATCTTCGTTTTCTGAATGTTGAGTTTTAAGCCAACTTATTCACTCTTCTCTTTCACCTTCATCAAGAGTCTTTTTAGTTCTTCACTTTCTGCCATAAGGGTGCTGTCATCTGCATACCTGAGGTTATTGATATTTCTCCCGGCAATCTTGACTCCAGCACAAGCTATTCCATCCCAAAACAGCAGAATACACCTTATTTTCAAGTACATGTGGAACTTTCTCCAGAGTAGATTACATGCTAGGTCATAAAACAATTAGCAGTAAATTTAAGAAGACTGAAACTATATCAAGATTCTTTTCCAGTTACAAGAGTATAATACTAGAAATCAAGAGAAGAAAAAATGGAAAAGCATACAGAGACTAAACAACTTGTCCCCAAAAAAGAAAGAAGCCAATGGGTTGATGAAGAAATTGAAGGGGAAAACAAATACCTTGAGACAAATGAAAATAAAAACACAACTTCCCAAAATCTATAGGAAGCAGCAAAAGCTGTTCTAAGGAGGAAGGTTATATTGATACAGGCTTAACTCAAGACATAAGAAAAATCTCAGACAAAATGGCAGGCTTGTGGTGAGCAGTAGTCAAGAAGCAGATTTTAAGAACAGTTTCTCTTCAAATTATTTCATGCTGACAAGCATCTTGATTCCATGGCAATGGCAGCAGTAAAATGGGCAATGTCAAACAGAACTAGCTTGAAACATTATTTTCGAGTTCAAAATGGAACCTTATATTGTGTTTGTCATAAATCTACATAGTCTTCTCTTCCAGATGACTATAATTGCAAAGTAGACAATTTTGTGACATCTGATGGCAGGATAATAGAATGCTATTACCCTTCCATGGACATCCCATATGAACACATAAAACCTATGCCTCAGCCAGATCCTGTACGTAATGAAGAAACACATGATCTAGGGCTGAAAACCAAATTAGAAGAAAAAAGGGAACACTTTGAGCAAGGACCCACGATAGAACAACTTAGCAAAATGTTCTTTACTACTAAGCACCATTGGTATCCTCATGGACAGAATCATAGACATTGTAAGAAACCTAATCCTCCAAAAGACAGGTGATAATGAGGTTTTCAGGATCCAAAGGGAAATATTATCCTTAATCTCATTTGCCGTTTGAGAAAATACAATTGGGTATGCACATGTGTGTGTGTGCTCAGTCGCTTCAGTTGTGTCCAACTCTTTGCAACCCGGTTGACTGTAGCCAGCCAAGCTCCTCTGTCCATGGGATTCTCCAGGCAAGAATGCTGAAGTGGGTTGCCTTACCCTCCTCTGGGGAATCTTCCCGACCCGGAGATCAAACCCAGGTTTCCTGCATTGCAGGCAGATTGTTTACCCGTGAGCCACCGGGGAAGCCCACAATTGGGTTTATCACTAATATATAGTAAAATCATAATAAAATGTCTTCACATACAAAAAATAAGAAAAAACTCAAATAAGTGACCTGATTTAGAACAAGCAAAGCCCAAAATCAACAGAAAGAAGGAAATAAATATCAGAGTGGAAATACATAAAACAGCAAAAAAAAAAAAAAAAGAGCTCAATTTTTGAGAAGATAAGCAAAATCAATAAACCTTTATTTAGCCAGACTCATTAAGAAAAATGAGAGAGGGCCCAAATTAGAAGTGCAAAAAGTTATTAATGCAACCAATATCACAGATATGTAAACAATCATAAGAGAATACTACTAATAGCTATATACCAACAAATTGGACAGCCTGGAAAAAGTGAATAAGGTTTTCAAAATATACAATCTTCCAAGACTAAACCAAGAAGGATATAAAAAATTTGAACAGACCAATTTCTAGTATTAAAATTGAATCAGTAACCAACAAACTTCTAACAAAAGTCCAGGACTAGAGAGCTTCCCAGAGGAATTCTACCAAACATTTACAGAATAGTTAATACCTTTCCTCAAACTATCAAAAAAATTGCAGAGCAGAGAACACTTCAAACTTCTCCTATGAGGCCCGCATTACCCTGGTACCAAAACAGAAGACACTTTAAAGAAAATTACAGGCCAATATCCCTAATAAACAGAAATGCAAAAATCCTCAACAAAATAATAGTGAATGAAATTCAACAATACATGAAAAGGATCATACATCAGTCATGATCAAGTGAGATTTATTCCAGGGATACAAGAATGGTTCAATATCCATAAGTCAGTTATTGTGGTATATCACATTAACAATACCAAGACTAAAAATCACATGACCATCTCAATAGATGCAGGAAAAGAATTTGACAAAATTCAACACCCATTCAAAGGTGACATAGAGGAAACATACTTCAACATAATAAAAGCCATTTATAATAAACTTACAGTTAACATCCTCTAAGATCAAGAACAAGAGAAGGATGCCTACTCTCAGCATTTCTGTTTAACATGATATTGGAAGTCCTTGCCATGGCAATCAAACAAGGAAAAGAAAAGGCATTCATATTGGAAGGAAAGAAAGAAAACAGTCACTATTTGGAAATGACATGATAGAATGGAATATTACTCAACCATAAAAAGGATGAAATTTTGCCATTTGCAACAACATGGATAGACCTGGAAGGTATTGTTCTTAGTGAAATTGGTCAGAGAAAGACAAATACGGCATGTTTTCACTTACATGTGGACTGAAAAATAAATAAAACAGACTCACACATACAGAGAACAAACGAGCGGTTGGTTACCAGAGGAGAGGGATGAAGGAAAGGGCAAGACTGGTTAAGGGAATTAAGAGGTACAAACTATTATTAGATGTAAAATAAGATCCAAGGATATAATAGCACAGGGAATATAGCCAATACTTTGTAATAACTTTTTATATGAGTATAATCTGTAAAATACCAGGTCACAGAATTCCCTGGCTGTCCAGTGGTTAGGAGTTGGCAACTTTCACTGCCATGTCCCTGGTTCAGTCCCTGGGCAGGAAACTTAAGATTCCACAAGCTGCTCAGTGTGGCCAAAAACAAATCACTGTGTTCCATACCTGAAGTTAATATGTCAACTACACTTCACTTAAAATATAGGATTGAAATAGGAAGACCTGAAATAAAAGATACAGAGGTGAGCAAAAGGTTATGAAGTATACAGATTTAAATACTTGCTGAGAAGTGTTTATGTGTGACTTAATCTTTTTAAGTAAATTAGAATAAAAATTTTTTAATATGTAAAGAGTATTCAGGGGAAGGTGTAGTAAAGCATATTTATCTCACCTTTTGGGGTAAAGTTATATATTTTAATTTTTGACATTGAAAAATAATTTTAAGTATGAGTAGCCCTTGCTATCCTGACTTTCACTGTATTATCTCAAACACTGGATAAACTTAGTTTTCACACAAACTCATTACAAACCATCCACAGGTTCAAAACTAAATAGTTTGGGATAATACAGTATCCCTTGGTATTCAAACTTTGGATCCAAATATATTAAGGTAATAAGGGCTACTTGTATATTTGTTGAAATATGTAAAGGAAACATAGAACATAAAAATAATGTACAGCTTCCAGAAAGTTAGAAAAAAGGAAAAATGGGAGAGGAGAAAAGAGGAAGTTTTAAAAAAGGTAATCCATCCTTTCACTCTTCTTTGCTTGGTTCATGTCTTGATGTAACAGTAGCTCTGAGTCTGAAGGGAGACTCCCCAGACCGCTAAGGACTTGGCAGAGTGTATGCACACACTTGTCAGGGCCAGCTGTGTGCACTCACTGTGTCCGAGTTCTGGCTGAGGCCTCCCTGTCGTGGACTACAGTGAGGATGGATGCTGTGCACAGGGTCTAAACTGGCTGTAGTGTGAGAATGTGTGTGGACATCTGCTTTGAATGTCCTCAGTCCAAGGTGGGCACAGACATTGGCAAGGACATGGAGGGCACAATTTGCAGGAGAGACCTGTGTTTTTTGGACTCCTCGCATGACACACTGTGAGTGGGCATTACTGGCCTCTGTCAGAACACCTGCAGTCTATCCAAGTGTGTCACAGTTCTGCTCCCACACTTTTCTATAGACTGTTCTCCTTGGAAAATCCACTAAAGCATTCCTACAGTTGCCGACAGCTGTACCCCACCCCCACACCTGAATGCTCATTCTCAGGTTAAAAAGCTCTGTTACTTATGTTTCTGTAGCAGTTTAGTGAACTTAAAGCAATCTGAAAAGAGACACACACGAAAGGTAATCCATCAAAATGAGAAGCAGAAAATAACAGGGAAAGCCTGCTTGCTTTCTTCTCTTCCATTATTTATTCACACTTTGATCTAAAAAAAAAGCCATAGTTGAGACCAATCTAGTTAGGCTTCATATTGTGGGGCAGCAGTGGCTTGACGTTGGGTATCAGAGAAGCAGAGTAAGTAAGGATGGTGTCTGTGTGTAGTGTAGTGGGATGGGGATCAGGGGTAGTAGCAGCAACAGGAGATAAGTTGCATGCAGGGAAGCTGATCAAATAAGGAAACAAAGAGAGGATAATGGGAGCCTGTGATACTGCAGTAGCATGAGTACACCTAGCTCCCAGATCTTGGTTTCTAAATACTGTTCTCTTCCAACAGGAACCAGGGCTCTCTGAGAAATGGCTGACTTCAGGACTGGTACAGAGGTAGTAACAAGGTAAGTGAAAGATCTTGCTGTGTTAAAAAGTAAGAAGGTGCTCCAAGAGTCAAGTGGGTACAGAAAACATTTTGAAGGGCCTCCTGCTGGCTAATCTTGAGACTCTTTGTACATCAAAAATAAATGATGATAATAACAGATTCTAGTCCAGTGAATTTTAAAGTAGAAATTTGTGAGTCCACAAAGATGAAAACTTTTTAAAAATAAATAAGGAAAAGGGAAAACTTCTCTTTATAGTAGAGGACCAACTGATGAATGTAGTTGGAATTATGGCATTAGAAAATCGCCATTTGGCAACCCCTGTAGTGTTTTAAGTCTTCCCTACAAAACACTGATTACGTAAAGGAGAATATAACTAGAAATTCCCTGATGGTCCAGTGGTTAGGATTTTGCACTTTAAAACTGCTGAGTGTTCGGGTTTAATCCCTGGTCAGGGACCTAAGATCCCACAAGCTACACAGTGCAGCCAAAAAAAAAAAAAAAAGGAAAAGTAACTATGATGGAGAAACCTGGCAGGCCCCACTTTGAGTGATTTAGAGTTAACATTGCCAGTGTTGGGACAGATCAAAATTGTGTTGCACCTAATATCTAATGTGAGGCAGTAAGAAAACATTATCGCTTCTGTGATATTTGTATGTTACAAATGCATGAAGTGAATCTGATCATGAGGAAAATCAGACAAACCCAGATTGAGGGATATTCTTCAAAATACTTGGCCAGTAATCTTCAAAGGTGTAAATTCTTGAAAGTCAAGGAGATTTATAAGAACTGTTTCAGGTTGAAGGATCCTAAAGACACTTGACAACAAAATGAAATATGTGATCCCAGCTAAGCCATGCCTGGACTCCGACCTACAGAAACCTTAGTGGTTTTAAACCACTTAGTGGTTTAAACTACCTTAGTGGTTTTAAACCACTAGGTATTTGGTAATTTGTGACATGGTAAAGAATACTAATCTGTAGGAGATTTTACTCAGTGAACGTAGATACAAAAATCTTGAACAAAAGATTAGCAGACAGAACCCAGCAATTCATGAAGATGATACTATGTCACAAATAAGATAGATTTCTCTTAAATGTCATGCCCTCCTCCAGGGGATCTTCCCAACCCAGGGATCGAACCCAGGTCTCCCGCATTGCAGGCGGATTCGAGAAATAGAAAGTGAGTTTAATGTATGACCATCATCAATAATTAACCACCGTAACAGAATAAAGAAGATAGAATCTCATGATTACCACAAAAGATACAGAAAAACCTCATCACACTCACAATCCATTCATGATTGCTACTCTCAAAAAACAAATTATGCCTTTAGTAAGTATTATTTTTATTTATTTTTTTTAGTAAGTATTATTTTTAATGGTGAATTATTTAATACTTTTCCTCAGTTCAGGAATGAGCTATGGATACCTACTATCTCACTTTTATTCAGCATTTTATGAGAGGTGCTAGCTAGTTTGAAAGATAAAAAATAAAATGCATAAGAATTGAAAGGAAAAAATCCAAATAACCTATATATTAATAAAAATTATACTAAAGTTTAGAAAGCTTCCTGGATATAAGATCAATATGTGAATATGAAGTTTATTTTTATCTTCCAGCATCAAATATAAAATGAAATTTTAAACCAGACTACATTGATTAGGAGAAACAAGGTCTTGGGAGAAATTAATCTACAAAAAGAGCAGGATGATAGTATTCAAGTCCTCCAGAACCACCACTGTGGTTCTGAACTTCAAGACTTCAAGAAACTCATCTGTAAATAGACTGCAAAGTTCAAATAACTGCAAGAGTTAGCCTCTCTAGTTGCCAGGATCCCTTTTTCAGGCGTCATAAATGATGCCTGAATTCTTAATGTCTTAATGTATTCTTAATGTCTTTGTGTAGCCTGAACATAAATATAAAGGTATATATTAATGTACAAATATCTATATAGATAGATAACCATTTGGATATACTACACGCAACTCTAAAGCATCTTGCTTTTTGACTTAACGGTAATATATCTTGGCGATAAATCCAAATGACAAGTATATCTACTACATTCTTAATTTTGTAACTGTTTGAGATAATTCAAGCTTACAGAAGAATTGCAAGAAGAGTACAATGAACTGTAGTATACCTTCACTCAGATTCACCAGTTGTAGGCATTTGGGCTACATTTGCTTCATATTTGCTTTATCACTCCCTTTTCCCTTCTTTCATCATGTTTCTGTGTCTGTGTATTTTTCTGATCCATTTGAAAGCAGGTTGCTTAAATCATGCGCCTTTACCCCTTAATCTTTCAGTATGTAGTTCTTAAAAACAAGGACATTCTCTTTAATAAACAGAATACAATGTTATAAAATTCAGAAGATTCAACAAAATACAAAATTACTCCATATATAATCCATATTCTGATTTTATCAATTGTCCTAATAATACCCTTTTATACTAATTTTCTTCCTGATCCAGGATCCCACTCAGGATTGAGTATTTGGTCTTGTTTCTCTAGTTTCTTTTAAATCTGAAATAGTTGTCAGCCTACTTTCTTTCCTGATAATGACATTTTTGAAGCGCTTTTTCCATTTGTATGCTTGTATAACTGATGCTTAGTCACTCAGTTGTGTCCAATTCTTTGCAACCCCATGGACTGTATCCCATCAGGCTCCTCTGTCCATCAGATTTCCCAGGCAAGAATACTGGAGTGGGTTGCCATTTCCTCCTCCAGGGGATCTTCCCGACCCAGGAATCAAACCCATGTCTCTTGTGTCTCCTGCATTGGCATGTGGGTTCTTTACCACTGAGCCACCTGGGAAGCCCCTTCTGTAATCTCATTCATTTTACTTGATGTAGAGTTGAGAAAAAAGGAATTGAATTGGCCCTGATGGCTCTTTCTTTACCTACTGCTTACAGATTCTGAGTTTGCTTAGAGGAAGAACAGGTTGGTATTAGCTTTGTAGACAGAGCATAAGGTGGGGGGTTCTTTGCAAGGGGTTCCCTCTCTACTGAAGTTCTTTCTTATGCATGGTTCTCTATGAATAAAATGAGAGCTCAGGAGACCATGTGTGCTTTGCTCTTTCTCAGCTTATAAATTCTTCTATGATGAACACTTTATTTGCCCCGTGTGGCACTAGTGTGGTGTGTGTGTGTGAATATGAACCTCTTTTGCACTCTAGTTGATGAGCATGAAGGGAAATACTCTAGTCTGTCCTAATGTTATATGTTTTGGGAAGCAGCAAAAACTGCTGTCTCCCTTTCCACCATGGGAAACAGTCCCTCGAAGGCCTAGAAGAGGTGTGGTCACTGGGTAAGTGGATGAGTGCCCTAAGCGGGTAGGGTTGCCATAGTGTCCACTGATGTGGAGGCAAATCCTCTGTGAATGTGTGTTTGTGAGAATGTATAATATATACATACAATAAACACTTGGAAAGATGGAGGAAAAGGGGTCATATGTTCTGTAAATTCTCTGAAATCTAACCTTTGAAAGTTTTAAAGCAGCCAAGTTAACAGTATCAATGGCAACATTGCAGAATCTTGAAGTGTAATGTAAAGGATTATGATGTATGGGAAATCCAAGTTGGAATGTAACTGAAGTACAGATGAAATCAGTTTGCAGCTACTGAAAGTAGAGAGGAACATACAAGTTGTTTATTAGAAACAGAAAGAACCCGAGTAACAGGCTTGGAGAAATGAAGCTAAAAGGATTAGACACAGCTCCTAAATAGAAGTGAAAGACCAATGTGGTTTCATGAAATGGCTTCACAGCGGTCTTTCCCTGAAGATGACTTCAGTATCTACTATGTCCTGTGAGCTTCTGTCTACTATAGTTTTTTAGATAAGCTTAGTTAGGGTGGTAGGAGGAAGCCATGCTTAAGGGGTCAGGAGGTACATGCCGCATTTTGAATGATTTTTCCAGGTTTGACTCATTGGGGGTTCCCCAAATGGAAGGGAAGATGTTATTTAATATCCAGCTAATAGTTATGCCTAAAGAGTGACAGGTCTAGGCCTCCCATGATATTGATAAATAAAAGGGAAATGTCCATCCAGGTAACAGAGAGAACTTGTCAAACTGGCAGAATTGTAAGTAGAGGTACTGAGGTGAGGTACCTGTCTCCTGGAGACCCAATTTGAGATAGTAAGCATGGAAAGAAGAATCGAGGGGACAAAGATACTGGGCTGCCTGGTGCAGTAGCCCAATCACAGAAAGCAGCTCTGTGTGGAGAAAGGACTCTCTTCTGTGCGGGTCTGGTTGATCCATATGGACATATGAATTCCATAGCTACTGCTAAGGATATTCTGGATCAGTCATTTCTTTAAAAATTTAGGTTAAGTTGCCATTTATTAACTATGTAATCTGTGCTTCACACCTTGCATCATTTAATCCAATCCTTAGAACAGTCCTGTAAGCCAAGTAACACTATCCTGTTTTATAGATGAGAAACAGACATATAAAAGTCCCAGATCATGTAACTAGTAAGTGCAAGAGTCAGAATTTAAAGTAAGATCTATTTTTTTTTTTTGCAAAGTATGTGCTCTTTCTCTCCCTCTATGTATGTTTGTGTGTTTATATGTATATGTGTATAATTTATATTATATTCTTGAATGTATATATGGCATATACATGTGTACACACACATATAGACTCCTAATATTTGATATATAAATCCAAATAACTTGACAGACAGATAATGGGTAGGTAGATAGATAAATATCCCTTCTCTCTACAAGTCACTGCACATGCCTTAGTATATTACCATGAGCAAATGACTAGCCCATTTACATATGATATCTCACCTGTAAAACAGGATTCAAAAATAACTGTACTACCCCATAGAATTGTTGCAAGAATTAAATAGGAAAGTTCATATTAAATGCTTAACATAGTGCCAGTTAATACATGATAGCTGGCTTCTTTGGTGGCTCAGACAGTAAAGAATCTGCCTGCAATGTGGGAGACCCAGATTCGATCCCTGGATCTGGAAGATCCCTTGGAGAAGGGAATGGCTACCCACTCCAGTGTTCTTCCCTGGTGAATTCCATGGACAGAGGAGCTTGGCAGCCTACAGTTCTTGGGCTCACAAGTGACTAACACTTTCACTTTCATTTTTACTCTGCACATGCTCTTGGTTGTGTCCGACTCTGTGACCCCATGGACTGCAGCCTGCTAGGCTCTTCTGTCCATGGGATTTCTCAGGCAAGAATACTGGAGTGGGTTGCCATTTCCTTCTCCATCATTGTTATTAACTGCTATCTATTATTATTATTACTAGTAGTAATAATTAAATTACTTGTCCAGCAAAAATGTAAATACTCTAAATAGTATTTAGAAAGAAAGTCTGCATTTTTAGCAGATTCTAGGACCCTGAAAAGGCAGTGTTTTCTGTCCTCTTGCTTTGGTTTTAGGAAGAAATTTTATCTCTGTTTATTTGGCTGCAGGCACTGTTCAGAGTTTCCTGGTGGCTCAGATGGTAAAGCGTCTGCCTACAGTGTGGGAATCCTGGGTTCAATCCCTGGTTTGGGAAGATCTCCTGGAGAAGGAAATGGCAACCCACTCCAGTATTCTTGCCTGGAAAATCCCATGGACAGAGGAACCTGGTAGACTGCAGTCCATGAAGTCGCAAAGAGTTGGACACCACTGAGCGACTTCACTTTCACTGTTCAGAGAGTCCTGAGCCAAGTAACACAGTTTTAGACTCCAAGTCCAAATACTTCTGTCTTTGATAGGGAATGTATTTGGTATAAATTTTATGAAGAACTCTTTTTTGTGTCATGAGGCTGAGAGGGCCTGATTTCATTTGTGCATATTTTGTTTCTTCAAAATGCTTTCCTTTCTTTCCACATGGCACGGACACAGTTCAGAGTGCACAGATCACTATGACCCGTGCCCAGTTAACGAGGCTGAAGAGAACCAGCCGCATCTCCAGGGGGTGACTGGCCTGCGGAACCTGGGCAACACATGCTACATGAACGCCATCTTACAGTGTCTCTGCAGCATCTCACCACTGGTGGAGTACTTTCTCTCGGGAAAGTACATTAATGCTCTTCAAAAGTAAGACCATTTGCCTTACCTGTGGCCCTGCCCCCACCCCTGCTCTCCAAGGTGAGGTTAGGGAAGGGACCTTCTGGAAAGGGCTAAACCAGTTAGTAGAGGCTGCAGCGCCCCAGATCCCATTTCTAGGGTGAGTAAAACGAGAAGGTCAACCAAGAAATGAATCGAGCTTGGGGTCTGATGCCACATGATCAGCCAGAAACATTTCCCCTCCTTCTTAGGGACTGCAGTGAGGTTGCCACTGCCTTTGCATATGTGATGACAGACATGTGGCTTGGAGACTCTGACTGTGTCTCACCAGAAATATTTCGGTCAGCTCTTGGCAACCTCTACCCGGTATTTATGAAAAAGACGCAGCAAGATGCTCAGGAATTCTTGATTTATGTCCTGAATGAACTTCATGAAGCTCTGAAAAAGGTAGGTAGAATTAATGGTGGGAGACGTGGGCAGGAGGTGTGATGAAATAAGCTGCCAAAGCAGAACCGACTGAAAGCATAGCGCCTTTAGAACATTTCGCTAAGGCTGTAGAATCACTGGACAGTCAGAATGTGCTCCCAGAAATGCTGTTCCTGGGCATCAGCTAGATTCACATCAGGCTTGTAGCCTAACAAAATTGGGCCATCTCAGGAGTTTAACATTTGCTCTTTAAGAAACTTTTTTTTTTTTCCCCTAACAATAGGAGGCTAGAGAACATAACCTGAAGGGACTGGAGGAAAGATCCAATTCCTTTATCTTACCGCTAGATAAACTTGCATGACCGGAAGCCAGTTTGCAGCTTACCCTCTTCCCAGGAAAACCCGCCTCCAGAGCCCCATATCACAGGATCATTGGCTGTCAGCTTATGGCACCATGGACATGGATTTTACCAGGGTTAGGGTATCCTCATCCTCAGCTTCACTTAAAGAGGCAAATCAATGAATTATCAGAAATTATACCTATTATATACTCTTAAGATCTTATTCTATTTATTATCTGAATCCAAAACTAAAGTTTTGGGTAGCATTTGATAGAAAAATCGGGTCATTCTATTAAAACAACTTTGATAACCAATAGTTGATTTGGCATGAATTTGTCCCTTGATTAGTACCACCGGAGAAAAGCATATGAAAAAAGATCCATTCCAAGATGCTGCAGGAAGATGATCGCCAATGAGTCCTCCATCATCACCCGGCTGTTTGAAGGGCAGCTTAGTTATAGCATCGTATGTTTAAAGTGTGAGAACTGCACCTACAAGAACGAAGTTTTCACCATCATCTCCCTCCCCATTCCATCCGAATACGAGTGCTCTCTTCAGGTAAGAATTCTTACTCCTGGAGACCTCTTTTGTCTCTTTCTGCCCCAGCCCTGGATTTTTCTCAGCGTTGTTTCCTATAGTTTCTAGTATAAGGGGATCCACTTTATAACTAAAAAAAATTGGAAGCCGATGATGACAGTGTTTTATAGAAAAGCGACATATAGCCAAAAGTTACTGTGAATTCAGTTGTATCTCTGATGACGTTCAGTAAAACAGCCTCACCGTAAAATAGATAGGTGGGCTTTATTCAACCTATTGAGATGGCTTGGTGCATACAGGAAATTTAAACTTATAAAAATTCTATGGCCCCTTTTCATCCCAGAGGTCTGTAGGTCCAGATTGAAAACTAGATAGAAATAAATCTGACTTTTAGTCTTGAGCCACTTATATTTGGACATAAGCTGAGGAATTTGAGGGGGAAGATAGAATGGAATGGTGTCTTAGTTTACCTCTTGAATTTTCTTTATTGTAATACCAAAAGTTAATATGTAAATGGAGTGGGGAGGGTCAGGGAGTGGGTGGGGGGTTGGCAGGGGTGGGAAGTGTTGGTGAAAGGTAGGTGGCTGTTAGGAGGCAGGGAGCAGTAAGTTTCCTTGCAGAAAAACACACATTAATATTTTTTTCCTGCAATTATGAAAGCACATCTATTGCTAAAACTTTTTTCACATACCAGAATTAGAGAAAAGAATTCTGCTTATTCAGACCTGGACTTTTTCCTCAGATCAAACTGCTAAAGCCTGCTGGAGATGAATTCCAAAGCCTCTAAATGAGGCGCTGGCAATCTGTGCTCACTTCTTTAGGCCAGTGGTTTGCAGAGCAGGGGGCTTGGATGGTTGGTGATGTCTCCTGTGGGCATGAGATCTGATTCTCTCTGTTCTGCTGTCTTTTTTATGGGCCACCCCCAGATACTGGGATACAGCCATTTTTAGTCACCAGATCACTTTTGTGATGAGACAAATAAAGCCTGACTTGGTTAGTGGAAATTGCATAGTTGGTATTATTCTGAAACAAATCAGAAATAGTAAAATGATGATTCAGAGATTAGAAATGAGATGGACATTTGGATCCCTTGCAGTAACTAAGTGAGAAAGCAGCACCTCCTTTGCCAGGAGGATTCTATCCAAACTGCATCTTGTGGTGCTGGCATCTCTTGAACTTGACTTTGAGAAAAGCACCGGGGATTACGTTTCTGCAGCTCTTTCAGAGTTCTAATATAGACAGTAGCCCAGATTGCTGTGGATCCGATTTGGTCATCAAATGCGTTTTTCCTCAATAGGACTGTCTCCAATGTTTTTTCCAACAAGACACATTGACCTGGAACAACCAGATTCACTGTTCCTTTTGTGAAACCAAGCAAGAAGCAGCTGTGAGGGCCACTATTTCCAAAGTGCCAAAAACAATTGTCTTTCACCTAAAAAGGTATGGATTTTAACATTTTGTGAGCAGATTTTTGGAACAGCTTTAACATGTAACTCACATACCATGCATTTTACCCATTTAAGTATACAATTCGATGGTGTTGGGTATATTAATTTTTTTAAATCTGTGGTAAAATATACATAATAAAATTTGCCATTTGGGCCATTTTAAGTGTATAATTTCACTGGCATTAATTACAATTCACAATGTTGTATATCAGTATTTCCGAAACTTTTTCATCACCCTCTACAAATACTCTGAAATCATTAACCACCCCTCATTCCTTTTCCCTTTAGCCTCTGGTAACCTCCAGTCTGCTTTCTGTGTCTGTAAATTTGCCTATTCTGATACTGAACATAAGTATAGTCACACAACATTTGTCCTTTTTGCTGACCTGTTTCACTTAGCATAATGTTTCCAAGGTCGGATATCCTTGTAGCAGAATTTCATTCCTTTTTACACCTATGTAATACTCCGTCATATATATGTACATCATGTTTTCTTTATCTTTTTAACTGTTGATAGACATTTTGGAGCTCACTTTGAGTGCTTTTTAAAGATAGATTCCCTAGCTCCACTGGAGACTCTAATCCCATAAGTCTGACGTGGAATCTGAGCATCACTATTTTAATTTTTAATCTCTACCCCCAGCTCAGTTTTTATTTTTAAAAGTTTTATATATACAGAAACATTGAAAAGGTATACAATGAGTATCCATATACCCTAAAATCTTCACTAGTTGGTGCCACTTTTTGACATTTCCTTCCATTCTTCCAGTCTTTCTCCCTCCAGCTCTCCCTTTCTCTGTCCCTTCCATTTTATTGGCTGAACCGTCTAATGTAAGATGCAAACACCAAGGTATTCCATGCTTAAATACTTTAGCATGTATCTATCACCTGAGAAAAAGGACATTCTCCTACATAATCACAACACCATTATCAAATAGTCCAAAAAATGTAACAATAATTTTGTATCACCTAAGATACAGTCCGTATCTAAATTCCCCCATCCCCAAAATGTCTTTCATTACTTTTTTTCCAATCCATCCAGTCAAGGGTCATACATTGCATTTGGCTATCTCTTCAGCCTCTTTTAATCTGGACTGATCCTTCCCTCTTTTTTAATAGTTAAACTTTTTTTTCCTCCTGTTGAGCCATTTTTGCCTCCTCCTGAATTTGTCTGATTGTTTCCCCTTGGTTAGATTCAGGCTAAGCTGTTTTATTGTAGCAAGAATCTGCCACAGCTGATGTTATGGACTTGTCATTACATTACATCAGGAGGCAAATCACGAAAATTTGCCCAGTTTCCCAAAAAATATTTGGAAAATTTGTCCAAAAATTATTGGTAATGTTAAATTTGATCCCTTAGTTATGGTAGCAACTGTAAGATCTCACCATTTAAAGGTATAGTTTTCCTCTCTGCAACTAGTATCACTTTGAACTCATGGATATTTTAAATTTTAATGGGTTTAATATCCATTACTATTATCATTCTTTTTTAAAAAAATGATTTATTTATTTATTTTTGCTGTGCTGGGTCTTCATTGCTTCATGGGCTTTTTTCTAGTTGTGGAGAGAGAGGACTACTCTCTAGTGTGCCGGCTTCTCACTGCCACGGCTTTTCTTGTTGTAGACCACAGATTCTAGGGCATATGAGCTTCAGTAGTTATGGCTCCTGGGCTGTAGAGACAGGCTCAGTAGCTACAGCACACAAGTTTAGTTGCTCCATGGCTTGTGGGGATCTTCCGAGATCAGGGATTGAATCCATGTCTCCTACGTTGTCAGGTGGATTCTTTACCACTGAGCCACCAGGGAAGCCCTATTATTCTTCTTGATGTTCAAATTGTTCAGGTTGGCCAGTGGGATCCGCTTCAAGCCATCTCCTGTGAGCACCTGATTAGATAATTTAAGTTTATTAAACTATAATTAAATATATAAAATGTATCCTTAAGTGTATAGTTCTATGAATTTTGACAAGTGTAATATAACCATTGCTGCCAACAGAGAGATCATTTTCATCACCCCAAAAAGTTTTCTCATGTTCCTTTATAGTCAATCACTTCTTCCACCTTCAGCCCCTAGAAACTTTATTTTTTTAATTGGAGGATAATTGCTTCCCATGTGTTGTGTTAGTTTCTGCTGTACAACAACATGAATCAACTATATGTATACATGACCTAAAGAAACTTGTGATATGATTTCCACTGTTATAGTTTCACCTTTTCCAGAATGTCCTATGTTACACCATATGTGACCTTTTGAGTTTGGCTTCTTTCACTTAGAACAATGAGACTAATCCATGCTGTGGAATGTAGCTGTGGTTCCTTCTTTTGATTGCTGTGTAGTATATACCCTTTTATGAATGTAACAAAATTGTTACATTCACCAGTTGATGAACATTCAGGTTGTTTCCAGTTTGGGGCAGATAAGAATACAACTGCTATAAACATTTGCATATAGGTTTTTATGTGGATATAAAACCTCTTCGTTTCTTTTGAGCTGATACGTAGGCATGGGATCATATGATAACGATATTCCTTTCAGTTCAGTCGCTCAGTTGTGTCCGACTCTTTACGATCCCCTGGACTGCAGCACGCCAGGATTCCCTGTCCATCACCAACTCTCCTGGAGCTTGCTCAAACTCATGTCCATCAAGTTGGTGATGCCATCCAACCATCTCATCCTGTCATCCCCTTCTCCTCCTGCCTTCAATCTTTCCCCCTTTTCCCCTTGATATTCCTTTAGGTTTTGCAAACAAGATTCTTTACTTTCTGGCACAAGAATATCTTAGGCTCATCCAGTAATTTCCCTCCTCTAGAAGGAAAGTTATGACCAACCTAGATAGCATATTCAAAAGCAGAGACATTACTTTGCCAACAAAGGTTCGTCTAGTCAAGGCTATGGTTTTTCCTGTGGTCATGTATGGATGTGAGAATTAGCCTGTGAAGAAGGCTGAGCGCCGAAGAATTGATGCTTTTGAACTGTGGTGTTGGAGAAGGCTCTTGAGAGTCCCTTGGACTGCAAGGAGATCCAACCAGTCCATTCTGAAGGAGATCAGCCCTGGGATTTCTTTGGAAGGAATGATGCTAAAGCTGAAACTCCAGTACTTTGGGCACCTCATGCGAAGAGTTGACTCATTGGAAAAGACTCTGATGCTGGGAGGGATTGGGGGCAGGAGGAGAAGGGGACGACAGAGGATGAGATGGCTAGATGGCATCACTGACTCGATGGACGTGAGTCTGAGTGAACTCCGGGAGTTGGTGATGGACAGGGAGGCCTGGCGTGCTGTGATTCATGGGGTCGCAAAGAGTCGGACACGACTGAGCGACTGATCTGATCTGATCTGAGACCTAAGTCAGCCATTTTTCCAAAATGAACATAATGCATTTTTTAAAAAGCTCTGGAGTAATTCTGATATGACCTCAGATTTGCTGATCTATGTAACACCTAGAAAATGTGACAAGATTTTCACCAAGTTTTATCTTATTAAAGATGTATTAAAACCTCAGAGCTGGAAAACAGGACACTGCCAAGACAGTGTGTGCGGAAAGCAAGATAAGAAAAAGCTGAGTCAGCTTGGTTAGGGTAAACAGCATCCACTGGAGGAAAGACTTCAGGAAGCCACCAGCATGATTTCTACTCCTCCAGTGCTGATCCTGGCTTTAATTCCATTTTTTAACTCCTGCTAGATTGACTCTAATCCATCTCATTCCTTGACTCAGGCCCTTGGCCCACTCCAGCCTCAGTTTTGGTAAGGCTTGTGGATGTGAAGATTCTAAATATATGTAGATGAGACAAAGTAATTTTTGTAAAGGTCAGCACCAAATAATCTTTCCAAGAAATTACTTTTAACTACGAACTTGTGAAAGTATGTGCACTTCATTCATGAGTGATTTACAAACTTACTATCTCACACATTTATTTTCTCTCTCCAGGTTTGACATTCTGGGTACAATGAAAAGGAAACTGAGGACAGATATTCATTACCCGCTCACTAACTTGGACCTTACTCCTTACATTTGCCCAATTTTTCGGAAACATCCTAAATATAACCTCTGTGCAGTGGTGGTGAGTAAAATGCTGAAACTATATAGAGTAACACAGGTTTAAAGAAAACTGTAGAATTATTTGCTTGAATGACTACTCCTATCACTTCCTGACTTCTCTGTACTGTTCTTTTAAAAACAAAAGAGAGAGCCTGGAAACTGCCTGCTTTGACCTTGAACAGTACCAGAGTTAAAGAATACAATGTCCTCTACACTGGCTCCTTACTGTCCCACTGCTCCATGGTTATTTCAGATCTAGGGACATTTGTGAGCTGTGCTCTGGGCAGTGGGCAGCACAAGTTGGTTCTAGTAGCTTTATGTTGAATAATCATGAGCCTCTCTATGGTGAAAGCCCCCCAAACATAATCCCTGCCTGTGAGCATCAGTCCTGAGGAAACTCTGGGGATTCCATTGGCTCTGAATCAACTGTCATCATTGAGGATTCCCTGAAGGAAAGAAATCATGGAGTATAATTCAGACCATACCTTCTACAACTTCCCACAGCAGCAACCCACCCCAAGCACAAGGCCATCTCTGGGTTTCTGTTCTGGATCACAGTGTTATCTTCTTCAGAACATTCAGGTTTCACTGGAACATTCCAGTTTCACTTGAACTTAGAGGTCCAGTTGTGTCCGGTGTCAGATGGGCAAGGCTCCCACTCGATCCCAGTGTGACTCACCAGAGTCTTCTGGTGTGCTGAAGTCTAATTTGCTATTAAGCTTATCGCCGAATTAATATAAAATATTGTTTCAACTGGTCTTTCTCTTTAACATCTCTCAACTGAGAACCATACTTCAAACTTAAAAAAGATCCTTCTTTACTTTATCCTTTTTATGTTGATCCTTGACATTCTTCTTCTTTCTAATTTATCTTGCCCTTTAATATGGTTTTCCTTCTCTAACTTGCCAATTTGGAAATCTAGAGTGACATCCTCTTCTCTATCATAATAGACTCTAATGTGAATTCCAAAATGATATAGGAATTGCTCCACCTCCGTATTTTACTGTTTTAACTTCTCATTATAACTGTTTCTGCTTTAAATAAAAAATCCAAAAGCAGAATTTATAAAAACTTGTATGATAATTATCTGCAGTATGAAAAGGTACATGTTTATATTAAGAGAGACAAGCTTTGTTTAAATGATTACTAGTTAATTGAAGGGTAAAAATTGATTTTGAAAGAAATATACCTAGAATTTACTGAAAATTGGTGATTGATCAGAAGCAAGAACTAAGCATCTTAGAAACTGTGATGTATGGTCGTGGGGAAAGGCCATCCAGAACTCGGCTACACAAGGTGTCATTCCCCAGGAAACACCTGATAGAAATAAGAAATATCAGGCTCCACCCAACAATTACTGACTAGAAATTTGCAAGATCCCCATGTGATTGGAATGCATACTGAAGTTTGAGAAGTATTCAACCCTGGCCCAAAAAGGAAAGATTGCCTTCACGCCATCCTTAGCAGATATTTATCCAGCTTTCGAATAAACCCTTAAAGAGCTCTCTGCTTTACAAGGAAGGCTCTTTATCTGCCAGATTTGTTTGATTTTACAAATATATAGTGCTTGCTATGTACCAGATAGTGTTCCAAGCACTTTATAAATAATCAACCATTTAATTCTTATGTAGCCCTGTGAGGCATGGGCACTATTATCATCCCCATCTTACAGAATGGGAAACAGGAACAGAGGTTAAATAAATCTGCTCCAATCTAATACCTACAAAGGGCAGAGCCAGGGTCTGCAGCCAGGCAGGCTGCTCCAAACAGTCCTGCTCTCACTACTATGTCATGCTGCCTCTGACTGTTAACTTGTCTCTCTACATTGGGCCCAAACTCTTTGGGCTTCCCAGGTGGTACAGTGGTAAAGAGTCCACTTCCCAGTGCAGGAGACGCAAGAGAAGTGGGTTTGATCCCTAGAGAAGGAAATGGCGACCCACTCCAGTGTTCTTGCCTGGAAAATGCCATGGGCAGAGGAGCCTGGCAGGGTACAGTCCACAGGGTCGCAAGAGTCGGACACAACTGAACACAGCACAGTTAATACCTATGTGACTTTTTGGTTAACAAATGCTTGTACGTACGTGTTAGCCAAACAGAACTCATTCCTTTTTTTTTTTTTTAGATATCTGCTTTTCTTTAATAAACAGTAATCTTTTGATGGGCTTCCCCAGTGAATAACAGGTTTTTCTAATAGCTGATTAATAGGTTTTTCTAATGGCTGTCTTATGAGGTTTGCTTCATACACAGAAGCTCAGCGGTACTAGACAAGAAAGCAAAGATGAATACTTTTAACTAAAGGTATCTCTTCCTCAGTCTTATCAAAGTACCAGAGAATGTTTTGGCAGTAGATGCCTCAGAACTTTCTTAGAGCAGCCTCTGCACACCACCTGTAAGCACCAAACCAACACCTCGTGGCCAGTTTTAAAACTCGTGTAAGAGACTCTTTTGCCCTGAGAGGGGGTCTGAAAGTTATTAAAGGACTTACTATGTAAAAGTACAGAATGGAGGAATTGAGGTGTTTTTGCAGCATTTGGACAAGTCTAGAATTGCTTCCCCAGAGAAGGCAACGGCACCCCACTCCAGTACTCTTGCCTGGAAAATCCCATGGACGGAGGAGCCTGGTAGGCTGCAGTCCATGGGGTCGCTAGGAGTTGGACACGACTGAGCGACTTCACTTTCACTTTTCACTTTCATGCACTGAAGAAGGAAATAGCAACCCACTCCAGTGTTCTTGCCTGGAGAATCCCAGGGACAGGGGAGCCTGGTGGGCTGCTGTCTCTGGGGTCGCACAGAGTTGGACATGACTGAAGCAACTTAGCAGCAGCAGCAACAGAATTGCTTCCCAGGTGGCTCAATGGTAAAGAATCCATCTGCAAATGCAGGAGATGTAGGTTTAATCCCTGGGTCAGGAAGATCACCTGAAGAAGGAAATTGCAACCCACTCCAGTATTCTCGCCCGGGAAATCCCCTGGACAGAAGAGCCTGGAGGCCTACAGTACATGGTGTCACAAAAGAGTCAGACATGATCGAGTGGCTAAACAACAACAAGAACAATCTTTTGATATTCCAACTACCTGGTCTTTGCTACAAAAACTATGGGTTTTTTTTTTAGTTTTTTTTTTTAAAGGAATCTCCATACTGTTTTCCATAGTGGCTGTTATCAATTTACATTCCCAGCAACAGTGCAAGAGGGTTCCCTTTTCTCCACATCCTACGTAGCATTCACTGTTTGTAGATTTTTTGGTGACGGGAAGCTGCTGCATAGCACAGGGAGCTCTGCTGGGTGCTCTGTGATGACGGTTGCATGGGAGCAGGAAACCGCAAGCAGATTAGCCATTTCCTTCAGTTTCTGATCCTGGAAATGAACTCCTCTAAATCCAATTTGGAAGACAGGCCTCTGGGGTACCGGTTTTGGATGTTTGATTTGAGCTGATCCTGGTATTGTTTTCTTTCTGACATGTGTCACCGACTATGGGTTCAGGAGCTTTCCGGGTGGAATCCATCCATATCCAGAGGGCAGGGAGAGACTGATGGAAGAGGTAGCCACTCCAGATGGACAGGTGGCGGTTTAACTAGCAGGTAACTTCCTCCAGGGCTGGTCTTCAGTGCCCAGAGACCAGGTCTTCACCTCCCCTCTGCCAGCCTGTGGCATCTGAGAGTTTATAGAGAGGCCTTCCTGGGGTTCAGTCACCCTCAGCATCCCAGGTCATTATTCCTGCTCTCTTGAGGTGCATCCTTGAAATGGCTCTCAGGAAAGGGCAAACAGTCCTTCTAACTACTAATCTCTTCTTGGCAGCAGAGCTCCATTTGATCCGATAGCATGTGAATGTCCTTGATCTCAGAAAAATTACTCCCTTCTGTAGCTCAAAACATCAGTCATAATCAGTGTCAGCCAACAAGGGTAACTTTGGTTCTCCAGGGCAATGATCTGCTGGAGTCAGGCTCAGCTCTGGCCAATGATATACGATCAGAAGTCTTATGGAATGCCTTTGCCTTCCTCTGCTCCTGCTTCTCCCGCCGCCTCCCCAAACCCCAGGGCGTCACTAGCATTCGAGTCACCGGCCTTGCTGCTTCTGCGATGTCCATGCCCAGCCCAGTCCGCCTCCCGTCGGAAGACCAATTCCCATACACCCGGAGCCCTAAAGCGGTTGCGGGTGACCCCCAGCTCCCAGGAGCGGCTAGACTTCATGCGCTTTGGGCCAGACCACCCCCCAGAACTCATTCTTATTTTTTATATGTGTTGTTGTTGTTGTTCAGTCACTCAGTTGTGTACGATTCTTGGCAACCCCATGGACTGCAGCATACTAGGCTTCCCTGTCCTTGTATCTTATACGTCTTATATGTGACAGTCCTTCACATATTTGAAAATAGTGATCATACACTAACAGCATTTACCCCCTTCAACCCTCTTCAAATGATTGGTTTCTAGGAAAACTTTTTAAAATTATGAAATATTTCAGGCAAAGAAAACACAATATGTACACACACAGATGTTAAGAATAGAATATTGTAGAAAAAAATCAAGCCTCTGTGTATCTTTAACAACTCCACTTCGCTCCCTTCTCAGTTGTAAGCACTGTCCTGAATTTGGAAGGAATTACTCCCATGCAGGGTTTCCCAGGTGGTGCTAGTGATAAAGAACGTGCCAGCCAATGCAGGAGGTATGAGACACGGATTTGATCCCTGGGTTGGGAAGGTCCCCTGGAGAAGGGCATGACAACCCACTCCAGTATTTTTGCCTACAGAATCCCATGGACAGAGGAGCCTGGCGGGCTACAGTCCATAGGGTTGCAGAGAGTCGGACACGACTGAGTGACTTAGCACAGCATAGCACATTCCTGTGCATTGTTTCATACTTTTGCCACACATGTATGTGTGATATAGTCTGTTTTGCATGTTTTATAAATCTGGTATCATTATCTTACATATCTTTCTGTAACTTTTTCCTCAGCTTTACTTTTGTGATATTAATCCATATTGATAGCTTAGCTTTAGTGCATACATTTAACCTGCTTTTAGTAATTCTTTGTATCTAGGTTGTTTCTAATATTTTGCTCTCACAACTTTGTATAATGCATTGTCATGTGCTAACACATGAAACTTTTTTCTTCCGGATCACATTTTGAAGATTATTGACCTGAATCTCTCCTTTATTCTATTAACAGCAAACAACATTGATTTTCTACTTAATTTTTTTTTGCTAAAAATATTTTCACATTTTTAATATCCATTTGCACAGTCAAGAAACTAACCTGTAACTTTTCTTTCTCATACTGTCCTTTCCTGTTTTTGTTTTAGGGATCAGCCTGTTTTGTTCTAGGATCAGTCTGTTTTTAGCCTCATAAAATAGGTTTGCCATTCTTTTCTATTTTCTGGCACAGTCTGTATAAGATAAAAATAACTTGTTTCTTGAAAGTCTGGTATAATTAAACAAAAAAACTATCTGGTCCTGGAATTTTTGTTCTTGGTGAATAGATTTTGAAATATTTGATCAGTTTGCTTTAGCCATGATGAATCTACCCAGGAGTTTCTGTTACTTCATTTTTTTTTTATTAGAGTATAATTGCTTTACAATGTGCTAGTTTCTGTTGTACAATAAAGTGAATCAGCTATATGTATACATACATCCCCTCCTTCTTGGGACTCCTTTCCACCACCCTCCTCCCCCATAGCACCCATCTGGGTTATCACAGAGCGCCAAGCTGAACTCTCAGTGCCATAAAGCAACTTCCCACTAGCTATCTGTTTTATACATGGTAGTGTATATATGTCAATCCTAATCTCCCACTTTGTCCCACCCTCCCCTCTCTGTGTCCCGATGTCTGTTTTCTAAAAATGGAAACCATGAATGTAAAACTCAGTAAAATTGCAAAAAGGTAACTTGCCAGTGTAACCAGAATATAGTTCAAGTAGAATATTACCAGTACCCTAACTGCCTGTGTGGCCCCTTCTGGTCCAGGAGACCACTGGCTGCTGACAGGTTTTGCCAGTTCTGCTTTATAGAAATGAAATCCTACTGTGTGGACTCTTTTGTGTCTGACTTCTTTCAGTCAAAATTATGCAACATTCATTCATATTATTGCATGTATTGTGGCTTACTCATCTTCATTGGACTTCCCTTGTGGCTCAGATGGTAAAGCGTCTGCCTACAGTGCAGGACTCAGGTTCAATCCCTGGGTCGGGAAGATCTCCTGGAGAAGGAAATGGCAACCCACTCCAGTATTCTTGCCTGGAAAATCCCATGGACGGAAGAGCCTGGAGGCTACAGTCCATGGGGTCGCAAAGAGTCAGACACAACTGAGCGACTTCACTTTCACTTTCATTGCTGTATAATATTCCATTGTGTGAAAATACCACAGCTTGCTCTACCCAAAGATCATGAAGACACTTATCTGTTATAACCTATAAAAGCTTTGTTTTACTTTAACATGGTTTTAAGGATATTTAAAATCCACCATTTTTTTTTGTTTGTTTGTTTTTTTACATTTTCAAATTTATTGGCAGAAAATTGTTTATAAGTGGCTTAGCAGTAAAGAATCTGCCTGCAATTCAGGGGGTTTGCAGGAGATTCTATCCCTGGGTCAGGAAGATCCCTTGGAGAAGAAAATGGCAATCCCTCCAGTATTCTTGCCTAGGAAATCCCATGGACAGAGGAGCCTGGCGGGCTGTCATTCATGGGGTTGCAGAGTCAGACATGATTGAGGGACTAAACAACATAATTGAATTGTCACTTCTCCCTTTGTTTATCCTTAACACTATAGTCTATCTATTTTATTATCTGAAAGAACCAGCTTATGGTTTTTTGATTATTTCTTTGTGTTCTATTTCATTGATTTCTGGTCTTTATTTCCCATCTTCAGCTTCCTTTGATTTCCATCAACTTGTTGTTTAGAGGTGCATTTCAGAAATTCCAAACATAATTTTACATAGTCATACTTCTGTCACTAGTTTCTAACTTAAGTGCATTCTTATCAGAAAATATGGTCCAGTATTACCCATTCCTAGTACGGGTTGATACTTGCTTTCTGTACTAGTTTTATGTGTGCTTGAAAAGAATTTTTAAATTAGGTTCAGAGTTCCATATGTCCATTAAATAAAACTTGTTGTGTTGTTCAAGTATATATTCTTAAGTTTTTATCTGCTTTAACAAAATGAATAACTGAAAGATATGTATCAATTTTTTGTCTTTTTTTAACTTTGGGCTGGGTCTCCACTGCCACTTGCAGGCTTTCCCTAGTTGCAGCGAGGAGGAGCTACTCTGTAATTGCGGTGCGCAGGCTTCTCACTGTGGTTGTCTGTCTTGTTGAGAGCACAGGCCCTAGGGTGCATGAGTTTCAGTGGTTGCAGCACGGAGACTAAGCGGTTCTGGCGCACAGGCTCTGGGGCGTGCGGGCTTCAGTAGTTTCGGCATTCGTTCTCAGGAGTTGTGGCGCATGGGCTTATTAGTTGCTCCACGGGCATGTGGAATTTTTCCTAGACCAGGGGTCAAACCCATATCCCCTGCACTGGCAGGTGGATTCTTAACCACTGGGCCACCAGGGAAGTCCTCAGGCTCTCTTACGTATCACTTTTTCACTTGTACTCAATTTTGTTTGTGTAGGACATACTTCAGTGGACTTTACATCAAGTCTCTTATCCTGAAGTCTTAAGTCTCTGACTGAAAAAAATCTTTTGATTCTTGAATGCTTTAACTAGAGAGCAAATTCTGGATGCAGTTATGTTTTATTGTTTTAAAACTATTATTTCAGGTTTATATGGCTGCCGTGGAGTTCTGCCATCATGTTATTCTTTTGTGGATAATCCTTTTTTCCTGTTGACTTTAAAACTTTGTGTTTGTTGTCTTGCAGTATTATTTTTATTTATCCTTGGTTCACCATATTTTCTAAATTTGAAGATTCATGTCTTTCCTTAATTATTTCTAGTCATTGTCACTTTCAATAATGCCTTGTTCCTGTGCTCTATTCTCTAGCACTTCTAGGTATATGCTGAATGTTCTCTTTCAACTTCTTGCCACTACTCCATTCAGGGTAATTTCCTCAGTTTCATCTGTATAATTTATTCATTATCTCTTCAATTCTATGTACTATGTACTCTCAACACTTGACATTCTTAATTTCAAGTATTTATCATTTCTGTAAGTTCTTTTGAAGTTTCCAGAGTTTGCTTCCTGTTCTTAAATGTTTGTATACTTTCCATATAGTCTCTATTACCTAAAGTGCTTGGGGTTTAATCTTGTTATTTATTGCCTTTTCTTACTCATTGTTTCCTTGTGTGTTCTGTAATACTGAATTGTGAGTTCAGCATCACTGGCTTTTTTTTCTTAATGTGTGTTTATCCTGTACAGCTTGAATTAAGGTCCATCAATCTAGAAAGTTAATTCTTTTTGCCAAGCAACCCCAAAATAATTCTCATTCTCACATTAAATTTACAGGATTCTGACATACACAGGTATTAACAGTTTAAATGTGAATCCCCAAAAGAAGCCAGGTCTGTGGTAACAAATTTCTAGGAATTTCTTTTATTCTTTGTACCCAGAGCCTAAGCTAAGCTAAACACTGGAGGATAGACTTCCCCCGTCATTTATTCTTTTCTAAAAATAAAATATTTATTTAGCTGTGTCAGGTCTTAGTTGCAGCATGGCATGCAGGATCTTTTGGTGCAGCAACAGGCTTCTCTGTGGTTGTGGTGCACGGGCTCTAGAGCTCAGGCTCAGTTACGGCCCTCGGGCTTGGTTGGCCTCCAGCATGTAGGATCCTAATTCCCCCACCAGGGATCTCACCTGCATCCTCTGCATTGCAAGGTGGATTCTTAACCACTGGACCACCAGGGAAGTCCCATTTGTTCTGTTATCAAGGGTCAATCTCTTTTAAGAGGTTGTGGCTATATGTGTGAATCTCATTCCAACGCCTCACCTTGCAGGGACTTAAGACTTTACCTCCAACCCTTGTGCTACCTTTAAAACCCAAGCACAGTGGTTCCAGAGTCCAGGAACTGCCTTTACTCCCAGTCACAGCATCAACCATATATCACACTCATCTTTTATTTCCTCTGTACTTGGCCCCTTGAGATTACTCTGACTATACCATCTTTAAAGTTACCCATATATTCCAATGGGTATTTATCGGGTTTCATTCAGCATTCCTTACAGTTTCATACGAAGGCTTTCAGGCTAGCTGTTTGCTGAAAATACTGGGAATGGAAGTCAAGAATGATGCTTCACCTGCTTCTGCTATGTTCATTTTTTTTTGTTTTTTACAGCAAGCCATCAAAACTGAACATATTCTACCCATGATCTGTCTAGTCACTTTAGAACATTACTCATCATCTGTATCCACCAGACATTTTGTTTTTCTCAACCAAATTACATCAGACTACTATGGACATTTTAAGTATTTATCTTAGTTATTGGGCTGTGCTGGGTCTTAGTTGTGACCTGGGGATCTTTCAATCTTTGTTGGAGCATGTGGGTTCTAGTTCCCTGACCAGGGATTGAACCTGCCCTCCCTGTATTGGGAGCACAGTGTCTTAACCACTAGACCACCAGGAAGTCTCTGGGCACCATTTTATAAATAAGGAAATTTAAGCGAATCCGCTTAAGGTCACATGGCCAACATCAGGACCAGAGCTTGAATCTTTTAAATATTAGCTTTGGGATATTTCTCTAATGTATAAGGGGAGATGTGAGGAAGATGAAGGTCTAAGGGGACACTTAAAAAGTACCTCCTATGTGCTTGCATTACAAGAGAAACAGTAGTTGTACATAAGACATATATACAATAGTAGTTGTATATAAGGTCTTCTTACCCATCTTAAAAGATAGGGGAATTAAAGCTCAGAAAGGTTAAATAATTTCCTTAAGGTCATTGTGTAGTATTAAAGCTGAATTCATAGTCAGAATTGACTAGAAAAATCCATTTTCCTCCCCCTACCCCACGGATCAGCAAACTTATTCTGTAAAAAGCTAGACAGTAAATATTTTATGCTTTGCAGGCCATGTATCTAGTCGCTATTCAACTTTACTGTAGTAGTGTGAAAGCAACCACTTATAAACAAGTGAGCATGGCTGTATTCCCATAAAACTTTATTTAAGGACATTGAAAAATTTGAATTTCATATAACTTCCACATGTCACAAGTTTTTTTTTTTTTACTTTTTTCAACCATGTAAAAATATAAAATGCATTCTTAATTCACAGGCCATACAGAAACAGGCAGTGGGCTGGCTCTGACCCATGGCCAGATACGGTTTGCTGACCCCTGCTATATGCCATACTACCTTCTGAGAAATGAGGTTCTCCAATGTGTTTGTTTCAAACATTCATGTACTGGGTTTGGAAAGACGAATGGAACAGATTCTTCTTTGGGCCTTGGGTGACTGAGGGAGCTGTTGCTGTGCACCCCCCTCAAATTGTGTGGTCACAATATGCAGTCGTCTTATGTCTTGTTGCCATGTTACATGTCTTTTTTCATGTCTAATCTTAGCCTATCTTCAAAATTACACTATAAGCTCATTTAGGAGAGATGATTATTATTTTAAAATTTCCTTTGATGTTTAATAGTCTGTCTATCGGAGAAGGCAATGGCACCCCACTCCAGTACTCTTGCCTGGAAAATCCCATGGATGGAGGAGCCTGGTGGGCTGCAGTCCATGGGGTTGCTAGTCAGACACAGCTGAGCAACTTCACTTTCACTTTTCACTTTCACACACTGGAGAAGGAAATGGCAACCTACTCCATTGTTCTTGCCTGGAGAATCACAGCGATGGCGGAGCCTGGTGGGCTGCCATCTATGGGGTCGCACAGAGTCGGACACGACTGAAGCGACTTAGCAGCAGCAGCAGCAGCAGTCTGTGTTTGGTAGGTGCTCTTGACTCCAGGTATCTCTTGGAGTAATAGGCAACTCCTGACTCCCAAGAGATACCTGGAACTTAGGCACAGGACTGGAAAAGGTCAGTTTTCATTCCAATCCCAAAGAAAGGCAATGCCAAAGGATGTTCAAACTACTGAAAAATTACACTCACCTCACATACTAGCAAAGTAATGCTCAAAATTCTCCAAGCCAGGCTTCAACAGTATGTGAACTATGAATTTCCACATGTTCAAGCTGGATTTAGAAAAGGCAGAGGAACCAGAGATCAAATTGCCAATATCTGTTGGATCATCGAAAAGCAAGAGTTCCAGAAAGATATTTACTTCTGCTTTATTGACTACACCAAATCCTTTGACTGTGTGGATCACAACAAACTGTGGAAAATTCTTCAAGAGACGGGAATACCAGACCACCTGACCTGCCTCCTGAGAAACCTGTATGCAGGTCAAGAAGCAACAGTTAGAACTGGACATGGAACAACAGACTAGTTCCAGATCGGGAAAGGAATACGTCAAGGCTGTATATTATCACTCTACTTATTTAACTTATACGCAGAGTACATCATGTGAAATGCTGGGCTATATAAAGCACAAGCTGGAATCAAGATTGCTGGGAGAAATATCAGTAACCTCAGATATGCAGATACCACCAACTCTCATGTCAGAAAGTGAAGAACTAAAGAACCTCTTGATGAAAGTGAAAGAGGAGAGTGAAAAAGTTGGCTTAAAGTTCAAATTTCAGAAAATTAAGATCATGGCATCAGGTCCCACCACTTCATGGCAAATAGATGGGGAAACAATGGAAACAGTGAGAAACTTTATTTTGGGGGGCTCCAAAATCACTGCAGATGGTGACTGCAGCCATGAAATTAAAAGACATTTGCTCCTTGGAAGAGAAGTTATGACCAACCTAGACAGCATATTAAAAAGCAGAGACATTACTTTGCCAACAAAGGTCCATCTAGTCAAAATACGGTTTTTCCAGTAGTCCTATATGGATTTGAGAGTTGGACTATAAAGAAAGCTAAGCACCAAAGAATTGATGCTTTTGAACTGTGGTGCTGGAGAAGACTCTTGAGAGTCCCTTGGACTGCAAGGAGATCCAACCAGTCCATCCTAAAGGAACTCAGTCCTGAATATTCATTGGAAGGACTGATGCAGAAGGTGAAACTCCAATACTTTGGCCACCTGATGCGAAGAACTGACTCATTGGAAAAGACCCTGGTGCTCACTTCGGCAGCACATATACTAAAATTGGAACGATACAGAGATTAGCATGGCCCCTGTGCAAGGATGACACGCAAATTCGTGAAGCATTCCATATTTTTTTGAAACATGTATAATATCATATATGAAACGTGTCGCCAGTCCAGGTTCAATGCACGATACTGGATGCTTGGGGCTGGTGCACTGGGACGACCCAGAGGGATGGTATGGGGAGGGAGGAGGTAGGAGGGTTCAGGATGGGGAACACATGTATACCTGTGGCAGATTCATTTTGATATATGGCAAAACCAATACAATATTGTAAAGTTAAAAAATAAAATTAAAAAAAAAAAAAAAGACCCTGATGCTGGGAAAGATTGAAGGCAGGAGAAGGGCATGACAGAGGATGAGATGGTTGGATGGCATCACCGGCTCAATGGACATGAGTTTGAATAAGCTCCAGGAGTTGGTGATGGACAGGAAAACCTGGCTTGCTGCAGTCCACGGGGTTGCAAAGAGTCGGACACGACTGAGCAACTGAACTGATGGTAGGTGCTCAGTATTAACTGATAAATACTAGCTGCTGTCAAATACTATCCTGTTTCATTCACATATTCTATTAAATAGTCAATGAACATAATGTATAACCATTTCAGTGACACAAAAAATAGAGAAGTCAGGCTATATGTATGATTTGACTTAAAATTGTCATTTCCTTTTAATCCAGTATAAAGGACAATTATTAAAAATATTTTGTGGCCCTACATTTTTGGCTGTAACAGTTAAGTATTTGAATGTAAACACTAAGTGTGACGTTTCCTCTTTCCCCCAGAACCACTTTGGTGATCTGGATGGTGGCCACTACACTGCTTTCTCCAAGAACTCAGTGACCCAGGCCTGGTACAGCTTTGATGACACACGAGTCAATGAGATTCCAGATACTGCAGTCCAAACTGCTGCAGCATATCTCCTGTTCTACAGCTGTCAGCCCTTTTCTATACCTACACAAAAATGCAAGACCTAAGAAAATGGTGTTTCCTGAAAACTGCAAAACTAGCAGTGAGAACCTGGTACTTAAGTTTTGCTTTGTCATTAAAAGTCTTGCAACTTACTTGCATTCGCTGACATTTTTAAGTCTTTCTGGCATATTATGCAACATTTTACAAGGTAAGTTTGTAACAAACATGGGTCCTAGCCCATTGAAAAAGGCAGCAAAGAAATGATGCGGTACTAACAGATGGGGACCTTTAAAGCACTCAGATTATGTACTGTGTGCATATTTCAAAGTGCATTGTTTAGTAATGTGTATTTTTATCATAGATTATCTCATAATTAGATATATCCAACAAACTTACTTTCCAAGGATACTTCATGGAGCTAAACCGAAATAACTTTCGTTCAAGTGGCTCTGTGATTTGAAAATATTAATTGATCTGATAATTTAGCCAAGAAGCTATAAGTCACTCAGACTAATTGCAGAACATGAGAAGTCGTCCATTTCACAATTCAAAACTGATTCTTGCATCTTCTTCCTGGGAATCCAGTAATGGTGACATCTTTCAGGAGCACCTTTATAATCTTGTTTTTATGTGGAGTGTTTATATTGATTTTACCTGTAACAACCGAGTCCCTGAGGTAGATGATAAATTCTACGCTCCTCTATCCCTTTTAATACATCAGTTGTTAAAGATGTGGTTTATAATGCAGTTCACTTTGCAGTTATCTTTTTACGTTAACCCTAAGAATTCTACTACTCGTGATAGAATAAGTCTGCCTGGGTGTTAAGGCTTTATATCCTACTCTGACTTTCAACTCTTGAGAGAATCATAAGTGCTATATGCAGTTCATGGTCAAGGGGAAGGAAGAATGGAATCAAGTGATGCAACAGAGTAAGTGTACTAAATTTTAAGTCACTGTATTGGGATAAAGTGTGTGTAAAAATTATAATTCTGCTGTCCTGTGCAACAATAAAAATTAAAGACAGAACACTTAATAAAAATTAAAGACAGAACACTTATAGGGTTTTAAATTATTTTTCTCATTAAGATTTTAATGTAGGTGTAAATGAAAATTCTCATTTAAAAAATTAAAGAAAAGTTTCCATTTATTTTTTTAGAATAAAGATTTAGTGCACAAATACAGCCCAAAGCCAACAGAAAAATAGCTTTGCCCTGTCATGTCCCTAAGAAAGCACTGCAGTTACTCAGAATAGGCCAAAAGTCGGGGGGGAGCAATCCTCTGAGTTCTAGGCTTCACAAAAGGACCACATATTATACTATGTACATTGATTTGATGTGCAAGTGTGCAATAAATATATACACATACATTCCTATCTGCTTTACATCATTCTAGAGTATTCAGTAGATCAAGCTGGGATTTAGAAATGTGAAAAGGCCATAACAGTGAATAGGAAAATAAAGGATACAATGATTTTTAGACCAGCAGAATAATAATGCTTAGCTAGTTAATTATTTTAACTTTGGAGCAAACTAAAAAACTTGTTTTGAAATAAATGGTACCTGTAAGGAATGCTTACTGCAATACTTGTTAAATGTTCTTGGTCAGTTTTTTGATAATGGCGCTGACCAGAAGTATATGGTATAGTAACACAGCTCTCATTGTCCTACAAGTCCTTTAAATGGTCAGCTATGCCTATCCAGAATCTTTATAAGCAATTCAAGAGTTGTGTTGCTCAGCCTGTTAAAAGATAACTAGCTTAAAACCTACTTCTCCTTACGTGGCTACATCAGTTATTCGTGGTCCCAGTGACGTATAAAAGAGGATATAAGCTGCTGAAGATTTCACCGAAGAAATGGAAATATCAGAAACTTCATGATCGTCAAATTTAAACCACCGCTGTCTTGCTGCATTTTTACAATAGGCAGTGTAGTGGCCACCGTCCAGCCCACCGTAGTGATTCTGTGCCAAACAAGACAGAAAATCAGTTCAAGTTGAATTATTTAAAATATGTCAATAATTTCAAAGCCTTAATGTAGTTCCTACTTTCCTCTGAGGAAAGGAACAACCTGAAACTTGTTTTTTCAGTTTGCTTCGAAAGAAAAAGTATTCTGGTCAATGAGATACTTACTGAAACAGAAAACAAGTTGTATTTCTTCAGATTGTTCTTTGGGCCAATAACATACTGCGACAAGTCAAGATTTTCTAATGGAAAGTCCACAGATGTCTGTAATTTTTGTTTCCACCTGCCATCATAGGAAAAACTGCAGAGCAAAACATTACAGCAGTTACACTGACAGACCAAAGACATCAAAATGAACCCTCCCTAATTCATTCATTAACAATCCAGAGTTTTAGACAGTTTTTATGTTTAGACATAAAATCTATTTCAAACACACACCCAGCATTTTAATAGTGGAGGGACTTGTCTAAAGATACTTGGTTTCATTTCTGTTTTACAAATGAAACTGAGGTGCATAAAAGTCTTGGCCCAGGTAAACAGTGATGGAGGTAGAGCCACAAGTTGGTCCCTTAATCCCCAGACCAGCTAGAGCCATTAGATGAGTCTTAGACAAAGGCAAGAAGTCAGTAACACCCCCATTTATAATGCTAATCACCACAAAGTACAGAGAAGTAACAGAAGAGAGTGGCTCCAAATTTAAGCTTGTACTTTGAGATCCAACCAGTCCATCCTAAATGAGATCAGTCCTGGGTGTTCATTGGATGGGCAAATGTTGAAGCTGAAACTCCAATACTTTGGCCACCTGATGCGAAGAGCTGACTCATTTGAAAAGACCCCGATGCTGGGAAAGATTGAGGGCAGGAGGAGAAGGGGACGACAGAGGATGAAATAGTTGGATGGCATCACCAACTCAATGGACATGAGTCTGGGTAAACTCCAGGAGCTGGTGATGGACAGGGAGGCCTGGCGTGCTGCAGTTCATGGGGTTGCAAAGAGTTGGACACGACTGAGCGACTGAACTGAACTTGAAAAAACTAGAGCCAGAAACTGCATGCACACAGCCTAGTGACTGAAATAATGGCATTCCATCATCCTAACACACACTGCTTTAAACACCAAAATACTGGTTGGTGTAATATGGTTATTTCAAAATTATTTTTTAAAGAGTGAACTCTGAACCATTTTTACTTTAAGATATTTTCCAAGAATAATACATAGCACTAATAATCTTAACAGAACAAATGTGTAATCATTTGTAGAATGTTTATCTATACCTTTGCAATCTGCAACAAGCAGTAAAGGACAACCGATATAATAAGCTTTTGTAGAAAATCTACACAAGAGATTTGAATATATCAGTGTTGAAATTAACATAAATAACTGCCTAAGAATCTCCAATAATTTGAAAATAATTTTGTTTCACTGATTTGTAAAAATGTTTTATATTGGAGTATCATTGATTAACAATGTGTTAGTTTCAGGTGTACAGCAAAGTGATTCAGTTATACTTCTATCTTCTTTTTCAAATTCTTTTCCCATTTAGGTTATCAAAGAATACTGAACAGTGTTCCCTGTGCTATACAGTAGGTTATCTGTTTTAAATACAGCAGTGTTTATATGTCAATCTCAAACTCCCAATCTATCCCTCCTGCCCCAGTTTCAGTGATTTTTAAAGACAGAGTTACATGAAAAAGCGGTGCTGTCATTTTGCAGTTATTGCAAAAATGCAAGTGAACGAGCCTCTTCATTTCTGCCTAATTTTCCTGCTGCTGCTGCTGCTAAATTGCTTCAGTCGTGTCTGACTCTGTGAGACCCCCGTAGAGGGCAGCCCACCAGGCTCCCCCGTCCCTGGGATTTTCCAGGCAAGAACACTGGAGTGGGTTGCCATTTCCTTCTCCAATGCATGAAAGTGAAAAGTGAAAGTGAAGTCGCTCAGTCATGTCCGACTCTTAGCGACCCCATGGACTGCAGCCCACCAGGCTCCTCCGCCCATGGGAGTTTCCAGGCAAGAGGACTAGAGTGGGGTGCCATTGCCTTCTCTGCTAATTTCCCCCTAGAAGTACCCTAACCTGATAATCTTTCTTTGTTATACATCCTAAGCAGACAGCACAATAAAGTTTAGAATAAAATACATAGAAATCCTTCATCTAAAAAGTACTAAACAGGTAGAAAAATGTGTCCCTTTTACCGTTTCAGATGCACTAAAAGCACAGGTGGCAGCTTCCAGATTTCTATCTTTTTTAGGGAATCCCGACGAGCTCTGCAATGACTGCAATAAAACCTGTTGTTATCTGTGAGTTTTTCTTCTTTGGAAAATAACCTAAGGCAATCCTGGAGGCAAAAATAAGTAGTAGATATTTGTTAACTTATTTTTTTTATTACTGAGCATCTATTCAATAAGTTACTTTGTCAGGCATGAGGAGTAAGCTATTTACAAAGCAGCTCCTGTTCCCCCACCCCAACCCCCCACCTCCAGAGTTATGATCTACTGAGGAAGCAGATGGGAGGAGTTGATAGGGACAAATTATGGAGAGTGATGGTGCTGTGCCCATGGAGGAGGGAAGACGTCTGCATGTCCTGAGAGCATCAAGGGGTAACTTCTACCTGGTGGCTCAGGACGTTCTGACTAACAAGAGGCTAACACTAAAAGCGTCAACAAGCTCTCTAAATCACACTGCTGTTGTGTGCAAAATAGGATATTTATTTGATACCTCATGTAGAACAATTTCTTCTAAAAAGTGTACCTGAATTAAAGTCAACATACAGTTTCCCAAATTAACTTCTAAAACTTCAATACAGACTTTGAAAAACATTATCAACTCTAAAAGAATATTTAATAGGAAAATATTTTGAAAATTTCTTTTAAAAATGCATATTTTCTTCAAATCTGCATAGGCCTAATTATAACAATTTTTCTGTGAGTTTTAACCTATAAAATGTGTACAGGGATAAAGAGCAGAAATCAATTACCAAGTAAAGTACAACTCTATGTGCATATAAAAAATGTTTTCCTTCAATAAATCATTTCCTCTCAATCCTAATTTACCTGTAATGTACATTTACTTGTGGATGCTAGTGGGAGAGACAAATACATGAAGGCCTCAAACGTCCTGGACTTTTTGTGACAGGTGAGGCACTGCACTGTGGATTTGAATTGACCCTGAAAAAGTGCAACAATGATAGACTCATTGAGCTGCTTGTGCTTCTGCCATGCATGTTCTGCAGCTTTAAGGTCATCGAGATGATCATTATTTTCTTCTTTATGTCTCTTCCGATTATCAGCCTGAAAATAAGATTTAAACTCTCTATTAATATCTCAAAGTCAACATTTAAATATAAAACAAAGTATATTCAATATAAATCTTGGCATCACTGACTCGATGGATGTGAGTCGGGGTGAACTCCGGGAGCTGGTGATAGACAGGGAGGCCTGGCGTGCTGCGATTCATGGGGTCGCAAAGAGTCAGACATGACTGAGCGACTGAACTGAACTGACTGAATCAAAAAATTTGATGCTACAAAAAAATGCTAATCAAAAATATCTGCCCAAAAAACCAAAACCCACTTTATCAAAAGGGTGTAACTAGTTTCAATTTCTTAATAAATTTTTATTTAAAAAGCTGAAAAGTCTGATTTTGAAAAGACATTCCACATATACCTGGGAGTTAGGGTTACAACTAGATGTCATTTTTCTGGTCCTAGTCTCACAGATGGATACACACTATCTTCATAAACATACACATACAGACATACACATATATGTGTGTGTCTATATGTGTACGTCTATGTTCACTGGTAAGAGAGGTGATAGCAAAAGTATTTGAAAGAGAAGACAGCTTGGTGCTAAAAAGAAGCCATTGTATACAAATAGTAACTTTTCACATGAATCCTTTGGTCATATGGGTCACAAACGCAGGATCTCTGACAACTGTGTTTACAAATTTACAATGTTTATAAATTCCTCACAATAATACAGCCTGTTAACATTTTCACAAGTAAATACAAATTGTATATACTTCCATTCAAATAGTCAGAGAAGGTAATGGCACCCCACTCCAGTACTCTGGCCTGGAAAATCCCATGGATGGAGGAGCCTAGTGGCCTGCAGTCCATGGGGTCGCTAGGAGTCGGACACGACTGAGCGACTTCACTTTCACTTTTCACTTTCATGCATTGGAGAAGGAAATGGCAACCCACTCCTGTGTTCTTGCCTGGAGAATCCCAGGGATGGGGGAGCCTGGTGGCTGCCGTCTATGGGGTCACACAGAGTCGGACACGACTGAAGTGACTTAGCAGCCATTCAAATAGTAAACCTAACAGATGTATTTATTTTAAAGTTTCATGCCGTAGTCCCTAGATTTGAATAAATTAGCACTGAACAATCAACAGCTATAATTTTAAATTGCTATAAAAATGAGTGCAACACTGAGCAACCCTAAAGAGCCTTCACAACTTAGAAAAATACAATCTTACTTTATTAAGATCTTCATGGAGACCATCCATTAGGAACAGAAGCAGTTCTTGTGAATCTTGCTGGCTGTATCCTGCAAACTGGTCATTGATCTTCCCAATGGTGATTTTAAAGTCTTTTGGACTGATGTACCGGTACTGTCCCGTCCACAGGGCTTTCATGATTATGCCAAATTCTTCTGCAACTTCACCTTTATGCCCCAACAAATTTGACCTTTGCAAACATAATTAAAGTTACAAAACACAAATTATAAAAAGCTAAGATACAGCAGGTTCTTGATATCAACATTAAACTACTCACATACTGTAATATGTGACCCTACACTAAAATGCTTATTCATAGGTTTATCACCAAATACTTACCTGAATCTCACTTTGATGACACCCCTCCAAGTTGCTTCTTTTTGGCTACCAGCCCTCCGCAGTCTCCCGTTCCTTACCAGTAGGCTCCAATTTATGACAGTGAGGTTCTGCCTTCCTGC
This sequence comes from Bos mutus, assembly GCF_027580195.1. Taxonomy (NCBI): domain Eukaryota; kingdom Metazoa; phylum Chordata; class Mammalia; order Artiodactyla; family Bovidae; genus Bos; species Bos mutus. The sequence continues at coordinate 48,928,051 of NC_091626.1, read as the reverse complement.
ACTGTTCCTTTCCTGTCTGTCTTTCACCAATCAAAGAAGGCTTTTCTTTACATTTTTCTTAAGAACAATGTTCTCTACATTGTTCTTTCCTAATCTGACATCTCTGGAGCTGGGTGGTAAGGAAGTGTGGTTAGAGCACCCTTTTAATATGATATTGCAGAAAAGTATGATATTTCTTTACCTATTAATATCATCCTGGTAACAGTTGCGGTTGAAATAATCAGCCAGATGTGGCGTATTGCACAGGCACTGTAATATTGAGTTCATATAACAAGTATTTCCTAAATTACGAAGTCCAGTGAGAGCTGGTCCAGATCCTCCAAAAACAGGATTGAGGTTCCGAATTTGAGAAGCAGAAAGTCTTGTGATCTCAGCTTTAGGATAGCTTGTTGGCCTAAGGAAGAAAAAGTGCACATGACTTCTTAAAATGCTGGGCACGTGACATGAAGGTTCATACTTCAAAGGGCAGCAAACTCCAGCATCTGTAATGGTATATGGTAATCCTGCAGATAGTTACTAAGGTCATAAGGTACTGGGTCTTAAAGAACATTTAGTATCTAAGTGACACTGGTGATGCTCCCATGAAGGTCTTTAACTTCTTACGTGAGCACATGTTTCTTACAGATACCCTGAGATATCAATAGGTTCTCTGGTTTCTCATGAACAGGTAGAGTGTTCTAATACAGAAGGCTCTTTCAAATGTTTTAAATGATCCCAGGAAGTTTAGCATTACTAAATGTTGAGTTCAACCAGAATGCCAGTAACTGCAGAGCACACACAGAAGGCAGAGGTTATTTGGGTACTATAACCTGAAGTCTAGAGCTGTGCTGACAAATATGGTAGCAACCACTAGCCACAATAAATTTAAAATTTTATAGCTCTTATAGTAGCCACAATTCAAAATAGCCACTACCATGCTGGACAAAACAGGTAAAGAACATGTCTATCAACATGGCCACTGGAAGCACTGAACTAGAGAATGCCTACATGACTTTTGTCATGCAGTATATTTGATTTATATATGTAATTTTTAGAACTCTAAGGACACTAAGAAAACTAATTGGTAAGTCTTTCTTTTATTACTGATCCTAAGTATATCTCCACCTCTGAAAGGAATACTGAGAACAGATTAAACATTATATTCCAACCAGTTTTTGTTTACACATGGCTCAGGTATATGCACTCTGTTCAATATATATTTAAAAATATACAAACTACATATGCTGTAGTTTTTAAATTGTCAAATTAACAAACTTTAATAAGAATGATGATTCAAGAAAGAATTAAATTCTTACCAGTTTTAATAGTGAGCCCTGAAATCTACAGATTTTCCGAATTTACAAAATCTCCTCCAGTTCAAGCTTCTACCTGGCAGGGTAAGTTCTTAGGAGGAAAATACATTAACTACTTTTGGGGAAAGTGATTCTGAAGAGGCCAAAAAGACAGCCTAGTTAGAATTCCTCAGCTAAGAGTGTATTTAACAAATCAAAAAATCCCATTTATTTTCACCTCTATCTACCCTACATCCCCCAAAATTAATGGTCAGAAGTGACAGACTAGAAAACTATCTCATAAACCTATCAATCATAAGCCAGGAGCACTGGAGTATTCAATAACTGATAAAGCCAGGAATACATCTAAATGAGATACTGTTTTGGGAAAACTTAAATGAACCTATTCATCACCACTGGTAAACAGAGGAACAGAAATGCAATGAAGAAAAGGGAACAGAAGAAGGATTAGAAGCTGATACACACTATAATGCTCATTATTTTAATACATTAAGTTTGCCCCCATGTTACTGAGTTTTTCTTAAGTTTGGAATTTAAGAGCTACAACAAGACATATTCAACAATCCTGTAAATTATAGTTCTCAAAGGGAAATCTAGGGATCTTATGAAGTTTATAAAAACATCTATGTAGTCGCACACTGAAAAGATAACAAGGTGCGCACTTTTATATCTACATTAATACATATGCATTAGCGAACGAGTCACAGAATCCTTTTTGACACATTTAAGTTAGTCTGTGACATTTGGGAGAAAAACCAAGGACATTTAATCCATTTATTTTTTTCCTCTACAGTAAACAAAAACAGCTGGCTTAGCCATCCACAGAATCTTCTGTCTCCCTGATATTAGTAAACTGGTATGTTTAAGAAGTTTTCAAATACAGCAAATGATTCTGTTCCTAGAAGTTAGGATAAACTTACTTGTTTTCCCGATTAACTGCTGGAGTTATTGTTGGCCTCCTCTTCTCTTCCTCTTGAATGGCCTGGGTGATATCTGGGGAGGAGTAGGAGCGCTTCAGTTTAGACGGTTCCCTATCCCGCTCAGCAGGAATCTGTGGCTTGGCTTTATGAGTTGGAGGGGTGGAAGGAGGTGCAGATGAAGGAGCCATTTCCGGTGGATACATATGAACAGTGTTGGTAGGCGAATGATAGTAACGAAAAGTTCCAGTGATGGGATCAAGAAACTTAGGCGGGGAAAGAAAGCACAGGTCAAAAAACAATGAACATTCAATAAACAACAACAAAAACTCAAAAGTATCCCACTACTAAGTTTACTTTTGGATTAAAATAATTTGAATAAAATGGTGATAATCACTTCTATAATTAAACTTTCAAAGAACCTGAGGTTTTAAAATCATACACTGTTTTTAAATGACATGCCAGAATGCTCATATATTATAGCCAGCATCCCTGACTGGCTATCCAGAAATCTAACCATGCTGTAATTAGGGAAATGAGCTATGTCCTTTATAATGAAGAAATAGAGTCAACTCTGCGTTAGAGAAGATGCAGAATAAACAAGTTCGTAAGTTGGTTTTGTTTTTTTTTTTTTAAACAAAACAGTGCCATGTAATTTCTTTCTGTGCTAATTTGGAGTTTTACCTTGGCCCAGCCTGATGGCAGTCCTGGTACAACCCTCCCCATTTCTTCACTTCTCGCTCTTGTCAAAGGCTCTCGAGACTTGTTTTAAAAAGAGAAGGAAAAGGATTTTTAAATTAAATTTTGCCATAGCAAAGAACCACAAACCTGGTGTTGGCTGCCCTTAATATTTTTTAAAAGATGAAGAACTATACATGTTTTCTTAAAGTCCTAAAATTATCACAGCAAGGGGAAGGAGTATGTGTGCACAGCTTATAAAGATGGTGGCTTTGTAAAGTTTCTCAAAAAAAACACAACACAATTTCACTTCTAAGTGTCAACTCCAAAGATAAGAAAATTTATTTCCACACAAAGACTTGGATGCAAATGTTCATGGAATTATTATTCATAATAGCCCCAAAACAGAAGCAATCCAGTGTCCATCAAATGTAGTATATCCACACAAGGAGGATTATACAGTGAAGAAAAGTCAACCTCTTCAATGAATGGTATTAAAGATGCACCACACTTTTGAGCTATATAGGCAAGCATATAATTTTTTCCACATCTCTTTTTATTGAACAAAATAATTCAAAATATGTAGGCATTCTAAATTTCAGCATACAAAGAGCACTGACATTTTATTAATTTTAAAAACAAACCAGGAGTTCCCTGGTAGTTCAGTGGTTAGGATTCAACGCTTTCACTGCCATGGCCCCAGGTTCAATCTCTGGTTGGGAAACTAAGAGCCTGCGAGCTGCATGAAGCAGCCAAAACAAACAAAAACAAAAAAGCCAAGAGAGAAGACATAAAACAAAAAACCCCAAAATATTTTTAAAACCTGGTTTTGGAAAAACTGGACAGCTACATGCAAAAGAATCAAACTAGTCTATCCTCTCATACATACACAAAAATAAATTCAAAATGGATGAAAGACTTAAATGTAAAACCCGAAACCATAAAACTTCTAGAAGAAAACAATGGAGGAACACTCTGACATTCGTCTTAGTAATAATTTTTGGCATATGTCTTCTCAGGCAAAGGTAACAAAAGCAAAGACAGAAAAATGGGACTACATCAAATAAAAAGCTTTTTGCACAGAGAAGGAAACTACCAACAAAATGAAAAGGCCACCTATACTGAATGGGAGAAGATATTTGCAAACAATATATCTGATAAGGGGTCAATGTCCAAATTATACAAAGAACTCATACAACTCAACATCAAAGAAACAAAAATCTGATTTAAAAATGGGCACAGGATCTGAATAGACATTTTTCCAAAGACAGATGGCCAATAGGCGCATGAAAAGATGCTCAACATCACTGGTCATCAGGGAAAAGCATCAAAACCACAATGAGATAACACCTCACACCCATCAGAATGGCTATTATCAAAAAGATGACATATAACAAGTGTTGGCAAATGCAAAGAAAAAGGAACCCTAGTACAACACTGTTGATGGGAATGTAAATTGGTGCAGTCACTATGGAAAACAGTATGGAGATTGTTAAAAAAGAATTTAAAATAGAACTACCATATGATCCAGCAATTCTACTCCTGGTTATTTATCCAAAGAAACAAAAAACACTGATTAGAAAAGATATATGTACCCCTTTGTTCATTACATCATTATTTACAATAGCCACGAATATGGAAGCAACCCAGATGCCCATAAATAGATGAATGGATAAAGAAGATGTATAGTATATATACACAATGGAATATTACCCATAAAAAAGTGAAATTTTGTCATTTGTGACAACATGGATGGATCTAGAGGGTATTATGCTAAGCAAAAAGTCAGCCTCAAAAGACAAATATATGATCTCACTTACATGCAGAATCTCAAAAACAAATGAACAAGACAAAACAGAAAGTTATAGATACGAGAACAAACAAGTGGTTACCACCAGAGGTGAGGAGTGGGGCGGCGGGTTGGTGGGGTGGTGGCAGTGAGGAAAAGAAATAGATGAGGAAAATTAAGAGGTACAAACTTTCAGTTGCAAAATAAATGAGTCACAGGGATGAAATATACATTGTGGGAATGTAGTCAATAGCTGTGTATCCTTGTATGATGACATAGTATATCTAGACTTACTATGGTGATCATTTGGAAATGTATAGAAACACCAAATGGCTACGTTGTGTAACAGGAACTAACATAGTATTATAAGTCATTTATACTTCAAAAACAAATACAAAGGAAAAAGGATCAGACTTGTGGTTATCAGAGGTAGGCAGAACAGGAAATTGGAGGAAGGTAGTTGAACAAACTTCCAGTTATAAGTGGATATAAGGTACTACATGACTAATTAACGCTGCTGTATGTTACATATGATAGTTGTTAAGTAAATCCTAAGAGTTCTTATCACAAGTTATTTTTTTATTAAATTTTGTATTTCCGTGAGATACAATCATTATATTGTACATCTTAAACTTATACAGTGCTGTATGTCAACTGTATCTCAATAAAACTGGAAGGAAAAGAATAAAGTAGGATTTTTAAAAGCCCAAGACACTTAAAAGAGTTCAAAAGGAAAAGGCACTATTAATTGCATAATAGACAAAAAAAAAAAAAGCCCATGAAAAGCACACATGACATTATTAGGTTAAAAAAATCTTCTCTGGTAGGGCTGAATCTCTTTGCGGTTCACCTGAAACTATCATAGCACTGTTTACTAACTGGCTGTATCCCAATACAAAGAAAAAGTGGAGCTTCCCTAGTGTCTAGCAGTTACGATTTGGCACTTTCATTGCCGAGGCCCAGGTTCAGTCCCTGGTTGGGGAACTGAGATCCTACAAGTTGTGTGGGGTAGCCAAAAAGAAAAGAAAAAAACATCTCCAAAATTATGAAAATCAATGAAGAGTAATAGCCAAGGGTAGGAAAAGGCAACATTAATGGGATTACTGTCAATATTTTTGATCAGGTGAATGAACAAACAAATGACACAGACGACAAATAAAACCATTACACGCAAAGATAAACTGGGCATATTCTAAGCAGACACAAACTTCATCATATAAATATTTGGCACCTAATTCCTCCATTGTGAGATCAGAAGATTATATTTCACTCTAGTCTTTTGATGATCACACATCAAGCATAAAAATGAAGAATGCAGCTATTTATCTCAATTAGCAAAAATATGTTGCATTCCATAGACGTGAAAAGCAATTCCAGTCCCAAATAATCAAGAGCAGGTAAGCAAGTGTAATTGGATCAGTACAAATCTATCATCTCCTAGAAAATCAACTGAAATGTCTACCCTGTTTATGGAATGCTACCGATATCACTTTTTACATATGTTTTTTTACACTTAGTTGGCAGTCTGTACTGTTTCCGCTTACCTTGCCTGAACTTGAATCTCCTGCCACAGAGGCATGAGGCACATCTGCTGACCTCTTCTGCACTTCCGGGGTTGGACACCTCTTCCCCCTATCTTCTACAGACTTCTTGGCATCGGTAGTCTCATGTTCACTTTTACTTTGTCTTTTTACTCCTGTTATTTCTCTGCCCCTCTTTGCTGAAGTTTCTTTATCTTCTTTCCTGGCCTGTTCACTTTCTTTCTTTTCCATTTGTTCTGCTTTTTGTTGCTTCTCTGTGATTTCATTTTCTTCAGCTTCTTGTTCCTTTCTGTCTTTTTGTTCTTGTTCTTCCCTCCTCAGTCTCTCTTTCTGTTCCTCTTGCTGCCTTTCTCTAAGTTCTTTTTCTTGTTTGTTTTTTTCCATTAGAAGAACAGTTTCTGCGTGAATACGAGCTTTTTCTTCGTCTGTTAGCATAGCAGTTGGAGGGGGAAATACCGGTTTTGTGGAACGATCAGGAACAACTTTTTCACTCTGAGGAGACTGTTCCTCATGATCTGTACTTTCATATTTTATTCTATGATCTTCAGGCAACTTGATTGCCGGTTTTTTACTACGATCAATCTGTATCAACAAATAACAGAGAAAAACATCCTTTTGTTGAAATCCAGGAACACAATAACCTCAGTTCTTGATATCAAGTTGTGATAAAAAGAACCATCACTCTGTGGAGACAGTATCTGCCAAAAACATCCATTTGTAAATGACCTAATGTCAAGATTTCTCATAAGGCACTTGGCACTCACATCCTCTTGATTCCACACTTTAATATGTTCTGTGTATGAAGATTTCATTCTATAACATAAAAGAACCAGACCTGAGCACCCCTAAAGTTCCATTTCCACATACCCAACTGCCTACTCAGTGTCTTCACATGAGTATCTCACATATACCACAAACCTCATACGGCCAAAACCAAATTCATGATTTCCCCCAACAAACACATGGGTGTGCCCACTATGTCTTGCTCAAATAAAAAAACTCAGAGTTTCATATATTTCAGATTTGTTTCTCCATTCTGTTACCAGAGTAATCATTTTAAAACATAGATCTGACCACTGACTTAAAATCTTACTGTCAAAAACCACTGACTGTACTTAGATTACACAGACTTAGATCTAAATGTCTTGCCATGCCTGTGTGGTCTCTCTTCTGCCTATCTCCCCAATCTTATCTCATACTACTTGATATACCAGCCATACTTACCCTGCCCCCATCTTTAATTTTAATCTCAAAGATGCCATGCTTCTTCCCAAGTCAGGCCTTTATACTAGTTGTTTGGCTAGATAATGCCCACAACATTAAGTTTTAGCTTAAATATCTCTCCCTTAGAAAAGACTTCCCTGATCCCTAAGGACCAGCTAAGCCTCTTGATATATGCTGTCATAATACTCTATTCTTTTCCTTCTAAGTAGTTACTGGGATTCTGATTAAACAACTTTAATTGTTTAAAATCTTCCCTATTAGCACATAAGCTCCAGGAGGGTAGAGACTGTGCCTGACAGTAAATAAAATGTTGCAGAGAGAATGAATAAAATATTCCAGAACAACTTTCATAAGAGATAAGATACTAATTAAAATTGAGTAATTTACCTCAATTTAACAATATACTAACCCTACAAAATTGTTAAAAATGACCCTAACATCATTTCTTGAGACGTTCACTGAAATAAAAATGAGACTGTCTGCCAGTAACAACCTGTATAGTGTCCCTACAAAATGAACTGTATGTTTTTCCCATTAGAAAACACCACTACAAGAAGGAATCATTTCTCTGCTCTGCTCTTTTTGCCTCTTCATTTAAAAAAAAAAAACCTTCCCTGCCCCTACCCTTTTCTAAATTTATTTGTGAATAAAGTTAGAACAAACACCATGAGGATGAGGTTAACAATAAAAGGTGAACAGGGATCAAAATAAATGTTTTCATCCACATTTTCCACTCATCTTAAAAGCATAGCTATGATCATGTTACTTTCAAGTTTAAAATTCTTTCAAGATTTCCTTTCGCCTACATGACAAAATTCCAAGAGAGATCAAAGTCTCTCTTGATGACTTCTGTCCACTTTTCCAATCTTATCTATCATCACACTCACCTCTCTCCGAGAGCTGTGCCCAAGCCTGTCAGAACTACTTACCAATCCCAGAACATGCTTTGTGCCTTCAGTCATAAAATTTTTCCACTTGTTTCTTTCATCCTTAAATCCTACTCCACTCTTAAAGCCCAGATAAAACTACTACCTCCATGAAGACCTCCCTGATGATACCCACTCTCAGTCAGAACTTCTCTTCTTGATGTGTGTGTGCTCCAGTGACTATTAAACAGTATATATTATTGATACATATTATTGATTGTATTAAATAGTACATGTTTATCAAGGTACAATTCATAAATTGTACATATCTCAGAAAGTCACACAGGGATTATGGTTTAAATAACATGATTAAATTGAAAGGAAGTGCAATGTCATAAGCTCTTTTTAAAATTTCTTAAATTTTCATTGTAAGAAAAAATTATTCAAATAATTAGTCTTAAGATTTAATCCGAAATATTAAAAGTAGGCCTTAAAACATGAGGAAATGAACTGCTTTATTTTATATCCCCCCAAAATGACTAAATTTTCTAATCAGAGCCTGCTCCACAAACCAGATGTTACCTATTTCAAATATGAAATATTATTTAAATATCTGAGAAAAAAAATTAAAAATGGTAAAAAAAAATCTTACTGGAAAACACACAGGAAAGAATTAGTTTATCTTCCTTTAAGTAAAATCTAATGACAAGAAAGATGTTACAATTTTTTATTATAACATCTTTTATGTAAACTCTTTTAGACAATTATTGTTAAAATATGCCTGTAATTTATGTGTCAAAGTCTAAGGAAATCAAACTAAAGAACTATTTCAAAACCAAAATACTGACATCATACATCTATCATCTGTAAGTCAAACCATCTGGGAAAATACTATGAATTAAATTTATAATATACACCTGCAAGTGTTGTTCAAGTTCATTGTGCTAATACTGTCTTTGGAAGGAATGATGCTAAAGCTGAAACTCCAGTACTTTGGCCACCTCATGCGAAGAGCTGACTCATTGGAAAAGACTCTGATGCTGGGAGGGATTGGGGGCAGGAGGAGAAGGGGATGACAGAGGACGAGATGGCTGGATGGCATCACTGACTCGATGGACATGAGTCTCAGTGAACTCTGGGAGTTGGTGATGGACAGGGAGGCCTGGTGTGCTGCGATTCATGGGGTCGCAAAGAGTCGGACACGACTGAACGACTGATCTGATCTGATCTGATCTGATACTAAATGGACCGAGTTAGGTTTAAAATTCTTTCAATTATCTATTCTGAAATTGCTGTGGCAGTAAGACAATTACAATGAAGTTTTTTTAATGGCAAAAATGTACCAATATACCAAAAATAGAGGAATACAGATTTTTTCAATCTTTTTCTTTCTAAAATACTGAAGGTACATATACACTGGATACATATTGCTATACTATATACTTAATATAATATTAAAAGAAAAGACATAATAAAATTAAAAGAAAACCAAAAACATACCTGTGGAATATTCTTTAAAATAGGCACTGGCTGAATTATGGGTGAAACATCATATTTAGAAGCAGCAATTGGTTCAACTGGAGCTGATATATTCAGTGGTCCCATTCTCTCATCTTGACTGTTTATCAATTCTGTATTTTCACTGATTTCTATAGGAGGTATCATCTGGGCAGTAGGTTTAGAAGGAACTGATTCTTCCAGTGAAGGGTAAGTAAAGTCCACTAAAATCCCCAAAAGATAAAAATATTATGGAAAGAAGAGCAAACCCCATAAACAGTACTTCATGTCTCATGCATGTTCTATGTCGTAGTTAAAGTAAGCAGTGACAACCACAACAGTCTTAATGAATTGATAAACATTAACTTTCAGACTGTGGACATCTTGTATTTTTGTATGCCTAAAAGCAACTGCTATCTAACAGGACAAATGCACACACAACCAAGAACACTACCCTGAGAACAGAAAATGTTTAAAATTTTACCAAAGCAATTTTAAACAAAAATTTTCACATACATACATGAGATAGACACCTCTTCATTCTTGCCTCGTGGAGGTGGCGTAACTTTAGCATTTGTTGTATACTGTGGATAACAAAGGAGCCAGTTTTCATAGCCTCCTTCTAAAACCAAAGGTTCACTGCGCAGGACAGCTTTACTTTCCCACTATAAAATAAGGAAATAGTATGTTTAATAATATGGCAGCAGTCTCTTGACAGCTAAAAACACAACAAACCTGAATATTAAACTGTTCTTAAAAGATCCATTTCTTATAAATGATTACCAAAAAAAAGAGACAGCTGAATTCAAAATTCAGCATTTAATGAAACAAATGGATAGATCGGGTTTTTAAAATCACACAAGTAATCCATGATCTTAAAAGAAAAATAGGAACACAACTTAACATACAATAAAAATCTTCTGTGATATAACCTCATCACCCAGAAATAACACTCCAACATTTTAGTTTATTCTTACTGTTTTCTATATATACTTTTTCATTTTTTAAATAAAATAATGAAACTTATGCTGCTTTTCTTTTATACGATCATCTATTATCCATAAAGAGCTATATCATCATCTGTAATGACCAGATAATATTCTGTTTTATACAGACACATACACACACACACACCAAAACTGAATCAACTGTTTCAACAATTATTATTTTTCCTAATTATAAAAAATGCTGAGATAAATGCTAAAGATCCTATACATATGCCTAATTGACTCCATTAGGAAAAGTTCCCAGAAGTAAAGAGGGTAGGCCAAGAACATTTTAAGGCTTTTAATACATATTGCTCATCTTTGAAATGAACTTTTAAAAATATGTTTGTGTATTTCTGTACAATAATTTCCTAAAACCATTGGCTTAAAAGATGCCATCAAACTGCCCTTCAAAAAGCAATGTCAATATACAGATTTACCATCAGTGTATGAGAACGCCCATTGTAAGTCTTTATAGTTTTTACCAAACTGGGGGACATACAATGAGTTGTATTAGCATTTATATGTGAAGTTTAACATCTTTTAATACATTTAGTAACCCTTTATAGTCTATGGCTTAATCTCATCTTTTGCCCATTTTTCTACAGACTGCTATTTTTCTTAGTAAACAGTGAATGTACTCTGAGTATTAAGGAAAATAGGTTTTTGTCTTGTTACAAATATTTCCTCTGACTTTTTATTTGTGGTATTTTCAGTACAGTCAAATATATGAGCCTCTTTGGTTCAGGATCAAGGTAATAAAAACATTTATCAACGGTTTTTCCTGGTAGTTCATTGTTTGATTCAACATATTTATGTCTTTTACCCATTTGGAATCTAGTGTGGTCTAAGAAATAAGGCAGAGATCCTCTTTCTTTTACTTACAGGCTAGCCAGCTCTCCTCAAACCAGTTATTTCAATCCATCTTTTCCTCACTGATCTGTTATGTCATCTTTATCATACACTAAACTTACAGGTACCTTAGGCTTACCTTTATGAAACTGTCACTTTTTTAGTGAAAAGTAGGTAAATACTGGCAATTTCATATATCAGCCTATACCTGGGTATATTCTGCGATTTCCTACTTTGAAGCATGATTGTTTCAAGGCTTTTAAGACCGCTGTCCTGGAGGACAATGTTCCATCAACTGACCCTCCGACCAGCACACCGAGTTTTATTCTTACCACATGCTTACCAGCATTTAGTGCTATTCAATAATTTAACATATTAAACCAAGTATTATTTTTATCTCCGTTAATCTGATCGAGACAGTGACAGTAACTGTTTGGATCTGCATTTCTGATTACTAGCATGCTGGTATTTTTATGTCTTGTCACTTTCACATCTTCTATCTATGTCTATCTGTGTCTACTACTTACTTCAGCATTTTACCTTAAGTAATTGTATTTATTTGCAAAAACTCTTCAGATTTTAGGTGTTCTAAATCAGTGCCATATCTGTTGCAAATATTTTTACCTTCTGCCTTCAAATCGGTACATTTTTTCACACCTAAGTTTTTATTTTATTGTTGTATCTATCAGTCTTTTTTTCTTAGTGATTTCTTCCTTTATGTTTCATAACAAAAACAGCATTTTCCAAATAATTTACATTTCTGAAAGTTCTAATTATCCTATTAAGATAATTTTAATATTATTGGGTTATTCAAAACTAGTCTTTTAAATTTGAATTTTTTAAAAGTCTACAACCAAAGCATGATGGATCTTGATGTCGTTAAGATAATCAACTAGTCAACATACCCTTCTAACAACCAGAGAAGGCTTGCAATTACAGTAAACTAACAAGGAAACTTGCTAACCTTGAAAAGTGCATCTTTCAGACTCCGTAGAGTTGTCCCAAGTTGTAAATCTTTTGCAGAACTAAACCAGTCAAGAAGGACCACAGAATCCACACTCCCCCTCTTCTTCCATGTGTCTTTAGAATCATCTGGGAGGTTTGCTTCAATCCAACTAGCAGTGACTCTGAAATGTATTAACATTTGTATTGGGGCAAAAGTAGATGAGAGGTCCTAATATACTATTATAAGACACCAAGTTTTGTTCTACAGTCTTTATCATACCATAGCAAACGTTTTTTCTTTTTTGGCCATGTCATGGGGCTTCTGGGATTTTAATTCCCCAACCAGGGACTGAACCCAGAGCCCTTGGCAATAAAAGCAGAGTCCTAACCACTGGACCGCCAGGGAACTCCTCATATCATAGCAAACTTTAAGACAGCTTCCTTTCTAAGGTCAGACTATATGTTAAGAATAGCCTAAAATGTTTAACACCTTCACTAATGCATAATATTAAAATATATTTTAGTAATTATTAGAGACTGAAAGAAACAGACTCACTTGACCCTTAATATTAAAAAAAGGGGTGGGGAGGCAAAAAATAAAAACATAGGAACTCATTTGACTACATCTCAGTCAAATATAAATAATGGAGGAGAGGGGGTAACACTTTTATATTTCAGTTCTCTTATACCTATACAGATAATTAAAGTAACCAAATACCAAAATGCTTATTTAACAAACACATACAGCATTTACCATATGCCAGGTGCTATTCTAAATGTTTTATTCTCATTGACTCTCACTAGATCCTCACTATACTCCTATAAAATAGGCATTATCCTTATAGATGGGGAAACTGAGGCACAAAGGGGTTAGTATCCAAGGTTACAGTTGCCGCTAGCTCAGGTGTACACTCTTAACTGTTGTGCTGTGCTGCCTACTACATCATCATCTGTGAATCATACCAAGTCTACACTAAAGCACGTTCTTCACTTCCTCCTTCGCTCACACAAAAGCTTAAATTCTTACCTAAAGAGCCCGATGCATGGCTCCTACCTCAAATCCTATTACCTGAACATCCTTATCCCTGCTTAACTAACTTATTCCCCTCAATCCCACTGCACTCTTCGCTGCCTTGTGGCTCCTGGTTTTTGCAGGCATGCTCCTGCCTAAGCGCCTCTGCTCCTACTGTCCCCTCTGCTGGAACCCTTTTTCCTCAGGTAAGTGCATCACTCATTTCCCTTATATCAAGGTTAGCTGAGGGATAGCTTCTCCATGAAACCTTCATGGATTAAAATGTGTAATACTCACCCCAACATACACACTTAATACAATCATCTCCATAGCACTTATCAGTGGCAGATGTACATTTTAAGCTTTATTGTCTGTCTCACCTATCCTACCATCCTGTTAAAACATAAGCTCCACGAAGCAAAGATTCCTGTCTGTTCAGTGATTTAGCCCCAGCTCTTAGAACCACAGTAACTCAGCCCATCATGAGTGCTCAGTAAATATCTGCTGAAATGGAATGAATAATAGAGATTTGTACCTCCAGGTAAGGAACTCCACACTATTCCTAACAAGGCATTTCAGGATTTAACTGGTGATGTTGTCAACGTGGGCAGAAACTTGTATTCTAAGTAAAACTAAATGGTTTAGATAATTTAAGAGAAAAAAATCCTGTTCCTATATAATAATGTTGGTTACCATATCTTCTAGGAAATAAGGGGAAAAAAATATAAAATACTGTTTTATAGTTAAGTCCCACTTGATATACAAAGATTAGAGATTAAAAGGATGCTTGGTCAACAAAGGAGGAGGAAAACTGAAACATGATATTCTTAAGGACAATTTCTGACTCTAAGGATATATTTGCCTAAATACACTTTGTCTAAAAACTCATTAGTATTCTTCAGAACTCTAGTTTAGAAAACAATAAAATCATTCAGTACTCAAACTCCAGTCTTTCAGGTACCCCCTTCACAAGTTGCTACAATTCTGCTCTCCTTTGTCTACTGTGTAATGTTTTAACTATTTAATTGAAAGTAAAACTTTACTTGAATTGTTTTTAACAGGAAAGTGTATGTTCCTATATGCATGAAAAAACAGCATCATGTCCAATAAATAAAGGATAATCCTAAAAGTAAATAAAACAGATCAGTGAATTATGCTATGTTCACATAATAGATCACCAAAGAGCAATGAGAATAAACAAATTACAACCGCACACAATAATATACATGACTCTCACAAACGCAAGGTCAAGTACAAGAAGCCAGACATTGAAGACTTTAGACTGTATAATTCCATTTATAGAAACTACAAAAACAAATCTGTTGGTGGTTCCCTTGGGTGGATGGGGTATATGGATAGCCACAGATAGGTAGCATAAGGGGGGCCTCCTAGTGTGATGGTAATGTTCTGTTTCTTGGTCCAGACACTAGCTAAATGGATACATTCAGTTTTTGAAAACTGACTGGGCTAAATACTTAGGATAAAAGTGGTTTTGTATGTATACAATACTAGTAAAATAGGTATTCACCACCAGCTAGCTGTAGATACTGTTACCTGTAGAGAACTCTGAGGCCTGCCCTCTGGCAAGAAGGGGATATTAACAAATACTAAAAAGGAAAGCTAGCACCAACTGAAACATCTTTTAACTAATTCAGAAGGACTGAAACAGAAATTAAAAGGTAATCATTTTCTTGGTATGCAATTCATTGATCTTCAGTCTTCAATCTAAACTCACCTTGAGTTTCACATTAGTCAAATTCTTGCATTTTGGGAAACAGTTAAAGTCAACAAAAGTCACCAGCGTTCTGTTAGTATAGGTAAGACCACTGAAGATTAATCATAACTCTGTCTTTTAAAATCCTAGAAAAAAATATTCATACCTACTTGATTAGACTATGCACTCTAATCTCATTTTTTTCCTTTTTAAAAAATTCTTATTTTATTTAAAAATTTTTTTTCTTCTTTCCCCCACTTTGTCTTTCTTTCTAATCTCATTTTTAAATAGCATATTTGCAAAGTACTCTATTCTTCAGATTGAGCAATTATAAGCCTCAGCAATGTGCTAGAAACTGCGCAAAATTTATTACCGAACTTTAAAAATGTATCTTTTTAAGATCCCTTAAGTTACACCATAGATTTTAACTAATTCAGTAGCATAAACTAAGACCTAGAGAAGTTATATAATTTTCATAACACTGATAATAATGAAAATAGCCATGGAACTGGAGTTCTGGCTCTGTCACTATTATAATAATAGTTTCTAATATACAATGTATTCATGCAAGTAACTTTAAATTCTTTTACAGGTTAAAGGCTTTTAAAAAAAGAAAGAAAAAGATTAGTAGGTCCTTACTAGTGCCAGACACTGTGCTAAATGTATGCATATGTAAAATCTGTCATTTAAACTTCTCAAAACTTCTCAGATAGGTGGTACTATGGGCTTAGAGAGGTTAGATTACTAGCTAGAAGTAATGTAGCTAATAAGTGACAGAGTTACACAGTCTGAACACAGCCTGATTTTAGAACCCGTATTTTTTTCTTAATCACTTAGCTAACCTGCTACTTCTTCAAGAAAGTATTTGTGTATCTCTTACCACAGGTAATAGTATGGGGAACTTAAAAACAGAAAACAATTCAACTAGTTTATCAGTTTAGTCAGTTTTGTAGATATGATTCACAAGCTCAAAAATAAAAAACAGGAGCAATTACTCAACAAACACCTGGGGAAAGAAGACACACAAAAGCAGTTTCATTCCTCTTCTAATAAGGCTCCAAATGCCACAGACAGGAAACAACAGCCGAACGGAATGTCTTTTACACTACCCCACAGAAAGCGTAAGGTGTGCCACTGAGGAACAAAGAATGAAAAGGACCACAGGAAAAGAAAAGACCCACATTTAGCATGGATGCTAAGTTGCAACATTTACTACTGTCCACAGCTTACCATTTTATCTAAATATACAATGACTCACCCTGGACTGATGGCTTCTTCAGGAACACTGAGAGAATCTGAAATATGGGAATCCAGATAATCCTGCATTCTCCGAGCATCCATTATAATCAAGCTGATGTTTTTATCCATCATCATTGTGTATAGCTCCTTCGCTGTGATTGCTCCTTGGAATTGAGAGAGACAATGTAAGTGACAAGAAGCACCCAGCTCCATGTGCTGTCATATCACTGACCACACGGCAACCATAGTTTTCCTGGAAGTGTCGTATACTTGCTGTCCCATCACATTATTTATTACCTTTTAAACTAACTTTATACACAATTTGCTTTTGGCATTTATCAAGAAACTAGTTCAAAGCCTTTTTATAAAGACTTAAATACCAAAACTTGCTGGTGAATATTACAACTACATCTGGTGTTGGCTCTGTTGCTGTATAAAATATTAATAATATGTGTCTCATGAAAATATTCTAGTTTAAAAAATTAAGTCATTTGAGAAATGTCAACCAGAAAAAAAAATTTATGAATCAAAAGTTCTTGAAAGGTTCTAAATTTTTTAAAAGTCTCCTTGGGGTCTTTTCGAGGCTATCTGAAAACCTTGTAGATTTCCTAGAATAATAAGCCAAAAGTTTGTTATCTGTGTCCCACATGGGGTTGGTTAACCACGGTCACCTGTTTTCACTGGAACACAGCTACACTCATTTGTTTACATTGTCTATGGCTGCTTTCATGCAAGGCCCACAGGGCTCCTCAAGCATAAAATGTTTAATATTGAGCCCTTTAATATTTAGCAAAAATAAATACTCCCTATGTTGCTATTTTCCTTCCAGGTTCTACCACCTGAAGTGAAGATTAAAAAGTACTACCAGGAGGCTTAAATACATACAGAACTATTTCACCTGTGTGAAGAACATAGTCACGCTACCGCCAAAGCTAAAATACCCAGTTGCTAATAACCATCTTACTTCCTTTTCTAACCACCAAGATCACTTTGACATCAAAACAGTCCAAAGGGTGAAAACAAACCACCAAGAAGGGTAAAATCTAAGCAGGGTGAGATACAAAAGAACATATGGATAAAAACTATCTTAGAATGAATTGGTAACAGCTTTCAGGAAGGTACCTCACTACACTCAGTTTTACTTTTTAAACTGTTGTATGGCAATATTTTAAATAGATAATTTTAGTGTTACAAACAATCACTGTTGAAGTTAAATCTTTTCTGAGAGAGGAAAACTTAGGTAACTGCCTAAGTCTTATTGTTTAGGTCACACCCTTGTTACTGGCACGTCAACACCACCTATGGATAACATCCAAATTACTGGTTCAGATTTTTTTTGAGGGGAATGAAAGAGGCTTTGAATAATTAAGTCTACCACTCAGAGTCATAAGTACTAACAGTTACTTATATGACGTTTACTGTGTTCTAAGAGTATCACAGGCATTAACTCGATCACTCCTTACAATAACCCTAAGAAATAGATGCAATTATTATCCCCATCGTATGGGGGCAGGGGTGGGGGGGTGGGGAACTGAAGTAGAAAGGCGAAGTAATAAGCTCAAAGTGAAACTCAGAAGAGTGTACTCAAATCTGAGAAGTCTGACTTCTGAGAGTCCAGGCTCTCACCCACTATGCTAAGGTACATCTCGGGGTAAAAATGACAAGTACCAACTGTAATTTTGATGTTTTCAAATGTATATTACCAAAAATATTCCCTATGATATCTAAGTATAGACTATAGTGCATTTTCAGTATTACTGTACAAGTTAGGAAAAATGATAGAAGCTCACGTATAGATGAAACGAAATGCTAAGATCTCACTGTGTAAAATCTGAGATCAAGAGATCTCAATAACCTAAAAACTCTCTCTTTCTGAACACACTTACCTTTCTCTGTAGTCTCATTTTTTTCACTCTTTTCACCATTTATCTATTTCATAGGGAAAAAAAAGTTTCAACTTTAATAGAAACAAAAATTTTTACAGAAAGAAAAAGTCCAACTTTAATACTTCTTTGAAACTGAAAGCCTTCTAGAAAATGCAATGTGCAGGGTATTGGCATTTTATAAAAATACAGATGAACAGTAACGGCATTAGCAGGCTACTCTGACAACAGCTGAAACAACTAGTAACATCACATTCATACGTCATTTCCTCAAATTTTTCTCCAGTTAAAGGTGAAATATAATTTCAAAGCACAAATTATTAGAGAAACTTAGTCTTTAACTTAACAAGACAGCACTTCTTACAGTGAAATAAAAATTCCATTCCCTTCAGCATCCTCCAGTATAGACTTAAAGGAAAATGAATTAATACAAAATTTGTATTTCCTAACCAAGATAAAATGGGATAATTCTCTAAGGCAGTAGTCCCCAACCTTCTTGGCATCAGGGACTGGTTTCGTGGAAGACAATTTTTCCATGGACCAGGGCGCGGGTATGGATGGTTTCAGGATGATTCAAGTGCATTACATTTATTGTGTACTTCATTTCTATTATTATTATGTCAGCTTCCACTCAGATCATCAGCCATTAGATCCCAGAGGCTGTGGACCCCTGCTCTAAAGTACTAACTTATTTTGCAGATGGGAAAACTAAGGACCCACAAGAATTTATAGA
Source organism: Bos mutus (assembly GCF_027580195.1). NCBI lineage: Eukaryota > Metazoa > Chordata > Mammalia > Artiodactyla > Bovidae > Bos > Bos mutus. The sequence continues at coordinate 48,908,883 of NC_091626.1, read as the reverse complement.
TCTATTTCTGCATCACTAAAAGTAAAAAAAGAAATGTAGATTATGTGCCTCCTAATATGATATAATATAAAGTACACAGTATCACCTATAAGCATTCTTGTCAAAAAAAAAAAAAAAAAGAACCTGAATCTAACTGAGCTCTTAGGCTGAACTACCAGCCTACAGGAAATATAGGAGACAGAGGAACAAGCTAAGTGACACAAGGAGGAAGTAATCAGATAAATCCAGAATGTGGTTCATTTTATAGAACTGATCTAGTATTAAAAAGCCAAATGCAAGAAATGAAAAATGAGAAGGAGACTCAAGTACAGGATGCTATAGAGACTTAAGACACATTGCAACCAAAAGAAAATGAGTGGACCTTGTTTGGATCCTGATTCAAACCGATCAACTCTAAAAAATCATGAGACAAGTGGGTAAATATTAGACTGGGCTTTATTTTATATCAGGGAGTTATTGTTAATTTTGTGAGGTAGGAAAACAACATGGTAGTTATTAAGAAAAACGGTCCTTTCTTTGAGATGCACACTAAAATACTTAGCGGTAACATGATATGTCATCCAGAATTTGATTGAAGAAAGAAGAGGTGCAGATAAAAACCAAAGCAAACGTTAGTTGATTATTGAAGCTGTGTTAACAGAATTTAATTGTATTCTCTTTTCAATATAAAAAGGCTAAACAAAAGTAAAAGTAATGAAAGATAGCCTTGCTGTTGGAAAAGCAGCAAAATCAAAGTTTAAAAGTTCCTTTCATATAAGTCTTGGGAATCTTGACTTTTTTTTTATTAGCCATTTGACCTATAAATGAGTATGTCTCTACAGCAGTACTATTTATCTTACATTATGAGTTCCTAAAATCAAAAGATTGGATTTCTTCACTTCTTTTTACATAGTACCTCACCCACTATCAGAAGCAATTCAACTACTACTTCTTAATGAAATCAGTGATGACCCACATACAAATGATAGGTGAAAGCTACAAAATGCTTAGGAAAAATTAAAGTAGAAAATTTTACATGAATTTCAAACGTGCTTAAGGAATTATATTTTACAAAGAATAGCTTCTGAGGAGGTTAAAGGCAGGGAGTTATATTGATAACTGGTAGGTATCACTAACAGTTTCTGGCAAACAAATGATACAGCTGAAAAAACTACAAGTAATCGTTGAACAAAATGGAACCCAGAAGAAGGCAAAGAGGAAGGGGAACCTGGGACAGAGAAAAGAAGAAAAAGTAAAAGGGAAAAAATAAGAATAGAAAAAAGGTTTCATACCAAAGAAACAGTGTACCCAATCTTTCCCTAATGTAAATTACATTTATTACAAAGGAGAGACCTTAAAGATCATCTATTTTAAGACCTTCATTGGCCAAACTAAGTCCCAAAACAGTTAAGCAAGACTTGATATGGGACCCGAACTCAGATATACTGAATCACAGTTCAAATGCCCTTTCCACAACTCTAGTAAAGTCTATAATGACTGCTAAAACCTAATAATATACACAACATATTTCTGTAGAAGCATCAAAAAAAAATCTGGAATCTACTAAAGCTAGAATTAATTAATTCACTTTCTAGTGAAAACCCATTAAATATTATCCTTACTGCCTAAAAAGAAAAGACACAGTGAGTGGTATTTCAATCCCTCTTAAGCAAATCACGTGACAAGAAGAACCAGTCTTTCTAGCTCACAGAATAAACCTGAAATACCTTTTGGGTTTTGTCTTTGGCATCCAGTACATTTTCCAAAGAACTTTTATCTGATGTGCTATCATCCTCTCTTTCTGCTTCCTGCTTTTTCTGTTTCTGCAGCTGCTCTTTCTCCTGTCTGTCCTTTTCTTCAAGTTTTTTCCGAACTTCAGCTTCTTCATATCTAGTTGAAAAAAGAAGTCAAGATGTCTTTTATTGGCATAATGGTGGAAAGTAAAACATATCCAGTTCCTCACCTTGAAATATTTTATGGCTGTATTCTTTCAACTGAAATTCAATTCCACCAGTGTTGTTACAAATCACAAATTTGCCCTCTGTAGATTTATTTCAAATTGCTCAAAAAGCTTGAAAAGATACTCTATGCTCTCACGTGGAAGTTGTTTAATATTCTTTTTGCTCTTTGCCTCTCACTAATTTCAATCCTTTGAAGATTTAAATATGCTGCAATTTCCTTTTCAAAGGATTTACAGTCCTAAAATCCTAAAGCTAACTATAAAGCCTTATTATTCAATACCTCAAAATACAAAAGTACAGACTTTAAATAAGTGTAAGAACCTAAAGCCCCAAAGATCGAGGAATAAAGAACATGATTATTGCTATTAGTAGTATGATTAGGTAAATCTAGGCAATACAAGAGTAAACAATAATGGGTAATCCCAAAATTAGAAGAAACTCTAATTCTACTTGGTTGATTAACTGGCTAAAGGAGAAAGGGAATAGTGATTCTAAATGATTTCATCCACCTTAACATATTTCAACCCCAAGATTAGCAATTCTGGAAAGGACCAAGGGAACACATTAGTTGGAAAAGATAATGTCTAAGTAAAGGCTATGATGTATACAAGTATCCCTGCTTTTCCAAAGTTTTCTTTATGCCACTTCACTTTTACAAAAGACTTATCCCATGGACGGAGGAGCCTGGTAGGCTGCAGTCCATGGGGTCGGGAAGAGTCAGACACGAATGAGGGACTTTCCTTTCACTTTTCACTTTCATGCATTGGAGAAGGAAATGGCAACCCACTCCCATGTTCTTGCCTGGAGAATCCCAGGGAGGGCGGAGCCTGGTGGGCTGCCGTCTATGGGGTCACACAGAGTTGGACATGACTGAAGTGACTTAGCAGTATACATGAGTACCTGTTTTTACTAACTGAAACAAATCTGAAGATGATTTTCACTTATAGAAAAAGGTGAAAAATGAAAAACAAGTGCTTAGCAGTTTTTTTCAGCAAGCTGTTAGAGAAGTAGTGTACACCCTGGGCAGAGCTGGCACTGCCAAGCTCCTTCCCCAGGAACTACACTAGCATCTCAGCACCAAACTGTTATAACTTTGCACTGTGTCTGTGAGCATCTGTGCTGTACCTCGATTATTTGTTTTGTGCATCTGGTAACAAGACGTCTTCTAAGGTATTGCTTCTTCGCCCTCTGCCATTTCAGCTTAGGTATGGTTTCACAGAACACTTTACTTTCAGATAGCAAGGGAAAACCTGTTTAACTATAATAGGTTGGTGCTATTAACTGATCTAAGTATTGAAAATCCATTGAGAAAAAATAGTGAATTAAAAATAGTTCCCTTTTAATTTTGTTATTTAAAGAGTGACTAATGACTAAAAACTGAAACATATGGTGTTACAACATGTCACTGCAACATGAAGCATATGAGAAATTCGTGTTTTTCTGAAGAATCCTGTCAGAAACTTAGAAAAAAATGGACGAGTTATAATCTAATACACCAATGCTTATCTTAACAATGTATCAGTCTAAACATTTAAAATTTTCAGTAAAGAATATTAATGGTAACACACAAGTAAGACTTTTTCCCCAGGAACTGAAATTTATATGCATGGTCATATATAAATGAACAAATTCTAAACATTATTTTTATCTTCTAAATATACATTTTTCTAAAGATTTCATAATAGTGTCCATACCTGAGTTTAAGGCTTTCAGAGAGTCTCTCAGCTTCTTCAATAGCTTTTTTGATGTTTGCAGGTCCAAGTATAGAATGAAAGTGGTCCTAAAATTATATGAAAACCATTTCATACTGTTGGTACTAGCTACTGCACATAGCACTAATGCTAAAAACAGAAAATCATGCTGTGTATATAAACAAGTTTAGATAAAAATATTACGACTGAATAAAATCCTTTTTAAAACTTTAAACCTACATTAATGCATGACTTCTCCAGTTGTTTCAAAAATATTTCTTCATATCATTAGTATGCTTAAAAGTAAGTACTTTGTAACACATCTTTAAGGAGTGTAAATACTATTTTCATTGCTTATGAATAAGTGCCAAAAAAGCAAACTACATATTTTAGAAGCAATATATATTTTCCTACTGTAAATTTGTTACTTAGTTTTTTTAGTCTCAGAAGCAGTAAAGCAAATTCTATACCGATCTACAGCATAGCGTTTTTCTTATTTTATTTTATTTATTTATTTTTAATTTTATTTTATTTTTAAACTTTACAATATTGTATTAGTTTTGCCAAATATCGAAATGAATCCACCACAGGTATACCCACGTTCCACATTGTGAACCCTCCTCCCACCTCCCTCCCCTCCCCTCCTTCTGGGTCGTCCCAGTGCACCATTTTTCTTATTTTAAACTGAGATGTTTCCTTCTGCTGCTGCTGCTGCTAAGTTGCTACAGTCGTGTCTGACTCTGCACAACCCCATAGACAGCAGCCCACCAGACTCCCTCGTCCCTGGGATTCTCCAGGCAAGAACACTGGAGTGGGTTGCCATTTCCTTCTCCAATGCATGAAAGTGAAAAGTGAAAGGGAAGTCGCTCAGTTATGTCCGACTCTTAGCGACCCCATGGACTGTAGCCTACCAGGCTCCTCCATCCATGGGATTTTCCAGGCAAGAGTACTGGAGTGGGGTGCCTTTGCCTTCTCCGATGTTTCCTTCTACCTGTATTTTATACCTACCTACCTCCCAACTGGAGGTAAATCACTGTAGACATAAAACAAGTTTTACACTTGAGGAAACCATAACAAAAAATCAAATGCCAGGAAATAAATCATCAATAATATAATCTATGTATCTACGTTAAAACACACACAGACACACACACACAGGTTTAGTACATAAATTATTAACAAGTACAATGAAGTTTAAAAAAAAAAATCACTTCCCTAAGGGGACATTCACTGGATCTTGCAATCAGAGATATTTTCAAATCACGGCTGGTTTGACATGACAGTAGTATAGTGAGAGTCAGCTAACTAAGTAATGGAACTAATTCGCCACAGCTTATCACTATGAGTTTGCAAACAGAGCCTACTAGCACAATTCATCACAAATGATATTGTACTCAAAAGTTATGGAAGAGCTGGTAGGATAAATTTGTTGATAACAACTATCATATGTCTATCTAACCTAAAAGCAGATTGTATTTTAGTTGATTTTATTCTTCTAGATTAAATAAATAAAAGAGCATTCACCATGTAATTTTAATAAAAGTATAGTTTATTCAACATTATATCAACTAAAAATTGTAGTGGAAGGGAAGTGGAATTACTTCCATTATCACAATGTTCTGACTATTGATGTACTACTTTAAGAGAAAATAAAATATAATCATTAACATTTCTCTGATAAAAACAAAATATAAAGTACAACCAAAAAAACACTATGAGTTGCTTTGTTAATTTTTTGGTATGAACTCATTTAAAAGCCTGACTTAACACTGTTGAAATGCTGAAAAAATTATGTTTGGGCATGGCTGTTAAAAACTCCCAGAAGACATTCCCCTAATATCAGTGAGGTTTCTTGTCAATAATTATCTCTCTCTGTGCTCTTAAAGGAACACAGCTCAAGTAAGTATAACATTTTTCCAACTTTTCAATAGCATTGATAATTAGCAGAATAATGAAAAAAATGTCCAATACTTATACAACTAAAAGCATTTGCTTCTTGGTTTACCTATTCCTGAACACACAAATTCAAGCAATTCTAATGCTTCCCGAACAAAATGGTTTACTAATAATAATATTTAGGATTAATTATCAAGATCACCATGGAGATGTAAAAAAATTTTTTTAAAAAGGAATAAAAATATTCTAACTGCATCTAGACTTTGCTGTACTAATATTTTCAGTATATCTGCCTTCCCTTTTTTTCAAGATAACCCTAAAAAATTGTTCATAAACTGATATTTGTCAATGAATAAATAATAAACATGTTTTCTACTATTGAACTTGCTACATTAACAAGTTTTCTCTAAATCTTGGTGTAAAACCAGTGAAAAATGTTTAAGTTTCTGAAGAAGGCTGGTCACATTACATTCTGTCCCTTTGGATTTAAAGGATGAAAACCAGAAAATATGTAGTTACTAAAATTAATACTTCATATACTTAAACTGCACCAGAGAAGCTGAGCTAAATGAAACAAAAAACAGTTCTACGACTGAAGCAGATGTGGTACCCCAGACAGAGCAAATAGAAAAAAACAATCCCTTTACAGAAAACCAAGAACTGAACATCTGCAGCATATGAAGTGAAAGCTTGGGTTACTTGAGCCTTTGCAGGGAGCTTCTTCACCTGAACAAGTCCTGCCACTTTCAACTATCAATGATACATTCTTCAGAAATGCAACAGATACTCTGTGGAAATGGAAAACTTTCTAACTGATTAAAATTTACTCCAACCTCTTCAAGCTTTAAAAAAAAAAAAAAGTAAATACATAACCACTCCCAATCTTGTCAAAGAAAAAAAAAGTAACCACTAAGTTAGAAAAATAAAGCAAAAGTTAAGTAAGTACATAAAAAAATTGGCTCTACCACAAAAGACAAAAACGCAGACACCAAAACTACCGCAGTTCTCCAAATCTTCAAATCTTTCAGTATCTTTTTTATATTTCTGACAGAATTCAGATTTATGTTTTAATGAATAAAACATGTTTACAATAGAAATAAGCAGAATAACTGCCACCATTTATTCAATCACCCATCCAATATTTATAGAATACTTACAGTATGATAGGAATGATAATACAAGACTTATCTCTGATTCTTACCGCAACCCACCAAGAAGTTCCCCTTTACAGGAACTGGGGGTGCTCAGGATAGATGAAGGAACTTGCTCAGGAGCCCAAAGTGAGAGAGTGCAATCCCAACCCATGTATGTTCCACCCCAGTCTGTGATGTTTTTGTGATGCCACCAGGGTCTTCCAGCACTGGGTTCTTTTTTATTATTTCATAAATAAGCCAAAGCTTTTAGTTGTGGGTAGCCCTTCATAACCCATACATATGTATTTAGCAGAGTGGCTTTTCTTCAATTTTATGTTGAGCAGAAACAACATGACTCAAAGACCCTCTGAGTAAAATGTCCATTACATAATTGTTATTTTCAGAAATCTTCCAGTGGAGTTAGGAAACACATCAGGGATGACAGGAAGTATTAAATACATGAATTATTTACTGGTTCTAAGCAGCATCTTTTTAACAGATATGGTAAAAACCATCAAAGAGGGTGCAAAATAGGGCTCCATCTTTATCTGAAGGTAAGTATGTTCAAGAATGTTCCAAGGGCAGGACCATTCCACCCACCTCTAGACAGGAAGATGAAGCTCCAAATGCAAGGGGCTACCTTTCCAAAGCTAGATCTAAAACCCTGTAAAGATTACTAGCATAATTTTGCTGGTGAGAAGAAACACCAGCAATCATTTGCCACCATTAAAGAAAATAGTAAAATTATCCCATAACCCACAACCAAAAGAAATTATCAGTCCCATTACTGTGGACAAAAAAAAAAAAAGGTTATTTTGAAGAGTAAGAGAACTTCTCTTTTTATGCTTCTATAAGTCAATTTAAATGAAACAAGCTAATTCTGCCACTAGTGAATCAAAGTAAAAATCACAATATTAATTCAAGAATGGCTTGTCTACCAGGTAAGAAATCTATGAGCAGGATTTTGCTACTATTCTCTAGTAGCAAGATCATTCCTAGGTTAAAGGTAGAACCATGAACACAATATTCTTCCCATTTCTTTAACCCAGTTTCTGTTTTCTTCTTTCGTTTGTTTCTGGTGTGATAAAAATGCAATCATCTTCTCCAGCAACACTTATCCCAATCAAAAATTCTCTTTACCCACTAACACCTCTCCCACCATCCCTCCTGGTGCTTCAGCAAATTCAAAGAAAGGCACCTGGCTCAAAGGACTGAAAATAATAAATATATAAAAATGGAAGCGGTCAACATTAATTTTGCAAGCTGAGATCTTTAATATGGCTATGATGTCAATTAAATACAAGAGCTATCACATAAAAACAAGTGACTAAACCCTGACTCTTGAAAAAGTATAACTACAGTCATATATTTCTTACTTAATGCATGAATAAACTGAATCCTTCCATTTGACCTGGCAATAATTACAACAGAAAACTAACTACAAGTCTGTATGTTGCTATAAACTTGTTCTAATGCAAAGCAAATGAAGTGTGTGTATACAGTGCGAGTATGTACACACACACACACATATAAACTTGCAAATAATTAAAGTAAATCTTTAGTTAGCTTTTTCTGCTTGCAGAAGAATTTGAATTTGCTGCTAAATTTCAGGGTTAGTTAAAAATTTTAGAGATGAACAGCTCTACCATGTGACAATAACTTAGCAAATAAAAGCTTAGAAATAAAGGGTACCTGCTGTTGCATGAAATCAGGCCTTTTTTTGATAAGATTATAAACAGTCACATATTTCATATATAGCACATAGGCCCTTTCCTCATCACGATCTAATCTGCTTTCTTCTGCAGTCTTGAAGATCTTCAGGGCACTCTGTACATAACTTAAAATCAGAGGAAAACATAATTATAACACTTGACATCTGGGAGGAAAAAGTCATGTATAAAGTCTACAGAGAATCTCAATACATTTCATAATTTAGACTGCACTACTTCAGAATTGATACAAAGTTAGATATAAGTTTGGATACAACATGAAAATTTCCCTTATGCTACAATTAAATACTTACGTTTCCTAAATTTTTTGTATGTCACCAAACTGTTCAAAATGCACCTAAGACTAGTTTTGTTTTTTTTTTTAAACTTTACATAATTGTATTAGTTTTGCCAAATATCAAAATGAATCCGCCACAGGTATACATGTGTTCCCCATCCTGAACCCTCCTCCCTCCTCCCTCCCCATACCATCCCTCTGGGTCGTCCCAGTGCACTAGCCCCAAGCATCCAGTATTGTGCATCGAACCTGGACTGGCATCTCGTTTCATACATGATATTTTACATGTTTCAATGCCATTCTCCCAAATCTTCCCACCCTCTCCCTCTCCCATAGAGTCCATGAGACTGTTCTATACATCAGTGTCTCTTTTGCTGCTAAGACTAGTTTTTAAAAGATTACTACAAAAGATAATCCTGAGGCAAACAGTCCTCCAGCATCCATATAATAGTCATACTCTACAACAGAGCTGTATACTACTCGTATTGAAGTAGGGGAGATAAAATAGTTACTATTTTAAAGTTAAATACTTTTCAATTCTCCTTACTCTTTTCTAATTAACCATGATGTAAAATTCTCCCCACCCAAGAAACTAGAGCCAGGAAAGGGGACATGAGTTTAATCTTTTAGAGTTTTCTACACAATAGCTGAATGATTCACTGGCCCTAAAAGGAAAAGAGATTTAAAGTCTAAAAACATGTCATCTTAAAACTCCACTTCAATAAAATAATTTGAGGATTCTATGGCATTCATTCTAAGGACATTTTCCTGATTTAACAGTCCTCTGAAAGCAAATTAATAAACATTTCTACAAGAGGAATTCATTCACCTACAACTAAAGTTTCACCAACCAAGTTACAATACCGATCTTATACACGATATGCTTTATCAATAATTTATTTCTACAAAGCAGTGCATCCGGTTTTCTATATTTTTCAAACTATGCTCTAAGACTGAGACATGGATTAATGATGAAGTTGGTCAGGTGAAGGAATTAGAAAACCACAGAAAGGAACAGGGGCCAAAGCAGTCTCTAAGACGGAAGGCAGTCCTACACAAGGACAATCTGTCAGTGTGTATGCCCTCTCAAGCATAGCAGTGAAGGCCTAGAATAGAGGTAAACCAAACCAGAGCTTAGTAAGGAGATTCTCTAAGAGTTTAGGAGTGGGTGCAATAGCCCTTAGGTTTTTCCAAATTTCTTTTCACTAAGATGCACGTAAATCTCATGGGCCCATACATACCAGATCTAGCTGAGACGGCTGCAATGCCTGTGTGAGTCCAGTGAACCAGCCACACATCTTAAAAGGATTCTAGCATCCGCTAGACTAGTACTATGACATTGTAACAGTATGAGTTGTGGTGGTACATTTAGGAAGTTCCTCCAAGATACCACTTCCTGTGGGGTCAGGGTAGTCCTAGAGCTAAAGCAGACACTGCTAAAACAGATTTATCTATTTTAAAATTAGATGAAGCTCTCTGAGAAAGCTTCAAGATGGTTTTATCCTTCCCACTATTTCCTATTTGAAAATCATTCCAAGCGAGTGTAACAGAGCTACTTTCTCTATCACCCCATCAACACCAACTTGGCTCAAGAAGTAGGCCAGTCACTCTCTCATTCTTCCGACCCCTTCCCCACCCAAAAATCTTTTTGAAAGCCCATATTATCTTCAGTAACCTTTAAGAGTATCAGTTCATTCTAGACTTTTCTTTCCTGATCCTCTTTAAAGTTCTTACTATTCTGTCTTCATCCATGTTGTATTGATATTTTCTTCCCATCTTGTTCATTTCCTCTACAAAATGACTTATAAAGATGTCCCAGTGCAATCACAGGTTTAAGATGCCTCTTCACAGGTTCATTTAGAATCATATATATTATTTTTTAGAGCCTTACATTTATCTCCAGTCACAGAACACGTGTTTTCCCCCAATTTCTAAAATCTGACTGCCTCAAGTGTAGGGTATAAGGCTGCCAAGACCCACCTTTCTTTCTGAAACTCTCTCAACTCTGTAATAATATAGTTACATATGTCCAAATCATCTCCTTTGTTGGTCAAAATAAATTCAGAAGAAAAGTTCCCCTACTGCCTCCTGTCCTTACCGGAGATAAAACTATCAACAAGTTAACAATTTTAGTGATATCCCATTTTAAGCTAAATAACTTCCAATAAATATCAAAATACCCAGACTTCTCCATCTCTACTATATTTTATCTCAGGGCAAATTCAGGAAGGTATTATCTCTAGCCTCTACTACAACATACAGTTGACTTCAACATAAACAGACTGCATGTCCTCAAAAACAGACACACAAAAAATAAACCATTATGTTAAAAGTTCATGTCAAATTGGCACAAATACAGTGCTGAATACGGCATAAAAAATACATATTTCTTTTTTTTTTAATCAAAGAAAGACTGCTGCTAAGTCACTTCAGTCTTCTCTGACTCTGTGCGACCCATAGATGGCAGCCCGTGAAGCTCCCCCATCTCTGGGATTCTCCAGGCAAGAATACTGGAGTGGGTTGCCATTTCCTTCTCCAATGCATGAAAAGTGAAAAGTGAAAGTGAAAACACTCAGTCATGTCCGACTTTCAGCGACCCCATGGACTGTAGCCTATCAGGCTCCTCCGTCCATGGGATTTTCCAGGCAAGAGTACTGGAGTGGGGTGCCATTGCCTTCTCTAAGAAAGACTATGCTAGAACCATATTTTATATATGAGATACACAAGAATAAAAATGATCTTCAATTAAGTACATTTATACTGTTGCAAAGACATTAACTGTGGCTGAATGAGGTTTGTAGAATCCTTGCAGACTTTACCTCTTAAACTTACAATGTGATACATTTGTCCAGAGAACAGATAATATGCATATTAGCAGAATATGTATGTATTTTGCCAAGATAAAATTAAGAACTTCTCTAACTCATTTAATAAAATGGAAATAAATTAAAAGTTAATAGCTATCCCCCACATTTCATAAAGTTATTTTATATCACTTTGCTTTTACAGAAGACCTAACTCAATACTTCTTTTTCAGGAATGGAAAGAAATTCGAAGGGAATTTTTGCTTTCATGAAAAAAAGATAATTGTTTCCTTTCTTTACACTATTTTAGCTTACCAAACACTTCATAGAACACTCTAATTTTCAATAACAGATGATACCTGAATATAACTCAAACTAGCAAAGTATACATACTTCTTAGTGCTTATTTTCTCCGGTTTAACTTCTGTCTTCTTATTGAGGTCTTTTAGTGAAGAACTGAGGTAGAGTTCTTTAGGAACTGAAGCCACGGCAGGCATGATGAATAATCTTTACTCTTCCACTTCCGCAATGAATCGTGTACTTCATTAAAAGGAGTTCTTTTCTGAAACAAAATGAACACATATAATCCTAAATCCACCAACAGATGAATTGATGAAGAAGATAGGGTACATATATACAATGGAATACGACTCAGCCATTAGAAGAATGAAACTGCCATTTGTAGCAACATGAATGCAACTAGAGATTATTATACTAAGTGAAGTAAGTCAGAAAGAGAAAGACGAATACCATATGATATCTCTTGTATGTGGAATCTAAAATACGGCACAATAGAACCTATCTAAAAACAGAAACAGATTCATAGACATAAAGAACGGACTTGCGATCGTGGCGGGGAAGGCACAGTAGAGAGGAGAGCCGGGGGGAGGGACGGACTGGGAGTTTGGGGTTGGTGGGTGCAAACTATTACATTTTGATAGGTAACAACAGGTGCTAGCACAGGGAACTAAACTCAGTATCTGTGATAAACCACAACAGAAAAAATATACAGAAAGATGTAGGATATATATATGTATGACTGAGTCACTTTGCTGTACAGCAGAGACTGGCACAACAGCTGTAAATCAATTTATACTTCAATTAAAAAAGAGAGAACTTTTTCCCTATCACTTATTTCCACAATCTTAATGCTCTTCATTCTATCAGTTTAGTAATATTAGATGAATGGACATCAATGAACACTGACTCCTGTGATGCTGAGTAAGGTACAACTTAAGGGGGGAAAAGGCTTCTGCTCACCTACGTCAAACTCCAAAAGTACCCCAATTTGCTTTGATTCTAGTCACATTTTACATTAAATATTAATGCTTTCTCATTTCTTGATACTCATCCCTTCCAACCTTGTGCCACTAATCCACTCTTATTCACCAAACCTAGCTATTTTTCTCTAAAAGTCATTGTTATAATTTTAAATTTTTTCCATCTATACCATCTCTATGCATCTACAAACACAGATTTAATTAAGCACTTGAATTAGTAGTCTCAGATCTATGCATTTAGAAACAAAGATCTCATACATAAACATTTTCTACTCTCCCCCCTGCCCCCCGCCCTGTGAGTTCTATGTCTAAACCTATCAGTGATAGGGCAGAAAAAGCTCTGAACCATACCATAACTCCCAAATGGATTAATCAACATTAAATACATCCTTCTCCTTAGGTATCTAACTCATCAACAATGCATCTCCAGGGGAACACGTGTAAACCCATGGTTGATTCATATCAATGTATGGCAAAAACCACTACAATATTGTAAAGTAATTAGCCTCCAACTAAAATAAATAAATTTTTAAAAATTAAAAAAAAAAAAAAGAGAGTGACACCACCAGAAAGCAAAAAATAAAAATAAACCAAAAAAAAAAAGAAAAAAAGCAATGCATCACCAAAGCAGCAAAGAGCATCCAATAAAGAAAGAATACGATAGGGATCCCTTGGATTTCCAGATAATAACACTGAGGGTCTTACCTTATAAGAAACATAATGCTACATGTTAAATTCACAAAGGATATATAAGTCATGGCCCCTGATCTCCCAAGATAAACAGTTTAACTGGAGAACATTCCCTAACCTGCTATGCTCAACACCTCCTCAATCTCTGCTTATGCCCCTAAAGCTGAGTGAAAAAGCATGAATACATACAACATGACACCTTTTGTATGAAGTTTTAAAACAAACTAAAACTAGCAATATATTGCTTAAGGATAAAAATCAGATAAAGCTATAAATAAAGGTAGGAACAGTAAACATAAAATTCTATTTCTGGAAATGTGGAGGGTATAATGCACACATGGAGCTTCAGGGGTATCAGTAAAGTCAGGTTTTATTTCTCAAGTTGGGTGGTATATTCACAGATGCTCACAGATGATCATTTTATTTATGTATTTATTTAAGTATAATTGATTTACAGTATTATACACTACAGGTGTACAATACAGTGATTCACAGTTTTTAAAGGTTATATTCCATTTATAGTTATTAGAAAATATTGGCTATATACATCCTCTAGCTTATTTTACATATATTAGTTGGTGTGTTGTGCTGAGTCACTTCAGTCACGTCCAACTCTTTGCGACCTCATGGACTGTAAGCCACCAGCCTCCTCTGTCCATGAGATTCTCCAGGCAAGGATACTGAAGTGGGTTGCCATGCCCTCCTCCAGGGGATCCTCCCAATCCAGGGACAGAACCTGAGTCTCTTACATCTCCCGAATGGGCAGCTTGGTTCTTTTACTACTAGCGCCACCTGGGAAGCCCATAATAGTTGGTACAGATGATCATTTTATTGTAAGGCTTTTATAGCATATAAAATAACATGTAATGTACTTAACATTTTAAAATTTTAGAGAAACCAATTATATTAATATTCTATTAACAATGCAAATGTGAATAAAATATCCAGCTGTATAGAAATATGAAAAGAATACCCAGACAGATGTAAGTTAGAAGTTATGGGTGAAACAAGTAAACGTAAAGTTTATGTTTGTAAGCACTCATTAAAAAGACAAGACAGATTTGGAATAGAGTCTGGTATATATAACATCACTGAACACAGCTTCCACACAGTGTTATGACGGGAAGCAAGAGCACAGCATTAAGGAACAAAGGAATGGAAGTAGACTGTAGATAACTTTTTTAAAATGGCAATGAGAAGGAATATGATGGGATAGAGTAGTGCTTCAGAAACATAATTTCTTCTGAAACATAAGCAACGGTTGAGGAATAATACTTCTGACTAAGGAAAAGCACACTAAGGCCAAGAAACTAAGTTTCCTGGAAGGTGCTCAAGGAAACGGGAGGCCTTAGTGATGCTACAACAGAAGGTGACCGAGGGCAAGGAATGTTGGAGCTTGGACTATTCAGGAAGGCTAGAGGACACAGGGCTTCCCTGGTAGCTCAGCTGGTAAAGAATCGCCTGCAATGTAGGAGACCCCGGTTCAATTCCTGGGTCAGGAAGATTCCCTGGAGAAGGGATAGGCTACCCACTCCAGTATTCTTGGGCTTCCCTAGTGGCTCAGATGGTAAAGAATCTGCCTGCAATACAGGAGACCTGGATTTGATCCCTGGATTGGGAAGATCCCCTGGAGGAGGGCATGGCAACCTACTCTAGTATTCTTGCCTGGAGAATCCCATGGACAGAGGAGCCTGGCGGGCTACAGTCCATAGAGGGTCGCAAAGAGTTGGACACAACTGAGCAACTAAGCACAGCAGAGGACAGAAGGTTAAGGGTAATAAAACTTACCCTGCCTTTTCTACCCCCACCTAGCTCAGCTAGGATTTTAAGCTTACTCAGTCATAAGAAATATTTGCTCCCCTTGATATAGGCTAACTCTTGAAATATAATTTCCAAAAAGCCCAATGATTTTTCACTGGTAACACTAAGTGTACTAAGATAAGGATTAACGCCAGAGATAGACAGAGTAACTTAGCACCAGTCCGATAGTATCTGTTTTTTCCAACTCTATCCTTTTTCTGGGTCATTAAGTATTAGTGGTCTAATCACAGAACACACATTCAAAAAGTCAGGTAGAGTCTATTTTGTTGATTCCTGACAATCAAGTTTCTTGGTTGGGAAAGAGAGCTATTTATTTGAACCTTCTAAGTTGAAGATCGAGAATATGTCTCAGTCAAATCTGTTTCTCATGATTACCTTAAAAGCTTGGATCTTTGAAAGACAAAGAATATTAAAATGTATATGCTACCTAGGCAACTTAAAATAAAAAACCATTAGCCATTTCAAAGTTAAATTCAATTTGAACATTCACAGATATTCTACCATAGAAGACATTGTGCTCCCAGGAACTCAAAAATTATATGCGATCCATTTCCTCACAAAGTTTAAAAATTAATGTGAAAGAGAAAATATTAAGTAGTGTTAATACAACATGTAACCATAAGTATCAAACTATAAAGTATAAATAATGTACAATAAGAAAAATTAAGAAGATCAAGTATAACTAGAGGGATCTTAGGAAGCATCAGGGAAGGGATTGCATTTATGTGAGTCTTGGTGAGAGAAGGCTTTTTGATAGATAAGCAAGTATGAGGAAAAAGTCAAAAAGTAAAGAATATTTTTGGGAACTAGCCAGGATAGAGAATGCACAAGGATTTGCTAGTTAGATTATATTCTTTGCAGCCAAAGATGGAGAACTATACAGTCAGTCACTATACAGTCAGCAAAAACAAGACTGGGAGCTGACTGTGGCTCGGATCATGAACTCCTTATTGCCAAATTCAGGCTGAAATTGAAGAAAGTGGAGAAAACCACTAGACCATTCAGGTATGACATACAATGGGAGTAAGAAATAGATTTAAGGGACTAGATCTGATAGACAGAGTGCCTGATAAACTACGGATGGAGGTTCATGACATTGTAAAGGAGACGGGAATCAAGACCATGCCCAGGAAACAGAAATGCAAAAAAGCAAAATGGCTGTCTGAGGAGGCCTTACAGATAGCTGTGAAAAGAAGGGAAGGAAAAAGCAAAAGAGATAAGGAAAGATATACCCATTTGAATGCAGAGTTCCAAAGAATAGCAAGGAGAGATAAGAAAGCCTTCCTCAGTGATCAATGCAAACAAATAGAGGAAAACAATAGAATGGGAAAGACTAGGGATCTCTTCAAGAAAATCAGAGATACCAAGGGAACATTTCATGCAAAGATGGGCTCAATAAAGGACAGAAATGGTATGGACCTAACAGAAGCAGAAGATATTAAGAAGAGGTGGCAAGAACACACAGAAGAACTGTACAAAAAAATCTTCACGACCCAGATAATCACAATGGTGTGATCACTGACCTAGAGCCAGACATCCTGGAATGTTAAACCAAGTGGGCTTTAGGAAGCATCACTACAAACAAAGCTAGTGGAGGTGATGGAATTCCAGCTGAGCTATTTCAAATCCTGAAAGACGATGCTGTGAAAGTGCTGCACTCAATATGCCAGCAAATTTGGAAAACTCAGCAGTGGCCACAGGACTGGAAAAGGTCAGTTTTCATTCCAATCCCAAAGAAAGGCAATGCCAAAGAATGCTCAAACTACCGCACAATTGCACTCATCTCACACACTAGTAAAGTAATGCTTAAAATTCTCCAAGCCAGGCTTCAGCAGTACGTGAACTTCCAGATGTTCAAGCTGGTTTTAGAAAAGGCAGAGGAACCAGAGATCAAATTGCCAACATCCGCTGGATCATGGAAAAAGCAAGAGAGTTCCAGAAACACATCTATTTCTGCTTTAATGACTATGCCAAAGCCTTTGACTGTGTGGATCACAATAAACTGTGGAAAATTCTTCAAGAGATGGGAATACCAGACCACCTGACCTACCTCTTGAGAAACCCATATGCAGGTCAGGAAGCAACAGTTAGAACTAGACATGGAACAACAGACTGGTTCCAAATAGGAAAAGGAGTACGTCAAGGCTGTATATTGTCACCTGCTTATTTAACTTCTATGCAGAGTACATCATGAGTAACACTGGGCTGGAAGAAGCACAAGCTGGAATCAAGATTGCCGGGAGAAATATCAGTAACCTCAGATATGTAGATGACACCACCCTTATGGCAGAAACTGAAGAAGAACTAAAGAGCTTCTAAATGGAAGTGAAAGAGGAGAGTGAAAAAGTTGGCTTAAAGCTCAACATTCAAAAAACTAAGATCATGGCATCTGGTCCCATCACTTTATGGCAAATAGACGGGGAAACAATGGACACAGTGGCTGACTTTATTTTTCTGGGCTCCAAAGTCACTGCAGATAGTGACTGCAGCCATGAAATTAAAAGACACTTGCTCCTTGGAAGGAAAGTTATGACCAACCTAGACAGCATATAAAAAGCAGAAACATTACTTTGCCAACAAAGGTCCATCTAGTCAAGGCTATGGTTTTTCCAGTGGTCATGTATGGATGTGAGAGTTGGACTATAAAGAAGGCTGAGCGCCGAAGAATTGATGCTTTTGAACTGTGGTGTTGGAGAAGACTCTTGAGAGTCCCTTGGACTGCAAGGAGATCCAACCCGTCCATCCTTTAGGAGATCACTCCCGGGTGTTCATTGGAGGGACTGATGTTGAAGCTGAAACTCCAATACTTTGGCCACCTGATGAGAAGAGCTGACTCATTTGAAAAGACCCTGATGCTGGGAAAGATTGAGGGCAGGAGGAGAAGGGGAAGACAGAGGATGAGATGGTTGGATGGCATCACCGACTCGATGGACATGGGTTTGGGTGGACTCTGGGAGTTGGTAATGGACAGGGAGGCCTGGTGTGCTGCGGTTCATGGGGTCGCAAAGAGTCGGACACGACTGAGCGACTGAACTGAACTGAAGGCCTGAAAAATAGAAACATATAAATGGAAGGCTGTGAATGTCATGTTAAAGCATTTAGTTTTTTTCTAAAGATAAAAGAGAGCCATAAGCAAAGATCTAAGAACAGTTACATGATCCAAACTAACAGTACAAGGTTAGGCTTTAAAAGACTAGAGATAAGGAAGATATTAGTTACACATTATAATGATCCTAAGGAAAGATGATGAAGGTCAGAACTAGGGCAGCAGAGATGGAATGGAGGAGGCAGATAAACATTAGAGACACCACAAAGGTGTCTTCTTTGACTGAGACAAATTCTTGACAGAACTTGACAACTGATTAGACACTCGGGGGCAAAGTACAGGGATAAGATTGTGAGGACATCAAAGTTTTTAATGAGGGTTTCTAGGAGAAAGATTCTGATTTTTTAAAGTTATCTTTTCTGTCCTTATTTGATTTTTGAGAACAGCTGAAACAAAGAACAACTTTCTCTGATGACATCATCAGAGGATCACAGTTGTTTCCATTTTCATTCATTAAGTTGTAAGTTATACTGTCAAACAGATCCTGAGTGTTAAAAACACATCCAGCATTGCCTCAATTTCTATTTCAGCCTCTACAATCACATACATTTCTGGAGAAGTCAAGGCACAAGGTAAAGGGTATTTTTCCCTAATTGAATGAGAAAGCAAAGAAAAATACGAATCCAACTTAAATGCATGTAAACTTTAATGAATTATATTTTTGATAAGTCACTCTGCTGCATTTTGCCATTAAAGAAATTTTAAAAGAGAATGACATAAAATAACTCAAGGCCAGAATAACTGAATGGATTTACAATTTCTTACTTTGGCTGCAATAGTAACAACAAACCCACTGATACTTACAATGGGAATGTTCAATAACTACAGAACTCAAATAATTTTAAAAGCTGCTTGTGTAGCTCTAGAACTAAATACAACATATAACCTGAGAAAACTATGTACACTTCAAAAAAGATTTTAAGTACAAAAAAATGAAATAAATGTATGTAAGAAAAAAGGTCTTCTAAAACAAAAAATAAATGCTTAAGACGTGTAAACCTGACAAACACTAAGGACTCCAGCTTAATCAAACAGCAATGCTCCGAAAATGAAAACCAGGCAGTACTGAAAATGAGTTGATAATAGGGAGAAAATGGAAGAAATATATACCCCGCCTCTTCCCTTTTGACATCTTTCTGATCCTTCCAAAGAGAATTAGCGATTGGATAACTTGAACCACAGAGTAAAGACTAAAAAGTAAAAAAAGTAACAACTGAGGTTTCTGGTCATTCAGACTGGTCAAGATACCTGACCTAGGGCTTCACACCAGTCACTGCCAAGGTTGCTGGCAAGACTGAAAGGAAACTGAAGTTTGTCTTTGTTGGCCGTCCATCATCTCATCTCCCCCCATCTCTGGCCTTCAGACAGCAACAGTATTCATGAGACATCATCTGACTATCTTAAATTTCATATAATCCATTCAACACCCTTCCAATTAAAATGCCCAGACAAGTGAGTATTGATGAAATAATCTGTTTCAAAGAAATACTTGAGGGCTGAACTCTTTCAAGGATTAAATCACTGCTAAAAAACAAAACAAAATTTATAGTATTGTCTGAGTATTTACTCAGTGTCCAGTGACAAGCACAGTGTTTTAAACAATCAATTCAGAAGGTCACAATCATCATAAAAAAAAAACAACACACAACTAAATCCTAAAGAGAAAATATCAGACCATGTCACACATAGTAAGGTTAAGAATTGTTTCATGAAATTTTAGTTTAAAAAAAAAAAGAAAGAAATTTTAGTTTAGGCTATGTGTACCTGTGTATGCACCTACAGAGCACTGGGTAGAAACATGAAATGTATTTCTTACTACAGGTTACAACTGAAAAAGTGAAGAAGTCCTGCAGAGCAATGCTATACTCCAAGTGTGGTCTACAGACCAGTGCTGGTTGAGGAATTGCTGGTTACCAGTCTGTGATAAAATAAGCTTATAACAGGGAGGCCTGGCGTGCTGCTATTTCATGGGGTTGCAAAGAGTCGGACATGACTGAGCAACTGAACTGAACTGAACTGAAACCAATTAAGCACACTGAATTTTTCATAGTATCAAGACTTTCTTTAGGAGGAGAGCAGTGTACTCATTTATATTCTAGTACAAGCTGCAAGCCTATAATAGAGACTGGCTACTTTGAGTAACTGCTCTAGGGGGATAGAGAATACCACAGGGCTTCTGGTCACAAATATCTTGGTCTAGTTACCAAGACCAAACTAATACTCATTAAATAATAAGCCAACAACTAATTCCTACAATATACATTTATATATATATATAAATGCACAAATATATTAACTCCATTCATTGGGAAGTAAAAAGGAGGGAAAAATTCAGTGTAACTTGGGGTGAGGGGGGAGCTTCTTCCAGCCCAGACTATACTCTTTTATGCTGATCCTTTGTCCTTCAAAAACCAATTTACGTGAAGTCCCTGGAGGTCCAGTGGTTAAGATTCTACACTTCCAGTGCAGGGGGCACAAGTTCGATCCCTACTTAGGGAACTAAGATCCCACATGCCGCAAGGTGTGGCCAAAACAACAATAGCAACAACTTAAGTTTCACCTCTTCCATCCTTGATGGTCTCAGATCTGGAGTTTATTTCTTGGTCTAAATTCTATACTATTTGTTACCTATATCATTCTTTCAGTACAGAATTTGGACCAGATGCCAAGTGTGACTACACTTTAAGTTACTCATACGTCATAAGCATGCAGTATCATGATGCTGTGATAAAAGACAGCCACCTGCCCTAAGGACAGGAGTTAGCCATGAAGAGAGTCAGAAAGGAGGGCATGCAGAAGAGGAAATCAACACAAACAAAGACACAAAAAGAGGAATCAGGACAAAAAGAGTAAAGTAGTGAGAAAAATAAAGAATACAATAGGGATTATTAGGAAATAATCAATTAGATCAAGGAATTACACTTACTCGTCTTTACAAGTCATTACTCTAACATGCTAGATCTCTAATAATTACTTCAGTAGTCCTTAGAGTCAATCTTTAATAACTGCTGGCTAGCAATAATAAATTCTATTAGGTAAAGCAAGGGAGTTATATGATGGAGAACTTTTGAAACCACCCAAAATTATCTATATTTAATTCAGCCCACAGTAAGAAGCCAGACCTTCCTTAAAAAGGAAAATAGTACTTCTGGGCAGGTCAAAGTGGGACATGTAAGATAGATGTGAAGGAAACAGAAACAAGGGAATGATACTCTAGAAAAGAATAAGGAGCAGGCCACAGAAAAAAGAACATAAACAGGTAGAAAGATGCTTTGACTGAAACAATGTTTTCTCTCTTAAGTGCATACACACACACACTTTGAAACCCTGAGAAATGGGAACAATGGGAGTGCTATTAACAAAACAAAGGAATACTGCAGTTTAAAACACTGACCAGTTTACAGCAGCATCTCTCAACGTGGGCACTACTCACATGTTGGGCTGAAGAACTCTTTGCTGTGGGGCTGCCCTACACATGGTAGTAGGTTTAGCAGCAGCCCTGGCCTCACCCACTAGATGCCAGTAGTATCCACATCTCTCCAGTTGTGACAACCAGAAATGTTTCCTGACGGACAAATGTCCACGATGGGGGTGGGGGGCAGGGGATGCAAAATTAACCCCATATAAGAACCACTGATTTACAAAAAAAATTTGAACATGTTAAGTATATGAAAAAGAAATAGTATCTAAAAAAAGATGCCCTGATAGAGATGTAAATATGTAATTAGATACCAAGTTTACAGAAAGCCAAATAGATATTAAATCAACTATTAAGACGTTAATGTTAACTTTTATAATCCTTATTGTTTTGGGAGATAACAAAGTATTGACATGAATAGGTTATCTAGGATAGTTTAAATAATTCTATTCTCTTCACTTTTATGTATATTTTAAAACTTCTAAAATAGTTTTAAAAACATAATCATCATTCACACTAGTAACTAATATCAGGAGAATGAATCACTAAGGAAATGATATCTTGTTTCTCTACAGCTGACAAGATACCTTAAGGACTGGAACCTGGAGAATTCCAAAGTTACAAAGTTCTTACACTGCTAAAAAGAAAAACAGAGTCAAATAACTAGCCTTAGTTTTGAAGAGTGACTAAAAACTGGCTTCAATTTGGTAACGTTTAGAATACAAAGTGCAGGGCTGGGGGCTAGAGAGAATACAAAGAATATACCTCCTCATGTAGTTCTACCTCTTAAGAGGAAAGGTAAGTACACAATGGTAATACAAAGCAACTACCCTAATATAGGCACTAACATACCACGCCAAAAGTTTCTTGGTTTTATTAAGAAGGATCATTCCTAGAAAATAGACAAGGGTAACTGTTTTACACAATAAATAGGTGTCTTTCTACATATGTAACCTTGCTCCATTTCTTATCTCTCCTCCCTCTTTATCTCTTCAATTTTTCTTAACTGATGCCAAATGGATGAGCTGGGAACCCAACTGTACTTAGTAAGTACCAGAAAAAAAGCTATGGTTTGCAACCCTAGCTGTATATTAGAATCACCCAAGAACTCGAAAAAAATACTCATGCCCAGAATCCATTCCTAAATAGTTCAATTAGAATCTGAGTGAGATTTGAACATAAGATTTTTATAAAGCTCCTCAGGTTAATTCTAACATACACTCAAGACAGAGAACCATGAGCACAAAGAATGGATATAAGTATGTTGCTGCTGCTGCTGCTGCTGCTAAGTCGCTTCAGTCGTGTCCGACTCTGTGTGACCCCATAGACAGCAGCCCACCAGGCTCCCCTGTCCCTGGGATTCTCCAGGCAAGAATACTGGAGTGGGTTGCCATTTCCTTCTCCAATGCCTGAAAGTGAAAAAATAAAGTGAAATCGCTCAGTCGTGTCCCACTCCTAGCGACCCCATGGACTGCAGCCCACCAGGCTCCTCGGTCCATGGGATTCTCCAGGCAAGAGTACTGGAGTGGGGTGCCATTGCCTTCTCCATAAGTATGTTACTAGAAGCAATAAAACAGTCTGAAGATGACAATTAGTTTTCAGCTGAAATCAACATCTTAAGTTATATCATTCCCAACCTACCAAAAATTATGAGAAATCATTTTTATTTTTAATATTTTATAATTAAAAAACTAAAGTAAAACCTCCAGGATTCCTACACCCACAGCTTTTCAATGTTTGAAATTGATATTATAATGTATAATAATTTCATTTCATGACATTAGAGAGACATCAGGACAAATATCATATATCACTTACATGTGGAATCTAAAATAATGATATAGGTGAACTTATTTACAAAACAGAAATAGATTCATAGACATAGAAAACAAGCTTATGATCACCAAAGGGGAAAGGGAGTAGGGAGGAATAAATTTGGAATTAACAGACACACACTACTATATGTAAAATGAATAAACAATGAGGACCTACTGTATAGCACAGGGAACTATACTCTATATCTTATAATATCCTATAATGCCAACGAATCTAAAAAAAGAATATATATATATATGACTGAATCACTTTACTGTACACCTAAAACACTGTAAATCAACTATACTTCAATTTAAAAAAAGACATGCAGGTTCACATCATTATTGGTACATTTCAGATAATTTAGTATTATGAAAGACTAAACTGTAATGTGTTAGAAAAGACAAAGTTTAGCTCTCTCAACACTAACTTTATTCACTACGCATGAGTACTGTGTTACTTGAATTAGTATGGTTATAAATATGTAATTCCAAAATAAGTTTAATATAATATTTCATATTTACTAATAAATTCTATATTATGAAAGTACTGCAAGTCTTAGTTTCATTTCCACTTACTATCATATAACTCTGGGCAAATTCCTTAAATCCTCCAATGCCACCAGTGCCATTGCTCAGTTTATTTTCATCTGCAAAATGGAAATAATCCATCTGCTTCTATAAAGTTTTCAAAGGTAGCAAATGAAAAAATTTTTTTCAAAAAGTGCTCCAAAAATTATAATGTGCCATGAGACGGCTAAAAAAAATCAGAAGTGTAACTTACTCTGCATCTACTATTATATCTAAATATTAGTCTAACACAACCTTGTCAACAAAATTATGGTATGCTCAAGATGGCCACAAGTTATTATCAGCACTGGCTCCTTCAAAAGTCTATTATCTGGTGGAGGGAGGACTCTAACTGCTCTAATGAACAGAGAATGTTGGAAGTAATGCTGTGCCAATTTCTGGGTCCAAGCTTGAAAAGATTTTAAGAGAAAGCTTCCACTCCTTCAAACACTTGCTCCTGGAACTCAGCCTCCATGCTGTGCTATGTCTAAGACACATGAAAAGGCTATACCACAGGCACTCCTGTCGACGTCTCAGCTGAACTCTCAGCCAACAGCAACTGCCATCGATGGGAATGAGCCATCCTGGATGTTCTGCCCAGCTGAGTTTTCAGATGGATATCGGACTACAATACAAGAAACCTTCATCGAAAAGCAACCAGCTGAATCCAGCTGGCCCAAGAAACATGAGATAATAAACTGTAGCTTTAAGCTACTTTGTTTTAGAGTGAAGTGTTATATAGCAATAGGCAACTGGGACAATAACCAAGATTAAAACAAAAAAGACTCAATAATGTTTAACTTATTATCACCTCATATTTAATGAACACTTTTTCCCTTTCATCTCTCCAAAAATAAGTATATTTTCATGTTCGTAATAAAATATAATGTTCATAATAAAATATAATGCCAGACATTTTATGGAAAAAAATCTGATGTACTGACTCTTCTACTTTACAGAAGCCATCCTGGTTCTTTCCTATTGTGTTCATACTAATAAATAAAAGACCATAACAACTGACAAAGTTCAAGTAAATATATTAAAAAATTAAATTACAGAAAGACATCCTTAAAATATTTTTGTTTTTCTCACTCATTGTTTTCTCAAAAACTACAATTCATACCTATGTGCAATTAGTATGTATTTATGTCATTAGTGACAGGTTGTGTGTTCTTACTATTTAATTTAAAAGGTGCACCTAATGTGTCACAAGAAATGGAATACTTATTTCAACATGTTAGAAACATAACACAACCTACCGGAAACCTTTCAGACAGATGAGACCAGTATTCTGGAATCATGACAAATGATCTAAATACATCATGAAAGACATTCAACAATGAATCTTAAACAGAATCTGTTGAAATGCAAAATCTGCTTACATAGCAAAGCCACAGAAAAAGCCTACAAGAGGAACACTTCCCTAACAAAGACCACTGGGCATTTTTCATGGCTGCAGTAGAAAGCATACAAAAATTAGGATGTTTGCAGATTTACAGAGAGTAAAATCTTTATTTTGGCATCCCCTATAGTTGAAACCCTCAGGGCTCTTAACAAGTATTAAATTCCTTAGATTCTGCAACACCTCTGTCTTCAGGTAAATATTTTCTTAGTGATTAAGGGACTTGTTTCAAGGTCACAAAATGAACTGGAGGCAAGAAATAAACCGAGAAGTGTGGCCTGCAGCTTTAGGTATAAATTCAGGGTTCTAATAATTTCCAAGGTGGAGTGGAGGTGAAATTAACTTATCCCACAACTCCAGGAGAGAGGGCACATTTTAGGAAAGAAAAGCTTTTATTTGAGGAAGTCACAGTTTTAACTCTGATGCGCTCATAGTTTCTTTAAACGCAATTTTGAACTTCACTAAAAGCAAGTTTGACTGGATCAGAAGACGGACTGAAAAACACTCTGAGAGGTTGTATTAAGGCTTGGGGATGCAGCTCGACAGCAAGTAAATCCGAGAACGGAGGCAAGAGGAAGGAGGTCAAAGTCGGTCTGACTGTCCAAGAAGATGGAAGAATGGTCAAGGCCACCTTTCGAGACCGGAAAACCTGAGCCCACGCGGAACTGGCTGGGCAACCCTAGGTGGACAGCAGGAAAGACTTGAGGTTGGGCCCTTCCTCCAAAAGCCGATTGTCCCACCCCTCTCCGAGGACAGAGCTTGTCTCCCGGGTGATCAGCAGCTGGTGTAAGGTAAGGGGCTTCGCTGCGGTCGGATTCCCAAGGATCAAAGGCCAGGACCCAGCCCCGCACTCACCTTGGAGCCCGGCGCACTTCACTAACGCCGGCCTCCTCGCCAAAGGCCCATCTCCCACCAACTCGAGGAAGAATCGCTATCCGGACGGAAGCCAGCCCAGCTCATCCCCGATTCCCAATTTGCACTGCGTTGCGACGCGTCGCGTATCTGACGTCACGTTGCCCGCGCGCGCCCTTGACTATTTGCTCCTCCCCAGTTCCAGCTCTGCCTGTGGCAGCTTCGCCTGAGGGCCGAGGAGGGCTAAAGAGGACGGTTTGGCTGGACGGTCTGGGTAGCGACCAGGCTACGCTTAGTTGGGGCGAGCTTGTCCGCCCGTCCCCTGCGCCCTGCATTTCTCAGACTTAGTTTCATCACCTGGTATTAACTCTCATCCTGGGCCTTGCAGCGCTGGAGGCAGTGCTGCCTTTAACTCTATGCTTCTTTCTCTTCAAATTGGAGGTTTAAGGCTGACTAGAAAGAGGATGTGAATCTCAAATTTTGGCCAAAAGTTTAACATTCTCCGAAGCCACGCCTCTGGTAAGAGAAGAATGGATACGGTTCTAAAGCATATTATATATGCGCAAACACAGTTAAAAGCCTAGTCTAAAAAAGCAAAAAGAGTGGTCCGAACTTTGTCGTGAGGTGATTCTTTATAGGTAATTGAATGCTCCGATTATATGTAAAATAAAGTAGCTTGGATGGAGTGATAGGCCATGGTCACTTAAGTCCTCAGGGACAATCCAAGCGTCTCATGGATGGAAAAGCTGGAAAGTGGGGTCTGTCTACTAAGTGCGTTAAGTAAAAGGGTGTGCCAAATAGGTGTTCAATAAATTCGTAATGAATAAATGAAAGCAACTAGTCAAATAGTGTTTCACACATAGTAGTCTTTCCATTGGATTTCCCAGGTTGGCTCAGTGGTAAATAATCTGCTTGCCGATGCAGGAGATCTGAGTTTGGTGCCTTGGTCAGGGAGATCCCCTGCAGTAGGAAATGGCAACCCTCTCCAGTATTCTTTCCTGGAAAATTCCAAGGACAGAGGAGCCTGGTGGCCCACAGACCATGAGATCACAAGAAGTTGGATACCACTGAGAGATTGAGCATACGCAAACACACACAGTCTTCCCATTAATGTTAATTTCCTTTCTTTTGCAGTGGAATACCTGCAAAAATACAGTACTTCTTTTATATCAAAGATATACACTGTTTTCCCGAAGGATTAAGATTGATATAATATTAGCTGTACTTTATTACTGGAGACTACTAACTAGGAAGCCTTAGCAAATTTTTCATAACTGAGGGGGGAAATTGCATATACCTTTGAAAGTGGACCTTAAGAAAGTAAATTGATTGTTGGTTGTTTGGTTTTGGGGGGCCAGGGTGGGAGGGGGAGCATCTGTTGAGCATTTTGATGAATTTGAGTATGCTAATAATCCAGAGTTGAGTTCAGGAGTAGGAACCAAACAAATATAGAGGAAGAATTTGGATTTCGCTGAAGACAATCTGGGAGATAGGACCTAGAAATATAAGGCGATGAAGAAAGGAAGATGCCCATAAGAATGAAACAACCAATGAAAAGAGTCTCCTATGGTGGGATGACAGATTTTAAAAATAGGACTCTTTAACAGCCACCTAAAGTTATTTTTGCTGCTCTGATTTAGTTGTCCCAATCCTGACCCCACCCTCCCAGTAGGTAGAATTCCCCAACTTCCCTAAAACATCAGTCAAGTTTGCTAAAACGCAAGTCATTTGCTTGAGTTCCCACATGTGGGTCAACAGGAGTGGGAGAGAAACAATGCACAAGATGACAAGATGATTCCAAAACTGAACGGAGTTGGTGAAAGCAGAAGAAACGAGAACATTCCTGGGAAACTCCGAGAAATCTGGGGACAGGCTCTGGACTTTTAAAACTTGGTGGAACAAGAGTTCATAAGGAGCAGGGTTACCTAGATGAAACTATGCTTACTAAATGGAATTAGAATCCCTAACTCCTGTTCAAATGTGTACTGTAACAAACCAGACAGCAGTATCTATGATGCCCGGGATCTAAGCAAGTGCCACTAGCTGTTTAGAAGACATGGCCTGTATTTAACCATAGCTTTGATTCCCAGGCCATTTAGCAAAAGCAGCAGTCTGAAACATCACTGAACCTGACTCATCCTCCATCTATTCAAGAGGTATCTACTGAATATATGTACTATGCCACGGGTTATTTTATTTTATTTATAGTGTTTCTTTTTTTAATTTCTTTTTATTAGTTTCTCTGTTTTTGGCTGTGCTGGGTTTTCGTTGCTATGGGGACTTTTGTCTAGTTTCGATGTACAGGCTTCTCGTTGCAATGGATTCTGTTGTGGAGCACAGGCTCTAGGGCCTGCAGTTTTCAGTAGCTGCAGCAGGTGGGCTCAGTAGTTTTGGCTTCCAGGCTCTAGAGCACAAGCGATAGTTGTGGTGCACAGGCCCAGTTGCTCTTCGGCATGTGGGATCCTCCCAGATCAGAGATTGAACCTGTGTCCCCTGTATTGACAAGTAGATTTCCTTACCACTGAACCACCAGAGAAGCCCCAGAGATTGTTCTAGACTTAGGTTATAAAGTCCTTCTTCAACACAGAGCTGACTTACATTCAGATAGGCAAGACATATGATAAGTAAATACATATACAATTGACCCTTGAACAACATAAGTTTGAACTGCCCAGGTCCACTTAAATGTGAATTTTTTTCAGTAATAAATACTACAGTAGTACACAATCTGAGGCTGATCAAATCTGCGGTTGTGGAAGTGAACTAGATCCAGAGGAACCTGGGATTCGGGTGCTCAACTATAAGTTATACTCGGTTCTTCAATTCTGCAGAGGCTTGGTGCCCTTGGGCCCTATGTTGTTCAAAGGTCAAGTGAAATTGGGTAAAGGGCCAGCAAAGACAGTGGTATTTTTGATGAGATAGTCAGGGAAGAGCTCTCTGACAAAGTGACATTTCCATAAAGCATTTAGTGAAAAGAGGGAACATGCAATGGATGCTTGTGGGGTAAAGCATCCAGGCAGTGGGAGCAGTACCAGTGAAGGCAGTGAGGCGGGAAAAGGTGAGCGTGCAGGAGGGACAGCAAGGAGGGCAGTGTGGCTGGAATAGAGTGAGTTTGCCTGGGCCTGGGAAAAGTACCAGAAGAGGAATCTCTACTCCCTACCTCCTCACATACTTTTGGAGGAGTTGGGAGGGAGCAGGGATCACCCAGCCAATTTGGAAAACTGAGCTGCAGCTACAATTTTATTGGCTTAAAAAACAAGATTTTTGAGACTAGTAGCCTGTGGAATTTTCCTTATCAATTCTGGTTTCTGTCTGAGGCCTCACAGCACACCCTGCTGAACTAGCTTGTTGCTAGGCTGCAGAAGAATGAGAGCACCCAGGTTATCCAGCAGGCTACATAAGCACCAACTTCTCATTTACACTGAGTAGATAAGGAAAAAACAACAAATTTCCATTTTAAAATATCTATGGCAAGGACTTCCCTGGCAGTCCACTAGTTATGACTTGACACTTCCACTGAAGATGGCACAGGTTCAATCCCTGGTCAGGGAACTAAGATCCCACATGCCATGGGGTCCGGCTGAAACATTAAAATCTATGTATATCTAGTGGAGAATCCCATGAACAGAGGATCCTGGCAGGCCACTGTTCATGGGGTTGCAAGAGTCGGACACGACTTAGCAAGTAAACCACTACCACCACCATATCTAGTGACACTGATGCTGGTGGTCATGAACTCCACCTTTGTTGTTGTTCAGTCACTAAGTCGTGTCCACCTGTTAGTGATGCCATGGACTGCAGCGTGCCAGGCTTCCCTGTGCTTCACTATCTCCTGGAGTTTGCTCAAACTCATGTCCACTGAATTGATGATGCTTTTGAACCATCTCATCCTCTGCCATCCCCTTCTCCTTTTGCCTTCAGTCTTTCCCAGCATTAGGGTCTACCTCAAGAAATTAGAAAATAGTCTCTTCAATCTGAATTTATTTTTTAAATAGCTGTGAGAAATCTTATGGAAGGTTTTTGAAATGTTAACCATAGGATGAGATTCTTTATACATTATTCTCTGCAATATTTTAGACTTCTAAATCCATCAGTATGTCATTCTGTAATCTGCAGAAGTACAATGCCCAAGTCATTTTTAATGATCCTCTTTGTGGCAGAGATGTGTAAAAACAGCATGCCATTCTGGTTGATCTTTCTTCCATGTCAGTTATTCTGTTAGAGTTTAATTACAGAGGCATGAATATATAGATATGCAAAAAGAGTCAGAACATTCATCTTCTCAGTGGGTCTTATTGGGCTGTGAACTGCATAAATATCTCAGTGATTAGGCAGTACCTATATGGAGAGATGAGCATATTTCAGAAGGTCATAGAGTGAGTGAATGTTTCTGCCTGTTTTTGTATAGTATGGGGAAGGCGTGCTTTGTATAGTATATTCATAGGTAAAAATGGGATAACTGGATGAGCCTATTCAAAAATCTGTTTCTAGGAGTGTGATGATTTGGAATAAGGTAAAAATGCATAAGTAGATTTTTTTTCCTACTGCTTCATGACTGGACTGTATGGAAAAGATCAAATGATTTATGTTTTTATCCTGTTTAGGATAAATGTGCAAAATGTCGTTGCTGCTGCTGCTGCTAAGTTGCTTCAGTCGTGTCCGATTCTGTGCGACCCCATAGACGGCAGCCCACCAGGCTCCGCCGTCCCTGGGATTCTCCAGGCAAGAACACTGGAGTGGGTTGCCATTGCCTTCTCTGGCAAAATGTCATTACTGGATTATAAAGATGATTCCCACTGTTCCAACTTATGTTTCAACATGGATAAATATAAGGAATCTGGATATTTGAAAAATGGATAAACACATGGATACAGATAGTTGAAAAAAATATCCCGTATTTATGTTAAACAAGGGTTTAACTAATGCTTGGCGTATAACTGGTCCTCAATGAATATACTGCCCGACTGTGGAGGTGCCTAGCACCTAAGAGGAAAAATTAAGGAGTGGCTTAATACGCTTCACGGGGAAGGCAATGGCAACCCACTCCAGTACTCTTGCCTGGAAAATCCCATGGACGGATGAGCCTGGTGGGCTGCAGTCCATGGGGTTGCTAAGAGTCGGACACGACTGAGCGACTTCACTTTCACTTTTCACTTTCATGCATTGGAGAAGGACATGGCAACCCACTCCAGTGTTCTTGCCTGGAGAATCCCAGGGACGGCGGAGCCTGGTGGGCTGCCATCTATGGGGTCACACAGAGTTGGACACGACTGAAGCGACTTAGCAGCAGCAGCAGCAGCAGCAGTAATACCCTTCAGTAAACTCCATCAGCAACACCCCACCTCATTCTTTAATGGGATCAGTTAACATTTTTATCAATATTTTTGGCAAAGTGCCATGTAAAAGGAATTTTAGGCCTGCTCTTCCAACAGGACTGAATTCCAGTGCCCCCACCCACCCCCCAATACACAAACTGTATGCATCCTTTCAGTGGTTCATATTAGGCTGTGGAATTTCCAGTGGTTCTCTGACTCACCAACATGTATTGTCTTTGAAATAATGTTGCTTTCTTTCCACTATTTGTTTTTCACAATTAGTAAGACAGACAAGGTTTTTTGTTGTTGTTGTTGTTGTCTTGTTTCTTCGATGTCCCAGGTGGCATATAGGACCTTACTTCCCCAACTAGATTAGACCCATACCCCCTCCTTTGGGAGTGCAGAGTCTTAACCACTGGACCACCAGGGGAAGTCCCCCAGACAAGGTCATTCTTAATCCCTCCTCTGACTTATCATGGCAACTGAAA
This sequence comes from Bos mutus, assembly GCF_027580195.1. Lineage (NCBI taxonomy): Eukaryota > Metazoa > Chordata > Mammalia > Artiodactyla > Bovidae > Bos > Bos mutus. The sequence goes on along the minus strand of NC_091626.1, from coordinate 48,876,656 downwards.
GTTACCGTTATTCATTACTTCATATGAAAATGTAGCATTTCTGAGAAAAACCTTCCCTCTTAGCATTTAACTAGTTTCCCAAATCAGGAAGCCTTCTATTAGAGAGAATTAAACAGAGCCGGTGGGGGGTGGGGGGTGGTGAAGAATTGATACTTTTGAACTGTGGTGTTGGAGAAGACTCTTGAGAGTCCCTTGGACTTCAAGGAGATCCAACCAGTCCATCCAAAAATCAGTCCTGGGTGTTCACTGGAAGGACTGATGCTAAAGCTGAACTCCAATACTTTGGCCGCCTCACGCAAAGAGTTGACTCATTGGAAAAGACCCTGATGCTGGGAGGGGTTAGGGGCAGGAGGGGAAGGGACGACAGAGGATGAGATGGCTGGATGGCATCACCAACTCGATGGACATGAGTTTGAGTGAACTCCGGGAGTTGGTGATGGACAGGGAGGCCTGGTGAGCTGCGATTCACGGGGTTGCAAAGGGTCGGACACGACTGAGCAACTGAACTGAACTGACTGAAACAGAGAACAAACAGATTTGTATAGGATTTTGAAAGTGAAGATAAGATGGGAGTAATGTGAGAAACAAGGTTTCATAGAAGGCTTTGGGTAGCCTAGAGACAGCACAGAGAAATTTGAATATACGTTGTTATTCAATTGCTCAGTCATATCCAACTCTTTGTGACGCCATGGACTGCAGCATACCATAATTCCCTGTCCTTCACTGTCTCCTAGAGTTTCCTCAAACTCTTGTCCATTGAGTCAGTGATGCCATCCAACAATCTCATCGTCTGTTGCCCCCTTCTCCTATTTTCAGTTTTTCCCAGAATCAAGCAGGGTCTTTTCTAGTGAGTCAGCTCTTCACATCAGGTGCCCAAAGTATTGGACCTTCAGCTTCAGCATCAGTTCTTCCAATGAATACTCAAAATTGATTTCCTTTAGGATTGACTGGTTTGATCTTCTTGCTATCCAAGGGACTCTCAAGAGTCTTCTCCAACACCACAGTTTGAAAACATCAATTCTTTGGTGCTCAGCCTTCTTTATGGTCCATCTCTCACATCCATACAGGACTACTGGAAAAACCATAGCTTTGACTAGATGGACCTTTGTCGGTAAAGTGATGTCACTGCTTTTTAATACACTGTCTAGGTTTGTCATAGCTTTTCTTTCAAGGAGCAAGCATCTTTTGATTTCATGGCTGCAGTCACTGTCCACAGCTATTTTGGAGCCCAAGAAAATAAAATCTGTCACTGTTTCCATTTTTCCCTCATCTGTTTGCCATGAGATATGACCTCCTCCCTAACAAAGGAGAATACTTGAGTGCACAAGGCAAGGCCCATGTGCCGAAGTTCCCTGATTTTTTTGTTTGTAAACAATTTATTTAGTTTATTATACTTAGCAGGTTCACAGCTAAGTGTGCAGTAACATGTGAGGTATTCCTGGGTTATACAGGAGCCGGTGGGTTACACAGCGCTGAGCTCTAAGTCCAAGGACAGAGCACCAAGGTTTCAGAGTCAGACCAGGCCAGAGACCCTGAGCCAAGGGTGGGCTAATGTCCAGACAGTGACAGCTGCTTTCTTATCCCATCTGGGCATACTGAAAGGCATGTCTTCAACACTACATCATTTCACTGATATCAGGGAAACATGTTAAAGAAATGGAACCCATGTCCTCATGCATCTCAGCTGTTGTTGCTTTGTAAGTCACATAATAGCGTGAGTGCAAAATTTTTATAATAATCCAGTAACAGTGGGCCACAGAGTGGTAAAACCTCTATGTTTCTCCCTCAGTGCTTCCTTGCCTGTTTTTACTCCCACCATAATTCCCGTCCTCTAGCCATAATTCCCTGATGTTCAAAGTCTCACATACACAACAGAGTTTTCTCAGGTGACAACAGCTATTTCCAAAGCAGCATCTTGTGCAGAAAAATTTATGGCATCAAGAAAGTGTCTCTGGTTAGCTTTCCTCTGTTAAAAGAGTCATCCACCCCTGGCTAATGTCTGATTCAAAACATAATTTAGCAGGCAGATTGGGGAAGTGGAAAATGGCTAAAAACAGGAAACAAACTCCAAACAGCTATAGTCTTTGGGGGCCAGCTAACAAGCTCACTTGAAGACTATAAAATTGTTGCTTACACATTATTAGAAACATATTAGAGTCCACAGCTGATAACCTGCAAACTGCTGGGTAAAACTCCTTGTCTTAGGGTGAGAGGGTCAGAGTCTAGCTCAAACCTCTAATCCCCACAAAAATGCTGACTTGAAAGGGAGTCACACCACCTATAGCATTTCAAAGGCAAGAAAGACCTGTTAGAATGTAGAAGGTACACACAATAGTACACGTTTAGTTTTAAAGAGCACCTTGAATTCCATTTATAACTTCTCTGAATTTATGTGTCAGGAACAGACTGAAGGACATTTTACTGGGATTTAGCTTTTTGGCAAAATAGAAACCTTGTTTATAGCTATGGTTATATAAAAATGTTTTAAAGGAGTTATTATTTCTAATTAAATAATATTTTTCATAAATGATACATATCAATAACAAGGTAAACATCTTCATATCTAATGTAAGAGCAGAACCTCTCTACTAGCATCTTATTTAAATACAGCAAAAGAGTCAGTAGAGCTTACAAATGGTGGTGGGTTCTCTCACAGGGAATCAAGAAAATAGTAAAATAAGGCATAGCCTGTTTTTGTCACAGATCTGTGTTAGGCAGTATTGTTCTTTTTGGGAGGCACATGTCAGCAATCTTATTACCTAAATGTTTAAAATGTGGTTCTGAAGATAAGTGGAAACACTAATGCACTACCTGACTGAAGCCAAAGATATATTTTTTAATTAATTAATTAATTATTGGCTGCGCTGGGTCTTAGTTGCTGCAACCAGGCTTTCTTTAGTTGCGGTGAGCAGGGGTTACTCTCTAGCTCTAGTGTGTGGACTTCCCATTGTGGTGGCTACTCTTGTTGCAGAGAACAGGCTCTAGGTGCACAGGCTTCAGTAGTGGTGGAGCACGGGCTCGATAGTTGTGGCTCGTGGGTTCTAGAGCGTGGGCTCAGTAGTTGTGCTGCACAGGATTAGTTGCCACTCGGCATGTGGAATCCAGCAATCCATGTCTCCTGCACTGGCAGCACTGAAACACAAGGGACATCTTGAAGCTAAAGATATTTTGAAGTTCATTCCAACTCAAGGATTTATTATTCTACTACATGCAGAGAGCTGTCTCTTCCTTGAGAGTTGTTATATATCACCACCCAACCCACTTTCAGTCCTAGGCTACTTGTGTTCTACATCCCATCCCCTCATGCCTCCTCAGGAACCTTGCTTTGTCAATTACCACCCTGCCTTTTTTCCCTTGTAACTTCTGTCTCTGTCTCTCTGTTATTGCCTTTCCTTTCTGAACATGAACATGCTCTTCTATCTCAAACACACACGTCCCCCAAACTTTTTCCATCCTATATCCTCCTTTATCATCACTCTCTTACCCTCCTTCCTTTTCCATACAAGACTCCTTCACATTTTTAATAGAATGCTGAAGTTCAGGGTCTCTCTTTCTTCACCTTTCTCTCAGGAGTAACTCTTCTTGCTAAAGGTCACCAGGGATTTCCTAAATGCAAGATCCAGTGGGGACATTTTAGTCCTTTCCTTCCTTCACTTGTCTCTAGCATCCGTTATAACTCTGTCCTGTCTTGATTTCTGTGGCTTAATGGTCTCTTGGTACTTCTCCAGCTTCACGGGTAGCTCTTTCTCAGTCACCTCAACGATACCACTTTCTCCGTCCACCCCTCTAAGATGGTGTTGTCTCCTATCATCCACCATCAGCCCTCTCCCCATCTCACGGTTACTCTCTGCAGGGAATTTCATTCATTCATTTCATAACTTCAACTACTACTTGGCTCTAAGTTATTCAGCCCAGTTCTCCTTGAAGATCTCTGGATACATAAATATATAAACAGCTCACTAGCCAACTATGCTTGTATGTTTCCCCACTGTGACATTTAATTTTATTTCTTAAGTAGATTATGGGTATTTTTGTAGATGTGACAAACATTTTTTCAACTACTTTATTGAGGTATAATTGAAATACAAAACAGTACATATGTGGGATTTCCGTGGCAGTCCGGTGGTTAAGACTCCATGCTTCCATTGCAGGGGGCATGGGTTGGATCCCTGGTCAGGGAACTAGGATCCCACATGCCACACAGCATGGCCAAAAAAAAAACCCCAAACCTCCAAACAAACAAAAAACAAACAAAACCAGCACATTTTTAATGTATATAATTTGATGAACTTGTAGGTAAGTATATGTCTGTGATCAGATTGGCTTCAGCAATACATGAAGTGAACTTGCAGATGTTCAAGCTGGTTTTAGAAAAGGCAGACAAACCAGAGGTCAAATTGCCAATATCCATTGGATCATCGAAAAAGCAAGAGAGTTCCAGAAAAACATCTATTTCTGCTTTATTGACTATGCCAAAGCCTTTGACTGTGTGGATCACAATAAACTGTGGAAAATTCTTCAAGAGATGGGAATACCAGACCACCTGACCTTCCTCTTGAGAAACCTATATACAGGTCAGGAAGCAACAGTTAGAACTGGACATGGAACAACAGACTGGTTCCAAATAGGAAAAGGAGTACGTCAAGGCTATATATTGTCACCCTGCTTGTTTAACTTATATGCAGAGGACTTTATGAGAAACACTGGGCTGGAAGAAGCACAAGCTGGAATCAAGATTGCTGGGAGAAATATCAATAACCTCAGATATGCAGATGATGCTACCCTAATGGCAGAAAGTGAAGAAGAACTAAAAAGCCTCTTGATGAAAGTGAAAGAGGAGAGTAAAAAAGTTGGCTTAAAGCTCAGCATTCAGAAAACAAAGATCATGGCATCTGGTCCCATCACTTCATGGGAAATAGATGGGGAAACAATGGAAACAGTGTCAGGCTTTATTTTTGGAGCTCCAAAATCACTGCAGATGGTGACTGCAGCCATGAAATTAAGACACTCCTTGGAAGGAAAGTTATGACCAACCTAGATAGCATATTCAAAAGCAGAGACATTACTTTGCCAAAAAGGTCCATCTAGTCAAGTCTATGGTTTTTCCAGTAGTCATGTATGGATGTGAGAGTTGGACTGTGAAGAAAGCTGAGCCCGAAGAATTGATGCTTTTGAACTGTGGTGTTGGAGAAGACTCTTGAGAGTCCCTTGGACTTCAAGGAGATCCAACCAGTCCATCCTAAAGGAAATCAGTCCTGGGTATTCATTGGAAACTGATGCTGAAGCTTAAACTCCAATACTTTGGCCACCTCATGTGAAGAGTTGACTCATTGGAAAAGACTCTGATGCTGGGAGGGATTGGGGGCAGGAGAAGAAGGGGATGACAGAGGATGAGATGGCTGGATGGCATCACTGACTCGATGGACGTGAGTCTCTGTGAACTCCGGGAGTTGGTGATGGACAGGGAGGCCTGGCGTGCTGCGATTCATGGGGTCGCAAAGAGTCAGACATGACTGAGTGACTGAACTGAATTGATATGTCTGTGAAACTATCACTACAGCCTGTAGTGATATAAACATGCCCATTACATCTAAAAGTTTCCTCTTTTCTTCTTTATTATTATTAATTTTTTTCAAGTGTAAGAACAATTATAAGGTCTACCCTCTCAGTCCATTTTTAGGTATAAAATACAATATTGTTAACTATAGAGTTTATTCTGTACAATAGATCTCTAGGACTTATTTATCTTACATAACTAAAACTTTGTACCCTTAGATCAAAGGAGTACATTGTGCTCTTGTACCTTCACGCTTCCTTCCCTACCCAGCCCCTGGCAACCAATCTGAGTTTGCCTATTTTAGATTCTTCATATAGGTGATGTCAGATGTGATTTGTCCAGATGTGATTAACATTATGCAATCAGCTGTTTTAAAGTAAAGCAGATTATAACATGAGTGGGCCTCATCCTCACCCAATCAGTTGAAGGCCTTAAATGCAAAAGTCTGAGGATTCAAAAAGAAATTAAAACCACTACAATATTGTAAAGTAATTAGCCTCCAATTAAAATAAAGTAATTTAAAAAAGACCCTGATGCTGGGAAAGATTGAGGGCAGGAGGAGAAGGGGATGACAGAGGATGAGATGGAGGGGTGGCATCACCGACTCGATGGACATGGGTTTGTGTGGACTCCAGGAGTTGGTGATGGACAGGGAGGCCTGGCGTGCTGCGATTCATGGGGTCGCAAAGAGCTGGACACGACTGAGCAACTGAACTGAACTGAATTAAAAAAAAAAAAAAAAAAGGAATTCTGCTTCCAAACCGCGGCATTAAAATTCTGCCCAAGGTTTCAGCCTTCAAACTCAAAACTGTTATATAACTCACCTGAATCACTAACCTGCCAGCTTGTCCTATGAATTTTAGACTTGCTAGCCTCTACAAATGCATGATCTAAGTCCTTAAAATCCTTTCTTCTTTCCCCATCCTTTCCTCCCTTCCACCTTTCTTTCTTCCTCCCTTTTTTCTCCCTCTCGCTGATTATAGGGATTCCTTGGTGGCTCAGATGGTAAACAATCTGCCTGTAGTACAGGAGAACTGGGTTCGATCCCTGGTTGAGAAGATGCCCTGGAGAAGGGAATGTTTACCCACTACAGTGTTCTTGCCTGGAGAATTCCATGGACAGAGGAGCCCAGCAGGAGCAGTCCATGGGGTTGCAAAGAGTCGGATATGACTGAGTAACTAACACTCTAACTTTCACCTGATTCTGTCACCTCAGTTATAATCCCAGAGCCCCACCTCATACAGTGGCTCAAGGAATTAAATTATTTAGTACCTAAGAGGTGCTTTGGAGAAGGCAATGGCACCCCACTCCAGTACTCTTGCCTGGAAAATCCCATGGACGGAGGAGCCTGGTGGGCTGCAGTCCATGGGGTCGCTAAGAGTCAGACATGACTGAGCCACTTCACTTTCACTTTTCACTTTCATGCATTGGAGAAGGAAATGGCAACCCACTCCAGTGTTCTTGCCTGGAGAATCCCAGGGATGGGGGAGCCTGGTGGGCTACCATCTATGGGGTCACACAGAGTCGGACACGACTGAAGCGACTTAGCAGCAGCAGCAAGAGGTGCTTAGCACAAAATTGCTCCCCTGAAATAGTAGCCACGATTAACTGCTGTTCATTCCAGATCACTAATTAGTCATCTAATTAATTAGAAATGCAATGGGCTGCAGGGAGAAAGAGCTTTCTAGATAGAGGAAACATCATATTTGAAGTCCTGAGGTAGGAAGGAGGTGCAGGTTGTTCGGGAGAATTGATAGGATGTGAAAGTGGCTAGAGCAAGCAGGGGTCAGATCATCTGGGGCCTTATAGACCATATGTAGGATTTAGGATTTTGTTTTCATCCTAAAAGCCAAGAAAAACTTCTCAAGGGTTTTAAACAAGGGGATGACATGATCTCATTTGCCACAGTGGGAAAGAATAGTTTGAAGCAGGTGAGAGGAAATATGAAGAGATCAGGTGGGGAGAAAAAATGATGATGCTGACACTATCATCCACTGGGTGGATGATGGAGCCATTCATTAAGATAAGGAGGGACTTCCCTGGTGGTCCAGTGGTTAAGACTCCATGCTCCCAATGCAGAGGCCACAGGTTCAATTACTGATCAGGGAACTAAAATCCTTTGTGCCTCACAATTAGGCTCCCCCCACCAAAAAAAGCTGGGAAACATTGGAAGAGAATCAGGCTTGGATTGGGGAGAAGAGGATCACTTTTGAACATGTGCTATCTTGTAGTAACACTTAATATAATCTGTAAAAATACTGAATCATTCCACTGTACACTTGAAGCTAATATAGTATTATAGTAATATAAAAACTATACTTCAAAAAAAAATAAAAATAAAAATTTGTAATTTAGTCAGCCCTGCCTTCCCCCTCCCCATGAACAACTGTATATGTAGTGACTAAGAGACCTCCAAACGGAGATAGATAGTTAAAGAAACTGAATATATGTGTCCAAAGCTTACAGATAAAATTTGATTTGATCTCTCTTGAATTTGCAGGGTCAAGGTGAAAAAGAAAATTCCCATTTAAGTTAAAGTTAACAACTTCAGTTAGGGATGGAACAGTGATCACAAAATAAGTACATTTGGTAAGAGGAGAAAAACTTTCCTGTGACTTTTGATTGAAGCACAAGGGACAATTAGCTTAGAAAGATCAGATTTCAAGCAAACATTTCAGCAAGTGACAACTTGCTGCTGCTGCTGCTAAGTCGCTTCAGTCGTGTCTGACTCTGCGCGACCCCATAGACGGCAGCCCACCAGGCTCCCCTGTCCCTGGGATTCTCCAGGCAAGAACACTGGAGTGGGTTGCCATTTCCTTCTCTAATGCATGAAAGTGAAAAGTGAAAGTAAAGCTTCTCAGTCGTGCCGACTCTTAGCAACCCCACGGACTGCAGCCCACCAGGCTCCTCCATCCATGGGATTTTCCAGGCAAGAGTACTGGAGTGGGTTGCCATTGCCTTCTCCTAAGTGACAACTTAGGCTTTGATAATTGGCAAATAAATAGCTCATCAATTTAAGGATTTTTTAATTACTCAAAGAAAGGGGGGAAAAGGACAGAGTTTCCGTGTCTAGTTTTGAATACTTTTCTGACGCAGGTCAGAACTATCAACCAAGACCTACTCATCTTTTCAAATCGAAAACCCCCACAGGCTTAGATTTTAAGTGGTACTTGAGGTAAGCATAGTGCTTTGTGGGAATCTAAAAGGTCACTGTTAATCTTGCTGAAACATTGCAAGTTAAATTAACAGTGGCTTGTATTTGCTTCGAAGCTTTAATCTTTTAGAGACTCTTCAGGCTTTGGATTAAGTCAGAGATTTTGAGACCAAAAGCTCCAGTTATGACAAGAGCTATGGATTTAATATTTTAACAAATAGCAAGTTATATAAAGTATTATGTTCATAAGAGTGTCAGAAAAGATATTTTTACTGAAGGAAATGTCAAACACAGGGAGGAAAAGAACAGTGTAATGAAGATCCATGTACCCACTCTCCAGCTTCAACTACCATCACTTGTCTGCTTATAAAAAGATATATTTTTAAAATAGTTGTTTTTTTTTTTCCACAAAAGTAATACTTGTACATTGATGAAATCCCAGGGCTATCAATAGTCTATCTGATGTTTTTGAACAATTCAGAAAAAAGGTATCTCCTTGCCTTGGCTGTGGGCAGCCATGTGCCCAAGACGCAACACTAGGTGAACAGAGTAGGAACTTGACCTTTGCTCTAACTCTCCTGCTAAGCTCCCTCTGGAGAATTCGACATGAAATTGGACATGGCACACTTGTCTTCTAACCTCCTTTCTCTACAAGGTACATATATATTTTACAGTACTGTGTCATACTATACCCACTGATTTGTCATATCCTTTTCACTTACTATTTCATGAACACTTTTTTTGGTCACTATCGAATTCTAAAATTCACTTTTAATGACTGCAGAATATTACTCAATAACTTCCTAATTTATTTAACTCTAGCACTGGACACTTAGATTATTCCTTCCTTGGTGGCTCAGTGGTAAAGAATTTGCCTGCCAATGCAGGAGATGCAAGAATTCAATCTGTGGGTCAGGACAATCTCCTGGAGAAGGAAATGGCAACCTATTCCAGTATTCTTGCCTGGGAAATCCCACGGACAGAGGAGCCTGACAGGCTACAGTCCACAGGATTACAAAGAGTTGGACGTGATTAAGCGACTAAACAACAACAACAAAACAATATTATAAAAAGCATTTAATATGAAAATATACAGCCTTATGGATTTGTAACATAAATATTAGTGTATATCCATGAAAATCTCCTTAGGATAATTTTCAGAAGTGGCATTTCTGGGACAAAGGGCAGGGCAAATCCCAAGAAGAGCTCACTAAAAGGCAGTTTGGTAACAGGTACCCCTGAGCTCTTATGAACCAGCTCATACCCCATTATCAAGCATTTTCCCAAAAACTTGATGACATTAAATGTGATGATGAAAGATATGAATTCATATTTTTACAATTAAAAAACCCCAAGAGTTTGTCAGTTTGTTGCTTTATTTGGGTTTCTTTGAGTGGTGATAAAATGAAAAAATGTTTTTATATTAGTCATTCTTTTTCCTGAATTTATCAGGAAATTCATATTCATATGTATCATTTATCCTTTAGCACTTTTCTACTAGCGTATTCTCTGAAATCAGAAGTTTATTTGGGTGAAAGTTGAATATATGTGTCATACTACCCACACACTACTGAAAGAATGAAAAGTATAAAAATTGTTAAGAAGCAATGCATACCATATTTAAAGAAATGTAAGTAATTATTTGACATATGGGTGCTGAATATTTTGAGGAACAAGATTATGTAAGGTTGAACCATGTGAAGTTGCCAACCCTCTGTGGTAGTGGCTCTCAAATTGTGGTCTGGGGATTGCAGGAAGTTCCCAATTCCATTTGGGAGGTTCACAAAGTCAAAACTACTTTCCTAAGAATACTAAGACATCATCTGCATGTTCATTCCCTTACAGATGTACAATGGAATTTTCTAGAGGCTGCATGATGTGTGCTATTCTAACAAATTGAGTGCAGCAGCAGATGAAAATCCATCTGTCTTCTATTAAGCCAGGCATTGACGAGATCTGCAAAACATAAAACAGTGTCACTTCTCATGAAATTTTTTTGGTTTGGGAAAATATACTTATTTTTCAGAAAAATGTCATCTATATTAACACATAATGGGTTTATTATTATTGCTAAATGATAATTTTTTCAGTTTTAATTTAGATTATGGTGAATGTCAATAGATGTAATCCACATAAACAAAAGCTCTTTAGGGCCCTCAATTTTTAAGAATGTAAAGGGGTCTTGAGTTAAGAAGTTTGAGAATCTCTGCTTTGTGGCATTTGAACATAGTTGCCTTTTATTTCAAAGACAGAGCAACAAATGTGACACGTTTCCCTGAAAACCAAACGAAATTAATCATGCAAGTGACTGTTAAGGGTTTTATACCATCCTGAGTGTCAGAGACACTTCCATGTTCTTTAATAATTTAGTTTTCCTGGGCCTAATGGCAGTACTGTAGAAGAGCAATAATAATGGAAAATTAGCTGATTAGAGATAACACATTCAGATTTTCACCACCACAACAAAAAAGGCTGAAACACAACCATGTGTTTGTTCCTCTTCTTCCCTTTGTCCTAGCCAAAACTAAAAGACAGATTTATCTGCGACTGTTAGTAGAAAGTCTTTCCTTCCTGAATTATACTAGGAGAGATGTAATTTAAAGAGGAAAATGGGTTCACTTTCTGCCCACTTGGGCTCTCTTGGGAGAACTGAGTCCCCAGGAGTTTCAAAGTCATTGCTCGTGTTTATTTAGAAATTAACATTGTAAGAAATGGGCAGGGACTAAATGAGAAATCTTTAAAACGTTACATCAAAGAACAAGAAAATAAATGAAAAGATATATCATGTTCCTGGGTTAGAAATGGAACGTTATTAAAAATGTCATTTATTCCAAATCACATTTTTGGTGAAATGCAATACCAATCAAAATGCGCATGCCCTCTGAACCAGGAATGTAGTATTTTTTGAATCCTAGGAATCCATGACATTAAGCTTGTTTTTATTTTCTACTACTGTGGTAACATGTTTTGTTTTTTTTCCTCTAGTACCTAGATGTCCATATTGAAAGTATTTTTGCATAGTCCGTGGTCTCTTCAGAATGCTGAATAACTAATGAACAAGGAACCCCTGACCTCAACATGCCTCCACTATCATTACTGTTCCTTGAACTTGGTGTTATCACCCAAAATGTTCTCAAGGAGACTGGAAGACTAGAATGTGGCAACAAAGGCGTCAAGAGAACTGACCAAACCAAGGATTCCATAGCTGTAGTAGTGCTGCAAGGATTTTATGCTTGTGAATTTCAAACTAAGTGTTTGTTATTACCCATTTGGTTATTTGAGCAATTTCATTAGATTTGTGGATTAAGGGAGATACTCTGTTCTCTATAACACAAAAGCACAGACCACAAAGCACAGAACTTGGCATAATATTCTCCTGTGTGGAAATCATTAAAGGGTTTCAAGATGTGGAGAACTTGCCAGTTAGAGATTTGCAAGGCAGAAACTAATGAGAAATGTGAATAATTTTAATAAATGGATGAAAAAGGAAAGAAAATAATAAATTACAATCCTGATCATGTCTTGATTTGAGCCTATCATGAGGACAAGGTTGACAGACTTGAGATCTCTGTCTTAAAAAATAAATTCTGAAGTATAGCATATACACAGAAGAGTGCATGAATCATAAATGTACATCTCAGTGAATTTCACAAGTTGAAATCACCTGTGTAACTATTGTCAGATCAAGAAAGAAAATGTTATCCCCACTCCAGAAATTTCTCTTGCTCCCCTTTCTGGTTGCTACATTGCTCCCCCATCACACACACCAGGGACAACCACTATCTTCTTTTCTAACTGATTAGATTATCTTTGCCTGTTTCTGAATTCTAATCATACAGTATGAACTCTGACTTCTTAGCCCACTATGATGTGTGTAGTATAATTCATATATACTGTTGTGTGTAGTTGCGGTTCTTTCATTCCCATTGTTGAGTAGTATTACACTATATAAGTGTGCTACATTTATTCATTCATTCTACTGTAAGACATATGCATAGAACCCAGTTGTTTCTGCTCTATAGATGCTTAGTGCTGGATTTGCTTATGAGATACAAGTAAACTGTTTTTCAAGGTGGTTGTACCAATTTATACTCTCACCAGCTATGTATGAGTATTCTAGTTGCTCCAAATCCTTATCCAACACTTGAATATTTCCTGTTTTCATTTTAGTTGTTTCTTACTGATTTATAGACATTCTTTATGTATTCTGCTGCTGCTGCTGCTGCTGCTAAGTCGCTTCAGTCGTGTCTGACTCTTAGCAACCCCATAGATGGCAGCCCACCAGGCTCCCTTGTCCCTGGGATTCTCCAGGCAAGAACACTGGAGTGGATTGCCATTTCCTTCTCCAATGCATGAAAAAGTGAAGTCGCTCAGTCGTGTCCGACTCTTAGCGACCCCATGGACTGCAGCCTCCCAGGCTCCTCCGTCCATGGGATTTTCTAGGCAAGAGTGCTGGAGTGGGGTGCCATTGCCTTCTCCTTATGTATTCTGAGTATGTGTCTATTTACATATTGAGGACATCTTTCACTCTGTGTTTTGGTCTTTTTCTTGTCTTATTGATGTCTTTTGATAAACAAAACTCAACGATTGTTTAATAGTATCCAGTTTATCTTCCCTTTCTTTATGATTAGTGTGTTTTTGTCCTGTTTAAGAAGTCATTGCCTATTCTAAGGTCATGAAGCTATTCTTTTATGTTTTCTTCTAGAAGCTTTATTCTTTTACTCCTGGCTTTTAAAATGTCTGAATTGGGAAAGTTGTGAAAATCAACATCTATCCAGATTGAACAGCTTTTTTTGAAGAGCCAGTCATAGAGTATTGTGATACCAAATCTGAGGTGGTTGAACAAGCGGTTCTCTACAGCAGGAATACTAGGGAAAACAATGACAGAACTCCCATTCTACTTCAACAGTGTCTTTTACTAAGTAGGCTATGTTGCAAGCCAATCTGAAATTGCTTTAATTGCCAAGGGACTGGGAAAAAAAAGCAGGGTGAGATTTTCCATACAGGAAAAAAAATTATCTGCAAATCATCTGAGATCATCTGAAGTAGAAACTGAAATTCTTTATCTCTTATGCTTAGAAATTATTGTCACACAAATAGGTCCTATCTTTTTCTCCACTAATACCTTTGAAACCATAACCTTGCTCTATCATTTACCCCATTCTCTTTTGTCTTCAAGTTTTGGTCGGCTTTTCATTTTCCCTTTCCATCTACAAGTAAGCTCAATCTCTCCAGTTCATCATATGGTGAAAACCCTCAATATCTTTCCTCATACACTCTTTTCCTTCACTGCCAAAGTTCACAAGAAGTAGCTGTGTTTGCTGCCTCTTCTTTCTCACTTCCAATTACTCCTTAACCACGTGTCCCATCTTACCTATTGTTTCTATTGCTCTACGGAAACTGATCTCCTGTAGATTCACAAAACTAGTGTGTCCGTTTTTGACTTCCCCCAAGCCTTACATTTCTTATTTCTGTTAATGGTACTGCATCCTCTCAAGCACTCAGGTTGCCAATAACCGCACCCCATGTCTGCAATTCTTCTGTCATTTGGCCTCTCCCTTCTGTTCCTCCTGCCACTTTCTACATGATGTTGGTACTTTTTAGTATTTTATTTATTTATTTTGGCTGCGTTGGGTCTTTGTTGCTGCACACAGGCTTTCTCTAGTTGAGACTAATGGGGGCTACTCTTTGTTGCGGTGTGTGGGGCTCTCATTGCGATGGCTTCTCTTGTGCAGTACAGGCTCTAGGTGTACAGGCTTCAGTGGTTGCAGCACACGGGCTCAGTAGTTGTGGCGCATGGACTTGGTTGAACCCATGTCCCCTGCATTGGCTTAGGTGAACCCATGCTGGCCTACCAGGGAAGTCTGATTTCGTTACTTCTTACCTAGCTATTTTAATAGTCTCCTACTTGTCCTCCTTGCTCTTAGTGTACCCTTAACGAACTTATTCCGTATAAAACTATAAACTTAATATCCTTAATTCAAAGTTCTAACCTTATCCTGTCCCCAGTTTGAATATCTTTAATAGTGTCCCTCACTGTCTTTAATCCCACCATAAACTGGATCAAATTCATTAATTTCTACTCACATATCATAGTAAGAACTATTTCACTTCATACTTTCTTCTGATTTTCTGATCTTTGTTGATCAATTCTGGATTTACCCTACTTCTGAATGTTTAGTGTCTTCCCATTTTTCAAAATAAAAAGACAACGTCTTAATAAATATCCTTTCCAATCTTCTCTATCTGGTAAACTCCTCCTTATCCTTCAAGAACCAGCTCAAACATCATTTTTTGCTCAGTCTCTGTACACTGATTTAATCACTCTTGATCTCTACTTCCAAAGCACATTGAACATACCTCTTATAAAGCAGTCCCTACCCCCTAGTACTGCAATTGTTTTTTTCTATGGCTTTCCCCCTTAGTTCTTAGTTCCCCCAGAACAAGTGTGATATAATTTAAATTTTGTATTCTGTGTCTAGCCTAATACCTTGCAGAGACACATCTATGATAAATGTCTAATGAAAGATTGAGTAAACCCATTTTTTATTGTCTCCAGTTGGAAGTAATTTTTCCTTATTAAATCTCCATAGCATTTTCTCTGTACATCTCTTTTGTCCTTAAGGCATACATTACTTTCTGCCTTGTGTAACTGCTATTTATTTAAATATCTTATATTCTCTATAGATGGTTATCATGTAAGGGGCAGAGACTCTGCCTTGTCATACCTGAGGACCTCATGGAAACTTGAGAGATCCTTACAAACCAACTATCCTTGACAAAGCCAGATTTAACGTTTAAAATCAGGACATAGTGTGACACACCTCAAGAGCACAATGTTCCAAAATTGAAGTGCTATAGACAAGCCAAGGCAAACTTCTAAGAGACCTGGTTTTCCCCTGTGTTTAGAAACTGGTACTACAGGTTTCTATAAATAAGGCAAATATTACTGCTTGGGGGAGCTGTTCACTTGTTTCTTCATTACTTTGTAAATCACTTTGTGGATAAGAAGAGGGATGGGTTTGAGTCAGTTACCATATGCCAGGGATTTTCACATGCCTTATCTCTAAATCACTATAACATTATTAGATGAGCATTATTATTTCTAAATTTAAAAATAAGGAGAACAAGGCTCAGAGTGGTTTGTTAGAAAGTGTTAGTCAGTCATGTCTGACTCTTTGCGACCCAATGGATGGTAACCCGAGGCTCCTCTGTCCATGGAATTCTCCAGACAAGGGTACTGGAGTGGGTAGCCATTCCCTTCTCCAGGGGATCTTCCTTACCCAGGGATTGAACCTGGGTCTCCTGCATTGCAGGCAGATTCTGAGCCACCAGAATGCTTTAGTGATTTGAAATATTCAACATCATTGAACTGGTTGTTGACAAAACTAGGATTTGAAAGACAGTAGTATAAGGGACTGATGGTTAGTTAGCATCACTGACTCAATGGACATGAACTTGAGTGAATTCCAGGAGATAGTGGAAGAAGGTGAAGACTGTACATGCTTTAGTGAAGTGAAAGTCTCTCAGTCGCGTTTGACTCTGTGACCCCATGAACTATACAGTCCATGGAATTCTCTAGGCCAGAATACTGGAGTCGGTAGCCTTTCCCTTCTCCAGGGAATCTTCCCAATCCAGGGATTGAACCCAGGTCTTCCACATTGCAGGTGGATTCTTTACCAGCTGAGCCACAAAGGAAGGCCTTCATGATGTAGTCCATGGGATCACAAAGAGTCACACATGACTCAGCAACCGAACAACAACAATATACGGGAGTCTCAAGCATCTCAAGCGTAAGCTTTCTCCTACTTCATCATGTGATATACTCAGAAGGTTTCTAGAGAAACCACTGGAGAAATCCTTGAGTCTAGGGTAGCATAACCTGCCAGGACCAAGAATCAGGCTTTTTATCAGATTTTTATATGGAGGAAATCTTTGAGGGACAAAAACAAACTTGCCAAGTTTTATCTTTTTCTGAATTGTGGTATAATTGACATTAAATATTAGTTTCAGATGGACAACATAATGATTTTATATTTGTATTTACTGCAGAATGGTCACTAAAATAAATCTAGTTAACACCCATCACCATACATAAAGAATATTTTTTCCTTGCAATAAGAATTTTTAAGATTTACTCTCTTAACAACTTTCAATATGCAATATAATATTAACTATATTTGCCATTCTGTACATTACATTCCCCTTACCTATTTATGTTATAACTAACTGAAAGTTTGTTTGACTTCCTTCATCCATTTTGCCCATCCTTCACTCCTTGCCTCTGACAACCACTAATCTGTTCTCTGTGAGTTTTTAAGACTCCACATATAAAAAGATTACACAGTATCTGTCTTTCTCTTAAAAAATTGTTTTGTTTTTTTTGAATTTGGTTGTGCCATTTGGCTGTGGCATGTGGTGATCTTAATTCCCAACCAGGGATCGAACCTGTGGCCCCTGCATAGAAAGCATGGTCTTAAACACTTTTGTTTCTGTTGAAGTATAGTTGATTTACGTTATTGTATTAGTTTCAGATATATCAGCATAGTGACCCAGTCATTTTTAAAATTTTTTATTTATTTAGGCCGTGTTTTGTCTTCGTTGCTGCATGGGCTTTTCTCTAGTTGCAGTGAGTAGGGGCTCCCCTCTAGTTGTGATGCACAAGCTTCTCATTGCGGTGGTTTCTCCTGTCGCAGAGTACAGGCTCTAGGTGTGTAGGCTTCAGTAGTTGTGGCACATGGGCTCAGGAGTTTCAGCTCCCGAGCCATAGCGCACAGGCTCAATAGTGGAGGCACACGGCCTTAGTTACTCCGCAGCATATGGTCTCTGCCCAGACCAGGGATTGAACCCATGTTCCCTGCACTGGCAGGAGGATTCTTTACCACTGAGCCACCAGGGAAACCTGTGATTTAGTATTTTTACAGATTATACTCCATTTAAAATTATTATAAGATATTGAATATAATTCCTTGTGGTATTTAATATATCCTTGATATTTTATACATAGTCGTTTTTAAGTAGTTTAATTAATTAATTAATTTTTGGTTGCACTGGATTTTCTTTGCTGTGCCCGGACTTCCTCTAGTTGCAGCAAACTGGGGCTATTCTTTGTTGCCGTGCATGGGCTTCTCATTGCAGTGGACTTTCTCATTGCAGAGCATGGGCTTCGGAGTGTGGACTCAGTAGTTGTGGTGCAGGGGTTTAGTTGCCCTGTGGCACGTGGAATCTTGGTTCCCCAACCATTGTGGTGACTTCTCTTGCTGCGGAGCATGGGCTCTGGGTGTGCAGGCTTCAGTAGTTGTAGCATGTGGGCTCAGTAGTTGAGGCTCCCAGGCCCTAGAGCAGGCCCTTTCCTGTGTCTCCTGCCGTGGATGTCAGATTCTCAACTGCTGAACTACCAGACAAGTCCTCTTCCCAACTCTTAAATTTCTGTTTATAGTTAGGAAGGCATTATCTTCTTTAAAAAAAGGTAATAAAAAAAATTTAAAAAAGGTAATACACTTTACTCATATGGTTTGAAAAACAAAACAATATCAAAAGGTATACACTGAAAAGTCCTGCTTGCATTACTGTCCTCGTGGGTATGTATATTTATCTATGTAGCTTCTCTTTTTATTAAAAGGTAGCACAGTATATTGGAGAAGGCGATGGCACCCCACTCCAGTACTCTTGCCTGGAAAATCCCATGGACAGAAGAGCCTGGTAGGCTGCAGTCCATGGGGTCGCTAAGAGTCAGACACGACTGAGCGACTTCACTTTCCCTTTTCACTTTCATGCATTGGAGAAGGAAATGGCAACCCACTCCAGTGTTCTTGCCTGGAGAATCCCAGGGCCGGGGGAGCCTGGTGGGCTGCCGTCTATGGGGTCACACAGAGTCGGACACGACTGAAGCGACTTAGCAGCAGCAGCAGCAGCAGCACAGTATATACACTTTCTACACCTTACTTCTTAATGATATATCGTTTATATTATACTATCACTGCTTTTTTTTTTTCTTCTGTAGTTCCCTATCCCAAACATTTGGTGCTACAGACTGAAGTTTTTGTCCTCCCAAAATTCTTATGTTGAAACCTAATCCTCAATGTATTTGTATTTGGAGCTGATATGTTTGGGAAGTGTTTAGGTCCTGAGGATGGATTAGTGCCCTTACTGAGGCTTTATCGTCTAATATCTACCAGATGCTCATCTCCCTTTATCACTCTTCTTTGCCAGTTTTCTGGCCGTTCTTGTTTATTTTTTCCATACGAGCTTTCGAATCAGCCTTGCTGGCTCCCCTCCTCCCATTTCTTTTGTTCCTCCTAGAACCTTATTAGTATTTTTGGATATGTTAAATAACATTATTTTTATGATGTTGAATTTCTTAGCCAAAAATAAGGTGTGGTTTTCCATTTGCTCCTACTTCTGTGACCTTCAAGGTAGTTTTAAAGTTTGAACATAGAATTTGAATTTGTTCACATTTGCTAGATTTGGAGAAGCAGAGGTTGAAGTGAATACACTTCTTGGAGGGAGAATACAGATATATTTCATTTTATTGAGCTTTATTGCAATTTACATATATTGTGTTTTTTATAAATTGAAGGCTTGTGGCATCAAACAAATGCACTGGTGCCATTTTTGCCACAGCATTTGCTCATTTCATGTCTCGGTGTCCCATTTTGGTATCCTTGCAATACTTCAAACTTTCATTACATTTGTTATGGTGATCACATTTTATTTGTGATCTTTGATGTTAATACAACTCGCTGAAGGCATAAATGATGGGTAGCATTTAAAAATATATTTTTAAGTTTATTTTTGGCTGTACTGGCCCTTTGTTGCTGTGCAGGCTTTTCTCTAGTTGCGGCAAGTGGAGGGCGACTCTGCGTTATGGTGCTTGGGCTCCTCATTGTGTTGGCTTCTCTCATTGGGGAGTATGGGCTCCACAATGCCTGGACTTCAATAGTTGTGCATGGGCTTGGTAGTATGGTTCCCAGGCTCTAGAGCACAGGTTCAATAATTGTGGCACACGGGCTTAGTTGCTCTGCTGCATGTGGGATCATCCCAGATCAGAGATCAAACCTGTGTTTCCTGCATTGGAATGAGGATTATTTATCACTGAGCCACAAGGGAAGCCCGATGGGTGGCATTTTTTAGTAATAAAATATTTTTAAAATAAGGTATGTATTTTTAAGATACAATGCTTTGCACACTTCATAGACTACAGGATAGTGTAAATATAACTCATAGGCACTTAGAAACCAAAAAACTCATGTGATTTACTTTATTGTGATGGTCTGGAACCAAATCTGCAATATCTCCAAGGTAGGCCTCGGACTACCACTGGTAGTCTTTGGGACAGTAAAGAAACTAGCTTGATAAAAAGAAAAAGAAGTCAACAGTGCCTGCTATATGCCAGGGATGATGCTAAGTATTTTCACATGCTATCATCCTTGTCCACAAGCCTGCTCAAACCCAGGGTTGGATAGGGCCTAGACACTCTGTAGGGTCATTCTCAGAGGAGTCTCAAGATGAAAGCAATATTTGAAGACGATCACAATGAAAGTCAGGCAAGATAGTCGGGGCAGACAGGAAAGGTTAAATTCAAAGAGGGCAATAAGACTCAGTCATCTTAAGGAAATATGGTAGAGTCGTTTGAGTTGAAGTCCTTACTTGTGAAGATAAAGGTTAAAATGCAAAAGAGGTTCCTTTCCAGGAGGACAAGCAATTTGCACTAAAGAATGAAGAAAGTTTGGCTTTGCAGACACTATCACCTCCCAGCCAGTCAACTCCGCTGTTTTCTTTGATAACGCTGTGCATGGTAAGCCCTTGGACCATGTCTTTTTCAAGCTGTTTGTAGACAAAGTTGCAAAGACAGCAGAAAACTTTCATACTCTGAGCACTGGGGAGAAAGGACTTCATTAAAAAGATTCCTGCTTTCACAGATTGTGAAAAGATTGTGAATGATTGTGGGCTTTATGTGCCAGGTGGTGACTTCACACACTATAATGGCACTAATGGCAAATCCATCTGTGGGGAGAGATATGATGATGAGAGTCTCATCCCGAAGCACATGGGTCCTAGCATCTTGTCCATGGCAAATGCTGGATCTGACACAAACTGTTCCCAGTTTGCACTGTCAAGACTGAATGGTTGGATGGCAAAGCTGTGGTCTTTGGCAAGGCAGAAGAGGACATGAATATCGTGGAAGCCATGGAGTGCTATGGTCCAGGAATGGCAGAACCACCAAGAAGCTCTTTAATGCTGACTGTGGACAACTCGGCCTTCCCAGGTGGCACTAGTGGTAAAGAACTCACCAGCCAGTGCAGAGACATAAGAGACGCAGGTTTGATCTCTGTGTTGGGAATATCCCCTGGAAGAGGGCACGGCAACCCACTCCAGTATTCTTGCCTGGGAAATCCCATGAACAGAGGAGCCTGGCGGGCTACAGTCCATGGGGTCACAAAGAGTCACACACGACTGAAGTGACTTAACATGCATGCACGAATGAACAACTCCGATAAATGACTCGTGTTTTAGCTTCTGTACCATTCCTTCTGTAGCTCAGGAGTGTACCCCACCAACTTCATCTCTTCACTCCATCCTATAATCTCTGTGCTATTTGAAAATACTCAACATCTATTCATGTGCTGCAGCTTTTTGGGTTCTATAGTTTCCTTATTTCCCTCCTAGTCTAGTTGGATTGCAGAATTAAGTTTAGGATTATGAAATAAAAACTAAATCAGAAAAATGAAGATAAAGTTTTGAGCCTGGACTACTTACAAAAGGCGGTACCTTGCTAAAGATAAAAAAGTTGGGGAGGGGAAAAGCAAAATGAGTTTCATTTGAAGAGCTCAAGGGGAAGAGGGATACCTGAGTACTTCCTTCTAGATCTTGTGCACATGTATACAGATGGCAGAAGGATGGAAAAATCAGGTTTTAGTACATGTGAAAAACTAAATATCTAAATTTAAATCAAGGTATGGGCTTCAGTTCTTTACTAAATAATACCTCGTGCTGTGTGCTAAGTCACTTCAGTAGTGTCTAACTCATTGCGACCCCATGGACTGTAGCCCTCCAGGTTCCTCTGTTCATGGGATTTTCCAGGCAAGAATATTGGAGTGGGTTGCCATGCCCACCTCCAGGGGGTCTCCCCAGCTCATGGATCAAACTCGCATTTCTTCTGTCTCCTGCATTGGCAGGTGGGTTCTTTACCACTAGCGCTACCCGGGAAGTCCCAAATAATACCTTACCCCAGCTATTAATTTTCTGCTGCCAGAGAGATGTGTTAGCCAGGGGAAAAGGCAGCTCTCACCTTTTCATCCTACTGAAAGCCTTCTCAATAGGTTAGGCAGGGGCATTTTTGAGTTTATGCCCTTAAATAATCTGTAGGTATTCTCTCACTCTTACTTGAAATTCTCAGTTTCTCATTTTTTGGTTTTCCAACTCTTAAGGTTCAAGCATCTAATATTTTTTAAAAAGAATCAAATATGTTATAGCTTCTCTGGTGACTCAGTATATTCTTGCTAGGTCAAAGTTCAGCTCTCTGGATAAAACTGGAGTTTGTGCTCTTACTCTGTCATCTTAGGTTTTTCTGGCCCAGAGTTGCAGAAATCCAGGGGCAGGGAAAGTACACCATGGAGTTAAAAGTCTACCCCACATGACCCACTCTGTAGGCTAGTCAGATGGGGTTATTTTAAGCATAGGTAAGTCTAGATTTGCCTAAGTATGGTGATTTTTATTTGCAGGATGGGTAGGTGATGGAGAATAAAGGGAATGTAAATACCCAGATCCCACATAAGGCCTTTCTTTGATTCAAGTCTTGCTTTAACCAGGAGTGCTTATAAAATCTGGTCTCTTTCCTCCACACACTTTATGATGGGGCTTTTAAACTGTGTCACACTCTATATTATGTATTCTTAAAGGTCCACTGTTAATAACTGGTTTGGAATTAGGGAGCTGTCCCAAGCTCCCTTAGATTGCAAACTTGGTATGTTCTTACTAAGAGAAAGGAGAAAGCAAGGGGCGGCTGGCCAGGCTACTCCGTTCCTATCTTGTACCTTGTCCATTTCCTGAACTGTGTAGGTGCTGCTTCCGACTGAGGGTGGAGTGGGGATATGTTAGGCGGGAGGAGAGAGGTAATTGTGTTAGGATTAAGACCTCCATCCCCACCAGCTTTACTGAAATCTAACTGATGTATAACATTAAGTTTAAGGCACACATGATGATTGACATAAGTTTATATTGCAAAGTGTTTTCCACAGTAAGTTTAGTCAACACATCCATCACCTTACAGTTACCATTTTTTTTCCTGCCTCGAGAACTTTTAAGATTTATTCTCTTAGTAACTTTCAACTATACAGTACAGAATTAACCATAGTCACAATTCTGTACATTAGATCCCCAGAACTCATCTATCTTATAACTGAAGGATGCACACTTTGAACACCTTTACCCATTCTTCTCTCTTTCACCACACCCCTGCCCCTCAGTACACCCCTGGCAATTGCAAATCTACTCTAAGAGTTTGGTATTTATGTATGTATTTGTTTGTTTGGCTGCACCGGGTCTTAGTTGCAGCCTGTGGGATCTAGTTTCCTGATCAGGGATCGAACCTGGGCCCCCTGTGTTGAGTCTTAGCCAAGGGACCACCAGGGAAGTCCCTGAGTTTGGTTATTTTAGATTCCAAATATTAAGTGAGATTATACGGATTTTGTCTTTATCTGACTTATTTCACTTAGCATAATGCTCTCAAGGTTAGCATAAAGTCCTCAAGGTTGAGCTCTTAATTTATGTTCTGAAAGTGAGATGAGGATATCAGCTTGGCATCTTGAACAGTAACTGACACAAATGTATGCAATAATGGTCAAATGAACTCTTGGAGAACAAAAGCTTGGTGAGTTAGATCTAGAATTTTATCAATTCTTTGTTTCATGGTTTCCTTTAGGTGCTTTGGAACTCAGGGCTTCCCTGCTGGCTCAGCTGGTAAAGAATCTGCCTGCAAGACGGGAGACCTGGGTTTGATTCCTGGGTTGGGAAGATCTCCTGAAGAAGGGAAAGGCTACCCATTCCAGTATTCTGGTCTGGAGAATTCCATGGACTGTATAGTTCATGGGGTTGCAAAGAATCACACCTGTCTGAGCGACTTTCACTTTTCACCTACACTTTTTTTGGGACCTCTAGCTGCCTTAACAGGAAAGGAGAGGACAAAGACTCCAGAAATCTTCCACACGTTTGTCCCCCTGTTGTGCCAGGCTTTCACTACTAAAAGAAAAACAGCATGGAGGAAAAGGTGGTCAGATATGTCTGAGAAGCAGCATGGTATAGCAGAAATAAAACATGAATTTGGGGAGACAGACTAAATGAAGGAAAAATTCCAATTATGCTATTTTCTACCTGTGTATTACTTATCTAGAGTCTGCATTTCCCTCCTTTGTAAAATGGGGATGACACCTACCTTTGCAGAAATTAAATGAGAAAAATCTACAGGAAAGCATTTAGTGGCTGCTGGATAAATGCATGGTAAGTGAAGTTCAATTCATGCTAATGGCCAGGATTTAAATTTCCATGCTTCAGAAGACATTTGAATAGATGATTCTTTATATGTTAATTTCAGCAGGTATAAGTCACTAGTTATACATAATCATATTTTAACAACATTTTAGTACAGAAAATGTCAACATATACAGATGTAGAAAAGAATACAAAGAACACCCTGTATCCATCATCTAGCTTTTGCAGTTAAGCTGAGTGCTGAAGAATTGATGCTTTTGAACTGTGGTGTTGGAGAAGACTCTTGAGAGTCCCTTGGACTGCAAGGGGATCCAACCAGCCCATTCTGAAGGAGATCAGCCCTGGGTACTCTTTGGAAGGAATGATGCTAAAGCTGAAACTCCAGTACTTTGGGCCACCTCATGCGAAGAGTTGACTCATTGGAAAAGACTCTGATGCTGGGAGGGATTGGGGGCAGGAGGAAAAGGGGACGACAGAAGATGAGATGGCTGGATGGCATCACCGACTCAATGGACGTGAGTTTGAGTGAACTCCAGGAGATGGTGATGGACAGGGAGGCCTGGCGTGCTGCGATTGATGGGGTTGCAAAGAGTCGGACACGACTGAGTGACTGAACTGAACTGAGACCACTATCCGGAGAAGGCAATGGCACCCTACTCCAGTACTCTTGCCTGGAAAATCCCATGGACGGAGGAGCCTGGTGGGCTGCAGTCCATGGGGTCGATAGGAGTTAGACACAACTGAGCGACTTCACTTTCACTTTTCACTTTCATGTATTGGAGAAGGAAATGGCAACCCACTCCAGTGTTCTTGCCTGGAGAATCCCAGGGATGGGGGAGCCTGGTGGGCTGCTGTCTATGGGGATGCACAGAGTTGGACACGACTGAAGCGACTTAGCAGCAGCAGCAGCAGCAGCAGCAGCAGCAGCAGCACCACTACTTATAGTCCATCGAGTGAATGAGTTTAGACCTGCATTTATATGCCTCTTATTTCAACTCTAGAGACAGAATGGTTGTCAGGTTGATTTATTTCTCTCCCTTGTTCATTGCAACAAAAATTTGGAACGATGGACTAAAGGGTTTGAACCAACAGAAAAGTTACAGCTCAGTTACAGTTTAAGTAGACAGATCTTTTATTAAACAGGTACTCCCAAGACATGGGAACAAGCCAGCCCCAAAGGAGTTATAAAGATCCCTCTTGGCATCACCCTTTTCTTACTTCCTGTCTCGTCCTTTTGGTTGTGCCCTGTGCAAAATAGGGCTTATACCTGCCACCAGTCAAGAAAGGGAATGCAAATGGACATATGCTAAAGGCCAATTGACAGTTGCAAGCTACATAACAGGCTTTGTTGTTCACATCTTCCCATAATTCAGTCAGAGGGATTGGGGGCAGGAGGAGAAGGGGACGCCAGAGGATGAGATGGCTGGATGGCATCACTGACTCGATGGACGTGAGTCTGAGTGAACTCCAGGAGTTGGTGATGGACAGGGAGGCCTGGCCTGCTGTGATTCATGGGGTCGCAAAGAGTCGGACACGGCTGAGTGACTGAACTGAACTGAACTGATAATCAGATGTATGTATGTAAACAATGTTTATGAACCAGTCATGGGCCCCTAGTTGCCTAAGGTTACTTGAGGAAGCCCCTGTGGTTAGTTTGTATCCAGTGTATGCCTAGAGCTAGTGTGTTGGGAGTTGGAAAAGCCCCCGTGGTTAATTTGTATCTACTGTGTGCCTAGGGTGTATGTGCAGGAGTTGGATAAGTCTCTGGTTATTTTTGTAGCATATCTGTGAGCTTTTCTGGATGTGTCTGGGATGGGGTTTAGAGATCAGCTTGCACCATTTTCCATCCCCTCCTTGCTCATGCCTAACTTCCTACCTAACAATTCCAAATTCCAGGTCACTCCTGAGATGCAAGCCACTCCTGAGATGCAAATTTGGGTATATTAAATAAACTGAAGAATTCCCCAATAGTTACCTGCCATGCCTAAAGAGGTAACAGTTTCCAAATTTTGGAAAAACTACACAATGTGTTGTTTGCAGTCAATTTAAAGAAAGACAGAACACTATTAAGAGTTATGACAATTTTCTTTCCGATGGACTTTCATGAATCTGGAAAACTAGAGATACAGAACTGTGGTGCTGGAGAAGACTCTTTAGAGTCCCTTGGACAGCAAGGAGATCAAACCAGTCAATCCTAAAGGAAATCAATCCTGAATATTCATTGGAAGGACTAATGCTAAAGGTGAAGCTCCAATACTTTGGCCACCTGAGGTAAAGAGCCAACTGATTGGAAAAGACCCTGATGCTGGGAAAGATTGAAGGAGGGAGGAGAAGGGGACAACAGAGGTTGAGATGGTTGGATGGCATCACCGACTCGATGGACATGAGTTTGAGCAAACTCTGGGAGACTAGATGACAGGGAAGCCTTGCGTACTGCAGTCCATGGAGTTACAAAGATTCGGACATGACTGAGCTGCTGCTGCTGCTGCTAAGTCGCTTCAGTCGTGTCCGACTCTGTGCGACCCCATAGACAGCAGCCCACCAGGTTTCCTGTCCCTGGGATTCTCCAGGCAAGAACACTGGAGTGGGTTGCCATTTCCTTCTCCAATGCATGAAAGTAAGAAGTCAAAGTGAAGTCGCTCAGTCATGTCTGACTCTAGCGACCCCATGGACTGCAGCCTACCAGGCTCCAAAAGAAATACTCTTAGCCAACTTTGGCTGCCACAACAAACTACCACAGACTGGGTGGTTTAAACAACACAAATTTATTCCTCACAGTTCTAGAGGCTGGGAAGTCCAAGATCAAGGTGCTGGCCATTTCAGTTCTTCTCTTCCTGGCTGGAAGATGGCCTCCTCACTGGGTCCTTGCATGGCCTTTCCTCGGTGTCTCCCAGTGCAGATGGACCCTATAGCCTAGTAGCTCTACTTTCTTCCTCTCAGTGCCACTTCAGCACTGAAGCAAAATGAAATAAAAATCATTTTCAGCTCCTATCATATTAGAGGAATTTTTCATGAAATGAATAACTCCCTCCCTCTTATCAGGTTGATTCTCTGTAATTCAAAGGCTGAAGGATCTTTTAGATACTGCTAAGCTTGCAAATTTGCCACACACACACAAAAAGTGTAGGTGGAGGTGTTTGCAGTCATTCTTGGCACTTTCCCAGGTTTTGCTAGCTGCTTTGACTGCATAAGCAACCATGTTTCTACTAGTTGTGGGTGTGTAGCTGCAGGAGCTGCAGCAAGGAATTTGTGCCCTGAACAAATTGTGTAAACCAAATCTCATTCCCCCCAGTTAACCAAAGGATTCTGTTATTGGGCCTGAAAAATATTAGGTAGGACTTGAAATAATCTACCCTTCCAAAGTTCACAGGGAAAAATCCAAAAATTTGGTAATGCTCTGTGGAGAAACATTTGGTACATGGAGGCAAGACATCAGTACTTATCAAAATTAAAAATCCCAGATGCCCTTCTGCAGAGTAAATCCACTCTGGGAACTGAGATGAGACATGCTTAAATATATAAGAAGACGTATATACAAAGATGTTCATCCAAACACTAATTAGAATATGAAAAATTAGAAACTCACGTCCTTCAATTGGATAATGACTAGTTAAATAATCTGCAGGGGTAAGAGTATGCATTTTATGCATTTTCAGGGAAAAGCCCAAGATGTCTTAAGTACAAAGAGCAGAATAATATATATGGTCTTCTGTAGAACTCAGAAAGAGGGAGTAAATAAAAACAGAAGACATCATGCTCCTGCAATCAAAAATTCCACAGCAGTCTCTGCCAAAAATGCACACATTATTCATCTGCAAATCTAAAAACATGCAGTAAGAAACCAGTAATTATACTGGAGTGGAACATTCTTTTATTTATTTATTTATTTAAATGTTAAGATGCTATTCCAAGAGTAAATAGTTTTAATAAACTTAGTAGGGAAAAGTTTTCCTCATAGATACGGTGAATTACTCTAAATTTTGAGGAGATATTGCTGCTTTCCAAAAGCCATGTGTTTATCACCAGCAAAATTACCTTTCATTCTAAGTTATAATGTCCTTGGCTGGCAAAGCCATCTCAATCTTTTTCCTTAAAAATTCAGGTGACTGAAAGTGCACTCCAAACAGTGAATATTATTATATAACTTCTCAGTGTTTTCCAAAGTGAAGGACTCATACTACTGGTGATATTCAAGATAGTTCTCGGCAGTACATGAACAAAGCAGCAAACAACACTGAATCATGTCTGAGTTATTCCCATTTCTCTTTCAAGCTTCGGCATGATTTAAAGCACTTGGCAAAAAAAGTATCTAGCTAGGCTTTAATAAGTGACTTTGTTTTCATTACACTGATTTTCACAGTTACCATCTTGACTTTTTTTCTTATTGCCAGAGGTCTAGGACACAAATGTTTGTCTGGATTAACCATGCTCACAGAAGCACAACAGATGGAGTACAGACACTGCTCTGGGTTCCAGAAACTCCTTGGTCACAAATCATGTAAATCCAATGGTCTTTTCTCAGGGCTTATTCTTCCTTGACTCAGATTTTTGCCAGGACTTCTATGAGATACACTTGGCTCTAGGAATGGTGTAGTGCACCATACAAGCTGGAGTCAAGCTGGTTTGAAATGCTGGTTCTTTACCTTATTGTGAGTCTACACAGGCAGTTGGCCAAATGAGGCTTCATTCATTATCTTGGAATTTGAGGGGAATAGATGAGACAATAAATGTAGAGCAGTGGGCATACAGTTCAGTAGGTGCTCAATAAAGGCTGATTTCCTCTCCTCCTCCTTTTTCTGTCCTCAGTACTGTTTTTCTGTATTCTCTTCCAACGATACGAAGTCACTCCTATGGCTTTAATTATTACCCTTATGCAGGTAATTTCTAATTTCTTTCACCAATTCTGACCTTTTTTTCAGAGTACCAAAACTTAGGTTCTTAATCTGTTTGATAATTCCACCTTGATGTTCTGGCATAAACACATAAACAGAGTATCTTTTCCAAATCATTTAGTTCATGCTATTACCAAAACCTTCATCACTCTGACTCAAAATCTCAGTCATCCTCACTCCTTCCCCTTTCCGATCACACTGAATCAAAAATTTGCAAAATTTTATATGGCATTTTAATAGCTTACAAAGTGGTATAAACAAAACAAAAACATCCATTTTATCAAACTTCCCTCAGCCCCAGGTGAGAAAAGTGAAATTAAGGCAAGTTAGGAGATATACCTGGGTCATAAGCTAGAGAGTGGTTACAGCCTAGATTGAAAAATCAGTTAAGTCCTGAACTTGGGGCTTCTTACTCTAACGGCCATCCTCTTTCAGCTTCTCAAACTGCCTCATATTTTGCAGTATTTTTTTGCATCTTTCTCTCCTCTCCTTCACCATTGCCATCCCCAGAAATCAGACCTACCTTATCTTTCACATTTTAATGCTTGGCTCAGAGACTGGCTCAGTCAGCAAGGTAATAGTTGGTAGTTGACACCTAAACAGACAGCTCAACAAAAAAGTGAACACCTGCAACCCTCACCCAGGTTAAGAAACAGAACATTGCTAGCACCCTAGAAGCGCCCCTACATACCCGCCCAGGCATCACTCCCCACCTAAAGACAATCATTTTCTTTCTTTTCTTTATAGATTTTACTACCTAAGCCTAAATCCCTATGTCAAGTTTGGTTTCATGTGTTTTTTTTAAGTTTGCATTTTCCAAATTGGCTATACCAATATACACTCTCACCAACAGTGTATATTTTCATTTGTTCCTGTACCGACATTGCCTGTGTTTTCCATTTTAACCATTATCGTGGGTGTGCAACAGTACCTCATGATTTTAATTTACATTTCCCTAGTGATGGAAGTTGAGCATCTTTATATGTTTACTGGTCATTTAGATACCCTCTTTTTTGAAGTGACTGTTTAAATCTCTTACCAGTGTCTACTGTGTTGTCTTTTTATTTTTTATTGATTTGTGGGAGTCAGTACATTCTGAATAGGAGCAAACACATATTTGTATTATAAAAATAAATGCATTTTTCTGATACTATTAGAATACCACGAACTCCCCTTACTTTGGCCCCAATTTCACTAATGATTCTCTGGGAGGTAATGTAGTCGACTTCATATTCTCTCTAAAACAATGTGTGCCAGGGAATCTGTTAGATACTTGAATTATAATGGCAAAAAAAAAGTGATTAAAGACAATAGCTTTGAAAAGAGACCTGTATTAGAATCCTGTCTCTAACATTTACCAACTTGATGACTTTAGGCAAGTTATTTACCTATTTTAGACTCAGTTTCCTCTTTGGAAAAATGGGGTTAATAATACCTATTTTAAGAGTTATTATGAAGGTTAAATGAGACAGTAATATGTTAACATTCTTCTCATAATGACTGGCAAATAAGAATTAATTAATAAGTGGTAGCCATTGTAAATTTGGTTATTTCCATGTAGTCTTCAATTTAGATAGGGCAGGAACAGCTGAGCGTACATCTATTTCCCTCTTAGCCATTATGAGTGAATGCATGCTCACCTGTTTCAGTCGTGTTCAACTCTTTTCAACCCTATGGACTGTAGCCTGCCAGGTTCCTCTGTCCTTGAGATTCTCCAGGCAAGAATCCTGGAGTGGGTTGCCATGCCCTTCTCCAGGGATCTTCCCAACACAGGGATCAAACTGGCATCTGTCTGCATCTCCTGCATTGCAGGCAGATTCTTTACCCACTGAGCTACCTGGGAAGCCCTCTTAGCTATTATAGTTCTCACTATAAAGTGAAAAAAAAAACCACAGAAAAATCATGAGTTTAGATAAGTCACCTGGGAACTTACTTGGTCATTCTGACTCCCCTCAGCTGACTGTCTCTAGAGCAGTGCTTCACAATTTATCTGTTGTGAAAGATCATAGACGCTTTTATAAAATATAAAAATAAATGACTAGAAAAGGGAAAAAAGAAAACAAAGGCATATACAACAATACAAACCCTCAATTTTTATTACAACCACAGATGTAAAACTACTGTAACACTAATTGCTCTAAGTTTCTAAATTCTTACTCTTGATTTCTATAATCAAACAATGCTGTGTTACTCCCTAGCTTAAAAACTATCCACTATTCCCTTTCTCTCTAGGGTAAGATCCCAATCCTTTAACATGACACCAAAGGCCTTCCAGGCTGGTTCCACACTTTTTTGGTCTCATTTTTTACTATTCTTTATTCCAGTAGACCTACAGTGTCCAATGTAGTAGCAACTAGCCACAAGTGGCTATGGAACAGCTGAAATGTGGCTAATTTAGGAAGCAAGATTTTAATTTTTACATAAGTCAATTACTGCACAATTTTTGAAATGTTTGGAATGATTTGAGTATGTGAATCTACTTTTTCAACTGTAAATTTTAAACTGTAAATATCTCAATTACTGAGATATACTATAAATGTAAAAAACATACCAGATTTTGAACACTTACTTAGTAATAACAGAAAGAATGCAAAACATTTTAAAATATTTAATACTTTTAAATATTGATCACACAGGAAATAGTACTATTTTGGATACATTGGGTCAAATAAAAGATTATTAACTTTTAATCATTTAACTTTTTCAATGTGGCTACTATAAAATTACATATATGCCTTATGTTATGTTTATACTGGACAGTGCTAGACTAGATAATCAAGTCCCAAACCTCCTGATTTTTCCCTTTCCCTGTTTGACTCATTAGCAATATAGGTTAGGTCTAATGACAAAATATCTCTTCAATACATTCACTTTATCTCTACTGCTATTTATGTTACTCCATTGTGGCTCAGTGGTAAAGAATCTGCCTGCCAGTGCAGGAGATGCAGGTTCCATCCCTGGGTTGGGAAGATCCCCTGGAGAAGGAAATGGCAACCCACTCCAGTATTCCTGCCTGGGAAATCCCACGGACAGAGGAGCCTGACAAGAGTTGGACATGACTGAGTGACTAAACAACCACTATTCCTTAAAATTCTTCAATGGCTTTAAAGCTCTGAAACTTACTAAGGATGTAAACTTCTACTATTCCTTTCTTTGCTCTCTAGACCTGAGCCACATTGCCTTTCTTGCTTTCTCACCTTAGGATTTTTGCCTTACTATTCCTTTGGTCTCGAATACTGGCCTCAACTAACTTATTCCCATTCCAGTCTTAGCTCCAAATAATATTTTCTCAGAGGCCATGCAGCCTACAAGATGTCAGTTCCCCAACCAGGGACTGAACCTGGGCCCACTCAGTAAAGCCTAGCTACTAGGCTATCAGGGAACTCTGAGAGAGGCCATTTCTGAACAATCTCCAAAATTCTGCCGGCTCTCTCTCCCAGAGAAATGCTTCATCCAAATACCCTTTCATTTTCTTCATGAAAGATATTGTGATATTATCTTCCCTCTTCTTTTATAAAACTTTATAGTCTGTTCCCTCCACAGAAACAGGAGCAGGAAATTTGTTGGTCTTTTCCCTGCTTAATCTGCCTAAATGAGCAGAGTGCCAGTTACAGTTTTTCTCAAAACAACTTAAATGAAAGAATACCTAACTACCTACTAGATATACCTGCTTGGTTGCCTCATAAGCACTTCAAATTCTACATGGTCAAAACAGAACCATCTTCCTCCCCTAATATGTATTCCTCTTCTCTTGTTTCTAATCTCCATAAAGATATCCTTCAGACTGCTCCTCCAAGACACTTGGGAGTCATTTTTGACATGACCCTCTGTCATTCCCCATTCAGTCAACCAAATCACCAAGCTCTTAGCAACATCTTTGGTCATACTTTTCACTCCTGTTTGCCACCATTCAGTTCAAGTCATTAATCTCTCACAGACTGTTCTCTCTGCCTCTGACTTTTACCTAATAGTGATCTAAAATACAAATCTGATCTTACTATGCTTCTACTTAAAATCTTTCAACATCTTCCTCTTAGCTCTCAAAAGCTCTCAGCTGTTTTGCACATGGCGCTCAAGGCTTTTATGACTAGACGTCTTCAGATACATCTCTAGGCATTTCTGAAAAGTCTTCCGCACACAGGATTTCTGCAAAATCTTCCACACACAAGATTTCTGAAAAATCTTCCACACACTCAACCATTTCTAGTGTTTGTCTCCTAACCTTTGCATTCATTACTTCTGTCTGGAAAGTCTCCCCAAATCCCTTACTAAAGCTAACTGCTTTTCCTGCAACATGCCATGCCTCCTTCACAGGTAAATAAGGGATTCCTCCTGTATGAAATTCTCAGCATTCAGCAGTTTACCCTCATTATACTCCTGATGATGTCTATCTACTTGTTCACATTCTGCAGCATAAAAACGACAGCAAAGATTCTATTGCAACCATTAACTGAATGTTTACTCAGATAAATCAATGTTAAAGAAAAGCATGTGAGGATCCAAAGAAGCACTGAAAATATTAAAGAAAAAACAGAATACGACTCCTATGTCATTCATTTTATTTTAGGCACAACATTTTTGTAAGTTACACAAAGACAAATCTCTACATCAATATTACAAATAGGTAGGTGGAGAAAGACTGTTTACCTGAGGCCACCCTAAATCAGTGGGCAATATGTATTTCATTTGTAAACTCTTCTAAATTAAAATCTTGGTGCTCTCTCCCATATTCCCAATTCATAGATATAAGATGCCAAAAATTGTTAAGGTTGAAGATTGCAAAAGTCACTCCCTGGCTCATCTGTTAAGAAGTTTATCTACGTTAAGGGTTTCTTAGCTACCCATTGTAAGTAAATTAAACTCATAAGACTCTTACTTTGCAAATCACCATTCTCAAATAAATTGGGGGGGCGGAGCATGCAGGAGCTTATTTACCTGACCAGGGATCGAACCTCCGCGCCCTACAGCCGAAGCGTGCAAAGTGCTAACCACTGGGCCGCCAGGTAAGCGCCCTCAAATAAACTTTTGCTACTTTCTTAATAAAATGCAACAAACACCTTAACATCCCAACCCCGGAAAAACAAGACTTCTACCTCTGAGTTGACAGTAATTCAAGGGAATTCAGCGAGCAGTTATTAGGATCTACAAAGTATAAGGAACCAACACAATGTTTAAAAAGGAGGGAGCTACACGAACATGTATGTTTTCATCTCAGCGCTCATGCGGGAGAGATTAGCACACGCACTTCAGCCTCCCACTCCTAGCCCCGCAGAAACGAGCGGGCAGGCTGCGTGTCCAGCCCGCGGCTCCGCCGCGCACATGGCCGGCCGCAGCTCCCACCCCCGTGCCGCGCAGGCGCTGGGCGAGCCGGGACTTGCGGTCGCCGAAGAGGGATCATTCCGCCGGTTTCTTTGTGTGGCTGAAGCTGTAGAAATGGCCTATTTCCCTCCTCTTCGTTAAAAACAAAAATCAGACCCTTTCGCCCTTTTTCTCCCGCCGGGAAGGGATCGGAGAGTGGGTGGGAGGGGGATCTGCTAACTAGGGCAGGGGCGGAAAGGCTCAGGCTAAGAGTCGACGAGGGCCGGGTCTGGGAGGGATGCTGGGAGCTTTGACTCACTCGCACACCATGTGTCCCTCCGCGCGCAGCACGGGGGACTTTTCGGTGGGGATTTTGGGCGCCGACCAGACGCGGCATTTTCGGAAAATAGCGCCCTGTGCAGCTGAAGCGCTTTGTGTTTAGCGGGGCCGCGTCAGCCCGGCAGGGTACGAGGCGCCTCGGGTCCCCGAACCACCTCCTGCTGCTCCCCCGTCGCCGCTCCCGAAGCTTTTCCAGGTCAGTGCGGGTCTGTGTAGGGCCCTGTTACCACCGGATGTGGAAGTTGATCTCTTCGCTGGTAAAAAATAATTCCACTTCCCCCGGAACCCAGATCATCCCCGCGATTTCCTGTTTATTGCATTAAGGCGCCGGGTTTCCGGGGCTCCTGGCCCCGCTTATTCCGCGGGGGTCGGCGGGGTGGGCCTGGGTCCCCGCTCCGCCCGCGCCGCCGCCGCGCTTTGTCCGCTGGCACCCCGCTTCTGGGAGGGGCGGGCAGACATGGTGGCGGCCGCCGCCCCCTCGTCGGCCCCGGCGCACCACGGCCTCCCCGCGGCTCTCCGCCGGGCCGGTGCCGAGCGGCGGCCCTGGAGCGGGATAGGGTCGGGCCAGGGCTGCGGGAACTGCGGCCGCCGAGTAGCAGGCGGTGGGCGGGCGAGGCAGGCTGGCGCGTTACGGCCTTGGCGCTGCCGCCCCGGGAGCCTCCGCTGTCTTTGTCTGGGCCTCCGGACCGCCCAGCCGGAGCGGGGAAGGGTCGGTGGGGGCGGCCGGCCCCCGGCACGCTGTGCTGTTCGGGCCGCGGGGCCTGGAGGCGCTCGGGCCGCGGCGGGAGCAGCCGGCTTGGCCGGCTCGGACAGGGTTAACGGGAGCGCCCAGCTGGTTCCGTGCGGGTCGGCCGCGGCGATTGCCTCGGCCTCGGGGACTCGAGTTGCTAAGGGAGGAAGCCAGCTGCTCTGGATGCTGGGGACTTCTGCTCTTGGCATTTGCCCGCCGGCATCTGCGGGTGCACGGCCTCCGGGACGAAGTTGAGAATTTTGCCAGGTCATTTCTGTCTCAGCACCATCAGTGTGTTTTTAGTGTGTTTTCTTTGAAGCTCTCTTACCATGTTGAACCAGCGTGCCTAGCCTCGAGGGTGCATCGTGAAAACCGAAACCAAAGGAATGATATAGGCCTGCTTTGTGTGTGTTTTCCCACTTGAAGCCTGTTTTCAGTACACATAACTCTTGCTTTAAACCTGATTGGACTGTGGCGTGGAGACATCTGTTCAAAGGAGGGGCAGAGACCACAGTACTTCTGAAGGGGGCTTGGTAATGTGGAAGTATCTTAAGTGTTCTCTCTGTACACTTGATTTGCTGTCTCGATTCAGGCAAGTTACTTTGTGAAGTACAGTTTTTATCTAGAAAATGGTTTGGTGTAATGAGTGCAGTAACTTGCCTTCCCAGAGTTAAAGCACCATAGTTTATTATGCAGAAGTTAGAGGCCAGAAGTTCTTTCTGCAGATAGTCTTTTTTCACACAGAGACCCACCCAGCTTGCTTTAAATTTCTTCTCACTGACATGTAACCATCGACCTTGACACTTCCACTTTCACGCTCAGATTTTGAATTTAAGGAAACGAAAGATGCCTTTGTCTTTTTTAACTTTTTCTCGAATTTATTTTCCCACAAAATAACAAAAGACTATTGCATGTTAACGCCAGTGATATTTTAGGCAAGAGTGACATTGTTTTGCATTTCTGATTCTTTTGAATGTTTAACAGAAGATAGCTGGATTCGTGAACCTACTTCTGCGTTCAGTTTGTTGTGGTATCACATCATGTAACTGCTGGTAAACGCCACTGTATACGCATTCCTTTTTTCAAAAGCTGAAAAATGTGTCATTTCTATCCTGCTCTCATCATTCAAATCAAATCAGGATATTATTGTAAAAGACACATTTAAAAAAATACGGATAAGAAGGTTGTTTCCTGTGCTTTTTTCTTGAGCTCTAGCTTTTTTTCAATTTGGGATTTAGATGCATAAACATCATGAATAAAGATTGCATAATCTGCATATGATTTTAGAGACTCAGAATATTTGAAAAAAATTTAAATGATTAAACTTAATTTTTAATTCCACAACTTATTTTTAACGATGTACACAAGTAAAACACGAATCCCATGTTAAATTTGCTTGTGAAAACTTGTGTGTAAATGTAATTTCTGAAGTTGAACACTTCAAAGTACTATCGGAATGCCAGATTAAAAAGGAGTCCCGCAGTGAAACCTTTGGTGAAATTGCTTTTGCATTGTAACGCATATACAGATGTAGAGCTAACTTGTAACTTAAGAGTTCATGAGTTACCTATTTCTGAATCAGTCTGGGTGTTCTAGGTTGGAGGACGGTTGTAAATGTGTGAACACTTAAAGCCATACCTGCTTTGGTTTAATGGTTCTGAAATGAAGCTTCTGGTTGTTTTGTGAACTTTAGTCTGATTCTGTCAGTCTGTAGTTCTCTCCTGTTCCATCAACAGGAAGCATCTGGTCTGTCTTCATGTAATTGCTAGAAAATGCCAGGTACATTTTTGATGTTTGCTATTCACATGAAAATAAATATCAGATTGGATTTTGAGTTGTACTTCCCACCCTCAGCTCTAGATATACTTATGATGAGCTCATGGTCTATAGAATGGACTTTTTTTTGGCCCTTGAGTACCTTA
Source organism: Bos mutus (assembly GCF_027580195.1). Taxonomy (NCBI): domain Eukaryota; kingdom Metazoa; phylum Chordata; class Mammalia; order Artiodactyla; family Bovidae; genus Bos; species Bos mutus. The sequence continues at coordinate 48,839,275 of NC_091626.1, read as the reverse complement.
AGTTAGCAATAGCAGGTAAAACAAGTTGTGAGGGGTTCAGGAGTCACTGCGAGAAAGTTTTGACTCATGAATTAATGATGAGGGTGCCGTAGCCCTTTGCAAGCAGGTTGAGCGTGGATAGGCTCCATCTCTTCTCTCTGCAAATACTAATAAGCAAACTGAAACAAAACCTTTAAGTTCAGGGCAACTTAGTTTTCCAGTGAGTCATTTCTTTGGTCCCTGAGCTTTCCAACTAGTAATCAGGTTTCTGTAGCACTAATGTGTCTACCTCAGGACAACTATAATTAGTATATTTAACTTTTTCTGAAGATGTTTGTTCGATCAGGCTCTCTGGTCAGTTTATTAGTGTTAGTATTAGGGCCTGTGTGTTACTTCACAATGTTGACAACAGAGTTCTGCACAGAGAAGATACTTTGGTGCAGCCACCTCTCCCGTTCAGACATTGGTGGGCTAATGCAGTTTTTATTTTTTGGGCTAAGTATGTCCATAGTGTTAGAGGCTTGACCATTAAGTGATTTCCCCACTGAAAATAAATCCACCTGTAGGGCCATTGGTCCACTTAGAAATAGAAACCTAAAATTCTTAGCCCTGGCTCTCTTAACCTTTTAATGGGAATGATTATAAAGGTTGGCTGTTAGGGCCCAAGATGGTAATGCACAAATAGTGTGGAAAAGACTCGATCATTTTAACTGATTGTACATTTAATATGAATGAACACTTAAAAAATTTTAAAAAGTAAATGCCATTTTGAAGAGCAAGGTGTCAGCCCCACTTTACTTTGTACTGGTTGTGTTGTACCTGGGGTATTATTTCAAATAGCATACTATCCTATTTTAAGTGGGATCTTGGATCAGTTCTGAAACTTTGTATCAGAATCAGCTGGAGAGCTCATTAAAAAGACCTATGGAGGCTCAAGCTTAAGTAGGATAGGAACTGACCCACTCTGTTTTTCTCACATTCCTTAGATGATAAACAACTAAGTTTAAAAACCACCCAACTATAGAGCATGGCTAGAGAATTTTGATTGTGGAGGGAAATGGAAGGGAGGAAAAGTTGAAAAACTGTGATCTTTGGCCCAAAAAAGAGAAGCTCATCTCTCCTGTCAGAACAATCAGGTTTGATTTGACCAGAAAGAACTAGGAGTAAGGGGTAGAAATTAGAAGAAGGCAGATTTTAACATCCTGGAAGAAAAATTCCTCAACAACAGTATAATGGGTTGTTTCTGGTGGTAGGCTGTCCCCTTCCACTGATGGGCGTTCAAGGTAGGAATTCAAGAGAAGGGGAGATGGTGAGGCGAGTCAGGATTTCGGCCAGGTTTCCTTAAGTTCCTTACGGACTGAGAGTTTACAGATGTGTGTAGGTTTGCAGCTAGAAAAGTGGAAGAGCAAAAGCTAATTGAAACAGGTTAGCCTAACTGGGTCTCAGTTTTCATTCTCTTGGATGAGGAGAAATGAGTATCAAATGAGAGAACTATTTAATGAGGGTTTTTTAAAACCCAGCTGTAGTTTGGTGTATTCAAAGCCTGAAAAATGGGCATACCTTCTGATGTGGAAATTTTAAGTGAATTTGTCTTGGTGTTTATTTTGGTGTAATAGAAATATACCAATAAATCGGTAGCTGTTTACAACCAGTTGCAGCATCATTGATAATAAAAGCTGCATAGTAACACATTTGATTCCTTCCCCACATTAATCATATATAGTAAGTAATGCTGTTCCCATTTTTCATAAGAGAAAATTGAGATATAGAGAAATTACTAGGTAGCTCATCCAAGTTAGCAGAATTAGTAACTGGTAGAGCACAGACTTGGTTACAAGCAGTTCTATGCTGTGAAATTGTAAACAATTTAGATGTTTCACAGAATTAGGATACATGCCTACCGTGGGGGTCCTGCCTAGCCGTTTTTTTAATGCTTTGTTGTTGTTTAGTCGCTAAGTTGTGTCCAACTCATTTGCGACCCCATGAACTGTAGCCCGCCAGCCGCCTCTATCCATGAGATTTCTCAGGCAAGAATACTGGAGTGGGTTGCCATTTCCTTCTCCAGAGGATCTTCCTGACCCAGGGGTCAAACTTGCTTCTGCAATGGAAGGCAGAGTCTTTACTGCTGAGCCATAAAAATGTAAAAACATGAAATTATGTTTTGGTGTATGTTAAGTAAAAAAAGTAAATTTAAAAATATGATTTTATTTTTATTAAATAACAGGTATATTGACATCTGGAAGGAAATTGCCAAATTGTTAAGTGATTATTTCTGTATGTAATTTTATAGAAGACTGTTTTCTTTTTACTTACACAAATTTTCTAACTTTTACAGTGAATTTGTATGATTATGTATCTCTTGGGATTAAAAGGATTAAGGTTATGTTTCAATAAACATTAAAGATACTAGCATAAGCTGAGTTTGAATTTTACACTGTGCAATTTATGCAAGTTGACTAAGGAACTGCACATAAATGAGCATTTGAAAGTGCGTGAAGTGTTTTGTATTTGTTTGATTCCTTACCACTCTAATATATTAATTGAATAGGAAGAAACACCACTGATTCTTGCCACCCTACCTAATCAGTTCTGTATTTTATGGTTTTTTTTCACCTTATGTGTAATATTTTAAATGTGTTCATCCCAGTTTAGTCACTCCCTAGTTCTGTGACTGTAGGCAACTTGCCTAATCTGCTTTACTTTCCTTCTTTGTGCAATTCAAATAATTGCAATACTTAACTCATGGTGCTTGGAAGGATTAAGTGAGTTCAGTTCAGTTCAGTCACTTAGTCGTGTCCGAGTCTTTGCGACCCCATGAACTGCAGCATACCAGGCCTCCCTGTCCATTACTAACTCCTGGAGTGCACCCAAACCCATGTCCATCGGGTCGGTGATGCCATCCAACCATCTCAACCTCTGTCGTCCCCTTCTCCTCCTGCCCTCAATCTTTCCCAGCATCAGGGTCTTTTCAAATGAGTCAGCTCTTTGCATCAGGTGACCAAAGTATTGGAGTTTCAGCTTCAAAATCAGTCCTACCAATGAACACACAGGGCTGATCTCCTTTTGGATGGACTGGTTGGATCTCCTTGCAGTCCAAGGGACTCTCAAGAGTCTTCTCCAACACCACAGTTCAAAAGCATCAATTCTTCGGCTCTCAGCTTTATAGTCCAACTCTCACATCCATACGTGACCACTGGAAAAACCGTAGCCTCGACTAGACGGACCTTTGTTGACACAGTAATGTCTCTGCTTTTTAATATGCTGTCTAGATTGGTCATAACTTTGCTTCCAAGGAGCATATAAATTGATGAGAAGTGTCTGAGACATACTTAATCGCTCAGTGCTGTGCTTAGTCTGTCAGTCCTGTACGACTTTGCAACCCCACGAACTGTAGCCCACCAGACTTCTCTGTCCATGGGATTCTCCAGGCAAGGATACTGGAGTGGATTGCCATGCCCTCCTCCAGATGATCTTCCCAACTCAAGTCTCCCGCACTGCATGTGGATTCTTTACCATCTGAGCCACCCAGGAAGAATTTTTTGTATATAGCTAAGGTGAAGGCAGTGGCACCCCACTCTAGTACTCTTGCCTGGAAAATCCCATGGACAGAGGAGCCTGGTAGGCTGCAGTCCATGGGGTCTCGAAGAGTCCGACACGACTGAACGACTTGACTTTCACTTTTCACTTTCATGCATTGGAGAAGGAAATGGCAACCCACTCCAGTGTTCTTGCCTGGAGAATCCCAGGGACGGGGGAGCCTGGTGGGCTGCCGTCTGTGGGGTCGCAGAGAGTCGGACACGACTGAAGCGACTTAGCAGTAGCAGCAGCAAGGTAGTGTTAATGTAACCTTTCAACAGTTAGTGCAGTAGCCGGCTTCAAACAAGTTACTATTTCTGCTGCAAAATGTATGAACCTTTACACCAAGTGGGGTAAATAAAGACTATAAATAACTTCATGTCAGTTTAGGTAAGGTGTTACTGCCAAATAAGTTATTTTGGGTTTCACAGCTTTTTTTGGCTTTTGGAATTGCAGTTAAGGAACCTGTGGAATTTACTTAATTTTGAGTCCTATTTTATTTTACTATTACAACATTTTTAATATTAAAGCATGTATAGGAGGTCCAAGATCAAGGTGCCACATCACGGGGCTCTGGTTAGGGCCCTCTTTCAGATTGCAGACTTCTCTGTTGTATCCTTTTATGGTGGAAGGTGCAAAGGGACCCTTCTCAGGTCTCTTTTTATGAGGACATTTATCTCATTCATGATCTGACTGCACCTTCCAAAGACTCCTACCTAATACCATCACTTTGGGCATTAGGAGTTCAACATAAAATTCAGGGTTGGGGAGACACACAAATGTTTAAACGTAGCAAACAGTATACTGTTTAAGTGAATGATCTAAAAAAATTTCTTACATCCTAACTGGCTTGTGTGAACTTTTGATCTTTGCAGTTACTCCACCTGTGCTCCTTTATCTGTGCTGTTCATGGGGACCCTCAGTTTGTCTCCCTTAGTTTATTCCTGTATGCATTATATATAGCCTGAACTGGACATCAATCACTCCTTTCATATTTTACTGGACTCCTGTTGTCAAATCTTCCTACCTGTCTAGTTCCTGTTTTTCCTCAGAGATCGCAGTGTATTTGTTGGGGAAGGTAGGTAATTATGAAAATTTCTTGGCCACTGTAAATTTATGCTGTACAAATCCAGTGGACCCTTGCTACTTAGCAGTCATTTTATTAATCTGATATTTTGCTGTTGTTTTGTATCTTTTTTCTCTCTCTCAAGAGATGTCACTGACTTATATTTAATTGAAAAAGAGTATAGAATGCAAGCTTGCATGTTGTCACCGTGACAGATCTATCCAGTCACCTTATTTTGTAAACAGAATAGAAGAGGAATCTTGCTTTTCTAGGAATCTTGCTGCCATACTTAACTTTCCTTTGATCACTTTGATCATTAACTGCAGGGATTTCTCCTTACCTTCAAATATTGCAGTGTATACAGACTTCTGTTTTAGGAGGAAAAAAATGACTTTAACTATTAACTACTGTTCTTTTTAGCTATCTTCCTCATTTCTTTATTTCAAAAATTTTAAGACAGTTAAAATATTGCTGCCCTCAGCTCTTTCGCTACTTCTTCCCTACATTATTGCAATTTTGTAATGACATTACATGTGAATGTGACATATTCAGACTGTTGCTTCAAGGGACATCCTTCCCAATGGTATTGGTTTCATCCTGGTTTTATTCAGTTAGTGTGTTGCTATTGACTTCCACTTAGGCTTCTTAACCTTTCCTGTCCTTGCCTTTCATGTTAGTGTGCCGTCTTGATTTTCCTTTTCTAGTTGCTTCATTCCTGGATTTCTGTTGTTTCACGATCCTCTTAGCGCTGTCACTCCTCTCAGTCCTTGGCTCTGTGCTCACCTCTTTTTGTCTCTTCTTCATGGATGTTCTATATGTTGATGACCCATAAGGGTACTCCCCAGGCTGGTATCTCCAGTTGGTTTACCAAGTATTTCCTTTGAGAGGCTCAAGGAATTTCATTCTGTTTTTGGTTTATTATTACCCAACTTCCACCTACTTTATTTTTCTTTGTTTTATCATCATCATGCTTAAATCTTGAAGTCATCTGTGATATGTTTCTCCTTTATTTCTTATATCCATCAGTCAGCATTATTCTTTAGGTTAGTTTTTCCTGGATCTCTATTTTTGGGATTCTGCATTGCCTATTATTTGCCCTTTCTAACTTTATTTAATTATTTTAAAATATTTACTTAGTTATTTGGCTGCACTGAGTCTTGGTTGTGGCATGTGGAATCTAGTGCCCTAATCGGCGATTGAGCGCAGGCCCCCTGCATTGGGAGCTTGCAGTTAGCCCCTGGACCACCAGGGAAGTCCTGCCCTTTCTAACTTTCTTCCAATCCATCTTGCATATGGCTGCCAGAATAATTTTCCTAAAAGTTTTTTGAGCCCATTGCCGCTAAACCTAAGCAGCCTGAAGAGAGAACATGTACTGTTGACCTTTGCACTCTCCACTGTGCCAAGCAAAGTGAATTGAACTTGTGCTGAATAAATGTTTGAATGGATCATCGTTTGCTCAAAACATAGAACGACTCTCAATTGTCTACAGGATAAAGTCCAAACTCTGCTTTCTGGCTTTCAAGTCTTTCTGTTTTACACTCTGCTTCTTTAGCCTTATTCTTGACTTCTTAACATCACCAAGATAGTATTTGCTCTATAGGATGCCATGCTTAGGCTTGACTCCATGTGTTCTTCCTTTTCCTTTTCCTGGCTGGTCAAAGCCTCTTCAGCCTAACAGTACTCTGTGCCAGGCAAGATTCCAATCTCTGGTGTTTCAGTAATGAACAAAACAGAAGACAAAATCTGTTTTCTTGGAGCTGACATTCAGTGTTGGGGGAGAGAGGGTGCAGTAAACAAATGTCAGGTGGTAATGAATGTAATGAAGAGTAAAACTGGATAAATGGATGAATACAGACACGAGAATACAATGTTAAAGAGAACGGGGAGTAAAGGATTAGTTTTAAAATGACTTGAAAAAAAAGAAGAAAACTAAAAAAATAAATGACTTGAAGGCAGGTTGGTACCTATCATAATTAAAATTGCATTTATCCCTGTCCCAGCAGCCCAACTTCAGGGAATTTATCTTACAGTTCTATGAAATGAAATGATGCATTTACAAAGTTATTAATTGCAGTGTAGTTTATAATAGCAATAAAGTCCACCTACAGTAAGCTGAGATGTATCCATACAACAGCATACTAAGCAGCTTTATAGAAAATGAGGAAGCCCTCTATGAACTAATAGGAAAGGATCTTCAGGATGCGTTAAGAAAAGCAAGTGCAGAAAGTATATAGTAATGCAGTCATTTGGTAACTATAGAAATATTGGAAGGATATCCATGAAACTAGCAAAGGTGAATAATTGTGGCTGGGGAGAAGACGGGAGTAGCATAAAGGCTTCTGTTGAGACTTCAGTGTATACATTTCTATGCTTTGAATTTTTGAACTATTGAAAACAGAAGAGCAAAGGAGAAGTAAAGTAGCCCCTATAAGACTTGATGATCTGCTGTATGTAGAGACAAGAGGAAGAGAGAGGAGTTGAGGATAGCTCACAGACTCTCTAATTTGGGAGGAAAAGAGGGTGATAGTGTTATCAGCAATACAAGAGGAAGACTAGGTTTTGGCTGGCATGAGAAGTTCTGGTCATGCCAGTTGATGAATGCTTTTACTCTTTTGTAGTTTTGTGTGTATGTGTGTGGCTGCTTAGTCACTCAGTTGTGTTCCACTCTCTGCGACCCCATGGACCATAGCCCACCAGACTCCTCTGTTCATGGTATTATTCCAGCAAGAACACTGGAGTGTGTTGCCATTTTCTCCTTCAGGATATCTTCCCGACCCACCGATCGAACCCACACCTCCTGAGGCTCCTGCATTGGCAGGTGAATTCTACACCACTGAGCCACCTGGGAAACCCTGTGTGTGATGTGTGTGTATAATTTATGTTCTTTAGATATAGAACTCGAGGTTGTCTTAAACATTAATAGTAAATACTCATCAATAAACATTTTTTATCTTTCGATTACAGACATTTATATTCTGTTTTTCTTTGAAAACAGCTTTGTGGTGATGTCATAATTTTACAGTCAAATAGGGACATTGGTACACACAGATAGAATGTAGATAGCAATAGAGAATGTATATCTGATAGCTTATACGGGAAATAGGAAATTTATTAGCATAGTTCCAATTTAATTATATCTTTTGATGCCTGAAATTAAAAGCAATAAAAAGGGCTTTTTAATAAGAAAGTGACCTTTCAGTTCAGTTCAGTCCCTCAGTCGTGTCCAACTTTTTGTGACTCCATGGACCACAGCACGCCAGGCCTCCCTGTCCATCACCAACTCCCAGAGTTCACTCAGACTCACGTCTGTTGATGGTGTCATCCAACCATCTCATCCTCTGTCATCCCCTTTTCCTCCTGCCTTCAATCTTTCCCAGCATCAGGGTCTTTTCCAATGAGTCAACTCTTCGCATCAGGTGGCCAAAGTATTGGAGTTTCAGCTTCAGCATCAGTCATTCCAATGAATATTCAGGACTGATGTTCTTTAGGGTAGACTGGTTGGATTTCCTTGCAGTCCAAGGGACTCTCAAGAGTCTTCTCCAACACCACAGTTCAAAAGCATCAATTCTCAGCACTCAGCTTTCTTTATAGTCCAGCTCTCACATCCATAGATGACTACTGGAAAAACCATAGCTTGGACTAGATGGACCTTTGTTGACAAGGTAATGTCTCTGCTTTTTAATATGCTGTCTAGGTTGGTCATAACTTTATTTCCAAGGAATAAGTGTCTTTTAATTTCATGGCTGCAATCACCATCTGCAGTGATTTTGGAGCCCCCCAAGATAAAGTCAGCCACTGTTTCCCCACCTATTTGCCATGTAGTGATGGGACTGGATGCCATGATCTTAGTTTTCTGAATGTTGAGTTTTAAGCCAAGTTTTTCACTCTCCTCTTTCACTTTCATTCTGCCATAAGGGTGGTGTCATCTGCATATCTGAGGTTATTTATACTTCTTTCAGCGATCTTGATTCCAGCTTCTGCTTCATCCAGCCTAGTATTTCTCATGATGTACTCTGCATAGAAGTTAAATAAGTGTCTCATGATGCACTCTGCATGTAAGTTAAATAAGAAGTGGAAATATCAGACCACCTGACCTGCCTTTTGAGAAATCTGTATGCAGGTCAGGAAGCAACAGTTAGAACTGGACATGGAACAACAGACTGGTTCCAAATAGGAAAAGGAGTACATGAAGGCTGTATATTGTCACCCTGCTTATTTAACTTCTATGCAGAGTACATCATGAGAAATGCTGGGCTGGATAAAGCACAAGCTGGAATCAAGAAGTGATCTTTAGGGTAGTTGAAATTGTATTGTAATATTTAAAACAATATTAAAACTGAGGGAAGTTTGTAATAGAGCATACATTTTTTTTTTTTTTTAAATATGGTGCATTGAGGAGTAACTGTATAAGATAAGAGGTTTTAACCTAATGGAGGAAAGGAGTCATGAAATGCATGGGTGCTGCTTAGAACAAACTCTTGCTGTATAATTTTGGATTTAAACTTTCTTGGATGACTTATAGTTCAGAATCTGATTTTGGAGGCCCTGATTTATCCATATGAGTTTTACTTGATTTCTATTTGGCTACTGTCAAAAAAATAAAAGGGGAGCATAGTTAAATCACATAACATGCCAGGACTTGCAAATGTATTAGTAGTTCTTTTCTGGGTTTATGTTAACGAGGATTTGGGTGTGGAATAGCAATAAAAAAGAGCTGTTAAGTAATTCTTGCTTGAGATTTAAAATTTTGACCATTTTATATCTGACAAGAGGATGTTATACTGGCAGTAGTTTTCTTTTAAAAATATAACGTTACATAGGATCATGTAACAGTTGGAGTTTGTTTTTTTTTTTTTTTTTACTGCATGTGACATGTGGGGTCTGGCATGCAAGATCTTAATTCCCCAACCAGGGATTGAATCCTTACCCCCTGCAGTAAGCATAGAGTCTTAACCACTAGACTTCCAGGGGAGTCCCCAGAGATGGTCTTATTTGAGTGAGGGTGAAACTGTTTGGTAGCCTCCAACCTGTATTACTTACCCCTTCACTCCCTGTTTTCCTCAGTACTGCAGACCTTTGGAGCTTTGGGAAACCCAATTTGAGAAATGCTGAATTGGGCTTGGCTAAAGTTTTGGCTTGGATTAACTCTTACCTCTTATATATCTTTGTGTCCAGTTGAGTGGACAGTGGTAGAAAGGATGGTGAAAGCATAGTGTATAGAAATTAAGAAGCATTTAATTAGTGGTTCTCAATCGGAGTGATTTTGCAAAAGCTAGAGAAATTTTTTTGATGTTGTGAAACAGGGTTGGGGGTTGCTACTGGTATCTTAGGGTGGAGAGTAGCGTTGCTGCTAAATATGGAGACACTCTTGCCTAGTTAAATAGCCACTTTGTATGTTGCACTATTCTAAACTAGTTACGCATTCAAATGACACTAAAAGAAAGTCTTGTCTCTACCCATAAGAAACTTAAAATCTAGCTAAAGCATCTCAAACTTAACAGTCTGTAGCCAACCTCCTTAACATCTGACCCACCCTTTCCCACTTTGACACCTTTATTTCAGTAAATAATCCTATTTTTCACCAAGTTGTTCAGGCTAACAGCTTAGTTGTTATCTTTGACTCCTCTTTTTTTCTTGTACATTGAGGTCTGATAGATCAGGAAGTGGAGAAGGAAATGGCGACCCACTCCAGTATACTTGCCTGGAGAATTCCGTGGACAGAGGAGCCTGGTGGGCCATGGTCCGTGGTGTTCCAAAGAGTCAGACACGACTGAACGACTAATGCGACATCAGGAAGACATGTAAACTTTACTTTGAAACATATCTTGGCATCTGGGTATTGGTGGGATAGATTATTTAAACCAGCCCTCTTTTTAGGAACAACTGAAAATGCTGGGTACGACATGTAAAGCACTACTTTAAGAGCTTTGAAAACTGGGGAGATGGTGGAATCTGGTGAGTCAGATTCCAGAAGAAAGCCTAAACCAAGGGAGGTTAGAGGAATACCTGGAGAACTGAAGGCACTTTTCCCCTGAGTGTGTTTGCTGATATCAAGAAATTTAGGGTTTCCATTCAACGGCCTTGTGGGATGAGATGGACAGAAATCAAGACTCAGAGCTTACCTATATAAGAGTCATATAAGAGATCTGTCCTTGTTAGGCTTGAACCTGTATGTCTACTCCTGAGAGGGAAGGATGAACCAGAGCACATCCTTGACCCCCTTTCATCCATTGCCTACTTCCCAGTCAAATATCAAAGGACTTCAGGCAAATTGTCTCAGTACTGAGTAGAACAGGAGAGAAAAAAAAACACTACAAAATTGTAGCCCCAGCCTAGTGAGGTAAGGGCACCTTAATTTATAACTTTATTTGGATTGGTCCCTGACTGGTATTATCCTTTTGGTGTTTTGCAGAAGCAAATAGAAGTGTTCCTTTGAGTAATGTTCCTTCATGTTCGGTTCAGTTCAGTTCAGTTCAGTTGCTCAGTCGTGTCTGATTCTTTGCGACCCCATGAATCGCAGCACGCCAGGCCTCCCTGGCCATCACCAACTCCTGGAGTTGACTCAAACTCATGTCCATCGAGCCGGTGATGCCATCCAGCCATCTCATCCTCTGTCATCCCCTTCTCCTCCTGCCCCCAATTCCTCCCAGCATCAGAGTCTTATCCAATGAATCAACTCTTGGCATCAGGTGGCCAACGTATTGGAGTTTCAGCTTTAGCATCAGTTTCCAATGAACACCCAGGACTGATCTCCTTTAGAATGGACTGGTTGGATCTCCTTGCAGTCCAAGGGACTCTCAAGAGTCTTCTCCAACACCACAGTTCAAAAGCATCAATTCTTCGGCACTCAGCTTTCTTCACAGTCCGACTCTCACATCCATACATGACCACTGGAAAACCATAGACTTGACTAGATGGACCTTTGTTGGCAAAGTAATGTCTCTCTCTGCTTTTGAATATGCCGTCTAGGTTGGTCATAACTTTCCTTCCAAGGAGTAAGCGTCTTTTAATTTCATGGCTGCAATCACCATCTGCAGTGATTCTGGATCCCAAAAAATAAAGTCTGACACTGTTTCCACTGTTTCCCTATCTATTTCCCATGAAGTGATGGGACCAGATGCCATGATCTTACTTTTCTGAATGTTGAGTTTTAAGCCAACTTTTTCACTCTCACTTTCATCAAGAGGCTTTTTAGTTCTTCACTTTCTGCCATAAGGGTGGTATCATCTGCATATCTGAGGTTATTTATATTTCTCCCGGCAATCTTGATTCTAGCTTGTGCTTCTTCCAGCCCAGCGTTTCTCATGATGTACTCTGCATAGAAGTTAAATAAGCAGGGTGACAATATACAGCCTTGACGTACTCCTTTTCCTATTTGGAACCAGTCTGTTGTTCCATGTCCAGTTCTAACTGTTGCTTGCTGACCTGCATACAGGTTTCTCAAGAGGCAGGTCATGTGGTCTGGTATTCTCATCTCTTTCAGAATTACCCACAGTTCATTGTGATCCACAGAGTCAAAGGCTTTGGCATAGTCAATAAAGCAAAAATAGATGTTTTTCTGGAACTCTCTTGCTTTTTTGATGATCCAGCGGATGTTGGCAATTTGATCTCTGGTTCCTCTGCCTTTTCTAAAACCATCTTGAACATCAGGAAGTTCATGGTTCACGTATTGGTGAAGCAATCCTTCATGTTACGGCTCCCCAAAATAATTTTTGAAGGACACTGACAGGCACGTAGTCAAAGATAACCAACCGTACACGCAGACAAACATGAGCAAGAACCAGTGGAAAGGAGAGACAGCAGAAAAAGATTGTCATAGGCATCATATATTAGAATTAGAAGATACAGGTTAAACAACCATAATTACTGTGTTCACAGAAATAACACATCTGAAGAGAGGAAGCAAAAAAAAATGGCATTGTAGATTTGAAAATAACAATTACAACTACTGGAAATAAATAGAGTAAATGAATTAAAAACTTAATGGTGCAGTTTGCAGCACGTTAGACCCATCAGGAAAATTTTTGAACTAGAATATAGATCACATAGCATTATCCAAGATGTAGCTTCAAGGTAGAAAAGAGAACGATGGAAAATATAGATGACAGGGTAAGAGATGTGGAGGATAGCGTGAGAAAGTCTTAATTGGAATTCCAGAAGAAGAGAAAGAAAAATAGGTCATTTAGAGAGGTGATTACTGATGTTTTCCAGAAACAATGAAAGGTACCAAACTAGGATTCAAGAATCCCAATGAATCCACATTAGAGTGAAAATAAATTCACACCTTGGTTCAGTTCAGTTCAGTTCAGTTGCTCAGTCATGTCTGACTCTTTGCGACCCCATGGACTGCAACATGCCAGGCTTTCCTGTCCATCACCAATGCCCGGAGCTTACTCAAACTCATGTCCATTGAGTCAGTAATGCCATCTGACCATCTCATCCTCTGTTGGCCCCTTCCCCTCCCGCCTTCAAACTTTCCCAGCATCAGGGTCCTTTCTAGTGAGTTTTTCGCATCAGGTGGCCAAAGTATTGGAGTTTCAGCTTCAGCATCAGTCCTTCCAATGAATATTCAGGACTGATGTTCTTTAGGGTACACTGGTTGGATTTCCTTGCAGTCCAAGGGACTCTCAAGAGTCTTTTCCAGCACCACAGTTCAAAAGCGTGAATTCTTCGTCATTCAGCTTTCTTTATAATCCAACTCTCACATCCATAGATGACTACTGGAAAAAGCATAGCTTTGATTAGACAGACCTTTGTTGACAAAGTAATGTTTCTGCATTTTAATATGCTGTCTAGGTTGATCATAGCTTTCCTTCCAAGGAGCAAGCGTCTTAATTTCATGGCTGCAGTCACCATCTGCAGTGATTTTGGAGCCCCCCAAAATAAAGTTTCTCACTGTTTCCATTGTTTCCCCATTTATTTGCCATGAAGTGATGGGACCAGATGCCATGATCTTACTTTTCTGAAATTTGAGCTTTAAGCCAACTTTTTCACTCTCCTCTTTCACTTTCATCAAGAGGCTCTCTAGTTCTTCTTCGCGTTCTGCCTTAAGGGTGGTGTCATCTGTGTATCTGAGGTTATTGATATTTTTCCCATCAATCTTGATTCCAGCTTCTGCTTCATCCAGACCAGCATTTCTCATGATGTACTCTGCCTAGAAGTTAAACAAACAGGGTGACAGTATACAGGATTGACATACTCCTTTTCCTATTTAGAACCAGTCTGTTGTTCCATGTCCTGTTCTAACTTGCTTCTTGACCTGCATACAGGTTTCTCAAGAGGCAGGTCAGGTTGTCTCGTATTCCCATCTCTTGAAGGATTTTCCACAGTTTGTTGTGATCCACACAGTTAAAGGGTTTGGCATAGTCAATAAAGCAGAAGTAGATGATTTTCTGGAACTCTCTTGCTTTTTCTATGATCCAAAGGATATTGACAATTTGATCTCTGGTTCCTCTAACTTTTCTAAATCCACCTTGAACATCACTGGAAGTTGAAGGTGGCTTGGAGAATTTTGGAGAATTTTGAACATTACTTTGCTAGCATGTGAGATGAGTACAATTCTGTAGTATTTGAACATTCTTTGGCATTGTCTTTCTTTGGAATTGGAATGAAAACTGACCTTTTCCAGTCCTGTGGCCACTGCTGAGTTTTCCAATTTGCTGGCATATTGAGTGCAGCACTTTCACAGCGTCATCCTTTAGGATTTGAAATAGCTCAACTGGAATTCCATCACCTCCACTAGCTTTGTGTGTAGTGATACTTCCTAAGGCCCACTTGACTTCGTATTCCAGGATGTCTGGCTCTAGGTGAGTGATCACACCATCGTGGTTATCTGGGTCATGAAGATCATTTTTGTACAGTTCTTCTGTGTATTCTTGCCACCTCCTCTTAATATGTTCTTTTAGGTCCATACCATTTCAGTCCTTTATTGTGTGCATCTTTGCATGAAATGTTCCCTTGGTATCTCTAATTTTCTTGAAGACATCTCTAGTTTTCCCCATTCTGTTGTTTTCCTCTATTTCTTTGCACTGATCACTGAGGAAGGCTTTCTTACCTCTCCTTGCTATTCTTTGGAACTCTGCATTCAGATGGGTATATCTTTCCTTATCTCCTTTGCCTTTAGCTTCTCTTCTTTTCTCAGCTGTTTGTAAGACCTCCTCAGACAACCATTTTGCCTTTTTGCATTTGTTTTTCTTGGGGAAGCCCTTGATCACTGCCTCCTGTACAGTGTCCAGAACCTCCATCCATAGTTCTTCAGACACTCTATTAAATCTAATCCCTTGAATCTATTTGTCACTTCCACTGTATAATCGTAAGGGATTTGATTTAGTTCATACCTGAATGGTCGGTTGGTTTTCCCTACTTTTCTTCCAATTTCAGTATGAATTTGCCAATAAGGAGTTAATGATCTGAGCCACAGTCAGCTCCTGGTCTTGTTTTTGCTGACTGTATAGATCATCTCCACTTTTGGCTGCAAAGAATATCATCAGTCTGATTTCGGTACTGACCATCTGGTGATGTCCATGTGTAGAGTCTTCTCTTGTGTTGTAGGAAGAGGGTGTTTGCTATGACCAGTGTGTTCTTTTGGCAAAACTGTTTGCCTTTGCCCTGCTTCATTCTGTATTCCATGGCCCAATTTGCCTGTTAATCCAGGTATCTCTTGACTTCCTACTTTTGCATTCCAGTCCCCTACAGTGAAAAGGACATCTTTTTTGAGTGTTAGTTCTAGAAGGTCTTGTAAGTCTTCATAGTACCATTCAACTTTAGCTTCTTGAGCATTACTGGTTGGGGCATAGACCTGGATTACTGTGATGCTGAATGGTTTTCCTTGGAAACGAACAGAGATCATTCTGTTGTTTTTGAGATTGCATCCAAGTACTGCATTTGGACTCTCTTGTTGACTGTGGCTACTCCATTTCTTCTACGGGATTCTTGCCCACAGTAGTAGATATAATGGTCATCTGAGTTAAATTCACCCATTCCAGTGCATTTTAGTTTGCTGATTCCTAAAATGTCAATGTTTACTCTTGCCGTCTCCTTTTAACCACTTCCGATTTGCCTTGATTCAGGGACCTCACATTCCAGATTCCTATGCAATATTGTTCTTTACAGCATTGGACTTTACTTCCATCCCCAGTCACATCCACAACTGGGTGGTGTTTTTGCTTTGGCTCCGTCTCTTCATTTCTGGAATTATTTCTCCAGTCGTCTCCAATGGCATATTGGGTACCTACCAACCTGGGGAGTTCATCTTTCAATGTCCTATCTTTTTGTTTTTTCATACTGTTCATGGGGTTCTCAAGGTAAGATTACTGAAGTGGTTTGCCATTCCCTTCTCCAGTGGACCACATATCATCAGAACTTTCCACCATGACCTGTCCATCTTGGGTGGACCTATATGGCATGGCTCATAGTTTCATTGAGTTAGAAAAGGCTGTGGTCCATGTATCAGTTTGAGTAGTTTTCTGTGATTGTGGTTTTCATTCTTTCTGCCCTCTGATGGATAAGTATAAGAGGCTTGTGGAAGCATTCTGATGGGAGGGACAGGCTGTGGGGGAATCTGGGTCTTGCTTTGATGGCCATGCTCAGTAAATCTTTAATCTAATTTTCTGTTGATGGGAGGGGCTGTGTTCCCCCTGTTGTTTGTCCTGAGACCAAACTATGGTTGAGGTAATGAAGATAATGGCAGCCTTATTCAAAAGATCCCATGCACGCACTCAATGCCTCTGACCCTGCAGCAGGCCACTGCTGACCCACGCCTCCACCAGAGACTCCTGGACACTCATGGGCAAGTCTGGGTCAGTCTCTTATGGGGTCACTGCTCCTTTCTCCTGGGTCCTGGTGTGCACAAGGTTTTGTTTGTGCCCTCTAAGAGTCTGTTTCCTCAGTCCTATGTAAGTTCTGGCATCTCTGTGGTAGGGTTAATAGTGACCTCTTCCATGAGGGCTTATGCCATACCCAGGTCTGCTGCACCCAGAGCCCCTGCCGCTGTGGCAGGCCACTGCTGACCAGTACCTCCACAGGAGACACTCAAACACAGTTCTAGCTCATTCTCTGGGGTCTCTGAGTCCTGGTGTGCACTAGGTTTGTTTGAGCCCTCTGAGTGTCTCTGGCGGGTATGGGGTTTGATTCTAAATGTGATTTTGCCCCTCCTACCATCTTCCTGGGGCTTCTCCAGATATCTTTTTTTGGTGGGATCCAACATTCTTCTTTTGACTGTTGTTCAGCAAAGAGTTGTAATTTTGGAGTTCTTGCAGAAGATGAGCTCATGTCCTTTTGTACTGCCATCTTGAATTCACACATCATAATGAAATTGTAGAAAACCAATGACATTAAGAAAAATTTAAAAAGTAGCTGAAGGAAAAGATAACCATTGAAGTAGCAAGAATTAGGCTAACAAATGACTTCTCAACAATATAAATCAAAAGATAGTGAAATAATATCTGCAGTATGAAATGAAATAAAAACAAAGGAAAAAGCCTGTCAACCTAGAATTTTATGGCCAGTGAAAATATCTTTGAAGAATGATGGTGGAAATAAAGATATTTTAAACAAAAACAGATTGTTATCAACATTGATTAAAGATCATTTAAACCAGCTTCATTAAGTAGAAGTTTTTGTAATGATAGAAATATTCTTTGTGCTGTTCAGTATTGTAGTTATAAGTTACATAGGACTGGTGGACTCTTGAAATGTGGCTAGTGTGATTGAGGAACTGAATTTTTCATTAATTTAAATGATTACATGCACCTTATTAGTGCAGTCCTAAAGTATATACATCAGGTAAAATGAACCCCGGAGAAGGCAATGGCATCCCACTCCAATACTCTTGCCTGGAGAATCCCAGGTACAGAGGAGCCTGGTGGGCTGCTGTCGATGGGGTTGCACAGAGTTGGACACGACTGAAGCGACTTAGCAGCAGCAGCAGAATGAACCCCACATGGTCAAAATAAAAGATATGAAGGGCTGAAAAATAAAGTGATATATATTTAGAAAATGAGAAGGAATAAGGACTGTATAGAACAGTAAAAATTATTTAATGGATTAAAAAACAAGACAATAGCAGAATGGAAATGAATGGGATTCTAGATTCTGGGGTCCTTGTCTAGAAGGAGGGTAAATTTAAAAAAATATGTGGAAAACTTTAAATATATAAAAGGAAAGGAAAGAGTATGATGAACCCCACATATTCATTACCTAACTTCACCAGTGATCAACTCATGGCTAATCTGGTTCCACATACATCCCTCAATTAATTTATAACAAATTTCAAGTATCACATCATTTAATGTGTAAATATTTGTTTTTAATCCTAAAATGTTATAAACTTAAATATCATTGTCAGATCCAGTTTCTTATTATCAATATTAATTTCTTAATATAAATTTAAGCACTGTTTCTTAATATTAATACACATTTAAGCAGTGTTTCAAATCTCAAATGATCTTTTAAATTTATTTTATTATTTTTTATAGTGATAATTTAATTGTTAATCGTAAGTTCCGACAAAACTGTACATATATTTAAACATTTTTATTTATTTTTTATTGAAAACATTTATTTAGATATAGATTTTTAACGTATATCACAAGGAAAATGTTACTTAAGGAAATTTGTTTATTCCTAAAAACTTCTTCATTAAATCTAAATCTATAAAATCTTGTTTTTAACTTGGAATCATTGTATTCCATGTTTTTCAACATAATCTGTTTGATCAAATTTTGTTGGTGATACAGCATTTCTTTTTTAAAAATTAGTTTATTTATTTAAAATATAAATTTATTTATTTTAATTGGAGGTTAATTACTTTACAATATGGTATTGGTTTTGCCATACATCAACATGAATCTGCCACAGGTATACATGTGTTCCCCATCCTGAACCCCCCTCCCTCCTCCCTCCCCGTACCATCCCTCCGGGTCGTCCCGGTACACCAGCCTCAAGCATCCAGTATCATGCATTGATTTGGTGATCGTTTCACATATGATATTATACAAGTTTCAGTGCCATTCTCCCAAATCATCCCACCCTCTCCCTCTCCCACAGAGTCCAAAAGACTGTTCTATACATCAGTGTCTCTTCTGCTGTCTCGTATACAGGGTTATTGTTACCATCTTTCTAAATTCCATATATATGCGTTAGTATACTGTATTGGTGTTTTTCTTTCTGGCTTACTTCACTCTGTATAATAGGCTCCAGTTTCATCTACCTCATTAGAACTGATTCAAATGTATTCTTTTTAATGGCTGAGTAATACTCCATTGTGTATATGTACCACAGCTTTCTTATCCATTCATCTGCTGATGGACATCTAGGTTGCTTCCATGTCCTGGCTATTATAAACAGTGCTGCGATGAACATTGGGGTACACGTGTCTCTTTCAATTCTGGTTTCCTCAGTGTGTATGCCAGCAGTGGGATTGCTGGGTCATAAGGCAGTTCTATTTCCAGTTTTTTAAGGAATCTCCACACTGTTCTCCATAGTGGCTGTACTAGTTTGCATTCCCACCAGCAGTGTAAGAGGGTTCCCTTTTCTCCACACCCTCTCCAGCATGTATTGCTTGTAGACTTTTGGATCGCAGCCATTCTGACTGGGGTGAAATGGTACCTCATAGTGGTTTTGATTTGCATTTCTCTGATAATGAGTGATGTTGAGCATCTTTTCATGTGTTTGTTAGCCATCTGTATGTCTTCTTTGGAGAAATGTCTGTTTAGTTCTTTGGCCCATTTTTTGATTGGATCGTTTATCTTTCTGGAATTGAGCTGCAGGAGTTGCTTGTATATTTTTGAGATTAGTTGTTTGTCAGTTGCTTCATTAGCTATTATTTTCTCCCATTCTGAAGGCTGTCTTTCTAAATTTAGGGCAGTTTTAGCTGCACAGCAAAATTTAGGGGCAAATAGAAAGGTTTCTCATATACCATCTTTCCCCATACATGTATAACCTCTGCCATTGCCAGTATCCCCCACCAGAGTAGTACACTGTTAACAATCGAACCTGCATTAACACATCATAGTCCATAGTTTACGTTGTGGTTCATTCTTTGCTAAGTTGCTAAGTTGCCTCAGTCGTGTCAGACTCTGTACGGCCTCAGAGACAGCAGCCCACCAGGCTCCCCGTCCTGGGATTCTCCAGGCAAGAACACTGGAGTGGGTTGCCATTTCCTTCTCCAATGCATGAAAGTGAAAAATGAAAGGGAAGTCACTCACTTGTGTCCAACTGTTCGTGACCCCATGGACTACAGCCTACCAGGCTTCTCCATCCATGGGATTTTCCAGGCAAGAGTACTGGATTGGGGTGCCATTGCCTTCTCCAGGTTCATTCTTGGTGGTGTGCATTCTAGGATTTGGAAAAATGTATAGTGACAAGTTTGAGCATTCTTTGGCATTGCCTTTCTTTGGGATTGGAATGAAAACTGACTCAATGGATGTGAGTCTGAGTGAACTCCGGGAGTTGGTGATGGACAGGGAGGCCTGGCGTGCTGCGATTCATGGGGTCGCAAAGAGTTGGACACGACTGAGTGACTGAACTGAACTGAACTGATAGTGACAAGTATCCATCATTAATGGTATCATGCAAGTAGTTGTTCAGTGCCCTAAAAAAATGACTTTTAAAAATTTACATTTAGTTTCTTCAGACTGAATCCAGAGTCCACACATTGCATTTGATTGATGTGTTGGTTGGATCTTCTAAACTCTGTAGGTTTTGGGGGAAGGGGGAACTAAAGATTTTGACTACCTTTAGACTTTAATACCTGGAGAAGGCAATGGCAACCCACTCCAGTACCCCTGCCTGGAAAATCCCATGGACGGAGGAGCCTGGTAAGCTGCAGTCCATGGGGTCGCTAAGAGTTGGGCAGGACTGAGCGACTTCACTTTCCCTTTTCACTTTCATGCATTGGAGAAGGAAATGGCAACCCACTCCAGTGTTCTTGCCTGGAGAATCCAAGGGATGGCGGAGCCTGGTGGGCTGCCGTCTCTGGGATTGCACAGAGTCGGACACGACTGAAGTGACTTAGCAGCAGAATTTAATACATGGTATGATATCTAGGGAACCACTAAAGAAAGAGAGGATGTAACTTCCAAATCAGTAGATGAAATAGATAGAATGTTTAAAAAAAAAATCAATCTGAAAGAAGACAAGAAAGAACAGAAACTGAACAGAGAACAGTGGAAAGCATACAATAAGATGCTAGATTTAAACCTAGGTAGATGGCATCCCACTCCAGTACTCTTGCCTGGAAAATCCCATGGACGGAGGAGCCTGGTAGGCTGCAGTCCATGGGGTCACTAAGAGTCGGACACGACTGAGTGACTTCACTTTGACTTTTCACTTTCATGCATTGGAGAAGGAAATGGCAACCCACTCCAGTATTCTTCCCTGGAGAATCCCAGGGACGGGGGAGCTTGGTGGGCTACTATCTCTGGGGTCGCACAGAGTCGGACACGACTGAAGCAACTTAGCAGCAACAGCAGCAGATAGTACTTAAAGGTAGAAATGTCCAAATGATTACACAGGTATCATCCTAGCACAAGGCACTATCAGCCTGAAATATTTTTGTAACTAGTATTCCTGTCTCAGTTCTTCCCATCTTCTATGTATTTCCCACATGACTTGAGTTGTTGTTGTTCAGTCACTCAGTCATGTCTCTTTGTGACCCCATGGACTGCAACACACTAGGCTTCCCTGTCCTTCACTATCTCTTGGAGTTTGCTCAAACTCATGTGCATTGAGTTGATGATGCCATCCAACCATCTCCTCCTCTGTTGACCCCTTCTCCTCCTGCCCTCAGTCTTTCCCAGCCATCAGTGTCTTTTCCAGTGAGTTGGGTCTTTGCATCAGTCAGGTGGCCAAAGCATTGGAGCTTCAGCATCAATCCTTCCAATGAATATCCAGGGTTGATTTCTGTTAGGATTGACTGGTTTCATCTCCTTGCTCTAAAGGGTCTCTTAGGAGTCTTCTCCAGCACCACAGTTCGAATTCTTTGATGCTCAGCCTTCTTTATGGTCCAACTCTCGTACATGTGTAGTTTTTTAAAAAACTAATTCAGTCACATCACAACCCTTAAGTTTAAAACATTCTAATATCTTCCTAGTAAACTGAATACAATCCAGACTCCTTAAAATTCCCAAAAGGCCCTACATGAAGTGGCCCATTCATACCTTTGTGATTGCATATCCTACTCTTCTACTTTTATCTCAGGGCTCGTATATTGGGTTGGCTAAAAAGTTCATTTTGCTTTCGTGTAACATCTTATCGAAAAACTCGAGTGAACTTTTTGGCCAACCCAGTGTTTGGCCTCTCTCTGGATCACCAGGAACAGTCAGAATTCTTAGGTTTAAGCACCAGAAACCACCTCTGGTGAATTTTATAGGAAAGGAATACATCACAGAAAGAAACTCCTATCGTTACTGTGATTGGAATCTGCTGCCGCTCTTGTCATAATGGATTCTATGTACTTCCTGCTTTTTTAATGGCACTATCACCTAAGTTAAATTCCGGCTTAAATACTTCTCTTTTGGAGAGGAGATCATATGACTGTATCCCAATTGCAAGGAAAGCTGGGAAAGCAGTTAACTAGCTTCAATAATAGGTGGAGGTTTCTTCTTTCAAGACTTTCTTCACTTTCTACCATAAGTGTGGTGTCATCTGCATATCTGCTCAATATCTAGAATTCCCTAGATGTTGAGCAGCTTAAAGATTGTTATATCCATCATGGTGCTTTTCTCTGGGATCCTTCCTTGCTTTGCCTCTTCCTTCATTTGTGTCTCTACTCACATGTCACCTCCTCAAGGAGGCCTGTCCTTAGACTTTTCTTAAATGGCAATTCTCTGTCCCTAATCCAGTACTCTGCATTTTCTTCAGTTCAGTTCAGTTCAATTCAGTCGCATGCCAGGCATGCCAGGCCAGGCCTCCCTGTCCATCACCAACTTCCGGAGTTCACTCAGACTCACGTCCATCAAGTCGGTGATGCCATCCAGCCATCTCATCCTCTGTCGTCCCCTTCTCCTCCTGCCCCCAATCCCTCCCAGCATCAGAGTCTTTTCCAATGAGTCAACTCTTCGCATGAGGTAGCCATAGTACTGGAGTTTCAGCTTCAGCATCATTCCTTCCAAAGAGCACCCAGGACCAATCTCCTTTAGAATGGACTGGTTGGATCTCCTTGCAGTCCAAGGGACTCTCAAGAGTCTTCTCCAACACCACAGTTCAAAGCATCAATTCTTCGGCACTCAGCTTTCTTCACAGTCCAACTCTCACATCCATACACGACTACTGGAAAAACCATAGCCTTGACTACACGGACCTTTGTTGTCAAAGTAACGTCTCTGCTTTTTAATATGCCATCTAGGTTGGTCATAACTTTCCTTCCAAGGAGTAAGCATCTTTTAATTTCATGGCTGCAATCACCATCTGCAGTGATTTTGGAGCCCCAAAAATAAAGTCTGACACTGTTTCCCCATCTATTTCCCATGAAGTGATGGGACCAGATGCCATGATCTTAGTTTTCTGAATGTTGAGTTTTAAGCCAACTTTTTCACTCTCCTCTTTTACTTTCATCAAGAGGCTTTTTAGTTCCTCTTCACTTTCTACCGTAAGTGTGGTGTCATCTGCATATCTGAGGTTATTGATATTTCTCCCGGCAATCTTGATTCCAGCTTGTGCTTCTTCTAGCCCAGCGTTTCTCATGATGTACTCTGCATAGAAGTTAAATAAGCAGGGTGACAATATACAGCCTTGATGTACTCCTTTTCCTATTTGGAACCAGTCTGTTGTTCCATGTCCAGTTCTAACTGTTGCTTGCTGACCTGCATATAGGTTTCTCAAGAGGCAAGTCAGGTGGTCTGGTATTCCCATCTCTTTCAGAATTTTCCACCGTTTCTTGTGATCCACACAGTCAAAGGCTTTGGCATAGTCAATAAAGCAGAAATAGATACTTTTGTGGAACTCTCTTGCTTTTTTGATGGTCCAGCAGATGTTGGCAATTTGATCTCTGGTTCCTCTGCCTTTTCTAAAAACGGTTTGAACATCAGGAAGTTCACGGTTCACGTATTGCTGAAGCCTGGCTTGGAGAGTTTTGAGCATTACTTTACTAGCTTGTGAGATGAATGCAATTGTGTGGTAGTTTGAGCATTCTTGGCATTGCTTTTCTTTGGGATTGGAATGAAAATTGACCTTTTCCAGTCCTGTGGCCACTGCTGAGTTTTCCAAATTTGCTGGCATATTGAGTGCAGCACTTTCACAGAATCATCCTTTAGGATTTGAAATAGCTCAACTGGAATTCCATCACCTCCACTAGCTTTGTTCGTAGTGATGCTTTCTAAGGCCCACTTGACTTCAATCCAGGTTGTCTGGCTCTAGGTGAGTGATCAGACCATCGTGATTATCTTGGTTGTGAAGATCTTTTTTGTACAGTTCTTCTGTGTATTCTTGCCACCTCTTCTTAATATCTTCTGCTTTTGTTAGGTCCATACCATTTCTGTCCTTTATCGAGCCCATCTTTGCATAAATGTTCCCTTGGTATCTCTAATTTCCTTGAAGAGATCTCTAGTCTTCCCATTTTGTTGTTTTCCTCTATTTCTTTGCATTGATCTCTGAGGAAGGCTTTCTTATATCTCCTTGCTATTCTTTGGAATTCTGCATTCAGATGCTTATATCTTTCCTTTTCTCCTTTGCTTTTCGCTTCTCTTTATTTTCACAGCTATTTGTAAGGCCTCCCCAGACAGCCATTTTGCTTTTTTGCATTTCTTTTCCATGGGGATGGTCTTGATCCCTGTCTCCTGTATAATGTCTCCATTTTCTTATCCTGCCTTATATTTTCTTCTTAGCAGTTATCACTACAACTTTAACTGATTGGTTGATTGATTAATTGCCAGGCTCTCCCTTTACTACAAAAGCTCTATGGGTTAGGGACTTGTCTGTTTTTGTTTGCCTTTCTGTTGGAAGATAGTGTATGCTAAGTAAACATTTGTTTAATGAACGAAGAGGAAGTGTACAGATTATGGCATAAATTGCTGATAAAAATGGAAAGGTAGAATTGTTGAGGAGTTAGCTTATTTAAGAAAAAGCTTATTTCGGAAGAGGAATGTTAGAAATGGGTTGGTTGAATATACAATGGATTAAAGACAATCTCTTTAACAAGTGGTGCTGGGAAAACTGGTCAACCACTTGTAAAAGAATGAAACTAGACCACTTTCTAACACCATACACAAAAATAAACTCAAAATGGATTAAAGATCTAAACGTAAGACCAGAAACTATAAAACTCCTAGAGGAGAACATAGGCAAAACACTCTCTGACATACATCACAGCAGGATCCTCTATGACCCACCTCCCAGAATATTGGAAATAAAGGCAAGAATAAACAAATGGGACCTAATTAAACTTAAAAGCTTCTGCACAACAAAGGAAATTATAAGCAAGGTGAAAAGACAGCCTTCAGAATGGGAGAAAAAAATAGCTGATGAAGCAACTGACAAACAACTAATCTCAAAAATATACAAGCAACTCCTGCAGCTCAATTCCAGAAAGATAAACGATCCAATCAAAAAATGGGCCAAAGAACTAAACAGACATTTCTCCAAAGAAGACATACAGATGGCTAACAAACACATGAAAAGATGCTCAACATCACTCATTATCAGAGAAATGCAAATCAAAACCACTATGAGGTACCATTTCACCCCAGTCAGAATGGCTGCGATCCAAAAGTCTACAAGCAATACATGCTGGAGAGGGTGTGGAGAAAAGGGAACCCTCTTACACTGCTGGTGGGAATGCAAACTAGTACAGCCACTATGGAGAACAGTGTGGAGATTCCTTAAAAAACTGGAAATAGAACTGCCTTATGACCCAGCAATCCCACTGCTGGCATACACACTGAGGAAACCAGAATTGAAAGAGACACGTGTACCCCAATGTTCATCGCAGCACTGTTTATAATAGCCAGGACATGGAAGCAACCTAGATGTCCATCAGCAGATGAATGGATAAGAAAGCAGTGGTACATATACACAATGGAGTATTACTCAGCCATTAAAAAGAATACATTTGAATCAGTTCTAATGAGGTGGATGAAACTGGAGCCTATTATACAGAGTGAAGTAAGCCAGAAAGAAAAACACCAATACAGTATACTAATGCATATATATGGAATTTAGAAAGATGGTAACAATAACCCTGTATACGAGACAGCAGAAGAGACACTGATGTATAGAACAGTCTTTTGGACTCTGTGGGAGAGGGAGAGGGTGGGATGATTTGGGAGAATGGCACTGAAACATGTAGAATGTCATATATGGAAAGAGTCGCCAGTCCAGGTTCGATGCACGATACTGGATGCTTGAGGCTGGTGCACCGGGACGACCCAGAGGGACGTCATGGGGAGGGAGGAGGGAGGAGGGTTCAGGAGGGGGAACACATGTATATCTGTGGCGGATTCATTTTGATATATGGCAAAACCAATACAATATTGTAAAATTAAAAAATAAAATTAAATTAAAGAAATTGGTTGGTTGAAATCTGGGATTTGGAAAAAAGGGTCATGACCATTGCAAATGGGAAATATGAGGTCTGGAATAAGGTGGGCTTGTATGGAATTAGGAAGAACTATTAGATTCTGATGACTGTTGGAGGTTATTAAATGGGAGGTTAGAAAACTGGATGAAATGAATGTATGAGGTTGAAGTAGTTGATACACGAACTTAAACTGTAGGTTGAAATTTTGACTTGATTGCTACAGAGTAAAAGGTTACTCATTTTTTTAAATTAAAAATAAAATAGTATTTTCACATAGCTGAGTACTGTGCTGCTGTAAAACAATTTGATTTATACCTTTTTTTCCCCAGATTCCACATGTAAGTGCCGTCACGTGATACTTGTCTTTTTCTGTCTGACTCCCTTCACTGTGTATAATCTCTGGGTCCGCCCATGTTGCTGCATATGGCAGTATTTCATTCCTTTCTTATGACTGAGGAATCTGTTATGTGTGTATTGTTTCACATCATGGTTTTCTCTGGATGTATGCCTAGGAATTATTGATATTTTTACTTTGACAGCATTTGATATATATTGTAGGGTAAAATCCATAAGTTTTATGCTTCTGTGTGTGCTTGCTCAGTCACTTCAGTTGTGTCTGACTTGTGACTCCATGGACTATAACCTGCCAGGTTACTCTGCCCATGGATTATCCTGGCAAGAATATTGTAGTGGGTTGCCATTTCCTTCTCCAGGGGATCTTCCTGACCCAGGGACTGAGCCTGAGATTCCTGTTATTGGCAGGCAGATTCTTCACTGTTGAGCCACCTGGGAAGCCCTTTTTGTTTATATATTAGGAGGCAATAGAGATACTAGCGTACAATTCAAAGAAACGAAGCAAAAAAACCTGACAGTGATAAGTTGAATTATAAATGCCAGTATGAATTTATGTTTTAAAATATTTATTTCTTAATTCTACCTAAATATATATTTCTTTCTTAGCTCTGCCCGTGGAAAAGACCTAGAAAAAGTGTGTCCCTTTGGTAAAAATGAGTACTGCTCTTGCTCCAGTTTTGGTCTTTAAATACTTCTACCTAGGATCCAGAGCTCCTCAAGAAATGACTGATTCCAGGATTGTGGCGGAAACATACACAGTACAACTGGAACGTGTTTTGCCAGAAGTGGGAAAACTTTCACAGACACAAAAGCCAACCCAAAGAAGCCCTTGGCCAAAATTGAGACAGATTGAAATAAAAAAGAATAAGGAGAGTAATGTATAGAAACGAACAAAAAAACCCAGAATAAATGGAAATGGCATTTATACCTGTTCTTTACTCTGAAAATCAGTAAACATTTGAACTGCTTTTTTAGTAGAAACTATATTATAGTTAATGAGGAATGCCAGATAGTAAATATAGAAAGAATTATAGAATTGGAAATCACAATTTGTTACAACCTTTTATGGAATAATTGACTTGGGCCAGGATCATTAATGGATTATAAAAGTGTTAGTCAAAAGGTTCATTGGTAATTGAATATTCACATGGAGCCAAAGCAAATCCACAGAGTTCTGGTTGGTCTTGAAGTAATATAATAAAGCTTGACACATACACAATATCGTTATGCTTTCTGTTGATGGATATTTAGTTTGCTTCCATGTCCTAGCTGTTGTAAATAATGCTGCAGTGAACATGGGGATGCATCAGTTTCCTTAGAATGAAACTAATTTCGGAGAAGGAAAATGGCAACCCACACCAGTATTCTTGCCTGGAAAATCCCATGGACAGAGGAGTCTGGCGGGCTACAGTCCTTGGGATTACCAAGAGTTGGACACGACTTAGCAACTAAACCACCACCAAAACTAATTTAGAGGTGTAACAACCAGATGTAGTGTTTGTCAGCTTTAAAGTACATTTGTTTTTAGAAGGGAGCAGGAGGAAGCAAGATGGCCAACTTTTAATTTAGAATGTGGGTGATGGGCACATGGGTAGGTGTGTTTGTGTACACACACACACATATATACACATATACATATACTTTTCTATGTTTGAAAATTTTTGTAATAAAAACTTTTAAAATAGTTTTCTGTCGATACTTAAATCGCTTGTAGTTTCTTTTCTTTTTTCTATTACAAAAAGTATTTCTATACACATTCTCATACATGTTGCTCTCTTTGTACACATGCTGTAGAATATACAAGGAAATAGGCTAGCTTCCTAGCAGTGGAATCCCTGAATCAGTGGGTAGGTGCTTCTTCAGCTCGACTAGATACTGATGAATTGTTCTTCAAAATGATTGTACTGATGAGAAAGAGGTCATGAAATGTATGACTTTTCTACTAGATGATGAGTTCTTTGATGGTAGAGACTCACATACATTTGTGTGTTTAGTTGCTAAGTTGTATCGGACTCTTTGCAACCGCGTGGACTGTAGCCTGCTAGACTCCTTTGTCCATGGCATTTTCCAGGCAAGAATCCTGGAATATGTTGCCATTTGCTAACTCCAGGGGATCTTCCCAACCCAGGGATGGAACCCGAGTCTCTTGTGTCTTCTGTATTGGCGGAAGCCCCCTAGAGACTCACGTATAGAAATATTTAAATTGAATGAAATTGTATTTTAGGGAGATTGCCTGGCAGCAGGATGGAGAAACCAGAGTTAGGTCAGCTAAGAGGCTATTGTGATGTTTAAAGTATGAAGCTGTGAGTGTATAGGAGTAGAGGTAGTGGAGGGGAAGGAAGGAAATAGAAATCTTGGAAAGAAAAGATCAAAGTGTATGCATTCTTATTGTTGGATGTTTGATACTTCACTCTTGTGCCTTACAACAGCCCCCAGTTGGTTGGTTCCACTTTATAGTAAACAAGTATGTTATGCTTTCCTGGTTAATTCAAAACTGTGTACTGGTCCAGATCTAATAGAGTTTTAGCCTTATCTCCATTCTATGCTCATACTCATTTTCAATCCTCAGTCTCTTTCTGGGATAAATACACGTGATTTAAGAGAGACTAGTAGTTGAATGAGGTAAAGGGACAGTGAGTTGCAAAGATGAAGTAGAGTCCAAAGTATAATCTATGGATGTTTCATCCCCAAATCAGTTTGTGAAGTCTTACAAGGACTAAGGCTATATCTTCCTATAGTTTTTAGAAGGAAAGTCTATCTAGTCTCATAATGGAAAATTCATTGCATGCAGTTTTTCTAAAAGAATGCCATATATATATATATATAAAAACATATACATGTTTATATATATATTTTTCAGTTTTATTAAGATAAAATTGATATACTGCATTATATAAATTTTAAGGTGTACAGCATAATGATTTGATTTACATACATCATGAAGTGATTATCACAGTAAATTTTAGTGAATGTCCACCATCTCATATAGATAAAAAATTTTGTGGTGAGAACTCTTAGGATTTATTCCCTTCACAACTTTTATATATAACATACAGCAGTGTTGGAGAAGGAAATGGCAACCCACTCCAATATTCTTGCCTGCAGAATCCCATGGACAGAGGAGCCTGGTGGCTACAGTCTTATCGGATTGCAAGAGTTGGACACGACTGAGTGACTAAGCACACACGCAGCAGTGTTTTTTTTTTTTTTTTTTTACTTAAGCATAAATTTAATAAAATGTGTGCAGGATTTGTTTGCATATAAATGGGAGACAAAGATGAAAGGATTCAAGAAAGATTTACAGAAACAGAGAAATTGCATGGATTAGAAGACTCAATACTGTTAAAATGTCAAGCTTCTTACCACCTTGATTAATTATATTAATCATGTTGCACATTACACCCCAGTACTTACTTATAACTTCTTATAACTGGAAGTTTGTACCTTTTGATTATTTTCATCCAACCCCTTCTCCTCACCCCCTACCTCCGGTTACAACAAATCTGTTCCCTTGAGTTTGTTTTTAAGGTATAATTGACCTACAACACTACAGTAGAATGTTGTATATAGATGCCCAAAGGTGAGGAAAAGAGCTATTAATATATTCTGTATTTTTTGGTCTTTGTTTGAATAGAAAACTGTTACAACTTTAAAGGTCAGAGCATTGAGAATGGGCTATCCTGTATATATATATATTTTTTTGCTACATTGTAAGGCATGTGGGACCTTAGTTCCCTGACCAGGGATCGAACCCATGCCACTTGCAGTGGAAGTGCAGAGTCCTAACCTGGACTGCAGGGAAGTCCCTGTAGGCAATATTCTTAACCTGTAGCAAAAGCAATAGAATATAGAGGTGAAGGTAAAAGAAACAGATCCAATATGGAGTCAGATTTGTTTTCCTCTATTACAGTATCTTGTATTTATGAGTGTGGGTGGGAAATGTGCTGGGCAAAATCTGTATTTAAGCTCTGTGGTGGTTGTGTGGGATTTTACTATACTATTGTGTCTATTTTTATATATGCTCAAAATTATCCAAAAAAGTAAAAAAATATAAAGACTACAATATTCCTTTATGGTATATATTAATTTAACTATTTGTAGTAAGGCATTTCAGTGTTTTCCAATTTTAAATAACACTACTATATATACATTGATATTTCAAATAGTTTTCTTGTGATTTCTATGAGTGGAATTACCAGGTCAAAGTGTGAAAATTTTAAAAGCTTTAGATATACACATAGTGTTAAATTTCTTGATGAAAAACTAGAAGAATTTTATTGGGTTTATAATTGTACTCATTGAGCATGGGGTGATATTGCACATTTTATTCTAAAATTTTGAATGAGACAAAGTTTATTATTAAGTATATTATAGTAGGCTTACATTTTCTAAGTGTTTTAATTCATTTTCTTTTTTGAGTGTTAATAGTTCACATAGAACTAATATTTCCATTTTATAGAGAGTTTTCATGTCCAGTAAATGCTGGAATTCTCACAGTAGCTTTTTGAACTATGAATTCAGTTCAGTTCAGTCACTCAGTGGTTTCCGCCTCTTTGTGACCCCATGGATTGCAGCACGTCAGACTTCCCTGTCCATCATCAACTCCTGGAGCTTGCTCAGACTCAATGTCCATCAAGTCGGTGATGCCATCCAACCATCTCATCCTCTGTCATCCCCTTCTCCTCCTGCCTTCAATCTTTCCCAGCATCATTTTTGTGTACATGCTTTATTTGTTAAAATACCATTAGATTATTCCTCAGGATAAGAGCAAAGGTCATCCCCTGCAGAAACTTAGGATCTATGTACAGCATTTTACAGAAGACAACACTTGAGCTGAAGCCTGCATGCTGACCAGAGAAGGGTGACATGAGCGGACTCAGCAAAGAAAGGAAGTCAGGCAGGGCAGGGAAGGTGCCATCTGAATCAAACTTCGGCCACCATCAGGGCAAATCTTGTGATGGTCACAGATTGGAGGCTGTTTTTGGAAGGATCGAGTACCACACACAGGGGTTCTATGTGTCTTCACAGCTAGACCCAGGCTGAGGTGCCATTAGGTCAATGTCACTCAAATTTCTGGCCAGCCATACTCTTGCAGCAAAGAGTCCCAAATTGAGAATCACGTTCCTCTGGAAGTCATTCCTGTCGGTTCCAAAGCAGTAGACGCCCTGAAGCCAGTCTCCCAATGTTGTCTGGAATTTGGGGAGCTTCATTTGCTGAGGCTGCAGCGGTCATGCCAGCCCCACTGAAAGCCATAGCAGCACCTCCACTCTCCGTAAGAACTCTCAGTTCAGTCGCTCAGTCGTGTCCAACTCTTTGCGACCCCATGGACTACATAGCAAGCACGCCAGGTTTCTCTGTCCATCACTAACTCCTGGAGCCAACTCAAACTCATGTCAGTTGAGTCAGTGATACCATCCAACCATCTCATCTTCTGTCGTCCCCTTCTCCTGTCTTCAATCTTTCCCAGCATCAGGTCTTTTCAAATGAGTCAGTTCTTCACATCAGGTGGCCAAAGTATTGGAGTTTCAGCTTCAGCATCAGTCCTTCATCAGTCCAATGAATAGGCAGGACTGATTTCCTTTAGGATGGACTGGTTTGATCTCCTTGCAGTCCAAGGGGCTCTTAAGAGTCTTCTCCACATCACAGTTCAAAAGCATCAATTCTTCAGTGCTCAGCTTTCTTTATGGTCCAACTCTCACATCCATACATGACAGCTGGAAAAACCATAGCTTTGACTAGATGGACCTTTGTTGGCAAAGTAATGTCTCAGGTTTTTACTATACTGTCTAGGTTGTTCATAGCTTTTCCTTGAAGAAGCAAGCATCTTTTAATTTTATGGCTGCAGTCACCATCTGCAGTGATTTTGGAGGCCAGGAAAATTGTTTGTCACAGTTTCCATTGTTTCCCCATCTGTTTGCCATGAAGTGATGGGACCGGATGCTATAATCTGTGTTTTTTGAATGTTGAGTTTTACACCAGCTTTTCCACTCTGCTCTTTCACTTTCATCAAGAGGCTCTTTAGTTCCTGTTTGCTTTCTGCCATAAGGGTGGTGTCATCTGCATATCTGAGGTTATTGATATTTCTCCCGGCAATCTTGATTCCAGCTTGTGCTTCATCCACCTTGGCATTTCACATGATGTACCCTGCATATAAGTTAAATAAGCAGGGTGACAATATACAGCCTTGATGTACTCCTTTCCCAATTTGGAGCCAGTCTCTTGTTCCATGTCTGGTTCTAACTGTTATTTCTTGACCTGTATACAGGTTTCTCAGGTGGCAGGTAAGGTGGTCTGACATTCCTGTCTCTTGAAGAATATTCCAGTTTGTTGTGATACTCACAGTCAAAGGCTTTAGTGTAGTCAATGAAGCAGAAATAGATGTTTTTCTGAAATTCTCTTGCTTTTTCTATGATCAAATGGATGTTGGCAATTTGATCTCTGGTTTCTGTGCCTTTTCTAAATCCAGCTTGAACATCTGGACGTTCCTGGTTCACTTTCTGTTGAAGTCTAGCTTGTAGAATTTTGAGCATTACTTTGCTAGCGTGTAAGATGAGTGCAATTGTGTGGTAGTTTGAATATTCTTTGACATTGCCTTTCTTTGGGTTTGGAATGAAAACTGACCTTTTCCAGTCCTGTGGCTACTGCTGAACTGTGAATTACAGAAATTCAAATCAAAAAAGACTTTTCAAATTAATTACTGGTAGTAAGTTCTGTTACCACTAGATGGCCCTCTCAGCAGGTACTTTGGAGCAAAAGTAGCTAGTTCATAGACACTTTGAAGTTCTTCTATAGATTTTATTAACATACATTTTAATTGGATTTTAAAAATGGTTTATATCAGATTATGATAAGCTGTTTTAGAAATAGTAAAGAAATTCAAGAGGGAGTTTTCTGCAGTGGGTTTTGTTGTGTTTTCTTCTCAAGAAGAAGAGAGTTTTAAACTAAGTGGCATTCAGTACCATACACATAATATATTTTCAGTAAATATTTTAAACCTTCATTAAAATTTATTGAATTGAATTAGGCTTCTCCATTTGCTTGTGGGAAAGATATTTGCCACTTTGCTAAAGCAAAAAAGCAATCTTTTCTGCTAAGTCTTTAAGTGATTTTATATAAATCTAAGTCTTTATCTCTGAGGATTTAATATATAGATAATGAAGTAAGTAAACTGATGGCTTGATGTGGAGCTATGGTCCCCTTGGTCAATTTTGTTGTCCTAACAAAATTGAGCTCCTCTAAGGGTCGATTATTCTACTGTAGTGTTCATGGTTCCTGTCTGGTGAGAAGTATGAGTGAAATTGCTATATTTTAGTATTTTTATCATCCTAACTTTTACTATCTTGACAAGAAAATTAGAGCATCTTTGACTTTGGTCTTATTTGATCTCACATGTATGTTCTTCTGTTGATTTTTCAATCTTATTATATTCATTAGTTTTGCTTTTATAATAAATATTTTATTTTGCATACTCTCCTAGCTTGAAATGAAAGCTATAGTTAATATTATCTGTACAACTTAAAAATCATTGTATCTCCCTAATTTCAATATAAAGGGAAGTAGAAGAAAAGCAATTTATAATAATATGTGTATTTCAATATGTAAGTACTGGAGCAGATTGCACTAGATGAAGCAGAAGGTAGTGAAATGCTTGTACCTGTACATAGAATCACTATGAATGTAATAACTGTGAAAGCTGGTTACAGTGTAGTATTATATTGGCGATTCAGGTACCCAAGTGGTATTGGCATTGGTGACATCATTTTCCAAAATGGTGAAAAACTCTTAAAGTTCTGAATGAAAGAGATGAATTGTTGCATTCTAGAAAATTTGGGATTCATTAATACTGTGGGAAAATACATTGTGTTTACTTATTATTTATTTCTAGTTTTAGATATATTCAGTGGGACCTTTGAAAGTCAGCCAACATGTGACAGTTGTTTGCCATACTGGATTGTTCCCGGCATTGCTGGACCTCTAGTATCCCTGACACTTGCCCTTTAAATGAAGGTTAAGTATTCATCCCATCCTTCCTCCCAAGTAATCCCTAAAATGCCTCCATATAGCCAAAGGACCCATCAGGCAGTATGTGTGCGGAATGAATGCAGATTGATTTATTACTATGTAAGAAGGGGACGACAGAGGATGAGATGGCTGGATGGTATCACCGACTCGATGGACATGAGTTTGAGTGAACTTGAGGAGTTGGTGATGGACAGGGAGGCCTGGTGTGCTTAACGATTCATGGGGTTGCAAAGAGTCGGACACGACTGAGTGACTGAACTGAACTGAAGACATATTTTAAAATGCATATTTGGGGGAAAGACTTATTTCATTGTAAAAGCAGGTTAATATGAAATTTTGGTCATCCATTACTATCTTTGTTAGTATGGCCAGTTTAGATTTTGCTCTGCCTCTGTAGAACAGGGTCTTTCTTTTTTACCTTATCCACTCCAGTACTCTTGCCTGGAAAATCCCATGGATGGAGGAGCCTGGTAGGCTGCAGTCCATGGGTTCACGAAGAGTCGGACACGACTGAGCGACTTCACTTTCCCTTTTCACTTACGTGCATTGGAGAAAGAAATGGCGACCCATTCAAGTGTTCTTGCCTGGAGAATCCCAGGGACGGCGGAGCCTGGTGGGCTGCCGTCTATGGAGTTGCACAGAGTCAGACACGACTGAAGCGACTTAGCAGCAGCAGCAGCCTTTAGTGTAGGACATTATTATTGTAGATTCTTTGCCTAGTGAATATGATGTTAATTCACATCCAGCTGGTACATATTCCCTAGGAAAAATTCTTCATTGAAGAACAATAACCTCTTTTGATTTTAGTACTTTTAGTGGGATAATGGAATATTTTGGGTTCCGGTGACTACAGCAAGGTATGAATAAGAGAATGGGAGGAAAAAGAAAAGAATATCAGAAACTCAAGAGTGAAAATGTTGTGTCACAAAAAGGCATATAAACCGCCCCCCCCATAAAATCCACAAGAGCATATGGTTGTTTTTCTTATTTTTCACGTAGGTTACATTATGAATTATTTGTATTCTTACAGATTGAACAGCTATAAGAAATTCTTTCCTGTCTAGTGACAAATGCCTGTTTTGGACATAAGCATCTCACCTAGTCACCCAGTATTAACATCTATTCCTGGTTACTCTTTCTGTTTGTTATTTCTGTGTTATGAAATCTACTAAAAAACAGAATAATTTAAGCACAAACATGTTCTTTTGGGGACATTTTTTAACCAGCCCTTTTAGATTTCCTAACACCTCTATGTGTGATGCATTCTGTTCCTTTCTGGTATAAATAACCTCTCTGAGCTCTGTCGACATCCTTCTCAACACATACGCCTTTCCCCTCTTCCTAGATAATACTTGTTCATAGCAGACTGGGATACACTAATCAACCTGACACTCCTCTCTTATAATTTATTTCCCCTCAACTCAAACAGTATTCACTTTTTGAGACAAATTCATGCGCCAGTCATGTTTCTTGTGTAAATTTAAGGTGTTGTCTATCTTCCCTTCCATACAACCTTCGTATTCTACCTGTTGCCTTTCCTGTGGATACATATAACATCATTGAATAGTCTTTCTGGATTTGGGAACTTTCTTCTCCCTTGGATTCGAGCATTTCTGATACTTTAAAAATCTTTCTTTCCCTACATATTCCTGTTATGCTCTTTCCCCAACAGATATTTCAGTATTTCCTATTCAAGACAATACACACACCCACCCACTCCCTAGACTGTGACGTTAGTTTTTTTCAGATACCTTGTGTATCTTGTATTCAGGATTTCAGTTACAGGGCATACTTACTTTATAGATGCTTAGTGAGACACATACTCTATTGATAATACTGTTAGACTCTCTTTTCCTTATTGTCATTAAATGTAAATTGTGCCTTTTCTGAAAGAACATACATGCAAATCCCTGTACAAGGATTGAAAATACTTATTTTCAAGTTCTGAGCACATTTACAAAAGAAAATTATGATAGATTTATTTTAAATTTTTACCAGTTAAAGAGGGTAATGTATTTACTTTATTTATGTTTATATTTGCGAGCTAATTTTATTGCTGCAGCTCCTCCGGTGAAAACAGTTTGTTGCTAGTTTTACATTCTAGACAAGCTTTCTCTACCTCTTACCTCTTCTATTTTTTTTTTTTTTTTTACTAGCTATGTTCAGAGAATTCAAACTAATTTTATTACCCTAGGTAAAAATTTAATAAGAAAGAAAAATCTGCTTCCAAAGTTCAAATAAAAATTACTTTTGTGTGATCTGTAGTTTCAGATTAACTATATCACAACCTTTTAAAGAGATAATTGAGAAATGACTTATTAATAAAGATAGAAGGGGAAAGAAGTCATGTCATAATATATAAATGGAGATGTTACATTCACCTGTGTTTTGTTTAGATGTCCCTGGTAGATTTGGGAAAGAAGCTTTTAGAAGCGGCACGAGCAGGTCAAGATGATGAAGTTCGTATTTTGATGGCTAATGGAGCTCCTTTTACTACAGACTGGGTAAAGAATGATTTTAACATTGTGGGTTTTTTTTTCTTTCTTCTTGTTCTCACTTTTTGTTTTTCCAGTTAAAAGTTTAGTCAGTATTGTGTTTATAAATGGTGAAAAGTAATTTTTTTCTTTGCAAATTTGTTTGCAGTTTTAGACTTACAGCTTTTTTTTATATAGTTTTTTAAAAAAAATATTGGACAACCTTATCTAAATATTCTGTCCAACCATGGATTTTTCCTTAAATTATGCATTTCAGTAATGTAGGATGAATGTAAAAGGTAGCTGCTTGAGATTTAATTTAAAGGCCTTATAAATAGCATAGATAGAATTTATAATTCAGAAAAAACAAATTTGGTGTTAATGTTATAATTGATTCTAAAAAGTAAAAATGTTTGCATTTCAATTGATACTTGTGAAACTATTACAAACATGACCCAGAAGGAAGAAAGATATGGGAAGGAGTTCTTAGTAATTATAGAAGGCAATTGTGAAGAAGATAAAAACCTTAACTATTCAATTCTGCAGGTAAATCAAAAGGGATGTTCTTGGTAGTATGGAGGGTTAAGAATCTGGATTAATTCTCCCACTGGTAATGACTAAAAATTCCAGAGTTTTGATTTTGTTGTTTTTAGCTTACTTGTTCCATGTTCTTTTTTATTTTTTATTCAGAACAAATTTTTTTATTATGGAAAATTTCAAACACATTAACCCCTGCATACCCTTCAAAAATTATCAAATCAGATGAGTCTTGTTTTCTCTGTAGTCCCATTTACTTTCTTTGTTTTGTATTATTTTAAAGTAAATTTCAGGAACCATTTTGTTTCATCCATAGATTTCAGCACCTGTCTTTAAAAGATAAAGATTTTTTGACTGAATATTAAAAAAAAAAAAATTGTTAGTCCACCAATGAGTTAGACAGGGATTATCAACCTGAAAAACCAGGCGAAGGCCAGAGCCAGAGAAATTTCACACTTAGAACATTTACCGACTCAGTATGTCTATTTGCTTGTTGGTTTTCCCACCTCCCTGGCATAGGTGACTTTAGAGGAAGACCTGAGACTGCTCACACAGAGAAGTCTTATAGAGATACTTTCCCCATAATACTGGAATCCCAGAGAGATGTACCTTCATGGTAAGGGTAAACCAGAAATACCCTTCCTTCTCCTGCCTGCCCTTGCCCCTGTTGGATACTGCAAGACAAATCAACCGGCCTGATCTAAGTATCAAATGGAGAGAGGAAAATTTTTGTTGATGTGAATTTGGAGTCAAACATTTGTGGCCTTAACTAATAAATACTTATATATTCTGCAAAACCATGAAGTGAAAAATGAATTTAAAGTGATCTTTGGACTAGAAGTTTCCCCAGGTCTCTGACATGAGCAAATGAATATCCTTTTTGGAGGGACCTACTTCATCCCAGACTTTATATCCACAAATGAAATTCCACGAAAAATGAATGTTCAGAAATAATTGAAGACACAGGGACACAAAGCAACTTGGATAATAACCCACTGGAACAACTGATAGCATTAAGCAGACTTATAAGGACTGTAGATAAAATTTTAACAACAGATGAGGAGCAGCTGAAGAGAAAATTAGTAAATAAAAATCATCCACAGTGCAGCACAGAGAAGAATAGAAAATATGAATGATGTCAGGAGTCCTGAAGGCTAGTGTGTGAGAAAGTCTAACATATATCTGATCATAAATCTACAAGGAGAGTGAGAATAGGGATGAAATTATTTTTAAAAGATAATGGTTTAGATTTCCCAAGACTGGTGAAAGATGGTAGCTCACAGATTCAAGTAACCCAGTAAATCTCCAGCAGGATCAATAAAAACAATCAGTACACATCTAGACACATCATTGTGATCCTGTAGTACATCAAGACAAAAAAAAAAAGCCTTCGAAACACCAATGAGGTATCGCCTCACACCTATTAGAATGGCTGTCATCAAAAAAATCTTCACATAAATATTGGCTAGAATGTGGAGAAAAGGAAATTCTTGTGCACTGTTGATGGGGAAGTAAACTGGTGCAGTCACTATGGAAAATGGTGTGGAGGTTCCACAAAGAATTAAAAATAGAACTATCTAGCAGTTCCACTAGTATCATACTGCTAGTGTGATCTAGCAGTTCCACTCCTGGGTATCTTATCTGGAAAAAATGAAAACTCTCAATTTGAAGAGCTGCATGTACCCCAATGTTCATAGCAGTGCTATTTGTAATAGCCAAGATATAAAAGAAATCTGAGTGTCTACCAACACAAAAATGGATACAGAAGATGTGGAATATTACTCAGCTATAAAAGAATGAGATTCTGCCATTTGTAGCAATGTAAGTTAGAGAAAGACAAATACTGTATGATCCCACTTGTTTGTGGAATCTATAAATATATATAGCAAAATAGAAACTGGACTCACAGATATAGAAAACAAACTAGTAGGGAGAGAGAAGCCAGGAGGGACAAAATAGGATATAGGATTAAGAGATACAAACTATGTATAAAATAGATATGCAACAAAGATATATTGTATAACACAGGGAATTGTAGCCATTATTTTATAATAACTTTTAATGAAGTATAATCTATAGAAATACTGAATCACTAGGCTATATACCTGAAACTAATATAATACTGTAAATCAGTTATACTTCCATTAAAAAAAAAAACCTTGAAAAAACACCCAAAAACCTTAAGAAAAATTGTCAATAATACGTAGAAATTCCCATGACAGTAATGACAAAGGAGATAGGGCAAATAGCTTGATATGGTACTTTACTAAAGTGAAAGTTTAAATGATCAATAAACATGAAAAGATGCTCAGGTACATTAAAATTGGGCAAATGCAAAGTAAAATCATGAAATACTATTGCATATTCACCAGATTAGCAAAAACAAAATTAAGTCTGGCAGTACCAGCTATTGGTGAGGAGATTCATATATTGATACAAACATTTTGGAGGACAATTTGGCAGTACCTTGTAAGTCTGAATATGTACCTGCCCTAAGGAATAGCTATTGAACTTCAAAGAATATTCCCAAAGGAAACTCTTGTTAATAAACTTGAGACATGTATAAGACTATTTTTAGTAGCAGCATTATTCATAATAACAAAAAACTAGAAATTTTAATGTTCAGAATAGATTGGTTAAATTAATTGTGGCTTATTCACTTGGTAGAAAGTTACAAAGCATAGAAAATAAGTGAACCACACTTAAATTCATCAACATGGGTGAATCTTAGGATGTTATGCAAAAGAAGGCAAGTCTCAGGGAAATACATGAAATGTGATTCTATTTAAGTAAAGCTCAGCAGGCAGAACCAAAGTATATTACTTAGAGATATATAGTAATAATAAAAAAAGCAAAGTAAAACAATGTTTATCCCAACTTCAGGGATTAAGGAAGGGTTTTTTAGGGAGTGGCATGTAGAAAGATTTTAAATTTTGGTAATGTTTTATTTCTAGACTGTGATGGTGTTTACCTTATTTTTTCCCTTTAAACTACATATATGTATGAATATATATATGTATTTTTTGTATCATCAACCAAAAAGGTAAGGTCTCAAGAAGAAAAAATAAACCTTATAGCATACTAAGTAGAGCTCATGGCTGCTAAATGGGCTGCTGAGATACTTATTAAATATTAGAATATAAGAGTATAGAAAGGGCCAGTTTAAGAAACAGAAT
Organism: Bos mutus; assembly: GCF_027580195.1. Taxonomy (NCBI): domain Eukaryota; kingdom Metazoa; phylum Chordata; class Mammalia; order Artiodactyla; family Bovidae; genus Bos; species Bos mutus. Next base: position 48,798,577 of record NC_091626.1, on the reverse strand, counting down.
AGAATATGGAGAAAGAAAGGACTGTTTAAGAATCTTCTTTGATCTGCTGGAATGACCATCCCTTAAAAATACAAGGCTTTTAATAGTACTAAAATAAGTATTCCAAGGGTAAGTGATTTCCATTTTTACCATGTATTAAGAGCACATGCCTAGCTTTGTATTATGACTCTTGCTGTGTGACTTCAGGCATATTAATAACCTCTTTGTGCTTAGTTTCTTTTACTGCCAAATGAGGATAGTAATAGTACCTATGTTATAAGGAGATTAAATGAGATAATAAGTGTAAAGGCCTTAGAATAGTGCTTGCTATGGAAACAGAAGCCTTAGTTGCTATTATTACTGTAGTGGTGTTAGCAAATCACGTGTTCTAGTGAACTATCTTGGTTCTTTAAAATGAATGCCTTGATAATCATAGAGTTGTAGGGACTTTCTGTGCTTCTAAATGCTTGGGATATAATATAATTCTAATTTTGACCTGTTAAAAATTAAACCTCTGATAAAGCTCTTCTTCACATATTAGTATGTATTTCCCCTGTATGAATGTTGTGTTAATGTAGTGACTGGGCCACATGGAATCAATTTCAGGAGAACTGGGCTCTGTTTTGGTTCTTTTTTAAAAAATTTTTATTGGCACATATAGTTGGTGATGGACAGGGAGGCCTGGCGTGCTACAGTTCATGGCGTCGCAAAGAGCCGGACATGACTGAGCGACTGAACTGAACTGAACTGAATAGTTGATTTACAGTGTTGTGTTAGTTTCTGCTGTGAATTTTGGATCTGTCTTAACTCACCTTTGGCAATGCACCTCAGATTAGATTTTTCCCTTGAAAAATGACTGTATGAACTCCTTTAAAAAGATTACTGAGGTGCTGTAATTCCTATGAAAGAGTTTAATGTAAAAATATACACTAACATTTATTTGATATGAGTTTCATAGATGAAAAGAAGTTTTGTGTGAGTAGTATAGGGAAAACATCCTAGTACTCAAAAATTTCTCAAACTCTAATTTCTGATGAAATTAATTTTGTTTAGACTATTTATCTGATAAAAAAATACAGCACGTTTGAATTAAATAAAATATTGACTTTTCTTCCTCACTGAGAAACGAATGGGACTTCTTGAAGGTTCCTTTGAAGAGACTGTGATCAGCAAAAATTACTCCTTTTCAGTTTTGAGTTACTGTTGTTAACATTTGATAAAAAGATAATCTGCTTGCTCTGTGGACACAATATATAAAATAGAAGGTAGAAATAGAATTATATTTAAAAATGACTATACGTGTGGGTTTTTTTTTTTTTCTTGTGGTGTAGCTGGGAACTTCTCCACTTCATCTGGCAGCACAGTATGGACATTATTCCACCACAGAAGTACTACTCCGAGCTGGTGTAAGTAGAGATGCCAGAACCAAAGTGGACCGAACGCCATTGCATATGGCCGCCTCTGAGGGCCACGCCAGCATAGTGGAAGTTTTGCTTAAGGTATGTGTTCTCTTTTTCTACTCTGCTTTTGAAAGTCAGCCCACAAAGGTTTATAAAACCATAGTGGTTTTGTAAGAGGGAGAAGGGAACTAGTTTTGTTACTGGCCAGGGTCCTTGGACTCCTTAATCAATAGAAGTTAGTAAGAGACCAGACAAGAAATTCAGGCAGGAAAGAAAAAAATAAAAAGAAATTCAGGCAGGGCTTTTTAGGGACTTGTGCTTCAGCATGAGGGAGTGAAAATAGGTAACAGGTTCTCTTGCTCATTCTTTGAGGAGGGAGAAGCTGGTCCCTTAAATAGGGTGAGGGTAGGGGCCAGTCCAGCCATTAGGTAGGAGGGGTTGCTTGAGTGGACTGCCCTCCCCCTTGGTGGAGCTGTGTATAGTACCCAGCTTTTGCTCCTAACACCTCAGAAGTGGCAGTTGGGATTTTGGTCGTTTTGTATTTAATGTTCATAATTTGCCCCAATCACACATGCAGTTATTTTTAGTCCCCATGGTTTCTCTGTATTCTGTTGCTAGAGGAGATATTTGTCCAGGTGTAGGCACTGCAGCAAAGGGTCTCAGGTCCCAGCCTGTCTCAGTTTGATTGAATGTCTGCCTTTTCTATGCCTGTTATCTCACTTTTTGTGTGTAACCATTCATTTAAATGAAAATTATCTTAAAGTTTTATTTTGTGGGGGGAAAAATTTTGTATGTATGTTTTTAGTTAAGTCAGACAGTTTATTTCTTAGATCTTGGTCTTTGCTATCAGCGACCCATAACTTTGTCTTACTCAACACATTTTAAATGTACATTGAAGGGAATGTTAGTTTGGATAATTAACAAACTAGTATGGACAGGGCTTTTTCTTTAATCATCTAAATGCCAAAGAGAAAATTCTGAAACAGAGAGTGTTAGATGTAGATATTCTTTTTTTTTTTTTTTAGATGTAGATATTCTTAATCTTTTTTATTCTAGCCTCTAGATCAACTTATCTAAAAAATATACAGTGTAAGCCATAAATACAAATCATATGTAATTCTAGATTTTCTATTAGCTACATTTAAAAAGTAAAAAAAGTTTTTCATATTATATTTTATTTAATTCAGTATGTATAAAAATTATTTCAATATGAATCAGTATAAAATTATTACTGAGATGTTTTACATCCTTTTTTTGGTGTGATGTCTTTGAATTCCTGTGTATTTATATACACAACATCTGTATTCAGACTACATATGTCTAGTGACTACCATTATGAATAGTGTACCTCTAGAAAGATCCCTATTAATTCATTATATTGCACTGGTTTTGAAAGCAAAGGATATTTTTGTGTAAATAAGGGGCTGGAGGGTTTTGGAGGAAGCCATATGGTTTTCCTTCACTCCTTATGCCATTTAGCCCTTCATGCTCATGACTGGGTGGCTGAAACAATAATTGCTGTATTCCTGAGAAATTAGAAAGAAGGCAGTTGGGAAAGCCAGCATGATAGGAAACTGACTAAGTAACAAATGTATGGTGATTCTGGGAACATGGATTATTCAGCACACAGAAATAAGAGTTGATCATGTTAGTAACAAATTCTTGGTTTAAAGCACAATGGTTAGTATTTTCATATCAGGACTTTTTTATATTTCATATTTTAGAAATTTCTTATTTTGAAATATTTTTATAGCATGGTGCTGATGTTAATGCAAAGGACATGTTGAAGATGACAGCTTTACATTGGGCCACGGAACACAATCATCAAGAGGTGGTGGAACTTTTAATCAAATATGGTGCTGATGTACACACGCAAAGTAAATTTTGTAAAACTGCATTTGATATTTCAATAGACAATGGAAATGAAGATTTAGCAGAGATACTACAGGTAACTTTTGGCTTTAACTTAAAATAGAAAATAATAAAGATCTCTGTCATATGAATGATTTAACTATTTAGCTTATAGGTTTTTTTTTTAAATTTATTTTTTAATTGAAGTATAGTTGCTTTACAGAATTTTGTTGTTTTCTGTCCAACCTCAACATGAATCAGCCATAGGTATACATATATCCCTTCCCTTTTGAGCCTCCTTCCCATCTCCCTCCCCATCCCATCCCTCTGGGTTGACACAGAGCCCCTGTTTGAGTTTCCTGAGCCATACAGCAAATTCCCATTGGGAATCTATTTTACATATGGTAATGTAAGTTTCCATGTTACTCTTTCCATACATCTCACCCTCTCTTCCCCTCTCCCCATGTCCGTAAGTCTATTCTCTATGTCTGTTTCTCCATTGCTGCCCAGTAAATAAATTCTTCAGAACCATTTTTTTAGATTCCATATATGTGTGTTAGAATACGATATTTATCTTTCTCTTTCTGACTCACTTCACTCTGTATAATAGGTTCTAGGTTCATCCACCTTATCAGAACTGACTCAAATGTGTTCCTTTTTATGGCTGAGTGATATTCCATTGTGTATATGTACCACAACTTCTTTATCCATTCATCTGTCGATGGGCATCTAGCTTGCTTCCATGTTCTAGCTATTGAAAATAATGTTGCAATGTACAACAGGATAGATTTTTCTTTTTCGACCCTGGTTTCCTCAGGGTATTATTTAGCTTATAGTTTTTCATTTTGGACATTATTTTGGACAGACCTATTCCTCTTTCACTTCCTTTTTGTTCATTACTGTTTATTTTCCTAATTATAAGACCATAGTCTTTGCATGTAACATTAGAAGATTAGATAAACTGATGAGTTTCGGTGTTTTTAAGGTTCTGAATTCCCTTCTAGACATTTTATTCTATTAATTATTTTATTGCATGTTTGGATACCATATCATTTTTCAACTCTGTTGTCCTCCCACTGAAGTTTTTTTTAAGTAACCATAATAATGTCCCCTTGGTGAGTAATGGTAGTCTTCATCATTCTGATCGGTTTATTTTTTCACCATCCTCAAAAAAGTCTGTTTATGAACACAGTTATTTATGGCTTTTGGACAAGTTTTCCTAATAACCAGCATTACGTCTCTTTTCTTTAGCTAGACAATATTGATGTAAATTATCTTCTTTACTTATTGCTTCTTGTTCTTCTTCCCAGTAGAACTCTTCTGTAAGACCCTATGAGTCTATTGAACTTCACCTAGTTACTTAAAATATGTTGTATATTCAGGGAAATAAACACATGCTGTGCTTCTTTCAATTTTTTTTTCTTCTGACTGCAGTTTGGGGCCTAGAATTGAGGATGGAGAACAATTGGGAAGGATGTGCTTTATATAGGTAGTGTTATATATTGCCAAACATAGTAGAGAATATAATTTTGATTTAAATAATTTGTTTTCTCTAACTACAGGGCAGCAGAATATCTTTCAGTTGTAATACATACATGTGTGTGTATATATATATATATATTTTTTTTTTTCCCTCCCCTCCGCACAGCTTGTAAGATCTTAGTTCCCTAGCCAAGAGCTGAACCTACACCCTTAGCATTGAAAGCACAGAGTCCTAAACACTGGCCCACCAGGGAGTTCCCTCAACTGTGTTCTGTAAAAGTCTCTCAGATACTAATTTCTCCTCACATGGGATTTTTGCTGCTTTATCTAATCAGGAAACTTAGGATATAAATCCATACCTATGATTTACTTCTGTACTTTCAATAGACCATAAACAAAGCTTTCCATTTGTATTATATAATTCTTGGATTACAGAATGTTCCTTTATATTTGTGTTTGTATGATATTAAAAGTCTGTGCTGTATGTTCTGATTGTAATTCTGAAAAACAGCTCTGGTAATTTGTTGCCTAGATTGCTATGCAGAACCAAATCAACACAAACCCAGAGAGTCCCGACACTGTGACGATACATGCTGCAACACCGCAGTTTATCATTGGACCTGGAGGGGTGGTGAACCTAACAGGTCTGGTATCTTCAGAAAATTCATCCAAGGCAACAGGTATTGAGATGCATATAGGATAGCTATTGGGATTTTATGCTTTAGTAGGTATACATCCTTTTAAGAAAGGACTGTTGGAGAATAAGGGTAAGATTATATTAGCCACCTTGGTTTTCTTTCTTATAATTGGCAAAAATCAAACTTTTATGAGAAAAATAATCTAAAGAAAGGTGATACTGCAAAACATACTTACAATATGACCTTTCAAAAGCTAATGCTATCCAAGCTTGTTTTCCCAAAACTAATATTATCTAAGCTTCATTTAACAGTTGAATAAAGTAAAGTAGTTTGTCAGAAAAATGCCCTAGATTAAATTCCTTAAAGATTCAAACCTGTTTTCTCCTTTCTTGTAGATGAAACGGGTGTGTCTGCTGTTCAGTTTGGAAACTCCTCTACATCAGTATTAGCTACGTTAGCTGCCTTAGCTGAAGCATCTGCTCCACTGTCCAATTCTTCCGAAACTCCAGGTTAGAAAAATAAGTCAAAATGTGTACATCAGAAGTTGGAGATTCAAATATTGACAAAGGCCAGGAAGAAAATTTGGAAGGTGAAAGGGGATAGGCTTGAGTTTATGGCCATCTGAGAAGGTCGGGCAGGGTGAGGGTGCCCATGCTATCCACTCTAGCTGATTTTATTAAGATCCTCAGTCTGTGTCGCCAGGTTCTGTTTTTTTCATGGGAAGCTGAAAATCTGGGTTTTAAAAGGATATAAAAATTTGGCAATCAATTAAAATTAATTAAAATTATTAACAAACTTGTATGATTCACGGGAAACATATCTGCTTACCCAATTTAGCTTTGTTTTACTAGGCTGTGACTTTGTGTAAAAAGTAGATAAATATATATGAACTTGCTGTCTTTCTCATAACTTAAATTTTGGCAGTTGTATTAGAATGACTTAAAATCTTAATGACTGACAAAACCAGGAAGTAGCATACCAACAACTACCATTATAGGCTAACCTGGGGTTAAATGATTACAGACAATATTAATAGCCAATTTAGATAAGGTTTACCTTATATTATATTATAAGGTTTACCTTATTATATTCGGTTGGCCAAAAAATTCGTTTGGGTGTTACAGAAAAACCCAAAAGAACGTTTTGGCCAACCCAGTACTTAACCAAACTAGTTCTTACTGTAATTATGTAAGTGAAATTCTTTTTTTAATTAGAGAATTAAAAAAACTCCACAAAATTATTTTTCTTACTGTAGTTTAAGCCACTATATTTGGACAGTGCTTATGAAAGTAAAGAATAATGTTGTTTTCATTATTTAAATTAATGGTTTTTTTTAGTGTGACTAATAATAATAACAACAACAGTTCACTGCGTGTTTACTGCGAGTGCTTTCAGGTCAGTTCAGTTGAGTTTGGTGTGTGCTTTGCACTGTGGCAAGCATTTTATTTACGATCTCATTTAATCTTCACCAGAAAGATTGAAGGTAGATATTACTGGATTTGTGTCTTTAAGGCGGTGACTGGAGGATGTATTTTTTAGGGGAGGGAGTACCTCTCTCTCTCCTTTCTCTCTCCCTCCCTCCCTCCCAACTCCCTCCCTCCCTTTCTCACCACACCTCCACCCCCAACTAGTGATAGTAAACATTTCTTCATTCTCCAGCTTCTTTAGCATTGTAACCAGTGTTTGAATCGAAACCTTTGTATTTGGGAATCTGAAGATTTTTCTGAATCCCCTTTTCACAGTAGCAGCTATGTGCATCATCCTATTGACGTGTGGCTTTTATGACCTGTGCCAAAGGATCTCTTCAGAACCTTTGTAATTGCAAAAGCGTTATCAGAGAAAGTTAATTTCATTGGTGGGTTTCTGTTTGATTAAACTTGTAAATATTTTTGCCTTTATTAAAGTACATATCACTGTAAATGCATCCTTTCTTCAAAGTCAGCTGAAGTATTGGCATTTAGACGTTTGGCTCCATGAATTGGTCATAACAACTTTTCTTCAACCTTTGAAAATGTTATGTGTGGTCTAGTCTGAGAGAATTGGTAATAATAGTTGACTTTTATTGCATGTGACTTGCAATCTTCTGTGAACACAATAATTTTTCATTTCACTGCTACGTCATAGTGGGATCTTTCTGAAGATACTTTAAGAGTTTGAATTAAGTTTAAGTTCAGGTGAGTACATTGACACCAGTGTAAACAACTCAGCTGAAGTGTGTAATCACATAAAGAAATAGCTTCTCACAGGTTGGTTTGCACATGCTCAGTCAAGTTATTTCTCTGCCTCTTGGCTGTCTAGTTTCTGTTGATATCAGTTGTCAGACTCATCCTAATTTAGAAATGTTGTATGATTTTTCAAGGACATCTCAGGATCTGGGAAATTAATTAATACGTCCATTTGTATATGATGAAATTGAGGTTTTGTGAAGGTTAAATAGTTTTGCACAAAGTAGCAAGGCTATTTAGTGATGAAAGGAAGTTCGTGCTCAAGGTCTGACTTATTCCTAAGTTGTGTGTCTGTGACTACTAAGTACACTGTTTCCTCTATGCAGTTTCTTCAGGTTATAATTTGGTTTGTGATAAGAATAAATATTTGTAATTATCACTACTTTTACTTCTGAGGTATATATGTTGAAACAGTCTGTTGAAATAAATGTCTTCCTTTTTGCCCTAAATGGCTGAAGAACAAAATATAAGAACCTTCAGTACACTAATTGGTCTGCTCAGATTCTTTCCTTTTACTGGTGCTAAGTATTGCAGTAAACATGTCTTCTGATGCTATATAACCAGACTGTAGCCGCAAGTGAACTGCGTTTGAAATGGAGGCTAGCTGGCATATATGGTCCTATATATAGAAAATTGGTGCTTATGATAGTCTAGGAAACCATGCTATTTCATTTGAACTATGGCTTTAAAACATTCTTTCATGATTATGTTAGAAGCGTCTTTGATGTATAAAACAAACCTTAATGTTAGTTGAATGGGAGCATCATAGAGGAAATTGGTCTAGTATAATGCTTTCACTGTGAAACCCAATGATACCTCCATCTTCTTGATGTTACAAGCAAATATAACTTCGGATTGCCAAAGTTTGATTAGAGTCTGTTACTAAATTACTTCCTTACTAGTATTTTTATTAAATATTTCCAGTTTTGTTCTTTCCTCATAAACCTTTATTTTGCTAAGCATTTAACTTGTTTGATTAAATTTTTCATCTCCATGCATAATTTTCATAATTCTTGGTCTAATAGAAGTACAAAAAAGTAATTCAATAAGTCTCATTATACCCTGATGAGTTTGGTGCTAATGTTCATTTTTACTGGTTTTTTGAGAGTTTTTGTTTCAGTTCCTGAGTCCATAGGCCTATGCTAATTTTCATAGTTATATTAAATAATTACTAGCGGAGAAAGCAATGGTACCCCACTCCAGTACTCTTGCCTGGAGAATCCCATGGACGGAGGAGCCTGGTGGGCTGCAGTTCATGGGGTCGCTGAGTTGGACACAGCTGAGCAACTTCACTTTCACTTTTCACTTTCATGCATTCAAGAAGGAAATGGCAACCCACTCCAGTGCTCTTGCCTGGAGAATCCCAGGGACAAAGGAGCCTGGTGGGCTGCCATCTATGGGGTCTCACAGAGTTGGACATGACTGAAGCGACTTAGCAGCAGCAGCAGCAGCTCTATCTTGGTACAGGTGAGGCCAGGAAAAGATGATGAAACAATTGATGTAAGTCATAAATTTAATTTGGCATCTGCCTGTAATGCAGGAGACCTGGGTTCGATCCCTGGGTTGGGAAGATCTCCTGGAGAAGGGAATGGTTACCCATTCCAGTATTCTTGCGTGGAGAATCCCATAGACAGAGGAGTCCGGTGGGCTACAGACCACAGGGTTGCAAAGAGTCAGACGCAACTAAGTGACCAACAGTTTCACTTTTGATGGTTAATATGTACAGGGTTCTTGCTATGAGCTTGTCATTGTGCTGAGTGGTTTACTTGCATTATTTGCATTATGTCATTTTGTTGTCACAATAGTCATCTGGTTAATATAAGGGATTACTCAGCAAACTCATAAGAAAGTGATACATCAATCAAAATGCTAAGTTATTTATTTTTAACTTCTTTTTAAGGAAGGATACAACTGTTTTTGATACATTAAATTAGCTCATTTTGGAAATAAATCAGTGAAAAAATTTCTAGCCTCTAATAAAAGTATCACGGCTTCCCTGGGGGGTCAGTGGTGAAGAATTTGCCTGCCAAGCAGGATATGAGGGTTCAGTGTCTGGGACGGGAAGATCAACTGGAGAAGGAAATGGCAACACACTCCAGTGTTCTTGCCTGGGAAGTCCCATGGACAGAGGAGCCTGGTGGGCTGCGGTCCATGGAGTGGCAAAAGAGTTGGAAATGACTTGGCGACCAAACAACAACAACAACAACAAAAAGTATGCCTCCACAGTTTACAAAATACTTGTTTAAAACATCCTTTATAGGAGCTTCCCTGGTGGTCCAGTGGTTAAGACTCTGCTCTTCTAATGCAGGGGACGTGAGTTTGATACTTGGTTGGGGAATTAAGATCCCACGTGCCCTGTGGGGAGTTCAAAATTTTTTTAAAAAATCAAAAAAATAAGTCCTTCATAATGTTGGAAAGGGATAATTCAGGAGAAATATCAGGCAACTCAAACATTAATATAATAGTTGTCATTTTCTATTATTAAAACTAGTAGAATTTTTGCTTGGAGATAGTTGGAAATGATCTTGTTAATTTATGTACCCAATGATTAGAAGGCTGTATTCCTTTAAATATTCTGTGATTCAAGTTTTCTACTAATTTAAACTCCTCTCAGTTATGTAGTTTGAATTAATATGATAATATCATAAGAGCAGCTTTCTTACATTTTGTGTGAATCAGAGTCACCTTCTCAATAATTCATTTGCCCCAGTTCTTTCCCAGTGGATTCTGATTCAGTAGGTTTAGGGTGAGGCCCTGACATCTATATTTTTAATGTGTTCTCAAAAGTGACTCTGATGGCACACCAAAATTTAAGAATTTGATGCAAATTTTAAAAGATCTATTTCTTACTACTAATACGTTGGATATAAAAACTATCTAAAGATTGTGAGTGTACTACAGCAAAGATTTGCTTGAATAATATATATTTCTTATTTATTTCATTTTTATGTGTAATTTAATATTTATTCAACTCTTTATGGGGTGCATAGGTGAATCTCTACTAAGGAAAAGATGTAAGCGAAAGGAATGGCTTTCTTAATAGCTTTAATAGTTGAGTATACTGCTACTTTGGTATAAGAAGATGAAAGAAAAACTATACAAAAAAACTATAAAAAAAGGTCTTCACGACCCAGATAATCATGATGGTGTGATCACTCACTCAGAGCCCGACATCCTGGAATGCACAGTCAAGTGGGCCAAGCATCATGACAAACAAAGCTAGTGGAGGTGATGGAATTCCAGTGGACCTAAAATCCTAAAAGATGATGCTGTGAAAGTGCTGCACTCAGTATGCCAGCAAATCTGGAAAACTCAGCATGGCCACAGGACTGGAAAAGATCAGTTTTCATTCCAATCCCAAAGAAAGGCAATGCCAAAGAATGCTCATACTACTACTACTACTAAGTCGCTTCAGTCGTGTCCGACTCTGTGCAACCCCATGGACTGCAGCCTACCAGGCTTCTCTGTCCGTGGGATTCTCCAGGCAAGAACACTGGAGTGGGTTGCCATTTCCTTCTCGAATGCATGAAAATGGAAAGTGAAAGGGAAGTCGTTCAGTCGTGTCCGACTCTTAGCGACCCCATGGACTGCAGCCTACCAGGCTCTTCCATCCATGGGATTTTCCAGGCAACAGTACTGGAGTGGGGCGCCATTGCCTTCTCCCAAGAATGCTCATACTACCGCACAATTGCACTCATCTCACATGCTAGCAAAGTAATGCTCAAAATTCTCCAAGCCAGGCTTCAACAGTATGTGAACTGTGAACTTCCAGATGTTCAAGCTGGATTTAGAAAAGGCAGAGGAACCAGAGATCAAATTGCCAACATCTGTTGGATCATCAAAAAAGCAAGAGAGTTCCAGAAAAACATCTGCTTTATTGACTACACCAAAGCCATTGACTATATGGATCACCACAAACTGGAAAATTCTTGAAGAGATGGGAATACCAGACCACCTGATCTGCCTCCTGAGAAATATGTATGCAGGTCAGGAAGCAACAGTTAGAACTGGACATGGAACAACAGTTCAGTCGTTCAGTCGTGTCCGACTCTTTGCAACCCCATGGACTGCAGCACGCCAGGCCTCCATGTCTATCACCAACTCCCAGAGTTTACTCAAACTCATGTCCATTGAGTTGGTGATGCCATCCACCCATCTTATCCTCTGTCGTCCCCTTCTCCTCCCACCTTCAATCTTTCCCAGCATCAGGGTCTTTTCAAATGAGTCAGCTCTTTGCATCAGGTGGCCAAAGTATTGGAGTTTCAGCTTCAGCATCAGTCATTCCAATGAATATTCAGGACTGATTTCCTTTAAGATGGACTGGTTGGATCTCCTTGCAGTCTAAGGGACTCTCAAGAGTCTTCTCCAACACCACAGTTCAAAAGCATCAATTCTTCGGTGCTCAGCTTTATTTATAGTCCAACTCTCGCATCCATACATGACTATTGGAGAAACCATAGCTTTGACTAGATGGACCTTTGTTGGTAAAGTAATGTCTCAGCTTTTTAATATGCTGTCTAGATTGATCATAACTTTTCTTTCAAGGAGCAAGCGTCTTTTAATTTCATGGCTTCAGTCACCATCTGCAGTGATTTTGGAGCCCAAAAAGATAAAAGTCTGTCACTGTTTCCACTGTTTCCCCATCTATTTGCCATGAAGTGATGGGACCAGATGCCATGATCTTTGTTTTCTGAATGTTGAGTTTTAAGCCAACTTTTTCACTCTCCTCTTGCACTTTCATCAAGAGGCTCTTTAGTTCTTCACTTTCTGCCATAAGGGTGGTGTCATCTGCATATCTGAGGTTATTGATATTGCTTCATCCAGCCCAGCATTTCTCATGATGTACTCTTGCATAGAAGTTAAATAAGCAGGGTGGATATACAGCTTTGACATACTCCTTTCCTGATTTGGAACCAGTCTGTTGCTCCATGTCCAGTTCTAACTGTTGCTTCCTGATCTGCCTACTGATTTCTCAAGAGGCAGGTCGGGTGGTCTGATATTCCCATCTCTTTAAGAATTTTCCACAGTTTGTTGTGATCCACACAGTCAAAGGCTTTGGTATAGTCAATAAAGTGGAAGTAGATGTTATTCTAGAGCTCTTGCTTTTTCAGTGATCCAACAGATGTTAGCAATTTGATTTCTGGTTCCTCTGCCTTTTCTAAATCCAGCGTGGTCATCTGGCAGTTCATGGTTAATGTACTGTTGAAGCCTGGCTTGGAGAATTTTGAGCATTCTTGAGTAGTGTGTGAGATGAGTGCAATTATGCCATAGTTTGAGCATTCTTGGCATTGCCTTTCTTTGGGATTGGAATGAAAACTGACCTTTTCCAGTCCTGTGGCCACTGCTGAGTTTTCCAAATTTGCTGGCATATTGAGTGCAGCACTTTCACAGCATCATTTTTTAGGATTTGAAATAGGGCAACTGGAATTCCATCACCTCCACTAGTTTTGTTCACAGCGATGCTTCCTAAGGCCCACTTGACTTTGCATTCCAGGATGTCTGGCTCTAGGTGAGTGATCACACCATCGTGATTATCTGGGTTGTGAAGATCTTTTTCGTATAGTTTCTCTGTGTATTCTCGTATTGCAAGGAGATCCAACCAGTCCATCCTAAAGGAAATCTGTCTGGAATATTCATTGGAAGGACTGATGCTGAAGCTGAAACTCCAATACTTTGACCACCTGATGCAAAGAACTGATTCATTTAAAAAGACCCTGATGCTGGGAAAGATTGAAGGTGGGAGGTGAAGTGGATGGCAGAGGATGAGATGGTTGGATGGCATCACCAACTCAATGGACATGAGTTTGAATAAACTCCAGGAGTTGGTGATAGACAGGGAGGCCAGGCTTGCTTTAGTCCATGGGGTCGCAAGGAGTCGGACACAACTGAGCAACTGAACTGAGTCACTGATACTGCTACTTAATCTTTTTAAGAATTGATTTATTAAGGAGCAAGCTTCAGGTAATTAGGATATAATTTTTTTTTCCTCTTTATATTATTTTTTTTTCAGTTTTATTTTTTATTTACTTTACAATATTGTAGTGGTTTTTGCCAAACATTGACATGAATCCACCATGGGTGTACATGTGTTCCCCATCCTGAACCCTCCTCCCACCTTTCTCCCCTTCCCATCCCTCTGGGTCATCCCAGCACACCAGCCCCGAGCACCCTGTATCATGCATCGAACCTGGACTAGCAATTCATTTCACATATGATATTATACATGTTTCAATGCCATTCTCCCAAATCATCCCACCCTCGCCCTCTCCTACAGAGTCCAAAAGACTGTTCTATACATGTGTGTCTCTTTTACTGTCTCACATACAGGGTTATCATTACCATCTTTCTAAATTCCATATATATGCGTTAGTATACTGTATTGGTGTTTTTCTTTCTGGCTTACTTCACCCTGTATAATAGGCTCCAGTTTCATCCACCTCATTAGAACTGATTCAAATGTATTCTTTTTAATGGCTGAGTAATATTGGATTGTGTATATGTACCACAGCTTTCCTATCCATTCATCTGCTGATGGGCATCTAGGTTGCTTTCATGTCCTGGCTATTATAAACAGTGCTGCGATGAACATTGGGGTACACGTGTCTCTTTCAATTGTGGTTCAATTAGGATATAATTAAAATAAAAATGTGATACCTATTGTCAAAATCATATGTCTCAAATTGACATGAGAAGGATATTATCATTTTGAGCACTTCAAATATAAAACAGAGTAATTATTCACTGTCATAGTCTGTAGATTCATTAAGGTTTATTTATCTGTAACTCATGTGCCTCTTAAAAGTTTTTCTTTATTTGTACACACTGTTACTTGGTATACTGATTTCTGCCCAAACAGATAAGAAAAATTTTATAGATGATAGCTACTCCTATGAAATTGTATTTTAGCAGGTGCTGATTAGTAAGCTTTGATAAAATTTTGATTTAAAGAAAAGATTACCTCTTTATAAAAAATGTATATGTATATACACTCTGTCAGGGACTAAGTGTGGACATCTATTTAAACTGAGGGAATGTGTTTCTTTTTCATCTTTTAACTCACCTCTAAGTTAAGAAGGTTTCTATTTGCTGGAAGTTACCATCATAGTGTTTGATAATTTTAAGAATTATATTTTTCTTTTGTCTGATATTTCATCTTCTTATACCAAATAAATCTGATTTGCAGTCTAGTTGTGGTTCATTTTTGCTTGTTAGTATTTAAGTTCTTTTGCTTTATTTGATTTGTCATAGTAGTTACCTAGCCAGGTAAGAGATTTACCGTCAGAAAATAATGTATGAGTTCTAGATGTTTAGATACATTTGACCATTTCACTTGACTAGAAAGTTGTGCAGAGGTTTCCTTAAAATATGCTTTTTTATTTTTTTCTTATGCTCTCATTTCACTAATTTTAGAAAAAGCAAACATCTTCCTGAAACATACATATTTGAAATGTTCTCTTAGTATATTTTCCTGTGCATGAAACTAAGGGGAGTTTAGTTAGGAGTCTGTGGCACTCACCTGGGGAAGAAGTAATGGTAGCATGGATTAAGACCTGGCAAAGAGATAATAAGAAGTGAATGGAGTTGAGAGTTATTTGGATCATAGCTCAGTTGGTAAAGAATCCACCTGTAATGCAGGAGACCCTTGCTCGATTCCTAGTTTGAGAAGGTCCACTGGAAAAGCGATAGGCTACCCACTCCAGTATTCTTTGTCTTCCCTTGTGGCTGAGATGGTAAAGAATCTGCCTCCAATGTGGGAGACCTGGGTTCGATTCCTGGGTTGGGAAGATCCCCTGGAAAAGGGAAAGGCCATCCACTCTGGTATTCTGGCCTGGAGAATTCCACAGTCCATAGGGTCACAAAGAGCCAGACACGACTGAATGACTTTCACTTACACTTTATTTGGATATAGAATTGGAAGTTAAAATTGTTAGATGTAGGCCTTAAATATACAGTGTAGTTTTAGTCCTTTTGAAATTAGCTCTCAGAAAACTCTATTTTATGGCTTTTGTTTGCAGTCTCACATTGATGTTGCATTGCTTAGACTTATTTTTTTTCTTGTGGCACAGCTTTATAATCCCTTGACTAAATGAATATCTGTGACTACCCTTCTTTTTGTCTTTAGTGCATCTTTGACTAATTGTTAATACAGTGGTTTTTCCAAAGGTATAATGAGTCTGGTGGCTGTTTCCCTCCTTTCTCCTAATAGTGAATTGGCTTTCAGGGATAAGTTAGTGGAGCTGATAATATTGTTTTGTTTTTGCCTGTTTTTTTTTTTTTTTTAAATTTCAGATTCGAATTCAGGAGATAATACTTCTGAAATGTTATGCTTTTCTTCAGTAAGCATAGTTTCTGTTTTATTGTTGAAATGTTTATATACATAGAATTTTCAGTCTTTTAAGAATACCTCAAAGACAGTTTTTTCCTTATCTTAGTTGAATTTTATGGCATTAAAATTCAAAAGTTAGGTTGAATAAGAGGTCTCAAATATTTTCAAAGATGGTGCAGGTTATCTAGCCTCTCTTTGTATATTACAGCTTGACTTTTAAATCAGCAATGAATATTTATTAGTTATTTTGTTTTATCTAGGAGTTTTATATTTGGATATATCTGTGGATTTATAGTTTTTTTTAATGACATTCTTTGTAAAGTTTTTAGGTTTTCTCTTTTATTCTTATATGTTTCAACACTTCACTGTTACGTTGTTCTTAGGATTACTCAGGGGCTACTTTGTTTTCTTACATAATTGGTTTCCTTATAATTTTTTCTTAATTCCTCACCAAAGTACAACTTAAAAAGAAAGCTTTTTAGATGAAAGGCCAGAACTCTGTTATCTTAATGATGGTCATTGCAAAGAATACAAAGATGAAAGTTCGAGTTGTGTCTTGATTATGTGTGATCTCAGAAATTTCTTATGTATGATTATGTTTTAGAAATATTTGCTACTTACAGGTACCATTCATCCAGAGTGAACATTTCTTTTTCATATGGATATTTAAAAGAAAAATCAAAGCAATAGTTAATGTGTTTGAAAACCTCGGTAGTTATTCTATCGAATATATTACTGTTTTATGCCCTACATTTCATTTTATAATTATCTTCCTGAAATTTTCTTAAGTGCTTGGTGATAAAGTGTAATTATTGTTTAAGACAAACAAAAATGAGAGAACCGAAAACATAAAGATTATTTGCATTTTGAATATCATCTGTGGTTTGTATTGTGATCTCTGATTACCCAAGTAACAGAGTCGCAGAGTTACAGCCATATCTCTTGCCATGAGTTCATCCTTGAAAACTAGGGTTTTGTTTAAAAAAAGGAGTTTGTTTAATTAAGGCATATCTGTATTTAGTGAATCCTGTGGTTGTTGATATCCAGGTTGTTCTACTGGAAGTTGGTAGCAGCTTAGCATGTTTCAGAGTAAATGTGTATCTGAAGGGTAGCATGACTTTAGGAGAGAATTATTTTATTTCATTACACTTTTGGTAAAGTGTTACCTCAAATAACACATTTCAGAGAACCATATCATTTAGAAATAGTTTTTTTTGTCATTTCCTTTTTCAGAATTAGTTATATTAAAACTTTTTTTCATAGAAAAATTGGAGAATGAACTTTATACCTTGTACCTGTATTCACACCTGTTAACATCTTGCCACCACTGCATGTTCACACACAGACACATGCTTTTATTTTGCCAAATTATCTGAAAGTAGGTTACAGGCATCATGGCACTTGATCCTTAAATTCTTTAGCATGTATCTACCAAGAACAAGGACACTTCCTACATACTCACTGTTCTATTATATTTTCTACAAACATAAACATTAATTTAGTAATACTATCTGACATGTGATTCATATTCAAGTTTCCTCAACCCCAAAATGTCCTTTATAATGGTTTGTTTTCATCTGGGATCCAGTCAGAATTCACACACTGTATTCAATTATTTTGTCTTTTGAGTCTCCCCCAAACTAGGATAGTCCTGCTGTATTGCCCTTTTTTTTTTTTTTTTTTAATACTTAAAAAAATCTGTTTATTTGGCTGTGGAGGGTCTTAGTTGAGGCCCGTGGGATTTAGTTCCTTGACCAGATCTAGCTCCCTTTGTTGGGAGCACGGAGTCTTAGCCACAGGACCACCAGGGAAGGTCCCCTTGCTTGTTCTTTATGACTTTGAACTCTGTAGATTCATTTGAACATTTTGTCTCTCAAAAACATTTCACCAGTATTTTTTTTTTAACATCCATTGGTGATGCTTTCTGAAATAAGTTATTACACTGGGGGTTACAGTGATAATTTTTCTTCTTTTGTTAATTAATGTCATTCTTCTATCAAGAAGATCCTAGTTCTTTCCCCCTTTCTCTCTTCTTTCATGAGATATTATCATGGATAAGTGGATTTTTAAAAATTCAGTGTGTTTGCTGTCCATTTGCTGTCATTTTTCCTTTTGATGCCTTTTTTTTTTAATGTGTAACATATATATATAGAAAAATCCGTTAATGTATAGTTTAATGAATTGTCACAAGGTAAATACTCTTGTCTAATCTCATTGCTCAGTTCATAAATGGAAAGTACTCATTATGTATACTGTGTCTGATTTACACCACCCAGTATGCTCTTTTGTCAGATTTATCCATGTTTTGTATTTAGTCACTTTAATTGCTATGTAGTATTCCAGTGTGTGAATCTACCGTTTTGTTAACCAGTTTGTTTATTCATTCTACTTTTGACGGATATCTGATTTGTTTCAAGTTTTTGACTAATATGAGTAAAGCTGATATGAATGTTTGTGAGTATATCTTTTGGGATCAGTAGTTGGGTATAGAATTGCCTGTGGGAAAGGATTTTGGCAATTTCTTTACCTAGGCAAGACCTGGAGTGCTGCTGTTTTCAGCTGCCAGAATCCTGTCTGAAACTTTCATGAAATACTGAGAGCATAGTTTTGAATTTTATTTATGTAAATGTTAATGTATTATTTGATATCCAACAGTACCAGATCTATGTGCCACTTATTATAAAGGCAACCCTTGCTCACACAATCCAAAAAGGGAATGTTGTTTATTCTGTCTGCTTGAGAAGTACAGAGCTCCATGTTTTGTTGGATGGGAAATGTATATCAACTCATTTGTAAATTTAGATGGAGTATCACCACATACAGTATTTTATTTTTTGGATTTTAGAATTTTATTAAGATGGTGTAAGTACTTTGTCATATCTGTGACCTTAGGAGATCTTATAAATTTTGCACCTCATAGAACTAAATGAAGGCAGTTTATTTAAACACATGTATGCATACATAGCTGAAACTCCCTTATTGTAAATTGTGGAACTTGTAATCAGCTGTTTATATAGGTATCTACAGCACCACTAGAGACTGAATTTAAAAACCATGTAAAAGCTCTCCTGTATAAGAAAAATGGCTTCCCTGGGGGCTTAGATTGTGAAGAATCTGCCTGCCATGCCGGAGACCCGGGTTCGATCACTGGTTTAGGAAGATCCCCTGGAGGAGGGCATGGCAACCCATTCCAGTATTCTTGCCCGGAGAATCCCATGGACAGAGGAGCCTAGCAGGCTACAGTCCATGTAGTCGCAAAGAGTCGGACACAGCTGAGTGGATAGCACACTCATAAGAAAGAAGCAAGGACAGCAAAAGTAGCAGAGTAAAAACAAACTTCTCTTCATGCTTCTATGTATGTTCATTGATTTTCACTTTTTTTTTTCCAGTAGTGGCTACGGAGGAAGTAGTTACTGCAGAATCTGTGGATGGTGCAATTCAGCAAGTAGTTAGTTCAGGGGGTCAGCAAGTCATCACAATAGTTACAGATGGAATTCAGCTTGGAAATTTGCACTCCATTCCAACAAGTGGAATAGGTCAGCCCATCATTGTGACCATGCCAGATGGACAACAAGGTGGGTAGAAGGCATTTACATAAATGGTGTTTATTGTTAATTCTCAGGAAATTGGACAGTACTTTTTCCTAGGCCATTTAATACAATTCAGATATTGTATGAGCTTGTAAAAACACTATGTGAGAAAAGGCTACTTAAAAAGAAGTTGGACACGGTGGCAACTTTTAGCAGCTTTGTTGATAATTGTCCCATTTTTTTCATTTTGAGTAATAAGAGAGTAGTAATAAAATGGATGAAACATAAGCCCCAGATACATTTTAATCAAACTAAAAGGCTGAGAAAACCACAAAATTCCATATTTTAAGTGATTGCCAAAAACATCTTAAAATCTAAGCCAAGGCAGGAGAACCCTCAGGGAAACCCGTAGTTGTGCATCAAGAAAAGGAGTTGAGCTCAGAAATCAGCAATAAATATACACTTCCAGCAAGACAGCGCCCAGTCTGAGTGGGCAGTGCTGCAAGTAGGGTTAAGATAGACTAGACGTGAAAGCTGCAGGAAGCAGAAAGAGAAGGTGCAGAAAGTTCCTATCTGAGCAAGCATCACCCTGTACCCAGTATTTCCCAATCCCTGCCCTGATCTAAAAGAAAAGTATGTGCACATATAACCTTCTGGAAAATGACTCAGGATTGTAAAGACTAAGTCGTCTTCATGGCCATGAAGAAACTGGGGGAAAGAGAGGGCTGGAGGGAGAAGTCCTCCTAAACTACGTTTGATTGAGAGTGGCAGGGAGGTATGGCCTTGCAGAGAGACTAGGTCTCAAGGGAAGATTTTGTTTCTTTAGCAGTAGAGGAGGAAACGCTTGACCTGTGAAGCCTGGGAGGCTTTTCTCTCATGCAGGTGCTCCAGGATTTGGATCAAGACCAAGTACTTTCACAAGTTTTAAGAACTAATTCTAACTATATAGAAAAGAAGAAGCTTTCACTCCAATTAAAATAAATAAATTTATATTTAAAAAAAGCTTTCAGAGTATTTGTTTTAAGCAAATACAACACTGTTTCCAAAACTTGATATTAAACACACAGACTAATCTCATTGATGAACAAATGGAAAGAAACTCATGTTTTTGGATCAAATGACTCACTGTCATAAAGCTCTCAATTCTTCCTGACCTAATTGATAAGTGTGATGTGATGGGGGCGAAAGGCTGTACTAATTTACTAGGACTGCCATACAAACTATCACAGTCTGGGTAACTTAACAGAAACTTATCTTCTCACAGTACTGTAGGCTGAAAGTCCAAGATCAAGGCACTGGCAGGCTTGGTTCCTTCCGAGGCCTTTCTCCTTGCTTACAGGTGGTTGCCTCCTTGCTGTGTCCTCACAGAGTCATCCCTCAGTCTGTGTGTCTTCTGCGACCCAACCTCTTACAAGGACAGCAGTCACACTGTGTTAGGACCCACTCAAAGGACCTCATTTTACCTGTTTAACCTTTTTAAAGGTCCTGTCTCCAAATGCATTCTGAGGTACTGAGGATTAGGAAGGACTTAAACATTTGAATTTTGAGGGGGACACAATTTAGGCCATAATAAAAACCAATAGGTCTTTTTTTGGAACTTGCCAAACTGATTCTGAAATTTATATTGATGAAAGAGGAGGAAGAGCAATGAGGGGAACTTACTGAATATTAGTAGAAACATTTAAAGCCTTCACAATTTAAAATTATAAATGGCATATGATTATATAGACTATGTAGACAGTCCAGTGAAACAAATGTAAACTTCTCAGTTCTTTTTGAGTAAATTTTTAAATGTAGTATGATATGAGTTAAAAGAAATACTTTAATTCTCAATATTTCTAATGTTCTTAATTAATACTGGTTTTACTATTTTTCATGTTTACGTTTACAAATGACAGTAAGAGATTTTTTAATGTTTTGACATTAGAAGCTGTAGGACGGTTGTATTTTCCCCAATGATTAGTAAGATTGTTTTGCATAGTTTAAGCTTGTACACTCATTTTTACGTTCTTGCTCTGTTATGCAAAGCAAGGACAGCCTCTCCCTCTCAGTATATTTACATTTGTATAAATAGATACTAAAAACTGGGGCAAAGTCCAACAACCCAATGGATGAGCAAAGCTTATGAACAGACTGTTCGTAATAGTGTGTCCACATAGTGGAACAGAATGCAGCTAAATTAAAGAAAGCTCTGTAAGTCTTGATGAAAGGTACCTAGATATATGAAGTGGAAACAGCAGATACTTTCATGAAAGAAAGAAAAAAGAGAATTGCAAATTCATATTCATTTTTACATGAATGAACACAAGAACAATGCATAAGAAACCAATAAAAGCAATTACCTGTTAGCAAAATATGCTTGTTAAATATTATTTTGATTTTGAGCCATATGAAGGAATATATTGTCTATAAAATTAAAAAATAGGCACTTTAAATGATAGTTTTCAGTAAAAAGGCAAGAAGTTGAAGACAAAAATATGGACATTTCTCATAAAAAGGAAATCAGTGTTATGAAATAACTGGCTTTGAAATATATTTATCTTAGATGAGTTGCATCAACAATATCAAGACTAGTTTTAATTCTTCTAAACCTATCTGAAAATGAAGTAATGAGTAAATTTTTTCATTTTAGTATTAACAGTACCAGCAACGGACATTGCTGAAGAAACTGTTATAAGTGAAGAACCGCCAGCCAAAAGACAATGTATTGAAATAATTGAAAACCGGGTGGAGTCTGCAGAAATAGAAGTAAGGAGTCTTTTACCCGGTGTGTTTTGCTGCAGTCATCCAAAATAAATTTCATCTGCTTTTTTTTTTGTCTTTTATATTTATTACTGACAGTATTGTTTTGATATAGAATGAGTACTTTTTTGTCTAATTTTTTTTGCCTTATTCATATAGCAAGCCTTCAATAAATAAATATTGAATGAATGAATGAATGAGTGAAGAATCTGTTTGTAACAGTCTTTCATCATGGTAACATTGGAATGTCTTTGGTCTTTGCACTTCATCCTTTATTTTCTATTAAATTTACATACATCATTCTCACAGTCACTAGAGGGAATGTCACTATATATTGACTAAACATTTTTTTTCTTTCAAAAATGAAATGCAAATGTCTATTTGGGCTGGAAGATCCTCTTAAAGAATGTTGGAGTTTGTCAACTGAGTTATTTTTTTGAAAAAGCCATAGATAACCGCTTATTTCACTGTTGAGTCCATTAAGGAAATTAAATGTAGACTAGCTGTTGATAGGGTCACCTTTTTTTTTACCTCTGCCAATCTAGTTTGAATTGTAAACTAGTTTGTAAATATGACTATTCCATAGTTACCTCGTAGATTTTTTTCACATTTCTGTAAATAGAATTGTTCCCCCAAGTTTATAATTAACTACATCAAAATGAAAATAAGATCTTTCTTGAATAACTTTTAAAGAGCAACTGCAATGTAAAGACAAGAAGTTTGGATTTGAAATTAAATGAGCTGGATTTGAATCCCACTTCTTGCCCCTCCTATTAGCTTTGAGGCAAGTTATCTTACCTTTCTGCACTTCTGTTTTATTTTCTCCCACATTTGAATTTAGGATAACAATATCTGCATTTTGGGGTTTTATGAGAGTTGAAAAAGTCAGCCTATTGTTATATTCACATTCATAATATCTAATACATGTGAATAGTAAACATCGGTATTTAGAAATTCTTTGTTAAGGTTCTTGTTATTATACAAAAAAGAGGATTTTAAAAAATGTCACCTAAAGGAAATGTAGTTCTAACTGAGGACAGTTAGAAAATATTGTTGCCCAAATTCATTTACATGTAAGACTAGTGGCCACAATCTCAAAGTATATATTACTGAGTTAAGAAGAATTTAATTCATGGTTTAACCAGATGTTTAGTAATGTTTAATTATTGAGGGTGTGTTGTTTTATTTCTTCAAAATTTAGAGTAATAGACTAAAGTTCTTATAAATTAACCATTTATTTCATTGAATGGTGTCAGTATACTTATTATTTAATAATCTTTAATATCTTTTACAGATAAATCAGTTGATCTTTTTTTTCTGACATAAAATGAAAAAGATTTTGTCATGTACTTTGCTTTAACTATTTAATAAAACACTTTTAAATTACTTGAATTTTTATTTAACATAAACTGACTTAATTCAGCATTTCTTTTAATTGGAGTACAGTTGATTTATGTCAGTTCACCATTTTTAAAACAGTGAATATGCAGCCTGTAGCTTTTATTTACCTAACAACCAGGGAGAGTTGCTGTTTTCTTCAAATTTCACCCTGATTCCACCTACAGTCTTTCAGAAACCAGGGAGAATAATTACAAATAACAAGGAAGTATGAACTGAGATATGTAAAGTAACTAGAACCAAGGAGACAGCACTTCAGGGAGATGGAATTTTACCTTGATATAAAGAACTTAAGGAAGTTAGAGTTTCAGCTCAATTTTTGTAATTGAGTTACCTGGTAATAAAAATCTTATTTACCGTCACCGGAAATGTTCAGGCCAAAGTTGCATAATCTTAGAGCTACTGCAGAGAGACCTTGAAGCATAGAGTGAGCAGAGATGGTAGAGGCGGGCAGGGGATACAGAATGAAGAGAGACCTCCAATGTTTTCATTAAACTGTTTTCTTAGAGTACATGAAGTAGTTCTTTGGATTTTATTTTCGTAGATGACCAGTAGAGTTGTCTTAGGGATATATTTTTATATTCCTTTCTAAGTGATTGCTTGGCCAAAAACCTCAAGAGTTTCTCAAAATCAGTGGTTCTTAACTGGAGCAATTTTGACCCCAGGGGACATTTGGCAATATCTGGATACATTTCAGGTTGTCACAATGAGGGAAATGCCACTGACATTTAGTGTATGGAGGCTGGGGTTGCTGCTAAACGTTCCATAGGGTGTGTTTTGCCTTCTGTTCAGCCTTCATAGTGGAAAAGCAGCCACAGACAGTTTGGTAATGAGTGGATATGGCTGTATTTCTGTTAAACTTTATTTATAAAAATAGGATCATGTTTGGCCCATGGCAGTTAGAGGATGTTTGCACACAAGCCGACAGCTCACACACCCTGCCTCAGTTTCTTTTTTAAAAAAATATTTAATGGTTAAGAATATGAGTCTGGAATCAAATTTAGGTTTGAATGATAATTTTCTGAGTGTGATTGGTCAAGTTATTTAACCTTTCAAGGCTTGGCTTCCCCATCCGTAAGAAGGGGAAAATAATAGCACCTACATTATCAAATTGTTGAAAGGTTCAAGTGAGAATGCATGTGAAGGACTAGTACAGTGGTGAGCATATAGTAAATGCTCAGTAACTTGCTATTATTATTATCTTCTAAAAGTTACACTGAGGTATGATAGAAGATAAATCACTATTATGATTTTTTTGCTTTATAATAAAGTAAAATAAATTGGAATATTAAAAAATCATATATAAAACTGTTAAAAGATAATTGCTAATAGTTGAAACAGAATTTGAGAATCCTATTTGGAAATAAAGCAAATTTGAAGTCTTTGTCCCATTATTCTATTGCCTAATGTAATAATAATATATCGTTGGGCATGAAGTTGTAGTGTAAGATAAATATCTTCCTTACTGGTTTCATAAACTGAAATAATTGTGAATCTCTTGCTCTGTCTAAATGTGAATAAATAGCTAATTTTATAAGATACCTTGAAGTTTATTTTTTCTAATATTTCCTACCAAATTAGGGCAAGTTTTTATCTATATTCAAAACTTTGACTGGCAAAGGATCTTATTAGGACAGGTAAAATTGTAAAACATTTAAATGCACAGCTGTGTGTTCTCCTACCAGAGCAAGGTGGTCTAGCTTGTACCCTTTCTAAAGTCCTGCAGGTCACTGACAGGGACTGGTATCCATTGCTTATATGAGGTTGGCATCTTGCCTGTAGTAAGGAGAAAAGAGGAGCAGGGTAAGGCTTAGGCATTTCTTAACTTGGAGATGATGGGCACACCTTTCTTCTACTGTACATTTTATGTAATTGGACAATTTGGAGACTACATGTGCAATCAATCACTCCAACTTTTGGTGGGCTCATGGGAAAAACTAATGTTGGATCTAGCTTCATTCCCAGTGTAGGGAAGGCAGTGGGATCACAGGAAGGCAGGACTATTAGACATGTTCCTCCTTATGGACCATGTGAATAGTGAAGGGAAGGGAATCTTTTGGTGTTCCCAATGGACGTGGGTCAAAGAGAGAGTGGAAGAGACCCTCATAGTGTTCTCTTTCCCAGTAAGCTGCCGACCCCTTGCCTTTACCTTCAGTTCTCTCTGGTTAAGTGTCTTGTCCAGTGGGAACCTGGCCTCATTTTGTGACTAGTAGTTCTGCTCTTGGCCCCCACCTCATTCAGAGGGCTTGTGCTTCTGAGATGAGATTGAGCTTGGGTCTGTGCAAGTTGAGTTTTTGTCCATATGCTTACTGGAGGTATGGGAAAGGAGTTGACATGTTTTCCCTTAGACAACTGTATAAGGGCAGAGTGAGGAGGAGGAGAAAGAATATCATTTTCATTGGACCAGATGAGTGTTTCACCTCTCAATTTATTCAGGAACTTAATACACGTGGTTTACAATATATAATGGATCACAATAGAGAAATTAATATTTTACTGATTTGTAAAATGGTATAATTTAGGAAATACTCATCTAGACCAGCCCTCTTCATTTTGAAGGTGAGGAATCTTGCTTGCTATCATAGGAAATGATAGTTTTAAACACAGTAACAGTAGAACCTCATAAACCTGACTCATTGTGTTATGGGAAAGCTACATCATCTCTGAGCATCATTTTTCTCATCTATAAAATGGGCATAATATCTATCTTACAGACTTGTTATTGGAAATTACCTTGTTAATCAACATATATAATGGGTTTTCAATGAATACTATTTTTTTTATAATTAGTAGCTTTTTAACATCACAGATAAAGATGTAAAGAGGTATGGCTATATATTTCCCTATTTAAGTTTTTCACTAGTTTTTATAGTTGGTATAAAAGTACAGGTACCCAGTTTGGGTTCATCATGGTAGTTTTATTTCGAATTAGCAAATAATTTCCTTGAGGTCAGAAACTAGTCTTTATCTCATATTGAGGAGCTCAAAATGAGGGCTTTAATTATAAGAGAATTGGTTGAAAAGGCAAGATGTCTCAGAAATACCAATAGATGGCTACTTTTAACTACTACAGGTTTCTTTATTTGTAGGATATATACTTGAATGTGTTAATGTATTTGTGCAGTTATGAAAAAAAAAACTTTTTTTTTGTTAATTAGGAGAGAGAAGCTCTTCAGAAACAGCTGGATGAAGCTAATCGAGAAGCACAGAAATACCGACAGCAACTTCTAAAGAAAGAACAGGAAGCAGAGGCCTACAGACAGAAATTAGAAGCTATGACGCGTCTTCAGACTAATAAAGAAGCTGTTTAATTGAAATGAACATATAGTTTGAGTTTACTTTTGGTCAAGAAAGAATACAATCTTGAACTGTACACGATAAGGTGCAGTCATGGAAAGACAGGATAATTGAAGAGACTGCAGATGGATAATTGGACTTAAGCCATGAGCTCTGAGTTCTTGTAACATAAAACTTTAGAAGTTGTGAAATGTATTTAAAACTGAATTCTGTAAATAGTTTGTTTTTTTTTTTTACAGTTCCAAATGAGTTGATAAAGATTGTTGAAGAGATCCAAAAACACAATAAGCCACCGTTTTTGTGAATTCTTTTTGATATTAGTACAAACCTTAATTTCTCAGAAATGGAACAGTTTTAAGGGTGATCGTTGTTGATTAGACCAAATGTGTAATAATTATGTGGTGGACTGATGCTGGAATTACTCCTGTTGGTATAAACTTCTATATGAAGAGAAGATTTCTACCAGGAAATCTTTGTACAGCTTTAAGTTGTCTCAGATTCTCTGAAAACATTTTTTAGAAAGCAGATTTTTATATTTGTTCAATTTCAGCTATACCCAAGTAGATTTACATGTATATGAAGCAAATATTTTTTAAAACTTTCTGTTTGTACATATTCTGCATGTTTTATAATTTTGGAATGCATCACTTGCATAGGTATTATTTTTCCCACAAAGATGATGAAAGTTACTAGGAAAGAAAGAAACCCTTTTATTCTGTAGGTCCTTGAAACTAAGTAAGCTAGCAGCTGGTTTTATTGGAATGACAATGTTCTTGGAAGGAGCAGCTTACAAGATATCTTGAATTTTCAAACTGCAAAATTTATGCTTTTTTGAAAATTTCGTAGTGGGGATGTGAAACTCTTCTGTGCCTTCCATCATGATTTCCACATGAAAGCACTTTAAGGCACTGGATTTTAAGATAATGTTTTTGGAAAACTCAAAACATGGGTTTCTGAAATACTTCATGGACTCATTTCCCCCCCCAGGAAATTATTCTTACAGAAAAGAAAAAAACTGCTTTTGTATGTAGAACAAGAACTTTTTGTACTACAGTGATGCTATAGATATGTCTAACATAACTTTATCTTCTCCCTGTGAAAGCTGTAAGTCTGTGCTGTGACTGGCTCTCATCACAGTATTGTTGAATTCCACAAATGTATGGACATTAAACTCTGACATACTGTTGCTTTTTTTGTAAAACATAACTTCAAGCTCTTTTCTTGGTTTATTTTTTAATGTTTTATTGCTTTATGAAAATGTTTAACCCTAAGACCCTTCTAGATTACCTATACTGTATAAAGAAGCAGTTACCCTTAAAACTGTACTCTGACCTACTTTTCTATTTTACAATTAAATATCTTTTCCACATATGTTCAGTGTAGACTTATATTTTTGACCGCATTTTTTCACACATTAAAAAGTTTGTTCTGTGTATTATGGCAATATTCCACCCTTGCTGTTGAGTCACTAAGTCATGTCCAGCTCTTTGTGACTCCATGACTACAGCACACCAGGTCTTCCACTGTCCCCTGGAGTGTGCTCAAAGTCATGTCCTTTGAGTGAGTGATGCTATCTAACCATCTCATCCTCTGCCACCCTATTCTCCTTTTGCCTTCAGTCTCTGAGCATCAGGATCTTTTCCAGTGAGTTGGCTCTTCTTATCAAATGGCCAAACTATTGGAGCTTCAGCTTTAGCATCAGTCTTTCCAGTGAATATTCAGGGTTGACTTCCTTTATAATTGATTGGTTTGATCTTGTTGCAGTTCAAGGACTATCAAGAGTCTTATACAACAATTTGAAAGCATCAATTCTTTGACGCTCAGTGTTCTTTATGGTCCAACTGTCTCATCCATATGTTATTACTGGAAAAACCATAGCTTTGACTATACTGACCTTTGTTGGCAAAGTGATGTCTCTGCTTTTTAATATGTTGTCTAGGTTGTTCATAACTTTGCTTCCAAGGAGTGAGCATCTTTTAATTTCATGGCTGCAGCCACCATCTGCAGTGATTTTGGGGCCCAAGAAAACAAAATTTGTCACTGCTTCCACTTTTCCCCCTTCTATTTGCCATAAAGGGTTGTGACCGGATACCATCTTAGTTTTTTTCTTAATTTAGTTTTTTTCATGTTGAGTTTCAAGCCAGCTTTTTTACTCTTCTCTTTCACCCTCATCAAGAGGCTCTTTAGTTCCTCTTCACTTTCTGCCGTTAGAGTGGTATCATCTCCATCTTTGAGGTTGATATTTCTCTTGGCAGTCTTTATTCCAACTTCTGAGTCATCCAGCCTAGCATTTCTCATGATGTACTTACTCTACATAGACTCGATGGACGTGAGTTTGAGCAGGCTCTGGGAGTTGATGGACAGGGAAGTCTGATGTGCTGCAGTTCATGGGGTCGCAAAGAGTTGGGCACAACCGAGTGACTGAACTGAACTCTACATATAAGTTAAATATGCAGGGTGACAATATATAGCCTTATTGTATGCTTTTCCCAATTTTAAATCAGTTTGTTCCATGTCCGATTCTAATTGTTACTTCTTGACCTGCATACAGGTTTCTCAGGAGACAGGTAAGGTGGTCTGGTACTCCCATCTCTCTAAGAATTTTCCACAGTTTGTTGTGATCTACACAGTCAAAAGCTTTAGTGTAGTCAGTGAAGCAGCAGTGGACCTTTTTCTGGAGCTCCCTTGCTTTCTCCTTGATGCAACACATGTTGGCAATTTGATCTCTGGTTCCTCTGCCTCTTTGAAACCCAACTTTTACATCTAGAAGTTCTCAATTCATGTATTGTTGAAGCTTAGCTTAAAGGTTTTTGAGCATAACCTTACTACCATGTGAAATGAGTGCAATTGTACTATAGTTTGAACATTCTTTGGCATTGCCCTTCTTTGGGATTGGAAGAAAAACACCTTTTCCAGTACTGTGGCCACTGCTGAGTTTTCCAAGTTCGCTGACTTATTGAGTGCAACACTTTAACAGTACCATCTTTTAGGGTTTTAATTAGCTCAGCGGGAATTCCATCACCTCCACTAGCTTTGTTCGTGGTAATGCTTCCTAAGGCTCATTTGACTTCGCACTCTAGGATGTCCAGTTCTAGGTGAGTGAGCATGCCATCGTGGTTATCTGGGTCATTTAGACCTTTTTAAAATAGTTCTTCTCTATTCTTGTCATCTCTTTTAAATTTCTTCTGCTTCTGTTAGGTCCTTTCTGTTTCTGGACGTGGTCAAGCAGGAAATGGCAAGATTGAACATTAACATCTTAGGAAAAAGTGAGCTAAAGTGGAAGGGAATGGGTGAATTTAATTCAAGTGACCATTATATCTACTACTGTGGGTAAGAATCCCTTAGAACAAATGGAGTAGCCCTCAGAGTCAACAAGAGTCCAAAATGCAGTACTTAGGTGCAACCTCAAAAATGCCAGAATGATCTCGGTTTATTTCCAAGGCAAACCAACATCACAGTAATCCAAGTCTATGCCCCAACCACTGATGCAAAGAAGCTGAAGTTGACCTATGAAGACCTATAACACCTTCTAGAACTAACATCAAAAAAAGAAGTCTTTTCATCATAGAAGATTGGAATGCAAAAGTAGGACGTCAAGAGATACCTGGATTAACAGGAAAGTTTGGCTTTGGAATACAAAATGAAGCAGGGCAAAGGCTAACAGTTTTGTCAAGAGAACGCACTAGTCATAGGAAACACCCATTCCCAACAACCCAAAAGATGACTTTACATATGGACATCACAAGACGGTCAATACCAAAATCAGATTGATTATATTCTTTGCAGCCGAAGATGGAGAAACTCTATACAGTCAGCAAAAACAAGACCGGGAATTGACTGTGGCTCAGATCATGAGCTGCTTACTGCCAAATTCAGGCTTAAATTGAAGAAAGTAGGGAAAACCACTAGACCATTCAGGTCTGACCTAAATCTAATCCTTTATAATTTTACACTGGAGATGACCAATAGATTCAAGGGATTAGATGTGGTAGACGGAGTGCTTGAAGAACTATGGACAGAGGTTCACAATATTGTACAGGAGGCTGTGACTTTGGGGGAAGTCCACTTTTTTCAGAATCTGTTATGTTGGACTTTAATTGCTCAATCATCTATGCCTGACTCACTGTACTATACAATAAAAACTTAGACAAGAATTTATAACTAGAAAAGGGTATGCTTTTCTCTTTTAGCTTCTGTTTTGAAATGGGCTGGAAAAGCTTTGTATTCTACTTATTCTCAGTGGTGTTATGGGCAGAGATTTAAAAGAACTGAGAATAAAATACTAATAATAAGAATTTTCAGCAATCCACGTTTAATGTGTTTCTAGTACATAATGATGGATTTATAGTTAACGGTCATCAGGTTGCCACATTGATAGCTAATTATTTCCACTTATGTGTAAATGAACACCTTCCTTATTTTCTTTTTTAGAAAACAATCCACATTTGCAGTATTCGTGTGAGAAACAAAGATGCCTGGTGATATTTTTGCATTGGGTTAAGGATGTTGCTGTTTATATTTTCATGAAAGGAATGAGATACTGATTTTAAATGAATAGACACCTTCTTGGGCAGCCCTTCTCAACTAGGGTTCTGTGAGAGAATCAAACCCTTGCAGAATCAAGCCCTAATGTCCTAAAGGTTAGGGCCTGATGAATTAATTCCTGGTAATGCATTAGTTTCTTTCCCATGCATCTGGAATAGTACTGGTTAGGTACTATCTAGACACAGTTCATTATGTGTCTTGATTGCCTAATTACTTAATTAAGACTTCACTGTGTAGAGTTGCTAGAACTCTGGGATGATTAATTCTAGGTTGATCTGTGGTGATTTCAGGAAGCCTCTTCTGACAACTGGTATCTGCAGAGACTGTACTCAACTAATTTTCATTTATTGTTACTTTATTTATTTCTCAATTACTTCCCCAAAGGGCTTGTGATGTGATTTATTTTTATTAGAAGTTATTTTCTAATGTCAGTCTTTCCTAATATCAACAGCAAGATAGTTTTTCATTTACTCTAGCTCTGGATTTCTCTATGATGGTTGAGGGTTGGGACTTGGAGAGCTTTCTTCTGTGACATTCAAAATAACAGCTGAAGACCAAAGGAAATAAATGTGAAATTCCATTTAATTTGGACTACACATGTTTTTAGCAAAAAGATCTGTATACAAAATATATTCAAAACATATTGCTAAAGGAAATCTGTGCCAGCATGTTTCTTCAACATAGTCATTTATGATATTTGTTGAAAAGTAGAAGAAACCCTTGCATATAACAGGAACTGATGAGTTGACAGACATATTCACGGATGCTTTATGCTGATATGATTTTTTTTAATTACTCCATACAAAGTTTCTTCCAGATAAAAATCTATAAAATTTCTTTGTGTCTTAATACCTGAAAAATCAAAATATATCAAGAAGAAAACCCTTTTCAGATAAAATCACAAAACAATTGTAGGAACCTTTATATCCATATGGATGGGTTCCCAAGCCATCAGCACTCAGGCTTATATAGCAAATAGAAAAAAAATTTTTTTCTATTCACCTAGCTTCTATTGAGTAAATATCTCCTTCCATCATGTCAGATCAACTGAGGAATGAGCTAACTAATATATTCGTTATTTCATTAAGTCATATTTACTGTAGTTGGATTTCATTATAGATAACTAGTCTCTTGTAGTTTTGAATGATGTTTGCTATTTGCTTTCTCTGTTAGGTGAGAACATCTCAGTGCACATGGACTCAGTTTGACGTAAGCTCTGAATTCATTCTCAGATTACTCTGTATAATTTATAATGGAAAATATACCTCTGATTCCAAATGAAAATTTTGATATCAATATTTTTGTGACTTACTGAAACTGTTTTCCAAATATGCAGTCTTACAGTTTTTTACATCATTTTGATACCCTGAGCTCCTTTTAAAAGATTTCACTTTAATAATAATCAAATAGTGAATATAATTTGCGTATGGTTCTTGGGATTCTTCATTTTTAGATAAGTATTGTAACTCTCCCCAAAACTGCTGTTTTCCTCCTGGAAAAATTCTGACCTGATCTCTATGATTCTGTCCAGTATTCTCTGTTAACTGCTTGCTCAGTTTTTCATTTGAGTGGTTTTGATCTCATGTGCATGACTAATATGTTATATGTTTTCTATGTATATAAATAAATATAATTCTAGTCTTATGGATTATAATTTTGAATTTTATGAATTTTAATGTCTCCTTTGTTTTTCTGTAAGAAAATATTTTTCTTGTATGCCAGATTAAACTCAGTAAAGCATTAACTTTTATATTACTATTTTTCATATTTATCCTATACTTGCCATCCTTATACTCAAGAATTAAGTTTAATTTGCTTTTGCATATTTTGCTATAGAAAAATAACATACATTAAGAAAGCTTACACCTAAATGAACCTGTATCCTCTTTTTACAAGATATTTCAGTGTGCCAGAGAAGTGACTACTTCCAAACTTTTCCTTTCATACCAAATTTCATAAACATAGGGTAGAGTTTTCTGTGGTTCTTAAACTTTGTTAAATTATCATTTTATACGTCATTCTGCATATCTTTTTCAGTTAACATTTTAGACATTAATTCGTATCTGAATATCTAATAATTCATTTTGACTGTTATATAAAATTAAATAAGGATATAATAAGTCCCGTACACATGAATCTTCAAGATGCAGACTTTCAAAGATGCAAACATTCATGCCAGCCCCTGTATGCCAGCTATCGTGCTCTACCACTATACTTTTCAAGGAACTATACTGTAAGATTAAAAATGTTTTATTTTCTGTGTTTGTTTTCTATATACATATGATCTGTGTGAAAAGTATTATAAACCTATTATAGTACAGTGCTATATAGCCTGTTGTGTTAGTTGGGTACCTTGGCTAACTTTGTTGGACTTACAAACAAATTGGACTTACGAAGTTGCTCTCAGAACTCATGCGTATGTAGGGGACTTACTGTATACCATGTGTATTTATTTGTTTCATGTATAGAGATGTCACTATTTTTGGCTGTTATAAATAATACTTAATGAATAGCCTCATATGTTTGTTATCTTTGTATGTGCATGCGTGTACTAGGTTTTTCCAGAAAATGGAATTGTTAGATGATGGGTCAGCAGTTTTACCCAACATTGTCCAATTGCTTTCCAGAGTGGCTCTGAATAGAGATGAGAATTCTCACTTCCCCACATCTAACAAACACATGATTTTATTATACTATTTTGCCAGTGTTCATTGGTCTGAAATTGTTCTCATTATTTGTAATTCCCTATTATTAGTGAGGCTGAACATTTTCCCCTGTTTCTTGTCCATTAGCGTTTATTCTTCTGTGAATTGCTAGTTCATGGCCTGTTATTTCCTGTGTATTTTTCATATTGATTTGTTGATGTTTAATATTTTTTCTGGAAACTAATCTTTTGCTGGTGGTAAATATTTTCCCCCAGTGTCTGACTTAAAAAAAGCTTTTTAAAATTGTCTCAAACGGTACATGTTTACTAAGTATTATGTGCAACCTAATGCCAGGCTGAGTTCGAGTATTATATCAGTGTAATACTCAAGGAGCCTATATATAAAGTGGAATGAAGTTTTAATTTACAGCTTGAATCTTTTTCTCTTTTAGTTGAATACTATCTCCTTTTTATTATATATACTTTCCCGGATAATTAGAAAAAATTTTCATTTCCACACTTATTGTTTTTATGACATAATATACTACTCAAGGTAACTTTTTCCCATTCTTGCTCTACATTTTTTTAAAAAATATTTTACGGTTGTGTTTTGAATTGTATTTGAAAGGACAATGAATGTTTGGATTATTGCATGTGATGTGTATTCAAACATTCAGAAGCATTTATAGCAAAACCTCCAAAAATTAAAATTTCACTAGCCCTGACCCTAAAGCTCTGGTGTCTTAAAAGCTGTAGATACCAAACTTGAGAGAAGCAGCCTGTTGTGATAGAAAGACTATGGATATTGGAGCAGATAATCCTGGGTTCAGATCCTGGTCCCTTCGATTATTATTTTGTGTAATTTTAGCCACGTGTTTTAATTTCCTTGAGACTAAGTTTCTCAAGGATGAGACAGAAAATGGCTTTCACTAGGTTGTGAAGATTGAACCAAATCATATGTGTTAAAACTGCAAGGCTGGACACAAAGGTGTGATTTTCTGCTGTCCCAAGGGAGTGTGTCTGTCCACTCCATCCTTAAGCTACCTTCCCCAGTGAACAACTAAGCTTGGTTGCTCTTTGTACAACTAGTTGCTCCCTGGAGGAAGCTGGACTTCCTTTTCCCTCCTATCATGTAACCTCTTTTAGACTGGCCCTAGCCTACGTCTGTGCCACATCTGTGCCCAGTGCTTCTTCAGGGGGCAAATAGCATTACTATGGGCACAGCAGTCCCCTTTCATTACATGGCTGAAAGTGAAACCAGTTCCTCAGTTCTAAGCAGTTCCTTGAGGGCATAGCTCTCTGTCTTCAGTCCTACTAATTCCTTTGTTTCCAGTAAAATCTTGTTTCCTTGGTGGCAGTTTCACCACTATATTTGCAGCTCACACTTCCCCCGTTCATCAGACAAGCATAGTATTTCTTTGTGGAGTTTCTCAGTGAAGCTGGAGTTCTAGGCTCTTATTTCTGTTGTTGCCTGGCTTTAAGGCACACACCACTAAACTTCTTACTTTCCTAAATTCAGTTAAAAGTGAAAAGGATAGACCAAATGTGGAAGACATCACATCTCAGTTCTTTTAAGCAGAACTTAAAACATTCCAAACAGCAAATTGTGTAAAAGTAACAAGTTATTACTATAACTTTATATAATCTGTTCACATCTAAAAGAAGGAACAGAACTCACTGTATCTATGTGTGGAAAGATGGGGAAACATTGATACACTTACTCTTCCTGGAAGGCATTTTGCAAAACCCACCAAAACTCTTTTACTCAGCAATTCTACTTCTAGGAATTTATTGGAAGAAATATCTCACTGGGCAAAATATTCTATTTTAATCCTATTAATAGCAACAAACAAAATTCCCCAAACTTAATTGTCCAGATACAGGATTGGTGGAAGATGCCAGTATATGCATATGGCAGAATGTAATGCAGCCATTAGAATGTTAAACAAATTCTTTTCCTAGAGTGCAGTATGATTAAATTTTTAAATGTCACATGTCTTAAGTGTGAGGTATGTGTGTGTGGTGAGTCTATACATGGAGTTACTAGGAGGTGTACACTGTGAGTATGAGTGTGGCAAAAGATGGAGCTCTAGGGTGCGTGGGCTCAGTAGTTGCGGTGCTCGGCCTTAGTTGCCCCACGGCATGTGGGACCTTAGTTCCTTGACCAGGGATCGAACCACATCCCCTGCAGTTGAAGGTAGATTCTTAACTGCTGTACCACCAGGGAAGTCCCAAGAAAGTTGCATTTTATTATAATCACATCTTTAAAAAAATTTAGTTTAATTAAAATAGGTAGTAAATGCTCATTAAATAAGAAAGTAAATAAATACAGTAAAAATAAAAGTTATAAAAGGCAGCTGTGCAAATCCTCTTCTCACCTCCAGGCCTATCTGCTCAACTCCTATTCCAGGTAACTACCATTATTAATTATTTATTAGTAATTTCAGTTTTACTTTTTGCAGGGAGCCGCATAGAAGCAAATGTATGCTACATTCTCATTTTCCCCATTTTTTTCACAAATGGTACACTCTATTCTGCTCTGTGCTGTTTTCCTCATCCCTTGGAGTCTACTCCTTTTTCTGTAGAATTGCACTGTGCATGTGCCTTAGTTAAATTAGTTTCCTAGTCATGGACAGTTACGTTGTTTCCAATCTTCTGCTACTAATACTCTGCTGCAAAGAATCCCCTTGTATGCATCATTTCACAGGTGTACAGGGATATCGTAAAGTGGAAGAGGTGGGTCAAGGGCAAGTGCATTTGCAGTTTTACAGATATTTCCAGATTGCCCTGCCACCTCTCTTTCAATGGGAGTACCTGTTTTGCTTTCGGCTTGCCCACAGACTGTTATTAGCAAACAGAATGTGTTATTCTGGTAAGTAAAATGTAGTAGCTGAGTATAGATTTAAGTTGATTTTCTCAGTTATGGGTTTTGTATTTTCCTTTATGCTAATTTCTCTTACTATTCTTTGCCCAATCTTTTCTATCAGAGTGTTGGCCTTTTTCTTCTTGCTCGTGTATTATGAGTTGCAAGTAGTTTTCCTCAGTTTTTCACTGTCTTTTGACTTTCCTTATGGGTGTTTTTTTTTTTTAAATACAGTTGAATGTATAATTTCTGGCTTTTGAGCCATAGCTAGAAACATATTGTTCACTCTGAGGTTAACCAGAAAAGCATCTAAATTTTCTTCATGTAATTTTCATCTTCTTTTTTAAAAAAAAAATTTTATGTATTGGCTGTGCAGGGCTTCAGTAGTCGTGGCTCTGGGCTTTAGAGCACAGGCTTAATTGTTGTGGCTCATGGGCTTAGTTGCTCTAGCCTGTGGGATCTTCCTGGATCAGGGGTCGAACCTGTGTCTCCTGTTTTGGCAAGCGGATTCTTTACCACCAAGTCACCAGGGAAGCCCCTCATCTTCCTTTTTTTAACAGCTTTGTTGGTATGTAATTGACATATCAAAAATGCATTATATATTTAATGTATATATTAATAAGTTGATGACCTCGGACATATGCATATACCCAGGTGGTGCTAGTGATAAAGAATCTGCCAATGCAGAAGACATAAGAGATGCAGGTTTGATCCCTGGGCCTGGAGGGGGACATTGCAACCCACTCCAGAATTCTTGCCTGGAGAATTCCATGGACAGAGGAGCCTGGTGGACTATAGTCCATGGGGTTGCAAAGAGTTGGACACGACTGAAGCAACTTAGCACACATGAAACTGTTACCTAGATTATAGTAGTGCTTTCATGTAATTTTATGCTTTTATTTTTTACATTTATATTTTAAATTCTTTTGGAACTTATCAAGGTACATGGTGAGAGGATTGGATACAACTTATTTTTTTCTGGATGACTACCCCTTGTTTAAGCACTTTCCTGATCTGAGTTGCCATGTTTATTATATGTCTTTAATTATTTGTTCTTTTTGTCTCTTCGTATACCAGTATTGCATTGTTTTACTTATTAAAGCTTCATAAAGTATTTTAATACCTTCTTCATAAGAGCAGAACTTTCTTGTTACTCTTATAGTTTTCCTCATTATTCTAGTTTATTCATTTTCCCTTATTAATTGTAAAAATGGCTACTGAATTCAAAACAGAACACGCTAAGAACCTGTTGATGTTTTCACTGGGGTTGTGTTAAATTTGTAAATTAATTTGGAGGAAATTGATATCTTTGTGGTGTTGAGTCTTACTTTCCAAGAACATGTAGTCATGTCTTCTTTTATATCATTCAGCAGCAATTAAAAAATAAAACTTTGTTTATTATGTTCAAGAAAATGATAGTTGAAATTTTAAAATTTGGTAAGAGATTGAAAACTGTAACAAACCAACCATTTGTGTAGGTTTTAAAATTTTATTTATTTTTGCATACTTTACATAGCTACTAAGAGCAGTCAGGAATGCCAGTATTTCCATGCCAATACAAGTACATGGAAAAAAATGACAATAGTGGGAAAGGAGTCTAGGCTACATACCTAATCCCAGTGGAGAAGGAGGAGACCATGGAACAAGAGGTTGCCTCTTAAAACACTGATAAATATTAATAATAACACCTTGCATCCTATATACTGCTTTCATTAACTGTCTTTTACAACATCTCATTAATTTTTTTTGGCCACGCCACATGGCATGCAGGATTTTAGTTCCCCAACCAGGGATCTAACCCATGCCCCCTGCAATAGAAGCACTGAGTCTTAACCATGAGACGCCGGGGAGGTCCCCACAAAAACTCATTAATTAATAGAACCTCATAGATTACGACAAAACAGAGTAAATACCCATTTTGGTGTGGCATACTAGAAGAAAAAGAATTTACCTGCTAGTACACATGTAAAGAATACAACAACCAACTATGGGTGAGAGCCCTAATGTGATTCTTAAGTTTTGTTGGAAGTATAACACACATATAGAAAAATAAAGAAAACCTAAGTTTCAGCTCAATGAATTTTCACAAATTAAATGCCCCCATGTAACCAGCATCCAGATAAGAAAATGAAACAAAACTAGGATCCCAGAAGACTCTGAGTCTCCTTCCAGGCACTCTTTGCAAAGGGTAGGTACTATCCTGTCTCATAACATCAAGTATTTATTTTGCATAAGCTTGTACTTCACATAATGGAAGTATACTGTATGTACTCTTTTGGCATATCCAAATGTATTTACTCATAGCATGGATGACCGTTTGAATCCAGTGTTTACCTGTTACGAATATGTGAGCATTCTTGCACATTCTTATGTTGATCATATAAGAGTATTTTTGTTGGTTAATTACCTGAAAGTGAACATTTTTTTTAGCATATATATACATATATATATATGTGTGTGTGTATATATATATATATATATATATTTTTAGCTATGGAAGATAATATGAGAGAATATTTTCCAGGATACATGTTTAAATTTATGCCCCGACCTGAGTGTATGAGCTCCAATTGCTCTTAATATTTGCTGTCTTCCTCATTTTAGCCCTTTGGGTTTTGGGGTAATATGCCCTTGTGGTTTTAGTTTGAATTTCCCTGATCACTAATGAGATTGAACATCTTTTGTTACATTTATTGACTAGATATCCTCTTTGAAGAAGTACCTGTTCAAATTTGTTATCTATTTTTTCTATTGGGTATACTGTCTTTTAAAGTTGATCTTTGCATGTTCTTTTTATGTCCTGGGTGTGTCCTCTGTTGAATATAAGAATTATGGGGAAAAGAATACCAAATGGAAATTCTAAAACTGAAAAATATACAATAACTGACATCAGGAAAATCAATAACCAGGTGTATCATCACATTAGATACATCTGAAGAGAAAAGTCAAAGATAGATCAGAGGATAATTGCCACACTGAAACTCAGAGGGAAAAGAAGATGGGAAACAAAACAATATAAAATATAATTTTATTTATAATTTATATAACACATATTATATAATATGTATATATATTTTAACCAGTTTAAAATAGTTAAAAAGTTTAACATAGGCATAATTGGAGTTGTAGAAGAATCAAAAAGAAGGAGCAGAAGTAACAGTTGAAGAGAAAAATAACTCGGAGTTTGTCATTGAAACTTCTTAACTCAGTTTTCGTGTGCT
This sequence comes from Bos mutus, assembly GCF_027580195.1. Classification (NCBI taxonomy): domain Eukaryota; kingdom Metazoa; phylum Chordata; class Mammalia; order Artiodactyla; family Bovidae; genus Bos; species Bos mutus. The sequence continues at coordinate 48,758,436 of NC_091626.1, read as the reverse complement.
CAATAAACGTCAGCTATTATCACTGTCAATATTATTGTTTTTCCTACTCCTGTGAAAACTTTATACTATTGACAATATCACTGGATCCAAATCTACTAGGACATTTATTCATCAAAGACCTTATGTTCCTGAGGTTTTTCTCCTCCTGCTCCTCCTCCACTTCCTCCTGCTTCATCAACAGCTTTATTGTGGCAACCCAGTCCAGTATTCTTGCCTAGAGAATCCCGTGGACGGAGGAGCCTGGTGGGCTGCTGTCCACAGGGTCGCACAGAGTCGCACACGACTGAAGCGACTTAGCATGCGTGCATGCGTTGGAGGAGGAAATGGCAACCCACTCCAGTATTCTTGCCTAGAGAATCCTATGGACAGAGGAGCCAGATGGGCTGCCATCTATGGGGTCGCACAGAGTCAGACATGACTGAAGCGACTTAGCAGCAGCAGCAGCATACTTTAAATCCTATTTATTTTTCCTTTTTTGTTATATTGACTAGTTTATTTCTTTTATTCTACATGTAAGTGATATCATGTAGTATTTGTCTTTCTCCAACTTATTTCACTAAGCATAATATTCTCTAGGTCTCTCCATGTTGCTGCAAATGGCAAATTTTCATTCTTTTATGGCTGAGTAATATTCCATCTTGAACCAGGTTATCTGTTGATGGGCACTTGGATTGTTTCCATGTCTTGTCTACCGCAAATAGTGCTTCTGTGAACACTGAGGTACATATATCTTTTCAAATTCATTTTTTCCAGATATATGTGTAGGAGTGGAATTGCTGGGTCATGTGGTAGCTTTATTTTTAGGTTTTTTTTTTAATTTTAAGGAGTCCCATACTGTTTCCCATAGTGGCTGCACCAATTTGCATTCCCATCAATAGTATAGAAGGGGTCCCTTTTCTCCATACCATTTCCAGCATTTTTTATTTGTGGACTTCTTGATGATAATCATTCTGATTGATGTGAGGTGATACTGCTTTGTGGTTTTGATTTGCATAATGAAGTGGAGCATCTTTTTCTGTGCCTATTGGCCATCTCAGTGTCTTCTCTGGGAAAATGTCTGTTCAGGTCTTCTGCCCATTTTTAAATCAGGTTTTTTTTTTTTAAATGTTATATATTTTGGATATTAGCCCATTATTGATCAAATCGTTTGCACTTTCTCCCATTCAGTAGGTATCTTTTCATTTTGTTGATGGTTTCCTTTGCTATGCAAAAGCTTTTCAGTTTAATTAGTTTCCATTTGTTTATTTTTTCCTTGTATTTCCTCTGCTTTAAGAGACAGATCCAAAGAAATATGGCTAAAATTTATGTCAGAGAGTGTTCCATCTCTGTTTTATTCTGTGAGTTTTATGGTTTCTGGTCTTACATTTAGGTCTTTAATCCATTCTGAGTTTATTCCTCTGGGCTTCCCTGGTGGCTCAGGTGGTAAAGAATCTACCTGCAGTGCAGGAAAAACCCAGTTCGATACCTGGGTTGGGAAGATACTCTGGAGAAGGGAATGGCAATCCACTCCAGTATTTTTGCCTGGAGAATTCCATGGACAGAGGAGCCTGGAGGGCTGTCATCCATGGGGTCACAAAGAGGACACAGCTGAGTGACTAACACACAAGGTATAAGAGAATATTCTAATTTCATCTCTTATATGTAGCTGTCCAGTTTTCCCAGCACCGTTTATTGGAGAGACTGTCTTTTTTTCCCTAAGCTGTCAACCTCTGGTAGCTGGTACTCTACCTTTTGTCTCTACAAATTTGACTATTCTGGACATTACATGTAAATGACATGATACGATATGTAGTCCTGTATAACTACCTTCTTTCACTTAGTGTTTTCAAGGTTTATCCATGTTGTAGCTGTTATCAATAGCTCATTCCCTTTTATTATATTCTGTTGAATAGATGGGTGGATGGAGATATAATGAACTGAGATGGGGAAGACTGAATGAGAAGCAGGTTTTTAGGGAAAGACTAAAATTCAATTTTGTAACATGTTAAGTTTGCCATACCTAAGAGCCACACAAGAAGATTTTTCTGGTAGGCAGTTGAATGTAAGGGTTTCAAACTCAGAAGCCTGGGAGGGCCTCATGGTAAGAATTTGACATGGGGTTTTTATCTATAAGGATATCACTTGGTAATATTTGTTTCTTTATTTTTAATTTGTCTGCACTGAGCCTTAGTTGCAGCACGTGGGATTGTCCATCTTCGTTAAGGCACACAAACTCTTAGCTGTGGCATGTGGGATCCGGTTCCCTGACCAGGGATCGAACTCCACATGCCACAACTAAGAGTTGGGCATTGGGGGTGTAGAGTCTTAGCCACTAGACCACCAGGAAGTCCCTCAGCTGTTAATATTTTAAGTCATAGAAATGTGGAGGGGGGAGTCATAGAAATGGATAAGGCCACCTAGGAAGAAGGGTGCTGCTGCTGCTGCTACGTTTCTTCAGTTGTGTCCAACTCTGTGCGACCCCGTAGACGGCAGCCCACCAGGCTCCTCCGAGGGGAGAGCAATCCCTTGAAGCATGCCCGCACTTAAGGGCCAGTCAGAGGAGACAAGCAGCCAGAGAGCTGGAAGGAGGAGCGTGAGGGGGCATGCCATGAGAGGAGTAACCATCAAACTCCACCAGGGGGACAGAGAACAAACGGACTGTTCTCTTTGACACCTGAAAGCATCTGATCACTTTTTACTCACAAATCAAGCTCCAGGAGTAGTGTTCCCCTCCCCACAGTAGTTTCCACATCTCCCTTTCCAAGCACAGGCATGCACAGCCGGTTAAGTACTCCAAGTGTTAAATCTCAGTGATGTTTCCATTTTTGCTTTTTTTGCTCATCTGTTTTCTTATCACTACAGCAATAAGTATTATCTAGTAATAATAAAAAAAAAATCCATCGTATTAGATGATAACATCTGCCTGTTCCTGAGCACCCGTGTGGCCAGCAGAACAGCATCCCTGTAAATGCTGTTTCTCCCTCCTGGCTCAGATGGGGACCCAGTGGCAAGAATGATACTAACAACCTTTGCTACTTAGTCGGCACCTGCTTGGCTTCATTCTGGGCTACAGAGCTGGGAGCTTTGTGTGAGGCTTGTCCTCCACTGTATGAATCCAGGGGCAGAAAGAAAAGAGGGCTCTTTACCATATCCACCTGGAGGCTGCCTGCTAAGTGCACTGTTTAATTAGACATGCCTTTTATCCTAGGTCTCTGGACCTGCTAAAGTTGTGGTCTCTGCTCCCAACAAGGACTGGGGGAAGAAGGGGTGGAATTAATTAAACCTAGAGGAAGAGACATTGAGGGGTGGAGCTAAGGGGGGAAGAGAGGAGAACCCTTTAAATAAAGGGTGCACAGAGGGCTACCCAGGACCGCATCCTCTACTGCGTCCTCTGCAAGAAGGAGCCAGCCCTGAGCCCGAGGGATATGATGGAGCCTGAAGAGTACAGAGAGAGAGGTGAGCATGGATGTCCCTGGCCTTTTCCCCATGGCCACTCTTCTAAAACTGCTGCTTAGATGTTGGGGTGTCTTTTGACTGGAGCATTAGAGCTGACTCTTGAGAATTGGCTTCTGCAAAATCTTTCCTGAGAAGGGAATGTGGGATCAGAGTTTAAAACTTTTCCCAGCCTCTTGTTCATCATCCCTCTCAGGCAGCAACTCTCATGGATGTCCACACTGCTGAGCCACGTTCTTCCTTTCCACTTTCCCACAGAATAGGGCATTTGGATTTCTGATCCACTAAATGGGAAAAGGGGAGATCATTCATTTTCTGAAAGAGAAAAGAATTCCTCTTAGTATTCTGCAGTCCCTGCAAAAATCTTATCTTTCTTCCTGTTTGTTTCTCTCTGTGTGACTCTGCCTGGAGAGCTCTTTCATTTAGTCATTCATACCGTATTTAAAGAGCACCTACTGTGTCTCAAACCTTCTGTGATGAGCAAAACCAGATGGTTATCCTGTTTTTCAGGCATGGCTGTCCTAAGAGGGGAAATAGGTAGTTGCTTATAATTTCTCTTTTTGTAAGTGTTTATATCCTCATCCCCACTCGTAGGTTATTTTGCAGTAAGTCATGGTCTTATATTAAAATCCAACTTTTCCTCTCGTCTACCCAGACATAACTCACTAAGTAGCTATGTCTTTGCATTTCAGTGGACATTAGCTTATTCCATTGCTTTCCAAAGGCATTCAGCCAAGAGCAGGTTCCTGTGGACATTTATCCTGTGTGTGGAACACAAAAACATTCCATACAGTCCCTGGACAAGGGGAGGGCTAGGTCCAAGGCTCTCAGAGCACTGGGGGGTTGCTGCTGCAATCACGAGAGGCATCAGGCCGTGGGACGGTTGGAGGAGAGCACAAAGAAGAGAGAAGTACTGGGAGTTTTCACAGTTTTGTCTGGGGCTAGTTCTGTTCATAAGAATTTTTCGTGAGCTGATGCATTGGGAAGACATCAGATTCTCTTTCCTTGTCTCTCTCTTTTGCAGGCAGAAAGGAGCCTAGGGAGTCCTAAGGAGGAATGATAGATATTGAGAGAGACGGAGAGGGAGAGAAACAATGACAGAGACAGAAAGAGACAGAGGCTCTGAAGATAGAGACCCTTTTCTGCAGAAATGAAAGGGAAGAAAGGATAGATAATTTGCAGTGACTTCAAGTATTTGACCTGGGTGTTTTTCTTCCCTATTTATTTTTTTCCCTGTTAAATCCTCATTTAATGAAGTATACCTCTTGAACATATCACACTTGTTCAGGGGTCAAACGTTTGGGTGGGTATGATTGCAGTTAAGAAAAACATAGGGAAAGGAAAGACTACAGTGAAGTCTTAGAGTAGAATTTTCAAGAGATTTATAACATGTATAATATTCAATCAACGTACCACATTTTCCTATTACAGATTTCATTCTTCTTGGTTATTCACTGGAAGTAGATATAAGAAAAAGGGAACATGATTTGACTCTTAAGACATGAAATCTATCTATGTATGAAACACACATAAAATTTGTTTCTAGATTATTTGGAAAACATGTAAAGGAGAATCTTTCATACTAATTGTTGCTTTGCTTAATCATATCCCACATTAGCTTTATAAGGTCTGAGTTTTCTTCCTTATTTTATTCGTTCCTTTGACAAAATTTTTTGAGCATCTGAAAACTGTTCCAGGCGCTGAGGTGTTGATGGAGGCAGAACTGAGGGAGATAAGTTGATTAAGAGATAGTCCTGCATTTCCCCAAGATTTCAGGCTAGTGCAGCGTTCTTAGTCTGGGCCTGTGGTTGTACTTTGGGGAGTCCATGCACCTCAGAAATTATACACAAAATTGTATGTGTATAAATCTACAGTTTTAATCAGATTCTCAAAGATATTCACAGGTCCAAAAATGTGAGGAATTAATTAATGTGAGGTCCAGTGGAAATGGTGAACTAATAGAATTTTTAAATCTTTTATCAGAACCTGGTGTGGCAGCTTGCCATTTGTGCGAACAAAGAGTATAGCGTGTGTGTGTGTGTGTGTGTGTGTGTGTGTGTGTGTAATTTCTGGTTAGAGCCACAGTGTTTACCCTGAACCTATAAGGTGATGAATAAATACATACGCTGTTTTTTGAAAAGAAAAAGAAAGGTGGGAGAGTTGTTCAAGATTGATATGGAGAAGGGAAGGGGAGGAAATATAAATACTTTATCTTGGTGAAATGGCAACCCACTCCAGTATTCTTCCCTGGGAAATCCCATGGACGGAGGAGCCTGGTAGGCTATAGTCCATAGGGTTGCAAAGTGAAAGTCGCTCAGTCGTGTCCGACTCTTTGTGACTCCATGGACTATACAGTCCATGGCATGCTCCAGGCCAGAATACTGGAGTGGTTAGCTGTTCCCTTCTCCAGGGGACCTTCCCAACCCAGGGATCAAACCCAGGTCTCCCTCACTGCAGGCAGATTCTTTTCCAGCTGAGCCACCAGGGAAGCCCAGGGTTGCAAAGAGTCAGACACAACTGAGCAACTAACACTCTCACTTTTTTACCTTGGTTTTAGAGTTTGAGGCCTTGGAAATTTTTCCTCTTGTTCATTTATATAGTCACATACTCTCTGCATCATTCATTCACTCCTTTGCACACCTCTTAATTTTTTAATTGAAGACAAGCTGTGTGCTGGGGGTCAGACCCTCCCTGACTCAGCCCATGAATCCATCTCCTTCCTCACCAAATCTCTGGCCCTAACCCAGGGGCGATGGGCATGGGTTAGCCAGGCCCAGTCAGGGGACATGAGGCTGGCCTCTCTGCCTCTCTTTTAGGAAAGGAGATGGTGGACTACATCTGCCAGTACCTGACCACTGTGCGGGAGCGGCGGGTGACTCCAGACGTGAGGCCTGGCTACCTGCGAGCCCAGCTGCCTGAGAGTGCGCCCATGGAGCCCGACAGCTGGGACAGCATCTTTGGGGACATTGAGCGAATCATCATGCCTGGGGTGAGATGCAGTCACCTCAGGGTGATTCTGGATGTCGGGGTGAAGGAGGGTGGGCACTAGGCCTGGAAACCCTGCTTTGGGTAAACGTGAGATGACCCCTAGGCCCTAGACCACCAACATCCCAGCCTGTCTCCTAGGCACATGGAGGGCTGGGACTTGGACTGAAGTTAGGTTTCTGGTGCCAGGACTGACCTGTAGAATTGGGTGGGGAGCAGGAGGGAGAAAGAACTGCATCCTAGGGCCTGTCTGACAGAAGGATGGAGATCTGATGGGATAAGGTGAGTGGTGAAAATTGGGCCAGAGGGGGAAGGATGACTGTGGGGAGCAAGATGGAGCGGGGAGGTGGGAGTCGGTTCCTGGTGCTCCCGTTGGCAGAGCTGAGGGCTCTCCTATGGAATCCTGATATGTGCCAAAGGGAACCAGGGAAGCCAAGAACACCCACCTCTGAGGGTATTCCGATTGTCAGGTTGGGGGGCCAGGAAGCCAAGTGAGTCCCAGTCACTTTCCCCTCTGAAGTGGGAACTATATCCTTCCTGACCAAGAGAGATCTCCTGATGGATCTGCTTTTCAGGAGTAGGGCAGAGCTCCCCCTGAGTCATCTATACTCTCGATGACAAGGGGCACAGCCTGGTGACAGTGTGAGGGGGCCAGGGAACTGACAGAGGCTGGCTGCTGCCTGGGGCTTGTGCTGGGGCCACCGTGGGCTGTGATGGTATCCCAGAGCACCAGGTGAGGAGCTGTGCCCAGTGCTCCTGCTGCAAGTGCACTGTGCTCCTCCCACTGAGGGGCTGCCTTTTACTGTGCTCCACGCCACGTGCCAGGCACCATATTAGCTACATTGTAGACTGGCTTGTTTTATCCCCAAACTGAGGCTCAGACAGGTTAGTTGTTTTTCCAAAGTGACAGTTCTCCCTGCATGGAGTGCTGGTGTCTTGAAGCCCATGTGTCCAGCTGTCCTTCCCCAGCATGACTTGACACTTGCTCCCATCGCCCCCGAAGAGTTTTGGACTTAGATGTGCCAGAAGTACACCTGGAGGCAGGGGCAAGATAGTCTTCAAACACAGCAAGTGATAGCAAATTTGTACAAAGGCAAATGCTCATCTCTGACCATTCAGCCTATTTCACAAGCATCGTTTGACGTTTTCTATATCAGCAAAGCTCTACCAGGGAGGCTAGCTTCCTGATAAGATTATCTCATGGATTTCATTCTGTAAAATGTAACTGGCGGAGTCATCAACCGTAATTTGCTAGTGAGACCGAAAGCAACTGTCAGAAGAGGTGGAAATGAGCTGATTCATTTGACTGAAAGAAATTCCAGCAGTTGCTGGGGGTGTGGTTAAAGAGGTTCATTTCTGGACCTAGAGGTCTGTCTGTTTTGATAAGCATTCCTCCAGCTTATCTGATCTCATGTATCTTATTAGAACAGACAATTGCCTCTTGATAAGGCCAGGAGGTGGAAGCCCTTCTCTGGGTTTCCAAAATACTGTCACTAAGCACATTGATAATGAAGACCCAATCTTTCATCTCATCTCTCAGGCTGCACCAGCCTCTGAGAGTTGGCCTGAAAGCAGATGGCCCTTTGCTTTCTCATATGGGTCAGCGCCTCATTGAAAACTGGGTTAATTTCCCCCTCCACGCCATGCCCGAGACACAGAAGAAGAAAAACTCTTTTTGCCTTAATTCCAGCCTTGGTTTGCGAAACCAAGGGAGGGAGGGAGAGAAGAGCAGGGGGAGAAGGCAGAGTGCCATCCTGCTTAAGTGTTGAGCTCCAGAGTCAGGCAGTCCTGGATTTCTGCCATCTGTCCTTACCAGATGTATGCAATCATGGGGATGTTGTTTCTCTTTGCCAGCCCCAGTTGTTATCTGTAAAACAGGGATGATGGTAGAAACTCCTAATAGGAGTACTGTGAGAATTAAATAAGATAAAGCATAGAAAGTGGAAGATGTTGTTATTACCTATGACATCTTCTGCCTGGTGAAATTCAGAGGAAGAGGTCTGTTACCTAAGAGTCAAGTCAGGATGTGATATGTTTATCACCATGTGATTAGCTTACCATTAACATTAGTGCTTTACATTTTACAAATTTCTTCACAAGCTAATTCACACAACTCCAGGAGATGGGATTTATTTTATGATGAGAAACTGAGGTTGAGAGAGAGAGAGGTACAGGGGAGGATCCTGGTTTTATGAGGTCTTAATTGGATGCAAAATTTGGGACCCCCTTAAATAAAAAAAAATGAAGAATTAATCTTGAAAGAGACCCATGCAAACATGGGACCTTGATGCTTAAGTTCATTAGCATCACAGTAAATCTGCAAGGTCATGCAGCTTGTTAATAGCCAACAGGTAGGACTGGAACCTGTGTCCTTGGGCTTAAATCTTGTGCTCCTTCTACTATACACACTCTCCAGAACACTGTCCTTGCTCTTGAAGGATTAAAGGGATTTGTGCACATGAAATACCTCAGTAATAAACTACAGTGTTATCTCATGGGCTCTTAGTAGGGTAAAATATCTAGAATGAGAATGTTCCATGGATTTGGGGAAGGGATCAATGTGGGCTGGGGAAGGGATCATGGAGGAAATGCACTTTCAGTAGCTTTCTAAGAATTAATAGGTTTTGGAACATCACGTCTGTATGAGAAATGCCTTCCTTTGGGGAACACAGCTTTGCTCAAAGACGTGATCACAGATATGAACGGGTCATGTTTGTAGATTGGTGAGATGAAGCCAGAGGAGGCCGATGAGCCATCAAAAATGTTTCTGAGATTTGTTGTAGGGAGTCCCTGTCCACTGGCTCCTCCTTTCATCTGGGTAGTCCAACTGTGGGCTCAAGGGTTAACCTGGAAGCAGGGTCCCATATCCTTGGACTGGTATTTCTGTCCTCTGGTCTCCTCCTCTCTTCATCTCTACTGGGAAGCTCAGGACAGCTTTGAGCCCATGCACACTGACCTCTACAGGAGCTGCCTGCCCAAAGAACTAGGGATGCCTTTTGCAAATGACTGGATGAGATAAGCCACCTGCTGCTACAGGGCACAATCTCCCCTTCCTTTTATTACTGGATAGGAGTGCTGTGGGGGCTAAGCATTGGAGACTAATGCAAAGAGTACCCAGAATTCACAACTCTGATTCCCATAGCAATTTTCATCTTGCATATTCCCTTCTGGTCTTTGCCTATGTGCAAATGCTCCACTGATGAACGAGCTTAGAATAGGAGAAATGTGGGCAGCAAGAACTGTGAATATGTCTTATTTTTATGGATTTGTGTCACTCGTTTGGTTGTCTTGATAGTGTCAGCCAATCTCTAGGGTGGGTGCTTCCCCATGCCAGGGAGGATCTCTGGAGGAGGAAAGCCCCAGGACCTGCCCCCTGGTGCCACCTGTGTCTATGCTTTGCCTCCAGGTGGTGCACTGGCAAAGCCCCCATATGCATGCCTACTACCCAGCTCTCACCTCTTGGCCATCACTGCTGGGAGACATGCTGGCTGATGCCATCAACTGCTTGGGATTCACCTGGGTGAGTAACAGTGGCTGTGGCTATAACCAGTGGTAAAGAGGGCATAGCAGGAAGGGACATCCTGGGACAGACATATTTTGTCCTGGCTTCTGAACAGGGTTTCAAGGTAAATATTAACAGTGGCTACTTTCTTTGAGCTTAAGCTTTATATAAATGACCTCACCTTATTCGTTAACCCTATGAAACTATGAGTATTGGCCCCATTTTGTAGGAGCCAATTAAGAAATTAAGGCTTAAGTAACTTATCTCTCCGAGACCACACAGCTCATATAGATAGAGATGAGATCTGGACTGACATCTGGTTATTACCAGTTTCTGACATTCTCTAAGCACTTTGATACCTAGTGGTGACATTGTCTTTGAGGGGTTAGGGATATTCCCTAAGACTTCCCTTAATAAGCTCTTAAGCACCAATCAGCTTTAAATTTTGCCAGAGTCCTCCTAGAACACCTCTGTATTTTAAGTCTTGACTATTATAGGGTGTGTGTGTGTGTGTGTGTGTGTGTGTGTGTGTGTAGGGGTGAGTGCGTGGGGTGGGTTGGAAGCTGGGAGAATTTCTATCTTTTCCAGGAGGAAGTGGTTTCTTTCTTAGTCCTAAAACTTCCCTCTGGCCTTTAGAATGCTTTTCAGTTGGATATTTTAGGGACTTAGGGAGCCAAATGGAAGTTTCTGGGCCTGTTTGTCATAAGGCTTTGGAGTCACAGGAGAATTTACCTCATTGAGGATGGCATGAACCAAAGCCCTGTTTTCTTTTCCCCTTTTGGTCTGGCAGAGGATGGGGCAGGGATGGGACACAGCACCCAAAAGTGGTCCCTTCTCCCTTCTCCAGGGACAAGATAGGTTAGGCCTAGGGAAGGTCAAGGCAGAGACAGATGTGTTTGGGGGCCGGTGGGGGCATCTTGGTGCCCCGAAGCGGTCCGGATGAAGTTGCTTCCCCCTTTTCAGGCTTCCAGTCCTGCGTGCACGGAGCTGGAGATGAACATCATGGACTGGCTGGCAAAAATGCTGGGACTCCCGGAGCACTTCCTGCACCACCACCCCGGCAGCCAGGGGGGAGGCGTCTTGCAGGTGCCTCCTCGTAGCATAGGGACTAAGTAGGAAAAGATAAGCCACACTTGTCCGGGCAGTTCTCAGTTTTCTATGGACTTTCTGCCATGTCACTCACACCACCGTCACTGCCACTGCTGTCGCCATCACCACCACCACTGTCACGACCGACGCGACCATCACAGATATTACAACCCCACCACAGTCCTTGCTCCCTCCATTGCTGTCACTACCATCTTGACTTCTGTTGCCTTTAAATGCAGCCACCACTGTCTCCACCCTTCTTTTAGCTTTTTTTTTGGAAAATGATTAAAATGTCAACAGGGCTTCTGAGTTGGACACGACTGAATGACTAAGCACAGCACAACACAAAATGTCAGCAGGGTTTCCCAGGTGGCGCGAGTGGTAAAGAATCTGCCAGCCAATGCAGGAGATGCAGGAAACGCTGGTTTGATCCCTAGGTCTGGAAGATCCCCTCTAGGAGGACACAACAATGCACTCCGGTTTTCTTGCTTAGAGAATCCCATGGACAGAGGAGCCTGGCAGGCTACAGTCCATGGGGCCGCAAAGAGTCAGACATGTACTTAGCATGCACTCACAAACACACAAAAAATGTCAACATGTGATCACATTTCTGGGATCACCTGATTCAAGTTTCTTAGTTTATAATCTGACAACTCCCCTCTCTTGTCCCATGATACACCTTATGGTAATTGGAAAAGAGAAGGCAAGCACAGACTTCTTACCCACCCTCCTAGGTCCAGGAGATCCTTGCCAGTGAGAGAACTTAACAATCAATTTATCTTATCCTCTAATCCTGTCTTTTGACTATCTGTCAAATGATAGTTCTTCAAATATTAATGTTTTTGTCAAGAGCAGTGCAGCACAGAGGAGCTTTCTGGGTGCCTCCCATAGGCTGTGCACATTGCTAGGTACTTAATCTGTAAACCCTTGACATTCATGAGGGCTTGGTTCTGAGACCTTTGAGAAGCCCCAGATTCTTGAATTCTTCTGTAATGTGTCATTTTCTTGATTTTATGATTAGGTAGAGAAATAATAATCATAATTTTTATTCCCTCAAAGGGTGGATGTTAGGATTCAGTGAATTCATCTATTAAATAAAAGTAGCTGTGCTGCCCTGAGGTGAGAACTGGGATGTTTCCTGCACCCATTTGCTAGCTAAGTGACTCCCTCTCTCACTCTAGTCTTTTAAAATGATTATGTATTTATTTATAAGTTTTTGACTGCACTGGGTCTTTGTTGCTGCACATGGGCTTTCTCTAGTTGTGGCGCATGGAGGCTACTTTCTAGCTGTGGTGCTTGGGCTTCTCTTGTTGCAGCACACAGGTTCTCGGGTGTGCGGGCTTCAGCAGTTGTGGTACTTGGGCTCGGCAGTTGTGACACACGGGCTTAGTTGGAATCTTCCTGGACCAGGGATCAGACCTGTGTCCCCTGCATTGGTAGGTGGATTCTTAACCACTAGGACCACCAGGGAAGTCCCATCTCCTTCCAGTCTTGTACTAATTAAATCTGACCCTCACAAGAAAGACAAATTACTGCATGTTGTAGACCTTGTGGGTGTTAGCAGATAGTTACAGCTTCAGATATTATATCTGGAAGAACATGCTAAATGTCTGCTGGGCACGATCTTGCTTTTCATCTAATTATCTCAAGAATCCTGTAGGTAAATAGTGTCATTTAGACATCATCCCAGATGTTTGAAACCAGAGCACTGGAGCTCAGAGAGGTTAAAATTTTGCTCCAGATCATACAGCTGGTGAGTGGAAGAATGAGGCTTCAAACCCCAGGCCTGTCTAAATCCAAACAGTGCTTTCTCCTGTATCCATCAGCTCTATGAACTTGGTCTGGTCCTGTCATCTCCCTGAGCATCACTGTCCACATATGTAGACAGTGATCATGTGATGCAGGTCAAGTGGGATGGCAGAAAGTTCTTTGTAAACTATGAATTGCTATATAGATAGAAGGTGGTATCATTATATTATTATTACTATTCTGCTGGCTTCCTTATTGTGGAGTAATTTTTAGCCACTGAATATCTTGTGGGATCTGGTCTATACCACTCTCTATGACACAGTCTGCCAGGCTTTTCAGCAGGGACCAATCAGTTGTAGGTCACCTGAAGATTTCAAGGAGCCAGGACACCGAAGTCTGAGCAAACGAATGACAAAGAACATCCAGATTCTTGGGAGGTTGCTGAGGTGGCCCCCAGGGTTCCCACAGTCATGGCCAGAGCAAAATCCTGCCTAATCTTTTTTGGATTATGGTGGTCCCCTCTGGGAGGCAGCGAAAGAGTCACTCTCCATTTTATAAACGGAAAGAGCTTTCTGGAGGGGCGATACTAGCTTAAGGTCACAAGAGCCATTGGCAGCAACACTGAGGCCCCAGTCCTCTCGCCCGTGGGCCAGGACCCTCCCTCTCTGGGATATCCCTGCAGAAACAAACTCCATTTCACAAAATACTGGGTTAGCTAAAAAGTTTGAGTTTTTCCATAAGATGGTATGGGAAGATCCGAGCTTTTTGGCCAAAGATCTGAACTTTTTGGCCGAATGAATACATTAAAAGTTTTTTTTTTTTTTTTTTAACACAGGGAACAAACATATCTATAAGCAGACATGTATCAAGCATTCTCTGGACATTTTCTTTTTGGTGCCTGTAGCCTATAAAGATGTTGTTGAAAATTGGAAAGTTATAGGAGAGGGAAGTGTCCCAGGAATGCATAAGAGGTTGTGAATGGAGATGGAGAACAGGCATGCGAGCTGGGGAGTGGGGGGAGGCAGCTCCTTAAGCAGGAGCTGTGTGTGTGCTTCCTCAAGAATAGCTATTACACACACACACACACACACACACCTATGAAGCTAGGGAATTTGTCAAGAGAATACATGGAGAAGCTACCCTTCTTCCACTGCAGAGCACAGTCAGCGAGTCCACCTTGATCGCCTTGCTGGCAGCAAGGAAGAACAAAATCCTGGAAATGAAAGCCTCTGAGCCTGAGGCGGATGAGTCCTTCCTGAACGCCCGGCTTGTGGCCTACGCCTCCGACCAGGTGAGTTGCCTTCAGGCTTGGCTTCTGGAGTCTTAATCCTTGAGTGATTTCCCTGTAGACAGAAGCTTGCTGGGTTCAGGGCTACTCAGGCCTGGGAGATTTTCCAAGGAACTGTGGGGTAAGACAATCGTCAGATACTGTATTTGCTTCCCTTTGTCTGGTTTCAGTGGTTTCTGGGAGTGCTCATTCCCGGACGACTCTGCTAACAGGTTTCCGTGGTCCTTCTAGGCCCACTCCTCGGTGGAAAAGGCTGGTCTGATTTCCCTGGTCAAGATGAAATTTCTGCCTGTGGATGAGAACTTCTCGCTCCGAGGGGAAGCTCTTCAGAAAGCCATCAAGGAGGACAGGGAAAGGGGCCTGGTGCCCATCTTTGTAAGTCAGACCACGTTCTCAGAACAGTAGAGTTGGAAGGGGAGGAAGGAATTTTGGCAGAATTCAGGTAAGTAACAGGCTGCAAACAAGAGCCAAAAGGTCCTCAAATACATTGTTTTACAAAGTATGAGTTGGTATGTTAGGAAATAAGTTGTGTGGGTCATAACCAGCACTAAAAGAAAAAAATAAGAAATAGAAAATATGAGAGTGCCTTCCTGTATTGAGAATATGCATTGTGTGGTAAGACTTTTATTTCAGATACACATGTGTGTATGTCCTAGGTGGCTCTCTAAAAGATATTTCTTACTGTTGTTGTTCAGTTGCTAAGTTGTGTCCGACTTTCTGTGATCCCGTGGACTGCAGCACGCCAGGCTTCCCTGTCCTTCACTATCTCCCTGAGTTTGCTCAAGCTCATGTGCATTGAGTCGGTGATGCCATCCAAGCATCTCATCTTCTGTCGCCCTCTTCTCCTTCTGTCCTCCATCTTCCCCAGCATCAGGGTCTTTTCCAGTTAGTTAGCTCTACACATAAGTTGACCAAAGTATTGGAGCTTCAGCCTCAGTCCTTTCAATGACTATTCAGTGTTGATTTCCTTTAGGATTGACTAGTTTGATCTCCTTGCAGTCCAAGGGACTCTCAAGAGTCTTCTCCAGCACCACAATTTGAAAGCATCAGTTCTTCAGTGCATAATTTCTTACTGTGGGTCATGTTAAAACAGTGTGAAATACCCGCTGTTCCAGTCGGATGCATGGGGTAGATAATGTCTTTGATGAAATCTTTTTTCAGGCCGAATGTATCACACCAGCCTATCTTCCCATGTTAACTGCCTTTGTTTTCCCCCAGGTCTGTGCAACGCTGGGGACCACTGGGGTCTGTGCATTTGACTGCCTGTCAGAGCTGGGCCCCATCTGTAAGTGTCTGCCCCGTCTGGCTAGGAAGACAAGTGATGAGTTTTAACATGTTCCCTAGAATAAGAGCCTGAAGCCAGCTCAGTGGAATTCTCCTGTTCCTCCTTGGTCAAGGCACAGGGAGTGCGAGGAGTCACCAGAGGTCACGAGTGCCTTCTCCCAGGCAGCCAGGTCACCGCTTCTACAGTGGGGGACTGAGCTGACCTCCCTTGCATCCTATCCTGGAGGCAGCAGTGGGAGGTCCTCGGGTCTCTCACCCTCTCCCTTGTATGTTGAAATCTGCTTAAAGCAGGGTGTATCCAAAACACAGGGTAAATGAGGCATAGTGGAATATTTTCTAGTCTCAGCTAAGAAAATGAAAAGGGCAGGGCAGAGTAAACACCCGAGTGTGGGGAATAAGGGCAGAAGAGAAGCCCAAATGTGACTGTTCAGAATTCTCAAGTGAGAAGCCCACGAGGGAACAGAGCCCCTCCCTCTCTAATGTTTGTATTGGATGCATTAACCTTGTTCTCTGGGCCAGTGGTAAATTGGTTTCTGTTCCAGAAGGCTCTGAGTGGAGCCCAAGAGGGTGTTGCCTGTCTGGTCGGTGAGAGGAAAGGCCAGGGTGAGGCTCGTAGGCTTTCCCCATAGGGGTGGCCCTGCCTCCCTGAGCCCCACTCCTTGCACTGACACCCTCCCCCTGTGCCCACATGCCTCTGTGTCCCATTCCGCCCTGGGCATCCTTGTCCAGTCCTTCCCTCGCAGCCAGGCCAGGCGAAAGATGCCTTTTAGCTGACTGGCGACAACCAACGCCCACCCGCGCTGCCACCCCCAGCAGGTGACGTTTGCCTCCGCAGGTGCCCGTGAGGGGCTGTGGCTGCACATTGACGCTGCCTACGCAGGCACTGCCTTCCTGTGCCCCGAGTTCCGGGGCTTTCTGAAGGGCATCGAGTATGCCGATTCCTTCACCTTTAACCCTTCCAAGTGGATGATGGTGCACTTTGACTGCACCGGCTTCTGGTGAGTGTGGCAGCCGGGCCCCCAGCCTGTGGGAAGGCCTCGCTTGCTCTAGAGAGGCCTGAGCCCACTGATGCCCGTTTGGAACCCCACAGGGTCAAGGACAAGTACAAGCTGCAGCAGACCTTCAGCGTAGACCCCGTCTACCTCAGGCACGCTGACTCGGGCGTGGCCACCGACTTCATGGTGAGTCTGGACAGCCTGGCAGCCTCTAAGATGGAAAACTGGCTGCTTCTTATCCCCCAAGGCTCTCCTTCCCTCACATTCTGAGCCCATCCCACAGTATGACCGCTGTGTACCTTCAGATTCAAACCGTGCCTGAGCATACGGAATGAAACCCAGAAAACTTTATAAAAAACCCTAGAAAATCTGACCAACCTTTGAGGCAGTGTGCAAGTTTCCTAAGTATCTGTGGCATTTAAACATTCTCCCAGTTCCCTTCTGCCTCCATCCTGGGTAATCTTTTCTGCTTACTCCCCAGCAGCAGAGCAGGGTGGAAAATTTCCACAGGCAGGAGAAGAGGCTCCTTGCTTACACCACTGTCCTCCTTTTGTCCCTGTCGAGGTGCTGTGGGAAGATACACGATGGGGATGGGGCAACGGGTACCCTTCCGGAAGTTCTGGATGCCTCCAAGCATTCCTGCCTGCCCAATAGCTGCACCTCAGTCTCTTGATGCTGTCCACATTCTCAGTCTGTACTGTCTCTTGGGGAAATAACTTCTTCAGATTTACTTCTCAGTCTGAAGATGGGTCCTTCCTTTAATTATAGGGGAGACAGGGATGTAAGAGCTTCCCAGGTGGTGCTAGTGATAAAGAACCCCCCTGCCAATGCAGGAGACGTAAGAGATGTGGGTTCAATCCCTGGGTCTGGAGGATCCCCTGGAGGAGGACATGGAAACCCATTCCAGTTTTCTTGCCTGGAGAATCCCATGGACAGAGGAGCCTGGCGGGCTACAGTCCATGGGGTTGCAGAGTTGGACAGGACTCTTAGCAACTTAGCACACACACACCCAGTGATGTAAACTAGTAAATTACATATAACATAGCCAAAGCGAGGGATACTGAGATGAGCTGGCTCTGAGATTCCATACAAGCAGTGGGCTTTTGGGAAACTTAGTGAACCTCTCTCAGCCTTGACTTTCTCATCTGCAAAATGGGCATGGTGATACTGGTTTCATAGGGTACTGTGAGGCTGCAGTGGAAACATACATGTAGGTCACTTATTCCTGAAAATGTGGTACATGCTCCATAAATGGTAGGCATGACATTTCTAAAAGCTCTTCTTTTAAGCTGCAGAGATTTGTTGTATAGTAAAGAGATTAAGTATGTAGGTACCAAAGACACATGACCTGTATTTGAATTCTGGCTTCTCCATTTATTAATTTGTGTGGACTTGGGCAAATGACTTAAACTATTTAGGTTTTCTCATCTATAAAATGAGGGTGAGGATTGAATGAATGAATTCAGAGAAGCACAGAGAGCAATGTCTGCTATCTGTGAGTCATTTTTTGCGAAGAGTCGGTTCTGTCTTCTTGCCTTGGGCTGAAGCATCTAGCCCTTTTAGTCCTAAACTAATCACTCTATCATCTCTTGATTATATTGGTTACTATCCCTTGGACCAGTTCATATTTCTTTAGATTTTTTTTTCAAAGCTTTTTGATTAGAATTTCTGACAATAAGCTTACAGTGGTCTGGGAGGACCCTCCAGAAGTTGATAAAAATAGAAGAATAATGGTTCTTTCATTGCTACTGCCCTGTGTATTGGGTTTTCAGTATTTTTTTTTTTAATAAAAAAAATACAGCAGCCCAAGGGCCAGATATCTTTAGGGATAATTCTGGGTTTCTCTCGTGAGTATGATATGATGCCTATTTTCCTGTAAGTAAACTTGGATCATCATAACTTAAGAGCATTTTTTACCTTGGCCCATTTTGGATTTTAGTTACTTTTTGTGTTTTTGTTTTTTGTCCACAACCCTATCTCAGGATCTTCTTGTGGCTCATTCCCATCACTTTCGAGATTTTATAGTGCTCTGTCTCTTGCAGATCACTCATAAGAATGTTAAATTGAACTTTTCTTAGCACTGATCCAGGGAAATCTTACTATGAATATTTCTACAACCAGAAGGTGCTACTTTATTTTTTCCTCCCCCCACCTCTAATCTTATGGATTTTAATTTTCAAATCTTGAAGCAATTCCTAGAAACGTGAAGCTGCTGTCCGTTGTGATCCCAGGGGTCTTCACTGCTGCTCTGACTCATACCTCAAGCTCTTTTTCACTCAGGTGACTGAAACTTTAAATAAAAGCTCAGCCATTTAAAGATGAGCCAGAAATAGAGCAGCAACCTGGTAGAGAAGACTTGAGGACTTCATCCCTGGGACCCTGGAGCCACCTAATATCAGGGCTAGATTCCTCTGACATCAGGAAGCTTCCTCTTCTCCCCACAGTTAGTGGAGAGGGCATTGTCTTGTCCTTGGCAGGGAGACTGGCAAAACCTTGATAGGACATAGAAAAGATTTGATGATACCTTGAGTATCACCAAAGAAGAGCCATGTCCAAATTTCCTGTTCCAACAGAAAATGTCAGCTAGAATCACCCTCCTGGGTCAGCAAGCATTGATTTCAGAATAGTGACAAGAGGAACAACTGGGGGATATGGACAGACTGTAAAGAAACCAAAATGAAAATCATCTCTGTTTCTCATTTAATTTGCTGGTCAGTTATAATAGTCAATTGGCCATAGCCATCTGGAAAATTATATTTTTAGGAAAGACCACTATTATCCATTCAATAGTCTACATCTGGAGTGTCCATCTAACTAAGGGTGGAGTTTACACTTTCCTTGTCACAGGGATTTTTGTCCTGTATCCAGGTTTTGATGCCCTCTGCTGGTAGAGAAAGTCCCCAAGCTGGTCGTCAACACTGGAGTGTTTTGCTTGGAAATCAAAGGCTTAGTACTCGATACAGAGAAACATTGTCCATCAACCAAGCGGTCATGTCCAAACTGTGCCTGAATCGGGAACTGGGGTGAAGGATGCAGATGTGCACAGTTTTGAGGATTAGGCCATTCTGTGAAGGACTAGATAAATATTTGATGGAACAAATATTTATTTTTAGTCAACAGAAATTGTGGCAAATCTATCTGACACTTGAGGAGGAGGTCATTTGAACTCACAGTACTCAACAGGACAATTGCAAATATTTTCCAAACCCTTTGCTCTGTTTTCAGACCTTAGAGATTGGCGTAGAATTGGTTTGAACATTTTCAGCTCTTTGGTGCCCGCAACCTTGAACTTTAAGCTCTGTTGGACTTGGTCACCAGGAGCAAAGGGTCAATTTGAGTGTAACAGAGGCTGATGAGGAAAGGACAGTGATATTAAGTAATGATCATCTTGGTTCTAGGCAGAAATGCCGCTGTGATTGGTGGCTCCCATTTTATCATCTAAATAGCCAACATCTACTGACAGTTTCCTGTGAAGCTCTTCACCCTGGTTCTCTTCACACCGCTTCCCTGGAGGTGCTGCTCATTCCTGTCTCACGAGGAGCCAGTGAGGCAGCAGTACCCGAGGGCACAGGCAGTAAGAGGCGGAGCTGGAGCAGAAACCCAGGTTTTCAAGACTCAAGCATCTGAGCTCTTGACCCCCACACTTTACATTGTTGTAATAGAAATAAAACTTTATTTTCTGGAATAGAAATAAAACTTTACCTTCTGCAATTCAAGTAACTTAGGTTCTTTTTAGAGAAAGTTGTATTTCGCCCTATCTTGAATTTCAGCCTGGGGTGAAACGTTTAGCATTTAAAGCAAACGTCTTCTCCTTGGTTCAGGGTTATGGACTTGGCGTCCACCTGTGCTGCTCTTAGGGCCAACTTCATTAGGGTTTGGTCACATGATGAAGCGGCCTCCGGGTAACTTGCCTGGCTTCTTACCAACGGGCCCGGGAGTCATAGTGACAGCATGCATCCCTGGAGGGCTGTGTGGGCAACTGATGATGAAGCCCAGGGTGGGTGTGTGGGAGCAGCGGGGTCCCTGTCTTTAACCACGAGCATTGTGTTCCTTTGTTCTAGCACTGGCAGATCCCCTTGAGCCGACGCTTTCGCTCTATTAAACTCTGGTTCGTGATTCGGTCCTTTGGGGTGAAGAATCTTCAAGCGCATGTCAGACATGTATGTAGTGGGCAGATGTGGGTGGAGCCTGGGCTCTCTTTGTGGCCTCGTGGGGAGGAAGGCTGGTTTCTGCTTTGCAGACCTGCCCTAGGGACTTGTGATGTATGGTTCAGATGTCTGGGCCTGTTCCTGAACTCCTGGGACTTGATTATTCAGGGTGGCCATCTGTTTGTTAGCTAGAGGATCACTGAGCAGAACGTGACTCCAAGGGCTGTCTGGTGTCTGTCCTGCCCACCTGAGTGTCTCACCATCCCTTCTGCTACTATCGAGTGCCAGGTGGGCATGGCCCGAGAACCTGGTTTGCAGAGAAAGAAATAGAGAGTAAATCAAAGGGCGGCATGTGCCCAGGGTAGGAGCCTGTGTTTTAAATAATTACTCGCATTGTCACAGCTGCCTGGAAATGTTAGTCACTCTCATGGTTATGCCAGAAACCTGGCTCTCCTGGCTTAGACATGTAGACCTACCGAGTCTGCATTATGTCAGTAAGTATTTACTGAAGGCATATTTGGTACAATTTATTTCAACTCAATTCAACAAAAAAATTATTGTGTTAGGAAAGAGACCCAGAGGTGACTGAGATAGGTACAGTCCCTCTGCCATTCTTTTTTTGTTTGTTTGTTTGTAAACCTTCATATTTATTAAACCTGCACATGTGATAAAATTGCACTGATCAAAATACACACAAGCACATACACAGGTGAGTATTGGTAACCCCCAATCTATAAAATTTGTAGATTGTGTCCATGTCAATATGCGGGTGGTGATACTGTAGTATAAATTTGCAGGCTGTCATCATTGTAATAAAATGAGTAAGAGAGCATGTGGTCTATGATTTCTTATAAGTACCTGTGAATTTATAACTACATAAAAATAAAAGTTTAAATGTATTCAGACCACATTTAAATTTTGTTGGTAAATTTCACAATGACAGTCTCACTGTGACACCTCTGTAGGGGCACTTCACAGGTAAGAACTGAGCCAGGGGGGTGCAGTGACTTGCAATCTGTATTATGTCTAAGATTTTTGTCAAGCAGCACTAGACAAAATGGCTAAGGCTGTGTCATATTCTTCCTGGAAGGGGTGGAACTTAACTAAGAATTTTTGTCAGCAGTGTTTTCCTCTCATTTTTACAAGTGCCCACGAGAAAGACCAGGTTGTTGAATAAAAGCAGCAGGCTTAATCCAAAAACGTCATCCTTTGTTCCTCTGTGTGTCTTCTCCTGTCCACCTTTCCTCTAGGGAATTCTTTCCTTCTTGAACAAATACAAAGCCCAATGAAATGGTTGAATCACTAAGGATGACTGGCTGGTAATTTTACGTTTGTTATTAACATCAAGGTGTTGGGGGTGCTTATCAATGAGCGGCTGTCACCCAGCCTGCTGAGGGACATGAGGCACTTTTGCTCTCTCTAGATTGACTTTCAGACTCAAGACTGAAATGTAGTTGCTAGGGGATGAGGTGGTGGAGGCTACAAATTGTCAGGAAAATGCTTTTGCTTCCAACTTAGGGCTGGATAGTGACCTGCAGGTGCTGGCCCACTCCCTCATGCTGCCTCTTCCCAGCTCAAAGTCCCTGATTCCCATCAGCTCCCCTTTTCCTGCACGGTGCCCAGCCTCTGGGGCCTGGCTTTCAAGGACCCAGTATTCAGCCTCTAAGCTCAGGCTTCTCCCGGCCCATTCCGGCTCCGTCCTCAGTGCGCCTCTGCACCTTCACCTGGGTTTCACCCTCCTGAACCACCCTCTCCTCTCCAAATGATGCCAGGAGATTAAGTTCCGCTTCTCCCAGGAGCTTCCCTCACTGTTCCACCTGCCGTCCTGTCTAGATTTGTACCTGAGATGTCTTACTCATGTAGATGTAAGAAAAATTTACACAGAAAGTTCTCAAAATTGGTAGGGCAAGATGGAAATGGGTTTGGAGGGAAGGAGGTACAGGGGGAAATGATGACAGAATTAGAAAGTAAATTGCAAAATTATAAAACAGCTAGAAAACACTTAGTGGAGTGCTTCCCTGAGAGAGAGTTTTAGGGCTTGACAATGAAAAGTGCTTAGGCAGAGATTGGAGATAATTTTAAACAGACCATGCCTTGGAGAGATAAAGTGATTCTGGATCAGGTATGTAGCAAATCAAAAAGATTGTTAGCTAAATCCTTTTGATTTCTCTTGAAATAGAGTAGCCAGTGTGAGAGTCAGGTAGTAGCAATTACTTAGCAAATAGTTTATTAAGATCCTTCTGGTTACCTGGGGAAGTTTTTAAAAATGAAAGGGCAAAAAAAAGGGGGGGGATAAGTTTTAGCCTTATTTAGTTAGTAATTCTAAGAAAAAAAAATAGGAAATTAAAAATGATAACTTCAGTAAAAGATCAATATGGTACAAAACTTTAAAATTATTTTATTGTGGTAAAATATAGATAACATAACCCTTAAACTTTAATCTTAAAAATTTTTTTTCTTTCTTTTTTAAAAAAAAATGTATTTTGTATTAGGGTAGAGCCGATTAACGATGGTAATAGTTTCAGGGGAATAGCAGAGGGACTCAGCCATATGTATACATGTTTCCATTCTCCCCTAAACTCCCCTCTCATCCTGGCTTCCATATAACATTGAGTAGAGACACCGCTAACCATTGTTACGTGCACAATTCAGTGGTATGAAGTACACTCACAAAGTGTGCAACTGTCATTACTATTTCCAGAACTTTCCCTTCATCCCCAGCAGAAACTCTGTACCCACTAAACAGGTTTAAAGCCCTCTCCATGAGGATAATAGGTAAAAATATATTCTTTGTGGAATGTCAGAAAAAAGAGGATAAAGGGCATTTGAGGTGAAAATGTTTGAGAGGTTAAGGGAAGATGGAGACTTAGGATACGGGGGCAGGGCTGTCACAGCCCGCATTGTGCCTTCATGTGCAGGAGAAACAGATGTTGTTTCCTCTGAGCATTTGCACCTGCAAGAGGCTCCTGGCTGGCATTGTAGAACGTGGGCTGCGTGTGGGCCCTTGCCAGCCCCCTTGGCCAGTCTGGACGCTGAGACACCTGAAGCTGGTTTATAAGGGCACATTGCCTTAATGGCAAAGCAGGTGGCTTCTGGGAATTCCTTGGTGGTCCATGGTTAGCACTATGTACTTTCACTGCTGAGGGCCGGGGTTCAAACCTTGGTTGGGAAACTAGGGTCCTGCAAGCCTTCTCTTTCTGGGGGTGGTTGAAAGAGGGCCTTGAGACATGAGTTCTCAAAGTGGAGCTAATGTGACAAGAAATACAGAGCCACTGGAGGTTTCATAGCTTGGAACAAAATCAAATGGAGAAGAAAATCAGGCAGAAGTCACTTAGGTCTCTATGGTTCACAGGCGTGCCAGCTTTAAACCTGTTTAGCAGGGCGAAGTTTTATGCACAGTCTTCTCTTCCTGTTAATAATCTCAGTTCTCTTGATGTTCACAATTCTAGGGCACGGAAATGGCTAAGTATTTTGAATCTCTGGTCAGAAATGACCCTTTCTTTGAAATTCCTGCCAAGAGGCACCTTGGCCTGGTGGTTTTTCGTCTCAAGGTAATGCCATCTTCCGTCTCACGTGAAGGGTGTTATTTGGTGACTTTCAGCCTCTTGGAAATGTAAATACTGGGCTTCTGGGGATGCTTACTGGGAATAATGTGGTGTGCTCTTGTCTTTATCCTTCAAACAGGGTCCTAACTGCCTCACAGAAAGCGTGTTAAAGGAAATAGCTAAAGCTGGCCGTCTCTTCCTCATTCCAGCCACTATCCAGGACAAGTTGATCATCCGTTTCACTGTGACATCCCAGTTCACCACCAGGGATGACATCCTGAGAGACTGGAATCTCATTCAGGATGCTGCCACTCTCATCCTGAGTCAGCATTGTACTTCCCAACCCAGCCCTCAGGGAGCGAACCTCATCCTCCAAACCAGGGGCCCCAGAGCCTTGGCCAAGGAGATGTCCTTTCCCTCTGTCAACGGGGCAGGCGATGACCCAGCCCATTCCAGGAAGATCGTCAAGCAGCCTCCGCGTGTGGGAGCCAGTCCTGTGAGCCGGCATCTTGAAACCCTGCTGGACCCACTGGATGACTGCTTCTCTGAAGAGGCTCCAGACGTCACCGAGCACAAGCTGTCCTCCTTCCTGTTCAGTTATTTGTCTGTGCAGAACAAGAGGAAGGCAGTACGTTCCCTCAGTTGCAATAGCGTGCCTGTGAGTGCTCAAAAGCAACTGACCACTGAAGGCTCTGTGAAGAATGGCAGCTCCTCCCGGGTCAGAATCTTTTCTAGGTTCCCAGAAGAGGTGATGATGCTGAAGAAGAGTGCCTTCAAAAAACTAATCAAGTTCTACAGTGTCCCCAACTTTCCTGAATGCAGCTCTCAGTGTGGGCTACAGCTGCCCTGCTGCCCTCTGCAGGCAATGGTTTAGACCAGGGGGTTCAGCCTGGCTCCATAAATGTGTTTCAAGGAGTCTCCGAACCTCTTAAAATTGATTCTGAATTTATGTGCTTATGTGTTTGTGCATTTTTCTTGGGAAAAAGCCAATGATTTCTCATGAACCTCATAGAGGTTCATGACCTATGGTAGGATTCAAATAGAGAATTTAAGCCAGCATGGTCCAGAAGACTCCAGCAGGCTGGCTAGAGAGAAAGGGTCTAGGGTGGGGCATTGACGGGCAGCTTCTGTGGTTTAGCTTGTGACACTGAGACTTTCAAGTTTCATGAAACATAATGTAGAAATAAATTGTGCTTGTCTCTGAAAAAAATTATTCTGTGTCACTCAATTAACCACTGAAATACTTGTTTTTCTCTTTCCATTATGGTTTATTACAGGGTTTTGAATATAGTCCTCTGTGTTATGCAGTAGGACAGGGAAGGATTTTGCTGTTTTATCCATTCTAGATATAATAGTTTGTATCTGCTAATTCCAGATTCTCAATTCATCCCTCCACCCCTACTCCCTTCTTGACAACCACAAGTCTGTTCTCTCTGTCTGTGAATGTGTTTTCGTTGTGTAGATAAATTCATTTGTGCCATATTTTAGATTCCACATATAAGTGATATTATATGGTATTTGTCTTTCTATTTCTGACTTACTTCATTTAGTATGACAATGTCTAGTTGCATCCATGTTGCTGCAGATGATAGTATTTCATTCTTTTTTGTGGCTGAGTAGTATTCTGTTGTGTGTGTATATATGTGTGTGTGTGTGTAGACACACACACTGTATCTTCTTTATCCATTCATCTTTTGGTGGACATGTAGACTGTTTCTGGTTTTTGGCTATTGTAAATAGTGCTGCTATGAACATTGGGTTGTATGTATCTTTTTGAATTATAGTTTTATCCAAAGATATACCTGGGAGTGGGATTGCTGGGTCATACGGCAACTCTAGTTTTTTGAGGAACCTCCATACTGCTTTTCATGCACCAATTTACATTACTTGGACATGGGGTTGATCCTCCAGGCTGCAGCCCCTGGCCTCGGGTGTGGGGTAGCTCCTCCCAGCCGCCGCCCCTGACCTCGAACGTGGGGTAGCTCCTCTCGGCTGCCGCCCCTGACCTCGGACTTGTGTAGCTCTTCTTGGCCGTTCCTGCGCTGTCGCAGCCTGGCACTCTCGGCCGCTGCCCCTGACTTTGGACGTGGGGTAACTCCTCTTGGCCGCCACCCTTCAGGCATGGGGTCCTCCCGGCTTCGGGGCGGCGGCTGAGAGGAGCTACCCTACACCGGAGGCCAGGGGCAGTGGCCAAGAGGACTAATCCCAAGTCCAAGGAGCGGTGGCTGCGCCAGCTCAGGAGGGCCTAGAGGAGCTATCCCACGTTGAAGGTCAGGAAGGGCTGTGGTGAATAGATACCCCTCGTCCAAGGTAAGGAGCAGCGGCTGCACTTTGCTGGAGCAGCCGTGAAGAGATACCCCATGCCCAAGGTAAGAGAAACCCAAGTAAGACGGTAGGTGTTGCAAGAGGGCATCAGAGGGCAGACACACTGAAACCATACTCACAGGAAAATAGTCAATCTAATCACACTAGGACCACAGCCTTGTCTAACTCAATGAAACTAAGCCATGCCCGTGGGGGCAACACAAGACGGGTGGGTCATGGTGGAGAGATCTGACAGAATGTGGTCCACTGGAGAAGGGAATGGCAAACCACTTCAGTATTCTTGCCTTGAGAACCCCATGAACAGTATGAAAAGGCAAAATGATAGGATACTGAAAGAGGAACTCCCCAGGTCAGTAGATACCCAATATGCTACTGGAGATCAGTGGAGAAATAACTCCAGAAAGAATGAAGGGATGGAGCCAAAGCAAAAACAATACCCAGCTGTGGATGTGACTGGTGATAACAGCAAGGTCTGATGCTGTAAAGAGCAATATTGCATAGGAACCTGGAATGTCAGGTCCATGAATCAAGGCAAATTGGACGTGGTCAAACAAGAGATGGCAAGAGTAAATGTCGACATTCTAGGAATCAGCGAACTCAAATGGACTGGAATGGGTGAATTTAACTCAGACGACCATTATATCTACTACTGCGGACAGGAATCCCTCAGAAGAAATGGAGTAGCCATCATGGTCAACAAAAGAGTCCGAAATGCAGTACTTGGATTCAATCTCAAAAACAACAGAATGATCTCTATTCATTTCCAAGGCAAACCATTCAGTATCACAGTAATCCAAGTCTATGCCCCAACCAGTAATGCTGAAGAAGCTGAAGTTGAATGGTTCTATGAAGACCTATAAGACCTTTTAGAACTAACACCCCAAAAAGATGTCATTTTCATTATAGGGGACTGGAATGCAAAAGTAGGAAGTCAAGAAACAACTGGAGTAACAGGCAAATTTGGCCTTGGGATACGGAATGAAGCAGGGCAAAGACTAATAAGAGTTTTGCCAAGAAAATGCACTGGTCATAGCAAACACCCTCTTCCAACAACACAAGAGAAGACTCTACACATGGACATCACCAGATGGTCAACACCGAAATCAGATTGATTATGTTCTTTGCAGCCAAAGATGGAGAAGCTCTATACAGTCAACAAAAACAAGACTGGGAGCTGACTGTGGCTCAGATCATGAACTCCTTATTACCAAATTCAGACTTAAATTGAAGAAAGTAGGGAAAACCACTAGACCATTCAGGTATGACCTAAATCAAATCCCTTATGATTATACAGTGGAAGTGAGAGATAGATTTAAGGGCCTAGATCTGATAGATAGAGTGCCTGATGAACTATGGAATGAGGTTCGTGACATTGTACAGGAGACAGGGATCAAGACCATCCCCATGGAAAAGAAATGCAAAAAAGAAAATGGCTGTCTTGGGAGGCCTTACAAATAGCTGTGAAAAGAAGAGAAGCGAAAAGCAAAGGAGAAAAGGAAAGATATAAGCATCTGAATGCAGAGTTCCAAAGAATAGCAAGAAGAGATAAGAAAGCCTTCCTCAGCGATCAATGCAAAGAAATAGAGGAAAACAACAAAATGGGAAAGACTAGAGATCTCTTCAAGAAAATTAGAGAGACCAAGGGAACATTTCATGCAAAGATGGGCTCGATAAAGGACAGAAATGGTATGGACCTAACAGAAGCAGAAGATGTTAAGAAGAGGTAACAAGAATACATAGAAGAACTGTACAAAAAAGAGCTTCACGACCCAGATAATCACGATGGTGTGATCACTGACCTAGAGCCAGACATCCTGGAATGTGAAGTCAAATGGGCCTTAGAAAGCATCACTACAAACAAAGCTAGTGGAGGTGATGGAATTCCAGTTGAACTATTTCAAATCCTGGAATGCTGTGAAAGTGCTGCACTCAATATGCCAGCAAATTTGGAAAACTCAGCAGTGGCCACAGGACTGGAAAAGGTCAGTTTTCATTCCAATCCCAAAGAAAGGCAATGCCAAAGAATGCTCAAACTACCGCACAATTGCACTCATCTCACACACTAGTAAAGTAATGCTCAAAATTCTCCAAGCCAGGCTTCAGCAATATGTGAACTGTGAACTTCCTGATGTTCAAGCTGGTTTTAGAAAAGGCAGAGGAACCAGAGACCAAATTGCCAACATCCACTGGATCATGGAAAAAGCAAGAGAGTTCCAGAAAAACATCTATTTCTGCTTTATTGACTACACCAAAGCCTTTGACTGTGTGGATCACAATAAACTGTGGGAAATTCTGAAAGAGATGGGAATACCAGACCATCTGACCTGCCTCTTGAGAAACCTGTATGCAGGTCAGGAAGCAACAGTTAGAACTGGACATGGAACAACAGACTGGTTCCAAATAGGAAAAGGAGTACGTCAAGGCTGTATATTGTCACCCTGCTTATTTAACTTCTATGCAGAGTACATCATGAGAAAAGGCTGAAAGAAGCACAAGCAGGAATCAAGATTGCCGGAAGAAATATCAATAATCTCAGATATGCAGATGACACCACCCTTATGGCAGAAAGTGAAGAGGAACTAAAAAGCCTCTTGATGAAAGTGAAAGAGGAGAGTGAAAAAGTTGGCTTAAAGCTCAACATTCAGAAAACGAAGATCATGGCATCCAGTCCCATCACTTCATGGGAAATAGATGGGGAAACAGTGGAAACAGTGTCAGACTTTATTTTTCTGGGCTCCAAAATCACTGCAGATGGTGACTGCAGCCATGAAATTAAAAGACGCTTACTCCTTGGAAGGAAAGTTATGACCAACCTAGATAGCATATTCAAAAGCAGAGACATTACTTTGCCAACAAAGGTCTGTCTAGTCAAGGCTATGGTTTTTCCAGTGGTCACGTATAGATGTGAGAGTTGGACTGTGAAGAAGGCTGAGTGCCAGAGAATTGATGCTTTTGAACTGTGGTGTTGGAGAAGACTCTTGAGAGTCCCTTGGACTGCAAGGAGATCCAGTCCATTCTGAAGGAGATCAGCCCTGGGATTTCTTTGGAAGGAATGATGCTAAAGCTGAAACTCCAGTACTTTGGATACCTCATACGAAGAGTTGACTCATTGGAAAAGACTCTGATGCTGGGAGGGATTGGGGGTGGGAGGAGAAGGGGACGACAGAGGATGAGATGGCTGGAT
Organism: Bos mutus; assembly: GCF_027580195.1. NCBI lineage: Eukaryota > Metazoa > Chordata > Mammalia > Artiodactyla > Bovidae > Bos > Bos mutus. The sequence continues at coordinate 48,728,910 of NC_091626.1, read as the reverse complement.
GGCATCACTGACTCCATGGACGTGAGTCTGAGTCAACTCCGGGAGTTGGTGATGGACAGGGAGGCCTGGTGTGCTGCGATTCATGGGGTTGCAGAGAGTCGGACACGACTGAGCGACTGAACTGAACTGAACTGAACAACAGTGTAGGAGTGTTCCTTTTTCTCCATACCCTCTCCAGCCATTTTGACCAGTGTGGGTGGTAGCTTACTGTAGTTTTGATTTGCATTTCTCTAATAATTAGCGATGTTGAGCATCTTTTCATGTGCCTATTGGCTGGCTGTATATCTTCTTTGGAGAAATGTCTATTTAGGCTGGGTTGTTTCTTTTTTGGTATTGACTTGTATCAGCTGTTTGTATATTTTGGAAATTGAGCTCTTGTCAGTCACATTATTTGCAAAGATTTTCTCCTAGTCTGTAGGTTGTCTTTTTTTTGTTTATGGTTTCTTTTTCTGACCACTAAAATAATGATTTATTAACCAGGGCATGTTCTGGAGCCTAAATGAATGTACTTACAGATTTTTAGTATGCTAAAGATCTGAATTTAATGTGAGAAAAAGTTTGGAGAAGCCCTAGGTAGGAAAAACATAGACAGTTTGAGCCAGACACTGTGACTTATAGTTTATAAATGAGGAAATAGAGATGCTAGGTCACACAACTTATAAATGGGCAAACCCAGGACTCCTTATCTTCATGCTATTCCCACCAGACCATACTGTTCAAGGTTGTCCTTGATCAGAATCTCACTATTCATCAGACCTCTCTAATTCTTCATTACAGATAAATGTTCCCTCTCTAGGTTTGGAACTTGTGCATTTTCATTTTTTTCTGGACCCTGTAGTCAAATAAAAGTTTTGTTCCCAAGCAGCTTACCCATGGTGAGTTCTTTCTATTTTAGATGGTACTTTTATAGGAAGTAGTTCTGAAATTGGTCATATTAACACTGTTAAAGATAAAGTGGCTGCTAGTTAAAATGGTAAGGATACATTATTTTTTCTTCTTTTTTTTTTTTTTGGCTGCTGGGTCTTTGTTGTGTGCAAGAGCTTCTCTCTACTTGCCATGTGCAGACTTAATTGCCCTGTGGCATGTGGGTGGGATCTAGTTCGCTGACCAGGGATGGAACCCGGATCATCTGCTTTGGAAGGTGGATTTTTAACCACTGGACCATCAGGGAAATCCTGCTAAGAACAGATTTTCAATCAGTAATAACTATTTGCTATAGAAAAATGAGTCCAGTGTGAACTAGGCTTAACTATATTTGTACAGAGGTCACTGGGCACTTTAGAGGGAGAATGTGGGAACAGGGAGGACGCCTGCAGGGGCTCAGTAGGGTTAGGGAAGTGAAAAATTACCAAAAGCAGGAGAGGGGTTTGGTCCATGGAAAGCCCACCTGGGTTTGCTAACTGGTGTTTATCGAAGTGAGGCCCCTACCCTTCCTGTCCCCTTGGGAGACAGGGACCCTATCTTCAAGTGTTGGCTGGAATAAGTGGTAAATACTTTGGCAGCCTTGGGTTTTCTCAGGCAGCCACTTTAAGGGGATGTAGGATTATCCAAGGGGTGTGGCCTTGAACTCTTAGAAACTCTGCTACTATTTTGTTCAAGTCTTTAAAAGCCAAGGTTGTGGCCCAGTTGAGAAGAGGCCTTGGAGGAGCCTAGGTAGAGTTTTGGTCAGGGTGAGAATCTTTGTCAAGAGTTTATACTTGCATATTACCCTTGTTCTCAACTGGTGGTCCCTGAACTTTGCCCATACTGGAATTACCTGGGAGTCTTAAAAAAAAAAAGGTACTGATACCTGGTGCTCACTCCCAGAAATCTTGATCTAACTGGTATCAGATGGGCCCAAGGCTTTGGGTTTTTTAACAGTTCTCCAGTGATTCTAAAAAGCAGCAGTGTTCTAGAGTCGCTTGCTGTTCCAAGAGGGGCATGTGCACCAGAAGCACTGGCATCCCCATGTACTTCTTATGCAACTTGAAGCTTGAGAAGCCCTGCTCCAAGCCAGGGGTTCTCAGATTGAGCCTGCCACAGAGTCACCAGCAGGGCTTGTTAAAACATAGATGGCTGGGCCCCTCCCCAGTGGTTCTGATTCAGTAGGTCTGAGGGGCCTGATAATTTGCATGTCTGACAAATTCCCAGCGATACTGATGCTGCTGATCTGAAAACATGCTCTGGTCTATAAAAAGGTGGTCTCTTCTGCAGGTGCTGGCTGGGAGCTTAATGATGCTAATGAGCTGCCTGTACATCACCTCCCCAGGCTTTCATTGTTTTTGTTTGTTTTATTAAAGAGGTTTGACTAGACACTCTCTAGGATTGCTTTTAGTTTTGCTGTAGCAAATAATACATATGTGTGTATCTAGTAAATAGACAGTGTTAACATGAATTTTCAAGAACAGTTGAAGGCTAAAGATGATAGAGTGCTGCTTTATGCTGGACTTTCCCTGACGCCTGTACTTTGAGTCACTCCAAACCTAAGATCTGAGCTTCGGTTAATGAAAGATAATCCACACCTGAAGAACTGAATTATACTAAGCACACATGATGTGTAACTCAGGATGTTTTTTCTCTGTGTCAGTGGTTCTCAAAATGCAGCCCCTGATCAACAGCATTACATCACTTGGGAATTTGTTAGAACTGCAAATTCCAATTCCAGTTTCAACTCTGGACAATGGGTCCCAGCAGTCTGTGTCTTTTTAAAAATATATGTTTATATATTTACTATTAGCAGGGCTGGGTCTTCCTTGCTATGCAGGCTTTCTCTAGAAAGAGAGTGGGGATACTCTCTAGTTGCGGTGCATCGGCTTCTCATTGCAGTGGCTTCTCTTGTTGCAGAGCATGGGCTCTAGGCGTGCGGACTTCAGCAGTTGCTGCATGTGGGCTAAAAATAGCTGCGGCTTGCGGGCTCCAGAGCACAGGCTCAGTAGTTGTGGCACACAGGCTTACTTGCCCCGCAGCATGTGGGATCTTTCCAGACCAGGGATCAAAGTGGTGTTTCTTGCATTGCAAGGCAGATTATTAATTACTGGACCACCAGGGAAGTCCCAGTCTGTGTCCTACCAAAACTTTTTGGTGAAGGTGATTCTCAGTGTTCAAGTTTGAGACTCACTGCTGTACCTGAACTAGAAGACTCAGATAATCTATTTAGCTCATCCTCTCTGCCTCCAACACACCTCCCCACCCCCCCATATATATATATATATATATATATATATATATATATATATATATATATAAGGTTGCATGTGGAACCAGATATTTATCAGGGTTGCCTGATAAAAAAAACACAAATAATTATTGCCTCCCATGTATGAGGCACTAGATACATAATGATGAGCAAAATAGATGAACTCTCTACTCTCATGGAGCTTACAGCTTCATAGATGTATGATATCTGTACAAAAGGAAATTGACCATCATAGTGGAATGCACCATCAGCTGTATATCCACATGACAACATAGTACTCTGTGCGCCTGGGGAGACGGTACCCATGCCGACTAGAAAACCTGGGTTGGCCAGGCATCCAGCTTCCCCCTGCACAGGGTTGCAGTGATCCTGACTGACATCTTTCCTCTTAGCTGTCTCTTTACAGTCTTCATGCAGCCCCACCAACTGTAATGACAAAATAATTATTTTCAAAAAGTTAAAACACTTGGAGAAGACTCTGGCCTTCCTTCTAGGGGTCTTTCCAGTCAGCTTCCCTTGAAGGTCTGACCTGACTTCCTAAACAGCAGCTTGGAAAACTCCATCACACTGTGCTGAGCTTATCTGTTGGTCCTTAGCAGGGACCCACTAAATGCTTGTGGAGCTGGTGTACAAATGAATAACATGTGTAACAGATCATCTCTTAGGGAGGGTCACTGTGTTTTTATACTGATTCTTCTTAGCTTTCATTTCAGATGCTGACATTCACTAGTTTTACCCCCAAATTATTTTGGTGCCTGTAGCAGCCTATCTATGCACTCATTATATGTCTCCAACCAATGCACTTGAAATCAGAGACCTGGTGAATGATTTACAGGGTGGTGGTGGTTGTTATTCTTTAGTCTCTCAATCCGACTCTTTGCAACCCCATGGACTATAGCCTACCAGGTGCCTCTGTCCATGGGATTTTCCAGGCAAGAATATTGAACTTGGTTGCCATTTCCTCCTCCAGGGGATCTTCCCGACCCAGAGATTGAACCCATATCTCCTGCATTGGCAGGCTGATTCTTTTACCACTGAGCCACCAAGGAACTATGTACATGGGTATCAGTGTATTAAAAAAAATCCATTTGTGCTTTCAAATCAAGAAGGTGACTTATACAGACAATTCTATGTACACAATTTTTGACTCTTTTAAAAGAGAAAAATCAGTCTTTAAAATTGATTACTTGTCACAGGATGGGTTGCTTAATTTTGTTTGCTACTGCTGCTGCTAAGTCACTTCAGTCCTGTCCGACTCTGTGCGACCCCATAGACAGCAGCCCACCAGGCTCCGCCGTCCCTGGGATTCTCCAGGCAAGAACACTGGAGTGGGTTGCCATTTCCTTCTCCAATGCATGAAAGTGAAAAGTGGTATTGAGGATATTGTAGGTGGTGCCTCTGTTCATCCCAGCAGAGCTGTGGTTCCTGACTTGAATCTCAGAGGTTTGGGGAAGTGAGAGACTGAGGAGGCCATCTGGGTTTCTTGGGAAGTCTAAGATGTGGGTCAAAGGTGGTCAGGCCCCAGCAGGTTTTGGCTCCTGGAACTCTAATGGCCGTGATGTAAGTGCTGACCTCTCACATGAAAATAGGTCCCATGTGATGTGGAATGACAGGATTGCTTTAACATAATCACAGCACAACATGAGTCACTTTAACAAGATTCCAAATAACAAAATTGCACAATGTTACATTGTCAAAAGCTTGGCTATCTCCTATCACCTGGGTTAAAATTTTCACAAGGAGGATCAATAAAGCAAAGGCAGAGATCCCTAGTATTTTGCAAAAATTCCCAGATGCTGACCACAAGCCACCATGGTTCTACATTATTGGCAAACTCACATAGGTGCAGTGGTGTACGTAGCTCCCCTTAGGCCATCCCCAAGTACCTGGGCTGCACAGCCCCACCACAACAATCAGCTGACCGGAACTGTGCCGTGGCTGTCCCCAAGCTTTCCATGTTCATTTGTGACCTCTCTCCTTATCCACATTACCAAAACAAATCCTGAAGACACTTGAGTTTGCAACCCTTGCTATAGCTGAAAAGTTTGATGAACACCTTTTTATGTATAGAACTCTGATACTCTAGACTGAAGCCTCTTCTGAGACTATAGGTGGCTTTATCACTTGGGGAATAATGCTGTAGATAGTGACCAGGATGCTCTTGGGGAATAGGGTTGGCCTTACAGTAGATCTGGACTTCCACTGAGTTGCTCACTGGGGACCTACCCCCTCACCTCCCACCTCCTTATCCTTCTTTACTTAAAGTACCATTAGCATTATAAGTGGGAGACCTGTGAAAAATGACCAGTTAGGCTGTCAGGTTCAGGGTTTGCATTTATTTTTCAGTCTTGTATTATTTCTTTATTTTAAAGATTTTTTTTTTATTAGAGGCTAATGACTTTACAATATTGTGATGGTTTCCGCCATATCAACATTAAACAGCCATAGGTATCCATATGTCCCCTCTCTCTTGAACCCCCTCCCATCTCCTACCCCATCCCACCCCTCTAGGTTGTCACAGAGCACCAACTTTGGCTTCCCTGCATCGTATAGCAAACTGCCCCTGATATCTCTTTTCCTTATGGTAATGTATATGTTTCAGTGCTATTTTCTCAAATCGTCCCATCCTCTCCTTCCCACATTACATCCAGAACTCTGTTCTTTATGTCTTTGTCTCCTCTGCTGCCCTTCAATTAGGATCGTCAGTATACCATCTTTCTCGATTCCATATATACATGTTAATACAGGATATTTGTCTTTCTCATTCTGACTTACTTCACTCTGTATAACAGGCCCTGAGTCATCCATCTCATTAGAATTGACTCAAATATATTATTTATAGCTGAGAAATATTCCATTTTGTATATGTGCCACAACTCCTTATTGATGCATCTGTTGATGGACATCCAGGTTGCTTCCATGTCCTAGCTACTGTAAACAGCGCTGCAGTGAACACTGGGGTACATGTGTCTTTTTCAGTCATGCTTTCCTCAGGGTGTATGCCCAGTAGTGGGATTGCTGGGCCGTATGGATTCCTTTTTTAAAGGAATCTCCATATTGTTCTCCATAGCAGCTATATCAATTTATATCAATTTATCAGTGCAAGAGGGTTCCCTTTTCTCCACATTCTCTCCAGCATTTGTTGTTTGTAGACTTTTTGATGATGGCCCTTCTGACCAGTGTGAGATGATACCTCATTGTAGTTTTGATTTGCATTTCTCTAAGAATGAGTGATGCTGAGCATCTTTTCATGCGTCAATAAGCCATCTGTATGTCTCCTTTGAAGAAATGTCTGTTTAGGTATTCTGCCCACGTTTTGATTGGATTGTTTGTTTTTCTGGTATTGAGCTGCATGAGCTGCTTGTATATTTTGGAAATTAATCCTTTGTCAGTTGTTTCATTTGCTATTATTTTCTCTCATTTTGAGGGTTGTCTTTTCACTTTGTTTATAGTTTCCTATGGCATCTGGTCCCATCAGTTCATGGGAAATAGATGGGGAAACAGTGGAAACAGTGTCAGACTTTATTTTTGGGGGCTCCAAAATCACGGCAGATAGTGATTGCAGCCATGAAATTAAAAGATGCTTACTCCTTGGAAGGAAAGTTATGACCAACCTAGATAGCATATTCAAAAGCAGAGATGTTACTTTGCCAACAAAGATCCGTCTAGTCAAGGCTATGTTTTTTCCAGTAGTCATGTATGGATGTGAGAGTTGGACTGTGAAGAAAGCTGAGTGCCAAAGAATTGATGCTTTTGAACTGTAGTGTTGGAGAAGACTCTTGAGAGTCCCTTGGACTGCAAGGAGATCCAACCAGTCCATTCTGAAGGAGATCAGTCCTGGGTGTTCTTTGGAATGAATGATGCTAAAGCTGAAACTCCAGTACTTTGGCCACCTCATGCGAAGAGTTGACTCATTGGAAAAGACTCTGATGCTGGGAGGGATTGGGGGCAGGGGGAAAAGGGGATGACAGAGGATGAGATGGCTGGATGGCATCACCAACTCGATGGACGTGAGTTTGAGCGAACTCTGGGAGTTGGTGATGGACAGGGAGGCCTGGCGTGCTGCAATTCATGGGGTCGCAAAGAGTCAGACACAACTGAGCGACTAAACTGAACTGATGCAGTTCAAAAGCTTTTAAGGTTGATTAGATCCCATTTGTTTAATTTTTGTTTTTATTTCCATTACTCTAGGAGCTGGGTCATAGAGGATTTTGCTGTGATTTATGTTAGTGTTCTGCCTGTGTTTTCCTCAAGAGTTTTATAGTTTCTGATCTTACAATTAGGTTTTTAATCCATTCTGAGTTTATTTTTGTGTATAGTGTTAGAAGGTGCTCTAATTTCATTCTTTTACATGCAATTGACCAGTCTTCCCAGCATCACTTGTTGAAGGGTCTGCATTTAGAATCAAGTCAGGAAAAAGTGCCATTTCTTATCTTGGTGTTCATCTATTTTATTGCATATTAAAAAAAATAACATCCTCCCTCTAACAAGCTTAGTTTGCAATACAAACAGTAGGTGCAAATTGAAAAATAATTATATCTAGATCTTCTCACTTACAAAGGTTCAGGTGTAATTTTAAAAAGTCTCCCCTTATGCTATACATAAAAAAATGCACCTTATAATCTTCAATCAAATTAAAGTTGGATTATATCAACAGTTGGCTGTACTAGATCCATTTAGTTTCTTTTTGGACATACATTGAGTTATCCTGCTGGTAATATTCAGAGTTTCAGAATTTTATCACTAATGGCATTATAAATGTCCTCAGTCATAGGCACATACATTTCTGCTTTGTCATCCAAGAAATACAAGGCATCTTTGATAACTGCAGGGTTAAAGCCCTCTTCTACGAGGGTCACTTTTCGGTGTTTAAAAGTTCCAGTGATCTCAATGCTGTCCTGAAAAACATCAATCATTTGAGAGCTGTGAGGTGGTTTCTGTGTGATACCAGTATAGCCTGTCTTCAGAACCTCCACTAGGGGCCCTCTGTGGAGGTATTTTTCCTTCCCTTAGAGCTTAAAGATCACTTGTGGGGAGGAAGGGCTGTGACAGTGGAATATGAAGCAAAGCATCTCTTGCTAGGCAAGCTTCAGGTATTGCTGGAAAATTCTGATTAATGGTGAGGTGGGGAAAGCAATCATCTACACACAGACAAATCTGCTTTTTCACATGTTTCTTGTTTCTGCTTCAATAAATAGGGGGATTTGAGGATATTTCAACTTTGATGTCTTTCAACGTCTCATTGTAAGGCAAATGTCAGGGCTTTATGAATATCAACAGAGATAATTGTATAAGCACAGAGTCAGACACGACTGAAGCGACTTAGCAGCAGCAGCAGCAGTATCTGGTAATCTAACACTGCTTTTCTTAAATCCTCAGCTACAGAATCACAGTGCTCAAGGTCCAAAAGTGAGTTAAACTAAGGGGTTAATGTTTGAGAAAGAAAACAGTCCCTCTATCAGTTTTTTATCAGCTTTGGAGTTCTGACTGGCTAATGTTGCCCAATTAAATTTCAGGCCATAGACAGGTGTTGGACTTCAGTGAATTGTTTTTTTTTTAACCATTCTTTAAAACTGGAATAATAAGAAGGTCAGAGCATTTCTATTTTATGTGTCTGTTATACTGCATCAGACAGACATTGTGAGTTATTTGCTAATATTCTTGCTGAATGAACTGTCTGTCGTTTTAAGGAGAAAGGGATTAGGATTTGGTTTCAGCTAGTTTTATCTTCTGGTATTTCTGCTTCCTCATTGAGCTCCCTGAAAAGGGTAGTGAAAATTTGGCTGGCAATGTTGCCATGGTAGAGAAGAGTTGTTTCCTAAGAGGCAGGGGTCTCCAAGAGAAAGGATAACTGAACTTGATAACAACGGGGTCTCACCTGTATTCTTAGAAAGCGGGGCCTTGCGTAACTAGGCAGGTAATCGACCACGTGCTTAAAGAGCTTCCGTCCATCAAATTCATGGTCTGCCTTCATCTTGATCGAGGCCATGCCAATTCGACCCTCATGACCTAGAGTTAAAGTGAATAAAAATTAGGTGTGTTGTAGATAGTTTATTTTATGATGCTTTGCTAGGTCAGAGGATAGTGAACTGAGACAACATTATGGCATGGGTTTCTTTTGGGTAGCTGGAATTTGTATTTCAAAATATCTTTTGAAGTTAAATTCTGAAGTGAATTAATGGTAAAACAAGCTATACGTTGAATCTTTATTACATGCCAGGCCCTTTGCGAAGTGTGTTTTCGTATCTATCTATTTTTTGACATGTACACACTGCTATATTTATTTAGTATTTTTGGCTGTGTTGGGTTTTCGTTGCTGCATGTGGGCTTTCTCTAGTTGCAGCACACAGGCTTCTCACTGCAGTGGCTTCTCTTCCTGTGGAGCACAGGCTTTAGGCATGCGGGCTTCAGTAGTTGTGGTGCGAGGGCTCAGTTGTCGTGGCCCATGGGCTTAGCTACTCCACAGCCTGTGGAATCTTCCTGGCCCAGGGATTGAATCCATGTTCCCTGCTTTGGCAGGCAGATTCTTACCCACTGCACCACCAGGGAAGTCCATGAAATGTGTTTTATGTACTATCTCATTTAACCTCATGACAACCGTATGAAGGGGTACAAATGTTATCTCCATTTTACAGGTGAAGAAATTGAGGCTTAGTGACATTAAAAGACTTGTTCAATGGATGAACCTAGAGCCTATAATACAGAGTGAAGTAAGACAGAAAGAGAAAGGTAAATATCGTATTCTAACACATATATATGGAATCTAGAAAAAAAGTACTGAAGAATTTATTTACAGGGCAGAAGTCGAGAACCAGACATATAGAATAGACTTATGGACATGGGGAGGGGGAGGAGAAGGTGAGATGTATGGAGAGAGTAACGTGGAAACTTACATTACCGTGTGTAAAATAGATAGCCAATGGGAATTTGCTGTATGGCTCAGGAAACTCAAACAGGGGCTCTGTATCAACCTAGAGGGGTGGGATGGGGAGGGAGATGGGAGGGAGGCTCAAAAGGGAGGGGATATATGTATACCTATGGCTGATTCATGTTGCGGTTTGACAGCCTAAATGTAAACTACCATATGGACAACCAGTTGAACTAGTGGCTAAAGGAAATTTTTTGAATTCTGATGAAAAACCCTTGTTCCCCTGTCAGGGATAACTGGGCTCATATTGTTCTTTAGGTAGCAAGTCAGATCTACTGTGCTTCCAGGTACAAATGTCACCTCTGAGACTTAGTTATTTAATTATGGTTCCTAACAGCTTTGCCTCTGCATTTCAGAGAGGCTGACAGACAGGAAGGTGAAGGCAGATCGAGGGTGAGCTGTGACACCCCTACCCTCCACCTTGATGCCATCTAGTCTGGAGAGGTTTAACTCTCCACAGAGAAAACAGATCCTATAAGGTAGGGCTGTAAGTGGAGAGGCATTCAGAACAATTACCATTGTTTTCTTGTGAGGACAGTGGTAATCACTTATAAATACATCTTCTACCTGATCCAGGAGACCCAGTGGGAGTCTGGGTCCATTTTTCTGAACTACTTAACTGTAACCAGAGAAGGAGATTGAGCCACCCTTCGTCACTTGGGCCCCAGCTTTCGAAATCTCTCCCATGGTGATTGCATGTTTACCTATTACTCTAAAGAAAACAAGAGGAAAGATTACAAGAAAGGAAATGCATCCACATTTGCTTTGCCTCTTGTCTGAAGGAGGGAGGCAGGGCACCAGACCCTCTTTCTTCAGGGGCCCCCGGTAGCTGTGTCAAAGGCACTAGTCTCAGGAATCTTGAATGTCTCCAGTGAGCTCCTTTTAGAATGAAGGCAGAGGCTGATGCAACAGAAATCTTCAGTGTCAGCTGGCACCTTGCTTCTGAGAAGCGAATGATGCTGATGGATCTCAGGTCTCTGTTCTGATTCCCAGATTAGCTGGGGCTAGTTCAGCTCCAGGGGGAAGGCTCCTGTCTGCAACAATTTTAGCCAGGGGTTCTCTAGAGCTGTACTACCAACATGGTCACCACTGGTCACATGTAGCTATTAAAATTAATTAAATAAAATGAAAAATTCAGTTCCTCAGTTTCACCAGCCACATTTCAAGTGCTCAACAGCCATACGGTAGCAATTGGCTACCATACTGAGAGTGCAGATATAGAACATTTTCAGAACATTGCAGAAAGTTCTGTTGATAATATAAAGTTTTAGAAAGGAGTTTGGCAGTTCTGGTGTCATCTCTATTTTAGACCCAAACTTGGAAGTTCTCTCCTGGTTCAAAGCTGAGATCTGTGAAAGCCTTGTTAAGTCCTTTGGAACTGAGAATCACCCCAGCAGACTGATGTCTTTCTCTAGATGAACTGCCACATTTCAAGGCTGCTGGGATGAAGCACAAGCTGGAATCAAGATTGCTGGGAGAAATATCAATAACCTCAGATATGCAGATGACACCACCCTTATGGCAGAAAGTAAAGAGGAACTAAAAAGTCTCTTGATGAAAGTGAAAGAGGAGAGTGAAAAAGTTGGCTTAAAGCTCAACATTCAGAAAACTAAGATCATGGCATCTGGTCCCATCACTTCATGGCAAATAGATGAGGAAACAGTGGCTGACTTTATTTTTCTGGGCTCCAAAATCACTGCAGATGGTGACTGAAGCCATGAAATTAAAAGATACTCCTTGGAAGGAAAGTTATGACCAACTTAGACAGCATATTAAAAAGCAGAGACATTACTTTGCCAACAAAGGTCCACCTAGTCAAGGCTATGGTTTTTCCAGTGGTCATGTGTGGATGTGTGGACTATAGAGAGGGCTGAGCGCAGAAAAATTGATGCTTTTGAACCGTGGTGTTGGAGAAGACTCTTGAGAGTCCCTTGGACTGCAAGGAGATCCAACCAGTCCATCCTAAGGGAAACTGGCCCTGGGTATTCATTGGAAGGACTGATGTTAAAGCTGAAACTCCAGTATTTTGGCCACCTGATGTGAAGAGCTGACTTATTTGAAAAGACCCTGATATTGGGAAAGATTGAGGGTGAGAGGAGAAGGGGACAACAGAGGATGAGATGGTTGGACGGCATCACCGACTCAATGGACGTGAGTTTGGGTGGATTCCGGGAGTTGGTGATGGACACAGAAGCCTGGCGTGCTGAGTTTCATGGGGTCGCAAAGTCGGACACAACTGAGCAACTGAACTGAACTGAGACTCACAGAATCTGAAAACAGGAGAGATGTTGGGATTTGTACCTGATCTTTCACTGCTGTGAGAATTCTCATAGGATTCCTGGTGGACAACCAGCCTCTTCACACATTGGTGGGACACTGTCTGTCTCAGGAGAGTGCATTTTGTTGCTGGTCCCTCAGGTTACAGGAGAGTTCTCAGGCTAAAATTTGCTCCCTGGTCATTTCAATCCATCCATTTTCATTCTGTTCTCCAGAGCAATATGAATACACCTGCTCCTTGTTCTATCTGATGTCTCCTAATCATTTGAAACCCATTAGCCTCCTTTTCTTTGTTCTGTATCAGTGACTCTGAAACATTACTGATTGTTAGACCCACTTGGGAATAAAATTTAAAAAAAGACACAAAAGACTGAGTCCCAAACCCCAGAGGTTCTGATTCGTTAGATCCTGGCTTTAGAAAGTTTCCCAGATGATTCTGAAGACTGGCTAGATTTTCAGAACCACTAGGCCTCCATGCTTCTCAGACTTTAGTGTTTTTTAAAAATTGTGGTAAAATAATGAATCATCATTTTAACCATTTTAAAGTATACGGTTCAATGGCATTTACAATGTTGTGCAATTCTTACCAGTCTCTAGTTCTAGAAAATATTCATCACCTCAAACCAGACTTGATTGTTTTTAAGAATCACTGGAGGGCTTGTTAAAACACAGCTTCCTGGGGCCCTAGCCCAGAGATTCTGATTCAGTAGGTCTGGGGTGGGCATTTTTAATATGAGAAATAGCACATTTTTAACAAGCTTCCAGGCAATGATGCTGTTGCTGGTCCAGGGACCCTACTGTCAGCCAAAAAAAAAAAAAAGCACAGTTTAAGTGGTGGTTTAGTTGCTCAGTCATGTCTGACTTTTGAAACCCCATGGACTGTAGCCTTCCAGGCTCCTCTGTCCATGGAATTCTTCAAGCAAGAACACTGGAGTGGGTTGCCATTTCCTTCTGCAAGAATTGAACTCAGGGATTGAACCCAGATCTCCTGCATTGCAGATGGATTAGTTGTGAGTTAAGTTGAGGGCAAAATGAGGGCTATAGCCTGGAAGATAGCATTTCAGATGGCTGTGAGAAACTGCTCCAAAGAGGTAGTGGGGAAGGTCAGTATATACGAGATTTTAGTGAATGGGGAGTACATGCAATCAAGCACATATTTTTTTTTGCAGGTTACCGCTAGTCATGAGGAGCAGATGTCACCATGAAGAATTTAGTGCTTTTCTACAATAGATAAAGGAGATGCAAGAATTAGGTTCATAAAATCTTCTGAAAATATCTATCTGAAGACCTGCTCTACTAGCTTTTCCCAAAGCACAGATTGCCTAATTCCTGATCTCTACCCTGAACTCCAGCTGTAGCAGCTCATAATTTGATCCTTGTAGAGGCAGATGGCAAGTGCCAATGGCAAGTGCCAATTTATAGGTGACACCACTTTGAAGAACATGGATTAGGCCTTTCTTTCCATTTCCCATATTCTCTTACCTTGTCATACTCATTCTTTTGTATTGTTACTTAAAAAAAATCCAGCATTTAGAAGTGCATGCAACATTTTGGGTGGGATCTGTGAGAACACGGTGCAATGGCTGACAACCAGGATATGGGCCCTTGTGTTAATTCAGCCTGAAGTCCAACATGAGAAGTTGGACTCGGGTCAGACTCTGACCCAAGATGTGGCTACACTTCCTATCATATCACTGTCACAGAGTTGGAGAGGAACAGGCAAGAGAAAGCCTCAAATAGTCTTTAATAAAAGGACAGCACGATGTCATGTGAAACCATCATAACTCAAGAAAAAGGGACTTTGGGATTTCCATTCTGAATATAGATGAGAATCCCAAGTACTGAGTTCTAGGAAACACCATTACCCCTAGTACCTTATATTTAGATAGTGATTTGGAGGTTTTAATCCTCTTGACATCTATAATTGTAATGATTTCAGGACAACCCTCATGTACATATCTGATAAACATATATTTAGTATTTATGTAATTAAACTGAATTAGTTCTCTTGGCAATCTTAACTGCAGGGTTGGTATTCTCCCTAATTTAGTGGCTTGCCTGAAGTCAAACAGCCAGCAGGTGTTGGAGTCAGGACCCCAAATCAGACTCCACACTCCCCTCTCTCTTAGCAGAGGCTGATCAGCAGACAGAGGCTTGGTGACAGCACTTTGTGTGAAGCTTCTCAAACTCAGTGGGGCAAGCGGGGATCAGGAACTTGCTGTAAAAGTCTGGGAAAACTCAGCCCCTTCTTGGCTTTTTTCCTATAGCAACTGCTGCTGCTGCTAAGTCACTTCAGTCGTGTCCGACTCTGTGTGACCCCATAGACGGCAGCCCACTGCACTTGCCTGTTATTTGTGCCTTCCAGTTCAGAGACCAAGATACCATTTCTAAGCTCTTAAGGGTGACACATCTTTTCTCGAGGCATGCCAAACGCTGCATGGATCCTGCATCTCTGGGAGATTTGTCTTGCTGGAGAGCCTCAGAACAGCTGGAGAGCTGAACCACAGAGGAAGGCCAGGTTCAGAGGGACTCACGTGGCTGGTTTAGAATGCACATAAACCAGACATGAGCCCCTTACTCCCAGGAGCTGGGAAAGAGTTATTTGCTTTTCCAGCTGGCAGGAAAAAAGGATGACAAACTTTGCCCTGGGGTTAAAATTATGTTCAGTTAGTGCAGAAATTTTAGCTTTGATTTATAATACATTGTGCATACCTGGCACAGACACACCATAAACGTTCACTTCTTCGACAAAATCAACCAGTCCTACTGTGTCAGCGACTTCAGTGGTGGCCACATTTTCCCCTTTCCACCTGGAAGAAAAGGCAAGGTTGGCAGAGGTCACTGGTGGTCTGTGGTCCAGGCGGTCTGTGGCAGGTGTTTTCCCCAGGCCTCTGTGGGGTGGCTGCATTTGTCTTCCTCACCTTGGTCCTCAAACTCTCCAACTTAACTCATGGGAGAGGCATCCTGCTTGAGGCACGAAAGACAAAGGCATAGACCTAAATACTAAAATGTGGAATTTTAACCTCCCCACGTGAAATGTGGTACACAGAATGATGTTCTAATGTTAAAATACAGGTTTGGCCTAAGAAAGGCACTAGGAATAAAAAATAAATCTCAGTGACTTTTTGCTGTGTTTAGGTCTCTCCCTTTCCTCATTCACTAACTTTGCTATTTAATTCAGTTAGCAAATTTCTATTAAATAGAATTTCATACTTGTATTTCAGGGTCGTATGTCTATGAAAATGCTTTTAGTAAGAAAGAAAATATCATACTTTATTTGTAGGGAGAATAAAATGTTGAATTTTAGTTAAATTTTGACTTACATTTAAAATTCTTTAGATCTCCCCAAAGTATTTTTTTAGTAACATGAAGGTGGCATAAACTAATGATTTAGATTCACAGTCATGGGGTGTTAGAGACGGAAGGAACCCTAAGGATCACTGGGACCTTCATTTCATGGGTGAAGGAACCGAGGTGGAGAAAGGTTACCTGCCTTGATAATACATCTGCTCATGGGCAAAGGAAGCCTGGGAGCTGAGTTCTCATTCATATCCATGCTCTTTCTACTAGACAACTCCCATCTCTTCCTTATTCATTCATGCAAAAAGTAATCACTGCTAGGTGCTGGGGTTGGGGGTGAACAAGCAGACACAGAGTCTGGCCTCAGGGAGTTTATACAATAAGGAAGCTGGGTTAAACAAAGTGTCGTGAGGCTGGAGGACAATGCTGTTGCTGAGAATTAATTTCATGGTCTATTACAATGACTTTCAATGTTCATTGTGCTGACTTGGGGGTTCTGTGGGAAACCATTTGGTTGGGGATGGAAAGCAGGAGGGAGAGGCCCAGGTGGGGCTCAGAACCCTTGCCTCCTCTTCAACTAGATCATCTTCACATTAATTTGCATTTGATTTTATCTGAAGAAAAGCCTTATGATAGAAAACAGTGTGAACATCCCTGGCTGACCTGAGTGACTGGTAATAACTGACGATAATGAGAGGAATTGAACAGACCAAGTTATGAAGGTGCCCCAAAGCAGGCACAGGTTTTCTCTCCTAGTCTCCCCTGGTTGCTCAGCCAAGTTCACTGTGCATTGCAGAGTGACACCCTGTGTCTTTTGTTCCATATTTTCTGGGAATGTGTGTGCGTGCTAAGTTGCTTCAGTTGCGTCTGTTTAAGACCCTATGGACTCCTCCAGTTCCATTCTTCTTTCTCAAGATAGCTTTGGCTATTCGAGGTTTTTTGTATTTCCATACAAATTGTGAAATTATTTGTTCTAGCTCTGTGAAGAATACCGTTGGTCGCTTGATAGGGATTGCATTGAATCTATAAATTGCTTTGGGTAGTATACTCATTTTCACTATACTGATTCTTCCAATCCATGAACATGGTATATTTCTCCATCTATTAGTGTCCTCTTTGATTTCTTTCACCAGTGTTTTATAGTTTTCTATATATAGGTCTTTAGTTTCTTTAGGTAGATATATTCCTAAGTATTTTATTCTTTCCGTTGCTATGGTGACTGGAATTGTTTCCTTAATTTCTCTTTCTGTTTTCTCATTATTAGTGTATAGGAATGCAAGGGATTTCTGTGTGTTGATTTTATATCCTGCAACTTCACTATAATCATTGATTAGTTCTAGTAATTTTCTGGTGGAGTCTTTAGGGTTTTCTATGTAGAGGATCATGTCATCTGCAAATAATGAGAGTTTTACTTCTTCTTTTCCAATTTGGATTCCTTTTATTTCTTTTTCTGCTCTGATTGCTGTGGCCAATACAGAGTGAAGTAAACCAGAAAGAAAAACACCAATACAGTATACTAATGCATATATATGGAATTTAGAAAGATGGTAACAATAACCCTGTGTACGAGACAGCAAAAGAGACACTGATGTATAGATCAGTCTTATGGACTCTGTGGGAGAGGGAGAGGGTGGGGAGATTTGGGAGAATGACATTGAAACATGTATAATATCATGTATGAAATGAGTCACCAGACCAGGTTCGATGCACAATACTGGATGCTTGGGGCTGGTGCATTGGGACGACCCAGAGGGAGGGTATGGGGAGGGAGGAGGGAGGAGGGTTCAGGATGGGGAACACAGGTATACCTGTGGCGGATTCATTTTGATATTTGGCAAAACTAATACAATATTGTAAAGTTTAAAAAAAAAAAAAAAAAAAGACCCTATGGACTATAGTCCACCAGGCTCCTCTGTCCATGATATTCTCCAGCCAAGAGTACTGGAGTGGGTTGCCATGCTCTCCTCCAGGGGATCTTCCCCACCCAGTGATCGAACCTGTGTCTCCCGCATTGCAGGTGGATTCTTTACCGCTGAGCCAACAGGGAAGCCCTTTCTGGGAATACAGGAGGTTGAACTGACATGACAAAGAGAGAGAAGGAAATGGAACACCACAACCAAAATGGAACATGACTCTAATTTAGGAGTAAGCCAAATTGTGCATGTGTTTGTTTTTGGTTCAATAATTCAGAGAAACCAACCGGAATGTGTCTCCAACTCTGTCGTGGAAGTAGATAAAATTTTCGTGGTCAATCATTAAGAGATCTCCAGTGTTGAAATAGAGGTCTCCTTTCTTAAAGACATCTCTCAGTTTTTTCTTCTCCGTCTGACTCATTCCTCCGGCATAGCCACTAAATGGTGTTAACTGTGTGATTTTGCAAACCAGGAGTCCAGGTTCACCTAAGACAGAAGGAAGTATATAGCTATTTTATGTGCTAGCAGTAGGAAAATTTTATTATTAACCTGCCTTTCAAACAGGTGGCATACAACCCACTGGTAACAAGTTGGCTGCAGAAAGCATCGTCTTACATGCACATGTACCTGTATTTCCATGTACATCATATACAGACATATATGCACCATGTACACACAGGGTACATATTCTCTACAGTTACACATTTTTAATTCTTTTAATAGTAATATTTTACTGAATAATGATTTATATACATAATTTGACAAATGCATGGTAGTTTAAGCTTAAAAGTAAAAGCCCCCTAAAACTAGCTATAGTTTTGTAACCATAATTACATATCCCCTTCATAATGAAGAAGTTACTAAGCAAGGTTTCAAATTATAGTTACATTACATGTGTAGTAAATCATTACCTTTTGGAATTTCTCTATTTTCAGGGGTACAAAGTAAACCTCTTCCCCCACCCACTCTGAAAATTTTTACCTGTTCATTTTAGCAGTGATATGTTTGTTAGTTCTGAAGGTTTACTCAGTTAAGATAAGACATGACAGGTTAATATAACAAAATTTTACTGTACCTTTGGGAACCTTGATGCAGTATCCATTTCCATCTCGAACGGGTTCATCTTTCTCTACGTCATATTTAATCAGCTCATAATTTATGACTTTCTAGTAAAATTAAAATGGATCATTTTGAGCACATATTCTTTCACAAATTTTCATTGTTTATTGTGCTTTAGCATACAGAAAGTATGCAAAGTACAGATACCTTAAGTGTACAGCTTGATGAATTTTTACATATGCATACACTTATGTAACTACTGTCCAGATCAAGATACTAAACATTTCCATTACCTTAAGAAGTTTCCTCCTGCCCCTCTCTCTCAAGTCATTATTCTGATTTTTATTACTATCAAGTAGTCTTAAGCATCAAATCCATGAAATAAATACATGCCTTTGCATCTGCTGCTTTCACTCAACGTGTCTGGTGTTCCTCCCTTCCTGCTGGTGTTTGTGTCAGTGGTGTACTTTTTATTGCCATGCAACTTTCCTTGTATGAATATACCATACTTTATTTATCTCTTTTCCTGTTAACGGACATTTGGATTGTTTCTAGTTTTAGACTATTAAATATAAAGCTGTTATGAACATTCTCATACATGTTCTTTGATGGATATATCACTAATGGGCTTTTAAAGTCTTATTTAACACCCACCCCCTGCAAAAAAAAAAAAAAAATCTTGTTTAACCTTAATACACCACTGTTAAATGGTTTGTGTTCCAGGGACATGTCCTCAAATACATTTAAGATTCAGTGGTACGATGGTATAATTTGTTTCATGCCATGGCTATAAAATTATTAAAATTTTACTGTATTTCTTATTAGTATAATCCAAGGGCATAAGAATTTAAATTTATATAACTCAGTAAGAGCAATAAGTATATTATTTTCTATACTTGCAGCAAAACACAAACATCATAGTATTTAGACTTAATTATTAACTATAATTACTACATCCATTTCAAATTTATATTCAAATCTATACATAAATTAACCAATCATATGCTTTTGTAGTAGCAGATAACCAATAAAAACCAAATAGCATACATAGTCAACAAATTAGATTTTGTTTATTTGCAAGAATATAAAAAAAATTAGGGGTGGTAACCATTGCTTCTTTCCCTATCAAATGTATGGTAATCTTCTTTTTTTTTTTTAGTTAAAAAATATGGTTTTGTTTAAAGTAGAAAATGACAACACATGGCAATCAGTGGATGAGAAGGGAAGAACTAGTAATACACAACATCAGCTTCTCAAGTGCTCAGGTTTGGTTTGAATGTTTCCCTGAAACTCACTGTCTTAAAAGATATCTTTTTTGATGTGGACTATTTTAAAAGTCTTTATTGAATTTGTTATAATATTACTTCTGTTTTATGTTTTGGTTTTTAGGCTGCGAGGCATATGGGATCTTAGCTCCTCAACCAGGAGTTGAGCCTGCACCCCTTGCATTGGAAGGTGAAATCTTAACCTCTGGACCAGTAAAGAAGTCCTTGCAACTCATGTTTTTGAGTGTCAGTAGTGCCCTGGTGGCTCAGATGGTAATGAATCTGCCTGCAATGCAGGAGACTCAGGTTCAGTTCCTGGGTTGTGAAGATCCCCTGGAGAAGGGAATGGCAACCCTCTCCAGTATTCTTACCTGGAGAATCCCATGGACAGAGGAGCCTGGTGGGCTATGGTCCATGGGGTCGCAAAGTGTCAGACACATCTGAGTGACTAACACCTAAGTGACAACATAGATATCTTGCACCAGGCCTCAGCTCAGCTATCTGCCCTCTCTTGTTTTTGAACCACATTTATCCTGGGTCTCCAAGGTTTGGACTCATCCAGGTTGGCCTGACCCTGACTAGAGAAGACTGACCCTCTCAACAGTGATTCTCAAGTCTGTAGTAGAGCTGCCCAGTAGAATCTTCTATGGTGATGGAAATGTTCTATAACTGTACTACTCAATGTGGTAGTCACTAAACACATGTGGCTACTAAGCACTTGAAATGTGGCTAGGTCAAATGAAGAACTGATTAAAAATGGACATAATTTAAATAGCCACGTGTAGCTAGTGGCTACTGTACTGGGTGGCACAGGTATAGAGGACAGTGGAGGGACATGTGTAGTGCAGCCTTGGCTGTTATTGTTAGAGAGGTGCCTTGGACTTGGAAATCCCAGGAGATCAGGCCAGGATACAAAGAATGGAATGATAATAATCTTTATAGCTATTCAAGGCTATTATATGGCAGGCATTGGGCTATATTCTATCTAATGTAATTCTTTCAACAACTCTTTCCCCTTATTACCTAAGTTTGGGCTAGGCACTAGGCTCTATATTTTCCCTTTTTGTTTTATTTCTGAAGTTGAGGCATGATTATGGGAAAGGGCATGACCTTGGGCTGGTCTGGGATGGTAGTGGAATTTGGTCTCTTGGGCCAGCTCTCTTACGCACGAGGACTATTGTCCTCTGTACTTGGCTGGTCAGTCCCTGGGGGCATCGGTTGCCTGGGAGCTCTGGTGTGGCCGTTTCATGCCCAGGCAGGATGAGGTGCTCGAGACATAACAACAGTAATGACTGCTCAAGCCAGTGAAGATTCAGCATTTACTGAATGTTTCTGGAATTTTGCAGAATAGGTGGTCATCTGGAAGACTGACTGCTCAGACACAATAAAAGGCAAAGAGATTGTCTGGAGATGAGGCAATAAAATGACTGAGAGGGAAAAGAAAATGCTGCATGAGCTGGCTTACACATAAGAAATATCTTTCTGGTATAGTTACTGTGGCGTGGTGCTAAGTCACTTCAGTCGTGTCCAACTCTGTGTGACACTATGGACTGTAGCCCGCCAGGCTCCTCTGTCCATGGGATTCTCCAGGCAAGAATACTGGAGTGGGCTGCCATGCCCTCCTCCAGGGGATCTTCCCAACCCAGGGATGGAACCTGCGTCTCTTAGTCTCCTGCAGTGGCAGGCGGGTTCTTTACCACTAGCACCACCTGGGAAGATCGGTGTGGTTACCAGGCGAACACAATTGTTCACAAGAGCCTAGAACTCGATGCATCCTGGTTCTCTCAAAGGAGCACTTCTTAATCTTGGTTGAATAGCTTTAAAAAAATACTACCTAGAAGGGTAGGATATGAGGTGGGTGGGAGGGAGGTTCAAGACAGATATGAGGTGGGTGGGAGGGAGGTTCAAGACAGAAGACAGAAGACACACACACACACACACACACCTCCCCATACACACACACACACACACACACACACTAAGGGTGGCATATGAGGTGGGTGGGAGGGAGGTTCAAGACAGAAGATTAGCTGATCCATGTTGTTGTATGGCAGAAACCAGCACAATATTATAAAGCCATTATCCTCCAATTAAAAACTTTATTTCTAAAAATACTAAAAAAAATACTGATGTCTGGGCCCACCCTCCTTTGAACAAAAGAAAGTGAAATTGCTCAGTCATGTCCGACTCTTTGCGACCCCATGGACTATAGCCTGCCAGGCTCCTCCATCCATGGGATTCTCCAGGCAAGAATACTGGAATGGGTTGCCATTTCCTTCTCAAGGGGATCTTCCCAACCCAGGGATTGAACCCAGGTCTCCAGCATTGCAGGCAGACGCTTTAACCTCTGAGCCACCAGGGAAGCCCTCCTTTGAACAAAGGTGAACACAAGGTATCCCTCCTTCTAAAGCTCTGGGGACAGGGCCCTGCACCTATACGTATAAAAAGACCCCCCCACCAGCCTCTTGATGGTAACACATGTCACAATGAAAGAGAAATACCACATTTCACAGTGTGTAGTTAACATACAGAACTGGTAACATTCAAGTGTTTTAACATATACAAGTATAAATGGCATTAGAAGACTTCACACAAGTTACAGATGGAAAATCATAGTGGATTGTCATTAATAGAAATTACTATGTTAAAATTAAAGGACCCTGTCATTTTTAGGTCATTGTCATAGAGAATGAGCAAAACCTCTCTTGGTGATATGGATGGGTCATGGAATTCTAATAAGAGCATCATCATGATACAGCTTTCAAGAAATCTCCATGTACTGAAAGCTGGCTGCAGATGCCCTCATTTTCCAATATACTTACTTTCTGTAGGTAGTTTACTCTTCCAACCGCACCAATTTTTCTCGTGTAATTCATAAATCCGATATTGCCTTCAGTGGAAGCATAGAACTCATTAATGTGAATATCCCCAAATCTCCTGACGAATTCTCTCCACACATCTGCTCGTAAGCCATTTCCCATTGCCAGTCTGACTTTGTGGTCACGATCGTTTGGTTTCTGTAGCAGGAGAAAGAAGAGACCAAACTGAAACATCTTGGGAGGCTGTACTTGCATATTAATAATGGCCTTTGTGTTTCTACATATTTATGTTGGTTATGAATTGACCTTAGTGCATGCCTTTATTGTCCCCCACACATATTATACCCACCCCCCAACTCCCAAACACAGTATGGGCTGACACTGGGAACTTAATAGCCAAAAGACTTGTATTTTCCCATTTTGATTTTAAGAGGTGATATGAGACAACTGGACAGGAAACTAAATGAAGCCAGTATTTAATCCCCATCCAATTTGAAGCTTGAGTCACATGTTGTTTTCCTTTTTGTATATTGGGGTATAATTATGTTACAATGTTATGTTAGTTTCTGCTGTACAATGATGTGAATCAGCTACATGTATACATATATCCCTTCCCTCCTGGACCGCTGTCCCACCCCTCTAGGTCATCACAGAGCACTGAGCTGAGCTCCCTGTGCATGTTGATTGTTCTCTTGATGAGGCTGGCGAATCTCAGTGAATTGTAGGTGTCATGGGAAGAGGTCTGTCAGAGAGCGACACAATCTGAAGCTATAGTCTTCACTTGATAATGAAGAAGAAAATGGGAACACAGTCCAGGGAGAGAGAGAGAGAATCATTTCTATAGAGTCATCCAAGAGCACTCCTGTGAGGGCCTGGTGGTACTGGAGAGAAGACTCTTGTTCACGCATTCATTGTCTAGAGAGACCAGGTGATGAAGCTCCACAAGAGCAGGTGGAGCTGAACCAACAAGGGAGGGGATAAGGGGGGAGGGAACTGGCTTCCAGCTGCCTCAGGTGGCCTGGAGGAATATGCTTTGCTATAAATAGAAATCACAATGGAAAAGCTGTTTTGAGTCTAAGAACTGAAAGCTGAGCTTGTATCAAGCAAGAGAGGTGGATAAGAACTGGGCTGTTTTCCATTCAACCACATTTATGAGGCCCTATAAATATGCCTGAACCTTAGGTAATTTTAATGATATTTTATATTAATGAGGCATTTGATTGAGGTCAGGAGATCACAGCTTGGAGGGAGGAGCAGGTAAATAAGTATAATTTTAACTTGCAAAATGTATAGCTTAATGACCTTTACTCTAAGAGAAAACAGGATGGAGAGAGGTGAAAGTGCTAGGTGACGATGGTTCTCCTCTCCTGTCAAATATAAATCTCGTTAACTGAACGGCGATTTGCTTAAAAGAGCAAATATTCTGAAGAGCATTTCTACATTATTTCTTATTCTGTGAAATCACTGTGAAATGATTTTGGAATAAGAGATCCTTTCTGGAAAAAAAAAAAACTGTTTGCAGTGAGAGGCTGGCAGTTCTCTGACAAGGGGAGAACCTTTGATCCGGTGGTTAAAAACCAAACCAAACAAAACTTGAATGGTTTCCATGCGAGAGGTGTCAAGGAGCCAGTGGAGCAGTGTGTGAGCACTTAATTTTTAAGTAGCGCCTTGGTCAAAATTCAAGTGATAAAGTTCTTTCAGGAGACCTAACCAGAGAGGTGGACAATACCTGTCCCTAGTTAAAAGCGGGCCCCTTGTGCAGTCTTATGAGGAGGAAATGTGTAGGCAGAGAGACAGACTAGGGGCTTGATGCCAGTGGCTCTTTTTTTTGGCCCCACCACATGGCTTGCAGGATATTAGTTCCCCAATTAGGGATTGAACCTGCACCCTCTGCAGTGGAAGTGCAGATTCTTAACCCCTGGACCACCAGGGAAATCTGAGCCAGTGGTTCTTAACCAGTGTATTGAGGAGTCTTACCCGAGAAGCCTTCTGAACTTGCACGAATCTACTTGTTCTGAGCGGGAACCTATTCTCTTCATCAGCTCTCTTGGTCCCTAGGTTACTTGGGACCTTTTATAATTATCAAGTACCGATGAGTCAGGATGGGCTTTGCAGGTGGCTCAGTGGTAAAGAATCCTTCTGTCAATGCAGGAGACAGAAGTTTCATCCCTGGGTGGGGAAGATTCCCTGGAGAAGGAAAAGGCAACCCACTCCAGTACTCTTGCCTGGGAAATCCCATGGACAGAGGAGCCTGGTGGGCTATAGTCTACAGGGTTTCAAAAGAGTTGGACACGACTTGGCGATTAAAACAACAACAACAGCAGTCAGGACAGCATACATCTGGTTTGCCAGGGCCGGTTCTGGTTTACACCTATTGTTCCGATGTGCTTCTTAGTGACACGACTTCTGCTCTCAAATGGCCCTGTTTGGATAGTGATTTATAGATGGGGTCACCTTGTTTATAAGGCACTATTCCTCAGCAAGGACTGTCAGCTTTCCAAAGACTATCCTTGCCCCCACACTGGTGTGCCTCACTGCCACTCTGGGAATAAGACATCAAAAATACTTGCTTAAAAATACCGCCTGACTTGGTCCCCAGGCCTGCGTGAGAAGTTCAAGAGTAGCAATTCAGTGTGTAAACCTGAGACCTTACTTCTTCTACATGCAGCCCACCATTGCCCTGTTAGTTCATTTCTTTGTCTAATTAGACTGTAAGCTCCTTTGAGTCCAAATCTCTCTATATATCGTCCATAGTGCCTGGCCCTGTGCTTGGCATAGAGTGTAATTCCCGTAGTAAAAGAAGACATAACCTCCGCCATGAAAACACCAGCCATCCTGTTTAACAGTTAACAGCTGGGACATCCACAGCGGGGAGAGCTTAGGATGCAGGAGGCTGCAGCGCTCTGAAATGTGGGAAGTGGGCTGGCCTCACAGGTGCATCTGTCACCTGCAGGTGCCAGGTAGCTGGGCTCACAGTCATAATACCACCAGCTTAGTGTTCATCATAAACGAGAGATCCAATTACACCAGCAAAAGGGATTAAGGCTGTAGGCTGGAAATGTTTGAGAGTTCTTGAAGCCTTTGGAGATGTCTGGTTCTCACCTAAGCTTTTGATCACCAGGGCTTGCGAGTAGCAGTGTTTCTCTTTTTGGAATTTCCTCATCACCAGAGCCACTCCCCAGAGGAACTGTATTTTAGGTCAAGGGTCACCTGCTCATTTGTTTTTTTAAACAAAGATCAAACATTCTATTCCACGTTACAGGTGAGGTGCAACATGCAAACACACCTGGGGCATTTTAATCCATCACGGATTGAATGACTGATGAAGGGTCAGAGGTCAGGGTGTTGAGAGAGGGTGCAGGGTGCCAGGTAATCAGAGAAAGCAGAAGACTTTTATTGAGGGTTTTGCTATGTGTCAGGAAATTGCCCTGTATTATCTAAGGTCCGAAGGAGCCCTACTGAAATGTGAGAGATAATCAAGTATTTGCCTCAGATTACAGTTGAGGAAACAGAACTTTGAAAAGTTTAAAGTAACTTGCCCAAGATCACACAGGTAGAAACACAGTTGACCCAAAATTCAAATCCAAATTTATATGACTTCGGAGAGCATGCTTTTCCTTAGTTAAAAAAAAGCAACATACACACTCACACACAGAGTTTAAGAACCCAACAGTACTGAAAGGCTTTTACAAGAAGAAATGTTATTCCATTTATCTGTCTTTATCCTTTGACTCCAGCCTACTACCCAGAGGCAGATGCTTTTAATGCTTGTTGCTGCTGCTTCTCACCTCTGTGTTTCTAAATGAAAATATCTGCTATCTTTCGAGTAAACACTTTAGACATTATTTACTGATTTCCCATTGTGCTGGACAGAGAAGGCAATGGCACCCCACTCCAGTACTCTCACCTGGAAAATCCCATGGACGGAGGAGCCTGGTGGGCCGAAGTCCATGGGGTCACTAAGAGTCGGACAAGACTCAGCGACTTCACTTTCACTTTTCACTTTCATGCATTGGAGAAGGAAATGGCAACCCACTCCAGTGTTCTTGCCTGGAGAATCCCAGGGACGGGGGAGCCTCGTGGGCTGCCGTCTATGGGGTCACACAGAGTCGGACACCACTGAAGCGACTTAGCAGCAGCAGCAGTAGCAGCAGCAGCAGCATTGTACTGGATGGGGATTAAACTCTCTCTCAATTTTCCAATATCACAATTTTTTGTTAAAACAATATTAAATGTTCACATTATTCTGCCCCTAACTCACCACTGATGAACTCAGTAACATACTATGAACAAATTCTTGAACAAATGTTTGTTTTTCCTAGGAATAATTTCCTCCCTGCCCATTTGTTTGATTTTCTTAGTTTTTATTTATAGTTCTTTCCTTATCCTCCAAAAGCATCTAAATACAATACTCCTTCTATCAGACGATACAATTTCCTTTTTTCCATTTTTCTTCCTTTTATCCTTTTGTTCCAATCTGGAGTAGTTGTTCTCCAGGCGTAGGAATATCCTTTGTCTCTTTTCCCTGGATTCTGGGTCTTCCTTTTTCTTTTTTTACTCTCCTGTTTGGATGGAATACTTTCTCTAGGAACTTCCTAAAGGAGGGTATACAGGAGGTAAGGTTTTTTTTTTTTTTAAACTTTGAATGTCTGAAAATCTTATTTTACACTTGATTAATAATTTGGTTGTATATAAAATTCTAGATCGTTAATAATGTTTACTTAGAATTTTGAAGGCACAGCTTCCTGTGTCTTCCAGCTTGAGTGTTGCTGTTGGCAAGTCAAATGTTATTCGTATAGAATCCTCTCTCTCTTTTGATAGTCTTAAATAACATCATAGTGTAGTTTAAGCATTAAAAAAAAATTCCACTCATTTTCTTAGGTACTCAATTAGCCCTTTCAATGCATCCTTCAGTTTTGGGAAGTTTTCTTCTGTTATTTCTTAACAATTTCCTCCTCTCCATTTTTGCTATCCTTTCCCTAATGTCCTATTAATCAGATACTGAATCTTTTGGATCCTCTAATTTTCTTATTTTGTTTACACTCATGTCCATCACTTTATCTTTCCTCCAATTTCCTATAAGATTACTCAACTTTATCTGCCAACTTTTCTATGGATTAAGTAATTTTTAAATCATATTTTTATTTTTCAGAAGGCATTATTGTGGCTTTTTTAGTAGCATACTATTTTTGGTGTATGGATATAATATCTTCTGTAACATTTCTGAGAATATTAATTATTGATTTCTGGAAGTCATCTTCTACTGTCTGAATTAATGCTCTTTCTTCTTCTTTTTTAAAAATGATCTTTCCTGTTAGAGGTTTTCCTTTGGAATCTGTTCATATTTAGGAGTAAGACAACCCAGGTGGCACTAAGTGGTAAAGAACCCACCTGCCAATGTAGGAGACATAAAAGACGCAGGTTCGATCCCTGGGTTGGGAAGATCCCCTGGAGGAGGGCACGGCAACCCACTCCAGTATTCTTGCCTGGAGAATCCCATGGACAGAGGAGCCTGATGGGTTACAGCCCATGGGGTCACACAGAGTTGGATACCAATGAAGCAACTGACACACACAAGGCAACCAAAAGATGCTCGAGCTGCTTGTCTAGTGAAGTGGCAGTGAGCCAATGGCCAGTTTCTTTTCTGGGAAAGTTTAGTTCTCCCTAAGAATAACTCCCTAAGATGGCTGGATGGCATCACCAATGCAATGGACATGAACTTGGGCAAACTCCAGGAGGTGGTGAGGGTCAGGGAAGCCTGGCGTGCTGCAGTCCATAGGATCGAGAAGAGACAGACACAACTAGGGGACTGAACAGCAACAACAAAGCACAGCTCTCCTCCGACGTCTTGCCTGCAAGCATCACTTACAGCCAGAGTTCTGAAAGCTGTGCAGGGCAAGGGAGCTGGTCAGTAAGTAGACAATTACTCAATCTCTGCTCTCAGTGCCTCAACCCCTGCCCTCCTCTGCTCCTAGGGTCCGTGAGAAGTTCAGAGCTTCTCTAGGTCTTCCCCAGACCATAAATCTCCTGTCTCTGATAAAAGATTGAGAGAGGTTGACTATGCTGCTCAAATGCTCAGAGTTCAGACCTGCTGCCTCCAGAGTCCTTGCTCTTAAGCACTACATTAAGTCTGTTAAGGTACTGACTAATGTACTGTAATAAACTGAACTCCTGCCCTAAGGTGGCTGGTGCATTTCTCCCTAGTCCTCTACTTTACCAAGGGAGCTACTGAACGTGACTTAGGAGAGGGAGGAGAAGCATCTTCTCAACATTGCCCCAGATTCTCCTGATGAACCAGGTCATTCTGTGGATGGGTGTCATTTGGTTCATATGCTTAGCTAGGGTAGGAGTTGCCTCCCTGATATCCAATGCCTGGGGGCTGACGGTAGAGTTAGCCGCTCCAGGATCAGCCTATTTCAGGAGCTCGAAGGCCGAGGGCATTTCTGATGACATTAATGCAAGCCTTCCACCATCAGTTTTAGTTTATATCCACTTTTGTTGTTATTGCTGCAAATGGCAATATTTCATTCTTTTTTTATAGCTGAGTAGTATATTATTGTACATATCTATCATCTCCTCTTTTTTAACTTTTTATTTTTTAGTGGAGTATAGTTGATTAACAATGCTGTGAAAATTTCAGATGTACATAAAAATGATTCAGTTATACATATACATGTTTCTAATCTTTTAAAAATTCTTTTCCCATTTAGGTTGTTATATAATCTTGAGCAGAGTTCCCTGTGCTATAGAGTGGGTCTTTGCTGGTTATCCATTTTAAATATAGCACTGTGTACATGTCGATGCCAAGCTCCCTAGTTATTCCTTCCCCCGCCGGCAACCATAAATTTGTTCTTTAAGTCTGTGAGTCTATTTCCGTTTTGTAAATGAGTTCATTTATATATTTCTTTTAAGATTCCATATTTAACTGATAACATAGGATATTTCTCTTTCACTGTCTGACTCACTTCAGTCAGTATGACACCCTCTAGGTCATCCATATTGCTGCAAATGGCATTATGTCATTCTTTTAAATGGCTGAGTAATATTCTATTATATACATGTGCCACATCTTTATCCATTCTTCTGTTGATGGACATTTAGGTTGTTTCCATGCCTTGGCTACTGTAAACTGCTGCAGTGAACACTGGGGTGCATGTACCCTTTTGGACCATGTTTTACTCTGGATATAAGCCCAGGAGTGGGATTGATGGATCAAATGGTAGCTCTATTTTTAGTTTTTCAAGGAATCTCCATACTGTTCTCCAGAGTGGCTGTACCAGTTTACATTCC
Organism: Bos mutus; assembly: GCF_027580195.1. Classification (NCBI taxonomy): domain Eukaryota; kingdom Metazoa; phylum Chordata; class Mammalia; order Artiodactyla; family Bovidae; genus Bos; species Bos mutus. Next base: position 48,698,884 of record NC_091626.1, on the reverse strand, counting down.
CACCAACACTATAGGAGGGTTCCCTCTTCTTCACACCCTCTCCAGCATTTATTGTTTGTAGATTTTTTTGATGATGGCCATTCTGACCACTATGCTACCTCACTGCATTTTTGATTTGCATTTTCTATACAAAAGATCATAACATTTTAAAAACCTTCAACTGAAGGTTTTTTGAGATGACTTTGAGCATTTCTTACAATACTAATAAGTATTTTCCAGACAAACCAGACCAGAACTCAGGGGTGGGGTAAATCAAGGGCAAACAGAAACTCCAAATCTCTTTCTAGATTAGAGGTTGTCCATGTACTACTATTATACAACAAATCATAATATATTTTGATGATGTAAAACTCCAATCAAACTGAATGCTTTCCAGCATCTGAGACAATATTAATAAAAAGGAAATGTGGAAATGTGTGTATGTGTATGAACCTGAAAAAGTGACATATGAACGTGTTTATTTTCCTCAACTACAAAGGTGGCGCCCCTTAGAACTAACAGGAAAAAACCTAACATGCCCCCTCCCCCAGGAGACTTCTAACTGACAAGGAAGTGTTTTTAAGAAGAACAAGAGAAGAACTGACAAGAGAAGAAAAGCCAAACAGCAGGGCCCTATATGGATTTCTGGGGTTTGATACTGCTGCTGCTGCTGCTGCTGCTAAGTCACTTCAGTCATGTCCAACTCTGTGCGACCCCACAGACAGCAGCCCACCAGGCTCCCCTGTCCCTGGGATTCTCCAGGCAAGAACACTAGAGTGGGTTGCCATTTCCTTCTCCAATGCATGAAAGTGAAAAGTGAAAGTGAAGTCACGCAGTCGTGTCTGACTCTTTGCGACCCCATGGACTGCAGCCTACCAGGCTCCTCTGCCCATGGGATTTTCCAGGCAAGACTACTGGAGTGGGGTGCCACTGCCTTCTCCGGGGTTTGATACAGAGGCATGCAATCTTTCACACCAGGTGGAATATTAATGTGAAAAACACTCAATAATGACATCAACAAAAATTGCTATGGGAAAGGTCCTCACCCAACTCATAGCTAATTATGACCCTCAGGAAATCTGTTGAATCTGCCTCATGAATTAGCATAATGTGTGCTAAGCCCAAATATTTTTGCGGAACACATTACTTCCCTCAAGTCAATTACATATCTTTCAGGAGCAAGAATTTAGAGGTTCATTCAGCAAAATTTGTTGATGCCTAGAATGTGCCAGATATAGATCTCAGTGCCAGAGATCTGGCAATCAACAAAGCCCCTGGTGCATGGAGCTTTCATATAACTGGAGGAGAAAGACAACAGTCATACAAACCTGCACTCTGTCAGGAGTGACAGTGGCACAGAAAGCAGTAACCCACAGATGCATGGTAAGGGGCAGGATGCGATGCTTGAGAATTAGTAGGAAGGATCTCTCTAATGAAGTGACATGTGGGCAGAGACCACATGAAGTAAGAAGAGAAAGAACTAAGGCAAGAGCATCTTATACTTCTTTATGTCACACTGCTTCTGTTACAGGCATACCCTGCTTCATTGTGCTTTGCAGATACTTCTTTTTTTTTTTCCCCCACAAATTGAAGGTTGGTGGCAAGCCAGCATTATCAGATGATGGTTAACATTTTTAGCAATAAGGTATTTAAAATTAAAGTATCAGTCAGTCAATTCAGTCGCTCAGTCATGTCCGACTCTTTGTGACTCCATGAATCGCAGCACGCCAGGCCTCCCTGTCTATTACCAACTCTCAGAGTTCACTCAGACTCAGGTCCATCGAGTCGGTGATGAAATCCAGCCATCTCATCCTCTTTTGTCCCCTTATCCTCCTGCCCCCAATCCCTCCCAGCATCAGAGTCTTTTCCAATGAGTCAACTCTTCGAATGAGGTGCCCAAAGTACTGGAGTTTCAGCTTTAGCATCATTCCTTCCAAAGAAATCCCAGGGCTGATCTCCTTCAGAATGGACTGGTTGGATCTCCTTGCAGTCCAAGGGACTCTCAAGAGTCTTCTCCAACACCACAGTTCAAAAGCATCAATTCTTTGGCGCTCAGCTTTCTTCACAGTCCAACTCTCACATCCATGCATGACCACTGGAAAAACCATAGCCTTGACTAGACAGACCTTTGTTGGCAAAGTAATGTCTCTGCTTTTGAATATGCTATCTAGGTTGGTCATAACATTTCTTCCAAGGAGTAAGCATCTTTTAATTTCTTGGCTGCAGTCACCATCTGCAGTGATTTTGGAGCCCCCAAAAATAAAGTCTGACACTGTTTCCACTGTTTCCCCATCTATTTCCCATGAAGTGATGGGACCAGATGCCATGATCTTTGTTTTCTGAATGTTGAACTTTAAGCCAACTTTTTCACTCTCCTCTTTCACTTTCATCAAGAGGCTTTTTAGTTCCTCTTCACTTTCGGCCATAAGGGTGGTGTCATCTGCCTATCTGAGGTTATTGATATTTCTCCCAGAAATCTTGATTTCAGCTTGTGTTTCTTCCAGCCCAGCGTTTTTCATGATGTACTCTACATATAAATTAAATAAACAGGGTGACAATATACAGCCTTGACGTATTCCTTTTCCTATTTGGAACCAGTCTGTTGTTCCATGTCCAGTTCTAACTGTTGCTTCCTGACCTGCATACAGATTTCTCAAGAGGCAGGTCAGGTGGTCTGGTATTCTCATCTCTTTAAGAATTTTCCACAGTTTATTGTGATCCACACAGTCAAAGGCTTTGGCATAGTCAATAAAGCAGAAGTAGATGTTTTTCTGGAACTCTCTTGCTTTTTCCATGATCCAGCGAGTATGGCAATTTGATCTCTGTCTGGTTCCTCTGCCTTTTCTAAAACCAGCTTGAACATCAGGAAGTTCACGGTTCACGTATTGCTGAAGCCTGGCTTGGAGAATTTTGAGCATTACTTTACTAGCATGTGAGATGAGTGCAATTGTGCGGTAATTTGAGCATTCTTTGGCATTGCCTTTCTTTGGGATTGGAATGAAAACTAACCTTTTCCAGTCTTGTGGACACTGCTGAGTTTTCCAAAGCACTTTTACAACATCATCTTTCAGGATCTGAAATAGCTCAACTGGAATTCCATCACCTCCACTAGCTTTGTTCGTAGTAATGCTTTCTAAGGCCCATTTGACTTCACATTCCAGGATGTCTGGCTCTAGGTGAGTGATCACACCATCGTGATTATCTTGGTCATGAAGATCTTTTTTGTACAGTTCTTCTGTACCTGCCACCTCTTCTTAATATCTACTGCTTCTGTTAGGTCCATACCATTTCTGTCCTTTATCGAGCCCATCTTTGCATGAAATGTTCCCTTGGTATCTCTGATTTTCTTGAAGAGATCTCTAGTCTTTCCCATTCTGTTGTTTTCCTCTATTTCTTTGCATTGATCGCTGAAGAAGGCTTTCTTATCTCTTCTTGCTATTCTTTGGAACTCTGCATTCAGATGGGTATATCTTTCCTTTTCGCTTCTCTTCTTTTCACAGCTATTTGTAAGGCCTCCCCAGACAGCCATTTTGCTTTTTTGCATTTCTTTTCCATGGGGATGGTCTTGATCCCTGTCTACTGTACAATGTCATGAGCCTCCATCCATAGTTCATCAGGCACTCTATCTATCAGATCTAGTCCCTTAAATCTATTTCTCACTTCCACTGTATAATCATAAGGGATTTGATTTAGGTCATACCTGAATGGTCTAGTGGTTTTCCCTACTTTCTTCAATTTAAGTCTGAATTTGGCAATAAGGAGTTCATGATCTGAGCCACAGTCAGCTCCTGGTCGTGTTTTTGTTGACTGTATAGAGCTTCTCCATCTTTGGCTGCAAAGAACATAATCAGTCTGATTTCAGTGTTGACCATCTGGTGATGTCCATGTGTAGAGTCTCTTTTGTGTTGTTGGAAGAGGATGTTTGCTATGACCAGTGCATTTTCTTGGCAAAACTCTAATAGTCTTTGCCCTGCTTCATTCCATATTCCAAGGCCAAATTTGCCTGTTACTCCAGGTGTTTCTTGACTTCCTACTTAAGGTAGGAATTAAGGTATATACACTGCTTTAAGGCTATTGCATACTTAATAGACTACAGCATGGTATAAACATAACTTTTATGTGTACTCGGAAACCAAAACATTCATGTAACTTGCTTTATTGTGGAATTTGCTTTGTTGTGATGGTCTGGAACTGGATCTGCAACATTTCTAAGGTAGCCTATATATAAACTGAACATACTGCTACTGCTACTGCTAAGTCACCTCAGTCGTGTCTGACTCTGTGCGACCCCATGGACGGCAACCCACCAGGCTCCCCCGTCCCTGGGATTCTCCAGGCAAGAACACTGGAGTGGGTTGCCATTTTTCCTTCTGCAGTGCATGAAAGTAAAAAGTGAAAGTGAAGTCGCTCAGTTGTGTCCGACTCTCAGCGACCGCATGGACTGCAGCCTACTAATCTTGCCTGGGATTTTCCAGGCAAGAGTACTGGAGTGGGGTGCCATTGCCTTCTCCTAAACTGAGCATAACTGGTGCTTATAAATAGCAGTTGATCAACTTAGTGATCCTTTGAGTTTGTTTTCTTTTGATGAGTAAAAGGATTAAAGAAAGTAGAATCTGGTGAGTTTACTGCATTGTCTAGTTTAGTGGTCCTAATGAAGGGTTACTCCTTGGAAGGAAAGTTATGACCAACCTAGATAGCATATTCAAAAGCAGAGACATTACTTTGCCAACAAAGGTCTGTCTAGTCAAGGCTATGGTTTTTCCAGTGGTCATGTATGGATGTGAGAGTTGGACTGTGAAGAAGGCTGAGCGCCGAAGAATTGATGCTTTTGAACTGTGGTGTCGGAGAAGACTCTTGAGAGTCCCTTGGACTGCAAGGAGATCCAACCAGTCCATTCTGAAAGAGATTAGCCCTGGGATTTCTTTGGAAGGAATGATGCTAAAGCTGAAACTCCAGTACTTTGGGCACCTCATGCGAAGAGTTGACTTATTGGAAAAGACTCTGATGCTGGGAGGGATTGGGGGCAAGAGGAGAAGGGGACGAAAGAGGATGAGATGGCTGGATGGCATCACTGACTCGATGGATGTGAGTCTGGGTGAACTCTGGGAGTTGGTGATGGACAGGGAGGCCTGGTGTGCTGCGATTCATGGGGTTGCAAAGAGTCGGACACAACTGAGCGACTGATCTGATCTGATCTGAATGAAGGGTTGATTTTGCCTGCCAGGGGATATCTGGCAATGTCTGAAGACATTTTGATTATGATGACCTGGGAGGATGGGGAGGGTATCACTGGCATGTCCTGTGTAAAAGCCAAGGATGCTATTAAACATCCTATGGTGCACAGGATAAATTCATACAGTAAAGAATGAGTGGGTGCAAAATAATGGGTGTAAAAAATTGGGACCTTGATGTGGTCCCAGGCAGGCTGCCCTCTCTGATGAGAGCTGAGAACCTGAACAGAACGAGCTCTTTCAAACAACCCCATCAAGATATAAGGGTATCTACAGGCAGGGAAGATCCACAGTACTTGGAGTTATTACCTTGGGACATCTGTTCTAAGCTTGGTAACAGATTTGGTCAGATGGTTCCTAAGTTTATTCACTAAGCAACATTAAGTAAAAGTTTTCTGCATGAATGTGGTATAAGAGAGGGCAAGGCAATGAGATGTGGTCCCATGGGAGGCATGAAGACCAACACCTGCAAAGTGACAAGGGCCACAAAGGAGGAGAAAACAAATGAGGTACAGGAAGGAAGCAATGAGTTCTGTTGGGGTGACTCATGTAAGTTTAACATGTGAGGTATCACTGAAGCTGGGCTTTGACAGTGAGTAGGGTTTAAACAAGTAGAGAAGGAAGCAGAGGATATGCTGGGTAGAGGGTAAAGTATGAAAACAGATACAAAGGTAGGGAATAATGTTATCACAGCAACTTTGCTTTGTGTGCATGCTCGGTCATATCTGACTTTTGTGACCTCAGGGACTGTAGACTGTCAGACTCCTCTGTCCATGGAATTCTCCAGGCAAGAATACTGGAATGGGTTGCCATTCCCTTCTCCAGGGGTCTTCCTGACCCAGGGATTGAACCTGTGCTTCCTGCTTGGCAGGCAAATTCTTTACGACTGAGGTGCCTGGGAAACCCTATTACAATGATTGCCATCAAGTAATGGCTTTCCTGGTGGCTCAGACAATAAAGAATCTGCCTGCAATGCAGGAGACCCGGGTTTGATCCCTGGATCTGGAAGATCCACTGAATAAGGGAATGGCCACCCACTCCATTATTCTTGCCTGGAGAATTCCATGGACAGAGGTGCCCAACTGGCTACAGTCCATGGAGTTGCAAAGAGTTGGACATGACTGAGCCACTAACACACTAACCAACAAATTCCTTATGGTAGGTGTGCTGCCAAGAACTTTATAATGAAAAACTATAGTATAAACTGAAAACTGATATATAAGAAGCAGTTGAAACCTAGCATGATCCAAAGTGACTTGCATTCCCATCTTAAGCATTTCAAAAAGATAATGAAACATAGGAAGTGTTACCTGAGGACAGTTGCATAAATATCGAAGCAGTTCACCAATATACTGAATGACAGTGATGTTATATTTTCTGCAGTCATCCCAAAACTGGCTGGCTGAAAATTTGGTCCGCAAAACAAGAGTAGCACCTAGCGAGAAGGAATAGAAGGTACCAATAAAGGAATGCTACCAAAAAAGTCCCAAGTTATATTTTTCACTTTTGAAATTTATATGTGAATTACATTCATAAACAGGTGTTAGGGACCAACTATATTCAATGCAAAAAAAAAAAAATAAGACATGGTTTTATTCAATAGGAGATTGCAGTATAGTGGGGGAGAAGACATAAAGTTTTCTAGTAAAAGTCAGCTTGCAATAAATAAACACAGTCCAGTGAAGCCCTAAGGGTGTGTGTGTGTGTTGGGGGAGGTAGATTAATTTTTCCTGGGCAAGGGCTGAGAAAGACGTATTTTTAAAAAGGTAGGATTTGAATTAGGTCTTGAGAAATGAATATGAAGAAAAATGAGAGAATTCCTGGCAGAGGAAAAAACAAGAACATAAAGGATGGTCCAGAAGGTTGGGGGATGGCCAAGATTCAGTTGGTCTGTGACCAGAGTGGTGAAAGGTGAGTGGGTCAAAGGAGATGAACCTGGAGAAGCAGCTAGGCTTGCAATCCTGGAGAGTTTGTAAGTGTCTTGAGCAAGCAGGAAATAGTCTTCTATGGTGGATGATATAGACAGAATAATGGTTCCCAACACATCCACATCCTAATCTCTAGAACCCATGAATATGCTACCTTACATGACAAAAGGGAATATGTAGATGTGATTAAACTAAGGATCTTGGAAAGGGGAGATTATCCTTCTCCATGGGAGGGCAGATAGATTGAAAACCACAATCACAGAAAACTAACCAATCTGATCACATGGACCACAGTGTTGTCTAACTCAATGAAACTAGGAGCCATGCTGTGTGGGGCCATCCAGGATGGATGGGTCATGGTGGAGAGTTCTGACAAAATGTGGCCCACTGGAGAAGGGAATGGCAAACCACTTCAGTATTTTTGCCTTTAGAACCCCATGAACAACAAGAAAAGACAAAAAGATAGGACACTGAAAGATGAACTCCCTTGGTCGGAAGGTGCCCAATATGCTACTGGAGATTAGTGGAGAAGTAATTCCAGGAAGACTGAAGAGATGGAGCCAAAGCAACAACAACACCCAATTGTGAATGTGACTGGGGACGGAAGTAAAGTCTATGCTGTAAAGAGCAATATTGCATAGGAATCTGGAATGTTAGGTCCATGAATCAAGGCAAATTGGAAGTGGTCAAACAGGAGATGGCAAGAGTGAACATCAACATTCTAGGAATCAGTGAACTAAAATGGACTGGAATGGGTGATTTTAACTCCGATGACCATTGTATCTACTACTGTGGGCAAGAATCCCGTAGAAGAAATGGAGTAGCCATCACAGTCAACAAAAGTCTGAAATGCAGTACTTGGATGCAATCTCAAAAACGACAGAGTGATCTCTGTTCATTTCCAAGGCAAACCATTCAATATCACAGTAATCCAAGTCTATGCCCCAACCAATAAGGCTGAAGAAGCTGAAGTTGAATAGTTCTATGAAGACCTACAAGACCTTTTAGAACTAACACCCAAAAAAGATGTCCTTTTCATTATAGGGGACTGGAATGCAAAAGTAGGAAGTCAAGAGATACCTGGAGTAACAGGCAAATTTGGCCTTGGAGTACAAAATGAAGCAGGTCAAAGGCTAACAGATTTTGCCAAGAGAACACACTGGTCATAGCAAACACCCTCTTCCAACAACACAAGAGAAGACTCTACACATGGACATCACCAAGTGGTCAACACTGAAATCAGGTTGATTATATTCTTTGCAGCCAAAGATGGAGAAGCTCTATACAGTCAGCAAAAATAAGACCAGGAGCTAACTGTGGCTCAGATCATGAACTCCTTATTGCCAAATTCAGATTTAAATTGAAGAAAGTAGGGAAAACCACTAGACCATTCAGGTATGACCAAAATCAAATCCCTTACAATTATACAGTGGAAGTGACAAATAGATTCAAGGGATTAGATCTGATAGAGTGCATGAAGAACTATGGACAGAGGTTCATGACATTGTACAGGAGGCAAGGATCAAGACCATCCCCAAGAAAAAGAAATGCAAAAAGGCAAAATGGTTGTCTGAAGAGGCCTTACAAATAGCTGAGAAAAGAAGAGAAGTGAAAGGCAAAGCAGAAAAGGAAAGATATGCCCATTTTAATGCTGAGTTCCAAGAACAGCAAGGAAAGATAATAAAGCCTTCTTCAATGATCAATGCAAAGAAATAGAGGAAAGCAATAGAATGGAAAAGACTAGAGATCGCTTCAAGAAAATTAGAGATAGCAAGGGAACATTTCATGTAAAGATGGGCACAAACAAGGACAGAAATGGTATGGACCTAACAGAAGCAGAAGATATTAAGAAGAGATGGCAAGAATATATAGAAGAACTATACAAAAAAGATCTTCACAACTCAGATAATCACGATGATGTGATCACTCACCTAGAGCCAGACATCCTGGAATGTGAAGTCAAGTGGGTCTTAGGAAGCATCACTATGCACAAAACTAATGGAGGTGATGGAATTCCAGTTGAGCTATTTCAAATCCTAAAAGATGATGCTGTGAAAGTGCTGCACTCAATATGTCAGCAAATCTGGAAAACTCAGCAGTGGCCACAGGACTGAAAAGGTCAGTTTTCATTCCAATCCCAAAGAAATGCAATGCCAAAGAATGCTCAAACCATCACACAATTGCACTCATCTCACATGATAGGAAAGTAATGCTCAAAATTCTCAAAGCCAGGCTTCAACAGTATGTGAACCATGAACTTCCAGATGTTCAAGCTGGATTTAGAAAATGCAGAGGTACCAGTGTTCAAATTGCCAACATCTACTGTATCTTCAAAAAAGCAAGAGAGTTCCAGAAAAACATCTACTTCTGCTTTATTGACTATGTCAAAGCCTTTGACTGTGTGGATCACAACAAACTGCGGAAAATTCTTAAAGAGATGGGAATACCAGACCATCTGACCTGCCTCCTGAGAAATCAGTATGCAGCTCAGGAAGCAACAGTAGAACTGGACATGGAACAACAGACTGGTTCCAAATAGGGAAAGGAGTACATCAAGGCTGTATATTGCCACATTGCGTATTTAACTTATATACAGAGTACTTCATGAGAAATGCTGGACTGGATGAAGCACTAGCTGGAATCAAGGTTGCTGGGAGAAATATCAATAACCTCAGATATGCAGATAATACCACCCTCATGGCAGAAATCGAAGAGGAACTAAAGGGCCTCTTGATGAAAGTGAAAGAGGAGAGTGAAAAAGTTGGCTTAAAACTCAACATTCAGAAAACAAAGATCATGGCATCCGGTCCCGTTCAGTTCAGTTCAGTTCAGTTGCTCAGTTGTGTCCGACTCTTTGTGACCCCATGAATTGCAGCACGCCAGGCCTCCCTGTCCATCACCAACTCCCAGAGTTTACCCAAACTCATGTCCATCGAGTTGGTGATGCCATCCTGTCATCTCATCCTCTGTTGTCCCCTTCTCCTCCTGCCCCCAATCCCTTCCAGCATCAGAGTCTTTTCATGGCAAATGAATGGGGAAACAGTGACAGACTATTTGGACTCCAAAATCACTGCAGATGGTGACTGCAACCATGAAATAAAAAGACGCTTGCTCCTTGGAAGAAAAGTTATGACCAACCTAGACAGCATATTAAAAAGCAGAGACATTACTTTACCAACAAAGGTCCATCTAGTCAAAGCTATGGTTTTTCCAGTAGTCATGTATGGATGTGAGAGTTGGACAAAAAGAAAGCTGAGCACCAAAGAATTGATGCTTTTGAACTGTGGTGTTGGAGAAGACTCTTGATAGTCCCTTGGACTGCAAAGAGATCCAGCCAGTCCATCCTAAAGGAAATCAGTCCTGAATATTCATTGGAAGGACTGATGCTGAAGCTGAAACTCCAATACTTTGGCCACCTGATGCGAAGAGTTGACTCATTGGAAAAGACCCTGATGCTGGGAAAGATTGCAGGTGGGAGGAGAAGGGGACGACAGAGGATGAGACGATTGTATGGCATCACTGACTCAATGGACATGAGTTTGAGTAAACTCTGGGAGTTGGTGATGGACAAGGAGGCCTGGCATGCTGCAGTCCATGGGGTAGCAAAGATTTGGACACTACTGAGTGACTGAACTGAACTGAACTGATTGGGAGAGACCAATATAATCACAAAGGTGCTGATAAGAAGTCAAGAAGGTCAAGGGTAGTAGGAGAAAGCACGACAAAAACAAAAGCCTGGAGTGAAATGTTTTGAAGATGAAAAAAGGGGCTACAAGCCAAAGAATGTGAGCAGCCTCCGGGAGATAGGAAAGGCAAGAAAATGGACTCTTCCCTACAAGCTTCCAGAAGGAATGTAGCCTTGCTGACATCTTGACTTTCAGACTTCTAACTTTCAAAAAAGGGAGAGAACCAACCTGTGTTGTTTTAAACCACAAAGTTCATGGTCATTTGTTACAGTGGCAATAGAAAACTAATACGATAGGTAAAAACAATGTACCTATGATATCCAACCTAACATAAGCGTGAAATGTAGTAAAGTGAAATAAAAATATCACAGATATTTTTCATGTTATTAGTTAATTTCTACACCTAAACATGCAAAATCAAATGTTTAAGGAGAAATTTTTAAAAAATACTATATTTTCCTTTTTAGCATTTATCTATTATGCTTAAGTAGATGTATGAGCGATTGATTTATCCCCAGGAGGGCTTCAGAGTCATTCTGTTTTTGAAGGGCCCAACAATATGATCAGACCCAGGCATTCCTTGCTGATTTGGAGACTGGTATTGGTGCTGGATTAAGGGTTTTATAGCCGATCAGTAAGCTGATGAGGAAAAGGAACAGAGGTTTGGGCAGTCATGTGTATTTGTATATGAATTAATATATGCATACGTTACTATATATACATATATAACTACTTAAAATGTCACATGGGAGAAAAAGTTAAGTTTTTTAGTTTAGTTGGAAAGTTAGAGGTAGTCTCCTGGAAGAGGTGGATATTGGACTGAGACTTCATGTACACAAGGGGCAGAAATCCTGTAGACAGTAGTAAGAATGGCAATTCTAATGTAAATGGTAACGTTTCAGAAGGAAAGAGAAGAGATGGGGAAATCTAAGTATTCTGACCGGAGCTGAGAGCCTGTGGGAAGAGGGAAGAATAAAGTAGAATGGGCCAGCTGAATGAGAAGTTTAAACTAGGTGCTAATGGAGATCAACATGCAGATTTCTGAAGACAGAAATGGCATAAGAGAATTATTTGTGGAATCAAAGGATCAAGTATCTTAACCTGTATAAAGACCTAAAAGACTTAAAAGAAGCTTGCTCTTTGATATGCTGAACAATTAAAGCATTATATTAAAAGACATGCAGGCATGAGAAAATAGAAATTCTTTTTATTTATTTATTTGGCCTTGGGGCTTGTGGGATCTTAGTTTCCTGATCAGGAATTGAACCCAGGCCCTCAGCAATGAAAATGTGGAGTCCTAACCAATGGACCATCATGGAATTCACTATAAATTCTTTTAGATGTTTGCTATGTGTAAGCCAAACAACCTCAGTATTAACATGGAATTAAACACTATTCCTAGCACACAGGAAAATAGCAAATTTTGTATTACTTTTCCTTATGAGCACATTGAATGTGTACTGGGCTTCAATACCCTGTTGAGAGGAAAAGCTTACCAGTCACCATACATCCATGTAAGCCAATCAGAAGTGCAGCACTGTGGTACAAGGGTAGGGGGGAATAGATTACATCATCCTGTGTAACCTTGGAGGCAATAGCAAGGCCAATTCCGTACCAAATGCGTTGATGATTGATCTTTGCAGCTTTCGGGAGACCTGCATAAAGGCACAAGAGAAGCATGAGTGAATCAAGAATGGTTATTCACAGACACATGGTCTGGGACAGAGATGTATCTTAGGAAGATTCTTCATCTAGTAATTAGAAGATTGCATTTGGTGAGACCAGAAGTTCACAGTTTTTTTCTGTAAAGGACCAGATGGTAAACGATTTAGGTTTTGCAGGGTCATAAGTCTCTATTGCAACTACTCAACTCTGCTATTACGGCTGAAAGCAGCTAAACACAAAAAGTAATGAACTTGGCCCTGTGGACATGAAACTTTACTTACAGAACTGGTGGTGGTGTGGTGTTTGTGACCCACAGGCTATGGTTTGCTGACCCCTGAGTTAGCTGGTTATTAGAGTGCTAAGATGAGGAAAAACGAATGACTGTCTATTGAATTTCTGCTTTGGGTCTACCATCTTGCTAAGTATCCTTGAAGGACAGGGGTTTGAACTGCCTGGGGTCACTTATATGAGGATTTTTTTCAGTGGTAAACACACTGATGGTTGGTTGAATCCATGGATGAAAAATCGCAGATGCAGAAGAACCTATATGGAGGGCCTTCTATCAGTTATATGTAGATCTTCTGCTGTGTGGACCCTCGTATTGTTCAAGGGTCAACTGTATTGTCAAATTTTCACTCAATTCTTATAATTAATGATATAAGTAGAATTATATTCTCTAGTTCACAGATGAGAAGACTGAGAATCAGAGAGAATACATCCCTATCCATCCTATCTCTTTCCTTCATAGCCACTTCTATGAATTTCTCACATACTCTTCTACAGTTTTTTATGTAAATATAGGCTCATTTGCTCATATGTTCTTGCCCTTTCCCCCAATTAAAAAAAAACAAACCATACTATTCTGCACTTCCCCCCTTCACTAACAAAGTATTTTTAAGTTCTGTCTATATTTGTATGTAGAAATTTCCCTTATTTTTTCATCCACTTATTCTCTCTGCATTTACTCCTTTGTGTATGTGTTTTATAGTTTATTCACACTAATTTGCAATTTCAAACGATGCTGGTCCACACGTGGAAAAACCTGGTCCACATGGCACTTCACACTGTGAATGATGCTCCATCTGTAGGATAAATTTGCTGATGTGAGACTGCTGGGCCAAAAGGTATCAGACCTCGTAATTTTGTTAGACACTGGCACTTTGCCAGTTATTAGGGCTGTCCCCATTGACTCCCCCATCAGTAATATAGGAGTGCACCTGTTTCCTCATAGCGCTTCAAAAGTGTCCTTTCAAATGTTGGAATTTCTGACAATCTGAAAGGTGAAAAAATGGTATCTCAGTGTATTTTTAGTACACTATGTACATTGTATTTTCTTAACTATAATTTATGTAAATTTTTTTATAAGACTCAATTGAAAGAGTATGCTTATATTGTTTCCCATGGGAGTCAGTTTAGTTGGGGAGGCCATGAAGTCATTGCAAAGCGGATGGGTCTAGAGTTTAAAACCTGAGTGGGTCAGTTGGCTTTGTGAAGAGAAAGGCAATCTGTTTAGATTAAGATGCTTCAATATTTGATGGTATTGCCTAAATAAAAGCAAGTTGTTATAAGGAAAAGCAGTATGACTGGCAAACTACCGTCATTGTAAACACAGTTCACAATTGATGGTCTTTGATGTCATTAATATTGATGCTCCATTCTATACTAATAATGAGAAACAGAATAAAGAATCAACAAATCAATTGTATTCACCTTGAAAAAAAATTATCCAGATAGTAAAAACTCAGAATTATATTTCTTAAAACAGAAACACACATCTTTTGCTGGTGTTAAGCACTTTCAGAAAAATTCCTGATTTAAACTTTTGTATTAATTAAGAAATAATATTTGGTAACTATTATATAACTTTGTGCTAATGACTGCTTTTGAGAAACAGGGAAAACATTTTGTTCTCTGATTGCTTAAATGAATTCTTTTTATTAATGTTTATACTAGTAACTTCCATTGTATAATCATAAGGGGTTTGATTTAGGTCATAGCTGAATGGTCTAGTGGTTTTCCCTACTTTCTTCAATTTAATAAGGAGTTCATGATCTGAGCCACAGTCAGCTCCCAGTCTTATTTTTGCTGACTATATAGAGCTTTTCCATCTTTGGCTGCAAAGAATATAATCAATCTGATTTCGGTGTTGACCATCTGGTGATGTCCATGTGTAGAGTCTTCTCTTGTGTTGTTGGAAGAGGGTGTTTGCTATGACCAGTGCATTTTCTTGGCAAAACTCTATTAGTATTTGCTCTGCTTCATTCTGTATTCCAAGGCCAAATTTGCCTGTTACTCCAAGTGTTTCTTGACTTCCTACTTTTGCATTCCAGTCCCCTATAATGAAAAGGACATCTTTTTTGGATTTTAGTTATAGAAGTTCTTATAGGTATTCATAGAACCGTTCAACTTCAGCTTCTTCAGCATTACTGGTTGGGGCATAGGTTTGGATTACCGTGATATTAAATGATTTGCCTTGGAAACGAACAGAGATCACTCTGTTGTTTTTGAGATTACATCCAAGTACTGCATTTTGGACTCTTTTGTTGACCATGATGGCTACTCCATTTCTTCTATGGGATTCTTGCACATAGTAGTAGATATAATGGTCATCTGAGTTAAATTCACCCATTCCAGTTCATTTTAGTTTGCTGATTTCTAGAATGTCGACGTTCACTCTTGCCATCTCCTGTTTGACCACTTCCAATTTGCCTTGATTCATGGACCTAACATTCCAGGTTCCTATGCAATATTGCTCTTTACAGCATCAGACCTTGTTTCTATCACCAGTCACATCCACAGCTGGGTATTGTTTTTGCTTTGGCTCCATTCCTTCATTCTTTCTGGAGTTATCACAATAAACTGTGGAAAATTCTGAAAGAGGTGGGAATACCAGACCACCTGACTTGCCTCTTGAGAAACCTATATGCAGGTCAGGAAGCAACAGTTAAAACTGGACATGGAACAACAGACTGGTTCCAAATAGGAAAAGGAGTACGTCAAGGCTGTATATTGTCACCCTGCTTATTTAACTTATATGCAGAGTACATCATGAGAAATGCTGGGCTGGAAGAAGCACAAGCTGGAATTAAGATTGCTGGGAGAAATATCAATAACCTCAGACATGCAGATGATACCACCCTCATGGCAGAAAGTGAAGAGGAACTCAAAAGCCTCTTGATGAAAGTGAAAGAGGAGAGTGAAAAGTTGGCTTAAAGCTCAATATTCAGAAAACAAAGATCATGGCATGTGGTCCCATCACTTCATGGGAAATAGATGGGGAAACAGTGGAAACAGTGTCAGACTTTATTTTTTTGGGCTCCAAAATCACCGCAGATGGTGACTGCAGCCATGAAATTAAAAGATGCTTACTCCTTGGAAGGAAAGTTATGACAAACCTAGATAGCATATTCAAAAGCAGAGATGTTACTTTGCCAACAAAGGTCCATCTAGTCAAGGCTATGGTTTTTCCAGTGGTCATGTATGGATGTGAGAGTTGGACTGTGAAGAAAGCTGAGCGTTGAAGAATTGATGCTTTTGAACTGTGGTGTTGGAGAAGACTCTTGAGAGTTCCTTGGACTGCAAGGAGATCCAACCAGTCCATCCTAAAGGACATCAGTCCTGGGTGTTCATTGGAAGGAATGATGCTGAGGCTGAAACTCCAGTACTTTGGCCACCTCATGGAAGAGTTGACTCATTAGAAACGACTCTGATGCTGGGAGGGATTGGGGGCAGGAGGAGAAGGGGACAACAGAGGATGAGATGGCTGAATGGCATCACTGACTTGATGGACGTGAGTTTGGGTGAACTCTGGGAGTTGGTGATGGACAGGGAGGCCTGGCGTGCTGCGATTCATGGGGTCGCAAAGAGTCAGACACGACTGAGCTACTGAACTGAACTGAATACTAGTAACTTGGCAGATATTTTATTCAGAGATAAGAAGAAAGGTAAAATAAACATCAACCCAATTATATTCCAATTAAATCTAAATTCTGAATTATGGGATTGGATCAAAGAGTGCTTATTCTCTTTTTCCCCTAATCTGGGTTTTATACTTCATGGCAAAACCTGCAGTTGTAAACAAGTTCTGTACTTCTCTGTTTAGTATTAAGACTAGAACTCCCAGTCACTAGTTAAGGGCTTGTTTTACCTCAATTACTTCCCAAATCAAAGTTTACAGTTTAGTTTTACCATTCTATTAAGAAATGAGGGTATAAGTTCCATATATTGAGGTAGTTCTGGAGGTAGTGGAAGCATCTGGTTAAACCCTGTCATCCTATCATTCTGTTGACATGGCGAAATAGAACTTTTGACAAAGAACGATAGCTGTTATGCTCTGGAGATGAGCTTTAATAGGTCATCCCAAGCTACCCCTCCTCATAAGGCTCAAAGTAACCCTTATCTCTAATGTTTGATTATTTTACAAGGAGGATGCATGCTAGAATTATCTGCTTGAGTTAAAATTTTAATCAAATGACTCACATATTCAACTTTCCAATATTATTAAGAATAATTAGGATGCTGGGGGTAGCTTCTTATCCTTTCTTAAATATATTCTCTCAGTCTTCATATGATTACATTTTGGTAACATTTCCCTGACCTTGAGTAGGCAGACACCAAATAGCTATCAGATGGATGAACTGGGAGGTATTCTGGCAGAGAGGTCAGTTGTATGAGCTGTGGAGTCAGCCTAGCAAAGTGAAGCCTGACACTTCTACTTCCTATCTTGGGAAGCTCTTAAACTCTCTAGGCATCAGTATCTGAATCTGTAAAACAGGAATAAGAGTAGTACCTGTCTTAAGAGTGGTGGGAGAAATGTATGAACAAATACCACAGAGCTCCTAGAAGAGCACCTAGTACATCTACCTTTAATGTTGCCTGTTCCACATAGCAGTGTTTCAGTAATATGACAGTTGGCAGTGTTTTCTCTTAGCGGCTTATGTAAAATAATAGTACAGCTTACACCGAAGGTGTAAGACATCCTAGATTTGACGAAATACAGCATTTTAGGCCCTAAGCTAAGAGCCATTCTACATCCACAGAACCAAACACCTCCAAGTCATTGTTGCATTGAAAGACAGTGGTCAAAATGTTTGTACAAATATAACCCCATTATTGTTCTATAGCCTTTTTTGGTAGTCCACTTATAATTGGTTATACATTATATATGGATGCTGGACAGAGTATAATCAAAATGTAGCAATCATTAAAAAAATTCCAAAATCTGTTCAGTGCCCAATCTTAATAAAAAAGCAACAATCGTTTTGAAAAAAATCCTAACAACCTATTCAGCACCAAATCTTATCATCACCATAAGTATTTTTGTAGTTCTTGGTTAACCTCTCTACCTGTTCTATACACCAACTGGGGGAAGTATGTGTACCTTAGAAAAACCCAAATGGTTTCATGTGCTATGGAAAAAGATCATACTTCCCACAGGCAATGAGCTAAATCCCCTGAAGTATTAGTTATCTGATAAGCCTTGCCAAAGAAAGAGAGCATTTAAAAATCTAACCCAACATTTAACTCTTTCAGGATAGGTCCATTGCTTTGAGAATCCCCTCTTTATTTTTTACCTGTGGTTCCAGAAGTATAAATATACAAGGCAGGAGTGGAAAAGGTGACTTCCGACCTCCAGGATTCTGGGACAGGTTCACTTGACACTTCATCCACTTTGTCTAAGAAAGAGTTGACCCCATCCGTGTTAGAAGTTCTGCTCACATAATAGACAGCCACATCATCTTTCTTCAAGCTTGGCAGCACCTCTTCAACAGCGGCTTGTAGTTCTTAATTTAATAAGAGAAAAAAATCCAAACAAACTAAATTAGTCCATTCAAGCTCTATTAGTGCAATACATTTTGTAGTGATTTTGTTTCCACTAAGTGTTGTTAAAACACGTAGACACAGTAATGTTTATAGTTATGTATTTCTAACATGGAATTTACCACATCTGAAAATATCACAAGATCCCAATATTTAAGGGAAGGCTGAGTTTTGATGGTTTAAAAAGCGACAGATGATTGAAATCTGTACATTACATGGCAAATGTAAACAAACCACATAAGGGTAAAAACCAAGATTACATGTGTATGACTTATATGCATATCTGATATATATATATCTCAAAAAACTCCAGAAATGAATTTAGTTATTCCCAGTGTATGCCCCACAGGACCAGAGATTTTAAAAAAAGAAAATTTTAAGGACAAAGAGAAATGAAAAGAAGGGAACCATGCTACTGAAAGGATAATAAGCTAACTTTATGTAACACATTTTTAAAATATCAGCAACAAGTAGTTCTACTAGGAAGGTTCAGCTGATCTGAGACATAAGCTCCAAATTTCATAAGCACATTATCCGACCTAAGAAAAAAAAGGACTGATTAGCATGTTTTTCAAACTCTGAGTCACAATACAGCAGCGGATTGTTAAAATCATTTAAAGTGATGATTTTTCTAAAAAATAAAATAGAAAGTATAACATACATAGGAAGAGGTAAGTATTCTTCTTCTTTTTTTTTTTTTTTGAGTTTCAGCTATGTGAGTGTGTGAGTGCTGAGCCACACACAAATGTAGCTTTTATAGGGGTCAAGGTAAAACATTTTAAAGGCATTGATGTAATGTGCAAACGATATTTCAGGTTTGTTACTTGAATTTTTGTGCCATTTTAAATTTTATTTTAAATTTTAATTATAAGATGAGATGCTCTTTAAGCTTCTTTGTCTTGAATTGTGATAACTGAAATGAATAGGCCTATTCTTAATAGGAAGGTGACTCAATATCCCAGGGAATTACCTTAGGGAGGCTATATCTGATTCATATTATATGCTTTGTTTTTCAGATATTTACATATAATGTCTCCATCAAGACATGAGATAGCATCTGGATAAATGCATTTAAAAAGTTAAAAAATTTTTTAACCAAAGCAGTCATGCACCTGATAAATATAAATGAAATAGTACAAAAGAGTTTATAATGCAAGTCAGTAGGCCCTTATCTCACAAATAAACCTGCTGCCTGGAGGCAAGGACTTTTAGGTTTTTTGGTTTTTTTTAGCTGTTTCTTCTAGCAGTCACTTCTTCTTCACCAAATTACATACTTTTCCTGCTACATCATGTCTTACCATTTTTGAAACCCACCCCCATTCCCCCCTTGTTCACCCCCAACAGTTATTATTTTCACTTTATGTTGTCAGGGTTAATGGTATTTTTTATCTATTCTGAGACTATAATTCTATCTTTCTAGCTTTGTCTAGTGTTGGCTCTAGAAATTCTAGAACAAATAATCAGGATTGACAAGATTATGACAATGTAATTATTTCAAATATGACTGTAGAGCCAAGTAACACACTATAAGCATCTTTCCTTTCTTGAACAGTTTTCTCCTGGAGTGTCTACTGGCTATTATTCCTTAATGTACTATTTGTCTCAGTTCTTTTTTAACCTCCATCAGATCAGCTTATTCCTTTTGATGCTCTCTTCTCCTCTTTCATTTTGAATGGTTGCTCACTAGTTCTTCAGTATTTTGAGAAGATCATCAGAAATATTACTGTTGTAAAAACGGTAACTGGAGTGCTAAGGTCCCTTGCCAGTGCCGTGGTTCAGATTCTCATTATTTCCTACCGAAATTGTCACAATAGCTTCCTGACCGATCTCCTTGCCTCTAACCTCTCCCTGCTTCCAGTGTCAGTGACACCACTGCCCGACTTCTAGTTCTTGCCCTGTTTAAAATCCTTCAGTGGTTGCTTATCCCTTGTGATAGAATCTTTCTAATGCAGTGGATGGTTCTACGGTTCTTCTCAGCCTACATCCCCCGCCCCGATTTTTCTGATGTCATCTTCTTAACTACCCTTGTCCCTTTTCCTCTAATCACACTGATTTATGTGTAGTGAATGGAGCCATAATTCTCACATCTTACCACCTTTGTCCAGGTGGTTTCATCTGCTTGGAACGCCCTCCTGCCCCTAGCCCCTGGTCACTGGAAAAACTTCTGTTCATCCTTCAAAACAGCCTCATTGCATTTAACTCTGTGGTCCTCCCATAGGAGTTTGCATTATACGTCTAGCAGTGTGTTTAGTATGTAGTATAACAAGCTTCACTTCTTTTTCTCCTCTATTTGGCAGTGAAAACTTTGAGGTGAAGGGATTATAACTTGATCATCTTGGCCCTGCCATAAGTGCTTAACAAGTGTTTACAGCTGAAAGAATCTACACAAAATATTGTATTAGCCACTGGGGAAGAGACAGAGGAATAAGCGAAAGCTGTTGATGTTCAAGGATTTAGATATTGCAATACTGTGAGTTGATAAATCTCCAGTCAAATGCAAAATTAAATCATTTTTGTGATAGAGGTATGTCTTACATCCAAGTAAGGGACACGAAAGTAAATTAAAAATAAAACAAAACTACTATTGCTACTTAAAGAATTAAGAAATCTCTCTCCCTCCTTCT
This sequence comes from Bos mutus, assembly GCF_027580195.1. NCBI lineage: Eukaryota > Metazoa > Chordata > Mammalia > Artiodactyla > Bovidae > Bos > Bos mutus. Next base: position 48,677,951 of record NC_091626.1, on the reverse strand, counting down.
CTTCTACCTGAGACTGAGCCTATTTAGATATACAGTGTGTTCATAAATTACCTGGATTATTTCTTATTCTTCTCCTCTCTCTCTCCCAACAGTTATTTGACATCTATTTAAAGTGTGTTTCCTGTGTGCACGGTTCTCAGCATTGGAAGCAACAGTGTGTATAGCAGATACTGTTTTCACAGAGCCCAGGTCTAAGGGGGAGGAATCAAGAAATAATCCATTGAAATAAGGTGTCATAGGTGGTGTTTTGGAAGCACAGAGGAGGGGCATGAAAACAACCCAGAGGAAGTGTTACCTCAACTGATTCCTGAAGGGTGAGTAGGAGTTGGCAAGATGAAGATCCACTGAGATGGACTCAGCCTGTTTGTAGCCATGGAACAGCTTATGTAAAGACCCACAGGCAAACAAGTGAGCTTTAGTCACTCAGTCGAGTCTGACTCTTTGTGACCCCAGTGGACTATAGCCTGTCAGGCTTTTCTGTCATGGAATTCCCCAGGCAAGAATTCTGGAGTGGGTAGTCATTCCCTTCTCCAGGGGATCTTTCTGACTCAGGAATTGAAACAGAGTCTCCCGTGCTGCAGACAGATTCCTTACTGTCTGAGCCACCAGGGAAGCCCAGAGGCAAACAGCAGGATGCCAGAGCAGGTCAAAGAGGCTAAAGCTGACTGATACATAGAATGAGAGGGAAAAATGTTGGGAGAAGAAACTGGATGTAGGTAGGGACCAGGTCTCCGGCTTACATCAGGTACGTGGGTGGGAGAAGGCAAGAACCAGAGGTAGGGAGGCCATTTGATAGATCAAGCTTTACATTAAGGTAGCCACAGAGCCTAGAGAGAAGTAGATGCATTTAAGAGATGGTTGGGAGGTAGAACAGACAAGATTTGGTAAGTCTTGATGAGAGAAAAATTATAAGTTAAAAGAGACTTTAATTTTTTCTGTAATTTTTTGAAAGTAGATGTATGCAGGCATTAATGATATATCTGAAATTAGTAGTTTCTTAGATAATTTATAATTATTATATAAAATAATAATAGTAATAATGAAATAAACAGCCAACTCATTGGAAAAGACCCTGATGCTGGGAAAGATTGAAGGCAAAAGGAGAAGAGGGCAGCAGAGGATGAGATGGTTGGACAGCATCACCTGATTCAATGGACATGAACTTGGACAAACTCCAGGAGATAGTGAGGGTCAGGGAGGCCTGGTATGCTGAAGCATACCATGTAACAACTTAGTGACTGAACAACAGAATAATAAAGGTAAAAGGAAATGCAATTAAGCAGGTATCATGCTTGATCACAGTTCAAGTAATCTGGACAATTGGGGCTTCCGTTCCCTCATGTTTCCACTTGGCCCTCTGCATGCTTTTGGTTTATAATCCCTGACCTTTCACAGAGGTCATCTTATCTGAAGGGAAGGCCATTGCCCCAGCCCAGCACAGTTTCTTTACCTGACCTCTGGGCTGTTGGTGTAGAATTTACGTTTGGATATTGACTTGAGGTTCCAGTCACTCCCAATCATATCAAGGCATACCTCACATGTCCTATACTGACCTTTACTTTACCTACCTGATAAATCCCCGATGCTGGAAAAGATTGGGGGCAGGAGGAGAAGGGGGCATCAGAGGATGAGATGGTTGGATGGCATCATGGATTCAATGGACATGAGTTTGAGCAAACTCAGGGATGATAGTGAAGGACAGGGAAGCCTGGTGTACTGCAGTCCATGGGGTGCCAAAGAATCAGACACAACATATGTCCTATGGTAGCAGACATTTTCCCTTTAAACTAAAGATGCAATATTTATATAAATACATCTATACACACATATATAAACTGAGATTGGAAGGGAAATTCTGGATGTGAATGCAACTCATTAACTGTATATTTAACATTTAATGTCTTTTCTTAAATCTGTTATAAATAGGACTGGCCCCCATGTTTTCTGCTTCACACATGAATTTTTTTGGTAATTATTACTATAAATCTGCTTACTGAAGATTAAGTGAAAAGTGAAAGTGTCAGTTGCTCAGCTGTGTCCATGTGCCCATGTCATTGTGTCTTTCTGTGCCCATGGACTGTAGCCCACCAGGCTCCTCTGTCTTTGGAATTTCCCAAGCAAGCACACTGGAGTGGGTAGCCATTCCCTTCTCCAGGGGATATTCCCAACCCAGGGATCAAACCTGAGTCTCCTCCATTGCAGGCAGATTCTTTACCATCTGAGTCACCAGGAAAACCCACTTAAGATAGACGTGGCAATCCACAAGGACACATAAGATCAAATAATTCTACTTGACACAGGCTGAGCTCCCTGGAATTCTGAGACTTTTGTGTAGGGGTCCTCTTGGGAATGATGCCTGCGGGGCTGCAATGGAGGTAGACTGGATGGAGGAAGAGATTGTGCTTCGATGCAGCCATGCAGTGGCCTCCCTCAATTGATCTTACCTGGACTCTGGGCCCAGGATGGCCCTTCAGGCTGTCCCAGATGAAACAAAGTAGGTTCTACCTCTGTGCCTGCCCACCAACCAGTCATGGGATGCAGATTGGGGCAGTAGTACTTGACCTTGGGTAAAGAGGCTTTCTTCAACTAACGGCAAGTCCTGGAATGGTTCTCGGCTGATAGCTGGCCGTTGCCAGCGCCTCCAGCAGCAGAGGAAGGAGTACCTCAGTCCTGGAGTGGGGCATGGGGCAGCGCATCACAGCATCCACCTCACCTTTCATTCTTACTGATTAAACATTTACAAATTTCTTTTGTGGAGGACAGTTTGTATAGTAGCTTTACATACATCACCTCACATAATTTTCACAACAACCCTGTGTTTTAGACAATGGTAACCTTGTTTCCACAAACGAGGACAGAAGCTCAGTGAGTCTCTATATGGATCATTACATACAAAACGAAAAGAATTATGTTGGGCTTCTAGGATTACCACTTTCTTGTACTAGTTGTTCAAGTTTCGGTAAAGGACCTTGAGATTTTGGAAGACGCTGTCTACTTGACATGCTCAGTGCTCGTGAAAGCATTCGGATCTGCCTCTCAGTAGTAATATGGATCATCTCTTATTTGTCTTTCTGATGAAGAGAATAACCTCAAGTTTTATGAAAAGCATGGGTATGAGAAATAGTATTCACAGAAAGTTGCCTGCACCTGAAGGGTGTACAGTAGACCTGTCCTTTCTTCATTAGCCTGAGCTGAGATCATGGATGGGTGTAGAACCCCAGAGAGCCCCCTTGGTGGCTCAGATGATAAAGAATCTGCTTGTAATGTAGGAGACAAGAGTCGGACACGATTGAGTGACTAACACTTTCACTTTCACTTATAGAACCTCAGAGAAAGCAGTACACATTTGGATGATGGAAAACCAACTGATTATAACATCTGCATTCCTTAAGATCCATTTTATAGAAAAGAAAAAAATCAGGTTTTTTCTGAAGTTTCCTCTCCCACTTACAACCCTCTTTTTTTTTTTTTTTTAAAAGAAGGTCAGAAGAGAAATTTCTGAGGACACAGGCCCATTCCTCGAAAGCAGGGAGAGAGGGTGGGTAGTGAGCTGAATCAGTCTTCATCACCAAAGTGGCAAAATGCTACTGGCTAAACCCACTGCTTTTAAATAGGAAAAACATTCAATCTAGTAGCTTGTTTTGCTATTAGATTGCCTCATGGAGAGAGTAACTAACCAAGTTAGTTACATAAAACACCCCAGAAATGTTTACCAATAAAGTAAGATTTGAAAAGAAGGCAGAGGAAAGAAATGGTTTTGATCAGAGTTTCAGGATGATGTGAACTGGTTGGCAGGTGAACAAATCAGGATTGAAGACTTTCCTTCAGTCAGAAAGGCAACTGAAACAAACTGGTTCTAACACAGATCATGGAGACGGTCTGAAAATAGTTTTAAAAATACAGTTTGTAACTGTGATTTCTCATTTCTATTACTGGCAGTTTGGAATTATAGTAATTAATAATCTAGCATATAGTCTGTACATCAACACAATGTCATAGAACACCCTTCAGATAGAGGCATGCATAACCTCCCCTAGGGCTTCCTTGGTGACTCAGATGGTAAAGAATCTTTTTGTAATGCAGGAGACCTGGGTTCAGTCCCTGGGTCAGGAAGATCCCCTGGAGAAGGGCATGGCAACCCACTCTGGTATTCTTGCCTGGAAAATCCCAAAGACAGAGGAGCCTGACAGGCTACAGCCTATGGGGCTACAGCCCATGAGTTCTCAAAGAGACACAACTGAATGACTGACACTCACTTTTCGCATACCCTCACCTTCCCTCCACAATGCAAATCACCTTGAGGTCAGAAAGACGTTTAATCAAGGCTAAGTCCCTCAGGAGTAAAGAAATTTTTAGCAGGGAGATACACACTCATCTCATATTTATATAGTTACATAATTTCTTAACATTATTTTTCACTTCTCTCAGTTAAAGTTCTTGGTCAAAGTATCTTGCTTTCTAACTAGCCCTAGAATCAAAGGTAATTCCTTGTCAGAGATTACCAGATCATACCAGGCCCTACATAATCATTTGATATCCATAAGCAAACAAGCCACCTGTCTACCACCTGTGTACTTCCTGGTTTCTCAGAGGCTGTGGGAGGTCTTTTTCAAACACTGGCTGCTTATATTCATTATGCAGTATAATCTGAACTCTGTCCTTCTTCTGGATTCAATAACATTCACTGTGGATTTAGAATTTATTTTGTCTTTACCCCTTCACTCTTTTCTTATTGCTAAAGAAAATAAACTGATAAACATTCCCAAACATGCCAGCAATGTGCTGGTTTGTTTTTGAATGGAGATGTACAATCGTCCTCCCTTGCAAGCTTTAGTTATGAGCAGGTCAAGAAGAAAAATTTTACAGAACGTCTTTAAGCGAGCTCTCTCTTCAAACTGTGGGCTGCTTGGCTGGGACTCTAGCTCTTGAATACCCTCCTCATTTGTCGTCTGGGTTTCTGTGCCCTTCCATCCTGGGCACAGACTCTCCCCAGCAGCCCATTCTGTGCCCATCACCAGCTCCCTCTCTCGCAGTGAGTCCTGGAGAGAGAGTCTGTCTTGTAGCCCTCTGCCAGAAGAAAACTGGGAGGCAAAATAAGTCTGTGATATAAAAAAGAATGAAATGATGCCATTTGCAGCAACATAGATGGACCTAGAGAGTATTATACTGAGTGAAGTAAATCAGAGAAGGAGAAATATTGTATGACATCCCTCATATGTGGAATCTAAAAAGATGATACAAATGAACTTATAGAGCAAAAAAAGACTCACAGACTTAGAAAATGAACTTATGGTTGCCGGGGTGGAGGGGAAGGATGGGGAGAAGGGATAGTTAGGGAGTTTGGGATGGGCACGTACACACTGCTATATTTTAAATGTATAACCAACAAGGACCTACTAGCACAGGGAACTCTGCTCAATGTTATGTGGCAGCCTGGATGGGAGGGGGGTTTAGGGGAGAATGGATACATGTACATGTATGGCTGAATCCCTTTGCCGTTCACCTGAAACTATCACAACATTGCTTGTTGATGGCTATATCCCAATATAAAATAAAGTTTAAAAAAAGTTGTGGCAGATTCATGTATGTATTAATGTATACATTTGTATACATGTATTAATGCCATACAATGTATGGCAAAACCAATACAATATTGTAAAGTAATTATCCTCCAATTAAAATAAATAAATTTATATTAAAAAATTTTTTTTAAAAGTCTGTGGTAGGGAGAGGCTGGGCCTGGGGCAGATTGGGTCTAAATGGATTTTCTCAAATCAGGATATATTTGACTGTTTTAACATCATTTTTTTTTCATGCCCTCATGACCATCCCAATAGTTCTTAAACTTCAAAGAAGAAAGCTTGTTACAACCAACCAAAATAATGGAACTTTTTTTTTAATGCAACTTATTAATGCCACCAACAAAAGTCTGTCTAGCCAAAGCTATGGTTTTCCCAGTAGTCATGTATGGATGTGAGAGCTGGACTATAAAGAAAACTGAATGCTGAAGAATTGATGCTTTTGAACTGTGGTATTGGAGAAGACTCTTGAGAGTCCCTTGGACTGCAAGGAGATCCAACCAGTCCATCCTAAAGGAAATCAATTCTGACTATTCATTGGAAGGACTGATGCTTAAGCTGAAACTCCAATACTTTGGCCACCTGATGCAAAGAACTGACTCATTGGAAAAGCCCCTGATGCTGGGCAAGACTGAAGGTGGGAGGAGAAGGGGACGACAGACGATGAGATGGTTGGATGGCATCACCGACTCAACGGACATGAGTTTGAGTAAACTCCAGGAGTTGGTGATGGACAGGGAGGCCTGGTGCGCTGCAGTCCATCGGGTCACAAAGAGTTGGACACGACTGGGCGACTGAACTGAACTGATTAATGCCACAAATATTTACTGAGTGACGACTATGTGCTAGGTATTACTAAGGCGTTATTCAAAGATATATGAGAGAACTGTAACCTGTTGAGACAAAGTACATTGAAGCAACACACCTAAGTTGCAACACACCTAAGTTACTTCTTGAGCAGCCCAGAAGAGGAATGGAGAGGCTATATCTATGCCCTGATTCTTGACTGAAGTTTGCACTAGAAAATTATCTCCTTGCATGAGTCTGAGGCCACCACTGTTGGCCATTCCTTGGGTTTTCTGAGTCCTATTTTCTCTATAGTAGAGTTTCCTCAGTAAACAGTTTAAAAATGACTAACACTTAAGCCCAGCCTACTGTAGTCCTTACATAGTAAAACTCTTTAACAAAGCATCTCATTGTGTTGGTGGTGGTTTAGTCATTAAGTCATGTCTGACTCTTGTGACCCTGTGGTCTGAAGCCTGCCAGGCTCCTCTGTCCATGGGATTCTCCAGGCAAGAATACTGGAGTGAGTTGGAGACCTGAGGAAAAATGCCTCTGGGCTCCTCCTGCCTAGAATTCCTGCTCCCCAATTGCACTTACCTACGCTCTGTTGTCACGGAGAAGGAAATGGCAACCCATTCCAGTATTCTTGCCTGGAGAATCCCCTGGGCAGAGGAGCCTGATGGGCTGCTGACCATGGGGTCACACAGAGTCAGTCATGACTGAAGCAACTTAGCAGCAGCAGCAGCTCTGTTGTCAATGCCCCCAAGAAACATTCATCCTCTCTTCTTTTTCTTCTACAGCATCCTGAAGCCCTCCCAGTATACTTACCACATTCTCCTCATCATTCCAATAACATGTGACTTAGTTCTTCAACTGGACTGTAAGATCCTTAAACTAATTTAGCTTTTTCTCTCTGCCTCCCACCAGGACAACTAGCTTGTACCTTGTGGGAAATGTTTCTTGATATGATATCAAATTGTTATACCATCTGCTTTTCTGCATCTAACCTCAAAAGTTTATTTGACAAGAGTTCTCTTTGGTCCTGACATTAGTTTTAGAATGTTCTCCTCTTTTAGAACTTTCAATAATGCAATACTTTTGAAAGCTATTGGAAACATTTTATCTTATCACATTGTTTAAAGGAGGTCAAATTTTATTTTTTACAACCCTGAAAGACCAGGTCAAAGATAATTGGGAACATTTTATCACTTCTCTGGATCTCAATCTTGAAACACAAAGTATCTTTAATTGTTGCATGCATGCTAAGTCGCTTCAGTCATCTCCGACTCTCTGTGCGCCTATAGACTGCAGCCTGCCAGGCTGTTCTGTCCATGGGATTCTTCAGACAAGAATACTGGAGTGGGTTGCTGTGATCCAAGGGATCTTTCCAACTCAGGAATCAAACCTAGGTCTCTTATGTCTACCTGCATGGGCAGGTGGGCTCTTTACCACGAGCGCCACCTGGGAAGCCCATCTTTGTTACTAAAGCCTTATACAAGAGTAGTATCAACACTGGGGGTGCTGTGCATGATTGGTTGAGCCATGCAAGGTAGACCTGGCCAGTGAGCTAATGAAGGAGTTATCCTTCCAGGAGAAGAGCTAGGTTAGCAACAATCTTGCTGCTAAATCACTTCAGTCGTGTCCGACTCTGTGCGATCCCATAGACGGCAGCCCACCAGGCTCCCCTGTCCCTGGGATTCTCCAGGCAAGAGCATTGGAGTGGGGTGCCATTTCCTTCTCCGATGTATGAAAGTGGAAAGTGAAAGTGAAGTTGCTCAGTCGTGTCTGACTCCTAGTGACCCCATGGATTGCAGCCTACCGGGCTCCTCTGTCCATGGGATTTTCCAGGCAAGAGTACTGGAATGGGGTGCCATAATGTTAGCATAAATGGAAACAAAGCAAATTCACTATTTGGGGGACTCTTTTTTTAAAAAAATATTCTATGTTATATGAAATTAAGTATGGCTTCCCGTCTTACCTGTTTTGGGAAACTGCTTGAAAAACTACTGGCCCAATAAATTGGTTTCTATCAACTACAACACTGATGGAGGTTCCAATAGCTGAAGGTAATTTTACCATGTGATTACTTACATTAGAGTCGTCTATGGAGAAGGATCCTGAAATGCACCACACAGAGAAAATCCTGTTTTCTGGGAGATGGGTGTTTCTGATTGATGCAGGGAGGTGTTGTGAGTCTTTGGTTTTCTCTAAATATAGTAAGTTCTGATGAAAAAAATTGGGCACTGAAATGCCTGACAGGACTGAGCCCTGTTAAGCTTTGTGAAGAGTCCCCCAAATTCATGACAAGGGGATCAATCTTCATCATAAACACCACTGTGCCAGTCCTTTGTATATGCTCCAGAATTTGACACAGTTGAAACTCAAGAAACCCATGAGCTCTGAGGTTGAAATTTGAAGTAAAGAATCAAACTCTGTTGAATTGTCACCTCTCCAACATTTGTAAAACTTCTCATCTTTCTGTCCCCTGTTTAGATGGCATAATAGAATATAAAAAGCATCCTAGAAGTGAGACAAAAATAATTGGGTTCTGTCTCCAGCTCTCTCTGACCCTGGGCAATTGATATCACTCCTCTGGGCCTTCGTTCATTCAACTATTAAACAAACAACTATTAAACAAAGTGGGAATTACCAGACTCAAAGCCTATTCCTTAGATGATCTGCTTCCAAATCATCTAGGAGTGGGATGGGGCTTGCTGAAAAATATACTTTCCTGCCTCCCCCACGGTCCTGCTGAATCAGTGTTTTTGGGGGGATGAGGCTCAGGAAATTGTTTTTTAAAATGAGCTCCCCAGGTGATCCTTCCACTCATTAAAGTGACTCTTCTAAACGTTTTACTGAAGTATAACACACTTGTTAGGAGAAGGCAATGGCACCCCACTCCAGTACTCTTGTCTGGAGAATCCCATGGATGGAGGAGCCTGGTAGGCTGTGGACCATGCGGTCGAGAAGAGTCTGACACAACTGAGTGACTTCACTTTCACTTTTCACTTTCATGCATTGGAGAAGGAAATGGCACCCCACTCCAGTGTTCTTGCCTGGAGAATCCCAGGGACGGCGGAGCCTGGTGGGCTGCCGTCTATGGGGTCGCACAGAGTCGGACACGACTGAAGTGACTTAGCAGCAGCAGCAGCAACACACTTGTTAAGAGTTATATAAACAACACACTTGTTATATAACACACTTGTTAATCTTAGGATATCTCTAAGATTCTTTCCAACTTTAAAGAATTTGAAGAATCAGTCCATTCAACACATTTGCACATGGGCATGTTTACTAACCAGCATGCAACTTTGGACTCTGTTACCCCCCATGGCAGTAACTGTTTCGGATCAGAGTGCAATTCTGCATGTGGTGTAACAGTTTCTCAGTGATTTGGAAAAACAGAATGGTTTTCAAATGTATGGCTTCTCTCAAAGGTCAGTTTACTGTCAGAGTGCTGTAGGTCCACTGGAAAGTCATTCAAATTTGACCTGAATGTTGGAATTTCATTATACTATCTACGTATGCTGACCAAAGCATAATACTCAGTGACAGAAGACTGTTGCCTGGGCAAAAAGGGAGATATCTGGTTGTATTCCTGATTTGATTACAGAACCAAACTCCAGTATAGTCATTTAAATCGAAGCTTCTTTGTCAACAAAACTCCCAGGCCTTGACTTCCTCACGAGGGGACCTGGAATAATATGCAGGAAAAGAAGTACTTAAATACCTCCTGAAGTACACAGATCACTGTGTTAATAACTTTCCTCTGAATCAAGTGGTAAATGGGTTTAAGAGAGTCTTGCAGTTACTAAATAGTGAAGTTGTCTCTTTTCCCAGGCAACTAGAAATTGTTGGGAATTTTCTTCAAAAAGCTATCCCTTTCAAACAATGTGTGTGTGTGTGTGTGTGTGCGCGCGCGTGCACGCGTGTGCTCAGGCACTCAGTTGTGTTCAACTCTTTGTGACCCCATAGACTGTAGCCCACCAGGCTCCTCTGTCCATGGGGTTCTCCAGACAAGAATACTGGAGTGGGTAGCCATGCTCTTCTCCAGCGTATCTTCCCGACCCAGGAGTTGAACCTGAGTCTCTTGCCTCTCCTGCATTGGCAAGTGGATTCTTTACCACTATGCCACATGGGAAGCCCTCAAATAATGCCTTTAAAATTACCCCTTTGCTTTTCAGCTTTTATGCAAAGCCTTCATTTCTTTTTGGATTATTTATGTCTGATGAAACAGGTGTGTAGTTTCCTGGCTTCCCAAAATGAATAGACATGTTGACTTACTGTAACTAGGCAAACTCCTTAGTGTACTTCAGAGTCCTCAACTATGAAATGAAGGCGGAGAAAAGATGGATGCTTAGTCTGTTCCAGCTCTAACACTTTTCATTTGTGAAGAGAAAGGTAGCATGGTGTAGGGAGAGTCATGAGCTCTGAAACTAGACAGACCTAGGTTGGAATTTTAAGCCTCAGTTTCTTCAGCTGTGTGACAGGGGGTAATGATATATTAATTCTCAGGGTAATAAAAGCATCCAGCATAGAGCTTGGCACAGAAAGAAAGACATTCCAGAAAGGTGAGACTTCCTGGCTCCCTACTTCCCCACATCTTTTAGCCCACACCTGTTTAGCCCTCCTCTTACTGAGAGAGTGAAAAGCAATCCTTGGTCCTTATTCAAATGTAGGGACAAGCTTCCTGGGATAGGAAAACCAGCTAGTCCTTTGGGTAACAGGTTCTCGGATTCTTCCTGACCTGGTCACCACTGGAGCATGAAGTTACCATTTCAGGTCTTGTTGAAAAGCTGCAGGAGGCAACTACAGAACCAAAGGTCACTGTTGCTATAAACGTAATGAGGGCTCACTAGGGCTTGCAGCAGGTGATCAAAGTCTTCTTGGGGATCAGGTGGATTCTCTCTTTCTGCAGTGAGAATCCAGGGAGGCTAACAGAATTTGAGAGCTGGAAGCAGTCTTGAAGACCATCACAGAGGAGGAAACCAAGATATGGAGGGGGAAAGTGACTTTCCCAGGATTATACAGTCAATCAAGGAGCAGAGGGAACAGTCTCTCTGGATCCTCTGGATTTCACACTCTAGACCCTCTGGATTTTAATGCAGATATTGTCAGCACCAGCTAGGACCTTGAATTCTGGAGGCAGACAGATCTAGTTAACCCCCTCCTCCCAATTCTGTGATCTGGGACATAAAGCTTCACCTCTCTGGTCTGACTGGTCTCATCTACAAAGTCAACCCTATCTGTTGTATTACCAGCAACACTACATGTACGGTGATTCACATAATATCTGGCTTGATCAGCTTCTACAACAGAAGGTTCTAATAACCATTAATTAGCGTTTGGAGGAAGGGTTGCCATCCCCTCTCTCTACATCTCTAGTTCTGATCTGAACCCTCGTCCCCCGCAACCCCTATGCCAGGCTGTCAAGAAGAGAAGGAGCCCAGTGCCAGGGTGAGGTGGTCCCCAGGCTCACCTGGTGAGACCAGTAGAACCTTCGCTCCAGAGCACTGAAAGCAGTGCAACAGGGACTTCCCGCGGATGTTGTAGTTGAGGCACGCCATGGCACAGCCCAGCTTGATCAGTCCCAGCCACAGCCATATGTAAGCTGGTTCATTGCCCATGAAAATTGCCACGCAGTCTCCCTGCCGCAGGCCGAGGTGGTCGCGCAGCGCCCGAGCCACTTGGTTGCTGCGTCGGTCCACCTGCGCGTAGGTGAGCGTCTCGTCGCGGAAGAGCAGGAAAGGCTTGTGTGGAGTCTGCTGCACTTTCTCCAGAAAGGCGTAGAGGATGGTGCGCACCGGACGGCGCTTCCCATTGCTGCGCGCCCGCTGGGCCACGCCGGCTACCAGCAGGAAGTAGCGCAAGTCCTGGAAGAAGTAAGGGCAGCAGAGGTTCACCAGCAGCGGGAGCATCAGCAACCCCGCCAGAACCGCGTAGACGACTGGCAACATGACGGCGGCGGAGCCCCCTACCCCCTCCAGGGCGGTGGGCGCACTTCGAGCGTGCAGGGCGGCGGCGGAATGGGCTTCTCTAGGGCTGCGGGCGGTGCGGGGATGCACAGCGAGGAGGGGGCGACGGTGGAGCTTTTGGGCCGCCCGCGCACCGCTGCGGGATCTCTGGCAGAAGGAGCTGGGGTGCTGGCTGTTGGGTGTGACAGGCCGGCTGAGCCTGCCCCTTCGTGGGGGTGCAGTAACCTGCGCGTATGCCCCGCCCCGGCGGTCCTCCGCTGGCTGGGAGGGCGGCTCGGCGGCTCGCTGAGGCCTCGGCCACCTCCCCGCCCGAGCGCGGCGGCCTGGGGGCAAAGCTGGGCTCCCCGACGGTGTGACCTTATAAAAATGGTGACCGTAAGACGCCTTAGAAGACGCTGAGAAGATTAGAGGGGATAATACAGGCGGAGCGCTAGTGTACCTTTTAGAGATGACCGATGGTTATTACCAATAAAGTGCCTTATAAATACGAGAACAGTCCTATGATTTCCTAGTAGCGGGTAGCAGGTGCCACTGCCAAATCAGAATCGCATCTCTCCTTCCTGGTCTCAGGGGCTTTCCGCCTGGTCTCTCTTTGTTTCTCACATTTGCTTTCCGCCACGCCCCCCACGCCGCCCCTTGCACCTCCCGCCCCCCTCCCCACCCCCGCCGCCGGACCCCGCCCCATTCCCCCTACCTACGTCCAGACCCCAGCCAAACCCGGAGCTAATTGCCAGGCAGGCTCTAGTGATAAAGAATTCAAGGGTGAACAAAAGCGCCTTCGATTGACGCCTCCAGCTCATCCCAGCCCGGGGGGCAGTGCGTGAAGCGCTCTAATCCGAGACGTCATGCGGGGCCCAGCTAGCCCAGATTAGGCTGGAGGTGGCGCCACACTTTGGTACATGAAATCAAGCTTCGGGGCAGTTTTGATTTGTTATGATACGTTGTTCTTTAAGTGCCCCCCTCCCCCTGCCGTATATTGAAAATTCTCAAGTATAGTCAGTCCAATTCAGTTCGGTTTACTAAATGGTTCCGTGAGAAACAAGCACAACGCAGAGAAAATGAAGCAAACGCTGGCATTTTTCAGAAGCCATTTCTTTGAGTGTCATCCTTTCTTTTCACTTCCTCGAGTGCTGCTTCTGTACCGAATGAACCCTGGCTCCTTGCTATAGAGGAAGGTCAGAATTTAAATAAAGCAGCATTTTCCTCTCTTCCTCGCCTGTCTTCCTGCTGTTCATTCATTTTATTCTATGCGACAACCAGGAGTAATGAATGCCTACCCCTCTCTGCTATGGGCTTCCTTGTATGATATTTTTGGAGCCTCACAGTCATCTAAAGGTGAAATTTTCAAGCTCATTTATAGACAGGAAAGGGACACTTAGAGAGGTGAATTAAGACAGCTGATAAGTGATGCTTCAGATTTGGGAATTGGTGTATCTGTTTGGTCCTGGGCCCATTGCTTTATTAACCGCAATGTGTTACGCTGTTCTCTTATTTTCTTCTTTCTTTAGCAGTTTTCTCCCCCCACCTCCTATCACAAACTCCCCTTCCCTCATTTCTGTTTAATCCTCCTTTTTAAATCCCTGAACCTGTTGCAACAACCCTTTCTCTTTTTCATTAGACAATAGCTCTAAACCAGCTATTGTCTAATGACTGGTTGCATCATTTCCCTTGGGGGTAAGAGGGGGAAGGATCCCCTGGACTTGGTTATCCCTTAGGGGAAGGTTGTAGTGTTAAAGCAGAAGCCAGGACAGAAACCATTCAGGTGTGCACCTCTTCTTTTCATGTTAAAGCTAGATCCAGCCCTCCTTTTCCAGCCCAATGCCACCGGTTCCTTCATGACCAGTCACTTCAGCATAGCCTCCTCGACCGACCTCTCTTGTCTTGTCCTTAAACAGTCACTCCTTCTTCAGAGTGCTTGATTGCCCCAAATGCCCACTTTCTCCTCTCTTCACTTTAGCCTTGTGCATCCATAGTTTTTCAGTGGCAAATGAAAGAGAAACAAGACCCAAACTGGCTTAAGCAGACATGGGAATTTAAAACTCAGGGTCCAGGGCAGGGCTTCAGGTAAGCCTTCCTCTATGGCTTAAAAGTACTGAGATCTGGACCAAGTTTCCCTTTCTCCATTTCTCTGCTCCATCAACTCCTTTCTCCGGTAAGCTCTTCCCTCATGGTCCAAAGATGGCTGCCAGCCCCTTAGAGTGACCTGTTTCCTGTGCTGACTTCAGACAGAAATGTAAGAAACTTTTCCTTAAAAGTCCTCATTAGAAAGAAGGAAAGAAAAAAAGAAAAGAAGGAAAGATAAAGAAGAAAGCAAGCTCTTCCTGGGATATGTGTCTGTCTTTGTGGGATGGGGGAAGAGAAGCACTGATTGATTTAAGCCAGTCAGGGCTCATTCATGGAGCTGAGGGTAAAGTCAATTCCATGTACACCATACTATGGAAAAATCAGGGTCTTATTAAAAAGGAAGTGGGGAGAAGAAATAAATTTGGAGAGATATTTAATGTTTGTTATATATATCTTAGAACTCTTTTTACCAATGATTCTACCTTCCAACTTGGGCTCCGCTTAGTGGTCTCCCACCAGCCTGATGGTCTTCGTGGAAATGCTGCTAACATCAATCCTCTCTCCAATGCCCAGTTATCTTCAGTGACTGCCTCATCGCCTCCCACCCACTTCCACTCATGGTGTCTATAGACAACTGTCATATTTGTACAGCATACCAGAACACATCTAGGCTAGAGCTGGCTAGACGCCCTGGGTCCTACCTGGCTCCCAGGTGGAGGGAGAAGATTGGTAGCTTAGCACATTGGTTACGCATTCTAGAAACATCTGCGGTGGCAGCTCTGGTTTATAAAATGAAGTTCAAACTTTATTTTCTGGCTCTTCTGATACTGACTTGAACTTTCACTGCACTCAGTTAACAAATCTGTGTTGAGTTTCTCCTATGAGCCGGACATCATTAGGCACTAAGCATTTGAAAATGGATCAAAACGTAATCGCACTGTGTTTTGATGAATCTGGTCTATACCTTTCAAAAAAATGCCCTGCATATTCCTCTCTGTATGACTGTTCTTGCCTATTTCCACCCCTGAACTCTCTGTCCCTCTAAATCCCAACTTAAGGGATTTAAGGTAATGGGTCACAGATTTCTGGTTTTCTCAGTCCAGTAGCATTTCAAAATAAAGTACCAACTTAAAAAATTTTCAAGAAAACTTAGCTCCCCCAGCCAACTATAGTCTGTTTTTACTACTATTTCATGAAAAAAGGACATTTTTCAGCATTAAAAAGGCAAATATAACTGAACTGTTTACTCAAAAATGTTTAAGATGGTTAATTTTATGTGTATTTTACCACGAAAATATACACAAAAAGGAAAAATATACACCAAAAGAAAAGTATAGACCTTTTCAAGGAAGGATGAAGACTACATTATACCAACATATACAAAAGATAGAACTTCAAATATTTTTGAATGCAGAATAAATACAACTTTTATTGTTTTTTTGTCTATAGATATTGTTTCTATGTAAGTTTGAACATTTAAAAATACAAATTCAACAGTGATACATGAATTACAACCAAATCTCTTGGATATTAAGTCAGGATTGTTTCATCACTGAGGTCTCAATCATGGCGCGTCCTCACCCCACACCCTTAATGAAGCCACCTAGTTCCCTCCTCTTTCATGCTCCCATGTCCTCTGAGCCTGTTACCTTCATTGAGAGTCTGGTTCCTTCCTGACCAGTCACTTCAATGCAGACTCTTAGACTCCTCTTTTTCTTAAACTTTCTTCACAGGGCACTCTGTTGTATTTAGTCACTCAGTTGTGTCTGACTCTCTGTGACCCCATGGACTGTAGCCTACCAGGCTTCTCTGTCCATAGGGATTCTCCAGGCAAGAATACTAGAGTGGGTTGCCATGTCTTCCTCCAGGGAATCTTCCCAACCCAGGGACTGAACCCAGGTTTCCTGCACTGCAGGCGGATTCTTTACCATCTGAGCCACCAGGGAAGCCTAAGAATACTGGAGTGGGTAGCCTATCCCTTTTCCAGGGGATCTTCCTGACTCAGGAATTGAACTGGGGTCTCCTGCGTTGCAGGCAGATTCTTTACCAGCTGAACCATCAGGGAAGCCCCACAGAGCACTGCTGCTGCTGTTAAGTCACTTTAGTCATGTCCGACTCTGTGTGACCCCATAGATGGAAGCCCACCAGGCTCCCCTCAGAGCACTGCTACTGCTAAGTCACTTCAGTCATGTCTGACTCTGTGCGACCCCATAGATGGCAGCCCACCAGGCTCCCCCGTCCTTGGGATTCTCCAGGCAAGAACACTGGAGTGGGTTGCCATTTCCTTCTCCAATGCGTGAAAGTGAAAAGTGAAAGTGAAGTCACTCAGTCGTGTCTGACTCTTCGAGACCCCATGGACTGCAGCCTACCAGGCTCCTCCATCCATGGGATTTTCCAGGCAAGAGTACTGGAGTGGGGTGCCATTGCCTTCTCCGAGCACTAGGTTACTGAAAATCCTCACTCTCTTCTGATCTATTCTGAGTCACTGCAAGAAGAATTCAGGAGATAGACATGGTAACTGGAGCACATGTTGACACCTGCTAGCGTTGGTCAGGACTTTCCTGATGCTTCACCCTCATCCGTCCATCCCTGCTGGTGTCTTAGAGAAAGACTCCAAGTGGCAGTTCCCAAATCCAATCATGTCCCCAGTGTGTGTGCTAAGTTGCTTCAGCTATGTCCGACTCCTTGTGACCCCATAGACTGTAGCTGCCAGGCACCTCTGTCCATGGGATTCTCTAGGCAAGAATACTGAACTGGGTTGCCATTTTCTTCTCCAGAGGATCTTCCTGACCCAGGGATCAAAACCTAGGTCTCCTGCATTAGTAGGTGGATTCTTTACCACTAATGCCACTTGGGAAGCCCCAGTGTCCTGAGTCCCAACCTCAAATGTTCTTCGTTGTTGTTATTCGGTTGTTAAGTCATGTGCAACTCTTTTTGACCTTTATGGCCAGGTTTCCCTGTCCTTCACTATCTCCTGGAGTTTGCTCAAACTCATGTTCATTGTTGCCATCCAGCCATCTCATCTTCTGTCACCCCCTTCTCCTTCTGCCCTCAATCTTTCACAGCATCAGGGAGGGTCTTTTCCAATGAGTCAACTCTTTGCACCAGGTAGCCAAAGTATTGGAGAAGGTTTATTTATTTTTTAAAGAATTTTCCTAATTATTTTATTTAAAAAATTTATTTATTTATGACTGTGCTGGATCTTTGTAGCTGTGCAAGATTTTCTCCAGTTGTGGTGAGTAGGGGCTACTCTGTAGTTGTGGTGCCCAGGATTCTCATTGCAGTAGCTTCTCTTGTTGCAGCTCCTGAGCTCTGGAGCACAGGCTCAATCGCTGTGGTGTATGGGCTTAGTTCCTCTGAGGCATGTGGAATCTTCCTGGATCAGGGATTGAACCCATGTCTCCTGCATTGGCAGGCAGATTCTTTACCACTGAGCCACGAGGGAAGTCCTCAAAGGCAGATGGTCTGCCTTCCTATTACATGGTTCTCAAACTTTATGAGTGTCAAAATTACCTGGACAACATGCTAAAACACAGCTTGCTAAGCCTCATCTCCAGAATTTCTGATTCATTCTTGGGTGGAGCCAAAGAATTCACATTTCTAAGAAGTTACCAGAAATGCTATAGCTGACAGTCCAGGGACTACACATTAGGAACCACTGATTTAACCCAGTGGTTTCCCAACTGTTCAGCGGAGCCTGAGGACTTCTGAGGAGCTGCTGAGAAGTGATTACAGAGCAGGGACTAGGGCTCTTGGACCTTATCTAGCTCCAGACAGAGGAGCTCTGTGTGTATTTTTCACACATTGGACTTTCATGTAGACTTCACACGAAAGGAATGTTCCCATAACCTTCTGATTCAGTTCAGTTCAGTCGCTCAGTTGTGTCTGACTCTTTGCAACCCCATGAATTGCAGCACACCAGGCCTCCCTGTCCATCACCAACTCCCAGAGTTTACCCAAACTCATGTCCATTGAGTTGGTAATGCCATCCAGCCATCTCATTCTCTGTCGTCCCCTTCTCCTCCTGCCCCCAATCCCTCCCAGCATCAGGGTCTTTTCCAGTGAGTCAACTGTTCGCATGAGGTGGCCAGAGTACTGGAGTTTCAGCTTCAGCATCAGTCTTTCCAATGAACACCCAGGACTGATGTCCTTTAGGATGGACTGGTTGGATCTCCTTGCAGTCCAAGGGACTCTCAAGAGTCCTCCAACACCACAGTTCAAAAGCATCAATTCTTTGGTGCTCAGCTTTCTTCACAGTCTAACTCTCACATCCATACATGACCACTGGAAAAACCATAGCCTTGACTAGAAGGACCTTTGTTGGCAAAGTAATGCCTCTGCTTTTAATATGCTATCTAGGTTTGTCATAACTTTCCTTCCAAGGAGTAAGCGTTTTTTAATTTCATGGCTGCAATCACCATCTGCGGTGATTTTGGAGCCCCCCAAAAATAAAGTCTGACACTGTTTCCACTGTTTCCCCATCTATTTGCCATGAAGTGATGGAACCAGATGCCATGATCTTAGTTCTCTGAAAGTTGAGCTTTAAACCAACTTTTTCACTCTCCTCTTTCACTTTCATCAAGAGGCTCTTTAGTTCCTTTTCACTTTCTGCCATAAGGGTGGTGTCATCTGCATATCTGAGGTTATTGATATTTCTCCCAGCAATCTTGATTCCAGCTTGTGCTTCTTGCAGTCCAACGTTTCTCATGATGTACTCTGCATAGAAGTTAAATAAGCAGGGTGACAATATACAGCCTTGACGTACTCCTTTTCCTATTTGAAACCAGTCTGTTGTTCCATGTCCAGTTCTAACTGTTGCTTCCTGATCTGCATATAGGTTTTTCAAGAGGCAGGTCAGGTAGTCTGGTATTCCCATCTCTTTCAGAATTTTCCACAGTTTCTTGTGATCCACACAGTCAAAGGCTTTGGCATAGTCAATAAAACAGAAATAGATGTTTTTCTGGAACTCTTTCTTCTCTCTGTCTCCTTCTCTCTAGGTAGCCTCATCTATTCCTCTTGATGATGAGGGCTCCCAAGTCTAAATATTCAGCCCTTACCTTCTGGTGAGTTCCAAATCTGTTTTGATATGGCACACTTAATACCTCCACATGAATTCAGTTATTCAGTCATTCACTTGCTAATTTATTCATTTAGCATTTATTTAAAGTGTACTAGGTGAACACTATTTCACAGTGAAACTGGTAGGGCAGATATTATTATTCTTATTTCAAGTCAGTGAATTGAGATCCAGGGAGGTTAGCCAATGTACTGAAGGTCAGATACGGCAAGTCAGTTGTGGAGTAGGGACTACACCCCCAGTTTTATGACTCCTATAGGCACTGGTATATAAAGTGTTGTGGGTTAAATGGTGCTCCTCCCACAAACTCTCAGATCTTCAAATTATTGCCCCGCAGCCCACTGCATGGATTCTGCTTAAAATGGTGTCTTCTATTACTTTATATCATGTGGTTATTTTCTTCTCCCTGCAAATCTTTCGGTATGGGCTCTCTTCTTGCTCAATTACACCCCTAATTTTATAGCTCATCTTTTTTTATATTCATATTTTTATTGAAGTATAGTTGATTTAGAATGTTACAGCTATATAGCAAAGTGATTCAGTTATACATGTATCTATTCTTTTTTAAGATTCTTTCCCATTATAGGTTATTACAAGATACCAAATATCTAGCTCATATTCTTGAGATAACAATCTGGTAGCCCAAACAAATCACTTGTATACACAATCGTATAGAATTCTTAAAGCAAATATCCATAGGTTGCTGTCCAGCCTATAGATAACTGCAGTTGAATAAAGTGCAGGGTCTTGGTCCAGTCAGCTCTGTTTATTCATGGAGATGCATGGAGGTGGGAAGAGGGAGGGGGATGGAGTCTCCCAATTCAAAATACCGTCACTGTATAGGTACTCAGCTGTGGAAACTTGGCAGTTTTTCCTGTAAAGGGACTATGGGCATGGTGTGCATGTGTGCGTGCTAAGTCACTTCAGTTGTATCCAATTTTTTGCGACCCCATGGTCTGTAGCCTCGCCAGGTTCCTCTGTCCATGGGATTCTCCAGGCAAGAATACTGGAGTGGGCTGTCATGCCCTTCTCCAGGGGATCTTCCTGACCCAGGGACTGAAACTGCATCTCTGTGTCCCCTGCATTGGCAGGTGATTTCTTTCCCACTAGTGCCACCTGGGAAGCCCTAAAGATAGTCTTGTCAGAAAGAAAAGAAAGAAAGTGAAGTTGCTCAGTCGTGTCCAACTCTTTGTGACCCCATGGACTGTAGCCTATGAGGCTTCTCCATCCATGGAGTTTTCCAGACAAGAGTACTGGAGTGGGTTGCCATTTCCAGTGGGATTCAAACCCATGCCTCCAGGGGAGACTGCAACCTTACATATTAATTGGCTTGTCTTATGTTTCTCTTCCGTTTGTTCAGATTGCAATGTCTCTACTGAGTTCTGACTACTATATACAGCAGTTATGGGTAACTACCTTCTATTCACTAGTAAATTATAATTGCCATACTTATGTGGAAAGATTATTTGTATAGATCCAAGTTTGGTATCATGGTCCTTCTGTCTGAAGAACTTCTCCTTAACATTTCTTGAACTATAGGTCTTCTGGAAATAGATTCTTTCAGCTTTTGTTTTTCTGAAAAAGTCTTTATTTAACCTTCATTTCTGAATGGTATTTTCACTGGGTAAAGAATTCTGGTATGAATAGTTCTAATCTTTTTGGTACTTTCAAGATATCACTGTTGCCTTCTGGTGTGCATAGTTTCTAACTGCTGTATTTCTTTTATCTCCTGGTAATTTTAAAGATTATTTTTATTTTAAAATAGCACATAAGCAGGGTTAAAAAAATAAGAATAGTAAAAGTCCGAGTAGAAAATTGTGCAAAGTAAATGCTCCTCCTATCCTGAACCCAAGTCCCTCAGATTCTCTTAGAGGCAATTGCTGTTAGTGACTTGGTGGTGATGGTTTAGTCACTAAGTCATGTCTGACTCTTTGCCACTCCATGGACAGTAGCCCTTCAGACTCCTCTGTCCATGGGATTTATCAGGCAAGAATATTGGAGTGGGTTGTCATTTCCTTTTCCAGGGGATCTCCCCCACCCAGGGATTGAATCTGGGTCTCCTATATTGCAGGCAGATTCTTTACCCACTGAGCCACCTGGAAACCCCTAGTAACATGCGGACATATATAAATTTTGCTTAGAATCTTCAAAGATGAAAGAATGTACTTTCTATTCAAGAGAGTAGTCCATGATGAATTTAAGTTACATCATTTAGTAGGAATGACTGAAAGCATAGAAATTACCATGAATGGCAAGTAGAAGAGTTTGGATTTTCCTTGAAAGCTTTTTGGACATAAAGCTGTTAGGTCTGATCACAGACTATGTTGAAAATATTGCAGGGAGGAGATAGAAGTAGACCACTGAGATGAGTTCAAGACAGCTTATTGAAGCCTCTGCACTTGCTTGGAAGTTTTCATTAAGACATAGGTGCAAAACTGATGCTAATAATTCAGCTTGCAATTCAGAGCACTGACTTTATGCCAGACCCTCTGTTGAGTGCTTTATGTCTACTTAGTCGGAGAAGGCAATGGCACCCCACACTACTCTTGCCTGGAAAATCCATGGACAGAGTAGCCTGGTAGGCTGCAGTCCACGGGGTCGCTAAGAGTCGGACGCAACTGAGCGAATTCACTTTCACTTTTCTCTTTCATGCATTGGAGAAGGAAATGGCAACCCACTCCAGTATTCTTGCCTGGAGAATCCCAGGGACGGCGGAGCCTGGTGGGCTGCCGTCTATGGGGTCACACAGAGTCGGACACGACTGAAGCTACTTAGCAGAGCATAGCATAGTTCTCTTAGTGCCCCTCCAGAGTACACATCATTATCTCTGGTTGATAGACAGGAAAACTGAACACGACTGGTCAATGACATTCAGGATGGAATTAAAGTTTGTCTGTCCCCAAAGACCATGCAAGTGAACTACTGCACAAATATGCCTTCCAAGCTGCAGGGCATGCTCCCATCCTCCCTTTTTCCTACTGTCCAGTAATCTGTGACTATACTTCTTCCTCCTTCGAGGTAGCTGACGATATCTAGAGTCTGTACAGTGAGTACACAAATAGGATTGAGCATGACTCCTTTATTCCGTATCTTTGTGTGTGTGTTTTTTTTTTTTTTGTATGTAATTGATTTTTTTTCTGGCTATCTTCATGATTTTTTCTTTATCTTTAGTTTTTAGTAATCAGACTAGTGGTGTGTGTGTGTGTGTGTGTATGGTATTTAATTTATCTTATTTGGGGTTCTATGAAACTTTGATCTATGGTTTGGTGTCTTTCATAATTTTGGAAAATTTTTTGTCATTATCTCTTCAAATATTTCTTCTGCCCTAAGTTTTTACTCTTTCCCTCTATGGCTCCAGTTACTCATTTACTGGGCCATCTGACACTTTTCAACACTTTTTTATGCATTCTTTTTTTAATTCTTTGTGTTTCAATTGGGGGAATTTCTCGACCTATCTTCATATATTGAGTTTCCCCCTCAGCTGTGATAAGCTTATCTAAATAATTATTTATTCCTGGTATTATGTTTTTTTTTTAATCCAGCATTTTCATTTGACTCTTTCATGTAGTTTCCATTTCTACTAGTGTTCCTCACACTGCCCACGCATTTTTTTTTTTTTTTTTTTTTTTTACAGTGGCTTTACTCTAAAGAGCTCTTCTCTACAGCTATTTCCTACCCATCTGAGTGGACTCTGGCATGATCAGAGTTCTTGAAAGTTTAAAGCACATACATATATACCCCTACACACTTGCCTTTTGTTTCATTACAATGTTAGTCATGGTACTTCCCTGGTGGCCTGGTGGCTAAGACTGCACTCCCAATGCAGGGGGCCTGGGTTTGATTCCTGGTCAGGGAACTAGATCCCACATGCCACAACTAAAAGTTCGAATGCTGCAATTGATCCTGGATGCCACAATGAAGACTGAAGATCCTGCATGCTGTTACTAAGACCCTGAGCATCCAAATAAATAAATATTTAAAAAGTACTATTAGTCGTCATAACTAGAAAAACAGATCTTGTCCTCATTTCTTTGCAAGGGAGGAGGTCAGCTAGCTAAGAAAAGTTTTGACTCAACTAATGGTGCTGGGATTTCCTTTTTATCTTCTAGCTTGTAGCTTGCTCTTTTGTGTCTACATGTTTCATGCTTATGACATGCTCCAGAGAATATATAGGAACCTTTTGGGCACCATGGCAACCAATCATGACATTCTCTCCTAAGCATAGAATCATTTTTTAGGACCTCTTATATTTTTGAGATACATACTAGTTTGTTAATGCATGTTAGTTTACTGTTTTGGAGTAGAAAATGGCAACCTACTCCAGTATTCTTGCCTGGGAAATCCCATGGACAGAAGAGTTCGGTGGGCTATAGTCCATGGGGTCACAAAGAATCGGACAAGACTGAACAACTGAGCACGTTTGTTGTTTGGTTGCTCAGTTGTGTCTGACTCTTTTGCAGCACCATGAACTGTAGCCTGCCATGCTTTTCTGTCCATGGGATTTCCCAGACAAGAACACTGGAGTAGGTTGCCATTTCCTTCTCCAGGAGATCTTCCTGACCCAGGGACCGAACCTGCGTCTTCTGCATTGCAGGCAGATTCTTTACTGCTAAGCCACCTGGGAAGCCCATATTAATGAACAAGACCATGCTAAACCATTTGAGAGAGAGTTATAGACGTTGTGACATTTTATTCCCAAAGACTTCGTCATGTATCACCTAAAAAGAGCATTCTCTAATCTGGCTAGAATAGAATTATAACACATGGGAAGTTTAAAATTGATACAATTCTATGATCTGATATGATATTTAATATTATTTCCTAAGATAATTACTTATTTAAATGTCCCTAGTTATTTCAATAATGTCTTTCATAGTATTTTAATCATCTAAGAGCCAATCACAGATTACACATTGTATTTAATTATCTGTCTCTTTTTGTCTCCTTTAATCAAGGGCAGTTCTCCAGTCACTTTTAGTCTTTTATGACATTGATGTTTTTGGAGTCCTGGCCAGTTGTTTTGTAGAATGTTTTTCAATTGAATTTATCTGATGTTTCCTTAAGAATAGATTCAGCCCAGGCATTTTGGGAAGGAATATCACAGGGACGATGTTGAATCCTTCTCAGTGTGTCTTATCAAGAGGAGCCTGCTAATTTTTACCCATATTAAGTTCAATCACTTAGTCAAAGTGCTGGCTGCCAGATGTGTTGTAAAGGTATATTTTCCTTTGTAACAAATTTATATCACTGTGGAGTGATACTTTCAGACTGTATAAGCATTCTTTTATGCCCCACTGTTTCACTGAATGATTTTAGCATGCTTTAATCATTCTTGCCTGAATCTATTATTCCTAAGGTGGTTCTAGAATAATGATCTCTTGTTTTTATTATTCCTTCTGCATGCATTCATTGGCATTCATTTCTTTTTTCCTTTCTTTCTAAGGATGGGTATACACTCATGGGTTTTCAAAGAGTTTAATGTGTAATTATTTTCTGCTGTCTATCTTGGCTGGCTTCTATGTCCTTTTGCATTTTTCCCCCTTAGCCGTTGAGGGGCTTCCCTGGTGACTCAGTAGTAAAGAAGCCTCCTGCCAGGGTGGGAGACACAGGTTCCATACCTGGGTCAGGAAGATCCCCTGGAGAAGTAAATGGCAATCCACTCCAGTATTCTTGCCTGGAGAATCCCGTGGACAGAGGAGCCCAGTGGGCTACAGTCCATATGTGGTCACAAAAGAGTTGGACACGACTTAGTGACTAAATAACAACAAGAATGATCAGCCTTTCAGCACATTCTTATGCTCTGAAATGAGAATATGTTCCAGGATTACCCTGACTCCAGCCTGGAGTCAGTTATTTCGTCATGGGACCCTGCTTCCTTCCATTGGACTGTAACATTTGGACACTGAGATCAGGATATAAGGTGTACTCCCTGTTACAGGCGACTCATTGCTTCTAAGCTCTTTCAACAGACAAACCTAGGAAATACATACTTAAATTTCTTTTATTATATATTTAATGCCTGCAAGTTAAAAAAATATTTTTATTGGAGTATACATATATTAGGCTTCCCTCATGGCTCAGAGGTTAAAGCGTCTGCCTGCAATGTGGGAGACCTGGGTTCAATCCCTGAGTCGGGAAGATCCCCTGGAGAAGCAAATGACAACCCACTCCAGTATTCTTGCCTGGAGAATCCCATGGACTGAGGAGCCTGGTGGACTACAGTCCACAGGGTCACAAAGAGTCGGACACGACTGAGAGACTTCACTCACTTCACTCATACATATATCTACTCTTTTTTAGATTCTATTCCCATATAGGTGGAAATAAGTACTTTTAAAAAACATGGATTTGTAATAATACCACCAATTTCTTAATCCAATGCCTTACGGTTTGCATCTTCTTCCCCATTCCATGACTTTAAAAAAATCTCTCCTGGAAAACTTGTTTCCAACAATATCAATATATTTATTTGGCATTTTAAAATACACACAAAACTAGATTCAGAATTACTACTGCTGCCAACAATAAACTTACCAGGTTCAAGATTTTCTCACAGTTCTTATTACCCTTAGAATACTCCCTAAGGATGGAAAGTTAGTTTTACATTAGAAAATTATTTGTAATAGTTTTTTTCTTCTTGTAAGTAGTCATATTATTGATGTTCTCATGCTCAGGTTGATTTTTTTCTGTTCAATTTAGAGTCCCTGCAACCTGTTGGTTTAATTTTATCTTTAAAAAATATAAATGTTTACAGGGTTCAAAAATCAAATATATAATCAGAGTATTTCCATTGTTTTCTGTATCTTTTCTACTCATTTCTTTCTTTTCTCTTTAGGTAATCAGTCCCATTAGTTTCTTGTTTATTCTTTCTGCATTTCATTTTAAAAATAAGCAAATGTATTTCCCCCAGGTTGATTGAGATGCAATTGATATACAATGCTGCAAGCATTTTTTTTGGATGAACCCTACAGCTTGCAGCACTTTAGTTGCCAAAGTCCTTTAGTTCCCAAAGTTCAAACAGGGATTGAACCTGGGCCATCCACGGTAGTGAAAGCGCCACTAACCATTGGACCTTCAGGAATTCCTGTAAGCACATATTTTAAAATTTTTCCTTCTTTATTATAAAAGGTAGCATACCATATACATTTTGTTTTTCATTTTTTAAAATTATTTTTTATTCACACAAATATTTTTAAATTGTAATTTTCTCTTACACGTGGTTCTGCCAAATCACTTTTAACTGAATAGAAATATTGTTCTGTTGGCTGTAAGTCCATGCTAGAAAGAGCAATATTGCATAGGAATCTGGAATGTTAGGTCCGTGAATCAAGGCAAATTGGAAGTGGTCAAACAGGAGATGGCAAGAGTGAATGTCGACATTCTAGGAATCAGCGAATTAAGTGGACTGGAATGGGTGAATTTAACTCAGGTGACCATTATATCTACTATTGTGGGCAAGAATCCCATAGAAGAAATGGAGTAGCCATCACAGTCAACAAAAGAGTCCGAAGTGCAGTATTTGGATGCAACATCAAAAACAACAGAATGAACTCTGTTCGTTTCCAAGGCAAACCATTCAATATCACAGTAATCCAAGTCTATGCCCCGACCAGTAATGCTGAAGAAGCTAAAGTTGAATGGTTCTATGAAGACCTACACGACCTTCTAGAACTAACACCCCAAAAAGATGTCCTTTTCATTATAGGGGACTGGAATGCAAAAGTAGGAAGTCAAGAGATACCTGGAGTAACAGGCAAATTTGGCCTTGGAATACAGAATGAAGCAGGGCAAAGGCTAACAGAGTTTTGCTGAGAGAATGCACTGGTCATAGCAAACACCCTCTTCCAACAACACAAGAGAATACTCTACACATGGACATCACCAGATGGTCAACACCGAAATCAGGTTGATCATATTCTTTGCAGCCAAAGATGGAGAAGCTCTATACAGTTAGTAAAAACAAGACTGGGAGCTGACTGTGGCTCAGACCGTGAACTCCTTATTGCCAAATTCAGACTCAAATTGAAGAAAGTAGGGAAAACCTCTAGACCATTCAGGTATGACCTAAATCAAATTCCTTACAATTATACAGTGGAAGTGACAGATTCAAGGGATTAGATCTGATAGAGTGCCTGAAGAACTATGGACAGATGTTCATGACATTGTACAGGAGGAAGGGATCAAGACCATCCCCAAGAAAAAGAAATGCAAAAAGGCAAAGTGGTTGTCTGAGGAGGACTTACAAATAGCTGAGAAAAGAAGAGAAGTGAAAGGCAAAGGAGAAAAGGAAAGATATACCCATCTGAATGCAGAGTTCCAAAGAATAGCAAGGAGAGATAAGAAAGCCTTCCTCAGTGATCAATGCAAAGAAATAGAGGAAAACAATAGAATGGGAAAGACTAGAGGTCTTGTCAAGAAAATTAGAAATAGCAAGGGAACATTTCATGTAAAGATGGGCACAATCAAGGAGAGAAACTGTATGGACCTAACAGAAGCAGAATATATTAAGAAGAGGTGGCAAGAATACACAGAAACTATACAAAAAAGATCTTCACAACTCAGATAATCATGATGGTGTGATCAGTCACCAAGAGCCAGACATCCTGGAATGTGAAGTCAAGGGGATCTTAGGAAGCATCACTACACACAAAGCTAGTGGAGGTGATGGATTTCCAGTTGAGCTATTTCAAATCCTAAAAGATGATACTGTGAAAGTGCTGCACTCAATATGCCAGCAAATTTGGAAAACTCAGCAGTGGCCACAGGACTGGAAAAAGTCAGTTTTCATTCCAATCCCAAAGAAAGGCAATGCCAAAGAATGCTCAAACTACTGCACAATTGTACTCATCTCACAGGCTAGCAGAGTAATGCTCAAAATTCTCCAAGCCAGGCTTCAACAGTACATGAACCATGAACTTCCAGATGTTCAAGTTGGATTTAGAAAAGTCAGAGGAACCAGCAATCAAATTGCCAACATCCATTGTATCATCAAAAAAGCAAGAAAGTTCCAGAAAAACACCTACTTTATTGACTACACCAAAGAGTTTGACTGTGTGGATCACAATAAACTGTGGAAAATTCTGAAAGAGATGGGAATACCAGTCCACCTGACCTGCCTCTTGAGAAATCTGTATGCAGGTCAGGAAGCAACAGTTAGAACTGGACATGGAACAACAGTCTGGTTCTAAATTGGGAAAGGAGTACATCAAGGCTGTATATTGTCACCCTACTTATTTAACTTATATGCAGAGTACATCGTGAGAAATGCTGGGCTGGAAGAAGCACAAGCTGGAATCAAGATTGCCAGGAGAGATATCAATAAATTCAGATATGCGGATGACACTACCCTTATGGCCAAAAGTGAAGAACTAAAGAGCCTCTTGATGAAAGTGAAAGAGGAGAGTGAAAAAGTTGGCTTAAAGCTCAACATTCAGAAAACTAAGATCATGACATCCAGTCCCATCACTTCATGGCAAATAGATGGGAAACAGTGGAAACAGTGACAGACATTATTTTTTGGGGGGCTCCAGAATCACTGCAGATGGTGACTGCAGCCATGAAATTAAAAGACGCTTGCTCCTTGGAAGAAAAGTTATGACCAATCTTGAAAGTATATTAAAAAGCAGAGACATTACTTTGCCAACAAAAGTTCATCTAGTCAAGGCTATGGTTTTTCTGGTAGTCATGTATGGATGTGAGAGTTGGACTATAATGAAAGCTGAGCGCCAAAGAATTGATGCTTTTGAACTGTGGTGTTGGAGAAGACTCTTGAGAGTCCCTTGGACTGCAAGGAGATCCAACCAGTCCATCCCAAAGGAAATCAGACTGACTGCTCATTGGAAGGACTGATGCTGAAGCTGAAACTCCAATACTTTGGCCACCTGTTGCGAGGAACTGACTCATTTGAAAAGCCCCTGATACTGGGAAAGATTGAAGGTGGGAGGAGAAGGGGACGACAGAGGATGAGATGGTTAGATGGCATCACCAACTCGATGGACATGAATTTGAGTAGACTCCTGGAGTTGGTGATCGATTGGGAGGCCTGGTGTGCTGCGGTCCTTGGGGTCTCAGAGTCGGACACGACTGAGCGATTGAACTGTTTGGTTGGCACTAAGTCCTATATTTCAAAGACGGCCCTAGTGACTGACCAAACATTTTCTATTCTGGGTGCACTGGAGGCAGCTATCAGTTGGAGGAACAGAAAAAGAAATGCATGGCTGATTAGAGTGGTGGGAGAGAAAGTAGGGAAGGAAATTTGCCTTGAGAGAGCATTTAATACAATTTCCACTAGATGGCAGTAACGTCCTAGGAATAAGGTTTCTAAAGTCTAGAAAGGGATAAACCTGCCGGGAAGGAACTGTGGAGCATGCCCAGTGCAGAAATCTTTTAAATGGATTTACTCTTCAGATCATATCAATTTAACTTAAAAAAAATCTCATGCTGAATCCTCTTCATCTTTCAGTAATCTAATATACCAGAGAGAGAGACAGACAGACAGACAGACAGAGACAGACAGTGACCCTGAATAAATCTATTAGTCGTCGTCGTTGTTGTTTAGTGGCTAAGTCACATCTGACTCTTTTCCAGTCCCATGGACTGTAGCCTGCCAGGCTCCTCCGTCCATGGGATTTTCCAGGCAAGAATACTGGAGTGGGTTGCCATTTCCTTCTCCAGGGGAGCTTCCCAACCCAGGGATCAAACCTGGATTTGATCAAATCTCCTGCATTGGCAGGTGAAATTCTTTGCCCTTGAGCCAATATGGAAGCCTGAATTCATCTATATGTTCTCAAGTCAGGCAAGATGCTATACAGGGCAAATATTAAAACTAATTTTAAGATTCAGTAGACTGTATTTTAAACCTAAAGTTAATTGAAATTTCTCTACTAAGAATGATCTTAACTCCTTTCAGTTTTTGGTCTGAGCCTGATTTTAAAAACAAGTTTTAAAAAAAGGACAAAATTGAAAAGTAAACTAAACAGCAGGATTCATTCTAACTCAGATTAGGAGCTGGGAACTATTTTCAGAAATTATAGAGGTAATACCATACCCTGATTAATTTAGCAAATCTCGCAAAAAGTACTATTTAATATCACTTATTGTCTTTTGTGACCCTATTAGGCTAGAGGAACTAAGTATCTTCCAATTGCAGGCTCATTCCAATAGCCAGGCAAGTCTTACTGCCAAAAGCCACATATCTGAAGGCTTGGGAACAGGCCTAGAAACTCTACGCCAGGTATCAAACTGCAAGATTCCCCTACTTTTCATCCTGTTCTTTCTCTGCCTCCCACTTGCTAGCTGGCTACTGAGATGAGCTGGCATGATAGCTCTGACTGGGCTGAGGCATGAAAGTGTGAAAGTGTTAGTTGCTCAGTTGTGTCCCACTCTTGGTGACCCCATGGACTGTGTAGCGTGATAGGCTCCTCTGTCCAGGGGATTCTCCAGGCAAGAATCCTGGAGTGGGTTGCTGTTTCCTCTCCAAGCCATGGGGATGGCAGCTGTTTAAGAAGTCTTCTTTTGTTGGTTACAGACCTATGGGACCCATAGGTATAAACCAACTGGCCACCCTCTGGTGTCCCTTGGTGGCAGCCACAAAAAACTGGTGTGCTAGACAAGGGCACGAACTCCTTTCTAGGAGATACCAGCTATCTGGAGCAAGGCAGAGTGAGATTGCAAAGACAGTGTCTTGGGGTTCTAGAAGTGTGCCAGAGCAGAAGCCTGCCCCTAGGCCAAAGCTCCTGGGCAAGCAAATAGGCCTCTTTCACAGAAAGACGGGGTTGTGTGTCAGTTGGCTGTCTGTGCAGTGCCCTGGGGGTAGTAGCTTGTCAAGAACTGTCTCTGACGGTTCCTGTCCCATGAGACCCGGGGTTGAAAGCCCCCTGCCCTCCAGAAACAGGTGATCAAGTGAATCCCCTTGTGGAAGCCACAAAAACTGGGCCATCAAATGTGAGTAAGAGGTCCCCTGTAGGGGCAGTGGGGCTCTGGAGCGGAGTGGGTAGTGTGACGTTGACGCCCACCAGCTGGGATGAGGCAGAGAGATGGTGCTTGGTGGGAAAAGGAGAACAACAACAAGATCACACTCACTGGCTAGAGTGAGGCAGAGGGAGAGCTCAACATGCTGCCCGTAAGCTCAAGTGTGCTCAGTTAGATGCCTGTCTCTCAAGCAGAAGCTTTAGAATTAGCAGGTGAGTCTCATTCACAGCAGATCTGAGCACCTCCCGGTGAGCCCGAGCCCACGGGGCCTTTAAGAGCTGCTTCTGGCTTCCCCCATTGCCTTGTGGGATTCCTGGGCGGGACTTTGCTTGGTTTTCAAAGCCAGGTATTTTGGGGGCTGGTCTCTAAGGCACAAATCTTAAAAAGTTGGGGTGCCAGATATGGGGTTCAAACCCTTCACTCCTCAGGGAGAAGCTCCAGGTCTGAGTTCCCTCCCAACTCTGGGCTCTGCAGCACCGGAGGTAGGATTCATGGCAGAGTTGCAACCCAGGCCCTCCTACCCGCTTTTGTGTGGGCCTTCCCGGCTTCTGCCTGATGTGTAGGAGTTGTTAGACAGTTTTTAGGGTTTTTTTGGGGGGGAGGGGGGAGAGGAAGTTGTTTCCCGTATAGCAGCAGAGTCAGTGCGTCTCCTGTGAGGTCGGGAGTCCATCTTCCTCCCACGGGTGCCATCTTGACGCCATCAGCTCTTCACCACTGTAATTTCCTTCTGGCTCCTCTCTCTGGTGGGAAGCCAAATCCATGAACCAAGTTTGTGACGGTAAGGCGTTGGGGAGTCTGGAACCTTTTTCTCTCCCCTACTTTTTTCTCCTCCCACCTACCTTTGTGGTAACCATCAGTTAACATGCCTTAAAAGGGAAGTGGCCTGTGTGCTAATTATCTACAAGGATAGCCAAGCCGGAAGAGGCAGAGGATTGGCTGCTCTTGCTGCAGTTGGTTTTGGAGAAGGGCAGAACCCCAAGGGATGGAGTAGAGGCAGCTTTTAGGAAAAGGGGGTTAGAAAACCAAAAGAGGTGGGGCCTGGGAGGAGGTGTGAACCCGGAGTGTCCAGGGGCTCACAGATACTGGGGTGGAGATTTTTGACCCACAGTTCCTTCTGTGGTAGAGTTCTAAACGATGCTGGTGGCTTTTCGCTCTTTTGAGGACAGTCTAATAATGGAATGAGAGGCATCAGTCCTTTTGTAAAACGTTTGTACTTCCCAAGCTGCCTGCACATTAGAATTGCCTTAACAAATTTATTTTTATTTTATTTTTCCCAGAAAGGGAGCATGGCAGTTAATTTATCTTAGAACCTGTCTGTCTGAAATGTCTTTGAGTTCTCTTATGCATGGTGGGCTGTTTGGCTGGACATAGACTTTTAAAAATTGAGATATAGTTGGTTTACAATATTAGTTTCAGGTGTGCAACATTGTGATTCAAATTTTTGTAGGTTATACTAAGGCAATGGCACCCCACTCCAGTACTCTTGCCTGGAAAATCCCATGGACGGAGGAGCCTGGTAGGCTGCAGACCATGGGGTCGCAAAGAGTCGGACACGACTGAGCGACTTTCACTTTTCCCTTTCATGCATTGGAGAAGGAAATGCAACCCACTCCAGTGTTCTTGCCTGGAGAATCCCAGGGACGGGGGAGCCTGGTGGGCCACCGTCTATGGGGTCGCACAGAGTCGGACACGACTGAAGCGACTTAGCAGCAGCATACTCCATTGAAAGTTATTATGAAATATTGGTTATATTTGTGTTGTATAATATGTGTGTGTGTGTGCTTAGTCACTCAGTTGTGTCTGACTCTGTGACCTCATGGACTGTAGCCCACCAGGCTCCTCTGTCCATGGGGATCTTCCAGACAAGAATACTGGAGTGGGTTGCCATGCCCTCCTCCAGAGGATCTTCCCGACCCAGGGATCTAACCCAGGTCTCCTGCATTGCAGGCAGACTCTTTACTGTCTGAGCCACCAGGAAAGGCTATTGTACAATATATACTTATATCTTATTTCTTTAATATTAATACATAGTAGTTTGTTCGTGTTAATTCCCTACCCCTATCTTGCTCTTCCCCCATTCCTCTCCCCACTGTTAACCATGAATTTGTTCTCTGTATCTGTTGAGTCTGCTTATTTTTGTTAGATTCATTAGTTTTGTTGTATTTTTTAGATTCTACTCGTACATGATATCATAGTGTTTGTCTTTCTCTGATTTATTTCATTTAGTGTCATATCCTTTAAATCCATCTGTGTTGCTGCAAAGGGCAAAATTCCATTCTTTTTGTGACTGAGTACTATTCCACTGTATGTTTGTGTGTATATTTGTATTTATCAATCGATACATAATCTCACATCTTCTTTATCCACTTATCTGTTGATGGACATGTAGATTGCTTCCATATCTTGGCTATTGTAAATTATGATGCTTTGACTATTGGGGTTTATGTATCTTTTCAAATTAGTGTTTTTATTTTTTTCAGATATATTGCCAGCAGTGAACTTGCTGGGTATATGATAGCTCTATTTTTCGTGTTTTGAGGAATTATCGTACTATTTTGCACAGTGGTTGCACCAATGTGTATGCAGGTTCCCTTTCTCCACACCCTTATTAACACTTGATAATTGTGTTCTTGTTGATCATGGCCATTCTGACTGGTGTGAGGTGATATCTCATTGAGGATTTAATTTGTTTTTCTCTGATTAATGATGTTGGGCATCTTTTCAGGTGCCTGTTAGCCATCTGTATGTTGTTTTTAGAGAAATGTCTATTCAGGTCTTCTGCTCATTAAAAACATTTTTTTTTTAATTGGTGGAGAATTGCTTTACAATGTTGTGTTGGTTTCTGTCATAAAACAATGTGAATCAGTTGTAATTATATTCATATCCCCTCCCTCTTGAGCCTCCTCCTCATCCCTCCATTAAAAAAATTTTTTTTATATTCAGTTGTATGAGGTGTTTATTTTGGATATTAACCCCTTATTGGTCATATCATTTGCAAATATTTTCTCGCTTTCAGTAGGTTGTCTTTAGTTTTGTCAGTGGTTTTCTTTGCTGTGCAAAGGTTTTTAAATTTAATTATGTCTCATGTTTATTTTCTTTAATTTCCTTTGCTTTAGGAGACAGATCCAAAACATATTGCTACAATTTATGTCAGAGTGTTTTGCCCCTGTTTTCCTCTGGGAGTTCAGTGGTTTCAGGTCTTACATTTAGGTCTTTAATCCATTTCGAGTTAATTTTTGTATATGGTGTTAGAGAATGTTCTAATTCCATTCTTTTACATAGCTGTCCACGTTGTCTAACACCACTTATTGAAGAGACTGTCTTTTCTCCATTGTCTATTCTTGCCTCCTTTGCCTTACATTAGTTGATCTGTGACATAAACTCCTAAGTGTGTGGTTTATTTCTGGGCTTTCTATCCTATTCCATTTATCTGTGTGTCAATGTCAGTGTTTTTGTGCTTGTCCCATAGTGTTTTGTAGTGTGGTCTGAAGTCAGGTGTGTGATTTCTTCAGTTTCGTTCTTCTTTCTCAAAATTGTTTTTTGTTTGGGGTCTTTTATGTTCCCATAGAAATTTTAGAATTTATTCTAGTTTGTGAAAAATGCCATTGGTAATTTGATAGGGATTTCATTGACTCTGCAGATTGCCTTGCATAATATGATCATTTTAACAATAGTCATTCTTCCAATCCGTGAACACAGTGTATCTTTCCATCTGTTTGTGTGATTTTCAGTTTCTTTCATCAGTATCTTATAGTTTTCTGGGCACAGGTCTTTTACCTCCTTCTGAAGTATTTTATTCTTTTTCATGTGATGGTAAATGAAATTGTTATCTTAATTTCTCTTTATGGTAGTTTGTTGTTAGTATATAGAAATGCACAGATTTCCAGATATAAATTTAGTATTCTGCTATTTTACCAGATTCATTGATGAACTATAGTAGCTTCTGGTGGTGTCTTTAGGATTTTCTATGTATAGTATCATGTCATCTTTAAACAGTGACAGTTTTACTTCTTCCTTTCCTGTTGGACTCCTTTGATTTCTCTATTTGTCTAGTTGCTGTGGCTGGGACTTCAATAGTATGTTGAATAAAAGTGGTGAGAGTGGGTATTCTTGTCTTCTTCATGATCTTAGAGGAAATGCTTTTAGCATTTCATTGTTGAGTATGATTTTAGCTGTGGGCTTATCATATATGGACTTTATTATGTTGAGGTGTGTTCACTCTATACCCACCATGTTGAGAGTTTTTTTTTTTTTTTTAAATCATAAATAGATGTTGAAACTTGTCAAAAGATTTTCTGTATCTACTGATATGATCATGTGATTTTTATTTTTCAGTTAGTTAATTTGGTTTTATTACATTGATTTGTAGAGACTGAAAAATCTTTGCATCCCTGGAATAAATTCCACTTGATCTGGTGTATGATCTTAATGTATTGGTTTCATTTTGCTAATATTTTGTTGAATATTTTTGCATCTGTATTCATCAAGGATATTGGCCTATAATTTTCTTTCTTTCTTTCATTTTTTTTTTTGTAGTATCTTTGTCTGGTTTTGCTATCAGTGTGATGCCGGCCTTGTAAATGTCTTTGGAAGCATTCCTTTTTCTGCATTTTTTGTAATAGTTTGAGAATGGTAGGTGTTAACTCTTCTCTAAATGTTTGGTAAAATTCACCTGGGAGGCCATCTAGTTCTGGACTTTTGTTTTCTGGGAGTTTTAAAAATCATTGATTCAATTTCATTACTGATAATTGGTCTGTTTATATTTTCTATTTCTTCTTGATTGTACATTTCTAAGAATTTGTCCGTTTCTTCTAGGCTGTCTGTTTTATTAGTGTATAATTGTTTGCAATAATTTTCAATGATCTATGGTGTTGTAATTTTTTCGTTTCTGATTTTATTGATTTGGGCCCTCTTGATGAGTCTCACTAAATGTTTATCAATTTTATTTATCTTTTCAAAGACCAGTTCTTTTCATTGATCTTAGTTGCTATTGTTTTTAGTCTTTATTTCATTTATTTTTGCTGTGATCATTATGATTTCTTACCTTCTACTAACTTGGTTTTTTCTTTTTCTAGTTCCTTTAGGTGTGAGGTTAGGTTGCTTGAGATTTTTCTTGTTTCCTGAGGTAGGCTTGTATTGCTGTAAACTACTCTTTTGGAACTGCTTTTGCTGCATCGCATAGATTTTGGATTATTGTTCTTTCATTTCATTCGTGTCCAGATATTTTTAAATTTCTTTTTTGAGTTCTTCAGTGACCATTGGTTGTTTGTTTAGCCTCTGTGTGTTTGTGTGTGTGTGTGTTTTCTTGCAGATTTTTGTTGTAGTTGATTTCTTGTCTCATAGCACTGTGGTTGGAAAAGATGCTTGATATGATTTCACTTTTCTTAAATTTATTGAGAATATTTATGTGGCTTATGTGGCCTATTAGAATGTTGGGTTAGATGTCGATTAGAACATTCTGTCCAGTAGGATGTTCGTGTGCACTTGAAAATTATGTGTATTCTGCTGTTTTTTGAATGGAGTTTTATATATAAATATATATATGGATTTTGACCAATATATATATGAAGTCAATGGTTTAATGTGTTAAGGGCAATATTTCTTTACTGATTTTATGTCTTGTTGATCTGTTCATTGAGGTAAGTGTGATGTTAAAGTCCCCGACTCTTACTGTGTTGCTGTCAATTTCTCCCTTTATGTATGTTGATATTTGCTTTGGGTAAAAATATTTTTATTGGGTACATGTATATTTACAGTTGTCACAGCATCTTCTTGGATTGATCCCTTGATCATTGTGAATGTAATGTCCCTTATTGTTTCTTTTTACACTTTTTGTTTTAAAGTTTATTTTGTCTGATAAAAGTATTGCTACTCTGACTTTCTTTTGATTTCCATTTGCATAGAATACCTTATTCCAATTCCCTCACTTTCAATCTGTGTGTGTCTTTAGATGGGAAGTGAGTCTTTTTCCGGCAGCATATATGTAACTCTTGTATTTATGTCCATTTTGCCACTCTGTTTTTTACACTGGAGCATTTAGTCCATTTACAATTAATATAGTTACTGATACATATGTACTTACTGCCATTTTGTTAATTGTTTTGGGATTGCTTTTGTAGTTAATTTTTGATTATTTGTTCTTCTTTTGCTTTCTTCCCTATGATTTGATGACTATCTTTTCTGTTATTTTGGATTCTTTTCTCTTTTTTGTGTGTGTCTTTATTATAGGTTTTTGATTTGTGGTTACCATAAGGTTTATGTAGCTATCTATGTTATTTTAAGTTACTAATCTCAGAATCTCTAATGCACTTTAACAACTCTACATTGTTATGTCCCTCCCCCGGCAATTACTGTTTTGACATCATATTTTACATCTTTTTGTTTTGTGTGTCCCTTAACTACTTACGGGAATCCCTGGTGGCTCCGAGGTTAAAGTGTCTGCCTGCAATGAGGGAGACCCGGGTTCGATCCCTGAGCTGGGAAGATCCCCTGGAGAAGGAAATGGCAACCCACTCCAGTATTCTTGCCTGGAGAATCCCATGGAGGGAAGAGCCTGGTAGGCTACAGTCCACGGGGTCGCAAAGAGTTGGACATGACTGAGATACTTCACTTAACTACTTACTGCAAATATAGGTGGTTTTACTATTCTTGTCTTTTGACCTTTTTACTAATTTTGCATAAGGTTGATTTACTATCTTTACTAAATATTTCCCCTTACCAGGAAGCTCTTTCTTTCTCTTTCCCCTCCTCCTCCCTCCTTAGAGAATTCCCTTAAATGTTTCTTGTTAAGGTGAATTAGTGGTGATGAACTCTTAGCTTTTGTTTGTAAAACTTTTGATCTCTCCATAAAATCTGAAGGAAAACCTTTAATGGGTAGAACATTTTGGTTGTAGGTTCTTCCCTTTCATCTATTTAAATATTTTATGCTGCTCCCTTCTCCCCTGCAGAATTTTTGCTGAAAAGTTATCTGATAGCCTTATGGGAGTTTCCTTGTACATAACTTGATTCTTTTCCCTTGCTGCTTTTAATATTTTCTTTATATTTAATTTTTACCCTTTCAATTAAAATGTGTCTTTGTATTGACCTCATTAGGTTGATCCTCTTTGGGACCGTCTTTACTTCCTGGATCTGGATGTCTGTTTCCCTTCCCAGGTTAGGGAAGTTTTCAACCATTATGTCTTCAAATATGTTCTCAGTCCCTTTTTTCTCCTTGTGGAACCCCCATCATGCATATATTAGTATGCTTGATGGTGTCCCTGAGGTCTCTTAAACCACCTTCACTTCTTTCTATTTTTTCTTTTTCTGTTCCGCTTTAGTGGTTTCCACTACTCTTTCGTTCCACTGACCTGTTCCTCTGTATCATTTAAGCTACTGTTGATTCCTTCTAGTGTATTTTTCATTTCAGTTATTGTATTCATCTCTGTTTTGTTCTTCTCTATATTTGCTAACTCTTTTAAGCACTTGTAACTCCTACTCTGTTCATCCAATCTTCTCCTGAGTTATTGGATCATCTTTATGATTATTACTTTGAACTCTGTTGGGCAGATTGGCTATCTCTACTTAGTTCTTGTGGGTTTAAAAAAAATTTTATTTATTTTAATTGGAGGCTAATTACTTTAAAATATTGTAGTGGTTTTTGCCATACATTGACATGAATCAGCCATGGGTGTACATGTGTTCCCCATCCTGAACCCCTCCTCCTCCCTCCCTCCCCATCTCATCCCTCTGGGTCATCCCAGTGCACCAGCCCTGAGCACCCTGTCTCATGTGTCGACCCTGGACTGGTGATCATCCCACTCCCACTCTTCTCAGATCATCCCACTCTTGTGGGGTTTTATCTTGTTACTTTGTTTGGAACATGATTTTTCCTGTAATGTGGTAGATTGTTTACATTTCTTAACCTTTTGTAGGGTATGTCATACATGTCCCAGCAGTATAATTCTCTCTGGTCACCAGAGCCCTGTGTTCTAGAGGTGTCACTCACCTGGCATGTGTGGGTCCTGTGTAGTGAGCTGACTACCATGGGTGATCAGGTAGGCACGACTGGCTCCTGGCCTAGTTGGTTGCCAGGAGTGAAGTCTGCTGGCCACTGATTGATGAGGCTGGATCATGAGGCAGCTGGCTGTGGTTCAGAGGGTCCCAGAACACGTGCCTGCCCTACTGTTGGCTGAGGCTGGTCCTTGGTGAGAGCCCACTTACCTGTGGGTGAGATCAGGGCCCAGGATGTCCTGGGGTTGTTGCCTGCTCACTGGTGGGCAGAGCTGGGTCCTAGGGTCTATGCACTGGTATATGGAGTCAGGTCCTGGGCCTTCTCATGGACAGCACCATGTCCCATTGTGGCTGTGGGCTCAGAACTTTTAAAGACAACTCCTGCTTGCTGGTTGTTGGGGCTATGTTCCCACTCAGCTAGTTGCTTGGCCTGAGGCATTGCCCTACTGGTGCCCACACTCTGGTGGGCAGGAGCAGGGTTGGGTCCTGATGCTAATAAGCTCAAGGGTGCTTGTCAGCACCAGTGTTTGCATGGTAGAACACCCCACACCCCTGACCCAAAATGGCTGCCACCACTGTCTGTGTACCCAAGGTGAAGAGGTGGCTTCCCACCTCTCTGGGAGACCCTCCAAGATCAGTAGGTGGGTCTGACCCAGATTTCTTTCAAATTACTGTTTCTACCCTGGGTCCCAGAGCATGTGAGATTTTGTAAGCATCCTTTAAGAGTAGAGCCCCCTGGCACTCTCAGAAGTAAGCCCTGCTGGCTTTCAGACCCAAATGTTGTGGGGGCTTGTCTTAGTGTAAGACCCCTTAGGGTGGGGAGTCTGATATGGAGCTCAGAGCCCTCACTTTGGGGAGAAACTCTGCAATTGTAATTATCCTTCTGTTTGTGAGTCACCCACCAGGGGTGTATATAGATCTGACTAAACCATGACTTTGCTGGTCCTATTCTCTCATTGTGGTTCTTTCTTTATATCTTTTGTTGTAGAAGCTTATTTTCTGCTAGATTCTGGTCCTTCCCATCAATAGTTCCTCTGTAAATTTTATAGTTATAAATTCTGTGTGCCCTTGAGAGGTGGTGAGCTTGGGGTCTTCCTACTCTGCCATCTTGGCCATTCCCTTGCCTTAGGAACTTTAAGTAGTACAGACACCGCCCCCCCATCCCCCCACCCCCAGTCTGACCTCAGAACTACAGAATCAGAGAATCTCCAGAAGTACAGCTAAGTACAGTTTTGAAATGTTCTGCTGTTGATTCTCTTGCAATTTATGCAAGTGGATATATTTAGATACCATTGCCCTAAACATATTAAAACTTATTTGTAAGTAATTTCCCCTAGAGATGAAAGGTATGTTGTTTCACTCCATGTATATCTTAAGTTCAGGAATTAGAATAAATGAAGTCATATTATGACATTAACACATGATAAATATTGATCTATGCTGACAAATAACATTGAATAATGACATTTATAGCACTCTGAAACCTTCCCACATTTGTTCTTCTTTTTTATATTCTCATAACTACTCTGCAAGGTAATCAACCAAGGGATATTTAATGAGTTTCTAGTGTTGTTCAGGAACAGTGCTGGGTATACAGGGAAATGATTATCGGTCCCACATTACACATTAGGATATGGATTGTGAGTAATTAAGTTTCCAGGGTCAGTTGATGGACGAGTCAGGACCTGCAATGACAGCCTGGCTCAGCACATCCTAGGCTTTGCTGCCTAAAAACTTGCCAGTTCACCTATTGCTGCTGTGATTACTCTGGGGAGTCTCCTAGATATCAGTGAAAGTTCCATATATTCATCTTTCTTACCCTTTTGTTCTCTTTCTATTGTATTCAAGCTTCCAATTATATTTGAAAAAAAATATTCTTTTTTCTTTTCCAGCCAGCTGCCAGATCGTCTCATTTTCCTTCTATTCTTTTAGAACAGATGATCTGTAACAATAAACTCTAGCATCAGCTTTCTCTCTTAGTCTTCATAGTCTCTTTCCTCTCCTCGTCACTCCACCCAGATAACTCTAATTCAGGTCACACAAATACCGTTCCCAGTTAATCAGAACAGACACTTTTGAAATCTTACTTTCTTCTTACTCTTCTTTCTGAAAGAACC
Organism: Bos mutus; assembly: GCF_027580195.1. Lineage (NCBI taxonomy): Eukaryota > Metazoa > Chordata > Mammalia > Artiodactyla > Bovidae > Bos > Bos mutus. The sequence continues at coordinate 48,636,397 of NC_091626.1, read as the reverse complement.
TTTCTCTCCCAGTCTTCCAAGTCCTCTGTCTGCATGTGCTGTCAGTCTTTCTTCAGCTTCTCCTTTTCCTTCCTATTCTTTCAATTGTTTCTCTAGTCGTTCCTCACATGGGGACCTAAATGGGTCCCCTGCTTCTACTTTCCTCATTCAGTCCCACTTCACACACAGCTTCCAATAAATAATTCTCTTCAACTAGTCATTGTCCAACCCAGAAGGCTACGTGAGCTCTCTAGAGCCTGTGCTATTAGATGAAGTCTTACCCCTTAAGATTTTCAGAACCCTCAAGTAATTGTTGATTTATTCAACAGCCTCATGCCTTGAAACCAACCCTAGCAAATTTCCCACTCCTGCCACCTTCCAAAGCAGGAGACGTAAGAGACATGGATTCAATCTCTGGTTGGGAAGATCCCCTGGAGTAGGGCATGGCAACCCACTCCAGTGTTCTTGCCTGGAGAATCCTGTGGGCTGAGGAGCCTGGTGGGCTACAGTCCATGGGGTCGTACAGAGTCGGACATGACTGAGCACACACATACCCTGTGCTCATCCCAGACATGACACCCATCTTGCACAGAAGCTCGCTCTTGTTGCTTACCAGGACACGTCACCCAGCATCAAACTCTTCTAAAAGCGGTGTGGAGTTCAGATAAAGTGTAGCCTTTGTCCTTTTTTCCTTTGTTTAAAAATTTATTTTTAATTCGATAATTGCTTTACAATGTTGTGTTGGCTTCTGCCGTACAACAACATAAATCAACCATCAGTATACATATATCCCCTCCCTTGATCTCCCCTTATCGCACCCCTCTAGGTTGTCACAGAGCACTGGGTAGAGCTCCCTGTGTTATATAGCAGCTTCCCACTAGCTGTCTGTGTTACATATGAAAGTATATATATGTCAATGCTACTTTCTCAAGTCATCGCACCCTCTTCTTCCCCCACTGTGTCCACAAGTCTGTTCTGTCTGCATCTCTATTCCTGCCCTGTAAACGGGTTCATCTGTACCATTTTTCTAGATTCCATCAGTCAGTCAGTTAAGTCACTCAGTTGTGTCTTAACTCTTTGCAACCCCAGGGACCGCAGCATGCCAGGCCTCCCTGTCCATCACCAACTGCTGGAGTTTACTCAAACTCATGTCCATTAAGTTGGTGATGCCATCCAACCACCTCATCCTCTGTCATCCCTTCTCTTCCCTCCTTCAATCTTTCCCAGCATCAGGGTCTTTTCCAATGAGTCAGTTGTTCGCATCAGGTGGCCAAAGTATTAGAGTTTGAGCTTCAGCATCAGTCCTTCCATTGAATATTCAGGACGGATTTCCCTTAGGACGGACTGGTTGGACTTCCTTGCTGTCCAAGGGACTCTCAAGAGTCTTCTCCAAGACCACAGTTCAAAAGCATCAATTTTTCGGCGCTCAGCTTTCTTTATAGTCCAACTCTCACATCCATACACGACTTCTGGAAAAACCATAGCTTTGACTAGATGGACCTTTGTTGGCAAAGTAATGTCTGCTTTTTAATAAGTTGACATTAAAGTTGACATTAAGTTGGTCATACCTTTTTTTCCAAGGAGATTCCATATATGAGCATTAACATGCAGTATTTGTTTTTCTCTTTCTGTCTTCACTCTAGGTTCATCCACCTCAGTTCAACTGACTCAGATTCATTTGCTTTTATGGCTGAGTAATATTCTGTTGTATGTGTGTACAACTTCTTTATCCATTCATCTGTCAATGGACATCTAGGTTGTTTCCATGTCCTGTCTATTGTAAATAGTGCTGCAGTGAACATTGGGGAATATGTGTCATTTTCAATTATGATTGTCTCAGGGTATGTGCTCAGTAGTGGGATTGGGTAGGTCATGTGGTATTTTTATTCTTAGTTTGTTTTTTTTTTTAAAGGGATCTCCATACCATTCTTTATAGCGGCTGTATCAGTAGTCTTTTTCCTTTTTCATTACATTCCCACTAATAGTGCAAAAGGGTTTTCTTTTCTCCACAACCTCTCCAGCATTTATTGTTTGTAGAGTTTTTGCTGATGACCATTTTGACTGATGTGAAGTGATACTTCATTGCTGGCCTCTTTTTCTGCCAGGACCAAGAGAGGGTCTTTGTCCACTGTCCATATACCATGAGTATATGATAAGGTTACTAGAGTTAGAACCCAGACAATTTTATCACACTTCCCCACCCCCTTAAAAAATTAAGACCTCCAGAAGTCCTCAGTCTCATGCTAACGCATACTCTACCTCCAGTAACTTACCCACTTACCACTTGACTTCCTGTCACTATATGACTCCAGGGGCTTCTGCTACAGTTCATGGTATGCAGCAGCTTCTGCTCCAGTGGAACGACCAAACAAATCTTGGGATTCGGGCATGATGACAAGAGATTAGAAAGACTTCCCTGGGCCCTGACTGTGGAGACATCGGTAACCTGTGGAGTAAAAGATTGCTTCTCTGCCCCTTTCAATCTACAACCGTATAGCAATCACAAGTCAACAAAGGTGCCTCTGTCATCGCAATAGGATGCTGGATAACTCCACACAGCTGTACATACAAAGCTTGGTGATGGGAACAAATAGAAGTGGAACCCAGGGAACTGCAAAGTCAGCACCTTCAAGCCCTGCCCTCTGACCATGGCAGCTGACTCCACAGCTCCAGAGAACCTAGCAGCAACAGGTGAGGTTGCTGTGCGTGACTCTAACCTAATCACAGCAGCGCCAGAGCCACAGGTGACTTGGCAACAATGGCAATGGGGCGAGGACCCCATTCCTCCAGCCACTGGGCTGCCCACAATCCAGCCTCCACCTCCTTCTGCAATGTGGAGCCCATGAGCCTTATAGCACCTAAGAGGTAGAGGTGCCTGTGCGACCTTGGCAACCATCCCACCAGTGTCCTCCTTCCCCCATGGCAGTAAAAGCTACAACTCAGAGGATGCTGGATATGAAGGAAGAGCCCACCATGTCAGTGACTGCAGTGGTTGTGGCAGAAGCAAGGCAGCAGTGACCCCGGAGGCATAAGAAGCAATAGTTGAAGGCACAGAGGCACACCTGTCTCAAAGAGGTGGAGGCTAGAAAGTGCCCACTCTTGAAAGTCGAGTGGAGTAAAGGATTGCCTTTCTCTGCCCCTTTCAATCTACAACCATATAGCAACTACAAATCAACAAAGGTGCCTCTGTCAACACAATAGGATGCTGGATAACTCCACACATCTGTACATTTATATATAAAGGTTGAATGCAACCAGGGGCAGCTCATTTAACAGAAACCAAAAACTTGTGTTATAGCACCACCTACTGGAAAACAGAAGAAAGTACTGTAATTTCTTAAAAAAAAAAAAAAAAAGGGTGAGTGTTCGTCACTCTGTCCTCTGACTCTTCTTGAGGCCCCTGGACCTGTCAGGCTCCTCTGTCCATGAGATTTCCCAGGCAAGAACACTGGAGTGGGTAGCCATTCCCTTCTCCAGAAGATCTTTCAAACCAGGGATTGAACCCAGGTCATTAATATATGATATTTGTTTTTCTCTTTGTGACTTTACTCTAGGTTCATCCATTTCAACCTTGCTGTCAAGGCTGTATATTGTCACCCTGCTTATTTAACTTATATGCAGAGTACATCATGAGAAATGCTTGGCTGGAAGAAGCACAAGCTGGAATCAAGATTTCCAGGAGAAATATCAATATCACATATGCAGATGACACCAACCTTATGGCAGAAAGTGAAGAAGAACTAAAGAGCCTCTTGATGAAAGTGAAAAGAGGAGAGTTAAAAAGTTGGCTTAAAACTCAACATTCAGAAAACGAAGATCATGTCATCTGGTCTCACCACTTCATGGCAAATAGATGGGGAAACAGTGACAGAATTTATTTTTTTGGGCTCCAGAATCACTGCAGATGGTGACTGCAGCCATGAAATTAAAAGACGCTTGCTCCTTGGAAGAAAAGTTATGACCAACCTAGACAGCATATTAAAAAGCAGAGACATTAATTTGCCGACAAAGTCTAGTCAAGGCTATGGTTTTTCCTGTGGTCATGTATGGGTGTGAGAGTTGGATTATAAAGAAAGCTGAGCACCGAAGAATCAATGCTTTTGAACTGTGGTGTTGGAGAAGACTCTTGAGAGTCTCTTGGACAGCAAGGAGATCCAACTAGTCCATCCTAAAGGAAATCAGTCCTGAATATTCACTGGAAGGACTAATGCTGAAGCTGAAGCTCCAATACTTTGGCCACCTGATGTGAAGAACTGACTCATTTGAAAAGACCCTAATGCTGGGAAAGATTGAAATCAGGAGGAGAAGGGGAGGACAGAGGATGAGATGGTTGGATGGCATCACCAACTCAATGGACATGAGTTTGAGTAAACTCCAGGAGTTGGTGATGGACAGGGAGGACTGGCTTGCTGCAGTCCATGAGATTGCAAAGAGCCAGACACGACTGAGTTACAGAACTGAACTCCTGCATTGCAGGCGGATCCTTTAATGTCTGAGCCAACAGGGAAGCCCCAGATCATCACTTAAATTCATATGCCCCAGCGAGGAACAATTCATCAGGCACCACGAAGAACAACAATAACACTGTACTACAAAAAGAAAGTGACAATCCTTTAGAAAGCAAACTTACAGTCATGGAATATTGTGATCTGACTGATAGAGAATTCAAAGTAGCTGTCATGGGGATACTCAGTGGGCTACAAGAAAACTCAGGAAGGCAGTTTTGTGAACTCAGGAATAAAATTAATGAACAGAAGGAATACTTTATCAAAGAGATTGAAACTCTGAAAAGGAACCAAACAAATTCTGGAGTTGAAAAATTCAATAAATGAGATAAAGAATGCACTGGAAAGCAATGGAAATAGAGCAGATACATGTAAAAGAGAATTAACAAACTCAAAGTCAGACATTAAGAAATGATATAAGTAGAAAAGGAAAGAGAAAATATTAGAAAATTAGGAAATCCCATGAGAGCTGACTCTTTTAGGAAGGGCAACATTAGGGGAATGGATATCTGAGATAGAGAAGATGAAGAGGGAACAGTTTATTTAAGGAAAGAATAGCTGATAGATTTTCTAAACTTGGGGGAGGAACTGTGTATATAAGCCCTTAAAGCTAAGAGAACACTTAATTATCTCAATGCAAAAAGACCTTCTCCAAGACACATTAAAATGGTCAAAAGTAAAAGAAAGCGTTTTAAAGGCAGCCAGGAGTAAAGGACAGTAACTCATTGGGTTATCAGCAGATTTCTCAGCAGAAATCCACTAGGCCAAGAGAAAGTGGAATGGCATTCTCAAAATTCTGAAAGATAGGCTTTCACCCAAGAATACAGAGCAAAGTTGTCATTCAGATGTGAGGGAGAAATACTTTCCCAGACAAATAAAAGCTGTGGGAGGTCATTAATCTAGACCTGCCTTACAAGAGATGTTGAAAGGAGCCCTTCTATAGTTGATTAACAATGTGTTCATTTCAGGTATATAGCAAAGTGATTCATTTATACATATGTATCTATGCTTTTCCAAATTCTTTTCCCATTTAGGTTATTACATGGTATTGAGCAGTGTTCCCTGTGCTATACAGTAGATTCTGTTTGGTCATCTATTTTAAATTTAGCAATGTGTACATGTCAAACCCAAATTACCATTCTGTCCTTCCTCGCCCATTCTTCCCTTTTCTAAGTGTGTTTTCTGCTTTGTAAATAAGTTCATTTGTATCATTTTTTAAAAAAATTCACATATATGCAATATCATATATTTGTCTTTCTCTGTCTGACTTTCTGCACTTGGTGTGATAATCTCCAGGCCCATCCATGTTGCTTCACATGGCATTATTTCATTTCAATGCATATATGTACCACGCCGTCTTTATCCTTTCCTCAGCCGATGGACATTTGACATTTAGGTGGCTTCCACGTCTCAGCTACTGCAAACTGTGCTGCAGTGAACATAGGGGTGCACGTATCCTTCAGTTTTACTTCTCTCATTCCAATTTGGATTCCTTTTATCTCTTTTTCTTGTTTGATTGCAGTTTTTAGGGCTGTCACTAGCATGAATAAAAGTGACAGAGTGGATAGCCTTGTCTAGTTCCTGATCTTAGCAGAAGTGCTTTCTTTTTTCACTGTGAAGCGTGGTGGTAGCTGCGAACTGATGGCTTTCGTAAGTTTGAGATAAATTCCCTCTACATCCACTTTATTCAGAGTTTTTATTGAAAGTGGATTTTTAATTTTGTGTGTCTACTGAGATGTTATTTTTATTACTCAATTTGTTGATACAGCATAGCACGTTGATTGATTTGTGGATATTGAATCATCATTGTATTACTGGAGGGGCGGGTGTATAATTACTGGAGGGGCACTTGATCATGGTGTATAATTCTTTTAAGGCATTATTAAATTTGTTTTGGTAAAGTTTTGTTGAGGTTTTTTTGCATCTGTTCTTCAAGGATATTGACTTTTAAATTTCTTTTTTCTTTTTTTGGTAGTGTCTTTGTTTTGGGTATTAGGATGATGCTGGCCTCATAAGTAAGTTTGGGAGTGTTTCTTCTTTAGTTTTTTAGAATAGTTGAGAAGGATCTCTTCATTGATATAAGTGGGATGTTAAATTGCCCTAAGTTGGTTGTGATGCTGTTGACCTCCCCCTTTCTGTTTGTTAATGTTTGTGTTGTGTATTTAGACGCTTCTGTGTTGCTTGCATATATACTTACAGTTGTTTGCCTTCTTGTTCGATTGATCTCCTGATCACTTTCTAATTCCTTCTTTGCCTCTCTGAGGCTTTGTTTTAATGTCTATTTTTTTCAGTACAAATATTGCTACCCCAGTTTTCTTTTTGTTACCATTTGCATGGGAGACATTTTTCTCTCCTCTCACTTTCGGTCTGTGTGTTTCTTTAGATTTGCAGTGAGTCTCTGGTGGGCAGCATATATATGGGTCTTGTTTTCTTTATTCATTCAGCCACTGCTTCTCTTTGGGTTGGAGCATTTGGTCCATTTATGTTTAAGGTAATTATTGATAGGTATGTACTGACTGCCATTTTGTTAATTGTTTCTATAGTTCTTTTTTGCTCCCTTTTCCCCTCTTTTTTCTTATTTGATGACTGTATTTAGTGTTATATTTTTTGTATGTGTATCTCTCATAGATTTTTGGTTTGTGGTTATCATGAGGTATATGTGTGATTACCACGGGTGTGTGTGTGTGTATTTGTATACTTTTTCTTTGATAATCTCTTAAGTTCAAACATATTCTAACAATGCTGCATTTTTACTCACTCTTGCCCATGTTTAATATTTTTTACATCATATTTTACTTCTTTTTGTGTATCCCTTAACTATTTATTGTTGATATAAATGGTTGAGCTACTTTTGTCTTTTAACCTTTCTACTCACTTTAAAGTGGTTAATCTGTTATTCTTACTCTTCATTTGCCTTTACCAATAAGATTTTTTCTTTCTGTAATTTTTGAATTTCTAGTTGTGGTTTTCCTTTTCTGTTTAGAGAAGTCTATTTAATATTTCTTGTAAATTGGTTTAGTGGTCAGAACTCAACTTTTACTTGTTAAACCCTTTCTCTCTCCTGCAAATTTGAATGCTAGCCTTGTGGGGTCGAGTATTCTTACCTGTAGGTTTTTTACTTTCATCATTTTACATATATCCTGGCACTCCTGTCGGCCTGTAAAACTTTCACTGATTAACCTGTGGGAGTCCCTTGTATGTAAACAATTGTTTTTCCCTTTGCTGATTTAAGATTCTCATTCTATCTTTTAATTTTCGGCATTTTAATTACAGTGTGTTTTGGTGTTGTTCTCATCGGCTTGATCTTGTTTGGAACTCTGTTTCCTGGACCCAGATGTCTATTTCCTTTTCCAGATTATGGAATTTTCAGCTATTATTTCTATTAAATTCTCTACACTTTTCTCTCTCTTCTCTTTTTGGGACCCTTATCTTTCAAATTTTTGTATGCTTCATGCTGTCCCAGACGTTTCTTTAACTGTCCTCATTTTTAAAAGTTTTTTTTTCCTGTTCAGCTCACGTAGTTTTTCACCACTCTGTCTTCCAGTTCACTAGATCATTCCTCTGTGTCATCTATTCTACTGTTGATTCATTCTAGTGTAATTAAAAAAAATTTTACTTACTATATTCTTCAGTCTGTTTGGTTTTTCTTTATATTTTCTAATTCTTTGCTAAACTTCTCACCGTGTTCATCCTTTCTTCTCCTGAGTTCACAGAGCAAATGTATTAGGTAGGTTGTCTGCATCTCACGATCTTGGAGAAACAGACATGTCTCTGACATAAAGGGCTTTTGAGGCTCAGACTCACACTCCCCTCTTGTCACCAGAGCTATATGCTCTAGTGAAAGTGAAGTGAAAGTGTTAGTCTCTCAGTCATGTCTGACTGTGTGACCCCCATGTGGACTGTAGCCCACCAGGCTCTTCTGTCCATGGAATACTGGAGTTGGTTGCCATTTCCTACTCCAGGAGATCTTCCCAACTGAGGGATCAAACTTGGGTCTCTTGTGTTTTTAGGTCTAGCTTGCCCCCTTCTTGGTTAACTGACTGGTCTTGCCTTGTGCTGAGGCTGCTGGTTACTGGTGGGAAGAGCTAAGTCACAGGGTGCCTGGCTATATGGGCTGGGTGTTCTTTGGTTTGGTGGTGGCCTGCCAGTGGGTGAGGCTGGGTCCTTGAGCAGCTGTCTAGTTGATCTTAGGAGCTCTGGGACTGATGATGGGCTGCTAGTGGATGGATAAGCTCCTGACACTAACAGGCTAGATTGGGGACTACAAAATGGTGCTTGTCAGCACCAGTGTCCTTGTTGTAGAATGAGCTGCCAAAAATGGCTGCTGCCAGCCCCCGTGTCCACAGGGGAAGTCCTCATTGTCTCTTGCCTCTCTGAGAGGCTTTCCAAAATCAGGAAATGGGATGACTCAGTCTCCTTTCAAATTACTGCCTCTGTACTGGGTCTTAAAGTGTGTAAGATTTTTGCATTCACCTTTTATTTATTTATATATTTTTAAAAGATATTTATTTATTTGGCTGTGTTTCTTTGTTGCAGGATCTTCTTTCGTTGTGGTGCACAGACTCTTTATTTATGGCGTGCGGGCTCTGGAGCGTGCAGGCTCAGTGGTTGTGGCACATAGGCTCTTTAGTTGTGGCACACAGGCTTACTTGTTCCACGGCTTGTAGGATCTTAGTTCCCCAACTAGGGATTGAACCTGCATCCCCTGCACTGCGAGGTAGACTGTCTACCTTTGGACCACCAGAGAATTCTCTGCATTTATCTTTTAAAAGCAGAGTGTCTATTTCTTACAACCCTCTAGCTATCTCATACACAATTTCTGCTAGCTTTCAAAGCCAGTGCTTGGGGCTCATCTTCCCAGTGTAGGACTCCCATCCCCCCTGCCCCATCCAGCTTGAGAACCAGATATGGATCTCAGAGCCTTCACTCTTTGGGAAGAACTTCTCTCTATCCTCCTGTTTGTGGTTGCCGACCTGAGGGTATGAGTCTTGACTATACCATGTCTCCACCCCTCCTACCCATCTTTTTGTATTTTCTTATTTAAAATATTTTCTGCTAGTCTTCAAGTCATTCTTATATAGTTGCTCTGTAAATAGTTGTGATTTTGATGTGCCCCTGGGAGGAGGTAAGCTTAGGGTGTTTGTATTCTACCATCTTGGCTATAACCCTCCCATCTTGGCTGCTTCCTCCTCTATTAATATTTGCACTATTTTAACTGCATATTATTTTGTTTCACTTGTGAATTTTTTAAAGTATTTTATGTATGTATCTGTGAATAAACTATGTTCCCAAGTAGACTGTTTAAATGCTCTTTCTGAGTCTTTTGTTGGCGTTTCAGACAGTTTAGTACATTGTAGTGGGTGATTCAACATAACTTTCTTTACACTGGCAACTTGCATCACAGTATTTTTCTCCGTACTATCTCAGGTCTTGAATTTGGGGACACTCTGAGGGTCTGTTTGCTTGGACTCTCTCTTGAGGTCTCCACACTGAGAATTGGAGTTCTATTGGTATTAAAAGAGGCAAGATAAGGAAGAACCAGTGTTGTTGTTGTTCAGTCACTAAGTCATGTCCAACTGTTTGCAACCCCAAGGACTGTGGCATGCCAGGCTTCCCTGCCCTTCATTATCTCCCAGAGTTTGCTCAATCTCATGTCTGTGAGTTGGTGATGCCATCCCACCATCTTATCTTCGACTGTCCCCTTCTCCTCCTGCCCTCAATCTTTCCCAGAATCGGTGAGACTTTTCCAGTGAGACTGGTAGATAAATACAGCCTGTGAGGAGATGAGGCCTGCACCAGGGGAAAGATGCAGCTGTTGGAAGTGAGCAGAGTGGAGCTTTCAGAGAGGTGGAAGCCAGCATAATTTGGATGCCTAAGGATGCTCAGAGATTGGACTTCAGTCCCTGGAGGTGGAGGATTGCCTGATAGGAGCAAAGTAGATCCCCAGTTTTCAAGGGGTGTATTCCAGGGAGAGGCTGGATGTGGGAGAGAAAGTTACCCAACTTCTGCGGTACTTGGAGGTTTGGGGTTGGACTGAATGTCACAACAGTCTAATTAGATGGCAGGTTCTATTGGCAACAAGCCCCCCATGGTTAGATGCTCTCCAAAAGTCACCTCATAACAAAAGACAAGCCACCTCAATTACTCTTATCACTTAGGAAATTGCAAGGGTTTTAGGAGCTCTATGCCAGTAACAGGGATGAAGACCACATATATACTTCAGTTAAAAAAAATTATTTGACTGCATCAGGTTTTAGTTGCAGCTTGCAAACTGTTAGTTGTGGCATGTGGGATCTAGTTCCCTGACCAGGGATTCAACCCAGGCCCCCTGCATTGGGAGCATGGAGTCTTAGCTACTGGACCATCAGGGAAGTCCCTATTTTTCTTCTTATAAGTCACAATAACCCAGGAACAAAACTGATTAAACACCAGCAATATGCTAGGCATTGTGCTAGGTACTGGGGATAAAGCTGTGAATGAGACAGACATAGTCTCTGTTCTTAGGGAGCTTAGAGTCTTAAGGAGAGGACATATCATTAAACAGAAAACTACAGGTAATTAAATAAACACTAAGAGTATAAGGAGGTAGATTCTGCAGAAATGTGTGAGTCTTGAGACTTAGTCTCAGTAAGAGGGAGACGTGCAGGATCAGAAAAGGACTGGACTGGCCCTGTGATCTTGTGGGTAGGGGCTGAGTTGAAGAGCCTGCGGTCAGAGGAAGCTGAGCCCAGATAGAGGAAGCTGGATTTTAAGGTTCTAGGTACTTCCTCTCAGAACCCCCAGGGGATAATCTTTCTGTACTGTTTGTGTTATCTTCTGTGCAAGAAGCTACCAATTTGTGCTTTTCCCAAGTTTAATTTCTGCCCATAAGGCAGAAAATATCCTACTGTGCATGTGAACTGTAGGATTCAAGATAAAATGTGATTTCTAATAAAAATACTTTACCTAGAACATAGTGGTTAAATGAAGTTTCTTCCCGTAATATGTGTAGTCTAGGGCAATATGGATTTTCTCAAGTTCAAGCTTGAGGTTTTGTGGAATGATGGTAGGCAGTGAGAACTATCTAATGTTTGCAGTGTTAGTTTCACTCTGATACATCAGAGTCACTCAAAGTAGCATTGACTAATCTATAGAATGGATACATTTATTTATTCACACAATTTTCTTCATACCAGCAATTGAGTCCTGTTCATGCCTACTTTGACTTTGGAAAGAAAGAAAGGATTTACAAGGCAGGTAGACTTCTTGGGTAATGAAGGTGGTGTGCTCTCAGTGGTTGGTATGGGGAAGGAATAGGAGTGGCAAAGGGAGAAAAGGCTTTGTGTAAAAAGTGACAAAGTGATTAAAGATAACTTTTTTTTCTAATTTCTGATTTGAAATTGGGATATTTGCAGTCAGTGAAATTCAGTTGACTTATTACATGATGGTTCCTCCTTGGCATTGTATCTTCAATTCTAGTATCTGCCAGCAGGTGGGCAACAGTGCCTTTCAGGGTGTACTAGTGTGGCCACCTGCCTAGTGAACACGCATTTCATTTGGTTATATATATATAGCTGAAGCTGAAACTCCAGTACTTTGGGCACCTCATGCGAAGAGTTGACTCATTGGAAAAGACTCTGATGCTGGGAGGAATTGGGGGCAGGAGGAGAAGGGGACGACAGAGGATGAGATGGCTGGATGGCATCACTGACTTGATGGACGTGAGTCTGAGTGAACTCTGGGAGTTGGTGATGGACAGGGAGGCCTGGCGTGCTGTGATTCATGGGGTCGCAAAGAGTCGGACATGACTGAGCGACTGAACTGAACTGAACTGATATACCTATATAGGGTTTCCCTGGTGGCTCAGAGGATAAAGAATCTGCCTGCAATACCAGAGACCCAATTTCGATCCCTGGGTTGGGAAGATGCCCTGGAGAAGGAAATGGCAACCCACTCCAGTATTCTTGCCTGGAGAATTCCATGGAAAGAGGAGCCTGGCAGGCTACAGTCCATGGGGTTGCAAAGAGTTGGACATGACTGAGTGACTACACTTTAACTTTTCATATCTGTAAATGAACTAAGGATGCCTTGTGATTTGCTAACCAACATATATATATATATATATATATATATATATATATATATATATTTGCCACATTGCTGATCATTTCTTAGTGAACATTCCCAGAAATGGGAGGATTAAGTCCCAAGGTGGAACACATGTATAAGTTGTTTGGAACACTGCCAGGCTGCCCTCCAGAGAGGTTGCACTAGTCTACTCACCTCCAGTGTGAAAGACAGTGTTCTAGCATGGTTTATAGATTTTAAAAGGAAGAAAAGTGATAGATGCTGTCAGTGATACTGAGATGGGCATTGCAGTTGGCAGGCTATGCTCAGTCTTACCAAAGTGTTGATACTTAAATTGTGATCAATGGGAAATTTGGCAGAAGAATGTGCTTAGTTGCTTCAGTCATGTCCGACAAATCTTTAAATCTTGCTACAAGGTGTGGTACAGTGGAAAGATCATTAAAGTGGCATTTGACATTTAATAAATGTTAGATTCCTTTCAGTCCCTCTCCATTACTTTCTCTAAAATGGTGCCCCTCCCACCTCTAAACCTGTGTACAGCTTTAAGGAGCATGGGCAACACTTCACGAGAGAAAGCTGGTGAGCGTTCTCAACAGGGAAGAGACAACAGACACTCATGATGCAGAGTGACTAAAAATGACACTATTTTTGTGCCTCTCTGCTGTGTACTTCCTGGCAATATGTGTTTTTACCCTCAGAGGCAGCGAAAGTGTGATAATCGCTTCGTCTTGTCTGACTCCTTGTGACCCCATGGACTGTAGCCTGCCGGGCTCTTCTGTCCATGGAATTCTCCAGGCAAGAATCTTAGTTGCCATTCTATTCTCCAGGGGATCTTCCTGACTCAGGGATTGAACCCTGGGACCCTGCATTGCAAGCAGATACTTTACCGTCTGAGCCACCAGGGAAGCTGATGATTTCAGATCTTATCCCAGGACCATGTTCACTCTGAGGAGCTTCCAATAACTGAAGCAAAATGCTGCTGGTAGTTGGTCAAGATGTTTAAATGTCACTTGGTAACTGATTACTTTTGAGTCATGATGATGCACTGTGATGCTCAGTCATGCAAAGGCCCAGTGGCTCGCCTCAGCCAGCACTGCACAGAGAGGTGCCGAGGTCCAGCCCCGGCTGATCCAGGGTATTCGAAGGAGAGACGGCTTTGGCGACCTATGTATTTAAATATTCATCAAAGATATAAAGAGTAATAGAATAAGGATAGCTCAGTAGGAAAATTCAGTGGAGAAAAGAGGCTGAGTAGCTTGGTTTACGTGGAAAATCAATATAACCTGTGACACCAGGTTAGCTCTGACCACGGAGGCTGCAGGCGCCCTCTCGAATAGAGGAAGGTGCCCCACCTTAGACACCTTCTCAAGTGGGTCTTAGAAGCCCAGGCAAATAAATGGTCGCAGAGGACCTCCGCGCTCCAGATGGAGACTCAGCTGGAAGTTAAGGAGAAAAATGACATGGGGAGACCAAGCTTTGGCGAGCAAGGCCCGTAGCTTTATTTTCAACAGGGGCTTTTATACCCTAAGTTACACATAGAGGATAATAGGGGATGCAAAGTCCGCAGTCTTTGATCCTTATCAAAAACCGGGGTTTCTTTCCTGCAAATTTATCGTATACAAATAGTTTAGGTGATTTACATCATCTTCTGGCCAGAAGGCCTATTAACATTTTATGACTCTTGACAAAGACTTATTTTCTCTAAGAGTAATTATTTTAAGATTTGGTGCCATCTTCCGAAGGTGTTAGATAAAATTGCATTCCTATAGGGCGGATGTGTAATGGGTTTACAACAAAGGAAAGAATTTATTACCTTAAGGGTCTAAAGTTGCTAACACCAAGGCCACTACTTATTTTTTCTACATACCAACTATATTAATTAATACACATTCAAGGATACAATACAGGGGATGTGAAAACTTGGCAACAAGCATTGGCTCATCAATGAAATCTTTTACTAGTTTTATTCTGACAGTTTCTAACTCTCTGAGAGGCTCTAAGCTATTTGAATATCTTAAGCTTCCTGTGCCTCTCCAGGCTGGGAGACTGTAAACAATCGTATGCATAGCTGTAGGAGTCCAGGTAAACTTGTCAGGCGAGTTAGAGAGCTATCTGAGGGGTTTGGATTTAAACACTCCTAATTGCCCAGAAACTTTATTAATTGGAGCTGTAAGTTAACTCTTTGACAGAGAGAGCGAGATGGTGGTGGGGGACAGCCCCCAGTAAAGTCAGAGGTGAGAGCACAAAGCAATAAAGTAAGCAGACTGTTTTTTTGGGGGTAGATGCTCGAGAATATCCAGGGGGACTCCTGAGGCTTGATCCCGCCTTTGCGTATGCCGAGCCTCATTCCTCATGACCTTTGTCATGAGTGAAATGCCTCACCGGCTCCCGGCAGAGAGGTAGTTGCATAACTCTCCATCCTTTGGAATAAGTCCTCCTAGAACATTCTGGCATAGGGTATCTCAGCCTTTCTCTAAATGTTGCTTTTCTAGAAAAGTTTACTCATTGATTGGTAAGAGCCAGGGATATTGGACAACTGCATTTGGATAGCCCATTGACTGGCACATAACAGGTGCTTATTGGGTGAACAAAACATAATGAGAGAATAAACAGGAAAGTATTCATGGAAAAATTGACATTACGTTTTGCTTGATTTTATGTCTATAATATGTATGAGAAACCTCTTTCAGTGCTTGATTCAGAGGAGGACATCAGTATTCCAAGTGTTCTAGTAAAGTATGAACAGGATCTATGGGAATAGAGAATTCAGGGTCCTCTCAAAAATAATTTCTGTTGGTCCTTCAAGGCCAAATCCCTGAGGTGAAAAGTATAAACTTTTATTTCTTCTGTCTAGTGTTTCAGTTATAATAATAGTACTCATTGAATACTTTCTATGTACTGCTAAGTCACTTCAGTCGTGTCCGACTCTGTGCGACCCCGTAGATGGCAGCCCACCAGGCTCCCCCGTCCCTGGGATTCTCCAGGCAAGAACACTGGAGCGGGTTGCCATTTCCTTCTCCAATGCATTCAAGTGAAAAGTGAAAGGGAAGTCGCTCAGTCGTGTCCGACTCCTAGCGACCCCATGGACTGCAGCCCACCAGCCTCCTCCATCCATGGGATTTTCCAGGTAAGAGTACTGGAGTGGGGTGCCATTGCCTTCCATGTACTATACACATGCTATCTTATTTGGTCTTCACAGCTTGATAAGGCAGGATCCTTTACAGATAAGGCAACTGAGACACAAAGGGTAACTTCAGATCAGATCAGATCAGTCTCTCAGTCGTGTCCGACTCTTTGCGACCCCATGAATCGCAGCACGCCAGGCCTCCCTGTCCATCACCAACTCCCGGAGTTCACTCAGACTCACGTCCATCGAGTCAGTGATGCCATCCAGCCATCTCATCCTCTGTCATCCCCTTCTCCTCCTGCCCCCAATCCCTCCCAGCATCAGAGTCTTTTCCAATGAGTCAACTCTTCGCATGAGGTGCCCAAAGTACTGGAGTTTCAGCTTTAGCATCATTCCTTCTAAAGAAATCCCAGGGCTGATCTCCTTCAGAATGGACTGGTTGGATCTCCTTGCAGTCCAAGGGACTCTCAAGAGTCTTCTCCAACACCACAGTTCAAAAGCATCAATTCTTCAGTGCTCAGCCTTCTTCACAGTCCAACTCTCACATCCATACATGACCACAGGAAAAACAACTTACCCAGTGGTATTTGGCTACAAAGTGGCAGGGGTGGGCTTCACCCACCTCTGCTCTCTCACAAGGCCTGTTTTGTGTTCTCAGAACCATGTCATGAAGATAATTCCCCCAAATGGGACATATGGTCACTTTTAGAAAAGAGTGGAGAGGAAATGAATTCATTTCTACTTACCAATTAAACATCACTCATTTAGCAAAGGAAAAAATTAGGATAAAATATCTTGATCATGGAAAAATTAAATGGCCCTTTCAAACCAATATTTAAGTCACATTTGCTCCAGCCTGGCTTTCTCCCTGTATGGGTGGTAGACCAACTAGCCTGTCTATTTTTCTCTTGGACATTTTGGCATTTTATAGACATACAAAATGCATTTGTGAAGTGCTCATAATTTACAGTCTCTGTATAGCACTTCTCCGTTTATTCCCTACTATGATAAACATAACCAGATAGCAAGTTCACAGAAGGTTGTGAGCTTTGAAGTCTTTGAAAAATCCGAAAATTATATGACAATATTGTATATGTAATGACTGTTGAGAGCAAGCCAACATCTTTCCGAATGCCAGACACATGGCCCCTATAAATCCTCTGCTAAGAGCAGAGAGAGGTGGTCCTGTTTATTTAAACTTCAGAGTGGAATGGACATGGTTAGCATCACGATAATTGACACAATCAGGATATTCAAATAGAATTGCTGCTACTCATGTGTATTTAAATGTCATGCTTACATCAATAGTTCAGAAGAAGAAAATCTCCACACTCAAGGTTGGAGTAAATAAAACAGCTTCACCTTTCATTGAAACGTATGTGAGAGGATTAGTAAATGTCTGAGGACTGTATAGTTTAATCTCGAGGAGATAAACTTTTATCAGTGAAAATTTGCACACTTTTTGAAGCCCTTTGAAGTTACATTTGTGTTCCCTTAATTGGACCAAAAGTTTCCTAGTTGAATACAAGAGGAGCCTAAGAAATTTCTCTTTATGGTGCTCTGCTCCAATGGCATCAGTATTTATCTACAGTTTTATATATGTCAGGTTTCAATTCTGATGATCCGTAAATTTATGTCCAGGAAGGAGACTCCATTGCTCAGCGTAGAGTTATCTGCTTATTGTGTTGCTAGATAACAATCCTGTGTGGAATTCTTGAACTTAAATTTTCAGTTTGCTGTCCACACTTTTGGAAAAATATACAATTTGTACCCAGATTGTTTTAAACTTAAAAGACTCTAGGAGCATAGATAAATGTATACTGAAAAGGTCACCCAAAGCAATGTGATGGACAGATATGACATGTCAAAAGCTCTGGGTGTATCTCAATCAGTTCCTACAAACCAGGGTGAGAACGATTCATGGAAATAAGGTTAAAATGAAAGATTCTCTGATTTGTAATACCATCAAGTGATGGTGGTGTGGCTAGAGATTAAGAGCAATGTGGAAAAAGACTATTCCGAATATTGACAGAGGGCAAAATGAAATGATGAAATCTAGAGTACCTCCTTGATCAATTTAGAAGTTGAGAATATGTCACGCTAACTTTTTTTTTTAACTGTAAATGAAACTGAAAGTTTGGAAATATGTCACAACTACATCTCAAAAGAGAAAAGATAGCTTTCAGGTTTCAACTAGTTAAGGATTAAAGAGGGGAACATAAAGGCTTTAAAACTTTCCTCTAAGGTTAGATTTTGAGGCTCTGAGTTAAGATTGAGTCATTCTAGACAGCCCACTTCAACATTTTCTTGCTCCTGAAAGATCTGGCTAATCACGTGCAGCTTTTGTTTTATTTCTGTGAGAGAAAGTAACTTCACCCTCATGTCTGATGAATCACAAAGTGACTGTTGGGTTCGAAACATTCTCTCCTCCTGCTTGGTGATAAGTTAGCTGAGGCTAGTACATATGGCAACCCACTCCAGTGTTCTTGCCTGGAGAATCCCAGGGACGGGGGAGCCTGGTGGGCTGCTGCCTCTGGGGTTGCACAGAGTCGGACACGACTGAAGCGACTTAGCAGCAGCAGCAGCAGCAGTACATGTGGCTCAAATAGATGGATCAGAACTCCTTCTTTCTTCTTTTTCATGATTTTTGTCAAGGTCACCAACATTATCTTAGAATTAGGGCTCAGAACTCAGCATCGCCTTTGACTTTTCCCTTCCCTCTTTCCTTCCTGTTGCCAAGTGTTGTTTCTATCTTTGGAATACTTCTTGAATTTATACTTTGTTGTGCATTTCCATTGACATTGCCTTAAGTTAGGTGATTATTACCACTTGCCTATATAATTCTAAGAGTCTATAATGTAAACCTATGTTTTTGTTCCTTAATTTTTTTTAGTGTCTTCTGTATGCTCAATCTGGCAGACTGAAGCACAGTATTTGTTAATTCTTGCCCATACTGTTTTTTGATTCTTTCTGACTTTGCTGCTGTTCTCTCTGCCTGAATGATTTCACCCTTGTTATATACATAAATCATACCAACCCTTCAAAGCCCAGCTCGAATATTTTCTATCCTGAGTTTGTCCTGATTATGAATCTCTTCTCTTTCCCTTCCTATTGCAACTTTCTTTCTCCCTTTATACAGGCACTTATCGCTGCATAATTTGTCATAATAACTTATTTTATGTTTTATTTCTCCTTCTAAACTCCAACATTCTATGTAAGAATCTATGTCTAATTAATCTTTATATCTCTGGCACAGACTTAGGATAGTCAATTCTGTACTTTTCATTATGCAAATAATGGAATTCAGGAGATAGAATACTAATTACTCAATAGTACAGTATATGTCTAAGTGTTGTCAATAAATTGTATATTTTTGTGTCAGCTTCCTGAATGTCAAACCATAGGCCGGCTGCTCAATTACTATTATAGTGTGACTGTTATCATTAGGCATAGAACCAGTATTTTTTCACATTAACATTTTTTTAATCATTAAAGATAATTTTAATAATGCATTTTATTCAATTCAATACAGTATATCTGGAATATTACCATTTCAGCTTGTAATAAATACAGACATTTACTAAAGAGATATTTTACATTCTTTTTTTCCATACTAAGTCTTTAAAATCATGCATGTGTTTTATATATATATGTACCTCAATCTAGGCACTTAATTTTCACTGGAGATATTTGGTCTGTTAAATTTCATAAAATTTACCACTGGAAAAGTAGATTCACATGCCCAAGTTGTTCCAAATATACTTCAAAGTTTTACAGTAACTGAATTGAGGATCAGTTTTTAATTTTAGATTAGTAATACATTTTAATTCAGCAATTAAAAAAATTGAAGTATAGTTAATTTACATACTGTATTAGTTTCAGGTCTATAGCAAAGTGGGCTGGAGATATAAATGTACATATAAGTGTATTTTTTCCTTCGCAGTAACTTAAAAAAATAGCCTAAAGGACAAAGTAAATCTGATAAACCATGTAAAAGTTTGGTCTAATATAATCAGTTAAAATTTCTAGAACAAAACATTTTTATTTCTGATATTGGGTAAAAATCTGAGAACATGCAAGAGTAATAGCAGCATGATTTTATAATCTTTTTGAAGGTATTACTAATTTTAGTTGTTGCTAATTAATACATAATACGTAATGTTAGCATTATTCCTAATATTACTAACAGCGTGAAGATGAGACTATTGAAGTATATCAGTGGTTTTAGATATTGGTGTTAAGGATTAAGTTATAAGGTTTTGGGGTGCTTCTGTCTGTCTTTACCTGATTGTAATGAAGTGAGTTTATATTCCTAGCACATTCTTGGAGAACTAGACACATCTTAGTTTTTGGGGATGAATAAATTCACACCGTCTCCTATAAGGAGTGAAAGGAGGCATAATTACACAGAAGCAGAGACAGGTTAGGCACTACACAGTCCATGGAATTCTCCAGGCCAGAATACTGAAGTGGGTAGTGTTTACCTTCTCTAGGGGATCCTCTTAACCCATGGATAGAACCCAGGTCTCCCCCATTGCAGGCAGATTCTTTACCAGCTGAGTCACAAGGGAGGCCCCCAAAGGCTTATATGTCACAGTATTGTTTTAAGAAAGAACTGAGTGGCTATGTATAAAGCACTTAGAAAATTGTAAGTACTGTATAACTATTTAGGAGTTTGTACCTATCACTGTTATTATGGAATGTTAGATTTAGGATGGTTGCTTAGGCATTGTAGTCTGAGACTCTTATTTTATGGATGAAGAAAGTGAGACCCCAAGATGGGTCATCAAGACCTAGGAAATCTCTTCACAGGGTCCTGGGCTCTTATATTCTGTGCTATGTGTGAGACCTTGAGTTGTGGGTGTTGCAGACCCTCAAGTGTTTCAGGCTTGGATAGGTGGAGATTACAGCAAGACCAACGCCACGATGGGCAAGTGCAGCTTCTTACTCAAGAGGAACTCCAGATTTCTTAGGTTCTTCTCCTCTCCCTGCCCCGCTCCAAGATGGCATCTAGGGAAAAGGAGGACTCATTTGCCTCTGTGCCAGTGACAAGGTGAGAGCCTTGGATCCATGCTGATGAACTTGAGTGACCTCAGCCTGCAGCAGCTTGAAGCAGGATTTCGGTTCCCTGGCTGCAGGTTGAAGTCAGGTCATGTGACTTCACTGAGAGTGAAGGCACTGAATCTTAGCCACAAGACCACCAGGGACCAGAGATCAGTGACAAGGCTCTGGCCCATCAACTTTACAGAAAATGAGTTTCTACAAAGAGACAAAAAGTAGTGAAACAAGCAAAGTGGTTATTAGGAGGAAAAGAGTAAGTATGGATATACACACGGGTGGGCTCAGAGAAGAAGTCATGCCCTTGCGGTAGTTTGAATCACTTATATGGGGCATTTCTTCTGGGTTTCCTCTGGACAATCATCATGCTTCGCCAGATCTGTGTCCTTATTTGGTTTATCTCAGGGTCCTCCCATGTGTGCATGTGCATCTCTTAGCCAAGATGGAGTCTAGTGAAAAGGCCTATGGGTAGGTTGACATTATTTGCTATGAGGTGACACCCCCTCTCTTTTGACCTCCAAGGAGTCTTTCTCACATATGTGGTCAGGAAGGTCTCCTTGACCTCGAGAATGAGAAAAATGTGGTCTCTGCAAACACCCTCTTCCAACAACACAAGAGAAGACTCTATACATGGACATCACAAGATGGTCAACACCAAAATCAGATTGATTATATTCTTTGCAGCCAAAGATGGAGAAGCTCTATACAGTCAGCAAAAACAAGACCAGGAGCTGACTGTGGCTCAGACCATGAACTCCTTATTGCCAAATTCAGACTTAAATTGAAGAAAGTAGGGAAAACCACTAGACCATTCAGGTATGACCTAAATCAAATCCCTTATGATTATACAGTGGAAGTGAGAAATAGATTTAAGGGCCTAGACCTGATAGATAGAGTGCCTGATGAACTATGGACGGAGGTTCGTAACATTGTACAGGAGACAGGGATCAAGACCATGCCCGTGGAAAAGAAATGCAAAAAAGCAAAATGGCTGTCTGGGGAGGCCTTACAAATAGCTGTGAAAAGAAGAGAAGCAAAAAGCAAAGGAGAAAAGGAAAGATATAAACATCTGAATGCAGAGTTCCAAAGAATAGAAAGAAGAGATAAGAAAGCCTTCCTCAGTGATCAATGCAAAGAAATAGAGGAAAACAACAGAATGGGAAAGACTAGAGATCTCTTCAAGAAAATCAGAGATACCAAAGGAACATTTCATGCAAAGATGGGCTCGATAAAGGACAGAAATGGTATGGACCTAACAGAAGCAGAAGATATTAAGAAGAGATGGCAAGAATACACAGAAGAACTGTACAAAAAAGATCTTCACGACCCAGATAATCATGATGGTGTGATCACTGACCTAGAGCCAGACATCCTGGAATGTGAAGTCAAGTGGGCCTTAGAAAGCATCACTACGAACAAAGCTAGTGGTGGTGATGGAATTCCAGTTGAGCTATTCCAAATCCTGAAAGATGATGCCGTGAAAGTGCTGCACTCAATATGCCAGCAAATTTGGGAAACTCAGCAGTGGCCACAGGACTCGAAAAGGTCAGTTTTCATTCCAATCCTAAAGAAAGGCAATGCCAAAGAATGCTCAAACTACCGCAAATTGCACTCATCTCACACGCTAGTAAAGTAATGCTCAAAATTCTCCAAGCCAGGCTTCAGCAATACGTGAACCGTGAACTTCCAGATGTTCAAGCTGGTTTTAGAAAAGGCAGAGGAACCAGAGATCAAATTGCCAACATCTGCTGGATCACGGAAAAAGCAAGAGAGTTCCAGAAAAACATCTATTTCTGCTTTATTGACTACACCAAAGCCTTTGATTGTGTGGATCACAATAAACTGTGGAAAATTCTGAAAGAGATGGAAATACCAGACCACCTGATCTGCCTCTTGAGAAATTTGTATGCAGGTCAGGAAGCAACAGTTAGAACTGGACATGGAACAACAGACTGGTTCCAAATAGGAAAAGGAGTACATCAAGGCTGTATATTGTCACCCTGTTTATTTAACTTATATGCAGAGTACATCATGAGAAATGCTGGGCTGGAAGAAACACAAGCTGGAATCAAGATTGCCGGGAGAATTATCAATAACCTCAGATATGCAGATGACACCACCCTTATGGCAGAAAGTGAAGAGGAACTCAAAAGCCTCTTGATGAAAGTGAAAGTGGAGAGTGAAAAAAGTGGCTTAAAGCTCAAGATTCAGAAAACAAAGATCATGGCATCTGGTCCCATCACTTCGTGGGAAATAGATGGGGAAGCAGTGAAAACAGTGTCAGACTTTATTTTTCTGGGCTCCAAAATCACTGCAGATGGTGATTGCAGCCATGAAATTAAAAGACGCTTAACTCCTTGGAAGGAAAGTTATGACCAGCCTAGATAGCATATTCAAAAGCAGAGACATTACTTTGCCAACAAAGGTCTGCCTAGTAAAGGCTATGGTTTTTCCTGTGGTCATGTATGGATGTGAGAGTTGGACTGTGAAGAAGGCTGAGCACCGAAGAATTGATGCTTTTGAACTGTGGTGTTGGAGAAGACTCTTGAGAGTCCCTTGGATTGCAAGGAGATCCAACCAGTCCATTCTGAAGCAGGTCAGCCCTGGGATTTCTTTGGAAGGAATGATGCTAAAGCTGAAACTCCAGTACTTTGGCCACCTCATGCGAAGAGTTGACTCATTGGAAAAGACTCTGATGCTGGGAGGGATTGGAGGCAGGAGGAGACGGGGACGACAGAGGATGAGATGGCTGGATGGCATCACTGACTTGATGGACGTGAGTCTGAGTGAACTCTGGGAGTTAGTGGTGGACAGGGAGGCCTGGCGTGCTGCGATTCATGGGGTCGAAAAGAGTTGGACACGACTGAGCGACTCATCTGATCTGATCTGAACAGTGTTCAGCTTTTCCTCCTCTTCATCTTGCAGTATCTGTCCACAGGAAACAAATTCTGGTTGCTCATCCTGGGGCCCATCTATTTCCTGCCTCATGAGATCCCCTGGATTCTCTTTGTACCAGGAAATATCTTCATCTTAACTTAGACCTTGCTCTTCAGCAGCAGCCAGGAGGCAGGAATACAGGCGTAGGTGCCTGAAGCCACTGTCCTCCTCCAGTGCTCGCCTGCTGTTCCATTCTCGCTGGATGGAGTGTCATGGTGGACAGGGCACCCAGTCTAGCTGGAGGACACAGGACACTCGACCATATTTCCCAGGTGCCTCTGTATATCTCAACTCTCTCTTGAAAGCTGAGGCCCAAGCTAGGAAAAGCCAGGACTTTAGTGTCTGCCTCCATCATTTCTCTCTTCCCTCTGATCTCTGGTGAGACATAACCCAGATCTCATTCTCCTTTTCTGGGAATGTATTCATGCCTGCTTCCCTTGAAGGACTGGATACAGATGGTGGCTCAGATGGTAAAGCGTTTGCCTACAATGCGGGAGACCCGGATTCAATCCCTGGGTCAGGAAGATCCTCTGGAGAAGAAAATGGCAACCCACTCCAGTACTCATGCCTGGAAAATTCTATAGATGGAGAAACCTGGTGGGCTACAGTTCGTGGGGTTCGCAAAGAGTTGGACTTGACTGAGCGACTTCACTTCACTCACTCCCTTGAAAGACCAGATACAGATGAAACATTGGCTTACCAATAAGGGAACTTCTGAAAAAACACCTTCCTTACCTAAAAGGATGCATAGGAACATGAGGATGCACCAGAAGTAGCTGTGTCATACACTCAGTCAGCGTGGGTCCTAGGCCTGGAGACTGGAGCACATTCTACCTCAAGGTGGCTCAGCATTTGTGGGAATGTGTTCAGAAATGGGGGGGAGGTGTACTCTTTGTTATTGTTCATCTGGAATTTATATTTTCCCAAAGAAAGCTTTTAATGGGGTCTGTTTACCTCCCTTAGGGGATATCTCTAGAGGGTGGGATAATCCTGCAGCCACTTCAGATAGCTTGGCCTCCCTTCTTCCATCTTGAGCTTTCACCTTCTGCACCATGCCCCCTGTGCAGTATTCTAGCTTCATGGTAGGGTGCATTTCCTTACACTCTACAGTATAGCACAGGGTCAGCACCTTACGCAGGTAAGAACACATCCATCTTGCTTTCCTCAGAGGTTGAGTGCCCAAGGCAGCACTTGAGGCTTTCAGGATTCAACTCCTGCCTAACCCCTGCCTGCTTTCTGATCCCCAGGGCCTAGTAATTACCTTTACTGATGTGCTGAAAGTGATCACTAACTCACTTTTGTCCTCCACATTCATTAATGCTGTAGGATGCGTGACTCCGGCCATTTGGAATGAAAACCCAGGTGGCAGTAGAGGGCAGCTGTTCTTTGAGGTGGGATGAGTAGTAGGTGAACAGAGGATATAAAAGCTACCAGTGACATTTTCCTCTTGGACTGTTGGCTCATGGAACTATATACATCTTCTCTACTCATCTCTTGGGATTCAGCTTCAAGTGGTATCCAGAGGTTCCTCCCTGACGCGTCCACATCCACAGGAATAAGTTCTCCTTCTACCTATATTCCAAAGCATATTTGGAACAGGGACACTTCTCTTAGAGTTTCTATTATATTGTATCAAAGTGACTTACTCAGAACTTATTTCTCTTCCACTAAAAAGATTCTTTCTAGGGCAGAGACCAGGTCTTGTTTATCTTGGCATCCCTAATGTCTTGCAGAGGTGTTGGTTCAGAACTGGGCCTTAGAAAATGGTGACAGATGTGTGAAATAGAGATAGTTCTGATTAGGAGCCTGAATTTCTTTGATCTTGAACTTTGATCCTGCACTTTCCAAATGACATGCTAGGAGTAGGGAGTGTTCATACTTACTGATATTGCAGGGTAGGCTAAAAGGGTATAGAAATGAAGGGAAGAGCTTTTTAGAAGCCATATGGCCATAATGCTTCTTTCTTGCTGGGTGATAGCCTGCTAAGAAGAATGTGGGGCTGGAGTGAGTGTCAAAGAGTGTCAGGCTACTCCTGTGTTTTGAAGGTGCAAGAACCACTAGAACCCTGAAACCATTCAGATCGAATCCTTTCCAGATTGAGGCTCCTTTCAGATAAATGCCCCCTATTATTTAATGGCTTATGATGTTGATCTATTTTAAAACAGAGCCCCAAAATATCTCCTGGTCACTTATTGTGTTCAAAGAAGACACTATGCTCCCCTGATCTCAAGAGGTACATTGTTCTGGGGAGTGTTCCTCTCACTGGTGCCAACAGTCTAACCCAGGATCCAGTTTTGTCTGTGGAGCATTTGGATACGAACCTTTAGAATGACTTTTACAACTCAGGATGCCAGTTGTCTGGCTTGGATTAGGCCATCGGGTTTAGAGCTGGGTCATCTAGCTCTGGAACACATGGTTCAGAACACATTTGAAAGGACAAGTGAAATGCAAATCACCTGGTTTTGGTGAGTGGGCTTGGATAATAACAGACTTTCTGGACCCCACTGTTCTGCTTTGTGTCTGAGTGATTGCACTGAAAGGGATATTCAGGAGAGCCCTTGAAGAGACGTCCAAATTACTGGGAAGCGCTGGTCCCCAGAAGTACTTTTAGCATCCAGGAATTTATGTATCTTATTTTAAAAATCATACCGGCTTAATTTTAGTATAGTCATGGATATATAATATTTTTAGTTTACTTTTAATTCCTGAAATTTTAATAGTAGAGGAGGAATCTCTTCTCTTCCAAAATCTGGGTCACTATGAGGGCCTAACTTATAAAGAAATGTCTTCCTTCTTGCTTTCCCTGGTTTCTTTTCTGTTCTTTTTGTGAGTTAGTTCAGTAATAACTAAAACTCAACCATGTGTCTCTTCATCGAGGATGGAAAGTTCCACATAGGAAATTACACTATCAGTAATGGGTTAGTCGTTGATGTTGACCAATGTAAGGAAACCTACTTTCTTACACAAAAGGTTAACTGACCAAGGGGGAGTAATTGGTGGGGAGATTGGTGGAGGAGGAGTTGAGTTGTAGTCTTGTGGTGAACTTAGCTAAACACACCACGGAAAGTACCAGGCAGTAAATGAAACTGTAAGAGGTTAGAAAACTCTCCCTCTTTTTTTGAAATTAAAGACTGTGAAGGTATGTATGATTTCTAAATTTGGTGAACACATTTCTGAATAGGAAGTGAGTAGGTTTCAATCACTGAAAAGAAAAGGACATGGAGGGGCAGGAACATTTTCAGAGCACTTCTCTCACTGGCTGAATCTTTTCATAGAGTGGTGGTTTTCAAACAATTCCTTGGAGTGTAGGAAGAAAAACTAAGACTTGTCCTTATCCTTACTGAGCTCATTCTTTAGAATTGTCTGTTTCTTGTGCTGTTTTATGGTGTATTGAAAGGAAATGCTACAGAGAAGAGGGGAAAGCAGGTGGTTGTATCAGGATGGGAAGAACTGGAGATGTGGGAGAGCTCAGAATTTGGAGGTCTCCCCACTCTTCCAATCTGGGAAATGTAGCCATTTGGGAAGATTCTGGAGAGATAGCAGGAAGAACGTTGACCATTGCCCAGCAATGACTATGTGACAAGTACTGGGTTTTGTGTTATTTATTCTTGTTCTGTCATTGCACATGCAATTTGCTCATGCACTTATACTTCATATTCATTTATTATGTGTTTAGTGAATATCTCATTTGATCTAGACAGATTAAGAAGGTTTTAATTTTCCTCATTTTATAAGCAGAGTTTAAGGCATCACTGACTCGATGGACGCGAGTCTGGGTGAACTCCGGGAGTTGGTGATGGACAGGGAGGTCTGGCGTGCTGTGATTCATGGGGTCGCAAAGAGTCGGACACGACTGAGCGACTGAACTGAACTAAACTGAAGGCAGTTAAGTATTTTCACAACAACATATGGTTTATAACTCGGTGATTCCCTTGTTTTGCTATGTAGGTTTGTAAACCTACAGATCGTCTTTCAAAGAGATTCTTCAATAGGTTCAAGATGGCTTGTTGTCTACACATAGCAGGTGTATTGTTTATAGAGTCAAGGTATAATTTGTTCTGATTTTCTTTCCTTTTGTATTGTGTATGTCCGAATTGTAGTATTAGGCCAGAGACACTTCCCTGTCACTCAGGCTGACACCAAGTTTTGGTTTGCTACTTCAGTCAGCTGAATCTTCCTTTCTAGGCATTAAAAAAGTGAACAAGCAAAGAAAGAGAATAGCTCAAAACTCTTGTAATGGCTAAATTCCAGGGTACCTGTTACCTCTTAGTCTGTTTCACTGTGGTGGTGTTTTAGTTGCTAAGTTGTGTCCAACTATTTGGGACCCTGTGAACTGTAACCTACCAGGCTCCTCTGTCCACGGGATTTCCTAGGCAAGAATGCTACAGTGGGTTGCCATGTCCTCCTCCAGGGGATCTTCCCAACCCAGGGATTGAACCCATATCTCCTGCATTGGCAGGTGGATTCTTTACAACTGAGCTACCAGCGAAGCCCCCTGTTTTGTTGTAACAAGATTTCAATCAATACAAAGTGGCTGACATTCCTGTTCCACAGTCTCTTTCTCAATAGCAGAGCCTGCTGTTTTCCCCTTTCCTTGTAGAAACCTCGCATCTGCATGTCTGTTGTTTCCCAGCATATGACCAGGGGTCTCAGGAGCAAAAGTCACATTTTGTTCATCTTTCTGTGTTTCACAAAGTGCCTATCAGAGAGAGTATCTACATTTTTTGAATGAAAAAATCTTCGTTAAATGCATTTCTTCCAACTGTAGATCTCTACCTATGGATCAGTGCATTCCACTTGATGTATAGGTGATTATTCTGTTTGGTAAAGAATCTGCCTGCCCGTGCAGGAGACATGAGAGACATGGGTTCGATCCCTGGGTTGGGAAGATCCCCTGGAGGAGG
This sequence comes from Bos mutus, assembly GCF_027580195.1. Taxonomy (NCBI): domain Eukaryota; kingdom Metazoa; phylum Chordata; class Mammalia; order Artiodactyla; family Bovidae; genus Bos; species Bos mutus. Next base: position 48,607,820 of record NC_091626.1, on the reverse strand, counting down.
GCGAGGCAAACTACTCCATTATTCTTGCTTGGAAAATTCCATGGACAGAGGAGCCTGGTAGGCTACAGTCCATGGGATTGCAAAGAGTCAGACACAGCTGAGCACACATGCAACCTGCTTACTTAAAACAGTAGTTTTCCAGCTCTCAGCTGTCTTGGTAGTAAAGCTAGACGTATTCATAGGTTCTAAGAAATATACTGCTATTCTTTTCAGAAAAACTGTGTGGATTTAGAATCTTAAGTATAAAGAATTCCATCTCTTTCTTATGAGGAAATGTGTGTGAAGTTGGAGGACTAACCAAGAGAGTGGGTAAATGAGGAAAGAAAAACTTTTCTCTCAAGTGCTCAGACATTTAATCAAAATTCTTTTAACATAATTCACCGGATTGTTGTGAGGACCAATCAGGGCAATCATTGAGAAAGTTCTTTGGAAACTCTAGATTACAGACATGAAGGTCATTTGTAAAAAGTAAGGTTTTAAAGCAAAATAAGGCCTTCAAAAAACACAGAACTTTTGATGTATGTGTATATCAATGTACATGCTGACCAGTGAATATTAAAGATAAAACTGTGTTCAGGTAATATTATCTAAGGGGAATAACATAACATATACCATTTTAATCATTTTAAGTATATTGTTCAGTGACATTAGTGGCATTAAAAATTCTGTATAATCATCACTATCTCCAGAATTTGTTCATCATCCCAATCTCTATACACCGTAAACAATAACTCCCCATTCTTTCCTTCCCCCAGCCCCTGTAACCTCTTTTTTTTTTTTTAAACTTATTTTAGGTACATCATATAAGTGAAATCATATAATATTTGTCCTTTTGTATCTGGCTTATTTCATTTAGTGTATATTTTCAAGGTTTATCCATGTTGTAGCATGTATCAGAATTTCATTCCTTTTTAAGAATGAATGATATTCCATTGTATATTTATACATTTTACTTATCTCTTTATCCATTGACAGACATTTGGATTGTTTCTATCTTTTGGCTATTGTGAATAATGCTGCTATGAACATTGGTGTACAGGTATCTGTTTGAGTCCCTGTCTTGAATTCTTTTGGTTATATGTACCTAGAAGAGGAAAAAAACAGAACATTTAAACCCTTATTTTGCCTGTTACTTTGAGCACAGATACACTTTTTTTGGTTATCCAGAGAAAGTGTAGAACCTCTGTTGGTGCCCTAAAGAGTGGACACCTGCTTTATTCACCTTCAACGTGCTCTAGGCCTCTATCCTTTCTCCTTGCTGCCTCCTCATCCTTCCCTTAATTTGATGCTTCAAGATGCAGCTACGAAGGATTCTGAAATCTGACTCATCACTACTGGTCTGTGGTGAAGTCTATTTAAATTAGGTCTGCCAACTGGTACTACTTTGGGGACTGATAAGGTGGACTGAGAGAAGTTAAGGGCACAATATAAGGGGAAGTTTAATAGAAATGGAAAGTGTCCTATAGAGCAGCGGTCCACAACCTTTTTTGGTACCAGGGACTGGTTGCACAGAAGACATTTTTTTCTTGGGGGCGGGGCTGGATGGTTTACGTGGTAAAAGTAAGTGATGGGGGTGCTGCAGATGAAGCTTCACCTGCTCACCCGCTGCTCACCCTCCTGCTTGGGGACCCCTGATATAGAGAACTATGCTTGACAGAGTTCAGCTTTAATTCAGTTATGAATAAATTACTGTCTGCTGAGCACTGTTAAAATACAGCAGAGAAGGAGATAAGAACTAATGTTCTGGAGGGGGATGCAGACATATTTACTAAGCAGCAAACAACTATATGTTATTACTATCCATTTGTTTAGTCAGCATTCATTAACACCTACTATGCATGGTTCTAGGCCTGGGTATACATCAGTGAACAAGACAAAGTCCCTGCTCTCCTGAAGCTGACCTTATGGAGGAAGAAAGTGGACAAGACAAGAAAATACACAGTATTTTTCCTGTGGAGAAAAATAAAGGAAGATAAGGGATAGGAATTGATTGGGTGTGTGTGCTGTTTTAGGTAGGTTGACCAGAACAGGCCTCTGGGAGTCAGTGACTTTGACCACAGATCTAAATGAAAAGAAGAAACTCAAGGGGAGATGTGGGTGATGAGAGCCTGGCAGAGGAATAGTGGCAACTCCTGTAAGCTTATATTCCAAAGATGGATACAGAATTTTGGGACTTAAATTGATGGGACAAATAAATTTGATGCTCTGTGATTTTAAGGACATAATCCTTAATAGAATATTGAGAATCCTTAAAAGAATATTCAGTGGCAAGATACTTGCATTTTTAAATGAATGTTTCAAAGTAAGTAATCAGTGCTAGAAATCTCTCTCTCTCTCTCTCTCTCTCTCTCACACTCTCACACACACACACACACACACAAGCATGCATTATGAGAGCTTCTGTGCACGGGGTAAACATGAGGCAGGTGTTCGTGGTTTTGGTGTAGGCGTGGAAGCCCTTCTATACTTTCTCCTCCCATTAAGATTCCTCATTCTGTCAGTGTCATTGGTTAGTAAAAAATACTGTAACTTAATCAGTTCAGACTAGGTAGAATAGGAATAATTAGAGTGTTTTAGACCAGTTTAGATCTCTTAGAAGCATTTAACAAAAATATGCTTAGTAAGCTGAAAAAAGACACCTCTAGTCTTGAAATTACAGGAAGGATGACAAAAATGTTAGAAACTTTCGGGTAAATGGAAAAAAAATCACAACATGTAGCTCCTTAACGTTGACTCTCTCCTTTACAATATAAAACCGTGTGTGTGTGTGTGTGTGTGTGTATGTATGTATGTGTATGAGGGGTCTTGCAAAACAAAAAGCACAATTCTTATAGTCCTACCTTAAGCAATGTATAAGCTGGGAGGGAAGATAGCAGCCATGAGAGGGGAAGGGCTGGTGGACAGGACCAAACCTAAACCTAGTCTCTGGCATTGCCTATGAGGGAGGGACCACAGGTGCTGGGAAGACAGAAAAGGCTGGAAGTGAGGAGGGAGGATGTGATCTGGTCCTTTAAGGACAAGTTGGGAAAGGTCTCCCCAAAGGAGAGGATGGCCTGAGCGAAGATACCAAGTTAGGACTGTGCAGTTGATGTTTAGATACAGGAAAGGGGTTCCCATGGACTAGGGCAGAGCCTCTCTGGCTTGGAGATGATAGGAATAACTGGAAAAATCAATAGAAAGCCAAGGAGAAAAAAAGAGCTCTGTGCTTTCCTTCTTTTGTAAGTTGCTTTTCGACTCATTAATTTATCTGATTATGGGGGAAAATCATCACTTGCTCCTTCATCTGTGTGCTGCTAGTGGGGGCAACCGTAGATCTCAAGATATTCCATGTAAAAAAAATAATCACTGTTTTCTAAGAACTACATTTTCATTGGTTGACTGAAAATCTAAGTAGTACAAAAGGGTAAGAACCAGTGAAACATTTCTCCCAGGGCCCACCAGGTCTTATTATTAATATACTACTGATTATTATTATAGTATTAATGATATAAATATTATTAATATATTAATAACTATCTTCACTGGTAGTTATTATTTCTTCTTGCTCAGCTTTCTTGCTATCATCCATTCAGTCAACAATTATTTATTGAATGCCTATCATGGACATTGGTGATACAACAGTGAACAAAAGTCCCTGCTCTCAAGAAGCTTATATTTTAGTTGAAAGAAACAGTAAGCAGCAAGTGTATTTAAAATATTTTTACTAAATGGGATTATCCTATACATACTCTTTTGCAACTTGTTCTTTTCACATGACAGTACATCTTGGACATCTTTCCCTGTCAGTCTGAAAAGGCCTACTTCTTTTGTTGATAACAACTAATAATTATTGAGCATCTGTGAAGAAAGCTGAGTGCCAAAGAATTGATGCTTTGGAACTGTGGTGTTGGAGAAGACTCTTGAGAGTCCCTTGGACTGCAAGGAGATTCAACCAGTCCATTCTTTTTTTTTTTTTTTTTTTATTCTTCCAATTTTATTTTATTTTTAAACTTTACATAATTGTATTAGTTTTGCCAAATATCAAAATGAATCTGCCACAGGTATACATGTGTTCCCCATCCCGAACCCTCCTCTCCTCCCCTCCTCCCTCCCCATACCATCCCTCTGGGCCGTCCCAGTGCACCAGCCCCAAGCATCCAGCATCATGCATCGAACCTGGACTGGCAACTCGTTTCCTACATGATATTTTACATGTTTCATTGCCATTCTCCCAAATCTTCCCACCCTCTCCCTCTCCCACAGAGTCCATAAGACTGTTCTATACATCAGTGTCTCTTTTGCTGTCTCAGAACCGGGTTATTGTTACCATCTTTCTAAATTCCATATATGTGCAGTATACTGTATTTATGTTTTTCCTTCTGGGGACTTCTGTATAATAGGCTCCAGTTTCATCCACCTCATTAGAACTGATTCAAATGTATTCTTTTTAATGGCTGAGTAATACTCCATTGTGTATATGTACCACAGCTTTCTTATCCATTCATCTGCTGATGGACATCTAGGTTGCTTCCATGTCTTGGCTATTATAAACAGTGCTGCGATGAACATTGGGGTACACGTGTCTCTTCCCTTCTGGTTTCCTCAGTGTGTATGCCCAGCAGTGGGGTTGCTGGATCATAAGGCAGTTCTCATCACAGCAGGATCCTCTATGACCCACCTCCCAGAATATTGGAAATAAAAGCAAAAATAAACAAATGGGACCTAATTAACCTTAAAAGCTTCTGCACATCAAAGGAAACTATTAGCAAGGTGAAAAGACAGCCTTCAGAATGGGAGAAAATAATAGCAAATGAAGCAACCGACAAACAACTAATCTCAAAAATATACAAGCAACTCCTACAGCTCAACTCCAGAAAAATAAACGACCCAATCAAAAAATGGGCCAAAGAACTAAATAGACATTTCTCCAAAAAAGACATACAGATGGCTAACAAACACATGAAAAGATGCTCAACATCACTCATTATCAGAGAAATGCAAATCAAAACCACTATGAGGTACCATTTCACACCAGTCAGAATGGCTGCATCCAAAAGTCTACAAATAATAAATGCTGGAGAGGGTGTGGAGAAAAGGGAACCCTCTTACACTGTTGGTGGGAATGCAAACTAGTACAGCCACTATGGAGAACAGTGTGGAGATTCCAACCAGTCCATTCTGAAGGAGATCAGCCCTGGGATTTCTTTGGAAGGAATGATGCTAAAGCCGAAACTCCAGTACTTTGGCCACCTCATGCAAAGAGTTGACTCGTTGGAAAAGACTCTGATGCTGGGAGGGATTGGGGGCAGGAGGAGAAGGGGACGACAGAGGATGAGATGGCTGGATGGCATCACTGACTCGATGGACGTGAGTCTGAGTGAACTCCGGACGTTGGTGATGGATAGGGAGGCCTGGTGTGCTGCGATTCATGGGGTCATAAAGAGTCGGACATGACTGAGCGACTGAACTGAACTGACTATGCTCCAAGCACTGTCTTATTCACAACAATCCTCTATTGTAAATACTATAATTATCACTTTTTTATGGAGGAGAAGCTGAGGCCCAGAGAGGTTTGAGAACTTTCTCAGAGTCACTAATGGAGCCAGATCTGAACCCAGACCATCTGATTCTTCACTCCAGTTCGACCCCCTCCTGATGGCTGTGTAGTACTCCTTTCTATGAATGTAAAAGTTGGCTTAAAGCTCAACATTCAGAAAACTAAGATCATGGCATCTGGTCCCATCACTTCATGGCAAACAGAGGGGGAAACAGTGGACACAGTGGCTGACTTTATTTTTCTGGGCTCCAAAATCACTGCAGATGGTGATTGCAGCCATGAAATTAAAAGACTCTTACTCCTTGAAAGGAAAGTTATGACCAACCTAGACAGCATATTAAAAAGCAGAGACATTACTTTGTCAACAAAGGTCTGTCTAGTCAAGGCTATGGTTTTTCCAGTGGTCATGTATGGATGTGAGAGTTGGGCTATAAAGAAAGCTGAGTGCTGAAGAATTGATGCTTTTGAACTGTGGTGTTGGAGAAGACTCTTGAGAGTCCCTTGGACTGCAAGAAAGTCCAACCATTCCATCCTAAAGGAGATCAGTCCTGGGTGTTCATTGGAAGGACTGATGTTGAAGCTGAAACTCCAATACTTTGGCCACCTGATGTGAAAAGCTGACTCATTTAAAAAGACCCCGATGCTGGGAAAGATTGAGGGCAGGAGGAGAAGGGGACGACAGAGGATGAGATGGTTGGATGCCATCACCAACTCAATGGACATGGGTTTTGGGTGGACTCTGGGAGTTGGTGATGGACGGGGAGGCCTGGTGTGCTGCCATTCATGGTGTCGCAAAGAGTCAGACACGACTGAGCGACTGAACTGAACTGAACCTCTGCTTACTTAGCCAGTTTCCTATACTTAAGCCATTTTTAGATTTTTTGCCATCACAGCACTGTAACATTTTTATAGTATGTTTGCACATATTTGTGATCATCTTATAAGGTAAATTCCTGAGAGAGGGAAACATACACATTTCTATATTTGACAGGCATTAATTTCCCTTTAAAATATTTTATCAATTTTTATCTCCATTAACAATGTAGGAGAAGGTGTAGATTTCCTTAAATATCCTTCAACAAAGGTAACTACCAGACTTGTAATAGTTGTCAATATGACAGGTAAAAAATGGTATAGAGGTTATACTTAAATTTTTTTTTAATTCAAAGGAGTTTTTCATTATAAATATTTAAAAGAAATGATTGCTTCTTCATATAGACTGTTCTTGGTCCTTTTTCTCATGTAAGGAAGGGAGCCATCACTCTTGATTCAAGAAATTCAGTTCAGCTGCTCAGTCATGTCCAACTCTGGACTGCAGCATGGATCCCATGGACTGCAGCATGCCAGGCCTCCCTATCCATCACCAACTCCCCAAGCTTGCTCAAACTCATGTCCATCGAGTCGGTGATGCCATCCAACCATCTCATTCTCTGTTGTCCCCTTCTCCTCCTGCCTTCAATCTTTCCCAGCATCAGGGTCTTTTCAAATGAGTCAGCTCTTCACATCAGGTGGCCAAAGTATTGGAGTTTCAGCTTTAGCATCAGTCCTTCCAGTGAATATTCAGGACTGATTCCTTTAGGATGGACTGGTTTTACCTTCTTGAAGTCCAACAGACTCTCGAGTGTCTTCTCCCACACTGCAATTCAAAAGCATCAATTCTTTGGCATTCAGCTTTCTTTATGATCCAAATCTCACATCCATACATGACTACTGGAAAAACCATAGCTTTGACTAAATGGACCTTTGTTGGCAAAGTAATGTCTCTGCTTTTTAGTATGCTGTCTATGTTGGTCATAGCTTTTCCAAGGAGCAAGTGTCTTTTAATTTCATGGCTGCAGTCACTATCTGCAGTGATTCTGGAGCCCAAGAAAATAAAGTCTGTCACTGTTCCCCATCTATTTGCCATGAAGTGCTGGGACCAAATGCCATGATCTTCATTTTTGGAATGTTGAGTTTGAAGCCAGCTTTTTCATTCTCCTCTTTCACTTTTATCAGGAGGCTCTTCAGTTCCTCTTCGTTTTCTGCCATAAGGGTGGTTCATCTGCATATCTGAGGTTATTGATATTTCTCCTGGCAATCTTGATTCCAGCTTGTGCTTCATCCAGCTTGACATTTCACATGATGTACTCAGCGTATAATTTAAACAAGCAGGGTGACAGTATACAGCCTTGATGTACTCCTTTCCTGATTTGGAACCAGTCTGTTCCATATACAATTCTTACTGTTGCTTCTTGACCTGCATACACGTTTCTCAGGAGGCAGGTAAGATGATCTGGTATTCCCACCTCTTTAAGAATTTTCCACAGTTTGTTGTGATCCACACAGTCAAAGGCTTTGGCATAGTCAATAAAGCATATGTTTTTCTGGAACTCTCTTGCTTTTTCGATGATCCAGTGGATGTTTTTTAAATACAGCTTGAACATGTGGAAATTCTTGGTTCACGTACTATTGGAGCCTGGCATGGAGAATTTTGAGCATTACTTTGCTAACGTGTGAGATGAATGCAATTGTGTGGTAGTTTAAACATTCTTTGGCATTACCTTTCTTTAGGATTGGAATGAAAACTGACTTTTTCCAGTCCTGTGGCCACTGTTGAGTTGTCCAAATTTTCTGGCATATTGAGTGCAGCACTTTCATAACATCATCTTTTAGGATTTGAAATAGCTCAACTGGAATTCTGTCACCTCCACTATGTTTGTAGTGATTCTTCCTAAGGCCTATTTGACTCTAGACGGCAGGATATCTGGCTCTAGGTGAGTGATCACACCATCGTGGTTATCCATGTCATTAAGATCTTTTTTGTATAGTTCTTCCGTGTATTCTTGCCACCTCTTCTTAATATCTTTTGCTTCTGTTAGGTCCATACTGTTTCTGTCCATGATTGTACCCATCTTTGCATAAAATGTTCCCTTGCTATCCCTAATTTTCTTGAAGCGATCTCTAGTATTTCCCATTCTGTTATTTTCCGCTATTTCTTTGCACTGATCACTGAGGAATTCTTTCTTTTCTCTTCCTTGCTATTCTTTGGAACTCTGCATTCAAATGAGTATATCTTTCCTTTTCTCCTTTGCCTTTTACTTCTCTTCTTTTCTCAGCTATTTGTAAGGCCTCCTATAGACAACCATTTTGCCTTTTTGCATTTCTTTTTCATGGGGATGGTCTTGATCATCGCCTCCTGTACAGTGTCATGAACCTCTGTTCATAGTTCTTCACGCACTCATGCACATCTAATTGCTTGAATCTATTGGTCACTTCCACCATATAAATGTAAGGGATTTGATTTAGGTCATACCTAAATGTCCTAGTGGTTTTCCCTGCTTTCTTCAATTTAAGTCTGAATTTAGCAATAAGGAGCTCATGCTTTGAGGCACAGTCAGCTCCCGGTCTTGTTTTTGCTGACTGTATAGAGCTTCTCCATCTTCGACTGCAAAGAATATAATTAATCTGATTTCAGTGTTGACCATCTGGTGATGTCCATGTGTAGAGTCTTCTCTTGTGTTGTTGGAAGAGGGTGTTTGCTGTGACCAGTGCGTTCTCTTGGCAAAACTCTATTAGCCTTGCCCTGTTTCATTTTGTACTCCAAGGCCAAACTTGTCTGTTACTTGAGATATGTCTGGATTTCCTACTTTTGCATTCCAGTCCCCTGTGATGAAAAGGACATATTTTTGGGGTGTTAGTTCTAGAAGGTCGTGTAGGTCTTCATAGAACCATTCAACTTCAGTTTCTTCAGGCTTAGTTGTTGGGGCATAGACTTGGAATACTGTGATATTGAATGGTTTGTGTTGGAAATGAACAGAGATCATTCTGTCATTTTTGAGATTGCACCCAAGTACTGCATTTTGGACTCTTTTGTTGACTATGATGGCTACTCCATTTCTTCTAAGGGATTCTTGCCCACAGTAGTAGATATAATGGTCTCTGAGTTAAATTCGCCCATGCCAGTCCATTTTAGTTCACTGATTCCTAAAATGTCGATGTTCACTCTTGCCATTTCTTATTTGACCACTTCCAATCTACCTTGATTCATGAACCTAACATTCCAGGTTCCTATGAAGTACTGTTCTTTACAGCATTGGACTTTACTTCCATAGCTGGGTGTTATTTTTGCTTTTGGTTCATCTCTCCATTCTTTCTGGAGTTGTTTCTTCAGTAGCATATTGGGCACCTACTGACCTGGGAAGTTCGTCTTTCCATGTTATATCTTTTTGCCTTTTCATACTGTTCATGGGGTTCTCAAGGCAAGATATTGAAGTGGTTTGCCATTCCCTCCTCCAGTGGACCACGTTTTGTCAGAACTCTCCACCATGACCTGTGCATCTTGGGTTGCCCTACATGGCATGTCTTTTAGTTTCATTGAGTTAGACAATTCTTTGGTCCATGTGATCAGTTTGGTTAGTTTTCTCTGATTGTGGTTTTTATTCTGTTTCCGTTGATTCAAGAAATCTCTCCTTTCTTTGTGACTGTGGAGCCCTGGCATGGAAAGGCCCTCCCTTCTCTCTGATCTGGCTTTCAGTGGAAAGTTGAGGGCTCAGTGTCATGTTGTTTGAGAAGAGAGTTGACACAGGGGATCAACTTGCTCTGGTTAGAGAGATATGATTAAAATATATTTGGCTTCAGTCCTTAACTGCAAATCTGTTGTAACTTCTGGAAACCCCATCAATGGCTTTAGATATATTGAAAAGTAGCCCTAATCCTTTCAAAATAGACATGGACCAAAATATTTTGTTTTTATCTAATCCCATGTTAAAAACCAGAACACTCTTAAGAAAAAAAAGCACAACAACCAGAACCTTCTCTAAGCAATTCTAAACTAAGAAGTTTAAATCTGTTTCCATGTGCATTTGTTCTTCAGCATCCTTAGGGTTAATGGTTTGCTTCCTCTGAGCTGAGATTAAGGATGTTGGGGGAAAAAGAAGTCCTTGCTCTGCATGTTACATGTTGCTTGAATGTGCTTAGCTTTCATCCATAAGAGAGTTAAGTTCCCTTCTAATGATTTTTTTAAAAAACTGACATTGCTAATTCCTTCAACTCTGGCAAAAACAGGTAGGAACTAACTCCAAAGATATTTACTTATCTCCCTCAGTTGAGGGTTGATAAAAGTTTGATAATTCGAAGCCATGGTGACCCCTTTCCTTATCTGCTTCTGTTCTTCTGAACTCTTGATTCATACAGAAGAAGCAATCCTGGGGAAGCCAGCCTCTAGGGAGCTCCCTTTTGTTTTTCCAAGATTAACCAGTTCTGCCCTGGGAGTAGTAACAGGCAACTCTTCCAGGAGAAACTCTTCTGGGCTTTTGGTATGTTGCCAAGGACCGTTTTTTGCTCCCTCTGTGCTTCACTGGTAGTGAGGCTGCTTCCCTGCAACTCCTTCCTCCTTTTCTGATGAGATGCTACTTCTGATCTACCCTCGAGCAGCTTCCGGTAGTGGTAAGCGGCCAAGAGTGTTTTTCCGGGAGTTGATCTCAGATTTTCAAGAATGTCCCCTAGAGACCCAGTTTGTTTTCTATGTAATTACTAGAGCTTTCAGAATAGCCTGGCTTTTCTCATTGTTCTCACTGATATGGTCACGGAATGGGTACCTGTTTGATCTTGCTGCATTGCTGGGAAATCTCCCTTTTGTGGGGAGAGGCTTAGGTCCAGGCTGAGGTGAGTCTGGGGAGCGCTGAAGGGTTGCTGGGACCAAGAGAGAGTTAGCTCTGCCTCCTTTGGTGCTTTTTGTTTCTCTTCTCTGGGTTACTCTTTTGTTTTTATTTTCTGTGTGTTGAAGTTTAGCAAACAGTCATTATTCTCCTCTCATTAAAGAATAATTTTGGGGGGAGGTTAGTTGGATTTGGAAAATAGGACATTTTCTTTTTTTCCTTTGAAGTTCAAATGTTGATTCTGTTAGCATCATCTATTACATGGCTAGTGGAGAAGCGTCAGTGCAGCATTTTTTCTTGGTTTCTGGATACTTGTCACTTCCTTTGACCACAGTTGGTTTTAGATTTTTTTTTTCCCCCCAGAGGGCTCATAACTGATGCACCTACTCAAGATATTGTTCATTTTATGATCAATTCTTCCTTTGGACATAAACAGTTTGTCACTAAAGTCTCCCTCTAAGGCATAAGGGGTAGATACGTTTCTAGTACTGAGATTTCTCTGAACAGAGAAATGGATTCTTCTAGTTGTTTTGTTGATAGACATGAGGGAGTCTCATTTTCTTAGTTAACAATGAGCTGTTTTGAAGAAAAAAGAGATGAGTGAGAAACATTAAATAGAAGCTGAAAACTTATCATAAAGGAGGTGAGGAGATAGGGTTCGAGACCAGCCACCTTACCTGTGTCGTTCCCTGCCTGCCTTTACAGCGGAATGTAAATTCAGAGGGATTTTGAGACCTATATTTGTCTGTCTGGTGTTTTTATATTGTTTCATCATCATGATGCATCTTTTAAAAATGAGGAGCCAAGTGATCTTTTTGTGTTGTTGGAGGATTTTTTTATGCTCAGAAGGATTTTATTTTTTTCTTACATGATACATTAGAAATTTTCATTTAGTAGGAAAAAGAAACTTAACCTATTGTTTCAAATAAGAAACTGTTACTGTCCTTGAAATAAAACTTCTTAATGTATGTATACTAGATGGTTACAGAGCATGTATAGGAATCAGATGCTAGTATTTGCTTTCAGGATTTCTCAAGAGATGTCAAGGAAAATACCGTAACCTCAAAATGCTCCATGTTTGTAGCGCATGCCTCAAGTCTTACTTCTTGGCAATATTGACAAATAATATTCTAATTAAATGTTAAATATAAACACTAAGTATTAATCATTGTATTTTTGGAAACAGTCCTTCCTTAATTTGAGGCTTCCTTTTTCTTTTCTCCCCTTCTTCACTCAGTGTTAGTTTGCTGAGCACCTGCCTACCCTGCACCAGCCTCTGTGCTGGATGCCCTGAAGAAGAGGGTGTAGGAGGAAAACTACAGCATTTTGTTTCCGTGTATCTTTCTCAGAACCTTCTTTTGATGTTGGGTGTTCCCTAGGACCTTGTCCTCGTCTTCTCCCTGACTCATCCTCACCCGCTGGCCTCTCCTCACTTCTCTTCGTTCTTCTTTCTGAATGAGATCATTCATCCCCCATGACTTCAGTGCTTCCTTATATGTTGATGATTCCAAGTCTACAAATCGGTCTCTTCTCTTTTGTGCTGAGGATATTTTCAGTGATCAAGAGGCGTTTCAAGCCTAGTGTGCTCAAAGTGAACTTAACTATTGCCGCACCTCAGTTCCTGCTCCTGCTCCCCTACCTTCTCCTTTCACTGCTCTGTTGTCATTTTCATTAGTTATCCTCTCTTGTCCTGAGCCAAAAGCTCAGAAGTCATCCCAGATTCTTTCTTGTTTTGTGCCCCAGCATATGGACCATTTTTAACATTTGTCAACTTCAACTGCAGACACATTTCTAGAATCCAACTCCATTGCCTGTTGTCATTATCCCCCATCTCTTGCCATTCCTGTTCTTGGCTGTGAGAGTAAAACCTTCCTAAAAACTCTGTCAGCTTGCACTCACACAGAGGGACATGAGGAAGCAATGACAGTGAACAAAGGAGCCTAGATTCTAAGCATACCTTTCTGCAGAGAGAACACTTTTGCCTCCCCAATACCTGAGGATCTATCAGGATCTTGACTGTAACAATGTCCTGTGTCAGTTCATCTATCAAATGGGAGAACAACAGTTCCTGCCCATAATATTTTGGTGAGGATTAAATGAGAGGTTACATTTAACAAGTGCTTAGCATGAGGCTAGGTACTTAGTAGATGGGAGTGATGATGCTGACAATGATGACTTCTTTCAGACTCCATCTCTTACCTATCTTGCCAGCCCCCTCACACCACACTCCTCCATGCTCCCTGTAATCTGGTTCCATGACTGTCACTGCTCCCTTTCACAATACTTGATCTTTCCACTTGCTGTTCTTTTTGCCTGTACTTACCTTGTTTTATTGAGCAAACTCAGGACTTGACTGGGAATTACCATGTGTGAGATCATAGCTGACTGTGTGAGATCATAGCTGACTCTGCAAAGCAGGCTTGGTGACTCCCTTTCCTCTGTCTCCATGGTTCTCAGTCCCTTCTTCTGACATAGACCTGCAATATTGAACTTTCTATGTTTATGATCTCATCTACCCCAGACTCCTGGCTTTTGAAGAAATGATCCTTGCCTCCCTCTACCCAGCCCAAGTTTGATGTAGAACAGGTGTCTGATAAGTGTTGGATGACTGAATGTCAGTAGAGATACTCTCAAATTTGATAGGAGGTTTTCTACATATATAGAGTTAAGGATATATTTAAGAAAAATTAAAGTAATAGCTTTCCTTTCTTGAGTGTTTAACTTTGTATCAAGAGGCACTGTGCTAATTTTTTTTTTTTTTTTTACAGGCATGACCTCAGTTTGTTAAATGATCCCATGAGTTAGCTGATTGTCTCTGTTTACAGATGAGAAAACCAGGGCTTAGAATGGAGGGGAACTTGCTGGAAGGAGAGAACTAACAGGATCAAACCTGGTCCTCTGGCTCTAGGCTAATGGAGAAGGGGAAAGAAGAAGGGGAAAGAAGAAGCCGGGGGAGGCATGTTTGATAGAGAAAGGGCAGGATGAGGAAAAGGTTTTGAAAATGCACAAGAGAGGCAGTGAGAGCAGATGAGGAAAGGATGAGAAAGGAAAGAGAAAAGGAAACTGTTGGAAAATAAGCAGGACATAAACAAGAGGAAAAAGGAAGCAGGGTTCCCACCACTTTAGTATTCTGTGGCTGGGTAACAGCTGCACGCCTAACAGAATATAAACAGACTTCAGTGTCGACATAATAACTCACAACACCATCAATCTGATATATATTATATGGGAAATAAAATACTTTATTGTTGAGGCATGGTAATTAGATATAATTGGTGGGCAGTTTATACATTTGGCTGTGCTAACCATCACTTTGACAAACACATACACAGACTGGCTTAAATTTTTTTGCTTTTATTTTTTCCCAGTATCTTTGCTCTGCAAGCACTATGGGTGCTGGCAGTTGTCACTGACACCAAATATGATGAGAACATTATCTATACCTCCTACTCTCACTTCATAGTCAAAGCTGCACACATGTAGGACTGAGGCCTGGGCTTATTCTTTACTTTATCCATCGTTGTTCTAACCTCCCAAGGCTGAGATTTCCCTTTTGGACCAAAAATATCCCTTCCCTGGAGTCTCAGAGATGTGTTCCCTCCCTGACCCCATCCCTTAGAGGCCCAGAGCAGGGGGAATATTCTTGGGCTGATAGGCAGTGTTGCCAGCATATATGATTGCAAGGCTACCATGTCCAGAGGTGGGAGGACTCGCTGAAGCTTTGCTTTTGAGCTTCTGGGAACCTAGGGCCAGAGGGAGAATAGGGGCAGGGGCAGGACCAGAGAAGGTGGACAGCAGAGGAGGAAAGAAGGGGCTAACTCCCTAATCCTGCCATCCCACTTCCCATCCTTAGGCCCCCACTATTGCTCAAGTTGGAGAAGGCAATGGCACCCCACTCCAGTACTCTTGCCTGGAAAATCTCATGGACGGAGGAGCCTGGTGGGCCGCAGTCCATGGGGTCGCTAAGAGTTGGACAAGACTCAGCGACTTCACTTTCACTTTTCCCTTTCATGCATTGGAGAAGGAAATGGCAACCCACTCCAGTGTTCTTGCCTGGAGAATCCCAGGGACAGGGGAGCCTTGTGGGCTGCCGTCTATGGGGTTGCACAGAGTTGGACACGACTGAAGCGACTTAGCAGCAGCAGCAGCATTGCTCAAGCAGAGGGGTTCTCCCGCTCACCTAAGCCTCAGCCCTCCCCTCTCTCTTGGTGGATTAGTCTTTAGAAAGGAGGTGGGTTGGGTTAGAAGGCAAGTGGCTTAGTGAGAAAATGAAAGAGAAGGAAACAGGGAAAGGAAACTGAGAGAGTGAAAGCAGAGAAAAGGGGAGGGAGTAGGAGGAGAGAAGACAGATGGGGAGGAAGGAAGGAGGGGGAGGGATCACATTTTTATGGAGTGAGCTGTATATTCTCGCTACAGCCCTGGGAGGAAGGCATTATTTCTTCTTTTTTACAGATTCGGAGAGTGAGTCTTAGGAAGGGTAAGTGACCTGGTCAAAGTGACGCTAGATAGAAAGTGGCTGAGCTCGGATTGGGGTCTGCTCTCCAGAAAGTGTCTCCTGTTCAGGACATGCCTCCCAAGAGGAAGAGGAGGCAGAGCTGGGGAGAGAGGGAGGCAAGAACAGAATGGAGACAGGAGAACAGACGGGTGGGGGGGCTAGAGACCTCACAGGGGTGAGGGCTGAGTCGGGCTCCTTGAAGCTCTCTGGGGTCTTGTTGCTGAGTCCTGACAACTGGAGAGGATGCACTGCTCAAAGGATGTAGAGGATCCTCCTCAGGCACACCCCTGTTCCTCCCTTGACCCTGAGATGAAGCCAGGCTGAGGGTGCTCCCTGGCAGCACTCTGGCGAGAAAGGAGAGCGGCCAGGAATCTGCTTGCCCTACTCTCCTGGCTTCAGCTGCTCCTCCTGTCCCTTCTCCAACTGCTCCACCCCTTCCTTTCCCCTTTCTTTTCCAGTCTCCTCTGATTCCTTTGTCTTGCTATCCCCTTTCCTCATATTTTCATTCTCTCTTCCCACTGGTTTTATTCCCTCAATCTATCGCTATGGCCCTGGATCCCCACTGTAAATACATCTTCTCTTTAAAGCCTCATTACCCAGTTGCAGTTACCTCCTTTGCTGCAGAATGTCTTACAGGAGTTACACTTACTGTCCTCATTTTATCCTAATGTTTATTTAGACATTTTGACAGAGGAAGTTCAGAGGACTGCCTTCAAGATAGCTATATAATGAGCTTCCTTTTCCCATTGACCTGTCCAGGTATGTTCTGAGGCTTAGACAGCTTACCTGCCCTGGATTCTGTAATGCTGGTGGAAAAAGCAGGAATCCAAGGTCAGTTTCTTTGACTCCAAAAGACAAGCTTGCAGCTACCACATCCTGCTGCCCCTTGAGCAGATCAGCTGGCCCTGCCCTTGGTGGCCTGTTGGTGAGTTCATTATGGCCAGGGTGGGTCATTTGTCCTGTATACTTTAGACCATAAGTCAACAGCATACCAAAAACAGATCTACATTTCTGGGGCAGAGTAATATAGCTCAGGAGACAGATGATCTAGACAGATGAACCACAATTTATTAATTGAAAATGTACAATGTAACTGTCAGGAGGACCAGAATGTTCACTTCAGCATGCATGGCTAGTGTATTCTTTCCCTGTAGGCAGACTTCTGTGGGAAAGCAAGTTATTATCAGCAGGTTGCTTGGTGATTGTGGAATTGGAGCAAGGGGAATTAACTATAATAACCTGATTGTTGAATGGCCTCCGATCTTTAAAGAGAAACTCCATTTTAATCCTTTGCTTAAAGTGTTGAGTCACCTGTACCCTAGTGTACCCATTTTAATTGTAAAGTAAGGACCTCTGTGAGGAATCATAATATGACCCGTACGCCCCCTTATGCAGACAGCTGCTTGAGTAGCATTTCCAACTTGGATGTCTTTTTATGGCCCTTAATCTCAAGGTATCTGAAATCAACTTCTTATTTTCCCTAAACAAACTGGAATTTTCTTTTGACTTTGCCATTTTTTTTCTATTAGAAGAATTAAATTTTCTGACCAAGATTCAAAACCTGAACTTGAAATTAAAAAAAAAAAGAAATCAAATTCTTCATGCAAGCATCACTCTCAATCTTTTCCAAAAGAGTACTCACATAAATGAATTAATATAGGTAAAGTGCCTAGCTATTATTTGGGTTACATTTCTCTCTCTTCCTACTTTCCCCAGACCTGTCTTTCTTATAAAAATCCAGCAAGACTTTGACACATGAAAACCACCATCTTAACCCCTTGCACGAGATGAAGGCAAGGGTAAGATAAAACCTATTCAGCGACTTACCTTCTTCCACTTCTTCTGCTTTGGGTGATTTCAAAAAAGGAACAATGTTTTTATGTAAATAATGTTTGCTCTAGCACTTGTAAATGGTTGAATTTCAAAATCCTAAACTATATTTTATTTTAGCAAATCCTTCTTTATCACTTTTTTTTTTTTTTTTTCAGTCTATTTCCTTAGACTCTCACTGATCTGAAAGTTCAGTAGAAGATGGCTTTTTCTTTTCTCTAACATCAGTGAGTGTCAGCTGGGGTATTTTGGTGAATTGATAAATATAAGACAATAAAAGAACTAAATTTTACTTCCTCAAATTTACACTAGGATCTGATATATTACTATGAATACTCCCATTAGATCTATCTGGGTTGCTGTTATTATAAAGAAAAGATTAGATTGGAGGAAACGTGGACTTGAAATCTTAATTTTTGTTATAACCACATGTTTTAGAGGGTAAAAACACTTGGATAAGATCATTAATAAGGAACAATTTTCACAAACCTCAGAGAAGTGTTTAATTCATACAACAGTGATTATATTATCACTCTGCATTAAATATGAAATAGAGCATATTTTCTACAAAGGCAAAAATGACTAAATTAAAAAAGATTCATTATATTAAAAATAAAAAGTTTTAAAGATATTTTGGAAGGTGTTATTAGAGAAATTAAAAGCATTGAAATAATTGTAAGGCTTAAAGGTAATTTTAGAAAGGATATGGTTTTGCTTTATGCTTAATTGTCTGGGGATTTTAAAATGAAAAGTGCTTGTAGGAAGGTCTAAAATAAGAGATGGAAGGGGTTACATGGATATTTTCTCTTTAGTTACCTTTGTATTGCACAAATATATATTAAGTTCATCCTGTGTACTGGCTATCTGTTAGTGCTAATCCCTCAAAGCAATCTAGCAAACCAAGAAGGAGAAAGGAAGAAAATGTTGGCCAGTGGCCAGTACTCCTAATAACTTCCTGAGAGATTAAATTTCTTCTAGCCTGCATTCTCATTGGCACCTGTCAGGGTGGAGAGTCCCTTTTGCCATCCTGCTTAAAGAACTGTTCTTCCTTTTACCTGCTCGAGGGACTCTGAGCTCGTGAAAACAGAATATGTTAACTTAGTCTCCAGAGAGTTTTCAAGCCCTAACAAGTTGACTTAGAACTTTCTGATGAGCCTTAAAACCCATTGGCCAGATGGGGCCATCAGATCGAGGTGTCATTGTCACTGAATCCATTCATCCTTTCCTATGTCCACATTTTGTATCTGTTGTGAAATTTTGTTGGAACAAAAATAGCTCCTCATGGATAAAAACCTACTTTTGTCCATGTTTTTCTCACAGAAAGTCTTTTCCTCAAAAAAAAAAAAAAAAAAAAATCCTTTTTGTGCATCTTCTTTTAGAGTCAGGGTGCTTCCTCTTGCCCTTCTCCTCCCAGAGATTTGCAAATTTCCTTCTCCTTTCTCATGCTATTCAGTTTGCCTGCAACACTCTTCCTATTGCTAACCAAACACTTCTCATTCTTTGAGGTTCTTCCTAGGTTGGAGGTGGGGTTACACAGGAGAATAGAAACCAGCCAGAGAGAGAGTGGCCAAGAAAGCCACAAAGTTCCCAGTTTGGGAGAATCTAAAACTGTCTTGAACTTGGAGTTGGGGTCTAGGAAGAGAGAGTTGCTAAAAGGAAAATGCCTTTAGTATCAGGAAGCTCTTACTTCATTCCTCATAGAAACTGAGAAATTCATTCTTTCATTTAGCAGACATTTATTGAGCACTGCTGCATGCCAGTCATGCATTTAATACGGAAGATACAACTATGGTCCAGACAGATCAGTTCTCTGCCCCACTGGAGTTTGTAGACTAAGGGAAAAACAGCTAATGTGATAGGCAAATAAATTCTAAAATTATAGGGGCTCTGAGATGATAAGTTCTTGATTCTATGGGAGCACATAGGAAGTGGTCTTATCTCTGATTTGGGGAGCCAGGGGAGAACTCCTATAAGTGCTAGGAGTGCAGTTTGAGTTGATATTGAAAAGATAGGTACAAATTAGTCAGGTGTAAGGATTGACCATGGGTATTAGATTATGACTGACAGAGGAAAGAACATGAATCATGGCCCTCAAATGGAAAAAGCTGAGTTGAGTATTTCTGTAGTATAGACATGAGAGGGTGTGAGGAGGAATGGGGACTGTAAGGAGAGTGATGAGAAATCAGAGTAGAAAGACTAGCAGGGTCCAGGTTGCAGAGGGGCCACGGAATCACGTGGAATTTGATCTTTTTATTTTTTTAAGGCCAATAGGAGGTGATTAAAAGGTTTTAAGTAGGTGTGTGACATAATGCTGTTTAACTTTTATCAATATCACTCTGGCTTCAGTGAGGACCCAAGTCTATGGGTGGTCAGGGCTGGAACAGGGAAACCTATTAATGAAGGAATGCAGGGGAAAGCAGTAACTGGTCAGCCGGCCTGTCCTGGAGGCGTCTGCTGCCTAGGGCTGGGGCACAGTGAGGGGAGGGGAGGATTGTTTTAGGCAGCCTTGTAGCAGTTCGTAGAAGCCATTGGAAGAGGAACAGAAGAGTTATTGATGGGTCGTATTGGAGGACCTCTCTTGGCTTCTCACAGCATCCAGCAGTAGTAACCTCATCTTCATGTTGGATTCATCAATATTAGTGACTTGTTCCTGGAAAAGCAGTGGGTCTTAGAAAGTGTTAATGGCCCTACATGTCAGGGACACCTTGCGGTGGGTGTTATTCCCTCAGCACTGCTGAGGCTATGGCTTTTCCTGGCTGTAGTGAATGGGAACTTATAAATCTAGGTGCACAACAGGGAGAAATGCTAATGGTTCAGGCTTTTTAGATTCTAGAAATTGATAGTGGAGAAATAGGTGTTGATGAAATTCCTCTGCATCCTCCTTTCTTGTAACTGCTAAGCCATAAGCATTGCTCTTCCTCTTTTCTGGTCTCTAGTTGAGTGACCAGCTTCTTCTTTCGTGGGTGTTTAATGCATCCTGCCACACCACATCTTTGAGCACAAACAAACAAGTCATTTCTCTTGCTAACCTAGGGAATATGAATTCAGAAGCTCTCCTTACTGTCATGTGTTTGCAGAGGTGTCTGAGTTCATGTCCATGGTCTACGGGGCTGACGTTGTTTGCCCTTTATTTATTCGTTCTAAATCCTTAATGGAGTTTGCCATATGAAAAAATTGAGACCACATGTAGGGGAAAAAATGAAACATAATATTATTCTGCCCTCTATTTATTTCTAAATAATTTTATTTTTTCTTCCAATTTTATTGAGAAGTAATGGACGTATAGTGCTGTGTAAGTTTAAGGTGTATAGCATGACTGGACCTACATCGTGAAATGATTACCAAAATAAGTTTAATGAACACTCATAATTTCATATAGATAAATTATTTTTGTTGTGATGAGAACTCATAGGATTTACCCTCTTAATGACTTTTGTACGTAACATACACTACTGTTATATTGATCATGGTTGCGCTTTACATGCCTAGTACTTATCTTCTGACTGGAAGTTTGTATGTTTTAATCACCTTCATCCAATTCCCCCTTCCCACCCCTTGTCTGTGGTAATAACAAATCTGATCTCTTTTTCTATGAGTTTGTTACTTGTTTTTTGAGGTGTAATTAACCTATAACACTATAGTAGTTCCTGGTGCACAACACAGTGATTCAATATTTCTATACAAAGTGATCACCAGGATAAGTCTCGTTACCATCTGTCACCATGCAGAGATATTATGTTATTAGTACTATGTGCCCCACACAGTGCATCTCATTCTCATGGTTCATTTGTTTAGTCACTGGAAGTTTACACTTCTTAATCTCCCTATTTCACTCGTTCTCCTTCCCCCTGTCTCCCCATCCCTGCAACCACCTGTTTGTTCTCTGTATATGTGTTTCTGTTTTGTTTTATTTATCCATTTGTTTTGTTTTTTAGATTCCACGTATAAGTGAAACCATACAGTGTTTGTCTTTCTGTTCTTTCACTTAGCATAATGCCCTCCAGGTCCATCTGTGTCATCAAAACTGACAAGATTTCTTTTTTTTATGGCTGAACAGTATTTAATTGTTTATATACACCACACCTGTATCCATTCATCAGTGGGTACTTAGGTTGCTTCCATATCTTGGCTATTTGCTTCCATATCTTGGCTATTGTAAATACTACTGTGATGAACATGGGGGTGCTTAATGTCCTTTTGAGTTAGTATTTTTATTTGGAAAAATACCCCAAAGTGAAATTGCTGGATCTTATGGTAGTTCTACTTTTACTTTTTTGAGGAATCTCCATATTGTTTTCCATAGTGCAAGTTCATAAGAAAACTCTTTTCTCTGCATCCTTGCCAACACTTTCTATGTGTCATCATTTTGATAATAGCCATCTGACATGTGTGAAGTGGTATCTCATTGTAGTTTTTAAAAAATTTAGTTGATTTGTAATGTAATTTTTACAGTATAGCAAAGTCCAGTTTTATATATATACACATATACACATTCTTTCTTATATTCTTTTCTGTTATGGTTTATCACAGGATATTGAGTATAGTTCTCTATATGCCTGCCAATGCAGGAGACATAAGAATTGTGGGTTTGATCCCTGAGTTGGGAAGATCCCCTGGAGGAGGGCATGGCAACTCACTCTAGTATTCTTGCCTGGACAATCCTGTGGACAGAGGAGCCTGGCAGGCTACAGTCCATGGGGTCACAGAGAGTTGGACATGACAAGTGGCTTAGCCGGCACACATACTGTAGGATCTTGTTTATCTATTGTGTATATAATAGCTTGCTCTGCTGACTTCAAATTCCCAATCCATCTCTCGTCAACTCCCTTCACCACTGGCAACCACAAGCTTGATTTTTATATCTGTGAGTCTGTTTCTTAGCTAAGTTCGTTTGTATCATATTTTAGATTCCACATATACATGGTATTATGTTATTTGTCTTTCTCTTTCTAATTTAGTTAGTATGATACTCTCTGGATCCATCCATGTTGTGGCAAATGACATTCTTTTTTATGACTGAGTAGTATTCCATTGTATGTATTATGTGTGTGTGTATACACACACACACACACACACAGTGCATCTTCTTTATCCATTCATTTTTCAGTGAACATTTAGGTAATTTCCCTATGTCTTGGCTATTGTCAGTGTTGCTGCAATGAACATTGGGGTGCGTCTCATTGTAGTTTTGTATTACTCTGCTGATTAGTGATGTTGAGCATCTTTCTTATGTATCCATTTGCCATCCATATGTATTTTTTGGAAAAATGTCTCTTTGGGTCTTCTGATCATTTTTTAGTGGGGTTGGGTTTTTTTTTTTGATGTTGAGTTGTACGAGTTCTTTTTTTTTAAATTTTATTTTATTTTTAAACTTTACAATATTGTATTAGTTTTGCCAAATATTGAATCCGCCACAGGTATACATGTGTTCCCCATCCTTAACCCTCCTCCCTCCTCCCTCCCCATACCATCCCTCTGGGTCGTCCCAGTGCACCAGCCCCAAGCATCCAGTATCGTGCATCGAACCTGGACTGGCGACTCGTTTCATTCATGATATTATACGTATTTCAATGCCATTCTCCCAAATCTTCCCACCCTCTCCCTCTCCCACAGAGTCCATAAGTTCTTTGTATATTTTGGATGTTAACTCCTTATCAGATGTATCATTTGCAAATATCTTCCCAAATGCAGTAGGTGGCCTTTTTGTTTTGTTGATAGTTTCCTTCACTGTGCAAGTATTTTAGTTTGATGTAGTCCCATTTTTCTTATGTTTTTCTTGCTTACTTCATACATATACTTTTATATATTATGTAGCACATATACATTGGAGAAGGCAATGGCAACCCACTCCAGTGTTCTTGCCTGGAGAATCCCAGGGATGGTGGAGCCTGGTGGGCTGCCGTCTATGGGGTCACACAGAGTCGGACACAACTAAAGTGACTTAGCAGCAGCAACACATATACACACACACACACATATATGTACACCACACACACATACTTTTTCAGATTCTTTCCCCTGATAGGTTATTACATAATATTGAGTATAGTTCCTTGTGCTATACAGTAGGTTCTTGTCGGCTACCTGTTTTATACAGAGTGTGTATATCTTGGAGAAGAAAATGGCACTCCACTCCAATATTCTTGCCTGGAGAATCCCATGGACTGAGGAGCCTGGTCCACAGGGTCGCAGAGAGTTGGACACAACTGAGCATGTGTGTCTGTTAACCCCACCTCCTAATATATCCGTTTCACTACCCCCTCTCCCATTTGGCAATCATAAGTTTGTTTGCTCTCTTTGTGAGTCTCTTTCTTTTTGGAAATAAGATCATTTGTGTCTTTTAAAATTTTAGATTCTATGTGGAAATAATGTTTGTATGATTTTTGTCTTTGGCTTACTTTACTTAGTACGTGGTACTCTTTAGGTACATCCATGTTGCTGCATATGGGCATTATTTCATTCTTTCTTATGGCTGAGTAATATTCCATACACACACACATGCACATCACATCTTTATTCATTCATCTGTCAATGGACATTTGGTTTGCTTTCATGTCTTGACTATTGTAAATAGTGCTGCAGTGAACATTGGGGTGCATGTATCTTTTTGAATTATGCCCAGGAGTTGGATTGCAGGATCATAGGGTAGCTCTATTTTTAGCTCTTAGATGAACCTCTATATTGTTCTCCATAGTGGAGAGGGTTCCTTTTTCTCCATACCCTCTCTAGCATTTATTATTTATAGACTTTTTGATGATGGCTATTTTGACTAGTGTGAGGTGATACCTCATTGTAATTTTCATTGGCATTTCTCTTATAGTTAGCAATGTTGAGCAGCTTTTCATTTGTCTTTTTAATCACGATGGTGTGATCACTGACCTAGAGCCAGACATCCTGGAATGTGAAGTCAAGTGGGCCTTAGAAAGCATCACTATGAACAAAGCTAGTGGCGGTGATGGAATTCCAGTTGAGCTATTCCAAATCCTGAAAGATGATGCTGTGAAAGTGCGGCACTCAATATGCCAGCAAATTTGGAAAACTCAGCAGTGACCACAGAACTGGAAAAGGTTAGTTTTCATTCCAATCCCAAAGAAAGGCAATGCCAAAGAATGCTCAAACTACCGCACAATTGCACTCATCTCACACGCTAGTAAAGTAATGCTCAAAATTCTCCAAGCCAGGCTTCAGCAATATGTGAACTGTGAACTTCCAGATGTTCAAGCTAGTTTTAGAAAAGGCAGAGGAACCAGAGATCAAATTGCCAACATCCGCTGGATCATGGAAAAAGCAAGAGAGTTCCAGAAAAGCATCTATTTCTGCTTTATTGACTATGCCAAAGCCTTTGACTCTGTGGATCACAATAAACTGTGGAAAATTCTGAAAGAGATGGGAATACCAGACCACCTGATCTGCCTCTTGAGAAATTTGTACGCAGGTCAGGAAGAAACAGTTAGAATTAGACATGGAACAACAGACTGGTTCCAAATAGGAAAAGGAGTTCGTCAAGGCTGTATATTGTCACCATGTTTATTTAACTTATATGCAGAGTACATCATGAGAAATGCTGGACTGGAAGAAACACAAGCTGGAATCAAGATTGCCGGGAGAAATATCAATAACCTCAGATATGCAGATGACACCACCCTTATGGCAGAAAGTGAAGAGGAACTCAAAAGCCTCTTGATGAAAGTGAAAGTGGAGAGTGAAAAAGTTGGCTTAAAGCTCAACATCCAGAAAATGAAGATCATGGCATCCGGTCCCATCACTTCATGGGAAATAGATGGGCAAACAGTGGAAACAGTGTCAGACTTTATTTTTCTGGGCTCCAAAATCACTACAGATGGTGACTGCAGCCATGAAATTAAGAGATGCTTACTCCTTGGAAGGAAAGTTATGACCAACCTAGATAGCATATTCAAAAGCAGAGACATTACTTTGCCAACAAAGGTTCGTCTAGTCAAGGCTATGGTTTGTCCTGTGGTCATGTATGGATGCGAGAGTTGGACTGTGAAGAAGGCTGAGCACCGAAGAATTGATGCTTTTGAACTGTGGTGTTGGAGAAGACTCTTGAGAGTCCCTTGGACTGCAAGGAGATCCAACCAGTCCATTCTGAAGGAGATCAGCCCTGGAATTTCTTTGAAATGAATGATGCTAAAGCTGAAACTCCAGTACTTTGGCCACCTCATGCGAAGAGTTGACTCATTGGAAAAGACTCTGATGCTGGGAGGGATTGGGGGCAGGAGGATAAGGGGACGACAGAGGATGAGATGGCTGGATGGCATCACTGACTTGATGGACGTGAGTCTGAGTGAACTCCGGGAGTTGGTGATGGACAGGGAGGCCTGGTGTGCTGCAATTCATGGGGTCGCAAAGAGTCGGACACGACTGGGTGACTGATCTGATCTGATCTGATGACTTCAGTTTTCTTAAATTTACCAAGACTTCCTTTGTTGTCCAGGATGTGATCTGTTCTGGAGAATGTTCCATATGCACTTGAAAAGAAGATACATTTTTCTGATTTTGGATGGAATGCTCTATAAATGTCAATTAGATCTATCTGTTCTAATGTGTCTTTTAAAGCCTGTGTTTCCTTATTGATTTTCTGTCTGGATGATGTTTCTATTGATTTAAGTGGAATGCTAAAGTCCTCCACCAAGGTGCTACTGTCAATTTTCCTTTTATGTCTGTTAACATTTGCTGAATATATTGAGGTGCTCCTGTGTTGGGTGCATATATAATTGTTATATCTTCTTCTATTGATCCCTTGACTATTATGTAATGTCCTTTTTGTGTCTTATAACAGTCTTTATTTTAATGTCTATATTGTCTGATAGGAGTACTGCTACTCTAGCTTTCCTTTGATTTCCATTTGCATAGAATACAGTTTTCTATCCCCTCACTTTGAGTCTGTATGTGTCTCTAGATCTGAAGTGGGTCTCTTACAGACAACATATATATGGATCTTGTTTTTGTATTAATTCAGCCAGCCTATGTCTTTTGGTTGGAGCATTTAATCTATTTACATTTGAGATAATTATTGATATGTATGTTCTTATTGCCATTTTAAAGTTGTTTGATTTTGTAGGACTTTTTAAATTCCTTTTCTCTTTTGTTTAGTTCTCTTGTGATTTGATAACTATCTTTAGTGTTGTGTTTGGATCCTTTTTCTTTTCTGTGTGTTTATCTATTATAGATTTTTTGTTTATGGTTACCATGAGGTTTTGATGTAGCAGTCTATATGTATACATGATTGTTTTAAGTTGCTAGTTTCTTAATTTAAAATGCATTTCAAGTATCCTGCATTTGTACTTTCCTCTGCTCACAATTACTGTTTTGACATCATATTTGTGTGTAGATGATTTCCTACTTTTACTATATGTTTACATTTATTAGTGAGCTTTACCATTTTGTAATTTTCTTGTTTCTAATTGTGGCCTTTTCTTTTATGCTTAAAGAATTGCTTTAGCATTTGTGGTAACACTTGTTTGATGGTGCTGAATTCTTTTAGCTTTTGTTTGTCTATAAAGCTTTTGATTTCTCCATTAATTCTGAATGAGAGTCATGCTGAGCAAAGTATTCTTGGTTTTAGGTTTTTCCCTTTCTTTGCTTTTAATATATCAAGTCACTCCCTTCTGGCTTGTACAGTTTCTGCTAAAAAATCAAGTGATAGTCTTATGGGGATTCCCTTGTTTATTATTTGTTGCTTTTCCTTTCTTGCTTTTAATGTTTTCTCTGTCCTTAGTTTTTGTCAATTTGATTACTGTCTGTCTAGGCATGTTCCTCCTTCATTTAATTCTATATGGGACCATCTGCACTTCCTGGACTTGGGTGACTCTGGAAGGAATCACACTTGGCACTTAAATAAAAGGCAGGTGTTGGAGCATCACCTTTGTAATTTTCAAATTTACAGGGTTTTGGATATATTAGAAAATTTGGCTCCATTTTAATCCCAAATTGAATTTCATGCTTGTTCTTACTTTAAGTTCCATATATCTGCTATAATACAAATAGGTAATTTTTATATAGAATTGTCTGTCTTAAAATTTTTCTTTGGAATAGAATTGATTTACAATGGTGTGTTTGTTTCAGGTGTACAACAAATTGACTTGGGTCTCTCTCTCTCTCTCTTTCTATATATGTACATATATGTGTGTGTATATATGTATGTATATACATATATACATGCATATACATATATACACACATATATACACATTTGTATATATATGTATGTATATATACACACATATATACACATTCAGTATATATATGTATGTATATATACACACACACATATATACATTCTTTTTAAAATTATTTTCCATTATAGGTTATTACAAGACATTGTACATAGTTCCATGTACTATACAGCAGATCTTTGTTGGTTATATATTTTATATATAGTAATGTGTATATTTTGATTGCAAACTCCAAATTTATCCCTTCCCCCTTTCCAATTTGGTAACCATAAGTTTGTTTTCTGTGTCTGTCTGGTTAGATTTAAGTCTCATAAATGGAGTCTGTTATTTGTTCTCTTAATGACTTCCTAGTCATCTAGATTTGACTAGGAAGAAAGTTGAATGATGGGAATTTTTGGTTAACAAGTGTTTCTCAAATACTAATGTTTTGTACATATCTCGTTTTCTTATATAGGCCAGCTGTGAGGCCTGGTGAAAAATAATCAAGTGCAATAATGTTCTGCAGTAAGAAGAAATCACTTGGTAAGTATTGAGTTCTTCAGGAGATACAAAGCAAATATGATTTTTTTAAGCATTCATTTTAATTTCAAGGAGATATGATTTATAAGCAAAAACCACATAGATCTTGAGTGTTCTCCTTGAGCTTTTTTATGACAATTTTATGTATATTTATAATTTTCAAAAAGCAAGAAACAATATTTCTATCACTCCAGGAAGTTCCTTGTGCCCCCTTTTTTCATTTTCCCTGCATTGTACACAACCACCTTCTGATTTCTATTTGGTTGATTTACCTATTTTTGAAATTAACATAAATGAAACCATGCAGCATGTATTCTTGTGTCTTCTTTCACTAAGTGTAAGGTTTTTGACATATTTCCATGTGGTTGCGTGTATCAATATTTTGTTATTCAGTTTTTCCTTGTAAAGTAGTATTCCATTGTATGATTACACCAACAATTAAAACTAAGATCATATGGTTAGAAATAATTTAGGTTCACTATGGCAAGAAACATTTGGTTTTTGGTTGAGTAATTTGTCTAGCAAAACAGTTTTAATAGTATTCTAGTGTTAAGAAATACATTATTGTGACCTGAGAGTATTAATCTTATCTTAAACCTTGTTAGTCAGTGATGTTATTGTGTAGTTTTTCCTTCAGTGGAAGTGTATTTGGTTTATTACTACTGTTTTATTTCAGACTTGTTAGAGAGGAAAGGCTGGATTAGAGTATATCTAATATTCTCCTTCTAATCCTATGTGTGACAGTTGGTTAACCTACTTTGATAGGCAGTTATTTCTTGGTGCAGTCTGTTCCCTTTTTGGACACATTCATTGCAATGTTCAGTCTCACAATGAGCTGAAATCTGTCTCAGTGTAGTTTGCACCTGTAGGTCATTAGTTATGCCCTCTGGGGCAATAGTTTCATATTTCCAGAGCTTATTTAAGAGTCTAGAATTATTGTTGTCATTTTTTCTTTTACAAATAAAGTGATTTATTTATACCTAGTCACTGGTATTACCTTAATAATGTAAACATTAGATTAACCAGTTTTGACAAGGACAAGTTTCCAACAGAATCTACTGTTGTGAGGTTTTGGTAAGTTCAGTTTCACTTTTTAAAAATAATTTCTATGTATATATGAACGCATATGTATAAAATAAGCAATTTTTTATAAATAAAATTAAGAAAATAGAAGTAACTGTAATTGGACAATCCAGAGATAACTGCTCCAGTCTGCCATGTTGTCTAGTTTAGAGGGCTCCAATCAGTGACCTCTATTAATACGTTAATGTATATTTATCCACATATCCCCAGATGGAACTATGGTGTGCATTATTTTGAAACTGGCTCTTAAATATTAATCTTGTAATCACAGATACCTTTTCTACCTTAAACTTTTCTCTATAACATGGTGTTTTCTCTATAATATTGGTGTTTTTCTTTCTGACTTACTTCACTCTGTATAATAGGCTCCAGTTTCATCCACCTCATTAGAGCTGATTCAAATGTATTCTTTTTAATGGCTGAGTAATACTCCATTGTGTATATGTACCACTGCTTTCTTATCCATTCCTCTGCTGATGGACATCTAGGTTGCTTCCATGTCCTGGCTATTATAAACAGTGCTGCGATGAACATTGGGGTACATGTGTCTCTTTCAATTTCCTCAGTGTGTATGCCCAGCAGTGGGATTGCTGGGTCGTATGGCAGTTCTATTTCCAGTTTTTTAAGGAATCTCCACACTGTTCTCCATAGTGGCTGTACTAGTTTGCATTCTCACCAACAGTGTAAGAGGATTCCCTTTTCTCCACACCCTCTCCAGCATTTATTGCTTGTAGACTTATGGATTGCAGCCATTCTGACTGGCGTGAAATGGTACCTCATAGTGGTTTTGATTTGCATTTCTCTGATAATGAGTGATGTTGAGCATCTTTTCATGTGTTTATTAGCCATCTATATGTCTTCTTTGGAGAAATGTCTGTTTAGTTCTTGGCCCATTTTTTTATTGGGTCATTTATTTTTCTGGAGTTGAGCTGCAGGAGTTGCTTGTATACTTTTGAGATTAATTCTTTG
The DNA here is from genome assembly GCF_027580195.1 of Bos mutus. Taxonomy (NCBI): domain Eukaryota; kingdom Metazoa; phylum Chordata; class Mammalia; order Artiodactyla; family Bovidae; genus Bos; species Bos mutus. Next base: position 48,577,553 of record NC_091626.1, on the reverse strand, counting down.
TCAGTTGCTTCATTTGCTATTATTTTCTCCCATTCTGAAGGCTGTCTTTTCACCTTGCTTATAGTTTCCTTTGTTGTGTAGAAGCTTTTAGTTTTAATTAGGTCACATTTGTTTATTTTTGCTTTTATTTCCAATATTCTGGGAGGTGGGTCATAGAGGATCCTGCTGTGATTGATGTCAGAGAGTGTTTTGTCTACATTCTCCTCTAGGAGTTTTATAGTTTCTGGTCTTAGGTTTAGATCTTTAATCCATTTTGAGTTTATTTTTGTGTATGGTGTTAGAAAGTGTTCTAATTTCATTCTTTTACAAGTGGTTGACCAGTTTCCCCAGCACCACTTGTTAAAGAGATTGTGTTTTCTCCACTGTATATTCTTGCCTCCTTTGTCAAAGATAAGGTGTCCATAGGTGTGTGGGTTTATCTCTGGGATTTCTATTTTGTTCCACTGATCTATATTTCTGTCTTTGTGCCAGTACCATACTGTCTTGATGACTGTGGCTTTGTATTAGAGCCTGAAGTCAGGCAGGTTGATTTTCCAGTTCCATTCTTCTTTCTCAAGATTGCTTTGGCTATTCAAGGTTTTTTGTATTTCCATACAAGTTGTGAAATTATTTGTTCTAGCTCGGTGAAAAATACCGTTGGTAGCTTGATAGGGATTGCATTGAATCTATAGATTGCTTTGAATAGTATACTCATTTTCACTATATTGATTCTTCTGATCCATGAACACGGTATATTTCTCCATCTATTAGTGTCCTCTTTGATTTCTTTCACCAGTATTTTATAGTTTTCTATATATAGGTCTTTGTTTCATTAGGTGGATATACTCCTAAGTATTTTATTCTTTTCGTTGCAATGGTGAATGGAATTGTTTCCTTAATTTCTCTTTCTGCTTTCTCATTATTAGTGTATAGGAATGCAAGGGATTTCTGTGTGTTGATTTTATGTCCTGCAACTCTACTATATTCATTGATTAGCTCTAGTAATTTTCTGGTGGAGTCTTTAGGGTTTTCTATGTAGAGTATCATGTCATCTGCAAAGAGTGAGAGTTTTACTTCTTCTTTTCCAATTTGGATTCCTTTTATTTCTTTTTCTGCTCTGATTGCTGTGGCCAGAACTTCCAAAACTATGTTGAATAGTAGTGGTGAAAGTGGGCACCCTTGTTGGGTTCCTGATTTTAGGGGAAATGCTTTCAATTTTTCACCATTGAAGTTATTGTTTGCTGTGGGTTTGTCATATATAGCTTTTATTATTTTGAAGTATGTTCCTTCTATTCCTGCTTTCTGGAGAGTTTTTATCATAAATGGATGTTGAATCTTGTCAAAGGCTTTCTCTGCATCTATTGAGATAATCATATGGCTTTTATTTTTCAATTTGTTAATGTGGTGTATTACATTGATTGATTTGTGGATATTGAAGAATCCTTGCATCCCTGTGATAAAGCCCACTTCATCATGATGTTTGATCTTTTTAATGTGTTGTTGGATTCTGATTGCTAGAATTTTGTTAAGGATTTTTGCATCTATGTTCATCAGTGATATTGGCCTATAGTTTTCTTTTTTGTGGCATCTTTATCAGGTTCTGGTATTAGGGTGATGGTGGCCTCATAGAATGAGTTTGGAAGTTTACCTTCCTCTGCAATTTTCTGGAAGAGTTTGAGTAGAATAGGTGTTAGCTCTTCTTTAAACTTTTGGTAGAATTCAGCTGTGAAGCCGTCTGGACCTGGGCTTTTGTTTGCTGGAAGATTTCTGATTACACTTTCAATTTCTGTGCTTGTGATGGGTCTGTTAAGATTTTCTATTTCTTCCTGGTTCAGTTTTGGAAAGTTGTACTTTTCTAAGAACTTGTCCATTTCTTCCAAGTTGTCCATTTTATTGGCATATAATTGCTGATAGTAGTCTCTTATGATCCTTTGTATTTGTGTGTTGTCTGTTGTGATCTCTCCATTTTCATTTCTAATTTTATTGATTTGATTTTTCTCCCTTTGTTTCTTGATGAGTCTGGCTAATGGTTTGTCAATTATATTTATCCTCTCAAAGAACCAGCTTTTGGCTTTGTTGATTTTGCTATGGTCTCTTTTGTTTCTTTTGCATTTATTTCTGCCCTAATTTTTAAGATTTCTTTCCTTCTACTAACCCTGGGGTTCTTCATTTCTTCCTTTTCTAGTTTGCTTTACGTATAGAGTTAGGTTATTTATTTGACTTTTTTCTTGTTTCTGAGGTATGCCTGTATTGCTATGAACTTTCCCCTTAGTACTGCTTTTACAGTGTCCCACAGGTTTTGGGTTGTTGTGTTTTCATTTTCATTCATTTCTATGGAAATTTTGATTTCTTTTTTGATTTCTTCTGTGATTTGTTGGTCATTCAGCAGCGTGTTGTTCAGCCTCCATATGTTGGAATTTTTAATAGTTTTTCTCCTGTAATTGAGATCTAATCTTACTGCATTGTGGTCAGAAAAGATGCTTGGAATGATTTCTATTTTTTTGAATTTAGCAAGGCTAGATTTATGGCCCAGGATGTGATCTGTCCTGGAGAAGGTTATATGTGCGCTTAAGAAAAAGGTGAAATTCATTAACAAAACAGATTTTAAAAATCAAAAACTCTTAAGTCTGTATGAAGCTTACATTCTTGTGGGGGGGACAGGGAGAGATAGTTAACAATAAATGAATAAGTAAGTCATCTTGTGTACTGGAGGTTTTGCAGTTTTAAAAATGATAATCAGGGAAGGCTGAATAGAGAAAGACATAGTTGAGCAAATATCTGAAAGAAGTGAGAAGGGGGATCATGTAGTTACTGGAGAACAAGGATTTTAGGCAGAGAGACCAGCAAGTGTAAAAGCTTTGAGGTGGGAGTGTGCCTGGCCTGTTAGAGGAACAACAAAGAGGCGCTGTGCCTGGAGCTGACTGACTGAGCAAGGGGGAGGGTCGTCAGGGCTAGATCCACTTTTTTTTTTTTTTTTTGAAGCTTTAAACTAATACAAAACTAAGTATTAAAGGTAATGTTCATTTAGCATGAAAAAACAAATCCTTATAAATCTCAATTTTGAAAATCCATAACATACCATGCATATCACAAAATTCAGAAAAATAACAGGTTCATTAAATCAGTACTTGATAGACCTTTATAATGCCTTTGTTCCTCTACTTTTGGTGCTCTATTTTTTGATTGCGTCTTTTATGACCATTGTTTTGTGCATAACTTTCTATAGAGATACTAGAAAGATAATTCATTTTTTCCTCTAGCACATTAAAATTAGTTTTAAAATTATGATAGCCTAGAATAAAATCACTGAAGATGGTGATTGCAGCCATGAAATTAAAAGACGCTTACTCCTTGGAAGGAAAGTTATGACCAATCTAGATAGCATATTCAAAAGCAGAGACATTACTTTGCCAACAAAGGTTCGTCTAGTCAAGGCTATGATTTTTCCAGTGGTCATGTATGGATGTGAGAGTTGGACTGTGAAGAAAGCTGAGCGCCCAAGAATTGATGCTTTTGAACTGTGGTGTTGGAGAAGACTCTTGAGAGTCCCTTGGACTGCAAGGAGATCCAACCAGTCCATTCTAAAGGAGATTAGTTTTGGGTGTTCTTTGGAAGGACTGATGCTAAAGCTGAAACTCCAGTACTTTGGCCACCTCATGCGAAGAGTTGACCCATTGGAAAAGACTCCGATGCTGGGAGGGATTTGGGGCAGGAGAAGGGGACGACAGAGGATGAGATTGCTGGATGGCATCACCGACTCAATAGATGAGAGTTTGAGTGAACTCCGGGAGTTGGTGATGGACAGGGAGGCCTGGTGTGCTGCAATTCATGGGTTCCAAAGAGTCAGACATGACTGAATGACTTAACTGAACTGAGAATAACTGCAACTTCATGACTTCGTAATGTCATATAAAGATTTAGAATTGTTAACCTTGGGAAAACTTCCATCAAGTTCCCTTCATATCTGAGCTGTTACAGATGTACTTAACTATATATGATAATATTGGAAATGGGTTTGTGCTCTGTCAGCACTGGGATATTAATAAATTTTATATGTTTAATCCTCATGTAAAGAGAAAAATATATGATAGGCTTATTATATATAGTATCAAGGATACTCAAGCATTTGATTCTCCTAATACTACTAATATGAGATAAATTTTGTTTTGACTAGTAGTTAATGAAAAGTAAACCTTCCATGTACAGTTTTACATGTGTGATGATGGGAAGAATCCTCAACAGATTAACTTCTGGCTCAGTATTGCAAACTCCTGTTTCTTCCATGATTCACATACTTCGGGTGCCAGGTGCTACCAGACACAGTCATATTGCCATATGACCTTGGGCTCTGCACTTTCATCTTGCCATGCTAGGTAATTCCCCATGGAGACAGAATTATTCCTACTTTCGGGTGACCGCCAGTAACTTTGTACAGAAGTGACAGTGAATCACATAAATACATTCTGCTAAACACAACTTGGTGTATTTTTAACTTGGCAGTCTTTTATCCCTGCATTGTCTAATACAAGGCAAAATGTGATGGGAGGAAATAGAGTGGAGACAATGATCTTAGCCTTTGTGGCTAAAATATTTTAATCTTGCACGTCAAAAAACAAGACAGTGTGAAACAGATTTCTAGTGCTACACCCAGGGTGTTGGGATGAAATGTGCAAGTGAGGTAAGCTGAAGCTTAAGCTTCATTAGAAGAACTGGCTTCTCTCCTGAGCAAAATTGGACATTTTGTGTGGAGGACAGAGATGAGTCTTGTGGTAGGCAGATTCATGCCCTGCTCCTGCAAAGATAAAGGTGTCCATGTCCAAATCCTTTGAACTTGTGAACATGTAACTTTACATGGTAGAAGACACTTTGCAGATGTGGTGGAGTTAAGGATTTTAAGATGGGATGATTATCCTAGATTATAAAAGTGGGCTCGTTGTAATCAAAAGGGTTTCTTATAAGAGGGATGCAGAAGTCAGAGGAGGTGTTGTAATAATGAAAGCAGAAGTCAGAGTGATGCATATATTACCAAGGAATTCGGGCAGCCTCTAGAGGCTAGAAAAGGCAAAGAACAGACAGTCCTAGAGCCTCTAGAAGGGACTCAGTCTTGATGAAACAGCTTAATTTTATCCCTGTGAGATTCATTTTCATTCTTTTGACTTCCATAATAATAAGACAATACGTTGGTACTGTTTTAAACAATTACATTTGTGGTGATTTCCTAGAGCAGCAATTGGAAACTACTGCAATTCTGGAACTGTCACTCTGTTCTGTTGAAAATAGATGAAAGGGTAGGAGTGAGGAGACCCAAGGGGAGGCTATTACCACCGCCAGGAGGAGAGGTGAGGTGGCTTGGACCAGAGTGTGGTCAGAAGAGGGGCGGAGAAATGGGCAGACTTATTTTCTGCTCAAAGTTCTGGCTGTCTTTCATCTCCTTTAAAATGTGTTTTATTTGGCTGGTTCATGAATAGGTAAAGAAATCAAGTCTCCTATGTTTTTCTTTTCATCTTTTCAATTGGTCCAATATTCTGCTAGAAGGTACAGCTGAGGAGGTACTGTAGATGTCCTCTTGCAAAGTCCATATTTCACCACATCTCGGGTGGCAGACCACCTCCACCAAATGCCTTCTCTTTTTAGTAAATGACTATGACTCAGCTTGGACAGGGTCCAACCTACCACACTCCACAGTTTGTATTCACCTAAGTTCCCTTCAGAGCTTCCCAGGATAGGTGGGAATGACTTTGACCCCCTACCTGGACTTGACTTTCCTTTACTCTGCTTTCTGTGGCCCTCTAGGCCTCTCTTCCACTTCGTTGCTGTGCACATTTACATGACCTTTGAACATGATGATTGGCTTACGTATTTTTCCTTCACTGTCTAGAATAGAGCCTTTACTCAATATTTACTGAACTCAAAGGAGTTCAGTAAATATTTCGGCAATAAATCACTTAGTCTTGGCTCCAGCAGATTTTATTTGCCAAATGGTTTCGGAAATTAAGGCTCAGAAACTAGTATATACTAAAGAAACTCAGTTTATAGCCCTACACATATCAAAATGACAAACACAAGCTCTGAGAAACACAGCTTCCTGTGTAAGCCCTGGGGTGTGAAGCAGATAAGAGCCCTCCTTGGATTCCTTCTCACACCTCTGTCTTTCCCACATGGGGTTCTTTCCTCTCACTTTGTGACAGGTGGCTTGATTTCCCTTGAATAGTTGGACTGTGTCTCACAAAGGGAAATTAAATGTCCTTCAGCTTTTTCTAGGCTCTTGTGATCCTTGGGGTAGATTCTGATTTTTTTTTTTTTCATTTTGAATGGATAGGCTGTGGGAAAATATAGCTATTTTTTATCTGTATAGGAAATATTCTGATCCTGGCATAGTTCATAGCAATATAGTTTTTGCTGTAGATAATCAAATTGTAAGAGAATGTAGATAAAAATCCAGTTTTCTAGTATTGTATCCATAAGAAAAAGGTTGGTAAGAAAACAAGTTTTGGACAGGGGTTTGGGAAAGCCTCCAGTGAGAGGTCAGTCAGGTTCTCTGAGAGAGGGAGGTGGTACTCCACTGTGAAGCAGAGAGAAGCCTGGAAGCAGTGAAATGTAAGGAGTCACAGGGCCCCAGGTTTGACTGGGAGGGAGTCTGTGTTTTGAAGTACATCCTTGAGTATCACTTTGAAAACAAAATCTTTTGGCTGTGCCCCAGGGCATGTGGGGTCTTAGTTCCCCAACCAGGGATTGAACCCACACCCCTGCATTGGCAGCAGGAAGCCTTAATCACTGAACCACCAGGAAAGTCCCCTGGAGCATCACTTTTGTTGAAGAGAGGTCTCATCTTCCTGTCTTTGACCTCTGGACACAGGCGTGGGTACATTAATGTGCAGTTCTCTAATCATTTCTGCATGGTACCACCCACCATCTCCTTAGAATCTCTTCCAAGCTCCTTTTACATTCAGTGTTTGAAATCAGATTCTATTACATAATTGTGCTAGGCCTTTATTTTTCTTACTTGTAAAGTGGTGTTAATAACAGCGAGTACCTAATAGGATTGTTGTGAGGGTTAATGCATGTGAAATGCTTCATACAGCATCTAACTTTTAAGGAGTGCTCAGTAGACATTAGCTGTTATTCTTTTCACTGTATAACAGTGAAGTCTTAAATCTCCAGTTGTGAATGTGTACTTACAGAAGAAAGCCACATGGTGAGGCTCATGGGAAGATTCTATCGATTTAACTTGTAATGTGTATAGTATAATTTATGTATGCTCGAAGAGAAATGAATTAGTAAAATATTTTTATATTTCTTCGTGAAGCTGTAGGAAGTCATGAGAGGAACAAATCTCTCAATAAATCAAGTTTTCCAAATATCTGGACCTGATAAGCAAATTGGCTCAACCCAGAGGAAAACAATCCCAGGGCCCTTTAGCATTTGTTGACTCCCCTAACTTTGTTTCCAAGCTCTTTTGAGAGCACAAGAATTTTAAACAATCATGGAAGGATTTTTTTTTTTCCCCTCAATTCTCCCGTTAGTTTGCTTTTTAAATGTCAACAGATCCTCCCAGATGCAGGTCACCACTGAGTTTCAGTAGAAAACCCTGATTCGGGATACACATTTTTCAATTGTATCGGAATGTACTCTTGGAGTCAAATCAGGAAATCTTGAAGGCTGGGGAACTCTTTTTTTTTTTATTGTCTTTAAAACCTTGCCCTGCTCATTTTTCTTTCCTCATGTCTTTAATGAATTACTTTGGCTCCCAACCACACAGGCCAGATTGTGAAGAATGAAAGAACATTAAGAAGGGAAAAAGCTTAAGTTATTATTTTGGCTTGAGGGAATTTTTGCCCAACCCCAAATCCTACAACCCTCAAACCTCAAGTGACACTCCATGTTTGGAGACATTCTTCAACTTCTGGACTGGGACCAGCCTTCATGAGGAAATATTAGTCTGTGCTATCAGGATTTTATAGGGACACCCCCAAATTCTCCATGGTGCTTCCTCATTTCATGGTTTGGGGGAGCTAAAGGCAACTGCCTAGACACTGTCCTCTAAGCTGCATTTGGTGAAGGACAAAATGCTCTGGAGTTAAATGAAGAAAGACAGTGTGCTTGTTAATTATGGGCTCATAGTTGCTGTGATCACTCATGGGCCCAATGGAAACCTCCTAAATCTTCCCCTTACTCTTAGTATTGTTAACAGAATTGCTACATTTACTAACTAGTTTTAAACACTAAGGTCACATTGACATTGTTTGGAGACAATATGCATTGTTCAGAGACAAACTCATCCAAAAAAAAAAAAAAATGTTTAAGTGACCTGTCTTCTCTTGTCTCCTGAAAGTTGAAGCTGGATAATGTGTAATTTATTATGTTATGAGAGAGAAGAGCCCAGATTAGGAAGTGGATGTTGCCTTCAATAACCTAGCATAGAATCAATGGGTATTTGCCAATTTCTACTGAAAATATTCAGAAAATTACTTCAGACCCTCTTCAGTTATAGTAATAATAGTGACATTGACTATATGAACTTAGATGATTTCCTCTTTTTCACCTGTTATTTTTTTCATTAAAAAAAGGCATTTTTGAGTATTTTTCTGTTTATAAAGTGCTTTGCAAACATTTTCTCACTTAATGATGGCCCCATAATGTGGCATTCTATTACTGAGGAAGCATGGGTAAAGAGAGTTTCTTGAGTTAAAAGTGCTCACACAGATGATCTGGTGGAAGGAGATCTCAAGTCTCTTGCTTCACAATCTTGGCTTCTTCTGAGGGCTCCTTCATCAAACTCATTTAAAAAATTATGTATTTGGCTGCGCTGGGTCTTAGTCATGGCATGCAGGATCTTCACTTGTAGCATGTGGGGTCCAGTTCCCCAAGTAGGAATTGAACCTGGGCCCCATGCATTGGAAGCGTGGAGTCTTAGCCACTGGACCATGAAGGAAGTCCCCATTATCAACCTCATATTTATGGGTCTAAAACCTCTTGCTAACATGAGAACAGCATTGTGCTTACAATTAAAAATTTCCAGCAGAGTAGTCTTAGGCCCCTCCCATCTTTTAAACTTATGTCTTAGTGATCTGATAACACTTTTGGGATTTTCTAGATGCATCTCCTCCTCCTGTAAGGAAAGGCAAGTATACATAATACATAAATGGATATGGTTTTATTATCTGAAACCGAGTCAAACAAACTGTCAGCCCTATAAGAAAATTATTTCAGGGAGGGAGGGGGTTTCTCCAGGTCATATTCCGAAACTCAGGTTACTCTTTTTAATAAATGTTCCCTAACATTTAACTGATTTATAATCATTTCATAAAATAGATGGGGTAGCCTCAGTTAGTTATCTTCTCTATGTAACAGGAAGCACATGGCTCAAAGATAAGCATTCCGTGAGTGCTTCATTGATACTTTGTTTGATTGAGGCAGACAAATTATTTTGGCCTTCCTGAGATTTGAGGAGTGAAGTATATTTCCAGCACCCTGTATGAAGAAGGACTTTGAGGGTTTAATGACCTCTTTTGCCTCTCTTCTGCAGCAGATTAAAAACAATGTCTAAGATAATTTTGCTTCTGCTAATGGCTATTGTCTTGCCCACTGAAATGGTGAAGGATGGCTTCCTATTCAAGCACATGTCTTTGGTGGGCTCCTCAGCTGTCACAAAAGAATGTTAACACTGTTACCAGCTTGCTCTTCTGCCTTATACATCTATACTCAGCTAGCAACACAGAGTAGCAGCTTTCCAGGTATTTCCTAGGAAGTTCAATCTCAACCTTACAGTCATTTAGTGTTTAGCACAAGTGCAGTTGAGAGGAACAATTTTTTAAATCTATAAAAATGTTTTATTATAGAATAGTAATATATTTTTCTTTATACAAATGCAGTAATAAAATGAAAATTTAAGTTCTTTTTATGGTGAAAGGGGCCAACCACAATCATCATACAGCCTTGCATGTTTTTTTTGCTTTCTCCATGGTTGTCCGCTTGGCCATATGTAAGTATAGCTAGACCTACAGGGGAGTTAACGTCCCCTGGGGCAACAGGGTGGGGGCTTAGGGTCAGGTAAACACTTTTGAGAGGCATTTTTATAATTTCCCTTGAAGAGTCAAGTCTCTCTTGCCCCTCTCACATCTTCACATACTTTGTAAAGCATGTTTATATACATTTGTCTTCATCTCTTTCTTGAAGTCAGTTTCTTACTTTAGGTTTAAGGAACAGAAGTGACGACTCTTGACTTGTACTTCACCAGAGAGGAATAATAATTAAGATGATTGCTCAAAGGACATGAAGTTCATTTGCTCATTTAAATAACCTAAAATATATTTTGAACTTCATCACTTCAGCAGAGAACTGATGTTTGGCCTTAGAAACTACAGAATGTTGGGCCCACAGAAACTCTTGTTGGGCTCTTGGGATTGTATTTGAGATATCCCTAGGCTTATTATAAAATACAGTTCTAAAAATCTCACTTTATGTTCTTTTCAAAAAAACAATGTATTTATGTTTGATTGTTCTGGGTCTTTGTCGTTGCACGGGCTTTACTCTAGTTGCTGCTAGTGGGGCTACTCTAGTTGAGGTGTGTGGGCTTCTCCTTGCAGTGTCTTCTTTTGTTGTGCAGCACAGGCTCGAGGGCATGTAGACTTCAGTAGCTGTGGTTCCAGGTTCTAGAGTGCAGGTTCAGTAGTTGTGGTGCCTAGATTTAGCTGCTCCACCGCACGTGGGGCTTCCTGAATCAAGGATCAAATTCGTGTTTCCTGCAATGGGAGGTGGATTCTTTACCACTGAGACACCAGGGAAGTCTTCACTTTATGTTCTTTGTATCAAACAATGCCTACTTTATGGGGAGTTCTTAGAGAAATTATTGTTTTAGCCAAGAGCTAATACATAATTGTACTTTCCCAAAGAAATGGGTTTATTTTACCTTTTAAGGTCTTCCCTGTAGCTCAAATGGTAAGAATCTTGCCGGCAACACAGATCAAACCTGGGGAATGGCAGAGAATGGCAGTCCACTCCAGTATTCTTGCCTGTAGAATCCCATGGACAGAGGAGACTGGAGGTCTACAGTTCATGGGATCACAAAGAGTTGGACACGACTGAGCGACTAACACTACTACTACTAGCCATGCCTTCCTTTTTTCTGTAGAATTGGTGGTCCACCTGGAACAGATGTGTGGGTCATCATGTCAGGCATTTTTATTTTTATTATGGACTCTAGCTGATCATTATCCTTTCATTTTTTCCTCCACTCAACTTTAAATACTTAAACCGTTATTCTTCTTGTACATTCTTGAGTAGTTATTTTGGAGACATCTTGTGTGTAAATGCTCTTGCATGTTTAAAGATGTTTTTATTGTCCCTTCATGATTGATTATTTTACTGGGTGTAGAATTTTAAGTTCAAAATATTTTCCTTAAAACTGGAAGGCATCACTCCTGTGTTTTCTATCATCCTTGTTGCTGATGAGAAATTTCATGTTGGTCTAGTTCTTGTAACTCTGAGGCTACCCATTTTTTTCCTTGTGGAGTAAGACTTCTTTCTGGAGGAAAACTTCTTTCCTTCTGGAAGTTTTGAATGTTTTTATTTTTAGAATTCAAAATTTTATGAATATTTGTAGGTTCATTTTCATTCATCCTGATTGCCACTTGATGGCCCTTTTGCTTTGAAGAGCTGTCTTATTCTTGTACAGAGAAATTTTCTTCTATTTATTTCCTCCCACCCTATCTTTATGTTTTTTCTCCCAAGTGTTTTTTTTGTTCACATTACATTTTTGTCATTTTCATATATATTTTAAGAGATTTCTTCAGTCTTAGTTTTCATTCTGTCCTATTATACAGTTTATGCATTAAATATTTTTAATTTCCAGGAGCTTTCCTTGTCCTGTATTTTCTTTGTTCCTATTAGCTTGCTCTTGTTTCATGGGTGCCATGTCTTCTTGAATATCTTCAAGGTACTAATTAGAATTAAAAACAAAAACAACCCCTTTCCCCCACCTGTTTCAGAATTATCTCTTCCCCTTTGAATCTTCTGTTTTGTGTTCTTGGTTTTTCTCAGATGTCTTATGTGACTTATGGTTGCTGGTTTGTATTTACAAATGAAGGACTAGATGGATTAGTGTGGTTTCAAAGTCTCTTTCCTGTCAGGCCTCTCCTTTAAATAGGAGGTTCAGTGATAGAGTCAGCTCACATAGAAGTTTTCCCGTGTGTCTTAGTCTGTTCTGTTTGTTATAACAGAATACACGGACTGGGTGGCTCAACATAAATTTATTTCTCACAGTTCTTGATGCTGGGAAGTCTACGATGAAGGTATTGGCAGATATGGGGGCTGATGAGAGCATGCTTCCTAGGTCATAGATAGGAAGATTGTCTTCTTGCTGTCTTCACATAATGGAAGGGGCAAAGGAACTCTCTAGGGCCTCTTTTCTTTTTTTAAAAACCTTTTATTGGGGTGTAGTTGATTTACAATGCTATGTTAGTTTTAGGTGTACAGCACAGTGAATCAGCTGTGTATATATCAGATCAGATCAGTTGCTCAGTCATGTCCGACTCTTTGCGACCCCATGAATCGCAGCACGCCAGGCCTCCCTGTCCATCACCAACTCCCGGAGTTCACTCAGACTCACGTCCATTGAGTCAGTGATGCCATCCAGCCATCTCATCCTCTGTCGTCCCCTTCTCCTCCTGCCCCCAATCCCTCCCAGCATCAGAGTCTTTTCCAATGAGTCAACTCTTCGCATGAGGTGGCCAAAGTACTGGAGTTTCAGCTTTAGCATCATTCCTTCCCAAGAAATCCCAGGGCTGATCTCCTTCAGAATGGACTGGTTGGATCTCCTTGCAGTCCAAGGGACTCTCAAGAGTCTTCTAACTCCACAGTTCAAAAGCATCAATTCTTTGGCGCTCAGCCTTCTTCACAGTTCAACTCTCACATCCATACATGACCACAGGAAAAACCATAGCCTTGACTAGACAGACCTTTGTTGGCAAAGTAGTGTCTCTGCTTTTGAATATGCTGTCTAGGTTGGTCATAACTTTCCTTCCAAGGAGTAAGCATCTTTTAATTTCATGGCTGCAGTCACCATCTGCAGTGATTTTGGAGCCCAGAAAAATAAAGTCTGACACTGTTTCCACTGTTTCCCCATCTATTTCCCATGAAGTGATGGGACCGGATGCCATGATCTTCGTTTTCTGAATGTTGAGCTTTAAGCCAACTGTTTCACTCTCCACTTTCACTTTCATCAAGAGGCTTTTGAGTTCCTCTTCACTTTCTGCCGTAAGGGGCGTGTCATCTGCATATCTGAGGTTATTGATATTTCTCCCAGCAATCTTGATTTCAGCTTGTCCTTCCTCCAACCCAGCATTTCTCATGATGTACTCTGCATATAAGTTAAATAAACAGAGTGACAATATACAGCCTTGACATACTCCTTTTCCTATTTGGAACCAGTCTGTTGTTCCATGTACTGTTCTAACTGTTGCTTCCTGACCTGCATATAGGTTTCTCAAGAGGCAGATCAGGTGGTCTGGTATTCCCATCTCTTTCACAATTTCCCACAGTTTATTGTGATCCACACAGTCCAAGGCTTTGGCATAGTCAATAAAGCAGAAATAGATGCTTTTCTGGAACTCTCTTGCTTTTTCCATGATCCAGCGGATGTTGGCAATTTGATCTTTGGTTCCTCTGCCTTTTCTAAAACCAGCTTGAGCATCAGGAAGTTCATGGTTCACATATTACTGAAGCCTGGCTTGAAGAATTTTGAGCATTACTTTACTAGCATGTGAGATGAGTGCAGTTATGCAGTAGTTTGAGCATTCTTTGGCATTGCCTTTCTTTGGGATTGGAATGAAAGTTGACCTTTTCGAGTCCTGTGGCCACTGCTGAGTTTTCTAAATTTGCTGGCATATTGAGTGCAGCACTTTCACAGCAACATCTTTCAGGATTTGGAATAGCTCAACTGGAATTCCATCACCTCCACTAGCTTTGTTCGTAGTGATGTTTTTTAAGGCCCACTTGACTTCACTTTCCAGGATGTCTGGCTCTAGGTCAGTGATCACACTATCGTGATTATCTGGGCCGTGAAGATCTTTTTTGTACAGTTCTTCTGTGTATTCTTGCCACCTCTTCTTAATATCTTCTGCTTCTGTTAAGTCCATACCATTTCTGTCCTTTATCAAGCCCATCTTTGCATGAAATGTTCCTTTGGTATCTCTGATTGTCTTGAAGAGATCCCTACTCTTTCCCATTCTGTTGTTTTCCTCTATTTCTTTGCATTGATCACTGAGGAAGGCTTTCTTATCTCTTCTTTCTATTCTTTGGAACTCTGCATTCAGATGCTTATATCTTTGCTTTTCTCCTTTGCTTTTTGCTTCTCTTCTTTTCACAGCTATTTGTAAGGCCTCCCCAGACAGCCATTTTGCTTTTTTGCATTTCTTTTCCATGAGGATGGTCTTGATCCCTGTCTCCTGTATAATGTCACGAACCTCCGTCCATAGTTCATCAGGCACTCTATGTATCAGATCTAGGCCCTTAAATCTATTTCTCACTTCTACTGTATAATCATAAGGGATTTGATTTAGGTCATACCTGAATGGTCTAGTGGTTTTCCCTACTTTCTTCAATTTAAGTCTGAATTTGGCAATAAGGAGTTCATGGTCTGAGCCATAGTCATCTCCTGGTCTTGTTTTTGCTGACTGTATAGAGCTTCTCCATCTTTGGCTGCAAAGAATATAATCAATCTGATTTCGGTGTTGACCATCTGGTGATGTCCATGTGTAGAGTCTTCTCTTGTGTTGTTGGAAGAGGGTGTTTGTTATGACCAGTGCATTTTCTTGGCAAAAGTCTATTAGTCTTTGCCCTGCTTCATTCTGTACTCCAAGGCCAAATTTGCCTGTTACTCCAGGTGTTTCTTGACTTCCTACTTTTGCATTCCAGTCCCCTATAATGAAAAGGACATCTTTTTTGGGTGTTAGTTCTAAAAGGTCTTGTAGTTCTTCATAGAACCGTTCAACTTCAGCTTCTTCCGTGTTACTGGTTGCGGCATAGACTTGGATTACTGTGATATTGAATGGTTTGCCTTGGAAACAAACAGAGATCATTCTGTCTTTTTTGAGATTGCATCCAATTACTGTATTTTGGACTCTTTTATTGACCATGATGGCTACTCCATTTCTTCTGAGGGATTCCTGCCCACAGTAGTAGATATAATGGTCATCTGAGTTAAATTCACCCATTCCAGTCCATTTCAGTTTGCTGATTCATATATATATATATATATATATATATATATATATATATATATATGGTCACCCTGCTTATTTAACTTATATGCAGAGTACATCATGAGAAACGCTGGGCTGGAATAAGCAAAAGCTGGAATCAAGATTGCTGGGAGAAATGTCAATAACCTCAGATATGCAGATGACACCACCCTTATGGCAGAAAGTGAAGAGGAACTAAAAAGCCTCTTGATGAAAGTGAAAGAGGAGAGTGAAAAAGTTGGCTGAAAGCTCAACATTCAGAAAACTAAGATCATGGCATCTGGTCCCATCACTTCATGGGAAATAGATGGGTAAACAGTGGAAATAGTATCAGACTTTATTTACTTGGGCTCCAAAATCACTGAAGATGGTGACTGCAGCCATGGAATTAAAAGACTCCTTGGAAGAAAAGTTATGACCTACCTAGATAGCATATTCAAAAGCAGAGACATTACTTTGCCAACAAAGGTCCATCTAGTCAAGGCTATGGTTTTTCCAGTGGTCATGTATGGATGTGAGAGTTGGACTGTGAAGAAAGCTGAGTGCCAAAGAATTGATGCTTTTGAACTATGGTGTTGGAGAAGACTCTTGAGAGTCCCTTGGACTGCAAGGAGATCCAACCAGTCCATTCTGAGGGAGATCAGCCCTGGGTGTTCTTTGGAATGAATGATGCTAAAGCTGAAACTCCAGTACTTTGGCCACCTCATGCGAAGAGTTGACTCATTGGAAAAGACTCTGATGCTGGGAGGGATTGGGGGCAGGAGGAGAAGGGGATGACAGAGGATGAGATGGCTGGATGGAATCACTGACTCGATGGACATGAGTTTGAGTGAACTCCAGGAGATGGTGATGAACAGGGAGGCCTGGCGTGCTGCGATTCAGGGGTCGCAAAGAGTCGGACACGACAGAGTGACTGATCTGATACATGTATCCACTCTTTTCTTTTTGGATTCTTTCCCATGTAGGCTGTTACAGAGTGTGGAATAGAGTTCCCTGTGCTCTAGAGTAGGTTCTTATTATTTATCTATTATATATATATATAATATACATATAATATATATAATGTATATATATATTCTCCATATATATATATATGGAGAAAGCAATGGGAACCCACTGTAGTACTCTTGCCTGGAAAATCCCATGGACGAAGGAGCCTGTAGGCTGCAGTCCATGGGGATCATGAAGAGTCAGACACCACTGAGCGACTTCACTTTCACTTTTCACTTTCATGCATTAGAGAAGGAAATGGCAGCCCACTCCAATGTTCTTGCCTGGAGAATCCCAGGGACGGGGGAGCCTGGTGGGTTGCCGTCTATGGGGTTGCACAGAGTCTGACACGACTGAAGCGACTTAACAGCAGCATATATATATACATGCTAAGTCGCTTCATTCGTGTCGGACTCTGTGCGACCCCATAGACGGCAGCCCACCAGGCTCCCCCGTCCCTGGGATTCTCCAGGCAAGAACACTGGAGTGGGCTGCCATTTCCTTCTCCAATGCATGAAAGTGAAAAAAAAAAAATATATATATATATCAGTGCGTATATGTCAATCCCAAACTCGTAATTTATTCCCCCCTCCTTTACCTCTTGGTGACCATAGTTGGTTTTCTACATCTGTGACTGTACTTCTGTTTTGTAGATAAGTTCATTTGTACCTTTTTTTTAGATTCCACATATAAACAATCTATGATATTTGTCTTTCTGTGCCTAACTTCATTCAGTATGACAATCTCTGAGTTCATCCATGTTGCTGCAAATGGCATTATTTTGTTTGTTTTTATGACTGAGTTATAGTCCATTTTATATATGTACCACATCTTCTTTATTCCTGTTGATAAAGATTTAGGTTGCTTCCATGTCCTGACTATTGTAAATAGTGCTGCAAGGAACAATGGGGTGCATGTATCTTTTCAATTATAGTTTTCTCCAGGTATATGCCTAGGAGTAGGATTGCTGGATCATATGGTAGATCAATTTTTAGTTTTTAAGGGACATTCCTACTGTTCTTCATAGTGGCTGCATCAATTTATATTCTTACTAACAGTGTAGGAGGATTCAGTGGTGCCTCCTTATAAGGGCACTAATCCCATTTGTGGGGGGCTCCACCCTCATGACCTAATTACCTTCCAAAAGCTTTCAAATATTATCATATCAGGGATTAAGTCTCAACATTTGAATTTGGGAGGAGCAGGAATAATCATTCTGTAATGTTGTGGTATAGTCAGGCAATCTGGCAAACACCACAATTACTCCAGGAAGGCAGGTTTTACTAGGGCTTAAGTCAGCTGTAGGTGATGTGGAGGTTTGCAGCTGCTTCTCTCTTAGGCCTGAACACCCACTCTTGGTCTCCTCCCTGAGCATGTTGCCTGCTCTCTTCAATGGGTGAGGGCAGTGTGTGTAAGAGGGCCCAAGTGGCTCAATTACAATTTAATTATTTTGATAATGCTCCAAAACTAAGGGTATCAGATAACTTATGTTCCAAACATGGGACACTTAAAAAATTACTATTATTTATTTGGCTGCCTCAGGTCTTAGTTACAGCATGCGGGGTCTTCATTGTGACATGTACGACCTTTCCTTGAGGCGAGTGGGCTTCTCTCTTGTTGTGGCCCATGGACTTAGTTGCACTGTGGCGTGTGGAATATTAGTTCCCTGATCAGGGGTCAACCCTATGTCCCCTGCGTTGGAAGGCAGATTCTTAACCACTGGACCACTAGGGAAGTATTCCCAAACTGGGACACCCCTTAGAGTAAAAGGCTACCCTATTAATCATTCTGCCAAGCTAATAGGCGTAACTACAGCACACTCTCAATCTTTGTATTTATTGGCTGAATTTGGAACTTGTCTGGGGCACCATTGTGAAAAACCACTCTTCTAATTCTTTTGGCTAGCATTGTTCCTATCTTTTTCTTTTTTGGGCAACTTGATTCCATCTGATTTCTATTTTATTTTCTAGACTGTCTTTAAAATATATGAGCCTCTGCTAACTCACATTCTTATTTTCTAACACTGTTATGTTTTTATTCTTTAGAAAAATATTTTCTGTCATTTCAGTGGGACCTGAGAGGAAAGGGAAGTAGAAGGACATGTTATCTTGAACAGTGAGCTCTTTCATTTCACTGTGAGCATATGCTAGCTTACTATATTCTATAATCCATGTGTATCACTTTGCTTCTTTTTGGAACCAGACACATTTAGTGACACCAGTTGTGCAGGAATGAGCTTACCTTGGTAAATGATAAATTCCTTGGTGAGCACTTTCCTTTTATTACTCTCCCATTTCGAAGGATGCCTATGAAGTGGCAGGCGTTAAGTCATTGAACCTCAGAGCAGTTCTCAGTGGGCATTGTTTATGGGGAATTCGGTCTCGGCTTCCTCTTCTTGGCAGGATGTGACTTATTGCCAACAGGGGTTTATATCCCCTCACATACTGTTGTAGTACATGGAAGAATGTCAGTTCCTACAAAGACAATTCAGGCCTAGCATAAAAAGGTAAAAGGCAGAAAACTAGGAATTTAAATCCAAAGCCAGAATTTTGCAGGGCTTAAGGAATGGATGAAAATCTGCCAGAAAGTTTTTCATGAAGACTCAGTTCAGAAAGAAAATGCTTACTGAAAGTATAGAAGTAAAGATGAAGACTTAATAAGATGAATTTAAAAATAAATAGGGACTTCCCAAGTGGCACAATGGTAAAGAATTTGCCTGTCAATTCAGGAGACTCTAGAGATGCAGGTTTGATCCTTGGGTTGGGAAGACCCCCTGGAGAAGGAAATGGCAACCCACTCCAATATTTTTGCCTGGAAAACTCCATGGACAGAGGAGCCTGGCAGGCTACAGTCCAGGGAGGTCACAAAGAGTTGGCCATGACTGAGCTACCAAGCGAGCACACAGATATAAATAGAGGAGAGGACCTCCTGGCTCTAACAAAGTCTTCAGGGGCAAGAGCAGTGTGAACACTAGGGAGAAGATCCAAAATTTCCCAGCACAGAAATTACTCCTTGGGCCACTTTGGAAAATGGCTGTTTTCAGTCCTTAGGGAGTGTAGTTTCATGGAGACACTGGATAGGATATTTAGAGTAAGCAAAACTAGACACAGAACTATAGAATTCTGTGCTTGGATGTGCTTCATATAAATGTGTAATTTAAAAATGATCATCAACTGAATGTATATGAGCTAAACTAAAGCCAGTTAATATGAGCACATTTGATTTTTTAATGTTTTATTTTATATTGATGTATAGCTAATTAACAGTGTTGAGAAAGTTTCAAGTGGACAGCCATACATATACATGTATCCATTCTCCCCCAAATCCCCCTCCTATCCAGGCTGCCATATAACACTGAGCACAGTAGCACATCTGATTTTTAACTTACAGCTAATCTGGAAATTACATACAGGATGCCAGTGGGCCAATAACATCAGTTGTTTTCCTGTCAGCAGTTTTACTATGCCTGGGTCGATGTGGGGAATAAAAACACCATCTAGCTTTTTAAGTTTTTAAGTCTCTTTAGCCTCCAAAACCTCATTTCGGGCTTTGATATTTTTGCTCTTTGTTGGAGAATCAGCAAGAAAGAGAGGATTATGCTTTTACAGTCAGAGTTTGAAATCGTTCTTTCAGAGGGCGGTTGTTTGAGAGGTTGCTTCCTGGTGGGTTCTCAATTTCAGAGTTATACAGGGAACTGACTTTTTTCAGTGGTGAAGAAGGAAGTCATGTAGGTGGCTATCAAACAGATAAATACTCTACAAATGCTAGGAGTCCAGTCATAACCAAAGACAGGGTACTGTTTGTCAGGAGCAGTCCTCAGAGGTGAACTTCATACCTGAAAGCTGAGCCAACACAGGGGATGTAGAGACATTTAGATTCCTCTTAGACTTTTGGGAAATAGGAATCAGTTCTTATAAATCATGATGCCTGGCAGTACCTGTACTGTACCATGCCTGTACCATGGTACAGGTGGTAAGACATGTTCCTACCTTCCTTCTTTCCCTGTTCATCTCCCTTATCTTTATCTCCTTCTTATCTCCTCCTCTTTGTTTCTCTCTTGCTGTTCCTTTCCTCATCCCTAATATGTGCCTCCAAGTTACTTCTTATCACCTTCTTATCAAACTCTTATCACATCCCTATACTTTTTACGATCTGTCACTTATCTAGGTGGAGAGCTGTGGGATAAGGGAATCCCAGGTTGAGATGGTCAGGTCAGTTACTAGGAGAGTCCAACACTGACATCTGTTTGTTACTTGACTCATCTTTCTTCCATCACTTTCATTGCTCCACCATTATTACTCTTTTGTCAACTCTGAGTTCAGTAAACATGGAGTAGGAATTTGCTACTCTTACTACAGAAACATGCTCTGCTGGTGTTTCTGGGGCACTGTCTTGTTTTGCCCTTTCAGTTCAGTTCAGTTCAGTCACTCAGTCATGTCCGACTCTTTGCAACCCCATGGACTGCAGCATGCCATGCCTCCCTGTCCATCACCAACTCCTGGAGTTTACTCAAACTCATGTCCATTGAGTCAGTGATGCCATCCAACCATCTCATCCTCTGTCATCCTCATCTCCTCCTGCCTTCAATCTTTCCCAGCATCAGGGTCTTTTCCAATGAGTCAGCTCTTCGCATCTGGTGGTCAAATATTGGAGTTTCAGCTTCAGCATCAGTCTTTCCAATTAATATTCAGGACTGATTTCCTTTAGGATGGACTGGTTGGATCTCCTTGCAGTCCAAGAGACCCTCGAGAGTCTTCTTCAACACCACAGTTTAAAAGCATCAATTCTTTAGCACTCAGCTTTCTTTATAGTTCAACTCTTACATCCATTAATGACTACTGGAAAAACCATAGCTTTGACTAGATGGACCTTTGTTGGAAAAGTAATGTCTTTGCTTTCTAGTAGGCTGTCTAGGTTGGTCATAACTTTTCTTCCAAGGAGCAAGCGTCTTTTAATTTCATGGCTGCAGTCACCATCTGCAGTGATTTTGGAGCCCCCCAAAATGAAGTCTCTCATGGTTTCCATTGTTTCCCCATCTATTTCCCATGAAGTGATGGGACCAGATGCCATGATCTTAGTTTTTTGAATGTTAAGTTTTAAGCCAACTTTTTCACTCTCCTCTTTCACTTTCATCAAGAGGCTCTTTAGTTCTTCTTCAGTTTCTGCCATAAGGGTGGTGTCTGCATTTCTGAGGTTATTGATATTTCTCCCAGCAATCTTGGTTCCAGCTTGTGCTTTATCCAGCCCAGCATTTCTCATGATGTACTCTGCATATAAGTTAAATAAGCAGGGTGACAATATACAGCCTTGACATACTCCTTTTCCCATTTGGAACCAGCCTGTTGTTCCATGTCCAGTTCTAACTGTTGCTTCCTGACCTGCATACAGATTTCTCAGGAGGCAGGTAAGGTGGGTCTGGTATTCCCATCTCTTTAAGAATTTCCCACAGTTTGTTGTGATCCACACAGTCAAAGGCTTGTTTTGCCCTTTACAAATTTTAATTTCTGCAATATGATAATCTTTGGGTTTGTGGTCCTATTAGTTTGTTATTTGTACTTACTTTCAGGTGATATAGAGCTGTCCGCTGGCAGTAGACAGAAAAATTGGGCCCCAGAGAAGGGATAAGCTCCTTTCTGAAGATCTTGGTGAGCTGGAGTGAGGTAGAGAGAGAATGCAAAGATTGTGTCCCTCGGCCTCTATTCCCTGGGAGCATGTGTATAGTCCCCTGAGTGCCAGACCAGAAGCCTGCCCCACAGGCCCAAGGTTTTATGTAGTTCTCTTTCTCAGAAAGACTGGGAATGTGTTTTAGTCAGCTGTCTGTGCAGTGCCCTGAGGATGGTAGTCTGCTAAGAACAGAATCTTTGATTTTTACAGTTCCATAGGATCCAGGAACACAAGGCTGTGGCTTTCAGAGCCAAGTGGCCAAGGAGTATTCCCTGGGTGGCAGCTGTAAAAAACTGGGTCATCAGATGTAGAAACTGGGGCACCAAGTGTGTTTGGACTTCCCCTCCAGGGGATCCTAGAACTCTGGAGTGTGGTAGAGGCGGAGTACGAAGATAGCACCTATTGAAAGATAAAAAGGGGAAATAGAAATAGGAAAACAAGAAGACAAGGAGAAAAAGAAAAAGAATAAAGGAAGAAATAAAAGATGGCACCCATCTGCATTAGCAAGGCAGAGGTAGAGCAGGGAGATTGTATCCACCAACTGCCATCTCTGGGGAGTATGCCAGAGGTCCGTGCCCCTAAGACCAATGTTTTAAAATTAGAATGTGAGTCTTTTTCTGGTGCTTCTCAAAAGGCTGCTTCTGTGCTGGGCCCTGGGGTGGGTGAGTCTGCCTGTAGGCACTTTAAAGAGCTGTGCTTCAGTTTGCCGTAGTCCTGCCCTGTTGGTCTTTGAAGCAGATGCTTTGGAGGCTGTCTCTCAGGTACTCATCTGGAAAGTTGGGGTATGAACCCTTCGCTTCTCAGGTTGAAGCTCTGGGTTTTGAGTTCCCTTCTCCTTTGTGTGGGGATGAGATTGTGTCTCAGACTTTCCTACCTGCTTTGATTGGTTTCCCTCTTGTTTGCCTGATGTGAAGGGCATCACCCAGCTAGTTTTTAGGTGTTTTTCAGAGGAACTTGTTCCAGGTATAGCTGTTGATGTGGTGTGTCTATGGGGAGGAGATGACTTCAAGATCTTCATAAGTTGCTACCTTGAGCTGGAATTCTGCATTTGCTTTCCGAAGAGATTTGACTTTTTTGGCCATTTCCAGCTAAGGGCCGGTCTCAGTGTCCTGAAGATGTCAAGTTCCTCTCACTATGCATGGATTGTTTAGACATTTTACCATTGGCTCCATAACCATTAGGTCAGTGACCTCACTGGCCACTTCAGTATGGTTTTATTTGGCTATATTACGTCTTACAATTCTATAGCAAAACAAAATTTCCTTTCCAGTGTGGCATTTGACATAGCTTTTTTTAGAAACTTTTTAGAAACTACCTGAAGTTAACAGAAAGGGTCTTTATGGAGTGAAAGGGATATAGAAATTGGCGACACATACTGTTTTGCTTTATGGCTGGCGTTAGAAAGACAATGAAAAACACTTCAGCTTTCCATTTGGGGACTTTTCCGATACATGTTCCAACATTTAGGCTGGAAAAAAACCAATGCCCTTCAAATTTCAAAAGAAAGAATTCTTGCAACCTTGATGACAATCAAAGTAACCTATGTGATGTTAGTTTAATGAGTCGTATGTTTCTTTTGGTTGAAAATTTAATTTCTTACCTGATTTCTCTTTCTCTTTAGAAGTGGAACGGATAGTAAAAGCCAATGACCGTGAATATAATGAGAAGTTCCTGTACAAAGTGAGTAAAACACATATCCCACACACAACCTGGGGTAGGTCTTAAGATAGTAGGATTCATACCTTCTAGAACTTTGACTTCACTAAAAACTTTGTTGGCCCATTTTAATAGCAAGGTGCCATATGTTTCAGATTTTTAAAAATAAATTTAGATTTTAGTAATGTTTATACACTTATTTTTTTACACATTAAGAATGATTGGTATTCATATTGGTATGGGAATAAGATGAAGTATCTTCTTAAGAATGATGCTTAGTTTATTCTGGTGCCCATTGGGCACTTGAATAATGTAAGGATACTATGAAAACAGGCTTCTATGGTAGTACTTTGTGATAGAAGTGGTGAAAGTGGCTGATGGGGGATGAATAACATTTGGGGATTTTCTCTAAGCAACTCAGGCTGAATGTGGAAAAGTGTATGTAGGAGAAAGTTCCCCAACCTGAATGATTGTATTTATCAAGTGAGCAGTGAGAATTATTATTTAAAATGTGTGAGCTTTAAGCTTGTACTGAACTACTTTAAAAAAAGTATTTATTGGGCACACAGGCTCTTTGTTGCGTCGTGCAGGATCTTTTGTTGAGGTGCACAGACTCTCTAGTTGTGGTGCTCAGGCTCAGTGGTTGCCCCAAGGCATGTGGGATCTTAATTCCCTGACTGGGGATCCAACCTGTGTCCCCTGCATTGCCAGGTGGATTCTTAGCTACTGGACCACCAGGGAAGTCCCTGAAGTACCTTTTTTTTTTTTTAAGCAAGTTTTTTTTTTTTTCATTTACATAAGTATTTATTGAACATCTACTAAGTGACTGGCACTATTCTAGAAACTTGGGATACACTGGTGAACACTGTGAATTATGTCATGCTGCTGCTGCTAAGTTGCTTCAGTTGTGTCTGACTCTCATTAAAATCTCCTCTTTCCTTAACTCAACTTAAGTTGCTACATGGGCTTTTAAGATAAGTTCTAAGAAAGATAATTGGTAGAATTGATGCTGCAGTTGACATGCAGCCTATATGACCTGGTATGATTGAGTTACTAGCACATTAACCAGAGTCTGAATTCACAGAGGGGTTTGATGACTATTAAGATGTAGCAATGTGAGTTTCTTGGGACAAACTTTAGCAGTGTCCATCCAGGAACTAGCTAGAGGAGAGAGAATTTTGGCCAATGGATTATTTTTAGTATTTGGTTCCTTTTGGGAGGTCATTTCCGTATGTGTAGATGAAAACATTGGACGGCTCTAGCTCGATACCAACAGAGATAGCTAACCACTCCTCTTCTCATGCTGTGCTAATTACCAAACTTGTGATTCTCTACAGGGAGATTCTCTACAGCACACTGCCTCTATGACAGATTTCTCATTAGAATAATATATGGCAACTCTGATTTTATTCATTTATTTTATAAACTTGGTTAAAGTAAGCCTCCCCATGAGAGAAGGAATCTCTCTCAGAAGGCTAATGAATGTGCTTTCTAGCCTGGAGTGGGAGTGGGAGGATGACTTTCTCCACAGTGATTATTTCCACTCTGTGCAGCCTCCTGCCATCTGGTCATATAGCCTGGCTGGTCATCACTAGACTTGGCCCCATGCCTTTCTATCCATTTTATAGCCAGTTCCTTAACTCTTGAAGATGACCCTTGAAAGCCTTGACCACCAAATCCTAAATAAGAGGAGTAGAAGTCTATATTTTAAGACCTCGGGGGAAAAGTTCAGTAATCTACTACTGGGTAATCATGCATTTACGTATTTGGCTATATCCTTATTTTTCCAATATGTAAGAAGTATTTTCATTCTGTGAGTAGCGACTGTATAAGGAAAGCCGTATTTTTTATGTTACTTGTAAGATGATACTGTCCTTTATAGTTATTTTTACTTAATTTATAAAATATTTCAAACTTAGAGAAAAGTACAGGAAATAATATATCACCTGTGTGCCCACTACCCAGATTAAACAGGTAGTAACCATTTGCCATGCTTGCTTCATCTTTCTTTTACTATTAATAATAATATGCCAGTCATAACAGAGGTTTTTATTTTCTTGAGCTTGCATGATATTGAACAGAAGCACACAGATGTGTGTGTTTTCTGTTGGTCTTCTTAACAGTGACAAGGCAGTAGAACAATATTCTGCAGCTGCAGCAGATGGAATAAGGCAGCTTCATCTCTGAGTTTAAACATACTAAGGAAAAAACAAAGCCCATTAAGGTCTAGGAAAACCAATAATGACACCAAGAGTTGAGAGAAGGAAGCTGCAGAGCAGAGAGGGGCATGAGTGTCCCGGGTCTAATGATCCTTCCCATGGCTCAAAGGGGATAAGCCAGGCCCTCCTAGAGTGAACAAGGGTCCCTACCAGACCTGGCTGAGGGTGTGTTGATTTGGGAACTCCCAATAGGATGTCTGGCCACACATGAACTGTAGGACTCTTCTCAGCCTCAGTCTATTCAGATAAAAATTACAGATAATAAGAGTACTGATTTCATAAACTTATTGTATGGATTAAAGTAGAATAACAAGAAGTGACCCCATGAGCTATTCTTTATAGAGATAGTATTTGAATCTATATCTATCTGATTTTAAGGATTTTTAAGGACTTCATACGTGAGCTATCCTTTTAGGTAAGGCAGAAGCCACAGGCCTTTCGCTCAGTCTCGTGTGGCTTTAAAGGATATTACCTCAAATGAAAATGGGTTTTTAAAAAAACGTACAGATCTCAGGTGCTAGTAAAGTAATGCTTAAAATTCTCCAAGCCAGGCTTCAGCAATATGTGAACCGTGAACTTGCAGATGTTCAAACTGGTTTTAGAAAAGGCAGAGGAACCGGAGATCAAATTGCCAACATCCACTGGATCATTGAAAAAGCAAGAAAAACATCTATTTCTGCTTTATTGACTATGCCAAAGCCTTTGACTGTGTGGATCATGATAAACTATGGAAAATTCTGAAAGAGATGGGAATACCAGACCACCTGACCTGCCTCTTGAGAAACCTGTGTTGCAGGTCAGTAAGCAACAGTTAGAACTGGACATGGAACAACAGATTGGTTCCAACTAGGAAAAGGAGTATGTCAAGGCTGTATATTGTCACCCTGCTTATTTAACTTATATGCAGAGTACATCATGAGAAATGCTGGGCTGGAAGAAGCACAAGCTGGAATCAAGATTGCCGGGAGAAATATCAATAACCTCAGATATGCAGATGACACCACCCTTATGGCAGAAAGTGAAGAGGAACTAAAGAGCCTCTTGATGAAAGTGAAAGAGGAGAGTGAAAAAGTTGGCTTAAAGCTTAACATTCAGAAAACTAAGATCATGGCATCTGGTCCCATCACTTCATGGGAAATAGATGGGGAAACAGTGGCTGACTTTATTTTTTGGGGCTCCAAAATCACTGCAGATGGTGATTTCAGCCACAGAATTAAAAGACTCTTACTCCTTGGAAGGAAAGTTATGACCAACCTAGATAGCATATTAAAAAGCAGAGACATTACTTTGCCAACAAAGGTCCGTCTGGTCAAGACTATGGTTTTTCCAGTAGTCATGTATGGATGTGAGAGTTGGACTATGAAGAAAGCTGAGCACCTAAGAATTGATGCTTTTGAACTGTGGTGTTGGGGAAGACTCTTGAGAGTCCCTTGGACTGCAAGGAGATCCAACCAGTCCATCCTAAAGGAAATCAGTCCTGGGTGTTCATTGGAGGGACTGATGTTGAAGCTGAAACTCCAAAACTTTGGCCACCTGATGTGAAGAGCTGACTCATTGAAAAAGACTTTGATTCTGGGAAAGATTGAGGGCAGGAAAAGAAGGGGACGACAGAGGATGAGATGGTTGGATGGCATCACCGACTCAATGGACATGGGTTTGGGTGGACTATGGCAGTTGGTGATGGGCAGGGAGGGCTGGCATGCTGTGATTCTTAGGGTCGCAAAGAGTCAGACATGACTGAGCAACTGAACTGAACAGATCTCGGCAAGAATGCTCTTAATAATTGATGAAGTAATATCCTTCCCTAAAGGCTGAAAAGGGGATGGGGATAAACCGAAAATTATAAAAAATATGAAAGAAAAAATGGCGAAGCTTCCTCAAATGTAGTAGAGAGAGTGTTTCGGGATAAGATAAACCACAGTTTGAATCTTTTACTCTCTTTCTCATTTACTAACTTGTGATTTCAATATATTTATTTTTCTGCATATCATTAATTTTACCTGTGAAATGGAGCATTTTCCTTAGAGGATTATCTACCATAGGGTTAAATGAAATAATTTATATAAATGTTTGATAACAGTAAGACTAGGTAGTATATGTTGGATATGTACTATGTACCACATCCTAGGCTAAACCTTTTTTATGAATTTTTTTCTTTAACATGTTTGTGGGTAAGTATGCACAGTCAATTTTAGATTTCCTATAAAGTACTGGGTAAAGTAAGATATCAGTGAAAATGGCTTAGGAAGACACTGAGAAATTGGCTGAAGTTACTTTTTGCAGCAGATATCATGTCAAAAAGTTAGCAAGTCTGTGATACTAAAGGTATAGAAGCTGCTGATAAATTATGCAGGGAATGCAATATGGAGATGCAGACGCACCTAAGCAAGAAGACTAACAGTGTGAATGACTATGATTGTAGAGAACACCCCGCTCCAACCTGCCAACTAAGCCATATGAAAGTGCTAGTACTTAATACTCTGGGCAATGCATTTGATAAATTCAGGAAATAATCCTGATATTCTTAGTATGGATATTGACAGATGTATGGTTAACTGTGATGACAGTAACAAAGTTAGTGTTAATAATGATAATAGGTTACACATATGTAAGTGCTTACATGGTTCTAAGCATTCTATTATAGTAAACTGATTTCATCTCACAACTCTATGAAGGGAGCACTTTACTTATCTCACTTTTAATTATGAAGACATTGATGCACAGAGATCTCAGGTGGTTTACTCAAGGTCACAGAGCTGGATAATGGCTCATATTCTTAAAACTGTGAGTGTAGTTGTGAACCAGGTGCTTTGCACATATAGCTAATCTTCCACAAAACCCTATGAGATGAAGTGGCGTCCCATTTAGTAATTTGTCTGAAGTCACACAGCTCATAGGTAGAATCCTAATTTAGATTCGTCAAATTGAATGCCTGTTTATTTCCATGATACCTTGCTGCTCATTTGATCAATCTTGAAAAACAGTAACAACAGAAAACCCATCAAACAAATCCTCTGAATTCCCTCTCCTTCTCTTATTACATACCTGCTGGTGGAGTTTTTATACTCTGAAGACAAAGGTAGATAAAGGAGATACAAAATTTTACAAATGTGAGGCTAAGAATGACCTTAAATCCTACCCTTAGCATTTGTAGATGAGAACTTGGGGTAAAAATTTACACAAAGCACAGATAAATGGTATAATTTCCACAAACACAAAGACTGGCCAAGCAAACTTTTCTCTTTGAAGGCTGAAAAAAGATATTGCAATACCTAGAAAAACGTTAATTTATCAACAAACCCTTAAGCTTCAAAGCAATTTATAGAACATAGAACAGTCTTAAAAAATGACCAAAAGTGCTTTTAAAAGATAAAGGGTTTAGAATACAAACAAAAGACAAGGTTAATGATTCTCAGTAAAATTAATTGGCAAATGAGACACGATATTGTGAAAACTGGAAGGTGGAAAACATAAACCTGCAAGTGGGCTTCAGACTGCCAAGATGCGTGACACAAAGCAGGACCCGGGTGGAGGAAGAGTGAGCCAAGCGCTGGGCTTATTCTTCTCATTAGAAAGGAGTTCAAAGTTTTCTTGGTTAATAATAGGAATGAATAATAGAAGTAATGAGAACAGTTGTATTAAAATATGTTAATGTTAAAAACGTTAGGAAAACATAAGCACGAGCCAGACAGCCACTCACGATCCCTATTAGGAGGAGTTCGGAGTGAACGGTAGGAGTAGTGAAAACAGCTGTAATTGTATTAGAATGTGTTGATGTCCAAAATGTCAGAAAAAGTGTTAGATTAATTATAGCTATTTTCTGACTTTATTAAAAAATAAATACTGGAAAACACTGCTTCCCATTGTGTCCTGTTATTTTTCTTTATGTCAGCACAGACATATCCCTGTTCAATTCTCTTGAACTCAAACAGAATTTGAGAAGGGGGAGGAACTTGTCTGAGTGCTGAGAAACTTATCCTGCCTCCAACTCAGCAAGTCCAGTAAACCTGAACACTTTATAGCTTTTATCTGAAAATATTTCTTGCACAAAGGTAGATGGGAAGTTTCTAAAGAGTTTTTTCCCTGAGCTAAAAGGAAGTGTCCTGGCTTGAAGTTGGTGAAAGTTTAGCCAAGTAGTTTCAGATGCTTTTAAAGGAGGCCTTCCTTCCCCAAATGTCAATTTGAACACCGTAATTTATTCTTAGAATCTTGAGATGGCTTGTTGATATTATGGTTACTAAATGGAAGCTCTTGTTGCTCTTATGAGTTTTGTGATTGGTAAAACAATGACCATTTGGGTTTTCCAAAAAGTATTTCTTCAGTGTGACAATATGGCGGACGCTCAGTGGTCAGTGCTACAGTGACATCACCAAGATGCCCTTCAGCATGAGCCCCTTCCATTTCCCTCCCACCCACTGACTGGGACTTGTATGTTTACATAGTCACTTGTCTTTTAACTCAGAATAAGTGGTTAAGAGTGGAGTTAGAGATTGTGGCCCACCATCATTCTGGATGTGTGAACTTGGACAGTCACTGGACCTCTTTAGGCCCACATTGTAATGACATGTCTGTGTTTCTCTGAGACCAGACTGACATAACAGTAAAACTTTCTATTCCTGTGTGTGGGTGAATTAATGTTTCATTGTCTCCTTTTTTAAAAAATAGAGATAAAAATGATTTTTAAAATTCAGTATGTTCACAATGTACCTACTCTAGACCTAGCAACATGTGTTCATTGACTTAATTACTTTCCAAAGAGGTTCTGAGGAGATGTACGAGAAAAAGGTGAAGCTGAAAGGAGTAAAAATACATGAGGAAACTGAAATGTGTAGAGTATTTTTAGGTGGGCCCCAAACTGCATGCTAGAAGACCCTGTTGCTAAAACTGGCAATGTGTTGAGTGCTGAAAGTGAAAATGTTTGTCGCTCAGTCATGTCCAAAAAATTTAAACTGCTTTCTTCCAAAAAAATTAAACTGCTTTCTTCAGGTCCACCAGCTGCTTCCATGTAATTTAAAGATATTCTGCTTTGAAACCCCATTGGACTGTAGCCTGCCAGGCTCCTCTTTCCATGGGATTTCCCAAGCAAGAATACTGGAGTGGGTTGCCATTACCTTCTCCAGGGAATCTTCCCAACCCAGAGATAGAACTCGGGTCTCCTGCATTGCAGGCGGATTCCTTACTGTCTGAGCCACCAGGGAAGTGCTGGGGTTATTTATAAAGGGGGTATAGATTCTGCTTTCCACTTTCAAGGAGTGTGTGTAATCTATTCAAGTAGAGAAGACCAGCACATAAGAATGAATTTGATAATAGGTAATAATCAAAAGGTAATGCTAAATTCTAATTGTGTGATGTGGCCTGTGTTAGGGAAATGAAGGCTCAGTGTGAGTGAAGATGTTTGACGAAGTGTTAACAGAGGAAATGGGAAATGACTTGAGACTTGTTTGTTTATATGTTTGTTTATATGTACCACCACTTGTTAGAAATGGGAGCAAAATCCTCAAAACTGATCTAATTGGTGGTGGGGATGGGTCATGGGAAATTATAGTTCAGGTAGGTGAGACCTGACTGTTTAAAAAAATAATTCAAATATGAGGTAATAGGCTCTCAAGGGGCTGAGGAGTCACAAAGTGAGGATTTTAGTAGCCCTCTGGATTAAATAGGTTTGACAATCAAATGGAAATGCCCAGGTTAATAGGGAATGTAATTTGGGTGGGGTTAGAGTAGTAGATTAAGGATATCCATTGGAAGAAGGCACTTCAAGTTAGAAGAAAAACAGAACTTGTTAACGAGTGGTGGCTGAAAGGTGTAGGGATAGAAACTCCCACTCAGTTAGAGAGGGGAGTGCTGAGGAAAACAGGGAAAGGGGGAGATGAAAGCTGGGGTGGGGTGGGGTACAGGGTGGTGCGTAACCATATCTGAAGCTAGGTGCTCATGAACGTAGAAGTTGAAGCAGAATATCTTTACATCACATGGAAGCAGTTGGTGGACCTGAAGAAAGCAGTTTAATTTTTTTGGAAGTCAGAGGGCAAGGGAAAAAACATGCAGAAAAGAAGGTCTTACTCAGTTAATAATAAGCAATAAAAAGAGAAATAGTATTAAGCTTTCAGACTCACTGAAATGCAGTGAAGGATTTTTGAGTCAGTTTTCTCACATTTTGACTAGGTACAGAAAGCCATGGGAAGGTAAAACTTTAAACATTTTCTTTGGAAGACTCGGGATATCTACATGTTGGGACACATCCTAGTCCTGTTTTAATCCTGGGAAAATTTGGTTTTCTCTTCTTTTTTTCATGAGCAGCGTAGTTGTACTGCCAACATGCTGTAGATGCTCACCAAGAAGCCTGATGATTAAAGCAATTTATGTACCAACCAAAAAGTATGGATGATGCCAGGCACTGTGACAAGTTGGAATTGGTTGTGGAAAGTGCCAGTAACTTGCATTTGCTGTCTTTTCTGGTTGTTGGTTGTTGCGTTTTTTTGTATTGGGGAGTTACTATAGTAGCAGTGACTTTTTAGCAAACATTGAAACGCTTTCTGTTTTGTGTGCTGTTAATATCTGTGTCCATTATTCTGTGTTCTACATGACAGAGGTTTTATAAATACTTGTAGGAGAAAAGATAATTTTTGGATATCCCTCAAATTCATTTTCATTATAGATTCAAGACTTTGAAAGTATAAATATGTCATCATTTTGACATCTGACTTATTTAAATACTGTTATTTGGCTAAACGTTTGTCTGATTTTTTGTTTTGTTTTGTTTCCTTAATTTGGTTGATCTGTTTTAACCTTTTGTTTTAGCCTCTGAATTCCTATTTCTAAATGTTCTAAAATGGTACATTAAGAAAATTTAAAAATCCAGTTAAGTTCTAGAACTTTGAAGAGTTTGCTTTTTACTTCTTCCAGGTTTGAGTGAGATAATTTCAGCATCCTCATAAGTTAGTTCTGTTCCGTCTGCTCTACGAAGTAAGTTTCTAGTAAAGCCACGTAATTAGCTTCATTTGTTTATTTTGCTTTTACTTCATTCATTGCAATGATATAAAATTTTAAATAGTTTTCAAACAATATGTAATTGGAATTAAAAGAGTTAAAATAAGCTAATTTTGATGTTTGAATTTTGGAGCTCTGTTGTAGCCTAGCTCTGGTGGACTAGATTAAGCTAAGGCTGAGAAATGAAAAGATGGAGCAGGAAGGAAAGTAACCTCCTGTGTGAAGCAAGAACTACAACTGCAGTTTCCTTTGTTGGCCAGTGGTTTATGAAGGTAATCCATAAATCAATCATGTGGATAATATTGGGCAAGTTCAGTAACAGTTGAGGGGCTAACGGAAAAACCACCAACCCAACAGTCTCAAGGTGGTTTTTAACCCGGTTTTATAATTTTCTTTACTGGACCAAACAGTTTGTTTCTGTGATTCATATTATTAAAAGTTAATAACTATCACATTTTATATTTTGTAGTTGAAAGATTAATCAAATCATTTGTGTTAACAGTTTAGTCTCAAATTCATGTCTACTATTATAAAACCAGTACTAGATTACTAGTGAGTTTTATATCTGACATTCTATATGCAGTTTCTTACAAAAGTAAACTATTTAGGCATTAAAGTTAGACCTGGAGATCACTTAAAAATGATACTAAGAATTGATAAGGAGCCATATATATAAATATTTGTGTGTTGTGTATTTATGTGCATGTAGGGAATGTTGTAGCTATAAGAATGTGTGTATGTCTTTGTAAGAATTATCTGGCTTGAATGGTGAAACACTGTTCTTTGGAGCAGAGAACAGCAGATTCTTATATCTAGATTGGTGATGTAAATTTCTACCTGCTGATATCCTGATGTGACATTTCTGGCAGCGCTGGTTGTTCTGGTTTTCATGTGTACTCTTTGGTTGTAAAGTTTGCTGTGACTCAAGGTCACCTCATTATAGCTGTGGCCTGTCCAGGTACAATGTATATATGTTGCAGTTGGTGACATCATTCTGCACCAGTAGTCTGAAAATGCACGGAAGAGGAGTTATTTTATTCAGATGAGAAAACCTGGTTGGTACAGTAAGGAAGATAGCTGAAGTTCATCACAGAATCTCAGTGTAGAATTATCCTTTAAAGCTTTTCCATCAACTTCTACAGAATTTTCACTGACGGCACATCCAGTCTGTTTGTATCCCTCTCTTAAAAGGGCCTTTTCTGTCTTTGTATAGCTTTGACCATTAGACAGTTTGTCTACTGATTGACGCAAAGTGATCTTCTTTGCTCTGTTATCCTTTGGGTTAGCTTTTCTTCTGAGGCCAAAGCAGAGCAAATGCATCTCCTGTTTCCCATGACAACCTTTCTGATATTTGGCTCACTAAGTAGACTTGTCTCCAGAATCATCTCCAATTCCCTTTCTTTTCAAAGAGCTTCAACTTTGCTATCATTTCTTACAGTGGGTTGCTCCAAAGTCAAGCAATATTCTAAAAGGTATTTGACCAGCTTGAAGTGGAAGCATTATTACTGCAACCAAAGCTGGCACTAGTTTTCGGTGATTGTTGGTGCCTATTAATCTCATATTAACCTCATTTTCATTATTAGTGATCAGGACTGTGCCACATTTATCTCTGCATCTTGCTTGTTGTAGAACAGACCTTCCTGTCCTGTGTCACATGTGGACTTATGAGCATGCCTTCTTCATTTTCACTGATATATAAGCCTATAGGCCAATCAAGTCAGAGGCTCTGGGGGATGGAGTCTATGCAGTGATATTAAAAAAAGAAATCCACCCATGTGTTTCTAATGAGCAAGCAGGTTAAGAATTACTGATGTTGTTATTCAGTTGCTAAGTTGTGTCCGATTCTTTGCGACCCCATAGACTACAGCACGCCAGGCTTCCCTGTCTTCCACTATCTCCCAGAGTTTGCTCAAGTTCATGTCCATTGAGTTCAAGAATCCCTGATGTAAGTTCTTAAGTAAAATACTGAGCACAACACAGTTGAGGACAGAGCCAGTGCCTTTTCACTAGATGCCTTCCAACAGGTTGCCATTGGGCCATAATCATTATGTCTTGTTGCCTTAGCTAGTTTCCAGTTTCTATAATTAGCTCTCCTGGCTGCCAACCCAATTTTTGTTTAATTGTGCTACATTATTGCTCTCTGTCTTAATTAGCAGAAAGCCTTTAAAGATATTAAATCTATTATAGTGCTGGTTTAGATAACTTATATGGAAGCAGAAGGTTGGAATGAATAATTGAACTTTGAAGATTGTTTTCCAAATCATGTTTCTATGATTCTTGCAAACCACATAGTCCTATACTGCAATATTTTAAACACTCTTGTATGCCAAATTCTGCAAAAACACCATTGTTATAAGCAAGACATTCTTGAGATTAGAAGCACAATAGACTGAACTTCATAATGTTTTGCAGAGAAAGCATTGTTCAGACTTTTCTAGGTGAGAAAAATAAGGTAAAGAAATGTTTGATTTTTTTTTCCTTCTCCCTCACTCTTTGATGTGGAAATGTTAATGAACCACACAAAGATGTTATGCTAAAAATGTGAAAAATCTGTACTTATGCTAGAACCTATCTTTCTTTGGCAAATGTACTTCTCTAAGTTATATACTGGAAATTACTTGTTTGTGTTGTGAATTGCTAACACTTATTACTAGCTCATGTTTGTTCTGATAAATGGAATTGCTTTCCCTTGACATACTATTTTGCATTTTGAAAATTGGGTTTATCAGACTTATGTTGAGTAATTAGTAATTTTTATCATTTCATTAAATCCTTTAGAGATTTATAGAAGTATAAGATAGGATCTTAGCTCCTCAGGGATTTGTGGTCACCTTGAGATTTTAACTTTATCTTATATAAAAAAAATAATAGCATAACACATCGTAATATTAAGTATAAAATTAAATGGTATTAGACTACAATTGGAGAAGGCAATGGCACCCTACTCCAGCACTCTTGCCTGGAAAATCCCATGGATGGAGGAGCCTGGTGGGCTGCAGTCCACAGGGTCCTGAAGAGTCGGACACGACTGAGAGACTTCAATTTCACTTTCACTTTCATGCATTGGAGAAGGAAATGGCAACCCACTCCAGTGTTCTTGCCTGGAGAATCCCAGGGGCGGGGGAGCCTGGTGGGCTGCCGTCTACAGGGTCGCACAGAGTCGGACACGACTGAAGCGACTTAGCAGCAGCAGCAGACTACAATTGGGACTTCTTCAGTGGTAAAGAATCCACCTGCCAATGCAGGAGATGCAGGAGACATGGGTTTGATCCCGGGGTCAGGAAAATCCCTTGGAGGAGGAAATGGTAACCCACTCTAGTATTCTTGCTTGGAGAACCTCAAGGACAGAGGAGCCTGGCGGGCTACTGTCCATAGGGTTGCAAAGAGTAGAACATGACTGAGGGGCTGAGGACACAAACAGATTCACAGTTAACATTTTCATTATATGTGGGTAAAGAAGATAATTTTCTAAGAAGAGATGAATCTTTTAAAAATATGTTTATGTTAGTAATTCTCCAAGCCAGGTTTCAGCAATATGTGAACCGTGAACTTCTAGATGTTCAAACTGGTTTTAGAAAAGGCAGAGGAACCAGAGATCAAATTGCCAACATCCATTGGATCATTGAAAAAGCACGAGAGTTCCAGAAAAACATCTATTTCTGCTTTATTGACTATGCCAAAGCCTTTGACTGTATGGATCACAATAAACTGTGGAAAATTCTTCAAGAGATGGGAA
The DNA here is from genome assembly GCF_027580195.1 of Bos mutus. Lineage (NCBI taxonomy): Eukaryota > Metazoa > Chordata > Mammalia > Artiodactyla > Bovidae > Bos > Bos mutus. Next base: position 48,541,083 of record NC_091626.1, on the reverse strand, counting down.
TACCAGACCACCTGACCTTCCTCTTGAGAAACAGGTCAGGAAGCAACAGTTAGAACTGGACATGGAACAACAGACTGGTTCCAAATAGGAAAAGGAGTACGTCAAGGCTGTATATTGTCACCCTGTTTATTTAACTTTTATGCAGAGTACATCATAAGAAATGCTGGGCTGGAAGAAGCACAGGATGGAATCAAGACTGCTGGGAGAAATATCAATAACCTCAGATATGCAGATGACATCACCGTTATGGCAGAAAGTGAAGAACTAAAGAGCTTCTTGATGAGAGTGAAAGAGGAGAGTGAAAAAATTGGCTTAAAAAGCTCAATATTCAGAAAACTAAGATCATGGCATCTGGTCCCATCACTTGATGGCAAATAGATGGAGAAACAGTGGAAACAGTGGTTCACTTTATTTTGGGGGGCTCCAAAATCACTGCAGATGGTGACTGCAACCATGAAATTAAAAGATGCATACTCCTTGGAAGGAAAGTTATGACCAACATAGACAGCATATTAAAAAGCAGAGACATTCCTTTGTCATAAAGGTCTGTCTAGTCAAGTCTATAGTTTTTCCAGTAGTCATGTATGGGTGTGAGAATTGGACTATAAAGAAAGCTGAGCACCAAAGAATTGATGCTTTTTAACTGTGGTGTTGGAGAAGACTCTTGAGAGTCCCTTGGACTGCAAGGAGATCCAACCAGTCCATCCTAAAGGAAATCAGTCCTGGGTGTTCATTGGAAGGACTGATGTTGAAGCTGAAACTCCAATACTTTGGCCACCTGATGCGAAGAGCTGCCTCATTGGAAAAGACCCTGATGCTGGGAAAGATTGAGGGCAGGAGGAGAAGGGGACGACAGAGGATGAGATGGTTGGATGGCATCACCGACTCAATGGACATGGGTTTGGGTGGACTCCAGGAGTTGGTGATGGACAGGGAGGCCTGGCGTGCTGTGGTTCTTGGGGTCGTAAGAGTCGGACAAAACTGAGCAACTGAACTGATGTTAGTAATAAATATCTTTTGAAAAATATGAAAGTGATAAAATATCATGTTACGTTTATATAGTATAAAAATGGGCTAACTTGATTTGGAAACCTAATCCTTGTCTGAATTTGAGGAACCATTTGCTACACAAAAAGGCAATTACCAATCCCCTTCAAGTCCATCTAAACCTAAACTGTTGGGAGAAGATGATGTAGTCATTCAGATGTTCTAGGTTATTCTGGAATTGAATGTTTTGATTATGAAAGGCAGTTGGATTTCTTTTTGTTTATTTAATTCAAATGTGAATTTTACATGTATTTATTAAATCTGAATACTTAAAGTGTTTTGACACTAGGAATAGTTCTGAACTTATGCTTTATTAACAAATAATGATTAATTTTTGAATCTAGTCAGTCTCTATATGTTATTTTCTATGCAGAGGGTTAGTTTTCTTGCATTTTATAATTTTTAAAAAAGGGTTCCTCCTGTTCCTCTCCCTTTCTCTTCCTGCAAATTTCTGTGGAATTTCTGCCATAGTCTTTCTCCCCTGGCCTCCAACTTAATGCTTGACCTGGTCTTTTTATTTGCTTGAGCTTTAATTGAAAATGCATGAAGTATCTCTCATTTTTATTTTCATCCAATGTATTTTTCTAAGGATTGAAGGATAAATCCAAAAAAATATCTGCAGCTGAGTCAAAAGGACATTTTCTTTCTGTGGTCTAAGCCCTAGTTTAAGGCATTTCAGCGTTTTAGCTCTAATGTTGATTTGGGTCCATAGTCTCATGGTGAAATCAAGTATTAACTCGAGGTTCGTAATCTATAGTTGACAGATGGGACTTTTTTGGATTTATATTTCACTAAATTATTTACACAGCCCTTTGAAAAAATACATGGACCCTTTCTTATATTACGAAGTTTTGTGCCTATCAAAACTTACAGGCTCTTTAGTACTCTGCTTCTTGAAGAGCAGTCTTCTACTCATCATCATCTCCTCCTCTAGAGCTTGTTAGAAATTCAGAATCTTGGCCTGCATCATGAGACTACTGAATCAGAATCTGCATTTGAACAAAAGCCTCAAATGATTCATATACACACTTTGAGTTTCAGAAACACTGGACAGATCCTCTATTCTTATATCTGTTAGACGTGCCCTGAAGGTTTTGGCAAAAGCAAATTAGGAAGAAAAATGCATTTAATTAGGAAGCACAGTGCTAGTGCTTTCATACACATTATCTCATATGATCTTCCTGGTTGTGCAAGGTAAATATTACTACACATAATTTACAGATGGGAAAACTGACAATTGGAGGTTTTAAGATTTTTTTCAAGGTCACTTAGTTGGTAAAATGTAGACTCACCTTCCAGATTCAGGATTCCAATTTTCCTAGTACTCGATTATCTCTTGGGACACTTGGTATTTGCCCAAGTCCTTACTACTTGGATGGTTGTGGCTTTATGGTGAATATGATTTAGATTTGAAGGGAAAATGTCTCCAAGAACTCTTGACATCCAAAACAAGGTTTGCAAGGAGGCTTTTTTTTTTTTTTAAAAAAATTATTTTTAATTGAAGGATAATTGCTTTATGGTATTGTGTTGGTGTCTGCCAGACATCCACATGAATCAGCCATAGATATACCTACGTCCCCTCCCTCTTGAACCTCTCTCCCACCTCTCTCTAGGTTGTTACAAGGCCCCTGTTTGAGTTTCCTGAGTCACACAGCAAATTCTCATTGACTATCTATTTTACATATGGTAATGCGTATGTTTCCAAAGGCTCTTTCTTAATCTCTGCATATGAAGTTGGAGGTTTGGTAATTCCATGTGTAATTCTTCTTTATACAGCATGTCTGCCTTCCTCCTTCCCTTTCCTGCTGTTCTTGCCTTCTCCTTTACAATAGTTCCTGTCATTGTTCTTTACAATAATGTGTCTGTAATGAGTAAGAAGGCGTATGTAGAAAGTATCTCATGTAATTTTGCAACAGAAGCATGGCATATTTCAGTGGTATTTTCAGGGAAATGGTGGGGCTTAGTCACACATGCGAAATCCAGTTTGGATTCACAGAGTAGAGGGGGTACAATGTGATTAGCACTGTAGGTTGTGATAAGCCCCTCCCTCAGTTACTGTATATGCTAATAATAAGTGAAGTGCTTTCAACTGAAGCTAGTTATGTGTGGACTATGTGTGGACTATGCCCCATTTCCTGCTTTCAAGTTTCCTTCCCCAGATCTTACTCCCCATGTCTGCCTGGTGCTTTCTCGTTTCCAAGATCTTTCTCATAGGAAGGATATACTTTTCATTTTGACATGTTATAAATTAATATATGTTGTCTTCCCTGGGTATTTGAGTTGTAATGGAGGACAGTGGCTAGAGAACAATGTTTGGTGCAAATTAATGCCTCTGTATCCCCCTTACCTACTACCCCATGCCTGAAACATTGCTAGGCAAATGGTAAGTGTGAACGTTTTTCTGGTAGAGGATTTCTCTGAGTCATCGCAAACTTATTTATTTATTCATGCATTTATTTCAGACCCCCAACTATTATTACAATTTTAAAAGTATTATTACAGATGAAATTTCTGAGGACAACAATTTTTGAGGGATTACTCTGCTCCTGGCACAGGGGTGAAGTACACAGAGGTGAGCACGACTCATCCTATCAGCCTTCAAGGAGCTAAACCACAGGCTGTTGAGGGCTTTGCTTCAGGTATGGAACCATCACGTTTCCTAGAAGCCTGAGGGGTGCCACTGAAACTGTTTACCTCAGATTGGAAATGGAACCCACATGGCTGGAACTGGAACCCAGTCAAAACCCTGCTTGGGACTTGAACCCATGTGGCCGGGACTCAAACACAGCCAAAACCCATGGTACCTGGTTTTGAAACCTAATGAAGCTCAGGTTCTTGATGCCTTATCACAGAAAGAATTCAATGAGAGACAAAGTTGATAGGTAAGAAGTGGATTTATTCCGATTCAGAGAGAAGCACACTCCTCAGAGTTTGGGCCATTGCAGAGGGCAAGTGCAGGGGCAAAATGTGGCCCAAAGAATTGATGCTTTTGAACTGTGGTGTTGGAGAAGACTCTTGAGAGTCCCTTGGACTGGTTGGACTGCAAGGAGATCCAACCAGTCCATCCTAAAGGAGATCAGTCCTGGGTGTTCATTGGAAGGACCGATGCTAAAGCTGAAACTTCAATACTTTGGCCACCTCATGTGAAGAGTTGACTAATTGGAAAAGACTGATGCTGGGAGGGATTGGGGGCAGGAGGAGAAGGGGATGACAGAGGATGAGATGGCTGGATGGCATCACCGACTTTGGACATGGGTTTCGGTAGACTTAGGGAGTTGGTGATGAACAGGGAGGCCTGGTGTGCTGCGGTTCAGGGGGTCACAAAGAGTCAGACACAACTGAGTGACTAAACTGAACTGAATTATGTTTTAATGATAGAAAATGCTATTGAAGCCTCTCTCTTCCCCTATTCCATGTAGACAGGTTTCCTTCCATCTTTGCCAACTTCTCCGCTATTCTCTCTTCTCAACACCTTTATTCCCAAAGAAAAACCACTCAACAAACAAAAATCATAAAGCCAGGTAGTGTGGGTTTGTCTAAATTTAGGTTTATCAGCCTCCCCTGAATGAGAATGGGCTAAAGACCAGGAAAACCCAGGAATGTTGGAGGAGGACACCTCTGTGATCTGACCTGAGGTCCTTGTTGCCCCAGCATCCTCCAGAATATAGGAACTCAGAGCTACACACATTTCTCATCTGATCCTCAGGGTTTCAGGAGAAAATTGCATAGTTCCCCAGGGCTGGTGTTATTTGTGCAGAACCCTAGTATAAGAGGTAGTCTTAGGAAGGATCATACTATTTGTAGTGTATTATTATAACCCCTTGGCCCTTTGGGAAATTCTTCAGGGGTGCCTTCCTCATTAACTGGACTTTTCCACTGTGCCTTTGTTATTGTCATAAATGCCGAGGTCCTGCCTGAAGTTTGGCCTCGTTCCCAGACTGTACAACATGAACTGATTTTTAGTCTTAATAAACAAAGCAGTTTGTATGCACCGAGTTATCCAAAGATGCCCTTGTAGTTCAGCAATCAACTCCACATCACCTCAAAGAAATGCCCACTCTGGTTGTCCAAAGCCTCGTAAGCCCTGGACTGAGATGAGCCAGTGAGCCAAAGCTTGGGCCTGTTCCCAGCAGATATCAGACCATCAAGGTGGAGGCACAGAAGAGCTTTGGAAAACCAGCACTAGGAGACAAACAAGTGCTTAGGGATGCCCTGGGAGAGTCCCACTGTAATACAACCTTTGATTTCTGTTTTCTTTTCTCTGCTTTTCTTTTGTTTTACCTCATATCTCTCTGGATAAATCATATACTGAATCTCTCTCCCTCTGTATAATTTTAAGAGTCTTTTTAGTCCTTTTTCAGATATCTTAAAAGAAAAGTTAACATTTTATCTGGAATGGTTTAAAAGTCTTCTATATTGTACATGTCTAAACACCCTGGAGACAAAAAAAATTAGTGTGATTAAATTAATCTCAGAGGGAAATTTAATGTGTTCCCTTGGTAATTGTCCAATATTAGCTTTTTGTAGATAAATTACTAGTCAGAAGCCACTTACTAGCTTTAGAATAGTCCTTCAGATGCTGGAACGCTAAACCAAAGCCTGAGAGTGGAAAACAGAGCAAGGTTTATGACACTGCCAGGCAGATTTGCTCTGAGGTGAGACTGAGGCCTTCCTGAAAGCTTGCTGCCACTGTCTGTTTCTGAGGCCTAGATGGGAAATGATGCTCCCTAGACAAGCCCTGTGATGCTCTCCCTAGACTGAAAAGACTGAGAGTGACTGCTCCAGCTGACTTAATTAGTGTGCATTGTCCACTGTGCTTTAGTTTAGGGAGGCTCTTTTCTTCACCCGTTGCAGAATGTTCTATGAGGATCAATGAGTTCATTGATCAAGAGGGAATCTAAAGATTCCTTGTTTCTTACTCATTTCTCAGGAAACACATACCATTAGGGAGAATACATAACTCCATGAAACATAGCTTTTATGAGCAATGCTTGCAACTGCTGTAAGCCTCAGTTTCTCCATCTGTAAAATGGACTGAAATTGTAACAGTTCACTGTTTTTTTTCTCTTTTAAAGATCACCTGAGATGATGTATGTACAGTGCTTAGCATAGTGCTTGTCATATGTACACCTGTTATCTGGTGTTATTGGGAGACACAGAAACACCATCACAGACATAGTCACGCATGTCCATTTTGTGTCTAAGTCTTGATGACACATACTCAGTCTCTCAGTTGTATCCCACTCTTTGTGACCCCATAGAATGTAGCCCTCCAGGCTCCTTTGTCCATGGAATTTTCCAGGCAGGAATACTGGAGTGGGCTTCCATTTTCTTCTCCAAGGGATCTTCCCAATCTAGGGATCGAACCTACATCTCTTGAGTCTCCTGTGTTGCCAGGCAGATTCTTTACCACTAGTGCCACATGGGAAGCCCTTCATGACACACGGGCCACACTCATTTCCTTTGACCATGACGGTGTTTCGTCTGACAGTCTTCAAACTTTTTGAATATGGGTCTTGTAAAAAGAAAACCTTCCCAATATTCTTTTATATATATATATATATATAATTATAATACTTGGGCATCCCTGGTGGCTCAGATGGTAAAGAATCTGCCTGCAGAGCAGGAGACCTGAGTTCAATCACTGGGTCTGGAAGATCCCCTGAAGGGCATGGCAACCCACTCCAGTATTCTTCCCTGGAAAATTCCACGGAGTGAGGAGTCTTACATATATATGTATTTATATAGATGTATTCATGTATATGTTTATATGAATATGTGTATTGTTGTTGTTTAGTTGCTAAGTTGTGTTCAACTTTTTTGTGATCCTTTGAACTGTAGCCTGCCAGGCTCCTCCGTCCATGGGATTCTACAGGCAAGAATACTGGAGTGGGTTGCCATTTCCTTCTCCAGGGGATCTTCCTGACCCAGGGATCAAACCCATGTCTCCCTCATGGACAGGTGGATTCTCTACCACTGAGCCACCAAAGAAGTCCATGAATGTGTATACATATATAATAAAGACAATCTGTACTTTGAACATTAGGAACCATTTTTTTGGGAAACCCTAACTTTTGAATATTTTGTTAAAATATATATGGGAGTGTGTGTGTGTATACACACACACACACACACACACACACACATATATGTTTTATTTTCTGCTATCCTGAAGCACTGTTTGGGGCATCCCTGGGGGACAGGTGCCCCAGCATTCTTAACAGGTAGTGAAATCTTGAGGTTGCATTAACCTGGAAAGCCAAACAAGCAGCGTCTTAAAGCGACTCTTGTCAGGAAAGGTGCTCCTGCTCTGTTGCTCACTGTTCTCTGGCACTGATCACTTACTTATTTTGTGTTATCAGTTTACAAGTTTATTGTCTGCCTCTCTCCCTACATCTAAAGTGCAAACTTCCTCTCAGAGGGTAGGGTCTTTGTTTATTCACATCGGTAGTCCTGGCTCCATGATCCAGTGCCTGACACATAGAAGACCCTAAATTAAATGTAAAGATAAAAGTTCGGGGACATATCCCTTCGTTCTTTCCCTCCCACACATGCTTTTGTTCGTGGTGGGGAGCCCAAGCTTAGGAGAATGTTCTGAAGCTGCTCATAGTGGTGGTGTTGGTGCTGATGATAAGGATTTAGCGGTTCTCAGTAAAGCCTCATCTGTGTGTTGACCCTCCGTCCGTAGTTATCACTTCTCCATTCCTTCCAAATAGGAACGCTGTGGGCTCCTCACTGGGTAACTTTTGACTAATACTGAGGAGTTGTGGTTCTCCCTGGTACCAGTGAGGCGCCAGACGCCGGATCTCCACGCCCGCCCGCTTGCCCCATACATGCATTCTTTTGGGATCTTTGCATAAACATGGGCGTTTCACATATTTCCGTGTGATGCAAATGCCTTTAGGCCACTTCCTTTTTAATGCAAGTAGTCTGTGGACACAGTCTCTTTTTGGTTTTCATTTTATGGTTTAAAGATAATCTCTCCCTTAGGAGTCAGGGCTGTTTCTCTCTCTGGAATCCAGGATGTACTATAACAATACTATATCTGCCTCCTCTTCTGGTAAGAAAAATAGGCTTTCTCCCTTCAAGATCCTGATAGTTACTTTTTATAACTGTCATGGAATAAAAATGTTTCATCAAATTTGGGAAGATCTTTTGCTAGTGCTTAAACTTTGGTACTCATTGCGAAAGTTCCTAGGGTTTGGCCTGTGGGATTCACAGATGCAGGCAGTGTCCCCAGACAAACCACCAAACGCGGTTAGGCTCAGCCTTCCATGACTCACTCTTTAAGGCAAATATAGAGATAAAAGTAAATTATTATATAAAAATGTAAACTGATCTTTTATATATTAGTAAGACTCTTACCTGGGATTTGATTGATTGGGAGTAAAAGAAAAATCAACTCAAATTAACGTGGACAATATAAGACATGGACAGATCATATAACTAAAGAGTTCAGAGGTAGGGTTCTTCTCAGAAGAGGCTTGGTTTGGTTTCATTCTCAGTGTTTCTTGGCCCTGCATCTTCAGTGTAGAATTTGTTCTTGGCAGCCTCCTCCATTCACGGTCCCAAATGCTGTCAGTGACTCCTAAGGCTACTTTCTTCCAGGTTGGACTTCAGTAGGAGAAAAAAAGCCTATATTGCCAGCAAATTCCCAAAACTGATACATTAGTAAGACTTTAATCACATGATGTAGGTCATGTGCCAATCCTTGAATTCAAATTTGTAATTAGAAGGGTGGGGCATGTAATTGATTTAAACTAATCTGGCAACCCACTCCAGTATTCTTGCCTGGCGAATCCCAGGGACAGAGGAGCCTGGTGGGCTGCCATCTATGGGGTCTCACAGAGTCGGACACGACTGAAGCGACTTAGCAGCAGCAGCAGGCCTGACCTTGGAGTTATGGTTCGGAGTTGAGTCAATCTAGATCACAGGACTAAGAAATTTGGGGCACTGTTAGCTGAGGTAAAGGGGGAAATACTTGTTATACTTGGTATTGAAACAGGACTGGGTTGGGAACACTGAGGTTGGTTTTTTATTTTTACTTTTTGTATCTGTTATGTCTTGCACTCTTCAAATATTAGAGTTTCCATTTTTGGTTATGGTAGCCATTATTGATGTCTGTTAGTGTTTCTGGCTTTCCGCCTTATGGACATATGGTTACTCTTTCTGGTCTATTAGCTGTGAGCATTTCCGTTGAAGCATTAACCTGTGGGTGTGAGACTATTCAGAGTGTTCTCTTTGCCTCCATTAATGCAACTGGAAGTGTTTGAGATGGTGGTTGGTCCATTATAAGTAACTATGTTGAGCAGATCTCCCTGCTGGCTCATGCTAGACAAGTAGTATGAGTAAAAACAAACCCTTAGTATGCTAAACCATGAAAATTCTGAAATTATAGGTTACTGTGGCATAACTGGTTTATCCTGTCTAGGACACTGGATTTCCTAAACCCATTTGGGTTATTTGAGGGTTGGTCACAAATATCTTGTATATTTATAATTTTTTTTCAACTTAACAAAATTGCTTTCATGTCTATGATACCATCTTATGTGCACAACGATTGTATAAATGTAATGAGAAATATTATTACTCCATTTTGCCAGTGGAATAATTGAGGCGAACTCCTGAAATGCTCTGTCTGCTAGTTTAGCAGTATCTGCTACTTTCTATTTGCTTTGTTTTCTTAAGCAATATGATTACATGATAAAATCAGATTATAAAAAATTATGTTTTTCATTTTATGAATATTTTATTTGATGGCCCCTTCTTGAAGAATTTGTCATTTTCTTTCTTTATTCTTCCCCTCCACCAAGTAGTCAGTGTTAAAGACTTTTGCTGCTTCTGTTGGAGAGCTAAATTAAGGGAGTGGTTAGCTAAACTATTTGCCTGCATTGAGCTTTGAGAGGGACTGAATGGAGTTCAGGGAAGCTGCAGTTCTACACTAGACAGTAGGTAAACGGGGCTCCTGCTGAGGAGGTGGACTCAAGAGGAGAGGGTCGGCATATAGTGTTTCTTCTGGTCGGAAAATGACGGCAGGCCAGAAATAGAGTATAAGAGAAAGCAAGGGCTGATTGCTCTGAAAGCAGAAGAGACATCTGCTTTGCAATGAGTTGGGGAAGCACAGTGGTAGCTCAGTTGGTAAAGCGTCTGCCTACAATGCAGGAGACCCGGTTTGATCCCTGGGTCAGGAAGATCTCCTGGAGAAGGAAATGGCACCCCACTCCAGTACTCTTGCCTGGAAAATCCCATGGACAGAGGAGCCTGATAGGCTATAGTCCATGGGGTTGCAAAGAGTCGAACATGACTGAGCGACTTCACTTCACTTAGTGGTAAAGAGAATGGGCTTTGGAAGCAGAGAGACTTGATTCAAATCCTGGTTCTACTACTTATAAGCTGTGCAATCTTGTGTGAACTACTTAATATTGCTGTATTAATATCTTGGATTTCCCTTCTATAGAAGGGGGATAATAGTACCTATTTCATAAGGATGTTGCTCTTAGAACAGTACACATAGTAAGAGCTTAATCAATACCAGAAACTATTATTATTTCATTGCCACCCTTCTGCCACCATCCCGGTCTAAGCCATCCATCATCTCTCATCTGTAAATAATTGAAAGACCTTCTCACTGGTCTTCTCACATCTATTCTTTGTCATCACCATCTTTGTCCCAGCCGCCTCCCACTGCCCCTTGTAGTTAGGGTAATCTTTTAAAATTAGAACCTCATCAGGATTACTTAAGACTTTACAGTAAAGACTAAAATCTGTAGTATTGATTGTGAGAAACTCCTCTAATTACCGTTTGTGCTGACCTCTCTAGCTTCATAGTCCCTCTTTCACATCCTCAGGTGTGCCACCTTTGCTCATCTCAGGGCCTTTGTTTTACTGTGTTTCAGAGAAGCAGTGCCTTTCCCTCATTCTGATGTTGCCTTCCAGGTGGAAAGGTCTCTACTGGGGCGATGTTTCTCTGTCCACCCCTTTTCTCACTCTGCCCCATGATGTGGACTTATTTCCATGATGCATCCGTCTTGGGTAAATATCTGAGCTGCTTCAGCTCAGCTTTGCCCTCTTCCTCTGGGAAGTGAGCTTCCTAAAGGAAGCAGGTGGTTCCTGATGCTTTTCTAGGGACAAGCTCTTTCTTACCATGTGGAAGGTCTGTCCTGGTCCCAGATTACTTATGTCTGTGTGGTTAAACCTACCTCATTGTGGGGTCAGTTGACTAGTCCACTTGGCTAACAGACTAAAGCCATGACTTCCAGCCTGATGTCTGTCAGCACGAAAGAAGCTCTACAGATTCCCTCCATGTACTCCCATCTCCTTGGTTTCTTTCTCGTCCACTTCCTCCTCCTTTCTTCCAAGTTGGGTTATTTCTAGTGGTCCTTGGTAGAAAAGTAGTGCAAAGAGGATAGTGGAGAAGCTCTTCCATGCTATATTATAGAATGAGTTGTCCACTATAACAGTTAGCCAATAGGCTGGCTCAAGGAAATGGCCAAATATCACAGTCTAACTAATGGTCACATTCTTGGATAGGGCAGTAGAAATGGAAGCATTGTTTTTCCTTTTTTTTATTGAAAAACAAAGGTAAATGGGTGTGGAGATTCTCCAGGAGGGGGAGCCCTCGTTCCTTGTTCCCAGTCAGCTATGTGTGTTTGCATCATCTGTGACTAAGTCACAACAAAGCCAGTAGAACAAACACCATCATTGCTATAAGTCAATTTAAACAGAATTGTCACAGTCCCCATTTGGTATTATCACTCTATCCCATACAGTTTACCCTTCACCTTTGTGGAATTCAGTTTTATAGGAGAATTTATAATTCCTGTCAGGGTTTATAATGTGGGCCCAGCAAATGTTCTGTCTATCCTTTTAGTAAGATACAGGCTTAACTTCTATTTTAGTTTCAACTTAGCAGGAAAATGTAAAATGGAATTAGGAACATGTGAATCTTTTGGTTAACTGTGTTTTCTCCTTAGCTGCTTTCTTTCCCATTAGTTTTCCAAGTCCCTTTTTTTTTTTTTTTTTTTTTTTAGAAAAACGTGTTGTGATCAACAGCTCTTCCTTCCCAGTCAAGTTTTTGGATAGAAAACTCAGTGCAAAATAGTGATCATCAGCTTACAGACAGTTTTCAGCACAGTGTGATTCATCAGTCCAATGAAGCTGCAAATCCTTCTCTGGACACTTCTTTTACTCTCCCACAACTTGTTTCATAGAGCTGGATGCATTGATTCCTGATAAATGTTAAAAATGGTCATTTAACAGATGACAGTATTTTCTTTGGGGTCCCCTGATAGGTCAGTTGGTCAGGAATCCACCTGCAATACAGGAGACCCCAGTTTGATTCCTGGGTCCAGAAGATCCACTGGAGAAGGGATAGGCTACCCACTCCAGTATTCTTGAGCTTCCTTTGTGGCTCAGCTGGTAAAGAATCTGCCTGTAATGCAGGAGACCTGGATTTGATCCCTGGGTTGGAAAGATCTCCTGGAGAAGGAAAAGGATACCCACTCCAGTATTCTTGGGCTTCCTTTGTGGCTCAGCTGGTAAAGAATCCACCTGCAATGCCGGAGACATGGATTCAATCCCTAGGTTGGGAAGATCTCCTGGAGAAGGGAAAGGCTACCCACTCCAGTATTCTGGCCTGGAGAATTCCATGGACTGGATAGTCCAGGTAGTAGTGATTACTAGGCATCATTGTAGGTTCATTTAAAACAAGCCACATGGGAGGAGGCTCCAGTCAAGATGGGAGAATAGAAAGATGAAGAGTTCACCTCCTCCACAAATATATCAAAAATATATCCACATGTGGAACCATTCTCATGAAATAACTGCTGAACGTTGGCAGAAGATCTCAGAATGTCAAAATTGCAAGAAAGATCACCACATACTTGGGTAGGGTGAAAGAAAAAAGAGAATCAGGATGGGATCCCTGGAAGGGAGCTGTGAAAGAGGAACCATTTCCTCACCCTGGGAAGCCCTTCAAATGTGGGGAGATCAGCTGGGACAGAGAGGGAGCTTCAGGGGCTCGAGGAGAGTACAGCAGCTGGTTTGTGGCAAGAACAGAGAGGGACCAGTACAGGAAGCCTGTGCCACTTCCCTGGTATCCCCAGCCCTAGACATGCATCTGATGGTGTGTGGCGGTGCTGAGTGCCGAAATGTGAGCTTCAAAGGACAGAGCTGCACGGAGACAGCCTGAAGGGGACGGAGTGTGGTACAGGCTGCAACCAAGGAGTACATGCATACTCCCAGCCTACCAAGGAAGTGAAGGGCTATTGTTAGTGGGTGCATGAAGATTGCCATAGCAGCCCCATTATTGGTATGCTCACAGTGGGTGTGGCTCCACCTTTGTGAGCTCTGGGAGTGTGTAAGAGCCAGTGGATTGCCCACATGTGGAGGTGGGGCTGAAATCGGAGCTGATTTGCAGGTGTTACATGATGTAGGAAGAAGGGCTGAAACTGAGCCCTCTCCCCATGGCTTTGTAATCCTCATATTTACCCCCCAGCCACTGGTGCCTTTGTAAACTCAGTGCTGCAGGACATCCGAGCGGACTGTGGGTGCTCCCATGGCTTGGGCAGTTCTGACATTAGTAGCTGTGGGCTTTGCTGGCAGGCACATGCACGCTGGGGTGGGTCTGGGTCTGGGCTGCTTGCATAGCTTGCACAGCAAGTCCAGGTGCACAACTACTGTGGTCCTGGTACCTGACTTAAGTGGAGCTGCCCCTACAGATCTGTGCTGGTGGCTTTGTGAATATAGCTCCGGAGGAACACCAGGGCCAACCATTCCCATGGTTGAGGTGGAACTGTGTACTTTGTGAGCCTGTATCACAGGTAACAAGTGACACCATAGAATGTACTCTCTGGTGGACAGTTCTGGAGGAAGAGGTATACTCAGTGGCTCCTCCCATAACTCTGCTGCTGCTACTATTAAGTCACTTCAGTCTTGTCCGACTCTGTGTGATCCCATAGACGGCAGCCCACCAGGCTCCCCCGTCCCTGGGATTCTCCAAGCAAGAAAACTGGAGTGGGTTGCCATTTCCTTCTCCAATGCATGAAAGTGAAAAGTGAAAGTGAAGTCACTCAGTTGTGTCCTACTCTTAGCAGCCCCACGGCCTGCAGCCTACCAGGCTCCTCCGTCCATGGGATCTGCCAGGCAAGAGTACTGGCATTTTGCCATTGCCTTCTCCAAAGACCTGCCTATTTCATATCACAGCTCAGAAATGGATCTGGGGGCTTTTACAACAACAACTGTGGAGCAGGCCCTGCCCCCAAGAGGACTGTGACAACCATAGAGCAAAGAGGAGACCCTGCTCAATATCCAGTGCAGGCTTTTGTCATCACCACGCCAGTCATATGTTCTACCAAAGAGATAACAAACAGCACACCCTGAGGAAACATGTGGCAGGCATCTGTACTGAAAACAGCACATGCAGCCAAAAACATTAGACTCTTGTATACTACACAGGAACACTCCCACAGAAAAACAGCTCTCCAACACCACAGTAGACCACGGTAGCTTCTCCTAAATTCATAGAGTAAGAGAAATGTAAGTAATATGAAGAAGCAGAGGAACCATTCCTAAAAGATCAAGAGAATTCCCCTGAAAGAAACAGTGAAACAGACGTTTCCAGTCTAATAGTCTCTGAGTTAAAATAAAAAGAGAAAATAAAAATAACGAATTAAAAAAGACTATTGATAGAAATGCAGATTATTTTAAAAAGGAACTAGAAACTATGAAGAGGAACCAAGAAAAATTAGAAAGCTCATTTTGGTGAGAGGAAAACTGAATGAAAGGCAATAAATAGCAAACTGAATAATGCAAAAAAATAAGTAAGTGATCTGAAAGATAAAATAATGGAAATCATCTAATCATAATAGCAGATGGGAAGATAAAAAAAAGAAAATAATATTCAAGATCTATGTAATATTCCCTGGTGGCTCAGATGATAAAGAATCCACCTGCAATGCAGGAGACCCAGGTTTAATCTCTGGATCAGGAAGATCCTCTGGAGAATGGAATGGCTATCCACTCTAGTATTCTTTTTTTTTGAATTCTTTAAAAATTGGAGGATAATTGCTTTACAGAATTGTGTTGCTTTCTGCCAAACACTCCAATATTCTTGCCTGGAGAATTCCCTGGACAGAGGAGCCTGGTGGCTACAGTCCGCTTATTGGGATTGCAAAGTCAGACATGACTAAGCAACTAATACTTTTACTTTCACACTTTTTCATGGAATAATATAAAGCATGTCAATCTACCCATCATAGGATCCTGGAAGGAGAAGAAAGATAAAAAGGGATCAAAAACATATTTGAAGAAATTATGGCTTAAAAGTATGAAACCTAAAGGAAACAGAATTCCAGTTATAGGAAGCGTAGAGGGTCCAAAACAATATGAACTGAACAGAACTACACCAAGACACATTGTAATTAAAATGGCAAAAGTTAAAGGGAAGATTCTAAGGCATCAAGAAAAAAACAAGTTATTAATAGTTACAAAGGAATCTCCATAAGGCTTTCAGCCTATTTCTCTACAGAAACATTGCATGTCAGAAGGGAGTGGCAAGATATATTCAAAGTTCTGAAAGGGAAAAACCTGCAACCCAGGACACTCTACCCTGCAAGGTTATCCTTTAGAATAGAGGAGATATAAAGAATTTCACAAGGAAGCAAAAACTAAAAGAATATAGCAATACTAAACCTATTCTAAAATAAAATATTGAAAGGTTTTCTCTAAATAGAAAACAAGTAAGAATCTATAGGAAAGAGAAAATTACAACTGGAAAATAAGTCACTTAAATAAAGCCAGTACAGAAGTTAAAAAAAAAATTTTTTTATGAAAGTTATGATAACCACAATGAACTGCAAAGAAAAAACATGAAGATATAAAAAAAGGGCATCAAAATAACAAAATGTGGTGGGGGAGAATAATAGAATGTAAAGAAAATGTATTTTTTTTTAAAAAGAATGTGTTTGAGCCTATGTGACTACAAATTTAAAGCAACTAGATATAGGAATGTGTTAATATACTTTAAAAAGAAGGTAACCACAAATTAGAAACATACAATAGAGTCACAAAAACCAAAAAGAAGAGAACACAGATATAATATAAAGGAAAACCATCTCACCATAAAAGGAAAAGCAAAAAGGCAAAGAAAGGAACCATAAGAAATAAAATATCAACTGGAAAACAAGGTTTAAAATGGCAATAAATATATATTTATCAATAATTACCTTAAATGTCAATGAAATAAATAATTCAATCAAAAGACTTAAAGTGGCAGATTGGTTAAAAAGACAAGGGTCTATAATATGCTGCCTAGAAGAGACCTACTTAATAGGGCAAAAAAATACACATAGGTTGAAAGTGAAGGGATGGAAAAAGGCATTTAATGCAAATAGAAATGACAAGAAAGTGGGGGTAACAATACTCATGAGACAAAATAGACTTTCAAGCAAAGTCCATAAAGAAAGAAGGACTCTATATAATGATAGAAGGATCAATGTAAGAAGAGGATAGTATATGCATTAACATATTCACCTAATATAGGAGCACCCAAATACATAAAATGAATATGCTGCTGCTAAGTTGCTTCAGTCGTGTCCTACTCTGCGACCCCATAGACGGCAGCCCACCAGGCTCCCCCGTC
The DNA here is from genome assembly GCF_027580195.1 of Bos mutus. NCBI lineage: Eukaryota > Metazoa > Chordata > Mammalia > Artiodactyla > Bovidae > Bos > Bos mutus. The sequence continues at coordinate 48,524,396 of NC_091626.1, read as the reverse complement.
CCTGGGATTCTCTAGGCAAGAACACTGGAGTGGGTTGCCATTTCCTTCTCCAGTGCATGAAAGTGAAAAGTGAAAGGGAAGTCACTCAGTCGTGTCCGACTCTTTGCGACCCCATGGACTGTAGCCCACCAGGCTCCTCTGTCTGTGGGATTTTCCAGGCAAGAGTACTGGAGTGGGGTGCCATTGCCTTCTCCAAAAAAAAAAAAAAAAAAGATCATATACCACCATTAAGTTGGATTCATCACAGGGTCACAAGGATGGTTTAAAATACACAGAATCAATGTATGATACACCACACCAATAAAAGAAAATACAAAAACCACATGGTCATCTCAATAAATAAAGGAAAAGCATTTGATAAAATTCAACATCCATTCATGATAAAAACTCTTACCAAAGTGGGCATAAGGGAAACATATCTCAATGTAATAAAGGCTATTTATGACAAGTCCATAGCCAAAAGTACATTCTATGGTGAAAAGCTAAAAAGCCTTCCTGCTAAAACATAGAACAAGACAAGGATACTCACTCTCACTACTTCTATTCAGCGTAGTACCGGAAGTCCTAGCCACCGCAGTCAGATAGGAAAAAGAAATAAAAGCTATTCAAATTGGTAGAAAAGAGGTAAAATTGCCATTATACACAGATGACATGATGCTAAGACTCTGCACACAAACTATTAGAATGGATAAATAAATTTAACAAGGTAGCAGGATGCAAGATTAACACACAGAAATTGGCTACATTTCTTTACACTTTCAATGAAATATCAGAAAGGGAATGCAAAAAAAATAATCCTTTTTAAAATTGTATCCAAAAATGCTTAGGAATAAACCTCACCAAGGAGGTGAAAGACAGATGCTTAGAACTATAAAATATTGATAAAGGAAACTGAAGATGATTCAAAGAAATGGAAAGGTATCCCAGGCTCTTGGATTGGAAGAATTAACATCAAAATGACTATACTACCCAAAAACAACCTACAGATTTAGTGTGATCCCTGTCAAATTACCTATGGCATTTTTCACAGAAATAGAAAAAATAATCCTAAAATTTATATGGAACCATAAAAGACCCAGAATTACCAAAGGAATTCTGAGGAAAAAGAACAAAGCAGGAGGAATAACCCTTCCAGACTTCAGACAGTACCACAAAATGACAGTAATCAAAACAGCATGGTATTGACACAAAAACTGACATATGGATCAGTGCAACAGAATAGAGAGCTCAGAAATAAACCCACACACCTATGGTCAATCAATCTTTGACAAAAACAAAAGTATATAATGGAGAAAAGAGTCTCTTCAACAAATAGTGTTGGGAAAGCTGGACATAAATCAATAAAGTTAGAAAACACCCTCACATCATGCTCAAAATGGCTTAAAGACCTGAATATAAGGCAAAACCAATACAATATTGTAAAGTAACTAGCCTCTAATTAAAATAAATAAATTTAAATAAAAAAAAAGACATGACACCATAAAACTTCTAGAGGAGAATTCTCTGACATAAATTGTACAAGTGTTTTCTTAGATCAGTCTCCCAAAGCAATAGAAATAAGACAAAAATTAAAAAATGGGATCTAATCAAACTTAAAAACTTTTGCACAGCCAAAGAAACCATAAACAAAAAGAAAAGACAGTCTATGGACTGGGAGAAAATATTTGGAAATGATGCAACTGACAGGAGCTTAATTTCCAAAATATACAAATATCTCATACAACTCAGTAACAGAACAAATAACCCAGTCAAAAAAATGGACATAAGTCCTAAATAGACATTTCTTTGAAGATGATATGCAGATGACCAATAGGCACATAGAAGATGGTCAACATTGCTAATTATTAAAGAATCAAATCTATGATGAGGTATCACTTCACTTGGGCTGAATGGCTGTCATTTACAAATGACAAATGCTGGATAGGGTGTGGAGAAACTCTCCTATATTGATGGTGGGAATGTAAATCACTATGGAAAACAGTATGGAGACTCCTCAAAAAGCTAAAAATAGAGTTGCCATATGATCCAGCAATCATACTCCTGGGCTTATATCCAGATAAAACTGTAATTCAAAAAGATACATGCATCCCAATGTTAATTGTAGCACTATTTATAATAGCCAAGACATGGAAACAACCTTGAATGTCCATCAACAGATGAATGGATAGAGAAGATGTGATATATGTGTATATACACATAGGTGCCTGTGCGCACACACACACACAGTGGAATATTACTCAGTCATAAAAAGAATGAAATAATGCCATTTGTAGCAACAAGGATGAAACTAGAGATTATCATATATCATATATGATACGTAAGAAAGAAATACAAATACCATGTGATATCACTTATATGTGGAATCTAAAATATCACACAACTAACACAACATTGTAAAGCAACTATACTCCAATAAAAGTTAATTAAAAAATAAATACAGCAAAACAAGCCTATTTATGAAACAGAACAGACTCATAGACATAGCAAACAGACTTGTGGTTGCCAAGGGGAAGGGTGGGGGTGGATGGATGGATTAGATGGATGGATGCAAGCTATTATATATAGAACAGTTATAAACAAGGTCGTATTCGATAGCACAGGGAACTGTATTTAATATCCTGTAATAAACCATAATGGAAAGAATATAAAAAAGAATATATTAATTATTTTGCTGTATACCAGAAACTAGTAAATTTATTATTAATTATAAATCAGCTATATTTCAATAAAAAATAAATAAAAATCATATGGACTAATCTCCATTTTATGATATTAGTGGATAGAAATTCTCTAGGCATGCTGATTCTGAGTGTCAGTAAGATCTGTCACATCAAATTTCTTCTGCTATGTTTGTGAATAAGATAGAGTGAAGTCTCATGAGAATGTAGTTAGATTTATAGATTGTTAAATAAAATATATTTAATATGTTTTATGTAAACACCTGAAAAAGATAACAACTATAATCTGTGGAGAAATCTCTGGTAACTTGCTATAGTTTTATTTCTTTTATTAAATTTTTTTTTGTTTTAGCTCTGTACTTTTTAATGAATTAGTTTTATATAGTTTTGAAAGACTATATAAAAGGCATGTGTTTGAAATTCTTTGATGACATAAAGTTGGGAGGAATATTTAGTGCTTTTGTGATAGCACACTCAAGATTATTTTTTTTTAATTTGGCTCTTATAAAAGGAATATGTGAAAAATCATCAGGACTTAAAAAAATAAACTGTGAATGTTTAGGAATGGGAGACCTGATTTAATAGTGATTTATGAAGAAATGACCTTGAGATTTTAATTCATCAAAACAATGTGAATAAACAGTGAGATTAATTGACAAAATGCTAATGAAATTTTAAGGCAAATTAGTACAATAATCCAGAACACAGAACATCAAAGGCTCTTTTGTATGTGGACCAGTTGAGCTAGATCTGCAATGAATATTTGCATTTGGACACCATGTTTTAAGAGAGATGCAGAGAGGTTGGGATGGATGCAGAAGAGGCTGATCAGGAAGAGATGTCCATGAAAAAATCATGGAGAATGGCTAAGGGTTTTGTGAACACCTAGATCATAATGGAGAGGATCTAGGGGAGTCCTGTGAGTTACCCTCAAGTATTTGAAGATTGTCAATATGGAAAGGGCTTAGACTTTATTTAGGTGACCGCAGGGATGGATGGCACATGGCAAAATTTACAGGGAGGCAGATTTGAGTCTCTCATAATAAAGACCTTTCTATCATTTCCCATCCTGAAATGGAAACAGGATTACACCTGCCTTGTAAGGTGGTCAGTTTTCCACCAGAAGACTCTCAAAGGTAGACCTAGGGGCCTTTGTCAGAGTTATCTAAAGGGTCATGGCTTTGGGAAGGTGAACCAAGTGATTCCTGAAGTTCCTTTTAATTCACAAATCCCAGCCACGAGCTCAGTGTCTGTAAACAGTAGGTTCTCAAGAAATGGCTGCCAAGTGAGTAAATACATAAGGATAAAAAATGTCAGGGCAGACTTTTGCACTTGAGAAATTTTTAAGTCACGGATGGTTTTATAACATTGAATGGTAATTTCACCTAGTATCAGAAGCATGTCCTCTTGAGAAAACTGAAACCCTTGGCCCACACAGAGTTTAAAATTTCCTAGATAATTGGCTTATCTTTCTTGCTCTGGCATAACTCATGCTCTGTCTCATAAGTTTAGAGCTGTTTCTGATAATGAGTCATGCCTCACCCCAAACTAATGTGATGCTGTTTCTTTTTCAGGATAATCGTATCCACACATCCAAGTACAACATTCTCACCTTCTTGCCGATTAATTTATTTGAACAGTTCCAAAGAGTGGCAAATGCATATTTCCTTTTCCTTCTGATTTTGCAGGTAATGTTTAGGCTGTATTTCTTCATCATCTGTTTGTTAAGAGTATTCATGTAATTTGATAAAATTAATTATTTAGCTTATCTAAATGTTCATGCATAGAAAAGCAGCCTTATCAGATTTTTGATGTTTTTATTGCTGTTTCTCTTCACAAGTGTGGGAGGGATAGGAATGGGTAAAAAAACTAGTACATTCATCATTTTAAACACTGAGGTCATTTTAAAATGCTGCCTTGCGCTTTATCTGAACCACACCAGAGCCTAATAATTACTGTTCACAGCCTGCTTCCTTTCTTTATCTCCCTATCACATTCACAGCATGGTTATTGACAGAGTCGAAGCAAAGAATTTATCTGACTAGTGGTTTGTGGAACTTAATTTGGCAAATTTTATTTGCATCTAAGAACAATGACATATTTTTACACATATATAAGTAAATGCTATATGTTATTTCACTGTGACTTTTTTGTAGTTTTGAGTGGTTCATTGGTAGTTGGTAACCTTCCTTTTTCTTCCCACTTGAAATTTGAATCTAAGTGAAATTTCAAATTTTACTGATATTTCAGGGAGGAAAGGCATAAATCAAAGATTTAGCATACATATAAGTGGCTCATATTAGCCAGTTATTTACCTTATATTTATTTTAAAGTAATCACATCAAACAGGTAGATTCTGAATCTGCTGGGCTATGCATTAATTATAGGAGGTAAGAGGATGAACTGGATATGTACAGTCTTGATTATAGCTTGAGCACTATTTTTTCTTTAACCAAACAACTATTTATTCAGTAGAATAACTGTCTTAAGAATCTTGGTTGTAAGTTGCAGACATCTAAGTTCACTTAATGTACTTTATGACAACTATTTCAACAGGATGTCACTTTTCTTTTTTTAAATTTCCTTTATGTTTACTCTCAGGCAGACCCTCTCTACTTGGTGATCCTTGAAAACTTTAGAGTTTTATTTTCCTGGCTTCAATGCTGATGTAAAAAAGAGGCAGAGGGGGAGAAGGAGAGGGAGAGGCAGCGGGGAGAGGAAAGAGGGAGAAAAAGAGAATGAAAATGAATCACTTTTTCTGTTCTCTAAAAAGTCCTGGGATTAGCTTTAATTGGACCATGCTGTTACCTTCCTTTTCCAAACCTGTCACTCTGGCACAGGAATTTAATGCAGTGATTGCCTTGACCTAGATCACATGCCAAAGTCCAAAAGCCAGTTGGACGGAATCAGTCCATCAAAATTATGTGTACTCACAGTAAAGGGGTATTAAGAAGTAAGGGAAGAGTTGAAAACAACTGGTTGCTCCTTCCGATGGAGGCCCAGCCCAGGGTTGGTGTGAGGCTGGTAGACCTGGTACATCAGACCAGGTCTCCCTGGAGTCAGATTGCTCTGGAATGCAGCCCAAAGTGGGCGGTAAACTCCATCTAAGGCTAAATACCTGCACAAGACCAATAGTCGCCAAGTACTGTGAGGGCAAGTTGAAAAGAACTTCGGAGAGAGAGTTTAAGAGGGCGTGAGACCATTGAGAGGTAAGCAGGTAGGGTCTGAGGAGTCCTCCTGGAGTAGGGAGAGGAAAAAAAAAGAACTGGATGCTGAACAAGAGAAAAAAAATAGCACTGAAAGTAACCTTACAATTTTGGAAGAGACTTTTTTTCTCTTCCCCCCATGAATTTGCTTTTGGTGTCTTCATAGAACCCTTTACACCACTTCCCTAATTTCTCTAATGGGTTTTCTTATTTATGACCAAAGGTTCCTGTTCACAGAATTTTATATCTAGAAGGGGTCTTTAAGATGGTTCAGTATAATCTCCTGTCTTTTATTGATGCAGAAATGAGATCTGGAGAGGTTAAGTGAGGTGTGAAGCTTTTACCATGTGTTAATGATACAACTCTGACTAGAATCCAGCTTTTCTGCCACTCAGGCTGATGTTTTTGTTGGTCCTTCATAGGCTTTTGAGGTTTTTTTAAAATCTTATGTGGAAGCTATTACATAAAATTTATAGTGCTGTTTGGTTGAGGCCTGATCAATATACACTGACCATCTCCACCCATTCTTCCCTGCCTGATGGCCCTGAAGTAACTCCAAAATGAACCCCACTTGATGACTACCTTTGTAAGAGAGTCATGTCGACTGTCACTCTGTCTCTCTTAGGTGGGTGGCTTTACAGGTAGAGGCCCAGGCTTTGGAGTCAAACAGACCTAGATTCAATTTTTAGCAGTGTATGTTCTGGGCTGCTAAATCAGTTTGACTTCTCTGGTACTTTTTTTTTTTTTTTAATAAAATAGGGAAATGGTGCCCAGGGCTGAGGCATTTCCGGACTCGTGGCTGTCGTTCACAGTGTATTCTGCGCTGTGCATTATTTACATGCAATATAAACACTCTAGATGTGTGCAAAACACCTCTGGTACAGAATCTGACTTGATAAACTTCTCTGAGGATCGAGTGATATCATATATAAAAAGTATTTGGGATTGTGTCTGGTGCAAGGTAGGTGCTCGAAGATTCTCTCTTTGAGAATTGGTAAGGAGCTGGTAAAACTGTGAAAAGTTGAATTGAGAAGCGGAGAAAAGATAGGTGACATTTATCATCCTGGGGAAAGATCATCATTTGTGAAAGACTTCAAGAAGCTTTCTTCTCAACTTGCTATAAAAATTTAACTTTTTGCCAGGTAGTCTGACAATTGTTCAATGATGCTTTTTTTCTGTGTCTTATATCTGAGTGCAAACACTTAAATTATCGAATATTCTATATTTGTACCAATAACTGAATATCATTTCATTAACTTCTGTTGTCTTATAAAGTTGAATGACAAAACCTGAAAGCTATATATATGAAACTTAAAAGCACTAAACGACTTGACATGTTTGTTTCAGCTGATTCCGGAAATTTCCTCCTTGACTTGGTTTACCACCATTGTACCCTTGGTGCTAGTGGTAACTATGACAGCTGTCAAAGATGCCACAGATGACTATGTAAGTATTTGCTTTTGAGCATTCCTGTGGTCTCAGTTTCAGTTGTGACCTCTCAGAAGTAGAAAATAGACGTCCATTTGAAATTTTTGAATGAAGTTATTTTGGCAAATATTTGCCATAAGAGGCTTTATGGTTATTTGATGATTAATATAGAGGTCATAGAGCCAGAACTGTTTATAGTAATAGCAACGGGGCTTCAGTAAGTAGACTCACTCCCTCATTTTACACATGAAGACACTCTCACCTATAAAGAACTAAAGATTTCTTAATGAACATACAAATAATTAGTGGTAAGATCAGAATTGATAGACAAACCTGTTTCCATTCAGTAAAGTATTATTTATCCTGTATCTCAAGTCTTTGTTTAAGTTTTAGGAACTGGTAGATATTAGGCATTCTCACATCCTCTGCTCCGGAGAAGGTAATGGCAACCCACTGCAGTACTCTTGCCTGGAAAATCCCATGGACGGAGGAGCCTGGTGGGCTGCAGTCCATGGGGTCACTAAGAGTCGGACGCAACTGAGGGACTTCCCTTACACTTTTCACTTTCATGCACTGGAGACGGAAATGGCAACCCACTCCTGTGTTCTTGCCTGGAGAATCCCAGGGACGGGGGAGCCTGGTGGGTTGCCGTCTATGGGGTCGCACAGAGTTGGCTACTACTGAAGCGACTTAGCAGCAGCAGAGCAGCAGCAGCAGCATCCTCTGCTCATCGTACCAGTTCAGTTCAGTTGCTCAGTCGTGTCCTACTCTATGCGACCCCGTGAACTGCTGCACATCAGGCCTCCCTGTGTAACACCAACTCCCAGAGTTTACCCAAACTCATGCCCTTTGAGTTGGTGATGCCATCTAACCCTCTCATCCTCTGTCGTCCCCTTCTCCTTCCGCCTTCAATCTTTCCCAACATTAGGGTCTTTACAAAAGAGTCTGCTCTTTGCATCAGGTGGCCAAAATATTGGAGTTTCTGCTTCAACATCAGTCCTTCCCATGAACACCCAGGACTGATCTCCTTTAGAATGGACTGGTTGGATCTCCTTGCAGTCCAAGGGACTCTCAAGAGTCTTCTCCAACACCACAGTTCAAAAGCAACAATTCTTAGGTGCTCAGCTTTCTTCACAGTCCAACTCTCACATCCATACATGACTACTGGAAAAACCATAGCCTTGACTAGACGGACCTTTGTTGACAAAGTAATGTTTCTGCTTTTTAATATGCTGTCTACGTTGGTCGTGACTTTCCTTCCAAGGAGTAAGCGTCTTTTAATTTCATGGCTGCAGTGACCATCTGCAGTGATTTTGGAGCCCCCCAAAATAAAGTCAGCAACTGTTTCCACTGTTTCCCCATCTATTTGCCATGAAGTGAGAGGACCGGATGACATGATCTTAGTTTTCTGAATGTTGAGCTTTAAGCCAACTTTTTCACTTTCCTCTTTCACTTTCATCAAGAGGCTCTTTAGTTCCTCCATGCTTTCTGCCGTAAGGGTGGTGTCATCTGCATATCTGAGGTTATTGATATTTCTCCTGGCAATCTTGATTCCAGCTTGTGCTTCTTCCAGCCCAGGGTTTCTCATGATGTACTCTGCATATAAGTTAAATAAGCAGGGTGACAATATACAGCCTTGACATACTCCTTTTCCTATTTGGAACAAGTCTGTTGTTCCATGTCCAGTTCTAACTGTTGCTTCCTGACCTGCATACAGATTTCTCAAGAGGCAGGTCAGGTGGTCTGGTATTCTCATCTCTTTCAGAATTTTCCATAGTTTATTGTGATCCACACAGTCAAAGGCTTTAGCATAGTCAATAAAGCAGAAATAGATGTTTTTCTGGAACTCTCTTGCTTTTTCGATGATCCAGCGGATGTTGGCAATTTGATCTTTGGTTCCTCTGCCTTTTCTAAAACCAGCTTGAACATCTGGAAGTTCACGGTTCACGTATTGCTAAAGCCTGGCTTGGAGAATTTGAGCATTACTTTACTAGCGTGTGAGATGAGTGCAATTGTGTGGTAGTTTGAGCATTCTTTGGCACTGCCTTTCTTTGGGATTGGAATGAAAACTGACCTTTTCCAGTCCTGTGGCCACTGCTGAGTTTTCCAAATTTGCTGACATATGGAATGCAGCACTTTCACAGTATCATCTCTTAGGATTTGATATAACTTAATTGGAATTCTATCACCTCCACTAGCTTTGTTCATAGTGATACTTCTAAGGCCCACTTGACTTCACACTTCAGGATGTCTGGCTCTAGGTGAGTGATCACACCATCATGATTATCTGGGTCATGAAGATCTTTTTTGTATAGTTCTTCTGTATATTCTTGCCACCTCTTTTTAATATCATCTGCTTCTGTTAGGTCCATACCATTTCTGTCTTTTATTGAGCCCATCTTTGCATGAAATTAAAAAATCAAGTAATTAAAAAAGTCAAGCAACTAATGTAAATATTAAGGTATAAGATGATGGAGAGTTTTGAAATCTCCATAATCCAAAGGAAGTCAGTCAAATTCAGATTTAAAACAGTTTTGGGAAAACCAAGCATTCTAAATTCAGACAAATTCTATTCTCACCCTAGGTGACTGCATATGCTCTAGCCTCAAGAGCTCTCTATATGCCATTGAGTGATAGGTTTATATATCTTCTGAACCTGTGATAATTGTTTCTAGTCTTCCCAGGCTCCATCTGTGTCAATGGCAAGATCCTTTGGAAAACCCTGAGCATCCTGAGGCTCGGAGAGTAGGTTGCTCAGCTTTTAGGCAGTGAACTCCATGGTGATTTTCTGTGATGCCAACCAGCTAGTCAGTTTGTGTGCTCAGCTGCTTCAGTCATGTCTGACTCTTTGTGACCCCATGGACTGTAGCCCACCAGGCTCCTCTGTCCATGGGATTCTCCAGGCAAGAATACTGGAGTGGGTTGCCATGCCCCTCTAGGGAATCTACCTGACCCAGGGATCAAACCTGCATCTTTTATGTCTCCTAGTTAGCAGGTGGGTTCTTTACCACTAGCGCCACCTGGGAAGCTTGTTCAGGTTAGATATAGAGGTGTCTAAATATTAAGTGTCTGATGTCTGAATATCTTTTTATTTTTATGATAATATGTCTAGTTTAACAACAGAATATCTTTATCAGTTAGGGTCTTGGCAGGAAACAGATGTCACCGTGGAATGGGGGAAGATTGGAGAAAGATGAATAATGAAGGCACTATTAAAAGGGTTGTGAGTGAGGAAAAGCGCGTAGGGTAGCAACAAAGGTGGCAGTACTACTTCTCGACCTGAAGGGGCAAAGGGAGGAGGCAGTTACCAGACCTGGAGCTGAGGTGGAGGGCTCTCTATAGAGGAAGCACCCACTGCTGACCCAGTTCAGAAGAAACCAGTAATACATAACCCCATTTTACTCTCCTCTGATCTGGTGATTTTCTGTCAATACCACCCAAGCCCAATCACCAGCCAAAAGGCAGGGATTAAATAGATCAGCATCCCCTGGTACAGGGCAGAGTGTAGAAGGATGAGGTGTAGGTATGGAGGGGAAAACAGAACATCCACCCCTTTCAAATTACGTATTCGGACAGAATAATGTTTCCATTCTTATTGCTGGAGACAAGTTCACATGCCAATGATGGGTTGACTTAATTTACTCTTCTACCAGTGTTATAAAACTCTTTTCCTGTTAACAAATGCCAAGTATCTTTTTTCCTTCATAATATTCATTTACTTATACATGGCAATCAGTGTAATTGTATGTACTGAGCATAGCATAACAGAAAGAATGGGATGGATTTGGTAAGGATGTTGAAAAGGGGAAAGGGCTGATTGAAGCAATTTATATACTGTCTTATTAATACAATGTTCAATGTTTTTTTTTTTTTTTAAGGAAAAAGTGATAATCCTGATGATTAAAATCTATGAAATCAAAATTTCTTATGTCCTGATACTATCGCCTCTTCCTCTGTGCATTTAGCCTAATCAATTGAAATAACATTTTATCTCTAATTTAGCCTGTTCCTATCTGAATGGCTACTCATTTACTAGTTTAGTAGAAGGCTCATAATGTGTGGATTCTTCAAAGCAAACATAGCATAAGAAATAGGATCACTTGGGCATAAAAACATGAATCCACACCAAATGTGGTTCAGTATTATATTTTGATTTTGTTTTGAATGTTCAGTATTTCATAAGATCACTGTTAACAATAAGAATTTCTGGAGAATAAGAATACATGTTGTTACAAGTAATTGCTTGACTTCAAAGAAATCCATAAAACAGAATAGATGCTGTTCAGTAAAGTATTGAGCACATATGTGAGAAAAATGGAAGCCCCCATTCCTTGTTGAAGACATCAAAATTCATGTATGGCTTTCTCTGGAACTATGTGACAGAGTAAAGGGCACATTGTCTTCTTAGAAGACAGCTAAAAACGTGTGGGAATTGGAAGAGCATGTGGCCAGACTTATTCCATTGGTGACGCCCAGAATGAGATTTAGTGAGAAGGGTCTTAATTTAGAACACATGGAGCTGGGGCTAAGGTAAGCATGTCATGCTCATTTTAGACTTGATGTTGTTTTCCAAACAGGTGAACTCAAAGTATTTTCGGTGTCACTATTTGTGCTGACAAAGTATGATTTAATATGTTTTTAAACATTTTTATTGGAGTATATTTGCTTTACAATGTTGTGTTAGTTTTTGCTCTACAGCATTGTGAATTAGCTGTACATATGTATACATACATCCCCTCTTTTTGGGATTTCTTCCCCATTTAGCTCACCACAGAGCACTGATTTAATATATCTTTTCACAAATGCTTTGATTTTCAGTTTCGCCACAAGAGTGATAATCAGGTGAATAATCGGCAATCTGAAGTGCTCATCGACAGCAAGTAAGAAATACATTCTTTCAGTTACTTTTAAGATTTCTGGTCATCAAACAGGTCTTGACCATTGGTGACTTTCTCTTTTAGTTGAATATATGTTTCTTCCCCCTTTTAACTTGTTAAAAACTGCAGTGTAAGTCCTTTGTATCTTCATAGCTCTCTTTTATGTTCAGCAAATGCTTGTGCTACTCGCTCAACTTCTACTTCAAATAAATTCCTTTGGAGTTTCCTTTGTCGAATACAGACATGCTATAGTTACTTTTTCATTTCTAGATCTAACACTATTTGGAACTGGCACACATATGATGTCTCTTATGTAGTAGATGTTTAGTAAGTATTTGAATGATTTAATTTGGTAATTTCTGGGAATATTGCTAGAGAGACTTCAACACATATAAATATAGTGATAAGAACTTTGTACCAACTTGATAGTTGAGTTTAGGATGGATTGTCCACCATAACACAGATGTTTAATTGCTGTAAAATTCATCCATCAATGAAAAAATATATATGGGAATGGTTCTTGACCCTGAAATGGTTTAAAATGTGTATTTACACACAAACAATAGCAAAAACGCCTTCAGAAAACTTTCCAAAAGGTAAATTTTATACCTTCATTTCATTGTTTCTTAGTCTCTTTCTTTGTCCCTTTTTTTCTAATAATAACATATGGCAAAGTAAATTTGTAACGTTGTACTTCAGTCTAGCAATCAGTCATGTCTGTTGATGATTTTGAAGCATTTGGATACTGTGAAGAAAGTAGTTTTTAAAGGGAATATCATAAAATGAATTAATCACATGAGATGGAAAAATTCTAAGAAATGGACATCGAGAAGGGCTAGGTAGCTTAGACAATAACTGGTAGGATTAAAGTAATTAATCTCTTTCTATAAGTAAAATATTGACTGATTATTTACAGTGCAATGAATAATATAGTTTTCCTTTATTAGATTATTTTAGAAAATGATGTTAAATGCACAGTGAAGAAAAATGATCTTAATCTAAAACCACAGTTATAGAAACAGAGTCATAAAGATGCTTGGAACCGTGTGGTTCATTTCCAGCGTCAGCAGGTTTTGAATTGTAGCCACTATAGCATGGAGTTTAAAAGCCTGGGTTTCATGCTCAGAGAGACTTGAGTTTAGTTCTGACCCTGAGTACCTTTGTGGTGTTGAGCAAGTTCTTATGAGGTGGTGACTATCTGTAAGCTGATGTAGTCCAACTTTGAGTTGGACTGTTGCCTATCTTGAATTTCTCAAGCCTTGCAGTTCTGACTGGGAATTAGATCTGACAATATGATCTGACTAATTCCCCAGAGAATATTTGATAATCAGACTCATTACTTTGAATTATCATCTCATATGGAATATATTAAAAATATGTGCAATTACATGATGAATTTGAACTAAAGGCTTCAGTTCAGTTCAGTCGCTCAGTTGTGTCCAACTCTTTGCGACCCCATGAATCGCAGCACGCCAGGCCTCCCTGTCCATCACCAACTCCTGGAGTTCATCCAGACTCACGTCCATCGAGTCAGTGATGCCATCCAGCCGTGTCATCCTCTGTTGTCCCCTTCTCCTCCTGCCCCAAATCCCTCCCAGCATCAGAGTCTTTTCCAATGAGTCAACCCTTGGCATGAGGTGGCCAAAGTACTGGAGTTTCAGCTTTAGCATCATTCCCTCCAAAGAAATCCCAGGGCTGATCTCCTTCAGAATGGACTGGTTGGATCTCCTTGCAGTCCAAGGGACTCTCAAGAGTCTTCTCCAACACCACAGTTCAAAAGCATTAATTCTTCGGCACTCAGCTTTCTTCAGAGTCCAACTCTCACATCCATACATGACCACTGGAAAAACCATAGCCTTGACTAGACGGACCTTTGTTGGCAAAGTAATGTCTCTGCTTTTGAATATGCTATCTAGGTTGGTCATAACTTTCCTTCCAAGGAGTAAGCGTCTTTTTATTTCATGGCTGCAGTCACCATCTGCAGTGATTTTGGAGCCCCCCAAAATAAAGTCTGACACTGTTTCCACTGTTTCCCCACCTATTTCCCATGAAGTGGTGGGACCAGATGCCATGATCTTCGTTTTCTGAATGTTGAGCTTTAAGCCAGCTTTTCACTCTCCACTTTCACTTTCATCAAGAGGCTTTTGAGTTCCTCTTCTCTTTCTGCCATAAGGGTGGTGTCATCTGCATATCTGAGGTTATTGATATTTCTCCCAGCAATCTTGATTCCAGCTTTTGCTTATTCCAGCCCAGCGTTTCTCATGATGTACTCTGCATATAAGTTAAATAAGCAGGGTGACAGTATGCAGCCTTGACATACTCCTTTTCCTATTTGGAACCAGTCTGTTGTTCCATGTCCAGTTCTAACTGTTGCTTCCTGACCTGCATACAGGTTTCTCAAGAGGCAGGTCAGGTGGTCTGGTATTCCCATCTCTTTCAGAATTTTCCACAGTTTATTGTGATCCACACAGTCAAAGGCTTTGGGATAGTCAATAAAGCAGAAATAGATGTTTTTTTGAACTCTCTTGCTTTTTCAGTGATCCAGTGGATGTTGGCAATTTGATCTCTGGTTCTTCTGCCTTTTCTAAAACCAGCTTGAACATCTGGAAGTTCACGGTTCACATATTGCTAAAGCCTGGCTTGGAGAATTTTGAGCATTACTTTACTAGCGTGTGAGATGAGTGCAATTGTGTGATAGTTTGAGCATTCTTTGGCATTGCCTTTCTTTGGGATTGGAATGAGAACTGACTTTTTCCAGTCCTGTGGCCACTGCTGAGTTTTCCAAATTTGCTGGCATATTGAGTGTAGCACTTTCACAGCATCATCTTTCAGGATTTGAAATAGCTCAACTGGAATTCCATCACCACCACTAGTTTTGTTTGTAGTGATGCTTTCTAAGGCCCACTTGACTTCACATTCCAGGATATCTGGCTCTAGGTCAGTGATCACACCATCGTGATTATCTGGGTCATGAAGATCTTTTTTGTACAGTTCTTCTGTGTATTCTTGCCACCTCTTCTTAATATCTTCTGCTTCTGTTAGGTCCATACCATTTCTGTCCTTTATTGAGCCCATTTTGCATGAAATGTTCCCTTGGTATCTCTAATTTTCTTGAAGAGATCTCTAGTCTTTCCCATTCTGTTGTTTTCCTCTATTTCTTTGCATTGATCGCTGAAGAAGGCTTTCTTATCTCTTTTTGCTATTCTTTGGAACTCTGCATTCAGATGCTTATATCTTTCCTTTTCTCCTTTCCTTTTTGCTTCTCTTCTTTTCACAGCTATTTGTAAGGCCTCCCCAGACAGCCATTTTGCTTTTTTGCATTTCTTTTCCATGGCGATGGTCTTGATCCCTGTCTCCTGTACAGTGTCACGAACCTCCGTCCATAGTTCATCAGGTACTCTATCTATCAGATCTAGGCCCTTAAATCTATTTCTCACTTCTAGTGTATAATCACAAGGGATTTGATTTAGGTCATACCTGAATGGTCTAGTGGTTTTCCCTACTTTCTTCAATTTAAGTCTGAATTTGGCAAATAGGGGTTCATGATCTGAGCCACAGTCAGCTCCTGGTCTTGTTTTTGCTGACTGTATAGAGCTTCTCCGTCTTTGGCTGCCAGAGAAGGCAATGGTACCCCACTCCAGTACTCTTGCTTGGAAAATCCCATGGATGGAGGAGCCTGTTAGGCTGCAATCCATGGGGTCGCTAAGAGTCAGACACGACTGAGCGACTTCACTTTCACTTTTCACTTTCATGTATTGGAGAAGGAAATGGCAACCCACTCCAGTGTTCTTGCCTGGACCATCCCAGGGACGGGGGAGCCTGGTGGGCTGCCGTCTATGGGGTCGCACAGAGTCGGACACGACTGAAGTGACTTAGCATAGCGTAGCATATTTGGCTGCAAAGAATATAATCAATCTGATTTCAGTGTTGACCATCTGGTGATGTCCATGTGTAGAGTCTTCTCTTGTGTTGTTGGAAGAGGGTGTTTGCTATGACCAGTGCATTTTCTTGGCAAAACTCTGTTAGCCTTTGCCCTGCTTCATTCTGTACTCCAAGGCCAAATTTGCCTGTTAATCCAGCTGTTTCTTGACTTCCTACTTTTGCATTCCAGTCCCCTATAATGAAAAGGACATCTTTTTTGGGTGTTAGTTCTAAAAGGTCTTGTAGGTCTTCATAGAACCATTCAACTGCAGCTTCTTCAGCGTTATTGGTTGGGGCATAGACTTGGGTTACTTGATATTGAATGGTTTGCCTTGGAAACAAATAGAGATCATTCTGTTGTTTTTGAGATTTCATCCAAGTACTGCATTTCGGACTCTTTTGTTGACCATGATGGCTACTGCATTTCTTCTGAGGGATTCCTGCTTGCAGTAGTAGATATAATGGTCATCTGAGTTAAATTCACCCGTTCCAGTCCATTGTAGTTTGCTCATTCCTACAATGTCGATGTTCACTCTTGCCATCTCCTGTTTGACCACTTCCAATTTGCCTTGATTCATGGACCTGACATTCCAGGTCCCTATGCAATATTGCTCTTTACAGCATCGGGCCTTGCTTCTATCACCAGTCACATCCACAACTGGGTATTGTTTTTGCTTTGGCTCCGTTCCTTCATTCTTTCTGGAGTTATTTCTTCACTGATATCCAGTAGCATATTGGGCACCTACTGGCCTGGGGAGTTCCTCTTTCAGTATCCTATCATTTTGCCTTTTCATACTGTTCATGGGGTTCTCAAGGCAAGAATACTGAAGTGGTTTGCCATTCCCTTCTCCAGTGGACCACATTTTGTCAGACCTCTCCACCATGCCCGCCCATCTTGGGTGGCCCCACAGGGCATGGCTTAGTTTCATTGAGTTAGACAAGGCTGTGGTCCTAGTGTGATTAGATTGACTAGTGTCGCCCGGGAGGAGCTGCCCCACACCTGAGGCCATGGGGCGGTGGCCGGGAGGAGCAACCCCACGTCCAAAGAGCGGTGGCTGTGTGGGCACCGGAGGGCTTATAGGAGCTTTTCCACGTTCAAGGTCGGGAGGGGCATCGGTGAGGAGATACCCCTCGTCCAAGGTAGGGAGCAGCGGCTGCGCTTTGCTGGAGTAGCGGTAAAGAGATACCCCACGCCCAAGGTAAGAGAAACCCAAGTAAGACGGTAGGTGTTGCAGGACAGCATCAGAGGGCAGACACACTGAAACCATACTCACAGGAAACTAGTCAATCTAGTCACACTAGGACCACAGCCTTGTCTAACTCAAAGGCTTCAGTATATCTTTTAATGAATCTCAAATTACCAGTTAAATTTTGTGACTGTATTTGGGCAGTGAAAGATATTGAGGCCTCTACCTGGAGGCCGTGGGAGTAATCCAGTAACTTAGATATTCAGAAACCTGATGGTTGTATGTGTCCCACACAATAATCTTTGTCATGGTTATTAGAAGTAGCACTGGTCTTGTGCTTTCATTTAGCTTTTTGTCAATTCCTTTTGAGGTAGCATCTCTTTGTAATTTGATATGTGTGACATTTTGAAAAGTACTGTTCCTGATTCTGTACAGTTGAAGGTAGAAGCACATATCCAGAATGGAGTGTTCTTTTCTTCAGAATATTTATTTATTTATTTTTGGCTGCGTCGAGTCTTACTTGTAGCATACTGGATCTTAGTTTTCCGACCTGTGATTGAATCTGGGTCCCCTCCATTGGAAGGTGGATTCTTAACTGCTGGACCATAGGGCAGTCCTGAGAATGGAGTATTCTTTAAGATATGGTTAAAAATCACACAGCATTTTTCATTTTTAAGATTATCTACTATTGTGAGCTCCTTTGGCCATCTCTGTTGATCATGTCTGTGTCACTTGAGCCTAGCACAGTGGCTGAGTGGCTGTTGAACTTTCAAACTGAGCAGTAACAAGTATTCTTGCTGAGAGGGCAATCTACCAGAGGAGCTTTATCAGTAGAATGTTGCAGAGTCCTTTTACTAGCCAATTCCAGTGGCTGGGGTTGCGGTCTTCACAGAATGTACTCTGGCTTTCAACACTGGCTTTTCACTTTTTGGAACTTGCAAAGTTGGACATATCAAATGGGCTTAGATTTGAGAAAGCCCAGGGAGCTTTCAGTCCTCCTTTGGAGCTGGTGATTGTAGAGGATGCTGTGAGGGATGTGTCAGACCACTACTGTGTTTCTGGGCTTACCCTAGGCTGCTGTCTGCATTGCTTCAAAGGGCTTGCACTTGCTACTTTCTTCAGAGCACTGCCCTTGGACTACTGGAACCAATGACCAATTGGTGCAAGAGTAAGAAAGAGCAGTGCCCCTAGCTCGAGCTGGATAAGCTCTGAGGTTTAATTTGCACTGCAAGTGCGTGTTGAAATCAGGCTGAAGGTGGGACTTTGCCTGCGGTCATACCCTTGCGTGGCTTCTTCCCCTTCCACGTGCTTCTCATCTTCATTTCCATTTTCTCTCAGAAGTGCTTTCCTAATGAATCCTTGGTGTATGAATCCTCATCTCAGGATCTGCTTTCAAGGAAGTTGACTTGAGAGTAGTTAATGCATGCTTAATCCCGTGGCAGTGTTAATGGAAAATATTAGGAAAGTGCTTTGGGGTCTATTTTAGGCACCTGAGGGTCATGACACAGGGTTAAAGTAAAAAGCCTATAGAGAATCACAGGTGTCTGGATGTTGCTGGAGATGAGTGTCTTACTGGGCTGGGTACTGCCAGGTACCTGTGGCTTCTCTTTGTGCTTCTGGCAGAAGGCTTGAACTTGAGGTTCATGCTTGGGCAGGGGAGGCATCATCGGCTTGTCCTGGAGGGAGGGGAGGCAAGGTTAGTCTTGGGGCGGAGATCCCTGAGAGGAAGGGGATGAGATGAAAGCATAGTCAGAAAACATGGTCTATGTAAGTGATTGCTATGTGATTTTGGGCAATTAATTTTCCTTCTGGCCTTCAGGTATCCCTTCTGCTGCTCTCAGAAGTGAGGAAGATGGGCATTTACATTCAGATTCAACACATACTTAATCAACAACTACCATGTGTGGGCTCCATGCTTCCACATTTAATTCTGATAAAACCCCAAGGTGTGGTGATAGTGCTTCTTTTTAGAGATGCTGAGATTAAGGCCTAGAAAGGGAGTGGCTTGTCCAGGGTTCCATGGCAAGTAAGAGCCTAAATTAGACTTCTAACCATTCACGACATGATGTGTAAATGTAGACTTTGTGGTCTGATCACATCTTCTCTATTTATTTTGCATCTGAAGGGCTTTGCATATAATTATAGAAATATAAACATAATTAATAATATAAACTATATATAAAATAAATAGAGATGATGTAATCAGACCACAAAGCCTACATTTATGTATTATGTCATGAGTGATTAGAAGTCTAATTTACATATATGTATATACATATGGTTTCATGGGCTTCTCTGGTGGCTCAGATGGTAAAGAATCTGCCTGCAATGCAGGAGACCTAGGTTTGATCCCTAGGTTGGGAAGATCCCCTGGAGAAGGGAATGGCAATCCACTCCAGTACTTTTGCCTGGAGAATGCCACAGACAGAGGAGCCTGGCGGGCTACAGTCCATGAGGTCGCAAAGAGTTGGACATGACTGAGCGACTAACACACACAATATATATAGTTTATCTAAATATAATATGTATGTGAATAAGCATATATATCCTTACTTTTAGTGCCTGGAGCATTACTCATCTACATTCTTAGCATGGGGCAAGCTAATGAACATTATTAACCTAAGCCACACAATAATTAGGGAGACAAGATTCTTTGTTTATAACCTTCCTTTTCGATTTCATGTTTTAATTTTGTTACTTATGTTCCTTTCCATTTAGGACCAATCTTCTGCATCTTATGTGAAAGTGCTTAAGAAATAGGTATTGAATTAACCTTTGATAAGATCTTGTGGTGACTTTAGTGTTAAAACTAGGCAGGAGTGAATGATTCCATGTTGTAGAAATTGCTGTATCTGATGTATGGGAGGAAAACGTTCTCTTCCAGGCTACGAATGCTGTCTGCTGACTCTACCTCTTGAAATACATATCAAGAGACACCCAGTGTTTCTCATGAGGGTTCCTCAGGGCATGCTAACCTGGGCCAGCTGCCACCATGGAAACACCCAGGCAGGTAAGGGGCTGTGTGAATGGTCTGAAGGTTTCCACAGAGGTCATTCCATCTAGCACTTCTCAGCCTGGGCTGTGTGTTGTATCTGTGCCCCACCCAGTCCCAGAGCAAGTAAATGAGTGGCTTACAAGTCTTGCAAGGGAGGCCTTGGTGTTTTGTTTCTCAAGTTTCCATGGTGATTCTACTATGCAGACACAATCAAGAACCTCTATGCTATGCTAAGTCACTTCAGTCGTGTCCGACTCTGTGCGACCCCATAGACGGCAGCCCACCAGGCTCCCCCATCCCTGGGATTCTCCAGGCAAGAATACTGGAGTGGGCTGCCATTTCCTTCTCCAATGCATGAAAGTGAAAAGTGAAAGTGCAGTCGCTCAGGCCATTTCTTTACCCACACTTCTATCTCTATGCCTGTATCTCTCAAATTGTAAAAGACATCCAAGGGAAAGAATTCCATTGATTTTTAAAAATGATAGTATAATTTTTTTTATATGAAAGTGAAAGTGTTATTTGGTCAGTTGTGTCTGACTTTTTGTGGCTGCGTGGACTATAGCCCACCAGGCTCCTTTGTCCATGGAATTCCCCAGGCAAGAATATTAGAGTGGGTTGCTATTCCCTTCTCCAGGGGATCTTCCTGACCCAGGGATCAAGCCTGGGTCTCCTGAATTGCAGGCTGATTCTTTACTATCTGAGCCTCACAAAAGAATAACTCTGTAATTCTGATTTACATTTTTTTGTAGTAAGGCTCACAGTTTTAGTCAAACATATGGCCAATCAATGATTACTCTGCTAGCTTTTCTTTGAGAAATTTAAATTTTCCTCATTTTCATCTTTTATTTCTTTCTTGTTACATGTGTTGTCTTCAGCGCTGAATTGTTTCTTGACTTTCATGTATCTATGCAGCTTCCAGTTTTTGTCCTGTCCCATCAACATTCCTAGTCATATGGGTTTGGAACAAGGAAAGGAGTGTGGAAGTCTTGCTACCCAGTTAGATAGCCGCTAGCCTCATGGGCTCTTGGGCATTTGAAATGAGGCTGGTTCAAATTCATATGTGTTGTTAAGTACATTGTGTATGCCAGGTTTCAATGACTTAGTAGCAAAAAGCAAATGTAACACATATCATTAATAATTTGTTTTAAATTACTTTTTGAAGTTATATTTTGTATACACTGGGTTAAATATAACATTAAAATTAATTTACCTTCTGAAAACTTTTTTGAATGTGGCTACCAGAAAATTGAAGATTACCTTTGTGGCCCACATTTGTGGTTGGAATTCTATTTCTATTGGGTAGCACTGCTCTTGGTTACAAATGAGAAAACAGCAAAGAAGAAAATGAACTCTTTGCCATGGGGCTGGCTTCTGGGTTCTCAACTCAGGATTCTCTGTTTGCTTCGGCTGGCTGTTGGCATTGTGGTTTGTGTTATTATGAACAACTTGAGTCAGTGCTACTTTTTCTTAGTATCTGTTACTTACCTAGCATCTTCTGAACTTACACTTCTGCACTAGGAGAATCTGAGCTGGCCCTGCCCTCCTTCAGGTGGGATACTTCCCTGACTCCTCTAGATGTCAGTTAGCTCTTGCCCGTCAACTTTTTATGTAACACATTCCACTTTATACTTTCCTGAGCTTTGGCACAGTTGGCTTAAATCTCCCAAGTTCTTTCATGGGATTCTTCCTGTCAATCTTCTTCAGTCATTTTTCATTTGAAACTGAGTATGTATAGGGAAAGACAAGGGCTTTCTGTACTGCAGAGTATTGTCTTCCCTCTTCAAGTCTGATATTCCTAGATATGCTGCATAATTATGAAAACAAATGTATTAATTCAGTAGGAATAAATTTTCTCCTTGTTTAATCAAATTTTCTAGTTTGATATCTCCCACTGGATATTAGAAGAGAACATTTCCTTTCTTTTTTTTTTTAAATTTGGTATTTTTTCCTGTTATAAAAATAGCATATGTTTATTAAGAGAAATTTGGGAGACAGAAAAAAGTAGAAGGGAGAAAATAACATTCATGCTTCCACTATCCAAAAGTAATTATTGTTACTATTTTCCTATATTTCCTTTCTGTTTTTTCCTTTTATCTCAAGATTTTTCATAATTGTATATATATGTGTATTTTTATTCTTGTTTTTACTTCACACCATGTCATTACCATTTTCCAAATCTCTTTCTATTCTTTTTATACATGTAATTTTTAAGGGTTGCATTTTTAAAAATTTATTTTTAATTGAGGAAACATTACAATGTTTTGTTTGTTTCTGCCATACAGCAACACAGATCAGCCACAATTATATATGTACCACCTCCCTGTTAAGCCTCCCTAAGTGTTGTGTTTTTAAAGACTGTATTCAGTTGAATTCATATCTTATAATTCATGTGACCATTTCCTCACTGCTTGATATTTACTCTGTTTTTAATTTTAAAGTATAGTTTCTTGATCTTTCTAAATCGATAGTTACCCTTTTCCATAATACTGGGTTTTGTGATGTATTTACCAAATCCACCTACAATGATTACCCTGACCCTGTTATTTCCTATATTAAGTAATTGAAGCTTGAAGGATTATTACTCAGTCCACTGATAATAACTTTTGTCAGAGTTTCCCGGTTTAAGTGCGAACAGGACCAGGTTGGGTATGTTGACCAAAGCGTGGGAGGTTTCAGTTCTACCACACATGGGGGTTTCCTGAAACAAGGGTTTCTTGTCAGACCACCACCATCAAATTTCAAGTTTATCTTTCCTTAATCATAGCACAACATGAAAAAAAGCTCCAGAACATTCTGCTTTGAAAAATGTGTTAGTGACACATGTAAATCCCCAAACATCAATAATTTGAAACGGTTTGAATATAAGTTTTATATTGCAATTACTAGCTATATGGCACTCATATGCATCAGTTTTGGTTTGCAGAGTTCCTTGAGGAAATTTGGGTAGTGATTCAGAAGGCTAGCAGATCCTTTCGGCAGCTAGGAAGGAATTCTTCCCATATTTGTACTGCCAGATTAGAGGTATGTAGACCTATGGTCAAAAGATCTATCATATGCTGTTGAATTCTTGGCAATAACTGACTCAGGAGGGGGTAATTCACATATGTCATCATCCTTTGTTGGATTATGATCCAAAATGTCAGCCTTGGGTAAGAGTGGATTATTATTTCTTATTAAATATGCTCTTTTTGCCCTTGAGCTTCCTAAACAAAAACTAACTGAGGTCATTGAACTTGATGAATCTGAAGCTGATGCATGTTTAGTGTGTCTGTGTGCTGCTTGTAATTGGGTGAGTGCGAACATGCAAGGTTCTGGAATTCTATTAATTTCTTGGGAGAATGGATGAACTCTGCATTGAGTTATCTTTTCTTCATCAGGGCCCGTGGGTTTGCAACCAGAGTGGAAACTTCTGTGTTAAACGCAAGACAGAGCACCAAGTTTCAGTGTTTTTAAAAATCTCTAGCCCATTGTAGATAATTTATGTGATGTTGGCACTACTGGGTCTAGGGGACAGCAATTCAGAATCTATATGAATAGCTCTGCATATTTGAAAAGAAAATTTGAGGTGAAAAATATTGATTCTTCTTTTTTTAAAACAGTGTTAATAACACACACTATTATGGGCTTAAATGACAATGAATTAAACAAGCTAGTGGGAGTAGTCTCTGTTTTTTGGACTCAGTGGAAATGGTTTAAAATTGATTTAATTTTAGATCACACTGCTAAGTCAGAGTAAAAGAATAGTCTCAAGAATAGTTTCACCCTCAAATTAATTTCAGTTTAACTCTTAGACCGATCATTTCATGGGTGAGTCTACATGTCAGTTTTGCAGATGGGATATACTGGTTTTTGTATGTAAGCTTTGACGTTGTAGTTCTTATAAATGATTTTTCCATTGTAATCCATTTCCATTATAATATTTAATTAATATTTAAATATTAAAATTATAATAATTTCCATTATAATTACATTATAAAATTGTAATTATTATATTGAATGAATACAATTTTTTAAGTATTGAATTTCTAAATGGTGACTATTTCCCTAAATGAGGTACATCTTGAAATAATGGGAAATTATAGCACTTTCAAAACTCTGCACATGGGCTTTTTTTCAGAGGCATCTCCTAATTTCTTTTTAAGTTTCTATAACCCAGATTATAGCCACTTTTTTTTCCTCTTAAAACTCCCTTGAAGAACGCCCCTGCTCCCGTAGATGAAAGCATTAGAGAGCAAGGTAGAGTTGAATGAAGACTTTGTGAGGGGTATAAACGAGGAAGTTTATTTCACAAATTCCATAGCAAACAATGCGAAATCGCATTTTAACATTTTTATTCCCCAGAGTTCTCTTTCTTGGCTGTTGGCCTGTATTGTTTCTCCTTGACCCATCCAGTGCTCAGTATAGCTGACTCCAGTCTCCTCTCAGTTCTGGGGCTTCTCATATTTATCTCCCTTTTATTACTCAAAGTAATTTGGTTCTTCCTTGGCTCTGAACACAAGCTCTGTTGCAGCTGCTCATCAAAATATCAGGCTCTTCTGTAGCTAGTACCCACTTTATCTGAGATGACAATAGAAGCTAAAAATACACCACATTCTATGTAACATTTAAAACTTGCTTCTCTTTTTAAAAAAATAGGTTTATGCATCACTTCTCTGTTGTCATGAGGAGAGATCTAGAATTTCTTTTGAAAAAACAAACATAAATCTAAACCACAAGGGCCTTGGAAATGTCAGAACATTAATTTTAATAATGTAAAGGCTTAAGATAAAATCTGAAAGCTGAAAGAGATCATAATATTATAGTAAGTAAATTTGGTTTCAGTCAGAGCCTACTGGTTTGTCTAAACCAAACCCAGGAAAAATTTTGACAGCATTTGTCAATTAACTACGTACTGTTGATTGACTGTACATTTCTACTACAAGGGCATTTTGCTTTAGATCTTCTGAGATTAATCTCAATGTGTTCCCTTCTCCCATGCATTTTAGATTGATATATTATCTGTCTTTTGTGGGTAGAAAATGAAGACAACTTGAAAAGAGTATAAAGAAAGGATAGATATTTCTCTTGATTCTACTATCCAGATCAGTGTTAACTACAATGAACTTGTGAAGGCATTTTATTGCTCCCATTTCTCTTATATCTGAGTATCTTTGTTTTCTCCTCTTCTTTTCTCTTTCTATTCCACATACTATTTATTTAAAAAATAATTGCGATCATACTATACCTTATTGTCATGGCTTGAATGGTGCTCCCCTCACCCTAAAAGCTAGATCCACTGGAAACTGTGTATGTGATCTTATTTGGATAAAGGGTCTTTGCCTATATAATTAAGTTAAGAATCTTGAGATGAGATCATCCTGGTAATCCAATCACAAGTGTATAAGAGAAGAGCAGGGAAGAAGATAGACAAAAAGATAAGGTGAAGATGGAGGCAGAGATTGGAGCTATAAAGCCCGAAATCAAGGATGCCTGAGGCTATTGGGAGCTGGGGGAGAGGTGTGGAACGCATCCTTCTCCAGAGCCTGTCGGGAGAGCAGCATTGTGCATACACCTTGATTTTGGACTTCTAGCCTGTAGAACTGTGAGAGAGTAATGATTTACTGTTTTAAGACCTACTTTGTGGTCCACTGTTAAAGTGGACTTAGGAAACAAATGCTCAAAGTTTTTTTAGCTTTTAACCAGAGGTTCTATGTTTGTTTATTTGTTCATTTTTTCCTTTTCACTCAGGCATTTATTAAACCCTACTCTGTATCAGGCAGAATGCTATGTGCTGGGGATGCAGAGTTAAATAAAAGATAATTTTTGCCCCCAATAAAATACATTCATACATATACTGTATGTAATAGGTTTATCTCTAAAATTGCCAGGATACACTCACATTTCATTGTTTTTACTCACAGGTAAGGTGAGTGAGCAAAACAACTCATCTCATTAGGAATGAGCAGCTTTCTAAATTTTTTGTCAGTATACAGACAAACTGATGCCAAGTGACAGAAAACCTCAGTAGGATTTGGGAGCCTGGGTGGAAATGGGGCCTTAAAGCTGTAATTCAGGGAACATTAAACCACCTTTAAATGTGAACAGTATTCTCAAAAACCAAGATCTAGTTCCTTATTCCACGTCAGGAATTTAAAAATTTCTTTCTTGATCTTTGGCAAGGAAATTATAATAGTGACAGGAGAAAGAGAGGTCAGTGTGAATAGAAGTAAGAATAATCATCTCTAAATTAGAATTAAAGACCCAAAAGCATCTGGGAATTTGGAGGCTGTAAGAGTGATATTGTCAGCAACCCATGAAAAGAAAAACTCTGATTGTGGCATTGTGGACTAGTTCCTAATGGTAAGGAAGAGAGGGGAAGTGTAATTGAGATTCTGATGCTGAACATTTCAGAAGGAATTGACTTGGATGATGGGGAAAGAATTAGTTTTTAAAGATGTGAAAGAAATTGTTAGCATTTTAAATGAAGAATGTATGTGGGAAAAGTGTACTTTCTCTAAGCTTTAGAAGAGAGTACACATTAATTCAAAATAAGTATTGGGTTTTAAACTTGACTAATTTCCAGTGTTAAGCCCAGTATGGGGGCGTTCCAGGGGTAAAGAAGAAAAGCAAAGCACTGAGAAATGGAATTGAGATTAGAGAGGGCTTCATGACGGAGAATGCATGGACTACAATGAAGATTGAAGGGGACTGTGTTGGCAACAGGGCATGTTTCATTTGGATCTAATTTTCTCTGTGTGTCAATCAACACACTCCTGGGCTTCATCAGAGATATGAAGTAGACATTGTACAGGAGCTTTGAGAGTAGTGGCAGGAATTCATGTGGGTCGAGAAGAGTTAGACACGACTGAGCGACTTCACTTTCACTTTTTCTTTTCATGCATTGGAGAAGGAAATGGCAACCCATTCCAGTGTTCTTGCCTGGAGAATCCCAGGGACAGGGGAGCCGGGTGGGCCGCCGTCTATGGGGTCACACAGAGTCGGACACGACTGAAGCGACTTAGCAGCAGTACTCACCTATCATTAAGCCTACATTTATGTAACACCTCTGTACCAGCCACTGTGCTGATACAGGGCTGATACAGGGCTGATACAGGTATACAGGGATTATTAAGACCCGTGTTCCTTCCCTTGGGGAGCCCAGAGTCCAGAGAAGGAGGTGGACAAACAGATTATTATTTTATAGCAGTAGGTGCCATGATAAAAGGAAGCATGAAGTGCTCTGGGAGAATACACATTGTTGTTGAGTTGTTAAGTCGTATCCGACTCTGTGACCCCATGGAGTGCAGCATGCGGTGCTTACCTGTCCTTCACTATTTCCTGAGTTTGCTCAAACTCACGTCCATTGAGTTGGTGATGCCATCCAGCCATCTCATCTTCGGTCACCCCCTTCTCCTCCTGCCCTCAATCTTTCCAAAAATCAGTTTCTTTTCCAGTGAACCAGCTCTTGGCATCAGGTGGCCAAAGTATTGACCACTTCAGCATCAGTCCTTCTAATGAATATTCTGGGTTGATTTCCTTTAGCATTGACTGGTTTGATCTCCTTGCTCTCTAAGGGACTCTCAAGAGTCTTCTCCAGTACCACAGTTTGAAAGCATCAGTTCTTTGGCACTCACCCTTGTTTATGGTCCAACTCTCACATCCATACACAACTACCAGAAAAACCATAGTTTTGACTCTACAGACCTTTGTTGGCAGAGTGATGTCCCTGCTTCATAATATGCTGTGTAGGTTCATAATAGCTTTTCTTCTAAGGAACAAGTGTCTTTTAAAATCACAGTCTGCAGTGACTTTGGAATCCAAGAAAGTAAAATCTGCCCCTGTTTCCATTGTTTCCCTATCTATTTGCCCTGAAGTGATAAGGCCAGATGCCATGATGTTAGTTTTTTGAATGTTGAGTTTTAAGCCAGCTTTTTCACTCTTCTCTTTAACCTTCATCAGGAGGCTCTTTAGTTCCTCTTTGCTTTCTGCCATTAGTGTGGTGTCATCTGCGTATTTGAGGTTGTTGATATTTCTCCCAGCAGTCTTAATTCTAGCTTGTGATTCATCCAGCCTGGTATTTCGCCTGATGTGCTCTGCATAAGCAGGGTGACAGCCTTATTATACTCCTTTTCCAATTTGAACCAATCCATTGTTCTGTGTCCGGTTCTAACTATTGCTTCTTGATCTGCATACAGGTTTCTCAGAAGACAGGTAAAGTGGTCTGGTATTTCCATCTCTGTAAGAATTTTCCACATTTTGTTGTGATCCACACAGTCAAAGGCTTTAGCATAGTCAGTGAAGCAGAAGTAGATGTTTTTCTGGAACTCTTTTGCTTTTTCAATGATCCATTGGATGTTGGCAATTTGATCTCTGGTTCCTCTGCCTTTTCTAAATCCAGCTTGAACATCTGGAAGTTCTAGGTTCATGTACCGTTGAAGCCTAGTTGAAAGATTTTGAGCCTTTCGTTGTTACCAAGTGAAATGAGTGCAATTGTATGGTAGTTTGAATATTCTTTGGCATTGCCCCAAATTCTTTGGGATTGGAATGAAAACTGACCTTTTCCAGCCCTGTGGCCATTGCTGAGTTTTCCAAATTTGTTGGCGTATTGGGTGCAGCACCCAAAGTGCCTGAAGACCTACGGATAGAGGTTTGTAACATTGTACAGGAGGTGGTGACGAAAACCATCCCAAAGAAAAGGAAATGAATGAAGGCAAAATGGTTATCTGAGGAGGCCTTACAAATAGTTGAGAAAAGAAGATAAGTGAAGGACAAAGGAGAAAAGGAAAGACATACCCAGTTGAATGCAGAGTTCTAAAGAATAGCGAGGAGGGATAAGAAAGACTTCTTAAGTGAACAAGGCAAAGTAATAGAGGAAAACAATAGAATGGAAAAGATTAGAGATCACCAAGAAAATTAGATATACCAAGGGAACATTTCATGCAAATATCAGTTCAGTATCAGTTCAGTCGCTCAGTCATGTCAGACTCTTTGCGACCCCATGGACTACAGCACATTAGGATTCCCTGTCCATCACTAACGCCTTGAGCTTACTCAAACTCCTGTCCATCGAGTTGGTAATGCCATCCAACCATCTCATCCTCTGTTGTCCCCTTCTCCTCCTGCCTTCAATCTTGCCTACCATCAGAGTCTTTTTCAATGAGTCAGTTCTTCCCATCAGGTGGCCAAAGTATTAGAGTTTCAGCTTCAGCATCAGTCCTTTCCAATGAATAGTCAGGACTGATTTTCTTTAGGATGGACTGGTTGGATCTCCTTGCAGTCCAAGAGGCTCTCAAGAGTCTTCACTAACACCACAGTTCAAAAGCATAAATTCTTCTGCGCTCCACTTTCTTTATAGTCTAATTCTCAGATTTGTACATGACTACAGGAAAAATAATAGCTTTGACTAGATGGACCTTTTTTGGCAAAGTAATGTTTCTGCTTTTTAATATGCTGTCTAGGTTGGTCATAAATTCTTTTCCAAGGAGCAAATGTCTTTTAATTTCATGGTTGCAGTCAACATCTGCAGTGATTTTGGAGCCCAAGAAAATAGTCTCTCACTGTTTCCATTGTTTCCCCATCTGTTTGCCATGAAGTGATGGGACTGGATGTCATGATCTTAGTTTTTTTAATGTTGGGTTTTAAGCCAACTTTCACTCTCCTCTTTCACTTCCATCAAGGGACTCTTTAGTTCTTCACTTTCTGTCATCAGAGTGGTGTCATCTGCATATCTGAGGTTTTTGATATTTCTCGCAGCAATCTTGATTCCAGCTTGTGCTTCAACCAGCTCGGCATTTCTCATGATGTACTCTACATATAAATTAAATAAGCAGCATGACAATATACAGCCTTGACGTACTCCTTTCCCGATTTGGAATCAGTCTGTTGTTCCATGTCCAGTTCTAACTGTTGCTTCTTGACCTGCGTACAGATTTCTCAGGAGGCAGGTCAGGTGGTCTGGTATTCCCATCTCTTTCAGAATTTTCCACAGCTTGTTGTGATCTACACAGTCAAGTGCTTTGGTCAATTAATAAAATAGAAGTAGATGTTTTTCTGGAACACTCATGCTTTTTCAATGATCCAACAGATGTTCATAATTTGATCTCTGGTTCCTCTGACGTTTCAAAATTCACATTGAACATCTGGAAGTTAATGGTTCACGTACTGTTGAAGCCTGGCTTGGAGAATTTTGAGCATTACTTTGCTAGCCTGTGCGATGAATGCAATTGTGTGGTAGTTTGAGCATTCTTTGGCATTGCCTTTCCTTGGGATTGGAATGAAAACTGACCTTTTCCAGTCCTGTGGCCACTGCTGAGTTTTCCAAATTTGCCGGCATATTGAGTGCAGCACTTTCACAGCATCATCTTTCAGGATTTGAAATAGCTCAACTGGAATTCCATCACCTCCACTAGCTTTGTTCGTGTGATGCTTCCTAAGGCCCACTTGACTTCACATTCTAGGATTTCTGGCTTTAGGTAAATAATCACACCATCGTGGTTATCTAGTTCATGAAGATCTTTTTTGTATAGTTCTTCTGTCACAAAGCAGGTCAAAGGCTAACAGAGTTTTGCCGAGAGAATGCACTGGTCATAGCAGATACCCTCTTCCAATAACACAAGATAAGACTCTATACATGGACATCACCAGATGGTCAGTACCAAAATCAGATTGATTATATTCTTTGCAGCCAAAGATGGAGAAGCTCTATACAGTCAGCAAAAACAAGACCAGGAGCTGACTGTGGCTCCGATCATGAACTCCTTATTGCCAAATTCAGACTTAAATTGAAGAAAGTAGGGAAACCACTAGACCATTCAGGTATAACCTAAATCAAATCCCTTACGATTATACAGTAGAAGTGAGAAATAGATTCAAGAGATTAGATCTGATAGACAGAGTGCCTGAAGAACTATCCTTGGAGGTTTGTGACATTTTACAGGAGGCAGGGATCATGACCATCCTCAAGAAAAAGAAATGCAAAAAGGCAAAATGGTTATCTGAGGAGGGCTTACAAATAGCTGAGAAAAGAAGAGAAGCTAAAGGCAAAGGAGAAAAGGAAAAACATACTCATTTGAATGCAGAGTTCCAAAGAATAGCAAGGAGATATAAGAAAGCCTTCCTCAGTGATCAATGCAAAGAAATAGAGGAAAAATAACAGAATGGGAAAGACTAGAGATCTCTTCAAGAAAATTAGAGATACCAAGGGAACATTTCATGTAAAGATGCATACAATAAGGGACAGAAATGGTATCGACCTAACAGAAGCCCAAGATATTAAGAAGAGGTGGCAAGCATACAGAGAAGAATTGTACAATAAGTTCTTAGTGACCTGGATAATCATGATGGTGTGGTCACTCACTTATTGCCAGACATCCTGGAAAGTGAAATCAAGTGGGCCTTGGGAAACATTACGAACAAAACTAGTGGAGGTGATGGAATTCCAACTGAGCTATTTAAAATCCTAAAAGATGATGTTGTGAAAGTGTTTCACTCAGTATGCCAGTAAATTTGGAAAACTCAGCACTGGCCACAGAACTGGAGAACACACATGGGAGGATCTTAACCCACGTTTTGGGAGGCTAGTAGCAGAGATACCATTGTCTCAGGATAAATCATGGAAAAATTGTCTTCTAACAGAGGTCATCCATTGGAGAGCTAATTGAATGAGGGGAGGGGATGCGAGGGGAGGGAGACAGAAGAGAATTAGGGAAGGGTCCAGGTCATAAAGGACTTCAGATCAGATCAGATCAGATCAGTTGCTCAGTTGTGTCTGACTCTTTGCGACCCCATGAATCGCAGCACGCCAGGCCTCCCTGTCATCACCAACTCCCGGAGTTCACTCAGACTCAGGTCCATCGAGTCAGTGATGCCATCCAGCCATCTCATCCTCTTTCATCCCCTTTTCCTTCTGCCCCCAATCCCTCCCAGCATCAGAGTCTTTTCCAATGAGTCAACTTTTCGCATGAGGTGGCCAAAGTACTGGAGTTTCAGCTTTAGCATCATTGCTTCCAAAGAAATCCCAGGGCTGATCTGCTTCAGAATGGACTGGTTGGATCTCCTTGCAGTCCAAGGGACTCCCAAGAGTCTTCTCCAACACCACAGTTCAAAAGCATCAATTCTTGGGCGCTCAGCCTTCTTCACAGTCCAACTCTCACATCCATACATGACCACAGGAAAAACCATAACCTTGACTAGGCAGACCTTTGTTGGCAAAGTAATGTCTCTGCTTTTGAATATGCTATCTAGGTTGGTCATAACTTTCCTTCCAAGGAGTAAGCGTCTTTTAATTTCATAGCTGCAGTCACCATCTGCAGTGATTTTGGAGCCCAGAAAAATAAAGTCTGACACTGTTCCACTGTTTCCCCATCTATTTCCCATGAAGTGATGGGACCAGATGCCATGATCTTCGTTTTTTGAATGTTGAGCTTTAAGCCAAGACTTTTTCACTCTCCACTTTCACTTTCATCAAGCGGCCTTTGAGTTCCTCTTCACTTTCTGCCATAAGGGTGGTGTCATCTGCATATCTGAGGTTATTGATATTTCTCCCGGCAATCTTGATTCCAGCTTGTGTTTCACCAGGTGGCTAAGTGGTAAAGAATCTGCCTGCCAATGTAGGAGACGTAAGAGATGTGAATTTGATCCTTGGGTTGGGAAGATACCCTGGAGGAGGAAATGGCAACCCATTCCAGTATTCTTGCCTGGAAAATCCCATGCACAGTGGCACCTGGCAGGCTACAATCTATACGTTTGCAAAGAGTCAGACACGACTGACTGAACGACTGAGCATGCACAGGTCATAAAGGTGACTAACACCCGGAGCCTGAGAACATGCTGGGTGAAAAATACAGATAGATGAATTAGCATAAATCCATTCTCTCATGTTTGAAACTACCTGCTTTGTGAAATGTGGTCCATCTATGACTGTCATTGTCATGTATAGACATCTCATTACAGGGGTATTGAATGGCACAGCAGTATGGTTATTAGGGAAAGCCCACCAGTCTAGTGTCAGGAAGCTGATGTCTTATTTCAGCTTTGTCACTAATTTGCTGTGTGACTAAGGAGCAAGGACTTCAATTTTCTCATCTACAAAACAAGGGAGTGGATATCAGTCATTTAAAAACTTTTTCCAACCAGCAGATCCCTTTCAAATGAAATCTTATATAGAAGTCCAGTGTATAGAATATATACAAGTACAGCTGGGGTTCTCAGCTGCCATCTTACTGTCTATGGTGGCCCCTGAGGGGCCAGCACAAGCATTTCTGGACCATACAGTGCTTCTCTCAGTGAGGTCTGAGGACTGCTTTTCCCAGACCTACTGAATCAAAATCTCTGAGTCTGGGAGAGGACTCTGTTAGCACGTTATGGGATTCTTGTGCATGTTGAAGTTTGAGTACCATTGGGCCAGATATTCAAGGTCCTTTCTAGCTCTTAGGACTAAGGCTCTGTGATTCTCTTCACCTTTGTGGTGATGGTGAAGATCTTAAGAAGTGAAGTCAGTACAAAAAGACAACACAAAACGGGATACTGGAAATGTAAGGATGAATATAATGGTAATAAATAATAGAAGATGATGATGGGAGAGGAAAGTTAGATATGAGAGTAAGTTACAGAATATATTAGGGAAAGAAGAAAGGGATTTTAACCATAGCATCTTCCAACAATGAGAATATTGTATTCCAAATGGGAGAAAGTGTAGCAGAAAGTATCAGAAAACAGTTCAGAGCATGATGTTCCCAGGGTTAATGCCTTAACCAGACGCTCCCAAATCCTGCTTGTCTCTATCACAGCACATAGTGTCATGATGGTCTTCTTACATTTGATTTATTTGTATTTTTGATGCTTATTACATCAGTTAATGTTAGGTACCAGAAATTCAGTGAACCCCAATAGACATGGTCTCTGCAACCATAAACACAGTATCTAGTGAGAAGGGTAGACTTAATAAAGTACTGTTAAATACTTAGTTAAATACTTAATAAAATACTGGTTTAGTTGCTAAGTCCTGTCTGACTCTTGGATCCCATGGACTGTAGCCTGCCAGGCTCCTCTGTCCATGGGATTCTCCAGGTAAGAATACTGGAGTGGATTGCCATTTCCTTCTCCAGGGGATCTTCCCGATCCAGGAATCGAATGCGGGTCTCCTGAATTGCCAGCAGATTCTCTACTGACTGAGCTATGAGGGAAGCCCAATAAAATACAGTAGTCTCCTCTTATCCAAGACCAGCTTCTCTCCCCCACGGATGCCTGAAATCATGGACAGTTGCTGCTGCTGCTGCTAAGTCGCTTCAGTCGTGTCCGACTCTGTGCGACCCCATAGATGGCAGCCCACCAGGCTCCCCCGTCCCTGGGATTCTCCAGGCAAGAACACTGGAGGGGGTTGCCATTTCCTTCTCCAATGCATGAAAGTGAAAAGTGAAAGTGAAGTCGCTCAGTCGTGTCCAACTCTTAGTGACCCCATGGAGTGTAGCCCACCAGGCTCCTCCATCCATGGGATTTTCCAAGCAAGAGTACTGGAGTGGGGTGCCATTGCCTTCTCTGATATTTTTTCCTGTACATACATAATTATGATAAAGTTTTAAAACTAGGCACAGTAAGAAAATGTCTGAATTGCCAGCATCACTATTCCCATGCTTCGGAACTATTATTAAGTAAAGTAAGGATTACTTGAACACAAGCACTGCAGTGCTGTGACAGTGATCTGATAGCCTAGGTGGCTACTAAGTGACTAAAGGGTGGGATATACTGAACAAAGGGCTGGTTGATGTACCAGGTAGGATGGAGGAGGACAGAGCAAGATTTCTTCATGCTACTCAGAACACTGCATGATTTAAAACTTATGAGTTATTTCTGAAATTTTCCATTTGATGTTTTTAGACTGTGGCTGGCCGCAAATAACTAAAACTGCAGAAACTAAAACCACAGATAAGGGAGAACCACTGCAGTCACGCTAAGTGGTGTGTAATTATGAACCAAGGCGGGTGCTGTTGAGGAAAACTATGATTCTGAAGCATGGGTTTTTTTTGGGTATGTGTGGCAGGGGAAGTGGATAGAGGTAAGGAAATTGAGAAAAGGGTTCTTTGCAAGAGTAGTAAATTTAAGCTGAGAGCTTATGACAACTAGAAGTTAATTAGATGAGGGGTGGGGTGATGGAATGAGAAGGAGAACTACAGACAGAGGGAGCAGCATGTTCAAAGGCCCTGTGGTAGAAAGGAGGATGTGATCATGGCAGAAGCGCAAAGGGCAAGACTGAGAGAAAAGCAGTGTGAAGCAAGGCTGGAAAAATGGTCCAAGGTCAGAGCCTGAAGGGCCTTGAAGACCGCATTGAGAGTTTGAGTGTTTTCCTAAAAACAGAGAGAATATGTGGAAGGATTTGCTTTTCGAAAAGTGCATGTTTGTTGCATGGAGGAAAAGTCAGTGGAAGGGGGTCATGATAGATGTGAGAGAAGGCAGTTGTCCTGCTCTGCTTGTCTGTCATGTCACTTTAAGTTACTGGAAGCTGCTACAGTCTCTGTATTTCCGTCACCTGACTGAGCAGCATCCTGCATGGAGTTGAGGTTCAATAATTGTGTGATGGATGAACTAAATGCATTTAAATTAAACAGCTCACTTTGAGGCAAGATCAGAATATCTTTTTAGTATTCCCTATCCTTCTTCTTCCCTGCAACTAATATGGGAAAGCGGGGTATCCACATATTGCATATTCTGTGCACATCATTGTCTGCTGTCATCACCACTGGAAAATGGTGTCTGCTGTGGGGTCTTTGGATGTCAGCCCCATCCTCAACCCAAATGCCTTGTATTATTTGGAGTCTCCCTGATGTTGCTGCACCTTAAGATGCCTGAGACTGTGCTTGACGTTAAAGAAAGGGAGAGGATTTGGTCCATCTGGGCTTCATTTCTGAATTAGCAGAGCTCTAGGAAGCATTTGAAGCAATGCTTACTGTTTGCTTCTCAGCTCTCCCCAGGTTGCAGCATGTCAGAAAAACAAAGATGTGGGAGCCCAGGCGGCTCTCAACACTGGGGATGAGGTTGTGGAGATGGGCTTCCTTGTGTCTGCATCTGATGCTGCCCTCCAGCAGGACTTTGTGAATTGCCTGCTAATGAATCCTGTTAACCCAGTTTGCTTGTCTGGTTACCTTGCCCTCTTCCAGACATTTGCATTCAGGCACACTTTCCCCCTTCACACTGCTAAATTTAAGGCTTCATTTTCAAATCAAATATTCATCTGGATGGCTGCCTGATAAATCACATGTGGAGAGCTGAGAGACCCAGGCAGGGAACTGTGCCCTTGCTTCTGGAGAGCGGGTCTGGAAACCATATGAACTGTAAATCGTTTTAAAATGTAGAAAAGTAAAGCTTTCTGCCAAAAGGGGAAAGCTGAGGTTTTTTTTTTTTCTCTTTCTAGACTCAGTTATTAGATATGTGTTGGAAGTTACTGACCTCTACCATATAGTCTGTGTACTGTCTCTGTCAACAGGGCCTGGAGCATCCAAACTTAATCCCCTTGAGGCTTCAGCTCTGCCAACACTTGCGTTATTAGAAATAGGTTTTGGGGTCACAGCTATGGAAGTTATTAGGTCTGTGCCTTTACTGGAGATTTGCCTTCTTTCACTTACTATTTTCTTCTGAAACTTGGATACTAAACATAGATTATTATTATTTTTTAAATAATAGAACCTAATTTTCTTATAAGAGTAAGAAAAAGAATAAATAGAAGAAGGGACCTGGCTTCCTCTATTTGCTCCCCCTCAGGTAACTAACATGCTGCAACCTCACTTCCCACATCTGTCCTGTTTTCTGTTGTGCTTTCTCTTTTTCACTTGACACTTCATTATAGAAAGTAATTCCATAAGACCTTTGCTTTTCTTTATTGCCTTTGGCCTTAATTCTTTTGGGTGCCAAGGCACAGAGATGCCATCACTCCTTTTTATATGTAGACTATCAGTGAGGACCTTTTAATTGTGTTCTGGTGAATCACTTCAGAGTTTTCTTTTTTTCTTCACTCCAAATTTTGTCCTTTCTTTGTATCTCTCTTCTCACTCTTCTAGGAGTAAAGAAGAAAGAAGATTGGATTTGAGATACAAAGAGTGATAAGAAAACAATATTCAATGTAGGCCTTTTAAAGTAGAGAACATTTTCGAATACTAGATGTCTAAAAAGGTAGAAATTGTAATAGCATATGTAAATTAGTGCAAAGTATCTCAGCATAAGTACTTAGAATTGGCATGCAAATTTGTTCATGCCAGTCTGGTATGAAGTTTCAAATCTGGTACTGATAATGTCGAACTAATTTTAGTCCTACTCAAATGATACTTAATTATTGACCACCATCCCTAGCGTAAAAATCTCCCAGTTAACCAAGTCGACAACACAGTTCCCAGCAGTGGCTCTTATGATTAGGGGAGAAGTTCAGAAGAGAAAAGATTGTTATTTACATACTTGCCTATGTATTGTTGTTGTTCAGTTGCTGAGTCATGTCTGACTCTTTGCGACCCCATTGACTGTAGCCCACCAAGC
Source organism: Bos mutus (assembly GCF_027580195.1). Classification (NCBI taxonomy): domain Eukaryota; kingdom Metazoa; phylum Chordata; class Mammalia; order Artiodactyla; family Bovidae; genus Bos; species Bos mutus. The sequence goes on along the minus strand of NC_091626.1, from coordinate 48,486,608 downwards.
TCCTCTGTTCATGGGATTTCCCAGGCAAGAATACTGGAGTGGGTTGCCATTTCCTCCTCCAGGGAATCTTCCTGACCCAAGGATTGAACCGGTGTCTCCTGTATTGGCAGGCAGATTCTTTACCACTTAGCCACCTGGAAAGCCAGATATATATTAGCAGATTACAAATAAAACCATAAGGCCTGAATTCCCCTGATATCTAAAAAGTATAGAGGGCCCGGGGAGTTTGAGACCAGTGTGTCATTGCTCTGACACAGAAAAACTTCATCCAAGAGCTGGGTGGAGCATACAGTGTAGAATATTTTCTAGAAACTAATTCAAAGGGCAACTTTCTGATGGAACGTTTTCATCTTCTTAATAGAGAAAACTGGAGTCTACTCTGGACCAAAAAAAAAAAAAAGGATCATCTAGGTAGATCCAGGGGTCAGAGAATTTTAGAGACTTTGAGATTTGAGGAATGCCAGAGAGAAATAAAGGGACTGTATTATAAGGCCCTGTATTTCCCACCCCTCTTGCCTCTAAAGTATGAGAAATAGAACTACCATTTAATATTCTAACCTTCAACCCAAAGTCTTCGGCTGTTCCAAGGTTTTCCAGAGTTGTGGCCCATGGAGTAATGGATGGGGCAGTGCATGTATTAGGTATACCTTCACCAGAAGCTGGGTTTAGCTAGGCCTACAGGTTCCAGGAAGAGTGGATTAGTTTGGGAGTTCAGGTTATTGTGCTAAGTCGTGGCATGGGAGAATGTTGAAGTTCCTGCTTACACCTAACACTATTGGCCTGGATAGGGCTCCACAAGAGAGCCAGCCAGTCCTATTGGGACCACTTGAATTATTGTTCCAGCACTATTAAAACCAGACATACACCTATTCTGAGCCAAAGAGAAATGTTTAAGTCTGTCTTAGTTCCCTAAATATTAAGTATCTTCAGTGTGCCAGAGATGATTAACATGCTATTTCTAGTTTCATGAATTCTCATTTTGTGGGGAGAGAGAGAAACAAGTAGGTAATTTCAGTATAATGTGGACGATGATGGGAATTTTCATGAACTGTCATAGAAACATTGAAGAAAGGATACTTACTCTAGAGGTCAGAGGAGGCTTCCCGGAAGAGGTGAATCTTTGACTAAAATTAATCAATTAAAAATATAATAATACAGAAAAATCAAAATTTCTACTTTTTGGAGTAAAGTATTTTTCCTTGTATTTTTTGTTTTTTGTATATATGCAAAAAAGCCCATGCAATAGCTTTACATTTTACTTTTTTCTTTTGATATAACTCATTTATGTCATTAAAAATTATTTGAAAACTTTTTTTAGTAGTTAAATAATAGATATGCTATAATTGATCATTCCCCTATTAGGAAATTAACTTGTTTCTAATATTTTGTTTTACTATATAATTCTAGGAGGAGCATTTTTGAAATGTTTCATATGTATCTTTATTTCTTTAGGTTATGTTTCTTTCTTTTTTTTTAACTTTTATTTTGCATTTTGATATAGCTGGTTAACAATCTTATGATAGTTTCAGGTGAACAGTGAAGAGACTCAGCCATACATATCCATGTACCCATTTTCACCCAAATTCCCCTCCCATCCAGGTTGTCTGTATTTCCTGACCAGGCTGTATTTCTACGGAATCTAGACTTTGTCCTTTTTAAAGGTTCTTAATAATGTTGTGAAATTGCTTTCTAGGAAGTTCATGCCCATTTATCCTCCCATTTGAACAAAGTGGTTTTTCCACAACACCATCAGAACTTTGAGTATTATCATTTTGAAAATCTAGGCTAATTGCGTAAGATGTTTTGCATAGCAGATACACAACAGATATCTTGTTGTTTTAAAAATATGTTGTTTTCTAGAAAGTGAAGATGATTACATTTTCAAGTATATATTAACTGTATCATTTCTCTTTTTAGTGATTTGTCTAATTCTGTTCACTGCCATTTGTTGGTCTACAGTATTTTTTTGAGTTCTGTTTGAGAATAAATTTTAGATTTTGTCTTCTAGTAAATTTTTCCAGTGGGAGACAATGACATCCCTACATGGTGTAGAGAGAGATTGTTTTAGAGTCTTTGCTAGTATAGTGTGCATGTATAGTTTCTCTAAGCAGGATTGAGTTGTGCTGAGCCAAATATATTCCTGACAGTTTTCTTTCTACAAAACGACTCAGATCACAACATATTTCTGCTAAAAACTCCTTGGCAACTCCCTACTCTGTCCTTACCATCAAAGTACTTACTCCAGTCAAGCTCCCAGCCAGTCTTTCTAACATTACCTACAATCACATAGAACTACTTGCTTTACTTCAGCCTGCAATGCTATGCTTTCCTTTCTCCCTTTTTCACCCATTAGGGCTCAACTCCTGGGTTAACCATCTCTGGAAAACCCTTCAGTATCTATTTCAGGCAGGTAGAACTATCAGCATCCTCTTTTTATTCCTGTAGCATGTACCTGCAGAGAAGGCAATGGCAACCCACTCCAGTACTCTTGCCTGGAAAATCCCATGGATGGAGGAGCCTGGTAGGCTGCAGTCCATGGGGTCACTAAGAGTCAGACACGACTGAGCGACTTCACTTTCACTTTTCACTTTTCACTTTCACGCATTGGAGAAGGAAATGGCAACCCACTGCAGTGTTCTTGCCTGGAGAATCCCAGGGACAGGGGAGCCTGGTGGGCTGCTGTCTGTGGGGTCACACAGAGTCGGACATGACTGAAGTGACTTAGCAGCAGCAGTAGCAGCATGTACCTGTCACCAAGCTAGAGTTAAGCACAGCACTTTATGGTCCATTTTAGTCTTCCCCTTTGACTGGGAGCCTCTTCAGGGTTTATTCACAGTGCTTCTCTACTGCCTGACATGTAGTAGGTGTTCAATATTTATGAATTCAGCAGAATCCACATACTCTTTCAGTTGGCAACATACATTCATGATACAGGTCATAGTGAAAAAATTGGAAATGTAAAGCTATGAAAGAAGTTGGCATCCCTGTGGGATGTGCCACTTGCCTTATAGCTGTGAAGAAATGTAACTCAGAAGTACACACTTAGAGGAAAATGAATAACATTTTTATTTTCTAAACTGTTACCCTTTGCCCTGCAAGGATTCATTCTATATTTACTCTTTCTGTACTTTGTGCTCATCTCTACTAGATTTTTAGGGCCTTCCCACAGACAGGTGTAGCCATATGGAACTATTATTCACTGCAACCTTAGAGCTAAATGTGTTAAGCACACAGTATGAGTAACTATGTAAATAACAAATCCACTAAAATATTCATTCAACTAATATTTATTGAGCCCCTTATATATGCCAGGCACTGTTTTACCTGCCAGGGATGCAGAAATGAGCAGGACAGACAAATCCCTATCCTAAGGAGTGAACTACATAGTAGGGAAGATGGACAATAAACAAAATATTAATAAGTAATATGGTTTCAGGTTGTTATAAATGCAACTAAGAAAACAAAATAGGGTAATAACATAGTAGTAGGATGAGAGATGGGCAGATGAGTTTAAATAGTATGGCCAAACAGGCCCATGAAAAGGTGCTCCACATCTCTAATCATCAGGGAAATGCAAAGCAAAACCACAGTGAGAAATCACCTCTCACCTGTCAGAAGGCTATCACCAAAAAGAAAATGTTGGCAAGGATGTGGAGAAAAGAGAACCCTCCTACACTGATGGTGGGAAGATAAACTGTAGCAGTAGCCACTGTGAAAACAGTATGAGGACCCAGCAATTCTACTCCTGGATATATAGTCAAAAAACCCTCTGAAAACACTAATTTGAAAAGATACATGCACCCCAATGTTCATAGCAATATTGTTTACAATTGCCAAGATATGGAAACAACCTAAGTGTCCATCAATAGACGAATGAAGAAGGAAGATGTGATGTGATGTGATGTGTGTGTGTGTGTGTGTGTGTGTACACACAAACGCAGTGGAATACTCAGCCATAAAAAGAATAAAATTTTGCCATTACAGCAACATGATTGGACTTGGAGGGCATTATGCTAAGTGAAATATCAGACAGAAAAAGACAAACACTTTATGATGTAACTTATATGTAGAATCTAAAAAATACAACAGATTAATGAATAAAACAAAAGAGAAGCCAGACTCACAGAACAAACTAGTGGTTACCAGTGAAGAGAGGGGAGAGGAGGCAATAAAAGGACAAGGGATTAAAAAAGGGGGGTTATTATGGGATTATATGAAATCATATGTGTGGAGCTTTTGAAAATTATAAAGCACTATAGAATTTAAAGAATTTTCATTCAATTAAAAAGATAAAAGGGATCCTTCAAATCTGGAAGCCAAATAAACAAGGTGACCAAAGAAGTTCTCTTATGGAGATGCAATTTGATTTGAGAGGGACCTAGCCATACCAAGATCTGGGTAAAAACATTAAGTATAAAGGCCTCAAAGTGTCAATGAACTTAACAGTAAGATGTCTACTCTAGCTAGGGTATTGTGATAAAGGGGAGTTCTGAGGGGTTGGCAAGAGCCAATTCTTATAGATCATGTTGGAAAATTCCAATTTTATACTAAATGTGGTGTGAAGCTAGTTTTAAGCAGGAGAATTGCATAACAGACAAAAATACTTCTCTGGCTGGTGTGTGGATAGTAGACAGCAGAGAAGGGCAAGTGTAGAATGGTAATGACAAATTGTGAGTTTTCTTTATTTTTTATTTTTTAAATTTTATTTTATTTTTAAACTTTACATAATTGTATTAGTTTTGCCAAATATCAAAATGAATCCATCACAGGTATACATGTGCTCCCCATCCTGAACCCTCCTCCCTCCCCATACCATCCCTCTGGGTCGTCCCAGGGCACTAGCCCCAAGCATCCAGTATCGTGCATTGAACCTGGACTGGCATCTCGTTTCATACATGATATTTTACATGTTTCAATGCCTGTTGTACAGATGATGATGGTGCCATCATCAACTCGTGGTAGTAGTATAGAAGATAAGTGGAATATATCTTATTATGGATTTTTAAACACATGAAAATAGAACCGTACAGTGAACTCTTTTTTATATATTACCCAGCTGCAACCATCATCAAGTTTCTGCTATTTTTGTATCCATTCTCACTTTTTATTATTTGGGATATTTTATTAATAAAAGTAAACCCTATGTGTCATACCCACATTGTCAGTAAATAATGCTTTAGTGTTTCTCTTGAACAGATAAGGACTTATAATATATTTTGCCAAAATACCATAACTACACTTAATGAAATAGAAGTACTCATTTAACTTTAACATTATCTAATACCCACACTTTGAGATGTATTTTCAAGTTAGAGTCAATAGGCATGCTGCCATATGGAAGTGTGTGAAGAGAGAAATCAGGAGGACTTTTCTTGAGGTGAGGTCCAAGACAGGAAAAACTGGGAAAGAAGCATGTTGTTGTGACATTGATTGTTTTGTTTTGTTTTTGACTAGACTTGGAAACCAGAGTTCTAGTGAGATAGTAACCATTCTGTAGAGATGTAGGTTGAGCAGAAAAAGCTTAGGGGAGAAGTCTGATCTGAAGATATATGAGGGAGTCATCTGGCCACTTAGAGTGAGACTCCAGACTCTAGATAGAAGAGAGAGGAGTTCTGAAGATGGGAAGAAGAGAAAAGTAGCTAAGGGCTTAAGAAGGAGTGACTAATGAAGTAGGAAGAAAACCAAGGGAATACGGTGCTCTGGATTTAAAGAAAAGGTGTTTGAAGCAGGAGGGAATGGTTAATTGTGCTGGGTATAGTGAAGACTGAGAACTGATCTTTGGATTTAACATCATGAAGAGAGATTATAGATGGAGGGATTGAGACAAAATTCTGATTGGAGAAAGAAGCATGGGCAATCTTGAAGTGGAGATACTAAATATAGATAGCTCTTTTGAAGACTTAAAAATTTGAATGTACCATTCTTATAATGAGGTGGTTTATAGTAATAAAGTAGTCACAATACTTAAAGGTATATATTATTTTATAGTTTATAAAATTCTTCATAAACTTGTATAAAATTCATAGGTGTCATCATAATACATGCTTAAATGTCAGATGGGTTTATCACATTTTAAATCCTTAGGATTCTGTATAAAGAAGCATTCTGAGGAGTTGGCATGAACCAATTAATGTAGATCATAGTTGGAAATTCCAGTTGTGATGAACTTCTTGCCCAAGTGACATGGCTGGTTGGTAGTAGACTTAGTCCCAAGTCTGTGTCTTCTGGTTCTCATGACATAGGCTCTTTCTACTATGTTATATCATGTCTTTCATAAATTTAAGATAAAGATTCTCCTCTTGATAAATGTAAGGATTCAAAAAAAATTAATTGCAACTTCTGGTCCATTCTAAATAGTATTCTTTTTCCTCAAGTATCAAGATTGTCCCTAGAATGTCATCCTCAAAGGACAGAATCTTTACTTTAAAAATTCCTAGTTTTTGTTAAAACAATCCATTAGGCTTTGTTTCTCATGAAGTTCAAATATTACCTTGAACTTTGTTTCTCCTCATAATGAAAGCATCTAGGGTGCAGAACCGATGGCCCAATGAAAGGATGTATTCTAGTAATTACAAGCAATAAGATTTATCCTGGTCCTGAGAGAAAGATGTGAATGACATAATGGTTGAAATCTCAGAAAGTGGAGATGCTTTCCTCATGACCACAAGTAAATCCTGATTGAAATCTTTTGGCATGACTTTAAGTCATGATTCTGAGAAGCCAAGTCTAGAGGGACCAGAGTAATACAGTCCAGGCATATAGTTTTCTGATGAGCTCACTGTGTAAGGGGACAAAGCTGAGAATATCTTGAGGAATGAAAGTTAATATATCCTTTATTAGACAATTTCTCTGGCCTATCAGTTTTCTCAATTTTCAGCTTTTGATGACAGCTGTATGGCAAATAATCTCACACTGAGGTCATTCTCCTGAATACAGGTATTCCTCAATGCTGAGTGGAAGAATATCCACATGTTTCAGGTATTAGAAGGCAAAAATGATTGAATTGGGGTTATTGAAGAGCCATATTTATATCCCACTAGTCTCTAGGTTTCTTGAAATCACAGTCTGTATCTCATTCTACTTGCAGCTTCAACACTCAGTGCAGTGCCTGACAATCAGAATGCGCATGTTGTGTGTATGGAGCAATCTTGAACTCCTTAAATGAAGGATGATAGTGCCTCCTATGCCAGTGGCTTTTGATTGAATGAAAAATTCACCTACATGCTATCCTGTTTCTGAGGAACTCAAAGTGATAAATAGTAGAGCCTACTTTAAAGTAACACTTTAACATTTTCTTTAAAATTGTTTAGGATTTAATATGACTGCAAATCTTCTAAGTAAATTAACTCCCCATCTTTCAGTGATACCATCAGCTGTTCTTTGTGCTGCAGGGTCAGGAATGCTGTTTCCAGAGATGCTGTGTTCTCTGACTAGAGCAAACCAGATCACACCCTCTAGAGACACTTTTGCTCTGTGTCAATATGGCATGCATTATTACTTGATATAGTAAGCAACTAGTTTTTTCTGGCTTAACATATGTTTGCTTCTCTCTTAATTTGGCCCTATGTTTGAAAAATGATTAAGAACATGGTTAGAGGCAATGGGAAAACAGACTATAGGCCTTCAATCCTGATAAAGTTCCCATGTGCTCTGCTGCCACCCCAGTTCCTCCTCCAGAATGCAGAATGTATTTCCCCAAGCTGGGTGTGCTGCCCGCACACAGCCCTCAGCTGTCAGCTCTCTCTGGGAACTGCTCCCAGTTGAGGAACAGTTTTTTGTTTTTGTTTTTTAAATTAAAGTCTCTGCTGTATCTGGGACCAGACTGCATCCAGTGACTGGATATGCTAAGGTATAAAGGCCAGGAACCCTTGATCCGACTCTAGAGGCCCATTCCAGCTCAGAGCTCCCCTGGGGTTGGCTGAGCCCTTATTGTGGCTGCAGCAGCAGTCCAGCTCCCCACTCTGCCCAGTGGTTTCCTTCCTGCCCCACAGGGATTATTCCCAAGAGAACTTTCTGATAAACTTCTTGCATGCAGATTTTCCTCCTGACTCTGCTGCCCAGGAATGTGACCTGAACCGAAATAACTGTTTGCTCCATGGTCAAATGAAAGTATTCCTTCAACATTCATATATCAGAGCAGATGAAATAGTCTTCCTTTGAGATAATTTTTTTCTAATTTCCTAGGGGTTGCATCATCTATTAGCCATCTACTAATGGATTTCTACGAAGAAATTACAGAAGATGGGCTCTAGGGAGATTCATTCAGGAGATATGTTTCAGTTTATAGAAATGATTAAAGATAATAGTTTTTCTGTATGACTGACAGTGGCTTATTGCTCAGGTAAAACTTAGTAAATGAATTGTTCATTCTGTTTTCAAAATAGTGTGTGTATTTCTGCATCCAAATAGTGCTCAAAAGACTCTACAAGGATTTGTATAAATTGTTGTTGTTGTTTAGTCAAGTTGTATCTGACTGGTTACAACCTCATGAACTGTAGCCCACCAGGCTCCTCTGTCCATGGGATTTCCCAGGCAAGAATACTGGAGTGGGTAACCATTCCCTTCTCCAGGGGATCTTCTTGACCCAGGGCCTCAACCCATATCTCCTGTTTGGCAGGCGGATTCTTTACGTCTGAGGCATCTGGGAAGACCTTTGTATAAATTAGGCAAGGCACTGCTAATACTGCATTTTTTCTAATAAAATTTATAAATCAAACTATCCATGCTGTAGAATTATTACATTTTATCATTTCTCCCTCTTCTTACCCTTTCCCCCTCTAAAATGGGAGCAATACCATTGACCTCCGTGTGTGGTTCTGCCTCAGCATCAGCATGGTGCTAAAAAGAAGTGAGGACAAGAAGGAAAACATCTGCATTCTTCAAAATAAATAGATTCTAAAGATATGAGTCTTATGTTCAGTTCAGTCACTCAGTCATGTCCAACTCTTTGCGACCCCATGGACTGCAGGATGCCAGGCTTCCCTGTCCACCACCAACTCCCGGAGCTTGCTCAAACTCATATTCATCTAGTCAGTGATGCCATCCATCCATCTCATCCTCTGTCATACCCTTCTTCTCCCACCTTCAATCTTGCCCAGCATCAGGGTCTTTTCCAATGAGTCGGTTCTCATCAGGTGGCCAAAGTATTGGGAGTGTCAGCTTCAGCATCAGTCCTTTCAATGAATATTCAGGACTGATTTCCTTTAGGATTAACTGGTTGGATCTCCTTGCAGTCCAAGGGACTCTCAAAAGGCTTCTCCAACTCCATAGTTTAAGGCATCAGTTCTTTGGCACTCAGCTTTCTTTATAGTCCAACTCTCACATTCGTACATGACTACTGGAAAAACCATAGCTTTGACTAGACGGACCTTTGTTGGTAAAGTAATGTCTCTGCTTTTTAATATGCTGTCCAGCTTTTAGGCAGCATATTGGTCAAAGCTATGTTGGTTATAGCTTTTCTTCCAAGGAGCAAGTGTCTTTTAATTTCATGGATGCAGTCACCACCTGCAGTGATTTTTGGAGCTCAAATAAAATAAAGTCTCTCACTGTTTCCATTATTTTCCCATCTATTTGCCATGAAGGGATGGGACTGGATGCCATGATCTTAGTTTTCTGAATGTTGAGTTTTAAGCCAACTTTTTCACTCTCCTCTTTCACTTCCATCTAGATGCTCTAGTTCTTCTTAACTCTCTGCCATAAGGGTGGTGTCATCTGCATATTTAAGGTTATGGATATTTCTCCCAGCAATCTTGATTCCAGCTTGTGCTTCTTCCAGCCCAGTGTTTCTCATGATGTACTCTGCATATAAGTTAAATAAACAGGATGACAGTATACAGCCTTGATGTACTCCTTTCCCAATTTGGAGCCAATCTGTTGTTTCATGTAGAGTTCTAACTGTTACTTCTTGACGTGCATACAGATTTCCTAAGAGGCAGGTCAGGTGGTCTGATATTTTCATCTCTTTAAGAATTTTCCATAGTTTATTGTGATCCACACAGTCAAAGGCTTTTGCATAGTCAATAAAGCAGAAGTAGATGTTTTTCTGGAACTCTCATGTGCTTTTTCGATGATCCAATGGATGTTGGCACTTTGATTCTCAAGGCAAGAATACTGAAGTGGTTTGGCATTCCTTTCTCCAGTGGACCACATTTTGTCAGAATTCTCCACCATAACTTGTCTGTCTTGGGTGGCCCTACATGGCATGGCTCATAGTTTCATTGAATTAGACAAGGCTATGGCCATCTTATGCTCAATCTCAGTGTAATGAGATCCTGCTCACCAGTCTGTTAGAGGATTAGGGACAAACTGTATCTCTTACTTTAGTGTGGCTCTGACAGCAGTGGGATTGAAAAGAACCAGAGACTGCTGCTGTCCACTGGACATTTGTGTCAGGGGACCATGACTGCAAGCTGGCTTTGAATCAGCTGTATTTAAACACTGGGAGCCTGTACTATTGCTATGCTTGAATCTCTTCAGCTCCTTAGGAGCCATCCTCTTTCTAAATAGACGATACATAGTTATCATAGAAAATAAAGTAAAAAAAGAATAATGAGTATAGATTTATTAAGAACATGGTTTTGTATTCAGGCAGATTCACTTTGCAGTTCTGATTTGCCACTCACATATAAACTTGGAGGAGTTTTCTTCTATTTTTACTCCCCAGTTGTCCTTTAAAACACCAATATGTGTAATGCCCAAAATTCAAACAGACTGGAAAAGTATACAATGAAATGGCATCTCCTCTACATCCCAGTTCTCCTTTTAGTTTCCTTTCTCTAATGGCAACCACTGCACAGTTTCTCATGTGTCTTTCAAGAAATCTTCTGTGGGTATAACTGCAGACAAATGCAAATGTAAATCTTTGCTTCAAAACACAGTTAGAATCTTTCAATGCATATGAGTGTTCTGCATGTACTCCTTTTCAACCTAATAATGTAACTTAGAGGGTATTTCACATTACCACGTATAGATCTATTTTTTTCTTTTTTTAGTGGTTGCACTGTATTCCAGTGAGAAGATGAGGCATGATAGGATAGATGTATCCTGGTATTTCTAACTTATTCTTATTGATGGACACTTATGGTTTCTCATACATTGCTATTACAAGTAAATATTGAAAAAAATCCTTTTATATCCATCTTTGAGCATTGGTATGATTAGTTTTTTAAAGTAGAATGTCAAAGTATGTGGGTATTTGAAAGTAGAATGTCAAAGTATGTGGGTATTTGAATTTTTGATATATGTTGAAGACTAGGGCAAGTGTCCCAGTCTCTATGAATTTCAGCTTTTTTTCTGAGTAAAGTTAATAAAATGGGAGTAGCAATGGCACCCCACTCCAGTACTCTTGCCTGGAAAATCCCATGGACAGAGGAGCCTGGTAGGCTGCAGTCCATGGGGTCGCTAAGAGTCGGACACGACTGAGCGACTTCACTTTCACTTTTCTCTTTCATGCACTGGAGAAGGAAATGGCAACCCACTCCAGTGTTCTTGCCTGGAGAATCCCAGGGATGGGGGAGCCTAGTGGCTGCCATCTATGGGGTCGCACAGAGTCGGACACAACTGAAGTGACTTAGCATAGCATAGCATAGCAATAGTACCTATCTCTTAGGGCTACTGGGAGGATTAAAAAAGAGATAAGATACTATCCAGTGTTGCTATGCTATGCTATGCTAAGTCAGTGGCTGCCATCTATGGGGTCGCACAGAGTCGGACACAACTGAAGTGACTTAGCATAGCATAGCATAGCAATAGTACCTATCTCTTAGGGCTACTGGGAGGATTAAAAAAGAGATAAGATACTATCCAGTGTTGCTATGCTATGCTATGCTAAGTCACTTCAGTCGTGTCCGACTCTGTGCGACCCCATAGATGGCAGCCACCAGGCTCCCCCGTCCCTGGGATTCTCCAGGCAAGAACACTGGAGGGGATTGCCATTTCCTTCTCCAGTGCATGAAAGTGAAAAGTGAAATCGAAGTCGCTCAGTCATGGCCGACTCTTAGCGACCCCATGGACTGCAGCCTACCAGGCTCCTCCGTCCATGGGATTTTCCAAGCAAGAGTACTGGAGTGGGGTGCCATTGCCTTCTCCACCCAGTGTTGCTAGATGTAGCAAAATATAGGCCCTCCAGTTAAATTTGAAATGCAGATAAACAATGACAACATTTTAATATAACTATATCCAAAATGTTGCATGGGACACACTTAAACTAAAACATTATTTGTTGTTTATCTTAAATTCAAATTTAATTGGATGTGGCTCAGTGGTAAAGAATCCACCTGCCAATGCAGGTGACGCAGGAGGCTCAGATTTGGTCCCTGGCTCAGAAAGATCCACAGGAGAAGGAAATGGAAACCCACCCCGTTATTCTTGCCTGGGAAATCCCACGGACAGAGGAGCCTGTGGGCTACTGTCAGTGGAGTAGCAAAGAGTCAGACGCAACTGAATGCCTGAGCACTCACACACTTATTTTTATTTGGCAACCTTGTACATTGAGGGACCAACACAGTCCCTGGAAGCCTTAAATAAATTGTTCGTTGCTATAGTTCTTATTAGACATTCAGGGAAATGCTATCATCAGCAAACGTTTTTAGAAGTAATGATTCTATAGTTATTAATTTACTTATTCATTCAACAAATACTGAGTGCCTACTATAAACTAGGCATTATTCTAGGTTCTGGTGGTGCAGTGATAAAGAATCTGCCTGCAATGCAGGAGACCCAGGTTCAATCCCTGAGTTGGGAAGATCCCCTGGAGAAGGGAATAGCAACCCACTCCAGTATTCTTGCTGGGAGAATTGCATGGACAGAGGAGCCTGGGAAACTACCGTCTGTGGGGTTGCAAAGAGTTGGGCACAATTGAGCAACTAACACACACAAGGATACAGTAGTGAATAAAACAAAGTCTGTATGAGCAGAGGAATGCTTTTGTATATTACAGAGCTGACATGGGTTTGAGATTAAGGAAGAGACCAAGTTCATGTGGATTGTTTGGTTAATTAGATGAAGTCAATTACACAGGCCTTCTTTATTATCTTCTCTATGTAGTACCACAGCAAAGCTTTTGAGGAAGTCTTTTCAGGATAATCTGTGTTGCTCATGGGCAGTCAGGAGCATTAGATTGTGGAAAGGATGACAGGAGCCTTGAAGAGACCAATGAAGATCTCCTCTTTCTGTCCCTTAAGCTTCAGCAATGGACTTGGGATCTTGCTCAAGGTAAACAGGTGATTTCTAGCCTCTGGTGTGAACAGTTCAGTGACATGGAGAATGGTAGGTGCTGTCTCACTCTTATTTCTTCAGGCAGTTTCTCAGCAAATTGTAACAACTCTTAGTATGCTATGCCTCATCAGAAAGCAGCAGATTCAGGGCCTTCCCTGGTGGTAAAGTGGCTAAGACTCTGCACTCCTAATGCAGGAGGCCCAGATTCGAATCCTCGTCAGGGAACTAGATCCCACGTGACAGAACAAAGAGTTTGCATGATGCAACTAAAGATCCCACATGCCATATCAAAGACCCTGCATGCTGTGACTAAGACCTGGTACAGCCAAATACACATTTTTAAAAAAAGGAAGCATTAGGTTTAGGCCAATTTATCAATAATTATTAGATACTGTGATTATCTCTCATCACCTTCTCTCAGAACTCAGATTCTCTGATGTTCTGAGAGTGGATATATATCTAGTGGGTATATTTTTAAAACTTCTTTCCTCAAAATAATTCTAGTCACTATTCTGTGACAGTTTAGTGCCATATCTTCTATGGCATCTTTAGAATTTAAATTTTATGAGTTCTTATCTTGAAGTTTGGCTTATTATGTGGTGATTGGCTTTGGGCTTATAAGGTAAAGCTTAACTTATTACCATAACTGTTTTCGAATTATGTCAGTTTCAAAACCTGAAGCAATTCTGTGATACTGAAGCATATTTAAAAACCTTGGAATTTCTTGATTCAGTACTATGAATTAACTTGCTTTCAGAGTGTTTGTATACTGCAAATCCTCTCTTAAAATGGGAGGGTTTTTCTTGACAAACGTAAAAGCAAAGCTTAAAAATACTGAGTCTGTGGAGCCAAGTGTCATTGTCACAGTGCAAAAGGTCATCCTATTTTTCCCTTCACGGAGCTGTGATGCACACTTGCTTCAAACATGAGCCTTGAGAGCAGCTGCACCACACATGGAGAGTCAGGGAATGTCCGTTTTATTGTTTCAGGATGATGACAAAATGAAATGACCATACCAACCAAAATCTTAGAAGAAGTCTAGAAATATTTTGAGGATGAGCTTTAAAGGAAATTTCCCTATCTGTCCCTCCAGCCCTTGATATGTCTTTGATGTTGTGTGGTCAGTGGTAGTGGCAGTGAGTAGGAAAAGAAAATATGGTGGGATTTAAAATATATTCAATTTAAATTCCTTTGCAGATCTTTATCTGTTTATACTTGTTAGTAAGTTTGGTACTTCTATAGTTATGATCCTTAGTGCTCATTGCAGTGTACTCTGAGGTCCTAGTTAGTGCAGTTATAATTACCTGGTAAGAAAGAATAGTAAATAAAATTAAGAAACTCCTCTGATTGTATTATACATATTGATTGTTCTGTAGATATATATTCAAATGAGAGGCTTAACCAAGAACATGCGGATTACCAATGTCTCCAGGCCCTTTTTTTTTCATGACCCTAATTACATCTGTAGAACATTACTTTCTCCTCTGCAAAATAATGTTCTGTACTTCTTCCTCCTCTTCTTGGTTCAGTTTCTGGTAGCCTCTTCAAGTCATAACTTTTTTTTTTTTTTAAGGAATTTGTTTGATGTGGACCGAAACAAATTTTTAAGTTTTTATTGCATTTGTTACAATATTACTTATGTTTTATGTTTTTTTTTTTTTTTTTTTACCCTGGGGCATGTGGGATCTTACCTCCCTGACCAGGGATCAAACCTGCACCCCCTGCTTTGGAAGATGAAGGCTTAACCTCTAGATCGCCAAGGAAGTCCCAAGTTGTAACTTTCTATCATAATCATCTTTTTAAGGGTTATGCTCTCTTCTGGGTAGGAGGCCATCTGCAAATCTGACAAATGTGTTGTTGTGTCAGTTATTGATGAAGTAGCTGGATAGTGCTAGGGTCAGGGTCAACATTCAAAGAATACCACTTGCTGTTTTTTGTGTCATATTGGTAATTAGTTTTGGATAATAATTGTTTCGAGGAAATATCTCCCATGATTGTGTACCTTCAAAACAATATTTTGTTTCAAGTTCAGAAAAATTTTGTGTCAGATGACATTGTTGCCTTGTGTTCTCTGTAGCTCATTGGTCACAGAGGTTATATTATATCCTGTGAAATGTGTACATACACATCCCAGAAAGTTTTTACCATTCAAATGCCGTTTGTCATAGACTTTGGAAGCCAAGTGTTTGGAGTGCTGCTTTTTAGGAAAGGACTTTGCATTGGGATAGGTGGAGATGGATAGGTGACCAAGGACAAGAGTAGGTGTTCGGGGGTATCTGGAGTTACAAAGGGGCCTTTTTGGGAAGAGGTGCTCCAAGGTACATGTTCTGGGAAGAGGGCAGACAGGTGGCAAGAGAAAAGAAGCAGAGTAAGATAAACTAAGGGAGACTGAGTTCATATAGGTATTATTAATATTTTCTGCTTTTTTGGCCTGTTGGATGACATTAGCAGACTAATGGTCAAATCTTTGTAGAGAATGGTCAGATAACTTATTCTAAGTGTTTTATTATTTTTGGAAATATTTAATAAGTTAGTGAATAGAGGGGAAAATACACATAGGGGTGTGTGGGTCAGAGGACAATGAGCACAAGGATCTAGCATGAGGAGAGAGATTTTCTCCACTTTATCTCTCTGCTTTATTATCCCAGTAGGAATCCATATTGACCATATCAGATTCTTCCTTATCAGGGATTCTTTGCATGCCTTGGGATTTTGCAGATTGTTTTCTTTTTTTAAAAATTATTTATTTTAATTGGAGGCTAATGACTTTACAATATTATATTGGTTTTGCCATACATCAACATGAATCTGCCACAGGTGTACACGTGTTTCCCATCCTGAACCCCCCTCCGACCTCCCTCCCCATACCATCCCTCTGGGTCATCCCAGCACCAGCCCCGAGCATCCTATATCATGCATCGAACCTGGACTGGAGATTTGTTTCACATATGATATTATACATGTTTCAATGCCATTCTCCCAAATCATCCCACCCTCACCCTCTCCCACAGAATCCAAAAGACTGTTCTATACATCTGTGTCTCTTTTGCTGTCTCGCATACAGGGTTATCATTACCATCTTTCTACATTTGTTATTTAGAAACGAATTTAATGAATTCTAAACGAATGCGTTATTTAACGCATCTTTCTATATGTGTTAGTATAGTGTATTGGTGTTTTTCTTTCTGGCTTACTTCACTCTGTATAATAGGCTCCAGTTTCATCCACCTCATTAGAACTGATTCAAATGTATTCTTTTTAATGGCTGAGTAATACTCCATTGTGTATATGTACCACAGCTTTCTTATCCATTCATCTGCTGATGGACATCTAGGTTGCTTCCATGTTCTGGCTATTATAAACAGTGCTGCGATGAACATTGGGGTACACGTGTCTCTTTCCCTTCTGGTTTCCTCATTGTGTATGCCCCAGCAGTGGGATTGCTGGGTTGTATGGCAGTTCTATTTCCAGTTTTTTAAGGAATCTCCACACTCTTCTCCATAGTGGCTGATCTAGTTTGTATTCCCACCAACAGTGTAAGAGGGTTCCCTTTTTCCACACCCTCTCCAGCATATATTGCTTGTAGACTTTTGAGTTGCAGCCATTCTGACTGGCATGAAATGGTACCTCATTGTGGCTTTGATTTGCATTTCTCTGATAATGAGTGATGTTGAGCATCTTTTCTTGTGTTTGTTAGCCATATGTCTTCTTTGGAGAAATGTCTGTTTAGTTCTTTGGCCCATTTTTTGATTGGGTCATTTATTTTTCTGGAATTGAGCTGCAGGAGTTGCTTGTATATTTTTGAGATTAATTCTTTGTCAGTTGCTTCATTTACTATTATTTTCTCCCATTCTGAAGGCTGTCTTTTCACCTTGCTTATTGTTTCCTTTGTTGTGCAGAAGATTTTAATTTTAATTAGGTCCCATTTGATTATTTTTGCTTTTATTTCCAATATTCTGGGAGATGGATCATAGAGGATCCTGCTGTGATTTATGTCAGAGAGTGTTTTGCCTATGTTCTCCTCTAGGAGTTGTATAGTTTCTGGTCTTACATTTAGATCTTTAATCCATTTTGAGTTTATTTTTGTGTATGGTGTTAGAAAGTGTTTCTAGTTTCATTCTTTTACAAGTGGTTGACCAGTTTTCCCAGCACCACTTGTTAAAGAGATTGTCTTTTCTCCATTGTATATTTTTGCCTCCTTTGTCAAAGATAAGGTGTCCATAGGTCCATGGGTTTATCTCTGGGCTTTCTATTTTGTTCCATTGATCTATATTTCTGTCTTTGTGCTAGTACCATCCTGTCTTGATGACTGTGACTTTGTAGTAGAGCCTGAAGTCAGGCAGATTGATCCTCCAGTTCCATTCTTCTTTCTCAAGATTGCTTTGGCTATTCGAGGTTTTTTCTATTTCCATACAAGTTGTGAAATTATTTGTTTTAGCTCTGTGAAAAATACCATTGGTAGCTTGATAGAGATTGCATTGAATCTATAGATTGCTTTGGGTAGTATACTCATTTTCACTATATTGATTCTTCTGATCCATGAACACGGTATATTTCTCCATGTATTAGTGTCCTCTTTGATTTCTTTCACTAGTATTTTATAGTTTTGTATATATAGGTCTTTTGTTTCATTAGGTAGATATATTCCTAAGTATTTTATTCTTTTCGTTGCAATGGTGAATGGAATTGTTTCCTTAATTTCTCTTTCTGTTTTCTCATTATTAGTGTATAGGAATGCAAGGGATTTCTGTGTGTTGATTTTATATCCTGCAACTTTACTATATTCAATGATTAGCTCTAGTAATTTTCTGGTGGAGTCTTTAGGGTTTTCTATGTAGAGGATCATGTCATCTGTGAAGAGTGAGAGTTTTACTTCTTCTTTTCCAATTTGTATTCCTTTTATTTCTTTTTCTGCTCTGATTGCTGTGGCCAAAACTTCTAAAACTATGTTGAATAGTAGTGGTGAAAGTGGGCACCCTTGTCTTGTTCCTGACTTTAGGGGAAATGCTTTCAATTTTTCACCATTGAGGATAATGTTTTCTGTGGATTTGTCATGCTGCTGCTGCTGCTAAGTTGCTTCAGTTGTGTCCGACTCTGTGCGACCCCATAGACGGCAGCCCACCAGGCTCCCCAGTCCCCGGGATTCTCCAGGCAAGAACACTGGAGTGGGTTGCCATTTCCTTCTCCAATGAATGGAAGTGAAAAGTGAAAGTGAAGTCGCTTAGTCGTGTCCAACTCTTAGCGACCCCATGGATTGTAGCCTACCAGGCTCCTCCGTCCATGGATTTTCCAGGCAAGAGTACTAGAGTGGGGTGCCATTGCCTTCTCTGGTGGATTTGTCATATATAGCTTTTATTATGTTGAGGTATGTTCCTTCTATTCCTGCTTTCTGGAGAGTTTTTATCATAAATGGATGTTGAATCTTGTCAAAGGCTTTCTCTGCATCTATTGAGATAATCATATGGCTTTTATTTTTCAATTTGTTAATGTGGTGTATTACATTGATTGATTTGTGGATATTGAGGAATCCTTGCATCCCTGGGATAAAGCTCACTTGGTCATGGTGTATGATCTGTTTAATGTGTTGTTGGATTCTGACTGCTAGAATTTTGTTAAGGATTTTTGCATCTATGTTCATCGGTGATATTGGCTTGTAGTTTTCTTTTTTTGTGGCATCTTTGTCAGGTTTTGGTATTAGGGTGATGGTGGCCTCATAGAATGAGTTTGGAAGTTTACCTTCCTCTGCAATTTTCTGGAATTGTCTGAGTAGGATAGGTGTTAGCTCTTCTCTAAATTTTTGGTAGAATTCAGCTGTGAAGCCATCTAGACCTGGGCTTTTGTTTGCTTGAAGATTTCTGATTACGGTTTCAATTTCCGTGCTTGTGATGGGTCTGTTAAGATTTTCTATTTCTTCCTGGTTCAGTTTGAAAAGTTGTACTTTTCTAAGAATTTGTCCATTTCTTCCAAGTTGTCCATTTTATTTGCATACAGTTGCTGTAGTAGTCTCTTATGATCCTTTGTATTTCTGTGTTGTCTGTTGTGATCTCTCCAGTTTCATTTCTAATTTTATTGATTTGATTTTTCTCCCTTTGTTTCTTGATGAGTCTGGCTAATGGTTTGTCAATATCCTCTCAAATAACCAGCTTTTGGCTTTGTTGATTTTTGCTATGGTTTCTTTTGCATTTATTTCTGCCCTAATTTTTAAGATTTCTTTCCTTCTACTGACCCTGGGGTTCTTCATTTATTCCTTTTCTAGTTGCTTTAGGTGTAGAGTTAGGTTATTTATTTGACTTTTTTCTTGTTTCTTGAGGTATGCCTGCATTGCTATGAACCTTCCCCTTAGCACTGCTTTTACAGTGTCCCACAGGTTTTGGGTTGTTGTGTTTTCATTTTCATTCATTTCTATGCAAATTTTGATTTCTTTTTTGATTTCTTCTGTGATTTGTTGGTTATTCAGCAGCATGTTGTTCAGCCTCCATATGTTGTAATTTTTAATAGTTTTTCTCCTGTAATTGAGATCTAATCTTACTGCATTGTGGTCAGAAAAGATGCTTGGAATGATTTCTATTTTTTTGAATTTAGCAAGGCTAGATTTATGGCCCAGGCTGTGATCTATCCTGGAGAAGGTTCCGTGTGCAGTTGAGAAAAAGGTGAAATTCATTGTTTTGGGGTGAAATGTCATATAGATATCAATTAGGTCTAACTGGTCTATTGTATCATTTAAAGTTTGTGTTTCCTTGTTAATTTTCTGTTTAGTTGATCTATCCATAGGTGTGCGTGGGGTACAAAGGTCTCCCATTATTATTGTGTTATTGTTAATTTCCCCTTTCATACTTGTTAGCATTTGTCTTACATATTGCAGTGCTCCTATGTTGGGTGCATATATATTTATAATTGTTATGTCTTCTTCTTGGATTGATCCTTTGATCATTGTATAGTGTCCTTCTTTGTCTCTTTTCACAGCCTTTGTTTTAAAGTCTATTTTATCTGATATGAGTATTGCTACTCCTGCTTTCTTTTGGTCTCTATTTGTGTGGAATATCTTTTTCCAGCCCTTCACTTTCAGTCTGTATGTGTCCCTTGTTTTGAGGTGGGTCTCTTGTAGACAACATATATAGGAGTCTTATTTTTGTATCCATTCTGCCAGTCTTTGTCTTTTCGTTGGGGTACTCAACCCATTTACGTTTAAGGTAATTATTTATAAGTATGATCCTGTTGTCATTTACTTTATTGTTTTGGGTTTGAGTTTATACACCCTTTTTGTGTTTCCTGTCTAGAGATCCTTTAGCATTTGTTGGAGATCTGATTTGGTGGTGCTGACTTATCTCAGCTTTTGCTTATCTGTAAAGCTTTTGATTTCTCATTCATATTTGAAAGAGATCCTTGCTGGGTACAGTAATTCTGGCTATAGGTTATTTTCTTTCATCATTTTAAGAATGTCCTGCCATTCCCTCCTAGCCTGAAGAGTTTCTATTGAAAGATCAGCTGTTATCCTTAGAGGAATCCCCTTGTGTGTTATTTGTTGTTTTTCCCTTGCTGCTTTTAATATTTGTTCTTTGTGTTTGATCTTTGTTAATTTGATTAATATGTGTCTTGGAGTGTTTTGCCTTGGATTTATCCTGTTTGGGACTCTCTGTGTTTCTTGGACTTGGGTGATTTTTTTCCTTCCCCATTTTAGGGAAGTTTTCAATGATTATCTCCTTAAGTATTTTCTCATGGTCTTTCTTTTTGACTTCTTCTGGGACTCCTATGATTTGAATGTTGGGGCATTTAACATTGTCCCAGAGGTCTCTGAGATTGTCCTCATTTCTTTTAATTCATTTTTCTTTTTTCCTCTCTGATTCATTTATTTCTACCATTTTATCTTCTACCTCACTAGTCCTATCTTCTGCCTCCGTTATTCTACTATTTGTTGCCTCCAGAGTGTTTTTGATCTCATTTATTATATTATTCATTATATATTGACTCTTTTTTATTTCTTCTAGGTCCTTGTTAAACCTTTCTTGCATCTTCTAAATCCTTGTCTCCAGGCTATTTATCTGTGATTCCATTTTGTTTTCAAGATTTTGGATCATTTTCACTAACATTATTTGGAATTCTTTATCAGGTAGACTCCCTATCTCTTCCTCTTTGGTTTGGTGGGCATTTATTGTGTTCCTTTACCTGCTGAGTATTCCTCTATCTCTTCATCTTGTTTATATTGCTGAGTTTGGGGTGGCCTTTCTGTATTCTGGCAGTTTGCGGAGTTCTCTTTATTGTGGAGTTTCCTCACTGTGGGTGGGGTTGTACGGGTGGCTTGTCAAGGTTTCCTGGTTAGGGAAGCTTGTGTCAGTGTTCTGATGGGTGGAGCTGGATTTCTTCTCTCTGGGGTGCAATGAAGTGTCCAGTAATGAGTTATGAGATGTCAGTGGTTTTGGAGTGACTTTGGGCAGCCTGTATATTGAAGCTCAGGGCAGTGTTCCTGTGTTGCTGGGGAATTTGCATGGTACGTCTTGCTCTGGAACTTGTTGGCCCTTGGGTGGTGCTTGGTTTCAGTGTAGGTTTGGATGCGTTTGATGAGCTCCTGTCTATTAATGTTCCCTGGAGTCAGGATTTCTCTGGTGTTCTCAGGATTTGGACTTAAGCCTCCTGCTTCTGGTTTTCAGTCTTATTTTTACAATAGCCTCAAGACTTCTCCATCTATACAGCACCATTGATAAAACATCTAGGTTAAAGATGAAAAGTTTCTCCACAGTGAGGGACACCCAGAGAGGTTCACAGAGTTACATGGAGAAGAGAAGAGGGAGGAAGGAGATAGAGGTGACCAGGATGAGATGAGGTGGAATCAAAAGAGGAGAGAGCAAGCTAGCCAGTAATCACTTCCTTATGTGCGCTCCAGAGTCTGGACTGCTCAGAGATGTTCATGGAGTTATACAGAGAAGAGAAGAGGGAGGAAGGAGACAGAGGTGGCCAGGAGGATAAAGGGGGAAATCAAAAGGAGAGAGAAAGATCCAGCCAGTAATCAGTTCCCTAAGTGTTCTCCACCGTCCAGAACACACAAAGAGATTCACAGAGTTGGGTAGAGAAGAGAAGGGGGAGGGAGGAGATAGAGGCAACCTGGTAGAGAAAAAGGAGAGTTCAAAAGGGGAGAGAGCAATCCAGCCAGTAATCTTGCTGCCAAGTAAAAATGGGTACTGAAGATTGGGTTCTTAAAGGTACAAAGTTGATAACAAATACCAAAAAGCAAAGATTAAAAATCTAGAGTAGAGGTTGGATTTTCAAAAATATAATATTAAAGAAAAAAAGTCACAAAAATTATAAAATTTATATATACGAAGTTTGCTTTAAAAAATAGAGTCTCTTTTTTTTTTTGCAAAGTAATAGTAGGTTATAAAAATGAAAATTAATGGAGTAATAGAGAACTTAAAATTAAAAAAATAAAGAATGATAGTAAAAATAGTAAAAATATATTTAGGACTTTCTCTGGTGGTGGTGTGGGCAGTGTGGGGTCAGTTCATTTTTGAATAGTTCCTTGATCCGGCTTATATATCTCAAAATTCATAGGCCCCTTCCTATGGTGAACATTTTTTTAGGCTCACTTGTTCAGTTGTGCTGTGGGGAGGGAGGCGCTGCGAACAAATAATACTGGCATGTGCTCGCAGTGTCTCGGCCATACTGGGCCTGCCCCCGCTCATGGCGTGTGTGCTTTCCCTGTCTACACTGCTTAGGCTCTAGGTGCTCTGCTGGGAACTGTCTGAGGCTGGCCCTGGGTTGTATGTACTTCCCAGGTCTAAGCCGATCAGGTTCAGGTACACGGGTAGTCCTCAGAGGCGCAGACTCGGTTGGGCCTGCATTTTGTGCCCTTCCCAGGTCCAAGCAGCTCAGGTGACCAGGTGTTTGGCGAGCGCAGTCGCTGTGACTTATTACCTCCCCCGTCCCTGCCACCCGGGTTTCTGGGGGTACAACTGGCGCACCTTCTCAGGTGGATGTTGACTGTCCAGAATCCCAGGAAGTCTCAGTTAGCAACCAAGTCTGCTTGCAGTTTGGTAGATAATGCCTCTCTGGGGCTGTGATTGCCCCCTTCTGGCTCTGGCTGCCTGTCAGCGGAGGGGCATGGTCTGCAGCTGGCTCACTCTGTTCTGTGAGCGGGCCTGATGGTGTCTTCAGTTTAGTTCAGTTCAGTTGCTCAGTCGTGTCCTACTCCTTGAGACCGCATGAATCTCAGCACGCCAGGCCTCCCTGTCCAACACCAACTCCCGGAGTTCACTCAAACTCATGTCCATCGAGTCCGTGATGCCATCCAGCCATCTCATCCTCTGTCATCCCCTTCTCCTCCTGCCCCCAATCCCTCCCAGCATCAGGGTCTTTTCCAATGAGTCAACTCTTCGCATGAGGTGGCCAAAGTTTTGGAGTTTCAGCTTTAGCATCAGTCCTTCCAAAGAACACCCAGGACTGATCTCCTTTAGAATGAACTGGTTGGATCTCCTGGGAATCCAAGGGACTCTAAGGGCCTTCTCTAACACCACAGTTCAAAAGCATCAATTCTCCGGCACTTAGCTTTCTTCACAGTCCAACTCTCACATCCATACATGACTACTGGAAAAACCATAGCCTTGACTAGACAGACCTTTGTTGGCAAAGTAATGTCTCTGCTTTTGAACATGCTATCTAGGTTGGTCATAACTTTCCTTCCAAGGAGTAAGCGTCTTTTAATTTCATCGCTGCAATCACCATCTGCAGTGATTTTGGAGCCCCCAAAAATGAAGTCAGCCACTGTTTACACTGTTTCCCCATCTATTTCCCATGAAGTGATGGGACCAGATGCCATGATCTTTGTTTTCTGAATGTTGAGTTTTAAGCCAACTTTTTCACTCTCCTCTTTCACTTTCATCAAGAGGCTTTTGAGTTCCTCTTCACTTTCTGCCATAAGGGTGGTGTCATCTGCATATCTGAGGTTATTGATATTTCTCCCGGCAATCTTGATTCCAGCTTGTGCTTCTTCCAGCCCAGTGTTTCTCATGATGTACTCTGCATATAAGTTAAATAACCAAGGTGACAGTATACAGCCTTGATGTACTCCTTTTCCTATTTGGAACCAGTCTGTTGTTCCATGTCCGGGTTTAACTGTTGCTTCCTGACCTACATACAGATTTTTCAAGAGGCAGGTCAAGTGGTCTGGTATTCCTGTCTCTTTCAGAATTTTCCACAGTTTATTGTGATCCACACAGTCAAAGGCTTTGGCATAGTCAATAAAGCAGAAATAGATGTTTTTCTGGAACTCTGGTTCCTCTGCCTTTTCTAAAACCAGCTTGAACATCTGGAAGTTCACGGTTTATGTATTGCTGAAGCCTGGCTTGGAGAATTTTGAGCGTTACTTTATTAGCATGTGCTGCTGCTGCTGTTAAGTCGCTTCAGTTGTGTCCGACTCTTAGCAACCCCATGGACTGCAGCCTACCAGGCTCCTCCATCCATGGGATTTTCTAGGCAAGAGTACTGGAGTGGGGTGCCATTGCCTTCTCCGTACTAGTGTGTGAGATGAGTACAATTGTGCGGTAGTTTGAGCATTCTGTGGCATTGCCTTTCTTTGGGATTGGAATGAAAACTGACCTTTTCCAGTCCTGTGGCCACTGCTGAGTTTTCCAAATTTGCTGGCATATTGAGTGCAGCACTTTCACAGCATCATCTTACAGGATCTTTCAGGATTTGAAATAGCTCAACTGGAATTCCATCACCTCCACTAGCTTTGTTGGTAGTGATGCTTTCTAAGGCACACTTGAATTCCCATTCCTGTCTTAGGTTAGGGCTTTTCGCTTGGTAGCTATCCCACAGTCTGGTTTGCTAGTCCAAGTTAGTTCCCTCAGGTTTCCCTTGGGCATTCAGGCCTGGTCCTTACTCTAAGCAATGCAACCCGCGCCTCCCTGCCCAGCCCCCACTTGCTAGTGGTGGATGCCGGCGTCTGCGCTGCTTCTCCACTGGGGGAGTTACCGTTGGGCACGTAATCTGTGGGTTTTAATTATTTATTTATTTTTCCTACCTATTATGTTGCCCTCTGTGGTTCCAAGGCTTGTCACAGACTCAGCAGTGAGAGTGTTTCCTGGTGTTTGGAAACTTCTCTCTTTTTTAAGACTCCCTTCCCAGGACGGATCTCCGTCCCTACCTGTTTTGCCTCTCTTTTTGTCTTTTATTTTTTTTTCTACCTCATTTCGAAGACAATGGGCTGCTTTTCTGGGTGCCTGATGTCCTCTGCTGGCATTCAGAAGTTGTTTTTTGGAATTTACTCAGCGTTCAAATGTTCTTTTAATGAATTTGTGGGGGAGAAAGTGATCTCCCCGTCCTATTCCTCCACCATCTTAGGACCGCCTCCGCAGATTGTTTTCTTAGAGACTTTATTCCACTATTGTTCCAAGTGTAGCAGTTAATTCAAGTAATTCCTGTGGATACCACCAGACTTTTAAAAGCATCTTTTCCAGTTGCTTCAGTTTTATGGGGGGAAATATTAATACACTAGAGAAAAACAAGTTAGAATTAAGTAAGAAAACTCAGGTTTTGATTTATTCCCCCCAAACAGTGGCTGTTGTTACTTGTCTGTTACTTAACTCTTGTTTGTACTGTTGTTACTTAACTCTCAAATGTATATTTTGAAATGTATAAGAGATCCTATAGAGTTTCCTTTTAACTTGGGTTGACTTTTCCATTTGGGTGGAAGAGGTAGGTTGTGGTCCTTCCTAGAGCTTAGAGTATATAGATAGGAGGAATAAGAGTTTGCTAATGAGAGTTAGTGTCTTCTCAGCATCTTCTTGATGCAGAGGAACTTTCAATAGAGACTTCAGGGAAATTCAGTAGCAGTGCAGTTTCCATAAATAAAGACACGGTCTCTGTCCTGGTCTTATTTTATCTGAGATACTGTTCCCTGAGACATGTCACTAATGCCTCAAAGTAGATACCCCAGGACAAACAGACCAACGCATAATCTATTCATACCTGTAAAAAGAAATAAAATGAGATTTAAAGGCTTCCTAGGTTCTCTCATTGTCAACAAACTAGATAAAGTGCAGAAAAGTATGGTATTGGAAAAATGAATGAATTCTGGCTAGAGATGAAAATGCTTCAGTTGAAAACTTTCCAGAACAACATGTACTTGGAGTCGTATTAAAGAGAAATTCTTTGAGTGTTTAAGCCAAATGACCCAGCAGGGTTGATAGTGTGAGGTATATTTCACAGTTGTATAAATATTTAAAACTGTTTTCCAGCCTATAAAACAAGTAAATTAGGTTGTTTTTCAAAAACTTCACAATGAAATTAACCTGCCCACCTTAACTTGTTGGGAAACCTGCCCTTCTTGTAACAGCCTTCTCTCCTAGAAGAAGTTGCTGGGAAGGAGGTGTGATGAAGGTTTCCAACTCAGAAAACAAAGCTGGTTTACATTTCAGAGAACTTCAGAAACAGCATCATGGATACTCACAGGTGGTGTGTTTCCAGATGGGCTGTCTGCCTAACTTGTTGAGAGGGGCCTGACCAAAGAGGCACAACAGCTTTTTGTCATAAACCGCTTTGAACTTGGTGAAGGTAGACTTGGGACTCCATTATATATATGAACCTCGAAGAAAACAGTGTAACATCTTGACCGTGTTCTCAATTCTGAGCTGTTCATCCTAGCTGTTAGAATGCCACCAAGCCTGTCCTTTGGCCAGAATACTGTGGATGATTTGTAGGTGGTCTTTCTTGTTCAGTTTTTTTTTTGTCATTGATTGCTGCTCTTGTCCTTTCCAGAATTTTTGTTCTTTTCCTCTTGCATTCTAGCTGTTGCCCTGGACTACTCTCCCTTGCCTCTGTCTCCTTCATATATTGCCTCCAGTTAAACAGACTTCTGAGACAACAGCCCTAATGTTTTTATATTAACATAGAGCTTGAAAAGAATATTAATGACTAAAGTTATTCCTTTCCTTCCCGCTGAGCTTTTTTGTTTTTGAATGTTCTGCAAGTAAGAGTTAACAGCTGCTGTATACAGCTGGCACCATGGAGTGGTAGGAAGAGTACACGCCAAGAGTTAGGCATTTTGAGTCTAGCCCTAGAGATGACTAACTCACTGGGTCTTTGGGCAAATCGTTTGACCTCTTTTGACCTCTCTCTAGTTCCCACATCACTCAGGTAAATGACTTTGTTATTCAAGGCTCTTTGAACTGAGCATTCTAGGAAAAAAGTTTTACTTGCTGCTTCTGTCATATGATGCTGTATTGTGAATACATTTTCTTGATTCTTTTCTCTATTCCTGAAAAAAAAAATTAATTTTGTTTTTGTTCTTAGACTGCAGAATGAAAAATGGATGAACGTCAAAGTGGGAGACATCATTAAATTAGAAAATAACCAATTTGTTGCTGTGAGTATTTTGTATTGTTTAAAGACTTTATCTCAGGTTAAAATAGTATATGTACTAAACTATTTACACTTGCAAATTCAGCAAATCTGTACTAATTTAGCATAACTAAGGGAATACCAAGAAGCATTATTATAATGTCTCAATTATAAGATACTTTTAAGGACATATTGATTAATTACTTTCAGTAACATGATAATTCAGACAAGGCTGAGTGATTGTCACCTTGTTATTTTCTTTTTCGTCTTTTATTTATTTTTTTAAATTTTTAAAAATTTTTTTATTTTTATTTTTTTCTTTGGGTCTTTTAACCTAATAGATAAAAAGATTTAAAATCGTTTGATGTAAATAACAGCTTTTAAAATGCTCCAGAATACTTTAAAAATAGTTCATTCCTGCGTAGTTGGAATACTGTCCCTTAACAATGGAATTAATGCTGTTAATTTGCAGGATTTTAGGAGAAAAGACTAGCTAGAGAAAGAGGAAAATGAATGCTCTCTCCTGAGTAATCACAATCAGAAAATGTTGACTGAATGTTCTCACTAAATGCTATTTTTGAGGTTTTACTTTGTCTTTCAAATGCACTATAATTTATGTTTTCAAAATTCCTGGGTTACAGTTCTCTTAATAAAATTCAAGGGGTCAATTCAGACTAAAATATGTGACTAACTATAGGTCATATTAAATGCAAGGATATATATAAAAGCTATTCAGAACAGGATTAAAAATTCTATATAGTCTTTATGTCAAATGTATATTAGATTAGTGAGGAAAATTTTTGTGTTAATACCATTTTATTTATCAAGTTGTGGTGTTCATTAAATCTGAGACATTTTCCCACAGGATAAAATAAATGGCTCCAAGATCTATTTATAAGAACTACTCAGTTGAGACTCTTAAATAGTCACTTTCAGAAGCAGTTTTCTTTCATTAAGTCATTTTCTGTGTATAGTGATTCTTGAGAGCAACCCATGCTAAGGCAACTAGTCAGTGAACAGGACATTCAAAAAAAGTTCACGGGAATTTGCTGTATGACTCAAGGAAGTCAAACAGGGGCTCTGTAACAATCTAGAGGAGTGGGATGAGGAGGGAGGTGGCGGGGAGGTTCAAGAGGGAGGGGACACATCTATACCTATGGCTGATTCATGTTGTTTGGCAAAAACCAACACAATACTGTAAAGCAATGATTCTTCAATTAAAAATAAATAAAGTAAAAAAAGTAGGATTAGCACACTTAGAGAGGAGACAACGTAGAATTCCCTCATCCTTTCTGCTACATGGGGACACAGAAGGAAGATGGCTGTCACTGGTTGAGGACATCCTGCAGTGAGTGTCTTGATCTTGGAATTCCCAGCCTCTGGAACTATCAGAGATAAATTTCTATTGTTTAAAAGTCAAAAAAAGAAAAAAAAAAAAGTTCACACTTTAAGTAGAGAAGTGCTTATTTCTCTGACCCCATAGTGTATCTGTGTTCCAACTTGCCTTCTAAAGCCTTAATATTCTAACTTGCACTTTCCTTGGTCTTTGTTTTTAATTTAGTTGTATTTTCTGTGTTACAGTATACATGCTGCTTGTTATTGCAAACGTTTCTGTGGAATGAAACATGGAGTCAAGTATAAGTGCACGCATCACATGGCAGGAAACCAGTTCCACAAACACATTTCCACAAACACATCGTTAGCATTGGTTTAAAATGAATCCACATTTAGATGAGTTCCCATGAAGTTCGTGATCCATGTGTCCCAACACTATCCAGTAGCACTTTCTGCAGTGAAGAAGATGTTTTATGTGCTGTCCAAATATAGAACAGTCAGAAGCACCTTGTGGATATGGAATCCTGGTAATGTGGTTATGCAACTGAGGAACTGAAAGTTAAATTCTATTTAATTTTAATTAATTTAGATTTAAATAGCCACATGTGACTTGTGGCTTTCTTATTGGACAGTGCAGATGTAGCCTTTTCATTGTGGTCATGTGATGGGGCGGAAACGCTTATTTATTCCCAGCCCTTCCCTGGGTCCTGTTGTTCTTGCTTTCACTTGGAGGGACAGCAACAAAATAACACTGAGCATCTTGCACCCCCTTGCTTGCTCCCCTCTTTCCCAGGAGTGACTTCTCTGATTGTCAAGTGTGGGGCAGTAACAGGTGTGCATGACCTGACACCTCCTTCCTTCCCTTTCTCTTCAGGCTCTGTCTATGTACAGAGAGAACATTCTGCCCTGCTTGGTCACAGCATTCATTTTATAGGAGTAAATCCCCATGGTGGGGGTGATGGGAGGGTCTGGGTAATTTCTATCTTCCAGAGAGCTTCATCTATGGCTGGATAATCTGTCTATCCGGAGCGAAGTATTAGCAAGCCCACTCAGCCCACAGACCTAAAGCCTGGTCTCCAACTGCTTGGTCAGTAGCAGATGATATTTTCCTAATTTCCAGTCATGTCTGTCTGACTCCTACAATTATAGCTCTGTGTCTTTAGTCTTTGGATAAGTGAGGGGGTCCTCCAAATGCCAGAACACTGAAGTGCCTCTTGATTAGGTCACTTTGTTAAAAAGTTTTCCATGTGCAGCTACTCAGCACCTATGAAGCTGTTTTCAGGGACAAATAAATGTTTCTATGTGTGAACTGCTATAATCACTTAGAAGTACTAATATACCTTCCTACTCCCTGGCATCAGCTGTTAGAGGCTATCAGAGAGCTTACATGTGGTGAGCAACAATCACAGGTCGCTAAAGAGACTCACTTCTGAGTTACTGCACCGAGGTAGAGCCTGGGAAACCAGATCATGAAGATCATGAAAAACCATAGCTAGCCTTTATTGACTACATGCCACATATCAGATAATATTACAAGCTCTTTATACAGCTTAACTCATTTAATCCTCACATTAGCCGAATGACAGCAGTTTATGTACTATTATTGTTCCCATTTACAGATAAGAAAATAGAGGTGCAGTGCCATCAGATAGCTTGTCAATAGGAAGGTTAGGAGTTAAATTCCATCTGGGTTTTAACCCCACTCTTTACCACTACCATATGCAGCTCCTACCTCCATTAGACCTGTCCTAATTACCTTAAGCCTGGGCTTCCAGAGTCAGAGCCTCTAGGCTTGGATGCTAGAAGTGCTGCTCCCAATTCTAATGCATAGCCTCTAACTGTCAAACTTAGAATTTCTAACTTGACTTAAGTCACTTTAAGCAAGGAAAGGAGCTTGTCTGAGATGACCAGTTAGCTGGCCTGTTAAGAGTTACTCACCTCTGTTTTCCAGATAAGAAATCCTTACTGCCCTTTACCTTAAGAAATCTAAAACACTTCTGGACTGAATTTCCAGAGCTCCTATTTTTATTTTAGGACCAAGAAAAAATGGACAGCATAATTCAGTTATCACAATGAGACTGACTTGCATTAGATGAACCAAGTAAACGGTGTGAGAAAACCACACTGCAGAGTTCCCGATACTGGTAGACCCTGGTCCCTGGGAACCATGCCTACCTTCCTCCTTTAATTGACTGCAGTGCTATTTTCCTATTTTGCTTTGCTTTTCTTTCTTTTTTTTTTTTTAAGCATCTTTTATTTTTTTATTTTTAATATAAATTTATGTTTTGCTTTTCTTATCTGGTGGTAGAAATAAACCTTTTCCTGGACATGAGCATATTTGAATTTCACATTTAGTCGTTTAGCTTATTTGGAAAAAGCTCCCCTTCCATCCCCTCCACAGAATGGCCTTTGTGTTTTAGATGTTTACAATGGTAAATTTTTGCTTTAGAACAAAGGCATTCTTCTGCTACAGAAACTGAAAATTTCACCTTAAGAAATGAAAGG
Organism: Bos mutus; assembly: GCF_027580195.1. NCBI lineage: Eukaryota > Metazoa > Chordata > Mammalia > Artiodactyla > Bovidae > Bos > Bos mutus. The sequence continues at coordinate 48,455,222 of NC_091626.1, read as the reverse complement.
ACTAGTTTGATGTAAACTCCAGTCCTGACCATGGACAGGCTTTGTCTCTCTCTGTACCCATCATCAGGGCATCTCATCCAGTGTTTTTCAGCACCTTTTAAAGGGTATCCTTTTAGGGAGGCCATTTTGTGGTTGAATTGCGTTTTCAGTTATTTTAACTTTTATAACTTCAGAGTTACTTGTTTTACTCTAATTGCTGAAATAAATCTTCCTCTTTAAAAAAAAAATGTGAAATGTTCAACATACATTTGAACATTTGGATCTGAACAATGGATCTGAAACTTAAATTTTAAAGAAAAATATTAACTGTAATCGTACACATTTTCATTTTTATGACTTAATTCTGATTTTTGTCCATATCAACATATTTTTCCATAAGTTACTCATACCACATGAGCCATTTTGGATTTTTATTTTTGGACTATAAAAGAATAAAAGAAGAGATAATTTTGTAGATGATAAAGAAGAATTCCGTGTTTGAGAATGGCTTAAAAAAATTAAGGGAGATCCAAATATGATGTTTCAGTTAATTCTACAAATTCATCTTTCCATTTGGTTACAAATCAAATCCCAATATTCTTTCACCATTGTAGTTTTGATTTTGAACACTAGCAAAGCAAAATGCTGTTTTATTTGTAGTTGTATTCCAGTCATTCTGTAGCCAACCAGAAGAAAGATTGTGCATTTTGGGATCAGAGTTCTGAGTTCTAGTTCTAGCTTTGCCCTTTAAGCTCCATATGGTCATGGGTGTGGCTTTAAAGCTCTTAGAGCCTTGGGTTCCTCTATTAGATTCACCATGACTTGCTATGGGCATTGCGTGAGTTAATTTAGTTCATCTAGTGCTTGTCACAGAGAAGGCAATGGCACCCCACTCAGGTAGTCTTGCCTGGAAAATCCCATGGACGGAGGAGCCTGGTAGGCTGCAGTCCATGTGTGCGCTGAGAGTTGGACACGACTCAGTGACTTCACTTTCACTTTTCACTTTCACACGTTGGAGAAGGAAATGGCAACCCACTCCAGTGTTCTTGCCTGGAGAATCCCAGGGATGGCGGAGCCTGGTGGGCTGCCATCTATGGGGTCGCACAGAGTCAGACACGACTGAAGCGACTTAGCAGCAGCAGCAGCAGTGCTTGTCAGACTGGAAATGACCTTCCCAGGTTTCTTATCCACACAGTAGGAACAACATTATCCCCCAAAGAGACTATTGAGAGAATAAAGTGATACAATTATGTGAATGTTTTGTTAGCCCTTAGCTGCACAGCTTTTAGATGTTATATAATTGCTTGAGGTTTAGCTTCATTGGCTCTTTAATTCAACGAACATTAATTATGCCTAATCTAGGAGTCTAGTGTCATTGGCTCTTAGAACTTACAGATGTTCTGCAGATTCTTTTCAAGAGTCCTCTGGCTGGTATATTTGTTTCAGTTCTCCGTGAAGCTGCTCCTTGGGCTTTTTGTTACCTTTTGAAGGTGGGTGAAGAGACACTGTGTTAAAAACAGTCCTCAATTCTTGAGAGATATAGTTGAGTCTTTCCTGGGAAAGCACAGGGAAAAGGAACCAGTAATTGACAGAAGAAAATACTGCGTTGGCCAAAAAGTTTGTTCAAGCTTTTCCATAACGTCACTTGGAAACCTAAACTAACTTTTTGGCCAACCCAGTACAAATAAGAGTCTAAGGAAGATGGGTATGGTTGGAATTAACTGCTGCGTGTCCCACTGTGAGTTCCAGTAATCACAGTTTCTGTTATTGTGCTTCATTCCTGCTAACACCTCTGCCTACAGGGACCTGCCCTCCATTCCATCTGGAATCTTCCATGAAGCCCTTCCTTAGCTACCAGTCAGATATACCCCTTTCTCACTTGCATTCCTCCCATAGCACTTTGTTAATAAGATACTTAGAACCCTTATCATATTCTGTCTTTACTAAACTATAAAATCCTTGAAGGAAAGAAGTTTTCACTCAATTTAGTACTCCTGGCAGTATAGGCTTTGAATTGCCTAGATTCACACCCTAGTGCCCTACTTACTCTGTGGCCTCAAACAAGTTACTGAACCTCTTTGGGCCTCAGTTTACTCATCTGTAAAGTAGAGATAGCACCAAGATATACATTTAGGATTTCTTTGAGTTAAATAAAATACTGCATTAAGGCTAGGCTATATAGAATAGTGCCAGACACATAGTAAGAACTCACCAAATTTTGGCTATTGGTATTATAAACACCTCCAACTCAAACACAAGTTTCTGGGTCCAATTCTAGGAATTGGGTCCCTGAGAGAGATTGAAGGGATCAGCTTAAGGAGGACTGACCTGAGACTGACAGTACTGGGGCTTGTTGGACCCTAAGACCGCCCATGTGTTGCCCCACTCCCTGCTCCAAAGAGCAGAGGGCAATCCAGTACTAACAAGGCTGTTCCTACAGCTCTCCTGCCCTTCCTTTCCAAAAGGGCTACCTAGTGCGTGTGGAAGCAGGGCGGCATGACGGCGACTCAGCTGGCCACTGCTCGTTCACACATGCTCTTCAGCTACAATGAATGAACAAAACTTGAAGAGAGAAGTTAGCAAAAGGAAATACCCAAACTCAGCAGTTGGGCTGGGAGAACAGAGGAAGAGTGAGGGGAGGCAGGGCAGGGATTAGGGAGTGGGAAAACAGGAGGAAGGTTCAGAGGACATAGAAAAAGTTGACACTGGAGGTGACAGGAGGAGGCAGGGAAGGTAGATGAAGGGAAGATACAAGTCCCAGCTTCCCAGGGTATAGAAAAAGCAGTAAGAGTTAGCCCAGAGCCTTTGAGGTTAACACTTTCTGCTTCTAGGAGGTTGAGTCGCTGCTCAGGAGATAATCCAGTCACCAGGTGGCAGTGGTGCCTCAGTCACATGTTCTGAGCCACTGTGGCCAACAGTCTCTCTCCTTATTTGCTGAAAATATGTGTTAAGGCAGCTGAGCTCAAAATTACGCAGTAACATTGGATAGTTCTTACTAGGCAGAATTTTGAAGAAAAGCAACCGTAGGTACAAATGGTTATCTTTCTCTAAACTTCATAACTATTTTTCAGTCACAGATGGTAGCAATTAGAGAATTCTGGCTTTTGTTTAAAATGATCCTGTTAAACTCAGGGAGGAGAACCATAAGCCAAAGAGTGTGAAGCTCTACTGCTGTTGTGCCTTATGCCTTTATTCATTGTAATGTAAATGTGAGAAATAAAATCAAGGTTCATTTTCATAACACTTTTTTACTTTAAAAATGTTGGCTTATAACTGGCGTATACTCTTCACATGTCCTCTTCAGAGTGAGTTTGCTTTGGTCATGTTGTGAGAAGTCAGAAAGTAAATAATTTCTGCCTTGACAGACGTCTGTGACTTTTTCATTCAGAGTTGAAGAACCTTGATAGTACAAACCTGTTTATTTTGTTAGGGGTTTGTCACCGAGTTTTTTTTTTTTTTTCAGTTCTGTTTTGTTATGACTTAGACAAAACTATTCCCCCATACATGCAGCTACGCCTGGCCTATTTTTGAGTTGAAAATTTAAACACTTGAGAGAATGAAATGAGTAGTTTGATTCTAAATTTAACCTCCAGGCTTTGATAATGGGATATTTCTAGTATTTAAAAACCAAAGGTAAGAAAAATTTGCAGTTTTGGAATGCCAGTCATACATTTAGAGGTAGAAAATTGTTAGGCTAATATGTCAAAATAAATTGCTATAATTTTAGTCAGTTCTTTGTAGATATTCAAATCCTTAAGAATTTCATAAAAACTTTTATTTTAAAATTAATTTTGAAATTTCAAAGAAATAATTTCCCAATGTAGAAAGCTACCAGAATTCTAAAACTGAATCATGATCAGTCATTTCCAAAGCACCAAGAGAATAATTTATCTCTGTCTTCATCTCTGAATGTTTTCTGTTTTTACCATGTTTTCTATTCTATCCAGCCCTCTTGCTTAACCCCTGCTTTTCTTCTCTTTCCCTTTTCTTGTACACCACCATCTTTTTCTTTTTTTGTTGTTTATCTTTTAAAAAATTATTTATTTTTAATTGAAGGATGGTTGCTTTACAGTATTGGTTTGATTTCTGCCATACATCAACATGAATTAGCCATAGGTACACATATGTCCCCTCCCTCTTGAACCTTCCTGTCATCCTGTTTATCTTTTCAAGTTTGTTTTTCCTTTAATCCTTTTCTCTTTCCTTGCCTCTCATTTTTTTTTATTGTTTTCAGTTTTCTCCTGCTCATTCACTTTTGTCTTTCCCCATTTCTTTGCCTGCCCTCTGCTCTTAACTGATAACTGAAGAATTAAAGTGTGTGCATATAAGTATTTCCAATTATCTTACTTATTGGATTACATTTTATGTTTTTCATGAGCAATTATCAAAGCAAGAAAATGGAATTTTATATGTTTCTATAAAGATATAAATTTTATATGGAATATATAAAAACTTTATATATTTCTATTAAAAAATAAAGTGGTTGTTAATTTATATGCTATATCCTGCCCTTGCTTATGTTCTGATGGCCAAGAGAGTGCAAAGCAGGAACAAGGAAGCAGAGGGTGGTTTTGATTCAGGGCATATGTCAGAGAGGTAGAGCCAGACTTCATGTCTCACTTTTTTTCTAAGACTCTGCTGACTCATTAGTAATGGAGGGGTGATACAGTGTTGAAGGCATTCAACCAATCTTCCCCCCTCAAATATTCTTTATCATGGTTTTTCAAAATAGGCTGATCTCCTTCTCCTATCAAGTAGTGAGCCACATGGTCTCTGTTATATTGAAACTGCTGAGCTTGATGGGTAAGTTATTACAATTCAAATAATTGTTTAGATTGGTTTTCAATGTATTTAAGAGCAATAGCTTTAGAAACAAGACCTAACTTAAATCTTAAACCTTAATCTTAGATGCAATGTGTGTGTGTGCGCGCGCGTGCACGCGCATATCATGGAATATTAATCATTAAAAAGAATGAAATAATGCCATTTGCAGCAACACAGATGGACCTTGAGATTGTCATACTGAGTGAAGTAACTCAGAGAAAGACAAATGTCATGTATCACTTAAATGTGAAATCTAAATTGATAAATTGATACAAAGGAACTTAGTTCAAAGCAGATATAGACACACTTAACGATTACCAAAGTGGTAAATTAGGGATCTGAGATTAACAGATACATACACTGCTATATATAAAACAGATAAACAGCAAGAATCTACTGTATAATACAGGGAACTACATTAAATATAATAACCTATAATGGAAAAGAATCTGAAAAAGAATATATGTGTATATTGAATGACTTTGCTGTACACCTGAAACACTGTAAATCAACTATACCTCAATCAAAAAATCTAAAAAAAATACCCTTCATTTTATATTCTTGGAAGAAATAAGACTGTTAAATTGCAAAGTCCATTAAAAATGTTTTTTTGATGTGAACCATTTTCAAAGTTTTTATTGAATTTATTACAATACTGCTTCTGTTTTATGTGTTGGTGTTTTGGTTGTGAGGCGCGTGGGATCTTAGCCTCTGACCAGGGATTGAATCTGCACCCTCTGCATTGGAAGGTGAAGTCTTAGCCACTGGACCATCAGGGGAGTCCCATTTAGTCCATTTGCTAGTTACTTTGCAGATCTTGGGAAAACTCTGTCTTTTTTCTTGAATTTATTTCAGAAACAATGAGCTAACTATATATGTGAGTAATATATAGTTTACATAGGGATTCTTCACTGAGATTCCCTGGAAGGGTCTCTTTGTTTATTTGTTTTCAAGTGCTTTTCTAAGGAAAATGAGAGGAATGGCAATCAAGATCTCTTGAAGAAAGAAGAACTGGTGTTACTTTATAAGGCAACTTTTGGAACTGGGTCAAATGAGGATGTAGAGAGAGAAATGAAGTAGAATGCAGTTTTGACATAGATGCTAATTTGGAATTTAGTTATTAGACCATATAGTAATTTCGTTTCAATGGATTCAGTTAGTCTGTCTGACATAAAAACATTTATTGAACACTTACATTTTAAAGTGTGTGCTTGAGATGGATTCTATCATTTAATCCTGACATAGGTACTATAAGCCCTATTGTATAGGCAAGGAAACGAAAGCTTGGAGTGACTAAAGAATTTGTCCCAGACTTCTAACGAATGAAACCAGGACTCAAACCTGGCAGTCTGACAAAAGAGCCCATGGTTTTAACCACTGCCTTCTAAATCATTGCTGTACTGAGGTATCCAAATAGAGATCAGCCTATGTGATCCTACCCTTGGTTTGGCAGAAGCTAGAATAGTGCTAAGAGGAAAATTTATAGCTATGCGTGTATATACTTGAAGAGTAAAAAAGCCTCAAACCAATTATCAAATCTTCCATTCATAACCTAGAAAATAGCAAAATAAACCAAAGCAAGTAGAAGGAAAGAGCAAAGAGAAAAAAAATCAATGAATCTGAAAATAGAGAAAGAATACAGAAAAATAAACAAAGAGCTAGTTCTTTGAAAACATCAGTAAAATAGACAAATTTTAAGAAGACTGGGAAAGGAGAAAAAAAAAGATACAAGTTAACAATATCATGAATGAACCAGGGAGTATTATAATAGATCCTGAAGTCATCAAAAAGATATGGAGATACTGTGTATAACTCTATACACATTAACAACCAAGAGTAAATGGACTACTTCATTGAAAAACGGTCAGAACTCATCCAGTATGAAATAGTTTGAGTAGTCCTATAATTGTTAAGGAAACAATTCAAATATAAAACATAAAACTATAAAAACTTTCGAAAAAACATAGTAGAAAGTCTTGAAGATTTGAGGCTAGTCAAAGAGCTCTTAGATTTGATCCAAAAAGCATAATGCATAAAAGGAAAATTTGACAAACTGGACTTGGTCATGTTAAAATTCTTTTTTTTCCTGTGCAAAAGACTCTGTTAAGAGTATGAAAATAAAAGTTACAGACTAGGAGAAAATACTTGCAACCTATATATCTGACAAAGGACTTGTATCTTGAATATATGAAAAATATTAAAAACTCCACAGTAAAAAAAATCCAATTAGAAAATTGGCAAATGATATTAAAGGACAGTTCACCAAAGATAACTTACAAATGGCAAATAAGTACATGAAAAGATGCTCAACAACTTTAGCCATTGGGATATTAAAGTTAAAACAACAATGATGTATCACTTCCCACTTATCCTATCAGAATAACCAAAATAAAAACTAGTGAGAACTCCAAATGCTGGCAAGAACGTTGAGAAACCAAACCACTCACACATTGCTGATGAGAATATAAATGCTACAATCACTCTGGAAAACAGTGTGGCAGTTTCTAAGCATGTAGCTCCTGTATCCAGCAGTTTCATTACCTGGCATTTATCTCAGAGAAATGACTTATGCTTACACAAAAATTTGTATACAAATGTTTAGGGCACTTTATTTGTAATATCTCCAACTAGAAACAACTTAAATGTCTGTCACCAGGTGAATGGTTGAACAAACTGTGGTATATCCATATTGTGGAATATTACTGAGCAACAAAGAGGAATGAACTATTGATATATGCAGTAACCTGAATGAATCTTCACAGAATCATACTGAGTGAAAAAAGTAAATATCAGAAGGTCACATACTATATTATTTCATTTATATAACATTTCTATAAAATTAGAAAAATGTATAACAGATTAGGAATTGCCAGGAGTTTAAGATGGGTTGGAGGAGGCAGAGAAGGTGTATGTCCGTAAATGGAGCCCAGAGGAATCCTTGTGTTGATAGAAGTGTTCCATATCTTGACTGTTAATGTCAGTATCCTGGTTGTGGTATTGTGATACAGTTTCGTGAGATGGTACCATAGGAGAAATTGACTAAAAGGTAGAAAGGATCTTTCTGTATTGTTTCTTATGTTGAAAATCATTTTGAAATTTATCAAGATATTGACCAAAGTGACTGTACCATTTTAGATGTCACTATTAGTATCTGAGATTTTCAGTGACTCTCTATCCTGGTATGATCGATCTTTTAAATTTCAGATAGTTCAGATAGTAGGCATGTAGTAGTAGTAGTATTTAGATAGTAGGCAAGTAGTAGTATCTCATTATGGTTTTAATTTGCATTTCCCTAGTGAGAAATGGCAGTGAATTTTTTTTTTATTTATCACTGTATTTCTTCTTTAGTGAAGTGTCTATTCAGATCCTTTATGCATGTGTTATTTTATATTGTCATTTGTAGTTTTTTTTTTTGATAGACACAGGCTATGAGATTCTTTATTCTATTTGTAGCAGCTTATGCAGGTGCAGCCAAACACAAAGCTTCAGGACAAACTGTACACAAACTTTACAATGTGGGAATTGAATTTAAAATATGAAACATAAAATCTACAGATTAAAAAATATTGAGGAAAAAAATCAGGAGTTTTGAAAAAAAAATTTTTTATCAGATTATTCTTCCTCTTTAGTTTCCATGTCTGAATATAGAAGTGAGATATTAGAATCCTGAGGAAATAAATTAACATGATGATGAACTTTAGTGAGTGACAGCATATATGGAATAGGGCTGAGGAATGAGAGCTGTCTAGTCCAGTTGGTGTGATTGTTTAAATTATTTGAAAAGTCATTTAAAGGACAAACATTTGTCCTTTAATCTCAACACCACTGTCTCACTCTTTTTCATCAAGCCCAACTCAGTTTCTGCCTCAATTATGAAGTTATTTTTGACTGTCTATACTCATCTCTGCCTCCTAGAATTTGTAGATTTAGATCAGTAAGATCTAAATGACTTTTGAATAAAGTTATTTCAATTATACATTCAGCTTAATGTTTTCTGCAGTAAGCTGTTTGACTAATGGGCATTCCTTGGATTCAGTTCTCATTGCCATAACATCATTGTGAAGCTTAATCATGGAGAAGTTTAGATTAAATGAAGTTGCAGGTATCTGCTCAGTTCTCTAAATTCAGTTTTTCATGGTTTGGTATGCACTTCCAAAAGGTGATATTGGCTTTTTTACCTACCACTTGTTTTCCTCAAGAGGACAGTAACCTTCAGGGCTGCATTGAGTTTCATGGGTGACTATGGTATGTATTCAATCGATATTTGTTGACCCACTACTACTGAACCCACTACTAAACATTTCCATAAAGACTGAACTCTGACAGATGCTCTTAAGCTATGGTAGAAGAGAATTTGGTTGAACTCAGTGAGGAAACTGACATGACGAACTCCTTAAACAGGAGACTTGAATGATGGCCATAGAATCTTCACTGATGGTCATCTCATGAATACCAGACAGCCATCTGTCCAATGTATACATGGTCTTGCTTGGAAGAAGATGACCAGCTCCTTGTGATCTACTTAGTTCCTGTATAGTTTTATGATTCTAGATGTATGGGATTCTTGGCTTGATTCTTCAAGAAAAAGAAAGCTGTATTCCTTTTCCCATTTGAATTTCAGCTACTGTGAAATTTGCCATGACCATTCTTACCAGTAAAACTTCTGCATAGATACCAGATTCTGGAGTGATACTGACCTCCTTTAACTGGCAACTGTGTTCCCATTCCTAATGTGTTTTGTAACTCATGCATGATACTAAGAATGTTCGAATGCAACCATACTTATTATTAATACATCCTCTGTTTTTCTAAATAGCGAAACAGATCGCTGTTGTTACAGAGATGTGCCGTGGATGAAATGCTAACTCTTAGGAGTCTGCAAAGACTTGTCCACTTTGCCGAGATAGTGTGGGAGGTGTGAATGACATTCAGAGGGAGTTTCTTGAATCTCTTGTGTTGGATTTTGCATGTGCTAAAATTGAGGAAATGCCCCTGATGGCTTTGTGTAAGATACTGTTGGGCTATTTCATTTAAAAGTTCATGTCATGTCAATTAATTTCACAGGGAAACAAACCTTAAAGTGCGCCACGCGCTCTCAGTTACCTCAGAACTTGGAGCAGATATCAGCAGACTTGCAAAGTTTGATGGTAAGTGTTTAAAACTGAAAAAGAAAGACCTCAAAACCCAAAAGCTTTTGTAACAAAGCCATGTAACAAAATAATTATATGAAATTCAGTTTATGTTTCTTTTTATTTGGTGGAAGGACATAAAATTCTCCAAGCATCAAAGCCTGTGATCTCCTCTCACGCTCAAGGGTAAAAGTGTTTAATAAGGGGAGAATGGCTGTATCAGTTCATTGTTCCTTTCATCCTTGTTTTTTCTTCTCTAGACCTCGTTCCCTCTGGTCCTATAATACCCTTCATTTGCCTGACCTGGGTCTCCCTGGAGCCTCATACAGACTTGCTGAGGATGAGTAACAGGCCACACTAGCTCTAACTAGCCATGAGTTCTCTGGCTCCATAACAAAGACCAAACCCCAGACTACAGACTTGATGAAGACAGTAACTCTGCCTCATATATTTCTGTCTTTCAGAGTGCCTGGTATAATATCATAAAGATAGTAGGTGTTCAAGAAGAACATTATAATTTATTAATCAGTTGTCAACTATCACCTTGTATTTTAGACCAGGGTTTTGTTATCACCATCTTCACATCATTCAACCCAGTCCCACTCTCCTCAACATGGTCTCCCCTGCCTATTCTACTCCATCTGTGTCTTGTTCTTTTCTATCAAAGCTGTCACAGAGTAGCAAAATTCTTCTAGTCAAAGGAAAAATAATTAATGGTAGGACTTCGGGCATCCTGATAGGTGGTTGGAGAATCTTTGGGGTCTTCCTGGCCATCCCTCAATGGTCTCTTGCTTTATGATATGATATGATATGTATACATATCCACCTATGTATCTGGACTTGGATATCAATATTTCCATACAGATTTGTTTTATTTATTAACCCATATTCATGAGCTTGAGGCTATCTTTCTAAATGTTTTCTTTGGAGTCTACTAAAGGAAAATATGGACAAGCAAGATCCTGTGAGTTAGAGCACAGGCAGCTTTACATTTTAAAGTTTCTTAGGGCACGACTTAGAGCTCCTATTGCTTGGGGTTTGCATTTGCTTATAGACTCCATCTGGATACTGTTAATATTTTAATCTTTCTTAAATGAGTGCCATTGTAACAAATGTTTACAGAAAAAAAATATTCCTCCAGTTTGAGATTTAAGTCAGGGGAATAGCCAGGAAACTGAATGGCCCAAGAAATATTTTGATTAGATTAAAATAAATTACACATTTTCTACTAAGTAATTTTTTTCAATGAAATTTTACTGTTATGTGAATCCAAAAAAGTAAATTGTGTTCATGAATCAAAATACTTCCTTAAAACACGTCACGGAATATTCATAGAGTCCTAAAAGTGCAACCTAAATGTAATTTACTCATTTCTTTCCTGGCAGAAGTGTACCTTTACACCACTGTTAATCTATAAGGAGGTAAAAATTCATGACTTCTTGCTTACTTTACTGTTAAAAAGCAGAAAATTATGTTATAATTGCCAGCTTATTTTCTTTCATAGATACTGGCACAGATAGCCCGTGCTGTGATTTAGATACAAACAACCCTGAAATCATAGTGGCATATACAGTAGAAATTTATTTCTTCCTCATGTCGCATCTGATGCAGGTTGGATGGGCTTCTTCATCTTGTAGCTTTGATGCCTAGACTAATGGGCCTTAAGGTGAGCACATTAGAGTAAGGATGAGGTGAAAGAGACAAGCTAACTTTTAACTGCTCTTCCTCTCATGTTTCATTGGCCAACACGAGTCACATGGGCCTGACCTAACTGCAAGAGAGGAAATGAGTATGGAGTTGAGTTGAATGCTGTCTCTACCACACCCCCGTGACCAGAGGTCAATTCCAGGATCGTGTATAAAGGGACATACTGGATTAGGTAGATTTCTTACTTGGAACTGCAGGAATGGGGCCAAGAATCTGCCATCTCAATATGACTCCTCATACCCCTCTCAATCCTCCCTGGCCTGCTTGACTTCTTCTTTTTTCTCATAGCACTTATCACCATCTGGCATACTCTACAAAGTGCTTATTTTCTGCTTATTAGTTATTATCTATCTCTACCTGCTGCAGTGTGAGCTGAACAGGGATCTCTGTTTTGGTCACTGATAAATGCCAAGTCCCTGGAACAAAGCATGGCACAGAGTGATTGCTCAACAAATCCTTGATGAATGCATGAATAAATGGTCACAGGTGCCAGAGAATGGGGGACAGGATCAGCCTCAGGCCCCAAAAAGACATGGGAGAGCAAAGGAGGGGCCTAAGGTAAGGGACAGAGGGTGGAGTATGAAATGATAGGTGAAGAGGAGGCTTCCTGATGGAAACTTGCAAGACAAAGCAAGAGTGCTGGGGCCCCTTCTCTCGGAGGGCAGTGGCTGGGAAAGGGACCATCTGCTGTGGTGGTTTTATAATGACTTTCCGCAGAATCTTTCCTCCAAACAAAACAGAGTTGAACACAGAAGTCCGAAATTTAAACTAATACAAGTGGTGCTGCTTGGGCTAAAGCAGAAAATACTTCTTCACCTAAAATAATTCTTTTATCACAGATGGGATAACAAGTCCAGAGAGGTTAAAGGACTTGTCTCTGTGTGTGTGTGTGTGTGGATGTGGATGTATATATATACAGATAAAGTCTTTATTAATACTTAATAAAATTTACTTTAAAAGTGTATTCATAATTATTACTTAATAGTTGTGGTCTGCATTTGCTTCACATAGCATAGGTGATTCATAAAACCTCTAATATATAATAGTTTTTGCCAATAAAGGCAACACAGACCTCTATTGTCTCTCATTTATACATAAACTGTGATCACTTTTCAGAGAACATGTAATGCCAAATTTATGAGGCAGGTACACTTCTGGGCTAAATATCAGATCTCTGCTAAATTTACTTTTCATTCTTAAATCTTGGGTTGAATTTCAATCTACCATAACATTCAAGGCAATAGGATGTTCTATGGGTTTAGTCATATTAAAATATGATTTCCTATTTCCAAGAAAACATCTGAAAAATGAATAGAGGGATTAAGGGGAAATAAATTCGATAGAATATAAAAATTAATCCCCCCTCTTAGCAGACAAATTTAAAGACGAGCGATGCAATATGTGGAAAAGTCTTTGAAAGAGTTGGAACAGTTAACAAACCCCAAATCTTTCCCGCAATTGCTTTTACTTTCTTATAGCCTTCAACTTTTCTTTCATTTCCTTCTTTTTAAGCCTTAATTTTAATTTTATTCTTTCCCTACCTCTGTGACATACACGTTCACACACCAGTACTTCTACTATATACACACATTTCTCTCATGACTCTAGGCATCGTTTTTATTTCCTCCCTTTTTGCATTATTTCTAACTATTCTCTTTGCATCTTTCTCTTTCAACTTTTTGTTTTTAATAGTTTACTTATCTCCTCTATCTGAATTCTCTTTTTCTCTATTATTTTAAAATATTTTCTATTTTCATCACTTTCTTTGTATTATTAGTTTATTAAGTTTATGGTGGCATAGTGGTAAAGAATCTCCCTCCCAGTGCAAAAGACACATCAGATGTGGATTCAGTCCCTGGGTCAGGAAGATGCCCTGGAGGAGGAAATGGCTACCCACTCTAGTATTCTTGCCTGGAAAATTCCACGGACAGAGGAGCCTGGCAGGCTACAGTTCATGGAGTCGCAAAGGGTTGGACACAACTGAGCATGCATGACACATCACATCAAGTTTATCATTAAGCACCTCTAAGGACAAGTTGCAATACAAAGTATGTAGAAGTACAACATATCTTCACATGTACTATCAAGATTCTTTAGATACTTCTCCTCCATTCTTTTTCTATCCCCTCTTTTAGGTCTCCTCTGTTAACCTTTGTCATAATGGGATATCAATAGATTTCAAGTTTTCCTCTCGGGGCTAAAAAAAATTTCTTTCAGTCATGAGAAGTAAAACCAGATATTGCATCCTTTAGGTTTCCCAGATGGTTAAGTGGTTAAGAATCCACCTGCTGATGCAGGAGATGCAGGAGACATGAGTTTGATCCCTGGGTCAGAAGTATCCCCTGGAGGAGGAAATGGCAACCATTCCAGTATTCTTTCCTGGTGGGTTACAGTCCATAGGGTCATAAAAGAGTTAAAGAGGACTGAACTACTGAGCACACAGCACACACTGTATCCTTTAGCTTAAATTAGAAGTATGATGTCAGCATTTTGTACATTTGAAAGTGCCCTGCCTAGCTATGGCAAGGTCTAATAGATGAGAAGATGTGTGAGGCATGCCCTTTCTGTCTTTGCTGTGTGTATCTTTTAGCTTGTGACGTCTGGGCAAATCTGAGTAAGGTCTTGGTTTTGCTTCTAGTTACCATGTATTTTTTCTCCTGAGATTTGTGTCAGTTCAGTTCAGTCGCTCAGTTGTGTCTGACTCTTTGCGACCCCATGAACCGCAGCACGCCAGGACTCCCTGTCCATCACCAACTCCCAGAGTCCACCCAAACCCATGTCCATTGAATCGGTGATACCATCCAGCCATCTCATCCTCTGTCGTCCCCTTCTCCTCCTGCCCTCAATCTTTCCCAGCATCAGGGTCTTTTTCAATGAGGCAGCTCTTCGCATCAGGTGGCCAAAGTATTGGAGTTTCAGCTTCAACATCAGTCCTTCCAATGAACATCCAGGAGAACATCCAATGATCTCCTTTAGGATGGACTGGTTGGATCTCCTTGCAGTCCAAGGGACTCTCAAGAGTCTTCTCCAACACCACAGTTCAAAAGCATCAATTCTTCAGCACTCAGCTTTCTTTATAGCCTAACTCTCACATCCATACATGACCACTGGAAAAACCGTAGCCTTTACTAGATGGACCTTTACTGACAAAGGAATGTCTCTGCTTTTTAATATGCTGTCTAGGTTGGTCATAACTTTCCTTCCAAGGAGTAAGCGTCTTTTAATTTCATGGCTGCAGTCACCATCTGCAGTGATTTTGGAGCTCAGAAAAATAAAGTCAGCCACTGTTTCCACTGTTTCTCCATCTATTTGCCATGACGTGATGGGACCGGATGCCATGATCTTAGTTTTCTGAATGTTGAGCTTTAAGCCAACGTTTTCACTCTCTTTCACTTTCATCAAGAGGCTCTTTAGTTCTTCTTCACTTCCTGCCATTTGTGTCATACTACTATCTTTAGCACCGAACTACAGTTCCAGTCCTGTATCAAAAGGACATATCATATCTTCTAAGTAGCTGAATACCTGAGTTTCCGTTGACTCATTGGAAAAGACTCTAATGCTGGGAGGGATTAGGGACAGGAGGAGAAGGGGACGACAGAGGATGAGATGGCTGGATGGCATCACTGACTCGATGGACATGAGTCTGAGTGAACTCCGGGAGTTGGTGATGGACAGGGAGGCCTGGCGTGCTGCGATTCATGGGGTCGCAAAGAGTCGGACACGACTGAGTGACTGAACTGAACTGAACTGAACCCAAGAAGTCCCCATTGGGAACTCCAAACTGGGGACAACAGCAAGCATCAAAACTGAGGTGGGTAGGGCCTTAGGATGTCTCTTGTAAGTCTCCCTGCCTCCCCACTTTTGCTCTTAAACCTAAGGACAGTAACTTGTTGGTGGCCTCTTAAGGCATGGCATGAGCTTTCTTTCTTGCTTTTTTTTTTCTTTTATCCATTCACTCGGCCACCTGTTCCTTTACTTACTAAATGTATATTTCACACAAAGCCAAGGCATTTGCTAAGCCCTGAGATACAGTGGTTAACAAGTCAGATCCAGGCCTTGCCTTCATAGCACTTATAGCCCTGGGGAGAAGACAGATTTGAACAAGGACTCATCCTCAGGCCTACCCATGATGTTGACACATGAACAAGTAGTCACTATGTACCAGGCACCATGCTAAGTCATTGCACATTTTATTTTATTAAATCCTTACAGCCCCAGGAGGAAGAGATTACTATTACTTCCAATTTATGGGCAAGGAAACAGAGACCCAGATAAATTGAATAAGTTCCCCAAGGTCACATGGTAAACTAAGTGGAAGAAGTAGAATATGAACCTAGGACTACTGGCAAAGCCTTACATGAAGTGAAGTGAAGCCGCTCAGTCGTGTCCGACTCTTTGCGATCCCATGGACTGTAGCCTACCAGGCTCCTCAGTCCATGGACTTTTCCAGGCAAGAGTACTGGAGTGGGTTGCCATTTTCTTCTCCAAAGCCTTAAATGAGAGGCTCTAAATCGCAAACAAAAAGTCATCATTGGAGAGTCAGGGGAATCAGCATGACTGCTTAGCTCCTGATCAGGGTAAGATTTTAATTGAAGAATACTTTAAACCTGAAAGTACAAAATTAAATTCTGGAGATCGAGTCCATCCAGGACCCAGATGACATCACCATGTTTTTTAAAAGTAGCAAAGTTCTCAGTGATCTTGAATGTCAGGATCCCTGACAAGAGTTTATAAAAGAGTTGGCCAAACATAGAAACCAGTACACGCACGACGGAGTTGGGTTTTGGTAGGTAAATCCATTTATTTGAAAAGTTCTCATATAAATATTTTTATACATTTCAAACATCAGAAAAATTGATATGTAGTCTGTTGAATTGTATAAAAAATGATATATAACTTGGCCTAATATTATAAAAAGTATAAAAATAGAGTGGATCTTGATTTTTCATTTTGAAGTCTTTCAGGAATTGACAAGTTTTTATAAATAACTGGAAATAGTTTCAATTATACATTTGTAAACTGGTCAGTCTTATGCCTTGGGGAAAGCCCCGGATGTAAATTGTCCAAATGTGTTTAAGAATCTTTTGCATATTGTTACTGGACTAAGATCTGTTTTTTTGCAACAATGACAAGTTTACATATTTTGTATGACTGTTAATACTGAGTTGTGAAGCAGGGAAAGGTTGACTCTTTATTTAAGGAATCTTTGTGTATTTTTGTGGTCCTTTCTAAAGAAGAGCATGTGTGTAATTAAAACACAGAAAAACAAGCATCTCTTTTTGGTTAAAAAAAATCCAAACACACAGAAAGTCTTTGTTAGAATCTTGTGACTTTTTAAACTTGCCAGATCAGTTTCTCATTCACCTGGATAGAAGCACAGCTCAGTAGCAGAGCTGATGTGACTGTGTGAGACACAGAAGCCTTGTGAAGAAAATAACTTTTTTCTTTACTGCTGGTGTTGATGTGGCCATTATGGTGATGATGATGGGTAGCTGAGGCTTACGGTTGAAGAGTAATGAGATTTTAGAAAATGGGAAGGTGACATTTTTCTAAGAAAAAAATATTTATCACAATCATCAGGGCAACAGTAGAGGGCAGTCTTCTAAACTCTAATAAGCACTTGGCTAGAGCACTCTTGAACAGCAACAATGTTTTAATTCAATAGCTAATTGTCTTCTAGAAGAGTTGCAGTGCAGATAATCAAGAAGCATTGCTAACAGTAATAATATCCATAAAGAAATAAAGTCAGGTACTCTGGGAAAATCTTGAAATATGGGACACTGAGTTCCATTTTCATGATAAACTATAGATTTCCACTCTACAGTGGAACACTTTAGTTTGAGAACGATAGTAGGTTGTTAATTAACTAACAATGCAGCTGACTAAATTTAGAATGCCAAGAGGGTTCAGAATGAAATCTTGTAGATTTTGTTTGGTACGAGCCTCGAGTATTTCTGTGTGATTGCAAACTGGATGAACTGCTATCTGCTTTCACATCTATTTTTTTCAGAGAAGCAAACAACTGTGACTGACTAGTTTCATTATATTTATACTTCATAATCGACATGATTTTTCCCCCAGTTGTTTTATTGCTCATTAAAGATGATTTTGTTCTTTGTACACGTGTTCCGTGAATAACTATGTGAGAAGCAATGCTCTTTTTTCTAAACTGTTTTCTCATCCATTGTCAAACTGTTGCCTGCCACTTACTCTATGACTCAGTTAGCAAAGGGAAGCAGGGTCCTACAGTTTTTCTCTAATCCTTATTGTGCTTTATGGCAGGGATATATTTTTGCTTGCTTCTAATGTGCTTGAAGTTGCCAGTTTATTTTCAGTGTTCTCAGATCTATTTGTATCCCTTCAGAGTTAGGCCAACTTAAGTGGCCCACTGTGGTTAGACCATTAGGTCTTCCAATCCCCTTTATCATTGTTACCGTGGAAATATACCACCACTTCTTTCATTCATCTTAGATCTGCTCAGATACCCACATCACCTTCCCATCTCTCTCTTGAAATCATCTTTCCATCCATCTCTCCAATAAATATTTATTAAGTTCCTATTACGTAGGTAGTATGATAGGTTATGGGGATACGGAAGTGAATACAGTGCTCCATTAAAAGGAACCTGTTTACCCCTTTCGGAAAGAGGAAGAAAAGACATTGGGAAGTTTGTGTTTTGTGCTAACAGGACTAAAAGAGGGAAGCTGAGCACTTCTAAAGATTAAAAAAAGTAGCTTGGCTTTGTTCATGCTACTTTATTTTCACTAGGCCCTGTATTTAGTATGTACTTAAACCACTGGGCTCATACTCTTCCAGAATGACTGAATTGGTGCTGGGCCTCCAAAAACTGAGGCATAGCCCCTTGGCCTTACTGCCTGTTCCTGTCTAGAACCACACCCGTGGTGTCAGGCCAGAAATGGATGAGCCTTGGGGCCAGGGAGGAGCCAGCCAGCATGTTCAAGGCTATATTTGCTTCAATGTCAGTCTTTGCTTGCAACAATAAAAATGATCAAATGAGCCTGTTTTTTATATTCCTGTTGGCAGGAACTGTGTATCTTGTTGTTTTTGCCCAAAGCACATTTTTTTTTTTTTTTTTTTTAGTGGGCAAGTTTGAAGCTGGAGAAATTGAGTCTTGAATCTGGAATAAGCTTTAACGGTTGCTATGGACCCATTATTTTATTTAGGTTTTGCTGGTGATGCCTAGTTCAAGGTTCTGTAAAATTTGGGAATATTAATTATTGGTCAACAAAAAAAGATGTTGAATTCTTAGAGTTTAGAAAAAGTCTCCTCTTCCACAATGGAGTTGTCTAAATAACTTGGGCCAGTTGAAATCAGTTTTCACTTACTTTTGAATATCTGTGATATGCTATAATAGGAGCAAATGAGGACTTAGCCATTCCTGTTCATATAAAAAGTGACTTTGTATGGATTATTTAGCCTCATCCAAATCCTTCTGCCGGCACACTCACAGTTAGCAGTAGATGTCTGGGAAGAAGCCAGTGTGTGTCCCAGTTGGCGTGTTTTGGCAGCAGTATTTCAGTGATTCTGGGGAAAGGTAGATGGGTTTGGAAAAGCAACCTGAGCCCTTAGAGTCTCTCATTCCTTTCAGGCTTTTGTTTGTTTTGTTTTTTCAAGCAAGGTCTATTAACTTTAGCAGTCTGGTTGGTTAGGAATGATCAGGCCATGTGAAAACTGGTTGCTGTCTTCTAGGTTTGTTGTAGTGTTAGTTGCTCAGTCGTGTCCAACTTTGAGACCCTATGGACTATAGCCCATCAGGCTCCTCTGTCCATGGGATTCTCCAGGCAGAAATACTGGTGTGGGTAGCATTTCTTTCTGCAGGGGATTTTCCCAACCCAGGGATCAAACCCAGCTCTCCTGCATTGCAGGCAGATTCTTTACTGTCTGAGCCACCAGAGAAGCTCCCATCACCTATGTCTGTGAGCTTTAAAAGGAAAACATATCATCCTGGGAAGGAAAGGAGTCAGGGAAGAAGTCTCTAAGTTCAGGAGGGTGTTTGATGGGGGTGTAAACAGTGCAATACGGAAGTTCTGTAGGAAGTTCTGGTCTCTCTTCCCTTCAGTCAGTGCTAAAGACATATTTCCCTTTTTTATTTTTCCAAATGTTGCTTTCTATGTTGCAAAATACCCTTTTGGTTTCTGATTAAATAAATGTATCTTTATTGTTTTGGGGAGAGAATTTTGTACACACTAATCTTACCCCTGGCTGGCTTGAATCTTGTTTTGATCTGTTCTCAGTTATCTTTTTTATTCCTTTCCTCTCTTTTCATTCCTCTCTCCCTCTGTCCTTCAAATCTTTGTACTCAGAAAGTTAACCCCAACTATGTGCAATGCAAATGTACTTAAATCTAATAGATATACTTTGTGACAGAGTCCATGAAAGATTATTTCTGGTTTCTTTTTCTATCAAGAGAACCCTCATCCTAAAAATGTATTTTTTTATTGAAATAATTGAACAAATTGATTGATTGATTGATTTGGAATGGGCTTGGTATTAAAAAAAAAAAAAAAACTAGAAACATCTTTTGGACAGTTTGGGGCAAGTTATATGTGCCTCTGAGAGTCCCCAGAACTCTGAATCTAATCAAGATAAGAAGCATGAAACAGCTGAAAGGAATCGCATGCATTCTCAGGCACATGGGGCAAATACAAGGCCCAGGTTTCCTGGGGGTGGAGTATAGTAGGAACCCAAAATTCTGATTATGAGCCTAGAAAGACCCAATTAACTTTGGTTGTGAAACTAGAAGTATGCCATCTTAACCTGTGTGTAAGTTACATTAAATAATAATAAAAAAAAAGATGAAATAAAAACTTTTAGGATCACCTCTGCTTTATCTTTCCAAAAATCATTTGTTTCAAACCAAAAGTAGAGATAAGTGATTGTTTTTTTGTTAATTTATTTTATTTTATTTTTTAACTTTATAATATTGTATTGGTTTTGCCATATATCAACATGAAAGTGATTGTTTTTAAAGGAAAAAACATCCCATGGCTCTTGGGGTTTCTATTCTTATTTGGACAGTGCAGAAAATCATGTTTCACAACATTTGTGCCCTGCCCCAGGTGATTTTTCCTAGCTTGACTTTGTGTGTGTGTGTGTGTGAGAATGGTATGGCAGTCTACTCCAGTATTCTTGCCTGGAGAATTTCATGGACAGAAGAGCCTGCCGGGCTACAGTCCATGGGGTTCACAGAGTTGGACACACCTGAGTGACTAACACTTTCACTTTTTCATATATATGACACTGGGCTGTTGAAAAGAGAAGGAAAATGAACTGTATGTGAGAAGTAGGCTGCTAACGGTATTGCAGGCTTCTAAAGAGAGTTCCAGGTGAGGCATAAAGATGTTTGTTTCTTGTATTTTACAGGGATTGTTGTGTGTGAGGCGCCTAACAACAAGTTAGATAAATTCACCGGAGTTCTGTCTTGGAAGGGCAGCAAGCACTCCCTCAACAATGAGAAGATAATCCTGAGGGGCTGTGTCCTGAGAAATACCAGCTGGTGTTTTGGAATGGTTATTTTTGCAGGTACAGTGGACTTCCCAGGGTGCAGTGGGTGAACTCTTCCTGAGAACTGCATGGGCACAGTCTGTGGCTCTCCAGGTTGGATGAGCATGCCAAGTGCCCTTCTGAGTTGACTACAGAGTGTAGAGCACCAGGGTAAGACACCGCTGCTCTGGAAACAGTGTGCCTGGCCCCACTCTGTAAGGAACCACTGACATCACGAACTTACTCTTGAGAGTGCATGGGCCTTGATTACTCAGATGCTAGATACCTAATGTTTATTTTCTTATTCTCTAACCCCATCTCAATCATCCCTATCATCATATGTATTAATCAGCCTGCCTTTAAAGTGGAGGACAAGCGTGAAAGAAATTCCGGCTCTGTTGTTGATTTTGTAGTTTGCCAATTTCAAGCAGTCCTTTAAGAAAAGCCTTGTTAGAGATCCTGCAGTCATTTCTGTGTATACTTCAGAGCTTCTTCTACTATCTCTCAGCAGGCCAGCAGCTTCTGGAAGGACTGTGCGGGCTGGAGGTGGGGGTAGGGCTTGAGGGAGGAAGGGGAGCATCTCTTACTCTTCCTGCTACTACTTTTCCTGTCTCTAATTTATCTCTGGATGGCACCACCGACTCGATGGACATGAGTTTGAGTGAACTCTGGGAGTTGGTGATGGACAGGGAGGCCTGGGTGCCGCAATTCATGGGGTCGCTAAGAGTCAGACACGACTGAGCGACTGAACTGAACTGAATTTATCTCTAAAGGGCCCAAGGTGGCACTTTCTTGCCAAGGAAGCTTGCAGTAGCATCATTTCATAAAGCCTCTCAATTTTTACTCATGGCTTCAATTGCTAGCCCTTGACTTTTAAAAATCCTGTTTCTTGTGACACCAAATTAAGATGTGTTTTGGGCCCATTGACTATATGTGCAATCAAAATTGGAATGTTTTTCTTAACTGACTTTCTTCAGCAACAACAAAATGTTCATTAAAGTCTCAAAAGTGCTCCGAATCTAGAAAAATCCTTTGAATTCCTCCTAAATACTCTCAGCTGTGAGTGTTAGCAAGGCTCTCACTGTCGGGACATTGCCATTATAAGGACTTGAGAAATCCCTCGAAATGATGCAGTATATGTCATTTTATCTGGGAATGAATCTGGTTTCATCATGTTTTCATCAGATGCTTTTATTCTTTAGTCAGGGGAATAAACCCTTGATTATATATTTCCTTATTTTGCATCTTGTATTGAGAAAAAGCATGCTAGTCTTATACATTAACCTATCTTCCCACTTCAATTGTCACGCTTAATGAAGAGATTTCTTGAAGGTCTCTTTTATTTTTTTTTTTAATAATTTTATTTATTTTTTATTGTTTTCTGGCTGTGCTGGGTGTTCACTGCTGCTTATTTTTCTCTAGTTGTGATGAGTGGGGATTATTCTCTAGTTTCTATGTGTGCAGGCTTCTCATTGCGATGGCTTCTCTTGTTGCAGAGCATGGGCTCT
Organism: Bos mutus; assembly: GCF_027580195.1. Taxonomy (NCBI): domain Eukaryota; kingdom Metazoa; phylum Chordata; class Mammalia; order Artiodactyla; family Bovidae; genus Bos; species Bos mutus. Next base: position 48,432,571 of record NC_091626.1, on the reverse strand, counting down.
AGGGTGTGTGGACTTCAGTAGTTGTGGCTCCTGGGCTCTAGAGTGCAGACTCAGTACTCATGGTGCACGGGCATAGTTGCTCCGCCACATGTGGGATCTTCCTGGATCAGGGATAGAACCTGTGTCTCCTTCATGGCAGGCAGATTCTTAACCACTGGACAACCAGGAAAGCCCTTCAAGGTCCTCTGATGGGAAAGACCTTCTCAGTTTGTTCCCTGTCATTAGAGAAGTGGAAGTGCATCATCCTAGGAGTGGGCTGTAACCCAAAGTTTTGTTTGCATTTGTGTGATCTTGTTTGGAATGACTCATTCAGGACAGTGGTTCAGCTATAACATGTTATGTTAGGACAGCTGGTGCGAGCCACACAGGGGTCAGGTTTTCCTTCATCATGTTGGCTTTGTGTGGAAATGCTCCTCCATAGAAGAAAGTGGAGTGGTAAGTTGAACAGGTCCCCCTCTGAAACAGTATAACAGAAAGTTCACAAAATTTGGATTGGACGTATCTGGGTTCAGATTTGTTTGCCAGCTGAAGGATGTTAAACCGTGGTTACTTAAAAGTCCTAAGCTTTAGTTTTATCTGCTGTAATGTGGGAATGAGTACATTAGAGAGTCACTGTAAAGGCTCAGAGAGGCAGTGCATATGGAAGAGAATGCCTCACAATTGCTATTTTCCTTCCTTCCCTGCTTTTCCCTTCTTCTGACATCAATTCAGAGTACACTATCTGCTCCATAGGCTGAGAGTTGGGATAATGTACTGCTCTTGGATCTTGGCAGGGAGAAATGGGGAATCACCCTCTTTTGTGATGTGATCTTAATGTTCACTGGCAGAGCACTTATTTATTATATATACTTATAAAGCAGAGCATGCCTATATTAACTTTCATCTAGGCACAAATATTAATAGAAAGCTTAATTAGAATAATTGCAGGCAGAGGAATGGTTGATTTTGTCAGTGCTAGAGTTGAACAAAGGAATGTCTCAGCACCCTAAGTCTTGAGACATCTAACTTCGGGAACTAGGTCCATGTGAACGCCTAGATCTTATGAAAGTTATCTCAAACAAATTAACTATTCTTTCTGTATTAGTACTCTAGTTATACCTGCCCTTAAGGGTTGTGTAAGAAGTGTAGTTGACATAAACATGGTTTACTTTACAAATGTATAATTTATGAAGATTTTATAATATACATTAACAGCTAGGCCATGCCTCCCTGGAATGGCTTTTCTTTTAACTCATGACAGGAGAAAGTCCTGTTTCTAAGGGTAGAAGTCTTATCCATGTAAGGGGTCCATAGGAGTCAGCACCATCTTGGTGCATAGTAGGTTTTTGTGCTGGCTGTATTCCACTTGCCCCTGCAGATCTGCTGTCACCACTTCACACTCTTCTCTCTGCCCTGGGAGGCTGACCTGTATGGTTCACACTAATAGGTTTCCTTGAACTTTGGTCCTGTCTTTGGGGATCCCTGGGAAGAAATCAAAGGAAGAAGACTGAGGTCATGGTATTTATTTCCCCAGCTGCCTCCCTTAAAGCTGGCTGGGTCCCTCAACATAAAGCCACCCTTCCTTTAGAAGCTGCAAACTTTACACAACTCTCTCCTTTAGGGTATAATAACCACCCCTCCCCTCATGTCTCCCTTCTAGGGTAGATGAAGATCATCTTGATTGCTAGGAAGTGCTTGGTTACTATGTTAACATTTTACTTCTCCTGTACCGCCTATACACCCACCAGTACTTTTGTAAAGAGTCTCTTTATAAATATACCTTCCTCTAATAATCCTTGTTCAGTGTGTCATCTATTTCCTGTTTGAACTCTGACTGAGTCATAGTCTTACATATTGATTGAGTCAGTGAGTTAATGAATTAATGGACTATTTCATGTGGCTTTAAAAATAGTGGTTAAGAGCAAAAGCTTTAGAAGTAGATGTATCTGGGTTCTAATTTTGGCTCTGATGCTTACAGGCCAAAAAATAAAAAATAAAAAAAGGAAACCTCAGGCAAGTTATTTAAATTCTTTAATCCTCAGTTTCATTGTTATTGACCTAAGGATAATAATACCTAATTTATTGGCTTGTTTTAAGCATTAGTGAGATAATAAGATGTGAAAAGCACATATAGATATTTCCTAAAACATTGTAGGTACTTAATAAATAAATTCATTCATTAAACAGTTACTTACTGGGTACCAGCTATGTGGCAGGCACTATGCTACTTACTTTTTTGCAAGAATGTGACCAAGAAAAGTGTAGTCCCTTCACTCATGTGATTTGAGTCTGGTAGGAAAGAAAGGCATTACTCTTAAATCATTATAGTAATGAGTGTATAATATCAAACTGAGAAAAGTACTCTAAAGAAAAAGAACATGAACTCACAAGAGTGTATGGTGGAGGAATCTGAGGGGAAAGAACAAGCTAGCTAAAAGGCACACCATAGGCAAAGGCCCTGTGGTGGGAATGAGGCTGGGGAGGTTAAAAAAAAAAGGCAAAATTTAAGGCCAGTGTGGAACTTGGAAAACTTAGAGAATAGAAGTGGGCACGTGCCTAGAGACAGGGATAGAGGTTGGACCATCCAGGACCCTTATGGTCTGTATTCAGAATTTTGGTCTTTATCCTAAGAGCATTGAGAAGCCATTGTCAGTTTTTCATACAGATGATATGTGTATGTGTTAAACTGGAAAGTTTTGCTTTTGCCTGTAATATTTTTAAAGTTGGTCAATAGGATCCAGGAAAAAGTGTATACATAGGATGGTAGCAGATGCAGGAGACAAAGTTGCTAGGCTTTTCCTACATACAGTCCAGTTGAGAGGTGATGATACTTTGCATTAGAGTGGGAGTCATGGGATAGATTAGACTCTGAGGTTTCTCCCACCTTTCACAACTGAATGGAGAGTGGTACCATTCATTGAGATAAGGAACCCTGGAGAAAGAGCAGAAGCTAGGCTGGACAAGGGCCACTTGAGGGGCCTTAGAAACATCCAGGGGAAGATATCATATAGGCAATGAAATATATAAGTTTAGAGCTCAGAGGAGCGATCTGAGCTGAAGATACACATTTGGTCTACAGATGTTAACTGGAGCTATGATCTTAGATTTCTCAGGGAAGGTGGGTTGAGAAGGAAAAGAAGATGGCCTATACTTAATTTTTAAGAAGTCTCACTGTTTAATGATTGAGAATAAAGGAGTGAGCATAATGGAAAACAAAGAAGCAGCTATCAAAGAGGTAGGAGGAATAGCAGAACACTGTAAAACAGAAGCTAAGGGAAGAGTGTATTTCAAAAGGATGAAATAGTCAACAGTGTCGAAGTCTGCTGAGAGGTCAAAGAAGGCATGGAGGATATAGATGACAATGCCGGATCTGTTTTGGTGGAGTGATTGGCTCAGAAACTAGCTTGAGAAATGAGTTGGAGACAAAGAATCAGAGGCTGAAGGGTAAAGAAAATTCTTTCAAAATCTTGACTATGAGGGGAAGAAGAGATGTGTGTCTCAACATCTGTGGCTATATTTAAATAAGTACTTAAGAACTCATTAAGCAGATTCTTTGCTAGTCTGTGTGTATGCCTAAGAAATGTAAATTTTTAGCACCAAACTGGTCTGTCAATTTTCAGCTTTTAGCAATCACAAACTTTATTTGCCCTTTGTGATCTTTACTAAAAGAAATGCTTCCCACCCTCAATGTCCAGATGATTTTAATAAACGATTCTGGGAAAAAGTGGGTGGTCTTTGCCCAGCATTGGCTGGGAAAAGGACACTGGGATACAATTTCTAACTCAAGACTGAATTGTTATGAGACCCCAGTCTTTACTCCAATTTGTCTTTTAAGTAAAGGAGTCTTTTAAGAATGTTCCCATTGTTTCTTGACTTCTAGAATGATGTATAATTTCATGTGTACCCCCTTTCTCTCCTTTCTCTCCTTCCCCCTCTCCTCCTCTATTAAGTGGGTACATGGATTGGTGGTAATTGTGGGAAGATGGTGTAGAGAGGGAAGACTAGGGAAATCAGATATAATTAAAATGTGATCACTTCTATTGAGCATCTTTGTTTATAAGGAATTTACTTAGCAATATAATCTAATAGTCTTTGTTAGTCATCTAATAATCTACCTCTAAAGCAGCTAATATTATTCTTAGAATTTCTTGAACAAGGCAGTTAGTAAATATTTAACATGGGGTTTAAAAGGATTACTTGAAATAAATCTCAACACCATATTTAAGACAATTCTTGCTCTTACAAAAATGCATATCATATAAACAGTGTGCAATACCCAATAAAGGTTTAAATTACTTGCTGTTGTATTGTTTGGAGTTTCTCCATTAAAGCCACCAAAAATCTTTTTTGGGAAACACATCCAGCATTTGATTTTTTCCCCTAACTTTCCATTTTTGACTTCAGTGTTCTGAATTGTGTTTATTACTACATTCTTGTAAACATTTCCAAATCATTCCTCCATTTGATTGACTTTAATTGCTTCAAACTATAAGCACATCCATACATAGATTTTTGGAAAAAAGCATTTCTTAAACCTTTTAGCTACAAATTATGTCTGGATTTATCCTATTCTAAGGAGATCAATTCCCTTGCAGTTTCCAGGATTATTGTTAAAGATATCAGTTGAGAGTCAATTGTTTCATCATCAGTTCAATCGCTCAGTCGTGTCTGACGCTTTGACCCCCTGAACTGCAGCACTCCAGGCCTCCCTGTCCATCACCAACTCCTGGAGTTCACCCAAACTCATGTCCATTGAGTCGGTGATGCCATCCAACCATCTCATCCTGTCTTCCCCTTCTCCTCCTGCCCTCAGTCTTCCCCAGCATCAGGGTCTTTTCAAATGAGGCAACCCTTCGCATGAGGTGGCCAAAGTATTGGAGTTTCTTCAGCTTCAACATCAGTCCTTCCAATGAACACTCAGGACTGATCTCCTTTAGGATGGACTGGTTGGATCTCTTTGCAGTCCAAGGGACTCTCAAGAGTCTTCTCCAACACCACAGTTCAAAAGCATCAATTCTTTGGCACTCAGCTTTATTTATAGTCCAACTCTCACATCCATACATGACTACTGGGAAAACCATAGCTTTGATTAGACGGACCTTTGTTGACAAAGTAATGTCTCTGCTTTTTAACATGCTGTCTAGGTTGGTTATAACTTTCCTTCCAAGGAGTAAGCATCTTTTAATTTCATGGCTGCAGTCACTATCTGCAGTGATTTTGGAGCCCCCAAAAATAAAGTCAGCAACTGTTTCCACATCTGTTTGCCATGACGTGATGGGACCGGATGCCATGATCTTAGTTTTCTGAATGTTGAGCTTTAAGCCAACTTTTTCACTCTCCACTTTCACTTTCATCAAGAGGCTTTTTAGTTCCTCTTCACTTTCTGCCATAAGGGTGGTGTCATCTGCATATCTGAGGTTATTGATATTTCTCCCGGCAATCTTGATTCCAGCTTGTGCTTCTTCCAGCCCAGCATTTCTCATGATGTACTCTGCATATTAGTTAAATAAACAGGGTGACAGTATACAGCCTTGATGAACTCCTTTTCCTATTTGGAACCAGTCTGTTGTTCCATGTCCAGTTCTAACTGTTGCTTCCTGACCTGCATACAGGTTTCTCAAGAGACAGGTCAGGTGGTCTGGTATTCCCATCTCTTTCAGAATTTTCCAGTTTCTTGTGATCCACACAGTCAAAGGCTTTGGCATAGTCAATGAAACAGAAATAGATGTTTTTCTGGAACTCTCGTGCTTTTTCGATGATCTAATGGATGTTGGCAATTTGATCTCTGGTTCCTCTGCCTTTTCTAAAACCAACTTGAACATCTGGAAGTTCGTGGTTCATGTATTGCTGAAGCTTGGCTTGGAGAATTTTGAGCATTTCTTTACCAGCGTATGAGATGAGTGCAGTTGTGTGGTGGTTTGAGCATTCTTTGGCATTGCCTTTCTCTGGGATTGGAATGAAAACTGACCTTTTCCAGTCCTGTGGCCACTGCTGAGTTTTCCAAATTTGCTCACATATTGAGGTCAGCACTTTCACAGCATCATCTTTTAGGATTTGAAATAGCTCAACTGGAATTCCATCATCATAAACAACTTAAGAATCCTACTCTTAATAAAACTCAAATTATTTTGGAAAAACGTTATTTTCCTTTCAGGAACGTTTGATATTCTTAGGAATTAATAATAATAATACATAATCTAATCATTTCAAAGTTATTTTTCTTTCCTTTTTTCTTTTGCAGGTCCTGACACTAAACTAATGCAGAACAGTGGTAAGACAAAGTTTAAGAGGACAAGCATTGATAGACTGATGAATACTCTAGTACTATGGGTAAGTTATTATAACAAAATTAGGCAATATCACAATCATTATCTGAATATGTTTCTTACATTCTGATGAGATTTCTTTCAGAAATCTTCATTCTTCTTGTGGAATTTGTATTTGGAGATTTTGCATTTGGGGCCTCGTTACCTCCAAAATGTCTGCTTCGCTAATACTGATAGAGTATTTGCAAATGTAGGGGTTGGCTAAAAATTTTGAGGTTGCTTTCTACTTTTTTTTTGAATCTCAAAAGCAACCTGAAAATTTTTAGTGTATGTCATGCAGTATTTTAACTAACCCTTATCTTTCTTGTTGACTTCAAGGAATCATTGTGTAGCTAGATCTGTAGCCAAGAGACTTGACTAGTCTGAGAAGGTCTTTTATTACTGATGTTTTCTTCCTTTTGCTTTTGTGCCTTGGGTTACCATATAATTTTTCATTTACCAGGATGCTTTTGAAGGTGAAAGAAGGGAATACTGTTAATATTACAGCTGGACAGTAGATTAAACTGGAACTGACTAGAGCAAGTCAGGACATCTTCTTGTACTTCTTGTGCTTCTGTGTGTGTGTGTGTGTGTGTGTGTATGTGTGTGCGCGCACCCACGCGCTCAGTAGTGTCCGACTCTTTGTGAGCCCATGGACTGTAGCCCTCCAGGCTCCTCTGTACATGGAGTTTTCCAGGCAAGAATACTGGAGTGGATTGCCATTTCCTACTGCAGTGGATCTTCCCGACCCAGGTAGGGAACCCATGTCTCTTGCGTCTCCTGCATTGGCAGCAGATCCTTTACCACTGCGTCACCTGGGAAGCCCTTAATCTTTGGAAGCCACTTAAACACATGCATACCTCACAAATAGAGGATGTGAAGTTATTAGCTTTGTGGCCATAAACAAGTTATATAACCTGTCTGTTTTTTGTTTTTTGCCTGTAAAGTGTGAATGTTTTTTCCTATCTCAGAAAGTTAATGGGAGAATTAAGTGAGAAAATGTATATGTAAAATATTTAGCCAAGTTCCCAATGTAAGCATATTACATTTTACTCATATGATTAATGATACTTAGATGAGCTTTGTATAACTTGATTTTCAAATAACAATTGGAATTAGAAGTGTAATTGCCTTGTGTTGATATGACTAGTTGGGATTCAAGTTAACCTTAACTGGACTTCTATACTCATTTCAGATTTTTGGATTTCTGATATGCTTGGGAACTATTCTTGCGATTGGAAATTCAATCTGGGAGAATCAAGTTGGGAACCAATTCAGAACTTTCCTCTTTTGGAATGAAGGAGAGAAGAACTCTGTGTTCTCAGGATTCTTAACATTCTGGTCATATATTATTATCCTTAATACAGTGGTACCCATTTCATTATATGTGAGGTAAGATGAGAGTTTGTTCTTTGAAACCATTTTGTCAAAAGCCTGTGTTCTATGTAATTATTTTTGTTTGTCTTAAAATTACAGCAGTGAGATAGAAGTCTCTAACTGCTCATGATCTGCCACATCTGTTACAAATGAGGCAACTAAGCTGTTTAATCTGCTTAAGTTTCACATTTTCAAATTAACAATAGATGCATTTTATTTTCTTCTTGATTTGATTTGGTTTCTTAGGAATGTTTTCCTCTGGAATACATGGACTACCGTGTAGTCTCATGCAACCTAATGAATTAGAATTGGGTTGATGTTGGGAAAGAAACAGAAAAATATTTGGGGGGATCTATTGAGATGATGCCTTCTTGGTACTAGTCTGGCTCCAGATACCAGGATTTAGACCTTGTGCTACCACTTCCTAGTTCCATAACCTTGAGCAAGTTACTTTACTTCCTGGTACCTCAGTGTCCTCGTTTTATACATGGAGAAAGTAATAGTTCTACTTTAAAAGGTAGTATAGAGAGTAAGCAAACCTATAATGCTCTTAGACAAATGCCTGACACATTATAAGAGATCAGTGAATATTAATTCTTTCTATTTTTATTAGTAACTATCAGTGAATATATGAAGGAGTTGAAATATGGTTGGTTGTTGGTGCTTATTCATTGTTGAAAAAGAAGTTTGGCTTATTACTCCCTCTACAACTTGATTTGTCATTTCTAGATTTGGTCCTATAAACTAGGGCTAAAATGGTCTGCCTGTCTATCTATACATAAGCACTCTGTGAGTGTGTGTGTTTATGTATGTGTTTGATAAAAGTTACAAGTTGGCCCTAGAATCTGTACCTGAGACAATTTTGATCCTAATCCTGCCAAGACTGAGGCGGACAATCCCAAAGACACTGGAGCCAAGATGAGACTTGGTTGTTTGACATTCCTCATCACCAGTATTTTAACAATACACAAAATCACCAGCTCTAAATCTCTACTAATTTTTATGAGCTTCTTTTTCTCTCTTTCCAAAATCCTCGCTCTGATGAAGCTGGGGAAGTTTAATGCACAAAATCCACCCTTATTTTGGATAGCAGTCAGGAAACTGAAATGTCAAGTTGTGGGAAATTGACTTGAAATAGTGGCATGTGGCCACAACACCACAAATTACTTTGGGCCTTCTGGAACTGTGGTCAGAGCAGGCTCTATTTAAAATGTATCCTACTGGCTTGTCTTTGATTCTGAGGACCTCTCATGCTTGTATCCAATTATGAAGTCTGTAGTAAATCTTGCTCTTTGCCAGAGGAGCTATGGTCAGCTTTTATAGCTTTCCTTTTATGTGGAAATGAACAATAGACGCTCAGAGTGACTTACCATCTGCACATGAGCAGTTTCATGTGTCCTCACAAAGGAAGTATATTCCGTATATACTCTTTCTTTGAAGTGTATTGGTATTTTTCATTTTATGATTTCTAATATTGTTTTTTAAAGACCAAGATTCCCAGGTCCTTTTTCCTTCTAATGTGTTCCCTGCCGTGGCAGAAAGAAAACCTGTTTGGAATAGTCCAAGTTCACATTCTGATATTTTTGCCACTAATAGCTGTGTGACCTTGGAGAAAGTACTTGGCTTCTCTGTGCCCTAGTTTGCCTAGGAAATACTTGCTGTAAAACGGGAGGATTAAAATAATTGACTTCTGAGTTACTTTCTGCTCCAAATAATATCACCTTACCTCTAGACAATTAATGTAAAATAGACATTTGTATTTTACATAAAGTGCTTTCACATACATTATCTCATTTACATCTCCCCCTCCCCAAATCTTTTGAAGTTATTGCTGTTGAACTTCTTTCATAAATGAGATGATTTTCTCAGGATTGTAAAGCTGATTAGGGACAGAACCAAGATCCAAACCCAAGTATTCTAACACTTGGCACAGTGTCTACGTCTAAGTTTTATATGATTTATTAATCAGCCAAGACATCAAAAGACACTAGAATTTTCTACCTGTTGGTAAGCCATGGTATTGATGAAGATAATATGAGCTTTTTTCCTCACCAAATAAGAACAGTGATCTGAGGTCAGCCTGACATAAAGTTGAGGCAAAAAGCATTCTGGGGGATTTCAGGTTGCTCATACTAAGATCTGGAAAAAGAGAAGTCCAGGTATTTCTGATTGGAGGGATGAAGGTTTTCTACAAAATTTTCCAAAGTTTCAAGGAATAAATTAGTGCAGTGTCACTAAAGGATAACGGTGCAGAATTTACATTGAATGGTTAACAATTCCATGTGAGCATAATACGTTGATTTTGGCAGGGTATTTCTATGCTGTCAGTTTATCTATAGTGTTAAAATATAACCAGCTACAGTTTTTTAATACACCATCTTAAGAAATGTAATTGCTGTACTCCCAAGGAATTAGCTTTTGAGTGTTTTTTTCTAAAGCAAAAGAAACTCGTTTCCATGTTGCTTATTTTGCCACAGAATGGGGGAAATCATAAGCCCTGCTCTTTGAGCATCCAGGCAGAAAACACTAAACAGTTTGATTATACTAACTCTGGAACATTTGTCTCCTTTTCTCTGCTATTATAAAGCAAAGGGGTGAATGTTCCACTGTGACTCTCCTAAATCCTCCTTTTCCAAACAAAAAAGATACCTTCTTCTCTATAGACTATTTTAAGGTCTAAGAATTAAAATTAATTAAGAATACTTCCACCAACTTGAACCATAACACAGGATTAAATTCTGTTCTCCATTCATTTTGCTTAGATTTTTAGGGAGATGCTTTACCTTTAAATAAATGAAAATGTCAAGTGATTGAACAGTTACTCACATTATGACAATGCATAATGCCATTTTTTATGGCACTCTCCAGGTCTGGTATGCATTGACTTTACCAGATGCCGGAATTCTAGTCTTGGTTCTGTGATTGTGTGACCTTGGGTTATTCACAATCTCTGTAGGTCTTAATGTCCTTACTGGTGAAATTGGGGAATAAAGGGTCAGGATTCACTCATTCAACACTAACTGACTACCTATGACAGGTCAGGCATTGTGGCTAGTTTATGATATGTGCTAATGCTTTCTGAGTGAATGGAATAGGAAGAGCAAAGCTGATTAGAATAGCTAGCAAGGAACTTACAAGCAAGTGGGGTGGGAATGAAATTAAAATTAGATTGTAACTGGGTAACGTAAAATAAATACATGCAGAGTATGACATTTATTTTTATGATTCTACAGAGTTACAGTGTGCTTTTTTAGTTTGTGTGAAAAAAAGTATTACCATTTAAATAGAAAATGAACTGACACCATACCATTTCTGCAGAGGGAGATGTAGGTATGTCATATACTTATAGAACTAGATACATAGGATTTATTTTTTTAATATAAATTTATTTATTTTAATTGGAGGCTAATTACTTTACAATATTGTATTGGTTTTGCCATACATCAACATGAATCCACCACGGGTGTACATGTGTTCCCCATCCTGAATCCCCCTCCCACCTCCTTCCCCATACCATCCCTCTGGGTCATCCCAGTGCACTGGCCCTGAGCATCCTGTATCATGCATCAACCCTGGACTGGTGTTTCGTTTCACATATGATATTATACATGTTTCAATGCCATTCTCCCAAATCGTCCCACCCTCGCCCTCTCCCACAGAGTCCATAAGACTGTTCTATACATCTGTGTCTCTTTTGCTGTCTCGCATGCAGCGTTATCGTTACCATCTTTCTAAATTCCATATATATGCGTTAGTATACTGTATTGGTGTTTACTGGCTTACTTCACTCTGTATAATAGGCTCCAGTTTCATCCACCTCATTAGAACTGATTCAAATGTATTCTTTTTAATGGCTGAGTAATACTCCATTGTGTATATGTACCACTGCTTTCTTATCCATTCATCTGCTGATGGACATCTAGGTTGCTTCCATGTCCTGGCTATTATAAACAGTGCTGCGATGAACATTGGGGTACACGTGTCTCTTTCAATTCTGGTTTCCTCAGTGTGTATGCCCAGCAGTGGGATTGCTGGGTCGTATGGCAGTTCTATTTCCAGTTTTTTAAGGAATCTCCACACTCTTCTCCATAGTGGCTGATCTAGTTTGCATTCCTACCAACAGTGTAAGAGGGTTCCCCTTTCTCCACACCCTCTCCAGTATTTATTGCTTATAGACTTTTGGATAGCCACCATTCTGACTGGCATGAAATGGTACCTCATTGTGGCTTTGATTTGCATTTCTCTGATAATGAGTGATATTGAGCATCTTTTCATGTGTTTGTTAGCCATCTGTATGTCTTCTTTGGAGAAATGTCTGTTTAGTTCTTTGGCCCATTTTTTGATTGGGTCATTTATTTTTCTGGAATTGAGCTGCAGGAGTTGCTTGTATAATTTTGAATTAATTCTTTGTCAGTTGCTTCATTTGCTTTTATTTTCTCCCATTCTGAAGGCTGCCTTTTCACCTTGCTAATAGTTTCCTTTGTTGTGCAGAAGCTTTTAATTTTAATTAGGTCCCATTTGTTTACTTTTACTTTTATTTCCAATATTCTGGGAGGTGGGTCATAGAGGATCCTGCTGTGATTTATGTCGGAGAGTGTTTTGCCTGTGTTCTCCTCTAAGAGTTGTATAGTTTCTGGTCTTACATTTAGATCTTTAATCCATTTTGAGTTTATTTTTGTGTATGGTGTTAGAAAGTGTTCTAGTTTCATTCTTTTACAAGTGGTTGACCAGTTTTCCCAGCACCACTTGTTAAAGAGATTGTTTTTTCTCCATTGTATATTCTTGCCTCATTTGTCAAAGATAAGGTGTCCATAGGTACGTGGGTTTATCTCTAGGCTTTCTATTTTGTTCCATTGATCTATATTTCTGTCTTTGTGCCAGTACCAGACTGTCTTGATGACTGTGGCTTTGTATTAGAGCCTGAAGACAGGCAGGTTGATTCCTCCAGTTCCATTCTTCTTTCTCAAGATTGCTTTGGCTATTCGAGGTTTTTTGTATTTCCATACAGATTGTGAAATTATTTGTTCTAGCTCTGTGAAAAATACCGTTGGTAGCTTAATAGGGATTGCATTGAATCTATAGATTGCTTTGGGTACTATACTCATTTTCACTGTATTGATTCTTCCAATCCATGGACACGGTATATTTCTCCATCTATTAGTGTTCTCTTTGATTTCTTTACCCAGTGTTTTATAGTTTTCTATATATAGGTCTTTTGTTTCATTAGGTAGATATATTCCTAAGTATTTTATTCTTTCCGTTGCAATGGTGAATGGAATTGTTTCCTTAATTTCTCTTTCTCTTTTCTCATTATTAGTGTATAGGAATGCAAGGGATTTCTGTGTGTTGATTTTATATCCTGCAACTTTACTGTATTCACTGATTAGCTCTAGTAATTTTCTGGTGGAGTCTTTAGGGTTTTCTATGTAGAGGATCATGTCATCTGCAAAGAGTGAGAATTTTACTTCTTCTTTTCCAATTTGGATTCCTTTTATTTCTTTTTGTGCTCTGATTGCTGTGGCCAAAACTTCCAAAACTGTGTTGAATAGTAGTGGTGAAAGTGGGCACCCTTGTCTTGTTCCTGACTTTAGGGGAAATGCTTTCAATTTTTCACCATTGAGGATAATGTTTGCTGTGGGTTTGTCATGTATAGCTTTTATTATGTTGAGGTATGTTCCTTCTATTCCTGCTTTCTGGAGAGTTTTTGTCATAAATGGATGTTGAATCTTGTCAAAGGCTTTCTCTGCATCTATTGAGATAATCATATGGCTTTTATTTTTCAATTTGTTAATGTGGTGTATTATGTTGATTGATTTGTGGATATTGAAGAAGCCTTGCATGCCTGGGATAAAGCCCACTTGGTCATGATGTATGATCTTTTTAATATGTTGTTGGATTCTGGTTGGTAGAATTTTAAGGATTTTTGCATCTATGTTCATCAGTGATATTGGCCTGTAGTTTTCTTTTTTGTGGCATCTTTATCAGGTTCTGGTATTAGGGTGATGGTGGCCTCATAGAATGAATTTGGAAGTTTAACTTCCTCTGCAATTTTCTGGAAGAGTTTGAGTAGGATAGGTGTTAGCTCTTCTCTAAATTTTTGGTAGAATTCAGCTGTGAAGCCGTCTGGACCTGGGCTTTTGTTTGCTTGAAGATTTCTGATTACAGTTTCAATTTCTGTGCTTGTGATGGGTCTGTTAAGATTTTCTATTTCTTCCTGATTCAGTTTTGGAAAGTTGTACTTTTTTAAGAACTTGTCCATTTCTTCCAAGTTGTCCATTTTATTGGCATATAATTGCTAAGAGTAGTCTCTTATGATCCTTTGTATTTCTGTGTTGTCTGTTGTGATCTCTCCATTTTCATTTCTAATTTTATTGATTTGATTTTTCTCCCTTTGTTTCTTGATGAATCTGGCTAATGGTTTGTCAATTTGATGTATAGGATTTAATGTGCAGAAAGAACTTGTGTGTCATCTTTTGTCTTTTAGGAGATATATGTTCAGAGTTAGCATAATCAGGCTGCTTTCAACTTAGTTTACAGATGAGAAAACCAAAGCTTAATTCCCACAAAGATCAGAAATAAGCTACGAGTCCTTGCTTTGTCATTACTATTTTATACTGTTCTGGATGTCCTTGTTAATGTACTAAGTCATGAAACTAAAATATTAAAAAAAAATGAGACATGAAACCAAAATAAACCTTTTAGAGAGGAAGAGCAGAGAAAATGTGATTATAAACCTTGAAAATCCATAGAATACCTCTGTAAAACTCAGTAAAATAATTCAGTGAAATGTTGAATTTTGTCACATAATCACTTTTTTTTTAATATTAAGGAAAGCTTCTTTTATTAAAACACATTAAACCAAAGCAATTAAAAATTATCTCATCAATAAAAAGATAAAATGTCTAGGAAGGAATCTGTCAAGCTATGGTGTGGACCTATGTGCAAAAACAAAACAAAACTAAACTATAACTCTTTACCAATAAAAGTACTTTTTAAAAGTTGAACTCCTCAGAAGAGTTATCCTTCTTTAAGTGGTATTTATTATAAAATATTCATTCTTTTCAAATAATTGAGTTTAATATAAATTTAATAAAAGTCTCAAGTAAGTTTTATGAGAAAGTTGATACAGTGATTCTAAAGTTTATTTGATGAACACATTAATTTTATCAAGAGGTATAAATTAGTGATTACAGGTAAGAATTTTTTTAAAAGAAAAGAATGAAGATTTTCTTACCTCATATGCCAAATTTTATGAAGCTACAATAATGAAAACATGAGATAAATTAAATCACACATTAAGGAACAAAATTGAAATACCCGAAACAGATTCTAGTTAGAAAGTAATCTTTATGTGACATGGAGTCATCTTAACACAATAGGGGAAAGGATTCATTGTTCAACAAATAGTGATGAATACATTTGGTAAAAATTGAAATTAGCTTCTCATATGCGTGTCATACTTCAGAAAATTCTAATTGCGAGAAAGAATTAAATGTGGAAAAAATTAAAAAACTGGAAGAAAAGTATAGATATCTGTATATATATATATAATCTTGCCATAGGGAAGGCTTATCTAAGCAAAAATTCCCCCAAAGAAGCTATAAGCAGAAACGGTAAACCATTGATAAATTTGATTGATTAAAAAGGGAGAAGTTCTTTGTGTCAAAAATAGTGGAAACAGAAATAAAAGATGAATGATAAACTGTGTATCATATTGATATAATGTATATAGATATATATTCCATATATATAAATCAATAAGAAATACACTAATACCTGAATAGGAAAGATGAACTAGGAAGGCAATGCAATTAGATAATTCCAGGAAGACATATAACTGGCCAATAAAACTTGAAACAGATATTCAATTCATTGATAAGAAAAGAAATGCAATAAACAGTAATAAGATGCCATTTGACTTGGCATAGACTAAAAGATAATTTTCAATAATCTAATGGTAGAAACTTACATTGTTGTAATTTTTTTGAAAGTTAATCTGGCCTTGTGTATGACAAAGACTGAAAAATATTATACTCTTGGCTTTAGAAATTCCACTTCTGGAACTGGAAAGTCATAAATCACCACTAGATCATAAGACAATGCTCTTTTTCTGGTAAATGGGCAAAGTAATATGACAATACACCCTGTTTTTACTCAATATCTACTATGGTTCGCTTAGTGCTTCATGGAGGGACTCCTTTTTACCTCTTTTGGTAAAATGAAGCCACATCAAATAACTGGTAGGCTACACAAGAAATCTCCACTGGGCCTGGGCCTGTTTAATGTAAATAGAGAAGCATGGAACTTTCCTGAAGGCTTTATGCCAAGTCAGCCCATTGTTTCAAGGTGCTACAAGGAAATGACTTTGAACATTTTCTGCTGACATGTCTCGGAAGATCACTAGGACCTTGAAACAGAGCATTCACATTTTCTTCTAAACTCTGAAGACATTAGCAGACTTCTTGCTTTGGTAAAGCTTTTTATGTTCTGAGATTGATGGAGTATTTCTCTCTTTTTTTCCATTTAAATGGATGAAAGTGTGGAAGTAATTCGTCTGGGACACAGTTATTTTATAAACTGGGATCGGAAGATGTATTACTCCAGGAAGGCAACACCTGCTGAAGCTCGAACGACCACTCTCAATGAGGAGCTAGGCCAGATTGAATATGTTTTCTCTGACAAGACTGGCACCCTCACTCAAAACATCATGACTTTTAAAAAATGTTCCATTAATGGGAGAATCTATGGTAAGATACACCTTTCCTTTTTGTTGTTATTGTTAACAGTCCTAAAAAAATTAAGAAACCCTATTTTTTTTAAATAAAAAAATCTCTGGCTTTCTTATTAATATGGAGACCACCAGCATCCACCAGAGTGGTCGGCACATAATAAACACTTGCTAAATATTTATTGGGTGAATGTTGAATAATTCAAATAAAGCTTTGGATCTGTTACCATTCATGTAACCCCATGAGGGTTAGTTTAGATACTGTCCAAGGCTCCTTTCGTTGCTAAAACTGTGTGATCTGTGGTGCTTAATAGACTCATATTCCAGGGAGGAGGAGTTCTTCAGAGCCTGATTTATCTCAACGAAAGCAGTATTTTATACTTGCTTCCTAACAGCCCTCAATTGATGTTAGTGTCTGTGTTTATAAGAATTTATGACTCATTCCTGAAAATTCACACTGCACAGGGTTACCTTTAGTGGTCAGACAACCTGTTTCATCAATATTGAGTTCCTATTTGTATGCTTTTGTTAGGATACCTGCTCTGTTGGGGATTATCAGCCTTTCTAGTTAGTTACATGTGACCCTTGTCACCCCGACTTAGTCCAGTTGGCAGTTCCTTCTGAGAGCACGGAAGCTCTCCAGAGGGCTCCTGTCAGGTTCCTCTGGATTCCCAGTATCACTTCACTGAACTCGAGTGTCCAGTTTCTCAGTACAAAAATCTCAGGAAGTAAAGAAAATCCAAGAGAGAGAGAGAGAAACCTTTCCTTTGTCTCCTGATGGGAAACTTCACACATTGCCAAATATTTTAAAGTAAGATTTGATCCTGAGCAAAACTGAGAAATATAAGTTGATTTTCATGCTCTCCTGTCTTTTGACCTCCCTCTGCTATTCCACTCCCCATAACCCCTGGTTGCCATGGTTTCCTCACTTCTCTTCTGTCCACACCTGCCCCACCTTTCTCTGGTAGTAGACCAGATAATATTCAACCTGGACTTCCACACGGCCTAAGTTACATTGTGCATTTTTCTTACATCACTATTAATATTATGAAGATGCTAAATAAAATAGAACATTTTCTTAAAATTTTTTCTTTTGATATTATTTTCAGACGCTTTTGATAAATACAACCCAGGAGCAGTTTAAATGAAAAATATTTTGTTGGAGTATTGGAGTCATTTTGAATTTTGTAGGCCTTTTGTATTCTTTTGCCATGGCACTTATTGGTAATATAATAGAAACAATATCACTTCTAGGAAATTATCCTAAGGAAACTTTAAGACATTGGGACCAAGATTTATTTGAAATATTTTTGTCACTGATGCTAAAGCTGAAACTCCAATACTTTGGCCACCTGATGCAAAGAGTTCACTCATTGGAAAAGACTCTGATGCTGGGAGGGATTAGGGGCAGGAGGAGAAGGGGACAACAGAGGATGAGGTGGCTGGATGGCATCACTGACTTGATGGACATGAGTTTGAGTGAACTCCGGGAGGTGGTGATGGACAGGGAGGCCTGGCGTGCTGCAATTCATGGGGTCTCAAAGAGTCGGACATGACTGAGCGGCTGAACTGAACTGATGTTTGTCACAGGGGCTGTTATTAGAAAAGTCCCTGGATTTTCACAATATATATATCCCAAGATCTTTGCAAATCTCCAAATTTACAAATCCTATGATATTCAGTTCAGTTCAGTCGCTCAGTCGTGTCCAACTCTGCGACCCCATGAATCGCAGCACGCCAGGCCTCCCTGTCCATCACCAACTCCTGGATTTCACCCAAACTAATGTGTATCGAGTCGGTGATGCCATCCAGCCATCTCATCCTCTGTCGTCCCCTTCTCCTCCTGCCCCGAATCCCTCCCAGCATCAGGGTCTTTTCCAATGAGTCAACTCTTCTCATGAGGTGGCCAAAGTATTGGACTTTCAGCCTCAGCATCAGTCCTTCCAATGAACACCCAGGACTGGTCTCCTTTAGGATGGACTGGTTGGATCTCCTTGCAGTCCAAGGGACTTGCAAGAGTCTTCTCCAGCACCACAGTTCAAAAGCATCAATTCTGCGCTCAGCTTTCTTCACAGTCCGACTCTCACATATATTCATGACCACTGGAAAAACCATAGCCTTGACTAGATGGATCTTTGTTGGCAAAGTAATATCTCTGCTTTTTAGTATGCTATCTAGGTTGGTCATAACTTTGCTTCCAAGGAGTAAGCGTCTTTTTATTTCATGGCTGCTATCACCATCTGCAGTGATTTTGGAGCCCCCCACAATAAAGTCTGACATTGTTTCCATTGTTTCCCCATCTATTTCCCATGAAGTGATGGGACCAGATGCCATGATCTTTGAGAGCTTGTAATTTCCCTCATAAAAGGCAGGAAAGTAACTGAAAGATTTAACAACCCCTTTAGACCTTTAATTTATAAAGCCTTTCCAATTTATAATGTCAGTAAAATATATTCTTACTAAAGAACTCATAGATTGTTCCAGAATCATTTTCCCCCCATACAGTTGGTCTTGTTTATGCCATAGATCCAGGCCTTGGGAAATTTTTATAGTCCATTCTTATTTACCTAAAGCTCTGTTTTCTTTCTCAGATCTATCATTTTCTTAGACTTGAGTTTTTCTTTGCTTCATCACCAGCCTTATGAAGAGGCTTTCTTTGAGAACACCATTTTACACAAAGACAGTTTGTTTGCTTATATCATTTATCAGAGTTATAGCATAGGGGGTAATGAGTAGAATATAACTGTGGTGAGTTTGGTATTTAAATTCCAGGTGCTGGGTGAGGTTCATTCACTAGCTCAGGGATTCCTCCCATATAGCAGCCTCACTGTATTCTAGATTTATACCTGAGCCCCAGAAAAACCACCAGTAACTCTTTATTAGTGCTTTTTTGGGTCATACTCTTGTATGGTGAGGGGCTTCTCAGGTGGTGTTAGTGGCAAAGAACCTGCAGGAGACGTAAGAGATGCCATTTCGATCCCTGGGTTGGGAAAATCCCTTTCAGGAGGGCATGGCAACCCACTCCTGTGGTTCTTGTCTGGAGAGTCCCCCTGGGCAAAAAAGGCCTGTCAGGCTGTGGTCCAAAGGGTTGCACATAACTGAAGTGACTTAGCATGCATGTTTGTATTGAATAGTGAAAAGAGAGAGATTTGAATTAAAAACCTACTATGGGCTTCCCTGGTGGCTCGGAGGATAAAGAATCTGCCTTTATGCAGGAGACTTGAGTTCAATCCCTGGGTTCGGAAGATCCCCTGAAGAAGGGAATGACAACCCACTCCAGTATTCTTGCCTGGAGAATTCCATGAACAGAGCAGCCTGTTGGGCTACAGTCCACAGCGTCACAAATAGTCATACACGACTGAGTGACTAACACTACTACTATACTATGCTGACTTTTTAGTCTTAGTTGAATCATGTGGGAGATCAGGGCTCGATCCCTGGGTTGAGAGGTGCCCCTGGAGAAGGGAATGGCTTCCCACTCCAGTATTCTGGCCTGGAGAATTCCATGGGCTGTATAGTCCATGGGGTCGCACAGAGTTGGATGCAACTGAGTGACTTTCACGTGTCACTTTATATTCTGTTCTTCAGTTCTGTCATCCATAAAACAGGAATGAAAATTTTTTTTTTAAGATTTTCATTTCTGTTTTAAAAATCCCTGTATTTTCCAATATATTTGTAGTAAGTACATATTGGCTGTATATTAAGAATAGTTACTTTTAAATGTTTGGCACATGGGTGGCTATGTTCTCTGACTACAGAAGGCTCTAACATTGTTTAATGTTTACATGCTAATTTGACCTTGCCATTACAGATATTAAAGATGTGTCTGGCCCAGACCAATATAGACAAAGATGTACTCACCACACTATAGCACTGATGAGAGTTGGTCTGTCTTGCATACCATTTTGGATTCCCCAACAGTGTGTACAAAGTGAAAGACAAAAACTTGCCTTGTGCAAACATCATAGATAATGTAACAACAGAATGATAAAATTTACAGAAAAACAGAATTATGACTTATTTTGTATTAATGTGTACTGATTTTAGTTCTGTTTTGGGCAGATGAATATCTTTCTGTGTTAATTGCCATGTCTAGTGTTACTGTTTAAGTTTGAACTCATAATGTCATCTAGTAGTGGTGCTTTAATAAACAAGTATATTTCTTCAAACTAAATGTGTAAATCTAGTTTCAATTTCATCTATTTTTAATTCTCAGTTTTGGTTTTGGCAGGTGAGGTGCATGATGACCTGGGTCAGAAGACTGACATGACTAAGGTGTGGAGGTGATTAAGTTCATTCTTACTTTTAATTTCAAATTGTACATACTTTTAAAAAATGATGAGTTCCTAGAAGCCTAATTTCCACTATGACCAGATTATATACTTAATATGTAACTTAAAAAAAAAAGATTCGTATGGTTCAAACTTCCTTCCTATCCAGGTTTCTCAATCACAGAGTTCACTGTCTTTTTTCCCCCTCTGTTAGAGATATTTATTATATACAATCAAATATATTTCTCAATTTTTTACATAGGTGGTAGTGAACTATACTTATTGGGCTTAACTTTCTTCCTTAGCAGTGATCAAGATCCTTCTATATCAGTGGGAAAAAAAGGGCTCCCTAATTCTTTTTATGGTGAATAATAGTTTATTATATTGATGTTTCTTAAATTATGTAAGGAGGTAGGAATGGACATTCATAATATTTTCAACATTTTGCTTGTAAAGGAAATGCAACAAAAGTAACCATGTATACATGTTATATCACATGGATCCTATACTTAACAAGTTCCATTTCTAGAAATGGGATTGCTAAGTCAAAATGTATGTGTATTTGTAATTTGATCGATATTTCCAAATTGCCCTTTTTAGAATTTGTACTAATTTACCCTGTCACAAGCAATGTATAAGAATGCCTGCTTTCTCCTACCCTCACCAACACATGTTTTATCCATTTTTTTATTTTTTAAATTAATTTTTGTTGGAATATAGTTGATTTACAATGTTGTATTAGTTTCTGCTATACAGCAAAGTGAATCAGTTATATGTATACATTTGTCCACCAATTTACCCTGTCACAAGCAATGTACAAGAGTGTCTGCTTTCTCCTACTTTCACTAGCACAGTCAAAGTTTTTGATTTTTGACAAGACTATTTAAAAAGTCACTTTGATGTATAGGAGAAATTAAGCACAACATTGTAAATCAACTGTACTTCAACTAATCTCAAAAATATATAAGCAACTCCTACAGCTCAATTCCAGAAAAATAAATGACTCAATCAAAAAATGGGCCAAAGAACTAAATAGACATTTCTCCAAAGAAGACATACAGATGGCTAACAAACACATGAAAAGATGCTCAACGTCACTCATTATCAGAGAAATGCAAATCAAAACCACTATGAGGTATCATTTCAAGCCAGTCAGAATGGCTGCAATCCAAAAATCTACAAGCAATAAATGCTGGAGAGGGTGTGGAGAAAAGGGAACCCTCTTACACTGTTGGTGGGAATGCAAACTAGTACAGCCACTATGGAGAACAGTGTGGAGATTCCTTAAAAAACTGGAAATAGAACTGCCTTATGATCCAGCAATCCCACTGTTGGGCATACACACTGAGGAAACCAGAAGGGAAAGAGACACGTGTACCCCAATGTTCATCGCAGCACTGTTTATAATAGCCAGGACATGGAAGCAACCTAGATGCCCATCAGCAGATGAATGGATAAGAAAGCTGTGGTACATATACACAATGGAGTATTACTCAGCCATTAAAAAGAATACATTTGAATCAGTTCTAATGAGGTGGATGAAACTGGAGCCTATTGTACAGAGCGAAGTAAGTCAGAAAGAAAAACACCAATACAGTATACTAACGCATATATACGGAATTTAGAAAGATGGTAACAATAACCCTGTATACGAGACAGCAAAAGAGACACTGATGTATAGATCAGTCTTATGGACTCTGTGGGAGAGGGAGAGGGTGGGAAGATTTGGGAGAATGACATTGAAACATGTATAATATCATGTATGAAACGAGTCACCAGTCCAGGTTCGATGCACGATACTGGATGCTTGGGGCTGGTGCACTGGGACGACCCAGAGGGATGGTATGGGGAGGGAGGAGGGAGGAGGGTTCAGGATGGGGAACACATGTATACCTGTGGCGGATTCAGTTCAATATTTGGCAAAACCAATACAATATTGTTAAGTTTAAAAATAAAATAAAATTAAAAAAATAAACAGGCTGACAAAAAAAAAAAACTGTACTTCAATAAAATAAAAAAATTTGTTCTCTCCCTTTTTGTACAAGAATTTGTGGTTATTAATTTCCTTTGAACACTGCTTTAGTTTTTTTTAATTTTTTTTTTAATTTTATTTTATTTTTAAACTTTACAATATTGTATTAGTTTTATTACATGGATTTTGGCCTGTAATATCTTTATTTTTGTTATATCAGTTTGAATATCCACACTGAACCATGAGAAGAACTAAACATTTTGAAGAGGTTGGGACTCCTCCTGCCTTACAATATTTTTAATAAAAGAATAGATTTGTATTTCTACTTTGGGGGATTTATTCAGGTTTTCTTTGTGCCTTAATATGATCAATTGTTGTCAGTGTTCCAGGGTCCTTAAAATGAAAGTTGATGTATTTTCTGTCTTCAAGGTATAAAATTAGCTGTATTGTCATTTAATTCTACCTTATTAATTATTATTATTTAGGTCTTCTATCTCATTTTTTATCTATGTTATTTGTTTGGATTAAAGAGATTAATAAAGCGTTCTGATAATTTCTCTCTCTCTCTAGCTCTCCTGTATAGCCTGAAGTCTTCATTTTATGAGTATTGATGCTCTTGTGAGGTGCATTGATGTTCATAGTAGTTATATTTTTATCATGAATGTGCTCTTATCTGATTAATTTTCCTTGTCTTGGATGCAACCTTATTTGATATTAAGATTATGTCTCCTGGTTAACTTTTGATTTGCATTTGCCCACGTTTTTTTTTCAATATTCCTGAATAACTTTGTTTTAGATATGTCTCTTAAGAATGTATAGCATAGGATTGGCTTTTACTTTACATGCAATTTTTTTAGTAAGCAAGTTAGGGCCATTACATTGGATCTATTAAATATTTTAGATTATACTTTATAATTTTTAATAATTCTCTATATGGATTCTACAGACTATGTGTTTGCTTCTCTTACAGTATTTGGGAAAATATTTCATTGTTTCTGCACTGTATACTTTCAAGAGTTTGTGTAATACTCTTAATTCTTTTTTTGTAAGGAGTATCTATCAATTTCCTAATATGAAAAATGGTAAAATTATTATGTTTATCTTTCTTTCCCTCATATTTTCCTACTATTTTTATTAATGATGCATCTTAATCTTAAGTGTACATAGATTTCTCTTAGTTGATTTGAGTTTTTAAATGGTATCTTCTGACCTTCAAATACTAAAATGAGGACATCAGGATCTTCTAATTTTTAAGCAGTTTTTCTATGTAGTCAATGTATATAGCATATACATTTTGTTTTATAATACTAATCTGTTTCTTTTATATTTAGTTCTTCAGGTAATAAGATTCAGTACTTACCACTAACTACTTTTCCCTTTCCCACTGTTTTTCCAGTTATCTTTTATTTGGCTGAAATATATCTTCCAGTTTCAAGAAGGGTTCATGAGAAATAGCAGTTCATAATTATCTGTTGACTTAATCATTGAATGACATTACTAAATTCATTGATTAGCTCTAGTAGTTTTCTCTTGGAGAAGGCAATGGCACCCCACTCCAGTACTCTTGCCTGGAAAATCCCATGGACACAGGAGCCTGGTAGGCTGCAGTCCATGGGGTCACTAAGAGTCAGACACAACTGAGCGACTTTACTTTCACACTTCACTTTCATGCATTGGAGAAGGAAATGGCAACCCACTCCAGTGTTCTTGTCTAGAGAATCCCAGGGATGGGGGAGCCTGGTGGGCTGCCGTCTATGGGGTCACACAGAGTCGGACACGACTGAAGCGACTCAGCAGCAGTAGCAGCAGTAGTTTTCTGGTAGCATCTTTAGGACTTTGTGTGTACAGATCATGTCATCTACAAATAGTGACAGTTTTACTTCTTTTCCAATTATATTCCTTCTATTTATTTTTCTAGTCTGACAGGCTGTAATCTTTACAAGTTATGGTTTCTTCCCTAGGTGTCAGGGGGAGGGGGTTTAGGGAATTCTAAGGCCAGTGTGTATTTTACTTCGTACTACTGAGTTGACCAATTTTTTCTCCTATTGGGTAGTTGTTTTT
The DNA here is from genome assembly GCF_027580195.1 of Bos mutus. Taxonomy (NCBI): domain Eukaryota; kingdom Metazoa; phylum Chordata; class Mammalia; order Artiodactyla; family Bovidae; genus Bos; species Bos mutus. The sequence continues at coordinate 48,407,878 of NC_091626.1, read as the reverse complement.
AAATTTTCTTACATGAACAAAACAATCTTTGATTAAAGTAAGTCTCTATGATTCTGAAATAAACACAGCTAATGGACTACCTTGTATACTGGCATGTATTCTCAAGTACTTGGATATATTAAGTGTTATATTTAAAATATTATTTTGCAGTCTCCAAGACAAAGTGTATTTGAAAAGTATTTTCTCATCAGTTGTTCTTGCAAAGACCTTATCACACGTCTAGTCCTTCGAGTAATAAACTGTCAAAAATTAGTAGTACATTTTATGCTTTTCATCAGTCAGTGAATTAACAGAGATCTTATTTAATATTAAAATTATCTTCTGTTTTGTTCTATCTTTAATCCTATTTCTTTCATTTTTGTGATCAACAAATTTTGAAGTGGACAGTAAACTAATATGAGCACAGTGTGTACTGCAGATCTCTAGAACTTTTTCACCTTGTACATCTGAAACTGTAGTTTCTCATTGAACTGCAATGCCCCACTTCCCCATTCTTTTAGTCTTGGAAACTACTGTTTTACACTCACTTTCTGTGAATTTTACTGTGTTAGATATCTTATATAAATAGAATTATGCACTATTTATTCTTTTGTGAGTGATTTATTTCTTTTAATGTAATGCCCTCAAGATTTATTCATGTTGCAGCATAAAGACAAGGTTCCTTTTTTATGGCTGAATAATATTCTTTGTGTGTGTGTATGTGTGTATATATAGATATATAAAAATACATATTCTTTATTCATCATTTGATGGATGTTTTATTTTTGTTTCTGAAGTGAAGTGAAAGTGTTAGTCACTTAGTCATGTCTGACTCTTTGTGGCCCCCATGGACTGTACCCTGTCAGGCTCCTCTGTCCATGGAATTCTCCAGGCAAGAATACTGGAGTGGGTAGCCATTCCCTTCTCCAGGGGATCTTTCCAACCCAGGGATCAAACCCAGGTCTCCTGCACTGCAGGCAGATTCTTTATCATCTGAACCACTAGGGAAGCCCTATGTTGTTTCTGCTGCTGCTGCTGCTAAGTCGCTTCAGTAGCATCTGACTGTGCAACCCCATAGACGGCAGCCTACCAGGCTCCTCTGTCCCTGGGATTCTCCAGGCAAGAACACTGGAATGGGCTGCCATTTCCTTCTCCAATGCATGAAAGTGAAAAATGAAAGTGAAGTCCCTCAGTCGTGTCCGACTCAGTGACCCCATGGACCGCAGCCTACCAGGCTCCCCTCTCCATGGGATTTTCCAGGCAAGAGTTCTGGAGTGGGGTGCCATTGTTTTCTCCAATGTTGTTTCTACCTTTTGGCTATTGTGAATTATGCTGCAGTGAATGTGTGAGTACAAGTATCTCAAGATCCTGATTTTAATTCTGTCATAATATTTTTTTTTACTTTATTTATTTTTTTAATTTAATTTTTTATTCTGGCACAGTGCCCATATAAAATTGGCCATCATAACCATTTAAAAGTGTACAGTTCAATGGTATGAAGTACATTCATATTATCATCACCCTTGTCTATCTCCAGAACTCTTTTTTTTTGTCTTTTTTAAATTTTTTTATTTTATTTTTTAACTTTACAATATTGTATTGGTTTTGCCATATATCGAAATGAATCTGCCACAGGTATACATGTGTTCCCCATCCTGAACCCTCCTCCCTCCTCCCTCCCCATATCATCCCTCTGGGTCGTCCCAGTGCACCAGCCCCAAGCATCCAGTATCATGCATTGAACCTGGGCTGGCATAATTCTGTCATAATATTTTGCAGTTACTTTAGTGAGATCAGAGAAGTACTCAGTAATCAAACACATTAATATTTTTATATCTTGAAATACTAATTCATGCTAAGTAAGGTTCGTCTAGTCAAGCTATGGTTTTTCCTGTGGTCATGTATGGATGTGAGAGTTGGACTGTGAAGAAGGCTGAGTGCCAAAGTATTGATGCTTTTGAACTGTGGTGTTGGAGAAGACTCTTGAGAGTCCCTTGGACTGCAAGGAGATCCAACCAGTCCATTCTGAAGGAGATCAGCCCTGGGATTTCTTTGGAAGGAATGATGCTAAAGCTGAAACTCCAGTACTTTGGGCACCTCATGCGAAGAGTTAACTCATTGGAAAAGACTCTGATGCTGGGAGGGATTGAGGGCAGGAGGAGAAGGGGACAACAGAGGATGAGATGGCTGGATGGCATCACTGACTCAATGGAAGTGAGTCTGAGTGAACTCCGGGAGTTGGTGATGGACAGGGAGGCCTGGCATGCTGCGATTCATGGGGTTGCAAAGAGTCAGACATGACTGAGCGACTGAACTGAACTGAACTGATATTTTAAAAAGTCTATAATTATGCACATACTATTCCAGGTCAGATATTGCTGCCAAAATGAGTTCAAGTCAGGTCAAGTTTTTCCATCAAGTAGGTTTTGAAATCAACTTTTAATTTTTAGGGCTTCTTTGTATTTTAGAGTTGAAGTAAATATTTGAGAATTTGTATAGCCATTGGATTTTTTTCTTCCCCATATGCTTTTGGAAGGTTTATTGCTCTGGTAATGAAGGCTTACATGGCTCTGAAATGAGAAGATGATATTTAACAGTAATGAGGAAACAAAGCCATTTTAGTGCCAGGCTTTGGAGGCTGAAAAGTCATACAAACTCTAAAAATACTTAGAGGAAGTGTTTTTGAATTTTAAAAGACTTTTGTTGGAATGAAGTCTACAGTTTTGTTGTTGTTGTTCTCCTACAGAAAAAAGAGACTGTGGGTTTCTCAGTCAGCCCTCAAGCAGACAGAACATTTCAATTTTTTGACCACCATTTGATGGAATCCATTGAACTGGGTGATCCCAAAGTGCATGAATTCCTTAGGTTACTTGCACTCTGCCACACTGTAATGTCAGAGGAAAATAGTGCAGGTAAGTGCAAAGTGTGTCTGAGTCTCGTTTTTTAAATAGGTATATTTTCATTGAAATGTTTGGAATTGGAAGGATTTTCTAATCCAAAATACAGCATTGCACAAGGGCTTTACCTATTACTAGCTTTTCTTTGTATTTATTTGTATACTGAATGTTTTCTAAAAGTATGGAGAGACTTAAAAGAAAAAAAAAATTAGGAACAGTAAAAAGATGAGGGCCTAGATAAACCAGTTAAAAGGGATACTTTTTTTTTATGACTGAACACCGTATTTGCATACAACAGTGCTTAAACTGATCTTTGTAATACTAATGCCAATAATGACATTTTTATTTGAGGATATCACAATGCCTTTAAGTAAATTTTTTTTATCTCTACTTTCATTTATTTCATTTTTTAAGTTCTATTTAAATAGCTATCTGATTTTATTTTAATATTTTCTTAGATCTCTTTGAGGATATTAATTACTCTTAATTTGAAATCTTTTGTTTCCTCTGCTGTTTCATTTTATGAAATGTTGTTTTTAGAGTTCTGTGTCTAACTTTCATGTTGTTCTCAAATGTTTTATTGTTTGTTATTGCCTGTTCTTATTTGTGTTTGAGCATCCCAGTTTGCCTCTTGGTGAATGTAGGTTCTGCTAACGGCCTGTCTCCCAAGATTGTTGGGGAGAGTCACAAAATATTGCTCGTCTTCTGGGCATGGAGTTTCCTGCTTCCTGGAGTTCATATGATACCTGGGCTTAACTTATTTTTTCAAATCTAGTGCTAGGATTCTGTGTCAGAACTCTCATTTCAGAGAAAGTTGTGCTTAAGGTCTGGCCTAAAAGAAAGTATCACAGTCATGGACTCCCTTTCTTTTGTTAATTAATTTCTCTAATCCGTATGGGATTCTAAAGCTATTTCTGGCTGTTTTCAGCTTTGGTCTCCAGCCCCAGCATGAAAACCATAAAAGGTTCCTTAGGTGGATTGTGTACTTAGTGTAAAAGAACATTTTCAAGGTTTCATCTTGAGGCAAATATCGCTGTAACCTGTTGTTGGAAGGAAGTTGGCAGGAGGAGGAGCCGAAGTGGTCCTGGCAAGCTTGAGTGGAATTCTTCAACTCATTTTATTTCTAGTGCCCCTAAGATCACTTCTGCTCTTCTCTTTTGTTGATTCTGATTTGGAGAAACTTTGGGCATTGCTTTTAACTCTGTATTAATTTTCTTTTTCAAATTCTTTGAACTGTGTTTTTCTCCTTTCTTATTTATCCATTTATCAAATCTACTTTTTATCTTTTAGACATTTCTCAAGTTTCTGGTTCACTGAAAATATTCATTCCTCTTTTATGGTATCACTACAATTTTTTCATATTGTGATATTTTAATATTTAAATCAATTTTTAATTGGAGGATAATTGCCCTACAATATTGTGTTGGTCTCTACCATACCTCAATACAAATCAGCCATGAGGAAACATATGTTGCCTCCCTTATAAGCCTCTCTCCCACCCTTCCCACCCCTCCAGGTTGTCACAGAGCACCTGATTTGAGCTCCTTGCATCACATAGCAAATTTTTACCAGCTATCTAATTCTACATATGGTAATGTGTATTTTCAATGCTACTCTCTTTGTTCCACCCTCTCCCTCCCTCACTGTGCCCAAAAGTCCATTCTGTCTGTTGTGATATAATTAAATGCAATAAAACACAAATCTTAAGTGTATTGTTTAATGAATTTTGACCATTATATACACCCATGTAACCACCTCCCCGATCAAAGTATTAATATTTTCCATCATTCAAGAAAGATTACTCATGTTCCTTTCTAGTCCACATCACCAGCCACTGCCCAAGCAACCACTATCCTGATTTTTATCATCAAAGATGAGTTTTGCCTGTTCTTATAGTAATACTTCATATAAATGGAATCATACAGTATGTATTCTTTTGTGTCTGGCTTCTTTCATACAATGTAATGTTTTTGTCATTCATCCATGTTGTCATATCAGTCAGTAGTCCATTTTTTTAAATTTGAGTAACATTTCACTGTATGAATATGTTTACCACTTTTATTCTTCCCCAGCCCTCTGTTCAGACATTTAGGTTATTTTCTAGCTTTGGATTATTATGAGTAAAGCTGCCATAGACATTTTTACGTCTTTAAAAAAGTTAACAAATTTGTTTTTCGTAAATACTTAGGAATGGAAATTGCCTGATCATAGCATAGGTGTGTTTAAGAAACTGCCCAACTATTTTCCAAAAATGGAGTATCGTTTTGCATTCCTACTGTCAGTGTATGAGAGGAGTTCTAGTACCTTTACCTTCTTACTAACGTTTTAGTATTATTACTACTAAGTTGTACCTGTTCTCGTGGCTATGGACTAATCTCTTCTGCCATATAAAAGCATTTTGAAGTGAAGAGAAGTAAATGTGTGTATCATTTCAACTATTTCAGTTTTTTCCTTTGAGATTTCAAATTCTCGGTGAAGAATTACAATACTAAATAAGGGGAAATTACATTTTTTTCCTCCTTTTAAAGCTCTAATTATAGGATAGATGACTTAAATCCATGTATGTTCAAGAGCACTGGAAAATATAAACCTTACTTACATAAATGTTAGTTATGATAAAGAACAGAACCCAAATCTGATGAGCTTAAAACTACATGACTCTATAATTTATAGCTGAGGGTATTGCTTTTATTTTAAGTGAGTGCTCTTTGTTTCATGGAGACATTTGGGAAAGTTGATCTTCTCATTCCCTTTGCCAGGAATTTCAGAAGCAGAGAAGTGGAAGGTACAAAGGCTTCAATACAAGTTTTTTTCTATTTAGGTAGATGTCAATTAAAGAGATAAAAAATTTAGAAAATTTTCTTATTGCCTTAAAATCAGTCCTTTAAAATTTGTCAAAGCTTGCTTTATGGCTTGAGATGTATTCAGTTTCTGTGTCTTGTGTGTGCTTGAAATAAATGTGCGTTATCCAGTTATTGAAAATGGGGTTCTTAATATATCTACTAGATACTGTGTCTTAATGGTATTGTTTAATCTTCTCCCTCTCTGGATTCTTTTGAGTACTTGATTTCTTGATTAATGAGAATGTATTTAAATCACTTTGGTATAGTGAAAGTGAAAGTCGCTCGGTCATGTCCGACTCTCTGCGAGTTCTCCAGGCCAGAATACTGGAGTGGGGAGCTTTTCCCTTCTCCAGGGGACCTGCCCAACCCAGGGATCAAGCCCAGGTCTCCCGCGTTGCAGGCGGATTCTTTACCAGCTGAGCCACCAGGGAAGCCACAAGCGTAGTTAGATGCACAGTAATTGTGTGTTCATTAATTCTACTTTGTTTTGCTAATGTTTGCTTTGTATATTTAAGATCACATTATTAGATACTAGTTTAGAGTTAAATTTTTTTAAATGAAAACATCTATCAATATATATTTACTCTTTTTATCTCTAGTAAACGTTTGCCTTAAAGTTTATTTTGTCTGATGTTAGTATAGTTATAGGTGTTTATTTTGCCTGATCCAATATAGTTATTGATGTTTCCCTCTTGTTAGTATTTGCATTGTTCAGCTTTCCATACTCTTTCCTGCCATTCTTTTTTTTTTAATGTTCTAGACACATCTCTTATAAATGGCAAAATTTTTGAAATTTAAAAGAATATCTAGGTTAACTAAACCAAATCTTAAATAGAACATTTAGCCAATTACCCATTGTTGATGATCAATATGTTTAGGTTCTAAGTATTTAATATATGGACTTCCCTATGGTTCAGTGGTAAAGAGTCCTCCTGCCAATGCAGGAGACACAGGTTTGATCACTGGGCTTGGAGAAGAAAACTGGCAAACCACTCCAGCATTCTTGCCTGGGAAATCCCATGAGCAGAGGAGCCTGGTGGGCTACAGTCCATGAGGTTACAAAAGAGTCAGATACAATTTAGTGACTAAACAACAGCAGCAACAATTTAATATATAATTACTGTAGTTACGGATAGATGTCCTTCTACCATCTTACTTTGTATTTTATATTTGCCCTATCATTTGTCTGCCTCTTCCAGTCTTATAGATTTAGTTCAATTTTATTTCTACTGCCTTGAAAATAATATACTCTTATTTGTATTCTTAGTTAATAGCCTAGAACTTTTAGCATAATTGACTCAACATAGCCTAAGCCTTTGTGAACAAAATAAGGACATTAAAACACTTAAATACTAATAAACCCTGTCCTGATTTATATATTTTCTTTTTCAGTCCCTCAAGAGGTTATTTTTATGGTTTTTACAGTCAGTTTACTTAGATTTACTCATATATTTACTTATTTCTATGCTCTTTAATGCTGTCCAATCACTGAGCTTCTGCTGGTCAAAAATGTATTCTTTAGGATTTCTTTTAGGCAGAAGCTACTGGTAGTAAACTCTGAAAAGCTTTGAAAACAACTTTATTTCATCCCATTCTTAAAAAATTTTTTTTTCTGAAGTATAGTTAATTTAAAATATTGTGTTTAATTTCTGCTATACAGTGAAGTGACTCAGTTATATATACATATATACACACACACATATATGTATGTATATATATACATTCTTTTTTATATTCTTTTCAGAGTATATTGAATATAGTTCCCTGGGCTATACAGTAGGACCTTAATTTTTTATCTATCCTGTATATGATAGTTTGCATCTGCTAATCCCAAACTCTCAATTCCTTCTCTCCCATAATCCCTCTTCCCCTGGCTCATTCGTATTCTTGAATGATGTTTGTTGTGTGCAAAGGTTTAAGGTGACAATTTTCTCAGCACACTGAAGAAATTTAACTATATTTTGACTGCTATTTCTGTTACTGCATGGTCAGCTGTTAGTTCAGTTGTGACTTGAAGGTGATCAGTCCTTTCTCCCTGGTTCAGTGAAGTTCAGTCGCTCAGTCGTGTCCGACCCTTTGCGACCCCATGAACCGCAGCACGCCAGGCCTCCCTGTCCATCACCAACTCCCAGAGTCCACCCAAACCCATGTCCATTGAATTGGTGATGCCATCCAACCATCTCATCCTCTGTCGTCCGCTTCTCCTCCTGCCCTCAATCTTTCCCAGCATGGGGGTCTTTTCAAATGAGTCAGCTTTTCGCATCAAGTGGCCAAAATATTGGAGTTTCAACTTCAACATCAGTCCTTCCAATGAACACTCGGGACTGATCTCCTTTAGGATGGACTGGTTGGATCTCCTTGCAGTCCAAGGGACTCTCAAGAGTCTTCTCCAACACCACAGTTCAAAAGCATCAATTCTTCTGCGCTCAGCTTTCTTTATAGCCCAACTCTCACATCTATACATGACCACTGGAAAAACCATAGCCTTTACTAAATGGACCTTTGTTGACAAAGGAATGTCTCTGCTTTTTAATATGCTGTCCAGGTTGGTCATAACTTTCCTTCCAAGGAGTATGCATCTTTTAATTTCATGGTTGCACTCACCATCTGCAGTGATTTGGAGCCCCCCAAAATGAAGTCAGCCATTGTTTCCACTGTGTCCCCATCTATCTGCCATGAAGTGTTGGGACCGGATGCCATGATCTTAGTTTTCTGAATGTTGAGCTTTAAGCCAACTTTTTCACTCTCCTCTTTCACTTTCATCAAGAGGCTCTTTAGTTCTTCTTCACTTTCTGCCATAAGGGTGGTGTCATCTGCATATCTGAGGTTATTGATATTTCTCCCAGCAATCTTGATTTCAGCTTGTGCTTCCTCCAACCCAGCATTTCTCATGATGTACTCTGCATATAAGTTAAATAAGCAGGTGACAATATACAGCCTTGACATACTATTTGGAACCAGTCTGTTGTTCCATGTCCAGTTCTAACTGTTGCTTCCTGACCTGCATACAGGTTTCTCAACAGGCTGACTTGAGACTTGTTTTTGCTTGTTTTGACTTGTTTTTGTTGACTGTATAGAGCTTCTCCATCTTTGGCTGCAAAGAATATAATCAAGCTGATGTTGGTGTTGACTATCTGGTGATGTCCATGTGTAGAGTCTCTTCTTGTGTTATTGGAAGAGGATGTTTGCTATGACCAGTGTGTTCTCTTGGCAAAACTCTATTAGCCTTTGCCCTGCTTCATTCTGTACTCCAAGGCCAAATTTGCCTGTTACTCCAGGTGTTTCTTGACTTACTACTTTTGCATTGCAGTCCCCTATAATGAAAAGGACATCTTTTTTGGGTGTTAGTTCTAGAAGGTCTTGTAGGTCTTCATAGAGCTGTTCAACTTCAGCTTCTTCAGTGTTACTGGTCAAGGCATAGACTTGAGATTTCTTCTTCTTTCATATTCTTAGTGTAGGTGTGAATTTTTAAAATATTTGTATTGCTTAGAATTCATTGAGATTCTTGAGTCCATAGAATGTTGTCTTTTATCACTTCTGGAATTTCCTTAGCCATATTATTTCTTCAAATATGGACTCTGACTCATTTTCTCTTTGTAATGGATCTTTAGTGTGTAACATTCTCACTTTATTCTCTATGTCTTTTAATAATTCTTTGATTTTTTTCCTTTCTCTGTCTCTCTCGGATATATTCTGGAATTTTCTCCATTTTTCCCCCTGTACACAAATTCTTTCTAGTAGTATTTAATCTGCTGTTTTTGACTTCTATTAAGTCTTTAATTCTTTTTTCAAATCTGATTAATTTTATCTCTTTTATTTTTTGAAATCCATTAAGTGTTTGTAGTATTTCTGATCTCTTCAATATCTAAAGTTTTTAGGGATATTATTCTCTCTGTTCTTTCTGTTGGTTCTAATTATATCTTGGCCATTTTATTTGGGACTTCATTTGTAGAAATTTTTCAGGTTCTGAGGCTAAGACTGGTTTCTCCAAGAAAGGATTTGCATTTCCTTTAGACACTATTTGGGCTTCCCTTGTGGTTCAGCTGGTAAAGAATCCACCTGCAATGTGGGAGACTTGGGTTCAATCCCTGGGTTGGAAAGATCCTCTGGAGTAGGGGAAGGCTACCCATTCCAGTATTCTAGCCTGGAGAATTCCATGGACTGTGTAGTCCATGGGGTTGCAAAGAGTCAAACATGACTGAGTGACTTTCACTTAGTCACTAATGTATATTTTCAATCTAAATTCACAATATCTGGGTGATCTGTGAATTTAGGATGCAAATATACATGAAAGTCAGTTTTCTGTTATAAATTTTCAGCGTATTTTTTTCTCTTATAAATAGACAGTTTTCCTTATAGGTACTCTTAAAATGGGCACTGTTTTCCAGTTTACCTTCATACTGAGAGAACATCCTTTTGAGGAGTGAGGGTGCTCAGTTTTAAGAAGTGATCTCCTATTAGACTTCTTTCCCTGGCCTATGTCTTTTCTAACCAAAGCCCTGAGATACTGGAAACCAGTTAGTTTCAAAAATGCGCATCCTTTATTCCAACCGTATTTTTTTTTCCCTCAGTCTTTGACCTGAGCAACTGTTGCTTTCTTGCCAGTCCTGAGTACATGCAAAAATATTTAAATGCTTTTTATTTATAGAATCTATAGCTGGTTCTAACAGAGGAGATTGATCCTGGAACCTAGTTCACCATGTTTCCAGAAGTGGAAGTTACCATGTCATTTCATAATAGATGAAGTAATTGCTTCAATTTTTTTAAATTTCAAAAATTAATTTATGCCTATTGTAGCAAATGAAGCCATACAACATAAAGATTTATAAAGGCAAAGATAGTAATTTCTTCCATGAACTTTAATTCAATCTCTAGAGAAGTAACTCGGAGAAGCAATGGCAACCCACTCCAGTACTCTTGCCTGGAGAATCCCATGGACGGAGGAGCCTGGTAGGCTGCAGTCCATGGGGTAGCGAAGAGTTGGACACAACTGAGTGACTTCACTTTCACTTTTCACTTTCATGCATTGGAGAAGGAAATGGCAACCCACTCCAGTGTTCTTGCCTGGAGAATCCCAGGGACGGGGGAGCCTGGTGGGCTGCCGTCTATGGGGTCGCACAGAGTCAGACATGACTGAAGTGACTTAGCAGCAGCAGCAGCAGAGAGGTAACTAATATTAACATTTGGTGTACATGATTTCACACTTTCTACTTGCTTATACATATACGCACATATATATGGATAGATATGTAAGTAGTTTTTTTTTTAACAAAAAAAATTCTAGTACATAGATTAATATGCAACCAGTTTTCTTAACAATTTATCTTGGACATTATTATAAGTCAGTAAATATGGATCTAGCTCTGCCTAATTTTTTCTAATTTATTTTTACATACAAAGATACTTTTGTATAGAAGAGCTTACTTTATTCATGCTGGGTTTTAAGTGTATTTTTATTTTTTTCCCGCACTTCATTCTTTTCCTCTCTTCTCTCCTCTTACTCCCACTCCAGCACATACACAATATCAGGTACCAGTCATTAATATCTTGGTTTGATTCCTTATATTTCAAGGGATTTCTTTGATGTATTTTCATAAAAAGATCACTAGTAGCAGACTGAAGAGGAATTTGGGATGTCTGCATCATCACTCTGGTGTGTTATCTTGCAAAAGTCGCATAACATTTTCGTAAGTTTTACCAGTATAAAGTGGAAATACAGGCATACCTCATTTTGTTGTGCTTCACTTTATTCCACTTCACATATATTGTGTTTTCTACAAATTGAAGATTTGTGCCAACCCTGCATCGAGCAAGTTTATTGGCACCATTTTTCTAACAGCATTTGCTCACTTTGTGTCACTATGTGACATTTTTGTAATTCTTTTAATATTTCAAACTTTTTCACCTGATGGCTCAGCTGGTAAAGAATCTGCCCACAATGCAGGAAACCCAAGATCGATCCTCGAGTGGGGAAGATCCCCTGGAGAAAAAATGGCAACTCACTCCAGTATTCTTGCCTGGACAATCCCGTGAACAGAGAAACTTGGCAGGCTACAGTGCATGGGGTCACAAAGAGTCAGACATGACTAGTGACAAACACATGTATTTCTCATGGTGATCTGTGATCAGTGATTTTTTGATGTTACTATTGCCAAAATATTATGAATCACCTAAGACTCAGATTATTAACATTTTTTTTCACAATAAAGTATTTTTTAATTAAGTATGTATATTCTTATACATAATGCTATTGCACACATAACAGACAACAGTATAATGTAAATGTAATTTTTATATGCACTGAGGAACCAAAAAATTCATGTGAATCGCTTTATTGCAATATTTGCTTTTTTGCAGTGGTCTGGAACCAAATCTGCAATGTATCTGAGATATGCCTGTAATAATTTTAATAATCCCTCCCCTCAGTGCCATGAGGATTATGTGAGTTAATTTATATTAAGTGTTTTAGTTTGTGAAACTTTCTTGGCTGTTTCTAGTCACTGAAAATACAAAGGTACGGTCTCTGACCTAAGAAACTTTCCACATAGGAAGGAGGCAGGCTCAGGAATGAGTTTTTTCCTGTAAGCTGACAGGGCTCTTAATGCATGGTGTTATGTATGGTGTCCTGAAAGTTCCATAGGACTGGTGCCTGGTCAGCTGGTTAGTGAGTGGAAAAAGTCTAATTTCTAGAGCCGACACTTGGGGTGGGTCTTATAGAATGAGTTGAAATTGATGTTGGTTGTTCTGTGAATGTTACTATCATCATATTAATAATCTGTTTCTTTTTGTTATTTAATCCACTTGTTTCTTTTCCTTTTAGGACAGCTGATTTACCAAGTTCAGTCACCTGATGAAGGCGCTCTAGTGACTGCTGCAAAAAATTTGGGGTTCATCTTTAAGTCTCGGACCCCAGACACAATAACAATAGAAGAATTGGGAACACTAGTTACTTACCAATTGCTTGCCTTTTTGGATTTTAACAATTTCCGAAAAAGGATGTCTGTCATAGGTATGGTTGGTGGCTGAGAGTATTTTCGATCTTTTGATAATACTGTGGTTATATGGAAACTTCTCAAGGATGATGTCACTCTAGTTATGTGCTGAGAGTTGTGATATGTATTAACTTTTTGAACTTGTGTCATCCTCAGCTTAGCCTCAACTCGGTAGCAGTGAGTGGAACTAAAGAAACAAGTACCTGTTCTGTGTCCAGCACCATAACCTTACCCTTTCCCCCATTTTCCTCCTTCATCCCCAAGCTACGATTTTACTCAGTCTGTTTTCTGCTTCAGATTAAAATTGCTCTTGTTCCTTTTCAATGCTAAAGGTTCTACCTGTTCCCATCCATTGCCCTTCCTTACTCACTCCCTTCTCGCTTGCTTGTAACTTCACTTTCTTCTTCATCACTGACTTCTTTCTTCAGCCTGCAACTCTATGATCATCTTTGTTTCCTTAAAGATATTGTTCATATTCTGATCTCCACTGATTTTGCCACCCAATTTTTCTTCTTTCCATCACAACTTAATTTTTCAAGGTTAGTTTTTGATCCTCATCTTGGTTTCTCTTTTCAGTCTATAAGGGTCAGGCTTCTGCTTCTAATCTTCAAGACAGAATTCCTTCTCAGAAGTTTGACATCACCTCTTAACTACCCAGTGCAATGACATCCCCCCTCTTCCTTCTTTCCTCCCTTCCTCTCCCTCTCCCTCCTTCCCTCCTCCTTATCTGTTTACTATCCATCTGTTGATCTATCTATCCTCTATTATCATCTCTATCTCTTTAAACTTAGTGATATTTGATACTGTTAATCTGCTTCTCTTGACACTCTTCTTTTGGCCTCTTTGACCGCATTGGCTCCTGGGTCTCACCTTGTCCTGTGCTTGCTTTCTGAAGCTCCTTTTCAAGCTGACTGTTCTTCATCATACTCTTCAGTGTTGGTGTCCTTTTCTCTTCTGCGCTCTCCTTGTATAATCTTGACCACTCACATGGTGGCAGCTACTGCCTATATTTTGTGTCCTTCCCATATGGTTCTTCAGTTTCAGTCTCTCTCTGAGGCCTCTATACACATTTTCAGGCTTCTCTTGGATTCTGTCACTGGGTTATACTACAGTTATCTCAAATTTTGCGTGTCTAATATAGAACTTTGTCACAACTATGTTCTTATTAAAATTGTTATCTATCTTTTGCTATATGCCAGTGTGAGTGAACTGAACACTTTACAAAAATTTTATTAAAGTCTTGTAATAGTATGTCACCCCCAATCAGGAGATGGGACATTTAAAGCTCAAAGATTTTAAGTATCTTTCCCAGTACTGTCGTGTATCTTGTTACAAAGCCAGTAAGATGCAGAGCAAATATTTGAATCCAGATTTGTCTGTCTCCAAAGTCTGGCCTCTTTATCCCTGTTGTAGGTCACATGCTTTTGATACCTCCGTCTACTTTGTGCCCCTACGTTACTGGCTCTCAAACTTCAGCTTCCATCAAAACCGCCAGGAAGAATTATTAAAATGCAGATTTTATTTATTTATTTTTGCTTTTTTTAGCTTAGCAGTACTTTTAAGAACTGTTTCCTTATCCGTATATAAAAAAATATACTTGAAAAATTTTAAACTATGCAAATCTCCACTCTATGGATTAAGTCAAAATTTATTTTGTCCCTTGTAGTCGTAGTATAGCAGTAGTAGTGCTAGTTGCTCAGTCTCCCTGAAGGATACCCAGGTTTGATCCCTGGCTCAGGAATGTCCCCTGGATAAGAGAATGGCAACCCCCTACGGAATTCTTGCCTGGAAAATTCTGTGGACAGAGGAGCCTGGTGGGGTACAGTCCATGGGATCACAAAGAACTGGACATGACTGAATGACTAACACTTTCATTTTGTCCCTTTGCGGTGGCCATTTATGCTATCCTCAAACTTTTGCTTTTACACGTACTGAAATGAGTAGCCTTGTACATATTTCATTTTGTACATGTGCAGTTATTTCAGAATATTTATCAGAAATGAGATTGTTGGGTCATAGGATAAACATGTTTTTAATTTTGATGGTTATTGCCAAATTGCCAAAATGGTTATTACCATTGCAGGTATATCATTTTACAATCCCACCTCCATAGTAGGAACGCCTTTCCCCCTATATCCTCATCAACATCAAACTTCAGATTTTTGTCAGTTTTTAAATTGGCATGTAACAGTAGTTTTAGTTTGTACATTTTTATCACGGATGAGGTTGAGTTTATTTCCTATGCTTGAGATACATGTATATTTTCCTTCTGGACAGAGTTAGTACTCCTCACTCATTTTGCTATTGAACTGCTAGGTTTTTTTCTTCTATATTTACAGAAGTCCTTATATATTAGGGAGAGAAGCCCTTTGTGATGTAGCTTGCAGACATTTTTTTCCAGTTTGTTGTCTGACTTTGGATAGTATTTCTAGCTATACATATAGTGTTTTTTATGTGCCCTTGTTCTGCTTTTCTTTTAATATGATTGAATTATTTTAGGGCTTCTACAGTTTGAATCATAGTTAGGAAGCACCTGGTAATTTAGAAGATAGGTGAATATGTGATTTGGAAAGATAAGTATAAAGTAAAATGCAGATTTTAAATGCTGTTAAAGTGCAGCCCTAGAGTTTTTGATTCAACAGGTCTGGGGTGGGGCATAAAAGTTTGCACGTTGCACAAGCTCCCAGGTGTTCCTGATGCTGCTGCGTCACTGTTTGGACCACAGTTTGGGAGCCATTTCCTTAGACTAAGAGATCCTTCAGTTCAGTTCAGTTCAGTTGCTCAGTTGTGTCTGACTCTTTGCGACCCCATGAATTGCAGCACGCCAGGCCACCCTGTCCATCACCAACTCCCGGAGTTCACTCAAACTCACGTCCATCGAGTCAGTGATGCCATCCAGCCATCTCATCCTCTGTCGTCCCCTTCTCCTCCTGCCCCCAATCCCTCCCAGCATCAGAGTCTTTTCCAATGAGTCAACTCTTTGCATGAGATGGCCAAAGTACTGGAGTTTCAGCTTTAGCATCATTCCTTCCAAAGAAATCCCAGGGCTGATCTCCTTCAGAATGGACTGGTTGAATCTCCTTGCAGTCCAAGGGACTCCCAAGAGTCTTTTCCAACACCAAAGTTCAGAAGCATCAATTCTTTGGCACTCAGCCTTCTTCATAGTCCAACTCTCACATCCATACATGACCACTGGAAAAACCATAGCTTTGACTAGACGGACCTTTGTTGGCAAAGTAATGTCTCTGCTTTTGAATATGCTATCTAGGTTGGACACAACTTTCCTTCCAAGGAGTAAGCATCTTTTAATTTCATGGCTACAGTCACCATCTGCAGTGATTTTGGAGCCCAAAAAATAAAGTCTGACACTATTTCCAGTGTTTCCCCATCTATTTGCCATGAAGTGATGGGACCGGATGCCATGATCTTCGTTTTCTGAATGTTGAGCTTTAAGCCAATTTTTTCACTCTCCACTTCACTTTCATCAAGAGGCTTTTTAGTTCCTCTTCACTTTCTGCCATAAGGGTGGTGTCATCTGCATATCTGAGGTTATTGATATTTCACCCGGCAATCTTGATTCCAGCTTGCGTTTCTTCCAGTCCAGCGTTTCTCATGATGTACTCTGCATATAAGTTAAATAAGCAGGGTGACAGTATACAGCCTTGACATACTCCTTTTCCTGTTTGGAACCAGTCTGTTGTTCCATGTCCAGTTCTAGCTGTTGCTTCCTGACCTGCATACAGATTTCTCAAGAGGTAGGTCAGGTGTCTGGTATTCCCATCTCTTTCAGAATTTCCCACAGTTTCTTGTGATCCACACAGTCAAAGGCTTTGGCATAGTCAAGAAAGCAGAAATAGATGTTTTTCTGGAACTCTCTTGCTTTTTCGATGATCCAGCGGATGTTGGCAATTTGATCTCTGGTTCCTCTGCCTTTTCTAAAACCAGCTTGAACATCAGGAAGTTCACGGTTCACATATTGCAGATCCGTAGCTACTCTTTATTCTCCGCTGAGATACTCAGCATGCCTTGTGCACTTTCACACTGTTTGCATGGACTATTTCAATGTAGACCTCTCCTCTTTTCCTCTTCCTTTCTCAGAAAACTCCTAATCATCTGGTAATATTGATTCAGGTGTCACCCATTCTCTCGATTCTTTTCCTCCTTTCCAAATAACCACATTCTTCTTTGTTTCCCCTTGTTCGAAGCACTAGTGTGATACCAGTCCTGTGATACTCATGGCTTTCCCTGTTAAAGTCATGCTACCTGAAGGCAGGGACTGTGCTCTAAACTTCATAAACTACCCAGGGCCAAGCAAAGTGCTTAGCACATAGTACATTCTCTAGGAATATCCGTTAAATAACATTTAACCCAACATTTTACAACTTATGAATATCCTGATCAACATGTTAAATCAATTTTTACTCTGAAAAACGTGTGTGTATGTAACAGTAGGACTTTTGGTGTCTTACTACTGGAAACTAGCCCTGGGAGATTGCTCTCAGCAGGTAAAAACCAAACATCATCTGAGGGTGTTTATTTTTATTTTTCTGACAACAGGCTGTAGGCAGTCATTGTCAGTGTTACTAATGAGCACATATGCTGCTCTGGGTGTTGGCCTGATGTTGTATCAGCAGGGACTATCTTCTATTTACAGCTTCAGGGAAGTGTTATTGATGTTGGGTTGGCCCAAAACTGGCTTCTCTTTGCTCTGAGGGTGTTGACAAAACCTAAGATTGCTACACAGGGAAGCTTTTGGCTTTTCCCCAGCATCAGTCACTATTAAGGGAAATCACAGCCTAACCACAAACGTCACATGTTTGCCTTAATGGATCCCATATGAAGAAAGGTAGTGTTCCACCGCAGAATGCATGGAGGCTTGGGGCTTTATGTTTGTTCTGTTTTTTAATCAGTTCTGTTTGTTTTTTAATCAGGAGGAATTTGAAAGAGAAACTCCACTAGGGTAGACAAGTCTATGTTTGATAATAAGACCCAAAAAAAAAAAAAAAAAAGCAGTGTCAGACTCATGATTGTCACGGGTTTGGTGGGGAAAACACCCCAACACGAAGTCTCAGACATTTGTTGCTATTTCTTCTCCTCCTCCTCCTAGGTCTGCTCCTTCTTCAGGCCTGTTTTAGATAATCATTCATTGAATCATGAATGTACAGTTTCAGTACCAGTGGTACTTTCATTCTGGGGCAAGAGCCCTGATTTATTCAGAGGTTTTTATTTATTCTAAATAAAAATAGATTTCTGTAAGTAATTTTGTCAGAAGGTATAAAAGATACAATATTTTAGCCACCTGATGCAAAGAACTGACTAAGTGGAAAAAGACCCTGATGCTGGGAAAGACTGAAGGCAGGAAGAGAAGGGGACAACAGAGGATGAGATGGTTGGATGGCATCACCAACTCAATGGACATGAGTTTAAGCAAATTCCGGGAGTTGGTGATGGACAGGGAAGGCTGGTGTGCTGCAGTCTTGGGGTCACAAAGAGTTGGATACAACTGAGAAACTGAACTGAACTGAAAAAATATGCTTCATAGATAAGTATATGGGTGCAATCTTGCAAAGTTGCTTCAGTTGTGTCCGACTCTGTGCGACCCAAAGGATCATAGCCTGTCAGGCTCCTCTGTCCATTGGATTCTCTAGGCATGAATACTGGAGTGGGTTGCCATGACCTCCTCCAGTAGATGATCTTCCCAACCCAGAGATCAAACCTGCCTCTGTTAGGTCACCTGCATTGGCAGGCAGGTTCTTGCCCACTAGCACCATCTAGGAAACCTTGAGAAGTGTACAGATCTCATTATATAGTTTTGGAAATATGTAAATAGTTATTTACATATTTACTAATTATGTAAATAAAAACAGATAAAATTCAAGGATAGTTATTAATAGGGCCAAGTGGCAGGTAATTATTAAAGAAGAATAAATTACAGTATCTCCTTGTAAAGCCCTTACAAGGTCTTTATATAAAGGTTATTCAACTCTAAACCTTTTAAGGATTATCAAAGTACAAATCACACTGAGATGTGACAGGCATTTCTAACCCAACTGAAATATGGCAAGTAGAATTATTCATCAACCTTCATGGTATAACTATTATATTTACTCTTACAGCAGAAACCTGGAACCATTTCTGAATATTTTTTTTCTTTATATCACAAAAGCATAGCTACTGCTTACAACATATTTTGCATAATTATAATTTAACTCAATCAAGCAAATATTTATTAAGTACCTACCATGTTCTAGGAACTTGAAGCTGAAGTAGAATATGAAACTGAAAACTACTTTATGGTTGCATCCAGGGGAAGATGGTGAAGCAGGGTAGGAAATAGGCTAAAAGGGGGCAGAGCTGCATGATTCCTGTTTTTGCCACATTAGGAGTCCAGTATTCATTGGAAGGGCTGATGCTGAAGCGCCAATACTTTGGCCACCTGATGCAAAGAGCTGACTCATTAGAAAAGACCATGATGCTGGGAAAGATTAAAGGCAGGAGGATAAGGGGATGACAGAGGATGAGACGGTTGAATGGCATCACCGACTCAATGGATATGAGTTTGAACAAACTCCAGGAGATAGTGATGGACAGGGAAGCCTGGCATGCTGCAGTCTATGGGGTCGCAAAGAGTCAGACACAACTGAGTGACTGAACAACAACAAAGGAGTCCAGACTTGATCTAAGGGCAAAAGGAGGCAATTACGGGATTCTACACAGTAGTGTGAAGATGATTCACCCTGTGTGTGATGGTTGTGTTATAGAAGGAAAACAGGAGGGAAAGAGGACTGGGATGAATAAAACCAATTAGGTTAATATGATAATCTAGGAAAGAGAGAAGGTGGCAGAGACCTCTTGGTTTCAATTGGATATGGGTGGTGAAGGGGGAGGAGATTTGAGTGATGACCAGATAACTGCTTTGGGAGACTGAGTAGACGGTGAAGCTGATATTTAAAACTGGAGATAAAAAAAAAAAAAAAAAAAACAAAATGGAGACATAGGAGGAATAACTAGTTATTGGTGATAGGTAATGTTTCCAGTTTGAGTTTAATGTGCTCAGGCACATTTAAGAGGAGATGTCCAGTTGGTAGTTAGATGTCCAGGCAGAAGGGAGAACTGGAAATGGATTTAGGCAGGAGATACACATTTAGAGCAACCATCCTATAGCTGAAGCCAGAAAGAGAATCTGACAGCCCAAAGAGCGTGTGAAGGATGGGATGAGAAGTCAATTTGGGGTAAATCTCTGAAGAACACCAATATTTAAAGGACAGGCAGTGGGAACAAATTCTATAATTAAAATCTGTGACCTTTGTCCAGACTGTTTATTTATCTCAATCATTTAAAACTTCTATGTTATTTTAAATTTATTTTAAAAAGCTAACTTCTGAAAGGACTGAGATTTTATTAGCCTAAAGATTTCCTAGCAGAACTGCCTTGAATGAAAAGGGATATAACACTAGCTGAGCTGCTAAAAGAAATGTTCAGTGAGTAAAATTAAGCAGGATTCCATGAAATTGGACTATGCAAACTCAAATTTAAAGGAGTTAATGCTGGGTTAAGAGAAGGCATCGGATATGGAAAAGCTTTACTAAATCAGGAAATTGTAGAGCTGGAATGATGTTAGAAGTTAGGTTGTTTAAATATCTCTTTTTCAGAATAGAAATTGAGATGGTGAGACAAAGAGATGGTAAGGAATTTGCACAATTCATAATCAGTTTGTGATTTCCCTTGAACAGGGATTCTCAATGAGTGGTCTGGGGAACCCTAGGAAAACTTGAAAGATTTTCAGAGGATTCATAAGGACAAAAGTATTTTTATAACATTGCTAATGTTATTTATCTGTCAGTTTTTTTCTCATGAGTATGTCACAGAGGTTTACAAAAGCCACATGACATGTGATATCACAACAGATTGAATATAGAAAGCAGATATGAGAATACAACCATCTTCTATTAAACAAGATATTAAAGAGATCTATAATCATATAGAACATTTGCCACTCCCCAAACTATTTTGTTTTGGAAAAAGTGTCATTTATGTAAATATGTAATGTTTATTGTTATTTATATAATACTTATATTTTGATTAATATTATTAGTGTCATGACTACTAATATAATAACATTTCTCAGTTTTAATTTCTAGTGTGGTAAATATTGATAGATAGGACCCACCTGTAGTCCTCATGAAGTTTTAAGAGTGTAAAGGGGTTCTGAGACCAAGAAGTTTGAGAATCAATATCCTACTTTGGACTTTAAAAAATGAACCGTCATAGAGAAGTTTTACTAGCAAGTGGAGGATATACACACTTTGACTTTATAGCTCTGGTAACAGAAGGAAGAAAATGTGGGAGAAATTAAATTGAATTGCTATATAAGAGAAAAAAGAGAAAGCCTTTCCTAGGAGTAAATGTTTTCCTCCCACTTGATTGAATAGATATAAATTGCATTTTTTTCCTCTCATTTTCCCCACTGTGGACATTAGAGCCGAGTACAAGAAAAATTGCATAAGTTCTAGAAACTATGAAAGTTGACCATGTGTCTTAGAAGAGAAGACAACTCATAGATAAATCCCAATACAAAAAAGTTTCTAGGGTGCATTAGGTTTATTCAAGCTAGGAGGAAATTGGATTAGATCAAGTGTTGACTAAGGGTCATTAAAAATTAGAGGAAACAACCTCAGTGTTCATCAGCAAGTGAATGAGTAAAGAAGATGTGGTATACATATACAATGGAATACTGCTCAGCCATAAAAAGGAATTAAATTTTGTCATTTGCAACAACATAGGTGCACTTGGAGGGCATTATGTTAAATGAAATGTTAGACATAGAAAGACAAATACGGTATAATATCTTTCAAATGTGGAATCTAAAAAATACAACAAATTAGTGGCTACAACTAAAAAGCAGATTCACAGATATAGAGAATAAACTAGTGGTTACCAGTGGGGAGAGGAAAGGGACCAGGGAAATTTTAAGGATAGGGCATTAAGAGATACAAACTATTATGTATAATATAACCCACTAGGATATATTGTACAGCACAGGGAACATAGCCAATACTGTAGAATAACTTCTACAATATTGTGAATAACTTCTGAGCTTCCCCCCTGGCTTAGTGGTAAAGAATCTATGTGCAATGCAGGAGCTACAGGAGATACAGGTTTGATTCCTGGGTGGGGAAGATCCTCTGGAGGAGGGCATGGCAACCCACTGCAGTATTCTTGCCTGGAGAATCTCATGGACAGGGGAGTCTGGTGGGCTACAGCTCATGGGGTCACAAAGAGTTAGCCAGGACTGAAGCGACTTAGCATGAGTAACTATAAATGGAGTGTAGCCTTTAAAAATGGTGAATCACTGTATTGTACACCTGTAACTTATATAATGTTGTACATCAACTATATTTCAATTAAAAAAAGTTATGGGGAAAAGTAATTTATTGTACTGTGGTATTTATTATATTCCTTTAAATCAAGCTCTGAACTTCATATCCTCTTAAACTAATAGTAGTCAATATTTATGTCCATCTGTTATCAGGCACTCTATTTTTAGAGAAAAGGTACAACTGAGTAGAAAGCATATAATAATCTTAGACTTGATGAAGCTTGTGAGGGTCACTGTTCAAACTATGAAGCTGTGACATGAGCAGTTGTCCTAAATTGTATCTGACCTTTAGATGTAGTAGGGGAGAAATACATTTCTATATCATTCATCTGTTTAATAAATAATTAGGTGCCTGATATGTGCCAAGATGTAAAACCAAGCCTACAAATGTAGGTCAAGTATTCTGTGGCTTAAAGGAAGATTTGTCTGACAGCAACATGTGTGACACCCAGGGGAGGAGTTGAGGATTGTAAATGAGGGATTGGAGCCTCATCAAGGCTATCTTTCCCAAACGTGGGGAGAGCAGGTTAAAACACAGCCCTACTAACACAGACTTTTAGTGGGAAGAAGATAGAAACTTCAGTTTTGAAAGCCCCCTGAGAAGTCTGCTTGTAGCTAGGATTATGACCCAAGAGTAAAAGAGCTTTTCTAAGGAGTAAGGGTACTGAGGAAATATATCAGCAAGGGCTGAGAAAAATCCATAAACCCTGACTTTGAATGACTTGAATTCCATATGGTGATCATTTGGCATAATGCTGATAGCTGATTCCTATAGTCAGTCTTGAATTTCACATCAGGAGACAGGCAAACAAAGCTTTCAGTTCTGCTCAATACAGAAGGCTTAAATTTAAATGTATCAGCCCTTCAGAAATAGTAAGCAAGGAAAATAGGAAGGTTGTATACATCAGAACAAAAATACTTGTTCCTGTAGATGGAATATTTCTAAGTTAACAAAACAGGAGTAAAGTCAGGTGACTTAGGTAATGACCTTTTAACCAAAGGCACTGAGTATTTTATGACTGCCTAAAGCCTGATGCTCATTTCCAAATTGCCTGGCTGGAGGCCAAGGAGAGTCTAATTTTGATGGATTTCATTGATTATTGTCTACTTTCCCAACTTTTTTTTTCAGTTCGAAACCCAGAAGGACAGATAAAGCTTTATTCCAAAGGAGCAGACACTATTCTGTTTGAAAGACTTCATCCATCTAATGAAGACCTTCTGACTTTGACTTCAGACCATCTCAGTGTAAGTGCCCCTGCGGTAAGGTTAGCACAGTGGCCCTTTGGCAGCTTCCTGTGGTTAGGTCTTCTTTTTAAAATATCAGCTAAGTGATCTGATTTCTGAAATAGAAAGTGTGTGGAGAATGGCTCCACAGGAAACTGTGCCAGTGAACATTTAGAAACTGGCACATGGACCCACCCCCTGCCTTGTTGAGCATCAGGTCAGTCACTCCAAGGTGGATGAACCCACAGCTGATGAGAAATAGCCACTGAGTATGGGCTCCTGAACTCTGGTCAGGGGATGACTCAGGACACCAAGGGAAACCTGCTCTGACTTCCTTACAGCTGGGGGCTGTTCCACCTGGATGACTGGACTGGTTTTAGTGAAGAGGAACTGGAGAATTGCTTTCCCTTGGGTTCTGATGTGTCTGGTACTAATCTATCTGGTACTCTTAGGGTTACTCCCCTCCACCCAGAGGATAGTTTAGGGTCATGTTTATATAGTGAGAGGAAAATAATCTTTGTAGCCAACTTTCTCCTTTAAGGGTCTTTTTATTCAGGTCATATATCATGATGAGTCACTAATGTTCCCTGGGTTGAAGTTAGCAAATGCATACAGCCTGAGACTATGCAAAGTTTCTTTCTAGAAGCTTCCTAAAGGGAGCAGGGATGATATTTGGCATACGTTTTTCTTTTTGCAAAAGAGTAAGAGTCTAAGAATAAATATAAATGTTATCTGATTTAAAAACTTGAGATTTCAAGGGTCATTCTAGCATTTGTTTGAGGTTCTGTTAAACACAATATGAAATTTAAGGGCAACTGCTCAGAACTCTTATTTCCTCCTTGGTTTCTCTCCTTTAAAAAGCAATTGAGGGTTCATTTTCTTTGCCAAGCCCTATATTTAATATAAAAAAAAAATTTCCCTGAATCTTTAAAAAACAAACAAACAAATAAAAATCTCTGCCTGACTTTAAGTTTAAAGAATGATTGTTTGGTAATATTGGTTACAAACACAGCTATTGTTTTTGTCTTCCTAATAGAGCATTCTTGATTTTCTTTTAATCTCTTCCAGAAGGCCATCATGGTCCTTTAAAAAAAATTTTTTTTTTATGAAAACAACACTGGAATCATAAGCATTTGATTTTGCCATTGCTCAAACACCAAGGCCCTGGATTTTCATACTAAAGTATGGGAAACCTAATTTGATCTTTCTACATTTCTATGAGTATCAATTTGACTTGCCTTTGCTTCTTTCAGTTTATTCATTTTGACTTCTAAATTCTGAGGTTTTAAATTTATATTTAGGTATTAGTTTTTGAATGATTTAATGATAGGAAATGATCATGCTAATCCTAAATGTTGATTTAGGATTCAACTTGTTTCATGCACTAATTAAATAACTTAAATCATCTGTTCCCTTTTGTAGTATCATCTTAGAGTTGATTCACTGCTGTGCAGAACAGAGAGAAAAGCACTAGTAATGCCCAGGGGCGTTGCAAGTTAAACTCAAAGAAGAGTTTGTGGGAATTAAGAGGACAAAAGATCATTATAAGGCAGTAACTAGATTTTCAGATCAGTTGGGGACCCGGTGGTGGTTTTGGAAGGGAGGGCTTGTACAGTGTGATTGCAACATCTAGAGTGCTACCAACTGTCTACGAGATAAGTTTGGATAATTTTTCTCATACTCTCTCTGGGCTAAACCACATCACCACAGTGGGCACTGATTTTCCATTTTCCTAATTAGGGTGTGTCAAAGTTTAATTTGTGTCTGATTGCCAATCTGTGTCTGTCCCATAAGCCAGAATATAACAGAGAAGATATGCTTCATGGGGGTGCCCAAAGGAGCAGAAATGGCTATAAAAATGCTTCCAGTATAGAAGGCCATAAAGTGGCCACTAGAGGCCTGTGCAAAGTGGGAGGTTTTTAGCATTTAATGGCACCGCACTCCAGTACTCTTGCCTGGAAAATCCCATGGATGGAGGAGCCTGGTAGGCTGCAGTCCATGGGGTTGCTAAAAGTCAGACACAACTGAGCGACTTCACTTTCACTTTTCACTTTCCTGCATTGGAGAAGGAAATGGCAACCCACTCCAGTGTTCTTGCCTGGAGAATCCCAGGGACAGGGGAGCCTGGTGGGCTGGCGTCTATGGGGTCGCGCAGAGTCGGACACCACTGAAGTGACTTAGCATAGCATAGCATAAGCATTCAACGTATGTTTCTAGCTACTGTGACTGTCTGAAACACTTAGCAACTACCAGTCTCCTATGTTTAGTGAATTATTTGCATATTAGAAGGATGTAGCACTCAAGGTATTATTTCAGACTCTCAGTTGACTGAGACACTAAAGAAGGAGTATCATCCTCTGATAAACTTGACCTGTTATTAAATACTAACTCTATAGAAGATAGTTTATTAAAAAAATTATTTTTTTAAATTTTATTTTATTTTTAAACTTTACAATATTGTATTAGTTTTGCCAAATATCGAAATAAATCCGCCACAGGTATACCTGTGTTCCCCATCCTGAACCCTCCTCCCTCCTCCCTCCCCATACCCTCCCTCTGGGTCGTCCCAGTGCACCAGCCCCGAGCATTCAGCATCGTGCATTGAACCTGGACTGGCGACTTGTTTCATACATGATATTATACATGTTTCAATGCCATTCTCACAAATCTCCCCACCCTCTCCCTCTCCCACAGAGTCCATAAGACTGATATATACATCTGTGTCTCTTTTGCTGTCTCGTACACCGGGTTATTGTTACCATCTTTCTAAATTCCATATATATGCGTTAGTATACTGTATTGGTGTTTTTCTTTCTGGCTTACTTCACTCTGTATAATAGGTTCCAGTTTCATCCATCTCATTAGAACTGATTCAAATGTATTCTTTTTAATGGCTGAGTAATACTCCATTGTGTATATGTACCACAGCTTTCTTATCCATTCATCTGCTGATGGACATCTAGGTTGCTTCCATGTCCTGGCTATTATAAACAGTGCTGCGATGAACACTGGGGTACACGTGTCTCTTTCCCTTCTGGTTTCCTCAGTGTGTATGCCCAGCAGTGGGATTGCTGGATCATAAGGCAGTTCTATTTCCAGTTTTTTAAGGAATCTCCACACTGTTCTCCATAGTGGCTGTACTAGTTTGAAAAAAAATTATTTTTTAAAAGTAACTGGGCTTGATGACCTCTTTAAAATTTCAAGCAATTTTATTTTTAAAATTAGACTTTACTACAGCAAAAAAAATATTATAAAGGTTTTAGGATGAAAAGTAAAAGTCAGCTTCAACTTCTAATGGATTTGAGCAAATTCTGGGAGATAGTGGAGGACAGAGGAACCTGGAATGCTGCAGTCCACAGGATCATAGAGTTGGACACAACTTAATGACGAACAACAACCACCACCACTTCTAGTACTAGTTCCCAGGAGTGAAAATTTGTATTAACTTTCCTACCTTTCTCACTTTTCCTCTAGAGTTATTATTATAACGTTAATTAATATCCTTGAATTTCTATTGCATGACATTTATTTATTCATCTTTATTGAATACATTTACTTTATTATTATAAATCTTGAAACATAAACACAAGTAGGAGGGAGTTAGTTTTAGACATCGCTGTATTATTAGGGGAAAGCATGGATGGAGGAGCCTGGTGGGCTGCAGTCCGTGGGGTCACACAGAGTCGGACACGACTGAAGCGACTTAGCAGCAGCAGCAGCATGACTTTGGTGAGATGTCCTGTTGCAGCCCCTTGTGAGAGCCCCCTTCCTTTGATTTGAGAGCCATGGCTCCTCTGAAGGTCCTTTCTTCTCCCGTGAAAACTGAGGGCCATGGCCCCAAAACAGGCTGAGTCCCTCTCATCACTAGCAGTGCTTCCTTCAGGCAGAATGTAGGTGAGAAAACAACGTGTCACTTCGAATGGTTACCTCAAGTCACGCGCACCATTAATCACCTCTCAAAGAGGACCCTTTAGTGGGTGTTTCAGCAGTCTTAAGGGGGAATGCTAGGTCCTTTGAATGTCTCAGTCCCATTGGAATAAAATACAAAATAAAAATATCATCTCCCATTTCCAAGGGGACTAAAAAGTTGGAGAGTTGGAGTCAAGAGGACTAAGTTGTGCTCTTGGGCTAAATGAATTTGAGTGCATAACTTCTTACTCATCACTTTTGTTGTTTTATTGTTGTGATTATTGTTTTGGGATGGTTCCAAGGTCTCTGTCTGTCCTGGCAGGAATTTGCAGGAGAAGGCCTTCGAACCTTGGCCATTGCATACAGAGATCTGGATGACAAGTACTTCAGGGAGTGGCATAAGATGCTTGAAGATGCAAATACCTCCACAGATGAGAGGGATGAACGGATAGCAGGGCTGTATGAAGAAATTGAAAAGGATTTGATGGTATGCATTTAGAAGCATGATGGTTTGTGTTTACACAAGGGATAGTATGTGTTTAGAGATCTAGCAAGGGAATAATCCACTGGCTAAATCATCTTGCACACAGCAGATGTTACTCTTTCAAACTTTGAATCATGCTTTATACGTTGGCTTTGAGCTTGCCATATGTGGCCAGAGGATTATTTCAATTAGCAGTAGCTTATGCCATTGGAAGTCCCCCAAGATAGTAGACTCCCTATTCTTTGTCAGCCTCTGGTATATCATGTTTTGTTTGATGTTGTGTTTTTTCTTCCTCCATGCTGTATGACCCACCTTTTTAGAACAGGGAAACTTGCTGTGAAGAGTGGGGATCCAGCTCTAAACCAACCTAGAGCCATGAGATGCTGGTATCTGTACTGTCCAGAGTGTGATTTATTCTAGAAACCACTCTTCCCTAGGGCCCCAGTGGCTAGACTGTTTAGCTGTTGTGATGTACTAGGGATCACACCTTGATCATCTTTGGATAAAATATTGCATAAGAACCTTCACTTTTTAGTTCATGACATCTGATGGTTTGTTCATTGAAGAGAATGGTTCTACTTTTTATTTTGAGGTCCTGACTCTGAGATGAGGCATTTCCTTTGAGACAGCTGGGGGATTCTTGAGGCTCTATAAGCCCAAATGGCTTCTGATCATTTATGCTAATGTTTTATCTGAGCATATCATATCCCTCATGTAAATTCTAACTTCCAGGATCTATGCACTAATTGGTATGCCCACCAGTTGCCTGGATTAAGGAACTTCCTTCTGGGGGTTTTCCCAGCCCACCTCTGTACATAAAGGATGCTTGCTATATCAACACATCCTAATTTCCATCTTTATGTACTTTGACCTCTAAACTCTGTGATTAAAAGCCATAGATGTTATGGGTATTATATGCATGCATTAACGTAAGATATTCTCTATTTTTCACTGAAGCTACTAGGTGCCACTGCTGTAGAAGACAAGTTACAAGATGGTGTGATTGAAACAGTTACGAGCTTATCACTAGCCAATATTAAGATCTGGGTCCTAACAGGAGACAAACAAGGTAATTTGAAAATAGATGATGATGTTTTGAAAAGAGGAAGATCGTTTTTGTGGTAAAATTTTAATGAACCAGGAAGCTTAATTAATAAGACATTTGCCCAGTACTCCACTTAGGAAAGAGTTTCAAATACAAAGAGGAAAGCGAATATATAACAAAAATTTACTATCAAATTAACCATACTTATTGTCAAATTCAGACTGAAATTGAAGAAAGTGGAGAAAACCACTAGACCATTCAGGTATGACCTAAATCAAATCCCTTAGGACTATAGAGTGGAAGTGAGAAATAGATTTAAGGGACTAGATCTGATAGACAGAGTGCCTGATGAACTATGGATGGAGGTTCGTGACATTGTCCAGGAGACAGGAATCAAGACCATCCCCAAGAAAAAGAAATGCAAAAAAAGCAAAATGGCTGTCTGAGGAGGCCTTACAAATACCTATGAAAAGAAGGGAAGTGAAAAGCAAAGGGGAAAGGAAAGATATACCCATTTGAATTCAGAGTTCCAAAGAATAGCAAGGAGAGATAAGAAAGCCTTCCTCAGCCATCAGTGCAAAGAAATAGAGGAAAACAATAGAATGGGAATGACTAGAGATCTCTTCAAGAAAATTAGAGATAGCAAGGGAAGATTACATGCAAAGATGAGCTCTATAAAGGACAGAAATAGTAGGGACCTAACAGAAGCAGAAGATATTAAGAAGAGGTGGCAAGAATACACAGAAGAACTGTACAAAAAAGATCTTCATGACCCAGATAATCATGATGGTGTGATCACTCACCTAGAGCCAGACATCCTGGAATGTGAAGTCAAGTGGGTCTTAGGAAGCATCACTATGAACAAAGCTAGTGGAGGTGATGGAACTCCAGTTGAGCTATTTCAAATCCTGAAAGATGATGCTGTGAAAGTGCTGCACTCAATATGACAGCAAATTTGGAAAACTCAGCAGTGGCCACAGGACTGGAAAAGGTCAGTTTTCATTCCAGTCCCAAAGAAAGGCAATGCCAAACAATGCTCAAACTACTGCACAATTGCACTCACTCACATGCTAGTAAAGTGATGCTCAAAATTCTCCAAGTCAGGCTCCAACAGTTCATGAACTGTGAACTTCCACATGTTCAAGCTGGTTGTAGAAAAGGCAGAGGAACCAGAGATCAAATTGCCACCATCCACTGGATCATTGAAAAAGCAAGAGAGTTCCAGAAAAACATCTACTTCTGTTTCAATGACTATGCCAAAGCCTTTGACTGTGTGGATCACAATAAACTGTGGGAAATTCTGAAAGAGATGGGAATACCAAACCACCTGACCTGCCTCTTGAGAAACCTGTATGCAGGTCAGGAAGCAACAGTTAGAACTGGACATGGAACAACAGACTGGTTCCAAATAGGAAAAGGAGTATGTCAAGGCTGTATATTGTCACCCTGCTTATTTAACTTATATGCAGACTACATCAAGAGAAATGCTGGGCTGGAGGAAGCACAAGCTGGAATCAAGATTGCTGGGAGAAATATCAATAACCTCAGATATGCAGATGATACTACCCTTATGGCAGAAAGTGAAGAAGTACTAAAGAGCCTCTTGATGAAAATGAAAGAGGAGAGTGAAAAAGTTGGCTTAAAGCTCACAAACTAAGATAATGGCATCTGGTCCCATCACATCATGGCAAATAGATGGGGAAACAGTGGAAACAGTGGCTGACTTTATTTTTCTGGGCTCCAAATCACTGCAGATGGTGACTGCAGCCACTAAAGTAAAAGACGCTTACTCCTTGGAAGGAAGGTTATGACCCACCTAGACAGCATATTAAAAAGCAGACATTACTTTGCCAACAAAGGTCCGTCTAGTCAAGAATATGGTTTTTCCAGTGGTCATGTATGGATGTGAGAGTTAGACTATAAAGAAAGCTGAGTGCCAAAGAATTGATGATTTTGAACTATGTGTTGGAGAAGACTCTTGAGAGTCCCTTGGACTCCAAGGAGATCCAACCAGTCCATCCTAAAGGAGATCAGTCTTGGGTGTTCATTGGAAGGACTGATGTTGAAGCTGAAACTCAATACTTTGGCCACTTGATGTGAAGAGCTGACTCATTTGAAAAGACCCTGATGCTGGGAAAGATTGAGGGCAGGAGGAGAAGGGGACGACAGAGGATGAGATGGTTGGATGGCATCACCGACTCAATGGACATGGGTTTGGGTGGACTCCGGGAGTTGGTGATGGACAGGGAGGCCTGGCATGCTGCGGTTCATGGGGTTGCAAAGAGTCAGACACAATTGAGTGACTGAACTGAACCAAATATCTTCTGTAGTACACCGTGGAGTCAGTTGAGTTTCAGTTCAAATACTTCTTAAAAATAATAGTTATACTCATAGGCATAAATGGTATTAAAATGTTTAACTGTTGGTTTGTATGTGCACTGATGTCACTTTAGAACACAGAGTGGCAGAGCTCTGGAGCAGGACATTGGAGACTTCAGCATTACTTCTTTAGTTTCTTCTTGGTAGGGAGGTTTGGGAATCTTCGAGGAGGGGTAGGCTTTGGAGAGACTTAAGGAAGTAGCTTTTTATCAACTGGTATGAAAATATTTTGGTATTTTAACAGCCACCACAACTGTACAAGTGTAACTTGCCTGAATTCCAAGATTGCCCATGCAGTTGGACACGAAGAGCTGACCCACTTTCAGGCATAACAAAACTCCAAGTCATCAGAGAAAGAGTCATTAGGTTCAGAATACCATCTTTCCTAGGAAAGAAAAGGGGATCAATTTAGTTTGGGTCTATTGCTAGCAGTAATGGTTAAAACAAGCATGATTTTCTGCTTGGCCATCAGTAGACCAGAAATATTCAGTTAACTGGCATACATATTTTTAAGATTCTATTGACATGTTAGTTACTTTTTAGAACATTGGAGGATTTGCAGACCTGATAAATCAGTTCTCTATATGTTTACTCAAATCACTGACTACAAAATGTAAAACACAGAGACTTGAGCTCTGTGCTGGGTTGTTAGAGACTTCACTTGATCAGTGTGTACAGCCATTCAATTAGTTATGAATACTTATAAGTTTACTGCTGCTGCTGCTGCTAAGTCGCTTCAGTTGTGTCCGACTCTGTGCGACCCCATAGGTGGCAGCGCATCAGTCTCCCCCCATCCCTGGGATTCTCCAGGCAAGAACACTGGAGTGGGTTGCCATTTCCTTCTCCAATGTGTGAAAGTGAAAAGTGAAAGTGAAGTCGCTCGGTCGTGTCTGACTCTTAGTGACCCCATGGACTGCAGCCTACCAGGCTCCTCCGTCCATGGGATTTTCCAGGCAAGAGTACTGGAGTGGGTTGCCATTGCCTTCTCCTATAAGTTTACTACTTAGCTTTAATTTCTGTGGTTTCTACAAAGGATATGCTGAAGTTTTATCAGTTGTCTTCCTTGACTTAGGACAAATCTAATGACTCCATAGAATTCACAAGAGTCTAACAACTAATAAAATTAAAATTGAATGATTGTATTGAAGATGGAAGGGGTACTTACCTATCCTAGGCTCTACTTATACAAAATTAGAGGTAGGATTGGCCAATATCGTGTAATACTCTAGTTATCTAGTAGCAGCAGTCCTGGTTTGTTTTTGAGGTGATATTCGAATTCCAAATTTCTATTCACTTAATGGAAATATGGTAATGTTGCATGTGGGAGAATTTAAAAAACTTAAAATCATTTTTTTGCTGTTCAACTGAACATTGGGGAGTTTTCAATTTGTCTATTATATCAGATTGTATAATAGCTTAGTATTTCAGCTCTGCAAAGACAGTATTCAAGACTTCTGGTAAAATTTTATACAAGTAAAATGTATACATTTTACTATATCACAAGATCTTGGGATCTTTTCATGAATACTCCTTTTGGAAATCAAAGAGTTCTTTTAAAAACTAGATGAGAATATTGAGGATTCATAGATTTTTTTTGTGTGTGTGTGGATTTAGCAAATTTTTAAATTTCTTCCTTGATCTCTTGTATTTATTTTATTACCAATCATACTCTCTCTGAAGTTAAGGAAGCCTGTAGGCCTTAAGGAAATATGGAAAGGACTCAAAACTCTTAGGAAAAAGATACTTATCTTATTAAGTAATGTTCTAACTGAAGTGGGATTTCTTTTGTATCAGAAACTGCCATTAATATTGGCTATGCCTGCAACATGCTGACTGATGACATGAATGATGTGTTCATCATAGCAGGGAACACAGCTGCGGAGGTCAGAGAAGAACTCAGGTGAGTGTTAAAGGAAAGAGGAAAGGAGGAGAGGGAAGGAGGGGAAAGGAAAATCTGAGAGTTGAGAAAGAGTCTGCCTAATTATTTCCCCAGAACTTTAGAAAGTGCTTTCTTATAGCTAGTTTTGCTTTCTCTAAACTCAGTCCATTTGGGGTCTGACCACATGGCTTAGAGGCAAATGGTTTGCCACTTGCTCTATCTAGTCCTGAAGGGGCTAACACAGCCCATTCAACACAGCTCACGCAACACAACATCGGGGCACCGTGAGCTTCCTTACTGTGTCTCCATTTAACCTTAATACTTGTAGATCAAATCTCCCAACATTTTTACACTGTCTTAGTCACTGTAGAAAATATCTATATCATGCTTATTAGAAGCTATGGCTAAAGACCGCATATGTATTTGGCAGTAAAAGTTGGAAAATCTCATTATTACTGATATAATTTTATCATTATTATTTCTATAAATTTAATGATAGAGTCTATTGGGAAAATTAATAATTTATTTAATAATTGTTAAGTCACTAAGTCCTGTCTGACCCGTTGCAATCCATGGACTATAACATGCCAGGCTTTCCTGTCCTTCACTATCCTGGAGTTTCCTCAAACTCATGTTCATCGAGTTGGTGATGCCATCCAACCATCTCATCCTCTGTCACTGCCTTTCCTCCCGCCCTCAATCTTTCCCAGCATCAGGATCTTTTCCAATAAGTTGACTCTTTGCATCAGGTGGCTCAGGACTGAGCTTCAGCATCAGTCCTTCCATTGAATAATCAGGGTTGATTTCCTTTAGAATTGACTGGTTTGATCTTCTTGCGGTCCAGGGGACTCTCAAGAGTCTTCTTCAGCAACACAATTTGAAAGAGTCTCTTTGGTGCTAAGCCTTCTTTATGGTCCACCTCTCACATCCATACATGACTACTGGAAAAATCATGCTGCTGCTGCTGCTGCTAAGTCGCTTCAGTCGTGTCCGATTCTGTGCGACCCTGTAGACGGCAGCCCACCAGGCTCAGCCATCCCTGGGATTCTCTAGGCAAGAACACCGGAGTGGGTTGCCATTTCCTTCTCCAATGCATGAAAGTGAAAGGTGAAAGTGAAGTCGCTCAGTCGTGTCTGACTCTTAGCGACCCCATGGATTGTAGCCTACCAGGCTCCTCCGTCCATGGGATTTTCCAAGCAAGAGTACTGGAGTGGGGTGCCATTTAGCTTTGACTATATGCATGAAAGTAAAAGAGGAAAGTAAAAAGTTGGCTTAAAACTCAACATTCAGAAAACTAAGATCATGGCATCTGGTTCCATCACTTCATGGCAAATAGATGGAGAAACAATGGAAACAATGACAGACTTTATTTTCTTTGGCTCCAAAATCACTGCAGATGGTGACTGTAGCCATGAAATTAAAAGATGCTTGCTCCTTGGAAGAAAAGCTATGACCCACCTAGAGAGCATATTAAAAAGCAGAGATGTTACTTTACCAACAAAGGTCCTTCTAGTTAAAGCTCTGGTTTTTCTAATAGTCATGCATGGATGTGAGAGTTGGACTATAAAGAAAGCTGCGTGCCAAAAAATGGATGCTTTTGAATTGTGGTGTTGGAGAAGACTCTTGAGAGTCCCTTGGACTGCAAAGAGATCAAACCAGTCAATCTTAAAGGAAATCAGTCCTGACTATTCATTGGAAGGACTGTTACTGAAACGGAAACTCCAATACTTTGGCCACCTGATGCAGAGAACTGACTTATTGGAAAAGACCCTGATGCTGGGAAAGATTGAAGGCTGGAGGAGAAGGGGATGACAGAGGATGAGATGGTTGGATGGCATCACTGACTCAATGGACATGAATTTGAGCAGGCTCCAGGAGTTGGTGATGGGCAGGGAAGACTGGTGTGCTGCAGTCCATGGGTTCACAAAGAGTTGGACACAACTGAGTGACTGAACTTGAGAAAGTGCCTTGGACACTGTAGTAAGTGGTAGGCATGTATTCTCTCATTTCATTCTCAAAGCAACCCAGTGAAAGACATTATCATTATCCTTGTTTTGCAGTTAGCAAGTTGAGACACACATAGGGTAAATAATGTGCTCGAAGTTTTACAACTAGTCAGTGGTTCAGGTGGGGCTGAACCTAGGTAGCGTGGCCGCAGAGCCTGTGCACCCATTCACTCGCCACATTTCTCTGAAAACACCATGGGTGTACTCTTACTCTCTTTAAATAATATTAAAAATGCAGTTTTTGAAGCATCTGGTTGCTTCCCTTGAGGTCAGACACCAGATTGGCAACTACAGCAGAATGGATTTCAGGTAGAGACAGCCAGCTTAAGGGGAAAAGTATAGAATCTGTTGACTTGAGCCAAGTTGGAATCTTGTCTTTGTGCTCTGGCTAGCTAAGTGATTTTTGATACACTATTCTCTCAGTGAACTCTGGGAGTTGGTGATGGACAGGGAGGGCTGGCGTGCTGCGATTCATGGGGTCACAAAGAGTCGGACACGACTGAGCGACTGATCTGATTCAACCTCTCTGTTTGTTTTCCTCATTTGTAAAATGGGAAAATATGCAAATACCAACCCTATAAATGATTTTATTTGAGGGATTAATATAAGAGCTTAAAGCTTTATGACCATTCATTGAACATCCTTCTTGCCTTCCCTCCTGTCTTTCCTCCCTTCCTCCTGCCCTCTTTCTTTAGCCGTTGTTCCCAATCTTTCAACCAACAAGGATTAATTTTTAAAAAATAGTTTTCCAACAAACTTTTGAGTCTATTATTAAGATCATATAAATAATAATGATAAAATTGTATCAGTAACAATTAGGTTTTCTAATTTTTATTTGGCAAAGACACATGTAATCTTCAGTTATGGCTTCTAACTAGTGTGGTATAGTGGTTTGCTATACTAGGTTGATACAAAGTAGCTGAAAGTAAAACACAACTTTAAAGAATTAGACAGTCTTTGCATTCTCATCATAGAAAAACTACACTTTTAATTAACCTTAAGATACTGAAAACAATATCCTGACCCCCATTACACATTTTATGAATCCGCTTCCTCTGTTGATTACATTGGATAACAGTATTGCAGCTTGATGGAATAGCATACACAAAGGCATACAGATGAGAAAGACACCATGTTATATTTCAGGAACCAAGTGTCAAGTCGTAGTTAGAGTGTAATACAGAGTTATGGGTGGGGACAATTTCTCAGAGATAAAAGTGGTGATTGAGTGATAAGCAAAAGTGAATATACTTTATCTTGAAGGTATTGGATGGATATGGAGACTTCTAAGCAGAAAAGAGACAAATCCAGTTTTACACTTTAGAAATAACACTCGTGTGACCAGGTAGATGAAGTATGTTTGAGGAAAAAAATGAATGATATGGAGAGATGCCTTAGGAAGCTGTTGGAATACTCAAGTTTGGGAATGTTGAGGGTTAAACAAAGGCAGTGAGGTTGTAATAATGGGGAAGGAAAGAGTGGAATGAAATTGACAGCTGTTTTGGAGGTGTAATGGATAGGACTCAGAATTTGATTTGATGTGAAGGAAGAAGGAGGCTCTGTCATTTCTAGCTTGTCTGACTTCACAGCCTGCAATATACTGAGCTGGGCAAGAACAGAAACTCATAAAATTTTCTAAAACTAGACTTGAACCCCTTTTCTGCCTGATGACAGAACAATTAAAGTAGGCACTGTGAGTAAATTTAGTTCAAGGCTAGGCCATGCTATTGCCTTACTGTCACGGAGGCTCAGCATCTACCCCGCTGGCATCTGGCACTTCCCACTTCCTTTCCCTGTGGGCTGACTTCCACATCCTCCTGGGGAAACATGGGTGTTCAGGGGTTCTTCCTCACTTCTCTGTGTCTGAGAAGTGCTCTCACATGGTGCCTCTGTTCCTGAAATCCCTTTCTTCTGCTCCCCTTCATGTCACCATGCTTCAGTGACTACTGTTGCACACTCAGATTCCCAAAAGCGACCCACTCCCGGTCCCGAGTGGGAGCAGCACCTAGGCTTCTTTAGTGATTGATTCGTGAGCATCTAATCTCCTCTTCAGTCGCTCTCCTTTAGGCTAGATAGGAAACAGAGAAAAGGAGTCTTTTTTTTTTTTTTTCCAGTCTATCGCTTAGGGCAACATTTTATGCTCTGGTTCCTTTAAGGATTAATTTTTTGACACTTACAGAAAGTCTTCTCTTCCCTTTCAAAAAGCCCAATTACTAGAATTCCAGATTGCTGGAATTCAGGATGGCAATTCTGCTTTGAGTTTCAAGAGTCTATTTTCATACTCAGAAAACAAGATATTGATTCTTGTTTTCTCTGTGTTTGGCTCTGTCACATCCTCCTGAGGCAAGGTATGTTTCTGAGTAAACAGGGTCGTCTGTGGTAGCAGTGGTGATTGCAGAAGGGGTGGGGAACCGAAATTAATACCTCAAGATTTTATCCAGGTGCATGTGGTTGACTAAGTGGGTGACATAACTGTAGTAATGTGGAAGGAATGTGAAGAAATATGAATTCTTATATACTGTCAGGAGAGTAAGTTGGTAGAAACTTTCTAGAGGGTGAACTAGCAATATATTTCAAAATTATATATGTATACAGTTTTGACCCAGTCGTTTTTACCTGTAGGAATTGCCCTTAAGAAAATAAATGGACAAGTGTATGTATGTTTGAGTATGCATGCATGTGTGTTTTTATGTACATAGATATTGTGGCATCAATTATTATAATAGAAAATTGGAAATTGTTCAAACACCCAGCCACCGGGATTTTGTTAATTTGTATGATATATAGATGCAATGAGATACCATATAGTCTTAAAAGTAATTATGTGTTTTTTGACATTGGAAGATGTCCATGATAAGTGAGATTGTGAAATATCATGCATAACATGATCCATTTTTCTAAAAAGGCATATATGTGTATATAGGTATGTATGTATGTGTGTAAAACACTATATGCATCTATCTCCATACCTATCCTCCTAGCTCCTCATGTGGTTCTCTCTGGATGACAGAATTATGGGTCATGTTTGCTTTCTTATTTCTGGCACTTCATTACAATGAAGTTGTAATAGTGTTCATACAGCAAGCCAAAAGATTATCTGCGAAGAACAATATATTCAAAGGAGAAAAATATTTTCCATCTAGCCTAAGTATTTCAGGACTCTTGAGGCCACTTTTCTTAACTTGCTGGAAAATAATGTTGATTTCAACCAAGATTTGGAGATTACCCCATTCTTAGAGTCTAAGACAGAGAGGCAGTACATAGTAGAAAATTCTGTATGAGAAGAATCAATATATTTATAGTATGCATTTTCTTATATTAGGGGGGAAAAGAACATCCAAGAAAAGTTATTACTGGAGGTGCTCTCTACAATCCTATTCTTGACTTCTTACATCTAACCCAGGGTTTTAGGGATGAAATATTGAAATTATAAATTTACACCACTCAGTTTTCTTGTGTTACATGTTTCAGTTCAGTGGGAGTTCATGCAAAAATATTTTAAAAAGTGTATCAGGATCTACGTCAGAGGTTCTCAACCTCCAGGCCATGAACTGGTATCTCCTGTCAGATCAGTGGCAGCATTAGACTAGAAGTAAAGTAAAGTGCACAATAAATGCAACTCACTTGAATCATCCTGAAACCGTCCCTCCCCCCATTCCCAGTCTGTGGAAAAATTATCTTCCATGAAATCAGTCCCTGGTACCAGAAAGCTTGGGGACCGCTGATCTAAGTGATGGCAGCTCTTGAGGGAAAATGACCTACAATGCTCGTATTTAAACCCATCAAGTGTGTTTCAATTACATCATAAACAGTGATGTATTTTCATGCATATCATGAAGATGCTTGCTTCAAATTTAATGTCACATAAAATTTTCAAATTTAATGTCATGAAAATGTTTAAGCACATTGAGTCCTGGGTTAAGTTTGCTGCCATAGCTGCTTTAGTATTAAGGGCCTGTCCAGAAATCTACAATTAA
The DNA here is from genome assembly GCF_027580195.1 of Bos mutus. Classification (NCBI taxonomy): domain Eukaryota; kingdom Metazoa; phylum Chordata; class Mammalia; order Artiodactyla; family Bovidae; genus Bos; species Bos mutus. The sequence goes on along the minus strand of NC_091626.1, from coordinate 48,368,885 downwards.
ACCCTGTTAAGGTCCATCTAGTCAAGGCTGTGGTTTTTCCAGTAGTCATGTATGGATGCAAGAGTTGGACTGTGAAGAAAGCTGAGCACCGAAGAATTGATGCTTTTGAACTGTGGTGTTGGAGAAGACTCTTGATAGTCCCTTGGACTGCAAGGAGATCCATTCTGAAGGAGATCAGTCCTGGGATTTCTTTGGAAGGAATGATGCTAAAGGAGATCCATTCTGAAGGAGATCAGTCCTGGGATTTCTTTGGAAGGAATGATGCTAAAGCTGAAACTCCAGTACTTTGGCCACCTCATGCGAAGAGTTGACTCATTGGAAAAGACTCTGATGCTGGGAGGGATTGGGGGCAGGAGGAGAAGGGGACGACAGAGGATGAGATGGCTGGATGGCATCACTGACTCAATGGACGTGAGTTGAGTGAACTCTGGGAGTTGGTGATGGACAGAGAGGTCTGGTGTGCTGCAATTCATGGGGTCGCAGAGTCGGACACGACTGAGCGACTGAACTGAACTGAACTGAAGGTTTCTTTGAAGATTTTGCTAAGTCACTTCAGTCATGTCCGACTCTGTGCGACCCCATAGACAGCAGCCCACCAGGCTCCCCCGTCCCTGGGATTCTCCAGGCAAGAACACTGGAGTGGGTTGCCATTTCCTTCTGCAGTGATTACATTTCACTGATAACATATGTCTTCTGCCCAAAGAAAAGCAGACTGAGGATTTAAGTTTGCTTGGGACTACAAGCAAACCAAATCCATGTTTCATTTTTGTTGCACTGATCACATATTTTATTAGAAAAATTAACTGAACCATGAAGAGACTCTCTTGCTTCTGAGTAGTATTCCAGTGATATACCTAGGAACTGATGTTTCCTCTTTAATCAACAACATGCGTATTGCATTTTTTTATATACCTATTTGGTGGATAGTTATTGTTTGAATGAGGAGGGGTCATAAAAGCAAATGGCTCCAGGGTCAGAAAGGTAATGTTGGTTGTGTGATCTTGGCTGTACAAGGCATTAGTGGCTGGGGGTTTGGTGAAAGTGAACATCATGTTGTCCATAAATTCATACAGATTCTTTTTAAACATTATGCAGGCCAAACAAAATGCCCCTTGTTCCTAATTCCCACCCTGCCAAAGTGTTTGAGTATATTTCGTTTCTATCGTAAATTGTAAAATTTTAGAGCACTTAATACTGGAGACCTGCTAGTACAGCCTGGTAGAGCTGCCCAGGTGTCCGTAATGGTATCAACCAGTGTGCTTGACTGGTACCATTCACCTAGATTTTATTTTATTTTATTTTTTAATTTTTTTTTCACCTAGATTTTAATAAAGATACTGGTTTAGGGGTTGAGTATCTTACAGGTTAAACAGTTAATAAGGGATGAAACTGGGGCTTGATGTCAGAATTTCATGTACTTTCTCCTTGGAGGGCAAGATAATGTCCCTTAGCTGCTGCTCTAGCACTGTGTCTTTGTCCCAGCCTAGAGGCAGCCTGTGGCTAACCATGTGTAAGCTTTTTGATGCGGCAGACAGAGGAGTAGAAATTTGAAGACCTGGGTTCTCCCATGGGTCTGTGACTGGCTAATCAAGTGGCTAGAGGTCAGCTAACTCAGCTGTGGGCATATGACATGTCAGAGGCAGACCTTGGGCCTGAAGCCAGATCTCCAGGTTTCAAGTCCAGTGCTCATGTCAAAGTCAAAATTGTATTCTTCTAAACACAATATCATAGTTTCAATCCATTTTCTAAGAGGTCCTTTTAATGTTTGAATACAGAGTGCCTTAAGAAGCCTGACAAAACGATTCTTTTTCCTGCTCTCTCTTTACTTTATGGATTGCATGTACGCCAACATGGGCCTAGCTGTGCTTTGCTCTGTGTGTGGTGAGGTTTCAGTGGTTGGTGTGGGGCTCTGAATGCCAACCAAGGTCGTTCTCAGACATTAACGCATTTCTGTATGCCAGCATTGTAACAGACTGCCCTTCATTACAGAGCTTGGAAAAAACAGGCGCTCTTTTTGTTTTAGCATTTGTAACTTGCATTCTGTGGTAAAGCATTGTGTGTTCATTGTATAGTTCATATTCCTTGGAGGGAGTTATGTGTCTCTTTTCCCCTCCTAATAAATTGCTTTGTGAGAACTAGCTGGTGTTTGAAGAGCTAAGTTCTAGGAAGAAAAAGAAATGACAGCTATAGAGCATGGGTAAACAGAGGCTCTGCAGAGGGAGTGCAGTGGGAATTTAAGCAGGGCCAGAAACACTGTCTGTCCCTTTTCTGCCTGGAAAAGGGATCATGTGAGATGTTAGGAAGACAGTTTAGGGGAAAAAAAATCCTAAGTAAATAGAATTTCAGCCAATACTTTCATGAACTTCACCCTTCTTTGGAATGTTTTCATTCTCTGGGGGGAAAACAAGAGTTTGAGTCATTAATACAGCAAGTGAGAACTTTACTAAAGTTTTTTACTAAAAAGGATACCTCAGGAGATGTTGGCCCTTTGGTGCTTTCTGAGGACCTAATTCATGAGCTCTGCAAACCTGTCAGAGAAATATTTTCGTTTCAGAGGAACTTGTCTCTCTTGCTTTCTTCATTACCTGGGACTGTAAATTTTCATGATGGTGAGGAGGATTCCCTTACATACTTATCTGATGCAAAAGTCCTGTATCTCCCACTTAAAGCAATGATTTTTCATGTCTACTCCTCCCTCCCTCTCCCCACCCTAACTCCCTAAATTTCACACATAGCGCTCTGATTTTATGAATCTTTTTCATTCATTCTGCAAACTGATTGCTAAACATAGCATGTCACCCCTGGAGCCAAGGGCATGTAACCTCAGGGTTCCTTGGGTTCCTAAATGCAGGCTGTGATTTTGGTCTTGAACAGCAGAAGGAGATGTTGAGCTAGAAGGTGTGTGTGTATGTGTGTGTGTGTGTTTCAGTTTAACTTGTAAACAATTAGTGGTACATTTTCAAATAATTAGAAAGCTGAGGGCTAAAATGGTTGTTTTTATAATGTGAACATTCTCTTCCTTCAGAGGAGCCACAGCAAAAAACAAAAACAAACAAAAAGACACAACCATTTAAGTAAAAATTTTTTTTTTAAACATAGGATGAGCCTTTGGGGGATCGTTTCATTTCGCTCTAAGACAAAATCCCCATTTTCTGGCCCCTCTCTCCCCATTCAGTCCTGGGTGCTCATTTTGCACACGCATGCTGTGGCCCCAAGTGTTGGTGTCGGGCTTTGCCACTCATCTTTGGGGGCACCTACTGTGCGGTTCCCTGGTTGTGACTGAAATTTCTAGCAGTCATGTCAGCTCACCCTATGTTACTTCAAAGCCTGTTATCCAAGGGATTCGGAGAGGAAATTTTCCTCCCTTTAAAGGCACTGTCTTTCCATTTTGAAGAGAAGAATAAAATTCCACTTCTAAGGAAGAGTATTAAGTCACGATACAGTCCTCCTCTTAAACAGCAGCGATGGATGTGGGCAGGATTATTGTAGTGCTGATGAGATCTAGGGCACTGGAGGGAGTTTCCATTTGGAACTGCCCTCTACACTTTGGTGTCTGTAGCTCCTTTCTCAGAAGACTTACTCTATTGTTGGAGCTAATGAGTACAATTTTCACTTAAAATATCCCATTGTGTTATAATGACTATGCCAATTCAGTAAATGCCATTATTTGTTTTTATTGTCAAATTTCTAAAAGATGTGTTTCTCAGAAGGCTGCCTTTTTAAGTGGGATTGTATTACGTTGTTCTACAAGTTGATTAATTTATGTACAGAATTTCCCAGAATTCCTAGAAGATTTCATCAGTTGTCTTCAGTCTTTCCCTTTCCATTATTTAACAATATCATGTGCCAGATCAGTCGTTCTTAAGTCCATGAAGCTCAGGTAACCTTATATATCAGATTTATCAAGAGCCCCTGGTTCCAACCCAGCCCACGATGATGATTTAGCTTTAAGGTAATTTAAAACGTTCAAGATGATTCTGTTTCCTTGTGTTTACCCTCCTACTTCCTGGAATTTGCACATTTGCTATGGTATCCCCCATCACAACAAATCATCCCGCTAGCTCACTGAAACTGAATCTCATGCAAGAAACAGTCTGTCTGAATAGTGACGAAATGAATTTACCTCTAGGCTAGCCTCTCCTTAGAGTGGATAGGTATGCTCTGTATACATTGTTATGATTTGCCTTCCTCCGTTCTCCTTTAAGGAAAGCAAAGGAAAATTTGTTTGGACAAAACAGAATTTTTTCCAGTGGACATGTAGTTTTTGAAAAAAAGCAGTCGCTGGAGCTGGACTCAGTTGTAGAAGAAACCGTAACAGGGGATTATGCCTTAATCATAAATGGCCACAGTTTGGTGAGTTCGCTTAAGGCTTTTGTTATTTCTTTTTCTCCACCCCAATAATGAGTTCTTTTCTGCTGTCATAACGAAATCTTCTTTTGTGTATTCAAAACAAATGACACTGCTAGAAACAGGGCATACACAATGATTTCCTGTTTGCAAAGGAAAGGGAAGCTTGTAATATATATTTCATACATTATTGCTTGAACCATCACAGTAAAGGGGAGGATCTGAAGAAATGCCGAATTCAGAGAATATCAATCTTGTCTTAATGACTGTAGACTGTTCAGCAGTATTGTTTAAATGCTCTTCTCAGGGAGAGTATCACAGTCCTGTTGTTCAATTAAAATAATGCAACTGGATGGATGTATTGCAATTATTGCTCTTCCTAACGGTTGTGATTTGCAGAGCACAACGTGACCTTCATATAATTACCACACCAAATTACTGCCATTAAGATACCTCTAGTGGTTTTTCTAAATAGCAGCATTTTAGAGCAATGCCAAACAATTTGCTTTGATTAGGAAATCTGGTTCTTGTCGTAATAGAATAAACTTCCATTGTGCTTTTAATGTAGTTCAGGTTCCAAATCTTGAACAAATATCAAAATGCTCTTCTGAGTTTCTAACTTAGAAAACAAAAGCTCTGATTGTACTTTAGTGAAATGATCATTTATATGCACAAAGAGCTAATCTCACATCTTTTTCCAGCTTTGATGATTATTTTTCACTTTCAGAGATTGGAAAACAAACGGATCTCCTCGTAGACTATTTCTTAGAGGACAGAAGAAGTTGGACAGGAGTATATTGTGTTTCCCCCCTTGTAATCAGCTGTCTGTTAGCTCTTAGTGTTTAGAGCATTGTCCAGCTGGGTTCCAGACGTACCGATGTGTTGTCTTCTACACCATGGAAAGTTACAGAGCTCAGCTGCAGGCCAAGCTTAGTTGAAAGTTTGTCCAGATGACACGAACTTCTCTCTTGCACAAATGAGCAGCAACTGAGAATTCTAAGCCTGTCAGCTGGGACTTGGAGCTGGTGGCCTTCGTTGAATTCCCCAGGGACCACGATTGGGAAAGATTCCCTAAAGACTTGTGCTCTGACTTTCTCTCAGGTTCAGAGAGGTCAGTGTGAGGTCAGTTAGGGCACTCAGGTGTTAACACCCATGATTTTCTCTCTCTGTCTCCAAATATGTTGAAAGAAAGATCTAAGATAGTTGCTCTTCAAGAATTCCCTCAGCTTCAAAGCCTGAGCTTTAGAAACCATGAAATATCATTATTCATTTAAGGAGAATTGGCTGTGTTTCTACTACTATGGTCAGTTTAAAAAATATCATGATTTCACTTTGCTCAGATCTTGCTGCTTTGCAGAGTGTAACTGGATCTTTTTTCTCACAGTCTGTGTCTGTTTTTGTTGTTGATAATAAAGAAAAAAGAGAGAGATGGGAACCATTCTGAGCAAGACAGCCAGTTACCAGCTTTCTGTTTCAGAGAGTGTAAATTATATTTGAGAATGCTAATTCACAATTTCCCCTAAAAATTCTAGGCCTTGACATGAGAATTTTCTACATTAGAGTTATGTTTTTATACTCATTCACCCATCTTTGCTTTCATCCCATTAACATTTATTAAGCATGCCCAGGTCATAGTGCTAGAGCCTGAAGATGGATAAGGATATGAAGAGAACAGTCTCTGTTTTAGAGATTGTCATCTGGTGGGAGAGCTAATCTCACAGTATTGTGACAAATACTATACAGAAGCATGGACATGGTGCTTTGAGAGCATAGAGGCAAAGCAGCCCATTTAGTTCCTCATGGGAAATTTAGGGAAGAATTCCTAGAGAAAGTGATATTTTCAGGTAGAGGAAACAGCAAGTGCAAAAGCACAGAGGCAGGAAATAACCTGTTAACTTGTAGAAACAAGCAATTTGGCATGACAGGAGTAAAGACTAAACTTAAAGGTGGTGGTAGAAGACAGACCTCAAAAGGAATGTAGGGACCAGAATGTGATGGGCTATGAACATCTTGCTAGAGATTCATTCAAAGATAATGCCCACTCAAAGGTTAGATGGGTTCCTGTTCTCTCTTAATGCATTTACTAAATAATGTAGAGTGAGATATTTTCTAGAAAAAAAAATTACAGTTAATTGCAAAGGACTATGTTCTCTTTTTCAGTCCTTTCTTGGTGTGTCTAAAGGCTCTGATGTATTTGGGGAGGAGCAAGGGTGGAACTGGTTGATGCACCCTGTCTGAGATACAGGTTGCATGCCACCCTTTGCACAGGACTCTCCTGATTTCAGTCACTGTGCTCTTCAAGGACTGATCTCTGGATCATTTGCTCCTCATCTGCCCTCACATCAACAACCACAACAATAAACACTAAATTACAAAACAACAATGCAAAGGAAACAAAAATGTCACCATGCAGAACAAACAAATCGTCACTTTGTAGTTCATTCTAAGCTTGGTGAAGGGGTAGATGGGCCGTCCTTCACTTTCCCTTATTTTAGTGGATTCTGGTGCTTCCCTGGCATTGAACTGTACCTTGCCAGCACAGCATGATAATGCACCGGTGAGGACACGCAGGGCGCTGTTTTTGATTTTTATGGTAAAATTCCCTGGCACATAGTAGGCGTTCAGTACTCTCTTCTTTTGTTGTTTGTGTGACCCTGAGTCAACAATGACTTATTGAAGTGAATTAAACTGTTTAGAAATCAGTTGAAAAATAAGAAATCTGCTTCCCAAATGACATCTCTCTTGTTCTATTGTGGACTTTTTTTTTTTTTTTAAATAACCTAGGCCCATGCCCTAGAAAGTGATGTCAAGAATGATCTTCTGGAACTTGCCTGCATGTGTAAGACTGTGATTTGCTGCCGAGTCACCCCTCTCCAGAAAGCCCAAGTAGTAGAGCTTGTGAAGAAGTACAGAAATGCTGTCACTTTGGCCATTGGCGATGGAGCCAATGATGTCAGCATGATCAAAAGTAAGGAGACATTTGCTTAATGGGGCACACTACAGACGTGGAAGCCCAGTTCAGCATTTGGCAATATATAATGGAAATTGCATTGAAATTTAATTTTCCCAGTGGTTCTAAAATGAATATTTTCAGGTACAATGCATCCACCATTCATTAAAAAAACAAAACAAAACAACCCTTTGTCTTTAATTAAATCATTTGTGTATCTATCACTATTTGGAGAAGTAAGTAGCTGTGGTGTAGAGGAATGAACACGAGACACATAGTCCCAAATGTTATGTTTTGCCACAAATTGTAAATCTTTGTTCAAGTTACTGAACTTTCTGAGCAATTTTCTCTTGTAAAACTAGGATAAATACCTAACTATCAAGAGTGTTTCGTGAGATAATGTGTGGGAAAAATGATAAATGCTATAGCTGTAAGATTTCCATGAATAAATAATAGTATTACAAGAAGATTGATAGGGGAATTCCCTGGTGGTCCAGTGGTTAGAACTTGGTGCTTCCACTGCTGAAGCCCAGGTTCAGTCCTTGGTCGGGAATTAAGATACCCCAAGCCGTGCCATATGGCTATAAAGAAAGAAAGAAAAAGAAAAGGAGTGATAGTTTCCCCAAAGAGGTGTCTTTGTCTGGGAAGTGAAAGTGTCCTTCTTCTTTGTAGGTGCTCACATTGGCGTCGGCATCAGTGGCCAGGAAGGACTGCAGGCAGTCCTAGCCAGCGACTACTCATTTGCACAGTTCAGATACCTCCAAAGGCTTCTCCTTGTTCATGGAAGGTGGTCCTACGTCCGAATGTGCAAATTCTTATGCTATTTCTTCTATAAGAATTTTGCCTTCACACTCGTGCATTTCTGGTTTGGTTTCTTCTGTGGTTTCTCAGCCCAGGTTAGCAAAAAAAAAAAAAAAATTTTTTTTTTCTTTTATAAGATCCCCTGGATTGTCGATGACTGTTCTTCATGGTTCTTTATAATATATAGAGATCGTTTTCATATGTCTAATACAAATGACAGTGTGACAATTATGTAATTCATAGTTGACCTGAGCTTTCAACCTAAAAAAATAATTTAGCTAGATTTTTATCTTTTGCTTATTTACATAATAACTAATGAGTACAACCTTTCTGTGCATTTTTATATTTTTATTGAAATGTTGTATGATGACAGGTAAGCTTGCTGTAGTTTTAATTGAGGATTTGAGAAACAATAATAAGAAATGTTGAAACATATCTATTAGGAAGATGGTCACTCACCCAACACACTAACTGTAAACATTTCAAATTAGGGGAAGGAATTGAAACTCCAACCTCAAGGCTGTTTTGATAGCAATTCATTAGCTAAAAGTGATCTATAGGTTATGTTGGTGGCAAGGAAGAAATATTAGCAAATTTGTAAATTAGGATTCTATTTTTATATTTATTTATAGCCATCTTAAAGGTTACTTAAGCCCATATCTTGGATATCAGGAAAGTTTTGATCCTGAGAATCAACTGTAAAACGTAAGACTTACAGCATTTAAATATATGTGTGTATAAAAAATGGCATCACTATTTTAGACAACAACAAAAGAAAAAGATTGTTCTTGAGAATGAAATGGTAACAGTAACTATTATTGGAGATTTCTTCTTCTTTCCTGTTGGTTTTAGTTACTGGTTTCAATGGTATACATGGAGCTATTTTTTCAATTATTTTATTTCAGAAAAATTGAGTATGAATTAAATTTTGGCATTTATGTTAAATGTTGGAGAAGGCAATGGCAACCCACTCCAGTACTCTTGCCTGGAAAATCCCATGGATGGAGGAGCCTGGTAGGCTGCAGTCCATGGTGTAGCTAAGAGTCAGGCACGACTGAGGGACTTCACTTTCACTTTTCACTTTTATCTATTGGAGGAGGAAATGGCAACCCACTCCAGTATTCTTGCCTGGAGAATCCCAGGGACAGAGCAACCTAGTGGGCTGCCGTCTATGGGGTGGAACAGAGTCAGACACAACTGAAGTGACTTAGCAGCAGTAGCAGCATGTTAAATGTGCTGAGGGAAATTAGTGAATCCTTGTGGTAAAGAAAATAGGTATTGTACATTTTTCTCTTTCTCTGAGAAGTTGAAATTTCTTAAGTAAGGCACACCTGTACTCGAATTTTCTCTTTTAATAATAACATTCTCCAAAACGAAAAGCAGACTCTGATATTTTTGTTGATATTTTTGGTAATCTGTAGACAGTTCAAATAAAACAAAGTCTTGATTTTTCAGTTCAATTCAGTTGCTCAGTCATGTCTGACTCTTTGTGACCCCATGGACTGCAGCACTCCAGGCTTCTCTGTCCTTCACCAACTCCCGGAGCTTGCTCAAACTCATGTCCATTGAGTCGGTGATGCCATCCAACCATCTCATTCTCTGTCATCCCCTTCTCCTCCTGCCTTCAATCTTTCCCACCACCAGGGTCTTTTCCAGTGAGTCAGTTCTCTGCATCAGGTGGCCAAAGTATTGGAGTTTCAGTTTCAGTAACAGTCCTTCCAATGAATAGTCAGGACTGATTTCCTTTAAGATTGACTGGTTTGATCTCTTTGCAGTCCAAGGGACTCTCAAGAGTCTTCTCTAACACCACAATTCAAAAGCATCCATTTTCTGGCACTCAGCTTTCTTTATAGTCCAACTCTCATATCCATGCATGACTATTAGAAAAACCAGAGCTTTAACTAGAAGGACCTTTGTTGGTAAAGTAACATCTCTGCTTTTTAATATGCTCTCTAGGTTGGTCATAGCTTTTCTTTAAAGGAGCAAGTGTCTTTTAATTTCATGGCTGCAATCACCATCTGCAGTGATTTTGGAGTCCCCCAAAATAGTCTGTCACTGTTTTCCCATCTATTTGCCATAAAGTGATGGAACCAGATGCCATGATCTTCGTTTTCTGAATGCTGAGATTTAAGCCAACTTTTTCACTCTCCTCTTTCACTTTTAACAAGAGGCTCTGTAGTTTCTCTTCACTTCCTGCTATAAGGGTGGTGTCATCTGCATATCTCAGTTTATTGATATTTCTCCTGTCAATTTTGATTCCAGCTTGTGGTTCATCCAGCCCGGCATTTCGCATGATGTACTCTCCATATAAGTTAAATAAGCAGGGTGACAATATACAGCCTTGACGTACTCCTTTCCCAATTTGGAACCAGTCTGTTGTTCTATGTCCAGTTCTAACTATTACTTCTTGACCTGCATACAGATTTCTCAAGAGGCATGTCAGGTGGTCTAGTATTCCCATCTCTTGAAGAACTTTCCATAGTTTGTTGTGGTCCACACAGTCAAAGGCTTTGGTATAGTCAATAAAGCAGAGGTAGATGTTTTTTTCTGGAACTCTCTTGCTTTTTCGATGATCCAAGGGGTATTGGCAATTTGATCTCTGGTTCCTCTGCCTTTTCTAAAACCAGCTTGAACATGTGGAAGTTCATGGTTCATGTACTATTGAAGCGTGGCTTGGAGAATTTTGAGCATTCCTTTACTAGCATGTGAGATGAGTGCAGTTGCATGGTAGTTTGAGCATTCTTTGGCATTGCCTTTCTTTGGGATTGGAATGAAAACTGACCTTTTCCAGTCCTGTGGCTGCTGCTTAGTTTTCCAAATTTGCTGACATATTGAGTGCAGCACTTTCACAGCATCGTCTTTCAGGATTTGAAATAGCTCAACTGGAATTCCATCACCTCCACAAGCTCAAAGGCAGGTAAGTTGGTCTGGTATTCCCATCTTTTTAAGAATTTTCCAGTTTATTGTGGTCTTGATTTTACCTTCTCAGAAATAAAAGTTTTCTTAGCACTCCCCCCCAAAAGGCACCAGGGTGGGGATATTTACCTGCTTATAATTCCACCTTAAGTGCAACAAAGACAAGTGTGAGTGTGGCCTGTGCCCTCCTGGGCTGTTGGCTTTTCCTCCCCTTGAGAATGAAACAAGGCTATTTGCCAAGTGGTGTTTTGAGATATCCAGTTTTCATACTGCACATGTTTGGGACTTTTGAAAAATCATAAGACACTGAAGAGATGTCAACTCTTACTTAGACCTCTTAGGACACAGAGGAGTAGTTATGATTTGAATGTGCAGACACACGAAGCTTGGATAGGCAGGTTTACCATCAGAGTTGTCTTTGTTGAAACTGTGAAATTGAAATGAATATTCAATGACTTGTAATGTCTACATTTGTGTGATTTTATGCTCTGCTTTCAGGATCTGATAAAACTGGCAGAGTCAGATGTTAAGCAACTAGATTTTTAATCTTCTCAACAGTATTTTCAGTTTGAAAGAGAACAGCAAGGGGGAAAAATGATTGCACTAAAGACATGAATACCTGATGTAAACTCAGCTATGAGGCACATCACCCATTTATGATTAGGTTTCATAAATGGTTGATTTAATTAAGCATGTTTCTTTTCTGTGTTCCTGTCTTCTCCTTTTTATTATTTGTTATTCCGGGTGGGCCAAAAAGTTCATTAGAGATTTCCCATAAGATCTTATAGAAAAACCCAAATGAACTTTTTGGCCAACCCTATATTATGTCTTACACTGAAAACTAGTTAATTGCATGGCCTTCTTTTAAATCCATTGTCAGTCTGGACTGGCCCTCTGTATTCTTTCTGACGGTTGTGAGTTGAGCTGGACCAGTGGTTCTCAAGTTTTAAAGTGCACGGGAGTTACCTGGAGGGCTTCTAAAGCACAGCTTCCCATCAAGTTTCTGATTCAGTAGGTAGGAGGCAGAGCCCAGAAATTTGCAATTCTAGAAAGTTGCCTGTAGATGCTGATGCTGCAGGTGGGGGACCATACTTTAAGAACCAGGGGGCTGGCCAGTACAGAAGAAAATCTGAAGATATGCTTTTTGAACCCAGAGCCCATAGTGAAATCCAGTCTGCTGATGCTGTTTGGTCCATTCTAGACTCTACTTATCTTTTCTGAGGCAGAGGGGCCACTTAAGCCAACGTCTTATCACCCCTCCCAATAGAATTGTTCCAGAGGGCTTAGAATCTCTTTATACACCTTGCCAAAACCTTGGCCCCTGAGGCTTATACATGCACTAAGACAAGGTCAGGAGAAAGAGGGGTATTTGTTTCAGGAGAAAGGATTGCTTTTCCCAATCAACTCAGTCTACTATGATTTTATCTAGCTTAACTCTGAACTCCTCCAGGAAAGAAAGCATATCTGAGTTGTGCACACATGACTATTTTTATTTATGTATTTTACTTTTTTATTCTTATGTGGATACATTGAGTCTTGGTTGTGGCATGAGGGATCTTTGTTGTGGCACATGGGCTTAGTCTCCCCATGGCAGGTAGGGTCTTAGTTCCCTAATCAGATATTGAGCCTCGGTCCTCTGCATTGGAAGGTGGATTCTTAACCACTGGACCACCAGGGAAGTCCCTCAGCCTACGCTCTTGAATGACACCTGGCACATAGAAGGTGTATAGTCATTTCAGTGTTGTAGGATGTCTCTAGAGTCCTTCCTTGTGTTCCTTGAGGCAGATCCAGCAAGGAGAGTCCTTCCAACTTGCCTCCAGTCACTCCTGCAGGTGCCACTTATTATACCTGCACCAAGGGCCATTTCTATAGGCTTCGCATCTGGTCTGTGTAAATAAGTACAGCCTGACTAACACTGTGGAGTCAGTGTCTTAAGATCTTAGTGTGATTATGGCATTGATTCCAGAAGGTAGAATGATGTTTTTTCAGTTGTATTAATATAATATGATAGTTAATTGGGCCACAGGTAATATTTATTAGTTATTTTTATATATATATATATATATATATATATATATATATATATATATTTTAGCTTCATTCTAAAAAAGACATAGAGTGGATTTTCCCTGGTTTATTTTGCTTTGGCTGGATCTTGGCTGATTTAAATAAGGCAGGGAATATCCTCTTTAAGCAGAGGAGGAGTCACCACATGAGACCAATTGGGCTACTGAATAGAAATCTTGGATTGCTATCTTGGATTGCTATTAGGGCCATTTGCCCTAATTTTTATGATGATTTGATCAAACTGAGACTTAGGTTTACACCTACTGGACAGGATACTTCAGTCTTAGCACTAAAGGCTTTCATCAAATCAGTGAATATTTACTATGTGTCAGACTGTGATGTCTGCAGGAACTGGTATCTTAGGTACAGAAAGGGATGTCTGAGAGGTGTCTTCTTGGTGGACATGGCAAACTGATCTCACAAATTTTATTAGCTATCCACACTGTGGAGAATTTAAGGTTCCAGGTCCAGGATTTTCACAACAGTAGATAGGCTTGTCAGCAGAGTGGCAAGTAGTAACTTGTTGGAGAGGAAAAGGCAGCAGGTCAATGACAGTACCCTCGTAATGACATGAATGCTTTGATGTCATCTTCTAAGTGGAGTCATGATATTGTTGATACCAACAAGTAAGGATAAAAGCAAATTGTAATTATAGCTAACACTTAACTATCACTTACTATGTGCCAGGCATTGTTTAAACGTTTTACCTGTATTTGTTCAATTCTTATAATAATCATATGAAGTAGGTCTTTTAATTATAGTCTATGTCAGCTTTTTAAAAATAATTTTAAAATATTTTTAATTGTGTTAAGACACATAAACAAAATTTAGTGTCCTAACCATTTTAAATGTACCATTCAGTATATTAAAAGTGCATTCACATTGTTATGCAACAGACCTTCAGAACTTTTTCATCTTATAAAACTGAAACAAACTCTATATCTATTGAAAAGCAACTCCCTATTTCCTTCTCTCTCCAGCCCATGAAAATCATCATTTTTGCTTTCTATTTCATTGAGTTTGACTGGATAATTTCAAATGACCTATGTTCTAGTTTACTGATTCTTTCTTCCACTTGGTTGGTGCTCTCTATTGACATCTTCAGTCATTGTATCCTTCAGCTGTAGGATTTTTGTTTTGATGATTTCCATTTCTTTGTTGAACTTCTCATTTTGTTTATGTATTGTTCTCTTAGTTTTTGTTTCCTCTGGGTTCTTACAGTTCACTGAAATTCTTTAAGAGGATTATTCTGAATTCCTTGTCAGACAGTTCGTAGATCTCCTTCAGCTTGGAGTACTAAATGGGCCAGCTGGCAGCTCTGTGGGCAGGTGGGGGGTTCTGTCAGGGTCTCTAGTAGGTGAAGTCCCTGCCTGTGCTCTGAGGTCAGGGGGCTGTTGCTGGCTGGGCTCTGTGATTGCTCATGGTAGATGACATCTCAGACTGTTTCCTGACCAGATGATGCTACTGGCTGGATTCTTTGTTTATGTAGAGCCACCTGCAGGGCTGTAAGTTTGGAGGGACCTCAGGCTGTTCTCTGTGATTAGGTGGGACCAAAGTGTGTACCCCAAAGCAGGGCTGGGCTCCTGTCTGGGTTCCCTCATCAGGTAGAACCCAGAGGTGATTTGCTCCATGGTTGAGTAGATACACTAGCTGAGCTCCCTGAGTGGGCTGGGTTATAGGCAGTGTTTAGCAGTTGGGCAGTTCTGTCTGTTGGGCTCTGCTTCAGGGTGGATCTACAGACTGGGTTCCTTGACTGGATAGTATCACAGGCTGGGCTTTGAGGCTGCCCAGGGTCACTGTTCTGACTCCATGGTTGTATGGGGTCAGAAGCTATACCTGAGACTTGGGTAGGCCTTCTGATCTAGGGGTCTGTATAAACAGGCTGTAGGATGGAGGGTTCCCTGGGTTCACTGCCCAGGCTTCCTGGTTCAGTGGGACTGGGGGCTATATTCAGCAGTTAGGTGGGGTTATAAGTTTTCTCTTCTGCCCCGGTGAGGCTACAGAATGGGGTACACAGCAAATATAGCTTGTTAACTGAGTACCCATATCAGGCAGAACTGCCTGGACCAAACAAGATTTCCTGGCCAGAAGGGGTTACTGGGTCAGCTCTGCAAATGGGCAGAGCCCCTGGCTGGCATCTCTGCTTCAGTGCTGCTGAGTGCTGATTGCTATAAGTCTGTCTCCCTTACGTCTCTATCTGATCCACTTTGGGCTCTGTTTCTCTCACTGGAGAAACCATAGGCCCAGAGGGACCCTTTTGGTGCAGTGCTGTGCCAGCCTGGGGGAGAGGTGACAGGGTCAGAGTGTAGTTCTTCTTTCCCTTCTAATGTGATCCTTCTCGGTCTCTGTGATCCAGTGGGGCACTCACTCCCATTCCTGGGGTTTCACAGTGCTCTCTTGGCTGTGGACAGTTGCTGGGTGGTCTTTTTGTGAGGGGAACTGAAGCTGGGGATGACCTAAGCTGCCATCATGATCACATCACTCCTGAGTCTCTCTTTTCTAGAGAGCATTTGTGTGGCATGCACTGAGTCCCTGAGGACACTACCTACCGGAGATCTTTCTCTCTGTTTTAGGATTTTTTTTTTTTTGAATTTATATTGCAGACTCTGCTGAATACCATCAGAGATTCAGGTTTCAGGAGATTTTTTTTTTTTTTGTCTCTCCATTTAGCTGGTGCCAAGGCTGAAACAGGCAAATTTCCTTGCAGTCCCTTTCTGCGTGAAGATTTATTTCCTCTGTACTCTCACACTAAGGATTCAATCCTTTGTTGCCTTAGCTTTATGAGAATGTTAGATCCCCACTTTGGTCTAATCTTTGCATTGATTATGCTGTCTCTTATGATAAATAGTCTTAGAATCAATGAGATTTGGTGTTATTACCCAAACTCACTTGGCTTAGAACCCTGTTTTTTCCAAGCAATAGGCATAAAGTTCTATAGAACAAGTATCATACAGAACCCATCTTTGGGAAATTCTGGAATAGATGTCTCTGTGGTGAGAGTTTCAAAACTATTTATCATAGTTTCAATGTTTTGAAGTGGTAAGATGTACAAAGCACAATATGATGCTAAGAATATTTTTCCTAGAAGAATAAGCTATTTATGGTCCTCTCCTTCAAAAACTTCTATTAATTAGCTCTAGTCTAGGGATGAAATAACCCTGTCTTAAATGCTAAAGTAGGGACAGGGGGTTACATCTAAACTTTTACAAACTCATTTTCACTATCCTCAAAGTTTTGTCCTTATTATAAAAACAAATATATGTGGATATATATCAACCTTTATATATCTGAGAACATAACATTTTGTACTTTCTCATTAAAAAAATCATCACATTTTTGAGAAATCCCTCTTGTTTTACATTCTTCAAAAATGTTATTTTTCTTAATGGCACTCAGAAATGTACATTTATTACAAATTGTTTACTCTGATTTCATAAACATTTAAATTTTTATCATTTTAAATTGAATAATTCATCCCTCGCCCATAGCCATGAGTCACACGGCATTGTCAAGTTGCTAGTAAAAATGCTTGTTTACTGACTTGGGAAGAGAAGATAAAATGATGACTAGGTCAAGTCCCTACCCACAGAGTACTCATTTCCTCATTGGGAAATAGACACATGCACAAATATATCTCATAGAAGTACTGAATTTGAAGTTAATAGGAGAGCAAGGGAAAGGGAGAAATCTATGAGGACTTGGTGTGACTTCAGGGGCTCAATTAAATCTCAGGTGAGAATATGAATATTTTCAAAATTAAGTGGAAGTCTGGAGGCCTGAAAGTCTAGCTACCTCAGGGATGCAGGGGCTGGTTTGTATAAAGTTTTAAGTGTGTGTGTGCTCAGTCATATCCAACTCTTGGCAACCCTGTGGACTGTAGCCCACCAGGCTGCTCTGTTCATGGAATTTCCAGGCAAGAATACTGGAGTGGGTTGCCATTTCCTTCTCCAGGGGATCTTCCCGACCCAGGGATTAAACCTGCATCTCCTGCATTGGCAGCTGGATTCTTTATCTTTGTGCCATCTGGGAAGCAAAGGTATAACATATTTTATTAAAAGGAGTAAAACCCTCCTGTCACACCTGAATACTTTCCAACTGACCTGCTATTAGTGGAATTTAAAATATCTTTTTAATTTCTAAAATTCCACTTAAAATCAACTCATTCAGAAATAACTTTTATAAACTGCATGGTATTACTGTATAAAGCAAGAAGTATATTTTAGAACAGATGTTGTACTTCTATAAAGATGAAAACACTGGTGTTCCCCCATCCTACCCTGGGCTTCCCAGGTGGCGCAGTGGTAAAGAATCTGCCTGCCAGTGCACGAGACACAGGAGGCAGGTTCGATCCCTGGGTCAGGAAGATCCCTTGGAGAAGGAAATGGCAATCCACTCCAGTATTCTTGCCTGGAGAATCCCACGTACAGAGGAGCCTGGTGGACTCTAGTCCGAAGGTCATGGACTGAGCGACTAAGCACACACGCATGCTGCATACCACCCACATGTGAGTGGGCTGATGTGTTAGTATTACTAAGAACTGGCTGTGAGGGCAACCTAGATGTGGAATTGGGATTGGTTGGGTTCATGGTCTCTTTTCCATTCCCTGTTTTTCACTAAAAACTCCTGATTAACAACAGGTTTAACTGAAAAAATTCTTTGGCTTTTTTTCTTAGCCCTGTTTTTCTAAGGACAATATGCTGTAAATGAGGCAAGTGAAAAGAAAACAACATTTTTGGGAGAGACACTAGTCTGCATAGAAGGAGAATTTTTGAATAGGGGACATTTTTTCAGTGACACTTTTTCACCCACTGAACTCATTGAGCTGTCCTGGGCCTCCAAAGCCACATGCTGGGTGACAGGCTTTCTTAGCCTGTAGAACCCATTAGAAAGCTGCTTACTTCCAATCTGTTAATGAAAGTTGGCTGTCTGAAGTCTTCCCACCCCTGCCATCCTTCTCCTAAATTGCTTCAGTGGAATTGAAAGCTCCGCAGTGAAATGGAGCCAGTAGTAATAAAACCTCCAGGGCCCCACAGATGCAGTAACATTAGGCATGTGGGCAGAGGTCCATCCTTGGCAGGCCTGATCTGCAGTCACCTCTTTAGTCACCACAAGACTGAGACTCGCTGACATCCTCTAGCACAGAACCTATAGTCTCTGAATGCTCATTCATTTCAAAAGACGAAACTGAGTGCCAGTTTGGGGCCAAGTGCTTTGCTGGCCTCCAGTGATAAGAGAATGAACCAGAGAGATGCAGTTCCTGCCCTCAGGGAACTTAACAGCCTGGGAATGGTTTCATTTTCATAAATATGAAACTGATGTCAAGTAACTCTGTAGTCACCTTTCTCTTATTTTTCCACCAAGGGTTTTTTAAAATTAAATTTGTCACGGATGGGATGTATCTTGGGGCCAACCCTGTCCAATCTCAGCATGATTCATAAACACCTAAATATTTCTTCCCTGCCTCTCTCAACAGACTGCTTTGAAGTAATCCACTCTGCAGCTGAAAACATCTGACCAAACGTGAACAGATGTGTGTCCATAGACATGTTGCTGACTTTTAAGACACCAGTTTAATTACTTAATGAAATGACATATGCTGTTTCTTTACTACCTTGGCCTGTCTCTCGGTGCCTGGTGAATTTTGTCTAGGCTCTTATTCTCTGACGAGAGCTCCAGTAGATTCCTGGTAGGTGGGTTGGGGCAGATGTGTGAGCCCATTCAGCTGTGACGTGCAAGGTTCCCAGGGGCCGATGGGTGGGACCTCTCACTGCTTGTGAGATGGTGGCCCTGAGGTCACTGGGATGGAGGATGGTGTGCTGCAGGCTGGTTGTACTTGGCTTGTGGACTTCCCTTTGCTTAACCTCAGTGGCTCGCCTCTGTTGTGACTGTTTCTGGACACATGGGGAAAGAATATGCTGGGCAGGGACCAAATTCTCTTTGTTTGCTTTGCTGGGTGGACCTTTCCTGGGAGAAGCAGCCTGGATACAGAACAAAATGTGTGTGCCTTGTTGAAATGTAGAATCTTTGCTCTGGCAGGGAATGTCAGTGATACTGAGTCTAGTTCCTCATTTTATAGAGGAGGAATCCAAGTTCCCTAAGAGCTGAGGATCAGCAATAGACAAGGCAAAGACCAGAATTCACCATGCCTTCTGACTTTTTCTTCAGTGCTCATTCTGCTCTGCTTGATGAGTGGCCACTGGAATTGTTACAGACTTGAGAGAATGGTGGTGGCGATTTAGTTGCTAAGTCGTGTCTGGCTCTTGTGACTCCACAGACTGTAGCCTGCTAGGCTCCTCTCTCCATGGGACTTTCCAGACAAGAATGCTGGAGTGGGTTGTTGTTTCTTTCTCCAAGGACCTTCGAGAGAATGGCTATATCTTTAAGAAAAAAACTGTCTTCTCCTAACCCCTAATCAGGCAAATGTTTGCTTTGTTTGGAATCTAAAGGAAGGAGAAACATCCAGAAACACTCAGTATACTATGACTATGGGAGAAAATGAACTGTCTTATTGAGAGGGAGAGACCTTGTACTGTAGGGAGTGTCTCCCACAACTCAGATCCTTAGAAAGGCCAGGCCTGCCTCTAGGCAAACTGCCTCCTGGAATCATCTGGAAGCTGAAGGCCACCTTCTGCCAGCAAACTGCCACTAAAAAGACAATTTAAATATAATCTCTCCTGATGAGATTTCCAACCAGATTTCTGGAGCAGGAGGATTTGGAGAAAGATCATATAAATCTTTAAACTGAATCATGGATCCTTTCTAAGGACATACCTTATTCCAATCTGTCATCAAAGCCTGCATGGTTTTCATGGAATCCACTGTGTGCTCATGTATACTATTTATATGCGTAACTTATTTTTAAAGTACCTTATGCCCTCAAGACTTTTAATAAAGATAAAACCCCCACCCACCTCAAAACAAACAAACAAACAAACGAACAAAAAACCCCACAGCAAAAAAACAAAAACAAACCCATTGGTTGAATCCCTGTTTAGGAAATTCACATTTGAAACCATGCAAATACTGGCACTGTGTACTTCTGATATTATCTGATGACAGTTTATCATTGTCAGTGAGATACAGGGCTGTGTATGTTTTTTGTTTTTTTCTTTTAAGTTCTGCTGTGATATGGAAACAATTATCTTGTCAAGGCCAGAAAAACATTAGTTCTGTCAAACAGTATAAGAAAACTCATAATGAAAAGTTTGGAAAGTGACGTGAAAGAGTGCGACTAATCTTAAGGCTTGGATGACTTCATGGATTTGGTTACCTGCAAGCCCATCTCAACCTGGCTGGCAGTCCCCACCCGCCTCCCCCCTCACTCCCCTGCCACCACCTCGCCTTCCAGATGTGCTCTGGGGAAAACCCAGGGAGGGGTGGGTGCTCAGGCTTGGGCCATTACTCCTGGATCCAGCTAGTGGGTTTCTGTTAATTACACAAATCAGTAACAGATGTGTTGAGGCTGAGCACCTCATATTTATCCCACAATGTGTTTTCTTTAAATGGCAAATGTTTTTTAAGGCCAAAAAGAAAAAAAAATGTATCATTATATAGTTCTCCTCTGAAACACACAGCAAAGGGATGAATACATGTCTCCAGAGAGGTATTTCGTCCTGTCATTTGAACAAGGAGCTAAGCCAAGGGTCTCAGAATAGAAAGCCCTTTGTAACTGTCTGAGATCCTTATTAAAGTTTATTTAAATGTGGTATTCTATAAATCATAGCTTTTGTGTTCCCCAGGCTGTTAGATTGTAATTTGTAGCTGGGGTATTTTTACTCTATATAAAATGGTTGATAAGGTTGATAAATTGCTCCCACAGAGAAGGGAGCAAGGAGGAGCTTTCCCTAAATAGGAAAACAGTGAGGTAGGGAAAAGGAACACTCCACTTTTTTTTTTCTGATCTGTAAAGAGACACTTTTAGGCTTCCAAAGAGATTAGTAGCATCATGCAGAACAGAAAATTTGGAAGTAGAGGTGGTATGGCTGCCCCTAGGAGGATGCAGTTCCTAGGACAAATATTTTTGTTCAAGATTCCTGTTTATATAAACAATTTTGAGTCACCCCAAATCAGAATGTCAGCAGTGGTCTGATATAGTCTCAGGCCAGAATGCTGCTCACACGAGAGGCTGCAAAAGAATCCCTCCTCCACCCTCCTTTACCCCTTCCATCTCTTTGGGGCATCTGGTCAATCCATAACAATGGGGATGAGCAGAAGAGAGAGATGGGGATAGTGGAGGTAGTAGAGGGCTTGAGGATGCCTGGAAGAGGAGAAAATGGATGGGAGTCCATGTGGGTCATGATCTGGCTAGTATGTCCCTCTCATCTGGTCCTAGTCATCAGAGGGGATCTTTACATTTTTCTGAATGTATCTAAGGACTTAAAGGGGAAGTGGAGCATTTACTAGGATAACTTTCTGAGTAGTTGGAGATCTCTTGCAGGGAGAGGAAGGAGCCTGTAATAGTAGAAATACTGCTTGTGACTTAATATTTTTAATCATTTCAGTTCAGTCACTTAGTCATCGTGTCCAGCTCTTTGCAACCCCATGGACTACAGCACTCCAGGCTTCCCTGTCCATCAACAACTCCTGGAGCTTGCTCAAACTCATGTCCATTGAGTCGGTGATGCCATCCAACCATCTCATTCTCTGTCGTCCTCTTCTCCTCCTGCCTTCAATCTTGCCCAGCATCAGGGTCTTTTCCAGTAAGTCAGTTTTCTGCATCAGGTGGCCAAAGTATTGGAGTTTCAGCTTCAACATCAGTCCTTCCAATGAATATTCAGGACTGATTTCCTTTAGGATTGACTGGTTGGATCTCCTTGCAGCCCAAGAGACTCTCAAGAGTCTTCTCCAGCTACACAGTTCAAAAGCATCAG
Organism: Bos mutus; assembly: GCF_027580195.1. NCBI lineage: Eukaryota > Metazoa > Chordata > Mammalia > Artiodactyla > Bovidae > Bos > Bos mutus. The sequence continues at coordinate 48,346,934 of NC_091626.1, read as the reverse complement.
TTCTTTGGTGCTCAGCTTTCTTTATGGTCCAACCCTCACATCCATACATGACTACTGGAAAAACCATGGCTTTGACTAGATGGACCTTTGTTGGCAAAGTAATGTCTCTGCTTTTTAATATGCTGTCTAGGTTGGTCATAGCTTTTCTTCCAAGGAGCAAGCATCTTTTAATTTCATGGCTGCAATCACCATCTGCAGTGATTTTGGAGCCCAAGAAAATAAAGTCTGTCACTGTTTCCATTGTTTCTCCATCTATTTGCCATAAAGTGATGGGACCCGATGCCATAATCTTAGTTTTTTGAATGTTGAGTTTTAAGCCTGCTTTTTAATTCTCCTTTTTCTCTTTCAAGCCCCTAAAGCCTAAACTGTGCTAAATCAATACACATCACTAGAAGGTGTTTTTTAAAAGTGAGTGACTCATGAATGACATTTGTAGAGGCAAAACTAGAGTTAGAGTAAACAGCGGTTGATATAATGAAATATTCATGAGGAAAATGCATAATTACATCAAGGTATTTCATGTTCTTTAACTCATGCTCTAATTTTCCATTGATTTTATTAGTATAGTAGTTTTTAATGGGTACAAATATCTTTGGTTGTAGCAGTAAAGGATTGTATTTCCATAAAAAATATAATTAGTAGGAAAATGCACCTTTTAAAAAAAATTGTTAAACATACGACTTGAAGCTTGAATCTTTGCATGTTTCTTCCTCCCTCTGTCCCTCCCTATCTTCCTTCCTTCCCTCCTTATTGAGGGTATTCACTTATGTGCACTATCCATTTGTCAGAGACAGAATTTTAGGTGCAGTAGTAAAGAATAACTCTATTACTTTGCCAGGCAAAGGGGAACACAGTGAACTCCTGCCCTTGAAAACTGTGTGTCCCAACCTGGGAGGATTTGGTGAGGAGTTTTATAGCAATGGTTCAAAGCGGGGATGTGCTGATAAGGGTCAGGGTATATAAGGGCCTGTACTCCATTAACTTGGTCTCAGGTAATCTCTTGATGCATTTTTCTGGTTCTTTTAATCTGGCCTCTGTGGTCTTCTCTGGAAGGAAAAGTGCTGACATCTTGCATTTGTTGGGAATTTTAGTGTGAGCTAAAGAGCTCAAAGATATTGTTATGTATGTCCCTTGCGGTTATTGTTATGTGCTTCTGTTAGATCCATACCATTTCTAGGTATGGTATGGATCTAACAGAAGCATAAGATATTAAGAAGAGGTGGCAAGAATACACAGAAGAACTATACAAAAAAGATCTTCATGAACCAGACAACCATGATGGTGTGATCACTCACCTAGAGACATACATCTAGGAATGTGAAGTCAAGTGGGCCTTAGGAAGCATCACTACAAACAAAGTTAGTGGACGTGATGGATTTCCAGCTGAACTATTTCAAATCCTGAAAAGATGATGCTGTGAAAGTGCTGCACTCAATATGCCAGCAAATTTGGAAAACTCAGCAGTGGCCACAGGACTGGAGAAGGTCAGTTTTCATTCCAATCCCAAAGAAAGGCAATGCCAAAGAATGCTCAAACTATGGCACAATTGCATTCATCTCACACGCTAGTAAAGTAATGCTCAAAATTCTCCAAGCCAGGGTCCAACAGTACGTGAACCGTGAACTTCCAGATGTTCAAGCTGGATTTAGTAAAGGCAGAGGAACCAGGGATCAAATTGCCAATATCTGCTGGATCATGGAAAAAGCAAGAGAGTTCCAGAAAAACATCTACTTCTGCTTTATTGATCCTCGTCAAAGCCTTTGACTGTGTGGATCACAACAAACTGGAAAATTCTTCAAGATATAGAATACCAGACCACCTGATCTGCCTCCCGAAAAATCTGCATGCATGTCAAGAAGCAACAGTTAGAACCGGACATGGAACAACAGACTGATTCCAAATAGGAAAAGGAGTATGTACAGGCTGTATATTGTCACCCTGCTTATTTAACTTCCATGCAGAGAACATCATGTGAAATTCTGGGCTGGATGAGGCACAAACTGGAATCATGATTGCCAGGAGAAATATCAATAACCTCAGATATGCAGATAACACCACCCTTACAGCAGAAAGTGAAGAGGAACTAAAGAGCCTCTCGATGAAAGTGAAAAAGGAGAGTGAAAAAGTTGGCTTAAAACTCAGCATTCAGAAAACAAAGATCATGGCATCTGGTCCCATCACTTCATGACAAATAGATGGGGAAATAGTGAGAGACTTTATTTTGGGGGGTTAGAACCACTGCAGATGGTGACTGCAACCATGAAATTAAAAGATGCCTGCTCCTTGGAAGAAAAGCTATGACCAACCTAGGCAGCATATTATAAAGCAGAGACATTACTTTGCTGACAAAGATCCATCTAGTCAAAGTATGGTTTTTCCAGTAGTCATGTATGGATGTGAGAGTTGGACTATAAAGAAAGCTGAGTGCCAAAGTATTGATGCTTCTGAACTGTGGTGTTGGAGAAGACTCTTTGAGAGTCCCTTGGGCTGCAAGGAGATCCAACCAGTCAATCCTAAAGGAAATCATCCTGAATATTCATTGGAAGTACTGATGCTGAAGCTAAAACTCCAATACTTTGGCCACCTGATGCAGAAAACTGACTTATTGGAAAAGACTCTGATGCTGGGCAAGATTGAAATCAGGTGGATAAGGGGATGACAAAGGATGAGATAGTTGGATGGCATCACCGATGGACCTGAGTTTGAGCAGGCTCCCGGAGTTGGTCATGGACAGCGAAGCCTGGCATGCTGTAATCCATGGTGTCACAGAGAGTCGGACATGACTGAGTGACTGAACTGAAACTCCCTTGAGGTGGAACCAGGACCTTGTCCTAGGCTTCCGTGTTGTTTCTTCTCTTTTTCACCCTGTCTCTGTGTCCTGTTCCTGATTAACAGTTGCTGGAATCTTCCCTTTGGAACTCAAGGTCATAGACGTTGGAGCTGTTCCCTACAAACAAGAAATGGGGGACATGGAAAGGCTTCCATGCCCAGGAGCCCCATGGGATCCTGCAGTTTCACCAAGAAGCTTGAAGTCTAGTGGGGAGGGCCTGGGAACCAGCACATAGATAATTACTGAGTCGACAGCTGTGAAGCAGTGAGGTATGGAATGTCATGGGACTACTGGCCTGGAACCCAGCTATGGAAGATGGCAGTGGGCAGAGCTCAGAAAGGCTTACTAGAAGATCTGACCCTGGGCTGACCTTTCAGGGATCCATCAGAGTGAAGCAGGTGAAGAGGGAAAGAATGGGAATCCCTGGTTTGGGATTCCCATCCCAAACTGAAGTGAAGAATGGTTTGGGCTGGAACTCCACCCATCTGGCATGGTTAAGTCAGTGGGGTTTGGGATTAATTTAATGTGGGGTGTTGGAGAGAGGAAGAGAGATCAGATTTCTGAATTGGGCTCTGGGATGGAAGTGGTAGTGTCAGAAACTGATTTAGGGAACATAGGAAGAGGCCTGGTTAAGGGACTGTGAGAATGAGTCCAGGGCTGGACACATTGAATTTGCAAAGCCCATGGCATGTCCTCAGGGGAGGGTCTACTGAAAAGTTAAATGTTTAACATTTATAAAAAGTTGTAAAATATTCAACAACTCTTTTTAGAGCATCCACCATTGGCTAGACACTGCTCTAGATACGGGAGTTATCGCTGTGCATAAGTCTCTGTTTCATGGAAATTATATTCTGTGCTGTTCTCTGTCACTCTGTACTGTCTGACTTTGTGACTCCATGAACTATAGTCCACCAGGCTCTTCTGTCCATGGGGATTCTCCAGGCAAGAATGCTAGTGGGTTGCCATGCCCTCCTCCAGGGGATCTTCCCAAACCAGGGATTGAACCCAGGTCTCCCACATTACAGAAAGATTCTTTACTGTCTGAGCCACCAGGGCAGCCCAAGAATACTGGAGTGGGTAGCCTGTCTCTTCTCCAGGGGAACTTCCTGACCCAGGAATCAAAGTGGGGTCTCCTGCATTCCAGGCAGATTCTTTACCAGCTGAGCTACCTGGGAAGATTATATTCCAGAGAGATGAAAACAGATAATAAAGGAATAAATTAGTGAGATAATTTCAGAATTGCTATTAAGAAAGCACTGGGTATTGTAGAAGTTCTCATTGGGAAGTTAACACTGGAACTGTGACCTGAGTGTTTAGAGGGAAATGTTCATATGAATACCCTGGGGTTCAAGTATTCCAGACAGAGGGCATAGCAAGTAGGAATGAGCCTGGTAAGTTAGAGAAAGATAGTCAGTGAAGCTGAAGCTCTGTGAGTGAGGACTAGAGAGCAGTGAGGCAAAGTTGAAGAGGTAGGCTGCATGGATGAGGAAGGGCCTTAAGGCATGGGGCAGAGCCTTAGAAGTTCACTCTAAGTAAAATGGGAAACCACTTGAAGGTTTTAAGCTAATGGTATCATTTTAAATGACAAAAACCAGCATACAGAATTGTATTTGTTGTACACAAAGTGACATAAGCAGGGAAGCTTTTAAAGAAACTTGCCAAATGATACCACGGATTGAGCAGTGTTTTCATACCATGCTCAGTGCTGTGAATGCTGAGGACCAGGACTGGAAGTTGGTCCTGACACTTGATAGGCCAACGTTTTCCAATGCTGTGATCTCAGGACTCTATCAATATGTATCACTTGTTGTTCTTGTTTAGTTGCTAAGTCATGTCTGACTCTTTGTAACACCATGGACTATAGTCCACCCAGGCTCCTCTGTCCATGGTATTTTCCAGGCAAGAATACTGCAGTGGGTTGCCATTTATTTCTCCAGGGGATCTTCCCAACCCAGGGATCGAACCCATGTCTTCTGCATTGGCAATATATTAGGAATTAAAATGGAGGAAAGTTAAACATCTATTAAAAATAACATACCCATGACGTGTTTATCTAAATAACATTTTAGTGAAAAAAAATTATGGTACTTTTCAAAATAAAAAATTAGTTTTGAGAAGAGAGTGAGTTTTTATACTTAAGTTCTTACTATTTAGCACAACAGGAGGCACTCGGGTTCTCACATCTGCTTCTGCATCCAGTTGGTTGTGACATCACACATCATATATACTCATATGAGAATGAGAGTAAAGAGGGAATGTAAACAGCGTCTTAGTATCATTCTGATAACAGTTTTGACACTGTGGATCTCCTAAAAGTTCCCTACACCACTTTGAAAATCTTCGTGTTCAGTGGCATTGGGCAGTCTCCTAACTTAATCAGGGCCTCAAACTAGTTTCCCTATCTGTAAACTGGAAGCTGTTAATAGCACCAACCGCACAGGATTGTTGTGATTATTTAATGAGTCAATAACATCTGGCCCATAGTGTGTTCCATACATATCAGCCAGCTAATTTTTGTTTTCTTTTTGTTGTGATTCTGTGTGGCAGCAAGCCCTCTTGCAAGAAATTGTAAAAGCTCATTTAAACTTTATTCTCACTAATTTTCCTTTCCTGTCCTCTCTTTCTCAAGTTGTGAAATGAGGCTTCAGATCTGAATACCAGCTTACAAACGCTACCATCAGATAACTGCAGGTTTAATGCTAGGCAATTTGTGGTGATGTTCATGGCGCTTTAGGCCAGACCATCAGTTACTGATTGTTTTGTTGTTGTTTAGTTGCTAAGTTGTGTCTGACTCTCTTGGGACCCCATGGATTGTAGCCCACCCAGGCTTCTCTGTCCATAGGATTTTCCAGGCAAGAATATGGAGTGGGTTGCCATTACCTTCTCCAGGGGATCTTCCCAACCCAGGGATCAAACCTGTGTCTTTTGTGTTGGCAGATGGATTTTTTACTGTTGAGCCACCAGGGAAGCCCCACTCACAGTTTAGCTTGTCGTAATTTTCCAGATTCTTTCTTTCTTGATGAGGAAATCATCTGTCCTCAGTGAACAGAAGTTGGATGGTGGATGAGGTAGAGGAAAAAGAGATCCAACAGAGTGAGGTTTTGCCTGGGGGTATCAGACTTCAATTAAATTGCTTTCCCACTCTTAAATATTCCATGCTTCAATCATGAAATGAATTTATATGAAACCATCATAAAATACTTGAGGGTTTGTGTCAGCTACTGCTTTCTTTCTGGATAGGATAAGTGAAATTTCAATTTTGGCTTCACAGTGGACTCACCAGAGAAATTTTTAAAATTATCGATACTTTGATCATCCCACCTCCAAAGATATTGATTTAATTGGCCTGGATATGGCTTGCGCATCAGGATATTTAAAATACTTCCATTGCCCAAAGTCCCATCAGAGTGTGACTAAAGAATAGGTCATGTGTTTCCCTTTTTATTGTAAAAAATAACAAATTACAAAAAAGTACATAATATATAAATGTCAGCTTAACAAATTGTAGAATGAACACTCACATCCCCGTGATCCAGTGAAAAAACCAGAAGGTTGCCAAACCCCAGAAGCTCCCTTGCCTTTTCTCAGTCACACCTCATTTCTGACTCTCTGGAGGTAATCATTGTCCTGATATTTTATAATCATGTTCTTTTATAATTTTACCATATGAGTATAAACCTCTAAACAACATAGATTGGCACATTTTTAAACTTTACTGAAAGGGAATCGTACTTTTTTGTCTGGCTTCTTTTGCTCAACATCATATACATTTTTTGATTCATTTGTGGTTTTGGATATAGTTATATAGTTCCTTGCTTTTAATTATTTTGAGGAATTCTATGATATCAGTATACCACAGTGTCTGCCATGAATGTTTCTGGTTTTGGGCTTTTATAGCCAATGCTGGTATGAGCGTTTTCATAGGTCTCTTGGTGCAGGAAGGCAGGCATTCTGACATATATTTCTAGGAATAGACTCGTTGGACACATTGGTTTGTCTGAAGGAAGAAAAAGAGGCTGAGCAGACAGGAGTTTGGCAGATAGGAGGTGGTATCTGCAACTCTGTTAACACTCTACTGTGGGCTGGGCCCCTGGAGGGTTGCACTGCTCTGAGCCATGTGCCCTGGGGATGCTGAAGATTTACAGAAGGCAACGAGGAGCTCAGGACCCTCTGCTTTTAATCATTTTCTGAGACTAGAGGGATAATGTTCCCGTCAAGGGTAGAGATCCTGTTGACATACTTCCCAGTCTGGACAGCCTCCTGGGATTAGGGTTTACGGCAGGAGACTGGTTGGCCCACAAAACATCAGGCTTTCATCCCAGCCTCAGCAGCTGATAGAAAGAGATAAACACGGTCTCTGGAGGAAAAAAAAAAAACATCATCTAGGCCTTGAAGTGGTTCTTAAATTGTCACCCTCTCCCTTACCTTGACAGGTATTCCCCATTCATTAGTTCACTGAGGCTTTGATGAAGATACTTTTTCACCCTTAGTTTTTGTTGTTGTTGTCTTCAGTGGGGAATTTGGTATTAATCAATTGTTATTGATGGCACATGTCTCTGTCACATATAGGATTTCCCAAGTGGCTCAGTGGTAAAGAATCTGCCTGCAGTGCAGGAGATGCAAGAGATGCAGGTTCAATCCCTGAGTCGGAAAGATCCCCTGGAGAAGGAAAGGGCAAACCACTGCAGTATTCTTGCCTGGAGAATTCCATGGATAGAGGAGCCTGGAGGGCTACAGTCCATGAGTTCACAAAGAGTGGGACAAAGAGTCCCACAAAGAGTGGGATGCATACGTGCATCTTCAGTGGGGAGTTTGGTATTAATCAGTTGTTATTGATGGCACATGCTCCTGTCTTATATGAGTACCATAAATCCAGGCTTGTTCCAGATACCTGGGCTAGAATATCCTGGGGTTTCCAGGGAATGTTGACAAGCTTTTCTGGTCTATTCTTATGGTTGCCTGACACTCCAGGCAATTGCCCTGCCCTCTGCAGGTTCTCTCTTGCCACATGGAGTCTCAGGTCCTCTAGAATCTGCACTGTCTGTACTGCTTTGCTCCCAGCATAAACATAGGCTGAGGTATGTTAGAGTTAGCCCATATTGGTCCCTAAGAACTGCTTGTTGAATGTGAGCCAGTGGTTAAACACAGCTGTTAATGAAAATTAAATTCTATAATTTAAATAAACTATATGGAAAACCAAGTTCATAACTACTTCAAACTCATCACTTAAAAAAATTATTTACTTTAATTGGAGGACAATTACAATATTGTGAGTGTTTTTTGCTGTATATCAATATGAATTTGCCACAGGTATACATGTGTCCCCTCCATCCTGAAGCCCCCTCCCACCCCGTCCCCATCCCATCCCTCTTGGTTGTCATAAAGCCGTGGCTTTGGGTGCCCTGCTTCATGCATCAAACTCGCACTGGTTATCTATTTTTACATATGGTAATATATATGTTTCAGTGCTATTCTCTCAAATCATCCCACCCTCTCCTCCCACTGAATCAATTTTAAATGAGTTGACCATCTTCTGCTGATTATGCTCTTGAGGTTAATTGTATCTGTTGGATTGATGTGGTGGAAATACTATACGGTGGTGTGCTATGGCACATCTCTTCTTAACTCAGTGATATGACCGCTTGAACTGGAAATATTTACATCATGGAAAATTGGTAAATGTTACAACTCAGGCTTTTTCTTTCTTTTTTTAAAGAGCTAGTTGTTAAACATCTAGCATATCACTGGACATAAGGCCCCCTTTCAGATCCTCAGAGCAGAGTTCAGACAGAATTTAATAAGCCTCAAAAGTGGTGCTAGTGCTAAAGAACCCATCTGCCAAAGCAGCAGAAGTAAGAGATGCAGGTTTGATCCCTGGGTTTGGAAGATCCCCTGGAGGAGGGCATGGCAACCCACTCCAGTATTCTTGCTTGGAAAATCCCCATGGGCAGAGAAGCCTGGTGGGCTACTGTCCATAGAGTAGCAAAAAGTCAGACACAACTGAAATGACTTTGCATGCACACACAGATAACAAAAGAGAACTTAAAAACTGGTTACTAGAAATGGTTATTCTGAGTCACAAGTACAGGCCTCTTGATGGTGGCCCCTAATGTTGCCCCTTTGCCTAAATCCTGTCTCCACTGTTTATTGGTAGTAGAATTCAGCTTTCCTGCCTGGTGTTTGGCATACCCTCAAAGAGAATGACATAGAGCAGGTCTTTCCTATGTAGATTCCAGGCCTCAACTCTCTGAGATATTCAGCGAATAAAGCAAATTCCTTCCTTCTCTCATCTAGCCCACACCTCCATTTTTCTGTTCTCATTTTTTCTGTTTCTTTTTTTTGCCCTAAGAATGAAGTCTCCGTGAATTGATTGACATGTCCATGCTCCTTACTTCTTACCAAGGGACTAAGCTTGCTGAGAATACAACAATCAGCATTTTTCACAGTGTCTGGTTTATTCAGTGTTGAATAAAACCACCTGTGGAGCTTCAACAGAAATTTCAGATTGAGATTTGGCCTTTAAAGACTGGCTTCCTTCTCTTTTCCTTGAACAAGTATACGCCCATCTCAAGAACAAACAGCAATGCAAAGACATGTAATAGTCCAAATCCAGATTTAGCAATAAAGCCACCGAAATATTTTTTTCTTCTATATTACCTACATGTATAGGACAGGATTTGAAAGACTGCCTTAGCTATATAACTATGCAGAACCTACCTTTAGCTTCTCTATCTGGAACATTTGCATTTAAGATTCCTGTTGCTTTCAGAATTTCCCTAAGAAGAAAGTGTGCTTCAGAAAATATTCAAACTCCAGCACTTCTTTCCACTGATGATCTGATCCAGTCGCCGTCGTCTCTCACCTGGAGCACTGCACTAGCCTCCTAATTGGTTTCCCAACTTCCACAATTGTGCCTCTTTAGTCTGTTCTCAGCACAGAATCCAGAGAATCAGGTTAAAGTACAAATCATGATGTTCCTGTGCTCAAAATCCTCTAATGCCGTCATCTTTTATTTAGGGAACAATCCATAGTTACCTCTATAGGATCCTCCTGTAATTATTTCTTTGAAATTCATGATACTCCATGTAGGGTGCTCTGCTCCAGCCAAATGGGCTGTCTTGCTGTCCTCTGAACCTGCCAGATACTTTCTTGCCTCACAGATTTTTCATGTGATCTACTTGCCATGTGAAATGTTCATGTCCCAGAAAGCTGCATATTTTGATCCTTAATTTTCTTCAGATTTTTTTCCTCAAATGTTACTTCTTAGTGATACCCTCTCCAATCACCTTACAACCCTTCCATATTTCCTACCCTCTTTCTACCCTAGTATTTGTTACTTTCTTACTCAGTCATTTACTCATCAACTATATATCTTGTTTATTATATAAAATCGTTTTTGTTACAGTGAAGATTTCATGAGGAATTTTTATCTGATTGTATCATGTTAAATTATCATTGCTGAGAACCTGGTACCTGGCACATAATGGTTTCTTAATAAATATTGAATGAATGAATGATACAGTCGTAGAACAGACATTGGTTAGGGGCTGGAGACATATTTTATTTTATTTGTTTTTATTTATTTATTATTTTCTTTTTTAACTCTACAATATTGTATTGGCTTTGCCATTATTTGTTTTTAAAATATTTATTTTGCTGCATCAGGTCTTAGTTGTGTCACGTGGGATCTTTCATCATGATGCATGGGCTCTCTGGTGTGGCTCGAAGGCTCTAGAGGGCACAGGCTTCAGCAGTTGCATCATATGGGCTCTCTAGTTGTGGCACACAGGCTCCAGAGTATGCGGGCTCAGTAGTTGTGGAGCGTGGCATGTGGAGTCTTAGGGATCGAATCTGCATCCTCTGCATTGCAAGGCAGATTCTTAATCACTGGAACACCAGGGAAGTCTCTGGAGCTGGAGACCTATGTTTTCATCTTTCCCTTTGCCTGTGATAAGGTCTATAATACTTTTGCCATTCTGTTTCTACATGTCTATGTACTTATTAATACAAAGGAGATATAAGGACTATTAGGAGAAGGCAGTGGCACCCCACTCCAGTACTCTTGCCTGGAAAATCCCATGGACGGAGGAGCCTGGTGGGCTGCAGTCCAGGGGGTCGCTAAGAGTCGGACATGACTGAGTGACTTCACTTTCACTTTCCACTTTCATGCATTGGAGAAGGAAATGGCAACCCACTCCAGTACTCTTGCCTGGAGAATCCCAGGGACGGGGAGCCTGGTGGGCTGCTGTCTATGGGGTCGCACAGAGTCGGACGAGACTGAAGCAACTTAGCAGCAGCAGCAGCAGCAGCAGCAGCAGCAGCTGCATAAGGACTATTTCACATGCCTCACTTTTAGTGAGGTGCATGCAAGGAACTGTTGTCTGTAGGTGTGAGGGGTATTTTTATTGTCTGATTTATATCCAGTGTAGCAAGCAGCTAGCTCCATGCCCACCTTGCTTTAAACCACTCACAAGAAAAAAGTTCTCCATGTGAACACAGGATGGGGCTGATAGGTTCATTTCTGTATCTCCCTCTGAAGATGTTCATGGATCCTTTGCGTATTGCTTAGCAGTTCAGGTAATTGGACTTATTAGAAGACATTGAAAACCTAAAGGGTGAAATAACCCCACAGGGGCCAGAGCTTGTGTGCATCCAGCACTGTGTTAGGTGTTCTACATGTCTGATGCCCTTCTCCCCAACTGAAATTCTATAAGGAAAGTATGACTTCATTTTAGAGATGAAGAGATTGAAGTTTAGAGAGATCTAGGTGTCCATAAAGCAGCAAAGCTGATAAGAGAATGAGCCTGGGGAGAATTCAGGTCTATCTGACTCTAACACCAAACTCCCATCCACTTTAGGAAAATTGAGATAGTTAGTCCAAGAGCCTAAAAGTGAATATTCTCACACCTATGCATGCTGTTTCTCACTGATGTGTTAATTTCATTTCAGACTGTCTATGACCAGTGGTTCATTACCCTTTTTAACATTGTCTACACATCGCTGCCTGTTTTAGCCATGGGGATTTTTGACCAGGTATGTGTTTTCCTTTGTCTTTGTAACTTACTTTGCTCTGTTGATGCCTTCTAGTTGCTTTTAGCTTCTAAGTAGAAGCTTTTGAACTGTGGTGTTGGATAAGACTCCTGAGAGTCCCTTGGACTGCAAGAAGATCAAACCAGTCCATCCTAAAGGAAATCAGTCCTGAGTATTCATTGGAAGGACTCATGCTGAAGCTGAAACGCCAATACTTTGGCCACCTGATATGAAGAACTGATTCATTTGAAAAGACCCTGATGCTGGGAAAGATTGAAAGCGGGAGGAGAGGGGGACGACAGAGAATGAGATGGTTGGATGGCATCACCAACTCAATGGACATGAGTTTGAGTAAACTCTGGGAGTTGGTGATGGACAGGGAGGCCTGGCGTGCTGCAGTCCAAGGGGTTGCAAAGAGTTGGACATGACTGAGCAACTGAACTGAACTGAGAAGATGCAAATCATGGAAAGAGTCCTAAGAATGGAGTCGATACCTTAATAGGTATCATATGGATCAAAAACCCTTCCAACTCCCCCAAAAGATCTCGGATCAGAGCTTGATTACTATCGTCTTAAAGACTCACACTCTACATTATTTTCTCTAAAGGCTCTGAGAGGTCCTACAAGAAATAGTCTCTTTAATTACATTGTAGCCCAGAATTTCCCAAACTCATAGGACTTACGTTTACTTACTTATTTTTCATGTAGAACTGACCAATATGCCTCAGAACTAGTCTCTCTAGTTCACACACTGGGGAATCCTGTATTAGCCTCTGAGAGTGCAGAGAACCATGTAAGGATACATAGAAAATCATGGAGCTGGCTGGAGTGCAAAGAGCTAGCATCTGTGGTGAAACTACCCAGCACGACTCAGAACAGAAACTCAAGGCCAGAGGAGCACCCTGCCAATGGGAGAGGGAGACACAGAGCCCCAGAGCCATGGAGAGAGAAAGGGCGTAGTTTTCTTTAGTTTAGCTCAATGTGCTTGAGGGGAGCGAAGGGAGGGAATCAATTATAAAATGGTAGGTCCTTGGCACACTCAAGGCCTTGGAGGGTACTTCCTGGATGGGGGAAAAGTCTGGCTGCCCATGGGGAAGTGAAAGACTAGCCAGAGGAGTTTCCATGGCACAGTTAGAGTGTATTATTTAAAAAATTTTTTGAAGTATTTTTAAGGAGACCAGATTTTCTCCAGGCTGTTGTTAGATACATTTGCTAGGCCTCATTTTCTGGCCCAAAGCCATCTATTGCAAAATATAAATCTTAACTTTATGAGCTCATTCTGCTCTCCCATTCTGAAGCTTTGTAGTCAGTTGTAAGCCTCACTTCTTGTACGTAAAAAAGGCAGATTGTGAACAACTCATTTTGTGAAATTCTACAAAAAGCAATGAACTCTTGAAGACTTTGGATATAAAGGATTAGGCTCTTTCATTTCCAAGTGCCCATGTTTACAAGTGTTCCTTTTCTTGGTGCTTTGTAGCTGCCCAGAATGTGGGGTAAAATATTAAAACTAAAACAATTTCTGGGAAAAGATGGTTATTGTGCAATATGGAAAAAAATATAAAAAGGGGAGAGTTCAAGATGGTGATAAAGGAAGATCCTGAACTCACCTCTTGCTGTGGACACAGTCTACAACTACACAAGGAAGAATCTTCTCTTAAACAACCCTAAAGGCTGTCTGAGTGAAGACTATACACTGAGCAAACAAGAAGAGAACCACACTCAAGGAAGCGAGTTGGAGAGGCTGGGACACAATCTCGCCATAAATCCTACCCCCACCCTCAGCACAGCAGTCTTCAACCAGGAGAAAACTCAAAGCCTGAAGTTCTTCCCTTAGGAGTGAAGGGTATGCACCCCACATTGAGCACCTTAACTTTTAAAACCCGCAACTAGAGATAAGCCCCCCCAAACCAATGGGGCTCCTGTTCCAAGACCCACAAGACTGAAGCAATCTAAGAAATAGTTCTGAATGGGCCCATGTGCTCAGACTCAGTTGCTCCTGGGCCCAGTGCAGACATAGCAAATCATGCCAGTCACAGAGGCTCACCAGCTTATATTAAGTGTTGGCCTGGGAGCAGGCATCCAGCTGAACACACACATCTCGGAGTCTGCTGGAACACACTCCAGGGACAGAGGGTCAGTGCCATCCTTGCATGCTCCCTTTGCCAGACTTCAGATCACCAGTATCTCCTGAACAGGTGCTGGTACATGTGTCTGGTGCCCCTATTTTTGTGGCTGCCACCCAGAGGACACCTCTTGGCTGCCTAACTCTGGAAGCCAGAGAAACTTGCATTCCTGGTCCCATCAGTTCAGTTCAGTCACTCAGTCACGTCTGACTCTTTGCAACCCCATGAACTGCAGCACGTCAAGCCTGTCCTTCACCAACTCCCAGAGATTGCTCAAACTCATCCCAATTGAGTCGGTGATGCCATCCAATCGTCTCACCCTCTGTCGTCCTCCTGCCTTCAATCTTTCCCAGCGTCAGGGTCTTTTCCAATGAATCAGTTCTTTGCATCAAGTAGCCAAAGTATTGGAGCTTAAGCTTTAGCATCAGTCCTTCCAGTGAATATTCAGAGTGTATTTCCTTTAGGATTGACTGGTTTGATCTTCTTGCAGTCCAAGGGACTCTCAAGAGTCTTCTCCAACACCACAGTTCAAAAGCATCAATCCTTTGGCACTTAGCCTTCTTTATGGTCCAGCTCTCAGATCCATACATGGTTACTGGAAAAACCATAGCTTTGACTAGATGGACCTTTGTCAGCAAAGTAATGTCTCTGCTTTTAAATATGTCGTCTAGGTTGGTCATAGCTTTTATTCCAAGGAGCCTATGGGACTATAGTAATCAGCCTGACCCAGAAAGGATCTCATACTCCTGTCTGGTGTCCTGACTTTTATGACTGTTGCCAGGGAACATTTCTAATGTGTGTGTAGACACACACACACATGTATATAAAAGAACATACATTATTACATGTATATATAGAATAATATATAGAATACAAGGAATATATACAGAATATATATATTCTATATCTATATATTCTATATCTATATATTCTATATCTCTATATATATTCTAATATATGTATATTCTATATCTATCTATATATTCTAAAAATGTAGAATACTCTCTCCAAAAGCAATAGAATGCAAATTCTTCTGAAGCGCATGTGAAACATTTTAAAGAAAAGATCATTTGTTAAGCTATGAAAAGTCTTAATACATTTTACAAATTGAAGCCATATCAAGTATCTTTTCTAACCACAGTGGTATAAACTAGAAATTACTTACATGAAGAAAGCTGGAAAATTCACTTATATGTGCAGATTAAGCAGCATACTCCTGAAAAGCAATAGGTTAAAGAAGAAATCAAAGAAGAAATTTAAAAATACCTTGAGACAAATTAAAATGGGAATATAAGATATCAAAATCTGTGGGATAGAATAAAAGCAGTTCCAAGAGGGAAGTTCATAGTAATAAATGCCAACCTCAAGAAACATGAAAAGACTCAAACAACCTGCCTTTATACCTCAAGGAACTAGGAACAGCACAAAGCCCAAAGGTGGTAGAAGGAAGGGAAAAACAACAATTAGAGCAAAAATAAATGAAATAGAGACTAAGAAAGTGATAGAGAAGATCCATGAAACTAAGCTGGTTCCTTGAAAAGAAAGTCAACAAACCTTTAGGTAGACTCACCAAGAAGAGAAGAGAGAAGACTCAAAATCAGAAGACATTACAACTGACCACAAAAACACAAGGATCCTAAGAGACTAATATTATACAGCAACAAATTGGACAATTTAAAGAAACGAATAAATTTCTAGAAACATACATCCTACCAAGACTGAATTATGATTAAGCAGAAAATGTGAACAGAATGGAAAACAGTATAGAAATCCTGCAAAAAATTAAAAATAGAGCTATCAAGTGATCCAGCAATTCCACTTCTGGGTATTTATCCAAAGAAAGCCAAAACATTAATTTGAAAAGATATAGACAGTCCTATATTCATTGCAGCATTATTGATAGTAAATAAGATATGGAAATCACCTAAGAGCTAAAAGATATGGATAAAAAATATACAGTTGACCCTTGAAACAACACAAAAGTTAGGGGTCCCCCTCACTTTGGCCCATACCCCAACACAGTCCAAAATTCTCCTTTACCTGTAGAGTTGCCCCTCCATATCCATGGTTCTGCATCTAAAGTTTCAACTAAGAGTGGATCAGGTAGTACATATTTATTGAAAAATTCTGTGTGTAGGTGAACCCACTTACTGCAAACCCATGTTGTTCAAGGGTCAACTGTATACTCAATAAGTGAAGTCACTCAGTCGTGTCCAACTCTTTGCAACCCCATGGACTGTAGCCTACCAGGCTCCTCTGTCCATGGGATTTTCCAGGCAAGAGTACTGGAGTGGGGTGCCATTGCCTTCTCCAGGGGATCTTCCTGACCCAGGTCTGCCGCCTTGCAGGCAGACACTTTACCGTCTGAGCCACCAGGGAAGTTCCGTATACACAATAAGGCCCCTTATTGCCATCAAGTTGAGTGTCTACCCATATCCTTTTCTGCTTTGTCTACTCTGACCCTTAAAATGATCTTCCAATCATGGGGTGCTATGCTGGAAGGCCTCGGTGACCATCTATGGCACTGCTTATTGTATAAGGAGGAAACTAAAACTCAGAAGATCATTCTCCTAAAGTTATATGGTCAGTGACAGACCTCAGCCTAGCACCAGGCCACTTGACTCTGAGACTGTAACACTGTTGTTACTATTACTATCATTATCTTGTTGTTATTTATAGAAGCATCTTGTTTTTTAATTATATGAACTATGGCAAGAACTCTGCTGAATACATACCCATTTCATCATGACAGTGATCCTGTGAGGGAGATGGTGTTGCTTGCACTTCTGAAGATGAGGAACCTGAGGCTCAGACAGGTTAAGTGACGGGTCTAAGACTACACACCTGTTACGCAGCAGAGCTGGGGTCTGAACTCAGGATTGTCTGGCTTTGGAGCCGGCTCTAGTGTTTGGCTGTGGCGCTCACAGTGTGGTCACCAGCACTGCTTTGGAGCTTGTTGGAAAGGCAGTCTCAGGCCCCACCCCAAACCTACTGAAGTGCAATCTGTTCCCCAGGTTATTAGTGTGCACATTAAGTTTGAGAAGCACAGCTTTAGCTTCTCCCAGGGCCTGGCTGGGCCCAAACATGATGCCTTCTCATTCTGTCTAAATTCTTTAACCTAAGCACCTGGTAGCTGCCTGTGGAGCCCTCCCTGGGTAGAACTCTCACTTCTGCAGGCTCAGCTCCCTTGCACCTGGAATCTACATTCTGTTCCCTCTTTCCCTGTTCCTTTCCTCCTGCTCACCCTCCCCCAGAAGTTGGGAACTCAGGGGGGCCTTTTCTGACTGGCACCCCCTGTCACTGCCTTGGCAGCTAACCCCAGGACCCGCTGGCTGCACTGGATGTCCTAGAATTCTGGGAGCATAAGCGCAGCTGAGGAGAGTAGAGAAAAGAAACTTCAGTGTGAAGCCAAATATCCACATGCAATCAAGTTCTGGTTCTGTTAGAAAAGCTGTGTTGCCTCTCATGAATCTCTCTTGGAGACTCAAGTTCCTCCTATATAAAGTAGGGATAATTTTAATATCCTTTGGGTTACTGTGGGAATGAAAACAAAGTAATGAGTAGTGCATATTAGGGCATGCTTAGATAGTGCATGCATGCCCAATTGTGTCCAACTCTTTGTGATCCTATGGGCTGTAGCCTGTCAGGCTCTTCTGTCCACGGAGTTTTCCAGGCAAGGATACTGGAGTGGGTTGCCATTTTCTCCTCCAGGGGACCTTCTTGACCTAGGGATTGAACCCTCATCTCCTGGATCTCCTGCATTGGCAGGTGGATTCTTTACCACTGAGCCACCTGGGAAGGCCATGTTTAGATATGCACATGCTATTTCCAGAGACAGGAAATTCAGAGTTTCTCTAACTTCTCCTTAAGCCTCCTCCACTAAAGTAACTCTCTGTTGACAGGATGTTAGTGACCAGAATAGCATGGATTATCCCCAGCTCTACAGACCTGGGCAGCTGAATCTACTTTTTAACAAGCATGAATTTTTCATCTGTATGGCACATGGAATCTATACCTCATTAGCCCTTTTCTTCATCCCTTATGGGGCCTTTCACAACATGGCTGGAGAAGATGGACAGCACACTGCAGACTACCAGTCTTTTGCAGTGACCATGGCCACGTCTTTGGTCATTGTGGTCAGCGTGCAGGTAACCCTACTGGTGAAAATATCTTAACTGGATGGCTTTACATCTTGTAAAATCATGCTTCATTTGTTGACAGTAATCTTAGTAGGGTCCTCAACCATTTTGGCACCAGGGACTGGTTTCATGGAAGACAATTTTTCCACGGGCCAGGGTGGTGGGGGGATGGTTTCAGAAATGCATTATATTTATTGTGCATTTATTTCTAGTATTATTACAACAACCACAGACCATCAGGCATTAGATCCTGCAGGCTGGGGACCCCTGTAATACGGGGGTTTTCTTTTTAACTACACATTCTGAGATGAAACAGGAAGTTTTAACATAAATCCCCAGATGTGGGAGATTAGCATTTTGTGTCTATAACCTCCAAATTAGGAGAAACCTCACAGTAAATTGGGCACTTCTTGGGAATGAACACTGTATGTAAAGAGAATTGATATACTAATTCTTCCTTGTGTTTTCTTCTTGGGAGAAAAAGTTTCTAATGATAATAGAAACTTTCCCATGATTTCTGTAAAAGTTAGTCACTTCTAGGTTTTTTAAATTTATTTCACTCAAAGGATAATTACTTTACAATGTAGTGATGGTTTTTGCCATATATCAACATGAGTCAGTCATAGGCATAAATGTGTCCCCCCGATCCTGAACTGCATCCCACCTCCCTCCCCACCCCACCTCTCTACATTGTCCCAGAGCACTGGCTTTGGGTGCCCTGCTTCATGCATCTAGTTTTATAGTGAGATGTAATGTTTATTTGGCAGTACATTTCTGTATTCAAGAGGTTGAATGTTAGGTGTGTGGCACATTTGAATCTCAATTTCATATAAGCTTTTCTGGTAGGAATAATTTTTTTAATTTATTTTATTGAATTACAGTATTGTACTGATTTCTACTATACAGCAAAGTGATTCAGTTTTATATACTTTTTCATATTCTTTTCCATTATGGTTTATCACAGGATACTGAATATGTTATACCTCTTCCAGTAGGACCTTGTTGTTTATCTATTCTGTATATTGTAGTTTGCATCTGATAATCCCAAATCCTAATCTGTCCTTCTCCTAAACCCCCTCCACCTTGGCAATCATAAGTCTGATCTCTATGTCTGTGAGTCTCTTTTTGTTTCATAAATTTCTTCATTTGTATCATATTTATTTTCCACATATAAGTGATATCATATGGTATTTGTTTTCTCTAACTTACTTCGCTTAGTATGATGATCTCTGGGTCCATCCCCGTTGCTGCGAGTGGCATTATCCATTCGTTTCACCGCTGAGTAGCCGTCCAGTGTGTCGTCTGCACGTGTGTGTGTGCATGCCACATCTTCTGAATTCCTTTATCTGTCAGTGAACACTCAGGTTGCTTCCATGTCTTGATTACTGTAAACAGTGCTGCTATGAATGTTGAGGAACCTGTATCTTTTTGAATTATACTTTTGTCCAGATACATGCTCGGGACTGGGAGTGCTGAATCACATGGCAACTTTACTTTTAGTTTTTTGAGGAACCGCCATATTGTTTTGCATAATGGCTGCACCAATTTACATTCCCATCTGGTAGAAATGATTTTTGATGATCGATTGATCATCATTGGACATCTTGAGTTTGTTTTTATTTCTTTTTTAATGAAAATGGTGGACAATACTATTAGATATTGAGTTAGAGTTCACAAAAGCTTTCTAATCCATTAAAATCTGTACCTCTGGGTGGATACAACAAGCTGTGTGACCTCTGTTCTTTGCCTTTGTGTGTGTTTTAAGGGGGAAAGTATCAATCAAGGGCTTAATTTTTACAGAGTTTGAATTGTCTTTGGTCAGTCCTTTTTCTATCCTATAAATAATCTCTTTTACAAATCTTAGCTATTTATATCAACAAAAGATCTCGTTAAACCCCAGACTTTCTCTTCATGACTCAATATTTATTAGACTGAATGAGTCAAATGTAAACATACTGCTTTTAAATGACATCTCTGCCATTCCTTGGTCCATCTAAGTGAGTATCATTAAGTTCATACCAAAGCCATCTAACACTTGACATCTTGGGAGTTCAAAATTCAGAGTCAGATAGCAGCCAAAATCAGAACCAGATTTCTCCACTCAGAGTTGTTTGTCTGTTTCACAACTACATAAAGCATATTGATGCTTTGTGAACGCTCCATGGCTAGGTCCCCTGTGTTCAATTCTGTAGCAGAGGAGGAAACAATAGAGTGAATTGAAAGTATCTGACATAGCTAAGGCATCCATCATGAAATCATGGCTTCAATCAGAAACTGCTGTCTTTAGCACAGAGTAAACTTCAGGAATTTTGTGAATAAGCTCATTTTGAGAGTGGCATTAACATGTTTTCCTCTCTAAGCATGAGTAATTTCTGCAGGAGTACACAGATGTGTGTTTGAGTTCAAATCTTTATCTTCACAGTTAAATCATATATTAGATGGGCATAAGATACTTGAATCAGAGTGTTTTAGGAATTCTGTAAATGATTTTCCACTACATCTCTGTTTCACTGTAACGGCTTGGTAATAGGTTGATTCTCTTTCCTTTGTAAATAGTATCTCTTCCGTCTAGAAGCTATGTTTTTTATCCTTGAACTTCACAAATGTTACCAGAATGTAACTTCTTTCATTGATTTGCCTATAATTTAGAGTACACTCTCAATCTGAAAATCTTTGCTGCTATCACAGAGCAGGGTTCATCATTTCTTTGATTGCTACTTTTTCTCTTTTTAGGATGCCATTATTTGAATGTTGGGCCTATGGATTGGACATCTATGGATTTACCATCCATGTCTCATATCGTTTTTGCACATGGTTCCCATTTCTTAGAGTTTTTGCCCTTATGAGATGTTTCCATTTGTTTTTACAGAATATTCAGTTCTAATCAGTAACTATTCTTATTTGGTTTCTCTATTAAATTTTTAAATTCAGAAATAACACTTTTTTCTTCCAGAATTTTTTTCTATTATCTAATTGCTTCTCCTTAAGAGTTCTCATTACTTTTTAAAATTATTGTTATAGTGCTTGACTTTTTCATTTTAAGAACTACCTTTTTTTTTTCCCCAAGTCAAATCCTCTTAAATTGATTGTGATTTTTCTTTGCCTACTCATACCTACACAGGTCAAACTATTGGTGTCTTTTAATGGTGATGAACTGACAGATGGTGAACGTTAGAGCTAGAGATTTTGGTCAGCTGTCTTGAGGAATGAGCAGGGAAACCAGCAAGTCTTTCTTTGCTGAGGTATGGAAGGCAGGGCTCTCTGTTCTCAGGCCTCTTGAGGAAAGAAAAGGCTGTCCCTTTGGCACTCCTGCAGTTTCATCGAGGCTGCTAACATTCTTTTTATGGGGCATCATTTTAAAGGACAGTAACTTTGTGTGGGAAGGGGAAGTATGCCTCTATAATGCAGAAGAGTCTGTTTCCTATGTAGGTAGAGCCCCCTTGGGCAGGCAGGAAATCTGTGACTCTGAGACTTTCTGAGACTCTGCTAGAAATCTAAACTTTCATTTGGACCATTTGGAACCTCTGAGATGCAAATAAGGATGCTGGAACCTACTTAAAAAAATTATTTATAAAAACTGGAATAAAACTGCTTTATAATGTTGTATTACTTTCTGCTGTACAATAATATAAATCAGCTATATGTATACATATACCCCCTCCCTCTTAAGCCTCCCTCCCACCCTGCAAGGTCATCACAGAGCACTGAGCTGACTGAGCTCCCTGTGCTATACAGCAGGTTCCCACTAGCTATCTATTTTACCCATGGTGTAGTGTTATACATATCAGTGTTATTCTGAATTCACCCTACCCTCTCCTCCCCCACATCCATGTGTCCATTCTGTCTGCATCTCTGTCCCTGTCCTGCAAGTAGGTTCATCAACACCATTTTTCTAGATTCCACATATATAAGTTAATATATGGTATTTGTTTTTCTGACTCACTTCACTCTGTATGGCAGACTCTAGGTTCATCCACATCACTGCAAATGACCCAGTTTCACAGAACCTACGTATTTTTCCTCTGAGAACTGAAGTGTTCATATTCACCAGTGGCTTCCTTAGTTTGCCCATATCAGATCACTCTTTTTCAGCTGTGCTGCCATAAGAAGTTATTGGATGGGAGAAGGGCTTGTGAACATGCTCCCAGATCACCATGAAGCCCAACTCCTGATGCCAAAAGTGGATTAAGGATTTTTGCTATTATTTGAATAGTTTAACAGAAATGGTAATCAAAATGAACTAGAATATTGATATAAAACAGACTATACCTGTGTCAAAATGCTGAAATGAAAATATATGTACAGATCTTAAAATGTTGCAGTTTCTCACTATGAAAAAGTTTTCCAATAGACAAATTTAGAGAGCAATTTGGAAAGTAGCATTGAAATTAGAAGCCACTCTGCTTTCTCATTTAAAAGTTTAACATTTTATTTCCTGATGTTCACTCAATATTGTTAGATATAATGGCTGCAGGTACAAGTCCTAAGGTCAGTTGTCTACCAGAAGTGTCACATCAGTCCCCTGTGTTGTGCAGAAAGTGGTAGAGCCTGTGGTTGGCTACTAACTAGACAGGTACAATTGTCTTTTCACAGAAGTGTCCTGAGGAGACATTACTCAGTAAAATGATGCTCTTTTCATCCTCAACAATCTCCCCTTGGCATTTGACTTTATTTACAGATAGCCTTGGATACCAGCTATTGGACTGTCATTAACCATGTCTTCATCTGGGGCAGCATAGCCACTTATTTCTCCATTTTATTTACAATGCACAGTAATGGCATCTTTGGCCTCTTCCCAAACCAGTTTCCATTTGTTGGTAAGTGAATCATATTATTTGCTGGGGCCTTGTATCAAGATGTCATTTGTCTTTGTAATGTATCTTCATTTTGGTGGGACTAGGAATGACCAGTAATTCTGTCTCTAGGAATTGACTGAACCAGACAGCTGGAGGCTTACAGTTTCCTAACAGTGCAGATGCAGTATTCTGTCCCTTTTCAAATAAGAGGCATAGCACATATATATCAGAGCTGCCCGAAAACCATGTAGTTCAGGTATATGATAGAGGGAAGAGAAAGAAATGCCAGGCTCTCCCTTTTATGCCACATTATAACCAGCATTTATTGCCAAAGTTCACCTGTGGAACTTACGTTCATTTAGAAAAGAAGTGTATAATTTGTGTGTGTGTTAAGTGGGCTTCCCTGGTGGCTCAGAGGGTAAAGCGTCTGCCTGCGATGCAGGAGACCCAGGTTTGATCCCTGGGTGGGGAAGATCCCCTGGAGAAAGAAATGGCAACCCACTCCAGTACTCTTGCCTGGAAAAGATCCCCTGGGAAAGAAATGGCAACCCACTCCAGTACTCTTGCCTGGAAAATATCATGGACAGAGAAGCCTGGTGGGCTATGGTCCATGGGGTCGCATGTCTGACTCTTTGCAACGCTATGGACTCTAGCCCGCCAGGCTCCTCTGTCTATGGGATTCTCTGGGCAAGAATACTGGAATGGGTTGCCATGCCCTCCTCCAGGGGACATTCCTGACCCAGGGATCAAACCCGCATTTCTTATGTCTCCTTCATTGGCAGGTGGGTAGTGGCTCAGATGGTAAAGAATCTGCCTAGCAGTGCAGGAGACCTGGTCAATCCCTGGAATTGGGAAGAGCCCCTGGAGAAGGGAATGGCTACCCACTCCAGTATTCTTGCCTAGAGAATTCCATGGACAGAGGACCCTGGCAGGTTACAGAGCTGGACAGACTGAGCAACTAACACTTTCTTTACTACTAGTGCCACCTGGGAAGCCCAATGTATAATTTAGTCTTTTAAAAATGGCTGGACAGTAGGCAGTAAGTAGCACAAAGTGTAGGCTCTGTTGCCAGCCAGCCAGGGTTCTCTGCCACTTATAAGATGTGTGACCTTAGGCAAGTTTCTTTTCCTTTTAATACCTTAATGTCTTCAATTCTAAACTTGGGGATATTAATAGTTCCTACTTTTATAGGGAATTTGGGAGGGTTGAATGAGATAATGCATATAAAATGCTTAGCATGCAGCTTGGTACATAGTACTTTATCAGTAAATGTTAACCAGGATAATGATGATTAAAGAAAATGTGACTTGATTACTGGTTGGGGACACTGCAAGCGATTTGAACAGCGGGTGGGTAGCAAAAGGCCTCCTAAAATCCCTTGAGCCCCTGATATTCTGAGTCCACCAAGAGTATATGTCTGGTCTACCTTTGGAGTATACTGTCATTGCCCCCCATATTTCAAAATGATTCCCAGCAAAGGCCACTGAGCTTTACATAGTGGGGCTATTAATAGACTTTTTAAAGAAGTTTTAAAATTTCTAGTGTGTGTGAAATAAGCTGGTAACAGAGATGTTTCTGAGTTCATCCTGGAAATGTGGAAAAGAGATGCACAGTGACAACCTTCTTGAGTTCGATTAGGTAAGGCTGAGATCTGCATCCATTAGTTGGGAAACTGAGTCAAGAAAAACAATTATTAGAAGACTGATTCATAGAGAAAGCAAAATAAGAGCAACTATCGGGTTATACATTTCCAAGATTGTAATTGTAATTGAGATTGTAATTCCATTTAAATGCATATATACATTTAAGAGTATTATATTCAATTTTTTGTCTTGCTCTGTGTACCTGGAAATATTTAAATTGCACCACTCTTACTTAATATAAACTGTTAATCCTTTGTCCACCAAAAGGTTCCAACCATGTAGAAACATGATGGTTGTGAATAATAAGCATACTAGGAGGGAAAAAAGAGACATTTAAGTTTTCCCTTTTCTTTTCTCTTTGGTGCCAAATCTGAAAGTTCAGTGTGTTGACCAGAAGACTTCCAGTCCTAAGAGAGCATTCGCACATACATAATGAGACTGGAATGCCTCAACTGGAGAAAGTAGTCTATGTGGTGACCACGCTCTCCAGCTAAGCACATGCCATTCCAGGAATTAATTACTGAGTTCCAATGAGACTTTTCAAAAGTTATATCAACACTGAGGTTTAAGAAATTTTTTCTTAGTAGCCAGCAGCAAACAGGAGTGTGGTTTTAAAGTGATGGGGTTTTTTCCAGTCATGGCTGCGGGTACTGAGCGTCAAGAAGCTCAGAGATATTTAATTTATGGAGTTGCTCATTTCTGCCCAGGCAGTTGGAATCAAGTGGTCTTTGGTAGGCATTGTCTATCCTACAAAGAAAATGCAGACATTCCAATAAGTAGCCAAGCCCTCACACCTAAAGCCCATTCAAATAGTAGTAACGCTGTAGGATTGGGAGGGATAATTGGATGTATCATGTCCCTAGAAAACCAACAAAAGGAACAAAGGCTCATTTTGGCAATATAAGTACAGCTGACATCTTCTGTATAATTTTCCTGTCTGCCTCACTGACCCCTATTGCTGTGTTTAGGCAAACAGCCCAGGATACGAGGTGTGAGTATAAAATAAGAACACTGGCTCCAGGCTTGGGAAGGAGCTTCACTATTCTCTAGAACTAATATATTGAATGACTGCACCAGTGGTTTCCCAGTGTGGAGAATGCTCTTTTCACAAACCCAGGAGCATCTCTGATCACCTTGGGACCTTGAGGACTTCCTATCCATGGGAACATTAGAGAGATCAGCATGTCCACTCGAGGCTGTTGCCTGGATTTAAAAGGTTGATCCTGTCATAGATACAGCTTACTTTTTATGACATAGCCAGTGGAAAAGACCATCATTTGCGATTGTACCTGCATCTAGAACATCTACTGTGTCATTTGATATGGTAGTTTTAAGGGTAAATGTGGCTTTAATGACTGCTTTGTGGTTGAGGCATCCTGAAACTGGATGAGAGAATGCTGTTCTTCAGTGAAGGTGGACTGAACCTGGATCAGACAATGCATGTCTCTGGCTGTCAGTCTCCTAGTGATCAAGCCATGAAGCCGTTCCCAAGGGTGATCTGACCATTGTTCTTGCCTTTTTCTTATCACCACTGAACATACTATATGCTGGGGGAAGATACCCAGTGTTCTCTCTAGGAAATCTAAACAATCAATTCAATAATTCAGTTCGATTTATAACCACAGTGTTTATTTTCTTTTAATAATAGGAAATGCACGACATTCCTTGACCCAGAAGTGCACCTGGCTTGTTATTCTCTTAACAACAGTGGCTTCAGTTATGCCTGTGGTGGCGTTCAGATTTTTGAAGGTGGATTTATTCCCAACTCTGAGTGATCAGGTATGTTGCAGCACTGATGGATACTTGAGGGGTTGATTCTTTGCTCTTGGAATCATGTCCTCTGCCTGACAAGAAGTCCAGGGAAGAGCTAATGAAGTTCTCATCAGCAAACACCTACAGGTAGGTGCACAGCATCACATTGCAGTAGCTGGAACTGCCCACATCTGAATGTAGTAGCACTGGGAGTGCCAATGGAGATCACTGTCTACAGTAAATGTGGGTGAGGAGTCATAAATTACAAGTTAAGTTGTGTATTTTTTTATATTAGCACATAGTTGATTAAAGTGTAGTTTCAGGTATACAGCAAGGTGATTCAGTTACATACATGCATCTATTCTTTTTCAAATTCATTTCCCATTTAGGTTATTACAGAATATTAAGAAGCATTCCCTGTGCTACACAAGTCCTTGTTGGTTATCTGTTTTAAATATAGTAGTGTATACATCTCCGTTCCAAACTCCCAGTCTATCCTTCCCTTCCATTCTTCCGCCCAACCCCTAACTTAACCCAAACCCCAACCATAGACTTACCTTTCTGAAGCACCTACAGCATCCACAATCTCAAAGCAAACTGCACACTTAACAATCCAATCCAATAAACAATTCAAACATTGATATAAGATTCATGCACCAAATAACAGTAATAGGAAGTCAACATCACATTTATTTATTTATTTATATTTTATTTTAAAACTTTACATAACTGTATTAGTTTTGCCAAATATCAAAATTAATCCGCCACAGGTATACATGTGTTCCCCATCCTGAACCCTCCTCCCTCCCCATACCATCCCTCTGGGTCGTCCCAGTGCACTAGCCCCAAGCATCCAGTATCCTCTATACCATAAATCCACATCATCACAGTTAAAACAATGAACAGATTATTTAAAAAAGCACTCTGATAACAGTAATTTTGATAAGTATACACAGATAGTTATAGCTGTGGTGTTAGTGGTAAATAACCTGCCTGTCAATGCCAGTGCAGGAGATGTAAGTGACTCGGGTTCACTCCCTGGGTGGGGAAGATCCTCTGGAGAAGGAAATGGCAGCCCACTTCAGTATTCTTGCCTGGGAAAATCCCATGGACCAAAGAGCCTGGCAGGCTGCAATCATGGGGTTGCAAAGAGTTGGACACGACTGAAGCAATTTAGCACGCATATAAATTTAAAGCATAACTTCAGCTAGTTATCAAATACATAAATTTACAATACAAAATATTAGTACACAAAATCTTTTTAGTTTTATAAACTACCAATGAATAACCTCAAAAGGAATTTAAGAAGAGAGTTCCATTTTAAATAATGTGAACATAATTAGAGAATGAACTTAAATATTCTAAGCCTGTGAGTCTGTTTCTGTTTGTAAATAAGTTCTTTTGTATCATTTTTTAAGATTCTTCCTATAGTGATATCATATTTGTCTTTCTCTAACTTCACTTAGTATGATAATCTCTAGATTCCATCCATGTTGCTGCAAATGGCATTATTTCATTCTTTCTAATGACTAATATTTCATTGTATAAATATACCATATCTTCTCTATCCATTCATCTGTTGATGGATATTTAGGTTGCTTCCATGTCTTAGCTACTATAAATAGCAGTACAATGAACATTGGGGTACGTGAACATTTCAAATATGGTTTTCTCTAGATATAGGCCCAGGAGTAGAATTGCAAGATCATATAGTAGCTCTATTTTTAGTTTCTTAAGGAATATCCATACATTCTCCTTCGTGGCTGTACCAATTTACATTCCAGCAACTGCATAGAAGAAGTAAAACTGTCACTGCTTGTGAATGACATGATAACCATACACAGAAAATCCTAAAGATGGTACCAGAGAAGTAGTAAAGCTCATCACTGAATTTGGTAAAGTTGCAAGATACAAAATTCATACACAGAAATCTGTTGCATTTCTATACACTAACAACAAAAGATAATAAAGAGAAATTACAGGAACAATCCATTTACTATTGCATCAAAAAGAACAAAATACCTAGGAATCAGCCTACCTAATAAGGCAAAAGAACTGTACTCTGAAAACTATAAGATGCTAATGAAAGAAACCAAAGATGACAAGTTCAGGTGGAAATAGAGACCATGTTCTTGGATTGAAAGAATCAATATTATCAGAATGACTATACTACCCAAGGCAATTACAGATTCAATACAATCTTTATCAAATTGCCAATGGTATTTTTCACAGAACTAGAACAAAAAAAAATCTTAAAATGTTTATAAAGATACAACCAACCTTGAATAGCCAAAGCAGTCTTCAGAAAGAAAAACAGAGTTGGAGGAATCAAGCTCCCTGACTTCAGACTACATTATAAAGCAACAGAATGATATGGGCACAAAAACGAAAATAGAGCTCAACTGAACAGGATAGAAAGCCCAGAAGTAAACCCATGTACCTACGGTCAATTTGTGGCAAAGGAGGCAAGAATGTAAAATGGAATAAAGACAATCTCTTCAATAAATGGTTCTGGGAAAACTGGACAGCTACATGTAAAAAAAAAAAAAAAAAAGAACATTCTTTAACACCGTACACAAAAATAAAATGGATTAAAGACCTAAATGTAAGACCAGATATCATACAATTCTTAGAGGAAAACATAGGCAGAATGTTTTGCCTTTGACATAAGTTGCGGCAATATATCTTTTTTTGGTTTGTCTCCTAGAATAATGGGAATAAAACAAAAATAAACAAATGGGATCTAATTTTGGCACAGCAAAGGAAACCGTAAACAAAATGAGACAACCCACAGAATGGGAGAAAAAAATTGCAAATGATGCTACTGATAAGGGATTAGTCTCCAAAATTTACAAATAGCTCATGGGACTCAATATAAAAAAAAAACAAACCCACCCTATCAAAAACTGGGCAGAAGACCTAAATAAACATTTCTCCAAAGAAGACATACAGATGGCCAAAAGGCACATGAAAATATGCTCAACATCGCTCAGTATTAGGGAAATGCAAATCAAAACTACAATGAAGTATCATCTCACTCCAATCAATGGGACCATTGTCAAAAAGTCTACAAACAATAAATGCTGGAGAGGGTGTGGAGAAAAGGGAACCCTCAGGCACTATTAGTGGGAATGTAAATTGGTGCAGCCACTATGGAGAAGAGCAAGGCAGTTCCTTAAGAAACTAAACACAGAGCTACCATGTAACCCCTGGCAGCATTTTGGACATTTGCTCCCAAGGCAAAGGGAAGCTTGATGGAAATTAACTGACTTGGGAAAGTAAAGGGTAGTAAAAGAGGGACAAATAAGGTATGAGGTGAAGGGGCTCTAAATATCTGTAGAAATATATTAATAGTAACATTATTAAACACAAGGGGGAGGTGGTGTTCATAATAGCTGGGTTGAAAAGTACAGTTAGAAGAAAAACAGAAAGAATAGATTCTAGAAATACCTAAGCCAAGGGATTAACAGAACATATTTCAGTGTTTCATGGAAAGAGGAGAATAAGCAACACAATGTTGTTAGATCTGGACCCAGAGAGGAAGAGAAAAGGAGAAAGAGGGGACACACGTCTGTAGCCACGTATGAAGCGAAGTGAAGTCGCTCAGTCGTGTCCGACTCTTTGCGACCCCATGGACTGTAGCCTATCAGGCTCCTCCATCTATGGGATTTTCCAGGCAAGAGTGCTGGAGTGGATTGCAGTTTCCTTCTCCAGGGGATCTTCCCGACCCAGGAATCAAAGCCGGGTCTCCTGCACTGCTGGCAGACGCTTTACCGTCTGAGCCACCAGGGAAGCCCAACGTCATGCGAAGGGGGAAATACTGATAAGACGAGTGACCAGGCTGATGATGTTGAGAAGAACTGATGTAGAAATTCCCTTATCATGAAATCCTTCCTGGTCTGGGGCCAAAGTGCCAAGAGATTCCTTCTGAAATGACTCACTCATTCCCCTCTAATGTTTGCCCTTTCCCTTTGGCCCTGTGAGCTCATTCTGATGTAAATCCAGACAATGATGGATGAGCTGAAGGAAGATGATGCTCATTCCTTCCTATGTTTATGCACACCATGATTTTCTGCTTGATGGCTTTCTCCTGACATGAAGGTCAGAATCCAAGTGGTCAGTCAGCTCATCTAGAGAACAAGGTGCTAAGCATCAAACCTTGGATCTTTTCTCTCCTCAGCATTACAGGGAAATGAGATGCTACAAACCCACTCAAACAATGTTGAGCTTTTCAAAAGGTCACCAGAAAACCCACAAGAAATCAAAACCATGACAAATCTCATGGTACTTGGATCTGTCACAAGAGTTTGAAATTTATGACTGTCATTTTCTAAATTTTCTTAGTCCAGTCACCACTAACTTTTTGGAGCCAGAGAACCTCTAAAAGAGAAAGGAAAGGCTTACTTGGGGGAAATGGGACTGTAAGTTGTTATACTGACTGAGTTTGGGTGGTGCAAGTTAGAAAATCATTCTGTGCAAAATATGTTCCTGTTCATTTAAGATGGATGTATGAGATGGAGACAATTCTGAAATTTGTCTTAACACTTTTTGTTTGCTTAATAGTCTCTTCATAGAAATAAAAACTGACCAGTATCCAGTTTTCCTGGCTTTTAGGTGAAAAAACTTGATTTTGCAATGAAGTTGAGTACTTGGTTATTACTGATATTGTTTTCACGGAAAAGGCTTTTACCTCAGGAAGTGGCCCACTATGTGGAGTCTGTCATTTGGATGCTCCGTCTCACCCTGGGTCTCCTTTGTCTCCAGATCCGCCAGTGGCAGAAGGCTCAAAAGAAGGCAAGGCCCCTGCGTAGCCGAAAGCCTCAGACTCGGAGATCAAGCTCGCGAAGATCTGGATATGCTTTTGCTCACCAAGAGGGCTACGGCGAGCTTATCACATCTGGAAAAAACATGCGAGCTAAAAATCCACCCCCAACGTCAGGGTTGGAAAAGACACTGTATAATAGCACTAGCTGGATTGAAAATTTATGTAAGAAAACCACAGACACAGTGAGCAGCTTTAGTCAGGATAAAACAGTGAAACTGTGAGTCAAGATGAATTTGAACCACACAATCATCTTTTCACTTCAGCTGGAGCTGAAATCAGCTGGCTCCAGGGTTTGGGGTCTGGGGCTAGGCTGGAGTAGATGGCCTCACTTATCCTAAACCTGTGGCAAACAGCAGCCAGTGCACATTGGATAGAGATGCACTCTACTGACAACCTGGCCAGAGGGCACTGCCTAACTGATGAGTTGGTGGATAAAACTCTCAAAATACTAGCAAAGATTTTTATCAACCTAGATACCAATCAATCTGTACTTTAGAATCTCATTTATGGAGAAACACTTGTAAATCTGTATACACAGAGAATGGATCTTCAGCTGGATAAAAGGATACATTCACAAGGTATATATCCCAGCTGTGCAAAGCATCCTTGTGACACATTAACACTTATATGTAAGGTCAGCTATTTCCAAGATACATGTTTAAGATTTTAGAGGTGCACATTGTACACGAAGGTGCTTTCAGACTTACCAGCAGCCTGTTACTCTCCAGTCTCGATCTCTACCTGTGTGTTCAGTCAGAACAACAGATCCCCTTCATACCTAAAGAGAAGAAAAACTTGCTGGTATTCCACATTTTTCTACTAGTCTGGAGACAAAGTAGACTGAACATCTTTACAGTGGGTAGGCAGACAACTTGTTCAAATTTATTCAAGAAATTCTCAGGGACATGTTCATGAAATGTCAAAGACAGACTCTAGATAGAAAGTATTCTAAGTACTTGTCAATGACTTTTATAACAAACTCAGTAGTTATTTACTCTGTGTCATCCATAACTATTGATGGACTTGGCAAAGCACTGAAATTTCACTGTGATGATAGTATTTCATGTAATTAATGTATCTGCAAATACTTTTGATATTTCCAATTTTGAAAAGTTCAGATTTGAAACCAAACAATCTCTTTAATCGCTATTTAAGTATGCAGGTTTAGTTTGTTCACCTGTCATACTCGTAATTCTAACATATGTGTTGAGTTTCTGGAGATGTACCAGCCCAGATTTCAGTCCACGTGTGAGTCACCAGTGCAGTATCTGTAAAAGGAATTCATGCATATTCATGTTCAAACTCCAGTTCTGTTACTTACCTTTGTAACCTCTGGCAGGTAATATGCCTCCTCGGGGACTCAGTTTCTTCCTCTGTAAAATGAGGATATTCTACCTACCTCATGTGGTTGGTTGAGGATTGTCAAAGCACAAATTCTTTAATCATTAAAAACAATTCTCAGTGAATAGATGATTAGTTAAGTGCCATTTAACTAATCATCAGAATAAGAGTTTGAAAAGAGCAAATGTGAAGAACTGGAACTTAAGTAATCAGTGGGAAAGGCCTTGATGAAATGAGACTGTAAAGTGAGAGCCTTACTTTGGTAAGTATCCTAAAGGGAAATATCCTTGGAGGTATTTTTATATAACTTTAACCATGAAGGTAAATTTCTCTATAAGAAAACAAAAATCATGTTTTATCAATTTTCTACAAATCAGTTTCCAACTTTATAGAATATTTAATCTGGTCTTTATTGAATTATTGAAGTTATATTTCTGGACAGAGTCAGATGGCCCTTGGGTGAGCTTGACGGATAATAGGCTAGCAAGAAATTAATGGATCACACAATCCTTTTTTTTGTTTGTTTTTTTGCTTTAATTTCCATGTCTGGGATAAGGTTTCCTGAATGGGGTCAGATGCGATATGTATAAAAAAGCCTAATGCAGTGCTTTAATCATAGTTAACGCTTATAGATTGACCCTTTTCTCCTGCATGCCTGCGTAGATTTATCCAGATGTTAGTTTTTCGTGTCTAATTTGTCATTAGTTTCACTGTGTGTGCTTGCTTTTTGTAGCATTTTTGAAAGATTTGAAAACTCTCAGTAAATATTTTGGCACTGTTGCTGTTTGACGTGTTGTTTCTTTATTGGAAACTCATCGGGAAAGTCTTTGTTACATTGATCAACTAATTGTTTTTTCTCTCTTAGGGAAAGTGTACTCATTCTTAGGATCAGAGTCAAGAACAAAATGAACCAGGTCAACCTATGTTTAACGGATGGGAAAGATTAGGAATGGTACATGTTTGCAAATTCAGTTCAAATTAAATAAGCCTGTTTATAAACAGATAATGTGGATAGTTGTGAGAGAAACACATTTATCAGTTTACTTTGGCCCTATGAGATCCAAATAAACTCACACACCCATTGCAAGGTCCTTCAAATGCCAAGGATTATTTTGAACCTGAAGATAAAAAGGCATGAAAGGGTGTTGGTGATGCTTTGCTATGCTATGCTAAGTCACTTCAGTCATGTCTGACTCTGTGTGACCCCAGAGATGGCAGCACACCAGGCTCCCCCGTCCCTGGGATTCTCCAGGCAAGAACACTGGAGTGGGTTGCCATTTTGGGGAATAGTAAAATTTTAGTTTTATGTAAACTATCAGATTATTTGGAAAGAAAAAATAATTCTATATTTAGGACTAAAGTTGATAACTTGTGTTTTTAAAGTCTTTGTCCAAGTTTTGAGCTCTTATAGACAATTACAAATTGTGTTTTCCAAAGGAGGGCTCAAGATGGCAGAATGAGAGACTGTGGCGTTCACCTCCCCCTCCAGAGACATCAAGAATACATCTACATACAGAATAGTTCTCATGGAAAACTAGTTGGAAACTGACTGAAGAACTCCTATACAGCCAAAGCTGCAAGAAAAATCTCCACCTAACAAGGCAGGACGGAAAAAAAGCATAAGGTCAGGACCCCCACCCCTGAGAAGAGTCTGACAGGGAGAGAAGTCCTGCATTGGTGGATCCTCATCTAGGGCTGCAAGCGGTTCGAGCCACAGTCTGGGTTTCCCAGGCCTGGGGAACAGCATGGAGAAGACAAGCCCTGTTGGCCAATGGCAGAACTGCTGAGACACATAGAAGGGCTGCAGAAGCTCAAACTCAGTACCAAGGAGTCTGTGTGTGCCGATCGTGGCAGACAGAGCCTTGTACTGGCAGCTGCCACCTTGCTGCATTCCTCAGTCCGAATGGGGCAAACGCTCCAGCACCGCTCACTCCTCACCATAGCTTTGTATGAGACCTGGGCCAGCTGGCCGTGACATTTGTATAGCTACAGAGAGACAGCTCTGGGATGTGATCTGGTTAAGGCAGTAGTGGTCATTGTCAGCGTGTGCTTGGGCAGTGCTGCCAGAGTTTGCCACAGTGAGCCTCCCAGCCCAGTGTTCCAGCCCCACCCACTCCACACTGCAGCTGAGCATGGAGGCGGAGGTGGCCCAGATCGCTGGCAGCAGCTCAGCCACCTCAGTTCCTGCAGCCACAAAGCCCCGACTCCAGCTCCAGACTGGTGAATGCCCCAGCCATTCCACATCATCATGTTGTACTAGATCTGGGACTAACATGACAGGGAAGGGATGTGACCTTGGGCTGCATCCCAGTGGAGCTGCAGAGGCCTTCACAGGCGGCACATCATTCCTCTGTGAGTGTGTGGGGGGCAGGGCACACACTCAGGGGGAATGGAGCCTGATTGGGCCCAACCAGCCCGGCTTCTACCCCATCACCTGGGGAGCAGGCCCTGCCCCTGACAGGATGGTGACAGCCACAGAGCAGAGAGGAAATCCCACTTCATACCCAACACAGGCTTTACACCCTCCAACGCCAACCACGCTCCCTATCAAGGGGAAGACAGCCAGCACACCCTGAAGGAAGATGTGGCTGATGTCCATATTAAAACCAGCCCTTTCACCAAAGATATCACACACAGTCTACACAGTGATGCTCCCATATAAAAATGCCCTTTAAGACCACAAAAGCTAAGTTTCTGTGTCTCTATGAATTTAGGAGAAAGTTAAATAAAATGAAAATGCATAAACCACTCCCAATAAGAAGAGCAAGAGAAATTCCATGAAACAGAACTCACCTGTGTACCAGATCCTGATTTCAAAAAGGTGGATTCATCTGCTGCTGCTGCTAAGTCACTTCACTCATGTCCGACTACTGGAGTAATGGAAATAAAAGCAAACATAAATAAATGGGACCTAATTAAACTTTAAAGCTTTTGCACAGTAAAGGAAACCACTGACAAAAAGATAACCTAGGAGAAATATTTCTAAGAAAAAATATTTGCAAGTGATATGACTGATAAAGGCTTAATAGCCAACATATATAAGCAGCTCATACAATTCAACATCAAAAACCATACAAGCCAATTAAACAATGGGTGGAAGAACTGAATAGACAACTTTCTGAAGAGGAAATGCAGATGGCCAACAAACACATGAAAAAATGCTCAACATCACTAATCATTAAAGAAGTACAAATCAAAACCACAAGAGATATCATCTTACATCTGTCAGAATGACTATCATCAAAAAGTCTACGAATAAGAAATGTTGTCAAGGATGTGGATGAAAGGGAATCCTTGTACACCATAGGTGGGAATGTAAATTGCTTCTGCCACTGTGGAAAACAGTATGGAGATTTTTCAAAAAACTGAAAGAACTACCATGTGGACCCAGAGATTCCACTCCTGAGTATAGTCACTTCAGTCATGTCCAACTCTGTGCGACCCCATAGATGGCAGCCCACCAGGCTCCCCCATCCCAGGCAAGAACACTGGAGTGGGCTGCCATTTCCTTCTCCAATGCATGAAAGTAAAAAGTGAAAGTGAAGTCGCTCAGTCGTGTCCGACTCTTAGCAACCCCGTGGACTGCAGTCTAACAGGCTCCTCCGTCCATGGGATTTTCCAAGCAAGAGTACTGGAGTGGGGTACCATTGCCTTCTCTGGAGTATACATACAGAAAGCCCCAAATCACTAATTCAAAAAGATACATGAACTCCAATGTTCACAGCAGCATTATTTACAACTGCTAAGACACGGAAGCAACTTATGCGTCCATCAACAAATGAATGGATAAAGATGGTGTGGTATATATTTATACAATAGAATACTATTCAGAATGAATATTTGCCATTTGCAGCAACATGAATGGACTCAAAGGGCATTATCCTAAGTGAAATAAGTCAGACAAAGACAAAAGCTATATGATATATGTGGAATATAAAAAATAAACTAGTGAATATAACAAAAGAGAGGCATACTCACAAATAGTGGTTACCACAAATTAGTGCTTACCAACAGGGAGAGGATTCGGAGGAGTCATACAGAGGTGGAGGAGTGGGTAATACAAACTATTGGGTGTAAGAAAGGCTACAAGCACATACTGCACAGCATGGGGAGTATAGCCAATATTTTTTAATAATTAGAAATGGGGTATAACCTTTAAAAATTATATAGAAGTAAAAAATTTTTTAAAGTTACTCCTTAAATTTATATGGAATCACAAAAGACCCAGAATTTCCCAATCCTGAGGAAAAAGAACGAAACTGTGGGTATAATCCTTTCAGACTTCACATTCTATCTACTTCAAAGCTATAGTAACTGAAACAGTATTGGCACAAAAACAGATATAGAGATCAATGGAACTGGAGAGAAAACTTGGAGAGAAATTCACACGCTTATAGTCAATCTATGAGAAAGGAGACAAGATTATATAATGGAGAAAAGACAGTCTCTTCAATAAGTCGTGCTGGGAAAACTGGAAAGCCAAGCATAAAAGAATAAAATTAGAGCATTATCTAACACCACACACAGAAATAAACTCAGATGGAGTAAAGACCAAACGTAAGACCTGATACTATAAAATTACTAGAGGAAAACATAGGTAGAACCTTTTTCACATAAATGGTAGCAATCCTTTTGGATCCATCTCATAGACTAATAGAGAAAAAAACAAAAGTAAATAAATGGGGCCTAATTAAACTCAAAAACTTTGGTATAGCAAAAGAAACCATAAACAAAACAAAGAGATAACCTACAGAATGGGAGAGAATATTTTCAAACGATGTGACCAACAAGGGATTAGTCTCCAAATTTTACAAATAGTTCATGTGGCTTGATATCAAAGAAATAGCCCAATCAAAAAATGGGCAAATGACCTAAATAGACATTTCTCCAAAGAAGGCATACAGATGGCCAAAAGGCCTATGAATATATACTCAACATTGCTAAGTATTAGAGAAATGCAAATTAATGCTACAATGAAGCATCATCTTACTCCAGTCAGAGTGAGTGAAGTGAAAGTTGCTCAGTTCTGTCTGACTCTCTGAGACCCCAGGGACTGTAGCATGCCAGGCTCCTCTGTACTCGGTGATTCTACAGGCCAGAGTACTGGAGAGGATAGCAGTTCCCTTCTCCAGGGGATCTTCCCAACCCAGGGATCGAACCCAGGTCTCCCACATTGCAGGCGGATTCTTTACCCACAGAGCCACCAGAGAAGCCTAAGAATACTGGAGTGGGTAGCTGTTCCCTTCTCCAGGGATCTTCCCAACCCAGGAATCAAACCGGGGTCTCCTGCATTGCAGGCAGATTCTTTACCAGCTGAGCTACCAGGGAAGCCCTGGTAAGTATTACAGAATGAAGTATCATGTCACTCCAGTCAGAGTGGCCATCATCAAAAATCCTCCAAATAATAGATGCTGGAGAGGGTGTAGAGAAAAGGGAACCCAAGTACACTGCTGGTGGGAATGTAAATTGGTACAGCCGCTATAGAGAGAACAGTATAGAGTTTCCTTAAAAAACTAAAAATAGAACTACCATATGATCCAACAATCCCACTCCTAGGCATATATCCAGAGAAAACCACAATTCAAAAAGATACATGCACTTCAATGTTCATAGCAGCATTATTTACAATTGACAAGATATGGAAGTCACCTAAGTGTCCATTAACAGATGAAGAAAGAAAGAATATGTGGCAGGGTGTGTGTGTGTGTGTGTGTGTGTATATATATAAACATGCCAAGATTTCATTTTTTTATGGTTGAATATGTTTTTTATAGAGAGAAGACATAGAAGACATAAAAAAGCACCAAAGCAAAAATTGCATGCTGAAAGTCAGACTCACCTTTCCTTGGTTCCCTTTTCTCCAGTAACGACTCAAGTCCTGAATGTTTGGTTGCTCTGCTTCAGTGAGACTACCACAGCACTAGGCCACCATTTTCTTCCATATTTCCATGTCCCATGATTTGAAATGAGAAATGCCCTGGGGAGAAAAACAGTGTAGAATATGAGACTCTTTGAATGCATGAAGCTACTCTGAGATCTTGGCCCTCTAGTTCTGGCTGCAGCAATCCCA
Organism: Bos mutus; assembly: GCF_027580195.1. NCBI lineage: Eukaryota > Metazoa > Chordata > Mammalia > Artiodactyla > Bovidae > Bos > Bos mutus. Next base: position 48,308,385 of record NC_091626.1, on the reverse strand, counting down.
CTGCTGGGCATATAGCCCCCAAAGGAAAAAACTCTAATTAAAAAAGGTACATGTACCCCAATGTTCATAGCAGCACTACTTAAAATAGTCAAGAAATGAAAGCAACCCAAGTCCCCATCAACAGATGACTGGCTTAAAAAATGTCGCATACATACACACACACACACACACACAATGAATTACAACTCAACCTAAGAAAAATGAAATATTGCTATTTCCAGAAACATGGATGGACCTAGATAATAATATGCTTAGGGAAATATGTCAGACAGAGAAAGACAAATACTACATATCATCACTTATATGTGGAATCTAAAAAATATTACAAATGAATGTATATACAAAAGACAGATTTTTTGACATAGAAAACAAACATGATTACCAAAGAGGAGAGGGAGGGGCACAGGGACAAATGAGTATAGGATGAACAAACTGCTATGTATGTAATATATATATATATATATATATATATATATATATATATATATATATATATATAGTTAGGATTTATGGCTTGCCAGAGGAATTATACTCAATATCTTGTAATAAAGAAAAAGAAAGAACTGAATCACTAGTCACCTGAAACTAACACAATATGGTAAATCAACTTACTTCAATTAAAAAAATAAATAAAAATTTAAAAAAAGACCAAATTGTGTTTCCTATTTTTCTCTCTCTCATTTGCCCCCATATATATCTATGATCTAAAGACAGAGAGGGGTGAAGAAAGCAAGAGATAAAGAAGGGACTGGAAAAAGAGGAAGGGAGATAAGAGTTTCCAGATAAATATCACTTAAGGTGATATGACTTCCTGCAAAATGAATTTAACTCCTCAAAGGAAAAAATATTAGATTGTATTTGAAAACAAATAACAAAACCTCCTGCATAGTTAATGTGAGGTCAAGAAAATTTCATTAGTGAACTCTAGTAGTGTTCTGGTAGCATCTTCAGGGTTTTCTATGTCCAGTATCATGTCATCTGCAACAGTGACAGTTTTACTTATTTTCCAGTTTGGATTCTTTTTATTTCCTTTTCTTCTCTGATTGCCATAGATAGGACTTCCAAAACCATGTTGAATAAAAGGGCAAGAGTGGACATCCTGGTACTGTTCCTGATCTCAGAGAAAATGCTTCTAACTCTTCACTGTAGAGGAGATGTACATACATACAGTGAAATATTAGTCCGCCGTTATAAAGAACACAGTCACACCATTTGCAGCAGCATGGAAAGACCTGGAGATTATGACACTAAGGGAAGTGAGTCAGACAAAGACAAATGTCTATGATATCACTTGTATGTGGAGTCTAAAAAAAAAAAAATAAATGAACTTATTTACAAAACAGAAACAGAATCACAGACTTGAAAACAAACTTACGGTTACCAAAGGGGAGATGTGTGTTGTGGGGGATAAATTAAGAATTTGGGATTAACATAAACACACTATGCTATGCTATGCTAAGTCACTTCAGTCGTGTCCGACTCTGTGTGACCCCATAGACGGTAGCCTACCAGGCTCCCCCGTCCCTGGGATTCTCCAGGCAAGAACACTGGAGTGGGTTGCCATTTCCTTCTCCAATGCATGAAAGTGAAAAGTGAAAGTGAAGTCACTCAGTCGTGTCCGACTCTTAGCGACCCCATGGACTGTAGTCTACCAGGCTCCTCTGTCCATGGGATTTTCCAGGCAAGAGTACTGGAGTGGGGTGCCATTGCCTTCTCCGATAAACACACTAACCATGTATAAAATAGATAATCAGTAAAAACCTACTGTATAGCACAGGGAACTCTATTCAGTATTCTGTAATAATCTATATGGGAAAATAATCTGAAAAAGAATGGATATATATACATGTGTAAGTGAATCACTTTGCTGTATACCTGAAATACCACTTTGTAAATCTACTATACTCCAATACAAAATAAAAATTAAATTAAAAAAAGAAAATTTCATTGGAATATGGGTCAGGAGCTCTGACTTCTTATGGCAGTGATGCTACTGATTGGTGTGAGGCGGGGCATGCCACCCAACTCCCCTAGACCTTAGGGTCAGTTCATCAGTGGAGAAATTGGTCAGCATGGTCTCAAAGACAGTTTCTTATTCACACATTCTATGAGTTGGTTCTGCCAGTACTGCCTGCTATGTATTTGCAATTGTTTTTGATGGGAAAGAGGGAGGGAGGAAGGGAGGAAAGAAGAATGAAAGGGGAAAAGATCAAACTGGATGCTCTCCCGAGAGGGCAGCGCTTGGCTCTGGCACTGGCTTCTGTCTCTCTAGTCCCTGGTGTCCTCCTATCTCCAGCTTTTTCTCAGTCTCACCTCATAGAGGTGCTAAACCCCAGAGTAGTGCTTCTGGCTGAGTCAGCTGAACACAGTTTCTTACTGGTGATTCACTGAGATCTTACAACTTCTTTCCTCTCTGCCATTTTTAGTATCAAAAGTATAAGGAAATAAAAGTAAGACACTCATGCAAGGTCAAAAGAGGGCCTCTTTAAAATTCTCAATACCTTATCCCTGGGCTTAGAGGAGATTCTTTGGGTCCCAGTTTCCTCAAGATTCAAGTGGAAACAACAGAACTTGAGCTATTTCCTTCATAGTTATATAGAATTTTTCAGTTTGTGTATTCTTTGAGCCTCACAGCAACCCTGTCTGGTGGGCAGAGTGATCGTGCTGAACTCACTTTCAGGAAGAGGGAACTAAGACACAGAGAGGTTAAGTGCTTTGTCCAATGTCACACAGGAAGTAACAGAGCTGAACTCACTGAGTGACAGCAAGTCTGTAGCTTCTTAGCCGCAGTTCTTCATTCTGGCACCAGGCTCTCCTCAGAGATCTGGGATATCTCCACAGTCTATCCTCCTAAACCAATCATTTTGCTTAAGGATACAGAATTAAGGAAGCAGTGCAAACAAGTTCAATGTATTTTGAAATGTGTATTTCAGGTGTTCTCTTTTCAATGAAAATTAGCAAGATTTCCACCTTTCCCTTATGCATTTCATGAAGTTATTAATAGATGGTGGTGGAGTATAGACAAGGAAAATGTGCCTGACACTATTTTTTTTTTTTAATTACTAGAAAACAACAAATCAGAAAGGCTTTACTTCTGATTTTTACAGCCAGGAAAAATTTTTACTTATATTACTCTGTGAGTATGTGCACAAAATGCCTTGAGATTTATACAATCTAGTTACCTCAGTTAAATAACTCAGAATTACTATTTTAGGTTAAAAAAATTAGACACAAAGTTTAATAGTGGAAGAAGCCAGAAACGATGATGCCTTCTGGACTGTAAATGGCTTTTGTGGGTCAGGGATCAGATAATTATGTGAGGCCACAGTTTTCCAATTTTTACATTAACATCTGGTATTAAATGTCTGCACTGTGCTCTACTGCGTCACATTTCATTCCTTGGTGAGAATTCATAAACTTTTGCAATTCTGTAGCCTAAGCATTTTGCCGAACTGCCTGGAAGCCAGAATTAAATGACCCATGTGTTTAAAAATGCTCATTGCAAAAGATCTGGAGGATCCGGCTAGGCTGATCTGTAGGACTGGAGCTATGATTTAACCAAGAAAGCGGCCTATCTGTCCTCACGTTTCAAAATTTCCTGGCAGATCCATTCCTGTAACTGGTGAAAAATGCAAATCAGCTTGGAGCTGCGTACGTAAATGTCCAGAGTTCAAAAAATAATCATGATGAGCTGGCCAGAAATCTCTGGCTATCTCAAGTTTGGTTCCAGTAAAGTTTATAAGGGCAAGTTTAAATTTTTAATAAACTGCATCCCTGGGTTTATAAAAAAAAATATGTTACTGGATCAGGATGCATAGTCATATGATGGTGAACTTACTTTGGAAGTAATGATCAAGGAGAAATGTAGTCGCTTCATCTTTGTTACAAATATTTCTATGTTCCCTGTCTTCCTGAATGAGCAGAAAGGAGGATATTTCTCTGATGTTGATGATTTTACTTCTGGTCCCCTCTCTGCCGCTCCCCTCAGTGTGCAGCACTGTATAAATATGTAAGTACAAACTAATGGACAGAGATTGGATGAGAATTACACTGACTCTAACACATCCTCAGAAACTTTTTTGAATAAAATCTGTATTACTTTCTTGAGACGATGACACTTTTATTAAGTAATGATTGAAAAAGAATTAATTTGGGATCATGATTAGGTGATTGGGAGAGATATTAAAATCATTATCAATGTGTTCAGCAAGGACACTGACCAGTAAGAATGGACAGAAGCATGAATGACTGATGCTTCCCTACTGTTAACTGTGGCTGGCATTCAGCCCTATTCTGATCACATGCTAAGTCACATATGGAAACTGTACCTATTTTTATTTATAATGTGCCTACTTGGTCTGATCCCTGGGTTGGGACGATCCCCTGGAGAAGGGAAAGGCCACCCACTCCAGTTTTCTGGCCTGGAGAATTCCATGGATTGTATAGTCCATGGGGTTGCCAAGAGTCAGATATGACTGAACGACTTTTACTTTACTTGGTCTGAACTAGATAAAAACAAAATTTCTAAGCTAAGTAATTCATAGATACTATATGGCAGGTCAAAATATTTTCTTGGTATTGCTGTGCTATACCAGCTAATTGTTTATATTTCCTAAAGCTATGTGTTTTGAACAACAGGAATAGTTTCTAACTGTATAGCATTAATGACAAACTATCCTGAGGTATTGTGAATGGTTTCTTATCTTTATGAATTCCTGACATTATTGGTAAAATATTTTTATAAATAAACATCTTATAAATGATTACGTAGCTTATACCAGAAAAACAAAAAACCCAATCAAAAAGTGGGTAGAAGACCTAAACAAACATTTCTCCAAAGAAGACATACAGATGGCTAACAAACACATGAAAAGATGCTCAACGTCACTCATTATTAGAGAAATGAAAATAAAAACTACAATGAGGTATTACCTCACAGTGATCAGAAAGGCCCATCATCAAAAAAATCTACGAACAATAAATGCTGGAGAGGATGTGGAGGAAAGAGAACCCTCTTGCACTGTGGGTGGGAATGTAAATTGATACAGACAGTATGGAAATTCCTTAAAAAACTAGGAGTAAAAGTACCATATGACTCAATAATCCCATTACTGGGCCTATACCCTGAGAAAACCGTAATTGAAAAAGACACATGAACCCCAGTGTTCATTGAAGCACTCTTTACAATAGCCAGGACATGGAAGCAACCTAGATGTCCATTGACAGATGAATGGATAAAGAAGCTGTGGTATGTGTGTGTACACACACACACACACACACACACAATGGAATATTACTCAGCCATAAAAAGGAATGTATTTGATTTGAGTCAGTTCTAATGAAGTGGATGAACCTAGGGCTTATTATACAGAGTAAAGTAAGTCAGAGAGAGAAATACAAATATATTAATGCATATATATATGGAATCTAGAAAGCTGATACTAATGAAGCTATTTGCAGGGCAGCAATGGAGATGCAGACATAGAGAACAGACTTGTGGACATGGATTGAGGGAAGGAGAGGGTGGGACAGCTGGAGAAGCAGCATGGAAACATATGCACTACCATGTGAAAAGCAGATAGTGGGAACTTGCTGTATGATGCAGGGAACTCAACATGGGGATTAAAAGAGGGGTCGGATGGGGAGGGAGGTGGGAGGGAGATTCAGGAGTCAGGGGAGATACATATACCTATGGCTGATTAATGCTGAATGTATGACAGAAACTAACACAATATTGCAAAGCAATAATCCTTCAATTAAAAAATTAAATATATACATAACTGAAAAAAAAGGAAAAAAAACACAGTATGGTTCAGGACCTCAGAGCAATAGTCCTTGTTCCTATAACTTTGTTTGTGACCAGCTGGGAGAGCCAGACACCAACAGAGGTGACATGGGAGCCATGGAAATAATGACATTCACTAGGGACCAAGGACTAGGCCCTCTCCTGGCTCCTGGGACCAAGTAAGAGCTGAGATTTTTATAGAAGCCAAAGGGATGTATGGAAAGACTAGAGGTTGAGAGCTAGCCTAACTGGATATAGAAAGATAAAAGAATGTGATACGATCAGATCAGATCAGATCAGTCCCTCAGTCGTGTCCAACTCTTTGCGACCCCATGAATCGCAGCACGCCAGGCCTCACTGTCCATCACCAACTCCTGGAGTTCACTGAGACTCACGTCCATCGAGTCAGTGATGCCATCCAGCCATCTCATCCTCTGTCATCCCCTTCTCCTTTTGCCCCCAATCCCTCCCAGCATCAGAGTCTTTTCCAATGAGTCAACTCTTCGCATGAGGTGGCCAAAGTACTGGAGTTTCAGCTTTAGCATCATTCCTTCCAAAGAAATCCCAGGGCTGATCTCCTTCAGAATGGACTGGTTGGATCTCCTTGCAGTCCAGGGGACTCTCAAAAGTCTTCTCCAACACCACAGTTCAAAAGCATCAATTCTTCGGTGCTCAGCCTTCTTCACAGTCCAACTCTCACATGCATACATGACCACTGGAAAAACCATAGCCTTGACTAGACGGACCTTTGTTGGCAAAGTAATGTCTCTGCTTTTGAATATGCTATCTAGGTTGGTCATAACCTTCCTTCCAAGGAGTAAGCGTCTTTTAATTTCATGGCTGCAGTCACCATCTGTAGTGATTTTGGAGCCCAGAAAAATAAAGTCTGACACTGTTTCCACTGTTTCCCCATCTATTTGCCATGAAGTGATGGGACTGGATGCTATGATCTTCATTTTCTGAATGTTGAGCTTTAAGCCAACTCTTTCACTCTCCACTTTCACTTTCATCAAGAGGCTTTTTAGTTCCTCTTCACTTTCTGCCATAAGGGTGGTGTCATCTGCATATCTGAAGTTATTGATATTTCTCCCGGCAATCTTGATTCCAGCTTGTGTTTCTTCCAGCCCAGCGTTTCTCATGATGTACTCTTCATATAAGTTAAATAAACAGGGTGACAGTATACAGCCTTGACGTACTCCTTTTCCTATTTGGAACCAGTCTATTGTTCCATGTCCAGTTCTAACTGTTGCTTTCTGACCTGCATACAAATTTCTCAAGAGGCAGATCAGGTGGTCTGGTATTCCCATCTCTTTCAGAATTTTCCACAGTTTATTGTGATCCACACAATCAAAGGCTTTGGCATAGTCAATAAAGCAGAAATAAATGCTTTTCTGGAACTCTCTTGCTTTTTCCATGATCCAGCGGATGTTGGCAATTTGATCTCTGGTTCCTCTGCCTTTTCTAAAACCAGCTTGAACACCAGGAAGTTCACGGCTCACGTATTGCTGAAGCCTGGTTTGGAGAATTTTGAGCATTACTGTACTAGCGTGTGAGATGAGTGCAATTGTGCGGTAGTTTGAGCATTCTTTGGCATTGCCTTTCTTTGGGATTGGAATGAAAACTGACCTTTTCCAGTCCTGTGGCCACTGCTGAGTTTTCCAAATTTGCTGGCATATTGAGTGCAGCACTTTCACAGTATCATCTTTCAGGATTTGGAATAGCTCAACTGGAATTCCATCACCTCCACTAGCTTTGTTCGTAGTGATGCTTCCTAAGGCCCACTTGACTTCACATTCCAGGATGTCTGGCTCTAGGTCAGTGATCACACCATCATGATTATCTGGGTCGTGAAGATCTTTTTTGTACAGTTCTTCTGTGTATTCTTGCCATCTCTTCTTAATATCTTCTGCTTCTGTTAGGTCCATACCATTTCTGTCCTTTATCGAGCCCATCTTTGCATGAAATGTTCCTTTGGTATCTCTGATTTTCTTGAAGAGATCCCTAGTCCTTCCCATTCCATTGTTTTCCTCTATTTCTTTGCATTGATCGCTGAAGAAGGCTTTCTTATCTCTTCTTGCTATTCTTCGGAACTCTGCATTCAGATGTTTATATCTTTCCTTTTCTCCTTTGCTTTTCACTTCTCTTCTTTTCACAGCTCTATACATCTCCAAATTTCTGTGGAGCAAACCCAGATCCATTGAATAATTCTTTGACTTGCTATTTTGTATAGTAATCATTATTATTAGCTCATTCTGAGAAGTTCTAAGATGAGATATGTGTGTCCAGTCCAAGCTGCCTGTAGGTCTCTTGTGCTCTTTATCACTCCACACTTATCCCCAACCCTCCTCCTTTTAGCTACACTGTGGTGGTGTTCCTTGGTCCATCCACCCATTAGGCTGAAATCACGGGTATCAGATCTAAACCCCCAAAGGCTATTCTCAATTATATACTCATCAACTGCTGCTTAGCTTTCACTTTTGGCTTTCTATCTGATCCTCCAGGCCTGAGGACTTTCTCCAAAACAGCACCACAGAGCAGTCAGAGGCATTTAGTTGACTTGCTGCTGGATGGGAGGGCTCCCAGGTTAAAAAAAAAAAAAAGACATGGGGTGGAGAAAATGTGTAGAGTGCCTTCCCTGAGTCCTGGACACCTGGGAAGCTCCAAAGAGGAACTATGTTTCTTTGGATATCAGTGATAATTGAGACAGTGTTGTAAGGTGGGTAGTTTGTCTTGAGCATCGTCCTTCACTCAGTCTGTACTCTTTTCACCATCAAACACCCTATCCAGGTTGGCCTTCATAGTCTCTCTGTTATCTCAGAGATCTGCTAAACATCTATGGCAGACATCTGCTGTTATCTCAGACATCTGCTAAATATCTGTAGAACTGTTCCAGGTGACATTTCTGCATTCTAACAGAGGATAGTATAGTTTCTACTTCATGCAGGAACCCTCTTCAGAATAAGCCTACAGGTGGCATTCACCCTCTGCCCAAGTGTTCTCAGGGATGCTGTGTTCACTAGCTCAAGGCAGCCAGTCCCCTAAGAGTACAGCCCCATTGTGAGGAAATGGCCCCTTCTCCCAACCTGAAATCTGGTTACCCCCAGTCACCACCCAGTGCCTGCTTCCACCTTTTGAGAATATGTTGAGTCAGTCTCTTCCTCATGATAGCATCTCAAATATTTGAAAACAGGTGTTCTTCCTTCTGGCCTCCTCTCTTCTCTGAGTTATACTGCAGGTTCTTTTAACTGACTGTAGTCTTTAAAGTGATCTGTGGTCTGATAATGGAAGTTGGAATCATCCGTAATCTCTCAAATGTTTTCATATTCCCTGAGAACCTTGTCAAGATCTGGAAGGGACTACTTTGAAGCTGAAAAAATATGGACAAATATGATGAGAGGGGTGTTAAAATACAAAGATGATGGTGAGAGGGGTGTTAAAAGACTGGCAAGCTCTCATCTACATAGTCAAGGTGGTTTCCCTAATACTAGTGCTTAGTGGGGATAGTCCTGTGTCTCCTTGGCATAAACAAGTTGATGAACAGTATCAAGATGGTGGAATAGGAGGATGTGGAGCTCACCTTTCCACACAAAGACATTAAAAATATGTCAAAACATGTGGAACAATCCACATGAAAAACTAATGGGAACTGGCAGAACTTCTATGCAACCAAACCTGTGAGAAAGATCTCCATGTAAATGGGTGCATGCTGTCACTTTCAGTTCAGTTCAGTCGCTCAGTCGTGTCCGACTCTTTGCAACCCCATGAATCGCAGCACACCAGGCCTCCCTGTCCATCACCAACTCCTAGAGTTCACTCAGACTCACGTCCATCGAGTCAGTGATGCCATCCAGCCATCTCATCCTCTGTCGTCCCCTTCTCCTCCTGCCCCCAAATCCCTCCCAGCATCAGAGTCTTTTCCAGTGAGTACTCTTCGCATGAGGTGGCCAAAGTACTGGAGTTTTAGCTTTAGCATCATTCCTTCCAAAGAAATCCCAGGGCTGATCTCCTTCAGAATGGACTGGTTGGATCTCCTTGCAGTCCAAGGGACTCTCAAGAGTCTTCTCCAACACCACAGTTCAAAAGCATCAATTCTTTGGCGCTCAGCCTTCTTCACAGTCCAACTCTCACATCCATACATGACCACAAGAAAAACCATAGCCTTGACTAGACGGACCTTTGTTGGCAAAGTAATGTCTCTGCTTTTGAATATGCTATCTAGGTTGGTCATAACTTTCCTTCCAAGGAGTAAGCATCTTTTAATTTCACTTTAGTTGTGTCCAATTCTTTGTGACTCTATGGACTGTAGCCCACCAGGCTCCTCTGTCCATGGGATTCTCCAGGCAAGAATATTGGAGTGGGTTGCTATGCCCTCCTCCAGGGGATCTTCCTGATCTGGGCAGGTGGATTCTTTTACTGCTGAGTCATCAGAGAAGCCTGTGTAAATGGGTACCATGGTGAAAAGACATAAAGTCTAAACCTCTGTCCCTGGGAGGGATCTGAGAGGGAGAATAGGTCCACAAAGATGAACCCTCACCTTGGGGAGTGAGTAGGTGAAACCACAGACTGGGCCTCCCAGTCCTGTGGTCTACATGGAGGAGACAAGCCTCCTTGGCTGTTGAGAGAGCTGTTGGAACAAAAGGACTGGGGAAGCCGAGACTTTACCTGCAAAGAATGTGTGAGTACTGGCTTGCCAACAATCAGGGAGGAAAGAACTTCGCACTAGTGGCTGCTGCCTCACCATGCTCCTGAATCCAAGCGGGGCAAACACCCTGGCCCTGTTCACTCCCCACCATAACTTAGTGTGGGATCTGAGACAGCCAAGCACTGGGAAAAGACTTGGTATAGCTAGTCAGAGATAGCCCGAGGGCCTGGAGTGAAGCTGGGTTGGGACAGTAGCAGGCATTGTCAATGATTACAGTAGCACTGGAACTGGTGCACCTTGGTCCCTGCTCCTGTCCCCACTCCAACCCAACAAAGGCTCTGGCCCTGCTCACTCCATGCCGCAACTTGGCTTGAGGTCTGAGCCAGGTGGGCCCAGGGGGAACACTTGGTCTAGCTGCTCAGGGAGAGCCCAGGGAGCCTGGAGTGTTGTCCAGGTGGGGCGATGGTGGCCACTGTTGGTGCTTTCTCCGGTGGTGCAGCAGGAGATACCTTAACCTGCATGCCACGATCCGTCTTCCAGCCAGTGAGTGCTTTGACCCTCTCCCTTACACCACAGCCTTGTAAAAGATCTGAGATGAACATATGGGAGAAGGGATGTGATCGGGCTGTGTTCTAGTGGAACCACAGATGGCTACACAGGTAGCACATTAGTCCTCTGTGAGCTCACGGGCCTCAACTGGCTTCAGTGATCACCTCCTCTGAGGCAGGGCAGGCATTCATGGGAAATGGAGCCTGATCAAGTCCGAACTTCAGGATTTCTACTCCAACATTTGGTGAGCAGATCTGGTCCCTGACAGGGTTGCAACAGCCATGGAGCAAGAAAAAGTCCTGCCTCACACGCTTCATAGGCTTTAGATTCCCCAATACCAACCACATCCCTATCAGGGTATAGTGGCCAACACACTCTGAGGGAAGACATGGCTCGTATCCTTATCAAAACTATGTCTTGCATCCAACATATTGGTCACACACAGTCTACACAGTGATGCTCCCACATAAAAACACCTCTTCAAGAGCACAATAGTTAACTATTTCTCCTAAATTCCTAGAGACTGAGAAAGTCAAGTAAAATTAAAAGGCAGGGGAACAACTCCCAATTAAGAGAACAAGCAAAATCCCCTGCAAGAACAAATAAAACAAAGCTCACCAGTATATCAGGTCCCAAGTTCAAAAAGCTGGTAATAGAAATTTCTAACTAAAAGGTTTACTGAAAGAAACAGGGATCATTAAAACAAGGAATTGGAAACTATCAGGATAAGCAAACAAAAAAATTAATTTCTGAGATTAAAAAACAATCTAGAAGCAATGGATAGCTGACTAAATGAGACAAAAGAATGAATCAGTGATCTGGAAGACAGGATAGTGGAAATCAGCCAATTAAAACAGCAGACAGAAAGACAAATGAAAAAAAAAAGGAAGCAACATTCAAGATCTACAGGTTAATATAAAACATGACAACCTACACATAACAGGGAATCCAGGAGAAGAGAGAAAATGGTATCAAAACGTATTTAAAGAAATTACGTTCTTTTTAGCCATCCATTCTTTGGAGAAATGTTTATTTAGATCTGCTCATTTTTTGATTGGGTTGTTTGCTTTTTTGATATCAAACTGCATGAGCTGTTTGTATGTTTTGGAGAGTAATTCCTTGATGGTCACTTTATTTGCATATATTTTCCTCAATTCTGTGGGTTGTCTTTTTATTTATTGTTTCCTTTGCTGTGCAAAAACTTTTAAGTTTAATTAGGTCCCATTTGTTTATTTTTGTTTTTATTTTCAATATTCTAGGAGGTGGATCCAAGAAGATTGCTGGAATTTATGTCAAAGAATGTTCTCCTCTGTTTTCAACTAAGAGTTTTACAGTATCTGGTCTTATGTTTGGCTCTTTAATTCATTTTGAGTTTATTTTTGTATAATATATTAGAGAATGTTCTAATTCCATTCTTTATATATGGCTGTCCAGTTTTCCCAGCACCACTTATTGGAAAGACTGTCTTTTCTCCGTTGTACATTCTTGCCTCCTTTGTCATAGATTAATTGACCATAGGTGCATGAGTTTATTAGTAGGCTTTCTATCCTGTCCCATTGATCTATATTTCTGTTTTGGTACCAATACCATACTGTTTTGATTACTGTAGCTTTGTAGTGTGGTTTGAAGTCAGGGAGTTTGATTCCTCCAGCTCCATTTTTCTTTCTCAGGATTGCTGTGGCTATTTGGGATTATTTGTGTTTCCATACACATTAAAAAATATTCTAGGTCTGTGAAAAAGGCCATTGGAAATTTGATAGGGAAGATATTGAATCTTGGGTAGTAAAGTCACTTTGACAATATTGATTCTTCCAATCCATGAACATGGTATATCTTTCTGTTTGTGTCATCTTCAATTTCTTTCATTAGTGTCTTATAGTTTTCAGAGTACAGGTCTTTTGCCTCCATAGGTAGGTTTGTTCCTACATATTTTATTCTTTTTGATGAGATGGTAAATGGATTGTTTCCTTAGTTTCTGTTTCTAGTATTCTGTTGTTTGTGTGTAGAAGTGCAAGAGATTTCTGTGTATTAATTTTGTACCTGTATCTTTACTAAATTCACTCATGAGCTCTAGTGGTTTTCTCACAGCATCTTTAGGATTTTCTGTATATAGTATCATGTCATCTGCAAACAATGACAGTTTTACCTCTTTTCCAATTTAGATTCCTTTTATTTCTTTTTCTTCTTTGATTGGAATAGCTAGGATTTTCAAAACTATGTTGAATAAAGGTGGCAAGAGTGGACATTCTTGTCTTGTTCCTGATCTGAGAGAAAACACTTTCAGCTTTTCACCATTGAGTATGATGTTTTCTTTGTCATATATAGTCTTTATCATATTGAGGTAGGTTCTCTTTATGCTGACTCTGGAGAATATTTTTCATAAATGGGTATTGAATTTTATCAAAAGATTTTCTGCATCTATTGAAATATTCATATGGTTTTTATTCCTCAGTCTTACTGTGGTGAGTCACACAAATTGATTTGCAGATATTGAAAAGTCCTTGCATCTCAGGGATAGATAAATCACCTTGATCATGGTGCATGATCCTTTAATATATTGTTAGATTTGGTCTGCTAGTATTTTGTTGAGGATTTTTGGTTCTGTATTCATCAGTGATATTGGAAAAATGCTCAACATTGCTACTTATTAGAGAAAAGGAAATCAAAACTATAATGAAGTATACACACGAGTCAGAATGACTGTCACCAAAAGTCTACAAACAATAAATGCTGGAGAGGGTGTGAAGAAAAGGGAACCCTTCAAAACTGTTGGTGGGAATGTAACTTGGTACAACCACTATGGATAACAGTATGGCAGTTTCTTAAAAAACTAATAATAGAAATAACATAAGATCCAGGAATCCCACTCAAGGTCATATATCTGGAGAAAATTATAATTTGAAAAAATGCATGCACCCTGATATTCATTGCAGCACTATTTGCAACAGCCAAGACCTGGAAGCAACCTAAATATCTATTGACAGAGGAATGGATAAGGAAGATGTGGTACATAAGTATAATTGAATATTACTCAGCCATAAAAAAGAATGAAATAATGCCATTTGTAGCAACATCGATGGACCCAGAGATTGTCACACTGAGTGAAGTAAGTCAGACAGAGAAAAATAAATATCATATGATATCACTTCTATGTGGAATCTAAAAAATTATACAAATGAACTTATTTACAAAATAGAAATAGACTCTCAGACTTCAAAAACAAACTTATGATTACCAAAGGGGAAAGGTTGTGGGGGATAAATTAGTAATTCAGGATTAACATATATACACTTCTATATATAAAATAGATAATAAACAAGGACTTACTCTATGTCACAGGAAACTCTACTCAAAATTCCATAATAGCCTATATGGGAAAAGAATCTGAAAAAGAATGGATATAACTGAACCAATTTGCTGTACACTTGAAACCAACACAACACTGTACATCAACTATACTCCAAATAAAAATTATATTAAAAATTATGGCCCCAAACTTCCCAAACCTAAAAAAGGAAACATGTATCCTGGTACAGGAAGCACAGAGGGTCTCAAACAAGACAAACCAAGCAGTCTCATGCCAAAACATGTCAAAATTAATATGGCAAAAGTTAGACATAAAAGAGGATTCTAAAGACAGCAGGAAACAAACAAGGAGTCACTTATAAGGAACCCTCATAAGGTTATCAACTAATTTCTCTGCAGAAACTTTGCAGGCCAGAAGGGAGTGGCATGATGTATCCCAAGCCCTGAAGGGGAAAACCCTGCAACATAGGATACTCTACTCTGAAATATTATAATTTAGAATAGAAAGAGAGATAAAATATTTCTCAGACAAGCAAAAGATAAAAGGATTCAGCAATACTAAACATACCCTAAAAATAAATATTTAAGTGTCCTCTCTAAATAGCAAAGAAGAAAGAATCTATAAGAAAGGAAAAGCCACTATAGGAAAGGCAGATATAAAGTAAGGAATGAAGATTATATAAATAATCAGTACATACATTAAAAAAATATAAAAAATTTAAAAGTGATTATAACTACAATAAGCAGTAAAAGTATAAGCATGAATATATAAAATAGGACATCAAAACACAAAATGTGGAGAGCAGTTAACAATAGATCTTCAAGAACGTGTTTGAACTTGAATGACTATCAGTTTAAAGCAAGTTGGTATATTTATGGACCAACATACATGACCCTCAGTTCAGTTCAGTTGCTCAGTCATGTCCGATTATTTGTGACCCCGTGAATTGCAGCACGCCAGGCCTGCCTGTCCATCACCAACTCCCGGAGTTCACTCAAACTCACGTTCATCGAGTTGGTGATGCCATCCAGCCATCTCATCCTCTTTTGTCCCCTTCTCCTCCTGCCCCCAATTCCTCCCAGCATCAGAGTCTTTTCCAGTGAGTCAACTCTTCGCATGAGGTAGCCAAAGTACTGGAGTTCAGCTTTAGCATCATTCCCTCCAAAGAAATCCCAGGGCTGATCTCCTTCAGAATGGACTGGTTGGATCTCCTTGCAGTCCAAGGGACTCTCAAGAGTCTTCTCCAACACCACAGTTCAAAAGCATCAATACTTTGGCACTCAGCTTTCTTCACAATCCAACTCTCACATCCATACATGACCACTGGGAAAAGCATAGCCTTGACTAGATGGACCTTTGTTGGCAAAGTAATGTCTCTGCTTTTCAATATGCTATCTAGGTTGATCATAACTTTCCTTCCAAGGAGTAAGTGTCTTTTAATTTCATGGCTGCAGTCACCATCTGCAGTGATTTTGGAGCCCAGAAAAATAAAGTCTGACACTGTTTCCACTGTTTCCCCATCTATTTCCCATGAAGTGATGGGACCAGATGCCATGATCTTCGTTTTCTGAATGTTGAGCTTTAAGCCAATTTTGTCACCCTCCTCAAGAGACTTTTTAGTTCCTCTTCACTTTCTGCCATAAGGGTGGTGTCATCTGCATATCTGAGGTTATTGATATTTCTCCCAGCAATCTTGATTCCAGCTTGTGCTTCTTCCAGCCCATCGTTTCTCATGATGTACTCTGCATATAAGTTAAATAAGCAGGGTGACAATATACAGCCTTGACGTACTCCTTTTCCTATTTGGAACCAGTCTGTTGTTGCATGTCCAGTTCTAACTGTTGCTTCCTGACCTGCATACAGGTTTCTCAAGAGGCAGGTCAGGTGGTCTGGTATTCCCATCTCTTTCAGAATTTTCCACTGTTTATTGTGATCCACACAATCAAAGGCTTTGGCATAGTCAATAAAGCAGAAATAGATGTTTTTCTGGAACTCTCTTGCTTTTTCCATGATCCAGTGGGTGTTGGCACTTTGATCTCTGTTTCCTCTGCCTTTTCTAAAACCAGCTTGAACATCTGGAATTTCATGGTTCACGTATTGCTGACATGACCCTATGGTAACCCAAATCAAAAACATACAATAGAATCATAAAAATCAAAAGAAAGTAACTCAAGCATATTGCAAAAGAAAATCATCAAATCACAACAGAAAAAAAGAAGAACAAAGAAAAGTACAAAAGCCACAGGGAATCATGAAACAAAATGGCCCTAAAATACATACCAATCAATAATCACTTCTCATAGCAACAGAATAAATGTTTTGATCAAAAGACAGAGTGGCTGATTGTATTAAGAAAAAAACACCAAATATCTGCAATAAGCCACCAGTAAGTGACTCATTTCATGGTAAAAACCACACCCAGAATGACAATGATGGGATGGAATAAAAATATTTCACGCAAATGGAAGCAACAGGAAAGCTGAGGTAGCAATACCCACATCAGACAAAATAGACCTCAAAACAAAGGCTTTAACTAAAGAAAAAGAAAGGCATTATATAATTATAAATGGATCACTACAAGAAGATATTATAATTTTTAACATGTATTCTTGCCTGGAGAACTCCCATGGACAAAGGAGCCTGGTGGGCTACAGTCCATGGTGTTGCAAAGAGTTGGACATGACTGAGCGACTAAGCACAGCACAGCATGCGCACAATACATGAGTATCTCCATATATAGATAAAATACTAAGAGACATAAGAGAAATAGACAATAATACAGTAATAATAGGAGATTTTTAACACCTCACTGACATCAATAGATCATCCAAACAGAAATTCAACAAGGCAACAAAGGCCATAAATGACACTATAGATGAGTTGGGTTTAATTAATATCTACAGGAAACTACATCCAAAAGTGCCTTCATGGAACACTGCCTTGTCATGATGAAGGGGCTTGCGTAGCTCAGTGACGTTATGAGCCATGCCACGTAGTGCCACCCAAGACAGACAGGTCAGAGTGGAGAGTTCTGACAATGCATGGTCTACTGAAGAAAGGAATGGCAAGACAGTCAAGTATTCTTGCCATGAGAACCCCATGAACTGTTTAAAAAGGCAAAGAGATATGACACCCAAAGATGAGCACCCCCCCCCAGGTCAAAAGGTGTCCAATATGCTACTGGGGAAAAGTGAAGGACAATTACTAATAGCTCCAGAAAGAATGAAGTGGCTGGGCCTAAGTGAAACAATGCTCAGTTGTGGATGTGTCTGGTGATGAAAGTAAAATCCAATGCTGTAAAAAAACAGTGTTGCTTAAGAACCTGGAATGATAGGTCCATGAATCAAGATAAATTAGATGTGGTCAAGCAGGAGATGGTAAGAATAAACATCAGTATCTTAGGAATCAGTGAACTAAATGATTGGGAATGGGCAAATTTAATTCAGATGATCATTATATCTACTACTGTGGGCAAGAATCCTGTAGAAGAAATGGAGAAGCTCTCATAATCAGCAAAAAAGCCTGAAATGCAGTACTTGGGTGCAACCTCAAAAACTACAGAATGATCTCAGTTTGTTTTCAAGGCAAACCATTCAACATGACAGTAATCCAAGTCTATGCCCAAACCACTGATGCTGAAAAAGCTGAAGTTGAGCAGTTCTATGAAGACCTACCTGACCTTCTAGGATGAAGACCAAAAAAATATGTCCTATTCATCACAGGGGACTGGAATGCAAAAGTAAAAAGCCAAGAGATACCTGGAATAACAGGCAAGTTTGGCCTTGGAGTACAAAATGAACCAGGGCAAAGGCTAACAAAATTCTGCCAAGAGAATGCACTGGTCATAGCAAACACCCTTTTTCAACAACACAAGAGGTGACTTTACATATGGATATCACCAGATGGTTTATGCCAAAATCAGACTGATTACATTCTTTGTAGCCAAAGATGGGGAAGGACTATCCAGTCAGCAAAAACAAGACCTGGAGCTGAATGTGGCTCAGATCATCAGCTCCTTAAAGCAAAATTCAGGCTTAAACTAAATAAAGCAGGGAAAACCATTAGGCCACTCAGTTATGACCTAAATCAAATCCCCTATGATTATACAGTGGAGGTAACAAATAAATTTAATGGGTTAGATCTGGTAAACAGAATGCCTGAAGAACTATGGACAGAAGTTCATAACACTGTACAGGAAGCACTGACCAAAATCATCCCAAAGAAAAAGAAATGCAGAAAGGCAAAATGGTTGTCTGAGGAGGCTTTACAAATATCTGAGGAAAGGAGAGAAATGAAAAGAAAAGGGGAAAGGGAAAGGTACCCCCAACTGAATGCAGAGTTCCAGAGAATAATGAGAGACGAGAAGGCTTTATTCAATGAACAATGCAAAAAAAAAAAAAAGAGGAAAACAACAGAAGGGGAAAGAGTAAAAATCTCGTCAAGAAAATTGGAGCTATCAAAGGAATATTTCATGCAAAGATGGGCACAATAAAGGATATAAACCGTAAAGACATAATAGAAGTAGAAGAAATCAAGAAGTGATGGCAAGAACATACATAAGAACTGTACAAAAAAGATCTTAATGACCCAGATAACCACAGTGGTATGGCCACTCACCTAGAGCCAGACACCCTTCAGTGTGAAGTCAAGTGGACCTTAGGAAGCACTCCTGCAAATAAAGCTAGTGAAGGTGATGGAATTCCAGCAGAGCTATTTAAAATCCTAAAAGTTAATGCTATTAAAGTGCTGCACTCAATACATCAGGAAATTTGGAAAACCCAGCAGTGGCTACAGGACTGGAAAAGGTCAATCGTTATACCAATTCCCAAGAAGGGCAGTGCTAAAGAACTTTCAAACTACTAGACAATTGCACTTAAGATTATGCTCAAAATCCTTCAAGTGAGGTTTCAGCAATACTTGAATTGAGAAATTCCAGATGTACAAGCTGGGTTTAGAAAAGGTAGAGGAATCAGAAATCAAATTGCCAACATTCTCTGTATCATAGAGAAAGCAAGGGAATTCCAAAGAAACATCTACCTCTTCTTCATTGATTACACTATAGCCTTTGACTGTGTGGAGCATAACAAACTGTGGGAAACTCTTAAAGGGATGGGAATACCAGAACACCTTACTTTTCTCCTGAGAAACCTGTATGCAGTTCAAGAGGCAACAGTTAGAACATTACATGACACAACTGACTGGTTCCAAATTGGGAAAGGAGAATGAGAAGACTGTATATTGTCACCTGTTTATTTAAATTACATGCAGAGTACATCATGCAAAATGCTGGGGTGGATGAGTTAGAAGCTGGAATCAAGATTGCCAGAAGAAATGTCAACAACCTCAGACATGCAGATAATTCCACTCTAATGGCAGAAAGTGAAGAGGAACTAAAGAGTCTCTTGATGAGGGTGAAAGAAGAGAGTGAAAAAGCCAGATTAAAACTCAACATTAAAAAGACTAAGATCTTGGCATCCAGTCCCATCACATCATGGCAAATAGAAGGGGAAATGGTGGAAGCAGTGACAGATTTCCTCTTCTTGGGCTCTAAAATCACTGTGGATTTTACTACAGCCAGTAAATAAGAAGACAATTGCTTCTTGGAAGGAATGCAATGACAAGCCAAAACAGTGTATTAAAAAGCAAAGACATCACTCTATCTACAAAGGTCCACATAGTCAAAGCCATGGTCTTTCCAGTTGTCATGTACTGATGTGAGAGTTGGACCATAAAGAAAGTAAAGGCGCTAAAGAACTGATGCTGTCTAACTGTTGTGCTGGAGAAGATTCTTGAGATTTCCTTGGACATCAAGGAGATCAAACCAGTCAACCCTAAAGAAAATCAACCCTGAATACTAATTGATTCTGATGAATGACTGATACTAAAGCTGAAGCCCCAATACTTTGGCCACCTGATGTGAAAAGCCAACTCTCTGGAAAACACTCTGATGCTGGGAAAGATTGAAGGCAGAAGGAGAAGAGGGTGAGAGATGATGAGATGGTTGGAGGGCATCCCTGATTCAATGGACATGAACTTGGGCACATTCTGGGAGATGGTGTGGGATAGGGAGGCCTGGCATGCTGCAGTCCATGGGGTCACAAAGAGTCAGACATGCCTTGGCAACTGAACAACAACAGGGACAACACATCCAAAAGAAAGCAGAATACACATTCTTTTCAAGCCTGCATGGAATGTACTCCAGGATAGACCCCATACTGGGACACAAAACAAACCTCAAAATTTAAGAGAATAGAAATTATTTCAAGCATCTCTTCTGATTACAAAAATACAAAACTAAAAATCAACCACAGAAAGAAAAAGAAGAAAAGAACAAATATGTGGAGATTAAACAACATGCTATGAAAAATCCAATGGACATTGATGAAATCAAAGAAATCAAGAAATACCCTGAGACAAAAGAAAATGAAAATACAACTTTACAAAATTTATAGGATGCAACAAAAGAAGTTCTAAGTAATTCATAGTGAAACAGATTTTCCTCAAGAAACTAGTCTGAAGTAAAACAACATAACCTACCATCTAAAAGAACTAGGAAAAGAACAAAGCCCAAAGTCAGTAGAGGAAACTAAAAAAGATTAGAGAGTAAATTTTTAAAAAATAGAGGTAAAAACCAATAGAAAAGATCAATAAAAACCAAGAGCTGTTTTTTTCTAAAGACAAAATTAACAAACTTCTAGTAAGGTTTCTGAAGAAGAAAAGACATAGGATCCAAATAATTAAAATTAAAATGACAAAGGAGAAATAACAACTGACAGCACAGAAATACGAAAAATCACAAGAGAATACCACAAACTCTTACATGCTAAACTGGACAGTCTAGACGAAATGGACAAATTTTTAGCAACCTTCAGTCTGTCAGGAGTGATTTAAGAAGAAACAGATAATCTGAACAGACCAATCACTAGAAGTAAAACAGAATCTGTAATTTAAAAAATATGTAAACAAATGTCCATGACTGGAGGGATACACTGGTGAATTCTACCAATTATATAAATAAGAACTTGTACCTATTATTTTCAAATTATTCCCAAAAACTTGAAGAAGAGGGAACATTCCCAAATCATTCTACAAGGCCACCATTAGAAAACCAGACCAAGACACTACCATAAAAGAGAAGTACAAGCTAATATCTTTGAGGAATATATTAACAGATGCAAAAATCCTCAACAACATACTAGCAAACCAAATCCAAAAAACAAACAAACAAAAAAAACATAAAAAGAATATACACCATGATCAAGCTGAGTTCATTCCAGGGTTGCAAGAATGTTTCAACATATGCAAATCAAGCAATGTGATACTCCACATTAACAAAAACATAGACAAAAACATGATCATGTCAATAGATTCGGAAAAGGCTCTGATAAAATTCAAGAGTCATTCATGATAAAATCTCAAAGTAGATATAGAGGGAACATATCTCAACATAACAAAGGCTATTTATGACAACCCACAGCCCCTGGGCTTCCCAGGGGGCTCAGTGGTAAGGAATCCACCTGCCAATGCAAGAGCCCTAGGAGACACAGGTTCAATCTCCAGGTCAGGAAGATCCCCTGGAGGAGGAAATATCAACCCACACCAGTATTCTTGCCAGGATAATCCCATGGACAGAGGAGCCTGGCAGGCTACAGTTCATGGGGTTGCAAAGAGTTGGACATGACTGAGCGACTGAGCATGAGCATGCATAGCCAGCAAAATACTCAATGGTGAAAAGCTGAAAGCCTTCCTACTAAATTCAGAACCAAAACATGGATTCCTACTCTTAACACTTCTATTCAATACAATATGGGAAATACTAGCTATAGCAATCAGATGAGAAAAATAAATTAAAAATATCTAAATTGGAAGGGAAGAGGTAAAATTGTCACTGTTTTCAGATGACATGGTACTCTATGTAAAGAACCCTAAAGTCTCCACCCTAGGACTACTGAAACTAATGAATGAATTAAGCAATGTAGTATACAATTAACAAACAGAAATATCTTGGATTTTTATACACATAATGAGATATCAGAAAGCAAAAATTTACAAAAATCTCATTTAAAATTAGATAAAAAAAACTACCTAGAAATAAACTCAGCTAATCTGCATGCAGATCAGGAAGCAACAGTTAGAACTGGACATGGAACAGCAGACTGGTTCCAAATAGGGAAAGGAGTACGTCAAGGCTGTATATTGTCACCCTGCTTATTTAACTTATATGCAGAGTACATCATGAGAAACGCTGGACTGGAAGAAACACAAGCTGGAATCAAGATTGCCGGGAGAAATATCAATAACCTCAGAAATGCAGATGACACCACCCTTATGGCAGAAAGTGAAGAGGAACTCAAAAGCCTCTTGATGAAAGTGAAAGTAGAGAATGAAAAAGTTGGCTTAAAGCTCAATATTCAGAAAATGAAGATCATGGCATCTGGTCCCATCACTTCATGGGAAATAGATGGAGAAACAGTGTCAGGTTTTATTTTTGGGGGCTCCAAAATCACTGCAGATGGTGACTGCAGCCATGAAATTAAAAGACGCTTACTCCTTGGAAGGAAGGTTATGACCAACCTAGATAGCATATTCAAAAGCAGAGACATTACTTTGCCAACAAAGGTCCATCTAGTCAAGGCTATGGTTTTTCCTGTAGTCATGTATGGATGTGAGAGTTGGACTGTGAAGAAAGCTGAGTGCCAAAGAATTGATGCTTTTGAACTGTGGTGTTGGAGAAGACTCTTGAGAGTCCCTTGGACTGCAAGGAGATCCAACCAGTCCATTCTGAAGGAGATCAGCCCTGGGATTTCTTTGGAGGGAATGATGCTAAAGCTGAAACTCCAGTACTTTGGCCACCTCATGCGAAGAGTTGACTCATTGGAAAAGACTCTGATGCTGGGAGGGATTGGGGACAGGAGGAGAAGGGGACGACAGAGGATGAGATGGATGGATGGCATCACTGAATCGATGGATGTGAGTCTGAGTGAACTCTGGGAGTTGGTGATGGACAGGGAGGCCTGGCGTGCTGCGATTCATGGGGTTGCAAAGAGTTGGACACGACTGAGCGACTGAACTGAACTGAAGGAGGTGAAAGACATTTATACTGAAAACTATAAAACATTAGTAAAGGGAATTAAAGAGGATTGAAATATATCCCAGTTCTTAGATTGGAAAAATTAATATTTTTAATTTTAGTGATATTATTCAAAGCAATCTATAGATTTAGTACAAACCCTATCAAAATAACAAAACAGGTTGTAATGATCTGGATAACCACAATGGTGTTGTCACTCATCTAGAGCCAGACATCCTGGAAATCAAGTGGGCCTTAGGAAGCATAACTACAAACAAAGCTAGTACAGGTAATGGAATTCCAGTGGAGTGATTTCAAATCTTAAAAGATGATGCTGAGAAAGTCCTGCACTCAATATGCCAGCAAATTTGAAAAACTCAGCAATGGCCACAGGACTGGAAAAGGTCAGTTTTCATTCCAATCCCAAAGAAGAGCAATGCTAAAGAATGTTCAAACTACTGCAAAAATTGCACTCATTTCACATGCTAGCAAGGTAATGCTCATAATCCTTCAGTCTAGGCTTCAACTGTACATGAACCAAGAACTTCCAGATGTACAAGCTGGATTTTGAAAAGGCAGAGGAACCACACATCAATTTGCCAACATCCATTGGATCATAGAAAAAGCAAGAGAGTTCCAGAAAAAAAACAAAACAAAACATCTACTTCTGCTTCATTGACTATGCTAAAGCCTTTGTGTGGATCACAACAAACCGTGGAAAATTTTTAAAGAGATGGAAATACCAGACCACCTTACCTGTCTCCTGAGAAACCTGTATGCAGATCAAGAAGCAACAGTTAGAACCAGGCATAGAACAATGGACTGGTTCAAAACTGGGAAAGGGGTACATCAAGGCTGTATATTGTCACCTGCTTATTCAATTTCTATACAGAGTATATCATACAAAATGCCTGGCTGGATGAAACTGGAATCAAGATTTCTTGGAGAAATATCAACAATCTCAGATATGCTACTCAAATGATACTACCCTAATGGCAGAAAGGGAAGAGGAACTAAAGAGCCTCTTGATGAAGATGAAAGAGGAGACTGAAAAAGCTAGCTTAAGTCTCAACATTCAAAAAACCAACATCATGGAATATGGTCCCATCTTCATTGCAAATACAAGGGGAAAAATGGAAACAGTGGCAGATTTTATTTTCTTGGGCTCCGAAGTCACTGGATATGGTGACTGCAGCCGTGAAATTAAAACATACTTGCTACTTGGAAGAAAAGCTATGACAAACCTAGACAGTGTATTAAAAAGCAGAGACATCACTTTGCTGAGAAAAGTCTGTCTAGTCAAAGTTGTGGTTTTTCCAGTAGTCATGTACGGATGTGAGAGTTGGACCATAAAGAAGGCTGAGTGCTCTTAAACTGTGGTACTGGAGAAGTCCCTTGGACTGCAAGGAGATCAAACCAATGAATCCTAAAGGAAATCAACCCTGAATATTCACTGGAAGGACTGATGCTGAAGCTCCAATACTATGGCCACCTGATGTGAATAGCCAACTCATTGGAAAAGACCCTGATGCTCAGAAATATTGAGAGTAGGAGGAGAAGAGGGTGACAGAGATGAGATGGATGGATTGCATCGCCAACTCAATGGACATAAACTTGAGCAAACTCTGGGAGGTAGTGAAGGACAGGGAAGCCTGGCATACTGTAGCCCATGGGGTGGCAAAGAGTTGGACATGACCTAGTGACTAAACAACAACAATCAAGTACCCATGAGATTTTTCATAGAACTAGAACTATAATCCTAAAATTTCTATGGAGCCACAGATACATAGAATTTCCAAAGCAAACTAGAGAAAAGAGCCTACTGGAGGTATAACCCTTGCAGACTTTACACTATACTACAAAGCTACAGTAATCAAAACAGCATGGCACAAAAAAGATATACATATATACATATACAGGTAGGTTTATTTCTGCACTCTCCATTCTGTGCCATTGATCTAGAGTACAGAAATAAACCTACACACCTCTAGTCAATTTATTTGTGACAAAGGAGGCAATAATATACAATGGAGAAAAGACAGTCTCCTTAAATGGTATTTGGACAGTTGGGCAGTTATGTGTACATCAATGAAATTAAAACATTCCCTTATGCCATACATAAAAATAAGCTCAAAATGGCTTAAAGATATAAATGTAAGCTTTGACACCATAAAACTCCTAGATAGGAACATAGGCAAAACAGTCTTTCACATAAATTGTAGTAATAATTTCTAAGATCACTCTTCCAAAGCAAAAGAAATACACAAATGGAACCTAATAAAGCTTACAGTTTTTTGCATAGTGAAGGAAATCATCAACAACAAGATAGCCTACAGGATGGGAAAATTTTTTTCAACTGATGCTACCAAGGGGTTAATATCTGACATACAGAAACAGCTCATACAAGTCAATATTGAAAAAACCAAGAACCCAATCAAGAAGTGGGAGAAGACTTAAACATTTTCTCAAAGGAAGCATACAGATAGCCAACAGGCACATGAAAAGATGTGCAACACTGCTGATTATTATTGAAATGCAAATAAAAGCCACAATGATGTATTTCACATCAATCAGAATGGCTATCGTCAAAAGATATAGAAATCATAAATGTTGGGAAGAGTGTGGAGAAAAGGGAACCCTTGCACACTATTGGTGGAATGTAAAATGGTGCAGCCACTGTGGAAAACCATATGTGGGTTCCTTAAAAAACTAAAAATTAGAGCTATCATGGGATCCAGCAATCCCATACCTGAGCATGTATCTGGAAAAAGTAAAGCTTTAATTTGAACAGATACACGCTCCCAGATATTCAGAGAAGCACTATTGACAAGAGCCAAGACACGGAAACAATGCAAAGACCCATCAATAGATGACTGACTTAGGAAGATATGGAATATTACTCAGCCACAGAAAAGATGGAATATTACCGTTTGCATCAATATGGATAGACCTAGGGAATATTTAGTGAAATAAGTCAAACAGAGAAAGACAAAAATTGTATGATACAACTTACATGTGGAATCTAAAAAATTATACAAATCAATACACATATAAAACAGAAACAGACTCTCAGACATAGTAAACAAACTTGGTTACCAGAGGTGAGAGGGAGTGGGGGAGGGAAAAATTAGGGGTATGGGATTAACAGACCCAAATTACCATAACAAAAAAATAGGCAACAACAACTTACTCTATAGGACAGGGGATTATACCCAATATCTAATAGTAACTTAGAATAGAATTTGAAAAAAATGTTAATCAACAAAAGCCAATGACAAAAAAATATATATTTTATGGTAAAAGGAGGGGCTTGAGGATCATGGAGAATTAGAAAGGAGGAAAGGATGGGGAGAAAGTCATGGGAAAGACTGACTTTGGGGAAACAAGTGAAAGACTATCTACACTATGAATAGTCTGGCTGCCTAGGAAAAGGAGGGGAGGGAGAAGGCAGGGTGCAGTTTTCATTTAGAAAGCCCATCACCCATGGGGTGTTTAGCTAACACCTACCTGCCCCAAGCCATGAAAATGAGGATCATTGGACATTCCACGCAGGGTTGTGAGAATTATATGAGAGAATGCTTATGATACAACAACTGAATTATTGTTTAACAATTAGTAACCAGATGAAAGTGAAAGTGGAGAGTGAAAAAGTTGGCTTAAAGCTCAACATTCAGAAAACGAAGATCATAGTATCCGGTCCCATCACTTCATGGGAAATAGATGGGGAAACAGTGGAAACAGTGTCAGACTTTATCTTTTTGGGCTCCAAAATCACTGCAGATGGTGACTGCAGCCACAAAATTAAAAGACACTTACTCCTTGGAAGGAAGTTATGTCCAACCTAGATAGCATATTCAAAAGCAGAGACATTACTTTGCCAAAAAGGTCCGTCTAGTCAAGGCTATGGTTTTTCCTGTGGTCGTGTATGGATGTGAGAGTTGGACTGTGAAGAAGGCTGAGCGCCGAAGAATTGATGCTTTTGAACTGTGGTGTTGGAGAAGACTCTTGAGAGTCCCTTGGACTGCAAGGAGATCCAACCAGTCCATTCTGAAGGAGATCAGCCCTGGGATTTCTTTGGAGGGAATGATGCTAAAGCTGAAACTCCAGTACTTTGGCCACCTCATGCGAAGAGTTGAATTATTGGAAAAGACTCTGATGCTGGGAGGGATTGGGGACAGGAGGAGAAGGGGACGACAGAGGATGAGATGGCTGGATGGCATCGCTGACTCGATGGACATGAGTGAGTGAACTCTAGGAGTTGGTGATGGACAGGAAGGCCTGTCGTGCTGTGATTTATGGGGTCGCAGAGAGTCGGACATGACTGAGCGACTGAACTGAACTGAACTGAACTGAAGTGCTGTTATTATGCTAAGCCTCATAGGCATTATGTTACTCAGTCCTCACAACCTAGTGAGGTAGGTGTCATTATTTTCCCCATATTCAAGTGAGAGAACGGTCAGTCATCTGACCAGAGACATACAGTGGAGGATCTGGGATTCTAACCCCAGGGGTCTGGTTCCCCTGTGGCCTGTACTCTTAATGCAGTGTTATCTCTCATAGATACTTAAGTCATAGGGTCAGCCTTTCTAGTTCCTGGTAGCTTAGCTTTTGGTCACAGTGTGCACACTTCTCTTTAAAATTCTCCACTTTATCTGATTCCCTGATATACCTAGTATTCAGTAATTCTTAATTCCAGTTGAGCTATTTCAAATCCTGAAAGATGATACTGTGAAAGTGCTGCACTCATTATGCCAGCAAATTTGGAAAACTCAGCAGTGGCCACAGGACTGGAAAAGGTCAGTTTTTATTCCAATCCCAAAGAAAGGCAATGCCAAAGAATGCTCAAACTAAACACAATTGCACTCATCTCACACGCTAGTAAAGTAATGCTCAAAATTCTCCAAGCCAGGCTTCAGCCATACATGAACTGTGAACTTTCAGATGTTCAAGCTGGCTTTAGAAAGGCAGAAGAACTAGAGATCAAATTGCCAGCATCCGATGCATCATCGAAAAAGCAAGAGAGTTCCAGAACAATATATATTTCTGCTTTATTGACTATGCCAAAGCCTTTGACTGTGTGGATCACAAGAAACTGTGGAAAATTCTGAAAGAGATGGGAATACCAGACCACCTGACCTGCCTCTTGGGAAATCTGTATGCAGGTCAGGAAGCAACAGTTAGAACTGGACATGGAACAACAGACTGGTTCCAAATAGGAAAAGGAGTACATCAAGGCTGTATATTGTCACCGTGCTTATTTAACTTATATGCAGAGTACATCATGAGAAATGCTGGGCTAGGAGGAAGCACAAGCTGAAATCAAGATTGCCGGGAGAATTATCAATAACCTCAGATATGCAGATGACACCACCCTTATGGCAGAAAGTGAAAAAGAGCTAAAGAGCCTCTTGATGAAAGTGAAAGAGGAGAGTGAAAAAGTTGGCTTAAAGCTCAACATTCAGAAAATGAAGATCATGGCATCCGGTCCCATCACTTCATGGCAGATGGATGGGGAAACAGTGGATACAGTGGCTGACTTTACTTTTGGGGGCTCCAAAATCATTGCAGATGGTGATTGCAGCCATGAAATTAAAAGACGCATACTCCTTGGAAGGAAAGTTTTGACCAACCTAGACAGCATATTCAAAAGCAGAGACATTACTTTGCCAACAAAGGTCCATCTAGTCAAGGCTATGGTTTTTCCTGTGGTCATGTATGGATGTGAGAGTTGGACTATAAAGAAAGCTGAGCGCCAAAGAATTGATGCTTTTGAACTGTGGTGTTGGAGAAGACTCTTGAGAGTCCCTTGAACTGCAAGGAGATCCAATCAGTCCATTCTGAAGGAGATCAGCCCTGGGATTTCTTTGGAAGGAACGATGCTAAAGTTGAAACTCTGGTACTCTGGCCACCTCACGCAAAGAGTTGACTCATTGGAAAAGACTCTGATGCTGGGAGGGATTCGGGACAGGAGGAGAAGGGGATGACAGAGGATGAGATGGCTGGATGGCATCATCGACTAGATGGACATTGGTTTGGGTGAACTCCAGGAGTTGGTGATGGACAGGGAGGCCTGGTGTGCTGTGGTTCATGGGGTCGCAAGAGTCGGACACAACTGAGTGACTGAACCAAACCGATAAAGTTTTTTTGTTTTTTTTTTTCCAACTTCCAACCTATGAGTTAATGCAAGGATAAATTTTCTATTAGTATCTTTAAAAGTTACCTTACCTGCTTTTGCTTCTACAGGAAAAACTTATCATATGCCTTGAGCTAACATTAGGCTTGTATCAATTTTCCATGAAGCTCTGCTTTGGGAGTTCTCCAGACACATATGCTGGAATCAATCATAGTAAGTTCCTCCTCTTTTTTTTTTTTTTTTTTTTTTTTTTTAAGCTTACATTTCCCTTTTCTTTCTTTTAATTTTTTTTTTAACAGAAAAAGTACAAACTGTTTTATTGAATTTTTTTCTAACATGAATTGTTTTGACTAGAGAAGGTAAATTAGTAAACCAATCTGTTCTTAGGCACAATTTTTAAAAAAATATATTGTATTGGCTTTGTCATACATCAACATGAATCCACCACGGGTGTACATATGTTCCCAAGCCTGAACCCCCCTCCCCACCTCCGTCCCTGTACCATCCCTCTGGGTCATCCCAGTGCACCAGCCCCAAGCATCCTGTATCCTGCATCGAACCTGGACTGGCAATTCGCTTCACATGTGATATTATACATGTTTCAATGCCATTCTCCCAAATCATTCAACCCTCTCCCTCTCCCACAGAGTCCAAAAGACTATTCTATACATCTGTGTCTCTTTTGCTGTCTCCATCTTTCTAAATTCCATATATATGCGTTAGTATACTGTATTGGTGTTTTTCTTTCTGGCTTACTTCACTCTATAATAGGCTCCAGTTTCATCCACCTCATTAGAACTGATTCAAATGTATTCTTTTTAATGGCCGAGTAATACTCCATTGTGTATATGTACCATGGCTTTCTTATCCATTAGTCTGCTGATGGACATCTAGGTTGCTTCCATGTCCTGGCTATTATAAACAGTGGTGCAATGAACATTGTGGGTACACGTGTCTCTTTCAATTCTGGTTTCCTCGGTGTGTATGCCTAGCAGTCGGATTGCTGGATCATAAGGCAGTTCTATTTCCAGTTTTTTTAAGGAATCTCCACACTGTTCTCCATAGTGGCTGTACTAGTTTGCATTCCCACCAACAGTGTAAGAGTGTTCCCTTTTCTCCACACCTTCTCCAGCATGTATTGCTTGTAGACTTTTGGATCACAGCCATTCTGACTGGCGTGAAATGGTACCTCATAGTGGTTTTGATTTGCATCTCTCTGATAATGAGTGATGTTGAGCATCTTTTCATGTGTTTGTTAGCCATCTGTATGTCTTCTTTGGAGAAATGTCTATTTAGTTCTTTGGCCCATTTTTTGATTGGGTTGTTTATTTTTTTGGAATTGAGCTGTAGGAGTTGCTTGTCTATTTTTCAGATTAATTCTTTGTCAGTTGCTTCATTTGCTATTATTTTCTCCCATTCTGAAGGCTGTCTTTTCACCTTGCTTATCGTTTCCTTTGTTCTGCAGAAGCTTTTAATTTTAATTAGGTCCCATTTGTTTATTTTTGCTTTTATTTCCAATATTCTGGGAGGTGGGTCATAGAGGATCCTGCTGTGATGTATGTCGGAGAGTGTTTGCCTATGTTCTCCTCTAGGAGTTGTATAGATTAGATCTTTACAACGTTTAGATCTTTAATCCGTTTTGAGTTTATTTTTGTGTATGGTGTTAGAAAGTGTTCTAGTTTCATTCTTTTACAAGTGGTTGACCAGTTTCCCCAGCACCACTTTTTAAAGAGATTGTCTTTTCTCCATTGTATATTCTTGCCTCCTTGTCAAAGATAAGGTGTCCATAGGTGCGTGAATTTATCTCTGGGCTTTTTATTTTGTTCCATTGATCTATATTTCTGTCTTTGTGCCAATACCATACTGTCTTGATGACTGTGGCTTTGTATTAGAGCCTGAAGTCAGGCAGGTTGATTCCTCCAGTTCCATTCTTCTTTCTCAAGATTTCTTTGGCTATTCGAGGTTTTTTGAATTTCCATACATATTGTGAAATTATTTGTTCTAGCTCTGTGAAAAATACCGTTGGTTGCTTGATAGGGATTGCATTGAATCTATAGATTTCTTTGGGTAGTATACTCATTTTCACTATATTGTTTCTTCTGATCCATGAACAGAGTATATTTCTCCACCTATTAGTGTCCTCTTTGATTTCTTTCACCAGTGTTTTATAGTTTTCTATATATAGGTCTTTAGTTTCTTAGGTAGATATATTCCTAAGTATTTTATTCTTTTCTTTGCAATGGTGAATGGGATTGTTTTCTTAATTTCTCATTCTTACTGTATAAGAATGCAAGGGATTTCTGTGTGTTGATTTTATATCCTGCAACTTTACTATATTCATTGATTAGCTCTAGTAATTTTCTGGTGGAGTCTTTAGGGTTTTCTATGTAGAAGATCATGTCATCTGCAAAGAGTGAGAGTTTTACTTCTTCTTTTCCAATTTGGATTCCTTTCATTTCTTTTTCTGCTCTGATTGCTGTGGCCAAAACTTCCAAAACTACATTGAATAGTAGTGGTGAAAGTGGGCACCCTTGTCTGGTTCCTGACTTTAGGGGAAATGCTTTCAATTTTTCACCATTGAGGATAATGTTTGCTGTGGGTTTATCATATATAGCTTTTATTATGTTGAGGTATGTTCCTTCTATTCCTGCTTTCTGGAGGGTTTTTATCATAAATGGATGTTGAATTTTGTCAAAGGCTTTCTCTGCATCTATTGAGATAATTATATGGCTTTTATTTTTCAATTTGTTAATGTGGTGTATTACATTGATTGATTTGTGGATATTGAGGAATCCTTGCATCCCTGGGATAAAGCCCACTTGGTCATGGTGTATGATCTTTTTAATGTGTTGTTGGATTCTGATTGCTAGAATTTTGTTAAGGATATCTGCATATATGTTCATCAGTGATATTGGCCTGTAGTTTTCTTATTTTGTGGCGTCTTTGTCAGATTTGTGTATTAGGGTGATGGTGGCCTCATAGAATGTATTTGGAAGTTGACCTTCCTCTGCAATTTTCTGGAAGAGTTTTGAGTAGGATAGGTGTTAGCTCTTCTCTAAATTTTTGGTAGAATTCAGCTGTGAAGCCATCTAGACCCGGGCTTTTGTTTGCTGGAAGATTTCTGATTACAGTTTCAATTTCTGTGCTTGTGATGGGTCTGTTAAGATTTTCTATTTCTTCCTGGTTCAGTTTTGGAAAGTTGTACTTTCTAAGAATTTGTCCATTTCTTCCAAGTTGTCCATTTTATTTGTATATAATTGCTGATAGTAATCTCTTATAATCCTTTGTATTTCTGTGTTGTCTGTTGTGATCTCTCCATTTTGATTTCTAATTTTATTGATTTGATTTTTCTCCCTTTGTTTCTTGATGAGTCTGGCCAATGGTTTGTCAATTTTATTTATTCTTTCAAAGAACCAGCTTTTGGCTTTGTTGATTTTTGCTATGGTCTCCCTTGTTTCTTTTGCATTTATTTCTGCCCTAATTTTTAAGATTTCTTTCCTTCTACTAACCCTGGGGTTCTTCATTTCTGCCTTTTCTAGTTGCTTTAGGTGTAGAGTTAGGTTATTTATTTGATTTTTTTCTTGTTTCTTGAGGTATGCCTGTATTGCTATGAACTTTCCCCTTAGTACTGCTTTTACAGTGTCCCACAGGTTTTGGGTTGTTGTGTTTTCATTTTCATTTGTTTCTATGCATATTTTGCTTTCTTTTTTGATTTCTTCTGTGATTTGTTGGTTATTCAGCAGCATGTTGTTCAGCCTCCATATGTTGGAATTTTTAATAGTTTTTCTCCTGTAATTGAGATCTAATCTTACTGCATTGTGGTCAGAAAAGATGCTTGGAATGATTTCAATTTTTTTGAATTTAGCAAGGCTAGATTTATGGCCCAGGATGTGTTCTATCCTGGAGAAGGTTCTGTGTGGGCTTGAGAAAAAGGTGAAATTCATTGTTTTGTGGTGAAATGTCCTATAGATATCAATTAGGTCTAACTGGTCTATTGTATCATTTAAAGTTTGTGTTTCCTTGTTAATTTTGTTTAGTTATCTATCCATAGGTGTGAGTTGGGTATTAAAATCTCCCACTATTATTGTGTTATTGTTAATTTCCTCTTTCATACTTGTTAGCATTTGTCTTACATATTGTGGTGCTCCTATGTTGGGTGCATATGTATTTATAATTGTTATATCTTCTTCTTGGATTGATCCTTTGATCATTATGTAATGTCCTTCGTTGTCTCTTTTTACAGCCTTTGTTTTAAAGTCTATTTTGTCTGATATGAGTATTGCTACTCCTGCTTTCTTTTGGTCTCTATTTGTGTGGATTATCTTTTTCCAGCCCTTCACTTTCAGTCTGTATGTGTCCCTTGTTTTGAGGTGGGTCTCTTGTAGACAACATATATAGGGGTCTTGTTTTTGTTTCCATTCTGCCAGTCTTTGTCTTTTGGTTGGGGCATTCAACCCATTTATGTTTAAGGTAATTATTGATAAGTATGATCCTGTTGCCATTTACTTTATTGTTTTGGCTTCGAGTTTATACACCCTTTTTGTGCTTCCTGTCTAGAGAAGATCCTTTAGCATTTGTTGGAAAGCTGATTTGGTGGTGCTGAATTCTCTCAGCTTTTGCTTGTCTGTAAAGCTTTTGATTTCTCCTTCATAATTGAATGAGATCCTTGCTGGGTACAGTAATCTGGGCTGTAGGTTATTTTCTTTCATCACTTTAAGTATGTCTTGCCATTCCCTCCTGACCTGAAGAGTTTCTATTGAAAGATCAGCTGTTATCCTTATGGGAATCCCCTTGTGTATTATTTGTTGTTTTTCCCTTGTTGCTTTTAATATTTTTTTCTTTGTGTTTGATCTTTGTTAATTTGATTAATGTGTGTCTTAGGGTGTCTCGCCTTGCATTTATCCTGTTTGGGACTCTCTGGGTTTCTTGGACTTGGGTGATTATTTCCTTCCCCATTTTAGGGACGTTTTCAACTATTATCTCATCAAGTATTTTCTCATGGTGTTTCTTTTTGTCTTCTTCTGGGACTCCTATGATTCGAATGTTGGGGCGTTTAATATTGTCCTTGAGGTCTCTGAGATTGTCCTCATTTCTTTTAATTCGTTTTTCTTTTTTCCTCTCTGATTCATTTATTTCTACCATTCTATCTTCCACTTCATTAACCTATCTTCTGCCTCCATTATTCTACTATTTGTTGCCTCCAGAGTGTTTTTGATCTCATTTATTGCATTACTCATTATATATTGACTCTTTTTTATTTCTTCTAGGTCCTTGTCAAACCTTTCTTGCATCTTCTCAATCCTTGTCTCCAGGCTATTTATCTGTGATTCCATTTTGATTTCAAGATTTTGGATCATTTTCACTATCATTATTCAGAATTCTTTATCAGGTAGATTCCCTATTTCTTCCTCTTTTTTTGGTTTGGTGGGCATTTATCCTGTTCCTTTACCTGCTGGGTATTCCTCTATCTCTTCATCTTGTTTATATTGCTGAGTTTGGGGTGGCCTTTCTGTATTCTGGCAGTTTGTGGAGTTCTCTTTATTGTGGAGTTTCCTCGCTGTGGGTGGGGTTGTATGGGTGGCTTGTCAAGATTTCTTGGTTATAGAAGCTTGTGTCAGTGTTCTGGTGGGTGGAGCTGGATTTCTTCTCTCTGGAGTGCAATTAAGTGTCCAGTAATGAGTTATGAGATGTCAATGGTTTTGGAGTAACTTTGGGCAGCCTGTATACTGAAGCTCAGCGCTATGTTCCTGTGTTGCTGGAGAATTTTCATGGTATGTCTTGCTCTGAAACTTGTTGGCCCTTGGGTGGTGCTTGGTTTCAGTGTAGGTTTGGATGCGTTTGATGAGCTCCTATTGATTAATGTTCCCTGGAGTCAGGAGTTCTCTGGTGTTCTCAGGATTTGGACTTAAGCCTCCTTCTTCTGGTTTTCAGTCTTATTTTTACAGTAGTCTCAAGACTTTTCCTTCTATACAGCACCATTGATAAAACATCTCCTTTAGAAGAAAATGGGCTGCTTTTCTGGGTGCCTGATGTCCTCTGCCGGCATTCAGAAGTTGTTTTGTGAAATTTACTCAGCATTTAAACGTCCTTTTGATGAATTTGTGGGGGAGAAAGTGATCTCCCCATCCTATTCCTCCTCCATCTTAGGACTGCCCCCCACAGTAAGTTCTATATGCACGTTGCTTTTGCAACTGTTGCTTTGTAAATTCTTCAGTATTTGTACTAAATTTTTTATAACCATTAACATTTTCTTCAGCCAGAAGAGGTTGCTCCCAATTTTTGAGTCCTCACCAGAGATCCAAAGAATTAAGATATTTGATCACTTTTGTCACTAGGTTCCAGTTTTTTTGTTCTGATAACTGCATACACATCATTTCTTATCTCTCTCAAGATGGTAGATTTTTTATTTAAATGTGATCATAGGTGGCTTGGATGGATGCATTCAAGAAACATTTTAGAAAGTTGAATTTGATTTTGAACATGTCTTTATCATATGGAGAATTGCCAAGAATAAAACACTTATGCCATGCCAAGAAACCAGACTCAATAATCTAGATAAAAATATTTGCCACAGCATTCCTTTACATTCTTTCAGCTTCTTCCTGCTGGCCATCATTTTTAAGCTGAAACTGCTGCCTTTTGCCTGCCTATCCATGCAGATCAGAAATACTGGGCTGTTCAGCAAGTCAACGCTTTACTGAGGATGGCCCCTTCCACCCAGAACCCCAGTGTCCTTGTAATTAGATTGTGTTAGAAGATAAGAAACAACAGATAATCTCAGTGAAGTGGTTGTCCCCATTCCTGCATTTACACCCCTTATAGACACCTCTAGAGTCTTATTACAGTTGTGTTGGTAATTTATAAGCCGAGAGGCTTATAAATTTTGTTTGTTCCTCTTGACTGAGAAGCCCTGTGGGAAAGAGTCCATGTCTTATGTGACTTTGAATTTCTAGTGCATTTCCCAGTTCCTGGCAGATGACTTATTGTCACAATACTTTCTAAACGAATGAATGGACATGATTCAGAGTTGTTGAAATAAAAATTCTGTTCTGCACAAAGCATTGATGTGGTCTTTTGGCAACATCAGTCTCGGAGGACAGATTTCCCTTTTAACCACAGATGCATAAATACAGTGTGTTGACCACATCCTGGGGATAAATTCTACAGTTTGATTGCTTTAATCATACTTCTGGGTCAATATCTGGCATGGAGTAAAGCCCCAGAGGAATTACTGAGCCCTTAAAAATACCTCATCAACTGAACTCCACACATGGAAGAAGATCAATTTTAAATGCACTGCAGTGTTTTGGGCTTTAGGCAATGTTTCTTCTCTAATAAAATATTTTCCTTGACCTTTTTCCCCCTTTTTTTCCATCTTTGGTTATCTTCATTTGTTTATATTTTATCTTTACTTGTATCTATTCATATTGCAAACCACTTAGAATCCTTTGGGAAATGAGGTCAGCTCTGACTTCATACGTGAAAAACACTGCTATGCCATAGGTAGGTGACTTGGATTCAAATCAGAGACTTTGGAGGGAGGCAGATGGAAATTTTCTCTCTTCTATTGGTTCATTTCATGATCTTAAGCAGGTCACTTAATTCACATTAGTTTTTTGTTTCTATTGATGCAGATAGTTGAGAATCATACCTTCATAAACAGTGACTGGAAGGCTTTTTTTTTTTTTAAAAAGAACATGACTTAGTCATAGCACTAGAAAAAACCAGTCATGCCTCCTCAGCAGTTCTTTCCAGTCCCCAGAGTACTGCAAGCGTTCTGTTATTCATGTCCTTAGGGACGGGATGCCTCATGAGGATATGCTTGCTACTTCTTGGCAAATCAATTAATATAGGCACAGGCTGCATATCTGGTACATATGGGGAATACAGGAGAAACATAAAAACACAGTCTTTACCCTTATGGGACTTTAGGTGAACAAGGAACAAAGCTTGACACATGGTATATGACAGGAGTAGAAATAGTTCTGCACTCGCAATCAAAATAGTTGGGTTTCTGGCTAGGCCATGGGATCCTGAGCTTCTATCTAATTTTTCAGACTTAATTCCCTTGCTTGTCAAATAAAGCTGACTGCAGAGCTATCAGTTCAGTTCAGTTCAGTCGCTCAGTCGTGTGTGACTCTTTGCAACCCTATGAATCGCAGCACGCCAGGCCTCCCTCTCCATCACCAACCCCTAGAGTTCACTCAAACTCATGTCCATCGAGTCAGCGATGCCATTCAGCCTCTGTCGTCCCCTTCTCCTTCTGCCCTCAATCCCTCCCAGCATCAGAGTCTTTTCCAATAAGTCATCTCTTCACATGAGGTGGCCAAAGTACTGGAGTTTCAGCTTTAGCATCATTCCTTCCAAAGAAATCCCAGGGCTGATCTCCTTCAGAATGGACTGGTTGGATCTCCTTGCAGTCCAAGGGACTCTCAAGAGTCTTCTCCAACACCACAGTTCAAAACCATCAATTCTTCAGCGCTCAGCTTTCTTCACAGTCCAACTCTCACATCCACACATGACCACTGGAAACACCATAGCCTTGACTAGATGGACCTTTGTTGGCAAAGTAATGTCTCTGCTTTTCAATATGCTATCTAGGTTGGTCATAACTTTCCTTCCAAGGAGTGTCTTTTAATTTCGTGAATGCAGTCACCGTCTGCAGTGATTTTGGAACCCCCCAAAAAATAAAATCTGACACTGTTTCCACTGTTTCCCCATCTATTTCCCATAAAGTGATGGGACCAGATGCCATGATCTTCGTTTTCTGAATGTTGAGCTTTAAGCCAAGTTTTACACTCTCCTCTTTCACTTTCATGAAGAGGCTTTTTAGTTCCTCTTCACTTTCTGCCATAAGGGTGGTGTCATCTGCATATCTGAGGTTATTGATATTTCTCCTGGAAATCTTGATTCCAGCTTGTGCTTCTTCCAGCCCAGAGTTTCTCATGATGTACTCTGCATATAAGTTAAATAAGCAGGGTGACAGTATACAGCCTTGATGTACTCCTTTTCCTATTTGGAACCAGTCTGTTGTTGCATGTCCAGTTCTAACTGTTGCTTCCTGACCTGCATATAGGTTTCTCAAGAGGTAGAGCTATAGTCAGGATTAAAGAATAGAATGAACAAAGAAGATTACAGCTTGCAGAGTAACATATTAGTAGTACATGTTATAATAAAGGAATAGTGTTTATATTTAACATAAAATGATGCATTTGAAAGAACTTTTAAGGCTTGCAGCTTCATATGTCCTTACTAGCTAGCTGGTTTGGGGCAAGATACTTAACATTTCTGAGCCTCACTTTCTCAATCTATGCAACAGCTATATTGATGCCCTCTTTATGGAGCTCCTCGGAATATTTGTGGCAATGTACAGAAAGCAAAAAGCAGAATTGCTGGCACCTAGTATACACTGAAGAAATGGAAGTTTCCATTTCATGATAACTACAGCATAACAATAGAAATCAAATGTAACTTGGTGCTGAGTCATTTACCTACAGTTTGTAGGCAGTATAGGAGTTCAGAGAAGAGGTATGCCAACTGTCTTTGGGTCTTGTTAAAAACATTTGATGGAGGAGGGGTGATTTGAGATTGGCCTGAAAAGGGGAGCAAGCTTTGCTCAGGTGGAATAAACAGTAGTATTTACTTGGATTAACCTTCTGCGGAAAAATGTTAGTCAAGATTTGTATTTTTGTTAGACAATCTATAGCATCTTGCATGGGGGCTTGGATGTTATTTATATATTCCCCAGTCCCTCTGAATTTCTAGAAGAAAGAGAACACATTGTTTTCACCTTTATATTCCTTAAAGTACTGGCTCTCAATCTTGGGCTCTCAATCCTGTACATGTCATCTGGAGAGCTTTTAGAAATACCTGTGTTGGGGCCTCATGCCAGGCCCACTAAATACAAGTCTCAGGGTATGACTCCTAGGTGTTACTGGTGTTCTTTCAAAGCTCACCAGGCATTTATAACATGCATCCAGTTTGAGAACCATTGCTTTCAAGCATCAGCTACACATGAGTAGATGTGTGTTCAGTTGCGATGGTTGTATGGAATGGAATATGCCAGAAAACACCCTGGACTGGGATTAGGAGTTACAGGTTCTGGCTGCAGCTCTGTCCTAACTGCTGGTCGAGTTCTTTGGAATCCCTGGGCTTTGTGTTCTCATCTGCAAAACAGGGAGAGTGCCCTTTTTGTCTCCTCAAGCCCTAATAGCCTATGATGTAGCCAAACAAGCCTCGTTTAGCTGGTGGAGGGAGGTTCTGATGGTGGAATTGTGGGGTCTCCTTTCACTTTCCATGTAAATTCACACCTCCCTCCCCATGCCAGCCTCATCCATAGATGCACCAGAGGAGCTCACTGAGGACATTTGGAGATGGTTTCCTTCTTCTCTTGAAAAACGCTGTGACATTGTCAATCTGGATTTGTTTTCTTTCTAATGAAGGAAATGTATCTCCTTTATTGGAAATGCCTTCTGGAAGGAGGCAGGCCCTCTGCCTGCACTCTGGCAGCTGAGAGTGGGGTTGCTGGCTGCACCCCACTTGTCCCCATGGCTGAGACCGACACAGCTCCAAATGCTTTCCATGCCTAAACCTTTGTGAAGTTTCCTGTGGACCCAGTGCAGCTTGGGCCCCAGTTGCTGTTACTGGCCAAGATAACTTGAACCACATGCCTGGAGGGGAATCAAGGAGAGTATGGTTCCCCCACCGGCAAGAAGTAAGTAAGTGGCTCCTTCTCATCTTCATTGTGGACACCCTCCCACAGACCAGGCATTGCTCAAGCCTGTCAAATAGTAATTACAGATTTTAGTCCTTAGAATCATTTTGCACTTGGACTAGGCACCTGAAAAGGCAGCTATCCATTTTCACTCCTTAATAAAGAACAGAGGAGACTGGGACTTAGAGGGAAAGTACTACACATGTGGTGGTGGTGGTCGGGGCAGGGGTCCTCATTTGGCAACCCCCTCATTGGGCATGAGTTTAGAGCCATAGTTGAAGCACAGATAGAGTCTATGTCCTGGTCCTTGAGTTCTTTTCTGGGTGCTGAAATGAGTTTCAGAGAGACATGCTGGCTGGAGCCGGGAGCCAGAACCGCTCACCTATTTGTGAGGGTTTTGAGGAGGGACATTTGGCCTGTTGTGGGTGGTAGCAGCAGTCATTCTGAGGATAGCAGATCCTAAAGGGACAAAAATCAGTAACCCTGGCATCTCTCAAGAACAGATCCTAACCATGCTGCCCTTCTAGTAATTTGTAAATATTTCCTGTTAGAGAACCAATTTGAGCTTCAGCTCTGCATGATGCTGGGGAATGTGCTCAGGCTCTGGAACCAGAATAAATTCACGTCCTTTCTAGTTAATTGCTTCTATATCTCATCCTGGTCATTTAAGAACCTTAGAACTTCAGCTTCCTCATCTGCAAAATGGGAGGAATGGTAACCACTGCAAGGACTTTTGCAAGGTTTGCTGTGCTATGCTTAGTTGCCCAGTCATGTCCAACTCTGTGTGACCCTATAGACTGTAGCCCACCAGGCTCCTCTGTCCATGGGGATTCTCCAGGCAAGCACACTGGAGTGGGTTGCTATGCCCTCCTCCAGGGGATCTTCCCAACCCAGGGATCAAACCTAGGCAGATTGGGCTGCAGGCAGATTCTTTACCGTCTGAGCCACCACTTGAATATTTAAGTAGTTGAATGGGCTCTGAAGCCAGGCTGCCTGAGTTCAAAGTCCTTTCCACCATATTGCAGCTCTGTGACCTTGAGCAAGTTAGTCACTCTTTCCCTGCTTTGGTTTTCTTACCTGTAAAATGGTGATGGTAATAACAGAACCTATCTCATGGGATTGTGCTAAGGATTAAAACAGTTAATACTTCTGAAGTTCTTGGAATAGTGTCTGGTACAGAGTAAGCACTCAATAACAGGAAGAGTGAACATTTACTGTGCATTGCAGCCCTCCACACAGTGGCTGGCATACCGGACATGCCCAAGGGCTGCTGGTTATTATGACTACCAGGTCTGTTATCCATTCAGCTGGGGGAAAGGATATCTGCACTCACCTCTCATTTCCTGCCTGTTGACCTCCTGATATGATTCAGATGTGAGTCCCCTAAGGTGTCATCCTGGCCCTGAGGAAAGAGCCAAGTGAAAAGAGCAGAGGCATCAGGCTAGCAGCCCACACCCATGGGAAGCCCAGGCTCAGGATCAACTGATCTTTCCACAGGAAGAGGAGAAACCACAGCAGCCCTCACTTTCCCTGGGCTCTCACTGAGTCATGCTCAGTCATTCTTGGGTCTCATGCTGGAGAGAGAGAGATTTTTGCAGAATGTGTGCCTAGAGCCCCAGGACCTGTGCTCAGACCAGCGTGCTCTGATGGGGCATGGGAGAGGAGAAGGTTCTGGCTTCCAGGGGCCCTCCAAGCCACTGTGGCAACTACAGAAGAGGCCAAGTACCTGCCTCACAGAAAAATGTCCTCTTCTGAGACAAACAGGGAGGTGAAAGAAGTCCCTAGTTAGTTCTTTAGCATAATTGCTGTTTTTTCCTCTAAAGTTAGCCCATGCTTTGTTTCCACAGAAAAATGACTGTAACGTGCATTCATTTATTCTATAAATGCTGGAGGACCCACCGTGTGTCAGGCACAGTACTAGGGAATACCCTCAAAGAGGATTTCATGAAATCCTGTTACTACTGTATAATATTTTCAGCTTGTAATAGAAGGCTATGACAAACATAGACAGTATATTAAAAAGGAAAGACATCACTTTTCTGACAAATGTCTAATAGTCAAAGCTGTGGTCTTTCCAGTAGTAGGTACAGATGTGAGAGTTGGACTGTAAAGAAGGCTGAATACCGAAGAATCGATGCTTTTGAATTGTGCTGCTGGAGAAGACTTTGGAGAGTCCCTTGGACTGCAAGGAGATCAAACCAGTCAATTCTAAAGGAAATCAACCCTTAATATGCATGCATTCGAAGGACTGAAGCTAAAGCTCCAATACTTTGGCCACCTGATTCAAAGAGCCGACTCACTGGAAAAGACCATGATGCTGGGAAGGATTGAAGGCAAAAGGAGAAGAGGGTGGCAGAGGATGTGATGGTTGGATAGCATCACCAATTCACTGGACATGAACTTGGGTGAACTCCAGGAGATAGTGAGGGACAGGGAGGCCTGGTGTGCTGCCATCCATGGGGTTGCAAAGAGTCAGACATGACTTAGTGACTGAACAACAGTAGAAGTAGGTTCAAAATCTGATGGAGGCATAGTGGGCATAAAGCTCACACAAAGCTTTACAGAAGAAATGACATTGGGGCTTTAAAATAGTAGCCATTAAAAAAAATTTTTTTTGGATATAGACCATTTTAAAGTCTCTACTGAATTTGTTACAGTATTGCTTCTGTTTTATGTTTTGTTTTTCTGGCCACAAGGCATGTGGGATCTTAGCTCCCCAACCAGGGATCAAATCCCCACTCCCTGCATTAGCAGGAGAAATCTTAACCACTGGGCTGCCAGGGAAGTCCCAATGGTAGCCATTTTTGATCACTGAAAATCTGCATATACCTAAAAATTCCATGTGGGTTCCCGCCACCACCACCCACCACCCCCTCCCGCCCCCACCCTGCTCAAGAGTAAGGCACACTTGGAATTTGCTGTTTAAGTTTTTGGTTTGTGGATGACTGGACTTGAGCCTATAATCCTACAGGCAGGACCACTCAAGACTGTTGGGGTGGCCCAAGTACTCAGGAGTGAGTTCAAGAGGTAGATCCCAACACACATAAGAGCAAGCAGAGTTAATGAGTAGGGCTTACAGGCTCATGCATTGTCTCTTCTACCCATATGACCTGTCCTTACAGGAAGTCTGCAGGGGTCATTCATACAAGTTGGCTGCATCTTAAAGTCAGGGAGGAAAAGAGAGACAGAATCCTAAACAGGGCTTCAAGACACCTTGAGTCCATAAGCTATATAATTCCTCCTATGGAAATCTCTATCCTCACAGTGGGTGAGGATCTCCTAGATGATGAATGAGCCCTCCCCAAACTGTTCAACAGGTGTCTACTGACCATCATCTTGTGCCAGGCATATGAGTCACATATGTGTCTGCCATCCTCTATCATTTCCAAATAAAATGAGCAGAACTATTCCAGTATCACTAAACAGCAGAGTTTCCTACAAGTATCTTTGGTTCTTCACTTGCCATCTTAAATCAGTTTCACAGAGCCTTGTCTCATTCCTATTTTTGGAGATCAATTCCTCTCTTCTTATGATCCAGACTGTACCATAGACATCTTTGAAAGGACTGATACTCACTAGCTAGTCAGAGAGGCTTGAAAGTGGGCTTTGAGCGAACCAAGACTAAGAGGGATTTACTCATCATTCATCTCCCCTTTATTCTCTAGGGTTATTTAATGTTGAGTTCTCTACTGGCATTTTAGGGGCTTGTTTTATTATTTTATGTGCACTGTGTCACTGTGATTCAGAGGCTTGTTTTTCCATGATGAGTCCCCAACTAGAACACATACTCTTTATGGTCATGGGCCATTGTCTTTTCATTTTTTCATGGTCTTGATTTCTCTCAAGGGTGCCATCAAAGCAAGCTTCAAAAAACAACTCCCTAAAA
Source organism: Bos mutus (assembly GCF_027580195.1). Classification (NCBI taxonomy): domain Eukaryota; kingdom Metazoa; phylum Chordata; class Mammalia; order Artiodactyla; family Bovidae; genus Bos; species Bos mutus. Next base: position 48,264,299 of record NC_091626.1, on the reverse strand, counting down.
TAGGACTAAAACATATTTGAGATCTGCTGGGTTGTAATGCCACCAAAAGAATGTAGTTGTAGCTCAGAGACTTTCTGGATATTCTTGAAATGACCATTTTCCAAAGTTGGCCTAGAATTAGAATCAAGTCTGACCCTCATCTACCTCTCCACTCATCTCATATCACATTCTTTATTTTTCAATATCAAGATTCACTAACTCTTTTCAAGTACTTCAAAGACTACTTTGCACATTCTGTTCCCTTTGTCTAGAATGCTTTCCTCCTCCCTCCATCCCCAAACTCCTGCTCACTTTTGCTAAGTAATACCCACTCACCTTTGAAAACTTAACTCAGTTATCACTTTTTCTGAGCATCTCCCCTGATTTCCCTTAAACTAGATAAAAACAAGTATTTCTAACTTTCTTACAGCACCTTTACCTCTCCTTCAGGGAACTTAATGTCTAACACATTTGCTATGTAATTTACCAATGCAAATATCAGCCTCCCTCTCTAGATGGTAATCTCCATGAGGCTTATGTATATTTTTACTTACCAGTTCATTCTCAACACCCACCAAAGAATAGGTATTAATAACCCTTTTAAGTAAATGATATGAAATGAATATTTACATTTAAATCAATACACAATTATTTACTGAATATCTGCTATGGAAGAATATGATGAGGCTCAATGATGATAAGAAAAGAAAATGCTATGAGCTATTAAGGTGCAACAGAAAAAACAATTTTGAATGGTGGCAGAGTAGCCTATGGAATGGGCCAAGAAAATATGGAAATTGAATGACATTATAAAGCAAGTAAGGACTTCCCTGGTGGTCCAGTGGTTAACAGTCCACCCTGAAAGGCAGGGAATGCCAGTTCAATTCCTGGTCAGGGAACTAAGAACCCATAAGATCCCATATGCCATGGAGCAGTTAAGCCTGTAGGCCACAACCACTGAGCCTGAGTGCCACAACTAGAGAGTTTGTGCACTGCAGTAAAAGATCCCCCATGACGTGATGAAGATCTTGAGTCCTATAGCTAAGACCCCACGCAGCCAAATAAATGTTTATTAAAAAAAAAAAAAGGTAGTACACAGATTGACATAAGCTTCATTTATGAGGGTGAAAGAATGCAGGTGGAGCCAGTGAGATGAACTGATGTGTTGCAAGGTTAACTTTGTGGCACAGCTGAGTAAGAATTTGTGCATTCGTTATCTATTGCTGTGTAATGAATTATCCCCAGACTTAGTGGCTTAAACAATACTTACTATCTTATATTAATAATTTCCCTGGGACTGACTTAGTTGGGTCCTCCACTCTGGTTCTCTCACAAGGATGGAATTAGTTTTACCTGAAGGCTTATTTGGAGAATATCTACTTCCAAGCTGACAAGATTTAGTTCCTTGTGAACTAAATCTGTTAGACTGAGACCCTTGGTTCTCCAGTGTCTAATGGTCAGAGGTATCCTTTGATTCTTTGCCTGTGTATCTCTTCGAAGAGTAGTTCACAGCATGGCAGCTGGCTTCACCAGAGTGAACAGGTGAGAGGGTAAATGAGGGTACAAGTGAGAGAGTGAGAAGAAGACAGAAATTACAGGCTTTTGTAATGTAATCTTGGAAGGGACATTTATCATTTTTGCCGTATTCTATGAGTTAGAAAACTGACCTTTTCCAGTCCTGTGGCCACTGCTGAGTTTTCCAAATCTGCTGGCATATTGAGTGCAGCACTTTCACAGCATCATCTTTCAGGATTTGGAATAGCTCAACTGGAATTCCATCACCTCCACTAGCTTTGTTCGTAGTGATGCTTTCTAAGGCCCACTTGACTTCACATTCCAGGATGTATGGCTCTAGGTCAGTGATCACACCATCGTGATTATCTGGGTCATGAAGACCTTTTTTGTACAGTTCTTCTGTGTATTCTTGCCATCTCTTCTTAATATCTTCTGCTTCTGTTAGGTCCATACCATTTCTGTCCTTTATCGAGCTCATCTTTGCATGAAATGTTCCTTTGATATCTCTGATTTTCTTGAAGAGATCCCTAGTCTTTCCCATTCTGTTGTTTTCCTCTATTTCTTTGCATTGGTTGCTGAAGAAGGCTTTCTTATGTCTTCTTGCTATTCTTTGGAACTTTGCATTCAGATGCTTATATCTGTCCTTTTCTCCTTTGCTTTTTGCTTCTCTTCTTTTCACAGCTATTTGTAAGGCCTCCCCAGACAGCCATTTTGCTTTTTTGCATTTCTTTTCTATGGGAATGGTCTTGGGAGAAGACTCTTGAGAGTCCCTTGGACTGCAAGGAGATCCATCCAGTCCATTCTGAAGGAGATCAGCCCTGGGATTTCTTTGGAAGGAATGATGCTAAAGCTGAAACTCCAGTACTTTGGCCACCTCATGTGAAGAGTTGACTCACTGGAAAAGACTCTGATGCTGGGAGGGATTGGGGGCAGGAGGAGAAAGGGACGACAGAGAATGAGATGGCTGGATGGCATCACTGACTCAATGGACGTGAGTCTGAGTGAACTCTGGGAGTTGGTGATGGACAGGGAGGCCTCGTGCTGTGATTCATGGGGTCGCAAAGAGTCGGACACGACTGAGCGACTGATCTGATCTGATGAGTTAGAAGGAAGTCCTCAGATCCAGATCATACTTGAGGGAATTACACAGAAAGTGAAGATCATTGGAAAGAGGAGTGGCATTTCCAATACTGCCTACCACAATCTACAATTGCTACTGCCAGCTAGAACTGGAAAGAAGAACAAGACCATTACATTTATATTTGAGGGTTATGAATTGTGTTCCAGGTAATTTGCAGGTATAAAACATCACGTGAACTAGGAGAGCATGGCTCACATTCTTATACATTGTAGAAATTCAAGTGGAAGGAGAAGTGGTGGGCCAAACATTACTTTGTGTTTGAATCTGTCTTAGGAAGTGCCTCTGAGACAGAGGGAACAAATGGTGGAAAAAGATATGGAGAAGAAAGGCAGGATTTTGAGATAGGTGTACTAATCAAATTCATGCTCTGAGACCAGGGATAAGCATTTAGAACAAAGTCCCTTGTTCCCAGTCCTCACTTGATTCTGCCACACTCCAACACTATCTCTATGGTCCTTTCCTAGTCACTTTTGAAAGTCAAGAGAAATGTAAATCACATCGGGGACTTTGTCATTAAGGACTTAACATTTATTTTATTAACTCTCTATTCATCATGAGCTGATTACAAACAGAAGACTGTAACTAAAGGGGTCAAGACTGAATAGGACCACCTCCAACATAGAGCAGAAGGCTCTTGGAAGCACTGCTGTTTCAATGACAATCTTTTCTACCTTGATTATTTTCTTGCTGTGGAAAAGAACTACACGTATAAATCTCTCTTTCCTGGCATGTTGTGGCTTCCCAGGGTTATCAGAGCTGGATTTCATTCAGATGAAATTGTGTGTACTGCAGCATGCAGGAGAGAACTGTAACCCAACATCAAAGGAGGGATTCCGAATGGTTATAGGAAAACTGTGCTTTCTCCAGTTGTCTGCCAGTTAATATACTGGCTCTGTCCAGAGGACATGGATTCAACTCTGGAAGCTGAACTTGGAGATGGGAAGCTACATTCTCACTTTGGTGATGAGTTGGTAGCCTGCAGGTTTTAAGAAGTGTAGTAAGACCAAATTTATTGTTCACTCTGCAAATAGTGGAGGATTGACTACATCAAAGAGAAACCAATCTGGAGGAGCATGGCTCTTAGTCTCTGAGCCCGAATCAATTCCATTTGTATTTTTTATAGGAATTGAAACATAGGACATGAACACCAGTCCCCATCATAGAGCAGACCTGTGGGTCTCTCATAATAATACACATCAAAACCATGGGTTCTTTAGGTACCCTGAATTCATTTAGATCTTTAGCCAATAAATTTCCTTACTGTAATCCTTGGGGCTTTAACGTATTAGGGTGTCATATATGGGGATAGTGGCTAGTAACGCAATTTTTTGACCATATACCCACAATCTCGGCCAAAGCTGAGCATGAGGAGTGGAGAAGAATTGCAAATTATGAACTCTTTTTAGCACTTTTTTCAATTATAGAAATATGAGCAAAGCAATTCTGAAATTATTTTAGATGCCTTATAGATTGAGCAAATAGGTTAATGTTGATGAAAGTCAGAATTCCTTCTGTGGAAGAAGGGACATGCAAATATAGAATGAGAGAAGGCAAGAAAGAACTTTAGTGGTATGAATTGAGACTGGAGAAATCAGTGTGAACCAATGTTTTCTTATAATTATGTCTATGCATATAATATGCACAAGCAAACATATGAGTATTTGTCATTATGTATTGTGTTTATATGCATGTTTGTGTAGGTATATGTATATGTACAGGTATATTTACATGTAACTATTCCCTAGCTCTGCCTATTGAAATGGCTGAGAACCAAAGACCCACTTAGTAGCAATGATCATACCTAAGACCCAGAGCCTGGTCTCTAATACCATTATCTATTAAAAGGAACCAAGGCTCTTTGGATAAATAGATAACTCCAGGGATGGCGAAGTGTAGGTAAAATGTGAGCCTGGAACATCTTGCTATTCTTAAAAGTAAGAAAGCATTAAAAAAAAAAAAAAAAGGGATCATGTCACAAGGACCAAGGTAGTAACTGTAAAGGGTTCTAACTGGCCAAACGTGGAATAATTTGATCATCAATATACTTAAGTTTGATGATGAACTTTTGAAAAAAATTAAAAGCCATGCATCCATACTAGTAATACATGAATAAATATGAGTGAGCACGGAGGGCCCATGCTTACCAAAAAATACTGAGAGCCAACTTATAAATGTGGAGAGGGAATGGGAGCTGGAAAATTAACATTTTTGAATCATCATAGTAAAGAGTGCATCAGGCAAGAAACATCAATAACTAATAAGTATGTGGGAAAGATTTGATGAAGAGAAGAATATTTGCATAGTCTTAAACCATCCACAGCTGAGTTATTTCAAATTCTAAAAGATGATGCTATTAAAGTGCTGCATTCAATATGCCAGCAAATTTGGAAAACTTAGCAGTAGCCACAATGTGGGGAGCGAGCTCCGCCCCTGGCAAAGGTCATGAGGAAGGAGGCTTGGCATACGCAAAGGCGGGATCAAGCCTCAGGAGTCTCCCTGGAAATTCTCGAGCAATCTACCCCCAAAACCAGAGTCTGCCTACTTTCTGCTTTGTGCTGTCACCTACACCTCTGACTTTACGGGGGGCTGTCCCCCACTGGAAAAAATCAATTTTCATTCTAATCATAAAGGGCAATGCCAAAGAATGTTCAGACTACCACACAATTGCACTCATTTCACATGCTAGCAAGGTAATGCTCAAAATCCTTCAAGCTAGGTTTCAACAGTATGTGAACCGAGAACTTCCAGATATACAAGCTGGATTTAGAAAAGGCAGAGGAACCAGAGATCAAATTGCTAACACCCACTGGATCATAGAAAAAGCAAGGGAATTCCAATAAAACAACTACTTCTGCTTCATTGACTATACTAAAGCCTTTGACTCTGTGGATGACAAGAAACTGTGGAAAATTCAAGAGATGGGAATACCAGACCACCTTACCTGCCTCCTGAGAGACCTGTATGCTCATCAAGAAGCAACAGTTAGAATCAGACATGGAACAACAGACTGGTTCCCAATTGGGAAAGGAGTATATCAAGGCTGCATATTGTCACCCTGCTTATTTAACTTATATGTAGAATACATCATGTGAAATGATGGGCTGGATGACTCATAAGCTAGAGTCAAGATTGCCAGGAGAAATATCAATAACTTCAGATATGCAGATGACACCACCCTTATGGCAGAAAGCGAAGAGGAAGTAAAGAGCCTCTTGATGAAGGTGAAAGAGAAAAGTGAAAAAGCTAGCTTAAACCTCAATATTCAAAAAATAAGATCATGGCATCCAGTCCCATCACTTCATGGCAAATAGATGAGGAAAGAATGGAAACAGTGACAGACTTTATTTTCTTGGGCTCCAAAATTACTGTGAACAGTGACTGCAGCCATGAAATTAAAAGATGCTTTCTCCTTGGAAGGAAAGGTATGACAAATCTAGTCAGCATATTAAAAAAGCAGAGACATCACTTTGCCAACAAAGGTCCATATAATCAAAGCTATGGTTTTATCCAGTAGTCATGTATGGATGTGGGAGTTGGACCATAAAGAAGGCTGAGCGCTGAAGAATTGATGCTTTCAAACTATGGTGCTGGAAAAGAGTCTAGAGAGTCCCTTGGACAGCAAAGTGATCAAACCAGTGAATTCTAAAGGAAATCAACCCTTAATATTCATTCAAAGGACTAAGACTGAAGCTCCAATACTTTGGTCACCTGATGCGAATAGCTGACTCATTGGAAAAGACCCTGATGCTAGGAAAGACTGAGGGCAGGAGGAGAAGGGGGTGGCAGGGGATGGGGTGGTTGGATGGCATCATCAACTCAATGGACATGAGTTTGAGCAAGTGCTGTGAGATAGTGAAGGACAGGGAAGCCTGGCATTCTGCAGTCCATGGGGTTGCAGAGTTGGACAGGACTGAACAACAGTAAAAAAACTATCCACAGATTGCCTGTCAGTTGTGAGGGAGAGAAAACAGTAATTGCATAGTGGAGAACCTGAACAACTTGTCAGAGTAATCAAAATCAACATGACTACTGTAGATGGACATCTTGTGGCTCCATGAGATATCTTGAGGAGGATACATCATCATCTATGCAGTGTTCTGGCTGAGAATATATGACCTGAGTCTAACCATAAGGAAACATAATAAAAAAAAAAATGAGGAACATTCTACTAACAACAAAAAAGGAGAGGGACTACGTTCCTAAAAAATGACAAAGAAAGCCTGTGGAAATGTCTCATATTAAAGAAGGTATCTCATTCCTTGTGGGTTGCTGTAACAAAAGTACCACAAACTGGGTATTTTTTCTCAGAGTTCTGGAGATCGAGGTGCCAGTAGAGTCAGTATCTGGTGAGAAATCACTTCCTGGTTCACTTCCTATTGTCCCATTGTGTCCTCATATGTACGTTAAGCATTGTGTCAAACTACATATTAAAAGTATCTGCATGATTCTCACAATGACACTTTTTACATATAAGAAAAACTAAGCTTGTAGATATTAGAAAGACTTGCCCAGTATCATAATTAATAAATGGAGGAAGCATGATTTAACAAAAATTATGCTTTCCCGACTATGTCATGTCAAACCCAAAAGAATTGTTTCTGAATAAAAGCACCCCAAGATGTTTTTTTTTTTCTTGCCTTTCTTCCTAAGGAATGCAATAAAGTGCCAAGGATGTTATTAAATTTCCATGTTCGTGGTAATAAAAGTACAACCTAAGCATGATTTTAATTGTGTCTCTTGGGTTTACAAACTGTGGTCCACCAACTGTTTACAGTCTGTAGGTGGAATTTCCTAACTCTCCCCAGAAGGTGATAATTGTACAGCAGAGAGATCCCTGAAGCTAAAGGGCTAGGTTCCATCCCTGACTCTGCAGTTCAGTGGCTGTAAAATGGTACCTCACAGGGTTTCTGCCAAGGTTGAATGAGATAACATATTTGTAAGCACATACAGATGGAAGTGTGAATATTACTATTTCACTCAGGTCTCTGTGCTTCTTAACTCTTCCTTGCCAAAACAATCCCTCCTCATTTACAACAAAACAAATTTTAAAAACTGGGTATATGAAAGCAAAGATTTCAGTGAGATCCAGTGACTCCCACTGTTTCCTCCAACACCATGTCCAGAATGTTCCTCTCTTATCAAGGAGTCGATCAACTGCATCTGGGTCAGAATTATAAACCACTGGAAAAGAAATATAATCATAAACCCCCTGAAAAGGGGCAGAGGCTTGGCAGTGATTTTCTCCAAGGCCTACAGTATTGAACTTGATGTGGTTAGTCTGCTTCAAGGAAGTCATTCTCATTTGATTCTATCACCAATGACCTCACCTCCCCTTCCTTGACCTCAGTCTCATCATCTGTAAATGAAGGCAGGGGATGACCTTCCTGAGCCAATGTTGATCACAGCCATCTTCCCAGATCACTTTTAGTGAATCAGCTGGGCTGCTTTGTTAAAACACACATATTCCCCACGTCCTACCCAGTAGCTCCCAATTTAGAACCTTTGGGCAAAAGATCTAGAAGTCTTCATTTTACCCCCAACCACCAAGTAATTCTAATGCATACAAATTTGAGAATCACTGATCTAAACTCCTTTTCAGATAAAGATTTCTGGGTAGGGTTTGTACATTTTAATGAATCCTTTGGCGAGCTTGTTAAAATGCAGTGGAGCTTGACCTGTATTAATACTACACTCTCAGGCCATGCTACTGGTTCCTGGACCACACTCTAACTAGCAAGGCTTTCTGTAACAGGACACAGACACAGAGGAGGTTGATTGACTTTCTGGGATGAAAATAACATAGGTAGCAGCTCAAGGATGAGAGAAAGGCTTATGAATGGGTAGAAACCCCAAAGATTCACTTGGCTTGAGTGATGACTTAGTTGACTGATCACCTTTAGATGACTTAGGTCCTTATGATAGAGAAGACACAAACTGAGAGATAACTGACTTTGTTAAGACCTCCATTCTGTCACTTCCTAGACATGCAATCTGTAGACACCCATTTAAGCTTTCAGAACCTTAAGTTCTGAATCTGTGTGAATCTGTAAAAACAGAGACAATAAGATACCCATCTCATAGAATGGCTCTGAGCATTAAATGTGATCACATATAAAAAATTCCTAGCCCAGTGCAACTATATCAGTCCCTCTAGGTTTTACCCTTCCTAAGCCTTTACTTAGTTCTCTGTGTGGGACTATTGGCTCACTAGAACCTGTCCCTCTCCCACAGCCATCATAGGCACCTCTCTACCACCAAGAGAAAACTCTTGACCTTCCCAGGCCACTGAGTGATTTATCACAGAGCCAATCTCTCAGACTTGGAAGGCTGACGGCAACTCTGCTGGAGACAGATGGGAGAGCTGGAGTCCAGTTGCTTGTCAGTGATGTTCAGAGGACATATTCATAAGGCTTTTCACACTTTTCTGGCATCTTCCACCATCAGCCAGACAACAAAGGCATCTGCTGCACATCACAAGCTGGCAAGGAAAGCTGTATGCATATGTGCTGGCCGGGGCCCCCAGCACAGCTTCATCTTTCTTTCCTGCCTCCTTTCATACTCATTTCTATGTGGTTGTGGTCAACACGCCACCTGACTTATCATGCAAAGTCATTTTAATTTTTCTGACAGGCACTATCATCTTTTGCCAAGTTACCCCAAATAACTCACTAAACAAGGACAAGTTGCTGTATTATGGACTTAATGTGAAGAGTTTTCAACTCTCTTCATAGTCATTTGGAGGGATTCAGTTCAGTTCAGTCACTCAGTCATGTCCAACTCTTTGCGACCCCATGAATGGCAGCACGCCAGGCCTCCCTACCCATCACCAACTTCTGGAGTTCACCAAAACCCATGTCCATTGAGTCGGTGATGCCATCCAACCATCTCATCCTCTGTCGTCCCCTTCTCCTCCTGCCCTTAATCTTTCCCAGTATCAGGGTCTTTTCAAATGAGTCAGCTCTTCGCATCAGGTGGCCAAAGTATTGGAGTTTCAGCTTCAACATCACTCCTTCCAAAGAAATCCCAGGGCTGATCTCCTTCAGAATGGACTGGTTGGATCTCCTTGCAGAAGACTCTCAAGAGTCTTCTCCAACACCACAGTTCAAAAGCATCAATTCTTCAGCGCTCAGCTTTCTTTATAGTCCAACTCTCACATCCATACATGACCACTGGAAAAAACATAGCTTTGACTAGACAGACCTTTGTTGGCAAAGTAATGTCTCTGCTTTTTAATATGTTGTCTAGGTTGGTCATAACTTTCCTTCCAAGGAGTAAGCATCTTTTAATTTCATGGATGCAATCACCATCTGCAGTGATTTTGAAGTCCAGAAAAATAAAGTCAGCCACTGTTTCCACTGTGTCCCCATCTATCTGCCATGAAGTGATGGGACCAGATGCCATGATCTTAGTTTTCTGAATGTTGAGCTTTAAGCCAACTTTTTCACTCTCCTCTTTCACTTTCATCAAGAGGCTCTTTAGTTCTTCACTTTCTGCCATAAGGGTGGATTATCAACAAAAATTTCTTGAGCAATTGCAATGTGCCTAGAAGCATCCCAGGTGCCTAATGGAGCCTATAATCAAATCATTTGTTAAGCTGCTTGGTCAGCCTATAGGAAGCAAACCATGAAAGTGGTTTTCTTTTTCCTTGAGTCATCCTCAAGTTTATCTGTCTAGAATCACCTAGAGAACTTTAAAAAATACTGATGCCTTAATCCTAATTCAAGAGATTCTGATTTAATTGATCTGAATGCAGCCTTGGCACTGGGAAATGTAAAAGCAGCCAAGATTGAGTATCGCTGTTTTAGGAATGAGTAAAATCTACACAGAATCTTCCAAGGTTGTCTTAATTCTGTATCACCAGTTTTTTTCAAGACTACCCACTTGTAACTATCTTACAAATGTTTTTGCAGATAAATCTATTTTAAGCCTTAAAACAACCCCATGAAGCAGTTCATATGAATTTGAGTATTAGTATATTTATACCCTTGGATATTTGCCTTGATTTTAATATTTTAACAATGAAGCTCAAAGAGGTTAGGTAACCTGTCCTTGGTATTCTTGTCTGGAGAATCCCATGGACAGAGGAGCCTGGCAGGCTATAGTCCACAGGGTCACAAAGAGCTGGACACAACTGAAGCAATTTAGCACACATACCTGGGATAGACAGAGGGTAATGACAGAGGGTAATAATCCTTAAATCCATGGTTCCAGACTCCCACTGTTCTTTCCGTTATTTTGTAACTCCCTAAATTCAGAGTCTGTCATTGGACACCACTCATCAGACCATAATACATAACACATTTCTACCCTAGACTGTGTAAGTGTTAAAAACAAAAACGCTTATTTTCTTTTTGACAGATTTAAGTAATAGTTGTAAGGAAAGAAGAGCAGTGCTAATGAGATGATAGGGCCTTCCTGGTTTGGTGGCCAATATACATGCATGATATACATAATGTGTCAAGAGACATTCAGTACATGATGCTACTTATTGGGGAGGTCACTGTATGTCAGCCAAGGGCTGGGTACCCAGAGCTCATCTCCAAGAGCCAAAACTATTTCAGGAAATAGATCACAACATTCTTCCTTCTGTGATGAAAGACATTCCATGTTTTCTGGAAGGTTGCATAGACCCTCCTCTGAAGACAGAATTGTCTGTCCATTCCTATAAATACAGGGATTAGTTTGAATGGTGCCTTTTCTCCCAAGCAGGCAGGATAATACATTGATTTGCAGTCTCCACGCCTGAGTTGTTATTCACTTGACAGGAAATGATACAAATATTTTTAAAAACTATAATTCTTTGGTGACATGAAGTTATCATTTTATCTACAACTCCTGGGGTATTTTATTAACCATGACAGGATGGAATGGAATGGGACTGGCTGATAAAACGGATTCTCTAAACCACATTTTAGGGAGCCTAAAGATTGGGTGTCAGGCTTCTTTCTCAGGCTGATGCCACAGCTAATGGGAAGCTTATGGTAAAGAGTGCCTATTGATCCATAAATCAGCTTGGGACAGAAATTTAATGGCCTTATTAAGGTGGCTCATGGCATTGGTCCAGTTAGGCTTCCACAGACTTTTGGGCTATAGAAAGACACCATCCAAGTAAACTACCAGTCATTCTGAAAACAGTTGTCTCAATTAATTCCAACATATAGTTTGCAATCATTCTATTATTATAATCAGTTTGTATATGTGAGGCTACATCCATGAATAAAAGTATGGATATAGCCATAAATGAAGAGGATATGCACATTAAGCTCACAAACAGGACTTTTATAATTACTAAAATCACTCAAAAAACCAAAGAATTTTGAAACTGAAAAAAATTACTTGAATCGATACTTCTTAACCAAATTTACCAAAATTAGCCATTAACTAAATCCTTAATGCAGTTAAAATCTGATTTCTCTCTACAGCGTCCTATCTCAGAAATCCTGGAGACAGGTGTCTAAATGCAGACCTCGTAAGTTCCCTCTAGGGATGATGACCTTTTGATTGAATCAGCTGTATAATATGTGAGGCCCAGCATAAAATGAAAGTGCAGGGCCTTTTGTTAAAATATTAGGAACTTAATGATAGCAGAACGTTCAACCAAGTATGTTTGATGACACAGGGTATAAACCCATGAAGCAGGCCCTGTCCTCAGGGCAAGGCCTCAGGATTGCTGTATTCCAGCTCCCCTTCTGTTGAGCCACCAGGAACACATGACATTTCACTGTGCATTGCCAACTGTTCTGTGAGAAGATGGTCCTGGCTATCTATAGGACATCTGCAGGGACAGCAACAGGAGGAAAACATGATGGAAAGTAAATGCAGTATGTCTGTCAGAAGTAACAGTGGTAAGACAGAGGTTTTGTACAGTTGTTACGAACATCAGAAAAAGGGCAGGTGGCTACTGAAGACCCAACCAAGTACCAACACTGAATAGAGAAGGCCTTGGATGATCTCTAAATGAGGTTATGTGAAAGCCTATCTGGAGACGTTCTCTCTTTTCCTTCCTTCCTTCCTTCTGCTCCCTCCCTCCATTGCTCTCTCCCAACTTCCTTCCATTTTTCTTTCTTTCCTATATAGATCTGGATAGGATGTCTAGCTTTGTACCCCAACTCCAAGCTAACAGTTGTCTCTGAGCTCATGTCAGGGGAGCTCTCCACCAGTACATAAAGAAGAAAGTATCCCATAGCTGTCTTGGATAGGTACACAAGCCTAAGTCACAGGGAAAGGAGTGCTGAATGAGCATAGAAATTGGCCAGATTCATGAAGGCAGGATTTACTGCACCTAAGAAAGGCATTCTGGAGAAGGCAATGGCACCTCACTCCAGTACTCTTGCCTGGAAAATCCCATGGACCGAGGAGCCTGGTGCACTGCAGTCCATGGGGTCGCAAAGAGTTGGACTCGACTGAGTGAGTTCACTTCCACTTTTCACTTTCATGCATTGGAGAAGGAAATGGCAACCCACTCCAGTGTTCTTGCCTGGAGAGTCCCAGGGACGGGGGAGCCTGGTGGGCTGCTGTCTATGGGGTCACACAGAGTCAGACATGACTGAAGCGACTTAGCAGCAGCAAGAAAGGCATTTCTCCTGGTGTTGCCTGAGAAATGAGTGAGAGAGAAGGCAAGTACAAAGGCCAGTGTGTCCCTGATTGAGAGGATGAATACCCCCACCATCCCAGGAATGGCTGCACAGGCAACATGGCTGATGGAATGACAGCCAGCCTCGGGCCTGAGTGGGGTCTGGGCAGCAGTTGAAAGCTTCCTGTTTGCTGTGAATAGCACACAAGCAGTGGACAGCAGCTGGAAGTGACAGAGAATATCTCACTGGCAACTTAGGTAGCTTGATGGTAGAGAATCAAGGACCATATGACATAATGTTACCCCATCCCCACAGAATGGCTTTGCTTAGTGTTCCAGAAATCACTGGGAGGAGAGGGGAAAAAGAAAAATGAAGTTCAGTTTCCCAGTAGCTTGGTAGGAGGATTAAGAATAAAAATTATATTATTAAAAAGTCACTTTTCTTGTACACCTGTGTTTGTGGACTGAAAGTCATTGTAACTACTTTGTGAAGACACTGCTTGCCAAGCTCATCCATTTCCCATTGCTTTTACTCGGCTCTCATTGAGTAACTTTTTAATTTGGTTTCCAGTTTAGACTTTCCCAGCAGGAAGAGCATGTTTGGACTGCTGGGAGTATTGCATTTCTCTTGGCAATGAAAGCTCTCCGTATCAATGAACAAAACCGACATAGTTCTGACTTATAAATTAGTCAGTCTCTTGCGAGTTTGGTTTATATGGCTCAGTTCCCTGGGACCTGGCTACACTCATTACTGTTAGGCTAGAATTTACCAACTTGCAAAATAGAAGGCCATGATGACTACTAAGGTTCATATACTCCATGAAGACTGATGACTAAAAAGTCCCCCCTGCAATATCTCTCTATTGGTATTTTATATTATAAATTATAACATGAAAATGACAAAAAATTTTAAAAGTTATATTAGTATAATATAGTAGTTAAGAATGTAAGCTCTGGAGTCAGATTTCTCAGTTTTTTCAAATCCTGGCTTTGCCACTTATATAAATTATGATTTCTAGCAAGTTCAAAGAAATTTAACAGGGATTGTTCTGAGGAACAAAGGTATTAATACATGTAAAACATTTTGATCAATACTTAGCATTTGTCATGTGCCTTTTAAAATGTTAACTCCTAAAATTTTTTTTTAAAAAACAAAAACAAACAAAAATGTTAACTGCTATTTCAAAAGCTTTGATGTTATTAAGTGGTCCCTTACAGCCTATGTTCAAATGGGTATCATTTCATATTGCACATAATTTATATCCATCCCTTCAATTTAATACTATGTCATAAATACTTTATGTGTTTTCATGTAGGATTTAATTATTATTTTTACTAGTATAATTTGACTCAGTATTTTAGCACTCATCTTAAAACTGACCCGATATGTGACAGGAGTATCAAAATGATGATAAATTAGAAAAACTGGCAAAAAGTGACAAACAGGTAACAGGCTAAAAAAGAAATATAATTGGCCAGACGAGAGGTTAACCCTAACAAGAAGTCAGGAAGTGCAAATTAAAGTGATAATTACAATGTTCACTTTGCAGACTGGCAATATTAGAAGGTTTGATAACACCCACTTTAGTTTTGAGCATAGGATAATGGGAGCTGCCCTCTCTTGCTGGCCAAGAGGAAGCCAGTGCATCCATTTAACTATTACCATGGGAAATGTACAGACACTCTCCATTCCACTATCAATCTCACTCATCCAAATCTGCCCTCAGGAACATGTGCTTCGGGAGACAGAAACAAGGATGTTCACTGTAACATTTGCAGTCTTGATAATTGAAAACCACGAAACTGCTCATCAATCCTGGAAATGGTTAGATAAACTGAGATACATTCATTCTTAAAAATAATGTGTTGTATCGGTACTGACATGGAAACTTTCCAAGGCTGTTGGTAAGAAAACAAGCCAACAAACACATTTTTTAAAAGTTATAGAAGGTATGGAGATTCCTTTAAAAACTAGGAATAAAAGCACCATATGACCCAGCAATCCTAGTCCTGGGCATATACCCTGAGGAAACCAAAATTGAAAAAGACACATGTGCCCCATTGTTCTTTGCAGCACTATTTACAATAGCTAGAACATGGAAGCCACCTAGATCTCCACCAACAGATGAATAGGTAAAGAACTTGTGGTACATACACACAATGGAGTATTACTCAGCCATAAAAAGGAACACATTTGAGTCAGTTCTAATGAGGTGGATGAACCTGGAGCCTATTATACAGAATGAAGTAAGAGAAAGATAAATATCATATACTAATGCATATATACAGAATCTAGAAAAATGGTACTGAAGAACTTAACTGCAATGGAGATATGGGCAGCAATGGAGAAACAGACAGAATAGACTTACGGACATGGGGAGAGGGGAGGCAAGGGTCAGATGTATGGAGAGAGTAACTTAAAAACTTACATTACCATATGTAAAATAGATAGCCAATGGGAATTTGCTGTATGGTTCAGGACACTCAACCAGGGGCTCTGTATCAACCTAGAGGGGTGGGATGGGGAAGGAGATGGGAGGGAGGTTCAAAAGGGAGGCAATATATGTATATACCTATGGCTGATTCATGTTGAGGTTTGACAGAAAACAACAAAATTCTGCAAAGCATTATCCTTCAATTAAAAAATAAATAAAAAGAAAAAAAAGTTGTAGAAAACAAGAACAGCAATTTGGCATTTTCTTAACACACACTCTAAACAAAATATACAGCTTTATAGACACGTGTATGTTGTTGCTGCTGTTGTTGTTTAGTTGGTAAGTCATGTCTGACTCTTTTGCAACCCCATGGACTGTAGCCTGCCAGGCTCCTCTGTCCTTGGGATTTCCCAGGCAATAATACTCTAGTGGGTTTCCATTTCCTTCTTCATGGGGTCTCTCAACCCTGCGTCTCCTGCGTTGGTAGGCAGATTCTTTACCACTGAGCCACCTTGAAAACCCAGATATGTGTACATGCATATGTAAAGTATATATGTGTATGTGTGTAAATATACTCAAGAAATGTCTGGGGGAGTCTGTACCAAACTGCTAACGGTGGCCACCTTTAGACAGGAAATTAAGATTGGTCATTTGGTCAAGGGGACTCTAGTTTTTCTGTATTTTTGAATGTCTTAAAATATTCTTTGTATAATTAATGGTGAACTTTTAAAAATTAAAAGATGAATAAGATACAAAGTTCCTGAATCTCAACTTTAATATTCCATTGAGTAGACGTTTAACAGTTTACTTAGCCATTGACCTATATTTGGCAATTTAGGTTGTTTCCATTCTTCAACATTATAGTTCTTTATACAGTGCAGCTTCTTTTTCTTCTGTTGATTTATTTCTCTAGGATAAATTCCAAGAGTGGGATTACTGGATAAAATGGTATAAACATCTTTCTGGCTCGTGATATATTTTTCCACATTGCCTTCCAAAAATGTCATGCTTCTTTTTCCCTATCATTACTGCAAAAAAAAAATGACTGTGCTTTCCTACCACCTGGCAGCAATCTACTTTTCTATGGCTGTCTCCTTGTTCTCAGGAATGAGCACCTTTCAATTCCGTTTCAACCTGTTTTTAGAGCTGACATCTCTGAGAGGACTGTCAGCTCAAAATCTTTCTCCTATAGCGAAGGTGTGTAATATATTTCTGACAGACAGACAGGATTAGCCCTCCCATTACAGGTGAGAGCACCGAGGCTCACAGAGGTCAAGTAACTTGCTTGGGTCCCATAGCTAACAAATGGTAGAGTCCTTTTATCAAGTCACTCTACTCTGTGCATCTGGTGTGATTCTCCATCAGACTGGTGTGAACAGAGTTGGTTTGAACCCAAACCTTTCGCTCACACACCGGGTACACTTGTGTCATGGCTCTCCTACCCCAGCTGGTCTCTTGGTACCAGTTCATTTTGGCATCTTCACTACCTTTCAGTCTGTTTCGCTCTTTGTGGCCTAGTTCTCAAATGGTCAACTTGTGTTTCAAACACACGAACTCCATCCTTATCTGTTTTCATCTAGTTTGACTGAAGATACTAGACCAGTGACTTTCATTTTGGGGGAATTTAAAGCAAAATGAGCCAAACAAACAAATAAACAAAGTGAGACTTGGTCCCCAGAAATCCGGATTCATTGATATGGGGGACCATCTGGTCATGGGCCTCGGATATGTTTCAAATTTCTCTGGGAAATTTGAGGTAAGAACCTCTGCCCTAGATGCTATTCTTGATTTCTGCCTCTAAGTTTAGGTAGCAACAAAGCTGGTATCTGTTTGTTTCTTTCTTTCCCCCAGATACCCTGTTTGCCTGGGCAATCACTCACCTACAGTCACTTAACTGTCTGCTTTGATGTCATTCTACCTGATCTGTTCTGTTCCTTTGTGTCCTGCCCAAGCAAAAGTATCTTTGTGTTCTTTCCTTCAAACCTTTTCCCTGTTCTTGCTGTTGCCTGCCACCAGTCCTCTTTCCTCTTTCCTAACCCTGTTTGGGCTTCCCTGGTGGCTTAGTGGGAAAGAATCCATTTGCCAATTCAGGAGACTGGGGCTCAGTCCCTGGATCAGGAAGATCCCCTGGAGAAGGAAACAGCAACCCACTCCAGTATTCTTGCCGAGGAAATCCCATGGACAGAGGAGCCTGGAGGGCTATAGCGCATGGGATGGCAAGAGTCGGACACGACTTAGTGACTAAACAACAACAATCCTGTTGGGCCAAAGTTTTGCCCCCTCTGCACAATTCTATTGTATCACAGCCCACACAGGTGCCTGCTGCTTTTGAACTCCTATTTCAATTCTCACCTGCTTCATTCTAGGGGCTTTTCATGTAGTGATGGAAGTAGCGTGTGATTTTCTTGTATTGACAGGAGGAAGATCTCTTAACCGTGGTTAAGAGCACAGGACTGAGAATCAGAAAGGCTTATGTTACAAATTTCAGGCTGCTGCTGCTGTAACTACTTCAGTTTTTTCATTTATATATTGAAGGTAACAATGATATCTATCTCACAGAGGTTGGATAAATGCATGGAAAGCATTTAATACAGTGCCTGCTATATGAGAATTTTTAGAAATATATATTTAGGAATAGATGCTAATTTTTAAAAATAGGATATATAGTAATGAGAGTGATTTCTTTCAACTAAACTAGTGGAAATTAAGAAACGTATGCATCCGGTGAGCCATCTCCCTTGTCAATTTCCCCACAAACACTTGTTATATGAATGAGTGGAAGATACCCACTTATTCTGCTGATGCTGCATTGCCCAGTTCTCTTCCAGAAATCCTTGTTTTGAGTTACCTACAGAGCCAGTTTATGAGTCAGACAGAAAAACAGTCCTATTATTCTTCTCTCTGCTTCTTTTTACCAAAAAAGGTACTTTTCCAGTTTCATTGCCCACTTTATGGTTTGGTGACAAATGACCTCTGGATTTTTTCTTCTTATGAGTTAAATCTAACCCAAGAGGATGAAGATGCCATGACTAAGACTATGCACTGAATATGTTACAATTCTTAAGGAATTTCTAAACAAAAGTTCTCAAAAAAAGTTCCACAAGGAGACTGCAAATACCTTGAGAACAGGGACCTTATATACAAGCAAGTTTTTAACCTGTAGTTAACTGAAATTGGGTGCAGAATTTTATCTTGTATATTTTTCCAGTGAGATGAACTGTTATTTTATTATTTTTCTCTAGGTATTTATGACAAACAAGAAATAATCTTGTAAAAGATATTTTATAGATGCCAAGATTCCTAATAGAGTGCTATAATATTAATAATAAATTTAAGTATTAAAGGAAGAAAAACTATGCTATCTTTCACATGCTAAAGTGATGGTATTTATCCATTGTTATAGCACATATTTATTGTAATGGTGACGGATGGGTTTGAATGAAACTGTAAACATTCTTCTAGCCTCTCATGAAACAGCTGCTAGTGTTCTAGTGTATGGAGTGTGACCTTGGAACAAAGGCTGTTTTTTCTCTCTTTGAAAGAAGAAAACTGAAGTGTCTGGATTGATAGTTACTTTTCTGTTACTCTAGTGACACATTCTAACACATTAAGTTAACTCAAACAAATGACACTGGAATTATAACTTGAAAGAACCGAGAAGTTAGTTTTCCATTGCTTTTCTTCCAGTTCCCAATACTATATTTTTAGAAGCATTTATTTTCAGCAGAGAGAGTCCAAAGGGAAAACACAGCGATCATGATTAAAAAACAAAATCAGAACATGGGAATTGGGAGGATTCTTTTATCCATATTTCTCCCTAGTGGTGGGCTGGTAAACTGTCTCTTTAAGAGGAGAAAAGCCCTGATCTGTAGTCTTTGCCAATTTTTGTTGTGTAAATACTCCCACTGTGGCA
Source organism: Bos mutus (assembly GCF_027580195.1). NCBI lineage: Eukaryota > Metazoa > Chordata > Mammalia > Artiodactyla > Bovidae > Bos > Bos mutus. The sequence continues at coordinate 48,244,743 of NC_091626.1, read as the reverse complement.
ATTTCAAGCTACCAATCTGAGGCCACTGAATGGAACTGAGAAGAGATGCCCATAATGTGCTCATGAGCAGGTACAAGTTGGCCTCTGCAAACTATTGCTTGTAACCCTTATAAAAAGGGAATTCTAGGGGAAAGGTTTTTAGGAGAGGTTGTTTTATACCAGTGCCCTTTGGAAGAAGTGTAGTCCAATTAAAGAGAAAGAGGTAATTAGAAATGGATTCTATTGAAGATCAAAACATATAGCTTAAAACATATTTCTCAAACTCTTTGACAAAATTTATCCTCTCCATCCCACACCACCTAGACTTTTTCTCTACTTCGTCCTCTGTCTATGGCCATTTTCCCTTTGTTTTTTGTTTTTGGTTTTTTGGATTTTTTTAAATTAGATTGATTACTCTTCTGGAAGAAAGAGATCTTCCTCTTTAGAACCTAATTGGAGTGGGGTGAGGAGAGATGGGCAGCTCTTTGAAGGACAGAGGAGGAGGGGAGTTCTGGGAACAGTAGGACACTAATAATCTGTATTTTATCATGTTACTTTCCTATGTTTAAAGAGAGAAAAGACTGAAGGGGAAAAAGACTACCTTCTCTCAAAGTTTATGGTCTATGAATCAATAAGTCTTTATAAACATTATCTTTCAGAGAAGAAAAAGCAGTATAAATACAATCTAAGTCTTTTTATTTTCTTTCCACTCACATGGGCATTTCTTAATCTGTATCTACATTTCTAAACCAATTTGACTGATCAAGTTTGAATTAATAAAAAGTTAAAAGCCAAGCCAATGTTTGTCTATCCCAGCTAATTTTATTTTGGCTATCTGGTCAAAGTTGCAATGTACCCATGAGCAAGTCATTTGACCTTTCTGAACCTCAAGTTACATCATCTAACAAACAACAGGAGTAAAGTGAATGGGCTTTAAATTGCCTTCTAGCCAAGAGAGTTTGTGGTACTTATATTGAATTAAATAAGCACTTCACAATTTCCTCTTATGAAATAGACTAATCTCTATTTTTAAAATGCCATAAACCTGCTAGTTTGAATAAGTGGATATATTTTATCTGACTTGACTAGTTAACCCAGGACTCTGCTGCCAATAGGAAGAACCTGTTCTTTGGACTCCAGTTTTCTCTGCTGCCTTCCACACTTTGAGATTCATCATAATCATCTGGAGGAAGAAACTCCTGTGGAATTGGAGGATGGTGCTCAGTATAGATTAAGGATGCTCCACTAATGGTCATCAGCAATCTAAACTCTATCCCTAGACCATTCTGACCCTTGAGGATTCCTGTTCTTTCAACACACTTGTCTTCTATGCGTTTTCTTCTCTGTCTGTTTCTGGCCCTCCCAGCCCATCCTGCCCCCATCTCAGGGCTTCTTAGTGGTCTAGGAAAAGGATAGCAAGTACAGTCAATGGGCATGTCTTTCCATCCTCTTCGGCAGTATATAACTTGACTGTGCTGTGTTTAGTCACTCAGTCGTGTCAGACTCTTTGTGACACCCTGAACTGTATGTAGCCTGCCAGGTTTCTCCGTCCACGGGGATTCTCCAGGAAAGAATATTGGAATGGGTTGTCATGCCCTCTGAGTTGAGGATCTTCCCAACTCAGAACCGAGGTCTCCTGCATTGCAGGTGGATTCTTTACAGTCTGAGCTACCAGGGAAGCCCATATAACTTGACTCTTCCCTGTCAAATACCTGAAGATACATTTTGTTTAGGAGACTTCCAAAAAAGTAATCACAGAAACCACAATAGCTAATATTTACTGAAGGCCTGTTATTTGCTAAGGACTTTACAGACATCTCATTTAGTTTCTAACAACCATATTAATTCTAACCCTGTTCTATCTATAAAATATACTGAAGCTTAATGAGGTTAACCCAAGACCAGAATGAGTGACCAAACCCAGATATAATAAACAAGCACTGCTTGGCCTGTGCTCCTAACCCTGATTTTTACATGGTTATATCCAAAGTTTCTCAAAAAAAAACAACAACTGGGGTGCAGGGGCAGTGAAAAGCATAGGCCAAATAAAAGGTCTAAGATGGAGAGGATTAGGTGGGAGCTGCACTCTACAAGTTTTTCTAGGTGAAGAGAAGACTTGGGCTGCTCAGATGAAGGGAGCCACACACAGCTCTGAGGATCTGCTTCTTTCACTTTCCTCCTTATTCAAGGGTCTTCAGGCTCAACCCTAGGCTCTGACTCCTCTGATTATCAGACTCAATATAGGTAGTTAGGGGGCTTCCCTGGTGGCTCAGAGGTTAAAGGGTCTGCCTGCAAGGTGGGAGACCCGGGTTCAATCCCTGGGTCGGGAACATCCCCTGGAGAAGGAAATGGCAACCCACTCCAGTATTCTTGCCTGGAGAATCCCATGGACGGAGGAGCCTGGTAGGTTACAGTCCACGGGGTCGCAAACCATCGGACATGACTGAGCGACTTCACTTTCACTTTCATAGGTAGTTAGTAGTGGGGGTGGGGGTGGGGTCAAGACTCCTGTCCAATTATCCTTGTTTCCTTGCCCTGGTATCACTCACTCAGGTATGTGAAGACTCATCTTGTGAGTAAACACTGGCAAGAGTTATCCCCAAACTACGCATGTAGGGCCTTCTCTACTGGGCAGAAACACTGACACTAGGATCATGACCACATTTTTGTTCCCAAAGACTTTGAAACTTGAGTCCTAAGGAACTGATACATTGCAGACAGTATCCAGCCCTCCAGGAGCTACAAAGACACACATCTTAAAAGGCACCTTCCTATATTCTTCTGTTTGGAGACTAGCAGTGTCCTGAGTCACTGGAAAAGACTAAGAGCTGTCCTCCAGCTTGACTTAAGCCTCCACTTGGAAGACAATAAAGTTACAGGGATAAGCCAAAAGATTTTAGTTTGGGGCTAGATTTTTTTTTGATTGATAAGAAAATACAACAGCATATATAAGTGTGGGAAGAACTCAGGAAGAAAAAGAAGATGCCTTTTAAATAAGTTTTGATGAATTTTTTGTTTGATGGAGAGACTTAAATAAAAAACTAAATTTGATGCTTCTTTAGAAGGGAACAGCTACCCACTCCAGTATTCCAGCCTGGAGGATTCCATGGAAAGAGGAACCTGGCAGACTACAGTCCATGGTGTCGCAAAGAGTCAGACATGACTGAGTCACTTTCACTTTCACTTCAATTGTACTTTGATTTTAAATGAATTAATGGGTAAGAGAAAATCCAGGGGTAAGTAGAGTCTAGGACAGATCTGGGTTTTGTGGGACCTAAATCTTATATGACTTAAAGGGGCACTTTCAAGAAAAATAATAAGAATACAGAATTAGGTATAGAACCTTGGGCAAAGTTCATTCAAATGAAGAATTTTGAGATGAAGCTTAATTTACTTCACAGAAAATTCTTCTATGGTTGATATAGTTTAATTTTTTTTTCCCATCTAGCTGGGAACATGGACACACCACTCTGAGAGATTCCGCACGGAGAGCCTGAAGGTTAGTGAGAGACATGCAAAGGAAATGATACGAAGAGGCCAATAAAATGCATGGGAGTTACAGGGAGTTTACTAGGTGGTGTGAAATATTCAGAGAGAAGGCTATATGTATATATGATTTTAAACACCTGGTTCTTCTTTAAGAAAAGAATGTGTAGAGATGCAGACATGGATCACCTATGTGGTTTTCTGTGGTTTCCTTACCCAGCATCTGAAAGGGGAGATAAGGGTCAATAGCTTTGGAGCCAAAGTTACTTTTCACTGTCTCTTTTGGTTTCCTAATCATGTTTTGTTTTATTCATGTATTCAGCATGGGCAATACAAACAGCCAGCACAATTCATCTTCTGCCCACCTCCCCTCTTCTTCCTTTTTCCCCTAATTATATCAATTGATTCTTAACTGTCAATATATTTCAACTCAGGAATGAAAAGTCATTTATGAGACATGTAGAACATTTTAAACTTTGAAAACATCTTAATCTTCATCAAATTTTTTACAACTATTTTCAAATATCTCGAAGTATAGGGTTAGACTAAACAGGCAATGCCCCTTTAAAAGTCTGGAGCAATATATAAAAAAAAAAAAAGGTGTGTGTGGGGGCGCTGAGATGGTGCAAACTCTCCAGACTGACCAGAGCTGTGGAGAATTCTACTCTTATGGAGTGGGATTGATTTGGATGGTCTTGTTACTAGTCATAAGACTCTTAAACCCATTCAGCAACTGACAGCCTGCATTTAAATTGGAAAAGACAGACTGTTAGAACCTTTGGTGGTGACAGCACAATCCAGCATAAATTCCACATGAGTTAAAAGTAACAGAAAAGATGGTACCTTTAGAGGAAGAATGAATGGAACTCACAGAAGAGCCACTAAAAAAACAAATATCTAAGCTTTAAAATATTTTACCAGAAAATGAGCAATATTGCAGATCAAACACAGATGCGAGAGAGATTGTTTCAACAAAAGCAGATGGGCAGGGGAGCTTGGGAGACACAGTAATAGGTTCTCTCTGTCCTGAAGGGAAGCCAGTGGAGGGCAGGAAGGCCAAATTTCTCTGAAGATTGGAATTCAGCTCCTCATAATAATCAATAAAAGGAATTTTGGATGTCTCATCTCTAGTTTTTATGAGATTGTCCAAAGTGCCTTGGGCCAAGAACCTCATGCAACAAGAAGGGAATATGAGGAAGGAAGGAAGGAAAGCCTCTGGACACCCCTTCCCTAATGCAGCGGGGAGGCAGTCTTTCACTGTGCTTCAGTTCAGACCCCTTTTGATATGGCCCAAAGAGAGGGGAGCCCAGGCAGGGGAAGAGAATTTTCCAACATAAGAAACATAGGTAGGACCCTCTTGGTAGGGGAGACCAGAATAGCATTCATAATTTTGGTCCAAAAGGAGACTGAGTGACCTTATCCATAGTGAGGGTGAAAGAGGGAGTAGCTTTCCTTCTGTTCTTTCTTTCCTTCCTCCCCTCATTCCCTCCTACCTTCCTTTATTGTTCTCTTTTATTTGTCTCATATTCCTTGAAACTGCTTGATTTACACACCCTAGAGTCATGGTCTTACACAGTGTGAGGCTTATCTAATTTTCTTCCCAGTCATTGTATACAGGCAGGAATCTATTCCAAATTAGAGAAGGCAGCCTGCTTGTCTATTGACCTATATATTAACCATGAGAAGGTGATTTGTCTACAAGCCAGAAGGCATGTCCTCACCTCATAATTGATCTGCTAGAGCCTTGATCTTGGACTTACCAGCCTCCAGAATTGTGAGAAATAAGTACCAGTTTATTGAGAATTAAATATGTGGTACTCTTGTTATACATTTTGAAGGGACTAACACAATGTATATGGAGTTGGGAAACCCATGTAGGAAGGAAAATGGGTGTTTGAGGGTTAAAGGAGACTTGAGTGCAAAAGTAGTCATAATTCTCTGTGACCCATACCCTTTGCAATGTGACTTTGCAGCTCTTCTCATCAAAAGATAAAATCTATTTTTTATCCTTTCACTTTGAACTTGCATTACAATTGTACTGACAAATGAAATGAGGCATAAGTAATTTTGTGACAATCATGAGCCTGGAATTCAAGAGACCTTGCATCCTTTCCACTCTCTTGGAACCCTGCTGGCTGCTATGAGACTGAGTCCAGCTAATAGGCTAAAGGATAAGAGATTATATGGAAGAAATCCAATTGTCCCAGCCAAAGCTATCCTAGACTATCCAAGAACCAGCAAACTCCAAATACAAGAGATAATGCCGCCTCTGTCAGCAGAGCTGCCTACTTGATCCTTCACTAATTGTACACACATGAGGGGGCGAGGCATCCAACTGACCTATTGACTTGTGAGAAATGTTAATCGTTTTAAGCCACTAAGTCTTGGGATGGTTTGTTACCCATCAATATCTAACTGACATAAGTAACAAGCTAAGAAACTGTGATCTTTGTCCGATAAGCATTATGAGGATTATTATCCGTAAGTATTGATACAATAAAAAAACTTAATTAGAAAATTTCCTGTCACCATAGTAGTAGTGGAATTTAGTGATAATTTTAGTCTAGGAAAAAATTTTAATTTTTATCAAAATAATGCACATAGTTTAAAAGGTTGCTGCTGCTAAGTCTCTTCAGTCGTGTCCAACTCTGTGCGACCCCATAGACTGCTGCAGCTCACCAGGCTCTGCTGTCCCTGGGATTCTCTAGGCAAGAACACTGGAGTGGGCTGCCATTTCCTTCTCCAGTGCATGAAAGTGAAAAGTGAAAGTGAAGTTGCTCAGTTGTGTCCGACTCTTCGTGACCCCACGGACTGCAGCCTACCAGGCTCCTCCGTCCATGGGGTTTTCTAGGCAAGAGTACTGGAGTGGGTTGCCATTGCCTTCTCCGGTTTAAAAGGTTAAATAGTACTATAAGGATTATAAAGGAAAAATGTAGTCCCAAGCTATACACATATGCCCAGTACTATTTTTTGGTTTTCTATTCTGGAATGTATCTTCATTTTTCTGTATACTGTGTTTATACTCTTTACAGAAATTATCTGTTGACTTCAAGTTATGTCAGATGAGAATTTTTCTGTTTCTTCTCTACTTAATATTCCTTTATGTGAATCAATCCATTTAATAATTGACATTAGAAATTTAATGCCATTAAAATGAAGCAGGAAAAGGTTAACAGAGCTTTGCCAAAAGAACACACTGGTCATAGCAAACACTCTCTTTCAACAACACAAGAGATGATTTTACACATGAACATCACCAGATGGTCAAAATCAGATTGATAATATTCTTTGTAGCCAAAGATGGAGAAGCTCTATACAGTCAGCAAAAACAAGACCTGGAACTGACTGTGGCCCAGATTATCAGCTTCTTATTGTAAATTTCAGGCTTAAATGGAAGAAAGTAGGGAAAATCACTAGACCATTCAGGTATGATCTAAATCACATCCCTTGTGATTATACAATGGAGGTGACAAATAGATTCAAGGAATTAGATATGAGAGACAGATTATGAACAGAGGTTTGCAACATTGTACAGGAGGCAGTGACCAAAACCATCCCAAAGGAAAAAAATGCAAGAAGGCAAAATAATGCCTTACAAATAACTGAGAAAAGAAGAGAAGCAAAAGGCAAAGGAGAAAGGGAAAGATACCCAACTGAGTGAAGAGTTCCAGAGGAGAGAAAAGAGAGATAAGAAAGCTTTAAGTGAACAATGCAAAAAAATAGAGGAAAACAATAGAATGGGAAAGATTAAATATCTTTTCAAGAAAACTGGAGATACCAAGTGGGCATTTTGTGCAAAGATAGGCACAGTAAAGGACAGAAATGATATGGACCTAACAGAAGCAGAAGAGATTAAGAAGAGGTGGAAAGAATATACAGAAGAACTATATACAAAAATGGTCTTAATGACCTGGATAACCATGATGATCTGGTCACTCACCTAGAGCCAGACATACTGGAATGCAAAGCCAAGTGGGTATTAGGAAGCATTACTACGAACAAAGCTACTGGAGGTGATGGGATTCCAGTCGAGCTATTTCAGATCCTAAAAGATGATATAGTTAAAGTGCTGCACTCAATATGCTAGCAAATTTGGAAAACTCAGCCATGGCCACGGGACTGGAAAAGGTCAGTTTTCATTCCAATTCCAAAGAAAGGTAATGCCAAAGAATGTTCAAACTACCAGATTATTACATTCATTTCATATGCTAGCAAGGTCATGTTCAATATCCTTCAAGTTGTGCTTCAACATTATGTGAACCGAGAACTTCCATATGTACAAGCTGGATTTAGAAAAGGCAGAGGAACCAGAGATTGAATTGCTAATATCCATTGGATCACAGAAAAAGTAAGGGAATTCCAGAAAAACATCTACTTCTGCTTCATTGACTATGCTAAAGACTTTGACTGTATGGATCACAACAAAGTGTGGAAAATTCTTAAAGAGATGGGAATACCAAACCTCCTTACCTGCCTCCTGAGAAACCTGTATGCAGATCAAAAAACAAGAGTTAGAACAAGACATGGAACAAACTAGTTCAAAATTGGAAAAGGAGTACATCAAGGCTGTATATTGTCACCCTTATTTAATTTATATGCAGAGTATATCATGTGAAATACAAGGCTGGATGAATCACAAGCTGAAATCAAGATTGCTGGGAGAAATATTAACAACCTCAGATATGCAAGTGATACTACCCCAATGGCAGAAAGCAGAGGAACTAAAGAGCCTCTTGATGAAGGTGAAAGAGTGAAAAAGCTGGTTTAAAACTCAACATTCAAAAAAAACTAAGATCGTGGTATTTGGTGACATCACATTATGGCAAATAGATGGGGGAAAAATGGAAACAGTGACAGACTTTATTTTTTTCAGCTCCAACATCATTGCAGAGTGTGACTGGAGCCATGAAATTAAAAGATGCTTGCTCATTGGAATAAAAGCTATGACAAATTCAGATAGTGTAGTAAAAAGCAGAGACATCACTTTGCCAACAAAGGTCCATATAGTCAAAAATATGGTCTTTTCAGTAGTCATGTATGGATATGAGAGTTGGACCATAAAGAAGGCTGAGCACCGAAGAATTGATGCTTTCAACCTCTGGTGCTGGATAAGACTCTTGAGAGTTCCTTAGACAGCAGGGAGATAAAACCAGTGAATCCTAAAGGAAATCAACCCTGAATATTCACTGGAATATGATATTCAGACTGATGCTGAAGCTCCAATACTTTGGCTATCTGATACAAAGAGCTGACTCACTGGAAAAGACCCTGATGCTGGGAATGATTGAGGGCAGGAGGAGAAGGGGACAAAAGAGGATGAGATGGTTGGATGGCATCATTGACTCCATGGACATGAGTTTGAGCAAACTCTGGGAGACAGTGAAGGACTGGAAACCCTGATGTTCTGCAGTCCATGGGGTTGCATAGATTTGCACATGACTTAGCAACTGAACAATTATAGCTCTGGGCTTCACAGGTGGTGCTAGTGGATTATATCTATATAAATATTGTTCATTATTTGGCAGATATAGTATGATAATTTTATAAAATTTTGTTTTTCTCCATTACTGCTTTATTCTTTTATTTGCTTAGTTATCTATATACATTTTTTAATATTTAAAAATTTTAATTAGAAGATAACTACTTTAAAATATTGTGATGGTTTCTGCCATGCATCAACATGAATCGGCCTTAAGTATATGTATGTCCCCTCCCTCTTGAACCCTCCTCCCACCTCCTTCCACATCCTACCCCTCTAGGTTATCACAGAGCACAAGCTTTGCATCCCCTGAGTCATACAGCAAATTCCCACTGGCTATTTTACATATGTATGTACTTATTAATTTTCCCCAATATAGTAATAGATACTAAAAAATTCTTTCAATTCTATTTTTCGTGACAGAAGACAGAGTCAAAAAATGACAGAGGATGAGATGGTTGGATGGCATCACTGACTCAATGGACATGAGTTTTAGTAAACTCTGGGAGTTGGTGATGGGCAGGGAGGCCTGGTGTGCTGCAGTCCATGGGGTTGCAAAGAGTCGGGCATGACTGAGCAAATGAACTGACTGACAAAAGCATGAGTAGTTTATTCACTTCATCCTGGAGTCCTTTTGCTCTAACTTCAACTAGTTTTCTAGCATTTCCTATGCTGGATACCCCATTTCTGGGTTATCTTGTCTTCCTCTCTTGATTTAACCTCTTATGGTAGAGCATATCCCTCAATAGCTTCTGGAGTGTAAGAACTTGCATGACTGAAATATTTTTATCCTACCTCAAGCTTGTTTTGTAAAAATTTTACTTATTATTTGTTTTTTATTCTTCTGGGTCTCCAGGGCTATTCTGTAGTTACAAAGAGTGAGCTAACCTTTAGTTGCGGAGCATGGGCTCTAGGCACGCAGGCTTCGCCCAGGCTCCAGAGCACAGGCTTAATAGTTGTGGTGCGCAGGGTTAGTTGCTCTGTAGCATGTGGGAACTATCCAGATCCGGGATCAAAACCATGTCTCCTGAACTGGCAGGTGGATTCTTCACCACTGAGCCACCAGGGAAGCCCAAGCTTAATTGTTTGACCAAGAATAGAAAATAATTTTATCTCAGATTTTCTAATGTGCTGCTTCACTGTTTTCTGCCTTTTAAAGCCACTGTTGACAAATTCCTCAGAAGATACAGACTATCAAAATTTACTCAGGAAGAAATAAATAACCTGAGTAGCTTTAGTTTTATGAAAGAAATTTAATTCATAGTTTAGAAAATATCTGACAAAGAAAATACCAGGCACAGATGATCTTTATGGATGAATCTACTAAACATTTAATGGAGAAATAATACCAAATTTACACAAACTCTTACAGAAAATTAAATTGGATAGAGAAAACATTTCCTGATTCATCCTATGAGACCAGCATTATCCTGACACGAAAAACAGACAAATGAGAAAACAAAACTACAGAGCAATATCCCTCCTAAGCACAGATGTAGTAATCCTAAACAAAATTTTAGCAAATGAAATCCAGCTATATAAAAAAATGATAATTTATTATAATCAAGGGGTATTTGGCTTGTGGAGGAACTGGAACTCAGACATTGCTGGCAGGAATATAAAATGGTATAATCACTTTGGAACATAGTTTGACAGTTTCTTAAAAAGTGATGGTTATACTTATCATATAATCTAGTTGTAGTTCTAGATATTCACCCTAGAAAAATGAAAGTACATGTCCATGAAGAGACCTATCTAGCCCCAACCCAGAAACAACCCAGTGCATGTCACCCAGTGAATAAACAAGCTAGAATGTCCATACAATAACACACTGCTTAGGAAACAGAAAGAAAATAACTATTGATAAAACAGGAATATAGATGAATCTAAAATTATACTTAGTAAGCGATGCCAGACAAAAGAGATCATTCAGTGATTCTAAGTACATAAAGTTCTAGAAAATGAAAACTAAATTGGTAGAAAGCAGATCAGTTGTTGCCTGTGGACAAGACAGAGGAATAGGGAAAGTCGGAAGGAAGAGATTTCAAAGGGACCTAACAAAAATGTGGGGGGTCATAGATACGTTCATTATCTGGATTATGGCGATGGTTCTGTGGTGGTGGTGGTGGTGGTTTAGTCACTGTTGTGTCTGACTCTTAGGACTCCAGGGACTGTAGCCGGCCAGGTTCCTCTGTCCATGAGATCCTCCAAGCAAAAATATTGGAGTGGGTAGCCATTTCCTTCTCCACTATAGCTGTATACATATGTCAAAACTCACATATGCATTTGCTTGTATGTCAATTATATTTCAATGAAACTGTTAAAAATGTGAATCAGTTTCATTTATTTGGCTTGATAGTCATCTCTTTTCTGTTTTATCATCCCTTTGAAATACTTAGTTGTACCCCTAGTCTGACTCTAAACTCTTCTTTACGACACTTAAAGGAGATGGGAATGCAACATCATGAAATCAAATTTCAGAAAGACATCTTCAAGTAAATGAAAAAAGTAAGCTCAAGGATATTCTTACTGGTTTCAGTTACCTGTATTTATACTGGCAGTGGAATTTGCTGACATTAATTTCCTACTAACTGGAGACCTTAAATTCAAATTGAACCAGTCAGCCAGACTTGGATGACCATGCGAATCACTTGTTGATCCTAAAATAAAAAAAGTTTGCAGCCCCCATTCCTAGAGATCCTGATTTAGTAACTCTGAGGTGGAAGTCAATGAATTTGCATATAAACCAAGATTAGAGACAACAGCATTGTGCAAAATTAGCATTCACACCCTTGTCTCCACTAGAACCCTTCATCAGATTCAGACTGCCGTCCTCTCTCCCTCTCATACCATGTTAAATCATCTCCCACTTGCCTAATTTCTACCTATGCAAATCAGTTATCTGCCCATCACAAATTCCACCTCTTCTTTTATGACTAATCATCTCTCTCTACTTCATTTCTTCTCACCTGTCTCCAAGTACTGTGGCCCTTCTGATCCTTGGGTCAAAACAAAGATCCAAGGCTAATCAAAGAGAGATTCTTTTCTCTGGGTTCCAAGTCACTACATAGAATGAAGGCTCCGGGGTTTTGAAACAATGATTTATTTTTAGAAAACCAGCTCTTTTGCATCATACAAGTCCCTGAACCAAGTTCTCTTATGCACCACCAGTGTACTTTTCCTTGCTTACTGCTTTGGACTCTCTGGACAACTAGTACTGTTCTGTTTTGGTTTTAGGGAAAATGATTAAGGCCTAGAGCCAAGTTGTTTATTTTTGCCATCCAGATTTCTGAGTAGAAGATACTTTAGATAAGCAATTTACCACTGTCTTTGATCTCAAGCTATCAGCTTCAAAGTATAACATTTAAAAATATTTAATGTGGTTTCTATTATTTTTCTTGCCTTGCATGCATTGAAGCTTGTTTTAAGATGTGTCTTCTGTTTTTGAGCATTTTTGTAAGATGGTCAAGTTAGATGTTTGTCCTTTGTGATAAAATTCAACTCCTTTATAGAAATATTCCAGACTTTTTGATTATCATATCACACAGTGGTAACATGAATGCATTGCTTTTCTCTACATGACATTTACTGAGAGTAACAGGGTTGATGCCCACTCTTAATCTTTCTGGAAGAGCATTGTCTTCTGTTTTGTTTTTTTCTCCCCTCCACTTTGTAACTACACTTGAAGAAAACAATATTCCACTTTGTACATCTAACACACTTGGTATAAGGGAGGGAAGTTAACACTTTTTTTGCATGATGGATACAATCTTTTCTGTTTTTTGTCAGGTCCAACAAAAAAAAATCTCATAGATAGAAAATTTGGACAAAATGTTTCAGAAGAGATGTAAATATCTCATGAAGGTCCAGTCAAGTGTACATAATTGATTTTCTTTTATTCTAGTTAACAGTCTTAGAGACAGTATAACAAGTGTACCAGTATACACTGGTAGCACAGCCTTTGAACTTGGTGCAAGAGAAGGCTCCTGAGAGCCCCTTGTCAAGGAGAGACTTGATGAGGAGATCAAACTGGTCAGTCTTAGGTGAAATCAACCCTGAATACTCATTGGAAGGACTGATGCTGAAGGTGAAGCTCCAGTACTTTGGTCACCTGATGTGAACTGCTGACTCATTGGAAAAGTCCCTGATGCTGGGAAAGACGGAGGGCAGAAGGAGAAGAGGGTGTCAGAAGATGAGATGGCTGAATGGCATCACTCATGCACTGGACATGAACTTGGGCCAACTTTAGGAGATGGTGAGGGACAGGGAGGCCTGGCATACTACAGTCCATGGGGTTACAAAGAGTTGGACATGACTGGCCCACTGAACAACAACAACAACAAGCACTTAGTTATCTGTAACTAGAGAAACTAGTTTCCAAATTCAACTCTTCCACCTATGTGATCTTGGGCAAGATTCTTCATTCTTTTGTTTATTCATTTATTTGTCCCATAAGTATGTCTTAAATATCTTCTGTGTGTCAGCTATCATGAAAGCTCTGAGAATGGATAGCACATGCAGTCTTTGCTCTTATAAAGTGTGGCAGGCATAAAAACGTGCCTTACAGGTCTCCAAATACGGTAGTATAATTGACCAAGCACCTCTATACTCTGAAAAGTACAGATTCAGAGTACAGATTCTGCACTCTGAAATCTACTGCATCCTTTGTTGCAGATCACAGTTTGAATGGACTGCTCTCTGCCTGTGACTGGCTGTGACTGTCCATTCTTGGGAGACATGGTATTCTTAAGATGATGAACTATGACTTGAGAGCTCATCAACGGCCTTACTGAGCATTCCTTAGACTGTACAGCAGTCTAGTTCACTTCAACCTTCCCTTCTTGCCCTCTCTCCTTCCATCAGGCTCACACTTGAATCAGGTTCTGGTGACTCTCTCAAATCTGTGTTCCCTTCCCATTTTCCCTCTTGGGCGTTTTTCTTACTTAAAGCCCTTGCACATCTAATCTCACCTTGGTGCTTGCTTCTTTGGGAACTTAGACTAACATATGGGGTATATGTTCTAGTGGATAAGACAAAAAAAAAAATATGGTTGAGACAAAAAAAAAAATTATATGGTGAATCCATGGACAGAGCAGCCTGGCAGGCTACAGTACATGGGGTTGCAAGGAGTTGGACACAACCTAGCAACTGAGCAACAACAAAAAAATTTCAGATAGTGATAACTGTGTAGGTAACAAAATAGTATAGCAGCATAGATGAATGCCACAGACAGGGACTTGGGCGGGCGGGGGTTAGGCACTTTGTTCTTTAGCTTACACAGCCAGGATGGATGTTGCTGAGGTTATATTCCAGCTGAAAGTTGAATAATGAGATGGGAAGATGCTGGAGAGGAACAGCTGGGCAGTGTGAAGGGTTGGAGCCCAGCAGAACCAGTATGTTTAGGGAATATGAAGACAGGGATTTTATAAGCATCATCTATGACATCATGGAAAGAGGGAGCATCAGAAAGAAAAATAAAGGCTGGTTCCACAGGACCTCAAAGGCCAAGGTATGGAGTCTATTAATACATTTTATTCTAAGTGCAATGAAAATCCACTGGAGAGTCTGAATAGAAAGGTGACATTATTTGGTTTACATTTTTGAGAGGTCACTTTGGTTACTGAGAGGAGAAACTGGAGAGGGATGGCAAGAGTGAATGTAAAATAGAGCAGTTAGATTACAAGAATCTAGGTGAGAGTTGGCATAGGCTTGGATTATGATAGTGACAGTACTGGTAGAAAAAATAAAAGCACTCAAGATATGCTTTGGGAGGACACAGCACCCAAGGATACAGAGTGTATATTTTGGGGGAATATATGCATGTGAAATCTGTGTGCTCAAGGACCTATTTTCAAGTGCTGACAAAGGACCAACCAAGAAGAAAGAGAGTAGATGCTTGGAGAGACAAGATGATGGAGCAGAAGGACATGAGCTTACCTCTTACTATGAAAACACCAAAATCACAACTAACTACTGAACAACAATCAACCAAAAAAAAAAAAAAAAAAAAACCAAAAAAGATACCTGACACCTAAAGACAAAGAGAAAGCCAAAATGAGACAGAGGGAAAGCTCTGAGCCTCAGATAATTCTCCCCAGCCTGGAGGTCTGGCAATGGAAGGAGGAGCCTCCAAGAATCTGGCTTTGAAGGGCAGTAGGATTTGATCACAGGAATTCCATAGAACTCGGGGAAACAGAAACTCCACTCTGGGAGGAAATACACAAGGTCTCATTCATATCAGTACCTTGGGAAAAAAGCAATGGTCTCATAAAAGATTAGGCCAGACCTACTTGCTAGTGTTGAGGGTCTCCTGCAGAGGCGGGAAGTGGCTGTGGCTCACTGTGGGGATAAAGACACTGGCAGTGATAGTTCTGGGAGTACTCATTGGTGTGAACCCACCTTGAGGCCACCACTTTCTTTCAGACTTAGTCCCACACAACAGCCTATAGGCTCCAGTGCTGGAACACTTGAGGCTAAATAACCAACAAGGCAGGAACACAGCCTCACCTATCAGCAGACAGAGTGCTTAAAGTCTTTCTGAGAACAGCCCTGCCCACCAGAGGGATAAGACCCAGCTCCACTCACCAGTGGGCAAGAACCAGTCCTGCTCACTAAGAAGCCTGCACAAGCCCCTAAGACAGCCTCATCCACCAAGGAGCAGACAGCAGAAACAAGAATAACTACAACACTGCACCTGGAGGAAAGGAAATTGCAACCACAGGAAGTTAGACAAAATAAGACAGCACAGGGCATGTTTCTGAAGAAGGAACAAGATAAAATCCTAGAATAGCTAAGTGAAGTAGAGATAGGAAATCTACCCAGAAAAGAATTCAGAGTAATGATGATCCAAGATCTCAAAAAATAATGGAGGCACAGATCAAAAATAAATTTATAAGAAATGTTTAATAAAGACCTTGAAGAACTAAATGACAAACAGAGATGAACAATAACTGAAATGAAAAATATACCAGAAGGAATCAACACCAGAATAACTGAGAAAGAAGAATGGATAAGTGAGCTGGAAGACAGAATGGTGGAAATCACTGCCATGGAACAGAAGAAAACAGAATGAAAAGAAATGAGGACAGCCTAAGAAATCAACATTAAAAGCACCAACATTCACATTATAGGGGGTCACAGAAGGGGAAATGAGAGAGAAATAATCTGAGAAAATATTTTAAGCGATAATAGCTAAAAATTTCCCTAACATGGGAAAGGAAAGAGTCACCAAAGTTTAAGAAGCACAGAGACACCCAGGCATGATATAACCAAGGTGGAACATGCTAAGACACATAGTAATCAAACTGACAAAAATTAAGGACAAAGGAAAATATTAAAAGAAACAAAGGAAAACCAAGAAATAATTTACAAAGGAACTCCTATAAGGTTATCAACTGATTTCTCAGCAGAAACTCTGCAGGCCAGAACAGAATGTCAAGATAAATTTAAAGTGATGAAAAGGAAGAACCTACAACCAAGAATATTCTACCCAACAAGACTCTTGTTCAGATTCAATAGAGAGGTCAAAAGTTTTACAGTCAAGCAAAAGCTAAGAGAATTTAACACCACATCAGATCAGCTTTACAATAAACACTAAAGGAACTTCTCTAGGTGGAAAAAAATGCCTACAACTAGAAACAACAAAATTATAAATGGGAAAGCTTTATGGTAAAGGAAAACATACAGTAAAGGTAGGAAATCATCAGCACACAAATATATCAAAATCAGCAATTTGAGAAGAGCACAAATATAGTATACTGGAAATGCACTTGAAATTAAAAGACCAGGAACTTAAAACAATCTTGTTTATATAGACTTCTATATCAAAACCTCATGATAATCACAATCTGAAAATCTACAATAGATACATACAAAGAAAAGAAAAGGAATCAAACACAAAATTAAAATTAGTCATCAGATTACAAAAGAACAGAACAAAAGAGGAAGGGAAGAAAAAAGGCATACAAAAACAAATCCAAAACAATTTTTAAAATGGCAGTAAGAACATACATATCAATAATTACTTTAAACATAAATGGGTCAAATACCCCTTCTGCAGAGGCAGGAAGTGGCTGTGGCTCACTGTGGGGACAAAGACACTGGCTGCAATAGCTCTGGTGAGTATTCATTGGAGTGACAAATGGTGTGACATTGGCATGACAAAAACCAAAAGACAAAGACTGGCTGAATGGATAGAACAACAAAACCTGTATATATGCTGTCTATAAGAGACTCACTTCAGATCCATGGACACATACAGACTGAAAGTGAGGGGATGGAAAAATGTATTCCACGCAAATGGAAATTTAAAAAAAAAAAAGCTAGAATAGCAATACTCATGTCAGACAAAATAGACTTTAAAATAAAAACTGTTACAAGAGACAAATAAGGACACTACATAATGATCATGGGATTAGTCCAAGAAGAAATAAACACTGTAAATATATATGCACCTAACCCACTCCAGTGTTCTTGCCTTGAGAATCCCAGGGACAGGGGAGCCTGGTAGGCTTCCATCTATGGGGTTGCACAGAGTCAGACACGACTGAAGCGACTTAGCAGCAGCAGCAGCAACATAGGAACACCTCAATATATAAGGCAAATACTAATAGCCATAAGAAGAAAAATCAATAGGAACACAATAATAGTGGGGGACTTTAAAGCCCACTTTCATCAAAAGACAGATCATCCAGACAGAACACCAATAAGGAAACATAGGCCTTAAATGAGACATTAGAGCAGAAACTTCATTGACATTTTTATAGCATTCCATTAACAAGGAGCAGACACCTAAAACACCTGGAGAAAGAACAACAACCGCCCCCACTGCCCCCAGTAAGTTAGTAGAAGGAAAGAAATAAGAAAGATCAAAGCAGAAATAAATGAAACCGAAACAAAGAAGACAACAGCAAAGATCAATAAAACTAAAAGCTGGTTCTTTAAGAACAAAATTGATAAACCTTTAGCTAGACTCATGGAGAAAAAAAAGGAGAGGACTCAAATCAATAAAATTAGGAATGAAAAAAGTTACAACTAACATTGCAGAAATACAAAGGATCATAATAAGTCTCTTATGATCCTACCACAAGCAACTGTATATGAACAAAATGGACAACCTGGAAGAAATGAACACATTCCTAGAAAAATACACCCTTCCAAGTCTGAACCAGGAATAAATAGAAAATATGAGCAGACCAATCACAAGTACTGAAATTGATCTATAATTAGAAAATCTTCCAACAAACAAAAGTCCAGGACCAGATGGCTTCACAGGCAAATTCTATTAATATCAAACATTTAGAGAAGTATAACACCTATCCTTCTCAAACTATTTCCAAAAAATAGCAAAGGGAGAACATTCCCAAACTAATTATATGAAGTCACCATCACCCCAATACCAAAATCAGACAAAGATATTACAAAAAAGAAAATTATAAGCCAGTATCACTGATGAACATAGACACAGAAAGCCTCAACAAAATATTAGCAGACCAAATCCAACAATACATTCAAAGGATCATACTCCATGATCAGGGGCTTCCCTAGTGGCTCAGTGGTAAAGAATTCACCTGATGGGCTACAGTCCACAGGGTCACAAAGAGTCAACACGACTCAGCAACTAAATGGTGACAACAAAAACCCATGGGCAAGTGGGATTTATCCCAGGGATGAAAGGATTTTTCAAAATCTGCAAATCAATCAGTGTAATAGTTAGTGTTAGTTGCTCAGTTGTGTCTGACTCTGTGACTCCCCATGGATTGTAGCCCAGCAAGCTCCTCTGTCCATGGGATTCTCCAGGCAAGAATGCTGAAGTGGGTTGCCATTCCCTTCTCCAGGGGATCTTCCTGACCCAGGGATCAAACTCAGGTCTCCCACATTGCAGGCAGATTCTTTACCATGGGACTCAGCAGGGAAGCCCCAGTCAGTGTGATATACCACATCAATAAATTGAAGAATAAAAAGAATATGATCATTTCAATAGATACAGAAAATGTTTTTAACAAAACTCAGCACCCATTTATGACAAAAACTCTCCAGAAAGTAGGCATGGAGGGAACATATCTCAACATAATAAAGCCCGTATATGAAAAATCTTCAGCTAACATTATATTCAATGTGAAAAGCTGAAAGCATTTCCTCTAAGATTAGGAAAAAGACAAGGATGTCCATGCTCACAACTTATTCAACACAGTTTGAAAGTCATAGCTACAGCAATCAGAGAAGAAAAAGAATCCAAATTGGAACAGAAGAAGTAAAACTGTCACTGTTTGCAAATGATATGATACCATACATAGAAAATCCTAAAGATGCTACCAGAAAAGTACTAGAGCTCAATGAATTCAATAAAGTTGTAGGATACAAAATTAATACACATAAATCCATTGCATTTTATATGCTAAAAATGAAAGATCAGAAAGAGAAATTAAAGAAACAATCCCACTCACTATCACATCAAAACAAATAAAATACTTAGGAAATCAACCTACCTAAGGACACAAAGGGGCTTCCCCAGTAGCTCAGCTAGAAAAGAATCTGCCTGCAATGCTGGAGACCCCGGTTTGATTCCTCGGTTGGGAAGATCCCCTGGAGAAGGGATAGGCTACCCACTCCAGTATTCTGGCCTGGAGAATTCCATGGACTGTATAGTCCATGGGGTCACAAAGAGTCAGACACGACTGAGCAACTTTCATTTTTCACTTCCAATGACACAAAAGACCTGTACTCCAAAAGCTCTAAGATGCCAATAAAGGAAATGAAAGGTGACACAGAAAGATGGAAAGACTAAAATATCTTCTTGGATTGGAATGGTTTATATTGTCAAAATGACTATACTACCCAAGGCAATCTACAGATTCAATACAATCCCTACCAATTACCAGTGGCAATTTTCACAAAACTGGAACAAAAAAATGTTAAAATTTGTATGGAAACACAAAGACCCCAAATAGCCAAAGCAATATTGAGAAACAAAAATGGAGCTGGAGGAATCAGGATCCTTGACTTCAGACAATACTACAAAGGTACAGCCATCAAAACAATATAATACTGGCACAAAATAGAAATACAGATCAATGGAACAGGAAAGAAAGCCCAGAAATACATCCATACACTTATAGTCAATTAATCTAAGATAAAGGAGGCATGAATATAAATAGAGAAAAGAAAGTCTCTTCAATAAATGCTTGGAAAACTGAACAGCTATAAGTAAAAAAACAACTTTAGAACATTCTTAGCACCATACACAAAAGTAAGCTCAAAATGGATTAACCATCTAAATGTAGGAATGGATACCATAAAACTCTTAAAGGAAAAAACATAGGCAAAAGGCTATGTGACATAAACTGTAGCAATATCTTTTGTGGTCTATTTCCTAGAGTAATGAAGATAACAAAAATAATCAAATGGGACCTAATAAGCTCAAAAGCTTTTGTACAACAAAAGAAATCTTAAATAAAATGTAAAGACAACCCACAGAATGCGGTTCTTTTGCAACCCCAAATTGAAAATGATGTGGCCTACTTGCAATTAATCTCCAATTACAAATAAAATGTACAAATAGCTGATACCAAGGGAACATTTCACTCAAGGATAGGCATGATAAAGGACAGAAGCCATAAGGATCTAACAGAACCAAAAGAGACTAATAAGAGGTGGCAAGAATACACAGAAGAATTGTACCAAAAAAAAGGTCTTAATGACCCGGAAAACCACGTTGGTGTGGTCACTCATCTAGAGCCAGACATCCTGAAGTGTGAAATCAAGTTATGCCTTAAAATTATTACTACAAACAAAGGTAGTGGAGGTGACAAAATTCCAGCTATTTCAAATCCTAAAAGATGATGCTGTTAAAGTGCTGCACTTGGTATGTCAGCAAATTTGGAAAACTCAGCAGTAGCCACAGAACTGGAAAAAGGCAGTTTTCTTTCCAATTCCAAAGAAGGGCAATGTCAAATAATGTTCAAACTACTGTACAGTTGAGCTCCTTTCACATACTAGTAAGATTATACTCAAAATCCTTCAAGCCAGGCTTCAGTAGTACATGAACCAAGAAATTCCAGGTGTACAAGCTGGATTTAGAAAAGGCGGAGGAACCAGAGATCAAATTGCCAACATACCCTGAACCATAGAGAGAGCTAGGAAATTCCAGAAAAACATCTACCTCTGCTTAATTGACTATGTTAAAGCCTTTGACTGTGTGGCTCACAACAAACAAATTTTCACCCTGTGGAAAATTCTGAAAGAGATGGGAATACCAGACCACCTTACCTGTCTCTTGAGAAACTTGTATACCGGTCAAGAAGCAACAGTTAGAATTTTATATGGAACAACTGACTGGTTCAAATTAGGGGAGTAGTAAGACGATTCCTTGGAGGAGGCCATGGCAATCCACTCCAGTATTGCCTGGAGAATGCCATGGACACAGGAGCCTGGCAGGCTACAGTCTATAGGGTCACATAGAGTCAGATGTGACGGAGGCGACTCAGCATGTACAGCACATGCCCAAGACTAGGCTATATATTGTCACCCTGTTTAACTTATATTCAGAGTACATCATGCAAAATGCCAGGTTGGATGAATCACAAGCTGGAATCAAGATTGTCTGGAAAATATCAACAGCCTCTGACATGCAGATGATACTACTCTAATGGAAAAAAGTGAAGAGGAACTAAAGAGCCTCTTGATGAAGGTAAAAGAGAAGAGCAAAGAAGCTGGCTTAAAACAACATTCAGTACTCTGGCAGCACACATATTAACACTGGAATGAAACAAAGATTAGTGTGGCCCCAGCACAAGGATGACAGACAAATTCGTGAAGCACTCCATATTTTACTATGGCCAATTCATATTGATGTATGGCAAAAACCATCATAATATTATAAAGTAATAAACCTACAATTAAAACAAACAAATAAATAAAAATTTTAAGCCATGAAATACACTTTCCAAGTAAGGAGCTGAGAAGAAAGCTCATTTTACATATCAGAAACAGAGTGACATAAAGTAAGTTACCAAAATTAATATTTCAGACATTATACTGCTATGTGCACTTTTTTTGTTAAAAGAAACTATTCTACCTAAGAAGCAGAATACAACACCATGGTTTTATTTTGAAGAATCAATTGAAGGTTATACACTTAAGCTGATTGCTTTTTTAAAAATTAATTTATTTTAATTGGAGGATAATTACTTACAATATTGTGGTGGTTTTTGCCATCCGTCAACATGAATCAGCCATGGGTGCATATAATTGCTTTTTAAATGAGTTTGGTTGACATTTAAAATTTTGAAATACAGTCACTAAATTTAGTTTTACTATTTTGTTTTGGTAAATGCAATAGTCAAAGTTTTCTCTTGTACTCCACATGCCTACTGGAGAAGGAAATGGAAACCCACTCCAGTATTCTTGACTGGGAAACCCCATGGACAGAGGAGTGTGGTGGGCTACAGTCCATGGGGTCACAAAGAGTTGGACATGACTGACCAACACTTTTCCACATGCTTATAAAGTTTTTATAAATAGATTGTTTACTTGACCTAAAGAGATTCAAAAGTAATTCTTATGTTCTTCAATTTATTCTGACTAATATTGAGAGAGTCTCTATGTTTAATAAAATTTTTAATGAAGTAGCATTTAATCTCAAATACATTAAAGGAATATCTTAAGATTGGAAACAAACAAAACTCAACATTCACAAAACTAACATCAAGGCATCCAGTCCCATTAGTTCATGGCAAATAGAAGAGGGAAAAGTGGAGACAGTGACAGATTCCATTTTCTTGGACTCTGAGATCACTGTTGATGGAAATGGCAACCCACTCCAGTGTTCTTGCCTGGAGAATCACAGGGATGGGGGAGCCTGGTGGGCTGCCGTCTCTGGGGTCGCACAGAGTCAGACACGACTGAAGCGACTTAGCAGCAGCAGCAGCAGCAGCCATTAAATTAAAAGGTGCTTGCTCCTTGGAAGGGAAGCTATGACAAACCTAGACAGTGTATTAAAAAGCAGAGACATCACCTAGAAAGGTCTGTATAGTCCAAGCTATAGGTTTTTCCAGTAGTCATATATAGATGTGAGAGTTGGATCATAAAGCAGGCTATTCAGTTCAGTAGCTCACTTGTGTTTCACTCTTTGTGACTCCAAGGCCTGCAACACGCCAAAACTGCCTGGCCATCACCAACTCCCAGAGTTTACTCAAACTCTTGTCCATTGAGTCAGTGAAGCCATTCAACCACCTCATCCTCTGTCGTCCCCTTCTCCTCCTGCTTTCATTCTTTCCCAGCATCAGGGTCTTTTCAAATGAATCAGTTTTTCACATCAGGTGGGCAAAGAAAGTATTGGAGTTTCAGCTTCAACATCAGTTCTTCCAATGAATATTCAGGACTGATTTCCTTTAGGATTGACTGGTTTGATCTCCTTCCAGTCAAAGAGACTCTCAAGAGTCTTCTCCAACACCACAGTTCAAAAGCATCAATTCTTTGGCACTCAGCTTTCTTTATAGTCCAACTCTCACATCCATATATGACTATGGAAAAACCATAGCTTTGACAAGATGGACCTTTGTTGGCAAAGTAATGTCTCTGCTTCTTAAATATGCTCTTGAGGTTGGTCATAACTTTTTTCCAAGGAGAGAGCATCTTTTCATATCAGGGCTGCAGTCACCATAGGCAGTGATTTTGGAGCCCCCCAAAATAAAGCCTATCATTGTTTCCCCATCTACCTGCCATGAACTGATGGGACCAGATGCCGTGATCTTCATTTTCTGAATGTTGAGCTTTAAGCCAACTTTTTCATTCTCCTCTTTCACTTTCATCAGGAGGCTTTTTATTTTTTTTATTTTTTATTTTTATAATTAATTTTATTTTTAAACCTTACATAATTGTATTAGTTTTGCCAAATATCAAAATGAATCCACCACAGGTATACATGTGTTCCCCATCCTGAACCCTCCTCCCTCCTCCCTCCCCATACCATCCCTCTGGGTCGTCCCAGTGCACCAGCCCCAAGCATCCAGCATCGTGCATTGAACCTGGACTGGCATCTCGTTTCATACATGACATTTCACATGTTTCAATGCCATTCTCCCAAATCTTCCCACCCTCTCCCTCTCCCACAGAGTCCATAAGACTGTTCTATACATCTGTGTCTCTTTTGCTGTCTCGTATACAGGGTTATCATTACCATCTTTCTAAATTCCATATATATGCGTTAGTATACTGTATTGGTGTTTTTCCATCAGGAGGCTTTTTAATTCATCTTCACTTTCTGCCATAAGGGTGGTGTCATCTGCATATCTGAGGTTATTGATATTTCTCCTGGAAATGTTGATTCCAGCTTGTACTTCATCCAGCCCAGTGTTTCTCATGATGTACTCTGCATAGAAGTTAAATAAGCAGGGTGACAATTAACAGCCTTGATTTATTCCTTTCCCTATTTGGAACCAGTCTGTTGTTCCATGTCCAGTTCTAACTGTTGCTTCCTGACCTGCATACAGATTTCTCAAGAGGCAGGTAAGGTGCTCTGGTATTCCCATCTCTTTCAGAATTTTCCACAGTTTATTGTGGTCCACACAGTCAAAGGCTTTGGCATAGTCAATAAAGCAGTAATAGACGTTTTTCTGGAACTCTCTTGCTTTTTCAATGATCCAGTGGATGGTGGCAATTTGATTTCTGGTTCCTCTGCCTTTTCTAAATCCAGCTTGAACATCTGGAAGTTCAGAGTTTATGTACTGTTGTAGCCTGGCGTGGAGAATTTTGAGCATTACTTTACTAGCGTGTGAGATGAGTGCAACTGTGTAGTAGCTTGAGCATTCTTTGGCGTTGCCTTTCTTTGTGATCGGAATGAAAGCTGACCTTTTCCAGTCCTGCGGGCACTGCTGAGTTTTCAAAAATTGCTGGCATATTGAATGCAGCACTTTCACAGCATTATCTTTTAGGATATGAAATAGCTCAACTGGAATTCTATCACCCCCACTAGCTTTGTTCCTAGTGATGCTTCCTAAGGCCTACTTGACTTCCCATTCCAGGATGTCTGGTTCTAGGTGAGTGATCACACCATTGTGAGTATCTGGGTCGTGAAGATCTTTTTTTGTATAGCTCTTCTGTGTATTCTTGCCACCTCTTCTTAATATCTTCTGCTTCTGTTAGGTCCATACCATTTTTGTCTTTTATTGAGCTCATCTTTGCATGAAATGCTCTCTTGGTATTCTAATTTTCTTGAAGTTATCTCTAGACTTTCCCATTTTATTGTTTTCCTCTATTTCTTTGCATTGATCACTGAGGAAGGCTTTCTTATCTCTCCTTGGTATTCTTTGGAACTCTGCATTCAGATGCCTATATCTTTCCATTTCTCCTTTGCCTTTTGCTTCTCTTCTATTCATAGCTATTTGTAAGGCCTCCTCAGACAACCATTTTGCCTTTTTACATTTCTTTTTCTTGGGGATGGTCTTGATCCCTGCCTCCTGTACAATGTCACGAACCTCTGTCCATAGTTCATCGAGCACTCTATCAGATCTAATTCCTTGAATCTATTTGTCACTTCCACTGTATAGTTGTAAGGGATTTGATTTAGGTCATACCTGAGTGGTCTAGCAGTTTTCCCTACTTTCTTCAATTTAAGTCTGAATTTGGCAATAAGGAGTTCATGATCTGAGCCAAAGTCAGCTCCTAGTCTTGTTTTTGCTGACTGTATAGAACTTCTCCATCTTTGGCTGCAAAGAATATTATCAATATGATTTCAGTATTGACCATCTGGTGATGTCCATGTGTAGAGTCTTCTCTTGTGTTGTTGGAAGAGGGTGTTTGCTATGACCAGTGTGTTCTTTTGGCAAAACTATTAGCCTTTGCCCTGCTTCATTCCATACTCCAAGGCCAAATTTGCCTATTACTCCAGGTATTTCTTGAACTTCCTATTTTTCCATTCCAGTCCCCTATATTGAAAAGGACATCTTTTTTGTTGTTAGTTCTAGAAGGTCTTGTAGGTCTTCATAACCATTCAACTTCAGCTTCTTCAGCATTACTGGTCAGGGCATAGACTTGGATACTGTGATATTGAATGGTTTGCCATAGACACAAACAGAGATCATTCTGTCATTTTTGAATTACATCCAAGTACTGCATTTTGGACTCTTTTGTTGACTATGATGGCTACTCCATTTCTTCTAAGGAATTCTTGCCTACTGTAGTAGATATAATGGTCATTTGAGTTAAACACCAATTCCAGTCCATTTTAATTTGTTGATTCCTAAAATATTGATGTTTACCCTTGCCACCTCCTGTTTGACCACTTCCAATTTGCCTTGATTCATGGACCTAACATTTCAGGTTCCTATGCAATACTTCTCTTTACAGCATCGGGCTTTACTTTCATCACCAGTTGCATCTACAACTGGGTGTTGTTTTTGCTTTGGTTCCGTCTCTTCATTCTTTTTGGGCTTATTTTCCCACTAATCTCCAGTAGCATATTGGGCACCTACCAACCTGGGGAGTTCATCTTTCAGTGTCTTAATTTTTGCCTTTTCATACTGTTCATTTGGTTCTCAAGGCAAGAATACTAAAGTGGTTTGCCATTCCCTTCTCCAATGGACCATGTTTTGTCAGAACTCTCCACCATAATCCATTTGTCTTGGGTGGCCCTGCCTGGAATGGCTCCTAGTTTCATTGAGTTAGACAAGGCTGTGGTCCATGTGTGGAGAAGGCAATGGCACCCCACTCCAGTACTCTTGCCTGGAAAATCCCATGGATGGAGGAGCCTGGAAGGCTGCAGTCCATGGGGTCACTGAGGGTCGGACACAACTGAGCGACTTCACTTTCACTTTTCACTTTCATGCACTGGAGAAGGAAATGACAACCCACTCCACTGCTCTTGCCTGGAGAATCCCGGGGACGGGGGAGCCTGGTGGGCTGCCGTCTATTGGGTCACACAGAGTCGGACATGACTGAAGCGACTTAGCAGCAGCAGCAGCAGTGGTCCATATGATCAGATTGGTTAGTTTCCTGTGATTGTGGTTTTCAGTCTGTCTGCCCTCTGATGGAGAAGGGTAAGAGCAACAAGGCAGGCTGAGCATCAAAGAATTGATGGTTTCAAACTGCTGCTAAAGATGACTCTTGAGATTCCCTTGGACTGCAAGGAGATCAAACCAGTCAACCCTAAATGAAATCAACCCTGAATATTCATTTGAAGGGCTGATGCTGAAGCTCCAATACTTTGGCTTCCTGATAAGACCCAACACATTGGAAAAGACCTTGATGCTAATATTGGGAATGATAGCAGGCAAAAGGAGCAGAGGGTGAGGAGATGGTTAGACAATATCACTGACTCAATGGACATGAATTTTAGCAAACTCTGGAAGATAGTAAAGCACAGGAAAGCCTGGGGTGCTGTAGTCCATGGGGTTGCATAGCGTTGGACATGACTGAGCGACTGAACACCACCAGCACCTAAATATACATTTCTCCAAAGAAGACACACAGACGGCCAAGAGGTACATTAAAGGATGCTCAGAAATGCAAGTAAAAGCCATAATGTGATATTACTTCACACCATGAAGGAAAGTCATCATGAAAAAAGTCAACAAAGAATAAATGCTAGAGAGGGTATGGAGTCATAGGAACTCCCCTACACTGTTAGTGGGAATGTAAGTTGGTGCAAGCATTTGGAAAATAGGTTCCTCAGAAACCTAAACACAGGGCTACAATATGATTAAGGAATCCCACTCCTAGGCATGTACCTGGAGAAAAGCATGTTTTGAAAGGATACATGCACTTCAGTGTGCTTGGTAGCACTGTTTATAACAGCGAAGACATGAAAACAATCTAAATATCCTTTAAAAGATCAATGGATAAAGAAGAAGAGGTACATATATGCAATGGAATATTACTGGGTCATTAAAAAGAACGAAACAATGCCATTTGCAGCAACATGGATGGATCTGGATATTATCATACTACATGAAGTAAGTCAGTTCAGTTCAGTCACTCAGTCATGTCTGTTTGCGACCCCATGGACCGCAGCATGCTGGGCCTCGCTGTCTATCACCAATTCCTGGAGTTTACCCAAACTCATGTGCATTGAATCAGTGATGCCATCCAACCATCTCATCCTCTGTCATCCCCTTCTCCTCCTGCCTTCAATCTTTCCCAGCATCAGGGTCTTATCAAATGAGTCCGCTCTTAGCATCAGGGGGCCAAAGTATTGGAGTTTCAGCTTCAACATCAGTCCTTCCAATGAATATTCAGGACTGATTTCCTTTAGGATGGACTGGTTGGATCTCCTTGCAGTCCAAGGGACTCTCAAGAGTTTTCTCCAACACCACAGTTCAAAAGCATCAAACCTTAGGTGCTCAGCTTTCTTTATAGTCCAACTCTCACATCTATACACGAGTACTGGAAAAACCATAGCCTTGACTAGATGGACCTTTGTTGGCAAAGTAATGTCTCTGCTTTTTAATATGCTGTCTAGGTTGGTCAAAACTTTTCTCCAAAGGGATAAGTGTCTTTTAATTTCATGGCTGCAGTCACCATCTGCAGTAATTTTGGAGCCCCCAAAAATACAGTCTGCCACTGTTTCCACTGTTTCTCCATCTATCTGCCATGAAGTGATGGGACCAGATACCATGATCTTGGTTTTCTGAATGTTGAGTTTTAAGCCAACTTTTTCACTCTCCTCTTTCACTTTCATCAAGAGGCTCTTTAGTTCCTCTTCACTTTCTGCCATAAGGGTGGTGTCATCTGCATATCTGAGGTTATTGATATTTCTCCTGGCAATGTTGATTCCAGCTTGTTTCATCCATCCCAGTGTTTCTCATGATGTACTCTGCATAGAAGTTAAATAAGCAGGGTGACAATAACAGCCTTGACATACTCCTTTTCCCATTTGGAACCAGTCTGTTGTTCCATGTCCAGTTCTAACTGTTGCTTCCTGACCTGCATACAGATTTCTCAAGAGGCAGGTAAGGTGCTCTGGTATTCCCATCTCTTTCAGAATTTTCCACAGTTTGTTGTGGTCCACACAGTCAAAGGCTTTGGCATAGTCAATAAAGTAGTAATAGATGTTTTTTTGGAACTCTCTTGCTTTTTCTATGATCCAGTGGATGGTGGCAATTTGATCTCTGGTTCCTCTGCCTTTTCTAAAACCAGCTTGAACATCTGGAAGTTCACAGTTCACATATTGTTGAAGCCTGGCTTGGAGAATTTTGAGCATTACTTTACTAGCGTGTGAGATGAGTGGAATTGTGTGGTAGTTTGAGCATTCTTGGCATTGCCTTTCTTTGGGATTGGAATGAAAACTGACCTTTTCCAGTCCTGTGGCCACTGCTAAGTTTTCCAAATTTGCTGGCATATTGAATGCAGCACTTTCACAGCATTATCTTTTAGGATTTGAAATAGCTCAACTGGAATTCCATCACCTTCACTAGCTTTGTTCATAGTGATGCTTCCTAAGGCCTTCCTGACTTCCCATTCCAGGATGTCTGGCTCTAGGTGAGTCATCACACCATCATGATTATCTGGGTAGTGAAGATCTTTTTTGTACAGTTCTTCTGTGTATTCTTGCCATCTCTTCTTAATATCTTCTGCTTCTGTTAGGTCCATACCATTTCTGTCTTTTATTGAGCCCATCTTTGCATGAAATGCTCTCTTAGTATCTCTAATTTTTTTGGAAGAGATCTCTAGTCATTGCCATTCTATTGTTTTCCTCTATTTCTTTGCAGTGATCGCTGAGAAAGGCTTTCTTATCTCTCCTTGGTATTCTTTGGAATTCTGCATTCAAATGTGTATATCCTTCCTTTTTTCCTTTGCTTTTTGCCTCTCTTCTTTTCACAGCTATTTGTAAGGCCTCCTCAGACATCCATTTTGCTTTTTTGCATTTCTTTTTCTTGGGGATGGTCTTGATCCCTGTGTCCTGTAGAACATCATGAACCTCCATCCATAATCAGAGAAGTCAGAGAAAGACAAATATCAGATTATATTGCTTATATGTGGAGTCTAGAACTAATGATACAAATGAATTTATTTACAAAACAGGAACAGACTCACAGAGAATGAACTTATGATTACTAGGAGGGAAAGGTAAGGGGAGGGATAGACTGAGAGTTTGATACTGACACATACACAGATATTTAAGATAAATAAACAAGGAGGACTTACTGTACAGCAGAAAGAACTCTGCTCAATATTCTGTAATAATCTAAATGAGAAAGAATTTTTGAAAAATATATACACACACATATGTATACCTGAATATCTTTCTGTATACCCTAAACTAATTCACTGTTGTTAATCAATGATACTCCAATGTAAAATTAAAAAAAAATTAAAGATATGCTTTGGAGGTGCATTTGCTAAAGTGTTTAGCTTTCTGTGCCTTAATTTCATAATTTTAAAAATGGAGTTACCACCTGCCTTATGATAGGCTAAGTAAGGATTAAATTATATGTGGCATGTACAATATTCAGCATACTCAATAAAGGTTAGCTTTTCCTTTGTGGAAAGAGTACTGGATAGAAAAGAATAGGTCCATGCTTTGGTTTAGTTCAGCTATTAACTCAAGATATGGCCTCAGTTGGGAAGGGATGGTGATTATAAATCACAGACTATTAGAGCTCTATGGGACCTTTGGGATTATTGATGTCATCCTACCAGTAAGGAAAGAATAGGCAGCACAGGAAAGTAAAACCATATCCTGTAGGAAATTCTTGGCACTGAATATGGGGTCCAATAAAGCCGTTCCTGTTAGGAAACTCCAGTGATTCTAAGTATTCCATAATGTTGCTGACAATTCTTCTATATAAGGGCTCTCTGGGGTCTTTCCTAGTAATTGCATCATTTTATTTCTGTTCTAACTTGACCTGAGTTCACAGGTTTCTCAGAAAAAGCCAGAAAATAATATGTCAAATCAAAATTTATTTTCTTTTCTTTTGCTCCACAATTGTGCATTTTCAATGACTCAGCCCACTGAGAGACATTCTACTTTCAACTCCTCCTTGAGGTACTGATTTCTGCCTGGCCTGGTTGAAAATCTCCAACCAAGTGCCAATCAGTCTTAATATCATTAAAAGTAGAACAACAAAACATCATGCTCCTTTTTTCAAGTAATAGGAAGTAAGCAGCATCACTGCTGAAGTCATCTTTCCATTTAAAATTTTTTATTAAGGAAAGAATAAAACATTTTCAGAAGAAGAGAAAATACTATAAATTCTTTCATGTACTTACAACTCAGATTCAATTTCTACCGTGGGTAAATAGCATGGGGGAAGGTGGAATCATTTTAAATTAAAAGATACTTAACAGGGTGTTGCAGTTTCAGAAATAGTGGAGACTCTGGATGGATTGAACTGTTCCTTAGATGATAATTGCAAAATCTGGACTACACACACACACACACACACATATATATGAACTGGAGAGTGACCAAAATCAAAACTACAGGAAAGAAGAATTTCCATGAGTGTGATTTGAAGGTTTTCAGGCTACTGCCTACATAGCCATACAGCAGCAGAAAGCCACCGTCTTACTAATCTGAGCTATCAGATGCAGTTTGGGGCTGGCAAAGCAGAAGCTTAGAGGAATTATCCTGGAAGGGAGGGAACTGCACAAGGTGAAATCCTTGAACATATACATACAAAATCTGCCAAAAACTTTGGATGACCGCTAAACTATACATGGCCAGGGAAGACCTAAAGAGGCCTTGAAATATAGAGTAGCTGAGAGCTGAATAAATTGAGTGGGAGGTCATTTGCTATCTACCACAAGGAAGACAGAGTTCTGAGTCTGAGTCAAGCCAAAGTAACTAACTGCCTTCTAAAATTAAGACTTATTGTTCAGAAGAACATAACATAATCCAGATACCCAACCCTGTATAATTCAAGGTCTAGGTGCCAATCAGAAAAGCCCCCGGATGTACAAAAAAACAAAAACACAAACCCACAAAAAAATTCACACACAATGAGTGAAAATAAAGAAGAAATTTTAGAAGACTATAAGGTAGAAAAAAAGAAAACCTCTCCATTTCTAGTATCTGTCCTTCTTGCCTAGACTTGAGGCATCTCTACTAATACCAGGCTCTAATTTACTCTCACTAGGCATTCCCCATTATGGATCTTCCCTTGTAGCTCAGTCAGTAAAGAATCTGCCTGCAATGCAGGAGACCCAGGTTCAATTCCCGGGTTGGGAAGATCCTCTGGAGAATGAAATGGCAACCTACTCCAGTTTTGTTGCCTGGAGAGTCCCATGGACAGAAGAGCCTGGCAGGTTATAGTCCATAGGGTCTCAAGAGTCGGACACGACTTAGTGATTAAACCACCACAGGCATTATGGAAGCACAGTCAATAATATCCAATGTAGTATCACCTATTCCAGTTGACACAGGTTTGATCTCAGTGGGATAGTAGGTAAGATGATGGTATTGATTATGTGGTAGTGTTAACAATGTTGGTGATAATGGTGGCAGACAGAACTGAAATTCTTACTGAACATCAGGATGTAAGAGGAAAATATTCTAAATCTTTGTTGTTGTTTAGTTACTTAGTTGTGTCAGGGTCCTTTGTAGCTATTTAATCTCATTAAATATCATTTAATGAAGCCCAGACCTGGATTGGGTTTTTCCAATTTCATATCTTGGTAATAAGAGTGACTATCCTGCTTACTCCATAGAGCAGTTATGAGAAAACAAATGAAATAATGACAACAATAGCTTACATTTTTTGAGGAATTAACATTTTCCAGGCATGGTTCTAAGTTCCTTCTTTTTATGTATTAATTTATCTACTACTAATAACAATGAGGTAGCATTTTTACTAGTCTCATTTCATAGATAAAGAGAGAGAGATTAAACAACTTGCCAAATTAATAAGATTTAGAGGTGGGAGTCTGTCAGGGAAGATGTGTGGATCAAGTATTCTCAGCACTCTTGCCTCTGTTGTTAAGATTTTAAACTGATATAACCACTATGGACAGCAATTTGGAAACAGTCTTACAATTAGATGCTCACTGTTATGAATGGGTTATTTCAATCATGATATTCACTAAGAGAAACTCTTGTATGTGTACAACAGGAGACACAGAAAAAAATCTTCAAGGAAACATTATTTGCCATAGGAAAATAAACCTAATTGTCCATCAATAAGTGAATGGATATATCAACTGAGATGCTCCACAACAATTAAGTGCATATGTATCAGTATAAATAGATCTAGAATTTTGCTCTCCATTTTGGTAGCTACTAGCTACATAAAGCTAATAAGCACTTGAAATATGGCTAATATTAGAAGAATAATATTTTGGACATATTTAAATAAAATATGTACTAAATTTAATTTTGCTATTTTTTGTTTTTAGGTGTGGCTATTAGAAAATTTTAAATTAATATGTGGTTCAATTATATTTTTATTGGGCAGCTCTGATCTAGAAAATATAATTTGAGTTAAAATAAGCTATGGAAAAATGTGTAAACACCACAAAAGATATAAAACAATATTGTCTACATTTATACAGCATATATATGCAATTAAAATACAAAAATGTAGACTGAAATGGTACCCACAAAATTCATAATAATACCCACCCATGGAGAATAGATAGGGGTGGAACCTGGAGAGGAAAACAAAGGGAACCTGAATTTTATTTGTAATATTCCAAATACTTTAGTTAGATAAACAATGTATCTAAAGCCAAAAGGACTAAATACTAATGTTTGATTGTTCTTGAGAGTAGGGTATTTTTACATTTTGGTATTTTAACTTTTCAAAAATGAAACAGAGCCAAAAAAATTGAATATCAATAACGTCACACATACAGCACACATTCATTTACACTTTTAACAATTCTTCCATCATTAGGTGCCATATTTAACCAGAGGTTCTGGCAAAGATAAGGTCAAATGAGGACATTAAGGACAGAGGTTAAAGTCCACATACTGTCATAAATGCATATATGAGTATTCATAAAAGCCAGTGATGTTTGTTGACTATAAGAGTAATATGTGTCCATTGCACAAAATTTGGAATTTAGGAAAAGTATAAAGAGAATAAACAACATTTTACCACAATCCCTTCACTAATAGAAAGTCACTGGATATTTTGGTTTATTTTCTTTTAGTCTTTTTGAATATTTGGCTTTTTACTTTTGCTAATATCTGGCAGATATTTTGAAACAAACCCCTGAATGAAATATGATTGTTTTGTCTTTGATCAAAATAATGTTTGCCTTGGGGCTCCAGATTTGGCTTCTGATATCTTTTTAAAAAATAAAAACAAAAAGCAGTGGCTAATACTAAAGGCTGTACCCAGCACACTAAGCATGTTTCATGCATTATATAATTTAAACCACTTTCCAATGTAGGAACCATTATAATTCCTATTTTATACAGAGAAAAATGAGGCATAGAGAGGCTTTCTAAGCCGCTAAGAAGGCTCTTGGATGAGATGAAGTTTCAGATTCAAATCCACAGAGTTTGATAAATTTATCTCTATGACATGCCCTCTAAGAGTCTTTGGGTTTATACTGAATTTAGGGGTGTGTGGGTGGGTGTGTGGGTATATGTGGGTGGGTGGGTGGGTGGGTGTGTGTGTTTGTCTGTGTGATGGGGTAGTGGCATAGAACATATTCTGTGGCCATTACCTGCACCCTACACCTTCATTACACTAACCTCAGACTAAAAGCTGTATCTGGCCCATTCTAGGGAGATTCAAATTTCAGATAAGCAGTGACAATGTCCTCCTGAGGTTAGGCAGTGAGTCAATCCTCAAATACACTTTGTGTTGTTTTAGGTTCAGAGATCTTCTCTGTAGCAACTGACCCATTCCTTAACAACCCTCAGCAGGCTGTAACTGGAACAAAGAACCTCAGAGTCCCAGACTTATCAGTGTCAGAGCCGACATATTGCCGACATACTGCTTCCTGTATCTGGACACATAAACAGGTATAAGTGACTCAGGTGAACTTTGTTCATGAAAGCTGTTGTTGTTCAGTCGCTAAGTTGTGTCTGACTCTTTGTGACCCCATGGACTGCAGCACACCAAGCTTCCCTGTCCTTCACTATCTCTCAGAGTTTGCTCAAATTCATGTCCATTGACTTGCTGATGCCATCCAACCATCTCATCCTCTGTTGCCCCCTTCTCCTCCTTCCCTCAATCTTTCCTAGCATCAGGGTCTTTTCCAGTGAGTCAGCTCTTTACATGAAGTGGCCAAAGCTTTGGAGTTTCAACATCAGTCCTTCCAATGAATTTCCTTTTGGATTGTTAATGAAAAGATACTTTTATCTCATATTAACAGAAGTCTTCATTACACTTTGCCATGGGCTAAGTACTTTACATGTTTTGCAATGCTTTATTTCATTTCATCTTTGTAACAACCCTATAATGAAGATTCTAATATGATTCTCAATTCACTAATAGAGAAAATGAGGCTTACAGAGGTTGGGGATGTTGCTGAGGATATAGAGATAATAATGGTGGAGCTGTCCATACTTTCAATCTGAGAACTACAAACATCAGAGGCCATACTCTTCCTCTATCTTTTACCACCCACGCCCCTAGCATATAAAGACATATTATTTCCCTTTGCTAAGCAGTGTACTGTGACAATGTTTGAATCCAGTAGAAGAAACGTACTTGATATAGAATTCCCCAGACACTGGTATAGCCAGTCAGATGGTTCTTATCTTTTGCAAACACATCTTTTCCTTCAGTTTCCCCCACCAGACCTGCCAAGTTTGGGATGGGTATCTGTTATCAACTCCTGGACCTGTCCAGTTGGTATCCAGATTGGTCCAGAACCCAAAGAAGCAGATTTTAAATGACTTGTTTTTGTGTTGCACATTGCAGCCTAGGAGAAAACTGGATAGTCACCAGCTTATAAAAGTAAGGAAATGAGAACCATGCTTAAGAGGAGTAAGGCCTGCCAGTGAGCAGAGACAGGGATTAAACTTTCAAAATATGATGGGCGATTAGGGTGGGGCAGGGGATGGTTAGGCAGAGGATGAATCAGAGTTTGAAGGCAGCCTTAGCCAAAGAACTGACCGACAGACAGACCCTGGGCACTTAATAACTCTGGTAACTTCGTAAAAGAGTGGAAGATATCCTCAAGGTAATTTTTCTTCAATTCTTGTCCATTGGAGACTGAGGGGCAGTCATCACTGGGGGCCTTCAGAGTTGAGATAACATGCTGATTGGGGTAAGACCAAAGGCAGGATGAAGTCAAATGTACCTGCTGCTGGGACCCAGCCACCTCCTTGGCCTTAGAGCAGCACTCAACCCAGTAGCCTCCCACTGTATTGTTAATACATGTCCCGATAATCACTGTCCCAGGTTCTACTAAAGGCCTGAGTCTTTATAATATTGCTTACACATGGTGAGTATCAGATAGCAAGAGAACACCACAGTCCTTGCTGAGCTGAAGAACACAGCCTCTGAGGTCAGGAAACTAATTAATTAATGCGGGGGTGGGGTGGGGGGTGGGTTCCAAGCCTGTATCTCAGAACTTGATTATTGAATCAGAGATAAAATGTGCACAGAAAAAAGAGTAAAATAAAAAAGTGAAGGGAAGGACTCCTACTTTTCCCACTCTTTGTCCTTTAACCCAGATCAAGGAATAGGAATTAAGCTTCAGCAGTATGTATCTGCATCAGTTCTCTCGCTCTCTTACCAGGGGTCGTATTGCAGGAAGAAGAATTGTGTATTTTAAGAGCAATTCAGCCAATGCCCCAATATTTGGCTGAAAGAAAAAAATGGCAAGGCAAGGAGGAAAATAAAGAACTGGAAAGTAATGTCCTCAAATTTCCTCTGCATATGATTTCCCAGGCTCTAAGAGCAACATTTGTCTCTCTACTCTATGTGCAGGCTTAAAGTGAGTCTCCATAGTCATCTAAACATCATAAAAGCTGTTTTCATTATTCCCACCCTTCCTAGGAGGGGATTAAGTCACTGATCTGAGACAGCCCTGCCAATTACTCTGACCTCTTTCTTGACAGGAGCTGTTGACACTTGCTTTGGTTCCTCCTTCTACAGGAAATGGGCTTCCCTTGTGGTTCAGCTGGTAAAGAATCTGCCTGCAATGCAGGAGACCTGGCTTTGATGCCTGGGTTGGGAAGATCCCCTGGAGGAGGGAAAGGCTACCCCTTCCAGTATTCTGGCCTGGAGAATTCCATGGACTGTATAGTCCATGGGGATGCAAATAGTTGGACACAACTGAGTGACTTTCACTTTTCCACAAGAAAGTGGCACTATATCTGTATCTCAGTGCAATACTGTCACTGGCAAGACCTCCAAGAATAGAAAACAAAACAACTAATGACACGAAGGGGATATAAAACTCATCAAATGAGACTATTGCCTGAATCGAGAATTGACTCAGAGTACCAGTTGCTCTCTCCAGTGACAACACGAACTTCCAGCAGTCAATCAGGTAATGATTAGACTAAAGGGAGATGTATGTTTCTGAGCTGCTAAGGCACCCCCTCTCTGTGCATTTCTGAAGAATTCATGGACCTACTTTATCCTGATTAAGTGACTTTGGAGAAAAGTGGTGACTTCTTACGGAAGCTTAAGGCTGGTCCCTACTCAAAGTGTTTTCTTGTAGAGAAGAACAGTATTAAATCAACTGGATTTCTCACTCATAGTCTGCTGTTTCAGGAGGGAAGTTTTGTGGCCCTTCCTTTGTGGCTGTGTGCTTGGCATTGTCACTCTTTCCGAACATCTCTGTAAGCAAACACTCCTTTGAGGTTTCAGTACACTTGTTCCTCTGCTTTCGTTAATAAAATGCATCCTTGGAATTCAGAGAATCTGCTCATTTACTTATTGGCTTAAACATATATAGAAAGAAATTTCTATTAGATACATAGTTTCTGCATTCGTCAGTTCTACCTGATACTATTACAAACATGTTCTTTGGGGCACTTACATAGTTACGGAAAAATCTTGCCCTTAATGTCAAACCTTTATTAAGCACCAGAGAACTTTCTCAAAGGTAAAACTGGTAAGATGAAGAATGTGGATAAGAATCAGGCTCTCGATTCAGACAAACTGAGGTTCACTCTTTGCTCTGTCACTTAAATTGTTGTTGATTTCAGGCAAGTTGCCTCACCTCTCTTTTTCTTTACAGTGAGCATGACAAATAACTATAAGGGTTGCTGTGAGGCTTATGCTATGAGCCTGGCTCATAGTAAGAGCACAATATTACTATTAAAAAATGAAACATGGACCCTAATTTTGTGGAGTTCATGGTATTATATAAGGGAAAGAAAATATTTAAAGAGATAAATAACACATCTGGACAAAACTGCTATAATTGACATGCTTAAAAAAACAACAACAGTAAAGCACGGACAAGATAGCCATTCATTTTTGTCAGAAAGGACCATGAGTCTCAGAGAGGAAGTCCTATTGGATCTCACTTGGCTGATAAGTGAAGAAGGGGGTTCTAGGCAGGGGAAACACAAGAGAAGAGACAGAAAGCCATGAAGCACAAGAGAATGCAACCATATGGAGCTGATAACCCTGTCCACATGAAGGAATGCTAGGCTTTCTGAACTTTGTGAACGATTAACTCCCATTAATTTATAGGAGTAAAAGTGTACATTTTTCTTTAGCCTGATGACCAATCTACTACAGAAGATGAATTGGCCAGAAAGGGAAGGATGGAGACACTGTGGAAGCACTAAGATGATGACTACCCATCCACCTTTGGTCCAGTCAGTCAAAATCCAATCAAATTTGGTTTTTGACTCATTGACTTTTCATTCAAGAGCACTGCATTCTAATTGTGTATTGTCATTCACTAAGTCAGAAAGGGCAAGAGCCATGAAAAGAGGCTTCCCAGTCATAGTTACTTTAAATTTGTTCATTAACCAGCTCATCTATTCATAGAACATCTTATTTGTCACACCACTCCTTTCAGTTTGTTTGTTCAGCCTGATTATCCAAAAGGTCAGGGCTGAATTGCTACTGAACACGGCCTGGATTAAACATGTTTCCAATGTCCAATTGACTTTTCTTTACATTTACATGCAAATGTACACTAAAAATGTACAAAACCTTCTAGGTTTTCAAAGAAGTCAAAGAAACAGAGAGACTTGCAGTGAAAGTCAGAAGAGCTTTCTCTTTCTGCAGTGCAGGAGAAAACTCAGTCCTTGAGAGGATGGGAGAATCCAGCTTAACAAATGCATTCATTAAAGCATACACAGAAATCCAGAAAAGTTTCCAATGAAAAATGGTGACTGAGCCAAGGTTTTGTACATTTTCTCAATGCTATTCAACAAGTTCTTGCCTACATATTGCTAAATGCCCTTCTTAAAAATTTTTTTCTAGTTCTTTTGGGAATAATCTATATATTACTAGTTTGTTTCCATGGTGGTCAGGAAAATTAACTTTATGACTTCAATTCTTTATTGTTTATTGGAAACTATTTTATTTTCCAGCATACGGTCATTTTGGCAAATTTTCCATGAGTATTTGAAAATACTGAACATTCTGTAGTCATTCTATGCATGACTGTGGAATCGTTTATTTCTCCATTTAATTCTGTTAATCTTAAAAATAAGGCTATTTTACTAGTTGGATGTAAATTTAGGTTATATATCTTCCCTGTATTTTATTAAAATGAAATGTCCCTCTATTGCTATTAATATAATACAGTAATTATCTCTAACATTTAATACTGAAATATTTAGAAGTATTAATCTTCCTTTTAAATTTGTCAAAATGAAATCTTTAAAAAAATTTCATTGGAGCACAGTTGATTTACAATGTTGTGTTAGTTTCAGGTGTACAGCAAAGTGAATCAGTTTATACATATATTCACTATTTTGAAATCTTTATCTCTAGAATTGTTGAGTATAGAAATTTTACTTTATGTCTAGTAATACTGCAAAGTAAAGTATTTATAATTATTCAATTTCTTTCCTTATTAGTTGGCAACACTCTTATTTTGGATCTCAATTATTATATGTTTAATTATAATATCCTTGGCCTCATATAATTTTTCTCAACTGATGAGAATTTTTAAGATCTATTCCCTTAGTAATGTTCAAATATACATTACAGTATTGATATCTATATTTATCATGTTGTATATTATGTCACTGAAATTATTTATAACTGGAAGTTTGTACCTTTCGACCAGTTTCACAAATTTCCCCCATCCCTGAACTCTTTGCTTCTATCAATCTGTTCTATTTTATGAGTTCAGTTTTGTTTTTTTTACCCTCAAAACTTAAAAAAAATTTTTAAATTTATTTTTTAATTGAAGGATAATTGTTTCAAAGAATTTTGTTGTTTTCTGTCAGACCTTAACACAAATGAGCCACAGGCATACATACATCCACTCACTTTTGAAACTCCCTCCCATCTCCCTCCCCATCCCACCCCTCTAGGTTGATACAGAGCCCCGTTTCAGTTTCTAGAAAGTGAAAGTGAAGTCGCTCAGTTGTGTCCGACTCTTTGTGACCCCATAGACTGTACTACCACGCTCCTCCATCCATGGGATTTTCCAGGCAAGAGTACTGGAGTGGGTTGCCATTTCATTCTCCAGAGGGTCTTCCCAACTCAGGGATCAAACCCAGGTCTCCCACATTGTAGGCAGATGCTTCACCATCTGAGCCACCAGGGAAGTCTCAGTTTCCTGAGACATACAGCAAATTCCTGTTGGTTTTCTATTTTACATATGGTAATGTAAGTTTCCATGTTACTCTTTCCATACATCTCCCCCTCTCCCCATGTCCATAAGTCTATTCTCTATGTCTGTTTCTCCACTGCTGCCCTGTAAATACATTTTTTTAGATTCCATATGTAAGTGAAACCGTTTAGTATTTGCCTTTCTCTGTCTGATTTATTTTGCTCAGCATAATGCCTCAAGGGTTTATAATAGCTTAACACCTTTTAACTCTCCTTGTGCTTTTGGTATTGTGTGTTTCAATACAATATATATTTTTAAACCCCAAAACATTAGTATTATTGTTTTAATTAATATGTATTTATATTTACACTGTAGTTATTCTTTCTGTTGTTCATTATTCCTTTCTGCATTATTAATCCTCTTTCTAGGATCGTTTTCCTTCTGTAAAAAATTCTTTAGTATTTTAGTGAAGGACAAATGATGATGAATGCTAAGCTTTTGTCTGAAAAAGTATTTATTTTGCCTTCATTTTTGATGAATATGCTCATTAGGTACAGAATTCTAAATTCACATTTCCTTACATTATTTCAAAGATGTAAATCAATTGTTTCATGGTTTCTATTGCTTCTTTAAGAGTTAAGCTGTCAGTCTTGCTGCCTCTTTGAAGGTAGTATGTTTTTTCCTTGCTTTTTAAAAGATTTTTCTCTTTTGCCTTTGTTGCAACTTTACTATGATGTGCCTAGACATGGTTCTCTTTGATTTCATCCTGTTTTCATTTCATCCTGATTTCCTTTCTATATCCTGAGATTTGCAGACCTTCCTGAATTTATGACTTGATATCTTTTGATAGTTTTAGAAAATTCTCATTCAGGAGCTTTTCAAGTATTGCGTCTTCCACAGCCTCTCGTCCAATTACATGTATGTTAAATCCTTACATCCGATTCCACATATCTCTTATCTCTTCAAAAATTTTTAAAATATTTTTTCCTTCTTTGGACTTTATTTTGGACACTTTCTACTGACCTTTTTTTCAGTTCACTAATCCTCTTTTCTGGTGTGTCTAATATGTTTTTAAATCCATTTTTAAATTCTTAATTATTTTATTTTTTGTTTGAAAATTTCCCTTTAAATTTTTTTCACATATTCCAGTTTAATGAAATTCTCCATCTTTTTATTTGTTTTGTCAAAAATTCCAATTATAATTATTTTAGTGTTTATATTTGATAATTCTAATATGCAAATCACTGGTTGGTTTATTTCTATTATTTGTTTTTAAGCTACATTTTTGTTTTGTTTTCTAATACACCTAGTAATGGGCTTTCCAGGTGGCTCAGTGGTAAAGAACCTGCCTCCTAATGCAGGAGACCTGAGTTTGATCCCTGGGTCGGGAAGATACCCTGAAGGAGGAAATTGCAACCCACTCCAGTATTCTTGATGGGAAATCCCAAGGACAGAGGAGCCTGGCAGGTCACAGTCCATGGAGTAATAGAGTTGGACATGACTCCAGTATTCTTGCCTGGAGAATCACATGGAAAGAGGAACTTGGGCTACAGTCCAAAGGGTCTCAAAGAGCTGGACACAACTGAGCAACTTACACTTTCACTTTCCTAACTAGTAAAGTTTAACTGAATGTTGAATCTAATGTTTGAAATATTATAAGACATCTGATTAGTCATCATCTTTTAAGGAGTATTTAATTTTTTTCTAGGTTGATAACATATGAGATTTTTTTTTAATCAAAGGATAATTGCTTTACAGAATTTTGTTGTTTTCTGTCAAACCTCAACATGAATGAGCCATAGGCATACATATATGCCCTCCCTTTTGAACCTCCCTCACATCTGCCTCCCCATCCCACCCCTCTAGGTTGATACAGAGCCCCGTTTGAGTTTCCTGAGACATACAGCAAATTCCTGTTGGTTATCTATTTTACATATGGTAATGTAAGTTTCCATGTTACTCTTTCCACACATCTCACCCTTTTACCCCTCTCCCCATGTCCATAAGTCTATTCTCATTGTCTGTTTCTCCATTGCTGCCCTGTAAGTAAATTCTTCAGTACCATTTTTCTAGATTCTGTATATATGTGTTAGAATATTATATTTATCTTTCTCTTTCTGACTTACTTCACTCCGTATAAGAGGGTCTAGGTTCATCCACCTCATCAGAACTCAAAGGCATTCCTTTTTATGGCTGAGTAATATTCCATTGTGTATATGTATCACAACTTCTTTATCCATTCATCTGTTGATGGACATCTAGCTTGCTTCCACTTTCTAGCTATTGTAAATAGTGCTGCACTGAACCATGGGATACATGTGTCTTTTTCAATTTTGTTTTTTTTAGGATATATGCCTTGGAATGGGATTGCTGGGTCATATGGTGGTTTTATTCCTAGTTTTTTAAGGAATCTCCATACCATCTTCCATACTGGCTGTGTCAATTTACATTCCCACCAACAATGCAAGAGTGTTCCCTTTTTTCTACACCCTCTCCAGAATTTATTGTTTGTAGACTTTTTGACGATGACCATTCTGACTGGTATGAGGCAATATCTCATGGTGGTTTTGATTTGCATTTCTCTAATAATGAGTCATACTGAGCATCATTTCATGTGTTTGTTAGCCATCTGTATGTCTTCTTTGGAGAAATGTCTTTTTCCCACTTTTTGATTGGGTTGTTTGGTTTTCTGGTATTGAGT
This sequence comes from Bos mutus, assembly GCF_027580195.1. Taxonomy (NCBI): domain Eukaryota; kingdom Metazoa; phylum Chordata; class Mammalia; order Artiodactyla; family Bovidae; genus Bos; species Bos mutus. The sequence goes on along the minus strand of NC_091626.1, from coordinate 48,201,496 downwards.
TGTATGAGCTGCTTGTGTATTTTGGAAATTAATCCTTTGTAAGTTGTTTCATTTGCTATTATTTTCTCCCATTCTGAGGACTGTCTTTTCACCTTGCTTATAGTTTCCTTTGCTGTGCAAAAGCTTTTAAGTTTAATCAGGTCTCACTTGTTTACTTTTGTTTCCATTACTCGAAGAGGTGGGTCATAGAGGATCTTGCTTTATGTCATCAAGTGTTCTGCCTATGTTTTCCTTTAAGAGTTTCATAGTTTCTGGTCTTACATTTAGGTCTTTAACCCATTTTGAGTTTATCTTTGTATATGGTGTTAGGAATTTAGTGTTAGTGTTCTGGTGTTAGGTGTTAGTGTTCTGATTTCATTCTTTTATATGTAGCTGTCCAGTTTTCCCAGCACCATTTATTGAAGAGGCTGTCTCTGATGGGCAGATCATCTTGAGCTACTCAAGGCTGGCCTATTTTAATCTGCTACTAGTTTTAGAGTATACCTTTTTTGAAAATCTCAGTTGTGAAAAAGATCTATACTTGGAAAGTTATAAGAAACTGATTAAAGAAATTGAGCAGAAACAGATATAAAGATATAATGTGTTCATAGATTTCAAGAATTAATATTGTTAAAATGACCATACTACCCAAGACAATCTACAGATTCTATGTAACCCCTAACAAATTACCATTGGCATTTGTCACAGAACTTGAACCAAAATTTTAAATTTGAGTGGCAACACAAACAGCCAGAGAAAACTTCAGAAAGAAAAATGGAGCTTGAGTAATCAGGCTGCCAGTCTTCAGATCATGTTACAAAGCTGAAGGAATCAAAAAAGTATGGTATTGGCACAGAAACAAATATAAATCAATGGAACAGGATAGAAATCCCATAAGTAAATCCATGTACTTACAATCAATTAATCTATAACAATGGAGGCATGAATATACAGTGGAGAAAAGACAATCTCTTCAATAAGTGGTGATATGAAAACTGGACAACTAGATGTAAAATAATGCAGTTAGAACATTTTCTAACACCATACATAGAAATAAACTCAAAATGGATTAAAAATGTAAAATGTAAGACTGGACACTATAAAACTCAGGAGAAAACATAGGCAGAATGCTCTTTGACATAAATTGCAGCATTATCTCTTTGAATCCATCTCCTAGAGTAATGGAAATAAACAAATAAGACCTAATTAAACTCAAAAGCTTTTGCACAGCAAAGGAAACCATAAATAAAAGAAAAGACAACCTACAGAAGGAGAAAATATTTGGAAACCATATGACTGACAAGAAATTAATCTCCAAAATATTTAATTACAAACAGCTCATGCAGTTCAATATAAAAAAACAAAAAAACAATCAAAAAATGGGTTTAAGACCTAAGTAGACATTTCTCCAGAAGACATACAGTTGGTCAAATGGCACATGAAAAGATTCTCAACATTGCTAATTATTAGACAAATGCAAATCAAAACTAAAATGAAATATCACCTCACTCTGGTCAGAATGGCCATCATCAAAAAATCTACTAACAATAAATGCTGGGGAGGATGTGGAGAAAAGAGAACTCTCTTGCATAGTTGATGGGAACCCTCTTGCACAGTGATTATGGAGAACAGCATGGAGATTTCATAAAAAAAAAACAACAACAACAACTAGGAATAAAACTTCCATATGACCCAGAAATCCCATTACTGGGCACATAGCATGAGAAAACCATAATTCAAAAAGACACATGTACCTTGCATGTGTTCAATGTTCATTGCAACACTATTTACAACAGCCAGGACATGAAAACAACCTAGATGTCCATCGACAGATGAATGGATAAAGAAGCTTTGGTACATATTTATGATGGAATATTACTCAACCATAAAAAGGAATGCTTCTGAGTCAGTTCTGATGAGGTAGATGAACCTAGAGACTTATACAGAGTAAGAAAGAGAAAAACAAGTATCGTATATTAACACCCATATATGGACTAGAAGAATGGTACTGATGAACTTATTTGCAGGGCACCCCACTCCAGTACTCTTGCCTGGAAAATCCCACGGATGGAGGAGCCTGATGGGCTGCAGTCCATGGGGTCACGAAGAGTTGGACACGACTGGGCGACTTCACTTTCACTTTTCACTTTCATGCATTGGAGAAGGAAATGGCAACCCACTCCAGTGTTCTTGCCTGGAAAACCCCAGGGATGGGGGAGCCTGATGGGCTTCTGTCTGTGGGGTCACACAGAGTCAGACACGACTGAAATGATGCAGCAGCAGCAGTAGAGACACAGACATAGAGAACAGACTTTTGGACATGGTGGGGAAAGAGAGGGTGGGACAAATTGAAAGAGTAGCATTGAAACACATACATTACCCTATGTAAAATAGATATCCAGTGGGAATTTGATGTATGATGCAGGGAGCTCAACCTGGTGCTCTGTGACAGCCTATAGGGGTGGGATAGAGTGGGAGGTAGGTTCAAGAGGGAGAAGACATATATACACCTATGGCTGATTCATGTTATTGTATAGCAGAAACCAATACAACATTGTAGAGCAATTATCTTCCAATTAAAAATAAATAAATCTTTAAAAAGTCTACAAATAATAAATGCTGGAGAGGGTGTGGAGGAAAAGGATCCTTCAGACATGATTGGTGGGAATATAAATTGGTACAGCCAATATGGAAATTATGGATGTTCCTTAAGAAACTAAAAATAAAGATACCATATCATCTTGCACTTCTGGGCATGTATCTGGAGAAAATAATAATTCAAAAAAGTACATGTAACCAAATGGTCTTTGCAGCACTTTTACAATAGCCAAGACATGGAAGCAACCTAAGTGTCCATCAAAAGATGAATGAATAAAGATGATATGGTATATATAAGAACAATGCCACTACTGGGCATATACCCTGAGAAAACCATAATTCAAAAAACACATGTATGCTAATGTTCATTGCAGCACAATTTACAGTAGCCAGGACATTGAAACAACCTAAATGTCCATTGGCAGATTTATGGATAAAGAAGTTGTGGTAAATATATATGATGGGCTATTACTTAGGTATAAAAAGGAATGAATTTGAGTCAGTTGAACTGAGGTGGATATACCTGTTGTACAGAATGAATTAAGTCAGGAAGAGAAAAACAAATATTGTATATTAACACATATGTATGGAACATACAAAAACAGTACTGATGATGAACAGGGCAGGAATAAGATGTACCATCTTATCTGTCTCCTGAGAAACCTGTATGTGGGTCAAGAAGCAACAGTCAGAACATTACATGGAACAACTGATGGTTCAAAACTGGGAAAGGAGTACAACAAGGCTGTATATTGTCACCCTGTTTATTTAACTTCTATGCAGAGTATATGATGTGAAATGTTGGGCTGGATGAGTTTCAAGCTAGAATCAAGATTGCAGGGAGAAATATCAATAACCTCAGATATGTAGATGATACCACTCTAATGGCAAAAAGCAAAGAGGAACTAAAGAGCCTCTTGATAAGGGTAAAAGAGGAGAGTAAAAAAAACTCAATATTAAAAAAAAAAAAAAAAAAACCAAGATCATGGCATCCAGTCCCATCACTCCATGGCAAATAGAAGGGGAAAAAGTTAAAGCAGTGACAGATTTCCTCTTCATGGGCTCCAAAATCACTGCAAATGGTGACTGCAGCCATGAAATTAGAAGACACCTGGTTCTTGGAAGGAAAGCTATGACAAACCCAGACAGCATATTCAAAAGCAGAGACATTACTTTGTGAACAAAGGTGCATATAGTCAAAGGTATGATTTTTCCAGTATTCATGTACAGATGTGAAATTTGGACCATAAAGACAGCTGAACACCAAAGAATTGATGCATTTGAACTGTGGTGTTGGAGAAGACTTTTGAGAGTCCCTTGGACAGCAAGGAGAGAAAATCAGTCAATCCTAAAGGAAATCAACCCTGAATACTCACTGGAAGGACTCATGCCGAAGCTCCAATACTTTGGCCACTTGATGGGAAGAACCGACTCATTGGAAAAGACACCGATGGTGGGAAAGACTGAAGGCAAAAGGAGAAAAGAGTGGCAGAGGAGGAGATGGTTGGATAGCATCACCAACTCAATGAACATGAACTTGGGCAAACTCTGTGAGAAAGTGAGGGACCAGGAGGCCTGGCACACTGCAGTCCATGGGGTTGCAAAGAGTTGGACACGACTTGGTAATTGAACAACAACAACAGAGATGTAGACATAGAGAACAGACTTGTGGACACAGCAGGAGGAGAGGGTGGGACGAACTGAAAGAGCAGCAGTGAAACTTATACATTATCATATGTAAAAAGATAGCTAGTGGGAAGTTGCTGTACAACACAAGGAAATTGACCTGGTGCTCTGTGACAACCTAGGGAGGTGGGATGGGGTAGGAGGTGGGAGGGAGGTTCAAGAGGGAGGGGACATATGTATACTTATGGTTGATTCATATTCTTATATGGCAGAAACCAACACAACATTGTAAAGCAATTTTCTTCCAATTAAAAATAAATTTTAAAAAGTACAAAAGCTACAAAGATGCATTGCAGAACACAGAAAATACAACCAATATTTTATAATAGCTATAAATGGAATGTAACCTTTAAAAATTATGAATGGTGCAGTGGTTTAAGAATGTGCCTGCCAATACAGGAGACGCAGGAGACTCAGGTTTGATCACTGGGTTGGGAAGATCCCCTGGAGCGGGAAATGGCAATCCACTCCAGTATTCTTGCCTGGGAAACGCCATGGACTAGAGGAGCCTGGGGGGCTCCAGTTCATAGGGTCGTAAAGAGTCCAACATGACAGAACACCACTACCACCATGTTGTACACATGAAACTTAGGTAATATTATATGTCAACTTACTGCAATAAAAAAGTTTGCTTTAAAAAAAATGATGTGGCATGTGTACACACACACACAATGGAATACTACTCAGCCATAAAAATGGATGAAACTACGTCATTTTCAGCAACTGGATGGACCTAGAGATCATATTAAGATATGTAAGCCAGAAAAAAAAACAAATTATCATATGGTGTCATCTACACATGGAATCCAAAAAATATATATACAAATTAACTCATTTACAAAACAGAAATAAAACCATAGACACAGAAAACAAACTTATGGTTACCAAAGGGGAAAAGTGGGGAGGGATAAATTTAGCAGTTTGGGACTAACATAAAAATACTACAAAATATAAAATACATAGCCAACAAGGACCTACCTACTGCGTATCACAGGGAGCTATACTCAATATTTTGTAATAATCTATAAGGTAAAAGAATGTGAAAAAGTATATATATATATAATGTATACACACATATCACTTTACTGTACACCTGTAATACACTATAAATCACTATACTTCAATAAAAGTGAACAAACCAAAAGTAACATGTATATATACATGTTATACATGAATATACATGATATATTCAAATCATGGGGCATGGAAACAGAACAAAGTGGTGACCTAGTGCTGTGGTAGTCTTACTGAGCCAGAGCAACAAAACATCCAGGACTTGAGTCAAGGTACTGGAGAAAAGGGAACCAAAGGAAGGTGAGTCGGACTTTCTGCATTCAATTTTTGCTTTGGTGCATTTTTATGTCTTCTAAGCTATATATATAAGTTAGGAGACTGAAAATCAAAGCAGAAAGCTGTTGGCAAGAGGCTAAAATACTAAACAAATTTATACAACTTATACAACTCAACAGCTTATACAACTCAACAGCAAAAAATCAAACAATCCAATTTAAAATTGCACAGAATACCTGAATACACATTTCTCCAAAGAAAACCTACCGATAGTCAACAGGCACATGAAAAGATGCTCAACACTGTTAATCATCAGAAAAACACAAATCAAAACTTCAATGAGATTTCACCTCACACTTGTCAGAATGGCTATCATAGGCCTACAAAGTCTACAAATAACAAATGTTGGCAAGGATATGGAAAAAGGAAACTTTTGTACATGGTTGGTAGGAATGTAAATTGGTTCCACCACTGTGGAAAGCAGTATGAAATTGTCTCAAAAGCTAGAATACAGTAGTATTTTATGACCCAGCAATTCCACTCCTGAGTATACATCAAAAAATAAAAAATCCACCAATTCAAAAAGATAATGGACTCCAATGTTCATAGCAGCATGATTTACAATTTACAAAATATGGAAGCCACCTAAGTGTCCATCAGCGTGTGAACGTATAAAGAATATACAGAATATATATACAATAGGATGCTACTTGGCCATTAAAAATTGAAATTTTGGCATTTGCAAAAACATGGATGGATTTGGATGGCATTATGCTAAGTGAAATATGTTAGGGAGAGAAACACAAATAGCATATGATATCATATATGAGTCTTAAAACTAAAGCGAACTAATGAATATAAGAAAAAAGGAAACTCACAGATAATAACACCAGTAGTTACCAGTGGGAAGAGAGGTGGGGAGGGGCAGGATAGGGGTAGGGGATTTAGAGTTACAAACCATTATGTACAAAATAAGCTACAAGGATATAGCTTGTATATAGTTGTATATACTGTACAATACAGGGAATATAGCCAACATTTTATAATAATTACCAGTGGAGTATAACCTTTGAAATTGTGAATCACTGTTATATAAACCTGAACCATTTATAACATTGTAAATCAAGCATTTCTCAATAAAAGAAAAAAAAAAGTCAGTGGGAAATTTGGGATATTTCATTGGTCTTTTCTACTCAGAACGTTCTGAACTCCAACTTTTACATCCTTAGCACCAACTACTAAATTTTGTTTAGTATTTTAGTATTGCCAACAGCTTTCTGCTTTGATTTTCAGTCTCCTAACTTATATATATAGCTTAGAAGACATAAAAATGCACCAAAGCAAAAATTGAACGCAGAAAGTCAGACTCACCTTCCTTTGGTTCCCTTTTCTCCAGTACCTTGACTCAAGTCCTGGATGTTTTGCTGCTCTGGCCCAGTAAGACTACCACAGCACTAGGTCACCACTTTGTTCTGTTTCCATGGCCCATGATTTGAATTCAGAAATGCCCTGGGGGGAAAGAGTAGTGTAAAACATGAGACTCTCTTAATACATGCACCTGTTCTCTGAGATCTTGGCCCCTCAACTTCTGGCCACCTTAGCTGCTCTCTTTTCTTTACAATCTATTGTCTAATGGTATTCTGTCCAACTTTTATCATCTGTCTGTCCTACATCTGGAAGTTCACGGTTCATGTATTGCTGAAGTCTGGCTTGGAGAATTTTGAGCATTACTTTACCAGTGTGTGAGATGAGTGCAGTTGTGTGGTAGTTTGAGCATTCTTTGGCATTGCCTTTCTTTGGGATTGGAATGAAAACTGATCTTTTCCAGTCCTGTGGCCCCTGCTGAGTTTTCCAAATTTGCTGGCATAGTGAGTGCAGCACTTTCACAGCATCATCTTTTAGGATTTGAAATAACTCAACTGCAATTCCATCACCTCCACTAGCTTTGTTCGTAGTGATGCTTTCTAAGGCCCACTTGACTTCACATCCCAGGATGTCTGGCTCTAGGTCAGTGATCACACCATTGTGATTATCTGGGTCACGAAGATCTTTTTTGTACAGTTTTTCTGTGTATTCTTGCCACCTCCTCTTAATATCTTCCGCTTCTGTTAGGTCCATACAATTTAGGTCCTTTATTGTGCCCATCTTTACACAAAATGTTCCCTTGGTATCTCTAAATTTCTTGGAAGAGATCTATAGACTTTCCCATTCTGTTGTTTTCACCTATTTCTTTGCACTGATCATTGAGGAAGGCTTTCTTCTCTCTCCTTGCTATTCTTTGGAACTCTGCATTCAAATGGGTATATCTTTCCTTTCCCCTTTGCTTTTTGCTTCCCTTCTTTTCACAGCTATTTGTAAGGCCTCCTCAGACAGCCATTTTTCCTTTTTGCATTTCTTTTTCTTGGGGATGGTCTTGATCCCTGCCTCCTGTACAATGTCACAAACTTCTGTCCGTAGTTCATCAGGCATTCTGTCTATGAGATCTAATCCCTTGAATCTATTTCTCACTTCCACTGTATAATACTAAGGGGTTTGATTTAGGTCATACCTGAATGGTATAGTGGTTTTCCCTACTTTTTTCAATTTAAGTCTGAATTTGGCAATAACGAGTTCATGATCTGAGCCACAGTCATCTCCCAGTCTTGTTTTTGCTGACTGTATAGAGCTTCTCCATCCTTGGCTGTAGAGAATATAACCAATCTGATTTCGGTATTGACCATCTGGTGATTTTCATGTGTAGAGTCTTCTCTTGTGTTGTTGGAAGAGGGTGTTTGCTATTACCAGTGTGTTTTCTTGGCAAAACTATTAGCCTTTGCCCTGCTTCATTCTGTACTCCAAGGCCAAATTTGCCGTTACTCCAGATGTTTCTTGACTTCCTACTTCTGCATTCCAGTCTCCTATAATGAAAAGGACATCTTTTTTGGCTGTTAGTTCTAGAAGGTCTTGTAGGTCTTCATAGAACCATTCAACTTCAGCATCTTCAGCATTACTGTTTGGGCATAGACTTGGATTACTGTGATATTGTATGGTTTGCCATAGAAATGAACAGAGATCATTCTGTTATTTTTTGAGATTGTACCCAAGTACTGCATTTTGATCTGTTTACTATGACAGCTACTCCATTTCTTCCAAGGGATTCTTGCCCACTGTAGTAGATATAATGGTCACCTGAGTTAAATTCACCCCTTCCAGCCCTAAATGTTCACTGATTCCTAAAATGTTGATGTTCACTCTTGCCATCTCCTGTTTGATCACTCAGTTTACCTTGATTCATGGACCTAACATTCCAGGTTCCTGTGCAATATTGCTCTTTACAGCATTGGTTTTTACTTCCATCACGAGTTGCATCCACAACTGGGTGTTGTTTTTGCTTTGGCTCCCTCTCTTCATTCTTGCTGGAGTTATTTCTCCACTGATCTACCATAGCATTTAGGGCACCTTCTGACCTAGGGAGTTCATCTTTCAGTGTCCTATCATTTGCCTTTTTACACTAATCATGGGGCTCTCAAGGCAAGAATACTGAAGTGGTTTACCATTCCCTTCTCCAATGGACCACGTTTTGTCAGAACTCTCCATCATGACTGGTCCGTCTTGGGTGGCCCTACACAGCATGGCTCATAGTTTCACTGAGTTAGACAAGGCTGTGGTCCATGTAATCAGATTGATCAGTTTTCTGTGATTGTGGTTTGTGATTGTTCCTTTAAAGCTGCTTATGTATCCACCCCTACACATTTAAGAAAGTGTATGACCTTCACCCTTCTCATCCTTACTTTTTTTTACCTAGCTTTAGACAACTAGAGAACTAACCCAGCTGGCACAAAATAAACACAAAATGAGCATTGAAAGAAAGAATAACTGAATAAATAAAGTTACTTCATTATGTGAAAAAATAGTTGAAATATTCTTTTATTCTTCCCTTTCATTGTTAACCTATCTTATTTTAATAAAAAGTCATCTAAAGTATACAGTAACTTGAAGCCACTCTCCCACGCTTTATATTTAGTGAGATCCAAGGGACTGAATTTCACAAAGTCTTAGTCCATATAAAGGCCCACAGATTCATTTATTTACTCTGAATCATTTATTTACTGGTCATTTAGGTAGTCATCCACAAGTGATTTTTGACAAAAATCTTATATACACTTAGCTAATCTTGACTGGTATAAACAGTTTTTGTCATGTGAATTTCTATTTGGAGATATTACATAGTTGGTGAGACATTGCTAGATTGTTCATTGCCTGGTCTCATTTTTTAAAAGTGCCTCTCTTAAATTTAGAAGTAGGAACTCACTGTGTTATGCACTGAATTTCTGCCAGAGCCTGCTCCTCCACATTTCTAGATCTTTGACTAATTTTTTCCTATGCCTTGAATTTCATTCTCCCTTTTGCCTGTCTGATGAGCTGCTTCAGTGCTCAAAAACGCTGCCTCCTTTGTGAAGCTTTTCCTAATATCCCAACAACATTACATGCTTCTTCTGATTTCCCCCTTTTCAGGTTTTCATTATAGTAAATTATAGTTGACCCTTGGACAGTGTTGGAGTTAGGGGTGCCAACCCTGTGCAGTCAAAAATTCACATACAACTTAAAGTAGGCCAGGATCAACTGTATTTATGTCTTTACTTTTCACTAGACTCTCACAGGGCCTGGAGCATACCTCACTCTTCTAACTTCAGTGCTCAACATAGGAACTGATACTTGCTAGATCCTCAGTACAGTTTTTTCTTAAAGGTAAAATCTACCCAATGCCAAACTCATCCTACATTTTAGAGTGTACAATTCAGTGTTTTTTAATTCAAAGTTGTATAGCCATTGACTTTCCTGGTGGCTCAGATGGTAAAAAGTCTGCCTGCAATGTGGAAGACCTGGGTTCTATCCCTGGGTGGGGAGGATCCCCTGGAGAAGGAAATGGCAACCCACTCCAGTATTCTTGCCTGGAAAATTCCATGGACAGAGGAGCCTGCTAGGCTACAGTCCATGGGGTCGCAAAGGGTTGGACACGACTGAGCAAGTCTACTGAGTAAGTAATAGCCATTACTCACTATATAATCTTCTAAGATTTTATGAGCCCCAAAAGAGATTTCAACCCAACAGCAGTCACTCCAAATTTTACCCTCCCTCCAGCTCCTGCCAACCACTGATCTGTTTTGCATCTCTATGGGTTTACCTTTTCTGAACATTTCAAATAAATGAAATCATACAATATGTGACTTTTTTGTCTGACTTCTTTTACTTGTCATAAAACTTTCAAGGTTCTACCATACTGTAGCATGAACCAGTATTTCATTGCTTTTATTGGTGAATAATAATGTTTGGTATGAATATAGCATACTCTGTTTATATTGGAGAAGGCAATGGCACCCCACTCCAGTACACTTGCCTGGAAAATCCCATGGATGGAGGAGCCTGGTGGGCTGCAGTCCAGGGGGTCACTAGGAGTCGGACATGACTGAGCGACTTCACTTTCTCTTTTCACTTTCATGCATTAGAGAAGGAATGGCAACCCACTCCAGTGTTCTTGCCTGGAGAATCCCAGGGACGGGGGAGCCTGGTGTGCTGCCATCTCTGGGGTCACACAGAGTCGGACACGACTGAAGTGACTTAGCATAGCATAGCATATGTTTATATAGTCATCAGTTGATTGGCATTTGTATTGTTTCCACTTTTTGACTATTATGAATAATGTCATTATGGATACTCATGTAAAGGTTTTTATATTCATGCACATGTGTGTGTGCTCAGTTGCTTCAGTCATGTCTGATGCCTTGTGACACTATGGACTGTAGCCCACCAGGCTCTTCTGTCCATGGGACTCTCCAGGCAGGAATATTGGAGTGGGTTGCCATTCCCTCCTCCAGAGGATCCTCCTGACCCGGATTGGGGTATCAAACCCATGTTTCCTGCATTGCAGGCAGATTCTTTACCCACTGAGCCACCTGGGAAGCCCCTTTTATATGCATATATAGTCTCAATTCTCTTAGATACAAAGGAGTGAAATTTCTGGTAACTCTGTTTAACTTTTTGAGAAACTGCCAAACTGTTTTCCAAAGTTGCTGTACCATTTTACATTCCTACCCATAGTGTATTGTGGATTCCAATTTCTTAAGATCTTCTCCAGTACTTGCTACCTTCTGTCTTATTGATTATAGCAATCCTAATGGATGTGAAGGTGGTCTTATTGTGATTTTGATTTGAATTTACCTAATGAATAATACATTGGCCACCTCATGAGAAGAGTTGACTCATTGGAAAAGACTCTGATGCTGGGAGGGATTGGGGGCAAGAGGAGAAGGGGACGACAGAGGATGAGATGGCTGGATGGCATCACTGACTTGATGGACATGAGTCTGAGTGAACTCCAGGAGTTGGTGATGGACAGGGAGGCCTGGCGTGCTGCGATTCATGGGGTCGCAAAGAGTCGGACACGGCTGAGCGACTGATCTGATCTGATCTGAATGAATAATAATATTGAGCATCTTGTTATGTGCTTATTGGCCATTCATGTTTTCTTTGGAAAAATTATTATTCAAATCGTTTGCCCATATTTTGTTGTTTTTTTAGTGTTGAGAGCTCTTCCCAGGAGGTACAGTGGTAAAGAATCTACCTGCCAATGTAAGAGAGAGAAGAGATACAGATTTGATGCCTGGGTTGGGAAGATCCCCTAAAGTAGGAAATGGTAACCCGCTCCAGTATTCTTGCCTAAAAAATTGCATGGACAGAGGAGACTGGTGGACTACAGTCCATGGAGTCACAGAAAGTTGGACACCATGAACAAGTGCACACAAACACACATTGCACATGAGTTGCTTATATAGTGTGGATACTAGAACTTTATCAGAAATGCAATTTCTAAATAGCCTATTGTCTCCTCCAAATGTTACCTACTGCTTCAGGCAGCCATAGCTGCCTATGATTGTTTTTGACAGACACCCTTGGAAAAAGTTGTTTTCAGTGAGCAAGTTCTATGTCAGGACAATTAAAGACAGCCTTGAAGTGGTATCTTCTATGGCACCACTGAACAGGTCAAAACTTCTCCAGGAAGGTAACTTTGGAGGAGTTCCAATCCCATTCTGTCTTCTTCAGTTGCTGCCAGACTGTTGGTTTTCACCGTGATTGGTGGCTGTAGGATTTTAATGCTATCACAGAATGGGAGCAGTAGAGGGTTGGGGTGGACTAGGGAACATTAGATCACCACAAAGTTTGCTTTTATTATCAGGATTTGGCCATTTTCTTGAATAATTGCTCCCCAAGTTACTGTAAGCCTTTGATTAATTTCCAGAGTTCTAAAAAAAAAACTGATCTTGTTTTTTTTTTTTTGGTCAGTCTTTTTACACTTTTAAGGAGAAGAGGTTTCTTTGGAAGCCCTTCCTCTACCATTTTTTAACTGATATCCATCAAAAATGTTTTTGAATAAGTGAATTAATAAATGAATTCCTTATATGCATGCTCACCGACATGTCTTCATACTCCCCAATTCAGCCAAGATATTCATTTTCTGAATTGACTAATCTGCTACAACCTGCAGACTCTAGATTAATTGAGCCTTGGAACTGACTGCTCTACCAAGAAGTGAGAGGGGATAGAAGTTGTTCTCAGTATTGAAGTGCTTCATACTGGTTGTCCACATTTTTGCTAAGTATGGAAGGGTGCCACTTGTTGCATTTCCTGTGATGTAATTATTTCCTGTCTTCTTTCTGAGGGACTTCCCAGGTGGTACAGTTGTAAAAAATCCACCTGCCAATGCAGGAGATGCTAGAGACACAGATTAGATTCCTGGGTCATAGAGATCCCCTGGAATAGGAAATGACTTTCAACCATGGTTTCTGATCTTGTATTTAGTATTATATATTTTCAGTTCTTTTGTTTTTGCCTTATTTGAGCAGCTATTTTGTCTTGAATTTAGACTCTGTGAAGCCCTTGCCTTATTACTGTATTTTTTGTATTCGTTATGTTTTCCCAAATATCTTAATGAATTTTGAAGTTGAATCATCTTCTTGTTTTGGTCTTTCTGATCTTCCTTGGCCATCAGCCTTTCCATTTTTCTGATCCCATCTTGCTACCCTTGCATTTTTGTCTTGGAGATGATGCTAAACCTTGTACCCCACTTCTTAGTGATCCTTTGCCACAAGTGACCCTGAAATGACACCCCCTTAGCAAAATGTAATATCTCCTAAGTGCTTAAGTCTTTTGGCCTAACACGTGAAGAATTACATGACTAGCCTTTTTATACTAAACCTTCTGGTCACTAGGATCCAACACACTGAATGAGTGAGTACCTTTTAAACATGTTATTTTTTAAAGCAAATATTTGTTTATCAGACTATATTTGCGCATTTAAATGTATTCTAATTCTGGAAATCAGTTCCCATCAATGGAGAAATTTTCCTTATGTTAAAAGATAAACTGAAGTACATTAAAGTTTTGGAGTTTATTTGAGTAAACATTGATTTGAAATGGCTAAATGCCAAACCAAAAATGAGTAGGAACTCTTCAGTGGCTAAAGAGTTTAGTCACTAAAGAGTGACTTTAAGAGAAAGTCTTATAGAGCAGACACAGAAGCAAAGCAAAGAAGTTATCTGATTGGCTACTGCTTAATCTATTGCCTTATTTGGGAAAGCCTAGTCAGTGTGATTGGTTGTCCTTAAGTTTCAATTTCTTAACCTTGAGGCACTTACAGTAATTGGTTATCACTTAGGTTTCAGTTTGTTTACTTAGGCTGCCAAGATATTAGAACCACCTTAGTCTAATAAGCTCTTTGTTTAATTACTTTAACACTTAAATACATTTAAAATAATTAAAATTCCCTATTTGGGAATCCTTGAAAAATTCTTTTTGTTCTTGTTTATTGTGTTAACTAAGATTATATTTTTTATTCTCTTTCTCATTTCCAAATTTCTCTTAACTTCTATGTATAATGAAAAAAGTATTCAATCTAGTTAAATAAATTATTGCTTTTGGGTTTCTTTTAATTGACTAATTGCTTTTCAATAGCTATGAAATCATCAAGTGAACAGCCTGTTGCATTTAATTTACCTATGCAATCAGGAGCCTCATGTACTCTTATCTATATAATTTCATAGTTTCATAGAACATTAAGAGTTCACATAGATTGAATAAAATACCTAGGAATAAACGTACCTAAAGAGGCAAAAGACCTGTATGCAGAAAACTATGAAAGATACTGATGAAAGAAATCAAAGATGACATAAACAGATGGATAGATATACCATGTTCTTGGATTGGGAGATTAATATTGTGAAAATGACTATACTACCCAAAGCAATCTACAGATTCAATCCAATGTCTATCAAACTACCAATGGCATTTTTCACAGAGTTAGAATAAAACATTTTACAGTTTGTAGGGAAATACAATAGACTCCAAATAGACAAAGCAATATTGAGAAGAAAAATAGAGCTGGAGGAATAAGTGTCCCTAACTTTAGACTATACTAAAAAGCTATTGTAATCAAGACAGCATGGTACTGGCACAAAAACAGAAATATAGATCAATGGAACTGGGCAGAAAGCCCAGAGATAAACTCACACACTTATAGTCACCTAATCAATGACAAAGGAGGCAAGAATATACAATGAAGAAAAGATAGTCTCTTCAATAAGTGGTGCTAGGAAAACTGGACAGCTACATGTAAACTTGGACTGTGAAGAAAGCTGAGCACTGAAGAATTGATGCTTTTGAACTGTGGTGTTGGAGAAGACTCTTGAGAGTCCCTTGGACTGCAAGGAGATCCAACTAGTCCATCCTGAAGGAGATCAGCCCTGGGATTTCTTTGGAAGGAATGATGCTAAAGCTGCAACTGCAATACTTTGGCTACCTCATGTGAAGAGTTGACTCATTGGAAAAGACTCTGATGCTGGGAGGGATTGGGGGCAGGAGGAGAAGGGGACGACAGAGGATGAGATGGCTGGATAGCGTCACCGACTCGATGGACATGAGTTTGAATGAACTCCGGGAGTTGGTGATGGACAGGGAGGCCTGGCGTGCTGCAATTCATGGGGTCGCAAAGAGTCGGACACGACTGAGTGACTGAACTGAACTGAACATGTAAAATAATGAAATTAGAACATCCCTTAACACCATATTCAAAAATAAACTCAAAATGGATTACATATCTAAATGTAAGGTCGGACACTACAAAACTCTTAGAGGAAAACACAGGGAGAACACTCTTTGACATAAATTGCAGCAAGACCTGTTTTGACTCACCTCCTAGAATAAAAAAAATACAAACAAAAATAAACAAATGGAACCTAATTAAACTTAAAAGATTTTTCACAACAAAGCAAAACGAACAAGATGAAAAGACAACCCTCATAATGGGAGAAAATATTTGCAAACGAATATTTGCAACTGACTGAGGGATTAATCTCCAAAACATCTCATGCAGTTCAATATCAAACAATCCAATTAAAGAATGGGCAAAAGACCCAAGTAGACATTTCTCCAAAGAAGACATACAAATGGCCAAGAGGCACAGGAAAAGATGTTCAACATCTCTGATTATTAGAGAAATGCAAATCAAAACTACAATGAGGTATCACCTCACACCAGTCAGAATGGCCATCATTAAAAAATCTACAAACAATAAATGCTGGAGAGGTTATGGAGAAAAGGGAACACTCTTGAATTGTTGGTTGGTGGAAATGTAAATTGATACAGCCACTATGGAGAACAGTGTGGAGATTTCTTAAGAAACTAAAAATAGAGCTACTATATTATCCAACCATCCCTTCCTGGGCATATACCAAGAGAAATTAATTTAAAGAAAACCATATTTAAAAAGATACATGTACCACAGCTTTCTTATCCATTTGTCTGCTGATGGACATCTAGGTTGCTTCCATGTCCTAACTATTGTAAACGGTGCTGTGATGAACATTGGGGTACACGTGTCTCTTTCAATTCTGGTTTCCTCGGTGTGTATGCCCAGCAGTGGGATTTCGGGGTCATATGGCAGTTCTATTTCCAGTTTTTTAAGGAATCTCCACACTGTTCTCCATAGTGGCTGTACTAGTTTGCATTCCTACCAACAGTGTAAGAGGGTTCCCTTTTCTCTGCACCCTCTCCAGCATTTATTGTTTGTAGACTTTTTGATAGCAGCTCACTACGATGTTGTAAAGTAATTAGCCTCTAATTAAAATAAAACAATTTAAAAAATACATGCATCCCAATGTTCACTGTGGCACTATTTACAATAGCCAGGACACAGAAGCAAACTAAATGTCCATCAACAGAGGAATGGATAAAGAAGATGTGGCACATATATAAAATGGAGTATTATTTAGCCATAAATAGGAATGAAACTGCCATTTGCAGAGACGTGGATGGACTTAGAGACTGTCATACAGGGTGAAGTCAGAAACAAATATCATGTATTGATGCACGTATGTGGAATCTAGAAAAATGGTACAGATGAACCTATTTGCAAAGCAGAAATAGGGACACATATGTAGAGAAGAAACATATGGACACCAAGGTGGGACAGGGAGTTGAAGTGAATTCCTATTGACATATATACACTACTAAGTATAAAATAGATAACTAATGAGAACCTACTGTAGAACTCAGGGAACTCTACTCAATGCTTTGTGTTGAAAAAGAAGGAATTGAATATATGTATACGTATAGCTGGAGAAGGCAATGGCACCCCACTCCAGTCCTCTTGCCTGGAAAACCCCATGGGTGGAGGAGCCTGGTAGGCTCCAGTCCATGAGGTTGCTCAGAGTCAGACACGACTGAGCGACTTCACTGTCAGTTTTCACTTTCATGCACTGGAAAAGGAAATGGCAACCCACTCCAGTGTTCTTGCCCGGAGAATCCCAGGGATGGGAGAGCCTGGTGGCCTGCCGTCTATGGGGTCGTACACAGTCGGACATGACTGAAGTGACTTAGCAGCAACAGCATACAGATAGCTGATTCACTTTGCTATACAGCAGAGACTAACAACATCGTAAAGCAACTAAACTCCAATAAAAAATAAGTTCATACAGATTATCAACCAATTTCTTCATCAAGTACTTAATTCTTACCTCAGTCTCTTAATTTATTCTTTATATGATTTAATATTGAAATAGCTAGATAAGCAACATTGTTTTGAGCTCTGAACCCCACTCCAAATTTGGGTAGAAAGGATGGGTGTCTACATGGATATGCTTTTATTAGACTTGACTCAAACATTCATTACTGAATGTCTGGTATCTAAAAACATTACTACCACCTTTCTGAGGAAACTAGTCTTGCTTTTACTCTAAAAGTCACACCACAATCACTTCAGTTGTATATTCTTGATTATTTTGGAAATTCCTTGTAGATATTAACTTATTGCAAGCATTGATTCTTTAAGAGAAGAAAATGAGTTCCCAGCTTGGCTCCTCTAAGGATTTACTTTTATTCTAGCCAAAGAGAGTAGACCAGGAGACCTGGACCCAAAAAAATCTACACAACAAATCATGGTGTTCATATCTTAAGTTTGTATGCAGTCCAAACTCTACTAAATAAAGTGTAAAGCAAGATTGGTTTTTAGTGCAGATTTCTCATGCTATTCATAAATGAACAATTCCCTTTTCTTCAAACACTATATAATCATACCCAGTAAGCCATATTTTCCAGATGTTGATGCTGAGTTATGGAGAATTTGGATCAACCTCATTCTTCAGAAAATAATTCAGTAGGAGAGAAAGGAATAGCTGAGACAAGCATCCTGTCTATGTGTGTTCTCCAGCATTCTCACACAAGAACAACTTAAGATTTATTACAGTTCATACTATTGGTAGGAATTCAGGTTTTAGTCTTCTTCCAAATAAACAAACTTGTTGCCATGGGTGGTGGGCAGAAAAGTGACTTTTTAAAAATCCATGCATTTTATCCACTGTGGTTCTTATTTTTTGAGTATTGCCAGCCAAATTAAGTAAATGTCAAGTCTCTCTCACAACTCCAGTGATAAAAAGGAATTTAAAGCCCCAGGTGCTACCACAAATACTGAAACCTGTTTAGTTTGGATGCTACCAATTCCAACATGGAACATGGAAACTCTCCCACCAAAGCCCTTCTTTAATATTCTCAGAATGAATTAAAACATGATGAAAAGATATCAGAATTAGTCTCTTGTCTTTTGACTCTATGCCTTATAAAGTCAGACCTACGGATCTCCCTGTGATTTGAGATTTGGACTAGTATATTTAAGGAAATGAAGAATCAATGATGATTTCTATAACATATTTAGAGACCAGCAATAAAATCTACCAGATTTGAGGCCTATCATTTAAAGGACATAAATAAATTATGATAGATTCTTCCCTGGCTAGAGAGTTTATTAACTAAAGGAAAATATTATGAGTTTGTAATTTAGCTTGACCAGCACCGGCTTAGAGAGTTTATTAACTAAAGGAAAATATTATGAGTTTGTAATTTAGCTTGGCCAGTACCCCAAGCGGAGAAAGCAATGGCACCCCACTCCAGGACTCTTGCCTGGAAAATCCCATGGACGGAGGAGCCTGGTAGGCTACAGTCCATGGGGTCTCTAGGAGTCGGACACGACTGAGTGACTTCACTTTCACTTTCATGCATTGGAGAAGGAAATGGCAACCCACTCCAGTGTTCTTGCCTGGAGAATCTCAGGGACAGGGGAGCCTCGTGGGCTGCCGTCTCTGGGGTCACACAGAGTCGGACACGACTGAAGTGACTTAGCAGTAGCAGTACCCCAAGAATTTTCAAATAGTGCCAAGTGCCAAGAAGAGTCTATAGAAGTTTAAACAAAATAAGATTCTCATCAGAGGAAACTTTTGCTACACACATCACTAAATCTGCATACTTTTTGAAAAAAATTGTAAATAGGCTGAACAGGAGAGTTAAATATGTTGGTGAAGTACTTTAAGATAGCATTGTTGCTTCACTTTTGACTTCTGCCTAGGGCCATGGTTTTGAAGAGAAACAAGGTTATTTGATCATGATCCTATAGTTTTAATCAGAACCTACCAAACATGCACCAAAACTCTGTTTTCAATTACCCTGACAAGGGCACAGATATATGAAGCAATACATGGTATCTATTTGGTTCTTTTAGATTAAGGAATTCACACAACTCACATTGATATTGCTTATAGAAACTAAAGTTGTCAGCTAACCTTCCTACATTTTTAATGTGCTATTGAGCCATTAAATCACTCACATCCTAGTCATGAGAATGTGGCCTTTATCTTCTGATATGGAAGTAATATTCAGACAAAAGTTATATATAAATATTTTGAATACTTCTAAGTTTCCTGTAGTCTCAGGATTCCAAATAATCCTATACACCACAGTTTTTCTATTGTCATTGAGAATTTATTATTTCTATAGAAAACAGCCTATTTTACATAGAGTTAAAGTCATTGGTTGAGTTCTTTGAGCAGCACTCTATCACCACCTGTACTCCTCTATCTGTACTGAACCCTTCTGAATATATGGGTTTCCCAGGTGGCCCTAGTGGTAAAGAACTCACCTGGCAGTGCAGGAGATGTAAGAGATGTGGGTTCAATCCCTGGGTGGGGAAGATCCCCTGGAGGAGGGCATGGCAACCCACTCCAGTATTCTTGCCTGGATAATCCCATGGACTGAGGAACCTGGCAGGCTACAGTTCATAGGGTCTCAAAGAGCTGGACACAACTGAAGTGAATGAGCATGCACTTTTGAATATGGAATCCAGCTTCCTCATGATTATCTTTCATTTAAACACAACCCCAGACCTGAATGTGCCTTCTTCCTATAGATGAAAAAAGTGAGGGAGAGTCTGGAGACAAACCAGCCTAAGAATATTTTACTATGAGTCACAAGCAAGAACAGGCCCCACCCAGTGGACAGTGATAGCTCTGTGTTCTCTGGCTTGGAAGCACTGGATTGTCCTGCTACAGAACTCATCAGCCACCAAGTGGCGGATATATAAAGATCCCATCCCAGCCCTCCCACATAGCTTCACAGGTCTCCATGAAACAATCATCCAACCCGTCATCATTCAGAGTCACAGTTTGAATCAATTCAAGCTTGGAAATGATTCAATAGTCATTTGGATCTGGAATAAGGATCTTATTAAATGAAAACCCAAACTGGTTCAAATATTGGACCAATTATAGTCTGATACAAACTACATGTGGAAATGGTTTTAGACTTGAATTCCTTCAGACACTGAGCAGATTCAACCTAGTAAAAATATTAAGTATCATCAAAGTATCTGGGGAAAAACAAGAGGCATCTCTTAACCAATCTTCCCCGTTGCTCTGTCTCACATTCCTATATTTTATAAGCATTCAACACGGTTATCTTGTTGCAAAGACACACTCAAGCTGGGTTTCTTGGTTGATCTGGCCCACTCCTGAGGATATCAGCTACATCCTACAATTAAAAAGGCATAAGCAACCTCATGTTGTTGAAAAAGCAAACTCCCTTTTCAACAACACAAGAGATAACTTTACAAATGGACATCACCAAATGGTCAATATCAAAATCAAATTGATTATACTCTTTGTAGCCAAAGGTGGAGAAGCTGTATACAGTCAGAAAAAACAAGACCTGGAGCTGAATGTGGCTCAGATTGTCAGCTTCTCACAGCAAAATTCAGGCTTTAACTAAAGAAAGTGGGGGAAACCACTAGGTAAGCCAGGTACGACCTCAATTCCTTATGAATATGCAGTGGAGGTGACGAACAAATTCCAGGGATTAGATCTAGTAAACAGTGTGCCTGAAGGACTATGGATGGAGGTACGTAATATTGAACAGGAGGCAGTGAACAAAACATCCCAAGAAAAATAAAAGCAAGAATGCAAAGGGGTTGTCTGAGGAAGCTTTACAAATAGCTGAAGAAAGAAGAGAAGTGAAAAGCAAGGGAGAAAGGGAAAGGTGCATCCAACTAAACGCAGAGTTTCAAAGAATAGCATGGAGAGACAAGAAGACCTTCTTCAATGAACAGTGCATAAAACTAGAGGAAAACAACAGACCGGAAAGATGAGAGATCCCTTCAGGAAATTGGAAATATCAAGGGATTATTTCACCCAAAGATTGGCACAATAAAGGACAGAAATGGTAGACACCTGATAGACTCAGATGAGATCAAGAAGAGATGGAAAGAATACATGGAAGAACTGTATTAAAAAGATCTTAATGAACCAGATAACTACAATGGTGTGGTCTGTCAGCCAGAGTCAGACATTCTGGAATGTGAAGTTAAGTGGGCCTTGGCAAGCACTGCTGTCAATAAAGCTAGCGGATGTGATGGAATTCCAGTAAAGGTATTCAAAACCCTAAAGGATGATGCTATCAAAGTGTTGCACTCAACATCTTAGCAAATCTGGAAGACCCAGCAGTGGCCACAGGACTGGAAAAGGTCAATCCTCATCCCAGTTCCTAAGAGGGTTAGTACTAAAGAATGTTCATATCATCAGATAACTGTACTCATCTCCCATGCTAGTAAGGTCACACTTAAAATACTGCATGCTAGGCTTCAGTATCGGAGAAGGCAATGGCACCCCACTCCAGTACTCTTGCCTGGAAAACCCCATGGATGGAGGAGCTTGGTAGGCTGCAATCCATGGGGTCACTAAGTCGGACACGACTGAGCAACTTCACTTTCACTTTTCACTTTCATGCATTGGAGAAGGAAATGGCAACCCACTCCAGTGTTCTTGCCTGGAGAATCCCAGGGACAGGGGAGCCTGGTGGGCTACAGTCCAGGGGCTCGCACAGAGTCGGACACAACTGAAGCAACTTAGCAGCAGCAGCAGGCTTCAGTATTATGCAAACCAAGAACTTCCAGATGTCCAACATGAGTTTAGAAAAGGAAGAACCAGAGATCAAATTTCCAACATTCACTGGATCATAGAGAAAGCAAGGGAATTCCAGAAAAATATCTATCTCTGTTTCAATCACTATGCTAAAGCCTTTGACTGTGTGGATCACAACAAACTGTGGAAAGCTCTTAAAGAGATGGGAATACCAGACCATCTTACTGTCTCCAAAAACCTGTATGCAGGTCAACAAGCAACAGTTAGAACCCTGTATGGAACAACTGATTGGTTCAGGTTTGAGAAAGGAGTACAACAAGGCTGTCTGCTGTCACTCTTTTTATTTAACCTATATGCTGAGCACATCATGAGAAATTTTGGCTGGATGAGTTACAAACTGGAATCAAGATAGGTGAGAGAAACATCAACAACCTCAGATATGCAGATGATACCACTCTAATGGCAGGAAGCAAAGAGGAAATAAAGAGCCTCTTGATGAAGGTGAAGGAGGAGAGTGAAAGAGCCACCTTAAAATTAAATATTAAAAAAACTAAGATCATGGCATCTGGTCGCATTACTTCATGGTATATAGAAGGGGAAAAGGTGGAAGTAGTGACAGATTTCATCTTTTGGGGCTCTACAGTCACTACGGATGTTGACTGCAGCCATGAAATCAGAAGACAATTGCTTCTTGGAAGGAAAGCTATGACAAACCTAGACAGTGTGTTGAAAAGTAGAAACATTACTCTGCCAACAAAGGTCTATACAGTCAAGGCTATGGTCTTCCCAGTTGTCAGGTACAGTATTGAGAGCTGGACCATAAAGGTGGCAGAGCGCCAAAGAATAGACGCCTCCAGACCGTGGTGTTGGAGAAGACTCCTGAAAGTCCCTTGGACAGCAAGGAGATCAAACCAGTCAATCCTAAGGGAAATCAATCCTGAATATTATTTGGAAGGACTGATGCTGAAATTGAAGTGCCAGTATTTTGGTCACCTGATTCGAACAGCCAGATCACTGGAAAAGTCAGTGCAGATGCTGGGAAAGATTCAGGGCAGAAGGACAATAGGGTATCAGAGGATGAGATGACTGGATGGCATCACTGATGCAAGGGAAATGAACTTGGAAAAACTTTGGGAGATGGTGAGGGATAGGGAGGCCTGGCATGCTTCAGTCCATGGGGTTGCAAAGAGAAGGACATGACTGGGTGACTGAACAACAGCAAAGGAAACCCTATCATTCATTGGCTTTCATAAACATCCCTTACCAGAAGGCATCAGACTGAAATTTGTCTTTCCTTGGATATTTGCTTGGGTATTTTCAGAGGCAACAGAATCACAAGGCTTAAAGGACTATAGGCATTAAGAAAATTCAGGGTCTCAGCCACTGGAAACTGAGCCACTAGAAGAAAGTGGCTTTCTTGCTCTATTTTGTTCTCAGCTTAGAAGATCAATGAGGTAGACCAGGCTATCCTTCCGAGTGAAAAGTGTTTGTAAAGAAAAGCCAGTAAGATGGTTGACCTTGTGAAAAATTATGAGGTAGATAAAAAGTGCCTAACAGTACTGGTTATTAAACTTAGTTGGGCCCCAGGCCAGGCTCACTGAGCCACAGCATCTTTGGATGGAGCCCCAGCATTTACATATCGAACTGTGGTGTTGGAGAAGACTCTTGAGAGTCCCTTGGACTGCAAGGAGATCCAACCAGTCCATTCTGAAGGAGATCAGCCCTGGGATTTCTTTGGAAGGAATGATGCTAAAGCTGAAACTCCAGTACTTTGGCCACCTCATGCGAAGAGTTGACTCATTGGAAAAGACTCTGATGCTGGGAGGGATTGGGGACAGGAGGAGAAGGGGACGACAGAGGATGAGATGGCTGGATGGCATCACTGACTCGATGGACATGAGTCTGAGTGAACTCCGGGAGTTGGTGATGGACAGGGAGGCCCGGCGTGCTGCGATTCATGGGGTCGCAAAGAGTCGGACACGACTGAGCAACTGATCTGATCTGATCTGATAAAGCTTTCCCAAGTGATTCTAAGGTAGATGTATGAACATTTTGAGAAATACTGGTATAAGGCTCGTTCTCTCCCTTTCCTTAGTTTTCTCCCATAATACCTTCTTACCACCCCAAAACAGGTCTCTAGTGCTGTCTCTGATTTTCCCCACTACCCAGACCATCATCACAGCCATGAAAGACCCCCGTATTACCTTTCCTAGCACCTCATACAATTATCCAGTATTCTCGGCCCTACTTACATAAGTATAAACCAACGAAATTATAGTAAATAGCAGTTGAATCCCAAACAAGCTTAATGCACTAAATCTTCCAGGAGTAACTGTATTTTGAAAGAGGATAGAAAGTTTAGGGATAACAATGGTAGGGGGCGGGGGAGGTTGCAGATACTATCAGCAAAATCATCCTTCTTTAAGACCTATTCAGAGTTCCAGTGCAAAAATGACAGCAAAGGAAGACCCTGAACTCATCTCCTTCTATTGACACAAGGGATCAACACCTACATATAGAGCAATTCCTCCTGAAGAACTGAGGGCTGAATGAAAATCTTTTGTGCAGCTTAATTTGTGCAAATCAAAGGGGTGGCTTTGGCAGGGCTAAAGTGCCGAGAATGTGTTTCACCTGTGCCTTAAAGGCAGATGGGGAATCCAAATTATGGTGGGTGCTTTCAACCCTGGAGTGAGTTCCAGCCCTCTTTCATTTACAGGGACCACATAGAGATGGGCAGGAGAAACAGACAGACACAGTATTGAAGGGACCCCACCCCACTCCTGATGCAGCAACATGCAATAGGGTGGGATATGTCTGAAGGAACCCAGTCACTTACTCACCTGCCCTGAGGCACATAGGAAAAACAGTCGTTCAAGGTCACCTAGATTATACATGAAAGAAACCCACTCATTAACCCTGGAGCATCTGATAAATGGGTGGGGAAGGACTGGACCCTGTAGCTTATACCCACTGAAGCTCCAACAAGCCTGCCAAAGCTGCCTGACACACACAGAGGATGCTTCCACACAAGGCCACACCTTCAAGAATGCAAGAGGTAGCTGTTTCATCTAATTGATAACAAAGTCAAACAAACTGAGGAGATGAATGAAAGCAAAGATAAAATCCCAGAAAAACACCCTAATGTAACTGATTAGAAGTTTAAAGTGAGTCATAAAAATGCTCACTGAACTCAGAGAAACACAGTGAGAATGTCAACAAAGAAGTAGAGAATATAAGAAAGAATCAGAGCTGAAGAATGTGCTATGCTTAGTGGCGTCCAACTCTTTTCGACCCCATGGACTGAAGTTGGCCAAGCTCCTCTGTCCATGGGGCATCTCCAGGCAAGAATACTGGAATGAGTTGCCAATCCCTCCTCCAGGGGATCTTCCCAACCCAGCAATTGAACCCAGGTCTCCTGCATTGCAGGCAGATTCTTTACCATCTGGGCCACTAGGGAAGCCCAGAAATACTCTAGAGAGAATTGATATTAGGTATGATGATACAGAAAAATGGGTCAGGAATCTGGAAGACAGAAGAGTGAAAATCACCCAATTGGAACAGCAAAAACAAAAAAGAATTTATGAGGAGAGTTTAAAGAATCTCTGGGACATCATCAAGCATACTAACACGCACATTACAAGGGTCGCAGAGGAGAAGAAAGGGGAAAAAAAAATTATTTGAAGAAATGATGACTGAAAACTTCTTTAACTTGAGGAAGGAAACAGATATCCAGGTCCAAGAAACAGAGAGTCCAAAACAAGATGAACCCAAAGAGCTCCAAACTAAGACAAACCACAATTAAACTGAAAAACTTCAAGACAGAGAATTTTAGAGACATCAAGAGAAAAACAACTAGTCATATAAAAGAAAATTCCCATTACACTATAAGGTGTTTTTCACTAGAAACTTTGCAGACCAGAAGGGAGTGACAGGATATATTTAAAGTCATGAAAAGGAAAAAAAACCTACTACCTAGGATATTCAACGCAGCAAGGTTATCATTCAAAACTGAAGGAAAGGTAGTGTCCCAGACAATGAAAAACAAAAAGGGTTCATTACTACTAAACTGGCCTTACAAGAAGTGTTAAAGTGTCTTCTTTAAGTGGAAAAGGAAAGACCATAATTAAAAAGAGAGAAATATATGAAAGAAAAAATTCTCATTGATAAAAAATAAATATTTAGTAAAGGCAGGGAATCAGCCACTTAAAAAGATATTGTGAGGGTTAGAAGACAAAAGAAGTAAAATCAACTATAATTACAATACGTAGTTAAGGGATACACAAAATAGGAACACATAAAGTTGAACATCAAAAACAAATGTATCAGAGAGTACTATGTAGAGCTTTCAGAATGCATTCAAACATAAGTAACTATCAGCTTAAAATAAACTGATATATATGAAGCTCACAGCAACTATAAACTGCAAATCTACGATAGATACACACACAAAAATAAAGTGAAAGGAACTCAAACATAATGCAAAAGAAAATCATCAAACCATAAGAGAAGAGATTGAGAGAAAAAGAATTGAACAAAGAAGAGCTACAAAAACAATGAGAAAATAGTTAACAGTAATAACTACATACCTATCAATAATCACCCTAAACAAACATAAATGGACTACATGCTCTAACCAAAAGACATAGGGTGGCTGAATGTATCAAAAACAATACCCATTTGCATGCTGCCTACCAGAGCCTCACTTCAGATCTAAATACATACACAGACTGAAAGGATGGAGATAGGTATACCAAGCAAACAGAAACATAAATAAAGCCGTCATAGAAATACTCATATTGCACATAAAACAGACTTTAAAAGAACACTAAAAAAAAGACAATGAATGGCATTACATAATGACTGATATGTCAATCTGAGGATGATACATTTATGTACCCAACACAG
The DNA here is from genome assembly GCF_027580195.1 of Bos mutus. Taxonomy (NCBI): domain Eukaryota; kingdom Metazoa; phylum Chordata; class Mammalia; order Artiodactyla; family Bovidae; genus Bos; species Bos mutus. Next base: position 48,174,269 of record NC_091626.1, on the reverse strand, counting down.
AAGCACCTAAATATATAAAGCAAATATTAAACAGACAAAGGGAGAAATGAACAGTAACATAATAATATTAGAGGACTTTAAAACCCCACTTACATCAATGAATAGACCATCCAGAAAGAAAATTAATAAGAAAACACTGGTCTTAAATGACATATTAGATCAAATTGACTTAATTGACACACACACACACACACACAATTTTCCATTCAAAAGCTGCAGAATACATATACATTTCAATGCACAGTCTCCTGAAGAGATCATATGACAGGATCATATGAAGAGATGCAGATAAATCATTTGACAAAATTTAACATCTATGTTTGATAAAAACTCTCAACAAAGTAGATACAGAGGGAACATACCTTAACATAATAAAGAATATACATGACAAGCCCACAGCTAACAAAATACTCAATGGTGAAAAGCTGAGAGAATTTCCTCCAAGGTCAGGAATAAGAAAAAAATATCCACCAAAGCCACTTTTATTCAACATAATACTAAAAGTCCTGCCCAGAACAATTAAGAAAAGGAAATAGTAGACATCCAAATTGGAAAGGAAAAACTGATGGTAAAGCAGTCCTTCTCTGTAGATGACAGTATACTATATCCAAAAAACTCTAAATACATCATGGAAAAGTATTAGAAACAATAAACTCAATAAAGTTGTAGGACACTAAATTAATATACAGAAATCCACTGCATTTCTAAGCACTAATAGTGAACCATCAGAGAAATTCTCATTTAAATCACATCAAAAAGAATAAAATATCATAAATAAATTTAACCAAAGAGGTGAAAGATTCTGAAACATATAGGACATTTATAAAGGAAATGGAAGATATATTGCACTCATGGATTGGAAGAATTAATATTCTTTAACATTTTTATAATGCCCATATTATCCAATGTAATCCACATATGTAATGCAATCCCTATCATCCAAATTACTCATGGCATTCCTCACAGATTCATGAATTGGAAGAATCAATATAGTGAAAATGAGTATACTACCCAAAGCAATTTATAGATTCAATGCAATCCCTATCAAGCTACCAACAGTATTCTTCACAGAGCTAGAACAAATAATTTCACAATTTGTATGGAAATACAAAAAACCTCGAATAACCAAAGCGATCTTGAGAAAGATGAATGGAACTGGAAGAATCAACCTACCTGACTTCAGGCTCTACTACAAAGCCACAGTCATCAAGACAGTATGGTACTGGCACAAAGACAGAAATATAGATCAATGGAACAAAATAGAAAGCCCGGAGATTAATCCACGCACATATGGACACCTTATCTTTGACAAAGGAGGCAAGAATATACAATGGATTAAAGACAATCTCTTTAACAAGTGGTGCTGGGAAATCTGGTCAACCACTTGTAAAAGAATGAAACTAGAACACTTTCTAATACCATACACAAAAATAAACTCAAAATGGATTAAAGATGTAAATGTAAGACCAGAAACTATAAAACTCCTAGAGGAGAACATAGGCAAAACACTCTCTGACATACATCACAGCAGGATCCTCTATGACCCACCTCCCAGAATATTGGAAATAAAAGCAAAAATAATCAAATGGGACCTAATTAAACTTAAAAGCTTCTGCACAACAAAGGAAACTATTAGCAAGGTGAAAAGACAGCCTTCAGAATGGGAGAAAATAATAGCAAATGAAGCAACTGACAAACAACTAATCTCAAAAATATACAAGCAACTCCTACAGCTCAATTCCAGAAAAATAAATGACCCAATCAAAAAATGGGCCAAAGAACTAAATAGACATTTCTCCAAAGAAGACATACAGATGGCTAACAAACATGAAAAGATGCTCAACATCACTCATTATCAGAGAAATGCAAATCAAAACCACTATGAGGTACCATTTCACGCCAGTCAGAATGGCTGCGATCCAAAAGTCTACAAGCAATACATGCTGGAGAGGGTGTGGAGAAAAGGGAACCCTCTTACACTGTTGGTGGGAATGCAAACTAGTACAGCCACTATGGAGAACAGTGTGGAGATTCCTTAAAAAACTGGAAATAGAACTGCCTTATGATCCAGCAATCCCACTGCTGGGCATACACACTGAGGAAACCAGAAGGGAAAGAGACACGTGTACCCCAATGTTCATCGCAGCACTGTTTATAATAGCCAGGACGTGGAAGCAACCTAGATGTCCATCAGCAGATGAATGGATAAGAAAGCTGTGGTACACATACACAATGGAGTATTACTCAGCCATTAAAAAGAATACATTTGAATCAGTTCTAACGAGGTGGATGAAACTGGAGCCTATTATACAGAGTGAAGTAAGCCAGAAAGAAAAACACCAATACAGTATACTAACGCATATATATGGAATTTAGAAAGATGGTAACAATAATCCTGTATACGAGACAGCAAAAGAGACACTGATGTATAGAATAGTCTTTTGGACTCTGTGGGAGAGGGAGAGGGTGGGATGATTTGGGAGAATGGCATTGAAACATGTATAATATCATGTATGAAATGAGTCGCCAGTCCAGGTTCGATGCATGGTACTGGATGCTTGGGGCTGGTGCAATGGGACGACCCAGAGGGATGGTATGGGGAGGGAGGAGGGAGGAGGGTTCAGGATGGGGAACACATGTATACCTGTGGCGGAGTCATTTCGATATTTGGCAAAACCAATACAATATTGTAAAGTTTAAAAATAAAATTTAAAGAGAAACCAAGATATACCTTGAATAGCCAAAGCAATCTTGAGAAAGATGAACACAGCTGGAGCATCTTGGGCCCTGATTTCAAACTACTACAAAGCTACAGTAATCAAAACAGTATGGTGCTGGCCCCCAGACACATAGATCAATGACACAGAACAGAGAATGCTTACATAAACCTATATTTCTATGGTCAATTAATTTATGACAAAGGAAGCAAGAGTATACAATGGGGGGAAAGTTTCAATAATTGTGTTGGGAAAACTGGGCAGCTACATGCAAATGCATAAAACTAAACCACTTTCTTATACCATATACAAAAATAAACTCAAAGTGTATTAAAGACTTAAATGTAAAATCTGAAATCATAAAACTCCTAGAAGGAAGCATAGGCAAAGTACTTACTTATATCTGTCTCCTCAGGCAAGAGAAAAACAAATAAATAGGAGCTAGTTAAAACTTTTGCACTGTGAAGAAAATCATCAACAAAGTGAAAATTCAAGCTACTGAATGTAGGGCCACCCAAGATGGACAGGTCATAGTGGAGAGTTCTGACAACACGTGCTCCACTGGAGAAAGGAACAGAAAACCGCTTCAGCATTCTTGCCTTGAGAATCCCATGAACAATATGAAAAGGCAAAAAGATATGACACTGAAAGATGAACTCCCCAGGTGGGTAGATGCCCAACATGCTACTGGAGAAGAGTGGAGAAATGGCTACATAAGGAATTAAGGGGCTGAGCAAAAGTGGAAACAATGCCCAGTTGTGGATGTGTCTGGTGGTGAAAGTAAAGTCCAATGCTGTAAAAAATAATGCATAGGAACCTGGAATGTTAGGTCCATGAATCAAGAAAATTGGAAGTGGTCAATCAAGAGATGGGAAGAGTGAACACTGACATTTTAGGAACCAGTGAACTAAAATGGATTGGAATGGGTGAATTTAATTCAGATGACAATTACATCTACTACTGTGGGCAAGAATCCCTTAGAAGAAATGGAGTAGCCATCATAGTCAACAAAAGAGTCCGAAATGCAGTACTTGGATGAAATCTCAAAAGGACAGAATGATCTCTGTTTGTTTACAAGGTAAACCATTCAATATCACAGTAATCCAAGTCTATGCCCCAACCACTAATGCCAAAGAAGCTGAAACTGAATTGTTCTGTGAAGACCTACAAGAACTTCTAGAACACACACCAAAAAAAGATGTCCTTTACATCACAGGGGACTGGAATGCAAAAGTAGGAGGTCAAGAGATACCTGGAGTAACAGCCAAGTTTGGCCTTGGAGTACAAAATGAAGCAGGCCAAAGACTAGCTAAGTTTGCCAAGAGAATGCACTGGACATAGCAAACACCCTCTTCCAACAACACAAAAGATGACTTTACACATGGATATCACCAGGTGGCAAAATCAGATTGATTATATTCTTTGCAGCCAAAGATGGAGAAGTTCTATACAGTCAGCAAAAACAAGACCGGGAGCTGACTGGCTCAGATCACGAACTCCTTATTGCAAAATTCAGACTTAAATTGAATAAAGTAGGGAAAACATCTAGGCCATTCAGGTATGACCTAAGACAAATCCCTTATGATTTTGCAGTGGAAGTGACAAATAGATTCAAGAGATTAGATCTGATAGGGTGCCTTAAGACTACGATGGAGGTTCATGACATTGTACACCATAATTTTCACTGCAGTACTGTTTACAGTAGCCAATATATGGGAGCAACCTAAGTGTCTATCAACTGATGAAAGGATAAAGAAGATGTGGTATATTTGTATATGTACAATGGTATATTAGTTAGAAAAGAGACTGAAATCTTGCCATTTGTGACAACATGGATGGACCTAGAAGGTTTTATGCCAAGAGAAATGTTAGAAAAAGACAAATACCATATGATACCACTTATGCATTGATCTAAAAAACAAAAATAAACAAAACAGAATTAGACCCTCAGACAAAAAGCTGGTTGTTTTCAGAGGGGAGGGAGGTGGTAGGATAACACATACCCTTTCTGCAGGGATGATTCTCACCTTCCAAATGGACAAGGCAGATCCCAATCAATCATATTTGTGATGATGTGATAGTTGCTCAGTCGTGTCTGACTCTTTGCAACTGTAGCCCACCAGGCTCCTCTGTCCCTGGAATTCTCCAGGCGAGAATACTGGAGTGGTTAGCCATTTCCTTCTGCAGGTGGGTTGCCTAATAATGCTTTGGCCCAGTGGCTGTGCCATTACTGGGGTGGCATCCTCAAGCATTGGCTTCTCTTTCTTGCTTTCCTTGCTTGCTGCCCCTGACTGCACTGCAAAGCCATGCTCAGGGCCTCACTGGTTTGTGTGTCTCAAGCCTCAGTTCCCCCCACAGAAAAAGGTTATACAAATAACCTTGGTTTGAGTACTATTTAAAAAGCTGGAATACCCAGTAATTGATTTAAATGAAAAGCAAATGGAGTGTTCCTTGGGATCATGAGAACCAGTATATCTATATTACTGGCCACGTTAAATCCCCGTTTGCCTTTTGAACATAATTGAAAAAGCAGCTGCATAATCTATGGAAAGTGATAAGCAAAGCAGAGAACGTGTGTTAAGGGGTCTTAATATTCACTGCTTCCAGGGATACTTCTCTTCCAAATCAGAAGCAGAAAGTCTAGTACTGCTGCCTTTTGATTTGCCCTTTCAGCTAAGCTTTCATGGCCCTTATTGTTAGTTGAGATACTGCTCTCCCAAAAACTAGAGAGTGTCCAAGGCTCAGCTCACCATGACAATAGGAAATTTAACTCATGCTAATGACGTGAGCTAGACACAAGCCACAGACTCAAGAAGCCAAAGGTTCCACGTCCTTCCACTATCCTCTGGAGTCATCTCCTTTATGCCCTGCAGTTTCACTTGATGTTTCCTAAATAGAGATGGCCCATAGAATCCAGAAAGTCTTCAGCCAAGCTTCAAGGTAAGACTGTGCTGGAAAAGGTTGGGTCAAATCTGGTATTTGCTCCTGTTACCTATACTCTGCTGAGAGTTCCTTCAAAATACCTATCAATCTGTATTTGTGCTTATGTCATTTTGGCCTATGGTGATTTTTTTTTTTTTCCCCTAAAAAGAGCCAACTGGAGACTTATAAGCTCCTAAGATTTTCTATGGCTAATGACTTTGTCTTAGTTCCCTGAAACTTGCTGAGCATCAGAAACGTTTTGTGATTCTTAGCCCAATCCCGTGCTACTATATTAGCATCTCTGTGACAGGGTCAGATATCAGGATTGTTTTCAGCGTCCTAGGTAGTTACATGATAATGTGATACTACCTTCCCACTAGACCATCCATTCCTCCGCTGTTCCAGACTAAGCACTGGATCTCCTGACTTCTAACTCTTAACTTGCCACTATACTTGCTATATGACCTTGCCTAAGTCACTTAATTTTCATGGGCTTCAAGTTCCTTATCCCACAGGGAAGAGAAAGTGGAATGGGAAACTAGGTTTTATCAGTGATTATCAACATGTTCACTTTTGTAACTTTTGAAAATTCTGGCTATGATGGTTCAGGTTTGTCTTTGCGTTCTCCTCCAGCCCCCACCATCACACAACCATTCTGAAACCTGGCACATTTTTTAGCTAGGATGTATCTAAGTTTTTTTTTAATTAATTTTTTTTGTTTGTTTTATTTTTTTTGGCTGCGCTGGGTCTTCGTTGCCATGTGGCTTTTCACTAGTTGTGGTGCACGGGCTTCTCATTGCAGTGGCTTCTCTCTGCTGAGCATGGGCTCTAGGACATGTGGGCTCAGTAGCTGCAGTTCCCGGGCTCTAGAGCACAGGACTGATGGTTATGACACATGAGCTTAGTTGCTCCATGGTATGTGGGATCTTCTCAGATCAGGGATCAAACCCAGATCTCCTTCACTGGCAGGTTTTCTTTACCAATGAGCCACCAGGGAAGCCCCTAGGGTGTACTCTTTTAGCATAAGATATGGGAGCCACTTTTATAAGAGGTTAATCTTGTGAAGGGAGGGTTAGCAAAATAATAAGAAGGGCCTTGGGAGAGGGGGAAAAGGAAAAAGAAGACTCATAGGAAAGGGGCTTCTTTGCTTATCACAAGGGGAATGGCATATGGGGCCACCAGTGTTAAGACTGTACATATATTGGAGGGGACAGAAGTAGGGATTTACAGAGCAGAGTGAGAAAAATCCATTCCAGACTCTTCACTTCTTTGTGCTGTTGCACGTGTTGGAATGTTCCACTCAAATTTAAAGAGCCACAGTCTTCTGAATACTATGTAGCTGTGGTAAGATCTGAGATTTTAAGGTCTTTTGATGTTGGGATGTGCAATCCATCTATAAATGCTAGGGTACATAGGTGATCATTTTTGGAGATTCTGATACAATAGGTCTGGAGTGATGCCCAGCCATCCATACATTTTTAAATACCTACAGGTGATCTTCATACACAAGCAATGCTCAGGTTTACTTAAAAATTTTTATCTTTTCTTTTGACTTGTCCAAGTTCTTATAACTCTCCTTCCTACCACACAAGTCTCTCCTGCCTTTGTAGGAAGAAACACCCCTTCCCCAAGTCAGACCCTTCCCTGCTTCAGAATATTTGGTTTAGCAAGCAGAATACAAGCTGGATTCAGTCTCCAATTTCACCCTTGACTAGGTGCCTCGTGTAGAGCACAACTGTGACCAAAGGAGAGAGAGTATTGTCTGTGGAGACGGCAGATTTGTATTGCAGTTGCATATACCCCTCTCCCCATTTTTTAGCTGTTTAAACTTGGGCAAGTTGCTTAATCTCTTCGAACTTCAGTTTGATTATGTCAAAGAGGGATAAAGACACCTACTAATATAACCAGATCCAATGGCAATAATAAACCTACCAAATTAATTCTGAGACCTCAGAGTTGAACCTATGAGCAGTATTTGATCCTTTTGATCATTTCAGTCTTCTTGAATCACTTCCTCTCCTTAGCTTCTGGGCTACCACTCCCCCTTCCTTTCTTGCCTCTGTGACCATCCTTTCCCAGCCTTTTTTGCTGAAGTCTTTTCTCTTTCCCGACTTGTAATCATTGGAGTACTTAGGACTTAGTCTTCAGACCTCAATTTTCATCTATTTATTCTGATTTTGGGGGCTTCCCAGGTGGCGCCAGTGGTAAAGAACCTGCCTGACAATGCAAGAGAACTAAGAGACACTGGTTCAATCCCTGGGTTGGGATGATCCCCTGGAGGAGGAACTGGCAACCCACTCCAGTATTCCTGCCTAGAAAATTCCATGGACAGAGAAGCCTGGCGGGCTATAGTCCATGGGGTCACAGAGAGTCGGATATAACTAAAGTGACTTAGCGCAGCATTCTGATTTTTCAGGTAATCTCATCCACTCCTATGACTTTAAATATTATTTTTATGCTGATGACCTTCAAAAGGCTGTATCTCCAGCCCCAACTTTTCCCATTAATTTTAAACTTTTTAAAAAAAATGTATTTGTTTTTAATTGAAAGATAATTGCTTTACAATATTGTGTTGGTTTCTACCATATACCAACACAAATCAGCCATAGGTATTCATATGTCCCCTCCCTCTTGAACATCCCTCCCACCTTCCACCCTACATCACCCCTCTAGGCTGTCACAGAGCACCAGATTCGAGCTCCTTGCGTCATATAGCAAATTTCCACTGGCTGTCTAATTTTACACATGGTAATGTATGTTCTAATGCTACTCTCTCAATTTGTCCTCCCCTCTCGTTCCCTCTGTGTTCACAAGTCTGTTCTCTATGTCTGTCTCTGTTGCTGCCCTGCAGATAGGTCCATCAGTACCATCTTTCTAGATTCCATACGTATGTGTTAATATACAATATTTATCTTTCTCTTTCTGACTTACTTCTCTCTGTATAATAGGCTCTAGGTTCATCCACCTCATTAGAACTGAGTCAAATGCATTCCCTTTTATAGCTGAGTAATAGTCCATTGTGTATATGTACCATAACTTCTTTATCCATTCATCTGTTGATGGATATCTAAGTCGCTTCCACTTTCTAGCTATTGTAAATAGCGCTGCAATAAACACTGGGGTACATGTATCTTTTTCAATTTTGGTTTCCTCACAGTATATGCCCAGTAGTAAAACTGTTGGGTCATATGGTGGTTTTGACTCCTGGAGAAAGGAATGGTAACCCACTCCAGTGCTCTTGACTGGAGAATCCCATGGACAGAGAAGCCTGATGGGCTACAGTCCATGGGGTCGCAAAAAGTTGGATATGACTTAGTGACTAATACACACATATGGTAGTTTTATTCCTAGTTTTTGAAGTCAAATTGCCTACTCAGTAACTCCATTTGGATATATAATAGATATCCTAAATTTAATACAACAGACTCATTTTGTTCCCTAAACTTATTCTTTCCACAACCTCCCAACTTCAGTATACAGTCTTTTCATTTGTTCAGTTTCTCAGGCTTAAAGCCTCTTTATGTCATGCCACACTTACAATCCATCAGCAAACCTATTGGCTCTACCTTAAACTATATTCAGTACCTGGTCTCCACTGCTATCATTCTAGTCTCCTTTTCCATCAACATTCTCCTCAGCTATTGCAGTGAAAGAGTAAGTGGTTCCTTCCAACCACTTTGCTCCATCAAAGTCTATATTCTCCACAGCATTCAAAGAACTTGCTTCTTTGGTCAAAATCTTCCCATGCCGTCCTCTCTCACTGAAAATAAAATCACAAAGTTTTCTGATGGCCTTTCCATGAGGGTATATGATATCTCTCTCTGACCTCTTAAGTCATTCAGCTCCTTGATCACTCCTCTCCAGACACACTGGCCTCCACATTAGCCCTCAAACACATGACACGTGTTCCTGTCTGGGGTCTTTGCACTACTAGCCCTCTTTTGGGGACATTCTGAGATATCTACAGTCTATCTTACTTGATTCACATCTTTGCTCAAAAGTCGTCTCATTACAAAGTGCTCCCTTGGTCCTTAATCTAAAACATTACCTAACTCCCGTACTCTATTTTCTTATCCAGTTTTATTTTTCTTCATAGTTCACTACTTGACATATTTTTACATGTCTGTCTCCCCTCTCTTGGATTGTAAATGTAGCTATAGTCCCAGCATCTAGAACAGTGCCTGGCACAGTATAGGGCTCAATAAATATTTGTTAAGTGAATAGATACATGAAAAGATGCTAGTGCTATAATAATTAAATGAGAGAATGTATATGAAGGATTTGGTACATGCCTGACACTTATTAGATACTCAGTAACTGTTCATTAGTGGGTCTAGTAAGATCTTTACAACCTTCAGACATTCTTTTGATTTATTGTAATAACTAATTAAAAAATATATAACTCCCTTGCTAAAGACAGAGGGGCACTCTCCGTACCCCTTCTGATGTCTATGTCAGAAGCTTTCTCTGTCCTTTTTCATTCTTTAATAAAACTCTGCTACACAAAAGCTCTTGAGTGACCAACCCTGGTCCCAAAGCTAAATCTTCTTCGAAGATCACCAATCTGAATCCATTCATCGTAAACTATCATCTTGGGGGTTCATCCAGGATCTTCAGGACAAGATTATTTAATCAGAGTTGGGGCGGTGACCGAGATTGTCAGGCTGCGACAATGCAGGAGCGGCCGAGAGGAGCTATCCCACATCCAAGGTCAGGGGTGGCGGCCAAGAGGAGCTACCCCACGACCAAGGTCAGGGGCGGTGGCCGAGACGAGCTACCCCACGTACGAGGTGTGGCAGCTGCACGGGTGCAGGTGGGCCAAGAGGAGCTACTCCACTTTCAAGGTCAGGAGGGGCGACTTTGTCCAAAGTAAGGAGCAGCGGCTGCGCTTTGCTGGAGCAGCCGTGAAGAGATACCCCACGACCAAGGTAAGAGAAACCCAAGTAAGATGGTAGGTGTTGCAAGAGGGCATCAGAGGGCAAACACACTGAAACCATAATCACAGAAAACTAGACAATCTGATCGCACAGACCACAGCCTTGTCTAACTCAATGAAACCAAGCCATGCCAAGTGGGGCCACCCAAGATGGACAGGTCATGGTGGAGAGGTCTTATAGAATGTAGTCCACTGGAGAAGGGAATGGCACACCACTTCAGTATTCTTGCATTGAGAACCCCATGAACAGTATGAAAAGGCAAAATGATAGGATACTGAAAGAGGACTCTCCAGGTCGCTAAGTGCCCAATATGCTACTGGAGATCAGTGGAGAAATAACTCCAGAAAGAATGAAGGGATGGAGCCAAAGCAAAAACAATATCCAGTTGTGGATGTGACTGGTGATAGAAGCAAGGTCCGATGCTGTAAGCAGCAATATTGCATAGGAACCTGGAAATGTTAGGTCCATGAATCAAGGCAAATTGGAAGGAGTCAAACAGGAGATGGCAAGAGTGAACATTGACATTCTAGGAATCAGCAAACTACAATGGACTGGAATGGGTGAATTTAACTCAGATGACCATTATATCTACTACTGTGGGCAGGAATCCCTTAGAAGAAATGGAGTAGCCATCATGGTCAACAAAAGAGTCCAAAATGCAGTACTTGGATGCAATCTCAAAAACGACAGAATGATCTCTATTTGTTTCCAAGGCAAACCATTCAATATCACAGTAATCCAAGCCTATGCCCCGACCAGTAAAGCTGAAGGAGCTGAAGTTTAACAGTTCTATGAAAACCTACAAGAACTTTTAGAACTAATACTCAAAAAAGATGTTCTTTCCATTATAGGGGACTGGAATGCAAAAGTAGGAAGTCAAGAAATACCTGGAGTAACAGGCAAATTTGGCCTTGGAGTACAGAATGAAGCAGGGCAAAGGCTAATAGAGTTTTGCCAAGAGAACAGACTGGCCATAGCAAACACCCTCTTCCAACAACACAAGAGAAGACTCTACACATGGACATCAACAGATGGTCAACACCGAAATCAGACTGATTATATTCTTTGCAGCCAAAGATGGAGAAGTTCTATACAGTCAGCTAAAACAAGACCAGGAGCTGAATGTGGCTCAGACCATGAACTCCTTATTGCCAAATTCAGACTTAAATTGAAGAAAGTGGGGAAGACCACTAGACCATTCAGGTAAGACCTAAATCAAATCCCTTATGATTATACAGTGGAGTGAGAAATAGATTTAAGGGACTAGATCTGATAGACAGAGTGCCTGATGAACTATGGAATGAGGTTCGTGACATTGTACAGGAGACAGGGATCAAGACCATCCCCATGGAAAAGAAATGCAAAAAAACAAAATGGCTGTCTGAGGAGGCCTTACAAATAGCTGTGAAAAGAAGAGAAGCGAAAAGCAAAGGAGAAAAGGAAAGATATAAACATCTGAATGCAGAGTTCCAAAGAATAGCAAGGAGAGATAAGAAAGCCTTCCTCAGCAATCAGTGCAAATAGAGGAAAACAACAGAATGAGGAAGACTAGAGATCTCTTCAAAAAAATTAGAGATACCAAGGGAACATTTCATTCAAAGATGGGCTCGATAAAGGACAGAAATGGTATGGACTTAACAGAAGCAGAAGATGTTAAGAAGAGGTGGAAAGAATACACAGAAGAACTGTACAAAAAGAGCTTCATGACCCAAATAATCACGATGGTGTGATCACTCACCTAGAGCCAGACATCCTGGAATGTGAAGTCAAGCGGGCCTTAGAAAGCATCACTACGAACAAAGCTAGTGGAGGTGATGGAATTGCAGTTGAGTTATTTCAAATCCTAAAAGATGATGCTGTGAAAGTGCTGCACTCACTATGCCAGCAAATTTGGAAAACTCAGCAGGGGCCACAGGACTGGAAAAGATCAGTTTTCATTCCAATCCCAAAGAAAGGCAATGCCAAAGAATGCTCAAACTACCACACAACTGCACTCATCTCACACGCTGGTAAAGTAATGCTCAAAATTCTCCAAGCCAGACTTCAGCAATACATGAACCGTGAACTTCCAGATGTTCAAGCTGGCTTTAGAAAAGGCAGAAGAACCAGAGATCAAATTGCCAACGTTTGTTGGATCATTGAAAAGCAACAGAGTTCCAGAAAAACATCTATTTCTGCTTTATTGACTATGCCAAAGCCTTTGACTGTGTGGATCACAATCAACTGTGAAAAATTCTGAAAGAGGTGGGAATACCAGACCACCTGACCTGCCTCTTGAGAAACCTATATGCAGGTCAGGAAGCAACAGTTAGAACTGGACATGGAACAACAGACTGGTTCCAAATAGGGAAAGGAGTACATCAAGACTGCATATTGTCACCCTGCTTATTTAAATTATATGCAGAGTACTTCATGAGAAACGTTGGGCTGGAAGAAGCACAAGCTGGAATCAAGAGTGCCGGGAGAAATATCAGTAATGTCATATATGCAGATGACACCACCCTTATGGCAGAAAGGGAAAAGGAACTAAAAAGCCTCTTGATGAAAGTGAAAGTGGAGAGTGGAAAAGTTGGCTTAAAGCTCAACATTCAGAAAATGAAGATCATGGCATCTGGTCCCATCACTTCATGGGAAATAGATGGGGAAACAGTGTCTGACTTTATTTTTGGGTGCTCCACAATCACTGCAGATGGTGATTGCAGCCATGAAATTAAAAGACGCTTACTCCTTGGAAGGAAAGTTATGTCCAACCTAGATAGCATATTAAAAAGCAGAGACATTATTTTGCCAACAAAGGTCCGTCTAGCCAAGGCTATGGTTTTTCCAGTGGTCATGTATGGATGTGAGAGTTGGGCTGTGAAGAAAGCTGAGTGCCAAAGAATTGATGCTTTTGAACTGTGGTGTTGGAGAAGACTCTTGAGAGTCCCTTGGACTGCAAGGAGATCCAACCAGTCCATTCTGAAGGAGATCAGGCCTGGGTGTTCTTTGGAAGGAATGATGCTAAAGCTGAAACTCCAGTACTTTGGCTACCTCATGCACAGTGTTGACTCACTGGAAAAGACTCTGATGCTGGGAGGAATTGGGGGCAGGAGGAGAAGGGGACGACAGAGGATGAGACGGCTAGATGGCATCACTGACTCAATGGACATGAGTTTGAGTGAACTCTGGGAGTTGGTGATGGACAGGGAGGCCTGGCGTGCTGCAATTCATGGGGTCACAAAGAGTCGGACATGACTGAGCGACTGAACTGGATGGAACTGTTTCCTGTCTACTTCCAACTTTTGTCCTTCCCCCCAGAATATTTATTGAGTGCCTCCTCTAAACCACTGTGTCAGGTGATGGTGATGGAAAGTGTCTCTACTACAAGGAGCTCATGTTCTAGTTGCTACATACTGGTGATAGAGTTATAAAGAAATAACCACCAGTCTCCCAATTCTTTCCACCTGACATATGTGCACTGCCATGTATAAAATGGCTAGCTAGTTGGAATCTACTGTATAGTATAGAGAGCTCAGCTCGGTGCCCTGTGGTGACCTAAGTGGATGGGATGTGGTGGGGGGATGGGGGGTGGCGGTTAGAAGGGATGTCCAAGAGAGAGGGGATATATGTATACATGTAACTGATTCACTTCACCATACAGCAGAAACACCACATTGTAAAGTAGCTATATCCCAAGTTTTAAAAAAAGAAGTAACCACCAGACAATGTAATGAACACTGCAAAAGAGACAGTATACTGTGAGAACACAGGTAATGGGGACAGTTAAGGCAGGTTTCAGTGAGCAGTGACATTTAAGCTGAGTCTTGAAGGATAAACAGGGATTTTGTGCAGTAAGGAAGAAGAATATTCCATTCATGGGCATCCCTGGGAAAGGAACACAAAGACATAAAAATATCCCCCTCCAAGAGCACATGGTTTCTTAGCTCCTTAGTTGAAGAGAAAGAATAGCAAAGTGTAATGAAGAGAAAGCGTAGCTATTAAAGCATAATTGTTGACATCACCAGCTATCTCCTCACTTGATATGGAACATCATATTTTTCAGAGTTCTTAAATCTCCTAGGGCTTCCCAGGTTTAGTGGTAAAGAATCTGCCTGCCAGTGCAGTGACTCAGGAAACCTGAGTTCAATCCCTGGATTGGGAAGATCCCTGCAAGAGGAAATGGCAACCCACTCTAGTATTCTTGCCCAGGAAATCTCATGGACAGAGGAGCCTGGCAGGCTATAGTCCATGAAGTCACAAAGAATCGGACACAACTGAGCACACACGCACACACACTTCCTTATATATCTCTTCGGCTCTAACAATATATTGTCAGGTAGTGATCTACTTGTCATAGAGCCAAAGGAACTAAGGCTCCAAGGCCACACAGAACACTAATGGAAGATTTAGGGTTAGAATGCAAGATGCCTGTTGGGCTGACAGTATCTGGCAATGTGAAATGAAAGGCAGGAGACTGTCTTCTCGAACTACTTAAAAACACTTCTACAACCGCTTTCTAGAGGTAAGCATTTCATGTCACCTTTTTTTTTTTTTTTTTAAGTTGGCCACATCCAGCTGCCATTTGGAGAAGGCAATGGCACCCCACTCCAGTACTCTTGCCTGGGAAATCTCATGGACAGAGGAGCCTGGTGGGCTGCAGTCCATGGGGTCACTAAGAGTCAGACACAACTGAGCGACTTCACTTTCACTTTTCACTTTCATGCATTGGAGAAGGAAATGGCAACCCACTCCAGTGTTCTTGCCTGGAGAATCCCAGGGACGGGGGAGCCTGGTGGGCTGCCGTCTATGGGGTCACACAGAGTTGGACACGACTGAAGTGACTTAGCAGCAGCTGCCATTTACTGAGAATATATCCAACTAAATTCACCACATATGTTATTTCACCGTTTTTCACAATGACCCTGTGGTAGGTGGTGTTGTTATGGCTATTACTTTATAAAAATAAGAAAACAATTGCTTTAGTAGATTTTAAGTCACTTGCTTTAGATTTTAAGTACTTTAATTAATCCAAAGATATTCAATACAAAAGAGGCTGAGCCAGGCTTTAGGATCTGGTTTGACACCAGTGCCATGTTCTTCCAGCTCTGTTACATCTCTGAAATGAAATCTAACCTAAAACACAAGTCCATCTTCTATTTGTTCTTCCTCTCAATATGCCAGCAAATTTGGAAAACTCAGCAGTGGCCACAGGACTGGAAAAGATCAGTTTTCATTCCAATCCCAAAGAAAGGCAATGCCAAAGAATGCTCAAACTACCACACAATTGCACTCATCTCACACGCTAGTAAAGTAATGCTCAAAATTCTCCAAGCCAGTCTTCAGCAATATGTGAACCATGAACTTCCAGATGTTCAAGCTGGTTTTAGAAAAGGCAGAAGAACCAGAGATCAAATTGCCAACATCCGCTGGATCATGGAAAAAGCAAGAGAGTTCCAGAAAAGCATCTATTTCTGCCTTATTGACTATGTGAAAGCCTTTGACTGTGTGGATCACAATAAACTGTGGACAATTCTGAAAGAGATGGGAATACCAGACCACCTGATCTGCCTCTTGAGAAATTTGTATGCAGGTCAGGAAGCAACAGTTAGAACTGGACATGGAACAACAGACTGGTTCCAAATAGGAAAAGGAGTTCGTCAAGGCTGTATATTGTCACCCCGTTTATTTAACTTATATGCAGAGTACATTATGAGAAATGCTGGACTGGAAGAAACACAAGCTGGAATCAAGATGCCGGGAGAAATATCAATAACCTCAGATATGCAGATGACACCACCCTTATGGCAGAAAGTGAAGAGGAACTCAAAAGCCTCTTGATGAAAGTGAAAGTGGAGAGTGAAAAAGTTGACTTAAAGCTCAACATTCAGAAAACGAAGATCATGGCATCCGGTCCCATCACTTCATGGGAAATAGATGGGGAAACAGTGGAAACAGTGTCAGACTTTATTTTTCTGGGCTCCAAAATCACTACAGATGGCAACTGCAGCCATGAAATTAAAAGACGCTTACTCCTTGGAAGGAAGGTTATGACCAACCTAGATAGCATATTCAAAAGCAGAGACGTTACTTTGCCAACAAAGGTTTGTCTAGTCAAGGCTATGGTTTTTCCTGTGGTCATGTATGGATGTGAGAGTTGGACTGTGAAGAAGGCTGAGCGCCGAAGAATTGATGCTTTTGAACTGTGGTGTTGGAGAAGACTCTTGAGAGTCCCTTGGACTGCAAGGAGATCCAACCAGTCCATTCTGAAGGAGATCAGGCCTGGGTGTTCTTTGGAAGGAATGATGCTAAAGCTGAAACTCCAGTACTTTGGGCACCTCATGCGAAGAGTTGACTCATTGGAAAAGACTCTGATGCTGGGAGGGATTGGGGGCAGGAGGAGAAGGGGACGACAGAGGATGAGATGGCTGGATGGCATCACTGACTCGAACGTGAGTCTCAGTGAACTCAGGGAGTTGGTGATGGACAGGAAGGCCTGGCATGCTTCGATTCATGGGGTCACAAATAGTCCGACACGACTGAGTGACTGATCTGATCTGGGTTTTCTGTATGGCAGAGTATGGCATTCTTGGCCTTACATGTGTTATTTAGAATTGTTTACTCACTGGAAATTACATCTTCCATTGTAATTTTATATTTATATATTTCTCTATCCAAGTTATACCACATGTACTCATGTACAATCTTCAGCTTTAGCTGTCATAAAAGTGTGGTCATATGAATCATCCTCATGTCTCCAATTATAACACAGCTAAATAGAAAAAAATGACCACCAGTGGTAAAGTTAGCCTAGTCAATATGGTTAGTTTTTGTAAAACCATAAACAAAATCAGGAAGAAAATTTTGGGAGGATTTTGCTGACAGCTTTTGTATAACCCAGTAACCACAGGAGATATGAACATTTCCTTAACCTACACCTATCCGTTCTTAGATGAAGAAAATATTAAAATCCTATTTGCTATATATTTGCCTCAAAAGAGATCCTTCTCCTGTGATGAAGACCAATTATGTCTCTATTCTTCAAGACTTCTATTTTTGTTCTTAATTTTGAGATGTGGCGACTGGTTTTCCTACTGTCTCTGAAGCACTATTCAGCAATCATTTGTTGATGGAATCTACAGAAAGCAATCAGATGCACTGTTTTTCTGTGAAGGAAGTATACCGAACTTCATCTGTTAAGTCCTTGCCCTGAGAGAGAAGAAAGTAAACACACTTAAGTTTATTCTAATGTTCCTCTTCTCTAGCTTCTGATTTTTGTCAGTTGTATTATTTTTACAATTTAAAGCTCTGTAACAGTTCTATTTTTTTCATGTAACTATATTTTCATAACTGTTTAGTCTTAATTCTAAATTTAAATCTATTTATTATGTATAATACCACAGCTGGGTTTTAAACCACAGTTTCTTTATGCCCAAGTTTTAAATTTTGATTCATATCTAAGTTGCCCTGGTTTCATTTTCAAGTTTTTTCCTTTTTTATGAACAAATTATGGGTACTGTAGTCTGTCGGTTTTTTGTATGCTTGAGAATGTCTCCTGGTTTTATATTTGAAAAGCAACTTATCTAGGCATACAATTCATACTTCTCTTAGATTTTGTCAAAACAATTCCATTTTTCTGGTAT
Organism: Bos mutus; assembly: GCF_027580195.1. NCBI lineage: Eukaryota > Metazoa > Chordata > Mammalia > Artiodactyla > Bovidae > Bos > Bos mutus. The sequence goes on along the minus strand of NC_091626.1, from coordinate 48,156,074 downwards.
CAAGAGTTGCTGTGGGGCTTTCCAAGTGGCTCAGTGCTATAGAATCTGCCTGCCAATGTTGGAGACATAGGTTTGATTCCTAATCTGGGACGATCCCACATGCTGCAGAGCAACTAAGTCTTTGTGCCACATTTTTTTTTTTTTTATTTCACTTATTGGTTGGAAAGTGCTCTAGAGACCAGGTGCCACAGTGACTGAAGCTCGTGCCCTAGAGTCCATGCTCTGCAACAAGAGAAGCCATTGCAATGAGAAGCCCGAGCACCACAATTACAGAGTTGCCCCTGCTTGCCACAACTAGAGAAGAGCCCTTGTAGCAACGAAGACCCAGCTGTTGCTGCTGCTAAGTTGCTTCAGTCGTGTCCGACTCTGTGCGACCCCATAGACTGCAGCCCACCAGGCTCCCCTGTCCCTGGGATTCTCCAGGCAAGAACACTGGAGTGGGTTGCCATTTCCTTCTCCAATGCATGAAAGTGAAAAGGGAAAGTGAAATTGCTCAGTCGTGTCCAACTCTTAGCGACCTCACGGACTGCAGCCCACCAGGCTCCTCCGTCCATGGGATTTCCCAGGCAAGAGTACTGGAGTGGGGTGCCATTGCCTTCTCTGAAAGACCCAGCACAGCCATGCCAAAAAAAAATAAAACTATATTGAAAAAAAACAAAAAACAAAAAAAAACAGCTGCTCTGGACAAGTTCAAGGAAAACTCCATCTTCCCCTTTAATGTTAAACTTCCACTTGGATGCCTATATTATTTCTTTACCCTTAAAGTTCAGTAACTTCATCAAGATGTGTCACAGCAGGTTTTTGTATTATTCTTTCTTGGCACTAGCATGATCTTTTTTTTCTACCTGCAAATTCACAATTTTAGGAAAGTTGTTTTCTGCAGTTTTCTGAATCTTTCTGTCGATTGCATGAGTATGTGTGTATGTGTTCTTTAGGAAGATGGGGTATTTTGTATATTCTACCTGTCTACTGTCTTCTCTGAAAGTTACAGCTATCTCCCCCCCATTTTTCCTGTATACTCTTCTATAGACTGTTTTATATTCTAAGCTTCATTTTAAATCGTACTTATTCTACTTTTATTATTATGATTTTCCTCTAATGTAATATTTTACTTCTCTCTTCCAACTTGCTCTATTAATTTGCTTATCATCCTTCACTGTTTTAGCATCTTTTTGTTATCTGAGACTTTTTAAATTTCTTTAAAATTATAGTGATTTGAATTATTTATCTTTTTCTTTAGTTAATTCTCTATTTTCCTTGTATTTGTCTTCTCTATCTCCCCTCCCTAATCTGTGTTTTATGTTGATTCTTTTCTGACACATACATAGCTGTTTGGGGTCAGGTATTCTTAAAGAACATAATGAGGAGAGATGCGAAATGAAGCTAGAAAGCCCAGAGCTTCAATTCAGTTTGTTCTAATGGAACTGCTCGCCAGAGCTCACTTTCCTATTGCTCTTAAGGCCCATCTCACCTCAGCCTTAGATATTTGGCCTATGGGAAGACTTCCGCTTCCCTCTATACTCTCCTGTACCTTTTAAACAGTACCACTTCGGAGGAGTGCGTGTGCATGCTCAGTCACTTCAGTCGTGTCTGACTCTTTGTGACCCTATGGACTGTAGTCTGGCAGGCTCCTCTGTCCATGGCATTCTCCAGGCAAGAATACTGGAGTGGATTGCCATACCCTCCTCCAGGGGATCTTCCCCACGCAGGGATCAAACCCCTGTCTCCTGCGTCTTCTGCATTGCAGGCAGATTCTTAACCACTGAACCACTATGGAAGCCCACTTAGGAGGAGACACTACAGGAAAGACTGGAAGGTCATTATGACTTTGCCTTCAGCTCTGTCTCCCTGCTAGCTTGTTATACGAAGTAACGAGAGATTGCCTGCTTCTCTTGCAGCTGGCACATGCCTATGGATTTGATTACTCTAACTGAAGGAATATGGGCAGATCCTTTAAACATTTAATGGTAATTTGTAGGAAAATCTGTGTCTTGCTCGAAGCCTGAGGGCAAAGATACTAGGTGTTAATGCCTTCCCTCACTGCAGTTTAAGTTATAAGTGGGAATCGCCACTATTTTTCCATGAAACAAAGACTGACAAACACTCTGTTTGGATTTTCAGACTTGGATATTTGGCAGTATTTTAAAAAAATGAATGAGGCATGTCACACCAAGGAAAACAACTGACGATATTTGTTGACAATAAAATTCAAGCTTTCAATATTAGAACTTTCAAAATCTTGTACCTACCACTATAAACTTGACAACTTTTCAATACATAAATACTTTTCTGATGATATCAGTGGTGATTCTAACAAACATGATTTTTGATATTGCATCATAAAATTGTGTTAACATTCGTAAGGTGTGCATGACTCTATAATAACCAGTATTTTCCAAATAATCAATCATGCATGCTCCAAAATCATGCATGGGGAAAAATTCCACTCAAAGTGCAAGGGAAATCAATGGATTTTAAAGTAACAGAGTAGTAACTGACTCACTGATATAGTTTTAGAATCTATATTGCAATTAACCTTTAAGAAACTATTTAATACCACTTACTGAGTTTTGGTGTAATATCAAAGAAGAATATCCAGAATTATCTGGAAATGCTTTAAAAATAATTTCCTTTTATGACTGCACTCTGTTTGAAGCCAGATTTTTTCTTCAAATACTTTAACCAAAGAAGGATATAGCAAGAGATGGAACATAGATTGAGAATCCAGCTGTCTTCTATTAAGCCAAACATGAAAGATTTGCAAAACTGAGTGCCACATTTGTTAAATTTTCTTGTTTTGGAAAATAAGCTATCTTTACTAAAATATGCCATTTATGTTAGCATGAAATGAGACATTATTGTTATTTAAGAATAAAATAATAAATAATTACTTGAAAATTTTCTTTAATTCCTAATACAATAAATATGTAATTCACATAAGCAAAGGATTTTTGGAATCCTTAATAATTCTTAAGAATGTAGAGACAGCCTTAGACCAGCAAGTTTGAGTATCTGTATTAGGTGTACAATGTGGTACAGAAGTAAGTTGTGCAGGAATGTAAAAGCAGAGAAAATATTATGGGTTAGAATTGGGTTTGTCCCAGAGTGGGATGCAGACAATAGATGGTGAAGATTCAGATGTGAGAAGCAGAGAAGCAACAGTGTGAGAAAAAGTGTGTTGGGGATAACAGGGTGGGTTGGGAGAACTATGAGAATCTCTCAAGCTTCAAATCTCTCTGTATTCCACCTCATCTCTCTGACCCTTCATCTTGTCAGCACATTCCCTCTCTCTTCTCTTTCATTTTGGCTTTTACTCTCGCACTTGCTCTCTCATCACAGCTGAAAATGATTCTCTGCTTTTAAGGACTCATATTGGGTCCACCTGGGTAATTCACATTACTCTTCCCATCTCAAGATATTTTACTTTAATCACATCTACAAAGGCTCTTTTGCCAAGTAAGGTAATATATTGAAAGGTTCTGGGGATTAGAATATGGACAGATTGTATTTTTTTGGACATATTTTAGGGACCATTATTCTGCCTAACAGTCTTACTTGGTATAACAAAATACCATAGATTGGGTGAATTATAAGCAACAGAAATTAATTTCTTACAGTTCTGAAGACTGGGAATTCCAAGACGAGGGTGCCAGCATGGTTCGGTTCTGGTGAGGGCCCACATTCTGTTTCAGAGCCCGTGCCCTCTCGGCCATGTTCTCATGTTCTTAGGCGCAGTGTAAGGGGGGAAGGAAGCGTCCTCGGGGCTCTTTTATAAGGGCGCTAATCCCACCCATGAGGGCGCTTCCTTTGAGACTTAATTACCTCTTAAAGGCCCCACCTCCTAATACCATCACCTTGGGGGTTAGGATTCAACATCTGAATTGAGCGGGTGGCACAACATTCAGACAATAGCACTACCAAACCAATGAATATTGTTGAGCAAGGAAGTGGCATAATGACAGTGGTACTGAAAGAAAAAAGTTCCCCAATAACTACCCAGTATGGAACTGACCTGGTGCCAAGTTTGGGGCAGAGCTCTGCCTCTGTGGAAAACAACTTCCATGTGTTTTTGATGCAATACAGATGATGAGTCCAGGAGACCATCTGCTGACATCCTGGAAGGCAGATCACTTTCCCATTGCCTTGTGCTACCCACATTTGTCATTCAGGTCACCAAGGGGACAATCATCCACAGTTTCGAGAAGCAGCTTCTCCTCGTTTTTTATCTCCAAAATATTCCATGAAAAGAAAGGGCATAGAATTGCCATGCTAGATCTTAGACTAGAAGATCCAGAATAGAAACCAAAACGTTAGCAGAGTAGAAAATTTTCCCCTCTCAGGACCTGGGAACTTAGATGACCTTTCACATGAAGCATTTAAGTACTGTGGTGGGCTTGTTGTTGTTGTTCAGTTGCTAAGTTGCACCTGACTTTTGCGACCCCATGGACTGCTGCAGGCCAGGCTTCCCTGTGGGCTTACTGAAACTTAAGTCAGAGGCAGTATTTGAATGGGTACTGGGTTGCCACCAGCATTCTGAAGAAGAAACAATAAGCTTAAATGCTTTTGAGTAATAATTTATCAGGAAGGCTAAGTTATGAAAAAATGCTTTAATTAGACAAAAGAAACCCACAAGATGGATGTAGTTCAAATATTTTCCAACGTAAGCTTCCTTTGGAAAGTAATTTAAATGTTTGTCTGCCTTCCCATTGCATTTATGTGTGATATGTTGAGTAATTAACTAAGAAGTACAGAAAGGGAATCCCTGTGGTATAAATTCCAGGAACAACTACAGACTCATCCAAAGGTCACTTATAAATTAGAAGAAGCTCAAATTCATAAGCTAGCCTCAAACAGAATCAAGTATCCTATAAAAATAAGGAAATCAGAAGAACCATTATTTCCTCAAAATATTTGCAAGAAAACAAGACTCTCTTTCTCCAGTCAGGCCAATAACTTATCCAGAGCATTCTTAACTACTGATGCTAAATATTACAGCATTTTGGAACTTGCAAAGTTTTATTATCTGTTCAATTCTCTTGGGTGTATGTCGTTGACTATTTTTGCCTATGCATGTTCTCTCAGGGAAAAGATGTCATAAAGCCAGGACTGTTTTTAAGCAGAACAGGCAACATTTGCTCTAACACTTTCTCATTTCTCCTTTGCAAAATTTTCTTCTGAGGCTATCACAACTTTCTTCCTGGAACCTACCCCAGGCAGCCATGATGTTACCTATAGTTCTGCACTCTTCTATTCCTATTCCTTTGACAGTTCTTTAAATTGTATCTTCTTTTGGACCCAAGGTGTTGTCTAGCTAATTGTAGATGGATGTAATGGATTAGGTTCCCTTCCAGGCAGTGTAACATCTGTAGCCTATGGACACTGCCATTCCCATCCTAGTGTTTTTAGCTCATAATTTAGATAGGTTTTTTGAATCTGTGGATGAAAGGTGAGGTAGGTAGTGAGACCCAACAAGGGAGAGTCAGAAAAAAGTGATAAATTTAGAAACCCTGAGCATCTAGTTGTGAAAATGCAAGTACACAAAGCACTTGCTCCAAAAAGTAGGTGTGAAGAGGGTGGAAAGAGTTTTTAAAAGGAAAGTTTTACTATACTAGGGCTTCTCTGGTGGCTCAGATGGTAAATAACGTGCCTGCAGTGCGGGAGACCCAGGTTCAATCCCTGAGTCGGAATGATCCCCCAGAGAAGGGAATAGCAACCCACTCCAGTATTCTTGCCTGGAGAATTCCATGGACAGAGTGAGCCTGGTAGGCTACAGGGCATGGGGTCACAAAGTAGACGTGACTGAATAACTAACACTTTCACACTTTTCACCTTTTCACTTTTACTATTTTAAAAATAAATTGTGTCTGTTTCATAGGTTTCCTTTGCTTCGGGTCTGCCATTTTTCTGTGAGCCGTTTCATTGTGTATCAATTGCACTGAGAGGGCAGTTAAGTTCAGCCATGTGTCTAAATAGTTTGTGCTCTCCCGTGGGAATCACTTGTATTTGACAATTCTGTTTGAAGTCCTTATTTCATTTGGGAGTTCAAGAGGTAGAAACAATAAGCCTTGGGGGATGTGGGGTTATAGCACACTACATCCAGATCAAACAAGGGCAACTACCTGGTATAACCCTCACAATATTCTGCCCAACCTTGGAATCTAGAAATGGCATATCAGTGCACATGTTGAACCAAACATGAGAATTAAACATCACTCCTTTTTACTGAGCCCATAAATGATCTCAGGATCCTTATCAATGTCCCATCTAGAAAGTCCTCATCAAGCAACTATAATTGACACATGTCTGTTAACAATGTCTTCTGATGTTGATATTTGGGGCATTGCTGCCCATAAAGGGACTGCCTCTTCCAAAGTCAGTCAATTCCTAGAAATGCAAAACAACTTGCACAGGAGTAAGGTTTTCACGTGGAAAGCAATCAGTCTAAAGCCCACACCACAACCACCTCCTATATCAAGCTCTCCTCTCACTACTATCCACCTGCCGACATGACTTCAGAGCCAGGTACCAGACAACTAGGAATAGTGCCTATGCTCCAGCTCTGCTGAAGTTATTCAAAGTAGTGGATCCTAAACCTGCTCACCCTGCCTTGTCTGTTCCTTCCCACATATCCTGTTCCCACTTCTCCCCTCTCTTTCTCATTTGTGCCCAACTTTGGTGCTTCCAACTCATATGCTGAAGTCCTAACTTGACCCCCATGGCATTTCATGCCCCTTTCTATTGGAATCTTGTGAATATTACAAAGTGTCTTTTCAATGGCACTCATATGATCTGTTGACCTTAGCATATTTAAGCAATAATAACAATATGGCCACCTGATGCGAAGAGCCAACTCATTAGAAAAGACTGATGCTGGGAAAAATTGAAGGCAAAAGAAGAGGGTGGCAGGGGATGAGATGGTTAGATAGGATCACTGACTCAATGGACATGAATCTGAGCAAACTCCAAAAGATAGTGGAGGACAGGGGAGCCTGGTGTGCTGCAGCCCACGGGGTCTCAAAGACTCAGACGTGACTTAGCAACTAAACAAGAACAACAATGAAAAACTATGTTAAAATGACATAGGATGGAATCTACCTATCCCCTGAAGCAGAATTTCCAGAGTCCTTTCTAGCTTAAGTAATCTTTTATCTTCTTATTTTAAATAGGAGAGTTTTGTACTGTTTTAACAATAGATATCTCAATTATAACAAGTCCTTGATCTTCTGAAGTTATACAGTCTTTAATTCCAAAATTGTTCTGAATCAGGAATTACATAAAGAGAAATCCCACAGTGGGTCTTGTGTAAATGTCACTGCTTAAGTGGAGGCAGGAGAAAATAGGATTCAGTTTCAGGAAATTTTTCATTTTGCTTTATTACAGCTGAAGGTAAAAAAAAAATAATTCTGGTGTACTTTTTTGGGACTTCTGTTAAATTTTTTACTTCCCTTAGCTCTTCTTTCTTCTGTGCTTTTGGGTGAGAGGAGTAGAAGTTCCCTCGTGATAGTATAGGATGGGGTAAGTTTGGGATGTATGCTAGGAAGAATCAGGAAAGTACTGGAGTAAAATGATCCCCTTAAAAGGCACATAAACATACCACTCTGTAAGCAGTGAATCATCAATAAATACTTTCAAAGGAATCAATAATAAATGAACAGGTTTTTGCTATTATTTTATTACATAGTATTTGAACTGAATTGTATCCCCCACCCCCTTTCAAATTCACATGTTGAAGTCCTATCCCTGGTACCTTAGATGTGATCTTATTTGGAGACAGGCTCTTTACAGAGGTAATAAAGTTAAAATGAGGTCCTTAGGATGGGTCCTAATCCAATATGACTGATATTCTTATAAAAAAGGGAAATTCTGGAGGCAGACATGCATACAGGGAGAACACCATGTGAACATCAAGGCAGAGATCACAGTGATGCTTCTACAAGTTAAGGAACACCAAAGATTGCCAGAAAAACCCTAGAAGCTAGGTTGAGGCCTAGAACAGAGTCTTCCTCACAACTCTGAGGAGGAACCAACCCTGTGGACACCTCGGTCTCAGATTTCAAGCCTCTATAACTGTGAGACAATAAAATTGCGTTTTTTTTTTTTTTTTAAGGACATGAGTATAAGACAAAACACAAGAAACATTTCCAAATATATGAAGAACTTTATTAATAGGAATGGAATTTTCCTGAATGAACTAAGCTCTGAATTTATATAAAGTGATTCACTAAGTAGTTTTAATCACCCCATCCTTCTTTGCATTTATCTTTTGTTTGAAAAACAATTACTCCAACCTCTCTCCAAATATACTGCATAGAAATGTTGTGAGGAATCATTTGACTTTTTGAAATTGCTTTCAGCTACTATAAATTTTCAGAAAAACATTATGTTTAAGGCAAAATTATGTAAGCATTTGTGTAATGGAATAAATAAGAAAGAAATGTATTTCATTCAGTTCAGGAATTAATACCTTAACTGAAGTCATGATTAAAAGGTACCATAGTTACTGGAAATCAAGAAAACAATTTAAAGTCTTTTTAAAAGAAGTTCTATGTGAATTTTCTTCTTTTGTTATTATGTTTGGTTTTGAAAATGCACCCATTCACAAAACCTCTGGGAAGCTGGACAAAACAGATGTATAATCCTCTGAAATGGGACAGGACTCAAGTCAAAATATTGTTGGCTGAACATTTAAGAACAAAATGAGGAAAAGACTCACCTTTCTCCTCCACTTGAAGTTGCCAAGTAAAGCCTTCCAAATACTCTAGAGAAAGAAGATGCCTCTGGCTCATTCTACTTGCCTTTGAGTCTTGCTCAAAAAAAAATTTTCTTTTTTTGAATGATAAAAGGAAAGACAAAGGAAACAGTAAAAGTAAAGGAACTAATTTTGTGTGGAAGAAAACTGCAACTGTGGACACTCTGAGCTGTGACCATATAAAAAGAAAAACTTTGGGGAAAAAAACAAACCCTAACTTATTCAATGCTTTAATTTGAAGATGAAGATATTAAAGAATGAGGTGCTCCTTCAGAATCATAGCCTTTACCTGTGTCTTGAAGACTCTTGAAAGATTTTAAAAATCTTGCTCCAGAACCATTTATAATGCTGGAGAAATTTCCTTCTTCTGCATAATTCAAATCTATTTGTCAATGGAAATTTGACATCGCCCTCAAAAACACTATACAAGGATTAAACACTAGATATACAAGGATTAAAGTGTTCACAGAATCCTCTGGGAGTATATGAGTTTGACAGGATTTACCTTGCTCTAAGGTCACTTCAATCCTAAAAATCCTGACATCTCTTCCCTCAAATAGGGAATAATATAGAGTTTTGTGAATATTACTCTCTCGTGCTACAAAAACTAAATTGATATCATCTCTAGGATCAACACTTTTGGGGTATGAAAGGACAAGTAAAAATTAAAATACTGGGTGTACCATTTAGTCCCACTCTTTCATTTAGAGGCTACCCAGGTGGCTCAGCAGTAAGGAATCTGCCTGCCAATGAAGGAGACGTGGGTTCGATCGCTGGGTTGGAAAGATACCCCGGAGGAGGAAATGACAACCCACTCCAGTATTCTTGCCTAGGAAATCCCGTGGACAGAGAAGCCTGCTGGGCTACAGTCCATGGGGTTGCAAGAGTTGGACATGACTTAGTGACTAAACCACCACCACCTTTCACTCTCAGGTAGCACCAATGGTAAAGAACTCACCTGCCAATGCAGGAGATAAGAGATGCAGGTTTGGTCTCTGGGTCAGGAAGATCCCCTGAAGGAAGGCATGGTAACCCACTCCAGTATCCTTGCCTGGAGAATCCCACGGACAGAGGAACCTGGCAGGCTACAATCCATGGGGTTGCAAAGAGTTAGACATGAATGAAGTGACTTGGCACACAGCACCTTTCATTTTGAATATGAGCCAGCTGAGGCTCAGAGATGGAAGTACACACTGAAACACCCACAGAGGTCCCTTCTGGGGGTCATGCAGAACTGACTTCACCCATGTGCCTCACTCCTGGTCTGCCCATCCTCTTGCTGCAGTGATTGAAGAACTCTAAATATCTCGTCAGGTCTCACTAGAACCCTTTCCTGGTTGACTGAGTCCACTACAGAAGAAGAGTAGTGTCCTTATGGCCACTCCATTTGATCCACACCCCTGCTCTATAGATTCTGAAACTGCAGGGGATTCTGGGTGCAGGCCTTGGAGCAAGCTCTGTGGGAGGTAACTGAAAATGCCAGGTGAGGAAGCAGGGCCTGGCATTCCCAAGAGCAATGCTAAGTGATATGTGTGGCTCCTGCATTTTTCACCTTTCCTTCACATTTACTTTCCTTTTGAAAATGTTTTATTTTGAGTAAGACTAAAGGCAAACAGGAGAAGGCAATGGCAACCCACTCCAATACTCCTGCCTGGAATATCCCATGGACGGAGGTGCCTGGTAGGCTACAGTCCCTGGGGTGGCGAACAGTCGGATGCGACTGAGCAACTTCACTTTCACTTTTCACTTTCATGCACTGGAGAAGGAAATGGCAACCCACTCCAGTGTTCTTGCCTGGAGAATCCCAGGGACGGAGGAGCCTGGTGGGCTGCCGTCTATGGGTTCACACAGAGTTGGACACGACTGACACGACTTAGCAGCAGCAGCAGCAAAGGCAAACAATATACATCAGAGACACCTTTCTCTTGAGAATTTGGAAGGTTTCACGTGGTATCTTTAGATGGGAGAGGAAGGTAAACCTTTGCCTCATTGCCAATGTCTAGCTAACTGTTCTTCAGCCTGAATCCTGGCCCATTTCAGAGGCCCCTGGTTATACATCCATTTTGTCTGACTGCCCAGAGGTTTGATGAATGGACGTATTTTCAGGATCAAAATGACTTGTTTAGAGTAGTGTTCAAATTTTAATATGTATAGATATCACCAGGAGGGTCTGTTGAAACACAGATTGCTGAGCCCCATGCCTAGATTATAACTCAGGAAGTTTGAGTGGAACAAGTTCTATCAAGTTCCCAGGTGATGTTGTTGCTCATTTTAGCATTCACAGTTGCCCCTTTGAGACCCAGCCTCAGCAGTATTCCCGTTCACCTTACCTGCTTTCACTTCTCTGATAAGCCCCTTTCTGGACTGAGAAGCAACAACCATGTTGGGGGAGACAGTGACAATAACGCTGTCATCTTCTCAGAGGAACCACCTTGCTGCCCTTACTCCTAGCTCTTACTAGTGACTATTTTAGAGTTCCTCTTCAGATCAGATCAGATCAGTCGCTCAGTCATGTCCGACTTTTTGCGACCCCATAAATCGCAGCACACCAGGCCTCCCTGTCCATCACCAGCTCCAGGAGTTCACTGAGACTCACGTCCATCAAGTCAATGATGCCATCCAGCCATCTCATCCTCTGTCGTCCCCTTCTCCTCCTGCCCCCAATCCCTCCCAGCATCAGAGTCTTTTCCAGTGAGTCAACTCTTCGCATGAGGTGCCCAAAGTACTGGAGTTTCAGCTTTAGCATCATTCCTTCCAAAGAAATCCCAGGGCAGATCTCCTTCAGAATGGACTGGTTGGATCTCCTTGCAGTCCAAGGGACTCTGAAGAGTCTTCTCCAACACCACAGTTCAAAAGCATCCATTCTTCGCCACTCAGCCTTCTTCACAGTCCAACTCTCACATCCATACATTACCACAGGAAAAACCATAGCCTTGACTAGACAAACCTTTGTTGGCAAAGTAATGTCTCTGCTTTTTAATATGCTATCTAGGTTGGTCATAACTTTCCTTCCAAGGAGTAAGCGTCTTTTAATTTCATGGCTGCAGTCACCATCTGCAGTGATTTTGGAGCCCAGAAAAATAAAGTCTGACACTGTTTCCACTGTTTCTCCATCTATCTCCCATGAAGTGGTGGGACCGGATGCCATGATCTTCGTTTTCTGAATGTTGAGCTTTAAGCCAACTTTTTCACTCTCCACTTTCACTTTCATCAAGAGGCTTTTGAGTTCCTCTTCACTTTCTGCCATAAGGGTGGTGTCATCTGCATTTCTGAGGTTATTGATATTTCTCCCGGCAATCTTGATTCCAGCTTGTGTTTCTTCCAGTCCAGCGTTTCTCATGATGTACTCTGCATATAAGTTAAATAAACGGGGTGACAATATACAGCCTTGACGAACTCCTTTTCCTATTTGGAACCAGTCTGTTGTTCCATGTCCAGTTCTAACTGTTGCTTCCTGACCTGCATACAAATTTCTCAAGAGGCAGATCAGGTGGTCTGGTATTCCCATCTCTTTCAGAATTGTCCACAGTTTATTGTGATCCACACAGTCAAAGGCTTTCACATAGTCAATAAAGCAGAAATAGATGTTTTTCTGGAACTCTCTTGCTTTTCCCATGATCCAGCGGATGTTGGCAATTTGATCTCTGGTTCCTCTGCCTTTTCTAAAACCAGCTTGAACATCTGGAAGTTCACGGTTCACATATTGCTGAAGCCTGGCTTGGAGAATTTTGACCATTACTTTACTAGCGTGTGAGATGAGTGCAATTGTGCGGTAGTTTGAGCATTCTTTGGCATTGCCTTTCTTTGGGATTGGAATGAAAACTGACCTTTTCCAGTCCTGTGGCCACTGCTGAGTTTTCCAAATTTGCTGGCATATTGAGTGAAGCACTTTCACAGCATCATCTTTCAGGATTTGGAATAGCTCAACTGGAATTCCATCACCTCCACTAGCTTTGTTTGTAATGATGCTTTCTTTTTTTTGTTTTTTTACCTTTTTTAAAAAAATTTATTTTATTTTTAAACTTTACATAATTGTATTAGTTTTGCCAAATATCAAAATGAATCCATCACAGGTATACATGTGTTCCCCATCCTGAACCCTCCTCCTCCTCCTCCCCCCACCATCCCTCTGGGTCGTCCCAGTGCACTAGCCCCAAGCATCCAGTATCATGCATTGAACCTGGACTGGCATCTCGTTTCATACATGATATTTTACATGTTTCAATGCCATTCTCCCAAATCTTCCCACCCTCTCCCTCTCCCACAGAGTCCATAAGACTGTTCCATACATCAGCATCACTTTTGCTGTCTCGTACACAGGGTTATTGTTATCATCTTTCTAAATTCCATATATATCTGTTAGTATACTGTATTGGTGTTTTTCCTTCTGGCTTACTTCACTCTGTATAATAGGCTCCAGTTTCATCCACCTATGGAGTATTACTCAGCCATTAAAAATAATACATTTGAATCAGTAATGATGCTTTCTAAGGCCCACTTGACTTCACATTCCAGGATGTCTGGCTCTAGGTCAGTGATCACACCATCCTAATTATCTGGGTCGTGAAGATCTTTCTTGTACAGTTCTTCTGTGTATTCTTGCCATCTCTTCTTAATATCTTCTGCTTCTGTTAGGTCCATACCATTTCTGTCCTTTATCGAGCCCATCTTTGCATGAAATGTTCCTTTGGTATCTCTGATTTTCTTGAAGAGATCCCTAGTCTTTCCCATTCTGTTCTTTTCCTCTATTTCTTTGCATTGATTGCTGAGGAAGGCTTTCTTATCTCTCCTTGCTATTCTTTGGAACTCTGCATTCAGATGTTTATATCTTTCCTTTTCTCCTTTGCTTTTCGCTTCTCTTCTTTTCACAGTTATTTGTAAGGCCTCCCCAGACAGCCATTTTGCTTTTTTGCATTTCTTTTCCATGGGGATGGTCTTGATCCCTGTCTCCTGTACAATGTCACGAACCTCATTCCATAGTTCATCAGACACTCTATCTATCAGATCTAGGCCCTTAAATCTATTTCTCACTTCCACTGTATAATCATAAGGGATTTGATTTAGGTCATACCTGAATGGTCTAGTGGTTTCCCCTACTTTCTTCAATTTCAGTCTGAATTTGGCAATAAGGAGTTCATGGTCTGAGCCACAGTCAGCTCCTGGTCTTGTTTTTGCTGACTGTATAGAGCTTCTCCATCTTTGGCTGCAAAGAATATAATCAATCTGATTTCACTGTTGACCATCTGGTGATGTCCATGTATAGAGTCTTCTCTTGTGTTGTTGGAAGAGGGTGTTTGTTATGACCAGTGCATTTTCTTGGCAAAACTCTATTAGTCTTTGCCCTGCTTCATTCCGTATTCCAAGGCCAAATTTGCCTGTTACTCCAGGTGTTTCTTGACTTCCTACTTTTGCATTCCAGTCCCCTATAATGAAAAGGACATCTTTTTTGGGTGTTAGTTCTAAAAGGTCTTGTAGGTCTTCATAGAACCATTCAACTTCAGCTTCTTCAGCATTACTGGTTGCGGCATAGACTTGGATTACTGTGATATTGAATGGTTTGCTTTGGAAACGAACAGAGATCATTCTGTCGTTTTTGAGATTGCATCCAAGTACTGCATTTCAGACTCTTTTGTTGACCATGATGGCCACTCCATTTCTTCTGAGGGATTCCTGTCCGCAGTAGTAGACATAATGGTCATCTGAGTTAAATTCACCCATTCCGGTCCATTTCAGTTCGCTGATTCCTAGAATGTCGACATTCACTCTTGCCATCTCTTGTTTGACTCCTTCCAATTTGCCTTGATTCATGGACCTGACATTCCAGGTTCCTATGCAATATTGCTCTTTGCAGCATCGGACCTTGCTTCTATCACCAGTCACATCCACAGCTGGGTATTGTTTTTGTTTTGGCTCCATGCCTTCATTCTTTCTGGAGTTATTTCTCCACTGATCTGCAGTAGCATATTGGGCACCTACTGACCTGGGGAGCTTCTCTTTCAGTATCCTATCATTTTGCCTTTTCATACTGTTCATGGGATTCTCAAGGCAAGAATACTGAAGTGGTTTGCCATTCCCTTCTCCAGTGGACCACATTCTGTCAAATCTCTCCACCATGACCCGCCCATCTTGGGTTGCCCCACAGGCATGGCTTAGTTTCATTGAGTTAGACAAGGCTGTGGTCCTAGTGTGATTAGATTGACTAGTTTTCTGTGAGTTTGGTCAGTGTGTTTGCCCTCTGATGCCCTCTTGCAACACCTACCGTCTTACTTGGGTTTCTCTTACCTTGGGCATGGGGTATCTCTTCACGGCTGCTCCAGCAAAGCGCAGCCATTGCTCCTTACCTTGGATGAGGGGTATCTCCTCTTAGGCTCTTTATTTATCTTACCCCTCGCATGTAAATGACCATAAAATCCTATAGATTCTGTATCCTAAAAATCTATAGAAACCCTTGCCTACCTCTCCAGCCCCTTTCTCACCTCCTTGACTCAGGTGAACATGATCTTTCACCCAGAACTCGGCAGCAACTCCCTAGTTGGTTTTCTTTTTCACTCCTCTATCAGAGCAGGTTTCCCAAAACAGACATCTGATCCTAAAACTGGGCTGCTCAGAATTGCTCCACTGTATCTTCTTAGTTTTCAGAAGGACAAATGGGCAACAATAGCTTGGGGACATTTATTTTGCCTTTCCATTATCATCTTCCTTCCTCCTATCACACCAGCACTCAGAGCTTATGAGATCAAACTTGGCAGAAGGCAGAAGAGCTTCGACTTTGTGAACCCCCTTCCACTTAAAACAGCTATCTTTCATTTTAGTTTAATGAGCATTTATATCTACCTACTATGTGCAATGCCTGACACTTTTTGTCAATTCTCACAAAAGTCAGATGGGTTGCTAGGAGGAAAGAATGAGTTAAGGAGCTGCCTAAGATTATACCCGGGCTTCTTTGGGGGCTCGGCAGTGAAGCATCCACTTGCCAATGCAGGAAATACAGGTTCAGTTCCTAGGTTGGAGAAGGGAATGGCTACCCACCCCAGTATTCTTGCCTGGAAAATACCATAGACAGAGGAGCCTGGTGGGCCACAGTCCATGGGGTCGCAAAAGAGGTGGACATGACTGAGCGACTAAACAACAGCAGAGAGTTCTTTCCAAGGAATGATATGGTCTGACATTGTGTTTTGCAAGGAGAACTCAGAGGACAGACAGTAGGAGGGAAGAGTAGGCAGAGCATAGTCAGGGAGCTACCATGGTAACTGGGACATGAGAATAAAATGGTTTACACCAGGGTACCTGGTAAGAATTGACTGGATACTGATATTTGCTGGTGATTTGACTACAGGTGTGAGAGAGAGGAATCAAGGATGACTCCAAGTCCAAGTGTCATTTTTGTGCACAGTCACTCCCCTACCCCACTCCACCCCCACTATGCTTTACCACCCTCTCTCTAATCCTGAGGACTCACATTTCTTGACCAGGTACTTCAGTGTACCTCACTCTCCCATCCCAGGCCTGCGTTTTTTGATAGTTCCTCAATGGCACCCCACTCCAGTATTCTGGCATGGAAAATCCCATGGACGGAGGAGCCTGGTGAGCTGCAGTCCATGAGGTCGCTAAGAGTCGGACACGACTGAGAAACTTCACTTTGACTTTTCACATTTATGCATTGGAGAAGGAAATGGCAACCCACTCCAGTGTTCTTGCCTGGAGAATCCCAGGGATGGGGGAGCCTGGTGGGCTGCCGTCTATGGGGTCGCACAGAGTCAGACATGACTGAAGTGACTTAGTAGCAGCAGCAGCAGCAGCATACTCTACTTCTAAACACCTTTTATATTCTGAACTTATCCTTATTGTGTCCCAGCCTATGAATTCCTTGCATAGTGACTGGTTAAGACGAATGTGCTGGTTTGAAAATGTCATATACCCCTCCCACCAAGACACTATACATTTCTATTTTTAGTGCATCATCCCTGTCTTATCTCATAATCATGAGCAATACAGGAATTACAGGCATTTGAGAGGCAACAGTTAGAGATTTGAGGCATGGAAGCCTTTTCTAGAATGAGCTACTTCATTTATATTATCCTCACAGTAATCTGTGGAGAAGGCAATGGCAACCCACTCCAGTACTCTTGCCTGGAAAATCCCATGGACGGAGGAGCCTGGTGGGCTGCAGTCTATGGGGTCGCACAGAGTTGGACATGACTGAAGCGACTTAGCAGCAGCAGCAGCACAGTAATCTGATCAGTACTTTTATTTCCATATTACAGAGAGAAGAACTGAGATTTCAAAGGCCTGGGCCCAAGACATGGCTGGTAAAACAAAAGAACTGGGATCCAACCCAAACTCTCTGACTCCAGGGTCCAAGCTTTTCCCTCCATCCTAAGCCCTGCTGTAGTAGAGGTGTGCAATTATTATATAATAATTTCTGGGTTATCAGGACACCAGGAAAGGACCTGCTCTCTAGCTATGACACATTTCTGTTATTTCTGAACTTCAGTCAGACTGGTAAGAACTCAAAATTCTACCTGGTAAATAATTCTAATTTTTTTTTTTTCTAATGTTTGTTTCTAGTGCTCAAAACAGTTTTATGAATGGTTTTTACTTCAGAGCTATGTTCTGCCAATTTGCTAGAACTCCAAATTGCCTGCTTTACAGTCTACAAGCCCTACATGTGCTTTTGAGCACGAGCTCTGGGTCATTTTCAGTTCTATAGAACAGTCTGATAGTGGATGACGGTAAAATAAAATTAGAAGCTGGGAGGTGGGACTTTCTTTTTCTCACAGATACCTTGAAATGTGGTATTTAGTATTCCCTGGCCTGAGCTTGGGACTTACATGTGTCTCACCACTCGTAGTGTGACTGTAGCACATTAGGTCTATGCTGAATCTTTTTATCCTTCACCTCTATGGGTTCAGGGAAAGAATGAACCGTTAATGACCTCGTCAATTTAATAGACCATGTCGACTTCTCTATCTAGTCCTATAAACAGAAAATCAGACTTGTGGTTTCCTGCTGCCCATCTGGATTTCCAAACTGCCTTTCAGCCATGAACTTTGTTCTTCCTGATTAGAAACAGAGACGTTATGGGGAAAGGGGATAGGGAGAGAGGAAGGAAACAGTAATGAATCTTATCAAGGCAACTTACAGCCCTGGGATTACATCATTCAATTAGGATATGCTTATGTAGGTAAAGATACTAGTAGATATGTGTTTCCTTTCCTTGGAAAATCCTTTGTGTCAAACTATTTTTCGTATAATACTAAAGTTTACTCATTAGTTCATACTGGTAGTCCATTTACCTCTTAGGAAAAGCTCACCACCATAGATCTATATTAATATTTTGGTATTTAAAAGATAATCTTATATTTTAGTAAGAGTAAAAAGTTCTACTTATGCTGCTGTTAAACTTCAGCAAGCAGTCAAAAAGTCATACAGGAATGTAGCTGTAGTTTGATTAGGGACTGCTGCTGCTGCTGCTGCTAAGTCGCTTCAGTCGTGTCTGACTCTGTGCGACCCCATAGACAGCAGCCCACCAGGCTCCTCGGTCCCTGGGATTCTTCAGGCAAGAACACTGGAGTGGGTTGCCATTTCCTTCTCCAATGTGTGAAAGTGAAAATTGAAAGTGAAGTCACTCATTCGTGTCCGACCCTCAGCAACCCCATGGACTGCACCTTCCATGCTCCTCCATCCATGGGATTTTCCAAGCAAGAGTAGTGGAGTGGGGTGCCATTGCCTTCTCCGGATTAGGGACTATCAGCACTCAAATTAAAGGATTTTAAATAGTAGTAACTGGCGGATTCATGTTGATGAATGGCAAAACCAATACAATATTGTAAGTAATTAACCTCCAATTAAAATAAATAAATTTATATTAAAAAATAAATAGTAGTAATAAACTTTAAAAGTATTACATAGTATTTTTAAAGTAACAAATAAAACATTGATGTTTACTTTTTGTTTCCCTGGGCAACATGATCTTTTTTTTAAAGATCATGCTACTTTAAAATGATCTTTGTTAATAAAGTAGAACAGTGGTGTTTCAAAAGGGACTTATTCAAACATACCATCTGCTGTTACCATGTATAACAAGACTAATGTACTCAACACTTAATATGTGTTGTCATAATTAAATTCTGAATCACTAAGTTCAGTGCCCTGAAAAACTAATATCTTTGGACTACATTATATGGTGGATGATCTGCAACAGTAAAATTTTAAATTTTATTTTGCTCAATTTTAAAATTGGTTGGCAGTTCTGAGCACAGAATATTTATAATGGGCTCATTGTCCTGAAGCTTAGAATTGTCATCTTTCTTTTATTTAGTCAATAAAGTGTTTACTGAACAACTACTGTGTAATAAAGTCTGGGGTGAATTAGATACTAATTCAATTCTAATAAAATTATAGTCAAATGCAATTTATTTTTTTTTAATTTTAAATTTTATTTTATTTTTAAACTTTACAAATTGTGTTAGTTTTGCCAAATATCAAAGTGAATCCACCACAGGTATACATGTGTTCCCCATCCTGAACCCTCCCCCTCCTCCCTCCCCATACCATCCCTCTGGGTCGTCCCAGTGCACTAGCCCCAAGCATCCAGTACTGTACATCGAACCTGGACTGGCAACTCGTTTCATACATGATATTATACATGTTTCAATGCCATTCTCCCAAATCTTCCCACCCTCTCCCTCTGCGACAGAGTCCATAAGACTGTTCTATACATCAGTGTCTCTTTTGCTGTCTCGTACACAGGGTTATTGTTACCATCTTTCTAAATTCCATATATATGCATTAGTATACTGTATTGGTGTTTTTCTGGCTTACTTCACTCTGTATAATAGGCTCCAGTTTTCCAAAGCATTTCATGAAATATGCTCTTTCATGGAGCTTTTATAAGGTGATTCAAAAATTTTGATGGAAAAGCAAATGGTTAATAATCACCGGGATTATTTTGCAAAAAGAAAACACAGTAGAAGTCTTCACCAAATATTAGACTTGTAATACAGATGGTGTGTACCAATACAGGAAGCCCAGAAAATCCGAGAGACATATATGGAAACACACACACATATATATGGAAACACACACACACACACTTTAAATATCTTTAAAGTATTATGAACTGGATCAAAGCACTCAAGTTTGGTGCAGCTATATGACTGAGTTCTGACCAAAAGAATATGGAAAGAAGGTGCCTCCAAGCCTGATCCATGAGTCCTCACTTGGAATACCCCATGTTCTTTTTTCCCTGACCTGCTAGACAGATGTAGAAAATTCAGTGGCGCTCTCTGAGGACCAGAAGATGACAGAGCCACTAAATGGGAAAAATATGAATGACTGCACAGAGTGCAGACCTTGCACCATCCACTTTGTGCACCCCCAGTATACAGCAACATAACCAAGAAAAAAACCTTTCCTGTGTTAAACCTGGAAATTTAACATTGTTTAACAGTCAGCCCATTTTTACTAATATACTATAAAATTACATTCATATCCCTATCTCATCCTAGTCAACAATGAACTCTGAGGGCAAAAACATACAGTGTTTCATCCCATGTCACTTGCAAAAATAGGATGAATAAATATGTATTGAATTAATAAATATTCAATTAAGCCAGGAGAAAGAACTAATACATTTATAATGCTTCCCTGTACCCACTTCTCCTAAAGTAAGGTTAAAATAACCATGTACAGAAAAAAATTTCTTAAACATCAGAAAAATAAAATAGCAAGTTAACCATATTTCACTATTTCTCAAGTATTCTAGAATATGATATTTTGCTGCAGTAGAAAATAAAAGATTGATATGTAGTTTCCAAAAGACACAATCATGCATTCTTTAAAGCAATTAAATAAAAACACTTTTCAACCTCTATTCTCATAAGGAAGAGAACAATATTATCTATGTTCTATTGGTCCAAATTAATTTTGATCCCTAAGTTGGCATTTGAAGCAGGAAAATTTCACGGTGTCACTTTCCCAAGGCTCTTTTGACTACACATGCGTTTTGACACATTTACTGGAGGCAAACATTTGCCACCGCTAAGTCAAAGTGTATTCAAATGGCATGTAACGCACAACCTTCTCCCCTCTTTTTCTTTTCTTTTCAATTAATTTTTTTATTGAAGGATAATTGCTTTACAGAATTCTGTTGTTTTCTGATAAACCTCAACATCAATTAGCCATAGGTATACATATATCCCCTCCCTTTTGAACTCCCTCCCATCTCTCTCCCATCCCACCCCTCTAGATTGATACAGAGCCCATGTTTGAGATTCCTGAGACATACAGCAAATTCTCATTGGATATCTATTTTACATGTGGTAATGTAAGTTTCCATGTTACTCTTTCCATACATCTCACCCTCTCTTCCCCTCTCCCCATGTCCATAAGGCTATGCTCTATGTCTGTCTCTCCACTGCTGCTCTGTAAATAAATTCTTCAGAACCATTTTTCTAGATTCCAAAAACATAAATACAGTATACTAACGCATATATATGGAATTTAGAAAGATGGTAACAATAACCCTGTGTACGAGACAGCAAAAGAGACACTGATGTATAGAACAGTCTTATGGACTCTGTCGCAGAGGGAGAGGGTGGGAAGATTTGGGAGAATGACATTGAAACATGTAAAATATCATGTAAGAAACGAGTTGCTAGTCCAGGTTCGATGCACGATACTGGATGCTTGGGGCTAGTGCACTGGGACGACCCAGAGGGATGGTATGGGGAGGGAGGAGGGAGGAGGGTTCAGGATGGGGAACACATGTATACCTGTGGCGGATTCATTTTGATATTTGGCAAAACTAATACAATTATGTAAAATTTAAAAATAAAATAAAATTTAAAAAAAAGTCAAAAAAAATAAAAAAATAAAGTCAGAGCAAGGTTTCTAAGCCTTGTATAAAATGTAATGACACCTGAATGTTTCTGAGAAATGATATATTTACAGTTGTACAAAGTAGCCTTTATTGTTATTGTTCAAACACTTGTTCAGTGTTAAAACTTGCAAAAACTCAGGTTGTTTGAGAGAAAGCCTATCAGTGGTTTGTTTGTATGTTTGTGTGTAGACACAGTTTCACTAATCAGTAGTTTAATGGCTTTCAAGTGCAAGCAGTAACCAAAACCAAATACCTGATGTTGCCTTCTGTTAGATCTCACTTCCATGAGGATCTATAAAAATAATTTGTAATTATGAAATTGGTTATATACAAATAGGGGCTTTTACAATTTGCATGGCTATGTTAATATAAGTTCTCCCTTATTGGAAAAAAAAAAAGAATACAATATTTATTTTCTCTTTCTGACTCACTTCACTCTGTATAATAAGTTCTAGGTTCATCCACCTCAGAACTAACTCAAAGGCATTCCTTTTTATGGCTGAGTAATATTCCATTGTGTATATATACCACAACTTCTTTATCCATTCATCTGTCGATGGGCATTTAGCTTGCTTCCATGTTCTAGATATTGTAAATAGTGCTGCAATGAACAATGGGATACATGTGTCTTTAACAATTTTTGTTTCTTCAGGGTACATGCCTAGGAGTGGGATTGCTGGGTCATATGGTGGTTTTATTCCTAATGTTTTAAGGAATCTCCATAATGTCTTCCATAGTGGCTGTATCAATTTACATTCCCACCAACAGTGCAAGAGCATTCCCTTTTCTCCACACCCTCTCCAGCATTTATTGTTTGTAGACTTTTTGATGATGGCCATTCTGACCAGTGTGAGTTTTGATTTGTGGTTTTGATTTGCATTTCTCTAATAACGAGCAATGTTGAGCATCTTTTAATGTGTTTGTTAGTCATCTGTATGTCTTTGGAGAAATGTCTGTTTAGGTCTTCCCACTTTTTGAATGGGTTGTTTGTTTCTCTGGCATTGAGTTGTATGAGTTGCTTGTATATTTTGCAAATTAATCATTTGTCAGTTGTTTCATTTGCTCTTATTTCCTCCCATTCTGAGGGCTATCTTTTCACCTTGCTTATAGTTTCCTTTGCTGTGAAAAAGCTTTTAAGTTTAATCAGGTCCCATTTGTTTAGTTGTGTTTATATTTCCGTTACTCTAGGAGGTGGGTCATAGAGAATCTTGCTTTGATTTATGTCATCAAGTGTTCTGCCTATGTTTTCCTCTAAGAGTTTTATAGTTTCTGGTTTTACATTTAGGTCTTTAGTCCATTTTGAGTTTATCTTTGTGTGTATGGCATTAGGAAGTGTTCTAATTTCATTCTTTTACACATAGCTGTCCCATTTCCTCAGCACCACTTATCGAAGAGGCTGTCTTTGCCCCATTGTATATTCTTGCCTCCTTTGTCAAAAATAAGGAAACCATAGGTATCTAGGTTTATTTCTGGGCTTTCTATCTTTTTGCATTGGTCTATATTTCTGTTTTTGTGCCAGTACTATACTGTCTTGATGACTGTAGCTCTGTAGTGTAATCTGAAGTCAGGAAGGTTGATTCCTCCAGCTGGATTCTTCTTTAAGCCAACTGCTTTGGCTATTTGGGGTCTTTTGTGTTTCCATATGAATTGTGAAATGTTTTGTTCTAGTTCTGTGAAAAATGCCATTGGTAGTTTGATAAGGATCACATTGAATCTGTAGATTGCATTTGGTAGTATAGTCATTTTCACAATATTGATTCTTCCTACCCAGAAACATGGAATATCTTTCTGTTTATGTCATCTTTGATTTCTTTCATCAGTGTCTTATAATTTTCTGTGTACAGTTCTTTTGTCACCTTAGGTAAGTTTATTCCTAGATATTTAATTCTTTTTGTTGCAATAGTGAATGGGATTGATTCCTTATTTTCTCTTTCTGATTTTTCATTGTTACTATATAGAAATGCAAGTGATTTCTGTGTATTGATTTTGTATCCTGCGACTTTGTTAAATTAGCTCTGGTAATTTTCTGATACTATCTTTAGGGTTTTCTACGTACAGTACAGAGAAGGCAATGGCACCCCACTCCAGTACTCTTGCCTGGAAAATCCCATGGGTGGAGGAGCCTGGTGGGCTGCAGTCCATGGGGTCGCTAAGAGTCGGACATGACTGAGCGACTTCCCTTTCACTTTTCACTTTCATGCATTGGAGAAGGAAATGACAACCCACTCCAGTGTTCTTGCCTGGAGAATCCCAGGGACGGAGGAGCCTGGTGGGCTGCTGTCTATGGGGTCAACACAGAGTCGGACACGTCTGTAGTGACTTAGCAGCATGTACAGTATCATGTCATCTGCAAACAGTAAGAGCTTTACTTCTTTTCTGATCTGGATTCCTTTTATTTCTTTTTCTTCTCTGATTGCTGTAGCTAGGACTTCTAGAACTATGTTGAATAACAGTGGTGAAAGTGGACCTCCTTGTCTTGTTCCTGATCTCAGGGGGAATGCTTTCAGTTTTCCACCATTGAGAATAATGCTTGTTGTAGGCTTATCATATATGGCCTTTACTATATTGAAGAAGGTTCCTTCTATGCCCACTTTTTGAAGAGTTTTAATCATAAATTGGTGCTAAATTTTGTCAAAGGTTTTTTCCTGCATCTATTCAGATGATCATATGGTTTTTATCTTTCAATTTGTTAATATAGTGTATCACATTGATTGATTTGCATATATTGAAGAATCCTTGCATGCCTGGAATAAACCCAATCTGATCATGGTGTATAAGCTTTTTGATGTGTTGCTGAATTCTGTTCACTAAAATTTTGTTGAGGATTTTTGCATCTATGTTCATCAGTGATATTGGCCTGTAGTTTTGTTTTTGTGTGTTGTCTTTGTCTGGTTTTGATATCAGGGTAATTGTGGCCTTGTAGAATGAGTTTGGAAGTGTTCCATCCTCTGCAGTTTTTTGAAAGAGTTTAGAAGGATAGGCATTAGCTTTTCTCTAAATGTTTGACAGAATTGTCCTGTGAAGCCATCTGGTCCTGGGCTTTTGTTATTTGGGAGATTTTTTGATCATGGTTTCAATTCCAGTGCTTGTAATTGGGTTGTTCATAGTTTCTATTTCTTCCTGGTTCAGTCTTGGGAGATTTAAATTATCTAAGAATCTGTCCATTTCTTCCAGGTTATCCATTTTATTGCCATATAGTTGATCATAATAGTCTCTTATAATCCTTATATTTCTGCATTGTCGGTTGTAACCTCTCCTTTTTCATTTCTAATTTTGTTGATTTGTTTCTTCTCTATTTTGTTCTTGATGAGTCTAGCTAAAGGCTTGTCAATTTTGTTTATCTTCTCAAAGAACCAGCTTTTATTAGTTTTATTAATAAAAAATAGTTTTATTATTCTTTACTATTGTTTTATTAATTTTTACTAGTTTTATTCATCTTTACTATTGTTTCTTTAATTTCTTTTTCATTTGTTGCTGCTTGGATCTTTATGATTTCTTTCCTTCTACTAACTTTGGAGGTGTTTTGTCCTTCTTTTTCCAGTAGTTTTAGGTGTAAAGTTAGATTGTCTATTTGATAATTTTCTTGTTTCTTGAGGTAGGATTGTATTGCTATAAACTTCCCTCTTAGAATTGCTTTTGCTGCATCCCATAGGTTTTGAGTTGTCGTGTTTTCATTGTCATTTGTTTCTTGAAATTTTTTGATTTCTCTTTTGCTTTCTTCAGTAACCTGTTGGATATTTAGAAACGTGTTGTTTAATCTCCATGTGTTTGTGTTTCTTACAGTTTTTTTCTTGTAATTGATATCAAGTCTCACAGCATTGTGGTCAAAGAAGATGCCTGATATGATTTCAGTTTTCTTAAATTTACTGAGGTTTGATTTGTGACCCATGATGTGGGCTATCCTGGAGAATGTTCCATGTGCACTTGAGAAGAAGGTGTATTCTTCTGCATTTGGATGGAATGTCCTGACAATGTCAATGAGATCCATCTCATTGAATTTATCATTTAAGACTTGTGCTTCCTTATTAATTTTCTGTTGATAATCTGTCCATTGGTGTGAGTGGGGTGTTAAAGTCTCCTACTATTATTGTGTTACTGTCAATTTCTCCTTTTATGTCTGTTAGTGTTTGTCTTATGTATTGTGGTGCTCCTATGTTGGGTGCAGAGATATTTACAATTGTTATGTCTTCCTCTTGGATTGATCCCTTGATCATTATGTAGTGTCCTTTCTTATCTCTTGTAATCTTTATTTTAAGGTCTATTTTGTCTGATATGAGGATTGCTACTCCAGCTTTCTTTTATTCCCATTTGCAAAGAATATACTTTTCCATTTTCTCACTTTCAGTCTATATGTGTCTTTAGGTCTGAAGTGGGTTTCTTGTAGACAGCATATATATGGGTCTTGTTTTTGTATCCATTCAGCCAGTCTGTGTCTTTTGGTTGGAGCCTTTAATCCATTTATATTTAAAGTAATTATTGATATATATGCTCCTATTGCCATTTTCTTAATTGTTTGGGTGTGATTTTGTAGATCTTTTTCTTCTGCTGTATTTCTTGACTATATAAGTCCTTTTAACATTTGATGTAAATCTGGTTTGGTGGTACTGAATTCTCTTAACTTTTGCTTGTCTGAAAAGCTTTTTATTTCTCCATCAATTTTGAATGAGATCCTTGCCAGGTACAGTAATCTTGGTTGTAGATCTTTCCTTTCAGTACTTTAAATATATCTTGCCATTCCCTTCTGGCCTGCAGAGTTTCTCCTGAAAGATCAGCTGTTAAGAAAATGAGGTTTCCCTTGTATGTTACTTGTTGCTTCTCCTTTGGTGCTTTTAATATTCTTTGTGTTTAGTCTTTATTAGTTTGATTAGTATGTGTCTTGTCATGTTTCTCCTTGAGTTTATCCTGTATGGGACTCTCTGTGCCTTTTGGACTTCATTGACTATTTCCTTTTCCATGCTGGGGAAATTTTCAAATATAATCTCTTGAAAAATTTTCTCATACTCTTTCTTTCTCTCTTCTTCTTCTGACACCCCTATAATTGGTGTGTTTGATATTGTCCCAGAGGTCTCTGAGACTATCCTCAGTTCCTTTCATTCTTTTACTTTATTCTGCTCTTCAGAAGTTATTTCCACCATTTTGTCTTCCAGCTCACTGATTCGTTCTTCTGCTTCAGATATTCTGCTCTTGTTTCCTTCTAGATTATCTTTTACTTAGTAATTGTGCTGTTTGTCTCTGTATTTTTTTTCTTTAATTCTTCTAGGTCTTTGTTAATTGACTGTTGCATTTTCTGCATTTTGTTTTCAAGGTTTTTGATCATCTGTACTCTCATTATTCTGAATTCTTTTTCAGGTAGTTTGACTATTTCCTCTTCATTTATTTGGACTTCTGAGTTTCTAGTTTGTTCCTTCATTTGTGTAGTATTTATCTGCCTTTTTTTTTTTTTTTTTTTTAACTTATTGTGTTTGAGGTCTCCTTTTCCCAGGCTTCTAAGGTTGAATTCTTTCTTCCTTTTGGTTTCTGCCCTCCCTCCTAAGGTTGGTCCAGTGGTTTGTGTAATCTTTATTTAGGGTGAGATTTTGTTTTTGTTTGTTTGTTTGTTTTTTTCCTCTGATGGGCAAGGCTGAGTGAGGTTGTTAATCCTGTCTGCTGATGATTGGGTTTGTATTTGTTTTGTTTGTTCTTTAGATGAGGCATCCTGCTCAGGGTGCTACTGGTGGTTGGGTGATGCTGGGTCTTCATGCGTTTTTCTTTGTCTGAGTTCTCAGTATTTGATACTCCCTAGGGTTAGTTCTCTGGTAGTCTAGGGTCTTGGAGTCAGTGTTCCCACTCCAAAGGCTCAGGGCTTGATCTTTGGTCAGGAACGAAGATTCCACAAGTGGTTTGTTATAGCATTTAGTGAGATTAAAACAAATAACCCCAAAACAAGAAACCAAAGATGAACCCCAGACAAATGGTTGTTAGAAAATCAGGAAAAGAATAATTAAAATAATGGAATATACATATATACACCCATGAGCAAAGTCAAAACATTCCAACAAAAATAAAGTAGAATGTATTTGATCTGGTGAACATAGGAAATCAAAAATTATATTTACCAGTTAATAACAGAAGTAACTAAAGCACAAAGTGGAAAACAAAACTAAAGCAAGGTGCCAAGTGGGGAATAAAGTGCTGAAAACAAAACTAACAAATATTTTGAGAGGAAAGAAAGAAAAGAAAGAAAGAATAGATATGCAAAGTTAAACAGAGGTAGAAGAAGAAGGTTTATATAAAAATTAACTGCAAGGGGAAAATAACAGTAGGAAAAGCAAACAATGGAATAAATGTAGAAAAATATAATAGGTTTTTAAAAATTAAAAGTATAAAAAAAGAGAAAAGAAAAAAATGGAAGAAGAAAGAAAAAAGGAAAAAAAGGGAAAACTCCACAGAACTACAAAAGCCCAATGTAGATGCAGAGGTTTATAACAATAAAAAGTTTGACTGAATATCCATAAATACATATATACCCATAAGCAAAATCAAAACAGTCTAATGAAAATAAAGTACAGTAGATTGACCTGGCAAACAAAGGAAACCAAAAATATGTCTAGCAGAACAAAACTAACTAAAGCACAACTGGAAAACAAAACTAAAGCAAGGTGCCAACTGGGGAATTAAAGCAATGAAAATAAAATTAACATACATTGAAAGAAAGAAAGAAAGAAAGAATAGATATGCAAAGTTAAATAGAGGTAGATAAAGAAGATTTATATACATTAAAGATTAACTGCAAGGGGGAAAGAACAGTAGGAAAACAAAGAAATAAATTTAGAAAAAATAATAATAGGTTTAAAAAAGTAAAAATTAAAATTAAAAAAAAAAAGAAAAAAAAAAATAAGGAAAACTCCCTATAACCGCAAAAGCCCAATGTAGAGGCAGGGGTTTATAACAACAATAAAAAATGTGACTGTGAAAAGAAAAAAAAAAAAGCTCAAAGCCTTAATTAGATTTCATTGTGCCACTAAAATCGACAACTACAACGGTTGGGGGGGGGGGGAAAAAAAAAAAAAATCCAAAAGAATCTACAGAATAAGTCAAAAAATAAGAATAATGAATGTTTTCTTGAGTCACTGCTGTCAGAGTCCTTTCCCTCGCTGGGAGCCACAGTCCACCTCACCTCCCTAGGATGCCCTCCAACACTGTGCTGGTCTCTGGACCTGCTGTGGGGGCAGCTCAGATTCTAATCTGGTCCTACTACTCTGTGTTCTTGCCTCCAATGTCCACAGCTACCAGAACTAGTGCATTTTCTTTTGTGGGAGCTCTCAATGACCTACTATATATTTCATAGACACAGAGTCTGCCTAGTTGATTGTGTGGATTTCATCTGCAGCTTGTACAGCTGGTGGGAGGGTTTTGGGTCTTCTTCCTTAGTCACACTGCCCCTGGGTTACAATTGTGGTTTTATTTCCACCTCTGCATGTGAGTCATCCACTGGGGTTTACTCCTTAGGCTGCCCTACAGGACTTGGGTTTGCCCCTGCGAAGGCCAGGTGTGGAGGTGGTACAGCTGCTTGGGTCGCAGGGGTTCTGGCAGCACCAGGTACTCAGGGGAGTTGGTGGCTAGGGCAGCAGGAAATATAGTGCTCTAGAGGGGTATGGCAACCAGTATTGGCCAATACACTCCAGTGTCCTTGCCTGGAGAGCCCCCTGACAGAGAAGCCTGGCACGCCACAGTCTACAGGGTTGCAAAGAGTCTGACACTACTGAAGCCATCCTGCACGCAGACGCAAGATTTTTTTGGCCTGTGGCAGCTCTGCCCCAGTGAGAGTTGAGCGTGAAGGTGGTGCAGCTGCTTGGCTTGCAGGGACCCTGGCGGTGCCAAATGTGCTGGGACACGGACTGCCTCTGCTGCAGCAAATATGGCCCTATCAGTCTTTTTTCGAGTCTCTTGTAGCTGGCTATCAGAAGGCCTCTTTGGCCAGTCTTTCTCCATAGCTCCGCCCGTTCAGGCACTTAAGAGGGTGCCACTGCCTGGGGTCCTTCTCTGTTGTTCAGGGCATCAGTCACTTCAAGGAGCACCCTGGGTGGGGTCCTATTCTGTAGTTCAGAGCATCAAGTGTTTTATGTGCCAGCCTCTCTACTGTTCAGGTGCCAATGCCGGCATGTGAGGGGAGAGAGGCTATGGTGATGGGTCCACCTCCTACACATGACTCAGCAGTATCGCCTTGCTTCCATGGCTACCTGGCTTACCTCCACAGGCATTTCCCACCACAGTTTCCTCCCTCACATCCCCTTGATCCATCTCCCTATGGTCAACAGCAGCCCTCGCCCTGAGATTGCTCCACAATCCCTAAGCTCCCAGCTGCTGCACCTTCCAGGGGATCTATGACCCTGTCCGGGGTATATATGGCTGCTACAAGGACTGTCTGATTCTCATTCATTTAGGCTGCCACAGATCAGCTGTTTCACTCTCAGCCTTAAATGTTTCTCCTCTGACTCAGACAATTGTCCTGACTTGGGTATCAGACCCCTGCTTCAGTTCCCCTACCCACCAAAAGGAGGTCCTGTCCTACTAACACTCCTGTTTTTCCTTCTAGTTCCTTTGTCCTACCAAGTTTTGCATGGGTCTATATATTCTTTTCCACTGGTCAGGTACTCCTATCTGCTCTCAGCTGGTGTTCTGCATGCATTTCTGTGTCTGAAGGTGTATTCCTGATGTATCTGTGGAGAGAGATATACTCCATGTCCACCTACTCCTCCACTGGGCTCCGCTACCCGTGAGATTTTCCAGGCAAGAATGCTGGAGTGGGTTGCCATTTTCTCCTCCAGTAGATCTTCCAGACCCAAGGGCTGAACCCACGTCTCCCACATTGCAGGCGGATTCTTTACTGCTGAGTCACTGGGGAAGCCCATGGAAAGTGAGATACAAATAGATCAAAATACTGCCCCAATATCCTCCTTTTCCCAAAGAAAAGCCCACCCACAGAAAGTATACATGTCTATCCTTATTTTTAAATTTAAAACAGCTGTCATTAAGCAGAAGCTACATGTATTGATTTTTAAAAATTAGTATATGAAAAAAAATATGTATGTGTAGCTGAATCACTTTACTCTATAACCTGAAATTAACACATTGTAAATCAATTATACTCCCATTAAAAAAAGGAAATGCTCCAAAAAATGAATAAATTATGTAAAATAAATTAGTATGGCTATTATAGCTTTAAAAGAGAAATCAGAATTTGACATTTGAACCATTCATTCATGTAAACTGTTAGAATGGACAATTGCTTTAATGAAGAATGACAGATGGCCTTTTTTGAAATGAGCAAGTCTAGTAAATACATGTCTCTCAATTGTGTGTAGTGTGTCTGCCAAATGATGTCTAGGTGTCTACTTATCTTTACCCTACCTTACACTTATCTTGTGCTTTACTAGTTTCTTCGCCAAAGGATGGGACAGGGATAATTATGCCCCATATTTCTGGATATTAGGAATTGAAATTTTCACATGGTTTGTTTGTGTGAAAAAGTCCACACAATAAAATGGCCGCCTTAAAAAGTCAACAGCAAAATGCCATTTATCCTCTCTGCCCAACTTCCACCATTTCGCCAACTTTTGTTTTACGTGAATGTCTTCGTGCCAAAGGAACTTCTGGTGCTCAGATTCGTGATTTGATTTTCTAACTGTTGGAGCATTTTCTAGCTCAGCACAAATAAAAGCACACACATTTTCTTAATATACTTCTATATATATTACTCATATTGTTTTTATGATCTGCATTTTGGTCAAAAACAATCCTTGCTTTGATTACAAAGAAAGTTTTAAATATGTTTCTTGGTGGCGGGGGGCGGGGGGCGCGGGAATAAAAGGAAGACATTTTGAAATGAAGTACCAAGAAAAAATTGAATGGCAGTGTGTATCTGCAGTTCTGTTCAATGATGTTTACTTTCACATTAAACAACTCAATGTATTAAAATATACATTTTTAATTTTCTAATAAATCAAAACTAAGACACGAATTTTCAATATTTTTCTAGGTCAGGCAGTTTCATTCTGAAAACGTATCTGATTTACCAGATGCAGGGCTACAGGTGTCCTACAGTGTTGGTTGCTCAGCTGTGTCTGACTCTTTCCTACCCCATGGGCCGTAGGCAGACAGGTTCCTCTGTCCATGGAACTCTCCATGCAAGAATACTAGACTGCTCTGTAACAACTTAGAGGGGTGGGATGGGGATAGAGGTGGAAGGGAGGTTCAAGAGGGAGGGGATATATGTATACCTATGGCTGATTCATGTTGATGTTTGGCAGAAATCAACACAATACTGTAAAGCAGTTATCTTTAAAAATGAATAAATTTTAAAAATGTATGTACCCAAAAAATACTTTAGACATTAAAATCATATTTTAATAAAGGAATACTACAGTGGGTAGGCATTCCTTTCTCCAGAGGATCTTCCTGACTCAGGGATCAAATCTGGGTCTCTTGCATTGCAGGCAGATTCTTTACCATCTAAACCACCAGGGAAGCCCACTGGTGTTCTACACACACTCACAAAGGCACTTGTCCTGATCACAAAAGAGGTAATGAGAGCAGGGAAAGATGGTTCTATATTTAGAAACCTGAATTAGATGCTAGCAGAAGACGTAACGTGCTGAATTTAAAATGTCTACAGAATCAAATCTGACTTTTAAAACAAACAGCTTTACCACAGAAAGTCCAAATCGTGTCATCATTGTTCGAAACAAGAAGTAATAAACCTCATAAAAGAGAAGTAGTAGTGTTTTTCAGAGCCATTTCATGTCTTACAATGCTTACATATGGAAATAAAGCATATTATGATTCAGAGGAAATAAAACAACAAATTAAATACTGTCTAGACACACTCCATCTTAGGACTTCATGCTCTGTTGTTTTTATGAGAAGGATTACTCTATTCTGAATATCCCTAGCCAGAAATTTCCCCAAGAAAATAGCCCAGGCTTTTACAGGATACTGGAACAGCTGTAATCCAAAAATAGTAGGATGGGGGCAGAAGGCATCGGGGAGTATAAGAGATGTCTCAGCATATTCCTTTGATGAGATGTAAGACTGATGATGAATTGCTTTTACTGTTTTTTCTCACAGTTTAGTTCTACAATTATATAATGAAAAAGGGCATTGTACAAGAAAAACAATGTTATCATGTTGATTAAGCATAGTTATGAAAGAGAGGGAGGCCCCCTGAAAATTTAACAGAATAATCGTTCAGTTCTTCTTTCTTTCTCTACAATCTCTATGTCTTTATCAAAACCAAAAGTTTCCCTCTTATGATGGCTCACACTCTTATTTACCCAGAACAGACTGCTCGCTTGTTCTACAAACCCATATAGCCATTTATTTCTTCTACCTGACATTTTTCCCCCTAAATATTCTCTGCTGCTGCTAAGTCACCTCAGTCTCGTCCAACTCTGTGCAACCCCATAGACGGCAGCCCACCTGGCTCCTCTGTCTCCGGGATTCTCCAAGCAAGAATAGTGGAGTGGGTTGCCATTTCCTTCTCCAATTCATGCATGCATGCTAAGTTGCTTCAGTCATGTCCGACTCTGTGTGACCCTATGGACAGCAGCCACCAGGCTCCTCTGTCCATGGGATTTTCTAGGCAAGAATACTGGAGTGGATTGCCATTTCCTTCTCCAAAATATTCTCTAGGCACTTCAAATTCTACTTTACACATCCTCATTATCCTGATTGGTCATTCTGAGAAGTGATGAAATGTAATACTTGCATTCTGAAATGCCTCACCCTTGACCTTCCCTATTAAGGATCCATATATTAGTACACAAAGAAACATAAATCACTAATGATAGGTTTTGGTTGTTTCTCAAATAGTTCTTGTTCTTACAGGAAAAAAAAAGAAAAAAGTGTGTTCCTATACAGACTTTAGAGATATTAAAGAGTAAAAATGCTATAAATTCTTCTGATTTTGTTAGCAAAATCTCTATGTGTTAAAGCTATCTTCTGTTAAAGCAGCATTGCTTTTATAGATAGGTAGGTTTGTAGTTTGGAGAAGGAAATGGCAACCCACTCCAGTGTTCTTGCCTGGAGAATCCCAGGGACGGGGGAGCTTGGTGGGCTGCCGTCTCTGGGGTCACACAGAGTCCGACATGACTGAAGTGACTTAGCAGAAGCAGCAGGTTTGTAGTTAGAGGATGGTTAGATAGATAGGCAGATAGAGGGGGAAAATAGAGAAATAAAAAGGTATAGATATGTGCTTTATAAAATAAATAAGTGAATGAATGAGTCACTGATTCTCAGTGGGGTAGAAAGTTAAAGTGTTAGTCACTCAATCATGTCCAACTCTTTGTGACCCCATGGACTATAGCCTGCCAGGCTCCTCTGTCCATGGGATTCTCCAGGCAAGAAACTGGAGTGGGTAGTCATTCTTCTCTCTAGGGACATCCAAGTGAGTCAGTCTCTCTGCAGAGGGCTCTTTCTTGGTCTATTATCTACATGGCTTGAGTTTTAGAGAACAATCTAATTTTCAAATATTTTACTCCAGTATTATACCAACTGTATCCATTTTAGTGTTTAGGAAACTTGGTCACCAAATTTATAGTGGAAATTAATAAATGTTTGTGTCTCACATGTTTCTGTTAGGATCTTCCAATTTTTTTCTTTAAGAGAAAACACATAAATGTTCAGTTGTAGGACAACTTCCAGTTTTCAACTTTCCACTTTGGTCACTTCTCAGTTCTCATCTTTCTTGACCCAACAGCAGCATTCAGTAAGTTGACCACTTTCTCCTTCTTGAAAATTTTTTTAGCTTTGTCACATCACTCTCTTTTAGTTCTCTTCATACATCACTGGCTGCTTCTTCTCAGTCACTTTGGGTGATTCTTCCACATCTACTTGATTTCTAAACATTGTCCTGCCCCAGGGCTCAATCTTTGGATGTCTTTATATATCTACAAGTTCATGTAGTTTCATGGCTTTAAATTCCATTTATATACCACTGATGCTCATAGTTATAGTTCAACCTGGAATTCTAACATGAAGTCCTTTCTGTCTACTCAAAATCTCCACACATGTTTAATACAAATTTAAATTCAATATGCTCAAAACAGAACTCTTGCTTTTCCCCTCAACTTTAATTCTCCTGCAGTTAACCTTATCTCTACCAATAGCAATTCATAAATCCAGTTGTTTGGGCAAAAAATGCGGTTCGGTTCAGTTCAGTCACTCAGTCGTGCCCGACTCTTTGCGACCCCATGAATTGCAGCACACCAGGCTTCCCTGTCCATCACCAACTCCCGGAGTTCACTCAGACTCACGTCCATCGAATCAGTGATGCCATCCAGCCATCTCTTCCTCTGTCGTCCCCTTCTCCTCCTGCCCCCAATCCCTCCCAGCATCACAGTCTTTTCCAATGAGTCAACTCTTCGCATGAGGTAGCCAAAGTACTGGAGTTTCAGCTTTAGCATCATTCCTTCCAAAGAAATCCCAGGGCAGATCTCCTTCAGAATGGACAGGTTGGATCTCCTTGCAGTCCAAGGGACTCTCAAGAGTCTTCTCCAACACCACAGTTCAAAAGCATCAATTCTTTGGCACTCAGCTTTCTTCACAGTCCAACTCTCACATCCATACATGACCATTGGAAAAACCATAGCCTTGACTAGATGGACCTTTGTTGGCAAAGTAATGTCTCTGCTTTTGAATATGCTGTCTAGGTTGGTCATAACTTTTCCTCCAAGGAGTAAGCGTCTTTTAATTTCATGGCTGCAGTCACCATCTGTGGTACTTTTCTTTAATTTTTCTGTGAGCCTCATATCCTACTGTCAATCTTATTGTCTCCACTTAAAAATATATCCATAATACTACCAATTCTCAGTATCTTTCTGTTCCAATTTTCTTATCCACATCCATTGCTATGATCTTGGTTAAGCTATTATCGCAAACCTGGATTACTGCAATAATTTTCTTGGTTTTTTAATTCCTGTTTTCCTATAATCTATTCTTTTTTTAATTAATTTTATTTGTTTATTTATTTATGGCTGTGCTGGGTCTTTGTTGCTGGGCAGGCATTTCTCTAGTTGCAGCGAGAAGGGGCTACTTTTCATTGCATGCCCAGGCTTCTCATTTCGGTGGCTTCTATTGTTGAGGAGCACGGGCTCTAGGGCCAGCAGGCTTCAGTAGTTGCAGTGTCTGGGCACAATAGTTGTGGTTCCCTGGCTCTAGAGCACAGGCTTGACAATTGTGGCACTCAGGCTTAGTTGCTCCACAGCATGTAGATCTTCCCAGATCAGGGACTGAACCTGTGCCTCCTGCATTAGCAGACATATTCTTTACCACTGAGCTACCAGGGAAGCCCTCCTATAGTCTATTCTTAACACAACAGGCAGTGATCATTTAAAACCCAACCATTTACCAACAATTAAAAAAAAAAAAAGTCAGATCATGTCCTTCTTCTGCCCAAAACTCTCCCGTGGTTTCCTGCCTTTTCCAGGGTAAGGCCTCTAATACCTTAAGTGGTCTGGCTCCCCACGAGCTCTTCCATCAGTCTTCTCATTTGTTGTGCACCAGCTATACTGACTTTCTTGCTTTCCCTTGAACACATGCCAAGCACTCTGCCACCTCAGGGCTTTTGCACTGGCTGTTCCCTCTGCCTAGAATAATCTTTCTCTACTATTTCCAAATCTCACTGGTTATTTTTATCAATTATCTGCTCAGTTTTCACCTTATCAAAGAGATCCTCCCTGACCACACTAATATAAAATAGTAACATTTCATTTTCTACCTCACTGATAATGGTTAATTTTTGCCTGAGGCACATTAAGACCATCAGACATACTACATTTTGTGTTAGAAGGGACTCCCTGAACTGTGTTACTGGGTAGAGAAAATCTCCTGGAATATTATAACAGTGAGCAGGCAGGATCCTGGCAGGAATAAGAAGGACTGGGCAAAGGCACTGGGGAAGAAGACTAGTTTGTGGAAAAGACCTTTCTTTCTGTGGACGGAGCCTAGTGCTGCCAGACAACCAGCTCTTAAGGCCCTGAAGTAGTTTTAATGGCTCTGAAAGGGGTTAGTGGGAAGGTGGAGAAATTTGCAGACTTGTATTTTTTTCATGAGATACTGGAGGTGGAATAGTCAATCAGTATTAGCATCACTTTCCTCCAGTGCTTGCCATATTAAACTATACCAGTGCTCAAACTGCAGGGTTTCCCACAACAGAGCAGGTATCCCAATGGCTGAGGGCAATTCCCTGATGAGGAGGGCTCACTCTTTACTTATCCTCTTCTGCGGCAATGGTTTCAATGGAAAGCAGTGAGTTGTAAATGCCATAGGACATCACAAGTCTGGGAGCTGACACGGCCCATCATGGATCACTTCCAAATTCCTGGCTTCCCTAAAGCCAAATGCCTGTTTCTCAGCTTATAAAAGCAATATTCCGGCAGAGACCACTTTGAAAATTTGCACCCAAACTAAACTTCAAGGATTTGAGAAATCACATAAATAGTTTTTTCTTTCCATTTCCAAAAGTGGAAAAATGGAGGGTATTTTTAAGGGTAAAGAGCTTTTCTGATTAAGTGGCTCATTGATCAACCCTACTTAGTGACACCAGGGTCAGTCTTAACTGTCACAATCCCCAGACAAAATGGTAAGGTAGGAGAAGTATGTTCTGTGTACCTTTCCACCCTGGAAACTCTCTTTCCAACTCTGTTCTCTTATCCTCAACCAAGAGGCCACTTTAAGCCTATTTACTTTGTTTCCTCTCTGGAAAATATATTTTAGCTCTGCAGTAATATGAAGGTCACCAAGAGCCATTAGGAGGATAGAGGTAGAACCTGGAGGCAAACTTAGGTCAACTGCTAAGGAGAGCAAGACCTATAAGCCAAAACCTTGTCAGTGAAGTCTAAAACTAGTACCGGGGCTATGCTGGAGTCAGAGCAAGAAGCACTCATCTGAGGATCTGGGATACACACACACAAAAACTCATAGGCAAATAAATTCAAGATCAAAGTGAGTAATGGGTTGAAAGGATTATGTTTTGGGGTAAGGCATAGGAAACAAGAAACCTAGACAGTGTATTTAAAAGCAAAGACATCACTTTGCCGACAAAGGTCTGCAGAGTCAAAGCTATGGTTTTTCCAGTAGTCACGTACGGGTGTGAGAGTTGGATCATAAAGAATGCCGGGCCCTAGAGAATTGATGCTTTCAAACTGCAGTGCTGAAGAAGACTCTTCAGAGTCCCTTGGACTGCAAGGAGATCAAACTAGTCAATCCTAAAGGAAATCAACCCTGAATATTCATTGGAATAACTGATGTTGAAGCTGAAGCTCCAATCCTTTGGCCACCTGATGTGAAGAGCCAACTCATTGGACAAGACCCTGATGCTGGGAAAGATTGAGGTCAAGAGAAGAGGGTGACAGGATGAGATGGTTAGATAGCATCACTGACTCAATGATATGAGTTTGAGCAAACTCTGGGAGATAGTGAAGGACAAGGAAGCCTGACGTGCTGTAGTCCGTGGGGTCACAAAGAGTTAGACACAACTTAGAGGCCTAACAACAACAACAGTAGGGAACAGGACATGTATGTAATTGGTCTGAATGAACTCCCAGCTTTGTGTGTTTGTTTTGTGTGTGTATGTTGGGGGGGTGGGTTTCTCCTTGGAAAACTAAAGACTACTGTGTACTAGGTACACTTCTAGTGTTCTTATAGAGACAACTAATATTTACTGAGCACCTTCTCTGTGATAGACCAGGGCTTTACTTGAATTATTTTATTGAATTCTTGCAACTGTGGTGTAAGCACTATGTTTACTCCCATCATTTGTTTAAATTTATAGAGTAATATGTGTAGAATTTAGGCTTTGAATCCAACTCTGGCTGATTCTAGAGACAACGCCCACTCCAAACAGCCATTTGGCCTCCATATGGTAGAGTGTTGGATTAACATACATCCCACATTTGACACCCAGCAACACTTCCCAGGGTCTAAGTGAATAAACTAGGACCTCTTTAAAATCCTCCCTCAGGTAATGCTGTTCACCTGAAACTTTCAATGATCTTTATGGTTCCCTGGTTTCTGTGATAGTAATTTATCTGCCTTGATATTTCAGAATTTAATGAACTAGGCTTGGCCTGCAGGATCTGGTCTCTGGAATATTAGCTCTGGTATGAAATCTAATGTAACTTTTAATTCAATCCAGATGAACCTAATGGAATCAGCCTTAAATAGGTATTACCATAAAGAAAACTATTACAAAGGTGTGGGTGATGACAATTATATTATAAATGTTATCATTTCCTAATAACATGCCAGGTTGACTAAATTCTCCACTGGGATTTCTGAATCCTATAAACTGTGACCCAGAGGACAAACTGCCCAAAGTCACTGAAGGGATTTCTGCTAATAATCGGAGTACAGTGCATAATTTTATTCTTAATTTCCTAAACTCTATGCTGGAATAGCAATACTGAGTGAACATTTGCTGTGGGTCTCCTCAGTCCAGGGACTCATACATTATTACACCATTTATTGGTATTCGTTCATGCAACATGGAATCACTGAGCATATCTGGAATGGGCCATTCCTTGGGCCTAAGCAGTGAATATGTCAGGCATTATGAAGCTTATGGTATAAAGTGAGAGCTAGTGGAGGTGATGGAATTAAAGCTGAGCTATTTAAAATGTTAAAAGATGATGTTGTTAAAGTGCTGTACTCAACATGTCAGCAAATTTGGAAAACTCAGCAGTGGCCACAGGACTGGAAAAGGTCTGTTTTCATTCCAACCCAAAGAAGAGCAATGCCAAAGAATGTCCTGCTGCTGCTAAGTCACTACAGTCGTGTCCGACTCTGTGTGACCCCATAGACAGAAGCCCACCAGGCTCCCCCGTCCCTGGGATTCTCCAGGCAAGAACACTGGAGTGGGTTCAAACTACCCTATAATTGTGCTCATTCCACATGGTAGCAAAGGTATGTTCAAAATCCTTCAAGCTAGGCTTCAACAATATGTGAAACGAGAACTTCCAGATGTACCAGCTAGGTTTAGAAAAGGCAGAGCAACCAGACATCAAATTGCCAACTTTTGCTGGATCATAGAGAAAACAAGGGAATTCCAGAAAAACATCTACTTCTGCTTCATTGACTATGCTAAAGCCTTTGACTGTGTTGATCACAACAAATTGTGGAAAATTCTTTAAAACATGGGAGTACCAGACCACCTTACCTGCCTCCTCAGAAACCTGTATGCAGGTCAAGAAACAACAATTAGAACTGGACATGGAACAATGGACTGGTTCAAAATTGGGAAAGGAGTATGTCAAGGCTGTATATTGTCACCGTGCTTACTTAATTTATAGGCAGAGTACATTATGCAAAATGCCAGCCTAGATGAATCACAAGCTGGAATCAAGATTGCTGAGAGAAATATCAATAACCTCAGATATGCAGATGATACCACTCTAATGGTAGAAAGTGAAGAGGAACTAAAGAGCCTCTTGATGAGGGTGAAAGAAGAGAGTGAAAAAGCTGGCTTAAAACTCAACAATCAAAAAACTAAGGTCATGGCATTTGGTCCCATCACTTCATGCCAAATAGAAGGGGAAAAAGTGGAAGAAAGGACAGATTTTATTTTCTTGGGCACCAAAATCACTGTGGACAGTGACTGCAGCTATGAAATTAAAAGACGCCTTGCTTCACGGAAGGAAAGCTATGACAAATCTAGACAGTGTATTAAAAAGCAGAGATATCACTTTGTGGACAAAGGTCTGTATAGTCAAAGCCATGGTTCTTCCAGTAGTCATGTCATGTACGGATGTGAGAGTTGGACCATAAAAATGGCTGAGTGCCGAATTGATGCTTTCCAATAGTGGTGCTGGAAAAGAGTCTTGAGAGTCCCTTGGACTGCAAGGGACTCAAACCAGTCAATCCTAGAAGAAATCAACCCTGAATATTCATTAGAAGGATTGATGCTGAAGCTGAAGCTCCTATACTTTGGTCACCTGATATGAAGAGCCAACTTACTGGAAAAGACCCTGATGCTGGGAAATATTGAAGGCAAAAGGGGAAGGAGGCAGCAGAAGCTGAGATGGTTGGATGACATCATTGACTCAATGGACATGAGTTTGAGCAAACTCCAGGAGATAGTGAAGGACCAGGAAGCCTGGCATGCTGTAGTCCATGGGGTCACAAACAGTTGGACACAATTTAGTAACTGAACGACAACCAAGTCATGTTGTAATGTTGAGTGTAATAACCGTTAAAAGACCCCATTCCAGCTGCTAACAAGCTGTACTTTCCAGCCATACTGTAATCTTAATAAACACTATAAGCTCCTACAGTCAAGCTGATACTGCTCCAGGGTCTCACTGAGATAAAGACTGTTCTTGAAAGACTTGAAAGACTCCCGCCTATAATGATCTACACTTCAATAGAGAGTGGATTTATTCCTGCTTCTGTATATTCTTACTATGTATACAATTTTCTCTTTGTGGAAAACTTTTTCCTTCCATTTGTTTATCAAATTCTTGCCTTCTACAAAGCCCAGTTCAGGTTCCTTTCTTTTCTGAAACACTCTGTGACATAAAGTGTCACCTAAACTCCCAGGACATTCATTATTTGTGCCACTTCTTATCATGTTTTCTTGGATCACTTATCTTTTCTTATATCTACCCTCTAGGAGTATTTTATTGGAGAGGAAAATGGCAACCCACTCCAGTGTTCTTGCCTGGAGAATCCCAGGGATGGGGGAGCCTGGTGGGCTGCCATCTATGGGGTCGCACAGAGTCAGACACGACTGAAGTGACTTAGCAGAAGCAGCAGCAGCAGGAGTATCTTACCTTTTTATCTAATATTCTGTTGTTTAGTAAAGTACCTAACATTCAATAACCATTTTACCCAGATAAATGGTCACTGATGATAAAAATAGATATTTTTCTCTGAAACTGATGATTACCAGACCTAAACGGTAAGCCTTTCCAAGGTAAACACTTTGTGACAATTAGTTTTGGGCCAGAAAGATTCACCCTTAGACTCTGGATCTTCATATTTTTTTAAGGTATCTTTTCATGCCATCTCTGAATCTTCATATTTCCTTTAAGGTATCTTTTCATGCCATGGGTGCTGAGATTAGATTTTTCAGCACTGGCTTCATTTGGGGTGGTGTATTACAGAGAGGAAGCAGGAAGCACAAAATAAGAAAGGAGAAACAGGTTTATGGTTTGAGACTGGCTACAGTCCTGATATACTGTGGGAAGTAGCTGACTGTTTGGTACCAGGGATTGTATAAGCAGTATAAACAAGAAGGAATAAAGAACTGCATGAATAAAGAATTGAGTGACAATCCAAGACAAGGCACCAAGAATTAAGAGAACATAAAAAGATAAGTTCAAATACTTATTGTCAAAGAAACGTCAAGAATGTAACAGAGGACAACTCATCTGATCAAAGGCCAGGGAAGCTATAGGTATCCAGACCACAATCTAGGCAGTGAGAGAATGGGAACCAAATCAAGCAAAGAATCTGAACAGCAAGGATCAGGAACTCAGGACAACAGTTCCAAATGGTCTCTGTAGTAAGTGGTACTCAGTATTTGTTGAATAAATGAATGAACAAAAAGGATACATTGGAACTAGGCTGAAATCTAAATAAATCTGCCCTCAGATGCATTCCTTGCCCTTGCTCCTCTCAACGCTAATACAAGAAGATGGTCCCCTGGGAGATGGCGCTTCCCAGGTGACTTCCTTGTGGGTTCAGCAGCACTAATAGGAGATTGGAGTGACAGGGTAAAGCCATGGTCCTCTTCCCCTTCTATATGGCTCCAGTTGGCATTTCAAGCAACAGCTGTTTCCTTCCTGCCTCTAGTTCTCAATGGGTTAGCCCATTGAGGTTCTAAACTCTGAGCTTTGGTAAAACCACCCTGTACATTTGTCTCTCTAGCCCAGCAGGATCAAACAGATATATAATGTAAGAATGTTATATGTAAGTTTTTATTTTTTAATAGCCACATTTTAAAAGTCAAAATTAAAGAATAAGATTAATTTAGATACAATATATAACTCAATATATTCAACATATCATTTCTCTGTATATTCAATATAAAATCTATTTATGAGATATTTTTATTCTTTTTCTCAGATTCATTCTTCACAATCTCACATGTATTTTACATTAAGAACATACCATAGTTCAGATCAGCCACATTTCAAGTGCTCAAAAACAAAGTGTGGTTGGATTCCAAGCTGGACAGCACAGTTCTAGCCTACTGGTGAGAGTAGTCTCCTGCTACTGCTAATTTGAGGGGGATGCCTCACCATTGGGCTTCCCAGGAGATGCTAGTGGTAAGGAACCCACCTGTCAATGCAGTAGACATAAGAGACTTGGGTTCGATCTCTGGGTTGGGAAGGTCCCCTGGAGGAGGGCATGGCAACCCATTCCAGTATTCTTGCCTGGAGAATCCCATGGACAGAGAAGTGCAGCGGGCTACAGTCCATGAGGTTGCCATGAGTCAGACACGACTGAAGTGACTTAGCACAACTTAGTACCCACGCTTCACCATTACTCCTTGTTTTGCTTTTAAGCTATGACATCACTTGAGTAACTAACTTCCTGAACTAAAATCTCTCCATTGTAGGAGACATAAATATTCAGAACACAGTTCTCAACTGTGGACACAGTTGTGGAAGGAGAGGGTGGGACGAATTAAGAGAGTAGCATGGAAATATATGCATTGCCATATGTAAAATAGATAGCCAGTGGGACCATGTAAATGGTCAACTAATATTTGACAAGGGAACCAAGAAGATTCAATGGGGAAAGGAAAAGCTGCTATTTGCCACAACACGGATGAACACAGAGGCCATTATGCCCAGTGATACATAAGTAAGACAAATAAAGACAAATACTGCATGATTTCACTTAAATGTGAACTCTGAAAAAAGAAGTCAACTCATAGTAACAGGAAGTAGTATGCTAGTTACTAGGAGCTTGGAGGGTAGAGGAAACAAGGAGATGCTGGTCAAAGGGTAAGCACTTTCAGTTATAAGATGAATAAGTTCTAGTGACCCAATGTACAGCATGGTGACTATAAATAATACTAATGTAATGTATCATATTGTACACTTGAACTTTGCTAAGACAGTAGTATTCTCACCACAAAAATAAAGAGGGGTAACTATGTGAGATGATAGACATGTTAATTTGCTTGATTGTGGTAATCTTGTCACAATGTACACCTATATCAAAACATCATATTGAACTACCTAAGCACATACAATGTTTATCTGTCAATCATACTTCAAGTAAGCTTAGGGTGAGGGGAAGAGAGAGTTACAGAAGAAAACTTCAACAGTGATCACCACAGAGAGCAATTTTTGCCAATCACAGTCTTAAAATTATGGTTAACAACATTCTGGTAATGCTGGGAAGGGTGTCTCAAATTCTTTCAGCAAGCATACTTTCTCATTCAACTATCCTTCAATTTATCAAGAAACTCCTTTTCTTCCCCTGCTCCATAGGGGTAATTCCATGCACACTAAGCAGTCCTCATAACCATTTGGCTTCCCATGCATTCTACCTATCAAATAGAAAGCACAAGCTACGCAGATTCAAAAACTTGGTCTTTCTCTCTGTTTCCTCACTGGATACTTACTTCAAGGTGTCTTCTCCAAATGGTGTCCTGCTCCATGAACATGGCAGACTCTGGCAGGAGTCTCTTGTAGTGCTTCCAGTCAGAGACCTCACCTGGCAGGTCTTAGCTCTGTGAAGAAAGAGGAGATGGATTCTATTCAGCTTTTATAGCCATAGAGAGTTAGAAGGAACTGGAGTGTCTACTGGTCCAAATCCATATTTTTTACACATGGGGAGCCCATGGGGATTTAAAACATTGCCCAAAGTTATGCAGCAAGTTTTGTAGCAGAACAGAGATTATGACCTGTTTTCTGCTTCTTGGAACAGTGTTTTTTTTTAATGCTGTGTCACAGATTATTACCTTAGATCCTAGATAAAAATCTCAAAGTTATACTTGTCTAGCATTTAGATTTCCCAATGCAAAAACTCAAGTACTACTTGGCCTGCTAACAAATGACAGCTTAGTTGAAGTTTTATGTGTGGTATGAATTTGGGACATTGGGTTAGGATCTGAGATGCTGCATTAAATATCATGGACATGAGCATAGTGCACCAGGTTTT
The DNA here is from genome assembly GCF_027580195.1 of Bos mutus. Classification (NCBI taxonomy): domain Eukaryota; kingdom Metazoa; phylum Chordata; class Mammalia; order Artiodactyla; family Bovidae; genus Bos; species Bos mutus. The sequence continues at coordinate 48,111,288 of NC_091626.1, read as the reverse complement.
AAAAGTGCATAATTTTGTCTCTCCTATCTTTTGCTGGGTGATGCTGAGAATGATAGTTTAAAAATGGAATGTAATTCATCTCAAATAATGAACTATTTTGTAGAAAATAAATATATAAAGATTCAAACTGACAAAATGCAATAACATTCATTCACTCACTGGTTATTGCACTAATCAAAGGCCTAGACAATAAGGAGAAAACAATAAGCAAAAGAGATCAAGTTTTTTCCTGTATGAAACTTAGATGCTGGGATAGAAGCCACATAATAAGCATGTGTCAGATAAAAAACAATTACAGTGATAAACATGAAGAAAATTGCAGGTTGCCATGATAGAGAATATTGGGGCATTTACTTTGGATAAGGTGGCTAGGGAAGGTCTCTCTAAAATGATGACACTTAAGTTGAGTTTAAAACTGGAAGGCTGTGCAATTTCCCAAAAAGAGAGGAAAGCATTCTAGAGAGAGGAAAAATGTATAACAGTGCTAACGTGATAAGTTCCAGGCTTTTAACTGTATGTGATAAACCAGGAGCATTTGGAATGTAAGCAATTCTGTCATGTAGTAAAATAAAATCAGTCTTAATTCATATTTGTCTTATCATCAAATAAGGAAGTGTAGACTCAAAAGCATGTATGGACACAAGAAACTGAGCCCATTCATAACTCTGGCTTACATGTGGTTCCCAGAGGCTTCCCATAGAGTGCCCAAAGGTTGTAACTGAGAACAAACAGAATAAAACAAAAAACACCCTGGATAAGGGCCCTGAAAATAAAAGGGAATATTCCATCAATAAGTAGCAGTTTGAGTTTGAGATCTAGAAGGAAGGGCACTAATTAAAATTCCCCACCCTCTCTCTGATCCCTTAGACAAGCCATTTTAACACAGAAATTGCCAAGAAAAAGCACAACAGTGTGGGAAAAAATCATCTTAAATAGACTTGTTCATGGTATGAGAGGTGAAGTAGAAGGCAGAGTGTTGCTTTACTCTACCTCATCAGGGAACATACCCATTGGGTGACAAATTTTTCTCTGCCATGAGCATATCTGTGAATGACTGTGCAAGTGCCCTGGGTATTGATTTTGTGGTTAAAAATAATGTCTGCAAGTAGGTAAGTTCACAAGACAGACTCCACAAATAGTGAGGGTTGACTATATATAATGTATTGAGTAAGTTTCAGGCCCTGTGTCAAGCACTTTACGTGCATCACCCTACTTAATCCTCCTGGTAACTCTGTCAGATAGGTACAACTTCTATAACTGTGTGCAAACTGAGATTAAGTAAATTTTCAGAAGTCACACAGTTTGTAAGCAGTGGAGCTAAGACTCCTACCCTGGGGTCTCTGAATCGAGAGCCTGTGTTTTTAACCATTATGCTGAATTGTCTCCATGAATATGATACCTCGCATAAGATTTTCTTGCATTGGTAGAGGCCAGTGGATGAAGGCCATATTCTATGTATACAATAGTCACTTCTTCAGAGGATGAGTGTAATCTAGACCTGACTAATCCTGAAAATCATAGCACACTATCTTCTCAGTCTCTGTGCCTTACAACAGTAAAATATTGACTATCCATAGGAAGAGCTTAAAAGATGTTCAGCTCATATACTTAAGTCTGAATTGTTTAATAAGGAGGATACTCAGTGCTACAAGAAAATTCTCTGAATTTAAGGCATAAGATCCAAAGTTCAAATCCCTGTAGTGTTTGAGGTTTTGGAATTAGATTTTCCACATCACTAAAGCACAAATATCAATTTTAATATAAGAAACATGAAATTCTGTTTTAAAAATATTTTAAAAATGAGTAACTATAAAAGGCATCATTTATTGAAATCCTATTTAATGTTCAAATGAAAACACAATTGAGGCACTCATTGCTATGTGTAAGTGGTTTTGTATAAGCGATGAATGTTTCGAAGCTTGCACACACTTTGTTCTTTTTCCAAATAAACACTATATGGATCTATATGCTCAATCCTTGACTAAGTTTTTCCTCCAATTGGCTTATTGATAAAGTGTTCTATTTTTTTAATGGATTCTGCAATGAGCATTAATTTCATGACTGAATTCAGAGCTTGTTAAACTTAGAATACTTGTCTTGAGTGACTCACAATCACTTATTGTTCTGCATTGCTTTGTATCAAGTATCCTACATGTCAGTCCCCACAGGATATAAATAGACCATAATAATATTTAGCAATATAAAATGAGGACAATGACTATCCTCATCCGTCACTCCCTTTCTCATGAGGGTGTGGTGTTCATTGTTTATTGCTTGGAGAGATTTGCCAAGAACAATGGCTACTCAAGCCAGTAGCATTTATTCCAGCTGCATCTTGAATTGATTAAAAACTATTTCTCCGGGCAAAGAGTAGCTTCACCTTAAGCCAAAGGATGAGTGTGATTAAGGGATTTGATTGGACCATTAGAGAAACAATGACACGGAAACTGAGAGCGAGATGATGGTTGTGCTCGTCTTTTCAGATGCCATGTGAATGTATAACTACTTAGGTTTGACTGAATCAAATATCCAATTTTTAACAAATATACAGATATTACTTTTTCATTCATTGGGTTTTGATAGTCAAGAAAAAATGTGAATAAATAAATTGATGATAAAAATTAGGAAATTCATCTGGTAGAGACTGGGCAGTCAACGCTTTATTTTCACTTTGTAATTGGTACACAGGTAAGCAATATTCTACTTCAGTACAACTGGTAACACTCAGATAATCTAGGAAAATATTCAAGACATACAAAAGGAAATACTAATTCTGAGGAAGTGTGGTAAGAGAAAGGGTAAGTTGGCATCTCTGCAATAGTTCATTCATTCCAGAGAAATGGGCAAGTGTTGGAGCTGAAGTAAGTTCCAAAGAAATAAAAACATTCCACCTGGACTGGGTGACAAATAGATATACTTCAATAATATTTACATGCAAGAAAAGAGAAGTTTTGGATAACAATTTCCTTAACTGCTCAGAATGACTGGAAAGTATATGAATTTAGATGCCAGTGCATAGATTAAGTAGCAGAACACTGAGAAAAAAATCAAAGTAGCTATATTGGAAATCATATGTTTTCAGCTGCAAAACAACACAGAAATTTTCTAGTCCTTGTCTGTATGTGTGTGCATGTGCGTGTGCGTGCACACTGAGTGTGTCCAACTCTTTGCAGACCCATAGACCCCAAAAGACTGAAGCCTGCCGGGCTCTTCTGCTCATGGAATTTTTCAGGGAAGAATACTGGAGTGGGTTGCCATTCCAGTATTCAAATGGATACTGGAGATCGAACCCACATATCTTACATCTCCTGCATTGGTGGGAGGGTTCTCAACCACTGGTGCCCCCTGGGAAGCCCAAAATGAGCACATTCCAAAGAAAATCATTTTTTCCTGAAAAGTCTAGTTTAATCTCGGCTTCCCTGGTGGCTCAGATGGTAAAGAATCTGCCTGCAATGCAGGAGACTGGGATTTAATCCATGGGTCACAAAGATCCCCTGGAGAAGGAAATGATTGCCCACTCCAGTATTCTTGCTTGGAGAATTCCATGGACAGAGGAGCCTGGCAGGCTACAGTCTATGGGATCACAAGGAATTGGACACTACTAAGTGACTAACCTTTTCACTTTTCACTAGTTTAATCTAAGGGCCTTTGCAAGGAAGGCAGGGAGATTTTGTCCAAAGAACAAGTAATTTAGAAAAACTATGAAGTTGCAATTGATTATTAAATAACAATAGGCTAGCATTGCAACAGGGGAAGAGGAGTTGTTTAGAAAAACATTAATATTTTAGCTTATACATACTTAATGAATCTCATATTTCTAAATATACATCATCATGTAATACATATACCCTAGTGTTACAGGTGTAGTTTTTCTCTTACTGATGTTATGTGGCCAGAGGGAAGGTTTGGTAAGTTATTTATGTATTATCTACTCTAAACCTTTCCTTTGTGGAAGAGAGACAGGCCATTCTGACTCCCAGATGACTGGCTTCAGTCAAGGAAGAACAGAGGCAGTCTTTAAAATATGTGGCATCCTTTTTTTCTAATTAACAGAAATATAAATTATTTCTATTAATATTTTCACTGCTCCCTCATAATATATGTGAGCATTTCTTCACATAGCTCTAGCCTTAGATTCACTCTTTATAACTAATACTGTTCAAATTATTATATTTTATAGGAATATCTACATGATTCTACATGTAGATTCATGTTAAGTACTTAGTACATTCCAGGTAGAGTTTAAGAGCTGAATAATCTTTAGCAACTAACAGTTAACATATTTCATAAAAATAGCTATTAAGGTCATTACTTGCTAGTCAGAAAGTGACAATATTAATCACTGAAAAAGAAAATATTTGTCAATTTTGTAATAAAATAATATTGCCAGTTTCATTTTGTTTTTAGTTGATCATTAGTCAAATCTGTACTTAAACAGCTCACCTAAATTCATAGTTTAGACTTTAACCTTAAGTATGAAAAAATTCCTGCATGGTTTCATCATGTATTATACATACTTCTCTGTCATTCTGTTTCAAAAACGTACAACATTAGACTCCTTGGAGAGACGGAGGTAATTCTGAGTGCTTTATCTACCATGTCTTGGCCCCAAATGTGAGACAAACTCTGAACTTGTTACTAGAGAAGCTCTAACCTGGCAGAAAAGAGAAATACAGTTGGATATTTGCAGCACAGTTGGATATTTGACACACAGTGTACCAAGTGCCATGAGAGCACAGAGAAGGGAATATCTAGCTGTATATTGTCACCCTCTTTATTTAAGTTACATGCAGAGTACATCATGCAAAATGCTGGACTGGATGAAGCACAAGCTAGAATCAAGATTGCTGGGAGAAATATCAATAACCTCAGATATGCAGATGACACCACCCTTATGGTAGAAAGCAAAGAAGAACTAAAGAGCCTCTTGATGAAAGTGAAACAGGAGAGTGAAAATCGCTGGCTTAAAACTCAGCATCATAAAAAACTAAGATTATGGCACAGGATGGGATCACCAGTCCCATCACTTCATAGCAAATAGATGGGGAAACAAAGGAAACAGTGACAGATTTAATTTTCTTGGGCTCCAAAATCACTGAAGACGGTGACTGCAGCCATGAAATTAAAAGACTCTTTGTTCCTTGGAAGAAAAGCTATGACCAACCTAGACAGCATATTAAAAAGCAGAGACATTACTTTGCCAACAAAGATCCATCTAGCCAAACCTATGGTTTTTCCAGTAGTCATGTATGGATGTGAGAGTTGGACTATAAAGAAAGCTGAGTGGCAAAGGATGGATGCTTTTGAACTGTGGTGTTGGAGAAGACTCTTGAGAGTCTCTTTGACTGGAAGGGGATCAAACCAGTTAATCCTAAAGGAAATCAGTCCTGAATATTCATTGGAAGAACTGATGTTGAAGCTGAAACTCTGATACTTTGGTCATCTGATGTGAAGAACTGACTCATTGGAAAAGACCCTGATTCTGGGAAAGATTGAAGGCAGGAAGAGAAGAGGATGACAAAGGATGAGGTGGTTGGACGGCATCACCAACTCAATGGACATGAGTTTGAGCAAACTCTGGGAGATGGTGAAGGATAGGGAAGACTGGTGTGCTGCAGTCCATGGGGTCGCAGAGTTGAACATGACTGAGCGACTGAACTGAACTGGACTGTTGGATTAGATGAGGGGAATTGGTCTATTATGTCAAGGACTGTTTGAACCTTGTTCATTGAAAATGACAGAACTTGAGTAGGTAGAAAACAGCTGAAGCACCATCCAGGAAAAAGGAAAAAACTTTACATGAAATTATGTCATGACATGAGGTACCATGAAGAAAAGTAGGAGGAGATGAGGCTGAATTGAACTTTATCCTATATGTAGCTCACTGAAGGAGACTCTGAAAGGTTTCATGTCACAGTATGAAGGACAAATTGTGACGAACAAGAATGAAACAGAAGAACCAGTTATAAGCCTGTATATAAAGAGTCAAGAGGGAGGTGATATATGTATAATTATGGCTAATTTGTGTCGTTGTATGGCAGAAACCAACATAACATTGTAAAGCAATTTTCCCCCTGCTGCTGCTAAGTCACTTCAGTCGTGTCCGACTCTGTGCAACCCCATAGACGGCAGCCCACCAGGCTCCCCCATCCCTGGGATTCTCAAGGCAAGAATTTTCCCCCAATTAAAAATAAATTTTAAAAAAGTCCAGATGATTGGTAAGGTAGTGAGGATAACATGTATTTAAATTTATGTAACAAATATTTGCATAGTACTTATTTATTAAGCCCTGGTCCAATTATGTTATAACTATTAACTCACCCTCTTAATATTTATAACTCATATAGCATCCCTATGAAGTAAGTACTGTTATTACCATCCCCCTTTTTTTGACTGAGGAGACCAAGGCACTGAAAGGCTAAGAATTTTGTTCAAAGTCACACAGCTAATAAATGATAAATCCAGGATTTAAATTCAGGCAGTTTGGTTCCAGCATCTTTCCCCTTAACTGATATACCATGTTACTTTTTACAACTCAGAGTAGGAGTTCATTCCATGGCTTGGATAACTAGGTAGGCGGTGACACCATTTACGGAGACTGGAAAAACACAAGGAGGAATAGATTTCTTCTGGACAAGTATAGAGCTGTATGTTCAGCTTTTGATATGTTGAGTTTGAGATCCTTCTGCTCAATACTTTGTTCAGGCCTAAGTCACAATGAATAACTGTTGACTGAAGCCAATCATTTCTAGAGACCTAGTAACTGGGATAAGTGTCTATGTCAACAGCGGTCTGAAAGCTTCTTGGGGACTTGATGGTTTCTATGGAGGCTGAAAACAGTGGCATACCAAGGAAACTGGTAGGACATGGGTACCATATTCCTGCTGCCCCTAAATCAGACCCCTAACATGGGGTAAACAACTGAGAGCTGTATATTTATACATATTTTTTCATGGAAGTTCAGGCATATGTAGTTCTTTTTTTCCTCCCCTCAAATCCCATTGCAAAGGTAAAGACATTTTGGATTTTATTGAGCACATTTTGAGCAACAGTTACAACCCAAAGGTCACCAAGTTAGGATCACTGTGACAAAAATTTTAAATAAATAAACATCTAAAAGATTTTACTTTAATTCACTTAAGAAAAGGGAATGAAAATAATATCTGCCTAAGAGAACTAACCTCAGCCAAAATTATGCCCAAAATTTCAGACTCAACTTTCATTGCTGTCAGTTGAAGTAATCCTGAAATATTTAAAAGAGGCAAATCAGGTCTATGATACACTATTGTGCCAGGGTTTTTGTCTGTTGCTTATTGTTAGTTTTATTTTTTCCCACTTGCCACGGTTTAAAAATGGGTACAAGATAAAACAAATTTTTGAAGCAAATTTCAAATGTTTGGCAGTTGTTGAATTCCATTCCTTAATATTCTTGCCTCAGGAGAGGAGGGAAATAAAACATTTCTCAACAAATAGGTGAGTCTTGACATATTATCCTGTCATGCAACTAGAAGATGGGACAGGGAAAGACAAGTTGTTTTATATGTGAGTAAATGTTCTTTCATGTGCTGAGTCCTCTGGGAGTGTGTCTGAATTCATTCTGTGACTCCTAGCTCTTCAAGGTGCATACAGTTTTCTCTAATTGAATTTTCATGATGTAAGGGCTCATTCAATAGTCTGCCCATTGTCCTGGAGCGCAGTGAGTTCTCCCTTAATTTCTCCCAGAAGTTCACAACTCAGGAAGTCAGAAAACCACTGCAGACAAACACTCCTAAGTTTTTGGCTAAGTATGTAGATTATATTAGGGGTATCTCTGTCCAAGTACAGGCTGTACCCATAACAGAATGACAGGTATGCCAAGCTACTCAAAATAGTCCTTCCAATACCAACACATAGGTTAGTATTAAAATACTATATTATTATCCTTGGAAAGAGTGAAGAAATTTTTTTCTTTTAGATCCTATACATACATACATACATATATATATATATATATATATATATATATATAGGATCTTTTAGATCTTTTAGATATATATATATCTAAAAGATCCTATATATAAAAGTGACTAGAATAAATTCTGTAAAATTGAAAAAATAGTCTATAAATTCAATTTCATCTTTTCCTCTGGACTCATTACAGATATATCAAGCTGCACACAAACCAGATTCACCAGGATGTCATAGATGCCCAACATTTTCTCTGCAAGACGTGTGCTTCTTGTTAGAGTTTCTACTTCAGTTAGTGGCATCATCACTACCCAAACCAGAAATCCAAGAGGACTTTTCAGTTTTTCATTTTCCCTGGCTCTTCATACCTATCAAGAGTCTCTTACACTTTGTACCTACCCTCACTTTGTATATAATCTTCCAAATATCCCTCAAGAGCATTCTCTCTTTTCCATCACTATTGCCACAACCACTGCCTTATTTTAGGCTAACAATCTCTCTCCTCTGGACAATTCTAACTGCCTCCAAACTAGTCACAACTATTTCCAGTTTCTAGTCTCCCTCTGTATAGCCACTGAAGTGAAATTTCCAAATCGCAATCTTATCATCCCCCTTCTTAACTCTCTCTCCCATCTCTGCTTCACTGGCTCCTAAATTCTTACATAAGAAAACCCAAGCTCTTTGGTATAGCACCTGAAGCCCTTCATGGCTTGACTCCATCAAACCATGTTATTTTTTTTTTTTAAATTCTCCAGTAATGATGTCTGCAGTTCAGAAATGTTGCTAGGTTATTCATACCCTGATCCCTGTCCAAAATGGGTCAGTTCCCTCAAGAGCTACTATTTAGGTAGCATCCAAAACCTCTATAAGGACCCCTCACAGCTATTTCTTTAGCTCAGGGAACTGTCCAAGTTTGCCTCTTATCCAGACTCCTTGATTGTCATCATGTTTTACCCATATTTTCCCATTATGATTTACTTGTACTCAGATTCTCCTTAATATTTTCTGGTCTGGTTTTCTTCCACCTGGTTCCAAACAGGAAAGCCCTCAGACAAGTGACACCCCTTCCCTATATGCTACCCTAAGTCCTTCAAACTAAATGCCAAGGGTCCATCTAGAGGGTAGGATAAGTCTATGCCTTTGTACAACAATGCCTTCTCCCTCTTCTACTGACTATAAATGCCTTTCATTGTCCCTCAAAACCTAGATCAAATGTCCCCAACCTTAAGAGGTCTTCCCTGTTCTATTAAGATAGTTGTACATTCCTACATTCAGCTCTATACCTTATACAAGTTTCTATTTCATTCATCACTCTCTATTAGGTGATCTTGGGCAATATCTTTTAGGCTGTTTTGTGGCTTAATTTTAAATGTGGGATAAATTAATTCTCAGGGTTGCCATCACATAGTAGATACTCAATAAGTGTTTACCAAGGATGCTTCTAACCAGGAATAGAAAGCCACATAAAGGCCTTGGACATATTCATGCCATGATTGTTTTGTGGATTAGATGTAACACTTCTGTCATTTTAAGTTCCTATTACCTATAATAAACTAAAAACTTATGGCCCTGCAGATTTAATTCAATCCAGCTTCCCTGGTGACTCAGATGCTAAAAAATCTGCCTGCAATGTAGGAGACCTAGGCTCGATCCCTGGGCCAGGAAGATCTCCTGGAGAATGGAATGGTAACCCACTCCAGTATTCTTGCTTAGAGAATCTCATGAATAGAGGAGCCTAACAGGCTACAGTCCATGGGTTCGCAAAGAGTCAGACACAACTGAGAGACTAATAGTGTCAAATTACCCATGACACTTTGCACAGAACTAGAACAAATAATCCTAAAATTTATATGGAACCATAAAAGATCCATAATTGCCAAAGCTATCCATAGGAAAAAGAACAAAAGAAGGAAGCATAACCAACCCAGATTTCAGATAATACTACAAGGCCACAGTAATCAAAGCAGTGTGATACTGGCACAAAAAACAGACAGATGATCAATGGAACAGAATAGAGACCCCAGACATAAACTCACACACTTACAGTCAATTGTCTATAAAGGAGGCAAGAATACACAAAAGAAAAAGGACAGTCTCTTCCACAATTGGTGTTAGGAAAGTTGGACAGCTGTGTGCTAATCAATGAAGATAGAACACACCTCCAACACCATACACAAAAATAAACTCAAAATGGCTTAAAGACTTAAACATTAATAAAAAAAAAAGTGACATCATAAAGCTCCTAACAGAAAGCATAGGCAAAACGTTCTCTGGCATAAATTATACCAATCTTTTCTTAGGCCAATCTCTCAAGGCAATAGAAATACAAACAAAAATAAAAAATGGGACCCAAACTTACAAGCTTCTGTACAGCAAAGGAAACCATAAAAATGCAAAAAGACAACCCTGACTGGGAGAAAATAATTTGAAAATGAGGCAACAAAGTAGGGTGTAATTTCCAAAATATACAAACAGCTCATACAACTCAACAACAGAAAAACAATTCTATCAAAAAATGGGGAGAAGAACTAAATAGACATTTCTCTAAAGAAGACATACAGATGGCCAACAGGGACATGAAAAGATGCTCAACATCACTAATTATAAGAGAAATGAAAATGAAAGCTACAATGAGGTACCTCGCACTGGTCAGAATGGCCATTATTGAAAGGTCTACAAATAACAAATGCTGGAGAGAGTGTGGAGACAAAAGGGAACTCTCCTACACTGTTGGTAGGAATGTAAGTTGGTACAGCCTCTATGCACACCAGTATGGAGGTTCCTCAAAAAACTAAAAATAGAGTTGCCATGCAATCCAGCAATCCCACTCCTGGTTATATATCAAGACAAAACTACAGTTCAAAAAAATGCATCTAACCCTATGTTTTGTAGCTGCACAATTTATAACTGCCAAGACATGAAAAAAACTTAAATGTCTATTGAAAGACAAATGGTAAAGATGTGGTACATATATATAATGGAATACTACTCTGTTGTAAAAGAGAATGAAATAATGCCATTTGCAGCAACATGGATGGACATAGAGATTATCATACTAAATGAAGTCAGAAACAGAAAGACAAATACCACATGATATCACTTATTTGTGGAATCTAAAATACGATACAAATGGACCTACCTAAAGAAATCGAAGAAAACAATAGAATGGGAAAGACTAGAGATCTCTTCAAGAAAATTAGAGATACCAAGGGAACATTTCATGCAAAGACGGGCTCAATAAAGGACAAAAATTGTATGGACCTAACAGAAGCAGAAGATATTAAGAAGAGGTGGCAAGAATACACAGAACTGTACAAAAAAGATCTTCATGACCAAGATAATCACGATGGTGTGATCACTCACCTACAGCCATACATTGTGGAATGTGAAGTCAAGTGGGCTTTAGAAAGCATCACTATGAACAAAGCTAGTGGAGGTGATGGAATTCCAGTTGAGCTATTTCAAATCCTAAAAGATGACGCTGTAAAAGTGCTGCACTCAATATGCCAGCAAATTTGGAAAACTCAGCAGTGGCTGCAGGACTGGAAAAGTTTTCATTCCAATCCCGAAGAAAGGCAATGTCAAAGAATGCTCAAACTACCACACAATTGCACTCATCTCACACGCTAGTAAAGTAATGCTCAAAATTTTCTCCTAGCCAGGCTTCAGGAATACGTGAACTGTGAACTTCCAGATGTTCAAGCTGGTTTTAGAAAAGGCAAAAGAACCAGAGATCAAATTGCCAACATCCACTGGATCATTGAGAAAGCAAGAGAGTTTCAGAAAAACATCTACTTCTGCTTTATTGACTATGCGAAAGCCTTGACTGTGTGGATCAAAATAAACTGTGGAAAATTTTGAAAGAGATGGGAATACCAGACCACCTGACCTGCCTCTTGAGAAATCTGTATGCAGGTCAGGAAGCAACAGTTAGAAATGGACATGGAACAACAGATTGGTTCCAAATAGGAAAAGGAGTACGTCAAGGCTGTATACTGTCACCCTGCTTATTTAACTTATATGCAGAGTACATTCATGAGAAACGCTGGGTTGGATTAAACACAAGCTGGAATCAAGATTGCCAGGAGAAATATCAATAACCTCAGATATGCAGATGACACCACCCTTATGACAGAAAGTGAAGAAGAACTAAAGAGCCTCTTGGTGAACATGAAAGAGGAGAGTAAAAAGTTGGCTTAAAGCTCAACATTCAGAAAACTAAGATCATGGCATCCGGTCCCATCACTTCATGGCAAATAGATGGGGACACATTGGAAACAGTGGCTGACTTTATTTTGGGGGGCTCCAAAATCACTGTAGATGTTGATTGCAGCCATGAAATTAAAAGACGCTTACTCCTTGGAAGGAAAGTTATGTCCAACCTAGATAGCATATTCAAAAGCAGAGACATTACTTTGCCAACAAAGGTCCATCTAGTCAAGGCTATGGTTTTTCCAGTAGTCATGTATGGATGTGAGAGTTGGACTATAAAGAAAGCTGAGTGGCGAAGAATGGATGCTTTTGAACTGTGGTGTTGGAGAAGATTCTTGAGAGTCCCTTGGACTGCAAGGAGATCCAACCAGTCCATTCTGAAGGAGATCAGTCCTGAGTGTTCATTGGAAGGAGTGATGTTGAAGCTGAAACTCAAATACTTTGGCCAACTGATGTGAAGAGCTGACTCACTGAAAAGACCCTGATGCTGGGCAAGATTGGAGGCAGGAGGAGAAGGGGACAACAGAGGATGAGATTGTTGGATGGCACCACCGACTCAATGGACATGAGTTTGGATAAACTCTGGGAGTTGGTGATGGACAGGGAGGCCTGGCATGCTGCAGTCAACAGGACTGCAAAGAGTCAGACTGAGTGACTGAGCTGAACTGAACTGATTGATGGATTTACTTCAGATGGTCCAGTAGGAATGTTTCTTAGTAAAATGGCCATGAGTGTTATCGAGTGAAAGTAAGAAAATTCCCCACCCTGAATGCTTTCCAAGACTAAAATATGAATCCAGAATTGCAAAAACAAACAAACCGAATCTCCATTTCAGGCAGTATTCAAAACCATAGGCAATGTAGATGACCTTGTAAGTCACATTCTGCACCACTCTATACTGCTGCATTTGGTTGAGCAATTTGCCTAGCCAAGGGTTTCTGGCAATTTGCACAGAAAAACTAGTAAAATTTTTTCCCAACTGTAAAATATTTGTTTTATGCAAATTTAAAAAAAGTCCTGAAACCAAATAAAAGAGGGAGAGAGAACAAAGCAAATGTAGCTGTCTTAAATTCTGACATTAGATATATTTCCTAATGGCCTCTCACATCTCTCCTGTATTTTTAAAATCTGGAGAAAAAACGAAAGTGGTTGAGCATCTGAATATTATTAAGGCAGAACAACCACACAAACATTAAATGATCTATAAATGGCATCATCTGCTTGTGTTCATCACTCTTTGGCATGTTTTGGACCCCTTTGTTTTTATTATTAGGGGAAAAACAGGATTAAAAAAAAATTTGTTAAAGGAGGAAAAATAGTTTTTTCTGGATCAGGCCTATAATCACCTTCAACAATTACCTGGCATCTTTGCTTACCATTTTAAGATTTTTATATTGGTAATGCTGAAACCATTAATTTGCTAAATGCCTTGCTTTATTCTGTGGAACTAGCTAAAGACACAAGTCTTCAGGATTCCAGGAAGAACTTGCTTCTTCCTAGCTGCTTTCTGTAGACTTCCATGACCTTTCTATCTAATTGCAGCCCAACAACTGGCCAGGCTGATTTTCTACACTGAGTGCGGAAAATAGTTGCAGTTGAATAAACACAATCTGAATCATTTCATGGGTGAGGTTTAACTGATGGAATGTGAAGGTTCAGCCAATTGTGTTTTATTTACACATATGACATTCATGGGCCTAAAGAACAATAGAACTGACCACTCACATTCTACCAGCAGCAGAAGTGTTTCTCTCCTTTCAGTAGCTTTGGAAGATATTGTTAAGTAACCAGGGACAAAACTAATGAGAGTGTCTGATTATTTTTAGTGAGTGTAGAGCCAAGGAAATGTATTATTTAAAATTTTTTGTAAGCCTGAATCCTTAAGATCCTTACATTAAGAAAACTATGATTTATAAAATTGATTAAAGATCTTGGAAACCAAAATGCTAATACTTAAGAATAGGACATGGTAAACTCAGAAATCCTGACAGTGAAAATTACTTGCAAAAAAAAAAAAAAAAAGTATATAAACATACTATTGTCAAATTAAGAGCACAGAATTTTACACATTATTTTCCCTGATTTACCATTTTCCCCTTAAAGGAAAAAATACAGGTATATTTTCTTAGGAATCATTTTTGCAGTTATTTCTTAGGTTGAATATTCTTTTGGAGAAAACTGACAGTACTGATGATAGAAATTTTGAATAGTAAATAAAAATTATGCAAAAGTGCAGACTCTATTCCTGTCTGCCTTCCAAGTTACTTGCTCATTAATCAAACATCTGTACACCTGAAACATGAGTGCATCATAAGCAGAGAATGGATAATCCATTCTTAGGACTGATATTACAGTTATTGACTTTGGACATAGGATATTAAGTTTCAAGTAATGATTGTGGCATCTTTGTGGAAATAGGCAGCAGATAGAGAGAAATTCATAACTGAATCTTGAGATAGAGGCAGGGCTTAAAATATTGCTATGGAATCATTTATCCACTCAAGGGGAGCAGAAAGAAGGAGAAGGAAAAACAGAATTCCAAGAATCAAAGTAGGTAAAGCACCTACATATTTTTCTACATGAATCATCCATGGGTGTACATGTGTTCCCCATCCTAAGCCCTCCTCCCACCTCCCTCCCCATCTCATCCCTCTGGGTCATCCCAGTGCACCAGCCCTGAGCACCCTATCTCATGCATCAAACCTGGACTGGTGATCTGCTTCACATATGATAATACACATGTTTCAACACTATTCTCTCAAATCATCCCACGCTCACCTTCTCTTACAGAGTCCAAAAGACTGTTCTATACATCTGTGTCTCTTTTGCTGTCTTGCATGTAGGGTTATCGTTACCATCTTTCTAAATTCCATATATATGTGTTAGAATACTTTATTGTTTTTCTTTCTGGCTTACTTCACTCCGTATAATAGGTTCCAGTTTCATCCACCTCATTAGAACCGATTCAAATGTATTCTTTTCAATGGCTGAGTAATATTCCATTATGTATATGTACCACAGCTTTCTTATCCATTCGTCTGCTGATAGACATCTAGGTTGCTTCCATGTCCTGGCTATTATAAACAGTGCTGTGATGAACATTGGGGTACACATGTCTCTTTCAATTCTGGTTTCCTTGGTGTGTATGCCCAGCAGTGGAATTGCTGGGTCATATGGCAGTTCTATTTCCAGTTTCTTAAGAAATCTCCACACTGTTCTCCATAGTGGCTGTACTAGTTTGCATTCCCACCAATAGTGTAAGAGGGTTCCCTTTTCTCCACACCCTCTCCAGCATTTATTGTTTGTAGACTTTTGGACAGTGGCCATTCTGACTGGCATGAGATGGTACCTCATTGTGGTTTTGATTTGCATTTCTCTGATAATGAGTGATGTTGAGCATCTTTTCATGTGTTTGTTAGCCATCTGTATGTCTTCTTTGGGGAAACATCTGGCCCATTTTTTGATTGGGTCATTTATTTATTTTTCTGTAATTGAGCTGCAGGAGTTGCTTGTATATTTTTGAGATTAATTCTTTGTCAGTTGTGTTGTTTGCTATTATTTTCTCCCATTCTGAAGGCTGTCTTTTCACCTTGCTTATAGTTTCCTATGTTGTGCAAAAGCTTTAAAGTTTAATTAGGTCCCATTTGTTTATTTTTGCTTTTATTTCCATTACTCTGGGAGGTGGGTCACAGAGGATCCTGCTGTGATTTATGTCAGAGAGTGTTTTGCCTATGTTCTCCTCCAGGAGTTTCATAGTTTCTGGTCTTACATTTAGATCTTTAATCCACTTTGAGTTTATTTTTGTGTATGGTGTTAGAAAGTGTTCTAGTTTCATTCTTTTACAAGTGGTTGACCAGTTTTTCTAGCACCACTTGTTAAAGAGATTGTCTTTAATCCATTGTATATTCTTGCCTCCTTGTCAAAAATAAGGTGTCCATAGGTGCATGGATTTGTCTCTGGGCTTTCTATTTTGTTCCACTGATCTATATTTCTGTCTTTGTGCCAGTACCATACTGTCTTGATGACTGCAGCTTTGTAGTAGAGCCTGAAGTCAAGGAGGTTGATTCCTCCAGTTCCATTCTTCTTTCTCAAGATTGCTTTGGCTATTTGAGGTTTTCAGTATTTCCATACAAATCATGAAATTATTTGTTCTAGTACTGTGAAAAATACCGTTGGTAGCTTGATAGGGATTGCACTGAATCTATAGATTGCTTTGGGTAGTATATTCATTTTCACAATATTGATTCTTCCAATCCATGGACATGGTATATTTCTCCATCTATTTGTGTCCTCTTTGATACCCTTCATCAGTGTTTTATAGTTTTCTATATATAGGTCTTTAGTTTCTTTAGGTAGCTTTATTCCTAAGTATTTTATTCTTTTCGTTGCAATGGTGAGTGGAATTGTTTCCTTAATTTCTCTTTCTGTTTTCTCATTCTTAGTGTATAGGAATGCAAGGGATTTCTGTGTTAATTTTATATCCTGCAACTTTACTATATTCATTGATTAGCTCTAGTAATTTTCTGGTGGAGTCTTTAGGGTTTCCTATGTAGAGGATCAAGTCATCTGCAAACAGTGAGAGTTTTACTTCTTCTGTACCAATCTGGATTCCTTTTATTTCTTTTTCTGCTCTGATTGCTGTGGCAAAAACTTCCAAAACTATGTTGAATAGTAGTGGTGAGAGTGGGCACCATTTTCTTGTTTACATTTTTAGACTAAAGAAATAAAAATCAGAAGAGGCATGGTCGGAAAAAAATCAGGATAGCTGAGTATTGTAGAAGCCAGGAGGAAAATATTTTAAGGATTAAGGTGGGTTTCAAGAGTGCCAAAAGGTGCAAAGAGGGCAAGAAGTACCAAGACTGAGGAAAAAGACGAAGAATCATCACTGATTACTGTTGAGTGACTATTGAATGACTTAGGGTAGAAAACAGATTTTCAGAAATGTTTCGTTTGGAGAACAGAACCATCCTTGGAGAAATCCTCAGATGACTGTCTAAGATTTCAGTTACCTAGGAATCCCTGACACTAGATTATGTCTGTACAAAGACACACTATCTATAAATAATGGATCCAAGGTCATTACTTTACCACACATCACAGCCACTTCACCAATGGAGGCAACTCACAAGTTCATTGAACAACTTCATTTTAGGTAGTCCAGTGTGTGAGTAAACACACCACTTACTCCTGATGATACACAAAGATAACTGGTGTTTGCCGGGAGCGAGCTCCGCCCGTGGCAAAGGTCATGAGGAAGGAGGCTTGGCATACGCAAAGGCGGGATCGAGCCTCAGGAGTCCCCCTGGAAATTCTCGAGCATCTACTCCCAAAACCAGAGTCTGCCTACTTTCTGCTTTGTGCTCTCACCTACACCTCTGACTTTACAGGGGGCTGTCCCCCATTACCTCTCTCTGAAAAAAGAGTTAACTTACAGCTCCAGTTAATAAAGTTCCTGGGTGTGATAGTGTTTCAACCTACAAACTCCTTTGGAAGTCCTCTAGCCTGCCTGAATAGGTTTTTCCGGCCACATGTGACTGCTCAGAGCCTCCAAACTGTGAGAGGCATGAGATGTTCTCAACTGTCTAAATACAGATTCCTTTGAGCAGGTAAAAGATTGATTAGAAATTGTATTGGTGAAGGGTTTTTCACTTGTTGGGCCAATGTTTGCTGCTAAGTCTCCATATCCCTTACCTGCTGTGTCCCTGGCAGTGTATTGATTAATATAATTGGTGTAAGTAGTAGCTTTAATGTTTGTAACCTGGGACCCTTGAGTTAATTCTTTTTCTTGTTATAGCCCACCACTCCTTTGCTCTATAGGAATGCAACTTTATCTAATGCTTTTGGAGGGTGGTGCCTGACTTTAGAATAATCACCTATAGAGAAAAATTAGTTTCTTAAAATGTTAACAGGCCTCCGGCCCAGAAGATGATGCAAATCACCTAAACTTTTGCATATGATAAGTTTGCAGGAAGAAAGCCTGGCTTGCTGCATGACTCTACCCCTTCCCCCATTATCCTCTATGCATAATTTAAGGTATAAAAACTACTTTGGAAAATAAAGTGCGGGCCTTGTTCACCGAAACTTGGTCTCCCCATGCCGTTCTTTCTCTCACCTTCTGGCTGAATTATTCAGCCTCTTTTCTCCACTGAATTTCCTCACTGAGCTATCCTTATTTCAGCCTCTTTTCTCCACTGAATTTCGTCACTGAGCTATCCTAATTTAACCACTCTTTATATCCTTAATTAACGTTTAATTAAGCAATTGTTTCCTGATCCTCACCGACGCCGTTCCCACTTCGAATTCCCTGGATCCACCGGGGCTGGACCCCGGCAGGTGTTCACAAACATTAATTTTGTCTAATTGTGCTAAGGTTAAGGCAGTTTGTGAAACTGACACCTAATCACATCAATTCTATCATGTCCAGGGCATGCAGTTTTGGGGTTTTTTTTCTTATTTTTTTCCCTTCTATATTTTTAAAATTGAAGTATAATTGATTTACAATGTTTTGTCAGTTTCTCCTGTACAGCAAATTGATTTAGTTATATGTGTATATATATATATATATAAAAATTTAATATATACAAAAGATATATCTGTGTATGTGTGTATGTATACATTCTTCTTTACATTTGTTTCCGTTTTGGTTTACCACAGGATACTGAATATAGTTCCCTGAGCTATATAGTAGGACTCTGTTGTTTATACATCAGACATATAATAGTTTGCATCTGCTAGTCCCAAACCCCCAATTCTTCCCTCTCCCAACTTTCCTTTGGCAACCACAAATCTGTTCTGTAAATTTGTGAGTCTGTTTCTGTTTCATCAGCTCCGTCCAATACAGTCAGTCGTGTCTGACTCTTTGCGACCCCATAAACCACAGCACGCCAGGGCTCCCTGTCCATCACCAACTCCGGAATTTACCCAAACTCATGTACACTGAGTTGGTGATGCCATCCAACAATCTCATCTTCTGTCGTCCCCTTCTCCTCCTTCTCCATCAGGGTCTTTTCAAATGAGTCAGCGCTTCACATCAGGTGGCCAAAGTATTGGAGTTGCATCTTCAACATCACTCCTTCCAATGAACACTCAGGACTGATCTCCTTTAGGGTGGACTGGTTGAACCTCCTTGCAGTCCAAGAGACTCTCAAGAGTCTTCTCCAACACCACAGTTCAAAAGCATCCATTCTTCACCACTCAGCTTTCTTTAGAGTCCAATTCTCACATCCATACATGACTACTGGAAAAACCATAGCCTTGACTAGACGGACCTTTGTTGACAAAGTAATGTCTCGGCTTTTTAATATGCTATCTAGGTTGGTCATAACTTTCCTTCCAAGGAGTAAGCGTCTTTTAATTTCATGGCTGCAATCAACATCTACAGTGATTTTGGAGCCCCCCCAAATAAAGTCAGCCACTGTTTCCACTGTGTCCCCATCTGTTTGCCATGAAGTGATGGGACCAGATGCCATGATCTTAGTTTTCTGAATGTTGAGCTTTAAGCCAACTTTTTTACTCTCCTCTTTCATGTTCACCAAGAGGCTCTTTAGTTCTTCTTCACTTTGTCATAAGGGTGGTGTCATCTGCATATCTGAGGTTATTGATATTTCTCCTGGCAATCTTGATTCCAGCTTGTGTTTCATCCAGCCCAGCGTTTCTCATGATGTACTCTGCATATAAGTTAAATAAGCAGGGTGACAATATACAGCCTTGACGTACTCCTTTTCCTATTTGGAACCAGTCTATTGTTCCATGTCTAGTTCTAACTGTTGCTTCCTGACCTGCATACAGATTTCTCAAGAGGCAGGTCAGGTGGTCTGATATTCCCATCTCTTTCAAAATTTTCCACAGTTTATTGTGATCCACACAGTCAAAGGCTTTGGCATAGTCGATAAAGCAGAAGTAGATGTTTTTCTGGAACTCTCTTGCTTTCTCAATGATCCAGTGGATGTTGGCAATTTGATCTCTGGTTCTTCTGCCTTTCCTAAATCCAGCTTGAACATCTGGAAGTTCACGGTTCACATATTGCTGAAGCCTGGCTTGGAGAATTTTGAGCATTACTTTACTAGCGTGTGAGATGACTGCAATTGTGCAGTAGTTTGAGCATTCTTTGGCATTGCCTTTCTTTGGGATTGGAATGAAAACTGAATTTTTTGAGTCCTGTGGCCCCTGCTGAGTTTTCCAAATTTGCTGGCATATTGAGTGCAGCACTTTCACAGGTAGTGCCAATTTCAGGTATCAACATAGCATCTGATAAGGATTCTCTGGTACTGATGCTTAAGCTGAAACTCCAATACGTTGGCCACCTGATGCGAATAACTGACTCATTGGAAAAGACCCTGATGCTTAGAATTATTGAAGGCAGGAGGAGAAGGGGATAACAGAGGATGAGATGGTTGAATGGCATCACTGAGTCGACGGACATGAGTTTGAGCAAGCTCCACGAGTTGGTGGTGGACAGGGAAGACTGGCATGCCACAGCCCATGGGGTCACAAAGAGTTGGACCTAACTGAGCAACTGAACTGAACTGCACATTGCTAAACCTTTATTTTTTATGAGAAACAAGAATATCACTGAATCATTTTCAAAAAGCTGCACGAGAGGTCATTTTTTGGTTACCTGTTTGGATGCAGAGTTAGTCACAAAGTCTGAGTCACTGAATTGTTTTTAATCCCTCATGCTAACTCATTTATTTTGATGATTTTGTGGATTAGACCACTATTTCTTCATCAGGCATTTGAAATTCATTTTTGTTTTAAGTAAAGATGCCTAATAGTGGCAATATGTGGAAATGTACTCTATTTAGATAAATAACAGAAATGACTTAGCAAACTATGTCCAGAACCAACTAATATTTGTTAAATCCTTCAAATATTTATTCATTATAATGTACTGAGTTGGAAAATGAAATAGCTAACTGAATCACTAACATAAAGGTATTCAGATCAGATCAGATCAGTCGCTCAGTCATGTCCGACTCTTTGCGACCCCATGAATCACAGCACGCCAGGCCTCCCTGTCCATCACCAACTCCCAGAGTTCACTCAGACTCACGTCCATCCAGTCAGGGATGCCATCCAGCCATCTCATCCTCTGTCGTCCCATTCTCCTCCTGCCCCTAATCCCTCCCAGCATCAGAGTCTTTTCCAATGAGTCAACTCTTCGCATGAGGTGGCCAAAGTACTGGAGTTTCAGCTTTAGCATCATTCCTTCCAAAAAAATCCCAGGGCTGATCTCCTTCAGAATGGACTGGTTGGATCTCCTTGCAGTCCAAGGGACTCTCAAGAGTCTTCTCCAACACCACACTTCAAAAGCATCAATTCTTTGGCACTCAGCCTTCTTCACAGTCCAACTCTCACATCCATACATGACCACAGGAAAAACTTCTGTATTTGTTCACTCATGGATAAAAGATACTTTGGACCATCAGTATAAAATATATAAGAATGCAGGATATATGAGAATGGAATCTTCCAGGGTAATGTAGTCTACACTTTTGGGTTTTTTGCTTGTTTATTTTTTGTTGTGGTGTATGCTACTATTTTGTCTATACTATCATCATGTAAATAAAATCTTCAGTGATGTTAGCAAGCAGCAAGGGAAGAAACTGAGAGATAGTGACCTGATTTGAACTTGAAAAATTCAGAGTCTGGGGAAATTAGTAATGATGTTTACCACTCATTAACCCTAGCAACTAAAGGAACACTCCCACTAACATTTAGACATGGTAAGGTTGTCAGATTTAGCAACTAATATTACAGGAGGCCCTATTAAATTTGAATTTCAGATAGGCAATGAATTTTTTATAGCACAAGCCTATCCCATACAATATTGAGGATATACTTATCTAAAATTTTATTTGTTTATCTGAAATTCAAGTTTAATGGGGTATCCTGTACTTTTTTCTGGCAACCCTAGGAAGTGGCAGGCAGGACACATTGCAAATGACAAAGAAGGTGCCAAACAAGTCACCATGTATCATGGGTGACTGCTGAAAATGGCCTGCATGCCATTTTTAGCACTCAGAACTTGACTGATTTCCAATCTATATTGAGGCCAGGTCAGTGTAGACAATCTCATTTCTACAAATGTAAATAAAGGATAAAAATATAAGCACCACTCTGAAATAAAGTGAATCATTCTGTCTGGGTAGAAACAGCTGCCAAACAGTCGTGCCTTTCCTTTGAACACATGTAAGGTACTTTTGAAAACATTTTAAATGTTATTGAAGTAATTATTGTACATTGTCTGACAATAGTGGTAGTGTTAGGGGAAACACACTGATTAAAACTGCCCACCCTAGCCAGGCACCATAGTAACAATTTGCATGAATTATTTTACGACAAGAGGTCCTAGTAAGGAACCCAGAACTAACAAGCTTCTGCCAACCATAAGAAGTCGGGAAAGGTCAAAAGGAGACGCCACGTGTCCTACCACCTCCCAGAATCCTTCTGGCTGGCGTCCATCTTGGCTGAGCAATATGTGTGCCACCAGGAAGGACTCTGAGTCAGAGTGATTGGCCAAAGACAACCTAGAAACAAATCTCGTCACCATAAAACCTGAGACTGCAAGCCACGTGGCAGAGCAGTTCTCCTGGGTTCCCTTATTCTACTGCTCTCCACCTGGGGGCCCCTTCCCAATAAAGTGTCTTACTTTGTCAGCAGGTTTGTCTCCTCAGACCATTCATCTCCAAGTGTTAGACAAGTGTTAGCCCTTTTCAGGCCCTGCAAGGGGTCCCCCCACCACCAGTAATACAATATAAGGGAGAAGAGTGGTCTGCTACCATGTCACCCCCACCATGGAATCCCACTTTCCAGAGGCAATCACTTTCAAGCCATTCTATTATTTTTCCTGGTGTTTATTTCCATATTTCTAAATTATATGTATAAACTGCTATTATTACTGTAGATAATATCTGTTGATTTATGGCTATGAAATATTAGGATACAGCTCTTTTGCACAGCAAAACTCTTTCCAACCCCCCTCACCACACACACAAGCCACATTTTTTTCTATTACCTCCCACCCATTATTGTAGCATAATTATAATGCAAACTATAGTTGAATAAAGAATAACACATATCATTAACAAGATATGAATATGGTTTACAGTAGAATCACATAGTGTGTATTGCATTTCTCTTTTACAATTTTTGCTTTCCCTGGAGTTAACAAAATTAAATTAATTTTTCAATAATTACTTTTCTAGGCACTAATTTATCCTCAAGTTCTTTTAAGAGAATTCTAAAGACGTTTTCAATGTCAAGCACAACCAAAAAATTACAAATTGCATATTATTTTTTCTTTAAGGCAGCCTTTCTGAAGCCCTCTGATCTCTTGTTTTGAACTCTACTAATTACTGTTGTGAACTTCCTGATGTTCAAGCTGGTTATAGAAAAGGCAGAGGAACCAGAGATCAAATTGCCAACATCCGCTGAATCATGGAAAAAGCAAGAGAATTCCAGAAAAACATCTACTTCTGCTTTATTGACTATGCCAAAGCCTCTGACTGTGTGGATCACAATAAACTGTGGAAAATTCTGAAAGAGATGGGAATACCAGGCCACCTGACCTGCCTCTTGAGAAACCTGTATGCAGGTCAGGAAGCAACAGTTAGAACTGGACATGGAACAACAGACTGGTTCCAAATAGGAAAAGGAGTATGTCAAGGCTGTATATTGTCACCCTGCTTATTTAACTTATATGCAGAGTACATCATGAGAAACACTGGGCTGGAAGAAGCAAAAGCTGGAATCAAGATTGCTGCGAGAAATATCAATAACCTCAGATATGCAGATGACACCACCCTTATGGCAGAAAGTGAAGAGGAACTCAAAAGCCTCGTGACGAAAGTGAAAGTGGAGAGTGAAAAAGTTGGCTTAAAGCTCAACACTCAGAAAACGAAGATCATGGCATCCAGTCCCATCACTTTATGGGAAATAGGTGGGGAAACAGTGGAAACAGTGTCAGACTTATTTTTTGGGGCTCCAAGATCACTGCAGATGGTGACTGTAGCCATGAAATTAAAAGACGCTTACTTCTTGGAAGAAAAGTTATGCCCAACCTAAATAGCATATTAAAAAGCAGAGACATTACTTTGCCAACAAAGGTCTGTCTAGTCAAGGCTATGGTTTTTCCAGTGGTCATGTATGGATGTGAGAGTTGGACTGTGAAGAAGGCTGAGTGCCGAAGAATTGATGCTTTTGAAGTGTGGTGTTGGAGAAGACTCTTGAGAGTCCCTTGGACTGCAAGGAGATCCAACCAGCCCATTCTGAAGGAGATCAGCCCTGGGATTTTTTTTGGAAGGAATGATGCTAAAGCTGAAACTCCAGTACTTTGGCCACCTCATGCGAAGAGTTGACTCATTGGAAAATACTCTGATGCTGGGAGGGATTGGGGGCAGGAGGAGAAGGGGATGACAGAGGACGAGATGGCTGAATGGCATCACTGGCTGGATGGCATCACTGACTCGATGGACTTGAGTCTGGGTGAACTCCGGGAGTTGCTGATGGACAGGGAGGCCTGGCGTGCTGCGATTTTTGGGGTCGCAAAGAGTCGGACACAACTGAGCGACTGAACTGAACTGAATTACTGTCTAGTCCTACAACTGAATACTGTCCTAAGATTATTGTTCACTCTCATAATTGGACTTCCTTATGTGTACTGTATTGATGTCACTATATCTTAGACCCTAGGTCTTTTCTCTCTCTTGATTTAACTTCTTG
Organism: Bos mutus; assembly: GCF_027580195.1. Lineage (NCBI taxonomy): Eukaryota > Metazoa > Chordata > Mammalia > Artiodactyla > Bovidae > Bos > Bos mutus. The sequence continues at coordinate 48,086,406 of NC_091626.1, read as the reverse complement.
TATTGGTAGAGTACATTTTTTAGGACTTTGGGAAGAAAAGCACATGCCTTTGTGCATGCATGAAGTCACTTCAGTCGTGTCCAACTCTTTACGACCCTGTAGACTGTAGCCTGCCAGGATCCTCTGAGCATGGGATTCTCTAGGCAATAATACCGAAGTGGATTGCCATGTCCTCCTCTAACGGATTTTCCCAACCCATGAATCTGCATCTCTTACATCTCCTGCTTTGGCAGGCAGGTTCTTTACCACTAGCGCCACCTGCCAAAGCAGGAGACATAAGAGATGTGGGTTTCATCCCTGGGCTGGGAAGAACCCTTGGAGGAGGGCATGGCAACCCACTCCAGTATTTTGCCTAGAGAATTCCATGGACACGGAGGAGCCTGGTGGGCTACAGCCCATAGGGTCACAAAGAATCCGACACAACTAAGCAACTAACCACACACACAAAGAGAGAGGGAGCTTAAATTGATGATGGCTTCATTAATCCCTTTAAATCAATTAGAAAAGATGAAAAAAGTAAACAAATACTATATTCTTAAGAGGATTCACATCCCAAATTTTAAGGGATCTCAAAACTGTTCTCTTTCAAGCAATAAAAGACGCTAATTGCACCCTAACAAGCCCGATTCAAGTAAACTGTAGTATTCTAGAATTTCTCCCAATAACTGGCATCTTTTAGTAAAAATGCAGGCCAGTCATCTCTGAGGATCGCTTCATCTTTAAGAAGGAAAGCCCAGATATCCACAGCAATGAAAAGGATCTCTATGCCATGTAGTAAGCACAGAATAAAAATACTGTTTCAGTTGAGTCTAATGAAGATAATTTTGGACAGGACAGTGCCTTTGTAATCCTTCAAATTATACTGGGAACTGGGCTTGGGTTTAAAGCAGAAGCTTTTTACCTTAAGGTAACAAAAGGCCTTTTACTGTTAAGCAATAATATCAAATTTAAATATCAAAGAATTCTCAAAATCGGCTAGTAAAGCAGGCACAACTGATCCAGAGGGCTGGGCTATGGTTTGCACCTAATTAATTAAAATGGAACCTGTGTTCGCAATGTTAATTTTGGCCTGCACTGTTATGAAATCTTTTCATCAATTCTCAAAGCTTTCCTGCGTCCATGGAATTTTCCCAGCTTCTGAAATCATGTGTCAAATCGTTTGTAATCTGTTGAAAGCTATTTGTGACCTTTCTTTAAGCTTAAAAAGAAATAAATCCATCTGTTGGCTACATCACCAGAGAATTCTGGACAGGGGGAAAGCTAAAAAGTAAAAAGAGAAGAAAGGCAGCTTTTTCTTTTGACCTTTGAAATTGTAATGTTATGTTAATTGAGTCTGAATTTGTTGTTAACAGTTATTTCATTGAACATTTCTGGGAACTGTATTAAGTCAGATGTTTATAGGAAAGCAGGTGTTTTCTCTCACATTTGTTTGTCTTCCTGGTTTTCTACACAATATCCATTTCCCCTTTTTCTCTCTGAGTAATTTATTCTCATGATGAGCTCCTGACTTTTTCCCCTATAAATCTTCTTTAGTGAAAAGTTCCTGTTTCACAAACATTTGTTGGTAAAGAAATGTCAATAATTGAAAATCATTGTATTCCCCCAAGTGAACACTATTTGTAGCTTTATCAGTAATCATTTGAGTCACAGGATAAATAATGTATTTTTGAGAGATCCCCATATAATTTTTCATTTGTATCTTCTTTTAAAATATGTTAAGTCATACAAAATATATGCCTATTTTCTTTAAATAAGGAAAAGTGCCTTTTTAATAGTTAGCCTATTTCAACTATTTCTCGGGATCTTCAATTCTTTGCATAAATTGGAAGGAAAAAAAGTAAGAAATTAGAGAGAGAGAATGTCAGGTGACCTGTACCTTTCTATAATTTCTCAGCTGTCTTTGACTGTTGCTTGGTAAATATTTTAACTCCTCAGTAAGCTTTCAACTCCTCTGCCCTCCATGAAGAAGCATTTACAATCATAGACCCAGTGAAGAGCAGACCAGTTCTGGGTCTCTGGGAATGTGGTAGGGTGATGTTGAAGAGAAGAGCGATATTGTGAAGCTTCTCAGAAAGACAGCGCATGTCTTGAGTCCATCAGATACGTCAGTCCTGCATGAGGGCTGACTGGAGGCTTTCAAGAGTCAGACTAACCAGCTTCTCTTAACAAAGACAAAGGCCCATTTGCAGAAGTTGAAACAACAGCATGTGGGCAAGGAGATATAACACTAAATGGTAACTTGGCTATGATCTGTTGAACAGCAAAAAGGAAGTAGAACCAATCTTCAGGGTCACTGATGAGCTGGTTGCCATAAGTAAATCCTATGAATTATCCTGGGGCAGTGTTGCAGGGCTCCAGAAATGAAGTGTTCCTCTGGAACATACTTGCTTTGATCAACTGGGATATTACAGGACAATCCAAGTTCAAGTTTTCCTATCAGTTCAGTTCAGTCGCTCAGTTGGGTCCAACTCTCTGCGACCCCATGGACTGCAGCACGCCAGGCTTTCCTGTCCATCACTAAGTTTTCCTATAGGTTTTGCTTTAAATACTCAGCCTTTCCTGGAACCTCACAGTCTTAAGCTCAAGTAGAGTTTCTTTATTTCTTCAGAAACCAGCCCTTGAGAATTCACTAGCCTCAAATCCAAGTGGGCATAACACTGAGCAGCTAGCAATGCATGTAGTTTATCTCATCCCCATTATCAATCTTTCAGTGATCCTCAAGGCCCACAATGACTCTTCTACTCACCTCCATTTTTATTTCCACTACCTCCAAGGAATAAATAATAACTACATATACTTTGAGGGATTGTTGATGTACTGTTTCTGGAATTTTTCTGTAAACTAAATTTTCTTAGGCTGTTGTGTCATCTTGAAAAATAAATAAGATGTGATTACAACTTGGCATTTTTACAAAGCCAAGGGCTGGACCTACTGCTACTCCCTTTTGCTTTAGTCTGTGCCTCTAAATGTTGGAAAATCCAGTCACAGATATAAAACATGCTCTCACTTACTGTGTACTACTTTGTACTTCCATTCCAGGATTTCTAATAACACAGAACATATTTTCTGCCCTTTTGGATGGTGCCCAAGCATTCTGACTTGATGTAGATACGTCTAGATCAAACCTCTTGCAGGAAATGTCTTTCTAATCAGCCATCTTGTTCTGGGCTCAGATCAAGGGAGTATGAAAGCTATTAGTAGAAAGAAAATTAGAAATAACATGCTGGATAAAATATTTTATTCCTTTTAAAAGAAAGCACTTGAGAAACTAAAGTTTAGTTCGAGTACGCAGAATCAACAAGAGCCAAGCTAAAGGCTTTTTAACATTATCAGAAGTCAAAACACTAGAATTAAATATGCCATATCTCAAAGACTGACTCTTCATTTTTTTTCATCTTCAGCTGAGTATAACAAGACAGAAGTCTTGTTTTGGGTTTGTTTTTCCTTCCCCTATCTTCCTTTCCTGGTACATGATACATGTTAACCCACTCCCACTCCCCCAAATACCCCCAATTACCTTTCTGGGGCCAGAGATTCACCAAATTGGTATTTCAGAAGTGAGTCTTTTAAAAAGTAATTCAAAGAGGAAAAATGAAGTTTTAGCATCATGGCACCTAATCATTATTCCCTTCTTGATGTAGGTCACTTTTGGTAATGTGAAAAGTCTAATTATTTTGAAGATAGTTTTAAAGATGCTTGATCTTGATAATGGACTCTCTAGGGAAATGAAAGAATATGAGACAGTCCAATCAGTCCTTATCTTTTTCAGTTCAGTTTCATCTGGTAGGGGGAGGGGTGATGGAAATAAATAACAGAGTCAGTCAGTCAGTTCAGTCGCTCAGTCGTGTCCGACTCTTTGTGACCCTATGAACCACAGCATGCCAGGCCTCCCTGTCCATCACCAACTCCCGGAGTTTACCTAAACTCATGTCCATTGAATTGAAGGGAATGGCAAACCACTTTAGTATTCTTGCCTTGAGAACCCCATGAACAGTATGAAAAGGCAGAAAGATAGGACACTGAAAGATGAACTCCATAGGTCAGTAGGTGCCCAGTATGCTACTGGAGATCAGTGGAGAAATAACTCCAAAAAGAATGAAGGGAAGGAGCCAAAGCAAAAACAACACCCATTTGTGGATGTGATAGAAGCAAGGTCTGATGCTGTAAATAACAGAGAACCCAGACCAAATGCTAAGGGATGTATACAAGATTCCTGAGGTAGAAAAAACTGAGAAATCTAAGTAGGACAGTGAGAAGAGAGCTATTCTTTGTAAAAGCGAGGATTCCAGGTATCTGAAAGAGAGGAGATCACATAGGCAGCCTCTAGAGCTGAAAGTGGAGGCCCATTATGACAAAAGAATGACTAGGCTGGGAGGCGATGAGCAGAGAGGATGGGTCATTCATCCTTCTACACACAGAGTGTCCTCTAGGCAAATGGCACTGGTGATGTGACAGTGAAGTCAAGATCTGTTTCCTTTCTCAACGGAAATTTTTCATTTGCTTGTTTTTGTAATGGAGTATACTATCTCACTTTCTTGTGTTAAAAGTTTACATAGGAACTGAAGGGAAAATGAAATAAGCCTAGAAAGGAAAGTGGGTGTCTCTAAGTTGAAAATTCAAATTCAGAGGCTTTTATTTCAGCTTAACTATACCAGTCTCTTGCCACACACCCCGCCTATCTGGGCCAAGGAAGTCTATTTGATGAAAACATTACTAAACTGTCATTGACCAATCAACTAGCATTCAACAATTTATGATCATCATATTCCCAATAGAGAGCCACCTTCTTTATAAGTGAGAAAAATGAAGATAATAAAAAATAAATAAATAAAGGGAGACAGAAGCTTTGCCCTGGTTAGCATTAGAATGGAAAACTGTCAGTTGGGAATACTTGTAGCTGAGTTAGGTGAAAATGAATAGAACCAATGCTTTAGCTTTTTTTATTTCAAAGCAAATATTTCAAAAGTAATTGATGAGGGCCTAGATATGAGGGAAAATTATTATACCTGGAATACCAAGTCAGTCTGTCAGGGGCTGATTTGAATTGTTTCCCAGCGCCATCATCCGTGGAACAATTTTCCACTGCCCGTTTCAATCCCAAAGCAGGATAATTATCCCAATTCTGTTTTACAGCCATAAACTTCTGCCTAACAAACTGCCTAACTTCGGTCTTACAACTCATATTCTATGTTACAAAATGAAACTCTTCCAGAGAGAGAGAGATGATGGTAAGAATGAAGTCATCCCAATTTCAAAAGTCAACTTGATTTGCCTTACTGATGGTTGGTCAGGGCCATAATCATTTCATTCAGTAAATGCAGATTGCCTGCTGTATGCTGAATGCCGTGCCCAGTTCTATGAGGCCCACTGTGTCCTGCCCTCAAGCAGCTCAAAATCACGGGACAGGGATAGGGAAGTCATAGTGAAAAATAAACACAAAAGGCCATAATGTGATAAATACATAAAATGACAAATGAAGAAAGACATGTATAAAAGATAGTAAAGATTGAACCATCTCAGCCTATTTGTAAGGCAGGAATAGAAACCCAGATGTAAACAATGGACAGATGGACATGGTGGGAAGGAGAAGGTGAGATGAATTGGGAGATAGGGATAAACTTTATACATTATTGTGTATAAAATAGATAGCTCGTAGGAAGCTGTTTTATAGCACAGGGAGCTCAGTTTGGTGCTCAATTATGACCTAGCGGGGTGGAATTGGGGGGAGGGTGGGATGGAGGTTCAAAAGGGAGGGGATGTATGTATATATAGCTGATTCACATTGTTGTACAGCAGAAACACTCCAATAAAAAATAAAAATATAATTTAAAAATTGAACCATGTATGTTCATTTTCTCAATATTTATAATATATGTCTATATATATATATATATATATATATATGTACACAGAAGAAAACATGTATGACTAATACTTCTAAGCTTTAAGCTTTCCTCTAACTTTTTACATGGTCTTTGATATACAAGAAAATTAACTCTTTTAATATATAAAAAAAGTTTTCACCCAGACTCCATTTTCATACAGAGAAAATTAGGATATTAAAAATACGTATACAAATTCATATTGTTTGGCTTTCCCAGTCATAGTTCACTTCTTATTCTCTCAGTGATATATCTCCCTCATCCTCTACCATCTCTGTCTTCATTCATAAGATTCCTGTTACAAATAAACATTATGTGCCAGATTGACTGGCACATTTCTACCTTCTACAACAGAATTCCACCTACCTTATTCCTAAGGAATGGATCCAACATGAAGCTACCTTGACCCACAACAGTCGGTACTTTGAGGATCTTACAAAAACTGACCCATATGATTCAGGCAATGTTCAAACGTCAAGTTATCTGGCAGTGACAACAGTGGAGAGTAAGTAAGAGCAATTAATCTCCTCTATCCACAACAAAAGGTTAGAAAACTTCTAGTGCTTTCTTTGGCTTTCCTATAACATACATTCCAGCTTTCTAAGAACCTCAACCTCTCTACTAGATTATAGTGACTATGTTTGGGGACATGTATGCTTTTAGTCAGTTCAGTCGCTCAGTCACGTCTGACTCTTTGTGACCCCATGAACTGTAGCACGCCAGGCCTCCCTGTCCATCACCAGCTCCTGGAGTTCACCCAAACTCATGCCCATTGAGTCGGTGATGCTATCCAAAGATCTCATCCTCTGTTGTTCCCTTCTCTTCCTGCCCTCAATCTTTCTCAGCATCAGGGTCTTTTCCAATTAGTCAGCTCTTCAAATCAGGTGGCCAAATAATTGGAGTTGCAGCTTCAACATCAGTCTTTCCAATGAACACCCAGGACTGATGTCATTTAGGGTGGACTGGTTGGATCTCCTTGCAGTCCAAGGGACTCTCAAGAGTCTTCTGAAACACCACAGTTCAAAAGCATCCATTCTTTGCACTCAGCTTTCTTTATAATCCAACTCTCAAATCCATACATGACTACTAGAAAAACCATAGCCTTGACTAGATGGACCTTTGTTGACAAAGTAATGTCTCTGCTTTTTAATATGCTGTCCAAGTTGGTCATAACTTTCCTTCCAAGGAGTAAGTGTCTTTTAATTTCATGGCTGCAATCACCATCTACAGTGATTTTGGAGCCCCAAAAAATAAAGTCTGTTGGGGGCCAGAGTGAGGTACTCCGCCCGTGACAAAGGTCATGAGGAAGGAGGCTCGACATACGCAAAGGCGGGATCGAGCCTCAGGAGTCCCCCTGGAAATCCTCGAGCGTCTACCCCCATAACCAGAGCCTGTCTACTTTACTACTTTGTGCTCTTACCTACACCTCTGACTTTACGGGGGGCTGTCCCCCACCACCTCTTTCGAAGAAGGAGTTAACCTAGAGCTCCAGTTAATAATAATTCCTGGGCGTGATAAGAGTGTTTTAACCTACAAACTCCTCTGAAGGTTCTCTAGCCTGCCTGACAGGCTCGTCCAGCCACATGTGATTGCTCACAGCCTCCCAACCGTGAGAGGCACAAGATGCTTTAAACCCTCTAAAAACAGGTTCTTTAGAGAAGTTAGAAAACTATTAGTATAAGTATAATGGGCTAATTAGAAATTGTGTTGGTGAAGGGTTTTTCATTTGTTGAGCCAATGTTTGTTGCTAAGTCTCCATATCCCCTGCCCTTACACACATTAATGAATATATAGAATTAACCTTTGATATTAATCACGTTAGTTAGACCTTAGGCTAAGTAAATTTTTTCCTTAACTAAAACCCACTACACCCTCACCCTGTAGGAATGTAACTTTACTTGGGTGGCGTCTGTTTTGAGACTAATCAGCCCTGGAGAAATAAGTGTCCTGACTGACTGACCGCTATCACAAGGAGAGGGTCGTAAATTGTCAGCAGGCCCCCCTGGCCAGAAGATGATGTAACACCCCTAAGACCTCTGTATACATTTGTGTGAAGCACCTGACTTTAATAAAAGTCAGGACTGCTGTCCCCACATGACTTTTGTATAACATCTCAGTGTATAAAAACAGACCATGGAAAATAAAGAATTGGGATCAGTTTCTCGAAATACTGGTCTCCCCATGTCGCTCTCTCTCTCACTCTGGTTGAGTCTCCATCTGGAGCGCGGAACCCACCATGCTTACTAATTATGCCTGGGCTTCTAAGATCCGACCGGGGAGGCCTCAGTGTCTCCTCTCCTTCGGGAGAACGGAAGGACGCCTGCGGCCTACGTAAGTGGTGCAAGCTTCTTGTCTTGAAGTTTTATTGGTCCCCCGCATAAACCAAGCTACTCAGCCTCTTTTCTCCACTGAATTTTCCTACTGAGCTATCCTTATTCTATTACTCTTTATATCTCTAATTAATATCTAATTGAAGCTATTGTATCCTGATCCTCGCCTACGCCGTCTCTCCTTCGAATACCCTGGATCAGCCGGGGCTGGTCCCTGGCAAAAGTCAGCCACTGTGTCCAATGTGTCCCCATCTATTTGCCATGAAGTAATGGGACCAGATGCTATGATCTTAGTTTTCTGAATGTTGAGTTTTAAGCCAACTTTTTCACCCTCCTCTTTCACATTCATCAAGAGGCTCTTTAGTTATTCTTCACTTTCCGCCATAAGGGTGGTGTCATATGCATATCTGAGGTTATTGATATTTCTCCCAGCAATCTTGATTCCAGCTTGTGCTTCTTCCAGCCCAGCGTTTCCCAAGATTTACTCTGCATATAACTTAAATAAGCAGGATGACAATATACAGCCTTGACATACTCCTTTTCCTATTTAGAACCAGTCTGCTGTTCCATGTCCAGTTCTAACTGTTGCTTCCTGACCTGCATACAGGTTTCTCAGGAGGCATGTCAGTTGGTCTGGTATTCCCATCTCTTTCAGAATTTTTCAGTTTATTGTGATCCACACAGTCAAAGGCTTTGGCATAGTCAATAAAGCAGAAGTAGACATTTTTCTGGAACTCTCTTGCTTTTTCAATGATCCAGTGGATGTTGGCAACTTGATCTCTGGTTCCTCTGCCTTTTCTAAAACCAGCTTGAACATCTGGAAGTTCATGTTTCATGTACTGCTGAAGCCTGGCTTGGAGAATTTTGAACATCACTTTACTAGTGTGTGAGATGAGTGCAATTGTGTGGTAGTTTGAGCATTTTTTGACATTGCCTTTCTTTGGGATTGGAATAAAAACTGACCTTTTCCAGTCCTGTGGCCACTGCTGTTTTCTCCAAATTTGCAGGCATGTTGAGTACAACACTTTAACAGCATCATCTTTTAGGATGAGTGATCACACCATCGTGATTATCTGGGTCATGAAGATCTTTTTTGTACAATTCTTCTGTGTATTCTTGCCACCTCCTCTTAATATCTGCTTCTATTAGGTCCATACCATTTCTGTCCTTTATCGAGCCCATCTTTGAATGAAATGTTCCCTTGGTATCTCTACTTTTCTTGAAGAGATCTCTAGTCTTTCCCATTCTATTGTTTTCCTCTATTTGCATGATCGCTAAGAAAGGCTTTCTTATCTCTCCTTGCTATTCTTTGGAACTCTGCATTCAGATGCTTATATCTTTCCTTTTCTCCTTTGCTTTTCACTTCTCTTCCTTTCACAGCTATTTGTAAGGCCTCCTCAGACAGCCACTTTGCCTTTTTGCATTTCTTTTCTTAGGGATGGTCTTGATCCCTGCCTCCTGTACAATGTCACGAACCTCTGTCCATAGTTCATCAGGCACTCTGTCTATCAGATCTAGTCCCTTAAATCTATTTCTCACTTCCACTGTATAATCATAAGGGATTTGATTTAGGTCATACCTGAATGGTCTAGTGGTTTTCCCTAATTTCTTCAATTTAAATCTGAATTTGGCAATAAGGAGTTCATGATCTGAGTGCCAGTCAGCTCCCGGTCTTGTTTTTGCTGACTGTATAGAGCTTCTCCATCTTTGGCTGCAAAGAATATAATCAATCTGATTTCGGTGTTGGCCATCTGGTGATTTCCATGTGTAGAGTCTTCTCTTGTGTTGTTGGAAGAGGGTGATGACCAGTGTGTTCTCTTGGCGTCACTCTGTTAGCCTTTGCCCTGCTTCATTCTGTAATCCAAGGCCAAATTTGCCTGTTACTCTAGGTATTTCTTGACTTTCTACTTTTGCATTCCAGTCCTCTATAATGAAAAGCTGCAGCTTTCATGGAGCGGTGGCAGACTGGCACAGGAGCTGAGAGGAGATATGTGGATTTAATGTTAGCTTAAATCTCAACATTCTAAAAACTAAGATCATGGCATCCAGTCCCATCACTTCATAGAAATAGATAGGGAAAAAATGGAAACAGTGACAACTCTCTTCTCTTGGGCTCTAAAATCACTGCAGATGGTGACTGCAGTCATGAAATTAAAAGACGCTTGCTCCTTGGAAGAAAAGCTATGACAATCCTAGACAGCATATTAAAAAGTAGAGACATTACTTTGCTGACAAAGGTCCATCTAGTCAAAGCTATGGTTTTTCCAGTAGTCAAGAATGGATATGAGAGTTGAACCATAAAAACGGCTGAGAACCAAAGAATTGATGCTTTCGAACTGCGGTGTTGAAGAAGCCTCTTGAGAGTCCCTTGGACTGCAAGGAGATCAACAGTCAATCCTAAAGGGAATCAGTCCTGAATATTCATTGAAAGGACTGATGCTGAAGTTGAAGCTCAGCATCTACTTTGGCCACCTGATACGAAGAGCCAGTTTACTGGAAAAGACCCTTATGCTGGGAAAGATTGAAGGCCACAGGAGAAGGGCACAACAGAGGATGAGATGGTTGGATGGAATCACCAACTCAATGGACACAAGTTTGAGCAAACTTCCGGGAGATGGTGAAGGACAGGGAAGCCTGGCATGCTACAGTCCATGGGGGTGTCAAAGAGTTAGACACAACTGAGTGACTGAAGAACAACAACAACGCTGTGTCTCCTCAAAAATTCTAATATAATACATAGGTTCTACTCAGTTAACAAATACAGAACTTATCAACATTTTATACATAAAAATAGGATGTGTGATACTTTGTGGGGACACTTTCTGGAATTTACTCGTATTGATACAGACAATATTCTCCTTTGATTATTGAGAACCAATTATGATAATGGTCTTAAATGCATACATTAAAAAACAATACAGTTCTATGGTGAATAATAGATGGGTAAATAGGTGATAGAAGTGTTAAGATAATAGGTTACAGGAAGAAGAATGGGGAAAAAAATGGTTTAATTAATTTATTTACTGGTTTATTTGCTGTGCTGCATGGCATGCGGGATCACAGTTCCCTGACTGGGAGTGGAACCCGCACCTCCTGCATTGGAAGTGTGGAATCATAACCACTAGACTGCTGGGGAAGCAGAGTTTGCAAAGATTTTTGTAATACGTATTTTATGGTTATATTTTTTGTACATAAACACTTATGCTTATTATCATATTTGTTATAAATAATGATCTTTTAAATTTTTATTTTGCCTGATATTATATTACTGTTTATGTTTTATTTGAGTTATCATTTGCTAGTTCAACCTATCTACCCTTACTTTTCAAATTTTTAGAACTAAATTTGGAGTCAGTTACTAAGGCATAAAAAGTTTGGCACATGGCATAACTGGGGGTAGCAGACACCTCAGTACAGATATCCAGAGTCTGACTGGGAGGAAATGCATTTCCCGTCACTCCTTTCCTTTTCCTCAGTCACTGACCAGTCACAGTTACAGGCTATCATTTTTACTCTTTTGTGTTGGAGCTTTTAATTCATTTCTACAGTGAAATGGTGCAGAGTGGAAAATGAAAGATGGTGAGTTTAACCTGAGTAGGTAAACAAAGAGGTCTTAATTAGGGGGACAAGGGTGGAGAAGTTATTCATCTGCTGAAGGCAGTGGGCAGCACTTCAGAAACACTGTGATCTTGAGAAGTGAGAGGAATAAGAGTGTCTCCTTCACAACAATTTCTGAGCCAGCCCTGCATCTGCTCAAATACTGTGGGCTCTGGTTCTGTGAAGAGACACCAGAAATGTGGAGTCATGAGATAGGTGCAGACCCGGAAGAAGCCAAAATGTCTACCTACCATGTCTCCTACAAAAATCTCCCTTCTCCTTTTGGCTCTAGAGACAGATAGAGGATGTCTCTCAGTGCATTGGCAATTAGGATGTGCATTACAAGTACAAGAGTTAATATTTTAATGTCCAAACGGGTACAAGGGTACAGGAGGGAAGAAGGGTCAGTTATAGTACTCACTACTGCTCTCCGGTCTGGTGGAAGTCTCTGGAAGTGCTCAGGAGGATTTTCAGGCACATGGTGATAATAAAAAGCAGACAAAAAACTTTAGTTGGCTTTATTATTTTTGAAAACTCTCTACAGATAATGCATCCTCTTGTTGCCTGCATCTAGGGCAGATTGCATACACAGCTCCCCCAGTGGGAAGCCACTGCTGGATTTTCACATAGACCTCAAAAATCTCAGCAGGGATATCCCATAAAGTTCTACCATCCTCTTTTACCAAAACGTCCTTTTACAGACCTGCCAGTTTTGTCTGTTATTTGAGGAGAGCTGAGATAGCTCACATCCTCCTGTCTACAGGAGATTACAGTGAGGGATGTATATTGTTTCCTAGGTATAAAGTTAGGTAAGATTAGTCATGGAAAAGAGCTTAACCAAGAAAGTTTTGATCAAGATCAGATCAGATCAGTCCCTCAGTCATGTCCGACTCTTTGTGATCCCATGAATCACAGCACGCCAGGCCTCCCTGTCCATCACCAACTCCTGGAGTTCACTCAGACTCACATTCATCGAGTCAGTGATGCCATCCAGCCATCTCATCCTCTGTCGTCCCCTTCTCCTCTTGCCCCCAATCTCTCCCAGCATCACAGTCTTTTCCAATGAGTCAACTCTTCGCATGAGGTGGCCAAAGTACTGGAGTTTCAGCTTTAGCATCATTCCTTCCAAAGAAATCCCAGGGCTGATCTCCTTCAGAATGGACTGGTTGGATCTCCTTGCAGTCCAAGGGACTCTCAAGAGTCTTCTCCAACACCACAGTTCAAAAGCATCACTTCCTCGGTGCTCAGCCTTCTTCACAGTCCAACTCTCACATCCACAAGTGACCACAGGAAAAACCATAGCCTTGATCAACAGGGTCCAAATGAGGCTTTCCCTCAATAATCATAGCAATTTCTTGATTTGATATCAAAGAGAGAACTGAACATAGTGATTTGCTGTCTTTGATGCATCATATTGACATGTATGAAGTGGAAATTCTATTACACTGACTTTCTCTATTATCTTAAACAAATTATTAACATAGTATGTGCCCCAGGCTCCCCCTTTTTAATGATGGGTTGATAATATCTGCCCTATATTTCTCATAAAGTTGTTCAGTAATAAATATGAAGATGACCCAAGAGGATCTGGATAGTGTGGCAACAAGAGTTGGATAGAACCTTTCCTGCCTATTACTGACTAAGAAACAGTCCTCTTCATCTGGACTTCTGGGCCTCCTATTCCAAAAGTAAACAAATGATCTCTTACTAAAAGGTATCATCAACTGAAAAAGATACACAATCTAAAATCTGGTGATTGTATTTTATTTGGCAGACTTCCTGAGGACTTAAGCTCAGATAGCTCTGAGGGACTGCTCTGAAGAGGAAGGGAGGAGCCAGGATATACAGGGGTGTTTGCAACAAAGATCAAGTAGTTGGAACAATAAAAGATTACTGTTAATTAAAGAAAACTAGACATCTCAAGCTAATGTTTAGCATGCTTTTCTCTGTATGGGAAGCTGCAAGAGCCTGGGCCCACTGAAATCATTCCTAGGATACGCACCTTAACTATACAAGGGTCAGTATTATGTTCTTTTCCATCCTGAATCCCCTCAGGGTACACTGCTGGAGGTGGTTGCCGTGGCTGAGGGCTTGATGGCTTCAACATCCTTAAACAATATGGCAGGCGACCTTCTCCATCCTTAGTATATCCCACACACTCCTATTGGGTATACTCACTGTTGTTGTTGTTCAGTCACTAAATTGTGTCTGACTCCTTGCGACTCCATGAACTGTAGCACATCAGGCTTCCCTGTCCTTCACTATCTCCTGGAGTTGTCTCAAACTGATGTCTATTGAGTCAGTGATGCCATCCAATCATCTTATCCTCTGTTTCCCCCTTCTCCTCCTGCCTTTCCCAGCATAAGGGTCTTTTCCAGTAAACTGGCCCTTCGTATCAGGTGGCCAAAGTAGATGCTGAGCTTCAACTTCAGCATCAGTCCTTCCAATGAATATTCAGGGTTGATTTCCTTTAGGAATGACTGGCCTGATCTCCTTGATGTCCAAGGGACTCACTGTATATTATTATATAGATCTGGATTTACTGGTCTTTATTTTCTTTTGGCTAAGTATTACATTTTGAACCAACACAGGCCTAATACCTTTCTTATCATTACTATTTTTTGAAATAAGGCATCCCTAGTGACTCAGTTGGTAAAGAATCTGCCTGCAAAGCAGAAGACCTGGGTTTGATTCCTTGGTCAGGAAGATCCCCTGGAGAAGGAAATGGCAACCCACTCCAGTACTCTCACCTGGAGAATTCCATGGACAGAGGAACCAGGCAGGGTACAGTCCATGGGATACAAAGAGTCAGACATGACTGTGCAACTCACTTTTACCTTCAACTGGAGAAGGGAATGGCAACCCACTCCAGTATTCTTGCCTGGAAAATCCCATAGACAGAGGGGCCTGGCAGGCTATAGTCTAGGGGGCCAAAAAGAGTTGGACACAACTGAGTGACTGAGCGTGCACACATGCACAGAAAAGTATATAAATCATAAGGGTATAGATCAATTATGTTTCACTAGTTAAGAACAGCCATGTAATCAGGCACCTAGATCAAGCAACAGAGCATGAGCAGCACCCCCAGAAGTCTTCCCCATGTCTCCTTCCAGTTACTGCCAACCCTTCCTCCTAAGGGTAACCACTATCCTGACTAACAGTCATAAATTAGTTTTCCTGGTGGCTCTTTAACAGAAGACATGCCACTTTCATGTAGTTGCTAATAGCTTCCTCGCTTTTGCTATTTGAGCTTCTATAATTTAATAAAGGACACAGGAGAGCTGCAGAGAGTACAAGGTAAATGTAGAAGATAGCACTGGAAACTATCTTCTCCATGAAGTATTGTCAGTTAAGACCAGTGTGTCACTTCTAGCAGGCAAGTGATCTTGTCAAACTTTTGGGAAAGGAAAGCTTAATAAAGTTGGAACCATTGTGCTTCTTTTGTCTCAGATAAATTGCAAAATACCATTTATAGAAATTTTTAAAGAAAACGAAAGCATTTCTCTGTGGCTTAACTTGACACTTGTCCAAACTTGGAAGAATTAGAGATGTACAGTATAATATAACACTGTCATCTTAGTTTTTCTCAAGCCCTTTTACCGCAATGTCCCCCACAGTACAAACAGAATCCAAATGCCAGACCTTGTCCAGATCACCAATGTACTTCCTGGGTGAGGAGGAGAGAGCTGGGGACAGTGGATGGGGGGAAGGGGAGGAACCAGGGACTCTGTGCCAACTGCCTCAGAGCAGGAAACCTAGTTCCCTTTCCTTTCTCCCCCATATCAAATTCTCAACTGCATTCCACTGTCTGACGGGGCTGGCCACAGCTGTGGTTGTTTCCAAAATGAAGATGGAATCTAGCCACAGTTGGATTTATTATTCTCTAGAACTGCTGTTCCTCTGGGCATTATTTTTAGAAGTATCACATTGCATAGGGGCTTAATTTTTCTAACTGACTTTTGGAAAATTTTGCAAATCCTTTTTCCCTTAAATATAAAAAATTGATGTAAGAGGATTCTGTTCAATATATTTTTCCTTTGGGATATCCTTATCCCAATGGAAAAACAGAACATGATTGCTTGACCCAGCTATCTGCCGAAAATAATGTTGTTCGATTTTTTTTCTTCCCAGAGTAGATAAATTATAATAGCACAACACAGCTGCATATTTGAACATAAGTCTACATAGTGAGAGGCTGTACAGTGACTTCTTATTACAGTTCTATTTGATTGAGATCAACCAACATTCTCTAAGAGCTTATGGTGTACCAGGCAGTGATAACAGATGACAAAATGACAAGTAAGACTTTGCCGTGCCCACAGGAACTCACAGATCAGTGACACAACAAATGCAGAACCAATAATTACCATACAACAATTACTTGTTATAATGAAAGTACTACACATAATGTTTTGCATAAGAAGAATTATTAACTCTTACAGAATTTATGGTCTGGGAGGAAGTCACAGAAGAGGTGTTACAGCAAAGACAAGAACCAGACATTTCAAGGAAAAGGAATAAAAATTTTAAAGGCACAGAGGCATGGCATAGCCTAGTATTCTTCAGAAACTCAAAGGTGATGAAGACTAAGTATATGCTAAAGGGTGGCAGTTGGTGAGAATGAAGTAGAGTTGAGATCAGATCGTGGAGGGACTTTATCTTCTAAACAGTTTTACCTAGAGCCAGTATAGTTATATTTGCAGTTTAAGGACTGATTCTTGCATGAAAGAGCCTCAATTAAGAAATAATCTTGATCTCAGGCTTAAAATATGCCAAGCCTTTAGTCTCATGCACATGCTCATTCTCACCCTGGCCCCTTCTCTTGCTCATTCCCTTTCTTCAATTTTTATTACTGCCTTTCTTTCCTCATACCCCTATAACCCTTCCCCATGTTTTACTTAACACTGTAAAATCTTAGGGAAAAATCCTTAAAAATATCCTGCATCATCCCGTAGCCAATATGCCCAAGATCCAAAAACAACTTAGAAAATAAAGACAGAGGTTAATAATGACCCATTGATATACTATGTCCTGATAATGTATTATAAGTACATTAGGGGACGTAGCCATTAAAATATACACTTGCCTGGTAGCCTATCTGCTGGCTTTGTCTAAATGATTGCAGACTTGGTAACAGAGCCAGATATGGTTTCACCACCATAACAAACAGCAAAGAAGAAAGTTTCCCATTACTAGTGACTCACTGGTATGCCTACCCTGCCCCAAAGTGTTTGCTGGGCCTTTTGCCCTTGGTCAACCATCTCTTCCTGTGACTGGCTGTCCTCATGGACTATGACCCAGGTGATTCCTCTGCGCGCATCTGTATGGACCAGCTGCCATCTTTGTGTCCCGCTGCTACCTGGAAGTCATGAGTTTATAGGAGGAAAGGGAGGAGACCATCTATAGTGGCGGAGCCTGCTCTGTCTCTAGGTATACAGTCTGAACAGTTAGGGTGAACAAGACTTTGAAGAAAATGAGAAGACTGCCAAAGGATCCTCAGATGACTAGGTATAGATGGATCTGGTGGGTAGAAATGATTTGCAATTTCAGTATAAGGAGTGAGTATATGAATCTCAGGAGAGAGAAACATGAGTGTTGTTTTTTTTTAATCTAAAATTATTATTTAAAATTTTATTTAAGTCAAAAAGTTAATTTATTTACAAAATATAAATGTAGTAGGAGGAGGTTTGGGATATTTGTATTTGTGAAAATAAAAATATGCAACATGGATAGAAATACAAAAACTCTCAACAAATTATTAGCAAATCAACCTAGCAATATATAAATATTAATAGCATGAGTCTATATCAGGAAAGCTATGGTTTTTCCAGTGGTCATGTATGGATGTGAGAGTTGGACTATGAAGAGAGCTAAGTGCTGAAGAATTGATGCTTTTGAACTGTGGTGTTAGAGAACACTCTTGCGAGTCCCTTGGACTGCAAGGAGATCCAACCAGTCCATTCTGAAGGAGATCAGCCCTGGGATTTCTTTGGAAGGAATGATGCTAAAGCTGAAACTCTAGTACTTTGGCCACCTCATGCGAAGACTTGATTCACTGGAAAAGACTCTGATGCTGGGAGGGATTGAGGGCAGGAGGAGAAGGGGACGACAGAGGATGAGATGGCTGGATGGCATCACTGACTCGATGGACGTGAGTCTCAGTGAACTCTGGGAGTTGGTGATGGACAGGGAGGCCTGGCGTGCTTCGAGTCATGGGGTCGCAAAGAGTCAGACACGATTGAGCGACTGAACTGAACTGATACCAAGAAATTCATTTTACAGCATGACCCAATATACACATAGATAAACATAAATTTCATAAACCATGTTAGCACCAAGTATGATGAGCTTATTATTTCTACTTTATTTGATTCCATTTTATTTCATTTTTAGTATCAATTACATTCCATATGATCCACTAATGGATTGAGATCTGAAATTTGAAAAATATTAGTTTATCCAATACCCATCCCCTTCCTCCTTACGTCTTTGCTTAAAACATCATTCAGAAGTGACTTCAGATAATATATCCCTTTAATGAAGTCAATCCAGCTTAAATGCAAAAACTGCCAATCAGTTCAGGGTGTGGATATATTATAGTTCTGACAAATGTAAGGAGATATTACCTCTCGGTTTCTTTGCTTAAAAGGGCACGGAGTCCCATTTATAAGGGTTCCACTCTCACAACCTAATCACCTTCTGCTGCTGTTGTGTCGCTTCAGTCGTGTCCAACTCTGTGCGACCCCATAGATGGCAGCCCACCAGGCTCCCCTGTCCCTGGGATTCTCCAGGCAAGAACACTGGAGTGGGTTGCCATTTCCTTCTCCAATGCATGAAAGTGAAAAGTGAAAGGGAAGTCACTCAGTCGTGTCCGACTCTTAGCGACCCCATGGATTGCAGCCTACCAGGCTCCTCCGTCCATGGGATTTTCCAGGCAAGAGTACTGGAATGGGGTGCCATTACCTTCTCTGAATCACCTTCTAGAGGCCCCCAGTTCTAACACCATCACATTGGGGGTTAGGATTTCAGCACATGAGTTTGAGGAGAGCTGGGGATAGGGACAGAAACAATCAATCCATTGCACCTGGGGATAAAATTCTTAATATAGGTAGACACAAAAGGCAGCAACTTTTTAATCCAAGTACACTGCCCCTAAAAGACTAATTGGTTATTATTTAATTACAGTCAGTTGTCTAATAACCCATAATTAAAATCTTTCTTATAAAATGGTATACAAACTATGCTATGTGTTTTAGGGAACTGAAATTTGAAATAGAAAATATTTCTTATTATTTCTAATATATGGTTATAAAAAGGTGTTTGTCAGCAATTTGCAAACTCACTTCAACAAGCCATATGCTACTGATTATTTTTAAAGTGCACAGTAAATGTAATGACCTAATGTTAGCAACCTTGAGAGGAAAAGCAATGATTAGCAAACCTTCATTTTTCTTGTTTAGAATCAAGGCTCTCAAGTATAACTACTTTCACATACAACAGAATCATTGACTAGGCACTGAAAAAAATTCAGTCAACTATCTGCTTGCTTAATATAGAGTTATGTGGTA
This sequence comes from Bos mutus, assembly GCF_027580195.1. Lineage (NCBI taxonomy): Eukaryota > Metazoa > Chordata > Mammalia > Artiodactyla > Bovidae > Bos > Bos mutus. The sequence continues at coordinate 48,067,029 of NC_091626.1, read as the reverse complement.
TCCAGTTAAACCATTTTCTATAGTTAACTTCAAGTGATGTTACACAGGTTTGCTACTGTGGCTATATTCAGATGGTAGCTATAGACAAGGGAGAAAATTCAAGAAAGCGTCTCTCACTTGTCTGGGGCTTTGGTAGTATTGATTAGGGTATTTCAGTTATTCCCTGTGTAGCCTTTCTTTCCATGTAGTGCCTCCAAAGATCTGCAGCATCTCTAGAAGGCTAGCTTGGGCTTCTCAAGATACCATGTTCCAGCTTTAAATATCTTGGTACATTGATTTCATTTAAGAAATAAAATTAATTTACTTTTGGAAAAGCTTCTTAATTCCCATTGTGAAAATAAACTGAGGTGTTCAAACTTAAATCTGGAAAATATTTTTAACTTTACAAAAGTATTTTCCAAAAGCAACAAAGACTTCTATTGTTTCAAATGTTCTCAGGGAAATGTATCATGAAAGGAAAAAAAAAAAGAATTTCCCACCCCTAAGATTATAAAACATTAGGCTACTTGGTTCACCGTGTTTTCCTTCCCTCTTTCCTACCTTCCTTCCTAAATAAGAATTTATTAGGTGTTATTAAAATTTTCTCTAGAGTTTCCTAAAATGTTTGTACAATGTTTACTTGAGAAATTGAAGGAAAAAAGGGTTTTACAATAGCAAACATTTAACAACGTATCTCTGTGGAACAAATCCTCTAAAATGAGTGATAAAAAGACTAGGAAATCTTCTCTGAAAATAGAAGAAATCTAGACTCTAAAAAATTCCATTATCTTTCCAATCCATTAGACTTTAAAAAAGCCCTGAAAGTAACAAAGCAATTTTTTCTTAAGATTCAAGGTAGTTATAAAATTTCACAGTATGTAATCAATTAAAGAAAAAGGAGTCATCAATAATTAGAAGATTTGAGTCTATTTGCAGCAGTGTCAAGGATGGCAACCCACTCCAGTGTTCTTGCCTGGAGAATCCCAGGGACAGGGGAGCCTAGTGGGCTGCTGTCTATGGGGTCACACAGAGTCGGACACGACTGAAGCGACTTAGCAGCAGCAAGGATATACATGTGTTGGAAGAAACCACTGCTCTTGATAATAAGATTGTAAACATTATTGTATTGGTGTTCAAGAGTAAATAAGATATGCTTTCATACATATTTGAGTTGCTTTTTTGAATTCCCAGCAGAGAACCAGTTGGAATCAACACTTTCATATAGGACAAACATAATTTATTTCTTAAGCTAATAGTTAGCGTTCACTCTAAAAATTTAACCAGAACTTTCACTCACAGTGTCTGCTTTAGAAATTAACAGTTGTTTATTAAAGGTTCATGAGAGTGAAACTGTTAGTCTCTCAGTTGTGTCGGACTCTTTGCGACCCCATGGACTGTAGCCAGCCAGGCTCCTCTGTCCATGGAATTCTCCAGGCAAGAATACTGGAGTAGGTTGCCATTCCCTTCTCCAGGGGAGCTTCCTAGCCCAGGGATCAAACCCCGGGTCTCCACAGGCAGATTCTTTACCACCTGAGCCACCAGGGAAGTGTACCTGTTAAATGTTCATAGATGCTTCTTATGACTGTACTGTATTATAATAACATAAATATTTATAACACATTTAATAACAAAACATATTACCTCTAAGTTTAATGTATATTCAAGTTAAAAATGTAATATTAACTTTTCAAACCTTTTTATAATAAAAATATCTCATATTCCATATCTTCTTATAAACTTTTAGCACAACCAGAAGCCTGTGAAGTATTCTCTACCATTTTTTATTTCCAACTTTATCAGCTAGAAAAATATTTGCAACATCATAAATGATCTCAAAGCAAAGACAAAGGCCAAAAGAACCAACAGTAAAGCATAGTCACAGGGTTAGAATAAATAAGAGGCTACAAGACCTTTTCGGCTTCCCTGGTGGCTGAGACGGTAAAGAATCCACCTGCAATGCAGGAGACCAGGGTTCAGTCTCTGGGTCCGGAAGATCACTTGGAGGAGGGAATGGATCACCACTCCAGTATTCTTGCCTGGAGAATCCCATGGACAGAGGAACCTGCTGGGCTCCTCAAAGTCCCTCAGTTCTCTACAGGTCTTTTTGTCCTAAGTCTTTCACTTAAGGTATCCTCTATAAACAAAAAGACTGCTTTATCAATTATCTATTACTAGATAAAAAACCATCCCCAAATGTAGTGGCTTAAAAAATGATTTAAAAACCTATCATGTTTCTGTGAATTGGCTGGTCATTCTGCTTCAAATGGTGTCGGCTGGAACCACTCACATGGCTGCATTCAGATGGTTGCTAAGCTGAACTAGCAGGTTCAAGACCTCCCTTATGTGTCTGAAGCCTTGAAAATGCAATTGACTGGGGCATCTCACTTCTTCCCCACATGGCCTCTCTCTCTAGGGATTCTCCACATGGTCCTTCTCTCCAGCAGGACAGCATGGAATCCTAATATAATGGCTCGGGAATCCAATGACATGAAAACAGAAACTGTCAGGACTTACTTTGTCCGTATTTTACGGGTCAAAGTAAGTTACAAGGCCAGCCTAGACTGAGGGGAAGGAAAATGAACTCCATTTCTTGAAGGAAAGAGTAGTTATGTCTGTAGACATAGGGAAAGAATTATTTAGGGGCCATCTTTGACAATTATCATTGTCCAACTTCTGGCTACAATTCTTGTCCCACCTAACGTGCAAAACTATACTTACCCGGTATCCTAAAAGTCTCACCCCATGACATCATTCATTCAAGTTCAGCATCTCATCATCTAAATCAGGTCCAGACGTGTCAAAAACAGTTCAGGTATTGTTCCTCAGGTGCAGCTATTTGAGATTGGCTTCTCTCAGTCCAGATTTCCTAGTATAGAAAAACCACACAGGGACTCCCCTTGTGATCCAATGGTTAAGACTCCACCTTCCAAAGCAGGGGTGCAGGCTGGATCCCTGGTCAGGGAATTAAGATCCCACATGCCACAAGATGTGACCTAAATAGATAAACAGAACTCCTTAAAAATAAGAAAGAAAAAGAAAAGTCACACAAACACTTCAGTCTAGACGGGGCTCAGGGAAGTGGGAGACACAAAACTAAAATTGCTGTGAGGGTCCCTACACTGAGGGCACAGGATAGTGCTTGACTGTGGTTCTGTCCTTCCCTCTGCTGGTGATTTCCTAATCCATCCCTCGCCTTGCTTCTTGGCCCCTCCCTCTGGGATTCTGGCTCTGCCAGTCATTCTTCTTTTTTCCTAAGAAATGACAAGCACTGGGTTGGAAATATTTCCTCTAAATACTTCTTTTAAACTGAACAGTTCCTACTTTAGCTTATTTCTCTCTTCTTGTACGTTATCGTCAGAAGCTATAGAAAGTTAATTGGCACTTTCACCATAAAGTGCATTTTCTATCTTCTGTGCTATGGCAGGCAAAAGTATTTCCCAGTGTACTGTTACCATATAACTCAGGACCTACATTCTCCAGCATTTGATCATTTCCTTACTGCCTTTTCCCATCCTCTACTAAGAGTTTGTTCACTACTCTCCGAAGCTAATTGTCTCCTAACCACTTGTATTGTTTTTCTCCTGCTTGTGTAACACCAAATTTAGCAGTCTTAACCAACACAAACTTATCATTATACAGTTCTGTAGGCTGTTGTTGTTCAGTCACGAAGTCGTGTCTGACTCTTTGCGACCCCATGAACCACAGCATGCCAGGCTTCCCTGTCATTCACTCTCTTGGAGTTTGCTCAAACTTGAGTCGGTGATGGTTAGAAACACAACACTGATCTCACAGGAATAAAATCAATATGTTGGCTGAACTATATTCCTTTCTGGAGGCTCTAGAGAGGAATGTATTTCCTCGCCTCTTCCAGCTTCTAGAGGCTGCCCACATTCCTTGGCTTGTGGTTCCCCTTATCCATCTGCAAAGACAGCAACAGTGGGCTGAGTCCTAATTTTGCATCACTCTGACTCCCTCTTACGTATCCCTCTCCCACTATAAGGATCCTTGTGTTTATATTGGCCCACCTGGATAATCCAAAGTAAACACAAGATCATTAATCACATCTGCAAAGTCCCTTTTACCACATAAGGTAACATATTCATAGGTCTGGGGGTTAGGATGTGGCTATCAAGAGGTGGAGGAACTATATTTTACCACACTGACCTTTCAGCCTCCATTAACATTTTTCTTGCCACTCTCCAATACCTACCTGTTGCCTAGTCTTAAAGCCGGTACCCACGTTTCTACATTTTGTTATGATTATACACCATTCCAGATAATTGCTCATCTGTTGAAAGTGAAAGTGTTAGTCGCTCAGTTGTATCCTACGTTTTGCAACCTCACGGACTGTAGCCCACCAGGCTCCTTTTTCCATGGAATTCTCCAGGCCAAAAATACTGGAGTGGGATGCCATTTCCTTCTCATTTGTTGTGGAATAACAAATCACACCCTAAAATGCAGTGTTTTAAAATTAATAACTATTATTTACAATTCCTTGCAATTCTCTGTGTGACTGCTTATATGTTCTGCTCCCCATGTGTGCTGGGGTCACTTCTGCAGCTGCACACAGCTGATCTCACTCAGTCACCAGATGTGGGAAGGGCAGGACTTGAAACAAAGTGGCTCTCTGCACTTGAGCCAGACTCAAAAAGCTGACAGCTGACCTCATTCCTTGCAGCCAGGCAGCAAGTCCTTTCTTGAAAACGAATCTGGGTAGCATGTCTTTTTGCTATCAATCCACCACCTGCTCCATAAATGTCTATTACTCCATGTATGTTTAGGGAGCAGCTCCTATAAGACTGAAGGGGCCTCTTTTCCTCAGGAGAACTTAAAAGATGGAAGCTAGTGTGACAAACTACAATCCCTACTGTTGTAGTAAGACTGTGGAATACAATCAATACTCGTCATCTCCCTCCTCCACTATCAATTCCAGATTTCTCTCACCCTCCACTTCCATCTTGGCTACTGTTGTGGGCTTACCTGGTGTTGTGACCCAAACCCTCATTCCCGGAAGGGCCTGAGTTTCTGCCACCATGCAGTCCTCAGGATGAAGTTGCTATGCCTACTCATGCATGCTTGCTAAGTCACTTTAGTCGTGTTCAACTCTTTGTGACGCTATGGACTGTAGCCCACCAGGCTTCTCTGTCCATAGGATTCTCCAGGCAAGGACACTGGAATGGGTTGCCATTTCCTCCTCCAGAGGATCTTCCCAACCCAGGGATCAAACCTGCGTCTCTTATGTCTCCAGCATTAGTGTGTTCTTTACCATTAGTGCCACCTGGGAAGCCATGACAGTCACAATTTGTTAAGTGTGTCACTTGGGCTCCATACTCACTCCTTCCTACCTCATAGTAGGAGCTCCATCTCCTTCTGAGATAGGTAAGAAGATGACTCTTTTTCTTGCCTGCTGGTCCCTGGGAACAAGAAGCACAAAGTACTCAGATGGCATCTGCAGCTTATATTACAAAGGGGTTTTTGCTATATCTCTTAGAAAAAGTGTGTCCCCTTTAAGGACAAAGACCTTCAGAGTTGTAAAGATAAGAAGCACAAGTGGCACCTTAAGGGTTATTAGAAGTGATTTTAAGGGATTAGGGACACTTCTGCTTCCACTCCTTGGCTTCCAGATCTATATTTTTTTGTACTGAAGCATAGTGCCATATAAACATCTTTGATCCAATAATATAATACATTCTGGAGTATGGCACCTCACTCTTAAAGAGTATTGCTTCTGAACTGGTATTCAGCCATAGCGTCAGCAGGTTGCTCCAAGGCTCTATCAGGCTGGCAGTTTCTGGGTGGTAAGATATGTGACATTATCAGTGGATACTGGTCTACTCCTGCACTTCCTTTTTAGAAAAATAGGTCCCCTAATTTGGTATGACATTATGTGAGATCCCATGCTAGTGAATCTAATAAACACTCAGATGCTGGTACTGACTGAGGCTCTGTAGGCAGGAAAAGCAACCTCGTATCTGCAATATGTGATTATCCAGTGACAAGAAACAGGTGGTCACTCCAGGTTGGACGGGGCCCAACATAGCCAACTTGACACTTGGTCCCAAGGATCAGTGACATATTGGGGACTCAGCATTTCTTTCTATTGCTGGTAGGTTGCGCATTTGTCAGTAGGAGTTAAATCAGCTTTGATCAGTTCATCCCACGCCCAGGCTTCACCCCTTCCCCAGTGGACACTCCATTCATGTGCTCAAGTGCCAGCACCAATTGGCCAATGACTGGGGCAGAATGGATGATGCCAACTGAGCAATTTATTCATGTCTTCTTTATTGTTTAGTGCCCCTTCAATAGTGGAGGCACTCTGGTGAGTTCTACACGGGATATGAAGACCCTCACTGTTTATGCTCACACTCATTGCCAATATGTCCATCAACAGGCCTCTATTCCAGACTTCCTACAGTTGATCTTCCAGTATTTCTTCTCCCAGGACAATTACCAGTTCAGCCACTCAGGCTATTCCATTCCAGATAAGCTCTGTATGCAACTAAAGGGACCCACTTTCTATAAAGCATCAGTGGTATCTAGCCACCCAATTCTGTTATTCTTCAATCTCTGAGTTCCTTCATGAGTCTCAAATACCTGATACCCTGCACTCACTAGTTCATTCTCTTCCACAGGTAAACCCTCTCATTTTACCAGTTGTAAAAGTTGCCACCTTGAGCCAGGGGTTCCTTATGTTCCTTCCATGTGCCACACGTGATGGAGTCCTCACTGGCAGCTTATACCACCCTTGGGATCAACTGTTACAGTTGGGTTCTCTGAAGATCCTGAGATGGAATTTGGGCTACAGGTGTTTATCAGAGAACACTTGTCAAGGGAAGGGGAAGAAGCGGATTCGGCCAAGGAGGAAGCTCTAGAGTGAGTTTTGCCTGACACAATGTGGTGCATTAGGCTGAAATGGCAAGGCTTTTACATCCCCACTTAATGCTTAGTCCTCAGATCTAGGGAAGGTATAATCTCAGGTACAGTGTCTTCTATAGCTGCTGCAGATGAAGTGCTGAGAGCTAGAGAATCTCTTTCCTCCACACTCCCTGCAGCTCATCAAAGGGTCTTTCCTGGAAGGGGATCCCCCTTATCTCATGCATCCCCATAGCCACCAGAGTCTAATCCATCTGCAAATCACATTTGCTTCTAATTTCAAGATATATCCAGGATCTGACCATCTCTTACCACTCTCCTTTTACAATTGTTCTTGTCTAAGCAAATACCATCTTTCACATAGACTGCTGCTGCTAAGTCACTTCAGTCGTGTCCAACTCTGTGTGACCCCACAGACGGCAGCCCAACAGGCTCCCCCGTCCCTGGGATTCTCCAGGCAAGAACACTGGAGTGGGCTGCCATTTCCTTCTCCAATGCATGAAAGTGAAAAGTGAAAGTGAAGTCGTGTCTGACCCTCAGCCACTCCATGGACTGCCGTCTTCAGGCTCCCTCCATCCATGGGATTTTCCAGGCAAGAGTACTGGAGTGCATTGCCTTCTCTGTCACATAGACTACTGAAACAGTATTCTAATTAATCTTCCAATTTAGCTTCTTACCCTCTTATAGTCTGTTTTTCACAAAGGAATCAGAAATAAATCTTGTTACTCCTTTGCTTAAATCCTCCAGTGGCTTCACATCTCCCTCAGAGTAAAACCAAACATCTACCATGGTCTCCAAGGCACTAAAGATGTGTTCCCTTATCCCCACCCCACTATGATCCTGTTCTACCTTGTTCCCTTATTCTAGCTAAACTGGCCTCCTTGCTATTTCTCAAACATGGCCAGCATGTTGCTGACTCAGGACCTCTGCACATACTTGTTCCCTCTCCTCAGAATGCTACTCTTTGTGTTATCTGCATGACTTGCTTTCTCCCTTCATTCAGGTCTCTGGCTTTACCTTGAGATTTTCCCACACAACTCTATTTAAAATAGCATCCCTTTCCTACATCAGCCACTGTTTGTCTCTTACTCTGCTTTACTTTCCTTCTTAGCATGTATTAATACGTGCTAGGCACTGACATGCTACATCCACTACCTAGACAAGAACACAGCACATAGTGGACAACCAAGAATTTGTGTTGAGTGGAAGAATCCTGGAACTTTCCTTTGCTGCTTTTTTGATGCTCTCTCCTCCCTTTTGGTTTGGTTTCTTTCTCCATTCTGCTGGCAAACATCCTCCAGTATCTTGCTAAGCATCTTTATCTCAAAAAGGATATATGTGAGGTAAGTTTTTTGAGATGTTGTCTATCTTTATTGTATACTCACACTTCATTGATTATATGACTGGAAACAGAACCCAAATCATTTTCACTAGAGTTCTGAGTGATACTCTAGAGTTCTAGTCATCACCCCAATGTCTTCTACTTTCCAATATTTGTTAAGAAGTCCTCTGACACCATGCTTCTTGACCTTTGTGAGACCTGACTTTTCTCTTTGAAAACTATGGTTATTTTCTTTGTATCTGTGGTGTTCTGCAATTCCTTGATGTTAAGCCTTAGTTTTTGCCTTTTTAAATTCTAAAAACCTGTGTCTTCCAGTTTTAGGGATTAAAAGAAAACTTGCCCCTTAAGATTCTCATTCTCTCTGTACTCTTAGATAAAGGACCTCATGGAGTAGTCCTTATTTTTTTTCCTCCTCTTTTCCATTTCTTTGCCTTTCTGGGAGATCTCCTTAAGTGGAAAAAATAAACTCCATTCTTACTTTAGAAATGACATTTAGAAAGAAGACCAAAACAAAGAGTTGCTTTTTGACTAGCTATTCACTCACTTTAGCAGCAGAATTACTGAATAAAGACAATGAGGTTACAGACACTAAATTAATCTGCCAAGTATTTAGTGTGAAAATTACAGCACAGGTAAAGGAGATTTTTTTCTCCATCAAACATAATATTCTATAATAAATATGTGATGAGATGAATACTATTTACTATAACTACATATAAAATAAGATTGTGGCTGTCAGACTCTCAAGGTGATGACATAGAAACATGGTTAAAACCACATCAAAAATAAACTCAGAATGGATTAAAGACCTAAGTGTGAGGCCAGAAACTATAAAACTCCTAGAGGAAAACACACGCAGAACACCCTCTGACATAAATCACAGCAAGATCCTCTATGACCCACCTCCCAGAGTAATGGAAATAAAATCAAAAATAAACAAATGGGACCTAATTAAACTTAAAAAGCTTTTACACAATGAAGGAAACTATATGCAAGGTGAAAAGACAGCCTTCAAAATGGGAGAAAATAATAGGAAATGAAACAATTGACAAAGAATTAATCTCCAAAATATATAAGCAACTCATGCAGCTCAATACCAAAAAAACAAACAATCTAATCAAAAAGTGGGCAAAAGACCTAAACAGACATTTCTCCAAAGAAGAAATACAGATGACTAATAAACACTTGAAAAGATGCTCAACATCACTCATTATTCAGTTCAGTTCAGTTCAGTCACTCAGTCGTGTCCGACTCTTTGCGACCCCATGAATCACAGCACGCCAGGCCTCCCTGTCCATCACCAGCTCCCAGAGTTCACTCAGACTCACGTCCATCGAGTCAGTGAGGCCATCCAGCCATCTCATCCTCTGTCGTCCCCTTCTCCTCCTGCCCCCAATCCCTCCCAGCATCAGAGTCTTTTCCAATGAGTCAACTCACTCATTATTAGAGAAATGCAAATCAAAACCACAGTGAGGTATCATCTCACGCCAGTCAGAATGGCCATCATCAAAAAGTCCACAGACAATAAAAGCTGGAGAGGGTGTGGAGAAAAGGGAACCCTCTTACACTGTTGGTGGGAATGTAAACTGGTACAGCCACTATGGAGAACAATGTGGAGATTCCTTAAAAAACTGAGTCTAGATCTGCCACACAATCCAGCAATCCCATTGCTGGGCATACACCCTGAGGAAACCAGAACTGAAAGAGACACATGTACCCCAATGTTCACTGAAGCAGTGTTTACAATAGCTAGGACAAGGAAGCAACCTAGATGTCCATCAACAGATGAATGGAAAAGGAAGTTAAGGTACATATACACAATGGAATATTACTCAGCTGTTGGGGGCCGCATTAGGCATTACTGACAAAATAGAGGCACAGCCCCAACTCCCTCTTTTTGTCCCGCAGGCATGGACCTGGGATGAAGGAGTTAGGCCTTGTAATTCTGACTTGTTTTTTCCTCTCCTCAGCTGAGTTGACTGAAAAGAATATTAAGGTGCTTATTGTTCTTGAGAGGAGCATGAGACGGCACAAAGCCTTCTGCAGCTGTGCTCAAAGAATAATTCATAAAGTTTATCATTGACATTTGTTCAAGGGCTTTTGCAAAAGAGTGTTCCAGGATAAGCATGTAGGCTGCAGCTTGAGGCCATGGGAGGGATTGCTATCTGAAGCCTATTTGTGAGGAAAGTGTTTATGGCAAAGGAGTTTGCTGAATTTAGGGCTTAGGAATAATTAAAATAGTTAGAAACTAAAGATTTAAGGAATGTTATAATGTTAGCATATTCTACTATAGCTTATAGAGATTAGGAACTTTAGAGATATTAATAGCTAGAAGCCCTTTTTAAGAAATAGTGAGCTTAGGATACTAGGGGCAACAGGATTTAGAAAGATAAGAAATAAACTGAGGAATGTGGTGTGCAGCCCAAACATTAGCATGAGTTACAGTGTATTCACAAGGACACATGAGAAGAAGTAGATAAGAAAATCGCTGAGGCAGGAACTCCTTTTGAGGGGCAACAATGATTTATGGAGACAAAAAATCTGGGTCAGGGGAAACTGAAAATGTCAAACCTCTGAGCTAATGCTTTTGTAAAAGTATAAAAGAGAATCTTAAGCTTGAAACAAATAGGCAATCCAAGAAAACTGAGAGGCTGCCTCGTTTCTTGCCGACACCGCCCATCTCTTCAGGTTGATTCCCTGGCTGCTGGAGCTGGACTCTGGCACTTAGCTATAAAAAAAATGCATCTGAGTCAGTTCTAATAGGTGGATGAACCTGGAGCCTATTATACAGAGTGAAGTAAGTCAGAAAGAGAAAGACAAATACTGTATATTAACGCATATATATGAAATATAGAAAGACAGTACCAACAATCCTACATGCAGGGTAGGTAGGAAAGGAGACACAGATGTAAAGAACAGACTTTTGGACTCAGTGGGAGAAGGCAAGGGTGGGATAATTTGAGAACAGCATTGAAACATGTACATTACCATATGTAAAACAGATGACCAGTCCAAGTTCAATGCATGAAACAGGGCAGCCAAAGCCAGTGCTCTGGGACAACCCAGAGGGATAGGGTAGGGAGGAAAAGGGGAGGGGGGTTTCAGGATGGGGGGGACATATGTATATCTGGGTCCGATTCATGTTGATGTATATAAAAAACTATCATAATACTGTAATTATGCTCCATTTAAAAGAAAGAAAATTTATTAACAATATTGTGGTTTTTGCCATACATTGACATGAATCAGCCATGGGTATACATGTTTCCCCCCATCTCAAACCCCCATCCCATCTCCCTCCCCACCCCATCCCTCTGGGTTGTCCCAGTGCACTAACTTTGACTGCCCTGTTTCATGCATCGAGCTTGGACTGGTCACCTATTTTACATATTGGTAACATACATGTTTCTATGCTATTCTCTCAAATCTTTATTCTCTCAAGTCTAAAAAAAAAGAAACATGGTTAAAAACAATGTGGAGTAGCGCTTTGGTCCATCTCAGCAACCCCACTAAAAACTGAACATGAATATGCAGTGTCCGTGTAAATTAATAGATTAGGTGTATGAACAGACTCATTCCACCTAGCTAATAATCTTTCTTTTTGTGAATTTATGGTAACTGGTATATACAAATAATCCCTAACTTTCTCCTTAACAACAAATGGTTGTTGTTAAGTATACACACTATCAGTAAATGTCTTTCCCTTCAAGGTTTTTATTAAATACAATGTAACAGGTAGCCTATAGTTTCAATTGCCACTTTAAACTAAGGTTGGACTTTTATTTGGAATTTACAATTTTCTATTCATTATGTCATATTTTGTCCTCCAACTCTTGTATTGACTTTTTACTTCAGCAAGCACATTTTCACACTATCCCATTCATGTCCTGTGAATACAATGTACTTTTTTTTTTTTTTTAAGATATTTAGTTTTCCTTTCATTCTCTGTTTCCTTTGGATTCCTCCCCTCCTTGTTAACTGGGCCCCTCTTTCTAATTTGGAGGCTTTCACTAAGTGTTATTGATGAGTGGTGATTTTTGGCTGGTGGTCTTCATTGCAGGCTTACTAAGAGTTTGGCCAAACTCTTCACTAAGGGTCTTCTGTCAGCATTTGGAGGCAAAAATTTGGTAAAATTATCACCAGCAGTAACAGAAGACAGAAAATGTACCTAATTCACTCATGGCATCAAGTGAGACTTAGAAGCAGAATTTTGAAAGAATAAGCTGGCTGCTATGAACTGCAATTTATAAGGTATTCTAACAGAAAGACGAATTCAAACATAAGGAAGTGGCTATACAAATATTACTAAAAGAGAATATAGAGTCTAGGCTGGAAAATGAAACTGTTTTCACCAAATCAAATGCTGAATCATTAAATATAGCTTTAGGACAAAGACCAAATTCAGGGTATTGCCATCACCATGGTCTCAAGGTAAAAAAATCGCTTGCCACTGCAGTAGATGCGGGTCCAATCCCTAGGAAGATCCCCCAGAATAGTGAATGGCAATCCATTCCAGTATTCTTGCCGGGAAAATCCAGTGGACAGAGGAGCATGGAATGCTACAGTCCACGTGGCTACAATCAGACATAACTGAGTGACTGAGCACACATGCATACACATGGGAAAGACAAGTAAAGGGTGTAACTATACACTCATTTTGTACAACCTCTGAAGGGATTAAAGAGATGCCTTTCAACTGAAATCAAAGGGCTACTAGATAGATTAAGGAAATCAGAAGACTGCTTTGTGCAATACATGCACATTTCTACAAACTAAGCTGTGAGTACTTGGAGCATCTCAGGCTGAACTAGTTAATGAATGTTTCTGTAATCCACTTCCACTGAAGTTTTCTAGACCTTCACCCCCCAGCAGACCCCATATTTGGGAGAACCCCAATTACTTTATTAAACCTCTTCATTCATGCAATACTTTAATCTGCTTTCCTCATCACCTGGCTTCTCTAGAAAAGAGAGCCTGAGGCACAAATTAAATCTATTACTTTATTAGAAGAGGCAATCCAGGCTGGTCAGAGTAAAGATGTAAGGCTAACAAGGACTGGAAGCAAATGCAAATTGATAAACCAAATAGTATTTCATTTCTGGTTCATGATTTAAGTCATGAAGAGACATTGCTGATATTTTGGCCAGTGCAGTTGCTTAGCTACATGGTACATACTCTGGGCAAGAGGGTGAAAAACTGTGTCTCAAAATAGTCCACGAAAAAGGATAGGAATTTGTGTAACAGCTTCTTCTAGTGCATTGATCCAAGTCTTGCAGACAATTGGCTCTCCCAGATTGCATCATCTAACCCTTTTGACAATCACTGGGGGTAACCCTGTGGCATGATGCTTCCTTGAGTCCAGACGTGTTCGGATGGGCCAGAGATTCTGAGCATGTGGCTAGCTGAGGCAGAGCAATCACTCCAGCCTGCTAGTACACAGTGTCACTATATAGGGTGATAGCTATGGCAAGGTAGTTGGTGGCCTAGGAAACAGTGAGGCCAAGAAGGTGAGAAGCCACTTGAGAAAGATGTGTCAGATACTATATTCAAAGATGAGATATCTATTGCTGTAAATACATAATGCTGTAAAATAATAGCTATAAAGTTTCAGAGGCATAACAATGGACATCCCTTGCTTACACATCTATAATCGGATAGGTATCAGGTTCTACTGATCTTGGCTGGGATGGTTCACATACCTGTGGGTTGACTGGCTACTAGCCAGTCTAAGACTGGATTCAGGTAGGGTGACCAGGGTAATTTGGCTCTGCTTCATGCATGTCTCACCCTCTAGGAAGCTAAGCCAGACATGTACGTGCTTTTGGTGACAGCAGTAGCACAAAAGTGGGAATACACTAGATGTTTGGAAACACATACGGGCCAGAAAGTACTTGAGAACACACTTCAAAGGAAGATGAAAAAAACTCCATGAATACAGGGAGGAGTAAAGAATTAGGGTGGCTTTTACAGTCCCTCAGACCAAAGAAAAACAAGACAAGTATAGACAATTCATTGTTCAACAGGTACTATTATTGTTTGGGGGTTAGAATTTAAGATTTTTCTGGATTTAGCTATAAATTAGGCTCTTATGGAGTATGTGGGCTGTCTTTCTTAAGACAGCTATAAGGAGCAAAAGAGTTTTTTTCCCTTCTCCCTTTTAACAATTATATTTTGTCAAATGGCAATAGATTTTGGCTCGGGAAAGCTCAAATTTAGCCCAGAGAAATCCAACTTTGGCCCTGCTTAAATCAATTCAGGCCTTCCTCTGTTCCCAGGGCCAAGTCCTAAGCATGAAGAAATCCATTTTAATTCCATTCTTGTAAAATAACTGCTAGTCAGTTATTGCTTATTAACTAATAGGCAAGTCAGATAGTTTATTTGGCTAAGACTATTGGGGCCAATAATGTTCAAACTTTATATAAGCCACATTCCTTTTAATGAAGAGTGTAATAAAATGGTGACCTCACTGACCCAAATCATAAGTCCCAGATTCTAGACAGGATTCTGCCACTAACTAGTTGTGTGATCCTATGGACAAGTTACTTAATCTCATTAGGCCTCAACTGCCACAGATAAATTAATTAGGGACTGCTCTAAATTACAATGTTTCAAAAGATCTATGTTCACAGTATGTTAGTAGGCACTCCTTATTCAAAAAAAGTTTAAGAAATACTAACTTGAAGTTCAAAATGTTTATTGCAGGACTTTTCAGCACTTTCATGCTGTGCCTTTTGAATCTCTAAGAGGGGGATATAAAGTGCAGCAAACAAATTTTACCTGCAACTTTTTTTTTTTCCATAAAACACATGTCCCAGTGAGTGTACTTCGGCAAATGTATTACTATTTCTAGCACTCACGTGGGTGAAATCTAATAGTCAATATCCTATAAAGAGGACAACTTCAAGTGGGGACTTTTGAGAAAAATACCTCCCTTGTGGCTCAGTGGTAAAGAATTCATCCACCAGTGCAGAAGCTGCAGGAGATGAAGGTTCAATCCCTGGGTCAGGAAGATTCCCTTGGAGAAGGAAACGGCAACCCACTCTATTTCTGTCTGGGAAATCCCATGGACAAGGAAGCCTAACGGGCTACAGTCTGTGGTGCTGGAAAAGAGTCAGATACAACTTAGTGACTGAACAGCATACAAAAATCACTATTTACAAAGGTACAGGCAGAGTTTAGGAAAACCAAGGTGTAAATGACCTACTTTCGGGCTAGAACACCTAGGAGACCTTACTACGTAAATGAAAAGGGGTAAAAGGAGGAAGCATGGGTCTGAAATGAACTGGAATAACTGCTGGGAAAAGGATGCCTGGTAAGATGACCTTCAGGAAAGGGACACAGCCACCCATGGTGACCTGGCAGCAAAGCAGCCAAGGAGATAAACAACACAATTTCATTTTCAACTTTCAACCTACTGCTGGTCCTGTTTGCTGATCCCAACCAAAAGCCAATGGACAAGGGGACCTACCTCACAGAGCAAAAAGCAGAATGGGAAGACTGAAAGGCAGATCCAGAGGGCAAATAGAAGGTATTCAGCACAGTAGGGCTCCATTCACAAGCAGCTAGATTAGATGATTAAATGATGTCCTCAGGACTCAAGTCTTTTTATCTCTCCACTGTTTCTTTTGCTGGCTTCATTCTAAGGCAAAGTTTTGCCACCTGCAGCAGAGATGTCACCAGTAGCTCTAGGGTTATATACATCATGCTTAGTTCACAATTTCATAAAACAAAAAGAATAAACACATGTATAGCACTTACTATATGCCAGGTGCTACTGAAAGCCCCATAGATACATTCACTCAGCTAAACCTCAGTATCATCCTAAAATACCTACCGTATTACTGGTCTCTTCAGTAATCAAGCAACTGACAAGTGACTGGTAGGTGGAAAATGAAAACTGAGATTTAGATTTAGATAGTCTAGCCCTACAGTCTGTAGTCTAGCTCTAGAGGCCATGCTTTTAACCAGTGAACCATACTGCTTTAAGAAAAACAGTCCCTATTTCCTTGAACATTCATATTACTTATCAAAAAGGAAACATGTACTTATCCTGGATCAATCACTAGGCATTTTGCTTGCTAACCTGGGTCATATGTCCATCCCTAAGACAGGATGTGATTATTAACAATTCCTCCTTAAAAAAGATGCAGATTAAAAAAAAAAAAAAAGTCCATCAGAGGCAATATGGACTTAAAAGAAACAGCCCTATGGACTGGAGCTACAATTCTAGTTCTGCCCAGGTTTGCCATCAACCTTGAGCAAATTACTTGAGGAGATTCTGTGAGTATAGGTGGAAAGATATGAAGATCTCTAAAGAAATATCTAATTATATCACATAGATATAAAATAACACATTATTATATTAAAATATAGTAATAAAATTTAGATCTGCCAAACTTGAGCAAGTGAATTCTGAAATGAATTTTTTGGTCAACACTATCTCTGAAAATTCCCTTAGAAATATCTTCATTTTAAAAAATATGAAGTAAAATAAATAAAACCTTACTTTTTCAAGTGGTCTTACCGACATTACACATGAATATTTCCTAGGAATAAACAAAGCACAATTATAATTTTATTGATTTTAGCAAAATAAAATTACATAAGTAACTTTTTTGAAAAAACTAATGGGTAAGTTTTCTTGTTTCCTTGTCTCCAGGGCACTTGGCATTCTTTATCAACTGGTGCATAAAAGAGTAGAAAAATAAAAGATTATCATATTGTCCTTTGTATTTCTCTTTTAATATATCAGTATGATAGTCTACCAAAAAGTAGTAAATGGCTTCAATTGTGGAAAGGAAGGTATCTGGCTTTCCTTTTTGATGGCGCCAAAAGCAAGTTTTTCTTGTTTTCAACTCAACTTGTAGCAACCCTGCCAAAAACAAATAAGAAATATATAGGTATTTCTTGTTAACCACAGAGTATGGTACAATAATGATTTCCCTTAATTATTTTAAGGATTCTTTTTTTAGACTTCTTCAATCCCAATTCCAAACAGGGTATTTTCTCAAATGTATTAAGATATATACAGAAGCAATACAAAACACAGGATGAAATATTATCCATGACAGTTATCTATAAGTCTCAGACCTTACACCAATGGGTTACAAGTGGTTAACATTTAAGATGGTCATCTCTGTCATCTATTTACCAATGTCTTTTTCCACTTTAACCTGTGACAGGATTAAGTTCACCAATTTTCAGAAGAGTTTCATTTCCTTGATAAATTGACATTTTTAAGACATCATTCATTCTGAAACTCACTGAGACCAGATCGGCAGGTTAACGGTTCTTAATACTGTTAAAGCTACTGGATGATCACTTTTTGGCTCTCTCTTCATGTATAGAGTATCTAGAGCTGTTTCATTAGCTGTCACATCTGTGTTTCAGAGCCTTGGGGACACAGTCAGCTAATGCTGTGCTCCTAAATATTTAAAGCGGAAATGACTCATGAAATCTTACAATAGTACTCTCATCTTTTGGGCTTCCCTTGTGGCTCAGCTGGTAAAGAACCTGCCTGCAATGTGGGAGACCTGGGTTCGATCCCTGGTTTAGGAAGATCCCCTGGAGAAGGGAAAGGCTCTACACCAGTATTCTGGCCTAGAGAATTCCATGAATTGTACAGTCCATGAGGTCACAGAGAGACGGACATGACTAAGCCACTTTCACTTTCACTCTCATCTCTTACAACTCAGATGTCAACAAACTCAGAAGGCTTTTAGCACCTTAGACCAACACTCAGACTCACAATAAAATTTGCTTTTAAAAAATCATATTTTATTCTAAATCAATACTCACAGCAAATATAAACTGACTAAACCTGCCATTTAAAAGACAATGATCAACAGAATATAACACAATAGGAATGACCTCCACAAGGCTTCCGTTCAATACTGCACTCAAGGTCTTTGTTAACACAATACTACAAAAACAATAAATTAATTACATGCATAATAATTAAAAAGGGAAAAACACAATTGACATCTGTTGTTGTTGTTCAGTTGCTAAGTTGTGTCTTACTCTTTGTGACCCCATGGACTGCAGCATGCCAGGCTTCTCTGTCATTCACTATCTCATGGGGTTTGCTCAAATTCATGTTCATTGAGTTGATGATGCCATCCAACCACCTCATCCTCCGCTGCCCCCTTCTCCTTTTGCCCTCAATCTTTCCCAGCATCAGAATCTTTACCAATAAGTCGGCTCTTCGCATGAGGTGGCCAAGGTATTGGAACTTCAGCTTCAGTATCAGTAACTCCAATGCATATTCAGGATTGATTTCCTTTATTATTAGGATTATTATTAGGATTGACTGTTTTGATCTCCTTGCAGTCCAAGGGAATCTCAAAAGTCTCCAGCACCACAATTCAAAAGCATCGATTCTTTGGCACTCAGTCTTCTTTATGGTCCAACTCTCACATCCGAACATGACTACTAGAAAAATCATAGCTTTGACTATATGGACCTTTGTTGGCAAAGTGATGTCTCTGCTTTTTAATATGCTGTCTAGGTTTATCATAGCTTTCCTTTCAAGAAGCAAGCATCTTTTGGATCACAGCCTTGTCATGGTGAAATATATAGAGAGATTTTTAAAAGGAAAAAAAGTGCTAAAACATGAAAGATGGATAAATTCCACACTAAGAATTTCAGTTCTTCAAAAGATACCATAAAGAAATTTAGAAGATGAGTCAGAGACTGCATGAAGATATTTCAAAACATAAGTATATATATTCTAGAATATATAAAGAATTCCTACAAATCAATAAGAAAAACAAAACACTAGAAAAATGGACATAGATATTTCACAGAACAGGATTGCTGCTGCTGCTGCTAAGTCGCTTCAGTCGTGTCCGACTCTGTGCGACCCCACAGAGGGCAGCCCACCAAGCTCCCCCGTCCCTGGGATTCTCCAGGCAAGAATACTGGAATGGGTTGCCATTTCCTTCTCCAATGCATGAAAGTGAAAAGTCAAAGTGAAGTCGCTCAGTCGTGTCCGACTCTTAGTGACCTCATGGACTGCAGCCCACCAGGCTCCTCCGTCCATGGGATTTTCCCGGCAAGAGTACTGTACGGCCAAATAAGCAAACAAAATGATGCTCAACCCAATTAGTCATTAGTGAAAGGTAAATTATGACTACAACCAGATACCATATTATACCCACTCTATTGGCAAGTATCCAACATTTGACGACACAATGGTAGGAGGCATTATGAACTGATAGGAATTCTTGCACATTAATGATGGGAGTATAAACTTGCATACCCACACTTTGGAAAATAGTTGGCATCGTCCTGTAAGACTGAACACTCTTATACGTAACAAAACAGCAATTCCAGTTCTAGGTATGTTTCCTAGAGGAAGCTTGCACATGTGCAAGAATGTTCATAGTAGCACTGTGTGTAATAGTAGCACATTGTAGTGCTGTAGCAAAAACCAGAAATAAATTGTTTCATCAACAGAAGACTGAATAAACCTCAGTATATTCACACAATCATACATTCACAGTAGTGAAAATGAGTAAACAATAGCTACAATCTTAGAAACAAAATGGCGAGTTTAAAATTTGAGTCCTGAAAAAACTACAAGTCAAAAAAAAAAAAGCAAAACTAATAATCTAAAAAAAGCAAATCTTTTTTTAATTGAAAGTATGTTGTACAATATAAGTTACAAGTATACAACATAGCGATTCATAATTTTTAAAGGTTATACCCCATTTATGCTGCTGCTACTGCTGCTAAGTCGCTTCAGTTGTGTCCGACTCTGTGTGATCCCATATACAGCAGCCCACGAGGCTCCCCTGTCCCTGGGATTCTCCAGGCAAGAACATTGGAGTGGGTTGCCATTTCCTTCTCCAATGCAGGAAAGTGAAAAGTGAAAGTGAAGTCGCTGAGTCCTGTCCGACTCTTAGTGACCCCATGGACTGCAGCCTACCAGGCTCCTCCGTCCCTGGGATTTTCCAGGCAAGAGTGCTGGAGTGGGGTGCCATTGCCTTCTCCAACCCCATTTATAGTTATTATAAAATATTTGCTGTATTCCCTGTGCCATACAATACATCTTTATAGCTTACTTTACAGTTTGTCCCTTTTACTTTCCTACCCCTATATTGCCCCTCCTTCACTGGTATCCAGCAGCTTGTTCTTTACATCAGTGAGTCTGCATCTCTTTTACTATATCCTTGTATTTTTTTAGATTTCACATATAACTGATATCATACAATATTTGTCTTTCCATTATGTCACTTAGCATAATGCCCTTCAAGTCCATCCGTGTTACTGCAAATGGCAAGATTTCATTCTTTTTTAATGGCTGAGTAGTATTCTATTGTGTGTATGTGTATATGTGTACACACGTATGTTTTCCTCTAGGAGTTTTCTAGTATCTGTCTTACATTTATGTCTTTAATCCATTTTGAGTTTATTATTGTATATGGTATTAGAGAATATTTTAATTTCATTCTTTTACATGCAGCCGTTCAGTTTTCCCAGCACCACTTATCGAAGTGAGATGAATGCTAGTTTTAGTAATTTGGACTCCTTCCCCAACAAAAAGACACCAGCCTTCCCCAATGCATTCCCCCAAGCCTTTCAATGATGAATCTTCAAGAACATTATGCCACTCTTCACTTGCAGGCTTACATTTCATGATTAAATTAGGCACTCAAACTTCAAATGTTTTGTTTTGAGAGCAGTAAAACATTCACAGCTATTTCTCTGTAAAGTTTGGCAAAAGAGTATGTTACATTGTTAAGAGGATTCGTAATCTCAGCATTCATAATAAGAGAAACAGAAACATTCTAATACAGTACATTTGAGGGTTTAAATAGAAATTTAGAGTTAGTTGTTCAGCTTAATCCCATCAAATGATAAAATGTTTTAAAACCTAACGGCAATGATTTATAACAAACAAGGGTTGTTTCTTGTGGAAGTAACTTGGCTTATCTGGAAACTGGTATTTCACACACATATAGAGATAATAAATATGCTGAGCCCTAAACAGTTCCTGTGGTGCAATGAGGAGTCAAGAAGGGACAGGGGTTGAAGTAGGACATGCAGAAAAAAATGACTCTAGAAATCTGTTTATTTCATGATTTTGAAGGAATTAAGAAATCCATTTAAAATTCTGATGTAGCACAGAACTGAAATATATGATACTTTCTATGTGATCTGAGAATGAATAACAGAAAACTTTTGTCCAAATGTGATTTGAAGCCTTAAGCACAAAGGCTTAACAGATTTAAATTGTACCTCAATAATCCCCTTTATAATTTTTTTCAAGTGTTAATACCACTTGTGTCCTTCATTCGATCCTTTCCATTACCATATAAGGTACTTTAAAGAAAATGGCTCAGGAAAAATCTTCAAACTGGGTAACGTGCAACTGTAACTATTCAAGGGAATATGGCAGGCAATACTCCAAAGAGCAGGGTTTTAGGGTTTCATCAATCAAACATTAGCAATAAGATTACAAATCTTATTCTGTCGTCTTTTTGCAGTCACTCTCCATATATACACCCTTCCCAAACACAGAAACACACAAGAACAGAAACACACAAGAACACAAACACACCATTTCTTTGTCTCTGTCTATCTTTCTCACACACATACACCCAATCAGAGAGAAGCAGAATGACAAAGAAATCTTACTAACATGTATGTTTTGAAGGGGTATAAACTATATAAATTAAGTGAGTTAAATCTAGTATTGTCATTCACTTAAGCTTGAGACTAATTAACACAAGATTCCAAAAAGTGCCATACACTTTCTTTTCTACATGATGTACATTTTTAATAACTGCCCAGGAGAAGCTCTTCCAGTTTGAAACTGATTTGGAAACTGCTTAAAACCAACTGGGTAACTTTCCTGCTCTCTAATCATATATGGTATACAAATAAAACCACCAAAGAGCCAGAAATAAACCCAAAGCTTTTAAAAAAAACTACTGAGAAAGCCTAAAGAACTGAGTAAGGAACAAGCGAACAAGACAGGTAATATTCTTCATATTACTAGTTGTGTTATTTGGGCAAGTAAAGCAACTCTTTAAACCATTAATTATTAGAAACTAAGCTTTTCATTCTAAAGAAATATATACAAACAAAAAAAAGAAAGAAATGTTAAATCTGAATTGGAACTATTCATGTGAACTCAATACATAGCTATTTATTTTTCTTGGCTCTGTCCACTGAAGCAATGATATACAAGCAGTAATAAATGTATCAGATCTTGGTTTCTAATAACATTCCCCATTAAAAGAACCATAGTTCCTTCAAACAATTAATTCTAGGTCCGGGGCAGGAAAAAAGTACAAGTGAACTTGGGACAGCTTGTTGTACCAGAAAGACTAAAGAGGCCATGCCACAAAGGACCTGAATGTTACCAATGGCAAAATTTTAGACAATGTGGGCATCAAAAAGAATACAATCATGATAGATTATAATATACTGAATGAAAAGGAAATCCGTAAGACCACAATGATCCCAAAAAGAGGTGGTGGGAGAGACAGGAAAAAGGAGAGAAAAAAAGAAAAGCTCATCTTTACATAAGAATGCCAGCAAACAAATGTAGAGGAAATAATAACATTAAAATTTCATCATTTTGTAATCCTTAATGTAATTACTGATTTAGGCAATAGTCTGTCAGCAATGCAAGAGACCAGATTCAAACCCTGGGTCGGGAAGACCCCCTGGAGAAGGGAATGGCTACCCACTCCAGTATTCTTGCCTGAAGAACTCCATGGACAGAGGAGCCTGGTGGCCACAGTCCATGGGGTCATAGAGTCGGGCACAACTGAGCAACTAACACACACACACATATCAATAAATACTAAAACCACTTTGTAAAAAGCAGTTGGGAAACAGTTCAGTGTCTTAAAAGTATTACCCCACAGATTACTAGTAATTTCAACAAAGAAAATAAACTTTATAATGGAGAGATCTGGCAATCACCACTTTAATCAAGGAATTAACGTTATCAGCAGTAATAGAAAAAGGTACACTATGTCCTCTTATTTGATGTATACAATTTTAGCTACGAATAGGGTAACTAATCACCTATTAAAGGTACACCATGTCCTCTTATTTGATGTATACAACTTTAGCTACGAATAGGGTAACTAATCACCTAAACAGCTTCATTTCTGAAAGGGAATGCTACTATTAATTATATCAAAACAACATATATAAAGTACAATTTTTGTAGACAACCATGGATTTATCCTTATCTGAAGTATCCTTACAAAAATATTTAAACTGAATCTAATATTAAAACCAGCAGACAACTGACCTGTCCTCGTCACACAAGCCCAAGTCATAAAATGCAAAAACAGGGAACTGTTCTACATTAAAAGAGACTAAAGAGACAATAACCAAATGGAATCTGAGTTCACATGCTGTATCAGAGGCAAAAGGCTACAAGAGATATTTTTGGGTCAATTAGGGAAATGTAAATTTGGACTAAAGATTATAGAACTTTTGCTAACTTTCTTATAGTGATAATGGTATAGCAATTACGCCATTCTTAAGGATGTATACTTAGATATTTAAGGGTGATGTGCTGTAAAGCCTGCAACTTACTTTCAAATGGTTCAACCAAAAATATACATATCTAAGTACACACAGATACATATAATAGAGAAGAAAAAATAAAGCAAAGGTGGCAATGCAACTCTTCTTGAATGCATCAGTAGGTCTGAAGTTTGTGAAAGTTGGGAGAAGGAGAAGTCAAAAAAATAAATGCAACATTTTTATTCTTATTTACCTTGAAGTCTCTCATCAGTGAATATTTTGTTTGTTTGGTTCCAGGTGCTATCTATGAATACAATTTTTTTCAGTGTTGTGTCTTTGCACTTGCTGTCATTCAAATCCGGTTCTTCAGTTTTCTTGCGTTTAATGGATGGCTTATCAAGGTCATCATTTTTGCCTCTAATGCTATTTTGACTCTTTTTTTGTAGATGAAAAGAAATATCTTTTACTGAAACAGACTTAGGTCCAGGAAATACAAGTGCAACCTAAAGCAAAGAAGCTTACGTTAGTAGTGTGCTATGATCTTCAAAATTAATAAATTCAGACTTAAAACTTCAAGAGGAAAAACTATGTTGAGTATCTGAGAAAAAAGCATTAGGTTTTAGTATATGTGCCTCTTTAATACATATATGGTAAAGTTTTTGGTTCTTCCTTAGTAACCTATAATCATAATATACTACCAAGAAATACTTCTATACTTTAAAATAAGTTATTCACTTATTGATAGAAACCAGGTTAATTGTATCTTACATAAAAAAACTAAACTCTATAATGTTTCATAAGATAAAAGGCAAAGTATGGGGTACTTTGTAAAAGAACCATTGAAAAGTGCTTGATAATTAAATAGCATCTTCACCTATATAATAAGCAAAGAGAAAACAAATGATACAGCCAGTGCTGGTGAGGAAACAGTATGCTGCTGCTGCTATGTCACATCAGTCGTGTCCAACTCTGTGCGACCCCATAGACGGTAGCCCACCAGGCTCCCCCGTCCCTGGGATTCTCCAGGCAAGAACACTGGAGTGGGTTGCCATCTCCTTCTCCAATGCATGAAAGTGAAAAGTGAAAGTGAAGTTGCTTAGTTGTCTCTGACTCTGAGCAACCCCATGGACTGCAGCCTAGCAGGCTCCTCAATCCATGGGATTCTCCAGGTAAGAGTACTGGAGTAGGGTGCCATTGCCTTCTCTGGAGGAAACAGTGTAATAAGCTTTTAAAGCCATTACTGATGTCAAGTTTAAATAACGTAACTCTGTGAAAGCAATCTGGCAATATACGTCAAGAGTCCTGAAATATTCATACTCTCTAGCCAAATGAGATTTCAATTATGGAAATTTATCTTAATAATTCTAAACATACACACAATACCCAGAATATATGTTAAAGTATGTTTATTACAGTGAAAACTTTAAAAATCTGTTAAGGAACTACTCAGTGAATTATGGTACTTCCTTTCTTTCAGCATATTTTTACTGAGACCTTATATACTGTAGAACCTCCAAGGTATGAACAACTCCTAACACAAAGCAGGCACCCAGCAAATATTTGTTAAATGAATAAATGTTGATAGAATCATGGGTATTTATCCTCCATATTTTTCCGTATTTCCAAAGATTTTTGAGTGGAGATTATCATTTTTAATATGAAAAATAAATATTAAAATTTAAAATCTTAAATTTATAAACTTCAATGTTATAAGGTTTTTCAGACACTCACAATGCACACCTACCTTTCCCCCATACCCAACTAGCAAAGTTCAGGGCTTCTTAGTTTTCTTAGATTATAAGCACATCATGTCTTTTTATATTACCTAGCTACACTATGTTCTATGTAACTGACATGATATCTAGCTGATCAAAGAAGGAAATACAAATACATTCCTAGATCCCAAACTCAGATATCATTTACAAACACAACTTTCTATATAAATTCAACCAAAAATTACAATATATTGATAGGAAAGGAAAAACTTACCTAGTTTTTTCTTAAACAAATGAATGCATTGATTTTTTGTTTCTAGATTTACCATACCAACAAATGTTCTCCCAAGAGACCTAGAGGTGTTTATGTTTCTTTCAGAAGTATTCAAGGCCTAGTTTTTTGAGATCTATAGCAACATCACTTTTCAACAAGACCAGCTGTAAAGACCTGTTGTCACTAATGTGACCATTTCAACTAGGTGAAAATCCATTAAGAATCTAGAAATGAGCAAGGAAGGCCTCTCAGTAGCCAAAATAAATATCACAAAAGCCATGTACTAAAGCTTTTAATTTAGAAAGGATTTCTAAAAATCCTTCTAGCTTAGTCTTTCTTTTTTTCTTCTGGAGAAATTTCAACATTCGTAATCTGGTTTCTCAGTTTGTATCAAATTAGCGTTTTTATGTGTAGTGTATGAACAAGAATGGAAAAAGGAGAAAAGTAAAAGCAGGTCTAGTAATACTAGCAAAGAGTAAAAATTGGAAGAAATAACGCAAACTAGTAAAAGTGGAAAGACAGACTCAAAAAAGCCTAACATCTAGGATCATTTGCTCTTTTAAGATACTAATGAAGTAAACTGTATGTTGTTAAGGGCTACAGAAGGTTAACCCAAGACCATTAAATATTAAATTATGTTCAAGTACGTTTAGAAAGGCAAGGGAGTTTAAAATTCATATTTAGATTCAATGTGAAAAGCTGTAAAAAAAAAAAAAATAAGCTGCCTACTTCATGGTCCTTTTCTTCATATTCTGGAATACACGGATATGTATAAATATTTACAAATTCAGGTGCTAAGAGTTTTGCATGTACAGCAGTGCTTTTGCCATCTGTTTCATTCGGATGTTTAATGATGTCAATCTTCAATGGTAGCTAAAATTTAGAGAAAAAAGAAAAATGAACAAAACAAATAGAAAATTCTAATTTTTATGTTATTAAAAATGGTCTTTAAAGCTTAAACAGCAAGCTCACACTAAGTTCCTATAAATACACTTATAGTTTGAAAGTCATACTTTTTTAGAACAGAATACTAAGACTAGTTAAGTCATAAAGCAAACACAAATTTATTTCTCAATACTGTTAATCATGTACTAGAACTATTTTCAACTCATTTAACAGACTCTTATAGCAATGTTCCAATGTCATATTCATTTGTCACATTGGACCGAGTCCTATTCCTTGCATTCAAATATCTGTGTCAAGAACATTTTACATAATTCCTATAAACTTTCAGGTCTGTTAATTTTATATTAAAAAGAAATATAAGCTCAGGCAAAAGTTTTAGATCTAAAATTCAAGTTAAAATTTTGTTCCTCAAAACATCTTTTGAGGTCAAAGGTATTATCTTTTAATGTTAACATCATGATTCTCAGCATGTGAAATTAATTACTAATTGGAAAAAGAGTTAACAGAATGGTTCCAGGAGGTATACTCTATATAAAAAATAACTTTTCAAAATCATTTTGCCTATTTTCCTTAGTTTCATTATTTAATTACTATGAATTATGTCATATCTACATGCAAAAATAATAGTCTTGCAAATTTCTTGAGTTAGATTTTTCTATTATTTTGCTGACTTATTTGGTTTAGTTTTCTGTATAATGCTTGTATGAATCCTGCCTTCAGCCATGACTATGAAAACAGAAGCCAAGTCATCTCTCTCCCATCATATGAGAAATTCTCTCTCTAGGACAGATTTTTCGCTGTAGAGTTCAAATGATTTATTTGTTACGATAAGTACTGTTCCAGCTCCCAGCCCACACTAAAAGGCAACATTCTAGGTATTTACTCTGGGGCAACAGCTATTTAGCCTGGAGTACAAAACTATCTTGTTTTTTTTAGAACAGATTTATTAAAGAAATAGGATTGAAACAATAAACTGCACATATTTGAGGTGTACAATCAAATGAGTTTTAATATACGCTACACCTTTGACTTCATCACCACAATAAAGCTAATGAACATATCCATCATCCCCAAAAGTCTTCTTGTGTTTTCCTCCTTCCCCTTACCTCATCAACTCCCACCCACAGTCCTAGGCAACTACTGATCTATTACTATAGGTTAGTTGGCATTATGTGGAAAGAAGAAGCTATATATCTTAGAAGGGCCATAAACATCCCAGATAACATTGAAAACATTCCTAGTTTTCAATCCAGGCTTTCAAACCCGATGTCTCCTACCTTCTCACTTAGGCCTAGTGATCATTTATAATTTGAAGGCAACTGCTTCAAAACATCAAATCAACTTCGAGTGATAGAAAATTCACCATTTAAGTAGGCAGTTCACAAATGATTTTACATCAGTCTACCTCTGGCTGAACTCTACATCAGACTTTCTTCATGGAACTCAATCCCAGCTGATGCTACTCTACATTCCCTTTCCCCAGGGCCTTTCAGTAGTAGCTCAGCATTACCTTAGTCAGGGAAGGCAGGAAAGAAGAAAGGAAAAAAAAAAAAAAAGCAGATCATGACAAAGTATTCTAATACTAATAAAACCAACTTTCTTATACAGCTGATGAATAGAGCTGAAAATTTCAAAGGCAATGACCAACATTTCTGATCAGTTGGCTATCTCTGAAGGACATCATTTAAATCAAGAATGCAGGACTGAAAGTTATACTGTATTTCACAAATCATGAAACTAGCATATCATGGACTAACATCTACAAGTATAAAACAGTTATGTAATATCTGTGCTCAAGAAGTATTTTTGGAGCCAATCCAGGTATCTTTAGTTTCCCCTGAGTAAGCCTGAAAATTATACTATGAAAGCCCAGACACAGGTCAAGTCATGGAAATACAGAAATATATGTTTGTGCTCTAGTTCACACATTTTAAAAGAAGATATATCTTAAACAATGACAGGGTACAGAGTAATACTACTAAAGTTGACCAGACCCAGTTCAAGTAGAGATGTTTTGTTTTCAAACATTTAAAGACCATCAATCTGTTCTCTAACATCTGTATTTCCTATGAGAGATTTACCATAAAACTTTCTACCCATATTTATCAAAATACAATTAGCAGAAAACTCTAGCCTTTTTCCATGTGATTATCAACCTTCGCAAAGAGAATCTTTTCAATTCTAGTACTCTAATAAAGATGAAGCTTTTATCTGATGACCTTTTCTCGCCTTAAAAAAAAAAAAGACATTTGTCATGACTTTTAAAAAAAATTAATGAATTTGTCATGACATTAAAAAATTTTTCTTCTGCATTAAAAAGATATATATTAATGAATTTAATTCCTAGAGTAAAATTTATAGCTTGGGAGGTACTTATTCATTATGTTGTCATCTTCCCTTCCAAAGCAGGCTATCTAAAAGCAAATGCTGAACAATTTGTAAAAATAAAGTCAAAACTAGAAAATTTTTTAGATTTTTTTATTACGTAGTAACACAAAATTTTATGTATGGTAATTAAAATAAAACACTTCAGAAAATTTTGCGCCATCCAGTAGGCCATTTAGAGTTGATCAAACTCTTGGTATAGTGTTTTAGCCATTTCATTAAAATAGTGGACATTCGGTCATGGATTTAAAAAACAATACTCAATTATTAAATTTCTACAAAAATATTAGCCCTATATTATTAACTTTTATTATTCCAATCACCAATCATTTTGAACAAAATATATCTTAAGATAAAACTTTCAATGGGATATTTTCTTTATGTGGCTACGATATAAACAAAAGATGAAATGATTCTGTTCATACCTCCAAAACTATACTTCAAAATGTAACATTCTTATATGAGAGATGGGGATAATGGGATAAGGGAGATAAAGGAGAAGGGGGCAGCAGAGGACGAGATGGTTAGATAGCATCACCAACTCAATGGACATGAATTTGAGCAAACTCCAGGAGATAGTAGAGGGCAGAGGAGCCTGGGGTGGCAAAAAGTCGAACAAGACTTAGTGACTGAACAACAATGCAGACTTTAGAAGAATTATTGTGCTCAAGCTCTTAGTTTTTCTGAGGTAACTATAAAGCTTACTGGATTCTATACTTATTTATTCTTGGCCAGTAAACTTTCCATTTTAGACCCCTAAGCAGATCATGGACTTGCCAAGGTAACATGTAAGCTAAAATGCAATTCAAGTAACAAAATACGAGTGTTTCAAAGTATTGTTCTTACCTGAAATTTAAATGAACCTTATCATCACATTAAACTTATTTTCTTATTGGCAAGTTCTAATGAATCCATGTGTAGAATTTGGTCTCTTTAAGGTCCTAATAGGCAGCAGTCAAATTTCATAAACCATTTAACTTAAAGTTTGAGTCACTGTTAGACAAGTTAACATATACGTAACTAAGTCTTTGATTACAGAGACATGATGGTCTACAGACCGTTTATCTATACAAAAGTAGTCTTGATAGGCAACAAAAAGTATAAGGTAAGCAATCAATTCAAATCAACTTGTTTAAATCTGGCGTTAAATCACCGTAACACAGCCCAATGAGCAGGCCTTAGTCTTTTCAATTTCAGTTTAGTTTAGTTTTGGTCACTGACATGTGCTCCATCTCCACATATAGAATGAGGCTAAACTCACAATTCTGCCTAAGCAAATATCAACCCTACTTCCTTCAGAATATGTTTTCTTCTCAAGGGCAGTCCAAGGCCCTGAGGTGGTTTTTGAAGCTCCTTCATGCAGCCTGTAAACTTGTCTCTTGTAGTTTTCATGTTTATACCACATTTTTTCTATGCTGTAAATGAATTATAATCATTTATTTTAAAAGGTAACTGATTTCATTAAAAACAACAGTATTCATCTCATATGCAAGTGTTTCAGCAATGTATGTCTCTTTTTCTAGAAACAAGGGGGGAAAAATAGGTTTACAGGTCTATAGGATTAAACTTTCTAATTAATTTTCATAATGATGTTACTTATCAAGCTTATCAGTTATATTAGAGTAGGGATATATCAGATGTGTTTTTAAAATCAATTCTACTTTCAAATAATTAAATTTCTCACCAACCTTCACATGTGGTATCTGTTCAACAGGTACATTTTCAACTGGGACGTAACATGTATAGCAGTAGAACATTCTTGAACCACCACACTTGAGACATTTTGATCTTCCATTTTGCTGAGCATTTTTAAGAACGTCTTGAGATGCTAAGCATAAGTTTTGAAGAGGATCTTCTGCAGCTATGCATGTAGTTTGTGACTGCTGTATTTCCACAAATTTTGAAGTATCTTCTTCCCTTTCTTTGAGAAATACAGGTGTATTGAGAGACATTTTTCATTCAAATCAAAGTTTAACTTTTATTTCTAAAACACATATTGTAGATGCACTAGAAAAAAAAAGTGGGGGGGGGCAAAATAAAAAACAAAACATTTCACTCACTGTTTAATTCACAACTGTGTGCAGACTTTAGTATTTACTAACAAATGTTAATAAGTTTTTAAACCACTAGATTAGCATGCTTTAAGATATAATATTAAAAAGCAATAAACTAAAAAAAATTACCCTTTAAAGCTGCTGCTGCTGCTACTAAGTTGCTTCAGTCGTGTCCGACTCTGTGCGACCCCACAGACAGCAGCCCACCAGGCTCCCCCATCCCTGGGATTCTCCAGGGTAGACCCTTTAAAGCTAGTCCCTCCATAAAAATAGGAAGGTTGTCTCCCAGCAAAATGATTTCAAATATAAAGTTTAGGTACAAACATTTTATTTCTCAGTGACTATTTTTGCTCCAGAAACAGTACTTTTGCTCTATATTAGGAATGTAATGTTTTTATGTTAGTATCAGCCAGGAATGTATTCAACCCTGCAAGCTCTGACTTTCACTTGTTATTATATGACATCAAATTACACTCTGACATGACATCAATTCTCAGTCTGAACCTTGAAAAAAATACAAGGTGAAATCAGTAAAATTTAGTTGCTTATGTTCTAAAAGATGTAATTCTCTCCAACATAAATTAAAACACACATAAAAATATAACTAAACATCCATTAAAATGAGAGGCATCCACTACCAATTATAATTTTTTAAATTATAATTTTTTAAATATCTCAAAAGGTGAAACATATGCCTACAAAAATATAAAGGCATATACATAAAGATTCAAGTGTAATCTTATAAATGTTAAATTTTACAGAGTAACATCAGTGTTCACCCATTCTAAGAATTCATATTGCTTTCAAAAATATACACCATTCAGTCTTCAGGTCTAGAGATAAAATAGTAAAATGGCTTTCTCATTTAAATATTTCGTTCAAAGGAGGATGATGGTTGCCAAAACTGTTGTTCAAATACTTTGTAAGTACAATATGCTTAGAGGGAAAAAGAGACTGGGGCCCTCTTAATTTGATATGCATTCCAGAGCTGTAAAATGATTCTCATAACCTAAAGCCTTATGGTATTGTGGTGTTTAACTATGAGACTCCAGGCACTTCAAGTACAAACACTGAGAGGAGAAATGCTGTGACAGAAACAGGGAACTTTTTGTGGTTTCCCAAAATGAAAGTGAACAAAGAGTCCAGTGGAACATAATACACAATATAATTTACTAACAAGAAGTTAGTGATACTAATTTAATCAGCCATCAGGAGTTTTTTAGAGATTGTAAATGCCAGGGAACTTGGGACCCAATAAAGAAAGGCAAAGAAAAAAGATGTTGGTCATTGAAGGAAAAGTAAAATACACTTGCCAAATTTATCCAAGGGGAAAGCCAAAATACAATAAATATTTTTGATGTGTACTGATTAGGTAAGGGTTTACATTTTGGGTTGCTAGGACAAAGTGATATTTAAAAATGATTGTCCCATCCCTCCTCTTGCCTCATGAATGGAAAACATTATGTGATCTCTACTCCAAATCACCTTCCTAAAAATGACTTTTATCTTTGTCAGTATGCCCTCAATGACTGGGAGAGTGCAGGATATTAAGCTGTTACCTTTCCTTGAGGCTCAGATGCTTTTAAGACTGCGTGAGAGTCTTTGACCTTCTCTCTAGTAAATGCACTTAAAGATGCAGTATTCTGCACACAATTTCAGATGGTTTGCAGGTTAGATTCTAGAGTCCATCTACAAATCTAGGTAAAGACATCTTGGCTAAGATCAAAAAGTCATTCGGAGAACAGGAGAAGGCTTAAAAATCTAGGAAGAGATCCTATTAGTCTCCAGAAATCAGAGCCACAAATCCTTCTCTGGCCAACAAAAGGTCAATTCTCACAAGCCAATGGAGGTCTCATCACTGAACTCAGGAAACTAATTGGTCCCTAAATCCTCTTGGTTTGGCTTTGTTCTACAATTACCTGAGGTTCTTAAAAACATTTTTAGGCTGCAATAGTCTTGAGTTATCCAGATCATGGGCTCATCCTAAAAAAGCAATTGGAGTGGTCTAATTCAATTTGACTCCACTTCCCTGGGTATTCCAGTAGCCATGCAGGGATTTGCATGTGCCACTATAGGGCCCAGCATTAGTGGGGAACTATGCAGTTCCCAATGGTGTCATGAAAGTCAATGCAGTTGCTTGACGTTTAATGGAAAACTGTTGGTGAGTTTTTCTGGAGCCTCAAAGCGCACTCCTCCTGAGATGCCTCAGAAAAATCCTCATGGATTCCACTTGGCAGTCTGTCCATATAGCTAAATGAATTTTTTTGTTGTTTAGTCATTCAGACGTGTCCAACTCTTTTGCAACCCCATGGACTGTAGCCCACCAGGGTCCTCTGTCCACAGGATTTCCCAAGCAAGAATACTCGAGTGGGTTGCCATTACCCTCTCTAGGAGGTCTTCCTGACCCAGGGATCGAACCTACATCTCTTGCATCTCCGGCATTGGCAGGCAGGTTTTTCACCAGCTGAGCCAACAGGGAAGCCCCAAATTAGCAGAGCCTATAAGTCCTTTCTCTACAAAAATCAAACAACACAAACACCCTGAGACGGTGCAAGGGAAAGGTCTATGGCTCCCTGCCTTGCCTTCCCTAAACACTCTCACATGTAGATAAGGCGGCTACAGAGGAGGCCTGCCGTTCTAAGTCATGGGGAGCTCCCTCCAAAGGTCTCTAAAACCATATGAACCAGGGATCCATCCTGACCTAATGAACAACCTGTTTCTAATGTGTACAAATCATTTATTGCACACACAATGATTCAAAACTTTCAGAGCATACATCTTAACATCAAATATGTGTGATAAATACAAGTGGAGTTGTGGGGGTTACTGAGAACATAAAAAGACTTCGTTCCTAAGGAACTAACAAATATTTTTACCTAGACATGCACCTGTCATTTTGCAACTTGGGTTGAAAACAAATTAATTTTTTTCTCTTTCTACCCTCTTTACCACACAAATTAATTACTCAATCAAGTTGTACCAATTCTACCTTGCATATAATCCTGTATTTTTAGTCTCAAAGTCAGGATTCTAGATGGCCCATTGCAATCTCTTCACCTCTTTGCTTTCATGTGCTTATTACTAGTTCCAGATATTTAACATGGGAAAATGTATTTTAATTTGGAGTTACCTTTTAGTTAAGCTATCCTTCCTAGTAGTAGTAAACTCCCCAAGAGTAGAATCCTTCACTCTGCAATTCCAGAATAAGGAATTCAACAAATACTTAACTAAATCAAAACCATTATGAAAAAGAAGCATTCACTATGCAACTGCTACTGAAGTATCTGACAACCTTTACCTGTAATCTGCAGCCTAGCAGATTTTTTTCTTGTTTTTCCAAAATAATAAAGCAAAAGACTCCTAGCTACAAATAAGTTAACTCCTACCCCCACCCCCCATCCCCAGGCAGGAGACAGGAGTTCAATACTTGGGTCAGAAAGATCCCCTGGAGGAGAAAATAGCAACCCACTCCAGTATTCTTGCCTGGAAAGTCCCATGGACAGAGGAACCTGGCAGGCTACAGTCCATGGGGTCACAGAGAGTGGGACACGAGTGATCACACAGCACAGCAATGGAACATTATATAAACTCCTTATCCTGTACTTTGGATCATAACAGTACCAAATAAAACCCACTTAAATTTTATTTTCCTATTTTTAAGAACTTGGTCATAGGTACAGGTCCAATGGTCTACTGTTAAAGATTCAAGGTAACACCTTTTTCCTACAGGCTCACAGCCTGTGCCCTCCTCACCACCACTCCCCCCCACACACATAGCACACATCCTGTGGTAGAGACTGTCTTGCCTTAGTTTTTCATAGTACACTGGGGTTTAGAGAGAAGTAAATTTTAAATATTGTGGTTCTGAATCAAGCAGTGATTTTATCATCCAACTTCATGGAATTGGCACCTCGCAGTGTTAATAAACCTCCTGACTTGTCCTACATTTCCAAGAAATAATTCAGACTTAAGGGCAGCCTCTTTGCTTATTACCTATTTATAACCTAAATACTTTAAATACACTGCATGGCACACTATGCCTGCACTAATTTTCTCCTTCAGTGACAACCAGTGTCCCGCAAATCACTTCAAACACTGAAAAATAAAAAATAGGGTACCTAGTGGACTAACTTTGCCTGAACAGACTTTTCTTGGGCCAGACTGCACTGAAAATAGTTGTTAGGGGTAAAACAAAAACTTTTTTTGAGGAAAAATTTGGACGCCCTTTCCCCAAAGGGCCCACAAGACTTTAAATATGCTAGCGGCCGCACAGGGACCAAGGCCCCACTCACAAGCGACACCCAGCACGACCTCCACCGGGGCCCGGCCAAGAAGCGTCCACTCCCGCAGCTGCCGGGCTGCGGCCAGATCCCGGTCCCCACAGAAGCGCTGAGACCCGCACGAGGGATCAGAGTGGGACTCAGACCTGCACAGCCCGCGAGTCCTCGCACAGCTCCACTCGTCTTCCGCTCCGCCGGAGCCCGAGGTGCTCGCCCGGCCCTGGTCCCGCCTGGCCGCGGCGGAGCGCTTTCCGGGCGACACCAGAGGGAGGAGCCCGGACGTTGCTAAGGCCGTTGCTAGGCCCGGGCTCAGCGCGGGTTCCGCTGGCAAAGATAACGGGCGGGGAGAACCGCCGTGAGGGGTTAGAGGCAAAGTCCCGCCCCAGCTTTTTTTTTTTTTTTTTTTTTGTGGTGTCACCCTTTTCCGGAGAGAAGTGATAGAGAACCAGAACCCTGCTCCGTGAGGCCTGGCCTCACATCCCGCCAGCGTTGCGCTGAGCTCCCTCGTGAGACTGGCCGGGACCGCGGAAGGAGGACGCGGTTGTCGAAATATACTATCAAGGTGTAGTTGCAGTGTGTTGTGAAAAATGCTATTCCTACAGAACACTCTCCCATTTGCCAATCCCTAAAATATTTTAGTGAGAACTTTGTTCTATTACTTCTTTAAAAATTTTAATGGCTGTGTCCAGAGAAGTAGTTCGTATGCTGTATAGTAATGAAAGCTGTTTGAAAAATTATGTCTGATAATGAGGTCTACTTTAAAACTACAAACTCACTCAGAGTCGGGACTACTTTGTGCACTTTTCCAATCTGAAATTAAGCGTAGTATGCGGATAGATTATTAAACCATTTTTCCTTGCCCCACCCCAAAGAAAATCTGTAGGGAAGGAATGCATGTTGACAATTGTGAGATTTAAAAATACATTGGCTAGATCTTGAGCAATATATTTATTGAATACTATGAATTTAGCAATTGAGACAGAATATTGCCCTAGGCAGGGGTCCTCAGTCTCCAGGATCTAATGCCTAATAATCTGAATTGGAGCTAATGTAATAATAGAAATAAAACACACAATAATGTAATGTGCTTAAATCATCCTGAACCCACCCCCACCCTCACCCCACCACCCCCCGTTCTTGGGAAAATTATTTTCCACCAAACTGGTCCCTGGTGCCAAAAATGTTGGACCTTAAGTATCAAGTTAAGCATGCATAGTAGAGAAAATACAATATGGCTAATAAATTATAGGAATTTCAAAAGAACTCGGAATGGAGTGGTCAGTGAAGAGCTCTTGGCTGGATTTGAGTAGAGCTCTGAAGAATGATTATGGTTTAGTATAGTGTTATTCAAAGGAATGGTGTGGGTCCCATTGGTGGGGGTCCCATTTGTAATCAAGGAAATCTAGTGACAACTACACTTTTAAAAAAATGAAATTGGCTAGTTTGGAAAAGCAGTGCATGGCATTTGGTAAGGTTGAGTATTACTTTGTGGAGTTTTAAATTATATATGTATGCATGTATATGTACACTAGGTCACTGTTTATAAAATGTATTTCTCATTTGATGTTTCTTTTTTAAAATGTTTGAAAGCCACCGCTTTAAGAAAGGGAAAGAGGAGAATCAATAGCAAAGTCTTCAAGCCAATAAGTAATTTATCATTTTAAACTAATTTAATTCAAGTGCACAGATTAAAAAGCAAATGATTCTATTTCTTTATCAGAGTGAGTACTGGGTTACTATTACTATGTAATAAATTACTGCAAAATATGCTGTCTTAAAATAATCATTTTTTTATGTTAATGAGTCTTGTATTCAGTGGAGCGTAGAGGGACAAATTTTTTCTGATAATTCAGCTATGAAGACTGTGAATGCTAGCAGAGGTCCAATGTGTTGCCTTTTCATGTGGCCTGGGCTTCCCCCCACGGTATGGCAGCAGAGTAACCAGACTGCTTAGGCCTAGTGCTCCAAAACCAAGTGTTGCAGTGAACAAGGCAGAAACTACATGTTGTTTTTCTAACCTAGTCCCCAAAAGAAACAGCATTATTTCTCTCACATTCTTTTGATTGTGAGTTTGAAGGCATGTCCAAATTTTAGGAGAGGGGACATAGATGCCACTTTTCAAAATACCATCAAGGAATTTGTGGCTGTTTTTTAAAAAACCAACACTGAATTTACTGCTGTCACCAAAACCCCCAAATTACAGTAGATTTTTATTTCTCACAAGAAATCCATTGTGGATGTTACTAGTCAGATAAAGTGTTAAACTCAAGAATGTGAGTTTCTTTTTATTTTTAGTGTTTCTGCTGTTTCCTGTGACTTGGGGTTCACAGCTTACCTGACAAGAGAAAAAGCACAGTGAATCACCTAAGAAGTTTTAGAGGTCAGCCCTAAAAAAGGCATATATCTTTGCCCACATTTCATTGACCAGTTTAATCCAAGGTCCCTTCTTTAACTGCAAGGGAGCCTGAGAAATGTAGAGAAACATACAGATATTGGTGAGTAATAACAGTTTGCCACATTCTAAATTTTTAGCCAAAAATCCTGTAGTCCCCAACCCCTCTGCTAGATTTCATTTTTTCATTAGTTATCTATTTTATACATAACATCAATACTGTATGTATCAATACATACATACAGTATGTATCCCAGTCTCCCAATTTCCCCCAAACCCCTTTCCTCTTTGGTATCTATATGTTTGTTCTCTACATCTATGTCTGTATTTCTTCTTTGCAAATAGAATCACCATTACCATTTTTCTAGATTCCACATATATTCATTAATATTTTCCCCATTCTAACTTACTTCACTCTGTATGACACTCTCTGGGTGCCTCCGCATTTCGACACATGAGCCAATTTTGTTCCTTTTTATGGCTGACTAATATTCCATTGTGTATATGTACCACATCTTCTTTATACATTGCCCTGTTGATGGAAATTTAGGTTGCTTTCATGTCCTGGCTATTGTAAATAGTGCTGCAGTGGACATTGGAGTGCATGTGTCTTTTTGAATTATGGCTTTCTTTGAGTGTGTGCCCAATGGTAGAATTGCTGGATTATATACTAGTTCTATTTTTAGTTTTTTAAGTAATCTCCATACTTTTCTTAAAAGGAAAATTTTTTTCAAGTATTTTCAGTTCTGTTATTTATTTCATATATCAAAATATACTACAGTTTCTTGATTTTTTTTCACTCTCCAACATTATCTGTTAACTTTCTCCTTTAGAAGTCAATCATAAAGCTCTTTTATAACACCACTCCCAAGTGTGAACATTCCTACTCTCCCCCACACTCTTTTTATCCTCTCATCTCTCAATATAGTAGTCTCACAGTTTTTGTTTAAAGTAACATTTTTATATATTATTTGACCCTGAACCACATATGATCACATTAACTTTTAATACAACCTTTTATTTCTTTGCCTTAATAATTGCCATGTTCTGTCTACTTATTAATAATCTATCCTCAGAAACTCTGCCAAAGTAACAAAACATTACAATCAAACATATTGATTAATCTAGCTGATTTTGTTTTCCTTCCAGATGTTCTCTCTAGAGCATTTCCACCTCTAATTCATTCAGTATTGGTTGCTTTTACTAATTCAATACTGCTCTTCTGTGTTAGCTCCCTTGTTCCTTTTTCTTTGCATAATCCTTTGTTTTTCTGAAACATATTTTCTAGTAGTTTCCTGAGAAAAGGTTAATGAGAGTATTGGAGACAGCATAATAACCACCCTCAATGCAGATCCTATTGATATGTTTTCCTGTGTGGCAGAAGGAACTTTGTACATGTGATTAAGTTAAGGATCCTGCAATGAGGAAATTACAGGATTATCTAAGTGGGTTCAGCATAATCATAAGTGTTCCTATAAAACGGATTACAAGAGGTCAGAAAGGGGAGAAGATGCTATACTACTGGCTTTGAGGTTGAAAGAAGGAGCTAAGGAGCAAAGCAGTGTAGGGGGCTCCTAGAAGCTGCAAAAGGCAAGGAAACAGATTCTCCCCTACAACCTCCAGAAGGAGTATAGTTCTGCATACCCATTTCAGGCCTCTGACCTCCAGATCTGGGAGATAAGTAAACCTGTATTGATTTAAACAGTTAAGTTTGCAGTAATTTGTTAGAGCAGCTATGTGAAACTAATATAGAGAAAAATGGTGATTTTTTTTTTAAACTGGCTTAAAAATCTGAAGCATGCCATGTATTTAATTGATAGGCTGTCTGTATTTATATTTGAATTTCTAGCTTGAAAGTCATTTTCTGGAAATAATCATCTAAATTCTTATCTTTTAACCTTTGATTCTTATCTTTAACACTTTTATTCTAGTTTCCAGAACATTGCTTCAGCTTCCTCCCCATAAACATTTTGTTGACTAATTAATTTATTTCATTATATTTGTACCTTTTATTTTTTCTTCATAAAATACTGTTTTTTGCTTTCAGGGATGCATTTTATCATCTGTGTCTAAGAATCTTAAAGACATTTTAAAAGTTTCCTTCTGTTCCCTGTATTACCTGTATCCTCTCAGATTTTATTTTCAGTTATCTTCTCTGATTTCTATTTTTTAATTTTTATCTTTTTTGATATTTTGCAGCTGTTCCTTAAATATATAGTAAGCCTTGGATTTCTGTTTGTATTGAAGAATGAAGAAGATTAAAATAGTGATATAAAGCTCAATGTGTCTTCATAAGAGGATCAGATTTTTCATTGGAAAATTTTCAAACATCTGTAGAATAAAAGGCACTAATGATGATATGAGCAGAAATCAATGAAAGTGAAAACACATGTGCACTAGAGGAAAGCAACAGGCCAAAATTGGTTCTTTGAACAGATTAATAAAATTGAAAAGCCTTAAACTGACCAAGTAAAAAGAGAAAACTCAAAATACAAATATCAGGAATGAAAGTGGTAATATCCTACAGGTGATAAAAATAATAAGAGGATATTAAGAACAAATATTTATATCAAGGTATTTGACATTTTTTGCTTTCCTTGAAAAATATAATTTACCAAAACTGATAAAAAAGGAAATAGACAATTCCAATGACTATATCAATTTCGAGAAATTACATCTATGTTAGCCTGCTCTGGCTGCTATAATAGAATACTACAGACTTGGTCACTTAACAGAAATTTATTCTCTCACAGTTGTGGAGGCCTCAAGTCCAAAACCAAGGTGCTGTCAGTGTTGGTTTCTGGTGAGACCTTTCTTTCTGGCTTCTGGATGGTGGCTTTCTCACTGTGTCCTCACATAACCTTTGTGCATGCGCGGAGAGAAAGACCCCTATGGTGTCTTACTCTTCTTAGAAGAATAGCACTCTTATTGAGCTAAGGCCCCACCCTTAAGACCTCATTAAATTTAATTTCCTCTCCAAAGGCTCCATCTCAAAATATAGTCACGTTGAGGGTTAGGTCTTCAAGGTAGGCCCTAGGGGAAAACATAATGTCTGAAATGAAGACTTTACTGGATCACCTAACAGCATTTCTTATCCAAACTGACAAACAGAGGAAAAAAGTTTAGAAAAAAACTCAGCAATCTTAGTGATCTGTAGGACCATTTCAAGCTATCTACCATAGATGCAGTTGGAGACCCAGAAGGAAAGATGGGCAAAAGAAAAAAACATTTGAATAAAAATGATGGATAATTATCCAAATTGATAAAAACTATAAATGGACATGTTCAGAAATTCAGCTAATCCAGACAGAATTAAGAAAGGAAGGAGAGGAGGGAGAGTTGGGGGAAGAGGGAGGGAAGGACAAACAACCCCACTGACTGCTGAAAACCAGTGATAAGGAGAATATTTTAAAAGCAGCCAGAGGAAAAGACATATCACATATAGGACAACAAATATTACATGATTAGAAATATTCCCTTCCCCTTTGTTATTTGCAAGATTATGAATAAAGTTGGTGTGGTTTCTTCCTTAAATCTTTGATAGAATTTACTTATGAAGCCATCTGAGTCTGGAGTTTTCTTTGTGAGATTTTCATTACAAATTCTATTTAATTGTCATAAGCTATTTACCTTTTCTAGCCACCTAAGAGAAATTAAAATGTATCCACAGAATTGTATGCATTTATAATAGCAACTTTTTTTCCTATAATATCTCAAATCTTTAAACAAGGCAATGAGTACACACACATACACACACACTCACACACACACAGGAATACTACTCAGCAATAATATTTGATGATCTTGGATATTCCTCAGAAATCTTATGTTAAGCAAAACAAACCAGATACAAAAGTGTATGCAATGCTATGATTCCACTTTTATGAAAGTCTAGATCAGGCAAAGTTAATCTACAGCTAACTATAGTTACATAAAGCAGATTAGTGTTGCCTAACACCAGTGGTGGGATATTTTTGCGTGAAGTTGTAGGAATCAACAATAAAGTAGCACAAGGACACATTATGGAAGTGATCTAAATATCAGTTTTCATTCCAACCCCAAAGAAGAGTTTGCCAAAGAATATTTAAACTATCATACAATTGTGCTCCTTTCACATGCTAGCAAAGT
The DNA here is from genome assembly GCF_027580195.1 of Bos mutus. Classification (NCBI taxonomy): domain Eukaryota; kingdom Metazoa; phylum Chordata; class Mammalia; order Artiodactyla; family Bovidae; genus Bos; species Bos mutus. Next base: position 48,025,203 of record NC_091626.1, on the reverse strand, counting down.
TGTGCTCAAAAAAGGCTAGGCTTCAGCACTACATGAACCAAGAACTTCCAAATGTACAAGCTGGGTTTAGAAAAGGCAGAGGAACCAGAGATCAAATTGCCAACATTCGTTGGATCATGGTAAAAGCAGGGAATTCCAGAAAAACGTTTACTTCTGCTTCACTGACTATACAAAAGCCTTTGTGTGGATCACAGCAAACTATGAAAAATTCTTAAAGAGATGGGAATAATAAACAACCTTACCTGCCTCCTGAGAAACCTGTAGGCAGTTTAAGAAGCAACAGTTAGAACCATACATGGAACAGCTGACTGGTTCAAAACTGGGAAAGGAGTATGGCAAGACTGTAAATTGTCTCCCTAGTTATTTAACTGACATGCAAAGTACGTCATGCAAAATGCCTGGCTGGATAAATCACAGGCTGGAATCAAGATTGCCAGCAGCAATATCAACAACCTCAGATATGAAGATGATACCACTGTAATGGCAAGAAGTAAAGAAGAACTAAAGAGCCTCTTGATGAGGGTAAAGGAGAGTGAAAAGGTTAGCTTGAAACTCAACATTCAAAAAAACTAAGATCATAGCATCTGGTCCCATGAATTCATGACAAATACAAAAGGAAAAAGTGGAAGCAAAGACAGATTTTATTTTCTTGGACTCCAAAATCACTGTGGATGGTGACTGCAGCCATGAAATTGAAAGACACCTGCTCCTAGGAAGGAAAGCTTTCACAAACCTAGACAGCATATTAAAAAACAGATAGATACATCACTTTGCAGACAAAGGTTCATATAGTCAAAGCTATGGTTTTTCCAGTAGTCATATATGGATATGAGAGCCTCAATGAAGGCTGAGCCCTGAAGAATTGATATTTTCCAATTGTGGTGCAGGAGAAAACTCTTGAGAGTCCCTTGCACAGCAAGGAGATCAAACCAGTCAATCCTAAAAGAAATCAACCCTGAATATTAACTGGAAGGACTAATGCTGAAGCTCCAATAATTTGGCCACCTGATGCAAAGAGCCAACTCATTGGAAAAGACCCTGATGCTGGGAAAGATTGAAGGCAAAAGAAGAAGGGGGCAGCTGAGGATGAGATGGTTAGATAATGTTACCAGTTCAATGAACATGAATTTGAGCAAACTCCAGGAGACAGTGGAGGACAGAGGCTGGCATGCTGCAGTCCATGGGGTCGCAAGAGTCAGATACAACTTAGCCACTGAACAACAAAATATTACACAATTTTTTTTTCTTTAGCCACAGACTTTATTATTTGAATATTTGCAACTATGACTCTATACACAAATTTTAATTTCTTACAAAACTCTACATTCCATATTGCTAGGTCACTTCACTCTGCTTTATGCCACATTTCCATCAAAAGGCATTTCCCCAAATCACAATCTGCCTGATTGTGTGTTTGTTGTTTAGTTGCTAAGTTGTGTCTGACTCCGACTCCGTGGACTGTAGCCTGCCAGGCTACTCTGTCTATGGGATTTCCCAGGCAAGAATACTAGAGTGGGTTGCCATTTCCTTCTCCAGGGTACATTTTTTTAAAATGTTTATTTATCTAACCGTGCCAAGTCTTAGTTGTGGCCTGCAGTATCTTTTCTTTTAGTTGTGGCATGCAAAATCTTAGTTGTGGCATGTGGGATCTAGTCGCCTGAACCAGGACTGAACTCAAGACCCCTGCTTTGGGAGCTCAGGGTCTTACCACTGGAGCACCAGGAAAGTCCCTAAATGCTACACGTTTTAACTGTAATGAGGGTTACATGGGTGTATGCATTTGTCACTTAAAATGGTAATTTTTTTACATAGTAATTGTGTAGTAAGTAAATTATACCTCAATATAGGTGATTTAAGTAGAAAAATCATTTACATTTCTATTAACTATCAAGAAACCATAGAAAAGGACGTGTTTAAAATACATTTGTGGCTTAAACATTTAAAACATACCATAAAATAGGAGTATACAATGGGATAAATCTAATGAAAGATTGAAAGATTGAAAAATCAATCCATACACTTAAGAGGTGTGCAATTTACTGTATGTGTGTTTTACTTCAACAAAAATATTAACAAAAATAAGTTGCACATATGACTTGATAAGAACAAGCCATAAATGAAACTATTATGTTAATATTAGAAATGTTAAAATAGGCATGATTAAAGATATTTTAAAGGAATTGTGGAGATAAAATGGGTATAGGAGACAATGAAGCAGAAGAAAGAGTTTAAGATAATTCAGGCTTTAAACCTGGATAATTGTGAAACCTCTATAATTAAAAATAAGAATAAGATTTCTCTACTAAGGACTTGTGTTTCAAGCAATGATCATGAATTGTGTTTTGAAAATAATAGGTTTAAAGTTAAAATACCTAAATGTAAAATATTTATGTTCAATATTCACTCTATGAATCTTTAATGTGTCATTGTTCTGAATAAAAATCAGTTTAAACAATTACATAGAATCTAAAAATTCAGGCATTAAAGATTACCACAAATCTCATAGCTCTGAATCCTACTCCACACTGATGATATATTAGAGACAATATAAAAGTATTATAACTGATTTTGGAATTCCAGGGTGAATCACACATGAGTATGACGTATCCTTTTTATACCTGACTTTCCTCAAGTTGCTAGTAATTTGCTAAAGATATTTGTATCTGTGTTCTTGAGGGACATTTGGTTGATAATTTTCTTTTTTTTGGTAATCTTGTCAGATTCTGTTATCAAAGTTATACTGGCGTTATAAGAAAGTATTCCCTCCTCTATTTTTGAAAGTTGACTTATCTTCTTTCAGTTTTAGTGATTGTAGTTTTAAGGATTTGCCCATTTCTTGTAGGTTGTTAAATTATTGACACAAGTTTTAAATTATATGCCCCTAAATCATTTAATCCTGGAGAAGGCAATGGCAGCCCACTCCAGTACTCTTGCCTGGCAAATCCCATGGACCGAGGAGCCTGGTAGGCTACAGTCCATTGGCTCGCTAAGAGTCGGACACGACTGAGCCACTTCACTTTCACTTTTCACTTTCATGCATTGGAGAAGGAAATGGCAACCCACTCCAGTGTTCTTGCCTGGAGAATCCCAGGGACAGCGGAGCCTGGTGGGCTGCCGTCTATGGGGTTGCACAGAGTCGCACACGACTGAAGAGACTTAGCAGCAAGTCATTTAATCAGTGTAGGTTCCCTAATGACATCCTTTTTATCCTTCCTGTATTGGTCATTTATTTTTTTCTCACATTTTTTAATTCAACCTAAAGAGTCTTTTAAAAGACCAACTTTCAATTTGTTGAGTTCTCTATTTTCATATTTTTATTTAGTCTTCCCGTATCTTTTAATTCCTTTTTCTACTTATTTTTAAATTCTTTTCATTTTTTTAGCTTTCTTAGTACTGTGTTTTCCTCTAAGCATAGGTTTAGGTGTATCCCACAAAGTTTGATACATTGTGTTTTCATTATCTTTCAGTTAGAAAATTTTCTAATTTTTCTTATTGCTTCCTCTTTGAGCTAGAAATGGATTATTTAATATTTAAGGATTCTCTAGTTGTCTTTTTGTTACTATTTTCTGTTATAGTCAAAGAACATACCCTGAATGATTTCAATTATTTGGAATTTTTGAATCTTATGGTACAGCATGAGTCCATCTTCCACGTTTTATTACTTAAAAAGACTGTGTATTCTACAGTTGTGGGATTTAGTTGTTCTATAAATATCAATTAGGTTAAGTCGCTTGATAATGTTGTTCAAATCTTCTATCTCCTGACTGGTGTGTGTGTGTGTGTGTGTGTACTTGATTCATCAGTTACTCAAAGCAATATGCTAAAATCTCCAGCTATCACTGTGGTTTTGCCTGTTGTATGATCAGACCCCTCAAAACAGCAGTTCTCCTCCTCTTTGAATATCCCCTGCTCAACCAGTTCCTTCCCCAGCCAGTTATTATTCTAATCCTTGGACCAAAGTAACTTTACCTGCTAGTTTATCAAGGGGAAACATTTGCCGTCATTAGCCAGTGGGGCTGCAAAGGACCCGCCTCTGCTAATTTACCTAGTAACTGATGAGCCAATCTGAGGTTAATTGCCCCTATAAATGGTAGCCTCCTTTTCCTGGAACAGTGAAGATTACTGCCATGTCCAGACTGCCTTTTGGGTTGAGGTATAGCTCCAGGACTTTGGACTTATAAGATTTCAAACTGTTGATGTTTCTGTCACCATTTACAGGTTCTTTCTTCCTGAGCAATTACAAGACTTGCAGGCCTGCAGGGTGTAGGTCAACGCCTGTATTTCCCTTTAGTTTTATAAACTTCTGCTACGTTTCTTTTGAAGCTCTTTTAGTAAATGCAGACGCATTTGTCATTGTACGACTTAAGGAACTAACCTTTTGTGAATGTGAAATAACCTAATTTATGTCTGGTAATTTTCCTTGTCTTAAAGTCTACTTTGTCTGATATTAATATAGACACCAGTTATGTTTAGTGTTTGCATAGTTCTAGAATTCTCATTTGTTTCTTTTTTGGAATTTTAATATCTCTTGAAATACTCCATGGCTTCATGCACTATAATCAAACCTATACTGTAAAGTCTTTAATGTATTTATAATACTTTTTAAGTCCTTGATGCTAATTACAATAACTGGATTCTTGGTGAATTGGTTTGTATTCACTGTATTTTCTTTTGATTATGGATCCCATTTTCCTTCTTTGTATGTCTTGAAATTGTTTTATTGTGTATTAGACATTCTGTGGAAAAAATTGTGGAAACAAATTTAATTTAATTTTAGTTTTGAGAGCATAAGCCTTTATCTCTCCTTAGCACTTCAAGTGAGAGGCTGATTTTTTAAAATCCTCCTAGATTTGAGTTGGGCTTTAGGATTGATTGTAGCTTTAATTAGATTAAGCTCACCTGTGACTAACTCAAGCTCCAACCTACCTCTTGAGAGCCACCTCTTATCACTTGTCAGTGTTGAGTTGGGACACTTGCGGAATGAAGTTTTAGATGATTTCAGCTCACCTTTGGACCCAACTCCGTCTGGGCTCCTGGAACCCAAGTACTATAAGCATGTGTTAGCTTGTCTAGGTTCTGTATCTTTCCAGCCCCTCCTCTACTGCTGCTTTCTTAACAAAATTCAGAAGCAAGGTGTGGGCACCTGGGAAGGGACTATTTGGTTGAGTCGTTCATATGTTTTCATTTGGGTATCTTTCAGACTCCAGTCTGTTCCCCAGCTCATGCAGACACTTGAAGCCCAGCTGATTTCTCTTCATCTCTTCAAAGTTATTCCCCATGGCAGGCCAACTTTTCCCTCAGTTGCCACACAGAACTCACGGTCAGGTAAGGGAACTGCCACAGCTTTATACTTATAAAGGAGATGTTTCTTTCTGGATTTGGTGTCACCAGGGTTTCCCAGGAGGGCAGCTTCATGGGCTTGCAAGCTGTGCAGTTGCATGCATCTACTGATAAGAAGGACCCTGCTGCTGCTGCTACTAAGTCGCTTCAGTCGTGTCCGACTCTGTGCGACCCCATAGACAGAAGCCCACCAGGCTCCCCCGTCCCTGGGATTCTCCAGGCAAGAACACTGGAGTGGGTTGCCATTTCCTTCACCAATGCAGGAAAGTGAAAAGTGAAAGGGAAGTCACTCAGTCATGTCTGACTCTTAGCGACCCCATGGTCTACAGCCCACCAGGCTCCTCCGCCCATGAGATTTTCCAGGCAAGAGTACTGGAGTGGGGTGCCGTTGCCTTCTCCAGAAGGACCCTACACTAGGCTTAATGATCTGATGTTGCCATTTTGAAATTCTTATTTTTTGAGCACAGGGACTCTAAATTGTCACACATTATATAGTCCTGCTTAGTGGCATCCACCACTTTTCACGAACCCCATAGAAAAGTAAGATTTTTATTTGGTCCAGGATTTTCTTGTTGTTACCATGGAATCATTAGCATTTTGTATCCTACATCCTACCAAGGTCATAAGCCTGTTTAATTTATGCCTCACCTCCTTTTAACTTTCCCCCTAGAGAACTCTGGAATTTTATATTGAAATTAACTGAAATTTTCCTATGCATATTTCATTTCTAATTTTTCTAATTCCCTTTAGTTGAAATGTGAGTATTTTTAGTGCTTTCTTCTAGAAGTGGTTTAACATCCATTACAAGGCAGGGAGAAAGGGTACCATTTAAATTGTTGTAATTATATTCCTTTGTATTCTGTGCATTTCAAACACTAATTATGGCTTTCCTCTAGTAAAATTGCTATTCTCACTATCCCTAAAGATACTGTATCATGAACATTTTTTTTTGTATTTCAGTATTGTGTGCACACCATCTCTTATTTTTTTCTTTTCTCAGTTTGACTAGGCCTAAAGCCACATGTTTTTCATAAAATTTCTTGACAGCTCTACACATCTTTGCTTCTGTATACTTCTCTTTTATAATGACTGTCACATATGCTTTTTATTTTGTTATTGTATTATTCGTTATACATTTATTCATTATACATTTATTCTTCACATATTTTAAACAGTATTAAGACAATGAAATATTCTATTGAGCCTCAAATGTGCAGTCATTTTGTAAAGCATGGCCTTGTGATTTTGTAATCTTGGTCACTGTATCTATTGATGTGAAGTATGTTCCAGTAAATTAAACTGTAAGATTGTCTTTTCAGACATGTCATCTTCAGAGCATTAGGGTATTATATTAGGATATTCTGAAGTCCTGTTATTTTTGCCTTCTCATTGGTTTTTCATTCTTTAGAAATGGTTTTATTATTTTTAAAAATATCTCCATATTTCTTTGACATTAATCTACTCATTTATTCATTAATTTAAGAACATTGCCAGTTTATGTGCATAATTTACAACCGTTGGCCAGCCACTACATGAAATTTTGACTCTTCAGCAGTGGTTACACTACATTTTCTGTCCTCATAGAGAAACAAATCTGCTGTTGTTACCATAAAGGATCTTTGGGGGACCTAGGAAGACTTCCTAGAAAAGTGACTTTTAATTTGATGTTTGATATAAGAGTTAAATAGGTCAAGAATGAATTGAAGGGAGACAGTTTGGAACAGGGATCCTTCTAAGCAAGAGGAAGAATATGTACACAGTCTCCAAAACAAGGAATAGCAAAATGTTTAGATTAAAATTAATCTGTCTAGTGAAAGACTACATTTTCAGTTTACAAAGAAGCTAACAAAAATGGGATTATAACTTATTACATTGAAACATTCAAAGATTTATTTTCACCAGGTCACTTTTGTGCCTCTTAAAATATTTCATCAGCAAGAGGAGAATGTTATTATATATTATTGACTCTGAATTTATTGTAGACACCATCCAAGATAGCCCAAAATATCTTGGAACTCATGATGGAATTAGAAATGAGGACGTTGAGCAGGATTCATATGTAGCTTTTCTCTAGGAAAAGTGTATGAGAAGGAGGCCTTTTATAGAATTTGGTTCGCAGACTCAGAATTTAAACATTAATCTCTGTCCCTTTTCAAAGTACAAGAACTTTACAAAGAGAATAGTTTACAATATCTTACTTACAGCTCTGAAAATTATAACTGAAGTCCAGTATCATAATGTACTTAAATAAATTAAGTATAGCCATCCTATAAATAATCTGAATTTATGTTAATGAACAATATTGATTTTACTTCATTAGAAAATGCAAGAACCTCCAAAGAACATTGAAGAATTTTTAAAGCTTCAAAACTTGGTGAGTAGAATATCCTGTTTTATGGGGCCTTCACCACTGGTACACATATCAATCCTTTTCCTTTAGGAAAATACAGCAATTCTTTTTGATTGCCTGTAGAGTTACTTTGACAGTTTTAAAAGAAATTGTTGAGAGTTTGATTGGAATTACAATAGACTTTTGAAATTACTTTTAGAAACAGTCCTTTTAAAAAATACATTCTAAAATCACATAGTGTTAGAGCTATAAAGACTTTAAGTGCCAGCACTCATCTATCAACCTCCTTAAAATGTGATTTTTTTAAATTTCAAAATTACTGATTTTTTTTTTCCTGGTTATAACTAAGATAGTCATTTTAGAAAGTTAAAGAGAAAAGCACTAAAAAAGATAAGCATCTTAATTTTATCCTTTATAGATTAACCAGATATATCTCTGTATTTAGAGAAAACATAATCTAATCAAGCTGGTAGAATTTCAGGATACTTTATTCATAGTATAATTATATAGTATAACTCAATATCTTGAACAAGAGTTGTAATATCTCAAGTCTGACATAAAGGTGTATTTTCATAAACCTTCAGGCATGTTGTAAAATCTGTTCAAGTTCATTTCCATTTTAGCCTCTCCCTACTTTCCCCAAATTCACTTCCAATTTTAGCCTCTTGCCACTTTCCTAACTTCCCTAACAATTGGGATGACCCCTAACATAAGGACTATGTTTTCAAAAGTGGCTGTCATTCTAATTTGACAATGTTTGTCTCCAGGGAGTGTATCTTGTGATCATATCTTATTTTTCAAAGATCTTTGTATTTTTGACGCATAATATCCAGATTTTAAGGCTGGAAAACTTCCCCAGGTGGTTATGTGTTTTAAGACATATGTTTGTAGGATTTGTGAGAGAACACTGATGCATCTAGAATTCTCTTTTTCCAAAATGGCAGGGGGACCTAGATCCTGCTGGGGAAGTTTTTCAGCATTAAACTCTGGTTATTATTCAGGTACCTGTTACCATTACAGAGTATAGTGGATTTAGGAAGCTTTCAAAGGAAGAAAAATGGAAGTAGAATAGACCAAGGCAAAATTTAAAATTTCTTATCTGCCAACTCCAGATTTATTCCCATTTAAGCTAAATTCCCAGAATATCTTACCCACATTCTTCTTAAAAGAGTTTCATCCTATGAAAACTGCTACTCTTCCAGAAAGCATTTTCTTACTCACAAACCTTTAATTATGTCTGTTATCTTTCTTTGTTTTGGTATTCAACAACTCAATTAAAATATTATCTTGTATTTAGGTTTGCAAATATTAATGTTGTGATTCCCCTTTCCTTCCCTTTCCTTCTTCTCCTTCCCTTCGTGAACAATGTAGTCCTAAAGCCATTTGGGGGTCAGAACAAGGCAGCATCCACATTGGTAGGGGAAGGAAATGTGCTGTGGTCCCCCGGAGCAGGCTTTTGGAACCCTGCCACCATGGGGAAGGTATCCATATGACCCCACAGGTGTCGGAATCCGGCGGGGTGAGGATGGTATTCACGTGTGACCAGGGTGGGAGGTGGTTCCGGGAAGTGCAGAGACAAACTGTGGCCTGGTTTGAAAAGTCAGAGCCTAAGCAGAATGAGAAGGGCATCCATATACTGAAGAGACTAGCAGTGGATAGGAGAGATTGGTTACCTGAGAAGATTGATGCAATCAGTACATATATTTAAGATAATGTCAGTTAGATTTTTCACTCTTGAAGATGGTAATTATGATATGGAAAAAGAGAAAACTAGAATGTTTGGAACTGGAATTAAATTTATCAATATGAACTCATGGCTTTAATTACATAGAGGTCAAGACTGAGGAACTGTTGTAGACTAAAGGGGATTAAAGACATATGATGCTTAAATGCAATGTGTGATACTGAACTAGATCCTTTTACCATAAAGAGCATTATTGATTTAGTTGATGAACTCGAGTAATCTCAGAGAATTATATAGGAATGATGTAACAATGCCAGTTTCCTTATTCTGATAGTTATAGTTGGTTATATAGGGGAATGTTTTTGTTCTTTGGAAATAAATATTCAACTATTCAAGGATGATGGGGGCATCAGTCAAGTAAGCAACTTACTTTCAAATGATTCAGGAAGAAAGGTTTTTGTAAAGCATTTGAAACTTCTAAAGTTTATGGTTTTTTACAAATTAAAAAATATACATTTAATAAAAATCATGCTGTAGAATAAAACTTCAATTTTGGTTCATTGATTTTTGAACTCTTTAAATTCATTCAAAAAATGATTTAAGTTGTATTGTCTCACATTTTCTGCAGGATCATTGGCCAAAGGAAATCCATTTATGGGATAGTGATAAATTGTTATACACTATGAAGAAAATAAAAGAAGATAGTTCATTTACTTCCATTTATACACATCTGTGGGGAAATGTCCTGCGAGTAGATGATGCAGCTATGGCCATGGAGTCAAGATTAGCAGAATGTTCAATTCTTTTGAAAAACCATGCTTCTGAAATATTCGAGTGGAACAGAATAATTTCCAGGACAAGTAAATCTATTTTTTATATACATAAAGTAATTGTCAGTTGTATGTGTGTCTGTTGTGTTTGTGTCTATCTGTGTGTGTATTCTCATAAAGAATGAAATCCTAAGGTAAAAATATCTAAAAACATAAATTTATTTTATTTTAAAACCTCTTCATTTCTAAATGGTCCAGTATGGCTTTTTAGTTGAACATGACCATTTGGATTCAAAGAAAGTGTTGCTGGGACAAAACCTAAAACAGTTCTAAACTTTGAGCTGGAGCAGAGATAACTGAATATCAGGGAAACAGAGTTGCATTAACAAATATTGGTACCAGAGAAAAGCAAGTCAGAAAGAATCAAGATATTAAAACAGTTAAACCTATAACCAAAATAAAAGGAGTGAGACCTCACCTATATAAGCTAAGTTTGTGAGAAATACTTAGCATTCACGGTTGGATAACTGCAGACTGAGTGAAAAGCTTATCTGTAAGTAATGATAATTTTTACTGCTTTTCAGTATTTATATAGCCTTTACCTAGTTGTATTTTTAACACTTTAAGAATACTTTTAGATACTAATGGTGATTCTTATTCTTATGGGCAAACTTGTCATATATGTCTTAAGAATGATATTGGTTGTACTTACATTTTCTGTGTACTAAATAGATGTAATTAGCTACTTAATATCATTTTCAGGCCTTGAGTTTTCAAAATCTGAGTGTGTCTAAGTACAATGTTACTAAATTCTCTATTGTGAGAATTTTCTTATGGAATTTTTAATTATTTAAAAAAATTTTAATTATACAAGCTACATATATGTAGCTGTGTCTATATAAACATACAAAGAGAGAGAAAGCACCTGTGCATAATTTTAAAAAACAACTTTTTATGTACTCATTGTCCTCAATATGTAAGTATCAGAGCTTAGACTCAAGTCTAGATCATCTGACTTCAGAGCCCCCATAGTCTTTCACTGGGCCATGCTGCAGGGTCCTGTACCGTATTGTGTTTAAGGTGACCATGAAACAACCAGATGTAAGTGGCTGAGCTGTTTGAAAAACTTGGGGTTGTTCAGTAAGAAGGGATTAAGGTAAAATTGTAGATATAGGAGCAAGTACTAAAGACAGACTAGTTGGAAGGTGACGTTTCTAAATAGCAAAAGGAAAAGGAAAAGATATAATTTAACTCAGACTAGCATTATGTATCTAGCATTATGCTTATCAAAATATTTACTTGGAGTTTGGGACCCCAAAGCTGATGCTCTGTGACAACCAGGAGGGATGGGGTGAGGTGGGAGGGGGGACCAGGAGTAAGGGGACACATATGTGCCTATGGCTGATTCATGTTGATAAATGGCAAAAACCGTCACAATATTGTAATTATCCTTCAATTAAATAAATTTTAAAAATTTAAAAACTGGTTTATATCATTGGATAGTTTTATATATAATTTTCTTAATATATATAATTATATATAATCTGCTTTTCAATTTTAAAGGATATTTGTGTATTTACATGTGTAAACTCTCATTTTTTAAAGTTTCTCATGGAAAACTGAAACAATACAAGGCATTTCTGAAGAAGTACCATAAGGAAAAGAAGATAATGGTATGGTATTTGTTTTCATCTTGTTTGAAAAACTATTTCACAGAAAATGTCACTATAATTTCATAAATAAGCATTGATAACATTAAAAATTTCCTTTTAGTCTTTTATCATCTATCTATCCCTGTATTTTTAAAATAGCTGGGCTCATAGTCTTCTTTATACACTCAGTATGACTTTTGGTGTTCTCACATCACTGCAATTTATTTGAAGACTTATTTTATCCTCTGGTTATTTAAAACTTTATAATGTCTTATACTTAAGGGTATATGTCCCAAATGTCTTTTTCCTTTAGGAAAAAATAACAGTTTTTATTGCCTATAGAATTACTTTGTTAACTTTTTTAAAAGAATCTCTGAGATTTTGATTAGAATTATAATAGCTTTCTTTGAGAAACTTCATCTTTTTCAAAAATACATTCTAAAATTAAAGCTAGAAAAACTTGAAATGCGGCCATTCATCCATTCACCTCCTCAAATGTTTTTTGAATTTCAAATTACTTGGTATGTTATTTTTCCTGATTATGACTAAGGTAGTCATTATAGAAAATTAAGCCTTAAGCACTAAACAGGATAAGCATTCTTATTTTATCATTTATAGATAAATAACATATCTCACTATTGTCATTTTCATTTGTCTTTTTATTTAAAAACATTTAAAATTCAAATTAAACTAACTTTTAAACATATTCAATGTTTTATGGAATTTTTACCATTGCCAAATGTCAAAGGGTTTCTACATCATTTAAAAAATAAACTAATGTAATAGCCCTCTTGCTGGATGTTTGGTTAAATTTCATTATTATTTACAAAGCTGCTAGGAATATATTTAGAGCTAAAATTTGTGATTATGCATGATTATTTCATGATAAATTTCAGAAGTGAAACTATTAATACATGGGGAAAATGTGAAAATCTAAGTGTTTTGATACATGTTGCCAAATTGTTTTCTAGAAAGGAGGTACAGTTCAGTTCAGTCACTCAGTAGTGTCTGACTCTTTGTGACTCCATGAACTGCAGCACACCAGGCTTCCCTGTCCATCACCAACTCCCGGAGTTTACTCAAACTCATGTCCATTGAGTCGGTGATGCCATCCAACCATCTCATCCTCTGTCGTCCCCTTCTCCTCCAGCCTTAAATCTTGCCCAGCATCAGGGTCTTTTCAAATGACTCAGTTCTTTGCATCAGGTGACTGAAGTACTGGAGTTTCACCTTTAGCATCAGTCCTTCCAATGAATATTCAGGACTGATCTCCTTTAGGATGGACTGGTTGACTCTCCTTGCAGTCCAAGGGACTCTCAAGAGTCTTCTCCAACACCACAATTCAAAAGCATCAATTCTTCAGCACTTAGCTTTCTTTATAGTCCAACTCTCACATCCATACATGACTACTGGAAAATCCATAGCTTTGACTAGACTGACCTTTGTTGGCCATGTAATGTCTCTGCTTTTTAATAAGCTGCCTAGGTTAGTCATAACTTTTCTTCTAATGAGCAAGCATCTTGTAATTTCATGGCAGCAGTCACCATCTGCAGTGATTTTGGAGCCCCCCAAAATAAAGCCTGTCACTATTTCCACTGTTTCCCCATCTATTCACCATGAAGTGATGGGACCGAATGCCATGATCTTAGTTTTCTGAGTGTTGAGTTTTAAGCCAATATAACTAGATACGTTAGTCATTGTAAATTTTGTATTTTCAAAAGGATTTCAAAAATTCTAATGAATTTTATCAAATGTTTTTCAGGATCTCTTAAAATGACCTTTTAAATGAATTGCAGTAGCAAAACTTTTAATGATAATTTTGTTAAATATATCTTATTGGATTTCATCAGGATTTTAAAATGTATTATTTATATTTTTGTGGTATATTTTTCAGATTGTGTTATAAGAACTAGTTTTGTGTTACTATTACTCTGCTCTTTGAAAACTTCCAGTGTTTCTTTGTTTTCTGGAGACTAAAACCAGGACTTCAAGATTAACATCTTTTAAAATCCCAATTTATTGACCAATTATGTCTGTAGCTCTCAAGCATACAGCTTTATTTCTTATAACTGATCTCACTTTCCTTCTCTTTTTTATCCATTTACCAATACTTTAAATGGCAATAACGTGATCCTCTTTCATATGGCAGTATATCATCATCCTTTCTAATTGATTTCCTATGTCATCTCTTAAATGATATATGTATGTGTGTAATGTGTATAAATTTGCCTGCAAGGTAGTTAATAAACAATATATTAGCATGTCTAGAACACCCAAACTAATCTAAACAGAAGGGTTCCTGTTCTCTGTGTAAAGTGGTGTCATGGGCATGAAGATGTGCCACCCAGATTCCCCTTCAAGGAAGGACCTGTTGCCCCAGCTGCTAAAAGTGTTGTTAGTGGACATCCTTCAGCTGTCAGCTCCTTCAGGGATTCCTCTCACAGACAGATCCTCCTCTCCCAAGGAAACTATCATCTAGGAGTCACTCACTCACACTACCGCCCAGGACTCACACTCACAAGTTGGAAACGGAAAGACCTGACTGTTTCAACCCAGTTCAGAACAACTGCTATGGATCCTTTCAGTTTTAGAGCTCTGTTCAGGGTCAGGGCTGAGGGACTCGCCTCATAGCTGACTTTTCCGTCTTCCGTCTCCTCTTGCCTTCCGTAGATAATCAATCCCCATAAACATTCTGAACACTAAATTGGTTTTCCACCTCACAGTCTGTTTCCCAGAAAAATCAAACTGCAATAAGTAGTTGGTATGTATTTCTGTTATAGCTCTTATGTCTTTGTGTTTTGTATATGTAGCTGACTCCCTTCTTACCCCCAGACTAACTTGAGGGCAAGGAATATTTTTGTATTCTCAGCATCTTATATAGCAACAGCATTCTCTGTCTCAGTAAGACACATACACACACACACACACACACACATACTTAGTAGAGTTACAAAGTCTAAAAATTCTTAAATTTAGAATTTTAAAGATTTTATTTTTAATTTTTTCCAGCTTTCAGATGAAATGGAAACAAAGAAGGATATAGAGGTATTTAAAATTTCTGTTTTATGAGATTATATATCAAAAATATTATGTGGAACTAAAAGAATGTTTAAAGTAATACAGCAATAAATATAGATAATGGCCCCAGAAGAGAGAGTTGGAAAAAATACAGAAGCTCTTTTTCTGACTCATCAATTTCTTTATGTGTAGCCTGTCTAAAATTTGTTGTAATTTAAGTTAAAATTAGTTCTGAAATAATTGCTTTTACTTTTAAATTTTTGACATATGAATATGCCAGGGCTCTTAATATCATCAGTTTAGTTCAGTTCAGTTCAGTCGCTCAGTCGTGTCCGACTCTTTGCGACCCCATGAATCGCAGCAGGCCAGGCCTCCCTGTCCATCACCAACTCCCGGAGTTCACCCAGACTCACGTCCATTGAGTCAGTGATGCCATCCAGCCATCTCATCCTCTGTCGTCCCCTTCTCCTCCTGCCCCCAATCCCTCCCAGCATTAGAGTCTTTTCCAATGAGTCAACTCTTCGCACGAGGTGGCCAAAGTACTGGAGTTTCAGCTTTAGCATCATTCCTTCCAAAGAAATCCCAGGGCTGATCTCCTTCAGAATGGACTGTTGGATATTTGAAGATTTTTCTTAGGTGGGATAAAATATATTTACTTATTTTTAGTAAAAGTTTGTAATATAATTGCTAGTGAATGCTAGTAGAATTTTTACCTGTCTTCTGTAGTTATATGAAAAGAATTAAGTAATTCCTGTTCTGTGATTTTTCTTCTTTCTAGGGTTGTGACTTCCCAGGATTTAGAACAAATGAGCTTACTCAGCTACCTAGACATCTGAATGCTGAACGAATTTATCTTTTTATTTTAAAGGCCCATAACTTTGATGTATGTAAATATTATTTTATTTCTATTGTATGATACATTTGGAGGATATGATTTCATGAATTAGGCCTTTATTTAAAGCTATGACAGATTAGGTATTAAGCAAGATTCAATTCTTTCTGGCATTAAGTCTAGCAGGAAAGACCAGTGATATTTTTAACACCTTGATAACCAAAAGAGAATATATTTGATTCTGTGTTACTGCCTCAGGAGTCTGAGGTTGCTAGTGTGCATTGATTTGGCACATGACTATAACAGGTGTTTCCCCCTCTCCCCGCTCTATCAGCTCAGGATATGTTAGCCTGCTCATTTTGATGTCAGGATAATTTAGGAGAACCCTTCCCCACAGCCCCACCTTTTGAACCTTCAAGTTTCTGAGGAATTTTTAAGAAACATCTCTACAGAAATATCAATAGCCAGTTTATTGAAAAACTGCACACAGGAAGGTAAATAGATCAGTGGCCATTGAATGCCAGGTATAGGATGAGGTTTGAGTGGTTTTTGGTATTGATTTCCCTCTCATTTAAATATTAAGTGATCAACTAAAAAGGTTTCTGTTTACTGGGGACTTGGACAACGCTCCTTGTACCTCCAGGCAGACTCTGAGATGGACTTGGCTCTTAGTAGACCCTCTGCTGGGAGCTTCCCAGGCAGTGCTTGTGGTAAAGAACCCACCTGCCAATGCAGGAGAGGTGAGAGACTTGGGGTTCAATTCCTGGGTTGTGAAGATCCCCTAAAGGTGGGCATGGCAACCTACTCCAGTATTTTTGCCTGGAGAATCCTATGGATAGAGGAGCCTGGCCAGCTATAGTCCATGGGGTCACAAAGAGTTGGACATAACTGAAGCGACTTACCATGCATGCACACAGACCCTCTTCCTGCCTTCCTGTGGCTCTTTATTTCTCAACACAAAATCAATCTTCTCTCCTACTATAGTCCCCTATAGATGATCAGAAGGAGCACAGTCAACCATTAAACTTGGATAAATCAGTGTCAGCCATTATTCTCTGCCCATTCCTCACTCTTCAAGATGAAGAGTGTTTTTTAGTGTTTCATCCTCAAGAAAAAATATTCCAAGAAATAATCTGATTAACCTGATTTGGGCCTTCTGTTTGCCCCTCCATTAGGGAACCACAGAACTCCATTGAAAACTCCACCTAAAATGATTTAGTAATTACACCTTTTCTTATTTTCTATACTAATACAGATGCTTCTCAATTCTCTTTTATATTTTATGGGATATTGATGAGAGGGAAGACTTAGTTTGCCCTCATGATACAATCACCTGATTTCATTTTTTAAGAGAAAAACTATAGGTGGTATGATTATGCCTGGATCATGAGCAAGTTTGTTACATTGTCTGACTATTTTCCAAAGTTTCCTCAGGGAAAAGGTTTTATTATAAAGAAATTAATATAAATTATTGTTAAAATAATCTTAGGAATGTTCTAGACATTCTATAATCTTTAATTTTAGCATTTTGTATTCTAAAATGAGACTATATTTTAACCATGGATGCATGTACATCTAACATAGATCACAAGTCGGTCACATAAACAAGACATAGAAGTACAGCTGTGAGGAGTATTTTGTATACTTGGAGGATGCCAGCATTTTTGAAAGAAGTGGGAAAGGGAGGAGTGTACGCAGATAGGGGGTTGGGGTAAGAAGTACACAGGATATGACAAGCAGCTAGGTTTAGGATATTTTGAGTTTATGTACCAACAGTGTGTCCCTGGTGGTAAAGAATCCACCTGCCAATGTAGGAGATGCGGGTACGATCCCTGATTGGGAAGATCCCTGGAGTAGGAAGTGGCAATCCACTCCAGTATTCTTGCCTGGAGAATGCCAAGGACAGAGAAGCCTGGCAGGCTACAGTCCATGGGGTCACAGAGAGCCGGACATGACTTAGCAATTATCAATAACAACAAACAATGGTGTATCTAAACATAAATAACCAGTGTTCTATTTGTTAATACACCTACCTGATTTGAAAAAAGAATTTTAATGGGCCTTTTGTCATCGTTTAATTGCTGTGACCTCGACTCTTTGCAACCCTATGGACTGCAGCATGCCAAGCTTCCCTGTCCTGCACCGTCTCCCGGAGTTTGCTCAAATTCATGTCCTTCGAGTTGATGATGCTACCTAACCATCTCATCCTCTGACACTCCATTCTCCTTTTGCCTTCAATCTTTGCCAACATAAGTCTTTTCCAGTGAATTGGCTCTTTGCATGAGGTGGCCAAAGTGTTCAGCAACAGTCCCTCTAATGAACATTCAGAGTTGATTTCCTTTAGGATTGACTAGTTTGATCTCCTTGTTGTCCAAAGGACCCTCAAGAATATTTTCCATCTCCACGATTTGAAAGCATCAGTTCTTTAGCACTCAGCCTTCTTTATAGTCCAGATCTCACATCTGTGTGTGACTACTGGAAAAACCATAGCTTTGACTATATATGGACCTTTGTAAGCAAAGTTATATCTTTGCTTTTTAATACTCTTATGTTTGTCATAGCTTTTCTTCCAAAGAGCAAGTGTCTTTTAATTTCATGGCTGCATTCACTGTCTGAAGTGATTTTTGGACCCCAAGAAAATCTGTCACTGCTTCCACTTTTTCCCCTTCTATTTGTCATGAAGTGATGGGACTGGATCCCATGATCTTATTTTTTTGAATGTTGACTTTTAAACCAGCTTTTCCACTCTCCTCTTTCACCCCATCAAGAGGTTCTTTAGTTCCTCTTTACTTTCTGCCATTAGGGCGGTACCATCTGTATATCTGAGGTTCTTGATATATCTCCTGGCAGTCTTGATTCCAGCTTGTGATTCATCCAGCCTGGCATTTTGCAAGATATACCTGCATATAAGTTAAATAGGGTGACAATATACAGCCTTGTTCTCCTTTCCCAAGTTTGAACCTGTGAGTTGTTCTATATGTGGGTCTAACTGTTGCTTCTTGAGTTGCATACAGGTTTTTCAGGAGACAGGTAAGATGGTCTGGTATTCCCCTCTTTAAGAATTTTCCATAGTTTTTTTTTTTTTTTAACTTTACAATATTGTATTGGTTTTGCCATATATTGAAATGAATCCACCACAGGTATACATGTGTTCCCCATCCTGAACCCTCCTCCCTCCTCCCTCCCCATACCATCCCTCTGGGTCATCCCAGTGCACCAGCCCCAAGCATCCAGTATCATGCATCGAACCTGGACTGGCGACTCGTTTCATATATGATATTATACATATTTCAATGCCATTCTCCCAAATCATCCCACCCTCTCCCTCTCCCACAGAGTCCAAAAGACTGTTCTATGCATCAGTGTCTCTTTTGCTGTCTCGTATACAGGGTTATTGTTACCATCTTTCTAAATTCCATATATATGCATTAGTATACTGTATTGGTGTTTTTCTTTCTGGCTTACTTCACTCTGTATAATAGGCTCCAGTTCCACACAGTCAAAGGTTCTGAGAGAACACGGTCCCCTAGAGGAGGTAATGAGAAACCCCACCAGTATTCTTGCTGTGAGAACCCTGTGAACTATGAGAAGGTAGTTGGCCTGCTACACATGTGCAGTGCAATGGCATTCAAATAGATGATGAAATTAAAGTGAAGAAAAAATAGGTGTAGGAAAATCAGAAGGAATGTTATTTCATAGAAATGCTTATTGTAACTTCCCAAGAGTGAACTTTATGAATCTAAAGCTTGGAAAGAGAGTGTTAAAGGGTTACTGTTACATGCTTGAAGGCAAGGCAATCCATGAAATTGACTGGATTCACGTTACCCTGTCCAAATAACATTCTTGCACATACAGTCGTAGATTAAGTTTCTTGATAAAGTGTAAATTATACCCTGTACCATCCAGAACAGAACCTTGACTACAGATGATGCTCAGTAAAAATTTTATTGAATTGGGTGAAAAGAGGCCTATATTATGAGAAAGCTGAGCCACAAACATACAGATATACACAAAATGTCTTAGAGGACATTAGAAGTAGTTTTATCCAACCTATTAAAAGAATCAGTAATAGGAGAAAAAGTTCCAAGTCAGATAATGTATAGGCTTCAAGGTATGTTTACATTTATATGAATCAAAGTGTCACAAAAGGTAAAGGTTAATGGAAGAAAGTACCATTTAACTTTTTAAGCTGGGTTTGGAATTTTTTGGCTGATTTCTAGTTTTTGTTGTTTTGACTAAATACTGATAATAATTTAAAGAATTTGGAATTTTGCTGAAAGTTAGTGTCACTAAGCACAACCAAAGCTTAGAACAGAAGCAATCATGTAATTAGTTTACACTAAAAAGCATGCTTGCTTGAAATTTAGAAAGTATTTCAACAAAAATTCAGATTTTTCTCTTGTATTTTAACTTTCTACTTTTTTCTTTATGTTTTTTGTAATTAAGGAGTACTAAATAAGTTGAAGCTCTTACCAATGTATTCTATAAAGTGGCCTCTGAAAAAGAAGTGCCCCTACAGAATGCATGATAAAAAGAAAATCTCCTTGGTATAAAAGTTTGCAGGTTTCCCTGCTGACTCAGGGGTAAAGAAACCTCCTACCAGTACAGGAGATGCAGGTTCAGTCCCTTGATGAGGACGATCCCCTGGAGAAGGACATGGCAACCCACTCCAGTCTTCTTGCCTGGGAAATCCCATGGACAGAGGAGCCTGGCCAGCTACAGTCTATTGGGCCACAGAGTCGGACAGGACTGAACTGACTGAGCACACATAAAAGTTTGTACAATATCCTTTTTGTAGACTTGTACTTGAGGAAGAGAAGTTCCTACCTATGGATTTCATTGAAATAAATCTTGAACTGTACTAGATCTGCCATTTAAAAACTTTTAGTGAATAAGATAAAATGATCCACTGAATGTACTTTTTTAAACCAAGATTTAGTCTCTAGTAGTCATGGTAAATTAACTTCATGTGCCCGTTTTGATGAATTGCTAAGAAAGAATACTATGTTTAGTTAGGCTCTAGACTTATGATGGGGCCCAATGGGTTAGAATCCCATGATTGTTGATATCTGTCTTTATCATCGGAGAAGGCAATGGCACCCCACTCCAGTACTTTTGCCTAGAAAACCCCATGGACGGAGGAGCCTGGTAGGCTGCAGTCCATGGGGTCGCTAGGAGTCGGACACGACTGAGCGACTTCACTTTCACTTTTCACTTTCATGCAATGGAGAAGGAAATGGCAACCCACTCCAGTGTTCTTGCCTGGAGAATCCCAGGGACAGAGAAGCCTAGTGGGCTGCCGTCTATGGGGTCGCACAGAGTCGGACACGACTAAAGTGACACAGCAGCAGCAATCTTTATCATAAAAGGGAAACTGTAGCATGTGTCCTGGATTTTTGCTAGTCCTGGTCTAGCCTACACTGCCATTTCAATGACTGCTAACCAAATGTGATTACTGAGCATATGAAATATGCCTGTTGTATTTTTTTATTGAAAAATAGTTTAACAGTGTTGTGTTGGTTTCTGGGGTACAGCAACATGATTCAGTTATACTATATATATTATATATATACAGTTTTTAAGTTTTTTTTTCCATTATAGGTTATTACAAGGTATTTCCACTATAGGTTATTACAAGGTAGTGAATATAGTTTCGTATGTTATACAGTGGGACCTTCTTACTTATCTATTTTATATATAGTAGTGTGTATCTGTTAATCCCAAACTTAAGATTTATCCCTCTCCACTACTTTCCCTTTTGATAACCTTAAGTTTATTTTCTATGCCTGTGATTAGCTGAATTTTAAAATTTATGTACTTTAATTATATATAAATTTAAAATTACTTAATTCAATTACTGAAAAAATTTAGAGTTAAAAATAATAACCATATATTTTATAAAATCTAATTATAATCTAGTATTTTTGAAGAAAATACAGTGTTCAAAATTGAGATGTGCTGTAAATATAAAATATATACTATATTTCAAGGACCTAGTACCCAAAGGAATGTAAAATATTTCATTAATAATTTTATAAAATTTATCATAATACTAATATTTTAAATATATTTGGTTAAATGTCACTAAAACTTCACATTTGTACTTTGTTAAAATGTCTACTAGAAAGCTTAATATATAGATGACTCACATTAAATTTCTGTTGAGCAGTGGTAGTCTATAACTATTAAATACATACTCTTTATAAAGCCTATTTATATTAATGTGTCTTATAATACATATTAATTTGATCATATATATCTTTTTTCCATAGGGAAAAGTTTTTAAAATCTGGAGGACTCATTTTCTCTCAGAAGCTTCTCTTGCTCTTTTGCATGATTGCTTTTGGTGGTGGTTTCTCCATAAATTTAAGGTAAAATGTTTTTTTTAAACTTCTTTTTAAAAAGTTTGCAGCATAATTTTTCATTAATGGTAACACTGGTGTTTTTTTAATGTTCTTCTGATCCTATCACAAAGCTTGTTTTTTTAGTATTCTGCATATATTAGAAGTCATGTTTGAAATCTAGAGTTCTTTTAGAGGAGTTAAAACCTTAATGTGGATTTCAAAGATCCGGAGTCTGTATTAGTCAGAAAAAGAGTAGTTAAACACTGTAGTAAATAATAAAGTTGTAGCTTTACTCAGTAGTATAATGCACTGATGAACACTAAAGAGAAAATCCACTGCAAATCAGTGACATTGAAAGAGGTTTCATTTAGAAAACACAATATATCAGATGCAGAGAGGGTCCTCTCTTGATTCAGAAAGATGAAAACTCTGCTTAGGATTAAAAAGAGAAAGACATGGGTATCTGGGAAGCAGTAAAAGAATGGAAATAAGCAGTATGCGAGTCTTACATCAGAGAATACAGGAGCCTGGAGAAAGTGGTGAATACCAATGGCTGCTGTGTGGCCTCTGGATCTAGAAGAATGAAAAGCAGAGTAATGCTGGGGACCACGGCCCAAGCATTAGGAAGGTGTGCTGCCCCATCGGGGAAGTCTGATATTAGGCTCAGTTCTTCACCTCCCCAGCTCAAATTGCCCAAGGAAAACTGCTTATGGATTCTTTCATACAACGAAGGAATGAGTTCTATTGGTTTTTCATAAAACTATTTGAATAGAGCATCATGTTCCTTGTGGCTCAACTGTTAAAGAATCCACCAGCAATGCGGAGACCTGGTTTGATCCCTGGGATGAGAAGATGCCCTGGAGAAGGGAAAGGCTACCCACTCCAATATGCTGGCCTAGAGAATTCCATGGACCGTATAGTCCATGAGATCACAAAGAGTCAGACAACCGCTGAGCGACTTTCACTTCATCATCACTTCACATGTGTTAGAATAATTAATGTAATTCAAGGTAAGAGTATCTGTCCTGTATTTCTGATATCGTTAGGAGTTGAATGAGAAATAGGAAGTGGTGTATCAGTTCTACAAAGGTAATTATGTAGGGAAACATAAAACGAGACTTTCATTACCTTAAATTTCTTTTTCCAGATCTGGATTCCAAATTTATATTTTTCCATGATAACAGAGAGAAAGCATTACTTTCCCACTTAAATCTGTTAGGATTATATATATGACAAGTTTTTGAAGGAAACATAATCTAGCAATGTTTCTAGTAACTGCTTTGTCAAGCTACATTATTTGGAACAAACAGATCTGACACAAAAGTGTTAACAACCCACTACATTTATGGGGGTATCTGTGGAATAACAAGGAATTAGAAGTCATTTTGTCTTTAAGCAAACTATTCTCTCTAACTGCTGGCTTCCTGAAATTATAGTAATTATTTTAAAATCTTACAATTTAATAACATTTCCAATATCATTAAGATCTTTGATGTATTTTGAGGAACATTATATGATTGATCTGAGTGAGTGTTCTGCTACTGTTCCAAGGGAACTGAAAGGGTATCCAAGTCATATTGAAGCAACATTTCCATGATTTAACCAGAACAGCGCCTGTTTCATCTGTTCTGTTGATTACATTTCACCTATGATTTTATTTCTAAGAGGGTTCTTTTGTTAAATATATGAAGCCAGTGAGCTAGATTAATAGCATGGCCTCTTGGGTTCCTAAATACATCAAATAAATGTGGTGAGTGCTCATACATTTTTACCAGCATTGTGTGGGAATGTTTGTACTGTTAGGTAAGCTCATATTTCAAGCTGTGCTACATTTTCAGGTGAATACAAAACACATACATTCTGTCTATTTTTAGGTCCACCTTATAGGTGTGCTGTGGTTCATGGGGTCGCAAAGAGTCAGACACAACTGAGCAACTGAACTGAACTGAACTGATAAATGATAAATAGTACTGACTTTATAACTAGAATAACCTCCCCCCGAGCCACTAGTACAGTTTAATTACCAACAGCACAATATGAAATAATATATAATCATACTCCAGAATATAGCATGATTCAGTATGCTGACTCTGAAACTTATTTCAGTAATTGTTAGGTGACCAATATAAAAGCAAATTTCTTTTATTACCCGTGACTTAGTGGTAAATTGATCTGGTAGAAAAAGTGCTAGGCTTGAATCCAGGAAACAGTGATAGACTTTATTTTGGGGGGCTCCAAAATCACTGCAGGTGGTGACTGCAGCCATGAAAAAAAGATGCTTATTCCTTGGAAGAAAAGTTATGCCCAACCTAGACAGCATATTAAAAAGCAGACACTACTTTGCCAACAAAGGTCCATCTAGTCAAAGCTATGGTTTTTCCAGTAGTCATGTATGGATGTGAGAGTTGGATGGACTATAAAGAAAGCTGAGCACCAAAGAATTGATGTTTTTGAACTGTGGTGTTGGAGAAGACTCTTGAGAGTCCCTTGGACTGCAAGGAGATCCAACCAGTCAATCCTAAAGGAAATCAGTCCTGAATATTCATTGGAAGGACTGATACTGCAGCTGAAACTCCAGTACTTTAGCCACCTGATGCAAAGAACTGACTCATTTGAAAAGCCCCCGATGCTGGGAATGATTTAAGGCGGGAAGAGAAGGGGACAACAGAGGATAAGATGGTTGGATGGCATCACCAACTCAATGGACTTGAGTTTGAGTAAACTCCGGGAATTGGTGATGCACAGGAAAGCCTGGTGTGCTGCAGTTCATGGGGTCACAAAGAGTCAGACACAACTGAGTGACCGAACTGAGCTGAATTGAACTCACTCCAAGAAGTTAAAATTTTAAATCTGGTTTTCCCAGTAGTTAGGGTGACATTTCAATACTTGGGCCACCTGATGTGAAGAACTGACTCATTTGAAAAGACCCTGATGCTGGGAAAGATTGAAGGCAGGAGGAGAAGGGGAGGACAGAGGATGAGACGGTTGGATGGCATCACCGACTCAATGGACATGAGTTTGGATAAACTCCGGGAGTTGGTGATGGACGGGGAGGCCTGGAGTGCTGCAGTCCATGGGGTTGCAAAGAGTCGGACACTACTGAGTGACTGAACTGAATTGAACTGAGGGTAAAACTTTGGGTTAGTCAAAAAATTGCTCTGAGCTTCAATAATCTCGTCTTCAAAACAAACAAAAACAGATTTAAAAAAACTCTCTCTTTTGCCCTAAAAGTAACATAAGTAAGAGCCCTAGTAACCTGTGAAATACTATATAAGTGTAATATGGATTCAGTGCAATAGAATTAAGATCTGGCTTTCAGAAACAAGTTTGAAAGTATTTATCAGTCAGTCAGGTCCAACTCTTTGTGACCCCATGGACTGTAGCCTGCCAGACTCCTCTGTCCATGGAATTCTCCAGGCAAGAATGCTGGAATGGATAGTCATTCCCTTCTCCAGATCTTCCCAACCCAGGGATCAAACCCAGGTCTTCCACACTGCAGGCAGATTCTTTACCACCTGAGCCACCAGGGAAGCCCCCAAAACAAGTTTATCCATTAGTAAATGATGTAACTAAATAGTTACTTCTTTCATAAAAACTTTAAGAATTACCTATTGTTTCTGTTTATTGGGAGTTAGGAAATGCATTTAAAGTTGTTTGTTTATATAGAAGTTGCTTAAATGGTATATAGGGTACAGTGTTCAATGGATACATCTATCATTATTATGTTTATTATTATATTCATAGTGAAAATACAGTGTTCCAAAAATTCCTGGCTAATGTATAGGCTAATGATAAAAGTTTCCCTGATGATGTTTGACTAGAAGAATTCCAGTAATGATATACCCTTAAAGGTTTCAAAATTGTCCATGGGACTTTGGCTCTCAAAATGATTCAGAAGCCTGGAAAGTGTATCACTTCTACCCATAAAATATCAAAGATAAGCCATATGTAACCCACAAAAATAACAACTTTTTTCAACTCATCATACAGAGTAAATCGGAAAGCAAAGAATGTTATGAGGGAAGAGTAACTGTATAATGAGGGCTTCCCTGGTGGCTCAGATAGTAAAGAATCTGCCTGCAATGCAGGAAACCCAGGTTCAATCCCTGAGTCCAGAAGATCCCCTGGAGAAGGGCATTCCAGTATTCTTGCCTGGGGAATTCCATGGACGGAGGAACCTGGCAGGCTACAGTCCATGGGGTTGCAAGGAGTTGGACACGACTGAGTGACTAACATAAACACAAAGTAGTCAGTTCATCATTATGACATAACAGTGAAATATTTATATACCTAATTAAAATGCTTTGAAACATTTAATTAAAAATACTTAAAGGAGAAAGACAAATCTATAAATATAGTTAGATATTTCAGCACCTCAGTCTCAGTAATTGGTAGAATGTACAAAAATCAGTTAATGATATAGAATGAGGTAGATTATTTGAGCAATACTTTGTTAACCAACTTTATGTATCTAATTGATATGTATTAAGCATTCCTGTTAATGACAGTAGAATACACATTTTTCTCATGTACATATTAAATCTTTACCAACTATATTCTGGGCTAGGAAAACATTCTAATAAAATTAAAAGAATCAAGTCATATTTTTAGACCAAAATGGAATTATAGTGTAAATGGATAACAGAAAGCTATCTGGAAAATCCTCAAATATTTGGAAACTAACATACTTCTCAGGAACTATGGGTCAAACCAGAAATCAATAGGGAAATTGAAAAGTATTTTGAGCTTATTGAAAATGAAAATGTAGATTAAATTTGTGAGATATACCTCAAGCAGTATTTAGAAATTTAAAGCATTAAGATGCCTATATTTAAAATACAGAACGTTCTCAAAAACCATGACCCCAGCTTCTAGTGTAGGAAACTAGACAAAGAAATGAAAACCCGAAGTATGCAGAAGAAAGGAAATAATAAAGACCAGTTGTTGTCGTTTCTTAGTCATTCAGTCATGTCCGACACTTTTGCAATCCCATGGACTGTAACCCACCAGGCTCCTCTAGAAATGGGGTTTTCCAGGCAAGATTACTAGAGTGAGTTGCCATTAATGTATAAGAGTTCCCAAACAACCAATAACTCAAAGAACATATCACGGGGGAAATTAGAAAATAGCTTGAGACAAATGAAAACAAAAACAGAACATACAAAACTTGCAGGGAAAAACAAAAGCAGTGCTAAAAGAGAAATTTGTAGTTTTAAACAAATCAATAAACAATATATCAACAACCTAAATTTACCTAGTAAGAAACTAGAAAAAGAAGGACAAACTGAACCCTTAGCTAATAGAAGGAGGGAATGAATAGATTAGAGTGACAGAGAATTGAAAAATAGTAGAGAAAAGCAACAAATTCGAAAGTTATTCCTTGAGATCAATAAAATTGACACACCTCTAGCAAGAGTAAGAGAGAAGGAAATGGCAACCCACTACAGGATTCTTGCCTAGAGAATCCTGTGGACAGAGGAGCCTGGTGGGCTGCTGTCCATAGGGTTGCAGAGTCAGACACAACTGAAGCGACTTAGCAACAGCAGCAGCAAGAGTAAGAGGACTCAAAGTCAAATAAAAGTAGGAACTTTACTATCAGCAAAGAAATAAGAAGGATTAAGAGGACTGTGAATAAACATATAATAACAAATTGGATAGCCTGTATAAAATGGACAAATTCCTAGAGATATATAATTTTCCAAGACTGACTAATGAAGAAATAGACAATCTAAATAGATCTATAACTAGTAGGGAGATTAAATCAGTAATCAGAAACCTCCAAACAAAGAAAGTCCTGGACCAAATGACTTCACTGATGAATTCTGCCAATATTTAAAGAAGAATTAAAACCATTCCTTCTCAAACTCTTCTAAAAAATTGAAGAGGGAATTCTCCTAGCTCATTTTATGAGACCAGTATTGCCGTGATACCAAAGCTAAAGATACTACCAAAAAAAAAAAAAAAGTACAGATCAATATCCTCTTTGATGGATATTGATACAAAAGCCTTCAACAAAATACTAGGAAACTAAATTCAGCAGTATATTAAAAGGGTTATACAGCCTGACCAATGAGCTTTATTCCTGGAATGCAAGAATGATTTAACATGTGTTAAATAGCTAGATCTAATGAGCATATCAGTAACTTGAATACCCATCAGCTGTAGGATAACTTTTCTTTTCAAGCATAAAAAACATGTATAAAAATTTACCATACTATTTTGCTACTCAGTCTCCTGTGAAAGTATATTTGATGTGTACATTACACTGAATTGTATTAGTCAAAGACATGTTCTGAAACTTTCTGTCTAGATATTTCTTCATACATGATTGTAGGTTGTGTAGCTGAAACATGCCAACTTTATATATAATCTCATTTAATTCTCATACAACCCTAAATCTTAGAACCACTTCCCATTATGTAAATGATCCAGAATTTTTAGCTATTAACATTATCATTATTGTTTCTGTTACTATCTCCATCCATAAACTTATTACAGAGTCATGAGAGCTGTATTGGAAGTTAGAAGACCTGGATTCTAGTCTGGCTTTCAGTTACTTAACTGTGTATCAGTTCAGTCGCTCAATCGTGTCCAACTTTTTGCAACCCAATGGACTGCAGCATGCCAGGCTTCCCTGTCCATCACCAGCTCCCGGAGTTTGCTCAAACTCTTGTCCATCAAGTCAGGGATGCCATCCAGCCATCTCATCCTCTGTTGTCCTCTTCTCCTCTTGCCTTCAATCTTTCCTAGCATCAGGGTCTTTTCCAATGAGTCAGTTCTTCACATCAGGTGGCCAAAGTATTTGAGCATCAGCATCAGTCATACTTAACTGTGTATGACCTTAAATAATTCACTTAAGCTTTCTGGACAGTAGTAAAATCACTAAATTAGAGAAGTTTAACCTAGGTGATATCTAACTTCCATTTTAATTCTAAGATACTATACATTTATGAATCCCAGGTCATATGATTTGCTAATTTGATAGAAAATTACCACTGAATTTAATCATTTTTGGTGTTTATTACCAAAACCTATTAATGCCAGCTTGTGCTTCTACTGTTGATATCATAAATGAATTTGGATTCATCTCTTCATTGCTTAATAGAGCAAGAATTCAAGGTGCTACCTTAAGACTTTACTATAATGTTAACAGTATTATTACCTATAGATTTCTTCCTTCTTATAACTTACATGCAGAGTGCATCATGAGAAACGCTGGGCTGGAAGAAGCACAACCTGGAATCGAGATTGCTGGGAGAAATATCAATAACCTCAGATATGCAGATGACACCACCCTTATGGAAGAAAGTGAAGAGGAACTAAAAAGCCTCTTGATGAAAGTGAAAGTGGAGAGTGAAAAAGTTGGATTAAAGCTCAACATTCAGAAAATGAAGATCATGGCATCTGGTCCCATCACTTCATGGGAAATAGATGGGGAAACAGTGTCAGACTTTATTTGTTGGGGCTCCAAAATCACTGCAGATGGTGACTACAGCCATGAAATTAAAAGACGCTTACTCCTTGGAAGGAAAGTTATGACCAACCTAGATAGCATATTCAACAGCAGAGACATTACTTTGCCAGCAAAGGTCTGTCTGGTCAAGGCTATGGTTTTTCCTGTGGTCATGTATGGATGTGAGAGTTGGACTGTGAAGAAAGCTGAGCACCGAAGAATTGATGCTTTTGAACTGTGGTGTTGGAGAAGACTCTTGAGATCCCTTGGACTGCAAGGAGATCCAACCAGTCCATTCTGAAGGAGATCAGCCCTGGGATTTCTTTGGAAGGAATGATGCTAAAGCTGAAACTCCAGTACTTTGGCCACCTCATGCGAAGAGTTGACTCATTGGAAAAGACTCTGATGCTGGGAGGGATTGGGGGCAGGAGGAGAAGGGGACGACAGAGGATGAGATGGCTGGAAGGCATCACCGGCTCGATGGACATGAGTTTGAGTAAACTCTGGGAGTTGGCAGGAAGGCCTGGCGTGCTGCGATTCATGGGGTTGCAAAGAGTCGGACACGACTGAGCGACTGAACTGAACTGAACTGATGACATTCTACTTTGTTTTTAGTCTTTCATGTCACTATTTTACTAGTTCTGGCTATGGCTGTCTCATTCCAGTAATTGCTTTAATTTTATACTGAGTTACTTATTACGAAAGATTTGAAATGGCTATAGAATAATAGAAGGCAACTATGTCATTGACAGCCTTGTACATGCCAACCACTATTTAAGAACCTTCATTAATTCATCAGACATTGGTTTGCTTTCTATGTGCCAGGCACTGTGCTGAGGGCTTTAAATACAAAGTCAAACAAAATGCGATCCTTGTCCCAATTGAATTTTAAGATACTACTTTAAGGCATGTATATATTACCTACATTTGCAGATAAGGAGACCAGGACTTGCCCAGGATAGTGCAGCTAACGAATAACGGAACCAGCATTTAAATTCAGGTCTGCATGATGCCAAAAACCCATGCTCATTCCATTATAGCATCTGATCTGCCGTTTGAGAATAGATAGAATTACTGACATTATGTAAACAAATTCTAATTTTAAATTGTAATATCAATTATTTTAATTCCATACCTGTTTTATTTTTTAGCCTGACAGAGAAAATCAAGCTTGCTTGTTTGATAGAATTTCAGAAAGTTATGTGTCACTTTTCATGAGCATACCTCTAAGCCGAAAGGATACATTCTTTCAGGTAAATACAGAAGTTAAGTGGTTATACAAATTATATTTATAGCAAATGAACTATAAAAAGTTATTTTCTTTAAATACATAAGAGAATGCATTTTGTTACTTTGAAAGCAAAATTGCCTCAAGTAGAGTAAAAAAGCTAATATTTTAAGTTATGCCCCCAGCCCAGAAAATTGTATTCTGCTGAAAGCCTTACAGAATCAATTTGTTTGCATACTGAAAAATATTGACTTATCCTAAGCATATTCTTGATTTTTCAATCTACAAAATTATTTTCCTTTTACTTTATAAAGTATATTTTGGTCTAAGAGGACTTAACCTCTTGTGTTATGCATAAGTACAACACTAAGCACCTGTGAACAGTAAAGAACAATGAACAAATTTATGAATCAAATGTTGTTTTACTATGTTAAAATAATTTGGTTAAAATCATTTATGTTCTTGAGTAATGTGAAATGAAGATGCATGGAATTTCATTGAGTATTTTGAAATGTAAACATCTAGCATTTCAAAGCAGAAGACATATTCAAATACTTTGTTGAACTGACATCTGTAAAATCAGAAATATATGAGTATTTTCAAGTCAGTAAATGTTTTTATGGATAAATCCTAAAATAAAATAAATGTCTATCAGGAAAACATAAAATTGCCAAATATTTATATTCAATCTGGATCTAGCTTACAAAAATGTACATACAGTATTATAGAAGGAAGCCAGCAGTGGGCTGGGAATAAGGAGTCTACTACTAATTACACAGGTGATCTTGCAGACATTCAGTCTCTTCAGTGCCATAGCCTGTTATCCATCAGATGAAGAGGTTGACCGATGATTCATAACTTGCCTTATAGAACACTGATATTCCAAGAGATAGACTAGCATTTTCTCTGCTAATATAAATTTATTTTTCTTATTTACAGGAAAAATATTAATGGTTAGGATTTTTGATCATTAAATTGCCTAGAGATGACAAAACTGGCTGGATTTCTCCTATCTATAATCCTTCACCTAGTCTGTCCTTTTGTGGTGGGTCTTGTCTGTCTACTACGTGGTTTGATAAAGTCAAGCATGCTTTAACACAAGCCTTAAGAAAAGAATTTTTAAAAGCCTATTTAATGTGAACAAACAAGCTGTGGCACAGTTACATATCCCTCATTCTGTAATTTCTAGTCTTACGTTTAGTGTCCGAATGTTCTCCTTGGGATGATGTGCCTTTTGATATCAAGATGTTGTCTTTATATCCTTCTCAAATCACAACTTGATTTTTTCTGAAGTCCCTATTTTCAGTGGCATTTTCCAAGGAAAAATTAGAAGTTATTTCAATACTTCCAAGTTATTTCAATACTTCTAAGATTCAAAGCCTCACCTGAGAAAAAATAACATGTACACCTTAGTGATTGGACCCTTCCCCCTGTGGTCTATCAGACCACCTCCCTACATATCTATTACCTCCGTGGCTGTTTAAGTAGAAGTGGAGCCTCATCTCTCATTGACTAATTTCTGTTTTAACTCATTCAAATAATTGGGAGTTTTGTTACTAATTGGCTCATCTGAGAAGAATCAAAAAATTATCTTCAGGTCTCACTATTCAGTATAAATTAATTGAATCTAAACATATGGTTTTTATTTCATTTCTTCCAATGTCATACAATGATATTCCCTCAGAAAATTTCCCAACACTATCTGACACTTTATCTCTTTTCCCACGAATCTCCTAAAGCTGAGATATACACAGAAAACAAAATGTAAAAGTTCTCCTTACCTAGTTCAATTTTTTAATTACTAGCATAATTTTATATACCACAATCATGTGACTCTTTCCAGTAGCATATGTCCATGGCTGATTCAGTAAAATTAAATATATCAGTGTTTTTAAAGCATTCTTGCCTGCCTCTTTTTCCCTACCCCAAAAAAACTAATGAAATTCTTTAAAGAATACCATCACTTACCAGCAGATTTGAGCACTGCTGAGGTAGGTGACTATATTAGTTTCCTGTTGCTGGTGTAAAAACCATCATGGAGTTAGAGGCTTGAAGAAATGGAAATTCATTGTTTTACAGTTATGTAGATCAGAAGTCCAAAATGAGTCTTATGGGATTAAAATCAAAGTATCAACACAGCTAATTTCTTTAAGAAACCCAAAGGGAGAAATCATCTCTTGCATCTTCCAGTTTCTGGTGTCTGCCAGCCTTCCAAAATAGTAAATAGAATATTTTAAATCTTTAACATAAAAATCTGGTATCTTCCTGTGTATAGTTACTCCCCGAGAGAAACTTAGTAGTCAAATGACTTTAAGTCTAATAGAATACTGGTAGTACTGTATATTAGTTGATATTCACTCATGGCTTTACAATTGGGGTTCAGTTCAGTTGAGTCACTCAGTCATGTCCAACTCTTTGTGACCCCATGGACTGCAGCATGCCAGGCGTCCTTGTCCATCACCAACTCCTAGAGCTTGCTCAAACTCTTGTCCATCAAGTCAGTGATGCCATCCAACCATCTCATCCTCTGTTGTCCCCTTCTCCTTCCACCTTCAATCTTTCCCAGCATCAGGGTCTTTTCCAATGAGTCAGTTTTTCACGTCAGGTGGCCACAGTATTGGAGTTTCAGCTTCAGCACCAATGAGTATTCAGGACTGATTTCCTTTAGGATTGACTGATTTGATCTCCTTGCAGTCCAGGGGACTCTCATGAGTTTTCTCCAACACCACAGTTTAAAAGCATCAATTCTTTGGTGCTCAGCTTTCTTTTGGAGAAGGTGATGGCACCCCACTCCAGTACTCTTGCCTGGAAAATCCCATGGACAGAGGAGCCCAGTAGGCTGCAGTCCATGGGGTCGCTCAGAGTCGGACAGGACTGAGCGACTTCACTTTCACTTTTCACCTTCATGCATTGGAGAAGGAAATGGCAACCCACTCCAGTATTCTTGCCTGGAGAATCCCAGGGACAGGGGAGCCTGGTGGGCTGCCGTCTATGGGGTCGCACAGAGTTGGACACGACTGAAGCGACTTAGCAGTAGCAGCAGCTTTCTTTAAAGCCCAACTCTCACATCCATACATGACTACTGGAAAAACCATAGCTCTGACTAAATAGACCTTTGTTGGCAAAGTAATGTCTCAGCTTTTTAATATGCTGTCTAGGTTGGTCATAGCTTTTCTTCCAAGAAGAAAGCTTTTATTCCAAGGAGCAAACAATGTAGTATAACCTCAATAATAATTGGGGTTATGATACATTAACTCACCTAAATGGACTTTAAATTATTTAAAAACATGCTTTTATTTCTCACCACACACACACAAAATGATAACTGTGTGATGTAATAGAGGTATTAGCTGATGCTGTGGTGGTAATCATATTGCAAAATACAAATATATCAACATGTTGTACACCTTAAACTTACACAGTATTACATGTCAAATATACTTCAATTAAATGTATATATACTTTGTATTACAATGACTAGAAAGAGGGTATACTTTTTCTGAAAGAGGATATCAATAACAAGGTAAAATGAAATAAGTGTAGAACCATTAAACCTTAACTGTTAACTTCATCCTTTATCCAAATTAAATTTTTTCCCCTAAATGCTAACAAATAGCTAAACTGATATGACTTTATTTTCAACTCTTCTTTGTTCATATTCGTCAGTTGTTGGAAGTACAAAGAGGCAAAAAAGGCCAAAAACAAGTTATAAGGAGAAAAAGGGACATGTATATTTCAAAAACTCAATAACTTCTTTGGTATTTGAGATGTTACATGAAATATGAAATTATTTTAATATGGCTCTGTTTTGGTAGGTGTATCCTGATTGTTTGGCACAAGCTATCTACGCAACATTCCAGGAAGCATTTCCAGAATCCAGTAATCTCTTTAATGATGAATTTAAAGAAGATCTAGGGAATAATATTTTTCTTTGGTTGTCAGGTATGAATGTTATTTAAGTTTTGATCACTACTTTGGTACCTAAAACTTTTGAATTGCAGTGTTTTGTTTAGTCAAAAATTTTGTAGTTCTTTGTCTTACAAAACAGAATATTGATGTCTGTGTTTCAAAATCATGATGATTTTCTTCTGAAAATTCTGTTATAATAAAATTAATCACTTATTAACTTTAGAAGGCAAATAATTTTATAGGCAGTGGAATTCTTGTAGAAACCAAAACTGCCACAGAAAGAAAACTGTATGATATATATTTTATATTTGTAAGAGAAGTATTTCAAGCTGCTTCTTTTAGAACACTGCTGGCATTTTTATAGCAGATAATACTGGGTAAATTCTAGAGCTAACTGAATTATTTATATAACATACCATCATTAATCAAGGGGAAAAAATGTTTGAATCATGATGTGTGTGTGTGTGTGTGTGTGTAGGTAGGAGTTCAGTTTAGTCCGTCGTATCTGACTCTTTGAGACCCCATAGACTGTAGCACACCAGGCTTCCCTGTCCATCACCAACTCCTAGAGTTTACTCAAACTAATGTCCATTGAGTCAGTGATGCCATCTAACCATCTCATCCTCTATTGTCCCCTTGTCTTCCCACCTCCAATCTTTTCCAGCATCAGGGTCTTTTCCAATGAGTCAGTTCTTCGCATCAGGTGGCCAAAGTATTGGAGTTTCAGCTTCAACATCAGTCCTTCCAATGAATAATCAGGACTGATTTCCTTACGATGGACTGGTTGGATCTCCTTGCAGTCCAAGGGACTCTCAAGAGTCTTCTCCAACACCACAGTTCAAAAGCATCATTCTTCGGTGCTCAGCTTTATTTATAGTCCAACCCTCACATCCATACATGACTACTGGAAAGACCATAGCTTTGACTAGACAGACCTTTGTTGGACAAGTAATGTCTCTACTTTTTAATAAGCTGCCTAGGTTGGTCATAACTTTTCTTCCAAGGAGCAAGCTTAATTTCATGGCTGCAGTCACCATCTGCAGTGATTTTGGAGCCCAAAAATAAAGTCTGTCACTGTTTCCAGTGTTTCCCCATCTATTTCCCATGAAGTGATGGGACCAGATGCCATGATCTTAGTTTTCTGAATGTTGAGTTTTAAGCCAACTTTTTCACTCTCCTCTTTCACTTTCATCAAGACACTCTTTAGTTCTTCGCTTTCTGCCATAAGGGTGGTGTCATCTGATATCTGAGGTTATTGATATTTCTCCCAGAAATCTTGATTCCAGGTTGTGCTTTATCCAGCCCAGCGTTTCTCATAATGTACTCTGCATATAAGTTAAATAAGCAGGGTGACAATATACAGCCTTGATGTACTCCTTTCCCTATTTGGAACCAGTCTCTTGTTCCACGTCCAGTTCTAACTGTTGCTTTCTCACCTGCATACATATTTCTCAGGAGGCAGGTCAGGTGGTCTGGTTTTCCCATCTCTTTAAGAATTTTCCACAGTTTATTGTGATCCACACAGTCAAAGGCTTTGGCATAGTCAATGAATCAGAAGTAGACTTTTTCTGAAACTCTCTTGCTCTTTTGATGATCCAGCAGATGTTGGCAATTTGATCTCTGGTTCCTCTGCCTTTTCTAAATCCAGCTTGAACATCTGGAATTTCATGGTTCACATACTGTTGAAGCCTGGCTTGGAGAATTTTGAGCATTACTTTCTAGTATGTGAGATGAGTGCAATTGTGCAGTAGTTTGAGCATTCTTTGGCATTGGCTTTCTTTTGGATTGGAATGAAAACTGACCTTTTCCAGTCCTGTGGCCACTGCTGAGTTTTCCAACAGTCTATACAGTCAGCAAAAACAAGACCAGAAGCTGACTGTGGCTCAGATCATGAACTCCTTATTGCCAAATTCAGACTTAAATTGAAGAAAGTAGGGAAACCACTAGACCATTCAGATATGACTGAAATAAAGTCCCTTAAAACTATATTATAAGTAGGAGTGGCAGAACTCAAAACACTGAAGGGAAGTAAAATTCCATCCTGGAGTACTTAGCTAGAGATTTAGGCACTTAGGTTTTAAAACTATGGTATTGGAGAGAAAAATCTCTTTCTGTCCAAACTTTGATTACTCTTTTATAATTTTTTGTGTCAATTCTTAGTAACCAAACCATTTCTACAAGAAAATGTTTCATGTTTTAAGGAAGGAGTCCGTGGGAGGTAAATTCTAGAAAATAACCTGGAGCACCAGCCCCCTCCATCAAAATACACAAGACAGGAGTCTCCTAATTACAGAGAAAAATCCAACTAATTCAAATATAAGAAATAAAAAGAGAATGAGCACATCATTCAGACAAAAAAAAAAAAAATACCATAAGAGAAAAAGTGAAGAACAAAACAGATTTCCTCCAGACCTGTTATAGACTACATTGTGTTCCCACCCCAAATTCATATTGATTTCTGTATGTAAATATTATGAGTCACTTCCTTACTTAATCCTTTTGTTTGAGCTTTATCATTCATTCTAGGGTTTTCAAGTCATTTATCGTATCATCTGCAAATATAGTTTTCATACTTCTTTTGCAACTGTTATGCTTTTAACTAGTTTCTGTGATGTATTCAAGCATGAATGTATGTAATATGCTGAGATGAGCAATAGCAATGAGTTAGGAGATTTATAAGGTAAATCCAGTGGGGATGTCTACTTTAGCCTGTCCCTATTGGTCTTCAAAGCATTCTGCTTTGAACTGCCTGAGTTAAAGGCAAGAACACTAAATATAGATCCCTTATCTGATTTAAATATCAGAATAGATAGTTTTCTTAATTCTAGCCTGAATACATTTGTTTGCAAATGCATATTCTTTGAAAGAGTTGGCTTAAAACTCAACATCCAGAAAACTAGGATCGTGGCATCTGGTCCCATCACTTCATGGCAAATAGATGGGGAAACAATGGAAACAGTGACAGACTTTATCTTGGGGGGGGGCTCCAAAATCACTGCAGATAGTGACTGCAGCCATTAAATTAAAAGACATTTGCTCCTTGGAAGAAAAGTTATGACCAACCTAGAAAGAAAGGAAAGAAAGAAAGTGAAGTCACTCAGTCATATCCGACTCTTTGTGACCCCATGGACTGTAGCCTACCAAGCTCTTCTGTCCATGGGATTTTCCGGGCAAGAGTACTGTAGTGAGTTTCCTTCTCCAGGGGACCTTTTCTGATGCAGGGATCGAACCCTGGTCTCCCACATTGTGGACAGACACTTTTACCACCTGAGCCACCAGCAAAGACCAACCTAAACAACATGTTAAAAAGCAGAGACATTACTTTGCCAACAGAGGTCCATCTAGTCAAAGCTATGGTTTTTCCAGTAGTCATGTGTGGATGTTAAGGTTGGACTATAAAGAAAGCTGAGTGCCAAAGAATTGATGCTTTTGAACTGTGGTGTTGGAGAAGACTCTTGAGAGTCCCTTGAACTGCAAAGGAGATCTGACCAGTCCACCCTAAAGGAAATTAGTCCTGAATATTCATTGGAAGGACTGATGTTGAAGCTGAAACTCCAATACTTTGGCCACCTGATGTGAAGAACGGACTCATTGGAAAAGACCTTGATGCTGGGAAAGATTGAAGGTGGAAGGAGAAGGGGACAGATATGGTTGGATGGCATCACTGACTCGATGGACGTGAGTTTGAGTAAACTCTGGGAGTTGGTGATGGACAGGAAAGCCTGGTGTGCTGCGGTCCATGGGGTCGCAACGAGTCAGACACAACTGAGTGACTGAACTGAACTGATTCTTCCAACATAGGCTATTTATCACTGTTGAACACTTGCTTCAGTACTTCTCTGTGGGCTGTTTCACCTTAGGAGAAAATATTTGTATAGCGAAAGGATTGATGTTTATTGCCTCTCCTTCACATCAGGCAGAGAAATGGTTTAAAGTGAAGGGTAGGTGTAGCTAAAATGGCAAGCTTAAGGAATCCTTGGGATGAAACTGTACCTTAGCCTCAATGTCTATATCCTGATTGTGGTATCATATTATAGCTTTACAAGGTGTTACCTTTGTGGGAAACTACATAGATGGCACAGGGATCTCTCTGTATTATTTGTTGCAAGTACATGTAAATCTACACTCATCTCAGAGTTAAAAAAAATTCAAACCTGCATTTTCTTAAGATAAAAGGTAGCTATGCAGGTGGAATTATATGAATATTCTGGACAACTACCAATATCTACTAAAGCTAAACATATATTAAATTTGGACTCTCAGGTACATAACCTCCAGAAATCTACATATTTCTGTATACCAAAAGAACAAAATGTTCATAGCAATGCTATTCATATAATAATCAAAATCTACTGTTCAAATGCCCACAATAATATAAAATTTAGATAAACTGTGGAGTATTCATATAATGAAATACTGCCAGCAATGAGGATGAGTGAACTACAATCGTATACAGTAGTAAACAAATCACACAAACAAGGTTGAGGGACCAGGCACAAAAAGGTAGATCCTGTATGAGTTCTTTGATACAAAGTTCAAAATCTGACAAAACTAATCCATGGTGTTACAAGCTGAATATTTTGTTTCTGAGGGCTGGTAACTTGCACGCCGTGTATTAAACTTGAAAAGATTCACTGACCTGTACATAATTGTTCATTTTTATTTTTATGCATGGATAAGAATTTAAGTTGAAAACAAAGGCAGTAGTGGTGGCTGCACTAGAGCCTCTGTGATTTATTTAACATGAATGTGTTTGTACAGATTTCTGTCACAATGCTTTTTCTCACATTGCATATCTATCAAGACTCACATGTTTTCTGAGTTCTATGCTCATAAATGACCTTTTCACCTTTTACTATGATTTTATCTCTCAATTGTGATTGATTATTTTGTTTTGGCTAGAGCACTTGTTGAAGGAATTTAAAAAGACATTTTTCTTATTTCTTTGTTGGAGAAATATTTATATCATAGATCTAAAATACTTAATTTCTCCTCGTTAATATATGAAAAATTCCTTTTTTAAAAGATGATGTCATAGCTTTATTTGTTTCTTTGCGTTATATTCAGTTTGATTACTTACATTGTCAGTTGGCTTTCATTTTGGTTCGTTTTTCACAGATTTTTTTTTTTTTTTACCAGAGTTCCTTATTTGTTGTTGTTTGGTTGCTAAGTCATGTCCGACTCTTTGCAACACCATGGGCTGTAGCCCCACCAGGCTTCTCTGCCCATGCGGTTTCCCAGGCAAGAATACTGGAGTCAGTTGCCATTTCCTTCTCTAGGGGACCTTCCCAACCAAGGGATGGAACACGTATTGGCAGGTGGATTCTTTACCACTGAGCCACATGGGAAGCCTAGAGATCCTCATATACAATAAGAAAAAAGCACCAGAGCTTGTGTTAGTTTCCTATTACTGATGCAGCAGATTACTACTTAGTTTAAAGCAACGTAAGTATATTATCCTAGAGTTCTGAAAGTCATAGGTCCAAAATGAGTTTCACTAGGGTAAAACCAAGATGTTGGGAGAGCTGTGTTATTCTAGAGGCTCTAGGGAAAATCTCTTTGTAGCTTTTCAGAAGCTGTTTCCATTCTTTGCCTCATAGCCTTTCATCATCAAAGCCTACAATGACTAGTCATCTTTCTCATATTGCATCATTCTAATACTGACTCTTCTACTTCCCTCTTCCATATCTATGACTCTTCTGAGTACATTAGGTTCACCTGGACAAGCCAGCATACTGTCCATATTTTAAGGCTAGCCAGTTATTAACTTAATTCTGTCTGCTTCCTTAATTCCTCTTTGCCGTGTAACATAACATAGTCACCATTTGGGAACATTAAGATATGGAAGACTTTGGAGGATACTTCTGCCTAATATAGAGACACATTAAGATTTTGTATGATTGGCTAGGTTTTAGCACAAGCTTTATGACTGTCCTATGTGGCAGCTTTACAATGAGTAAGATGAAGTTTTGTGCTCTGACTTCTGGCTTCTGCTTAGGATGTAAAAAACTAAAATATTACTTCCACTCTTCTACCTGAAAACACTAAACTACCTGCAAATTTGAAACTTTCCTTGAGCCCATCAGAGGTTCCAAGGCAGTCAACCCAAAATCTACAGAAAGACAGGTGCCTCCAAGGGAAGACCAGATGTCAGCACTTGCTCACGTGGGACAGATGCAGCTAGATGCATTAAAAAGGCAGTAAGAAGAATTTAGCCAAAATTTCTAATGAATTACTTACAGCTGAGTATGGTCTAATGTGACCATATAGGATGCTTAGGAGCTTCATAAACAAGGAGGAAGTTGACATTACAAGTTTCTCTCCAGATATTTTATAAGTAACAATTGAGGATGGTATGACAGTCTTGAGAAAGCCTGGGGGAATATAAGAGAAACCACTACAAAAAAGGCATTTAGCCTTGCCTGGACCCTTCTCTTCCATCTCCTTTGTGTTAACATCAACAAGCTTTAAGTCACAGCAGGAGGAGGGAGAGAGGTTGCAGGGAGGAAGGGCAGCAAATCCAGCTGCCCTTAGCGAAGGAATGGAGATAAAACTCACCCCAGAAACAGAACTACCTATCAAAAGACAAATAAATAATCAGAACCAGTTTTAGATAAGGCACAGGTATTAGAATATTAGACAGAAAATTTCAACTACCTATGAGTAATGTGGTAAATGCTCAAGTGGAAAAGATGGATAACATGTATGATCAGATATGTAATTTGAGTGAAACATGGAAATTAAACAAAAAAGGCCACACAGACCAATGGAAGAAGAGTGAGAACCCAGAAATAAACCCTCACAGACACAGTCAACTAATATTTGACAAAGAAGCCAAGAATACTCAATAGGAATATGATCATCTCTTCAATACATGGCGCTGGGAAAGCTGAATCACCACATGTAGAGTAATGAAATTTGACTCCTATCTTATTGTCGTCCAGTTGCTAAGTTGTGTCCGACTCTTTGCAACCCCGTGGACTGCAGCACACAGGCTTCCCTGTCCTTCAGTATCTCCCAGAGTCTGTTCAAACTCACATCCATTGAGTGATACCATCCAACCATCTCATCCTCTGTCACGTGCTTCTCCTCCTGCCCTCAATCCTTTCCAGCATCAGGGTCTTTTAAATTGAGTCAGCTCTTTGCATCAGGAGGCCAAAGTATTGGAGCTTTAGCATCAGTCTTTCCAATGAATATTCAGAGTTGATTTTCCTTAGGATTGACTAGTTTGATCTCCTTGCTGTCCAAGGGATTCTCACGAATCTTCTCAAGCACGACAGTTCGAAAGCATCAATTCTTCAGTGCCCAGCTTCTTATTGTCCAATTCTCACATTCATACATGACTACTGGAAAAACCATAGCATTGACTGTATGAAACTTAGTCAACAAAGTGACATCTCTGCTTTTTAATATGCTGCCTAGGTTTGTAGTAGCTTTTCTTCCAAGGAGCAAGTGTCTTCTAATTTCATGGCTGAAGTCACCATCTGCAGTGATTTTGGAGCCCAAGAAGAGAAAATCTGTCACTGTTTATACTTTTTCCCCTTTTATTTGCCATGAAGTGATTGGACTGGATGCCATGATCTTAGTTTTTTGAATGTTGAGTTTTAAGCCAGCTTTTCCACTTTCCTCTTTCACCCTCATCAACAGGCTCTTTAGTTCTTCCTTGCTTTTTGCCATTAGAGTAGTAGCATCTGCATGTATGAGTCTGTTGATATTTCTCCCAGCAATTCTTGATTCCAGCTTACTATTCATCCAGTGTGGCATTTTGCATGATGTACTCTGCATATAAGTTAAATTAGCAGAGTGACAAAATACAGCCTTGACATACTCCTTTCCCAATTTTGAACCAATCTGTTGTTCTCTGTCTGGTTCTGACTGTTGCTTCTTGACCTATATACAGGTTTCTCAGGAGGCAGGTAAGGTGGTCTGCTATTCGCATCTCTTTAACAATTTTCCAGTTTGTTGTAATCCACACTGTCAGAGGCTTTAGTGTAGTCAATGAAGCAAATGTTTTTCTGGAATTCCCTTGCTTTTTCTATATCACTCACAAAAATTAACTTCAAGTGGAGGAAAGAACTGAAATCATAAAACTCTTAAGAAGAAAACATAGTGGAAAAGCTCCTTATATGTCTTGGCAATAATTTTTTGGATATGATATCAAAAGCACAAGCAACAAAAGCAAAAATCAGTAAGTGAAACTACATCAAACTAAAAAGCTTCTGCATAGTGAAAAAGAAATCAACAAAATGCAAAATGAATTTGTTAAATATATGTGCAAATCATGTTATAAGGGATTGATACCCAAAAGCTAAAAGGAACTCAACTCAATAGCAAAACAAACAAACAAACAAAAACTATGTGATTTTTAAAGTAGAGGAACTGAAGACATTTTTCCAAAGAAGACATACTGATGTCCAACAAGTACAGGAAAGGATGTTCAGCATCGCTAATCACCAGGGAAATGCTAGTCAAAACTACAATGAGATATCACCTCACACCTGTTAGAATGGCCATTTTCAAAGTGACTACAAATAACAAATATTGATGAGGATGTGAAGAAAAGAGAACCCTTGTTGTTGGTCAAAATGTAAATTGGTAGAGCCACTGTGGGGAACAGTATGGAGGCTCATCAAGAATGAAAACTAGAGCTACTGCGTAAGTCAGCAGTCCCACTTCTAGCAACTAGACTGCCTCTTTCTCCTGATCCCCTGCCAGGCCGTGGTGTGGAGTGAGCGGAACTGGGCATTTGCCCTTTGGACTGGGAAGTATGATGAGGTGGCTGCCATCTGTGCAAGTCTCTCGCTGCTCTGATTGTTAGCAATCCGACACACACACCCGCCTCACAAGTAGAGTCTAGGCTTCTCCAGCTCTCCCATCTGTCTCAGTGGATTTCCCGGCAGACAAGGGGGCCTCCGCGGGGCAAGGATGCACGTGTGTGGACCTTCTCTTCCATACCCCTCCAGGGGCGCTGGTCCCA
The DNA here is from genome assembly GCF_027580195.1 of Bos mutus. NCBI lineage: Eukaryota > Metazoa > Chordata > Mammalia > Artiodactyla > Bovidae > Bos > Bos mutus. Next base: position 47,981,646 of record NC_091626.1, on the reverse strand, counting down.
CCCTAACGCCTTCCCCTCCCCCTGTAATTCTGCCCAGTTACATGGAGATCTTTCTTGCAGTTTTGGCTTTATAAAAGATATTCTGCTGGTTTCCAATTAGTTGGTTTTTTGTTTTTGTTTTTGTTTTTTAAGTTGTCTTCCATGTGTAGATATATTTTGGATGTGTTTGTGAGAAGTGAGCTCCATGTCTTCCTACTCTGACATTGATCCCCCATTCAGTAAGAAACTATCTTTAAATATCCCGATCTGTTGACCTTCCTATACCCCAGATTTTCCACTAATATACCATATATTTTAAAACACAGACAATATTGAGAAACATTCAAATGAATTGTTTTGAATATTTTATCTAGTTGCAACTAATATAAAATAAGCAATGACCAAATTTAAAAACACTTCAAAAATTCCAATTTGATATCAAAATACAACAAATAATCCTCATTGAATGCTCACTACTGGGAAAATATTGGATATATTTTATGAGTATGTCAGTGTATGTTAATATGTTTATTATATTTTATGTTTGTTTTTATATTCATGTTTCCCAGTTACTGAATGCTTTAACATATACAAACCCAATTAACCATCAGAATAAGCATATGAAGTATACTAAGGAATTTATATTGTTCTCATTTTTACTGCTGAGGATATAAATGTTTTGTGTGGTTAAATCAATTATTCAACCCTACACAGCTTTTGGAACAAAAGTGGAACTTTTTAAATAGAATTTATTTTTAAATTTTAGAGTGTTATAATCTAGTCAAAAACATTATTTTGAAAATAATAGATACAGAGAGGGAAAAATTTTTAATGTAATCATTTATTGATTGTTGCTCAGAGGCAATCATGATAACAATTAAGCTACAGTCACACATCTGTATAAGGTAAAATTGTCCTTCACATAAAAACAATTCTATGATTACTTTTATATGTTAATAAATACTTACAAGGTAACTTTTTATGGATACTTCATGATCCACTGTTTGGATGTACTATTGTTGGATATTTAGGTCCTTTCAAGTTTTCACAATATTAATCTTCCCTTATGTCTGTTTATGAACTTAGCTTGTATTTTTGAGTCAGAAGGGTATATATCATGTTTATCTCTTTTCTGATTCACTGTCTTATATGGTAAGACATTAACATTTCTGTATAGAGATTCCCTCATTTGAAACCTAAGACTGGCAGTTCTCACAGGACTGTTGTGAGAATTAAATGCATAATACTCAAAAAAAGGCTTCAACAGAAGATGTTTTTAAAATAGTAATTTCTTTGGTTAAATATACATTTTGTATTAACAGGTTTACCACCTCAAAAAGGATTTTGGACCCACTGGAAACTGAAAGAACTCTCCACAACCACCATTCATGGTAGCAAGAAAATGCCTTCAAAATCTATAAAGGACATGATTGTAAGAAATCAAGAACAGATATCAGCTTGTAAGTAAATTTATTATATATTGCTTACTGAAATAGCCAAAATCAAATATATCATTATTCATTTATCAGAATTTTTTAATGACTTATTTTCTGGTGAGAGTCTTAAAATAACATTTAATTTATAGATGGGTGGAGAAGGAAATGGCAACCCACTCCAGTACTCTTGCCTGGAGAATCCCATGGAGGGAGGAGCCTGGTAGGCTACAGTCCATGGGGTCGCAAAGAGTCGGAGACGACTGAGCCACTTTCACTTCACTATAGATGGGTATTATATTAATTTGAATACCGCTTTATGTTTTTAGTTTTTCATTATAAAAATTACATGTACTTAAGTCCTTTTCTCATTTACACTTATTATGATTTTAATATTAATTTCAGGGGCCTTCTCATATATAAGAATGCTACAAATACTCTTACTTTTTGGCTGTATTGCTAACTGGTTAGTAATGTATTTTACCAATAGATAAGCTTAAAATGTTTTATTCAGTAAATTTAAATAATGCCTTTGTAGAGTGTCAGTTTGGGGGCATATTTATCAGGGCTTACTTAACCTAATATGAAAACACAATCTACCTGCTTTTATCTAGTACTTTTAAATTTCCATTATTATATTTGTTACAAAGGGAGATAGTTAGATTCCAGTATTTTGTTTCCAAATGCTCACTTTTTAGATAATCCACTTACAGACTACTTGAAATACCAATTCACATGGATATATTTTTGTGTTCTCTTATACCTGCCAAATTTCTGAGATAAGACCAAACTTCTTAATTACTCTATATTAAAAAGCACTTTAAGGCAAGCTCATGTCTCTCTAATTTATACTGTATTTCAATACTAAACCCTGGTCTGGTGCTCAGGCCTCATTACTGACCGACTAAACAGAATCTCAGACTCAGTATATTTTTTAAAGGTACTCAGATGACTTCAATTTGCAGGCAAAGTTAAGAACTCCTAGTGTAAAGGGAAATACCTTTCCATTATACTTCTTGATATAGGCTGGTGGAAGGAGGGACTAACCTCCTCAACCTACTCTTCTGAAAACTCTCTCTTCAGTTAGTTTTTTATTCTAAAATTGTTTAATTGATTAATTACTGCTTTTCTGATTAGTGCTTTGATTTTTTGCCACTCTTATCTCTATAGATAGCATTCTGTCTTTTAGTAGTTATGTGAAATTTCTTATTTGCTAATGTTACCCTTGTTTTTATAGAACTTCATACATATTTGTTATTTTGTATAGAAAGAGAGATAATTTACTATTTTGACCCAATCTTAAACATCTCTTTTTGCTTCTTAGTTTTACATGTGAAAAATAAGTTGGCTAAATAGAAAATTAAGGGACTTTTAATTTTTTCAAGTTTTAACTTATAGGAAAGCGGTAAAAATAGTGTAAGGAACTCCCATATATTCTTTATCCACCTGTTGTTTGAATTTGTTCTATTTGTTTTATCATTCTCCTTTTTTATATAAGCATTTAAAGCTATAAATTTCCCCAATTACTGTTTCAGCTACTTTCTGCATATTTTGATGTTATATTTTCATTGTCATTTAATTCAGAATATTTTCTAATATCCAGTATAATTTCTATTTTGATCCATGGGTTATTTAGAAGTGTATTACTTAATTTTAAAAAATTTAGGGTTTTTCTGGATATCTTAAAATTACTGATTTCTACTTTAAAAAATAGTGATTTGATCTACTTTTAAAAATAATGATTTCTACTTTTAAAAATAGTGATCTGTACAGTCTTTTGTAGTGCACTGAGATTTGTTCTACAGTACATGATCTGTCTTGGTAAACATTCCGTGTGCACATGAGAAGAATATATATTCTGCAATTATTTTGTCTCAATTAGATCAAGGTGGTTTATCGTGGCGCAGATGGTAAAAGCATCTGCTTGCAATGCGGGAGACCCGGGTTCAATCCCTGGGTGGGGAAGATCCTCTGGAGAAGGAAATGGCAACCCACTCCAGTACTCTTGCCTGAAAAATTCCATGGATGGAGGAGCCTGATGGGCTCCAGTCCACGGGGTCCCAAAGATTTGGACACAACTGAACGACTTCACTTTCACTTTGCACTTTAGATCTTCTGTATTAGGGTTCAGTAAACTATCTGGCCTATTTTTATATATCCTATGAGCTAAGAATGATTTTTCCGTTTTCAGGGCTGTAAAATAACAAAACATTAAAGAATATACTACAGAGGTCATATGCAGCCCACAAAGCCTAAAATATTGGATTATCTGGCCCTTCATAGAAGAAGTTTGCTAACTCTGGTTCTGTATCTTTATGATATTTTATTTAATTGTTCTGTTTATTTCTGAGAGGTGATATTAAGATCTCCAACTACAATTGTAGAATTATCTGTTTCTCTCCTTAATTCTGTTGATTTTTGCTTTATGCATTTTTAAGTTATTTGGTACATATACATTTACATATTATGTTTTCCCTTTAATCATTATGTTTCTTTGTATCTATGATAATTCCACTGAGTGCTATTCTGTCTGTTATTAATACAGCCACTTCAGCTTGCTTATGTTTGTGGTCTGCATAGTGCCTCTTTTCCCAACATTTTACTTACAGTTTCTTTGTGTTTTATGTTTACAGTGTACCTCTTATAAATGAGATATAGTTGAATCTTGGGGTTTCTTTAAGTCTTAAAATTTCTTCCTTTTAATTGGAGTGATTACTTCATTACATTCAATATAACTATTGAATTAGTTCAACATAACTATGGTTAGGTTTGTTCTACCGTGTTCCTGTTTGTTCCTCTTTTTTGTTCTTCAGTTCCCCTTCTTTATCTTCATTTGGTTAATCAAATATTTTTAGTATTCCATTTTTATTACTCTATTGGCTATTTGCATATTACCTCCTTGTATTTTTTGTAATTGCCTTAATGATTTCAAACACATCCTTAAATTATTGAAATCCTACTTAAAGTTAATGTTATCCTATTTCACTAAAATGTAGGAACTTGGAGAAGGATAATTACATGTACTCTACTCCTCTTTGTCCTTTGTGCTATTGTTGTCACATATGTTAGAAGATCTACATAAATAATGGCCTCACATTATCTAGTGTTAGGATATTTGCTCCAAATAACGACATGGTTTATTTCACCTTTATTGAGTGAGGTCTAATTGACGTACAATAAACCACACATATTTAGAATATAAAATTTGACAATTTGACATATATATAAACTCATGAGACTATCACAACTTTCAAGATAGGAAACATATCCACCATTCCCAAAAGTTCCTTAGACTTTTTTTGTAATTCCTCCCTCCTCAATCCCCAGGCAATTACTCCTGTGAGCTTTGTCAGTACAGGTTAGTTTGCATTTTCTAGAATTTTATGTAAATGAAATCATAGAACATGTGCTATCTTTTGTTGGCATTTTCTACTCTGCATAATTATTTTGAGATTCATTCATCTTGTTGCATGTATTAATAGTTTGTTACCCTGTATTTTGCTAAGTCCATAGTAAGGATATACCACAATTTCTTTATCTGTTCACAGGTGGGTAGACATCTGCATTGTTTCCAAGATAAGTTATTGTAAGCTTACCTATAAGCTGTTATAAGTAAAGCTGCTGTTAATATTCATTACAAGTCTTTGTGTAAACATAGAATTTCATTTATCTTTTGTAAACATCTAGTAGTGGAAGTCTGGGTACTATAGGAAGTGCATTACAGCATTTTAAGAAATTGCCAAATTTATCTAAAATTTTACTTCCTACCAGGATACAAGTTATATTAATACTCTACTTCCTTGTTAACACTTTGTATAATCTTTTAATTTTATCCATTCTTGTGGGTTATACTGGTATTTGCTGCTGCTACTGCTGCTAAGTCGCTTCAGTCATGTCCGACTCTGCGCGACCCCATAGACGGCAGCCCACTAGGCTCCTCTGTCCCTGGGATTCTCCAGGCAAGAACACTGGAGTGGGTTGCCATTGCCTTCTCTGATACTGGTACTTAGTTAGGTTTTATTCTGATTTCTCTAATAACTAATTATGATGAGCTTCTTTTCATGTGCTTATTTGCCATCTGTAGGTCTTCTTTGCTGAAATGTTTATTTTAGTCTTTTGGCTATTTTTATTTGGGTTGTTTGTGTTCTTTTAATTCTGTTATAACAGTTCTTTATATATTCTAGATATAAGTTCTTTAACAGATATAGATTTTATAAATATTCTTTTATAATCTGTAGTTCCTTTTTTTTTTATAATAGTGTCTTTAAGACAAAATTATATAGTATGGTGAAATCAAATTTATCATTTTTTCCAATATAGTTTGTACTTTCTGTTTCATATTCAAGAATTTTTTATGAAGCTTAATTTCAGTCAAGATTTTCTCCCCATATTTTCTTCTAGAAATTTTATTTATTTTTTTTTTGTATTTCTAATACTTCAATTTTGTTTTTTATTTTTTTTATTATTTTTTTAATTTTATTTTATTTTTAAACTTTACATAATTGTATTAGTTTTGCCAAATATCAAAATGAATCCACCACAGGTATACATGTGTTCCCCATCCTGAATCCTCCTCCCTCCTCCCTCCCCATACCATCCCTCTGGGTCGTACCAGTGCACTAGCCCCAAGCATCCAGTATCGTGCGTCAAACCTGGACTGGCATCTCGTTTCATACATGATATTTTACATGTTTCAATGCCATTCTCCCAAATCTTCCCACCCTCTCCCTCTCCCACAGAGTCCATAAGACTGTTCTATACATCACTGTCTCTTTTGCTGTCTCATACACAGGGTTATTGTTACCATCTTTCTAAATTCCATATATGCATTAGTGTACTGTATTGGTGTTTTTCCTTCTGGCTTACTTCACTAGAAATTTTATAGTATATAATTTTATAGATTATAGCTGTAGCTCTTACATTGAGGACTCTAATTCATTTTCAATAATTTTTGAAAATTATGTGAAGTAAGCATTGAGGATCATTTCTTTGCATATTGTTCTAGAACCATTTGTTGAAAAGATTATCTTTGCCCATTGAATTATCTTGGAACTTTTGTCAAAAAAGCTTTTGACAACACTTGTATTGGCCTGTGCCTAAATACACACTTGTACTCTAACTTTTGTTTCGGTGATGCCAATACTAAACTACCTTGATAAATGTAGTTTTATAACATGTCTTGGAGTCAGGTACTATAAATTCTCCACCTTTGTTCTTCTAAAAAAATTATTTTGGTTATCCAGAGTCTTGTCTTTTCTGTATAATTTTAAACCACTTATCAGTATTTTATATACTCTGAAATTTTAATTGAAATTAGGTTAAATCTGTCAACTCAAGAAGCACTGACATGTTAACAATACTGATTTTCCACTCCATGAACATAGAAGATTTCATCTATTTAGGACTTATTTCATTTACCTCAGCAATATTTTCCAGTATTTTTTCTGTGTAGATGCTGCACACATCTCTCAAGTAATATTGCACATGGTATTTTTAATTTCAGTTCCTAATTTTTCATTGATAATACATAGAAAATATGATAGAAAAATACTTTTGTGTTGATTTTATACCCTGCAATCTTACTAAACTTTCTTATTATTTTTAGTAGCCTTCTTAGATTTCTTAAGATTTTCTTCATGGACATTCATGTCATCTGAGAATAAAGAGCATTTTTTTTCAATCTATAAGCCTTTAATGTGTTTTACTTGCCTGTGGTTAAGATATTTAAGAAGATGTTGACTAAAAGTGCTAAGAGTGGACATCCTTGCTTCATTCTTGATCTTAGATGAAAATGTTAAATTTTTGCCGAAGATTTTTATAGATGTCTTTTATCAGGTTGGGGTAGTTTCATTTTCTTTCTAGTTTGCTGAGAAGTTTTTGTTGTTCTTGTTCTTTTTATAACAATATATGTAGAATTTTGACAAATGCTTTTTAGCATTTGTTGAGATGAACATATTGTTTTTCTTTTCTAGTCTTTTGATATAGTGAATTATATTGATTGATTTTTCAAATGTTAAGCCAACCTTGCATTCCTGGGATAAATCCCATTTGGCAATTATATATTAACCTTTTCATGTACTACTGAATTCAGTTTGCTAAAATTTTGTTTTCTTTTCTGTACTATCCTATCACATTTTAGTAATAAGTGTAATGTTTGCCCTTCTTCTCTTTTCTAAGAGTTAGTGTAAAATTGTTATTTATTCTTCTTTACATATTTGGTAGAATTCACCCAATGAAGCCATCTGGGTCTGGAAAGTTCTCTGTGGTCAGATTTTTTTGGTCAGATAAAACAGTTCAATTTCTCTAATAGATATAGTGATCAAATCATCAGTTTCTTCTTAAGTAAACTTTGTAGTTTTGTGAGTTTTTATTTTATTCCTTTATATATTTTTGAGTGTTTTTCTTCTGTGATGCAGTCTAGTTATTAATACTTAGAAATATTTTGGTCTATTTGAGGCTTTATTTTAAGCTTCATTAGGTGGAACCAGAGAAGTCTTTTGTTTAGCCTAACTTGCTTCCCCTGCTGAGACAGTTCTCTTCTTTAGTATTCTACTCCATGCTCTGTGTATTGCAGATTTCCCATCTGGCTGTCTGGAACATGAGCTTCCTCCGAGCCCCAGGCATTGTTCTGTCTGCTCCTTCCTGTGTTTTTTTTTAAAACCAACCTCAGGCAAAAATTTAAGGATAACCTTCCACAGAGCTCCAGATTGCTCTGTATGTGCTTCTGTCTCATCTATGTTATGCTGACCTGTGAATTTTAGCTTTCCCTGACCTACCTGCATGCTAAATTTTATTTTTCAAATCAGTTCTGTTTGGATTCCCACCACTTGCACTGTGGCCTGAAATTTCTTTTTTAGAGACAAAAACAGACAAGTGTTCCTTCTTTAGGTTTTCTTCTCTTGGCTGAGGGGCGGGGATTACTGTCCAGTGTTGCCTCTTGTCCAACACATGAAAATCATTGTTTTACATATTTTTTCCAATTGTTTACTTTTTGAAGAATGAATAAAAGTGGTGGGAGTGGATATCCTTATCTTATTCCTAATCTAAGAGGAAATGCTTGCAGTTTTCCACCACTGAGAATGATGTTTGCTGTAGGTTTCCCATACATGGCCTTTATTATGTTGAGTTATGTTCCCTCTAGGCCCATTTTCTGGAGAGTTTTTATTATAAATAGGTATTGAATTTTGTCAAAAGCTTTTTCTGCATATATTGAGGTGATCATATGGCTTTTATTCTACAGTTTGTTAACATGATGTATCGTACTGATATATGTATGTTGAAGAATCCTTGCATCCTTGGGGTAAATCACACTTGATCATGGTGTATGTTTCTCTTAATGTGTTGTTGGATTGGGTTTTCTCATATTTCGTTGAGGATTTTTTACATCTGTGTTCATCAGTGATGTTGGCGTGTAATTTTCTTTTTTGGCAACATCTTTGTCTGGTTTTGGTATCAGAGTGATGGTGGCCTCATAGAATGAGCTTGGGAGTGTTCCATCCTCTGCAATTTTGGGGAATAGTTTGAGAAGGATAGATGTTAACTCTTCTTGAAATCTTTGATAGAATTTGACTGTGAACCTATCTAGTCCTGGACTTTTATTTGTTGGAAATTTTAAAATCACAGTTTCAATTTAGTACTTGTGATTGATCCATTCATCTTTTCTATTTCTTCCTGGTTCAGTCTTAGAAGATTGTATCTTTCAAGAATTCTAGGTTGTCCATTTTATTGGCATATAGTTGCTTGTAGTAGTCTCATGATCCTTTGTATTTCTGTGATGTCAGTTGTAACTGCTCCTTTTTCATTTCTAATTCTATGGATTTCAGTCCTCTCCCCATTTTTTTCTTGATGAGAATCCTACAGGCTCCATGTTAGAAGGTTCAATTCCCCCTCCTTTTTCTGTCTGCTTTTAGTCTTTCCCTGGTATCTTCAAGTGGTTGTTGTTCAGTTGTTAAGTCATGTCTGACTCTGCAACCCCATAGACTGCAGGATGCCAGGCTTCTCTGTCCTTCACTATCTCCTGGAGTTTGCTCAGATTCATATCCTTTGAGTCAGTGATGTTATCTAAGCATCTCATCCTCTGCCAGTGGTTAGTGCCCTTTCTTTTAACACTCTCAAGAATTCACAGCTTTTATCTATGGGAGAGTCAGACTGATATAAATTAAATGTTTTGTTTAAATACTGAGTTTATTTTTCAATTTAAATATCAAAAGTGTCAAATCACATTTTCCTATAAACCTAGATACTGCTTCATTATCTTGTTATTTAGTCTTAATAGAGGAGTCTAAACCAGCCTATTTTTTCTTCCTATACAGTTAATCAATAAAATTTAGTTTTTACTTTTACTTTATTTAGATATTCCAATATTTTAAAATTTATCTTTAAATTTTAAAAATGTCACTAAAACATGTCTTGATAATTTTCATAAGCTTTCACAATGCCAAAATTTAGTTAATATTCTTGGATCTCCCTAAGCTCTTTTGTAGACCTAGTAAAGATTTTAGCCAAATGTTTCCAGTAAGACATAGACAACTTATAAGACTAAATTGAAGAGGGAGGGAAAGTGACACTGTTTCAGATATTTAAGGAAAAAGTTTCATTTCACCATTGGAGAATATCCCCTGACATTAAGGAAATAAAATCTCCAGAGAAAGGCCTCAGATTCTGTTTTCACATGGAGTACTTTGACAGACTAAAGTTGCCTTCTTTTGCCTCATAAAAAATGAAAATATGTACGGATCAATTGTAAAAAGTAGGATAGTCTTCTACAAGCTACTCATCTGGTATATGTTTTGTAAATCAAGAACAGTTTTGTGTTAAGTGACTATTGAAAGGGCCCTGGAAGTGAGATTGAAAGCAAAAAATCAAGTCCCTAGGGAAAATCATGGTTTTCAACATCATGTTTTATACTGTGGAGGTTATCATTCTACCGGGTGTCTCTAAAGTGACCTCGAGTAAGGGGCATCTCTTTGGATTCCCCAGTAAGCATCTCATTTCAGTGGTGCTTTGGTTTTCTAAGTAAGTTTCTGCCAGTGGGGATGTGGATCTATTGAGTATTCCTCGTGTATACTTTTCCTATCATGTGGTAAAGTATACTTATTATTAAAAACATTTTAAAATTTGGTCCTATTTCATAGGTTTCTATATCAGATTTTGTATTTAATTTCTGGTGCTCATGCAGATTTTCCTATTTGTATGTTTCATAGTTATTTTACTTAGAGTTGAGAGATAGATCAAAGTGGTTATATTTATCCCAATACTTTACATGGGGTTTCTTTTTAGATTTGCTTTTATTTTTATATTTTATTTAACCATTTAGGAAAGTATAGAAAATACTTCCCGCACATAACAAATATTTGCAATTTGCCATATTTGTTTTTCAAGTCTTTTATTTACAGATCTTTTGTACCATCCCTAAATCTGTCTCTCCCTCCCCAAAGGTAATGATTATGGCATTCTTTCTTTCTGTAATATATAACATTGTTTTTTTACATTCTTTACATAAATAATACATATGTAAAACTGTTTTATATTTCAGTGTTTAATCATAGTCAACATTCAAAAATTTTAAATAATCAGCTGATATTGACCAATATTTCTGGCCACCAAGAGAATATACTTATGTGGTCTCAGAGTTTATAGCAACCACTGAAAGTGTTTTTCTCTTATTAAGGGAAATACTGCTTATGAGCTTTTATCTCAATTACTTTGTTCCAAGAATTGTTTATTTATGTGTTATTTCATGATGTGTGTATGTGTGTTAGGCTTTCAGTTGTGTCTGGCTCTTTGCGACCCCATTAACTATGTCCACCAGACTCCTCTGTCCATGGAGTTCTCCAGGCAAGAATACTAGAATGGTTTGCCATTTCCTTCTCTGGGGTATTTCATGATAGTTCTAGTTTTCTTAGAAGTTATTATTTTGCAGTATCCATTTTCTGCAATCTAAAATATAGAATTGCTCTAAGTGGTGTACTACCATGCTTTAAAGAGATTTTTATCCTTTATTTTTAATGAAATAATTTTAAAAATTTGGAAAAACATAAAAATTGTCTTTGTTCAAACACTCCTGATTTTTGTGTTAATGGAACATCTTTACGAAATGCTTCATCTGTTTTATTTGCCTATAAATATTTGAAAAATACTTTTTATATTAGATTCTAAAAAAAATCATTTTCTGTTTCTGGATAAGGCATCTAAGTCTGGGATATTATGGCAGGTTAGAGGTTTAATTATGAATTATTTTCATATACTGCTCAAAATTAAATTTTAATACTTTTTTTTAAATTTAGGGAAATCTTCAATTTGAACTATGTACTTGATAAAATGTGTTAAATTATTAGAGCCATGTTATTAATATTCTTATGTAATAGGTTGCTTTTATTATAAACTATAAAATGAGAAAACTGAAACATAAATTAAGTAAATTGCCCAAGGTCAGATAAACTATAAATGGTGGAATATGAATTCAGAAAGTGAAGGTGAAGGACAGGGAAGCCTGGCATGCTGCAGTCCACAGGGTCGCAGAGTCAGACATGACTTAGCGACTGAACAACAACATGAATTCAGATTCAGGAAATTCTGGCCTTAGAGCCTGAACTTTTTAACTACTTCACATAGAGCCTCTCAGACATTTAATTTTACAGGCTTGTAAGTGTATTAAGGCTTAAAATTTTCATCATAGGATAAGAGTTTTAACCTAGGAAAATTACCATGGCCTTATGTCCTCTTTCATGACTAATGTGAATGAGTGTTTAGATTCCTTCCTGAGATCAAATTTTAATAAGTGAGAAAGAAGGAGGAAAGCTGTTAGTATATATGTGTGCTCAGTCGCTTCATTGGTATCTGACTCTTTGCAACCCTATGGACTGTAGCCCGCCAGGTTCCTCTGTCCATATGATTCTCCCGGCAAAAATACTGGAGTGGGTTGTCATGCCCTCCTCCAAGGGATCTTCCTGACCCAGGCATTGAACCCAAAGAAGGATGGAGAAGACTGGGGGAGAAATCTCACTTATTCCCCGATTATGTATATGGATACCTCTAGAAATAGTAAGCAGTCATTTGGAGAACTGGAAAACCCACACTGTGGGGCCAGAGTGGCCCAGAGGTACAGTGATAGCAAAGAATTAGAATTTCTGATCCTACGAAAGAAACTGAGTCTCCAGTGGGGAAGCACAGGTCTATTACACACCACTGTTTTTTGCATGGGAACTAAAAGGGCAATTGTAGCACTGTAAAAAGAGAAGAATTGCATAAAGAAGTGCTCTTATTTTTTTATAAGTAATTTTTCCTGTAGACCTGCTTAAACTATAACTACTAGGAACTCTGGGGTGGGAGCTTGTTCAAATCTTTGTTTTTATTTGAACTTTGAGCCTCATATTTCTTTAAAACCTTAACCTATATTTAAAGCTGTCTTACAAGATATTGCATTAGTTAGTGGTTAATGAGTCCCTCTCCTGCACATACGGATTCAGTGATCCACAGTCACCACCCTATAAAATTTCACAGTCAATAGAATTAATAGAATAAAAGAGGAATAGAGATGCACTCATAGAAGTCTTGGTTTAGAAGTTACCTATATGATCTCAATCACATAACATTAGTAAGAGCAAACCATGGCTACACTAGGTATAAGAAGGGCTGTCAAAAATTCTGGTTGAGAAAGTGATACCTAGTAATAGCTATATACTGTGGAATAGGGAGCACACATTTTGCAGGACATGGAAGTGTCTCTGCTACAAGAATTAAAGAATAGTGCAGTAATCTTTATGTATGGGTGCTTTTGTCATGGCCAATAATAAAATTTGAACTTTCAAACAATACCAGACCACCTGACCTGCCTCTTGAGAAATCTGTATGCAGGTCAGGAAGCAACAGTTAGAACTGGACATGGAACAACAGACTGGTTCCAAATCGGGAAAGGAGTATGTCAAGGCTGTATATTGTCACCCTGCTTATTTAACTTATATGCAGAGTACATCATGAGAATCACTGGGCTGGATGAAGCGCAGGCTGGCATCAAGATTGCTGGGAGAAATATCAATAACCTCAGATATGCAGATGACACCACCCTTATGGCAGAAAGTGAAGAGGAACTAATGAGCCTCTTGATGAAAGTGAAAGAGGAGAGTGAAAAAAGTTGGCTTAAAACTCAACATTCAAAAAACTAAGATCGTGGCATCCGGTCCCATCACTTCATGGCAAATAGATGGGGAAACAGTGGAAACAGTGACAGACTTTGTTTTTCTGGACTCCAAGATCACTGCAGATAGTGACTGCAGCCATGAAATTAAAAGACGCTTACTCCTTGGAAGGAAAGTTGTGACCAACCTAGATAGCGTATTATTAAAGCAGAGACATTACTTGGCCAACAAAGGTCCGTCTAGCCAAGGCATGGTTTTTCCAGTAATCATGTATGGATGTGACAGATGAACTATAAAGAAAGCTGAGTGCCGAAGAATGGATGCTCTTGAACTGTGGTGTTGGAGAAGACTCTTGAGAGTCTCTTGGACTGCAAGGAGATCCAACCAGTCCATCCTAAAGGAAATCAGTCCTGAATATTCATTGGAAGGACTGATGCTGAAGCTCAAACTCCAATACTTTGGCCACCTCATGTGAAGAGCTGACTCATTTGAAAAGACCCTGATGCTGGGTAAGATTGAAGGTGGGAAGAAAAGGGGATGACAGGATGAGATGGTTGGATGGCATCACCAACTCAATGGACATGAGTTTGAGTGAACTCCGGGAGTTGGTGATGGACAGGGAGGCCTGGTGTGCTGCAGGCCATGTGGTCACAAAGAGTCAGACACAACTGAGCGACTGAACTGTGCTGATCTTGTCATGGCCAATAATAAAATTTGAACTTTCAAACAAAAATTCTGAAGAACTTGCATCCGCTACCATGATCTTGACAGTTTCCCAGTCCTTGACTTCTCTGGTAAGTCGATGGTGATATTAAAAATGTGATTTTTTTTACTATAAAGAAATGTGTCAATATTTAGAATATCTGCATAACTCACTGAACCAATATTTTTCAAACGACTAATGCATTGTATTTTTAAAAATCATATATGTATTTTAAAAAGTATGACAGATCAGTGGATTTTAGTATAACAGTACACAAAGCACAGTTATATTTTCCGAATCTACATTGCAACCCACCATTAAGAAACTAGAACTGTCAAGTTTGAGTATAGTATTCAATCAAAGAAAATTCACAGCTGTTAAAATACTTTTCTTTTTTGACTATTTGTGTGATACTGGGTTTTATTAATATGCTTCAATATATAAATATATACTTCAAAAATCTGTCTGAAAAATGCAAAAGTAGATATTGGAATCCAGCTGTCTTCTACTAAGACTACTAAGACCTCTAGTCTTCTACTAGGGATCTTTTAAATAGGAAACAGAGTAACTCTTCTCAAAATTTTTCTTGATAAATTTTGAGTTATCTTTTTCAAAAACAATGCAATTTATGTTAATATGAAATCAGTTTATTAGTTTTAATGACATAATAAATACATGTTTAAGATTTATGTTTTAATTTCTAATATAGGAAATACTAATAGATATAAAAACCCATATAAATAAAAATTCTTAATTGTCTTTAGTTATTCTTAAGAGTATAAAGTGGCCCTGAGCCCAAAATTTTGAGGACTTAGAGCACTTTTAAAGACTTAGAGAAAAAGACTTGAATGTCCTTGAGCATGTCTTTTAACCCTCTCAGCCTTATTTTTTCAACCTGAAAAATTGAGGTGATTGGAATAGATTATTTCTGTAGTTCCCTTTTCTAAAATTTCATTACTCTATGCCTCCTATCTATGAATACTGAATGAACTCCAAAAGTGTTTTGTCAAATGTTGAGGTGGAATTAGCAGTAGAAACTGGTGGCATAGATTTATTATTTTGGAAGTCTTTACCCTCATTTCCCTTCAATAGTTCTGTGTGTGTGTGTGTGTGTGTGTGTGCTTCTTTGTGCTGGAGGAATGCTAAGGCAGGTCAAGAGCAGATCCAGGGTAACACATGAGTATATACATTTTGTGCATATGTATGACTTTCAAGGAATACAATAATCTGTGTTCCATGTATGCTGCTGTCCCGAAATTGCTTGTTCTAATCCAAAACATAATTTATTCTTCTTGACATTTGAGATGCTTATTGTCCTTTGGGATTAACTTTTCTCCAGAATTTTAAACTAAAAGCACTTTCTGTTTTCCTTTTTAATGAGATAAACAGACAGAAGATAGTTAAAATTTGCCTTCTAAACAAAATGGCATATCTCCCTTTTTAGGACTGGAATGTAAGCAGTTGTAGAATTTCAGTATCTGGAAGGACTCAGCATTTACAAGCCAGCTCCCCTTTACCAGTATATTGTTAGATTATTTACAAGATCAAAGTTTTAATGTTCATTATTCTTATTGTGGTACAACACCATATAACCTTTTAAACTCAGATGAAGATCATTCTTGAAAAACAAATTTTACACCTTCCCCCTAATCTTTAAGCTAAAAATTTCCTCTTTATCTAGTCTTTAAGGTTAAAATATTATCATGTTTTATGATTTTTAAATAGACTATGGTTTAAACCACAAGCAATAAAAATATTCTTATATTCAGTTAACATGTAACTTTTAAGTAACTATGTGCACATTTCTGTACTTGGTGCTATGGGGAGGTAAAACAAAATTTTTTAAGTTATTCATATACAAGCACTAGTTGATATTTAGCAAATGACATGTTCCAAAAATGGTTAAAGTAATCGCCAGATTGATTAGATACTTGAACTTTAACTTGCATCTTGGTCATTTTGCTACCTCTTCACTGTGAGCAATGCTTAGGAACAATTAAAAATAAAAAAACTTTAAAACATAAAAATAAGATAACCCTCTGAGAATTAAGCCAGTAAAATCTCAACATTGTTCTCTTCAATATACATCACTGAAAGAAAACCAAGAAGTTTGCATGGCTAAAGTGTGCAAAATCCCCAAGACATTAATAAGAAGGCCAGAGATATAAACTCCCAAAGTGGTATTAATTTTAATAAGTTGTATTGTTGTACTATTTTTGGTTACTTTTATACTATGTGGATAAAGACTATGTGAACATAAGTGGGGTAAATGACATGTAGCATAGAATAGATATAGCCCAAAGAGCCAGAAACTAGTAATGTTTTTTACAGAACTATCCAAATTTGATTGTTGTGAATTAGATTTCATAACAACTTGAGTAATATATCTTTTAAAATCCTTTAACTTTACTTTGTTAAGTTGGGATGCAACTTTCTGATTACTAATTTAGCTTCCAAGATAATTGTCCATGGTCTGCCATTGGGTGACTTGCAAATGCCTCCCCCAGGTACATTGGTCTGTAGATTGATAGCAGTGGTCAGAAGTACTAGATAACATAAAAAAGCATCAGGTTCTTATTGTATTATTACATGCATTAACATCTTCCAGTGAGTGATATGGAAATATCAAGCTAAGGAGAAGTGAATAACTTGAATTTGAATACTTCTGAGAGACTGTCACTAGGTTGAACAGCAAGGTGATGTCTTGCTGTTTTTATTGAAGTATAGTTGATTCACATTGTTATATTAGTTTCAGGTGTACAATAGAATGATTCAATGTTTTTATATGTTACACTCCATCTAAGTTTATTATAAAATATTGGCTATGCATTGCATCCTGTATCTTGTTTATTTTATACCTAATAGTTTTTGCGTTTTATCCCATTCACCTATGTTGCCTCTATCTCCACCCATTG
Organism: Bos mutus; assembly: GCF_027580195.1. Taxonomy (NCBI): domain Eukaryota; kingdom Metazoa; phylum Chordata; class Mammalia; order Artiodactyla; family Bovidae; genus Bos; species Bos mutus. Next base: position 47,964,479 of record NC_091626.1, on the reverse strand, counting down.
CCCCACCGGTAACCACTAGTTTACTCTCTGTGAATCAGTTTTGTTATATTCATTCATATATTCTACTTTTTAGATTCTTTATCCATTCGTTTGTTGATAGATACTTAGGTTACTTCAATATTATGGCCATTGTAAATAATGCTGCTGTGAACATTAGGGAGCATTAATCTTTTCAAATTAGTGTTTTTGTTTCTTGGGATCTATATCCAGGAGTGGAATTTCTGGATCATATGGTAGCTCTAGATTTAATTTTTGAGGAACCTCCATATTATTTTCCATAGTGGCTATACTAATTTACACCCCCACCAACAGCGTACAAGAGTTCCTTTACTCCACATGCTTGGCAAAATTTATTATTTGTTGTCTCTCTGATGATAGACATTTTGACAAATTGAATGTGATATCTCATTGTGGTTTTATTTGCATTTCTCTGAGGTTTAATGATGTTGAACATCTTTTCACGTGCCTGTTGGCTATCTATATGTCTTCTTTAGAAAAATTTCTATTCAGATGTTCTGCCCATTATTAATCAGGTGGTTTTTTGACAGTGAGTTATATGAGCTCCTGATATATTTTGGATATTAACTTTTAGCAGGCAAATCTTTTCCCATTGAGTATGTTGTCTTTTTGTTTTGTTATTGATGTCATTTGCTGTGTAAAATCTTTTAGTTTAGTTAGGTCTATTCATTTGTGTTTGCTTTTATTTCCATTTTGAACAGAAACTCAGGTTTGGCCCTTGGGGTTAAAATAGCAGAAGGACATCAGAGTGGGGATGTCCAGTAAGTAGCTACGTTCAAGAGTCTGTGGAGAAGCACTGGAACAGGGCTAAAGTCATGGCATGGATGGTTTGGGAAAGAGGGACGAGAGAAGAAGGTAGCACCTAGGGGATATTCAAAGTACAAATGGTGGAAAAGAAGTCCACAAAGAAGGAAGAGATGGTACTGATGAACGTATTTGACTTTTGAGAGTCGCTTGGACTGCAAGGCGATCAAACCAGTCCATCCTAAAGGAAACCAATCTTGAATATTCATTGGAAGGACCAAGGTTGAAGCCCCAGTACTTTGGCCACCTGATGCTAAGAGCCAACTCATTGGAAAAGACCCTGATGCTGGGAAAGATTGAAGGCAGGAGAAGAAGGGGACAACAGAGGATGAGATGGTTGGATGGCATCAGTGACTCAGTGGACATAAGTTTGAGCAAGTTCTGGGAGTTGGTGAAGGACAGGGAAGCCTGGCGTGCTGCAGTCCATGGGTTCAAAAAACAGTCAGACATGACTGAGCGAGTGAACAACAACAAATTTTATCAAATACGTTTTCTACCCCTCTCTCTCTTCTCTTTCTGGGACCCCTATAATGTGAATGCTAGTACATTTGATGTTGTCCAGAGCTCTTAAGCTATTCTCATTTTTGAAATTTGTTTTTCTTCTTGCTATTCTGATTGTGTGATTTCCATTATTCTATCTTCCAGATAGCTCATGCATTCTTCTATATCACCTGTTAGCTGGTTTTTAGTCACTAAGTCATTTCTGCCTCTTTTCGACCCCATGGACTATAGCCTGCCAGGCTCCTCTGTCCTTGGGATTTCCCAGGCAAGAGTACTGGAGTCACTGCCATTTCCTTCTCCAGGGGATCTCCTGACCCCAGGGTCAAACCCACATCTCTTGCATTGGCAGGTTGATTCTTTACCACTGAGACACAAGGAAGCCACCTAATCTGCTGTTAATTCCCTGTAATGTATTTTTCATTTCAGTTATTGTATTCTTCAGCTCTGACTGGTTCTTTTTTGTATTTCCTAGTTATTTCTTAAAATTCTCATGGTGTTCATCTATTCTTTTCTCAACTTCAAGTAATTTTCTTACTATTATTGCTTTGAATTCTTTATCAAGTAAATTGTTTATCTCTGTTTCATTAGCATTTTTCAGGGGTGTGTGGTTCTTATTTTTTTGTTTGAAAAAATATTCTTCTGTATTCTCATTTTGTTTAAATTTCTGTCTCTGTGAAATTAGGTTAAACAGTTACCTATCTTGATCTTAATGGTGAGTACATGTGTGGGATGGTCCTTATTCAGTCTTCTTATGGCCAGTGGCTTTCATGGGTGGCTGTACCTGAAGTGATCAGGGGCCAGATTTTTCCCTGGGGTGTGTTGGCAACCACCACCTTGATGGAAGGTAGGGCTAGAGTTGAAGGGGCTGGAGCGAAAGCCAAGTGCAACCTGACTCTTCTCCTTTGCTCAGTGGCCATCACCATTCTCTCAGGGGATAAGGTCCAAGAGGTTGGAGCAGGAGCCCTGAGAGAGGGGTTTCTCCAGGATTTCTCCTCCAGGTGGCTGGGACCTGAGGCCTTGGGGTTGCACTTCTGTGCTGGTTTCACTTTTCCTCAGTGTCCTTGCTTTGGTTAGAGGTTGAGTCAGGCCAGAAGGGTTGGTGCACACTACTGAGCTGGCTCACCCTGTGTGGGCAGGAACATGCTGAAGTGTGCTAGTTATTTCTTCCCTGAATCTAGTCTCGCTGCCTTCTGTGTGAGCAGGGATGTACTCTCTGGCAGTGGCATTCTTTTCCCTGGAGCCACCCTCATTCCCTCCCAAGTGTGTGCACCAGGTTCCTGCTGGCATGCTGTTGCTGGCATGCTGGCACTGCTGCTGGCAGTGGTTGCCAACACTCCCTCAGGTGGTACTCAAATGCAGTCACGCTTCAGATAGGACTTGAACCCATGGTCTCTGACTTAGGATAGGACTCAAACCCAATTGGACCTCAGTTGGGACTCAAACCCAAAATATTTTAACTGAAACCATGCAACCCATCTCAGGATTTAATGAACCTCAGGTTCTTTATATCTCAGCACATATGGTATTCAGTAAGAGGCTAAGTGATAGGCAAGATGTAGATTTATTGATATCCTTTGTAAAGAGGTTGCAGGAAAATGGGGCGTGAGAAGGTGGTCAGGTCCTGGGTGAGGCCCTGGGATTGGCTGTCCAGTGGAGGTCTTTGGCTCCATGCAGGAAAGAATTCAAGAGCGAGCCATAATAAAGTGAAAGCAGAGATAGACATTTCATAGACAGAATGCAGTTCATCTCAGAAGGTGAGAGCAGTCCTGGGAAAAACACACTCCACAGATAGAGTGTAGGTCTTCTCAGGTTAGAGTCCCCAAAATATGGGGTGGGTAGTTTACATGAGCTGGATAATTTCCTAGGCTAATGAGTGGAAGGATTATTCCTACTATTTGGGGGAAGGGGCAGGGATTTCTAGGAATTGGGCCACTGCTCACTTTTTGCCCTTTTATGATCAGCCTGGGAACTGTCATGGCATCTGTGGGTGTGTCATTTAGCATGCTAATGGATTGCAGTGAGCATATAATAAGACTCAAGGTCTACTGGAAGTCAAATTGTCTGCCATCTTGGGCCTAATGTGTTCTAAACAGTTTATGCAGTATCCTCAAAGGCTATGTCATTCTTTTAAAGGTTGTGCCCTGCCCCTTCCCTCCTGTCTCAAAACCCCTCACTCGGAAGAATCCCTGAGCCTGTCTTACAGCCCCTTCTCTTCTGTACTCTCTACTAGGAATGCAAGTCCTGACCAGATCACTTCTCCTCCCTTCCTACAAGATTCTGTGTGAATGTTTCTTCACAGCTTTGGTTGTGGAAGAGCCATCCTGCTCGTTCCCAGTGAGAATCATTCTATATGTAGTTGTTTTTATATTTCCGTGAGGGGAGGTGAGTCAAGCATCCTAGTATTCTGTCATCTTGAACCCACCCCACAAAGGTACATTTTTATTCATTTGCAACAACTACATTTACATACTGCTTAAATAATTGGAACAACGCTTTGTAATGAGGTGTGCTTATTATTCTGTCACTGAATTAGAATTGGTTTATCCATTCATTCAGTGAATATTTGCTGACTGTTTACTCTGTGTCAGATACTATTAAAGGTGCTTGGGATATGTAAGTGAAAAAAATAAATAGGATCTTTTTTAAAAAAATTATGGACTAGTGAGGAAAGAAAGACAGTGGAATAAACACGGTGGACTAAACTCTAAGGTTTGTGGTGAACAGTGAGAAGATTGGACAGATAAGGGAACCAATTGTTTGACAGCTTTGGATGTTATTTTAAAGAATTTAAAATAAACACAATATGCTGCTGCTGCAAAGTCACTTCAGTTGTGTCCGACTCTGTGCGACCCCATAGACAGCAGCCCACCAGGCTCCTCCGTCCCTGGGATTCTCCAGGCAAGAACACTGGAGTGGGTTGTCATTTCCTTCTCCAATGCATGAAAGTGAAAAGGGAAAGTGAAGTCGCACAGTGGTGTCGGACTCTTAGCGACCCCGTGGACTGCAGCCTACCAGGCTCCTCCATCCATGGGGTTTTCCAGGCAAGAGTACTGGAAAACCCAATATGCAGTGAGCAGCTGATGTGGATTCTTTAACTGACAACAGACATCATCAAAGTGTATTTTAGGGAGATTATGGGAATAGGTAGTATCTGAGATGGGAAGGAACTTGACATAAAAATGATTAGGGAACATTCTAGAGTAGCTAAACTCTAGACATGAGGTGCGAGGATGTAGAAGGATCTAGAAAGACATACATCTGAGCTAGCAAGAGTCTAGCTAAATTTTCATGATAACAGATAAAGGGAAGAAGAGATAAGAATAAAAGCTGACTACATTTTGAGCATAAATATTAAGGAAAATGTTTATCTACTTCCATGTACTAAAGTTTGAAATATATATCAGGGAAAAGTTTTCTGAAAATCAAATTGCATTCTGCATTTTTGAAGGATTTCTTGTCTAATAATTCTGTTATAATTATCTTCATACGGTAATTAGAAATATAAAGAAGTATGTACAAAAAGAATCTCATTTGGTGAAAAATTTGAAACAACCAAAATAATGAACAATAGGAGATCAGTTAAATAAAGTTTCATCTAGTCTAGTTGGATCCCTTAACTTCATTAAGTTGATTAAGAGAAAACTTTTGTTAAAGTTGAGACATTAAGTGGATATATACATGCCTTAAATATTTCCTTTACTTCAAACTTTTGTACATTCGTCAATTTTTTTTATGTGGGGCTATTGCCTTTTCCATACCAGTGGGCATATGATTCCCATTAAAATATTGTCTACAGTGTTCAGTTTGAGTTTCTTTAAAATAACATGAGAATTTAGTAATATTTGTGAAACAATCTGAGTGCATAATTGTTGACTTTTATTACTTTTTTTTTCACTTTTCTTGCTGATACCTAAATTACCATCTAAGTTTTTAATCACTTAACTTTTTCCATTGCCACTCCATCAGTTCAGTTCAGTTGCTCAGTCGTGACCGACTCTGTGACCCCATGAATTGCAGCACGCCAGGCCTCCCTGTCCATCATCAACTCCCAGAGTTCACCCAAACTCATATCCATCCAGTCGGTGATGCCATCCAGCCAACTCATCCTCTGTCATCCCCTTCTCTTCCTGCCCCTGATCCCTCCCAGCATCAGAATCTTTTCCAATAGGCCACTCTAAAAACTTTGGCTTCCATTCATATACGGAAAATAAGTATAGTTTTGAATAGAAAAATTACAGTATCTGAGATATAATTTAACAGAGTCTAAACTCTGTCTGCCCTGTTTGAGAATGGCATGTGGTATGTGTGTGGTGGGGGTTGAGAATGGGGGGAGTGTCCCTTTTTGCACTTTATATTCCATAATTGTTCCAATGCAAAAAGACCTGTAGCTCTCTTTTCAGTGTTTGTATTTATTTTAGCCCCAGTGTGACAGCAAAATATGGAAATACCTAGGAAAACCTAGTGTCTAGAAGCACTGTACACTTTAGAATAATATTAGAAAATATGGAATTAGGTGGGAAACAACATAAGGCTTTGGGGGGTGTTTAAGGAAGAAACAAGGATGAAGAATCAGATGTAATTCCTAAAATGTCCCCTCCCCACATGTTGCCCTCACTTAGTTAATTGGTTCTCAAATACATAGGCTGATTAAAATCTCCTGGAGAGCTTTAAAAATAATGATTGCCTGAGCTGCATCCCAGATATACTGATGCAGTTGATCTGAAGTGGGACCTAGGCCTCATTATTAAAAAAAAAAAAAAATTCCCAGATGATTCCAATGTGTATCTTGCATTAAAATCTATTTTTTTGTCAAGTGTTTTTAGCTCTTTATCCTTAGGTGGTGTTGGGTAACTTATGACTGACTACCTCCACCATCTAGGACAAAACTCTGTGGTTTGAGGAATTTCAATTGGCATATATGATCTTATTCTCTTGAGGTAGGAAGGTGAAGAGGAAGGTTATCTTCATTTTGGATCTGAAGGCAGTGTCATTTCCTTCATGTAGAGGCAAAGTAATACTGTTAATTTTCCAGCTACGTTCAGAGATCTAAGGAGGCATTACCATTACTGTAGTCGCTCAGTCGTGTCCGACTCTTTGCAACCCCATGGACTGTAACCTACCAGGCTCCTCCCTCCATGGGATTCTCCAGGCAAGAGTACTGGAGTGGGTTGCCATTTCCTTCTCCAAGGAGGCATAATTCAAGCTAATAGACAGTTCAGACTGTGGTTCAAGCCTTTTTTCATTTATCCTAAGTGGCATTGTACTATAAAGTATCCTTCAGGAAAGGATCAAGTGTGTGCCACAGAGGGTAAACTTACTTCATCTTTCACTGCTGAATGGCTCACCACTGAAAGCCACAAATGACTCATATTAGGCCGAAGAATTGATGCTTTTGAACTGTGGTATTGGAGAAGACTCTTGAGAGTCCCTTGGACTGCAAGAAGATCCAACCAGTCCATTCTAAAGGAGATCAGCCCTGGGATTTCTTTGGAAGGAATGATGCTAAAGCTGAAACTCCAGTACTTTGGCCACCTCATGCAAGGAGTTGACTCACTGGAAAAGACTCTGATGGTGGGAGGGATTGGGGGCCGAAGGAAAAGGGGACGACAGAGGATGAGATGGCTGGATGGCATCACTGACTCGATGGACGTGAGTTTGAGTGAACTCCGGGAGTTGGTGATGGACAGGGAGGCCTGGCGTGCTGCAATTCATGGGGTTGCAAAGAGTCAGACACGACTGAGCAACTGAACTGAACTGAACTGAGGCCCTAGAGAAGCCTGTCTTTATGGCAGTGACCTTAAAATCATTGTTTATGACTTGTGTTAGGCAACCCTTAAGATGGCCTCCAATAATTTTTGTTTTCTGGTTTGTCTGCCTTTGTTAATTTTTTCCCTTGCATACAGGCCGAAGTGATGGAACAGTACTGAAGATTAGGCTATGAAATACTGTGGCTTCCGTTTGGGGCACTCTTTCTCTCTCATTCTTTCTAATTCCTTGCTCTGTGGGAAACGAACTGCCATGTGGCAAATGGAGCTTTAGCAAGGTTTATGTGGTGAAGAAGTGGTATTTCAAACCCACAACCAGTGAGTACCTAAGGTAAATTCCTCTCTGAGTTGAGCATTGAAGGAACAAATAACTGCAGTTCTGGCCAACACCTTGATTATAGCCTTACAAAAGATTCTAGCTAGAGACACCTAGCTAAACCTTGCCCAGGTTGCTGACCACATTAGCTATGAGATAATTAAAATCATTTTTAAACCATTAAGTTTTAAAGTTAAACCAATTTAAGCCATTAAGTTTTAGGACAATTTGTTGTATAACAATAGATAATTAATACGTGGCTGACTGGATATGTCAAGAAAAAGGCCTTCTGTCTTCAAGATAAATGTTATTATTCATCTCATATTTCAGTTATTAGAATACAAGTTCTATTGATATGAAAATTAAATAAATTTTTATCATTTCATAAATTCAATTTGAGGATTTGGAAATTGGAACCATATAATAACCAGGAAGTAAAAGGAAACTGAAATATTTCTCAGGTGAGAGTAAATATAGGAGTTATTGGAAAGAGACTAGGACTTTCTCTGTTGCTTCCCGTCAAGTCTTCTCAAGAAAAAGTATATTTTCTAGACAAGCCACTCAAAGTTAGAGGATGAGTGGAAAAATACGTGGGAGGAGTATTACCTTCATTGAAAGCAGCAGCTTTGCTGGATAAATATAGAAGTGGAATAAAAAGTAGCTGGGGGAGGGGCAATAGAGGGGTAGGACATTGAGATACAAACTATTTTGTCTAAAATAAGCTACAAGGATAAGTTGTACAAGACAGGGAATATAGCCAATATAATAACTATAAGTGGAGTATAACCTTCAAAAACTATGAATCACTGTATTGAACACCTATAAATTATATAATATGTATCAACTATACTTCAATAAAAAAATAAAATAAAAAAAAAAGGAGTAACCTGGCAACAGTGCTGAAATGTCTAGACATGAAGTTTTTAGGAACTATATCATATTAAGATATGCATTAAGAACTCAAACCAGACAGACCAATTAATAGGTATTCTCTAAAAACTCTGTTTTAAGGCAGTTGTAGAAATGTTCGAAGCTGATAATCATCTGGTGCCCACATAGTGACCTGAATCTATTCTATGAGAGTGGTGGTATGCTCTGATTCACAGTAACCACTCGTTGTTGTTGTTGTTCAGTTGCCCAGTCACATCCAACTCTTTGCAACCCCTTAGACTGCAGCGTGCCAAGGAATCCCTGTCCCTCACCACCTCCCAGAGTTTGCCCAAGTTCACATTCACTGCATTGGTGATGCTGTCCAGCCATCTCATCCTCTGATGCCCTCTTCTCCTCTGCCCTCAATCTTACCCAGCATCAGAGACTTCTCCAGTGATTCATCTGTTCGAATCAGATAACTGAAATACTGGAGCTTCAGCTTCAGCATCAGCCCTTCCAGTGAATATTCAGGGTTTATCTTCCTTAAGATTGACTAGTTTGATCTCCTTGCTCTTCAAGGGACTTTCAGGAGTCTTCTCCAGCACCACAGTTCAAAGGCATCAATTCTTTGGCATTCTGCCTTCTTTACAGTCCAGCTCTCACAACTGTATATGTGACCACTAAGAAGACCATAGCATTGACTATATGGACCTTTGTTGGCAGAGTAATGCTTCTGCTTTTTAACACACTGTCTATGTTTGTCATAGCTTTCCTGCTAAGAAGCAATTATCTTCTGATTGCGTGGCTGCAGTCACCATCTACAGTGGTTTTGTAGCCGAAGGAGAAGAAATCTGTCACTACTTTCACCTTTTCCCATTTATTTGACATGCAGTAATGGAGCCAGATGCCATGATATTAGTTTTTTTTTTTTTTAATATTTAGTCTTAAGTTGGAGAAGGCAATGACAACCCACTCTAGTACTCTTGCCTGGAAAATCCCATGGGCAGAGGAGCCTGGTAGGCTGCAGTTGATGGGGTTGCGAAGAGTTGAACACGACTGAGCGACTTCACTTTCAGTTTTCACTTTCATGCATTGGAGAAGGAAATGGCAACCTACTCCAGTGTTCTTGCCTGGAGAATCCCAGGGATGGGGGAGCCTGGTGGGCTGCCGTCTATGGGGTCGCACAGAGTCGGACACGACTGAAGTGACCTAGCAGCAGCAGCAGTCTTAAGTTGACTCTTTCATTCTATTTCTTCACCCTCATCAAGAGGCTCATTAGGACAGGGTGCTTAGGGCTGGTGCACTGGGACAACTCAGAGGGATGGGATGGGGAGGGAGGTAGGAGGGGGGTTCAGGATGGGGAACACATGTAAACCCATGGCTGATTCATGTCAATGTATGGCAAAAACCACTACAATATTGTATAGTAATTAGACTCCAATTAAAATAAATAAATTTAATTTAAAAAAAGAAAGAAAGAAAAAAGAGATTCATTAGTTCTTTGCTTTCTCCCATTAGTGTGGTATCATCTGCATATCTGAGATTGTTGATGTTTCTCCCGCATATCTTGATTCCAGCTTGTAACTCATCCAGCCCAGCATTTCTCATGATGTGCTCAGCCTATAGGTTAAACAAACAGTGTGACAGCAGACAGCCCTGTTGTACTCCTTTCTCAATCTTGAACCAGTCAGTTGTTCCATACACGGTTCTAACTGTTGCTTCTTGACCCACATACAGGTTTCTCAGGAGATAGGTAAGATGGTCTGGTATTCCTGTCTCTCTAAGAGCTTTCCACAGCTTATAATGATCCACATAGTCAAAGGCTTTAGCATAGTCAATGAAACAGAGATAGAAAATTTTCTGAAATTCCCTTGCTTTCTCTGTAATCCCCTTGCTTTCTCTGTAATCCAGAAAATGTTGGCAATTTGATCTCTAGTTCCTTTTCCTTTTCTAAACCCAGCTTGGACATCTGGAATTTCTTGGTTCACATAATGCTGAAACCTAACATGCAAGATTTTAAGCATGACCTTACTAGCATGTGAGATGGATGCAGTTGTGTGATAGGTAGCATCTTCTTTGGTACTACCCTTCTTGGGAATTGGAGAAGGAAATGGCAACCCACTCCAGTATTCTTGCCTGTAAAATCCCATGGATGAAGGACGCTGGTAGTCTATAGTCCATGGGGTCGCAAAGAGTTGGACACAACTGAGCAACTTCATTTTTTCACTTTTTTTCTTGGGAATTGGGATGAGGATTGACCTTTTCCAGTCCTGTGGCCACTGTTGGGTCTTCCAGATTTGCTGACATAATGAATGCAAAACCTTGATGGCATCAACTACTCATACTGGTCCTTAAATGTTTTTAGCGTCACTGTAGTTCATAGTAAACTTTTATAATATATAAAGTTTTGGTTTTCTTTAACCAAGTGTCATCTGTGTGTAAAGTTGAACTGTGTGAAGTATAGGCTCTCTTGTGTCTTATTCATGCCTAGGTATATGGCAGTAGGATAGTAGTGTAAATGAAGCCACATGATAAAACTTATACATCTTTCTGATATATCACTTTTTTCCACTAGTGTGAATTTTATATTAAAGCAGACATAAGTGTATTATGGAATAAAATGCAAAAATCACATGAGTTTTAAGAAAATTTTTCAAGAAATTTTGTGTCTTTGGTGGGATTCCTTTTCATTATTCCTTAGACTCATTCTCTACCTCTACTATTATTGATGTTTCAGTAGGAAATTTGAGAGGCATTGATTTAGGGTATTTGTGGTTACAGAATTGCCTTTAGTACAGCCAGTTCCAGGCTTCCCAGGTGACTCAGTAGTTAAAGAATCTGCCTGCAGTGCAGGAAATGCACGAGATACAGGTTCGATCCCTGGGTTGGAAAGATCCCCTGGAGGAGGGCATGGCAACCCACTCCAGTATTCTTGCCTGGAAAATCTCATGGACAGAAGAACCTAGTGGGCTTAAATGCACAGGGTAGCAAAGAATTGGACACCACTAAAGCGACTGACGCATGCACAGCCAGTTCCGTAGTCCATCTCTATGTTCTTTAAGAACCAGAAGGGGCAAACACTAAGAGATGGAAACCAAGAATTTATATCCAGCATCCTTTCTTTTCTGTCATTAAGTTGAATTTTTGCCGGCTCAAAGCCTGATAATTTATTTTATAGCATTTTTATGTAAAAATATTTTAGTTCACTAACTGCATTGAAAATATATTTTTTATTCTTTTGTTAACTATTCAGTTTTTTCCTTCCTAATTCTTGAAAACCAATGTATTTAACCAGTTTTCTCTTTCAAAGAACATTTAGAAAAGATTGCTCTGTTTATCTGGCTAATTTGCACAATGCTCTCCGTTTGTAAATAAAGAGGTGCATGTAAGAGTTGAATAGGAATCAGAATTGGAAATTTCATTTTTTTACTCCTTTTTATTCAATTCATCACAGTATAGACTAATTATTATATATCAAGTGAATTTCCCAACATGGCACATTTGAATGTAAATGTAAAGGTCATATTTCTATAGGAATACTTTTTTTTAAAGGCTATTAACTAATAATTGTAATCATCTAAGAGCAAGAAGCACATGCTGAGTGAGCTCAACTCTTGTGGCAGCTCTGAACCTAACCTGCTGTGTTATTGGGATCTATTAAAATACAATCTCAATTCCCTGGTCTACAAATGAAATAGTAAGGACTAAGATTCCTTGCAGTTGTAAGACTCTTGAATTCTAAGTATATGTAATTAGTACAGATTTTATTTTCTAAAACTTGCACATTAATAAATAAAGGGGGGAGGATAAAGAATTGTTAAGTGTTTCTAGAAACACTACTGGATCATATTTACTGCTAAATATTGATTAATTCAGTCTTGCTTTATAATTTGTTAATAAGTATAACTCTAGTCAGAGTATTTGATCCTAATATAGCTCATAGCTTATATACATACACACTATTTCTGTTTAAATTTCCATATAACCATGTTTCACCCTAACTTTTAAAAATTAGTTAAAATTAGTTTCATTATGAATTCACTTTGATATTAAACATTCAATGAATTAATATAAAAAATTTATTATGGGTAGAGACACTCTGCTAGGCAGTAAGGAAAACAAATAATGAGAAACATCGATTCTTATCTTGGTATGTTCCCAAGATACCAGGCACAGAAGCTTGATCTAGGAACCTAAGTTATCAAGGCCCTGGAGTCAAATAATAAAGACTATTAGGCATGGCATTTCCCCAGAGTATACCTGAGGACAGGCAATCCTTCATAGCTTCCTACAGCCTCATCATGTAGGTGAGCCACAAGAAAATCAAATGAATCTGTTATTTCTGTTGACCTAGCCTTTTTATGTAACTCTTACCTATAAATGTATTATGAGATATTTGTATGAAATAAAGGGACTTTAATGACAAATAGTTTGAAATCAAAACCACCATTGTTAGCATATCAGCAGTTTAACTTAGATAAATATTGGCCTTCAATTGAACAATAAAGTACTACGAAGATCTTCTAATGGAAGTATTATGAACTAGAAATTTATCTTTCCAATAAGTCCATCATATGTAGCCTGACCTCAAGCCTTGATTACTATTCAGAGTCTCAAATCCCTAACTATAGACTCCACTTCAGACATTGTGTCTTCCCCATTCAATAGGAAAGCAACTTTCAATGCTGGCATATTTTAAATGGCAGAGATTTCTAGAGATTAGAAAAACTACTAACTTAAGTATGCATATTTTAAAAGTATTTTACTTTTCTTCTCATGAACTTAAACAAAGCTTAACTTTTAAATCCTGTAAGTCCTTTTATCTGCAGTGATTTTACTTATAAGATCCAATTTAGTTGACGAGAATATGTCACAAAACATAGTTCACATTTTTGTATTGTTCCCTGTGAGACGTCTATTGTAAGAAATGCTGCAGGCTGTCATTTTTGTCTGCCATCCAGGATTTGCTGGCCTGACTGCTGTGTACTAGACTTGATGTTGGTCACAAGGGGGAGGGGGACTTGCAGTGGAGCCAGACGGTTTTGTTATTGCTTTAGAATTAAAAGCATATGAAACAGATACAGCTTATTAAGGTTGTTTTTTTTTTTATAAATAACATAAACTTAAATAACAAAACAGTAAAGTTCAAATACAACTTAAAATAGAGTTTAATGCTGTAACCAGAGGAGAAAAGCACGATTATTTGCGGGAAGAACATTATTAAAAGCCATATTCCTGAATATGAATTATACAAAAGAAAGATTATGTTACCTCAAAAAAACATAAAAGATTTTTGGATTTTACTTTTAGGGATTATAAAATGTTATCTTGTGGTGAGTGAGATGAAATACAGTATTATCATCATTATTGCTATTTTATATACAAGATTTTTTAAAACATCCTGTAAGCAATACCCTTTCAACTGGAGCAGCATTACGAATTCTGTTCTTGTTAATTGGTAGGTACGAGCATGTTCTAATTCTATACTTTTATAAAACTACTGCTTTGACTCATTTCCATAATGGAATTTTTGAGAATACTTGTTTCTTTTCTGATTAGAGTGGTTCATAATTTTTCACTAGAACGTATTCAAATACTGCTCAACTTCCATAGTTAGTGTTGGCTTGATTATCTGACAGATCATTCCAGCAGCCTTTAGGTCTGACACATCTTATATAACATCATCTGCATTATTATTATTATAGCAGCCATTTTATAAGCAGATAGGAATATTTAAATAATCATTATCAGATAATCAAATCTAACATACTCTTAAGGGTAAATTAACTTAAGAAAAAAACATTACTATTACTAACATCATGATTGTACAACCAGTTTTACAACTTTTTACAACTTTTAGTTACTAAATCTGATTTTTGTGTATATTTTTTTCAAATCTTTCTTTAATGCAGTCTCTTAAAATAAACATAAATGCGCAAGTCCAGCTTGATCAGTTTTTCAGTAGTTTTCCAGCCTTTCTTGGTTAGTTTAAAAAAGAGAAAAGAAAAGATGAAAAAGAAAACAGTCCACTTAAAGAAATCTCCCTGCTGGAACTGGTTTCTTATATGCCATATATGATTAGGTTATTGCCATAGGAAGAAAGTGGGCTGTTTTTTGTTCTTTCTTCGTTTTTTTCCCTCTTACTGGAACCCCCTTTTGATTTAAGGCAACAAACATTTCTCCTCCACTGTGTGTCCATTTAGCTGATGCATATGTGTTGTAATGGTTTTCCAGAATTAATTCTTTGAAGTTGCAGTCCTCATTGCATTCTTTCTGCAATGAAGAACAACAAACAACATTATCCAAATGATTTTTAGAAGGACTCAAACAAAGAATAAACATAATATTTGGTAAAATTAAAACCTACATGACTTTTTTGACCAAGAATAATGCAGTTTGTTGGATAGCATATTTGAAAAAAGATCAGATTTTTTTACAAAGCTAAAATGCTATACATATAGTTATGCAACATAGTTCCAAACATGTTGCTTTTTGGCAATCAGTTGCTACTATTCTTAAGAGCTATTTTCCTCTAATTAGCAGCTCTCATATTACTATGCCCAAGTCACTCTTTTCCTAACCTTGAGATTTTTATATAATTAGCAGATCCTCTGGCTGAGCACACACACATACTCCTTCCCTCAGCTGAAGTCATATTTTACAACTTTTATTCATTTACTATTATACTACCTGTGATAGTGGTGGAAAATTAAAAAGTTAATTTGCTCATCCATCCAACTTGTCATTCATTCAGTTAAACTTATATTTTTATGTAGTCTATGCCAGGAATACAAAATAAAAGTCAATTATACTGTATCATAGTGGGATAAACTGTTACATATTTTGTATTGTAATAAAGAGGGAACAATGGGAATGCTTATAAGTCAAAGTCTATCATTGTGAGATTGTTGTTGATAAACAAAAGTCTGGATTTTTTTCACCAAGAATTTTCATATCAACAAAGTGCAAACTGCATGGACTTTAACAAAAAGAGCTGACAGATGGAAATTTTATATTTTAAAGATCTAAAGTGCAAATGAAATTTTAGAGCTAGAAGGATCCTTGCATGCATGCATGCTCAGTTGCTGACTCTTTGCAGCACTTTGGACTATGGTCCGCCAGGCTCCTCTGTCCATGAGATTCTCCAGGCAAAAATACTGGAGTGGATTGCCACTTCCTCCTCCAGGGGATCTTCCCAACCCAGGGATCAAACCCACATCTCCCGCATTGCAAGTGGATTCTCTACCACTGAGCCATTGGGGAAGCCCAGAAGGATCCTTAAGGGTCAGTTAATCCAACTTATTTTACAGATGATGAAACAAAGGCCAGAGAGCTTAAACAAATTGTCCAAGGTGACACAGAAAACATTTTTCCTTAATTCCTAAATAGAAAATGTTTTAATGAAATCATTGAATTACATAGTGTGAGAGGAATTAATTTCACTTTTACTTTTCAGAAAGGGAAGATACTTTTGACAAAAGTAAGTTTGAGAAATTAAGTCTAAGCTATCATCTATCAATACCTTTGCATAGAGCTTTCCTTCCTTGTTCATTGCAAGATAATATTCACTTTCCACTCCTTTGATTGCTACAATTCCAACAGCCACTGTCCTGATTTCCATGATGTCTGCAAGGAATCACAGAAAGATATGTCAGTTATTCACTTAGTTTTACAGATTATCCAAGAATGACCATTTGTTCTTATTTGTTTCAACTGGGAGTTAAGATTATTAATGTGATTATTTACTCAGCCTGACACCCCGACCCACTCAGAACATGTAAATACAAACACTTAGTCCTTATTAAATGTGGGAAGTGCAAACTATCAATTTTTTTATTTTGCAGAAAAAGATATTTGGTTTCAAAAAAGTTACATATTTGAAGCTTTTTCTTCTCTACAATTATATTTCCAATTTACTATAATCATTGTTCAGTTGCTAAGTTGCATTTGATCTTGGAAATGTCATGGACTGCAGTATCCCAGGCTTTCGTATCCTTCACTGTCTCTGAGTTTGCTCAAACTCATGTTCATTGAGTCAGTGATGCCATCCAACCATCTCATCCTCTGTCGCCCGCTTCTCCTCCTGCCCCCTCTTTCCCAGTATCACACTCTTTTCCAATGCTTCCACTCTTTGTGTCAGGTGGCCAGAGTATTGGAGCTCCAGCTTCAGCATCAGTCCTGCCAATGAATATCTGGGTTGATTTCCTTTAGGATTGACTGGTTTGATCTTGAGAGTCCAAGGAACTCTCAAGAGTCTTCTCTAGCACCATAATTCAAAAGCATCAATTCTTTGTCACTTAGCCTTCTTCATGGTCACTTACATACATGACTACTGGAAAAACCATAGCTATGTCTATATGTAAAATATATATATATATATATGCTAACATCACTTTGTCAGAAAGTGATGTCTGCTTTTTAATACACTAAGTTTGTCTTAACTTTTCTTCCACGGAGCAAGTGTCTTTTAATTTCATGGATACGGTCACTGTCTGCAGTGATTTTGGAGCCCAAGATAATAAAACTGCCACTGTTTCCATTTTTTCCCCATCTATTTGCATGAAATGTTGGGACCAGATGCCATGATCTTGGTTTTTTGAATGTTGAGTTTCAGCCAGCTTTTTCACTCTCCTCTTTCACCTTCATCAAGAGGTTCTTTAGTTTCTTTTCACTTTCTGTCATTAGGATGGTGTCATCTGCATATCTGAGGCTGTTTGTATTACTCCTGGCAATCTTAATTCCAGCTTGTGAGTCATCTATCCTGGCATTTTGCGTGATGTACTCTGCATATAAGTTAAATAAGCAGGGTGACGATATATAGCCTAGACATATTCCTTTCCCAATTTTGAACCAGTCAGTTGTTCCATGTAATGTTCTAACTTGCTTCTTGACCTGCCTACAGGTTTCTCAGGAGACAGGTAAGGTGGTCTGGTATTCCTATCTCTTTAAATATTTCCCACAGTTTGTTGTGAACCACATAGTCAAAGGCTTTAGTGTAGTCAATGAGACAGAAGTAGATGTTTTTCTGGAATTTCCTTGCTTTATCTATGATCCAGTGGAATTTGGCAATTTAATTTCTGGTTCCTCTGCTTTTCTAAATCCACTATGTACATCTGGAAGTTCTTGGAGAATTTTGACCATTACTTTGCTACCATGTGAAATGAGCACAACTGTATGATTGTTTGAACATTCTTTGGGATTGCCCTTCTTTGTGATTGGAATGCAAACTGACCTTTGTGAGTCCTGTGGCCACTGCTGAGTTTTCCAAATTTGCTGGCATACTGAGTACAGCACTTTAACTGCATCATCTTTTAGGATTTGAAATAGCTCAGCTGGAATTCCATCACTTCCACTAGTTTTGTTTGTAGTAATGCTTCTTAAGGCCCTCTTGACTTCACACTCCAGGATCTGGCTCTAGGTGAATGACCACACCATCATGGTTATCTGAGTCATTAAGACCTTTTTTGTATAGTTCTTCTGTGTATTCTTGCCACCTCTTCTTAATCTCTTCTGCTTCTGTTAGGTCCATACAATTTCTGTCCTTTATCGAGCCCATCTTTGCATGAAATGTTCCCTTGGTATCTCTAATTTTATTGAAATCTCTAGTCTTTCACACTCTATTGTTTTCTCTATTTCTTTGCATTGCTATAATAATAATAACAGTAATACTTAATGTTTACTGAGTTGATACCACATGCAAAGGATTGTTTAAGCACTCTTATATATTAATACATTTACTTATCACCAAGACTATAAGGCAAGTACTCATATTATCCCCAGTTTATAGATCAAGCTCAGGCACAAAGAAGTTAATTAATTTGCCCAGATTCTCTCAGCTGGTAAGTGGCAGAAGTGGAATTTGAACCCCAGTGGTCTGGCTCTTAATCACTATATAATACCGTGAAAGTATATAACTCGTAACATATTTACTTTAGTACTTAAACTTTATAGTAATTATTATTGCTGACATAATATATTCTGAAAGCCAGTTCTGTCCTCAGCTCAATTCAGAGCTGCTCAATTCAAACCCTGCCCTCTTGGAGCACTTTCTCTAGCAGCTAACTGTTCTTCTTATTCAGTTCAGGAAGATCAAAGGGAAGTAATTTATGCAGCAAAATCCAGTTAGTTTAAATTTATATCAATACAATGAAGAATGGGTTCAGCATATTTGTAGTACCTTCAAAATTGGGTAAATATATCTATTTAAGGACATATGAAATAGTTGCTTTCTGAAGATCTTACCACTGTAAAAATGCTGTGAAGAAGTCAGTGTTTACCTTTCCTTTCCTTCAAGTCCCTTTATTTCTGCTATTTCCCTCTTGTTCAATATTACACTTTCTCTTAGATAGAAAGAAGAGTACTGATGCAAAGGCTTAGAGTATCTTTCAGGGCCAGATTTAATTAGGGAATGAAATCTGTCATATTTGCTGGCTTTTCTTTTATAGACCCACTGTCTATAAAATATAACTGTAGAATGATAGAGGTAATGTTAATTACAATATGTAGACACTTTCCCTTCAGGCTCAGTCGTGATAATACATTCATACTGTAAAATCTGGATTTATGTTTGCAAGAAGTTCATGTTTATATATAACATAATAAATGTGTTCCCAAATATGTAAGGCATATTACATGAGTGCATTGAGTTGTTACCATAATGACTGTGGTAATATAATGACAGACTTCAAAAAAAAATCAAAGAGATCAGCTCATACAATAGAACGTGAAAAATGAAACAATATGTCAAGTAAATTGGCCATTTCACCTCATTAGCAATATTTTTGTCAACAATATTGTCAACAGAAGTATCATTTTATTCATTAGGATGTCTCCCTTACAAACTAGGAAATATGCCCAAAATGGCTTCCCTGGAGGTTTTTTCCCCTGTGGTTTAATCATTCATTAAACCATTTTGCCTATTTGTTATTTAAGCCTGTATTGTACTAAGAATGAGAAATGAGGAACGTAGGTATAAATTTCTACTACATTTTTAAAAACTTCTCCAACATCTCCTCCTAGAATTTTAGGTGTTTCCCTATCAAATATCCATGCTAATTCTTTGTTCATATCATTAGTGGCATTTATGACTTTAGTGTTTGAACATTTCTTGCTTGAAACAATTTTTTAAGAATTTATCTTTTAGAAAAGTTTTAGGTTCACAGCAAAATTGAGGGGAAGGTGCAGAGATTTCAAGCTGGTTTTAGAAAAGGCAGAGGAACCAGAGATCAAATTGCCAACATCCGCTGGATCATCAAAAAAGTAAGAGAGTTCCAGAAAAACATCTATTTCTGCTTTATTGACTATGCCAAAGCCTTTGACTGTGTGGATCACAATAAACTGTGGAAAATTCTGAAAGAGATGGGAATACCAGTCCACCTGACCTGCCTCTTGAGAAATTTGTATGCAGGTCAGGAAGCAACAGTTAGAACTGGACATGGAACAACAAACTGGTTCCAAATAGGAAAAGGAGTACATCAAGACTGTATATTGTCATCCTGCTTATTTAACTTATATATAGAGTACATCATGAGAAATGCTGGGCTGGATGAAACACAAGCTGGAATCAAGATTGCTGGGAGAAATATCAGTAATCTCAGACATGCAGATGACACCACCCTTATGGCAGAAAGTGAAGAAGAACTAAAGAGCCTCTTGACGAAAGTGAAAGAGGAGAGTGAAAAAGTTGGCTTAAAGCTCAACATTCAAAAAACTAAGATGATGGATCCAGTCCCATCACTTCATGGCAAATAGATGTGGAAACAGTGGAAACAATGACAGACTTTGTTTTTCTGGGCTCCAAATTTACTACAGGTGGTGGCTGCAGCCATGAAATTAAAAGACACTTGCTCCCTGGAAAAGTTATGACCAACATAGACAGCATATTCAAAAGCAGAGACATTACTTTGCCAACAGAGGTCCGTCTGGTCAAGGCTATGATTTTTCCAGTAGTCATGTATGGATGTGAGAGTTGGACTATAAAGAAAGCTGAGCGCTGAAGAATTGGTGCTTTTGAACTGTGGTTTTGGATAAGACTCTTGAGAGTCCCTTGGAATTCAAGGAGATCCAACCAGTCCATCCTAAAAAAAAATCAGTCCTGAATATTCATTGGAGGGACTGATATTGAAGCTGAAACTCCAACATTTTGGCCACCTGATGCGAAGAACTGATTCATTTGAAAAACCCCTGATGCTGGGAAAGATTGAAGGCAGGAGGAGAAGGGGACAACAAAGGATGAGATGGTTGGGTGGCATTACCATCTCGATGGACATGAGTTTGAGCAAGCTGTGGGAGTTGGTGATGGACAGGGAAACCTAGTATGCTGCAGTCCATGGGGTTGCAAAGAGTTGGACACGATTGAGTGACTGAACTGAACTGAGTGATAGTTTAGAAACTTGATGTGGTGACTTTAATTGTAATATCATAAAAATATCTGGATTAATAAAATATATATCAAATCAATTATATTTCCTCCTACAGAAAATTAAAATGAATTATAAGCAACAGTATATGCCAGTTGCTAAAAAGAACAGAATAGAAAATAAATTCAATAGTTATTCAGAAGAAAGAGGTATTACATATCCTAGGTGGTCAACAGAGGATTTGAGGAACAGACAGAACTTGAATTACATCTTGAAGAAGATATAAGGTTGACATAGGTAGAATGGAAACATCATGCTAATTGAGAGATAAAAGTTTAAGATAGTAGAGTCTATGATTCATAACTCATTTTTAGAAGATAGAAATTAGAGCTATCTGGAGTAGGAAATGTATCAAAGAAATAGAAAAAGTTAGAAAAAATGTTAGGGTGAGTTTGTTGAAGGCCTTGATTGCCAATCATGTAAGAAACGAGTTGCCAGTCCAGGTTCAATGCATGATACTGGATGCTTGGGGCTAGTGCACTGGGACGACCCAGAGGGATGGTATGGGGAGGGAGGAGGGTGGAGGGTTCAGGATGGGGAACACATGTATACCTGTGGCGGATTCATTTTGATATTTGGCAAAACTAATACAATTATGTAAAGTTTAAAAATAAAATAAAATTTAAAAAATAAATAAATAAAATAAAAACTAAAAAAAATTTTTTAATTTATTTGTTAACAGTGAGGAGTCTTTGAATGTTTGAAATTTGAAAAATGTCAGATTGTGTTTTAGGAAAATTAATTGGATATGCAGAGTAGATAAAAAGAGAAAATTTCTAGAATTGTACAACCCTGGTTTTCTTCTTATGCTAATATTATGAACTGTCCCATAATTGGCCATTATTTTGATTTTTAAATAGGTCAATAAATAGTTTTAAAATGTCTCAGTTTAATTCTGAATACAGGAAGTATCAGTAGTTGTAAACCCATATGAACAAAAGCTCTTTGGGTCCTCAATAGTTTTTAAGAATATAAAGTTGTCTCAAGTCTAAAAAATTTGAAAACATCTTTTCTAAATTAATTAAATTCCTTCTGGTCTTTTTAGTTGCACTTTGTACTTTGTATGTTGTACCCTTGTTATTGTAGATACATAGCATTGGTTATTTTATAAATAACTGTACATACATAGATTTATAAATAAATATCCATAGCACATGTATACAGAAATACTCAATATACTCCAAAATGTCTGGAAAATTTCTTAATGATATTTTAAAACATCAAGTTGCAAATTATAATTAACATGTAAGTAAATAGTAAAGCATGTAAAACATTTAGGCTTGATCAACTTTATTACTAATTTAATGTTAGTATGGTTTTAATTAAAGAGTAAGTCTAAGATATGTGTTTGCACTGCTTTGACTTTTGTACCTTGGTCACAAGTCAAGAACAATAAAGAATTCTGTGGCGGATTCATTTCGATATTTGGCAAAACCAATACAATATTGTAAAGTTTAAAAATAAAATAAAATTTAAAAGTTAAAAAAAATAAATAAATGTGTGTTGTGTATTTGACACACGAAAATCCTATATCATAGTATTATGTTTTTTAAATATCCTGCATGTGACTGCTCAAATTATTATTAAACGTGCATGTGAGCATGCACACACGATATTGTAAATTCAAAGGAATTGCCTTCAAAGAACATTATACTCTTGATTCTGTATCCTCCTGTCTGTCTTGGATGTCTTCAGTCCCTCCCTTCATTGCCTTTTGTTCACAAAAATATGCTTTCCAAATTGTTCTCTCAATAAAGCTGTTTTAAGATATTCATACACCCTACGTACTATTGTTTCTCAAGACCACCCAACATAAATCTAACGTTAAAATGTTTGGAAATTTTCTTAATGATATTTTAAAACATCAAGTTGCAAATTATAATTAACTTATATAAGTAAATAGTAAAGCACGTAAAATATTTAGGCTTGATCAACTTCGTTACTAATTTAATGTTATTATGGCTTTAATTAAAGAGTAAGTCTAAGATATGTGTTAGCACTGCTTTGATTTTTGTACACTGATTTTTTATTTTTGAAAGCATATTTTTATAATCAAATGGCAAAATACGTCCATAATTTTCATTAGATACAGTATAACTATTTAAAACTTTTATATAGATTTTCTTTTGAAATTACTTGGTCTAAAGTAACTCATTTTATTTATCATTTGCTATTTTTGAAAACTCATTTCTGCAAATATTGTACTTTCTAGGGAATTCTTGCAAAGAAAAAAAATTATCTGATTGTTTTTGTATGTTATGAAAAAGTATTATTAAATTTAATAAATAAAGAAGTTGGCATAATATATTTTATAAGTTAAATATTTGATAATCTCTAGTTTTTAATTTTCCTGTCAAATTTTACTGTCAGTGTCTAAGTTTCAAAGTTTTAAATACATTATAAGTACTTGATGTTTTCATGTGCACTAAGCTTTGTGCCTATGGGCCAGATGAATAAAATGTTCATGCCTCTAACTCTGAAATCTTTTCAAAAGACTGCCCTGCCCCCTTTTCCCCACTCCAGTACTCTTGCCTGGAAAATCCCATGGACGGAGGAGCCTGATGGGCTGCAGTCCATGGGGTCGCGAAGAGTTGGACATAACTGGGCGACTTCACTTTCACTTTTCACTTTCAGGCATTGGAGAAGGAAATGGCAACCCACTCCAGTGTTCTTGCCTGGAGAATCCCAGGGACGGGGGAGCCTGGTAGGCTGCGGTCTATGGAGTCACACAGAGTCAGACACAACTGAAGCGACTTAGCAGCAGCTCCCTTTTCACTTAACACCAAATTTCTTGAACATATAGACTAAATTTGTTCACTTTTCCTCAATTTAACACTTGCATCCTAACTTTTAATCTGCTTAATGGCTTTATCTCTTCAAGGCCAGCAGTGACCTCATAAGTGCCTAAACCAGGGTAAGTGCCTATTTCCAATAGTCATAAACATTCTCTGAATATTATGGCACTGTCAACATCCCTCATTCTATTCCTAATTCTCACTCTTTCTCTAATCCTGCACTATCCTAATCTATACATTTATTTTAAGATGCTTAATTTTGTGTAGCCATATGTATCAGTCTTTCTTGATAATTTATGATATTGTTTTTTATGCTTAAAAGTATTTTTCCATTCTACTATCTGAAATACATTTATTTCTTGCTTTTGTAATTTAAGTTTAAAATATATCTCTTAAATTCTTTTGGAATTAATTTTGGCACATGGTTTGAGATGGAACTCTAAACTGATATTTTGTTCCTGAAAATAGCTAGCTAACTTTTTCAACATTAGTTATTAAATATTACATTGTTCATTACATTGTAATGAAAGTCATTACATTTTTCAACTGATACAGTGCCTCCCTCTCCTTTACCCTATATTGGCTATCTTGTTTTGTCTATTGTTGTATCTTTCTGTCTATATACTCACATTAATGTATTATAGATTAGCAACTGCTGAAGTGCCTCATTACACTTATCAGATAGCTCTGATCCTAGGTATTACTACATACTCTCAGATATATCCTCTAAAATTCTGCAAGATAATCAATACTTTTTCCATATAACAGCGCTTCAAAGAGATTAAGACATTGGTCATACCAAGGCAAAGCATCTGTAGTTTCTTCAGTCATACATCATACACATGGATTCCAGAATCTCCATTAGTTATATTACTTACCTAAAACCAGTTTTTTATTTTTATTTTTTATTTTTTAATTTTATTTTATTTTTAAACTTTACATAATTGTATTAGTTTTGCCAAATATCAAAATGAATCCGCCACAGGTATACATGTGTTCCCCATCCTGAACCCTCTCCTCCTCCTCCTCCCCCATACCATCCCTCTGGGTCGTCCCAGTGCACTAGCCCCAAGCATCCAGTATCGTGCATCAAACCTGGACTGGCAACTCGTTTCTTACATGATATTTTACATGTTTCAATGCCATTCTTCCAAATCTTCCCACCCTCTCCCTAACTAGATCAATATAGTTAGCCCAAGACAGAATACTGCTCATTATTTCCCTTAATATAGGCCATAAACTACAGTAATATAATCTGTCTTCCTTAATAATATTTTTAATCATTTCATTATTTTAGAATATTGATATAGTAAAAAGTGTGCCTATCAAAAAGAAATTTTATTTCGGGCTTCCCTTGTGGCTCAGCTGGTAAAGGATCTGCCTGCAATGTGGGAGACCTGGGTTTGATCTCTAGGTTGGGAAGATCCTCTAGAGAAGGGAAAGGCTACCCACTCCAGGATTCTGGCCTAGAGAATTGCATGGACTATCCATTGGGGTCACAAAGAGTCAGACACGACTATATTTTCAAGATTATTTTATAAAGTTTAGTATAATGATTCATATTTTATGTAAATAAGTATCAAATATTCCCTTCTAACACATGATTATTTTATAATATATCTTCAAATTAATTATTTTTAAAGCATTATTTGAGGATAAATAAATTTCAAAATGATCTTAAGTGGTATATGCAGATTGAAAATGTATTAAAATAAATGTAAATTAAAATATAAATCACATAGTGTTAAAACTGAAGAAATACAATTTGCTATTCTAATCTGATTAATAGAATCCTTCTACAATTTCATCTAGTTTTTAAATGATGAGGTAAGAGAAATTGTTGTTCAGTTGCTAAGTTGTGTCCAACCAACTCCTTGTGACCCCATGGACTGTGGTACGCCAATCTGCTCTGTCCTGCACTGTCTCCTGGAGTTTGCTCAGATTCACGTCCATTGAGTCAGTGATGCTGTCTAATCATCTTATCCTCTGCTGCCCCTTTCTCCTTTTGCCTTCAATCTTTGCCAGCATCAATGTCTTTTCCAATGAGTCAGCTCTTTGTATCAGTCTGCCAAAGTACTGGAGCTTCAGCTTCAGCATTAGTCCTTCCAACAAATATTCAGTGTTGATTTCCTTTAGGATTGACTTATTTGATCTCCTTGCTGTCCAAGGGACTCTCAAGAGTCTTCTCTAGCACCACAATTCAAAAGCATCAGTTCTTTGGTGCTCAGCCTTCTTTATGGTCCAACTCTCACATCCATACATGACTACTGGAAAAATCATGGCTTTCACTATATGGACCTTTGTCGGCAAAGTGATGACTCTGCTTTTTAATATGCTGTCTAGGTTTGTCATAGCTTTTCTTCCAAGGAGCAAATGTCTTTTAAACCTGTCACTGTTTATTAAATTCACCAAATTCTTAAAGATAGTTTAGATTTCCAAGCTTCTTTAGTTTTTTTCTTCTTGGCTTCCTTCCTGAATTAGATTTTTTTAACCCTCTCTAAAAATACTTATCTTCTCTACAAAACTATAGCTAGAAAACAGTCTCAGACTTTTCACTTTTACATCTAGCCAAAAACAAATAAATAAAGTTTGTATTCATATTGAATGTTATTGGTAACCATCTCAGACACAAAGACAAACACAACAAATACACCCCATGTCACTCCAGATAGTTCCTGATGTTTTTACATCCTGGAATTTCTCCTGGCTAGTTGCTGAGTTCCTGGAAGCATTTATTTCCATTCTTTCTGGATGATTCCCTTCTCAATGCCTATATGCTATATTTACTTTCTAGGAAGTGGAGCATAATACCGGAATGAACCACCTTGTTATCTAACCTAGCATCTTTCACTCAATATAATAGAACACAGTTTCTCAACATACACTTCACAGCAATGGTTCAGATTATTTCTATCTCATTTACTCATCCTTCTTACTCTGCCCATTTCCTCAGGTTCTAGGCCCAATAGATGTTGAGGCCAAGAGAGAAGAATAGGGAATTAGAGAAGTCAAGGATCATTGTAAACCTGGCTAATTTTGAGAATGCGCACATGAGAAAAAGTTAGGGTGGGAATGATAACGTGTTTAAGTTTTGTGAAGTTTGAAGCGATGGCAGTTCTCTGTATCTTGTTCTTGAATTTTGCATAAGCAAATCACTCTGTGATCTAAATTCACAATAAAATTCTGGCTATGCTAGATGTATAAAGTTGACAGAAATGTTTGTTAGTAATAAAAAATAATTTTGCATAGCACCAAAGAATTCTGCGTGATATTGGACTTTTAAAAATATGGCAGTAATGTTAGTGTTTTTTACAGTTTTCATATTTACTCATCATTCCCAGTATTCACAGTGTTAAAGGAAAGTATCTGTCAGTATCACTTGAAGTGGCCTCACATGTACTCCTCTAACCCTTTAATCTGTAGTCTACTGTCACATCCTGGAATGTCGTCATTATCCATACTCTGATCACAATCCCAAGGTCTTCAAAAGATGAATGAGTCAGAAGGTCTCAGTTTGATTACAGTTGTATGCAGGGCTTAAATTTTACTTGTGGGAGTGATACTGAAACGTGTATAATTACTCTTTCTATTCAATACCATCATCTGCTGATAAACCGGGATCAATGGACTCTTTAATCGTGCTGTGGAAATGAGAATTCTTTGGATTGAAGTGGCTAGGTAGTCCTCAGTTCTTTCCTTACAATTATTTTTCATTTTGAATTTGCTAATTATTATGGTAATATATTTTAGCCAATAGCTTCTCAGTCATATTATTGCTGTTATCAACTACTTTTAAAGGCGTAACTTCACCCCAGTGTTCATCGCAGCACTGTTTATAATAGCCAGGACATGGAAGCAACCTAGATGTCCATCAGCAGATGAATGGATAAGAAAGCTGTGGTACATATACACAATGGAGTATTACTCAGCCATTAAAAAGAATACATTTGAATCAGTTCTAATGAGGTGGATGAAACTGGAGCCTATTATACAGAGTGAAGTAAGCCAGAAAGAAAACCACCAATACAATATACTAACGCATATATATGGAATTTAGAAAGATGGTAACAATAACCCTGTGTACAAGACAGCAAAAGAGACACTGATGTATAGAACAGTCTTATGGACTCTGTTGCAGAGGGAGAGGGTGGGAAGATTTGGGAGAAGGGCATTGAAACATGTATAATATCATGTATGAAACGAGTTGCCAGTCCAGGTTCGATGCACGATACTGGATGCTTGGGGCTAGTGCACTGGGACGACCCAGAGGGATAGTATGGGGAGGGAGGAGGGTTCAGGATGGGGAACACATGTATACCTGTGGTGGATTGATTTTGATATTCGGCAAAACTAACACAATTTGTAAAGTTTAAAAATAAAATAAAATTTAAAAAAATAAAATAAAGGTGTAACTTCTTCATGACAAGTTCTTTGTGATTAAGATTAGTTTATTCATTTATGCCAATGTGTGTGTGTGTGCTCAGTCATGTCCAACTCTTTGTGACCTCCTGGACTGTAGCCCACCAGGCTACCTTGTCCATGGAATTTTCCGGGCAAGAATACTGGAGTGGGTTGCCATTATTTAGTCTAGGAAATCTTTCCGACCCAGGGACCAAACCTGCATCTCTTGCATCTCCTGCATTGGCAGGCAGATTCTTTACCACTAGCACCAACTGATGCCAATAGTTGTTATAAATGAGCACCTCAACTAATTTTAGTCCGCTTTTAGCGAAATCAAAGCTTTAAGTTTTTTGAATTTTTAGTGACAGCTAGTAATTTAATCCATAAGTCACTGTTTTGTCTTTGACTATAAAAAGAAAGATGTTTTTACTGTTCTGACTCTAAGAAAGGGAATAAAAATTGTTGTGCTATTAAAAGCCAAATGATTTATTGGTCTGAGATTTAGAATGAAATAAAATAATGCTTATAAATTGTATATAATTTTTTAGAACCAAATATGAAATATTTTGATAATTAAACTAATTTTAATGTTCCTCTCCTTCAAGTAGAAATGGAATTATGTTTAATTTTCAAAGTGTCTCTGAAAGAAGTAGCAGTTTATTTATAGACAGTACTCAGTGAAAAGAATGATATATTTACCTCTAATCAAGGATTAATTATTTAAAGCAAATGTGTCCAAAAGCAGAGTATCATAAATCTTATATAGACCACTGTAAATAAATTGCTTATAAGAAGACAAAAGACTCATATACTACTACTTTAAGTCTGTGTCAGTCTTAAATTAATTTTTAAGATGATTTATGAGTCATTTATTTTCTTATAAACAACTTACATGTGGAACTTATATATGAACCAAGTTTTATCAAGATGTGAAAATTATATAAGATGTATTTGCTTAAGGATTTGTAACTGACAATATTTTGTTTCCAGGTGTCAACCTGAAACATAAGCAGGTGATCTTTAGTAATGTGTACATGCTGTTTAAAATTGACTTCTCAAAAGTTATAGTAAAACAAACACCAAATTATCTTAGATTGAAATAAATTTGTTAAGCAAAGTGACTGCTTAACATGAAGACAGATTTTATTTTCAGGCTAGTGCTGGATTAGGACCATTAGGTTGGTATGCTGTGCACGTGCTGACTTCGCTGCAGAGTGGCAATAGTTCAGTGTTTGAGTTGGGAAAAAAGTAAGTTCATTTTCCCTGTGTTTCTTTATAGGATGTCACTTGGATAGGTGGTACAAAAGACTTTGTGGAGGTGGTGACCTCTAGCAGGTTCCAGATTCTCTTACTTTTCCCAGGAACCCTAGAATTCACTATTGTAAGATAACACAATTGATACATGTGGTTGATAATGCTAATCTTGTCTTTGGATCACATTATCCTAAAAAGCATGCTCTATAACTGTTAAATAATAGATCTAAGACAGAACCTTGGAATACACTAAAAGAAATTAGAAAACTAATCAAATCAAAGCCAGCAAAAAAGAAACACAAGTACATAAATTATTACCAAAACCCAGAAAGTGTAATTCCCATCAAACCAGCATGAAACTCAAAACAGTTCCACATGATTGCATAATTGTTAGTATCGAATGTAACTGAAATGTTCCGCAACCAGAGAATTGATTCCACACTATCATCATCACTGGGGGGTGGGAGGGTAAATCAATTACGGTTTTTATCACTCCTATATCTATTGTATAATGATGTGGAAAACCACTTAAATAACTTGTTGGGTTAGGTAAAAAGAATCGTGTCCTTCATTCGGGAATTTTTTAAGAAAATAAATGAAACACTAGAAAATCTTTAGAAAGTACATTGGCTTGTGGTACAGTGATGGCAGTGTTTTGTTTTGAAAGAATTTAAGTTACAACAGCTTGTTTCAGCAGGGTTAGAACTATGCCAGGATTAGAAGCAAACTATTCAGTTGTGCAACAAATAGGATGATTCCACTGGCATATTACTGAGTAATGTCATAGGAACACCACTGAACTGTATTACACAGAATTAAATTTCTATACCAATTTATTGACCTTTTCCTTATCATTTACAGCCTCTCTGGAACATAAAGGAGCCAATTTTCCTCTTTGCACCAGGGAAAGCATATTCCCTCAATCAGCCAGAAGGAAATACTTTGCTTGCCCTGTTATCTTTGTAGGTTCTATACTTTTATTCAGAAAGAATTCTTTATGTTTGGCAGATGTAAAATATGTACATCTGCCAAATACAACACTTTACTATGTTCTAAAAATGGCTCCAAAATTATCACAAGTACAGATACCATAATACCAGTAGATGTGAGGTAAATATCAGATTTTTATGTGAAATAGAAAATAATCTCTTCCTACTGCCTAAAAACTCTCTCCCATTTTCTGACTTTTCCTGAAGCCTCAAATACATTCCAAAGGAAGCCAAATTTTTTATTACATAAGACTAGAGAGAAGGCTCAAAATACAAATATACCAGGGAGACATAACGCAGAGACATAAATTCATATGTGTTGTAAGTGTCTATATCTTCTCTGAGAGCAAAATGTGACTGTGCTAATGGAATAAGTATAAGGACACCAAGAATGAAAGAGGAAATGGTCACAAAAGGGAGAAATTATGGACACTTTCTTTCACACTTTGCTTACAACTAGCTCTAGGAGTCAAGTAGGTTTCACGTAATTCACAGAGACACCAGCTTAGAAGATGAACCACATATCCACATTATCCCTCTATTTTGACTTTGTTACGTCCTATGAAGTTTTGCTGGCATGTATATAATGTAATCTTCCCTCTTTAATTTATATTTAAATATTCTGCCACCCAGGCAATAAGACAATTCTAAACACTTGGTTTTTAGATCATACTGGTAATCAGCATTGAAAAATTAAAGCATGATTTAAAGCCATTTTGGTGATTGGTTCTTAATAAGTCTTAGGCACTCATTCTTTGCTAGCAGTCTTAACAAAGACTTTTATTAATACTGAGTAGTTATGTTTTCAACAGAATGAAAATGGAAAGTAAAAGAAATTTTTAAAATATGAATTTACAGAGAAAGATACTGAAACTATAAAAAGGCAGTCCAGCTACCTGAAACTGTACCAGAAATAATCACATTTGCCCTTTTTGTATTACAAAGTTTGTGTCTAGTACTTCTCTTCCATTTCCATTACCATTACTTTAGTCCAGTGCTTCATTATTTGTACCTAAACTAGTTCTTAACCAGACCACTCTTCAGTCTCTCTGACTTTATATTTACCTATTTTTATTCATAAAGGTCAGGTGGTCTGGTATTCCCATCTCTTTCAGAATTTTCCACAGTTTATTGTGATCCACACAGTCAAAGGCTTTGGCATAGTCAATAAAGCAGAAATCAATGTTTTTCTGGAACTCTCTTCCTTTTTCGATGATCCAGCAGATGTTGGCAATTTGATCTCTGGTTCCTCTGCCTTTTCTAAAGCCAGCTTGAACATCTGGAAGTTCACGGTTCACGTATTGCTGAAGCCTGGATTGGAGAATTTGGAGCATTACTTTATTAGCGTGTGAGATGAGTGCAATTGTGTGGTAGTTTGGCATTGCCTTTCTTTGGGACTGGAATGAAAACTGACCTTTTCCAGTCCTGTGGCCACTGCTGAGTTTTCCAAATTTGCTGGCATATTGAATGCAGCACTTTAACAGCATCATCTTTCAGGATTTGAAAGAGCTCAACTGGAATTCCATCACCTCCACTAGTTTTGTTCATAGTGATGCTTTCTAAGGCCCACTTGACTTCACATTCCAGGATGTCTGGCTCTAGATGAGTGATCATACCATTGTGATTATCTTGGTCGTGAAGATCTTTTTTGTACAGTTCTTCTGTGTATTCTTGCCACCTTTTCTTAATATCTTCTGCTTCTGTTAGGTCCATACCATTTCTGTCCTATATCGAGCCCATCTTTGCATGAAATGTTCCCTTGGTATCTCTAATTTGAAGAATTGATGCTTTTGAACTGTGGTGTTGGAGAAGACTCTTGAGAGTCCCTTGGACTGCAAGGATATCCAACCAGTCCATTCTGAAGGAGATCGGCCCTGGGTGTTCTTTGGAAGGAATGATTCTAAAGCTGAAACACCAGTACTTTGGCCACCTCATGTAAAGAGTTGACTCATTGGAAAAGACTATGATGCTGGGAGGGATTAGGGGCAGAAGAAAGAGGGGACGACAGAGGATGAGATGGCTGGATGGCATCACCGACTCGATGGACATGAGTCTGAGTGAACTCCGGGAGATGGTGATGGACAGGGAGGCCTGGTGTGCTGTGATTCATGGGGTCGCAAAGAGTCAGACACGACTGAGCGACTAAACTGAACTGAACTGATTCATAAAGGACATGTTATAATGGTTATTCTTTTGCTTCCAAACTTTCAGTGGTATACCCTATTAAAAGCAAAACAAAATAAAGCCTCTTTTTCTTGGAATTCAATGCCCTCCAAAATTTGACTCCAGCCTACTTGTACAATTTTCTCCCATTGTTCCTCTACAACTTACATGGGCCTTTGGCTCCAAACTGATTTGCTCATTGTCTTTCTCTCCCATACAAATTGCCAGAAACTTTTCTTGCATCTGCCCACCAGTTCCCGTAATTACATAGAGTCTCTGTTTCAGTATTTTCCAAATATTGCCTCATGGACTGGCTGCATGGAATCACATGACGAACTCTTTAAAAATTTTCAAACGCCCAGTTCCTACTCCTAAGAAAGTCTGATCCAATAGGTTTGAGGGGAGGCTTAGGAATCAGTATTTTAACAGCTTCCATTTAGCAACATATTTCTTTCAAAGCCAAATTAAAATTCAAGTTTCTCCATAATTTTTTACAGTTTTCTAATCTGTCATCATCTATTTTACTTTAAGAATGCATTGCTATACTACAAAAGCAATCACCTCTATTTTATTGTTCCTCATAATTTTAGCCTATTTTTTAAATCTGATTTACAAGCTATTTGAGGAGATTACCTTACAACTTCTACAAATCTCTAGTACTTATTATAAGGCTTTGTACTTGGCAGACTCTCATTAAGTGCTGAAGGACAGAATAATGCATAAACCCCATGTTAACTAGTGTGTCATACTTTAAATCAGCAAATGTAAATTGTTAATACTCCAGGATTCAAAGAATTAATGTGTGTCTTAATCATGCTAAACATTAGAAGAACCTAAGGGTAAAGATTGATTAACCAGAAGTATTTGTTAAATTTTCCTTTAATTTTCATTACATTTTTGGAGATCATCTAATTAGATAAGAAGCACAAAATTCCATGGTTTATTCAAACTATAGTTCATCTCAGATCATATTTTATTATGCCAACTCAATCAGCTCCATGTTTGATTCCAAACATCTCTAGTTTTCTAATCAGTTATAGGTTTCATTTTTAGTTTTGGCTAAACCTCTCTTGAACCTGTTTATATTTTTAGCATGCAGTACTTATATGTGTAACAACTTACATATGTTTCCTGTTTGCTGTGTAGTATAGCACATCTATTTTTCTGCCTTGCTCCTAGAGCATTAAGGCTTTAGGTGCATGCTAGTTCTAATATTTCATAAGTTGACTAACAAGTCTCTATTCTGCTTCTCCATATTTTTATGATTTTATAGACACTGAATATAGTTCATCTTAATAAACATTTATTTATCTAGATCATAGCCCAGATTTTTTAGCATGAATCTTACATCATTCATTCATTCTAATTCTAGGATGCTTCCATTGTACTGTGTAGTCCCTATTCGTGCTAAGCAAAGAGGATAACATCTGTCTTCCAGATGTAAATATACCATGTTGTTTACACAGAACTATTATAATATGTTCTGTTTTGTGTCTTACTTTCTTCCTGATGATGCCCATTACTTTATTGGTCTCTTGACTAAAAGTATATATTAATATCTTTAGGAAGACATCCAGAGTGATTGCTTGATGCTTTTTCATGAGGAAGTTATTGTTCAGAGCCCTTTGTCTTATAAATATAATTTAAATTTTACTGCAAACTCATGAGAAAACTCATCTGCCAGTTTTTGACTTAGGTATATACACATATTATCTCTTCCAGAATCTTATCATCATTAGCTTATTTTACTAATTTAAAGATGGTAGCATAATCTGTAAACTTGGAATTTTCACCACATATTCTTACTGTTAGAAAATGTTGACTAACTGTGATCATTTTAGTGATCCCTGAGGAATCTCACCATTATATATTTTCAAAGTATTCACTCAGACTAATTCTTTATTTTGGGTTTGTACTTTTTCTTTAACCAGTGATTCTCAGAATGATAGGCTAGGTGTTGGGGATGGGGCAGGCATTTTTGAACATCCTTCAGGGAAAAAGATTTCAGAATTACTAGGAGTTTTTAAAACTGCACATATTTCATGAAGATTCTAATATTTCCTCCCCATCCTTGAAAAGTCATGCCCTGCTCAACCCATCCCTTATGGGATTATTGCTGTAATTAGACAATGATACTAATAAAAGTATTCTGTATACAACAGGTATTTGAGGGTGGTCAAAGTTCACAAAGGCAGGTTTTAAAAGTATCTCTTCAATGAAAATGATCAGCTTTATTTTAGGACTGTAGTATAACTTCTTTAAAAAAAAAAACAACTTGGTTTTTGAACCCCATCATATAATTTTGAAGATCAAAAAAAATGATGTCGACCTGCTTATTTCTCAAAGAGCTATATAGTAAATGGCTATGGTTTTCCTCTTACATAAACCGTCTTGCCTTTCCTCAACATCTGTTCTACAAAATCGTGAAAGTTTGTAGCAAGATAGTAGTGATACAGGAAAAATTAGGCAAGAGAGAGAAAGTGACAAAGCATAAAATATAGAGAAAGAGAAAAAGCATAAAATACCGTGGCATTTGGGGCTTGGTTTGCTGTGCTTGTAGCGTATACAAGGTGAACTGCCAAGAGAAAAAACAATAAACATAGCATAACCAAATCATGAAAACCTTATGTGGCTAGTTGAATTTAGGTTTTTATCCTATAGGAGACAGGAGCCACTGAACGGCTTAGGAAGATGTTTCTGTTAATAGCGTAAGAGATGGATTGCTAAGACGCAAGGCCAGTGAAGAGATGACAGCTCTAGTCTAGACAGAAGCTGATGAAGTCCTTCTCCAAGGCAAGGGTGATAGGCATTGGGGTTGGAGATGAGTGTACTTGTTTCCTCAATACATTATACTTGTGTATATTACTAATACTGATTCTCAATCCTACTTTGAGACACAACCTCATGCAACAACCTCAAAGTATTATTGATGCTTAGAGAATTTGATAATGTTATAGCTACCACAGCACAATTCCAATATGCCAAAATTGAATGTATAAATGTCCAAGTTAGGGCCTAGAGAAGACAATTTTATTATTTATTTTGAACGTAATATTAAATTTATAATTTATCAATTATCTTCCAGAATAGTTATGTCCTTTGTACATTCCATAATCTTCACTAGTCTCAGCTACATTCATGTTACATCTCACTTGTTTATCTTTCAAAGTTGTGTTCTAACTTAACTGAAAGCAAACTAAGCTAAGCAGGAGAAGAAAGAGCAGTCATAGACTGAATAAAGCTAAGTTAGCTTTCCTCCCGCTGGTAAGAGTCATTGTAATTTGCCCTCACCTTTCTTCCCCAGGCTTTCTAGTTGTGGGCTGTTGAGAGCAGATCCTGCACAAGGAGTCAGGAGACACGGAGTTAAAACAGAACGATGAGAGAGTTTAAGCTATATTAGCCCACACTAATATAAAAGAGAATCGAGGGACTGGATTAAAGATATTTCTGAAGAAAAGCTGGATCTCTAGCCAGTGTAAGAAAAAGAAGGATTGCAGAACAGCTCCACGTTAAGAAATTTTATTCAAGAATTATCTAAATTTAGTAGATGTATATATGTTAGAAGCTTACTGTTTATCCTGCAAAATACTTTCATTGGAAAGAATTTTGGTTAAAATATTTTAAATAACGGGATCCTTTTTATGCATTCAGATGTGATTAAGGTATAAGAAACGCAATCATCAATTTTTCAAAGTTATATCTATTATGTAAACCAGAGTGCCTATTCAGTTCAGTTCAGTCGCTCAGTTGTGTCCTACTCTGCCACCCCATGAATCGCAGCACGCCAGGCCTCCCTGTCCATCACCAACTCCTGGAGTTGACCCAGACTCACGTCCGTTGAGTCAGTGATGCCATCCTGCCATCTCATCCTCTGTCATCCCCTTGTCCTCCTGCCCCCAATCCCTCCCAGCATCAGAGTCTTTTCCAATGAGTCAACTCTTCGCATGAGGTGGCCAAAGTACTGGAGTTTCAGCTTTAGCACCATTCCTTCCAAAGAAATCCCAGGGCTGATCTCCTTCAGAATGGACTGGTTGGATCTCCTTGCAGTCCAAGGGACTCTCAAGAGTCTTCTCCAACACCACAGTTCAAAAGCATCAATTCTTCGGCGCTCTGCCTTCTTCACAGTCCAACTCTCACATCCATACATGACCACAGGAAAAACCATAGCCTTGACTAGACGAACCTTTGTTGGCAAAGTAATGTCTCTGCTTTTGAATATGCTATCTAGGTTGGTCATAACTTTCCTTCCAAGGAGTAAGTGTCTTTTAATTTCATGGCTGCAATCACCATCTGCAGTGATTTTGGAGCCCAAAAAAGTAAAGTCTGACACTGTTTCCACTGTTTCCCCATCTATTTCCCATGAAGTGATGGGACCAGATGCCATGATCTTTGTTTTCTGAATGTTGAGCTTTAAGCCAACTTTTTCACTCTCCACTTTCACTTTCATCAAGAGGCTTTTTAGTTCCTCTTCACTTTCTTCCATAAGGGTGGTGTCATCTGCATATCTGAGGTTATTAATATTTCTCCCGGCAATCTTGATTCCAGCTTGTGCTTCTTCCAGTCCAGCGTTTGTCATGATGTACTCTGCATATAAGTTAAATAAGCAGGGTGACAATATACAGCCTTGATGTACTCCTTTTCCTATTTGGAACCAGTCTGTTGTCCCATGTCCAGTTCTAACTGTTGCTTCCTGATCTGCATACAGATTTCTCAAGAGGCAGATCAGGTGGTCTGGTATTCCCATCTCTTTCAGAATTTTCCACAGTTTATTGTGATCCACACAGTCCAAGGCTTTGGCATAGTCAATAAAGCAGAAATAGAGTGTTCCATATACAAATAGTGACCTTTCACCTCTTTGATTTTAAGTTCAATCAATGCAATAATTAGCACAAGGGAATTCAGCTCAATTTTCTATGATATCTCTTCTGTGATGATACTTAGAGTATCAAAATTTTTCCTCAAAAAAATCAGGATTACCCTTACTTTTTTGATGCCTTAAGAATATGCATACTGTGTCTTCACTACCTGGATGCACAGTTTATAGACTATTCTAGCCAATATAGTGCAGGTATCAACCTCATATGATCAAGTTAAACAAGAGTAACTTGTCTTTTTTTCACAGAAAGACAAGCCGTCTAGCATTAAGTGTGGAGAAGTGCCAGAGAATGAAGTATACAGTTTTTCAGATAAGCTACAGTTTGCATTGAAAAACATACCTGATGTCAAATAAGCCACTGTTCTTTTTATAACCATAGTAATGACCAAGGAGTATGTCGGCTTGATAGTTTTTGAATCTAAATACAATAAAACAAAGTTTTTGGCTGTGTAACTGCCATGTCTAGAGTTATACACAGATCTATTGCTCAGTGTATGGGAAATACAGAAAAACTAATTGGTAGCTCTCTTTGAGAAATGAATCACTTTTTTCTTCTTTTTTTAAATTTAATTTTATTTAACTTTACAATATTGTATTGGTTTTGCCATATATCAAAATGAATCTGCCACAGGTATACATGTGTTCCCCATCCTGAACCCTTCTCCCTCCTCCCTCCCCATGAATTGCTTTTAAGAAATGTGTCAAGTCGCTTCAGTCATGTCTGAATCTTTGCGACCCTGTGGACTGTAACCCACCAGGATCCTCTGATTCTCCAGGCAAGAATACTGGAGTGGATTGCCATTTTCTTCTCCAGGTAATCTTCCCAATCCAGGGATAGAACCCGCGTCCCTTATATCTCCTGCATTGCCAGGCAGGTTCTCTACCACTAGCGCCACCTGGGGCAGCCCCCTTTATTCATTTCCCTTTAGGAAATAGAGACCTGCTATTAGCCCACATGATAGGAAAAACTCTCAGTGGCAAAATAGTGAGGAAGAGAAAAGATTAGTGTCAGTCCAGGAAGGAAGGACTTCTGAAAACAGGACAGTCTTGAAAAAGTCTATCAAGATGGGCAGTATCTGAATCAGTGAGAAACAGACTAGAGAGAACTAGACTAAGACAAATGGAAGGGGTAGGCAAGGGATAATGTGGTACACGGATGCCAACCATCCACGCTGGATCCTGACGCGGTAGAGTTTAGCTTGGGCAGAATTTCTTTAAGAAAGAAATATAAAAATCAATATATGAAAAAAAAACCAAGTAAAACAAAAAGCAAACATATGACTCTCGTCTTTGATAGTTACTTTACACATGAAGACCATATACAGCTTTGACCTCTAATATGCCTCCGCTCAGTACAGAAAATTATATTGCCAAGTCAGAGAACTTGTACAATTTTTACAAGTGCCAGAGGGGTTTCAGAATCGTTCAGTAATTAATATATAAGACTGACTTTTTTCAGGCTATAATGAATGCAATGTGTGGGGGTTAAAATATTTGTTTTATGACTTGACTGTTGTTAGAACATTTTTGGAATTCACTAATACTCCCACCTCAAATACTTGGTAATAATTGCATACACTGTGAAGAAATGTCAAAATATAAGTAGTAAAAACAAAGGAATCTTGGTATGACAGCCTTAGAATTTGAGCTAATTTGATTTCATGTATATTCCAGAACCTACAGTGCATTCAGGGATTATATGTGGACACCCAGTACTTACCCACAACATGTAAATTATATTTTATTCCACTAAAAATTACACTTTACTTTTCATAAGCATAACTATATGTCTGAGCATATTGCTTACTGTGTGTGTATCAGTGATTATATATGATATAATTAAGTGTACAGTTTATCAATTTCTAGGGACAATAGGTTTTGGGGGCTTTTTGTGAGGGGTAGGGCATGGGAGAACTTCAGAAGTAACTTAAGTAAGTACCAGGGAGAGGATATCAGTGTTCTTCCTCTCTTCAAAGTCCAGGGCCTGCCTCTTGTATGATACTTGATGTTCTGGTCTAACTTTTCATGTATGAGTTGCCATAGCACTAACGAAATGTGAAGCCTGATTTTGGTAGAGACAAATGAGGCAGTCGTGAGGTATGGTGCCAAGGAGGAAAGTGATAGCTGTGGAAACTTCAGCTCCAGGCAGTGGGTGTGCTAGTAAATATCTAACAATTGACTCTGCAGAAGAAAAGGCTCTGATTTGTAGTATTTGCCAGTTTCCACGGTGTAAATACTCCCACATGTCCAATTTCATGTCATTATCAAGCTCCAAACCTAGTTTAAGAGATAACTGTGGAGCTGGTAAAAGATACAACCCAGTGACTCTTAGGAGTCGAGATGATCTGGCCCCAACACACTCTGCCTCAGGCTTCAGGTACAGCTCATGCTGTGACCCACAGCCTGCCCATAGCCTCTGAAAATGTGTTTGATCATTTTTAAAAGCATAAAATAATAATATACCACATCATATAAATATTAGTTATAACTATGCTCCATGTAAACAGTGTCAGACTTTATTTTTGGGGGCTCCAAAATCACTGCAGATGGTGACTGCAGCCACGAAATTAAAAGACGCTTACTCCTTGGAAGAAAAGTTATGACTAACCTAGACAGCATATTGAAAAGCAGAGACATTACTTTGCCAACAAAGGTCCATCTAGTCAACGCTATGGTTTTTCCAGTGGTCATGTATGGATGTGAGAGTTGGACTGTGAAGAAAGCTGAGCACCGAAGAATTGATGCCTTTGAACTGTGGTGTTGGAGAAGACTCTTGAGAGTCCCTTGGACTGCAAGGAGATCCAACCAGTCCATTCTAAAGGAGATCAGTTCTGGGTGTTCTTTGGAAGGACTGATGCTAAAGCTAAAACTCCAATACTTTGGCCACCTCATGCAAAGAATTGACTCATTGGAAAAGAGTCTGATGCTAGGAGGGATTGGGGACAGGAGAAGGGAACAACAGAGGATGAGATGGCTGGATGGAATCACTGACTCGATGGAATGAGTCTGGGTGAACTCCAGGAGTTGGTGATGGACAGGGAGGCCTGTTGAGAAGGCAATGGCCACCCACTCCAGTACTCTTGCCTGTAAAATCCCATGGATAGAGGAGCCTGGTGGGCTGCAGTCCATGGGGTCGCAAAGAGTTGGACATGACTGAGTGACTTCACTTTCACTTTTCCCTTTCATGCATTGGAGAAGGAAATGGCAACCCACTCCAGTATTCCTGCCTGGAGAATCCCAGGGATGGCGGAGCCTGGTGGGCTGCCATCTGTGGGGTTGCACAGAGTCGGACACGACTGAAGTGACTTAGCAGCAGCAGGCAGGCGTGGTGTGCTACAATTCATGGGGTTGCAAAGAGTCAGACACGACTGAGCGACTGAACTGAACTGATGTTCCATATTCTATGAATTTCATAAAAACAAAATTTACAGAATAAGAGATAGAAAAGAAACCAAGCAGATTTTTAAGATATGTTAAGATAAAGATATAAGAAACTGTAACCACTTTATCAGATGGGAAAGGAGAAGCATTAAATATGATGCTGAAATCCAGGTTCCTTCTTAAACAGTTTTCCCTCTTCTACTCAAAATAAAGAAAAGAATACCACGCCACAAGAATATACAACACTGTATGGACGTATGAGGATGCGGACATTCAGGAAATGCACTAGATTTACTAAGAATAGGTATTCTGAGAAAGCTTCTGAGCTTGCTGCAGGCATCCAGTGCACCTGACACACAGAGCCTGTTGAGAGCCTACCTTCCATGTTTAAAGTGGCCAAACATACAGATCTCTCCTCCAAATTACCCCTGCAGCCAACTGCAATGTGGTAGGAGAAACAGATACACGCATGCACACACATGCGTACACATTCCCTGTCTTGAACAAAGACTGAGAGCATTCTGAAACGTCCCCGGAAACTTTTAAGATACTCTGTAATGTTTGTTGGAGAAGAAAATAGCAACCCACTACAGTGTTCTTGTCTGGAAAGTCCCACAGACAGAGGAGCCTGGTGGGCTACAGTTCATGGGGTCACATATTTGTATTCATATCACCAAAGAAGGACAGGATATGGTCAAGTATTGATTACAAGAGAAGGCAATGGCACCCTACTCCAGTACTCTTGCCTGGAAAATCCCATGGACGGAGGAGCCTGGTAGGCTGCAGTCCATGGGGTCGCTGAGGGTCAGACAGGACTGAGCGACTTCACTTTCACTTTTCACTTTCATGCATTGGAGAAGGAAATGGCAACCCACTCCAGTGTTCTTGCCTGGAGAATCACAGGGACAGGGGAGCCTGGTGGGCTGCCGTCTATGGGGTCACACAGAGTTGGACACGACTAAAGTGACTCAGCAGCAGTCTTTTAAAAAAAAATAGGAAATAAGAATAATCAAAGGAATTGTCTTACTGACCTGGACAGCAGATCATATTTTTACAACCAGTGGTAACTCTTATAACTTATTAAAAAATAAAAATTAACCAATTACTTATAGTTAAAGAGCAGAATGTTGGGCAGCCTAGTAGAAAAAAGTAAGCAAAATACTTGTGCACAAAAAAAAGTTTTGAATTTATCTGCAAAGCTTATTTTTTGTCTTTTAATTAAATTTATAGATTAAATTTTAAAAGACAAAATTTAGGAACTTCAAAAGTATCCACAACTGTAACTAATCCCATTGCTTTTATGAAACATTATCATGAAGTTGATTTTGAGTTTTGTTGTCTGGTGTATTACATTTTCACTTTGTATGAGAGTTAGAAAATATGGGAACATAAAGTTCACTCTGATTTCTATAAAGACAAAAGTTTGGCAATAGTAAAAAGGAATTTCTAGTCATTGCTTTCTTAAAGAGTTTCTTCCAGTGAGTATTATTTTAAAATGCATGAAGTCTGTTGAATCTTAAATTGGGAAACAGGGAACAGGAAAATCTTGGATGAAAAATAATCCAAATAAAACTAAAACCTCTAAATGATAATTAATTAGAAACACAAGTTAACTAGGCTGGAAGTGCATGTTTATGAGTTTAAATGACCTTTACATATGACTCAAAGCCAAATAATAGCTTTTTTGTGGATTGTGACTATTTAAATGCATTTTTTTTGTTCTGTTTGTCCAGGGAACTAATAGTTTATGTTAGTAATTATAAATAACTTAGACTTACTCATCTTATCAAGTTGAAGCCCTCACCTTAGCACCTTTCACTAAATTTTCAGAAAATCTTAACATATTTTAACTTGTTTGCTCTCCCCAACAACACTTTTGCTATGAAGTGAGTATTGGGTTGGGAAAAAATTAAGAAAGTATTATCTAACCAAAGGAAAAAATATCAGTAATAGACATAACACACAAAATGAATGAATTGTTCAATTTCATTTTACTATTATAAGCCCTTTTTAGAAATATACCATTTAATCAAGACTATAAAAACTCCTAGGTTTCTTTAATATAATGCACCCACAAACTATCTAATTTTTAAATAATATAATAAATAAAGCCTCCATGCTTGCCTTCTGTTTTCTATAGTAAATACTGAATTCATAATGCATTGGCAATCTATCATCATTGGTACCTTGAGACCACTTCAAAGATTCTGAAGATCACACTGGTAAACTCATTTCCCAAGTCTGCACTCTGGCTTCTCTCCTCTTGAAAAATAAAAATGGTAAAGTTTCCTGTTGTTGGAGGAATTTTGACTATACATTCATTCTTATAAAAGCTATTGCTATAGATTTTTAAGAAGGGATGCAAGTAGTTATATTTTGGGCTTCTCCGATTGTGCTAGTGGTAGAGAGCCTGCCTGCCAATGCAGGGGACATAAGAGATGCGGGTTAGATCCCTGGGTCTGGAAGATCCCCTTGAGGAGGTCATGGCCACCCACTCCAGTATTCTTGCCAGGAGAATCCCGTGGACAGAGAAGCCTGGCAGGCTACTGTCCACAGGGTCACAAAGAGTCAGACACAACTGAAGCGGCTTAGCCCAGCACAGTTACATTTTACCAAATTTCAAGTTAAGTCCCCTTGATTTTCCTGTTTTGTTTAATGGCATCACAATTTTCCAAATCATCTAGTTTATAAATGTAAATGCTTTTTAAAAAAATTCTTATTTCTAATCTGCTACATCTAGTTACCAGTGCTATGAATTCCACCTGTGGGATAGTTTGCCAGTGTTTTTTGCATTTCTATTACCAATACCATTGTTACCACACTTGGAATGTTATAGTATTAACTGAACTCTCTCTCTCAACCCACTCTTTTCCCAGTCCAG
Organism: Bos mutus; assembly: GCF_027580195.1. Classification (NCBI taxonomy): domain Eukaryota; kingdom Metazoa; phylum Chordata; class Mammalia; order Artiodactyla; family Bovidae; genus Bos; species Bos mutus. The sequence goes on along the minus strand of NC_091626.1, from coordinate 47,921,046 downwards.
TTCACCCGGGAAGCAGCCTCCTGCTTTCCTAAAGAAACGACACTGCTTATAAAATTTTGATAATGCTCCATGGTCCATGAAATGAAATGCAGAGTCCTTGCCTTGCATTATAGTCTTCATATTTCACTACCATTGTGCAGTAATAAAAATAATACTGGTTTGAGGATATGGCTTTAAATCTGGATTCCTCTAATTAACAGCTCTGTGCTCTTAGCAGGGTAACTAATTTTTCCATTTCTGAGTTTTCATCTCTGAAATATAGGGGCAATCCTGTCAATTTTTTAAATTACATGTACTACATTTAGCAGGCTTCCTTGGTGGCTCAGGGGTAAAACAAACAAACAAAAACACCTGCCAATGCAGGAGACATGGCTTTAATCCCTGGGTTGGGAAGATCCCCTGGAGAAGGAAATGGCAACTGCACTTCAGCATTCTTGCCTGGAGAATCCTATGGACAGTCCATGGGGTCTCCAAAAGAGTTGGACATGACCTAGTGACTAAATAACAATACACTTAACACAGTGTTATACATATTGTGGGAACGGTCATTTATCCTTTTCCCATCTTAACACTCATCAATGAAGTTAGACTGCCACTGATCCTCACAACTCTAAATCTTTTGCTCACTGAGACTACAAAGTAACCTTCCACCCATGTTCATCTGTCAATGTTTTGTTCATCTCTCAAAGCTAAGCCCAAGTACGTGATCCTCCCCTCTTTTGCCCTTTTCAGGAATTCCCAAAATATATCTCTCACTCCTTTGAGAAAGAACGCTTACAATATCTGGCCTTATTTTAGTTACTTGTGTAGTTATTTTTCCTTTTAGAGCATTAACTTCTTGAGATGGGAGAAGACAAACATATGTATGTAAATGCTTGCCCATGGTAGAAATGCTATATTTGTGAACAAATGGATATATAGGTTTTCAGAAATTTTGCTTCAAATGTTACTTACATAGCATTACATTTTACATTAACCTTTCTTAACTCTGTCAAGTAATTTTAATTGGCAGAAACAACATGTCATGTAAGATACTATCCAGCTGCTTTCTCTTTCCATTGTTACTTTCAACTTTTAAATATGTTTCTACTTCTTTTACAAAGAGTGCTATTATATAATATGATCATCAAACATATTATGGGAATTTTGGTGATAATTTGGGTCTCAGAGTAAAATAGGGTAAAAAAATAAAACTCTGAAAAATTAACTCTGAAATGTGTCTGGAATAAGAAGTGGAAAAAAAGTCTCAATAAAATATGATTAACAAAGAATTCTCTAATACCTGTAAAGTTTTAGAATGTCTTTTGAAAGTAGTTATAAAAGACAGAAAAATTAAAGCATGTAACAGCATTTGAGCCAGGTCTTATTTATGTTCATGGAAGCTCTTCCACAGTTTTCCCGATATTTTCCTCTACAACACAGTCCCCATTCTGGAGCAGTTTCCAACACACTTTTAGTTCTACAGTGAAAACGGAAAGAAGCATATTTCTGAGTATTAAAATAAAAGAATAAAACCATGGTTCAATAATACCCAACAGTGAAATGATTACATACTCGAGACAAACTGAAAATTTTCTCATATTGACTATACCCAAAGTAGAGCAGTTTTCCTAAAAGTATATTTTCTTATTTCTCCTACTTTGAGCAAGAAAATAGCATGCACATCTACTTAAAACACCAAAAGCATTCTTTTAAATACTGCCATCTAAAACGTGTGTCTGTAGGAGTAAGAGATGTTTGGTAAGAAATTAAGCTGTTAAAAATATTTCTTACAGGACTTTTCTATAAGTCCTGTTGATAACTGATAGTTATAATTCAGTAAATTATATTATTAATTCAGTAAAAAAAAAAAAAACTATCATATATCTCAGAATGCTGCATTTAAATACCTATATGGTCTAGCACTTATTACTTTACCATGCCCTTATTACACTTGCTTTACTTCAGAGAATACAAAATTGTTTTGAAAAATACTGACTTTTGATGCATGTTTTTTACATATGGTGTTCATCAAAGAACAGATATTTAACAAAAGAAAAAAATACAGAAATATAGATTGACTTTGATTTTCATGCTAGATGAATTCATAACAACTATGACAGAAATGGCAACCCACTCCAGTACTCTTGCCTGGAAAATCACATAGACAGAGGAGCTGGTAGGCTACAGTCCATGGGGTCGCAAAGAGTCGAACATGACTGAGCGACTTCACTTCATGACCTCTATATATTAGGGATACCACGTCAGCCTGGTTAACCTTTTGTTTTCAGCACCTAGCACAGTGATGACATGTTGATAAACAGGAATGTCACCTAGACATCGATGAACAGACATTCCACCTAGACTTGAGGTTCTTAATCTTTAGCATGCAGACCAATTACCTGAGAGAACTAATAACAGAGATTTTGATTCAGTGGGTGTGGACTGAGATATAGAAAACAAGCTTTTAACAAGTAAAATTGGTGACTTTACTACCCTAACATAGATGGTCCCCAAACTGAACTTTACATTGTTCTGCTCTGTAAGGATAGTCCATGCTTTCAATCCCAGCTCTCCAAAACCCCTGGAATTGGCTGATGGAGGGTGATGAGACTTAAGGCCTGTAGAGTGTTTTATGAGTACAGTTGTTGTGGAGAATAAATAGATCTTTAAGATTTCATCTATATTAAAAGTATAGATAAATTGAGTGGAACCAATACTCATTAATAGGGAATTTCACAGAAGAATTGAATTTACTTGGGGACATGTGAAGTGAAAGTTGCTCAGTCATGTCCAACTCTTTGCAATCCCATGGACTATATAGTCCATGGAATTCTCCAGGCCAGAATATTGGAGTGGGTAGCCTTTCCCTTCTCCAGGGGATCTTCCCAACCCAGGGGTCGAACTCAGGTCTCCTGCATTGCAGGCAGATTCTTTACCAACTGAGCCACAAGGGAAGCCCAAGAACACTGGAGTGGGTAGCCTATCCCTTCTCCAGTGGATCTTCCCGACCCAGGAATTGAACTGGGGTCTTCTGCGTTGCAGGCAGATTCTTTACCAACTGAACTATCAGGGAAGCCCTGGGGACATGCTGATAGGTAAATATTTTCTATATACAAAGCAGGGACACAATAAATATTGGCTATCATTATTATTACCAGGATTTTTACATAGGTTAATATTCTTCCCCCATTCTCTCTGTATGTTCTGTTTTTTCTGGAATTCAATTGGAAATGGGAAAAGGGGGAGGAACTACTTACTACATGGGAGAGATCTAACAAGTGTTTTCCCTCTGTGAACCTCTGGATGATCCTTGATATATTTCAGGGATTCCGAAGGCAATTTATTTAATCCTTTCTTCTGAGAGTGAGTGCAGTCGCTCTTTCGTGTCCGACTCTTTGCGACCCCATGGACTGTAGCCTACCAGGCTTCTCAGTCCATGGGATTTTCCAGGCAAAAGTACTGGACTGGGTTGCCATTTCCTTCTCCAGGGGATCTTCCCGACCCAGTGATTGAACCCAGGTCTCCCACATTGTAGGCAGATGCTTTACCCTCTGAGCCACCAGGGAAGCCCAGAATAACATGCTAATTCTACTTCAGTGTGGCATGCTGACAGGCATTCTAATTTTTGTTGTTGTTAAAGTGTTTCCTGGATATGTTTTGTCTCCTTACTCAATAGACAAAGAACGAGGTTAAATATAGGCCAATGGAAATACACAGAAGTGTGAAAAATACTGATATATTTGAATCACAGCAAACAAGTATATAGGTGGAAGAAAAGAAAGAGGGGAATAGCAAGTGAGGTTGAAGCCAAATATTTGAATTTGGTCCTGTAGGTGTTACATAACCATCAAATTATGAGCACTATAAGTAGGAATACAATGATCGAGTTTTGGGTTTAGAAAGACACATAGTGACAGTCTGAAGTATGGATTCGAAGCTGAGAAAATGGAAAATGTAGATATTTAAGAGATTAGTGGGTGGGACTGTGACAAGAGCCTTAACTAAATGAATTTCAAGAGGAATGGCTAGATAGTGGAAGAAGAGAAAAAAGGGAAATGAATTAATATTTACTGATAATCTCCTATTATATATACATTCTACAGTTTAACCTTTGTGCAATGCATTTTACAAGTGAAGAACTAAGGTTTGAGAACATTAAATTTATAGCTCTAAATTATAGACTAGGGGTAAAGCAAAATTTCATACCCAGGCCTGTATGACACATCTTTTTATTGGACCACACTGCCTCTCAGCTGTACCAGTTTCTGAGGAGATTTGAGGATCCAAGCTGAGAAATACTTAAGCAATAGAATAGTAGGAGGGCTCAGTGACAGAAAATGTGAGTTAATGAAGAGGAATAATGCAGGGTTTCCAGTTGGGTCAACTGGATGGAGGATGGCATAGCTCTTATGTAAGGAATAGAAGACAAGAGCAGGTTTGAGAAAGATTATGAGTTCATTTGGGAACATACTGAACTTGAAATGCCTGGAGGCTATCAGGAGAATTATCTAGTAACAATTAGCTATATGGACAAGAGCTCAAGAAAAAAAAAAGGAATGGAATTTCAGATTTCAGGATAATCAACATATAGGTCATAAGCAAAGTGACACTTACAGATACAATTATTTAGGACTATATGAGTAGAAAATGACAGTTATCATAGTAGAGAATATAGACTGGGGGACCAAACATGCTATAACTCCTCATGTACATTGATGCAGTATTTTTGGATGATTATCCAAGATTTCCACAGGTTTAAAAGAAAGGAGAACAGTCATCATTATATTGGCAGCACAGGTTTTAACAAGAGCAACATTCTATGAATTTGGACTGTCTGGAAGGAAAATAAGGTTAAAATGATAAGTCCTGACTTTAGAATATTTAAAATATCTTTTTAGTTTTGTCCTCTTTTTGTCCTTTTCATAGTAAGTTAGGCACTTAGTAGTCAACATTTACTGGGTACTTATATACACTATACCCTTTGCTGTGCTTAACATATACTCATTGTTTTAATAACCTCATAATCCTATAAATTGGGCTTCCCTAATAGCTCAGCTGGTAAAGAATCTACCTGCAATGCAGGAGACCTGGTTCCATTCTTGGGTCAGGAAGATCCCCTGGAGAAGGGATAGGTTACCCACTCCAGTATTCTTGGGCTTCCCTGGTGCCTCAGATGGTAAAGAATCCACCTGCAATGTGGGAGACCTGGGTTTGATCCCTGAGTTGGGAAGATCCCCTGGAGAAAGGAATGGCTACCCACTCCAGTATTATTTCCTGGAGAATTCCATGGACACAGGAGCCTGGCAGGCTACAGTCCATGGGATGGCAAAGAATTGGACATGAGTGTATTTATATTTACTATACCCTTTGCTGTGCTTCACATATACTCATTGTTTTAACAACTTCCTAATCCTATAAATTAGATAATATCTCTGTTACTCAATAAACAAGAAAACAAGATTCATAGAGATTATGTAATTTGCCCATGGCTACTGTTTGTGTCTTAGCTTGGATTTGAATCCAAACTAGGACTTCTTTATTACATTTCCAAAAGATTCATATCCAAGAAGCTCTCTTTAATGTATTGCTTGAATGAAAAAAAAAAATGGCTTGAAACTGCAGAACAATTGACAGAAACTGACAACTTTTCCCTCAAGTGACAGAAAACAATATTTTGGTTTCTCTAATAGCTTATGGTTACTTATTAATTTGTTTACCAAACATCACATTTTACAGATAGTATAGAAATTAATGTCAACTAGTGTTCATTTAATTTTCACATATCTGAATTAGTAAGGTAATTTAATGTTCAAAACTCTGACTAGTATTGCTTATCATTATATACATACATTGAACATGTACATGTTTGTGTATATCAGGCATGCCTTAATAAAGTGGTTTTTAGAAATTACGAGCTTCAGAAGAAGGTGAGATAAATTGAGAGAGTAGCATTGATATATATATACAGTACCATGTGTAAAATAAATTGCTTGTGAGAAGCTGGTATAAAGCACAAGAAGCTCAGCTTGGTGCTCTGTAATGACCCCGAGGGGTGCAATGGAGCGGTGGAGAGGAGGCTCAAGAGGGAGGGGATGGATATATACATATGTATACTCAGAGCTGATTCACATTGTTATACAGCAGAAACTAGCACAAAGTTGTAAAGCACTTATCCTCCAATTAAAATAAATAAATAAAAATTAAGAGTATCAATCCTCAATAAGGCCTTCAGTGCTAAAAGGTATTTCTCATGATTTGAGATATACTTAAAAATTAATTAGTAATAATTTATTAGTGACACACTTATGATAGTCTGTCATTTCATATTTACTCAAAATATCAGTGTAAATGAATCTATTGAAAACTAAGTACAGATAAAGGTGAATTGTGGAAGAGATATAAGAGGATGTGGGAAAAATTACAATATAAAGACTAAAATTTCAGTAAAATTAAGATTTTAAAATTTAGTCTTATTATAATCTGACACATAGTTGTTATGGTTAGAGTTTGCATTGGCTTAACCTTTGAACATTTTATTAAACTTTATTCCAATGATGAATAAATGTCTGTCTAAATTAAATGTTGCATTAAAAAATTTACTGTTTACTTTTTTCAACACTTCACAGAAGAAACTTTGCTCCTTTGATATTAATTTTGTACCTAATAATAGTTTTTAAATTTTTGTTTATAATTTCTTCTCTCATAGAACATTAAGCTCTTTGACATATAACTGTATTAAGATATTATTATTGTGTTTCAATGTTAGTATTATTATAGTAGTTATCCAATTTGAGTTGCTTCTCAGGTGGCTCTTGGAGAAGAAAATAGCAACCCACTGCAGTATTCTTCCCTGGAAAATCCCATGAATGGAGAAGCCTGGCAGGCTACAGTCCATGGGATCGCAAAGAGTGGACATGACTGAGCGACTTCACTTTTCACTTCAGGTGGCTCTAGTGGTAAACAACTCGCCTGCCAATGCAGATTCAATCCTTAGGTTGGGAAGATCCCCTGGAGGAGGACATGGCAACACACTCCAGTATTCTTGCCTGAATAATCTCATGCACAGAGGAGCCTAGAAGGCTACAGTCCATAGGGTCGCACAGAGTTGGATTCGACTAAAGCAACCTAGCACACACACCTGCACACAGTCTTTAATAGAAACTGGCAAAATCTAAGTTGCTTAGAATTCAATGACAGTAACATTCATTTCACATATAAGTAGCCACATTCTTAGTTAATATTTTAGAAGCAACCATGTGTTGATGCTTAATTGTTTTACTTTTTTGAGGTCATTGGGTTTATATCTGATTCAAGATTTTGGTGCAGTTAAACTGTCTCTTAAAAACCAGTTTTGTAGAATTTGAATTCCCTGCCTCCCCCACATGTAGATGGCACTGAACAGGACCATACATTTTCTTGGTCCATTCAAGAGTTGATTAGCTGAACATATGCTAACTACACCTCTAAACTAGCTCAGTCCACATGTGTAAAAGAATAACAAGGCAGCTCCAGAGAACCTAAGCTATCCAACTGCCTGGGACAAATGTTACTGAAAAATAAGATGAGGTTTATTTTCCAATGCATTATTATGACAAGTTCAACTTTAATTTTTGTTTTAATTGGATTTAAAGATTAAGAAAGTAATCGAAAACCTATGTATAGTATAGGAATCAAGGGGCATAAAGGAATTTTGTCTCCAAACACATATATTCCCCATATTCTTGCCTGAAATCTTATCACTGGAAACTAATTGCTCCATATAAAGCATCATATCCCTAGGGGGGTCCACAGCTAAAAGGCATATACCCTGAGGAAGTTTACACATTGAGCTATTAACTATTATAACATCAATTTTAAAAATGGATTTCTAATTGCATGGTTGGTAGAAAAGAGGGCTCTGAAAAATCAACATTCAGCAAAGTCTTGAAGGGTCATAGCAAGGGAAGGAAGTCTGTAACAACATAATTAGAGACGAAGGCCCAGAGCAAGGAGCTCTAGAGAGTCAGGAGTTACAGTAAAAGTCCCAAGATTTGGAGGAAAGGGATAGCCTGTAATAAGAGAAAACTGATGAAAGATGAGGAGAAGATCCATGAGCATACACTTCCTCAGTTACTCAGTTAATGTCTCCTGTCAGCTCTGAGTCTTGACACATATACTAAATTCACTTTCTGCTCTCCTAATTCCATTACGGGTTTCTTTCTAGTGAATTGCCCTCTAAGAATGCACGTTAATCCTACAGCTTTATGTTTTTCATTTGTTTCTCATATGGACTTACACTTTGGCACACGCTTTACTGTTCCTCTCTGTATGGGTCCATGTAACCATATTTGTATGAATGTGCAATGTCAGAGTCTAGTTTGTGATTCAGCATGACACTGTCTTCTCTTCATAAATCCGTGACATGTTTCCTCCATGTGTTTCTAAAGGCCTGTTTCCCAAGTCAAGAATCATCGTATTCAAAATTACCAGGATGACAGGATCTCTAAAGTTAAGCAATAGCAAGGAATATCTGACCTCTTCACATGCAACTTTATTTTTTTTTACTAATTGACAAGAATGTTGAGATGATACCAACAAGATGCAGTTTTAGAAAGGTAATGTCAAAGTGCTATAAATACAGATTAAAAACAGCAATTTCACAAGTACAGAAGCAGAACAGACCTGACTTGGCAACAAGTCATTTGAAAGTGATGTGGAACTTTTAGTTCACAAGCTTAAGATGAGCCAATAGTGTAGTACTTCTGCTCCAAAATACATTAATTGCAAGATTTGGCTGCCTTATAATAGAAGTTAAGTGGTGCTTAGGAAGCAGTTGTCCAGCTGTTGTTAGCCTCACCCTGCTCAATTTGGAGCTTTGTGTTCTGGGTACCTCATTGTGGATGGTATCCTTGGAGGACTAAAGGTAAGAGGCTAGGAAATTGCACTGAAAGGTAATGGCTGAGGGAATTTACATTGTTTAGCATAGAAAAGATCAGCTTAAATAAAAATATAACTGTCTTTATATATTAAAAGGACTGTCCCATAGAGAATGGTTTAGTGGTAAAGGAGTAAAAATCATTTACTAATTCATGGTCTTATTTTAGATTATGGATAGGCTGATTTCATGGTAGTTACATTCCATACAGAAGTTAAATAGCAGAGAGTATTAGAAGCTCAGTATGAGCATGTGTAGATGGAAATTACTTACAGCAGCAAGAAAAGCTTGGACTTGGTAACACAGCCTGAGATAGTGCTGGAAAGAGTACATAGTTCTCCGTGGACTGAAAGCATCTTTCACGTCTCTAATCATAGCCCTATCTCTAGTCAGCCCAGCATTTTCAGTAGCCAAAAACCACTTAAAATTGTTACAGGATTTTTAGAGCTAAATGAGATCTAGATCACCTGGTTTAATCTTCTTATAAAGAATAGAGGCTGAGGAAAATTAAATAATTTGTAAAACTCATAATACAAGCCATAGGTAGGAATGAGAATTCTGGCCCACTGATTCCCTGCTCAGGTGTCATTTGTTCATTACACTAGTTAAATAATTACTTAAAATATATTAGGGGCATCATTTCCTCTTTGTCATATAAAATATTAATTATTAGAAATCTCTCACTTATTTTGAAGTCACTTACCAAACCTTTTTCAATGATAGAGAGTATAACCAAAAGTACAGAAAGTAGGCATAAAGGCTTCTAAAGCACAAAAGAAGAAGTCCTAAAAGCTTGCAAACAAACTAAACTCATTTAACTATACCTATTTGAAGCCTCAAAGAAGTTTTTATTCAGACAATAAGTCTATTTAGAGTTACTCAATCCTTCTGAGGCTTTATTTCCTCATTTTTAAAAGAAAAATAATTAGTGCCTCCATCATTCAATTTATCTGAAAATTAAATTAGTTGTCACATGTGACTTGCTTAGCTCTGTGCCTTACACATACAAGAGTTTCAAAAATGTCAGGCATTATTACTATTCACTAGTCAAATATTGGAGACGTGATACAGTGTTCCTAGCTTCTGTTAGAGAACAGGAATGGACTTTTCTGAAATTGTCCAGAACTACATGAGGATCTATAACTAGTTTAGTGGTCATTTACCATGAGACTAGATGAAATCATCAAGGAATGATTATAGACAGAGAAGATCTCCATGATTTCTCTAAGTATATGAAAGTGTTTTATTAGTCATGTCAATCTATTATTCATACACAGAGAAAAATAACATGATGAAGGGCTTAACTTAAAGCAGGAATGATTTCTCAATATGAGAAAGTGTTTCAACTGTTTGGGTAATATAATACTGAAATGGATTGCAGGAGGTTCCATTCTTAGAGAGCTTCAAGAAAAGGTTTGACACATATAAGTCTTGGATTTCTTAGACTGCTAGTGGTTAGGGGAGCCTTTCTAATCCTACCAGACTGTGACTGAAAAAGGAAAGGAGACCCACATATTTAAAAAGCAACATTAGTTTACTATAATTAAATGTATACATATATAAACATAGATATAAATGTTTATGTTCATGAAAAAACTAATATATGCTCATCAAGTACTTGGAAATCACTAAAAAAAAAAAAAAAAAATAAAGAGAATCACCTGAACATACCACTGTTATAATCTATTTATTTTCATTTTCCTGTCTATTTTTATAAAGTTGTAATTATAAGTAGGTTTTTAGTGCAGTAAATAGACATTATTCTTTTTATATTGCTTTTTAAATTCAAGTACAGGGAATTTACTCATTTATTACTTAACATTAACATTAATTTGATATTGAAAGTGAAAGTTGCTCAGTCATGTCTGACTCTTTGCAACCCCACACACTCCATGGAATTCTCCAGGCCAGAATACTGGAGTGGGTAGCTGTTCCCTTCTCCAGGGGATCTTCCCAACCCAGGGATCAAACCCAGGTCTTCCATTTTGCAGGTGGACTCTTTACCAGCTGAGTCATCAGGGAAGCCCAAGAATACAGGAGTGGGTAGCCTATCCCTTTTCTAGAGAATCTTCCTGACCCAGGAATCAAACCAGAGTTTCCAGCATTGCAGGCAGATTCTTTACCAGATGAGCTACCAGGGAAGATATCATGTGTAGTTAAAAGCAAAGAAATAGAGAAAAGAAGCTGAAAGAGTTAGGAAGAAAAGAGAGAGAAAAGAAAGAGAAAGCAGGGAGGAAAAGGGAGTAGCAAGGAAAAGCAATTAGGAGATATGAGGAGAAACAGAAGAATTGGGGAAACATCAGGAGGGTGATGCCAAGGAGAAAGTTGAAAAGAGACGTCTTAGTAATTTATGAAAGTTCCTGAGGTTCATGTCCAGTCATCTGGTGGTCCAGCACCATAGATATTAAGCAGGACCATAATGCATTGATTCATATCTCTGCCCTTTCAACTTCAGATTAATTAGTTTGTTAGATAATGGTTATAGTTCTTTATCTGCTCTTCTGCATTAAAATAATCAAAAACACTCAAATGGTTAGAGCAGCCTGTAAGTGCATAAGACTCTTCTGATTGCAGAAGCCAAAGCTAAATCACCGAAGCATAAAAGCTTGAGGGTTTGACACCTACCTTAGATTTTCAGTTCAGTTCAGTTCAGTTCAGTCACTCAGTCATGTCCGACTCTTTGTGACTCCATGAACCGCAGAACGCCAGGCCTCCCTGACCATCACCAACTCCTGGAGTCCACCCAAACCCATGTCCATTGTGTCGGTGATGCCATCCAGCCATCTCATCCTCTGTAGAGATCTCTTCAAGAAAATTAGAGATACCAGGGAACATTTCATGCAAAGATGGGCTTAAAAAAGGACAGAAATGGTATGGACCTAACAGAAGCAGAAGATATTAAGAAGAGGTGGCAAGAATACACAGAAGAACTTCTAAAAAGATCTTCATGACCCAGATAATAATGAAGATGTGATCACTCCCACTCAGCTAGAGCCAGACATCCTGGAATGTGAAGTCATGTGGGCCTTAGGAATCATCACTATGAACAAAGCTAGTGGAGGTGATGGAATTCCAGGTGAGCTATTTCAAATCCTAAAAGATGATGCTATGAAAGTGCTGCACTCAATATGTCAGCAAATTTGGAAAACTCAGCAGTGGCCACAGGACTGGAAAAGGTCAGTTTTCATTCCAATCCCAAAGAAAGGCAATGCCAAAGAATGCTCAAACTACCGCACAATTGCACTCATCTCACATGCTGGTAAAGTAATGCTCAAAATTCTCCAAGCCAGGCTTTAGCAATACATGAACTGTGAACTTCCAGATGTTCAAGCTGGCTTTAGAAAAGGCAGAGGAACCAGAGATCAAATTGCCAACATGTGATGGATCATCAAAAAAACAAGGGAGTTCCAGAAAAACATCGATTTCTGCTTTATTGACTATGCCAAAGCCTTTGACTGTGTGGATCACAATAAACTGTGGAAAATTCTGAAAGAGATGGGAATACCAGACCACCTGACCTGCCTCTTGAGAAATCTGTATGCAGGTCAGGAAGCAACAGTTAGAACTGGACATGGAACAACAGACTGGTTCCAAATAGGAAAAGGAGTATGTCAAGGCTGTATATTGTCACCCTGCTTATTTAACTTCTATGCAGAGTACATCATGAGAAATGCTGGGCTGGAAGAAGCACAAGCTGGAATCAAGATTGCTGGGAGAAATATCAATAACCTCAGATATGCAGATGACACTACCCTTATGGCAGAAAGTAAAGAGGAACTAAACAGCCTCTTGATGAAAGTGAAAAGAGGAGAGTGAAAAAGTTGGCTTAAAGCTCAACATTCAGAAACCTAAGATCGTGGCATCCGGTCCCATCCCTTCGTGGCAAATAGATGGAGAAACAGTGGAAACAGTAGCTGACTTTATTTTTCTGGGCTCCAAAATCACTGCAAATGGTGATTGCAGCCATGAAATTAAAAGATGCTTACTCCTTGGAGGAAAAGTTATGACCAACCTAGACAGCATATTAAAAAGCAGAGACATTACAGATATTAATCTGCACAAAAAGCAAAAGGCAAGCAGCTGTTTATTCAATTTATTCCTCTTGGTTGAAACTTTGATTTTGTTTTCTCCATCATGTTGGTGATAATTTAGTTAAACTAGTTTTGAGTCAATAAATGTTAGTCGCTCAGTCATGTCCATGGACTGACTGTATGTACATGTACAGTCCATGGACTGTAGCCTGCCAGATTCCTCTATCCATGTAATTCTCCCAGCAAGAATACTAGAGTGAGTTGTTGTTCATTTCTGCAGGGGATCTTCCAAACACAGGGATGGAATCCGGGTCTTCTGCCTTGTAGGCAGATTCTTTACCTAATCTGTGCCACCAGGGAAGCCCAATAGTAACAAATATAGTCATTCTAAATAAAAATATTCTTATGCATTAATAGCTTTCCATGGACAGTGGCACCCCACTCCAGTACTCTTGCTTGGAAAATCCCATGGATGGAGGAGCCTGTTAGGCTGCAGTCCATGGGGTCGCACAGAGTCAGACACGACTGAAGTGACTTAGCATAGCATAGCATGGACAGTCTACAGTTTTACCCAAATCAGTTTCCTCAACAATTACTGATAGTTTGGAAAGCTATCAGTTTGCCTATTTGATTGCAAATAGCTATCAAAAGCTATCAATATGAAATTATCACTATTACCAGAAAATCCACCTGAAGTAAATATATCATTGATGATGAACATTTATTTTAAGCATAGCAAATAACACATTAGTGCATTTTCTACCAAAATTTACTTAACTACGAGTAAAAACATACAGATTTCCCATCAACTTTTATATTGCTTACAAAATGCTATTGTTAACCATGTATCTAAAGTCTGTTTTTAAAAAATTAATTTCAAAGAAACATAAAAGCTGGGCATAATACTTCAGTGTAAATAAATAACTAAAATAAAATGCCTGGTATATTTGAAAGAACTGACCAAAATTTCACAAATTTCTTCCTCAGTAGAATATTGTTTTATGCAGCAAATAATAAATAGGAACTTTATTTCCACAAGTACAAAATGAAAATAGTCAAGAAAGATTTCAGTAAATCCAGAGGCTTCTGACCTGGTCATGAAAGATAATTAGGGGACTGTGAGATGCTGATCTAACCTTGAAGATGACATAACAAGGACCACTCAGTCTCCTCAGAAAACTGTAAAATTGTCTGAGACAGAGTGAGCCATTTCATTATTACCTTTGTTTTAATTTTATAACAGCTTTCTTAAAACATTCTTATGGTAATAGCCTTCAAATTTAGAATGTGAGAAAAACATGTTTATGATAATGTTAACATAACCAACAAAATGTAGAATCTTGGATGTCTGAAGAGAAATTATCTTCTATGTAAGATATCATACATTTTGCTTGAATGCACTCCAGGAAAATAGATGTTGTTTCATCCTTGAAACATGGCAATGTTTCCTACTGGGTAGTGTTTTATTATGAACTGGACTTGACTTGAAGGGTTGAGGTGGACTTTCTTAAATTAACAATAGGCATTAATTTATTTCATTTGCACACTTAGCACAGTTCTTTTTGTTTCTTATTTTAAAATTATAAGTCTAAAACTGTATGTATTTTTATATCTGTAAACAGAATGTGATTTTTTTACTATAATTAAATTTTTTAAAGTATTTCTTCCTGCACACAGATGTCAAACATAGAGTACAAATTCACAAATAGAGGAGGATATGACTTCTTGAAAAGTTGTGCTTGATTCCTTAGATTTTAATCTTAAAATATCTCAAAGAAATTTCTTTATTACTTATAACTACTAATTACTACAGTGAATAAGACTATATTTCAAAACAATTTTTGTATGTGAAAACCCCAGAACAAAATTTGTTTGCATGAAGATTGAGAAGCTCTTGTGGTAGCATATGATTTCTTTGCTATTTATTATGTTTTTCTCTTTGACCTTATTAATGCATCTCTGGATACCTAGCAACCTAGGTTGCACTCCTGGCTCTACCACTGACTAACTGTGCAACTTTGGCTTACTTCCTAACCTTATAGAAGCTCAAAACATACTTACCCTCTAAGCAAAGCTCAAAGTATTTTTGCCAGCAGTGTACAAGAAGAATTTCCTTTAGTTAATATTCTCAGGTTCTTACAATTGTCCGAAGAAATAACAATACAATGCAAGATTATTTGCAATTATTTACCATGGGTCTGATGGCTTATCTCCATAAATTATTACAATGATATATTTGAGAAAGCCTTACATTAGGGTAGGAAACTGTAGTCTTGCATATCTGACCTTTAGCGTGATTTCATTGAGTGATTAGGGTAATATTAGTTGAATCACAATCAACTTCTCCAAGAAGATGAGCCCCCATGCCCTCCACCTCTGGTGGGTACTCCGGTTACATCTGTCAAAATCTCTGTGGACCTCAGGATTACAGAGCATCCCTCTCTACCTTTTGTCTCTCTTTTCTCGATGTATCTATAATCTGTATTCCTTTTCCTTCTCTCTCCCTGCTTTTTCCTTAGCTTGTGTCTTTCTCAATTTACTTCCTCACACCTCTCCTTTAATTCTATCTCCCCACCTCTGACCTACACCTTCTTCTTTTGTTTTCCTATCTTCTCTTTTTGTACTATGAAGTTAAAATGTGTTTTAAAGCATTTTGCGTATTTACTAGCTCTGTGTTGCTACTTTCTCTGCACCATACTCTCTAGCTAGCCGGGACAAGACACCATTCTCCAAAATCGCCCTACCGTAACCATACCTTTTTGCACACTTGTTCATGACTTGGAAAGCTCTTCACCCTCTGTCAAAATCCTTCAACCAATCCCCCTTCTATTCAAATTTTATTCAAATTTAATTCAAATTTAAAATTTTCTTTTCCTAATTCTTCTACTCTGTCCTTTTTACATTTTTAGGCTCACCAAGAAGTATTCACTTTCATTCTCCTGATCTCTCCTTTCTTCATATGAAATGTATTAGTAACTTTCAGGACTTACTAGATTATCTCCTATAAAAGCCCAGTAAAAAGTTATTTGTCTTCATAACCTTTATTGTACAGTGTCACCTTACACATTAAAGGTGCTCTATAAATATTGAATTGTATTCTCAACTTAAATCCTAATCATCTAGATCAAATTGCCTTTTAATTTGGCTTCTAAATGGCACCTGTATCTCTACTCAGTTCTTGCCATCACTGCATTTATGTGCTGCGCAAACGACTCAACAGGTTTGTTAGGAAAAATAGATTGAATGTGACAGTTGCAGATAAAGAAGACTGTGTGTGAGGGCAGAGTTAGTTTCTATCTTCAATCCTGTTTTATTGTCTCCCCAACAACTAGCACAGTTCCTGGCATATTATGTGCTTAACAATATCCATTAAGTGAATGAATGAATATTTGGGGTCAGTATTTGGTGACAGCTCACTGTAACCTCATAAGAGACCTTTAGCTAGAACCACTCAACCCAGCTGCTCCTAGACTCCTGACCCTCTGACACTATGAAGTAATATATACTGTTTTAAGTTGCTGAATTTTGGATAATTTATTATTATGCAGCATTTATAGCTAATATGCCTTCTCTTTCTTCCCATCCCATCCCTCAGTTGCTTAGTACCATTGGTAACATTTTGCAATTGAAATCTGTTCAAACAATGTGCTCTAATCACCATCTTTTTATATTTAAAAAAATCTGAGACCCAGAATAGTTCAGTATTTATCCAAGGTCAATTAATTACTAGAAAAAAGTTTAAAACCAAAGAAATAATATGGTATTATTTCCGTATCCCTATGCTGCCTCTGACTTTATAATCATTTGTCTACTCCTAAGTATTAAATAGCATGTATTAAAAAAAATAAATAAATAAATAGCATGTATTAATGTTTATATTAAAAGAGCACTGTGAAGATAAAATTTTTCATACTATCTTTGCACTAACTCATCATTTTTATTCCCTTTCTTTTGCCTCCTTTAATTGATAAAAGTCCTAAAAACACTAGAAATAAATTGAGAACATAGTAAGTGTGGACAAAAGAAAGAACCAGTTTGCCAATATACCATTTCTTTTTCAACCTTTCATAAGTGCTTGTTATAAAAAACTCTGCGACTTCTTTTATTTGCTTTTGTGTTTGTTCTGTTTGAATTTAGTGGCCTTTAGAGAGGGGAGCTGTCTGGCTATACTCCCCAAACTGACTGATTTACTCTCTGAAATCCAACTGTATATATGTATGTATTCTATAACAATTATGAAGATACTTACTAGTGAACAGAATTATAAATGTTTTTAACAAATGTCAGAAATGTGTTTAAAAAACAACCAAATCAAATTTTGCAGCATCTTTAGCAATTTGTAAGCAAATAAACTGAAGGTTTCCACCCCAACTCAGAGGAACATAAATGGAGATGTTTTGTACAAGGCAAGTTGGAGTAGAGTTTTTATTTAATAATAAGAAAATGCCAAGTACTCATTAGGGCCTATCATAGAGAAGATAATTTCAGCTGTTTATAGTTCTTTACATGTAAATGATCCCACTGCATGATGCAAATTAATATGTGATGTTTTAATAATATCAGTGACAGTTTAATGATACATGTGTTAATAACAAAAGCTATGCTTTGAAGTTAAGCCTACTCGGGTTCATATTCCAACCCTGACAGTCAGTAGCTTTAGAACCTAGAGCAAGCTACCTACCTCTGTGAGCCAAAGTTGCCTCTGCAAAATGAGCATAACTCTGCCAGGCCCACGGTAACAACTCAGTAAGTTTACCTCTTTAGTAGTTATTTTCATGATCCTAAAATATTAGTAACTTGTGTTATCATTATAGGGAGAAAGTGTAACTTTAAAACACTTCATTTCTTCCGCTTCAAAGTCTCTTATCATCTTGTGTTGACTATAAGGAAACTAGAAGTTTTAAAGCAGTATTCTGAATATGAACTTCTTGAACTTTAATATATAATGTTAATCACAGTGAATTCATCAGGTTTACTATTCAATATCTACTGTTTATAAGTTAACTCACTACCCAGATATTTCCAGAAAACAATCCATCATTGCACATAGAAAATTTTGATATGATGATTTCAATCATCAGCTAATATTGAACACCAATCTTTCTTAATTAAAGTGAACACACCTAAATGGGCTTCTCTGGTAGTTCAGACAGTAAAGAATCTACCTGGAATGTGGGAGACTTGGGTTCAATCCCTGGGTCAGGAAGATCCCCTGTAGGAGGACATGGCAACCCACTCCAGTATTCTTGCCTGGAAAATCCCTTTGCACAGAGGAGCCTGGTGGGCTACAGTCCATGGGGTTCACGAAGAGTCGGACATGACTGAGTGACTAAGCATAGCCTCAACACCTAAATAGGCACAACAGGCCTATGTATTTTTATTGAGGTATAGTTTACTTACAACATTATATTAGTTTTAGGTATGCAGCACAGTGATTCAAAATCTTTACAGATTATACTCCACGTAGAGTTATTCTACAATGCTGGCTATATTCCCTATGCTGTTCAATATATCTCTGTAGCTTATTTATTTTATATATAGTAGTTTGTACCTCCTAATCTCCTATCCATGTCTTGCCCCTTCTCCTCCTTTCTCCCTACTGTTAACCACCAGTTTGCTCTCTATATCTGTGAGTCTGTTCCTTTTTTGTTACATTCATATTCGTTTTGCTTTTTAGATTCCACATATAATTGATAACCTACATTATTTATCTTTGTCTGAATTATTTCACTAAGCATAATACCTTCCAGGTCCATACATGTTGTTGCAAATGACAAAATTTCATTTCTTTTAATGGCTGAGTAGTATTCCATTGTGCATATATGTGTGGTTTGTATTACATCTTCTTTATCCATTCATTGTTGATGGACACTTAGATTGCTTTCATATCTATGCTATTGTAAATAATGATGCTGTATCTCAATAATACTTGAGATACAGTATCTTTTTTAATTAATATTTTCACTTGTTTTGGATAAAAAGTACATTTTTATATCTTTCAGTTCCAGGAGTGGAATTGTTGGCTCATATGGTAGTTCTGTTTTTAGATTTTTAAGGACCTTCCACAGTGGCTGCACCAATTGACTACTTTCCCACCAACAGTGTACATCCCTTTCTCCACATCCTCTCCCACATTTGTTATTTGTGGTCTTTTTGGTGGTATTCATTCTGAGAGGTATGAGGTGATACCTCGCTGTGGTAGCCTAGGTATCATTTTAAAACTAGAACTTGTATACTAGCAAGCTGGCCAATTTCCTGAGCATTTTTCCTTTCCTTCTGTAAAGTGAACTAACTGTGATTATAAGCTTACAATGAATAGGGTGAAATTGATAGTTGCTCAGACTCAGAGATAGTCTGAGCAACTATCAATTTCACCCTCTTCGTTGTAGTTTTGTCTGGGAGAAGGCAGCGGCACCCTACTCCAGTACTCTTGCCTGGAAAATCCCATGGACGAAGGAGCCTGGTAGGCTGCAGTCCATGGGGTCGCTAAGAGTCAGACTTGACTGAGCAACTTCACTTTCACTTTTCACTTTCATTCCTTGGAGAAGGAAATGGCAACCCACTCCAGTGTTCTTGCCTGGAGAATCTCAGGGACGGGGGAGCCTGGTGGGCTGCCGTCTATGGTGTTGTACAGAGTCGGACACAACTGAAGTGACTTAGCAGCAGCAGCAGCAGTCTTGTCTGACTCTTTGTGACCCCATGGACTGTAGTCCACCAGGCTCCTCTGTCCATGGGATTTCTCAGACGAGAATACTTAAATAGGTTGCCATTTCCTTCTCCTACATAGCTCTTGGACAGCATTTCAAATTAAGAGAATAGTTTTAAAGTTCTCTTTACTGAAAAAGAGAACATCCAACTAGTAAAGAGCATCCAACTAGGTTTAAATCTCACTAAAAATCCATGGATTTCAGTACACCATTTATACCCAAAATACTCCACCAAGAGTCCAAAATTATACACAGGCTCCTAACTTTGGCATATATTTGTGGTTCAAGGTCACTCTTAAAACATTGGGTCAGGTTCATTTTATAGCCTTTCTAACAACTGGACATGGAACAACAGACTGGTTTCAAATAGGAAAAGGAGTATGTCAAGGCTGTATATTGTCACCCGCTTGTTTAACTTAGATGCAGAGTACATCATGAGAAACGCTGGGCTGGAAGAAGCACAAGCTGGAATCAAGATTGCCAGGAGAAATATCAATCACCTCAGATATGCAGATGACACCACCCTGATGGCAGAAAGCAAAGAACTAAAGAGCCTCTTGATGAAAGTGAAAGTGGAGAGTGAAAAAGTTGGCTTAAAGCTCAACAGTCAGAAAACAGAGATCATGGCATCTGGTCCCATCCCTTCATGGCAAATAGATGGGGAAGCGATGGAAACAGTGACAGACTTTATTTTGTTGGGCCTCCAAAAATCACTGCAGATGGTGACTTCAGCCATTAAATTAAAACACACTTGCTCCTTGGAAGAAAAGCTATGACCAACCTAGACAGCATATTTAAAAGCAGAGACATAACTTTGCCAACAAAGGTCCATCTAGTCAAAGCTATGGTTTTTCCAGTAGTCATGTATGGATGTGAGAGTTGGACCATAAAGAAAGCTGAGCGATAAAGAATTGATGCTTTTGAGCTGTGGTCCAACCAGTCCACCCTAAAGGAAATCAGTCCTGAATATTCATTGGAAGGACTGATGCTGACGCTGAAACTCCAATACTTTGGCCACCTGACTCATTTGAAAAGCCCCTGATGCTGGGAAAGATTGAAGGCGGGAGGAGAAGGGGACAACAGAGGATGAGATGGTTGGATGACATCACCGACTCAATGGATGTGAGTTTGAGTAAACTCCGGGAGTTGGTGATGGAGAAGGAGAACTGGCGTGCATCAGTCCATGGGGTCGCAAAGAGCTGGACACAACTGAGTGACTGAACTGAACTGAACAACTGAGTGGAAGCTTGGTTTTATTTCTTCATTACACCAAAGATAAATTTCCTAGCTCTGCAGTTTCCATTTAGAAATTTAAATGTTTTACCCAGATCAGGGGTGAAAGTAGGGAGGATGTGGGTGGTGTGGAGGGCATGCTCTGTTGTCAGATAAGTTTAGGAAACCATATATAGTCTGCTAAAGTTCCCTTATAGCTCAGTTGGTAAAGAATCTGCCTGCAATGCAGGAGACCCTGCTTTAATTCCTGGGTCAGGAAGATCCCTGGAGAAGGGAAAGGCTACCCACTCCAGTATTCTTGGGCTTCCCTTGTGCCTCAGCTGGTAAAGAATTGGTCTGCAGTGCAGGAGACCTGGGTTTGATCCCTGGGTTGGGAAGATACCCTGGAGAAGGGGAAGGCTACCCACTCCAGTATTCTGGCCTGGAGAATTCCATTGACTGTATAGTCCATGGGGTCGCAAAGAGTCGGACACAACTGAGGCACTTTCACTTTCAAAGTTCTGCAATTCATGCTAATGAAGTATAGGCTCAGTGAATTTTCTCTGTGAAAAAACTTGCTCAGCTTTTTTTAACATAATATTTTCCAATGAGCTGCAGAAACTGTGCTATAGGAAACATCATTAATTATCTTGAGAGACACTAGTGTTCTAAGAAATAAAGTTTGGAATTGCTGCTGTAAGAAAAATCTGCAGGCTGAGTTGATTTTGAATTTGATGTCAAGTCCTTTTCTCATTTATCTACAATTATATCTGATGTTCAGATAGGCAGACAAAATGGAAAATATTCCAGTAGCTTTTAATGGAACATGATAAATATGCTATTTAAGGATGTTGAAATATGCCACATTTCTCCTTTCTAGTATTAAACAGAAAAATAAACTGTTTCAGAATAGTCTGTATAAATAAGCAAAGATTATTACAGATTTATGCACAGATTTTCAAATTTATTTCAGAAACACATGCAGTAATCTATTATCATTTCAACCCTCTATACACTATTTTATTTTTGTTTTCACCTCAGAAACCCTCCCTCTACTCTTACCAATCCATTGTACTCAATTTCCCCTATTCTGTAAGGGCATCAAAAAGTTAGTGAAATATTGTACATTAACTATACTTCAATTTAAAAAAAAATAGAAAAGCTATATTTTATAAGTATCCTTTGTATTTAAGTCCTCCCTAAACTTAAAATACAAAATTCACTAACATGTATATAAAGTCCTCTTTCCTTTCATCTCTTGCCTTTTCTCTCCTGTTCAGGGACAAAGATATTTTCTTCCTTTTTGTTCTTAGGACACTAGTGAATGGCTCTATCAAGTGCTTGTGGCCACTTCATTAGTAATGATCACATTCTTCTTCAGGGAAGTTGACTGACGTTACTGAAGAATCTCTGGAGACAATTCTCCCCAGTATATATCAAACTTTTTTTACCCAAGAAGAATATTGCCTGCCTAACTGGCAAGTTTTACCAGGACATGGGCATTGAATAGTTCTCCTCTCTCCTTCTCCACCCTAATTCCTTTGTCTTTATATATTACTGCTACTGCTGCTAAGTCACTTCAGTTGTGTCCGACTCTGTGTGACCCCATAGACTGCAGCCCACCAGGCTCCCCCGTCCCTGGGATTCTCAGGGCAAGAACACTGGAGTGGGTTGCCATTTCCTTCTCCAATGCAGGAAAGTGAAAAGTGAAAGTGAAGTCTCTCAGCCGTGTCTGACTCTTAGCAACCCCATGGACTGCAGCCTACCAGGCTCCTCCACCCATGGGATTTTCCAAGCAAGAGCACTGGAGTGGGGTGCCATTGCCTTACTATACAAACACAGATAGCTGACTAGGTTTAATAATGTTTTCCTTGTTAGTAAACTTGGTATGGCTTCTCTACCTAAGTCAGAATCGGGTATCTCAAATACAGATATGAATCTTGGTCAAAAAACTGTCAAATGTTCAGTGAGTCTTTGATGTGGTTTTCAGAACCACGTGAAAGGCAGATAATTTTTATTTTCCAACGTACTTTGCTTGTACAAGGATTGGATATGAACTGGGAAGACATTATCCTAAGTGAAATAGGCTAGACACAGAAGAACAAATACTATATAACACAGCTTTCAGGAAAAATCTAAACTATTAGCCACCTCTCATAGAAGCAGAGAAGAATAGTGGTTTCTAGAGACTGGAGGGTGTGGAAAACAAGGAGATATTAGTCAAAGGATACTAAGTTTCAGTTATGCAAGATGAATAAATCCAAGAAACATACTCTACACTGTAGTGTTTCTAGTTCACAATATTGTAGATATACTTAAATATTTGCTAAGAGGATAGATAGATCCAACCAGGCCATCTTAAAGGAAATCAGTCCTGAATATTCATTGGAAGGGCTGATCCTGAAGCTGAAACTCCAGTACTTTGGCCACCTGATGGGAAGAGTTGACTCATTTGAAAAGACCCTGATGCTGGGAAAGATTGAAGGCGGGATAAAAGGGGATGACAGAGGATGAGATGGTTGGATGGCATCACCGACTCAATGGATATGAGTTTGAGTAGGCTCCAGGAGTTGGTGATGGACAGGGTGGCCTGGCGAGCTGCAGTCTATGGGGTTGCAAAGAGTCAGACATGACTGAGCGACTGAACTGAACTGAAGAGGATAGATCTTATGTTAAGTACTTTTATTACTACTACTATTAATAATAAAAAAAAAGATCAGGAGAAAACTATTGGAAGTGATAGCTATGTTTATGGCATAGATTATGATGATATATACTTACCTCTGAATTCATCAAATTGTAACTTTCAATAATTACAACTTTTTGCATGTTAATCATACCTCAGAACTTTTTTTTAAAGCTTGAATATAGTTTAGAAAAAGTAGGAATTCATGTGGAAGCCCATTTCATTTAATGTTGTTTTTATCCATATTACTTAGGTATATGCAATTCCTGCCTCTTCTATGTGCCATATGTGAAATTAAAACAGAAATGTATTGTATTCCAGTCGTAATGTAAAAGAAGTTACTATGCTATTTTGGTGCAGTGGAAGAAAGCTGGGATTTAGAAAAGAAAGGAAAGAAAGCTTTGCTTTAATCCCTAACTTACAAACAGAACAAACTTTTAGGTTCATAGTCTTTCACTAATCTGAATAAACCCTCTAGGCTTGTAGTTTCTTTCCTATTAGATTTTCTAGACTGCAGCTTGTCTCTTTAAATCACTGCTTTTGTAGGGTGGCCATAGGAGGTAAAACCCTAATTTGGGGGCATCAGTTCATAATCATAAATGGCTAATTTAAGTGCCTTGTAAGCTGGCCTTGATGCGTATACTCCAGGTTCCCTGCTTGCAGCATCACTTGAAAGTGTCAGAAGGGAATCAGACCTGCTGTTATTGTGAAATTGTGGCACAGGACCTAATTTTTTCCCAGCAATGAACTCGTTCATCAAAGATGCCTTCTTAAATAGTAGCTAGAAAGCTGTCATCACATGGATTTCCAAGCCAGTTCACCAAATGTTGGATCCACTAAGATTTGTCAAAAATGTTGAATCCTGATGCCTTATCCAGAGATTCGTTCCTGATGGGCCCATTTTAAAATCCTCCAGGGCAAAGGTGAACTCTGGAGCCCTCTAAGGGTTCCAAAACATTCCCAGGACACCTAGGGGGATCCTGCTGAATTAGAAGCCTTGGCTCCTTAAGTAGTGGTTTTCAACCTTAGCTGCAGATTAGAATCACTGGAGAGCTTTAAACAAACACTGATGCCTGGGTTCTTCGTGCCTTCACAAGAGTCTCCTTTAACTAGGGGGTGGTTTCCCCAGTAATCTAATGTGATCCCCGTAGTTTTGTAGCCATGTCAGGATTATCTGGGGAACTTTTGAAATTTCTGATGCCCAGGCTGCACCCCGAATAAATTTAATGAGAATTTTTGTGGATGGAACCTGGTATCAGTATTTTTTAAAGTTTCCCAGCTGGTTTCAATATCTAGTTAAGGCTGAGAAATAGAAAAATCTAGAAAAGAAATCCCTTCCACATAGATCTAAAAGGTGGCATCTTACATCCTCTTCAATTCACCTGGGTCTCTGAAAGCTCTAAAACTATAGGCTGAAGAGTTGTGATACAACTGAGTCACAAGGTAAAGTGCATGATCAGATACTCTGGATTGATAAGAAATGAAAGTGATGATCAGTTCAAATAAGAATCTATAAAATAAATAAGAAATACACCTGTGGCAATGAGCTGTTGTTAGCATTTATTAAACACCAGACACTGGTATTAGCCTAAAAACAGAGGAAGACCATAAAATGGAAAATTATTCTTAATATTAGAGTTTTCAAAGAATAGCTAATATTTCCAAATTGAGCTATTTCCAAATAGCTGTTATTTCCAAATCTTCCATAATTTAAACCTTGGGAACTTAAGGAAATGCAGGTCACCAGTTCTATAGGATTCCATTTTGTCAGTAATTCTACAGTTTTCATTAAATTCCATAGATATGTTTGTCATTGTCTATTTTTTTTAAATGAGGTTGTTGTGATTTTTTTATTTCTTCCTTTGACAGTATGAGTTATTTTTTTCTTTTAGATAACCTACTAAGAACTCATTGAAGCATAAGCAAGTTTACCATCTTTATATTTAGAGGAGATATGTATATTTGTTAGCTACTAGCAGAGATTCTTGTTGAGCAGGAACTTATCCAAAGAATTGTTGACAATTAAATCGCTGAAGATTTTGTGGTCAAAGTCAAATCCAACAACAGTGTGTTTATTTTCTTTTTGCCAATTGTTAGGCCATATCCCATCACAGTCTAACAATCCAAAAGAGAATATTGCCAAATCACTGGCCAGTTTTCAGAATGGCTAACCCTTTTCTTACTATGGAACTTTCAATGCTTAATTGTAACAAGTGAGGCATACTTTTTCTTGAATCAATGGCTTATGGCTATTAAGAATTCCTTCTCTAAAGAAATGGGAAGAGAAAAACTTTTTTAGTAATTGAATGTCAAAAGCAAGAAAATCATTCCAAGGGACTGAGTTCACATCTGTCTTTCAGGGCAGTTGTCATTTGCCCAGTGCACTGCTGCTGTCTCTCACTTGGCACCTCAACTCGCAGCTTAAACAGCAGCTATTTGTGTCAGGTGTGGAGTGATAGCCTCTGTCTGCTGATGGGCTGCCCGGGCCAATTATCTAAATTCACCCCCTGGCCTTGTCCCCGAGTAGAAAGCTCTGACTACCTCAGTGGAAGGACTGACCATCCGTTGCCAGTCCCTTTGTGATATTATTAACGCTCTCCTTCTGCAGAGAATGTGGATTATTTCATTTTGGAGGGGCATTTTGTGCTTTTACTATTATTATTATTAATTCAGGTTAGGTTCTAGTTTCATCTCTTAGAAGCCTACTAAAAGGCTAAATGTGGTGCCACCAGAGAACAAGTTAAAAGGAGAGGCTTTCCTCTCCTTGGGTAAGAATAGTGTGCTCTCTCAGGACCAGTTCTCCAGTGATACTTTCTCTCTCTCCCAGAGTCAGAAATGCAATTCAGCAGCTCTTGGCCTCTTATAAATTCCTATTTTGACATAGCCGGGTCTTGCTTATACAGTTACTAATACAAGTCTTGTTTCTGTTGGGTTCCTTGGTGCATTTTTTACTGTCATTTATTCAATCTTATTTAGATATAAAATATTTCACAAGACAGCACTGTAATTAAGCCTGAAGTGAGACTTTTACAACCCAGGGTAGCTTAGATGATTTTCTTAATTCCCTAAAGATGTGAGGGACTTCCCAGGTGGCTCAGTGGTAAAGAATCAGCTGGCCAGTGCAGGAGACATGGATTCTATCCCCAGGTCAGGAAGATCCCCTGGAGAAGGTAGTGGTGACCCCCTCCAGTGTTCTTGCCTGGGAAATCCCATGGACAGAGGAGCCTGGCAGGCTACACTCCATGGGGTCGCAAAAGAGATGGACACGACTGAGCGGCTAAACAACAGTAACAAAGATGTGAGACATGAGTCGTCATATCCACTCCCTATCACTCCCCTTCTCTTCCTCCAACCCTCCATACACCTGCCCCAGCCTAACACTTCTGGAAGCAGAATTATACACCCAGATTTTTCACCTCACCTACCTACTCCAATCCATTATCTTAGCAACATCTTATAAACCACATTCCTATGAAGGAGCGGTGCTTCTGCTGGTGAAGCAAGCAGTCCTTCAAGATGCATTAATATCTTCAGGTCATTTTCCCTTTCATTCACAGCAAAGCCATGAAAATAGACTAGGGACTTTCTTATGGTAACCCAGAAAACCACTGTTCATGTAGATGATGTCCAACTTTTCATGCCAAATTTTATCATCTAAGACATTTAAATGTATCCCATCTTAAAAGGCCTCCAAAGAAGAACGTTCAACAATGTATGAACGAAGTTAAGGCATCAGAACACATGAAATTCGAAGTTTAATTTTGATCTTTTCCACTTTCTGTACTTGGTATTTCAACCTAGTAGATAATCCAATTACCTTTTACTTTCTCATTTTAATGAAATAGGAAGGAAACAGCTTTTGTTCATTTATTCACTAATTCAGTTAAGGATTGAGAGATACAAACAATAAGTTTTGTAATTTCAGATTTTTGTTTTCTTTGACTTTTAAACGAAATCTTCTGAGCAATTTCTTTGTATCTGGATGCAGTAGCTTCAACTTCACCTAGGGCAATTTGCATTTTTCGTATGAGACACTCAATTTTAAAATTAGTAAGGAAATAAATATTAGAATTCTCTTCTATGTTATTCTCTGTATATTTTTCAATGGAGTACCTTAGGATTTTCTGTAGACAACAGTGAGTTAGCCTCTATTTATGAAGAAGTCTGATAGGCTTATTCTTCAGTAAGATAGCAGCAAAACTTGACAACAATTTGGAGCTTACTGAAAGGATCCAGATGTAAGCTTCCCTTTCTAGGAGAATTTACCTGGAAGTATATACACTATATATGGTATATACTATCAAGAAAGTATATACAGTCTATGAAAAAGCTTATAGAAATAAGATTATTTACATAATATATATTATTTCTTTTAGTACATTGGTATTGTGACATTCTAACTTATAATGATATAGGATGACTTTCTTTCTTTCCTTCTTTCTTTACTTCCTCACTTTCTTTGTTCCTTTATTTTTTACTACAGAATTAGTGTTAGAAGAGAAGTTATGTACCATATTGCCTTTATGGTTACTCAAGGTCAGTGCTAAATTGTGTTTCAAACTATGGAAAATTTTAGTACTTTGTGTATGTTTTAAAATATCTGGGTTTCATAGTTTCAAGAAATTTTAATACAAAATAAGACACATATATCTGAATGCATTCTTATCGCAGGTATTCCAATTTTAGATATTCTAATTGATCCCAAATAATTATGAATAATGTTCACTTTCACTGAATTTTGCATCTAATTTTTCACTTTTTCATTACTTGGTAAAAGCAGTCAAAAGGAATTAGCATATGGAAGAATTCTACAGTGTTTAGGCTCAATAACTTTACTACTACAATTTGAAATTAGTTCTGACAGCTCAACTTATCATTAAGATGATATTCACTTTCATCTCATTCAATATATATGGTAATTATATCATATAATCATATAATTTAGATTGTTCACATTTATGTTATATATTCTAAAGTTTAGATTAAAATATACTGTAAGAACTAAAATGTATATTGGATCATCTGTACATATCCCACAACTTACAGATTAAAAAATGAGAATTGGAAAAAGTAAGGAGTTGTACCAGAGTCAGTCACAGGAAGGGTTTGGACCTATCTGTCATAACTTCCACCTGGGCTCTGTTTTCTCCACCAAGTTCTGTTATCCATTATAAATCTCAATAACTTTTAAATGGGCTTCCCTCGTGGCTCAGATGGTAAAGAATCCTCCTGCAGTGCAGGAGACCTGGGTTTGATCCCTGGGTTGGGAAGATCCCCTGGAGAAGGGAATGGCTACCCATTCCAGTATCTTTCCTGGAGAGTTTCATGGACAGAGGAGCCTGGCAGGCCACAGTCCATGGGGTCATTTATTGATATGAGCCAGATTCTTTTGCTCACATAGAAATAGCTATCCACAAAACTTTCCTCCAAATAGTTATTTCCTTAGCTAAACTTCAGTATAATCAGAACAATATTCTAGAACTAACATGATAACATTATTAATAGAGATAATAATAACCATACTGTTAGCAATCCATTAAAATGGCCTTAACATTCTATATCAATTATAGTTTAAAAAGTAGTTTCTCTCATTTTCATATTGGAAACATAATTCTCCATATTCCCATATTGGTTTATTATTAATAGTTTAGAAGCCTAAAAGACATTTATTAAATAAGCAGCAAAGTTTTAAATGTTCACTTGTAAGCCTGGCACTATGCTAAGCAAATGTTTACAGTATCACCCCCATGCATTCTTTTTCAATTAAGTTTAACATATGTAACATTATAAAATGATATGTTATAACATTGTTCAAGTGCTAGTAATGCAAACAAACTTTCTTTTCACTCAGGGATTTTAAATTCTTAGTGTACATGTTCAGGTATATATTTTACTCCATAAAATTTAATACTTTTGAAATTGGTTATTAATCATAACTGCTAAATGATAAATCCAAACCTGATATATCAAGATAAAAAGAATAACTGATTATTGAAGAAAATATAATTATCTACATTTGAATCATGAAATTAATGTCTCTTCCAACTCACTTTTATTTCCTCCTTCACATTTATATTTCCCTTAAGGTAACATAGAACTTTTATGGCATAGAATATGAAGATAAAAAAATGTTAGGAGGAGCCTGTTTTTGTGCCTAGGTAAATAATTAAGCAATCAAATACAAGTTCCTATGACATGAACAGATGAGGAGACCACAGATTCCTATCTGTTTTATAGTTATATGCAATTGCACAAGTCAATTTAGCACAATTCAGTATTTGACACCATGGAAATATTTTTTCAAGAGAAACCAAATTATTTTTTGAAAAAAATCTGTATTTCCTCAAAATAATGATAATGCATTTTTGGTGAGCATTCACTGAGTATTCTAAGGAGAGTTCCTAGTGAGCTTTGCTAGAAGACAATAAATCACATTTCAGTATAATTAATAATATTTATGTTTTGCTTAACATATGAGCATTTGAGCTTAGAACATGGAGAATATATTTTCAAATTGGCTTGGTTTATCAGCTCCAACTGTAATATTATTATATTTGCCCTACTCCAGGAGATATTTTTGGGAACATAGTTTATCCCAATTAAGAGCCAATAGAAAATTACATTTAAATTTTTTCCAAAACAAAGGGAAATTTAGAAAGCATGTCACTTGAAAATTGATCTTTTCACAGATTGTTAAGGCTCATAAGCTTTTCTATAAATAAGAAAACATTACTTACTGTAATTATTCTTCATCTCTTGAGTCCCTTTGACTTTGCCTCGTTTATCAATCCTCAGATACCACTGTGTTCGACAGAAGAGTCTTCTCACTCTTATATCTCCTCCTTCCATGTAATCATAACTTCTTGTATGTCGCTCGGGGCTGGAACAGTTCACATTTGTAGCCATTTGCTCTGGAGTCATGTCATTGCAAGCTAAAGATATAGTGCCCACTAGACAGATAATGTGGAAGCATGATCTGTAGAGCAAACTTGGCAGGATCCATGTCAGTATCCATTTGCGCATTATAGTATAGTGCTCCGGGTGTTCATGAATAACATAATGAAAAT
Source organism: Bos mutus (assembly GCF_027580195.1). NCBI lineage: Eukaryota > Metazoa > Chordata > Mammalia > Artiodactyla > Bovidae > Bos > Bos mutus. The sequence goes on along the minus strand of NC_091626.1, from coordinate 47,890,447 downwards.
TAAATCTTGAGTTGATTGTTGCTCCTAGGTCATTGACCTCTTCCTATCTGTGAACTGTAGATTGGTTTAAGGAAGAGCGGTTGCACTCTCCAAATTGTTAGCCTTATCCTTTTAGTCCTGATAGCAGTATAGGAGTCCTCCTTAAATAACTCTCTGCTGGTATATCCTTATAAAAGCAGGTTGTAATAAGCTCAGTTGCTGAGATGCTGTTTGCTACTTGACTTCTGTTTGCAATGAGAGATTAAGAATGGGGAGGGAGGAGAGAGAGGAAGATGAAAAGTGATTGTATAAATTTCAGTGGGCAAATACTATTACAACATACTGTGTAATTCTTACTGTGAAGGTACCTTTAAAACAGTTTTCACAGAGGATGTCAGGGTCCTTACCACTCTATTTGTAGACTTATAAAAGTTCTATATTAGTAGAGATTAATCTGAACATGATTGTACCATTCATTCCAGTCCCTATTTGATAAGAAACATCCAGCAATTTAGAGCTGTTGATTTAAATTCAGTTCTAAAGTTCCTATTAACAAAATATTAATGCTTTTTCCTAGATGTCTTTATTCTTTTACAGTTGTGGTTTCACAGTTATTTTCTTCTGAACTGCCCACAGTTCTCAAGTTAAACGTCAGAATTGTTCTGGAGAATTTCAACCTTATCTTTATGTAAGTTCTATAACGTAATTACTGTAGATAATCACACGGCTCAAAAGTCTGGTAACTTTACTTGTCCCCTCAGTACTAAAAGCAGAGAAATAGATAAACTACTAACAAACAGTTAGCATTATTTTTAAAGACAAGTAACATTCACTTACTTGTTCTGTTGATAACAGCTGGATACACAAGAATTCCATGTCTGTTGTCTGCCCTGTGCAACTTGAGCCTCTCTACTGTAGCTACAAACTATTTCTCAGCTGAGAAATTCTCCAGCGGAATCATAATTGTTTCCATAAATCAACAGCAGGCACGAGGATTTTCTCTGTGTGTGTGAGCGCGTGTGAGCTTGTGTGTGTGTGTGTGGAGCCTTTTATTCAGAGCTTTTCGATAAATACCTTTGCTGACCTCATTGGAAGCAATTAAAACTTAACCAGTAAGCTGTTAGTTGAATACAACAGTGAGAATAAAAGAGGCTTGTATAGTATTCATTCAGTGGTCATGAGAGGGAGCTATGAACATGGTTTATGCTCAGATCTACAAATGGGTACCTACTTTGTAGAAACAAATCTCTGATTCTGAAGCAGTTAGAAAGGGAAACAGAATTTTTTAGGTTGTCTCATAGCAGTTGAAATAAGTTTAAAAATATTGCTTTGACCATATATGTAAAGGGATCTTTTACCAGGAAATCTTTTACATAGATTTATGGAGCATACATTGCTACTATTATTCTTTTGTGTTAAGAATGTTAGAATAAAACTCCTAATATGTATTAAGTCACACCTTAGTGTCTTCAAGAAGTGTATAGCTGAGTTAAGGGTATATCTCTTCATATAGAGGTATTTCAGCATTGCTTATAACTTTATGTCTTATGTTCCTAGACTGAAAGTAAGAATAACAATATTCTTACTTGAGTTGAGCCAATAATTACCAGTATGACCTTGGACAAGTCACCTGACGTTTCTGAATCTCAGCTACTACACTTGTAAAATTAGTCTAGACGATTCTATGGTGCCTTGTAGTTTTAAAATTCTGTAACTTGTTGCTTACCCTACTAAGATCAGGAAGAGGATATATACTTTTAAATTATTATTCTTAAAAATTAAAAATAAAATTTTATATGGTTTTATATTGGTTATCAATGGTTGACTCATCCTCAGTAAAAACATTGATGCAATAAATATATGTTCATTTAAGGATAGAATTTTAAGAGGTATAGCTCATGTAAAAAAGAGAATGCTATTTTGCTTTCCACCATGAGTTATTCTCCCCTTTTTTAGCATGTATATATTAGTTTCCTGTTCTAGCATGTATTTATTAGTATACTAGAGTTTCATTAGGTATTTGTTGCAAAATAATTGCATTGTTAATCTAAATCAACATTTAGGAATACATATTAACATTCTATTTCCCATGGTAATACTCTCAGCGCGCGCGCACGCACACACACACACACACACACACACACACACACACAAACTGCACTTGAAATGCACTACTTTACCGCCAGGTGGTGCACGTAGACCAAATAGGAAAAGAAAATCAAGTATTTAATACATTCAATTGTATTATAAGTTATAATTTCCTTTTGTGTCTATGCTTGGAGGAACAGAATCAAGAGCACAGCACAGTTTAAATTTACTCAATTACTCTTTAGGCACCAAATATGACTTTTCTAAGTTTATTAGAGCAGAAGGGGATGACCCTTCTATAATTGCCTCTGTTGAAAGCTGCTGCTGCTGCTGCTGCTAAGTAGCTTCAGTCGTGTCCGACTCTGTGCGACCCCATAGGCGGTAGCCCACCAGGCTCCCCCGTCCCTGGGATTCTCAAGGCAAGAACATTGGAGTGGGTTGCCATTTCCTTCTCCAGTGCATGAAAGTGAAGAGTGAAAGTGAAGTCTCTCAGTCGTGTCCGACTCTTAGCAACCCCATGGAGTGCAGCCTACCAGGCTCCTGTGTTCATGGGATTTTCCAGGCAAGAGTACTGGAGTGGGGTGCCATTGCCTTCTCCTCTGTTGAAAGCTAGATGACTACAAAATATTCCATCATGTATTTCTCTAAAAGGAGGAAGAGAGAAAAAAGAAACTATGATGCTACTGTGTTATAAATCATATCTGCATTAGTTTTGTAGGCAACAATAACGAGCAAGGGTAGAACTCCTAGGACTCGGATATTCCTTCTAAAGAAATGAAAATTATTAACAACTAATTTACATGTAGATATTCAAGAGCTACTAAATTCATCCATTCCACATTGACCCTACAGATTTTATACTAAGAAATCATGGAATCAGAAGTCAAAATTTGCTAATTAAGTGCTCAAGACTTAAATTCAAAAATGATGAAGAGTACTTAGTGCCTCATTTGCTGTATAAGGTTAATTATAAAATTAAAATTAGAAACAAAGTAAATATGAAATTGTAATCTGTGTACTCTAAGTTCATTGTTGTTGTTCAGTCGCTGTCATGTCTGACTCTTTGTGACCCCATGGACTACAGCACGCCAGGCTTCCCTGTCCTTCAGTATCTGAGTTTGTTCAAACTCATGTCCATTGAGTGAGTGATGCCATCCAACCATCTCATTCTCTGTTGCCCTCTTCTCCTCCTGCCTTCAATCTTTCCCAGCATCATGGTCTTTTCCAGTGAGTCGGCTCTTCCCATCAGGTGACCCAAGTATTGGGGTTTCACCTTCAGCATCAATCCTTCCAATGAATATTCAGGGTTGATTTCCTTTAGGATGGACTGGTTGGATCTCCTTGCAGTCCAAGGGACTCTCAAGAATCTTCTCCAGCACCACAGTTCAAAAGCATCAATTCTTTGACTTTCAGCCTTCTTTTTGATCCAAATCTCTCATCTGTACATGTCTACTGGAAAAATCATAAAAACTTTGACTATACAGACATTTGTTGGAAAGTGATGTCTCTACTTTTTAATACACTGTCTAGGTTTATCATAGCTTTCCTTCCAAGGAGTGAGTGTCTTTTAATTTCATGGCTGCAGTCACTATCCGCAATGATTTTGGAGCCCAGGAAAAGAATATCTATTACTACTTCCACTTTTTCCTCGTCTTTTTGCCATGAAGGGATAGGACTGGATGCCATGATCTTTGTTTTTTGAATGTTGAGTTTTAAACCAGCTTTTTCACTCTCCTCTTTCATCCTCATCAAGAGGCTCTTTAGTTCCTCTTCACTTTCTGCCATCAGTGTGGTATCATCTGCATATCTGAGGTTGTGATATTTTTCCCAGCAATCTTGAGTTCATTAGATGCCATTGTACATTGTGATTTGAAAATATGATAGCAGTAATATTAGTGAATGGATTAAATCTTAACAAGGGAATAGGTATCCTTTGATTATCAGTTTACATAATGCTTGCGTGCGTGCTATGGGCCTACAACCACCACAGCCATAATGAAGAGCCTCACTTATCTCTTATTATATTTCAAAAGGAATTATCCAGAAACAAAAGTAACTTAGGTATCTCCAGATAGGGTAAACCCTCTGGGTTTTTTTAATTTCATACTAGTAATAACATTAACAAGTATTTATTGTTCTTGTTTTAAGGTACACATAATGACAGGCTAAGCACATAAAATACTTTGCAGAGGTGCTCTTTTGTTTTTTCCAGTTTGAGTTAACTTCATTTTTAATTGGAAACATCTCTGTCTCTTGAGCTTTAAAGTTGTAAAGCAAAGGATTAAATTTGTAAAACAAAGAATTCTTGCATCTATTTCTAAAAGTTCACTTTTTAAAAAACTGTTCTTAGTAAGTAGAGATTAGTACCTGGGATTCTTCAAAAAAGAAACAGTGCTAACACTTGCCTACTTTGATTTGGTGATAGACTATATGAGAAGAATACAAATAATCTATTTCAGTAAATATCATAAAAACATAGGCAGTTGTTAAAGTAATGATTAACCTCCTAGTTTTGCTTAGGCAACTTCCATTATGTCCCTATTTCAAAAAGAGATAAATGATAGAAAATATTTTTGTTTAATGAATTTTGCATTCTAGTCATTAATTTTAAAACTATGTCACATTCATATGCTAATGCTATGCTAAGTCACTTCAGTCGTGTCTGACTCTGTGTGACCCCTAGACGGCAGCCCACCAGGCTTCCCCGTCCCTGGGACTCTCCAGGCAAGAACACTGGAGTGGGTTGCCATTTCCTTCTCCAATGCATGAAAGTGAAAAGAGAAAGTGAAGTCGCTCAGTCATGTCCGACTCTTAGCGACCCCATGGACTGCAGCCTACCAGGCCTCTCCGTCCATGTGATTTTCCAGGCAAGAGTACTGAAGTGCGGTGCCATTGCCTTCTCCGATGTCACATTCATAAGTATGTATAATATAATTAATAGGAGGGAACATCACTAAATATTTTCATTCTTTTACATTTTTATATTCTATCCTGTTCCACATCCTCCTAGTTCCCATCCTTTCCCTATAGGTAATCATTGTTATTACCTATATTTAGTTTCTGGTGTATCTTTCCATAATTTTGTATGCATATATAGGCAAACTGAATATATATGTGTGTATACAGTTTTACTTGTTCTCTTTTTATGGAAAAGGTAGCATATCATACACAATGTTCTGCATGTTGCATTTTTTACTTAATAAAAAAAAAGAAAATCTTCCCATCTCAGTATTTAGAAAATTACCTCATTTTTTTTTACAGCTGCACAGTACCCCATTGAATGAATATATCACAATGTATTTGACTAGCTTCCTGTTGTTGAACAATTAATTTATTTCCAGTCTTTTTCTATTACAAAAAAAAATGACACAATGAATAAAATTATAAACATATCATTTGAATGGATATTGCCAGTTTACTCTCCACAGAAGTTGAACTAGTTTTTAGTCTCATTCACAGTATATATGGTGCCTGTTCAGTATAGTGTATTGTCAAACACTGGGGGTTTTGGTAATCTGACAGTAAAAAAAGCATTTTATTGTTTTTTCTTGCATTTCTCATTTCATGAAAGAAAGTGTCCGTCATGGACAAGTACTGTAAAGTCCACAGTGCTATGAGTGTCTACCATAAGTGGCAATAGGAAGCTTTCCCTGTGCTAATGCCAGTAGAGCTGCAGTTTAAAGGATGAGAGGGAGTTCTTTCAACAAGGAAACACCAGTGAGCTCTAGGAGAGAGAATGAGAAGGACTTTGGTATGTAAAAAAGCTGGAGAAACTTAGCCCTGGTGGGCTAAGTCAGAGTTTGATCTTTATCCCAAGAGCAATGGCCATTATGGGATGATAATCAGAAGAGTGACATGATCATAACTGCACTCTATGCCTCTATTCTGATCCAAACTAATTTAATTTCTGCCAGGAGAATAAGTTTAAGAAATTCAAAATTGTGTTCCTTTATCCTATCTTTTCCATTATTCATATTTTCAAAAAGATATCCAAACTTTGTGATTGAAAAGGAAAGATGTAGAAGAAAAAGTCATATATATCTTCCAACTTGAGTAAAGCCCAAATCTGCTTCATAGGGTTGTGCTAAATGCCCTGAAAAGAAGTGAAACATCAACGTGTCTTTGAAAAGAATCCCAGAGAAGGTAGAGCCCATAGATCAGGCAGCATAGAGAAAAATCTCTTTGGGAGCCACACTCTACATTTCTGGTAGTACCCCAGCACACAGCAGAAGCAGCAAAGCTCCAAAGAGTAGAGACTGCCTACGTGTCTAGAAACAGACAGACTCAAAGCACCCCTTATAAATATTTCTCGTGTTTTAAAAGACATCTGGAAAAGCAGAGAACCCAGACCTGAAGAAACTTCATGAGCAGTCAGTAGACACCTACAAGTAACTAGAACAGACAGAGGACACAACTGAGTCCCTTGTCTTGGGCCAGAATTCTCTCTCATCTTGAAACAGAGGAGGGAACCCAACAGTTGACATAAGTTTCTACTAACCAGTGGTGAGAGGTAAGGGGGTGAAATTCTCAAACTTGAAGCCAGGATCATTTATAAGGTTATATGTTACCTCTTGCATATTTGAGATTGTGATCCAAGATTTATTTCTGCTACATTCTCATCACTATCACCAAACTATGGATTTATTTTCATCTTTTATTCTGTCAGTCCCATTTCATCAATTCAGCCTCAACTTTGGATCATGCCATTCAACCAGTGTTACTCACTTCCTTAGTTCATTCACCTAACTATTTATCAAATAGTTATTTGGTGCCAGATGTTGTCCCAGACTTTTGGAGGTACAGTGAGTATTCTAGAAGTGGTCTTTGCACTTACAGAGAATGCTTTCTGGTGAGAGAACATAAACATAGCCCTTTGGCCTGTGTATATGACAGAGGCAGCGTGGATGTGGGTAGGATAGAAACAAGGTGTCCAAGGAGATAGGAGATAGAGGGGTAAATGGATAGAGGGACCTATTTTAAGTTAGAAAGACCCATCTGAGGAGATAAAGTTTGCGCTGCCTGGAACAAGACTGATGTTGGTGTGTTCCAAGAACTGAAAGAAGGCCAATATGTTGAATGAAGTACATGAGCAGTGGGAAGAGTTGTGAGAGATTAGTGAAACTGAAAAAGTAGGCAGGAGCCAGATCGTAAAGAACTTTGAAGGTCATGGTACTACGAGTTAGAGGTTATTCTAAGTGTAACAGGAAGCTGGAGTACAGGCAGTTCTACTTATAAACATTATAGACCTGGGCAAAGGCGCTAGTTAAACTCCAAAGAAAAATGTCAAAAATAATTGAGCAAGTGTGGGGGTTCCTATAAATCTTGAGTCATGCAAACTTTGTGCTTACACTTATGCCCTAACATTTTAAAGCTTACTGTATATAAGATACAAAGTCTGAGTCATATGCTCAAAATTGTGTGCCTGTGACTCAACTATATAAATATCTCAGTTTACAAGTGTATCTAGATTCTTTGTGTCTCTTGAGTCAATATAAAGTTGTTGTTTAATTTTAGATTTGTAAAAAGTTATCTAATATGCTAATCTAGAAATCAAGTTCTTCAAATTATAGTTTTAACTTACTAAATTAACTTTAGACCTGGAGCAAGATCTCCAGAGTTACTACTTCTTTTTTTCCCAATTCAGAAATATCTGTGTAATGAAGTTAAATTATACAATTTACTCGTGATTGCCTAGACTCTCCTTAAATTAACGCTTAACTTTAGCAAAGAATCTATCTCCTTGATTCAGTGCTATACATTAGTGCCTTTTTTGATAACAAGTGCCACTCTAACAGTTGGAAATTGTTGTAATGGCTATGGAGAGAGTTTTGCTTCAACCCCAGGAAAACATTATGGAAAACAACAAAGACTCTGGGCGATTAGGGTTACTACATTCTTTGCTTTAAATTGTCATTCTTTGGTTCCATGTTCATTGTCTACATAGCAAAATGAGTGCTAAAACTATCGTTTTTAATGTTTCATGGATGTCATTGTGGTTTAAATCTGGTCACAAAAGACCTTTCTGAGGAGGTGGTGATTAAACTGAAATCTGAAGGATAAGAAGAAATCAGAAATGAAGGTAATACATTCCAGGCAAAGGTAACAGGGAAAAACAAAAGCTCTGAGGTGAAAATGAGCTTGGTATGTTCTAGAAACTAAATGACAGTGTAACTGGAGTTGAGTGAACAAGAGAAAAGTTAGGTGATATGAGACCAATGTGCGTGGGATCTTTTTTGGTTTTACTTTATTTTTGAGGATAATTGGTTTACAAATTTGTGTTGGTTTCTGCCATACGTCAACATGAATCAGCCGTAGGTATACATAGGTCCCCTCCCTCCTGTCTGTGTAGGAGCTTGATATCAGTGTTGGGGACTTTGGATGTAATTCTAAGGATAATGTATAATAATCAATGAGTAATGTGATCATCCTGAAAACTTTGTGAGAATGATTTGGAGGATGGCAAAAGTTGAAGTAAAGAGACCAGTTAGGAGGCTGTAGCTGTAATTCAGTTTGGAATTGATAATGCCTTAGACTGGGATCAGAGCAGGGAGAGGAAAGAAGTGGGGAGATAGATTTTGGAGACAAAGCTAGGTGATAATTCAGTGTGAGAAACAAGGAAGAGTCAAGGTTAAATTCCAGATGTCTGACATGTGTAACAGGATAAATAGCAGTGTCATTTGCAGAACTCAGATAGACTGGAAGAGAACTGACACTGGAGGGGGAAGTCCGGCAGTTGGAAAGTTAGGTGAGAGGAATGCTATAAACCCAAACCCTCTTCATTCTGGACCCAAGGGATCTGCACCTCTCATTCCTTTAAAATAAGAACCAGTAAGAATCTTGCAAATCAATTACCACAAAAGGGTGGAATTAGAAATAAAATCATTTTCTAAAGTACTCAGGTGCAAAAATGAAAACTTCTTACAGCAGTCTTGCGTGTGTGTGTGTGTGTGTGTGTTAGTCACTCAGTTGTGTCTGACTCTTTGAGACCCTATAAACTCTAATTTTCTAGATATTAGAAATTTTATTAGAAAGATTAATAAATATTATATTTAAATCTAATATAAAAATATTAGAAACAGTATTTCTAGAATATCTACAACCAGAATATCACAGTTCCCAGTATTATAACACATGAAATTATCAGAAGGCAAGCTGTGTTGTGGAACCTTATTACAAAAGCCTAAAGCAGTTTATTTTTTTTGTTTCAGCCATAAACGGGTTGCAAAGTTGTCCAAATATAGTTTAATGTGCAGTTGAGTCAGTTCAGGTGACACTGAGAAAGAAGTTTCTAATGACAATGTTGGCATTCTCTCTGGGTATTTTACCTACGAGAGAATTACCTTTATATCTAGAGGAATATTGTCGTAGAGTAGTTCATACCAGCATATAATGCCACAGTGAATTATATAACAAGGCATATCAAAAACTAAACTTTTGTATCTCTAATGTCAAGAAAAAATAGTGAAGTTAAAAAAAGGCAGTCATATCAGTCATTTGATAGTAGCCATAAGAACAACAAAAGACTGATTTTTTTCCAATGAATTTTTGGCTGCTTATAATTATTGCTTTGATTTCCTAGCCTAAGAAGCTTGGAAATTGGAAGCATTGTTTCATGAGTTTAGAGCATTGCTGAATTAGTACAAATCAAAAACTGAAGTATATTTTAAAAGAAATACTGTTTATTAATGCCAAGAACTATATGTGTAATAAATCATACTGTCACCTGGCTTAATTGAATAAATAAGAAAATAGGGAAATAGATTATTAACTTATCTGCAAATGTGAATGTGAAAGTTCTGAAAGATGTTTGAAAGTTGCTTTCTCTCTTAAATATTTTTAAATCTCCTCTGACAACTGATTTGTCCTACTACTTTGTACTAGCTTAGAAATATCTGCAAAGCAAAAAGATAAATCTCAATGGAAACTCAGTTTGAATGGAAACAAATTCTGAATTAAGGGACTCCAAATGAATGCAGTTTTACTGTATTTTAAATTATTCCAAGATAGAATGTTTTATTAGGATAGAATTCACTTTATTATTTTTGACTTGGATAAAGAAAGAAAATAACACTAGTTCTTAGTATAAGAAAAAGGGGTGGTTAAAGACTAATTCAAAAATTGTAATGAAATTATGTATGGTGTACTCCTACCTTCCCTGGATTGACTTCCTTGTGCCTTCTGTTCTGTTTATTTCACTTAGCATGTTGACATTTATTAATATACTGTATTTCTAATATAATCGAATTATAAAACCAAGAAGCAAATTCAAAACATCAAGGTGGAAGAGATGAAAAATATAAAATTTCTGGATCATTTTAACACACTCAGAGCATGCTATATATTAAATTTAAAGGGGGCTTTTTTTTTCCTTTCAGCAGTAGTCCTCATCTTTTTAGTACTTAAGTTAATCCTTTTAGATTGAAAGATCATTTTGTCTCTTTTTTCCCCCTTTTTGGTTTATACGTAAAACTTCAATTATGTGCTTTCCTTGTTGATACAAACATTTACTAAGATTTAGGAGTTTTTTGGTTCTGTTTTAAATTCTTAAACTTTTTTATCATTTCCTATTCAATCTCCTTCCCTTTCTCTGCATTTTTCTCCTCTACTTTTTTTTTATTCTCGTCTCTCTCTCTCCTTCTTTCTCTCTCACACACACTTTTTCTATTATACCCATGCTTCAAGTTTCTAGAAACCTCCTTTAGTCATTCTTATATTAATTTTCTACTTGTTTGTCATTTTTTTCAGTCTAGTCTTGAAAAACACATCTGGTTTCTATTCCAATCAGTATTCCTCTGAGAATAACCTTCATATTATAGAAGACAAACAATTCTCAAATAACCCATAATGATGCAACCTCTGGTAATTTAAACTTTTATTCAATAATTTTAAAAGAGCTATTCATGTACTCTAACTTGGCAGGCTTTTCTTTTTCATTTAAGATAAAGTTTACGGAGGTGGGGTTTGTATGGGTAATCATTTAAAGCAAGTTAATATTTGGAAACTTATTCTTTCAAAATGAGAAATCTTGGAAACCAAACATGGAAAATGATTCACTCTTCTCATTAACAATTCAGTTTTGAGAGTTCACAAGTTAAATGACACATACAAAGTGTTACGGGAGCAAGAAGATAGCAAAGCCTAGGTACTGAAAAAAGAAGACAAAAAATTGGAGCCACTAAGAAACAGCAAATAAATATTAAATGAGAAATTACTAAAAGCTGCTAGCTATACTGTGTTTAGAGGTAATATGGAACAGCTGGCCTGTGATGAGCTTTCACCATTCAGATGTTATCTTTGCAATCAGATATACCTCGATTTGAACTACTTTTGCTCTTGTTGACTTGGGGGAAAAAGGCACAACATGAGGGTTGTGAGCTAAGTTTTATTTGGGGCCAAAGGAGGACTACAGTCTGGGAGACAGTCTCAGATAGCTCTGAGAAACTGCTCCCAAGAGGTTGGGAGGAAATGACTCTATATATACAAAATTAGAGTATGTGCAATCAAGCACACATTTTGGCAGAAGTTGCTGTTGTCACCAGGAGCAGATGTCCATTAATGATTTTAGTGCTTTTCTAGATATGAGTAATATCAAGAAATTGGGCTCATTAAAATTTTCTCCTGGAAATATCTAACTATGTGAAGGCCTAGTCTGCCAGTTTTTCCAAGAGCACAGAGTGCCTCTTCCTGATCTCTGCCCTGAACTCCTTTCAGAATGTGTTGAAGGTCAGCAAATGCAGCAGCTAGTGACTTTTCTCTTGTAGAACCAGGTAGCAAACAAAAATTTGTAGTGACAGGTCCCCTCATGGTATTAAATTCAATCATACTTTGAGAGGTATTTCATGACCATTTTGTCCCATGGTGCTAGGAATGATCATTTGTAGATCAGGCAAGGATTTTTTTTGATAGGCCGCTCAATGTGCTATTACTGAACTAGGTCCTATTAACAGTAACCAAGTGTCTTTGGACCACCTGTCTTACTAGTCTTTTATGGTCCAGAAAATGGTTCCCTCTAGTTTTTCTTCCCATATCTAGAGAGTTACACTATTATAGTCATTGATCTTATATAGAACTATATAAGTGGTTACTTGCTTGAAGTTACTAATCATCATTTTATCAAAGGCTCAGTAACACATTTAGTAACACGTTACTAAATGTGTTACTAAATGTGTTAGTAATGTGTAAGAAACAGCAATGTCATAAAATAGGTAGTATAGGTAATATAACTAGTATAGGTAATATAACTAGTATTATTAGTAAGGTCATAAGTAATTTATTGACTTAAATTGATTGAACTCCCATTAGGTGTGGCTCAATATATCACCAAGCTTCCCAGGTGGTTCAGTGGTAAAGAATTTGCCTGCCAAGCGTGAGACGTAGGTTTGATCCTGGGTCAGGAAAACCCTCTGGAGAAGGAAATGACAACTCACTCCAGTATTCTTGCCTGGGAAATGGACTAGAGGAGCCTAGCAGGCTACAGTCTTAGGTCACAAAGAGTTGCTTAGTGACTAAATAGTAGCAGCAGCAGTATATCACCAAGTCATTTGACTTAGTCTGTTCTGTAACAAGTCTTATCTTTAAAGGAAATGATAAGATATTTGCTTTTCTCTGACTTACTTCACTTTTTATGATAATCTCTTAAGTTCATTCATGTTGCTGCAGATGGCATTATTTCGTTCTTTTTAATGGTTGAATAGCTGTGGTGTTAGAGAAGACTCTTGAGATTCCCTTGGACTGCAAGGAGATCCAAGCAGTCAATCCTAAAGGAAATCAGTCCTGAATATTCTTTGGAAGGACTGATGCTGAAGCTGAAACTCCAATACTTTGGCCACCTGATGCAAAGAACCGACTCATTGGAAAAGTCCCTGAGGCTGGGCAAGATTGAAAGCAGGAGGAGATGGGGATGACAGAGGACGAGATGATTGGATGGCATCACCAATGCAACGGACATGAGTTTGAGTAGGCTCTGGGAGTTGGTGATGGACAAGGAAGCCTGTAATGCTGCAGTCCATGGGGTTGCAAAGAGTCGGACACAACTGAGTAACTGAACTGAATATTCCATTGCATATATATACAACATCTTTATTTATTCACTTATCAATGAATATTTAGGTTGCTTCCATGTCTTGACTATTGTAAATAGTGCTGCAGTGAACACTGAGGTGCCTGTATCTTTTTGAATTACAGTATTTCCTGGATATATACACAGGAGTGAATTTGCAGGATCATATGGTAGCTATATTTTTTAAGGAACCTCCTTACTGTTTTCCATAGTGACTGCACTAATTTACATTCTGGGACAGTTTCCTTTTCTCTACACCCTCTCCAGCATTTATTATTTATATACTTTTGATGATGACCATTCTGACTGGTGTAAGGTGATACTTCATTTTCTTTTGATATAAATAATAATTAGCAATATTGGGCATATTTTCATGACCTTTTGGGCATATTGGGCATATTTCACATGCCTTCTTTGGAAAAATGTCTGTTGCGGTCCTCTGCCCATTTTTCAATTGGTTTGCTTGTTGGTTTTCTGATATGGAACTCTATGAGCTGTTTGTATGTTTTGGAGATTAATCCCTTGTCAGATGTATTGTTTGCAAATGTATTCTCCCATTCTGTAGGTTATGTTTTCATTTTATCTATGGTTTTGTTCCTGTGTAAAAGCTTTTAAGTTTAATTAGGTCTAATTTAGTGGTTGTTGTTTTTATTGTTTCCCCTACTTCCATTTCTCTAAGAGATAATCTGAAAAGATATTGCCACAATTTATGTCCTGCCTAGGTTTTCCTTTAGGAGTTTTATAGTATTCAGTCTTACATTTAAGTCTTTAATCCATATACAATTATTTTTGTATATGGCATTACAGAATGTTCTAATTTTTTTTCTTTTACATATAGTTGTCTAGTCTTCCCAGCACCACTTATTGAAGATACTGTCTTTTCTCATTTGTATCAAATATATTCTTGCTTTCTTTGTTTTGCCTAAATTGACCATAAGTGTATGGGTTTACTTCTGGGCTTTCCATCCTGGTTCATAGTTCTATATTTCTATTTTTGTACTAATACCATACTCTTTTGATGACTGTAGCTTTGTAGTATAGTCTGAAGGCAGGAAGCCAGATTCCTCCAATTCTGTTTTCCTTCCTCAAGATTGCTTTGATTATTCAGGGTCTTTTGTGTTTCCATACAAATTATAAGATTTATTTGTTCTAGTTCTGTGAAAAATGCCATTGGTGATGTGATAGGGATTGTGTTGAATCTGTACATTGCCTTGGATAATACAGTCATTTTGACAATGTTGAATCTGCCAATACAAGAACATGGTATATCTTTCCATCTGTTTGTGTCATCTTTGATTTCTTTCATCAGCATATCATAGTTTTCAGAGTACAGGATCTTTTGCCTCCATAGGTCTTCCTAGATGCTTTGCTCTTTTTGATCTGATGGTTTACTTAATTTCTCTTTTTGATCTTTCATTGTTAGTGTATAGAAATGCAACAGATTTCTGTCTATTAATTTTGTATCCTGCAACATTACCAAATTCACTAATGAGCTCTAGTAGTTTTTCAGTAGCACCTTTAGGATTTTCTATGTTTAGTATTATGTTGTCTGAGAACAGTGACAGTTTTACTTCTTCTTCTACAATTTGAATTCCTGTTATTATTTTTTCTTCACTGATCGCTGTGGCTAGGGCTTCCAATACTATGTTGAATAAAAGTGGCAGAAGCGAACATCCTCACCTTGTTCTGGATGTTAGGGAAAATTCTTTCAGATTTTTACCATTAAGTATAATGTTAGCTGTAAGTTTATAAAATGTGACCTTTTATTATGTTGAGATAGGTTCCCGCTGTGCCAACTTTCTGGAGTTTTTATCATAAATGGTTGTTAAATTTTATCAAAAGGCTTTTCTGCATCTATTCATGATCATATGGTTTTATTATTGAACTTGTTAATGTCACATTGATTGACTTGCATTTATTAAAAAGTTCTTGCATCCTGGGATAAATCCCCAGTTGATCATGGTGTATAATCTGTTTACTTTATTGTTACAGTCGATTTGCTAGTATTTTGTTGAGGATTTTTGTGGATATTTTCATCAGTGATATTGGTCCCCACTATTATAGTATTAATGTCAATTTCTCCCTTTAGTTAGTATTTGCCTTATATATTGAGGTGCTTCTATGGTGGATGCATATATATTTACAGTTGTTACCTCTTACTCTTGGATTGACCCATTTATCATTATGTAGTGTCCTTCTTTGTCTCTTGTATTTATTTTGTTTGATATGATTATTACTACTCCAGCTTTCTTTTGATTTCCATTTGCATGAAATACCTTTTTCCATCCCCTTACTTTCATTCTGTATGTGTTTCTAGATCTGAAGTGGGTATTTTGTAGACAGCATATATACAGTCTTGGTTTTTTATCCATTCAGCCAGTCTATATCTTTTGGTTGGAGCATTTAAGGTAATTATTGATATATAAGTTCTTATTATCATTTTTAAATTGCTTTGTTTTTATAGGTCTTTTTTCTTCCTTTCCTCTTTTTTTCTCTCCTCTTGTGATTTGATGACTTTCTTTAGTGTTGTGTTTAGATTCCTTTTGCTTATTTGTGTTATAACTACTGTAGATTTTTGGTTTGTGGTTACCATGAGGTTTTGATGTAGCACTTTATATATGTATATATGAGTGTTTTAACCTTTTGATCTATTAATTTCAAATGCATTTCGAATATCCTACATGAGTACTGCCCTCCTGTCACAGTTATTGACTTAGATATTGTAGATATATGTGGATGATTGTCAACCTTTACTGTATGTTTTCCTTTACTAATGAGTTTTCCTACTTTGTAATTTTCTTATTTCTAGTTGTGGTCTTTCTTTTAAGCCTGGAAAAGTTCCTTTAGCATTTGTGTAAAGCTGGTTTGGTGGTGCTGAACTCTTTCAGCTTTTGCTTGTCTGCAAAGCTTTTGACTTCTCCTTTGAATATGAATGAGAAGCTTGTTGGGTAGAGTATTCTTGGTTGTAAGTTTTTCCCTTTCATCACTTTATATCTTGTCATTCCCTTCTGGCCTGCCAAGTTTTTGCTAAAAATTCAACTAATAATCTTATGGAGATTGTCTTTCTGTTATTTGTTGCTTTTCACTTATCACTCTTAATATTTTCTCTGTCTTCAATTTTTGTTGATTTGATTATTTTGTGTCTCAACATGTTCTTCCTTGGGTATATTCTATATGGGACTCTCTGTGCTTCATGGACTTGAGTGACTGTTTCCTTTCCCATGTTAGGGAAGTTTTCATCTAGCTTGAGATATTTTCTCAGGCCCATTCTGAGTTACAAGAAATTTTTAGCAAAGAGTTAGAAGATATAAAGGATAACCAAGTGGAGTTGAAGAATACAATAAGTGAAATGAAAAATATACTAGAGAGAATCAATACAGAATAAATGAGGCAGAAGAAAAAAATCAGTGAGGTGGAAGACAGAATGGTGGATATCTGTGCCATGGAACAGAATAAAGAAAAAATTATGAAAATAAATGAGGACAGTTTAAGAGATCTCTGGGACAATATCAGATGCACCAACATTCACATTATAGGCGTCCCAGAAGAAGATGATTAAGAGATTATTTTTAAGTCGACAGTTCTAAAATACAATTATTTCTAAAGATTCACGCAAAAGCTCTTCTCTCACTATATTTAATATACTGAGTAAAAAGTTAATCCTACCAAGTTATTTTTCTTGCTAACACATTTGCAACAGATGGCTTACTTGATTTCTATTAAACCTAGGTACAATAAATTATTATACTTAATATTGATCACTCTAAAAACATGTCTATATTAATTAAATTGACAAGCAAACTAATAAACTTAATAAATTTAAATTAATCTTAATACTGTCTCTCAGTTTACAGGAACCTGAAATTCATTTGGGTTAGTTTCTTTATATTTCTGGGAATTTTTATAAGTGCTTAATTTCCTTTAAGCCCATTAAGCTCATTTATAAATTAATTTTGATAGTACAATCCAAAGGTAGAGAAATATATACATATAGACAGACGCAACCATATATCTAACAGCTTCATTTTAAAGCTTAGTCATGAATTAGGTACTATAATATAAAACTCACTAGAATAGATAATGATAATCTATTAGATTATGAGAAATGATAATCCAGGCAATGTAAAACTTTTTTCAAATTCTAAGTAGACTTTTCATACTCGTTTATTTAATAAATATTTACTGAACAGCCATTATCTGTCAGATTCTGGTCTGTGTACCAAATGCCATGGTAATACAACACACTCTCTTACACAAAGATAAGCTTAAATGGAATAAAGACCTCAATGTGAGACCAGAAACTATAAAACTCTTAGAGGAAAACACAGGCAGACACTCTTTGACATAAATCACAGCAAGATTCTCTATGACCCACCTCCTAGAGTAATGGAAATAAAAACAAGAATAAACAAGTGGGACCCAATTAGACTTAAAAGCTTTTACACAGCAAAGGAAACTATAAACAAGGTGAAAAGGCAGCCCTCAGAATGGGAGAAAATAATAGCAAATGAAACAACTGACAAAGGATTAATCTCCAAAATATACAAGCAGGTCATGCAGCTCAAAACTAGAAAAACAAACAACCCAATCAAAAAGTGGGAAGAAGACCTAAACAGACATTTCTACAAAGAAGACATACAGATGACCAACAAACACATGAAAAGATGCTCAACGTCGCTCACTATTATAGAAATGCAAATCAAAACTACAATGAGCTATCACCTCACACCGGTCAGAGTGGCAATCATCAAGAAATCTACAAACAAATGCTGGAGAGGAGGTGGAGAAAATGGAACCCTCTTGCACTGTTGATGAAAATGTAAACTGATGCAGCCACTATGGAGAACAGTATGGAAATTCTTTAGAAAACTATAAATAAAACTACCTTATGACCCAACAATCCCACTAATGGGCATATACCCTAAGAAAACCATGATTGAAAAAGATACATTCACTCCAATGTTCATTGCAGCACTATCTACAGTAGCTAGGACGTGGAAGAAAACTAGATGTCCATTGGTAGATGAATGGATAAAGAAGTTGTGGTGCACACATACAATCATGTAATGTAATGGAATATTACTCAGCCAAAGAAAGGAATGCATTTGAGTCATTACTAGTGAGGTGGATAAACCTAAAGCCTGTTATACAGAGTAAAGTAAGGCAGAAAAAGAAAAACAAACATTGTATATTAACACATATATATGGAATCTAGAAAAAGGGTACTGATGAACCTATTTACAGGGCAGAATAGAGACACAGACATAGAGCACAGACTTGTGGACACAGTGGGGGAAAGAGTGAGTGAAGTCACTCAGTCGTGTCCAACTCTTTGCAACCCCATGGACGGTAGCCTACCAGGCTCCTCCCTCTATGGGATTCTCCAGGCAAGAGTACTGGAGTGGGTTGCCAAAAGGAGAGGCGGGGACAAATTGGGAGAGTAGTTCTGAAACATAAAAAAATAGATAGCCAGTGGGAATTTGCTGTATTAGGTTTTTCCAGTGGTCATGTATGGATGTGAGAGTTGGACTGTGAAGAAGGCTGAGCGCTGAAAAATTGATGCTTTTGAACTGTGGTGTTAGAGAAGACTCTTGAGAGTCCCTTGGACTGCAAGGAGATCCACCCAGTCCACTCTGAAGGAGATCAGCCCCGGGATTTCTTTGAAAGGAATGATGCTAAAGCTGAAACTCCAGTACTTTGGCCACCTCACGTGAAGAGTTGACTCATTGGAAAAGTCTCTGATGCTGGGAGGGATTGGGAGCAGGAGGAGAAGGGGACGACAGAGGGTGAGATGGCTGGATGGCATCACTGACTCAATGGACGTGAGTCTGAGTGAACTCCGGGAGTTGGTGATGGACAGGGAGGCCTGGCGTGCTGCGATTCATGGGGTCCAAAGAGTTGGACACGACTGAGCAACTGGACTGAACTGAACTGAACAGGGAACTCAAACCTGGTGCTCTGTGACAACCTAGAGGAGTGAGATGGGATGGGAAGTGGGAAGGAGGTTCAAGAGGGAGGGGACATATGTATACCTACGGCTAGTTTATGATTTATGGCAGAAACCAACACAACATTGTAAAACAATTATCCTCTGATGAAAAAACAAAGCAAACAAAAAACACACTCCCATCCAAAAACAAAAAGCATGATATCTGCCCCATAGAGCTTATCTGAAATTATGCTGCATCATTTTTTTAATACACACTCTGACAAGAAAATGGAGCAGATAAAAAATAGTTTTTAGGAAGCAAGAATATGATGGCTAAGTAAATATCTTTGAAGAATGGCTAAGCAAGAGACTGAATATGGCTAAAAAAAAATAAATGATTAAGCTCAGAATATCACAGCATTCAAAAGTACTACACAAATACAGAAGGTTAAAAAAAACAGAGAAATGTTGTGATATGCAATATGAATTCAGATAGTCCATTCTTTACTATAAACGAATTCCAGAGAGAATATGAAGGGAAAGAGGGACACCAAAGAACACCTTACAAAGTTGAATAAAAATTCAAGTCTTCAGACTGAAATGGCCCACCCAGGGTCAAGTAGAATGGATAAAGACCCACATTTTAGTGAAACCTCTGAACTCGGAAGATTGAGAAAGTTCTAAAAGTTTCAAAAAATAAAAGCAACACTATTTACAAAGGGACTAGAAATCAGATTGGTATCAGATAAATTATTTGGTAGATTTGGTCCTAGAAGGAAGTGCAGAAATACCTACAAAAGTCTGAGGGAAATAACATTAAACCAAAATATGTATCAGTCAAAGTACCATTCAAAAGCAAGTTTAAATATAAATATCTTTGCACAAACAAGAATTTAAAAGATCTACTAGCTACAGACTCTCTCTCAAAGAATTAGTGCAGCAAAATAAAAAATATTTCCAAGAAGAAAATGTGGGATACAAAAAAACAACTACTACTCAACAATAAGGAGAAACAAGTCACTAACATGCACGACATATGCATTAGTCTCAAATCATTATTCTAAATGAGGGAAGCTAGACACAAAGGCTGCATATTATATGGGTCCACTTATATGACCTTAGAAAAGGCAAATACTACAGGTACAGAAAAGAACTCAGTGACTGCGGTGGTTGTAGTGACTGCAGTGGGGGAAAGGTTAACGAAAATGGGGGCTGGATGATTATCTGGATAATGGAACTATTCTATATGTTGATTGTGGCGCTGAGTATACAACCATATTCTTTTGTCAAAATTCAAAGGACTGTACACCAAAAGGGGGGAAAGAGAGCTATGTAAATTATGCCTCAAAAATAAATAAATACATGAGTATAAAAACAAATATACTAGTGCTAATAAGGGGGGAACACAATAAAGACTAAAAAATTAGTTAAATGTATATTTAAATCTCAGTGTTAAAAATATTTTAAAACAATTTTGAACTAAAATCTTAAATGATTACAACATTGGAGGTGGTGTGAGGTAAGTTTAGGAAAACAACAAAAATTTACTGGGACTATGCCTATATTTAAATGGAGAATAGACATATAAATATATTCTAGATGTTGATAAAAAATATGCTAAATATTTTTAGATTAATCCCTCAGTTCAGTCCAGTTGCTCAGTCGTGTCCAACTCTTTGCGACCCCATGAATTGCAGCACGCCAGGCCTCCCTGTCCATCACCAACTCCCGGAGTTCACTCAGACTCACGTCCATCGAGTCGGTGATGCCATCCAGCCATCTCATCCTCTGTCATCCCCTTCTCCTCCTGCCCCCAATCCCTCCCAGCATCAGAGTCTTTTCCAATGAGTCAACTCTTCACATGAGGTGGCCAAAGGATTGGAATTTCAGCTTCAGAATCAGTCCTTCCAAAGAAATCCCAGGGCTGATCTCCTTCAGAATGGACTGGTTGGATCTCCTTGCAGTCCAAGGTACTCTCAAGAGTCTTCTCCAACACCACAGTTCAAAAGCATCAATTCTTCAGCACTCAGCTTTCTTCACAGTCCAACTCTCACATCCATACATGACCGCAGGAAAAACCATAGCCTTGACTAGATGGACCTTTGTTGGCAAAGTAATGTCTCTGCTTTTCAATATGCTATCTAGGTTGGTCATAACTTTCCTTCCAAGGAGTAAGTGTCTTTTCATTTCATGGCTGCAATCACCATCTGCAGTGATTTTGGAGCCCTAAAAAATAAAGTCTGACACTGTTTCCACTGTTTCCCCATCTATTTGCCATGAAATGATGGGACTGGATGCCATGATCTTCGTTTTCTGAATGTTGAGCTTTAAGCCAACTTTTTCACTCTCCTCTTTCACTTTCATCGAGAGGCTTTTTAGTTCCTTTTCACTTTGTACCATAAGGGTGGTGTCATCTGCATAACTGAGGTTGTTGCTATTTCTCCCAGCAATCTTGATTCCAGCTTGTGCTTACTCCAGCCCAGCGTTTCTCATGACGTACTCTGCATATAAGTTAAATAAGCAGGGTGACAATATACAGCCTTGACATACTCCTTTTCCTATTTGGAACCAGTCTGTTGTTCCATGTCCAGTTCTAACTGTTGCTTCCTGACCTGCATTCAGGTTTCTCAAGAGGCAGATCAGGTGGTCTGGTATTCCCATCTCTTTCAGAATTTTCCACAGTTTATTGTGATCCACACAGTCAAAGGCTTTGGCATAGTCAATAAAGCAGAAATAGATGTTTTTCTGGAACTCTCTTGCTTTTTCCATGATCCAGCAGATGTTGACAATTTGATCTCTGGCCTCTGCCTTTTCTAAAACCAGCTAGAACATCAGGAAGTTTGCAGTTCACATATTGCCAAAGCCTGGCCTGGAGAATTTTGAGCTAGTAAATTTACTTTACTAGCGTGTGAGATGAGTGCAATTTGTGGTAGTTTGAGCATTCTTGGCATTGCCTTTCTTTGGGATTGGAATGAAAACTGACCTTTTCCAGTCCTGTGGCCACTGCTGAGTTTTCCAAATTTGCTGACATATTGAGTGCAGCACTTTCACAGCATCATCTTCCAGGATTTGAAATAGCTCAGCTGGAATTCATCACCTCCACTAGCTTTGTTCATAATGATGCTTTCTAAGGCCCGCTTGACTTCACATTCCAGGATGTCTGGCTCTAGGTGAGTGATCACATCATCGTGATTATCTTGGTTGTGAAGCTCTTTTTTGTACAGTTCTTCTGTGTATTCTTGCCACCTTTTCTTAATATCTTCTGCTTCTGTTAGGTCCATATAATTTCTGTCCTTTATAGAGCCCATCTTTGCATGAAATGTTCCCTTGGTATCTCTAATTTTCTTGAAGATATCTCTAGTCTTTCCCATTCTGTTGTTTTCCTCTGTTTCTTTGCATTGATCACCGAGGAAGGCTTTCTTATCTCTCCTTGCCATTCTTTGGAGCTTTGCATTCAATGGGAATATTTTTCCTTTTCTCCTTTGCTTTACACTTCTCTTCTTTTCACAGCTATTTGTAAGGCCTCCTCAGACAGACATTTTGCTTTTTTGCATTTCTTTTCCATGGGGATGGTCTTGATCCCTATCTCCTGTACAATGTCACGAACCTCCGTCCATAGTTCATCACACACTCTGTCTATCAGATCTAGTCCCTTAAATGTATTTCTCACTCCCACTGTATAATCATGAGGATTTGATTTAGGTCATACCTGAATGGTCTAGTGGTTTTCCCACTTTCTTCAATTTAAGTCTGAATTTGTCAATACGGAGTTCATGATCTGAGCCACAGTCAGATCCCAGTCTTGTTTTTGCTGACTGTATAGAGCTTCTCCATCTTTGGGTGCAAAGAATATAATCAATCTGATTTGGTGTTGACCATCTGGTGATGTCCATGTGTAGAGTCTTCTCCTGTGTTGTTGGAAAAGGGTGTTTGCTATGACCAGTGTGTTCTCTTGGCCCACGTCAAGGTAAGAAAACCCAAGTAAAACGTTGGTGTTGCAAGAGGGCATCCGAGGACATACACACTGAAACCATAATCACGGAAAACTAGCCAATCTGATCACACAACCACAGCCTTGTCTAACTCAGTGAAACTAAGCCATGCCATGTGGGGCCTCCCAAGACAGACAGGTCATGGTGGAGAGGTCTGACAGAATGTGGTCCACTGGAGAAGGGAATGGCAAACCACTTCAGTATTCTTGCCTTGAGAACCCCATGAACAGTATGAAAAAGATTAATCCCTAGAAGAATAGAAATGAAACTTATAACTACAAAGCAGATAAGAAAACAGTAATGGAAAATAATCTAATAAGAAAAAGTAAAACAGAAATAACTGAAAAGTTTGGTTAAAAGTGGAAAACTAGAATAAAATGGCAAAAATAATTTTAAACCCATTAATCATCATAATAAATATGACTATGTTAAATTTTAATATTATAAAACAGATTCTAAGAAATTGTTATAATTAAACATAAAATTCACAAATAAAATTCCAGCTATATACTGCTTGCAAAAGACAGAACTAAAATTATATGACACAGTATTGTCATCTCACAGTGCATAAAAATATATAATATTTTACATGTTTTAATATTAATTCTTAAAGTTAAGAATAATATTAGAATATAAAAATTAAAAATGAAATAAATTTTAATTTGATGAGACTTAGAGGAAAGCTTCATTAATTTGGTAGAGGACAATACAACAAACCTGTAGAACATCATCGTTAATGGTGATACATTAAGAATAGAGTCACTGCTCAGTTCAGTGTTGTTATTGCAGGTTTGGTCAATATAAGAAGAGGAAAAAAAAAAATTTATATGTTGAAACCTGTAAGTCTAAAGATAACAACTAGTCTAATACTTGCTCCTGTCAAGATTCTCTTTTATTACATGTCTTTTTATTTCAATAATTTTGAAAGTGTACTGTTCTAAACCATTATTTCCTAAGTCCTTGTTCAAATGTGTTAAATAAGTTCTGGTTCAAATGTGTTGAAAATCTGCTGATGTTCTCTACACGTCAGCTTGCCTTCCATCAGCTAGCAATTGTATCTTGGTTGACGGGCTACAGAACTCACTTTGCCCTCACACAGAGGACTGGAATTAATACCCTCTGAGGTAATTCTGAAGAGAGACCTGATAACTGAGGAGAGAATTAATATATGCCACAACTTCCCACCACCGCCATCCTTGGCTGGGATAATTCTGAGGCATGTGTTTTGTACCTTTTTCCACAGAGATTTCATCAGTTCAGTTCAGTGCAGTGACTCAGTCATGTATGATTCTTTGCGACCCCAAGGAGTGCAGCACACCAGGCTTCCCTGTCCATCACCAACTCCCAGAGCTTGCTAAAACTCATGTCCATTGAGTCGGTGATGCCATCCAACCATCTCATCCTCTGTCGTCCCATTCTCCTCCTGCCTTCAATCTTTCCCAGCATCAGGGCTTTTCAAATGAGTCAGTTCTTTGCATCAAGTGGCCAAAGTATTGGAGTTTCAGCTTCAGCATCAGTCCTTCCAGTGAATATTCACTGATTTCCTTTAGGATTGACTGATTTGATCTCCTTGCAGTCCACAGGACTTTCAAGAATCTTCTCAACACCACAGTTCAAAAGCATCAATTCTTTGGTGATCAGTTTTCTTTAAAGTCCAACTCTCACATCCATACATGACCACTGGAAAAAACATAGACTTGACGAGACGGACCTTTGTTGGCAGAGTAATGTCTCTGCTTTTTAATATACTGTCTAGGTTGGTCATAACTTTTCTGCCAAGGAGGAAGCATCTTTTAATTTCATGGCACAGTCACCATCTGCAGTGATTTTGGAGCCCCCCCAAAATAAAGTCTTTCACTGTTTCCATTGTTTCCCCATCTATTTACCATGAAGTGATGAGACCAGATGCCATGATCTTTGTTTTCTGAATGTTGAGTTTTAAGCCAACTTTTTCACTCTCCTCTTTCACTTTGAGAGGCTCGTTAGTTTCTCTTCACTTTCTGCCATAAGGGTGGTGTCATCTGCATAACTGAGGTCATTGATATTTCTCCTGGCAATCTTGATACTAGCTTGTGCTTCATCCAGCCTGGCACTTTCTCATGATGTACTCTGCCTATAAGTTAAATAAGCAGGGTGACAATATACAGCTTTGACATACTCCTTTCCCAATTTGGAACTAGTCTGTTGTTTCATGTCCAGTTCAACTGTTGCTTCTGACCTGCATACAGGTTTCTCATGTAGGCAAAGGTGGTCTGGTAGTCCCATCTCTTTAAGAATTTTCCACAGTTTGTTGTGATCTACACAGTCAAAGGCTTTGGCATAATCAATAAAGTTCATAATGATGCTTTTTAAATTTGCCCGCTTGACTTCACATTCCAGGATGTCTGGCTCTAGGTGAGTGATCACATCATCGTGATTATCTTGGTTGTGAAGCTCTTTTTTGTACAGTTCTTCTGTGTATTCTTGCCACCTTTTCTTAATATCTTCTGCTTCTGTTAGGTCCATATAATTTCTGTCCTTTATAGAGCCCATCTTTGCATGAAATGTTCCCTTGGTATCTCTAATTTTCTTGAAGATATCTCTAGTCTTTCCCATTCTGTTGTTTTCCTCTGTTTCTTTGCATTGATCACCGAGGAAGGCTTTCTTATCTCTCCTTGCCATTCTTTGGAGCTTTGCATTCAATGGGAATATTTTTCCTTTTCTCCTTTGCTTTACACTTCTCTTCTTTTCACAGCTATTTGTAAGGCCTCCTCAGACAGACATTTTGCTTTTTTGCATTTCTTTTCCATGGGGATGGTCTTGATCCCTATCTCCTGTACAATGTCACGAACCTCCGTCCATAGTTCATCACACACTCTGTCTATCAGATCTAGTCCCTTAAATGTATTTCTCACTCCCACTGTATAATCATGAGGGATTTGATTTAGGTCATACCTGAATGGTCTAGTGGTTTTCCCCACTTTCTTCAATTTAAGTCTGAATTTGGCAATACGGAGTTCATGATCTGAGCCACAGTCAGATCCCAGTCTTGTTTTTGCTGACTGTATAGAGCTTCTCCATCTTTGGGTGCAAAGAATATAATCAATCTGATTTCGGTGTTGACCATCTGGTGATGTCCATGTGTAGAGTCTTCTCCTGTGTTGTTGGAAAAGGGTGTTTGCTATGACCAGTGTGTTCTCTTGGCCCACGTCCAAGGTAAGAGAAACCCAAGTAAAACGTTGGTGTTGCAAGAGGGCATCCGAGGACATACACACTGAAACCATAATCACGGAAAACTAGCCAATCTGATCACACAACCACAGCCTTGTCTAACTCAGTGAAACTAAGCCATGCCATGTGGGGCCTCCCAAGACAGACAGGTCATGGTGGAGAGGTCTGACAGAATGTGGTCCACTGGAGAAGGGAATGGCAAACCACTTCAGTATTCTTGCCTTGAGAACCCCATGAACAGTATGAAAAGATTAATCCCTAGAAGAATAGAAATGAAACTTATAACTTCTAAAGCAGATAAGAAAACAGTAATGGAAAATAATCTAATAAGAAAGTAAAACAGAAATAACTGAAAAGTTTGGTTAAAAGTGGAAAACTAGAATAAAATGGCAAAAATAATTTTAAACCCATTAATCATCATAATAAATATGACTATGTTAAATTTTAATATTATAAAACAGATTCTAAGAAATTGTTATAATTAAACATAAAATTCACAAATAAAATTCCAGCTATATACTGCTTGCAAAAGACAGAACTAAAATTATATGACACAGTATTGTCATCTCACAGTGCATAAAAATATATAATATTTTACATGTTTTAATATTAATTCTTAAAGTTAAGAATAATATTAGAATATAAAAATTAAAAATGAAATAAATTTTAATTTGATGAGACTTAGAGGAAAGCTTCATTAATTTGGTAGAGGACAATACAACAAACCTGTAGAACATCATCGTTAATGGTGATACATTAAGAATAGAGTCACTGCTCAGTTCAGTGTTGTTATTGCAGGTTTGGTCAATATAAGAAGAGGAAAAAAAAAAAATTTATATGTTGAAACCTGTAAGTCTAAAGATAACAACTAGTCTAATACTTGCTCCTGTCAAGATTCTCTTTTATTACATGTCTTTTTATTTCAATAATTTTGAAAGTGTACTGTTCTAAACCATTATTTCCTAAGTCCTTGTTCAAATGTGTTAAATAAGTTCTGGTTCAAATGTGTTGAAAATCTGCTGATGTTCTCTACACGTCAGCTTGCCTTCCATCAGCTAGCAATTGTATCTTGGTTGACGGGCTACCAGAACTCACTTTGCCCTCACACAGAGGACTGGAATTAATACCCTCTGAGGGTAATTCTGAAGAGACCTGATAACTGAGGAGAGAGAATTAATATATGCCACAACTTCCCACCACCGCCATCCTTGGCTGGGATAATTCTGAGGCATGTGTTTTGTACCTTTTTCCACAGAGATTTCATCAGTTCAGTTCAGTGCAGTGACTCAGTCATGTATGATTCTTTGCGACCCCAAGGAGTGCAGCACACCAGGCTTCCCTGTCCATCACCAACTCCCAGAGCTTGCTAAAACTCATGTCCATTGAGTCGGTGATGCCATCCAACCATCTCATCCTCTGTCGTCCCATTCTCCTCCTGCCTTCAATCTTTCCCAGCATCAGGGGCTTTTCAAATGAGTCAGTTCTTTGCATCAAGTGGCCAAAGTATTGGAGTTTCAGCTTCAGCATCAGTCCTTCCAGTGAATATTCACTGATTTCCTTTAGGATTGACTGATTTGATCTCCTTGCAGTCAACAGGACTTTCAAGAATCTTCTCCAACACCACAGTTCAAAAGCATCAATTCTTTGGTGATCAGTTTTCTTTAAAGTCCAACTCTCACATCCATACATGACCACTGGAAAAAACATAGACTTGACGAGACGGACCTTTGTTGGCAGAGTAATGTCTCTGCTTTTTAATATACTGTCTAGGTTGGTCATAACTTTTCTGCCAAGGAGGAAGCATCTTTTAATTTCATGGCACAGTCACCATCTGCAGTGATTTTGGAGCCCCCCCAAAATAAAGTCTTTCACTGTTTCCATTGTTTCCCCATCTATTTACCATGAAGTGATGAGACCAGATGCCATGATCTTTGTTTTCTGAATGTTGAGTTTTAAGCCAACTTTTTCACTCTCCTCTTTCACTTTGAGAGGCTCGTTAGTTTCTCTTCACTTTCTGCCATAAGGGTGGTGTCATCTGCATAACTGAGGTCATTGATATTTCTCCTGGCAATCTTGATACTAGCTTGTGCTTCATCCAGCCTGGCACTTTGCATGATGTACTCTGCCTATAAGTTAAATAAGCACGGTGACAATATACAGCTTTGACATACTCCTTTCCCAATTTGGAACTAGTCTGTTGTTTCATGTCCAGTTCCAACTGTTGCTTCTTGACCTGCATACAGGTTTCTCATGTAGGTAAGGTGGTCTGGTAGTCCCATCTCTTTAAGAATTTTCCACAGTTTGTTGTGATCTACACAGTCAAAGGCTTTGGCATAATCAATAAAGCAGAAGCAGAAGTTTTTCTCTCTTGCTTTTTTGTTGATCCAATGAAGGTTGGCAATTTGATCTCTGATTCATCTGCCTTTTCTAAATCCAGCTTGAACATCCGGTTCACGTACTGTTTAAGCCTGGCTTGGAGAATTTTGAGCATTATTTTGCTGCATGTAAGATGAGTACAATTGTGTGGTAGTTTGAACAGTCTTTGGCATTGCCTTTCTTTGGGATTGGATGAAAACTGAACTTTTCGTGTCCTGTGGTCACTGCTGAGTTTTCCAAATTTGCTGGCATATTGAGTGCAGCACTTTCATAGCATCATCTTCCAGGATTTGAAATAGCTCAACTGGAATTCCATCACCTCCACTAGTTTTGTTCATAGTGATGTTTCCTAAGGTCCACTGGACTTCGCATCCCAGGATTTCTGGCTCTAGGTGAGTGATCACACCATCATGGTTATCTGGGTCATGAAGATCTTTTTTGTATAGTTCTGTGTATTCTTGCCACCTCTTCTTAGTATCTTCTGTTTATATTAGGTCCATACCATTTTTTTCCTTTATTGTGCCCATCTTGGCATGAAATGTTCCCTGGTATCTCTAATTTTCCTGAAGAGATCTCTAGACTTTCCCATTCTATTGTTTTCCTCTATTTCTTTGCACTGATCACTGAGGAAGGCTTTCTTATCTCTCCTTGCTATTCTTTGGAACTCTGCATTCAAATGGATATATCTTTCCATTTCCTTTGCCTTTATCTTCTCTTCTTTTCTTAGCTATTTGTAAGGTCTCCTCAGACAACCATTTTGCTTTTTTGCATTTCTTTTTCTCGGGGGTGGTCTTGATTACTGCCTCTAGTACAGTGTCGATGAACCTCCATCCATAGTTCTTCAGGCACTCTATCAGATCTAATCCCTTTGAATCTATTTCTCACTTCCAGTGTATAATCTTGAGGGATTTGATTTAGGTCATACCTGAATGGCCTAGTGGTTTTCCCTACTCTCTTCAATTTAAGTCTGAATTTGGCAATAAGGAGTTCATGATCTGAGTGCCAGTCAGCTCCCGGTCTTGTTTTTGCTGACTGTATAGAGCTTCTCCATCTTTGGGTGCAAAGAATATAATCAAGCTGATTTTGATGTCGACCATCTGGTGATGTCCATGTGTAGAGTCTTCTCTTGTCTTGTTGGAAGAAGGTGTTAGCTATGACCAGTGGGTTCTCTTGACAAAACTCTGTTAGCCTTTGCCCTGCTTCATTTTGTACTCCAAGGTCAAATTTGCCTGTTACTCCAAGTATTTCTTGACTTCCTACTTTTGCATTCCAGTCCCCTATAATGAAAAGGACATCTTTTTTGGGTGTTAGTTCTAGAAGGTCTTGTAGGTCTTCATAGAATCATTCAACTTCAGCTTCTTAAGCATTACTGGTTGGGGCATAGACTTGGTTTACTGTGATATTGAATGGTTTGCCTTGGAAACAAACAGAGATCATTCTGTCATTTTTGAGATTCCCTAGGGGATTATACGGAGAAGGCAATGGCACCCCACTCCAGTACTCTTGCCTGGAAAAATCCCATGGACAGAGGAGCCTGGTGGGCTGCAGTCCATGGGGTCACTGAGGGTCGGACATGACTGAATGACTTCACTTTCACTTTTCACTTTCATGCATTGGAGAAGGAAATGGCAACCCACTCCAGTGTTCTTGCCTGGAGAATCCCAGGGAAGGGGGAGCCTGGTGGGCTGCCGTCTATGGGGTCGCACAGAGTCGGACACGACTGAAGTGACTTAGCAGCAGGGGATTATAATCTAGTCACCCACTGTGGTACCTGGCTTGATACTGCATCTTTCATTGGCTATTTTATTTTCCTGTTTCACTTCTTCTGTAATCCATGTTCCTTGTTTCTCCCAATGATCTGCTTACACTGGAATCCTTGGTACACAGTCTGCTTCTGTGCTAAGTTATGCATAAGCATTAATGATAATAATCATAGCTATAGAAATGCTTTTTATTTGCCTCATTTTTAAAATGCTGGCAGAGTCTGCAGCTTATTTTAAGAATGATTTAACCAAATAAGAGAAAACAAGTGTGGCAAAATGTTGGAAAGGCATAGAGTTCTTTCCTGAGTTTCAAAGAGCAAATTTAATCAGAGAATGAGAAAATGCAGAAACAAAGGAAAGCAGTCAAACAAGACAAAATAATAGTAGTTTAGCCATATAACAAAGTCAAAGACTTCTAGTTCCACCTCAAGGATTATAGATAATATCCTGAGTCTTATCCTTTGGTAGAATTGGAGACACTAAAACTCCCACTGGTTGGGAATATGGATTCAAAAGTCCAGCAATAAAAATAAAATTTGGAAGAGATATGACTACAAGGTAAAACACTTTTTAAAGATCCAGTTAATTAACTGTAGGCATATATGAATCAGTGTAATTTGATTACCAAATAGCTAATGAGATAGGTACAGCATGTCTAGGACACAAGAATAACCACTTAGTGTACCTGACCTAGAGCCAGACATCCTGGAATGTGAAGTCAAGTGGGCCTTAGAAAGCATCACTAGGAACAAAGCTAGTGGAGGTGATGGAATTCCAGTTGAGCTATTTCAAATCCTGAAAGATGATGCTGTTAAAGTGCTGCACTCAATATGCCAGCAAATTTGGAAAACTCAGCAGTGGCCACAGGACTGGAAGAGGTCAGTTTTCATTCCAATCCCAAAGAAAGGCAATGCCAAAGAGTGCTCAAACTATAGCACAATTGCACTCATCTCCCACGCTAGTAATGTTCAAAATTCTCCAAGCCAGTCTTCAGCAATATGTGAACCGTGAACTTCCTGATGTTCAAGCTGGTTTTAGAAAAGGCAGAGGAACCAGAGATCAAATTGCCAACATCCGCTGGATCATGGAAAAAGCAAGAGAGTTCCAGAAAAACATCTATTTCTGCTTTATTGACTATGCCAAAGCCTTTGACTGTGTGCATCACTATAAACTGTGGAAAATTCTGAAAGAGATGGGAATACCAGAACACCTGACCTGCCTCTTGAGAAATTTGTATGCAGGTCAGGAAGAAACAGTTAGAACTGGACATGGAACAACAGACTGGTTCCAAATAGGAAAAGGAGTTCGTCAAAGCTGTATATTGTCACCCTGTTTATTTAACTTATATGCAGAGTACATCATGTGAAACTCTGGACTGGAAGAAACACAAGCGGGAATCAAGATTGCCGGGAGAAATATCAATAACCTCAGATATGCAGATGACACCACCCTTATGGCAGAAAGTGAAGACGAACTAAAAAGCCTCTTGATGAAAGTAAAAGTGGAGAGTGAAAAAGTTGGCTTAAAGCTCAACATTCAGAAAACAAAGATCATGGCATCCAGTCCCACCACTTCATGGGAAATAGATGGGGAAACAGTGGAAACAGTGTCAGACTTTATTTTTCTGGGCTCCAGAATCACTACAGATGGTGACTGCAGACATGAAATTAAAAGACGCTTACTCCTTGGAAGAAAAGTTATGACCAACCTAGATAGCATATTCGAAAGCAGAGACATTACTTTGCCAACAATGGTTCGTCTAGTCAAGGCTATGGTTTTTCCTGTGGTCATGTATGGATGTGAGAGTTGGACTGTGAAGAAGGCTGAGCGCCGAAGAATTGATGCTTTTGAACTGTGGTGTTGGAGAAGACTCTTGAGAGTCCCTTGGACTGCAAGGAGATCCAACCAGTCCATCCTGAAGGAGATCAGCCCTGGGATTTCTTTGGAAGGAATGATACTAAAGCTGAAACTCCAGTACTTTGGCCACCTCATGCGAAGAGTTGACTCATTGGAAAAGACTCTGATGCTGGGAGGGATTGGGGGCGGGAGGAGAAGGGGACGACAGAGGATGAGATGGCTGGATGGCATCACTGACTCGATGGATGTGAGTCTCAGTGAACTCCAGGAGTTGGTGATGGACAGGGAGGCCTGGAGTGCTCCGATTCATGGGGTCACAAAGAGTCGGACACAACTGAGTGACTGATCTGATCTGATCTGTACTTGTTAGACAACACCGAGAGCAGCATGTGAAAATAAGGGCAAAATAGTAAATAGACTATAAACCCGTTTATCGTAATATTGACTAATTCTGTGGAAATAGAGTTTACTATTATCATGCTATTGTTTCATAGTTTGCTTTAAGATTGATAGAATGGTTATCCCTACTTGACAAAGGAGAACCCTAATAGGTTAAGTAACTTGTCAGTTTCTCACAGTAAGTAATGGTGTTGAGACTTGAGACATACAAGAGTAATATGAGAAAATTCAAGCACGCTGAATGCTCTGTCCTATTATGTCTGAAATGTCTGTTTCACTTTCACATTTAACACACTTTTGCAGATCACATATTTCTATGTTGGTAGTAAGTTTTATTTTTGTTTTGCCATTTAAAATTTTTATTTAGTTTCCATTGTTTCTGTTAATAAAATCTTATCATTGCATCTTTGAAAGAAATGTATCTTTTTTCTCTGGATGTTTTTAATATTTTTTCCCTTCATCTCTATTGTTCAGCAGACTGAGTATAATATACTTAAGTATGGTTTTCTTCATATTTGTACTTTATATTTGGAGTTTTCTAAATCTTTAAAAATCTGTGAGTTGACCTTCTTCATCCATTTAGGGAAATTCTCCATCATTATCTCTTCAAATGCTGCTCTACCCCAATCTCACTCTCCTCTCCTTCAGGACTCCCATACCCCATGTATCTTATAAGGTTTTGTTTTCTCCGTTCTGTGTTTATATATGTGTGTTTCAGTTTGGATATTTTCTTTGGACATCTTTCAAGTTCATTAATCTTGTCTTCTGTTAAATACAGTCAATGAATTTTTAATTTCAGTCATTGTACTTATTCAGTTCAGTTCAGTCGCTGAGTCGTGTCCAACTCTTTGTGACCCCATGAATCGCAGCACACCAGGCCTCCCTGTCTATCACCAACTCCTAGAGTTCACTCAGACTCACGTCCATCGAGTCGGTGATGCCATCCAGCCATCTCATTGTACTTATTAGTATGTACTTATCTATAAGGACATCTGTATGTAATTATAGATCCAGAGTGGATCCTTTATTCAATTTTATAGATCCTGATTATTGGTGTAATTTCACCTATTGTGTTCATCTTTTCTTTTAATTCTTGAGCATCTTTATAATATCATTTTAAAGCCCTTTGTCTCTAAACTCCAATTTATGGATCATCTATGTGTCTCTATCTATCATGCACTTTGCTTGTCTTACACTCTTTTATTATATATTAAGCATTGGGTATAAAGTAACTATAGACATTTAGACGATATTATTTTCCACCAGAGATGCCTCTTGCTTTTTCCAGTTAGCATGAGGGACTAAACACCATGCCTTATTCAGTGACTGAACTGGGTTACAGATGGAATACAGCTTTGATAAGATTCACTGAACTCTAGGTCTTCCCTGTTCTTTGGGCATGGTCTTTGTGGGTTTTTAATTAAGAACCTAGAAGTCTCTATATCCTCAGCCATGAAATAGGGAGAGAGAGTTAATTCTATGCTTTGAATGTTTTGAGCTTAACTCTTTAACCTCCAATGACACACATCTTCAAAATCTGACATATTGTCCTAAGGGGAAGACCAACCAGCTATTTGTGAAATGTTGTCTCCTAGCCACTGTCTAAGACCTGGAAGAGACTTTGTCCACCCTTTGAGAAGCTTCTAATCCAGCCCTGTCCCAGCCTTCCATACCACAGCAGAACTCTGTAAATATCCCATGGTAAAAATTAGCTGCGGTGTACCTGGGAGTTGTCTTGATTTTATACCAGCCTACGTGATTGTTAAAGCTCTGATGGTTCATCTCTTCTCTAACAGAGTACTGCGTACGCCAGACCTGATTCTCAGTAGTACCCCAAATTAGTAGATGCTTTCAAGGGGTGAAAATAACTGGAGGCCTGTCAGCTCACAAAGGAAGGGTTCTTCCCTCTCTGGAATTTCCACTTGTTCTACCATTGTTTCTAGTGTCCTTTAAAATGACATTTTTGTCATTTACCCTGCTTTTTCTAATTATTAAAGTGGAAACATTGGTCTATAAGACCTACTACA
Source organism: Bos mutus (assembly GCF_027580195.1). Lineage (NCBI taxonomy): Eukaryota > Metazoa > Chordata > Mammalia > Artiodactyla > Bovidae > Bos > Bos mutus. The sequence continues at coordinate 47,855,768 of NC_091626.1, read as the reverse complement.
TCTGACTCAGAGTTAAAACCTCAAGTAGGTTATTTTAAAAGAATGTTCATCCTTCTCACACACACACAAAAGAAATTCTCAGAACAAAACCTTCTAGAAGGTTAAAAATGAAGCAATGAGAAAAGATAATAATGGAAAAAGATAAAAGTATTCAGCAAAAGAAAGCTGATATAGTAATATTCATATCAGACAAATTAAAGGAATAAAGCACTACAAGGAAGAGAGACTACCTACTGACAAATAATCCAACAGAATGTATTAATATAATGTGTGAAGATGTATATACCAAAAATATTGCCTAGAAACATAGCAAAAATGTTCAGACTCTCAAGGACGAGCTTACAATTTTTCATATAAAATCCATAATACTTTAATTCTCCCCTCTTAGATGATAATAGTTATATCTGACAAAAAGTGTTAGTGAATAACATATATCAGGAAAACACTAGTGATTATGACGTGTGTGAGAGAGAGAGAGGCTACATGCAATAACTCAACTGTCCATTCAAGTGTAGGTACAGATAGAACATTTCCAAAAATTTTCTGCATACTAAGTCAAAAATAAAATCCCAACAATATATAGATCTTACTAACCCTTCTTCTTCCCTTTTTACCTAACTACTGTAGTCAGTAGTTCTAGCTACTTCTTTGTATTCATCCCCAACTCCTTTTACAATTTGCCAACTAAAAATAATTAAAATAATTAAAAATCATTCTCCATCTGTACACATCTGAAAGTGTGCAGCTAAATGTACACAGAGAACACATTCAACCATGCTAACTAGTCTCATGTTTAATTCATAAGTACACAACTCCAGTGGGCCTGAATTCTGTCAGGCAATCATACAGTTTCCGCTGGTCCTTTATTTCTACCACTCATGAAGCCAACTATTTCCCCCTTTTATCTTCTCATATCTCCAGCACTCTCTCCCCTATACTCAATCTCAGATAGTGATTTTGCTTCCTACTTCAGTGAGAAAATTAAGACAATGAGAACTTCCACAAACTCCCACCACCACATATACCCAGGTACCAACATTATTTTCCATTCCTCTGCTTTCCCAGGCTTCCCAGGTGGCACAGTGGTGACGAATCTGCCTGCCAGTATAAGAAACATGAGAGACACAGGTTTGATCCCTGGGTTGGGAAGATCCCCTAGAACCAGTATTCTTGCCTGGAAAATTCCATGGAGAGAGAAGCCTGATGGGCTACCATCCATGTTTTCACAAAGAGTCAGACATGATTAAGTGCACATGAATACTCTTTCCCTTCTGTGCTCCTGTCTAAGGTCAACGTTGCCAAGCACTTCACAAACATAATGTTCACTTACTCTCCTAGTGATTCTTTGAGACCAGTGTTCATGATACTGTTTTACAGCTGAGGGTACAGGTTCAAAGTCACATCATTAGAGAGTAACTGTTGCAACGCCGTGTTACCTACCACCTTATTACTCAAAAGGCAACTCCATGGACTGTGGTATAGCACACCAACACCTGTGGTGTTATTAAACCCCATACCTAATAACAAAATCAAAAACTGCACTTGAAAAAGATCCCCACAATTATTTCCTTCAATGAAGAACACTAGCTATCTGTGCCATTCTCTTCTTTCCCATGGATTTTCCACTGTAGTATAATGGTACCAATTATTTTAGTAATAAAATTTGTTCTTAGATCATATTGTAGTAGCACTCAGTCTTTCCCTATAAGAAAATTTTATTAAGAATGACATGTCTTCCCAAGGTACTAACTAATTCAAACCTTCCATAAATTCTATTAGTGCTTTGTGGTCTTAAAATGAAACTTCTGACGGTGTCTGTTCTCTTGGTATGATTGATTCCATTAAGTTTGAATTTGGTTAGTCTCAGTAGTCAGGATAGGAGCTTAGTGGTAGCAGATCAAAGAATTTGGAATTACCAGCATTAAAAGAGCCAATTCTTATTCTAATCATTCATTTTAACTATTAATTCCTCATTGACATAGAAATCTTGGTTTAATTAAAAGCATAAATTAATTTTTCAAATTTGATCTTGCAATATGAACTTTCTTTAAGACATATTATTGGTGTTTATTGGGATTAATGTTGATAATCTACCCATGGAAGAGGTTTGAGAGCCTAGAATTTTTTTTAATGGTGGAATAAAATGCTAGTTCCTTTGTTTAGGACAGGAGTCTAACTTACAGTAATTATTCTAATGGAAAGATTTTGGTGAAAGGGTGGGGAAGTGACACTGCGTCACTAGGACCTCTGCTAGCATTTTTCCCATTAGAGCACAATGACTCTAAACAGAGTAGAAATTATATGGGTGAACCACAGCGCCCTTCATTTACCATGGACACTAAGAGGAAAACATAAGGAACTCTTGCAAAAGTTTTATGCCTGCTACATTTGACCTCTCCATCCACATTTTGAATGAAGCATATGTATTTCATGTAAGTCATACATAACACTGACACCACCAAAATGTGAATTCTTTACCACTTTGATTTTATTTCAATGTTTTGATTTTTAACTAATAATACCGTAATTTTCCTCTGTGGTAAAGGTAACTATACATTCCTTAGCTCCTCTTTTCTTCATGATTTTCATAGTGGTTGGGTTGGTCCATTCCTATTTCATTTATAAAATTTATGATAATTTCAGATAATCAGGCTTATTAACAAGTTTATGATTTAAGGGGTAAAACCACATCACTCACATCATTTGTTAAGCAACTATAGTATTTAAATTAACTCATAATTACAGACCAATTATTTCAATCATCATCAAAGATTTGAGTTCAGTGTATTATTTCCTGACAGACACATAGTAAATATCTGCTTACACTAGCATAACCACTTCATCTTAATCTCCTTTGCTCTTTTTCTTCTTCATATTCTTAAAACAGTCCCTAAGGTAACACTTTCCTGCAACTAGGGTGGTCTCCTCAAAGTCCCGTTAAAATACCTTGTTACCCAACCTCAGCCCTATGTACATGCCATTGGCCTGAATTCTTTCTCCATGTCTGCATTCCTGCAAATCTGATCAGTTTTTAAGTGAGCCTTCTCTGATTAACTCATCCCACAAACAATCTCTAATTCATCCTTAAAGTTTTACTTCTGATACAATCTATTTGCCTCTTCATCTTATATTAACTTTTGAATAGATGTTGAATTTTTAACAAGTATTACCTGCATATGTTTTATCAACCTACTTGATTACAATTGGTTATTGAGGCCAGCAACTGTATACTTTTAATTTCTCTTGAAATTTATAGTGTTTTTCACAAAGTCTGCAAAGAAAGCATTTCTTGAAGCAATGCATGAAAAATTGAATAAATGGAAAATAGGTTTAGGTTTAAGAAATCACATTTGTAGGGTTTTTCCCCACTTGATGGAGGTAGATTAATCTATCTTCTCATGCCTTAATTCATATAATTTACAATAGGGAACATAATTTAAACAAACTAAAAAATGTCTAAAACAGGAGGAAATTTAGACTCAACTGGAAAGTGGGTCACTGGAGATTACATATATAGTTGTAATCAAATTCATTTTTTTACTGCCCAGAGCAAGTTGCAAATGCCATAATTATCTTCAAAGAGACTAGATATTTAGTCCTACCATGTGCCTTGGAAGGATGAAAAGGTGAATACTTGTGAACACCTCTACTGATTAACACCCTCTCCTAAGAGAAGCTCTACGTAATGTAATGAATGTTGTTGATGTGTAAATACAGCCATATTTGAGTCTATAACATTGCACTGTGTTAACCAAGAGCATATAAAGACAAAGTATAATCTGGTAAAAACGGATCTACAAGTGGCCAAGAAAATTCAATTCTAATAAATATCTCTTTGTCGGTCTACCTCAGCTCAAGAATATGTCTCAGATTTTCTAAAGAAATAGATAACACTCAATCACTCCTCAATATTTTCTCTCAATGAATCTTTTATTAAGTATGAAGTAATAGAGAGTTTGAATTCATTCTCCTTAAAAAATGATGGTAATGACAATATTGTCTAAAATTTACACAGTCATTACAGGATGCCAGTTACGTGTGATTTGCCTATATGATCTCATTTTTATCCAGTTAACAAGTCTATAATTTAATCATTATTATCATTTCAAAATTATATTTCAAGGAACTGAAAGCTTAAAGAATTTTATTTGCCCAAAGTCACTTAGTTTTCAAATGGCAGAGCTGATGTTTAAATCTGTGTCCATCTGTCTCCAAGGCTTAACTAATACACTACTCTGATTCAGGAATGCACATTAAGTTCACATGCCCGTGCTTCAAGCCACTGGTTAAGTGGGAGTTGGAGCCACTCTTTTAGTGAATAGGAGAGGGAAATACCTTGAAAAGTCTCCCAGACTGTGACTGGAATTTTCTTGGGAAGTACCTGCAGAAATGGTTTATGTATTTTTAGAGCAATTTTTGGAGTATGATTAAGGTCTTGAAATGCTCTGCCACTGTGGATTCACTATGGAACATTCACCATGAGTTTAGCTGTGATATTTTTCAAATAAAACTAAGAATCATGGTCTGAAAAGTAGAAACATATTTATAGAATAACACTTGCAAAATATTATCCGAATAAATAAAAAATATTGTGTCAAAAGTAGCCACGATGGCACAGTAAAAAGACCCTAAGCTCACCTCCTCTAAAAAGCACACCAAAATCACAACTATCTTCAGAACAGCCATCAGTGAAAAAGACTAGAACCTACCAGAAAAGTCTTCTATAGCTAAAGACATAAAGAAAGAACTATAGCAAGACTGGTAGGAAGGGTAGACTTACCATATAAACAGATTCCCTATCTCCTGGATGGGTAAACCACAGACTGGAGAATTATTATATTTTAGAGGTTCTCCTACATCAAGCTACTCAGTCTAGGGATCTGGTACTGAGAAGAGAAGCCCCCAGAGTGTTTGGCTTTGAAGGTTAGTGGGGCTTAATTGCAGGAATCCCACTGGACTGGGGAAAAATAAAAATTTCACTCTTAAAGGGAAAACACAATATCCCTGCTGGGCTTAGAGAGTCTCGTGGGGAGGCAGGAAAGGGGCTATATAGACTCTGGGTGCAGACATATTGGGGAGCATCATCAGCAGTTGATATCTTGGCTCATTAGCTCTAAGACCTGGCGCCACTAAGAGCCTACAGACTCCAGAGTTGGGAAGCCTCAGGCCAAACAACTAACCGGCAGAGGCATAGCCCCACTTAGCAGACAGTCCACCTAAAGACTGAAGAGCCCAGAACTGCCTCTGTACCCATCCCTAAACACTGACCAGCCCACCAGAGGGTCTTGGCGTTTGTTGTGCATAGGGTAAACATGAAGGTCCTTTTGTTTAAACTATCTGTTCATAACAACTAGAAGATAGGTTCAGTTCAGTTCAGTTATCACTCGGTTGTGTCCAACTCTTTGCGACCCCATGGACTGCAGCACCCCAGGCCTCCCTGTCCATCACCAACTCGCTGAGTTTATTCAAACTCATGTCCATTGAGTCGGTGATGCCATCCAGCCATCTCATCCTCTGTTGTCCTCTTCTCCTCCTGCCCCCAATCCCTCCCAGCATCAGGGTCTTTTCAAATGAGTCAGCTCTTCGCATCAGGTGGCCAAAGTATTGGAGTTTCAGCTTCAGCATCAGTCCTTTCAAAGAACACCCAGGACTGATATCCTTTAGGATGGACTGGTTGGATCTCCTTGCAGTCCAAGGGACTCTCAAGAGTCTTATCTAAAAGCATCAATTCTTCAGTGCTCAGCTTTCTTGATATTCCAGCTCTCACATCCATACATGACTACTGGAAAAACAATAGCTTTGACCAGAAGGACCTTTGTTGGCAAAGTAATGACTCTGCTTTTTAATATGCTGTCTAGGTTGCTCATAACTTTTCTTCCAAGGAGCAAGTGTCTTTTAATTTCATGGCTGCAGTCACCATCTGCAGTGATTTTGCTAAGCTGCTAAGTCGCTTCAGTCGTGTCCGACTCTGTGCGACCCCAGAGATGGCAGCCCACCAGGCTCCACCATCCCTGGAATTCTCCAGGCAAGAACACTGGAGTGGGTTGCCATTTCCCTCTCCAATGCAGGAAAGTGAAAAGTGAAAGTGAAGTCGCTCAGTTGTGTCCAACTCTTAGTGACCCCATGGACTGCAGCCCACCAGGCTCCTCCATCCATGGGATTCTCCAGGCAAGAGTACTGGAGTGGGGTGCCATTGCCTTCTCCACAGTGATTTTGGAGCCCCCAAAATTTAAGTCTGTCACCATTTCCACTGTTTCCCCATCTATTTGCCATGAAGTGATGAGACCAGATGCCATGATTTAGTTTTCTGAATGTTGAGTTTTAAGCCAACTTTTTCACTCTCCTCTTTCACTTTCATCAGGAGGCTCTTCAGTTCTTCTTCACTTTCTGCCATAAGGGTGGTGTCATCTGCATATCAGGTTATTGATATTTCTCCTGGCAATCTTGATTCAAGTTTGTACTTCATCCAACCCAGCATTTCTCATATTGTACTCTGCATATAATTCAAATAAGCAGGGTGACAATATACAGCCTTAACATACTCCTTTTCCTATTTGGAACCAGTCTATTGTTCCATGTCCAGTTCTAACTGTTGCTTCCTGACCTGCATTCAGGTTTCTCAAAAGGCAGGTCAGGTGGTCTGGTATTCCCATCTCTTTCAGAATTTTCCATAGTTTATTGTGATCCACACAGTCAAAGGCTTTGGCATAGTCAATAAAGCAGAAATAGATGTTTTTCTGGAACTCTCTTGCTTTTTCAATGATCCAGTGGATGTTGGCAATTTGATCTCTGGGTCCTCTGCCTTTTCTAAATCCAGCTTGAGCATCTGGAATTTCATGGTTCACGTACTGTTGAAGCCTGGCTTGGAGAATTTTGAGCATTACTTTTTTGCTAGCATATGGGATAAGTACAATTGTGTGGTAGTTTGAGCATTTTTTGGCATTGCCTTTCTTTGAGATTGGAATGAAAACTGACCTGTTCCAGTCCTGTGGCCACTGCTGAGTAATATCACCTAAGTATGTATTTAAGAATAATTCAAAATTGAGCATTTTTATTTTTAATTATTCCTCCCAAAGAGAATATTTTTATTCATTTCTTATTTATCTTTTCAGTGTTCCTTTATACAAATGAAGGCAAGTATCCCTTTTAAACTGAATGTAGCATATTGTATACTTTCAGTCAAGTAATATACTCTGTACTGTTTTGCAACTTGCTTTCCTCACTTAATGATATAACCTCAAGATATCTTCACATCTGTACAGAGATGTTACTCATTTCTTTTTACAGCTCATAGTATTCCAAAAATTGGAGTACCATGGTTTTTTCAACCTGCACCTGAGTATTAAATACATAGGTTTTATGTATTTAAATATTAAATACATAATCATTAAACTTGTACTTGTGTGTTTTTGTACTTGTGTAGGAGATTGTGAAGAATATATTCTTAGGGGGAGGGATTACTGAGGCAAAGAAAAAATGTCTGTGTTATTGATAGATATTGTCAAATTCCTTTCCATAATGGGTTGTATGTTTTTGAGCAAGTTTCAAAGTAGAGAAATTATATGGTTCATTACCTTTCTTGCCCATTCTAACTCCCAACTTAAACTAACTTTTCACTCTTAAAATACAGGTTCCTTGCCAGCCAGTTTTTTAATCTCTGCCAGAGAAAAATGCCTAGTTGCCTCCAGTATTTCAAGCTAATATCAAATATCTTTTAATATGTAACATAAATAATCAATCCAAGTAACCTTCTTTAATTATTCTAAGGTTTGTCATCAACCTCAAATACTGTAGTCTAATTTGTCTACCTGGTAACTGGTAATAATTGTCAGTGCCAAGATCTAGTGCAAACTTCTCAGATCAACTGTTTTCTCTGTTCTATATTGATGTACCCTTAGTAACTAGCCTGTGCTTTTAGGCTGATTGACATGACTGATTAAATGATATAGTTCTCCTTTAAGATAAGAATCCCTATGTGCCCTCATGCATATTTATGCTGGTTACAAAAAAAAAAAATTTACCAAGTCTTTCCTTATCTGGGTGTGTTGTCAGTATATGGAAAAGGTGGCCTCTAACATGCCAAGGCCCAAACCTCTTATTCTACATAACTAGAGGGTCATGAAAAGAGCTCTGAACTCAGAGGCAAAAGCCCTAGGTCCATATCCTCTTCCTCTACTCTCAATAAATGGTAGGGTAAGACTTAGAGCAAGACTCATCTTAGAAAAAGTCGTAGAGTTTCCTGCATTTAGTTTTCTCATCTGTAAGTTGTGGGAAATTTACTTAGCTCATAAAATGGTTTATGAGGACAGCATGAAATAGTGTAAGTGAATAAATTTGAAAACTCTAAATCCCTGTTAAGTAAAATGAGATGGAATATTCATTTCCTCTGACTGGGGTGTGCATGCATGCTCCGTTGATTCTTTGGGACCCCATGAACTATAGCCCGCCAGGCTCCTCTGTCCATGGAATTTTCCAGGCAAGAATACTGGGGTGGTTTATTGTTCCCAACTCCGGGGATCTTCCCAACCCAGGGACTGAACCTGCATTTTTTGCTCCCACATTGGCAGGCAGATTCTTCACCACCTGGGAGCCTAGATTGACTGGAGCAAGCTAGTATGTAACAATATCCTAACCTCACACTTTTACCTCTCTCCATGTTTAATGTACATTGCTGGAAAAAAAATAAAAGACATGGTGTCATTCCTTTCTGAAGAAAAAAATAACAGAATTTAAGAAATTTTTTTGTTTGTTTGTTTTAGCTATAGACTTCAATATATCGAAAATTTTAGAGAACCCAAAAGCATATACAACGCCTGCATTCAAGGAAGAATCAAGACCATCAAAACTACCAACAAAGGTTTGAAGTATAATGATCATAAAAAAAACGTTCTTACTTTTAAAATTTTCAGTATAATTAATTCAACAGTTTCACATGGACAATGTAGCTTATTATACTCTTGATATATATTTTAGAAAAACTGATCAGAAGCGACTTATTAGGGAGACTAACCTTAATATTGCTAAGTTGTGTTTATTTCTGAAACTATCCTCATCTCTAAGGAAAAAGAATAATGTTTATCTTTTCCTCATAATTCTGGCACTGCTTCTACTTGGGCTGACATACAAAAAGGGCTCTGACCTCAATAACCATCAGTCAAAGTTGTAGACAAAACATCAAAGGAGTTTTCAACAGTGATTGACCTGTCCCTACCTCTTAAACCATGGTCCTGGAATAAATGACTATATGTAGGTATTGTTACTCTTCAGTCTTGAATGTTTGCTTTCTCCACAGTTTTAAACATGCCTCCAAAATAGAGATCCTATGGACTTGCTACCTTGTGTTGCTTTAGCCAAAATTTGATGAGACTGTTGGCTTGAACTTCTGAATTGGATCTCTTAATTTGTTGGCCAGTTAAGTTTTAAATCTATTGCAGTCTTTATTGATAAAATTTGGTCTGAATTATCTAGTTAAGCCTGACCATTATTTTAAATTTTAAATTATGCCTATAAAAATCACTTTATGAAAGTCATATTCATATATTTCCAGGTCTTTAATAATCCAGGTATGTAGAATCTCTTCCAAATGTCACAGTCCTGCCAAGGATGTTTTGCCAGAGCTTAGGATGGAAATTGGTGACCTGAGAGTCAGGTTGATGTAGATGGCAATATTGCACCATCTTGGCTGCAGGGGACGGGAGGGCAGGGGAGGAGATGGGAGTAGAGGAGGAGGGCAATGTTGGTAAATTTCAAAATCAGGAAAGTATGATAGAAACTGTATAGCTGATCTTGAAGAACCACTAAAAATGGTCTTTCATACTTTGTTTACAAGTTGGAGAAATATGGATGGAGGGATTTATAACTGACCAAATGACCTTTCTTCAGATGACACTTTAAAAGCTAGAAAGCAAATGGCAGTTATGTCTTTGGCAGTACACCATATTGCTGCATCATTGGTCCTGTATTACACACATTTTATTGACAACTTTGATGAAAACATGGTTGCCATTTTTTATTAGCTATGTAGAAGTCATAAAACTTGGAAGAATTATGAATGACCAAAAGTTTTCAACAGGCTAGAATAACAGACCTGATCTTAGAAGATAAACTGTTACTGTGAAAAAAGTATAAAGGTCCAAAATTATAACTTCCTAAGTATAGAATAATAAAGCCTTGGCTTGGAGGCATCTGAAAAGATTTGGGAATCACTTTCAACAGTAAGCTCTCTATGTGTCAAAAGTAGAATGTCATTGACCCCAAAATCTACTGTATTCATGGGCTGTCTAAACATATGTGCTGATTGGACAAAGATTGTGCATTATGTTCATTTTGGAGCCCTGCATTGTAAAAGGGTATAATAATCAAGATAGTAAAGGGCTCTGAAACCATAATGTTTGAGCAATTGCCAAAATATGTAAAGATGTTTCCACTAGAAAAGATGAGACTGGAGCCCATAATAACTGTTTTCAAATATGTAGAGAGCTACAGTAGATTAGATTAGTAGCAGGATTAGACTTTTTCGATATGGCTCAAAAAAGTTTTTACTAATACACACTAAAAAGTTTTACTTTTACCAATAAGTAAAAGCTGTACAGAGTACATGTTTCAGTTCAATGGAAAGAAAAGTTTTCTAAGCACTTTTTTTTTTCTAAGTGTCTGACTCTTTGTGGTCTGTAGCCCGCAAGGCTCCTCTGTCCACGGGATTCTCCAGGCTAGAATATTGAAGGGGATTGCCATTCCTTTCTCCAGAAGATCTTCCCTAACCAAGGATCAAACCGGAGTGTCTGGCATTGCAGGCAGATTCTTTACCATCTGAGCTACAAGGAAGTCCTTCTAAGCACCAGTGTCATCCAAATGCTGAATGAGTGCTTATGGGCTCCCAGTGTCCACATGAGCATAGATAGTACACACTTTCAAACCTCAAAATCAGAGTTTAGCTTTCTATCCACTGTCAGCAATTATCGTTTAGTAAACTAACAGAAAAGCTGAAGGCTGAAACCATTCCTTGAATTTCCTAGTTCATCCTTTGTGACCCTTCCAAAGTTCATTGGATTGCCTGGTTCTTCAAATTTAGTACTAAATTGACTTTGGCTATAAAAGTTTTGTTTTATGGAATCTTAAAGTTCTCAGAGTTTTCTGCCATTATCTTTTGTGGGGGTAATCGGAAGCAGTGAGACTTCTGTTAATTATTTTGGCTACTTGGTATATCTTTAGCAAGAGTTCTTTGGACAACGTGAGACCTTAAAGTACCCAAGAAAATGGCTCAGTTCAGTTCAGTCGTTCAGTCATGTCTGACTCTTTGCGACCCCATGAATTGCAGCACACCAGGCCTCCTTGTCCATCACCAACTCCCGGAGTTCACTCAAACTCACGTCCATCGAGTCAGTGATGCCATCCATCCATCTCATCCTCTGTCGTCCCCTTCTCCTCCTGCCCCCAATCCTTCCCAGCATCAGAGTCTTTTCCAATGAGTCAACTCTTCGCATGAGGTGACCAAAGTACTGGAGTTTCAGCTTTAGCATCATTCCTTCCAAAGAACACCCAGGGCTGATCTCATTTAGAATGGACTGGTTGGATCTCCTTGCAGTCCAAGGGACTCTCAAGAGTCTTCTCCAACACCGTAATTCAAAAGCATCAATTCTTCAGCACTCGGCTTTCTTCACAGTCCAACTCTCACATCCATACATGACCACTGGAAAAACCATAGCCTTGACTAGACGGACCTTTGTTGGCAAAGTAATGTCTCTGCTTTTCAATATGCTGTCTAGGTTGGTCATAACTTTCCTTCCAAGGAGTAAGCGTCTTTTAATTTCATGGCTGCAGTCACCATCTGCAGTGATTTTGGAGCCCCAAAAAATAAAGTCTGACACTGTTTCTACTGTTTCCCCATCTATTTCCCATGAAGTGATGGGACCACATGCCATGATCTTCGTTTTCTGAATGTTGAGCTTTAAGCCAACTTTTTCACTCTCCTCTTTCACTTTCATCAAGAGGCTTTTTAGTTCCTTTTCACTTTCTGCCATAAGGGTGGTGTCATCTGCATATCTGAGGTTATTGATATTTCTCCCAGCAATCTTGATTCCAGCTTGTGCTTCTTCCAGCCCAGCATTTCTCATGATGTACTTTGCATATAAGTTAAATAAGCAGGGTGACAGTATACAGCCTTGACATACTCCTTTTCCTATTTGGAACCAGTCTATTGTTCCATGTCCGGTTCTAACTGTTGCTTCCAGACCTGCATATAGGTTTCTCAAGAGGCAGTTCATGTGGTCTGGTATTCCCATCTCTTTCAGAATTTTCCACAGTTTGTTGTGATCCACACAGTCAACAGCTTTGGCATAGTCAATAAAGCAGAAATAGATGTTTTTCTGGAACTCTCTTGCTTTTTCGATGATCCAGCAGATATTGGCAATTTGAAAGGTTCCTCTGCATTTTCTAAAACCAGATTGAAGTTCATGGTTCACGTATTGCTGAAGCCTGGCTTGGAGAAATTTGAGCATTACTTTACTAGCATGTAAGATGAGTGCAATTGTGCAGTAGTTTGAGCATTCTTTGGCATTGAAAATGGCTAAGGCTTCACAAAACACTGGATTTGCATTTAATGCCTATTTCTGCTCTTGACTGATGGGACTATCCTTTAAAAGTCATAGATTCTCATAGAGGAGGACAGATCTGTGTACTGTGGTTTTCCTAGTTTAGAAACTAGTAACTGCAGAAAAATAACAGAAATGTCTATATCTAAAACTTCAGTAAGATAGAGTTTCTGTTTTATTATTACCAAGACAGAACTCAGAAAAAGGGTCATTAAGACATCTTTCTAGACAGGCAAGATCTCCTTTTAAACTTGATAGAGCTCACTCCAGTTCTGCATGCAGTTTTTGAGATCAGGCTAGATATATACCTGATACGAATTGTCATCAAGACAATAGTGTGATTACAATAGTCCCACCATTTGAAATAATTTTGTAGTAGCTATGAATGAATACAGTGAAAAATTGACCATAAGCAAAAGAAATATGAGAATTTTATATATCAGTTAAAACAAATGAGAAAAAAAAATCTTTCCCCATAGGAAGTGGAATGAACAATAAATCTCTCATCCAGGAATTACAAAAACTGAGGAAAGACAACATATGAGTAGTTGCTATACTTACCTTGTATTCTACAAGAAGTCAATAGTAGAATATTGAAGCAATTATAATTATGGTGATTGTCTCCCTGACACAGAATTCATGATCGAAGTTTCTTTCATCAGCACTTTGATGGGCTTCTGGCCTCCACTGTTCTGATGAGAAGTCACCTGTTAACTTTTGGGGGTTCTCTTATATGTCGTTTTTCTCTTGCTGGTTTTGAAATTTTTCTTTTTGTCTTTTTTAACACTTTTGACTATGATGCATCTAGATGTGACTTTATCCTACTTGGAGTTAAGTTTCTAGGATGTGTTTTTCATAAAACTTGGAAAGTTTCAATCATTATTTCTTCATATTTTTTCCTATCCCTTTTTCTGGGGTTATGCTCATTTTTCTCTTTCTGTTCTTCAGATAGAATGATCTCTATTGGCCTGTCTTCATGCTAAAAGACCACCAGAGCCTTACAGCACACACTCATAGGCTCATAAGCACTTTCATTAAGAAGAATGCCTTGCAAAATTTCCCTTTAATATACCAGATAATAATTGTATTTATAGTTATAATGCAGATATATTTAATTTACAGTTATTTAAAAATACACAAAAGTAATAATTGACTCTTCTTTTTTTTCTACCCCTTACAGTCCCATTATATCAGTAGTGGTCCAGAGTTTAACCGTGTTCTCTTCAATTTTGGAGGTCAGAGTCCACTGATTTTATATTATCTTGAGATGCATGAGGTAGCTGGTATTTCCAAAGCCCCTAGACAAGTCAGGATTAAACTCACTGAAATACTGAAAGAACCATATCCTTTTTAAGCTTTGCCTTAATATGATCTATCTCCAAAATATTCAAAACTTTTAGCTTTCTTTAATGTCTCAATGTATTGTATTTTATAACTAATGCTCTATTTAGCATTGAATTACATTCAAAACTTTCATAGCATGTTTGGCTAAAAGTATTTTCTCTTTTAGATCTAAGGCTGTGATTTTGCATGTAAGAGAAATAAAACAAACATAAAACTCAGGAACTTAAAAAACTGGTATGTTTAGCTCTTTAGTAAAGTGTTCCATTTCAAACATTTGTCAGAACTGTGGGTCATGGGCTTCTAGATTTCTCCAGAAGAAAGTTTCAGACATATCTTAGCTATGTAATCCTTTGTTCAACTGAATATTTCTTAGCTTAATGTATAAAAATATATTAGGTTGGCCAAAAAGTTCTTTTGGGTTTTTCCTTTTTTTTTTTTTAAATCCCAAACACACTTTTTGGCCAACCCAATAATTTAATGAAGTTGGAGCTCTTTGGTTGCAGCAGGTGTGTCTGTTTACATTCTTGTCCCCCTTCTGTGTAACCGATTCTTGCCCAGGTCACACTAGGGACATGGATGAACACAAAGGGATGTAGTAAATGGTCTCTAGACTGGGGTGTGTACAACTCTGCGTGGAAAATATATATATTGTACCTATTTATATCTTTAAAAATAAAAAAGAAATTATACTTGACATATTTAGAAGATAGGTACCCTCACTCAGTTGACATTTCAGTCTTCACTGTATTGTATCGAGGGATAATAATGACATCTTTGCTTTATGTTATTGTCTGAGGTTCACAATCTATTGCTGTTTTCTTTGGATGGTTAAGCAGAGTTATAGATTATATCATGTAATTTAACTAAATTAACACTTACTGGTGGACCAATAGCTTTAAACATTTCCCTGAAAAAAAAACTTTGGATTGATGGTAATATTTATAATGCAAGACTATTTAAAAAAAAAAGACTAATTGATATTTCCCCTATTTCTTGAAGGAGCTCCTTTTCAGTCACACTGAGAGACAAAATTAGTGGTGATCCAATCAGTTCTGCTGAGATATAGGCCAAAAAAATAAAAATTTTCAAAAACATCAATTGAAATATGGATAGACATCATTATTAAAACAATAAGCCTAGCCCTAAATGTACATTGTCCTTTTCAAAATTAGCAAATAATAGTATGATGCCAGTTTAATTTGCAAGGCATTTGTAAACTGTATAGACCTCAAAACAAATCTCTGTAATTTGAGGATAAAAGGTTCAGAGTACCATTAATAAATATCATTTTAAATTTATTTTTAAATATTTTATTTCATCTCACTGTTTTCTATTTGTAGATGGCATCTTTTATAATATGCCTAGTTAATTAATACAGATTGATATGTGTATAATTTCTAAATTTTAAATTATACCTATAAGGGTGTGTGCTCACATAGCTTTTAGTCATAGGATACATGATCCTAGAAGTGTGGAGAACTCTGCTCTGGCAGATTCTGAGGATTCTTTCTAGGACACTTCTCCCATATTTCAGTCCAGATAATCTCCAGCGTCTCACTGACCGCAGGGACATGGAATTAACTTGGATGACTCTGGAACACAAGGAAAAAGGCGAACTAGAGAACTAATTCAGTCTGTTCTGAGACTTGTAATTTAAGGATGCTCATCAACCTTGAATTATTCATACTAATGTTTAAAATTCAAAATTTTTAAATGTTTAGAAGTGAAACTTGAAAGGTATATAAAACCATTCATTATAGATTATTTTTATTTTTAGCTAATTTTTATTGTGATTGTAAAAAATGTCTCTATATTTCTGATGGGCATGGATTTGTCAAACAGCAATACAAGGTTTCATAACACCAATTTACTGAGAATGTGGGAAGAGTGTAAGTATGGGTTGAGATGGGAAAAGCAGAAAATGGATATCTAGAACATGAAACCATTTAGGAGAGTATTTCATTTCCTAAAAATCTGAAAGAAATCACCATTTAGAAAGTGTCAGCTATGGACAAAATTAATTTAAAAAGATACATACCACTTCAGTGTTCATAGCAGCACTATTTACAATAGCCAAGATGTGGAAACAACCTAAATGTCCATCTACAGATGAATGGCTAAATAAAATGTGGTACGCATATACAATGGAATATTACTCAGCCATAAAAGAGAATGAAATAATGCCATTTGCAGCAACATAGGTGGACCTAGAGATTGTCATACCAAGGGAAATAAGCAGAAAGACAAATACCATGTGATATCATTTATAAATCTAAATACGACACAACTGAGCTTATCTGTGAGACAGAAACAGACTCATAGACACAGAGAACAGACTGTGGTTGCTGGGGGATGGGGTGGGGGATGGATTGGGAGTTTGGGATCAGCTGATGTAAACTGTTACATACAGAATGGATAAACAACAGAATCCCACTGTAGAGTAAGGGAATTATATTCAATATCCTGTGATAAACCATAATGGAAAAGAATATGGAAAAATGTGTATATAACTAATCACTTTGCAGTACAGCAGACATTAATACAACATTAAAAATAAACTACACTTCAATAAAACAAAATTTTTTAAGAAAGTAATTAGACTTTCTGAGCTTGTAAAATGTAATACCTGCTGATAAGAAAAAATATTCCTAGATCTAATGATGAACAAAATGATAATGATACCTTATATTCGTCAGCACTTGACAGTGTTTCAAGGCGTATATTGACTCTCTCTATGTATTATTATGAGAAATGACAAAACTCCTGTGGCAGTGGGGAGAGCAGGCACTCATACAGCCACTCTACAAATGAGGAGGTCAAAGCTCGACGGTGAGTAGCTTGCCCAGGTGATTCATGCAGCAGGGCTGGCAACAGTCTGCTGTTCTGCTACTTGCCTGACATGACAGTCCAGGCTGGTGGTTGGCGGCACAGCCCAGTAATGTTTTCAACAAGATCTTTATTTTAACATGTTTTTCCTTTAAAATTTTTTTGTTGTTTTGGGTTTTTTTTAACTTTTAATTTTATATTGGGGTATAGCTGATTAACAATGTTGTGGTAGTTTCAGGTAGACAGCAAAGGGACTCAGCCATACATATACACGTATCCATTCTCCCCCAACTCCCCTCCCATTGAGGCTGCCACATTGAGCAGAGTTCCCTGTGCTATACAGTAGGTCTTTGTTGATTATCCACTTTAAATATAGCAGTGTGTAATTGTCAGTAATTTTTTTAAATTGAAGTATAGTTGATTTTTGGAGAAGGCAATGGCACCCCACTCCAGTACTCTTGCCTGGAAAATCCCATGGGTGGAGGAGCCTTGGTGGGCTGCAGTCCATGGGGTCGCTGAGTCAGACATGACAGCGACTTCACTTTCATTTTTCACTTTCATGCATTGGAGAAGGAAATGGCAACCCACTCCAGTGTTCTTGCCTGGAGAATCCCAGGGATGGCGGAGCCTTGTGGGCTGCCGTCTATGGGGCCGCACAGAGTCGGACACGAATGAAGTGACTTAGCAGTAGCAGCATAGTTGATTTTTATAATGTTGTGTTAAAACCAAGATCTTGATAGCTGTTAATGAAATTTGTGTCCAGATTTCTTATATCTGTGATGACTGTACGATCATTAAATTAATCTTTCTCCTGAAAGTTTACATTTACAGCATTTATTTTCATTTATATTTACAGCTATTCAGAATATAGAATTTTTTTTATTAGTTTTCTCTGGGCTTATTGGCGTCCTCTGGCTTTTCTAAAGTGGAAAAATAACACTTTGCAGTAAATGCATCTATTCAGAGTGAAGGAGTAGGAGATAGTAGAGAAAGTGGAGGAGATAAATAACAAAAACAAAAAAAGACAAATTTAATTCATCATATTTGGGATTGGCAGACTCTAAAATGGTCCTCAGTGGTTCCCGCCTTCTGTTTTATGCCCTTGTGTAATTATTTCCCATCGGGTATTGGCTGAACCTATGACTTGCTTTTAACAAATAGAATATGGCAAACATAATGAAATGTCACTTTTGAGATTCAGCTGCAAAAAGACTGACATCAGTCCTACTCAGCCTTTCTTGCTTGCTCTTTTGGAGCCCTCTGGGAGAAACCAGCTACCAAGTTGCGAGCTGTCCTGTGGAGACTCCCCAGAGGCAGGGAAGTGAGGAAGGCCTCCAGTCAACAGCCAACAAGAAACTGAGACCCTGTTATTTGGACCCTAAGTGTAGTGGGAAATAATATATTTTTACTGCAATAAAAGCCCTATTAAAATGCAAAAAAAAAAAAAAAAGCTGAGACCCTTAGTCCAACAACCCTTGAGGAAGTAAATCTTGCCAATAATCACATGAGTGAGCCTAGAAGCAGCTTCTCCTTCATTTGATCCTGAGATCACTGCAGCCCTTGCCATACCTGGACTGCAGCCTGTGAGGGACCCTGAGCCTGAAGTATCCAGCTGAGCTGTGCCCAGATTCCTGACCTGCAGAAGCTATCCAGTAATAAATGTTTCTTGTTTTATGCTGCCAAATTTCAGGATAATTTGCTATACATCAACGGATAACTCACAATGTTTGAGCAAAAGTCTGATTTAGACAAATGTCTTCAATAATTTTATAGCCCCTTTATACCTCAATCCAAATATTTATCACATCGTACTGTAACCATTTCTATACTTGTTTTTCTCATCCGATAGAGAGTAAAGAATTATTTGCCTCCATATCCCTGACACCAGAAAAAAAAAAAGTATCTTAAAATAGGTATTAAATAAATGTCTGATGGGTGGGTATATAACAGTTTATATAAAGATAAGACTAAATTTCATTTTATTTTTTTGACAAAATTTGACATTATTGTTAAAATTAAGAAAGCTAGAGGATAGAGATAGAAATTTAGGAGTCATTGGTCCAAAATTAATCTTTGAAATTGTCATTATAAAATGTTTTTTAAACTTTATTAAAAAGTTATTGTATACCAAGCACTGTTTCTAAGTACTTTACATTTATTAACTCATTTAATTATCATGTCAGCTTCTGAGATAATTACTATTATTGTCCCTAGTTTGGACTTCCCTGGTAGCTCAGACGGTAAAGCGTCTGCCTACAATGCGGGAGACCTGGGTTCGATCCCTGGCTCAGGAAGATCCCCTGGAGAAGGAAATGGAACCCACTCCAGTATTCATGCCTGGAAAATCCCATGGACCGAGGAGCCTGGTGGGCTACAATCCATGGGGTCGCAAAGAGTCGGGCACGACTGAGCGACTTCTGTGTGTGTGTGTGTGTCCCTAGATTACAGATAAGGAAACTGAGGCACAGGAAAGTTAGATAATTTGTCTGAGGACACCAGAGTAAGTGATAACACTTGTAGTCTGTCCTTGACAATCTGGTTTCTGAGCCAATGCACTCAAAAACTCTGGTGCTGAATTGTTTACCCAGGGGGCATGTATAATTCCAGAAGATAAGACCATATTCTAGTCTCACAGACTTAGAGTTATGGTTATGGTTATGGTTATGGTTAGCAGGAGGGAAGGGGTAGGGATAGATTAAAAGCTTGGAATTGACATGTACATACCACTATATTTAAAAGAGATAACAAACAAGGACCTGTATAGCATAGGAAATGCTGTTCAGTATTCTATATTAACCTAAATGGGAAAAATATTTGAAAAAGAATAAACACAAGTATATGTATAACTGAATCACTTTGCTCTACATTTGAAATTAACCCAACATTGTTAATCAGCCGTGCTCTGGTATAAAATAAAAATGAAAAGAAAAAAAACGTATTCTAGGTTTTTAAAAATAATCACAATTATGGTTTGGGAGAGGGTTGGTAAGAGGGAGAGAAGCCAACAGAAGACAAAAGAAAAGGGATGCCATGACAATGTTGCCGTATTTGAGAATATATAGTTAATTCAAATTTCTACAGCTGGTCATGTATTAAATAACTTTTATAGTTTTTCCTTCAGATCTATAAGATTGCATGATTGACCACATTCTATTTCAAAATGATTTATTTCTTTAGAAAGAAATTCTCTTTTTCCACTCATTAAAAATTTGTTTTATCAAGACTCACAGAGAGATTTATCCTGCCATACTTTCAAATGGATATCTCGAACATATTCTCCTTCCAACCAGTTCATAAAGACTGCATTTCAGTGGAGGTTCATGCATGGCATTCATATTCATTTTTTTCATTAGTTTTTTTAATTGAAGTATAGTTGATTTACAGTATTGTATTAGTTTCAGGTATGCAAAAAGTGATTCAGTTTTAC
This sequence comes from Bos mutus, assembly GCF_027580195.1. NCBI lineage: Eukaryota > Metazoa > Chordata > Mammalia > Artiodactyla > Bovidae > Bos > Bos mutus. The sequence goes on along the minus strand of NC_091626.1, from coordinate 47,835,581 downwards.
ATATCTATATTCATTTTTTTCAGATTATTTTCCCTTATAAGTTTCTACAAAAGTGATTCTTATGACACACTTTTTTCAACTAAATTCAGAACAATATGATACTTGATCAGTATGCAGTTTTAAAATCAGAGTCTTGTAGACCAGATCCATTTGGTCTGGTCCATTTGTTTAAAAATAAACAACATCGCAGGTAATATTTCTTTTGACTCAGAATGATTTCCTAAAGTCATAAAAGAGAAGATGAAGGTTGCTTTCTTGTCAGTGTCTCAGGGTCCACATATAAACACTGAGAAGACTGGAGATGTGTCTAGAGAAAGACGGAGGGAGGGAGCGTAATCATACGTCACAAGGTGCTGTGGACTCTGACATGATTTTTAATGTATATTTATAAGGAAAGTTATCAACTCTTTTACTAGATAATATACATTAAATCATTACTAGTAGAAAATTTAAATTTTTTAGTGAATAATCTTTGAATTTCTCTTTTTTTAATGTGACTGCTTAATACTAGTGTTTTGAGTAAAACAGAAAAGATCATTCTTATGGACTCTGTGGGAGAGGAAGAGGGTGGGAAGATTTGGGAGAATGGCATTGAAACATGTATAATATCATGTATGAAACAAGTCGCAGGCCAGGTTTGATGCATGATACTGGATGCTTGGGGCTGGTGCACTGGGATGACCCAGAGGGATGGTATGGGGAGGGAGGAGGGAAGAGGGTTCAGGATGGGGAACACATGTATACCTGTGGCGGATTCATTTCGATATTTGGCAAAACTAATACAATATTGTAAAGTTTAAAAATAAAATAAAATTTTTAAAAATACATTAACAAAAAAAAAGAAAAGAAAAACTGACTTCTAGGATGCAGAGCTGAATGTGTGGTATGTTTTCAAACTGGGAAGAATCTTGTGCAAAATGTATTTGGAGCTCCTAGTTTTCCCTTCTCACATTTGTCTACATTTTTGTAGACTACCTCAACTCTTTTATATGTAAAATAATTATTATACTTTTGAGTATTTCTTAGTTTATTTTTTAGTTTCCAGTAAACTAAACTCTTAAGTCTAATAATTATTTTACATGTGAAACAAATATTTATTTTTTTAAAAAGAAAACTCAAAAATAAAATGTTGAGTCTCATTAAAAAGTAAAGTCTATAGGCTGTATCTGTATTTCTCACCTGAGTTTATAATGTTCATTCACATTTGTTGCAGTTTGGGAAAAATCTGAACTCAATGCAATGTGATGATGAGTGTTTTGTCTTACTATAAACACAAGCTGTCACCACCAGACATTTATACAGACCAACATGTAAAAACTATGAAGAGGCAGGTGATTAAACTACAATTAAAACTAAACCAGGATATATTCCTATCAACATTTATCCCAGCATAAAAATAAAAGCTATACAAAGAAACCTTCTGTTGTGAATTATCCATGATGGGGGAGATTCAAATAGTCAATGGGGGGAGGGGGAGGAAACACTGAGACTCATAGTAGATCTCTCCATCTACACAGAATCTAGTGGGAAATTCCTTAGAGCCATGTGCAATTCCTTTTTACTTTTATTCATAAAAAGACTTCCAATAATCTTTGTCACATGTGCACATATAGATTTTTTATCACTAATATGTGACTAACAATTTGTGTGTCATTACTAAAATTTACTATGAATTGTATCTTTCAAGTCAGTTCATTTCAGGTAAATTAACATATATTAAGGACATGGTTAGTTCTAAAAGTCTTGTAGGTCTTCATAGAACCGTTCAGCTTCTTCAGCGTTACTGGTTGGGGCATAGGCTTGGATTACTGTGATATTGAATGGTTTGCCTTGGAAACGAACAGAGATCATTCTGTCGTTTTTGAGATTGCATCCAAGTACTGCATTTCGGACTCTTTTGTTGACCATGATGGCTACTCCATTTCTTCTAAGCGATTCCTGCCCACAGTAGTAGATATAATGGTCATCTGAGTTAAATTCACCCATTCCAGTCCATTTTAGTTCACTGATTCCTAGGATGCCGACGTTCACTCTTGCCATCTCCTGTTTGACAACTTCCAATTTGCCTTGATTCATGGACCTAACATTCCAGGTTCCTAGGCAATATTGCTCTCTACAAGACCTTTTAGAACTAACACCCAAAAAAGATGTCCTTTTCATTATAGGGGACTGGAATGCAAAAGTAGGAAGTCAAGAAACACCTGGGTTGACAGGCAAATTTGGCCGTGGAATACGGAATGAAGCAGGGTAAAGGCTAATAGAGTTTTGCCAAGAGAACGCACTGGTCATAGCAAACACCCTCTTCCAACAACACAAGAGAAGACTCTATACATGGACATCACCAGATGGTCAACACCGAAATCAGATTGATTATATTCTTTGCACCCAAAGATGGAGAAGCTCTATACAGTCAGTAAAAACAAGACTGGGATCTGACTATGGCTCAGATCATGAACTCCTTATTGCCAAATTCAGACTTAAATTGAAGAAAGTGGGGAAAATCACTAGACCATTCAGGTATGATCTAAATCAAATCCCTTATGATTATACAGTGGAAGTGAGAAATAGATTTAAGGGACTAGATCTGATAGAGTGCCTGATGAACTATGGATGGAAGTTTGTGACATTGTACAGGAGACAAGGATCAAGACCATCCCCATGGAAAAGAAATGCAAAAAAGCAAAATGGCTGCCTGGGGAGGCCTTACAAATAGCTGTGAAAAGAAGAGAAGCAAAAAGCAAGGAAGAAAAGGAAAGATCTAAGCATCTGAATGCAGAGTTCCAAAGAGTAGCAAGGAGAGATAAGAAAGCCTTCCTCAGTGATCAATGCAAAGAAATAGAGGAAAACAACAGAATGAGAAAGACTAGAGATCTCTTCAAGAAAATTAGAGATACCAAGGGAACATTTCATGCAAAGATGGGCTCGATAAAGGACAGAAATGGTATGGACCTAACAGAAGCAGAAGATATTAAGAAAAGTGGCAAGAATACACAGAAGAACTGTCCAAAAAAATCTTCACGACCAATATAATCACAATGGTGTGATCACTCACCTAGAGCCAGACATCCTGGAATGTGAAGTCAAGTGGGCCTTAGAAAGCATCACTACAAACAAAGCTAGTGGAGGTGATGGAATTCCAATTGAACTATTTCAAATCTTGGAAGATGATGCTGTGAAAGTGCTGCACTCAATATGCCAGCAAATTTGGAAAACTCAGCAGTGGCCACAGGACTGGAAAAGGTCAGTCTTCATTCCAATCCCAAAGAAAGGCAATGCCAAAGAATGCTCAAACTACCGCACAATTGCACTCATCTCACACGCTAGTAAAGTAATGCTCAAAATTCTCCAAGCCAGGCTTCTGCAATACGTAAACTGTGAACTTCCAGATGTTCAAGCTGGTTTTAGGAAAGGCAGAGGAACCAGAGATCAAATTGCCAACATCCGCTGGATCATCGAAAAAGTGAAAGAGTTCCAGAAAAGCATCTATTTCTGCTTTATTGACTATGTGAAAGCCTTTGACTGTGTGGATCACAATAAACTGTGGAAAATTCTTCAAGAGATGGGAATACCAGACCACCTGACCTGCCTCTTGAGAAACCTATATGCAGGTCTGGAAGCAACAGTTAGAACTGGACATGGAACAATAGACTGGTTCCAAATAGGAAAAGGAGTATGTCAAGGCTGTATATTGTCACCCTGCTTATTTAACTTATATGCAGAGTACATTATGAGAAACACTGGGTTGGATGAAGCACAAGCTGGAATCAAGATTGCCAGGAGAAATATCAATAACCTCAGATATGCAGATGACCACCCTTATGGCAGAAAGCGAAGAAGAACTAAAGAGCCTCTTGATGAAAGTGAAAGAGGAGAGTGAAAAAGTTGGCTTAAAGCTCAACATCCAGAAAATGAAGATCATGGCATCTGGTCCCATCACTTCGTGGCAAATAGATGGGGAAACAGTGGAAACAGTAGCTGACTTTATTTTGGGGGGCTCAAAAATCACTGCAGATGGTGATTGCAGCCATGAAATTAAAAGACGCTTACTCCTTGGAAGGAAAGTTATGACCAACCTAGACAGCATATTCAAAAGCAGAGACATTACTTTGCCAACAGAGGTCCATCTAGTCAAGTCTATGGTTTTTCCAGTGGTCATGTATGGATGTGAGTTGGGCTATAAAGAAAGCTGAGTGCTGAAGAATTGATGCTTTTGAACTGTGGTGTTGGAGAAGACTCTTGAGAGTCCCTTGGACTACAAGGAGATCCAACCAGTCCATCCTAAAGGAGATCAGTCCTGGGTGTTCATTGGTAGTACTGATGTTGAAGCTGAAACTCCAATACTTTGGCCACCTGATGGGAAGAGCTGACTCATTTGAAAAGACCCTGATACTGAGAAAGATTGAGGGCAGGAAGAGAAGGGGACGACAGAGGATGAGACAGTTGGATGGCATCACCAACTCATTCGACATGGATTTGGGTGGACTCTGGGAGTTGGTGATGGAAAGGGAGGCCTGGTTTGCTGTGGTCATGGAGTCGCAAAGAGTTGGACATGACTGAGTGACTGAACTGAACTGAACTCCCATTTTTTATTGAATGGTTTGGTTTTTTGATATTGAGTTGTATGAGCTGTTTATATATTTTAGACATTAACCCTTTCTTGGTTTCATCATTTGCAAATATTTTCTCCCATCCAATATGCTGTCTTTTTGTTTTGTTGATGTGCAAAAGCTTTTAATGTGATTAGGTCCCATTTGTCAATTTCTGATTTTATTTCTTTTGCCTTGAGACCAATATAAGAAAATATTGCTACAACCTATGTCCAAGAATGTTTTGTCCATATTCTCTTCCAGTTTTATGGTGTTATGTCTTATACTTAGATCATTAAACCATTTTGTGTTTATTTTTGTATATGGTATGAAGGAGTGTTCTGTGTTGTTGATTTACATGTACAATAGCTGTCTAACTTTCCCAGCACCACTTATTGAAGAGACTATTTTCTCCATTGTATAATCGAAGGAGATTAATTTACTGCAGGTATGTGGGTTTATTTCTGGACTCAATATTCTGTTCCAGTGATTCACATATCTCTTTCTATGCCAATGCCTTGCTGTTTTCCTTATTGTAGATTTCTAGTATTGTCTAGTCTGAAAGCGTTATGTCTCCAGCTTTGTTCATTTTCCTCAGGATTGCTTTGGCAATTCTAAGTCTTTTGTAGTTCCATATAAATTTTGTTTATATGTTTTATTTGTTCTAGTTTGGTGAAAAATGTCATGGGTATTATGATAGGGATTGCATTACATCTATAGATTGCTTTGGGTAGTATGGCTATATTTACAATATTAATTCTTCTAATCCAAGAGCATAGGATATCTTTCCATTTCTTTTAATCATCTTCAGTTGCCTTTATTAGCGTTTTATAGTTTTTAGGGGAGAAGGAAATGGCAACCCACTCCAGTATTCTTGCCTGGAGAATCCCGTGGACAGAGGAGCCTGGCGGGCTGCTGTCCATGGGGGTCCCTCAGAGTTGGACACGACTGAAGCGATGCAGCCGCAGCATAGTTTGTAGCAAATGGTTCTTTCACCTCCTTGATTAAGTCTATTCCAAGTTACTTTTTTAGACTCACTTTTAAATAAGGGTTTTTTTTTTTTTTTCTTTCTCTTTCTGATATTTCATTGTTAGTATAAAGAAAAGCAACATATTACTGTATATTAATCTTGTATCCTGATACCTTGGTGAACTCATGTACCAGATCTAATACATTTCATGTGGAGACTCTAGGGTTCTCTATATAGAGTATCATGTCATCTGCAAATGGTGACAGTTTTACCTCTCCCCTTCCAGTTTGGATACCTTTTATGCTTTTCCCTTGTTTGAGTGCTGTGGCTACTATTTCCAATATGATGTTGAATAAAAGTGGTGCTAGTGGGAATCCTTGTCTTGTTCCTGAATTTAGCAGGAAGGGCTTCAGTTTTTCACCGTCAAAAATGAGGTTGACTCTCAGTTTGTCATAAATGCCTTTGTCATGTTGAGATATGGTCCCTCTATACTCACTTTGGTGAGATTTTTTTCATAAATGGATATTGAATTTTGTCAGATGTTTTTTCTGTGTTTATTGAGATGATCATGTGTTTTTCTGTCTTTTCTTTTTGTAATGTCATATATCATAGTGATTGATTGGAATATTTTGAATCATCCTTGCAACCCTGGGATAAATCCAACTTGATCATGATGTATGATCCTTTTTATGTATTGTTGGGTTCAGTTTGCTATTTTGTTGAGGATTTTTGCATCCATATTCATCAAAGATATTGGCCTGTAACTTTCTTTTTTTAGTAGTGTCTTTTATTTTGATATCAGGATGATTATGGTCTCACAGAATGAATGAGAGTGTTCCTTCCTCTTGGTTTTTTTGAAATGATTTGAGAGGAATAGGTATAAGTTCTTTGTATATCTGGTAGAATTCCCCAGGGAAGCCATCCAGTCCTGGATTTTGTTTGCAGGGAGCTTTTTTAATTACAGATTTTATTTTATGTCTATTGATCAGTCTACTCAAATTAAGTTTCTTCTTGACTCAGTTTTAGCAGGACATTTCTAAAAGCACGTCCATTTCTAGGTTGTCCAATTATTGGCATATAACTGTCCATAGTATTATGATTTTTTGTATTTCTGAAATATCCATTGTTATTTCTCTACTTTAATTTCTTACTTTGTTTATTCGGGTCCTCTTTCTTTTCTTCTTGGTAAACCTGGATAGAGGTTTGTTGATTTTGTTTCTGTTTTCAGAAAACAGCTCTTGGTTTTACTGATGTTTTCTATTGTTGTTTTGATCTCTTATTTTCTCTGATACTTATTATTTCCTTCCTTCTGCTGACTTTGAATTTTGTTTGTTCTTTTTCTGACTTCTTAGGTGGTAGGTTAGGCTGTTTGAGATTTTTCTTGCTCCTTGAGGAAAGCCTGAATCACTGTGAACTTCCCTTGTAGACCTGCTTTTGCTGCATCCCATAGGTTTTATAAGGTTGTATTTTCATTGACTTTTGTCTTGAAAGTGTTTTCTGGTTTCTTCTTTGATTTCATTGTTGACCCATTGGTTTTTTGTAGCATGTTGTTTAGTCTCCATGTGTTTGTTCTTTTCCTATTTTTCTTTTTGTTGCTGATTTCTAGTTTCATACACCATTGTGATCAGAAAAGACGTTTGAGATAAGCTCTCATCCTCATTCTCAGTTGCTTCACTCATGTCCGACTCTTTGCAGCCCTATGGACCACAGCCTTCTAGGCTCCTCTATGGGATTTTCCAGGCAAGTATACTGGAGTGTGTTGCCATGCCCTCCTCCAGAGGATTTTCCTCCTCCAGGGATCAAACCCGTGTCTCCTGCATCTCCTGCATTACAGATGGATTCTCTTTACAGCTGAGCCACTAGGGAAGCCTGAGATAAGCTCTAGCCTCTTAAATTTGTTGAAGTGTGTTTTATGACCTAATGTGTGGTCTGGAAAATCCCATGGACGGAGGAGCCCGGTAGGCTGCAGTCCATGGGGTCGCTAAGAGTCGGGCACGACTGAGTGACTTCACTTTCACTTTTCACTTTCATGCGTTGGAGAAGGAAACGGCAACCCACTCCAGTATTCTTGCCTGGAGAATCCCAGGGACAGAGGAGCCTAGTGGGCTGCCGTCTGTGGGGTCACACAGAGTCGGACACGACTGAAGCAACAGCAACAGCAGCAGCAGCAGCAGTAGCAGTGTGGTCTGTCCTAGAGAAGGTTCCTTGTATGCGTGGAAAGAATGTGCATTCTGGGTGCTTTGGATGTAAGGTCCTGTAGATATCAATTAAGTCTACCTAGTCTATTGTGCCATTTGGGACCACTGTTGTCTTATTGGTTTTCTGTCTAGAAAATCTGTCCACTAATGTCAGTGAGATGGTAAAGTTTCCTACTGTTATTGTATTCCTGTCAATTTCCCCTTTATGTCTGTTAGTATTTGTTTTATATATTTCAGTGCTCCTATATTGGGTGAATGTATGTTAATGACTGTAATATCCTTTTCTTGTATTTGTCCCTTTTTCATAATATAATGTCCTTTTTTGTCTTTCCTTATGGACTTTGTTTTAAAGTCTATTTTGTCCAATATGAGCATTGCTATCCCTGCTTTCTTGTCATTTCCATTTACATGAAGTATCTTTTTCTATCTTTTCACTTTCAATCTGTGTGTGTCTTTCATCTTGAAGTGAGTCTCTTGTAGGTCATTTTATGGGTTCTTGATTTTTATCCAATCTACAGCTCTGTCTTTTGGTCAGAGGATATGGTCCCTTGACATTTAAAGTAACTATAAGTGCTTTTTATTGCCATTTTAAGCCTTGTTTTCCTGTTGATATTGTGGTTCTTTTTTGTGTCTTCTTTCTGATTTTCCTTTTGTGCTTTGATGGCTTTTTTGTATGCTTGACTTCCTTTCTTTTTGGTATTTGTGAACCTATTATATGTTTTTGATTAGTGATTACCCTGGTTTTCAAGTATGTTTACCCCTAACTATATATCTACTTGCTTTAAATTGATAGTCACACAAGCTCAAACACATTCTAAACAATCTACATTTTTATAGTTCCCTCCTTCACTTTCTGTGATTTTGATGTCCTATTTTACATATCATTCTTTTGCTGATGATTGCAGTTATAATCACTTTTACAAAAAATAAATTATTTTTTTAATCTGTGTACTAGCTTATCTAAGTGATCTTCAACTTTTTAATATATTTGCCTTTCCTATTGTGACTTTCCCTTTCTTATAGATTGTTTCTTTTCTGTTTAGAGAAGACCTGTCAATATTTCTTAGAGTAAGTTTAGTACTGTTGAGTTCTTTTAACTTTTGCTTGTCGAGAAATTCTATCTCTCCTTCTATTCTACATGATGATCTTGCTGAATAAAGTATTCTGGGTTACAAATTTTTTTCCTTTCAGAACTTTGAGTGTATCATGCCACTCCCGTCTGGCCTACAAAGTTTCTGAAGAGAAATCAGCTGATAGCCTTATGCGGCATGGGGGTCACATATAACTTTTTTTTCCTCTTGCATTTAGAATCTTCTCTTTTGCTTTTTAATTATGATATGTTCTGGTGTGTGTCTGTTTGGGTTCATCTTGTTTGGGACTCTCTGTGTTCCCTGTACTTAAATACCTGTTTCTTTCTTTAGATTTGGAAAGTTTTCATCAATAATTTCTTCAAATTTGCTTTTAATCCCCTTTTCTCTTCTTCTTCTGGAACTCTTCTCCTTTATGCAAAGGTTGCATGCTTTATATTAACCTACAGATTTCATATGTTGCTTTCATTTTTTTTCATTTGTCTTTCTGTCTGAGCTTCTGATTTGGTGATTTCCATTATCTTCCAGATATCTTCTTCTATGTTATTTAGTTGCTATTCATTGCTTCTAGATTGGTTTTTAATCTCAGCAACTGAGTTGTCTAACTTTGATTTGATAGTTTCTATTTCTATACTACAGTGATCTGCATTTTTATCAATAATCTTTTAATTCCTTTAGCACCTTTATTACTTCCTTTAGGGTCTGGTAGACCGGTGAGGTCTCTTTCCTGTTTTGTTCTTTCAGGGGATTTCTCTTTTAATTTGGAGTAGTTTCTCTGCTTTTTCATTTTACTTGACTTTATGAATTTAGGAGAAATAGTTAGCTTTAAAGGGCTTTTTATTTGGAAGCACCCCTGTGTAGACTATGAATCTAATATTTTTGGTGCAGAGGCTGGTTTCAGTGTAGGTGCTAGCAACATCTTTTCTGAGAGTATGTTGGCTATTATCCCCCTGATAGGGAAGTAATCAGTGATGTGATGTCCAGAGCCTATTCTGGATTTTGCGTGGGGCCTCCTTCTTGCTCTGTGGCTTTCTCAGCCCTGTCAGGGTGGTGTCTGTTCCTCAGTTGTTGGAGTAGAAGCTCTGAGGGTCAAGTTCAGTCAGACTCCTTTGCCTTTGGCCTGCTTCAAACGAGACAACCATGAAGCAAGTGAGGCCAATATGGTCACAGCGAATCTCTACATTACCCATGCAGGTGTCTGCAGTTTTGCCTAGAAGCAGCCCAAAGTCACATCTTTTTCTCTGTCATGTTCATCCCAGACCTAGTACTAGGCTTTAGTGTGGAGTGGGCGGTACTTGAGCATTGCGGCTGCAGGAACTGAAGTAGTTGTGCTGCTGCCTGAGACCCGGGTTGTCTCTGTGCCAAATGTGGCTCCAAGTTGGTGTGTGAGGTGGGTGGATCCAGTAAACTCCCTCTGGGAAACCAACTGCTGCATACTCCTACCCAGGGCTCACTGGGTAGGAGACTCAGCACCCACTGAGCATTTCTGTGGTATAACATTTTGCATGCACCAACAAAGTCCACCACAACTGCACCTGGCCCTGCCAGCGAGCAGTGACAGAGGACTCTGAAGTCTGGCCCAAAATGCACCCCAGACTATCCAGGCTATCTCCACTAAGCCAGATCAAGTCCTCTCCCAGAGTCTGTCTGCCAGAGAGTCAGTGCTTAGTCACTGCACATGTTTGTAGCCCTGCCCAGTGCCCACTTCAGATTGGGAAATGTGGCAAGCCGGCTACCAGTCTCTCTGTGCCCTGACTGTAAGCAAGTCAGCACACAGGCACTCCTCACAAGTAGAGTCTGGGCTTCTCCAGCCCCTCTGTCCCAGCTTATCCTCCCAGCAAACAAGGGGGCTCCCCAGGGTTTGCCCCGCGTGGACCTTTTCTCCTTTACAGATCCCTCCCACGGAAGCCAGCCCTGTCCTGATTCCTTTTTTCCCATCCTACTTGGTTATGCAGAGACTCTTCTTGCAGCTTTGGTTGTATAGATCTTCTGCCAGTTTCCAGTTGATTTTCTGTGAAAAACGTTCCACATGGAAATGTATTTTTGATGTGTTTGTGGAGGATGGTGAGCTTCACGTCCTCCTACTCCACCATCTTCAGATTCCTCCTCTAGGCTTATATCTTTACGACAACTATACTCTAGACCCTAGATATGATTAAGGAATTAAAATAAACTTGGCATGTATAATAAACAGGAGTGAACTTCTCTTTCAAATCTATTTCAGAGAATTTCTATCCTATTCAGGATAACATAGTCATCTAGACCCTCCCAAACTCTGTGCTTGGTAGGATGAAGTGTGGTCTGCTATCCACACTGCTTCCCAGCAACTCCGTGATGCTGCTAACAGGTTCTGTGACTGGCAGAGAGAAATTTATCACTCTAGCATTGCTGAAAAAGTAGTCTGGAGTATGCAGAAACCAAGTGCTCTTTTCCTTAATTCTAAGACCTTACTATTCAATCACTAATTATTCAATCATAATTGATTTAAGTTATTTCCTGAGTAGTTTAGAGCATCATAGGGAAGACATTAATTTTATACAAGTTTATTGTAAGAATCTTCCTTGTGAAGCCATTCGTGTTTTTCATTCTGGTTATCTCAATTGAGATACACTACTCAGGAAATTACCTGTCTCAGGAACCATATCCATCAGACTTTTCCTAACATTCTTATACCAGATAATTAAGATTTAAGTGAGCATCAAAAACATCCTTGAAGGGAACTTAAATATGTTTTAAACGAGCAAATTGTATTCAGAGAAAGATGGAGGTGATACTGAAGGGTGGTTCAGGTAGAAGAGTGGGACCATGGAAATACAAACTCATTCCCTGTGTCTTAATTACAGCAGGGGTTTAAGAGCTCCTACTTTATCAATGAACCTAAGGTATTAACACAAGATGAGGGCTGCCCTCCTTTCAAGTCACTTTCTGATTGCCACTTCAGAGGGGAAGCAAGTGTCTGCTTTGCCAGACACAAACATGGGTTAAGACCAGGGTTAGGGACACAGACACTGCTATAACAGGAACAGACAGTATAAGAGCCCCAGATTCGTTAGCAGAACATTTTTATCTTCTGCTTATTACCTTTCTCCATGCGGTTAGCAGAGGCAGCCAACATATGCTGCCAGTCACTTTCAGAGTCTCTCAAAAGCCAAGAGATTTTAAGGTTTCAGTCTATATGGAAATGAAGAAATGTCCAGAGTTACAAAAATGTTAGTACAGTTTTAATATTTACATTTAACAAATCACTGCCTTTAAATCACACCAAAAAAAAAAAAAAAACATGAACATAGTAATTATGGGATTTATGAAACTGTAAGTCCTTTGCACTATGGATGGTGTCGTCGAGATTGTGGATATAAATTTGCCATGGTCTGATGGATATTGACTTCTTTTGGTCCTTTCAGTGCAACCCCAGACATAATATTCACGTTTATACTTGAGATCTTTCATGCCTGGGAAGCCCAGGCAAGATGGCTCCCTGAGTCCTCCTTTGAAGGATATGTTTACCTCTGCCAAATTTTCCTAGTTGAAAATCTTTCCTTAACCATAGGCCTATCACACCACCTGCACCAACTTATCGTGATATTCTAAAGGAAGCAAAAAGACAATTTGCAAAGAACCGAAAGGAATTTAGAATGTAAGTTTACTTCACACTAATGATAAATATAAAATCATAGACACTTTTAAAACTGGAAGTGACCATAGAAATTATCTACAACTAAGCTCCTTATTTTACTGACAAGAAGAGTCACCTCTGAGCATCTTATAATAGACTCGGAGATTCCTTTCAGGTAAGTGTCAATGTTATGTTTTAACCATGGCGACCAGGCATGTATCAGGGATTGAAAGAAGGAAGGAAGCTTTCCCATGGTCTGGGTGGGGGGATGTACTCCAACGTGGAGAAACCAGAGGAGAGTTCCAGAGAACAGAGATTGAGTATTATTCATTTACAAAGATAAGCCCTGGAGAACAGACAGGTTGTTTGCAGTAGAAGTTCTTGGAGTAGGGGTGGTGTGGAGGAAAGGCAGGGGGTCTTTTCTGGAATGTTTTCTTGGGGAAACACTCTAAGTTTTTTGTGCTTAACTAAAAATTATTACTCTTACCCAGTTATAGTATTCTTATGTGCCAGAAAGCATGAAATGGCTTAATGAGGATGTCCATCAGTTTTTATGAGAACTGGCAGGGTCCAGTTCTTCTGCCTGTGATATCAAGGTCACTGCCTAGCTGTCTTATTGCCCTTAAAGGGGAGAAAGGATGGGTATCCTACCCTTTCGGTACCAGATGCTGTTCAGGAAACACATCAAAGAGAGGGAAACCCAAGAATAGTCAGCCAAGTCCTATTCCATCCAGCAGGCAGGACAGAAGTCTGAGCTGGTACTTCCCCTGGAGCCCCATTCCCCTCCCACTGACACACATGACACACACAGACACACGTACAGAACCCTCCAGTTCAGTTCAGTCGCTCGGTTGTGTCCGACTTTGTGACCCCATGAACTGCAGCATGCCAGGCCTCCCTGTCCATCACCAACTCCCAGGTTCCTATTACAGTGGGAAGAATAGGGACGGGTACCTTGTAAGACAGTTTGTGTGGAAGCAGCAAGGTGGAGTCCAGACCATGCTTAGGTGACATGGATGATGCCTTTGGTGCATGTTTATAAGGGGAGATATGATGGGGAACTCCTCGTACCAAAAGTCATGCATTGGGAGAGGATGCTGAAAAGTTTTGTAAGGAACTTTTACTGATATGTGGAAGGCAGCAAATTGTTGATTTATTCTTTCTCAATGAGAATTGCCTGCATTATTTTAAAAACTTAACTCCAAACTTTGATTTTATAGAGAAAACCACGTAATTAATGAAGAAATAAAACTCCTAAGACAGCGACAGGAAAAAGTTGACAAGGAGTTTCATAGGTTTGTTTCTTATTCAACTTGTAGTGCTTAAAAAATATTTTAATTGAATAACTGTGTTATGTAAACCACAGTGGGTTTAATATGTAAAAATTCACTAACTGGAATATCTGCTGAAGTTTTCTACTCAATAGTTCATCTGGATTAGCACTATTTTATCCATATAATCACTTACTCTGCTAATTTAATTAATTGCTAAATATTATCATCATCTCCTTTTATTCCACCAGGCATAGGACTTAAGCTGAGGGCCTTTTAAAGATCCATAACCATGCCTTGCCCTACAGAAGATGTGAACTATAGAAAAACAACCTATTTACTTGGTCTCAGGCTAGTTCTTTGCCCCCTTTCTGCCCCTGCTGCTTCCCCTATACATACAAACATTGTACCCCCTGAAACAAAGAAAGTTGGGCACATGTGTTTATTTCATAAATGAGGGTATAAAAAAGAAAACTATAAGGCATTGGGACTAACCCACTTCTTCTTCCAGTATATCCACATAAGCAAGGATAAATGTCCAATGAGTACAGCACTTCAAATAAACCACAATTTTCTTCCAGTCATACTGCCATACTTCTGACTGCTATTTTGCAACTTGTAAACCAGGTCTCCCAGTCACATGAGAAAATTCAGCTCATTATTTTAAAACCTTAGTTCACTTTTCACCAAAAATTTTATCATCCAGCTTTCACCTTTACAACACACAAATTATAAGATCTTATTTCCAGGTTCCCAAAAATGAGATCTATAGAGGATAGGATTTCTAACCACTCAGGATATGCAGAAGAATGTAGAGCAATTTTCAGAGCAACTCACAAGAAGCACTCAAATATGTGTTATGCAATGGCACACTGCTGGAGAATGTGAAGGGGGAAATACTCAGATGGATATCTTACTCCAGTGAGTCTGTTAAATTTACAGGCAGAGTGTTCAAGTTTCCATCTGTAGTCTTCAAAAAAAGATACTCATGGAAAGGAAAGACAAAGATGGGAGATTAGGTAGTGGTGATGGTTGCAAAACTTTGCAAATATACTAAAACCCACTGAATTGTATACTTTAAAAGGATGGATTTTAGGGTATGAGATATATCAACAAAGCTGTTATTTAAAAATAAGAAGAGAGGGACTGTAAGTTAAAAGTGGGTTGACGATGGATTGATTTTTAACAAAGCAAGATGAACAAGTCTCAGAATGACTTGCAGTCAAAGACTCTAAGAGAGTATTACTGAAAAAAGGGCACCAGGGATATTTTGGAGTGTATTTAAATAGTGCTATGAAGGAGAGACCCAAAACAACCATAAGAGCCAGAAGAAGAAAAGCAGGAAAGGAGAGCCCAAGAGGGTAATAAATGAGGAGAAAACCCAGGCTGAGAGGATAAAATTGGCAGAGACAAAGTAGAGAATGAGTGAGGGAGCATTTGTCAGTCAGAGAACACTAATGCAAGAGACCTCTAAGCAGCAGCCTTACTGCATGCTCTCAGGGAACCCTAGACTAAATGCTGAAGAAACGTAGAGCAGGCCTTATGAGGGGTTGGCTAATCCAAGCTTCATGCTTAAGCAAAGTGTGTTTGGAATTTTTAGAAAATTTTACTTCCTACAGATTTCACAGTATAATTTTTAAATGTTTCACTTGAAAATTGCCACTGAAATTAATATCCTTCCCTTTTCATTTTCTTTCTCTTGCCTATGTTTTTCTTCCTAATGTCTATCCCTGGTCCCAAGTTCCTATCCTTACTTGCTTGGCCTGCCTGTGCTCCTGTCTTCATCCATAATCTCTGGAAAGGTTCCTGCTGCCTCTTCAATTCAGTTATTTAACTCCTTCATAAATATTTCTTGAATGGAGTAGTTGGTGGCCGAGATCATGATAGATTCCTGGATCCCCACCCTCAGTGAGCTTACGGTTTAGTAAGCACTCTCACCCTCCATCCTTTTACATCTCTCTCTCCCCTGCCAAGATCCTTCCCAGACCAGTTCCTCTTACTCTTCCCTCCCCAGTGGCTCATCCTGCAATCCCCACTGGAGCACAGTGAGTGGAGTCAGTGAAGGGAATACTGTGCGGACCCTCTCACTGAAGAGGGTGTTTCACTGCTGGGATGCAGTGTCACACGGTGATTACAATGGAGGGCTCTAGTCTCACTGCTTGGGTACAAATCCTCTATTACTTGCTAGCTGAAGGACTGTGGACAGGTCACTTAACCTATCTAAGCCTCTTTCCTCATCTATAATACAGGATAATAGTAGAACTTACTTCCTAGGATTATTGTCAGAGTAATTGAATTAATATATGCAAAGTGGTAGATGCTAGCATATTAAACCCTGTAGATGCTGGCTCTTAGTTGGTGTCAGTATTAAAACAATTAATTTGCTCACCAGTTGTCTTGTTTTCACGATTAGACTCCAAGCAAAGGCTACCAAGAAACCCTATGAAGTTAAGAGTGATTTTGAGAATTTCCTCCATCAACTGGTAAGTTGTTTGTTTGTTTGTTTCTGAAAATAATTGAGAATTCTCTCTTTAGCTTCTCTTATGAAGACTGGAATATACTTAATAAGCAGTATATCATTTTCACGTCCAGGTTACAGTAGCAGGATAGAATACATTCTTGTTATTTAATCATCCACATGTACATTTAGTATAATCTCTGTCTCATGATTTGTGACAAGCTCATGCTCACTCATCCCCATCTTCGCTTCTGACCAGAAGCATTTTATACAACTGAAAACCTCCAAATGGGCAGTCAGAATTTTTATTTCCCAGTAATAATTCAACAAAAATATATTGGATTCCTATGTTAGATGAATGACCCTTGCCCTCAATTAACAGGAACATAAGAAATGCTGCTGCTGCTAAGTCGCTTCAGTCATGTCCGACTCTGTGCGACCCCAAAGACGGCAGCCCACCAGGCTCCCCCGTCCCTGGGATTCTCCAGGCAAGAACACTGGAGTGGGTTGCCATTGCCTTCTCCAATGCATGAAAGTGAAAAGTGAAAGTGAAGTCACTCAGTCGTGTCCAACTCTTAGCGACCCCATGGACTGCAGCCTACCAGGCTCCTCTGCCCATGGGATTTTCCAGGCAAGAGGACTGGAGTGGGGTGCCATTGCCTTCTCCGACATAAGAAATGATAAGGCTCTAAATAGGACTCAAGTATAAGAAGGAAAGAAAAGGCAGGCGTTTTCTTTGTTCCCTTCCCTTCTCTTCCTCCTCAACTTACAGGCAATCCTGTTAAAGCTAAAGGTCCTTCTTCCCTTCCAACAAGAAAGAACATGTAGAGAACAGTGTACAATAAATCTGAAGGTTGGACATTCTGAGGTCAGGAATAAGAGAGAGCTTTTCATTTTCAGCGTGCCAGGCTTCCATGCAAAAATCTAGAGCAATCCTCATTGGCTATTGCTGTAATGTCAAAAACAGATCAAAGAAAGTCCAATGAAGCAGAAAGGTAACAAAGGAGTACATGCGTGCTAAGCTGCTTCAGTCGTGTCCAACTCTTTGCAACCCTATGGACTGTAGCCCTCCAGGCTCCTCTGTTCATGGGGTTCTCCAGGCAAGAATACTGGAGTGGGTTGCCCTGCCCTCCTCCAAGGGCTCTTCCTGACCTACAGATCCAACCGGAGTCTCTTGCATCTCCTGCACTGTTGGGGTGTTATATATTAAACAAATAGAACAATTCTTTCACGCACAAAAAATTATTCCTCCCATTATTTCATGATCTCTCTTGACTACTACTGCTAAAGACACAGGTACAGAGAAATATTTATTTAGTATAAGAAAATTGTGGAAGTAAGCTGGTAAAGAGCAAACGACCTCAGGTGGTTAACAGTAAATGGCTTGAATATTAGGGAAACTACATGAGCTGTGGAAAGCATAGCACACTGGAGAGTCTGTGCCTCAGCTAAACATGGCCGCTACTTCCTCATGTAGGTCACTGTGACTCGGCAGGAATGGAGACCAAAGTGTTATCAGATCTTTTACCATTTGCAATCCAGCTGCTGCTGCTGCTGCTGCCATGTCACTTCAGTCGTGTCTGACTCTGTGAGACCCCACAGACGGCAGCCCACCAGGCTCCTCTGTCACTGGAATTCTCCAGGCAAGAGCACTGGAGTGGGTTGCCATTTCCTTCTTCAATGCATGCATACATGCTAAGTCACTTCAGTCATGTCCGACTCTGTGCAACCTTATGGACAACAGCCCACCAGGCTCCTCCATCCACAGGATTCTCCAGGCAAGAATACTAGAGTGGGCCAGATTCTTCAGTAAAATTCCTGTTTAGGACTCGAGTTTTTAAATACCCTGGAGGTCAAACTATATAAATCTGTAGATCAGACACAGCCTGTGGGCTGCTGGTTTGCAATACCTGGTCTACCTGCTGAACACGGAGCTCTTCAAAATCTGGTTCCAACCAATATCACCGATCTTATTCTCCACTACATCCATCCCAAGGCAAACCCTTCACTCCCACCAAGTCTTCTGAACATATGGTGCTTATCCATAATCATATACTTTGATCATCTGCATTGCCTATTCCCCAGCTTTCAAATTCTATTCATCCTTTAAGAAAGAAAGAAAGTCTTCCCTCCTGGCTTCCCTTCCCTTGGGCTTCCCTGGTGGCTCAGAGGGTAAAGAGTCTGCCAAGACCCAGGTTTGATCCCTGGGTCGAGAAGATCTCCTGGAGAAGGAAATGGCAACCCAGTCCAGTATTCTTGCCTGGGAATCCCCATGGACAGAGGAGCCTGGTGGGCTACAGTCCATGCACACCTGAAGAGTTGGACACGACTGAGGGACTTCACTTTCTTTAGCCCTCTCCTTTCCACAAATGAGTTCAACATCTTTCATAATTTCTAGAATAACACTAGGAGATGGTTTCACTGGAAAAATATTTTTCTTCAAGCCAGACATCAAGATAAATACAGGAGTAGATTCAAGATTAGAATGGCTATGTCCTCTAAAGCAGAGTGTGCACAAGAAATGTTTACTTACCTATTTTATAAAGAAGGTTTCTCATGTGAAAAATTTAAATAGAATAGCAAAGCAAAAGCAAGTGCATTTTTTACAATAATTCGGGTATCTTCAAAGAATTATATATCAATCAACCACAGATCTTCTGTGGAAAAATGGAAAATTATTAAAGGATTATAATTTTAAATCAATTTTTTAAATGCAAGCAAATTTGACTTAAGTTTTCTCAAGTATTTACCTTTCTGCTAAGAATAAAAATGTACCAAAATTTATTTTAGAATAATGGATTTCCTAGTGCTTGTATATGACTGCTGTTCTTTGAGAAATGTTACAACCAGTTTTGTCTCAGCTTCTCTGAAACTGAGATTCAAGAAGATGCCCAGTGTTTGAGCAAAACCAAGCTGAGAATAACAGAAAATTGTGATAAACTTATGGATAATTTATGCCAAATAACTGCTGTCCCTCAATTATCTGACTATGCCAGCAAAATGCTTTTTGGTCTAAATTGTGATATAATTCAGGGAGGCCTTCCTGTAGTCTATCTGGGGGACAGCCACTCATTAACCATAACCATGAGGCCAAACTTTCTGCCCATTTTGATAAACAGGCATCTACCAACAAGCCTACCCAATCCCAGAGCCCACTCTCGGCCTTTTCATACCTCGCCTGCATGCCTCACACCTGCCCTACATTGGTTCACATATACAAACAAGCCTTGCTCGACATACAGTGAAGGCTGCAAGGCGCAGATGGATTTTCCTAGAATAGTAAACCTGCATCCTGGACTCGAGTGGCATTTAAAAAAAGGAAGGATAGAGTGGGAATAAAGTAAATTCCATGAATAAATTGAATTATCTGAATTAATATTTGGATAATTATCTATTTCCACGTGCACAGAGATAAGAACTTGAAGTGTTTTTTTTTTTTTTTTTTTTAATCTAAAGTTTCTCTTTTATGATAGAGAAAGCTCAGGGCCAAAAGAATTGAAAGTAACTGTTTATATGATATCAAATGGTTAAAAAAATTAAATCAGCCTGGGATTTTCTTCCTGAATCCATTTTTTGAAAAAAATTTAAGTGATCTCCCTCAAGTTGATAACTGGGAGAATCTCACTTTCAAGTATACAATATCCAGAAAAATCTGTGAATCCTTAATAGTGTATTATTTTAATAGCGTTTTGAAGCTCTAACTGAGAGAGAATTTTTGGCATCACTGTCATCATCATCATCATCATCATCAACAGAAGACCCTGAGGAAGAAGAATGCCAGGAGAAACCAGAAGTAAATTGTATTTAAGAATGTATGTTTAATTCAGGTACAATCCATGAGGTACCAGTATCGATGGTCTTTTACCATGTGTCTTTAAAAATCTTGAAATCAATAAATCTAAGTAAATTATCTTAAGAGATCTCTATCCAAGCATAATCTTTGCTCTTATTGGTAGAAAACATATTTCAGGTGGAAAAATCATCTTTATGAAGCATGGGGAGATTTCAACCATTTCTTTGGAAATATATCTTGATAATAGCAACCATTTCTTCATAATACAAAACAGAAGGAGGATTAATTTACTGTGGCATAAGAAGTCCTGCCAGTCCCTAAATGTTCTAAATAGTTTCTTGGAGATTTTTTACATTGTTTAGGCCTCAAGGAAAACCAAAGCTCCACCTCCAGGTTTGGTAGCAAACAAACTCTGCTTCTCCGGCGCTAAGCTTCGGTTGCTCCTCTGGTAATAGGCTTCGTGCACATTTGCCAGGAAGCTGGACAGCTTCTCAGCAGGTACTATTGAAACTGTGCAGCCTCCCCATCCTGCTCCAGTAAGTCGTGATCCTTGAGCCCCAAATTTCCTAAAACAATGAGAGAAAAAATTAAAACCTGCAAATGAAAATAAGAGTTGATTTTCCTGGTGCTTCAGAACACTCCAAGAACTAAGGAGAGATTATGTGGTGTGCTTTGTTTTGTGGGTTTTGTGGGGTTTTTTTTTTTTTCAGTGTTGTCAAACATTTTAGGACATTACAAAATTTGTACTATTATCAGAAGGTGATTTGAAATTTAATTGTATCTAAAACTAGCCCCAAGTTTTGGCTCTTTAGTAAAAATTAGTAGTACTCCTGTTTCATGAAGGCTGGCAATAACCCCCTGTAGTCTTGATTCCATAAAGCCAGCATTTGAAGAGTTATATAACAAGTCTTCAGGTGATCAAGAAGAGGGAGTAAAAAGAAAACAGGTAGTACACATAATCAACAGTATGAATCAGAAGGTTGCTCCATAAGAGGGCAAATCAAAATTTAAAGTGCAAGTCTTATACATACAAGTGAGAGCTTCCTCTGGTGGCTATTTAAGCTGCATTCAGTCACCTAGAACAGATAGCCTAGATTTGTGCTAAATGAATTTCTCAACAAAGAATGTTACTAAACTCTAAGTTAGTTTACCTGCTAATCTCTAAAGGGAAATTATGCAGACCTTTCCACAAGAGGGTAGTGGTTCAGCAGGTCCATCCCCATTTTCCCTGTGCCTTCAGGAGCTGGTTCTGATGACTGGACGCAGAATTTCTCATCTGAACAAAATGTGTGGTTGAGATGGAAATGACTATATAAGCCTCCGTGCAGCAAGAGGCAATTTTAGTGGCCATCAACCAAGCACAGTTTCAAACCTAAGATTTATACCAAAGTGAAAGGCCCTACACAAGTACAAAGATCACTCATCTTTAAAAGACGCAATTTATCCTGACAAGAACAGTTCACATGTGCTTCCAAATTCATCCTAATAAAATTTACTCCAAATTCATAGCAGATTAAGAATTTCATAATTAATTTAGCACAATTCTGTCCCCTTTTTCCATATAAATGAGCTACTTTATTTCCTGGAAAATATCAATAGAATATTACCCTTATTCTAGGACATGAGAATTATTGCACATCAGTAATTCATTTCCCCCTCAATGATTTTCTCAGTTGATTTCTTTTCATCATCTGTTATATTCATTAAAATATGTTTTTCATATGAAAGTAGATGTCTAGAGAAGAAAACAAAAATGCTTGCAAGCAAATAGATTATTCATCTCCTCCTGCCCCTCAAACATTCAGTTTATGGCCCAGTAGGTAAAAAGAGCCTAAACTGAAAAGTTTCACTTACCCTGAGATTCTAGTATTTATCTAGAGTTCCTAGGCTGGCAAGGGGCTAGTTTGCAATTTGGTGGAATAAAAAAAACGTTGTCACACAGCCATATCAAACTATCTCTTCTTGTGGAAGATATTAAGAAAAACAGAGGTGTCACTGAAGTATCTCTGAAAGACACTAAATCTAAGCATCAAAGCCAGCATGGTATGGTTTAGAGAACAGTATGCCCTCTTATTTGATTTTCTAAGACCCAAACTATACCATTTTTCTGGACTCAAGTCAACCAAGTCTTTTATGGTCTTCAGTGAACTTCTAGGCATATTTTCTTACACTTTCTCATTTGAACAGTTTTTGAAAACTGTGGTTCAAAATTGAATCTAAAGCAAACTGAAAGTGTTTCTAACTGGCTGCAAAACCCATAGGAATTGTGCCAGGGGGCCTATTTTCCTGACTCTCCTGCCAGTTTCCAGAGAGCAGACACTAGAAGTCTTTCTAGGTAAATCATTCACTTTTAAGTCTCCAGAGCTACTCTATCACCACCCTGCCTACTACAAATGAAAATGAACTAGACTGCATCAACCACATGGTTTGAAATCATCAGGGCTCAAATTTTCCCTGTTGAGAACGGTAAGTGCTATTATAAAGAGCCCTCTACCCGAGTCAGTGGCACTTGTGATCACAAACCAGGCGCTGCCCCAACAGCTAGTCAGCAGCCTGCCCAGTTATACACACTCACAAAGGCAGCGAGATACTGCCTGCAGTGTGCCCTGCTGGTATGTGGCCATAGAAATTGTATGAGACAGCCAGAGTTAGTAAACTAATAAGCTTTAAATCAAGAAAAAAGTTAGGTGAGCTAAGGGTGTTGAGTGAACTTTTCACAACTGCATTTTTTTCCTGGGAAACTAGTGAGACATTAAAAATACAGCTCCTGAGCTATGGCACATCAGAGAAGCAATACAAAGCCTAGGAAACCAAACCCCTAAAACCCCAAATATCACTTTGATGCTTGTGGTCAGTTGATTGGGACTAACAAGGAAGGTTTGGTCAAAACAACAGAAATATCCTCAGCCTTATAAGGCATGATCTACAAAACAAAGACTAGAGCAGATATAGATTATAAGGAATGTTCCCCTTTGACTCCTTTTATCACTAAAAAGTGTACTCCTATAATCAGCTTTCCAGACACCTAAGTATAGCCTGAATAAAATTTCCTACTTTTAAATGAACTGAGTTGACCATAAAGCACTGACTAAAGTAAGGCATGGATCAAAGGTGGCCTTGAGGGAGGAGGTGGGGAGAGATCCAGTAAGTCCCAACTTTGCCACAAACTGCAGAGGGAAAGCAAGGAATTGTGCCTTGTATTTTAATTCAATTTTATTTTAAGATATATATTGATATATTTTATAAATAGATATTAAGTTATTTCAGAAAATCTTGAATTTAGGGACAGGTTATTATCTAATTCCAGCCCAGCATAATTCCAGGCACTTGGGAGTTTCTAATAATTGTTAAAAACTTCAATTATGTGAAACAAAGTAAAATAATAAAGGAAAATGATACTTGCCCAATATAAAATAACTATCTTACAAAATGTAAATTGTAGGAAATGGCTAAATTTTAAATATATTGAGTAAAATAAAACAATTTGAAATAATTATATGTGTATTTTATATTTATATATATCATTCATAATGTACTCTTTTTCTGGAAAGACTTCTAGCTTCTGCTCTAAGTATAAAATTTTCTGATTAGAATCTCAGGAAAACACAGCTTCTAGAACAATTTCTATGATTTTTATTAGAAACACTTTCAGATTGCTTTTGATTCAAGAAACCATAGACTTCAGTGTTCAAATGAGAAGAAAAGAAAGAAAATATAACCACATATCCATTTTATAAATTTAAGCCACAAAGCTCATAGAAGACCAGGCGGTTTGTCCTGCAAATGGCATACATATTGGGGGAGGGGAGTGCAGGAGCAGGGGGACAATAAATGGAGGACAGAAACCCAAAGAGAAGTGTGCCCCTAAGGCAGCTGAATGGCTCTCTTCCTTTTTCTTGACAGTGTTCAGATTAGCCCATAAGATCATGAGGAAAAGAGCACACACAGGTGGATTTACACTTCATTCTTCCCTACTCCCACCTGCTTAGGAAAATGGCTGCAAGAAGCTAAGCCACACAGCCAGCCATGGAATAAAGTTGTGGGAAGACTTCTGAGGAAGCCCGCAAATGAACTTCTGTAACCTTTGTTGGTCTTTTAAAACTTGTCATTTATCTTCCTTAGTAGCTTGGGCAATAACACTTCAGTGAGTCCTCTCTAATTTCAACAAGTATCAAAATGGAAATAAAAAATTAACTATTTTTTAAGTATTATATAGCCATTCTTTATTCTATATAATAATGAGCTGTCTCATATATAACTGACTTGGTTACAAAATTTATTTGTGTTCCTCAAGAAATCCCATTTTCTTAAAATTTACATTTAGTTCATTTACAAGAATCATTTTATAATTGGGCAAGCTTCATCTATTTTCTTCATTATTTCATATAATTGAGGTTTTCTAATTTAATTAAAAAAATAAGCAGTCTAACTGAATAAGTATAATTTCCTTCTCCCTCTCTGGCCCTTTCTTTGGATTTTAAACTGATTTTCTCTTGAAGAGCAGTAAAAGGCTCAGCTGAAACAAATTCAAGTATCTGTGATCTCTTCTATCCTTTTCCCCTACTTCTCTCCACTTGAGTCATTAAGCTATCCTATAGACGAGCTACCAGGAGACACCTAGCTCAGATCACATTAAGATTTGTAGATAGTGCCAAGTATTCTACATATCACATCCTTCATTCACTCAGTCAGTCAGCTGTCTTTTCAAGCCAAATAGTTTCCAAGCAGGCCTTCAGAAAAACTAACAGGATTTTAAGTCCCACAAGTGGACCAGGGAAGGTGATCTAAAGAGAGCCTTTGGCAGTGCTCCTCCTCAACTTCAGCTTCCCTCTTCCCTCTTCTGATCACCACAAGGCAACCAACCTTCTCAGGCTGCCCAGTCTTAGTCACAAATTGCCCGTTGGTGTTAACTTTTTTTAAGGAGACAGGGAATTATGGAGGTGGTGGTGGTTCTTATACAAAACAGTACTCTACCAGATGATGACTTTATGGGACCAGTGGCCCACACCAGGCCTTGCCAGGTCCTTCCCAGCACATCCCACACTTGCTTGCCCACCAAGATAGTCGTAAAGCTGCAGAAGGAACCAGGGCTTAAGAGTGTTGCCATTTTAATTCGGACCTTTTTCATTTACCATTTACTACTCTCCTATTGTCTTTTTCTCCTGTTTTAACCATTCTGTTTTTACCACTATCTTGCATTCTTCTGCATTCCTCCCTTTTCGCCTCATACATCCACATAAAGCAAAGTGCCAGAGCTTTTGAAAATGGAGTTTAGACTACAGTTTCCTGTGGGACACAAATAGCCCTATGAAAAGTATGTGCTGACTTAGGAAGTCATGGCATTAATGACTACATCTACTTAATTCTCCCAGAGTATCCTCCTCTGAGGTTGCTCTGCTACTCAAGACCTTTAGTAACTAGCAATCAACTGGCATATTTGGAGAATATCACCTGATGCCCACAGTTACAGCAAAGAGAAAATTAATTATTTAAGAAGCTAAGAGGCCAGACAACTATTCTAGCCAATATTTCCAACATGCCAAAAGATAATCTTTCAATATGGGAAACTCAGTCCAAACAGTCCATATAGAATAAGAAAGTAATTTCGATACTTAGCAATTCCAAACAAAACAACCATAAAAAAGGGAGTGAGCTCCTTACACCAGACCCAACTGAAAATGAGTACAGCAGATGAAAATGGTCTAGACAGAGACAGTTTAGCTGCCATTAAGAAAAGGAGTGCTGCTGCTGCTGCTGCTAAGTCGCCTCAGTCGTGTCTGACTCTGTGCGACCCCATAGATGGCAGCCCGCCAGGCTCCCCCGTCCCTGGGATTCTCCAGGCAAGAACACTGGGGTGGGTTGCCATTTCCTTCTCCAATGTATGAAAGTGAAAAGTGAAGTCACTCAGTCATGTCCGACTCTGAGCGACCCCATGGACTGCAGCCTACCAGGCTCCTCCGCCCATGGGATTATTCAGGCAAGAGTACTGGAGTGGGGTGCCATTGCCTTCTCCGAAGAAGAGTTTCCAAAAGCAAATAAATGAAAAAGCAAAAGGCATGTTCTTCTGAACCCTTTTAAAACACAGCCACTAAATCTTCTACTAGAAGCACATTTTCAAAATATATATAGAGATCTATAGACTGCTAGAACAGAAAACGTATTGGACATCATAAAGCAAGGTGACAGTTCAAAGTCGCAAAGCTCAGAATGAAACAAGGCAGAGCTAGAACACATCCTTCCTAAATTCCAGCCCAGTTTTCATCCTTCTCCACACATTGCCCTTCCTTGCTCAACATGGCTTTGCTCCATGTTCAAATACTGCAACCTATAGAAAACCAGAGCCTCCATCATTAAAACTTTAATAAAAGAAAATAGGTTAAAGTCCCTCATTCAAATACATCTCAGCCTCCCTGGTGGCTCAGATGGTAGAGAATCTGCCTCCAATGTGGGAGACCCAGGTTCAATCCCTGGGTTGGGAAGATCCCCTGGAGAAGGGAATGACAATGCACTCCAGTATTCTTGCCTAGAAAATCCCATGGACAGAGGATCCTGGAGGGTGGGCTACAGTCCATGGGGTCACAAAGAGTCAGACATGACTGACTGACTAACACTTTCACTTTCAGTATAACCCAAGGAGAGAGAAACAGGTGTGGGAAAAAAAAAAAAAAAACACCTGGATGGGGAGCTAGGCTTTCCCAATGACTGATTATGTTACCTTGTTCCAATCTCTTACCCTCTTAGAACTCTCGTGGATCTCTAAGGCCTCTTCCTGCTTTCATATCTTATGGAACTAGATCATTCTGACCCAGAAATGTGAAGCCTGGTCCCCCAAAATATGGCTTTCACAGAAACAAGGACATTTTCTCTGGTCAAAACCCAGAAGTCATCTTGATTCCTCACTTTCACCCATACAGCAATCTTCTTGACTCTTCCTTCAAGGCACATCTGGCATAAAATCAGTTCACACTTCCATTGCCACCTTTTCCTACTCAGAGTCCTTCCAATGGCAAACAAGGTTCAGGGGTATGACTCCCCATGGCCTCTCCTGCTTCATCACCTGCAGCCCTCTCCTCCGATACTGCCCTCCGTGTGTACTGTTCCTCCTGGACTGTTCCTCACATGTGAAGCCACTGTTCTCATTTCTTCACTTCCTTCAGGTCTTTGCCCAACTGTCTCTTCAGAGAGACCTTCTTCAGCCAGTCAATATAAAGACTATCCACCCACCCCTAGGACTCTCCAGCCTTTCTATTTTTTTCATAACACTTATCAGTTCCACTCTATTTTTAGTTGTCATTTCCCTCTTTACCCATGTGAATGTATGCTGTATAAAGACAAGAGCTGGTTGACCATGCCAGAACAAGAAAGTCCCATTTGAGAATTCCAGGAGGCTGGCAAATACCCCTCCATTGCTGTTTCAGATGGGATCTGAGCTATCCTACTACCTTCTTAGCAAAGATGCTTCTGCTAAATTTCTGCAGAAATCATTCCACTTCCTGTTACTTCCAGAACTGAACAATATCTGCCCTTGATAGTTTCAGAAGAGAGTACTTTCAATGAAACAAGCTCTGAAAGCCTTTTTGGCAGATAGTGAGGAAACCCTGGCAGAGTGAATTTCAGCAATTTGTTGTGTTCAAGTCTCTCAACAAGTTGGGTTACACATGCCATTTACAATCACTGGAGCTACTTGGTTTAAACTTTTCAGACTGGGTGTGTGGCAATGAGTGAGGCAAGCCGCAGGCGCCAAGTGGTTAATTATATTTTCATTGCTAATTGCAGGCAGTTCTCTGTGATTTTCTCACAATGGAAAGAACATCAATCCATTTGAGAGTTCTCCCAATTTCCCTTTCTATCCTCCAAGGTCAATGAGTTCCCTTCTGGGTAAAGGAACCATTCTACTCTATTACCCCCATTCTCCAGCAATTATAAGGATGTTGTTCTCAGGCTTTATGAAAGAGTTTCCCTCTTTACATTTGTGTTTCAACTGTCCATTCATAAACTGGGCTTTCTTCAATCCTTTTCCCCAAACTGTCTAATCTAAACCTGGAAAACAGGAAATGCTGCCTCTGAATAATTCCTACAGCATCCTCTCCCTGATACACTTCTGTTAGGCTTGAGGTCCTCTTTCCTTTCTTTCTTCTCTTTTGAATAAAACTGTTAAACTTAGGACACCAAACAGGAGATGCTGGTGGAGCTGCAGTGTAGTGGGAACCATTGCTTAAAATACCATGAGAAAGTAACACAGGGTCTGTGTCTGAGAAAATCTCCCTGAAACATCATCCAAAGATGGAAAAGTCTTTTTTTATGATGTTGTGAAGAACTGACTCCAAACCTGCTGCTGCTGCTGCGTCGCTTCAGTCGTGTCCGACTCTGGGCAACCCCAGAGATGGCGGCCCACCAGGCTCCCGTCCCTGGGATTCTCCAGGCAAGAACACTCGAGTGGGTTGCCATTGCCTTCTCCAATGCATGAAAGTGAAAAGTGAAAGGGAAGTCGCTCAGTCGTGTCCGACTCTAGCGACCCCATGGACTGCAGCCCACCGGGCTCCTCCGTCCATGGGATTTTCCAGGCAAGAGTACTGGAGGGGGTGCCATTGCCTTCTCCGGACTCCAAACCTGGAACCTCATAAAGCCATGGAGTTGAGTCTCCAATCTTTTATCTTATACATCTTCAGGAAGGAACAAGTCTAGCTGTATGTCACAGACAAACCCTCTGATACAAAGTGGGAAGGATCTTCTTCACTGAGAAGAAAAAAAATGCTGCTTTTTTCCATTAAACAGTTTCCCTGGTAGCATCCCACCACACTGCTCTTTCAGCCTCACCGACAGATGTCCACCAGCTGGTCCAGCTCAGGGCAGCTACACTCGTACATATCCCGGCAGCTCCTGTGGCTCTGGTTCATTAGCTCCCCCAGCAGCTGGACCACGTTGTCAGGTGCTTCTTCACATATCTTCTTAAACTGGAGCACTCTCGCAGCCTCACTGTACACGTGCTTTGCCCGCTGGTAGAGTTTGAAGGTGAGAACTTAGGAAGGAAGATTATGGTGGACAGAGTTAGAAATAGTTACTGGCCAGGAAAAAAAAAAAATTCAAAAGAAAGAGTTACTGGACAATTCAGTAAAAGAAAAATACAGTTATTGAGAACTTCCATTTCTGTCTTTATTATTAATACCTTAGATTTTAAATAGGTCTTTCTGAAAGATTTCCTTATAGTCTAAATTACTCTCTTTTCAAGTCAATTTTACTTTAAGGTCACACATGTAGAAAGTGGCAGAGCAAAACAAGTCATGACGTTTTACCCCATAGCCACATTCTTTCCACTATGATCCACCAGAAAGAACCCCTGAAAATGCTTATACTAGAACTTTTATTTATAAAAATGTTTCTTAGAGATAAGCACAATTACTTCTGTATGTGTGTGTGTAAAAAACACATGTATATATATGTATATACTGTAGCATTATTTATCACAGCAGAAACTAAGAATGAATCCACATTGCTAACAACAGAAAATACTTTTAAAATCATGCTGCATCTATTAAAAATATTATGCTATACTATTGCTACTAAAGCATTCTATTACTCCATGGGAAATTGTTCATTATTAAGTGAACACATAAAATATGAAACTGTACATTTTAATTTTAAAAATTATAAGAAAGCACCAAAATATTAACAGTCATCATCTCTGTGGTGCATTGTGGGTGGCTTTTCTTTGTCCTTGACATATTTCTGTGCCTTCCAGATTATCTGGAATGACTCTTACTTCAGTTATAGAAACAAGCCCTACTGCATTGACTGTGTCTATAGTACTCATACGTTCCCTTGAATAACAACCAAAACCTTCTTACCATTTTCACTCATGCTGAACAGTGGCTGAGTGAGTGTGGTGCCTCTGGGCAAAACTTGAAAAATACATAGAGGCTAATCTGCCTGTCCTGCTAGGAAGAGCCTGGGCTCTCCAAAGGTCTGTCATATCTTCTCAGCCATGTGACAACTCACTGTACTCAAGTTGCTATTTCAATAGAGCTCATTTCTCCATCTTCAAAATGAAGTTGAAAATTATTTCTCAGGATCCTTCCAACTCTAACATTTTAGATTCTGTGAAGAACTCCCTCCAAGCATTCCCCTCATATTGTTATATTTTGAGAAGAAGATGATAATTGTTCTACTTTCTGCCCTTATCTACTCTGCTATCTGCCCCAGGAGGCTGACTTGGATGGACTACACCAGTGGGCTCCCTTGCCTTTAGATTAGAAAAAGGGAGAAGATCAACGAGAGATGGGAGGGAAGAGAGTGAAGTTGTAGGATCTCTCCCTGGCTCCCTCCTTGCAGAGCTACCTGAAACTGGCCCTGTCCCCCCAACTGAAGGACACTGAACATACTTTCAAGGCAGCCTTTTCTATATGATTCTCTCTTCCAGGGTCTGCCTCCAGGTTCCTCTCCCCTAGAATATTACTGCTTTTTCAGTAGTGCTTTTATAATTTTATATTAAAAAATACCAAATGCATGACAACATACTTAACAACCAACAAATTATGTTAAAGTTTTAGGTTACATTTTTCCCCTCCACAGTACCACCCTCATAACTCATATACTTATCATATACTTCCCATAGTAATTGTCTCCACAAAGTTTGCTAACTCCTGAAGACAGAAACCAGGTCTTCCGGTTCCAAGCATTTGATAGTCTGCAACCTGGTACTCCCTAGAACCTTCACCAGTGCCTTACGTGACAAGTGCACATGCGTGTTCACTGTTGAACATTCAGAAAGATGACTTAACTCCAGTTCAAAACCAAGATACCTCCATTTAGACACTGTTATTAAAAAAAAAAAGTGCAGTGCCAGCACTCACACCTTACTAAGAATGTACAAGTTGAGGAAAGGGGACAGCCAGATTCCCTCTGCTATTGAATCTATAACTACTGATACTACATAGGATGAAAAATAAGTCAAAAAATGAACTTACAGGTTAAGTGTAGGTGGGGATAAAAATACAACAACATGCTTTGCTCCATCAGTAGCCAGGTCATGTGACTCAGTGCACACTGCAGTGTGAATTTGTTATTTCTATCAATAGGTTCAATGGAAATGGGAATATTACATATTATTGAGAATTGTTATATATTAAAATATATTATTTTAGGGTCTAGGTATCAAAATATCTTAAGGTAAGAAAGTCTTAACAATACCCAATACTGGCACATAGCATCTGCAACAAAGTTGTCTGAAGAAAAAGCACCAGTAGATTTAACAAGAACTCCTTCAAAACCCCTGAATAGAGAAAGGCAAAGATGGGCCATTGATAGGCATGTATCTACATTAGACAGTACCAATAAGTTTATACATGTTAATAGAATCCATGTATATAAAGAAAGCTGAGTGCCAAAGAATTGATGCTTTTGAACTTTGGTGTTGGAGAAGACTTGAGAATCCCTTGGACTGCAAGGAGGTCCAATCAGTCTATCCTAAAGGAGATCAGTCCTGAGTGTTCATCGGACCGACTGAGGTTGAAGCTCAAACTCCAATACTTTGGCCACGTGGTTCAAAGAGCTAACTCATTTGAAAAGACCCTGATGCTGGGAAAGATTGAGGGCAGGAGGAGAAGGGGACGACAGAGGATGAGATGGTTGGATGACATCACCGACTCAATGGACGTGGGTTTGGGTGGACTCCGGGAGTTGGTGATGGACAGGGAGGCCTGGCATGCTGTGGTCCATGGGGTCACAAAGAGTCAGACACGACTGAGCGACTGAACTGAACTGAACTGAATATAATCCAGATTATAAAATACACATTTTGAAAGGGAGGAAAATGACTATGGTAACTATAGTTTAAAAATATTCTTTTTAAAAGTTGACATTGAAACAAAATGTTTAAAATTCTAGCTTTAGGATTCCATATGTTTCAGTTTTATTTGTGAACTATTTCACCTCCCTCATGGGCCAAGTTGCAAAATGAGAGCACGGGGGTAGGGTGGAGGACATACATAAGAAGAGAATATTGGTTCATTTTTACTGTAATGTCTCATTTCCAAAAAAGCATCTAGTTTCCAGGTCCACTGACATTTATGGCTGCATCACAAAAGGCACAATAAAGCAAAATCTACTAACATTGTAAAATAGTGCTATTTAGCTGACAAATTGCTCTGCTATGTCACAGTTTGCAAAGAATTTTTTAAACTTCAAGTTATATACAGGACAACAAAGGAAATACAATAGCATGTTCCATACGCCCATCACCTAGACTGAACAATAATTTTTTGCAATATTTTCTTCAATATTTTGCTAGTGTTTTAAAATAAATTATACATGTGACATTTCCTTCCTATATATTTCAGAGTGCAACTCTATAAAATAAGGATATTTTCTTATGAAACCTCTGTATCATTATCACATCTAACAAAATTACCAATGATTCCTTAACACCATTTCATATTCAATCCATATTTAAATTTTCCCAGTTGTTTCAATTTCAATTTACAGCAGGATCCAAGCAAAGTCCACACATTATATTCAGTCTTATCTCTAATAAGTCTCTTTTAGTCAAGAATTTACAGTGATTTTTGATACTCTGGAATGTCAATGTCATATATATATATATATATAATACAAATATATCCTGTAATAAAATTCAATACCAACAACAACAACAAACAGTCCATTAGCAAGAGCATGCTTTGGTTTTCCTCTAGGACTACATAGTTCTTTAAGATTAAATATTTTTCCTTTAGGATTAAATATTCTCAAGTAGAAACTATCTAGAGAGAGGTGGGTTTTTTTTTATATTAAACCTCAGGACTGGTGTTCTGATTTGTGATAAGAAACATTCAGAAGGTACTGAGCAGATTACTAGAACCTCCCTGTGTCTACTCTGTTTTGTCGAGTGTTTCATAGCAAGGCTTCAGGACAGGAATGTCTAATGAGGACTCTCGCTGGGCGTTCTGAAGGTGCGTGAGAGACTGCCATGGCTCACACTCCCTGAACAGTAGTAACTTAGACAACAAAGGAAAGGGCAGAAAGGGCATCTGTTTTTAATTGTGATACAAACATCTTGCCAAAGGCTACAACAGATTTGGAGACCACCCTTTGGCAGGGAAAGCAGTTCTGCATTGGCTGGACATCACAAATGCTCTCTGGATCCAGGGTTGTGGCTTGTTATAGGCTGGCAATTCAGCAGGTCTCTGTTGTGTAGATACCAGAAAATCCAAGAAAATCTGAAACTCTGTGGACAAAGCTTTCTTCCTTGTCCAGTTAACTTTTAAAATGGATGCTTCATCTCTCTTATAATCCTTGAGGGCAATTATTAAAGGATGAAGGAATTGTTTCTTACTGCATGAATGCTCACTGCTATATGACTACTTCCAACACAAATACAGTTTAAGAATATAATACCAGGTGCCATTTTCCTGAAACATTGCCAGTGTCCTATCCTATCCATGGGAAATCTGAAGCTTCAAAGTAGGATATGTCATGTGAATTCTAAAACAATCACTTTCTCCTCTGTGAATCTTTGGTAATTACTGAATCTGATCCTGAAATCATGGCAGAGATTCTTAGATCTAAATGATCACAACCATATACATTTAAACAGTAATAATTGTACAATAAGTTCACTTGAATAATTTAGTTGCTAGTTCTAAAATTTCCTTTCCTGATGACTTCCCTGCTGAGCCTCCAGCTCACCACACAGGCTCCTGCCTTGGACCCACTGCATCAGCTGTTCTGTTGCCCTGGAATGTTCTTCCCCTGATCTTGATATGGCTAGCCCCTCACAGTCATTCAAGTCTCAGATGTCACAGCATCAGGAAGACCTTCTCCCATCTCCAACCCAGAATAATCACACCTACACAAACATACACACACATATTCTTTCCATCCTATTTTTGTCTCCCAAAACTACTTTATTTATTCTCACAAACACTGTCCAATTTTCTTATGCTTATTTGTTCAGTGGCCTGTGCTTATCTCTCAACACTGGAAGTTCAGCTTCAGAAGAGCAAGTTCAGTTCAGTCCGACTCTTTGCGACCCCATGGACTTCAGTATGCCAGGCTTTGCTGTCCATCACCAACTCCTGGAACTTGCTCAAACTCATGTCCATCGAGTCGGTGATGCCATCCAACCATCTCCTCCCCTGTCGTCCCCTTCTCTTCCTGTCTTCAATCTTTCCCAGCATCAGGATCTTTTCAAATGAATCAGTTCTTCACAACAGGTGACCAAAGTATTGGAACTTCAGCTTCAGCATCAGTCCTTCCAATGAATATTCAGGACTGATTTCTTTTAGGATGGACTAGTTTGATCTCCTTGCTGTCCAAGGGACTCAAGAGTCTTCTCCAAAACCACAGTTCGAAAGCATCAATTCTTTGGCACTCAGCTTTCTTCACAGTCCAACTCTCACATCCATACATGACTACTGGAAAAACCATAGCTTTGACTAGATGGACTTTTGTTGGCAAAGTAATGTCTCTGCTTTTTAATATGCCACCTAGGTTTCTCTTAGCTTTTCTTCCAAGGAGCAAGCGTATTTCTTGCAAGAACCCTATGCTACAAATGACAGGAAAGACATGTGAAATAGAAGCCCCTACTATGAGAGACTTATGACTCAGTTAAATAAGACAGACTATGAGACCACTGGACAATGACCAAGTGCAGCAGATATTCAAGAGCAGGAAATACTAGAGGTGGACCAAGAAGATAGGGTTTGTGGGGAAAAGAGCCATAGTGGGAAATGCCAGAGCCACAGAGCTTCCTTGCTGTGAGGACAGGATGGCCAAAGGCCCAAGCTGGGAACAGGCAGAGTATGTTTATGGGCTGGAGGGGGCAAACTGATCAGACCCCAGGCCAGTTTCTTGAGGAGGCTGTCCTCACACCTGAGGCTTTAACATCCTCTGCTACATATATTACACAAAGGTTGCACACTCACAACCATGGTCAGTAACCAACCACAGTGATGCTTTCTTGACCCAAATACTTTTTAAACTGAGAAGTTTTAAGAATCTAGATTTTCTGTTTTCCCTTGAAAAAAATGAAAGGCCTGGCAGTGGTGAACCTACCTTCTTGCAAAACTGTTGGCTGGAGCTGAGGAGCAGCCAGCCTGTTTAGGCGGGGCATGCACAGTATCTCCATGTACTTCCCACCATTCCCAATTATCTTACGCCTGGACTGACTCCTAGTTCACATGTCTGCCTGGTCTCTGTAGGCATCTGTGTGTGGGACTCACTTTCCATAAAACTCTCTATTACAGGAATTCTTGGCTAGAGACAGAAGAGTGGACAAACCAAGTGAGTCATCATGCCATAACAAACCACTGTTACTAATGAAGGTCCCTCCCTTAGGTGCATTGATAGTTCCATATGGAAGAGGTCCATCATCTTGTAAATTCTACTGTTTGGTCTTATTTCTGCTCCACAGACATTTGTAAACACAAGACAGCCCTTGAGAGATCTGAAGAAAACTCTCATATCTTATGTTTTTTACACATGGATAACGATTCACTTTATGCCAGGTTTATTAATAATACCAAGGGAACAACAATGAATAATATAAGCTCTTTACTCTCAAAAAGTAATAGTCTTAACAAAAGACAACAGGTGTTGGTGAGGATGTGGAGAAATGAACCCTTGCACACTGTTGGTGGGAATGCAAAATGGTGCAACCTCTATGAAAAACAGCACAGAATCCTCAAAAAATTAAAAATAGGACTATCCTATGATCCAGCAATCTCACTTCTGGGTATATCTCCTAAAGAACTAAAATCAGGATCTCAAAGAATTATTAGCACATCCATGTTCATTGCAGCTCTATTCATAATATCTATGCTGTAGAAGCAAACTAAATGTTCATCAATGGATGAATGGATTGAAAAATGATTTATACATAATAGAATATTCAGTTCAGTTCAGTCACTCAGTCATCTCCGACTCTTTGCAACCCCATGAACCACAGCACACCAGGCCTCCCTGTCCATCACCAACTGCCGGAGTCTACCTAAACCCATGTCCATTGAGTTGGTGATGCCATCCAGCCATCTCATCCTCTGTCATCCCCTTCTCCCTCTGCCCCCAATCCCTCCCAGCATCAGAGTTTTTTCCAATGAGTCAACTCTTCGCATGAGGTGGCCAAAGTACTGGAGTTTCAGTTTTAGCATCATTCCTTCCAAAGAACACCCAGGACTGATCTCCTTTAGAATGGACTGGTTGGATTTCCTTGCAGTCCAAGGGACTCTCAAGAGTCCTCTCCAACACCACAGCATTCAAAAGCATCAATTCTTCGGTGCTCAGCTTTTTTCACAGTCCAACTCTCACATCCATACATGACTACTGGAAAAACCATAGCCTTGACTAGACGGACCTTTGTTGGCAAAGTAATGTCTCTGCTTTTGAATACGCTATCTAGGTCTATTATTCAACCTTAAAATTGGAAGAAACTCTACAATATGCAACAATATGGATGGACCTCTTAAGGAAATTATGCCAAGTGAAATAAGCCAGACACATAAAGACAAGTACCATTTATATGAGTTAGCTAGAATCATCAGATTCATAAAATCAAAGGTCAGAATGGTGGTTCCCAGACACTAGGGGAGGGAAAAGTAGAGAGTTAATCATCAGTAGACAAACAGACAAAACATTTTCAACTAAGTAAAATGAATGAGCTCTAGAGACCTACTGTACAGCATTCACCTCTAGTCAACAATAATGTATAGTACGCTTAAAATTTATTAAGAGGATAGATTTCAGTATGTGTTCCTACTACAATAAAAAAATAAAGTGTTTAGTAAAAAAAAAAAATAGTTTACTCAGTTCAGTTCAGTCACTCAGTCATGTCCAACTCTTTGCAACCCCATGAATTGCAGCACGCCAGGCCTCCCTGTCCATCACCAACTCCCAGAGTTCACTCAGACTCATGTCCATCGAGTCAGTGATGCCATCCAGCCATCTCATCCTCTGTCGTCCCCTTCTCCTCCTGCCCCCAATCCCTCCCAGCATCAGAGTTTTTTCCAATGAGTCAACTCTTTGCATGAGGTGGCCAAAGTATTGGAGTTTCAGCTTTAGCATCAGTCCTTCCAAGGACCCGGACTGATCTCCTTTAGAATGGACTGGTTGGATCTCCTTGCAGTCCAAGGGACTCTCAAGAGTCTTCTCCAACACCACAGTTCAAAAGCTTCAATTCTTCGGCACTCAGCTTTCTTCACAGTCCAACTCTCACATCCATACATGACCACAGGAAAAACCATAGCCTTGACTAGACGGACCTTTGTTGGCAAAGTAATATCTCTGCTTTTCAATATGCTATCTAGTTGGTCATAACTTTCCTTCCAAGGAGTAAGTGTCTTTTAATTTCGTGGCTGCAATCACCATCTGCAGTGATTTTGGAGCCCAAAAAAGTAAAGTCTGACACTGTTTCCCCATCTATTTCCCATGAAGTGATGGGACCACATGCCATGATCTTCGTTTTCTGAATGTTGAGCTTTAAGCCAACTTTTTCACTCTCCTCTTTCACTTTCATCAAGAGGCTTTTTAATTACTCTTCACTTTCTGCCATAAGGGTGGTGTCCTCTGCATATCTGAGGTTATTGACATTTCTCCCAGAAATCTTGATTCCAGCTTGTGCCTGTTCCAGCCCAGCGTTTCTCATGATGTACTCTGCATATAAGTTAAATAAGCAGGGTGACAATATACAGCCTTGACATACTCCTTTTCCTATTTGGAACCAGTCTGTTGTTCCATGTCCAGTTCTGTTGCTTCCTGACCTGCATATAGGTTTCTCAAGAGGCAGGTCAGGTGGTCTGGTATTCCCATCTCTTTCAGAATTTTCCACAGTTTATTGTGATCCACACAGTCAAAGGCTTTGGCATAGTCAGTAAAGCAGAAATAGATGTTTTTCTGGAACTCTCTTCCTTTTTCCAATAGTCTACTAAAGAGAAACAACAATGAGCAATAACAAGCAACAGATGGAAAGACAGCTCCTCACAGCCAAAGTAGAGGCTCAGAGTCAATAGGGTATCCCAATCTGGGTTAGCCTGAAAGCAGAGCCTGACACAAAGACTTGAGTGCAAGTAGCAGAAATCCAGGAAACAGGAGGACAAAAATAAGGAAAGTGAGACAGAAAAGAAGAAAAGTCAATAAAGGTGCTTAATATGCAGGTCACCACAGCGAAAAACCACCACCCAATTGCTCAGGGATCTCTCTGAAGAACCATGGAGAACCATGGTTCCAACCATGTTGGAAGGGAACAGGTCCACCTATGAAAGGGAAGGGAAGCCTGGGTCTTTTATCCACAGACAGTGCCATCATTGCCCCTAGAGGGGTTAACTTCTCCCCAGAGATGTGCCTGGGCAGCACAGCAACTTTCACTGACTCTGGAGAATGCCCCAGGATGGCAAAGAGACATTCATGCCAGCTACTAGCTTGACAAAGTTACTGGCGATGCTGGAAGCAGGTAGGCTGAGGGATGGGGAATAGTGGTCATGATCTTCAGAGTCTACCAGTAAAATGTGAAACCACCCAAGTCTAAAAGAGGAGTTAGGTGTCCAGCAAACCACTTAAAAGGTAGGGTGAAAGGATTGGGAAATTAAGACAGAAGGAACTTTGTGAACAAAAACATGGAGATCAAAAACCATGAGGTGCTCTAAGCAGGGCCAGGCCTGGTTAGTACTTGGATGGGCATAAGGTGCTTTTAAAGAATTCATAGGACTTGATTGTGATTGTAGCATAGAAAGAGGATGAAGACCAGTAGGAACAAGAAATACAGTAAAAGAGAAAATAAAAGCAGTAGGCAGAGGTCTCAGATATGCAGATGACACCATCCTAATGGCAGAAAGCAAAGAGGAACTAAAGAATCTCTTGATGAAGGTGAAGAAGGAAAGTGAAAAAGCTGGCTTAAAATTCAACATTCAAAAAACTAAGATCATGGCTCTGGTCCCATCCCTCATGGCAAATAGATGGGGGGGGGTGGGGGAATGGAAACAGTACAGACTTCATTTTCCTGGGCTCCAAAATCACTGTGGATGGAGACTGCAGCCAAGAAATTAAAAGACACTTGCTCTTTGGAAGAAAAGTTATGACAAACCTAGACAGCCCATTAAAAAGCAGAGACATTACTTTGCCAGCAAAAGTCCATATAGTCAAAGCTATGGTTTTCCAGTAGTCATGTACAGATGTAAAGGTTGGGCCATAAACAAAGGCTGAGCACCAAAGAATTGATGCTTTAGAGCTGTAGTGTGGGAGGAGACTCTTGAGAGTCCCTTGGACAGCAAAGAGATCAAATCAGTCAATCCTAAAGGAAATCAACCCTGACTATTCATTGGAAGGACTGATGCTGAAGCTGAAGCTCCAATAGTTGGACACCTGATGTGAAGAGCCAACTCATTGGAAGAGACCCTGATGCTGGGAAGCATTGAAGGCAGGAGGAGAAGGGGGTGACAGAGGATGAGATGGTTGGATGGTATCACTGACTCAATGGACATGAGGTTGAGCAAACTCAAAGAGATGGTGAAGGACAAGGAAGCCTTGGTGTGCTGCAGTCCTTGGGGTCACAGTAAGTAAGACATGACTTAGCGACTGAACAACAAGGCAGAGGTCAGATTATAAGGGCTTTATATGTTATGCTAAGTAAGGTTTTACATTGTATCCTGTACATAAGTGGTTCTTGGCCTTTCTAGGGTTATAGAGACTTTTGAGAATAGAATAAAAGCTATGAACCTTCTCTCCCCCATCTGAGTGCATAAATATATGGAAGTATACACACAGTTCAACATACAGTTTCCTTGGATTCAAGTTAAGAATTCAAGCTGGAAACAAGAAAAGATTACTGGCCTTTAGCAATTATATAGTCAGGATTATTGTTTCTGAACAAAAGAAACCTATATGAACTAACTTAATTGAAAGGAATTAATTTTAAAGGTATTAGAGAACTCACAAAATTTATTAGGATTACATATTCCTAATCTCTGTTAGAATTTGAGAATCCAGGTGGGAATAAGCCACGCACCGAGTGAAATAGACAGTGAGGACCATTGCTGAGGTCTCCTCCATAAGTCTGGCTATGACATTAGATTCTAGATACTTTGTCAATGGACCTTTGCCTAATAGACTGAAAGCCCAAAACATAAGCATGTGCCAGGACACAGGAGGAACCAAGGACCCTTGCTCACACTCAGGTGACAAGACAAGAGGAAAATCTGACCCCTCAACTTTTACCATAGGAGGCAAACCTTCCTTCCTTCTCCAGCATGCACATAACAGATTTCCCCAGGAAAAGGCCTGGATGCCAGGTAGTTAAGCTACAGTGTCTGCCCCAGCAGCAGTGAAATACCACAGCTCTGTTAGCATTTAAATCTTTTCTCCAGACCACCCACCCAGTTTCCCTCACATGACTGGATTTCAAGTCTCCCTCACTGATAATTTCCCTGAATACACATTAGTCCGTGTATGCCCTTCTTCAAGAAGGCGATGGCACCTCACTCCAGTACTCTTGGCTGGAAAATCCCATGGATGGAGGAGCCTGGTAGGCTGCAGTCCATGGGGTCGCTAAGAGTCGGACATGACTGAGCAACTTCCCTTTCACTTTTCACTTTCATGCATTGGGGAAGGAAATGGCAACCCACTCCAGTGTTCTTGCCTGGAGAATCCCAGGGACGGGGGAGCCTGGTGGGCTGCCATCTATGGGGTCGCACAGAGTCGGACACGACTGAAGTGACTTAGCAGCATGCCCTTCTTAAGAGTGGTCTCCCCACATCAGTCTGAGGAATGCAAAGTAGAGCTGGACAGTCATCTCCTTCATTCTCAACACAGTGAGTTTCTTCACATAAGCCTTGTAATACCAAACTGCAAAAAGATTGTGTGGTGATGGAAGAACACAGAGCATTGGTCTTCAAACTAAAAGTGATAAATATTTTGGGAATCAGATTTAACTTGGATAAAAACTTCATCTTGGGATAATTAATCAAAAGAAAATAAATAGGCTGGTCAGAGAGAACTGGAAACGTTATCATGTAAGTGTATAATTAATCTTTTTGAGGCTCCCATACCCCAAAATGGTTTCCCACTCTTTGAAGGGGGGCACTAAAAGCAGTTGTGGTTTTAGCTGTCTTTGCACAATCATGGAGCTGCACGCTACTAGCCAATTTCTCTCCAAACACATAGCTCCACTGGGCTAAACTAAGAGTTGGTTTCCAAGAACAGCCATGCAGAGGTGGATGGGGGAAACCACTTCAGAATACACTCCAGAGTGCCTGTTTTCCTGTGCAGCACAGTTATAATAAGTCTCTGCTCTGAGGCATAGAATCTTTGGAGTATTTAAGCAGTAGAATGGAAAAACACTATACAGTCCTCATTGAAGCTGGACCACAGTTTCAAATTTATTTCCCCAGTAATAATATTTTTCATAAATGTGAAGTTTCTGAAATGGTCAAACCCACAAAAAATAAACAGCTGTTTTCAGCCACATTAATATCCCATTCCCATGCTGCAAAGATTAAATGAAGTTAGCATTTTACATTTAAGAGGAAAAAAAGGCTTTAACTACCTGCTTTTAAAAGCAAAACCACTGATGAAATATATATATATATGCGTTTTCAACACAAACCACATTAATCCATGGAAAACTACATTCCAAGAGGCACTTGTGAATGTTTTCAAATCCACAGCATAATGCCATCTTGTCTGTAGAGAATAACAGCACCCCCACATATTTATAGCTTCCCTCTCTCAGATTTTCAGGAGCAGAAGAGCCAGCACTGTTTTAGAATACATTCCACTCCTCCGATCCTGAAACCTTTGCTTCACTCTGCTGCAGGCACTGGCACCTGCATCCTGCTTTCTGGCAATATCGTAAGCTCCTGTTAACTCCAGCGCCATTCAAATGACAAGACAGAGTCCACTGCTCCCTTCCCTCTCGTTCTATACTTTCATACTTTGGATTCTTATCCCAGGTCTGAACAACTGCTCTACCTTCTAACTGGTCTCCCTCTTACTGCCTATTAACCTGTATTGTTGTTGCTGTTGTTCAGTCAACGAGTCCTCTCTGACTCTTCTGCAATTCCATGGGCTGTATCCTGCCAGGATCCTCTGTCCATGTGATTTTCCAGGCAAGGATACTGGAGTGGGTTGCCATTTTCTTCTCTAGGGGATCTTACTGACCCAAGGATCAAACTTCAGTTTCCTACATTGGCAGAAGGATTCCTTACCCATGAACCACCAGGGAAGCCCATCAACCTGTATACAGCTACCATAATAAACTTCCCCAATTACCATTTTGATCACGGTGTTCCCCAGTATTTCATTGTATCAAATGCTGCATTATTGTTCCATGGTCCAATAAATGAGGGCACACACAGTCCAATGCAGTGGGACACAATGGGTCTACTGAATGTTCATGACCCTTTCCAACCTCTTACAGTGTGTCGGCACCATGCCTTGCTTGCCATACCACACTCCATCACTGCCTGTCCAAGAGTGGAGGCCCATGTTGGTATGCTACCCAGACTAGTTTTGTAATCCCCAGATCTCAAGGCCCCTCTTCCATGAAGCTGTCCCCCAACATTCCAGACACTGAATACTATGTATTCCCTTCTAATTACAATGATCACACACTACTTTAGGAGGGCAGAGATTGTGCCATCTTTATCTTTGTAGCTCAGCCTAACACCCTGTCTTGAATAGAGCAGATTCTCAATAAATATCAGCTCCCATCCCAGCAGCAGACGAAGAAGCTGGAACTGCTGGCTGGATGAGCTGCATTTTTGTTTGCCTCTCTTTCTTGAGGAAACTAGTTTCCCATTAACTTCCCAGAACTACCCTAACACTTTGTTTTTAGAAAACATTAAAGGAGCAATCTCAAGTCAGTTGAAAAGAGCTCAGGGAGTTGGGCAGGAATCTTGGTCAGAGCTGAATGAAGGACTATGGAAAACAATGGTCACACTTGCCTAGAGCTGGCCAATGCTGGTATTTTAACCTAAAAGGGAATGAGTTCTTCTTGTCTTTGCTTTCTCCCATGAACTGAATTAAAGACAGAACAAAAACGTAAGAGACAAAGATGAAGGAAAGGCAGAGGAGAAATCAGTAGTTATCTGAGAATAAGTAGTATATTTCCATCAGAACACTTTAATCATTATTTTAGTATTTTCTTCCCACAAAATGATAAATAAATGAGGGCAAGAACTATTCTGGCCTTACAGATTGCTAATGCATCTGTTGCTAACCAAAATAACCTCAAACTTAAAGCATCTAGCACAATGCTTGAATAGTTGCTCTCAACTGAGTACCAGTTGAATAAAAGGATAAAAATTTGCTTCTGTTCTCTTACATTACTCACTTATTTGCCAGTATGATCAAAAGTAGTAGTTTACCAAAATACAACAGTTTGAGCAAGTGAGAAGCTATGTTATGTGCCACACAAAAAATCTAATCCCAGCTAGATTATACAGGATGTTGCCCAGAGTTTGCTTCTGAACAGTGTGTTCTGGAGCAGACCAAGAAGGTGACCTGGGCAATGGATGAGGGGCGAACTCGTAGTGGGGAGCTTGTCCTAATAGCCTCGTGGTGAGTACTGAAGACAATATGCCTACACTGCACCCAGACTTTCCAAAGGGTAGAATTAGGGAAGGTAAAATGTTTCAATTTCATAAACATCTAATGAGATGCCCCTATTCTCAAGGTGTTTGCAGTATAATTGGTGATAGACTGAAAAGAGGGAGCGTCCCCAATGGCTCAGTGGGTGAAAAATCCACCTGCAATGCAGGAGACTTGGGTTTGATCCTGGGTCAGGAAGGATCCCCTGGAGTAGGAAATGGCAACCCATTCCAGTATTTTTGCCTGAAAAGTCCCATGGACAGAGGAGCCCAGTGGGCTACAGTCCAAAGGGTCGCAAAGAGTCAGACATGACTGAGCATGAGCATCCTGAAAAGATGAATAAGGATGCTATTTCACAGAAGCCCATGATCGCAAACGTGTTTGTGCAGCCCTCTGGGAACCAGAGTGGGAAGTGAATGCTCACGGGCATGAGTTTGTTTGTGGTTTCTCTGTTTTTGTGTATGTGCTCCTCCATAAACAAGCAGTGTGTACACGTCAGGCTTTCCCCCCTTTATTAGATTCATTTTACCTTTATTTTTGTCCATATGACTCTTTCCTTTTTGATCTTCATCTGTCCCCCTTACCCCTATAAGTCTAAATGACAGAAATGAAGCACACTTGTTATTTCTTGTCTTAATTGACTAGAATTTTATATCTGTTGTTCTTGGAACATTTTATAGTTTCCCAGTAAAAGACTAAACATACTTCTTTCCTATGGAGGTAGTCTCTGGTGTTTTTAATGTTGCACCAGTGGTCCTTGACAGAAGAAAGGCTTTGTAACATTAACGTCTAATGGACTGAGGGATGTTCATTCTTGTGGTCTCTCCCACCCCATTGCCTCCTAAAGACAATACAAGGAATCATCTTCCTCAAACTTAAAAAAAAGAAAAACCACATACAGTCTCTACCCTTAACATAGAGCGGTGCCCTGCCATGTTTTCATCTGGAATTTACAGCATGAGTGACGATCAATTGATATTTATGTGTTTAAAACTTTG
Source organism: Bos mutus (assembly GCF_027580195.1). NCBI lineage: Eukaryota > Metazoa > Chordata > Mammalia > Artiodactyla > Bovidae > Bos > Bos mutus. Next base: position 47,791,035 of record NC_091626.1, on the reverse strand, counting down.
AATGTCTAATTTTTCCAAAGAGGACGTACAGAAGGCCAACAGGCACATGAAAACATGCTCAACATCACTAACCCTCAGAGAAAGGCAAATCAAGACCACAATGAGATATCACCTCACAACTGTCAGAATGGTTATAAAAGAACACAAAGAACAAACGGTAGTGAGACTGTAAATTGGTGTAGCCACTGTAGAAAACAGTATGGAGACACCTCAGAACAAGTGAAAATGGAACTACCATATGATCCAGCGATTCCACATCTGGGTAAATATCCAAAAAAAAAAAAAAAGTTCAAAAAGATACATACACCCCAATACTCTTAGCAGCACTACTTCAGAGAGATACATGCATGCCAATATTCATAGTAGTAGTATTTTTAAGTGTCAAAATATGGAAGTAACCCAAGTGTCTCTCAACATATAAATGAATAAAGAAGATATAATATATATACAAACATATATGATACGTATATATGATATATACAGCAACACAGATGGACTTAAAAGAGAAAGACAAATGCCGTATGATATCATTTATATGTAGAATCTAAAAAAAACGAACATTTACCAGGAGGGAGCAGGAGGGGCAATAGAGGGGTAGGGGAGTAAGAGGTACAAACTGTTAGGTATCAAACAAGCTGTTAAGGATATACTGTAAAACACAAGGAATATAGCAGATATTTTAGAACAGCTATAAATGGAGTATAACCTTTAAAAATTGTGAAGTACTATATTACACACCTGTAACATCGTATTTTACAGCAGCCATACTTCAATTTTAAAACTGTGAATGTCTATACAGATATAATGAATAATATTTTTGTTTTCATTACTATTGATATTTGGCAGTAATCTGCAAAAATGATTAGGTACATGCATAGTAACATACCTCTGCTGACTCACATGTAACAAATTGGGAACAAACATATGTAAGTAGGAAGAGGTACACAGTTTCTACTTCAGAACTTTTTGCTAGGAAACTTTCTTCCCCCTGAAGCTAAATACTTTGAAAATAATAAAGGCATAGGAAGTGAACCTATTAATATCAAACAGCAAAGAGGTTTTCCTGGACCATGCCCTAAGATTCTAGAATGACAGTTTCCTGAAAAGAGATTGAATGCCACAAGATGGGGAAAAAATGATAAGCCATGAGGACTAAGAAGGCTTTCACCAGACAAATTGCAGATAAAATGCCAGTGTGAGAGAAATGTGCATCTTAAAAAGATGTCATAGTATGTCTAATCCTCAAGTGAAGATAATTTGGAATCTGGTCAAAACAATATTCATCATCCCAATTGTCTGAAAGGAAATGTCAGCTTTATATTTTAAGATGAGAAAATAAGCTGGTTTCATTGGTATCAGCAAGATTTAAATGGGCTGAGACTCCCAGCTACACAGCACAGGTCAGTGTGGTTTTCATTAGTTAGAGCTGTTTCCAAATGTTCCAGTTTTCCTTGTACACGTTGAGACAGACTGCACTTGCCACCCACTCTGAAATTCATCACATCCACTTGACCTGCTTGAGCCAATGAAAGAGAATAAGAGGCAGCTGTTATAAGTCAGTGAGTGATCAACCACAGTCCCTTCCTCAGACCACAGTGATTATGGGCAAACACGTTGAGATGGAGCCCCTGCTGAGCCCAGGTCCCTGATTGTCTCAGATGAACAGACCATCTGCTGACTTGTGATCGAAAGGCAGAGTGGAAATGAACTTTTGTTGGGTCAAGCCCTGAGATGTCGGAACTGGTTGTTACTGAAGAAAAATCACCTTGAACACAGCAGTACAGGAGAATAAACACTTTGACCAAAATAACCAGAATTAACTATAAGAAAAGCAACTTTGTATACAAGGAAAATATTTAATTATATGGAAACCTAAAAATATGAACGTGAAAGTAAAGTAAAGTAAACCTAAAAATATGAACGGAACAAAAGGAAGGAACATAGAAATGACAAGATTGGCCTCTTAGGTAGACAAGGATTATAGAAGGTGGTTTCCTAACGCAAACCAGCAGAGAAGCACCAGGGGATACAATGAGAGGTCAGCCGTCCTCATATCTACAGAAGCCTCATTCTACTCGAAGCAGAGCATGTAATAAATTCACAACTGATCCTTTAATAATTTCATCTTGGCTATTGTAAACAGTGCTGCGATGAACACTGGGGAGCATGTATCCTTTTGGATGAAGTTTTTCTCCAGATATATGCCCAGGAGTGGGATTACAGGGTCATATGGTAGCTCAATTTTTAGTTTTTTATGTTCTCCATAGTGGTTGTACCAATTTACATTCCCACCAACAGTGTAGGAAGGTTCCCTTATCTCCACACTCTCCAGCATTTGTTGTTTGTGGATTTTTTTTTTTTTATGATAGCCATTCTGACTGGTGTGAGGTGATACCTCATTGTAGTTTTGATGTGCATTTCTCTAATAATTAGCAATGTTGAATATTTTTTTCAGGTGCTTATTGGCCATCTGTATATCTTTGGAGAAATGTCTATTCAGGTCTTCTGCCCATTTTTTGAGTGGGTTGTTTGTTTTGATGCTGTTAAACATCATGTGCTATTTGTAAATTTTGGAGACTAATCCCTTATTGGTCACATCATTTCAGATATTTTCTCCCAAACTATGGGTTGTGTTTTGGTTTTGTTTATTGTTCCTTTGTGGTACATTAGCTTTTGAGTTTAAGTAGGTCCCATTTATTTATTTTTGTTTTTATTTCCATTATTCTGGAAGATGGATCAAAAAAGATATTTTCAATATAGCCAAGACATGGAAGCAACTTAAAAGTCCATCGACAGAGGAATGGAAAAACACAATTCCATTGTATAATGGATATATACAATGGAATATTGTGCTCAGTCACACTGACTCTTTGTGATCTCATGGACTGTAGCTTGCCAGGCTCCTCTGTCCATGAAATTCTCCAGACAAGAATACTGGAATGGGGTGCCATTTCCTTCTCCAGGGGATCTTCCTGACCCAGTGGAGTATTACTCGGTCATTTAAAAAGAATGAAATTATGCCATTTGCAGCAACATGGATGGACGTAGAGAGTGTCAGACTGAGTGAAGTAAGTCAGAAAAGGAGAAATATCATATGGCATCCCTTATATATGGAATCTAAAAAGAAATGATACAAATGAACTTACTTACAAAACAGAAACAGACTCACAGACTTAGAGAACAAGCTTATGGTTGCTGGGGGAAGGACGGAGAGAAGGGATAGTTAGGGAGTTTGGGATAGATATGTACATGCTGCTTTATTTTAAATGGGTAACCAACAAGGACCTACTGTACAGCATAGGAAACTGTTCAGTGTGATGTGGCAGCCTGAATGGGATTGGGTTTTACTTGAGCTGGGGCGGGGATTGGATTTTGAGGGGAGGATGGATACATGTACGTGTATGGCTGAGTCCCTGCACTGTTCACAACATTGTTAATCGGCTATAGCCAATTCAAAATGAGACAATTTTCAAAATAAATCATTTCATGTCTCAGAAAGTAGAGATACATCCATGAAAAATTCAAGCGAAGGGAATACTCAGTAATAACAAGTCATGTATCTCTTAGACTTAAGAAAAAAATGAATATGTATGTATAGTCACTGTCCTTTTCCTTTCTTTTTCTTCCCTTCCCTTGAGGCAGCCATGAATGGTAGGACCAGCACGGCCAGAGTCAGAGAGGCAGGTGGGGCTGACAAGGTGGCCAGGAACTACAGGGTCCGGGTCAAGGAAGCTGGTAGAGACCTGAGTAACCCTGGGGGAAAAGTCATGCCAAGGCCAAGAAGACAACTGGGATGAACAAGTTGACTGGTAAGGTCGGAGGCCAGGTACATACAGGGGAAATAAGCATATTAAGAATGATGGTAGCATATTTTTTTATGCTACAAAGATCTACGCAAGGGCACCAAGCGCCACAACCACTCGCATACACTGTCCCTCAGCTGCTGGTTCGCCGTGTGGCATGGAACAGCACCTCCAGGTCCCACTGGCTCCTCCTTCAACTTCTACTCTTGGACTAGGCATTGGACTAGGTACATGTTTGGCTTCCACCAGTATCATCAGAACTGGAGGCCTGGAGGTAGTGAGTCTGACCCTGATTCCAGCTCCTCTTCCCGAGCTCCAGGTTGCCCTCGCTCTCCCCTACATCCATTGTCACTTCCTGCCTGTCTTTCCTACTGACTTCAGGCTTCAGCACCAGATGCGAACACTGTTTAAACAGCTTACAAGTTGCATGTTGTCAAATTCCTATAACACATCTCTTTCTCTGACAGAACCCTGACTGACAGCCTCATGTCACATAACGGTTAAGACCATAGAGGGAGGCCTCTGGACTCAGAATGTGTGGGTTTGAATCCGAACTCTGTTACTTTGAGCTGCATGATCTTAGGCAAGTTACTTAATTATTCTGTCTTGTTTAACTTCTCTGTAAAGTAGCAAAATACTGGAATTTAACTTATGGGATGTTCCTAGCATCAAAACCATCTAAAGCCAGTCTTTATTCTTTATGTTCCTCTAAATTAAATCTATATGCATGCGTGCTAAGTCACTTAGGTCATGTGCAACTCTTTCTTTGTGACCCTATAGCCTGTAGCCTGCAGCCTGCCAGGCCCCTCTGTCCATGGGATTCTCCAGGCAAGAATAATGGAGTGGGTTGCCATTTCCTTCTCCTGGGGGATCTTCCCAACCCAGGGATCGAACCTGGGTCTCCTGCATTGCAGGGGGATTCTTTACCATCTGTGTCACCAGGGAAGCCCTAAATCTAAATAACTTGTGCTATATTTCACTTACAGAAAAGTCCATGTGTGAATTAAGAGACCACTGTCAAAAGCACTGGGATGCAAGATAGACTGTTGTGTTGGGTGGAAAATCTTAGTAACATTCTTTGTTTACAGAATGAAAAAGGAATATTCATCAGTATTAACAGTTATGTCACTGAACACAAATCTAATTAGCACTGTAATGGCCAAACTCATTTCCTTTTCTCTTTTAAACAAATTTCAAACAAACAAAAATAATACCTACCAAAAAATTCTTTATTCCCTCAGAGCTATCTGACTTTGGGAGTTTGACTATCATACTTCAACACTGTGAACAGATGAGGGGAGTTTGAGAGAGTGAGGAGAAGGAGGTGGGAGTGCATCAGTATTTAAATGTGTGTCCAAATGTGTTTAAGGGCTTCCCTGGTGGCTGAGGCAGTAAAGAATCCATCTGCAAAGCAGGAGACCTGGGTTCGATCCCTGGGTGAGGAAGATCCCCTGGAGAAGGAAATAGCAACCCACTCGACTATTCCTGCCTTGAGAATCCCATGGACAGAGGAGCCTGGCAGGCTACAGCCCATGTATGGGGTTGCAAAGAGTCAAACACAGCTGAGCGACTAACACTTTCATTTTCCGAATGTGTTTATGGCACAGTTTACAACCTTGAAAAGAACTATTTCATGTAGGTACTCTGAACATGAAGAACATATTAATAAACACGTGCAGCAAATGTTTTAAAAGTACTCAGAATAGTGCTTGTCACATAGCTAAGTGTTCACTGTTAGTTGTTATGAATAATATTAATGCACATGAACAGATTTTCTTAAAGGCTCAAAATAACCACTCTCTAGCTAGACCTTGAGTACATTTTCTAATTGGCCTCCTACCCATTACCTCTCCATATGAACAGAAGAAAATTAGTTTAACACATTTATTCATTTATCAAGCATTTACTAGGTACCACAGGAATTCCAGCACAAGCTGGAATCAAGATTGCTGGGAGAAATATCAATAACTTCAGATATGCAGACTTATGGCAGAAAGTGAAGAAGAACTAAAGAGCCTCTTGATGAAAGTGAAAGAGGAGAGTGAAAAAAGTTGGTTTAAAACTCAACATTCAGATCATGGCATCTGGTCCCATCACTTCATAGCAAATAGATGGGGAAACAATGGAAACAGTGACAGACTTTATTTGGAGGTGGGGGGGGCCTCCAAAATCATTGCAGATGGTGTTGCAGCCATGAAATTAAAAGATACTTGCTCCTTAGAAGAAAAGTTATGACCAACCTAGACAGCATATAAAAAGCAGAAACATTACTTTGCCAAAAAGGTCCATCTAGTCAAAGCTATGGTTTTTCCAGTAGTCATGTATGGATGTGAGAGTTGGACTATAAAGAAAGCTGAGCACTGAAGAATTGATGCTTTTGAACTGTGGTGTTGGAGAAGATTCTTGAGAGTCCCTTGGACAGCAAGGAGATCCAATCAGTCCATTCTAAAGGAAATCAGTCCTGAATATTCATTGGAAGAACTGATGGTGAAGCTGAAACTCCAATATTTTGGCCACTTGATGTGAAGAACTGATTCATTTGAAAAGCCCTTGATGCTGGGAAAGATTGAAGCCAGGAGGAGAAAGGGATGACAGAGGACGAGATGGTTGGATGGCATCACTGACTCAATGGACATAAGTTTGAGTAAACTCCAAGAGTTGGTAATGGACAGGGAAGCCTGGCGTGCTGCAGTCCATGGGGTCACAGAGTCAGACATGACTGAATGACTGAGCTGAACTGAACAGGAATATAGAAATGCACAAAACAAGGACCTTTTCTCAAGGATACAAATGCTATGAAAGAACGGTGCCTCATAACTCACATTTAGCTGCTATGACTATTTTAGGATTTATTTCTGGGGAATGCCATCATGGTAACTATTGTATATGAATTCCCTGTGAGGCTAGAAGAGTAGTTTCCAGCTTGCCATCACAGCGACAGGTCACCAGAGTCTATGGGGCTGCTGTTATCAGAAGAGATTCCCCCCTCTTCCTCCTTTCCTAAAACACGCACAATATTCCTGAAGCTGAAAGCTTAATATAAAAGGATGACCTTCCTAGAGAGATGAAAATCTTCTGTTAGAAAGAGGATCAGAGTGTTTGAGAGAAGAGAAGGTTTAGTCTTACTGGTCTAACTCTCCCACATCTTCTACTCCTGAGCCTGCCCAAATCACATTAACTCAAGAAACGTGGGGAACTCAAGGGTCTGAAGGTACATAGTATGAAGAGGCGGTCAAGCTCATAGGTTCATAAGTTCTGGGCCTACTTCAGTCCAAGATGACTGTAAGTCATCAAGTATGTAAGACTACTGCAGGGGTCAACTTCTCAAAATGTACCGGCAGAATCTGTTTCATTTCAGCTCTTTTAAAACTCTCACACAAGTGAATGAAAATTCCAGAATTCCCTGATTTTAGTGGCTCCAGGATGGCCTCAGGTGCCAAAAACAAGGCCCCCATTATTATTAGCCTTGTAGGATAAGAGTGATTCTGAGCCCTGACCTACCCCTCAGTGACTAGACTCTGACCGGTACACAGCACACATCACAGTCGCGTATGTGATTCCTACACACTGGCACTGAGCTGTCCCTACAGAAGTTGAGAGTTTTGAGATACAACAGCTTTAAAATCATACTTAATAGATTATGTCTGCACTGCATTGTCAGTTCCCTAAGTATATGAAGAGGCAAGGTGAACTGATGGATAGGGGTATATGATGCACACATGCGAAAGAGGAAGAGGAAAACCGAGGAATGAAACATCAACCCAACTGATCTGGGTTAACAGTTCAGCCCATTTCTTCCTAAAAATTGAAGAAGCTTTACTCCTAGCATGATCCTGCCCTCTGTGGCCAGATAGCTAGAAGTCAACAGGAGCTGAGAAGCAAACCAAAGGGACTAGGAAGAGAGGAAAGGAAAAAGGGAAAGCAAATTTTCTCCACACTTGTATTCCAGAACAACTAAAGCATATTTTTTGTGCACAACAAAAAAGTTACTTGATTTATTCTTTTATATTGTTTCAGAGGGATCTATTATCTTATTAAAATTAAAACAAAAGACAAAACTAAAGGACTCATTTTTATTTGGCCTTATTATAAGTTCATCATACAAATTTTAAAGATTTCTGCTCAACCAATATCTGTAAATTCTAGAAAGACCCTTTGGAGTTTCTTCTACTACTACTAAGTCACTTCAGTCGTGTCAGACTCTGTGCGACTCCATAGACGGCAGCCCACCAGGCTCCCCCATCCCTGGGATTCTCCAGGCAAGAACACTGGAGTGGGTTGCCATTTCCTTCTCCAATGCATGAAAGTGAAAAGTGAAAGTGAAGTCGCTCAGTCGTGTCTGACCCTCAGTGACCCCATGGACTGCAGCCTTCCAGGCTCCTCCGTCCATGGGATTTTCCAGGCAAGAGTACTGGAGTGGGGTGCCATTGCCTTCTCCAAGTTTCTTCTAGGCTCTTTATAAAAAATTTTTCTTCAAAATTCTTATAAGAACAATTTAATGTGTTAAAATCATAGAATGTAGTACCTGATATCTTATGAGCTATTTTTAAATCGATTTCCTTTATATTGAGAACACAATTGGAAACTGAAATTACTGACTCCTTTTATACTGTGAAGTACCTTTATATTTCTCCATTAGATTAAAAACTACTCTTCTTTGATGTAGATAAGATAATCCATGAGGACTACCTTTATCAAACAAGAAGATTCCACAGCACTTCTCATGGCTTTTCTGTAACACAAAAGCTCATGCACCAAGTTTCTGACCAAGTTGAGTTTGCTCCTTAAATTAAGCAAACCACTGGACGCCACATGGCTTTACATTTTCTAAGGCAGGAGCACCAGAATGGGAAATAGCTAAAAGGAAACTCTATAACCACCAAGTAACCAACTTCCATCACTTCTCTTTAGTTGCAAGAGAAAATCATAGGAAAGAAAAATCAAAACTTGATATTACCTCCCTTATTGGTATAGGATTGCTAAAGCCAGTTTATTAATACACTAATATTAAAAAGTAAAGGCAGGAAGAGTATTGGATTAACTCAAAAGACTAGGACTTGGGATCTGGCTCCCGCATTTGCCAACTCTCTAGTTTGTAACTACATGTAATTCTATGACCTTAGTTTCCTCATCTGTGAAATGAGGATAACCATGTGCCCTGGGGTTATTGTGAGATTCAAATCAAATGATACAGTTAAGAGTACTGTATAAACAATAAAGTTTTTGTTTGTTTGTTTTCTTACTGCAGATATCTTCCTAAACAGCATTCTATGCCAGTGCCTTATACTTGCTCAAAAGTCATGACTATTGCTTATGACTTCACAAGGATCAAGGATCCAAACATATTAGTCAGTGACTGAACAGCACTTTGTCAACACATAGTCACAGGCAAAGTTGGTCATCAAAGCAAGGAGATTAGTGTCCACCCAGCAGAGTGCTTCTAAGCACAGGGCCACCCAACCTGGAACACAGGCTGAAGTGAAGTGAAGTGAAAGTCGCTCAGTTGTGTCCTACACTGCGATCCCATGGACTATACATTCCATGCAATTCTCCAGGCCAAAATACTGGAGTGGGTAGCCTTTCCCTTATCCAGGGGATCTTCCCAACATAGGCTGAGCATTCCCAAAAGGAATGATCCCAATACATCCCTCCTTTGTCAAACTAGTGCCCAAAGCAGCTAACACATTTTCTACCTCAGTTTCTATTTAGTCCTTCATGGACTCCCCTGTTTATCCTCCAGTGTGTCCTTGACTTAACTCCCCTGCTAGATACACATGTGCCTCTCTTCTGACTCTCTCCACAGCTTCACCTTTTTCTCTGGGGTCACACCTGAGAAAACACCCTTCCCAAATCAGCCTGGACCCTGAGCTTCTAGAAACCCAGACCTTATGCCACAGTTTTACATAACTCCTATCTGTGGGTGGGCGTGCATGCTCAGTCGCGTCTGACTCTTTGTGACCTTATGGACTGTAGTCTGTCAGGCTCCTCTGTCCATGGGATTCTCCAGGCAAGAATAGTCGAGTGGGTAGCCATTTCTTCCTCTAGGGGATCTTACCAACCCAGGGATTGAACCCACATCTCCTGCATTCCTGCCTTGGCAGGCGGATTCTTTATCACTGGGCCACCTGAAAAATAATTCTTAATTTTTTTCCTAAAGAATAACCCTTAAATTTTTCCTGACCAGTTCCTGGTGATGGATTATAGCCATTTAAACAATGCCTAAAGGATTTGAGAATTTTTCTTTGTGTGTGTGTGTTTAATTTTAATGGTCTCTGAGCATTTCTAAATCTAATTATTATGGAGAAGGAAATGGCAACCCACTCCAGTGTTCTTGCTTGGAGAATCCCAGGGATGGGGGAGCCTGTTGGGCTGCCGTCTCTGGGGTTGCACAGAGTCGGACACGACTGAAGCGACTTAGCAGCAGCAGTGACTATATAACATCCAGCTGAAGACTAGCCAGGGGGGTACTCTTTCTGCCCTCTTCTGATGCCTATGTCAGAAGCTTTCTCTGTCTCCTTTATAGTTTAATAAAACTTTATTACACACACACAAAATAAATAAATAAATAAATCTAATTATTAGAAATCTGGGAAAAGAACATGGCCTTTTGGAACTCTGGTTTAGCAGAGGCTGCAAGCCACAGTTTGACTGTAAACATCTCCTTGTACTCTCACCTAAAGGTCAACATCTCCCAACTCACACTCATATCCAGGTTATCCAGGTAAAAGAACAAAGGAATTCTGGCAGAAACAGAACAGAGGATCATGGATTTCCATGACAGGAAAATCTGTCCAAGTCAAAACTAAGTATGTTGAAGTGTAGACACCTGGAATAATAGGGTGGTGGCACCCTCCTGAGTCCCCTGCTGAGGACACATGTCATCTATGCCTCCACTCATGCATTCTAAAGACAGTGCCACATTCAATAAGAACCACATTTTCTAAAGGGGTAATAGAAGCATTTACCTAAGGAATTAGACCAATCAAACACAGACTCAGAAGGAACAAGACAATGATATAAACAGATTTTTTATTTCTAATGTTAAAGCTGCATACCAAGAGAATTCAGGAGGAAATTTGGCTGAGGCTAGATGGCTGGATTCAGAGAATAAATCAAGTGAAATTAATCTAGGAGACTCTAGAATCCCACAGGCTGATTTATGTTCATGGTTGTTTTCTTGTTTGTTTTGTTTTTTTTTAACTTATTGCAAAAGGGGGAATCCTTGGAGGATGATAGAGTTATTCACTCAGTTGTGTCCGACTCTTCGCGACCCATGGATTGTACATAGCCTGCCAGGCTTTCCCAGTCCGTGGGATTTTCCAGGCTAGAACACTGGAGTGGGTTGGAGTGGGTTGCCATTTCCTTCTCGAGTTGAGGATGATAGAATTACAAAATAGATTCATTCGTTCAACATAGGTTTTGTTGGCACTCAATAAACCTAATAAATTATAGAAAATCATACATGTGGGCCAGTAGGAAAGTTATTTTAGATAAAGAGATAAGATTAAGTATTCATAACTTTTACAAAAACAATGAAATCATTATTTTTTAAGGGGCTAAAACTTAAATATACACATAAATAGTCATGCATATCCTATGATTAGAAAATTATCCTTTGTGTTTTCCAGATTTTTCTGAGAAATTAACTTATTTTTAAAAAAAATTCTTACTCAAAAGAGGGGTAGGAGGTGAGGGATACAGGCAGATGCAGAGAAAAAGGAACAGGGATACAGACAAAGAACAGGCTTCACACTGAGATGGATATAGATAAGAATTTATTGAGCTTTTACAATAGGTAGGAACCATATTTCAGAAAAGAGGAATGGGCAGTGATGGTCAGGATTAAAGGGAAGACAAAGAGGCTATTAGTGAGTGGGATGGTTCAGCCAGAACAACATTGTCCAAATGGGGATGTATGGGCTCAAACAGGAGACAGGACAGAACAGAGTTAAGGCCAAATTGAGAAGAAACTTAACATCCACATTAAAGAGTTTAGGCGGTAGGTAACGGCGGACCTCTAAAGATTTCTGAACTAAGAAACGACACCATGAAAAGGCTGCTTTATGAAGATCATCTGACAGTGAATATTCTCAATGTCTATTAAGGTCTCTTTGCCTCTTAACCAAAAACCCCAAAATCTAATTATATAGTTTGGGTCTTTACTTGCTCTATATCTTTATTTAGATGCCTTGCCACATCACCAGAAATTCATCATCCTGCCTCCAAAATCATTTCCCATCTATAATTCCCTAACTTCCCAGCATCCGTACCTCAGCCTTCCTTATCTCCTATTTCTTTTCTTCTTCCCTTTCTTCCCTCCCTCCTTCCCTTCCTTTCTAGACAAAGGTAATCATCAATTCCAGCTGAACTGCCCTTTATAGTTTTACAAATCTAGTCACTGAGATATCCACCAACAATCCCCCATTTCAGGTTTTTCTGTGATGGAGTAGAGAACAGGCATCCCTTTAGCCAATATTTTTGGCATCCAACTCATACTGCACACAACACCTCTTGACACATTTTTCAAATACCCCATGTCTCATGCCTTGGAGAAGGAAATGGCAACCCATTCTCTGTGACTGGAGAATCCCAGGGACAGAGGAGCCAGGTGGGCTGCCGTCTATGGGTCGCAGAGTCGGACACGACTGACGCGACTTAGCAGCAGCAGCAGCATGTCTGTCTTCCAGACTCTTCTGCCTGAAATGGCCTGTCACCACTCTCCTCCTGGGAAGGCCATAACTTTCTTTTCAAATCTAGCTCAAATTCAAGCCACATTCTCTAGGCATTTAGTCACTCTCTCTTCCACACTCAGGACTCATAAGAAATACCTTTATTACCATGGGTATTATCTACTGTGACTGTTGTGAAGCACCCTCACCAATCAGACACTAAGTCACTATAAAGTAGAGACCACATCCTACTTATCTCTGTATCCCAGCATCCAGCATAATACCCAGCCCAGTGAAGTTAACACATATATTTGCTAAATATAAGAAATTGGATGATGTCTTAAGTCAAAGAATAAAGACTATTCCCCTGGAAGCGCTCCCTATCCAATGACCTACCCAATGTCTTTATTCAATAAACATTTTATGAATTTCCCCATTATCCATAAAACACTTGCACACAGTATTTTACAAAGTGTGATGATGGCCTATCTACAAAATCAACCTGATATATATCCCTCACCATTATTTTCAGAAAACATTCAATTGTCTGTAGTACTCTGGATTCCTCTCTTACTCCTCTCTGCCTGGAAGTTTTTCTGCCTGTCTACCTAGGAAATTTCTATTTATTCTCTAACTTTTGTCTGGTTGCTGTCTCCTTCGTAAAGCCAGCTCTGACTTCTTTCTTTTCTGGTCTCCCTAGACCCAAGAACACCTCCCTCACTGCACTCATTACTTCCTGCTGGATCAGTTTTTTCTTTGTTTCCACTAGTATTTTGTAAACTCCTTAAGTATCAAACCCTGTTGTGTTTATTTCTGTGTTCCCAATGCTCAGCCTCAGGGCCTAGAGTAGGGGAAGCAGGAGAGGGAAGAGAAATAGCAGAAGTAGCTGATGTTTATGAGTACCTCCATTACCAAGCATTGTTCCTAGCACATTACACCAATTACTTCTTTAAGTACCTCTTTCTCTTATGCCTATTTCGTGGAAAAACCAAGATAACAGAAAGATTAAAAACTTTCAAATCAGGTCCCAAATCTAGTAAATAAAGACGTCTGGAAAAAAAAAAACAGAAGTCTGAGATCTTAATCCAGGCCTTATGGCTACGCTTTGGTCTACTGCCTTTCTGAAGTGGTGTCAGCAAACTTTATCTGCCAAGAGCCAGATAGTAAATATTTTAGATTTTGTGGGCCATTTAGACTCTGTCACAACTACTTAAATCTGTCATTGCAGTGCAAAAGCAGCCATAGCCCATATAGATGGCTGTATTCCAGGAAGATTTATTTAAAAAAAAAAAAAAAAAAAAGGCGGCAACTCTGATGAAGTTTATAGGCCAGTTTGTTCATCTAGAAATTCAACAAATATTCATCAAATTAAATTGGATCTAACAGTGTTGGGAACCAAAACCTTTTCCCTGCCCTCAAAAGATTTCCTTATCTTATCCTACAGCTGCCAGCAATTGTAGCAATTGCCTGCCTTTAGCAGGCAAATCCACTGTAGGCACTCAAAATCCTGCTGTAAACCTGAAGTGAATGGGGTGGGAATGGGGCTCTGATCTTTCCACTAAGTTCTCATCCCCAACTTTGCCTCACGAAGAGACTACTGGCTTAGCTAGATGTCCCAGCTCCCACCATTGATGTCTCACAAATAGACAACCTTTACTTCTGAGAAGCCACTCCAAGGCTCTAGCTCCTACATTTGCCTGGTTTCCATCTCAAGTTTTTTATGTTAATAGTATAAAAACAGTAGACAAGCAGAAAAAGCCTCCATGCTTAAGTGAGCCACATGTGTCAACCTAAGCAGTGAAGACTTCCTGGTGTTTCAGAATGTGGTTCCACAGCAGTCATGAGCACTGCTCTAACCTAGATCCTTTCATATAAGAAGTACAATAATCAGAAAAATGAGTATGAAAAAAGAAAGGATAAGAAAAAAGAGATGCTAATTGAATTGTGGATTTTTTTTTTTTTTCACTTCAAATGGTACAAAAGAGCCATTTCAATTGATATACATACTACTGTATATAAAAGATAGCTAATAGAAACTTACTGTATAGCATAGGGTACTTTCAGTGCTCTGTAATGTACTATATGGGAATGGAGTCTAGAAGAGAGTGGATATATGTATACGCCTGGTTGATTCATTTTGCTGTACAGCAGAAACTAACAACATTGTAAGTCAACTATATAGTCCAGTTAAAAATTATTTTAAAAAAAGGAACCATTTGATTTGCTGAACCAGTATTGCTTTAGATTTCACAATATTTTAACATCTTATTGGAACTGAACAGAACCCTACAGTACCCTCCTCCCCTTGCCCCTTAGTATAAAAACAAGTGGTGAATGATTAGGGCAATAGAATCACAGACTCAGTGTCTGATGCACTTTCCTGAGTTGTTCTACAGATACTATCTATAACTTCCACTAGAAGAAAAAGCTAACTGCATGATGACCAAATTGTAGCCATGGCATAAACTGCTTCAACTTGAGCAGTACTGAATCTATGGCTAGCACAATTCCAAGAACTCGCCTCAAGAGAATGGGATTACCATTATTGCTCATAATAATCTATATCTTTGTGAGCATCTCTCTTAGCCTATATATGTTGCTGCAGCAGCAACATATATGTTAGTGAACAATTAAAATTGTCAGCAAAGAGATACTACAGACCCATGGTGACATTGTCTACTCTGTAGAATAAGGGATCCTGCATCAGCATGAAAAAGTTACAGAAGAAAGACCTTCACCCCTAATTTCTTAGAAATGGAATGATGTTCTGACAAGCAGGGATTTGCAAGCAGCTCTTTACAGAAGACTGCCCTTGGCAGGAATCCCCTGCTCTTGTCACCTTAGGAAAGCTATATTATAACTAATTTTTAAACCAAGCACCCCATGCTCTACTCATCTCCAACCCAAGGATATCTTGCAAATCTTTTAATCACACAAAATCCTGCCTAATTTGTCAATTCTTTGTCAATCAAAGAAGTAGAAATAAAGACTAATTAACAGATGACCAGATTTCTTCCCTAGTTTCCCGTTCAGTAACCTCCTGAACAAATTGTGTGAACAAGATTACATCTAGAGAGAGATCACAAGGTGTCAACAAGCCTGCACACAGTGGGGAATGGCAATGACTCTGACCCCCTATCTCAGTGATTAACTGGGATTGCTTTTGTTTCCCTTTAAAAGCTTTCATGGCTGAAGAGAATCTTCGGAGGTGGCTTTCGGGGGATGCTGAGTCCACCATCTCCCAGGATTGCCAGCATTCTAATTAAAGCCACCTTTCTACCGACATTTGTGAGTACGTAATAGATTTTGTAAGTGGCAAGCTGCAGGACCAGATTCACTAGATCTGTTCAGTTCAGTCATGTATGACTCTGTGGCCCCATGGACTGTAGCACGTCAGGCCTCCCTGTCTATCACCAGCTCCCAGAGCTTACTCAAACTCATGTACATCGAGTCAGTGATGCCATCCAACCATCTCATCCTCTGTCGTCCCCTTCTCCTCCCACCTTTAATCTTTCCCAGCATCACGGTCTTTTCAAATGAGTCAGTACTTCACATCTAGTGGCCAAAGTATTGGAACTTCAGCTTCAGCATCAGTCCTTCCAATGAATATTCAGGACTGATTTCTTTTAGGATGGACTGGGTGGATCTCCTTGCAGTCCAAGGGACTCTCAAGAGTCTTCTCCAACACCACAGTTCAAAAGCATCAATTCTTCAGCGCTCAGCTTTCTTTGTAGTCCAATTCTCACATTCATACATGACTACTGGGAAAACCATAGCTTTGACTAGATGGACCTTTGTTGGCAAAGTAATGTCTCTGCTTTTTAATATGCTGTCTAGGTTGGTGATAGCTTTCCTTCCAAGGAGCAGGCAACTTTTAATTTCATGGCAGCAGTCACCATCTGCAGTGATTTTGGAGCCCCAAAAATAAAGTCTCTGTTTCCATTGTTTCCCCATATATTTGCCATGAAGTGATGGGACCGGATGCCACAATCTTAGTTTTCTGAATGTTGAGTTTTAAGCCAACTTTTTCACTCTTCTCTTTCACTTTCATCAAGAGGCTCTTTAGTTCTTCTTTGCTTTCTACTGGATAACACTATGAATTACATGTCCTGATACCCATTATCTTCAAAACAGGCAATCACAAAACTAGAAACAGGGTATACTAACTGCATGACAAGGGTTATATATGTTTCTAATGGTTATTCAAATCCTGATTTAATTCTAGTGAGAAATAATTTGTTGTTGAAATTCACTGAAAAAGATAACATAACTTTTTCTGCCACAAGATGCCACAAGATGCTTCCTACAAAAATTTTAAAATACCAAAACAAACTATAAATGTACATTTAATATATTATTAGATCATCACTTTGGTTTCTGATCCCTAAACTGAGTTGGGCTCACATTTGAAAAAAACGCATGATGTTTCCAATGAATTTTCCCTGACCATTGTAATTCTGTGGTTGGCATAGGCCAAAGCAGGAGAATTACAATGGTGAATTGGGAACTTCTGGAGGGCAAGAGTGTGTGTTATTCACCTTTGCCTCAGAAGAAAATCCAGCATATAACAGATCAGTAAGAATGAATTTTGAATTTAATGAAGCCAAGAATCAAGATAATTAAGTTTACCGAAATACATACATTCTCCAAATTCCCTCAAGCATGCTTCAAAATCACTAAAAACCCATGGGGCACGGAAACTTTCCACCTGGGGGTGGGGGAACAACACATGCCCTGTTTTCTCCAGCAGACTCACCATCTTGAGTGTTTGGACTGAGAATTTGGGTCTTGAGTTCCTGCAGGCTAATTCCCAGACATTTGCAGATCTCCTCAGGGCTGTAGGGTTCAGGGTGAAGGGCGTCCTCTGTGATCAAAAGCATTTCTTCCAGACTGATCCCCAGTTTGGCCTGTACCTCCTCCAGCCGCAGCACTTCTTTCCATGGCAAGCTTTTGTGCTTAGCCAGGAGCTGCAAATTCAAACCAAGATATATGGTCAGTTTTCATCCCAGAAATTGATATACACTATTTTAATGAGTGAAATTCAACTTTCAGCTTTTTTTTTTCCATTCAACCTATTCACAATTCCACTGCTTGAAAATGAACTCTGAATTCAGATGTTTGAAATTAAACATGCTTGTGTGACACTCACAAGCTAGTTAAGTATTTTTCCTAAAAAAAAAAAAATAATAATAATCCCCCACTGATTTTTTTTGCCTGTCACCACCTTCCCTCAGGGCTATTTCTTTGAATAATTTTGTCGGTTGGTCCCTATTTAGTTCATCCCCCAAACACCGCTCTCTATAAAGTCTACAGAAAACTATTCAAATCTCACACATGACCTGAGTCCTGAGGTAGACACTGAATGCCTGATTTCATTAGAGCACTTCCTGTTTACTACATGCCTCTTTGAAATGGCTAACGAATTTAAGTATCTGGCATTTGGAGTCAAGCCCCAGATTTTAAATGAAAACCTCATTGGTGACCTTATGAAAAACCATTTCATTAGGTCGTTGGTGGTAGTACAGCTGTATGTTTCTCCAGCCTCAAGAAAAGGGTCTGGCTTCCAGTTACATCCTGGGTCACCCCCTCAATCTGCTGGGGAGAGTGAGTATAATCCAAACCTTTGTAACCAGGTCCACTCACAGGAAACACACTCCAGAATGTGTGTCCCTCATCCTCCTCAAACCACTGACTGAGACCTTCAGAGCAGGTGACAGTCAAAATAATGATGGTATCTCTCACCCTGGAGGTCTATAAAATTCATTCCCAGGGTGTGAGGACCACAGGTGCAGACAATGCAAACAGCAAAAAGGAGCAAGCAAGAGAAGGGAAATGTGCATCTGATTTACTCTTCTATTATGATGATGATTTGATTTTCTTTCTTTTTGACAGGAAGCAGATTTACCAAAAGACCATTATACTTTGGTTAGGGCCACTCACTTCTGAAGAATTTTAATAACAGTAGTTCTTATATTCATTAATCCTCTTTTTAAAACTCTGGCTCATACATTTGAAAGGAGTTAATGATTTTAAAGCAGAACTGGAGAAGGGGACAATAGAATCACGTTTCTATTCAATTATTTCACAGAACAT
Source organism: Bos mutus (assembly GCF_027580195.1). Taxonomy (NCBI): domain Eukaryota; kingdom Metazoa; phylum Chordata; class Mammalia; order Artiodactyla; family Bovidae; genus Bos; species Bos mutus. The sequence continues at coordinate 47,772,470 of NC_091626.1, read as the reverse complement.
GGTGCCATTTTTAAAAGCAAAAACACAAACTAAGACCTTTCTTCTGACCTTGTTTGCTTAGCACATTTAATGTTAAGGCAATGGCACCCCACTCCAGTACTCTTGCCTGGAGAATCCCATGGACGGAGGAGCCTAGTAGGCTGCAGTCCATGGGGTCGCAAAGAGTCAGACACGACTGAGCAACTTCACTTTCACTTCTCACTTTCATGCATTGGAGAAGGAAATGGCAACCCACTCCAGTGTTCTTGCCTGGAGAATCCCAGGGATGGGGGAGCCTGGTGGGCTGCCGTCTATGGGGTCGCACAGAGTCGGACACGACTGAAGCGACTTAGCAGCAGCAGCAGCAGCAGTAGTACTGAATTGACTGACACCTCCACAGACAGATTCATTCATTCATTAAACCCATTTATTCATGGTCCCAATTGGGGTATTTTTGGAATACCAAAATTCCCAAAAATGTATCCCAAAAATAATTTCAGAAAACTTATAGACATACATAAAACAAAAGAAAAACATACAACATACCACATATTTATTTTATACAGAAATAGAGCTAAAGTGGATGATCTAGAATTATGCTTTCTCAAAACACAGATTCAAATCCAACTGAGATAAGCAATGAAGTTAAGAAGTTCATACTTGTATAATGCCATATGATTTAAATGTGATTTTTCCTTCTTTTCACCTTTGACAACTCTGAGAAAGGTATTATTACCTTATTTAAGAGATGAGAGTGACTTACCCAAAGTCATCTAGCTAGTAAAGATAGAGTTGGAAATTTATCCCACATCCTGCACCTCTTTCTTGCTTCCCCAAGGTCACATTCCTAATGGGCTATGTTTGATATCTATGTCTCACTACTCATATGAGTTCAAATCACCACTCAAGTCTTAGAAATGGTTTCTAAACACAAACTAAGATTTGTGTTAGAAGTGAACATTGCAATGATTAAAGACACTTTGATAGGTTCCTTCTAAAATAAGAAGGAAATGTGGGGGGAAAAAAATCAAAGAACGAACCCTAAGAGATGAGTGTGGGCTCTTCCTAAGAACCCTTCAGTACACACCATCTCCAAGTTCCCAATCCTGGCATCACTTCAACAAAGCACATTGCTTCAGGCGCTTGGTCCCAGGAAACTGTCCCAGGACTGTGTGGGGAGAAAGTCTGCAAAGTTGTTTTCAAAGGCTGCCTCTCTGTGTGCCTTTGTTCCACAGGCAGAGACACTAGCAGTTACTCTAGCAATATCCCAGTTTGCTGTTGGGCCCACTTAGCTCTCAGCTGGAGGGTCCACAGAGCCAGTTCAGTATGTATTTCAATTAGCTCTACCACATGCCCTCAGTGACAGATGCACAGCCATGAGGCCCTGAATAGTCCACTACATTGTAGGACTCAAATAGAAAAGCCGCCTAAACCCTTTGAAATTTGGCTCAGGAAATGTAAAGATGACTTGCAGATGAGGGAAATGGATGGGTAAGATCTGTTGCCCAAACACAGAACTTCGTGAAGGAATTTGCCACTCACAGCCCGGGTGCCTAGCCCTGCTTCAAAGCAGGGCTAGGGGTCATTTTGTGACAAGTTCCTCACTCAGGAGCAGGCTGGGGATATCAGAGAAAGCAGTTCTAAGCCAGCATCTAACATTTTCTTTTCACTACTTCAGATTCCATTCCTGGGAGGTTCCTGAGCCTGGCTGATGCTCTGTGGAGAAGAAAGCAGTCTATGAATATTTTGTCCACAGTCATGCAAAGAAGTAGATAAATAGTGCTGAGACCCTGTCTTAGGCTGATTTCTCTCGGAAGCAGGCCCTGAGACAACAATTTGTGGGGAGAGAGTGATACAGAGAAGTTTTGGCAGAGGAGTGGAAAATGAGACAGGAAGAGAAGCCAATACAAAGTGCAATGATATGGGAGTTTGTGAGGCTGGGCCCACTGGGCCCTCTGGGACCTGTAGGTATACACCTCAGATGTGTCCAACTCAGATAAGAAAGATCAGGTATTTATCCCCTAACTCTCATCTACCATTGATTGAGGGCTGATTCCAAGAGTTTTAGCTCCCCAGACTTACAGGTTGTCCCACATGCAAAATCAGCACTCTCCTCCAACTGGAAAACATCCTCAGTCCGGGAGGTTCCCTGGGACTTCCAGTAAGAGGGTGTGGTAGGAAAGTGCTAATGTATGGACCCTAACTCAGGAGCCTATCTGTCAGAACCCACCTCTCTCTGACTTTCTCATTGCATTTTGCAGTATTAACAAATCAATGGGGAAAGTACCAAGTCTTTCTCCTCACCAGGTCAGCAAAGGATGAAATTTCAAATCCCGTCTCTGACAAGTTATTTTCCACACAACAAAAGCAGCTGTGTTGTCGGTGGTTTGGGTTCTATAAATCACAAATGCTTATTTTTAAATCTGAAGAAACACATAACAATTTGAGGATTTAAAAAAAAAATGATGAAGTAAATCATCTGTAATCATCCCAATAAGATAACCATCAATTTCCCATCTTACATCCTATGATACATTTTTATGCATACTTCATGCATACTTATACACATATAGTTTGATATAAATGGGACTATGCTGCTGCTGCTGCTAAGTCACTTCAGTCGTGTCCGACTCTGTGCGACCCCACAGATGGCAGCCCACCAGGCTCCCCCATCCCTGGGATTCTCCAGGCAAGAACACTGGAGTGGGGTGCCATCGCCTTCTCCAAAATGGGACTAGACGTAACTTTCTATTGTGGATACTTCTTTTTGCTATCTTCCCCTCACCCTCTTCCAGCTACATGGAACCATCCCCAGTGACTTCTGTGCCCATGTTGAGTTCATAACCATCATGAACACATTCACAATGTTGACCTTCCTCAGTGTTAGCCATTCCCACTCTCCGTGTTCTCCATATTAGTTTGCAGGCCACAGAATAAGTCTGAAGAAATCTGCAAAACTGTGCAGAATGACTCTGCTATAATCCTCACTGTACCCTCAGCACAGTCTATCTTTTTTCTAAGGCATCCTCAAGCCTGGTGCTCTGGAGCTCATGCATGCCTAACCCTTAAGGGGCACAATGCAAAAAGAAGGCTGGACTCCTGCACTTACTTAGAACAAAATCACAACCCACTTTGACTGGAAATTCCCTATTTGTAAAATGGGATACATAATGCTACCTCATATGCTACAATAAAGATTAAATAATGTCTCTCTGGTTATACCTTCCCCACAAGACACCTTTTCCTGGGCCTTCAAACATATACAGATGTTTCCACTCATCAAATTCTTATAACTAAAGCTACTGCCCTTCATTTCTCCTTCTCTTTTACTGTCTGACAACTAAAACCAGTGACCCAAGTCACCACTTCTGAGCCCTCCATGGCCACTCTCACTGTTGAAGATGGTTTCCCAGAGGTCCTTCTTATCTCCAAAAGAACTTCCAAAGCCACAGGATTTCTCAGTCCTCTTATTCCTTAAATAAATTGGTCGCTTCTGGGATTCTTCACTACCTACCTTCTTCACATTCCCTGTAGCACTGAATTTTCCCAGCTTCCCTCTCACCTCTCTGGTCCTTACATGTCCATCCATGACTCAGTTTTCTCCTTTTGTTATTACTAAAGATATCTCCCAAGTTTAACCTCCCCCAGCCTTCTGATCTTCTCTTGTCACCTTCTCTCCAAACTCCGTTCTGGATTCAGCAAACTGAACTCAATCCTCAGTCTCAACTATTATCTCAAAACAAATACACCTGAAGGTTTTGCCCAAGCCAAAAGAAATATGCCAAGCTCCAATTTCTAACCGCTTGTAAGAACACAGGCAAGTGTCATCACCTCCCACTTTCCTATCACCTTCCATCCTATGTTCCCCATACCTATGAGTCGCAGCACTATGCTTTCCATCACTTCAGCTTAAAACTACACCCTTTTCAACTCAACACTTAGCCTTCACTTGCACACAACTGCATGCAATGCATGTTCGCTCCTGTGAATGAAGCACTCACGGCTCATGACTGCATGCAGCTCACAGTCAACCCAAGGAGACAGGCATCAGGTACTATTACACAGTGAAGAACTTCCTCCATGTGATATACTGCTATAGTGGAAAAATATAGGACGTGACAAGAGCATATAAAAGGACATTTAACTTAATGGAAGTTGGGAGGGTGGTCAGGGAAAACTTTCTCAAAGTAATAGCATTTATACCAAAAGGAAGACAGAAACCCAGTCACAGCCTTATACCTGACCTTTCACCAGGTCCAGTCAGAGCTTCTTTCCTTTTGCATCCCTCTCTTGTGATCCCATCCCCACTGACACTTTAAGACTTACTTCTCTTCAACCAAGTAAAAGTTCCTGCGGCCAACTTGATGTTTCTAGAGTACGTTAATATCAGCAGCTCCCACTGCTTCCAAGACCAAGCCCGTGATCCTCAGCATGGCACTGAAGGCCATGCTACACCTGGTGCCACCGACACATAGACCCTGTTCCCAGTGCGTGCATGCCCTGCCCAGCGGCCAGGACTCGCTGTCCTGGGAATACTCCATGCCAGCGTCCTGGCAGAGTGAGCTCAACTAAATCAACAGGTTGAGTGAAACTGGCTACATTCCTGGGTGTTTGTTTTTTCTCCACTCAGATTCCAAAAAACTGCAGAACCCCTGAGAACGTTATACCCACTTCTCACCACACAAAGAATAAGCTCCATATTGACCACTAAGTGGCAGGAGCTAAAAACTACTGAATGAGTAATGGCCACTGACAAGACAGGCTCTGTTAAAAAAAAAAAAAAAAAGGTCGCACTGTAAATTTTCCCTGAAGTGTCAAAGGACCACATGAAACCTTCTTTATTGTTTCACATGATGCCACAAGGAGTTCAGGGTATGCAAAATGCCAACAGCATAATTTCCCTTCTCTCCTGCATCACACATTTTGTCCCTCAGTATAATTAAGGGATACTCTCTTTTAATAGACATAAAGCATTTCTGGGAAAGTTTCAGCCACTGAATATGTATAAAATACGAAAAAATTTTTCCTCATTAAAGATTTCTTGTTACTTTGTTAATTTAAGAACATAAAAATGTGCTTCACTTAAAAGAATCATTTACGCAAGTTATAATTATAAATCTCTATTGTGTTTGCCTTGAAATGTTTTAAATTTCAGTTGAAATGCCTCTAAAGACTCTAACTTTAAGTGTATCTACATTAATTAGTTTTGGGAAGCTGTTAGAAGAAGAGCAGGGAGGAACAGAGAGAGAAGGAAGACATAAGAACAGAAGAAACTGTGAACATTAAAGCAAAACAAAGAAAAACCATCTTTATTGGTTTAGTGTCCTTTCCTGTGCTATGGAGACTCAAAAAGGTACTCATTTTTCAAAAAGGGATCTTGGGAAAATAGGAGGGGAAAAATAAGTAGTACTTATAGTTTTGCCATGTGGAGTTCTACCTAATCAGTCTCATTTTCAAAGCTATCTTGATTTATCATTTCTCCACTGACCCTTCATTTTTATTGTCTGAAAGCAGAAAGTTTACTCAGATTAAGAAAAGCTTCTTTACTTTTTTAACATGAGAGTTTATTTCCTGATTTAATGAGATCATTTCCAAATAAAAATTATATTCATTCATATGTTGCTGAAAACAGAAAGATGGCACCATATTATAAGGAAAACACGCTTAGCCGAATTCCAGTCTACATTCACTAGGCATAAGTATATTCTTAACATCAACATCTATCTGCATAGCTTATATTAGCAGTTTTCTATATTACCAATAAATTTTATCTTTATTCCTCTTTTGTACATATATATAATGTTAGATTCTCATGATTTGCAGCAGCATGATTTACAAAATATTCTGCATCTTGATAAAGCCCTTCAATTTTCTTTCCTCCACATTTTAAAAGAGAGAAAAATTCAGAGTACTTAAAATAATGAGTTTTATCTACATCAGTTGGAAGGAGTGTGTGGCAGAAAATCAGTTTCACTGACTAAAGTCCCTCTAAAATGCACATGGCGTTATACAGTTAAACTCAGAAGAGTTTATAAACAGCCTCAGGAACAAAAGGTTCTGCAGTGGATTAAGGTTTTCAGCTACCTCTTACCAAGGAGAAATCCTTTTTCTACTAACTGCAAAAAGACATGCCCCCATATCCCATTCTGACAACTTTTCACTACAGAGATTCAGCACCACAATATTATTTCTCTTTTTCTTCTTGTATCTTTGGAAAAGAGTCATTACAACATGAACCCACTTCACATATCTTGTACTTGTTTTCGCTCTCCTATGGATCTCATAGACAATATCTAATTTCATGATAAAACTCTGAAAACAATGTTGTGTATGTTTGAGGTCTCCTCAGGAAGGCAGCACTTACTCATCTATCTCAAAAAGTCAACAGGAATAAGCCCTTAAACAAATAAGACACTAATTTCTTCCATCTCCTGAAAGAAGAGGCTTGCCCTAAAAAGGGAAAAACAAAATTCACTGAAGTCTTTGACACTGAAAGGTTAACTGCACTACTTCTCATATATGCACTGATCAGAAGAGTTCAATATTAAAACATTTCTCACTAAAGGTCTTCAGTGAATACTTCCTAAGTAGATTTAAGACTTGACTGGCAAGTGTCTTCTAAACTGGGGAAGAGAGAACACAAACCTTGTGGGTTGAGTTTCTTTAGTAGACACCAAGCCTGCATTTTTCCAGGGACCAGTGATGGCCCCTGGTGCATGTAAGAGGACCAAGGATTGAGGCTATCATTGCTTTTGGTGAAGAAACATGATTAGTTATGGTCATCTCCCAACAATCACCTCCAACTTAGCTTTCTCCACCAATATACCTAACCCATGGCCTGTGTTTCACAGATATAAGTTGAGGTGTCATCGTCTCCCCAGTGCCATGCTAGAAGACTCAACTGTGAAGTAACTTCTAAATAGCTAGAAGTTGCAGGGCATACCTATTGGTTTATTTATCTCCTGAGCTGGAAATCAAAGTGCTCTATACTAAAAAAAAAAAACTCCAGTTATAATATTACTGCTATCAGAATGTTGCCCTAAATTTTAGGGAAAGAGACAAAATAATAGGGAACAAAGAGAAAAAGAACAAGAGAAAGCCTACTTCAAGTTTCACTAATTTGCCAAGTCCATACCTTTGCAGCCAGCCGACACTCCATCACCCTGATGTTGAAATGAGAAGTTGCTGCCTTATTCATTTCCACACAACTGTTGGCAATCACAAATACTGCTCCACTTGGGAGTTTCACATCAGTTGCCCTCAGAGGACTAAATTCTATCAACTTGGCCTATTGGGAAAAAAATGACAGGTGAGATATAAAGTACTAGAATTCAAAAACTGCTTAAACATTTATGATTTACCTTAGTAAAAGTTTTTCCCCAAAATGCATTCATTTATCAATTCAAATATTTTTAATCTTTATTTTTAATTGGAGAACAATTGCTTTACAATGCTGTGTTGGTTCATTAGATATAGCCTAGTGTAGGCCCCTCTAAAAAAAAAAAAAAAAAAAAAGGAAATCTGAGTCTTAAAGGATGAACAAAAGTAGGACAGACAGAGGGTTTGTTTCCCCAAATAGAATGTCAAGAAGAAGAAAGAGTATATAAAAGTTCAAAGGCCAAAAACAACATAAGGTGTTAGTAGTTTTAGGTATTGCAGTTTAGCTATAGCTTGGAGGTTGAGGGGTGAGGCATGGTGAGATGATAGAATTGGAGGGCTGGTAAACCAAGGGTCAGATTAGGAAGTGCTTTGCAAGCCCAAAGAATTTGGACTTTGTTAAAACTCTACAGCTAACTTATATTAACAGGACTCTTGCCATCATGTCGACTTGTCAGGTCTCATCCAAAACACCCAGAGTTCTTAGCATTAAACCAGGTTTCCTCATGTCTCCTGTCTTTGGCTTAGGGAAATCAACAACAAATACTCTTAATAGGAAGAAATCCAGGTATTCTTGGAAAATAGCCAAGCCTGTAGAAATACTAAGAAGAGATTTTTTTTTTTTAATGTCTGTTTCTATTTTGGAAATGGGCAGTTTATGGCAACTACCAAAACCTCTGTTCTTGCCTATGGGAGTTATAGCCTAGCCAAGGGGAAGTAGTATTGGCTAAGGAATTCATTCCTGGCTTCCTGTCAGCATTCTTCTCCCTACCACTAAAGCCCCAAAAATGTTGACAGAGAAAAATGATACCATAGAGTAAATTATAAAAGAGAGGGGTTGTGAATATATGTAGCATGAGAACTAACATTGGGGTTTAAAACCAACAGGAGATTATGAAAATGCCATGAGATGCAGTGATTTGGGACAAGAGCAGGAAAAGAAGTCCCAGTAACTAATGAGTTGAGAAATAGCATACTAACAATGAATTAGAAGGAGGAAAAAACCCTAGACACAAGAGGAAAAGAGACTTGAGGTACAATTCTGAAAGCTTAAGGGTGAGGTGATCAACATGAAATGGAGTAGGTGAATTGGTGATAAACCTGAATTACAAAGGAGTTAAGAAATATCATCCTAAAATACAGCCTTAAAGAACAGGCCACCCAGAAACAAACACACTGAGGACCTTTCTGCATAACTTTCCCAAGCTGACATTTCCAGATAGTTCAATGTCACCTACAGTTCCTTCTTCTGCAAGAAATGATATGGATTGGTCCATCCCTCCTCCTTCAGTGCCAATGTAACGCTCACTCTTGGCGCAGATTTCTGCAAGCTCCACCTGGAAAAGTAAAATTGATTTTCACTGTGAGTACATCATAATCTGTTGCTCATTCATTTTCCACTCCAGACATGACAGATGAGTTTGAATTCCAGGGCAGTTCTGATCCATTGATAGTAGCTGCCTATTAACAAAAATCCAAGGATACTCAAGTTCCTTATGTAATATGGCAAAGCACTTACATATAACCTATGCACATCATCTCCTACACTTTAGATCATTTCTAAAATACTTATAATACCTAGAATACTTATAATACCTATAATAGAATGTAAATGCTATGTAAAATAGTTGTAAATAAAATGTGAATGCCATGTGAATAGTTGCTCAGTCATGTCCAGCTCTTTGCGACCCCATGAATCACAGCACGCCAGGCCTCCCTGTCCATCACCATCTCCCAGAGTTCACTCAGACTCACGTCCATCGAGTCAGTGATGCCATCAAGCCATCTCATCCTCTGTCGTCCCCTTCTCCTCCTGCCCCCAATCCCTCCTAGCATCAGAGTCTTTTCCAATGAGTCAACTCTTCGCATGAGGTGGCCAAAGTATCAGAGTTTCAGCTTCAGCATCAGTCCTTCCAGTGAACACTCAGGACTGATCTCCTTTAGGATGGGCTGGTTAGATCTCCTTGCAGTCCAAGGGACTCTCAAGAGTCTTCTCCAACACCACAGTTCAAAAGCATCAATTCTTCGGCACTCAGCTTTCTTCACAGTCCAACTCTGAATAGTTGCTAGCGCCCAGCAAATTCAAGTTTTGCTTTGGGGAACTTTTTGGAAATTTTTTTGGAATATTTTTGATCCATGGTTGGTTGAATCTGCAGATGCAGAATCTGAATATAAAAAGAGGCTGATTGTATTTGCTATACCTAAAAGATTCCTCAGAGCAAGCAGTTTCTCCCATCTTTTTATTTGCTCCATCCCTCTCTAAACTGGCATCAAAAATCTCATATGGGCACTCATTCATTTCTGCCTCAGCTTGCTTTGTCTTCCAACAGTGTACTACTGCACAGTCTCCCCACAGCCACAGTGAGGTCACCCAGCTTCATTTTCCAATCCAAAAGTAATGCTGCTCTGTGGTATTTCTATTAAATGCAAGAATCAGGACCAGCATCATCTCATCAAACACATCTTCCTCCAATCAAGATGACGAGGCCCAATAAATGAACAAATTTCTAATCCAAACTGGAAATGTCAAAATATCTGTTTAAGAATCTCCTATAGCTTCCTATTAATAAAATAAGTTCAAATTCCTCAATGTGGCATTTCAAAGCCTTCCAAAATATGCAACCAATCTGCACATGAAATCATATTATCTACCACTCTTTTCCAATTATATTTGTCTCCATGACCATCTCACACATTTATGTAACCTAGAATTATTTCCTGTCTTCTCTCATATAAATCCTATTGCCATTCAATATCCAGCTTACTGGCTACCTACTATGGCCAAGTCACTGGACTGGCCAACTGGCCACTCAAATCTTCCTCCATCATACAGTCTTCCTTCAATACTGTTCCCATATGGCATCCTGTTTCTCTACATCCTTACAATATTGATAGTATCATCCACTTACTCTATTATTCATTCACTCATTTTTTTCTTCTAAGACTTAATTCAAGCATTTATTTCTCACCTATTTCACTAGGAGTTTCTCCTAAAGTGATCATTCTAAAGCACTGCTATAATTATCCCTTGCTTGCTTGGTTGCCAATTCCTTGATTATCATACTTCTCATCATGGTACACAACATCTCTAATGACTTATCCCTTGCTCACATCTCCAGCCTGCTCTCCTACCACTAACCTGGTAAACCCTAGGCTCAGACCAGGTTCTTTCTGTTCATCGCACCCAGACTCCCTCAGTGCCTTTAACAGTGTGATTTTCTATCCTCAGTCTACTCAAGCACCACCTTTCCCTGAAGCCCTTGCCACCACTGAAATGCACACATCTACCATATAATCCCTCTTCTTCTCTTCCTGTATAAAACTCTATGCCCATTTATCAAACCATGCTTTAAGTATGGCTTTCCTTGTGTCTTTATCCATCAGTCTATGGGAGGCCACGCAGTGTCCAGACCAGAATCCACTTAACAAATACAACTGAATCACATAGTATTCATTATTACTCTTTAATAGTGTCAGGTTTCAATCACACCTATTAATATTTACCCCAGAAAACTGCCAGTCTTGTGAGAAACGGATAAAATCAGTATTTATTCTGTGTTCCCTACCTCACACAATCCTGAGCACATAGAAAGTACTCAGTAAATACCTGCTGCTGTTACTTTCTGAGACTAGCTGCCCAAGCATCATCTGATAGATCCTGTGTCCTATTCCTTCCTGGATTCACTAATGCTAACTGCCTCATGACACGAGGTAAGCTTGGTATTTTTGACATAATGCACATTGTATGTGGCATGATGAACACAATGGAGATGGCAAAGTTCCTTAATAAGCACATTTTTTAAAAATTAGTAACCAACAGGTCAAAACACTCGGATTTTAAAATGTAAAGAAATAATATACCTAGGAGAAGTACATGCATGATTCTATGAGGACTGAGGAGACATGGGCCCCTACATAAGTGACAGGGGCCAGTGTGAAAAATTGCCTTCCCACAACAGCAACGCCAGGTGGCGCAAGTGGTAAAGAACCTACCTGCCAATGCAAGAGACACGAGAGACAGAGGCTTTAACACTGGGTTGGGAAGATCCCCTGGAGAAGGGCAAGGCAGCCCTCTCCAGCATTCTTATTTGGAGAATCCCATGGACAGAGGAGCCTGGCAGGCTATGGTCCATAGGGTCAGACATGAGTGAAGTGACTTAGCACGCACAACAGAAATAGCAGTCATATTTACATGCTAAGCTCCTGGCATTATCTCTTTTGTGAACATTATCTCCTTTAGGTCTTCAAACAACCCTCTTCTTATCCTCATTATACAGATGAGGGAAAAGAGACTTGGAGACACAGATAGTGGAGAAGCCAGGATTTGAATTTCATGTGCCTAACTCCCAAGTTTCTGTTATTTTTACACTGGACTTTAATTACACCCCTACCCCTCACCAAATAATATACCCAAATAACATGATCTATTTTTTCTACTACTTCAAAGAGATATGAAATGATAAATGAGATCCTCAAAATTTAAGTATTCTCCTTCTTAAGGGAAAAGACACTAAAGCATCAAGAAGTATATGCTTATTGTTTCTGAAAAAATCTCTGAATGTGTGGCAACAACTGAATACTTCAATGGAAATGTTAATTTTTGCAGACTATCTATCTCCTCAAGATTCAGAGGGACCCAGGACTCCCCAGCATCTGTGTCAAGAGGAGTCCATCAGCAAGGTTCTGGACATCCCCATCCTGTGCTGCTACTTCTCGTGTTGAACTCTGACATGTGTATCTCATTACTAGACAGACAATAACCAAGAGTTTTAATGGAGGAAAACAAAAAGAAAGTGAAGATAAGAAATTTTAAGATGAAATAAAGGATTACTCACTTTATAGTCCCCCCAGAATGCATGAGGAATTTGGTGGTAAATATAGAGGAAAGAAACTAGTATCAGAAGCCTCAAGTCTTGGTTAGAGCCCCAACTCTCCTGCCAACTAGACAGATGTGACCCTAGACAGATGGATTAACTTTTCTGGGTTTCCATTTTTTCATATAGTATTAGTAAACCATAACAGTTTTCACAGAATTTATTGACCTGTTACTATGTGCCAGGTACTGTTCCAATTGCTTTGCATAAATTAATCATTTACTTCTCATCATGACTCTATAAGATAGATATCTCCTCTTCATTTTACAAAGAAACTGAGACTAGGCTAATAATTACTAAAGCTGAAATTCAAACTCCACTTGTCTAACCCCAGACTCCATACTCTTAAATACCACACTATATTACCTCCCATCCATAACATAAAATATCTACCTCTCTAGCTATTATTGTGATGATCCAATGAATTAGATAAAAACATCCCATAAACTCTAAAGTATATAATTTAAAATTTTATTATTTTTATATAATGAATGAGAAATCACTTGGTTTATACAAGTGAATAGCTAAATTTCAAGTCAAATGTAAAAACAGGTATAATTAATCTTGAATTCAGGACCATTTTTAAACTGTTCAGGGGGAGTCCTCTGGTGGCCTAGTGGTTTGGATTTCAGGCTTTCACTGCCATGGCCCCAGGTTCAACCCGTTTGGGGAATTGAGATCTTGTAAGCTGTGCGGATAGAAAAAAAAAGATGGGGGAATTCCCTGGTCTGGTGGTTAGGACTCCATGCTCTCAATGCAAGGGCCCAGGTTCAACCCCTCCTCAGGGAACTAAGATCCCACAAGCTGTGTAGCACGCACTGCCCCTAAAAAATAACAGTTTAATTATTCAGGGAAAGAGAGAACTTAAACGATTCTGGGTGACCCTAGAGAACCAGTTCAACAGTAAGGAGTAATGCAACTCAAGACAAACAAGAGAGTTTGTATTCCATTTAAAGCATTGCAATCTAAAATTTTTTGAGGGGGAGGTGGGACATGGAGAGGGCAACCCCTGCTTGCCAAACAAAACATGCCTGTAGTATAAACTATAACTACAGGCAAAAGGCTGGCTTTCCCAGTGGCCCTTGCCCTTTACCTCCACACTAAAAGCAAAAAGGTCAAATACTAAATGGCTATGAGATGTGAAGAAACTAGAAACAAAAGGTTTTTTTGGTTGGTTGGTTGGTTTTTAATTTCATATCCTGTTAAAGGAAAAATTTGCACGCTCTGACAATAAGCAAAAATTAGAGCTAGGCCCACAGCCTTAGCCAGAGGTGGCATGACCTGAACTCAGAGAACCATTAATGGAGGACCTTAAGAGCAGGGAATGGAAACAGGAGCAGAGAATGCCTTTCATTCTGGGTGATGTTGGGGAAACATGTGAGCCTGCCTCGCCCTTTCTATCCTTGGGGACACTGAAAATAGAACCATAAAATGTTCCCCAAGAGGTATAATCAGGCAGAGTGACTTGCAAAGACAATAAATACTCCATACGTGCTTGAACTATATAAAATATCAAAAGATTTCATGAGAATAAGGAGTCTTCAAGAACACATTAACAAAAGCGTATGAAAAGAAGTCCATTGGAAGTTAACTTCAAGAACAAACCAAATCAAATTTGAGGTCCCAATTCCTGATGCTTGAAGCTCATCCACTTCTCCTATCCCCGAACCCCCTCCTATACGCCCCCTGACTCACACACACACAACACCTCAATACACTTACATGCAACCTGAGAAAAACAGCAAAGCCCTAACCAAGAAGGAATTCATCCCCCTCCCTCCAATGTATTTTCAAGCATTTCAAGAACCCCAGGCATCTCCAAACTTCTAGTCCCTTGTGGCATTTAGCTCTATCCCTTCCTGAGAATCATTGGGGAAGACAATCTGATTACATGGGAAACTCTTCCAAAAGTTTGTAGCCAATAAACTCATTTCTATTTTGACTCCTGCCCTCTGGACAGTTAGGAGAAACTTGGCATTATTCATAGATCTTATTTTAAAGGTACTGAAGATAGTTAATGAAGCTAATTTAGCCCTTTGTGTGGTTCTTCTCTTGAAGTGTCCTGGGAAAGAACCAAAAATCACATGGGCTCCCAAATTAAACAGTGTGCCCATATGCTGACCAGTGGGGATCCAGTAAGAGCAGAAATAACAGTGTTAGGTTTTAATAGTCACCAAGAAGGGATAAAGATTCATGAATGTGTTGCCTAGCTAACACTGGATATTCATAAAGACAATAATAATACAAAAGACTTCAAGATATTAATACAGTAAACTTTATTTTTGACAGTTTTTACTAATGAGATTATTAAAAGTAGAATAATTACATAGACAAAAAATGTTCATCATTTCCTATGGGAAGCCTTGCTATTCAGAACACAGACCCTAACCCAGACAGCATCATCCAGCTGTTGTCAACCACACTTAGTGCAAGTTAAGAAAAAGGAAGAAAATGAACAGCCCTATTCATTCATTCAACAGTCATTTAAATACTAGTGTCCTACAGATAGGTGGAATGTCTTCCCTCGAGGAGCTCACGAGACTGATATTGTCTTCAGGTGAACAAGTCTTTCAAAAGAAACTTCTTTCTTTCAAAAGAAAACTAGTGTTCCAGACAATGATTTGTCCCCTACATGTGCTATCCACCCACCTCCATGCAACTATCTGCCCAGGAGGCTGCCCAACATGAACTATATTGAGAGGTTCCCATGTACTCTGCTTCCCATTGGGTTCTTCCAACAGATTCTGGCAGGAAATGAGGAATGGTGAGGGGGCAGGCAGTGAGTTCACCCTCATGAGGTCACTTTCAGACCTAACGGCATAACAACCCAGCTACAACTAGTCCTGAGTATTCCCAATATCTCCAGCTTTGTAGATCATCCCTATGAAATAAACTGCCCTTGATGAATGGGTGTACCATCTACTTTTTGTTATGACCCTGGCTGATATATCAAGATAAAGTGAAAATGTTAATGGCTCCCCTGACTTTTCTTTACCGCAAATATTTTCTCAGCTTTCTCTCCATGCAATCCGTCTTCACACTAACTTTCAAAATGCCTGGGTGCTTACGTGGCGCTATTTTCAAATTCTTCCCCAAATTGGCAAACCTGTTTAGTAGACCCCAGCCAAGTAGAAGAAACTTCAAGAAATAGCACCAAGGTAAATCTAAAAGAAACTGATGTAGACTAGCTGTGTTTTGTAACATGAGTGATGACCAAGCTCTAACTTGTATACACTGTAGTGTTCTAAAGTGGGGAGGAAAAGTAGGTTTTCTTTAATTAGAAAAAGAAGAAGAAGAAGGCTATTGTTTCTTCTTCACATCTCTAATTCAAAGAGATTAGCAACTTTCATATTTTTAACTTCAAGAAAATTTGCCTCAGGACAATGACAGCCAGTTTCCAAATGAACATAAGAGATGCAACTGCCTCGGAAGGTTCATGCTGAAAAGTTCCAGTAAATAATGCAGGAAAGGAAAAAGGAGGACTTCAAATATTTAAAAGATCAGCATCTATGAGGAAACAACACTGAAGAGGATTCCCAAAAGTAAATCTGAAAAACCAGCTAAAATCTAGAACCATCAGAGAGTATGTGCTCACAAGCATATGTCACACACACACAAAGAACAAAATGGACTCCTTCATCTATATTGAAGAGGACGTAATCTAATGAATCTGGAAAAAGGCTAGTAATTGGAGAATGTGGCTCTCAAAATATTTAGCATGCTTACTGGGGGCAGAAGCACAGTATTCAAGGCATCTCCCTTCCAACTGTAAAGAAAAAGACAAAGACCACTTCCCTAACCTAACTGACCTGCAATCTGAGTCATGGAGGGATCCAGGCTCTGAGAGGAGGCCTTCAACAAGGCAGGAACCCTGTATTTTATGTGAAACAGTTTGGGATTCCAGGTCCATGGGGAACATGAGAAAATGTCTATGATAGGTTTCTCATAGACCTCAACCATCATGACTTGTATTGGATGAGGTTGAACATTCTTAGGTGCCTGGCAACATACAATCTTTAATAAAAGATGATCTGTATGTGTACAGATGTGTGTGGTAAGACTATTAAAATGATAACATAAATCCAACAAGAAATAATAAGATGCAAAAGGAAAGAAAACAGCACCCTATGCGCTACTCTAAGTGAGGCCCTCAGACACAGTAACAGTGTCTCTAGGGGACAGGTTGGAAATACAGACTAGGGCCTTAGACCTGCTGAGTTAGAATCTGTCGCTTAACAAGAACCCCAGGTGATTTGTATTCACATTAAATTTGAAAACACTCCTCTAAAATATTTCCTACACTAGGGCCTTCTTAATAAATTAAGCACATAGGAAAGAATCAGTAGGAAAGAAGGGAAACTAAGAAATGCTGAATGTCTTCTAAGGCAAGATACTGCAAGGATATTTCATATGTGCTAACTGTTTAGTCTCCAAAAGGACCCTGAAATGTCAAAAGTATAATTTCTACTTTATAGAGGAGGAAATTGAGGCTCAAAAAGGTCAATAAATTAACCTAAGCTGCCCCTGAGAAAACCGTAATTGAAAAGGACACATGTACCCCAAAGTTCATTGCAGCACTATTTACAATAGCTAGGACATGGAAGCAACCTAGATGTCCACTGACAGATGAATGGATAAAAAAGCTGTGGTATATATATACAGTGGAGTATTACTCATCCACAAAAAGGAACACATTTGAGTCAGTTCTAATGAAGTGGATGAACCTAGAGCCTATTATACACAGTGAAGTAAGTCAGAAAGAGAAGAACAAATATATATTAATGCATATATATGGAATCTAGAAAGATGGTACTGATGCACCAATTTGCAGGGCAGCAATAAAGATGTAGACAGAGAACAGAGTTGTGGACACAGAGGGGGAAGAACAGGGTGGGACAAATGGAGAGAGGAACACGGTAAAATATACACTGCCATATGTAAAACAGATAGCCAATGGGAATTTTCTGTATGACTCAGGGAGCTCAAACTGGTGCTCTGTGACAGCCTAGGCAATGGCAACCACTCCAGTACTTTTGCCTGGAAAATCCCATGGACAGAGGAGCCTGGTAGGCCACAGTCCATGGGGTTGCTAAGAGTCGGACACGACTGAGCAGCTTCACTTTTACTTTTCACTTTCAAGAATTGGAGAAGGAAATGGCAACCCACTCCAGTGTTCTTGCCTGGAGAATCCCAGGGACGGGGGAGCCTGGTGGGCTGCCGTCTATGGGGCCGCACAGAGTCGGACACGACTGAAGCGACTTAGCAGCAGCAGCAGCAGCAGCAGCAGCAGAGGGGTGGGATGGGGTGGCAAGTAGGAGGGAGGTTTAGGAGGGAGGGGACATATGTATACCTATGGCTGATTCATGTTGATGTATGGCAGAAATCAATACAACATTGTAAAGAAAGTAAGCTTCAATTAAAAATTAATTTTTTAAAGAAGATACATAGAGCAATGTCCCTCTCTGATCCTACCTTCTAAATAACCAATGTTAATAGCTTAGGACATTACTGTTTTTTTTTTTTATCAGTGTCCTCAAAACTACACACATCTCTCTCCCTCTCCACATAGACACACAAAAAATTTTCCCCAACTTTGCATGCTGTGCTCAGAAGGAATTGTATTATACACATGATCCTGAAAACTTATTTTTTCACTTAATGATAAGTCATGGATTGTGAGAAAAAATTAACCTAAGCTAAGAGTCAAAGCCTGATAGGGTTGGCCCCAAAGTCCACCAGGCCAACCTTGTCTGCCTGCCTCAGAGCATGGAGGCTGTACCCAGACACTGGGCCCTGGTAAGAACATGGAGCAAAATGCATGCATCGGTTCAGTTCAGTTCATGAACTCTCAGTCATGTCCGACTCTTTGCAACCCCATGAATTGCAGCACGCCAGGCCTCCCTGTCCATCACCAACTCCCAGATACCAGAACTGAATATCCCTTCTGTTAAAATGAAAAATGGAATTGACCATGGGGCCCTAGGATGCAGGTATTTCTGAATCATCACAACTTCACTCCATCTTATCCCCAGGTTAAAAAGAAAAAAATCCACCTAGCTTGATGGTTTGGGGCTTGAAGGCCTTTTCCGTTATCCCTTTCCAAATACAATCCCACATACCTCCCCCTACAAACAGCCGCAACCCAAAGTGATTACAATATAAGGCTGACATGTTGGTATGATTTCTACAGCCTAATAATAATAATAGCAGCTAATACATTGAGTCAGACATTATTCTAAGCACTATTCATAAACTACCAAATCCATGAAGGAAGACTTATTGATAAATGCATTTTATAATGAAGAAACAGAAGCAAGGAGAGATTAAGTAAATTGACCAAGAACATTCAGCTAGTAAGTGAAGAGTCAGCATTTGAACTCAGAGTTTTGGCTCTAAGCTCTCAACCACAACACTATTCTTTACCCCCAAGGGGAGCAGAGCTTCAAGGGTGAACAAGGAACCCAAAATATAGAAGTCCCCAAAAGCTTTCTGGGCATACTTTTATCCATCATTAGCACAATTAATTCAATCCCTTTCATTGTTTAAATTCAAAACAAAGAAGGAAAGAAAGGAAGGGCAGCAAACACATACCAAGGTAACTATTATTGGGAAGATGGGAGGAGGCAAGACAGAATTGGAAGAAAAAAAAAAAAAAAGTTGTTGTGGGAAGACAGCAGGAGGCAGAAGCCTGGCCAGACTGATGGAATCAGACAAGAATATGAACCAAGTCATTGCTACTAAATACCAAAGGGCCTACAAAGGCCTGTGGTATAGGCTGGTGTTGCTTGCTTGGCTGGCAGACCATTTATTTTGGCTCTGACCTTTGAAGAATGCTAAATAATGATGATAATAATGGATGGGCAGCAGGCCTGCAATCTCCGTGGTTTGGCAAGTGTGTCCTGGAACTGCACGTCCCTGCCCGTGGTCAGAGGGACACTCCCACTCCTTGGGGAAGGTTCTTCATGTGGAGTTTTAAGCAGCACTGTCCTGACCCACCCTCAAGGTCCAAACTGCAAGAAATCTGATTGCAAGCCAAAGTGGACTCTCCAGGAGAAGGTAACTATTCTTCTTCCCCCAACATAATTGTTCAAATTAACACTTGTTAATTTTCCTCATATCACTCCAATTGCACAGAAAGGGACCCAACCAAAAGAGAACAGAATAACTTCCATGAATCATCATCTAGTTTGACCAAATCTGTAACTCAGTGGACACATTTGTCTGGGAGAAAGGATTCAATGTGCACAGTATTCAATTTACAAAGCCTTTACCATGAAGTGGGAAGAATCTTCAGGGTCAGGAAATGGTGGAGAGTGTTAAAAGAGTTGTTACAAGGGAAATCTGAGTTGTGCTCAAACATTATGCCAGGAGCATCTACTGAAGGTCACTGTAAGAAACAGTCACATGAATATCATTTTGCATTTGTTTTCAAACTGCTGGAGAGATTGCTTTGTGTGCTATAAGGAATCCATGTGAGGAAAGTGTTTTAGAATTTAGTACCCCTGGAGGAAACATTACCTTCTCTGGAGACCTGGAATGGTTTCTCTGGTTTGATCAAAAGACCTATATAAATTACTCTTTCCCTCTTCCGTTGGCTTCCAATAATCTCAGTAAATACAGTTAAACACAGAATTACACTAAGTAATTAACTTAGGGTGGCTTCCCAGGTGGCACAGTGGTAAAGAACCTGCCCGCCAGTGCAGGAGACGCAAGGGACACAGGCTCAACCCCTGGGTCAGGAAGATCCCCTGGGGTAGCGAATGGCAATCCACTCCAGTATCCTTGACTGGAAAATGTCACGGACAGAGGAGACTGGCGGGCGACAGTCCATGAGGTCACAAAGAGTCAGACACGACTGAGGGCCACACGCACAGTTAACTTATGTGTGCTTAACTTGGTGTGCTTTCATTCTTCTTTCCTTTGCCCTGGTTTTTAATTTCTAAGTTATTAATCTTATTGAATAAATATTCTTGGAGGTATAATTCCTACAATTTCCCATAAAAAGTAAATAGGCACTCGGTACAAGTAAAACAAAATTGAGACCTAACAGGCATCAAGTGAATAGTCACGTTAAGTAGGGCAATGATAATGATGGAGTATATTCTAAGAAGGAATATCATGTATGAAATGAGTCGCCAGTCCAGGTTCGATGCACGATACTGGATGCTTGGGGCTGGTGCACGGGGACAACCCAGAGGGATGTTGTGGGGAGGGAGGAGGGTTCAGGATGGGGAACACATGTATACCTGTGGCAGATTCATTTTGATATATGGAAAACTAATACAATATTGTAAAGTTAAATAAAATAAAATTAAAAAAAAAAGAATGTCAAGGAAGTCCAATAACCATATCCCATAAGGAACTAGTGAAAGAACAGTGAATGTGTGAGGAACCAGAAGATCTTCCTTAAACTTTAAAAGACTGTAATATCAAAAGAAGGAGAAAATTCAGAATTTAGATAGAAAGGATAGGTTGTGATTAAATATAAGAAAAAAATCTTCCCAATGACCAAAATGGTCCAGGAATGAAAAGGGCTAATTTGTGAAACAATGGGATTACTGGGGATACTCAAGTGGAGGTTAGAAAACTATTTCCTATGAATGTTGAAGAGCAGAATTATGCTTGGGTTGGGAGGTGACTACAATAAGTAACACCTAGATAGAGGGTCTCTGAAATCTGAGGTTCAGGAGCAGGAACCTCTTAACTTTAACTGCTAGGGAAACTATAGATTTCTTCACCTTCCCCAAGAACATAAATATTATATTCAACAAAAGATGAAGTTAAAAACAGAATCCCCAGAGACAAAAGGATTGGTACAACTCTGACTTAGGGAACTCATGCTTGCTTCAAAACGTACTTCCAAGAAAATAGATTTCCTGCCCTTGTGGAGTAGGAGAGGGAAGTAAAAAAAGAACTTCATAAAACACTAAGGAATATCTATTCTGGTCCATCCACCAAATGTGGGTTCTCAGACACACCTCTAGTTCCCACCCATCATCTTCATGAGGCCCCTTCAGGCACACACTGACTTGGGGCTACCAGAGCAGTTTACATCCACTCTCTGTGCAATCTGCCAGCTTCCCTCTGCACTGCATGATGTCTGATGTAAGGGCAGCCAGAGACAGGTTCACGTGATCTTTTATATAACACTTTAGACATACGTTCAGAGCTCTATACCACACACTGAGCTTCCCAGGTGGTGCTAGTGGTAAAGAACCCGCCTGCCAATGCAGGAGATGTAAGAGACGCAGGTTCAATCCCTGGGTTAGGAAGATCCCCTAGAGAAGGGCATGGCAACCCACTCCAGTATTCTTGCCTGGAGAATCCCATGGACAGAGGATCCTGGCAGGCTACAGTCCATGGGGTCGCACAGAGTTGAAAGCAACTTAACTTCACACGACTGAAGCAACTTAGCACGCAAGCCCATACCACACACTATGGAGAAGCAAATGTAGTGCCAAGACCCAATATACGCTTTCATGAACGGATCACCTTATTACAAATCTAGAGTCTAATTCAAAAGGCAGAAAAACTGACCAAGAACATTTGTCTTTTGGAAAATAAATGTCTGATTGCAATCTCTTTGTTCAAGTTTTCATTCCTTGTTAAGTACCAACATGTAGTCATTCCTGACAACTCCCCAAAGTTATAAATGTCATAACTAGTGTGTTCAACAAAAGACTAATATGAAAACAGAAACACTCTCCTGGATCTAAATACAGAAATGCCAGCCAATAGTTGAAGGGCAAATAATTTCTAACAGAACAGAAACTAATCTAGCCCAGGATATATACTCAGTTGGTACGGTAATTTGTCACAAAACACACCCATCCACTTTACACACCATCAAAACATGGAATGGGAGGCATTAACACTGTCTTAAATGGGGTAATAGAAAAAAAGGGGAGAAAAAGATAATGACGGTTTAAGAGATACCAGAGTAAGGATGGTCCCTGGCTGCTTTGCAAGGTATTAATAGATGCTGGACTCTCCATTCTTGGACCAGACAGCAGCCTGCAACATCAGGGACTGTCCTGACCACCGGTGCCTTGGATGGCTCTGCTCACTTTCACTCCCCAATTCACGAGTCTTTCCTTCCACTTCTTCTGGGAGGATATATTACTTATTCCTACAGCTTAAGTTTTAGCTCTTCAAAGCATTCTGGAATACTCTGTGCTTATGACAACATATGATGTAGTAATTTTGAAAAGTAAGTCATGTTTGCCTAACTTCAACTCAAGTTTCACATCTCAACTTACTCCATGAAGTCTTCCCTAAAAGCTGCCCCTCCCCATGTAAACTGGGTTCTTCCTATTTTTCTTTCTCACAGTCTATTTTCTTCACAGCATTTATTACAGTCTGTATATAGATATTTGTGTATGTTTGTTTAACACTGGTCTCTCCCATTTGTCTAAGCTCCATGAAGGGAGGGAGCATGTATCTGTTCACCTCTGTATTTCTAATATCTACCCTATCTGATGAAAATGAATGTTGAATGAATAAATGAACAAATGAATATATAATGTCAACATCCTGTTCTCCTACTAATCTGCCATATTCAAGACAGAAATATCCACCCAAGAAATGAACATGTACCAAATAGAAACCCTGAAACTGCTCAATCACTACTCAATCATATCATGACATTGGCACATCTTGGAGAGTGTGAAACACCACTTACTTTCCCTCTTATGCTTTATTTAGATTCATTCTTGCTTCGACTTCTGTGTGCTGCCATTATTGAAGAGATTGGTGCTCCCCATCGTGAACTGAGGCCCTGGGACAGAAGACCTTTACCCTTTTACTTTGCTTCTATACTTCTTCATACTGATTTTTAGTTTATCTTAATTACATGACTTAGCAACTAAACAACAAATTTCAGGAAACCAATAGACCAATTGTTTTCAAACAACTGGTACCAACCCATTACCTAATTATGGAATCAATTTAGTGGTTCAAAATATGTTTTTTAAATAGAAGCTAAGAGAGTATTCTTGCCTGGAGAATTCCATGGACAGTCCATGGGATAGCAAAGAGTGAGACATGACTGAGTGCCTAACATTTTCACTTTCACTTTTCAAGAGAATAGAATGGAAAGCACTGCAAGTAGAAAACATAAGCACTGTTTTGTGAAACTTTTCAGAGTGTGTTTGCCCTTGTATATTACATGTTATATTGCAATATAAAACACATTTTACATGAGTCATGGTCCAAAATTTTAAGAAACTTTAACTTAAATTAACTAATATTAGGGGAAATCTTGATAGCAATCTACAAATAGGTAGTTTATAGGTCAATGCTTATTTATGAATCCAGCTTTCCTTTCATTAAATATTAACAAGTTTCCTAAAATCTGCACAGAAAAATCTGATTCCTAATACTTTCAGCCTTAAACTATGCTGAGATTCTCTAGTTCTTGATACTGAGGCTAAAAATCTAACCTGTCCCAGAATCAGGCCAAAGCAGTCATGTCTACAGCTATAGGAATGTGGCCCTTTCCCCTTATGGATTCATCCTATTTCCTATTTAATTCCTCTCCTCGCCAGAAAAAGCCCTTCTCAATTCTCCCCTATCTAATAAGCAGATCTAATACTTCTCTTCTGAGCTACCCTTTGAAGTCTCTCCAACTATGATTGAATCCTAGTTCTTTCTTTGTACTCTGAGGTCTCCCCTCCCTATCCCTAACTTACCCTTTGTGATGTAATAAAAAATACATACTTGATTTTTGTTCTAGAACCTAAAACCCTTAGATCCTCTGGAGTGATGAGTGCCTTTTATATGCTAGTGAGAAGACTGGTAACTAGAGGCTCCCACCTAGCTTCAGAATGGAGGCTGGTCCCCAGAAGGAGCAATGCATGGACTAGAGTACTGGGACTTTCAGCCCAACCCACTCCCACACCGTCATCTCCAGGGAGGAGAGAGGGGCTAGAATTAAATCAATAACCAATAGACCATGATTTAATCAATTGTGCTTACATAATGAAGCCTCCATCAAAAAAAAAAACAAAAAAACTCTAAACAACAGGATTTGGAGAATTTTGATTTGGTGAACACATCAAAGTGCCAGCAGGTTAGCACACATGAAGAAGGCACAGAAGTTCTGTGGTCCTTTCTCACCCAGTACCTTCTCCTATGCATCTCCTCCATTTGGCCATTCCTGAGTTGTATTGTTTACAATAAACCAGTAATGGTAATTAGAGAGTAATAGTAAGTATTCTAGAGTTCTGTGAGTCACTCTAGAAAATGATTGAACCTGAAGAGAGAGTTGTGGGAACCCTTAATTTTATAGCTGGTTGGTCAAAAGGGCAGGTGACATGACAACCTGAGACTTGCACCTGGCATCTTAAGTGGTCAGTTTTGTGGGACTGAGTCCTTAACTTTTAGGATCTGACACTAACTCCAGGGAGTGTTAAAACTGAATTGGATTGAACGGATTGAAGGATACCCAGCTGGTATCTGGAGAGCTAGAGAACTGGTTGGTATCAGAAAAATGCCACACACTGGGTGTCCGAAGTGTTGTAAAAATAGGTCATATCCCTCCTTCCTTCAAAGTCCCAGCCACTTCTCTATCTCTTTCTTTTAGAGAGAGAGAAATATTCACAGTTACATTTTCTCATTCCCCAGGCTCCAAGACCATCTCCGCCACAGCTTCTCAATTTTTAGTATATATGTGCTGCTGAAAAAGTACCTCATTGCCTTTTCATAAAAATAGGTTTATGATCTGACCTCTGTTTAGTTCTTCTGCCATAAGCTCCTGCTGTTTTGAACACACAGTCCGTTCTCCTGTCAAACTAATTTCAGTTTTATGATAATCCTAAATTCTCTACGCCTCCATGTCTTTGCAAATGCTATTCCACCTGCACTCATTCAACAAACATTTACTGAGTACCAATTGTTGGAGAAGGCAATGGCCACCCACTCCAGTACTCTTGCCTGGAAAATCCCATGGACAGAGGAGCCTGGTGAGCTGCAGTCCACGGGGTCACAAAGAGTCGGACACGACTGAGCGACTTCACTTTCATTTTCCCTTTCATGCATTGGAGAAGGAAATGGCAACCCACACCAGTTTCTTGCCTGGAGAATCCCAGGGATGGGGGAGCCTGGTGGGCTGCCATCTATGGGGTCGCACAGAGTCAGACACGACTGAAGTGACTTAGCAGCAACAGTTGGAAAGGTGCTATTATAGGTTCTGGGCATATGACAGGAGGGTAAATGAGACCAGAATTCTATACTCTTCTCACTTAATAACTGTGGTTGATTGCTCTTTCACTGAGACTAAAATCAAGCAGCAACTCCTCTGGGAAATTTTCATGGCCTCCTAGAATTGAGTGACATACTCTAACTCTGGGCTCTATCATAGCACTTATTAGTACAACATAGTGGTTAAAACATATCAGTTTCCTCATCTCCAAAATGGGAGTTGCAAAAATTACTCATTTCATTGGGTTGTTGTAAAAATTTTAAAAGCCTAGAATACAGTTAGTGCACAATAAATGCTGGCCATAGTAACTGGCCAACCAGGAATCAATATCCCATGCCACTCCAGGTTCTTTCCACCTACCATTCCCATGGCCTGGAAAGTTGTTCCTCTGAAATATCTGCTCAAATGTCACCTTATCAGACACTTTCCCACATTCCCCTAAAAGATATTAACACCCCCTACCACTCTCCACCTCACACCCTGCTTTGTTTTTCTTCAAGGCTTTTACCATCTTATGTTATCTTTTCCTTTATTTTCTGTCTCCCTTTAATCAAATGTAAACTCTATGAGAGAAAGCACTTTTTTGTCACTACCCTATCTCCAGTGCCTAGAAAAGTGCCTGCTACAAAGTAAACATTCTATAAAATTTTGCTAATTGGATCAATGCATGCACTAAATGTGGGTTCTTTGAATCATAATATTTTCAGAAGGTACAAAGATTTTCTTTTCTTCACAGTATTCAAAATGACAATGAGTCCAATGAATTGTTAAGATTATGGGTTATTTTTTAATTTAATTTTAACATACTTTTAAATCCTCCAGTGTTTTTTAATGAGAAGGTACTGGGTTTTATAACAAGAAAACTAAATATCAAGGAAACTATAATCATTCTTGATGAAATCACAAAAAACCTGGAGTTTGTAAAAATATGTTTTCACCCATTTAAGATGAGCCATAAGATAGAGGCTCTTATCTATTTATGGCTATTTATGGCTATCTATCTCATCTATTTATGGCTCTAGGAACCCACAGCTCATCAACTAGCCTCAAAACTAAAACTCACACTTAAAAATTGTTCGTATTCTCATTGCCATTACTTTTAGTCAATATTTACATATTTTAATTACAATACTACAGTTAGAAAATACATCATTGATCTTAAATTTCTGGTCAACAAGCAAAAACTCCCACTTAACTACTTTATAACAATATGTAAAGGCTATATAACACCTATCTCCTTTCTCCAGTAGACAGGAAACTAGGAAACAGAAATTTAAACTAAGAGAGCATGAGACTTTAATAAAGTATGAAGAATACAGCTGGGGATAAAAGAGATGTTTCCACCTCATCAAGAGAAATTTGCACCTTTGAACACATTTGACTGAATTCTAATAAGGCGAATGAACCTAGAGCCTAATATACAGAGTCAAGTAAATCAGAAAGAGAAAGACAAGTACCATATATTCATGCATATGTATGGAGTCTAAAAAGATATTAGTGATGATCCTGCTTGCAGGTTAGCAAAGGAGACACAGAGAACAGAGTTGTGGAAGTGGTGGGACAAACTGAGAGAGTAGCACTGAAACATATACATTACCATATGTATAATCAGATAGTCAGTGGGAATTTACTGTATGATGCAGGAAGCTCAAATCTGGTGCTGACAACCTAGAGGGGTGGGACGGGATGGGAGGGAGTATCAAGAGGAAGGGCATATATGTATACCTATATTAAAAAGCAGAGACATTATTTTGCCAACAAAGGTCCCTCTAGTCAAGGCTATGGTTTTTCCAGTGGTCATATATGGATGTGAGAGTTGGACTGTGAAGAAAGCTAAGTGCCGAAGAATTGATGGTTTTGAACTGTGGTGTTGGGGAAGACTCTTGAGAGTCCCTTGGACTGCAAGAAGATCCAACCAGTCCATTCTAAACGAGATCAGCCCTGGGTGTTCTTTGGAAGGAATGATGCTAA
Organism: Bos mutus; assembly: GCF_027580195.1. Lineage (NCBI taxonomy): Eukaryota > Metazoa > Chordata > Mammalia > Artiodactyla > Bovidae > Bos > Bos mutus. Next base: position 47,745,068 of record NC_091626.1, on the reverse strand, counting down.
GGCTGAAACTCCAGTACTTTGGCCACCTCATGCAAAGAGTTGACTCATTGGAAAAGACTGATGCTGGGAGGGATTGGGGGCAGGAGGAGAAGGGGACGACAGAGGATGCAATAGCTGGATGGCATCACCAACTCGATGGACGTGAGTTTGAGTGAACTCTGGGAGTTGGTGATGGACAGGGAGGCCTGGCGTGCTGCAATTCATGGGGTCGCAAAGAGTCGGACACGACTGAGCAACTGAACTGAACTGATGGCAGATTCATGTTGATATACGGCAGAAACCAACACAATATTGTAAAGCAATTATCCTCCAACTAAAAATAAATTTTTAAAAAAGAGAAATTTACACCTTTAGAAACACCTCTATTTGGGTAGCCATTTATGTAGTATAGGAATGGACCCAGTTTCATAGGAATGGATCCAGTTTCACCGACTGTCTTGCTCCTTGAACACCTCCTGTATAATACTCCTCATCTGAAAATATAAGAGGCATGGGATAAAATTCAGAAAGTTTAAGTTGGAGCCCAAGAGGGATAGTCTTTACTAATACCATTACCATGGCAGCTCTGCTAATTCACATGCTTAGACTTATGAGACATGCTTTCCTATGTGCATAAGACAGACAAAACCCTTAGCAACTAAGGAAACTAGCCAAGGATTATAGTCACATTGTCAATAACTGGTGTGACACAGACTCCAACTACTCAGAATGCAGAGCAGCCATAGGAGGGAAAAGAGAGATATTTGGTAGATCAGCCTTACATAAAAGATAACAACTCTTTAATAAACATATAAATGAATAACTCCTCTGGATTAAGTTTAATTGCAAAATTGATAGACTCTCAAACAGTTATACTAAATAAAAGCCCAAATAATTATTTACATTATCATCAGCAAATTATCACATTGCAAATGACATCACAATTTTTTTCTTGATTCACTTAGGCACCAGACTGCACAGTGGGGATCCAAAGAATCAAAAAGGGATAGTCTCTACAACATGGGGGAGATAGCCAATATTTTATAACTATAAATGGAGTATAACCTTTAAAATCTGTGAAACACTGTATTGTATACCTATAATTTATATATTGTTCAGCTACTATACTTCAGTTTTTAAAAAGGCGGGGAAGGGAGGATAGCCTCTGTGCTTGAAGACCTCACCAGAGTCTAGAGGGAAACATGTTTCGAATATAAAATAATAAGCGTAATAGTGTAGTTAATGTTGTGATCAGATAGGCCAGGGAGTTTGATCAAGGCCAGGCAGGAAGTAGGGGGAGGGTGTCCCTTAAACAGTTTACTACTTAACCCACAGTTCCAGGTGGCCATCCCACAAAAGCATGCCAAATGACACGGATGGTGAGCGAGCAAACACATGACTGGTTCAGTAGCCAACCATACAACCACCAGTCTCCTCCCACCGATGAGGCATCAACCTACGAGCAAAGGGCAGCACTGTTTATCTTTTCTTTCGTATAATGTACCAACTAGATGACTAGAGAGACCTAAAAGGTCAAATGACCACTCTGACTTCTATCAACACCACCCACTGGGGAAGGAAGAAAAGGTTAATACACACAACAGCATGCACATGACAGGCAGCCATCTGCCCGTGTCAGGGCTCTTGAGTCCACCTGTTCTCTGCAGAAGCTCTGGCTCAAATCCGACATTTATCTAGACAGGCTGCAGTATAATTTTTATAGTTAGATATATTATTAATCAACCTCTTTTAATCCAACATAAAGCCTGAAAGAATTAAGCCTATGTAGCATAAACCCCTTAAAAGATTATAATAATTAGAGATACAGAGACATGTAAATATTTATTAGTCAAACCAAATTCGTGTTGCCTGGTATTTTCTTCGGAGCCTGCCCATGTCATTACACTGAAATGCGATATATACAAACCCTGAGTGACTGCAAGTGAAATAATGTGACCCTATATAAACAGTGACAGTTTAAAATTATATTTGCTTGGGTTATTTTTATGCTAGATATCTCAAACAGTTTATTCCAAGCTTAGTACATTTTGTTTTCTAAACAAAACAATGAAGGAGAACATAAAAAAAACTTAAATAGCAGTACAACAATCATTTTAGTTCTCTGACAAATTCTTTGAGAATTTGTGATTTGTAACTCATCAGTAGTTTTCATACAACAAATACACATTGTAGTTATTAAAACACATAATAGAAGACTAAATTGTTACAGTATCTCTTTTTCACTTTTAAAGGGCTTTATAGACTATTTTTTAACTATTATTAACAAAATTAATCCACCTTTGTAAAAAAGAGAATTTATGTCACAAACTTAACCTAAGGCATTCTTTTGGATAGGCAGCAGACTCCTACTTATCAGTTCAGTTCAGTCACTCAGTCATGTCCGACTCTTTGTGACCCATGGACTGCAGCAGGCCAGGCTTCCCTGTCCATCACCAACTCCCAGAGCTTGCTCAAACTCATGTCCATTGAGTCGGTGATGCCATCCAACCATCTCATCCTCTGTTGTCCCCTTCTCCTCCTGCCTTCAATCTTTCCCAACATTAGGGGCTTTTCCAATGAGTGAGTTCTTTGCATCAGGGAGCTTCACCTTCAGCATCAGTCCTTTCAATGAACATTCAGGACTGATTTCCATTAGGATTGACCGGTTGGATCTCCTTGAAGTCCAAGGGGCTCTCAAGAGTCTTCTCCAACACCACAGTTTAAAAGCATCAATTCTTCAGTGCTCAGCTTTCTTTATGGTCCGATTCTCACATCCATACATGACTATTGGAATAACCATAGCTTTGACTAGATGGACCTTTGTTGGTAAAGTAATGTCTCTGCTTTTTAATATGCTGTCTAGGTTGGTCATAGCTTTTCTTTCAAGGAGCAAGCACCTTTTAATTTTGTGGCTGCAGTCACCATCTGCAGTGATTTTAGAGGCCCCAAAAATAAAGTCTCTCACTGTTTCCATTGTTTCCCCATCTATTGGCCATAAAGTGATGGGACCAGATGCCATGATCTTTTCTGAATGTTGAGTTTTAAGCCAGCTTTTTCATTCTCCTCTTTCACTTTCATCAAGAGGCTCTTTAGTTCTTCTTTGCTTTCTGCCATAAAGGTGGTGTCATCTGTATATCTGAGATTATTGATATTTCTCCCTGCAATCTTGATTCTACTTTGTGCTTCATCCAGTCTGGCATTTCACATGATGTACTCTGTTTTTAAAATATAACAGGATAAACCTAAATCATATGATGTGATTCACTGAGAAGGACATCACCCATGTATTTCTTGGCGGGGAGTGGGGAGTGAATCTTGATCTGATAATCAGGCAACTATCTTGACACATCCATCTGAAGGAACTTGAGAAAAGAAAAGAGGTCTAGACTCTTCAAAAATGTCAAGGCCATGAAAAACTAAAAAACCTTGGGAATTGTTCTAGAATAAAGAAAACTAAAGAAGTGAAGTGAAAGCGAAGTCGCTCAGTTGTGTCTGACTCTTTGCGACCCCATGGACTGTAGCCTACTAGATTCCTCCGTCCATGGGATTTTCCAGGCAAGAATACTGGAGTGGGGTGCCATTTCCTTCTCCAGGAGATCTTCCTGACCCAGGGATTGAACCCAGGTCTCCCGCATTGTAAGCAGACACTTTACTGTCTGAGCCACCAGGAAGTCCTAAACTAAAGAAACATGACAGTTAAATGCAATGATTGGATCAGGAAAGAAAGAAAAAAAACAGAGGAGAAGCTATAAAAGACATTATTATTAGGGCAATTGGAAAATATGGATACAAACTAATATGCATGCGAGGTAATAGTATTGTATCTATGTGAAAATTATATTTGGTTGTGTTGAATAATGACTTGTTCTCAGGGGATGAAGTATTTGGGGACTATGTCTGCAATTAACTCTCAAATGGTACAGGGGAAAAAAGTAGAAAAAAAGATAAATCAAATGTGGCAAAATGCTTATGAGGACTAAGGTGAAAGACATATGCATGTTCATTGCCTATTCATATACTTTTTCTATACATTTGGAAATTTTCTTGTAATAAAAATTTGAGAAGACTCACAGAGATTTGTGGTTGCTAAGGGGATGGGATTACTAGATGCAAACTATTACACAAAGAATGGATAAACAACAAGGTTCTACTATATAGCACAAGGAACTATTTTCAATATCCTGGAATAAACCATAATGGAATAGAAAGTTAAAATAAATGTTTATATATGTATAACTGAGTCACTTTGCTATAGAGCAGAAAGTAACACAACATTGTAAATCAACTATACTTCAACTAAAAAAATAAATTTTAATTAATTAAAAGTTGAGAAAAAACTTTAAGTGCTACACTGACAATCCATCTAGGAGTTCTCTGGTGGTCTAGTGGTTAGAACTAGTGCTTCACACCAGTCAGAATGTCTGCGATCCAAAAGTCTACAAGCAATAAATGCTGGAGAGGGTGTGGAGAAAAGGGAACCCTCTTACACTGTTGGTGGGAATGCAAACTAGTACAGCCACTATGGAGAACAGTGTGGAGATTCCTTAAAAAACTGGAAATAGAACTGCCTTATGATCCAGCAATCCCACTGCTGGGCATACACACTGAGGAAACCAGAAGGGAAAGAGACACGTGTACCCCAATGTTCATCGCAGCACTGTTTGTAATAGCCAGGACATGGAAGCAACCTAGATGTCCATCAGCAGATGAATGGATAAGAAAGCTATGGTACATATACACAATGGAGTATTACTCAGCCATTAAAAAGAATTCATTTGAATCAGTTCTAATGAGGTGGATGAAACTGGAGCCTATTATACAGAGTGAAGTAAGCCAGAAGGAAAAACACAAATACAGTATACTAACGCATATATACGGAATTTAGAAAGATGGTAACAATAACCCTGTGTACCAGACAGCAAAAGAGACACTGATGTATAGAACAGTCTTATGGACTCTATGGGAGAGGGAGAGGGTGGGAAGATTTGGGAGAACAGCATTGAAACATGTAAAATACCATGTATGAAACGAGATGCCAGTCCAGGTTCGATGCACGATACTGGATGCTTGGGGCTAGAGCACTGGGACGACCCAGAGGGATGGTATGGGGAGGGAGGAGGGAGGAGGGTTCAGGATGGGGAACACATGTATACCTGTGGCGGATTCATTTTGATATTTGGCAAAACTAATACAATTATGTAAAGTTTAAAAATAAAATAAAATTTAAAAAAAACAAACAAACAAAAAAACAAAAAAGAACTAGTGCTTCACTGCTGAGGCCTGGGTTCAGTCCCTGGCTGGGGAACTGAGATCCTGCAAGCTGCACAACATGGCCAAAACGACAGCAACAACAAGAGAACCTAACTAGATGTGTGATATTACAACAAGTAATAATGTGTCATAATTTATAATATTATGCAAAAAAATTGAAGCAAATCAATGAAAATGGCTAAAGTATCCTGCATTAAAACATAGGTTTCTGTGAATTATTCCTAAAGGAAATGTACATTTAAACTTTTTTCTGATAAATTCTTTATCCAATTTTCTTTTCCTAACCATAGCAACTTTATTTGAAAAATGAAAATATTTATAAAAACTAACAAATACTTTAAGTCATAAAAATGAACATAAATATAACTTAAATTATATAAAGTAGCTCTTCCTCATTTTTATATTTGTAGACTTCTCTACAGCATGTAGAATTTAAAATATTTTAAATTTTACTGATTGCCTGAATTTTTGCATATATTTTACAAAGCAATGACACAATTTTATAAAAAGAAACAATCAGATATTCTCTGGATATCCTTGTAACCACAGGAGTCATGACCAATTTTACCTTCTCTGTAACTTACTTCAATTATAGGAGATTATGGGCTTTGATGACCACACATAAAGTTCCACAGGGCTCTGTTCCCACTTGATTTAAATAAACACAGTCAAAATTAACAACTGGTTAATAGCCCAGAATGTTGTCTTATGTGGAATGTTACCTAAGATCTTTGAAACAATTATATTTTATTTGCATGTTTAAAATAATTAAATCAACATATTGGTCAAAGAGGAACCTGGGTGGCACTCATTAAAATGTATCATTTGAAAGTGATACCTAAAAAAGCCAAACTCCTCTTATGTTGTCCTTAGTAAGACCATACTGATACAAAGCAGGGCACCCGAGTATTAACAGCACAACCTGGGTTTCTAGAAGATGAATTTAAAGAACTTTCCCTGTTTATTATAAGAAATGAAATTAAATGGGAATCCCCACTCCTGCTCCCATTATGGCTCCAAAGAAGTTATGATATTCCGTGCCAAATAATTTAATTACAGGGTAAATTACTTTAACATGTCAAATTGTCAAACTGGCAGTTGAATAGTCTACATGTGTGAAATGAAACTTTAGCCAATGTTAACTTTGCCCTTCAGACACCCAAAAAACAAATCCATCTCCTTCTCTGAAAAATTTTACTCTCTAAAAGATTTACTCTTGACAAAATTTAAAAACAATAGAAACTCTGGCTTTTACATTACTCATTTTAGTCACTTACTGTGGGATCTCTTGTCATATAACAGTAAAATGATAACCAGAGAAATATAAAGTTGTAAATTAAGGGTAAAAAGCATGAAGTATACCACACTGGACAACAGAATAGACTGATAATAAAAAAATTAAGTAACAAGGCAACTGACAGTATTTACAACACCTATCTCTAACCAGTGTCAAAGGTCTGGCACCTCAGTAGGTCAGCTTCAGAACAGCTTTACCATCCCGTGTTTTATATTTCATAGCAAAGCAGGATCTTTTCAATAATAAACAATAATTTGATTGGAAATTCTATAGGTATGGCTTTTCCTCTTTAACTTTTTTTCCTGAATGGTAAGGCTATAATCTAATAATGACTATCTATGATTCCCTAGACAGAGGGGCTTCCCTCATAGTCAGCTGGTAAAGAATCCTCCTGCAAGGCAGGAGACCCCGGTTCGATTCCTGGGTTGGGAAGATCCCCTGGAGAAGGCAAAGGCTAACCACTCCAGTAGGCCTGGAGAATCCCATGGAATGTATAGTCCACGGGATCAAAGAGTCAGACACGACTGAGTGACGTTCACTTTCATACAGAGTGAGGCAAATGGTACTCCTGTCCCTGACCCTGAGCTCCAATTGGAACTCAGATAAAAAATGGGAAAGGAGATTCAACAAAGTCTTGGGGGAAAAAAAAAAAAACAAAAACAAAGCTTGTAAATCTGCTCAAACATCCCAATCCAGAAACATCCAACGCTGCCCTTGAGGGCCACCTAATGACCAAACTTTCACCTAACCTTAGACATTCCGTGGAATGGGGAGAGATGCCCACCTGCCAAGGCCCTGAAGTACCCTACTGTACCACATGGTTCCCACTGTATTATGGCTCTCTGTACCTACAGATGACTCCTTATGGGCAGAATCAGCAAGACTGCATCCAAAGAGTATCACCAATTTCCTCAAGCAGAATATTTTGCAAACCAACAGAGTGGGACTTTATCCAGAGAAGAAAGGTTCAAAATGGCAAATAATAAACAAAATGTATAATAATATGCTTCAGCTTAAATGTCACTCCCTACATCAGGAAGTTATTGCTACCCACAATAAAACTCAGGTTTACCAACAACTGGTAATTGTTTCATTGGTCATTTTTTCTCTTCCTCCCTTCTCTTACTTTAATTCTTTGTACTAATCACATAACCAAAAGTAATCTTTCTCCAAGTCATTCTCTATCATTGCTAAATTTCATTTTCCTTATAGAAATTAATATATATGAAAGTATTTTGCTCATTTGTTTCTTATATTCAATATCTGTCCCTCCCTTCTAGAATATAAGCACCTTGCCTATTCTTATTGCTCTGGGCCCAGTTCTAGTACAGTGCCTGGTTCAATAAACATTGTTGAATAAAGAAAAGTAATGTTCTTTTTACTATCCTAAATCCATTTGGTGTTCATGGAACTCTGCATCTAGAGTTAGAAAGAAAAAAAAAAGGCTTCTAATGAAACCAGCCTAGTCATTTTCTAGTGACCCAGAGTACCTCACATGCAGAGAAAATGTACCTTTTGTTAACTGGAATGAGAATTATAAACTATTATTACATTATTATCATCATCTTAATAATCTGGTGATGGTAACAATAGTGATCATTACCACTTATGAGTTAGGCTATGTATTTATGTACATTAATCTTGGCAACAACTTTACTGGGTAAATATTATTACCTCAATTTTACACACAAAGAAGTTCAGAGGTTAAATAATATCCCAAGGTCACACAGCTCAAGGGTATAAGCTAGGAATCCAAGGTCTGGTCGACTCCAGAGGCCATGCTCTTCCCATCACACCATGCTGTGAGATGCTGAGCTGAAATCATCTTCTTTTCATTCCACCCTTAGTCTTCATGATCAAGTTCCTTTCCTATCTTTTGATCCCTTACCAATTTTGCTACTATTAAAATTAAGAAATTATATGTGTTCATCCATACTCTAATCTCCAATAGGACTTCTAAAGCATCTGTATACTCAGTAGCCAAGAAAAATGTAATGAGAAATATTTTTTCCTTGGTTATTCACTTAGGAGATACCTGAATAAAATATTATTAAATTATTTTTAAATGGCTACATTATTCACTGCTTACTGGCTTCAGTGCAATAGTTCACAAATGTAGTGTTTTTCTAGTCTTACTCCTAGTATTTTCATCTAGAATTTGACCCCAACCTCTTGCTTTTATAATCAAAGGACTTAATAAGTTGCAAAAAAGTCATAATAGTCTTGCTAAAATGCATCCCAACACTGAAAAAGTAAAACTTATAAATTGTTCAACATGCTTTTAAGAGAGTGAACTACTAAAATTTTAATAGGGAAAAATATTTTAAAAAATAAAAATTATATCTATAAAGACTAAGTCTAAAAATCAAATTTGAGAAATAGGAAAACTTAATGAGACTTTCTTATGAGTTTTCATTAAATTTTTCAAAGATACTAAATTAAACACCATCACTTCAAGGGCTGTGGGTTATTTGCAAATTAGGTTATTGCTCTTAGTTTTAATGGCAGGAAATAAGCAGTGCAACTTTGAAAAGCTTCACAGTGATTTACAGTATATCTGAATCTTTCCTCAGAACCATGGGAGCAGGATTTCACTCTCAGTTCTCACCCTTACTTTTTTATTGTTCCTTTCTTTTTATTTTCCTTTTTCAGTTATGAATTTATTTTAATTAAAACTAAGAGCTTCTACCCAGAAGTAAAAATGTGTGTGGTCAATGAAAAGCTTGGTTACTCCAGGATCTCAATATAGTGAACACTAAAATTATAAAGTTTATTTTGTCCAACAAATTCCCAATTGCTAAGTTTATTAAGCAAAGTAATTCTAGGAAAGAGAAAATAGAAATGTGGTGGGTACTTTCACAGGGATAAAAATATCAATTAGCAATACTAGGAGAGTCCTGTTACATTACTACACTATAACAAGTACCTTTCCCGCAGTGTTCCAATTTCATTAGAGTTTGAACATAGCTTTCTAGTGTTTTGTTTTGTTTTCCAATAATGATTTATTACTAAAACCCAGAATCTTGAAAACTCCAACAGAAGATTTGGATCATACAAGCATGAGTTTAATTATTATTAGGCAACTCTTTAAAAAATCAGTCTTTTTTTTTTAATTTTAAACTTTACAATATTGTATTAGTTTTGCCAAATATCGAAATGAATCCACCACAGGTATACCTGTGTTCCCCATCCTGAACCCTCCTCCCTCCTCCCTCCCCATAAGAAAAACACCAATACAGTATACTAACGCATATATATGGAATTTAGAAAGATGGTAACAATAACCCTGTGTACGAGATAGCAAAAGAGACACTGATGTATAGATCAGTCTTAAAAAATCATAGTCTTAAGAATTTATTTACCCGATAGACCACAGAATCCTAGTGCTAAAGGGTCCTCAAAGATTTAGTAGTCTGTATTCACTTATTATGCCAGTGAGGAAACTGAGACGCAGAGACAAAGCCTTCCCCTTATTTACATACCTGGAGAGAAGTGGCAGCCTGAATCAGAACCAGGTCTGTTTTTCAGTCACATACTCTCAGAGTAAAAATAAATGCATTCTCCTATGAGAAGATACTGTTTTCTTTGGAACAAAGTATTCATGTTATGTTTTTCTTTAAGTCATTCAAATGTAATACTAATAACAGAGGGAAATGGCTATTTAGCATGTGATGGTAAGTGATAATTCACTAATTTAATCCAATCCAATTAATTGCCTCCTTTATACCAGATATTGGAAAGATGCTCACAAGAAAGTGATATGATCGCCTCTTTCTTCAGGGAGAGAAGTTTTTAAGATTCCTTTCTGCCAGACTGGGTGCACTTTTTTTATTCTCAACAGATTTGTATGTCCTTCAATACTAAAAAGGCATCTCCACTATCAATTACCAGTGCCTCGCTCAAGCCCTAGAAGGGCTGAATGAACCGGGGTCAACTACCTAACGACTATACCCTCCAAAAATTTTGTTGTGTTGTTGCTGCTGTCTTTGCTGTTTGGTGTTTTTATACCTTATAGGGAAGTAGAAGTAACATCAACATGTTATAAAAATAAAACCTGCCTTACCTTTTTTATATAACAGAATGTCAAGTAAATGATCCTCTAACTACTCTCCAAGAAGTCTCTGAGAGGTTAAGACTATGGTCTAAGAGGCTGGCAGTCAACCTTACTTTGTAGAGTTAAGTGGCCTGGCATATGGATCATTGTAAAGTTCTTTGAATTTCTCCATGTGCCAAACAGATGCTAAACTGCATTATTCAGATTCAAAAGTACGTATCTTACTATTAGGAAAATATTCCTACTTATAATACAAATCAGTAGTAATTTTAGTTCCCTTGAATAAGCTTCTAAACATACGAGGTCAAACATGTGGTAGACCTAAGAGCTCTGGGGTTCATTTAATGAAGCAGGTGGCTTATTTCAGAGAAATCTTAAATCCCTGACTCTGTCAGGCTATTTGTGTCCAAGTGCTTTACTTCAAAATGAAATTAAAAGGGGTAGATTATTTTCAACTCAAGGAAGATAAAATTGAACATACATACATACAATGATCCCATCCTATCAGTTCAGTTCAGTTGCTCAGTCGTGTCTGACTCTGTGACCCCATGAACCACAGCACGCCAGGCCTCCCTGTCCAACACCAACTCCCGGAGGTTACCCAAACTCATGTCCATTGAGTTGGTGATGCCATCCAACCATCTCATCCTTTGTTGTCCCCTTCTCCTCCTGCCTTCAATCTTTCCCAACATCAGGGTCTTTTCAAATGAGTCAGCTCTTCATATCAGGTGGCCAAAATATCAGAGTTTCAGCTTCAACATCAGTCCCTCCAATGAACACCCAGGACTGATCTCCTTTAGGATGGACTGGTTGGATCTCCTTGCAGTCCAAGGGACTCTCAAGAATCTTCTCCAACACCACAGTTCAAAAGCATCAATTCTTCAGCACTCAGCTTTCTTTATAGTCCAACTCTCACATCCATACATGACTACTGGAAAAACCACAGCCTTGACTAGACGAACCTTTGTTGACAAAGTAATGTCTCTGCTTTTCAATATGGTATCTAGGTTGGTCATAACTTTCCTTCCAAGGAGTAAGCGTCTTTTAATTTCATGGCTGCAATGTATTTGTTTAAATATGACCAAAGTGACCTTTGCTCCAGAATTATCAGTTTAAAAGAATTCAAACAGAAAACTGGTTTGAAAAGGGTTGGATATTTACAATATAAAATATGTTAATGCTTTAGAGAGATAGAGATAGAGAGAGTTCTTATGGAGTAATAAGATGATTAATGAATACTCCAGGAGCAAATGAGCTAAGTAAACATACAGAGTCAAAAAATGCAAGTGACTAATAAAAGATGTGGAAAAGTTGTTTAAACCATCTAATAATCAAACATATACCCATGATAGCATCTATCAGAATGGGAAAATTAAAAGATTGATAGAATGTTAGTAAGCCTGTGGGAAATGGACTCTCATGCAATGTTACTGCATATTACAACTGGCCCTTAAACAACATGGGTCTGAACTACACAGGTCCACTTATACACAGATATTTTTCAATAGTAAATGCTATAGTACCACACCATCTGTCTGTGTTGGTTGAACCCATGGATTCAAAGGAACTGGTATAGGGAGGGTCGATTATAAGTTATATGAGGATTAGCCAATGTGTTGTTCAAGGGTCACCTGTAAGTGGTAATATCTTTCTAGATGACAATTTGACAATGAATTTCAAAAGTTAAAGCAATCAGGAACAAGGCAAGGATGTCCCCTCTTACTATTGCTTTTCAATATCATAGTGGAAGTCCTAGTGAGTGCAGTAAGATGAGAAAAGGAAATGAAAGCTATGCAGATTGCAAAGGAATAAATAAAACTGTCTGTTCACAGATGACATGATTATCTAGGTTAAAAATAAATTTAAAAAAAATCAACCAAAAAACTCTTGGAACTAACAAGCAATTATAACAAGGCTATAGGATACAAGATTAATATACAAAAGTCAGTCACATTCCTATATAACAGCAATGACAAGTAGAATTTGAAATTTAAAACACAATATTATTAACATCAGCAAACAAAAAATACTTAACTAAATCAAATAAAATACAATCAGTACAAGGAAAACTAAAAAACTGATGAACAAAATAAATGAACTAAATAACTGAAGAGATACTCCATGTTAATGGATAGGAAGACTCAACAACGTCAAGACATTAGTTCTTCCAAACTTGATCTATAGATTCAATGCAATCCCAATCAAAATCCCAGCAAGTTATTTTATGGTTATCGACAGATTCTAAAGTTTATATGGAGGGGCAGGAGACCCAGAATAGCCAACATAATGTTGCAGGAGGGGAATAAAATTGGAGGACTGACACTATCCAACTTCAAGACTTACTATAAAGCTACCGTAATTAAAACGTGTGGTTAGCAAAAGAAGAGACAGTTCAATCAACAGAATGCTACTGCTGCTGCTAAGTCGCTTCAGTCGTGTCCGACTCTGTGCAACCCCATAGACGGCAGCCCACCAGGCTCCCCCATCCCTGGGATTCTCCAGGCAAGAACACTGGAGTGAGTTGCCATTTCCTCCTCCAACGTGTGAAAGTGAAAAGTGAAAGTGAAGTCGCTCAGTCATGTCCAACTTGTAGCGACCCCATGGACTGCAGCCCACCAGGCTCCTCCGTCCATGGGATTTTCCAGGCAAGAGTACTGGAGTGGGAGAGAGGCCAAAAATAGACTTACATAAATATGCTATGCTATGCTAAGTCACTTCAGTCGTGTCCGACTCTGTGTGACCCCATAGATGGCAGCCCACCAGGCTCCCCTGTCCCTGGGATTCTCCAGGCAAGAACACTGGAGTGGGTTGCCATTGCCTTCTCCAATGCATGAAAGTGAAAAGTGAAAGTGAAGTCACTCAGTCATGTCCGACTCCTAGCGACCCCATGGACTACAGCCTACCAGGCTCCTCCGTCTATGGGATTTTCCAGGCAAGAGTACTGGAGTGGGGTGCCATTGCCTTCTCCGTACATAAATATAGTCAAGTGATATTTTGATAAAGGAGCAAAAGCAACATAATGGAGCAAAGATAGTCTTTTCTCCAAATGGTACTAGAACAACTGCACATCCACATACCAAAAAAATGAATCTAAACACAGACCTTAAACCTTTACAAAAATTAACTCAAACTGGATCACAGACCTAAATGTAAAGCATAAAACTATAAAACTCCTAGAAGATAACATATGCAAAAACCGAGATCACTTAGGATTTGGTGATGACTTTTTAGATACAATACTAAATGCACAGTCCATGAAAAAAAGAATTAATTACTTAGACTTCATTAAAACCAACCATTTCTACTCCACAAAAAACAATGTCAAAAGAATAAAAAGAGAAACTACATATTGGGAGAAAATATTTGCAAAAGACATATCTGATAAAGGACTGTCATCCAGAGCATACAACAAACTCTTAAAACTCAATGATATGGATACAAATAGTCTGATTAAAAAATGGGCCTTAACAGACACCTCATCAAGGAAGATATACAGATGACAAATAAGCATATGAAAAGATGCTCCACATCATGTGTTACTGGGGAAGTGCAAATTAAAACAGCAATGAAATACCTATACACATCGATTAAAATCACCGAAAACCAGAATTCCAAACACTGGCAAGGTTGTGGAGCAGTAGGAACTCTCATTCATTGTTGGTGAAAATGCAAAATGGTACACCTACTTTGAAAGACAGTTTGTTTCTTTCAAAATTAAACATATTCTTAACATATAATACATTCCAGTAATTGCATTCCTTGGAATTTACCCAAAGGACTTTAAAAATTATGTCAGCACAAAAACTAGCACATGGATTTTACAGCAGCTTTATTCAAAACTAACAAAACTTGGAAGCAAGCAAGGTGTCCTTCAGTAGGTAAATGGGTAAACAAACTGTTACTAACATACAATAGAGTATCACCCGGGACTAAATGGAAATGAGTTATCAGGATATGAAAAGACACGGAGGAAATTTAAATGCATATTACTAAGTAGAAGAAGGCAATCAAAAAAGGTTATATAGTGTATGATTCCAACTGCATGACATTCTGGAAAAGATTAAACTATGGAGACTGTAAAAAGGTCAATTGTCACCAGGTGTGGGGAGGAGAGAAGGAAGAACAGGCAGAACACAGAGGATTCTCAGGGCTGTGAAACTATTCTGTATGATGGTGGATATACATCATTATATAAACTTGTCCAAACCCATACAGTGTACCACCTCAAGAGCTAAACGTAACATAAATGGTGACTATAATATGTCAATATAGGTTCATCACTTGTAACTAATGTACCCTCTGGTGGAGAATGTTGATAATAAGGGAGGCTATGCATGTGTGGAGGCAAGGGGTATATGGAAAATCTCTGTACTTTCTGGTCAATTTTGCTGTAAAGCCAAAATTGCTCTAAAAAATAAAGCCTATTTATTACTAAAATGAAAATGCCTTTAATCCAATAATTAAAGAGAGAATTGATTAAGTGTGAAAAAAATCTGCATGAATATTCATCAGAGCCTTTTTTATAATAGTGGAAAGCTGGAAACAATCTAAATTTCCATAATAGAAAGTCTAGTTAAATAAATTATGGTAAGTTCTTGGCAGGTGAATTCTTTACCACTAGTGCCACCTAGGAAACCCTGAAAAATATTATTAACTATTAAACTGTATCTAATTATAAGACCAAACAAATTACGGTATGACATAATATTAAACAAGAAAGCAATTAAAAAGAATCTACATTTGAAAGATTCTTTATGTATGCTAATACAGAACAATTTTAAATTTATATTTAAGAGAAAAATTCTCAACTTACATTTTAAGTGACCTATGTATATGTACATATACGTGTGTGTGTGTGTATATATATATATATATTCCTATATTTACACACATAAAATGTTCTTATGTAAATCAGCAAAAGGGGAAACATATGCATATATTACAGTGGACAGAGTATTTCTAGAGGACTCACACAAAAAATCTTTAACAGTGGTTGGTTCTAGGATTGAAGGAAGCCTTACTTTTTTTAAAAAGACACATAGAGGAAAGAATATAAAGTATAAAGATCAATAATCTGTCACAAATAGAATGCCCCTGGAACCACCATTAAGGTCAAGAAAGAAGTATTGCCAGAACTCCAGACCCTTTACATCCCCACCTAATCATTTCTTTCCCTAATTCCCAAAAGGTAGCCACCATAATGAATTCTATTTTCTAATTTACAGAGAGTCATTTAGAGTCATTTACAGTCATTTAATCATGATTAAAATGTTAAATTTTATCAAATGCTTTCCTGTATCAAGATTACTACATTTTATTCTGTCAATATGGTAAATTACATTGATTTCTTTTGATAAATGAAACTTGAAATTGTTAGAATAAACTCAACTTGGCCATGATATATTATCCTATACCCTATTTATTATCCCATTTTTACTGGATTAAATTTACTAATAATTTCATTAAGAATTGTCTGCATCTAAAATCATGAGGAAGATTAACCTGTACTTCCCTTTTCTTGTAATGTCCATGTCAGATTTGGTACCAAGGAAGCACATTTACTTTGATCTCTGGCCTTATAAAAGAAGCTGGGAAATGTTCTCTCTTTTCATATTCTTTGGAAGAATTTGTATATGCTACTTTTGTGTGATGTTCCTATTTTTAGGTTAACCCAATACCTACAACTAAAATGTAAATGAATTAAACCTAAGGACTATAACCTAGGGCTTTCTGTTTCCTAAGCATCCAACCCTTTGCTTTGGATGAACAGAACTAGAGAAAACAATCATTATCTTGCCAAAGAGTATAAAATCTGCCAACCTATGAAAAAATATTCAACTCAAATTATTAGGCATACACATGAAAAATTATCATTCATTTCCATTCAGTTCATATTTTAGGACATCAGAAAGATCACAGAACGCTGGGGCTGGACCATCTCCAGTGTGCTCCCTGTATCTGCAAAACTGAGTACATTGCACCACCGGTAACAGCATGGCAGTGTGGAAAATGCATCCACATACTGTGAATCGAATCTGTCTGAGCTGGAATCCAGGTAACTCCATTCATAAAGCGATTTGTCTTTGATCACATTATATAAATTCACTGAGCCTTAATACTTTCTTCTGCAAAACTGAAATAATAGTAATAATAAACCTGTTTTACAAAGCTACCATGAGGTTAGAGATGATGTGTATAAAACACCTAGGTACTTGATTATAAAAGGGGGGGTATCTTTTACTCTCACATAAATTCTAATACAACTTTAAGTCCATATTTTCAGTAGTAATCTCCAAATCTTGGTGTCCAGAACGTATCATAAATAGTCTTCATCAGTTAACCTTTTCCCTTGAGTCACTTTACAGTTTAACTATAATAAATAAAGTTTGTGTCTACAAATACAGCTGTTTCCTTTCTGTTCTCATGGCCACCAATACACTTAAAATCTCATGCAGTTACAGACTCTTCCCTGACTACTAATTTATTTTCCTACCTTACCTACTTTCTTGCTAAACACTTGCCCTAAACTTTTCCAAAATCTCCTAACAGGAAGGTCAGAGGACTGGAGTATTTGGCTAATCTAACATTCAGCCCTGTGAATTTAAAGGAACAGCTGCTCTTACTCTCATTTTAGAAACAGAAGTTGAGGCATGGGGTCGGGGTGGGGGAGGTGGGAAGGGGGTTTCATACAAGTTATAGACCAAATTGGTTACAAAGGGGGACAAGTTATAGAGAGCCTTCCATTGTTCTGCTTACTGTATCAAATACTAGTCTGGGGCTCAGCACAAGGTTAAGGTTTGATCAATTGGCTACAATCATCTCTATTAAACATAAATGAATGGAAATATTAGATGACAAACCCCTCTGAATTTGGTAGGATTATTTACCATTGTATTGTTATCTTTTATCTTTTCTCTGTATACCATAAAGGTAGAAGGTAAGGGCTGTGAACATATGTGGTATATTAATATCACCTACATTGGTCCAGTTAATTCTTTAAATACTGAATAATGTTTATACTATTGCTGTGTGCAAGTCAAAGTTTGGAGACATCAAAACATGGTGACCTAATAATAAAAAGAATCTAAGAATTGCAACAAAAGTCCAAGGCACAACCAGGCATGGCTACAAATTTTCAGCAACAGTGGTTTCATTTGAAACCACTTGGAAACAGTGACCCTTATTCCTCCAAACTGTTGCTCCCTAATTAGTCTTGTTTGCCTCCGTTTATGCTAATGGTAAACATGCATTTAGCCTAAGAAAGGAAATGGGAAAAAAAAAAGCAGAGGTGACCTAAACAACCTCCATGAAGCAAGGCTTCTAATCAAATAGCTTAGTCATATCATCCAAGTGAATCCAAATCAGTCAAAATCATTAAATAAAAGATTCCATTTCCAATACTACTCCTAAAAAAGACTATAATCAAAGACACAAACACTATCCCATGTAACTGAAAGAAACCTGGTTCTTTCTTATGATAATACAATATGAACAGTTTTATATTCACATAGTAACAATAGTAGCTTAAATTTTCAAACATTTTTTAAACACAGGCCACCCAATGCTCGAACTAAGCCCTCCTGGTTTTTGTACCAGTGAGCACATGGCTTCAGTCCACACTCAACACTTAATTAAGAGATTCTTTTCAAAGATTGTACTCTGGATGTATCATCTTTTCTGAGGCCAGGCTGCTGCAGTTCATTAGCAGTCAACATCTGGCTGGAATGTTTTAAAATACTATTTTCCTTAACCATTATATGGATGAGGTTTTTGTTATTCTAAGCAAAATGAAACAATGTCTTTGTATGGACTTCTAAACATAATAATTAGTGACAGTGCAAATTGTTTTCTAATTTTTCTTATACTGTGTAGCAAATTACTATTAAAACATTTAAATTGTAGTTTAAACCTTTGTATAATAGTGAGATTCTTTTCATTTTGTAATGTAGACCATGCCTTTACTTTTTAAATACAAGGTCTCGTTCTAGAGGCCAAGAAATATTTAACTTAAATGTAGTTACATGCAAAGAAAAATTATCTTTAAACTTTCTCAAGGAAACAGCTCTTAAAAACTCAGAAAAATAAAAAGTTGGAAATATCTGGCACAGAACTTTGGACACTCCAGTTACTTTGCTTGTGAACCTCAAAGGTCTCTTATACACAGTATGGATTTCAAACTTCAAAAACACTCCTCTGAAGAGTATCAACCCGTGTCTACACAATTAATTTGCCACTGAAATTAAGTTAACTGAATCTGTTCAGGGACTTAAGCAACTAGAAACATCCCTGTAGTCAACTAAGTTTTTAAAAGGAATTTCATGAGGCTGCATAAGACTTTTTAGGCCTCAGCTGACACATATTTACAAGTCTGGCTCTGAGAACTGTTATAATGCACTTATGGGCTCACTCTGCCTGAAATGCCCTTGGGCCCCTCCCAGGACTTGGTGTCAAGACACAGCTTTCTTTGCCTTTAAAATATTTTAGAACTCACCACTTACTTAAAATCTTCTTCATCCAACTTTACCAAGGAGCCATTCTTACAAACTTATTTCCCATTTACATATAAAATACTTCACCCCTTGGATGGGGCTTCCCTCATAGCTCAGTCAGTAAAGAATCTGCCTGCCATGCAGGAGACCGGGGTTCAATTCCTGGGTTGGGAAGATACCCTGGAGAAGGAAATGGCAACCCACTTCAGTATTCACACCTGGAGAATCCCATGGACAAAGGAGCCTGACAGGCTATAGTCCATGGAGTCCCAAAGAGTTGGACACAACTTAGAGACACCACCACCACCTTGGATGAGATAGGCGCTCAACTATTAAGACTTTGGTTAGTATAGTATTCCACCGTGTGCACTCAAGTTCCATAAGGGCAGTGACTGTTCCTTTTCTTTTTCTTTTTAAAAAAATTGTTTCCTCTCTTGCCAGTATAAGCTACAGTATAGTGCCCCCAGCTGAAAGAACTCAAATCGGTGTTAATCCTATTTTGCTACCCTCAGCTCAGAGCCCTCCAAAAGCTTTGTTTGGCTTGGAATGAAGTTCAAACAAGACTGACCATGTGGCCTCTGGCCACCACTCTCAACTCTCCTTCCACCACTCTGCCTTCTCCCCTACTCACCGCACCCCATCCACACAGGCCTCTACTATTCCTGGAATGTGACCAGCCGCCTTTCACCTTAGGTCTCTGGCATTTGTGTGCCTTCTGCCTCCTCTCTCTGCTCACTCCCTCAGGTATCACTTCAGATGTCTCCTCCTTGAAGGAGACTTCTAATTCCCTATCTAAAATAGCTGCTTCCCCTTTCTACAGCCTATTTTTCTTTCTAGCTCTCGCTGATATTATCTTATACATTCATTTGTATAGCTGTTCATTATCTCCCACCAACACCACAACCACCAGCATGTAAGTGTCATGAAAGCAGAGGCTTCACTGATTTTATTCACCTTCGGTACCTAAAACAATACCTGGCACATAGCAAGTGTTTAATAAATGTCACTGAACGGTTGCCCTCAGGACCCCAGTAGAGGAAAGAATTTGCAGGCAGAAGCCAATCAAACACACCTTACTGGCCAAAGCTGGTCTTTAGAATTGTAACCTGTTTTGCAAGCCAGCCAGCTGTCTCTAAGGTCCATAAGAGGAATATAGTCCTTCTTGGCCTCCAAAGACAACTCCAAAAACACACAGAAACTAGACACAAGTCTACAGCAACCTAAATCCTGAGCTAGCAAAGTAGGGGCACACCTTACAGAATGCCTCCCCAGCTAACATTTTCCTGATTGAACATCTCTTGGTTTTTTATAAGCTTCATAGACTGTATATATCTCCCAGGACAATACTTTTTAAAAGGTGCTTGTTTATTTAAGAAAAAAATATGCTTACATCCCCAAACCTAAATACTATTGGCCTGCACCCCACAGGCCTACAAGGCCTGTGTTTGCCCAATTTCAAGACCGAAGAAAGAGCCCCAAGTCAGCAACAGTGACATCTATGGTTTAATGAATGGGGAAGCTTACATGTCTGAAGCAGGGTCCTGGAGCAACACCCCACCGCATATCACGGTTGGCGGTAGCAGTCTTAGCTCCCGGGGTGGGGGGAAGGGGAGATGACAAGTTATAGGGGAATTGATGTCAGGTGAGCTCATTAATTACCAGGGAAACCAGTAGAAAGGCATGACTTTCACCACCCCTTTGATAAGAACAATCACCAGCTGGTGCCTGGGGCACAGATAGGAAGGTCAGTTATTTGCACAGGATACAAGTAAAACAGGGACTGTAATAGTACAGGTTGTACAGAGAGCAAGAGAACAGCCATCGTGAGTGGCCTGACCATATAACAACGCTAGTAAGGAAATAGTGTCTGTAATACTGGGACACCAGGCATCCACAGAGAAGACTCAGTGTACTACTATGTAAAGTAACTGCTTGTTAACAACCCTATTAATTGTTCAATGGTCAAGAAAAGTAAAAGCTCAGTAGTGAAGAATCTGCCTGCCAATGCAGGAGACACAGGTTCAATCTTTGATCTGGGAAGATCCCATATGCTGCAGAGCAACTAAGCCTGTGTGCCACAACTACTGAGCCTGTGCTTTGAAGTGCATGAGTTGCAACTATTGAGCCCAGGTCCCTCAGCTACAGAAGCCTGCACGCCTGTGCTCCATAACAAGAGAAGCCACCACAGTGAGAAGCCAGAGTACCCCAACTGGAGAGTAGGCCCTGTTCGCCACATCTAGAGAAAAGCCCAAGCAGCAATGAAGACCCAGCACAGCCATAAAGAAATAAAATTATTTTTTTTAAAAGAAAGGCAATTGTTCTAAGTATTTTTCATTGTATTTCTAAGTTACTTATTTAGTGGGATTTTTTACTGTGTTTTTGTAACATTGTAGGAAATTAGATATTCTAAGTTGAAGAGCAACACACTGTAGTTTTTCCTATTTAAAATAATAAGAAATAGAACTCCACGTAAATGATTTTGTGCAGAACATCTGATTTTTTTTTTAGATGTTTTGATTTTTAGAATTGCAACCTGTTTCGCAAGCCAGCCAGCTGTCTCTAAGGTCCATAGAGGAATTTAGTCCTTTCTTCTTGGCCTCCGAGGACAATTCCAAGAACACACAGAAACTAGACACAAGTCTGCTGCTGCTAAGTCGCTTCAGTCGTGTCCGACTCTGTGCGACCCCATAGACGGCAGCCCACCAGGCTCCCCCGTCCCTGGGACTCTCCAGGCAAGAACACTGGAGTGGGTTGCCATTTCCTTCTCCAATGCATGAAAGTGAAAGTGAAGTCGTTCAGTCGCGTCCAACTCATAGCAACCCCATGGACTGCAGCCTACCAGGCTCCTCCGTCCATGGGATTTTCCAGGCAAGAGTACTGGAGTGGCTTGCCATTGCCTTCTCCGACACAAGTCTATAGCAACCTAAATCCTGAGCTAGCAAAGTAGGGGCATACCTTACAGAATGTCTCCCCAGCTAACATTTTCCTGATAGAACATCTCTTGGTTTTTGATACTTAAACTTCATAGACTGTATATATATCTCTCTCTCTCTCTCTCTCTCTCTCTCAGTATAATACTTTTTAAAAGGTGCTTGTTTATTTAAGAAAAAAATATGCTTACATCCCCAAACCTAAATACTATTGGCTTGCACCCATTAAGCAAAAGATGCCTGCATGTTCTTGGATTCACCTCAAACCCACCAACAAGCCTCTCCCCAGGCCTTTCTGACTCGGTGACAGTCTAGCAGCTCATCTGTTCCCAGTCTCTAACTTTGACTCACTAAATCTCGTCTCATGTCTTCATCTTCTAGTTACCTTTCATTTCATTCACCTTTCTTCTCCTTTTCTTAATTTTTACCAAGGGAATATATGCATTTAATCTAAAGGATTGAAGGAGCTAAAAGGTTTACAACAAAAAAAAGCAGTCCCTAGCTCTCACCATCTCATCTTCATCCTCAGTACAGTGTACCCAGAGTCAAACCCTTTCAACTAGCTCTTGCTTTAAATTATCAGATAATCTGAGTAAAATGCTATTGCCTAGATATTCCATATTAATTTCACCTACTGCCTTCTTATGATAAAGGAGAATTTTAGCTGTCTTACACCTACCTTTCCCCCAATCTTTCTCAATAAATTTATTCCAAAAAAGTTTGGTTAAATCTGTATTTGGTATATTAATTATTGAGATTATTGTTTATTTATGAGCCAAATAATGAAAAATAATTGATTTCCTTTCTGGGACAACTTTTCCTTATATTTAATAATTGCTGAATTTCCTCATTTGCTTAGTTTAATTTGCACATCCAGCTAAGCCTTCCCATACCCTATAAAAACTCTGCAAAAATCACTCTCAATTTATTTTTCAACAGTCAAATATGTCTGATTTATCAATTCTTTATTTTCCTGATAAGATTTATCACTTCCATTTTTTCTTCCCCCATCAGGTTTTAATCTGTACTGAGTATTTTCTAAGTTTCTGGGTGGATGTTTTCTAAGTTTCTAAGTTGCTGGGATTTCCCATCATCGATGTTCTATAAATACCCAACTCCTCTCTCCTGTATTAGATTTCCCATCTCCAAGTTCTCATGTCAACTTCTTTCTTGGTTCACTCCCAAGTTTTGGTTGATTACATGTTGTAGACTTTTAGAATTTACATGTTTGAGAGTGTTTTATTCTATCCTTTTACTTGATCAGTTCATTTATCCTAAGCTAAACTTCATTCATATTTTGAAGACATTACTTTGTTGCCTTCCATCTTCCAAAGCTATTTTTAATATTTTCATTCCTGTTCCTTTGATTATGATCTTTTTTCCATCTTTTCTCTTGCTCTCTCAATCAGTTTTGAGTGTTTTCTACTAATATTCAAGTTTCAAAATTCCCAGACAATAAACTTTGGTTGGTTTTCTCTCATTTTTTAAATGGAAGGAAAAGCATCTTCTTTTTTTTTTTAACTGAGGAATACTTTGGTTTTTTTTTTTTTTCATTTATTATGCTGAATACCCTATGAGCACCTTTCAACTTGAAAATACATATTTTCATTTTGGAGAAATGTTATTTTAAAAAATAATAATTTTCTGGGAATGCCCTGACAGTCCAGTAGTTAGGACTTGGTGCTTTCACTTCAGTTGCCCAGGTTCAATACCTGGTCAAGCCATACAGCGAGGCCAAAATGATAATAACAATAATAATGATGATAATTCTCTAATGATTGTTTATTCTGTTTCTTCTTACTGGTTGAATATTGTATTTCCAGGATTGATTTGTAAGTTTTCTTATTTTTCTCTCTTTTATTGTCCATCCCTTTTTCCTACTTTATCAGAATTCTTCCAGCCTTTATACTGAACTTTTTTTTCAGCTATCATATTTTTAATATCCAAAATCTCTTTCTTACTGTTTGCTCCTTTTCAAAAAGTAACATTCTGTTTTTTTTTTCAACATTTTACTCTCTGAAAACAACAGGATGATGTTGAAGGAATTTTCTGCTCTCAGTATTGTCTTCTGTTTCCTCTGAGTTCCTTTTTCCTTTGTTTACTTAATGTTGAAGGCCTTCTTCCAAAGACCAATTATCTTTTGACAGCCTATCATCTTTAAGAGTGAGTCACTAAAAAGCTGACTAGCAGCTTTGTAAATGGGTTTCTAATATGGTCAGAGAGTAGCTGGTGAATTTCAGTGGAAGGGGGCCACCAAATGTCAGTATTTATGGGTCTTTCCTCCAGGATGGTTCATCATGGTTTAGTTTCCTCTGAGAAGGATCTTCTAATATCCCTGCTGGGGTTTGGAGTGGTAAGGCTGCCAGTTATGCTACAGCTGATTAGAGAAAGGGAGTTGTGCTGTTCAGAGGCAGAAAGTCCTTTAATCTCCTAGTTTTCAATTCTATTCTGGTCCAGCCTTTCTCAGTGCTCAATGTCCCCAAGTCCAGATAATCTATTTCTCCAGAGACTCCTACAAAGGTGGTGGGAAATGGCTTCCTTATTTAGCCAGGTAAAAGTGGGCTCTGAGGGTCTGGCTGCTCTTCATAAAGACTTTCAAATAAATTTCCACTCACCGTGTCACCCTGCTTCTTGCAATACCCAGTGCCTCTAATTCCTAAGCCTTTCCAGAGAGCTGTGAGTCAGCTTGCTTTCCATCTGCACCACTCTCCACAGGCACTTGGCTTTGACCTTTCTACCACTCTGCTAAGTCATGTACCATCCTTACACCCACTTTCCATCTTTGTATCTTGTGGTTTAGGGTTATTTATTAATATGTCTCCTTGATTTATCAAAGATGGAGCTTATGCCTTCTTTTCTTGCTTTCCCTATTTGGAGATGATTTTTTGAGAAAAGAATAATGAATGAGGGGTAAAGAAAGAGAGTAGGTATCTGTTTATTCAGATGGTGGCTCAGAATCCGCCTGCAATGTGGGAGACCTGGGTTCAATCCCTGGGTTGGGAAGATCTTTTGGAGAAGGGAACAGCTACCCACTCCAGTATTCTGGCCTGGAGAATCCCCATGGACAGAGGAGTCTGGTGGTCTATAGTTCATGGAGTCACAAAGAATCGGACATGACTGAGCAACTAAACACGGCAGAGTCATCTTGAAACTAGAAGTCTATAGTATTTTCGATTTCACAGATCTTTTATCACAACATAGTCTTCTGTCAGTTCCACTTTAATTCATAATTTGTCTTCCAGACTTTCTGGGTAACTAACCATCTTATTTTACTGGTTTCAGATATGCAACATTTAGTTATTAGTAAATTAACAAGTTCCACACCTATCTATCATATCCCATTTGTAGTAACTGTCGTCTGCAATTGAATAGGGTACTGAATTTACATATAACTGGGAGGAGACTGTTTATTAATTGAAAGGGCATTAGTTACCAGTGTCTCATGGGCTTTTGGAGAAGGCAATGGCAACCCACTCCAGTACTCCTCCCTGGAAAATCCCATGGACGGAGGAGCCTGGTAGGCTGCAGTCCATGAGGTCGCTACGAGTCGGACATGACTGAGCGACTTCATTTTCACTTTTCACTTTGATGCATTGGAGAAGGAAATGGCAACCTACTCCAGTGTTCTTGCCTGGAGAATCCCAGGGACCGGGGAGCCTGGTGGGCTGCCGTCTATGGGGTCGCAGAGTTGGACACGACTGAAGTGACTTAGCAGCATGGGCTTTTTCTTATTAGATAGGCTGACCATTCTTTGCTTGCCTTCCTGTCCCTCCATTCTCACGCTTCTCTGTACCACCAGGAAACTGATTTCTGTGAATAACTTCCCTAGCCGTTCCCAACTCACATCTATTCCCACCCCTTTCACTCTTTCCCTGCCTCGTTGCATTTCTGGCAACACTACTCTATAGCTGCAGCTCCTGAAGTATAATGGTTTCAGGTTTTACAGGGAAACCCTTCCATTCATTTCCTATGAAGACACTGACTGATATATAAGCAAAAAAAAAAAAGATTTTGAAATAACTCATCTCTAAAGTCCCTTGCGTTCTTGTGTTCTATAATTTTTATAAGAGTCAAGTATATACTTGGCACTTATCTAAAGACTTTGGGCAAATTTGGGGCTTCTTTTCAGTCAAGATTTCTTCTTACTATAGCAAAGAAACTCTTCAAACAAATATGCTCAGGCCCTAGAAAATATAAGCACTGTCAGTATAACTTAGACTAACATGAAAAGTTAAGACATACATATTGTTCCCTTTAAGCAAGGGAGTGAGATAGTCCTGGTAAAGTACATTTGTTTTTGTTTTTAATTTTTAAAAATTTAGTACAATTGACATACATTATATCAGCTTTCAGTTCAGTTCAGTCGCTCAGTTGTGTCCGACTCTGCGACCCCATGGAATGCAGCACACCAGGCTTCCCTGTCCATCACCAACTCCCGGAGCTTGCTCAAACTCATGTCCACAAGTTGGCGATGCCATCCAACCATCTCATCCTCTGTCATCCCCTTCTCCTCCTGCCTTCAATCTTTCCCAGCATCAGGGTCTTTTCCAATGAGTTAGTACCTTGCATCAGGTGGAAGAAGTATTGGAGCTTCACCTTCAGCTTCAGTCCTTCCAATGAACATTCAGGATTGATTTCCTTTAGGGTTGACTGGTTGGATCTCTTTGCAGTCCAACAGACTCTTTAGAGTCTTCTCCAACACCAGAGTTCAAAAGCATCAATTCTTTGGTGCTCAGCTTTGTTTATAGTCCAACTCTCACATCCATACATGACTACTGGAAAACCCATAGCTTTGACTAGATGGACCTTTGTCAGCAAAGTACTGTCTCTGCTTTTTATATTAGCTTTAGGTTATGATATAATGATTCAATATTTGTATGTATTATGAAATGAAATCATCACAAGTTTAACATCCATCACTATACCTGGTTACACAATTTTTTTTTCTTGTGATGAGAACTTTGAAGATTTACTCTCTTAGAAACTTTCAAATAAGAAATACAGCACTATTAACTATAGTCACCATGCTGCACCCCCATTACATATTTATTTAACTGAAAATTTGTACCATTTGATTTCCTTCACCCATTTCACCCATCCCTCACCTCTGGCAACTACTAATCCATTCTCTGTACCTATGAGCTTGGTATTTTATTTTTACTTATTTTTCTTTAGTTGGTGGTGGTCTAGTTGGTAAGTCGTGTTCAACTCTTGCGATCCATGGACTATGCCCGCCAGGCTCCTCTCTCCATGGGATTCTCCGGGAAGGAATACTGGAATGGGTTGTCATTTCATTCTCCAGGGTATCTTCCTGAGCCAGGAATCAAACCCATGTCTCCTGCATTGCAGGCAGATGATTTACCAACTAAGCTATGAAGGAAGACACCACATATAAATGAAATCATTGATACGACATTTGTCTTTCTCTGTCTGACATTTCACTTTAGCGTAATGCCCTCAAGGCCCATCCATGTTGTCACAAATGGCAAAAGTTTATAGCTAAATAATATTCCATTGTGTATATACACACACCACATCATCTTTATCCATTCATCCATCAATGGTTATAGGCTGTTTCCTTTTCTTGGCTATTGTAAATTATGTATATGGGAATGCACATATCTTTCTGAATCAATGCTTTCCTTTTCTTCAAATAAATACCCAGAATTGAAATTGCTGGATCATATGATCCAACCAGTCCATTCTGAAGAAGATCAGCCCTGGGATTTCTTTGGAAGGAATGATGCTAAAGCTGAAACTCCAGTACTTTGGCCACCTCATGCGAAGAGTTGACTCATTGGAAAAGACTCTGATGCTGGGAGGGATTGGGGGCAGAAGGAGAAGGGGACGATAGAGGATGAGATGGCTGGATGGCATCACTGACTCGATGGACGTGAGTCTGAGTGAACTCTGGGAGTTGGTGATGGACAGGGAGGCCTGGCGTGCTGCGATTCATGGGGTCACAAAGAGTCGGACACGACTGAGCAACTGAACTGAACTGATGACAATTTTAAATTTTTTTTAGGAATCTCCATACTATTTTTATAGTGGCTGCACCAATTTACATTCCCACTAACAGTGAGCAAGGATTCCATTTTCTTCACACACTCATCAACACTTATTAGCTCTTATCTTTTTTATCATAGTCATTCTCACAGATATGATATCTGATTATAGTTTTGATATTCATTTCTCTGATGATTAGTGATGTTGAGCATCCTTTCCTGTGCTTTTTGGCCATTTGTATGTCTCCTTGGGAAAGCTATTCAGATCCTCTGCTCATTTTTTAATTGGATTATTTGGGTTTGGGCTTTTTTTTTTTTTTTTGCTATTGAGCTGTATGTGTTTTTTATATTATTTTTAATATTAACCCCTTGTCAGATATATGATTTGCAAATATTTTCTCCCTATTAGTAGCTTGTCTTTCCATTTCGTTGATGGTTTCCTTTGCTGGCAGAAAGTTTGATATAATTCCTTTGTGTTTTGTTTTTTTGTTTGCTTGTTTTTATTTTGTTTTGTTTGCTTTTGTCACCTTTGCTTTTGGTGTCAAATTCAAAAAATCATCACCAAGACCAATGTCAAAGAGCTTACTGTTTAGGTTTTCTTCTACTACTTTTATGGTTTTAGGTCTTGTATTCAACTCTTTAATATATTTTGTTTTATTTGGGGGGTGTGGTGTAAGATAAAGGTCCATTTTCATTCTTTTGCATGTGACATCCAGTTTTTCCAACACCATTTACTAAAGAGACTGACCCTTACCCATTGTGTTTTCTTGGCTCCTCTATTGTAAACTAATTGACCGAATATGCATGGTTTATTTCTGGACTCTCTATTCTGTTCCATTGATCTATGTATCTGTTTTTATACCCAGTACATTTGCTTTTTTGACTTTGAGACACAGAGACAGCCAGAATTAATTCCAAAGTTACAAGGTTTCTTTTTATGTCCTATTCTTCTTTTCCCTTAGATACTCCACCATCAGAAGGCCAGGAAACTGTGAAAAATAAGTTTTACCAACCCTCTCTTTAAAAAGAATGAATTCCTTGACCTCTGTCCCAACCACAGACACCAGATTATCTCTTTTCCAGGCATATCTAGACTTTTTGTATCCACTGAAGTTTTGTACTTTCTCACCTCTCATAGATCCTTCAATTCATTCCTATTTTAAGCTGCTCTTGTCAAGGTTTTTTTCAGCCTCTTTGATGCTAAATTCAATGTATACTTCTGTCTTACTTAACCTCTCTGCTACTCTTTCATGAAATATTATTTTCCTTATCTTTGCTGTTCTCTGACTTTTCTACTTTTTCCCCCTAAATGTCTGATTGCTCCTCAGTCTCTTCAAGTGGACATCTCTTCCTCTGTCCATCCCTCAAATCTTCATGCTTTTTGGAACTCTGTCTTAGTCTTCCCTATCTTTCTACCTACATTCTTCCACTGGATGGTCTCCTCCACTCCTATGGCTTCAGAAATCAATTACATACTAATGACTCTCAAGTAGACCATGTCAAGTCTGAATATTCCTCCTGGCTTTCAGAGATACTGTTTGTAGCTAAACACTAGGTAACTCCGTCAGTGTGCCCACAAATTCCTCATACTCATTTTGCTTTCCCTTCAAACCTAATTTTTCATCTATATTCCTTATCCCAGTGAAACATACCAAGCCAGAGACCTGGGTATAATCCTTGACTCCCTGGGTTCCACATCCAATAAATAATCAAGTCTTATTGATTCTGTCGGAGACATACCTTAAATCTATCATCTAATTCTCTCCCCATTCTCACTGCTACTTCCCTATAAGTGGCATCTCTCTACTGCTAAGATAATTATCCTCAAGTCTAGACCTTATAATAGACCCAGGGCAATCTTTTCAAAATACAGATATAATCAAGTTATCCTCTTCCTAAAGTCTGCAATGGTTTTACAAACTGCTATCCAAATAAAGCCCAAATTGCTCAACATGGTTTACAAGGCCAACATCTGGTCTCTTACCCTGTATTTCAAATTATTATGTGTCAGTTAAATTAAGCCTTTTTTAGTTCCTCCAACAAGCTATGATCACTCTTACTCTAGACATCTTCACATGATGTTTCCTCCCCCTGTAACATGACTATCCAATGTTATCAGTGTTATCCTGCTATCAGTAGTTCTTTTTTGGCCTATCAGTACTTCTTCTCTAACATCTATGAATTCCTCTGTCTCAGCTTAGATGTACTCAGTTCAGTTCAGTTCAGTCGCTCAGTCGTGTCTGACTCTGTGACTCCACTGACTGCAGCATTCCAGGCCTCCCTGTCCATCACAAACTCCTGGAGTTTACTCAAACTCATGTCCATTGAGTTGGTGAGGCCATCCAACCATCTCATCCTCTGTTGTCCCCTTCTCCTCCCGCCTTCAGTGTTTCCCAGCATCAGGGTCTTTTCCAATTAGTCAGTTCTTCACATCAGGTAGCCAAAGCAATGGAGTTTCAGCTTCAACATCAGTCCTTCCAATGAATATTCAGGACTGATTTCCTTTAAGATGGACTGGTTGGATCTCCTTGCAGTCCAAGGGACTCTCAAGAGTCTTCTCCAACACCACAGTTCAAAAGCATCAATTCTTTGGCACTCAACTTTCTTTATAGTCCAACTCTTACATCCATACATGACTACTGGAAAAACCATAGCTTTGACTAGATGGACCTTTCTTGGCACAGTAATGTCTCTACTTTTTAATATAGCTGTCTAGGTTGGTCATAACTTTTCTTCCAAGGAGCAAACGTCTTTTAATTTCATGGCTGCAGTCACCAGCTGCAGTGAATTTAGAGCCCCAAAAATAAAGTCTGTCGCTGTTTCCACTGTTTCCCCATCTATTTGCCATGAAGAGATGCGACCAGATGCCATGATCTTAGTTTTCTGAATGTTGAGTTTTAAGCCTACTTTTTCACTCTCCTCTTTCAATTTAAGAGACTCTTTTGTTCTTCTTTGCTTTCTGCCATAAGGGTGGTATCATCTGCATATCTGAGGTTATTGATATTTCCCCTGGCAATTTGATTCCAGCTTGTGCTTCATCCAGCCCAGCATTTCTCATGATGTACTCTTCACATAAGTTAAATAAGCAGGGAGAGAATATACAGCCTTGGCGTACTCCTTTCCCAGTATGGAAACAGTCTGTTGTTCCATGTCCAGTTCTAACTGCTTGCTTCTTGACCTGCATACAGATTTCTCAAGAGGCAGGTCAGGTAGTCTGGTATTCCAATCTCTTTCAGAATTTTCCACAGTTTGTCGTGATTCACACAGTCAAAGGCTTTGGTGAAATCAATAAAGCAGAAACAGATGTTTTCCTGGAACTCTCTTGCCTTTTCAATGATCCAGTGGATGTTGGCAATTTGATCTCTGGCTCCTCTGCCTTTTCTGAAACCAGCTTGAACATCTGGAAGTTCACGGTTCACGTATTGCTAAAGCCTGGCTTGGAGAATTTTGAGCATTACTTTACTAGCATGTGAGATGAGTGAAATTGTGCAGTAGTTTGAGCATTCTTTGGCATTGCTTTTCTTTGGGATTGGAATGAGAACTGACCTTTTCAGTCCCGTGGCGACTGCTGCATTTTCCAAATTTGCTGGCATGTTGAGTGCAACACTTTCACAGCATCATACTTTAGGATCTGAAATAGCTCAACTGGAATTCCATCACCTCCACTAACTTTGTTTGCAGTGATGCTTCCTAAGGCCCGCTTGACTTCGCATTCCAGGATGTCTGGCTCTAGGTGAGTAATTACACCATCCTGATCATCTGGGTCATGAAGATCTTTTTTGTACAGTTCTTCTGTGTATTCTTGCCACCTCTTAATATCTTCTGCTTCTATTAAGTCCATATCATTTCTGTCCTTTATTGTGCCCATCTTGGCATGAAATGTTCCCTTGGTATCTCTAATTTTCTTGAAGAGATCTCTAGTCTTTCCCATTCTATTGTTTTCCTCTATTTCTTTGCATTGATCGCTGAGGAAGACTTTCTTATCTCTCCTTGCTATTCTTTGGAACTCTGCATCCAAATGGGTATATCTTTCCTTTCCTCCTTTGCTTTTCACTTCTTTTCTCTTCACAGCTATTTGTAAGGCCTCCCCAGACAGCCATTTTGCTTTTTTGCATTTCTTTTTCTTGGGATGGTCTTGATCCCTCTCTTCCTGTACAGTGTCATGAACCTCTGTCCATAGTTCTTCAGGCACTGTTTATCAGATCTAATCCTTTGAATCTATTTCTCACTTCCAGTGTATAATCATAAGGGATTTGATTTAGGTCATACCTGAATGGTCTAGTGGTTTTCCTTACTTTCTTCAAGTCTGAATTTGGCAATAAGGATTTGATGATCTGAGTGACAGTCAGCTCCCGGTTTTGTTTTTGCTGACTGTATAGAGCTTCTCCATCTTTGGCTGCAAAGAATATAATCAATCTGATTTCGATACTGACCATCTGGTGATGTCCATGTATAAAGTCTTCTCTTGTGTTGTTGGAAGAGGGTGTTTGATATGACCCCTGCGTTCTCGGCAAAACTCTATTAGATGTACTATGTTCTCTAAATCTGGATTAGATCTGCTCCCATAGCACACTAGTATCCACTTATCAAACTCTGTTATAGTTGTCTATTCACTCATCTCTATTCCCTTTTTTAGATCATAAGTACTATTAATATGAAGGCTAAAACTATACCTATTATATTAGCAATGCCTTGAACATTAGCTGGCACAAAGTAGGCACTAGGGAAGCAGTGATTGAATGATAAATGAATAAACAAATAAACCACCAGATTAAACATAGCACCAGTGGAAGCAGATTTTACACATGGACTTTCTTTCCCTTACTTTCTCTCTTCTCAAGAAACAAATAACAACAAATTAGTTACCCTTACCTCCAAATAAGCAATTGCTTACAAAGGACTAATTAGTGCATAGTTACAATGGCAGTTAAAGAGAATTCTATTTGAGCCTTTGCTTTCTTCTTCATTTTTCTCTTTCTTCCTACAAATAAAATTTCTGAACTGAAAGTTTAAGCAGATCAAAGAAAGACATGCAGCTGACTTTCTCTTGATCTGCCTGTTGCCCAGTCTATATTCCTAGACATCTACGAATGTGGTAGTACATGTACAAGAGATAAAAAAGAACATATGATAATATTTTTTTTGAACCAGACCTCCAAAACATTAATTAAAGCTGAGCATACCTACTCTGAACTGCGAAATCAGAGATTTATGTGACCTTGTAAAGTTGAGGCTTTCTGACCTCTTGTAGAATTTATGTCTTCTTTAAATAAGCATTTCCTCTTTGCAATGAAGTATTTTTTTCAAGTTTATTTTAGTGACTAAGCTGCTGGTATAAATAGATATGTTATTCAGTTCCTTTATTGCCTGGTTTTCACCCTTTTTACCCATTTCTTGTCAAATATTTAACTGAAGGTTTTGGGTGAAAATAAGCAGGCCCAATTATGAAGGCTAGAATTTCTTCCCTGAAGTTCACTTGTTAATAAGGTGATTTAAAAAGATCTCCATGCATTCAATCTCTCCACTTAATCTAAGAGCATTTTGATACAGCTCTTCACATATTTGCTTACTGTTTGGAAGGTATCAACTACCTTGTAGTTTATCACAAGCAGAACTTGCTAAGTTACAACTCATGCCCCATGTGTGCAGTCCTTTCAGGTAAGACAAAGTTTTTCAATCAAACAAAGGCATTCTAATTTTGAGATTTGAACTCCGGGAGTTGGTGATGGACAGGCAGGCCTGGCGTGCTGCGATTCATGGGGTCGCAAAGAGTCGGACACGACTGAGCAACTGATCTGATCTGATACTAATACTTTAGAAAGAGAGGATTCTATCAGGTTAAATCTTTCAAATTGGTTACCTTGGATAAGTTCATGCCCAGCACTGTGAGTGTCACCAAGCCAGCACAACAGACCAAAGCACTGGAGCTGGAGAGGCCAGAACTCGGTGGGATGTTTCCATCTACCAAGCAGTTCATTCCAGTCAGGTCACTGAGACCAAAGTGTTCCTAGAATAGAAGGAAAAATAGCACTAGTAACTCTGCTTGGATTCAAGGAGTAGCAGAAAGTTCTTTCATTCCTCAGAGAGCAAAAGCCTCACAATGGACTTATGCTACTTATAGAAACAACTTGTGCAATTCAATTTAGTTCAGTCCATACGTGACATTTTATTTAATGGCTGTTGGCCACAGGGCTCTATAATTTGAAGACTAATTTTTACTTTGTTGAACAAAAAGCTACTGATCCATTTCCTAAAATTGCTTTGAATGGTCTTTTTCACGAATATGAATTGATTTAAACAAATATGGAGAAATGTTAAACAATTATAATTCAAGTAGCAAGACAAGAAATACACAATTATTACTGAGGCAGGTTAAATCTCTATATAGCACATCCCAACACTCTGTCATTGTAAAAGTCTAACACCAAGCAGTGGTTTGCTTCTATGCAGTATTCTATGTAATACTTTTCTTCAGAGGACCTTCCAACCTTTCTCAGTTCTATTTTATTTATGGAAAAACCTAGGTACCAAAGAGTAAGAGACTTTCCCAAGATTACATATAGGGAAATGGAAGTAGGACTGAGGTCTCTGATTTCTGGTTGAGAACTTCCCCACTGCGGTCAGAAACCTGGGCCAGCATACTGTCACTGTGATTTAACGTAAGTCAGCGATATGAGGAAATCCAGATTTTTACCCGAGTTTATAGATACAATTTAGCCATATGGTAGCTTTCAAGACAGCCAAATTAGAATTCAGCCACAAATGAGAATGCAGACTCTTAAAGCAGGGAAACTCTATTTCTACAAAATAGGAAAGTCCAAAAAAATAATCAGACTCTGATCTCAAGATGGAAAGCTCTAAGATACATAGATTAACATGCAGGGTGAGGACACTTAGGATGATATCATATCATATCCTTTGTGCTTTGGGATTAAAAATAAATTCAAGGTCACTTCCTTCTCAAGAAAAAGTACCACCATGTTTACAGATTATTCAAAGGGTTCAAGACCAAAGTACAAAATACTATTATATTACATAATTATGCATTTCATCATACATATTGTTCTAGGGAGAAATTTCAATAAACTAGATAAAATAGCCAAAGTAACAACAAAACTCTGCAAATAAAAGACCAGTTTTTTTCCTTTTTTTTTTTTAATCTCTTTTTCCCCTAAACTGGCGAAACTCATCCACCACAAAAGAAGAGATTTAGTTGGATGTATTTTTCTTCTTGATTTCAAATGATCTAAAAATTTCCTTTCCAGAAATATAAATTATAAACTGAAATATTGCTGCTGCCAATGCCCTTTCACACAGAACATCAGACAGCTTGTTTAAAAAAATCCTTGGAGAATGCTATATATTTAACCATAAACTGATCCACAGGGTGTCTTGAATGTGAATCATACTTACAAACTTATCACGCAATGTTTAAATTAAAATGTACAACAGATTCAAAATGCAAATGGGCTTTGCCAAATTCAGAAATAGTGCTATCCCATAAGGATAACATGTTCAATTTAATATAAACAGATTATCCACTGGAACTTTCTAGTATTTGAATTTGAAGGTTTCTAAAAGGCTAACATTTAAATTACTTCTCTGCCAAACATTCATTACACAGACCTGCTTTTGCACGTAGGCTGTCAAATCAAAAGGGAAGGCTGTAAGACCTGAAATTCTCAAATACAACACAAGGCACATTTGTTCTTTTGGTCACTTTATCCATATGCTACAGAAGGCATGTTGCTACAAGAAAGATGAAATTGTATTTGCCAACAAATGTTTCCAAATACTGTAATTCCCACTAATGCTTGTGACAAGCCAAATGATTTGAAGATTTAAAACCTGCCAGTAACTTTTCCTGTACGTTGTTACCATCTGTCTGGGAAAATGAAAGGAAGGAAGAGATCGGGGCAAGGGAAGAAAGGGAAGTAGAGAGAAAGAAAGATACATACAGAACCACCATAATTAAGAGTACAGGATTATACAACAGAAATAAATGTGATGCATATCTGTAATGGATATGCCACTGAATCCTACGCTACTCATGACAAAGTTTCAGATAGCACCATCAGACAGTAAAGAACACAAGCTCTCTAAAACATGAATTTTAGCAAACAAATAAAATTGACTTAGCAAATCAATTTTCTTTCTTCCTTCACACTTTTTTAATTAGGAGAGAAAGTAGAAATATTTCATCTTCTCATACATGACATTAGAGATATTCAAAGTATTCAGTGTTTCCAGGAAAATCCTTATTTTCCTTATCAAAATCACTATATCTTTTTTTAAACCCCATCTGAAGTAGTAATAACAAAACTAAGTTAGCATTGATTGAATGCCTACTATGTGTCAAGTACTGTATGATCCTTCCAACAACTCTGTTGAAATAATAATAACATATTTCACACACAGCAAATCTGAGACTTAAAGAGTTAAATCAACACAGCTGGGTAGAGTCTAGACTCAAACCCAGGGCTGTCCAGGCCTAAATTCTATTACAGTGTGCACTTACACATCACTAGAAGAAAATGTAAGTACTACTACCAGAATGTATCTTTCAAAAGAAAATTTCAACAAAGATTTGAAAACTAGAACAAAGTATCAAATGCACATGACTTATGAATAGCCACTACAGCCCCTGATGAACACCACCCAGAAACAGTCATATCTACTCTATCCCCTGAAATATGTTCATGAGCAAAACAGAGCAGAAACATCAGCACTGAAAGGAGACAAAAACGATATAGTAAATGAAATAAATCTTGATATAATACATATCATAACCTCAACTGCTAGTAGCTGCTTTATACTGATTTACCTGAATTCCTTTAAATCCACATAGGAAATAGTTGTGCCACAGAGGCTTGGTTTTGTCAATCTGGATGTTATTAGCACTAGTACTGAAGTCCCTGCAAGAGCAAACAACAGTTAATTGAAGTCTAGAGGCTTTGTGCCACAGAATGGATGGCTGACTGCTGCCATCTTGTGCCAGGACAATGACACTGACATTTTATTTTCCATTTGCTTCTCATGTATATACTCCATAGTCTACCCAAAAAACAACAAACATCTCCAGCTGCTAAAAATTAAGAGAAGTTTTGGTGACCTTAATAACTAAACTACTTTCAACTGGCCCTTTTTACTTCCTGAAAGGGAGAGAAATGAATATATTTTAGCATAATCTACACCACTGTATTTCACGATGGCCCTTATTAAGTTGGTATAAACCACATAAATGCTTATCCTTTGGGCCTGCTGTTTGGCATACTTTTTACTAGAACACAAGTACTCAAAGCCTTCTTTCCCCACATTCTCTTCCACCCATCCAATTTTACCATCTGCACAGTTTAAGAAAAAGAAGGAATAAACAAAGCAAATGATGCTTCTAATGGATCATAACTCATTGAGTAAAATGAGATTCCATGATTCTATATGAATATAAAATAACAAATGAATAAATAGCTAAATGAAAGAGAATGGAAAGTACTTCCTTAGAGCAAAACGCCAATTAATAGAAGAAATAATAAAAATCAAAAAATCACTATTTGGCAAACTCCATGACAACCATTGCAGAGTACATCATGAGAAACGCTGGGCTGGAAGAAGCACAAGCTGGAATCAAGATTGCCAGGAGAAATGTCAATGACCTCAGATATGCAGATGACACCACCCTTATGGCAGAAAGTGAAGAGGAACTAAAAAGCCTCTTGATGAAAGTGAAAGAGGAGAGTGAAAATGTTGGCTTAAAGCTCAACATTCAGAAAACGAAGATCATGGCATCCAGTCCTATCACTTCATGGGAAATAGATGGGGAAACAGTGGAAACAATGTCAGACTTTATTTTGGGGGGCTCCAAAATCACTGCAGATGGTGAATGCAGCCATGAAATTAAAAGACACTTACTCCTTGGAAGAAAAGTTATGACCAACCTAGATAGCATATTCAAAAGCAGAGACATTACTTTGCCAACAAAGGTCCGTCTAGTCAAGGCTATGGTTTCTCCAGTGGTCATGTATGGATGCGAGAGTTGGACTGTGAAGAAAGCTGAGCACCGAAGAATTGATGGTTTTGAACTGTGGTGTTGGAGAAGACTCTTGAGAGTCCCTTGGACTGCAAGGAGATCCAAGCAGTCCATTCTGAAGGAGCTCAGCCCTGGGATTTCTTTGGAAGGAATGACGCTAAAGCTGAAATTCCAGTACTTTGGCCACCTCATGCGAAGAGTTGACTCACTGGAAAAGACTGATGCTGGGAGGGATTGGGGGCAGGACGAAAAGGGGACGACAGAGGATGACATGGCTGGATGGCATCACCGACTCGATGGACGTGAGTTTGAGTGAACTCCGGGAGATGGTGATGGACAGGGAGGCCTGGCGTGCTGCGATTCATGGGGTCACCAAGAGTCAGACACGACTGAGTGACTGAACTGAACTGAACTGATAACAATCATTTCAGGACGGAATCATCAATGGATGCTAAAGTTACTGAGTAAAAACTTGATGAGAAACAAGATATCTATATAAACTTAAGTATTTCCTTACCAGATACCTGCTGAAAAGGAAAAAAATAGTAACTTGATGGTAATCTGGCAGACAACTCCTTAGCCAAATGATCAAAATTAACAACAGATGAAGGAACATCACATGCCTCCTTGACATGATGCACCGAGGACACATCAGTTAACATGTGGAATTCTTCATACTATTTTTGTGACTTCCTTGAAAGTCGAAAGTTATTTCAAAATGAAAAATAGATAGGCTTCTAAATCAGCCCAAAGAATAAAATATGTGAAGTGGGAGAGGGGTGGAGACCAAGTCAAAAGTGAGGAAATAAGTAACATTCCCACATTGACTGAATGCTCTTCACATATAGCTTACTAAATAACTACTGTGAGCCACTCACTGCAGCAGGTGCCTTCCAAGCATTATCTTAATAGCATGGACATATTCTCTCCTAAGAAAAATATGGGATGACCACTTAACCATGTGAGGCATTCACAGGAATATAAAGGTAAAATGTGAAGGGCTTATCTTTTAAGCTTCTGTAATCCAGCCAAGACAGCATGAGCACAAATCACACTCACATTACCACTGTCATGTGATGGTATGTAACATGGGGTGGGACGCAAGGCCAAGAGGGCACCTGTTGGGCTGCACTCCATTGGCCTGCAAATCTTGTAGCTGCCCAGGCTTGAGATCGAAGAAAGAGCCTAGATACAGCAACAGAGGTATCAATGGTTTATTGGATCGAGGATCTTACAAGTCTACAGCAAAACATGCAGCCCCACTGTGTACAGCAGACGAAAGGCAAGACATGGCAGTAATCTTTCTATTCAGGGAAGAAGGAGGCTACCATTTATAGGGGGAATTGCTGTCAGGTTGGCTCATCAGTTACTGGGGAAACCAGCAGCTGGGATCTGTGGCAAGCTGATGATTAAGCACTAATTAAGCCCTATGATTAGGGTACAGGTGAAGCGGGGACTGGTATAGCAGATGTACAGAGAGCAAGAGAATAGCCATTTTGAATGGCCTGATCATACAACAATTTTTATAGTTGGCACATTAGAGTATAAATGGGAGACTTTCCTGGAGGCTCAGAGAGATCTAGTGACTCTCCAGGGAGCTAAACAGCCTGACTCCAGCTCTCAAACACTTTACTATTACCCACAGGAATTAAAATTTATTGACTATAGTCAATAAGAGGTCCCAGAATTTGGAAAGCAGAAAAGATTATGTTAGCAAAACTGAATGGGCTCTGTCCCAAGATAACCAGATCTTGGAAGTCACCACAAAGAAAAAACAAGGAAGAAGTCTGGGGGACAAGGGGGATGGTATACTAGGGAAACTAGTAGAGGAGGAACTTTGTGCATATGTAGGAAGTTAGATGAGAAACATCAAAGAAAATGCTAACAATCCCCGATCTAATTCCTTCAGACTTAGAAACATAGCTTAAAAACCACAATGTAATATAACCACACATTTAAGAAAGTGGATAAAACATTTAAAAAAACATGTTGGCAAACATATGGAGCAACTGGAACTCCAATACAGTGGTGTGCGAATGTAAAATTATACAACCACTTTCAAAAACAGGCAAATTCTTAAGATAAACCAGACAGTCCACACCTGGGTATTTACCGAACAAAACATGCATCCATACATAGATTTGTACACAAATATTCATAGCAGGTCATACCTGGATGGTCTAGTGGTTTTCCTTACTTTCTTCAATTTAAGTCTTAATTTGGCAAAAAAGAGTTCATGTTCTGAGCCATAGTCAGCTCTCAGTCTTGTTTTTGATAACTGTATAGAGCTTCTCCATCTTTGGCTGCAAAGAATATAATCAATCTGAATTTGGTATTGACCATCTGGTGATGTCCACATGTAGAGTCTTCTCTTGTGTTGTTGGAAGGGGGTGTTTGCTATGATCAGTGCATTCTCTTGGCAAAACTCTGTTTGCCTTTGCCCTGCTTCATTTTGTACTCCAAGGTCAAATCTGTCTGTTACTCCAGGTATCTCTCGACTTGCTACTTTTAAATTCCAGGCCCCTATAATAAAAAGGACATCTTTTGGGGATGTTAGTTCTAGAAGGTCTTATAGGTCTTCATAGAACCGTTCAACTTCAGTTTCTTCAGCATTACTGGTCAGGGCATAGACTTGGATTACTGTGATATTGAATGGTTTGCCTTGGAAATGAACAGAGATCATTCTGTCGTTTTTAGAGATTCCATCTAAGTTCTGCATTTCAGACTCTTTTGTTAACTATGATGGCTATTCCATTTCTTCAAAGGGATTCTTGCCCACAGTGGTAGATATAATGGCCATCTGAGTTAAATTCCCCCATTCCAATCCAATTTAGTTTGCTGATTCCTAAAATCTTGATGTTCGCTTTTGCTGTCTTCTGTTTGACCACTTCCAAATTGCCTTGATTCATGGACCTAACATTCCAGGTTCCTATGCAATATTGCTCTTTGCAGCATTGGATTTTACTTCAATCAGCAGTCACATCCACAACTGGGTGCTGTTTTTGCTATGGCTCCATCTCTTCATTCTTTCTGGAATTATTTCTCCACTGATCTCCAATGGCATATTGGGCACCTACTAACCTGGGGAGTTCATCTTGCAGTGTCCAATCTTTTTGCCCCTTCATACTTTTCAGGGTAGCAAAGAGATACAAGGGATTATTAGATATGACAGAATGTCTGAAGAACCATGGACGGAGGTTCATGACATTTTATAGGAGGCAGAGATCAAGACCATCCCCAAGAAAAAGATACACAAAAAGGCAAAATGGTTGTCTGAGGAGACCTTACAAATAGCTGTGAAAAGAAGTGAAAGGCAAAGGAGAAAAGGAAAGATATACCCATTTGAATGCAGAGTTTCAAAGAATAGCAAGGAGAGATAAGAAAGCCTTCCTCAGTGATCAGTGCAAAGAAATAGAGGAAAACAATAGAATGGGAAAGACTAGAGATCTCTTCAAGAAAATTAGAGATACCAAGGGAACATTTCATGCCAAGATGGGCACAATAAAAGACAGAAATGGTATGGACCTAACAGAAGCAGAAGATACTAAGAAGTGGCAAGAATACACAGAAGAACTGTACAAAAAAGATCTTCACAACCCAGATAACCACGAGATAGCACCTACAGCCAGATATCCTGGAATGCGAAGTCAAGTGGGCCTTAGGAGGCATCACTATGAACAAAGCTAGTGGAGGTAATGGAATTCCATTGAGCTATTTCAAATCCTAAAAGATGATGCTGTGAAAGTAATGCACTCATATGCCAGCAAATTTAGAAAACTCAGCAGTGGCCACAGGACTGAAAAAGGTCAGTTCTCATTCCAATCCCAAAGAAAGGCAATGCCAAAGAATGCTCAAACTACCGCACAATTTCACTCATTTCACATGCTAACAAAGTAAAATTCTCCAAGCCAGGCTTCAACAGTACCTGAACTGTGAACTTCCAGATGTTCAAGCTGGATTTAGAAAAGACAGAGGAACCAGAGATCAAATTGCCAACATCTATTGGATCATCAAAAAGGCAAGAGAGTTCCAAAAAATCATATATTTCTGCTTTATTGACTTTGCCAAAGCCTTTGACTGTGTATATCACAACAAACTGTGGAAAATTCTTAAACAGATGGGACTACCAGACCACCTTACCTGCCTCCTGAGAAATCTGTATGCAGGTCAAGAAGCAACAGTAAGAACCAGACACGGAACAAAAGACTGTTTCCAAATTGGGAAAGGAGTACGTCAAGGCATTATATTGTCACCCTGCTTATTTAATTTATATGCAGAGAACATCATGAGAAATGCTGGCCTGGATGAAACACAAGCTGGAATCAAGATTGCCGGGAGTTTAAATATCAATAACCTCAAATATGCAGATGACACCACCCTTATGGCAGAAAGCAAAGAAAAACTAAAGAGCCTCTTGATGAAAGTGAAAGAGGAGAATGAAAAAGTTGGCTTAAAACTCAACATTCAGAAAACTAAGATCATGGCATCCAGTCCCATCATTTCATGGCAAATAGATGGGGAAACAGTGGAAACAATGACAGACTTTATTTCGGGGGGGGCCTCCAAAATCACTGCAGATGGTGACTGCAGCCATGAAATTAAAAGACGCTTGACCCTTGGAAGAAAAGTTATGACCAACATAGACAGCATATTAAAAAGCAGAGACATTACTTTGCCAACAAAGGTCTATCTAGTCAAGGCTATGGTTTTTCCAGTGGTCATGTTTGGATGCAAGAGTTGGACCAAAAAGAAAGCTGAGCACCAAAGAATTGATGCTTTTGAACTATGGTGTTGGGAGAAGACTCTTGAGAGTCCCTTGGACTGCAAGGAGATCCCACCAGTCCATCCTAGAGGAATTCAGTCCTGAATATTCATTAGAAGGACTGATGCTGAAGCTGAAGTTCCAATACTTTGGCCACTTTATGGGAAGAACTGACTCATTTGAAAAAGACCCTGATACTGGGAAAGACTGAAGGCAGGA
This sequence comes from Bos mutus, assembly GCF_027580195.1. NCBI lineage: Eukaryota > Metazoa > Chordata > Mammalia > Artiodactyla > Bovidae > Bos > Bos mutus. Next base: position 47,702,035 of record NC_091626.1, on the reverse strand, counting down.
GGAGATGGGGACAACAGAGGATGAGACGGTTGGATGCCTTCACCAACTCAGTGGACCTGAGTTTGAGTAAACTCTGGGAGTTGGTGATGGACAGGGAGGCCTGGCGTGCTGCATTCCATGGGGTAGCAAGAGTCGGACACAACTGAGCGACTGAACTGAACTGAACTGATTCATAGCAGAATTATTCATAATAGCCAAAAGCTGGAAATAATCCAAATATTCATCAATGGTGAATAAATAAATTATGGGTTCTTCATGCAATGCATGCTAGACATGTGGACAGTTCTGGAAAGCATGATGCATGTGTCCTAAGGGTCCAGTGGAGTAAAGCCCCTTATTTACACAGGAGCTACCTGCCTTGATAATTCACCTCTGCTTCCCTGGTTGAGTCTCCATCCTCTTTCACTACTGCTCCTGGCACTATTTCCCAAATGCTCTCCCTCCTTCCACGTCTATCTCAGGCTCTGCTTTTGTGGGGAAAAAAGTGAAATTCCCACATTTAACATGTGGGAGTGTTAAGTGAATCTGAATAAATCAATATAACAAATTATGGCACCCAGTTTTAAATCGTTACAATGACACAAAATTGTATTTGAGATAATGTAAGATTTTCTTCAAAGGGTCCTGCTGCTGCTAAGTTGCTTCAGTCGTGTCCGACTCTGTGCGGCCCCATAGACGCCAGCCCACCAGGTTCCCCCATCCCTGGGATTCTCCAGGCAAGAACACTGGAGTGGGTTGCCATTTCCTTCTCCAATGCATGAAAGTGAAAAGTGAAAGTGAAGTCGCTCAGTCGTGTCCGACTCTTTGTGACCCCCATGGACTGCAGCCTACCAGTCTCCTCTGCCCATGGGATTTTCCAGGCAAGGGTACTGGAATGGGTTGCCATTGCCTTCTCCTTGCTAAGTCACTTCAGTCATGTCCGACTCTGTGCGATCCCATAGACGGCAGCCCACCAGGCTCCCCCGTCCCTGGGATTCTCCAGGCAAGAATACTGGAGTGGGTTGCCATTTCCTTCTCCATGCCTTCTCCTTAAAGGGTCCTGAATGTACATAACATCTCAATCATGCAAAATAAACAGAAAAATGACCTTTCACAATAACTTTCACCTAAAAGTCAGGAATTTTTATTGTCTTGCATAACCTGGTATAGATACATATAAAATATTTGCTGAATGAATGAATATTACTGCAAGCAAACTGTCCAATGAACAATAAGCCAAAAATATAATGTGCTAATTACATGCCAAGACCTTTTATTATAATTAACAAACCAGGTCCTGCTTACTGGACTTATCCCAGGAATGCAAAGAGTTCAACATTGGAAAATACATTGGTATAATTCATAATATCTTAAAACTTATCTTCAATACTACACAAGCATTTAATAAAATCCAATAATCATTAAGTGACTTTTTTAATCTTAGTAAATCAAGAATTAAAAAACAACAACAGGGAATTCCCTGGTGGTCCAGTTGTTAGGACTTGGCACTTTCACTGCCAGGGCCAAGGTTTTAATCCCTGGTCAGGAACTAAGATTCCACAAGTCACGTGGTATAGCCAAAACAGTAAAAACAACAACAAAAATATGCCCTTAACTTGATAAAGCATATGTACTAGAAACATATATCTACTGTGTTCCAGACTCTATGTTTGACACTGAGGCTAGAGTACTGGAGAGGTAACACTACCTGAAGTCACAGAGCTTACAATCTATGGGAATACGGGCAAGTAAGCAGATAATGATTATACAACATGGTAAGATGTTATGATAAGAGAATGAGAGGGTGGCCTAGTAATACAAGAAAGGCATACACCTTGACTTTGCTAGAGATAGTTAAGCTCAACAGATGATACATATCTTCTGGGCAAAGGGTTATTTTCATCCTTTTTTGACCCAGTATCTAAAATAATGTCAGACACACAATACATCTTGAGTAAATGTTTCTCAGACTTTCCAGGTGGTTCAGTGGTAAAGAATCCACCTGCCAATGCAGGAGACATAGGTTCAATCCCTGGGTGAAGAAGATCCCCTGGAGAAGGAAATGGCAATCCACTCTAGTACTCTTGCCTGGGAAATCCCATGGATAAAGGAGCCTGGCAAGCTACAGTCCATGGGGTAGTAAAGAGTTGGACACAACTTAGTGACTAAACAACAACAATAAATGTTTCTTAAGTAAATGAACAAAATGAACAAATATTAAATAGGAACAGATTCTTTTGAAGTCAGATACAAATTTTCAATAAATTAAATGACTTATTATAAATTTGATATTACCTAAAGATACCATTTGAGTACAAATACAAAGACACACACGTATACCCATGCACACACCACACATACACATACACGGTAGCAATTCTAAATACTCACGGGTACAAGGGATTGGTATTGGCCAGCTGGAGAACATGTGTTTTCACAGGTTCCACAGCTATTAACATATCTTGTTCTACAGCCATAGGAAGAACAGAATATCCACAGTAATCTATATGCTCTCCTAGAATAAAGAGAAAGCATTTTTTAATCATTGCTGGCATATGAAACATGAGAAACTCAAGTAAGTTGACATATAGGAAAAACTTGACCACTAGCCTGGTTTTAACAAAAAATAAAAATACTAAAGGCAGAAAGTGATTCAATTTTCTTTCTCTCACTGACATCTGAACCAGGAACTTTTGCTAGAATAAGTATATTAGTTATTAGTTTCTGCTAATATTTCAACTTCTTTAAATATTTGCAAGTTTTTTCCACTTTCTAATTCATAATAATTATATTTGAATATTTATGTTTTGTGACTAGTTATATGGAGCATCAAGAAAAGCAATGTCTCCTTTCTCTGTTGCTCCTTTGTATTAACTTATTCAATATGGACAATGGAAACCTTTAGCATCCTCTCTCTTATATTAATATTACGCGAGTACCACTCTTTTCCTTACTAGCCAATGAACTCACTATGGTGAAGACTTGCTTTATTTATCTTTGTGGCCCAATAAAATGCCTAACAAATTAGATAGACACTGATTAGTTGTGTTGAATGTGCTAGACATAGCTAGGATAAGGAAAAGGAAGCTAGAAAAAAATATTTAATTTTATATGTAATAGGGAAATAGAAAACTATTCATTCTAATTCCTCTATGAATCATCAGCAGGAATTTTTTTGCCTGCTACCCCATAATGTTTCCTCCAAATTACTCATTTAAACTCAAGGTTTTTATTCATAATATTAAAAGAAAATAACAATTCAAGAAAGATGAGCTAAGCAAGCTCACATATATATTCCTGAGACTGGTTTGTATATCTGATTGTTTCTCCTGCATTGGCAGGCAGGTACTTTACCACTAGCGCCACCTGGGAAGCCCTATCTGCTTGCTTCTATGGCAGACATTGATCAACTAAGAAACATAAAATGTACAAAAGACAATTCAACCGCCTGATTACATTTTTAAATAAATATGATTCTACATATTATTCCAGGCAGAACTCTTTTGTTTCTACACTGATGTGTCCTTTAAGAAAATTAGAGTTGTTGTCTTTTTTAATGAATTGACAACGATGAGTGAACAAATCAAATGACAATTCAAAGTTGTCTTTCTCCCCAAATTCCTTCAAAACTACAATGTAGGACAGTGGTTCACAAACAGAAAATGCATATTTGAATAAGTAGAATTCTAGGGAGGTACCAGATTTTGTTGGGAAGGCTACAGTGTGAATGACAGCCTTCTGAGAATGAAGACTCCTCCCTTTGCAAAAACTAATGGAACCCATCCTGGGGAGCAAGAACTGTTGGCAAGTAAGGAAAAAAACAATGATTACCTTTTAGACACTTTAACAGAAAATATAATAATTCTTTTAATAAAGATTGAAATTCATTTCATCCTAAGAACTAATTAAATAACTATCTTAGAACATAATCCCCCTCCTTTTCTTAAAATGAGATAGTCAGCATTCATTGAGTAAGAATTACTTACTCAGGAAAATTGTTACTCCCCAAACTAAGTGAAACTTGGCTCTCCTCTGAGGATACTGATGCTTTGCAATTCTCTCTCAGTAGCATGGAGTTGGTGATAACCTCCTCCCAACTCTGCTGTTTCTAGGACTTTTTCCTGTCCTGTGCTTTGGAGGTTCAAACCACATTTTCTCGTCTCCACCACATTCATCTCTGACTATCTTAGACATCTGCTCCTCTCTGAAGACCTTTGCATCTCATTCCACTCTCTCCATCCCAATCTTGTAAAACAACTCAGTCCAAGGCCCCAGTTTCCTAATGCCTTGACCTCTGCAGAACTTGACCTCCTCTCTGCTTCAACTATCTTACTTAAATGGTCTTGACAAATCCAGTAATGACCATAGAACTCCTTATCACCTAGAACTTTTCTATCTATGGATTTTTGTTCCAAATATCACATTCTGTACTAAAACTTTCCAAAGTGCCATTTCTCTTATTCAGTTTATCCTACTTAACCTGTTTTTCAGATTCAGTTCTTTGCCCTCTGTAACCTATAGGCTCCCTCTTACCTTTATTTTTCTACCTAGCATATTTTCCAGGGTTCATTACTTCATCTACCCCTTCTGACAGTATTAGCAACTTCTGGATGGCATTGTCATTCTCTGTAACCTCCGTCCAAAACAAAACCTAAAGCTAGATCGAATGTAGGCAACTTGGACTAGCTGAAAGGCAGTGGGGAAATGAACAAACCTGCAGATTGTTATTGCTACAATTCCATGGTCTCCAGCTCTAACCAGATCTGACTGTTACAAGCAAACTTTTTCTTTTTTTCCAGTTATCTCCCTCTCCCATCCTTGACAAAGCTGTTTCAAACATTCTGCCATCTCTTTAAACATCCAACACTTTCAACCTTCCCCCAAAAGGACTCCCTCAACCTTCTATACCAAAATTATACATTTATTTACATCAACCTGCATCCTTTTTACTCCCACCTTCTGTTTAAAAAGACTCAAAGTAGCCCTCTTTCTATGTTGTAGATACCAACCCTTCTTGCCCTCTTGAGAATCCTTCTCTATCTCTTCTTTTCTCAGATATCTTTGATCTCTTTCTCTCCACTGACTTTACTCAATTCCCCTTTTCTACCTCATTTAACCATGTTCAAATATCTCATATTTTTAAAATCCTCCATATATGCTTGAAAATCAGCTTTCCTGAGTTAATAATTGAAGCTACATTTTGGGTACATGGGAGTTCGTTATACTATTTCAACTAACTTTTTTGTATGCTTATAAAAGAATCCACCTGCAATGTGGGAGACATGGGTTCGATCCCTGGGTTGGGAAGATCCCCTGGAGAAAGGAAAGGCTACCCACTCCAGTATTCTGGCCTGGAGAATTCCATGGACACACTCTATGGGGTCATAAAGAGTTGGACACAACTGAGCGACTTTCACTTTCACTTTCCAGTATACAAAGTTTTCTTTTTAATCCTCCTTTGATTTGGAATTTTCTCAGTTCTCTTGATAAAACATTCATTCATTCAGATATTCATTCTCTAGGCCACCACATTTTTAAAAGCAAGGGATTATTGGGCTTCCCTGTATTCTTCTAATCCAATGAATAAATGTAAAACCACCAAAATTATTCACTGTAGTCAAAAAACTTAACCTGCAACCCAGAAAAATCTTTCTATCTTTCATGAAAATAATGGGAACAACCAGGTTTCAACAAACTTCTGAATTTTAAAAATGAATGGACAAAACTAACATCAATAAATGGACTGGGAAAGATGAAAATATTGTATTTTCTTATGAAAAAAGCTTAACTTGCTATAGTAGATACATGGGAAACATTCTATTTTTCCAGTTCTCCTGATATATTAACAAAAATTTGGATCTTATCAAAGGAGGAAAAAAATTAAGAAAAAGAACTTTCTACATACCTATTATATTGACTCTTCCTGGTGCTCGAACATAAAACTTGGGAATAGATCCAAACTTAGAATTAAACATCTCTTTTAGCTTCAGCAATCTGAAAACAAGAGTAGCATATTTCATAATATCCAGATAATAGAAAAACCTGTGATACACACACACACCCACAAACACCACACAGATAGTTCATATACATCACCACTATTATCTTTAAAAATAATGAAAGCAAGCTATTTTACTGACACTTCTTTGAAAATCCCTGGATGAAACAATCTATAACCCCCTAAGTGACACAAGAGTATAGCTAAGCACACAGAAGAGTAAAAAATTTAATACAGACATACACAAAGAAAAACTTCTTTCCTTCAATTATGAAGAATATAACCTTCTGTATAATTTCTAAATAATATTCAGAGAAGAATCTCTTGATACTAAAAAATGTAGCCATGGAGTACTGTATCAGTTTCCTAGGGTTGCCACAATAAAGCTTCACAAACTGGATGACTTAAAACAACAGAAATTTATTGTCTCTGAGTTCTAGAGACCAGCAGTCCAAAATCAGAGTTTGGCAGCACCTCTGAAAACCTCTGAAACCTAGAGGGGAAAATCCTTCCCTGCCTCTTTTTAGTCTCTGATGGTGACCATCAGTTCTTGGCATTCCTTGGCTGGCAACTGCATCACTCCACTGTCTGCTTATGTTATCACATGTAATTCCCTCTGTGTGTCTCTATCTGTGACTGCTTTTCATTCTTATAGGCCATCAGACTTACTGGATGTGTGTGTGTGTGTGTGTGTGTGTGTGTGTGCGCACATGCACATGTATGCATGTACGTGTGTTAGTTGCTCAGTCATGTCCGACTATTTGCAACCTCCTGGACTATAGCCCACCAGGATCCTCTGTCCATGGAATTTTCCAGGAAAGAGTACTGGAGGGGTAGCCATTCCCTTCCCCAGGGGATCTTCCTGACCCAGGGATTGAACCTGAGTCTTCTGCTTTTCAATTCAATATGACTTCATCTTAACTTGATTACATAAGTAAAGATGCTAATTCAAATAAGGTCGCATTCTGAGGTTCCAGGTAGACATGAATTAAGAGACATGCTATTCAACCTAGTACAAATGAAAACTAGACTGGATATCACATCAGATCAGATCAGATCAGATTAGTCACTCAGTCATGTCCGACTCTTTGCGACCCCATGAATCGCAGCACACCAGGCCTCCCTGTCCATCACCAACTCCCGGAGTTCACTCAGACTCGTGTCCATCGAGTCAGTGATGCCATCCAGCCATCTCATCCTCTGTCGTCCCCTTCTCTTCTTGCCCTGAATCCCTCCCAGCATCAGAGTCTTTTCCAATGAGTCAACTCTTCCCATGAGGTGGCCAAAGTACTGGAGTTTCAGCTTTAGCATCATTCTTTCCAAAGAAATTCCAGGGCTGAGCTCCTTCAGAATGGACTGGTTGGATCTCCTTGCAGTCCAAGGGACTCTCAAGGGTCTTCTCCAACACCACAGTTCAAAACCATCAATTCTTCGGTGCTCAGCCTTCTTCACAGTCCACCTCTCACATCCATACATGACCACAGGAAAAATCATAGCCTTGACTAGACGGACCTCTGTTGGCAAAGTACTGTCTCTGCTTTTGAATATGCTGTCTAGGATGGTCATAACTTTCCTTCCAAGGAGTAAGCATCTTTTAATTTCATGGCTGCAGTCACCATCTGCAGTGATTTTGAAGCCCCAAAAAATAAAGTCTGACACTGTTTCCACTGTTTCTCCATCTATTTCCCATGAAGTGATGGGACCGGATGCCATGATCTTCGTTTTCTGAATATTGAGCTTTAAGCCAACTTTTTCACTCTCCACTTTCACTTTCATCAAGAGGCTTTTTAGTTCCTCTTCACTTTCTGCCATAAGGGTGGTGTCATCTGCATATCTGAGGTTATTGATATTTCTCCCGGCAATCTTGATTCCAGCTTGTGTTTCTTCCAGTCCAGCATTTCTCATGATGTCCTCTGCATAGAAGTTAAATAAACAGGGAGACAATATACGGCCTTGATGTACTCCTTTTCCTATTTGGAACCAGTCTGTTGTTCCATGTCTAGTTCTAACTGTTGCTTCCTGACCTGCATACAGATTTCTCAAGAGGCAGATCAGGTGGTCTGGTATTCCCATCTCTTTCATAATTTTCCACAGTTTATTGTTATCCACACAGTCAAAGGCTTTGGCATAGTCAATAAAGCAGAAGTAGATGTTTTTCTGGAACTCTCTTGCTTTTTCCATGATCCAGCAGATGTTGGCAATTTGATCTCTGGTTCCTCTGCCTTTTCTAAAACCAGCTTGAACATCAGGAAGTTCATGGTTCACATATTGCTGAAGCCTGGCTTGGAGAATTTTGAGCATTACTTTACAGGAGACTACAATTCTAATTCCAATGGGGCTTCTACTTCAATGCTAAAGTTTGGAAAATCATTTTCCCTTGGATCCTCATCTGTAAGATTAGAAAATTTGAACTAGATATTCCTTATGGTGATTGCAGCCATGAAATTAAAAGACACTTGCTCCTTGGAAGGAAAGTTATAACCAACCTAGATAGCATATTCAAAAGCAGAGACATTACTTTGCCAACAAAGGTCCGTCTAGTCAAGGCTATGGTTTTTCCAGTAGTCATGTATGGATGTGAGAGTTGGACTATAAAGAAAGCTGAGCACCGAAGAACTGATGCTTTTCAACTGTGGTGTTGGAGAAGACTCTTGAGAGTCCCTTGGACTGCAAGGAGATCCAACCAGTCCATTCTAAAGGAGATCAGTCCTGGGTGTTCTTTCGAAGGAACTGAAGTACTTCCAGTACTGAAGTACTGAAGCTGAAACTGAAACTCCAGAACTTTGGCTACCTCATGTGAAGAGTTGACTCATTGGAAAAGACTCTGATGCTGGGAGGGATTTGGGGCAGGAGGAGAAGGGGACGACAGAGGATGAGATGGCTGGATGGCATCACCAACTCGAGGGACGTGAGTTTGAGTGAACTTTGGGAGTTGGTGATGGACAGGGAGGCCTGGCATGCTGCAATTCATGGGGTCACAAAGAGTTGGACACAACTGAGCAACTGAACTGAACTGATTCCTTATAGGCCCCTTCCAGATCAAAAAGGCTTATATTTAATAATTTTATGCTGTTAAATCATCTCAAGTCACTTCTATGAAGACCTACCACTGTTTGTAGTCCCACAATATGTTGTATCTGAGTAATAACAGCAAGACAGTAAATATCTAATAGACCTACCATATTCAAGACATTCATTAATTAAATAATTGATCTTAAAAATCAACTAGTTACAATAAACAAAATCATACCAAAAAATTTAAGGAAAAAGGAAATTTATTAAAATGATAAAAAGATACACTGAATATTCTTGGAAGTTATTCAAGATGTCCTCCTAAAACTGGGACAGCCATCCGAAACTCTATTTACAGATGGGTGGGGCTGTGTTTCCTCCCTGTTGATTGTTTGGTCTGGAGCCTGCAGGCCATTGGGTGGGGCTAATGGTGGCCTCCAGGAGAGTTCACCATCAGGGTCCTTGATCCTGCAGTGAGCCACAGCTACCCCCTGCCTCCAAAGGAGACCCTCCAATACTAGCAGGTAAGTCTACCCCAGTACCCTACAGGGTCACTGCTTTTTTCCCCTCTGGGTCCTGGTGTGCAAAAGACCCTGTGTGCTCCCTCCAAGAGTGGAGTTTCTGTTTCCTCCAGGCTTGTGGAATTCCTGTGATCAAACCACACTGGCCTTCAAAGGCAGATTCTCTGGGGGTTCCTCTTCCTGTTGCCGGACCTCAAGGCTGGGAAGCCTGACATGGGGCTCATTCTTTCACTTCTGTGGGAGAATTTCTGTGGTATAATTGTTTTCCAGTTTGTGAGGCACCCATCCAGAAGGTATGGATTAGATTTTATCACAATTATGCCCCCCCATCTTGTTGTGGCCTCTTCTTTGTCTTTGGAAGTAGGGTATTTTTTGGTAGGTTCCAGGATTTTTGGAAATAGCTGTTCAGCAGTTAGTTGTGACTTTGGTGTTCTCATCAGAACAAGTGAGCTCACATCCTTCTCCACCATCTCGAGCCCTCCTGGGTCATCCAGGAACCCAGGCTGATGTTTGTTTTGTTTGTCTGTTTGTTTCTGTTTATTTATTTACGTTTGGTTGTTCTGGGTCTTTGTTGCTTTCCACAGACTCTCTCTAGTTGCAGCAAGTAGGTGCTACTATGGGTCGCGGTGTGTGAGCTTCTCATCATGGCAGCTTCTCTTGTGGATCACAGGCTCCAGGCGCATGGGCTTCAATAGTTGCAGCAGGTGGACTCAGTGGTTGTGGCTCTTGGGATCTAGAGCATGGGCTCAACAGTTGTGGTACATGGGCTCAGTTGCTCTGCAGCATGTGGAATCTTCCTGGGCCAGGGATCAAACTCATGTCCCCCGCATTGGCAGGCAGGTTCTTATCCACTGCACCACCAGGGAAGTCCCAGAGCTGATGTCATAGTGGAATCTTCATCAGCATTCTGCATGCATTCAGATGCTAGCTTCTTGTATTTGTCCTACAGAGATGAAGAGTCTTTTAGATAGTCATTTAGATCATCTCCACTATAGATGATCATTCAAGGATATAAAGTCTTCTTCCTTCTCATTGCTTCACTATTCCAGACTTCTATCATTTTCTGCGTGCACAAAATAGACAAACCACTAGCTAAGAAAATGGGGGCTAATAAAACACAAAATAAGAAATGACAAGGATGAGACAACATTAAACAAAAGAAATTTTATAGGTCAAAAGAGGGACTTCCTTGGTGGTCCAGTGGCTGAGACTCCACACTTTCAATGCAGGGGGCAAGGGTTTGATCCCTGGTCAGAGAACTAGATCTTGTGTGCCACAACTGAAGATCCCACATGCTGCAAGTAAAACCTGGCATAGCCAAATAAATAATAAAAAAGTACTTTGTAGAAAAGCCAAGTATTCTCTCTTTTGTCACCAACCAAACCACAGCACACCAGCTCCATCTCCTAACCACTACAAAAACCTCATGCTAGTCCCTTTTCCTGTTCTCTCAAGCCACTTTTGATCAATTTGGGTGGCCTGCTCCGCCCTCCCCAGAAAATCTCACTATGTGAATAATAAACTTTTCATACCCTCTTCTTCATGTGGTATTACCAGTCTCAATATTCAAACCAAATTTGGGGGTGGGGGTCCATCCTGTTTCTGTGGGATAGCCACGATAGAAATCCTACAGAAAATGGATATTTCCTAGGGAAATACAATTTATAAAAACAGATCCATTTCCATAGAACAAGTAAATTCATCAAAGAACCACTGACACATATGCATTAAGCCCATATGTTTTACAAGAGAATTCTACCCAAGCATGAACATCAGATAGCCCATATGTTTCACAAGTTGTTCCAGAGCATGGAAAAACAAAGAAAAATTGTCTAATTCTTGTTATGAAGCAAGTGTAGTATGGATACCTAAACCAGATAAACATAGTCCAAGAAAACGCAACTACAGACTAATGTCACTTTTGAATATTAATGCAAATGTAATTAATAAAAGTTTAGTAAGTATAAGGCAGCACCACATTAAGAAAATAGTTCATGTCAAGTGGAATTAACTCCAGGAATGCAAAGTTGAAAATATTAGGATAATCGATTAAAATAATATATCATATTAAATCTAAGAAGAAAAAAATTATAGGACTACTTTCATAGATGCTAAGAAGTCATAAAATTCATTCCCCAAGGTGTTTCTATTTTTTCTTAATTATTCATTTTTGGCTGCACTGGGTCTCCGTTGATGCTTGCAGGCTCTCTCTAGTTGTGAGGAGCAGGGACTACTCTAATTATGGCTTGCGGGCTTTAGATTGCAGGCTCAGTAGTTGTGGCACACAAGCTTAGTTGCCCCACGACATGTGGAATCTTCCCTGGACCAAGGACTGAATCCAGGTCCCCTGCATTGGCAGGCAAATTCTTAACCACTGGACCACCAGGGAAGTCCCCAAAGGTGTTTATCTTAACGTGATTACATATATCTCAGTCTTGAATCCAAGAGCTAATGAGGAAATTCTAGAGACATTTCCACTAAGATCAAAAATGAGACAAAAATTTCCACTGTCTCCACATCTAATCACACAGTACTGGAGATACAGGTAATGCAATTAGACACTTCAGTTCAGTCACTCAGCCATGTCCAACTCTTTGTGACCGCATGGACTGCAGCACACTAGGCTTCCCTGTCCGTCACCAACTCCTGGAGTTTGCTCAGGTTCATGTCCATCGAGTCAGTGATGCCATCCAACCATCTCATCCTCTGTCGTCCCCTTCTCCTCCTGCCTTCAATCTTTCCCAGAATCAGGATCTTTTCCAAGGAGTCAGTTCTTCCAATCAAGTGGCCAAAGTATTGGAGTTTCAGCTTCAGCAACAGTCCTTCCAATGAATATTCAGGACTGATTTCCTTTAGAATTGACTGGTTGGATCTCCTTGCAGTCCAAGAGATCTCAAGAGTCTTCTCCAACACCACAGTTCAAAAGCATCAATTCTTCGGCGCTCAGCTTTCTTCATACTCCAACTCTCACATCCACACATGACTACTGGAAAAACCATAGCCTTGACTAGATGGACCTTTGTTCATAAAGTAATGACTCTGCTTTTTAATATATTGTCTAGGTTGGTCACAGCTTTTCTTCCAAGGAGCAAGAGTCTTTTAATTTCATGGCTGCAATCACCATCTGCAGTGATTTTGGAGCCCCCAAAAATAAAGTCTCTCACTGTTCCATTGTTTCCCCATCTATTTGCCATGAAGTGATGGGACTAGATGCCATGATCTTAGTTTTCTGAATGTTGAGTTTTAAGCCAACTTTTTCATTCTCCTCTTTCACTTTCATCAAGAGGCTCTTTAGTTCTTCTTCGTTTTCTACCATAAGGGTGGTGTCACCTGCATATCTGAGGTTATTGATATTTCTCCTGGCAATCTTGATTCCAGCTTGTGCCTCATCCAGCCTGGCATTTTGCATGATGTACTCTGCATATAAGTTAAATAAGCACGGTGACAATATACAGCCTTGATGTACTCCTTTTCCTATTTGGAACCAGTCTGTTGTTCCATGTCCAGTTCTAACTGTTGCTTCCTGACCTGCATACAGGTTTCTCAGGAGGCAAGTAAGGTGGTATTCCCATCTCTTGAACAATTTTCTACACTTTGCTGTGATCTAGAGTCAAAGGTTTTGGCGTAATCAATAAAGCAGAAATAGATGTTTTTCTGGAATTCTCTTGCTTTTTCTATGATCCAAAGGATGTTGGCAATTTGATCATTAGACAAGAGAAATAAAAATCAAAAAAGAAGTAAAACTATCTCTACTTGGAGATAATACAGTAGGATATCTAGAGAATCCCAGAGGATTAACGCTAAAACCAACTTAATAAAAGAATTCACAAGGACAGCAGAATATAAAATAAACATCCAAACATGAATACCCTTCCTATGCAAAAATAATCATCAGTTACGACTATAATGGAAGAATATACCTTATTCACAGCAGCGAAAAAACACTAAGTATTTAGGAATAAACTTAACAAGAAATATGTAAAATTTATTTAAGAAAAGCTTTACACACTCTTGAAAGAGATAAAATAGTTTCAAAGAAATGGAAAGACATCCCTTGTTCTTGGATAAAATGATCCAACATCATAAGGATAATTATTCCCAAGTTAATTTATAAATTTAACGCAATCCTCCCAAAAAATACCAACGAGCTTTTCTTATATAGACAAATTGATATAAAAATTCATGTGGAAAACTAATATGCAGAAACAGTGGATAAAACATTTAAAAAAAGAAACACTATCAGGAAGGAGTAACCCTACCAAACATTAAAACATACTATAAAGTTTCTGTAATGAAAACAGTGAAGTTTCAATACATATAGAGACAAGCAGACTTCAACAAAATAAAAGGTTCAAAAATAGATGCAAGTACATATAGAAATCCAGTCTATGAGGAAACTGGCATCTCACATCAAGACACAAAGTAATCAACAGTGCTAATACAACTGGTAAAAATTTCTGGAAAAGATAAAATTAGGTCCATCTCTTACACAGGAATAAACTCTAAGTGGATCAGGCACCAGGAAGAAATACACGTGAATTTCAGTATAACTCAACATAGAGAAAAGTTTCTCTAACTATGACTCAAAATTCTGAGGCAACTTTTAAACTGACAAATTTGACTACAAAAGATTTTTAGAAACATTTACATGGCAGAAAATGTCATAATCAAAATCAAAAGAAAACTAGCAAACTAAGAGAATACATTTACAGCATATGTTACAGATATATTCTTTATATTTTTTATAAAAACTCTGAAACCATAACACTCCTAGAACAGAACATAGGCAGGACAATTCTTTGACATAAATCATAGCAATATTTTTTTAATTTATCTCTTAAGGCAAAAGAAATAACAAAAAAAAAAAAAAATGATATCTAATTAAACTTAAATGCTTTTGCACAGCAAAATAAATTATCAACAAAATGAAAAAACAACCTACTCGATGGGAGAAAATATTTGCAAATGAAATGACCAATAAAGGGTTAATATCCAACATACATAAATAGCTAATACAACTATATATCAAAAGATAGTCCAATTAGAAAATCAGCAGAAAACCTGAATATATATATATATATATACATTTTTTTTTTTTTTTCAAATAAAGACACAGAGATGGCCACCAGGCACATGAAAAGATTGTCAACATGACTAGTCTTCAGAGAAATGCAAATCAAAACCACAGCAAGATAGCACCTCACCCTTATCAGAATGGCTATCATCCAAAAGACACACATGTTAGCAAGGATGTGGAGTAAAAGGAATCACTGTTGGTGATTCCTACACTGTTGGTAGGAATGTAATCTGGCACAGCCACTATGGGAAAAAGTATGTAGGCTCCTCAAAGAAACTAAAAATACAACTACCACATAATCCAGAAATTTCACTGCTGGGTATACATCCAAAGAAAATGAAAACACTAATTCAAAGAGATACATGTACTCCCAATGTTCATAACAGCATTCTTTACAATAACCAATATACAGAAATAACTGAAGTATCCATTAATAGATGAATATGATGGATATATATCTACACACACAGAGTGGAATATTACTCAGAAAAAGAATGAAAATCTGCCGTTTGCAATAATGTGGATAGACCTAGAGAATATTATGCTTAGTGAAATAAGTCAGAGAAAGACAAATACTCTGTTATCACCTACATAAGAGCCCTGGCGGCTGCGACGATGGCGCACAGGGCGCGGGCAGCTGAGACAGCGCACAGGGTGCGACCGAGAGGAGCTACCCAACGTCCGAGGTCAGGGGCAGAAGACGGTAGGACCCCATGCCGGAGGGGCGGCAATCAAGACGAGTTACCCCACGTCCGAGGCCAGGGGCGGAGGCCAAGAGGAGCAACCCCACGTCCAAGGAGTGGTGGCTGCACAGGCGCAGGAGGGCCTTGAGGAGCTATTCCACGTCCAAGGTGAGGAGCAGCAGCTGCGCTTTGCTGGAGCAGCCATGAAGAGATACCCCACGTCCAAGAAAGACAAACCCAAGTAAGAAGGTAGGTGTTGCAAGAGGGCATCTGAGGGTAGACACACTGAAACCATAATCACAGAAAACTAGTCAATCTAATCATACTAGGACCACAGCCTTGTTTAACTCAATGAAACTAAGCCATGCCCCTGGGGCCACCCAAGACGGGCAGGTCATGGTGGAGAGGTCTGACAGAATGTGGTCCACTGGAGAAGGGAATGGCAAACCACTTCAGTATTCTTGCCTTGAGAACCCCATGAACAGTATGAAAAGGCAAAATGGTAAGATACTGAAAGAGGAACACCCCAGGTCAGTAGGGGCCCAATATGCTACTGGAGATCAGTGGAGAAATAACTCCAGAAAGAATGAAGGGATGGAGCCAAAGCAAAAACAATACCCAGTTGTGGATGTGATTGGTGATAGAGGCAAGGTCCGATGCTGTAAAGAGCAATACTGCATAGGAACCTGGAATGTCAGGTCCATGAATCAAGGCGAATTGGAAGTGGTCAAACAGGAGATGTCAAGAGTGAACGTTGACATTCTAGGAATCAGCGAACTAAAATGGGCTGGAATGGGTGAATTTAACTCAGATGACCATTATATCTACTACTGCAGGCAGGAATCCCTTAGAAGAAATGGAGTAGCCATCATGGTCAACAAGAGAGTCTGAAATACAGTACTTGGATGCAATCTCAAAAACGACAGAATGATCTCTGTTCGTTTCCAAGGCAAATCATTCAATATCACAGTAATCCAAGTCTATGCCCCTCAGTAACGATGAAGAAGCTGAAGCTGAATGGTTCTATGAAGACCTACAAGACCTTTTAGAACTAACACCCAAAAAAGATGTCCTTTTCATTATAGGGGACTGGAATGCAAAAGTAGGAAGTCAAGAAACACCTGGAGTAATAGGCAAATTTGGCCTTGGAATATGGAATAAAGCAGGGCAAAGGCTAATAGAGTTTTGCCAAGAAAATGCACTGGTCATAGCAAACACCCTCTTCCAACAACACAAGAGAAGACTCTACACATGGACATCATCAGATGGTCAACACTGAAATCAGATTGATTATATTCTTTGCAGCCAAAAATGGAGAAGCTCTATACAATCAGCAAAAACAAGACCAGGAGCTGACTGTGGCTCAGACCATGAACTCCTTATTGCCAAATTCAGACTTAAAATGAAGGAATTAGGGAAAACCACTAGACCATTCAGGTATGACCTAAATCAAACCCATTATGATTATATAGTAGAAGTGAGAAATAGATTTAAGGGACTAGATCTGATAGACAGAGTGCCTGATGAACTATGGAATGAGGTTCGTGACATTGTACAGTAGACAGGGATCAAGACCATCCCCATGGAAAAGAAATGCAAAAAGGCAAAATGGCTGTCTGGGGAGGCCTTACAAATAGCTGTGAAAAGAAGAGAAGCAAAAAGCAAAGGAGAGAAGGAAAGATATAAGCATCTGAATGCAGAGTTCCAAAGAATAGCAAGAAGAGATAAGAAAGCCTTCTTCAGCGATCAATGCAAAGAAATAGAGGAAAACAACAGAATGGGAAAGACTAGAGATCTCTTCAAGAAAATTAGAGATACCAAGGGAACATTTCATGCAAAGATGGGCACAATAAAGGACAGAAATGGTATGGACCTAACAGAAGCGGTAGATATTAAGAAGAGGTGGCATGAATACACAGAAGAACTGTACAAAAAAGATCTTCACGACCCAGATAATCACGATGGTGTGATCATTGACCTAGAGCCAGACATCCTGGAATGTGAAGTCAAGTGGGCCTTAGAAAGCATCACTACAAACAAAGCTAGTGGAGGTGATGGAATTCCAGTGGAGCTCTTTCAAATCCTGAAAGATGATGCTGTGAAAGTGCTGCACACAATATGCCAGCACATTTGGAAAACTCAGCAGTGGCCACAGGACTGGAAAAGGTCAGTTTTCATTCCAATCCCAAAGAAAGGCAATGCCAAAGAATGCTCAAATGACCACACAATTGCACTCACCTCACACGCTAGTAAAGTAATGCTCAAAATTCTCCAAGCCAGGCTTCAGCAATATGTGAACCGTGAACTTCCAGATATTCAAGCTGGTTTCAGAAAAGGCAGAGGAGCCAGAGATCAAATTGCCAACATCCACTGGATCATGGAAAAAGCAAGCGAATTCCAGAAAAGCATCTATTTCTGCTTTATTGACTATGCCAAAGCCTTTGGCTGTGTGGATCACAATAAACTGTGGAAAATTCTGAAAGAGATGGGAATACCAGACCACCTGACCTGCCTCTTGAGAAACCTATATGCAGGTCAGGAAGCAACAGTTAGAACTGGACATGGAACAACAGACTGGTTCCAAATAGGAAAAGGAGTACGTCAAGGCTGTATATTGTCACCCTGCTTATTTAACTTATATGCAGCATACATCATGAGAAACGCTGTGCTGGAAGAAGCATAAGCTGGAATCAAGATTGCCAGGAGAAATATCAATAACCTCAGATATGCAGATGACACCACCCTTATGGCAGAAAGTGAAGAGGAACTAAAAAGCCTCTTGATGAAAGTGAAAGAGGAGAGTGAAAAAGTTGGCTTAAAGCTCAACATTCAGAAAACTAAGATCATGGCATCTGGTCCCATCACTTCATGGGAAATAGATAGGGAAACAGTGGAAACAGTGTCAGACTTTACTTTTTGGGACTCCAAAATCACTGCAGATGGTGACTGCAGCCATGAAATTAAAAGATGCTTACTCCTTGGAAGAAGAGTTAGGACCAACCTAGATAGCATATTCAAAAGCAGAGACATTACTTTGCCAACAAAGGTTCGTCTAGTCAAGGCTATGGTTTTTCCTGTGGTCATGTATGGATGTAAGAGTTGGACTGTGAAGAAAGCTGAGTGCTGAAGAATTGATGCTTTTGAACTGTGGTGTTGGAGAAGACTCTTGAGAGTCCCTTGGACTGCAAGGAGATCCAACCAGTTCATTCTGAAGGAGATTAGCCCTGGGATTTCTTTGGAAGGAATGATGCTAAAGCTGAAACTCCAGTACTTTGGCCACCTCATGCGAAGAGTTGACTCATTGGAAAAGATTCTGATGCTAGGAGGGATTGGGGGCAGGAGGAGAAGGGGACAAGAGAGGATGAGATGGCTGGATGGCATCACTGACTCGATGGACACGAGTCTGAGTGAACTCCGGGAGTTGGTGATGGACAGGGAGGCCTGGTGTGCTGCAATTCATGGGGTCGAAAGAGTCAGACACGACTGAGCGACTGACCTGAACTGAACTGATCACCTACATGTGGAATTTAAAAAGTAAAACAGATGAATGTATATAACAAAACATAAACAGACTCACAGATATAGAGAACAAGTAAGTGATTACCAATGGGGAGAAGGAAGCAAAGAGGAGCAAGATAGGGCCATGGGATTAAGAGACATAACTACTAAGTATAAAATAGATAAGCAACAAGGATATATTGTACAGCAAAGGGAAATACAGCTGATTATTTTGTAATAACTTTAAATGGAATATAATCTATAAAAATATTGAATCACTATGTTGTACACCTAAAACAAATATAACATTGTAAATCAACTACAATTCTAAAAACTCAAAAACTGAAGTGAAAAATTAACAAAAATCTGACAGAAAAATGTGCAAAAGAACAGAAAATCCATACTAAGAGTAGTTCATAAATGAACCTTAAGCACATGAAATTAGAGACATGCAAATTAAAACTACACCAAGATACCAGAAGACTGAATATTAAAAAGTAACAACACACTCTGTTGGTGAGGTTCTGTGGAAAGAGGTACTGGGTTGGGAATGCAAAGCAGGACAACACATTTGAGGGTGAATTGGGCAAAACTTTGTATCTAACAAAAATACATTGGCACTAAATTTTACCCAACAAGCTTATGTGAAAAATTTTCCCTAAAGGTATTCTCCAGCAATATGAAAATACATATTCATGAGATTATTCATTACAGAATTGTAACTGCAAAACACCAGAAACAACCTGCATGTATGCGTGCTAAATTGCTTCTGACAAGTCCGACTCTTTGCAATCCCATGGACTATAGCCCACCACGCTACTCTGTCCAAGGAATTGTCCAGGCAAGAACACTGGAATGGGTTGCCATTTCCTCCTCCAGAGGATCTTCCCTACCCAGAGATCGAACCCTCCTCTCTTACATCTCCTGCACTGGCAGGCAGGTTCTTTACCACTAGTGCCACCTGGGAAGATAAGGTATGGTCTATTTACAAAATGAAGTAATATGAAATTATTAAAAAAGAATATAGCTTCTAGAAATTTTTATCAAGTGATTGTCATAAAATTTTGTTATAAGAAAGAAGCAAAGTGAAGCACTGAGATGGCCTAGAAGCATTAACATCCCAATAGCAATGAGCATCCAGTGTTTAGATCTTGGTTTCAAAAGAAATCAGGATTCGGAAGAAATAATTCCAGAGCTGGAGCAGGGACAGTATAGTACAATCCTGGAACATATTGTTGTGGCAGAAAGTAAAGTGCTCACAATAACAGTAACATGTCAGAAGGACACAGGAGCCCACAGAAATAAGTTCCCACTACTCAAACTGATATGCAGATGATATCACCCTTATGGCAGAAAGTGAAGAGAAACTAAAAAGCCTCTTCATGAAAAGTGAAAGAGGAGAGTGAAAAAGTTGGCTTAAAGCTCAACATTCAGAAAACTAAGATCATGGCATGTGGTCCCATCACTTCATGGGAAATAGATGGGGCAAACAGTGGAAACAGTGTCAGACTTTATTTAGGGGGCTCCAAGATCACTGCAGATGGTGACTGCAGCCATGAAATTAAAAGACGCTTACTCCTTGGAAGGAAAGTTATGACCAACCTAGATAGCATATTCAAAAGCAGAGACATTACTTTGCCAACAAAAGTCCATCTAGTCAAGGCTATGGTTTTTCCAGTGGTCATGTATGGATGTGAGAGTTGGACTGTGAAGAAAGCTGAGCGCTGAAGAATTGATGCTTTTGAACTGTGGTGTTGGAGAAGACTCTTGAGAGTCCCTTGGACTGCAAGGAGATCCAACCAGTCCATTCTGAAGGAGATCAGTCCTGGGTGTTCTTTGGAAGGACTGATGCTAAAGCTGAAACTCCAGTACTTTGGCCACCTCATGCAAAGACTTGACTCATTGGAAAAGACTCTGATGCTGGGAGGGATTGGGGGCAGGAGGAGAAGGGGATGACAGAGGATGAGATGGCTGGATGGCATCACTGACTCAATGGACATGAGTTTGGGTGAAGTCTGGGAGTTGGTGATGGACAGGGAGGCCTGGCGTGCTGCAATTCATGGGGTTGCAAAGAGTCGGACCCGACTGAGCAACTGAACTAACTGAACTGACCCAAACTGAGGAGTTAAAATTCCCCATCCCTGCTTGACTTTGACAGGAGAAACAGAAAACAGAAACATACAAAGTAGTTGGAAATAATCCCCTTAACAAGACCCAGAAAAGACTATGTGTTAGTCCTGTAAGACCTTTAAAAAAAATTTTTTTTTTTCATAAATGGTTCTAATAGAAGTGGTGGAAAGCCTTCCCATCCAATTTTAGGAATAGTATAACCCTTCTACTAACACAAATAGCCCCCAAAAGCAAACTATAGGCTACTCTCACTTGTTAAAATGGTATAAAAAAATCTAAATAAAATATTGGTAAATTTAATCCAACATAGATTATTTTATAATATATGTGACCAGAGCTTTTTCCAGGAATATGAAGTAGTACTAGGAACTATGTTGATTAAATGTACTATTCTAACTTAATAAAAAGGGAAAAAACTCGATAACTCCATGATCTTCTCAAAATAAGCAGACACATATGTATACATATATGTATGTATATATGGGGCTTCCCTGATAGCTCAGTTGGTAAAGAAACTGCCTGCAATGCAGGAGACCCCAGTTCGATTCCTGGGTCAGTAAGATCCCTTGGAGAAGGGATAGCTCCATGATCACAAAATATGCAGATATATATATACACATATATTTATGTCTATATAGAGCTTCCCTGGTAGCTCAGTTGGTAAAGAATCTACCTGCAATGCAGGAGACCCTGGTTTAATTCCTGGGTTGGGAAGATCCCCTGGAGAAGGGATAGGCTACCCACTCCAGTATTACTGGGCTTCCCTTGTGGTACAGCTGGTAAAGAATCCACCTGCAATGTGGGAGACCTGGTTCAGTCCCTGGGTTGGGAAGATCCCCTGGAGAAGGGAAAGGCTACCCACTCCAGTATAATTCAATAGACATTCCCAAGTTTTTAACAAAAGTTTAAATTTAAAATAAAATAGCTCTTGACATACTAGAAAAAAAGAAAATGTCCTTAATTTAATCAAGGCTACTTGCCAGAAATAGCAAACATCACATATTTGATGACAAAAATATTAAAAGCTTTCCCATTAAAATAAAAATCAAGACAAGGATACTATCATTCAACACTGTAACACACTACATAAAATATACAATGTCTACACAACAAAAACATAAAGTCAAAGGAAAATTGTTAAACTGGGAATAATATACCTAAAACATATAAAACATCATACGGGTTTATTCAAAAATATTCATTCAAAACATACATACATACATACATAAGGAGTTTCTAAAAACTAACTAGAATCAGACAATCTAATAACATCTTTTTGGGAGGTGGCAGGGCCATTTGGCAGCAACTATTAAATTTTTATTTTTATTTTTTGAAACTACCAAAATTTTAAATGTTTATTACCTTTGACCCTGTTCCATTTTCATGAACGAGCTTAAGGAAACATAAAAAATGCTTAAGGATAAATGTATAAAGATTTTTACTGCAGCAATGCAGCAATATTTGTGAGTGAAAAATTGGAAACTTCAATGTATACTCTAATAATTGAGTGGTTAAATAATCATATTAGTACTATGAAATTGTCATTAAAAAATAAAATATATCTTTATGGAGTGATATATCAGAATCTCTAAGAAATATTATTAAGTGGAAAAAAGTAAATTACAGAAAACCAAATATGATTCTACTTATATGAATATAATACAATTTTTATAAAAATGTTAACAATATGATAAAGATACAATGATATCAAAAGGATACAATGATATCACAAGGAAACAAAACAAATGAAACTTCTAAGAAGGGAAGTAAGTATTGGCAGTAAGGATAAGAATCAGATCATAAGAATAAGAACTGTAGGGTTTTCAGGCTTTACTAACTATACTTTTAAAAAATTCAAATCTTTCATATTAAGAATGTGTTTATACAGCACCATTAATCATAGAGCCAAAAGGTGGAAGCAACCGAAATGCCCATCAATTGATGAACGAGTAAACAAAATGTTGTATGTCAAACAACAGAATATTATTCAATCATAAAAAGGAATGACATATTGATAACATGTTACAACATGGTTGAACCTTGAAACATTGTATTAAGTGAAAGAAGCCAGTCACACACTTAGACAAAAACATATTATCTGATTCCATTTATTTGAACGGTCTAGAATAAGTAACAGAGAAGGCAATGCCACCCCACTCCAGTACTCTTGCCTGGAAAATCCCATGGACGGAGGGGCCTGGTAGGCTGCAGTCCATGGGGTCACAAAGAGTCGGACACGACTGAGCGACTTCACTTTCACTTTTCACTTTCATGCATTGGAGAAGGAAATGGCAACCCACTCCTGTGTTCTTGCCTGGAGAATCCCAGGGACGGGGGAGCCTGGTGGGCTGCCGTCTATGGGGTCACATAGAGTCGGACACAACTGAAGCGACTTAGCAGCAGCAGCAGAATAAGTAAATCTACAAAGAGTACATTAGAATTTGCTTAGGGCTTGCAGGTATTAAGGAAGTGAAAGCTTAACAGATGCAGAGTTCTTTGTGGGGGGTGGGGATGGGAATGTTCTAAGTTTGATTATGGTGATGGTTGCACAATCCTGTGAATATACCAAAAATGATTTAATTGTAAATTCTAAACAATTGAACTATATAGTATGTGAATTATATATCAATAAAGCTGTTACCAAAAAGCAATAATAATCTAACAATTTAAAATTTAATCTCATGGGACTTCCTTGTGGTCTAGTGGTTAAGAATCCACCTTCTAATACTGGGGATGCGGAATCAATCCCTGATGAGGGAACTGGGATCTCATGTACCATGGGGAAACTAAGCCTGTGTACCACAACTAAGACCTGGTGTAAGCAAGCTTAAAAATAAATAATAAAATAAAAACTTTAAAAAACTAAAAAAAAAATTTTTTTAATAAAATTTAATCCCAAAGAGAAGGAAAAGAGAAGAGAATGCACAGAAACTTAGATCAGTAGTTCATTTTATCAGGAGTGAATTCAGTTAAATCTAGATAGTACGTCTATAAACTGATCTATTTAGAACAGTGGTTCTAAATGCAAAGAAATGCTAAGAATGAAAACTTAGAACAGTGGGATCTGAAGTACAGGAAGCAAGCAAGATTGGGATACAGAAAAAGAAATTAGAGTTTCTATTTCTATATGATTTTTTTTAATGAATAAAAAAGAAATTAAGTTTACTAAAATATATGACATGGTTGACTAGTCCCTTTACTCAGAAGGTCATGTGCCCTGGTGGCTCAGATGGTAAAGCATCTGCCTGCAATGCGGGAGACCCGGGTTCGATCCCTGGAACAGGAAGATCCCCTGGAGAAGGAAATGGCAACCCACTCCAGTACTTTTGGCTGGAAAATCCCATGGATGGAGAATCCTGGTGGAGTACAGTCCATGGGGTCGCAAAGAGTTGGACACGACTGAACAACTTCCTGTTCTAAAAAAAAAAAAAAAAGTGCCCTGTGAAGCTGAAAAGGCATTGCCAACTAAAATTGACACCTGCCATCTACCTCTATAAGGATTAAATGCAAGCTGCTGTGACCATTGACCCTCAACATACCCTGAAAGGAGTTCAGGGT
This sequence comes from Bos mutus, assembly GCF_027580195.1. NCBI lineage: Eukaryota > Metazoa > Chordata > Mammalia > Artiodactyla > Bovidae > Bos > Bos mutus. The sequence goes on along the minus strand of NC_091626.1, from coordinate 47,677,579 downwards.
GGAGATCAGGAATGAGGCACTTGATGCTCTGGGAAAAACCGGCAGAACAGGCCTTCAGACAGATATTTTCAGAAGAGTTTATGAGTCCAATTCTTGCATCTCCTCAGATTTAGAAAAGTATTAACATCCTTCATGGTGACATCTGCTCCTTGTGACTAGCAATAACCTTCATGAGACTAGCAGCAACTTTCTGCAAAATAATGTTTGCTTGATAGCAAGTAGTCCACTTCACCAAAATCACACACATATTGATCTTCCACCCTACCTCTTCAGAGCAGTTTCTAAGAGTTATCTGAAATGCTGCCTCCGAGGCTATCGTCCTCATTATGCCCCAAATAAAACTTAACTCACAACTCTCATGTTGTGTGTTTTTCCAGTTGACAGTATGCTGAAGAAAGAGCAGAAGTTCCAAAAAAGGACAATCTGATAATGGGGCACTCATGCATGTTTTTCCCTTTCAGCATATTGTAACATATGAACAGTTAGGTGGGTTTGTAGATATACCATCTAGACTTAACTGGACTCACTCCTGATAAAATGAATAAGTGGCTCAAACATTGCTTGAAGTTAATAACTGTATTAAGTGGAAAACAAGAAAATGGCAAAATGCACCCTTACTGGACTACTATATGACCTCTGCCGTAGCTAGCACAGAACACTAAACATTAACAAGTGTCTGCTGCATAAACAACTGGGCTTCCCAGGTGGTGCCAGTGGTAAAGAGCCCTCCTGACAATGCAGGAGACATAAGAGACGCAGGTTGGATCCCTCGGTCAGGAAGATCCCCTGGAGGAGGGCATGGCAATCCACTCCAGTATTCTTGCCTGAAAAATCCAACAGACAGAGGAGCCTGGCGGGCTACAGTCCTCAGGGTCACAAAGAGTCAGACACAACTGAAGCAACTTAACACACATGCATGCATGGATAAATACTGTAAAGGTCCTTTAAGGCAAGAAACAACTCAAAGGAAATTTAGTAAACAGTTCTTCACTTTTAGTACATGTTACCATCCCCCTTCTCATAGGGTAACTATAGAAATATCAAGCATTATGACTAAAATGGCATAAAATGGAAACACAGAATAATATATGACACTTGTAACTCATCCAAGGTTGTGCTGGTCTCCAGAATCAAAAAGTACATATCTTTCTCGTAACTAAAGACCCACTCTTTGATGTTTCAAGGGTGAAAAAGCATTTTCAAGTTTTAGTATGCTGTAATATTGTTAACTGTCACATGACAGTCATAAACCAGGAAGTAGAGAGAACTTTAAGACTTAATTATAGAGAAAAAAGTTAACAGAGAACAAATACTAAAACTTAGGAACAACAAAAGGGGAGCAAAGCCAACCTTAGAAAAGCTATAGAGCTAATACCCAGCAGGTGGAGATTTCATTCTATGAGATTTCTGTCCTATGTCAGAAACAAGTATTTCCATTAAGTATTTGCAAGATGACCGCAAATGAAAATAACCCCAGGTGGTATCACTTAAGCTGGTAATTATTCTGTAGCTAGGTACTGGCAGCAGATTAATTCCCTAAGTGAAGGTGCATAGGTTCCATGATTTGTTTAAAAGGATGCAGAGACCAAGGGGGTTTTTTGGTTTGGGGGTCATTTTCCTGTTTTTGTTTTGGCTGTATTTGATTGCTTTCAATATTTTAAAAGGAAGACTTTAAAAAGTACTATCAGCTGGCAGGCAAAACAAAGAAAGAAGAGGCTGAAAATTAATTTGGGTTTTTCTGCTGAAGCCCAGCATAAAGTGTCCCACCCTTCTGCAAGGGAAAGAAGGATCTGCGTAGGTGAAGCAAGACACACACCTTGGTAGTGAACAAGGTTGGACAGACTTTACGGCGCGGTCCCAGCCAAGTGACCTTGTAACATCCCAAGGATTCTGTCTGCTTCTGGAAGAGCCGAAAGCCCTGACAGCCTCTACATCTATCCAACCCAAGCGATCCGAAAGCGCGGGCATGTCCTCTCCCCCACCTGGGATGTTCCGCCACTTGGACTCGACGCACGGCAGGGCCCTCCGTAGCCATATTTTGCTAATCCTTCTTTATTCTGCAGTTTCAACCGGCGAAGCAAGACTTCCGAGGTAATCACGGGACATCTGCAGCAGGAGCCCTTTCTTCCGGGAGACACCGGCATTCACCCCGCGGAAATCCTGCCTCTTCGCTGAGGTGGCTGCTTCCAGTCGGCCCCTCCCGTGGCTCCTCCTCCCTGGGCTCTGTGGCTCGGAGCCTTCCCGACAGCTGTCAGGTATTTCGGCCTTGCTGCTCTGAGCCCCTGAGCCCAGCACAGATAAGGAGGTTTTCTTTCTGCATCCTGGGCATAAGTCTGAGCACAGAATTATAACTTGGCACCTTAGTTTGCTTTTATTATTATTATTATTATTGTTAGAGGGTCTTTTTTTTTTTTTTTTTTTAATGGCCAGCAGCAACTTCCTCCAAATAACACTAAAATATTTACTTATTTCTTCTTAAATAGATTACTTCAAAAACTAGACTATCAAATTGATGTGGAGCTTGACATAAACATATTTGCATTTATTTCCAGAATAGAGGCATTGGTGGGCCTTCCCAGAACATAATAATTAAAAGAAGAAAATACATGGCTTTCCAAATGCCAGATACTCTTGCTTTTTCACTTGCCTAGAGACATCTCACTGTATCTCAAGAAGCACACCACCCCCATCCACCTCGTCACTCTTATTATATTACTGCTTTCTTTCCTTCATTGTTCTCACAACTTCCACGTATTTATTGTCTGTCTCACCACTTTCACCATCACTACCACTAGAAGGTAAACAACTTGAAGGTAGCAAGTGTGAATCCCCAGCACCCAGAACAGTACTTGGGAGACTGGTTTTCTAATCAGCAAGATGCGCTGAATGAATGACTGAAAGGTAAAGTGACTTGCCTTTAAGGTTGCACTGTTAATTGGTAGCAAAACTTGAATTAAACTTCAAGTCTATTAACGCTGTAGTGTACTTTGTATCTCTGAATGCTGAGACTAAACCCATGTGAAGCCAGGTACCAATACACCTATTCTAAGTTTTCCTATTTGAAGAAGTTTGGGCTGACATGCCCAAAACAATAAGATTACTGGCATACCCCAGAGACATTCAACAATTTGCCATTCCTGAACTTCTATATGTGTGTGTTGGGGAAGGGTAAAAGGGAAATGAAGGCTGAAGTATGAATTGACAGTGTCAAAGACTAGCTAAAAGGACTGTATCTCCCGGCACCCTGAGCTGTTACTGTAAATGGAACATCATAGAAACAACATTGGTCTGGTCTCAGAGCTGCTGCTGCTACTGCTGCTAAGTTGCTTCAGTCGTGTCTGACTCTGTGCGACCCCATGGACTGCATCCTACCAGGCCCCTCTGTCCATGGGATTCTCCAGGCAAGAGTACTGGAGTGGGTGGCCATTGCCTTCTCCAGGTCTCAGAGCTACTCTCTCACTATTATTTCAGTCCCTCCTTATCACTTTGAAATGAAGCAGTTATATCTCTGTTTTTGAACCCCAATAAATCCCAGTAGGATGGTTATTGTGGTTTACTCTTGAGTAGAAGGCAATGGCACCCCACTCCAGTGCTCTTGCCTGGAAAATCCCATGGAAGGAGGAGCCTGGTAGGCTGCAGTCCATGGGGTCGCTAAGAGTCGGACACAACTCAATGACTCCGCTTTCACTTTCATGCACTGGAGAAGAAAATGGCAACCCACTCCAGTGTTCTTGCCTGGAGAATCCCAGGAATGGGGGAGCCTGATGGGCTGCCTTCTATGGGGTCACACAGAGTCAGACACGACTGAAGTGACTTAGCAGTAGCAGTAGCAGCAAGGGTCACTTACTGTCATCTCTGTAAATAGGTTTGAATGTGGAAAGACCCTAAGTGAGAAAAAAAATGTAAAATTCTTAGGAACATCAGTAAATATGGGAAAGGAAAGTATGTCAGATATATTTCTAACACATTTTCTATGGTCATTGAAAAATAGGTAAATTTTGAAGTTCTGAAAATACTGTTTTAAAAATTGTCCCAAACAAGCTCATTTTATATGCTTTGTTTGTTCTCACAACTTGCAGGATCTTAGTTCCTGGACCAGGGATTGAACCCCAGACCTGGGCCCAGCAGTGAAAGCACCATAAAGGAAATCTCTGGCAGTCCTCAGCGCTTTCATTACTGGGGTCTGGGTTTAGGATTCAATCTCTGATTGGGGAACTAAGATCCTGCAAGTTGCACAGTGTGGCAAAAAGAAAGAGAAAGAAAATATTGACTATTGATACTCTCATTCATAAAAGAATATTTTCTATTAAATGTGTATTTGATGGTCAAATATTAACTCTGATAAATGAAACATGATGACAAATTATTAGGCAAATCTTGAATACATTTCTATTGTAGTCTCAGCAAAACTGATACAGACTAGAAAGCACCTTTTAGAGCAACTAGTAAAACTCGCTTTTTTGAAATGATGGCCCCAAAGTGAAAGAGTAAAGGCTGGAATGAAAACCCAGGTCCTAGACTCCTACCCCAGCCTATTCTGAATGTGTGACCTCTGGTGAGACCCTGAGACCTTACTGAAGTATGCTTTAAAAAATTATTGAGACAATTAGTAACTTTTGTCCCCAAATTAAAGTGTATACATTGTAATTTTAATAAAACATTGCTCTTAAAATAACTTATTTTCAAACTACTAAAGAACTCCTAATAGAAACCAAAAACCAAAATTAACATTGCTTTCTTATGCTATCTTCCTTATGCCAGGCTTCCTGATATTTAAGTAAGCATTTCACATATTATTATTCTCTTTAAATCTTCCCAACAACCTTATGAAGTGAAAAAATGCTGTTCTTTTTTCAATTTTAAGATATTCCTTTGGTCCTTATTAGACCTATCTGATAAACGTTTAATGTCTAAATTTTACAGAATTTTTATTTTCACAAATCTTGAACCTCTCAGTTCTTTATTTTTTCATTTGGTGTGCTCAAGTTGCTTCAGTCATGTCTGACTCTTTGTGACCCCATGGACTGTAGCTTGTCAGGCTCCTCTGTTCTTGGGATTTTTCAGGCAAGAACACTGGAGTGGGATGCAACCATTTCCTCCTCCAGGGCATCTTCCCGACCCAGGGATGGAACCTGCATCTCCTGCAGCTCCTGCACTGCATGCAGAATCTTTACTGCTGAGCCACCTGGGAAGCCCTTTTACACATGGCCACACTTACAATAAGGTTTAAAGTCTAAATTATAAACTAACAAAGAATAAGGATAGAGACGAAAGACTAGGGGTAGAGACAAGATAGGTATAGATTCTGAGAAGTAGGAAAAATGTGAAGGAAATAGGGGAAAGCTCTGGTTTAAAAGAAGTCAAAAGGAATAAACAAGAATCTCTGAAATTTGAAGTCAATTGTTAAAAAGTAGAAGTTTGATAGTCCCCAAAATTAAAAGGAGGTTGTATGGGGAATAGCAAAGGGAATACAGCTACAGCATTCCATGCACAAATTATCTGTCAATTGTCAGTTGAAGATTGTGCTGCTTTAGCTGACAGGGGAATCACAGAAGGATTAATGCAAAACATACTGGAAGAACTTGCTGATTTCGGTAAAGAAAAGAAACAAAAACAATCTTTGAATTATAGTATAATTGTGTCAGCTCCCTACTTGGACTCCACACATACCTCCTGCTGAAAAGCGCATTCAAGGACTTCCCTGGCAGTGCAGTGGTTTAAGACTCCATGTTTTGACTGCAGGGTATATGGGTTCCATCTTTGGTCAGGGAACAAAGATTCTGCATGTGGCATGGCCAAAAAAAAAAGTGCGTTCATGGCACAAAACTAGGGAGGTACGGTCACCATTTTGGGTGAGAATAAACATGAATGGGCATTAGAGATATGAAAATGGCAAATAACATTGCTAAGTTTGTGTAACTGCATTTAGCAAGAGATATTTTTCGAAAGCCAATGTAAAAAAAAGAAAGCTCTTATCATGCCTGTGTGCGTGCTTAGTCATTCATTCTCTTTTCGACGCCATGGACTGTAGCCTGCAAGGTTCTTCTGTTCATGGGATTTTCCAGGCAAGGTTATTGGAGTGGGTTGCCATTATCCTCCTGCAGGGGATCTTCCTGACCCCAGGGATCAAACCTGCATCTCCTGCATTGGCAGGCAGATTCTTTACCACTGAGCCACCTGGGAAGCCCCTCCTATCATGCCTATAAGGTGGAAATGTAATGAGATCATGCAAAGTGTACTTATCAGAGGTCCCCTCAAGAAACAGTGGGTATTAAATGTCAGTAGAAATAACATTTTGAAAAGCCACTTAGGTTGGTTGGTAAAATCAAGAGATATGCTCCAACAATAGTCAGCAATTTGCCTTTGAAGGAGAGAAAGTTCCTTCCCTGAGTAAAGTATATAATTTACAGCTGAATTGCATGACATATGTTATACTGTTTACTCCCCCAATTGATTTCTGGATCCATTTTTCACCCTTCTCTACCCTCCTGGAAACTGATCTCTAAAGATGGTACCTGGGCTCCTTTACCTCTGGCTTCTGGTTGGGATTGGTCACTAGCAGGATGTTAGAGGATAGTAAATAGAGAAATTGAGATATCTACCACTCCCCCTCTCCACTACAAACACACATAAATTCACCTGCTCCACCTTACCTTTGCCATAGTTATGGCAGTAGCTGTGTTTCCCTATAACCACAGCTGCTGTTGGAGGGTCCGTCTTCCAGGACTCCCTCTCTTGCTGGGCTCTGGTAAAACTATTTCTTCCCTCTGCCCCTTTAAGCCTTCAAGAAATGGGATTTCCAGACAGTTGCTAGTCCCTGTGTGTTTCACCATCCTTGTGGGGAAAGTTCCCTCAGCCCCATCCCCTCTCTGTAAATAGTTCTTTCAGTAAACTCTTTTCAGTTACCACCCCACTTTCTCTCCAGTAAACCATGAGTTTCCTGTCCAGATTTGACTAATACAAAGAGTCCTCTGCTTTTCTGCCCTTTTAACATACAGTGTTCAGCTTAAGTAAATGTAGTGGAAAAAAAAAAAAATCTTTAGACAATTAGTCTGAAAGCACTCCAAATCATGAGCCTGTTTGGGGTAACCACATGTCTCAATCTAGCAGTGAGGAATCATGAATGCTAGAATATACTTAAATACATCACATTTTCACTGAGAATGCTGAGTGTCAGGGGATTCAGAAATAAGTAAGATATTTATGTCCTCAAGGAGCTTTCAGTTTAATAAAGAATAAATACAAAATAATCATAATATAGGATAACATAAAATTATCAAAAACATATTTTTAAGGGTCAAATTCTGTTGGGAATCAAATGGTCTATTGCCTTTGATAAAACTGCCAAGACAATTCAATAAAGGATTCTTTTTTTGGACAAATAATGCTGGAACAATCTGATAACCATATGCAGAAAAAAATAAACCTCTACATTTCCTTCACAGTATATACAAAAATTAAACTTGAACTAGGTTTAATTGAATGTACAAGTTTAAACTTGTACATCTGAATGTACAAGTTTAAACTACATAAAACTTCCAGAAGAAAACATAAATCTTAGTACACCTGAGTGTGGCAAATAATCCTTAAATACAACAAAAAGCATAAAGAACACTTACAACTCAATAGTAGTAAGACAATCCAATTTAAAAGTGGGCAAAAGGATGCTCACTTTGGCAGTACATTTACTAAAGCAATCTAATTTTGTACATCAAAAGGGGGTTGGATAAAAAATATGTGGTACATATATACAATGGAATATTATTCAGCTGTAAAAAGAACAAAATAATGCCATTTGCAGCAACTAGAATGGACCTAGGGATTGTCACAATGAATGAAGTAAGACACAGAAAGACAAATATATGGCTTATATGTGGAATTTTTTTTAATAGGTACAAATGAACTTATTTACCAAACAGAAGTAGTCACAGATGGAGAAAACAAACTTATGGTTACCAGGGAATGGGTTGGGGGAATAAACTGAGAGATTGGGACTGACATATACACACTAGCACAGGAAACTACTCAATACTCTGTAATGGCCTATATGGGAAAAGAATCTAAAAAAGTAGACACATGTATAACTGATTCACTTTGCTGTACACCAGAAACTAACATGACATTGTAAATCAACTATATTCCAATATAAAAAAATAAAAATAAAATACAAAAGAAACTTAAAAAATGGTCAAAAGGACTGAGGAGATATCAATACTTCACCAAAGAAAAACTGATGGCAAATAAGCACATGAAAAGATATTCAACATTAGTCACTAGGGAATGCAAATCAAAACCACAATTATACTCCTGCCAGAGTGGCTAAAATTAAGACAATTGACCACACTATGCGTTGACAAGGATGTGGTACAAGTAGAAATCTTATACAATGCTGGTGGATAATCAAAATGGCAAAAACAGTTGGGAAAACAATTTGAGAGTTTCTTAAAAAGTTAAACATAGACATATTTGCAATCCAATCATCCCACCACTAGATATTTACCTGCATTCATATCTATGGCTGCACAACAGCATTACCACAAACTTAGCAGTACAAAATAATACGGACTGCTTATCCACAGTTTCTGTGGTTCAGAAGTCAGGGAAGAGCGTAGCTGGGTCATCTGCTTGAGGGTCTCACAAAGTCTTATCTAAGGCTCAACAGGGGAAGTTTTGATTTCCAAGATCACATGGTTGCTAGATGCTTTTTTTTTTTTTAATTCATTATTTTCTTTTTGGCTGTGCTGGTTGTCTGTTGCTTTGTGCAGGCTTTCCCTAGTTGTGGTGTGCCTGCCTCTTGTGGTGATGGCTTGTCTTGTGGAACACCAGCCTAGTTGCTCCATGGCATATGGGATCCTCCTGGATTAGCGATGGAACCTGTGTCCCCTGAACTAGCAGGTGGATGGATTCTTATCCACTGCGCCACCAGGGAAGTCCCGCGAGCAGCTTTAATTCCATGTGCATCATCAGACTAAAAGTCAGTGTCTTGCTGACCATCGGCCAGGTAACCATCCTCAGCTTCTTGCCACGTGGTCTTTTACAACATGGTCAATGCTTTCTCAAAGTCAGCAAGGGAGACAGTCTCTCCTCAACAAGATGAGTTTATAAACTAGTGTAATGTAATCATATACACATAATTATGTACATCACCTTTGCTCTATCTTAATGGTTAGAAACAAGCCGCATTTATTTGTCAATTATAACTCAATAAAGCTGGGGGAGGGAGCAAAGCAAACCACAGATCCCATCTACATTCAAGGTGGAAGGGACTACACAAGCACATGTACCTTAAGAGTCTGTCTACAACATTACTCAAGAGAAGTAAAACATATGTCCACACACAAACTTGTAAACAAATACCTCTAATTATTTACATAAGCCAAAAACTGAGAAAAAAAAATCCTCAAATATCCATCAATAGGGACTGACTTCCCGGTGGCCCGGTGGTTAAGACTCTGTGTTTCCACTGCAGGGGGCACAGGTTCAATCCCTGGTCAGAGATCTAAGATCTAGCAGGCCACACAGCATAGCAAAAAAAAAAAAAAATTCAACAAGGGAAACCTCATCAACAGAAAGAAACAACCAGTTGATACATGCAACAACATGGATGAATCTCAAAATAATTATAATGACTGAAATAAGTCAGGCAAAAGAGAATACGTATTATATGATTCATTTAAACAAAATTCCAGAAAATGTAATCTACAGTGACAAAAAGTAGATCAGTGGTTGCATAGGAAAAGTGAGGGGAGGAGAACCATCGATAATCAAGGGGCAATAGGGAAACTTCTGCAGTGATAAATAGTATCTTCATTATCTTGGTTGTAATGATGATTTCACAGGTATATATGCACGTCAAAATCATCAAACTGTGCATTTAATTGTGTATAGTTTCAGTTCAGTTCAGTCACTCAGTCGTGTCCAACTCTTAGCAATCCCATGAACTACAGCACACCAGGCCTCCCTGTCCATCACCAACTCCCGGAGTTTATTCGAACTTATGTCCATTGAGTCAGGGATGCCATCCAAGCGTCTCGTTCTCTGTCGTCCCCTTCTCCTCCTGCCAATCTTTCCCAGCATCAGGGACTTTTCCAATGACTCAGTTCTTCGCATCAGGTGGCCAAAGTATTGGAGTTTCAGCTTCAACATCAGTCCTTCCAATGAATATTCAAGACTGATTTCCTTTAAGATGGACTGGTGGGACATCCTTGCAGTCCAAGGGGCTCTCAAGAGTCTTCTCAAACACCACAGTTCAAAAGGATTAATTCTTCGTCACTCAGTTCTTTATAGTCCAGCTCTCACATCCATACATGACCACTGGAAAAATCATAGCCTTGATTAGACATACCTTTGTTGACAAAGTAATGTCTCTGTTTTTTAATATAGCTGTCTAGGTTGGTCCAGTTGCTGTCTATCTTTCCTTCCAAGCCGTAAGCACCTTTTAATTTCATGGCTGCAATCACCATCTGCAGTGATTTTGGAGCCCAAAAAAATAAAGTCTGTCACTGTTTCCACTGTTTCCCCATCTATTTGCCATGAAGTGATGAGACTAGATGCCATGATCTTAGTTTTCCAAATGTTGAGTTTTAAGCCAACTTTTTCACTCTCCCTCTTTCACTTTCATCAAGAGGCTCTTTAGTTCTTCTTCGTTTTCTGCCATAAGAGTGGTGTCATCTGCATATCTGAGGTTATTGATATTTCTCCCAGCAATTTTGATTCCAGCTTGTGCTTCATTCAGCCCAGCGTTTCTCATGACGTACTATGTATATAAGTTAAACAAGCAGGGTGACAATATACAGCCTTGACGTACTCCTTCTCCTATTTGGAAACAGTCTGTTGTTCCATGTCCAGTTCTAACTGTTGCTTCCTGACCTGCATACAGATTTCTCAAGAGGCAGGTCAGGTGGTCTGGTATTCCTATCTCTCAGAATTTTCCACTGTTTGTGGTGATCCACACAGTCAAAGGTGTTGGCATAGTCAATAAAGCAGAAATAGATGTTTTTCTAGAACTCTCTTGCCTTTTCAATGATCCAACAGATGTTGGCAATTTGATCTCTGGTTCTTCTCTGCCTTTTCTAAAACCAGCTTGAACATCTGGAAGTTCACGGTTCACATACTGTTGTAGCCTGGCTTGGAAAATTTTGAGCATTACTTTACTAGTGTGTGAGATGAGTGCAATTGTGCAGTAGTTTGAGCATTCTTTGGCATTGCCTTTCTTTGGGACTGGAATGAAAACCAACCTTTTCCAGTCCTGTGGCCACTGCTGAGTTTTCCAAATTTGCTGGCATGTTGAGTGCAGCACTTTCACAGCATCATCTTTCAGGATTTGGAATAGCTCAACTGGAATTCCATCACCTCCACTAACTTTGTTCATAGTGATGCTTCCTAAGGCCCACTTGACTTCACATTCCAGGATGTCTGGCTCTAGGTCAGTGATCACACCATCGTGATTATCTAGGTTGTGAAGATCCTTTTTGTATAGTTCTTCTGTGTATTCTTGCCACTCCTTAATATCTTCTGCTTCTGTTAGGTCCATACCATTTCTATCCTTTATTGTGCCCATCTTGGCATGAAATGTTCCCTTGGTATCTCTAATCTTCTTGAAGACATCTCTAGTCTTTCCCACTCTATTGGTTTCCTCTATTTCTTTGCACTGATCACTGAGGAAGGCTTTCTTATCTCTCCTTGCTATTCTTTGGAACTCTGCATTCAGATGGGTATATCTTTCCTTTTCTCCTTTGCTTTTTGTAAGGCCTCCCCAGACAGCCATTTTGCTTTTTTGCATTTCTTTTTCTGGGAGATGGTCTTGATCCCTGCCTCCTGTACAATGTCATGAACCTCCACCCATAATTCATCTGGCACTGTATCAGATCTAGGTCCTTAAATTTATTTCTCACTTCCAGTGTATAATCATAAGGGATTTGATTTAGGTCATTCCTGACTGGTGTAGTGGTTTTCCCTACTTTCTTCAATTTAAGTCTGAACTTGGCAATAGGAGTTCATGAACTGAGCCACAGTCAGCTTCCGGTCTTGTTTTCGCTGACTGTACAGAGCTTCTCCATCTTTGGCTGCAAAGAATATAATCAAGCCTATTTTGATGTAGACCATCTGGTGATGTCCATGTGTAGAGTCTTCTCTTGTGTTTTTGGAAGAGGGTGTTTGCTATGGCCAGTGCATTCTCTTGGCAAAATTCTATTAGCCTTTGTCCTGATTCATTCTGTACTCCAAGGCCAAATTTGCCTGTTACTCCAGGTGTTTCTTGACTTCCTACTTTGCATTCGAGTCCCCTATAATGAAAAGGACATCTTTTTTGGGTGTTAGTTCTAGAAGGTCTGGTAGGTCTTCACAGAACCATTTTAACTTCAGCTTCTTCAGCATTACTGGTCCGGGCATAGACTTGGATTACTGTGATACTGAATGGTTTGCCTTGGAAACGAACAGAGGTTATTCTGTCGTTTTTGACATTGCATCTAAGTACTGCATTTTGGACGCTTTTGTTGACTATGATGGCTGCTCCATTTCTTTGAAGGGATTCCTGCCCACAGTAGTAGATATAATGTTCATCTGAATTAAATTTACCCATTCTACTCCATTTTAGTTTGCTGATTCCTACAATGTCAACGTTCACTCATGCCTTTTCCTTTTTGATGACTTCCGATTTGCCTTGATTCATGGACCTAACATTCCAGGTTCCTATGCAATATTGCTCTTTACAGCATCAGATTTTACTTCAATCACCAGTCACATCCACAACTGGGTGCTGTTTTTGCTTTGGCTCCGTCTCTTCTTTCTTTCTGGAGTTATTTCTCCACTGATCTCCAGTAGCATATTGGGCACCTATGGACCTGGGGAGTTCATCTTTCAGTATCCTATCATTTTGCCTTTTCATACTGTTCATGGGGTTCTCAAGGCAAGAATACTGAAGTGGTTTGCCATTCCTTTCTCCAGTGGACCACATTTTGTCCAAACTCTCTACCGTGACCCATCCGTCTTTGGGGCTTCGCTGATCGCTCAAATGGTAAAGAATCTTCCTGCAATACAGGAAACTCGGGTTTGATCCCTGAGTTGGAAAGGTGCCATGGAGAAGGGAATGGCAACCCATTCCAGTATTTTTGCCTGAATAATTCCATGGTCAGAGGAGCGTGGCAGGCTGCAGTCCATGGGGTCACAAACAGGTCGACATGACTGAGTGACTTCCACTTTTTACTTTACCGCTGAATAAAACTGATGTCAAGAAATAGAGAATAGCTTAACTGTACAAAGTATTTAGGATAGGATATGTGAATGAAGTGATATTTAAATGAAGTTTTGAGGACAGAAAAAGATTTTGATGTGTAGATATATATAATATAAGGGCATCGCCTGCATAGAAAAATTGACGTGTTTATTTCTACAGCAAATATTCATTTGCATTTGTGTACCCAAGCAGTGAGCTAAACACTGTGAAAACCTTTTCAACTACTCTCAGAAAATTTCCAGACTAACTGTGTGAAATTTGGAGGCCAAGAATATTACACTCAAAATGTGGCTGCACTTTTCCTAGTGCTCCTAGTAACGAACTTCTTGAATAATTTTTCCACATTGCAGAACTAAGGAATTACATTAAAAGGCACCAAAATATATAAATAAATTCAATGTAAATAAACGTGCAGTTTTATTACATATGATCATATCCACATGATTAATAGATCATTTCAGAATTACTATACTGACTTAAAAATGCAAAACTATGTAGCTGATTACTCTGAGCAAAGTTCTTAATCACCTTGGGATTCTATTTTCTCTTCTCAAGAAGTATGGGTTAAAGATAGAGTAATCAATGTGATTTATTGTACAAACTTTTGAGAGTGATGGATGCTGATAATTATTATTCTGGGATAACAGGACTGGGCTATCCTAGATAAAATAGGATATATAAGTTACGACTTACAGGGAGATTGTTTTAAGGTTACAAGAACGATTCTTGGGTTCTAGCCCAGACCTACTGAATCAGAATCTCTGGTGTGGGATTTGAAAAATTATAATTAATTTCCATGCTTGGGAAGCCTTAGAGACTGAAGTGATACAAGTAAAGGCTCTTCCAATTCTAAAAGTCTATGTTTAATAAGGGAATTTTGAACATGCACTGGGTATCAGATGACATGAGGGAATAATTAATTTTCCTTGTGTAACAATGATGCTGTCATAAGAGAATGTCCTTATTTTTAGGAAATACACAGCTGCATTTGAGTGATATGTAATGATATGTGCATCTTATTATACTTTCAACTGATTCTAGGAATACTTACACACATACAAATAAAGCTGATAGAGGTATATATGTGTTCACTGAACTAATTCTTTAAATTTTTCAGTATGTTCAAAATGCCTCGTTATAAAATATTGGGAGGAAAAGAAGGAAAGGAAAATTTTGTCTCTACATAAACAGTATTATTGCTATAAATATGACTTTTAAGAACTATGACCAAAAAGATGGCAATACAAATGATTACTAAATTGGGAGGCCGGGACCGACATATACAGACGACTATATATAAAATAGATGGGGAAACAGTGTCAGACTTTATTTTTTTGGGCTCCAAAATCACTACAGATGGTGATTGCAGCCATGAAATCAAAAGATGCTTACTCCTTGGAAGAAAAGTTATGACCAATCTAGATAGCATATTGAAAAGCAAAGACATTACTTTGCCAACAAAGGTCCGTCTAGTCAAGGCTATGATTTTTCCAGTGGTCATGTATGGATGTGAGAGTTGGACTGTGAAGAAGGCTGAGTGCCGAAGAATTGATGCTTTTGAACTGTGGTGTTGGAGAAGACTCTTGAGAGTCCCTTGGACTGCAAGGAGATCCAACCAGTCCATTCTAAAGGAGATCAGTCCTGGGTGTTCTTTGGAAGGACTGATGCTAAAGCTGAAACTCCAGTACTTTGGCCACCTCATGCAATGAGCTGACTCATTGGAAAAGACTCTGATGCTGGGAGGGATTGGGGGCAGGAGGAGAAGGGGACGACAGAGGATGAGATGGCTGGATGGCATCACCGACTCTATGAACATGAGTTTGGGTAATCTCCCGGAGTTGGTGATGGACAGGGAGGCCTGGTGTGCTGCAATTCACGGGGTCGCAAAGAGTCAGACACAACTAAGCGACTGAATTGAACTGAACTGATATATAAAATGGAAAATTAATAAGAACCTGCTGTATAGCACAGGGAACTCTACTCGAGTAAATATTCTATAATGGCCTATGTGGAAAAAGAGTAAAAAAAAAAAAACAACAATGAATATATGTACATGTACAACTGATTCACTGTGCTGTACTCCTGAAACTAACACATTTTAAATCAACTATACTCCAGTAAAATCTTTTGAATTATTAAAATAAAAACAAAAACAAATGATTACTAATAGATCCAGGGACTTCCCTGACTGATCTAGTGGTTAAGAATCCATGCTTCCCATGCAGGGAGCACAGTCAGAGAACTAAGATTCTGTATTCTGGGGCAGCCAGGAAAAAAAAAAAAAAAAAAGCAAAGCAGTTATTTACTGAGTAACTGCCAAAACGAGAAAAAAAAAAATCCAGCCTGCAATTCCTCTTCTTGGAATTTTTCCTAAGAAAAAAAATTAAGTGACAAAAATACTCTCTCCAAATAGTTTAAAATAATGTTATTACTGTAATATTCGAAATGTATAACAATAATAGCATGCTTAGGTCCTCCAGAGAAGGAAATGGCAACCCACTCCAATATTCTTGCCTGGAAAATCTCATGGATTGAGCCTGGTAGGCTACAGTCCATGGGGTCGAAAAGAGTCGGACACGACACAGCGACTTCACTTAAATAAATTACACTGCATTCAACCAAGGGCTTATTATGCCACTATTAAAATAATCTTTTATATGTATATATGTATGCAACAATATATTGCAAACATTGTCCTTTGCTGTTACATAACTAGATGCAAAAAAGCATCCGAAATTATGTCTGTGCTGTTAACAATATAAAATTTGTGAATTCAAGTGGACAAAACTGAAGTTTATACGGAAAATGTTGTTTGAAAAGCAGTATTTTCTCCCTTCATGTCAATTTCAATTTTTATTAATATTTCGAATTCTACTGATGATGCTGTGCAACAATAATGCATTAAAAAAAAAAAGATGTTAATTGTTACCTTAATTTGGTCCCATAGGCAATAAAATTTAGTTTATAATTCGTTGAACAACTGAATAAAACTTCAAGTACCTCAATAGATTGATACTTAATTTAGGATATCTACAGAGTTGTTTTACCGACTACAAATATAACAAACATTACGTGTAAACCGTGCTGCTGAAAGGTTTCCAAACATCAGAGGACCACCCACCAAAATGTGTGGGCTAAATGCACATCCGTAATCATGGCAAAAAGAATACTACCTGTCACAAAGGATAGGCATGTCAGACTTTTCTCCGCGAAAGCCTTCTAGTCCCAAACTGCCTCTTACTTTCACCAGGCTGAAATGGTTCCTGAGTGCCAGGCAAGGGAGGAGACTGTTCCCTTGCCCAGGAGGCTGGAAACCGCACGTTAAGAGCGAAAGGTTTCCAAGGCCCTTCCGCTGAAATTCGTGGCACTTAAAGATTCCCTAGTTGCTAGGTTTAGTTGCTAAGGCACCAACCGTCTCACAGGAAGAGGAGCACGGTGCAATCGCTTTTAGCGTCGTAGCGAATCCTCTCAAAACCGAGCTCATTTGTTCCGGGAGGAAACATTCAGCTCCTCTAAGAGCGTCGGGAAGGCGAGAAGCTGGGAGTGACGCCTCTGAGCCGCGGAGGATTGTGGGAGGAGGTTGTCTCCAATTTCTCCTCCCCCCCTCTCCCCGTCCCAGCCAAGATGTCTGACATGGAGGATGATTTCATGTGCGATGATGAGGAGGACTACGACCTGGTGAGGCGCAGGGAACAGAACTCTGGGGCTGGAGGTGGTATCTGGCTTTAGGAGCCGGGGCAGGGGCGGCCGCGGCCTCTCCCCGTAGAACATGTGCTCCTTCCAGCTTCTCCCGATGCAGTGACAGGACGAGTTTACCTCCTCCCCCTTCCCGCACCGGGCCCGCGCCCTGCTTCTCTAGCATGGGGGAAGGGAGAGTAAAGGAGGCGGTGAAGGGGGTCCCGAGCGTTGAGCTCCAAATCCGAGCGCTTCCTTGGTTTACAAGGACACCTCTGGCCTCCGGCGTCAGGTTCTCATTGCCTCCTCCCTATCGCGCGAGCCGTTTTGGGGACCGTTCAGTGGTCTAGGCCCCGGCTCTGCCCTTTCGGGCCCAGTCTTCCTGTCCCCTCTTCTTCATACTTGAAGGAGTGCGAAATGCTGGGAGAGGGGTCCAAAAACTAGGGGGCCTTCCTGCTCCCAGACCTGACGCCACTTGTGAATCTAGAAACAGAGCTTAATTAGTCTTGTCCAGGCTCCGTTTTGGTATAAGGTAAAGGTGCAATAGAGAATTGAGAGCCAGGCTAGCTTTTCAAAAGTAGTTTAACTACTTGTTTAAAGAGAAAAGCTGGGGAGGACGTTTTACTTTTTGTTTGTTTGGGGTTTGGGAGGTGGGGTGGTATAAGAGAATTGACTCAATGGCTTTTTTCTTGACTTGGAAATTTCCCAGTATTCAGAGTTTAAAATATCAACAGTGTAGAACAAAACGAATTTATGCAACCGAATGGTGATTTTTAAAGATTCAAGGTTTAATTTATGAACGGACTTATAAGTCTTTAAAAATTCACTAACATTTCAAGTTGATATTCAAAAACATTGTGTGGGAACTAAGAACGATTATCTGGACCACGAATTAGCGTCAACTTGGCTTTGCTTTTTATTTGGGGGAGTTTTTGTGCATGGTTCTTGTGTGTTATGGTGATGCTGCATTATCGTTAAGTTAAGAAGTAGATGCTCAGGGAAGTCTGGTTCACCTTATATTTTAAGTGCCAGAGAGTCTCAAGATAATTAATGTATCATTTTGAATTAGTGTAAATCTTCTTTGTATAGTCGTTTCTAATTAATCTTTCACTTTTAAAGGAAAGCATTTGCAAAAAGGAGAGGGAAATGACCTGAAAGTCAATAGTGTTGATAATTCTTAAAGGAGTTCTGCTAGTAGTAAGATTTCTGCCTTACATTTTAGTTTGTGCAGACCAAGCCAGTTTTAGGCAGTGCGTTAAATCCTTCAGGAATGTTAATTGTAATATTTCGTGCATTTTTATGTATTACATGTTTACGTATATTACAGGTATTTTTTAACTCTGGAAGTGTTTCTTTTAACATTGTAGTTTTGTGCAGACCAAGCCAGTTTTAGGCAGTGCGTTAATAAATCCTTCAGGAATGTTAATTGTAATATTTCGTGCATTTTTATTTGTTACATGTTTACGTATATTACAGGTATTTTTTAACTCTGAAAGTGTTTCTTTTAACATTGTAGTTTTGTGCAGACCAAGCCAGTTTTAGGCAGTGCGTTAAATCCTTCAAGAATGTTAATTGTAATATTTCGTGCATTTTTATTTGTTACATGTTTACGTATATTACAGGTATTTTTTAACTCTGGAAGTGTTTTACCTAGTTTCAGTTTGTGTTTTTACTTGTTTGTGCTTATCTCTTTTCTAAGCAATAGTTTTTTGAATACGTAACTTACTAGCACTGTGAGTGAGACTGTAATGTAGAAATGGCACTGAGAATCTTACTGCCCCTTGAAGTACAGACTTCATTTTTGCAGGGATTTTAATTAAATATAAATGATTTAACTTGGCTGTGTTTCTCCAGCCTTTGAGGGCTTACACCACATGTAAATATAAAACTGAATGTGTAATTTTAGCCTCTTTTTTTAAATTTCTTAACCCAAAAAGATGAGATTTTACACAACCACATAATTAATGATCCCCCCCAACATTCTGTTAAATAGTCCTGCCTCATATCTCTCTTACATAGATATCATATTAATTTATTTTTTACTTCCATAATTTCCTTAAGCCACTATAAACATATATTTATTAATTTTTAAACATACATTTAAAAAGATCAAGCGAGGCTAGTTGCCACTTCATGCTTATCTGTTGCCAAAAGAGTTGTTGTTTTTGTTTTCTAATATTTGCCTGAGCCTTGTTTCTTTGGATTTAAAGAGTCTGAATCAATTACTGTTTTAGGGAAACTTCTTTTTTTATTAAAAAAATGTATTGTTTGTTGGATAGTTCATCACCTCATTTTAGTGAAAATGTTAATGAGAGCCATGTACAGATACATTCAGTATATATTTTATCAATTGTCTATTGATAAATACCCAAAATCACTTCTTGAGCTAATAGAAAAGAGACTTAAGTTGGTTTTAAAAAAGAAGACAAAACAAGCATGAAATTAATTCAGTATGCTTGATCGGTTATTTCTAAGATCCTTTTGATTTCTGAGGCAGAAGCAGGTGTTTTCTAAGCATAGTAATTTATGTAGCAGTGAATGGAGAGAAGATGGTTCTGGAAAATGTGTTAATTCAATGTTAATTTTACAGATTTACATACAATAGTATTAATAATAACAGCTAATAGTAAACACTATCGTGTCATTCATTAAGTTAATAAGGCCATTGATAAGTTAAACTGTGTTATAATTACACAATCCAGCCATTCAAGCTTGAACTTGATTAATACTTCTAACAGTCTTTTTAGAAAAGATTTAAGACAGAGCGACTTCATACCAAAAAGTATTCTTTAGTAGTTCCTATTATAGGTAGAGCATTGTATGTTTGAAAAATATTATTATAAGGGGAAAATAAAATGGTGAAAAGATAGACTAATTCCATTTTTTAAAGTATATTACCAAACAGTGAGCCTTATTATAATCATCGTGTGTGTGTGTGTGAGACTCACTCAGTCATCTTAGTGACCCCGTGGACTGAAGCCCGCTAGGCCCCTCTTTCCATGGAGTATTCTAGACAAGAATACTGGAGTGGGTTGCCATTTCCTTCTCCATAATCATCCTGGTTAGGTTTATAGTTATGAGTAGTGAATGAATGTTTATTACTCTTGTTGCCAGTGCTAAGTCGCTTCTGACTTTTTGCAGCCCTATGGACTGCAGCCCACCAGTCTCCTCTGTCCCTGGGATTCTCCAGGCAAGGATACTGGAGTGGGTTACCATGCCCTCCTTCAAGGGATCTTCCCCACCCAGGGATTGAACCCTTGTCTTTTACATCTCTTGCATTGGCAGTCAGGTTATAGTGTGATTAGTGAATAAATGTTTATTACTATTGTTATTCTTGCCAGGGATTGAACCCTTGTCTTTTATATCTCTTGCATTGGCAGTCAGGTTATAGTGTGATTAGTGAATAAATGTTTATTACTATTGTTATTCTTGCCTTAAAAGATAGCTGTTTTAATGCCCTAGAAATTTACTTCTTTTGGGGAGGGGTGGAGAAGAGTCTTAGCTACAAGGTATCTTACAGAATCTATTTGTCACAGTTTTAACAAGTTCAGACAAATGATGTCATATTATAACCTTAGAACATGGTTTAGCAAAGTAAAATTTAACATTTCTGTTTTCTAAAAAGATTTTTTAATTGACACGAATACTTTGAAAAAGTAGTACATTAATAGGGCTTCCCTGGTGGGTCAGACAGTAAAGAATCTGCCTGCAGTGCAGGAGACCTGGGTTCCATCCCTGGGTCTGGAAGATCCCCTGGAGAAGGAAATAGCAACCCACTCCAGTACTCTTGCCTGAAAAATCCCATGGACTGAGAGACTAATACTTAATACAGCACAGGGCAAAAAAATAGCTTCAGGGTTTTGTGTGTTTAATATTAAGACATTGATGTCATCCATTGTGCATATAAGGAGCTTGCAGATTACAGGTCATTTTATTCTGAGACTGTTGTCTCCGTCACTTACAGCTTGACAAAATGTTGGGGATCTTTAAGAATAGATTTACAAACAATATAATTTTTGTGGTCTGGGCCAGTGTTCTTTCTGCTGTACACACATTTGGAATTCTGAATGTAGTTTTCACAGTAACAAAATTTGATTATACAGTTGAGGCTTTTGAAAGGAACATGACACTCCAGTGTTTAGAACTGAGCACTTTCACTGCCATGGGCCCATGTTTGATCCATGGTCTTCCCTCATAGCTCAGTTGGTAAAGAATCTGCCGGTATTGCTGGAGACCCCGGTTCGATTCCGGGTTGGGAAGATCCCCTGGAGAAGGGATAGGCCACCCACTCCAGTATTCTGCCCTGGAGAATTCCATGAACTGCATGGGGTTCCAGAGACTAAGCAACTTTCACTTTCTGGGGAATTAAGATCCTGCAAGCCATGCAGCGCTGCCCCGCCCCACCCCCAAAAGGGCATGTTTAATTGTAAATAGTTGGAAACACCCCCCAAGTTATCAATAGTAGGAGAATACTATTAATACTCATGAGGTAGTAATAGGTAAAATATATCCATGTGATGGAAAGTATGTCAGCATTTCAAATCATGCTTCTAAAGAATATTCAGTGATATGAAAAGAAAAACTTGGTAAATTTGTCAGGACTCCTGCATGTAAGGAAGGAGAGGACAGGAATACATGTCAAATCAACTTGAACTGTAAAGAGCATATATTGGCTCAAATCACCAAGAAGTGTAAATGTAACAGGAGTCATGACTCAGATAACGATGCTGGGTCTTTTTCTGCCTTTGTCTCTCTTTCTGGGCTGCCTTCCTCACGTATTGGCTTAATTGCCTTCATAGTATATCACAAGATCTTGTAATATAATGTGTTATCTTCCTAGTATTATAACCCCAAAGGCAAAAGGGTCTTCTTGCTAACTCTAGCAGTGAAACCCTAGGAAGAACTATGGATTCACCTTAGCTCTGGGCCTTCTGTGAACCACTGAGAGAGAGAGGATAGATTGCTTGCCCTCTAGGAGACGAGCACTGTGTTTGAAATCCTCATCTAAGAGAGGAAGGATCAGTCACCATTGCTGTGCACACAGAGAATACATGTCCACTGTAGATATGTAATCCATATTACAATGTTATTGTGTGGCAGTAAAATTTATTTGTTTTGCTGGGTGGGAAAAATACAGAATAAAATGTCTGGAAAACACGAAAAGTGTCAGGAAAATTAAAATGTTTATTTCTTGCAAGTTTTTCACAGTGAGTCTGTATTTTATTGCTGAGAAGAGAGAGGGTGGTGTTTAGGGTACAAATGATGAACAGAAGTCTTTGATCTTGAGGGGCCAGACAGGGATTTTGTCATTGCTCAAAATTTTTTAGAATTCTTCAGAACCTGAGGCATCTAGCATTTTAAATAGGTAATACATACACATGGTTCAAAAACATGAAATGTTAACATTTCCTTTCCATTTTTGTTCCTCAGTTGCCCAGTTCCCATTCCTTACCATAGATTACCAAATACAGATTTTTATCCCCCCTTCCCTTTTTTAAACCAGAATTAACATATTAAATATATTGTGCTACACTTTGTTTTTTATTTTAAATATTATTCCATAGACATATGTCGAAAGATTACTTATTTCTTTTTTATAGCTGCATTGATTGTGTGGATGTACCATAAGTTTATTTACTCAGTTTTCTGTTGATGAGGATTTGACCTGTTTTCTTTTGCTATTTTGAATGGTATATGGCTTTTTTTTTTTTTTTTTAATTTCAGTAATAGCCAGGTTTTCTCTATTCTGTAGGTGTCAAAAATTCCGAGTCAGGTTTGATAAATAAGTTGAGCCCCCAAATTTGGATGATGCTGTTTTAAGTTGGAAACATCTAACTAATAAAGTTAGTTTTCTTAAAAACTTCAGAAGCATTACTTAATAATCCATGTCAGTATAATTGGAATAATTTACCACCTCTTAAAAGTTACTGCTTAAAAGAAGATTGGTTTGAAATGTAAGTTTGAGTACATTTTCAAAAAGGCCTGTAGCAGTACCTCATAGGTGTACCCTGTATAATGAAATTAGAGAGGTTCAAACAAGGGTAACTCATGATAAGGAGACCATTGTAAGATCTCCCATAAGTAATGGGAGATAGCTCTTTTGTGCTAAGAATAAGATAAATTAAGATTCTTCATCCCTAATGTAAATCTGTAAAGTGTGACTATCCAACAGAGTAAATTTGTGCTTGTGTATTATACCCCAGAAAGGAACACATGACCGTCAGCAAGAATTAGAGACTTCCTGTTGGGTTCAGCCCTCATAACTGACAGGTTGCTGCTACTGCTAAGTCACTTTAGTCGTGTCTGACTCTGTGCGACCCCACACACAGCAGCCCACCAGGCTCCCCCACCCCTGGGATTCTCAAGGCAAGAACACTGGAGCGGGTTGCTATTTCCTTCTCCAATGCATGAAAGTGAAAAGTGAAAGTGAAGTCGCTCAGTCGTGTCGGACTCTTAGTGACCCCGTGGACTGCAGCCTACCAGGCTCCTCCATCCGTGGAATTTTCCAGGCAAGAGTACTGGAGTCGGGTTCCGAGAGGAACTAAAACATCAAGTGTGAGTGATTTACATAAATTTACATGACAAATTAGTGGGCAAGTGATAACTAGAGCCCACGCCTAAAGACTTTAATGATGTCTTGTTGGAAAATTTAATTTGAAAACTGAAAGTTAGGACAAATAAAAGAATGTTCTAATTTATAGCATAGACAGATTAGGATCCATTACCTTGAGTGAAAATTTTTTTTTAAGTTACGTTAATTTTATTAATGGCTAAACCACAAATGCCTACCTTGGATTAAATTTAGTCCTTCAGGATACTGAGACTTTACCTTTGGCACTAGATGTGCAGCATCTATTGTCTAAACATGATCAAGGCTTGCGAAGCATTGTTAATGGTGAGTCTTCTATTTCCTCGAGCACGTTTCTTAAGACCTCTGTTGACAAGAGACACAAGAATAAGTACATGAACTATGAAATTGACCCTTTTTGACTCCAACATAGAGTCAAAATTGCCCCTTCCTGTGTTGTATTATTTTGAAACATTCACTAACTTTTCACTTCAATTAAGCAAACACTTCCTGAGCATTTTATGATATGCCAGGTTCTGGGGATACCAAGATCAGTAAAAGTAAGTTCCTGCTTTTGAGAAGCTCATGGTGGGGCAGGGGAGGAGGGGAGGCGGGAGGTGGGAACAACATACATACAAAACTGTTCTTCAGAGATACGCATGTCATGTAGAAGCATGACTATGGAGAAAATTTACTTTGCTAAGAAGACTTAGAGAAAGAATCACAAGGTGAGCCTTGAGGAATACAGCATTTCCAGGAGTGTTAGGGCTGGACATCATCACAGGAGAAAAGTGGGAAGCTTGTTGGGAGGGGCAGTGGTTTAGAATTTGGGGCAGAGAGACCAGTTTATGCCAAAGCAGAGATTTTAAAGAGCATAATATGTTTGGGGGAAAGAAGAATAAATTTGGTTGGTGTAGATGGTTAAGAGATTGCTTTGGATAGATGTCAGGACATGAGTTATATAGGTTGGAGCTAATGTGCACTTTAGTGGATTTTTTTAAAAGCCCTTTTAACACTGTTCAGGTGCTTGCTTTTTCATATATTGCTTAAATTATTTGATTTTTGATTAAAACATTCTTAATGTATAGATTAAAATTTCAGTTTCTCTCTTAAAAGCATTTCACTTATACTTTTATAGTTATTGCATCTTCATCTGACATAAGGGAATTCAGTTTAGCAATATTTAATATTTTTCCTATATTCCCTGTTTTGACTAATGTCACTGTGTGTAACCAAATTGGCTGTAGTCATTAAGGATAACTTTTTCCCCTTTCTTGTGCCCATGTGATGTGTCCTTTTATTTTGCATCCTTAACATCACATATATTTATTTTGTCCTCTCCCTTTTCTCCTGGTCTACTACTTGGAATCAGGCCTTCATCATCTATTGGCTAAACAGTTGTAAGAGTATCCAGTGGGTACTTCCTTACTGCCTGAGTGCTCTTCCTAAAACACAGATATAATTATTTCTCTATAAAATCTTTTAGTGGGTCCCCATTTGATATAAACTCTGCTAGACCTGTATAGTTCTATTCCCCTGTCTGATACTAGTTTCTCTCATCAGCTCTGCATGCATCCTGTGCTTCAGCCCAATCAGACTACTGGTAGCTCTTCTAAATATGCAATGCTTTTGCATAGTTTGTTTTGTTTTGGTGCCTTTTTTCATCCCTGGGAAAATGCATTTGTACTTTTAGACCTGGTTGAGGTAACTTTTCCTTCTAACTCATTCAGGAGTAGTTAATTACTCCTGATACACCACCGAACCTAGTCTGTGTCTCTGTTACTGCTTCTATTGTATTATATTGGTGTTTCATTTGCATATCTGTATCAGACCATGAATAGCTTAAGGAGAAAGACTTCATTTTCATTTGTTGAACACATTTATTTACTGGTTTAACCAAAGACCATTATCATTGGGTGTAAACAGTATATGCTTACATGCTTAGTCACTTCAGTCTTGTCTGACTCTGCAACCCCATGGACCATTGGTCCACCAGGCTCCTCCATCCATGGGATTCTCCAGGCAAGAATACTGGTGTCAGTTGCCATTTCCTTCTCCAGTGATAAAGTATGAAGCAAGTGAAGTGAGTGAAGTGAAGTCGCTCAGTTGTATCCGACTCTTTACAACCCCATAGACTGCGGCCCACCAGGCCCCTCCATCCATGGGATTTACCAAGCAAGGGTACTGGAGTGGGTTGCCATTTCCTTCTCCAGTAAACAATAGACATCAGATCAGATCAGATCAGATCAGTCGCTTAGTCGTGTCCGACTCTTTGCGACCCCATGAATCGCAGCACGCCAGGCCTCCCTGTCCATCACCAACTCCCGGAGTTCACAGAGACTCACGTCCATCGAGTCAGTGATGCCATCCAGCCATCTCATCCTCTGTCGTCCCCTTCGCCTCTTGCCCCCAATCCCTCCCAGCATCAGAGTCTTTTCCAGTGAGTCAACTCTTCGCATGAGGTGGCCAAAGTACTGGAGTTTCAGCTTTAGCATCATTCCTTCCAAAGAAATTCCAGGGCTGAGCTCCTTCAGAATGGACTGGTTGGATCTCCTTGCAGTCCAAGGGACTCTCAAGAGTCTTCTCCAACACCACAGTTCAAAACCATCAATTTCTCGGCGCTCAGCCTTCTTCACAGTCCAACTCTCACATCCATACATGACCAAAGGAAAAACCATAGCCTTGACTAGACGAACCTTTGTTGGTAAAGTAACGTCTCTGCTTTTGAATATGCTATCTAGGTTGGTCATAACTTTCCTTCCAAGGAGTAAGCATCTTTTGATTTCATGGCTGCAGTCACCATCTGTAGTGATTTTGGAGCCCAGAAAAATAAAGTCTGACACTGTTTCCACTGTTGCCCCATCTATTTCCCATGAAGTGATGCGACCAGATGCCATGATCTTCATTTTCTGAATATTGAGCTTTAAGCCAACTTTTTCACTCTCCTCTTTCACTTTCATCAAGAGGCTTTTTAGTTCCTCTTCACTTTCTGCCATAAGGGTGGTGTCATCTGCATATCTGAGGTTATTGATACTTCTCCCGGCACTCTTGATTCCAGCTTCTGTTTTTTCCAGCCCAGCGTTTCTCATGATGTATTCTGCATATAAGTTAAATAAACAGGGTGACAATATACAGCCTTGACGTACTCCTTTTCCTATTTGGAACCAGTCTGTTGTTCCATGTCCAGTTCTAACTGTTGCTTCCTGACCTGCATACAAGTTTCTCAAGAGGCAGATCAGGTGGTCTGGTATTCCCATCTCTTGAAGAATTTTCCACAGTTTATTGTGATCCACACAGTCAAAGGCTTTGGCATAGTCAAGAAAGCAGAAATAGATGTTTTTCTGGAACTCTCTTGCTTTTTCCATGATCCAGCGGATGTTGGCAATTTGATCTCTGGTTCCTCTGCCTTTTCTAAAACCAGCTTGAACATCAGGAAGTTCACGGTTCACATATTGCTGAAGCCTGGCTTGGAGATTTTTGAGCATTAGTTTACTAGCGTGTGCTGCTGCTGCTGCTAAGTCGCTTCAGTCATGTCCGACTCTTTGCGACCCCATGGACTGCAGCCTACCAGGCTTCTCCGTCCATGGGATTCTCCAGGCAAGAACACTGGAGTGGGTTGCCATTTCCTTCTCCAGTGCATGAAAGTGGAAAATGAAAGTGAAGTCACACAGTCATGTCTGACTCTTAGCGACCCCGTGGACTACAGCCTACCAGCCTCCTCCATCCATGGGATTTTCCAGACAACAGTACTGGAGTGGGGTGCCATTGCTCTGTGAGATGAGTGCAATTGTGCGGTAGTTTGAGCATTCTTTGGCATTGCCTTTCTTTGGGATTGGAATGAAAACCGACCTTTTCCAGTCCTGTGGCCACTGCTGAGTTTTCCAAATTTGCTGGCATATTGTGTGCAGCACTTTCACAGCATCATCTTTCAGGATTTGGAATAGCTCCACTGGAATTCCATCACCTCCACTAGCTTTGTTCATAGTGATGCTTCCTAAGGCCCCTTGACTTCACATTCCAGGATGTCTGGCTCTAGGTCAGTGATCACACCATCATGATTATCTGGGTCGTGAAGATCTTTTTTGTACAGTTCTTCTGTGTATTCCTGCCATCTCTTCTTAGTATCTTCTGCTTCTGTTAGGACCATACCATTTCTGTCCTTTATCGAGCCCATCTTTGCATGAAATGTTCCTTTGGTATCTCTGATTTTCTTGAAGAGATCCCTAGTCTTTCCCATTCTGTTGTTTTCCTCTATTTCTTTGCATTGATTGCTGAAGAAGGCTTTCTTATCTCTTCTTGCTATTCTTTGGAACTCTGCATTCAGATGTTTATATCTTTCCTTTTCTCCTTTGCTTTTCGCTTCTCTTCTTTTCACAGCTATTTGTAAGGCCTCCCCAGACAGCCATTTTGCTTTTTTGCATTTCTTTTCCATGGGGATGGTCTTGATCCCTGTCTCCTGTACAATGTCAGGAACTTCATTCCATAGTTCATCAGGCACTCTTATCTATCAGATCTAGGCCCTTAAATCTATTTCTCACTTCCACTGTATAATCATAAGGGATTTGATTTAGATCATACCTGAATGGTCTAGTGGTTTTCCCTACTTTGTTCAATTTCAGTCTGAATTTGGCAATAAGGAGTTCATGGTCTGAGCCACAGTCAGCTCCTGGTCTTGTTTTTGCTGACTATATAGAGCTTCTCCATTTTTGGGTGTTAGTTCTAAAACGTCTTGTAGGTCTTCATAGAACTGTTCACCTTCAGCTTCTTCAGCATTACTGGTTGGGGCATAGACTTGGATTACTGTGATATTGAATGGTTTGCCTTGGAAACGAACAGAGATCATTCTGTCGTTTTTGAGATTGCATCCAAGTACTGCATTTCGGACTCTTGTTGACCATGATGGCCACTCCATTTCTTCTGAGGGATTCCTGCCCGCAGTAGTAGATATAATGGTCATCTGAGTTAAATTCACCCATTCCAGTCCATTTCAGTTCGCTGATTCCTAGAATGTTGACATTCACTCTTGCCATCTCTTGTTTGACCACTTCCAATTTGCCTTGATTCATGGACCTGACATTCCAGGTTCCTATGCAATATTGCTCTTTACCGCATCAGACTTTGCTTCTATCACCAGTCACATCCTGGTATTGTTTTTGCTTTGGCTCCATCCCTTCATTCTTTCTGGAGTTATTTCTCCACTGGTCTCCAGTAGCATATTGGGCACCTACTGACCTGGGGCGTTTCTCTTTTAGTATCCTATCATTGTGCCTTTTCATACTGTTCATGGGGTTCTCAAGGCAAGAATACTGAAGTGGTTTGCCATTCCCTTCTCCAGTGGACCACATTCTGTCAGATCTCTCCATCATGACCCACCCATCTTGGGTTGCCCCACAGGCATGGCTTAGTTTCATTGAGTTAGACAAGGCTGTGGTCCTAGTGTGATTAGATTGACTAATTTTCTGTGAGTATGGTTTCAGTGTGTTTGCCCTCTGATGCCCTCTTGCAACCCCTACCATCTTACTTGGATTTCTCTTGCCTTGGGCGTGGGGTATCTCTTCACGGCTGCTCCAGCAAAGTGCAGCCTTTGCTCCTTACCTTGGACGAGGGGTATCTCCTCACCGCCGCCCTTCCTGACCTTCAATGTGGGATAGCTCCTCTAGGCCCTCCTGTGCCCACGCAGCCACTGCTCGTTGGATGTGGTGTTGGTCCTCCCAGCCACCGCCCCTGGCATTGGGCGTGGGGTTGCTCCTCCTGCCCGCCGCCCCTGGCCTCGGGCTTGGGGCGTGGGGTATCTGCTCCAGGCCGCCGGCCGCCGCCCCTGACCTCGGACGCCGGGTAATAGACATAAATAATATATAATAGATACTCTATAGAACAGAATTATTCTAAAGACTTCTCAAAATATCTTCAGTTTAAAAATCATGCCAGTGTGGTAACTAGTTTGCTGTAGTTCAGTTCGTATTGAGGTATGTGATTTACTGAGCTGCAAATGACAGGTTAGTGGTGTCACGGAGGCTGCAACATGGTGTTGCAGATCATAACCTAATTATAAGAAGGAAATTAGTAACATATCAGTTGTGCCAATTCTCATGTATTTATCCATTCCAGCAGCAACACTTAAGAAATGAATTGCAGTTGTGCAAAAAATAGTATACATTTCACTTCTCAATCCATATAATGTGAAAAACTGAAAGAACGTATTCACAAAATGTTGAAGGCTGATTAAGTCTTATCTCAATCGTAGTGATTCAGAGGAGTTTGTATAGAGTTTAGAAATAGCATTAATCTGGAGCCAGTCGGTGCCAGAAGTTGCAGGTAGTCAGTCTTAAACTACAGGAGGCCTTCAGACTTGGTAGGAAATGTAAAGATTCCTTTCTTCAACAGTGTTATAATCAGTTCAGTAGTTGAAGTTAACTTTCTGGCAACTCCATGTCCTACTCACGTTTACCTCTCAGCTTTCTGCTTAGCTCTTAGGTCCTGGGCCATTTTTATTTTTTCCCCTAATCTGTTGGCTAAGAGTGCATTCTGAAGATTTAGGTTGCGGAAAAGTGATTCTCTGGTTCTAGCTATTCCTGTGTATTATTGAACAGTTACTAGAGAAGAACTGATTTCCAAAGGTGTAGAGTATGTGAGTAGGTTTTTTAGCTAGGATTATTTACTCCATATCTTCCCTGAGGAGGTAGATGATGCTTAAGCTGTAATGACATGCAGTGGTTAACGAGGTGAAGAGAGGTAGAAAGAAAAAGAAATGGCACGTTCAAGGTAGAATCAATAAGGACTTTTTATGTTCCAGCAGTGTGACTGTTTCTAGCTGTTCAGTACTTCGTGTTACAGTTTTGTGTCTGCTCTTCCTCTTTTCCCCTTTCTCTTTTTTGTCTGGCATGCAAACTCCCATTTAGCTTTCAAAGCCTGGCTCAGAAGCCATCACTATCACAACATGATTTGATGTGTCCACTTGGCTTGTTCATTATTTATTAATTTCTTTTTTAATCAATTTTATTATAGCCAAACCTGAATTCAGAGTGAAGAAGTGAATGAATGACTATGAACTTTACTCATTACTCAGAATTTGACCTTATCTGTAAGACAAGTGTTCCAAAGAATTTAATATGTGGAGCAAAACTCAATTACTGATCTTAAATTTGTGAGACTGAGTGCCAGTGCTTCCCAGAAAGTATCCTTACATGAGGAAATAATTACCCTCCAGAGGGCGCACATTACAAAGCCATGGTGGTCAAATAAAACTGATTGTATGCTAACATCAAACATCTCCTTCCATCTGCTGGTCATAGGAAAAATTCATCTTGTGTTTACATATTTTTGAGCTTTCTAACACTTCACTCTTATATCTTTTTTCTTTCATATGCCTTTATGAGACAATACAGAATTTTTCATAAATTGTGCCCCCAAAATTTAACTGTATTTGGATTTAGAAATAACTATAATACTATTCTTATCTTTTTTGTGTTTGCTTTCAGGCACAATTCTGAATTTCACATAAACTTACCCTTTGTAATGACTTATAGCTGAAGGAAATCTTCTCTCTTCCTAAAATAATAGTTTTATTACACTAATTTATGTATATTTTATAATCCTCGTCACTAAGTTGAATATCCTGAAAATACTTTAAACTCTTATTTCTACTTCTCCACAAAATGGTGTTACTTCAATTTTTCTTTCTGCTTTATTGTTTCATAACTAGGAACTGAATTTATGTAATGAAAAGCCATATAAAACTATATAATATAAATTAATTTTGTTTTACTTATTTTGATGTTACAAGACTAGCTAAAGTATAGTAATATAACTAAACAACTATTGAGTAATGTGAAGTACACATAAAGCAAATATTTTTATTAACATATAGCTTTACTTAGCAATAGATTACTCTGCTTTATATAGCTCACCATCCTAGGTAGTTAGGCTGTGTTAGAATAATAAAATTTAGACTTGGGGAATAGCAAAAACTAAATTATGAAACTAAAGGTAAAATAACTAACATTTAATAATAAGTAATACTACTAATAATTAGTATTTACAATTTGCTTTTGTGTTGATTCTGTATCTTTCAGTACAAACCTATTTCTGAATCTGTGTAACCATCCCTTACTTGGAGAAAATGGCTTGGTGTCACTCATTCCAGGGAACCCTTTGCTGATGTCTTTGTATCAGTTCAGTTCAATTACTCAGTTGTGTTCGAATTTTTGAGACCCCATGGACTGTAGCATGCCAGGCCTCCCTGTCCATCACCAACTCTGGAGTTTACTCAAACTCATGTCCATTGAGTTGGTGAGGCCATCCAACCACCTCATCCTCTGTCATCCCCTTCTCTTCCCACCTTCAGTCTTTCCCAGCATCAAGGTCTTTTCCAGTGAGTCAGCTCTTTGCATGAGGTGGCCAAAGTATTGGAGTTTCAGCTTCAACATCAGTCCTTCCAATGAATATTCAAGACTGGTTTCCTTTAAGATGGACTAGTTGGATCTCCTTGCAGTCCACAGGACTCTAAGAGTCTTCTCCAGCACCACAGTTCAAAAGCATCAATTCTCCGGCACTCAGCTTTCTTTATAGTCCAACTCTCACATCCGTACATGAGACTACTGGAAAAACCATAGCTTTGACTAGACGGACCTTTGTTGGGAAAGTAATGTCTCTGCTTTTTAATATGCTGTCTAGGTTGGTCATAACTTTTCTTCCAAGGAGCAAACGTCTTTTACTTTCATGGCTGCAGTTACCATCTACAGTGATTTTGGGGTCGAAGAAAATGAAGTCTGTCACTGTTTCCTCTGTTCCCCATATATTTCCCATGAAGTGATGGGACCAGATGCCATGATCATAGTCTTTGTATAGGCTCAGTGTTTTCTAATACTTTGCTTTCAGTCAGAACATGTTTTCTGTTTATGTCTTTCAGCCACAAATTTAATGCCTTTTCCACCTTCCCTAAGTACTTTTCACACACCTTAGCCATAACTTTTGCAACAGCAGAACTAGCACAAATTTCTTTTTCCTTCAGTTTCACAGGTAGAAGATTTGTTATTACCATGGATCTTATCAACCTCAGCATACATTTTTTTCTTACTGAGGACTTTTACTTTTTCAATTAAAAGGTGCACATTAGGGCCTTTCTTTGGCATATCTGAATTTCTAGCATCACTGTTTTTGAACTTTGGAGCCATTATTAAGTACAATAAGGGTAACTTGAACACAAGCACTGTGATACCACAATAGTGGATCTGATAACTGAGCCTGCTGTTTAGTGACTCACAGGTGGGATATGCCGGACAAAGGGATGATTCGCATTCGAGGTGGGATGGAGGGGGTGGAGAGGAGATTTCATTGAGATTTGTTCATGCTACTCAGAATGACTTGCAGTTTAAAACTTTTTGATTGATTATTTCTGGAATTTCCCAGTTTCCAGACCTCAACTGATACTCAACTGAAATCACAGAAAATGAAACCGTGGGTAAGGGGGACTACTGTATTCTGCTAACCACTTGATTTTGGCTTTTCCCCTTGTTACTTCAATAATGGTTAATTTCAGTGGAATTTCTACCATATATTTAAATTGTGGTTTTTTTCCTTATAAATATGTAGTTTTTCTCTTAACAGTATTCACATTTTAGCAGTGTGTGGGTTTCTTTTCTTTTTTGTTTCTCTCATTTTAATATCTCTTTCTAACACACAGGAATACTCTGAAGATAGTAACTCTGAGCCAAATGTGGATTTGGAAAATCAGTACTATAATTCCAAAGCATTAAAAGAAGATGACCCAAAAGCAGCATTAAGCAGTTTCCAAAAGGTTCATATTTTTTCTTGTTGATTCTGTGTTTTGTGTTTTTCTAAATAATGTCTTAAGTAAATTGTAAATGATTTTATCTCAGAAGTATGTTTGGATATTTAGTGATAATCCTGTAAAAGAAGTTTGCATTATGCAATATAAGCAAATATTTCAAAAGGGCTATCCTTTTGTTTTTTCCAATCAAGTTATCTATAGAACAGGACCATTGTCCCGAAAAGCTTGTACAGTTCTGGCAGAAAGAGAATCAGTGAATGTGCTGGTCAGTAGTTATCCCTGCGATCGTGGTCCTTCACATAGATGTGGTTTCATTATAAAATATGTGATTTCTTTCCTACTGGTAAACTTTTGGGTTATTCTTAACCAGTGAAGTAACAGGTACTTCTGGGACTGTATAATAATCAAGAAGTAGTTCTTATTTAATCTTTTGATGAAGAAACTTCAAAATAAGCTCACTTGTCCTTTCATAAGCATTTAAGACTGGTTTCTTAAACCTTTTAAAAAT
Source organism: Bos mutus (assembly GCF_027580195.1). Lineage (NCBI taxonomy): Eukaryota > Metazoa > Chordata > Mammalia > Artiodactyla > Bovidae > Bos > Bos mutus. The sequence continues at coordinate 47,643,804 of NC_091626.1, read as the reverse complement.
GGCTTTGAAAAATAGAGTTTTTAGGGCACTTGTTTTTCATGCATATGATGTAAAATTAATTTACAACTTAAATATTGGGTGTTACTAGAAAATAACAATATTAAATTATACTGAATTCTTTTTTTATAGGTTTTGGAACTTGAAGGTGAAAAAGGAGAATGGGGATTTAAAGCACTGAAACAAATGATTAAGATTAACTTCAAGTTGGTAAGATTTGTTTTGAGAGGAATTAAACTGATAATGAAATTCTTTACTTAAAAACCTCATGGCAACAAAATGTCATACCTGCTTTCCTGAAATAATTCTGTTGATATGTTTACATATTTAGCCTAATTTTCATTTGTGACTATAGTTATACTAAGTTTTAAAAATTCTACATGGGGTTCCTTCCTGGTGGTCCAGTGGTTAAGACTTGTACTTCCAATGCAGGGACTGCAAATTCAATGGGGGAAATAATATCCCCATGCCTCGCAGCCCAAAAACCAAACAAACAAACAGAAGCAATGTTGTAACAAATTCAATAAAGACTTTAAAATGGTCCACATCAACAAAATCTTTTAAGAATTCTGCATAGTATATAAGATTTTCTATAACTTATATGCTCTGAGGAATGATAGACCCTCTGCCAAAATATTTAATGCTGGAAATTTTACTAATAGTCCTTCATTTCCTCAGGTCTTTCATGTTTCCTGGAGTAACTACAGTTATGCAAATAGTCCTGCAAAGAATAGCAGCAGTAGCTACATCCACTATTTAGTAGGGCCTTGGGTGGGAGTATTTTCCCCCTTTTAGAAGTGGGGAGGACTTTTCTTGAGAGTGGGATGAGTACCTGGGCTTGAAGGAATTTTTTTTCCTTTCACATTTTACTATAAGAGCTTACCAATAATAGGGAGAGAAGAAATGCATAACTATGTTAGAGAGCTTCCTGATGAAGGAGTAAATTTTCAGGGAAGAATATTTTAAAAGTTGGTCTTATTTTTTTGGTCTATGAATATTTTAGTAGTTTTTATGATTTAAATAAATATGTTTATTGTGCAGTGAGGAACAATATCTGAAATTTGGAAAATCTATAAATTATACTTTTTCAAAGGCTAACATCATAAATTTAATTCATTTACTGAGTAGTAATTTCAAATTTAAGCTAAAATGTAGTGTTTCTGTCATATAGTTCCTCTATTATTGAAAAACTATTGTTTTTTAATTAGGTAATAATAGGTATTTCTATAATCTTAATCATATGTACATATCTCAGTAAGTAAATATGTACCTAGTAATGCATTTTTCTTCCCTCACAGACAAACTTTCCAGAAATGATGAACAGATATAAACAACTATTGACCTATATTCGGAGTGCTGTCACAAGAAATTATTCTGAAAAATCCATTAATTCTATTCTTGATTATATCTCTACTTCTAAGCAGGTTAGAGTCTGTTTTTGCTTCTTGGTATTTATCAGTATGTTTAAACTTAAGAGCTTTGTTTTTTGTTTTTAAGGCCTAGAAGTTCTATTTAAGCAGTTATGCTAGTTTTAATTTTAGTATGCTGTTTTCATGGTTACAGGATAGTATATAGTATTAAAAGGGAATAACCCAAGCTTTATCTCTTCAAATAATATCTTCAGATACTGACATAATCTGCACACAGGTTTTACAGGCTTATAGTAGACTCCCATGCAGTTTCTAATAAACATCATCAGCACTTCAGCTAGCCTTCTTGAACAGTTAATAACCTATCAGTGAGTCATAGGTTCTTTGTGTAGATCTGATTAGACGGAGATCCTTGGGAGGAGAATCTATATTCATTGCAATTAGTAGTTGGCATAACTCATTAGGTAATCAATAAATGCTTCTACAAAGGATAGGTGGATGATGAAAGAAAGGGCTAATGATGATACTACAGTGGACATGAGAAATGATAGTGCTTTCATTATTTTAGTTTTTGATTATTAAGAAAAGCAATGATGATTTTAGTTTATTGCTAAAATAATTTCAATTGGATTATTTGTTCATATTCTTCTAAGCAACATAGTCCTAAGTTTCAGCTTTACTATGCCATGATATTTGAGCACAAGAAGTATTTTCTGTATCACTTAGCATTTCTCAGAACATTTGATACTTTTCATACTCAAAAAATGTTCACCTCAGAACTAGTCTTTCATTCTGTCTTTTCTACGAAATGTCATTTTTATTTCTTGAAGTTTATCATTTTTATATCTAAAATATATGTAATGGAAATAGAGGAAGATAAAATTATGTTTAGAACATTAACACTTCATGGCACTAATTCAGGGCTTCCCAATATATTGGGGCTTTTCTTAAGTGGAAAAATGTTTCCTGAGTTTTACAAACACGTCACATCATAATATTTTTTGTATGTTATTTTTAAATATTATGTCAGATGGTGGGGGGCAGAACTAAGTAATTTTCAGCAAGATTGTGTGTTGCTTCATGCTGTTATATGTAAGCTTTTTGTCTTTTGAAAGTAAGTATAGATATTAGTTGTGCAGCACTTACTGACTGTGCAATCGACAGTCATGAATAAATAGGCAGCCTTTACTGAAAGTATCAGACTCACCTGTTGCCATGCCCTCTTACCCCCTGATCCTGTTAAATATGTGGAGAATCAGGTATTCACACAAAGGTAGAGCCAGAAGTGGGAGGAGGGGACAGAGGAGCTTATCATAATGCAAAACAAATGGCAATTTCCATTAAAAAAGTCATATTCAGACAGTGAACTGATGGTGTTAGACAAAGCTAAAATTGTGCTTAACTTTTCCCTCCCCTCAACTCCAGCAGTTTATCAGTAACTTAAAAATTTGTAGTCCAGTTAATTGATTAGTCACATTTATAGAAGAATTTTGAGGAAAGAGGCTTATCGTTTGCTTCTTTAGCAGCTTACTTAGTGTTTGCCACATGCTTCTGCTGCTTCTGCCAAGTCGACTCTGTGCAACCCCGTAGACGGCAGCCCACCATGCTCCCCCGTCCCTGGGATTCTCCAGGCAAGAGTACTGGAGTAGGGTGCCATTGCCTTCTCCAGTTTGCCACATAGTAGTTCCCAAATAAGAGTTGAGTGCATAAGATACATCCATTCATAATAAACAATGGAGTCTCAGAGTTGGACACTACTGAGCAACTGAGCACGCACACAATTCTTGTGCTTGCCATTTCCTTTGCTAACATAAAATGAGTTATTAGATTTGAAAGGACAAACCTATACTATTAGAGCATTAGACATTTTCTGGGTTTTATTTTAAATGTATAAAAACACATGTTGGCACTTTTTGTAAATTTGGTCTGTACTTTTGCTAAGGTTTTGTTAATTTTGTGGACTGTCACAGACATTCAGTTAAGATACAGCTAGTGTATCTTATGTATATTAAAGTTCAAAGATGCACTTTTGGTTTGCTCAAATTAACTTTATTAACAGGTACAAATTTGCTGTTTACAATTATAGAATTCTGATTTTTTATGTCAGATGGATTTACTGCAGGAATTCTATGAAACAACACTGGAAGCTTTGAAAGATGCTAAGAATGACAGACTGTGGTTTAAGACAAACACAAAGGTAACAGTAATAATCACTTTTTTTTCTTTTGAAGAGTGGGTGGGCATCCTTGATAAACTCTAAAGATATACCTTCTCCTGTTGAAATCTTTTAATTCTAATAAGTTTATTTTTTTACAGCTGGGGAAATTATATTTAGAACGAGAGGAATATGGAAAACTTCAAAAAATTTTACGCCAGTTACATCAGTCCTGCCAGGTAGCTTTTCTTTTATTTTTTTTGTACTATTTCTTGATAAGAAAAAATTATATTGGAAACATTGCTTAGGGATATTTTCAAGCATCATCGCAAAAATAAAATTTGGAAAATAAGTTACCAGAAAGCTAATTTTTTCTGACTATTACATTACTTCCTCTGTTAATCATAATTTCAGTCCTTATTTTTGAAGAATGAGGCATAAGTATCAATAAACAGACCAGTCATTAAGAATAATAAGCATTTCATATTTAGTTATACACCCTATGAAAATCAGAAAGGATGTTGTAGACATACATTTTAAAGATATTTTATACTCTTAGTTTTCGTGTATGAATCCTCTGTAACAACACTGTCCTGTAGAACTTCATGTGATGTTAGAAGCATTCTATCTGTGCTTTCCAATATGGTTGCATCAGCTACATGTCATCAAGCGCCTAACTGTGACTAGGGAGATGGAGGTACTGGGTTTTTCATTTAAATTATAAACTTGTGTAGCCATAGTACACCTCTGTAACTTTTAAGTGTGAGCTGTAATTTTGTATTTCGTTTTTTGTCTTGATCAATAAATTACTTGATATTAGTTCAAATATTAAATAGAAATGCTGTTTTAAATATGTTTATGCTCTTTCAGTGCCATGTACTTTTTTATCAAGATCATGTTGCAGGTTGATTTTAATGATTTAAATGTATAAAAACATGTAAACTTTTATCAACTAGCTTTAAAAATGCACATATACAGATCCATATCCAATAGAGAATCTTTTGAACATTATTGTTTTTCATACTATGTACTATTATTTATATATTTTATTTCTGTGAATGAGGAAAAGGTTGATCAGAAAAGTGTTCTAAATCATCTTCACATATTTTCATTTAATAATGTTACCTTTTTTGGTTTTTATAAAAAACATGAAAATGTTTTCATAATAGTTTGGGTTTATAAGGCAAATCAGTCAGTTATGGATTGTTTTTTATCTACACATTCTTAAGGAGGGCTTAGTCTGATGCATAAACAGCTGTGTATTCAGTTCCACGTGAAATGAAAATCGTAGAGAAGGCATTTCTAACTGAAAGTCTTTCAGTATATACATAAGGAATATGAAATCTGGAGAAGTTTTTGCTTGGTTTATTTTGTAACATAAGGGAAATACTATCTGGATTGTAAATTACATTAAAGCATAGGAGAAATGCATGATAATCTGAACATACAGATTGTCTTACATATCATATTTCTTAGTCTGGTTGTGTTTTGTTAGTGGATAACTAAAGGAAAGTTTAAAGTTAGAAGACCCAATAAATAATATTTGGCTTTGTGTATGTCAGTGCTTGATATTTATGATTATCTGTCAACCATATTCTGTTTTTCACAGCTTGTGTTTGTGGGCTGTTGATCATCTTTCAAAGACAAACTCACCTTTGTCACCACCTTTGTTATTCCTTTGACATCCCCCAAGAGAATTAATCTTCTCTTCCATCCTTGGAACTTCATTGATGCTTCAGCTAGAATTATTATCATTTATATTATAACTTATCTGGTGGCATATTGGTCTTCTATATTGTGAACTTTTTGAGACCAGGACATTGGCTTATTTAACTTCGTATTTCCCCCAAGGTAGACTGACCACCTGGCACTAGGAAGGCACTTGATTGAAGGCACAAAGTGCTTTGATTGAATCAGTGCATCTAAAGTGGTTGTGAAGATTTGGGGAAGACTACAAATAATCTCCTGGATAAAGCAAAACATTGCAACTTTGGTACATTAAAAAAACCCTCCTTATCAAATAACTGTAAAGTACAAAGGCCATGTGGGTTCCTTTTTGGCCATTGAAGGTCATATTCTTAGTAATCTAGGTGCCAGTTGAAATTTGTAATTCATTTTCCCACAGAATTAGTATCATAAATGTAAGGTTCTCAGGCTAGCTCAAAAACCACTCTGTTGACTCTGAATTCTGTCTTGACTGGATTTTCATTATTTGTTTTCCTAGACTGATGATGGAGAAGATGACCTGAAAAAAGGCACACAGTTATTAGAAATATATGCTTTGGAAATTCAAATGTACACGGCACAGAAAAATAACAAAAAACTTAAAGCACTCTATGAACAGTCACTTCACATCAAGTCTGCCATCCCTCATCCATTGATCATGGGAGTTATCAGAGGCAAGTTTGGTTTGCAAAGGTTGGGCAGTGCTATGGGAAGATAATCAAGATGTCCTTGGATTATGACTGATTAACTCTGAAGGTTGTTTCTATTTTAGTGAAAATAAATGGCAAAGTAGTAAAGTCAAATGAAATGATCTAGTCTTAGTAAGGAATTAGGATGAATTTTTGTCTTTTTGAAATTTATATCAGTAAATTACTAATTGAAAATTCACCATCAGAAGTTCTGTTCTTGAATTGTATATAAAATTACCTTCTGTTTTAGTGATTTTTTTACTGAAATATTATTGATTTACAATGTGTTAATTTCTGCTGTATAGCAAGTGACTCAGTTATACATATATATACATATTTTTTATAGTCTTTTCCATTATGGTTTATCACAGGATATTGTTTATAGTTACCTGTGCTATACGATAGAACCTTGTTGTTTATCTATTCTGTATGTAATAGTATGCATCTATTAATCCCAGACTCCCTCCCCCCTACTCCTTCTTGGCAACCACATGTCTGTTCTCTATGTCAGTGAGTCTGTTTTGTAGATAGGTTCATTTGTGGCTTTATTTTATATAAGTGATATCATACGGTATTTGTCTTTCTGGCTTACTTTGCTTAGTATGATAAACTCTAGTTGCATCCATGTTGCAGCGAATGGCATTATTTTGTTCTTTTTTTATGGCTAATATTCCATTGTATGTATGTATCACATCTTCTTTATACATTCATCTGTCAGTGTACATTTAGGTTGTTTCCATGTCTTGGCTATTGTGAATAGTGCTGCTGTAAACATAGGGGTCATGTATCTTTTTGAATTATAGTTTTGCCTAGATACATGCCCAGGAGTGGTATTGCTGGATCATATATAGTAATTCTATTTTCAGTTTTCTGAGGAACCTCCATACTATTCTCCATAGTGACTATACCAACTTAAATTAGTTGTAATAACTTACATTACATTAAAATAACTTATATTATTTTTACGACTAAAACAGTGTAGGAGGGTTCTCTTTTCTCCACACCTTCTACAGTATTTGTTATTTGTAGACTTTTTAATGATGGCCATTCTGACCGGTATGAGTTTGGTACTTCATTGTAGTTTTGTTTCAAAAATTTCTTATTACTCTTATTGATCTTTATTTATGATTTTTGGTTTCTCTGGGTCTTTGTTGCTGTTCACATGCTTTCTCTAGTTGCAGCAAGTCTGGGGCTACTATTCATTGTGGTGCGTGGGCTTCTCCTGCTGCAGAGCACAGGCTCTAAGCACACGGGCTTACGTAGCTGTAGCACGTGGGCTCGATAGTTGGAGCTCACAGGCTCTAGAGCTCAGGCTCTGTAGTTGTGGTAGCATGGGTTTAGTTTCTCTGCAGCATGTGGAATCTTCCCAGACCAGGGATCATACCCGTGTCCCCTGCATTGGCAGGCAGATTCCTACCCACTTGGAGCACCAGGGAAGTCCACCTCATTGTAATTTTGATAAAATTACTTTCTATTTCAACTGAGAATAAAGATTTGCAAATGCTTGTTTGGCTGATGTTTAATGAAGAGCTTGGTTTTTAGAATTCAGTATGTGCCCTTTGTCCACTTCAGGAGCTAGGACTCTTCAGGTTATAGAATTAAAAGACTAGAAGCTACTGAAATAGTTTTCATTTGATTTTTATGAAGTGGTCAATCTTCTATTATTATAGAACTGAAAATGTCCTCTTTTCTCCTGTTTTATTCTTTACAGAATGTGGTGGTAAAATGCACTTGAGAGAAGGTGAATTTGAAAAGGCACACACTGATTTTTTTGAAGCCTTTAAGAATTACGATGAATCAGGAAGTCCAAGACGAACCACTTGCTTAAAATATTTAGTCTTAGCAAATATGCTAATGAAATCGGGAATAAATCCATTTGACTCACAGGAGGTATGTTTGTGCTCTAATTGTTCATTTCTGTCAGCTGTCTCTTGTGAAAATAAATGTTATTCTTTCTTTGTACATGTACATAGTTAATTGTTTTGTTTTTTTTTCTCTAACCAGGCCAAACCTTACAAAAACGATCCAGAAATTCTAGCAATGACGAATTTAGTAAGGTAAGATTTAATATTTCAGTCAAGGTAAATTACCTTAAAGCAGTGAATAAAGAAGAGAGCAGAGAGAATTTTACAGAATTCAGTTAATACTCAACGTATTATTTTGACTTGAAGTATACGAAAGTTTGTAAAATTTTTGAAGTCATTGATTATACTGTTTCTATTAGTCACAAGATTTTGTAAGTATTTACTGCTTTTTTTTCTCATTATCTTTGTGTGTGTATACACATACTGTTTCTCAGTAGAAAGCTATAGAGGTTTTAAAACAATTTCACAGTGTTACAGTTTCTACGTGCCTTAATCCAAAATGAAATTATGAATTGGTCTACGTAAGTCAAGAATTTGCAGTGAGACAGTTTGTTTACTTTATATTTGCTTAATTGACAAGATAAAAAAATCACTTTTTGCCTCAGCTAATTTCCTAATGTAAGGAGCAGCAGAAGGGTCATACTGGTAGGAAACCTAAGGATTTATTGTTGCCTTCTGTGGAGAAAGATATGACTAATGATGGCTAATACTGAAAAACCTGCCATCAAAGAAAAAAAGAAAAACCAAGCAAAAGCCTAGAAAAGAAGACGTTTTTGTAAAAGAAATCAATGAGCAAGAAAAATGTTTCTTTGGACCAGGAATAAATGTAGCCTATGATTTATTGTGCTTTCTTTGTAGAAAACTAGGAAAGAGACTTACTGGGTTTCAAGTCCATTGTTCTAGACTATACAGCTTAGTTCACTAAGACAGGAAGAGTGTAGTTAGGGGTATGAGGCAGGGTTGAGTTTTTTTGTTTGTTTTCAGATATATATAGGTAATTTAGATGACCAGACATTCTCTTAATAGTCTTTTTTTTTTTTTTTTTAATTAAGAAAGTACTGTTGGGTGATAAATTACAAGTCACCTAAATGTAAATTTTATATACTTATAGCCTATTTCATTATATTGTTTAAGCTCAAAAGACAATTTCTTTGTCTTTATTTCAAACAGTTTATTCTATTTACATTTGGCCACATTAAGAGATTATTTGGTTAGAGATTAATTTCATAATACTTCAAAAAAAACTAGGTTAAATTTCTAAGTGACAAGTTTAACTTGAAAACTCTTAAAGAAATATTGCAGGAAAGTATATCCCTGGACATTAGTATTTTGTTCAGATTAAATTGGTTAATGCATTAAATGGATTAAAGTACTGATTTGTCAGACCTTATCTCAGTTTACTCCAGAGAAGCCTTTGTATTGGAACTCTAAAACTTATTTTAATAATAAATTTTAAAAGAAGTAGCCCGTGGTGTCCCATGTTTTGTATAAGGTTCTTTTTTAAGCCACTTAAACAGTGGAAGAATGTGTCTTTGTTAAAATATCTGTGTGTGCAAGTGTTTTCACTATTTGAATATATCCTCCTGTAGTATATTACAGTAATATATTTGGGGTAGGTAAGAAAAGTAATGCTTCCTAATTTTATCTTCCTAGTCAGTTGCCAGCAGACTAGAGGAAAATAATTCCTGTTGAAGCAGTTGAATCACCTGCCCCTAACATGAAGTTACATTGCGACCCAACAGATGGAAGCACAGCAGAGGGCTTGCAGAGTGGCTGATGATATGTGTTACATACAAAGCAGACAATGGTGCCATTTCCAGAAGGTTGGCTTCTTCCTTCTCAGCACCTTTAGCAGTCCCCATAGTGCCTCAGAGAGTAGGTAGTAGATACCTCAGACAATCATGAACATAAATCAGCCTTTGACCTTCTGCAGCAGTGTCCATCACTCTCTGCTTTGTGTGTGTATCCCATTTGCCACTAGTTATCTGCCACCAGTATTTCTGCTGTATAGTTCACTGGAATTTTAAGGCTAAAGAGAGTTGAGAATCAAATGTTCCCTTTAAGAAGTTTTGGCAGTTGCTGGTACCTTGCTAGAAGATAAAAATTAAGGAAGCTGAATTTATGAGTAAACTTCAGAGAGGATATACTGTCTTATATTCAGACTCCTCCATTCAGTAGTATACATGAAACCTGGTTTCTTGGAGATTAAATGCACAATTTAACTTAAAAGCATCAAGCATTAAACAGTTACTAAATATTTGTCAGTTCTTAACAATGCTAAGACTGAGGTTTTAATTAGCTGTGTATAACATATAACCCCACATAATTTGTCTTTCTTTTATAAAACTAAATGCATTTAAAGAAAATTCGTTTTCAGAAGGATCTGTGTGTGTTTAATTCTAATTTCCATGACAGAAACTGTAATTTAGATTTTTCATATAAAAATTGAGAAACAGGCTCTTTGGATTATCTGATTTAATATATGACTTCTTCATGTTTGACAAAATTTATGCTTTTCTTTTTTGTTAGTGCCTATCAGAATAATGACATCACTGAATTTGAAAAGATTCTAAAAACAAATCACAGCAACATCATGGATGATCCTTTCATAAGAGAACACATTGAAGGTATATGTCTTCTTCTGACTGAATTCTGTTACTTTCTTTGCTACTATCAGACAATACTTAATGGACCTACATGGAATTAAGGCATTTTTCTTCTGTTTATTGCAAAATACAGACTTGTTTCTAAATGCTGTCATAGAATAAAATATTCCTTAAAATTATAAAACTGTTTTAAAGACGTCAGTAGGTAATTTCATGTTATTGATGTAATTAAATTCTACATGATGTCCATTTCATTTAAAAGGAGGCTGTCACTTTTGCCTTCTGATTTAGATATTATTGCATGTTTCTTACTGACGCTTAGGTTCAAAGTAAATTTTTAGGATTTATTTTTGACAGCAGAAGCTTTGAAACAGCCTGCTATAGATAATGCTAAGATGCACTAATTTTGAAAAGGTATGTAACAACAAATGTATGAGATTTTTAATAAGTTCTAATTAACAAAGATAAAAATTGTCTCTTTGTTCTAGAGCCACTTATACCTCCAGTGTTCCTACCTGTTATGGAGCTATTTGAGGGTTTTTAATAACTGGAACAATTCATTCAAATGCTTAAATGCCAGATGCATTAAGAAAATCCAAAGAATACTTCAGAAGTAATATTCTTTTGTTCCTCACCTTCCTTTCTCTTTCACTCAACAGACAAAGTTCTTATTTGAACAGCGAATACTATATTTTGTGGGTATAAAAAAAATACAGAAGCCTTGTGCCTGAGCTCCTATTTTTTTTTTTTTTTGTAAAGGATACTGTAAATGAAGAACTGGGAAAAATTACAGAATTACTTTATAAAATGTAGTATTCTAGTTTATGAGAGAGCATAAAGTAAGGAACTTGACTAGTTGGTATAAATTAGAGCTTCTTGAAAGAGGAAATTACAGAGGAAATGATGAGCAGTGAAGTGTTAATTAAGAATGCAAGAGGATATTTCAAATAGTATTACAACATGAGCAAAATCAGAGAGATGGAAACAAGAAAAACTTATGTGAAAGAGAGCCTCTAATCCTGTGGTACATCTGTTGAACTCAAATGTTTTTAGATATAAATTGCTTATTCCCTCACTGGACAGAGAGACATGTTTTAAGAAGATAAATGATACAGTTAATTAATACAATTTAGATGTACATAGTGATTCATAAAGATACACAAACTAGTAAATATAAATGTATTATTTTAACTTTTGTCTTTCAGAGCTTTTGCGAAACATCAGAACACAAGTGCTTATAAAATTAATTAAGCCTTACACAAGAATACATATTCCTTTTATTTCTAAGGTACTTCTATTCCTTATAATTTATATTTATAAATGCAGTGTATATTTAAAAGAGTTATTCTTGGTAGCAATATTTTATAAAATATAGCATAACTCAAGGTTTTTCCTTTTAATGTGAATTTTTCTGTTTTCCTGATATAAATTGAGTTAAAAGAAATGAGAAATAAAGAGTCATTACATTTCATTTTAAAGATTCCTTCACCATCAGTAATATTGTAAGAGAGAAAGTAGTGGCTGAAATACATAACTGATGTATATTGTTAACCCCAGCCACAATAAAATTAAAGTAGGAATATACTTCTAAAGTTAACAGAGCAAAATTTTATCAGACCTGTGTTCTCAGTATTTTGAACAGATAATGAAATTTGTTTTAACTTTTCTCTTTTTTAAGTGATAGAAACGAATTTAAAATAATATTTATATAGAATCATAAAGTCCTCTAAAAAGTTAATTAGTAGAATTATAATGAGTCTTTTGTCTTAGGAGTTAAACATAGATGTAGCTGATGTGGAGAGCTTGCTGGTGCAGTGCATATTGGATAAGTAAGTACTTGACTATTTTTTTTTTCCGCAAAATGTTTAGGACATAAAGTTTGAATAATGATGGCAAAGGTAGCAGTTGAATTCTTAAGTTTTCATAAAAAGCACCCTTTGGCTGTAGTTTTCTATTGAAAGAGATACTTGTATGTGATGGCTTTTTATAAATGACTGATCATATTAAGCACATAATCTTTAAAAAGTTCTAAATGACTTTTCAAAAGATTTCTCATTCAGTGTATGACCCTATATGCCTGCCTGCTCAGTTGCTTCAGTTGTGTCCGACTCTTTGCGACCCTATGGACTGTAGCCCGCCAGGCTCCTCTGTCCATGGGATTCTCTAGGCAAGAATACTAGAGTGGGCTGCCATTTCCTTCTCCAGGGCATCTTCCCCACCCAGGGATTGAACCTGTGTCCCTATGTCTCATGTCTCCTGCATTGGTAGGAGGGTTCTTTATCACTGAGCTACCTGGGAAGCCCCTGACCCATCTATACAGCTAGATAATTATTTAATGAATAGTATTATTTCATTTTTGAAGTATAAGATATGATATCTGTTACTTTGGAAATGGTATCTTTCTTAAAGGCAAGAAATGTTATTTTTAAAGCTTCTCATGTTACATTTGCTCTTGATTAATTGGGTAAGTATATGTCTGTTGGTTCTTTCAGTGAAATTGATGAAAGGTAGCTGAAGTCTGGTTTCTGCCTAAAGTTTGAATAAGCTAATGAATGTTAATGCTGAATGCAACCATTTAATGTAGACTGCAGGGGGGGTTTTTTTGTTTTGTTTTTGCATTTATTGATATTGTGACTATTTTATAAAGTCCAAAAGATACGTTTAGTGAAAATGGTTTGTAGACATGTCATCTTTTATTTATTTCCAGCACTATACATGGCCGAATTGATCAAGTCAACCAGCTCCTTGAACTGGATCATCAGAAGAGGGGTGGTGCCCGATATACTGCACTAGATAAATGGACCAACCAACTAAATTCTCTCAACCAGGCTGTAGTCAGTAAACTGGCTTAACAGAGAACAGCTTTTACAGACATACTTAAGGCAACAGTGCAGAGATGTAACCCTTAAAAGAACTGGGAATGGCAAAACTACTGTCGGTTGATGTGTCCTGAAAATTATTGGAGTTATGGCAGAAGTGCTTTTTTTGATCAACTGGTTTGTGTTTTGCTGCTGCATTTATCCCAAGAAAAAAAAACAGCTTTAATCTCCAGAAGAAAACCAAAATGCCATGGGATTTATGCTGTATTGACATCTTGCCCTAAAACATACAACATCATAGTAATTTGTCGTGGGCAACATGACCAGAGAGAAGATTTTTGTCATGATTTTAAATACACTGACACGCTACTGTTGGTTAAATTTAAACATGTTTTACCTGCAGAAATTCTCTCACAAATAACCTGCAATAACTTGAAATGCATCCCCTTTTGAACACTTCCTTTTCTCATGTATAAATTAAAATGTTTGCTGCATTTTGCAAAATGTCAATTCTCCAAAAATGTGTCCGTATATTTCTGTACCTGCAGTGTAGTAAAGGTTTAGATGAAACCCCATAATTATAGTGGCATACTGTCACTTAGGTTTCAAGCAGCAAAATAAACAGTGCAGCTCAGAAATTGTAGTTTGGTTCTTGATGTGTTTTTATTACATGTGGGGTTTTTGTTTTGTTTTTTAGTACCTTAGAAATGTCAAATTATTTTTCTTCACTTAATAATTTTAAAAAGCCTGGAAGTAAATAAGTTGGTTATTTGCTTTCAAGTTTTTAAAAGTAGTCTTTATTGATAAGGAGAATTAGTTTCTAACAAAAAACTTGCATAGTACTTAACTTTGACAGTGATACTTTAAAGGAATAATTTTGTTTTTAAAGAATGATACTCCTTTTTAAAAGATTCTAACTCAGAATGTTCACTTTAAACAAATATGCCAGAATATAGACAGCTAAATGAATGTTACCCTGCATAGTGATCATGCTGGAAAATTATTTCCTAATTCCAGCAATCTACCATTGCTCAAAACCTCTTGGGTTTTACTCTTTGAGAATTGCATTCAGAGCTAATTTAAGTCACACACTGTTAACTTTATGATTACATAATTGTTAAAAAAGTATTATCCAACTTTTGTTCTGTGTGCTGTGCTGTGCTGTGCTCAGTCATGTCCAACTCTTTTACGACCCCATGGACTGCAACCCGCCAGGCTCCTCTGTCCATGGGATTCTCCAGGCAAGAGTACTGGAGTGGGTTGCCATTTCCTCCTCCAGAGGCTCTTCCTGGAGACCTAGGGATTGAACCCGTGACTCTTGCATCTCCTGTATTAGCAGGCAGATTCTTTACCACTAGCACTACCTGGGAAGCCCTGATTGTTCTATAGTTAACCATTATTTGGCACCAAATGTCTTACTGTTTCCAAAAATTAAATCTTTGAGGTAATAGTAGGAATATGCAACTGGCTTTGAAGGCGATCCCAAAAGAGTTTTAAAGATATTTTGAGCAGTGGTAGCATAGTTAGGAGAATGAACTGTGGCCTTTGAAGGTGATAACCTAAAAGGAGACACAGCTCATTTGAATGTATTGAGTTTTGGATGTATTTGTTTCATTTAAAAAAAAACAAAGTTCACATTATTTTATAGTGTCAAAGGAAGAACTAAGATTAAGATAATTTCTTTGGTTTTTCTATTGCTTGTTATTATGTAAAAAAGAAGTGAGTGGCAGTTAAGGAAGACTGTTAATAGCTAAAGAATGACAACCAAGAATTTTTGATCTTTAAATCAGATTTTATAAACAGTGGAAGGAGCATGGACTTAAAACAAGGCATGCTTATTCGATTTTGTCAAAATTTTACGAAAATATGTGATATATATTTATACTAAAACTATATAATCCTTAGACCTAGGAGAGCAATCAGTTAATGTCTTTAGCAGATTACAGCAGTATTAAATACAGGTGCAACTTGAAAATGTAGAAAACTGAAAGAAAATGAAAGACAATGTCTCTGGTAGGGAATAAAAAAGTTTAAGATATTATAAAACTATGTGTATTTTCTTCTCTTTTGCATAAATCATTTGTGGGAAATGTGCAAAGTTTTTTTTTTTTTTTTTAACAGGAGTGGTCATAATTAGGATTTATTTTTCAACATAATTTAGAAACTCTTGTTACCCAAATAAAAATGACAAGTTTCTGTACCTGTATTCAAATATGTATGCCTCTGATATAATTGGAAAAAAGACTTTGTTTATGTTTGAATTGATGGAATTAGAATTCATGGGATTTGAAATATGATTTAATCTTTAACCCTATCCTCCAAGTTGTAACAGGCCCAGTTCTCCTGTGGAATCTTTGCTGTGTGCAGTGGTGCATCTTCCAGCTTCTAGAGGGAAAGCATGCACTTGTTATTTTTGGGAAGTTAGGGTTAGTATCTAACACTATCCAAGGTTACAGCATAATCTTTCATTTATTGTAATTGTATGTATCACATAGGCTTTATTTAGTATTCCCTAAATATGGATTTGTTCTTTTTCTTTTAAGTCACTTGCCCTATTTGTTTTTAAACACAGGTTTTTGGTAAATCTTAACAGCCTAATTTAAAACTATTTGTTAAATTCCCCCCCACCCTTTGAAGATTTTCTGTGTTTTTGTGCATCAATTTTTTAGAGGTGAACTCTTAGAGATTGCTTATTAAAATATAACTAAATTTAAGAAAAGTAAAAATTGGCAAATTCTTAGTATTTAAGTTGCTCATTAAATCTGGCCCTCTTTTCTGAGAACTGAAATAACAAGTAGCTTACACTGTATTTCTTTTTGCTTCTAAACCTGGATAAACTCACTTCACAGTAATCTTCGGCTGCCACGAATAGATACTGTTTCAGGAACTGGATTTCCATTACTCATTCTAGCTCTTACATTATTTTTTCAGTTGTTGATTAAATATTTTTCTCTACATCTGATGTGATATAACTTTTTTAAAAGATATTTATGAATGTACTAAGAATTGCTTTCATTACAGGAGTCCCTTCAAACTAAAGGTTATAGTGTCTTTCAAGACTCCTAAGAATCTGATTTTACATGGGAGTATAGATTTAATGAAGCCTGTTTTACATGGGTGACACTGTGGGCAATGTATTTTTTATCACCTTATAATAGGATACCAGTTTGTCACGGACTAAAAAATAGCTGTTTCTTATATTTAAAATATCAATGATAGTAAACATTTATAAAGCAGTTTTCTTTTTTAATCAGTAGTGTTTATAAGTCCTCAGTAAACTCAGGTAAGTACACTTTTCTTTTGTATTGGGGCTGGGAATGAGGGTGTCCAGAGAAGCAGATTATGCTGGTATAGAATAACAGTCAATTTACTCCAAGAATAAAAAGGTATTTGCTTGGTACTTTCCTCTTACGTTTTTTTGTAAGGACTTAGAAATACTCTAAGCATTTGTTTATCAAGCCTGCTTTTTAAAAATAATCTTAACTCTAAGTGAAAGTGAAGTCGCTCAGTTGTGTCCGACCCTTCACGACCCCATGGACTGCAGCCCACCAGGCTCCTCCATCCATGGGATTCTCCAGGCAAGAGTACTGGAGTGGAGTGCCATCGCCTTCTCCAAATCTTACTCTAATACTGCTTTAAATAAACCTCAGAAACTTTCATTTGATTTAAAATATAAAAGCAAAAACTAGAGTGTACAAATCTCTAGTTAAGCTAGGAATTTCATTCTTTATATGAGATTTATTCATTTTTATGTAGAATTTATAACATTTGGAAGGAAATAAACATCATTTTGAACTTAGATGTAACAAAACATAAGGAATTGGCTTTTGTGTTTTTTGATAGTTTTGTTTTTAGATATAATTGACATAAAACATTTTAAGGAATTGACTTTTGACTGTTTTGTTTCAAAGTGTAAATACTTAGAACAGGGACTTAGAACAAGAGGCTGGATGTCAGGTCTCAGAGCTTGAAGCTGAATGATTTTAGTCTTCTATTGTGTGACCAAAATTCAAAATTTATCTCCTCTCCCCACCTTTCTTTTTTTTTTGGAGGCTTTGCTTGTTTTTGTTTCTTTGTATTAGGTTTTTTCCCCCCCTTCTAATCCTGCTCAGGTAGTATCCTATATTCATTTTGATAGTTATAAGTAGGATAATTTGTAAAAACTTCTTCATGTAGACATACAGAAATTAACTTTCTAAATATCAGTGTATTAGAAGTTCTGCTTAACTCTAGATAATTAAATTTTACTATGTATCTTCTAGCTAGTGTGTGCCCTTAATAGCATGGATTAACCAATGATTCAAAAGTTGTGTTTACTTCACTTTGAATCACTAGATGAGATTTGAAAAGGTTTAAGTTTTGGAATTTTTAGGAAAGTTGAAATAGTGCCATTTGGAGAATTTATGTTTAATGATAGTAAGTACCACAGAACAACTGTGTCAGTGAATTCTAAATATCCTCAAAATTAAAATTTAGTGTCACTCCGTTTGTTTTTAAATCTGAAAAGATTTAACCTGATAATATCCCAGAAGAAACTAATGTGTGGTCTTATAAGTTTTACTCCTTTAGTGTCATATGTTATTTTTAAACCTGTTAGAATAATTAAAAGTCAGCTCTTGCCATCAAATCTTAGAATATCAAAGGTAGATGCCAACTATACCTTAAAAAACCTTTGATAGGCAAGAAAAAAAATTGTTTCTTAAATACTTACATTACTGTTTGGGGCCAACTTTCTTCTTGGCCAGGATTTTATATTGTAAACATGTTCAGGATAACCACACTAATGGCTAGCCAGTGCTATTGTGTGTATGTTTGTTGGTGTATACATATTTGTTGGAGTAAAAAATTCACTCCCCAGTCCATCACAGTAATTTTTTTTTCCAGTTTCCATAATTTAATATCACTTGTTTCTTACTCAGGCTTACATCACTGAAAGAATGGCCAGTGTACCAGTAACTTCTATGTTATGACAGGTTTCATGTGGAAGACGGTGTCCAGATTTAATCTAGAGGTATTAGGTTGTTTGTTAATTCTGAAATAAGGCATCTTTAAATGATAAAGGTTGGGTTTTTTGGACATTTATCCTATGAGTTTATGGAGCTAAAGTAATCTAGAACTTGTAATCATCCCATGAAGTTGTCAGAAGTTTTTGCATGCTTACTGAATCAGTAACATATTAGTGCTGTGTTGAATAATTTTTGTTAAGATGTTTTCCTTCTACTATTTACTAAAATAGTAAGTTTTATGCATCTGTTTTTAAATAATGCTGAGGGTAATTAAATTTTAACTATATATCAACAAAGAAATGGAATGTTATGGGAAATGCAAACGTTTGATTTTGCAATTTGTTCCATAGTTGTTTGCATTATGAGTTTTCTGTATTTTCTTCTTAAGCTAGTGTTAAAAATGACCTAAATTCCTTGAACTCACTAGGTGGTAGGAAGCAGGTGATTAAGAGCGTGGCAGAGAATGTCTATCTGAAATTGGAAGTCTTACAGATTAACCCTTGAGAATCGACTGATACGTGCATGATGAGTTACAAGAGGCTTTAAGACTTAGGTACTCAAGGATTTTGGGCAGTACACATTCTTTATCAGTAATAAAAATTACATGATGTGCCTCTTAGATATCTTCTGTGTAAATATTAATTAGCACAAGACCAGCACAATGGCGTTAAACAATGCACTTTATGTATTTGATCAAATAATTCAATATATATACTTTAATAAAATAGCTTTTTAAATATTTTAAGTATGTTTCTCAGAAAGCAGTACTCAAAAATCTTACTCATTTGGTTTGGAAATCAAGGTTTAAATATTTTCCACTTTTAAGATTACTTTGTTCAGCTTGCAGCATTCATAGAAGTGTTGGCCTCTCCTGAACCCTGTTTAATGGTCTGTCATGGAACAATTCATGTTGCAAGAAAATGTCTCAGGAATTAAGCCTTCAATATAAAATTAAACACTTCTAAGCAGGAAATTAAGTCAAGTAGGGGAAGAAATGTACTCTCCCAAATCCCTATTCTGATCCTCTAAAATGAGCACTTCAAGGGCTGCAAAGTCTAAGAAACCACTGATGAAATTTTTTTTTGTAAGTAAAAATAATATTGTTCCCAGGTGTGACCTTCAACCTAGTAGAATGGGTCAACCCTGATCTCAAAGTACAGTAATGCAGTCAGCTTTTGAAAGTCAAAAAACTCAACAGATTAATAACCCTGTGGCCAAGATGCCAATGTAAATGTATAAAACCAGTGTTCCTGCACATTTCAAATTGTTGGGCCTTCCAGGTTATGGCAATAGGAGGGAAAGAGTGGGGCAGCTTAACTGCTTCCTGTTTCAGCAACATTGGAAACATTGGAAGGGCATGAGCTAGTAGTAGTATCGCAAGGAACTAAACAAGCACCATACATCTAGTATTTTCACTCGTGTTTTGGTTTGTTGTACTTAACAGTTTTACAGCCCCTTAAAATTACTCAATTTTAAGAGTAATGAATGGAAATTTGCAGTTTTCTTTCCAGAAACCTATTTTATATTTTATTGTTACAGTTAATCTTCTGAGGGTTAATGGCCTTCAACTGAAGAAAAGTTACCTATTTGGACCTATTAAAACCAAGTTGTATTGTGAATGAGTATAGACCACAAGCTGATGTGTACTTTATTGTGTAGGTTGGTATTTAAAACTTGGTCTTTCTGCTTTCTCATAATCATCTTCACCAGTCAGAGAGGGGGGAAAAAATCTAAAAGTACTTAGAATACTGAGGGAACATGCCTTTTTTCTAACTCCCCATCTGATTATTTAACAGATAAAAATGATGTGCCTACTATATGCTAGGGACTATGTGATATTTCCTAAGGTTGAGGGACACCATAAAGAACAAAATTATCCCTGTGCTCAAAGAGTTTAGTTCTCTAGGGAGAAACAGATAATTTCAGATAAAATTCTATCAATCAGTCAAAATGGGGAGGCATCTCTGAGGATATGAAAGTTTCACACAAGAGTAAGAAAAGGGCTTGGCTATGCAGATCTACAGGAAGAGCAGTCCAGGCAGAGCAGTTAAGTACATCTGAGATGGGACAGGTATAAAATTCAAGAAAGGTAGAGTGTAATATTAAGAGGAGAGAGCTGCTTGTGGACCAGATGGTTTGAGATTTTATTCTAAATACAGTGGAAAGCCATTGGAAATTTTAAATTCTTATATATGTAATATTAAAAGAAGATTCTGGCTCTTGTATGGAGAAATAGTTACTTGGGGCAGTTTTGTAATCTGGGAGACTATGAGGAGCCCATTGCAGAAATCTGGGACATTAATAGAGGCTTTTTAGACTAGAATTTGGAAAGAGCACAAAATCAGGGTAGGCAACAGGACTTGCTTAGGATTAGACTGAAGGTTGTAAAGGAAAAAGACATCAAGAATGGCTCCCAGGTTTCTTACTGAGCAACAGGTAGATAATGGTATTAAATGAAATGGGATGACTGAGGAAGCGTATTTCTGGACAAGAGGCAGAGCCAGCAGAAGAAACAAAAGTGACCTAGGAGCTTGATAGTAAAGAGAGTAGTATAACCTAAACTAGGAATTTCAGTGCAGAGTGATCAACCAAATGCTGCTGTAAGATGACCGGAGTGAAGAGGCAGGGGCCTCAAATTTAGCAAAATACAAGTCTTTGGGGATGCTAATGAGCGTCTTTAGTGGAGTGATGAAGGTGTTTCAGCTCTTCAGCTGGACTGTGAGAAA
This sequence comes from Bos mutus, assembly GCF_027580195.1. Lineage (NCBI taxonomy): Eukaryota > Metazoa > Chordata > Mammalia > Artiodactyla > Bovidae > Bos > Bos mutus. The sequence continues at coordinate 47,622,846 of NC_091626.1, read as the reverse complement.
CTTCTTCAGTCGCTGTCCTTCGTTTAGTCCATATATTTTACATCTTCTGAATATTAGGTAGGACAATGGGAAAATTTGAAATACAGCAGGTCATAACTCCAGCCAATAACAGCCTTCTGAAGTGTCTCTTCCTATAAAATATTTTAAAACCCATTTTCCCCTTTTCTAACACAATTTATGTGCTTAATTTAAAAATCTTCTTTGATGCCTTTTAACTATGAAATTGTATGAAATCCATAGCTTTAACCTAACATTTTTTTAAATATTCCTACAAAAGCTGTCAAATCTAGTGCTTATGAAGAATGGATTCGTAAAATATGTAAGCAACACCCTTTCAGCTTATGTACTTTCATTATATCTTGGGATATCAATATAGCTGAATGGTAAGTCACCAAAATAATGAATTCTTGAAATGTTTGGATTTATCTTCAAGGAACTATTTCAAATGTAAATAATGGTGTAACAATTAAGGGCTTCCCTGGTGGCTCAGTGGTAAAGAATCTGCCTGCAGTGCAGAAGACCCAAGTTTGATCCCTGGGTCGGAAGCGCCCCTGGAGAAGGGAGTGGCTACCCACTCCAGTATTCTTGCCTTGAGAATTTCATGGACAGAGGAGCTTGGCAGGCTACAGTCTATGGGGTCACAAAGAGATATGACTGAATGATTTAAGCACGTGAAGAGGAACATATATTTGCTTATACACTTGAATGCCAGTGAAGCAATTTGAATAATTAAACATAGATATTCCAATCTCAGAATTACAGTAGTCATTTTCTGCCATCAAAAGTCAGGAACCAATTGACAAGTGAGATTGTGCTTCTAAGGACAAAGTATATGAACTCTCAGACTGGTTTTCATCTTAAAAATGCCTTTTGCGGCTTCCCAGAGGAGAGGAGAGGTAAAGCAGAAAGATCTAGGGAGTGGAGACACATCTTCAGCTGTCTGTGATTAAGACCTTGTCACTTAACCTCTCTGGGCGCCAGTTTCCTTTGTTGAGTAATGCTTTTTAACCTCAAGTATTCAGAATTAAGAAAATCATAATCCTTAGCATATGGTACACTGTCATGTGTTTTTTTCAGTTTACTTTCCTTATGTTTATTTACATACATGTATATGTTAGAAAAATAATATGCATATTTTTAGCTTCCATAAATGATACCAATTTTTGTTATTTTATTATTTCTAAGTCTAGTCTACTGCTCCTATTTTATCTCTTCCATCTCATCCGTTTGCCACAATTTACCTTTCCATTTCTCTAGTGATAGACATCTGTGTTCCTTTCATATCATTACTACAGGAAATAATTCTGTGACAAATATTTTGGACTTGTACAAAAGTTACTCTGGGGTGTGTATCTGGAAGTATGGGACTTGGGGCATAATACTTAATTGTCCTAAATACTGCCAGGTTACTCATCAAAATGGATGCACCATTTATGCTCCGTCTAGTAGTGCATGGGGGCTCCAGTTTTCTCCTGTCCTATCCTTAAAGTGATATTTCACTGTTAATTTTAACTTGCACTTTTATAATCACTAATAAGCTTGAACATCTCTTCATACACTTAATAGCGACTCAGGTTTCCCTTTCTATGGACTACTCAACATTCTATTCCTGGCTTTCTATTTTTTCCTGATTTGTGGGACATCGCTGTATTACTATATTCTACATAGTAACTCCTTATCTGTTTTTCAGATTTGCAAATGTTCTCTGAAGCATTGTCTCCAGTTTCCTTCATTGAAAAGAAATCTTTCATTTTGATATTAAATCTATCCATTTTTTTCTCCCTATCCATACCTTTCTGGGTCTTACTTAAGAAGTCCTTTTCTTAAACTAAATACTATAAAAATGTTCTTTTATAGTTAATCCATTTATGTTTAGTCCTTTGTTTGGAGTTTGTGTGTGTGTTAGTCACTTAGTCATGTCCAACTCTTTGTGACCCCGTGGACTGTCGCCTACCAGGCTCCTCTGGCCGTGGGATCCCCCAGGCAAGAATACTGGAATGGATTGCCATTTCCTTCTCCAGGGGATCTTCCTGACCCAGGGATCAAACCTGGGTTTCCTGCATTGCAGGCAGATTCTTTACCATCTGAGCTATAGGAAAGTACCTTATTTGGAGTTTACTTCTGTGTATGATTTGAGGTAGGAATCAAGCTTTATCTTTTCTGTGTTATAAGCTAATTTCCTCAGTGCGATCTATTAAATTATTCTTTACTGATTAGTGATACTACCTTTTCAACTACCAAGTTTCTCCATATGCAAAGGATATGTTTCTGAACTCTCAAATCTGCTTACTGTTCTAATTGTTCTTTGTTGTTATTTAGTCACTCAGTTGTGTCCAACTCCTTCTTGTGGCCCCGTGGCCTGTAGCCTGCCAGGCTCCTCTGTCCATAATTTCCTGGGCAAGAAGACTAGAGTGGGTTGCCATTTCATTCTTCAGGGGATCCTACCAACCCAGGGATCGAACCTACATTTCCTGCATCAGAGGCAGATTCTTCAGGGCTGAGCCACTGGGGAATTCCCACTTGTTACTTTACCATTGTTTTATTCACTTTGTGTTTTTATTACTGAGCTGAGTAATGTCTTAATTACAGAAGAATCTCCCCACCCAGTTTGCTGCTTATTTTGAAAATCATTTTAGTAATTGTGGACCTTCATTTTTCTATATTACTTTTGAATCAATTTTTGAGTCTGTCAGGTTCCCTTAAAGTCCTATAGAGTTTTAATTGGAATTTATTAAATTTAGAGGTTAATTTTCTCTTTGTATGTCATATTAGTTTTTAGTTTTTCTCTATAAAGATTTTGAGCATTCTTTGTTATAATAATTTCTAAATCTTTCTAGTTTATGTTCTCATTACCTAAAATATTGTTAGTTGGTTATTGTTGGGACAAAATAATGATACTGATATTTGCATACTGTTGTATCTGTCAGCCTTGCTGAACCTTTTCCTATTAACAGTCTGTTGATTTACCTGTGTTTTCTATGTAGATAATCACATTATTAAGAAAATAATTATATTTTTATGCATTTCCTTCCATCCCTATTCCTCTTGTTACTTTGTCTAATCTCACTTCATTGCTCAGGGTCTCCGATAACAAATGAAACAGTAGTGATAACAGCCAGCAGTCTTGTCTCAAAGAAAAAGAATCTTGAGCTTCTCCATTAGGTATGAGATTTATGGTCATCTTAGGGGAGAGGTTGTGTGTGTGTGTGTGTGTATTTTAATCACAAGTAGGTTTTGAGATTTGTTAAATGTCCTGGACCTAGTAAGATGAACATATGATTTGTCTCTTGTCCATTCATGTAATGAATCACACTTAACAGATTTTCAAATGTTAACTGATTATATATTCTTTTTCAATAGTGTTGGACTTAGCAGTCAGCATTTTATTTAGTGGTTTTGCATCATGTTTTCAAGTGAAATTGAACTATAATTTTCTATTTATGAACTATTCTTAATCAGTTGAGGTTATTTAATATCATGAAGAGAATAGACAACTTTCACTATTTTTTTAGAACAATGTAATATGAGCATAATCTCTTTTTTGGAAGAACTCACTTTTAATGCTGTTTGGACTGAAACTTTTGAGAAATAGTAATATTTTTAAATTATTTAATTCCTTTAATTTCCATCCTTTCAAATATGATTATTCTTCTATTTAACTGTTCTGCTTCATCTTTTGTCATTTTAACATTACATTTGTTTTCAGAAATATATTTTGTCTAGGTCTTCAAATTTTTTAGGATATTTATGCTCATTAAATATATAGTATATTTATTATAAGTATAAACATACTTATTCCCCACTTTTTGTCTTGTATTTTGTCTATCTTATTAGTCTTTCCAGAGTACTGGTTTTTGTTCATCTTGACTATTGTTTTTGTTGATCTGTCATTGATTTCTGCCCTAATCTGTATTATTCCCTTTATTTTCATTTCTTTGAACATACAGTTTTTTACTCTTTTTATGGCTTTTTGAGATGAATCATTTTCAAACTTTGTTTATTGATAATTTGCTCAAAACTTTTTATTTAACATGTAAAGTTTTAGTTGACTTTAATTTCCTTTCTAAGCCAATAATATTCAGTGTAGGGATTGTTTTTAATTTCCAAACATTACAGAATATTTTCATTTTAATATATGATTTTTGATTTGTTGTTGATTTTTCATTTTAATACATGTGATTAGAGAATATAGTCTGTGTAGTATTAATTCTTGGGAACAGACTGAACTTTGCTTTGTAGCTTCATACAGACAAATTTTTATAATTGTTCCATTTATATAAAAATATATATTCTATAACATTCTTTAAACTATTTCGTCAAGCATGTTACTTGTTGTTCAGGTCTTCTATGTTTTTCTGTAGGCTTTTTTTTTTTTTACTTTTGCTGATATGTCAATTTCATAGAGGAATTTGTTAAAATCTTCAAATATAACTTGATTTATTTCTTCCTGTAATTCTGTTACTTGTTTCTTTATGTATTTTATGGCATAATTGTTAGCAGCATATATGTTCATGATTGTTATATCTTGTTGCTTTTACCTGCAAACATGTCCATTATGATTTTTTCCTTATGATCTGTTTTGTCTCATTAAAATTGCTTCTTTAGTTTTGCTGTTGTTGCTTATATTTGCCTGATATTACTCTCTCTTTTCAATCTTTTCATATTCCTTCATTTTTCTTTGGACAAGAGCATCTTGTGGACAACATTTTGCTGTATTTTAATATCTTAAAATTCAATGGGAAGGTCCTGTGTTTTTGGAGTTTAGTTTACAAATTCAAAAAATTATCTTGGTACTTTTTTCTTCAACAGTTTTGTTTTGAAATAATTTTAGATTCATAGAAGATAGTACAGATACTCCTCACCCAACTTCTTCAGATATTAACATTTTATTATGATGGTACATCCTAGAACTTATCTCTATATCCATGTGTTTTATGTCTTCTCATCAACAAAATAAAGTATTTTGTTGATCACATCAAAATACTGTCACATCCCCCCACCTTCCTTCTGGACTATTTCTTTCACCGCAGCCATCATGTTGAAATCCTTTAGAGTTTTAATTTCTGAATGATGTGAATATATTTGAACACATTGGTCATTGCTTATTAGGAAAACAAAAAAGTCTTTATTTATTTCTTGCTGAATGCATTCAGAAAGAATCTGTTTGTGGTAATTGGTCTGAGTCCTTAATATGCCTATATATATTTGACTCATCTTTACCTATAAATGATAATTTAACTAAAAAAAATTCTAAGTTTAATTTCTTTTCTTCTAAACTTTAAACACTGTATACCTATGGCTGATTCATGCTGAGGTATGGCAAAAACCAACACAGTATTGTAAAGCAATTATCCCTCTATTAAAAACAAAGAAATTTTTTTAATTAAAAAAAAACTTTAAGCACAATATCCTTTTGTCTTTTTTGCATTCAGTTTTGCCAGTAGAGAAACAGTCTGATTCTTGTTCCTTTGCATGTAATCTATATATGCTTTTTCAAAGATTGTAAAATTCTGTTTTTAAGGTAATTTTATTTTAATATTTTTGGGTGAGGAGTTTTTGTTTTGTTTTTATTATCCAGCCTGTTTGACATTCTTTCAATATAAGGATTTATGTCTATATTTAATTCTAGAAAATTATCACTCTTTGTTGTTCAGTTGCCAAGTTGTGTCAAACTCATCGTGACTTCATGTGACAGCACGCCAATTTCTTCAGTTTCTTCCCTTGTATTCACTATTTTCTCATTCCTGAAAGGCTGTTAAATGCATGTTGACACTTAACACTCTTGTCTTTCATGAATTTAACTTTTTTCTCATTCTTTCCAACTTGTTTCCGCTTCCAGATCTATCTGCCTTTTTGACCTAATGTTCCAGCTTACTAATTTGTTCTTCAGTTATATCCATTCTCGGAGAAGGCGATGGCACCCCTCTCCAGTACTCTTGCCTGGAAAATCCCATGGACGGAGGAGCCTGGTTAGGCAGCAGTCCATGGGGTCGCTAAGAGTCAGACACGACTAAGCGACTTCACTTTCACTTTTCACTTTCCTGCATTGGAGAAGGAAATGGCAACCCACTCCAGTATTCTTGCCTGGAGAATCCCAGGGACGGGGGAGCCTGCTGGGCTGCCATCTATGGGATCGCACAGAGTTGGACACGACTGAAGTGGCTTAGCAGTAGCAGTATATCCATTCTGTCCTACAGCCCATTCACTGAATGTTTTTGTATCCATTATCTCTAGTTTTTAAATGCTTCTTCCAGATTTAGCATACTTGATGTGAAACATAAGAATATCATGCTCATTTAAAACTCTTGTTGGTCAAATCCATAATTCTGTTTACTCTATTGTACACTATTTACTACTTGTTTCTATTTTTTCTTTTTTTATTTTGAGGCCATGCTTTTTGCTACACAGAAACTTAGAATGTTTGTTTTCCTGGTAAATTAAATCTTTTGTCATTATAACATATCCCCCATCGTCCCTGGTAATATTTCTTGCCTTAAAGTCTATATATGTATTTTCTTATATTAGTGTTTCAGAGTATATGATTTTTCTATTTTTTAATGTCAACCTTTCATCTTTTCGATGTGTCTTATAAACACCATATAACAGGACTTGAGGTTTTTTTTTAATCAGTCTGACAGTTTTATTTATTTGGAGCATTTAGTCCGTATATATTTGAAGTAATTACTGATATATTTGAGTTGAAGTCTGCCATTTTACTATGTACTTTGTTTTTGTCCCACCTGATTTGTATTCCTTTTTCTGACCTGTCTACTTTTGAACTTATTTCTCAGTGTGTTTTTTTTCCTTTTATTAATTTAAGAGCTATATACACTTTTACCTTTCTTTTAGTGGTTATTGTAGAGACTATAACATGAATTCTTTTTTATATGTATATAATTTTATTTATTTTTGGCTGTGGTGGGTCTTCGTTGCTGTGTAGGCTTAGTTGTGGCAAGCAGGGGCTACTCTCTAGTTGCGATGAGCAGACTTCTCATTACACTGGCTTTACTTGTTGCAGAGCATGGGCTCTAGGTGTGCAGGCTTCAGTAGTTGTGGTATATGGGCTCAGTAGTTGCAGCACATGGACTCAGTAGTTGTGGCTCTGGGGCTCTAGAGCACAGGCTAAGTAGTTGTGACACACAGGCTTAATTGTGCCACGCACGTGGGATCTTCCTGGACGAGGGATTGAACCCATTTCTCCTGCATTGGCAGGTGAATTCTTTACCACTGAGTCACCAGGGAAACATATAACATGGATTCTTGGTTTCTCAAATTATATTTCTAGTCATTGCAAAAATTTTATAGTCTCCCTGTTCAGTTCAGTTCAGTTCAGTCGCTCAGTTGTGTCCAACTGTTTGCAACCCCGTGAATTGCAGCACGCCAGGCCTCCCTGTCCATCACCAACTCCTGGAGTTCACTCAAACTCATGTCCGTCAAGTCGGTGATGCCATCCAGCTATCTCATCCTCTGTCGTCCCCTTCTCCTCTTGCCCCCAATCCCTCCCAGCATCAGAGTCTCTTCCAATGAGTTAACTCTTCGCATGAGGTGGCCAAAGTATTGGAGTTTCAGCTTTAGCATCATTCCTTCCAAAGAACACCCAGGGCTGATCTCCTTTAGAATGGACTGGTTGGATCTCCTTGCAGTCCAAGGGACTCTCAAGAGTCTTCTCCAACACCACAGTTCAAAAGGATCAATTCTTCAGCGCTCAGCTTTCTTCACAGTCCAACTCACATCCATACATGACCACTGGAAAAACCATAGCCTTGACTAGATGGACCTTTGTTGGCAAAGTAATGAATGTCTCTGCTTTTGAATATGCGATCTAGGTTGGTCATAACTTTCCTTCCAAGGAGTAAGTGTCTTTTAATTTCACGGCTGCAGTCACCATCTGCAGTGATTTTGGAGCCCCCCAAAAAAAGTCTGACACTGTTTCCACTGTTTCCCCATCTATTTCCCCTTATTTGCTATTGTATATTTTAATAGTCACTCCCTCCGTTCTCCTATATACATGTATATATGTAGCCCCTTAGGACAGTACTATTGGCATTTTATATAGTCATTTTTATTTACCCACATATTTAGCAGTAGTCTTGCTCTCTAGTCCTTCTTGTATGTCTAACCTTCCACTTGAGATAATTTTTCCTTTTGCCTTAGAAGAACTCTGTGGCACTTTCTTTAGTATAGATCACCAGATGAAGAATTTTCTTGGTTTTTATCTATCTGAAAAGATCTTTATATCACATTCATTTTTGAAAGATATTTACACTGGAAATAGAAATCTAAGTTTGTTATTGTTTTGTTATTTTTATTGTATCATCCCTAGTTTTATTGAGATATAACTCAATACATAACATTGCATTCATTTAAAGTGTACAGCATTATTATTCAACATCAAAATGATTACCACAATAAGTTTATTTAACATCCATCACCTGACATAGGTATAATTTTTCTTCTGATAAGCATTTTTAAGATCTACTCTCTTAGTAACTTTCAAATACACACTATAGTATTAACTGCACTCCTTTCCTTCTGAGACTTCATATAAACATGTTAGACTATCTCATCTATATCTCTTATCCTAATTTTGATGTTTTTCCTCCCCCACGGCCGCACTTTTTTCTTTTCTTTTTTTTCTTTTGCTTTTCTGTGCTTTGACTGTTCTTTTGCACATTCTCCAAAGGTTTTATTCTTTCTTCAACTGTATATAATTTGTTACAATGTGTTGAAAGGTATCCTCCTAAAATTCACATACACATAGACTGCAAAATGTAATTTTTTTTGAAGCAGAGTGTTTGCAGATGTAATTAGTTAAAGATCTCAACATGAAAGCATCCTAGATTTTGGATAGTTTCTAAATTCAATAACTTGGATGTTTATAAGAGAAAAGAGAGGAACATGTGGACACAGAGACACCTAAGGAAGAAGGCAATGTAAAGACAGAGGAAGACATTTGAATTATGCTGCCACACACCAAGCAATGCCAATAGCCACCAGAAGCTAGGAGAAAGGCAAGGAAGAATTTTCACCCAAAGCCTTTGGCCAAAGTGTGGCCCTGACAATATCTTGATTTTGAACTTCTGGCTCCAGAACTGTGAGAGAATAAATTTCTATTGTTGTAAGACAGCAAGTTTGTGGTAATTTGTAATGACAGTCCTAAGAAACTGATAAACTCATTCATTAAGTTTTTCTCCAGTTCTGTAAACTAACTTAACAGCCGATCAGTACATAGCCTTATTTTATGCGTGTTTCTGTTTAAAGATACCTTATTTACGACACTATTGATTTATTAACTCAGCCAAAACGTTTAACTCGAGGTAGCCCTTCAGCATTGTTCTTGGGTGCCATTTTAAACAGTGAAATCATCAACAAAAAGCACAAAGATATAAAAACATGGCTCTAGGTAGATCTTGAAGTAGACACTCATTTTCAGTAAGAGAGCTAAAACAAGAAGGCAGAATGTCACCTTCTTTAACCTCAACTAGGCATATTGACTCTGGTGACTCAGTTTTTCATCACACCACAACACGCATGTCCACAAGTGATTATGAAAGCATTGGGAGTATGGATTTTCAAGTTGACAAATGAACTTTGACAAGTTCATTCAAGGTGACTTCACAACTATGAATCCTGCAAATAATGAGAATCAACTGTATAACTAAGTTCAGGAATGCTTTAATCTTCTATTAAGGAAGTCAAGATGAGAAGAGATTTTACATAACTAAATATAGAGCTACAGTACTCTGTATGGTACTTTGTATAGACTTTGAATACTGGTCATTGCAGAGGATGGCCCAACATTCTCAGCAAATTAGCTAAACTTTCTGTGGTCCCTCGCAGCCAGCTGGTCCCAGCTGCCTAAAGCTCCCATTGTAATGCATCTTCTACATTAGCTGTCCAAGTAAAAGGACATCTCATTCTTCCTCTACATGTTTCTCTCTTCTACTATAGGTTATTCCATTACTCCAACCCACTTTTCTTTAGCACCATCTCTCACTCATATCCTAACTCTCAAGTGGCTTGGGTTCTGCCATCCCCTCAACCATTATTGCTTATCTGTTTATAGTAAGGTGGAGGTGGGGAGGAAGCTGAGTGGATAACCTGGCTCAGAACACCTATTTTCAGAATAGTAAAAAACTGAAACTAATCCAAACAGTGAGTCTTCTCTCATTCTCTCATGAGTCTTACTATGAGTCTTCTGTCTTGTTTTTTTCTCCAGGTACATGTTGATAACGTATGTTTTATATTTATGTCAAGGACAGGAACATTTGATCCGAAGATGGACATAATAAAGGACAGAAACGGTAAAGATCTGATAGAAGCAGAAGAGATCAAGAAGAGATGGCAAGAATACACAGAAGAACTGTACAAAAAAGATCTTAATGACCCAGATAACCACGATGGTGTGGTCTCTCACCCAGAGCCAGACATTCTGGAGTGTGAAGTCAAATGGCCCTTAGGAAGCACTACTGCCATTGAAGCTAGAGGTGATGGAATTCCAGCAGAGCTTTTTGAAATTTTAAAGGATGATGCTATTTAAGTGTTGCACTTAATATGTCAGCCAAGTTGGAAAACCCGGCAGTGGCCACAGGACTGGAAAAGGTCAGTCTTCATCCCAATTCCCAAGAAAGGCAGTACTAAAGAACGTTCAAACTACCGGACAATTGATCTCATTTCCATGCTATTAAAGTTACATTCAAAATCCTTCAATCTAGTCTCCAGCAGTACGTGAACTGAAAACTTCCAGATGTTCAAATTGGATTTAGAAAAGGCAGAGAAACTAAAGATCAAATTGCCAACATTCACTGGATCATAGAGAAAGCAAAGGAATTCCAGAAAACATCTACCTCTGTTTCATTGACTGTGCTAAAGCCTTTACTGTGTGGGTTGTAACAAACTTTTGAAAACTCTTAGAGAATACCAGACCATCTTACCTGTCTCTTGAGAAACCTGTATATGGGTCAAGAAGCAACAGTTAGAACCTTATATGAAACAACTGACTGATTCAAACTTGAGAAAGTACAACAACACTGTTTATTGTCATCCAGTTTATTTAACTTATATGCAGAGCACATCATGTGAAATACCGGGCTGGAGGAATTACAAGCTGGTAAGATTTCTGTGAGAAATATCAACAACTTCAGGTATGCAAATGATACCACTTTAATGGCAGAAATCAAAGAGGAATTAAAGAGCCTCTTGATGAGGTAAAAGAGAAGAGTGAAAAAACTGGCTTAAAAACTCAATATTAAAAAAACCAAAGATCATGATATTTGGTCCCATCACTTCATGGCAAATAGAAGGGGGAAAGGTGGAAGCAGTGACAGATTTCCCAAATCACTGCAGATGGTGACCGCAGCCATAAAATAGAAGATGATTGCTTCCTGGCAGAAAAGCTATGACAAACTTAGTGTATTAAAAAGCAAAGACATCACTTTGCTGACAAAGGTTCATAAAGTTAAGGCTATTCCTTCCAGTAGTCATATACTGATGTGAGAATTAGACCATAAAGTAACCAGAGTGCCGAAGAACTAATGCTTTCGAACTGTGGTGCTGTAGAAGACTCTTGAGAGTTCCTTGGACAGCACAGAGATCAAACCAGTCAATCCTAAAGAAATCAACCCTGAATACTCATTGGAAGGACTGACGCTGAAGTTGAAGCTCCAATACTTTGGTCACCTGATGTGAACAGCCGACTCATTGGAAAAGACCCTGATGCTGGGAAAGATTGAAGGCTGAAGGAGAAGAGAGCAGCAGGATGAGATGGTTGGATGGCATCCCCGATTCAGTGGACATGAACTTGGGCAATTCTGGGAGATGGTGAGGGACAAGGGGGTCTGCTGTGCTTCAGTCCATGGGGTCACAGAGAGTTGGGCACGACTTGGCGACTGAATAACAACAAGGACAGAATCTAGCTAGTTTCTTCTTTCCTTTGACTGAATCAGTGTATTTAAAGGTGTGGTTTTTATAGTGTTAATATCAGGGAAATCAGGTGTAGAGGAATAGATTATAAAATGGTTTGGGGGGAATTCTGCAGCAGTTGAGTGGTTGGGGCTCTGTGCTTTCACTGTCAAGGACATGAGCTCAATCCCCGGTCAGGGAACTAATATGCCGCAAATAAATAAGATGGTTTTGGAAAATACAGAGAGGTTAGTTGAGACCTACAGGTCCACAATGACAGAAGAGACATGTTTACTATTTTCTTTTGAATTTCCTTTACAGAAACTCTAGTCCTCAGTCAGCCCAAACTGTTTTAGTAAAAGAGGTTTCAAAAAGTTCTGTCCTGTAACATAAGAGCAGGGTGTCCATGTTGGTCATGTGGTCTCTTTTCAGTTGAGCTCAACAAAGTGAAGCTTCTTGCTCCATAATCTTTTTTCACACTATCCATATATATGTTCATTCACTATCCATAGAGCGATTAAAATTATTATAGTGTAAGTAGAAGTGCTACAAGTTTCTGTATCAGACACTTGGCAGAGAAGATTATTATCTATCTGCCTACCTTCAGTTCAGTCGCTCAGTCGTGTCTGACTCTTTGCGACCCCATGAATCGCAGCACACCAGGCCTCCCTGTCCATCACCAACTCCCGGAGTTCACTCAAACTCATGTCCATCGAGTCGGTGATGCCATCCAGCCATCTCATCCTCTGTCGTCCCCTTCTCCACCTGCCACCAATCCTTCCCAGCATCAGGGTCTTTTCCAATGAGGCCACTTCACATGAGGTGGCCAAAGTATTGGAGTTTCAGCTTCAGCATCATTCCTTCCAAAGAACACCCAGAACTGATCTCCTTTAGAATGGACTGGTTGGATCTCCTTGCAGCCCAAGGGACTCTCAAGTCTTCTCCAACACCACAGTTCAAAAGCATCAATTCTTTGGCACTCAGCTTTCTTCACAGCCCAACTCTCACATCCATACATGACCACAGGAAAAACCATAGCCTCGACTAGACGGACCTTTGTTGGCAAAGTAATGTCTCTGCTTTTGAATATGCTGTCTAGGTTGGTCATAACTTTCCTTCCAAGGAGCAAACGTCTTTTAATTTCATGGCTGCAGTCACCATCTGCAGTGATTTTGGAGCCCAGAGAAATAAAGTCTGACACCGTTTCCACTGTTTCCCCATCTATTTCCCATAAAGTGATGGGACCAGATGCCATGATCTTCGTTTTCTGAATGTTGAGCTTTAAGCCAACTTTTTCACTCTCCACTTTCACTTTCATCAAGAGGCTCTGTAATTCTTCACTTTCTGCCATAGAGTGGTGCCATCTGCATATCTGAGGTTATTGATATTTCTCCCAGCACTCTTGATTCCAGCTTGTGATTCTTCCATCCCAGTGTTTCTCATGATGTACTCTGCATATAAGTTAAATAAGCAGGGTGACAATATACAGCCTTGACATACTCCTTTTCCTATTTGGAACCAGTCTGTTGTTCCATGTCCAGTTCTAACTGTTGCTTCCTGACCTGCATACAGATTTCTCAGGAGGCAGGTCAGGTGGTCTGGTATTCCCATCTCTTTCAGAATTTTCCACAGTTTATTGTGATCCACACAGTCAAAGGCTTTGGCATAGTCAAGAAAGCAGACATAGATGTTTTTCTGGAACTCTCTTGCTTTTTCCATGATCCAGCAGATGTTGGCAATTTGATCTCTGGTTCCTCTGCCTTTTCTAAAACCAACTTGAACATCTGGAAGTTCATGTTTCACATATCTGCCTACCTTAGAAGGCCTCTATCAAAAAAACTTGCATTTTGTCATGCCTTCACTAAGACTTCTGCGTTTTGGAAGGTTTTTCTTTATGCTTTGAATGCTTATTCTTCATTATGTCTGCCATACAATTCAGGGGCTTTTAGGAGGCTTATTAGTGACTGTATTCTCTAGGTTAGGTTACATATTACTATACCCCCATATCAAGAGACTTCTTACCAGAAAATTTTAAATTTCATTAGTTAAATGTCCATCTTTGTATACAAATACAGGGAAATTTTATTCTTTTTGTCTGGAGGAAGAAGGATGGACTGGGAGTTTGGTGTTGACAGATGCAAATTGTTACATTTAGAATGGATAAACAACAAGGTCCTATACACAGGGAACTAAATCCAATCTTCTTGAATACCATAATGGAAAACAATATTTTAAAAAGAATGTACATATGTATATAACTGAGTCAGTTTGCCTTATAGCAGAGATTGGCCCAACATGTAAATCAACTGTACTTTAATTAAAAACAAACCAAAAAAAAGCTTTTTTTTTGGCTGCATTTTGCAGTGTGCGTGTGAGATGTTAATTCCCCCACCAGGATTCGAGCCTGTGCCCTACTAGTGGAAATGCGGTCTTAACCACTGGACCACCAGGAAAGTACCCACTCCCCAGTTTTTTAATACAAATGTTCTTTAAAAAGTTATTTTGCTTTTCTGTCATAATATCTAAGAGATCAGGTGAGGGTGCAGGATTAAAAGCAGAGTACCTAGCCAATGCAGGGACAAGGGGACCCGTTCCCCTTATGGTACAGCTACAGCCCTTAGATTCGTTATTCTGACTCAACGAAAGAAAATTGTTGAGCAGAATTGAGTGAGGCAGCATATATCCAGGTGAACAAACAAGTGGTGATCCCTGTCAACAAGAAGTGTGGCTGGCGCCAATGAGTCAGAAAAATTTCTTCTGGATTTAACCCTGTTGTATTCCCTCATTTTGGTGAAAATGCTGTAGGTCAGTCCCCCCATATTTACAGAGTAACCCTGGAAGTCTTGGCAGTAATTCTCAATGGGAACTCCTTGTTTTCAACATGAATGGGTGTAAGTAATGGCTGTGATATTATCATAATTCTGTGTGTGCATATACACACACATTTGTTTTATAACGATTTCAGATGACAATTTTTTATCCCTCCTCCCAAAATTAGGACTAAAGTATTAAGACCTACTTTCAATCTGGCAATATAAAATTTTTCTTGTATGTATTTTCATATGGCTTAGAAAAGCATTCTGTAAATACTACATGTTCATGTTTAAAAATTAAACTCAAGAATACACAGAGGGATATAACGAAAAGTAGAAAATTCCTGACTTAAATCACAACAAATTATTGTCTGTCTTTCCAGAAATTATCTGTACATATAAAGTCACATAATTTTTGCATAAACGGGGTCCAACTAAATGTTCCTTCACTTGCTTTTTTTTGTAATGTGTGTACTTGAAGCAGATACTAAAACAGTACTAAAAGGCACAGCAAGACAGTGTCTTCCCTTCTGCAGTACATTTCACAGCATTAGATTATTTTCTTTTGTTCTTGACTATAACAAAATGCCTGCGAAGTGACCTTTTGTTTTGCTATGTATGGCAAGAACACAAGAGTTTCACAATAAACAGTATTTCACAATAATGACTCATTATTTGGAGAAAAAAAATAATCCAGCAAATATCTTGGGAAATGTCATCCTGCTTCTGGTGGTCAGCAAACTTGGACTGGGATTCCTGTCTACTTCTACGCATTCCATATTCCGCCTCACAAAGAATGGGATTGTGAGAAAACTCATTTTAATAGTGGGAGGTTTGATGAATTTTTTTTTACTAAAATATGCCCACCATTCTCAAGACCTATAAGCTAGTAAGATTTTTTTTAAAATAAGCTCTACAGAAAGCTTAATGCTTATTATTTTTAGCACTGCAAATGTTTTCTTTTGGATTTTAAAAAGACAACTTCCATCAGTTAACTATGTTAATACCTACTGTGTGGCAACTTAATGCCAAATGCTTTATGTATATTATTTCAATCCTCACAGCAGCTGCTCTTTTCCATATTTCTTTCAGTTAATGAAACAGAGGCAAGTGAAGGCTAAATAAAATGTTCAAGGTGACACTGCTAAGTGGAGATGCTGAGACTGAAAGCCAGGTCCCTCTGACTGGTTTTGTGCTACCTAGTATGTCTGTCCTCTTAAGCAAGACCTAGCCCTTCTCTTCCTGCCTGTTGCCTTTGTACGGCTGGTGCATCTCAATCAGGATGTCTGGGTGTTAGCTTAAACAGGGTATTGCCTGTTTGAACTTTTACTTGTTTCTTTTGATTCTTCCTTCCAGAAAGTCACTCAGCCCAGGCTACTTTAATAGAAGAGGGGCCAGCAGATATGTGACAGCAAGGCATTCACGCTGGCCAAGTGACCTCTTTGTGAAACCCAAAAGAGACCATCCTTCGAGTCTGTGCACCACCCATGCCTATTCATGATGTGCTAGTTTTCAGTTTGACATGGAATCATGGAAAATGTGTGTATCTTGGTTCCTAGAATAAGTTAAAGAGAAAAACTCCTCATATATGCTCATAAATCCTCTCCTGGCCTTCAGGAATTTTGACTTTACCCTCTTTAACTGTCACACTCTTGACTCTCCTTCTACCTACCCAATATATATATAAAACTTTCTAAGAGAAATGATCCAAGACCACTCTATTTTAATTTGTACACATACACCCAACTGCCTATCCCACTTTGTTTTTCTACTGCTATTATCTAATAGACTATTTTACTTATTTTTGCTTCTGGTCATGTCTTCCTTAAAATATAAACTCTCCAAGTGCAAGGATTTTATCTGCTCTGTTCACTGCTATATCTCCAGTAACTAGGACATAGTAGTAACTCCCACATTGTAAGTGCTCAACAAAAAAAATAATTCCCAGAACCTTTGCCTCCTTTTCCTGTCTAACTTTTTTACTTCTTTATCCCAACCCATACTTACTGGCAATGGCAATGGCATACTCGGAGAAGGCAATGGCACCCCACTCCAGTACTCACCTGGAAAATCCCATGGATGGAGGGGCCTGGTGGGCTGCAGTCTATGGGGTCGTTAGGAGTCGGACACGACTGAGTGACTTCACTTATACTTACTGGCACCCCTAATCTGTTGAGTCCCCAACTATTCTCTGTTTCTTATGTGCTTCATTTTATCTTCCCAGCCAACTTCTCCATTTCTTGAGGGCAAAGACAACATAGGATTTATTTTTTATAATTAATAGCACCTAGCAGAATGTCTAGTACTCTTGCCTAGAAAATCCCATGGACGGAGGAGCCTGGTGGGCTGCAGTCCATGGGGTCGCTAGTAGTCGGACACGACTGAGCGACTTCACTTTCACTTTTCACTTTCATGCTTTGGAGAAGGAAATGGCAACCCACTCCAATGTTCTTGCCTGGAGAATCCCAGGGATGGGGGAGCCTGGTGAGCTGCCGTCTCTGGGGTCGCACAGAGTCGGACATGATTGAAGCGACTTAGCATCAGCAGCAGCAACAGAATGTTATTGGAGAAGGAAATGGCAATCCACTCCAGTATTCTTGCCTGGAGAAACCCAGGGACAGAGGAGCCTAGTGGGCTGCCAGCTATGGGGTTGCACAGAGTCAGACATGACTGAAGTGACTTAGCAGCAGCAGCAGCAGCAGAGTATTGCGCATGTTGTAAACATTTGTTAGATTCTTGATTAGATTCTATCCACGGTGAACCAGAGTCTTTCAAAGTAAGGCTGCCTATTGGACAACCATAAAAATATTCCAAAGGGGCCAGATAACTGGGTGAAAGCTACTCTTCCTTTGCAAATTCTCAATTTCTTTGTAATAGAACTTTTCACAGCTCAGAAAAGCCAAGTAGAGAGTTCATTGTTTATTGGGAAATTAAGGAAAGAAGGAGGCTGTGTAGGAACCTTCAGTAATTTCTAAGACAATGGCATAGGGCAATACTATCCCCTCAGTCACCAGCTAGATCAGCCGAGAAGAGGACAAAAGAGCCAGATCCAGGTGCCCATCTAAGTGCTGAAAGGTGGACTTTAAATTCTTGGGTGGAGGTTATAACAGTTAATATAGACACTTCAGAAAATCATTCCATAGTTTCTCAAAAAGTTAAACATAAAGCTACTATGTGGCCCAATATCTCACTCCTAGGTATCTACCTAAGAGAAATGAAAATGTATGTCCGCATAAAGACTTGCACAGGAATGCTCATAGGAGGACTATTCATGATAGCCTCAAACTGGAAACAACCTAAATGTCCGTCAGTTGATGAATAAATAGACAAAATACATTCAGTTAGATGATGTAAAGCTGAGCAAGAAAAGGGAACAAATTAATACACGCCACATGGGTAAACCTTGAAAACATCATGCTAGGTGGAAGAAGTCAAACATAAGACCACATATTCTATGATTCTATTCACATGGCAAGTCCAGGGAAGGCAAATTTATAGAGACAAAGTAGATGAGTGGTTGCTTAGGGCAGAGAATGGAAAGAAGCATTACCTGTAACGGGTTGAGGAGTCTTGGGATTTCAATGAACATGTTCTAAAAACTGATTTATGGTGATGATTGTGGCACTTGATAAAGTTATTAAAAATAATTGAATTGTATTCATGCAATGAGTAAATTTTATGATGTGTAAAATATACTTTATTATTTTTTAAAAGTTTATGTACCCTTTTCTGATTGTAAAGGGAATACACACTCATTATAAAAAGTATAACAAAATACAGAAAAGAAAATGATCAGTAGCTATCAAGAGATAATATTTTGCTTATTTCTTTGTGTGATTTACATAACTGAGATCATTCTTTATGTGTCATTTTAAATCTGAATTTTCTGACCAAACATTAAAAGCATTTAATCTCATAACTTTTTAATACATATCAAAAGCTGAGTAGGGCTTCCCATCTTGCCAATGCAGGAGAGATGAGAGACACGGGTTAGATGCCTGGGTCAGCAAGATCCCCTGAAGGAGGGCATGGCAACCCACTCCAGTTATTCTTGCCTGGCAAATCCCAGGTACAGAGGAGCCTGGAGGGCTACCATCCATAGGATTGCAAAGAGTCGGACATGACTGAAGCGACTTAGCCCACAAGCACAACAGCTGAGTAATATTTCATCATAGAGATTTATCATAATTCATTCAACTACCCTCCACTAAGTATTTCAATTTTATAAAGAACATGTGCTAAGCATCTTTGTACCCAAAAAAATCATGAAGGCTTATTTTTCAACCTAGTTTATCCATTGTTCTTAGTATATCTTACAAGTCTCAAAATTTGGAAATCTGATCTTTGAAATGTGGACTCCTTTATCTTCAGGTGGTGAAGACAGCCCTGCTTAATCATAGAGAGTCACTCATGATTTCAACATGGGGTGCAGATAACAACAGAATGAAGCTGGTCAGCTGGGCCTGCTTGTGTCAGGACCTGGGATCTGCACCCAAAGAGCAAAGACTCCAGTGCTGCAAGAAGTCTGAAGCAAGTCCAAAAACCCCAGCCTGTACGCCACGGCAGTAAGTAGACACCTGGGTGTCAAAAAGTTACCTGAGGTCAGGAGTAAGCTGGAGTCTGCAAGCCGACAAATATCCAAGGAGAAAGAAGTCGTCAGTTCTCACAACCCCTGACAGAATTTAAGGTAGATCAAAACCCAGTACCAGCAATGGAGTTCATATGTGAGCCTTACCTGCCCTCTCACCTGCTGTCCAAAAGGGCACTGTGTATACCAGCAGATGGGAACCAGTTAACCCTCACACCTGTCCAGAGTAGAAGCCCTAGAGTTTTAGGGTGTTAACAACCCACTGTCTTGCTTTGAGAAACGTCTTTTAAATAAATAATTTTAGAGCTAATAACAAATGGAAACTGATTTCAAATGCTGTGTGAAACAAAAGTATTCATTGTTTCATCCTTCGGTGAAATTAACCATATATGTTCTAAAATTGACTATACACAAATCTCAGTTAATATACGAGAAACTATTGAATTGCACATTTTGAATAGGTGAATTGTATGCAAATTATAGTAAAACTGTTTACACTATTTAAATTAGAAAGGTGAAAAAAGTGTGCTGTGACGGGCTCCATTTCAAATTCTAGAAGATGGGGCCTGTGTAAATTTCTACTGCTGCTGCTAAGTCGCTTCAGTCGTGTCCAACTCTGTGCGGCCCCATAGATGGCAGCCCACCAGGCTCCCCCATCCTTGGGATTCTCCAGGCAAGAACACTGCCTGGAGTTGCCATTTCCTTCTCCAAATGCATGAAAGTGAAAAGTGAAAGTGAAGTCACTCAGTCGTGTCCAACTTTTTGCAACTCCGTGGACTGCAGCCTATCAGGCTTCTCCGTCCATGAGATTTTCCAGGCAAGAGTACTGGAGTGGGGTGCCATTGCCTTCTCCGGTGTAAATTTCTACCCACGTTCAAAATCTATCCCATCTGCTTCCCAGTGAACCCAAGTTTCCTACACTGAGGACTGATCCTCTGTGTCATTCTACTGTTTCATCCAACCCTCAAAGTCCCATGGGAGACCCTACGGAATGGTGGTTAAGAAAACTGTGCCACTTGTCCCCAGGGAGTTAGCACACGGTCATTACAAGGTCTGTGAAGAAATGGCAAACAAGATGTAGACTCCATATACTACATGCATCTCATTACGACCACATAGGAAAAACCTATGCAAAAAAAATAATAATGTTTAGAAGAAGTCAAATTAAAACACTAACAGCACTTTAGGAGAAAGGTGAGAATGAAAGGGATTTTTCTCTAAAGATTTGCTTTGTACTATTTCCTTCCCATCAAAAGATAGTATTTCATGGTTTTTCCTAGAGGGGTGGGATGGAGGTGGAAGATGGGAAGGAGGTTCAAGAGGGAGGAGACTTACGTATACCTCTCACCGATTCACGTTGATGTATGGCAGAAACCAACACGATGTTGTAAAGCAATTATTCTCCAATTAAAAGTAAATAAATTAACAAATAAAAAAGCTCTGTAATCTCAAAAAAGATAACATTCCATGGTTCTTAATGATAAGTTACTCTGTGAGAGATAATACCCCCTTCAGTTCTGCTCATAAATTTTACTCTAGAAGACCTGCGTTTTTCCTATGACAAAAGGAATGCAGGGAAATATGAAAACTCAGAGGGCTGTGAGGGCTTAAAGAGGAGAAAAGACCTAACAGAGAGAAGGGGAATAAATAAAATTACCTTTTCTGCTCGTTTGGAGTTTTTGTTTTAACCATATGAAAGAAAGTGTAGTCAATTTGAAATTATAACTATGTAGGACAATTTATCTTTCTTTATCTTGGTCTCATCTGTTTTGAAATATTTTCTTCATGAATTTACCAAATACTGAATGCTAATCTTCTCGCTCTCGAGGAGAAATTTTGTGTTAGGTGCTGTGCTCAGTCGTGTCTGCTCTTTGCAATCCTAAGGATCCTTCAGGACTGAAGCCCACAAAGCTTCTCTGTTCATGGAATTCTCCAAGCAAGAATCCTGGAGTGGGTAGCTGTGCCCTGCTCCAGGGGATCTTCCCAGCCCAGGAATCAAAGTAGAGTCTCCTGCCTTGTAGGCATATTCTTTACCAGTTGAGTTACTAGGGAAGCCAGAGCGAATTCAATCCTTTTGTATCGGCAATGTGAACACCAAAATAAAACAAACCCAGAGGAAAGCCTTTATCCAGACACCATAACTTGATGCAAAGCACAAGTGTCACCTTATGCTTCAGCTTGCTACAAGTTTGATCCACACTGGGAAAGGTACTGTACAGTGTGAGGCCATTTATTCTGTTCTGGAGCTAATGGGTGGTTTCAGCTCTGCTTAAATTAAGCTTGTAGTGCAACAGAAGGGGTCTTACAATTATGTAATTGAACTGTTACCTTGAAAGTGAGAAAACTAAGGTCCAGAGAAGCAAAGACCTACGTAAGCCAGGTCAGTGGCAGAAAAGGATCAAATAACAGGCCTCCTGCTTCGTAGCCCAGTTCCGGGCCTTCCCAGCGAGGGCCTGCCAGTGCCCTGTCCTCATCTCTACTCATGACTCCTTCGAAATAAATCTGATTCAGATCTGGATTGCTACTCCCAGGGCTGTCTTGATTCAGAGGTGAGCCAGGTCCAGACCTGCCCTGCTGGAGCCAGGACACGTCTGAGCAGTTGAGGTGGTAGATCTGAGTGGTTTCGGAGCACGAGCAGATCTGGTTAGCTAACTAGTCACTGGATAATTCTGCTTGTCACTGTTCAGGGGCCAGCACCACCAACTCTCCTCACAAGTAACAAACAGGAAATGCTTGGTCATAAGCATAACAATAGAGGTCCCAAGAATCTCTGTCAAGTTGGTTAGGTATAGACTGTTCACTTGAGAGACAAGGCTAGGGAAGCCCCTGGCCCACTCTCTGACATCTCTAACACTCAGTTCAGTTCAGTTCAGTCCCTCAGTCATGTCTGATTCTTTGCAACCCCATGAATTGCAACACGCCAGGCCTCCCTGTCCATCACCAACTCCCAGAGTTCACTCAAACTCACGTCCATCGAGTCGGTGATGCCATCCAGCCATCTCATCCTCTGTCGTCCCCTTCTCCTCCTGCCCCCAATCCCTCCCAGCATCAGTCTTTTCCAATGAGTCAAGTCTTCGCATGAGGTGGCCAAAGTATTGGAGTTTCAGCTTTAGCATCATTCCTTCCAAACAACACCCAGGACTAATCTCCTTTAGAATGGACTGGTTGGATCTTCTTGCAGTCCAAGGGACTCTCAAGAGTCTTCTCCAACACCACAATTCAAAAGCATCAATTCTTTGGTGTTCAACTTTCTTCACAGTCCAACTCTCACATCCATACATGACCACTGGAAAAACCATAGCCTTGACTAGATGGACCTTTGTTGGCAAGTTGTAACCACTGAATCACCTGGGAATTTCCTAAATGCTCTTTTTTAAAAAATTGGAAGATTCAGCCTAAATTATTTTTGCAAAAATATGTTAGCATAGATTGGTAAAACTCTAAAGCATGCTATTCACAACTTAAAGATGGATGAAGGTCTTATTTCAAAGCCATGATACAGATTGACTATTTAAAATTAAATTTGTACTGTTAGAAAATTGGATTTAATTATTCTGACAAACCAAACTAGCATTTATAAAGTTACAAGGAAATTGGGCAAAATAGGTGAAGAGTATTAAGAGGCACAAACTTCCAGTTGTAAAATTGGATATAATATACAGCATAAGGAATACAGTCAGTAATACTATAATAAATTTGTATGGTGACAGATGGTTACTGTACTTATGATGATCATTTTGTAATATATTTAAATGTTGAATCATTATGTTGAACACCTGAAACTAACATAAGTCAATTATACTTCAGTTTAAAAAAAAAGTTAAAAGAAATCATCTCTAATTCATGAGCTTCATCTGATTATTCAGAAAATATTTTTGTGCAGTACAGAATGTGTCACTTTAAATTATCTTACTAGAATAAAAAATATGTTTTAAATATTTAAAAACATACATGTATGCATACATATGACTTCTATGTATCATTTGAAAATAAAAATGAAACACTTCTAAGGCAATGGCACCCCACTCCAGTACTCTTGTCTGGAAAATCCCATGGACGGAGGAGTCTGGTAGGCTGCAGTCCATGGGGTTGCTAAGAGTCAAGCACGACTGAGTGACTTCACTTTCACTTTTCACTTTCATGCACTGGAGAAGGAAATGGCAACCCACTCCAGTGTTCTTGCCTGGAGAATCCCAGGGACGGGGGAGCCTGGTGGGCTGCTGTCTATGGGGTCACACAGAGTCGGACACGACTGAAGCAACTTAGCAGCAGCAGCAGCAGCAACATCCACTTGAGGAATTTTAAGAAGGGATGGATTCAATAATTTTATCATCATCATCCTCTATTTTAATTATTCATGAACTGGAAAATAAAGATGATTCCTGCTTTTATAGTTTTAAATGTTTCTCAGTGTATTCAAGGGCAGGAAGAAAATTTAGGCAATATATCTAATACATTGGATCCTGGGATAAATATTTGTATATACTCATAGAGTGAGCTAATTAATAAGAGCAATAAAGGGAAATTTAGCAGGAATTAACATAAAAGCCTTTTCATACTGTTGCATAACCTCAGATATGCAGATGACCCCACCTGTATGGCAGAAAGCATAGAAGAACTAAAAAGCCTCTTGATGAAAGTGGAAGAGGAGAGTTTAAAATCTGACTTAAAACTCAACATTCAGAAAACTAAGATGATGGCATCTGGTCCCATCACTTCATGGCCCACAGATGGGGAAACAGTGGAAACAGTGACAGACTTTATTTTCTTGGGCTCCAAATCACTGCAGATGGTAACTGTAGCCATGAAATTAAATGACACTTGCTCCTTGGAAGAAAAGCTATGACCAACCTAGACAGCATATTAAAAAGCAGAGACATTACTTTGCCAGCAAAGATCCGTCTAGTCAAAGCTATGGTTTTTCCAGTAGTCATGTATGGATGTGAGAGTTGAATCATAAATAAAGCTGAGTGCCAAAGGATTGATGCTTTTGAACTGTGGTGTGGGAGAAGACTCTTGAGAGTCCCTTGGACTGCAAGGAGATCCAACCAGTTCATCCTAAAGGAAATCAGTCCTGAATATTCATTGGAAGGACTGATGCTGAAGCTGAAACTCCAATACTTTGGCCACCTGATGCGAAGAACTGACTCATTGGAAAAGACTCTGATGCTGGGAAAGATTGAAGGCAGGAGGAGAAGGGGATGACAGAGGATGAGATGGTTGGATGGCATCACCGACTCAATGGACATGAGTTTGAGCAAGCTCCAGGAGTTGGTGATGGACAGGGAAGCCTGGCATGCTACAGTCCATGGGGTGCAAAGAGTTGGACACAACTGAGTGACTAAACTGAACTGAACATAAAAACTTATATTCGAGCTTTTTAAAAGTTGCATCACTAGGGATTTTTAGCTTAGACAAGAGAAAGCATAAGGAGGATGATACAGCTATTTACACATACTTAGTACACATTCAGAAAAAGAGGAATTGACCTTGCTCTAAAAGTTAGAACTAGGAAACCAGTGGGAGGTAAATATTGGACTATAATGAGAAATAGTTTATTTCAATTACAATTGAATGCTGAAGAATGGGTACCTCAAAATATTTTTGAGTAAGTAAACTCCTGAAAGGAGTTCTTCACTGGAAGGACTGATGCTGAAGCTGAAGCTCCAGTATTTCGGTCATCTGATGTCAACAGACAACTCATTGGAAAAGTCCGTGATGCTGGGAAAGATTGAGGGCAAGAAAAGGGCATCAGAGTATGAGATGGCTGGATAGCATCACCAATGCAATGAACATGAACTTGGGCAGACTCTGGGAGATGGTGAGGGACAGGGAGGCCTGGCATGCTGCAGTCCATGGGGTCACAGAGAGTCAGACACGACTGGGCGGCTGAACAACAACAAACGTATGAATATGGTCTAAAGTTTATTACTACATAATAGAAAAATTGTGGCAATATAACAAATTAAAATCAAAGTACGTAGTATGTAGTTAATCTTGGGACTTACCTGGAGGTCCAGTGGTTAGAACTCTGTTTCCACTGCAGGGGGTATTGTTTGATTTGTGGTTGAGAAACCAGGATCTGGCATGCAGAATGTCATAGCCAAGTAAAAAAAAATTTTTTTTAATAAAATTAAAAAGTATACAGTTAATCTGATAAGAAGTCTTCTTAACAAAAAAAAATATGTTTTTTTTAAACTTTTTAACCATATCTTTTAATACTTAAAAAAATTGACTTTTATTTATCCACATTGCTTTGAACTTTAGGCTGTATGTCGATTATTAAAGAAAAGGCTACATATGGGGAGTGCCTGCAGACTGCAAAAGAATATTTGTTTCACTCCAAGCCATATTCAGTTTTAGGCCACCAAAGAAACCTATCAACCCAGAGCATCCCATGACACAGTTTAAAATGCTTTACTAGGGATGATAACTTCTACTATTGGAAAAATATAATATGTATTACCTGTCTGAATTCTTCAAATGCAGTGCTTTTCCCCTAATCATACAAGAAAGAAAAGCAATACAGTTTCACTAATACATGCCTACATACATACTTGTGCTTGTGCTTAGTTGCTCAGTCATGTCCTTTTCTTTGCAACCCCATGGACTGTAGCCCACCAGGCTCCTCTGTCCATGAGGATTCTCCAGGCAAGAATACTGGAGTGGGTTGCCATGCCCTCCTCCAGAGGATCTTTCCAACCCAGGGATCAAACCCAGGTCTCCTGAATTGCAAGCAGATTCTTTACCATCTGAGCCACAAGGGAAGCCCACATACATACTTAAATACATATGGATAATTAAAAGGTAAAAAAATGAAATCCTGGAATCCTTCATTCTAGAGTATTCAGAGGTCCTTGCTATATATTTGTATATTCAAAACCAGCAGATAAAATAGAAATTCTGTAGTATATTTGCTCTCTTTTTCATGTTATATTGTTTTAAAATATATGTAATGATTACTTATAATGAGATATAGTCTGGTTAGGTCTTTGACATTTTGTAAAAAATAATTCTCTCCTGTTTCTTAGTTCTTTACCCTGTGATATTAGGATATTCCTGACCTTATTCCCACATACCACCACTTTAAATTAAAAAATGTATAGCCGTGTCCAATCTACTTGAATGCCTTGTTTCAAATTACAGGCTGAGGCTTTAGCAAATTCCTTAAAGTGGAATTTAAGAAAATCTTCAACATGTTGTAAATCATATCCTATTCAATCCTATTTTCAGTTTTTTTTTCCCACAACAGAAAAATCCCCGAGTTATGCAGCGTTCCAGAGCATCCTCCTTTTTATTTAATTATTTTGGAGGATGAAAAGCTTTTTCATAGCACCCCCACAAAATCTGTTATACTAAGCACCACACAGCCACACAGCGTGTTGAGCCCAACACAATGCCTGCGATTGTGGCTCTCCTCCTCAACTTCTTGTCTCTCCATCCTTGGGGCCCACGTTTGTACGCATTCCCTCTTCTGAACACAGGTTTAACAGTCACATATCCGGTAACCACACACATCTCCCGGAACCCATCTCAGTGTGTTAGAGAGTTGTTTCTTTTGCACCAGCACATATGAACTCTTCCTCAATCCCATATGAACTGCTTCAGTCATGGGATGGTAAGAGGGGCCACACTAACAAAGAACTATCAACAATTCTGAAGCCAAAGTCATCTGTTTTGGTAACGACTTCTAGAAGTATAACTGACTTGAACTTTTTTTTTTAATTGAAGTGTGATTGGTTTACACTGTTGTGTTAGTTTCTGTTGTACTGCAAAATGAATCAATCAGTTATACATATACATATGTCTGCACTTTTTTAGCTTCTTTTCCAATATAGGCCATTACAGGGTATTGAGTAAAGTTCCCTGTGCTATACAATTAGATCCTTATTATTATCTATTTTATAGATAGTAGTGTGTATGGCCTCCACTCCAGTATTCTTGCCTGAAAAATCCCATGGACAGAGGATCCTGGCGGGCTACAGTCCAATGGATCACAAAGCGTCAGACAGGACTGAGCAACTGAGCACACAGAGTGTGTACATGTCATGCCCAATCTGCCTCTTCCCCCTCTGTGGCCCCTGGTAACCGTAAGTTTGTTTTTCTACATCTTTGACTCTATTTCTATTTTGTAAATAAGTTCATTTGTACCGGTTTTTTTTTTTTTTTTTAGATTTCATATATAAACGATATCATATGATTTGTCTTTCTCTGATAACTGACTTAATAACTACATTCAACAAGTGATTTCATTCAGATATCCACCCAGGTATACCGCTGGCAAACAGCTTAATCCAGAAGACACCACTCAAACTTGGACTCTGTTTGTTTGTTTGTATGTTTGTGAGAGTTGTTTTCATGTTTGTTTTTGTGATTTCAGTGAAACGTTTAAAAGTGTTCTCCACCGGTGTTACTTCGGCTATGCTGCCCAGACACAGAGCATGAGGCCTTGGATTATCAGTTTGTCCCAGTGCTAACCAAGTGTGATCCCTGAAGTCACGCTCTCGCATCTGTCGGAAGTGTTGCCCTCCTGGGCAGCTCTGAGTGACTGTGCTTCACCTGAAGAAAGACCAGTTTCTTTCTCACAAATTTTGTAAATCTTGTTACTGACCAAGTCTCTTCCTTGCCAGAAAGCCCAAATCCATGTGTGGGGCCTACCTGTAGCAAGTATATAGGACTTCAAGGTACGTGGACTCATCTCATAACTCAAGTTGTCTTATTTTTCTCACTATGTCATTTTTATGACTCTGTCGTTGTGTATATTTTTGTGAGCTGCCTAAAATTCTCTCTGAAGGTGGAAGTCAATAAACTAATTTTACATCAATTTATTATTCTGTACTAGATAAAAAGAGGTCTGACTGAACTCATTTCCAAGAACCAGTCTTATTCAGGGGCATTTATTTAAAAGTTATGTAGAGTGTTCCTTTCTGGAAGTTGTCAAAATTTAAAAGTTCATCACAGGACTTCCCTGGTGGTCCAGTGGCTAAGACTCAGCACTCCCAATACAGGGGCAGAGGTTCAGTCCCTGGTCAGGGAAACTAAGAGCCTGCATGCCCCGGTGAAGACCCTGTGTACTGCAATTAAGACCTAGCACAGCCAAAAACAAGTTCATCATCAAGGTCCTCTCCCTGTTACCCCTTCTCTGCTTTTTGTAGAAAGACGATTGAAAAGACACTCGGAAAGAAAGGAGAATATTAGACATACAAACTTAAGTTCATCTTAAAAAGAAAAGAGAATGTTTAAAGGAAAAAGAGAAAACTGGACATACAAATTCAAATTCATTTATTTGTAAATATGTCATGTATATTCAAAAGAATGTAGCATTTTTAACAATTAATTATTTTAATTGGAGGATAATTACTTGACAATATTGTGATGGTTTTTGCCATACATCGACATGAACCAGCATTGTTTTAAATACACAATTGTGTGGTACTAAAGAAGACTCAGAGTCCCTTGGACTTGAAGAAGATCAAACCAGTCGATCCTAAAGGAAATCAACCCTGAATATTCACTGGAAGGACTGATGCTGAAGCTGAAGCTCCAATACTTTGGCCACCTAACATGAGGAGCTAACTCATGGGAAAAGACCCTAATGCTGGAAGGACTGAAGGCAAAAGGAGAAGAAGGCAGCAGAGGATGAGATGGTGAGATAGCATGACTGACTGAATAGACATGAA
Organism: Bos mutus; assembly: GCF_027580195.1. Lineage (NCBI taxonomy): Eukaryota > Metazoa > Chordata > Mammalia > Artiodactyla > Bovidae > Bos > Bos mutus. The sequence continues at coordinate 47,593,864 of NC_091626.1, read as the reverse complement.
TTTGAGCAAACTCTGGGAGACAGTGAAAGACAGGTAAGCCTGGCATGTCGTGGTCCATAGGGTTGCAGAGTCAGACACGACTTAGTGACTGAACAACAATAACATGCATTGTTTTATTGAACTAGGGTTCTATTATTCTGGCTGAATTGCTAGAATTCGTACTCAATTTTATAAAAACTAGAGGTTAAACAGACAAAATATCTAGTAAATAAATTAAAAATCTGAATTATCTTAAATGCACTGTGGAAGGTAGGTTATGTCCTATATACAGTTTAATCTCAAATCAATTTCTCCCTTAATAGTCTGGACCTTTTAGAACATTATTTCATTTGGTGGGTGGTTTGAGACCTTAGACTTGCTTTTAGTTAGAAGGTGACTAAGATGTTTAGTGAAGGAAGGGTAAGAGTAACTGGTCACTGATACTTGGTGGTAGAATTAAAGAAGGGTGACGAGTTCTTAAAAATCAGACATGTTTATTATGGAAATGGAATGCTTTTCTTTAACAAGGCATGCAGCTTGTGGAATTTTAGTTCCCCAACCAGAAATTGAGCCAAGGCCCTTGACAGTGAAATCATAGTCCGAACCACCTGACCACCAGGGAATTCCCAGAAAAGGAATGCTTTTGTAAGAGGATTTGCTACCAAAATTATCACTGAAGAGAGAATGTCTTGTAACTAGATCAATAGAATAGCATTATTGAACATTATCTATAATATGATTTCTATGTGCATATATTTCTATGCACACAAGTGGACCCTTACCTTCGTATTAATAAACAGGCTGCAATTTAAAGAAAAGGGGGTGATAGTTTGGTGGAGAATAAAAGCTCAGTGCGAATCTCAGCCTCTCTCCACTGCAGCCCTACCTTCCCATTTTCTTGCTGGCCATCTTGGACCGTGAGGCCCTTGTGGGTTTCACTTCAGAGTAAATTATATGTTGACTTTCACCACTTGTTTTGGGGACTTAATAAAATCCTCAGACTCTTGAGTAACTGGCTTCTGCCCTTGTTGGGCAGATGTAGCAGAGCTAAGACTACAGTTCACTAATCTTGTGGTTGTCATCATTTATCATTATAACTGATTGTTCTTCTGGAGGAGGCAAATCTTGATTTTCTACATGACTGCTGTTGACAAATCTTAACTCTGACTTTCTGTGGTTTCTCTTTTCCAATTACTTTAACTCTCCCCTTCACTTCCTGCTTAAAACTAAAAACCTTCAGTCCTTGTGTAAATTGACATTGTGCAATTTTTGTATTTCACAAAATAAATTCTCTATAATCTCACCTTGTTATCTATTACAAACTTTGCTAAAGGTAAAACAAACATCTTAACCAAGTGCTTGAAGTGCAATGCTCAGTCTCCTCTAGTCATTTCAGCACAATCTAATTTTATTACGAACTGGTGGGCTGCCGTCTATGGGGTCACACAGAGTCGGACACGACTGAAGTGACTTAGCATAGCATAGCATATGTATCACATAAAATCATAGCTACCATATCTCCCTCAAGAACCTCCAGCTGTCCTTTCGTCTACAGACCCTGCACTTCCTTTTGAGAAAAAGGCAGTATTTTGTGGCCTCTGATTACTTTGGCTCAACCCATAAGCAGCACTAACAATAGACTAATTGTCAGTGAAATTAGCCTTTTATCTGTCATTCTCTCCCCTCCTCCACTTTCTAGCTAAGTGCAGCATCAAAGGCAAACTCTGCTGCTGACTTGAAACAAATTATTTCATCTCTGAGTTTCAGGTTTTTCCTTTGCACATGTTGCTGTGCTTCCTGTGCTTTCCCTGTGCTTCTAACCCTAACCCTAACCCTAACCGTAAAGGAAGCACAGCACAGCTACACGCATATCTTGAGTTTTGGTCTTCAGTTCAGTTCAGTCACTCAGTTGTGTCCGATTCTTTGCGACCCCATGAATCACAGCACGCCAGGCCTCCCTGTCCATCACCAACTCCCAGAGTTCACTCAGACTCACGTCCATCGAGTCGGTGATGCCATCCAGCCATCTCATCCTCTGTCGTCCCCTTCTCCTCCTGCCCCCAGTCCCTCCCAGCATCAGAGTCTTTTCCAATGAGTCAACTCTTCGCATGAGGTGGCCAAAGTACTGGAGTTTCAGCTTTAGCATCAGTCCTTCCAAAGAAATCCCAGGGCTGATCTCCTTCAGAATGGACTGGTTGGATCTCCTTGCAGTCCAAAGGACTCTCAAGAGTCTTCTCCAACACCACAGTTCAAAAGCATCAATTCTTCGGCTCTCAGCTTTCTTGAGTGGGTCCAATTCTTCCGATAGAGTCGGCACTCAATAAACATGAATTTCCTTGCCCTCAAAGAAGGATCTTGTAGGTAACTACAAACATCTATTGGCACACAATACATGTTTTTTAAAAATCACTCTTCCATGTAACTATCAAAATGTTGAAACAAAAAAGTACATCCAAATTAAGCCTGGGGAAAAAAAGGTTTTAAAATTTGTCCCCACATTTAAGTTTAACTTTGACTTGACTTTCAAATGATGATAAATTCATTCTCAAAGCATTTTACACTTCTCCTTGATAGTATTCATCACAATATTACAACTGTAATTAAATGCCTTACACCCAAGCATTTTGGAGTTCTATCTTGAAAGGAAGGACTGTGCCTGTCTTAGGCACTTCTCTACCCACAGTTGACCCACTGTAGATGATCTCAATAAATGTTTGAGCAGTCAGGGAGTGAGCATTACAGTGTGTGTCTCTTTTTTTTTTTAACTTTACAATATTGTATTGGTTTTGCCATATATCAACATGAATCCGCCACAGGTATACCTGTGTTCCCCATCCTGAACCCTCCTCCCTCCTCCCTCCCCGTACCATCCCTCTGGGTCGTCCCAGTGCACCAGCCCCAAGCATCCAGTATCGTGCATTGTGTGTCTCTTTTTAAGCAGTACTTCTGAAAAGACGTAGGTCAATCACTTTGAAGATTTTTTTTTTAATGGACCATTTTAAAGTCTTCATTGACTTTGTTACAACATTGCTTAGGTTTTATGTATCAGTATTTTTGGCCATGTGCCCATGAGACATGTGGGATCTTAGCTCCCCAACCAGGGATCAAATCTGCACCCCCTACATTGGAAGACAAAGTCTCAACCACTGAACCACCAGGGAAGTCCCTGTAAGGTCAATAATTTTGAATCTATCTTCTTCTCTTTCTGATAATGGTGATGTTATCACTCATCCTTTCTCCCCATTTCCAAATGGTCTTCACTTGGCATTATCTCATTAAAAGAATCCCTTTCTCATTGATCTTTCTTCTTCTCTATAAATAAATGATTCAGTAATTGGAGGAGATAGGCTAAAAGGCAAAGGATTCTATTAAAAGAAATGCTATTGCAAAATCATTTTATTAAAGCAAGACTCTTGACATGTGAAAACATGACCCTTGTATTTTTGTCTAGTAATGTTAGGTTTTACCTGTTGCTGCTGCTGCTAAGTCGCTTCAGTTGTGTCCAACTCTGTGCAACCCCATAGACAGCAGCCCACCAGGCTTCCCCGTCCCTGGGATTCTCCAGGCAAGAACACTGGAGTGGGTTGCCATTTCCTTCTCCAATGCATGAAAGTGAAAAGTGAAAGTGAAGTCATTCAGTTGTGTCCGACTCTAGTGACCCCATGGACTGCAGCCTACCAGGCTCCTCCGTCCAGGGGATTTTCTATGCAAAAGTTTTACCTGTTACAACTTCATAAAAGTTGTGCACTGATATATCCTTAGAACACTCAATAAATGTTCTCAAAACATTTTCCTAAAAGAGGAAAAAGCATGTATTTAGATAAACTTGATTTTAGTTTCTCTCTTTTTCTAAGCAAAAAAAAAAAAAAATCTACATTTTTTTGACACTTTCCCTTCATTATTTATGTGAAAATTCATTGGAAAATTTATCTTAAAATCCATACATAGAACAGAGGAACAGATTTAATATTTCAGTGAAGCTGAGGACAGGGAATGGAAAGAATGTATAATGGCTTTGAATTCTTCAACTGCTTTCTTCCCTGGGAGTGGGGGCTTGGAGGGGGGAGGCTTTTTTCTAAGAGTTATTGTGATAGGATCTTTTGACAAAGGCAGCTCTTTTTTATTGTTTTTCAGGTCCTTATGGGTTGGGATAAGGATTTATGGGGATGGAACCATGCAGATTGAACACTTGAGCTGGGAATTTTTATACTTCAAAGAAATTTCTGAAGAACATGAGATTCTTTTGCTTTGCAAAATAGTTTGAAAAACATTCTTCTACTGAATAGGAGCAGTTTCCATCTTACTCTGGCCTCTAAAACAAGGTTTTCTGTGTACTTAAGAATTACCTTGAAGTTGTAAAGAATAAACATTCAGTGGGTGTGGGACTGAGCTCAGGGACTGCATGTCTACCAATAGGTTATGAAATTCTTATGAACAATAAACTATGCTTCAAGAAATACTATTTTAAGGAAGAAGTGGGCAACTGGGTTTTAGCTGGGCTGCAACTCCACTTTTCCTGATTTTCCTTCTCCATTTCCAATCAGACAGGTTCCCAGATTACCTACCCATATATTCTCTGTCTGCTTCTCATCAGGATCTGCCTACCAGGGAAGATCGATGATAGGATGTAGCCCCCCAACTCCTGGCCCATGTACTTGCTCCTCAGTCCCATCCTGCACTTCTTTTTGTAGCCCACTTGCTTGTGGTGGTCTCAGAATAGTTTTCTATCCCACTTCATTCCTTTGTGTCCACAGACTCACTATTAATATTTATCCAGGCATTTGTACTGGATCTCTGTGAACCACAATGACTACCTAAGAATGAATCAAGAATGAGGTAACCAAGGAAACCACATCCAGGAAGAAGAATAATAGGAACTGGGGTGTTAAGCTTAGAAAAGATTTAGATGTGATTTGATAGCTGTCACTGAGAGAATGGATGTCCTATAGACGTTAGCTTAAATCATTTTGTGGAGTTCTACAACTCCTAAGTAGGACCACTGAGTAAAAGTTACACAAAAGTAGATTGTGGCTAAAAAAAAAGAAAAACTTCCTAATAAAGTTGTAGTCTTGCAAAGTTGCAAGAATCCATTCACTAGGAGTGTTCAGTTTGGTAAAGGAAAACATTCTGTTAGTGAGGTTCAGGATTCATTCATTTGTGGATGGTGCCCCAAATAGAGGTGATACAAAAATAAATAAAACACGTTCTGTGTTTTGGAAAAGCTCAAAGTCCAGCAGAGAATTGGACATGTGAACAAATATACTGAAGAAGAGCATGTTGAGTCCAATAGCAGAAGACTAGACAGTGTTGTAGCCCTCAATTGGCATCAGTTATGGCAGGTGAGTGAGCAAGTTTCAGAGATTCTAGATCTTGGACTTTGAGCTACCCTAGCTGACACCAAGTAGAGTGGTAACAAGCTTCCCCCAACCCTCAAGCCCTGCCCAAGCTGCAGATTTTAGATATATTGAATATATATATATATATATATATATATATACATACATACTTATTTAGGATGATTTGTTAGGAAGCGACAGATAACTAGAACAAGGATGAAATTAATTAATCTGTATAAAAAACATTAAAAATGCTTAGCACATAGTAATTACTCATTAAGTATTAGGTATTATGGTTATTTTATTATCATGTTATAAAAATGATGTTATTTAAAAAATGTTCTATATCATGATATCACTCTATGAACTGCCTGCTCACATTTTCTGCCTTTTCCACATGCTTTTCCTTTTTCCCCACTGTCTCCCCTACTGTTTGCATTGCTCATGGCCACATGGAACATGCCTGCAAGGAGCTAAGTATTTCACATTTGCAATATGCTTATCCTTCCCCTGGGCTATTGCAGTATGCTCCCTCCTGGTCTAGCCACTTTTAGATTGTCCCTCTGATTCATTCTTTCACACAACAGCCAGAAAGATTTTTTTAAAATTCTAGTCTGACCATATCACTCTTCTACTTAAAATCTGATGATGATACCCCACTGTTCTTAGGACACATCTCCCAACCTGTGACTGCAAGCCTTGGTGGTCTGCCCTCTATTCAACTCCCCAGTTTTATGTCCTTAGCTCACGGCACTCCAACTAGTCTGACCTGCCTGTACCTATTCTCCTTTCTGCCTGTGGTCCTGGAACACACTATTCATTCCAGTCTTTCGGCTCCTTGAAGAGACTCTTTATTGGTTTAACTCCTCCCTGGCCTTGAGGCTTCACCTTAAGTTTTACTTTCTCAGGGAAGGCCCTATGTTCCATGTGCTTCTTAACATCAAATAAACAATAGTTTGTGTAATGATTTGTTCATCATCTGCCTCACAAGGGCAGGGACGATAATTTCTGCACAGAGAGAGAGAGAGCGAGTTCCCATATTATCTCCTCAACCCCACACATGCATAGCGTGCCCAACTGTGTTCAGAGTGGTTCATTTGTCACAACTGGTAAACCTACCTTTGACACATCCTAATCACTCAACATCCATAGTTTGCATTAATAAGTTGTTCTTGGTATTATACAGTCTATGGGATTCAACAAATATATAGTGACATGTAATGCTCATACATTATGCGCTAGGGTAGTTTCACTGCCCTAAAATTTCTCTGCGCTCTGCCTAGTCTTTCTCTCAAACCACAGGTAATCACAGATCATTTTCCTATCTCTATAGTTTTGCCTTTTCCGAATGTTATATAGTTGGAATCAAACAGTATGTCAGGCACCTAATTTTTCTCTTTTTTTGGCCATGCCTCCTAGCTTGCAGGATCATAGTTCCCCAATGAGGAATGGAACCTGGGCCTCTGGCAGTGAAAACACAGAGTCTTAACCACTGGACTGTCAGAGAATTCCCCAGACTCCTAGTTTTAACTAACACTTATCTCCTCCTGGGACCCAAAAAGTTCATCATTAAATAGTGTAGGATTCAGAAGCAAAATATGAAGAAGGACGAGAAGATAGAGAGAAAGAAAAAGTAGAACCAAGAAGCATGCTAAGCACTGTGACAGAGTGCTTTAGCTAGTTAAAAAAAAGTGTTAGTTGATCAGTCATGTCTGACTCTTTGCGACCCCACGGACTGTATGTAGCCTGCCAGGTTCCTCATTCCGTGGAATTCTCCAGGCAAGAATACTGGAGCCATTCCCTTCTCCAGGGGATCTTTCCAACCAAGAGGTCGAACCCAGATCTCCTGCATTGCAGGCAAATCCTTACCATCTGAGCTACCAGAGAAGACCCTCAGCTAGGTAAAGTGTAGGTCAATCAAGAAATCCTAAAAAAAAAAAAAAAAAAAAACTTCCGGGGTAGTCCAGTGGTTAAGACTTCTCGTGGGTTTGAACTAAGATCCCGCATGCCCCAGAACATGGCCAAAAAAAAAAAAAAAAAAAAAAAAGTAATCCTTCCTTAATGAGCTGGTACCTTAACTGAGCAAGCAGGATTTAATAAGTTGGTGACGTCCAGAGAAATTTGTTTTCCAAACAAAGCAAACAGCACAAGCAATTACATGGATGTTAGAGGTGAAAAAAAAGGCAAACATTTTTTTAAAAAACAGGAAATGCTGCACAGATTTTGCATTTAACTCTCACAACCATCTTGGCAAGAAGGTACTTTTAACCAAGGCACAGAGAAGTCACTAAGCTCTTAAGAAGCAAGATGGGATTTGAATCCCTGATCCAGGAGAGAAGTACTTGACTGCTGCACTATAAGCAGAACCTTCTGATTCTGCAAAAATCGGATAATAGCAACTTGCCCTAGGATAGCAGCAGATAGGTTCAGTGACATGAACAGATTTGAACACTACTAAAGAAACGTGAGGTCACAGAGTCGGATACGACTGAGCGACTGAACTGAACTGAACTGAAAGAAACAAGAGTCAAAGGACTTTGCGAATGACTAAAAAAAAGGCAGGAAAAAAGGAAAAAGGAGAGCATTAGTATGCTGTGAGCCCAAGGAACAGAGGACTCAAGTGAAAGTGAAGTATGTCAGAGGCAAGGCAGCTAGGGGAAGGTTGGGGGCTCCAGGTTATCACTGAGGACCATCCTCAGCTAAGAAACGTCCTCCAGTAATTGCCCTATGGAAAATCCCATGGGCGGAGGAGCCTGGTAGGCTGCAGTCCCTGGAGTCGCTAAGAGTCAGGCACGACTGAGTGACTTCACTTTCACTTTTCACTTTCATGCATTGGAGAAGGAAATGGCAACCCACTCCAGTGTTCTTGCCTGGAGAATCCCAAGGACAAAGGAGCCTGGTGGGCTGCTGTCTATGGGGTCTTTGTCACTTTACTGTCACTATGTAAAATTTTAGTTTACACAAAATTATAAAAATTTTATGTAGAGTCACAGATCATGTACTCTTCCTTTACTGAGTGTAATTATTTTGACATTCATTCATTATCCATTCGTGTGTGTCAGGCACTGTTCAAGGCACTAGACACACAGAAGTAAACAAATCAGACATGTGCGTGGTCTCTAGGAGCTTTGAGCCTACTACAGTGTGCTCTCTTACCCTCTAAGAAGAATCCAAAACACCCTCCTTCCTTTAACTTATCCAGCAATTCAATTTGATTTGTTGTTAAATAATATTACAACATTAAAGGAATTTTTAAAAGAAAAACATTTTATCTAAAATAGCTAGATCTATGGGAGTTCCCCGGAGAGCCAGTAGTTAGGACACTGTGCTTTCACTACCTTGGGCTCAGATTAATTCCTTGCTCAGGGAACTCAGATCCTGCAAGCTGCATGGGGTGGCCAGAAAAAAAAAAATTTTTTTTTTTTTAAATAGCTATAGCTTCTCCTAATTGTTTTGATTTTTCCATGTGCTTTACTAGTGTATGTTCATATACAAAAACTGGAAGCAAACTAAATGTTTGTCAGTATGCGCTTTCCTGATGGCTTAGACTGTAAAGAATCTACCCATAATGCAGGAGACCTGGGTGAGATCCCAGGGAAGATCCCCTGTAGAAGGGAATGGCAACCCACTCGTGTATTCTTACCTGGAGAATTCCATGGACAAATAAGCCTGGCAGGCTACAGTCCACGGGATCGCAAAGAGTCAGACACATTTTCACTTTTTCTTTTCGTGGAATCATTAAATTCGTACAACCATTAAAAATGATGAAGTAGATCTGTAAATGTGAGCACAGCATAAATATATTCTCAAAGTTTGCTTAAGTCAAGTTTTCTCAAACTTTAGTATGCACCAGAATGTTCTGCAGGACTCTGCAGAGTAATGGAGTGGGAGCAAATCTGAGTTCTGATGGAGTGGGGAAAAGGAAAAAAGAGATAGGGGAAAAAACAGAGAAATGGCCAAAAGGACTTTGGAAATGATGGAAATATTCAATTTTAGGGCAAGTTTTTAATTTTCTTAAATTAATTTAAGTTTTGTTCTGTACCGCATTTGTCTCTAAGTATTTTGATATCTGTTGTAGTCAATAGTGTTTTGGGGAGTGGAGGGATCCGATGTGTCCTCTATGGGGTGATGTGGAAGGGAAAAGGGACAGCATATGCAGGAGGTGGGAACCAAGGCAAAGCCCCAGGATTCAGCAAAAGCAGGACTTCAGAATCAGAAGTAACGAAGAGAAATGGAAGCCCTAGAGTCCCTGAGGAGAAAAAGGGATGAAATGGTGCTCAGAATCATTTTTATTTAAATATTACGAAAATGGTGCGCCCATAATGCTGGAGGACTTAGCGATACAATCAGTTAATATCTAGCTAGGGGGCGATTTTGAGCATAAACAAGGCCAAGTGTGACAACACTTGTATGTGTCAATAATGAGGGCAGGGTCATGACAGTAGCAGAGGGTTGAGACAGAATATAAAAGAATATGCTTACTCTTAGAATAGACTCCCCCTCAAAAAACCAATAAGTTCAAGCTGTAAAATAGATTATGGAGAAAATAACTTCCCCTATACCAGCAAGGATTTCCTAGTCTAATTCCACACAATAAGGAATGTTAACCTTGCAATCTGTACCTTAATGCCATGTGGCATCAGTGACTAAACAGAATAGGAGTCACGTAAGAAGTACCTATGGTAACAGTGCTCTTTCTTTGTGATAATAAATTAACATGGGTTCCAAAGTCATCAGCCATTTAACATTCTGAAAAATATTGCTTTGTGGTGTACAAAATTTACTTATCCACTAGCAATACAATTACTCAGCCTTTTGTGGAAAAAAAGAGTATAAGGAGTACCCTTCCAATACTGCCAAGAGGGCTAGGTACTTTCACAAATGTTCCCATGGTACCCTGTGTTTAATTCAGTCATGGCATCTATTATATTGTGTTTTGATGTCTGGTCATTTCTCTCCAGTGAACTATGAGCAGCTTGATGTCAGGGACTGTGTCTTTCATTAGGCCCATTACACATTCTCCCTTAAAGGAATTGTTTTTGTAATAGTGCATCTAGGGTTGTATGTGTCTTATAGTAGCCCAAAAAAACAACACTACGTCAGAAAGTCCTTCTCTATAAAATGACAGGATTAAATTGTACCCTTGCAAATGTTGAGGGCATCATTTTTCTCAGATTCTTAATATGTTGAAGTGATTTAGAACTGCCTGGAGTGTTCTCCCAAATCCACCCACTCTTGAGTCAACCTTTTTTTTTCCCTTTCTGGCTACACCAAGCAGCATGTGGGATCTTAGTTTCCTGACCAGGAATCAAACCTGCACCCCTTGCATTGGAAGCTTAACCACTTAACCACTTAACCACTGGACCACCAAGGAAGTCCCCATTCGGGAATTTCCTTAATAAAGAAGAGACTCTGAAACCCTAGAGACCAGGGTCTCCATTAAGCATTGTATAACTCCAAGCATATCAGAGATGATGGGATGATGAGATGAAGATTCTCTGGGGATCTGCAGTCTGCTCTTCAACAATAAATCACTCTAAGTGAAGGAGCAGCACAAAGGATCACATATTATATGATTCCATTTATATGGAATATCCAGAATAGGTAAATCTATAGTCACAGAAACAGTTCAGCAGTTGCCTGGGGCTGTGGAGAGAGGCAAAAAGCTGCCTTATGGGTAAGGATCTCTTTTAGGGGTGATAAGATGATTTGTAACTAGATTGGAAGTGATTCTTGCATAGAATTGTGACTGCATAAAATGCCACTGAATTGCACACTTTAGTTAATTTTATGCTATATGACGTTTACTTCAAAGAAAAAAAATATGTCACTGATAACCTTGTACTAGGTCAAGATTTAGATCAAATTTCATGCTCTGAAGTTACAAATAATATGGTATGATTTAACTGCAAACACTTAGTGAGGGTCTACTTAAGTATCTTATTCATCCTGAGTCTATAGTTCCAAAAAAGTCTCTTTGCCAATGGGCTTTTAAAATGATGATGCTAATAACAACAGCCACTAACATGTATTGTGTGGTTTCTATGTTTGAGGTACCCTTCTAATCTCTTTAAGGGTATTAGCTCATCTAATTCTTACAGTAACCCTGTGAGATGGGTATTGTCATTATCCTAATTTTACACTTGCCTAAATTGGGCTGCGAGAGCCATAGGTGGCAAAAGTGAAAGTTGCTTAGTTGTGTCCAAGTCTTTGTGACCCCGTGGACTACACAGTCCATGGAATTCTCCAGGCGAGGATACTGGGGTGGGTAGCCGTTCCCTTCTCCAGAAGATCTTCCCAACCCAGGGATTAAACTCAGGTCTCCCACATTGCAGAGGTTTCTTTACCAGCTGAGCCACAAGGGAAGCCCATAGGTGGCAAAGCTGAGCTCAAAACTCTGACCTGACCTATTCAAAGCCTATGTCTGTCATTTATGAATCTGGTTAGACAACTGATACAGCCCATGGTGGTACATACAACTGATCTAAAGCAACCTTGTGTGATAACCAAGCTCTTCATATGTTTTTCTAATAGCTAAACTATATATCTAGTTTTCAAGTGAATGAATGCAATAATGGGGACTAGTTGGTGAACAACTCCCTTGAAGAAAGAGATGCCAAACAGAATTGACTCAGGTAAAGGGGACAAAGCCAGAATGGGCCTTATAAGCTCTTAGTCTCTTGGGAAATACATTGAGACTTCTGCTGACACCTATTTCAATCAAACTTTTGTCTTTTGGCTGCACTGGATCTTCATTGCTGTGAACGGGCATTCTCTAGTTGCAGTGTGAGCTTCTCATTGTGGCTGCTTCTCTTGTTGCAGAGCACCAGCTATAGAGTGCACAGGCTTCAGTAGTTGTGGGGCAAGGGCTTAGTTGCCCCGTGGCGTGTGGAAACTTCTGGACCAGAGATAGAATTGGTGACCTCTGCTTTGGCAGGTGGATCCTTAACCACTAGATGACCACAGAAGTCCTCAATGAGACATTTTCTAATGGCACAGGTGTTCTACACCTAGGCTCCTGTCTTCCTTCCCAGGAGTCTTCATCTCTGGAAAGGAAGGGTTATACACTCTCCACAAAGATGTCATTGGTAAGATCAGCTGCGTGAACACTGTAGTGTTGAAGATGTTCTGGCTTGTTCAGTAATTCTGGCAAAAAAAAGCTCATGAGACAACATTGTGGGCAAAGCCTTTATTGATTTTTGAAGGGCTGTGGCTGAGAAAACTTTTCCATTTTTGTATGTGTGGCTGTTTGTTAATCCTATTAGGTTCTCTGAAGTACCCTGAGGCATATCTACTCAACCTTCTGAATATGATGCAAGCCTTGGACTGCAGTGTTCTGTGAATAATCTAGATCATCTTGATGTCAGGTGATGTGACCCTATGGCATAAGTTCTGGGCTTCCCTCCAGCAGCATTTGAATAGTGTATGTTTTTAAGGTGGCCCTTCTGCATGCAGAATCCATGCTCTACATCTTTAAATCTGTGACTCACCACCTTCTCTAAAAGTGGTTCATACACCTGAAAATGATCTGCAGATATTACGGGACACACATTCCTTGTGTTCAGCTACTTCTGTTGGCCAGAGTTTCTGCCTTAGTTAAGGACAGCATTTAAAGAAGTGCAGGGTCTCACTAGTTGAGGCCCTTTTGAAATGTCAAATATTAATTGCTCAAGGGGCACAATTGGAGGATTTGATGGTGAACTCCATAAGCCTTAATATCTCATTTAATACTCTCCTATATGTCGCACTGAAACAGACAGCAAGGGTTTGCAAGATGGAGTGCAGTGCCCTCATAGGAGGTGAACTCCTTTTTTTGAAATTCAAATCCCTAACTGTTGACTAACAGTGGTGGTAAGACGTGTGTCTTAGTCAACACCATAGTAGACATCACCTCTCAATGTGCTGCATGCTTGCTTCACAATTGCCTACTTGTCATCTCTACTTGGGTGTCAGGCAACCTCAAACTTGGGTGTGTGTTCAGTTGCTCAGTCATGTCTGACTCTTTGTAACCCCATGGACTGTAGCCCATCAGACTCCTCTGTCCATGGGATTCTCCAGGCAAGAATACTGTAATGGGTTTACATGTCCTCTTCCATGGAATCTCAAATTTAATATGTACAAACTGAACACTTCGCTAACCATCTTCTCCCAGACTTTTCCAGTCTTAGTAAATGGCTCCATTATTATTCACCCATGTTCAGATAGAAAATTTAGAGGTGAGTTTGAATCTTCTCTTTCCCTCACAGTCAGTTCAGTCACTCATTCATGTCTGATTCTTTGTGACCCCCTGGACTGCACACCAGGCTTCCCTGTCTATCACCAGCTCCTGGAGCTTGCTTGAAGTCATGTCCATTGAGTCGGTGACGCCATCCAACCATCTCATCCTCAGTCATCTCCTTCTCTTCCAGCCTTCAATCTTTCCCAGCATCAGGGTCTTTTCCAATGAGTCAGTTCTTCGCATCAGGTGGCCAAAGTATTGGAGCTTCAGCATCAGTCCTTCCAAAGAATATTCAGGACTGATTTCCATTAGGATTGACTGGTTTGATCTCCTTGCATTTCAAGAGACTCTCAAGCATCTTCTCCAACACCACGGTTCAAAAGCATCAATTCTTTGATTCTCAGCTTTCTTTATGGTCCAACTCTCACATCCATACATGACTACTGGAAAAATCATAGCTTTGACTAGATGGACCATTGTTGGCAAAGTAATGTCTCTGCTTTTTAATATACTGTCTTGGTTCCCTCACAACCCCCATCCAAATCCTCCAGATCCTCTTATCTTTATCTGCAAAATATATTTCACACTGAAGAGTCCTTGTCCTCTTACTTTAACTACTGTAACAGCCTTTCAACTTGCTCCCCTGCTTCCACCCCTGCTCTCCAGTGAGTGTTATTTAACCGGAGACCAGAGCGATCTTTCTAAAGCAAATCAGACCTTGTGACTATCTACTGAAATTCTTCCAGTGATTTCTCATCCTGTTTACAATCCAATTGAAGCTACTTGTTATAGACCAGCAAGCTCTGTATACCTCTGTGATGGAGCTTCTTTCCTCTGCAGCCTACTCTAACCTAACTGGTTTTCTTTTTTAAAAAAATATTTTATTTATTTATTTGGCTGTGCCAGTCTTAGTTTCGGCTTGTGGAATCTAGTTCCCTAACCAGAGATGGAACTTGCTTTTGGAGCATGGAGTCTTATTCACTAGAAAAGTCCCCTAACTTGTTTTTTTGCTTTTCTTCAAGCTCACCAAGCTCATTTCCATCTCAGCCATTGAACTTGCTGTCCTTTCTGTGTTGAATATTCTTCCCCAGCTGTGTGCATGGCTCATCCCCTTACTCCTTTCAGGAATAAGTGTTTAAATGGCACTTTTTCAGTGAGGCTTTCCCTGGCCAGTCTATCTAATATAGCCGTTCTACATTTTTTACCCCTTTACCAAACTTTAATTCTATTTATAGGATATATGCTTGTGACATATTTAAATATGTGTTGAATGCATGAATGAATGGTGTATCACTCTTACCAAGAGTGTTAGGGAGTGAATTTTATCACCTAATTTTGTCCAACTTTCTACATAATGGCAATGTATTTTTTCCCTCTGAATATGGCATGTGTATTTCTCTCAGAACACCCTTTCCTCTGGCAAGTAAAAAGAATACCTTAATGCTTTTGAAACTAAGTCCAAGCCAATCACACTAACATACAATTTCAAGAACAGAAAGGCACAAAAAACACCAATCTAGATCTCAGAAAGAATAAGAATGAATAGCACTGGGCCCCAGATTCCCACAGCATGCAAACATCTTTCCCCTGCACCAATGGAATTGCAAGATGTTACCAGACTTAGTTCAAAGGCTGCCACAGGATTGCAGGTGGTATAGACAAAGACTCAGGACTGAGTTACAAAAATCCAAAGAACTTTGAAAGTGCTACAATGCTATCAAGTGCTAACCCACAGGACTTTACTTCAGCGAACATAGGGATACTGGGTGGTTTGGGTTTACAATAGGGATACTGGGTGGTTTGGGCTTTCGTGTCTCACTCAATTCACTGCAGTATGAGTCATACTCCAGAGCCAGGGCTGGCAGCTCTTTTAGGGCTGCATCCTTCTGAGTAGAGCATTTACAGGGTGAGAAAATAGGCAGAGAAGAAAAAACTAAAGGATGGGAGATGGGAAAGGGAGGGGGAGGATGGGAGGGAAGAGCTGGAGAGGAAGAGACTTGCTCAGGTGGGATGGAGACTGATGAAGGGTAGGTGTGGGGGGATTCCCTCAGAACTCCCCTCCACCTCCTGCCCCTCCCACTGCCACCCCTTTTAGGCTAGAGTCCCAAGGAAGTGTCTCACTGCAAGGAAAGCACGGTCTCCTCATGTTCCTTTGTTTACTGTATTCAAATTCAAATTTTGCCACTTTTTAACTATACCGAATCTCATGTAAACTATTTTAATACCTTATTTTTTAAAAATATCTATGTAGTGGCTTTTAGTTTACTTTTTGGCCACAGGGCATGCGGTGGTCCTATCTTAGTTCCCCAGGCAAGGATGGAACCCATGTCCCCTACAGTGGAAGTCGGAGTCCCAACCACAGGACCACTAGGGAACTCCCTCACGTAAGCTAATTTAAAGTGTGTTTCAGTTTCCTCTTCTGAAAGAAAAAAAGACAATTCTTCCCTCTAGGATTACTGAGACAATTCAATGAGATGCTTTCTGGAAGATGCTCAGTACTGTTTCTGGCACAATCAATGTAAGCTCTTGTTATTATTACTACTCAGCAAGGGGTCATTTTGAACAGCCTTTACATATCTTCATTCTTGACTGCCAGGGACTGCGGTTCCTATTGTTTCTCTTTCAGAGACCTTCACCAGTTCAAAGCCTATGAAATGCAGCTTGTTAGGGTTGAGCACAGCTGGGAATCCAGAGACCCCAAGGTCCCCTGGCTGGTGAAAGCCTGGCCTGTTACAAGTAAATGTGAAGAAACGGGGCAGACAGCCAGAACCAACAAGCCTGGGATTGCTACAGTTGTCTTCCCTAAGGGTTCTGCCAGCTCAGACTGTGGAAGGACTGGGAAAGAGGCTGGCATTTTACAAGCATGTGTGTATGCGTGTGCTCAGTCGTGTCCAACTCTTTGAGACCCCATGCAGGTAAAACAATAAAAACACCTTGCCATGTGGTTTCTTGATGACTCTGGTGCTGATGGATCTTTGGGGTGATACCACCATGCGGGAGTTTTCCCTGTATTTCCAACACGATTTTAGAATTTTATGTTGTTACCTTATTTATCCTCTCAACATTTATCAAATACCACCTTCTACCCACGGGCTGAGATAATGCTGCTGCTGCTACCAGGCTCCTCAGTCCATGGGATTTTCCAGGCAAGAGTACTGTAGTGCAGTGGCATTGAGATAATGCAGGGCCTAGATTATCTGGAGAGGGGGGACTGATTTGATATCATAACGTAAAGATGCCAGTTGTTGTTGAAAGGAATAGCAATGACAGTTGAGATCCTATGGAGAAACCTGTTGTGTTCTCAGGTCAGTGACAGGTGTCTGGACCTCCTGGGTCATACATTCAGTTGAGTGAAGCATTCTCTGGGATCAGTCATGGGCCTCATCTCTCAGAGTCCCCCTGTCTGCTTCTGGCTTCTCCCCAGCTCCCAGATGTCCTTTATACAGGCTCTGGGCAGGGAAAGCAGTTATTTCTTCCTACCTCATTTCTAGAGAGTAAGCCAACATTCCTTTGTATAGTAGTTCTGAGAGCCTCTAGGTTACATAAATAAAAACTAAATTATAATAGCGATGCATGTAGATGCACAGAAATTAGAAAAAAAATCCTTCATATATTGAAAAGATGAGGTTCTGAGTGACTTTCTTTTTCATTTTTCTCTTATTGCTATGGTGTTATTATGCAAAACATTTAAAACTCAAAAAAACATTCTCTCATCTATAACATATATTTCTTCTGACGATATTCTGTGGAGTGGAATTCTTTTCAGAGGGTTTATCTCTGCCAGCTTTAGTTATTTAGCTAGCACTTGCTATTTTCCCTTCTGAGACAGGTACATTTCTTGCTCAGTCTAGCTGATTAGAAGCCTTAGGAAAACTTGGTACATACCAAGGTGAATAAGAGTTATGTATTCACAGGTTCAGCTTCATAAATTCCTGGCTTCAAAAATCAAGCTCTGCTGATGAAGTTAGCTTCTGCTGGCTCAGAAAGGACATTCCAGAAAGAACCCAGGTTTGGGGAGCTGAAGATATGAGTCACTGACTTGAAAAAATCTAAATAGCTTGTTAACAAAGGTTTTTAAAGTCAGGGAGAAAAAAAACCCATGTTGAGCTGAAGGAGATTTTTCAATTTCAGATTTACATAGCACTTCAGAATGAAGGGGAAATATTAGAGATTTATTGTTTTCACTATCATAAGGGAATGTCCTCTAAAAAGACTGAGATTTGGAACAGTTCATGAAAATAATCTGAAGGACATCATAATAAATCTGGAAAGTTATTTCCTGTTTTAAGCTGGCTTGGCTTAAAGACCTTACCACCATAAAAATGAATGTCATGTCTAATTTTTATGTGACTCTCCAAGTTCCTTTATGCAATAAACTCATTCCTTTTCAACTCACTCTTACCTAAACTAGATTATTCATAAGGCAGTTTATAGCTTTATATGGTTGATCTTACCATCCACAAATTATTTTGGGATGTTATCATCTTCTGTTTTTATTTTACTCACATGCAACCTGTATTCTTGCAGGAACTGAGGGGGCGTGGGGTTGCCATTTAAGCCTACCACTTAATTACCTCTCTCCCTTCTTCCGGTGAGTGTCTGAGTCATCTGCAAAGGCAAATTCATTCATTCATTCAACAAACATTGTTAAGCAACACTGTTTTCAAGGAGTGTATACTCTGAGAAAGTAAATAATTACATAAATAATTATATACAATACACAAACAATTTAAGGTAGAATGTGGCACAACTAGCTAGTGGAATTTTGAGGAGGACCTTTTTCATCAAGGAAATGACTTTCAAGATGGGACAGGCACAGAGAGTAGGAAGCACCACATGAGCAAAGTCGGGGAGGTAGCAAAGCACAGAATACATATGGAGCAAGCAGTGAGCTGTCCCTGAAGTGTTTAGGCTGGGTAAGGAGCAAGTTCAGTGTGTCCAGTTGGAATAGCAACAGTTAATACACACTGAGGGCTTCTGAGTTTTAAGCTTTGGGACTACCCGGCAATGGACAAAACACAAAATCCCTAATCTCGTGGAGCTCATATTCTAGTAGAAAATGATTATCAGTAAACAAACAAAACAAAATAAATAGCGTTTTAGGTGGTGATGAGTACAGTGGAAAATGCTAGAATGGGAAAGGGACTATGTGCATACCTATGTTAAAGAAGGTGGTCAGGGAAGGCCTCAACCAAAGGTCACATACATTCCAACTAAGGTCTCAAGTGAGAGCTTGAGCCCTGCGGGATAACTCAGACAACAGTGGCAGCTTGGAGGCTCTTAGGTATGAATAGGGGAATAGCAGCAATCTTTCCATCACACCACTGATACTGTCAATGGGACCTTTTTTCCTATCAGTTTGCTACTACTACATGGAAATTTCGGTGGATTTATTTTATATGGAAAAAACAAGCAGATATTACCTCTAGTAATTTTCAGTTAATACTACCTTTATGCAGCTTTAATTCCATGGCCTGTCACTTTAAATACCTTCTTAACATTAGATCATGTTGCTGCTGCTGCTTCTGCTGCTAAGTCGCTTCAGTCGTGTTGGACTCTGTTACTTTCCTACAAAAAAAACGAAGATATACACTCAACTTCATCTGTGTTCTAGCCTTGTTAAATGGCCAAAATGCCAAATTCCCATTGGTTCAGCCACTATGGAAAACAATATAAAGTTGCCTCAAAAAATTAAAAATAGAACTATCATTTGATCCAGCAACCCCACTTGTGGGTATTTATTCAAAGAAAACAAAATCACTATCTTGAACAGCTAGCTGTACACCCCTGTTTATTGCAACACTATTGACAATAGACAAGATATGGAAACAACCTAAGTGTTCATTGACAGATGAATGAATAAAGATGTGATATACACATATACAAATATTATCCATTAAAAAGATGGAAATTCTGCCATTTGTGGTAACTTAGGTGGACCTTGAGGGCATTATGCTAAGTGAAAAAGGTCGGAGAAAGACAAATACAGTATGATCTGACTTATAAAGTAGAATCTGAAAAAAATCCCAAACTCATAGATACAGAGAACAGATTGGTGGTTGCCAGAGAGGAAGGAGAGAAGGTCGTTAAAACAGGTGAAGGTAGTCAAGAGGTACAAACTTCCAGCTATATGATACATCCTTGCATGCTGTGTCTAGGGTCATGTTCGACACTTTGCAACCCCATGGACTATAGCCCACCAGGCTCCTCTGTCCATGGGGATTCTCCGGGCAAGAATACTGAAGTGGGTTGCCATGCCCTTCTCCAGGGGATCTTCCTGACCCAGGGATCTAAGCCAGGTCTCCCACATTGCAGGCAGATTCTTTACCTTCTGAGCCACCAGGGAAGTCCTTGTGATGTAATATATAGCAAGTGACTATAGTTAACAATACTGTGCTATGTATTTAAAAGTTGCTAACGAACAGATTTTAAAAGCTTGCATCATGAGAAAAAAATTTCTAACTGGTGATGGATGTTAACAACTTATTATGGTAATCATTTTGTAAGATATACATATATCGAGTCATTATGTTGTATAATTTAAGCTAATACATGTTATACTCAGATTATAGATTTTTTTAATTGTTTTTAATTGTTAAATTCCTATTTCACTTTCTGGCAATCCTAAACTTGGTACGCAACCCCCATCAGGTGATCTCACTGGGTTACCATCATTTCTAATCAGCATGACTATATAAGCTATAATCACGATGGTGTGATCACTGACCTAGAGCCAGACATCCTGGAATGTGAAGTCAAGTGGGCCTTAGAAAGCATCACGATGAACAAAACTAGTGGTATTGGAATTCCAGTTGAGCTATTCCAAATCCTGAAAGATGATGCTGTGAAAGTGCTACACTCAATATGCCAGCAAATTTGGAAAACTCAGCAGTGGCCACAGGACTGGAAAAGGTCAGTTTTCATTCCAATCCCAAAGAAAGGCAATGCCAAAGAATGCTCAAACTACCGCACAACTGCATTCATCTCAAACGCTAGTAAAGTAATGCTCAAAATTCTCCAAGCCACGCTTCACCAATATGTGAACCGTGAACTTCCTGATGTTCAAGCTGGCTTTAGAAAAGGCAGAGGAACCAGAGATCAAATTGCCAACATCCGCTGGATCATGGAAAAAGCAAGAAAGTTCCAGAAAAACATCTATTTCTGCTTTATTGACTATGCCAAAGCCTTTGACTGTGTGGATCACAATAAACTGTGGAAAATTCTGAAAGAGATGGGAATACCAGACCACCTGACCTGCCTCTTGAGAAATTTGTATGCAGGTCAGGAAGCAACAGTTAGAACTGGACCTGGAACAACAGACTGGTTCCAAATAGGAAAAGGAGTATGTCAAGGCTGTATATTATCACCCTGCTTATTTAACTTATATGCAGAGTACACCATGAGAAACGCTGTACTGGAAGAAACACAAGCTGGAATCAAGATTGCCAGGAGAAATATCAATAACCTCAGATATGCAGATGACACCATCCTTATGGCAGAAAGTGAAGAGGAACTCAAAAGCCTCTTGATGAAAGTGAAAGTGGAGAGTGAAAAAGTTGGCTTAAAGCTCAACATTCAGAAAACAAAGATCATGGCATCCGGTCCCATCACTTCATGGGAAATAGATGGGGAAACAGTGGAAACAGTGTCAGACTTTACTTTTTTGGGCTCCAAAATCACTGCAGATGGTGACTGCAGCCATGAAATTAAAAGACGCTTACTCCTTGGAAGGAAAGTTATGACCAACCTAGATAGCATATTCAAAAGCAGAGACGTTACTTTGCCAACAAAGGTTCGTCTAGTCAAGGCTATGGTTTTTCCTGTGGTCATGTATGGATGTGAGAGTTGGACTGTGAAGAAGGCTGAGCGCTGAAGAATTGATGCTTTTGAACTGTGGTGTTGGAGAAGACTCTTGAGAGTCCCTTGGACTGCAAGGAGATCCAACCAGTCCATTCTGAAGGAGATCAGCCCTGGGATTTCTTTGGAAGGAATGATGCTAAAGCTGAAACTCCAGTACTTTGGGCACCTCATGCGAAGAGTTGACTCATTGGAAAAGACTCTGATGCTGGGAGGGATTGGGGGCAGGAGGAGAAGGGAACGACAGAGGATGAGATGGCTGGATGGCATCACTGACTCGATGGACGTGAGTCTGGGTGAACTCCGGGAGTTGGTGATGGACAGGGAGGCCTGGCGTGCTGCGATTCATGGGGTCGCAAAGAGTCGGACACGACTGAGCGACTGATCTGATCTGATCTGATCTGATATAAGCTCTGGGGCTTCCCTGATGGCTCAATGGGTTAAAGACATAGGAGACACAGGTTCTATCCCTGGGTCAGGAAGATCCCCTGATGGCAGAAATGATAACCCACTCCAGTATTCTTGCCTGGAAAATTCCATAGACGGAGGAGCCTGGCAGTCTACAGCCCATGGGGTTTCAAAGAGTTGGACATGATTGAGCACATGTCACACACATATATAAGCTGTAAGAACAGGTATGTCAGAGAGCATTATTATTAATATGTAGATATATACTTTTAAATATAAGTAAGCATTTTAGATGGAATCCTTATGTTGAAATTCTATTAATAGTTTAAATATAGAGTAAAGTAATAATGGTGATTGTGAAAGTTGTTAATTTTATGTAAAAAGATTATGGATAGCTTTCCAATATTTAAATAAACAGGGGAATTAACTGAAAGTTAATACAAGAAAGATTTGACTAGATAATTTTAGGAAGAAAATGATACCCTCTTGAGCCAAAAATATACATTTAATTTAGTAATAAACGCATTCAGAAATAAACACATGAGAAATTAAAACTCTAAATGAGAGTAACAATCTTAGATATGCTTATGAAAATATTAATAAAGTATTTTCTTCAGAGCACAGGCCCTCTAGCTTCTAGAGGGCTTCTATGAAATTGAATCTTCTCCATTGGCCAGGAGATAAAGCAAATAGAATTTATCATAGTCAGCTTCTATTAGAAAGGAAGGGAAATTTAACACCGGGTGCAATGTTACTATCACATTACATATTACAATATTACTGTGTAGAGAATTACTCTATACAGAAGAACTAGCCAGAAAATACTTTGCCCCTCACCTGATTGTAGTTGAGAGTAGGCTGTTCTTTAAAATCACAATGTGTAGTAGTGTGACTTCAGGGACATGTAGAAACTATAATGCTGAGAAGTTGTTCCTGCATTCGTTGAAACTTCTAAAGTTTGACTACTACATTTTTTATGATAAAATTGTAATAATAACCCAATTCTTATATAAACATTCAGATTTGTTCTTATACACCATGTTGCAGGTGGATTCTTTACCATCTGAGCCAACAGAGAAGCCCTCTTATACACTAGAAGGTAAGTATTAATTTTAACATTTATCTTTTCAGCACTCAGTCAAAACATGAATTCCATGCACCTCTTTGAAATCTTTTGAATGGCTTTTGAAATTAAAGTTAAATCCTAACTCCTTATTATGGCCTATAAATTTCTAACATGATCTGGCTTGGCTGTGGTCTCATGTACCGTTCGTTGCTCATGCCACTCTCCTCCTGCTACCCTCTATTCACACCTGTCTCCTCCTGTTCCTCTAATGACAAGATTTTTTCCTCCTGGGGCCTTTGCTCTTGTTTCCTTCTACCTTTTGTATTCTTCAAATCTCAGGCCAGATATCACCTCCTTAGAAGTCAGCCCTTATGAAAGGGATCCACCTCCACCTTTATCTGCATTAATCACATTAGCATGCTTTATTTCCTTCACACATTCATCTCCACATGAAATTATCTTCTTTTTGAAATATACTTATTATCTGTCACCCAGACTTAGCAGTAAATTCCATGAGAGCAGGAACTTTGTCTTGTTCAACATTGTATCCTTACTACCTAGACTAGTGCCTGGCATAGAACAAGTGCTCAACAAATATTTGTTACATAAATGAACATGTGACATGACGTACATGCTGTCTGTTTTGACTGAGTCCCAAAAGGACAATAGATAGGTGCCAATTTCCCCTACATCTAAAGTCAGATGTTAGTCTACCATGTAAAATATGCCAAGAAATTGTGGCTCAGTATTATTCATCACTAATTTCCAGTTCAAGGTTGGGGGATGGCTGGGGGGATCTGATAACTCAGAAGAGGTATTGCTTTGAAGATACCTGATACGTACTCACATCTCCCACGGGGGAACAAAAGAGATGCTTCCCCTTACCTCAAGCTACCTGAGAGGAGGTTTCAGAGAAATACTTGGAGAACTTGATACATGTCACCTGAAGTCTGGGGGAATACAGGGACCTGGGGTGTGAATCTTCCCTGAGAAAACCAAAGTCAGACCAGAAAGAATGCCAAACCAGCTGCATGTTCACCAACTGTGGATACACGTGAGTTTTTCTCAGGGCAAAGTGTACTTATGTTAGCAATTTACTTTGTAACACACCAAAAGTAAGGTTGATTAATGGGATGCTAGACAGGTGGATAGATGGATATGTGATAAGTCAAGTGTAGCAAAATGTTCCCAGGGATGGTGGTAAAAGCTGTTGTAAAAGGGAGTCCAGCAAGAAGACTGTTTGGCTGAGACACAAGGGACCTAGATGAGGGTTAAACTTTAGAAACCCAAGGGCTGAAGGCTAGGATAATTAGTGAAGGCCTGAAAGTGCCATGCATGGCATACGTCTGAGACCTCTGAGAAGTTCTACCATCTTCCCCTTCACAGACCAAACCTGGAGGAATCTAAAACATTAACCAGCATGTAGTTAAGGAAGAGGAGGCAGAGATATAAAGATAGAAAGCAAAACAGAAGTGGCCTGTGTTGCGTCCTCTACTGCAGTTTCCAGCCTGAAGCAGAACTGAGCTCGGGAAAAGGGAAAGCTTTAACCTGGAATGAAGTTTGTGT
The DNA here is from genome assembly GCF_027580195.1 of Bos mutus. Taxonomy (NCBI): domain Eukaryota; kingdom Metazoa; phylum Chordata; class Mammalia; order Artiodactyla; family Bovidae; genus Bos; species Bos mutus. The sequence goes on along the minus strand of NC_091626.1, from coordinate 47,569,434 downwards.
GATCTTCATGAGATTTCATCCAACACAGGGGAAAAAAAGTGGCCCTCAGAGAATGTGAAGACAAAATATAAAAGCATTCACACTTTACTGAATCCTGCTCATTTAATACAATGTACATGTCTAACAAAACCCAACCCTGGCTGAAAGAATCCTAATTTAATAGCCTATCAAATGTTCATTTATTCAACAAATATTTATTGAGCAACTTCTATCTACCAGACATTGGTGTAGGTAGTGAATTTACAACAGTGAAAAACATAAGCATCTGACTAAAGTAGAGAAGATTTATTTAATTTCTTTAAAAAAAATTGAAGTATAGTTGATTAGTTTCAGGTATACAACATAGTGATTCAATATTTTATAGACTATATTCCATTTAAAGTTATTACAAAATAATGGCTATCTTTCCCTGTGCTGTACAGTATATACTTGTTCCTTATTTATTTTATATGCAATAGATTGTGTCTCTTAATCCCATAACTCTATCTTGCCCCTCCTCCCTTCCCTCTCCCCACTGCTAAACACTACTTTGTTCTTATATTCTTGAATCTGTTTCTGTTTTGTTATACAAATTTGTATGTTTTATTTTTTTAATTTCCACATATAAGTGATAACATGAGAGTATTTGTCTTCCTCCATCTGACTTATTTCACTAAGATAATAGTCTCTAGGTACATCCACATTGTTGCAAATGGCAGAATTTCATTCTTCATTATGGCTAGATAATATTCCATTGTGTATATATACCACATCTTCTTTATCCATTCATCTGCTGATGGGCTTGGGTTGCTTCTATATCTTGTTGTTGTTGTAGTTCAGTCACTCAGTCATGTCCGAGTTTTTGCGACCCCATGGACTGCAGCATGTCAGGCTTCCCTGTCCATCACCAACTCCTGGAGCTTGCTCAAACTCATGTTCATTGAGCCAGTGACACCATCCAACCATCTCATCCTTTGTCATCCCCTTTTCCTCCTGCCTTCAATCTTTCCCAGCATCAGAGTCTTTTCCAATGAGTTGGCTCTTCGAATCACATGGCCAAAGTATTGGAATTTCAGCTTCAGCATCAGTCCTTCCAATGAATATTCAGGACTGATCTCCTTTAGGATTGGCCTGGCTGGATCTTCTTGCAGTCCAAGGGACTCTCAAGAGTCTTCTCCAACACCACAGTTCAAAAACATCAATTCTTCGGCACTCAGCCTTCTTTAGGGTCCAACTCTCACATCCATACATGACTACTGGAAAAACCATAGCTTTGACTAGACGGATCTTTGCTGGCAAAGTAATGTCTCTGCTTTTTAATATGCTGTCTAGGTTGGTCATAGCTTTTCTTCCAAGGAGCAAGTGTCATTTAATTTCATGGCTGCAGTCACCATCTGCAATGATTTTGGAGCCCCCCAAAATAAAATCTGTCACTGTTTCCATTGTTTCTCCATCTATTTGCCATGAAGTGATGGGACTGGTGCCATGTTCTTGGTTTTTTGAAGTTTGAGTTTTAAGCCAGCTTTTTCAGTCTCCTCTTTTACCATCACGAAGAGGCTCTTTAGTTCCTCTTCACTTTCTGCCATAAGGGTGGTGTCATCTTCATATCTGCAGTTACTGATATTTCTCCTGGCAATCTTGATTCCAGCTTGTGCTTCATCCAGCCAGCATTTCTCATGATATACTCTGCATAGAAGTTAAATAAGCAGGGTGATAATATACAGCCTTGATGTACTCCTTTCCCAATTTTGAACCAGTCTTTTGTTACGTGTCTGGTTCTAATTGTGGCTTCTTGACCTGCATACAGGTTTCTTAGGAGGCAGGTAAGATGTTCTGATATTCCTATTTCTTTAAGAATTTTCCACATTTTGTTGTGATCCACACAGTGAAAGACTTTAGTGTAGTCAATGAAGCAGAAATAGATGTTTTTCTGGGATTTTCTTGTTTTTTCTATGATCCAGTGGATGTTGGCAATTTTACCTCTGGTTCCTCTGCCCTTTCTAAATCCAGCTTGAACATCTGGAAGTTCTTGGTTTACATACTATTGAAGCCTTGGAGAATTTTGAGCATTACTTTGCTAGCATGTGAGAAAAGTGCAATTGTGTGGTAGTTTGAACATTCTTTGGCATTGCCTTTCTTTGGGACTGGAGAAGGCAATGGCACCCCACTCCAGTACTCTTGCCTGGAAAATCCCATGGACGGAGGAGCCTGGTAGGCTGCAGACCATGGGGTTGCGAAGAGTCAGACACGACTGAGCGACTTCACTTTCACTTTCTTTGGGATTGGAATGAAAACTGACCTTTTCCAGTCCTGTGGCCACTTTTGAGTTTTCCAAATTTGCTGGCATATTGAGTGCAGCACTTTAGCAACATCATTTTTTAAGGTTTGAAATAGCACTATATCTTGGCTATTGGGAATAATTCTTCTATGAACGTTGGCGTACATGTATCTTTTCAAATTAGTGGGACTTTTATTTTTAGACATATACCCAGCAGTGGCATTGGTGAATCATACGGTATTTCTATCTTTAGTTCTTTGAGGAAACTGCATACTATTTTCATGGTAGCTGCACCAATTCATATTCCCATCAACAGTTTACCAGATTCCCTTTTCTCCTCATCCTCACCAACATTTGTTATTTGAAGACTTTTTAATGAGAGCCATTCTGACAAGTGTGAAGTGATATCTCCTTTCGTTTTTGATTTACATTTCTCTAATAACTTGGAAGGCCTGATGCTGAAGCTGAAACTCCAATACTTTGGCCACCTCATGCGAAGAGTTGACTCATTGGAAAAGACCCTGATGCTGGGAGTGATTGAGGGCAGGAGGAGAAGGGAACGACAGAGGATGAGATGGCTGGATGGCATCATTGACTTGATGGACATGAGTTTGGGTAAACTCTGGGAGTTGGTGATGGACAGGGAGGCGTGGCATGCTGGGATTCATGGGGTCACAAAGAGTCGGACACAACTGAGCAACTGAACTGAACTGAATTGAGTAATTAGTGATGCTGAGCATCTTTTCATGTGCCTGTAAACCATCTTTATGTCTTGTTTCAAAAAAAAAGTCTATTCAGCTTCTTCTTGCACATTTTTAAAATTAGTTTAAAAAAAAAATATAGTTATATGAGCTGTTTGGGCTTTCTTGATGGCTCAGCAATAAAGAATCTGCCTGCAATACAGGAGACACAGGAGACTCAGGTTCTATCCCTGGGTTGGGAAGATCCCCTGGAGGAGGGCATGGCAACCCACTCCAGTACTCTTGCAGGGAAAATCCTATGGACAGAAGAGCCTGGTGGCCTGTGGTCCATGGGGCTGCAAAGAGCTGGACATGACTTAAGCAATCAAGCACTGCATAGCACAGCACATGAGCTGTTTATATATGTTGGATATTAATCCCTTTTATATATCTTCTCATTTCTTTGTATCATTTGCAAATTCCTTCATTAATGTTTTACAGCTTTCAGAGTATAGGTCTTTCACATTCTTGGTTAAGTTTATTCCTAGGTACTTCTTTCTTTTTGATGTGATTGTAAATGGGATTATTTCCTTAATTTCTCTTTTTTGATAGAGACTTCAGGGTTTTCTATATATAATATCAGGTCATATGTAAATAGTCAGAGTTTTTCTTGACTTCCGATTTTCTTTTCTTCCTTTTATTTCTTCCTTTCTGGTTGCTGTGGCTAGAAAAAGTAGCGAAGTTTTGTTTTATTTTTCCTAAGTGAAGTCACTCAGTCATGTCTGACTCTTTGCGACCCCATGGACTGTAGCCTACCAGGCTCCTCAGTCCATGGAATTTTCCAGGCAAGAGTACTGGAGTGGGTTGCCATTTCGTAAACTGCTTTTTAAAATATATTTATTTGGCTGAGTCAGGTCTTATTTGTGGCACATGGACTCAGCTTTATGGTGCAGTGGGCTTAGTTGCTCTGCAGCACGGATCCTAGGTCCCCAACCAGGGATCAAACCCACATTCCCTGCATTGCAAGGCAGACTCTTAACCACTGGACTACCAGGGAATTCCTGAGAAGTTTTAAAAGTTTAAAAGAATGTTATAGAATGGTAACATTCTATATTTTGATGATATTTGGGTTACATAGGTACATGTATTTGTTACAACTAGAGTTCAATATTTATTTATAGTGTTTATCTTTTGATGTAAAATTTACACATAATAACATGCACAAGTCTAAAGTGTTTGCTGAGTTTTGAAAAGTGCGTGATCATCACAACTGTGCTTTCCTCCACTATCAGAAGATAATCTTGCCTTCCATTTCACTGATAAAACAGAAGCCATCTGACAAGCATTCTCTCAACTTAGAAACGTAGCCATACCTCTCCTTTCTTTATTTTGTCATTGTAAACAACATACACCTACTCCCATCTGAGGTCAATTTCTTCTCCTAGTTTTTCATCCTATCCTTTCCAATCTTCTCAGAAGCCTTGCTTTATTGGATTATTCCTCTCCTCCAGAACTCTCATTTCAAGGAGCGAGCTTGTTTAAGAACTAATGCTGGATTCTCTCTACTACTTGAGTCCTCACACATGCCATTCCTTTTCCTTGGAACAATTTCCCTATTTCCTCCCCCTTACTTATCATAAACCCTACTTACCCTTCAGGTGTTTCCTTAGAGTCTATTTACCTAGATATAACGTCCTTGACCTTCCATCCCACACTATGGCAGAAACTATTGAGGTTCCTGTTTCATGACACTCATCTCACCTTTATTTGTTTTATGTATGTCTTGCCCACAAGACAAACATGGCCTCTGTCCTCAGTGTCTTATTAACTACTAACCTCCAGTACTTAGCCTAGCACCTAGCATGTTAAATATTTTTTGCTGAATGAAAGACTTAATTAAAATTCAATCATCTATAAAATGTAATGTTTTAAAATGTCTTTTCTTCCTTCATAGATTTAAATTTTTATCCTAATAGCTTTTAGAATAAGAGCTTTCCTAGTATTGTGTTAAATTGGAAGGGCATTGTGACATTTTTGTTCTTATAATTTTTCATAAACCTATTCTAAAATTTAAGTGACTGTCTTGTACATAAAAGATCCTCTGCAAGAACTATTTCATAGTCATAAAAATTCTATAAAGTGGAAAGATTTTTCAAGATCCTATATTTCAATTTCCTTAGGTCATTCTTTAAAGGAAGAACACCAAAGTACTATGGTAATTTTATGACTGTACTGTTACTGAATTTTTACTCAGGGGTATCTTCGGAGAAGGCAATGGCACCCTACTCCAGTACTCTTGCCTGGAAAATCCCATGGACGGAGAAGCCTGGTAGGCTGCAGTCCATGGGGTCGCTAAGAGTCGGACACGACTGAGTGACTTCACTTTCACTTTCCTGTATTGGAGAAGGAAATGGCAACCCGCTCCAGTGTTCTTGCCTGGAGAATCCCAGGAATGGTGGAGCCTGATGGGCTGTTGTCTATGGGGTTGCACAGAGTCGGACATGACTGAAGCGACTTAGCAGCAGCAGCAGCACACGCTAGTAAACTAATGCTCAAAAATCTGCAAGCCAGGCTTCAGCAATATGTGAACCATGAACTTCCTGATGTTCAAGCTGGTTTTAGAAAAGGCAGAGGAACCAGAGATCAAATTGCCAACATCTGCTGATCATGGAAAAAGCAAGAGAGTTCCAGAAAAACATCTATTTCTGCTTTATTGACTATGCCAAAGCCTTTGACTGTGTGGATAACAATAAACTGTGGAAAATTCTTCAAGAGATGGGAATACCAGACCACCTGATCTGCCTCTTGAGAAACTTGTATGCAGGTCAGGAAGCAACAGTTAGAACTGGACCTGGAACAACAGACTGGTTCCAAATAGGAAAAGGAGTTCGTCAAGGCTGTATATTGTCACCCTGCTTATTTAACTTATATGCAGAGTACATCATGAGAAACGCTGGGCTGGAAGAATCACAAGCTGGAATCAAGATTGCCAGGAGAAATATCAATAATCTCAGATATGCAGATGACACCACCCTTATGGCAGAAAGTGAAGAGGAACTCAAAAGCCTCTTGATGAAACTGAAAGAGGAGAGTGAAAAAGTTGGCTTAAAGCTCAACATTCAGAAAACAAAGATCATGGCATCCGGTTCCATCTCTTCATGGGAAATAGATGGGGAAACAGTGGAAACAGTGTCAGACTTTATTTTTTTGGGCTCCAAAATCACTGCAGATGGTGACTGCAGCCATGAAATTAAAAGAATCACTGCAGATGGTGACTGCAGCCATGAAATTAAAAGACGCTTACTCCTTGGAGGGAAAGTTATGACCAACCTAGATAGCATATTCAAAAGCAGAGACATTACTTTGCCAACAAAGGTTCGTCTAGTCAAGGCTATGGTTTTTCCTGTGGTCATGTATGGATGTGAGAGTTGGACTGTGAAGAAGGTTGAGGGCTGAAGAATTGAAGCTTTTGAACTGTGGTATTGGAGAAGACTCTTGAGAGTCCCTTGGACTGCAGTGAGATCCAACCAGTCCATTCTGAAGGAGATCAGCCCTGGGATTTCTTTGGAAGGAATGATGCTAAAGCTGAAACTCCAGTACTTTGGCCACCTCATGCGAAGAGTTGACTCACTGGAAAAGACTCTGATGCTGGGAGGGATTGGGGGCAGGAGGAGAAGGGGACGACAGAGGATGAGATGGCTGGATGGCATCACTGACTCGATGGACATGAGTCTCAGTGAACTCCGGGAGTTGGTCATAGACAGGGAGGCCTGGCGTGCTGCGATTCATGGGATCGCAAAGAGTCGGACACGACTGAGCGACTGAACTGAAATGAATATTCCAATGTATGTGGCACACACCCACACCCCCACACACATCTTCTTTATTCACTGATCTTCTTTATCTCTTTAGTTATCGATGGATACGTAAGTTGCTTCCATATTTTAGTTACTATAAATAACTCTGTAATAAACATGGAGGTGAATACCTCTTTTTGAGCTAATGTTTTTGTTTTCTTCAGGGAAATACCCGGAAGTAGAAGTGCTAGATCATATGATAGTTCTCATCTGCATATTTTGAGGAACCTCCATATTGTCTTCCTTAGTGGCTGCACCAACTTTCATTCTGACCAACAGTGTACAAGGGTTCCCTTTGCTCCATATCCTTGCAAACATTTGTTATTTATTGCCATTTTGACCGGAGAAGGCAATGGCACCCCACTCCAGTATTCTTGCTTGGAAAATCCATGGACGGAGGAGCCTGGTAGGCTGCAGTCCATGGGGTGGCGAAGAGTCAGACACGACTGAGCGACTTCACTTTCACTTTCCTGTATTGGTGAAGGAAATGGCAACCTGCTCCAGTGTTCTTGCCTGGAGAATCCCAGGGATGGTGGAGCCTGATGGGCTGCTGTCTATTGGGTTGCACAGAGTCAGACATGACTGAAGCGACTTAGCAGCAGCAGGGGTATCTTATGGCTAAAGACACCATGGGGGAAATTCTAAAAATTCAGAGTTCTTTTTACCTTTCAAGTGTGAAGCAAGATGATCATCTGTTAGTTTACATAACTATATATTATAAATAGTTTAGTTTTTCTGAGCAAACCTAAATTCATTCAGCATTCACTGATAGACACTAGAGACTTAACATTACACGAATCATTCATGTATGTAACCATAATATATATATGAGCCTAAGCACATAAAACACACACACACACATACATGTACACACACACACACACACACACACAAAAAATTTGAGGAAGTAGAACTACTAAAACTAAATAAATGAGAGATCTTTACACACAAATATGTTTCTCCTCAGAAATAATTTCTGCTGCTAGCCTTGATGTAAGTCTTATTAACTTTACATAACTCCTTTCACCAGGTCAAAATATAGTACCAACTTAAGTACAGTTGGGGGCTCCACAACTTCTTGAAGTCCTATTCAAATAAAACTAGACTATTGAACCAGACTAACTGAAAAGGCAAAGCAAGTTTTTACTGAAGCATAACAAAGCAAGCTTCTCAAAATTCTTCTCCAGCTGTGTATCTCCACACCAGTCCTTCAAAACAGGAGCCACCTCTACTCTCTTCTTTCACTTAAGTATAATTTAGCTTTTATGCTTTGATGCTGTTGAACTGTGGTGCTAGAGAAGACTCTTCAGAGCATCTTGGACAGTAAGGAGATCAAACCAGTCAATGTTTAAAGAAATCAACCCTGAATATTCACTGGAAAGATTGATGCTGAAGCTGAAGCTCCAATACTTTGGCCAGCCTGATACCAAGAACTGACTCATTGGAAAATACCCTGATGCTGGGAAACCTTGAGGGCAGGAGAAGGGGGTGACAGAGGATGAGATGACTGGATGGCACCCCCCGACTCAGTGGACATGAGTTTGAGCAGACTCTGGGAGATAATGAAGGACAGGGAAGCCTGGCATGCTGCAGTCCATAGGGTGGCAAAGAGTTGGGCATGCCTTAGCAACTGAACAACAAGCTTTTATTTTTTCTTCCTTACCCTGGAACTGACCAGCAAACAAGAACTCTTAGGGTATGTGTTGGAGGATGTGTTTGAGGAGATATCCAGAGGCAATCCACAATGATTACCAAGTGTCCAATCTCATGGCAGTCTCTTTCCTCGAGGAACTAAGGAACCGAAGGTAAGAGGAACAATCAATAAGCACGGTGGAAAGGCAACATACCAGAGTATGTTACCTGTTGAGTGGTGGGAAAAATTAGGGGTTCTGAGATAGGGCAGAGAAGCCTGAAGGTGAGCCTAGGGTTGAACTTGGTCCTTGACAATGAATTACCTAACCACTATTTGTGGAGCTTCCTGTCTCATTTCTCAGTAGTCGCCATACTGTGGTATTCTCCTTTACAGTTAAGGCTTCCTTTAGCCAGATGACAAAAGAAAGAATAACATATGTACAGGCAGCTAAAACCTCTTCCGATATACCAGAGGTAGTTTGGGATGAGAAAGTGGTCTCTGGGCAAATAATCCACTTGCCAATGCAAGAGACACCGGTTCCAACCCTAGTTTGGGAAGGAAGATCTCCTGAAGTAGGAAATGACAAACAGTTCCAGTATTCTTGCCTAAAAAATTCCATAGACAGAGGAGCCTGGCGGGCTACAGTCCATGATAGGATTGCAGAGTCCCACAGGACTGAGACTGACAGACTCAAGTGGTCTCCGAGGTCGCTCAAGTCCTCAAAACGCGCGTGTCCGAGTGGCTCCACACTCCTTAGTTTAGCAGTCCAGAGGGGCAGTTAAGTCCCACGCAAAGCGCAGAGCGGCTCAGGGAACATGCTACTCGGAATGTCCAGCTGGCCTCAGCCTCCAGAACGGCCAGCTCGCGTTGGATTTCCGCCAGCTCAGGCCGCCTGCGATCACTCCGCCCACTGCCCCTGTGGACCTCCGCCCCCTTCTTTCCCTTCCGCGCTCCGCCATTTCCGACTACGCCTCTAGCTCATTTGGGCCCTCCTCGGCTTCCGTCCCAGATGATCCCTCCCCGAGGCTGCCGCTGCCCCCTCCTCCCGGAGCTGGGGCCGCCTCCTCGGCCAGTGGCGTAGCCGGACTCTGCGTCGCGGCCAGCTAGATAGGGGCGGAGGTCCGGAGCCCGGTCTCGACCCGAGCGGGGGGCCATGGAGAAAGCGGCCCGAGGCACTCTTCACACCGACTAACGCGGGCCCGTTGCGGCTGCAGGCGCCATGGACCGAGCCCCCGCAGACCAGGTACGCGGGCTTGAGCCAGGCCGGTCGGGCCGGGAGCTGGGGGTCGCGGCCGCGGCTTCCTCCCGAGCGGGCCCTGGTCTCCGAGCGTGGGCCCGGACGGCCGGAGCCCTCGGGTTCCTGCTGGCGCAGACCTCCTTTCCCCGGGATCCTGGCGGCGCCCCTCTCCTGCATTGTTTCAGATGCTGTCTCGAGCTTGGAGGCTTTTCCAGCTCTGATTTCCCCCGGGCTGGGGATTTGCTTTTGGCCGCCCTGACTTGTTTGGTGAAAGGGGCCAGAAGATTCCCAAGTTGTCCGTTCTTTCCCGAGAAAGGGTTTATAACTTCACCAAATACTAACCCCCCTCCCCCTTCCCTTCAGTTCTGGAATGTGTTTTTAAGGTGGAAAGGCTTCTCGCTTAGAAAAACTGTCAGGGAATGTGATAACTACAGATGATGGAGGGGTTATGGGCTTTTTAAGACCTACGTTCCCTTGAGCGAAGCATTGTTTTTGCAGTGGTTTTATGGAGGTGTTCCTTTTTAGATATGAAATACTGCGGTTTCCCTTTGCCCTTCTAGCCAGTTATTTTGCCCCCCAAAAAAAAAGAAAAAATAGTGTTTTTGAAACATCGATTTTATATTTTAAAGGTGTAGGACCCGAAGGTCGAGTTCATTTCCGAGCCCGTTTTCGTATTCACGAAGTCCCATTAATGTTTCAGTTGCATCAAATTATTGATTATCCAAGCTAGTAGGTGCTGGGAGGCTGGGATGGTGACAGTGTTCAAAAAAAAGGGAAAAAATCTAAAATAATAGTTTTCTTCCCTCCAAAAAGTTTCAGTATTTTCCATTCTGAGATCTGTATGAAGGGATTTAATTTGATGAAATCGAAGTTTACTCACTGTCCATTCCCCCTCTTCAGTTGAAGGCCTTGCCCAGTAATGAACTCGGCAAATAGATAAAGGAAAAAGATTAGAGGTTAGCCCGATGACTTTACAAATGGATAATTAACACCTGAATAACGAGACAAGATTTCCCAAATTCTTGTATTTGTATATATGTAGCTGGTATATTTATGTGTATATATGTAGCTAGTCAGAGGGAGTTCAGATTTTGAAATAGGTCTCTTTCAGCAGACAGCAGCTTCCTGGTTGTGGATATTTGTTTTGTTTTTTTTTTTTTTTTTTCCTTTGTATAAAAATCTTTATTTAAAAAAAGCTTGTGTGAATATGACTGAAAACACAAGCGAGTTTTACGAAACAGTTTGTGCATTTACCAAAGCAAAACTGATGGGGACCCCTTGACAAATTAATTCAGGCTTTCCTGTGACCCAAGGTATTTTATATGTCCCCTATATCCAGTTTAATGAAAAATAATTTTCCAAGATACCTATCAAAAACCGCCCGAAATTTCAAAGCCTGAGAAGTGAATAAGAAATTTTCTTGAATGATTTTCCAGTACGTGTGTCACTAATGAAAGGGTTAAACATTTTGTTTCTTCACTGGGATGACAGAACTGTAACTAGTAATGCTGTCATGTATATACTTATGGTTCCATGTATATATATATATATACTTATGGTTCCTTTCATCCCAGAGGAAATGTAATTAACTATTTAGATGGTAACTTTTAGCATAGTTATTTGTATGTAATTATCTTGACAGCAAGTGCTATGAGCAAATTCTTTAGAGAGCCTCTTTGTCTTTCATCCCGTTTCTTTCCAGAGTTCACAACCTATTAAAATTTTGTAGAAATTTAAGCTTCAGAAAGAAACATAAATGTAGGTTTTCTGTTGAAGAATTTTTTTTTTTTTTTTTCTCCAGTACCTCCTACCTCTTCCCTTAGCCTAATCCTAGGGGATTATGAGAGAATAATTTGAATCAATTGCTCTTTCCCCCACACATACACTCACAGAAAGCTGAGATCCCAAAAAGTGATGCTGCTTTGCCTAGTTCATGTTGTAGGCAGTTAATTCAGGGGTCCATGGATGACCTGGAAGGAGTCTCCTTCATTTTAAATTAGCACTTTTCTGATGGCAAAACTCCATTATTTTCATTATATTCTCATATTCATCATTGGAAAAAGGCACAGAACTATTAACTTAATGATAGATGAGGGGCTGGAACTGAGATCTGTCCACTGTGTGGAGTTCTTGATTGCTTTCACTATACCACTGAGTAATGTAATGGCTTTTCCAAGTTATTTGGAATGTACTTTTATATTTTTACTAAATGAATTTAATAAGTAAAAGTCATTAAAAACAGATGCCACATGTGCCGAATTTCCGTTTTTCTCTCAAAACATTTATTTTAAACCAGTGTTGGTTTATATTCAGAATTTCTGGGAATGTCTACAGCGTTAAAACTTATAATATTATAGTGGTTGACTGTTCATAGAAGTTTGATTTTTAAAGACTAGTACTAATACAGACTTTCTGCATTTTGTCTTAAATCCTTGGAGTATTGCACAAGTGTAACTTAAAAAATATCTAAGCGTGTTTTGCCTGAAGACATTCATGTTGTAGTTATTGGAATTATGTCTTGTTTATATATATATATATATATATATATATAAAAATCTTTGTATAAAAGGATAAATTCTGTGTGTGTTGATCAAGATAATAAAAAGCAAGTTACTGGGAATACATGCTAGCTAGTAATCTTAACTGTAGTAATGACTATTTGAAAAAATGTTATAACCATAAGAGAATCTCAGGAGTAACCTCTTTTAGCAAGACTGTTTTAAATCAAAATGAGTAGCTTATTTTAATTGCCAGAGGTAGTTCTGAGAAAGGATGCTGCTTAGTATAGTGCATTAAAAAAAAAAATCTGTTTTGTTTATTTAGCTGTGCCGGATCTTAGGTGTTTTTTTTTTCCCCTGTCCTTAAAGGGGAAAAAAAAAAACTGATATAAAGGGATGTGAAGACTAAATAATGGAGTTTGTTTATAAAGTTTTTGTATTTCTATTTTTAGGACGTTTAGGACAGTGTTTTGAGATTTAAAAAAAAAAATAAACAGTGGCTTTAGAAGTGACAGAACCCTTGAGGTTGACAGTCTCTTTTGTATTATCAAATAATTTAAACTCGGGCTTAGTTTTTAGTACATTAATGTTAGATGAGTTCTTTTAAAGTAATTTGCAAAATTATTGATCACTAATGCCTTTAATTCTTAGAAAACCAGATGTGTGATAAGTGTATATGGTTTCATGCAAAGAGCTGTTTACCAATTAAGGTATAATATTATCTGGGTTATAATTTTTTCTTTAAATAATTATAAATGTCAAATAGAGTCAGCACTGCAAACTAAATGTATTCTAAATAAGTTACTCTAAAGTGTTTTTTATTCAGTAATACTTAGAGTTAGCTTTTATAGATCTAAGTAAGCTATTGCCTTAACATTTTAAAAATGCTTTTGTAATCAAAAAGAAAGTAAATAATGCTCATTTAGTGAAAATATCATTTGGAAATTTAAAAAGGCATTTTTTTCCCCTAAGCTTTTAAGTCAAAGGGGACTTTAAAAGTGCAATTAAAAAAATTTTAAAACATAATAAAATACTGCATATTAAAATGTATGGGATGTGGCTGAAGCTATACTCTGAGGCAAAGGCATAGTCATAAATGTTTTCGCTGTTCAGCATTTTAAAAGGAAGTTAAAAATTAAGCATCCAAGGAAAGAAGTGGGGGTGGGGGGAGAACTCCTCAAAGAAAGAAAGAAAATTCCAAACACTAGTATTAAATTTAGAAAGTTAGGTTTTAAAAAAGTACCATCAGAGTTTAACAAGATTAAATGTGGTCCATTTTAAGGAAAGAGGGAAAATGTATGAATAGGAAAGCAAGTAGGCAGAGTCTAAGTTAAATGCTTTGATTTTTCTCTTCAGTATTTTCTAAAGTCTTGCAAAACTTGATACGTATAACTACTGATTTATTTAGTCAAGTGGCTTACTTTCAGTAAAAGACGTTCCAGAAAACAATAAAGCCAGCAGGTATTTCTTAAGCACATTTTCCTTCAGAAGACATTTATTTTATCTTTGGTCATGATATATAAAACATCTTAGTGTTTGATACATCCTATTTACCTTAATATAGCAAGAACGTGGAGGGTTTCCATAGTCTTATTTGTTCTGTGGGTGTGTAGTACGTACTGACATTTCACTGTGGGAGCATGCTTTATTATGTTCTACTTCAGTTTTGATTTTAAGTGGGTGTCATTTTTCTACTGCTTTCTGGGGAAATTGTTTGTACTCTTCTGAAAGTTCCATCTCAGAGGAATTTAGTCTGCATTTTCTGTTGATGTGTGCTTCATACTAGTGTGGTGCTCTCTTCAGTGCATGAGCTCAGTGTGTATTTGTTAAATTATACAGGCTCTCAGTGATCTGAATGCATTTGTTTAATAAACTTTTAAATAAGGTTTCTACAGTTTCTTGTTCAAAACAGGTTTCTGGGATTATGCTTTTTCATTAACTTGGAAAATTCTGAAGTAATTTCTGAAAGATAAAGGTAATTTTACAGTACAGTGTCTTTTTTTTTTTTTTTTTTTTAGCAAGTAGCAGTACAGGAGTAGATTTTGTTCTGTTTAGACTTCTTCCATTATTTTATTTTCTTTAAGGAGACAAAAATTTGCTCTAAAATTTCTGATTTCTTAACGGTCATGGCATAAATAGACTAAACAGAAATACAAACTGAGGAGTATCATTGTATGAAGTAACTAGTTAATTTTTTCATAACATTTTGTTGTCTACTATGTAAGACATTTTTTCCTTTAATTTCTATATTAATGAAATAACTGCCAAAATCTGTTGCTTGCTTAACATATTATCTGTATGACTTTTATTATGTGAAATTTTAAAAAATATTTTGCCATATGAACATTACTTTTCAGGCCTGAGGACAGCTGAGGCTGCATTTTGATGTATGATGCTGAAGGCCCCAAAGTCACGACAAACAACTTTTAAAACCATAGGGAGTTGTAACTGTGGGAGAAAGTTTGCCAGTCTGTTCCTACTAGTGACATCTTCTGTTTGTGCAGCTGTTGACTACAGCAGCTTCTCTTTTTTGGTAAAAACAAAGGATCATTTCAGTGTTTGTGAGTTTTATTGTTGAATGCCAATATCTAGAATTGCTCTTAGAATAGAAGCCAATACAGACTTAAATTTTGGGGGACATATACTGTGTATATGTGCAGATATTAGTTATAAATTATGCATGACACTTTTTGAGTAGTGGTTACTTAAATTCACAAAACATATAAAGAACAGATGAGACTAGGTATTAAAAACTTGTTGCAAAACAAAACAAAAAACTTTTTTTTTGTTTTTGGCTAGTCTGGTGGTTTGTGGGGTATTTGTTTCCTCACCAGGGGTTGAACCCGTGCCCCCTGCAGTGGAAGTGGAATCCTAAACACTACACTGTTGGGAAAGAGCAAGGATATGAATTTGTTGTTACCAAAGTAATTTATGAATTGGTATTATTTGGGGGTATCAGGAAAAGTTATTTTTAAATTGCCTTATTTCTTTATATTAGTATTCTTAGTTTTTTTTCATATGGGACTGAGAATTTAATATAACCATATACCTTGAATTAGAAAAAAAAATTCAAATGTCTTCTAGCCCAGATTTATAAAGCTGTTCAGGATTCTCATACGTTCAAAGGTTGATATTTTAGACCTTAATAAGTTTTGAGTCCTAATAACTATCATAGTGAAAATCACCGACCTATATACTATTAACATTTGTTTTTGCCTCCTATGTTGGAATTCAAGAAACCAACTCACACATTATTTATGAGTACAATTATGTTATCTATTTCAGATTTGGTCAGTAGTACAAAAGTAGACATCAAAGTTACATCAGGTGGGGAGGAAGGATATTGAATTGATACTGCTGTATAGTTCAGATTTCTTCCCTAGACATGTGTTTTCAAATGTTCACAATGAACTGTTTTTGAACAGTTTGAAAAAAGGCTGTATATTCAGCACATATATTTAGCATGTCAAGTCTTTTCTTTAGATTTTTTTGGATTTTCTACTAATTACTTTTGTGAGAAACATGCATGAAATTTATTCAGAGAAATATGCCTTGATGGGAGCTTCTAATAAATGCCATCCCAGTGGGGAAAAAGTTCTGGTTAGATCTATTGCTTTCACGTAGTTGATTTGAGTTGTTGAAATATTGGGTTGCATTCCACTCACTGGTTTTGCAAAGTGTTTATCTTTTAATATTGTTATGTTTGTGGGTTTTTTCCCCCAAGTCACCTTGAGATGTTTGTAGTTTTTTAACATTCTCCTTTTACAGAATGTGCCTATAGATTATTTTATTCTAAAATCTTAAAAATTTTAGTTAAATATAGCAAACACAGAAGGAAAAATGCACAAAACCAGTGTACAGCTAAATGAGTTATTGGATGAAGACCTTGTGTCACCCATGTTAGGATACAGGATTTTGTTGGGTGCCTCAGAAGCTCTGCCAGGTGCCTCTTCCCAATCACAGCTTCCTCTTTCCTGAGAGTAATTCCTATCCTGACGTTCATGGCTCTTCTTTACTTTTCTTTATAGTTTTGTCCCCAATTTGTGCGTCCTTAGTATGGTACTTTACTATGTTTAAACCTCTATAGATTTATAAGAGAAGATAAAAATAAACTAACATGGAGCACGAATTCTGGATTACCTTATTTCCTCGGTTTGTTTGCTGGAAAGCTGAAGTGCTCACTTTTTTCTCAATTTAACTGTGAAGCCAAAGTTTTTCTCCCTTGTGCTAAGTTGTTTTTTTTCATTTATTGTAGACATTATCCTTCCTTTTAATTTAACCATACTAATCTAATTTCCTGCAATGGACAGAAATAAACTTTTTTAGGCTATTCAAACAAATATAGAGTAGTTATCCTTCAGAACTCTGTTCAGTGATTTTTTTCCACTAACAAAATTAACTTAAAACACAATGTTTTGTCTGAAGAGCGAGTTTGTTTTGTTTTGTTTTTTTACTACCAGCTTTATTTTTGGACTCCAAGGTATGACTTCCTTGTACTCTTGATTGTTTTAACAGCTTTGGTTATGTAAGAAATGACTTCATTGAAATGTAGTAACCTTTGATAAAGTTTTTATCCAGTTGATGGCTTTGTCTAAATAACATAATCAGATTAAAATTTTAAAATGTGACCTTGCTCTTCCTTTGAATGTTTTGTGAATACTGAGAAGACTGTCTCTTTTATTGTTTTATTGTTGTGAATTTGTATTATTTAAGTTTTTGCTTGTTTGTTAGTAATGTGTTTCACTTTCTCTTTGAAGAATGTCAAGCTGTCAGCTGAGGTAGAACCATTTATTCCCCAGAAGAAGAATCCTGATACATTTATGATCCCTATGGCACTCCCAAATGATAATGGAAATGTTTCTGGTGTAGAACCAACTCCAATTCCCAGCTACCTGATTACCTGTTATCCATTCGTGCAAGAAAACCAGTCCAATAGGTAATTTGTTTATTATTATTTTCTTTTGGTGGGGGAAGAAAGGGGTAGGGAAATGTAGAAGTTTGCAAAGCACACGTCTTAACTTTTTCCTTTTGTAACTTTTAAGTATTAACTATTTCTCTACTTTCTAAGAGGAGTAAATGAAACCAAATGATGTAGAAATTTAAAAATTGTTGGCATGGATTATTATTATTTTCTCATTCTTTCTAAGAGAAAATGGAATTCTTTGTATCTCCTATAATAAGTTATTGAAATTTTTTTGAAATAAACTGACTCAACGGGAGGAAGGAATTATTCAGAAAGAGGTGAACAGAAAACCTTTTTTTGAGGATAGGCATATAATCCTAATTGCCAAGACAGTCTGTTCTAAGAAGACTATATCAAGGGATGGCCCTTAACTTTGAAGCTTCTGTGGCCAGTTAGCTTATTGTATCTTTAGACTCTGTAGTTTAAATTTAGTTTCTGTGCTATGGTCACAGAGTGATTTAGCAAAATGCTTACAGCTCGGATACTGTGTGACCTAGTGGTTAGGGTGTGTCTTGTGATAGTCCCGATAGCCTTTCTAACCCTGCTTAGACTGTCTGAATGATTAGCACTTCATTGGTGTAGTTCATTTTATTGCTGTATGAAAGTACTTTCAGCATGTTTCATATTATATCACACATTAAAATTGTACTTCTAGCACTATAGGATAAATGGATGAGGTAGCTGGACTCTAGCCTTTGCCCAGCCACCCCTGAGGGCTAAGGCAAGTCAATATTTCTACACATGTTTAACCATTGTGTCACACTAGTGTGTTCAGGCACATTCTTTGAGAAATTCTGGATAGATGAGATATATGGTCAGTAAATTACTCTCTCAGGTATTAAATATTCAAGTTAATACTCTAGAACTCTTTAATAGTTTGGGGGATTAGGCACAGTAGAAGCTAAAGGATTCTGTTCAATTGAGTCAAGGGAAATAGATTTAAGGGACTATATCTGATAGATAAGAGTGCCTGATGAACTATGGACGGAGGTTCGTGACACCGTACAGGAGACAGGGATCAAGACCATCCCCATGGAAAAGAAATGCAAAAAAACAAAATGGCTGTCTGGGGAGGCCTTACAAATAGCTGTGAAGAGAAGAGAAGCTAAAAGCAAAGGAGAAAAGGAAGGATCTAAGCATTTGAATGCAGAGTTCCAAAGAATAGCAAGAAGAGATAAGAAAGCCTTCTTCAGCGATCAATGCAAAGAAATAGAGGAAAACAACAGAATGGGTGATCTCTTCCATAGAGATCTCTTCAAGAAAATTAGAGATACCAAGGGAACATTTCATGCAAAGATGGGCTCGATAAAGGACAGAAATGGTATGGACCTGACAGAAGCAGAAGGTATTAAGAAGAGGTGGCAAGAATACACAGAACTATACAAAAAAGATCTTCACAACCCAGATAATCACGATGGTGTGATCACTGACCTAGAGCCAGACATCCTGGAATGTGAAGTCAAGTGGGCCTTAGAAAGCATCACTATGAACAAAGCTAGTGGAGGTGATGGAATTCCAGGTGAGCTATTTCAAATCCTGAAAGATGATGCTGTGAAAGTGCTGCACTCAATATGCCAGCAAATTTGGAAAACTCAGCAGTGGCCACAGGACTGGAAAAGGTCAGTTTTCATTCCAATCCCAAAGAAAGGCAATGCCAAAGAACGCTCAAACTACCGCACAATTGCACTCATCTCACACGCTAGTAAAGTAATGCTCAAAATTCTCCAAGCCAGTCTTCAGCAGTATGTGAACCATGAACTTCCTGATGTTCAAGCTGGTTTTAGAAAAGGTAGAGGAACCAGAGATCAAATTGCCAACATTTGCTGGATCATGGAAAAAGCAAGAGAGTTCCAGAAAAACATCTATTTCTGCTTTATTGACTATGCCAAAGACTTTGACTGTGTGGATCACAATAAACTGTGGAAAATTCTGAAAGAGATGGGAATACCAGAGCACCTGACCCGCCTCTTGAGAAACCTATATGCAGGTCAGGAAGCAACAGTTAGAACAGGACCTGGAACAACAGACTGGTTCCAAATAGGAAAAGGAGTACGTCAAGACTGTGTATTGTCAACCTGCTTATTTAACTTATATGCAGAGTACATCATGAGAAACGCTGGGCTGGAAGAATCACAAGCTGGAATCAAGATTGCCAGGAGAAATATCAATAATCTCAGATGTGCAGATGACACCACCCTTATGGCAGAAAGTGAAGAGGAACTCAAAAGCCTCTTGATGAAACTGAAAGGGGAGAGTGAAAAAGTTGGCTTAAAGCTCAGCATTCAGAAAATGAAGATCATGGCATCCAGTCCCATCACTTCATGGGAAATAGATGGGGAAACAGTGTCAGACTGTATTTTTTTGGGCTCCAGAATCACTGCAGATGGTGATCACAGCCATGAAATTAAAAGATGCTTACTCCTTGGAAGAAAAGTTATGACCAACCTAGATAGCATATTCAAAAGCAGAGACATTACTTTGCCAACAAAGGTTCGTCTAGTCAAGGCTATGGTTTTTCCTGTGGTCATGTATGGATGTGAGAGTTGGACTGTGAAGAAAGTTGAACGCAGAAGAATTGATGCTTTTGAACTGTGATGTTGGAGAAGACTCTTGAGAGTCCCTTGGACTGCAAGGAGATCCAACCAGTCCATTCTGAAGGAGATCAGCCCTGGGATTTCTTTGGAAGGAATGATGCTGAAGCTGAAACTCCAGTACTTTGGCCACCTTGTGCCAAGAGTTGACTCATTGGAAAAGACTCTGATGCTGGGAAGGACTGGGGGCAAGAGGAGAAGGGGACGACAGAGGATGAGGTGCTGGATGGCATCACTGACTCGATGGACATGAGTCTGAGTGAACTCTGGGAGTTGGTGATGGACAGGGAGGCCTGGCGTGCTGCGATTCATGGGATCGCAAAGAGTCGGACACGGCTGAGTGACTGAACTGAACTGAATATTACATTAAGAATCTTTGACCTATATTGGACTATGCTTGAAGTAATTTATAAACTAAAAATACTATTGCAGTATTTGACAGAGTGGCTAAGTGTACAGTATAATTTTAACTTTTCTTATCTTACCAAATAATCTTTGAGAATTCATGAGTAGGCCAGCCATCAGATTATTTGAAAATATTTTTAGAATTATGGCAGGGAACATTTTTCCCTTGTGCTTTGTCAAGGAATAGTAAGGAAAAGCTCTCTCATCCAGCTCCGTATGACCTCTTAGTCATCAGCGGCAACTGTCTGCAAGGAGGACTGATGAGATGGGAAGGACTGGTGCTTTATAGGAAGGCATCACACTAGAAGAACTCTAATGCTGGAGATAAGATGGCACTGAACAAGCTTGCCTTTTTCTTTTCTTTCTCTTGGACCTCTGGCGCCTGCTTCCATTGTCAAGAAGGGGAGCCAGGGAAAGAGCTGGACTTGGCCAAGTGGTTAGGGGAATATTGGAAAGGAGTAGGAGGCCCTTGGCCTGAACTAAAGAATGGAGGTGGAATAATCAAGTCACCTACTGTAAAGACCACCTTATACAATGATCACGTTACCCTGCTTTTTGCAGAGGGCTGTTACAGTTAGTTGCTGCCATTGAATGGCAACTTTGGACTGCCATTACTGGCAGATTCAGCAGATAGGTGTTTAACTTTTAGGCAGAAATATTGTGAGGCTGAGGGAGAGAGCTACAAATAAGAATACTCTGTACATTTTAAATTTTGAAATGCAGTAAACTGTCAGGTTAAATTTCTTTGTGTGTGTGTGTGTGTGTGTACACACTCAGTTGTGTCTAACTCCTTGTGACCCTTTAGACTGTAGCCCACCAGGCTCCTCTGTCCATGAGACTTTCACGCAAGACTACTGGAGTGGGTTGCCATTTCCTACTCCAGGGGATCTTCCTGACCCAGAGATCAAACCCACAGCTCTTGGATCTCCTACACTGCAGGCGGATTCTTTACCGCTGAGCCATCAGGGAAGCCCGAATTCCTTTATACTGTCAATTAAAATTGTTATTACACGTACGTAAAAACTAATTATAGCAAGGAAATTGATAAAAAATGATCTCTTTTTCAGAATTATTATGAGGCTACAGTTGGCACTAGTGGTAAAGAACCTGCCTGCTAATGCAGGAGACTTCAGAGTTGCAGGTTCGATCCCTGAGTTGGGAAGATCCCCTGGAGGAGGGCACGGCAACCCACTCCAGTATTTTTGCCTAGAGAATCCCATGGACAGAGGAGCCTGACAGGCTATGGTCCATAGGGTCACAAAGAGTCAGATACAATGGAAGCAACCTAGCACATTTTATACTGTTATTTTCTTTTATTAAAATAAGTTGAAAATTTGCTTTGTATTATTTTCAGACATGCATGTCAATAGATTTGTTCTTTTTTGATTTGGTTTTACAGACAGTTTCCATTATATAACAATGATATACGATGGCAACAGCCTAATCCAAACCCTGCTGGACCGTACCTTGCTTACCCCATTATATCTGCTCAGCCACCTGTTTCTACAGAGTATACATATTATCAGCTGATGCCAGCACCATGTGCACAAGTCATGGGTTTCTATCATCCTTTCCCTGCACCTTACTCCAACACTTTTCAGGCTGCAAATACTGTCAATACTATAACCACAGAATGCACTGAGCGTCCAAATCACCTTGGACAGGTCTTCCCATTGTCTGGCCATCGAAACAGAAATAGTAATAGAGGACCAGTGGTACCAAAAGTAAGTGACCACATTTGATTGGCTTTTGTGTTGGATATTTCTGTTGTTAGTGTAAGTAATTTGCTACTTGTATCGATTAGCCTTTACTACTGAGTTTTACTTTTTAAAAAACAGTTAAGGATGTAGCATTTTAAAAATAACTTTTCCATTACTTTTGTTCCTCATTCTTTAAATGGTGATAGGATTAACAGTCATTTTCAAGTTAGAGAGTTTATATAAGCATAATGTACAAATATTTACAAATTATTTTAATTTAGTGATAAAAATTGCATAGTGACACAGTTTTAGTAAGGGATTAGTTTGGCTCCTTTCCTAGCAGTGTTAAGTGGCTAATGTACATCTAATGTACATCAATCTTCAGAAATAAGCAAGAGATATTATGGAAAAGAATATTGAATTAAGTCTCTTCAACTTCATTGTTTTCTATTCTGTCAATTTTTAGTAGGAACAGCACTTTGTTTTTTAGAGAGTGCTTTATTATATGAACACAGGGTCTCCTAGGGCTAAAGAAAATTAAAGATAAATGTGCGAAATGACTTTGTCAACACCAGCCTTTTGACTAAGTTAAAAAAAAAGACACAAAGGCCTTGAAATCACAGAAGAGTTTTAAGGTTAGTTCTAGGTGTCTGTTTATTAAGTAAAATATTATTTTTCTATTGAAGCCATAGTGTCAAAGCAAATAAGAAAAACCAGATTTCTTCTTAGCTTCTTTTAGAAGAAGCTTCTTTCAGATTAGCTTCTTTTGAGCTAATGGAAAGCAGAGTGATTAAATGCCTTTTACGTCTGTTGTTGTCAAGGAGTTCATGCTTTCCTAGATTCCATTAGCCCAGCCTCTTCGGTGAAAAGTCTATGATGTCTTTTGGCATACTTTTTTCAGGTTAAAATACAAACAAGCTGTAGAAGTTGCTTTGAAAAGCTTATTAGTTTTTGTCCGTGGAAACTTTCTGGGTCAAGGGAAATCCTTTTGGGATATCTGGGAATGAAAGAAATAAGTATTGGAAATAGACAATAGTATATAACTTTCAAGTATTTAAGTAACATGATTTCTCAGAGTACATTTCCAGCACTTTAAGAAGTTATCTAAGGAGTTAAATTTGGAGTTCTTTTGTATAAATTGCTATTAAATGATGGATACTCATATTTTTAAAAAATGAAGGAAAGGATCAGCTTTTTAATATTTTCTTTTTAAATTCTAAAGCAGAAATTTCTTTTGTACTTCATTGCTCTCATGAAAAAATTGAGCTTTTGGATAAGTTACCACCCTTTTTACTGATACTGCCTTTTTAAATAAAAATTTATAACCCCTTGATGTGGTTATACTCTTATTATTTATTATTAAGAAAATTTAAAATGCAAATGACAATTAAAATGAATATATCTCATTAATTATAATAGTATTAATGGTTATTTGAAAAGTAGTATATAAATGTGTATATAATACATTATATAGCCTCCTATGATTAGCTGTAGATAATTTAATGAAATCCTAACACAGTAACCCTGTTTCCTCATGGATTGAGAGTCACTCATTTGTAGCCTCATTTAAGTATATTTTTAAAGGATGTATTGATATATTTTATAATGTTTATTAGTACATTGAATAAGATTTTAATTTTTTTTTACTTCAATCAGCAACAACTTACACAACAGCACATAAAAAGCAAAAGACCACTGGTGAAAAATGTAGCTATTCAGAAAGAGACAAGTGCAGCAGGTCCTGATAATCGATCAAAAATTGTGCTACTGGTAGATGCTTCACAGCAAACTGGTAAGGCAAGATTTTTCTTATGTATATACATCATAGATTTAAAAATATTTTTTATTTTATTGAAATAGAGTTGATTTACAGTATTGTGTTAATGTCTGCTGTATAGCAGTGATTTCATTTATACATACATATACAGTACATTCTTTTTCATTTTCTTTTCCATTATGGTTTATCATAGGATATTGAACACAGTTTTCTGTCCTCTACAGTAGGGCTTTGTTGTTTGTCCATTCTCTATATAACAGTTTGCATCTGCTAATCCCAAACTCCCAATTCACCCCTCCCCCAGCACCGCCCCCGCCCCCAACACACTTCGGCAACCTCAAGTTTGTTCTCTGTGTCTGTATCTGTTGTCATGCATTGACTTTGTAATTGTAGACTCTACCACTTTTTAGGATTTTGGACTTTCAGTCTTCTGTTTATCCCGCCACTTTGTGAAATTCTTTAGGAAAGATGAAACAGTCCCATGTTCTTAAAGTTCTTTCAACTTGGGTGATGGCTTATATAGTTTTGAGCAGGATTTGAGGTTTCCTTATCCCCTTTCAGTAGTGAAGCAGTTCAGAAATCAGAGATGGAATTTTGAAGATATTATAGAAATTTGAGGGACTCATTTTGGTAGAAGTTAGAATTGTACATATTTTATTTTTCATATGTTTTTTAATAACTAGATTAAAATCCCTTTTAAAACATTCTATAAATATCTTTATAGAAGAACTTATCAAGTTTCGTGTACCATATTTTAGCATAAGATCTGAACCAGACCTATTAGTGGTAACATGTATCCTCAAACAAGTAAAAATTTTGGGCTAGTTGTATATCATTTTGTTAAAAGTTTTTGGAGGACTATGTAAACATTAAAGTAAAGCTTTATCCTGACAATAGGTAACAGTTAATAAGTAGTTTTAAAATTCTCACTGTTTTCCAGTTATATGTGAAATTTCATTTTGTAGCCCGGATAATTAGCTTAATAGCTATAGAGTAGATAGCTGTCTTCTCTCACTCATTGTCATTTAAAAATCCTTATTAATGATTCAGGACTAGATCTGTTCAAAGGTATGTTTGCTTTTTACCCTTTACAGTTTTTACAAAAGTGCTGTCTGGCTTGAAATGAATTAGATGGTACACACTTTCTTTCATTTGTACTGTACCTTTTTTGTTGGACATCCGTTCAGTTATCCTTTGACAATTCCTTAGGTTCATTAGGAGTAAGAAAGTATCTGGGAATCAGTCAAAAAACAGCTTGCTGATAGTACAATCATTGTATGGTTTGTAGGGCATAAAGTGGTAAGATTAACAGACTGACGAATGCTTGGAATGGTTTATGATAAAGAGCCATAAGGTAATATATGACAAACTTCTGTATGTTTTGGTTGTTCCTAGACACAGTGACCCATTTCTACATGCTTTGAACCCTAAGAACTACTTTAAAAATTTGTTCTAACGTCTTTGGTTTGCTCATTAAGTGACTACAAAGACAACCTTCTGAATCTCAAGAATTAGAAAGTGGAAAGGTGAAGATATAATTTGAGTAGAAGATTATACCTTCTATCAGTATTCTTATTCTTCAGGTTGTTCTTAATTTATCAGGATGAATTGATGTCAATTATAGGTAGAATGCAAATTATGGTTTAAGGAATTTGTAATACATTTTTACTCTTGAACACAAGCTTGTATTATTTAAAAGAATTTAGTAAGATGGCTAGGTATAAAATAATACACAGAAGTTAATTATAAGTGTGTTACCAACAATCAGCCTTCCCTGGTGGCTCAGACGGTAAAGTGTCTGCCTACAATGCGGGAGACCTGGGTTCGATTCCTGGGTTGGGAAGATCCCCTGGAGAAGGAAATGGCAACCCACTCCAGTATTCTTGTCTGGAAAATCCCATGGACGGAGGAGCTTGGTTGGCTACTGTCCATGGGGTTGCAAAGAGTCAGACACAACTGAGCGACTTCACTATCACTATCACCAACAATCAGAATTTAAGAAAATATATCATTTACAATAGCAACAAAAATACAGTTTCTGGGATAAACCTGACAAAGTGTAAGACATTTATACTGAAAACTAACTTTATTATAGGACATTTTAAAAAACCTAAATCGCTCATTCAGGATGATTTGATGTTGCAAGTGGCATTTTTCCCTTTGTTAATCTACATATTCAGTGCATTTCTGATCAAAATTCCAATGGGGATTTTTGGAGAACTTGACAAACTAATTTCTAAAATAAAAGAGCACTGATCTGAAAAGAGCCATGACTTCCCTGGAAAAGAACATTTCCTCTTGGGAATTTCCTGGTGGGTCAGTGGCTAGAACTCTGCTTCTGCTTTGGGGAGCATGAGTTCAGTCCCTGGTTAGGGAATTAAGATCTCACATGCCACATGATATGGCTAAAAAAATTAAAATTAAAAAAAATTTTTTTAATTAAAAGCATTTTTAAAAAAGTATTAAAAGAATTTTTTTTCTAGATAGCAAGACCTACTAAGCCATTTATTTTTTATAGGCTTATATAAAAATATATAAAATACAGTATACAAAGATTAAACAGAACAGAGTCCCAGAAACAGACCCGTATATGTGAAAACATATACAAGGAAAATGACAGAGATAGCATTACAGACCCTTAACATATACATCATGCAGATCTTATGTTTTTAATTGTTATTAATTGATTGATTAATTTTTATATCATGCAAATCTGTTCCAGATGGATTAAGGACTTAAATGAGAAAACCTCATGTAGAAGAAAATATAGGCAGATATCTTTATGATTGCATGGAGAAAACTTTATAAAATTACGAATTTCTACTTATCAAGAGTGAATGAAGGGGCTTCCCTGGTGGTTCACTGGTAAAGAATCTGCCTGCCAATGTAGGAAACTCAAGTTCAGTCCCTTGTCCAGGAACATCCTGCATGGCACAGAGCAACTAAGCCTGTGCCACAACTTTTGAGCCTGTGCTCTAGAGCCTAGAAATGCAACCACTGAGGCCACGAGCCACAGCTACTGAAGCCTGCACGCCCTAGAGCCTGTGCTCCGCAACAAGACAAGCTGCTGCAGTGAAGTTTGAGCACTGCAACTGCAGAGCAGCTCCCAGTAGCCACCTCTAGAGAAAGCACACACGTGCAGCAGCAAAGACTTAGCACAGCCAAAAGGAAAAAAAAAAGAGTGAATGAAGGAACAAGTCATAAATCTTGGAAAGGATTTTACCATGTATGTAACTGACAAAGGATTAGTATGAGGACATAGGAAGAATTCGTAAGAATCAGTAAGAAAATGATCTCACCTTGCACTCAGGGCCCCTGGAATGCAGTGCTGCCAGGGGGCTGAAACACTTTGGCAGAACTATAGGAATCTTTGTTTTGACCCAGTTGGCCTACTGAGGACAGTGTATCCAAATGGAATCTCCTCCCAGAAAGAAAAGGAACTGTTTGATTAAAGATGTGTATACTGCAGCAGCACACAGAAAACCACTGAAAACTTCTCAATGTCCAGTAACAGGCAACAAGTCCAAAGAGGTGCCCAGGACATCCACTCAGTGAACTAATATGGAACCTTCATATATTATAATTAACAAAGAACATATATATAATTAAACAGCACAACTGAAAATTATATTGATTCTGTATAAAAGTTATATATAGAAAAATTGTGATTGTGAAAAAAAGGGTTGTGGGGAAAATTATGTAGTAAAAGGAATTTTAGTGGTGTGCTGGGTTGGGAGGAGTTGGTAAGAGGTCTTGTTTTTTAAAATGCCTTGTAATTACAATTTGTGAAATACAAAAATGAGAAATAGGCAACTTAGTAGAAAAATAGACAGAAATCAATCCAAAAGTAAAACTAACAAGTATTTCACAGAGGGGAAAACATACATGGCTATTCTCAACCTCATTATTAAGCAGGAAAATGCAAATTAAAATCTGCAATGAGCCATCTTTTTATACCCAGCAATTGGGAGAAATTACAGCCTAAAGGACAGTGTCTAGTATTTGGTGAATATGTGCACCAGCGGGGTTATTTATATCCTGCTCTTAGAGTGCAAACTGTTTGAACCACCTTTGAAAAATGATTCGGCATTACCAAGTAAAGTTGAACATTACATGTAACCCCTAAGCCGACCGATATTTACCTTAGAGAAACCTTCATGTGCACACATACATACTCTTATATCTATATAATCTATATAAGAATGTTTACAGAAGTACTGTTGTTGAGAGCAAAACCCTAGAACAACCCAAGTGTCCCATCAGTGATACAGAGGACAAAGGCACTCTGGTATATTCATACACAGGCATTCTAGATTTCAGTGACCTTAATGAATTACAGCCACAGGCACCAGAATCTCAAAACCAATCAACATTTGAGGGAGAGAGCAGCGTCAGGGGGAAGCAAGTCACAGAAGAATGTGGACATGTGATTCCATTTTTATAAAGGTAGAATTGCAAAAGTACATAGTGTATGTTTTGGAAATACAGAAGTCCACAGTAAATCTATTTTAAAAAGTGAAGGAGTGATAAACTCAATTCCGAATAGCCCCTGAGGGAGGAAGAGAATAAAGTGGTGGAGGAAGCATGCAGTGGACTTCAAAGGATTGGTGATGTTTAAACGGATGATAGTGGTTTGTTTTAATTATATAATATTAAATACACAAATAGTTATGCAGATACTCGCTTCATAATAAATACATGTTATAAAGCAACTTGTCAGGAGCATCTTCTGCCCATCTTTTCAAAAAGTTTCACACCTGTTTTCTTTGTTTACAAAGTTAGATATTGTTCTTTTCTTACAATTTTAATGATAATTTAAAAGAATTGGTCAGCTTGTTCCTCAAGAGGAGTTGTCACACTTTCCTTGCCTTACAGATTTCCCATCAGACATCGCAAACAAATCTCTCTCCGAGAGCTCTGCCGCAATGCTCTGGAAGGCCAAAGGCAGGAGGAGAAGAGCCTCCCACCCGACTGCCGAGTCCTCTAGTGAGCAGGGAGCTAGTGAGGCCGACATTGACAGCGACAGTGGCTACTGCAGCCCCAAACACAGCACCAGCCAGCAGCCTGCTGCCGGGGGGTCGAGAAACCCCGATGCTGGCTCCGTCAGCGTATGTGACGCTTCTTTATCTTCTCACCTGTCATCTGTGTCAGTTCTTTGTGTCTTCGCCTAAAGCTGAAGTATCTATTTTCATTAATAGTTCTATAATATGATGGTTAAAAATATGTTTTGTATGTGTTACTATTAATATAAAAATACTCACTATGGAGAAGTATTTTTCTAAGATTATAATAAGCGTGCTTCACAGCAGATGGAATTGTGAAATGTTTTACAAGGTATATGGTGTTTACTCTTAAGCAGAAAATAATTGTTTTTTTTTGTTTGTTTCTATTTTTAGCATGTGGACTCATCTATATGTGCAGGTACTTACTTTCTGCATAGTGTTTTTGCTCTATTTTCTTCTCCGTCCATGTCACAGTTTTGCTTTTAAGCATGAAGCTTGCTGATGCTGCAAAAAATAATTAGAAGTCTTCCAAAGAAATGCAAGTTAATTTGAAAGTATGGTTTTGTTGATGAAGTTGGGAAAATGTCAGCTGGAGGTATTCTGCAAGTTGACACTTAACATTACCAAGAACTGGAATGCCACTTAAAGTTTATGGAAATTTTCCAGTGTTACATTTAGAATGACCTGAGTTTCAACACATGATGTTAGGGGGCACTTTAGGTTTTGGTATCTTTATAATTAAATTATATTTTAAAATCTCATTTATTATAGGTGGTGTAAATTGGTCTAATGTAACTTGCCAGGCAACTCAGAAAAAACCTTGGATGGAAAAAAATCAGACATTTTCTAGAGGTGGAAGGCAGACTGAACAAAGAAATAATTCACAGGTAATTTGGATTAGGTTGGAGAAATAGGTGTGAGAAGAATTATTATAAATTGTGGCTTTGAAGAGCAGTGTCCTTAATTTTGGGCATGCATGTTGTGTTTAACATGGTAATCTGTAACTTTGAAGTGGTTTAGGGAATAAAACTATTATTTAAATAATGAAACAGAATAGTAACATGTTGAATAGATGGGATATATATTGTACCATTTTCTACTTTTCTCTATTTAAGAATGTATTTGGATATTTTATAACTTAAAAAAAGAATACAGTCCTGCTTCATCTTCTGTGACTTTTTCCTATCTATATAAAAAAACATAAAGCATATTAATGCCTTAAATATTGATTTTTTTTAGACCTTCAGGACTGCAGCCTTGTCCATGTCTTTACTTGACTGTAAACACCATAAACCATGCTTGGTGCTTGTTGTAGTACCACAGTGATGGCAACCTCGTGCTATAATGTGGCCAGACTGGGTAGCTTCCTGGGTTTGGGGAGCAAGATTTAG
This sequence comes from Bos mutus, assembly GCF_027580195.1. Taxonomy (NCBI): domain Eukaryota; kingdom Metazoa; phylum Chordata; class Mammalia; order Artiodactyla; family Bovidae; genus Bos; species Bos mutus. The sequence continues at coordinate 47,539,442 of NC_091626.1, read as the reverse complement.
CTAAAGTACAGCAGAGCAAGTTATATACAGCCACAGGCTTCCAATAACTATCTTCCTGCATTGGTTGTCTCTGAAATCAGGGAGGCGTTGGTTGGTCAGTATTTTTCCTTTTTAAATTTTTAGATAGCATTCCTGGATTTCTTAAATCTTGTTAATGGGAATTAAAGTTACCATATGAGTAGATCTAGATGAACTGAAATAGAAGTAAGTTAATAATGGATCGAATAAACCAAATTCTTGCCTGTGCCTTTGCCTCCCTGAAATGAAGTTCCCTAGCATTAATTATGCTGTCAGGAAAACAAGGAGAATAGTGCCCTCTTCCCTACAGTTATTGCAGAAATGAGTCATTGTTGTTTGTGGCAGGCTTGTGAAGCAGTCTAGCTTTATTTGATCAAAAAGAGCTGAAACAAGAATTGTTTATATAGATTAGATAAACAGAATCTGTGGAATGTTTGGTCAAGTACTAAAATTTTATCTGGAAGTTGTAACTGCTAGACCTGCCAAGCTTGCGGTCTCTGCATTGATGCTTTTGGTATCAGTAGTCCACTAGAGAGTAAATGATACTGATACAGAAAAATATTTTACCTCTGCCTCTAAGCTAATGAGAAAACAAAACAGAAAATTATGGAACTGAGTAAACATTTGTTTATTTTGTATCTCTTCATTCCAAAAGAACTGGAGCCAGATGTTGAACAATGTGTTTTCTTTTCTACTTCTGAGGCTTTGTTGTACTTTTCTTAAGTGTGCAGTTGTTTGCTTTTTTGATAGGCAGAATCTTTTTTCTTTTAAGTCAAAATATTTTCCCTTTCCAATTTCTGATTGTTTTAAGGCTTAAAAAGCCTTTTAGAAATGTATGGACGTGAGTCTGAGTGAACTCCGGGAGTTGGTGATGGACAGGGAGGCCTGGCGTGCTGCGATTCATGGGGTCGCAAAGAGTCGGACACGACTGAGCGACTGAACTGAACTGAACTGAAATATTCATTTGTATTTTCTGCTACTTTTTTACAGTGTAATGTTTTCAAAACTTTTATCCAAGGTTTTCTTTTGAAGTGTGGTACAACCTAATGATGTCAGTTTTCACAGTAGTTAACCAGTTATCTTAATGTTGTAATATATTAATTTTTTTCTGATTTACTCTTTTAGTCACCTGCTAATCTCTTATGTTTTAGGTTCTGTTTTTGAGCTTTTTCCCCATTTATTATTAGATTTGTACACCTGTACCATGTGGTTTTAACTACTGAACAGTGAAATGATTTTTTACTACTTTTACCAGCATCTTTAACATTTGAAACAGCAGGTTTTTCCCTATACTCTGCTGTAGCCTTAATTGTAAATGATAGAGTCTAAAAATTTAAGTTTTATTTTTTGAATAAAATAAAAATGGTTTTATTTTATGAATAGGTTGAAAAAAATGTGTGAAAAAAGTTATACAACAGTCTCATTTGCATCCTGTCTCCACATGTTTTCTCCCCTTACCTGTACCTGTGTATTTGCCCAGAGTTTCTCCATGTCATTATAAGTAAAAATATAAGTATATGTCTCAAGTTTTATTCATTCTGTTCTGTGCTCTGTTCACATCTTTTAACAAAGTAGATAGATATTTTGTTAGAGATATTGCTGTATTATTTACTCAGAGGGTTTCTGCACTTTTTTTTTTTTTTAATGCAACTCCTAATGTTGTTGGGATTTCCTTTGTAGCTCAGTTGGGAAAGAATCTGCCTGCAATGCAGGAGACCTGGGTTCGATTCCTGGGTTGGGAAGATCCCCTGGAGAAGGAAATGGCAACCCACTCCAGTATTCTTGTCTGGAAAATCTCATGGACAGAGGAGCCTGGCTGGCTACAGTCCATGGGGTCACAGAGTCGGACACGACTTAGCGACTAAACCACCACCACCACCACATGTTGATGCATCCTTGTTATTTTCGGAGTCCTGTTGATGGACACTTTAATTGTTTATAAACTATTGCTGTTGTAGATATGCTACAGTGCTATTTTGAAATCTGTGTGTAGAGCAGTAGAATATATTCCTGGATAAGTATTGCTGAGTGAAAAGGTGAAATCACTTCTGTTATTTGGTAGATATCACCAGATTGTGCCAGTTTGCATTCTTAACAGTCATGTGGAGAGTGCTTATTTCCATAGAGCCTCAGAAACCATGTGTTTTCAAGATTTTGGATTTGTGCCAGTTAGGAGAAATAGTGTATTCATGTAGTTGAGCATCTTTCCATATGTTTAAGGACCATTTGTACTTTTCTGTGAACTTATGTTCTTTGCCCATTTATTGTGTTTTGATCTTTGTCTCTGTTTTTGTACATTTTTAAATCAGTTTGATCAGGCTGTTACCAAATTTAAAGAAATTTTAAGAGCCTTTAGTCTGTTATGAGTTGCAAATATTTTACTAGATTTTCATTTTTATTTTTGACTTTGCTTAATAATTGCCATGCACAAGTTTGTTTTAAATACTGTTAAGAAGTTGATTTTTTATAAAGAAATTTGTCTGATTTCTTCCAATGTGTTTATGCTCTTGTGTTTTTTACATTTAAATCTTTATTCCATTTAGAGTTTGTCTTAATGGATGTTGTGAAAAATGGGTCTTATTTTGTGTTTTTCGTGTGGCTACCCAAATCTCCCACCACTGTGAATTGACAAGTCCATTACTTCATCTATTTGAGATAGCCACCTTTATCACCTATTAAATTTCCATATATTTTGAAATCTTGTTTCTGGATTTTCTGTTTTGTTGTTTGGTTGTTAATCTATCAACTTAAGGAGAATGGACATCCTTTATGATGTGGCATCTTTCTAGAAAAAAAATACGTCATTCTCTTTTTGAGTCACCTTTTTGTGTTCTTTAGAAGTATTGTATAGTTTTCTGAAAACAAATTTGTACATATTCCTCATATATTAATTCTTAGTGTTTTTGTTATGTAAATGGAGCATGAAAACTTAAATCTTTATATATTAATTTTATGCTAGTCATTTAAGAATCTTAATATGTATTTGTTATTTCTGCTTTGTTCTGTTCTGTATGCCCAGTCTCTGTTAACAAAACTCTTTTAGAAGAACTTAAAAAAAACAAAGGTTCATTTCAGGAGGTAATTGAAATACTTGCATGTTTGATCCCCATGAACTTTGTTGGAACCATTAGTTGGGGATTTTAATTTAATCCTCAAACTTTGTCTCCAAGAATTAAGTTGCATTTATTTTTTAAAAGAATTGTTTTTGTGTTTGTAACGACATTATATATTAACTGCGGTTTACAAGAAGGCTAACATTTGAGGTAATGCTGTTTGGAAGGTAGATTTACATGTACTTTTTTGTGATAGTGACTGTACAAAGGAATGAAGATTTTCACTCAGGAATTATTCTCTTGCTTCCTATTCATCCCTGTGTTGGGGCTTGATTGTTAGTACTCATTTCAGTGTGAATAATTTATGTGAATTAAGTTGTTTCTTTGGTACCTGGACATTGTAAATTGTGTTTGTTTTGCCATCCTTGTGTGAGCTTCTTTTCATGAACTAATTAAAAAAAAACTGTATTATGAAAATTTTTAAACAGACATTAAAGTTGAAATAATTTTATAGAGAACATTCATTGCTAGATACTACCAAAGATTTTTCTAAAATTGGCTTCATCACATGGTGTATTTTTCTGTCTCTCTATCCATGTTCATGAGGCTGTTTTAAGATGAAGTAAATATTTAAAACCAAGAATCTGTTGGGTCCTTGGAAAATTATCTAGTTTCTTAACAGGTGCTTATAGGTTATAGGAAGTAGCCCAGTTTTCACAATACATCCTCTAAGGAAGAATTACATTTACTGTATGACTGTGCTCTAGCTTATAGTTCTGCCATACAACCTACTTCCCAAGAGAGTATAAAAATTCTGTTTCTTATTGGCAAGTCTTTTTAGACCAGTTGATTAGCATGAGAATTGCCAGGTGCTTCCAGGGCTTTTTGTGCATATTTTTTATTTCATATCCAAAGCCTGTATACCAGCACCTGCAGTCCAGGTACACTTCAAGTTCTGTTTATTATTAGGATTCTTGAGTAACTGGTAAAGAACACTGTACTTTTCTCATCTTCTCTAAAGTGTCCTGGTTAAGAAGGGCATTTCATATAAGTTGCATTGGGTACTTAAGAGAGGGAACTTAATTGTCTTAAGATAATGCTTTTTCTTACTCTTAGTTCTTTGTATGACAGTTGAACAGTTTGCAGATGTATTAATAGGATAATAATTTATGTGACTAAAATTTTTATTCTCTTAAATCTGTTTTCTTATAAACAACATTTAAAATTTTTAATATTTCTTAGGATTAAAAAATATGAAAGCTGCAGATATTAAAAGATCTAAAATAAAATAGTTTTTTGTTAAAAGGTAATGCATAGTTTCTCTCAATGGTAACATCATTCAAAACTAGTGCAATGTCACAACCCCGATATTGACATCAATGTAGTCAGGATTCAAAACAGATCCATTACTACTGGGATCCCTTATGTCACTCTTTTATAGCCAGACTCCCTTCCTTTCCTCACCAGCTTCTCCTTAAACTCTAGAATCCACTAATGTGAATCTACTAATCTGTTTCCTCATTTTATGATTGTGTCATTTCAAGAATGCTGTATACATAAACTGATACAGTCTTTTTAGGATTGACTTTTTTCACTAGTGTGGTTTTCTGGAGATTCCTACAGATTGCTAGTTATATCAGTAGTTTGTTTTTATGATCGCCTACTGTTTTATAGGGTGAATATACCACATGAGTTTATACTCTTAATGAAGGACATCTGGGATGTTTCTTGTTTTTGGTATTACAAATAAAGCCAATATAAGTGTTCATGCATGGGGGGGAGTTCAATTCAGTTCAGTTCAGTCGCTCAGTCGTGTCCGACTCTCGCGACCCCATGAATCGCAGCACGCCAGGCCTCCCTGTCCATCACCAACTCCCGGAGGTCACTCAGACTCAACATCCATCGAGTCAGTGATGCCATCCAGCCATCTCATCCTCTGTCGTCCCCTTCTCCTCCTGCCCCCAATCCCTCCCAGCATCAGAGTCTTTTCCAATGAGTCAACTCTTTGCATGAGGTGGCCAAAGTACTGGAGTTTCAGCTTCAGCATCATTCCTTCCAAAGAAATCCCAGGGCTGAGCTCCTTCAGAATGGACTGGTTGGATCTCCTTGTAGTCCAAGGGACTCTCAAGAGTCTTCTCCAATACTATGGTTGAAAAGCATCAATTCTTTGGCGCTCAGCCTTCTTCACAGTCCAACTCTCACATCCATACATGACCACAGGAAAAACCATAGCCTTGACTAGACAAACCTTTGTTGGCAAAGTAATGTCTCTGCTTTTGAATATACTATCTAGGTTGGTCATAACTTTCCTTCCAAGGAGTAAGCGTCTTTTAATTTCATGGCTGCAGTCACCATCTGCAGTGATTTTGGAGCCCCAAAAAAGTAAAGTCTGACACTGTTTCCACTGTTTCCCCATCTATTTCCCATGAAGTGATGGGACCAGATGCCATGATCTTTGATTTCTGAATGTTGAGCTTTAAGCCAACTTTTTCACTCTCCCCTTTCAGTTTCATCAAGAGGCTTTTGAGTTCCTCTTCACTTTCTGCCATAAGGGTGGTGTCATCTGCATATCTGATGTTATTAATACTTCTCCCGGCAATCTTGATTCCAGCTTGTGTTTCTTCCAATCCAGCGTTTCTTATGATGTACTCTGCATATAAGTTAAATAAGCAGGGTGACAATATACAGCCTTGACGTACTCCTTTTCCTATTTGGAAGCAGTCTGTTGTTCCATGTCCAGTTCTAACTGTTGCTTCCTGACCTGCATGCAGGTTTCTCAAGAGGCAGATCAGGTGGTCTGGTATTCCCATCTCTTTCAGAATTTTCCACAGTTTATTGTGATCCACACAGTCAAAGGCTTTGGTATAGTTAAGAAAGCAGAAATAGAATTTTTTCTGGAACTCTCTTGCTTTTTCCATGATCCAGCGGATGTTGGAAATTTGATCTCTGGTTCCTCTGCCTTTTCTAAAACCAGCTTGAACATCAGGAAGTTCACAGTTCACATATTGCTGAAGCCTGGCTTGGAGAATTTTGAGCATTACTTTACTAGCGTGTGAGATGAGTGCAGTTGTGCGGTAGTTGGAGCATTCTTTGGCATTGCCTTTCTTTGGGATTGGAATGAAAACTGACCTTTTCCAGTTTTGTGGTCACTGCTGAGTTTTCCAAATTTGCTGGCATATTGAGTGCAGCACTTTCACAGCGTCATCTTTCAGGATTTGAAATAGCTCCACTGGAATTCCATCACCTCCACTAGCTTTGTTCGTAGTGATGCTTTCTAAGGCCCACTTGACTTCACATTCCAGGATGTCTGGCTCTAGGTCAGTGATAACACCATCGTGATTATCTGGGTCGTGAAGATCTTTTTTGTACAGTTCCTCTGTGTATTCTTGCCACCTCTTCTTAATATCTTCTGCTTCTGTTAGGTCCATACCATTTCTGTCCTTTATCGAGCCCATCTTTGCATGAAATGTTCCCTTGGTATCTCTAATTTTCTTGAAGAAATCTCTATGGAAGAGATCTCCCATTCTGTTGTTTTCCTCTATTTCTTTGCATTGATCGCTGAGGGAGGCTTTCTTATCTCTTCTTGCTATTCTTTGGAACTCTGCATTCAAATGCTTAGATCCTTCCTTTTCTCCTTTGCTTTTAGCTTCTCTTCTCTTCACAGCTATTTTTAAGGCCTCCTCAGACAGCCATTTTGCTTTTTTGCATTTCTCTTCCATGGGGATGGTCTTGATCCCTGTCTCCTGTATGGTGTCACGAACCTCATTCCATAGTTCATCAGGCACTCTATCTATCAGGTATAGGCCCTTAAATCTATTTCTCACTTCCACTGTATAATCATAAGGGATTTGATTTAGGTCATACCTGAATAGTCTAGTGGTTTTCCCTACTTTCTTCAATTTCAGTCTGAATTTGGTAATAAGGCGTTCATGATCTGAGCCACAGTCAGCTCCTGGTCTTGTTTTTGTTGGCTGTATAGAGCTTCTCCATCTTTGGCTGCAAAGAATATAATCAGTCTGATTTCGGTGTTGACCATCTGGTGATGTCCATGTGTAGAGTCTTCTCTTGTGTTGTTGGAAGAGGGTGTTTGCTATGACCAGTGCATTTTCTTGGCAAAACTCTATGGGGGGAGTAATATGCACTAATTATTACATTTTTGTGTTTTCATTATATTTACCTCATTTATCAAAGTTTTGGCCTTTTATAATAAATTATGCACTTTATGAAAATTCATTGAGTTGTATACTTTTGGGTACATTCTGTATGTTATACTTCAGTAAAACATTTTACTTAATACATTTTCCCCCTTCTTTGGGGTTTATTTAGGTTGGATTCAGATGCCGAGGACATAGTACTTCCTCAGAAAGAAGACAAAATTTGCAAAAGAGACAAGATAATAAGCAGTTAAATCCCAGCCAGTCTCACAGAGGCGACCCAAATTCTGAGTCTCTATATTTTGAGGTACTTATTTCAAACTGTAAATTATTACAGTAAATGTTCCCATTCAGAAATTAATTTTTATTACATTATGATAAGTACCTTTTTATGTCTTAACCCATCACTGCTGTTAGATTGTAAGTTACTTAGAAGTATTGACTCACGTTTTTTCTTGGTTATATATAGTTAGTCTAAACATTAGCTTTATTAATGTTTATTTTTAAATTTTTGTCATGAATAGTCATCATTTTGAAATAACATGCAGAGATAGAACTTAATTTTATATAAATTTCACCTAATATGAATCTTCTCCCCATCTTTAATTATCAGTGTTGAGTCTCTTTTGTTAAGGCTTTCAAATTTGAAAATAGTTAAATCTGGTTAATTTGTACTGCTAGTCAAGGGAGTCTTGAGAAGGAAGATAAAAGGCTATTTTACTTTCTCTAATAGGCAGACGCTTTATATTCTAATGGCAGTGTTTTTATTACTTATTCATCTAACTGGCACTCATTGGAGGCCTGTTATGTATTTAGGAAGGTGCTCTGCATGATGCATTAACATGAAGAAACACACTACCCTTAGGGAGATTGCTGTGTGAAGAGCAATGTAGGCATGCACACACCTGGTGATTCTTAGGTGTGGTTAGAGTTGAGAGGAGTAGTAAGTTTTGGGTTTGAGGCAGGATAGGGTTAGCGTTTGGAATAGGTTTTAAAGAATGAGTAGAGTTTGTGTCAAGATGGTAAACAACATCCCAGGTAACTCATTTGAATAACTCATTTTTGTTAACATAGTTTCTATAAAATGGCTTAATAGTTGCATTTTAAATATACGGAAGCCAGAGGCTAGAGATGAGTAATATGTTCCATAAACTTGATAATTGCCCTAAAGGACTTGAGAGTGCATCTGAAGTATTATATCAAGAACGGTACCTGTGGCAGATTTTTTATTTACACTTAATCATGATTCATTCCATAGTTATATTTGAAGATATTAGATAATTTTCAGTGTAAAGGTGGATATTGGTTAAGAAATTACTCTGAATAGGAAATTTATTTTTATTTTTTAACTTTTAATCTTATTTCTAGGTATATGTAGCAGTGGGACAGGGAATGTATTAATGAAATTCATATTAAGCCATTTCTTTAAAATCCAAATTATGTGAAATGTGATAAAAATCCTTTTTGAATTTCTTTTTATTTACTTTGGGTAATACCTTGGGTAGAATTATTAATAAAAATGGAGTTATAGATACAGAAATCCAAAGGATGGATGTGTGGATATGTCCTCATCCTTGAATAATTAAATTAGCTTTGTGTTAGCCTATGAGAAATGAGACTTCCTTTTTAAGACTCACTTAAAATAGTTCAATACTGAGTTAATTACTTGAGTTGATTACTTCCCCATTTCTCATTACTCTCAAGCATTATAAAAGGTTGTTCTTAAGAATTTATTGCTTTGGACTGTGTTTTTACTTAAAATGTGGAACTGTTTCAGGATCAAGATGGATTTCGAGAACTAAGTGAGAATGGAAATGCTAAAGATGAGAATATGCAACAGAAACTTTCTTCAAAAGTAGTAAGTGACTTTTAAAAATGATAAGTAAAATGTATGAATGTCTTTTGAGCCATGATTGTGTTGGAAAGAAATACTACAGGGAAGTATAAAGACTTGGGCAGATGGTATTGAAGAAACACTGTATTTAGTACTGATTTAGTATTTTCAATGTAGCCAGAACAGACACTGTCCTTTGAAATCTGTAGTTCCATTTCAGAGAAGTAAATACCATTTATTAAATGACATCATGCGACATACAGTCCCTGCTAAAATTTCCCCAGTTGTAAAACTTTACTTTGGAGTGCTTTTGTTTTTAGTACAGAATCCAGACGCTTATATCACCTACTGCAGTATGCTGTTATGTCGCTATCATTTTCCAGTCTGCTAGTCTAGAATGGTCCTACCACCTCACTCTGTTCTTTATGACATTGAATCTTTTGAACAGTCTAGCCCAGTTATACTGTAGAACTTCTCACATTCTAGATTGTCTTTCCTTATGATTAGATTTTTATGGAATCACTAAAAAATGGTTTTCTCTGGTTATCATAGTTGGATGATTTACCAGAAAACTCACCAATCAATATAGTTCAGACTCCAATTCCCATTACAACCTCAGTTCCTAAACGTGCAAAAAGTCAAAAGAAGAAAGCTTTAGCAGCAGCCCTTGCCACCGCTCAAGAATATTCAGAAATAAGTATGGAGCAAAAAAAACTACAGGTATGTATTCATTTTTATGAATAAATATGGTAGTTTATTTGGTAAGTTTGAGGGAGAGGGTGGATGGAAGAGTGACAAATACAATTATCTTAAATTGCCACTTTTTTTTACCTTATCGCATGGCTTGCAGGATCTTAGTTCCCCGGCCAGGAATTGAACCCGCACCCTCCACAGTGAAAGCGTGGAGTCCAGACCACTGGACTGCCAGGGAATTCCCTTAAATTGTCACATTTTCATACTATAACAAAAATGTTTTCATATTTATCTTGCAGGAAGCTTTATCAAAGGCAGCTGGAAAAAAGAATAAAACACCTGTGCAGCTAGATTTGGGGGATATGTTAGCAGCTCTGGAAAAGCAACAGCAAGCCATGAAAGCACGGCAAATTACTAATACCAGACCTCTGTCATATACAGGTAATATTCATCTGAGCAATATGTTATTTCACTTTGGTAATATATTTTGGATATTGTTAATCTAAATTATATATACCTAAAAAAAAAAAAAATCCAGAGTCTAATTACTCAGCAGCTCCTCTCCTGCCACACTGTTACCTCCCTTTCATTCACCCTAACCCCCAGTCTATCTTTAAAGGAGCGATCTTCTTCAAATATAAGTTCAAAACTCTCCAGCAACTCCTCATCTCACTTGGAGTGAATCCGGAGTTCTAAGTCATATCTCAGCTGACCCTGTCACCTTTTGGCCCTCCCCACCATTCTCACTTGGCACAAACTGCTTTAGCCACTTAGCCCCTTGCTGTTCCACAGACAGTTCTAATGTGCTTCTAGCGCAGTTCTTGAGGCTTGCTCTTTCCTTTACCTGGAACTCTCTTCCCTCAGACATCAGTATAGTGTGTTCCCTCAGGCCCTCTGGATTTCTGTTCAGATTTGTCAGTTGGTACATATCATTGACCAGCTTTGAAGGTAGCAGTAAGGACCACAAGTAATTTGGCTCTATAACTGTTAAATTATCCAATTTAAAACCAAATGGGAAACCTAGGAGTTCTGATCAAATTTTGTGTGTATGTGAGAGAAAGAGAGTGAGTGGGAAGGAGGGAGAAAATGATCTTGCTTTCTCCTGAAACAGTTCTTTTTAACAAACCTCATCAGAGTTAGGCTCAGCAGCTTTGAAGTGCTCCCTCATTTGTTTTCATAGTCTTTGTTTTAGGAGGATGAGGAATAAGATAAAGGAAAGAGAAAGGCACCAATAAAAAACACTGATGTTGAGAGGCAGAATTGAATTTTCTGTTTCTTTTGTTCCTATATAAAGGATCTACTGTTTTTAAACAAAAAGATAAGTAACAGTTTATAACTTTAATTGTGTATGCAAAAGGTTTAAACCTATAGTTAATTACCCATCCAGTATGAACCTTAGCTTAGAGTAACTGTTAGTAAAAATAACATTGAATACATTCTAGGCTTTAGAGTTACATGCTGTTGAGATGAGGAGAGTGGTAGTAACATCTTACTAAGAGTAAAGGAGCCTAGGAAATGGAACTGAGAGTTAGCAGTGTTCGGGGTCAGTGTGGTCTAGGGGCTGCATGCGGGGGCTTTGGATTTGAACTATCTCCTGGATCCTGTTCTTCCATGTATTTCCTTGGCGAGTTATTTAATCTTCCTGTGCTTCAATTTCCTCATATTAAAATAGAGATAATACAGTACCTGCTTCAGGATTGTTTTGAGGGAATAAATGGGATGATACATGTAAAGTGCTCAGTAACGTGTAACTAATTATTTAGGGGAAAAGACTATTAGTCTGTGATATTTCAAGTGGCTTATTATATTACAACTTTGATTCATTTAACACATGTTACTATATACAAATGTAATTATCTACAAGCAAAGCATGGTGTCAGGAACTGTGGAATTACAGATATGATTATGATATGTCTGTGGTTAAGATTTATAGTGTAGTCAGAAAGATATAAACACATAGCTCATAAAAAGCAGTGCTTCAGGAAAGGTGCTAGCAAAGTTTAATGAACTTATAGAAGAAAGAGTGATTTATGTCAACAGGGCCATATGGGGAAGATGTTATAAATGACTTCATATGTGATTTGAACTGGACTTTGAAGGGAGAGTAAAGTTCTTGAAAGATAGAAATGAGGTTAACCTCTAACCTGTCACCATGTTTAAATTTGTAAGGGTTGATTACAAAGAAATCAGCTTTCTTTGGAAGTCCAAAAGAAGGATAGGACTATGGCAGAGATGTAAAGGATTTTAAGAAAGTTAATAGGATTTTTTAATTGATGGAATGTGGCAACAAGTCAAAGATGACTCCAGACTCTCTGACTTAGAGCATTGTGTTGGTGGTATGGGATGGTTCCAAATAGACTAAGGATCATGGAATAAGAATTTTCTTGGGAAGAACAGACTCTGGTCCTGTTGTATTTGAAATGTTAGTTAGGGACATCTTGGTGGTTCCTATTTAACATAGTTAGGTATATGCAGTTCAGGTTAGAAGTCAATAAATTTCAAATAGGGATGATTGTTGTAATTGGAAATATATAAGATTGTTAGGGGAGAGAAAAATTAGGATAAAAGATGTAGAACACTCAGACTTAAAACACAGAAGGAAGAAGAACCAGAAAAACAGGTTTGAGAAAAGGTAAGAAAAATAGAATGGAATGTAACAGAAGATGAGGATAGAATTTTCAGAAAGAGGAAGGATATGGTCTTTGGTAACACATGCTAAAAAGAAAAAAACGAGTAGAGCAAAGACTCAGAATTAGATTTGGCGATTGTAAAATTATATGTGATCTAGGCAATAGCAGTTTCAAGAAAGTGGGTAAGGCAGGGGCCAGATTATAATGATTTGAAAAGTAATGGGAAAGCCGACTATTTGGAAGTTACAGAAAGAGAGAGGGAGTTGGTGGTGCCTTAGAAGCCATTCAGGGGAGAGGTTTTGTTGGTTTGCCTGCCTTTTTTCATCCTTTCATGTAGAGGAGATTTTACCTTCTTCTGGGGAGTTAGGGAAGAACTTGAAAGATTAAAGGGGAAAGGGATAGAGCAAAATCTTTGAGGAATTAATCCTGAGATGGGATTACTAGCAGAAGTGGTTGGTGAGCCTTGAGTGGGAGTAAGGATGCCTGCCACCTCCTCTCAGGTGGCTTAAAAGCTTATATTGGAAAGCATCTGCTCAGGGAAGTAACAGGAAAGCTTTTCTGCTAGAGTGAGGGGATTGAGATGATTAATAGAGGCAAGGTTTACTGAAGGATGGGCGGTATGCACTGGAGAATGAGGGTATCAATCAGGCATAAACGAATTGCTTGACTAGTACTGAAGAATACAGCTGAGAGGGAAAAGCATCATTTTTTACCGACAGGCTGAAATGAGGAGTGACAGTACTTACCTTATATAAGGGTCATTCTTAGATTCATTAGCAATAAGAAGAGGTACAGAGTTTTGAAATTTCAGAGGTAGAATGGTTCTTTGGAGCTGTATCTGAGGGACATTGCACGGCCAAATACTGCTTCTGCTATTATGATGTCAGTTTTCCACAAGAAGAGGATGTTCTTGTTCTTAGACGTTTATCATTAGAAATTTTGAAACTGTGTGTGGAGTTGGCCATAAGAGTAAAATTAATGTTCTTGTTTGGTTTTAGTGGTCACTGCAGCTTCTTTCCACACTAAAGACTCTACTAACAGAAAACCTTTAACCAAAAGTCAGCCCTGTTTGACATCCTTTAATTCTTTGGACATTACTTCCTCTAAAGCAAAAAAAGGAAAAGAAAAGGAAATTGCAAAACTAAAACGGCCCACAGCACTTAAAAAGGTAAATCAAAACCTGGGGATGATTATTTTACAGGATAAATAAGGGTTTAAATCTGTTTTGCAAATGTAGTTGTGGCATTTTAGCCAACAAATTACTGTGGAAAGTTTGTTAAGCATGTATCTTCATGATGACTAGTTAGTTAATTTGAGGTTAGGGTCTCAGCATCATGACTATTTTTCTGTGTTGACCAAGGCTCTGGAGAATAAGTTCTGTCTGTAAGGTTAAAACAGAAAAAATTAAACATTTAGGTATCCAAAAACTTTGGACCCTAGAAATCAGAAGCCTGAGATTCTGGTACCAACTTAGTACTTAGTACTTAGTGTTTTGTTTTATCAAGCCTTTCTTATCTTTATCTTCTTCATCTTTAAGTTGGGGATAATATCTGCTCTCTTTAATTCAGTTTTGTTATTAGGAGGAGCAGGATGAGATAATATATAACCAAATAAATCTAATGTAACTCTGTGGTCTGGTTTCCACACTTTTAATTTTACCCATTTTGAGGAAAGCCCTAGTTTGTCAACTCGGATTTAAAGAATGAAGCAGATCTGGTTTAATAGCTTGTAGCATTATATTGCCTCCCTTTATTTTGGATATAGTACTTCCTTCAGCTTCACTGCCTAAAATTACATTTACATTTTTGCCAGTTTCCACGTAGCCAGACAAAATCCTCATGTCCTTTTTTTAAGTGTATAATAGTGAACATTTTAATCATTCAGTACATACTTAAAGAGTAATTTAAGACTGGTAATGACTTTTAGGTTATTTTGAAAGAAAGAGAGGAAAAGAAGGGCCGTTTAACTGTGGACCACAATCTTTTGGGATCTGAGGAACCAGTAGAAATGCACTTAGATTTTATTGATGATTTGCCGCAAGAGATTGTTTCCCAGGAAGGTAAGATCACTCCTTTTCCCTTTCTTCTCGTAAAATGGTCCAGAGTTTTTTAATTGGTAGGTAACAGCACATCACTAGTTATTCTCCTAAATGTGCTCCATGTTTTATCTAAGTTTTTTTTTATGTTTGAGAGTTTATTTGGAAGATGCTTCTGTAAGGAGATATTTAAAGGAGGGGCAGGTGTTAATAGTAGGTCTGTGGCAGTTTTGAAGCTTAAATCCTGAATTTATTGTGTACTCTCATAATTATGATCTCACTAATGTCTCCTCTGTAACTGTCACAGCTCCTTTTGTCTTCTTTTATATCCAGAACACAGTTGGCTGTCTTTTCTTTGCAGGACTGCAGTTGACCCTTGAACAATGCAGGTTTGAACTGCACAGGTCCACTTGTACACAGATATTTTTCAGTTAATTTTGTGGAATTAACACATATGCTACAAAGAATTGTAAAGCTTGTTGCGGTGCAGAGTCCAGTTGGTTGATAGGATTCAGTCCCATACAGTGGGTAACCAGAACATGATTCCAAATGGGACCTCAGGAAAACTGCAAATGCCTTCAAAAATTTATACTACTGTGAAAGAAAGATTTTGAGAGAGGACTGACTAGGTCCCTTTTTCTACTGCTATTCTTCAAATTTCAGCAAAATATTTAAATCTGGTTTACACGTAGATGTAGTACCAATGTTCCATTGGGTTTAGAAAAATAAATTTACTTCTAAGAATTATTCCAATATAGTTGGTTAGAATTCTTCTTTACTCTCAATTAAACATCTTTCCCTTTGTATTTAGGTGTTATCTAATTATCCATTCATTCAACAAGTGTTTTTGAATACTTAACTGTGTGTACTTTAATAACTGGAGTGGGGGTGGGAAGCTCAGGAAATGTAATAAAGCTGTGTAGTGGGCCTTCCCTGTTACAATAAATTTACAGTCTAGCAGAGACATAAGGTGTATATATAATTTTGCAAATTAATGGACTGGACAAATACTAACTCATTTCCTGAGTTCATTTGTTTGAGAAGGAAGCAGTAACTAAAGGAAGCAATTGAGTCAAAAGATGACAAACGTGGCTACCTGAGCACAGGAGCAAAGACCAGATGAAAGAGAAACTTGGGTGGTGCTTGGAGGGTCAGGAGTGGTGTGGAGGGAATGGGAGAGGTAGAATCATCATTGCTAGCAGCAATGGGAATTTTAAGGCTGTTTAAAAAATTATTTCTAAGAAAGAGGTGGAAAAATATTAGGAGGCAGGTAATATGATCCGGAAAGAGGTGCAGAAGCAAATACGTCATTTTGTTCTTCAATTTAGATCCTCTAAGGGTACGTGTTTAGGTTACTTTGCCTTCTCTCATCTTTTCTGTGAAGACTTATAGGCTGTGCTTGATTTTTTTTCAGAGTATATTTTAAGACCTAATAGGAAGATTTGATATTTGTAGTATATGAGAAATGTTTGTGACAGGAGCAATGCCCAACTTGGTAGCTTCTGGAGAATTTGAAAGTGACACAAAAGATACTGCCATTCTAAGTTGTTTTGATTGGTGTAGGGCTTTTCAGCATTTGAAATTCCTAAATTCTTTCTCCTCACCCCACTTCTCCACAGATACTGGACTGAGCATGCCCAGTGATACATCCCTGTCTCCAGCAAGTCAGAACTCTCCATACTGTATGACACCTGTGTCCCAAGGCTCTCCAGCTAGTTCTGGGATAGGCAGTCCAATGGCATCTTCAACAATAACCAAAATCCACAGCAAAAGATTTAGAGAGTAAGTTTTAGTCTCTATTGAGGTTGAATAGTTTAAATATCTTGATTGTAGTCCTGAATTTAATATTGTTATTATTTCTTGGTGGGTTGAGCCAACAATACCAGAGATCTTTCAGATTTAGTTTAACAGCTGGTTTTATTATATGGAAAACATTTTATCTGTGTTCATGTGAAAGCAATTTGACAATAAATATTCTTTTTATAGCAACTAGTGTTCATCCCTAGGAAATTTGGCCTCTTAGAGCTTATCTATAAAATGCCATACTATGACATTTTCCCTCTCCAGTGCTTTTGCTTTTCGGTTTATATTGTCCTTCAAAAAAACTCTCTAACCAATGACAATTCTAAGACCCTACTATATGAAGTCAACCTATTACCTAAAGCTATTAGTTTTTAAGTGTATATTTCTAAGTTTTAAAATGCCATCTGTGAATAATCTTGAACTGACAGTCATTGCTCTGAAGGATTTGGGAATATGAACATTTGTGTGGATGAATTAATTTTACCTTTATTCTTTCTTGCTTATGAAAGAATCCCAGCGTAAGAGTAATGTGAATTCAAACCACAATGATTTGTTCTGTTCCTTTTTTTTATATTGCTGTTTTAAGCAAATACCACCTAGATTTGAAAAGTTAATTACTTAAGTGTCAAATAACAGATACAGGGAAAATAAATACTTGGAGAATAAGATTTTGTTCATGTATGAAATAAACAGCTTGGAAGAAAAGCAGAATAAAGAAAGTGCATTTTTGGCATTTTATTCTTTAATTGCATTCCTTAATTTTGTATACTTTATTAATCTTGTCTGGTTGTATCTTCTGTTCTGAAGTAATGTCATACTCGTATGTATTTAAACATTTTTCACATAAACATTAGAAAAACCTCCATTATTTTTTTCACTAGAGAAAGGCAAGCCTGGATTTTCTCACCATATAATGTTATTTACAAGTGGCAATTTGCTGGCCTGGCATTCTTAGATTAGAAATTACCCCAGTTCTCTTTGTTAAATACCTACTTGTGATAGAGATTATGGATGAGAACTAGCAAAGTAGAATATATAAGTAGTTTACTTTCATGGGGTCACAAAGAGTTGGACACGACTGAGCGACTGAACTGAACTGAACTTACTTTAACCTAAATGACTTCCTTACCCTTGAAATTAAGGACTGTAGTGGCTTTGCACTTCACCTCGTGTTTTCTGAGCTGTTGAGTTCAGTTCAGTCACTCAGTCGTGTCCGACTCTTTGTGACCCCATGAATTGCAGCACACCAGGCCTCCCTGTCCATCACCATCTCCCGGAGTTCACTCAGACTCAGGTCCATCAAGTTGGTGATGCCATCCAGCCATCTCATCCTCTGTCGTCCCCTTCTCCTCCTGCCCCCAATCCCTCCCAGCATCAGAGTCTTTTCCAATGAGTCAACTCTTCTCATGAGGTGGCCAAAGTACTGGAGTTTCAGCTATAGCATCATTCCTTCCAGAGAAATCCCAGGGCTGATCTCCTTTAGAATGGACTGGTTGGATCTGAGCTGTGGCCATATGTTATCTCACAAAGAGCCCCATTCAGTTGCTTTGCCCAGTATAAGGGCATGTGACTTTTACCTTGAAGATCTCTTTGGTTTTGACTTCAATTTAATTACTGAATTCATCTTCTCTAGTCATAGATTTTCAGGGTTAGAGGGACCATGGAAGCTGTCATCCCTGTTTTTATGGTTCAAGAAGCCAGTGCCTAGAGACTGTGATATATCCAAGCATGGATGAGGAACTGTTGGTATTAGGCATTTGGTTAGCTTTTATGAAATCACTGTGTTTCTTATTAGAGGCATCCTTAGTATTCATTGGAATAAAATAACTTTATGCATTATCTCCTTACCAAAAAATGCCTGTTTTTATCTAATAGAAGGCTAATATTTGATTCATACCGTTAGGAATTTAGTAATTAGGTGTTTAGATAGTACTTCCTAGAGGTCTGTCCTTTACATAAAAGCCGATCTGTTCTAATTCAGAAGAACTCTGTTATTTTTCTCATTGATTGAAGTATTTAGGAGATTAAGACTTGTTTTTTTTTTTAAATGAAAACCTGTTGCTGGATGTATTTTTTTCCTAAGTAATTTTATAATTACCTATTTTTGATTTCCTTTACAGGTATTGTAATCAGGTTCTTTGTAAAGAGATTGATGAATGTGTGACTCTTCTTCTTCAAGAACTTGTCAGCTTCCAGGAACGCATCTATCAAAAGGATCCTGTGAGAGCAAAAGCAAGGAGACGGCTGGTTATGGGTCTTAGAGAAGTTACGAAACATATGAAGTTAAACAAGATCAAGTGTGTTATAATTTCTCCAAATTGTGAAAAGATCCAATCCAAAGGTATGAGCATTTTACTTCTGAAGTCTCTTGATATTTATATAGTATAATTGTGGAATATGTAGTGACTTTTAAAAGTGGAAGCCATTTGTCTTCTTTAGGAGAGTTTAGGTATAAAACATAGTATTGAATATGAGGAAAGAAAATGAAATATTTCACTTATTTCATTTTAATAAAATTGAGAACAGATTGTAAAGAAAATCCCCATTTATGAACCCTGGTGAAGGATTTAGGTTGAGCCAACCAAGTGTCCTCTTTGTTGTAAAAGTTTTTTCAGTAGAATTTATTTACAGAGATAAAGAAATGCACTCTTACAAGTTTACTACTTTAAAAATTTTTACATTACCCTTGATAGCTCTTTTCTCTTAAAAAGAATTAGGAAAAAGATGAAAGTTTCTGCTTGTGTTTATGGTGGAAATTTGTATCAGAAATCAGCGGTAACAGAGGTCTTTGGGTGAGCCAGCACACAAGTACTTTGTTCCATGTCGTGCACCCTTTTTTGTCCTTTTCTCATGGAAGAGCCGCTTCAGATGATTGGAATAGACAGATGCATCAATAGCAGTAACAGGCATATTCTGCACAGGGGGGACATACTAGTAAAAACAGTCATTTATAATCCGTCTTCCTGCCTGTGATGGCTGCTTACATGAGCTGAGAGATTGGATAAAAGGCATCAGCTACTATTAACAATTTTAATTAAAAAAATGAAAAGTATTTATTATATTGAAATTTGATTCCTGTTGTGCTAATCCCTGTGGAGAAACAAAAATACTGGCATTACAGGAATATGGTATTTAACTGGGGAGAAAGAAAATATGTACCTATAGCCATAGATAGGAAAATGTGTGGAACAGCCTAAGTGACCCCAAGCATTCATAGAATCCTTTGCTGCTGTGTCTTTTGCTTTAGCTCTAGGGTGCTGAAATAGCTTCATTTAGGAAATAACTAAAATAAAACCTCTGTGTCTCAGGTGGCCTGGATGAGGCTCTCTATAATGTTATAGCCATGGCACGGGAACAAGAAATTCCATTTGTGTTTGCCCTTGGAAGAAAAGCTCTAGGTCGCTGTGTGAACAAGCTGGTTCCTGTTAGTGTAGTGGGAATCTTCAACTACTTTGGTGCTGAGGTAAGACTTAGAAGACACAGTCCCTCAGTGTCCTCGCCACCACCCCCATAGTACGTTTTCTTTGGATACATGCCAGTGTTGTGTTTGAGAATTTGCAGAAGTGATACGGTGACTCTCCAGGAATGAGTGGAAAATTCTTGAGTGTTACATTTCCTTTTTTAGTGTTGAAAACATGTAAGTTAATCCTATAGCATTTTGAAAAGATTTTAGCTCATATTTCTGCCTCAGTGGGTTTTTTTTTTTTTTTTTTCTGGGTTCAGATATGTAGTACTTGATAATACATATAATTGCTGGGTAAAGATGTCCAGTATTGTGTAATGTAAAATAATTTTCTTCACTTTATATGCTGGGTTTATTGTATGCTATTAGGAGTCAAGCGAGAAAAGAACCCTTTACTTGGAGAAGATTTTCCTTTAGAAAACCAAATTCCTAAACGTGTTGAGAGAATAGTTCTTCACCTATGATAGTTGTCTTCCTCTCATAGTCTGCTAACACAGACTTTGCCCATAGGAGCTGCTAAATGATAATGTTACTTATTTAGACTAATGCTTATTAACTGATATCATAAGATTGGTAATTTTTTTTGTTTTAATATGTGGGGTTCTTTTTAGTGCATTATTTGACTTCATTGTGATTTTTTACATTGACGTGTTTTCAGTTATATTTGTTTTAAATTGTATACAATCTGGTGCATAAAATAAGACTTTTATATGAAGTTGAAGCTAAAGTATTTTGTGCCACCGCTGATGAACAGTTTTCCCTCTTCTCAGCCATACTATTTGTGTATATTTAAGTGTCTCTTTCCTATCCAGTCACTATATTTGTATGGTCCCATCCCCCTATTTATTCAGTTTCTCTCTCACTTCCCATTAAATTTCCTGTGTACCCACCTACTCTGTACAGTCATGTGATTAATATTTGTGCTTGCCACAGGAACCCATGCTTTTCTCAGTTATAGATATCACACTGCCTTGCTGTAGTTCGTGTGTTTCTTCATGTAACTGAATTCCTTGCAGGCAGGCCCCTTGTCTTTGTGTCTGACAACCTTTTACCTTAGTTGGGAATGAACAGGTGATAAACGTTTAATAAATTGTGTGGTAGATGTATATCTGCCTGCTATGTGAAACTATATCTGAGGATGTGGATGGTAAACAGTAAATAGGTCCATGGTAGAGACACATAGGCTTCCCAGGCGGCTCAGTGGTAAAGCATCAGTCTGCAATGCTGGAGGCGCAGGTTCAATCCTTGTGTCATGAGGATTCCCTGGAGAAGGAAATGGCAACCCTCCCCAGTATTCTTGCCTGGGAAATCCCATGGACAGAGAAGCCCAGCAGGCTGCAGACCATAAGGTCGCAAAAGAGTCAGACACAGCCTAGTGACTAAATAAAACAAATGACATGTAATAAAAATGTAGTCCTTTTTTGTTCACTGTTCAAGTTTGTGGAATAGGATCGAGCTCAGGAAAAGTAGACATGTTTGTTTTTAACTGTATTGACTTCTTACTGAATTAGATGTATTAAGTTATTTGAATGTTTTATATTATAAAATGTTTGCCAGTTTTATTTGTACATTGCTTTACTTGCCTTTTCCATTGTGCAGTAGGTGAGTTACTGTTTACCAAACACTTTCAAAGAATGGAGGTCAAGGAAATACTGATACATGGTCAAGTGTGTCTACTTGCAGTAAATATGGTAGCCCATCTAAGTTAAATTTACCATCTAGTAAGACTAACCTTTGAATTAAGCTTTTGGTCTTTACACTGCTACTAGAGACTTTTATTCCCTAACGGCTTCTCTCTCTTCAATTGTGCTTTCTTTTCTATCATTTTACTTCCAACAGTTTCTGTGTTTTATTGTATTATAAAACCAATGTAAATCTTAAAATTACATATCCATGTGCCTGTTTTCTTTGTTGGCTTCACTTAAGTGCATGATTTGTTGAATATTGCAAAGAAATATTTATGACATGTTACATGTTTTTAATGAAATCCATCCTCCGGTGGCTCAGACAGTAAAGCGTCTGCCTCCAAAGCGGGAGACCCAGGTTCAATCCCTGGGTTGGGAAGATCCCTTGGAGAAGGAAATGGCAACCCACTCCAGTATTCTTGCCTGGAAAATCCCATGGATGGTGGAACCTGGTAGGCTACAGTCCATGGGGTTGCAAAGAGTTGGATACGACTGAGCGACTTCCCTTTCACTCCTTCCTTGTTAAAATTAAGTAAATCCTGAATATATTTTTGATACTGCTGTCACCCACCTCTCTTCAAAAATCAAAACAATTAGCAACAGTGTTTATTGTACCTGCTGCTATAAAGAATTTAAGCTGCAGCTGGGTAAAGCATGCTACTTATGTTTTTTCTTCTCAAGTTTAATTTATAGAGACATGTTTTTCCATAACATTATGGCACTTTTTTTTACCAGGCTTTCATGTTATGGTTTATACTTAAATGACAGTGCTTTATTTAGAAAAAGACAGTTGTACTGTACTTTTCCCCCATTTTCTAAAAACATAATTTTATGTACATAATTAAACATATTCTTATAGGTAGCCAGATTGTATCTACCATCTGAAATTTTTTACTTGATGTGTGGGTATATATATTGCATTATGATACTAAATCAAGACATTAAGGAGGAATAGAATGTTGTTAAATTGTGATGTAAGAACCACTAAAAGGACCTTCTTATAGCTTAGATGGTAAAGAATCTGCCTGCAATGCAGGAGACCCGGGTTCGATTACTGAGTCAGGAATATCCCCTGGAGGAGGACATGGCAACCCACTCTAGTATTCTTACCTGGAGAATCCCATGGACAGAGGAGCCTGGTGGGCTACAGTCCATGGGGTCACAGAGAGTCAGACATGACTAAGTGACTAACACACACACACACGCACACACGAACCACTAAGTTGTTCTTTAATTATCCTTTTGTGACTGTGGAAACTTCAGTTTGCTTTAGATATTGTTATACCTCCTTGTTACTGAAGTACAATTGTAATGCAATATGAATTTTGCTGTTTTACTAACACATGTGTGCTCCATTACTTACCATTTCACTGGGATTGATAATTCTATTCATGTTCATTCTGTTTTGCTGATGGAAGAACATCTGGTTAACTCTATATTGTATTTCTAGGTTCTTTATTCAGTTTTTATAATTTGCCTTTCATCGTTCTCACGGCCCAGCTAGCCAAACACTAGCTAGCCAATCACTTGACTTGTATTTGGTCTTTTTTAAAGCAGCATTCTTTCAACAAACAAACAAACATTATAGGGAGCTTTTAATTCCTATGGAGACTGACATCTCCTTCTGCATCCTTGGACATCACCCTGCATACACCCATTCTCTTATATTCGAACCCATATACTATTCTTCACTGCTCCCCAAACAAGCCTTGAACTTTATTAAGTCTGTGCCTTTGTTTATGGTTTTGCATGCTTGGCTAAAAATGCACTGTCTCCACCCCTCAAAGCTGTGCCAGATTTTCAAGGCATATATCAGGTGTTACATTGCTTTATGAACTCTTCACTGATACCCAGCAGTTAGATGTTTCCTCCAAAAGCTAAACACTTTGCACATTTCTAGGTATTTAAGGTATTGTGCCTTGAATCGTTATTGTCTCCTGTCCTCTCCTTTCAGCCATATAGAAGGTTCCTTGAGAGCAGAGTGGCGGTTCCAGTAGTCTCTGTACCCACTGTAGTGCTAGATGCTATAGCGTGCAGTTGTTGAATTAATAAACTCTGTTGAGTTAATAAACTCTGCAAGAACTTGAATATAGTGCATAATTTAGTGGCTAGTACTGAATCAGGGATTTGCTTCAGACTTGTGAGAATCAATAAGTTACAGAGAAAAAAGAAAATAAGTTGCAATATTTTATAGAGTTCTGTGGTTTGCATACCTTTGGATTGTGTGCTGATGGAAAGTGTATCCGGCCCTGAAACAGTAGAGATATTTATTGCTAATGATAGTAATAAAGAGTATAACACAAAATGGACTAAGCAATATCTCTTCTTTTTCTAGAGCCTGTTTAATAAGTTAGTAGAACTCACTGAGGAAGCCAGGAAAGCATATAAAGATATGGTTGCCGCAATGGAACAGGAGCAAGCCGAGGAAGCCTTAAAGAACGTGAAGAAGGTGCCGCACCACATGGGGCATTCTCGGAATCCCTCTGCAGCAAGTGCCATTTCTTTCTGTAGCGTTATTTCCGAACCCATCTCTGAAGTAAATGAAAAGGAATATGGTAAGTTGTTACATACCACTTTAAATGACTGAAATTTTGAAATAATTTAATGATTAAAGTCATTTTTAAAATGACTTTCCATGACTACCTTTTGTTTCAATTTTCTTGATTATGCAAATTATGCTCACATATTTGGTTTCAAAATTGCATTAAACACGTCCATTGAAAGTTAAGAAAATATTTGGGGCTGAGAGTTTCTATTAGACCCTGAAATTAGTTACATTTCCAAAATCTTAAAACGAAAAAAAAAATCCCAAGGTATTTAAAAAAACCAAATGTACCATTCTTCTAACCTATAACTAAGTAAATTCTAGGAAGTTTTATTCTAATACTTTATACTGTTTTTACTTCACTGTCATTCATATAAAAATACTTTCTGAACACCTACTTTGTGCCACACCCTCTCGGTATAGAGGAGAGATTAAGCCTAACATCATGTTTATTTTTGTGCGGTTTGCAATACAGTGTAGAGAAAGCTATTATCCAGATAATTTGAGAATGTGACATTGGGGCTAGGAGGTGATTAAGCCCTCATCTGTTTATATAGGTAAAAATTAAAACTATTAAGGTTAGGGCGTGTGAGACAGGTGAACAGCAATGGATGAAAGACAAAATTCTGTAGGTGAAAATCTGAAGAATTCTTATAGGAAGCCAAGAATGAGTGGTCAGAGGGTTTGTCTCAGAAGCAAAACATTAGCAAAGATCCTGATACTTTATACTTGACTATTAAAATTTTGTATCTAATAGCTAAACAAAAATCCTGAATACTATTCAGTCTAAACTTAGCAAACCTAGACGTGTGACATTTGTCCTGAGTTAAATCTGATGGTAGTCAAAAAGAAATACAGACTAAATACAGCATTTATGTGTGAGATTTAAGGTAACAAATATTGACTGTAATCTGCATCTTAGTAGTTAGTTGCTTTGCCTTGTCTCTATAATACTTTGTACTAGAATACTTGCTCACTTTCTTGATCTCGTTTCTGATTCACTTCCTCAGTTCTTTTTTAAAAATAGTTTAGCCACCTCCTTCAATATGACTTCTTTTTCTCATCCTTTCTCTCTTCAGTCTTACCTGAAAGTTTACTAAACAGCTTGTTGCCACCTAAAATTTAACATGTAAAAAACTGGGTCGTTCACCTTTTGGAACACTTTGATGATGCCCCAGACCAGAGGCAATTAACAGGTTATTGTGCACCTTTTAGAAACTCTTTTGGTCAGGTAAAGGTGATTCTGGCTTAGAGGCAGACATTTCTTCGACTGAAATGATACTAGTTGAAAACAAGATAAAGGGCAAACTTTGTAAATGAGATCAGTTATCTATATTACAATGTGCCAGCTCTCAGAGATAAACTGTATGATAAATTCCTAAAGCTGTGGATTTAGGGAAATGACACTGATCTGGGCACATGATAAAAAGAACCTGTCAAAGACTTAGGAGATGTTTTCAAAAAGTACCAGATTTAAAGTGTTCAAAGTTTGAAGCCTTGATTTTTCCACACTCTGCCTGGGGCATTTAGGCATAATTGACTAATTTCTGAGCGTCAGATTTGTCGTCAGTAAAATAAAGAGAGCTCATCTAGGTCCTATAAGATTTTATTCAAAACTAAAGTTCTCTAAACTAATGGTTGAATTCTAAGAAGAGTTATGATTATACTGTGGAAGTGACACATTCAGGGGATTAGGTCTGATAGACTGAGTGCCTGAAGAACTATGGATGAAGGTTCGTGACATTGTATAGGAGGCAGTGATCAAGACCATCCCCAAGAAAAACAAATGCAAAATGGTTGTCTGAGGAGGGCTTACAAATAACTGAGAAAAGAAGAGAAGCTGAAGGCAAAGGAGAAAAAGAAAGATATACCCACCTGAATACAGAGTTCCAAAGAAAAGCAAGGAGAGATAAGAAAGCCTTTTTCAGTGATCAATGCAAAGAAATAGAGGAAAACAATAGAATGGGAAGGACTAGAGATCTCTTCAGGAAAGTTAAGAGATACCAAGGGAACATTTCCTGCAAAGCTGGCACAATAAAGGACAGAAATGGTATGGACCTAACAGAAGCAGAATCTTCCTAACAGAAGCAGAATATTAAGAAAAGATGGCAAGAATATACAGAACTATACAAATAAGATCTTTATGACCCAGATAACCATGATGGTGTGATCACTCACTTAGAGCCAGAGACATCCTGGAATGCAAAGTCAAGTGGGCCTTAGGAAGCATCGCTATGAACAAAGCTAGTGGAGGTGATGGAATTCCTGCTGAGTTATTTTAGGTCCTAAAAAATGATGCTGTTAAAGCGCTATACTCAGTATGCCAGCAAATTTGGAAAACTCAGCAGTGGCCACAGGATTGAAAAAGGTCAGTTTTCATTCCAATCCCAAAGAAAGGTAATGCCAAAGAATGTTCAGACTACTGCATAATTGCACTCATCTCCCACGCTTGCAAAGTAATGCTCAAAATTCTGCAAGCCAGGTTTCAACAGTACGTGAACCAGGAACTTCCCAGATTTTCAAGCTGGATTTAGAAAAGGCAGAGAAGCCAGAGATCAAATTGCCAACATCCCTTGGATCGTAGAAAAAGCAGGAGAGTTCCAGAAAGACATCTTCTTCTGCTTTATTGACTACGCCAAAGTCTTTGACTGTGTGGATCACAACAAACTGGAAAATTCTTAAAGAGATGGGAATACCAGATCACCTGACCTGCCTCCTGAGAAATCAGTATACAGGTCAAGAAGCACCAGTTAGAACTGGACATGGAACAACAGACTGGTTCCAGATTGGGAAAGGAGTATGTCAAGGCTGTATATTGTCACCCTGCTTATTTAACTTATATGCAGAGCACAGCATGTGAAATGCTGGACTGGATGAAGCACAAGCTGGAATCAAGATTGCCAGGAGAAATATCAGTAACCATACATATGCAGATGACACCACCCTTATGGCAGAAAGCAAAGAGGAACTAAAGAGCCTCTTGATGAAAGTGAAAGAGGAGAATGAAAAAGCTGGCTTAAAACTCAGCATTTGAAAAACGGACATCATAGCATCTGGTCCCATCACATGGCAAATAGATAGGGAAACAATGGAAACAGTGAGAGACTTTATTTTGGGGGGCTCCAAAATCACTGCAGATGGTGACTGCAGCCATGAAATTAAAAGATGCTTGCTCCTGGGAAGGAAAGCTATGACAAACCTAGTCAGCATGTTAAAAAGCAGAGATATTACTTTACCAACAAAGGTCCGTCTTGTCAAAGCTATGGATTTTCCAGTAGTCATATATGGATGTGAGAGTTGGACATGAAGAAAGCTGAGCACTGTGGTGAACTATGGTGTTAGAGAAGACTCTTGAGAGTCCCTTGGACTGTAAGGAGATCAAACCAGTCAGTCCTAAAGGAAATCAGCCCTGAATACTCATTGGAAGGACTGCTGCTGAAGTTCTAATACTTTGTCCACCTGATGCAAAGAACTGACTCTTTTCTTGAAAAGACCCTGATTCAGGGAAAAATTGAAGGCAGGAGGAGAAGAGGACGACAGAGGATGAGATGGTTGAATGACATCACCGATTCAATGGACATTGAGTTTGAGCAAGCTCTGGGAGTTGGTGATGGACAGGGAGGCCTGGCGTCCTGCAGTTCATGGGGTTGCAAAGAGTCGGACACAACTGAGCAACTGATTGAACTGAACTAAAGATTCTGGTGTATGATCTGATTTACCAGGATGCCAACAAAATGAGTGAAAATAATCATAAATAATTTGCTTTGAGAATAAAGCACAAAATTACTCTATTGGTATCAGATGTATTTGGCAACAGACATGAAACCCACTGATGTGGCCTCAAAAATTAGAATGTTTAATTATTTCACTGTGTTGTCAGGATCTCTAGCTCTGTCCTTCTTTCTCTTTTTCCATTTTCAGTCTGGGACTTCTTATTCTTGTGCTTCTCATCTCATATCCATAAACAGCTGCATTCGCCCTGGTCATCACAACAGTAGTCAAAAAGCAGAACGTTCAGGCAGTGGGCTCTTCTTATCAGTGAAGGAAACAGTTTTCAGAAGGCTTCACTTTTTGTTTCATTTGGCCAGAGCCAATCACGTCACTGCTTTTAGCTGCAAGGGAGATGTGGGGAAGAGATTATTTGGCAAGGAAGAATGGGATAGTTGTGATAGTCTGAGAACAATTTTAATTCCTCCTGTGGGACTGAGCTCAAGTCCATCCCAAGTTTGGGGGCTCTGTTAGGCAGGAGGAAAATGGGGAATGACTGTTGGGTAGACAACAAATAGTATCTTCCATGCCATCCTTGTGTAAGATTTTGAAAAATTTTTTGTGATTTCCACAGTTTAAAGAAAAAGCGAAGCTGGGAAAGGATTTCTAAACACTGGTAGAGTGGAAAGGCTCCTGTCACCGCCCCGTGTTACTGTTCTTTGTGTGCACCTTAATTGTTTTGTTTGCTTGTGTTTTCCTTCCACCTGAGCTGAGTCTCGGTTCTGTCATACTTCCGTGAGACAGTTTCTAACATAAATCCCAATTAAACTAAGTTTTTTGAGATAGAAATTTGGCACATAATGGGCACTTTACATATAATAATAATAGCTCACTTACTGAATTCTTACGAGGCACTTTTTTTAACTCTTCGTGTTTATTAAGACATTTAATCTTCTGAGTAGTCCTTGGAGATAGGCTATCTTGTACAGCATTTTACAGATTAGAAAGCTAAAATGAAATGAGGTAAATAACTTGCCATTGTCACACAGCTCATAAGTTTCAGTGTAAAACCTATATTCTTAGCCAATGTGATGTAAATTTCCTGTCTGTTGAATGAATTCTCAGTAGGACCATACAGTAGGTTTTCAATAACTACTTATAAGGGAGGACTACTTCTGTCTGTCTTGAGTTTCCAGCTCATCCTCTGCCACCACACCTTATTCTGTTGGCTCTTGAAGTGACTTGGTGTTCCTTTACTGTATACAGTCTAAAGATGGATGCCTTCCCTCTGTGTACTAACTGAAGGGAGAAATATACATACCTCATCCTCTGAAAAAGCCAATAATGATTTGAAAGTTGAAAAGGCACTTTCACAAAGAACCAAATAACAAAACAGAAAGCACTGAGGGGTTCATAAGCAAAAGAACAGCTGTATTGAATATGTTCTTCTAAAATAAGCAATTTAGAAGCAGGTTCGCTTTGGATCAATAATATTTTCAGGTTTGTTAAGATCTTTGACTCTGCCTTTAAAATGCTGCCTAATCCCTTCTTTAAAAGTGGACTTCCAGATGTGCTGTTCTGGCTTTAGACTGCCTATATTTTTCCCTCCCTCCTACCCACCAACTCCTCATCCAAAGAGGGCATTTTCATACTTGCTTGTTTCTCCTCCCCATCACAGTCATGTGTTTGTGTGCTCATAAGTTATTGATCAGGCTTCACCTGTTACTCTGAGGTGGCAGCCTGGGCCCTCCCCTGCATATGTGAACTCAGTGGCTCTTTGATCATTGTGATAAGTCTCTTGATGGCTAATCACAGAGTCCCTTGTCTCTGCTTCCAAGGTCATATTTCCTTTTCCTTTCCAAAGGACTCATCTGGCTTTCAGCTTACCTACCTAGTAGCAGAATGCCCAAGATAGAACCTAGAGAAAGATCAGCCCTACTCAGTCTTAACGACCTCCTTTCTTTCTCCTGTTTCTTTGGCTCACTGTCAGGGGAGAGGTGAGGCTTTTTCTGAGACCCCATGTGAATTCTTACAGTGCTTTTGAAAGAGGTAAATAAGTGTTGGAAGGAAATATAAATGTGTACCTAAATTTTGTAATTTTTTTTTACTTTTTAAAGCAATTTTCTGCATAATTAACTGTATATGTGAAATTTTCATTTATTGTAAGGCTTATTTTCCCAGCACACACTGCATGCTAACCTAGGAACACAGAGATGG
Source organism: Bos mutus (assembly GCF_027580195.1). Taxonomy (NCBI): domain Eukaryota; kingdom Metazoa; phylum Chordata; class Mammalia; order Artiodactyla; family Bovidae; genus Bos; species Bos mutus. The sequence goes on along the minus strand of NC_091626.1, from coordinate 47,509,604 downwards.
ATGGGAATGAGGAGGGAGGAGGGGTAGAACAGCAAACACAGAACAAATGCATTTGAACCAGATATGCAGGAAGTGCTTTGCGACTTCAAGTTAGTGACCGTCTTTCCTAGGAAAGGCAGGAAAGGCTTTACCAAACCAATGACATTCAAGAGTGGTTATCAGAGCTGAGTAGGACTCTGAAGGGGAAAGGAGGAAAGCACATGTCATACAGAAAGCACAGCTTGTGCAAAGCCAAGCATAGTAAATAGAAAGGGTGTGACTTCTAAGAGCAGTGAAAATTCAAAATGACCTTGACCTGGAATGCATGACAGAGGGTTAAAATGAATGGGACCAGAAGGAAGATTATGAAGGGGCTTGGTTATATACTAAATTAAGGAGTTTGGATTACTAAGGTAATAAAAAGCCAGTTAATGATGTGGTCAGTTCACAAAGCCGATTAGAAGGATACTGTAGATGTACAGCAAGGTAAAGAAGGCTTGAATTAAGGCAGTAGTGACCAAATTTAGTAGTTTTTGAGCTCTGAGTGACATGGTATAGTTATGAGTTCAGTGGAGAAAGAGAATTAAGGATTACAGTAAGGTTTCTTCGGGAGAAGGCAGTGGCACCCCACTCCAGTACTTTTGCCTGGAAAATCCCATGGATGGAGAAGCCTGGTGGGCTGCAGTCCATGGGGTCACTAAGAGTCAGACATGACTGAGCAACTTTACTTTCACTTTTCACTTTCATGCATTGGAGAAGGAAATGGCAACCCACTCCAGTGTTCTTGCCTGGAGAATCCCAAGGATGGGGGAGCCTGGTGGGCTACTGTCTATGGGGTCACACAGAGTCAGACACGACTGAAGTGACTTAGCAGCAGTAGGGTTTCTTCTGCTTTGAGTCTGAAAATGATGTTAACTGAGAATGAGAATAAAGGAGGGGCGCTAAATTTTTTGTCATGAGGCAGGAATGCAAGTAGAGAGACCTGTTATACACTTGAAGTAACTGCAGGAAAGAAAGATTTTTTCCCTAAACCACGTGCCCTAACTTCAGGTGGCCAAAATATGGTATATAGGGACAGAGGATGAGATAGTTGGATGGCATCACCAACTCAATGGACATGAGTTTAGGTAAACTCTGGGAGTTGGTGATGGACAGGGAGGCCTGGCATGCTGCAGTTCATGGGGTCGCAAAGAGTCGGACACAACTGAGCAACATGTAATTGATAGGTGGCAATCAAGTATATTTGTATGAATAGACTTGCTTTATCATTACAGTTTGATCATTATGCCTATAAAATGAACATACCAGCTACAATGCAAATAGAAGGAAATTTTTATTTTTTAAGAAAACGCAAAAATAAGTAAGTGGGACTACACCAAATCAAACAGCTCTCTGCAGCAAAGGAAATCATCAACAAAATGAAAAGGCAACCTGTGGAATAGGAGAAAATATTTGCAAATCATATATCTGCTGAGGGGTTAATATCCAAAATATACAAAGAACTCATACAGCTCAATAGCAAAGAACAATCAGATTTAAGAGTGGGCAGAGGATCTGAATAGACATTTTTCCAAATAAAGACCAGTAGGTGCATGAAAAGATGCTTAACATCACCAGTCATCAGAGAAATCCCAAACAAATCCACAATGAAACATCTCCTCACAACTTGTTAAAATGGCTGTTGTCAAAATGGCTGCTGCTGCTGCTGCTGCTAAGTCGCTTCAGTCGTGTCTGACTCTGTGCAACCCCATAGACGGCAGCCCGCCAGGCTGCCCCCGTCCCTGGGATTCTCCAGGCAAGAACACTGGTGTGGGTAGCCGTTTCCTTCTCCAATGCATGAAAGGGAAAAGTGAAAGTAAAGTCACTCAGTCGTGTCTGACTCTTAGCGACCCTATGGACTGCAGCCTTCCAGGCTCCTCTGTCCATGGATTTTCCAAGCAAGAATACTGGAGTGGGGTGCCATTGCCTTCTCCGGTCAAAATGGCAATAAATAACAAATGTTTGCAAGGATGTGGAGCAAAGGGAACCCTTGTACACTGTTGGTCAGAATGAAAGTTGGTGCAGCCACTAAGGAAGACAATATGGAGGTTCCTCAAAATATGCAGATGAGAACTATCATATGATCTAGCACTTCTACTTCCGGGTATTTCCCTGAAGAAAACAAAAACATTAGCTCAAAAAGAGGTATTCACCTCCATGTTTATTACAGAGTTATTTATAGTAACTAAAATATGGAAGCAACTTAAGTGTCCATCGATAATTAAAGAGATAAAGAAGATCAGTGAATAAAGAAGATGTGTGTGGGGGTGTGGGTGTGTGCCACATACATTGGAATATTCATTTCAGTTCAGTCTCTCAGTCGTGTCCGACTCTTTGCGACCCCATGAATCGCAGCACGCCAGGCCTCCCTGTCTATGACCAACTCCAGGAGTTCACCCAGACTCACATCCATCGAGTCAGTGATGCCATCCAGCCATCTCATCTTCTGTCGTCCCCTTCTCCTCCTGCCCCCAATCCCTCCCAGCATCAGAGTCTTTTCCAATGAGTCAACTCTTTGCATGAGGTGCCCAAAGTACTGGAGTTTCAGTTTTAGCATCATTCCTTCCAAAGAAATCCCAGGGCTGATCTCCTTCAGAATGGACTGGTTGGATCTCCTTGCAGTCCAAGGGACTCTCAAGAGTCTTCTCCAACACCACAGTTCAAAAGCTTCAATTCTTCAGCGCTCAGCCTTCTTCACAGTCCAACTCTCACATCCATACATGACCACAGGAAAAACCATAGCCTTGACTAGACGAACCTTTGTTGGCAAAGTAATGTCTCTCCTTTTGAATATGCTATCTAGGTTGGTCATAACTTTCCTTCCAAGGAGTAAGCATCTTTTAATTTCATGGCTGCAGTCACCATCTGCAGTGATTTTGGAGCCCAAAAAAGTAAAGTCTGACACTGTTTCCACTGTTTCCCCATCTATTTCCCATGAAGAGATGGGACCGGATGCCATGAACTTTGTTTTCTGACTGTTGAGCTTTAAGCCAACTTTTTCACTCTCCACTTTCACTTTCATCAAGAGGCTTTTGAGTTCCTCTTCACTTTCTGCCATAAGGGTGGTGTCATCTGCATATCTGAGATTATTGATATTTCTCCCAGCAATCTTGATTCCAGCTTGTGTTTCTTCCAGTTCAGCATTTCTCATGATGTGCTCTGCCTATAAGTTAAATAAACAGGGTGACAATATACAGCCTTGACATACTCCTTTTCCTATTTGGAAGCAGTCTGTTGTTCCATGTCCAGTTCTAACTGTTGCTTCTTGACCTGCATACAAATTTCTCAAGAGGCAGATCAAGTGGTCTGGTATTCCCATCTCTTTCAGAATTTTCCACAGTTTATTGTGATCCACACAGTCAAGGGCTTTGGCATAGTCATTAAAGCAGAAATAGATGTTTTTCTGGAACTCTCTTGCTTTTTCCATGATCCAGCGGATATTGGCAATTTGAACTCTGGTTCCTCTGCCTTTTCTAAAACCAGCTTGAACATCAGGAAGTTCACAGTTCACGTATTGCTGAAGCCTGTCTTGGAGAATTTTGAGCATTACTTTACTAGCGTGTGAGATGAGTGCAATTGTGCAGTAGTTTGAGCATTCTTTGGCATTGCCTTTCTTTGGGATTGGATAGAAAACTGACCTTTTCCAGTCCTGTGGCCACTGCTGAGTTTTCCAAATTTGCTGGCGTATTGAGTGCAGCACTTTCACAGCATCATCTTTCAGGATTTGAAATAGCTCACCTGGAATTCCATCACCTCCACTAGCTTTGTTCGTAGTGATGTTTTCTAAGGCCCACTTGACTTCACATTCCAGGATGTCTGGCTGTAGGTCAGTGATCATACCATCGTGGTTATCTGGGTCATGAAGATCTTTTTTGTACAGTTCTTCTGTGTATTCTTGCCATCTCTTCTTAATATCTTCTGCTTCTGTTAGGTCCATACCATTTCTGTCCTTTATCGAGCCCATCTTTGCATGAAATGTTCCTCTGGCATCTCTGATTTTCTTGAAGAGATCTCTAGTCTTTCCCATTCTGTTGTTTTCTTCTATTTCTTTGCATTGATTGCTGAAGAAGGCTTTCTTATCTCTTCTTGCTATTCTTTGGAACTCTGCATTCAGATGTTTATATCTTTCCTTTTCTCCTTTGCTTTTCGCTTCTCTTCTTTTCACAGCTATTTGTAAGGCTTCCCCAGACAGCCATTTTGCTTTTTTGCATTTCTTTTCCATGGAGATGGTCTTGATCCCTGTCTCCTGCACAGTGTCACGAACCTCATTGCATAGAGCCATTAAAAATAATGAAATCTTGCCATTTATGATAACAAGGATGAGCCTTGAGGGCATTAGTGAAATAAGTCAGAGAAAGACAGACACCATATGATTTCATTTTTATGTGGAATCTTGAAAAAGAAATCCCCCAAGCGCATAGATAGAACAGATTGGTGGTTGCCAGAAGCATGGGGACTAGGGGTGGGTGAAATGGATGAAGGAGGTTAAAAAATTACCACCTTCCAGTTATAAATAAGGCACGGGGATCTAATGTACAGCATTGTGACTATAGTAATAATATTGGACTGCATATTTGAAGGTTGCTAAGAGGGTAGATCTTAAGGAAAGAAATAATTCCGAATGGGGATGGGTATTAACTAGACTTCTTGTGGTGATCATTTCTCAGTATGTGCAAATACTGAATCATTATGTTGTGCACCTGAAGCTGTTATGTTTTATGTCAGTTATATCTCAGTGATAAAAAATTAAATGGAAAAAGTAAAACTCACAAAAAGTATGTGCGAGAGTTGCTCTTCATCTCCTGATTCCTAGTACATTTTTGCTGTAAACTGACTACTGTTGTTAAAAATAATACAGACTGTCACCACTGTATTGTATAGTAACATTATTTTTTTGGCTCCAGGGTCACTTGGTAAGCCAAGCAACATACATATATTATAAAACACATTTTCACAAATGTTAGAAATGCGTGCATGGCTTCTTTGCTATAAATGGAAACACAAGTTCTGTTACAGGCCAAGAGACAGCTTTGAGATAACTTGCTAAACGAGCACAATGTAAACCTGTCAGAACTCTTTCTTTCTTTTCTTTTTTTTAATCAGAGCCTTTCTAATGGGCATTTTGGCTCTGCCATCTGTGACTTGTGGATCCTTGATCCCAGGACACTTCAGGGCCAAAAAACGTTAGGCAGTTCATTGATTTTTGTGAATATGTGAGAGTCAATGAGCTTCTAGTACTATTGGATCTTCTGCATTCTGAAGTATTAATATACTTATTTTGGCCTCTTTGTTGCTTTATGTTAAATGTACTGATTTAAAGAAATATTTTTGAGAGCTGTTTTCCATTTATAACATTTAAACTAGTACTAGAATAAGCTAAGTTTTTAGTTTTTTCAGTTAGTGAGCCAACAGATTTCTGTAGCCTATTCTTCTACTTCTGAAAGTTGCATGATTCTGAAACTGTTCTGATTTTTTAAAAATCTGTTTGATATTTGCAGAAACAAATTGGAGAAACATGGTGGAAACTTCCGATGGGCTGGAAACATCAGAAAACGAGAGAGAAGTTTCTTGTAAGCATAGCACATCTGAAAAACCCAATAAACTTCCATTTGACACAGCCCCTGTTGGTAAGCAGGCGTCATTAGTGACTGCAGGCAGTACTACCTCAGCTACAAACCCTGGAAAATCAGCAGTGGGCGATAAAGAGGAGGTGAAGCCAGATGACCTGGAATGGGCCTCACAGCAGAGTACAGAGACTGGCTCTTTGGATGGCAGCTGCCGGGATCTTTTGAATTCCTCCATCACCAGCACCACCAGCACTCTTGTACCTGGCATGCTTGAAGAAGAGGACGATGAGGAGGAGGAGGAGGAGGAAGATTATGCTCACGAACCCATATCTGTAGAAGTACAGCTCAATAGCAGAATTGAGTCTTGGGTCTCTGAGACCCAGAGAACGATGGAAACTCTTCAGCTTGGAAAAACCCTTAATGGTTCTGAGGAAGATAATGCAGAGCAAAGTGGGGAAGAGGAAGCAGAAGTGGCTGAGGTGCTAGAGCCAGGGATGGATAGCGAGGCCTGGACTACTGATCACCAAGCAAGCCAGGAACAGCAGAAGCCCAGCAACTGCAGCTCGCTGAACAAGGAGCACTCTGATTCTAATTATACACCCCCAAATCTATAACTCAGGAAATGTCAGCTGTCTGTCTCAAACTACATAAGGGTTACAGCCATTATAAATCTTTCATGCTTCATCTCAACATTTTGCACTGTCTAGTATTTAATATATGTATTTAATTCCTGACAAATATTTTTTAGCTTTCTTTTACTTGTTTTGTGATCCATAGCTTAACTGATACTTAGCATCTGTGTCTTTCTAAGAACTGTATGGAAAATTCAGAATTGTTTCAGCCTTTTTATGGACAATAATGATTTTAAAAGAAGACCAGGTTTTAAAGAAAGTAATTTTAAAATGCCTATTTAGTCATTTTGAAAGCTACAGATCGAGGTTCTAAGGACAGGAGCAATTACCAATGTTTGCTTCAAGACTACACCTCCTATACTCTTAACTGTCTGACCAAAAAGTTGTTTGGGTTTCTTTAAAATAAAAGAAACCTGGAGGTAGAGTTAGAAAACTTAAAAAATGGCTGAGGGTAACTAAGTTCACAGTGATTTGTGTTAAAAATTGATGCAACTTGTATTCAGTCCACAAATGCTCATTTCAGTAGTCACTGATCATTATAATTGATTAAAGTTGGTTGGCTAAGTAGAGCCTCCAATACTTGGGCTGGCAAGGGAACCACCATGACAGATGAGAGCTGGCCTTATTTGTGCAAAGTGATAGGTGTTTAAATAGTGAGAAGTTGCCCATTAGAGGGCCTTCTGGTTTCTGGTTCACATTTGCTTCTTAATTACCTCAGGAATGCTCTTGTACATAGTTGTATTTGCATAAAATTAGGCAAATTTTGACAGGTGAATAACTGTAACCGGTTGTATGACTACAGCACTTACATGTAAATTATCCAGAAACAAAGTCTTACACTAGTGTGTTCTCTTGCATGCTTCTGACTTGGGATTCTCTGGACTTCAGATATGGATTTGATTGGGTATTCAGACTTGTCCAGAGTGAAAAATCATTGCACCTTTTAAGAAAACTACTTTGTCCCTAACCTTGAGCACCTGCTACATAACACTGACCATAGTTACTGATGGGAGTCAGGGAAAGAAACTATGCAGTTGTAACATGTATCCTGATAATCAAGGCTTGGAAGAAGTTTTGAAGAAAAGAGAAAGTTGTTCTAATTGTGCTGAAACTGTTAGATTTTAGAGTTTGCAGGTAGGCGCAGGTATTAATTCTAGATCATTGTTTATCTCTGCCCTTCTTCTGGGATGTTTAAACTCTTGGGAGAAATTAAAGTTAATGAGCTAAATGTTTTACTAATCAGTCACCACCTGGTAGTAACCTTTGCAAGTTTATCATGGTGGGAGAATTAGGAATTACCTTTTTTCTGTCTTCCCTCCAACCACCTCCAGTTGGCCAATTTGTGTGTGCGTGCACACATACACACAGACGCGTGCCAGCTTTACACTTTCAACTCCCATAAGCAGGCACAGAAGTGAAGAGGAAGGGGTGTTTTCCTTGTCCAGGTTTTATGGGGCAGAGAGCTTTGCCTCACTGAGGTGAATTGGGCAGATTCTTTACTGAAGCATTGGGACTACTGTTCTGGTATTGATGTTTTATAATCCTGGCATTTAATTACTGGTGAAACCAGATTCTTGGTTGATGACTGACTTGTTTGTGAATTGTGAAAGTTTATGAGCATTGCTGTGTAGGAAATGTCAGTCTAACAACTTTATTAGTGTGCTAAAAGGGGACATTACTGTAGTGTCCTGTCTGAACTGTTTTTCAGCATAGACTTCTTAGGCACAAAGTGTCCAGTACTTAAAGAAATGTAGCATGTAAGGAATGAAGCCTCTCAAGTGGTAATCATGGATTTATATGTGGCAGATCTTTGTGTCTCTGTACATTTGGAAGTGTTCATTGATTTAAAGAAATGATAGAGATTTTGAATTACTGACAGTCTTAAAAGTAAATTGAAAACTTTTCATACTTTTTAATGGTGTAAATTTCCTTTGCTTGGTGTCAGTGATTCAGATAACTCTTGATCTTAAAATAATGAATGGCTTTTCAAAGGTTTCTTATATTTTATACCTCTACTGAATGAGAATTGTCATTTTAGATTTTTGACATTTGTATCAAAAGGGAAGTTGAGGAAATCTTCAGAACACCAGTAGCTTTGAATTTTGCTATAGCCTTCAGAAGTGTTCAATTATGTGTTTGATAAATGCTCTTGCATGTGCAGGATCTTCTGCCAGCAAAGCAAACCAAGGGACCACAGCGTTTTTTATATGAGACAGTTGACCTCTACAGGACAACCCAAAATTTATTAAAGGAAATGCTACTATGTAGGATGTATGCTTAAGTAATTATTGATAATGTCTTTATAATTCATTTCCTTTAGATAAATTCTGGCATGTATGTATATTGTATGCAGGCGGAGGTGTGAAATTAGGAAAGGATTTTTTTCTGGATCTGGGTGAGTGGCTCTTTGGAGATCTAGAGAGATCTAATGGTAAGAGTAAGGGTTTATCATCACAAGAAATAAAAAACGTAGTGATTTTTTTCTTCGTGTGTAGAGATTGTTTTACTGGCAATAAATTGATATTAGATTTCTATTTCAGTACTTAAGTATATGAATTCAAGTATGAATTGCACTCCCACAATTAGATTTCTGCTTCAGTAGGTTTGTTTGCTGTGAAGATTACTTCTCAAAAGACAAAATGTTCATATTAGCTTAACTCTTGGTTTAAATATGTTTGTAAATGATGTAATATATTTCTTTTGACTAAAGATGGGGGGAAAAATGTGTGTTATACATTGAAAAGTTTTTAAAGGCTTTGACTGGAGGTCCTTTTTGCAGAGATGGTATTTTATATGCTTCCAGTATTTGGAAAAGAATTAGTCAAAAGGAATTCACATAGTTTAAATATTGAGAAATTAATATCCAAATAATGTACTTGCCTGATTTCTTAATAAGCTGGGGGAGGTGGGTGGGGTGGGAGTTACAGTGTGCAAATGAGTAGTGAACTCCACATTCATTTTTTCAACTCTAACATAAAACTGTTCAATCCTAACACATTGTTACTTTAATATATGTATAAAGAAGTATTACTGTTTGTAAAGCTGCTGTTTGCTTAAAAATAAACCTGTCATTTAAGTATTTTCTGTATGTTGTGCCAACAAGGTAGAACATTAACTTGTCTGTTTACTTTTTTTTGGTTTTTAAAAATTTTTTGTGAAGTAATTTATTATCTTCCTCCTACCTTGTTCCTTCCAAACTTTACACACTTCCGGAATCAACCAAACTGTTTGCCTAATCTGAAATCTGAATCCTAATTAATGATAAAAATTTAAACTTTGTTGGCACATCACACTTTAAAAGGATTTGTATTATTTTGTAATTTAATTTCTAAATATACCACATGAATTTATAATTTAATGTCTTAATTGTAATGCTCTAATTAAAAGCTAGCAAAATTATTATGAATTATAACATGAAGGGATTTTCATCTTGTTCTTTTGCTGTATGAAGGATGATTGTTATATCACATTTTAGAGGGTAATAACAGCTTTTTTGCACTATGTAAATACTAGTGGAGATTCTTCTGTAACTAATAAAATGATTATTGAAATGTAGTCTTGTCGTTTCAGAATAGGTGCTTAAGGTATTTATGACTTCCTCAATGTGTAGGATAGAGAAAATAATAAGAGTTCAGCTTATGGTATCCCTTAGTGCTCTCCTGGGTTAATCCACGAAGGTTATGAAATTTGCAAGACGAAGTTATTAGTAAAAATCTGTTTTGGATGATTAGTGTGATCTGTGTGTCATGGGTATAACAGTCTCGCCAGAGACCATCTTAGTGTTAGGAAAAGGCTCCTACAGATTCCATCTCCTTTATATGCTAATTACTCTGTGCCAGACATTGTTCTAAGCCATTTTCCAATATTAACTCATTAATCCTCAAGCAACCCTGTGAGGAAATACTATGATAATTTCTCACTTTTTAGATGATGAAACAATCATGGAGATGTTAAGTAACTTGCCCAAGTTTCAACAGCTGGTAAATAGCAGAACTAGGATTTAAATTCAGTCCTGTGGTTGGTATGCTTTTTTTTTTAATAATTGGAGTGTAGTTGATTTACAGTGTTGTGTTTCAGGTGTACTGCAAAGTGAATCTGTTACACACATCTATATATCCACATTCTTTTCCTATATAGACCATTACAGAGTATTGAGTAATAGAGCATGGCCAGTTCACAGCTCTTAGCATGTGACTGAATGTTGATGTGCACCCATTACCCTGCATGTCATTACCAGGCATCAGTTACCCTGGGACCACTGGTGGTCTTGTTCAGCCATCGGTCGTCGCCCCAGTGGGCCGCTATCCCAAGGGACCAGCTGTCAATGAAAGACCGTTAGTGGCCCTACTCAGCCATTGGTTGGTGCTGCAGTCATTGGCTGGAGCCCCTCCCCCAAGCAAACAACTAAGAGACTGGATAGTGGTCCTGCTCAGCCATTGGTCAGTGCTGCAGTGGGACCCTCCCCCAAGCAAACACCTATCAGTGAGCAACCGTCAGTCGGTCTGTGGAGAGAGAGTTGTACAGAGTAAGGTAAGAAGCAAATCCTGGCCTTTTGCTTAGGGCCCTCCAGCTCACCCAGCCTTGGGCCAGTGGGTGAGCAGTGGGACCCAGGGAACAGAGGGCTGTGTCCTGTAGGGACACAGAGCCCTCGCCAAGGCCACCGGCTGACCAGGCTCAGGCTTTGAGGCGGCAGTGAACCTCTCCCTGATCCCCGCCTTTGTGCAGACCATGAGTCCTGGCCCCCACTGTTTATAGGTAACCTGAGGAGCATGAGGGTTGGCTGGATCCTGGGCGCCTGGCTCCATTAGCAATGACAGCTGGGCAGGTTCTGGGGATCTGGCCCTGAGGTAGCCAGCTGCCAGCTGAGATCTGCCTTCTTTTAGCCAGGACAAGGTCTTCGGAGTGTGAAAGTCCTGGGAGCCTTGCCCTTGTCAGAACAGAAATTTGGTAGAGGTTTCCAGGAATACCATTCCCTGTCCATGACCAGATCTCAAGAACAAAGGTTCTGACACATGAAGTTTGCAACAACTAACCACATCCCTCACTCACCTTTCCTAGAAAAGGGCTTTTGCTGAAAGCTTTTTGAGGAGTTTGGGGTTTTTAAGGCATGAGCTACTCATCTCCTTGCATGGCCTTCAGTAAACTTTTCTCTGTTCCAAACTCCAATGTTTTGGTATCGTTGGCCTCACTATGCGGCGGGCACATAGACTTGTGTTTTCAGTAACAGGAGTATTTGTAACAGCAGGATGAGCTGAGTTCCCTGTGCTATATAGCAGGCTCTTACTAGTTGTCTGTTGTAGGGTGTTAATGTCAGTCCTAATCTCCCAATCAAGTCTGTGCTTTTCTTCACTATGTCATGTATGTCAGCACAAGATGCTCAGCGTGTGCAGACTAAGCAGTGCTTCCCCCCTTGTCACGTGTCCTGCAGTGTGCAATGTGCCATGTGCCAGGACTGAACTGATGGCCCCAGAGACTGAATTTATTGGGTCTCACCTGATCACCTCTTGCCTGGAGTTGTCCTAGATCTTGTCATTATATTGCAATTAAGTAAGGGGAATCTGAAAACTCATCTGTTAGAAAATAGTAGGTTCTCTAATTTTCATGATGAAAACAATTTTTAATGATCACAAAGAGAAGAATCACAAATCCTTTCATATGTATTGTAATAGTTCTGTTTTTGGACCAAAATTTGTACTACTGACAGTTCCTTTCCTAACAAGTGATCAATTTTTCTTTGACCAGAAGAGGGTGTGCATGGCACCTGAAAACAAAGGTGACTGTGTAATATTAATAAATGTTTTTAAGTGAGAGGAGAGGAATGAGAAGTTCCCTGAACTATGGGCCTGACCATAAAAGGTGCTTAGTGCTGAGTCTAAGCTCAGAACTCAGGAGCCATACATACAGTTATCCTTTCATTTTAGAAAGAGAGCACCATCAAAAGACATTTAGATCACATGTTAAGTAGTTCAATTTTTTGAAATTTCTAAATTAGCAATTCAGTATTTTAGCTTGACTTGGGTTTTGCTAACTTGTATGATACACGACACCTGCCTTATTAGATAATAGGTATTAATGGCAGCCTTGTGGATCATAGGGCCAAAGGATATTTCAGTAGAGCTCCCACAATGCAGAATTTGGAAAGAGAGGAAGATGCTTCCATTTTTTGGGCCCAGTCTCAATTCTTTTATTTCCCCTTACCCTTCTCCTCCCATGTTTTTTCACACTCTGAGTAATTATTTGGCAGCCTTCTGCAAGCAAAGAGAGGTTTATTCTTGCAGAAATGGGTTGGATAATTGTGTGGCTATAATCTGACTGCCTGTGTCCAAATGTCCAATTTGGATACAGAGGGTTAGAGCAAGTAAGATACTGAATTGCATGAAATTTGAAGCTCCCAACTGAGCATAGTGTTCTTTGGCCACTTGCTGAGGAACCAGAGAATGCAGCTGTGAGTTAGTTAGCTGTGGTTTGGGGACTGGAGTAGTGCAGGTTTCTGTGGAAGGAATGAGTGCTTTGTCTTCTCACAAACTTGGGTCATAGCCTTGAATTACCCAGATAACAGCTACAGCCTTGCCATGGTGGGACTCTGATTTAAGGCAGTTTTGATTGTACCCTTATCTATTACAGGAAGAGTGATGTGAGCAAAAGTGGTTCCTACTTATGTCTAGACTCCTCAGGTTATCTTTGCCTCTTGGTTTTCTTTAGTTGAAACATTTTCATTGCTTTGCAAGTGCTCTGCTTGAGAATAGGATAATGATTGAAATTTAAGCAGTTAATCTTGTGTGTTGAGGAATTAGAAAAATGTTTGAAAATCATTGGTTTCTCAATCATAGTGTAACTGGGAAGGGTTAATTTTGAATTTATGCTGGCTCTGCTTCTGTGATTTTAACCCTCATCCTGCCACTTTTTTTGTTTATGTGTGTTAGTGGCTTTATCGTGTCTGACTCTTTGCAACTCCATGGACTATAGCCCACCAGGCCCTCTGTCCATGACATTCTCCAGGCCAGAATACTGCAGTGGGTAGCCGTTCCCTTCTCCAGGGGATCTTCACAACTCAGGGGTCGAACCCAGGTCTCCCACATTGCAGGCAGGTTCTTTACCACCTGAGCCACCAGGGAAGCTGGTACCCAGAACGGGCCATGGTAATTAAGTCAGTCAACCTAGATTCCTTGAAAGTTTGAACTGGAGGCCACAGAAAGTGAATTGGAGTGGGTGTGCCAACAAAGCAGAGAGGCCACTAGTGCTGAAAAGGCCTCTGTGCACCAGTGCTGAATCAAATCTGACGGACAGAGTTTTGGGTGAAGTAGAAAAGAAATCATGTTATTGCTTTGGCAGACAAAAGGGGACACAGCAAGGTCGTGCCTTGAAAAACTATGTGTCCCAACTCTGGATGATTTGGTGAGGAGTTTTATAGCAATGGCTTCTCTGTGGCTCAGATGGTAAAGAATCTGCCTACAGTGCAGGACACCTTGGTTCAATCCCTGGATTGGGAAGGTCCCCTGGAGAAGGTAACCCACTCCAGTATTCTTGCCTGGAGAATTCCATGGTCAGAGGAGCCTGGCAGGCTACAGTCCATGGAATCTCAAAGAATTGGACACGATTGAGTAACTCTTTCTTTGTAACAATGGTTCAAGTTGCTGACAAGGATCAGGATGTCTGCAGGGTCTGCACTCTAATTTGGTCTCAGGTCGTCTCCTGATAAGCTTCTATATTTCCTTTAATCTGGCCTCAGGCAGTCTTCTGATTAGCTTCTTGAGGCTATCAAACTGTGATCTCTGGAATGAAGAATGCTAACATCTTCCATTTGTTGGGGTTTTAGATCTGTAAAGAGCTCAAAGATATTGTTAGGTGTATAACTAGAGGTGGAAAAAGGGCCCTGCCCCAAAGCTGTGCTATTGTTTCTTTGCTGCTTCTCCCTTATCTCTGCACCCCTCCCTTTCCTGATTAGCAACTGTTTGAATCTATCTTTGGGACCCAGGGAAGGTCATGGAGGCTGGAGTCTATTCATTACAAACAAGAAACAGGGGACATAGAAAGGCTCTCAGCGCCACAGGGTTCTACTCAGTTTCACCGTGAGAGCAGCAGAACAATGATCTGCCTTCAAGCCTTTGACTGTGTGGATCACAATAAACTGTGGAAAATTCTGAAAGAGATGGGAATACCAGACCACCTGATCTGCCTCTTGAGAAATTTGTATGCAGGTCAGGAAGCAACAGTTAGAACTGGACATGGAACAACAGACTGGTTCCAAATAGGAAAAGGAGTTCGTCAAGGCTGTATATTGTCACCCTGCTTATTTAACTTCTATGCAGAGTACATCATGAGAAACGCTGGACTGGAAGAAACACAAGCTGGAATCAAGATTGCCGGGAGAAATATCAATAACCTCAGATATGCAGATGACACCACCCTTATGGCAGAAAGTGAAGAGGAACTAAAAGCCTCTTGATGAGAGTGAAAGAGGAGAGTGAAAAAGTTGGCTTAAAGCTCAACATTCAGAAAACGAAGGTCATGGCATCCGGTCCCATCAACTTCATGGGAAATAGATGGGGAAACAGTGGAAACAGTGTCAGACTTTATTTTTCTGGGCTCCAAAATCACTGCAGATGGTGACTGCAGTCATGAAATTAAAAAGATGCTTACTCCTTGGAAGGAAAGTTATGACCAACCTAGATAGCATATTGAAAAGCAGAGACATTACTTGGCCAACAAAGGTTCATCTAGTCAAGGCTATGGTTTTTCCTGTGGTCATGTATGGATGTGAGAGTTGAACTGTGAAGAAGGCTGAGCACTGAAGAATTGAAGCTTTTGAACTGTGGTGTTGGAGAAGACTCTTGAGAGTCCCTTGGTCTGCAAGGAAATCCAACCAGTCCATTCTGAAGGAGCTCAGCCCTGGGATTTCTTTGGAAGGAATGATGCTAAAGCTGAAACTCCAGTACTTTGGGCACCTCATGCAAAGAGTTGACTCATTGGAAAACACTCTGATGCTGGGAGGGATTGGGGGCAGGAGGAGAAGGGGACAACAGAGGATGAGATGGCTGGATGGCATCACTGACTTGATGGAAGTGAGTCTGGGTGAACTCCGGGAGTTGTTGATGGACAGGAAGGCCTGGCGTGCTGCAATTCATGGGGTCACAAAGAGTCGGACACGACTGAGCAACTGATCTGATGCTGACAGCATATGTTGTGTGGATCACAACAAACTGGAAAATTCTTCAAGAGATGGGAATACCAGACCACCTTACCTGCTTCCTGAGAAATCTGTATGCAGGTCAAGAAGCAACAGTTAAAACCAGATACAGAACAACAGACTGATTCCAAATTGGTAAAGGAGGACGTCAAGGCTGCATATTGTCACCCTGTTTATTTAACTTATATGCAGAGTACATCATGAGAAATGCCAGGCTGGACGAAACACAAGCTGGAATCAAGATTGCTGGGAGAAATATCAATAACCTCAGATACACAGATGACACCACCCTTATGGCAGAAAGTGAAGAAGAACTAAAGAGCCTCCTGATGAAAGCAAAAGAGTAGAGTGAAAAAGTAGGTTTAAAGCTCAATATCCAGAAAAGTAAGATCATGGCATCCAGTCCCATCACTTCATGGCAAATAGGTAGGGAAACAGTGAAAACAGTGACAGACTTTATTTCTGGGGGCTCCAAATCACTACAGATGGTGACTGCAGCCATGAAATTAAAAGACACTTGCTCCTTGGAAGAAAAGCTATGACCAACCTAGGCAGCATGTTAAAAAGAAGAGACATTACTTTGCCAACAAAGGTCCGTCTAGTCAAAGCTATGGTTTTTCCAGTAGTCATGTATGGAAGATTTGGACTGTAAAGAGAGCTGAGTGCCGAAGTATTGATGCTTTTGAACTGTGGTGTTGGAGAAGACTCTTGAGAGTCGCTTAGACTACAAGGAGATCAAACCAGTCAATCCTAAAGGGAATCAGTCCTGAATATTCGTTGGAAGAACTGACGCTGAAGCTGAAACTCCAATACTTTGGCCACCTGATAGGAAGAACTGACATACTGGGAAAAGACCCTGATGTTGGGAAAGATTGAAAGCAGGAGGAGAAGGGGACGACAGAAGATGAGGTGGTTGGATGGCACCACCAACTTGATAGACATGAGTTTGAGTAAGCTCCGGAAGTTGGTAATGGACAGGGAAGCCTGGCGTGCTGCAGTCCATGGGCTCACAAAGAGTCGGACATGACTGAGTGACTGAACTGAACTGAATGCTGACAGCTTTACATTTTTAACCTGTTCCTAGGTCTTTCATCACTACTGTTTTTTAATTATAGAGAGCTTATATGTTTTTGACAACCAACGGAATCTTACAAAAATGATCTTTAAGGTTTCTTCAAACCCAAGTGGTCTTACGGTTCTATGAAGAGAAGTGTTCACCATAAACTTTGAGAACTTTTTACCTTTGTGGTCACGTGTGGCAAGAACCAGCTTTATGTCAGGGTGGGTGGCTGGGGGCATAAAGAGTGGTCCCAGGGCTTCAATGGGGTCTGCATGTGGGACACAAGAGAATCAGGGTCCTCCCTCCAGGTGGAGCTGTGGGTATGGAAGCCTTTCAGCCACTCCAACCACTGTACTACAGCCATGTAGGGCATCCAGAGCCAACTGGTCCAAAGCCTTGAGATCATCCTTGACCCCTCTTCTTACCACATATGACAACCTGTCAGGAAGTTCTGTTAGTTTTATACCAAAATATATCCAGAATTCAATGACTTTTCACTGCTTCCTGTCTTCACCATCTCTCATCTGGATTCTCACAGCCATCTGCTCCTTGGTCACACTGTCTTCACTCTTATCCTCTTGTGGTCTGTTCTCAATATTGCAGCCATAATAATCCTATTACACACCTAACACAGATCATGTCAGTTTTCTGTTCTAAGCCTTCCAGTGGCTCCAACTCACTCAGAGAAGAAGCCACCTTCTTTGCCTACAGTGGTCTACATGCATGTGCACACACAGAGACCTTCTCTGACCTCATCTTCTGCCACACATTTCCCCTCAACCCTTGCTCACTCTACTGGCCTCTGCTGGATTTGGAACATGCCTTCCCTAATAGCTCAGTTAATAAAAAATCCACCTGCAATGCGGGATCCCTGGGTTGGGAAGATCCCTGGAGAAGGGAAAGGCTACCCACTCCAGTATTCTGGCTTGGAGAATTTCATGGACTGTAACGTCTATGGGGTAGCAAAGAGTTGGACACAACCGAGTGACTTGGACTTTCACTTTTCACTGTCTCAAGGCCTTTGCACTGTCTGTTCCCTCTGATGGAAAGTCTGTTCACCCCACCCACCCAATCCCTCTACCTCCTTTGGGGTTTTGTTCAAATGCACCTTTACAGTGAGGCCTCAGGAGAGTCAAGGACCTACTTTGTCTGAAATGTAACACATCTTTATCATTTTATTCCCCAAACCTGCTCATCCCCCCACCTCATCTGTATTTACTAAGCTCTAACTTTTATTTTTATTCATCTTGTCTCTCCTCCCTTACTAAACTCTGTACAGGCAGTGACTTAGGACTTTTTTGTTTCTTCTTACCCTCAGCACCTAGCACAATGCCAGGCACAAAATAGGCACTCAGTAAATCTTTTGAATGAATGAGTGGAAGAAGCCTTAAGTAAGGAAGTCAGCCTTTGCAGAGCAGCCATGCTCTGTGCAGCCACTCATACTCTCTGACTTCTTGACTTCCCTTGTTTTCCCTTTGTTTATGGTTTAGTATTGGAAGAAGAACTAGCCTGAATCTCAAGAGAAAAACTTTACCCTAGAATAGGGGCCTCCCAGAGATACTCTGTATTTAATGGTCCTATGTTGCCGCCGCCCCTGACCTCAGACGTGGGGTAGCTCCTCCCAGCTGCCGCCCCTGACCTCGGACATCGGGTAGCTCCTCTCAGCCACACTTCTGCGCCATCGCAGCTGCCCGCACTTGTCTAGCCACCATCGTCTGTCCCAGCCACCCATGTCCAAGGTAAGGAGCAGTGGCTGCACTTTGCTGGAGCAGCCGTGAAGAGACACCCCACGTCCAAGGTAAGAGAAACCCAAGTAAGATGGTAGGTGTTGCAAGAGGGCATCAGAGGACAGACACACTAAACCATACTCACAGAAAACTAGTCAATCTAATCACACTAGAACCACAGCCTTGTCTAACTCAATGAAACTAAGCCATGCCCGTGGGGCAACACAAGACGGGCGGGTCATGGTGGAGAGATTTGACAGAATGTGGTCCACTGGAGAAGGGAATGGCAAACCACTTCAGTATTCTTGCCTTGAAAACCCCATGAACAGTATGAAAAGGCAAAATGATAGGATACTGAAAGAGGACTGTCCAGGTCGCTAAGTGCCCAATATGCTACTGGAGATCAGTGGAGAAATAACTCCAGAAAGAATGAAGGGATGGAGCCAAAGCAAAAACAATACCCAACTGTGGATGTGACTGGTGTTAGAAGCAAGGTCTGATGCTGTAAGAGCAATATTGCATAGGAACCTGGAATGTCAGGTCCATGAATCAAGGCAAATTAGAAGTGGTCAAACAGGAGATGGCAAGACTGAACATCAACATTCTAGGAATCAGCGGACTGAAATGGACTGGAATGGGTGAATTTAACTCAGATGACCATTATATCTACTACTGCGGGCAGGAATCCCTTAAAAGAAATGGAGTAGCCATCATGGTCAACAAAAGAGTCCAAAATGCAGTACTTGGATGCAATCTCAAAAACGACAGAATGATCTCTGTTCGTTTCCAAGGCAAACCATTCAATATCACAGTAATCCAAGTCTATGCCCCAACCAGTAATGCTGAAGAAGCTGAAGTTGAACAGTTCTATGAAGACCTACAAGACCTTTTAAAACTAACACCCAAAAAAGATGTCCTTTTCATTATAGGGGACTGGAATGCAAAAGTAGGAAGTCAAGAAACACCTGGAGTAACAGGCAAACTTGGCCTTGGAATACGGAATGAAGCAGACAAAGGCTAATAGAATTTTGCCAAGAGAACACACTGGTCATAGCAAACACCCTCTTCCAACAACACAAGAGAAGACTCTACACATGGACATCACCAGATGGTCAACACTGAAATCAGATTGATTCTATTCTTTGCAGCCAAAGATGGAGAAGCTCCATACAGTCAGCAAAAATAAGACTGGGAGCTGACTGTTGTTCAGATCATGAGCTCCTTATTGCCAAATTCAGACTTAAATTGAAGAAAGTAGGGGAAACCACTAGACCATTCAGGTATGACCTAAATCAAATTCCTTATGATTATACAGTGGAAGTGAGAAATAGATTTAAGGGCCTAGATCTGATAGATAGAGTGCCTGATGGACTATGCACGGAGGTTCATGACATTGTACAGGAGACAGGGATCAAGACCATCCCCATGGAAAAGAAATGCAAAAAAGCAAAATGGCTGTCTGGGGAAGCCTTATAAATAACTGAAAAGAAGAGAAACGAAAACCAAAGGAGAAAAGGAGAGATATAAGCATCTGAATGCAGAGTTCCAAAGAATACCAAGAAGAGGTAAGAAAGCCTTCTTCAGTGATCAATGCAAAGAAATAGAGGAAAACAACAGAATGGGAAAGTCTAGAGATCTCTTCAAGAAATTAGAGATACCAAGGGAACATTTCGTGCAAAGATGGGCTTGATAAAGGACAGAAATGGTATGGACCTAACAGAAGCAGAAGAGGTGGCAAGAATACACAGAAGAACTGTACAAAAAAGATCTTCACGACCAGGATAATCACTATGATATGATCACTGACCTAGAGCCAGACATCCTGGAATGTGAAGTCAAGTGGACCTTAGAAAGCATCACTACGAGCAAAGCTAGTGGAGGTGATGGAATTCAGTGGAGCTCTTTCAAATCCTGAAAGATGATGCTGTGAAAGTGCTGCACTCAATATGCCAGCAAATTTGGAAAACTCAGCAGTGGCCACAGGACTGGAAAAGATCAGTTTTCATTCCAATCCCAAAGAAAGGCAATGCCAAGGAATCTCAAACTACCACATAATTGCACCCATCTCACACGCTAGTAAAGTAATGCTCAAAATTCTCCAAGCCAGGCTTCAGCAATATGTGAACTGTGAACTTCCTGATGTTCAAACTGGTTTTAGAAAAGGCAGAGGAACCAGAGATCAAATTGCCAACATCCACTGGATCATGGAAAAAGCAAGAGAGTTCCAGAAAAACATCTGTTTCTGCTTTATTGACTATGCCGAAGACTTTGACTGTGTGGATCACAATAAACTGGAAAATTCTTCAAGAACTGGGAATACCAGACCACCTGACCTGCCTCCTGAGAAATCTGAATGCAGGTCAGGAAGCAACAGTTAGAACTGGACATGGAACAACAGACTGGTTCCAAATACGAAAAGGAGTATGTCAAGGCTGTATATTGTCACCCTGCTTATTTAACTTATATGCAGAGTACATAATGAGAAATGCTGGGCTGGAGGAAGCACAAGCTGGAATCAAGAGTGCCAGGAGAAATATCAATAACCTCAGATATGCAGATGATACCACCCTTATGGCAGAAAGTGAAGAGAAACTAAAAAGCCTCTTGATGAGAGTGAAAGAGGGGAGTGAAAAAGTTGGCTTAAAGCTCAACATTCAGAAAATGAATATCATGGCATCTGGTCCCATAATTTCATGGGAAATAGATGGGAAAACAATGGAAACAGCGTCAGACTTTATTTTTGGGGGCTCCAAAATCACTGCAGATGGTGATTGCAGCTATGAAATTAAAAGATGCTTACTCCTTGGAAGGAGAGTTATGACCAACCTAGATAGCATATTGAAAAGCAGAGACATTACTTTGCCAACAAAGGTCCGTCTAGTCAAGGCTATGGTTTTTCCAGTGGTCATGTATGGATGTGAGAGTTGGACTGTGAAGAAAGCTGAGCACCGAAGAATTGATGCTTTTGAACTGTGGTGTTGGAGAAGACTCTCGAGAGTCCCTTGGACTGCAAGGAGATCCAACCAGTCCATCCTAAAGGAGATCAGTCCTGGGTGTTCTTTGGAAGGACTGATGCTAAAGCTGAAACTCCAATACTTTGGCCAACTCGTGCGAAGAGTTGTCTCTTTGGAAAAGACTCTGATGCTGGGAGGGATTGGGGGTGGGAGGAAAAGGGAACGGCGGAGGATGAGATGGCTAGATGGCATCACTGACTCGATGGACGTGGGTTTGAGTGAACTCCGGGAGACAGTGATGGACAGGAAGGCCTGGCATGCTGCGATTCATGGGGTCACAAAGAGTCGGACACG
Organism: Bos mutus; assembly: GCF_027580195.1. Taxonomy (NCBI): domain Eukaryota; kingdom Metazoa; phylum Chordata; class Mammalia; order Artiodactyla; family Bovidae; genus Bos; species Bos mutus. The sequence continues at coordinate 47,488,105 of NC_091626.1, read as the reverse complement.
ACTGAGTGACTGAACTGAACTGAACTGATGTTGCTGATAAAGCTTCCGAGGTGGCTCAGTGGGTAAAGAATCTGCCTGCCAACTCAGGAGACACAGAAGTTTCGAGTTTGATCACTGGGTGGGGAAGATCCCCTGGAGGAGGAAATGACAACCCACTCCAGTGTTCTTTCCTGAAGAATCCCATGGACAGAGGAGCCTGGTAGGCTACATACAGCTATGGAATTGCAAAAGAATTAGACACGACAGAGTGCACGTGTCACTGATCACTCAAAACAAATGCTAGGTTTCGTATCTAATGATTCCTTTGTACGTGGAGGTGACAAGTATGTGAGACATTTCTATGAGATTAATCAGGAAGAGGGCAAGAATACACAAGCAACTTCTGGTATATTTGTAATGTTTCATTTTTAAGCTATATGATCAGTACATAGAGTGTGGTGTAGTATTGTATCATTATATGCTTGAGATATTTAATAAAAACAACCAAAAGAAATGGGCCAACTAAAATACAACCATTTTCTATTCTGTAACTGATTTCCCAAACTTTGTACTCAGTCTGCCTTCAATACATTGACAAAGAAAATTACTGCAAAAATGTAGCTGGAAGTCAGGATTAAATCCCTGTCTTCATTGATTTAGCAAATAGTTGCCAATAGCTACAAATTTTATCTTCTTCCCATATACCAGAAACTGTCTCACTTCATCCATCACCTGGCCTAAGTTAGGTAATGAGAAATATGGCTCACACCTATGGCTTTCCCATCTGCTCTCTTGCTGGAACAAGGTGCTTTAATCTTCATGGAAAGATTGAATATTGTGTTGGCAACCCACTTATCTGGTTTCCTTAGCAACAAGAACATAGTATTTAAGGTGATGGCATCCCTTGCTCAGAATAGAAGCTGAGTAAGCCTGATCCTGGTGCCCTGAGTCTGCTCAGGGATATTTTACCTCTTCAAAGACTCTTCCACACCTGGCTATTCAGGCAGCAAACAGCTAAAGTGACAGTTACCTAGCAGACCACTGGACCTGTTTCTACAGCCAACTCACCCTTGCCAGTTATAATGGCCCCTATCTCCAATCCCCGGAAATATTGACCAAATTTTCAATTCCAAGAATTGAAGAAAATTTTTTCATGTCCTTGCAACTTCTGCAGCAATTTAGGTTGGCTGCCACCAGTTTCCATGAAATCTGAACAAGACTAAAGATGATGAAACTGCCCAGGCATTTAGGAAAAGCACAAAGTTGGGGTGGGGGGAAGAGCTTTTAAAGGAAATTGCTATTAAGGAACTGTGGCTAAGCAGCTACTGTTTTGTCAAACAGAGTTTAACAGGTTTCCTTATTGTCAGACTTTTTAGAGCTTCTAATATCCTAACGTATTTTGACTCTCCATAAACAGAAAGCTTTATTACAATGTCAGGCAGCAGTTCCTCAACATGTTGGACCAAGGAACACAGAATTCTCCAAATGTACTTGGGCATAGAGTGTTTTCTCTGTGGAAAAACTATGAACATCCTGGGGAACTAGTTTTTCATGTAATGTGCAACAAAACATGCTGCTTATGCAATGAAGGTCCAGGAAGATGGGACACGAGGGGCACTTGGACTGTTCTAACTCAGAGGTTCTCAACCAGGAGTGATTATTTCCCCAGGGGACATTTAGCAATGTCTCGAAATATTTTTTGATTGTAACAACTGGGAAGGGTGCTACTGGCATCTCGTGGGACAAGACCAGAGAAGCTGCTAAGCGTCTTACAATGAACCACACAGCACCTCTCAGCTGTCAACAATGCCAAGGTTGAAAAACTGGACTGACTTAATGTCAGGATGTTTGACTAGTCCTGAATGGGTTCAGGGCCCCAAGTAGGCTCACACAGTGCAATCCACACTCTTGATTTCTGTTTCTGGCACAGGTTTAAACATTCTCTAATGTTCCAGAGTGAACTTATCCAGACACATCCAGATCCTTTGGATAAAACAGGCCCTTCTTCCCCACATACCCTGGGGAAAAGGATGAGGAGAGTTCACCCAGAGCTTCCGATCACATGCCAGTGCCTCCTCCCACGAGTCCTATTTATTTTTTCCCGTCACATGGGGAGGCGTGTGAGGAGCAAGAGGGCAGGGAGGGACCTCTGGGAAGGGCTGCTGAGTGAATGCTCCAAGAAAAGCATGAGTCAAGTGCTTACGGAAGGCCTGGGGAGTGAACCGGTTTTACCCTAACCACACAATGGACTCAAGCACAGTGGTGAGGACAACACTGTAAAGTGGAATTCACCGCCTGCCCTGATGCCTCTGCTTGTTACTCTAACCTCTTCTCAGGGAACAGCTGCCCAGACTACGCCCCTTGGGCAGATGCAGGGCTTGGAATTGCTTGAGAAGCCTTTGTATTCCTAGACACGAGTGTATATGTATGTTAATTGCTCAGTCGTGTCCAACTCCTTGCAACCCCGTGGACTATAGCCCGCCAGGCTCCTCTGTCTATGGGATTCTCTAGGCAAATATACTGGAGGGGGTTGCCATTTCCTTCTCCAGGGGATCTTCCCCACCCAGGGACTGAACCCAGGTCTCCCCACTTTGCAGGCTGATTCTTTACTGTCTGAGCCATGGAGCATAAAACTCCTACCTACAGTGGCTTACTCTCTTCTTTAAGTCATATCTTGGTTTGCCTAGGAGTGAGGAGATCCCTGGATTCATTTTAAAACCAAGACCATCCTGGCTAATCTAAGGAGAGTTGCTCTACTATTGTTCATAGACGTAGGGAGACTTATTAAGACACAAAAAGAGGGCTCTTTGTTATATCTAATTAATGAAGTATTGATGATTATGTGGCTATGACTGAGTTAGATACCTTGGTAGAGTTGAGACAATCATAGTAGTCCTGACCCACACAAGGTTATGTATTGAGAGAGTGTAAGTGGTTTGCTTGGAGCTCAAAACATTTTCCCAAAGAAATCACATTAAAGTGTTGGTTATACTTCCAAGCAAAATGAAATGATAGGTACCCCACCCCGACAGGAAACAAGAGCTATTGGAAATGCAATGGTTTATCTACCTGAGCGGACACTGCTGCTGTGATTTTCCTGTTTCTGGGAGAAAGTGCCTATCATTCAGGATAATAGGTACACAGTCACAGTTTCCTGATCTTCCTGACTCAGGGATCAAACCTGGGTCTCTTGCATTACAGGCAGATTCTTACCCTCTGAGCCACCAAGGAAGCCCCCTCTTAACACATGCAAATAAATACACACATGCATGCCCACATACACACATGTATGCATATGTTCTGTTTCTTTTCTTTTTTTCAGTGCAACCCAAATTCAGTTCAGTTCAGTTCAGTTATTCAGTCGTGTCCGACTCTTTGCAACCCCATGAACTGCAGCACGCCAGGCCTCCCTGTCCATCACCAACTCCCGGAGTTCACCCAAACCCATGTCCATTGAGTCGGTGATGCCATCCAGCTATCTCATCCTCTGTAGTCCCCTTCTCCTCCTGCCCTCAATCTTTCCCAGCATCAAGGTCTTTTCAAATGAGTCAGCTCTTCGCATCAGGTGGCCAAAGTATTGGAGTTTCAGCTTCAACATCAGTCCTTCCAATGAACACCCAGGACTGATCTCCTTTAGGATGGACTGGTTGGATCTCCTCACAGTCCAAGGGACTCTCAAGAATCTTCTCCAACACCACAGTTCAAAAGCATCAATTCTTCGGCGCTCAGCTTTCTTCACAGTCCAACTCTCACATCCATACATGACCACTGGAAAAACCATAGCCTTGACTAGACAAACCTTTGTTGACAAAGTAATGTCTCTGCTTTTTAATATGCTGTCTAGGTTGGTCATAACTTTCCTTCCAAGGAGTAAGTGTCTTTTAATTTCATGGTTGCGATCACCATCTGCAGTGATTTTGGACCCCCCAAAAATAAAGTCAGCCACTGTTTCCACTGTTTCCCCATCTATTTCCCATAAAGTGATGGGACCAGATGCCATGATCTTAAGTTTTCTGAATGTTGAGCTTTAAGCCAACTTTTTCACTCTCCTCTTTCACTTTCATCATGAGGCTCTTTAGTTTCTCTTCACTTTCTGCCATAAAGGTGGTGTCATCTACATGTCTGAGGTTATTGATATTTCTCCTGGCAATCTTGATTCCAGCTTGTTCTTCTTCCAGCCCAGCATTTCTCATGATGTTCTCTGCATATAAGTTAAATAAGCATGGTAACAATATACAGCCTTGACTTACTCTTTTTCCTATTTGGAACCAATCTGTTGTTCTATGTCCAGTTCTAACTATTGCTTCCTGACCTGCATACAGATTTCTCAGGAGGCAGGTCAGGTGGTCTGGTATTCCCATCTCTTTCAGAATTTTCCACAGTTTATTGTGATCCACACAATCAAAGGCTTTGGCATGGTCAGTGAAGCAGAAATAGATGTTTTTCTGGAACTCTCTTGCTTTTTCGATAATCCAGCCCAAATTAGTAAACTTTGATTATAGGAGAAAATTGGCAGTTGTGTGAATATCAGTACTCCACCATTCCTTTAAAAATGTTTTGAGCAATAATAGACTACAAAAGTTTTCAGTTAAAATAATGGTTGCTAATTTTATTGATTGAAGTATAGTTGATTTACACTGTTGTGTTAATTTCTGCTGTATATCAAAGTGACTCAGTTATACACATATATACATTCTTTTTTATATTCTTTTCCATTATGGTTTATCCCAGGAGATTGGATATAGTTTCCTGTGCTATTCAGTAAGACTTGGTTGTTTATCTATTCTAAATGTAAGGCAGTAGTTTGCATATACTAACCCCGAATTCTTCGTGTATCCCTCTCCTTTTTCCCACTCCCCTGCCACAACCACAAGTCTGTTCTCTGTGTCTGTGAGTCTGTCTCTGTTTTGGAGATAGGTTCATTTGTGCTATATTTTAGATTCCACGTAAAGTGATATCATATGGTAGTTGTCTTTCTGACTCATTTCCCTTAGTATGATAACCTCTAATTGCATCCTCGTTGCTGCAAATGGCATTATTCATTCCTTTTTATAGCTGAATAATCTTCTATTATTATCATCTTCTTTATTGATTCATCTGTCAATGGACATTTAGGTTGTTTCCATGTCTTGGCTGTTGTGAATAGCGCTGCTGTGAACATAGGGGTCATGTATCTTTTTAATTATAGTTTTATCTGGATATATGTCCAAGTGTGGGATTTCTGGATCATGTATGTGGTCTGTTTCTTACCCAAACTCCCACCCCAGTAGGACAGTGTGAGAATCGAGGTTTCCTCTGCTGGGGTATTCAGGTCTCAGGGTAGACAGGCTGGGGTGTTCAGATCTCAGGTAGACATTCTCCTATCTGTGGTCTTCAGATACTGATGACTGTGATGGGAAACCCAGCAGACTCCCTAGAGACTGTCAAAGAGAGACACAGGGCTGACAGCCTGTGATTGGAGACGTCGTGAACTGAACCCAAGGCAGAGTTTCCAGGACATAGGATCTTTGATATGGAGAGAACCAAAGAAATGATTCAGTTCAAGTCCCTCATTTACAGATGAGGAACATGAGGCCCAGGGAACTGAAGGGACCTGCCCAAGGTCACAGACTTTTGGAGGCATATTAGACTTCCAAATCTCCAGACTCTTGCCACTCCATCCTTTGCCTTAGAAACTAAGAAAAACCCTGGAGGTGTCCCCACTCACAATTCTACTTTTAAAAAATAAATTCTCCAAGGAAAGCTTTGTTTTCTGGCCAAAATAGTTGTGCTTGCTGAGTTGGAAGTGATGGAACTCCTGAGACAGAGATTGCCAAACTTCGCTGCCCCCACCACACCACAGACCCTGCAGCTTCCTTGAGGCTGGATCTCCTCTACATGTAAAATAGCAACAGGGCAGCACCACCAACCACCACCAGCCTCTACCAATCATCACCGTACTTACCTCCACCAGTTGCAGAGGGGGCTGCCTTGCTCCTGGCCATTTTCTTACCTCTGTAAATGTTCTTAAGCCTCAAGAGCTGTGAGACCACTTCCTGTGGGTGTGTGATGGTGATAGACGGGGAAATACAAAGGGTTTGCTGAAAGATTTTATTCTGGTGTTTCATGCTTTTCTGGCCACAGATGTCTGCTGGACTATTAAAATCTCTTTTCTAACCTGGAAATGCCAATTAATTCTCTCAAGGCCATGCTGCTTTTTGCAAGGGCCTCAGGTGTACAGAGTGGGTAGACGTGCTCTGGATATTCAACTATTATATTAGTAATGCGTGGAGTATGCTGAGTGGTTCACAAGTTACAAAATGCTCTTGTAAGACTCTTTCCTAGACTCCTGTAGCCTCAAAAGGCTGGACCATCTTTCCCCAGCATTGTCCCAGCCCTGACACCTGCCCCAACTCAGCTACTGGTGTTGACATTTCAACAGTTTAACTCACCAGATAGATGTTTTCTTCTTCCCATCAGCCTTGATTCTCTTTTTCTCAGATTTCTGCTTCCTTTCCTTTTTCTCTTCTTCCTCTCCCTCACCACCCCCATCATTTGTTGGCATATAGCAAGCTCTGCTTTTCTATCTGCAACAAATATTTTCAGATTGCTAAGCCCTCTAATTAGGTCCTGATGACAAAGAACAGTGAATAGCTAGAACTGATCCCTGCCCTCCATATGTCGTCAGTTTAGTGGTACCTTTACTGCCAGACTGACCATGTCACCAGGGCTGCAGCATCTTGCCTCCCCTTTACTGACAGAACTTAGGGCTGGGAGGGATTCCTTCACCACCACCTTCATTTTATTTTACACACACACACACACACACACACACACACACACACATGTGAGTGCTCTTTCTCAGTCTCTCAGTCTTTCCCCCTTTTCATTGTTTAGATTTTTTCCTAATAAATGTCCCATATGTTTTTAGAAAAAAAAAATGCTTGTTTGACCCTGGGAGGACAATAGCACAGCTATTCCTGTACTCATCTAATGGATGAAGAAACTGAAAATAAATTTGATTATTATTCAGATTTATCCAGTGGCAGAGATGAGGTTAGAACCAGGGTCTCCTGGATTCAATATCTTTTCACCAGAAATAAAGTAGTCTTTTAAAATATTCTAATTGTCTTTAACAAGAATACTGGAGTGGGCTGCCATTTCCTCCTCCAGGGGATCTTCCTGACCAAGGATCAAACCTGCGTCTCTTACATTGGCAGACAGATTCTTTTCCACTGAGCCACCAGGGAAACCCCTTTAACTAGACACATCATTCAAAATCAAAAAGTGCACAGTGAAAAATAAGAACACTCCCTGCTTATCAGCTGTTCCCTCCCTCCAAATGCAACTTCCGGGAGACACAGCCTTCCAGAGCTAAACTAGGTACATGCCAGCAATATATATGGGTATGTAAATACATAGTGTGTGTAAACATACATGAAGGACTGCTTTTATTCGCTAAATGTGTTTTCCACTTCTGCATGCGCATGCCTTCCATAGGCATCAGTAAGGCCCGTGTGGCTGGGAGGAGTTACATGCACATGCTCTGGAGTCAGGCAGATCTAGGGCAGCAGTGGCACTGATCATGTTCATGTTACATGAAGTTTCCTTGAACTTCCGTGTTTTCATCTGACAAATGTACATAATAACATATAAGTGTGGCTGCATCTGTAACGTGTTCAGAACATAATACACGTGCTCAGTAAATGATGGCTGGTTCCTAGGTGCCTACTTTGTGCAGAGCCTGTGGTGGTACAGGAGAAAGGAGATGAGTAAGATAAGATGTTGGCCCTTGAAATCCTTATCATTTAAAATAGGGAAAAGAGATATAATAAGCAAGCATATTATCATATAGCAGAATGAATGGAAGCACTCAATCAACGTAGAGGATAAGAGCATAGACTCCTCTAGATTCAGAATTCTGGGGTTCAAATCCCGTTTTAAACAAGTTCTCTTTCCCTGAGCTTTTTTGTCTACAAAACAGAAGTAATAAAGATGGAAGGATTAAGTAAAATAATGCATTCAAAACAGTGCCTGGCACATGAGAGAGATTCAATAGTGATTTTAATAATTATAGTATTTAATTCTACATACGAATAACTTCCACAGTAGAAATATCTACCACAATAGGTGCCAAGGTAGCAAGGGGAGAAGGTAGCATTATGATGAAATGAGAACCACAACTTCAACCCCTCCACTGGGACTCCCACCTGCCGGGCCCTGTTGCTGGTGTTTCACCTGCGTCCTTGCACTTGATGCTCACAGCCTCCCTGTGAGCATGGCATTACTCCCCATTCATAGAAGGAAACCGAGGCAGAGGCAGAAATGGCAACTTGACTCTCATCCTCCTCATACCACCTGGATCCCCAAATAAGAGGGTCACTAAGACTAGGACGTCAGGGACCAAGGGCATTTCCTGGATGGCATCTCTCCTTGTTCTCCAGACGTGTGTTGAGTCCTGCTGTGGCTTGGGACTGAAGCAGCAATGAGGTGACTGCTCCTGCATGAGGGACCAAGCGCCAAATCTCGAGGCGTACCCATGGCCCCTCACAGCTGTGATAGACGAAAATGTGTCAGACCTGGGACCCGCCCAGCTCAGGAGAATTGGAATTCCATCTACCCCTGCTCTTGCCTCCCCAGCATCTAAGTTTCAAGTGGAGATTGAAGGGAAGAGAGGGAGAGACGAGGAGCAGAGATGGGAGTAATCGGGCATCTTATTAAAGGAGGGGGAGGCAATCCAAGGGAGTCCTTTCATGGGGCTCCCTGTGCCACTGCTGTGATGAGTGCCAGCTGTGAGCAGCACCCAGCATGGCTCACACGGAGGTGGCCCAGGGGGTTGCTGAGTTGGCAAAATGTCAGAGTCTAGTTTCTGTTGCTATCATCACTGTTGTTAATGCAATCATTTAATCATTTATATGACACCTTTTAGTTTATGTAGTACTTTAAAATTTAATTTTGGCTGTACTGGGTCTTTGTTGCTGTGCATGGGCTTTCTCTAGTTGCAGTGAGTGGGGCGACTCTAATTGCAGTGCATGGGCTTGTCATTGCGGTGGCTTCTCTTGTTGAGCATGGGCTATAGAGCGAGGGCTCCAGTAGTTGCAGTGCTTAGCTGCCTCATGGCATGTTGAATATTCCCAGATCAGGGATGGAACCCGTGCCCCTGCATTAGCAGGCAAATTCCCAACTACTGGACCACCATGGGTATAAAAGTCCTACTCAGCACTTTTATACCCACCATTTATTTCAAACATGCTTGCAGTGCTTATGTACAGTTGGGGTATGTGGGTGTGGGGAGGCTGGGAATGGCTCTTTACCACTGCTCACTCCTTACTCCTGTTTTCTACCTTCTACAGTAGACTGGGAAGGTATTATTAGCCTAGTTTCAGCAATAAGGACACTCAGGCTGTGAACATTTAAGTGTCTTGCCCAAGGTCACAGAGCTTATATATGGCCAAGTCAGGGGTTTGATCTATAGAGTTCTTGTGGGAACATGCTGTGATGCTCCATGTTAATACCCTATGAGACACAGATTCTGCCCCATACCAAACAGTCTCTTGGTACTACATTCTTTACCCGCTTAGACTAGCTTGTGTCCCACAGCCTACTAGGCCTGAAGGAATAAGATTCTCATTGGCATATCTGAAATCTTCTACTGTGTTCTAGGGACACTTCCCTTACCTAGGTTTTGGCGCCTCTTTTGGGCTCAATTGTGTTTCCCCTGTACTCATATAGTAAAGCCCTAACTCCCAATGTGGCTATATTTGGAGATAGGCCTTTAAAGGGATAATAAAGTTTAATGTGAACCTAAGGGTAGAGCCCTAATCTGATAGGATACATGCTAAGTCACTTTAGTCATGTCCCACTTTTTTCAACCCCGTGGACTATAGTCTGCCAGAATCCTCTGTCCATGGGATTCTCCAGGCAAGAATACTGGAGTGGGTTGCTGTGCCCTCTTCTGGGGGATCTTCCTGATCCAGGGATTGAACTCCAGTCTCTTATGTCTCCTACATTGGCAGGAGGGTTCTTTACTGCTAGCGCTACCTGGGAAGCCCCAGTTTGATTGGATAGGTGTCCTTATAAGAAGACAAGATACCAGCATGCTCTCTCTCCACACACACACAAAAGAAAGACCACATCAGGACACAGAGAGAAAATGGCTATCTGAAAGTCAGGAAGAGAGCTCTCTCCAGGAATCAACCCTTACCAGCACCTTGATTCTGGGCTTATAGGCTCCAGAACTATGAGTCTGGTGTTTAAGCCACCAGTCTGTGTGACAATATTAGGAATACTCAGATTTTAAAAAACAAATGAAGAAAAAAAAACTGTATTCGAAAGTTGACTGCCATGCTAGGTACATTTGCATAGGCTTTCTCTTTTAATTCTAACAGTAAGTGAGCAGCAAGGCTGGGAACGAAACTCAGGTCTGAGAGTCATAGTTTGTGTGTCAGCTCATTTATTCATTATTTTGCTGCTGTTTTTAACTATCTCCCCTCTCCAGAGCAAAAGGTAAAATTACAAAATTGAGGTACAACTAGAGAGAGAGAGATATATATATATAGAGAGAGAGAGTGTGTGTGAGTATGTGTGTGTGTTGGGGGCTGGAGGAGTTCACGAATTGTTCTATGTTACACATACTCCTCACTCTGCTTCAAACCCCTGAAATCATTCAGGAATTCTCCCAAAAGCCTTTTTTCCCGTCTTAAGTGCCAGCAGAGACCTGGACCAAGACAGCTGAACTTGTGCAGGTTCCAGGTGAAATACATCAAAGGTCAGTTGGAAGCACAGTAGCCTTTAACCTCCGGCCACTGACCTTCCGCTGTTGATCAACAGGCAGCAGCTATCAGGCCAGATCACAGGGGTGTCCGCTGTCTTTTGGGAAGAAGCAATAGCAGCATCTGTACTGCTGAGAGCTGGTTAGGGTCTGGTGGAAAGAAATCTGTTCATCACCTGTTCCTGTTCTCCCCACCCCAACACAGGCAAATTCTTACTGCTCTGTAATGTTTGTGGGCCCCTTCAGAGTCACTGGTTCCAGTAATTCATACTGGCCTTCCTCTTCTTCCTTGGCCCTGGTCAGAGGATGCAGCTATTGACACAAATACTGACTGATCTCCCAGCTAGCAGGCAAGCACATTGCTATTTTCATCTGAATTTCCAGCATGTTGGAGAAAGAGCTTGGCCATTCCTATCACCAGATCCCTGAGGAGGGAGGAGAGCCTGCAGGCTCCTTCTGTAACCTTCCTTTGACTTGGACTCAGAAGACAAAGGTGAACTTGAGTGCTGTGGGGACACAGCTTCCCTTTATGCTGCCACCAGGCCCCGGGGCTGCCTCCTCTCCGGCACTGAGGCCCTTTTGTCCTGACGGGGCACCCACGGTCTGACTGCCCACACTGTTAAAGCGCAGTTTCAGCTCCCTCTCCCCCTCCTCCGTGAGTCGCTGTGCCTGGAGAGGGGCTTTTGAGTTTTGGGAATGCACACTGGCCCTTTTCTTCTCTGGGCGCCTGCATCTTTGATGCTGCGCGCCTGGCAGCCTGGCGCTCCGCTGCTCTTTTTCAGGGAGGCCGTGCGAAAGCGCGCACAGGGCGCTCCTCGCCCTGGGTTTCCCTGGAGAGGCGCACAGCCCCCCGGCACCACCCGCGGAACCGGCCTGGGAGGAGCCCTGCCCCGTGCCAGAGTTCATCTGGGAAGCTGATCATTCAGTTCTCTTTCCAGAACTTGTAAACAGGCATCCTCACTGACCCAACTCATTCTCTCTATGATCTTAAATTTCTTTCACTCTAATCCTATTATTAAAAATTTCCAAACGTGCAGAGAAGCTGAATAATACAGTGGATACACAATATCCATTAGCAAGTAGCATTTTGTATGGAAGGGTTTAGCTATAAGGGCTATCACTGCCCTATGGTTGTGTGTATGTGTGTATAGAAATTTAAATACCACCACCTCTGTTTGTTAAATTATGGCACATTGGCATAATGGTGCGTTCAGGCGAGTGGAACTCTTTGCCACTCCGTGGACGGTAGCCCGCCAGGCTTCTCTGTCCATAGGATTATCCCCGGCAAGAGTACTGGAGTGGGTTGCCATTTCCTTTTCCAGGGGATCTTCCCCACCCAGGGATCAAACTCCTGTCTCCCTGTCTCCTTCAGCTCCTTCATTAGCAGGCCTATTCTTTTACCACTGAGCCTCCTGGGAAGCCTGTTGCATAATGGTACCACACAGCAATTAAAATAACATTGTACATTTAGTGACATGGAAAAATGTAGAGGAAAAAAAGCGGTAGGAAATTGTATGCACAATATTATGTTATTTTTGAAAAAATGTTTGTGAGTAGGGAAAGAAACTACCCTGAGGTTATATATTACAATATTAGCAAGATTGCATCTGAATTATTATATGAATGAATTTGATTTTCATCTCTGGCTTGTTTTTATTTTTTTTCAATGAAGTACTTCTATGTAAGGTGAGAAAATGGATTTAAAACATGTATGGTCAGCTCAAGAGGCTGACATGGCTCCCTTTCCAGCACCATTTATTGTAACAGGAGTCCTGGGCTGCTCCATCTCCTATGCAAACCCAATTACCTCTGTTGTCCTGGCCATTTAGAGCTCTACCAGTCCTACCCAGGTTCCCAAAAATGAGCACCGGGCCCTCTTTCCCTTCACTGTCTCCACTGTTCTGCAGCAATCTAGATTACTCCCTTTCATCACAGACTCTTTAGACAGGGAGTTTCTTAGCCACTGAAGAATAGAGTCCTAACATGCCATTCACTCCTTGCCCCCTCCCCGCTCCCTCTCACACCCCAGCCCTGGAAGATGAAATTCTTCTTCTTCAAGAGAAGGCCAGGGCCTAATCCCGGGGCTCTATGCTGCCCATGGGCCCCGAGTTCTTTCTTTGTGAGAGACCTGGCCCCAGTTAGACACCCAGAAGAGCCGCTGCTTTGGTGTGGGTTCTTCAGGAAACGTTAGCACCAGCTGGATAATATTTTCATCACCATACAAAAAATGGTGCTTTCAGAGACAACAGCAATAAGAGCTCTCTTTGTACACATAGTTTTAGTTTAGTTATTTTTAGTTCACAGACTAAATTCATATAATTTTATAGTGGTTCCCAGAGCAGCATCAAAAATCATTTGGAGATGGGCAGAGTTGCCAACTTTTATTTTGCCATGTAAAACCATTTAAAATCTACCATTTTTTAATCATCATTACTTCAGAATAGAAAAGACATTTTACCACATATACAAAATAGAGCAAGCTCAAATAAATAAATAAACCCAGCATTTAAATTTAACTTTATAAAATCCTTACTATATAAGATGCACCTCTCCATCTATATACATTTAATATTATTACTATTTCTTTATAAACTGCAAAAGCTTTTTCACAAACACAGGCTTAGGAACCAACATTTGGGAACCATTTTTCCATTGTGTTTAATGCATATGATCAACTACTTGCAAGTGAGAAAACTGAGTTTCAGAGATTATCCGCTCATAAGTGGTTGAATGAAGACTCAAATTCAAGTCTTTTTGATCCAGAAAGAGTGATTTTCTCATGTTCCAGATTGTGTCTGTGTAACCAGGCTGCCTTTGTGGTTATTCCAGGAAATAGTTGACAGAAAATAGGCCTGATTTGCTTTTTCAAAGTCTTGGCTAGACTTGGGTCACCGGAGTAAACTCAGTGGATCAAATTTTATCTTTGATCCAAAAATCACTGAGCTCATTGGATGGTATTAGCCTTTCAGAGAAGTTCCTCCCTACTTTCATTATTTGCTTTACCAGCAAAACTATGCTTACAGTTGGTTTCAAGGGTAGGAACACATATTAGACTTCTAAACTACCTGTATGTAGCTACTGACTGATGCCTGAAGTCCTTCAAGTTTGCTTACCTACACTGATGTGTTTGAAAAACAGATCATTAAAAACTTGGGAATAGAGTAAAAAAAAAAAAGTGAATAGTATATCCTTTTAATATATAGAGAAGCATTGTTTAACAGACTTAACCAAGATTATTTAATAATCAAGGGAATGTAGCTGTGTGACTTTGCTTTTTACTATTAATTAAGGGCTCAGACTCAAGTTACATGTTGACTTGTAGGCCTTGTCTAGAATAGAGGCAAATAATTTTTGTCCAGTAGAAAAGATAACCCCAAAGGTTATGGTTTTATGGTCCTGTAGAACATTAACAAGTTTTGTCCCTAACTTGGCAGACTTAGTTCTTTACACCTTTCCTGGTAGACTATACAAACTCCTGTTCTTCCAATCCCCATTTGAAACAACCTTACCATACTGCTGGTTCCATCCCTCAGTTTTATTCAGTTTAACAAACTGCATAAAATTTATTTAAAGGCAGTTATCACCAATACCACTTAAAAATATTATCAACTATTTGCCTCAGTGTGAATGAGAACAGATTTTGAGGGTCTGAGGAGGATGAGGGAGACGTTATGCAATGGGAAGGGGAGATTAGCTAAACTTGTTAGGACAGTTGCACCAGAATACCTTCATTTTTTCACATAGTTCCTTTCTCCTTAAGCACTGGCCAGGAGAATGGCATCCTAGAAACAGAATTTACAAGGAATAATGATTGGAGAAGAGGTTGAAAAGTTAGTTGGGGCTAGCCATGCTGAGGAACTAGAGTTTTATCATATATATCATGAGTCATTAAAGGTTTAAATCCAGGAACTGATACTATCATATTTTTGAACTAGAAAGATAATTTTGATGAATATATTGGATGTGTGGACAGAGAGTCTCAGTGAGAGATGACCATGGTTTGACCTGTATATGAATACAGGTGAATGGAAAGTTGAGGATAAAATCAAATGGTAATTCAAAGGGAAAACAGACAGATTTGGTGAGTGATGAGATATAGTGCATGAAAACAGCAAGGAGTCTGAGATGATAACTGGATAGATGGAAGGATGATGATGGTGATCAAAGTCTGTATTTTTGACTGGGTGAACTTGAAGATTGTCAGAAATTTGAACTCATGAGTTTCGACTGAAAAGAAAATTTGAGGGCTAACAGTGCATTGGTTATGAACAGAAGCCATGTACATGAATACGAGTGTTGAAGAAAAACGTATCATTGGGAAACCTCTCCACCACTGGCTAGGAAACAATTGCATAGTTCATCAGAAGGCATCCTCTTTAATGGTGATGAACTACTGCCCAATGAACCGTGAACAGTCCATGGCTTTTCCGAGCCATGAAAAGTTCACTGCCTGACACTAGCAAAAAATATTCATTCCCCACAGCCATTTTACTTTGTGAAACTGGAGACTTAGGAAGACAAAGCATATAAATATATGTTTTGGGAATGGAAGATTAGGCTGGAATCACCTCTTAGAGGTCATGTTGCAGTCCGGAGAAGCGCAAGTGACCTGGCCTAAACCTTACAACCCCTCATGTCTTCCCGTCTATTGACAAGCCTGATAAGAACAGAGCTGAGTATGGCAAAACTTGTCTATCCTATTTTGTGCCCCTCCCTAGACCTAGTTTCTGCAATGCTTTTTATTTAACCTCCATACTCCACATATAGGATTAACATGCTGTCAGCCTGCAAAAGTAGAGAGAAAAATGTAATTAATTGCCACGTAACATCACCTAGCTTCAATAATTATCCACATACAGCCATCTTGCTTCGTCTGTGCCCCATTCCCCTACTTTTTCTCCACTGTTAGATTCTTTTATGTAAATTTCAGTGATCACATTACCGTGTCACTTATTTTTAAGTAAATTTCAGTGATCACATCACTGTGTCACTAAATACTTCCATATTGTTGTTGTTCAGTTGCCAGGTCATGTCCGACTCTTCCAGACCCCATGGATGGCAACACACCAGGTTTCTCTGTCCTTCACCATCTCCCAGAGTTTGCCCAAGTTAAATCAATGATGCCATCCAACCATCTCATCCTCTGTTGCCCTCTTCTCCTTCTGCCTTCAATCTTTCCCAGCATCAGGGTCTTTTCTAATGAGTCAGCTGTTCAGCTCAGGTGGCCGAAGTATTGGAGCTTCAGCTTAACATCAGTCCTTTCAAAGAGTATTCAGGGTTGATTTCATTTAAGATTGACTGGTTTGATCTCCTTGCTGTCCAAGGGACTCTCAAGAGTCTTTTCCAGTACCTCAGTTTGAAAGCATCAATTCTTTGGCGCTTTGCCTTCTTTATTGTCTAGCTCTCTAGAAAGACCATAGCCTTGACTATACGGATCTTTGTCGGTGAAGTGATGTCTTTGCTTTTTACACACTGTCTAGTTTATCATAGCTTTCCTGACAGGAAGCGGTTGTCTTCTAATTTCAAGGCTGCAGTAACATTCGCAGTGATTTTAGAGCCCAAGAAGAGAAAATCTTTCACTGCTTCCACCTTTTTCCCTTCTATTCATCATGAAGTGATAGGACCAGATGTCATGATCATAGTTTATTGAATGTTGAGTTTTAAGCCCGCTTTTTCATTCTCCTCCTTCACCCTCATCAAGAGGTTCTTTAGTTCCTTTTCATTTTATGCCATTAGAGTGGTATCATCTGCATATCTGAAGTTGTTGATATTTCTCCTCACAATCTTGATTCCAGCTTGTAACTCATCGAGCCCAGCATTTTGCATGATGTCCTCTGCATATAAGTTAAATACACAGAGTGACAATAAACAGGCTTGTTGTACTGCTTTCTCAATCCTGAATCAGTCAGTTGTTCCATACAGGGTTCTAACTGTTGCTTCTTGACCAGCATACAGGTTTCTCAGGAGACAGGTAAATGGTCTGGTATTCCCATCTCTTGGAGAAGGAAATGGTAACCCACTCCAGTATTCTTGCCTAGAGAATCCTGTGGACGGAGGAGCCTGGTGGGCTGCTTTCCATAAAGGTCACACAGAGTTGGACACGACTGAAGCGACTTAGCATGCATGCATGCATTGGAGAAGGAAATGGAAACCCACTCCAGTATTCTTGCCTGGAGAATCCCAGGGACAGAGGAGCCTGGTGGGCTGCCGTCTATGGGGTTGCACAGAGTCGGACACGACTGAAGCGGCTTAATAGCAGCAGCAGCAGCATTCCCATCTCTAAGAGTTTTCCACAGTTTGTTATGATTCACACAGTTAAAGGCTTTAGTGTAGTCTATGAAACAGAGGTAGATGTTTTTCTGGAATTCCCTTGCTTTCTCTATGATCCAGCAAATTTTGGGAATTTGATCTCTGGTTCCTCTGCCATTTCTAACCCAGTTTGCACATCTGGAAGTTCTCAGTTTACATAATACAGAAGCCTAGCTTGGAGGATTTTGAGCATAACTATACTAGCATGGGAGATGAGAGCAATTGTCCAGTAGTTTGAACGTTCTTTAGTACTGCCTTTCTTGGGAATTGGGATTGAGGATTGAGCTTTTCCAGTCCTGTGGCCACTGCTGAGTTTTCCAAATTTGCTGGCATATTGAGTGCAGCAGTTTAATAGCATCCTCTTTTAGGATTTGAAATAGCTCAACTGGAATCCCATCACCTCCACTAGCTTTATTGGCAGCAGTGCTTCCTAAGGCCCACTTGACTTCACACTCCAGAATGTCTGGCTCTGGGTGAGTGACCACACCATCGTGGTTATCTGGGTCATTAAGGTCTTTTTTGTACAGTTGTTCTGTGTATTCTTTTCATCTCTTCTCGATCTCTTCTGCTTGTATTAGGTCTTTACTGTTTTTGTCCTTTATTGTGACCATCTTTGGATGAAATTGTTACTTTGGTATTTCCAATTTTCTTGAAGAGATCTCTAGTCTTACCCTAGGATTATATTTTATCAGAACTCTCCACTATGACCCGTCCTTCTTGGGTGGCCCTACATGGCATGGCTCATAGTTTCATTGAGTTACACAAGCCCCTTTGCCATGACAAGGCAGTGATCCATAAAGGGGAAATACTTCCATATGTATCTTTAAAAGATAAGGACTTTGGGGGGGCATAATTTAGGGAAATTTTAAGATGTTCTAGATCAGAATGTATGGGCTCAATATCTACTCAGCCTTGCTACTGTTTAGTACAGCTTCTACCTTGGACCTCTGTTCTAATAATAATATATGTGTGTGTCCAAGCCTTTGCAACCCTATGGACTGTAGCCTGCCAGGCTCCTCTGTCTGTGGGATTCTCCAGGCAAGAATACTAGAGTGGGTTGCCATTTCCTCCTCCAGGGAATCTTCCTGACCCAGGAGATTGAACCCATATCTCTTGCATTGGCATGCTGGGTCTTTACCACTGAGCCACCTGGGAAGCCCCATCTCACAATGATAGCCTGCTATTTGTCACACACCCACTGAGACCTTACAGTAATGCAGTGTATGTGATAGACATTATCTTCCTTATATAGATAAAGAGAAACTGGGGCTCAGAGAGGTGAAGTAACTTGCCCATATTTCTAATAGTCATCCACTCAAAGAAATCTAGACTTTTAAAATCATTCTTCCAGCCATTGCCTGCTGCCCAGTCTGAAATCTACTCCATATTTTGTATTTGCTACAGTAGCACTCCACTGCTGATATCAAAATCTGTATTAGTTTTCTACTGCTGCTACAACAAATGACCACCAACTTAGCTTCTGTTGTTTAAAACAGAAATTTACTATCTTACTATTCTACACATTAGAGTAGAGATCTGCCATAGGTCTCACCAGGCTGAAATCAAAGTGTTGGCAGGGCTGTGTTCCTCTCTGGAGGCTTTAGGAAAGCATTCAGAGTTTTGTTTTTTGTTTTTGCTCATTTGGGTGGTTAGAATTCAGTTCTTTGCAGCTGTTAATTCTAATATTCCTATTTCATTGTTGGTTGTCAACTGAGGGCCCTTCCTAGCTTCCTTGACTCATGGCCAGCCTTCTTCTTAAAAGCCAGTAATGTCAGGTTGAGTCCTTCTCATGCTTCACGTCTCTCCTTCTTTTTCTGTCTTAAATTTCCCAGCTCTTACCATAGCTGGGAAGGGTTCATTGCTTTGAAAGCCTCATGTGATTAGATTGGGCCCACCCAGATAATTCCCCCATCTCATGATCTGTAATCTTAATCATATTCTGTGATGTTGTGATTTATAGTAGGAAATATATATTTGGTCTAAAACTTATAGAATTTCTTGGGCTTTCCCTGCTATCCAGTGGTTAGGATGCCACACCTCCAATGCAGAGGATGTGCGTTCAATCCCTGGTAAGGGAACCAAGATCCCACATGCTGTGCCACGTAGTCAAAAATAAATAAATCCTGTAGAATTTCCTAAGTGAAAAGGGCAGCAAAGTTGTCTTTTGTCACATTGATACGGTGACTTTTGGAAAGCACTCATTAGAGCGGTAGAGGGTTGGAATTTTAGTTCCAGTCCTCAACCTCTGGGAAGGAGGGAAGGTCTGGAAGTTGAACAGATTGCCGGTGACCAATGATGTAATCAAGCATGTCTATGTAAAGAAGCCCCCATAAGAGCCCAAAAGGATGGGGTTCTGAGAGCTTCCAGACTGGTGAACACCTGGAGATTTTGAAAGAGCGGTGCACTCAAAGACAGCATGGAAGCGCCATGCCCTTTCCCCACAGCTTGCCCTATGTAGCTCTTCAATCTGGTTGTTCCTGAGTTATGTCCTTTCATAATTAACCAGTTATCTAATAAGTAAAATGTTTCCTTGAGTTCTTTGAGCTGCTCTAAGAAATTAATCAAACCCAAGAAGGAAGTTGTTGGGACCCCCAGTCTCTAGCTGGTCAGTCAGAAGCACAGGTAGCCACTTAGGCTTGGGGTTGCCATCTGAAGTGAATGGCGGTCTTGTGGGGACTGAGCCCATAACCTATGAAATCTAATGCTATATCTGGATAGATAGTGTCAGAATTGAGTTGAATTTTAGGATACCTAGCTGGTGTTGCCAAGAGTTGCTTGGTGGTGTAGGGGAAACACAGCTCCTGCACATACTGGAATCTGGTCATTAGACCACCTTTTACATTTGCCAAGTTTCTTGTATCATGTTTCCTATATTAGGAAGTAGATATCTTTGGGGGTCTTTGGTCTGCCTACCATATTGTAGGCATCCCTATTTGAACCCAGTTTGGTCTGACTACATTCGGACTTTCTTCACCAGACACCTTAGTCATTTCATAACGACCCAGAGGCTCTGCTTATTGTGTATCCTGTTCTTGCCACTGTATTTGTGTCAGTGCTTTGGGCTGTAAGTAACAGGTACCAAGTAACCAAGAGCTGCTTGAGTTGCTTAAACCAGTAAAGGTTTATTTTTCTCACATAATGATATATTTAGAGATGATTACTATTCTTATTACAGTGATTCAATAATGCAGTGATGTCAAGTCCATGGGCTTGATAACTTGGCTGATCTTTCCTTCATGATTGCAAAATGGCTGCCATAGTTCCAGACAGTGCATCCACATTCAAGACAGGAAGATGTGGGAAAACAGAGGGGAGGCTCCAGTTCTCTAGGCCCCTTGTATTGGAAATCAGATGTTTCCCCAGAAGCCCCCATGAAACTTTCATTACATCTCACAGACCAAAATTGTGTCACATGCCCTCACCCCCTGCAGTTGCAAGGAAGCCTGAGAAAGTGAATATTTAGTTTTTCCTGGTGGAGATAGGTAAAGGAAAAGAGGATTGGAATGAAGTTCAGATTAGCCAGCTTATAATGCCAAATTTCAGTTGGTCTAGGGCCCTGTCTTTGGCTCTCTTTTGCCAATCCACAATTAGAATTGGTATCCTGCACCTGGGTCAGACACCTCCTGATGACTGGCCACCTGGCCAATACCCACTCACTCCTTGTAAGATATCCCTGACCCCAATTAACCAGTTATAGTGCCATCTGGGTACATCTCCTGTTACTGCCTGCTGCTGGCCCTGGAAGTACCTGGCTGCCTTTCAGAGGCCTAAAGACTCCACCAGTCCCTTTGGCTATGTACAGACAAGTTTCTATTCTGAAAGCACCTGTTTTTAAATGAGTCATTTTAAAGCTTTGTGTGAGTGCACATATGTGCAACATGGTACACATTCATGCAGAAAAAAGGGGAAAATAGGCCACATTGACCAAAGACATTTTAATTCTATGGTAGCTTTAAATTCCATCTAGGTAGAAATTCAAGTGGGTATATCTTCCCTTTTCTCCTTTGCCTTTAGCTTCTCTTCTTTTCTCAGCTATTTGTAAGGCCTCCTCAGATAGCCATCTTACCTTTCTGCATTCCTTTTTCTTGGGGATGGTCTTGATCACCGCCTCTTGTACAATGTCACGAACCTCCGGTCATAGTTCTTCAGGCACTCTATCAGATCGAATCCCTTGAGTCTACACCCATTTGAATGCAGAGTTCCAAAGTATAGCAAGGACAGATAAAGACTTCGTCAGTGATCAATGCAAAGAAATAGAGGAAAATAATAGAATGGGAAAGACTAGAGATCTCTTCAAGAAAATTAGAGACACCAAGGGAACATGTCATGCAAAGATAGGCACAATAAAGGACAGAAATGGTATGGACCTAACAGAAGCAGAAGATATTAGGAAGAGGTGGCAAGAATACACAGAAGAACTATACAAAAATGATCTTCATGGCCCAGATAATCACGATGGTGTGATTACTCACCTAGAGCCAGACATCCTGGAATGAGAAGTCAAGTGGGCCTTAGGAAGCATCACTACCAACAAAGCTAGTGGAGGTGATGGAATTCCAGTTGAGCTATTTAAAATCCTGAAAGATGATGCTGTGAAAGTGTTGTACTCAATATGCCAGCAAATTTGGAAAACTCAGCAGTGGCCACAGGACTGGAAAAAGTTTTCATTCCAATCCCAAAGAAAGGCAATGCCAAAGAATGCTCAAACTACTGCACAATTGCACTCATCTCACACACTAGTAAAGTAATGCTCAAAATTCTCCAAGCCAGGCTTCAACAGTACATGTGAACTTCCAGATGTTCTGGAACCGTGAACTTCCAGATGTTCAAGCTGGATATAGAAAAGGCAGAGGAACCAGAGATCAAATTGCCAACATTCATTGGATCATCAAAAAAGCAAGAGAGTTCCAGAAAAGCAACTATTTCTGCTTTATTGACTATGCCAAAGCCTTTGACTGTGTGGATCACAACAAACCATGGAAAATTCTTCAAGAGATGGGAATATCAGACCACCTGACCTGCCTCCTGAGAAATCTGTATGCAGGTCAGGAAGCACCAGTTAGAACTGGACATGGAACAACAGACTGGTTCCAAATCGGGAAAGGAGTATGTCAAGGCTGTATATTGTCACCCTGTTTATTTAACTTATATGCAGAGTACATCATACAAAATGCCAGGCTGGATGAAGCACAAGCTGGAATCAAGATTGCTGGGAGAAATATCAATAACCTCAGATATGCAGATGACACCACATCAGATGACACAGAGGCAGAAAGCGAACAACTAAAGAGCCTCTTGATGAAAGTGAAAGAAGAGAGTGAAAAAGTTGGCTTAAAACTCAACATTCATAAAATTAAGATCATGGCATCTGGTCCCATCACTTCATGGCAAATAGATGGGGAAACAGTGGAAACAGTGACAGACTTTAATTTCCTGGGCTCCAAAATCACTGCAGATGGTGACTGCGGCCATGAAATTAAAAGATGCTTGCTCCTAGGAAGACAAGTTATGACCAACCTAGGCAGCATATTAAAAAGCAGAGACCTTACTTTGCCAACAAGGGTAGGTCTAGTCAAAGCTATGGTTTTTCCAGTAGTCATGTACGGATATGAGAGTTCGACTATAAAGAAAGCTGAACGCTGAAGAATTGATGCTTTTGAACTGTGGTGTTGGAGAAGACTCTTGAGAGTCTCTTGGACTGCAAGAAGATCCAACCAATCAATCCTAAAGGAAATCAGTCATTGGAAGGACTGATGCTGAAGCTGAAACTGCAATATTTGGGCCACCTGATGCAAAGAACGGACTCATTTGAAAAGACCCTGATGCTGGGAAAGATTGAAGGCAGGAGGAGAAAGGGATGATAGAGGATGAGATGGTTGGATGGCATCACTGACTCAATGGACATGAGTTTGTGTAAGCTCCGGGAGTTGATGATGGACAGGGAAGCCTGGCGTGCTGCATTCCATGGGGTTGCAAAGAGTCAGACACGACTGAGCGACTGAACTGAGGTAGAAATTCTAGAAATTCTATAGCAGAGAAACTATTTTCTATCACAATATCTATTATCTTCTCCTTCCCCAGTAACAGACTTTGATTTTATGTGCAGAAGCCATGTACCCAGACAAAAGACTTCTTCAGTCTCAGATAAAGAAGACTTCATTTTCTCTTACAGCTAGTTACAACCATGGGACTAAGTTCTGGGTAATGTGATGTAAGTGGAAACATTGTATTGGGCTTCCAGGACTTTCTTTAAAGAGAACGGGCCTTCTTTGTCCTTTCATCCATTTCACTGCCTAGAGTAGAGGTGAAATGGCTGGAGCTCTATCTGCCAGTTTAAACTATGAGGAAAAGAGATATACTTTAAGGATGGCTGAGAACTGACACTGTCCTTGGACTTCCTACCTCCAGGGAAATAAATTTTTTTGTTCAAGCCTCTCTTATTTAGGAATATTGTGTTATTTGCAACTGAACCTAACCCTAAGTAACTCATCTACTTTTTGTCTACATGATGTCTAACTCTACATGGCACTTTCATAGATATTATCCCATTTTCAACAGATAGGAGAATATACATTATCCTGTTTCTAGCTGGTCCTGGTTCCAGGAGAGTCAATGATGGCCAACCGCAACCATTAGAGAGCTGTTTACCTACCCAGGTTGAAGACCATGGGAAAACTGGAAATATTGGGTTCAGCAGGCAAAAAGATGTTGTTTTCAGAGTTAATGACACCTCTAGGGGAAACTCTGCCTCCATTTTTTGAAGCTAGGCTCTCACTGTTGGAAACTCAAGCCTTCTTCACTACTTCACTTCCTCATCTTTAAAATGGCATTGGTCTCTGCCAAGAACTTTATATAAATATTGTCTTGTGGAAATTTTTTTTCTAAAGTAGAGCTTCACCAATCTTTTCATTCCTCACTGATTGGCTGTTGGACTCATCCTTAGTGAAAATTCTTCAGGAGTAGGAGTACATCTGCTTTGTAATAGACATGGTATCCATGGCTGGAGTAAGGGTCCTAGTGCTCTGATGCCACCTGCTGCACTTTGTTCCAAGGTACCAATTGGTCCAGGATCTCCCAAAGTTATTCCTGTCTTGCTATATTTCCACCTTCCTCTTCTCTCTAGCACGTCCTTCCTCTACGCCAACTCCCACACTGGGTTCTCTTCCAAAGTTGGGCAGGCGTTTTTGCCCAGGGCCCCTTCTCCCTCACTCGTCTAAGAAATCCTAGCAGGACCTGGCTGATTACATCATGGCCCACCCTGACCCAGCATTTCCTTGAAACTGCCTGTTATACCCAAGGAACCCAGCCTGGGCAGGCTGGCCCTTAAGGTGACATTCTGATTCACAGCAAGGCACCCTTGGAATGGGTGAATTGTGTGTGTCTCAAAGCAGAGACAGCATACACAGTGGTCTAAGCAGAACCTTGTTTTCCAAGGGTGGTGATGAGAGGGGTTAATGTACTCTGATGGTTTAATGACAATCATTGTTTTCTCATCTATTATTCATATTTTTATTCCTGGCAGTCCTATGAGATATTTTGTGTGAATTCTATAGACATGATCTGCAAAGAGGAGAAGGGAGCAAAAACTGACAATTAGTGAGCACTAAGTATGAGTTAGGGTCTTGCACACACTGGCTGCTATCACAGCAGGGAAAGGCATGCGGCTGTAATGAGTCAGCACTTGGTTCTAGACAAGCCCCACTGCGGGGCCTGTACAAGCCAATAAATCAGAGCAGCTTACTCTAAACTCGGAACCTTGACTGTGTCTTCTGCAGCACAGAGATGACAGGCCTTGGATCTAGACTTGAGCTCTCTGGTGCCCTGGGAAGCAGAGGAGTACAGTGGCCGCAGCACAGGCTCTGCAGCCAGGCAGAGCTCCTGGACAGATCCTGGCATCATTGCTCAGCAGTCAGGGGACCTTGGCCAAGTCACTGAACTTGCTCTGATCCTATATTCCACATCTGTAAGGTGGTGATGAAAATAGTGCTGGTCTTCAAAAGTTGTAATGATTGAATGTGAATGAAGGTAAACTGTCTTTTGTTCCATAATTCTTAGGTCTCATTAATATTATTTTCATTGTTACTAATTGAAGAGGATGTTCTGACATCCTGGGAAAAAGGAAGTTATCTGCCTTGCCCACCCACCCACCTGGAATGGAGGTCTACTCAGTTAATGAACCTGCTCTGAGGTTGTTGGGGCAGTTTTTCAGCTTCTGCCTTTTGACTGAAAGCTGCCTGGCTGGGCTGGCTGAGCCTCTAAGGCCATTCCCCACTCCCCAGCTGCAGATCTGGTTTCTTTCACCCTCATAAAAGGCCCAGGCAGAGATGACTATGAAAGCCAAGATTTCCAGGGTCCTTAGGGTCAGAGAAGCAGTCCTCAGAGGCCATGGCTGCTTTCTTACCTTACCTGGTCCCACCCAGTTCCCCTCCCTCCTCACCCTTTCTGGGACTCATTCCTGAAGAATAGGGACTGGTCTGAGCCCCCGCCAGAACAGTGCCTGCCTGGGTGAGCAGACTCCCCTGGGGTACCCTGTCCTCTAGGCATGAAGTGAAAGTCGCTCAGTCATGTCCAACTCTATGAGACCCCATGGACTATACAGTCCATGGCGTTCTCTAGGCCAGAATACTAGAGTGGGTAGCCTTTCCCTTCTCCAGGGGATCTTCCCAACCCAGGGATTGAACCCAGATATCGATCCCAGGGATCGAACCTAGGCATGAAGACCTCAGCAAAGATTCACATCAGCCTGCTGGGCTCCTATTGTTCCTTCCTTGTCCAGGCCCATGTGAATGTTAGGAAATAGTTTCTTTGGACCGTGTTGGTGTCCTCAATTTCTGTGCTGTGCTGTACTTAGCTGCTCAGTCATGTCTGACTCTTTGTGACCCTATGGGCTGTAGCCCATCAGGCTCCTCTGTCCATGGGGATTCTCAGGCAAGAATACTGGAGTGGGTTGCCATACCCTCCTCCAGGGGATCTTCCCAACCCAGGGATTGAACCCAGGTCTCCCACATTGCAGGTGGATTCTTTACTGTCTGAGTCACCAGGGAAGCACAAGAATACTGGAGTGGGTAGCCTATCCCTCCTCCAGGGGCTCTTCCCAAGCCAGGAATCAAACCCAGGTCTCCTGCATTGCAGGCAGATTCTTAACCAGCTGAGCCACCAGGGAAGCCCCAACTTCTCCTACTTTGTGCTAATTTTTCTTTTTAGTTGGCTAGGATGATGTAGACTCTACTCTGTAGGGAGTAAGAATAACAGCTTCAGGGTCAGGCAACCCAGGTTCAAATGGCCTTTCTTTACACTGCCAGTCATATACTTGGTGAGGCAGGCACTGTGTGGCGCATGGTGCCAAGTGCCCTACAGGGATTATCCTGTGAGCCCTTATAGCATCTCCATTAGGCAGCTGTTCCTAACAGATGAGGGCATTCAGTCACAGAGAGGTAAAGTAACTTTCTCAAGGCAGCATAGCATGGGATCTGTAACAACAAGGAGGGAACCCGTGGGAGAGAAGAAGAGAGGTGAGGTGGAAAGAAAAAGGAAGTTTGCTTTTTTTTTTTTCTTTTTTAATTTTATTTTATTTTTAAACTTTACAATATTGTATTAGTTTTGCCAAATATCGAAATGAATCCGCCACAGGTATACCCGCGTTCCCCATCCTGAACCCTCCTCCCTCCTCCCTCCCGTACCCTCCTTCTCACGGTACTGGATGCTTGGGGCTGGTGCACTGGGACGACCCAGGAAGTTTGCTGTTAGGATTTTTCAGTCTGTCTCCTCAGCCCCAAGGATGTGGAGTCCAACTGGCTTAGTCACTCCCCTCAGTTTTGTCAGGAGGAAGTCTGATGGCAGAGAGAGGAGGTCAGTGAACATTGATGGGAAAATTTATGAAGATGCAAAAAAGCCTTCCCAAGGAAAAACCATTCTAACAGGTTTGGCAGACAGGATGTGAAAAGGTGCAGAATTTCTGGGGCGAGCCAGGGGGAGGGGAGCAGGAAGTCAGCGAGGATGCATTTTTAGCTGGTCAGGAGTAACCATTTAATTCTGTGTCTGGATCTCAAAGGAGTTCAGGCCATCAGAGTTATAAATATACATGAGCCTAATGCAGCCTTGTGGGCAGTAAAACAGTGAAGGTGGTGTCCCTGATTCCAGGGGCAGCCGGTTTGTTTTAATTTTTGAGTTAATGAGCAATTTCAGATGCAAGAGCCTTGGCCCACCGAGAAATGTAACTTTCAGCTGAGATTTTCTTCTCTTTTCTGATATGTGCTTTCCACATCCTCTCAGTGTTTCAGCACTTTCCTCTTCTCCATTCCAGAAAGAACCTGCATTTCCCTTTCTCAGCTCCTTTCCTGGATTGGTGTGTGCTAAGTCTCTTGCAGTTGTCATCATGTCTTCAGAACGCATTTGATAGGTACAGGAAGTTGCACCAGAGGGAGATGGAACCAGCAATCAATAAAAAAAGAACTATGTTTCTAAGAAGATGCATCATGGGGCTTCCCACAGGAGTTGTGTACCATATGTTCTAATATCTGTGGAACAATGGATCTAATTTTTAGTTCTTTTGCTTGGCTTTCCCAGCCATCTCAGCAAAAAAGAAAATGGACATTTTAACCTGCTGCCCAGCTTACTGATGACTTATACTAAAGATTGCTTTACCGTTTAACCCCTTCACTGTTATCACAGAATAAAATCTCTCCCTTCTCTTCCTCCAGCTTTATTTCTCCTGGCTACTAGTTTAGTATATTTATGGTGCATGAGTCATCAAGCTGCCCTTTGATTGGATAAAAACCAAGCACCCCTGAGACCATCGGTCAATTACAGCTATTCTCAGCTTCATTCACAGATTTATTAGCTTGCACACACAGAGAGAAATTCATTCAGCAAAGTTCATTCATAAAAATTTCAACACGCTGCGTATCA
The DNA here is from genome assembly GCF_027580195.1 of Bos mutus. Classification (NCBI taxonomy): domain Eukaryota; kingdom Metazoa; phylum Chordata; class Mammalia; order Artiodactyla; family Bovidae; genus Bos; species Bos mutus. The sequence continues at coordinate 47,460,159 of NC_091626.1, read as the reverse complement.
TCCTGCACATTTCAGCCTTCTGTTGCAGAGAGGCTTCTGAAAGCTCTGAGAGGAGTCGGGGAGGGAGGGAAGCTCCGAGCCAGGGTGGGCAGGCTGGGAGGGGATCTGAGGAACACGGAAGGACCACAAGTCAGAGAAATAATGCGGAGGAGCGCCTGTCACTAGTACTGCTGGCCTGTGGCCCAGATGGGATGCAAGACAAGATCTTCCAAGAGAGGGCAGCCATCAGGAGAAACGAACTCAGGCACAAGGGCCTTTGGCTCATATAGTCATTCTCCCCTCCCCCCCCCCCACCTTTTTTTTTAAATGAACAATCACTAGAACAAATAAAGGGTTAATAGGCCAGACATTGCCCCGCCCTGTGGGAACCGGAGGGAGCAGGTTTGAAAGTTCCTGTGCGCAGAAGGGAGGATGGGGGTGGGGGGCGCTAAATATTTCTGCAAGGCTCCCGCACCGCCAGCGACGCGGCGGGACCGGCTGGCTGGTTCTCCGCCCGGTTCCATGCCGAAGAGTAGGAGGTGAGCGATCCTCGCCGCCGCGAGGCTGGGTCCAAGCTTTCCCAGCAAGGAATCCCCGGCGAGAACACCGGGTGCTGCCGCTGGGCCACAGACTGGACCGAAATCAGCTGGGTAGGCGTTTTCCCCTAGGCTGTTACCCTCGAGGACCCGGAGCCGAGGCGGGCGAGCGCGAGAGCGGAGTTGGAGAGGTGGCTGCCGCAAGTTGCACGGGGCATTGAGGCATTTGTTTCCCGTTCCGTTTATCTAGCAGACAGCGAGGCGATTTATGCAACAGTATCCTGTTTCAGCACTGCCAAGGCTATGCGAGAACGCGGTCAGGACAGCCTGGCAGGACTCGTGCTATATGTAGGACTCTTCGGGCACCCCGGGATGCTGCACAGGGCCAAGTACAGCCGCTTTCGGAATGAGTCCATCACGTCCTTGGACGAAGGCAGCCCGGGAGTCTCGACAGGGAGCAAGGGCTCGCCGCAGCCTCCTTACCCCACCCTGGCACCTCACCTGCCCGCTGAAGATGCTGCCTTGGCCTCCCAGGAGAGCCCCACCCCATTGTGCACCTTGATCCCTCGCATGGCCAGCGTAAAGCTGGCCAACCCAGCCACCTTGCTGAGTCTGAAAAACTTTTGTTTGGGTACCAAAGAGGTACCTCGACTCAAGCTCCAGGAAAGCCAGGACCCGGCTCCCAGCAGCCCGGCTTCCCCTGAAACCAGTCTCAATAGGGCTGTGCCAGCACCTCCGCCTCAGCGGGACCCCCTGGGGCACAGGGCGACCTCTTTAACTCCTGACGCCTGCCCACTTCCCGGCCCTGGGGAACCAACCCCCCGGAACAGACAGGACAGACACTTTGTGCAGCACCTGTTGGGGCTGGGCATGAACTACTATGTGAGGGTAAGTATTTCCCTCTCTGCACTCCTGCAAGGGGCATATTCTCTGCTTTCTGAAAGGGGCTGCGCATCATCCGGCCGAGTTTCAGGTTTGGATAAGTCATCAGGGGGCTTCCCAGGTGGCGCTAGTGGTAAAGAACCCACCTACCAATTCAGGAGACCTAAACGACACGGGTTCAGATCCCTGGGTAGGGAAGACCCCCTGGAGTAGAGCTTGAAAACCCACTCTAGTGTTCTTGCCTAGAGAATCCTATGGACAGAGGAGCCTGGCAGGCTACAGTCCATGCATAGGGTCCCAAAGAGTCAGACACGACTGAAGCAGACTTAGCATGCAAGCACATAAGATATTGTGTAGCTGGAGGGGGCGGAGAAGGGGAGGTGGTCTTATAGGTTTCCCTACAAATATCTGGCCTGTATTGAAATCACATGACTTTTGGTTCAAGAGCATGAACTGGTGCTACATGTTAGTGTAGGTAGTTGCCAGGGTAGTTTCATAGAGAAAGCTGAGATGTCCCTGCTGGACTGAGCATTCTGTACAAGAAGAGTCAGGAATTTCAAATCTAATTAGTGATTAAGACTCAGTAAATTATACTGGCCATTGTGTTTCAGTAGAGATTTTTGTGCTGGAGGAATACATAGTGTATCAGGGACCTGAATTGTTTTTAAAAATCTAATTCAGCATTTAACAAACACTTCTCCAAACATGGCTGAATCTCTAGTCTTGTGTTAGGAGGTAGCCTTAGGTCTTTGGTGCACATTTTTTTTGTCTTTATTGCCTACGCTGTGGCCATGGGGCCTTGTCCATGAGCCATGTGCAAAATCAAGGTCCTTATTGGCCTTGCATCTGCCCTTTTCTATTCCATATCTGAGTAAAAAAAGATTTGGCTTCTGTTCTTCTAGAGCTCACAGTTTCAATCAGGGAAACCAACAAATACAGGTGAAATAATAGAACAATATTTAGCAACATATATCTGGTGTGAGATGCTGAAGGAATTCAGGAAAAGGGGAAGGTTGTTGTGGTCTGGGATTCATTCATAGGGGAACCCTCAGGGGAATGTGCATCTTGGAAGAGCTATCAGATCTTTATTGGCAGAAAGCGGGAGATTCCTGGCAGGGCAAGAATTGGAGCAAAGTCCAAAGGCAGGTATTACTGTGGTTACTGCAGGGGAGCATCATGCTGGGCTTAACTGAAAAAAGAGGGAATGCTGGAGGGTAGCTGGTGGTAGGGAGCGTGGCTGGCACATAGTTGATGCTCAAACGAATATGAGTAAAATAAGGCAAATTACAGACAAATCTCGGGTAGCTTGTGGGGGAGGGAGCAGCTGACCAAAGCTCTTAATGCCTAATAGGGAGTTTTTAACACTCTGACTGGTAAACAGGAACCCTCATAGGTTTAAAAATCAACTACAACCTGATGAAGGTAGTTTCAAAAAGACCAATCTGTGAATTTATTTGTGAAGCAGGGAAAAATTAGCAATTGGGAGGTCCATAAGAAGGATACTCTAGTTTAGGCACTAGGTCTGGTAACATGGATTAATGTGAAGATGAGAGAAAACAGATGAATATGAGTCTCTGTGAAAAGAACCTCAACAGTCTTGGATGACAGAGCAGATCATTTCAGATCATCATACAAATAATAGACGGGTGAACATTTATTGAGCAGTGAGTAGACTGCTGAGTGTGTTTATTGCTATTTATAGTGGCTGTGGATAATTATTGATAGAGTTGTGAGGAATGAAAGATAACTTCAGATGTAAGCCTTCCAATGGGATTAGCAATGTTAGTGATAGAGTGAGTTGGGAACAGGGTCACATTATGTTTAAAGTAATGATATTTAACTGGTTCTAATTTGTAGGTAGCAGTTGTGTAAGACTAGCACTCTCATGAGAAGTCTGATCTGAAAGTAGACATTTGAGAGATAGCCCAATAACTGTATCACACACAGACAATTAAGATCTCAAAGAACGTTAAATAATGAATGCTGAAAGGGTTATAGGGAAAGCAGGCTAGGGGCGGCCTTGGTGAATTGGTAACAAAAACCTCCAAGGAAGATAAATTTATAGGACACTCAGCCCTTACCCTCCCTCACAGTGACACAGCTCATCATGGAAATAGTTTCATGTATCTACTAAAAGTTTGTGGGTACTTGTTATTGGTCAAGTGTCCTCCAAGCTCTAATGGGAGAATGTGGTTCTCCTACCCCATGCTCGGCACCTGCCTTCCACACCACCTGGACATCCTCTGTCTTCTGCTTTGCCTTTCCTTCCCTCTTGTACTTCCTTCCACCTCTCCACACCCATACGCATATACAATTTCTAATGTGAAAGAGTTGCTGTGTGATCTCCATTTCCCTAGGGAGTGTCTCCACTGGCATTTTAGATTTTTAATGAGGATGCCATCTGTCTTTTTCCTGGTGATAATGACAGGTCCTAGGAAAAGTGCTGACCTCATGATCTATGTGAGTCACACTATGTTGCCAACAGACAGTGACATGAAACACCAGTGAACACCTCTTTTAGGAAGTCAGAAATACATGGAAAACCCTAATTTATTAATTTTTATAAAACCCTAGTTTTGAAAGATGGAAGGAACTCAAAATTTATCAAGCTCAATGCCTCTATGAAGAAACTGAGGACTGGAGAAGTGATTTCTTTTTTACAGCCACACAGGTGAGCCAAAATAAGAGTTAGCGGCAGAATCCAGTTGCCCTGTGTGCGCCAGTCTTTGCTCCTTTCACCACAGGTTTTCATCCTGTTTCAGATTCTGCTCAGAATTCTTTTAGATGTGATGTGCACTCATTTTAAAAGATGAAATGCCAACCTGTTAATTTATAGTGAAAATTATTGTGCCAAGGAAACCAAAATTGTGATCTCATCTGTAGAAAAATGTGCATAGAAAGAGTTAAATCAGAGGCTTCTTGATGATATGGAATCAGAGTAGAGGAGTGAGAGAGATACTCTTTTTTGAAGAATTTATTTTATGATGATAACACTTGTTTATAAGTTTCATGTGTACAACATTACATTTCTACTTCTGTATACACTACAATGTGCTCACCACCAAAAGTTTAGTTTCCATCTTTCACCATAGAGTTGACCCCTTTACAAAGCTGTTTCACCTCTGCCACTTCCCCTCTGATAACCTCTACTATATCCTCTGTATCTACATGTTGTTTTGCTTTATTTATTTTGGTTTTTATATTCCACATATGAATGAAATTACATGGTATTTGCCTTCTCTGTCTGACTTATTTCACTTAGCATAATACTCTTAAGGTCCATCCGTATTGTTGCAATTCTTTTTCATGGCTAATATTCCATTGTGTATACATATATATACATGCATGCTAAGTTGCTTCAGTCATATCTGACTCTTTGTGACCCTATGGACTGTAGCCCACCAGGCTCCCCTGTCCGTGGGGATTCTCTGGGCAAGAATACTAGAGTGGGTTACTGTGCCCTCCTCCAGGGGATCTTCCTGACCCAGGGAATGAACTTCCATCTGTCTCCTGCGTTGGCAGGAGGGTTCTTTACCACTAGCACTACCTGGGAAGCCATGTATATATATTTATATATATATATTTTTTCACATCTTCTTTATCTGCTCATCCATTGATGGGCACTTAGTTTGTTTCTATACCTTGGCTAATGTAAATAGTGCTGTGATGAGCATAGCAGTGCATATATCTTTTTGAGTTAGTGTTTTGAATTCTTTGGATAAATACCCAGAAGTGACATTATTGGATCGTATGCTGCTGCTGCTAAGTCACTGCAGTCGTGTCTGACTCTGTACGACCCCATAGATGGCAGCCCACCAGGCTCCCCTGTCCCTGGGATTCCCCAGGCAAGAACACTGGAGTGGGTTGCCATTTCCTTCTCCAATGCATGAAAGTGAAAAGTCAAAGTGAAGTCGCTCAAGTCGTGCCCGACCCTCAGCGACCCCATGAACTGCAGCCTACCAGGCTCCTCCATCCACAGGATTTTCCAGGCAGGAGTACTGGAGTGGGGTGCCATTGCCTTCTCCGTTGGATCGTATAGTAGTTCTGTTTTTAGTAGTTCTGTTTTTAAATTTTTGAGGAACCTCCTTACTGTTTTCCATTGTGACTGTACCAATTTACATTCTCACCAACATTGTATGAGAATTCGCTTTCCTCTACATCCTCACCAACACTGTTTGTTTCCTTTTTGATAATAGCCATTCTAAGAGCTGTGCAATAATAAGAGAGATTCTTGGTGGCTAGTGGACATAGGGGCAGCTCTTTTAGTCAAAAGACAGCCACATATTCTACTTTCTTATCCACATCATGTGAGTGCTCCTCTCCTTGCCCAAATCTGTTTTATTCATTCTCTTATCTATTGAGAAAATATGTACTGTAGACCAAATGTGTGACAGGAACTATTCCAGGCCTTAGGGACACATCAGTGAATTAAGAGACCAGATCTGAACCCTCATGGAACTTACATTCCAGTGAGGGAAGCTGAGTCATGATGAATAAACCAGTAAATATGTATGTATCAGTTCAGTTCAGTCACTCAGTCATGTCCGACTCTTTGCGACCCCATGAATCGCAGCATGCCAGGCCTCCCTGTCCATCACCAACTCCTGGAGTTCACTCAGACTCACGTCCATCGAGTCAGTGATGTATGTATAAGTAAATATAATATGTCATGTGTAGTAAGTGCCAGGGAACATTAAAGCAGGGGAAGTAAGAAAGGCAGTTAGTTGGGTGGAGATGGAGGATATTGTATTCTTTTTTGTATAAAAATGGCATAGTTGGAGCTCCTTTTAATTTTGTTGTCTTGTGTCTTTTATCTTCACAATAAGTACTTAATTTGCCATCTACTCTAAGTTAGAGTTGACTTTAGGTTAGATATTCTTTTAAAAATAACTCTTTTTTTTGGTCTTATGATATAAAATCAGTTATACAGCTGAGAATACTTTATGAATCCCAAGAAACTATTTTTGAGTAACTTTCATTCAAGCTCAGACCTTAAACTGCCTGAAGGTTTCTCAAGAAAAGTGGTCTAGCAAACCATTCTTTGCTGCTGCTGCTAAGTCGCTTCAGTTGTGTCCGACTCTGTGCGACCCCATAGACGGCAGCCCACCAGGCTTCCCGGTCCCTGGGATTCTCCAGGCAAGAACAGTGGAGTGGGTTGCCATTTCCTTCTCCAATGCATGAAAGTGAAAAGTGAAAGTGAAGTCGTGTCCGACTCCTAGCAACCCCATGGACTGCAGCCTACCAGGCTCCTCCATCCACGGGATTTTCCAGGCAGGAGTACTGGAGTGGGGTGCCTTCTCCAAAACCATTCTTTGAGAGATACCAAATTAGAAATGGACAGCCAGACTGGGTCTGAGCAAAGTAGTGAGGTGGGTGAGGTCTGTTAAATGTGGCCACATGCTGACGTTTGTTCCCACCATAATATTACATTTCAGTTTCTCATGAGATATTTCCGATTCACTTTGTCTAGCAACAAACATTCATGTGGAGGTCTCCCAGGTACCCAAAATGGTCTGTGTATGGTGAGCATGGAAGATATATAACATGACCAGTGCTCTCATGCGTAGAATGAGAGAATTGATCTCAATGACCTTGAAGGTCCCCATCACCAGCATTTTTCTCCTTCCAGTCTTATTGAGATATAATTGACATACAGTACTGTATAAGGTTAAGGTGTACAGCATACTGGATTTGACTTTTATACATCATGAAATGATTACCACAGTAAGTTTACTGAACATTCATCATCTCATATGTTAATGGATACAAAAGAAAAGAAAAAGAAAAACTATTTCTTTGTGATGAGAAGACTTAGGATTTACTCTCTCAGCAACTTTCATATATAATGTACAGCCGTCCCAACACCAGCATTTACAGGCACTAAAGCTCATTTCTCCATGTGGGAGGTATTTAAATATTACTTTCCTTTCCCATACCCAGTTCTCAGATTGCCTACAACTTAGTTCAGAGACTAAATAAATCAGAGGCAAAGAAACTAACCCAGACGGAACTGCCACAGGTTAGCACAGTAGTTCTTACAATAAAACATGGAGAAAGGCTGTTTTCTCCCGGTGAGGACATCGAGACTCAAAGAGTGTATTGTCTACCCTCCACTTTGCAATGTAAGTAAATAGCAGACTGAAGATCCAAATCCAGGCTTATCTCACTCCAGTGCTCTTCTTCCCACCCTCTCCCCTTACCTCCAAGCAAGTCAGGCAGTCCTGCAGGTTCGTAAATGGAGTAGCACAGAGGAAGGACCATACTGGGCAGGAGAACTTTCTAGAGGACCAACCCATGGAACTTGCCTGCTTGCGTTCATTTGCATGATTTCAGTCTCCTCACTTCAGCTGCACCCAGCGTAGCCATTTCCAGAGACTGTATTAGTATCCTAGTGCTGTTGTAACAAGTGTCACAAACCAAATGGCTTACAACCACAGACATTCATTCTGTCTCGGTTCTGGAGGCTAGAAGTCTGAAATCAAGCTATCTGCAGGGCCACGATCCCTCGAAGGCTCTAGGAGAGAATCCTTCGATGCCTCTTCTGGTTTCTGGTGGCTGCTAGCAGTCCTTGGCATTACTTGGCTTGTAGAGGCATCGCTCTTGTCTCTCCCTCCATCTTCACATGTCTTTGTCTCCTGTGTGTCCAAGGACACCAGTCATTGGATTAAGGCTCTCACTAATCCATTATGACTTCATTTTAACTTCATTGTATCTGTGAAGACTCAACTTTCAAGTTAGGCCACATTCATAGGTTTTAGGGGTTAAGACTTCAACTTACCTTTTTGAGCTATGCAATTCAACACATAACAGTTCCCCAAAACATTTATTGCAGTGTGTTTGCCCACAGAAACTTTTTTGCCTATTGGGCTCATCAGTTTTGGGTGCAAATACGATCTTTTGACTTCCTTTGTAAATCTCATGGTATGTTCTCACCATCCATCTTCCCTTTTCTAATGTTGTATCTTAATACTGAGGCTGTAGACTAGTATTGCCTATTGTCTACACTGGATGTGGTCCACGGTACTGTGATGTTCCGTCTGCCCCAACTGTCTTTTCTGTAGGAGAGCACTGGTCTAGGAATCGTGAGGTCTAGGTTAAAGTAATGGCTCTGACACTAGCCAGCTGTGTGACCTGGGATGAGTCATTTCACTTCTTTATTTTCTTATATTTGAAACAAAAGTGTACAGAATGCTATCTGTGATCCTAAGACCCCATGTCCCCTTTCCCATTGTCTGAAATCTATTAGGATCTCTTTTCTGAAGGAAGTAACTTTTCACACCTTTGTCTCAATAGCGAGGAGACAGAATGCCCTTAGCACCTTCTTGCTAACCCTGAGCTGGCTTCACCAGTAAAGCAGAAACCTTGCACTAGCATGGATACAGGTGGTCAACATTTTAGAGAGATGGTGAGAGAGGAGTCAGGTGGAACAGTATCCAAGTATGGGATTCTAGGGAGGAGTAGATGGTGGGCAGGTCCAGGAGGCAGGCCAGTGTGAATGATGGTGGTCAGTACTCTGGGACCATGGCTTTGCTTACTTGGTCTAGCCAGCAGGGCCATGCTGGGGCTTGGCATCCAATCCAAGGTCTATAGGAGTACCAGGAATTAACCCTTCTCTGTTTTCTCTGGGCAAATGTGATAAAAGAAAAAGGCCTTGCCACACACAACAGCAGTCTAATAACTCTAACCTTGAAAGTGGAAGATTTCTGACCCTGGCGAACCCTTGAAGAGACTGTCCCACGGTTTATGCAAAATTATGGGACTTTGGTTGTGTGGATTAGTGGTGTGTGCACAGCTAATGGCAGGGCTTTCTGCCTCTGCTGTTTTCCCTTTTTTTTTTTTTTTTTTTTTCGGAATTATTGGTGGATAAAAGAGACATCATACAGGTGCGAGGAAATAATTCCAGCTAAAACTGACTCTTTGGCAATGAGGGTATTATATTTTCTTACTATTTCTTTCTTGAAGTAGATGTAGAAGTGTATTCTGCAAGAACTTAGGAAAATCCTGGCATAGTTGACCCACTGTTCCTGTTCTTTTTAAAACTGTACATATCCCTTGATCTGACCAGTCCTTGCTCACCCCTGACCACTAGAGCGTTAGTTGGAAGATAGTGTTTCAGAGATCACCATGTCCAAAACCTTCATTTTGCAATTGAGGAAAGAGGCTCAGAGATGTGAAATGACTTGCCCCAAGTCACATAGCAACTTAGTGGTAGAACCCAGACAAGAACTGCCAGTTCTGTCTGTGCTCTGCTTAGTCATTCAGTTATGTTCAACTCTTTGCGACCCCATGGACTGCAGCCCACCAGACTCCTGTGTCCATGGGGATTTTCCTGGCAAGGTTACTGGAGTGGGTTGCCATGCCCTCCTCAGGGGATCTTCCCAACCCAGGGATCGAACCCAGGTCTCCTGCATTGCAGGTGGATTCTTTACCATCTGAGCCACTAGGGAAGCACAGTTCTGTCTACAACACTTTTTTTTTAATAAAAAATTGAAGTACAGTTGATTTACAATGTTAACTTGAGGTGTACAACACAGTGATCTATCTATATATATATATTATTTTTCAAATTATTTTCTCTTATAGTTTATTATAAAATAATGAGTGTAGTCTCTGTGTATACAGTAGGTCCTTGTTGGTTATCTATTTTATATATAGTAGTGTATATGTCCAAAATTCTATTTTCTGCCCCTATCTTGCCTACCTTCCCTCACTCCCCAAACTAAATGCACTATGCCAAACATATCTACATGATTGAAATATTGAATACATGTCTTTTTAAAAGACCAGAATAAAAATGTTTTTCTGATAGGAAAACAGCCTTTAAAAAACCATGAGAAGGAAAAGGAGATCAAGGAAGAGTGGAAAGGAGCCCAAAATGCATTGGCTTTGCCAGTTTTACCCTTTTGTTTATGGAGGTCCTGGTGGGTGGCAACGTGTCCATGTTGGGCCAGGACTTGTACAACACGCATGGACTGACCTTATTTCATTCATCTAAAACCCCTTGGGGTCATTTCGCATAAGTGGCTTTTCCTCTCACTTCCATTTTCATGCTACTTTAAAGCTAGTACCACACTGTGTCATCACATGGGTTGGATGGAAGCCTCCCTATTTCCCAGTGTGACAGTCCCACCATAAGGAGAGTGATCTAGAAGATACACAGGGCTCAGGGGGCAAGGCCATGTCACAGTGTCTTTTTTAGAGCAGGGTTATGAGGTAGCTGGGGTCTCTTCCCCTCTCCTAAAAGTTATAAGCTTTGGATCTCAGGGTGGTCTGGTCAGATTTGCAATGGATTATCAAAATCATGGTGATCAAAAGATGTAGGCCTCAGTGTTGTGCACAAGTAGCCACTACTGAAAAGGTTGCACCTGAAACAGAGTTTTCTGAAAGGATATTTGGGAAAGTCAAGAGGCCTCAAAGAGCTGGACTTTTGAAAACATTTGTTGGGGGGCATCATATGAGAATGTATTGATAGCATAGCAATGATGATAAGGAAGTATAAATTTGCAACCATAAACTCAGATGTACAGGTTCAGTTCAGTCACTCAGTCGTGTCCGACTCTTTGTGACCCCATGGACTGCAGCACGCCAGGCTTCCCTGTCCATCAACAACTCCCGGAGCTTACTCAAACTCATGTCCATCGAGTTAGTGATGCCATCCAACCATCTCATCCTCTGTCATCCCCTTCTCCTCCCGCCTTCCATTTTTCCTAGCATCAGGGTCTTTTCCAATGAGTCAGTTCTTTGCACCAGGTCGCCAAAGTATTGGAGTTTCAGCTTCAGCAACAGCCCTTCCAATGAATATTCAGGACTGATCTCCTTTAGGATGGACTAGTTGGATCTTCTTGCAGTCCAGGGGACTCTCAAGAGTCTTCTCCAACAGCACAGTTCAAAAGCATCAATTCTTTGGAGCTCAGCTTTCTTTATAGTCCAACTCTCACATCCATACATGACTACTGGAAAAACCATAGCTTTGACTAGATGGACCATTGTTGGCAAAATAATGTCTCTGCTTTTTAATATGCTGTCTAGGTTGGTCATAACTTCCCTTCCAAGGAGCAAGCGTCTTTTAATTTCATGGCTGCAGATGTACAAGAGATGTCATTAAAATATGTGTTGTTGCTGTTGCTAAGTCGCTTCAGTCATGTCCGACTCTGTGTGACCCCTGAGACGGCAGCCCACAGCTCCCCTGTCCCTGGGATTCTCCAGGCAAGAACACTGGAGTGGGTTGCCATTTCCTTCTCCAATGCATGAAAGTGAAAAGTGAAAGTGAAGTCCCTCAGTCGTGTCCGACTCTGAGCGACCCCATGGACTGCAGCCTACCAGGCTCCTCTGTCCATGGGATTTTCCAGGCAAGAGTACTGGAGTGGGGTGCCATTGCCTTCTCCAAAATATGTGTGTGTGTGTGTGTGTGTGTGTATATATATATATATTTAAACTGTAAATATTTAAAATCATGAAATCCAGCACTAAGCCCTCTCTTATTTGTTTGACAATATTTTCCATTTTGGTCATTGTTTGTCCCCCAGTCTCAGGATCACATAATGAATTGAGGGGATTAATTGGTGCCCCTAAATAGGAGAGAGGCCTCTGACCTTCAGTTCATTGTTTGTGGATGGTTCCCTAAAGGCAAGAACACCCCAGCATTTGACCTTCTTTTGCCCATTAGGATGTTTATCCTCTCTGGGAGCCCCTTCTGAGAATCCAGCCTCTCTAGCTGCCCCTCCAGAGACCTTGTGTTTCCCTAGAGCCTGGCCAAGATGCAAATTGGGATCTGTGATGCTTAGAGGCCCACCAGTTTCAACCACCCATTGCCTTCCCATTTATGCTCCTGAAGAAAAGGGATGACTGATGGTTGAAGCAAGTTCATGGGAATTCCAGAAGCAGCCAGAACCAAAGAGGTGACGATTGAGGAAGGACCAAGGTCAAGGGCAGGAAGAAGAGGGCAGACATTTAAGACTGGGAAAAGATGGAGTGAAGTTGAAGGAGCTGTTCCCATTTGGCACGGCAGACACTGGCAGCCAAGGATTCTGAAGGCAAACAAGGCCAAAGGCAGTTCTTGGGAGGGATTGGCAATCATGTGACATGTGGGAGGTTCATGGGATTGAGAGAGGGAGGGAGGGAGGGAAAAGAATGCAGAGTACAGGCAGTGCCTACCCAGAAAAGAATCTGGAACACAGCGGTCATAAATCAACAGTTTAGTTACATATTTTGTCTGGTCAAATTAGAAAAAAATTTTCTTTTGATCAGTACCAAGATTTTAAAAACCAAGAACGTTCATATAAAACTCTGGATTTTTCTGGCTTCTTAGAAGAGCTGACAGCACTAGGCTAGCCATCCCACATGTTAACAGATGACCAGAGGTGGGCACTGAGCCACAGTCCCACTCAGTTGCACTCACTTCCATCACCTGTCTGTCCAGGTCCCCCGCAAGGTGGCTGAGGTTGCATAACTACCTGTGACATTGTCTTTTTTTTCCACTTTGGAATACCTGGGAGAGAAGCTGAGAATGTCCTCTTCCTGGGGACCATAGTGGGGCTTCTTTCTTTTATGCAGTGAGACGGAGTATTGGGAATGGGTGAGACCCAGGAAACCGGGATGCGGCCTTCTCCACTCAGAGGGTCTCTTCCCATCCTCACAGAGTTGCAGAGTTTTCAGGAGTAGTGGGGCTCCAGGACTAGTGCAGGCCATTCCTATTTTGTGAAAATGTGTCAGGCAAAGTTGGTTTGTGTTATCAGTTCTTTGTGGTGATGAATTTTCCCAGAGAAATAATGTCAAAGGTTGATAAAGCTCTCTCATATGGCTGAGGAGAGGATTAAGTGAAAAAAAACTTATGTATAAAGATTAGCACAGAGCTTGTCACATGGTAAGTCTCAGGTCGGGGGAGAAGAATGAACTTTCAAAGTTCTAGGAGTGTCTTTGGGCAAAAAAAAAAGAAAGAGAGACTAGCTTCGATTTTGGCGTTTTTGCCATTCCCTTTGGCATCCTTTCCCGTCCAGCAGTGCCACCCTGTAGAACTTTCTTCCCTAAGCCTTTCCCTATGGTGCTCACCAGGGCAGGCTTGGCCTCTTCTCTGAAGTTGCCTACTATTTCTTTACTAGTCAGCATTCCTCTTCCCTCAGTACAGCAGAGGGAAAAGCACTTGCCTTTGGAAAAATATTTATTACTTCATCGAATCTTCATTGTAGTATTTCTCAAAGTTTGCCAAGCATCAACTATATCAGTTAAAAATACTAGTTAAAAGTGAAAACTTTGACCTTACCCCCAACCCCTGCTCCCCCCATCTCCTGCCCCTCTGGCCATCCTGAATTTGCTGCTTCAGAATCTCTAAGGCTGGGCCCTAGAAATCTGCATTTTAAACAACCCCCCCACCCCTCTATGATTGGAGAAGGAAATGGCAACCCACTCTTGTATTCCTGCCTGGGAAATCTAATGGACAGAGAAGCCTGGTGGGCTATGGTTCGTGAGGTCAAAAAGAGTCGGACACGACCGAGGCACAGAACACCAACACACACACACACCCACTATGATATTCTGATGCACAGAAAATTTGGGAACCTCTGCTGAGTCCAGCTGGTGCAGTGGTTCTCAGTCAGGGATGATTTTGCTACTAAGGGGACGTCTGGCAATGCCTGGAGACATGTTTGGTTGTCATAACAGGGGAAGGGGAGGGGAAGTACTGGCCTTCAGAGACTAGAGGCCAGGGATGTGGCTAAACACCCTACAATGCTCAGGACAGCCCCCACAGTACAGAATATTCAGGCCCAATGTGTCAATAATACTGAGGCTAAGAAATCCTGAGTCACAGGGATGAAGTGCATAAACCTGGGCTGTGCATTTGGAGGTAATTGTGAATAAGAAAAGAATCAACATCTGATTCAGCATTTGACTCCTAAAAATCTAACCCAAGGAACTTCTAACTTTCTCAGGCCTTCTCCTTTATCCTCTCTCTCTTTGTAAAAAAATTTTCTATTTATTTATGTGGCTGTGCTGGGCCTTAATTGCAGTATGCATGGTCTTTGATCTTCATTGCAACATGTAGGAATCTAGTTCCCTTATCAGGGATAGAATCCAGGCCCCCCTTCATTGGGAGCACATAGTCTTAACCACTGGACCACCGTGAAAGTCCCTCTTTTAGTCTCTCTTAAATCCACAGATTCTTTAAAATTATAGTTTACTTTCACCTCCACCCAAACAATACTGCTGTGGCTTCCATATCAGGATCTCAGATGGTGGGAATGAGAGTAAGGACCCTGTGTTGTTATGACTCAGTTGTACATCAGATATGTCCACACTGGCAAAGGAGTTGATCGTTACTCAGGTGCTTTCTGGGCTCAGTGGCATTTGTAGACTGACTTGGTATCTTACCAAGGTTTTCTACCTTCACTTCTATAGGGAAATGCCTTCAGAATTTAAAGATAACTTACGTAGATTTTAAGAACAGAGCCTGTTTTGGGTTGGAAACTTCCTTTTGTTAGAGGGAAAGAACTGCTGGAAAGCAAGCAGCTTGAGCAGAAAGCATGTGCCCTATAAGTATAACCCCAGAAATTAGATTTTTCCCCTCAATGTCATAAGAGAATAATTTATGTGAATCATTCTTTGGGGAATGGTGAAATGTATAATTCAAACCTTTTTTTTTTTTTTTTTACATAGTGCCAACTCTGGGACCTTGAAAGGCATTATCCCTCCATGTCCTCTCTTCTCAGCATGACTCCTTTAACCCTGGACACAGGGCTCAGACTGATACATTGACTACAAAGTACTGTTTCATAGTGAGTTAAGTGATCCAAGGTCACAGAGCTCATGAGCTGCTGAGCAGGGACTATAATTCAGGTTTCCCTACTCCCAGGCCAGGGCTCTTTTCACTATCTTCTGTGAATAAGATGTAATCTTGCATGAGGCGGTTACAGAAGGGAGAGGAGAACAAAGGTGTCCACACAAATTCCTGTAATATATGGCAGTGCCTAATAGATGACACCAAAGTGACACAAGCAAACCGTGTGGGAATTCAGGGAGGAGAGGGGACTCCTTCCATTTGAGACGATTGTGGAAAACAGGGTTTCTGAGTCTTGAAAATGGAGTTTCTATAGGCAGAGATGGAGGAAGAACATTCTAGGCAAAAAGCATGACAGGGTGAGGCATGGAGGTGGAAAGTGGAGGATATATTTTGACAGAGAGTACAGTTGGACTTGGTTGGATGATGTGTTAGGTATGTGCTGGACATCAGAGCATAGCCTGGTGCTAAAACAAAGTTGTATAGTATCTGAGAAGTTGGATTTTCCAACAGAAAATTGTTGAATAATTTTTGAATGGGGGAATCGCAAACTTGGAGGTGTGTTTTAGAAAGATTACATGGGCTGCAGTGTTCAAAGAGGACCGAGAAGAAGGGAGGCTGGAGAACAGGAGCCCAGGTGAGAAGTGGGTTGGGAAGAAAGGCAGTGGCAATAGAGACAAGGAAAGATGTGAGACCCACTCAATGAGGACAGGATTAGGAAGGAAAGGTCTGGGCATCAGGGGTGAATTCCTTTAAGCATGTGCTGCCTTCAAGATGAACTCAAAGCATCCAGGTGGAAATCTCCAGAAGAAAATGGGATAGTTAGGTCTGAGGAGAGGGTCTGTTGTTGGCATCAAAGCCCAGGGAACAGACGAGGCTACCAAAAGGGAAGTGTAGAACAGAGAGATGCATGCCACATTGAAGTCCTCTGTGGAGGGGGAGGAAGAACAGGCCTTGATGAGCAGGATAGAGAGATGACAGGGTACTCTAGGGAAGAGAGGGGAGGGAGTTTCAAGGAGAGAGAGGTTGGATAAAGGAGTATCAAACCCATAGAAGATTCAAGGAAGATGAGAACTGAGAAAGAGCCATGGTTTGGCCTTTTATCTTCTTATTCCCCATCTCCACTAAGATATTCACATTCAACTGCTGCAAACCAAGCATAGAGTTTGATGCTCCAAACCTCCATTCTCTCCCCTTGCCTTCTCAGGAAGTAGCATCTCCCACTTTCCAAGTCAGAACCACACACTCTGTCATACTCCACCCAGCCTTCAGTTATCAAGTCCAGTCAGTTCCACCTTTAGGATGTTTCTTGTGTGCCTCCGTTTTTCTCCACCTCCACTGCAGCATTTTCAAACTTAATGATCAGCTTCTTATGGAACTATTTCATGAAACAAGCTTTGTGAAACTCTACAACGGTAGCTTTCAATTGAAATTAGGAGATGAATCATCATAATATAAGATATATACCTATAGAAAATAGATACTTCAGGGTACTGGACTCTTAGAAGCAGACAACTTCTATTTGGGTAGTCAGAGAAGGCTCCCAGGGGAGATGGCATTTAAGATGGTCCCCTAAGGTTGGATAGAAATCTAACCATGGGGATTATTTTTTAAAAAGGATATTCCAGATGGAGGGGACATCGATGAGGAAATATAGGTTATGTACAAGGGAGAGCGCTGATTTCAGTTTGGCTAGAGACCTGGAAAATTCCATGGATGGAGGAGCCTGGTAGGCTGCAGTCTATGGGGTCGCTCAGAGTTGGACACAACTAAGCGACTTCACTTTCACTTTTCACTTTCATGCATTGGAGAAGGAAATGGCAACCCACTCCAGTGTTCTTGTCTGGAGAATCCTAGGGACGGGGGAGCCTGGTGGGCTGCCGTCTATGGGGTCGCACAGAGTCGGACATGACTGAAGCGACTTAGCAGCAGCAGCAGAGTAGAGACTGCTTTGGAAAAAAAAAAATCAGTGGGTAGTAAAATTTGAGCCAGATTATATACAGCAGGCCTTAAATATCAGGCTAAGGAGTTTAGATGTTTAAGGAGGCATGAGGATTCATTTGTGCTAGAGAAGGGAGTGACTGCAGGTGGGGAAGCCCTTTCAAAGGTTATTGCAGAGCTAATCAAGGTGAGAAGTGTCTATATGAGGGTCTTGGTAGAGGGAATGAAGTAAAGAAACGCTGGCAGAGACATTGTGGAAGAAACATTTGATGAAGGGGCAGAGAGGGAGGGCAGATTTCAAGCCAGCCTTTTACCTCTAAAATGTTAAGGTAAAGACTTAGGGTGAGATGGGAGGACATGCCAGTAAAAGACATGGGGATCACAGAAGGAGAAGCAGAGTTGGAAGGTAAGAGGTTTCATTGCTGACTTATGGAGCTTGAAGTCATGGAGAGTCATCTAGACAAGTTGGGGGTGTCCTACCGGCAGGCAGAGCTGGGAGGAGAATCTGGCTGCTTAGTCAAGCTAAACAATTGAGTGTTCTTATCTGACAATTGTCTGAGTAAAGCAGAGAGATTTTAGGTGATTTTAGAGGGTGGTAAAGTGTTTTTTAATGTGTAGTAAAAGGCCTCTTTTCTGATGAAATATTTCATATACTGAATACTTTTGACCCTTAAGTTAAAATTATATAAATATGCTTTTGTGTTGTTGAATCAAGGCCTTTTCTCTGTTTTATACATAGAGTGCTTAATATCCCCTTTCACCATTCTTGCATAAATTCGACTCGTAGTTTATCGTCTACATTCCTTCTTTCAATTTCTTTAGAGTGCGATGAGTTCTCAAACACGTGTTCAAAGCAGTCTGAGTACAGAATCAGTTTCATTTTTTAAAATATCCTTTAGAGTTGACTTATCCACATATTTAATTTAATGTGATTTTAAAAAAGGAACTTACCTTCGTAAAGTCTTTCCAAAGTTTTGATGTAGTTCTTAGAGAAATTATAACTTTTTAAAAAGAATCCACACTCATATTTTATTTTGTTCAATATCTACTTGTTGCTGTTGTTTTTTAGTTGCTGAGTCATGTCCTATTCTTTGTGACCTCATGGACTACAGTGTGCCAGGCTCCTCTGTCCTCTGCTATCTCCCAGAGTTTGCTCAGATTCATGTCCATCTAGTCTGTGATTCTATCTAATATACTTGGATGATATGATTTCAATAGCAATGACAGCTGCCATCTGCAAGTATGGTACAAATACAGTGGGATTCTTGGTGAGTCCACAGTTGAAATGGTGGCAGGAGATGCAGACATTCCAGTAACCTGCTGGCTGCAGCAAGCTGGCGCAGTGGTAGCCAGTTAGCAGAGTTTTATTGTAGTATTGTGTGTTAACAGTGCAGCAACTTGGTTTGTTGATATGTCTCAAGATCCCTAATTTTTTGTTGTCACATGGAAATGCTTTGTTGCATAGCTGTAATCACTGAGCATGTTTTCCATTCTACTTTTTTTCCTACTAAACTTGACAACATTATCTTGGCCTTGAAGAGCAGACAGCATTTAATGAATACTGTTGTACTGACTCTCCAAACGTAAGGTTTCTGTTCAGGGAAAGTGATACACAGAGAGAGACAGTGTCTGAGGACAAACTAGGAAATAAAAACCACAACTAGGAATACAGCAGATATCCTGACTGTCCATGAAGAATCCTATTCAAGACCCTGTTTTCAGGAGATGAAACTGAATCAGCAACTATAAGGGTCTCTCTGGGGAAGGAAGTTTAAATTTAGAAATTCATCTATGGCCCTAAGCCTTTCTCTTTATGAAGAAAACCAAAACACATGCAGGATTTGAGTTTCCTCCACTATTGTATTTATTTACCAGCTTGAAACTAAGAAGGACCACCCTTTTTTCTCTTGATAACAATCTGTATTTTATAGGGTGCCCTTTGCATCTCCATGACATTTTGTAAAATTAAGCAAGTAGAATAACTTTGTTACAAGAACAGATATAATTTTCTTCAAGTGTATTTATTTTTGGCTGTTCTGGGTCTTTATTGCTGAGCACGGGCTTTCTGTAGTTGCAGTGAATAGGGGCCGCTTTTCGTTACAGTGTGGGGGGTTCTCGTTTTGGTGGCTTCTCTTGCTGCCAGGCATAGGCTCTAGGATGCCCAGGCTTCAGTAGCTGCAGCGTGCGGGCTCAGCAGTTGTGACTCACAGGCTCTGAAGTGTAAGCTCAGTAGTTGGAGCATAGTTGCCCTGTGGTATGTGGGATCTTCCTAGACCAGGGATTGAACATGTCCCCTGAATTAGCAGGCAGTTTCTTAATCACAGGACCACCAGGGAAACCCAAGCAGTTGTCATTTATTCTTGGTAGCTTTTGTTTGTTACTTGGAAAAAATACATCTCTCAGGTGCAATAACATTAAATATTAGAAATATGCTCTACTCTACCAAAAACCAATTTGACTTTACATATCTCTTTACCATACTCAACAAAATGGATATATTTTAGCTCTTATCTGCTCGGCGCTCCTAGGAATACAAAGCCCTCCTGGATCCTGATAAATGAGGTTGTGCTCTCATTTGTATTGTTTAAAAATGGAAAAATCAGGACTAGAATAAGGGGAGAAGAGCTATGAGGACTAACTTTCTGAGTTCTTTGTTTAACTTTTCTTTATTGTGTTTTCTGAAACGTCAAAGGTAATACGTGCTCATTTTGGGAAAAATTCCAACAATGCAGAAGGTAAAAGGTAAACAGTCCTTCTGTAGGGTACTTTGCCACTATTAAATTTGTTTTGTGTTCTGACTTTTTTCCTGAGCATTGCATATATGTCTGTGTGTGTGTCTGTGTCTGTGTGTGTCTGTGTGTGCAGGCATGCATGCTAAGTTGCTTCAGTTGTGTCTGCCTCTTTGTGACCCCATGGACTGTAGCCCACCAGGCTCCTCTGTCCATGGGGATTCTCCAGACAAGAATACTGGAGTGGGTTGCCATGCCCTCCTCCAGGGGATCTTCCCGACCCAGGGATTGAACCCAGATCTCCCGCATTGCAGGTGGATTCTTTACCTTCTGAGCCACCAGGGAAGCCCATATAAAAAATATACACACACATACAGACATAGTTGTTAACACAGATGAAGATTATATTAGGCACCCTGTCTGTATCATGCTTTTTTTTGGGGGGGAGCTCTAACTGGTAGATTAGATAGGGGCACCCTACTGTGTCAGAGCATGCTGATCCTCAGTGGTAGTGCAGTGTACCAGAGGAGGGTCACACTTGTGGTTTTTCCTCTGTGGAGAGACAGTTCCCTGACTTTCTTGGCCCTGAGGGGAGACCTCACTGCCCTGTACTGCTTCAGCTTGCTGTCCTTTGTACCTCAGCTTCTGTCCTCACCTGCTCAGTTGCTTCCCCAAGTCGGGTTCTCTCAGCCCCAGGGGATCCTGGTCTTCAGTCTAGGGACATGTACCTCCATGTAGTCTGTAACTGGGGATGCTGAGATCATCAAGACAGACCATTTCCCCAAAGGAAGTGAGAGAAGCTTAACTAATACTAGTCACTTTGCAACAACTCATGGTGTATGGGGGCATATCTGTTGATGTCAGCATGTATGTTGTTTTGGAAGGCAAAACCTGGGGGTTTTCTCTGAATATTTCTATTAGAGAAAAACACTGGGATTACATAAATTCTGGTGTGCATTTTTGGCTGGCAATTGTTTCATTGTTAGTATATAGATTAGCTTATTTAGGGCTAGAAAGGATGACATCATTTTAGGCTCTTGGTTTCTGTTTCATCATTCAGCTTTGCCTTAGCTTCTAGAAGTCAAAACTGATCATATGTGATTACCTTTGAATGGATGAGAGAAGGTGCGGACTCAGGGGTGATATCCTGGGCAGGCAGGATCCTCTCACTCCTACCCACTGACCAGAATGACTTTGCTGGGGAGCATTGCAAGGCCTGGTATTTCAGCCAGGAATGGAACCTGTGGGGTGGGATGGAGGAAAACCCTGGACCAAAGGCTGGAGTATTTTTATGTTGGCTTTCTTTTGGTTTTCTGAAAGGGTGTTAGAGATGCTATTCAGGTGCTCTCTCCGGCAGCACATATACTAAAATTGGAAAGATGATATTCAAGCTAAATGAAGAGATACTTGGAAAACTTTTTGATTTGAACACAAAATATCTTGGAAGTACTAGAAGTTTGAAATAAATGCCTAAAACTTTTCAAGGTAGTACATCCACCCCCACCGCTGACTCCCAATCACCACACACTGTGGATGGGAGCTCACACATACCTGGCTGCATAATGCTGGACTCTTAGAACCTGTCTGAGTTATATCAAGTATCTCTTCTTAATCCCTTCAGATACAGAGATGAGTTAAAAAAATATGTTAACCCATCTGGAGTAGCTCTAAGCTGTTCACTCCAAAACAAAGAAATCCTTCTTCAGCACCAGACCTTAACGTTCTTTTTCCCCCCTAAATTGCAGTTTGATTTTAAGCATGGGAGAGTGGGATCTTAGCTCTTATTTATTTATTTATATATTTATTTGGATATGCTGGGGCTTAGTTGTGGCATGCAGGATCTTTGATCTTTAGTTGCAGCATGCAAACTCAGTTGAGAATCTTTAGTTGTAGCTTGTGAACTCTTAGTCTCAGGATATGCGATCTAGTTCCCTGACCAGGGATCAAACCTGGGCTCCCTGCACTGGCAGCTTGGAGTCTTAGCCATTGGACCATCAGGGAAGTTCCAGATCTTACATTCTTTCTGTTTTACAACAAACACTCATAGGTTACAAAATTCTGAGAAAATAAAGACAAAGACTTCAAATACTGCATCACCGTGCCTGGCCCAGTGATAGGAATGCTCCGTGGAGGGAACATTCAGAATGTACTGCACAGAGGGCAAAAAAAGAGGAGTGTGGATGCAGCCCTGCAGCAAACCCCAGTGTGATGCAAATACAAGAGATTCTGGATTGAGGGCTGTGGTGAATTTCCAAATCTCTCTACAGAAAATAAAGGAATTGGTTTTTCTGACTAGGCTGTCAGCTATGAAGGGAAGGAGCAAGAGAAGGAAAGGAAGTGGGGAGGAGGAGGAAGCAGAAGGATGAGGTGGGATGTGGGCAGTGACTGTGGGAGGCCCCTGGGTCCTGGCAGGGAGTGAGTATTGATCTTGGAGGCCTCCAGGAAGCGTAACTTGCATACTCACGGTTAATATATTTATTTATGATTTATACCCTGCTGACTTCCAGAAAGGTTTTAAGGTGGCTCACCTGCTAGTAAGCTAATGCTTCCTACACACACTGAGCAACGCTGAAAAATGAAAGGGCAGAAACTCTGTGAGTCATCACCTGACTGTTTAAGTGAGCTGTGAGCGAAGAGGGAGGCTGTTTCTTCTGAATGAGGGCCCCATGACGCTGTCAACACTGTTGGTAGGAATCCTAAGTCAGGCTCATTTAGTTGATATCACCAGGAAATCACTGAACTTCTCAGATTACTGAAGCTTCTCCCTTTAGAAGTTGGTCTTTTAGAACTTGAAATATTTTATATAGAAACTTCTAATGAAGATTATATGCTTCTTTCTCTTCCGAGATGCTCGATGGCTGATGGAAAAAATTTTTTTGAGAAGGGAATGCCAGACTTTTCCCCTCTAGATCTATGTTTGATTTTTTAATAACAGTTTTATTGAGATATAATTCACATGTCATGAAATTCACTTTTTAAGTATAAAATTCCATGGTTTTTCATATTAATATATTCTCAGAACTATGCAATCATAACCATTGTCTGGTTTTAGAACATTTTTATCACTCCAGAAAGAAGCCACGCACCCATTAGCACCCGTTTCCATCACACTCTCCAGCCCCTAGCAGCTGCTAGTCTACTTCCTGTCTTCTGTATTTGCCTGTTCTGGAAATTTCATATAAATGGCACCATGCAATACATGGCCCTTTGTGTCTGGCTTCTTTCACCTAGCATAATATCTTCAAGATTTATCCATGTTGCAGCTTGTATCAGTACTTCATTCCTATTTTTGGCTGAGTAACATTCCATTGTATGGATAAACTACATTTTGTTGACTGTTCATTAGTTGATAGATATTTGGGCTATTTCCACTTTTTGGTTTTTGTCACTAATGCTGCAGCAAGCGTTCATGTATAAGGTTTTATGTATATGTGTCTTCAGCTTTCTTGGGTCTGTATCTGTGAGTGGATACAGATTAGAATGTAACCTAACTTTCCTTCTGGTGGAAACAGAGCTCTCATTCTAATAATCGTGGTGCTGTGCTGGGACCCTTGGATGTGGGTTAGTTCCTCTCGGCCGCCACCCCTGACCTTGGACGTAGGGCCGAGAGGAGCTACCCCATGTCCGAGGTAAGGAGCAGCGGCTGTGCTTTGCTGGAGCAGCTGTGAAGAGATACCCCACGTTCAAGGTAAGAGAAACCCAAGTAAGATGGTAGGTGCTGAGGGAGGGCATCAGAGGGCAGACAGACTGCAACCTCAATCACAGACAACTAGCCAATCTGATCACATGGACCACAGCCTTGTTTAACTCAATGAAACTAAGCCATGCCATGTGGGACCACCCAAGATGGATGGGTCATAGTGGAGAGGTCTGGCAGAACGTGGTCCACTGGAGAAGGGAATGGCAAACCACTTCAGTATTCTTGCCTTGAGAACCCCATGAACAGTATGAAAAGGCAAAAAGATAGGACACTGAAAGATGAACTCCCCAGGTCGGTAGGTGCCTAATATGCTACTGGAGATCAGTGGAGAAATAACTCCAGAAAGAATGAAGGGATGGAGGCAAAGCAAAAACAACACCCAGCTGTGGATGGGACTGGTGATAGAAGCAAGGTTCGGTGCTATAAAGAGCAATATTGTATAAGAACCTGGAATGTTGGGTCCATGAATCAAGGCAAATTGGAAGTGGTCAAAACAGGAGATGACAAAAGTGAACGTTGACATTCTAGGAATCAGCGAACTAAGATGGACTGGAATGGGTGAATTTAACTCAGATGACCATTATATCCACTACTGTGAGGAGTACTACTACTACCTATGAAGAAGTGGAGTAGCCATAATAGTTATCAAAAGAGTCCAAAATCCAGTACCTGGATGCAGTCTCAAAAACGACAGAATGATCTCTGTTCATTTTCAAGGCAAACCATTCAATATCACAGTAATCCAAGTCTATGCCCTGATGAGTAATGCTGAAGAAGCTGAAGTTGAACAGTTCTATGAAGAACAACAAGACCTTCTAGAACTAACACCCAAAAAAGATGTTCTTTTCATTATAGGGGACTGGAATGCAAAAGTAGGAAGTCAAGAAACACCTGGAGTAACACGCAAGTTTGGCCTTGGAGTACAGAATGAAGCAGGGCAAAGGCTAATAGAGTTCTGCCAAGAAAACACTGGTCATAGCAAATACCTTCTTCCAACAACACAAGAGAAGACTCTACACATGGACATCACCGGATGATCAACATCGATATCAGATTGATTGTATTCTTTGCAACCAAAGATGGAGAAGCTCTATACAGTCACCAAAAACAAGACCAGGAGCTGACTGTGGCTCAGATCATGAACTCCTTATTGCCAAATTCAGACTGAAATTGAAGAAAGTAGGGAAAACCACTAGACCATTCAGGTATGACCTAAATCAAATCCCTTATAACTATACAGTGGAAATGAGAAATAAATTTAAGGGACTAGATCTAATAGATAGAGTGCCTGATGAACTATGGATGGAAGTTTGTGACATTGTACAGGAGACAGAAATCAAGACCATCCTCAAGAAAAAGAAATGCAAAAAAGCAAAATGACTGCCTGAGGGGGCCTTACAAATAGCTGTGAAAAGAAGAGAAGCAGAAAGCAAAGGAGAAAAGGAAAGATATAAGCATCTGAATGCAGAGTTCCAACGAATAGCAAGGAGAAATAAGAAAGCCTTCCTTAGCAATCAGTGCAAAGAAATAGTGGAAAAGAATAGAATGGGAAAGACTAGAGATCTCTTCAAGAAAACTAGAGACACCAAGGGAACATTTAATGCAAAGATGGGCTCAATAAAGGACAGAAATGGTAGGGTTCTAACAGAAGCAGAAGATATTAAGAAGAGGTGGCAAGAATACACAGAACTATACAAAAAAGGTCTTCACGACCAAGGTAATCACTCACCTAGAGCCAGACATCCTGGAATGTGAAGTCAAGTGGGCCTTAGGAAGCATCACTACGAACAAAGCTAATGGAGGTGATGGAATTCCAGGTGAGCTATTTCAAATCCTGAAAGATGATGCTGTGAAAGTGCTGCACTCAATATGCCAGCAAATTTGGAAAACTCAGCAGTGGCCACAGGACTGGAAAAGGTCAGTTTTCATTCCAATCCTAAAGTAAGGCAGTGCCAAAGAATGCTCAAACTATCACACAATTGCACTCATCTCACATGCTAGTAAGATCAGATCAGATCAGATCAGTCGCTCAGTCGTGTCCGACTCTTTGTGACCCCATGAATCACAGCACGCCAGGCCTCCCTGTCCATCAACAACTCCTGGAGTTCACTGAGACTCACGTCCATCGAGTCAGTGATGCCATCCAGCCATCTCATCCTCTGTCGTCCCCTTCTCCTCTTGCCCCCAATCCCTCCCAGCATCAGAGTCTTTTCCAGTGAGTCAACTCTTCGCGTGAGGTGGCCAAAGTACTGGAGTTTCAACTTTAGCGTCATTCCTTCCAAAGAAATCCCAGGGCTGATCTCCTTCAGAATGGACTGGTTGGATCTCCTTGCAGTCCAAGGGACTCTCAAGAGTCTTCTCCAACACCACAGTTCAAAAGCATCAATTTTTTGGCATTCAGCTTTCTTCACAGTCCAACTCTCACATCCATACATGACTACAGGAAAAACCATAGCCTTGACTAGACGAACCTTTGTTGGCAAAGTAATGTCTCTGCTTTTGAATATGCTATCTAGGTTGGTCATAACTTTCCTTCCAAGGAGTAAGCATCTTTTACTTTCATGGCTGCAGTCACCATCTGCAGTGATTTTGGAGCCCAGAAAAATAAAGTCTGACACTATTTCCACTGTTTCCCCATCTATTTGCCATGAAGTGATGGGACCAGATGCCATGATCTTCGTTTTCTGAATGTTGAGCTTTAAGCCAACTTTTTCACTCTCCTCTTTCACTTTCATCAAGAGGCTTTTTAGTTCCCCTTCACTTTCTGCCATCAGGGTGGTGTCATCTGCATATCTGAGGTTATTGATATTTCTCCCTGATATGTGGATCACAATAAACTGTGGGAAAATTCTGTTGGGAATACCAGACCACCTGATCTGCCTCTTGAGAAATTTGTATGCAGATCAGGAAGCAACAGTTAGAACTGGACATGGAACAACAGACTGGTTCCAAATAGGAAAAGGAGTACGTCAAGGCTGTATATTGTCACCCCTGTTTATTTAACTTATATGCAGAGTACATCATGAGAAACGCTGGACTGGAAGAAACATGCTAGTAAAGTAATGCTCAAAATTCTCCAAGCCAGGCTTCAGCAATATGTGAACCATGAACTTCCAGATGTTCAAGCTGATTTTAGAAAAGGCAGAGGAACCAGATATCAAATTGCCATCATCCGCTGGATCATCGAAAAAGCAAAAGAGTTCCAGAAAAACATCTATTTCTGTTTTATTGACTATGCCAAAGCCTGTGTGGATCACAATAAACTATGGAAAATTTTGAAAGAGATGGAAATACCAGACCACCTGACCTGGCTCTTGAGAAACCTGTATGCAGGTCAGGAAGCAGCAGTTAGAACTGGACATGGAACAACAGACTAGTTCCAAATAGGAAAAGGAGTACGTCAAGGATGTATATTGTCACCCTGTTTATTTAACTTCTATGCAGAGTACATCATGAGAAACGCTGGACTGGAAGAAACACAAGCTGTAATCAAGATTGCCGGGAGAAATATCAATAACCTCAGATATGCAGATGACACCACCCTTATGGCAGAAAGTGAAGAGGAACTAAAAAGCCTCTTGATGAGAGTGAAAGTGGAGAGTGAAAAAGTTGGCTTAAAGCTCAACATTCAGAAAACTAAGATCATGGCATCCAGTCCCATCACTCCATGGCAAATAGATGGGGAAACTGGAAACAGTGGCTGACTTTATTTTTCTAGGCTCCAAAATCACTGCAGATGGTGATTGCAGCCATGAAAGTAAAAGATGCTTACTCCTTGGAAGGAAAGTTATGACCAACCTAGATAGCATATTAAAAAGCAGAGACATTACTTTGTCAACAAAGGTCCATCTAGTCAAGGCAATGGTTTTTCCAGTGGTCATGTATGAATGTGAGTGTTGGGCTATAAAGAAAACTGAGTGCAGAAGAACTGATGCTTTTGAACTGTGGTGTTGGAGAAGACCCTTGAGAGTTCCTTGGACTGCAAGGAGATCCAACCAGTCCATCCTAAAGGAGATCAGTCTGGGTGTTCATTGGAAGGAGTGATGTTGAAGCTGTAACTCCAATACTTTGGCCACCTCATGCGAAAAGCTGACTCATTTGAAAAGGCCCTGATGCTAGGAAAGATTGAGGGTAGGATGAGAAGGGGACGACAGAGGATGAGATGGTTGGATGGCATCACTGACTCAATGGACATGGGTTTAGGTGGACTGTGGGAGTTGGTGATGGACAGGGAGGCCTGGAGTGCTGCAGTTCGTAGGGTCGCAAAGAGTCGGACATGACTGAGCAACTGAATAGAAGTGTGCTAGGACCCAGGGCCTCAGACGTTAATGAATGTGATGGGTTGGTTGTCTTGAACTCCAAGTCCCCATATGGCTGAGCTTTTAAAATTTGTATGTCTTTTTTTCCTTTTCTTTTTATAATTTTTCAGATTCTTTTACTTCGTTAGCTGTCACTCTTTGCTTTTGATGTTGAGCTTGTTTCCAGGAGAACCCAAAGCTTCAGTGTGGGTGTTTGAGCTCCTGAGAGGTCCACCTTTTACAACTGTATCTAAATCAAGAGTTAAGGGACTGTGAGAATATGAGGGCCATGGAGCAGATTCAAATCTAATTTCAAAACCTGCAGCTATATCCAGTCATTTCATAGCTTGGAGGATAGTCACCCCAACCTATCCACAGATCTGTAGTTATAAGATTTAAATGTCATTTGTTATAAGCCACATTGTTTTAGAGTGGCTTGTCAACAACATTATTGAGGCAATACGTTTTTGTGTGTGTGTTCAGTCGTGTCTGACTCTTGCGACCCCATGGATTACAGCTGGCTAGGCTCCTCTGTCCTTGGAATTTTCAGACAAGAATACTGGAGTGAGTTGCCACTTCCTCTTCAGGGGATCTTCCTGACCCAGGGATTGAGCGTCTGTCTCCTTCATCTCCTACACTGGCATGTGGATTCTTTTACCACCAAGCCACTTGGGAAGCCCCATTGATGCAATAGCTGAAAAATATAGCTACTGTGAAGTCATTAAAATCATATTTTGGAGTTTTTTTAAATAATTTGAGACAAAGGTTATAATATAATGCTAAATTGAAATTATGGTGTAATTATAAAATTATAATATAATTGAATTTATGAGATAATGTTAACTGAAAATCTTAGGATAGAAAGTTATTTTTAAAATGGCATTAAAAATATTTTTATACAGTATATACATTGTCAAAGAATAAAATGACCAACATGTTAATAATGACCATTTCTAATTGATAGAGTTATGCTCAATTTTAGCTTTTTATTGTCTGTCTTGAAATAGGAGCTCAATTAATATTGTTTTTTTTTTCAATTAATATTGGCTAAATAAAATTTGAATAAATAAATTTCCATATTAAAAAAAGGAGAGTAAATAGGCTCTGAGTAAAGGATTGAGGTACTTTCCTAAGAGAAAAACACAAACATAAACTTTAGTGTTAACTTAATTTTAAAACATCTCTCTGGGCATTTACTTCTGTATTCTCAGCCATGTTTAGGACATTTACAGTAGTCAAGGATGAGACTTCCATTTAAAGTGTTATTATAAAGGCTCTGCCTTTTGGTAATAGGAATTAAAATGTTACTTTTGCAGGTATATAGGAAAATTTGTTTAAGGACTACTGAACTGATTCTAGTCCTAAATCTTTTCACAGAGCTCTCATTCGGTAGGAAGGGACCCTCAGAGGAGCCCTGACTCCTTGGCTGCCATTTGCAAAGCACAGATTAAGAGGCCTCTGTATCACTTTGGATTAGGTTATCACAAAGGCTCAAATAACTAGAGTTTAAACAGAACAGAAATTTACTTTTTTGCTCATGTGAAAAAAGTCCATTAGTAGGTAGACAAGAGCTACATAGTCCCACAATCATCAGTAACCTATGCTCCTTCCATCTGTGCGTTTGCCCATCTTTTAACACATAGCTCTCATCCTCAGACTCACTCACTGCAGAATGGCCACTTGAGTAGCCTCTATCATGTCCATTTTCTAGGCAGCAGGAAGAAGGAAGGGCAAGGACAAAAATGGTGCACCCCCTGTCTGAGTTAGCCCGTTTTAAGTAGCTTTCCTGAAGTTTTGCCCAATGACATTCTCTTATATCTCATTGGCCTCCTCTCTTCAGGGAAGCTGGGAAATGCTAGTTTTAAAGCTGGATATATTCAGGGTTCTGCTAGTATGGAAGAAAGAAGGAAAGGAAAAGGAGGGGAAAGACATAAGCAGGCCATCCAGAGTCTGTGCCCTGGCCTCCTAGGAGCTCATGGTTTAGGACAGACAAGACAAAGGCCGGTCATCACACAGTGTTACTCACAGAGCTGTGCAGAACTTTACAGTTGTCTGTCCCTGGATCACTTCAAAGTGTGTAGGTGTAGACTGTTGAAAAGGACGATTTTTGGTAATGGTTAAACTGTCTATCTCATTTCTTCAGTGGGAGGATTAGAGGACTTTCTGGAGGATGCAGGATTTCAGCAGGATGTTAAAGAAAACAATGCTATGAGCAGAGATCCTCTTTGGGTGTTTTGGGAATGGTTGGTCTAGGGCCATCTGTGTAGTGTCACCCTCTCTCCTTGGTTTCTATTTGTGTCCTCACGAGTGCTGTCGGTCAGGGTGTTCAGGGCCATGGTTAGAGGTTCAGAGTATAGTTAGCTGCCGGGGAAGGAAAAAAGCTTCTTGATTTCCATGAGAATCTCAAACCTGAACTAGACTCCCGTTATTAGCTATTATTGATTGACTTCTCTCTGCCCCTAGAATCTTGCTTCCTGTTCCCTCTTTTTGAGTACTTACAATGGACTATATATTCTTGTAGAAAGTCATTATTCAATTTAACAACCAATAGTACTAATGATCTATCTCATGCTAATGGACTTCAAAGGAAATGCAGATCTTCCTGTTTTCTTTCTCCTCAACTAAAAATGCTGAGGTTTTTTTTTTTAAGATACAAGCTGTAGAATAAGCAAATTGAATCTGAAAGTCTGAGTTTCTTTCTGAAAGTGTCACTTTAAGTAATCTAAAGGCGTTGTTTGAGTCTGATTCACAAACCTGTCTTGGAATTCATTGGGAACTTAATGTCTGATAGAGTGAACGGGTTACCAAATATCTATACTTCTTTAGAGCTTTGTGACATTCCGGGACCTCATTCAAGTCACTTATTAGGGGTTGAGGACAAATAGTCTTTTCCAATGCAAAGGTTTTATGAGTCTAGGGTATTATTTACTTGGCTGTGGTGGGTCTTAGTTTCAGCATGCAGGATCTTTTCAGTTGCAGCATGTGAACTCTTGGTTGTGGCATGTGGGATCTAGTTTTCCAGCCCTGCAAGCTCGGGGTCTTAGCCTAGCCACTGGACCACCAGTGAAGTCCCTTAGGGTTTTATTTTTTTCAAACATTGACTTGATCTGATCACAATGTTTATTCTGAAACAACCCTGTGGTTGCTGAAGTGGTAGGATAATGCTACTGTCCACTGTTAACAGCGTTTCTACTTACACGAACTTAGACTTGGTCATGATTATTTAAAAGAATATTTAAGAATCTCCAAATACTATCCAAACATATTAAAAGGGAAAATGTTTCTTCCAACTTTGAAAGCTATTGAATTTGGGTACTTGGGAGAATTTGATTCATTATTTAAAGAATTTCTTTGAATCTGGCCTTACGTATTTCCTGAGTGGTTTCCACTT
The DNA here is from genome assembly GCF_027580195.1 of Bos mutus. Taxonomy (NCBI): domain Eukaryota; kingdom Metazoa; phylum Chordata; class Mammalia; order Artiodactyla; family Bovidae; genus Bos; species Bos mutus. The sequence goes on along the minus strand of NC_091626.1, from coordinate 47,428,932 downwards.
CTGTCTCCTGGGGGCTGTGAGCTGGCTATTCTCTCTCCTCCTGTTGCCGTCAACCTTTCTGTCATATGAACATAAGCATGCTCAAGTCTGTTCCATCCTTAAAGTAACCTCTTCCTTTAGCTTATCTTTCCTCTTTTGTTAAAATATGAAGTTCTCAAAACAAAAATAAACTACAAAAGCACTCTGCTCACTGGTTTACTTCCTCACCTCCTGATCACACGCTAAATGTCCTACTCTCTGACTTCTACTTTTCTAATAGAAACTAATAGTTTAACTAATAAATAGTTACTTTAACTAATAGTTGCCAAATTCCAGTGGATATGTCCCAGCCTCTGGCCTGGTGGTCCTCTCGTCGCCCTGAATTCAGTTGATGATCTCTTCCTCTGTGGGACTCTCTGAGCCCTCAGTGTCCACCGTGTCATACTTTTCTGGCTCTCCTTGTACATTTCTGACTTTCATTTTGTGTCTTTAGTGACTTTCCTCTGCCTGTGGTTTAAATTCTGAGTGACATCAGATAAACCACTTTATTCTTTTTAATCCACGAAAAGGAGAGGGGTTGAAATGGATAATCTCTAAATTCCTTTCAAGCCAGTATTCTTTTAGTCATATTATCAGGAGTTAGAACTCACTGAAACACTCTAGTGTTTCATGTACAAAGACGTGTAATGAGAGATGATTAACATTTGGGCTGCAGTTTTGCAAAGGCATATTGTTGGCTGCTTCTTTTTCGGAGAAATCATGAATGCTAAAAACTAGTACGGCATCATTCAGCAGTTTATCACCGAGTGGGAGACTGACTAATGTGATTTGTGGTTTCAGCATAACTGAACAACTGACCATTCATGTAGGCCTTCAGTGCTGCGACTATGAGGAAGGGTGGCGTGAATGAGGTTCTTTGGCCACCATGGCCTTCAGACATGACCACACACTGTGCATGGGTAGAGTCTTGGAGAGCTGGGAACCACTGTCATACAGATGTTCCTACCATGGCCATCGCGTTTGACTAAACATGGCAACTAATGACAACAACGTTGGCCTTTTCCAGTAACAATTAATTAAACGATACCTAGTTTTTAATAGTAATTTAGTTATGTATACTGCTACCCAAGATTTCAGATTATGTGTTGAGGGCAGGATTCAATATGATAGATGGGTGAAAGTTTAAGGATATTTGATGGGTGTGTCAAATAGGGGGAAGGGTGCAGATACTGGGGGGTAGACAAAAGTGAATAAGAGAGAGAGTTTGATAGGGTTGCTAAAGTTTGTCTACCTTGTGGTAGTACTTGCAGATGCTCTTATTTGTGAGTGTACAGTGTTCCTTCAATAAATGTTTAATTTTACAATAAAACTCTGTGTCCTGAGTACTCCAAGCTGAGTCATATTTGTGTGATTTGGGAGTAAGGGTTATACTTTAATTTTCTGACGTACTCAGAACTGAGAAATAAGGACATTAAAACCCAAAGATGTAGCATTTAAGTGGATTATGGGTTGGCAGGAGAGACCATCTAATAATACCATCATTAGATTAGATTAAGTTCTTAATTAGACAAGGATACAAATATATTGATAGGTCATCCACTAAGCCATTCTGCAAAGATGTTGCCTTGGCTATAACAGTAACCATATTAAGGCCATAGCCAACAAGATTGTGCACATGTTGCACCACTGATACAGTGGACAGGGACCTACATCATTTGCTGAGTATAAACCCAGAGTACCCTGTTAGCTTCTGTGCCAGGGCCCATCCCTGTGCTGCCCTGTATGGGAGGCACAGGGCTGCTGTCCCTTGGCACCCTTGAATGGGAGCCTTAGAATACCAGATGGGCACCCAATGGTAATTATATTAGCTGTATCTGTACAGTGATGGTGCTGGCATTTTGCCTCACCTTTCAGAGCAAAGGACATCCAGCAACGCTCTCCTGGGAAGCAGATTAACTTCTGTGAGTCACTGCTTTTCCATCTCATTTATGATTCATGACCTGGGCTATATTTTTAGCTTGTATTTATTTGGGTCTGTGAAGTGGGCTGGTCGGAAGCGTTGTTTGGAAACTTATGGAAGCATGAGGAGAAACTGACATCACACTTAATTTTTGTTGTTGTTGTTCAGTCCCTCAGTCATGTCTGGCTCTGCGACCCCATGGACTGCAGCATGCCAGGCTTCCCTGTCCATGACCGTATCCCGGAGCTTGCTCAAACTCATGTCCATCAAGTTGGTGATGCCATCCAACCATCTCATCCTCTGTCATTCCCTTCTCCTCCTGCCTTCCATCTTTTGCAGCATCAGGGTCTTTTCCAATGAGTCGGTTCTTCACATCAGGTGGCCAAAGTATTGGAGTTTCAGCTTCAGCATCAGTCCTTCCAATGAATATTCTGGACTGATTTCCTTTAGGATTGACTGGTTTGATCTCCTTGCAGTTCAAGGCACTCTCAAAAGTCTTCTCCAACACCACAGTTTCAAAACATCAATTCTTTGGTATTCAGCTTTCTTTATAGTTCAACTCTCACATCCATAATTCCCTGATGGCTCAGATGGTAAAGCATCTGCCTACAATGCGGGGGACCTGGGTTCGATCCCTGGTTCGGGAAGATCCTCTGGAGAAGGAAATGGCACCCCACTCCAGTACTCTTGCCTCGAAAATCCCATGGACGGAGGAGCCTGGTAGGCTACAGTCCATGGGGTTGCAAAGAGTTGGACACAGCTGAGCGACTTCACATCACTTCACTCACATCCATACATGACTACTGGAAAAACCATAGCTTTGACTAGATGAACCGTTGTTGGCAAACTAATGTCTCTGCTTTTTAATACACTGTCTGGGATTGTCATAGCTATTCTTCCAAGGAGCAAGCATCTTTTAATTTCATGGCTACGTCACCATCTGCAGTGATTTTGGAGCCCAAGAAAATAAAGTCTGTCACATGCATCAGGTGGCTTGAAACTTGGTTATAATCATCAGACATTCTGTGACCATTTATCGAGAGCCTACTGCATCCCATGTATTGTATGGGGCTCTAAGAATGCCAGGTAAATGGACCCAGTTGCTAGCCATCAAGAGCGTATTGAGTTACGCAGGCAGACAGTGAAGTAGATAACTAATAGACTGTAGTTACAGCTATCTACACCTCCAGCTGTATCTCTGGACTTTAGTCATATTGAATGGTTTTGGAGCACCTCTTAATCTTGCCCTTTCCCTCTTGCACGTGCTCTACCTGTTGCTTGAAAATCCCTTCCCAATCCTCTCCTTAGTTGCCCATCATGACTCACACCAACATCTCTTCTAAAAAATCTTCCCTGATTCCCTGAGGCTGGGCTGGAGCCCCTCCTACACACTCCCATAGCACCTTACATCCTAGTGTTTATCACACTCTATAAAGAGTGCTCTTAACTGAGGTCCCTTCATAGTAGTTGAGGCTTATTCATCACCTTCCCCAACTAGGAGGCAAATGGAGCTGAAGAGGAGGGTGAGGAACATGTCATCCCAGGAGAGCCCCTGCCTGTTACTGAGCCCTTCTCATGCTCCGTCACTATGCCCAGCACCACACCTGCATCACCTTGTTTGAGCCTCATAATAACCTTATGTAACCGGTAAGTTATCGTCCCTATTTTATAGATGAGGAAACTGAGGCCTTAGATGCAGGTTATTTGCTCACAGTGTCACAGCTAGTACATGCACAGCTGAGCTTCAGACCTGGCCTGCCTGATTCCCAGAGCCCATGCTCCTAGACTCTGTGGTCTGTTCCTTTTTCCCTTTCATGGTTACCATAAATGTCAGGGTAGAGTAAGTCATTCTATGGTCATAAGCAATCCAAGCATCTCAGCAGCTGAGTCAAAAAAAAAAAAAAAAAAAGGTTTATTTGTCACTAATATCATGTGTCCGCAGCAAAGTGGCTCGGGTCTCTTACTCAGTGTTCTCCCTCAGAACCTGGACCAAGGGAGGCCCTGTCTCTGTGCCTCCCTAATTGAAAGAGAGGAAATTTGAGAAAAATCACTCCCTAAGCAATAGTCTGCTTGCATAGATTCACTAAATCAGGAGCTGTGCCAGGTTCAAAGGGGCAAGAGAAGTGCTGTCCTAGGCTGGGGTGGGCAGGTGAACATTGGAAATATTCGTGGAAATGCACTAACAGCTCTCACATAAACAAAGGAAAGAGTGGAAGGAAGGAAGGAACTATAAAACAAAAGCAAAAGGGAATGATAGTGTCTGGGAAAATGAAGACCTTCCAGGAAATAGGATGAAGCTTGCCTTTTTAAACACAGATCTCTGGTTAAATGGCTGTTGGGTCAGTTACTCAGTTTGTTCTTCCTGTAAGCAGCACTGCTAAGGCTGCTTCTCTTCTAAACATATTAATGCCTTGACACAACTTGGGATTTCACTGGATCCATCAGCAGAGAGTAGTCAGTTGGTATTTCAAAGGCAATATAATCTTTGGGCCAGTATTTCAATACTGGCCAGTATTTCAATTCTTATTTTCATTAATGGGGACCAGTCCTTCAAAAGAGAGACCTTCTTTAAGAACAACAGAAAATAGCATTCTTGAATTCCTAGGATTATACTTACACAATGATAAAACTTTCTTAGAAGTCTGGGTTATGGGGCATTTGCTCTTCCCCACAAAGGACTCAGCATGAAGCTATTGGTTGTGGCTTTTGAATCTTGACAGTATTAAAATTGAATATAAGATAAGAGGTCCCCAAGGAGTTTCTGTCAAGAGCACATTACGAATATTTTGTATGGAGATTTCACCTTTGTACGATGCGATTTTTGTTCCTCCAAACACAAAGGGTGATCAACTGTGTGGAACTGACTGTTGTAGGTGGTGGTTGCAGCAATCACTCTTGAGTTCCTGTAAGTTACTATAGAATATAAAAACACCTGTCACCTACAGGAGATGCCTGTCTTTCCCACTCTTTCTCTCATGCAGCAGCAAGAATAATAATACCTATATATTAAAAAGAGAAAAGTATTTTAAAAGTTTATACATATATTGTTCTTGTTGTTCGGTCGCTAAGTCGTGTCCGACTCTTTGCAACCCCGTGGACTGCAGCACGTCAGGCCCCTCTGTCCTCCACTAACTCCTGGAGTTTGCTTAAACTTATACCCACTGTGTTGGTAAAGCTATCTACTCATCTCATCCTCTGCCACCCTCTTCTTCTTTTGTCTTCAATCCTTCCAGGCATCAGGGTCTTTTCTAATGAGCTGGTTCTTTGCATCAGGTGGCCAAAGTGTTGGAGCTTCAGCTTCAGCATCAGTCCTTCCATTGAACATTCAGGGTTGATTTCCTTTAGGACTGACTGGTTTAATCTCCTTGCAGTCCCAGGGACTCTCAAGAGTCTTCTCCAACACCATAGTTCAAAAGTGTCAATTCTTTGGTGCTCAGCCTTTTCTCTCTCTCTCTTTCTATATATATATAATGGCTATTTTGGGCAGGTGACTAGAGGAGAGATACAGTGCTTTATCTTCAGTCCAGATGTTTTCAGATCCCTGAATTCATTTTCATTTTACACATGTCCCTGGACTCTACCCAGGAGGAGCCTGGGTCACTGCAGGGAAGTAAGCATCACAGGGAGTCTTCTCTTATTTGATGTGAGCACTGTGGGGGAGCTGCTATCAGCAGATGCCTCGTCAGTAGGATGAAGCGCATCCTACTTCTTATATTAGTGATCAAAATCACTGTGCAGTAGCTTGCATCTTTTATAGATATAGAGTTTTGAGACTCAGCTTCTCCAGGTCAGGGAGATGATGTGGAACGGCATAACTTTAAGCAGCAAAAGACCTGTGTTCTCTGTGAACCAGCCCTGTGACCCTTGAGCAGAACACTGAACCCCTAAGAATCAATTTCTCATCTGTAAAAGGGGTATTATATACCTGTTCAGGTTCTGTGACAGTTTCACTGTGAGGATCAAATGAGATAACACTTGTGAAAACAGACAGTGTAAATCGCTGTTCATACAAAAGCCCATGATCACATGGAATGTGATTTACCTGGCTGGGCACAGCAGCAGAGACAGCCATTCATGCCTCCCAAGAAATGAGTGTACAGTTATTCCTAGGGGGAGGTAAGAGCCCTCCAAATGCTCTCAGAGCAGTTTTTGCCTCAGGGATGACCTCAAGCAGAGACTGTGTCTGTGCTCAGGTCTGTAGGCAGATATGAAACCACTCTCAGTTGAAAAAAATGCCCATGTGTAAGGGATTTTCAATGTGAGTAGGACTGTCGGTATGAGATACTGCACAGTTGCCTGGTGTGGTATACAGATGGTTGTCATACTTTCCTTGCCCACAGACAAACAGTACTGTTTTTCAGATGAATTGAAAGTTTTCTTTTGATGCTTGTAGGCAGTTCATATCCTAAAATATTGGAGTGTCAACAAAGTGCCAATCAGACCAAGATCTTTATTGTTTACCTGGGCTTCTGGCCCTCAAGACTTTCTGTCTGAAGGATCCAGGTTGCCCATTGTCAAAGAGAAATGCTTCTTCTGAATAATCTTAAAAATGTCCTTATTAATTCTAAAAATCCCCAGGAGATTATATTTAAGATGTTGTCAGTTCTGCTTGCCATAGTGGGATTGGAATGGAATTTTAAAATATAGGTGCCTCTCCATTTGCTGCTAGTGAAGGCATCAACTTAGCAGGGGAAGAGCATCTGTGAGATCTGGGCCAGAGTGATAGGGTTACCCCCCTTCACAGCCCTGCTTTGCCTTGGGCAGGAACCCTGGAGATAGAGAGAACCCTGGAGAATCCTTCCTTCTTCTGGAAGGACCAGCAGAACACACAACTTACTTTAGAAGATTCCATCTTTGTAAATATTAACAACTCAGAGTGTTGAAATTCCCTAGTTGCAAAGACCCCAGTGGGAATGAGTGATAAAATTCAGATTTTCAGGCTTTTGAACCTGGAGCAGAAGGAGTTTTCATCAGGGTAGATGTTTGGATTTTAAAGACCTGTTCAGTTTAATCAACTGAAGTTTACTTTGAGGGACTACTGTATACCAGATAGTATTCTAGTTGTTGGGGGTAGAGCAGTCCTGTTGTCTGGTACTAATCTTCTAGTGAGGGAGACAGACTACCAACAAACATTGTTGTAAGCAGTAAATACTCTGAAGAAAAGCAAATACAAGAGGACAGAGAGTGGTGGAGAGCAAGAAGGTGTCAGCAGCCCTGTGCTCTTGGTGGGAAGTTTCAAAGGTGCTGTAAGATCATCTAAGAAATCAGTCATGTCTGACTCTTTGAGAACCCATGGTCTACACAGTCCATGGAATTCTCCAGGTCAGAATAATGGAATGGGTAGCCTTTCCTTTCTCCAGGGGGTCTTCCTAACCCAGGGATTGAACCCAGGTCTCCCACATTGCAGGCAGATTCTTTACCAGCTGAGCCATAAGGGAAGCCCAAGAATACTGGAGTGGGTAGCCTATCCCTTCTCCAGCAGATCTTCCTGACCCAGGAATCAAACCAGGGTCTCCTGAATTGCAGGCGGATTCTTTACCGACTGAGTTATCAGGGAAGCCCATCTAAGAAAAGGAGGTGTTAATAGATTCTCAGACAAAAACCAAACTAATGGTTCCCAAAGGGGAAATGGTTGGGGGGGATCAACCGGGAGTATGGAAATGATTGATACACATCACTCTATATAAAGTAGATAAACAAGGATTTACTGTGTAGCATAGGGAAGTAACTATGTTCAATATAATGATATCATGTAATAACCAATAATGGAAAAGAATCTGAAGCTATATACTTGAAACTAACCGAATATTGTAAATCAACCATAGTTCAATTTTTTAAAAAAAGAAGAAGAAAGGCAGTGTTTGCCAGGACCACTTGTGCCTCTTCCCTTGAGGCTTGTCTCACTGAATTCCCTCTAAACTTGCTCCCTTTCCAGAGGCAGAGTCCCCCTCCCCAGCGTCCACCTGCCCCAGGTTTGCATGGATTGGTGCTGTACTAAGTGGGGAAGGACTTTCCACTCCCTTCTCACATGACACACACCCAACTCAAACTTGGTGTAAGGAGGGCTTTGACTAGCTTTACTTCAGGATTATTTTAACTGGAAATATACCCCTTTAAGAAAGAACACATTACAGATGGTCCAGTTAGGATGCAGGTTATTTTGAGACTTCCTGAACGTTATTTCTTGGCTCCTTCATTCAAATAAATCATTTATTACCCTGTAAGAGGTGCTGGGGATAATGATGACTAAGACTCACTCCCTGCCCTTGAGAGGCACACAGTTTAGCAGTGGGCAGACATCGATATTTAAATGGATAAATAGCTGCATCACTGGGTGAGTACAACCTTCGGGTGTGACCAAGATATTCTGGGAGCCCAAAGGAAGAGCAATGAACTCTGCCTCAAGGGTGCCGAAGATTTCAAACAACTATTATGATCTGAAGCCTTATTCATAGATGGATTATTCATCCATTCACATGTATTTCCTGAATAGTTTATATCAGGATCACACACTGCCTGCAGATATTATTTGTTTGGCCTGTTGTTGTTATTGCTTGATAATAATTCTATTGAGATATAATTACATTTCATATAATCCACCCATATAAAGTATACAATTCAATGGATTTTAGTATATTCACAGAGTTGTACAGTCACCACCAATATTAGAACATTCTTATCAACTCCCAAATCAACTCTGTGACCTGTAGCACTCACACCCCACCCCCTCAAACCTTCCAACCTTCCTTTCTAGCTCTATAGATTTACCCATTCCAGTTATTTCATATAAATGGAATCACACAGTATGTGGTCTTTTGTGACTGCGTTCTTTCCCTTAGAAAAATATTTTCAAAGTTCATCCATGTTGTGCCATGTATCAGTATTTCATTTCCTTTTTATTGCCAAACACAAGTCCATGACACGAGGTACCACTGTTTATTGATCCATTCATCAGTTGATGGATATTCAGGTTGTTTCTACTTTTTGTTATTATGACTAGTGCTGCTGTGAACATTGGAGTGAAAGTTTATGTGTGGACCTATGTTTTCATTTTTCATGAGTGAATATCTAGGAGTGGAATTTTTGGACCTGATGGTGGTTCTAAGTTTAACTTTCTGAGAAACTGCCAAGCTGTTTTCCCTTGTGTCTTCACCATTTTATATTCCCATTACCAATGTATGAGGGTTCCAGTTTCTCCATATCTGCCAACACTTGCTATTTTCAGTTTGTTTGTTTGTTTAAATTATAGCCATTCCAGAGAGTGTGAAGTGGTATCTCATTGTGGTTTTGATGTGCATTTCCTTAGTGATGAATGACATTGAGCAGTTTTTCCTGTGCTCACTGGCCATTTGTATATCTTATTTTGAGAAACGTCTATTCGGATCATTTGTCCATTTAAAAATTGTGCTGCTTGTCTTTTTACTGTTGTGTTGTAAGTGTTCTCTATGTATTATAGATGCAAGTCCCTTATCAGATAAATCATTTGCAAACAGTTTCTCCCATTCTGTGGGTGATCTTTTCATTTTCTTGATAGTGTCCCTTGAAGTACGAAAGTATTTGATTTTTATAAGATTCAATTTATGTATTTTTTTCTTTGGTTGCTTGTACTTTCGGTGTCATAGCCAAGGTTATGATAATTTTTGCGTATTTTCTTTTAAGAGTATTATCATTTTAATTCCCATGTGTAGATCTTAGATCCATTATTGAGTTTATTTTGCATATGATGTGGAATAGAGGTATGATTTCATTCTTTTGTATGTTATTTCATTCTGTAATATCCAATTGCTCCAGCACCATTTGTTGAAAACACTGTTCTTTCCCCACTTAAATTGTTTTGGTGCCCTCATCAAAATTCAATTGGTGGACACGACTGAAGCGACTGAGCACATGAGGGTTTATTTTTGGACTGTCAATTCTATTTCACTGATCTATATGTCTTTCCTTATGTAATCACCACACCTGTTTTGTTGTACAGCTGTGTCAGGAGTTTTGAAATTGGGACATGTGAGTTCTCCAACTTTTATCTTGTTCAACATTGTGTTGGCCCTTCTGGGTCTCTTGAATTTCCATGTGAATTTTAGGATCAGCTTGTCGATTTCTGCAAAGAAGCCATCTGGTATTTTGCCAGGAACTGAGTCAATAGATCAGTTCGAGGAATATTGCTATCTTAACATGAAGTCTTCTGATCCATGAACTTGGAATGTCTTTCCAATTATTTTGATCTTCTTAAATTTCTTTCAACAATACTTTATAGTTTTCAAAGTCTGAATTTTGCATTTATTTTGTTGTTTATTTATAAATATTTTATTGTTTTTAATTCTATTTATAATGTAATTTTTAAAATTTAATTTTTGGATTGTTCATTGTGACCTGTTGGTTTTAAAATTTAGGAAAATTCATAAAGTCTTATTTCTGACTTCTTTTGAAAAATCAGATCTGGTTTCCTAAATGGCAACAAGGGGCTAGAGTGAGTAGCTTGGGTTTTGTCTTTCATGTAGTCTGTATAATTCCAGATTTCCCTGTATCTGGTTACTTTCTCCTGTCTGGATCCATTTACTCATTAATATCTTAATTATTAAGCACTGAGCTTTTGACCTTTATGGTTATTCTTTTTGAAAATTAAGTTAGATGAGATACAGTTTAAAAAAAGGATTAATATGATCTAAACCTTTAATATAATTATTTTTATATACACATCCTATCTTTTCTTCTAAGTTGTTCAAGCTGCATTTTACTCATTCATCTCAGGAGCATTGGTGAGCTAGGCTCAGTACTGAGGATACAAAGAAGAAACAGACACCATTCCTATTCCAAAAGAGGTACAGACACACTGGCCAAAAAAGCCATATGGACAATTAATATCTTATAAAAGGTCTTCTGGATGTCCATACAGTGTGTGGAGGAGGGTCCAGAGAAGGGAGTGGTCAGACTGAAGGTAAGAAAGGAGAAGAAGGTCTTCCCTGATGACTCATAGTAAAGAATCTGCCTGCCAGTGCAGGAAACTGTTTCATCCCTGGTCTAGGAGGATCCCGTGTGCCATGGAGCAGCTAGGCCCCATACCACAACTGTTGAGCCTGTGCTCTAGAGCCTGCAAACTACAGCTATTGATCCCATGCACCGCAACTACTGAAGCCTGCGTACCTTTGCGCCTGTGTTTGCACCACGACACGCCACTGCGATGAAAAGTGGCCCCTGCTCGCTGCAACTAGAGAAAAGCCTGAGCGACAACAAAGGCTCAGCACAGCCAGAAGTAAATAAATAAATAAAATTTAAAAAAGAAAGGAGGAAAAGAGGAGAGGCTTCACGGAAGTGACTTTTGAATGATAATAGTTAGGGACCTTGTCCATTAAGCTAAGAAAGTAAGATCTCTTCCTGAAGACTGTTGTGTTCTCCAAAGTGTAATTCTTGGACCTGCTGTAGCAGAATCCATGAGTCCTTAATAAAACGCATTCTTGTGGACCAACTGAAGCAGAATTTTTCAGAACCCCAGAAATCTGTTTTTAAAAATCTTCCGTTTAAGTTTCCTTGGTAAATCTGAAGTTCTCTAAAGTTTGAGAAGCTCTGCTTTAAGAAGGTGGGGGATCTGTGAGAGTTTTAAGTGGGAATGAGGTGTGATAGGGTGGAGTGATACCACCCTGCATTTCGGTAAGGTGCTGGCTACATTGGGAAAGGCAGATTCAGAGGGTGGGACACCAGAGACTCCTTCTTAGTGGGGGTTACATTCTAAATTCATCACTAGGGTGAAAATCAGGTGGAATAAAGAATACACTGGGAAATCTCTGAAATCTATAACACCTGTGCACCCGGACCATCAAGGTTCAGTTCAGAGTCAATGGCTTCTATCTGTTTGAATTTGCAGAGAGGTCCCTTTTCCCTGGGGCAGAAGTCAAGTCTAGTTTGAGTGGTAGAGTTGGGGGCTGAGGGGCTGAATAAAGGGACTGATCTTTTACTTTCTGCAGGTCAGGTTGAAACAGTAGTTGAACTGAGTAAATCAAACATTGATATGATGGGAGTCCACTCTATTGCAATTGAGAGAGTGTGCCTAAACTACAGCAGATACGAGAGATGACTAAATTGATGGAATTTGGCCCCTGGTTGGATGAAGGGTTTGAAAGAAAGGGAAGAGTATGTGAACCAGAGGCTGGAACAGGTCACTAGAGTGGACAAGATCATTGGTTTGCTCAGGGAGTTTCAATAGAGTCTTGAGCCCAGAAGCTACTGTAGTGAGTTGAAGCATGAGTTGAAAGTAAGGAAGTGGAGGCAATGTCTCAAGGTTTGTCCTCTTCCCACTTCCCCTGTTTTTAATGGGAAAGATTAGATGTTATTTAGAGGTGGCAGAAAAATCCTGCAATGTCTTTAGGTCATGTTGGTGGCTTCTACCATCTAGCACAAGGGCAGGCACATTCTAAGGAAGGGAAAATGCCATTGAAAAACAAGAGATTTAACCTTACTTGGTAATTAATAAATTGTGATTCCAAGAGGTTAAGTGGTAGACTTTATGTAATTTTTAAACTCTAAAATAATACCACTTACTTATTTTTTCAAACACAAACAATACAAAAATGTAAAGTAAAAAATAAAAGTTTGCCTCTCTCCCATTCCCAGAGGTAATATGTATACTTTAGATATTCTTCCTGAGGATATAAGAATATATATCCTTTTTCTTTAGATCTTTGAAGGTCATCATTCTGTAAGAGTCAGGATGAAAAGTTCCCACAAGCCAGCTCTCATTCCTGTTCTCTGAAAACCCCAGTAATAATTTCTTCTCTGGAATGCAAAGCCCAAGATACACAGGCCATGAATAGACTGTTCACCTCGCCTTAGAAACAAGTGGTTGAAGCTCAGACAGTACAAAAATATTATGACTGCCCTGGGGCAAGAAGGGAGTGCGTGAGCTGGAATCTAGGTGAGCCGTCTGTCAGGTGCTGAATGGAAAGGTTGTCTGAGTGCTGTCACGTTCTTACCACCCCTGATACCTTGAATAAAGGTCTTCAGTGTCCTCTCCCCATCACAGGGCCAGGTATTAGGGCGTGTCTTCTGTCTCAGGTGCCACATCCTGCTGGCCCCGGAAGAGCTTGGATTCATGCCTGCTCTTACCACGGGGCCCCCAGGTGGGTCACCTTCTTTCCCACCTTGGAAGACCAAAGGAAGAGGCAGAGGGGGCAGCTGGATGACCTCCTCTCTTTTCAATTTTCCTGTCCTACAAGGCTCACACACAGGTTCCCAGAAATGGACTGCAACCTCCAGAATAAGCCCTGATTCAGTCTCACTGAATAAGTGAAACTGAGCCAGCCGCTTCCCATTAATAGGGCTTAATTTCTTCATCTATTAAATGGAATTAACCATGACTAACCTCATAGAAAGAAAAGATAAATCATCTCTTTCATGGTTGTCCTGTCCTCATGGAGCTAGGTTTCTTGAGAATAGAGCCCGTGTCTTTGCAGACCTACACTTAATACGTGAATGAGAGGTAGGGTTAGTTTATACTGACACCAACAAACTAAATTCCTGCTCCCTCAGGCCTGGACATTCAGCCACTTTCCACTTGTTCAGTCAGGTACCTAAACACAGATACTGACAGTCTTTTTATGCACCATGCCCTCCCTGCTTCTTCACAGCGATGGTTTCTGAGAAATGGACTGAGTGAGTCAATGGGAGGACCAGGTGCATCTGGGCTTCAGAGTCATTGTGGGAAAAAAAGCGGGCATTGATTTTCTCCCTTCACGTTGCCCTGAGTGCCTTCCACCCCACATGCCCGGGGTGGATGGGGAATGTGCTCATCGTCACGATCATCTCAGACCGTGACTCACGTTTCCCGCAGCGAGGCTGGCAGAAGGTGTGCCGTTGCTGACAGACAAGTATGTGAAGCAAAACAGAGGTTTCAGTGAAGGGGGGTTTTGGAAACAACTCCTGGGCCTGCCTTAGAAGGACGGGGCTGAGGTGGCTATCGCCATGAAGTGTGATTAAAAACAAAACCTTACATTTATACACAGCTATGGATAAACTAGATAGCTAGTGAGAACCTACTGTATGGCAAAGGGAACTTTATTCAGTGCTCTGTGGTGACCTAAACGGGAAGGAAATCCAAAAAAGAGGGGCTAGATGTATATGTATAGCTGGCTCACATTACTGCACAGCAGAAGCTAATACAACATTGTAAAGCAACTTCAGTTCAGACGCTCAGTCGTGTCCGACTCTTTGTGACTCCACGAACTGCAGCACGCCAGGATAAACTGCAATTAAAAAGGAAGAACAAAGCTTGGAAGATTCCCTCTCTCTCTGTCCTCCTCTCCTACTCTCCACTAAAAACCTCTTCCCTTGTTAACCAGAATCCCACAGTCGGTGACTCACATCACTGGGCTGAGAACTGCCCCATTTGACACCTTCCCTCATTGAGCTGTTGAAGCTCAGAGCATCTCTGCCTCAGCTTACATGCTTTGCCTCGTTTCCCGCTCCCGTCAGCTTTATCACTCAGGGTTTTCCCCACGCCTGGAACACCTGGGGAGTCAGGCCCTTTTTCCCCACCTTCCCCTCAAGTCTCTTTCTGAGACCTCAGTTCTGCTATACTCCTTGCTCATCCTCCAGGATGGAGAGAACAAACAGTCAGAAATTCACCTCCCTCTGCTCATTGTAAACTACTGTTGGAGCTCAACAGTAGAAGCCTCTTTGACTCTTTCATCCAGTATTTACTGGGTACCTTCTGTGGCTCAGGCACTGTCCCGGGTGTTGGGAATTCCATGGTGATCATGGTCCTTGCTCTTATGATGCTTACAGTCAAGGGAATGAAGACAGGTAATAAGCAAGTTAACAAGTAAACTTGATTATTCGTGGCATGATGACAAATGGGGGGCTGTGATGAAGGGTGCTAGGAAGGGTCTCTGAGGCAGTGACATGTGAATTAAAACCTGAAGGATAGAAAGGAGTCAGTCTTACAGAGCAGTGGGGAGGATCTAGGCAGAGCTAGCAATGGAGCAGCTAGTGCAAAGGCCCTATGTTTGGAAAGAGTTGGCTGTATTTGAGGAATGGAAGGAAGGCCAGTGTGGCAGCAAAGTGCAGAGGAGCAGGTGACAGAGCCAGAAAACACAGGGTTTAGCTGTCAATACTAGAGCGCCCATGAAGAATGTGAGGAACAGGAATCTGGCTGAGAATGGCCGGGCAATTGTCTTGACCAGCAAACTCTCCCCTACACGAGGCTCTAGACAACACTTGGTGCACTCACCTGCTCTTAGGATGCGAAATGTACAGAATTCGCTGAGAAATACTCCAAGAGTGTCTGGAGAGGCACCCCCAGCTCCCGCCATCTTTCCACAAGCAGAAGGAGGCTGGAAGGCTTCCAGGGGAAAGCTAAACAGGAAGCAGATCATTTCCAAGGAGCCAACAGATCACTTTCAATCAGACCGCTTGGCTCTCATCGCATTTCCGAGCTCATTCTCAGAGAAAAACACTCTCCCTCATCAACTGAGGCTCTGCTAAGAGGATGACTCCCACTGCCTCACCGGGCAGAGCTACACGGGGGACTACTAAGCCTGCCTCCCTAGGCTTAATGCCTCTCCATGATTCCAGAATCCAGTTTTTAACTCTCAGCTTGCTGTTTCCTGGATACCCTACCAGCATCGTTCAGTGAACAGGTCCCAGACCACCTCATCTTCCCTTCTCCTGGCTTTCTTCTTTCTGTTAATGGAATCACTGTTCCTCCCGCTACCCTGGCTGGAAACGTGTGAGTCATCCTTGACTCATCCTTCTCTCTTATTCTCTAGATCAAATCAACTGCCGGATCCTGTAGTATCTATTTCCGAGATGTCACTTGAATCTGTCCCTTCCTTCCCACCATCCCTCCTCAGGGTGAGCTTTTGTTACTTCTCAAGAGGAGCATCCTCACTTACTCCCTTGCTATTGACCAACCTTCCTACTGCTGCTGACATTAGGCTTCTCAAACACAGAGTAATCCCGCCACTCTTTACACCAGCCTAACACAGCTCCCACTTTTGCCACATTAAATATAACGAACTGTCTTTTAGCTTTATGAGCGTTGGTGCCTTTTCCAATACTCCATGTTCAAGCTAGATTTACTCCTTCCTGGTGTAGGACATGACTTTTTCTTTCCTTGAATCCTCTGAATAAATGAGGTTGCAAAAAGTAGAATTTTCTTATGTTATTAAGCTTTGGGTTTATCTGCATTTATATGCTTATTTTGGAGAAGGCAGTGGCACCCCACTCCAGTACTCTTACCTGGAAAATCCCATGGACGGAGAAGCCTGGTAGGCTGCAGTCCATGGGGTCGCTAAGAGTCGGACATGACTGAGAGACTTCACTTTGACTTTTCACTTTTATGCATTGGAGAAGGAAATGGCAACCCACTCCAGTGTTCTTGCCTGCAGAATCCCAGGGACGGGGGAGCCTGGTGGGCTGCCGTCTATGGGGTCACACAGAGCTGGAAATGACTGAAGTGATTTAGCAGCAGCAGAATACTTGATATTTGTGTATTATTTGTCTCACATTTAGTTTTGCTTCTTTTAATATTTGAGCATACATATGTACCACGCGCTGCTCTTAGAACACCTTCAGTTCAGTTCAGTTCAGTCGCTCAGTCGTGTCCGACTCTTTGTGACCCCATGAATTGCAGCATGCCAGGCCTCCCTGTCCATCACCATCTCCTGGAGTTCACTCAAACTCACGTCCATCGAGTCAGTGATGCCATTCAGCTATCTCATCCTCTGTCGTCCCCTTTTTCTCCTGTTCCCAATCTCTGCCATCATCAGAGTCTTTTCCAGGGAGTCAACTCTTCACATGAGGTGGCCAAAGTACTGGAGTTTCAGCTTTAGCATCATTCCTTCCAAAGAACACCCAGGACTGATCTCCTTTAGAATTGACTGGTTGGATCTCCTTGCAGTCCAAGGGACTCTCAAGAGTCTTCTCCAGCACCACAGTTCAAAAGCATCAATTCTTCGGTGCTCAGCTTTCTTCACAGTCCAACTCTCACATCCATACATGGCCACTGGAAAAACCATAGCCTTGACTAGATGGACCTTTGTTAGCAAAGTAATGTCTCTGCTTTTGAATATGCTATCTATGTTGGTCATAATTTTTCTTCCAAGGAGTAAGCGTCTTTTAATTTCATGGCTGCAGTCACCATTTGTAGTGATTTTGGAGCCCCAGAAAATAAAGTCTGACACTGTTTCCACTGTTTCCCCATCTATTTCCCATGAAGTGATGGGACCGGATGCCATGATCTTCGTTTTCTGAATGTTGAGCTTTAAGCCAACTTTTTCACTCTCCTCTTTGACTTTCATCAAGAGGCTTTTTCCTCTTCACTTTCTGCCATAAGGGTGGTGTCATCTGCATATCTGAGGTTATTGATATTTCTCCGGGCAATCCTGATTCCAGCTTGTGCTTCTTCCAGCCCAGTGTTTCTCATGATGTACTCTGCATATAAGTTAAATAAGCAGGGTGACAATATACAGCCTTGACATACTCCTTTTCCTATTTGGAACCAGTCTGTTGTTCCATGTCCAGTTCTAACTATTGCTTCCTGACCTGCATATAGGTTTCTCAAGAGGCAGGTCAGGTGATCTGGTATTCCCATCTCTTTCTGAATTTTACACAGTTTATTGTGATCCACACAGTCAAAGGCTTTGGCATAGTCAATAAAGCAGAAATAGATGTTTTTCTGGAACTCTCTTGCCTTTTCAAGGATCCAGTGGATGTTGGCAATTTGATCTCTGATTCCTCTGCTTTTTCTAAAACCAGCTTGAACATCTGGAAGTTCATGGTTCATGTATTGCTGAAGCCTGGCTTGGAGAATTTTGAGCATTACTTTACTAGCGTGTGAGATGAGTGCAATTGTGTGGTAGTTTGAGCATTCTTTGGCATTGCCTTTCTTTGGAATTGGAACACCTTAGGAAATAATTAAATAATTAAACTCTCACAATAGTTGTATCCCTATGTTGCTAGTGCCAAAAACTGAGATGCAGAGAAGTTGAGTAACTTGCTGAAGCTCCATAAGTAATAACTGACAGAGCCAGGACTCCAGTTCACACAGGCTGGCCCCAGAGCCCAAGCTCTCATATCCTTGAGCTCACATTTGTCAGGGATGACAGCCATTTTCCTGATACCATATTAATAGTTTGGATTAGCTGATGTTTTGTAACTGAACTGAAGCTTAAGGTATGTGTCCATTAATGGTCAGAAATATCAATGGTAGGCTGAATGTGCAAATGTAATTTGGTATTAGGAACTGATTTAGGTGTTTCCCAGGAAATCACCTCTGATGCTGAGAACTATTTTTGTGCCATTTTTCCTACTTAGTCTTTATTTTTTTTTCTCTTATTCCAGTACATGGGCTGTATTGAAGTGCTGCAATCAATGAGATCACTGGATTTTGGAATGAGAACCCAAGTTACAAGGTAAGAGAACAAAAATCTGACAAGCTTGGAGGACTATAGTCTAAAGTCACAAGAGTTTCTCCCTGCAGGAGTTTCATGCAAGGCTTCAAAGGCACTGTGGGTTTTTATTCGTAAGACTGGAAGGTCGAACAAAGCCCAGTGACCTTGTGAGTGGTTCTGACTCATCATGTGAAGGATTTCTCAATTGTGCAGCAGAGCATCTGCATTTCATAGGAGAACTGATAAGATGATGCACTCAGAGAAATAGCTGCTTTCCCAGATACTAGAAGTATTTAAAATAATATCTAGAAATGGACATTACAGGATCTCAGACCTGTTGAGGAAGTCTCTGAAAGTAACAGGAAAAAACTTTTCAAATCAGTAAGCCCAAGCTCGTCCCATTTATGGCATCCCTGACACAAGAAGCTGTCTATTCCTTGTCTGGGTCTCTTTCTTCCACATACAGTGAGCTGGATGGAAGAGTTGAACCAGTGGAGCCTTACCCAGAGTGGCCCCAGGAAGCTTAGGGAAAGAGCCAGAGTTATTATTACACAGAGTGCAAGTCAGAAGCAGAAGCACAAGGTATGGTTCTTTAAGGCCAAATTCAAAGCAGGCATGGAAAGGGGAATAACTGAGTGCTGAGACTGGTAACTGGGAAAATCACGAGGTGAGGGGCATGAAGTGAGAAGACTGGATTGATATGAATCAATATGATTCAGAATGAAGACTTGGGCATCTGTGGTGTGTGGTGCCAGTGTGCAATCCTCAGTGCCTGTCTGCTTCCATGGTTGCTGGTCACCATTTCCATTATGAAGAGAGGATAACTTTTCTTGATGCTCGTCCCATGGAATTTGAGTCCTGGAAAAATAGTCCTCTTAACCAAAAGATTTGGGGAAAGGAATCATATGCTCTTAAGGAGAGTCACAGTATTAAAGACCCTGAGAAGTCCTGTGCTGTAATTTAAAAAGTGTTAACTTCATCAAGATTCTCTAAATTTATTTGGCCCCATAATTCTTTTTTTATGTAACATAAATAAATACTCCATGTATCTTTGTTCCATGAAATGAACTTTAAGAAAGGCTATTGTAGACTTTCTTGTTTACAATGCATTCAAATCTATCTTTCCAAACTTCTCACTGATATTTGGTACTCCCTCAGGAATTAAACAGATGAAGTCCCACTCATCCACCCTGTATTCTTGGTGCCTATTTCAGTTCTTGGCACCTGGAAGAGGCTCAATGGATATTTATGGAATAAATGCATGGCTCCACCTGACTGGTTTCCAGCATTTGGAAATGGCTATATTTTCCCTTTTCTTTTACAGTATCAGACCCTTCAACTATCCTTTAAATAAGGATATCCTTTAAAGTAAGAGGTTTCTAGATTACTTCCTACCCTTTTAACCCTAATTTGGGCACATTTCAGGTTTTATTTCATTCTGATGATGCTTAATCTGGAGAAAGCCCTTCTCCAATCCTGAGGAAGTTACAGATGGGAGGAAGAGGGTCACCACTCCAGAAGCTTGGTCTAGGGGCACAATCCAAAGGAGTGCCACTGCCCATACCTGAGGTTGACTGTTTTTCTGTTCTTTCCCGCATCCATTCATTCATTGACTTATTCTCCTTCACTCAAATATTTATGGAGTGTTCATTAAGTGCCAAAAACTTTTCAAGAATTAAGGACACAGGCACCTCTGATCTTTTAGAACTTACATCATAGCTGGGGAAACAAACTATGGCAAGGAAGCAAATAAATATACAATATACTTTCAGGCAGTAATTAGTGCCATTACTGTAATAATGAAGCAGGGTAAGAGGATAGAGATGTATGGGTGGGCTTTTAATTTATTTTTCTAGTTATAAATATACTATATATTTATTTAGAACACTTAGAAAATACAGATAAATATGAAAAAGAAAATCACTCATAATCTCACCTGGAAATAATGTCTACTAGCATTTTCTGCTTTGGAATAATACCCTTCTGATCTTTTCTTTATTACATGAGCTTACAATGATTTTTGCAGACAATCTGGAGAATATTTGATTCTGTTTCTCCCATGTTGACCATTTTTCCTGTTGCTAAATTTTCACAAGCATTTTTAAATTGTGGTAAAATATGTATAACGTAAAATTTACCACTTTAACAATTTTTAAGTGTACAGTTCAGTGGTATTAAGTAAGTTCATGTCGTGCAACTGTCACCATCCTTCTCTAGAAGTTTTTCATCTTCTTAAATTGCAACTTTGTACATTAGATAATAACCCTTCATTCTCTCCTCCCCCAGCTCTGGCAACCACAGTTTTACTTTCTGTCTCTATGAATATGACTGCTATGGGTACTTCAGATAGATAGAGTTATATAGTATTTGTCCTTTTGTGACTGGTTTATTTCACGTAGCTTAATGGCTTCAAGGTTTAGAACTAGGTCAAACAATATAAATATTCTGAAGGCTTTAGACGCCAATTGCTAGGTTGTTCTGCAGAAGAACTGTAATAGTTGGTATCCTTCCTCCCTGTCGCGTATCTGTTTTTTTGTTACTATCTTTTATTTTTATTGTATTTAAATTAAAAAAAATTTTATTTTGGAGTATAGTTGACCAACAATGTTGTGTTAGTTTCAGATGTACGGCCAAGTGATTTAGTTATACATATATCTATTCTTTTTCAGATCTTTCCCCCATATCGTTTATTATAGAGTACTGAGGAGAGTTCTCTGTTGATTTTTTTTTTTTTCCTTTAAAGAGATAGCCTTTATTTGAAGGATTTTTACACTGAAGAATTAAAAAAGTGGTAGGTTTTTGGAACTTACTGACCTGTATTGAAAAGGAACTGTTGACAAAGATTCACCAGAAATAATCTGAACAAGCAAGAAAATATACTTAATACTACTGAAACCTACTAAAAAAGTTCCAGGACACACGGTTTCTCTGACATAACAATACCTCTAAGTGCTGTCGTGGATATGAAACTGACTGCTTGTTACTTTTTCTAAACAATCAGTGCTATAGTTAACAATATTCAATCACTTCTGTTCTTTCCTGAATATATAAAAATTAAAATACTAATTAAAAAACTAATATATTCTTCTCTTTAAATGTTTCTTACACATACAATTTCCATATTTTCGGTCAATAGTGATGTGGTTTAAGAGCTATTTCATTCACAAGTCAAACAACAATCTACCCAAAGGGAACTGATAGTCTTTAGGCTCATAGTGCAAATGAAGAGTTCGGGAATGCAGCAACTGACATTTCTAAAATACAAAACAGATCAAATTCTTAGGAGAGACATGCAATAAGCTCTATTAAGCAGCTGGCCACAGAACGAGAACATTGGATCATGTCACTGGTGATTTCAATGGGACGCCAGGTAGTTCCAAACTCAACTCGAACTCTCATCTTAGGCTTTGTATTTTGCTTTTCCAGTTTCAGTAATGACACACACGTGATTCAAGTCCCTGAAGTATTCATTATAGTCAAGGGCATATCCCACAACAAACTTGTCTGGAATTTCAAATCCAACAAAGTCTGGTCTATATCTAACACTTCGAGGGGTCCTTTTCACCAGCAAGCTCGCAACCTTGACCATCTTTGGTTTATGCTTCTTGACCAAGGAAAGCAAAGTCTGCATTGTCTTCCCAGTGTCAATTATATCTTCGACAATCAAGACATTCTTTCCAGTTAAAGTTGAGAGATCATCTCCACCAATTAC
Organism: Bos mutus; assembly: GCF_027580195.1. Taxonomy (NCBI): domain Eukaryota; kingdom Metazoa; phylum Chordata; class Mammalia; order Artiodactyla; family Bovidae; genus Bos; species Bos mutus. The sequence goes on along the minus strand of NC_091626.1, from coordinate 47,406,899 downwards.
TTTTATCTCGCCTGTTGACTGGTCGTTACAGTAGCTCTTCAGTCTGATAAAATCTACAGTCATAGGAATGGATTTGTCACTATTTCTGTTCAGTGCTTTGATGTAATCCAACAGGTCGGCAAAGAACTTATAGCCCCCCTTGAGCACACAGAGGGCCACAAGGTGATGGCCACCCATTTCCTTCATCACATCTCGAGCCAGTCGTTCGGTCCTGTCCATAATTAGTCCATGAGGAATAAACACCTTCTGCAAATCCTCAGCATAATGATTGGTTTTACAAAATAAATCTAGGTCATAACCTGGTTCATCATTGCTATTCACCACGCTGGGGCTGTGGGCCGCCATAACGTAGCCGGCTGGCACGCAGGCTGAAGGCAGTCTGGGGCTGATTATTTTATATATATCAGTGTGTGTATGTTAATCCCAACCTCCTAATTCCTATCTTTAAAAAATATTTATGAATTTGTAAGTCTGTATTTTCCTATTGTTTAATAAATGGCAAAAGGCTATTTTTTTCTCTGCCATGAAGATTCAGTTTATGAATGATATATAGATCCAAGGGAAGGTGGCCAGTATCTGGATATTGTTTCTTGTAGATGTGTTGATAATTCCTTGTAGATTCTGGCATTGTAGATTGTGTTTTGGGCAGATTTGTGGAAGCTTGAGAGTGGCTCACTTTCCATAAAACCTTTAGTTTCCACCCTACTTCACAAATATTTACTCTTTCCTTCTCTCCATTTTTCTTTATCTCCTCTCCTTTCTTCTTTCAACTTATATATATTTTCACATTCAGCCACTATTCAAGTTGCTTTATTATCAATTGTTTTGGATGTTATTAATACATAACTGTTGAATCAGGTTCAAATTGTTTAAAATTTCAATGTCACATAGTCACTGAGTTTCATTTAGCTCATAATCCTACTTAATCTAAGAAAAAAAAGTTCAATGGACCAGGTAGAATTCTAAAAGAAAGAACTTCATTTTGTGTGACCACAGCTGTGTGTGTGTGCTTAGTCGCTCAGTCATGTCCAACTCTTTGCGACCCCATGGACTGCAGCCCACCAGGCTCCTCTGTCCATGGACTTTTCCAGGCAAGAATACTGGTGTGGGTTTCCATTCTCTTCCATGGTGTCTTCCCCACCCAAGGATAGAACCCTGGTTTCCTGCATTATAGGCAGATTCTTTCCTGCCTGAGCCATGCCCACAGTTATCTCCTGACATTTACCATCAAGCAGAATATTAATCCAGTGTGGATGCTGATAAGCTGGTGTAGCTAATTGCTGCTCTGGATACAAACAGATGTATTCAGTCTGATGTCCTGTCCATGTTAATTCATCTTCCCATCTCTATACTAGCTGGTACACTGTTCCAGTTAATAGAGAGACAGCAGTATGAAGTTCTGGAATAAAGGAGGATCCATGGTTAACAAACAACATTTGGGTCAGCCGTTGAAATGGAAGAGAAAAATGGAGTCAATTATCTTTATGAGGGATCTTTCTACCAATTGTTTGGGGGTTGAATTCACAGGACCTCTGGAACATAGAAAATACTCACAGAAGAGAAAAAGAGAAAGAAAGACAAGGAGGCCATATACTATGTTGGCAGTTCCAGATTATAATCTTTTCAAGGCTCTTAGCAGGCTACTCTGACTTCTGATTTAGTCATGGGGGAGCCCTTTCAATGGCTTTTACTATTGTTCCTCCACAAATTCTCACCCAGACATTTAACCACTTGACTGATTTAGGACCAGATCTTAATTTTTAATAATCTAGTTTATGCAAAAGGGCAAAGAAGGAGGTTGTTCCTAATAGAAAAGAGAAACAAGGTGATTAGGAAAACAAAGACTCACAGTGATAGTTTGCCTTCAAGAGTCTGGAAAACAATGTCAAAAGGAAATAAGAGGAGGGGAAAATGAAAACCTTACTAAGGATGACATAGTCATTCCTCTCTTTAACAAAAACGTTCTCATCATAATTTTTATTTTGGGGGGAGGGATTCAAAAAATTTAGTAGGATTATCTCATTTAATCTTCAATAAAAACTCTCATTCTAGGAACTTCCCTGGTGGTACAAGGGCTAGGACTCTACGCTTTGACTGAAGAGGGCTTGGGTTTAATCCCTGGTCTGGGAACTAAGATCCCACCTGTTACATGGCATAGCTTGCTGCCCCCTCCACCAAAAAAAAAAAAAAAAACAACAAAAAACCTTTCATTCTACTAATGAGGAAATGAAATTTAGATTAAGTTGCCCAAAGTCATACAATGAATAGGCACAAAGGTGGAACCTTAGCCTAGCACTACAAGAATCAAGAAACTTTGCTCTTTGCTGCTGTTTTAGTATGTCATGATAGTTACATGGTATTTTCCCCTTTAATTTACTTATTGTAGAGAAGTTCATTAATAGATTTTATAATATGGAACAATCATTGAATTCCTGCTATAAACACTTCTTAATTTTCATATCATCATAGGTAGTAGTTACATACACATTGTTAATATTTTATTTCAAATTTTTGCATCCTTATAATAAGTGAGTGTTCTTTTTGAACTATACTCATGAAGTTTTGGTTTCAGGAATAGGTTAGACTAATACAAATGATTTCAGAACGTGTCCATATTTTCTGTGTACTGCAGCACTTTAAACAATATTGGAATTATCCACTACTTAAACAGTCTTTGGTACTAGCCCAAACAACTCTCTGGACCTATTGGAGTGTTACCTCCATTGTCAAATCTTTTTTTTTATTAGTCTTTACAAATTTCTTATCCTTTGGTAAAATAATTTGGATAATTTTACCTTAAAAGTTGGGTATTTTACTTAGATTTTTCAAATTTATCACAAAATGTTGGCCACAGTATTTGTATCTAATTTTTAAATAGCCTCTATATATGTGATTATGCTTTCTTCTACATTTCTAATCTGTGTGTGATCTTTTTAAATCAGATATGCCAGAGGTTTGTTTATACTATTGCTCTTTTGAAAGAACCAGGTTGGGTTTTATTATTCAAATCTACTTGATTTTTTGTTTTCTAATTCATTTATTTCCCCTCTAGCTTTAGTATATCTTTCCTCCTTTTTAAGTCTATTTTATGCTGTTCTTTCTTTAATTTCTTAAGATTATTCTTTCATAATTTCTTTATTTTTATTTTTTATCCAGTTTTACTAAGATATAATTGACATATAACAAACACTGTGTAAGTTTAAGATATACAACAAAATGATTTGACTTATATATATCATGAAATAATTGTCAATAAATTTAGTAAACACCATCATCTCGTATAAATACAAGGTTGATTAAAGAAACAGAAAAAAATTTTTTTCCTTGCCATGAGACCTCTTAGGATTTACTCTCTTAACAACATCCATATATAATGTATGACAGTGTTATTTAACATATCGTACATTACTTCCCAAGTACTTATTTATCAACTGAAAGTTTATACCTTTTGACTGCCTTCATCCAATTCTCCTTTCCTCCACTTCTGGCCTTTGGTAATCACAAATCTGATTTTTTTTTAATGAGTTTTTGTTTGTTTTGGCAGTATAATTGACCTACAATATTATGTTAATTCCTGGTGTATACCAGGATAACATAGTGTTGTATACCATAGTGATTTGGTATTTCTATACATTTCAAAATGATCACCATGATAAGTCTAATGACCATTCATCGTGATTTTTAAAACAAAGATAAACAAAACAAAACAAAAACCCTAATTTCATCTGAAGCGCACAGACACACAAAAAATTATCTCACAAAAACCTAAAGCTCACTCCCTCCCTTGCATAAGCATTCACATCATGCAAAAAAGAAAAAAAGTCTTCCCTCTCCCACTAAGGATGCCTTCTTCTTTGTGTCTGGGTGAGAACCTGCCTCTGATATAGAAGAAGGAATAAATTATACATCAGGGTAAACCCAATAAGTGAAGCTGGTGGAATAGGGCTTGGTTTTCAACCCTGAAGATCAGAACTTCATAGGAAACATGGAGGGACTATTTAGTTCATCCCCACGGGACAGAATTTATCCCAAGGGCAGGGCATACTGTTGGTGGGAGGGCCCTCCAGATCATTGTCTTACTACACTGTCCTCCTCCTGTATTTATTGCTTTACATATGTAACTCATACTTGGCAATAAATTCAGCCAGTCTAAGTACAAAGCACCCAGCACAGGATCTGTCCATGCCAGGCTCCAGGAGAGCTGGGAAACAGTGGTTTGTGGTGGGTTTTTGCCTCATTCCTGTGATGGCCACCCCTGGGGGAAGGAAAAGGAGGTATTAGAGGGTGGGTGGTGAGTGCTTCCTTTTGGGGTCTTGTCTTTAATTCACTTTCCCTAGCTGATCATAAGGGTTATTTATCTGCCACATTCCATTCCATGGGGTATAAGACCCAGAGTAGTATTTTTTGGAACTACTGTCAATGGTAAGCAGGCTATAATGAGTGATTGGTACTAAGTAAAGCAGCAAGGAAGTAGAGATCATAATTCAGAGGATGTTGTAATTGGACTAATTTCCTGTTTGTAATGTTATTGCTCCTGAGCACTGATTCTGCAAATTTAATTCACTGTCTTAAATTTTTGATTCTTTGGCTTCAGCAGGACATTAAAGGCACTTTTTCAGAGATAAATGTATACTTGTGTGTGTGTGAGCAACCATTACAGGCAAAGCAGAGCCAAAATGCAGCTGAAATGAACATTTACCTGTGCATGAGGTTTGTAAGCAATATGAATGTCAGGAGGGAGAGTATTCTGTAGAGGTCAGATATCTGCATGCTGGGTGGCTAAACTCAGATATCTGTTTGTTTGAAGACAGGATGGCATTTATTTAATTTTCCTGAGGAATGTATGAATGAGATTGATTATAGCTATGCATGGATAAGCATGTGTACGTCTGTGTAAAATTTGGAGTTATTTCCAGCATCTGGTGTGTGAGTTTGTGTTAACTTGTGAGGAGACTATGCAGTGAGGAGTGTGACTGCAGCCCACATGGCACTCAAAGTAAAGACTCCAGAGAGGGGATAAAGAGTTTATTAATTTGCCAGACCAGGGGACACCCCAGTGAAGACATTTACTGAGAACAGTGGCAAGGAGAAAAACATCAAGAGTGTTAAAGTTTTAGTTCATAGTGGTCATGCTAAGAATTAATACTTACCAGAACAGAATGTACATGGTTAGATAAAGCAAGTTTCATTGTTCATTGGTCAGAAAGGAATGTGAAGACCTCAGCAAGGGTCTGGGTTCCCAGGGTCAAGATTAATGACCTTTATCAGCTGGTGAGACCAGTTACAGTGATACATGACAGTCAGATCCTCCTTGGCAGGCACTGATGTAAGTGGAAGTACTTCCTCTCACACAGGTGTAGACATCAGGAAACCCTCGTGGAGGTTTCATGTGTGTGTGTGAACGTGTGGATTACGACAACTTCTGCTAGTTTCAAGCTGTGCTGACCCCGGTTCCTCACAGCCTCTTTAGGACTGAGATCTCGCTTCTCAGATATCTGAGATGAAATAGCCAATTACATCCCTTTCAGAAGTCTTCAAAGATACAGTAATTTTAAAAAATGTTTGCAAGCAATTGAGAAGGATTCTGATAGGATGACAGAGTCAAATACACAGAGAGAGGGTGTGGGAGTCAAGGGCTCCTTTTGCTCACAGTCATTAGCACAATGTCACACGCAGGTGCACTTTGAGCACAAGTAGGACCAAGAATGGCACCCCACTGCAGTGTTCTTGCCTGGAGAATCCCAGGGACGGAGCAGCCTGGTGGGCTGCCGTCTATGGGGTCGCACAGAGTCGGACACGAATGAAGCGACTTAGCAGCAGCAGCAGCAGGACCAAGAAACACAGTCACTAAGGCAACCCACAGAATGGAGTGGAAAAATATTTCTTAAATCAGATCTCTGATAAGGAATTAATATTCAGAATATATAAAGAACTCCTACAATTCAACAGCAGGAAACCAAACAGCCCTATTAAAAACTGGGCAAAGGACTTGAATAGACATTTCTCTAAAGAAGACACACGAATAGACAATAAGCACATGAAAAGATGCCTAACACAACTAATCATTAGGGAAATGTAATAAAAACCACCGTGAAATAGTACTTCACACTCATTAGAATGGCTGTTATTTAGAAGAAACCCCCCAAACAACAACAAAAAACTTTTAATTTAACAAATTAAATGTTGACAAGGTTGTTAGAAATTGGAACTCTTATGCACTGCTGGTGGCAATGTAAAATGGTGCAGCTGCTGTGGAAAACAATATGGCAGTTCCTAAAAAATTAAAAATAAAATTATCTTATGATTGAACAATTCCACTTCTGTGTATATATTTAAAAGAATTGAAAGCAGGTACTTGGATGTTTGTACACCTATGCTTATAGCAGCATTATTCACAGACTCATAAGATGAAAGCAACCCAAGTATCCATTGATGGGTGAATGGATAAACAAAACATGGTATATAACATGGTATATACATACAGTGGAACATTAGCCTTTAAAAAGAAGGAAATTCTGCCGGTTTTGATGACCTGGATGCAATTGGAGGACATTATGCTAAGTGAAATAAGTCAGACAGAGAAAGATGAATACTGCATGATATCACTTATGTGTGTAATCTTTTTATAAAAAGTCCAACTCATAGCAACAGAGTAGAATGGTGGTTACCAAAGGATGGGGCATCGTGAGGCTGGGTAATGGGGAGCTATTGGTTAAGAACAAGCTTTTGTTTAAGATGATTAAGGCCTTTATGATCTAATGTATAGCATAGTGACTATAGCATACTAATGCAGTGACTAATACTGCATTGTATAATACAATTTAAATTTGCCAACAGAGTAGATTTTAAGCAATCTCACCAAAAAAAAGAGGTAAATATGTGAGCTGATAGATGTGCTCATTAACTTGATTGTGGGAATTCTTTCACAATATTCACAGCTATTAAACTATCACATTGTATACTTTTAAATATATTATGATTTTATTTGTCAATTATATCTCAATAAAGCTGCAAAAAAGTAAATTTTTACACATGCTATAGCATGAATAAACCTTGTGTTAGTCCATTCAGGCTTCTGTAACAAAGTACTACAGATAGAGTAGCTTATAAACAACAGATGTTTATTTCTAACAGCTCTGGAGATTGGATGTCTGAGATCAAGGTGTCAACATGGTGGGGTGAGGGCCTTTTTCTGGATGACAGAATGATCATATCCTTCCTTGCAGAGGGCCTAGGGGGTTCTGTGGTACCTCTTTTATAAGAGCATTAACCTCCATCATGAGGGCCCCACCCTCATGACCTAATTGATTCCCAAAGGCCCCAGTTACTAGTACTGTCATCTTTGGGTGTTAGGATTTCAACATAGAAATTTTGGGGAGATAGAAACATTCAGCCTACTGCAAAGCTTGAGGATATTCTGCTAAGGAAAAATGCAAAAAGACAAATACAAAGACAAAGACAAAAAAGTAGTCTGATTTCCCTTGTATGAAGTGCCTAGAGTAGTCAGATCTAGAGACAGAAAGTAGATTGGTAGTTGCCAGAGGTTAGAGGGAAAGGGGATTAGTGCTTCATGGGTACAGAGTTTTAGTTTGGGAAGGTGAAAAAAAAGTTCTAGAGATGAGTGGTGCTGATGATTGCATGACAATGTGAATGTACTTAATGCCACTGAACTATACACTTAAAAATTATTAAAATGGTAGATTTTATGGATGTGTACTATATATGTGTTTTACAACAATTTTTAAAAAGCGTTGGTTACTAGATGAGTTATATTTTTGAAGTATTCAAGGTTGTCTAAGTTTGTTTTGCTGAAAGGGTGCAAAGCCAGTAAGAGAAGGACAGCTGAAGTGTCAAGGCCTGTTTCTAGCAGGTCCCACAGCTGAGATAATTTGGGGAAAAGTGCATGTAGTCTGTTCTAATTTCTTGAAGCCCAACCAGAAACTCTGCTGGCCAAGAGGGCTGCTGCAGGACAGGAGGTGAAAGTAGTTAACAGTAGCTGATATTTGTTTCACTTGCCTTGCTCTCTTATGAAGCACATGATCACCCTGAGAAGAACGTACTGTAATTTTGAGCAGGGGATGCTGAGGCTCAGAGAAGTCTTTGGGACCATCCCCAGACCACACAGCTATTTCCCTGAACTCAAACCCAGGAACCCTTATACCAAATCCTGTCCCTATAGCACTTAATGTTTTCTAGTGACATTGTTTTGGTTTGAAGCTAAGAAACTGCTCTTATAGCTGTGGATAGACTAAGATGATGGGGGACAGTGCAGGCAGTAAATGCAGGCCTGACCCACCTTTTAAAAATCACTTCTAAGTGAGGAAACAACTCAGCTATGACCATCTCCATCGCTGATGTCAGGCCTCTGGGACATCTGATTTCTAACATTCTTTTTCACTATATTTTTCTGATTATAAATACTAAAATTGGCTTATTGTGGGAACTGAGAGATAGGGTAAAATTAAAGAAAAAATAAACAAATTGCTGGAGGTAACTAGTAGTGGTAGTTTGGTGTAAGATTTTTCCAGTCATTTGTTTGAAAGCTAAGGTGAGATTAGATAGTGTGTATTAATTTGTAACATGCTTTTATCATCTAATGTACACATTTTCTAGGTCATTATGTATGAATAGTACTTGCTTTGACCTGAGCTTTAAGGTGTAAGAAATAATTTTAAGTACATCTCCTTGCCGTGGGTATATTTATTAAGAGTCTTTGGCTTTAAGTAGCAGAAAGTAACTCTGCCTAGGTAAGCCAAAAGGGGAATTTCCTGAAAGGATATTGAGGCAGCTCCTGGAATCTGAGAAGAATCTGGACAATCAAACAGATAAGAAGGATAGAGTCAGGACTGCAGGGCTGCAGGGATTCCCTACCTCTGGTTTTCTCAATTCCAGATGTCATATTCCCAGGTAGGATGGTGACTGGGGCCCAATGCTGGGCCAGTCAGCCTCGGCCAGGACAGAGTTGCGTTGTGGCAAAATGATAGTTCCGTAACACGTGAATATTGTGCTTGTGCATGTGCTAAGTTGCTTCAGTCGTGTCCAACTCTGTGCGACCCTGTAGACTGCAACCTGCCTGGCCTCTCTGCCCATGGAATTCTCCAAGCAAGAGTATGGAGTGGATTGCCATGCCCTTCTCCAGCTCTCGTATATTGGGAAGGGCGATTACTGGGAGGAGGAAAAAGTAGCTTGTAAAATGCCAGTAGTAAATGCAGTAAAAAATAGATTCCTACCTCAAAGGGAAAAGAAGACAATAGATCACTTTCTTTGAATACCTTAAAAAAAAAGATTGGACATATTTAAATCATCCCCCAAATGCTCCACTAAAATTTAAGGTTTTCTGAATTGTTAATCGAAATGTTATTAATTTTGGAACACAATTCAATTGACCTGTATGTCGATGCAGTGTTTGTGTATTTCAAGAAACATTGAGGCTACATGTGTAGGTATTGTGTATTTTATGCAGTTTTTATGGGATGCAGGGCATTATTCTAGTGTTTTACGTATTTGTAGAGGTTTATAAAATGGTGATTAGTTTTGTTAATTCTCTTTATAGTATCTATATTTGATTTGTTGAGAAATCCTTTGTCAGGAATGAAACTTCCAATTAAAATGTTTTTTCCATGGAAAATATGATCCACTCTATGAAATTGTTTCTAAAAACATGATGCAGCTGAAATCAGAACCTGCTAATTTATCCATATGAATCTACAGAAACTTACAGATGTGCATATATTATCATGTGAACACATATGCACTCTTCCTCTAACAGGCAGTATACACACTTCACCTGATCTAAGTGAGACTAGTTAGCTATCTGTCCATATCTAAGTATGGATTTCAGTGGATCGCCTCAAGTGTTTGAGGAGAAACAGATTAATTTAGAGCTTAAAATGCATGAATGTTAAAGTGTATGCATTTGGGGACGACCTCAGTATTTTTAGCTTCAATTGCTGAATGAAATAACTTTTTCCGGTGATTTTTTTTCCCTCAAGCCTTCTTTACTGTGCAGAGCCAGTTGAGAATGTATTCTGGTATCTCCCTTTTTGGCCCTTTTTGGTTTCCTTTAAAAGTCAGTACTGAATGTTTGTAATACCCCAAGCATATTCCAGTATATTCTGTGCAAATGTCTCTAGGACCAAGAAACTGGGTTTCTAATTTTGATTTTGATGGATACACTGGTCATTTCCTGGTCTGAATCATTTAACAATGCAAGTAGAATAGGCCTTTGTACCATTGCTCTTAGAAACACCAGTACTGCGGTTGCATAGGAGCCTCCTGAGAAAGCTTAGCGTGGGCCTCAGAGTGTGTCTGGCTAAGAAGGGATTGAGTCTCTATCCTTTTTTAGTGGGGCAGTCAATCACAAGGGCTCCATCATCCATCATCTTTGGGCATTGAGGTTCTCCCTGGAAGCCTAGTGTATGGAATTTGGCCTGGATTCAAGATACCATATATCCAGAAAAATCAAAGATGCAGTTGCTTTTAGGAAGTGAGCTATATGGAAAGCACTAAAAATTCATTAAAAAGTAATCTCAACCTGACTTTTCTTTGATAAAAAGAAGGCTTTGTGGTCAAAGGAAATGCTAGACAGTTGGCAGTCTCTCCCTTTGCCAGTCAGATTTGTTCCATTTCTTATCAGGATTCTCCTTAGGAAAACTGTGAAATGCCTAATGGAGCAAATGCAGGTTCTGACCCATTTACTTAAACATGAGTTGGAGCTTATGAGAGCTGCACCTCCTCTAGGAAAATGTGAGTGTGCATGCATGTTTGAACAAAAAAGGATAGTTCACTATTAGCTCTGACAATGCCAATTTTTAAAAAGGGAAGATATCTTCTAGTTCAATGTTTATGCCAAAGTAAAGGAGCATAATTCTGGCAGCAGCTCATTAGCAGGACTTATGGATCTAGAAACAGATGCTGAGATGGAGAGTTAAATGCAAAAGGTATACTGGGAGAATTCTTAAGATCAACACATAGGGGAGTGAGGGTTGCAGGTCTGACATGGTGGCAGTGTTGAATAGTGATGCTGTCTCAACAAAGCCCTCAGCATATCTCCTGGGTGCGGAGACCAGGCCTTTGAACACCATATTGATTTGTCATGTCATGTCACGTCATTTGTCATGCCTCTTGGGAGGGACATGTTTATGGTAACTAAAAGGTAACTAAAAGAGAGACAAGTTCTGGGGAAGGAACTCAGCTGTGAGACATGAGCAGCGAACATTCCCACAACCAGGGTAATGAGTACTTCTGTTCTGAAGGGGGATCTGGGTTATACAAGGGGACAAGGATCATACTTTGTTTCAGTGCCATAGAGCTGTCTAAACATTTACATACTGAACATTCAGGATGTCCAAGGCAGCCCACTAGGTGCCATGGAGGCATCTAAAGAAAATCAAGTAGGCATTCTGCCTTTATAGAAACTTGGACCATCTGTTGCTGTATGTATAACAGACATAATTGGGCCTCTTCCACAACATGTTTTCTGTATAATTCCAGTTATAACCAGAGAGTGTGCTGTTGGGTACTAGACATTGTAAAAAGCAGTTTAGAACCAGTTCTCAAAGCAGATAGACATTTTAAGGATAAAGCAATAATTATGGATAACATTTTTGAGGCATTGTTCTAAGCACTATCTTTATTCCCACTTTATAAATTTAAGAAACTGAGACATAGAAAGCTTTAAAAATGTGTTCAATATCACAGAGATTATAGGAGACTGGTAAATTTTGAATTCTGGCTGTTGATTGCAGAGCCCACTCAACCAGCCTTTTTTTTATTATCATAGAGGAGTTGTAGATAAATTAGAACCCTCCACTTTTCCCCCTGTTAACATTTATAGTAATTTTGCACTTTTGTTTATTTATGTATCTCCCCCAAGCACTTTCTTCTGTATCAGGAACAAGATATCATGTCACTTAATGAAACTTAGTTGATACAAAAAGAAGAAGGATTTCGGTTTCCCTCTCCTTTCTTTTTTTTTTTTAATATATTTTAATTTAATTTTATTTTTTAACTTTACAATATTGTATTGGTTTTGCCATATATCAAAATGAATCCGCCCCAGGTATACATGTGTTTCCCATCCTGGACCCTCCTCCCTCCTCCCTCCCCATACCATGCCTCTGGGTCATCCCAGTGCACCAGCCCCAAGCATCCAGTATTGTGCATTGAACCTGGACTGGCAACTCGTTTCATATATGATATTATACATGTTTCAATGCCATTCTCCCAAATCATCCCACCCTCTCCCTCTCCCACAGAGTCCAAAAGACTGTTCTATACATCAGTGTCTCTTTTGCTGTCATTGAATGCTGGTAGGAGAGACAAAGAGTGGAAGGTCATAATTAACAGTATGTAAAAGCAGTTCCATAACCCTTGTGTTTATGTAGTAGAAAACTCATCTCTTTTAAGACCCAGCTGCTTCCTGTACCAACATACTGAGCTAGACCAAGGTCAAGTACGTATAAACAATCTGTCTGTGATGATTAAAAGGTTGTGTTTTAATAGGTTTTTTGCCACATACAAGCTAATAGCTGATTGTGATCCCATGGCCTCTTACATTCATTTCTGGTTAGCTCCAGAAGAAGGCTCAGCAAACCACCTGCTATCTGATTTTGATTTTGCCATATTTTGAGCCAAGAATGGTTTTTGACTTTTTAAAAATGATTGGGGGTGGGGGATCAAAAGACAAATATTTTGTGACTTGTGAAAGTTATATGGAATTCACATTTGTGTCCGTAAGTGTTTTTGGCACTCAAGCATGCCCATTCACTTACGTGTTGTCGGTGGCTGCTTTTTCAGCTGCATAGGCAGAGTTGTGTTGTTGTGACAGTCTATATGGCTCACAAAGCCTAGCAGTTTTTACTCTCTGGCCCTGGACAAAAAAAGGCATGGTGATTACTGCTATGAAGAGGTTCTCAATCTGACTCAGCTCTATTGGAAACACTTGAGGGAGCTTTTAAAACTCCCAATCCTCAAGTCCACCCTCACCCACTAAATCAGAATGTCTGGAGATGACACCCAGTCATCAGGATTTGTTAAAGCTCCCCGGTGTTTCCCCAGTGTGCAGCCACAGTTGCAAACCACTGCCTAGAACATGAATATATTTCGAGGGGCATATGGTCTAGACCTCTCAACATCCAGGCTGCCAGATATGGGACAGAATGCAGGTCACTTATCACCACCCATGTGTGCAGGGGATCATGGGAACAAAGATATTCAGGGTCTTCAGATACCCTCTGATGAAAGCCTTTCCTGTGAGAAGAGCAGAGATAAAGAGGACAGAGGGGAGAGGAGACGATTATACTAAATATCTATCCTAGCACATTGACTGACTAAATTGAATACAGATTTCCCCCCAAATGGAACATAATTAAGTGCGTAGCCTTCCCCATCATAGCTGCCTGGAGCAAGTGACCTAATTCCTTAACGTCCACTAACACAGCCATCTGGGTGAAGCTGTAGAGCACAGAACCAGGCACCCTGTGCAGTGCGTTCAAGTAGAAGTTCTGGTCTACTGTGTGGTCCTTGAGCTGATCTGCTTTAGAATCACTGGGGAGGCTGTTAACCTGCAGACCTATAAAATCAAAATCCCAAGAACAGTCCCAGGAATCTGCATTTTTAACCAGCAAGCCAGTTAATTTTTAAGAACTTGAAAGTTTGATAACCACTTACCTAAATGGTTATCTCAGTGAATTCTTAGCTAATATGCAGGCCAAAGTTGTCCCACCAGTGGACCCAACTGGCTAGACCAGTTACTGATTCCTTCTAGAGGCACACACACACATTTTTGAAAACTGGACTTGCCAGATAAAATCTGTAGTGTATATACCAAATAGCCCATAAAACACTGAAAGTTATTTTTTTTAAACAGTGGTGGGAGTTATACACTCATATTACCCATTATTGTCTTGCTCAACATTATACATACCTTTATGGCAAACTGTATTAAGTATCTTAAATGGCACCAAATTTTCCTTTTATGAAGATAGGCCTATTTTTGGAAGTAGATAAGCGTCATTTGGAGTGAAATATGATGAATAAAGGTGGGTGATTATGTTGAATCTGTTTTTTTTTTTTTATTCATTAAAAAAATTCTTAAGTGACCACACTATATGATCAGTATACTTTTTAACCTCAAAAGATATGCCTTAATAATAATTTAGAATATTTTGTCTAAAACAGAATGGTTTTAGTTTATTCCAAAGTAAAGGAGGACAGTCTTTTGGATTTACCAATTCCAGTGTGTTTTGTGTGAAATCAACCCCATATCTCATTTTGTATTTGAAGGTGTAGAAGCCACGTTGCATTTTGAAACATGTGATCATTTTATGAGAAATCATTGTGGGGATAGGAGAAGATCAGGACTTCATTTCTGTTTACTGGGGGGAGACTTGCAAGGGAGGTGCTACCGTGGAGACAGAATGGTCTTTCAACTTCATTAAAGTACAATTAATGGGTTAACCTTTGCATCGGAGCCAAAGGGCAGAATCACAAAATAGACAGAACAACCTGTGTTCTGTGGTGGCTTGGGCTGGGTAGAATTGCAAATGTACTTTATAATCAGATTTTGAATAGAATTCAGGTTGAACAGAGTGGTGAGATAAGTCCATGTGAGAGTAAATGCTGTGGGCATTCCTAAAAGGTTTGATTTGACCATCCTGGGACCCAAAGTGCCTGTTTCCAAAATGAAAGGATATATTTTATGGGCAGCATCAACCGTCCCAGAGTGCATGGGCAATGCCCTTGATAGTAACACAAAGGGAGTTTGAAGTTTTCCATTTTCTGCTGGTCTAGGGCCATTGACTGCACTCATTGTGTGCTTATCGCCACGGAGGCAGGCTCATGTTCTAAAGTGTCCTGTCTGAGGCTTGCATATATTCTTGGAGGTCTTTAATTTCACCAAGCTGAACAAAATTGAACACATAGATCATTGAGCTTTGATGTTCTGAAGGTAAAGGTTTCAAAAAATTGTTACTAGTTTCCCTAGAACAATTGGAACAACATAAAACTAACACGATGTGGAGTCTGAATTACAATCCTCACATTCATCAATAGGAAGGCGGTTTGAGACATTCAGGTGACAACTTGTCCCTGCACATTATTAACTGATTCATTTAAAGATTCATGTTGGAAATGAAAAGTAAGGGAAAATCCCCTGTGACTTTGTTCTACTTACATATTTTTGAATTCTTTTTTTGGAAAGGCTCTTTCAGGGAATAAAAGTTATTCTCATTTCTATTGGTTTGGACAAAAAGGAACTGTGTGTGTGTGTGTGTGTGTGTGTGTGTGTGTGTGTGGAGATGGGGAGAGTTGCTTTCCTGGGCCATTTGCCTGGTTTCATGTGACACATTTTCTGGCTTTCCTATTTACTGAAGAACTGCATTTTGACATTCACTAGAAACAATCTGTCTCACAGGCTCCCACCCTCCCTTAAACACTCCACTTTGTCTTGGATTAGGATATTGCCTTCCAAATTAAAAAAAAACAAAAACAAAAATACACAATGATTGGGCAGCATTGCTTCCAGAGGAGCTTAACTGTTTAAGGGTTAAAGACATGGAAAAATTATAACTTAAGTACTGTAGCGGCCAGGGGTTGATGAAGAAAGGTAGCTTTGTTTGGGTGACGTTTGGGCTCTGTTAAAACAGACAAAATATCTTTTTTCGGTCTTATGGCGTAGGCAGGATTTTATATGCTTAAAAGCAAATCTTCAACTGCATTCTCATTCTCTTACATCAGCCTGCTTCTCCCCTTCTCTCTCATGTGGCAAAACAATAAACAAAGTGACCACTGTTGGTTCTCTGGGTCTCTCTCTCTCTCTTTCTAGTACAGGCTCCCAGGATGGAAATCTTTAGCCATTTAAACTCTGAAAAGTCCTGCTCCTCTAAGAGAGGACGTTTGCTGAATGTTTGCTTGCTGGAGAGTGTCCCATGGTTGTCAGCTTCCAAGGGGTTATGCAGAAATGCAGGCTGCTTGGGCAGCTTGGGTGGTGGCACCGTCATCTTGGGAGGAATCCCTGCCTCGGGATCTCTGTTTTCTTTTTCCTCAGCATGTGTAAAGTCAGTGCTTTAGGTTGCAGGGTGTGGCAAGAACGCCAAAAAGCATTGAAAGTACTATTTGTTCTTGAAAATGTTACAGTTAATCTCTTGGTCCCAGTCTAAGGGGAAGAAAAGATCTTTGAGAAGAAAGGCAAGGAAACCAAGCACATATGTGCTTTCTCTGACTGGGGTTTCAGATTCATTAATACTGATGTAAGCAAAGAAAACAGTTGGAGTGGTTTAAAGCAGTGGTTTTTAACCTGAGATCTGTGGGTTCCCAAGAGGCCCACAGATGGTTTTCTAGGGGTAATGCTGAGGGGCGAGAGTTGGGGCATTGGACCCATTAGAATTAAAAAGAGTATTTGCGCAAATAGGCCTTTGTTGGAGAGAGATCTATTGATCCTCTTTCAGTTCAGTTCAGTTCAGTTCAGTCGCTCAGTCGTGTCCAACTCTTTGCAAACAAATGAACTGCAGCACACCAGGCCTCCCTGTCCATCACCAACTCCTGGAGTCCCATGTCCAAACCCATGTCCATTGATCGGTGATGCCATCCAACCATCTCATCATCCGTTGTCCCCTTCTCTTACTGCCCTCAATCTTTCCCAGCATCAAGGTCTTTTCAAATGTCAGCTCTTAGCATCAGGTGGCCAAAGTATTGGAATCGCAGCTTCAAAATCAGTCCTACCAATGAACACCCTGGACTGATCTCCTTTAGGATGGACTGGTTGGATCTCCTCACAGTCCAAGGGACTCTCAAGAATCTTCTCCAACACCACAGTTCAAAAGCATCAATTCTTTGGCACTCAGCTTTCTTCACAGTCCAACTCTCACATCCATACATGACCACTGGAAAAACCATAGCCTTGACTAGATGGACCTTTGTTGACAAAGTAATGTCTCTGCTTTTTAACATGCTGTTTAGGTTGTTCATAACTTTCCTTCCAAGGAGTAAGCGTCTTTTAATTTCATGGCTGCAATCACCACCTGCAGTGATTTTGGAGCCCAGAAAAATAAAGTCAGCCACTGTTTCCACTGTTTCCCCATCTATTTGCCATGGAGTGATAGGACCAGATACTATGATCTTAGTTTTCTGAATGTTGAGCTTTAAGCCAACTTTTTCACTCTCCTCTTTCACTTTCATCAAGAGGCTCTTTAATTCTTTTTCACTGTCTGCCATAAGGGTGGTGTCATCTGCATATCTGAGGTTATTGAGATTTCTCCTGGCAATCTTGATTCCATCTTATGCTTCATCCAGCCCAGTGTTTCTCATGATGTACTCTGCCTATAAATTAAATAAGCAGGGTGACAGTATATAGCCTTGACGTACTCTTTTTTCTAGTTGTAACCAGTCTGTTGCTACATGTCCAGTTCTAACTGTTGTGTCCTGACCTGCATTCAGGTTTCTCAAGAGGCAGGTCAGGTGGTCTGGTATTCCCATCTCTTTCAGAATTTTCCACAGTTTATTGTGATCCACGCAGTCAAAAGCTTTGGCACAGTCAATAAAGCAGAAATAGATGTTTTTCTGGAACTCTCTTGCTTTTTCGATGATCCACTGGATGTTGGTAATTTGATCTCTTGTTCCGCTGCCTTTTCTAAAACCAGCTTGAACATCTGGAAGTTCATAGTTCACATATTGCTGAAGTTTGGCTTGGAGAATTTTGAGCATTACTTTACTAGCGTGTGAGATGAGTGCAGTTGTGTGGTAGTTTGAGCATTGTTTGGCATTGCCTTTCTTTGGGATTGGAATGAAAACTGACCTTTTCCAGTCCTGTGGCCACTGCTGAGTTTTTCAAATTTGCTGGTATATTGAGTGCAGCACTTTTACAGCATCATCTTCCAGGATTTGAAATAGCTCAATTGGAATTCTATTACCTCCACTAGCTTTGTTGGTAGTGATGCTTCCTAAGGCCCACTTGACTTCACATTCCAGGATGTCTGGCTTTAGGTGAGTGATCACACCATCGTGATTATCTGGGTTGTGAAGATCTTTTTTGTACAGTTCTTCTGTGTGTTCTTGCCACCTCTTCTTAATATCGTCTGCTTTTGTTAGATCCCTACCATTTCTGTCCTGTATTGAGCCCATCTTTGCATTAAATGTTCCCTTGGTATCTCTAATTTTCTTGAAGAGATCTCTAATTTTTCCCATTCTATTGTTTCCTCTATTTCTTTGCACTGATCATTGAGGAAGACTTTCTTATCTCTCCTTGCTATTCTTTGGAACTCTGCATTCAAATGGGTATATCTTTCCTTTTCTCCTTTGCTTTTCGCTTCCCTTCTTTTCACAGCTGTTTGTAAGGCCTCCTCAGACATCCATTTTGCTTTTTTGCATTTCTTTTTCTTGGGGATGGTCTTGATTCCTGCCTCCTGTACAATGTCACGAACCTCTGTCCATGGTTCATCAGGCACTCTGTCTATCAGATCTAGTCCGTTAATTCTATTTCTCACTTCCACTTTAGTCTAAAGTAAAAAAAAAAATTAATTAATTACTGTATTTTTGGCAGTTCTTTTTGTCTATTATGATAAAATCACATAACATAA
This sequence comes from Bos mutus, assembly GCF_027580195.1. NCBI lineage: Eukaryota > Metazoa > Chordata > Mammalia > Artiodactyla > Bovidae > Bos > Bos mutus. Next base: position 47,388,324 of record NC_091626.1, on the reverse strand, counting down.
AACTTACCATCGTGATTACCATTTTAAAATGTATAGTTCAGTGGTATTAAGTACATTCACACTGATGTACAACCATCATCACCATCCATTCCAATAATTCTTTTCCTCTTGTAAGTCTAAAGCTCTGTATCTATTAAACAATAACTCCCCGTTCTTCCCCAGCCCCTGGCAATCACCATTCTCCTTTGCATGATTTTGACTACTGCAAGTAAGTGGAGTCATGCAGTATCTGCATTTGTGACTGTCTTATTTAACTTTTCATAATGTCCTCAACATTCATCATGTTGTAGCATGTGTCAGAATTTCCTTTCTTTGTAAGGCTGAATAATATTCCATTGTACATATGTACCACATTTTGCTTATCCATTCATCTGTCGATGGATACTTGGGTTGTTTCCATGGTTTAGCTATTGTGACTAATGCTATGGATGTGGGTGTACAGTATAACTATTTTGTAAAAGCAAGTTCATAAGCACAAGTTTCTGCTTTTTTCTTTTGAGTTGTATATTAAGAGATTTTCTGAACCTGTGAAGCATCTGGTGTCTCAGCTGACTTTAAAGTTCTGAGTGAGTGTGCTTTGCACACACGTGTGTTCTTCCTCCGAGGGCCAGGCTCTGGATGCTGTTGTTATCCCTAAGGAGATAATAAGCCAGTGTATGGAAAGCAAAGGGTGGGACAGCACGGGCCTGGGACATCCTCATGAGCCTTCCCCAGAGCTGACTGCCATCACCTTGCCTCATTCCCTTGGTGGGTTACCACAGCCATACTGCATCAAGGAACCCCTTTCTATGTGGGGAGCGAGCAGAGAAAGGACCATATACTTCTCCTCCCAGTCCCTAAAGCCTAGAACTACCCCCTTTTCATGCACCTGGCAATATGGTGCCTCCAATGGTGAGTCTGGGTTTCTAAGTCAGACTTGGATTTGAATTCTGTCTCTCCCACTATCTGCTGAATTATTTAGAGGCAGTTATTAAAATTCTTTGAACTTTAATTTCCTCATTTGTAAAATGGGGATAAAATACTTACCTTGAAATAATATTATTAAGACTAAATGAGTTGATGTCCATAAGGTGCTTAGTGCTGAACCTGACATATAAATAGGATGCCTCTTCATTAAAACTTAAACTCCTTGCTAGAAATCTAAAGATAGGGATTTCTAATGTGAAAGCATTGCTAAATCTGGGCAAGAGTTTTTTCTTTGTGAAACTTTGGAGAGTGAAAATCAGCAAGTCTACCCAATAAACTGAAAAGAAAAATCTGGTCTTAGTGGCTATAAAGATGGAGGCATTATAGGATAAGCTGGGAGGGGAACAAGAGAAATAAAAGTCTGTTATTATCTGTAACATGAACACTCTCTGACCTCTGCAGTTGTTGGCAAAAGAGAGACAGGCTGTGTCACTCCATAGGGACATTGTTGACATGCCCTCACATCTCCACAATACAGGAGCAAAACTCCTGCTGAGGAACTAACTTGCGTTCTTTTGAATATTTTAAAAGATTATAATCAACTGAACGATGAAGAAAAACAAAACACTGTTTACATCTAAACATCAATAGAATAAAAAACAGGAAACAGCAAATCACACACATAAAAAAACCCTCTAAGCCAAGTTACTCTTTAATGCTTTTTTCTATGTCCCTGTTTATACAGAATTAATTTTATATAGCTGCTACCAATGTGCATATGCTATTCCAGGTTCTTTTTTCCCACTAATTTATGTAGATTCCCTCCATATTTCTACAGTCCTAATATTTAACATTGCAAGTGGCAATATTTATGCTGATTTGTTTTGTTGGGGTTATTTTTTTTACTCTAAAATGAATGTTTCTTTTACATAACTACTCAGTGCTGTTTCAATACAAATTCTTCCTTCCTTGTCAAAAACTCTGATAAATATTATGACATTTGTCATCTTTTATATTAATACTAAGTAAGGCCACCAGTGGTGGATAAATATACCTGAAGTGGAATTATTCCCTTTTTTCTGTCAATACTGGCTTTGTAATTTTCTTTCTGTTTGTGAAATTAATGAGAGTGGAGCAAGTATCTTACAGTTGTTTCAATTTTTAGTTCTAAAATTATACTGAATGTTAACATTTTCCTGCTTTTAAAACTGAATTATTTCTAACCCCTTTCAGGTGAATTATCTAATCAGGAAGTTGGCAAATTATGGTCCTTGGCTGAATATGGCCAGCTAACTGTTTTTAGAAATAAAGTTATTGGAACACAGCTGTGTTCATCTGTTTGCATGTTGTCTACTGCTGCTGTTAAGTTCCAATGGCTGAGTTCAACATGTATACCTGTGGCGGATTCATTTTGATATTTGGCAAAACTAATACAATTATGTAAAGTTTAAAAAAAAAAAGAACAAAGTCTAAAATATTTACTATCTGGCTTTATTCAGAAAACGTTTTCAGACTCTAATCCCATCTCTTAGCTCTTACTCATTCTTGTTTCTACTACACTTTGTCCTGCAATATCAAAGTACTGTAGCTCCCCACGTGTTGTAATTATTTATGTTTGAGTATCTTCACACCTGCTCTCCCTTCTGTCTGAATTTTCCCAATTCCAAACTCACCCTTCCAAACTCTTCTTGAGGGCTGCTCATCCTATAAAGTATTCCCTTTATCCAAATTCACAACTTTACATTTTGTTAGATGTTATTGACAGTTGGAACAAGAATCAAGAAAACAGTGCCTGGGAAAGCACTTCATAAAACTTATAAAAGTTACTACTTCTAATAATAACTGCTATTATACTTGGCAACATCAGTGTCCACTTTTGTTTATACTTTTATTTCAACCCATTTACAGGGAGCTTTTTAGACCAAAGGACCCCAGCTGGCTCTCACGGAGTACAGGATCTAAGAACACCTTTCCCATAATCCCTCTTTGTTAAATACCAACAACAAGGGCGCAGGTCTAGTTACTCAGGCAACGCTGTAGGCTGGTTCAGATCAATTAGATGTGTCTCATCGATTACTGACTAACATTAAGATAACTCAAACCATCAGCCAGCCAAGCAAACAAAAGAGCCCAACTCTCAAAGTTGTCTTGTTTGACTCCAGAGAACAAGGTTGGAATCCTGGAGAAACAATAAATATGCTAAATCAAAAAGCTGCTTTATCCATTTGTTGCAGATAATTATGTTGAGTACATAGCTCTGCACTACTACATGTATAGAGCTATATATAGATCTCTTTTTTTGTCTATCTGATGCATATTTATTTTTAATGGATCTGCATTCCTTTCTCTGCATCTCCCTTCCTTTGAAAATCAAAACATAGAAAATATTTTCATGAAATCTAATATATATAAAAACTGTAGTAATATGTGTGTGTGTGCTAATTTAATGATGATGTCCAGTGGATCCGGAAGGAGCTTAGAGATTTCCTTTTGCTTTGTGAAAAGTTTAATATGTGTGTTGAAAGCCACAGGCAAAGGTTCAGATTACACCAAGTGAAAGCTCGGGTGGTTCTGAATGCTGAGTCCCAGAGACAAAAGCTCTTAGTTACAACTGCATTTCTGGAGAGGAGGGCGCCAGTGCATTCACCACTTCCATTAAGGAGCAACTACCTCTTTTAGTGGTGCTTTTCTCTCAGGAAGTGCAATATATAGTAAGGACAGAAAAATAAGCAAAGGAGGAAATTTGCTATTGATTTTCTTTTCTTCTGTGAAATTACATGAAAGCTCAATGGCTTGTAGCAGTAACTTAGTCAATAAGGTTCCATTTGAGACCACCTTGAAGTTTAATTCTCTCCCGATCCTTTTAAACTTCTACTGTTGGATTCTTTTGTATTTAATTGTTTTTAGCGATGAGATGCTATGAAGCTTTTTATTCACAACACCACAGGGGATTTTGCTAAAGATAACACTGTGAAATATTCCCAGACAGTAAAGTCCCATCCATCCTTTTTGGTTAGAAATCAACAGTACAGTGCTGAAAACCAACCTTGAAAACCCAAGGGAAAGAGACAATGAAGGTGAATATAGGACTCCTTATTATAAAGCAATTTTTCAGTATTAGTTGCTGGGTCTTCTTGGGTTTGAGCTGTGGTGAGAATAAGCTCAGTTTTCTCCTGTGGAGTGGAGGAGGCCCTTTATGTCAGACTCACCATCATCTGAGTGTACATTTTGGTCATAACAACTTGCTAACGTTTATTGAACATTTACTATGTACTTGATAGCTTGCTGAGTCCTTATATGGTTTCTGTTCTATAGGGAAGCAATAAGTCGCCTGTGTGAAGCTGTCCCTGGGGCAAATGGAGCCATTAAAAAGCGAAAGGTAAATAAATAATGGTGTGGTCTTTTTGTTTTATATTTCCCTAACTATGGGAAAGAAATATAATATTGAAATAGTTGTTTGTTCATTCCACCACATGACCCAAGGTCCAGAATAGCCTTGATTAGTTGGCATGCTATCTGAGATGCACTCAAAGTTGTTCTTCTTCAAATTTTCTGACTTGCCAGACATTGTCTGAAATGGTGATGCCTGGAGGGACAGAGTGGAGAAAGCACCTGAGTCTTTCCAAGTTAGAAAAAATCTGGTTGCAGGGCTGGGTCTTTACTTTCCTTTGAGCATGGCATCGCATCTCTGTAAGAAACTTCATTTTTGTTTCTGTAAGTTAAGTTGTTGACAAAATGACCAGTTTTGGTACCTTCCAATTTCAATATTTTATAATGTATGTATTCTGCATTTTAACATTTTAGGCTTTTAAGTCCAGGTTCGATGCAGGATACAGGATGCTTGGGGCTGGTGCACTGGGATGACCCAGAGGGATGGTACTGGGAGGGAGGTGGGAGGGGGGCTCTGGATGGGGAACACGTGTACACCCGTGGCGGATTCATGTTGATGTATGGCAAAACCAATACAATATTGTAAATCAATTAGCCTCCAATTAAAATGAATAAATTTAAATAATAAAAAAAAAGACTCCATGGCCTATTTTCAAATGGAAACATGGGTGCTGGTAGCAGTAGGATAGTAAATGGGTAGAAGGAGCTTTTTATGCTGAAAGAAAGCACAAGACTCCATGTTAGACTTGGATTTAAACCCTGTCTCTGCCCCTAGTAACTGTGTGACCTTGAACAAGTCATTTCACCCTTTGGATCCTTGGCTTCCTCATCTATAAAATGGGAGAAAATAGCACATACTTTATAGAGTTAGGTAAGAATCAAATGAAGCGATGTGTACATCACAGTGGTTAACATGGTGTCTGGGTTACATAAGCTTTCAATGATAATGGCAGTTAGTATTATTGTATTAGCACATTACCGACCAGGAGTTTTTGCAGAAACAAATGCCTGTGGCCAGTGATTTGTTATGTGACTGAATAATGAAACACTCTGGTCAATCATGTTTGGGTAACAAAAGATGTATTAATACATCTCTGCCAATTATGTATTAAGTTATTAAACCTAGAATAGTTGCTTCGAAGTCCAAAGGAGAGAGTCAAAGGCTCTTAAGATAGCCATATCAGTTACAGAACTGTAGATTATTTAAGAGGGGAAGGATTTTTAGAGATCTCCCAGGAAAAACCCTCTCACTTTGCTAGCTTCTAAAGTATGGCTCAAAGAGACTTGCCTTGAGTTACTAGAATGATCAAGGTCAGTGCCAACTGTCAAAGCCAGGTTTTTAGTCTCAGCTTAGTGCTCTATTACCATACCACCCTGTCTCATTTGTTTTTTTTTTTGGCCATCCCACAAGGCATTTGGGATCCTAGTTCCCAGACCAGGGATCAAACACATGCCCCTTGCTTTGGAAGCATGGAGTCTTATCCACTGGATCACCAGGGAAATCCATGCCTCATATTTTTAGCATTGCTCATTATCTCTTAAGGCTGAATCCATTGTCACCCAGAGTGACTCAAGTGAGCCCCATAGTACAGGAAACTGGTGAATGGTCCTTGCATTCTATTAGAACTCCTATGAGTAGTTTCTTTGACAGAACCCATGATCTGCCTATAGCCTCTAACCTCCTCCTGCCTCTCATAACCTCTTCAAATAGGAGGTTGTGACTGGATGATCCCAACTTAAGACTTTCTCATTTCAGGATTAGTGGGAGTCCACACTGGAAAACAAAATAAAGCAAACCAGGCTATCATCTTTCCAGAAAGTAAACATGTAAAGAAAAAAGAGAAATTATTGAGTTAACTCCTTGATAGCTAGATTTATACAGAATGTGCAGGTGCACTCAGTTGTGGCCAACTTTTTGCAATCCCACGGACTGTAGCCCGACAGGCTCCTCTGTCCATGGGATTTCCCAGGCAAGAATACTGGAGTGGGTTGCCATTGCCTACTCCTAAAGAGTTATTGAGTACTTAATACATGCCAGGGACTCTTCTATGTACTTCATATTTTTAATATTCTTTTTCTTCACAATTTGAAAAATCGTGTTAAAACACACATAATATTTACCATTGTAAACATTTCTAAGTGTATAGTTCAGTGAATACATTCATATTGTTGCTCAATCATCACACCGTCTATCTGCATTACTCTTTTTTTTTAAGAAAGAAAATCATTTATTTGAAGAACAGAATATATTTAGAATTGTTTGCTTCTAAAAAAGCCGATTTTCCCCAAGCCTTCACTTTGTAATTTCATATTAAGCAATTAAGTTATTTTACACAATCTAGTTAAACAATTTAATGGGAATAAGCCCATAACTCTTTTTTTATCTTGTAAAACAGAAAGTCTTTACCCATTAAACAATAAATTTCCATCCTTCTCCCTCTCCAGCCCCTGGCAACCACCATTCTACTTTCTGTCTCTATGATTTTGACTACTCTAATTATCTCATATAAGTGGAATCATGCAGTGTCATATTGTGATAGGCTTATTTCACATTACCTCACATAACGTCCTCATGGTTCATCCATGCTGTAGCATATGTCAAAATTTCCCTCCTAATTAAGACTGAATAATATTTCATTGTATGTATATATCACATTTTGCTTATCCACCAAGTGTTGATAGACACTTGGGTTACTTCCATGTTTTAACGATTGTGAATAATGCTGCTATGAACATGGATGTACAAATATCTCTTTAAGTCCTTGCTTTCAGTTCTTTTGGATATATAATAAGAAGCAGAATTGCTAGCTGCTGCTGCTGCTAAGTCGCTTCAGTCATGTCTGACTCTGTGCGACCCCATAGACGGCAGCCCACCAGGCTCCCCCGTCCCTGGGATTCTCCAGGCAAGAACACTGGAGTGGGTTGCCATTTCCTTCTCCAACGCATGAAAGTGAAAAGTGAAATTGAAGTCGCTCAGTCGTGTCCGACTCTTAGCGACCCCATGGACTGCAGTCCACCAGGCTCCTCCGTCCATGGGATTTTCCAGGCAAGAGTACTGGAGAGAATTGCTAGATCATGTGGTAATTCTAGTTTTAGTTTTTTGAGGAGCTGCTACCCTCAATAAGCTGTTGTACCGTTGTACATTTCTGCTAATAGTGCACAAGGGTTTCAATTTCTCCACGTCCTTGTCACCACTTGTTATTTCCCCTTCTTCCTTCCCTCCCTTCCTTCCTCCTTCCTTCCTTCTTTTCCTTCCTTCTCCCTCCCTCCCTCCTCTCATCTATCCCTCCCTGCCTCCTCTTTTTTTCTTGCTTGCTTTCTTGTCTTCCTTCCTTCTGACTAGTTATAGGTCTACCCAGATTTTCTGTTTCTTTGTGATTTAGTCCTTATAGGTTTTATGTTTCTGGAAATTCATCCATTTCATCTAAGTAATCCAGTGTGTTGACATACAGTTGTTCATAGAATTCTCTTACAGTCCTTTTACTTCCATAGAATTGGTAGTATAGTCCCCACTTTCATTTCTGATCTTTTTAATTTGTCTTCTCTTTTTTCTTTCCTTAACTTATTTAGCTAAAGGTTTGTCAGTTTGGTTGATCTTTTTGAAGAACCAACTTTTGATTTCTCTGATTTTCTGTATTGTTTTTCTAGTCTCTATATTATTTATCTCTGCTCTAATCTTTATTATTTCTTGCCTTCTTCTAACTTTGAGTTTAATTTAAAAACTTTTTTGATTTCTTTAAATTGTAAATTTAGGTTGGTTTAAAATTTTTTATTGAAGTATAGCTGAAATACAATATTGTGTTTGTTTCAGGTGTACAGCACAGTAATTCAGTTATACATGTATATGTATATATATATTTCTTCTTCAGATTCTCTTCCCTTATAGATTATTGCAAGATATTGAGTATAGTTTCCTGTGCTTTAAACAGTAGGTCCTTGTTGATTATCTATTTTATAGATAGTAGTATATATGTTACCAGAGAAGGCAATGGCACCCCACTCCAGTACTCTTGCCTGGAAAAATCCCATGGACGGAGGAGCCTGGTAAGCTGCAGTCCATGGGTCACTAAGAGTCAGACACAACTGAGCGACTTCACTTTGATTTTTACTTTCATGCACTGGAGAAGGAAATGGCAACCCACTCCAGTATTTTTTTTTTTTTCACTCCAGTATTCTTGTCTGGAGAATCCCAGGGACGGGGGAGCCTGGTGGGCTGCCATCAGTGGGGTTGCACAGAGTCGGACAACACTGAAGTGACTTAGCAGCATATATGTTACTCCAAATCTCCTAATTTGTCCCTCCTCCCACTCCCTAAGTTAGGTTGTTGATTTGAGATCTTTCTTTTTTAGTGTGTGTTTATACTATAAATTATAATTTATAATGTTATAGATATAAAAGCACCGCTTTCCCTGTGTTTCATAAGTTTTGGCATGTTGTGTTTTTTGTACTCTTTTAATCACCACAAAAAACCTAGGCAGCAACTTTTTCTCTCTTTTTTAGATTTGTGGTGTTCAAAATGACTTGTGAATTCAGTTAATCCAAACTCTCACGGGAGTTCCTTTTATATAAAGCATGCCCCTACTCCCAGCACTTGGGGAGAAGGGACTGTATGAGAAAAAGTCTGAGGGCTCAGGTTTTACTACTTAAGAATTTTGCTACATTTCAATTTTAAAAAGTTTATATTAAAAAAGCATTCCATCTCACTTGATTTATTTAAAGTAAAATAGAAAGTAAGCGTGTGGGCTTTGTCACATTTTTAACATTTAAAAAAACATAAATATTCCTTCTGTAACAAAATCTGTAACTTAGAATGTTGTTTTGTTATTTTTAAAGCCTCCAGCTAAGTTCCTATCAACAGTTCTTGGCAAAAGTAATCTTCAGTTTTCGGGAATGAATATAAAACTGACCATCTCAACATGCAGTCTCACACTGATGAATCTTGACAACCAACAGGTAAGCTTATGAGTGTCATTTATAGTTTAACATATCTTCTGTTTTTCTAGAACAGTCTAGGCATAATAAAAAGAATAAAGTTTCAGACAGTGTGCCTAAAACTTAATGAGACATGGGGGTAAATATCTGCCAAGGATTTATGTATAATAGTAATTAGAACAACAGTATTATTAAGCCATCACTGGGATATTTAACTGCCTAATACTTGCCCCTACTTAATTGGCTTTGTTAATAAGAACAAAGGCACAAAGATCATAGTAAATACCGTTTGGAATATACTCAAGCCAGTCACTTATTATTCTCCACCACCCTGCCCCAAAGAGAAAGCAATTCCTTCATCAGGACCGGGGATGCAGATGAAGGACAGAGGAGAAGGATAATGTTCGGGCCAGTGTTCTAGCTAACCAAAATTTAAAGCATAAAACATTTTCTTTCAACCCTTACGATTGAAAAGTCTTCTTGAATGTTATTGTATAAACAACTTTTTCATCTTTGATGATTTATGATGCTATGGTGTGGCCGAATTCTCATTGTAAATGTTATTTCTTAAAAAACAGCATTGCTGAAGCAAATATAAAAGATACACAGTCACTGGGCTAAATGTACTTTAAACTAGGACATCCTTTGACTTTTTATTTTTTAAACTAAATTCCTTTATGTATGCTAGACTCTAATTTTTCTTTGTCTAATATGTAATGATTTGAATTTCTTAGTATTTAAGGTTTTACTGTGTGGGGTGCTGTTGTTCAGGGACTCATAGAAGGTTCAATGTGTACTTGGCACTGAAAAAACACTAAGAGGCTTTGATGTCACATCCAGGTAGAAAGCCTGATTTGCCACTAACAAGCAAGTTATCTTCCCACTCAATTCTTATCATCAGTGAAATGAGTTCTTATTCATAGAGCTTCTAAGAAGATCGGTTTAGACACAGAATGTGTCTGTGGGGTTACTTAGAGGATCAAATAAGATCATGGATATAAATCACACAGCACAGTGCCCTTACATGGTACCTATTATTATTTTTTACTCAAACATTCTTCCTTGAGGCCTTTTCATATACTCAGTACTTAGCAGGGAAAGCATATTGTAATATGTAAAATTATAAAATAGTCAGTAACATGTAAGTACAGTTGTAAACGTTTGTATTTCTATTTTCTGGCCAAAAAATTCACTTGTGGTTTTGAGGTTTGCTTTATTTTTTAAATTCAAAAGCAGAATAAAATAACAGTGCTTACCCAGTAGTATAAAACACCACAGAAGAAACTGTGTAATATGAAATCATTTAAAATGGATTAATTGGTTCATAATTGGTTATCTAAGAGAGGCATACCATTGGTACCTGACAACAGAACATTTGGAGCTGTCGGAAGATGCAGCCTCTCTGGGTGGAAGGCAAACATTCAGTCTTTCAGGTGCTTTGTCCTCAAGACATTTGTGGATGTAAAATTTGTTTTTAGTTTTCACTCATGTGAATGGTACCAGCTCTGGTACCATTGCTTTTCATTGTGTATGATTTCATTGAGTATAGGGTTGTGTTGTGTATGGTGGGGGCATAAGTTATTCTGAAAATCTCTTTTCCCTCCACTACTCTTTTCCAGGTCACTGCAATTAGAGCTGGTACAATATACCCATAACCTTTTAGGCAAATAGAAGGAGGGACACTGGGCATAGGTGGCTTCTACCACCAGTAGTTACAGCAGAGGTGCTTTGGGGAGTGGCTCCCGTCCTTTCTACACTGCTGGTGTTGAAGGGGCTCTGTTCAGCCCACTGCTAGAGTGGGAACCAAAGTTAGGATCTCATTGATATCAGGCCCAGGGGCTGATTTTTCAAAATAGTTTTGAACTATTTTGAAGACCTGGGGAGAATAGCCACGGGGGGTGGGTGGAGTTGGGGGTGTGTAAAAAAGATGTGCCACTCTGGATGCTTAAACTCAAGAAGCTTTATAGATCCCATTAAAAGGGCAGCTCTTCCAGATGTTCAAGCTGGTTTTAGAAAAGGCAGAGGAACCAGAGATCAAATTGCCAACATCTGCTGGATCATCGAAAAAGCAGGAGAGTTCCAGAAAAACATCTATTTCTGCTTTATTGACTATGCCATTTGACTAAGCCTTTGACTGTGTGGATCACAATAAACTGTGGAAAATTCTTCAAGAGATGGGAATACCAGACCACCTGATCTGCCTCTTGAGAAATTTGTATGCAGGTCAGGAAGCAACAGTTAGAACTGGGCATGGAACAACAGACTGGTTCCAAATAGGAAAAGGAGTTCGTCAAGGCTGTATATTGTCACCCTGCTTAGTTAACTTATATGCAGAGTACATCATGAGAAATGCTGGGCTGGAGGAAGCACAAGCTGGAATCAAGATTGCCGGGAGAAATATCAATAACCTCAAATATGCAGATGACACCACCCTTTATGGCAGAAAGTGAAGAAGAACTAAAGAGCCTCTTGATGAAAGTGAAAGAGGAGAGTGAAAAAGTTGGCTTAAAGCTCAACATTCAGAAAACTAAGATCATGGCATCTGGTCCCATCACTTCATGGGAAGTAGATGGGGAAACAGTGGGAACAGAGTCAGACTTTATTTTGTGGGGCTCCAAAATCACTGCAGATGGTGACTGCAGCCATGAAATTAAAAGATGCTTACTCTTGGAAGGAAAGTTATGACCAACCTAGACAGCATATTCAAAAGCAGAGACATTACTTTGCCAACAAAGGTTCGTCTAGTCAAGGCTATGATTTTTCCAGTGGTCATGTATGGATGCGAGAGTTGGACTGTGAAAAAAGCTAAGTGCTGAAGAACTGATGCTTTCGAACTGTGGTGTTGGAGAAGACTCTTGAGAGTCCCTTGGACTGCAAGGAGATCCAACCAGTCCATTCTAAAGGAAATCAGCCTTGGGTGTTCTTTGGAAGGAATGATGCTAAAGCTGAAACTCCAGTACTTTGGCCACCTCATGCGAAGAGTTGACTTATTGGAAAAGACTCTCATGTTGGGAGGGATTGGGGGCAGGAGGAGAAGGGGACGACAGAGGATGAGATGGCTGGATGGCATCACCAACTCGATGGACCTGAGTTGGACTGAACTCTGGGAGATGGTGATGGACAGGGAGGCCTGGCGTGCTGCGATTCATGGGGTCGCAAAGAGTTGGAGACGGCTGAGCAACTGAACTGAACTGAAAATATCCCAGGGATAAATGCAGCAGAAAAGTGACCTTCTGGGTGTAGCATGAGAAAATGATTTATTAAATTTTCCTTAAAGAAAAATATCCTTTGAAGTTCTGAGATAAATACAAAAACCACCCCCTCAAATTCTAAGATATACTTTGGACTGAACTAAAAAAAAAACTTCAAATTTATAGGTACATTCATACATGACAGAACACTTATGGGTCAGATGGTTCACGTTTATCTTCCTTCACTGAGAACATCAAGAATGTAACCATTTGCTCCCAGAAAATGTCTCACAGAACCTCGGAGGCAGAAAATAAGTTTATATTAAACACAGAAACACACAATGCTTACAATTTTTAAAACTTACGCATTTTGAAATGGGAAAAAACGTTTTGGAAAAGCAAGTTACAGGATTTTTTTTTTAGTCCTTGTTTTAAAAATTCAAGCAGCAGACTTCCTTGACATATTTTAATAAGGTTTTAAGAAATGTCAGTCTCAGTAGCTCCCATTCCCATTTACTCATTTCTATACTCCTATCACTGACTCCTTAACAGCTACTGAAATTGAGAAGGGTAATAGATAACAAGGTAAAACAGGCAGAAAATGGAGAAATCTTTTATCTCCAGGAGAGGCAATTCAAATACCTAGAGGCCAGGTAGGTAATGCAAACTGTCTGGGTCCATGAAAACACAACGGTGCAAGCGGTGATCGATGATGAGTGCCTCCACAGTGTCCACTTGTCCTCCACAGTGGGGAGGAAAGCTGGGGCAAACAGAATACTTCCCCTGGGTAAAGCCCAATCCCATACGACTATAGAGCAAGGGCTGCCAGATCTTCCTCTACTTTTGGGAGGGAAAATGATGGAAATCTGGGAGTTGTACTGATCTCTATAAATTATGGGATGTTGGTCTTTAAGAAATTAAAATTATAAGCATGAGCCAAACAAAATAGATCTATGTCCTCGAAGGGAGCCAGTGTGGGACATCTGATAGCAAAACTTTACGTTAAGTATGGATAGACCTAGAAAGTGCTCCACAAATCACACTACACACTCAGAAGTTTAACTTCTCTCTCCCCCATTCCTCATCCCCACCGCTCCCTACATCAGACAGGCTTAGAATTTCCCCAGAACTCCCTTCTTTAGTTTACCTATTTATATAGATGTATATATCTTAATTTGAAGAAGGAAATGGCAACCCACGCCAGTATTCTTGCCTGGAGAATCCCAGGGACAGAGGAGCCTGCTGGGCTGCTGTCTATGGGGTCGCACAGACTTGGACACGACTGAAGCGACTTAGCAGCAGCATATATCTTCATTTAATTATCACAATTTATAAGGTTCATTCAAGTATTCTTATTTTTAATTTAGGACCCTGAGGCAGAGATTAATCTCTTGTTACAGAGCTAGTAAGCAGTGGAGCCTAGGTTCAAATTAGGTAGGCTTGGTTTCAGTCTGTGGTAACTGTAATGTTTAAAAATGTTACCCTTTTCTACTTTCAGTAAATATTAACAAGCATTAATGTCAGCAGTCTCTTAAGTTACTGCCTATTTTTAAGACTAACAAACCATCAAGAGTGAGTTAGAGTCCAGGTCTTTCTCTAAATGAGCCTTCAAACCTAACAGGAAGTAGCTTTCTTTCCCCTTGCTCTTGCTCCCTACTCGATTTCTAAGACAAATAGAGTAACACTTGTAGTTTGTAGATATGTTTTTTTCTGAAGCTATTTCCTGGCATCTTATCTGGAGATAAATGCGACTAGTCAATTCATATATATTGGCACTTTTCTTTGTCCAGAGTCCTATTAATTCTCATCATATCATACAAGCAGTTATCTATCCACATTCGTATTACATCTATAAGCTGTTTGAAAATGCAAAGTGAGCCATGGGAGACCAGTAGAATTAAAATTTAAGTGCCAGTGTTTAACCTCCTTTTTAGTCTTCCCCCATCTATCGCTCCTCTCCTGCCAAGCTAGTGTCTGAATTATGATCATCCTTGTCAGCCCTGTATTATACAGAAAAGAACCCCCCTCCCTAAAAGACAGGATGACTGCAACAAAATTAAGGCTCTGAGTTGTCCTGTTATATTGGGTGTATCCTTTACTGCCATAATGCAGCAAAAACATCTGGTACCTTTTTACTAATCTTAAGACATGCTGGTATACTCAGTTTCATTGGGCATAGCCTTCTAATTATAGTATTCATAGAACTTCAGCATCTTACTAACCACCATGAGATGCTTACTGATTTAGCAGATTTTCCCAGCTTGGCAAATTCTCTTATAGGAATTTACTAAGTTTAATTTACACCAATTAATTTGTAATCTAGTATTTGAAGCTGGAGCACTTTCCCTTATAAAGTCATTAAATTTAAATCATAAAATGGTTGCAGTCACACAAACAGTATAGCAAATAAAAAGTAGAATTAGATAAAGTATGTATACAATTAGACAAACAAAATACAGAGAACAAGAAATCTTTATTATTTTGAATGCTGGTGCATAACCAAAAACAAGCTTAATTAGAGGAGGAGACAGAGGGAAACTTCAGATACTGAGGTGGATTTCTGGGCAGATTTAAAACTTTTAAGGGTTGTTGATAGTGTCTTTTTTTAGATGTAGGGCTTTCCTTTTACTAGACAATGTTCATTTAACAGTTCTTACATTATGAAGTTCAACCAGAGTCTTTTGCCTGTAAAGTTAAATGAAAAAAGAGAGCAAGTGAAACAGAAAATTCTCTAGTATATACTGATGTTTGAAAGAGTTTGTGCTCTTTGTACCTTCATGTACATTTTACAGTCTAAATTTGAAACTTCATTAAGGACGTCTTAAGTTTTGACTTTTAAAAATGTTCAAGGCAATGAATTTTCTTGAATTAAAGATTACAGTAGCTTTAAAAATGATCAAGATATATGTACAAACAAAATCTCAGTTGTTCTTGGAAACACGTTTTAAGATATAGCACACAAGACACATACTTCTTTTGGGGGTAGATTATCCTTTGAGATACTGAAGAATACTCGGTAGATTTATTTTACACTAAAAATTTAGCCTTTGATAACCAGAGCTCGGATAGATTACAAACTTGAATCTTTAAAGTTTTCTCAATATGCATACAGTCCAAATAACTCAAAGACATCTTATGTCCTAAGGTGGACACATCAGTTACTTTTTCTCATATAATTATCATCAGTGGGCTCTTGTACTGGCAGTCTATCTTGGTCATAACTTATTCTTGAAAAGCCATTCCTTACAGTGAAACATGAAAGATTATCTTCCTCGATGCAAGGAAATTACTCTGAATAAACAACAAAGTCAAAGCCGTGTCTCTGGACATTCTTGAAAACAGGTTTCAACAGTACTAAGATACTCTTCTTTAACAATTTTCTTCCTTTTTCATAACTGTGCAGTCACTACCTTATTCTACTCTGCAGAAAAAAAAAATTTTTTTTTTGGAAGATTAAGTTTTTCATTGGCACAGAACTATTTGGAATGAACCCAATAGACAGTGGAATGCTGGGTCTCTCCTCAAGCAGCTTCCTCCTCTCTTAACAGCATTTAACTACTCTCTGTCAATGATCTCATCACAGCCGAGTTCTTCCGTCAGACGATTGACAACCATAAGTGAAAAAAGCTCTTCGATAAAAGCCAATTGATCAAACGGGGTCTTCTCATAATGCATCTGAAACCCGCCATCCAGAGCTGCTTCTCTGGCTCTCGAGGTTCTCAGAAACATCTTGTTGGCTTCTTCAAGGGCCGCTGATACTCTGTACCCCGCACCACTGAGCGGCTCCTCTTCCGGATAGTCATAGTCGTCCTCCCAGTCATCGAATTCCTCGCCCTCGTCCTCGCTCTCGAAATCAGGGCCCGCGATCTGGCCTGGCTGCTCCCCAGGGCTGGGCCGGCTAGCGAGGCCTCGGGGCCCCTGTGGCTCCGCCATTGGCTGGGCCGCCTCCTCCTCCATTGGGCCTTCCTCCTCCAGTTGTGGCGGGGCCCCGGCGCGGGAGGGGTTCGGGGATAGCTCCCGGCTCCCGCCGCCTACCTCCATATGCGGAAGGTCACTCTCACCAGGAATCACATCCATTTGCAGATCGGTGCTCTCCTCATAGAGCTCGGACAGCTCGTTCATTTCAGACATAGTGCAAGCAGCTCAACCTCCCCACAAGTCGTTCGTTTTCCACAAGCTCCGAGCTACGGGGCCGTGCGGTTGTGCGCTTGCGCAAGCACCGTGCGCTTGCGTGACCTCGTGCGTGTGCGCGACCCCCAAACACCGCCTCCTGCTCAGAGCGCTGCTCTGGTTTGGCCGCTGGTAGTGCCCCCATCCCCCCTCTGGGGGACATTCCCAGTACTCGGGGATCTGCGCTCCGTGCGTTCGAATTTCAGACCTAGGGCTGTGCATTGCTTGGCCTCCACCTTACCTAACCGTTCTGCTGCTTATGATGCTATAAACTTGAAAATACTCTATATGCCTTCTACAGAAGGTGGGAAAGATTGAGGGCGAGAGGAGAAGGGGACGGCAGAGGATGAGATGGTTGGATGACATCACCGACTCAGTGGACATGAGTTCGAGTAAACTCCGGGAGTTGGTGATGGACAGGGAGGCCTGGCGTGCTGCAGTCCAGGGGTCGCAAAGAGTCGGACACGATTGAGCAACTGAACTGAAGACCCCTTAATCTTCCTCCCCTCTCGCCCCTCTCCTTTTCGCTGTCCTCTTTCCGCTGCTCCCCTTTCCTCCATTCCCAGGCAGTCTCATCTGCTCCAAGGTTTTAACTAACTTGTCTCTGTGCAGCTGCTGCTGCTGCTAAGTCGCTTCAGTCGTGTCCGACTCTGTGCGACCCCATAGACTGCAGCCCACCAGGCTCCCCTTCCCGTCCCTGGGATTCTCCAGGCAAGAACACTGGAGTGGGTTGCCATTTCCTTCTCCAGTGCGTGAAAGTGAAGTCGCTCAGTCGTGTCCTACTCTTCGCGACCCCATGGACTGCTCTGCACCTGAAAACCACACGGTGTTCTCAGCCATACATCAGCATATTAAGAACTCATCCATCCCTCTCTTCTATTTTTCTCATTTAAAAAAATGTTAAATTCACAAATAAGCATATTATCGGTGTTCTTTAAAAAAATATGCAGAGAAGAAATACATGGGCCCATCTTTTTTTTTTTTTTGCCGCAGGAAGTGACTTTACACTTAATTTGGTGTGTGTTCTGTAAATCTTTTTCTGTGCATTTATATGAATCTTTTAAGTCCTCATGGAAAAATCTTATTTTTTTAACATGTCTTACATAATTGCTTTCAACTTATAAAAAAGCAAAAAACCCCTAAATCTTGTAGATTTAGCTGTTAGTATACACAGACACATGTTTTCATAGTATTCTGTCTGTATAGCTATACTGTAGTTGACTTAACTATGCACAAAGAATTTCCTTTTTTTTTTTTTGTATTGTATGGGTAAATGAATATCTACATGTGCCAATACTTCTCTCTAGTAAAAACCTGGAAGTGGAAAGGTGGAATTACAGGGTATGCATACTTTAGCTTTCAGTTCAGTTCAGTTCAGTCGCTCAGTCGTGTCTGATTCTTTGCGACCCCATGAATTGCAGCACGCCAGGCCTCCCTGTCCATCACCATCTCCGGGAGTTCACTCAGACTCAGGTCCAATCGAGTCAGTGATGCCATCCAGCCATCTCATCCTCTGTAGTCCCCTTTTCCTCCTGCCCCCAATCCCTCCCAGCATCAGTCTTTTCCAATGAGTCAACTTTTCGCATGAGGTGGCCAAAGTACTGGAGTTTCAGCTTTAGCATCATTCCTTCCAAAGAATACCCAGGACTGATCTCCTTTAGAATGGACTGGTTGGATTTCCTTGCAGTCCAAGGGACTCTCAAGAGTCTTCTCCAACACTACAGTTCAAAAGCATCAATGTCAAATGCCTCTGAAAGTTGTTGTACAAATTTAAGCACTAGGCAGTGGTGTTCAAGAATATCCACACCCCTGCTACACATGATTTTGTTGAACTTTAACAACTTTGTCAATTTAATGGTGTCTTGTTTTATTTTTTATAGCCTTGATTTTCTTTGCAGGTTATCTTTCAATATGTTTATTGAACATTTGTATTACTTCTGAAAATTAAATGATCTTATTTGGGTTTATTTTTTTTTCTTATTGATGTAGGAATGTTTTATAAACTCTGTGTGAAAACTTTGTTTCACATGTTGCAAATATATTCTCTTTGCCTGTTGTTTCTTGTTTTGGAGATCTTTTCTTATACAAAAGTTTTAAAATAAGCTTTCATGTATTCAAATTTAAAAGTTTCTTTCCTGTATGTCTTTTTAAAAAAATTAGGATGGATTTGCCTACCTCAGAGAACTTAAGCATAATCTTTTATCTGTCTTTTAATGTCTGTATGGCTCTTTTGTGGTTCAGACATTTATTTATAAATATCATGAGGACAGGATTTATTTTTATATTTTTCATATATGTAGCTGATTCAGCTGACTCCGCTAATTTAATCACTTGTCCTTTTGTCTGCTGTTTGGTGCCACATTTATCATAGGCTAAAAGAGCACAAAAGTGTCAGTCCTTTTTAGTCTTTGTAGTCTAATGAATTTCTATAGTTTTATAATACGTCTTAATAATAAGGAAAATCTTTTCTCTTTGTTCTTTAAAAAATTGCCTTAGTTCTTCTTGCACATTTATTCTTCCAGTATGAATTTTAGAAGTAGTTTAAAAAGTTCCCTGAATGGCACTGAATTTTTATTGGAATTGTATGGAATTTATAAATTAATTTGGAGGAGAATTGATGTCTTTATAATATTGTCTTCTCATCCATAAAGGTGATATATATGTTCTGCATGTTCATATGTTATTTATACTCTTCACTGAAGTTTTCCAAAAAGTTTTATGTAATTCTTATTAGTTATATACTTAGGTTCTCTTGTAAAATATACCTCTCCCCTCTTCCCCATACAGTGTCAGATTGGCTGTTCCCCGTGTATGGGAATGATGTTGGTCTCTGTATATTGATTTTGTTTTTAGTAATCATTTTAAGCTGAAATATAAATATAGAAAACAAATATAGAATAGTGCACAAATTGTAAATGTATAGCTTGATTATCACAAAATGAATTTGTTTGTGTTAACTACTACCCAGATCAAGGAACATCATTTGCAGGATCCCAGAAAACTGCTTGTTTTCTCTTCCTTTGCCCCCAAAGTCACTACTATCGTGACTTCAAACAGAATGAAATAATTTTGCCTGGTTTTGAACTTGATATAAATTCAGCTATGCAGTATACAGTCTTTGTGTCTGGCTTCTTTTGCCCAAGAAATATGTTGTTGCTGTATAGTAGTCCCATGTTTGAATATCACAGTGATCATCATTGGGATTGTTTCCAGTTTGGGGCTATTATGAGCAAGGCAGTGATTATCTTTCTTGAGATCTTTTGGTATATGCATTTACACAGTTCTTTTGGATATACATCTAAGAGTAGAGCTGTTAGATTCTGTTACACAAATCCGAAGGCAGGATTAGTCAATTGGTACATAGTTGATTTAACAAATCTTTAAAAGAGTATGACAAATAGGTCTCTGCAAATTGGTCATTACACTGTGGTTTCCAAATAAGGAAGCCAGAATCTAAAGTAAAAGAGACAATCTTAGCTAAGCTAGACAGTTTAGCTAACTTATTCAGTTTACTTAGATAGTCTTACTTCATATTGAAACTCTTTATGTTAGTGCCTTAGTAAGAATGGGGACTGGAATGCAAAAGTAGGAAGTCAAGAAACACCTGGAGTGACAGGCAAATTTGGCCTTGGAATACAGAATGAAGCAGGGCAAAGACTAATAGAGTTTTGCCAAGAAAATGCACTGGTCATAACAAACACCCTTTTCCAACAACACAGGAGAAGACTCTATACATGGACATCACCAGATGGTCAACACTGAAATCAGACTGATTATATTCTTTGCAGCCAAAATGGAGAAGCTCTATACAGTCAGGAAAAACAAGACCAGGAGCTGACTGTGGCTCAGACCATGAACTCCTTATTGCCAAATTCAGACTGAAATTGAAGAAAGTAGGGAAAACCACTAGACCATTCAGGTATGACCTAAATCAAATCCCTTATGATTATGCAGTGGAAGTGAGAAATAGATTTAAGGGCCTAGATCTGATAGATAGAGTGCCTGATGAACTATGGAATGAGGTTCGTGACACTGTACAGGAGACAGGGATCAAGACCATTCCCATAGAAAAGAAATGCAAAAAAGCAAAATGGCTGTCTGGGGAGGCCTTACAAATAGCTGTGAAAAGAAGAGAAGCAAAAAGCATAGGAGAAGAGGAAAGATACAAGCACCTGAATGCAGAGTTCCAAAGAATAGCAAGAAGAGATAAGAAAGCCTTCTTCAACGATCAATGCAAAGAAATAGAGGAAAACAGCAGAATGGGAAAGACTAGGGATCTCTTCAAGAAAATCAGAGATGCCAGAAGAACATTTCATGCAAAGATGGGCTCGATAAAGGACAGAAATGGTATGGACCTAACAGAAGCAGAAGATATTAAGAAGAGATGGCAAGAATACACAGAAGAACTGTACAAAAAAGATCTTCATGACCCAGATAATCACGATGGTGTGATCACTGACCTAGAGCCAGACATCCTGGAATGTGAAGTCAAGTGGGCCTTAGAAAGCATCACTACGAACAAAGCTAGTGGAGGTGATGGAATTCCAATTGAGCTATTCCAAATCCTGAAAGATGATGCTGTGAAAGTGCTGCACTCAATATGCCAGCAAATTTGGAAAACTCAGCAGTGGCCACAGGACTGGAAAAGGTCAGTTTTCATTCCAATCCCAAAGAAAGGCAATGCCAAAGAATGCTCAAACTACCACACAGTTGCACTCATCTCACACACTAGTAAAGTAATGCTCAAAATTCTCCAAGCCAGGCTTCAGCAATATGTGAACCATGAACTTCCTGATGTTCAAGCTGGTTTTAGAAAAGGCAGAGGAACCAGAGATCAAATTTCCAACATCTGCTGGATCATGGAAAAAGCAAGAGAGTTCCAGAAAAACATCTATTTCTGCTTTATTGACTATGCCAAAGCCTTTGACTGTGTGGATCACAATAAACTGTGGAAAATTCTTCAAGAGATGGGAATACCAGACCACCTGATCTGCCTCTTGAGAAATTTGTATGCAGGTCAGGAAGCAACAGTTAGAACTGGGCATGGAACAACAGACTGGTTCCAAATAGGAAAAGGAGTTCGTCAAGGCTGTATATTGTCACCCTGTTTATTTAATTTATATGCAGAGTACATCTTGAGCAACGCTGGACTGGAAGAAACACAAGCTGGAATCAAGATTGCTGGGAGAAATATCAATAACCTCAGATATGCAGATGACACCACCCTTATGGCAGAAAGTGAAGAGGAACTAAAAAGCCTTGTGATGAAAGTGAAAGTGGAGAGTGGAAAAGTTGGCTTAAAGCTCAACATTCAGAAAACGAAGATCATGGCATCCGGTCCCACCACTTCATGGCAAATAGATGGGGAAACAGTGGAAACAGTGTCAGACTTTATTTTTCTGGGCTCCAAAATCACTGCAGATGGTGATTGCAGCCATGAAATTAAAAGACGCTTACTCCTTGGAAGGAAAAGTTATCACCAACCTAGATAGCATATTCAAAAGCAGAGACATTACTTTGCCAACAAAGGTCCGTCTAGTCAAGGCTATGGTTTTTCCTGTAGTCATGTATGGATGTGAGAGTTGGACTGTGAAGAAGGCTGAGCACCGAAGAATTGAAGCTTTTGAACTGTGGTGTTGGAGAGGACTCTTGAGAGTCCCTAGGACTGCCAGGAGATCCAACCAGTCCATTCTGAAGGAGATCAGCCCTGGGATTTCTTTGGAAGGAATGATGCTAAAGCTGAAACTCCAGTGCTTTGGCCACCTCGTGCGAAGAGTTGACTCATTGGAAAAGACTCTGATGCTGGGAGGGATTGGGGGCAGGAGGAGAAGGAGACGACAGAGGATGAGAGAGCTGGATGGCATCACTGACTCGATGAACGTGAGTCTCAGTGAACTCCGGGAGTTGGTGATGGACAGGGAGGCCTGGCATGCTGTGATTCATGGGGTTGCAAAGAGTCGGACATGACTGAGCGGCTGATCTGATCTGAAGAATGGTGGCAAATGACTGAAACTCAAGTCAAAGTAACTTATATAAAAATAAATAAATAAACTAGAAAAAATACATAAAAAAATAAAGGGAGGGGGGAAATGTATTGGTTGAAGTGATGAAACAATTGTTACCTCCTGCCTTTTTACTGTTTTTGACTCTCAGCTTTGATTTTTCTCCATAGAAAAATAATTTTCTAGCAGACTTTTCCCTCATGACAGCAAAAGATGACTCCTAGAAGCTTTGGGCCTGTACTAAGACATTAAATGACAGGGAGAGATGCATTTTCTCCTACTGTTCTCCTTATTTCTTCCTCAGAGATGTTGATTGTCTTTGCTGTATCTAGATGGATGGTGTTTTCTGATTGGCTAGGCCTGGATCATTTGTCCAGCTTCAATGGGCGGGGGCAGTAAGATGCAGTAAGATCAAACCCACATGAACCTCCTGATCTAAATAAGATTTTTATAGAACTTGGATGGAGTGGTTTCCAAAGGGATGTTAAGCAGGCAAAATCAAAACAAACAAATGTATGTACATTACTGTTAGATGGTATATAACTAGGAATAATTAGTTTATAGCATCATATGTGTTTAATTTGTGTTTTCCAGATTATTGCAAATCATCATATGCAGTCTATTTCTTTTGCTTCTGGAGGGGATCCGGTAAGTATGAATTCATTAAAGTTCTTTTTTTTATAAGAGTTAAAATAAATTTCTATGTAAAGTATGTTAGCCACTACCTGTCTTTTCCAAATATCTTATTACGGTTCGTGAATAGCTATATGTAGCAGGCAGTGAAAAATTTGGTTCTGACAAAAGATTTCCTGTCACTGATTTTGTAAATACTTGGATTAGTGGATAAACTAATAATACTCCATTGTGTTACTAGCCATGGAGTTATCATCTGAGAAGCTTCTTGTAGATAACATCAAATTCATAAAAAACAAGTATGTTATACATCTGTCGATGGTCCTCCCTCAGAATTTTTCAACATAGAGTTCCTGGCAGATCCTCCCAATCAGTTGGGTTTGGCACATGAGGGGAAGCCTATTTGCCATTCTGGCCAGCAGCCAAGGCAACTAATCTAATCCAAAATGAGCAACTAAGTTTTCAGAAACTCATGCAGGGAATGTTGAGCTGGGGAGAGAAACCTATTGTTTCAACCAAGAGGCCACGTGATGCTCAATTGTCATGAATTGTGCAGGTCTGAGTCGGTGCTTTCCCTCCAAGCGTTCTCTGCAGAGTAGAGGGTCATTCCCGGACCTCCAACTACATCATTTCTAGATCAGAGCAAAAGGAGATGGGCATTGAAGCGAGGAAGCCTGTGACCAACCAAGAAACACATCTGTTTAAACCGAGGGAGCAAGAGAAGGATTTTGCTTCTCTGTGACATTATGACATTTTTCTTGTACCTACAAATGTGCAGGGATTTTACCTGATCTTGCTGCTGCTGCTAAGTCGCTTCAGTCGTATCTGACTCTGTGCGACCCCATAGACGGCAGCCCACCAGGCTCCCCCATCCCTGGGATTCTCCAGGCAAGAACACTGGAGTGGGTTGCCGTTTCCTTCTCCAATGCATGAAAGTGAAAAGTCAAAGTGAAGTCTCTCAGTTGTGTCCGACTCTTAGCGACCCCATGGACTGCAGCCCACCAGGCTCCTCCATCCATGGAATTTTCCAGGCAAGGGTACTGGAGTGGGGTGCCACTGCCTTCTCCTGATCTTACACCCAGTCAAAAATCTGCTTATAACTATCCCCAGCTCCTCTCTATCCACCCGCCATCCAACCTTATAATCTGACCTCAACATCGACACCAAGGGATATGTTTGGTAGCAGAGAGCGTCAACTTCCAGAACTGTCACTTCTCTTCCTAACCCTCTATGACTCGACCATCCACGAAGGAACTTGAACACTTTTGTAAAGCAGTGTAAAGTAATGAGTTCTGTAAGAGCAGTGGGAAGAATAATTATTGCCGTTTGCCTTAAATTTCCCTTTTCAAGTTTTAAATGTCGCTATCATTTAAAAATTGGTATGAAAATCCTCATTTACCCTAGACATGCCCTGCACGGTGTCTATCATAGTTCTCCAGAATCCTGATTCTTTTTAGACTGTCTTCATGTGCCTTTAGTTCTTTAAACCAGCCAAAGCATTGCCGCTACCAAAGATAGTAAAGAATTTGTAGCTACTGTGGGAAAGTTTGTACCTACTGAATTGAGTGGCACCTCTGTGTTTTCTACAGGTGGAGAGAAAATCTGCTGATTTTACATAGAAAATGGGTGACCAGAGCCTTGGCATTAGAGGTTCCCCCAAGTGAAGCTTTACCCTCAGGTCAGGAAGGCAAAATGGTGGAGTGCCAGGCTCTGGAGTCAAGTAGACTTGAGTTACTTACACTCTCTTAAGTTTCAGGGCCCTCTTCTGTAAAATGGGAAACGATCCCCCTTGCCTCAAAGTGTTGTGAGAATTAAGTGAAATGGTGCATGTAAACTGCTAGCATAGTG
Organism: Bos mutus; assembly: GCF_027580195.1. Classification (NCBI taxonomy): domain Eukaryota; kingdom Metazoa; phylum Chordata; class Mammalia; order Artiodactyla; family Bovidae; genus Bos; species Bos mutus. The sequence goes on along the minus strand of NC_091626.1, from coordinate 47,363,252 downwards.
CCTGGCACAGAGTGATCAGAGATAACTGTCACCAATATTGCTAATACATGTCTATACCCTCTTAGGACAGTGTCTGAGATAATATACAGCTTCACGGCTAATTGAGTCCAAGGGTTTGGAAGCTAAAAGTCTCCATGACCTAATGTGGTACCTTCTTCCTAGCAGATTCCCTCCAAAGTTTCAAAAATACTGAGTGTTCCTTCTCACCTCTTGACCTTGCTCGCCCTCACTTTTATTCCCTTCTCAAAAACAATTTACTTGTCTCCCTTCAGTCAGCCCTGAAGACAGTTCTGGGTGATGCTTTTGTATCTGTATATACTTTCTCCATCTCAAGAATGCATTATGAGTATGAGAAAATGAAATATACTTCTTATATTTCCTCCCATTGTTTGTGCTTTTAACATTCTTTAAATTCTCCCAAATATTTACAGTTATGGAATTTTAAGAGATTCTTTTGAACATGAGGAAACTGAGGCCTGGAAATATAAGAAGTGTATTTAATTTTCTCATGCTCACAATGCATTCTTGAGACCTCTTTCCCATCCACTAAGACAGCAGACAACATTGCAAGCATCATACCACCTCTTCAACTTTAAAATGAGCAGCCAAGCCCCCACAATTGTGTCTTTGCTTTTTAATGTATATAATATAAAGCTCATTGGCACAACCTTATTTATATATAAGATATTTCAAATCTTTTGTCTTTTTGTATAAGAGAGATTTACTTAGGTATGTGTTATTTTTCAAAATAACTGAAGGCAAGTTATACTGACCCTGAGATCCGTTTCCTGTATGATTCACTGTGGGTTATTAAGTGATTGTCCTTGAGGGTATTACAAACATAGACTTCTATTTCCTGCTGGTTGATTTCATCTTCCCTCTAGAGAGTCATACTTCTAATCTGCAAATGGCATTCTGTGTATTTTTTTCTGAGAACTGAGATAACAAAAAGCATCTTTAATTATTAAAATCTTATCATTCATCAGCATACCGTTTTCAATAAAAGTCAAAATTACCAAGTAGCTTTTTGTTTGTTTTTACAAAGCCAGCAGCACATCTCTCTTTTTTAAACATAAGTTGAAATGGTGCTGTTATATCTTCTTTTTAAGTGTTTTTATTTTTATACAATTATTAAAGGTAAATTTCATTTACAGTTATTATAAAATATTGGCTGTATTCCCTATGTTATACAATACATCCTTAAGCCTATTTAAACCCTAGAATTTGTACCTCCTCTCCCCCTCCCCTATGTTCTCTCCTGCTCTGGTTATCACTAGTTTGAAGCGCATCTTTTGGAATTCCTTAGGATTTTTGTGGGTTCTCTATTTCAAAAATGATCTCTTCTTTCTATATATTGATCAAATAAATGCCTTTTATTTTTACTATATTATTCCTTAAGTTGCGCTGCATAAAAGCAAGCTAACCACCACAAAACCATGTCTCTTTAATCAGCTTATTTTCTGATCTACATGGTATCTGTTTGGACAACTGGGAAATCATGCTGTAACATCCTAGTTTATGACATAAACTTTGTGATTACATAACCCCTGGTATTTCAACTTTCAACACAGGAGAGCAATGGTCCCTAACCATTTTAAAAGAATATTTGTCCTTACCCAGTCCCTGCCTACATTCTCTTTTATTCTTAGTGATATTGTCTGCCTCTACATTTTTAATCTTCAGATTCTCTCTCCAAGGGGCAGAGAAGGTAGACTCTACAATTGCTAAGTATATATTATGTATTTGGTTATGTTTCCTTCTCGGATGCTATCCTTTGTTCTTTAAACAGAAACCTTAGTATCAGTCTTTGCCTGAATATCATACCCTAAATGTACTCTTTTATTTTTCACTAGTACAATCCGTTCATTTTAAATGCAATCATTTTCCCTTTTTTATAGGATACTACAGACTATGTTGCCTACGTAGCTAAAGATCCAGTTAATCAACGAGGTATGGAAAGCAACTTCTAGATTTTCCTAAGAGTTGGTATATACCAACTTTTGAAAGTAACAAGCAATTATTTTCAATATGTAAAGTGATGAGTATCGCTAGAGTGTATTGGGAGTCTAGAAATATTATGTAAATATGTGTTTGAAATAAATAGCCCTGCCAGCAGAGCAAAGGAGAAAAAATTATAGGTGAGATTTCAATCCCTTTAACCAAAAGTCTTATCATCTATTTGCATAAACAAAAGGGAAGCTGTTTCAGTAAGGATAGATGGGCTGGCTGCCACATCCCCAGTGGACAAATGAATTGCACACAAGACCCAAATCAGTGAGGTCATGGGCCTGTAGTTGCCTTGGCAAGTGTGTGCATGTGTGTGTTTATAGGTGTTAAGCCTGTGCCTTGCTGTTCAAGAGCCTGGCATGCCACTCTGAGTGTCTGGCTTTTTCTCATCTTTTAGATCTCAGTTTTAATGTCTCTTCTTCAAAAAGACCTTCTTTGACTGATAGCATCTACCATCTCCAGTAGTTTATGCCACTCTGCTGGGTTATAATACTTTGTTTCTCTTTCTACTGACACTTATCCTACATTTTTATTATTTTAGTTACTCACTTGTTTGTGTGTTTAGTGTCTGTCCTTTCTACTAAAAGCTACTGGAGGGCAGGAACTTGTTTCCCTTACTGTTGTTTCCCAAGCACTCATCACAATGCCTTGCAGGTGGTGATGATCAGTAACTATTTTTGTTGAATGACAGAGTGAATGGAAGAGTGAGTTATGAGTTGTCTCATCCCAGAATTTAGTAAGATTGCCTAAGAAACTCACCTGCCAGCCACATTTTGTGTCCAGGGCCTGAAGTTAGGCCATTGGGCCTCTGTAGACAGACATGCCGAGTGTTGCTTCTCATCCCTGACTCTGGGATATTCAGACTCATTTTAGGGATGAGTGTTAGGTTGCCTCCCCTCCTAGAGCCTATTAGTTGAGCAGTACCCTTTATCACCTCAGGGTGGAGTTTGCCCCCAAACATTCATCAAGTATATATGGAGTGGAATTTGGAAATTCAAAGAGCTATAAAAACATGAGGCAAAAATGCATGTGCTGTTCTGGGGAGCAAGCTGGTGGCTCAGTGGTAAAGAATCTGCCTGCCAAAGCAAGAAATGCGGGTTCAATCCCTGGGAAGATGGCTTGGAGAAGGAAACGGCAATCTACTCCCAATACTTCAGTATTCTTGCCTGGGAAATCCCATGGACAGAGGTTGGCAGGCTACAGTCCATGGAGTCACAAAAGAGTTGGACACAGCTTAGCAACTAAACAACAACAACAAATACTGGGGAGCAGGTGAATAAACACACTCAATAGGGTGCAGATTGTGCATGAAGGGGGAAAAAAGTCAAAAAAGGACATCTAGACGGCAGATAGGAGAGAGCTAATAAGTAGAGACAATCTTATGAGCAGATGGGTGGAAAAAGCAGTTCACAAAGCAGGTATTTAGGAAGATTCATTTGGCAGCAGGGTGCAGTGGATGGATTCAGGGAGAGGGCAGGTCCATTTTTAAACTATCATGATCGTCAAAAATGAAATTGTGAGGACCACCTGCTGGCACAGTACCCAGCACAGCGTAGATGCTCAGTAAATGTGGCCCAAGAGAGCATGACTCGATGAAATCGGAACGGGCTATAAATACTATGCAATACTCCTTTAAAATAGACTCTAAACTACATAATAAAGAATGGATATTGCTCAAAGAGTAGATGGGAGAGACAGGAACTAGTGAAGGAAGGGGAGTAGGAATAGAACATAACAAAGGATACCAGAAGAGCAACCTCTTTTAATCAAGCCTGAGCTTCCCTGAAGTTGTTGTTGTTTAGTCACTAAGTTGTGTCCAACTCTTTGTGACCCCATGGATTTAGCTCACTAGGCTCCTCTGTCCATGGGATTTCCTAGGCAAGACTACTGGAGTGGGTTGTCATTCCTTTCTCCAGGGGATCTTCCCAACCCAGGGATTGAACCTGCGTCTCCTGCATTGGCAGGTGGATTCTTTACCACTGAACCACCACTGAAGCCCTCTCTAAAGAATGGAAGTAGGCTATTTTGGGAAAGGTCTCTGAACAACAAATCCCTTTCTTTCAACCTGAAAAGGACAGGGTGAAAGGAAGAACAAATAGATCAAGAACTCTAGATATTTAGTAATTTTGCCATCAGTCACTGAATATCTCAGGCATGTCCTTGCTGTTCAGCAGAAGGGGTTCAAAGATTATGCTTGTTACTGAGGGTAATGGCTTGGCAGGATCCACATGCTTGCTGATCTCCTCGCTTGCTTAAGTGAAATAAAGCAGAGAGAATACGATGCAACTCATTCACTTTGAAATCTGGTGCCTGAGTAGTTCATCGGAGCCGAGCTGCTAGAAGGAATTCAGGGGGATCCTGGCTCGAGGATTCTGCAAAGGCTTTTATGAGAACTGTTGACTGAGCTCATGGATGGATTTCAGAGTAAGAAGAGAATGGACTCAGAAACTCTTCATATAGAGGTTTCAGTGTTTTCTTTCTTTAGTCCCAGCCCAGGTATAAGAAATAAGAAAGATGCTGGAGTCAGACAGGCTGGACAGGAATCATAATTCTTCCCCCATCACACTGTAGTCCTCAGCCAAGTTGTTTCACATCCTAAACTTCAGTTTCTTTCTTTCTTTTTTATAAAAAAATTATTTTTAATTGGGGGAAAATAGCTTTACAATGTTGTGTTGGTTTGTGCTGTGCAACAGCACATCAGCCATAATTATACATACATTACCTCCCTCTTGAACCTTCCTCCCCTCCCCTCAGCCTACCCTCCTAGGTAGTAATAACATCTACTTGCTAACATTGTTGAGAGGAGTAACAGATAATACTGAGAAAACACCATTTCCTTTCCTGTTCTGTCTTCTTCAGAAAATAGGTCCGTCTGATAGCTAGATGACTTAGAAACATAATGTGATTTTCTTGGGCAAAACAGTATCTCCTCATGACGTTCTGCCCCTTTTCTTGGCCCCGGCCCCTTCTCTTGTGTACCTTCTCTGCGAGAAGCCATTCTGTTTTCAGCATCCCCACTGTTTGCACAGCCCTCAAGTGTTAAATCTTTTCCCCTCACCTGTGCCTCTGGACTTTAATTTCTGCACAGAGGTACTGACATAGCTCTTGAGTCCACAAATAATTATTAATCACATACTAATACACCAGAGGCTGAGGTAATCATTGTAGAAGAAAAATAATGACTGGCCACCATGGGTTCATCATCATGGGGGAGAGAAACAGAGCCTGTTCAGTGTGCAGAAGAGGGGAGCATGGGAACAGTGCCTGGAGCCTGCCAGGTGCTCAGGTAGGCTTTGTACAGTAAGTGTATAAAGGCACAAGTGGAATGAGAGCTTAGGGCTGTGGGTTTGGGCAGTGGGTAAAGGTGGGCTGCCAAGAAAGCTAAGAGTAGTAGAGGAGCCATGGCTGAAAGGGAAGAAACAGACTGTCAAGGCTTAGAATGCCAGCTAGAAGGTTACTGGGGGCTGTTGAAGATTTTGAGCTTTATAAAGAATTATTCCGGTTTCTGCCATTTTACTAAAATTATAAAATGATAACTTTTCTTTGAGGGCAGGAAAGTGGTCCGGAATTGTGGAGTTCAGTTTAGAGGACATCTCACTGGTCCTGGGCAGGGCTGATGCTCTAAACTACATGGGCTGTAGAAGGGACAGTCTGGACAAAATTGTGAAGTAATAGTTCTTGGGAGCTATTTAGATAAAGAAATTTAGATAAAGCTATTTAGATAAAGAAATAGAAATCAGGTGATCTTGAGGACTTAATGAGATATTGTATTCAATGCATGTATCTCAATGCCTGGCTCATTATAAGTATGCAATAAACGATAGCCATTATTATTATTATTGTCCTGAGTGATTTGAAGTGGCTTGCCAGTGAAAAAACAGGCATTTTTACAAATAGGAAAAACAATCCAATGGAGAAAGAAGAACAAAAAAAAGTTATTGTATATTTTGTGCTCACCACATGCCAGGCATTGTCAGGAATACTTTCTGCATGGTCTCCTTTCATCCTCACAACAGTCCTATGAAGTAGATATTAATGTTACTGCTTTTTTAAAGAAGCAAGCTCTGGGATTGAAAAGGTAGTTTTACTAAACTCACCCAGCCAGTAAGCACCTGGACCAACTTCAGGTCTGGAGCACACACAAAGAAGATTACCGGGCACCAAGAAACATAAAAGAAAACCAGAAAACTTACTAGCAAGCAAAGAAACACAAATTATAAATAGATATCATATTTGTCTTTTATAAAAAGGTAAAATGTGATTTGGAGTTGTAGTATCTCCTGAACACATCTGGTAGGAGTGTAGATCCAAATGTTTCAGAAAGCATACTGAAAATTTGCATCAAAACTTTAAAAAGTGTAAACTCTTTCAAAAAATAACTTTATTTCTGGCTGTGCTAGGTCTTTGTTGCTGCATGCAGGCTCTTCTCTAGTTGCCTCGAGCTGAGGCTACTCAGGCTGCTCCTTGTGGAGGCATCTCGCTGCTGAGCGCGGGCTCCAGCGTGCTCGGACTTCAGCATTTGCAGCGTGTGCCCTCAGCATGTGGCTCCCTGGCTCCAGAGTGCAGGCTCAGTAGTTGTGGGGCACAGGCTTAGTTGCTCCGCAGCATGTGGGATCTTTCCCGATCAGGGATTGAACCGGTGTCTCCTGCATTGGAAAGCAGATTCTTTACTACTGAGCCATTAGTGAAGCCTGTGTAAACAGTTTTGAATCAGCAATTTCACTTCTAAGGAAATGAGACATGTACAAAGATTAAGCGATAAAGATCACTGGTGGCTCAACAGTAAAGAATCCGCCTGCAGTGTCGGAGATGCAGGAGATGTGAGTTCAATCTCTGCGTCCAGAAGATCCCCTGGAAGAAGGCATAGTAACCTTCCAGTATTCTTGCCTGTAGAATCTCATGGACAGAGGAGTCTGGCGGGCTGCAGTCCATAGGGGCACAAAGAGTCTGATAGCAAATTATTTAAATGAATCCATAGGCTGTTCTACCATGCGGCAATTAATGTTATTAAGTAAGAGTGTTTTGAGTTTACCTAGTGACCAATACAGCTTATCCCTGTAATTGCTGTAAATGAAGAATCGCTTCACTTCTTATTTTAAATGTGTGCGGTGCAGGACAGGTTGAATATTTTCTCTGAATCTAGTCTGTGAAGAGGTCCTGGTTTACCTGGACTACCTGGATATAGGCATGTCCTGGTCCTGACTCTATATAAAGAAAGCAAAAAACAAAACAAAAATACAAAAAGAACCCTGTAAAACCAATTTAAATGAACCCAATTATGTATGTTTATGTTTATGGCTCTAAAATATATGTGCTACTGTCCTGGTGACATTGATAAACTGTGGTCTGACAGCTGGCTAGTTGCTTCAGACTGATTTCTTCCTAAGGGCTGGTAGACTCTATGCTTCAGTCCCATAGCACCATCTGGTGGGTGATCTGAGAAGCTGCACTTTTGAATTTCTGCTGCTGCTGCTGCTAAGTCGCTTCCGTCGTGTCCGACTCTGCGCGACCCCATAGACGGCAGCCAACCAGGCTCCCCCGTCCCTGGGGTTCTCCAGGCAAGAACACTGGAGTGGGTTGCCATTTCCTTCTCCAATGCATAAAAGTGAAAAGTGAAAGTGAAGTCGCCCAGTCGTGTCCGACTCTTCGCGACCCCATGGACTGCAGCCCACCAGGCTCCTCTGCCCATGGGATTTTCCAGGCAAGAGTACTGGAGTGGGGTGCCATTGCCTTATGAACAACAAAAGCAAAACTGGTCTATTTAAGCATAAAGCATTAAAGAAGGGTCTGTTATTCTCTAAGAATTGTTCTAGCCTCTTGTCCATGACTATCCAGTTAGGAAACCAAATGAAAAAGAAGAATATGAATCCAAGATTCTTTTACATCCCACTTAATAGAGTACCTGATACTCAAGAATAGAATTGTAGGTCTGTTTACAGACAGATTATTCTTTTCATTTCACAATGAAAAAAACCCAAGTCTGTGTTTAATTCAGACATGGAGGTCAAAGCTCAGGCCCCCCGCATCACTGGAAAGTCAAATTGTTTTTGGGAGAATTGGGATTTTCTATATGCTTGTTTTTCTTCCTTCTCATTAGCTAAAGATTGAGAAATTCTTGACCAAGCTGGTGCTTATCTGAGTTTTCGGAGATGGGTCCAGCAATGTGAATTGGGCATATTTGTATGTGATTCAAAACCCATTCCTGTCTAGGTCATGACCAACCTAAAAAAGAACAAAGAGCATTTTCACAGAGCAGCATATAAGTGGCAACAAAAGCACCATCAAAATGTGTGTGCTCCCGAAAGTGGCGAGGCTGCACCAAGAACTTGCACAGGGTCAGGCATCGTGTCCAGCTGTTCCTTTCCTGGAGATAGGCGCCACTGTTTTTTCTTCTCTTTCTGTTTAATCTTTAAAAAGTAATATGACAGTAACACTGTTATCCAAAGGAGAGTAAAAATTCGTGTTGGTAAGCATCAGCCCAGGAAAAGGACCAAAGCCTCAAGTATCAGAATCAGAAAAGTTGAGAGAAATAAAACGTTTTGGTAGTACATGAGAAGCGGTAGAGGACAGTTGGTGGGTTTGGGTCATTCATTCATTTCTGTATGCCCACATGCCTTGCCCTGTTCCTCGGAGAGTTTAAAGTACTATAATCGAGGGAGGACAGGATTTCTGTAAAGCAGGAAGGGACTTCAGAGATCATGCAATGCCCTGTCTTGGCAGGTGAGGGCCTGGGTGTAGCATACCTTATTCACATAGACCGTGGTATAATTAGCCTGCATCTTATCACAGAGTTCTTTCAGCCACTGTCGTTTTCTCATCCCTCTCATGGGAGATAAACTTTGGTTTTTCTTATTTATCTATTTATTTACGGTTGAATTTCACACCTCTCCCACTATCTTTTCCATCTTTATCTCAAGACATCTTGTTTATCCTAAGAGAAAGTAAAATTACATAAATTTTTTCCATTTTGATTTTTTTAAATATTTGTTTTTAATTGTTGATGATTGCTTTACAATATTGGTTTTATTTCTGGCCTTGACTTCATTTTTAATTGGACCAGGAATTTATGAGATGAAAAAAATAATTCAAGTGAGTTACCTTTTTTTAACCACAGTGCAACACAACTATTTTTGGGCTTAACCAAAGGACACATGTCCAAGGGCACTTTATAGGTTTAAGGATGTGAAACCTAACCAGGAAGGAGGAGACCATTTCCACAAATGACCCAAGTGGTCATTTGTACCACTCAGTGGTCATGAAACCTTCCCTGTGATAGGGGCTCACTGCCAGTCTCACTTCATAGAACTGAAGATGATTTCTCACAGCAGTTATGGGTGTGATTCAGAGAAATCAATATTAATTCACTCAATACATACTTTTAAAACAGCTGCAGTGTACTAGTCACTGCGTGACGCTAGTGTGGAGAAAAGAAGGGGGCAATATACAATGGCAATCTGAAAACAGACCAAACATTTTCCTTTGGTAAGAAGGCTATTAATGTATAGACATTGTTAATCGGGTTTTCAAAGCTGTAATGAGCTCCTAAGTCTATTTCAAGATCCAGGTTGCTTCTTGAAAGGGGCAACCTTACAAGAAGTGATCAATAACCCTTTTGGAGATTTGCGATCTTAGCATTGTTTGATTTAGTAATACCATCCCTTGCCTACACACACACAAATGTCCCTTCCAGAAGTTCAGAGACATAAATTCCTTAAGTAAATGTCCAGCTAATTCTGAAATGAGAATTGTCTGATATTCCTTGAGATGATTATCAATATAAAGCCAGGAAACCACTGTAGGTTCTACCATAACCTACTGTTATAGGTTCTGCAAATCCAGTTAGGCATGAATGAATTTTGTGAAAGTGTTAGTTGCTCAGTTGTGTCTGACTCTTTGTGACCCCATGGACTGTAGCCTGCTAGGCTCCACTGTCCATGGGATTCTCCAGGCAAGAATACTGGAGTGGGTTGCCATTTCCTTCTTCAGGGGATCTTCCTGACCCAGGGATTGAACCTGGGTCTCCTGCATTACAGGCTGATTCTTTACCATGTGAGGCACCAGGGCTTGATTGAATTTTATTTTACTTTAAATAAATATAAAATCCTTCTCAAGACTACTCAGAGCCTAAAAACATGCCTTCATCACAATAGGTATCCGCCTTTCCTCAGGTATGTATCCCTTTTAGTAAAATGTTCCAGTATTGTTCCCACAGTCCTGTTTCACAGCTTCCTTTTTATTTAATCTAATTCCCTAGGTACCTACTTAAGTCATTCCTGTTCTCAGAAAATAGCTGACAGTTTTTACAACATTCTTGTATATATTGAACAATTATCAAGCTTTTCCCTCATTCCTCAATTCTTCAGGCTATACAGACCAATGTATTTTTGAAAATCTTCTCATGAAACTTATTACCGTATCTTGTCATCTTTATGGTTTTAAGCCATCCTTAAAACTGAACTGAAAACTGAAAACTGAACTGAAATTCAGTTCAGTCGTATATTAAGGCCCTGAGCACAATACTATACTCTCATCAAGGCAACCGACATTCCATGTTATGGGGAGATTAATGTATGGTCCCCTGAACACAAGCTTTGGTTTTTACTTAGCAGTAGCAGATTTGCTAATTCGCCTGTGATGTTCTGTCAGCTGCCCCCTCCACAATTTAATTCTTTAATTTGCTGGTGATAGCTAGCCCTTTGTAGTAACAGCTTTTTAGAGCAAGTATCTATAAAAATTTTAATATCCTTTGATGATATCAGTCTTCATGAAATCTTGATTTGCTTATTGGAGATAGTTCTTTAGTAGGATTTCAAAGACAGGGATTACCACACCATCAGTGATTTCGAGTAGCAATGACAGGGCAAAGGGATGGCTAGAGGAAAGGGTAGTCTAAAGCCCCTGTCTTCACCAGCCGCTCACCCCCCATTTGTGAGGGGTGCATTTAGAAAGTTATTTTGTTTCCAGTCATCATAGAGTACCATGCAAAGACGGCAGCAGGCATCGTCTTATCAGGTTGTTGCCCTAAAATCATCTTTTGTATTGAATTCTAGAGCTAACACGGAACATGAATCACATTGTTAGTCAAGATCAGTCTGCTTTTATTAAAGTGTGAGCCCCAAATACCTGTCTTAAGACTGGAATTTATAAGTGTTTTGAAGTATTTCATTGTAAAATGCGAGTGTTTCTTCTCTTTGATGCATATAAAATATGAGGTATGTGATTTCAGAGCTGCAGAAAACTTGGAAACCTACTTCCTTTTATTTACCAGTTCATGTTCTGGAAGTATTTCAACTTTATAAAATCTTCTCTTACTGAAAATTTATTGTAATTTTTTGGTATGTCCTCTTGCAGCCTGCCACATACTGGAATGCCGCAATGGAATGGCCCAGGACGTCATAAGTACCATAGGACAGGCTTTCGAACTCCGGTTTAAACAGTATTTGAAAAATCCTTCTTTGAATACTTCTTGTGAAAGGTCAGCCAGGAATTCTCTGATTATTTGACTTAACCATACTTTGTTTTGTTTTAAAATTAGTATGGCATTTAAAATGGACTAGTGAAATTAGTAATTTCTTATTTACCAATAGATACAGTTTCCTTACAAACTAATAGTGACATTTTTACTCTTCTTCCTTTCTTATTTGTCTAGATATTTCCTCTTGCTTTGTAATAGAATTAGAGGAAACACTAAAAGTGAGAAGGGGTTGACCCTGTTTCTCTGATGTTATACAGAGCTCTGATATAATTAGGTAGTGTCATGAAATGAGCAAGAAGAAATTTCTCAGGTTTGTGTCAACCCCAGATCCCTTGCATATCAGTTAAAAGAATTAAGAAAGAACAAAATCCTAAGAATCAAATGTGTGTAGCAGGAACTCCTGTTTGCTGGTGTGTAGTGCAGATTGCTCAGCTCCAGCCAGACCAAGGGGTAGAGCACGACGTGACCCAGGGCTCGGGTTGCCCTGTCTGCAGCACAGAAAGTCCGCAGTGAAAGCTGAACCCTTTCAGGCCTGTCAGACTCCACCACGTGTGGAATGCATTGAGGTCCCTGGCTTGCAGAATTCATACCCAAGAAATAAAATTCTTGGACACTTGTAAATGCATTTCTGGAACCCCCCCCCAATTTATCATTTTGTGTATCAACAAACACCAGACTTGGAGATCTCCTCTCAGAGGTGGTTTAGCACAGCAAAGAAGAGGGGCTACCAGCAGGCTTGATGTTGACTTTTTTCTAGGGTGGCTCCTGCATTTTAGTGCTGTCTTTTCATTGACGTGTAATGAACCCAACAAAGCTGTGGGTTGTCAGTGGAGTCAACTCAGTCCAAATGGACTTGATTTATTTTTTTCTCATAAGAAACTTCGACTAATTCCAGTTTGGAAGAAAAATCTGTTTTCTTGTGTGTGTGTGTGTGTGTGTTTTCGCTCTATTTCTTAAAAACAATGCATGTTTACATGAATCTACCCGCTTGCCACATATGGTTCTAATATTTCTTTATGAATCACATATACTCCAGATTTGTGCAGACAAGATAGCTGGCCATAGCTCTTTTATTTATTTATTTTTTTCTCATCTTGGTTTATAGTAAACTGAGCCAGGCCCTCTGCTCAGTATCTAAATTTTCTTTGAGCAAAAGTATTTCCGAAATGCTACAGTGAAAGTGGGCTGAAGAATTCAGGGAAAACTTTGTATTTTTATTCGATTGACAAAAACAACTTACATTCAGGAAGTTAGTATATATAAATGTATATGTACATATTTTATCACTGAGAGGAGACGTGAAAACATCACCCATGGCATTTTTTGTTGGCTTACCCCACTTTGATTGTCTACAGAAAGCTAAACAATTCAGCCATCTGGTTGCTTCTCTCCAGATGTTTGACATCACTTAAGCACAGCTATACTCTTAAAGCACGAAAAGTTTTTCAGGGTGATTTGCATGATTCTGATCTCTCTGCATCCCCTACAGCATATGAATTCCCACCCAGCCTCTTGGGGATCCTTTTTTGCCTTACAGTGAGGAGGTGCCTGTGGATGGCCATGCTGAGGAGAGAGAAGATCATGAGTATTATAATGAAATCCCGGGGAAGCAGCCGCCTGCAGGTGGTGTTTCAGATGTGCGGATCAAAGTTCAAGTCACAGAGCAAATGGCTTACTGCCCCATACGGTGTGAAAAGCTGTGCTATTTGGTAAGTAATAGTTCATTGCTATTGTAGTTAACAATACAGTCCTGTCCTATCACTGAGCTTAATTTGAGGATTTCCAAATGCTAGTTTACAGAAGATATCATCTTCCTCAATACAGAGCCAGAGAATGAATCATTGTCGGAGCCTGTACTAAGTAACTTTTACTCCTCATCCCCCAACCTCATCCTCAGCAGGTGACCTCACATCTTACTTCTCTGGAAAGACTAGGACGGTCCAACATGTAATCCTCAACTGCATCCTTCCCTGTCTCCCAAGTGTTCTTATGTCCTCCTTGGTTCTCTTAGCTACTGTCTCCACAGCTAATCCTTCCCCCGAGCTGCCGACCCTATTCCCTCCCACCAACACTGTGCCCTTGTTCTGTCCATCAGTCTGTATTTCCATCTTTATTTTTTTCTCTGTATACCAGTTCTTTATCTTCTGTCTGCAGATAAACTTGGACTCCCCCAACCCATCTAATAATGTCCCACCTCCCTGTCATCTTCCTTTCATCCACAAACTTGTAGAAAACACTGTATTTCTGCATTCACATCCACACTACACTTCCAAAATCTGAACTCTGCTTGACAGCTTGATAGAAATTTCTTTTACAGTGCTCTCCAGTGGTTTTTTGGTTGGTTGGTTGTCAGTTTAATTGCTAAATCTATTTCCTTCAATATTTTGAATCTGTCTGTAGCATGTGATACTTGTTGGCTTTCTCTTCTTTTTTTAGACCTCTTCTGTTAGCTTCTAAAACATTTCCATGTGTCATTCATTCTGCATCTTTAGTTGCTGCTTTTCTTTCTTTTTCTTGTTTTATGAAATTTTATTATGAATATATTCAAACATAGAAAACGTTGAAAGAATTACACATGAATACTCACCACCTAGATTCTATAGTTATAATTTTACTCTATTTGCCCTGTCATCCTATGTAGCTGTCATCCATAAATGCTTCTTATTTTTGATGCATTTCAAGGAAAGTTGCATCTTACCTTTTTTTTGATCTTGTTTTCTTACATGCTCACCCCTATGAAACCAAGCATCTGCTTTACTGCCATGGACTCCCTTTCCAATGCTCTGCCCTTGGCCCTGGTTTTCCCTCTGACATGCCACCTGTATACACACTCCACCAGCTTCTTTGTCTTCAGCCATACCTGCCTTTCCAGCTGTGATTAAACTCAACATTTTACCTTGACTCCAAGCCAGATTCCTCTCCTGATGTGCTCAAGTTTATTAATGGCGTTCCTATTCTTTCACTAATCTACAGTTTTTTGTTTTCTCACACTTTAGGCCATATATCAACTCAGTCTTCAAGACCTAGGATCCCACCATGAAAATATCTTGAATCTACTCAGCCTATATCTTTCCTACTGCATCTTTCTAAGTTCTGGTCCATATTTGCTCAGGTTACCCTGAAGGCCCCTTCTCTGTCTTCGGTTTCATTCCTTTAAACCCTCCTGCGTGGTACTGGTGGATTAATCTTCCTAAAGCATAGATATTGCCCTTCTTAAAGGTGTCGGTGGATCCCATACTGTTAATGAAGAGAGATGTGTATATGGATAATCGAAGCCTTTGATAGCATGAGATTTTTCGAGGATGAAAAGTGAGTCTGGCATACGCCTCACTAGAGTAGGGCTCCAATCTGCCAACTCACAGTTAGATAGAAGTTTGCTAAATGGCCAGTGTTTGTACAAGTGTCCTGGAAATCACACTTTCTGGCTAAGCTTGGATTGAGTCCTGGAATGTGACCTCCCAAGCAGAAGCAATAACCGTCAGGGTATAGACCTTACAGTTCTGACCCCCCACACCCTAATCAGACCCACCTCTGCAGCTCCCGAACAATTCACTGGGAAAGGAGGCTATACTTCCCATTCAAAATATCAGTTTCTTTTTCTCACTTTATCTCACTTCTTGTGTCAGAAAGTGGTGTTTTCTACTAAATTCTGCTGGGAGCTTTATGTGTCTTTTGCAAGTTTATGGACTTATACTGTGTTTGTAAATGTTTCACAATTTGTTGTTCGCACAGCCTGGAAGCTCCAAGAGCAGCAGCATGTATGAGAACTGTCTGGAACAAAGCAGGGCTGTAGGTAGGTACAATTGCACTTCCCTATCTGCTGCACTTCTTATTCCTTTTACGTTATGTGATCGTGTGTGGCCCTTGCTCTTAAATATTTCATGGGAAAGTCAGGTGTATATAACCAAACACTCTGAGAAGCCTTCCCACATTCTGAAAATCAGCTCGGGATGCCGTGTGTGTCAGTGAGAAAGCTGTGGTTCTCGCTTGCTCCTGTGTACTCTTCCGCAGTACGGTTCTGCTTTATGGAGCCTTTCACTGCTTTGAATATCATGAAAGCTCTCTCACCGGAAAGGTGATTTCTCTACTCACAGCTCAAGGGAGTTCCACTTCAAAGAATATCAGACAGTAAGCTAACATGAAAATTGATGCTTGTCATATCCATTAGGATTAAGAGAAAAGCTTTATTTCTGCTTGGCAAAGGGAACAAAAAGAGATCTGAAATGTGAGAGTCCCAATTAGAAGTTCATACACCCCATACTTGCCAGGGCATTAAATGTCTCATTACTACACATGATAATTGGCGTTGGGCACAACTCTCCCACAACATGGTTGTACGGCATATATAGACTATTACTTTGGAAATGTATTTTCATTAAACCTTTCTACTGCTAGTCATTTTATTCTTATAAATTGTTAAAAGTATTTCTTTGGGGAGGAAAGTTTTGCAGCTCTAGAGTAGAAGATAACTGGACATTATAAATAATGCAGTGGGGGTAGAGCTGGATAACTACGCTTAGGGAGTCAAATTAGCAGCAGCTTGCCAACTAGAAGGTAGTCTCTTACTTCCTTGGGTATTTGCATATTTCTTATAGAATTTTTCAATGTAATCCATTAATTTTATTATTTCTTATAGAGTAGGGATACATACAGAGAAGGCAATGGCACCCCACTCCAGTACTCTTGCCTGGAGAATCCCATGGATGGAGGAGCCTGGTAGGCTCCAGTCCATGGGGTCGCTAAGACTTGGGCAAGACTGAGCGACTTCACTGTCACTTTTCACTTTCATGCATTGGAGAAAGAAATGGCAACCCACTCCAGTATTCTTGCCTGGAGAATCCCAGGGACGGGGGAGCCTGTTGGGCTGCCGTCTATGGGGTCGCACAGAGTCGGACATGACTGAAGCGACTTAGCAGCAGCAGCAGCAGGGATACATGAGGATTTTGGTACCACTAGGATCATCACTTTCCTCTACCCTGCAAAATAATAGGAGTTATGAACTTGGGTAGTATTTTAAATTTTTTAAAACATAGTTCTTTCTGATTGAAATTAAAATTCCATGCCATTCTTTAAGCTTACTTAAAATTCTGAATGCATTCTTAATAATAAGACTAAAAGCAAATTAAATTAGTATCAAGTGTAAATGTATTTTTAAACCTGTGTTCTCTGCTGCTGCTGCTGCTAAGTTGCCTCAGTCATGTCCGACTCTGTGCGACCCCATAGAGTGCAGCCCACTAGGCTCCTCTGTCCCTGGGATTCTCCAGGCAAGAATACTGGAGTGGGTTGCCATTTCTTTCTCCAATGCATGAAAGTGAAAAGTGACAGTGAAGTCGCTCAGTCTTGCCCAAGTCTTAGCGACCCCATGGACTGGAGCCTACCAGGCTCCTCCATCCATGGGATTCTCCAGGCAAGAGTACTGGAGTGGGGCGTTCTCTAGGAGCTGCAATTCCTTTATTCTTTCCTTTTTTCCTTTACTCTGGAAATTCCTAACTTGGATTTGATAGTCAGGAGCCTACCACGTGTGCTTTGTACTGTTGTATCCGTTTTCTACCTGTACTGAAGCTCACTTTGAAATAGCTCCGTGTCCTATTTTATCTTATTCTGTGTTCTTCATTTATCCAATAATGCACTCAGTTATCATCAGGACCTCTGTGGGTCAGGCATTGAGCTAGTGCTGGGGGTGGAGACACAATTGCCTTTCAGGAAGTTTGCAGTGTAGCCAGAGGGCATACCTTAAACCAGTGCTTACAAGTATGATGAGCATTTCAAAGCCCAGGACACTGCGGGAACAAATAACAGGGAAACCTAACTTAATCTGGAGGACTAGAGAGGATCTTCTTATGGAAGTGACAACCAAACAAGACCTGAGGGGGTGAGGGGGGACCAGAGAGGGAATGGGAGAGGGAGCAGGAAGGAAAGGAAAGTATAAATGAATACTGAAATTGCTAAGTGTGCCAGGACCACTTCCATGATCACTCCAGGGAGAGAGTACAGGGGGAGCCAGAGGTGAGTTTTGGATCTGGGACAGAGTCCTATGGAACTCTAGAATGTTTCTCCCTGCCCCAGTATGTCTCTTCCCAGTTCATCTCCCTTTTCTCCATTATGTAGTCGTCATGGCATGCTCTTCTGACCTCAGCCACCTGGCTTCTAGGGGAACTCACTGAGTGAAAATCCTTAGCCTTTCTAGAATGATGTTGAATGTGCTAAATCACAACTGCCATCAGCCAAAGATGGAGAAGCTCTATACAGTCAACAAAAACAAGACCAGGAGCTGACTGTGGCTCAGATCATGAACTCCTTATTACCAAATTCAGACTGAAATTGAAGAAAGTAGGGAAAACCACTAGACCATTCAGGTATGACCTAAATCAAATCCCTTATGATTATACAGTAGAAGTGAGAAATAGATTTAAGGGCCTAGATCTGATACATAAGAGTGCCTGATGAACTATGGAATGAGGTTCGTGACATTGTACAGGAGACAGGGATCAAGACCATCCCTATGGAAAAGAAATGCAAAAAAGCAAAATGGCTGTCTGGGGAGGCCTTACAAATAGCTGTGAAAAGAAGAGAAGCAAAAAGCAAAGGAGAAAAGGAAAAATATAAGCATCTGAATGCAGAGTTCCAAAGAATAGCAAGAAGAGATAAGAAAGCCTTCTTTAGCGATCAATGCAAAGAAATAGAGGAAAACAACAGAATGGGAAAGACTAGAGATCTCTTCAAGAAAACTAGAGATACCAAGGGAATATTTCATGGAGAGATGGGCTCGATAAAGGACAGAAATGGTATGGACCTAACAGAAGCAGAAGATATTAAGAAGAGGTGGCAAGAATACACAGAAGAACTGTACAAAAAAGATCTTCATGACCCAGATAATCATGATGGTGTGATCACTGACCTAGAGCCAGACATCCTGGAATGTGAAGTCAAGTGGGCCTTAGGAAGCATCACTACGAACAAAGCTAGTGGAGGTGATGGAATTCCAGTTGAGCTATTTCAAATCGTGAAAAATGATGCTGTGAAAGTGCTGCACTCAATATGCCAGCAAATTTGGAAAACTCAGCAGTGGCCACAGAACTGGAAAAGGTCAGTTTTCATTCCAATCCCAAAGAAAGGCAATGCCAAAGAACGCTCAAACTACCACACAATTGCACTCATCTCACATGCTAGTAAAGTAATGCTCAAAATTCTCCAAGCCAGGCTTCAGCAATATGTGAACCGTGAACTTCCTGATGTTCAAGCTGGTTTTAGAAAAGGCAAAGGAACCAGAGATCAAATTGCCAACATCTGCTGGATCATGGAAAAAGCAAGAGAGTTCCAGAAAAACATTTATTTCTGCTTTATTGACTATGCCAAAGCCTTTGACTGCGTGGATCACAATAAACTGTGGAAAATTTTGAAAGAGATGGAAATACCAGACCACCTGACCTGGCTCTTGAGAAATCTGTATGCAGGTCAGGAAGAAACAGAACTGGACATGGAACAACAGACTGGTTCCAAACAGGAAAAGGAGTACATCAAGGCTGTATATTGTTACCCTGCTTATTTAACTTATATGCAGAGTACATCATGAGAAACGCTGGACTGGAAGAAACACAAGCTGGAATCAAGATTGCTGGGAGAAATATCAATAACCTCAGATATGCAGATGACACCACCCTTATGGCAGAAAGTGAGGAGGAACTAAAAAGCCTCTTGATGCAAGTGAAAGAGGAGAGTGAAAAAGTTGGCTTAAATCTCAACATTCAGAAAATGAAGATCACGGCATCCGGTCCCATCACTTGGCAAATAGATGGGGAAACAGTGGAAACAGTGTCAGACTTTATTTTGTGGGGCTCCAAAATCACTGCAGATGGTGACTGCAGCCATGAAATTAAAAGACGCTTACTCCTTGGAAGGAAAGTTATGACCAACCTAGATAGCATATTCAAAAGCAGAGACATTACTTTGCCAACAAAGATTCGTCTAGTCAAGGCTATGGTCTTTTCAGTGGTCATGTATGGATGTGAGAGTTGGACTGTGAAGAAGGCTGAGCATCGAAGAATTGATGCTTTTGAACTGTGGTGTTAGAGAAGACTCTTGAGAGTCCCTAGGACTGCAAGGAGATCCAACCAGTCCATTCTGAAGGAGATCAGGCCTGGGATTTCTTTGGAAGGAATGATGCTAAAGCTGAAGCTCCAGTACTTTGGCCACCTGATGGGAAGAGTTGACTCATTGGAAAAGACTCTGATGCTGGGAGGGATTGAGGGCAGGAGAAAGGGGACGACAGAGGATGAGATGGCTAGATGGCATCACTGACTCGATGGACGTGAGTCTGAGTGAGCTCTGGGTGTTGGTGATGGACAGGGAGGCCTGGCGTGCTGTGATTCATGGGGCCTCAAAGAGTTGGACACGACTGAGCAACTGAACTGAAGTGAACCATCAGAAAAAAAGGGGCAAGGTTTTCTTCCTTTTGTTTCCCTCAAAAGCTCTCACCTTGATTTATATTTTACATTTTTGAAGTATTGTTCCCCCTAGAGCAATGCTATTTCAACTTTACTCAAGATTTTTCTTTTTGTAAGTATATCCTTGTCATATAATCTAATATATTGTTTCTGTTTATCTTGGTTTTATGTCTCCTTTAATCAACAAACAATGTAACCCCTTATTCTTTCATGCTTTATACACGCCCTAATCTATTACCAGATCGAAACTCAAGAACAGACTTTTGTAATAAACACTTATTTGGAGCCTAGAACCTGTTTTTCCATAGAATTAATTTTAGCCATGGTGTCTCCTCCATGGATAAGTGACCATGTTCTGCTATTTCGGTTTCCTATGCTAAACCTTGAGTGTATATTTTGTAATGACCTATACAACAATAGGAAATTCTGTTGTAAGCATCTGTTCTTTAGTTACACTCTGATTGTGGAGTAGTCTACGACTGATGCCAGCTTCGGTACACTGTCTTCCTTTTTGGTGGCCCTAAGGTAACAGTTCATAGCTGGGAACCTTTCAGAGTCTTGGGGAGGTGACAGATGGTGTTTATAGTTTGAAAAAAACCCTCCAGCTGGATATCCTCTTCACCTGAAAAACACTGGGCTACCGCATTGTTTTCTTAGAAAAGCAGGTTCTAATTCCCAGTGGGAACCAGAGTACTGTGACGCCATTCCCCAGCCCTTAGCCACCCAGCCCATGGAGGGATCGAGGGACTCAACCCCTGCTGCGGGGACCATGACAGGTATCAGTCCCTCCTATTGTGGCAGTAAGGACTTTCCTAACTCGATAGTCTTTTCATCCACAGACACCCAGAAATCAGGGGTTCCTATCTTGGGGCATGCCTGTGATGACTTGGGCATGTGTTTAAAAGTGATCTGAAATTCATGACCAGTCTCTAATTTAAGAGGAGTTGCCAAAATAGCAAATAGACAGTTTTTAATGGCTTTTCCCAGAGATTAATATGTAAGCATTTGAGAGACACCTATTCAAATGTTTTAAATAAATTTTGGCTTTTTAATTCAAATATATTTATTTATTAAAATATTGACTTAAAATTTGAATTCTGGTATGTAATAAGTACTGCAGTAGGCTTCTTGTTATTGAAGGAGTTAATTATATTATTGCCAGATGTATAAAAGATCACTGTCCTTAATAATAAATTCCCTTGTGGAAAAAAAATAATTAACAAAATAGCATACTGTTTCCCTAGCCTTCAAGTTAAAATGAAAATGTTGATATTTTTTTTTTTTTACTGTTTAGATAGAGCTTTTGTGTTTTTATTTTTTTTTTTTTGTTTGTTGTTTTTTTTTTTTTTTTTTTTTTTTTTTTTTACCCTCCTCCTCCCAACCTCCCATACCATCCCCCTGGGCCTTCCCAGCGCAAGCCCCAAGCATCCAGCATCGTGCACTGAACCTGGACTGGCATCTCGTTTCATACATGACATTTCACATGTTTCAATGACATTCTCCCAAATCTTCCCACCCTCTCCCACAGAGTCCATAAGACTGTTCTATACATCAGTGTCTCTTTTGCTGTCTCGTACACAGGGTTATCGTTACCATCTTTCTAAATTCCATATACATGCGTTAGTATACTGTATTTATGTTTTTCCTTCTGGCTTACTTCACTCTGTATAATAGTCTCCAGTTTCATCCACCTCATTAGAACTGATTCAAATGTATTCTTTTTAATGGCTGAGTAATACTCCATTGTGTATATGTACCACAGCTTTCTTATCCATTCATCTGCTGATGGACATCTAGGTTGCTTCCATGTCCTGGCTATTATAAACAGTGCTGCGATGAACATTGGGGTACACGTGTCTCTTTCAATTCTGGTTTCCTCAGTGTGTATGCCCAGCAGTGGGGTTGCTGGATCATAAGGCAGTTCTATTTCCAGTTTTTTAAGGAATCTCCACACTGTTCTCCATAGTGGCTGTACTAATTTGCATTCCCACCAACAGTGTAAGAGGGTTCCCTTTTCTCCACACCCTCTCCAGCATTTATTATTTGTAGACTTTTGGATCGCAGCCATTCTGACTGGTGTGAAATGGTACCTCATAGTGGTTTTGATTTGCATTTCTCTGATAAAGAGTGATGTTAAGATGTTAAATTCCCACAAACCCTAAGGGCTTTCACTTTAAAACTTTGGTACCTCCAGTATACACAGTATGTATGTATTTATTTCTGCCACAAATCTTCTCTTTGGCAGATTGGATAGTTTCTCAGAGTAATACTTGGCACAAAGAACTTTTGGAATGCATAATGCCTGGCATGTGTAGTTAAGCTCTCATCAGCCACACACTTTACCCTAGGAAGATTTTAAATTTGGGCATGAGGTGAGTTTTTTTTTTTTTTAATTTAAGACCACTTTGCTGACTTAGATATAATGGTGCATTTGAAAAAAAGGAGTGGTGGTTTTTTAAGAGAGACTATATAGACATTGGTGCTTTTGTGTAAGCCTGTGAGATGGTAAACTTAATGTGTTCAGCTCATGCCAGTGCTCTCTGAGGGGCAGATGAGTCAGCGCCCTATGCTAAAGGTTAACTTGAGGTCTTCAGGATGTGGTAGGGTCACATTTGCTAAAAAAGAGAAACTGGGTAGACATTCAGTCATCTGTTCCTTCAGCTGACAGACATTTTTCTTTTGACCTGCTTTATACCAGACATTGATAATGAAGAAGATACATGGATAAATGGGTTCTCATCTCTCCTCGGGACTCAAGGAATTTGCAGTCTTAAGGGGAAGACAGAGACATAAACAGAGGCCTACAGTTTGTTATGGAGTAACCCTACCCAGCTTGGGATGGGGACGGGGAGGGAGGAGTGTGGAAGGCTTCCTGCAAGAGTGGGATTCAGAACAGAATCTTAAAGGACACACAGGAGTTAGGTCAGGAAATGGGTGGCAAGGATGTTACGGCCAGATGGCAGCATCGTGGGCAGAGGCCTAGCATCGTGGGTAAACACACAGCTGAGCAGTGAGAGGAGCGCCTGCTGCAAGGTGGGGGCCGTGCTGAGTGAGGCGCTCACCCACATCCTTCAGTTTAATCTTCATAATGTGTTTTAAATCCAGCATCCTTATTTTACAGATACGAAAACTGATGCTTAGAGAGGTTAAGAAACTTGCCCTGGGTTGCACAGATAGTAAGAGGGGCCACTGGGATGATCTGAACCCAGGTCCATGTCAGTTTAGAAGCAGACCTTTTACACTTTTGATCACATTCCACTTTCAGTAAATCTCTATGAGCAGGCACTCCTAAGTAGATATTAATTCACTCATGCATAAGTTCTCTATACGAACATATTATGCATGTATTATAAAATACACAACAACAGAAAATATTCAGTTAGAGTTAGCAGTAGACATTTTTAAAAAAATCTTGCTAATTGCACTGGCTGAATACTATCTTTAGATAATTATCTCAAGGCCCAGTGTACATCTAGAGCATTACTGATGAAATAGACATAAATCCACATTTTAGTTAGGAAGCCAACATTCTGATCTAGTTAGATTATTCTTGTTCGTAAACTTATAATGTAGCTAAGGAGGTGCTTTTATTCAGTAAAAGAATGATCTTCAATCCTTGATTTCCTTGCAGTAGTCTTTTAGCTACTTGTGAAAGTATTTGTGAAAGTGTACTTGTGTAAGTATTTTAGCTATTTGTGAAAGTAAGTTTAGTTTAAACGGGATCACCTAATTCATAAATCCACTTAACTAAGCGAATAGAAACAGTCATATGTTGCCAAAGGCAACAGAGAAACAAGGTGCCCTATTGCCCTTCCTCTGTTAAATCCCACTCGTCCCTCAGAATATCCCATGTATGGATAAGACATGGGACAGGGTGATGGGTAAGGACTGGACAGACGGGAGCAAAGGAGGATCAGGTAGTAGGGCTTTAGTCTTGACTGGACTTCTATTTGTTATGTTCTTAGGTTTCCATACTTGTGTATAAGAATCATAGCACTGTTCACTAAGATGTGAAATCCATTGTGAAGTTGGTCCCCTGAAGGGGTTTAATTAGCTGGAAGGACGGATGTTTAAGTGAGACAATGGAGTCTTAATGTCACTACTCTAGGTGCAGCCTCACGGGAGTGTTGTATACATATGACCAGAGCTGTAAATGTACTTGTTTAAACGGAAAAGCAAGAACACTATCCTGGCATTTGCAGGACAGGACCAGTAGAGTGGTACAAATTACTTCATGCCATCAGGTAGTGAAATATGCTTCAATTATCCATTCATTCAGTAACTATTTGTTCATGTCATAGTGTGTGCCAGGCATGTGCTAGAGGCAAGGGGTGAAGAAGAAGAAGCTGTGAAGAAGACAGACAGGATCTCCATCTTCATGGAACATGCAGTCTAGAGGCAGTACAGATTTTAAGAAATGTAATAACAGAATAGAGTTAATTACTCTTGTGATATGGGCTTCAGAGGAAAGCAGAGAGACATAGTCTAGTCTGAGAAGGTCAGGGAATGCTCTCTTGAGAAAGACATGTTTAAACTGACCTCACCTAAGGATGAGGGTGATAGAGAAGGAGAGGGAAGAGAGGGAAGGGCATGTCATAGAAGATGGCCTTATGATGGGGATTATTTTGCAGGAAGGCCAGTGTGAGCAGGGGCAGAAATAGGAGGACTAGGATGCTAGGGGAGTTGGGTGCCCTGGAGCCAGGGTCTAGCTTGTTGAAGAGTCTGAGTTGTATCCCAAGAGCAGTAGGAAGCAGTGAATGTGTTTTTAAACCTCTGAGAAATAGGATCAGATTTTCAGTTGTAAAAAGATCATTTTGACCACAAGTATTAAATAGGATGGAGGGGAGAAAGCAGAGTAAGGGAAAGGAGGAGCTAACCTGAGGGGCGAGTTCTTTCCATTAGATGACAGAATGAACAGCAGCAGCTGGTGCAGGGCTGAGCTTGGTGAAACAAAACTTTGGCAAAGAGGGAAGAAAGACTTCTCATGGTTAATAATTTAAACTTAAGTAATGAGTCTTTTGAAAAGCTGTTTAAATAAATAGTAGATATTCAAGTTCCATATGGTATGTGTGGTTTTCTTGGTTCCAGGGCTACAACTCTGAGCAGCGTCATTTGTGGGTTTGTGCTGTTAGCTGGACAGTCAGCTCCCTTCCCATCCCCGCCCCCACCCCCCATCCCCCTGGCTGTTTCTCCTTCACATTTTCCTGGTTTGCCTGCTGTCTGCTGTTGAAGCAAAGGGTCAGCTGAGGGACAGGCGGGGAGAGGCAGGGAGGCCAAGAAAGGATGCTTTCCCTCAAAGACTGCTTGTTATTTTATTTTTACAGGTCAAATCTCCAGGTTAATATTCATTCCTTGCATTGGCATGGGTGTGGCTTTTCCCTTCCTGTCAGTGCTGGACTCAGCCATGATTTTATTTATTGGTTACAAAGCAAAAACGCCATGCAATGATCTTTACTCACTGCAGGTAATGCACACGAGAGAGGGGTGCCTTCCCAGCGAGAGGCGTCACTGATGAAGCACTCATGTCGGGCGGATCTTTTCGATGACCCCTGCTACATCAATACACAGGCTCTTCGAAGCACACTTGGCCCTGCTGGAAATCAAAGCTCACCTCACCCCCTGGGGAGCCCGTGGCCCCAGGAGAGTAAGTGGCTGCTCTTTGCCTGTATGAGTTTCCTGTGCTGCTGTAACAAATTACCATTAAACTGGGTGTCTTAGAATCGGAGAGATGTGTTCTGTCACAGTGATGGAGGCCAGAATCCTAAATCAAGATGCAAGCCGGGTTGGCTTGGCTCGTCCTGTGGCTCTGGAGGAGATTTGGTTTGATGTCCGTCTCCTAGCTTCTGGTGGCTGCCAGCAATTCCTGGTGTTCCTTGTCTTGAGACATGCCACTCCAGTCTCTGCTTCAGTCTTCATTGGCCTTACCCCCATGTCTCAAGGCTCCCTTTCCTTTCTCTTACAAGACAGTGCCTTTCCCTTATAGGTAGGCCAGAAATCCAGGAAGATCTCATCTGGTGATCCTTAAATTAATTACATCTGCAAGGACCCCTTTTGCAAATTAGGTCACATTTGCAGGTACCAGGAGTCAGGACTTGAGCATATCTTTTGGTGCCACTATTTAGTTCACTGTCTCTCGTTTTTAAAATGCTATTTCCTTAGCCTCATTTTTCAGGGAGTTAAAAGAATTCTTTCTTATTTCAACCCCTCCCTCATCACAGTTAATATAGGTTAGAACTTTGTAAAGATGTCATAGATTTCAATGTTTGAGAACTTTGATTTTGAATCATCTTTTCAAGCACTTTGAATCGACTCCCAATTTTTGCTTTCTGCTGTGTGCTTTTCCTGAGGGAAGGATTGTCAAAGCCAAGAGATCATGTTTGTTTGCATGAGGAGCAATGGCCTCTATTTCAGTTCTGTTTAGTGATGATGTTAATTTTATTCATTGCAAAAACCTTTAGTAAGTCATCTGTATAGCGCTAAAATAAGATGACATCTTTCTTCAGCTGTATACTATGAGTTAAATACAGTAAGACAAACATCATTTTCCTGCCAGATTGCTTCCAGGGATAAGTCTATAAAGAGGACCATGAATAAATAAAAGCAAAACAAGTCAAAAGCCTATAATCAGCTGAAAAAGAAAAAAAAATGCTTTTCATAAAACTGAAGCTTATTGGACTCAGAGATTAACTTGGTGTCAAATTTGGCTCACTCCAAAGATGGAGAACCAGTCACTGAGAAAGTTCTTTCACTGGCCCAGGAAGTAGCTCTAGACTGCCACGGGTAGCTTTTCAGCTAATGTGGCTGTAATAACAGAATGGAATTTGAAAGGAAATTTTGCTGAGGCTGGGCTTCACTAGACCACCTTAACTCTCTAGAATGAGACAAAGGTTTTCATTACCATCCAGGTGGCAAGTGAGCTGTCTTTTTGCAAGTTTTCCAAGATCACTCTTGGCAGTGAAAGAACCCATTTGAATTCTCTGGAAGCAGACTCTGAGATGGAGCTGGACATGCAGGATCTTTATTGTGATCAGTACAGGAATGGAGGGGAAGAAAGCAGGCTTGGGCAGAGGGAGAGGTGGAGCAACTAGGCAGGCCTAACAAAACCTCAGCCAACCATCCAGAGAGGACGGAGGCCCATCAGTGTTGTTTCATGTTGGGCCCAAGGGCAGGGCCTTTTAGCCCCTCTTATCTCAGTCTTCGGCTGTGGGCCCATGAGGGAGGGCAAGGCCATTGGGCCAACAGCTCTCTGCAGCTGAGGGAGACCCTGATGGGATCTGGGGTACTTGGGGTACTTGGTCCTTCCTTGAAGGGGGATCTGGGTAGTGCATCTCCATGTCCACCACAGAGGGCATCTTGTGCCATGGATGATGGGATATGCAATGAGTTTGGCTTTCTGCAGTGAATTTAACTGTTTAATGTTGAGTACCCTGTGTGGATAACGTAACACATATTAGAGGGACAGTGTTTTTATTTTTGTCTACACCCCATGGCATGTGGAACTTCCCTGACCAAGGATCAAACTCATGCCCCCTGCATTGGAAGGGTAGAGGCTTAACCCACTATACCACCAGGGAAGTCTTATTAGAGGGACAGTGTTTTGAAAAAAGTTTCTGGACCTAAGGTTTTGAAAGTAACTTTATAAGAGCATACACTCAGTAGCTTCCATTTCATGGACTTATCAAAGCAACAATGTTTTATTAGAAAATACATTTAGTGAGTGGTCCAATTAGGTGATCTGGGATAGTCCATCATTTACAACTCAAGCAAAGAAACTTGGCCTTTTTCATAGGCAGTTCAATAATTTGAAAGGCAAAATTAATCCATAACAACATTCCTATCATTAGTTGAAAGTAAATAAGGTTGTTCTGTCCAAAATTGTAATGTCAAAATGTGTTTTCATTGATTCCAGTCCCTTTCTCTTTCTCATCCTTTTTCCCTCTCCCTACCTTCACGGCAACATGTTTAATAATTTAGGTCTCTGGTCCTCTCTCACTCTTTATGTCCATTGAGAATTTAATATACCATAGCCCTCCTGGACTTCTTGCTGCCTTCTTGAGGTTAATTTCAGTGTATCATCACTCCCTCCAAAAAAAAAAAAAAAACCCCAAAAGTATAAATAATGATCTAAGAAAATCTAGTAAGACAGAGTGGGCCTTTCTTGGTAGCTCAGTTGATAAAGAATCTGCCTGCAGTGCAGGAGACATGAGTTCAATCCCTGGATTGGGAAGAGCCCCTGGCGAAGTAAATGGCAATCCACTCCGGTATTATTGCCTGGAAAATCCCATGGACAGAGGAGCCTGGCAGGCTACAGTCCATGGGGTCACAAGAGTTGGACATAAATTAGCGACTGAACCACCACCACAGTAAGATGGAGTAAGGATAACTTTATACATAATTTTGTGCAGAATGTCTTAAATGCACCTTTTAACATTTCCTCTATAATGTTTCCTACTGTTTCTTTCCTTCCTTCCTCAAAAATTCTCTTTAGCTTCTTTAGGCATACTTAGCCTTTCTTGCCCTGATTAGTTACTAATTAGTTCACTAAAACAAAACAAAAACAAATCCAGAGACAAGAACCTATTATATCTTAAAAATGCCTTCAGGGCTCCTCAATTCATCCTGTCACACTGCTATTGGAAAAGCTCTGACATAATCTTTATTCTGATCAAACAAGGCAGAAAGAAATCATTCGTACTGAAACTGTTTAATTTATTTTTTATTATTTTCAGTCTTGGCTGCCATAAGAAAAAACCACCCTTAAATCCTATTGTGTAAAAAGGACTGAAGTTTATTTATTTTACCCATTAGCCCCAAAGATAGATGGTAGCAGAGAAGGCAGTGGCACCCCACTCCAGTACTCTTGCCTGGAAAATCCCATGGATGGAGGAGCCTGGTAGGCTGCAGTCCATGGGGTCACTAAGAGTTGGACACGACTGAGTGACTTCACTTTCACTTTCACTTCACTTTCATGCATTGGAGAAGGAAATGGCAACCCACTCCAGTGTTCTTGCCTGGAGAATCCCAGGGGCAGGAGAGCCTGGTGGGCTGACATCTATGGCATCACACAGAGTCAGACACGACTGAAGTGACTTAGCAGTAGCAGTAGCAGTAGCAGAACAGCTTTGCCATTCTGGACACTGGCTTCCATCTCTGGCCTAAGAACTTCGCTTTGGTAAGTTCCTCTATCTTTAGTCCAAGAGCTCAGACTCTCACCATCACATCTGTATTCCACCAGTGGGAAGTAAAGAAGGACATGACCCAGAAGTGGCAGACATCATTTGTTCTTAACCTGCCATTGGCAGAACTTAAACATGGGGCCATACCTAGCTTCATGTTACTCTAGCTGGGTGGCCATGTGCCCAGCTAAAAATAAGGAATTCCATAATGTAATGAAAGGAGAATACACAATTGATACACAATTAACTGTCCCTGCCACAGCACACCTTTCTGCCACTCAAATATCCATGAACTCTTATTTTCACCTAGAACATTTGACCTTGCAAATACAGGAAATAATTACAGAATCCTGCCTGAAGTCTGTGACACGTGGGTGATGGTGAAGTCCTCTCAGTCAAGACTGGATGGGGATCCTATTTGCCAAGTTGTCTGCCCCCTTCCACATCCAAAATTAAGGAATAAGAGGAATAAGAATAGCCACAATAAAAATCCACATTCCCAGAAGAGAAGCAAATAAAACACACAGCAGTCACTGGTCCATTAAACAAAAAAGATGGCTTCAGTCATGTCCAGCTCTTTGTGACCCTCTGGACCTGTAGCCCACCAGATTCCTCTGTCCATGGGATTCTCCAGGCAAAAATACTAGAGTAGGTTGCCAGGCTCTTTTCCAAGGGATCTTCCCAACCCAGGGATCGAACCTGGGTCTTCTGCATTGCAGACAGAGTCCTGGTAGCCCAGACGGTAAATCGCTGGTCCATAGTGATTACCAAATCCTGCCAGGCAGTAATTGTGAAGACTCCCTGAGCTAGAAGTGGAGAAGTAGATTTGCTTGGACTGGTTCAGCATTGTAGAAAGAATCTCCATGTCCACTGTCATCTGGGTTGTTGCTGCTATTATCCTTCGCATGTCCATCTAAAGTAGATGTGGGATAAAGTGCCTTTCTTGGGGTTTCACCACCTGTGCAGCTTATTTCCTGTTGATGTGGACTTGAGAAATTGGAGTTTGCTTTAGAGGGCAAAAAGCCATATACTAAAAGGGACTATGATTTCTTTTGCAATGTAACTTCCTTAAAAACTTAGTAGGATTTCACTCTATCCATTTAGAGTCAATTCCACATGAAATTTCTCATAATACTGTCCTTTTATTGCCTGAAGGATGCCTTCTCTCTTTCCTGTTATTTGTAATTTCTGTGTTCTTTTTTTCTTGATCAGTTTTGAGATTTATTAATTTAATTGTTCTTTCCAAAGGAATCGGGTTTTATTTAATTTTTTATTGTTTTCTGTTTCATTGACTTCCATTTTTATCTTTATTGTATCTTGTATTCTTTTACAATTTTCTCCTCTTTATCTAACTTGTACTATGTTTTCTTCTATTGCCTTTGTAGTTTTATTTCCAAATAAACTTATTTCACCTAAACTTTATATTTTCTATGAGATATAGGGATCTAGCTTAATTTTATCTAAGTGATCTAATTTTCCAAACTACATTAACTAAACAGTCTTCTCTTTTTCTAATGCCACTCTCCATTTTATTAGATTCCTCCTATATATGGGAATCTGTTTCTGGGCCTTTATTCTGCTTTTTATATTGGCCCACTTATTGTTTACCGGTGTATTGATTACTATTTATGAATTACTGTGGCTTTGTAATGTATCTTAATAGACATGTAGCTTTTCCTTTGTCTTACATACTCTAAGATAATACCTTTTTTTACCATTTCCCTCATCCCTCACTCTGATTCTGGCAGTCATCAATCTGTTTTCTGTTTCTGTGAGTTCTGTTTTTTGGGGATTTCACACATAAGTCAGCTCACATAGTGTCTGTCTTTCTCTGTGTTCTTTCATTTAGCATAATGCCTTCAAGGCCTATCCTTGTTGCAGTTGGCAAGACTGCCTTCTTTTTTATGGCTGAATAATGTCCCACTGTGTATTTACTTCATCTGTTCATCTGCCAGTGGAATACTTAGGATTATTTCCATGTCTTGGATATTGTAAATAAGCCTGCAGTGCACATGGGGATATAGATATCTCTTTGAGATAATGATTTCATTTCCTTCAGATATATACTAAAAAGTAGAATTGCTCAATCATATGGCAGTTTTTTTTTTTTAATTGTTTTTGAAGAACCTCCATCCTATTTTCCACATGGCTGCATCAGTTTACATTCATTCGCACCAACAGTGCACAAGGATTCTCTTTTCTCATCAACATTTATCGCTTGTCTTTTTGATGATCGCCATTCTAACCAGTGTGAGGTGATAATTTCATTGCGGTTTTGATTTGCGTATTCTTAACGATTAGTGATGTTGAGCACCTTTACATGTACCTGTTGGCCATTTGTGTGTTTTCTTTGGAAAGATGTCTATTCAGTTTCTCTGCCCATTTTAAAATCAGATTGTTTATTTTTTGACGTTGAGTTGCATGTGTTCATATATTTAGGATATTAATTCATCAGATAGATGATTTGAAAATATTTTTTCCATTTTGTAGGTTGCCTTTTCTTTGATGGTTTCCCTTACTGTGCAGACTTTTGGTCTGAAGTAGTTCCACTTGTTTGTTTTTGCTTTTGTTGCCCTTGTTTTTAGTGTCAAATCCAAACACCATTGCCAAGACTGATGTCAAGGAGCTTGCCCCTTGTTTTCTTCTCAGAGTTTTATGGTCTCAGGTTTTATGTTCAAGTTTTTAATCCATTTTTTTTCTCTTTCTTTTTTACTTTTTAAATTATGAAAGTATGATAACACATTTACAGGAGACTTGGAAAATATAGAACAAAGTTACATACGGTTCCACTATATATTACAATTTTCTAAGTAGACAAATTAAGATTTTTAATTGGACTTTCAATATCAAACTCAAAAGTTAACAGAATGAATATACAGAAAAGTAGAAGGATATGGTAGGCCTGAAAAGCACCATGAACCAATTCAACATAATTAAAATTTATATAATTTTCACACAACAGTAGGATACAAATTCTATTCAAGTTATCATAGAGTATGAACCAGGAGACACTGGAACATATCCAGGGACATAAAACTAGGTGCAAAATTCTTTAATCCATTTTGAGTTGATTATTGTGAATGGTAGAAGATAAGCATCCAGTTTCATTCTTTTGCATGTGGTTGTCCAGTTTTCCCACGCCATTTATTGAAGAAAATATCCTGTCCCTGTTGTGTGTTCTTGGCTCTTTCGTTGGAAATTAATTGACCCTGTATGTATAGATTTATTTCTTGTCTCTATGTTTTGTCCCATTGATCTATGTGCCTGTTTTTATGCCAATACCGTACTGTTTTGACTACTATGTTGTTAGTGTTAGTTGCTCAGTTGTGTTTGACTCACTGTGACCCCGTGGACTGTAGCCTGTCAGGCTCCTCTGTCCATGGGATTCTCCAGGCGTGAATCCTGGAGTGGGTTGCCATTCCCTTCTCCAGGGGATCTTCCAGCTTTGTGATATAGTTTGAAATCAGAACACATGATGCCTTCAGCTTTATCCATCTTTCACAAGATTGCTTTGGTTATTTGAGATCTTTTGTGGTTCCATACAAATTTGGGGGATTGTGTGAAAAAAAATCCCATTGAAATTTTGATAAAGGATTCTGTGGAATTTATAGATTGCTTTGGGTAGTATGGACATTTAAAAAATATTCTTCTAATTCATGAGCCCAGAATTTCTTTCCATTTGTTGGTGTCTTCAGTTTTTTTTTTCATCAATTTCAGTTTTCAGTGTACAGATCTTTCACTTCCCTGGTTAAATTTATTCTTAAATATCTTTTTCTTTTCAACATTATTGTAAGTGGGGTTGTTTTCCTAATTTCTCTAATAGTTTATTATATAGTGTATAGTTCAGTTCAGTTGCTCAGTCACGTCCAACTCTTTGTGACCCCATGAACCGCAGCATGCCAGGCCTCCCTGTCCATCACCAACTCCTGAAGTTTACCCAAACTCATGTCCATTGAGTCAGTGATGCCATCCAACCATCTCATCCTCTGTTGTCCCCTTCTCCTCCTGCCTTTAATCTTTCCCAGCATCAGGGTCCTTTCAAATGACTCTTCGCATCAGGTGGTCAAAGTAGTGGAGTTTCAGCTTCAACATCAGTCCATCCAATGAATACCCAGTACTGGTCTTTAGGATGGACTGGTTGGATCTCCTTGCAGTCTAAGGGACTCTTAAGAGTCTTCTCCAACACCACAGTTCAAAAGCATCAATTCTTCTGCAATCAGCTTTCTTTATAGTCCAACTCTCACATCCATACATGACCATTGGAAAAACCATAGCCTTGACTAGATGGACCTTTGTTGACAAAGTAATGTCTTTGCTTTTGAATATGCTGTCTAGGATGGTCATAACTTTCCTTCTAAGGAGTAAGCGTCTTTTAATTTCATGGCTGCAATCACCATCTGCAGTGATTTTGGAGCCCCCCAAAATAAAGTCAGCCACTGTTTCCACTGTTTCCCCATCTATTTCCCATAAAGTGATGGGACCAGATGCCATGATCTTAAGTTTTCTGAATGTTGAGCTTTAAGCCAACTTTTTCACTCTCCTCTTTCACTTGCATCAAGAGACTTTTTAGTTCCTCTTCACTTTCTGCCATAAGGGTGGTGTCATCTGCATATCTGAGGTTATTGATATTTCTCCCAGCAATCTTGATTCCAGCTTGTGCTTCATCCAGCCCAGCGTTTCTCATGATGTACTCTGCATATAAGTTAACTAAGCAGGGTGACAATATACAGCCTTGACGTACTCCTTTTCCTATTTGGAACCAGTCTGTTGTTCCATGTCCAGTCCTAACTGTTGCTTCCTGACCTGCATACAGGTTTCTCAAGAGGCAGGTCAGGTGGTCTGGTATTCCCATCTCTTTCAGAATTTTCCACAGTTTATTGTGATCCACACAGTCAAAGGCTTTGGTGTAGTCAATAAAACAGAAATAGATGCATTTTCTGGAACTCTCTTGCTTTTTCCATGATCCAGCGGATATTGGCAGTTTGATCTCTGGTTCCTTTTAGTGTATAGAAGTGAAACTAATTTTTGTATATTAATTTGTATCCTGTAATTTTACTGAATTTGTTTATTCTAGTAGTTTTATTTCTTGTGGAGTTTTTGTTGTTTTCTGTATATAATGTCACCTGCAAATAAGACAATTTTGCATCTTCCTTTCTGATTTGGATGTATTTTTTGTCTTGACTGATTTCTCTGGTTAGGACATCCAATACTGTGTTGAATAAAAGTAGTGAGAATGGGCATCCTTGTTCCTGATCTTACCAGAAAAGCTTTGAGCTTTTTACCATTAAGTGTGACGCTAGTTATGGACTTACATGGCCTTTACTATGTTGATGTACGTTGCCTCTATACTGACTTTGTTGAGAGTTTTTTATCAGAATGGATATTGAATTTTGTCAGATGCCTTTTCTGCCTTTATTGAGGTGATCATATGGTTTTTATCTTTCATTTTGTTCATGTGGTGTGTCACGTTGATTTGTGGATGTTGAACTCTCTTTATACCTGAAATAAATCCCACTTGATTGTTTTAATTTATTGTTGATTTTTGTGTGTTAGTATTTCTTTGAGGATTCTTACATCTATATTCATCAGTGATATTGGCCTGTAATTTTCTGTTCTTGTGGTGTCCTTGTTTGGTTTTGGTATTAAGAGTAATGAGTTTGGAAATGTCCCTTCCTATTTCTTTGGATGGGATTGAGAAGAATTGACATTAATTAGTCTTTAAATGTTTGGTAGAATTCACTAGTGAAGCCATCTGGTTGTGGACTCTTTTTGTTGGATGGTTTTGATTAGTTGTTCAATTTTCTTGCTAGTAATTCCTCTGTTGAAATTTTGTATTTCTTCATGATTCAGGCTTGATGGGTTGTATGTTTTTAGGAATCTATCCATTGTTTTCTAAGTTATCCAACTTGTTGGCATATAATTATTTAGTCTCTTATGATCCTTTGTATTTGAGTGGTATCACTTTTATCCTTTTTCTTTTATAACTTTTAGAAAAGTTATATTTTTAACAAATGTTTGGATGATTGAAATTGTAATAATTTGGGAAACTACGTTAGGAAAATAATGTCCATATCCTCAGGCTGACCCATGATCTATTGCCTCTTTTCAAGATGATATAATGTCTGTTTTTCTTTTGTTTTGTCCTTGTCCGAGAGCACTCCACAATCTCAGAATAAACCAAAGCCATCATGCACTCAGATGTGTGTGCCTAAACACACTGTGTGCATCTCCCTCACGCTCACATAACACTGCATTGCTTGCTTATACAAACAAACACGTAGCTGCTCATCAGAAGTGCTCTATTACGCCTGAAAGCAGGCAATGCTAAGGCCAACTACGAATATTAGTCATCAAGTCTGGACACATTCCTTCAGCCTTTTTCCTGCTAACAATAGATAGAGCCTGATTGTGTGTAGAGAAGAATATCTTTAGCCGTTAGATACAGACCAAAGACATTTGCAAAAAGATATATTGGTGAATACTGTGTTGAAATTGTGATATACAGAGAGATGTTCTTCAATAGGGAAAAACCTATAATGTATTAACAGGAGACTGGATTATGTCCACAGGGCACTTGTCTGGTGTAACTTGTAAAACTTAAAAGTCAAGAGGATTTCTCATTTGTGAGACCCTTGTGTAAGGGTATATAAACATTCCTTTGCATTTATAAAGAGAAATCTGGCTTCTACGCAAAAGAGCCTTTGCACTTAAAAAGACAAAATCTGATTTCTGTGGTTATTTTCCTAGTAAATTTACTATATTAAACACAACTTTTGGGAATCCCCTGGAAGTCCAGTGGTTAGGACTCTGCCCTTCCACTGCAAGGGGCATGGGTTTGATTATGGTCGGGGAACTAAGATCCTACATGCTGTGCAGCATGGCCAACAAAATAAACAGATAATTTTTATCAGGATTCAGACCTAAGAATTTTGTGTTATTGCTTATGGAGATGTATGTCATCCTGATGGGCTTGCTATCTACTTAGAGACCTTTGTAGAGTGGTTGGACCACTTTTGAAACTGAAAAGATTTTCTCACCTAAACCAAGGGTCTTAGAGTGTGGTGATTAAGAACCTGGGCTCTGATGATAGATCTCTTTCAAATCCCTGATCTACAACATATTAGCAGTGTGACTTTGGGTAAGTCATTTAATCTTTTTAAAGATCCATTTCCTTCCTGTCTGATTTTGAGGATAATATATGTAAAGCACTAAGCAGTATCTATTATACTTAATAAATGGGAACCACGTAATAGTTGTTATTACTGTGAGAACCAGTAATACTGTAACGGGCTACCTGAATGTACCTTCTTAATCCCCCAGGCTCTCAACTTTGGATAGCATTTATTCTGTAGAGCCATGGGGCCTTGCCTCAGACCATACCTCCCTGATGTTTTATCTTCTTCTACTTGATCAATTCTGCTTTGTCTAGGCAGGTGAATTACAAAAACAGCAGAGTGGTCATTTAATAGGAATGCCGTGAGCTTTAGCATAGCTTTAAAGTTTTTGGACAGAAGCATCTCAGAAACACATTGGTAATTTGGGTTAAAAGAAAAAGCTAAATGCTAAAAGTGGGCATAGCCCAAGTTACTGTAGGCATTTTCAAAACATCTGGGAATGTTTTAGAAGTTATCTATAATCCAGGTACAGCATAAACCTCTTTCTCCTTAACCTACAGCCCTTGGGACATAAAGAGCCTCTCTCTGCACTTATGAAAGCAGTTCTCATGAGTCAGTTCCATTTCTCATTTGAAAGGAAAACTCCTGCACCTGGGCAAGCCTTTCCCTGTAACAGAAGCCAAAGGCAATGTTTGGATCTACCATTAAATTAGAGCCCATTGGAAGTTCTGGAAACAAAAACCCCAATTGTTCTAGAAATAGCACTATTTAAAAAGTACCTGGCACACAGTAGGGCCTCAAGTTATATTTTCTGAATGAACGAATGACTGAATGAAAGGATGGATGAGGAGGTAACTTGGTGGTATCTCTATTTTTTGACTTCAGCAGCACCAGAAACTGTTCAGCCAGGTGCCACGGCCCAGCCTGCCAGCTCACATTCTTTGCCACACATTAAGCAGCAGCTGCGGAATGAAGACTGCTACCATGGCAAGCTGAGCAGGAAAGCGGCAGAGAGCCTTTTGGTGAAGGATGGGGACTTTTTAGTTCGAGAGAGTGCAACGTCTCCTGGCCAGTATGTGCTGAGTGGGCTACAGGGAGGCCAGGCAAAACATCTTCTCCTGGTGGATCCTGAAGGCAAGGTATCATTGACCCACACTACAGTTTCAGTCTTGTGACTCAGGTTACCCTGAATGATAGGTCTAAAACCTGATACTGAAGGGTGTTTAAGGTTAAGGTTTACTTTGTCTTGAACCCTCCAGCTGGAGCAGAAGTGGTAAATAGAAGCTAGTGGAGGAGTTTGAGTGGGAGTCACCCTAGAGAATCACTTAAAGGGCAGCCTCTTTCTGCCCTTCTTAATGCAATTCAGTGAATTAAATGAATACCTACTGCATAGAAGTTCAGGGATTCACAGTTAACTTGCTGAGTATCACACAGAGACTTTACTTTCGGGATGCTTGTAATTTCATAAAACAGATGCTTAAATAATTGAGAGTGGACAGAGGAGCCTGGTAGGCTGCAGTCCATGGGGTTGCTAAGAGTCAGACACGACTGAGCGACTTCACTTTCACTTTGCACTTTCATGCATTGGAGAAGGAAATGGCAACCCACTCCAGTGTTCAGTGTTCTTGCCTGGAGAATCCCAGGGACGGGGGAGCCTGGTGGGCTGCGGTCTATGGGGTCGCACAGAGTCGGACACGACTGAAGCGACTTAGCAGCAGCAGCAGCATAAGAATGGTTCAGCCAAAGCATTATGGTATTTCTCAGGATAGAGGGGGTGCTTTGGTTGAGGCTGACTGAAAAGGCTTTTTTGCAGGGTCTGACATGTACGATGAACCTTGAAAGAGGCCAGCCGTTTTAAAGGTGGACATTTGGAGCATAGGGAAGGATCACAGGAGCAAACAGAGCAGTGGAATAATATTAAACCAAACGAGGTATGGCTAGAGCAGAGGGTGCCTGTAGACATAAATGAGCCAGGACAAGAAAAATGAACAAAATAGTAAGTCCTTCTCTATAAACAATTACTCTAAACATAAATGGATTAACCTTCCCAAACAAAAGATGCAGAATAGCTGGATGGATAGCTGAATAGACAAGATCCAACTATATGTATGCTATTTATAGGAGACTCACTTTAGATTTAAGGACACATATAGGCTGAAAGTGAAAGGATGAATAAAGATATGCCATGCTAACCCAAAGATAGCAGAGG
This sequence comes from Bos mutus, assembly GCF_027580195.1. Taxonomy (NCBI): domain Eukaryota; kingdom Metazoa; phylum Chordata; class Mammalia; order Artiodactyla; family Bovidae; genus Bos; species Bos mutus. Next base: position 47,324,826 of record NC_091626.1, on the reverse strand, counting down.
TGGTCATACTTTTGTGACGCAAATATTTATACGAATAGGGACATGATAGACTGTATCAGAAAGAAACATGGCAAAGAAGTTGGTTGCAAATTTGGATTAGGACAAGTGTTTACCATTTTCCTAACTGGGAATGACAGTTTCTTTAAAAAGATAATTGGGAATGAGAAAATAGTTTACTAAAGGATACAGAATTAAAAAGTATCTTTACTTTTCTTTGTTCAGCCAGTTATCTCATTCAAGGATATGTCTGTTTTTACCCTGTGGTTGTTTATCCCTTTCAGAACTGTTATGATTTTGCCTAAATACATTTGTATTTCCTTTTCAAGGTGAGGACCAAGGATCATGTATTTGATAATGTTGGCCACCTTATCAGATATCACATGGATAATAGTTTGCCAATCATCTCTTCTGGAAGTGAAGTAAGCCTTAAACAACCAGTGAGAAAAGATAATAATCCAGGACTTTTGCATTCTAACAAATGACCATTTGGAAGTACCATCACACTGATGCTTCAGGAAAGTTCACTTTGTATTAGGACACAAAGATAATTCAAATTTGGTTTCTAGGTACATTAGAGCACAAACTGTGAAGTGTATCTTTCTGAGACCATCATGGACTAGGTCCTTTACAAAGAACTAAGAAAAATTGATCTTCAGAGAGTGAAAATCAGAAAAGGGGAAGAGGATGTGTCCATTTGAAAAGAAGTTATACATATGCACGGATGTCACTTTGTAAGGCCATATTGTGTTGAGAACAAGCTAAAAGCACAATTAAAATTTTACATGCTAAAGACAACTTGAATGAACTGCTGGGGCAGTGGTATGTGCCTTTCAACTTGATAATTTGGGGACATTTTCATATTGGGGAAATAAATTTCAAATGTCTTCATATTCTATAACTATAGAACCATTTGCCAAAAGAGTTTTTCCTTGTTATAAAAATCAGAAGCAATTTGCTTAATAGTTACTGACTTTATTTTCTATTTAGCAGCATTTTCACTGCAGTGTTAAAATAAATTTGACATTGAATTTGGACTGTGTCTGTGCCAGTGGAATCAAATGGAAGGCCACTGAAAGCACTGGTCTGTCTCATTGGCCCGTCCCGTTTGCTAGTTAAAAGCTTGGAGCCCAGCTTCTTTGGCCTAGTATTTCTCAATCTTTGCTATTTGGACTGTTTGCATGTAACATATGACAAGCTAAAGAAGCCAAATGTATCAGTCATTTCTGGTTTCATTGCGTTTCTCCCTTCTTTCCTCTCCCCCTCACTCCCCTGACTCCCCAAAAGAGCTCGTGAGTGCATGGATTTAAAAAAATGACAAACCAGTTCTTCATGGTCTGTCTCCATACTGGTTTTATTCTTATTTAAAGTACTGAATTTATTTTAAAGTATGGGGAAATATCCCCTTGATTGGCGGTGACTGACTCATAGTCCCTCATCTACATGTATCCTTAGCACCTTTTCTAGATATGACCAGACAAAATGTACCAGGGAGAAGACACTGAATGAAAAAGTTGAAAGGTTTGCCACATGTTGGCACATCTGGTAAACTGATGAGGTAATGAAGCATTGTGTAGGTTAAAGCGCTGAACGGTCTCAGTATGACCTTGAGCAAGTTGCTGAATCTGTCTAGACTCCAGATTCCTCATCTATAAAATGAGGGAGCTGGACTAGGTAAAGTCAGAGGTCCATTTTAGCCCTACCGTAATATGAGTTTATAAAAAGCAAATTTCCCCTTTATTGGGGGTTAGTGTTGATAACCAGTCTGTATAATTAGTCTGGAAACCAGTTTTTTTCCTTTAGTCTGTGTCTGTACTCACTGAGTTCATCATTCAGATAGCAGAGATCTGCAGCCTTTCAGTTAAAAACATTGGAACTTTGGGAAAATGTACGTAGTGGAGATAGAAGTAGATTTGCTTATTTTGAGTAGCAGAAAACAGCTTTGCATATAGAGATATGGCCATTACTTTAGAATTTTTTTATCATGAATTATCTGGACAATTGCCTTAATTCCACTTCACTTTGGGTATGTAGATAAATCTTTGCAATTGTGAAATATTTGCTAAATTTTAAATAAAATATGAGAAACTTCTTTTGGATAGAAATCATCAGAAATTAAGCACACTGAACTCTAATTATGTGAAGGTTTATGCTTTTATTTTACTTACACTGTCATTGGCTTCTTCGATATGTTGTTTTCTTTTATACAACTAGAAAATAATCTATTTTTCCTCAATTTTGCATACATTATAATTCTTGATTATTTGTCCTCGTAAAGGGGATCAGCATGGGTATAAATCAGTGAAATTTATGGGTGATCTAATTACCTTAACAGGGTTGTGGTCTCATTCTGGTTGAACAGAGTGATAACTGGGTTGGGTGGAGGAAAGAGTTCTTGATGCTGTTAGATGCGAAGAGAATGACTGATGTGAGCAGTATACATAGATGATCAGTATTTGTAATAGTATAAGTAGTTAAATGGGCAAATACTGTACTTACAGCCACAGGCACAGTTAAAAGAAAACGAAACAACAAAAGAAGATTGATTGCATGCTATTTTAATGTCACATTCTTATCTTCATCTATCTTAAAGCAGAAATCCATTTGCATATAAATATCTGTAAACAACTTTTCAAAAAAATAAATGATTATTGCTTTATGACAATTGACAGAATATGTCTGATGTTTGGGATTTGGAAAATTTATCGTTTGTAGAATGTGTCAGGGACCTGACAGGAAACAGATGGCTCACTTAAATTGGGTAACTGGAGAAAAGTTTAATAAACGGACTATTTACAAAGGTCTGGGCAGAGTATGGGAAACCACAAGGGAGGAGGCAGTGCTCTTCAGCCAGTGGTGGAGGAACGGGAGGGAGCAGTAACAGAATCTGCAGAGTCCTGTGAAAGGGCTGCCTATTAGGAGCTGTGGGCTACAGAGGAGGGGCTCTTAACCGGCCCTGGGGACTCCACTGGGAGGGGAGGCTAAGGGGCATTATACTCTCTGGGCAAAGGATAGCCTTTCAGCAAATGATGCTGGAGCAACGGTACATCTGTAGGCGTAAGAAAGAACCTCACACTTTATGTAAGTATTAACTCATATGGATTATGGACTTAAATGTAACATGTAAAACCATGATAACTTTTAGGAAAAAAACACAGAGGAAAATCTTCAGGATATGAGTCCTTAGACATGATCCATTAAAGGAAAAACTGTTATGTTGCACTTCATCAGAAGTACAAATTTTTGCTCTGTGAAAGCTCTGTTTAGAGGATAAAGGACAAGCTATGGACTGGGAGGAAATATTTGCAAACCACATATCTAGAATACATAAAAAAAATTTCAGAAAAGTCAACAGTAAAAATTCTAATTAGAAAATGGGCAAAAAAATGCATAGACATTTCACTGAAGATACACAGATGACAAGAAGCATGTGAAGTTGCCTCATTTCAGTTAGGCTCATTTCACACGCTAGCAATGTTATGCTCAAAGCTAGGCTTCAGCAGTACGTGAATTTAGAACTTCCAGATGTACCTTAGCTAGTAGGGAAATGCAAATTAAAGTCACAATGAGATCTTACTACACACATAACAAAATGAGTAAATGAAAAATAATAACAACACCATGTTGGCTAGGATGAAAAGAAAGTAGATCATGTGTGCATTCCTGGTGAGAATGTAAAATAGTACAGCCACTTTGGAAAGCAGTTTGGTAGTTTATTAAACAACTAAGCATGGAACTTACATTCAACCCAATAAATTATACTCAACGGCATTGGTCATACAGAAATAAAAACTTATGGTCCCACAAAAATTTGTACAGGAATGTTCGTAGTAGCTTTCTTTTTAATGACCTACAACTGGAAAAGTCCCAGATATGGTCCTTTAATGTATGAGTATTATACAAACTGTCATCCATGGAACAATACTCAGTAGTGAAAAGGAATGAGATAATGATACACATAACCACTTAGATCTGCAGAGATTTAGGCAGAGCAGGAAAAAAACCAATCCCCAAAAGTTAAGTACCATAGACTTACATTTATACGACATTCTTGAAATGTTTTTATAAAAGTATAGAAATAGAGTCAGTAGGAAAGAGGGAAGTGGGCACAGTTGGAAAAGGCAACATGAGGGACCCTTGTGTGATGGAATTGTTTTGAATCTTGACTGTAACAGTGTGGATAATTTGGCTGTCTTATTATACTACTGTTTTGTGAGATATTATCATTGGTGGAAGCTGAATAAAGCTTATAGGAGATCTCCTGTATTATTTCTTACAATTGCATATGAATCTATGATTTTATCAAAATAAAAAGTTTGAGTAAAAAAGTTTGGGAGTAAAAGATATGGAAAGAGATTGTAGGAAGATTGCCACTTTAACCCTTGGCCAATTCACTGAATATACTGAATCCATAGAACATGGTGGTTGGATCATCTTGGTAGTCCTAGGTCCCATCATTCTAGGACTGGGAGGGGTCATTTTTGGCTGAGCTGCATGAGACCACCTCCATTTCTTACTCACATGTAAATGTTGGATGTCTTCTCCAGAGACACATTAATAAGATCCAAGAATGGCAAACATAGACTGTCCAGAACCCCTCAGATCTGTTGAGCCATTTCTGTGTGTTTTGCTCCTAACTGCCTGCACAAGTGACCCTGTTCATTCTAAGGACAACCTCAGGCTAGGCGAGCTGCTTTGAGTTACCCAGAGCCAGAAGTGCCTGTGGGCTTCCTCTTCCCTTCCCTGGTGCAGGACAGAAAAACTCAGCCGATTACCCCATCCTGATTATACGCTAGAACTCCCTAGGGGGTCAGGCTAGGCCAAGCACTACTCCTGAAAGCACACCCCTGCCTGGCTTGTTCCACTTCCCTGTCCAGCTTCCTCAGTCCCTAACCACTTTCTCTGGGAAGCTCTTCCTTAGTAAATCATTTGCACTCAAATTTTCATCCCAAAGTTTACTTCTGGGAACCTGACCAGATAGAAGATAGAAGAATATAAAATAACTTTAAATTTGTATTCTATTACTGGACAATAATATCTAAGTGCTCAAATACATTAACATTTTTAATAAATCCTATAATTTCTTATAAATGGTATTATGTTTCATTTTGTTAATATCCATTGAACTTGTTATGTAGGCATATAAAACACCACTTTTATAATCTTGTTTTCCTACTTCTTTTTAATCTACAAGTTCTGAGTGGGCATGAAACTCAGGGGAACACTGTTCAAACTCTATATGATCCAAGCTTGCTCAAGTCAAAAGATATTTTAAGGTTCAGATTATCACAGAACCAAGGAAAAGATGAACTGTCAGGCTTTACAAAGTACAGGAACCAGGCAGATCCATGGCTCTGAGTGGCAGAAATTCATGATCATCAGTCTGAGTTTGCACTATATACGTGACACAGCTATGGAAGTGGTGTATTTCCCGTAAAATACAGAAAGTGTAATAAAAATCTGCTTCTCTTCTGTAGGGTTACAAACTTGATCAGTTTCATGGAGTTTTATTTCTGTTGTCTGGGAAGGAAATATGATTGGCTCAGCTTGGGTCTGGTGCTCACCTTTGACCCAGTCAGGTATGGCCAGGTCTTGGAGTGGTGGGGAGGTAATAGTGGCTGAGGGCAGGCGTAGATTCTGTGATAAGCTGCTTAATAAGGAAAGATTAATGGATGCTCAAAAAATTCTCTTGAATATATAATACTACAAATAAAAATCTGATATTCCTCAAATAACCCTGTTGAATAGTGTTTCTACATTTAAAAAGCTCTTTCACACAATCTTATTTCATCCTTGTTACAATTCTGCAAAGTAGATATTATCACTTCTGTTTTCAAATAAGACCTTTGAGGCACAGAAGGATTAAAGAGTGGACAAAAGCTAGTAGGTAGGAGAGCTGAAACTTGAACTTGGATCTTCTTTAAGTTCAATGCTCTTTTGAGGATAGTCCTCCTTATTACAGGATGACCTGATAGCTCTGACACCAAAGAGAAGGTAGGAAATAGGAAGGAATGATGGCTTAGCTGCATCTTCCTAAATGATCTGAATCAGAGGGACCACATCACAACAGTCATTTCCCCATGAAATGTAAAGGAGTTTGGTAGAGATAGTTCCTCCCAGCTCACAGGTAGGTCAAAATGCAAAGCATTTGACCCAACCTTTGACCCAAAACATCCAACATTCTATAAATAATCTTTGAACCATTCAGGGCCCCTGGAACTTTTTCTCTCTTTCTTCTCATTTGTCTTTATTATCCCAGAATGCCTCTGTGTGCTTGTGTTTCTCTGGACATGTTAAATGCATTCCTTGTGCCTTACCACACCTTACCTCTGTAGCATGCCTTTTCTATTTCTCCACACTTTACACTCTTCTTTTGGCTATCTTATTTCGGCCTATTTCTCCAGTCTTACCTTTAAATACAAGAATCTTTTATTTGTACTGACTACCGGGAGTTGGTGATGGACAGGGAGGCCTGGTGTGCTGCGGCTCATGGGGTCGAAAAGAGTCAGACACGACTGAGCAACTGAACTGAACTGAACCCTTCCTATTGCAACCACTCTTGCTAATCAACTTGCCTGTTAACTCTTTCTCTTATTCCAGGAACTTTCCCTGAGAGATCCTTCCTTATATGCTTACTTTTCCCCAGAATTAGTACTATCTACTCATATTGCATGTAGTAAACTACTTTTTTGTGTGTTATCACTGGTCTTTTTATGTAAGCATCTTGCACCTCAGAGTATGGAGTGGGGCTGGGATCATGCCTCCCATTTTATATTCAAGCACCTAGACCAGGAATTAAACATGATAGACAGTCAGGAAAATAGTGTAGATTATAATACGTCCATGCACGTGTCGGTGCTAAGTCACCTCATTCGTATCTGACTCTGTGTGACCCTTTGGACTACAGCCCACCAGTCTCCTCTGTCCATGGGGTTTTCTAGGCAGGTATATTGGGAATGGTTTGCCATGCTCTCCTTCAGAGGATCTTCCTGACCCAGGGTTCCAACCTTCATCTCTTAACAACTCTGGCATTGGCAGGCATGTTCTTTACCGCTAGCGCCACCTGGGAAGCCCATAATATGTCCATGCTGCTGCTGCTAAGTCGCTTCAGTCGTGTCTGACTCTGTGTGACCCCATAGACGGCAGCCCACCTGGCTCCCCCGTCCCTGGGATTCTCCAGGCAAGAACACTGAACACTGGAGTGGGTTGCCATTTCCTTCTCCAATGCATGAAAGTGAAAAGTGAAAGTGAAGTCGCTCCATCGTGTCCGACTCCTAGTGACCCCATGGACTGAAGCCTACCAGGCTCCTCCGTCCATGGGATTTTCCAGGCAAGAGTACTGGAGTGGGGTGCCGTTACCTTCTCCGAATACGTCCATAGCTCCACTCAAATCCATTTTTAGAGGCAGGGAGCTCTGACATTCTTTGTTTTTCATCTTTTGTCTTTTAAGTGTGTAAGTTTCACTTTTATATATAGTGATGAGATCTGGATTTCGGGATAAAGGAGTTGGATTCAAATTCTGTCTGTTTCACATGAACTGTGTAACCTTGAACAAGTCACTTAATTATTATTATTTTTTTGGTCAGTTTCTTCTACCGTTGAACAGTATCCTAAAACCTGTACTAGCCCCTCACAGGATTGTTGTGAGGAAAAATGAATTAGTGTCTGTAAAAGAAGTTATCAATGTGTAAAGCACTATGTAAGAGATAATAAACACTGTCCCTTCATGTGCTACCTCTCCCTTAACATGTTTTTTTTTTTCCCTTCCATCTAAGAAATAGCTATTTATGGATAGGGATCATTTAGCATCCTTGCTGTAACATTTCATCTTAACCCTTAACTTGGGACATTACAAGCACCTTGCTGATGGACTGTGGTGAGACGTGGAAAGCCCATAAAGCCTAGTTCTTACACACCTTGGCTCAGATTTCAACAACTGCCATTTACCTGAATGCCTTTTATTTGCTTTTTCTGAAACAAAAAGACTTCATTTTATTTTTTCATTCATTTACTCATTAATCAAATTTATTTTGATTGCCTACCAGGGGCCACAAAGCAAAGTAGTGCCTTTAGATGTTGTTGGACTTAGTGAAACAATCACATAGCAACTGACTATAGTAGATAGTAAGGATTATAGTAAGAGATGTACACTGTGTGCAGAGTGGAGAAAGATCATTTCTACCGAGGAAGGGAGGCGTGTGTCATGAAAGACTTCAGAGGAGGTACTCCTCTATCTTGAAGACTGAGTAGAGGGGGAAGTGGGCAACTCAGTAGAGGTGAAAGAAATAAGCAAAACAATACCACTCTGGGAATCAGGGGCAGCCTGGCCAGAGATTTCACTCACCTGTTGCTATGGATTAAGTACCTACTATGTGGCAGACCCTTATGCTTGGGTTACAGGGGTCAGTATAGGCATCAGGGGTGGGATGGTGGAGGTAGCAAGAGGCAGCTAGTCAGGTTATGAGCAACCTTTAACAGTCCTTTTACTCCATACTAATATATATGGGAAAGGGTTAAAAAGGATGTGTGAATCTGCTGCTACTAGCTCCCTCCTTGATAATTCACTGGAACCATTTACCCCAGGAGGTTAGACACAGTAGAGAGCTTTACTGCACACTGGGCTGCACAGTCTTAAAAGAACAGGTTAAGAATTGAAAGAGACACGTGTACCCTAATGTTCATCGCAGCACTGTTTACAATAGCTAGGGCATGGAAGCAGCCTAGATGTCCATAGGCAGACGAATGGATAAGAAAGCTGTGGTATATATACACAATGGAATATTACTCAGCTATTAAAAAGAGTGCATTTGAATCAGTTCTAATGAGGTGGATGAAACTGGAACCTATTATACAGAGTGAAGTCAGAAAGAAAAACACCAATACAGTATATTAACGCATATATATGGAATTTAGAAAGATGGTAACAATGACCCTATATGGGAGACAGCGAAAGAGACACAGATGTAAAAAAAGACTTTTGGACTCTGTGGGAGAAGGAGAGGGTGGGATGATTGGAGAGAATAGCATTGAAACATGTATATTACCATATGTGAATAGATCACCAGTCCAGGTTCCATGGATGAGACAGGGTGCTCAGGGCTGGTCCACTCGGATGACCCTGAGGGATGGGATGGGGAGGGAGGTGGGAGGGGGGGTTCAGAATGGGGAACACATGTACACCCATGGATGATTCATGTCAATTTATGGCAAAACCACTACGATACTGTAAAGTAATTAGCCTCCAATTAAATAAATAACAGAACAGGTTAACAGGGATACCTGGCATGCTGCAGAGTCAGACATGACTTGGCGACTGAAGAACAATATTAAGTCACAAGAACATTCACACTCGAGGAAATTCAGGTAGTAAATAAACGTGGAAAATATGTCATTTCATCAGTAAAGAAACACACATTCAAACAAGGCGGGACCTAGTAAGCAAGAAGACTCAGGCTATTAAGGTGATGGGGAAGCAGGCACCCATCACCTGAGAGAATCGGGTAAATGCGAAAATCTCTAAGGTTGGGGAAAGTGAGGGATTCTGTTGCAATTGGAATTCAGGCGTGGGGAGCGTAGTGGGCGCGAGACACTGCACCAGATGGTGAAGTGAGGGGCAAGGAGTTGGGGCGAGACCAGTTCCTCCGCGCCAATGAAGGCAAGGTGCTTGGGCGTCTCTAAGTAACTGATAAGCCCGCCCTCTCTAGAGTCAACACTTTCGTAATTGGCTCAGGAATCCACCAATAGGTACACAGGAGGAACTTCCCGCCACCTCTGGCGCCCGCTTTTAAACAGCCGTGTAATGTTTGCAACTGCGGGCGGATTTCTCAATCTAGCTTGAAAAAGGCGGAGACTTCCGCTTTTATGCCCCGTCCCGAGCCGGCATAACCCCGCCCACCAGGCCCGCGTCTAGACTGCAATTGAAGGAAGCGGCTGTTCCTCAATGGGCTCGGGGCTCAGTGGGCTCGGTTGTGAGTAGGAAGACGCTAGCGGGTTAGAGCCCGGGAGAAGTATTTCCTAGAAGGTGGTGTTCCTCTGGAGCTTGAGTGTCACCGTTGTGACAGCATCCGTGGCCTCCGGTGAGTTTCGCTTCTTGGCTGGGTTTGGGGCTGGGATAGGAGGAGGTGCGGGGTCCTTGGGATCCTGGTTGAGGCTTCCCGGAGGACTGATCTCCTCCCTCTCCAAATCCCGGTGTGGTGAATTGTTTGCGGGTGTTGGGGCTCCGCCTTTGGCTTTGAAGTGTTAGCCAGATCTCAAGTTCCTATTTAGAAATGACGTTTGGGAAGCATCCTCGCTTCCTCCAGACTGCTAGGGTAACCCCGAGACCCTGCCCTGGGGACCCCCGCCGTGGTTACCCGGCGCTGTGCCTGGCTCACAGTGGGTGCTCTGTACACGTGTGTCGACCGAGTGCAGGTGACCTGGAAGCCCAAGCCAGCAGCCCCAGGCATCCTGGGCTCCGTGGTCCTTCGGTCTCGCGGTAGCTGTTTGTTGTGCCATAGTTGAAGCCAAACGGAGTTCCTTGGTAAGGACTTGGCTTATTCTTCGTTCAGCCTGTGGTTCCCTACTCGCAGCATCCTCTGGGCACCCTGAATGTATTTGTTCAAGCTGTTGTCCTTAGTACTGGTCACAGGTTATTGTCATTAGCCTTTATGTCTGTTTTCTGTTCTTACATCAAGTCCTGATAAACTTTGTAATCTTGAACAGTGCTTGCAAGTAATTGCTGAATGAATAAAACAGGCCTCCTAAGCCTTAGTATGTTGCAAGTCTGAAACAGACTAATGTTCTCTGGCTGTTTCCATTCTTGAAGCTAACATATAAGCAAGTAAGTAGCATTATGGCACCCCACTCCAGTACTCTTGCCTGGAAAATCCCATGGATGGAGGAGCCTGGTTGGCTGCAGTCCATGGCGTCGCTAAGAGTCAGACACGACTGAGCGACTTCACTTTTCACTTTCCTGCATTGAAGAAGGAAATGGCAACCCACTCCAGTGTTCTTGCCTGGAGAATCCCAGGGACGGGGGAGCCTGGTGGGCTACCGTCTATGGGGGTCGCACAGAGTTGGACACGACTGAAGCGATTTAGCAGCAGCAGGGCACTTAAAAACCACTTTTGTGGCACTTAGCCTTTTCTGTCTTACAGCCATGAACTGAGTCTGATTTAATCTGAATTTTACCATATCCTTCCCAATGAGAGACAATGTATATGCACTTCCTACATGTGAATGCACTCAACTAAATGAGTTGAAATTGAAACCATAAGAAAAGTACAAGAAATAAAGACATAAAGTGTCAGAGTGACTAAATTCATGAAGGAACAGGATTGGGGGGGCATCTTGAAGCAAGTGTTATTTTTATCACAGAAAAAGTTGCATTATTTGAAGTAGGGTTTCACACACAGGGCCACTCACCTTTTCTCAGATATACTGAATGCTGTCCATTTGTTTAACATCTTTTGTAGCTGGTAGAGTTGTATTCATCAGTAACATGTTATATAAAAAACAAAACTAAAATGTATTGATTGACACACACTATAGGGCACTTTACATACACAAATCTTGTGGATCCTCATAACCAATCTTTGAAATAGTACAGCTTTTATTAAATAAAACCCTATTTTATTAATGAAGAATGGAACCAGTTGTGCAAGTTTGCACAGCTGATAAGCAGGTGAGCCAAAACCTTGCCCCAGGTTGTTTGAATGAGTACCCTCTTTCTAAACCACATACAGCCATGCTGTGTCCTTTAAGATCTATTTCTAATCTAAAGCTTTTCTTTCTATGAAACTTTTTTCAGCCTTCTTTTCTTCTTAGGCATAGTTATTTTGTGCTGTGTACTTTCTCTATTACAGGATTTGTTATCAGTTCAGTTCAATCGCTCAGTCATGTCCGACACTTTGCAACCCCATGAATCGCAGCACGCCAGGTCTCCCTATCCATCACCAACTCCTGGAGTTTACCCAAACTCATGTCCATCGAGTCGGTGATGCCATCCAGCCATCTCATCCTCTGTCGTACCCTTCTCTTCCTGCCTCCAATCCCTCCCAGCATCAGGGTCTTTTCCAGTGAGTCAACTCTTCACATGAGGCGGCCAAAGTATTGGAGTTTCAGCTTTAGCATCAGTCCTTCTAATGAACACCCAGGACTGATCTCCTTTAGAATGGACTGGTTGGATCTCCTTGCAGTCCAAGGGACTCTCAAGAGTCTTCTCCAACACCACACTTCAAAAGCATCAATTCTTCAGTGCTCAGCTTTCTTCACAGTCCAACTCTCACATCCATACATGACCACTGGAAAAACCATAGCCTTGACTAGATGGACCTTTGTCAGCAAAGTAACGTCTGCTTTTCTATATGCTATCTAGGTTGGTCATAACTTTTCTTCCAAGGAGTAAGCATCTTTAATTTCATGGCTGCAATCACCATCTGCAGTGATTTTGGAGCCTCCCAAAATAAAGTCTGACACTGTTTCCAGTGTTTCTCCATCAATTTCCCATGAAGTGATGGGACCAGATGCCATAATCTTAGTTTTCTGAATGTTGAGCTTTAAGCCAGCTTTTTCACTCTCCTCTTTCACTTTCATCAAGAGGCTTTTTAGTTCCTCTTCACTTTCTGCCATAAGGGTGGTGTCATCTACATATCTGAAGTTATTGATATTCCTCCCAGCAATCTTGATTCCAGCTTGTGCTTCTTCCAGCCCAGTGTTTCTCATGATGTACTCTGCATATAAGTTAAATAAGCAGGGTGACAATATGCAGCCTTGACAAGGTATCATAATTCCCAGGAGAAGGAAATGGCAACCCATTCCCGTGTTCTTGCCTGGGAAATTATGGACAGAGGATCCTGGTGGGTTACAGTCATGGGGCTGCAAAGAGTCCATAGTGACTTAGGGACTAAACAGCAACAGCAGCATTATTATAATTATTTGTATCATTGTTTCCCTAAGGGACTGTGAGCTTTCCATGGCTGATGTGATGTTTTAGATACATCTGGCATCTGGCAGACAAAAACCTGGTAAAATTTTTATTGAAAAAATGCATCTGTATAGAGCAATGTTCATTCAACAAATACTGGTTGTATGGACCTGCTGCTGCTGCTGCTGCTAAGTCACTTCAGTCGTGACCGACTCTGTGCGACCCCATAGATGGAAGCCCACCAGGCTCCCCCGTCCCTGGGATTCTCCAGGCAAGAACACTGGAGTGGGTTGCCATTTCTTTCTCCAATGCATGAAAGTGAAAAGTGAAAGGGAAGTCACTCAGTCGTGTTCGACTCTTAGCGACCCCATGGACTACAGTCTACTAGGCTCCTCTATCCATGGGATTTTCTAGGCAAGAGTACTGGAATGGGTTGCCATTGCCTTCTTCACTGTATGGACCTAGAGACTGTCATAGAGAGTGAAGTAAGTCAGAAAGAGAAAAGCAAATATCGTTACAGTTCATTTCATTTCAGTCGCTTAGTCCTGTCCGACTCTTTGCGACCCCATGAATTGCAGCATGCCAGGCCTCCCTGTCCGTCACCAACTCCCGGAGTTCACTCAAACTCACATCCATTGAGTTGGTGATGCCATCCAGCCATCTCATCCTCTGTCGTCCCCTTCTCCTCCTGCCCCCAATCCTTCCCAGCATCAGAGTCTTTTCCAATGAGTCAACTCTTCACATGAGGTGGCCAAAGTTTTGGAGTTTCAGCTTCAGCATCAGTACTTCCAAAGAACACCTAGGACTGATCTCCTTTAGAATGGACTGGTTGGATCTCCTTGCAGTCCAAGGGACTCTCAAGAGTCTTCTCCAACACCACACTTCAAAAGCATCAATTCTTCGGCGCTCAGCTTTCTTCACAGTCCAACTCTCACATCCATGCATGACCACTGGAAAAACCATAGCCTTGACTAGATGGACCTTTGTTGGCAAAGTACTGTCTCTGCTTTTCAATATGCTATCTGGGTTGGTCATAGCTTTCCTTCCAAGGAGTAAGCGTCTTTTAATTTCATGGCTGCAGTCACCATCTGCGGTGATTTTGGAGCCTCCCAAAATAAAGTCTGACACTGTTCCCACTATTTCCCCATCTATTTCCCATGAAGTGATGGGACCAGATGCCATGATCTTCGTTGTCTGAATGTTGAGCTTTAAGCCAACTTTTTCACTCTCCTCTTTCACTTTCATCAAGAGGCTTTTTGGTTCCTCTTCACTTTCTGCCATAAGAGTGGTGTCATCTGCATATCTGTGGTTATTGATATTTCTCCCAGCAATCTTGATTCCAGCTTGTGCTTCTTCCAGCCCAGCATTTCTCATGATGTACTCTGCATATAAGTTAAATAAGCAGGGTGACAATATACAGCCTTGATGTACTCCTTTATTAGTGCATAAATATGGAATCTGAAAAAAATTGGTATAATTGATCTTATTTACAAAGCCAAAGTAGAGACACAGATTTAGAGAAAAAACCTATGGATACCAAGAGGAAAAGGGGGGTGGGTGGGATGAATTGGGAGATTCAGACTTGACATATGTACATTATTGATACTATGTATAAAATAGATAACTAATGAGAACCTATTGAATAGCACAGGAAAGGCTACTGAGTGCTCTGTGGTGACCTAAATGGGAAGAAAAAAAAAAGGGAGATATATCTCATTCACTGATTTAACACTGTAGTTCAGTCAGTTCCGTTGCTCATTCGTGTCCAACTCTTTGTGACCCCACGGACTGCAGCACACCAGGCTTCCCAGTCCATCACCAACTCCCAGAGCCTACTCAAACTCACGTCCATTGAGTTGGTGATGCCATCCAACCACCTCATCCTCTGTTGTCCCCTTCTCCTCCTACCTTTAATCTTTCCCAGCATCAGGGTCTTTTCCAGTGGGTCAGTTCTTCACATCAGGTAGCCATGGTATTGGAGTTACAGCTTTAGCAACAGTCCTTCCAAAGAATATTCAGACTGATTTCCTTTAGGATGGACTGGTTGGATCTCTTTACAGTCCAAGGGACTCTCAAGAGTCTTCTCCAGCACCACAGTTCAAAAGCATCAATTCTTCGGTGTTCAGCTTTCTTTATAGTCCAACTCTCACATCCATACATGAGTACTGGAAAAACCATAGCTTTGAGTAGACGGATGTTTGTTGGCACAATAATGTGTCTGCTTTTTAGCAACTATATTCAAATAAAAATTTAAAAAAAATAGTACAAAAAGTTACTTGTAAAACAAAAATAAGTATTGGTTGGGTGCCTCACTTGTGTAAAGTGTGCGGGAGATAGATTTTAATAATTCTGCCTTTAGAGTGCCTATAAGATGAGGCAAAAACAATGCTGCTTTAGCTTTTTAATATTTCATGCAATTAAACATCCATTGATCTTTGTCATTGCAAGGAGGGAAAAGAAAACAACCAGGGACAACCAGATGAGTACTAAGTGGGACATATGACAGAACAGTCTTGGTAATAGGTTCAGAAAAGAAGTTACTTAAGAAGAAAGTATTAACCAGCTTGCTACTAAAAAAAAAGTCCTGTACACATACTCTGCATCTTGATTTTTTTTAATGATTAAAGTATAGAGAAATCCTTCATTATTTTTATTAGTGACGCACTGATGCCAAATTTATTCAGAAGTACTTTTGCTAGGGCAAATGCTCTTTTTGATATATTGATAGTTTTCAAGACAGTGTCCCCAATTCACACTTTCATCAGCAGTTGATGAGGATGCCTATTTCCTATAAAATAGCCACCACTAGGTGTAATGGAAGTTTTCCAGTAGTGGTTGAATACCATGTTTCATCAGTTGTCCATTTTAGTCTGAGCTGTTTGATTTCTTTTTTGTCTGTGCTGGGTCTCCGTTGCTGTGCACGGGCTTTCTCTCGTTGTGGGGGCTCCTCTTGTTGCAGAGCGCAGGCTTCAGTAGTTGTGGCCCATGGGTGTAGTTGCTTGGCAGCCTGTGGGATCTTCCTGGACCAGGAATTGAACCCATGTGCCCTGCACTGGCAGGCAGATCCTTATCCACTGTACCACCAGGGAAGTCCTCTTTCTCATTTCTTTGTGGGAATTGTATTTTGGTACTTTGTCTTACATTTTGCAAGTATTTTTCTCATTACTATTATTTTATCTTTATATATATATATATAAACATATTTGACTTGCTAATGATTGTTTTTGCTACATACAAATTTTTTTTTTTTTCTGGTGAAGTTTCTGTCAAGTTTTTCCTCTTTATGGCTTCTGAATTTATTATCTTGCTGTTTTTTTTTAAAGCAACTTCTTTTATTGTTCTGAATATTAAAGCCTCTGGTAGAGGTAATTAGTATATGATTACTATGCAGAAGAAACACATTAGCTTTTATTTTACATTTTAATTAAAACACTAATTATCTTTTTAGTCATTTTTTTTCAATGCCAAAGTAAGTTTATCAAATATACTTTTATGCCTAAAACAGTTTCTTATGGTCTCTGACAGTTTGCACTTTTCAGAAGGAAAGCTAATTTGTACCTTTTCTTCCCCAGTGGAGATTTATTCTTTCAGATAGTTTCAAAAATTTCTTCTTTATGATATGGTTTGGATTTAAAACACCATTCAGAAAAAGACAGTTGTGTCTTTTACATTTTCTTCACTTGGAAATACCTTGTAGAATTCACTTATCTATTAACTCTTCGAGAAAAAGTAGTTGGTTTTTTTTTTTTTTTAATAGCTATATTTAGCAACAGGCTCTTGTAAATCTCAATGTTCTTTTTCAGTGTTCAACAGGAGTTGATGGCAGGTTAGTGAAGGGTAAAAATCACCCCAAAACAAAACCTTCTCTCCTTTTACCTAATAAAAGAGAAGTTAATCCAAATTTTGTATTCTGGGTTTAAGTATAAAATTCAGGAAAAGGTGGAAAATATAAAAATTAGAAGCAGGAAAGATTATATCTGTCTGGACAAATCAGTCTTTAAGGTCCAGCTTAACTACATTTCTTTTAAGGTGCCAGGATTTAAAGGGGGTTGTACTTTCATTATCTATTATCTATAATAATTCATTATCTGTTATCTATAGTATTTCTACTGTCTTTAGTGAACTTGATGGTCACCTGAAGTAAAGTCCCTGGAGACATGAGCTTGCTTGTGTGCGTGTTTTCCCCTTACCACTTCAGCTAAACTCTAGCCTCGGCCCCATAGTCAGGTCTCCATCTTCTGCTGGTATACAGAGGGTTCTTGTAGCTGCTGAGTGGAGAACCCTCAGTGTCTGTTTTCCCTCTCAGTGAACAGGGGTGCGTGTCCCTTCCTCTGTGTTGCCCTGGCACAGGAGCAGGTCTCGTCTAAGAAGCAGAGGCTGGAAGGGTTTGTTGACATGAGGAGTTTGAATTCCTAAAGTTGAAATGAATGTGGTGGTTGTAGTGACCAGAGAGGAGAGGAGTAAAGAAGGTGAACCACAAATTAGAGCTTGGCCAAGAAATACTATTCAGTCCTTGAAAAACAAACAAAATTTGACTTATGGGAATTATCAGCATTGAAATTTGTATTTGTGTTCATGTGTAAAATCATATTTCATCTATTCTAATGTGCACATTTTCTTTTCATGTTTTTCTTAAAGGCTGCTCCCTACAGCTGACAGAATCTTAGTTCCTTGACCAGGAATTGAACCTGGGTCACAGCAGTGAAAGCACTGAGTCCTCACCCCTGGACTGCCAGCGAGCTCCCTTCTTTTCATATTTTAACATCTGCAAAGTTGGACCTCATTTTAAAATTAATGATTTGTCATAATTTAATTGGCCACATCTTTTTCTTAGCAGTACAAACGAAACTGTTATACAATCAAGGGCACCTTTAATCTGATGAAGTGGAATAGCTTTTGCTGTAAAGCTACATAAAAGTAGCTTACATGGCTTACATACAAGTTTGTGATCTTAGTCCTCAACTGTTAACATGCAGGAGCTAAGTTCTTCATGGTAAAATGTGTTTGGATTGCCAGTCTCTGCTTCTCATTTCACTTTCAACTTAATGACAGTTTAGAGCCTGAAAAGTGCAGTCCATGAGCTGTGGCCCAGGCTCACATCAAAGTGCATTTCACTGGCACACACATGAGTGGACTGAATAGAGGGCAGTATTAGGCCGTGTAATTGATGACGCCTGCCTGCTTTTTGGTCAGGATTCTTCAGAGCTTTGAAATTCTGGGTAGGTTCTGTGGACTATTAGGATTCCTAAGTATTATTTGAGCCATCAGCCGTGTTTTGACCGTAAGTACTTGAAAACCCATCTCCTACTGCCACAGCAGTGACCGTTCTCCAGGGAACACTTGCTGTTGCTTTTGGACAGTGGTATAGCTTCACATCCTTCACTTATGTTTTTCCTGAGTACTTTTTGCTAGAACCTGATTTGATCAAGCTTAAGAGCAGGACATTTAACACATTTTTGTTGTGTGCTCTGTGGAGTTTGCCAGGTTGTAAATGTTTTTTTGGGTAGCAGTCATTAACACAGCATATAGTGGCTCTCTTTCTGAAAAGCATGGCATTTGTACTGGTGATATTCAAAAGATGAAATAAGAACTTCCCTGGGTCCAGTGGTTAAGATTCCATTCTCCCACTGCAGGGGGCTCAGGTTCGATCCCTGGTCAGGGAACTAGATCCCACATGCCACAGCTAGCACAGCCAAATGAATATTTAAAAAATAATGAAACAAATTGTGGTGGATCCTACCTGTGTCATATTTAATACATCAAATTAGAAACTTTGAGTGTATTCTTAAAATTGTTATGTTTGGGCGTATCTATGCTTTATTATTATTTTTGTCTGTGGACAAAAATCTTACTGTTTTGAGTTATGTTTTCCAGACCACAAGAAAGGTCTAGTCATAGGTTTATTAGCTTTTGGCATTTTTTCATCTTTTTATGAGTTTCTGTTATAATACCTATTTTCTGTGAATCATGATTTAATTTGTAAGGACTCTCTTTATATTGATATTTGGGATACTGATCACTTGTCATGCGCGAGTTACATATAGCTTCTCCCCGGCTACACCTGTCTTTTTGTGTATAGCATCTCTTATGTAGTTTGCTTTGCAGTAGTTTTTGTGGGCTGTTTAAAAACTAAGCATCTTTTTGTTCCTGCAGAAGGACCATGTCACTAGACTTTGGCAGTGTGGCCCTGCAGACACAAAATGAAGACGAAGAATTTGACAAAGAAGACTATGAAAGGGAGAAAGAGGTAAGTTATTCAGAAGAAGAATTCTAAGCCCAATCTTAAACAATTTTATATTCTAACCAAAATTATATAATTTTGTGTCATTTCAAAGGATTTATAGTTCTTCTTTTCCCCTACCCTGAAACTTGATTGGCATTTTAAATGGTAGATGAGTGGAATGCTTCTTTTTTTTGAGACAAGAATAAAACACAACTGTGTATGATGCCATCAGTTAAATGGTTAGATTCTTTAAGATCTTTTCATTTAGGAGGTAGTGGTTGATCTTGGAGGCAGAGATATACTTGCATGGGCAAGTCAGCAAGGTTCTTTGCCTCAGGTATTCCACATCCTAAGTGGAGGCAGATGATAAACAAGTAATTTGTGTGAGTGATAATTTAGCACTGATAAATGATAGGGAAACAAAATATAGTGATATTAAGGCAGCCATCTGGGAACCAGTTGGGAAGGTCCCTTGGAGGAGGAAATGTTTGAGCTGAGCCTTGAGTCATGAGATGAAGCAGAGATACTGAAGCCCAGAAGGAGTACTCTAGGCCAAGATACAAGTGTTAAGCCTGGAAATTGAGAAGAGAAACCTCCATATCTGTGAAATAGCCAGAAGGCTGTGGTGTTGGGATTGTGTGAGCAAGGGGTTAGTGGTGGAGGCAGGTGAAGAGGTGCCAGATCATGGGATGTCATGGGAAGATGTTTGTATTTTTTTCTAGGAGTAGTGGGAAGCCAGTGGAGGATTTTAAGCAGGGAAGTGATGTCTGATTATATATTTGAAAGATCTTTCTGAGTGCTGTGTTGGGCGAATAGATTTAAGGAGAAAAGGAGTAAGTGTGGTTATACTTGGCCCAGTAGTAATAGTAGCAGCCGGTGGGAATCAGTTTGATGGTTATGATTGTTTTTAGTTTGAGTCAGATTTCTTGATTGACTATAATAACAGGTTTTTGTACTGAATGTTGATCTGACCCATTTTCTTTTTTTCTTTCAAGTGTTTTTTAAATTTTTTATTCATTATAGTTGACTTACAATGTTGTGTTAGTTTCAGGTGTACAGCAAAGTGATTTCTTTATCTTTTTAGATACTTAGATTCTTTTTTAGATTCTTTTTCATTGTAGGTTATTATAAGATGTTAAATACAGTTCTCTGTTTTATACAAGAGGCCCCTGTTTGGTTATTGCTTTTACATATAGTAGTGTATATATGTTAATCCCAAACTCCTAATTTATTCCTCCTCATCTTTCCCCTTTGGTAAACATAAGTTTGTTTTCTATGTCTGTGGGTCTATTTCTATCTTGTAAATTCCTTTGTATCATTTTTTTAGCTTCTACATATAAGCGATATTATGTTTGTCTTTTACCATCTGACTTGCTTCACTTAGTATGATAATCTCTAGATCCATCCATGTTGCTGCAAATGGCATTATTTCATTCTTTTTTATGGCTAATATTCCATTGTGTATATATACCATTGTATAAATCTTCTTTAACCATTCATCTGTCAGTGGACACTTAGATTGCTTCCATGATATGACCCCTTTCCCAATATGTAAAATAATCATTTTTAGTAGTTACCATGGGCCATTTGTATTAATCGGAAGCAATGAATGGGGTCAGTTGCCCACATGGCTGGCAATAGCATTAGGGTAGAGACAAAGCTGGCAGCTTGGTGGATTTTGTCTATAGATATGTATTGTTTGTTTGCACAGTGTTTTTGAAAAATTGAATCTAAATTTAAAGATTGGAGAATTTCATGTAGCAGTCCAGAGTATCTGGCCTGTCTTGAAATAGGCCACATGTGGCCTGTTTCTGCACACAGTAGTAGGCGGGCTGGAGCTGAGCAGTGGCTCTCCCATTCCGGCCGGCCATGGTGCCCCCAACCCCCAAACAAAACAAAACAAAACAAAACATGAACTTGTGCCCTTGAACCCATTAGCTTCACTCTTGTAAATTCTCTGCCAAGTCGCCAAGGGCATTAGAGTTTGTGACCTTTGCCAGGGTTTCCAGATTTTGATAGGGGCCTTCACAACGATTGTTGTGGCAGAGATGGGGTTGAGGGTTTTCTGTTACTTTTTGAACTCACAGCATGAGGTTTTCATGACCTTGATGGCCTTGGTAGTTCACTGGAATTTAGCTACTGGGATTCTTGAGAGGATCAGTTTGAGTAATTATTATACTAGACTTTAAAGAAGAGAAAAAATAATCCTGACAGGTGATTTTTTTCATTGGAAATGGTGGGTAGGATATTAGAGAGAACTTACTGCCAGGTGTATTGTGTGGTGAAAGTTTTAAACGCAGTATTGATTAAGGAGACAGTTAATTCTAGATGATATAGAAGATAGCCATTGGGATCATTCTTTGATAGGTTATGTGCTGGAGTAGGGAATTTCCAGAGGAAAAGGTGATCTTAAGAGGTTAAGTATTTGAGAGTAATTGTTTCTAGCACAGTAGAAGAAAATAGCTAGCTAACTTTGTAACATGATTACTATGGATAATAAATGTCATCCATATGTTAATGAATGTTAAATGTTAGCCAAATGTTAATAAAAAGTGTTTCATATTTATTAATAAGTATTTTACCTTTTTAAAAAAACAGCTGCAAAGGAAGAAGAAAGGTTAGAATTTCAGCAAAAAATAAAATTTAGAATTTTTCTAAAAATTCAGCCATATATATATTTTGTCATCAGTTGGTCAGTTTCATCGCTCAGTCATGTCCAACTCTTTGTGACCCCATGGACTGCAGCACGCCAGGCTTCCCAGTCCATCACCAACTCCCAGAGCCTACTCAAACTCATGTCCATTGTGTCGGTGATGCCATCCAGCCATCTCATCCTCTGCCCTTCTCTTCCTACCTTCAATCTTTCCCAGTATCAGGGTCTTTTCCAATGAGTCAGTTCTTCGCATCAGGTGGTCAAAGTATTGAAGTTTCAGCTTTAGCATCAGTCCTTCCAGTGAATATTCAGGACTGATTTCCTTTAGGATGGACTGGTTGGATTTCCTTGCAGTCCAAGGGACTCTCAAGAGTCTTCTCCAACACCACAGTTCAAAAGCATCAATTCTTTGGCGCTCAGCTTTCTTTATAGTCCAACTCTCACATCCACACATGAGTACTGGGAAAACCGTAGCTTTGACTACATGGACCTTTGTTGGTGAAGTAATGTTTCTGCTTTTTAATATGCCGTCTAGGTTTGTCATAGCTTTTCTTCCAAGGAGCAAGCGTCTTTTAATTTCATGGCTGCAATCATCATCTACAGTGATTTTGGAGCCCCCAAAGTCTGTTAGTGTTCCCATTGTTTCCCCATCTATTTGCCATGA
The DNA here is from genome assembly GCF_027580195.1 of Bos mutus. Classification (NCBI taxonomy): domain Eukaryota; kingdom Metazoa; phylum Chordata; class Mammalia; order Artiodactyla; family Bovidae; genus Bos; species Bos mutus. Next base: position 47,302,385 of record NC_091626.1, on the reverse strand, counting down.
AGTGATGGGACCGGATGTCATGATCTTCATTTTCTGAATGTTGAGTTTTAAGCCAGCTTTTTCACTTTCTTTTACTTTAATCAAGAATCTCTTTAGTTCTTCTTTGCTTTCTGCCATAAGGGTGGTGTCATGTGCGTATCTGCTGCTGCTGCTGCTGCTAAGTCGCTTCAGTCGTGTCCGACTTTGTGTGACCCCATAGATGGCAGCCCACCAGGCTCCCCCGTCCCTGGGATTCTCCAGGCAAGAACACTGGAGTGGGTTCTGCGTATCTGAGGTTATTGATATTTCTCCTGGCAGTCTTGATTCCAGCTTTGTCATGGCGAGTTAAAAATAATAAATCACCTGATCAAACCTAAGTTCATTTTCATACCAGAAACCTTTCTACCTCCTCAGTCTCCCTGACCCTACAAGTAGCAGAATAGTTTAAAGTCTTAAGAAGTTAAAAAAAGAGAATAATCTTTTCATGCCTGCCTGGTTGGGATTGCTTTGGGATTGCCAGGAAGATTAGAGTGTTAGCAGTGGGCTTCCCAGGGCTGCCTGCCAATGCAGGATATGCAGGTTTGATCCCTGGGTTAGGAAGATTCCCTGGAGAGGGAAATGGCAATCCACTCCAGTGTTCTTGCCTGGAAAATCCCATGGACAGAGGAGCCTGGCGGGCTACAGTCCATGAGGCTGTGAGGAGTCAGGCGTGACTGAGCAGCACACACACATACACGGCTAATGCACAGTGCATTACAAACTGAATCACTTTGTATTCAGTTCATTTGTGTAGGGGGAATGCTTACATTCCTAAAGATGTCCCAGGCAGGCCATATCTGTCTCATGGGCTACTTTGCTAAGGACTTGTGAGATTTCCCTCTCTGTAAATGGCACAATAACCACTTAGAGATTCTGACCATCTCGTATGAATGGCCAGTTGCTGATACAACATGCTTTACCAAGCCGTTTGATTTTGACACTTTGGGATCAGCTGGGATTTTGTCCACACTTGCCCATAAGTCAGTGAGTAAGCCACAGTCACCTTCCAGCCTCCATGCCATCCTAATTAGCAGCTCTACAGTGATGATCTGGATTTTACTGTTTCTATTCCCTCCCTTGTTTGTGTCGAAGAGTAAATGGAGAAAGTGCATTTAATCTTTGGAAAAGGAAAGAGTTTAGTAAAGTGATTTCAATATTCAGAGGACAGTTGGACCAGTGGAATCTCAAGACACAGACCACCACAGATAGCACATATTTTGAGAAAACAAAAAAAGAAAAACTCCAAGAAGTTTTCAGAAAAGTAAGGCACCATAATCATCTCTGAATCGCCACAGTTCTGAATGGTATATTGGCAAAAGTTTGGCCATTGTGTTCCAAGGCATAGCAGACAAGCGTATAACCCACAGCCTCACCAGGGTTTCACTGGAAGCTCCACCTCTTATACAGTGAACAGAGTGGATTAGAGTACAGGCGAGGGAGGGTGAGAATATGATGGAGCTATGCTATCATGTCAGTTAATATTCATATCACTCTTTCCTCACAACTTATTGGAGTTCATTACTTTGAGAACTACTGATGTAGCTATCCTTCTTGCAACTAAGTAGACCTCATCCAGAGTATTCTAGGCAATTTTTACTTGTAAAGCTGGTCTATAGAAGAAGAATTCAAAAACTCTTTCCTTAACTCATTCATAATGTAACAATAGTATCACTGACTCAACTGACATATGTTTGAGCAAACTCTGGGACATACTGGAAAGACAGGGAAGCCTGGAGTGCTACAGTTCATGGAGTCACAAAGAGTCAGTCACAACTTAGCTGACTGACCAACAACAGCAAATGTTCAGTTCAGTCGCTCAGTCATGTCCTACTCTTTCCGACCCCACAGACTGCAGCACGCCAGGCTTCCCGGTCCATCACCAACTCCTGGAGCCTACTCAAACTCATGTCCATTGAGTCAGTGATGCCATCCAACCATTTCATCCTCTGTTGTCCCCTTCTTCTCCTGCCTTCAATCTTTCTAAGCATCAGAGTCTTTTCAAATGAGTCAGTTCTTCACATCAGGTGGCCAAAGTATTGGAGCTTCAGCATCAGTCCTTCCGATAAATATTCAGGACTGATTTCCTTTAGGATTGACTGGTTTGATCTCCTTTTGCAGTCCAAGGGACTCTCAAGAGTCTTCAACACCACAGTTTAAAAACATTACTTCTTCAGCACTCAGCTTTCTTTATGATCTGACTCTCACATCCATACATGATACTGGAAAAACCATAGCTTTGGCTAGATGGACCTTTGTTGGCAAAGTAATGTCTCTGCTTTTTAGTATGTTGTCTAGGTTTGTCATAGCTTTTCTTCCAAGTGGCAAGCATCTTTTAATTTCATGGCTGCAATCATTATCTACAGTGATTTTGGAGCCCCCCAAAATAAAATCTGTTACTGTTTCCATTGTTTCCCCATCTATTTGCCATGAAGTGATGGGACCGGATGCCATGATCTTCATTTTCTGAATGTTGAGTTTTAAGCCAGCTTTTTCACTTCCTCTTTCACTTTAATTAAGAGGCTCTTTAGTTCTTTGGTTTCTGCCATAAGGGTGGTGTCATCTGTGTATCTGAGGTTATTGATGTTTCTTCTGGCAGTCTTGATTTCAGCTTGTGCTTCACCCAGCCTAGCATTTCGTTTGATGTACTCTGCATATAAGTTAAATAAGCAGTTAATATAAGTTAATATAAGCAGTTAATATAAGTTAATTAAACAACAAATGTAACAGTGTGATTTTGCAAAACATTTTCCACCTAAAGTCACTATGTAATTTCATCATGGAATATTACAGAGATATAGTTGTTGCTGTTGTTGTCATGGTTGCTGAAAGCCCCAGAGTTACTGGTAAAGCCACATGTGCTTTAAGGTAGATTGTCATTTTGCTGGAGCTGGCGTGTACTTTCTTCAGTGTCACCAGAAGTAGTTCTGCGATTATTGTTTGGTTGTCCTGTGGCTCAGTGGTAGAGAATCTGCCTGCTGTGCAGGAGATGTGCGTTCAATCCCTGGGTTGGGAAGATCCCCTGGGGAAGGGAATGGCAACCCGCTGCAGTATTCTTGCCTGGAGAATCCCCATGGACAGAGGAGCCTGGTGGGCTACAGTCCATGGGGTTGCAAAGAGTCAGACACGACTGAGCGACTGTAACTCACACAGGTATATATTTTGGAGCCTGTGGTTTGGGGTAGAAGGAATTAGTAATTTGTGCTTATCAAGATAATACTTGCTGATGATCATTCACTTAGTGATGATGTATTCAAAACCTGGAAAGTGATCTTGAGTAGAAAGATAAGTGGTTTGAGTAGCAGATGGCAGACAGAAACTTGTACCTGGGAATACAGATTTGAGTCCCTCTTGGTTTTAATACAGGTACTTCTCTGGAGAATAGTAAGCTCAATTGAGCTTGGAATGGTATAGTTTAAAGACTGTTTCCATCACAACGCCATTCTTCTACTTTTAACTGCCTTGTTTGATTACTTATGGATACATTTTTGATGTTTTGTCTCCACTAGGGGGAGTTGTAAAGCTAGCATTTGTTTGCATTTTATATTCTTTGATTTATTTAGTGCAATTTTCTTGTCATCACCTAAGTGAAGCAAAGAAACAAATAGTGGAGTGTTCATATTGTGTTTTTTTTGTTGTTGTTCATATTACATTTTGTTTTCCTTTAGCAATTTCTTACACTTTATCTGGGACTTTCCTGGTGACTCAGTGATAAAGAATCTGCCTGCCAGTGAGGAGACCTGGATTCAGTCCCTGGGTCGGGAAGCTCCCCTGGAGAAGGAAATGGCAACCCACTCAGTAGGACTGCCTGGGAAATCCCATGGACAGAGGAGCCTGGCAGGCTGCAGTCCATAGTGTCACAGAAGAGTCAGACATGACTTAGCGACTAAACAACAACAAATACTTTATCTAGATGGTGCCTTTGAAGTGTTTCCCATAATATATAGGTATTTTTCAGGAACTGTCACAGTGGGAACAAAAACACTGAACTCTGGCTGACACTCACTTGTATGCAAACAGGTAGGACTATGTCTTCCAGTGGCCAACTGAATGGCATGCAGAAGATAGGAGTGGAAATGGAGAGATTCAGGTTCCCCTGCCGGCCCAGGGGCTGTAACTCTTGCTTTCGTGGGCATGCCCCTCACCTGCTCTCGGCCTCATCGTGCTCACCTGTAGGAGAGATTTGGCTTGGAGGGTCTCCGGTGTTCCTTCCAGGCCTAAAGTTCTATTTTGTGTCACTTGCAATGTCGCTGATATTTGTCTAATAAATGTTGTTGCCGTGTTTCTTTTACAGATGTGTGGCAATCTAGGCAAAGTCTTCCCCACTAAGATTATAAAATTTGTTTTACCTAATGGAAAGGATTAAAAAAAATTTTTCATGTAGTGTAATTCATAGACTAAAGCTCCAGCTGCCAAGTTATTTGGCCCTTTGTCAGTCCCATATTGGGCCTTTTCAAGGATGTTTTTATTAATAACTTGGCTCTGAGGCTAAGATGCGGATTCTACTTAGTGTGTATCCATGAAAGCATTATTTCACAATTCATATTTAAAAATATCAAAATCGGTTCATCAGTGTACTTGTTGGGCAGCTTGTTCAGAAGGCAGATGAATGTTGTCCACTCCATTTGCTGCTGTCCTCTGGGGAGAAGATGTATTATATGCTTTGTAATCTGAGAACTCTTGCTTTCATGAATATCAAGGATTATAGACTCTGAAGACAGTCTGTTTAGTTAATTTAAGCTGAAGAATCTTAAGAAAAGGTTCACATGTTCCTTGTTTTACATTCCGCTTGAACTAGGCTTTTTGGCTGTTCTTTGTAGATTATTGTAAAAGTGTTTTGTTGCTAAAGTTCTTTGAGTAAAATGTCCTCAAATAATTTTTTTTTTTTTTTTTTTTTGCAGGAACAAACACACGAGCTAGTAAAGGGAGAGGATTTTATAGACTAGTTTAAAATGCATTTCAGTAGGGGTCTTAGCAATGCAAATTATCTTTTTTCTAGGGAAAGTATCTCTTTAATTATTAAACTCAGTTGATAACTCAATCATATCCCACTAAGAGGATTGTATTTGTGACCAAAAGACAGTATCACTTCCACATTTGGAAGTAATAAGGGGAATTAGGTCTTGCCGTTTATAAGGATTGTTACTTTGTTCTTGAATCTGTATTTGGTAGTTGGGTGGATCTTTAATGAGGAAATTTTACAGTTTCTAAAATTTTCTGTTGGGTAACAGGCATACGTTGATATGAAAATTTTGTGTTTTATGGTACAGGGTTCAAAAGCAAAATCTGTTTGACAGTTGTATGAGGAGGGCACCCTTTGATCCCAGGAATGGAAGCCTGGGGCAGGTGGTATTTTATTCCTGAATGGCCTTATTGGGAAGCTCATTTAACCTCTCTGTCCTCAAAGTTATGGAGCCAAGGATTATAGCCCAGCTATGACAAAGATCTTGAGAAATTTTTTGAAAGCGAATGAAATGATTTAAAAATGTTAGTACATTTTGTAAAATATTTTCTAAAACACTAGATACAGTAGGGATGTTTTGCTACTTGACAAGTTTACCTATGGATCCAGAAGCATTTTGAGGAACTTAATTGCTTATGCTCAAATTAATTTTCTTCCATGGATGCCAGTTTTGTTAATTTTGTGGTGTTGCAAAGAAAGCTATAAGAACTGCTTAATTATTGTGTAGCTTTTTCTATCTTTATGGGAGGGGGTGGAAATTGTACTGTTTAGATGTTCCTATTAAGGTTCTTCTGAATTATAAGGCTGTGTACTTGAACCTCATTGAAGGTTTAGAAGAAAATGTTTTTTCTTTATAGGAGTCCTTATTTGATTTAAGTATAAAACATTTATTTTGGTTTTATTCCCTGTGTTATATGTGGGTACAGTCTTTTTCCTTCAAGTTCTTGTAGGTGCTTTTTTCTGTGAATTTTGTCCTTGTAAAATCACTTTGCCACCTTTCTCTTGAGTCCCATTGTGGTATCCTACTATACTGATGTGTTCTCTCTTAGTGTTTGTTATTCTTTATATCTTTAGGTCAACTCTGATATGGCTAATTCACAAAATGATTTTTCAGTTACCTATGTGAGCAGATGGCCAATAAGTCAAGCTCCTGATCGTTAATATCAGTTCCATCAAGATAACTTTTCATTGGAATAGAATAGTTTTCTCTTACTTCATTTTTAGAGAAACCAGTGTATTGAGAACACCTTCAAATAAACAATCCACTCAATGTTAGAAATATGTATGTGGGTGAAGAAGTGTCCCCCTTCCCCACCTCACATACCCCATTCCATTCCCAAGTTTGACTTCACCAAAACTCTGTTAACAGTTGGGGCATTCTTTTCAGACATTTCTTAGGATAATTTTATTTAACTTTTACCATATGCATTTTAAGAATATCTTTTAAATTATAAATGTAATACTCAGATATGTTTTATAGCTATACTTCCTTTCTTTCATTCTAATGCAGAGAAGTAGGGGAAAAAACCTGCCATAGACTAAGCAACTTCTCATTTTTTTCTTCCGGATTTTTATAGAGTGTTAAAGTCTTTAAAACTGATATATTACATAATTTTATGGGATTGATTTATATACTCTGGAGGACTCGGTCAATTTACTAATAATCTAACTGATGCTTAGGTTTAAAGAGAAGTCATTATAAGCAGTCCTTTGACCCTTTAGTAACATAATGTTTGAATCTTCTGATTATTACAAATTTTAAGTCGTTATATTGGGATTTGAAGACATTTACAGATATTGAAATTCAACAAATTAGGTAATTCATTTGTCTCTTTGTCACAGTTGATCTTGGAACTTGAGTGAATTTATCTAGTTCTTATAAGGCAGAATGCTAAAGATGTGATTTTTCTGGAAAAAAAATTGGAGAGCAAAATCATGTGCTTTTTTGTCAGTTTTAGTTATATTTTTGAGAGTACTGTATCCATAAAAACCTGAAGCTTACAGCCTTCTTTCTACTCAACTGTTTATAAGAGCCAAGCATTGTGTATCTTTTCATCATTGGAATTGGATGGCTCTCTAGTAATTAGTTACTCCCCAAGAGGTTTCCCTCATATCAATGGCGCTTCTAAGGGCTTCCAGGGCCACCAGCTGCTGCGGCTGTTACCACCACCTGGGTACAGTGCATCTGGCCACTCCAGATTCCCAGGAGGGTGTCTAATTGCCAAGTCCTCCAGGTCTGATTACTGGTAGAACAGGATTCTGAGACTCAGATCTGCCCCCCGGATAACATGATACAGTGATGGTGCCATTATTATGACCTGCTGTGTTTGCCTAAAAGAAGTTTTAAAAGCTTTCCTGCTGTACGTGTATCTGAATCTAAGACCTCTAGCAAAAGATAAAAAAGATACCTTCCAATATGAATCCTGATATTTATGTGTTCCCCTTCCCCCAAGTGAACTGATGAATATCATTCCGGTGGAATTTAAGACCTTTATTACATAGAGAAATTAGGAAATTCTTTGACTTCTACAGTCAAAATCACTGGTGCCAAGGCAACTTTGGTTTGGTATCTTGGGTCTAAGCCAGTGTTGTATTGACGCTGACCTTCCTGTCTCAGTTGCAGCAGTTACTCACAGACCTGCCTCACGATATGCTGGATGATGACCTGTCTTCCCCCGAACTTCACTATTCGGACTGCAGCGAGGATGGCAGAGAGGAAAAGTAAGGACCTGAAACCCCTTGTGTTTGTATATCACAATGCTTTGAGTTTTTTTCTTTAGATAGCCTGCAGGCAATAATAACAGATATGATTGTAAAATTGTAGACTACTTCTTAATCCTTTAGGTAAAATTTGGAGGGCACCCATGTTAAAATCTTGAGGTTCTCTATGGTGTCTCTGTCCAAATAGATGATAGGCTCTAATTTAAAATACTGATTTTTCTCAAGCACACATCATTCTGAGCAATTGGAGATGAACTGGACTGAGCATCAAGTGCTGCCTAAACCTCCAAATGTAAATGTAAGTATCTGGCATGAACTTGACTTTGAGGGTGGGAATAGATCTTAGTACTTTTCTCTTACTCTTGTTATCTAATAGGCCTATAATGAGATTCGGGATATATGCATTGGAGAGAAAAGTGGCAATGGCTGGGAAGACAATCAAAGTAGAACTGAAGACCAGCATCCTGTCTACCATCCTGAAGGAGGTGGAGATGAAGGCGGAAGTGGTTATAGTCCTCCGAGTAAATATGAGCAGACTGATTTATATCACCTTCCTGAAAACTTTAGGCCATATACCAACAGTCAGAAGCAGGAATTTAATAGCCAACCAACCAATGTAATTACATTTTCAGATACTCAAAGGAATCATTTTCAGGTATTGTAGAAACTTGACTTTCAAGAAATTTGTGTATGTGTGTACACACAGTTGCTGTGTGTGTGTGATTAAGAAATGTTTGTGAAAAGTGCAGTAGTAACATTTAAGTACAAATAGTGCTGAGGGTGCATTTATTCAGCCTCATGCTGAATTAGTCGTGCAGTTTTCTCTTTACAGTCTAATTAAATCATCTTAAATGAGAATTTTAAAATAGAGACTTCATGGAAATAATTAAACATGAAAAGTTAAGTCTGTCAAAGAATGGCCACCTTCGTCTACTGAGGCTTCTGGCTTCTACCATTAACTCTGCTCCAGTGAAAAGCTATGTTCAGGTACCCTGATGGAGTTTAAAAATGGTTAATCACCTACATGAGACCAGTCAGTTACCTTGATCATCTAGCTCATCACCCTTATCACAAATTTTGCATCAAATACTTCAAAGATGATTATCTGTTGTGATGATACAGCAATAGGATGAATGTTAAGGAAAGAAATACTTTCCCCCTCTGCCTCTGGAGAGTTTGATGAATAAGACCTTAGGATACAGTTAGCTGCTGCTTAGATTTTCTCAATGACGATGAATGCCTCATTTCACAGTAGATATTCTGTGTTACCTGATGACAGGATAAGTTTTTGGTTGTTTTAAGGTGTCATTTCCCCTTACTTCCCCCTTACTTACTTAGTTTCCCCTTACTTCTCTATAAAATGTTATTCATCCCACAAAAGTTACTATTTATTACATGAGTCATTGTATTACACGTTATTGCATAGATGTGTTTTCTAGATTATTCTTAAATGTTTATTATATACAATCTCACTGGAATTCTTGAATGTAATTTATGGAATTGATAATATTATATGCTCAGAAGTACAACTAAAGTGTGTGAAATTACATATTTCAGACTTTATATGAACTTTACTAAGTAACAGTAAGTGCTATTTTTAAGCAGAGAGAGAGATATATATAAAATTTGTAATTGTACCACCATTAAGTTTTACAACAAGTTGTCTCATTCAGATAATTTTTGAAGAAAAGAGCAAATCGTAATTGTCAACTTTGTCTCTCACCTTGTAATAGCAATTTGGCATGTCACAAGGTCCTAGTTGTCAAGCTCTGGAATCATATAAAGTGACATATAAACCTTTTCAGTCTTCTGCCCAGAATAATGGCTCACCAGCCCAGGATACTGCAGAAAGCGACACATTTGAAGGCCTGCAACAGCAATTTTTAGGAGCTAATGAAAGTAGGTATCAAGTTTAAATTTCTTCACCGCCTATTTGGAGAACTTTGAGCACTTGGAGCATGTTCAAGAATTATGATTTTAAGGAAGATAATGAAAATTTTTGAAAAGAGTCCAGTTTTAAAAGATATATTCTGAAGTTTGAATAAGCTGACATGAAGTCTAGAATTGACTTCAAATATCATGTTGTTGGGGGGTAAGTTTGCATGGGGATGTAGATAAAGTGAGACTGGCCATGAGTTCACAATTGTTGAATCTAGGTGATGGTTTCATCGAGTTCACTGTAGTCTTTTCTCTACTTTCTTATGTATTTGAAATTTCCCTTAATGAAAAATTAACAGAAATTTTCTCAGGTGTATATTTCAGTCATTCTATTTGGTTAAGACTTAATTAGCTTCATATAGCATATCTTTCTTAACAGAAGCCTAAATTGGAAAATGAAATGTAGTTTTCTTTTCAATCTTAGATTTTTTTCATTATAGAAATGTAATTTAGTAAGTCAACCATTATCTTAATTTTTTCTTTTGGTTTTTAGAGTTTTACTGTGGACAACTTTGGTTATAAATGGACAACTTTGATATAAATGACTGTATACTCAGAATGAAAACTAGAGTTACATCTCAGGTTTAGTCCTGTGACACTTGCTAAAAAATTTTCTTTTGAATAGTATATGTATCGGTAAAAGTGCTACTAGGGAATTTTGAGGAGATCCGAACATTCAGAACTAAAAACCAAACTTGACTAATCTGAATCTTTGTTTTCATACATCCAACGTTTGTCATCCTACTCTCTGGCATGTGAAATAACTTCTAGTTATTGCTGAAGAGCCAGTGTGATTCTAGAATGCGAACACAAGTGTTGTTTTTGTATTACATTTAAGAAGTGGGGGGAAAAGTCATATCAGATATTCTGGGTTTCCTGGGCTGCATGCACCAAAGAGAAAACTGAACTCTAGTGCCCTAACTTCATGGTGCTGCTTCCATCTTATGCTCAGGCTCTAGGATAGTTGCAAGGGACACCTTTTCCCCCAGTGAGCTGACAGCAAATATGTGGGCAACCTCTCTCTGTTCCTAAGGTTTTGTGGAATGAAGAGATGAGGAGGTGGACAGTGTGTGTGGCATAACTCTTTTGGGGTTAAGTAAATAGACATCACAACGGTGGCCTGACACCTTGATGTTATTCTTTCAGTTCTGCTGTGTTCGGTTACATTTATATTGCCTGGTCATTTTGCATATATCACTTTCATCACTTCCTTAACAATCTGCATTTTTATCCCGTTGATTCATTTTTTGTTAGTTACACATTTGCCTAAATTTGACATCAGAGAGTTAACTAACTTAATGGTAGTGCTGAATTTAGTGATTATAGGTTCTTAGTAGTTTAAAAAAATGAGTTTGAAGAGAGTGGCAACCCACTCCAGTACTCTTGCCTGGAAAATCCCATGGACGGAGGAGCCTGGTGGGCTGCAGTCCATGGGGTCTCGAAGAGTCGGACATGACCGAGCAACTTCACTTTCACTTTTCACTTTCCTGCTTTGGAGAAGGAAATGGCAATCCACTCCAGTGTTCTTGCCTGGAGAATCCCAGGGATGGGGGAGCCTGGTGGGCTGCTGTCTGTGGGGTCACACAGAGTCGGACACGACTGAAGTGACTTAGCGTTATAGCAGAGTTTTCAGCCTTCAGTTGGGGGTTTCAACCATATCTCTTTTAAAAAAGAAGAAGACTGTTTTATTTGTTAGCAAATAGTAGCATTGTTCTTATAGGAAAATATTCATCATTGTGTAGTTGAAAGATTATCCTGCTTCTGCGAATCACTTTTTTCTTTTTCTCCCCAAGTGATTTTTAAGTGGTCCTTAAAATGACTTTATTTCTGAAAGAAGACCTCAAAATTTTTTATTAATCTATTTTTTAATTTATTAATTCAGCAGTTATTTGCCAGTATAAATGAGTTCATTCTTGCTTAAAATAAAATATTTTGAGAAGGATATCTAGAAATTTTCTTTGAAAATGGTTTTATAGAAGTCGATGTACTTCTGTTTTTCAACTTAATGAGAGCTTGGAACTCTATTCCATTGTCATTGGTATATACTTATTTTTCATTAGCCCAAATGGTAGTGATTCAGAGGTATGCATTAACTAGTGACTTTTCAGACTTTCCTGGCAGTGACCATGGAGTAAGAAGTACTTTTTTTTTTGCATTGTAATGAGGTCTACAATATTTATATAAATATTGTATAAATAAGTTTCACATAGTAATACTTATTTATGCTACATGATACACTCCAATCATATTCTGTCTTGTTATTACCAAACCAAAATTTGGACCTTCTTGCCTGCTTTCAATAAAGCCAATCTAACCAACACCTGGTTGTGATGAAGGAAAAAGTGTGAAAGTGTGTCACTGAGTTGTGTCTGACTCTCTGTGACCCCATGGGCTGTAGTCCGCCCGGCTCCTCTGTCCATGGAATTCTCCAGGAAAGAATACTGGAGTGGGTTGTCATTCCCTTTTCCAGGGGATCCTCCCACCTCAGGGCTTGAGCCCAGGTCTTCTGCATTGCAGGCAGTTTCTTTCCTGAGCCACCAGGGAAGTGCGGCATTTATGATAAGGTGCAGTAAGAGAAGTCCTGGACACCTGAGGCTTAAAAAGCTCAAACTCCTTAAATGGCCCCTTAAACACTGCACTTGCCTTCACTACAACCAGGTGTCAGTAGATTGGCTTTACTGTGTGCAGGTGAGCAGACCCAAGTTTTTGGCTTGGTAACATTGTTTATTAAAAATGCTAGTCACAATCTCCTGAATTCATTTCAGGATACCCTAAGTTGTATTTGCAGTTTGATAAAACATTGCCCGAAATGACCACAAATTTATATTTTGATGTTTTTATCTAATAAATTGTCTTTAATTCCCAAGCAGACTCTGCAGAAAATATGCAGATTATTCAACTTCAGGTTCTTAACAAAGCTAAAGAGAGACAACTGGACAATTTAGTTGAAAAGTTAGATGAAAGTGAACGTCAAGTTAGGTTTCTGAATCATCAGCTTCTGATAACCAAAGGTAAGAAGACAAGTGTTGGGTGCTGTTGTGTTTGAGGTCCGTAGAGCTAGATAGCTTGTTTCTAGTAACCTCATTTTAAATATGAAGCATAGAGATTTGATGCACTTGATGAAGGGCTCACGAGGAATCAGTCAGAGCAAAACAAAAATCTAGGACTTTTGACACATTGCCTTGGACTTCTTTCCAGAACATACATTTTGAGGTCCTCATTTTTTCCACCTTTTTTCTATTCTATTAGACTAATAGAATCAGAGAACATTATATAAATATGCTGATAGTATTCCATCTCAAAAAGCTGTCGATTCCTTATGTAGTTTACATTGGATAAAGTATTCCAGTTCCCAGAGAGACTTATGTTTAGTTTGCAGTATGTTTTCTGGGCCTATGAATTAGCATAACATTTCAATCCAAGTAAGAGTTAGTGATCCTGAACTGCTTTGAGAGTGCCAAGGAGAAAATGTGGTCATCTCTGGGAGAAGCGGAGTGTAAACACAGATTTCAGATTATAATTGCTCACTCTTTGTGCTTTCTGTAGTTTTGGTCAGTGTTGAACTCTCATTTGTAGAATAATTTTGTGACCGAACTCCAGCTTATATCAAACTTAATTGATAGTGAAAAGATCTTTTTGTAATGCTCATGAAATTTATTTTGAGAGAAGAACTTGTGAACTGTTACAGTAAAGTATGTGGGAAGAATGAAAGACTAGGTGAATTTATGAGGTCATTGAAAGTATGTATAAAAAGTAATTTTTCCTCAGATTATTTCTTTGATCAGCTGGGGCTTGTCATATCTGTGTAGCTTCTCAAGTAACAGATATTGAAATGATTTTTTAGGGGATCTTTTGGTCCCTAAAGGGATACAATAAGATTTTTGAAGAGAGCGGTTGCTGTTCTGTAAAAAAAAAAATTTTTTTGATGTCACTCACATTCTTTTTTTGAAGCTTTTCTAATTTTCTCCAAATCAAGTGAAGTTCATTATCTGAACTGAATTAAATGCAGCAACATTTATATGTGATAAAGATCTGATATTTGATAGATTGTGGCAATTAGGATCCCTCTGCAGTAACATATTACTTATATAAAATTTTTTAATGTTCTAGATGAAAAGGATGGTTTGGCCCTCAGCCTTCGAGAATCACAGAAACTTTTTCAGAATGGAAAAGAAAGAGAAATACAGCTTGAAGCACAAATAAAAGCACTGGAGACCCAAATACAAGCATTAAAAGTCAACGAAGAACAGGTAAATATTTGATCTTCATTATTTATGATAAAAAGTTGTTGATTACAATGAAATCTTAGTTGCTTAATGTTTTGTTTTGTGGGACTAAATTTGGGAAAACTTTGAAGTTTACACATTCTTCTCCCATAAGTCAGTTTGCATTTCTTTCCTTTTCCTTGGAGGAATGGGTCTCCCATTCACCTAGTCATCTATGCACCAGAAATCTGGAGGAGAGCTCAGCTTCTGTGTTCCTCTGTCTAGTCAGCCACTATGTTGTGTTGAGTCTCCTCATTTCTGTCCACACGTCCCTAGTTCAGTATTTTATCGTCTGTTGCAGAAGTCTCGTATGTAGTCTCTAATCTTTTACCCCTTCTCTTCTCTCATCTGGCCATCTGAGTAATCTTTCTGCAGCACAGTTCTAGTTATGTCTTTCCCTTACTTAAAGTCTTTCAATGACCCTGCTTCACTTGTGGGATGAAACAGGGTGTCAGGATGACCATCTGATCCTTGCCTTTCTCTTCTCTCACTCTTAAACTCAATAGTCTGTTTTTATGTACTCATATGTGCTGTCTCTTCACTGGAATGCCCTCTCCTCAGCACATTGCTATTTGATTAACAAGCCCCTGCTCAAGGCTTTTCTAAAGTCTTCCTGTTTTCTTCCTCAAGTCGGTTGATCACATCTGTTATAACAGACCTAGAATAATCTTGAAGGCCAGAACGGGTTGCCCTCATCTTAGTAACCTCACCACATAAGCCCAGAGCCTGGTACATTATAGGTGGTCAGTACATGGTGAGTGAGTTATGGTGTTCAAAATTGACCTAACCTCTGAATTTTTTTTTCTTACATATTTCTCTTTTCCTGCTCTGATATTATCACAAGTATAGTTTTATTTTGTGTTTTGAAATCTGATAAACAAGGGCTACCCTTACAAATTCTTAAAATATTTAGTAGCTCTTTTTTACACTTTTCCTTCTAGATCTTGCAAATCAACTTCCCATGCTTTATAAAAAGTCTTGTTGGGATTTTGATTAGTGAAGCATGGTGTTTACCATTTTATGGATGGTTAACCAAGTCTTGGCGAGGTCACATTACTTTTCCAGGATTACAAAGCCGGTTACTGACAAAGCATCAGAAACTGAATTTTTTGACCCCAACAGACTAGTCTTTGAAGTGGTGGCACATTCTTTGATTAATGAGAATGGTGGCCATTTGATCATGGGAAATAGTCACAAGTCTTTGGTAGCCACGCCTGGCAGTGAATGATTCATGTAAGTAATGCTGTTTTGGTGGTTACGAACAAAAGTGACTTGGTTCTAGATGAGATTTGTGGCTAGTTCCGAGGATGGAAGAGTTTAAACAATGTTGTCTCATGTCTGGTTCTTTCTCAGCCATCAGTTCTTAGCTAAAAACAGAGAGGACTCTAAAGTAGCCTATTGCTTCTCATTCTCACTCCCCTCTATTGTGCCGTATTTTATCACTCTGTTTTAAAACCGTCTGAAATTATCTCATCTGTTTACTTATTATTGTCTGTCCGTTTTCACCAGAAAGTAATAAGACTTTAGGCCTTGGCTGTCTTGTCATCCTGTCCTTAAGTGCTTGGAACCCTGCCTGGCACAAAGTGTCCACATCATTTACTGAACAAATGATGAATGTCTTAAGTAGTTTAAGTGGTATTGGGATAAATAGGCAATCTCTGGAAAAGAATGAAGAAGCGACCTCATTTGAAATTTTTCATTCTTATGTGTAATATAGACTATCATTATTTAAAATTTTTTGAAAAATGATAGTTATTAAAGAGTTGCTTTTATGTCATAATCTGCATAATCTTTTAGTAATCTTTTTATAAGTTAGAACTTGCATTTATAAAAAATAACACAGTATAAAATTAAATTAAAAATTAAAATTAAATAAATTTTAAAAAGCAACAGAACCACCAAGTACATTAATTTTCTATTGCTGCTTTAACAGATCCCCACAGGCTTAGTGGCTTAAAACAGCACAAATTTATCACCTTACAGACAGAAAGTCAGAAGTCTGACATGGCTCTCATTGGGCTAAAATCAAGGTGTTGGTAGAGCTGTTTTGCTTTCTGGAGAGCTGGGGGAGAATCCCCTTTTTTGCTTTTTCCAGCTTCTGGAGGCCCCCTGCATTCCTTGGTGTATGGTCCATTTCCATTTTCAGAGCTAGCAGTCACAATTCTGACTTTTTTTGCCTCAGTTTTGCTCATTAAAGGACCCTTCTGGATGCAGTGGGTCCACCCTGGTAATCCAGGACAGTCTCCTTATTTGAGGTCATCTGGTTAGCAACTTTAATCCAGTCACAACCTTAATTTCCCATTGTCATGTGACAGAACGTATTCACAGGTTTCAAGAATTAGAACATGGGTATCTTGTGGGAGTTGTCAGTAAACCTGCTGCACAATTACTTCTCCACAGCCATATAGTTACAGTTTAAAAAGCCTCCTTTTTAGTACATGACCACTGAGAAGTTTCATCAGTCTTTCCAGCAGCAGTTGTCTTTAACCTCCCTTCTGCCTCCCTCCCCATCCCACCCCTCATGTCTGATTCATTTTGCTTTTTGGCAGGAACCAACGCAATTCTGTAAAGCAATTATCTTTCAATTAAAAAATAAATAAATTTAAAAATTAAAAAAAAAGTTGTCATTTTTCCATGACCTAACAATTGGACTTCCCTCCAACACTTGGAGCACAGAGTGATGCAAACAGCATTGAGATGGGTGTAGAAGCAGCAGATTCCTTGCTTGGAACCCACATTGCCATTATGTCGTGCAAAATCTTCTCTCGCTTTCCTCAGACATGTCCAGATTCTTTTTCTCTGTGAATAATAGTTCCAGCAACCATGGGCCTGGTGGATCCCAGCTAGGGAACTAGAGCCACCGTGGGGAGACCTTTCTTCTCTTTGTTCTTGTTCCTGTCGTTTAGTCGCTCAGTCATGTCTGACTCTTTGCAACCCCATGGACTGTATAGCCTGCAGGCTCCTCTGTCCATGGGATTCTCCAAGCAAGAATGCTGGAGTGGGTTGCCATTTCCTGCTCCAGGGGATCTTCCCGACCCAGAGGCTGAACCCCACGTCTCTTGTGTCTCCTTCATTGGTGGTGGGTTCTTTACTACTGAGCCACCAGGGAAGCCCCTGCTTTCATTTAGTTAAGCATGGTTGAGTTTTAGAATTAAAATTCATGAAGATAGCCCAGTCAGAATACTGTAAATGTGTATCCTGTGTGTATTTTCTAGATGATTAAAAAGTCCAGAACTACTGAGATGGCCATGGACAGCCTGAAGCAGCAGCTGTTGGACCTGCATCATTCGGAATCGCTTCAGCGCACGAGGGAGCAGCATGAGAGCATCGTGATGGGCCTCACGAAGAAGTATGAGGAGCAAGTGCTGTTCTTACAGAGGAAGTTGGATGCTACCCTTACTGCACTGAAGGAACAGGTTGGAATGATTTCAAATAGCAACTATTATAAACAAGTAAAGCTGTGACTGACATCTTGCAGTTCATCATATAGAAATGCTGGGTGTTTGCAGTAGGTATTTGAGTATGAGTAAAATTTAAAAGCCCGAAGAGTTTTATCTATGTATATGCCCCGAGGGCATACTTTTGGAAATCCTTCCTCTGGTAGGACTGGTTAGTGCTTTCTCAGTTCTCATATTACTGCTTCTTCATTTGTCGAATATTTATGCATATTATTTATATGTCTTCAGTTCAGTTCAGTCGCTCAGTCATGTCCAACTCTTTGCAACCCCATGAATTGCAGCACACCAGGCCTCCCTGTCCATCACCAGCTCCCAGAGTTTACCCAAACTCATGTCCATCGAGTCGGTGATGCCATCCAGCCATCTCATCCTCTGTCGTCCCCTTCTCCTCCTGCCCCCAATCCCTCCCAGCATCAGAGTCTTTTCCAATGAGTCAACTCTTTGCATGAGGTGGCCAAAGTAATGGAGTTTCAGCTTTAGCATCAGTCCTTCCAATGAACACCCAGGGCTGATCTCCTTTAGAATGGACTGGTTGGATCTCCTTGCAGTCCAAGGGACTCTCAAGAGTCTTTTCCAACACCACAGTTCAAAAGCATCATTCTTTGGCACTCAGCTTTCTTCACAGTCCAACTCTCACATCCATACATGACCACTGGAAAAACCATAGCCTTGACTAGATGGACCTTTGTTGGCAAAGTAATGTCTCTGCTTTTGAATATGCTGTCTAGGTTGGTCATAACTTCCCTTCCAAGGAGTAAGCGTCTTAATTTCATGGCTGCAGTCACCATCTGCAGTGATTTTGGAGCCCCACAAAATAAAGTCTGACTCTGTTCCCACTGTTTCCCCATCTACTTCCCATGAAGTGATGGGACCAGATGCCATGATCTTAGTTTTCTGAATGTTGAGCTTTAAGCCAACTTTTTCACTCTCCTCTTTCACTTTCATCAAGAGGCTCTTTAGTTCTTCTTCACTTTCTGCCATAAAGGGTGGTGTCATCTGCATATTTGAGGTTATTGATATTTCTCCCGGCAATCTTGATTCCAGCTTGTGCTTCCTCCAGCCCAGCATTTCTCATGATGTACTCTGCATATAAGTTGAATAAGCAGGGTGACAATATACAGCCTTGACGTACTCCTTTTCCTATTTGGAACCAGTCTGTTGTTCCATGTCCAGTTCTAACTGTTGCTTCCTGACCTGCATATAGGTTTCTCAAGAGGCAGGTCAGGTACTCTGGCATTCCCATCTCTTTCAGAATTTTCCACGGTTTATTATGTCTTAGAAGATTCCAAACTGAAAAGAAGGAGTGTTCTGGGAGCTGGCCTGAAATTGAGTGGTTGTCCTGAGATTAACCAGGAGAAGACCTTTCATGGGTTTCCCAGTGTTTGGTTATTAACTTGTCAGTAAATATTTGCTAGAAATGATTCTTGGGAGAAGAGTTGATTTTGAGACTACTGTAATAAATAAGAAAGAGATTCTGATCTGAAATCATTTAGATATGAAAGTTGAGCATGTTTCACAGTTTTTATTTTAGCTTTGCCCCAAAAGGAATAAAATGTAACCCAGATAGTGGGTTTCCTTGTGCTCCAAAACCCCAGATAATCAGTTGAATGAATAAAATTTCAGGGATTGTCTTTCTCAGTGTAATTTCAGAATTAATTTAACCCAAGGAAAGAAGAGAAGAATATTAAAATGTGAGGTTCTCTAAATTTTTCCACGATTTAGGTAGAGTACTATAAAACTGCACTGCATTATTGGCAATAATAATTGTTTGTCGTTTCATTTTATTTTACTTTTATACGTGTTTATGTGAATTTTTATTGGATTTATTTTCCCATATAGATTTTTTAAAGATTCTTTTTATGTAGAAAAATACTGTGAATTTGATCAGTGTGAAGGATAAGCAGAGGGTGGGGAAGGACAAAGACTTTGACAAATTATTAAAGTCTAGAAAAAAAGGTAAAAAAAGAAAATTTATTAAAGTCTACTTTCTGTAATATTAAAACATAGAATTTGAGATATGGTTTTATTAAGCATGGCTCTGTTTGGGTGGCAGTGTGAAAGCTGCTGTGGAGAGTGGTGCCTCCTCAGATGATGAGAGGAGTCGGTATCAGTGGCTTTTCCACGTTGGTTTGGGGGTCTCTCCTACTGACTTAGGCACACTTACACAGGGGCAGCCTGGGAGCAGTTCCTAGTGTGTTTCAACCCCTGTACTTGTTCCATTCACTTTTCTCTCCTCTTCCAACCCCTCAGCCGAAGAATCCTAGACTAGAACACAGCACAGAGTCTTCATTCTGTGCTGCCTGGGCTTCGGATCCCTGAACCATACAGTGAGGGTGTTGAGTAAGGTCTTGTCTACTGTTACATTCTGTCAGTAACTTTCCTTTTTTCTTTTATTTAAAACGGAGCAGAGCATAGCGCTGATGTTCGCTTCTGCGTATTGTTCCATAACTGCTTTGCAAAGTGGTGATTCCAAAGTGCCTAGTGTTTTTTTCTTTCTGGGAATGCTTTTTTTTTTTTTTTTTTTTTATCCCTTTCATGCTGTCCATTTGCTATCATTTGGCTCAGCAGTATTTTTAATAAAAGGTCAGTTCATATTATCTCAGAATCCAAGCTGAGAGTCCTAATTGGAAAAGGTGCTGTAAAGATCAGCCAAGAGTCAGGGAGTTGGCTGCCTGTAATTAGGAAGATGCATGAGTGTGTTCTAAGGAGACGGGCAATTTAGATTTTCTTACCATAACTGGTAACCATACATACATACCGCCCCTTGTCCTCTTTTTTTTTTTTAATATAAAAGTTATTGAAGAGGAGCAAACTCTTTCCCTTTTTGATAAGCCTTTTCCTGCTCCACTCCACTCAGCAGGTTACAAAGAAGAATAAAACAACTCTTGAAAAAGAGTAGCATGGAAATAACTAGTTGATGTAGCAGATGAACGATGTAGCAGATGAACATGTTTGCGAATGTCTGGGTTCTCAGTGGCTCTCACATAGTCACACTGTGTACCTGAGTACATACCAGTGTTACCTGAGTAGATGATCATACATTGTATGATTTGTGAGTGACAGAGATTGTTAACCTGGCATCTCCTAAAGCAGTCCTGACTAGGCTCCAGGGGGCTCATGAATCTCTGAAATTGTGAGTGTGATTTTCTCTTGGGTGTCAGGATATGCAGTTTTCTTTGAGAACACCCATGAGCTTATTCAGATTTTTCAAGAGGTTCAGACCTCCCCCTTGCAAAAATTTGAAAATCACTGCTTTGTGAAAAACTTGCTCTTGGAGGGAAAGGTTATACTTGTAAAATAATCATATTATTTCATTTGTTCAGCAAACTTTTACTGAAACATCTAAACATCAGGATGTAAACAAAGTTTACATAGATTTAAATCTATTTTGAAGGACAAAACTCAATGCAGAAGCTACCTAATTCCACATGATGGGAGGAGTAGCAATCCATCGTATAATCGTGTTTATATGTGTTTTAATTTTTGTGTAACTCATGTATTTTGAGAAATACATGGCATGTAAAATTGTATTACTAATTTAATATTTCCTTTAAGTCATCAGCTTTTCTGGTAGAAAGGATTGTACACACACTCAACATGTAGCAGTTCTTGTTATTTTGGCTGAATTACTCTTGGGTTTTGTGTGTGTGTGTGTGTGTGTGTGTGAGAGACAAAGACGATGAGAAGAAATGAGCTCTTGCAGCTCATAATGTTCCTTCACTGACAGAATGCTTATAGCATGGTATCTCTGAGGTGCTTTCCTCCCAGGTGTCTCCTTTCTCTTCCATTCACAGAAGTGTCATATCCTAAGATCTCTTTTCAGGTGTCCGAGCTGACGTCTACTTTTTCCTGATACCGGTTGACATCTCTGATTAGCTCCTCAGTGGTTTAAGTCTTTCTTCATTCTGGTCTTCTTGAAATCTTCAGCTTCTGTTGAAGTCATGGACTTTAGTTTCTATGTTATGACCTTCAGCTGATCTATCTTCTAATCTTTTATATGTATTTAAGCGCTTCCTATTGACTGAGAGACTCCAGCAGACCTGTGTGCATGTGGCTTAATTCTCATTTTTTTTCCTTTGTGCACTACAAGTCTGTTCAATTCTCTTTCATCTTGTAGGTTCAGCTATTATCTCTTTATCACTGCAGTTGTCTCATTCAGTATTCAAAGACATCTGCCTCTATCAATCTTGAACTGAGTGTTCTTACTCAAGCTAATTGCGGAAAAGATAGAACCATTTATTTTTGTTTTGTTTCTTGGTGTTTAAACTGCATAGTTTTATGAGTATAATCTGTTTTCCTGAACTTGTCAACAGAAAACAGCATGGCTTAGTTGATTGTTGCCTAAGACCCCCACTGTGCCCCCTGCATTCTGCCATGTGCTTTTGGGGATCTTAGGTCCCTGACCAGGGATTGAACCAGAGTCTTGGCAGTGAAAGCCCAGAATCCTAACCACCAGGCCGCCTGGGGGACTCTTAATTAGATTGTGGCATATAGTCAAATTATTTCCATGGTCTGGCTCTTCACTATAATAGTTTTCATAATTACCTTTTCTTGAACTCTTTTGGGCCAGTTCTCAGTCTGTTGTAAAAGCTATTGCGACCTCCCCAGCACATACATGTGAGTTGTCTCCCCACCTCTTCTTGCTCACACATTCACATTGTCATGAATATTAGCTCATTCGTTGTGTTTGCCGTGTTACTCTGGTGCTTGAGAACCAAACTGGCCTGGGAATCAGCAGCAGTGTGCCAAGAGGTTTGCACTGTTGAATAAACATGGACCAGGTTCCAGAAGCTTCATTTTGCTCAAAAATTTGGTAGAAAAACTTTAAAGCAAACATGACACATTATGAAATAGAATACAAAATGCTCGTGAATTTTTAAGCTAACAGAGGGATCTTCAGAGTCTCTTTGCTCTGCTTAAGGAGAATGTTATTATCCCTATGAGGTGATGTATTTTCTATTTGTTACCGCAAGACATTATTAGGCTTTAGATTACAGTAAAATCAGTCCCCAAATGCCTTCTCTCTGTCTCAAAGTCCTTTCTTGATATGCCTCTTACTATTTATTTTCTTCGGGCTTTTTCAGGTAACTTCAGCCATTTACCTTGATTTACTTCTGTGCCTCTCACATGCTCTGCTATTTGCCTGGAATTCAGCCTGTGTCACACTTCTTGAATGAGAGAGATGATGATTTCTTCTGCCTGGCTTTGGGATTCCCATGGCTTATTACTTCTAAACACAGTTTCTTTTTGTAGACATTTGAATATATTATATACCTGTTCTAGATTCTCTATATATCCCCATGTAATTACACATGTGCACACATTTATCCTGTTTTTCTTTGTCATTTTTCAAATGTTTTTTGTAGCATTCACTATGTATAAGGCACTATATAGGCACCTTCAAAGAGACTGTTAAGAGAAAAAAGACATATAAAAGATGGAAAAACATGAGAGAAACAGATCAGGTTTAAAACCAGTTCAGAAGAGGGAGAGCTACTTTTTGGCTATTCAGAATAGAGTGAGTTTCCATGTGTTCTGTCTGTATCCTTGCTGACTTGGGACACAGAGTCCGTGGTTCAAGGTGGTTTGCCTAGTGTGTACACACAATTATACTGAGAGTGTAAAATGCAAATAGGGATGTAATACATTTCCTTTGGCTTGAATAAAATCCAGTTTTATAATAACAGTGTCTTAGGTATATAGAGCAGAGAGAGACTTTAGAAGCCATCAGATTCAAATTCAACCTAAATGAAAAACAGACTGAGCAGTTGGTGACTGACCAGTTTGTTCTCCTGACTCAAACTTGTGCACTTGACCTTGGAAAAGAGGTGATCCTGTCAGGTAATGATTTTATATTTGACTTAAAATCCAAAGATGTAAGGTCATAATTGTTAGTTTAATATACAATAACTGATTATGAAGAGGACTTCTTGGATGCTTTTTCTGTTTAGGAAGATATCTGCTGTCATTTGAAAGATCAGGTTAAACAATTGGAAAGGAATCAAGAGGCAACCAGATTAGAGAAGACTGAGATCATTAACAGATTGACGAGAAGCCTGGAGGAGAGTCAGAAGCAGTGTGCCAACCTGCTGCACTCAGGTGGGTGTCTGTGTGGGTGCTGGCTCCCCAGAAGGCTAGGAGAAAATGTGGAGCGGGCATAGTAGGATCCATGAATTACTATAAAAATCCAGAAAAAAACAGAAAAGTTCATCAGTGACAATTTTTCTG
Organism: Bos mutus; assembly: GCF_027580195.1. NCBI lineage: Eukaryota > Metazoa > Chordata > Mammalia > Artiodactyla > Bovidae > Bos > Bos mutus. Next base: position 47,278,797 of record NC_091626.1, on the reverse strand, counting down.
AACATTGTTACTGCTGTATGTCTCTGAAGATGTGGTGTATTTTCCATTAGACAGTTGGGGAAATCCAGACAAGTATAAAGTAGAAAATAAAAATAGCCAATAATCCTACTATGCAGAGACAACTGTTAATGTTGTTCACAAATGAACATGTATAGACAGTTCCCTGCTTCTGTACCTAGTACATTTTAAAACAAATCAAAGCTGAATGTGCAAAAATTGAATAATTTAGACGACAGGTACAATGTTTGAAGAATGGGTTATTCAAAAGTTGAAGTCTGTCTAAATGTGTGTGTGTGTGTATGTGTGTGTTTTGGTGGGGACAAAATTCGCATCATACTCCATTTAGGTCATTTCAGTTTTGTATCCTTTGTTCCACATGGCATTACTTACTGAACCTTTTTTGGTTGCCATTAAAGGCTTTGAAAATATGATTTTCTTTAGTTGCCTAATACTCCATCATTACTTTGCTTAACCATTTCTTAGATGCTCATTTTCTTCTGAAGAAACCCAATAACGTCCTTTTTAAGTGGGAACCTTTAAACCATTTAAAATATTAGGTTACTGGAGTTTCAAGGGTACAATCCTAGTTCGCCTCTTATATCTGTAGAGGTGGGAGTGGTGGAAATAAAAGCACTCAGAAAGAAGCTAAAGGCAGCAAGATGTGGTTTTCTTATTGGAAGGTAGAAATGGGTTCTAAAGAATTTTCACTTCGGCGATCTGTGAGCTAGAATGTTCTGCTCCTATTAAAGGACTTGTGGAGTGTTAAGGTCTGTAGACATGGCTGGTTTAATTAAAGACATGGCAAGGTCACAATAGCCCATGTCTTCAACTTCTCGAGGACCTTTGGGCAGCCGTACTAAATCTTGAAAATGTCAGCACCACACATATGCTTTCTGAGTCCCACCGGCTATAGCCTTGGTGGATGCAAGTTCTTCTGTATATCATAGGCAGTTTGTTCCTTTACATCTGACGTATTCTGTGGTTCTTTCTCCCACAGGCTCAGTACAGGAGGTGGCTCAGCTCCAGCTCCAGCTGCAGCAAGCACAAAAGGCACTCGCTATGAGTGAAAACATGAGCAAGGCTTTGCAGGTGAGTGTTGCCACTAGGAAGAGACTTTCTGGGTAACTGAATTAGGCGATGGTTACCTCACCTTTCTGAACCTTGGATTTCTCTGTATATGGTGGCTGGACCATCTCCAATCCAGCCCACAGGAGTCATTCATAACCTTACCCATACAGCTGGGTAGCCAGGTCTGCCCACCTGTGGAGCAAGGGACCCATCCCTTCCTTCACATGGCACGTCCTTTCATCTTGGGGAGTGTCCCAGAGTTAGGTTTATCTACAGATGTGGGAAACCTACAGTTCAACTGCAGTCTTCTCACATCCTCCTCCAGTACCAGTTATGTTTCCCCCGGAGGAAGAGTTCAGTATCCCCTCCCTGGAAAGATGTATAGTATTTTGTGCCTTTTCACCACTGGCAGACTAAACCAGTCTCCTCTGTCCACTACTCTTAGTCAACATGCACTGCCGCCAGCTTCTCAGCTCAAGGGAGGCTTTTTGTGGAGGATGGAATGTCAGTGAGGGAGATGTGAGAGAGGTGTTTACATCTGCTTTCTCATTCACTTTATTTGTTCATTCAGTTTACCTGAAAATCTTGATATATGCTGGCCTTTACATTTTTAATGTATGCCAAAACATGTATTTGAAGTAGCATTTCTGCCTTCTGTTGATCATTAAAATGAACTTTGAAGAATAGAAAGAATGACTGATTCCTTCTTATAAAAAATGAAAATGGCTTTCAATTATTTTGTGTTTTAGGAAGAATTAAAAGAACTAAAAGATGAAATTTCTCTCTATGAATCTGCTGCAAAACTAGGAATACTTCCAAGTGACTCAGAAGGAGAATTAAATATAGAACTAACTGAATCGTATGTTGATTTGGGTATTAAGAAAGTCAACTGGAAAAAATCCAAAGTTAAGAGGTATGGAGAAAATACTTTACTATAGAAGAATTCACATTAATAATATTGATGGTGCATAATAAGCAAGCGGCACCAAGCATGAAATGATCAACTGCCCAGGGGTTCCTTAGTGCAGGACAGTTTATTTTAGCAACTTCTAATGAACTGCCAATGTCAGAAATCAAAATGAACAGAAACCTCAAGAGTTGCCATTATACTGTCTTAATACCAATAGGCACGTCAGTTCCAATAAGGTAAAAATAATTTAGTTAAAATATACAAGTTAAATTCTACTACTTAAATTATGTATCTGTTTTATTAAGGCAAGAGCATATTATTTTTATTATGTTAAAACTGTGTTGAAAGCAGCCATTTGTCAATGGTATATGAGAAAATGAGCACTGATTTTCCCTAGGAGCCCTACTGTGACCTTATTTATTTATTTATGGCTATGCTGGGTCTTCGTTGCTGTGCACAGGCTTTCTAGCTGTGGCGTTTGGGGCTGCTCTCTGGTTGCAGCGCATGGTCTGCTCACTGTGGTGGCTTCTCGTTGTGGAGCATGGTGCTGTAGGGCACACGGGCTCGAGTATTTGCGGTGCCCAGGCTCAGTTGCCCTGCAGCGTGTGGAATCCTCCCTGATCAGGGATCGAACCCATGTCCCCTGCATTACCAGGTGGATTCTTAACCACTGGACCACCAGGGAAGTCCCTGTGACCTTACTTTTAAAATAGGGATTCTGTCTGTTATGCTTAATACATGTATTTTAATGCTGCTTATTTAACACATATATTTATAGGAATCTCATGGAAGGGTGTGCGTCACTGTCCCTGCTGGGCCTAGCGGGGAAGGGAGTGGTCATGGTAGAAGAGGGAGCACATTTAGATATCATGAAACACTTAAAAGATAAACGCAGGAAAGGATGTATAGTTTGAAGGATTTGCTATTTGGAAGGGACTATGCAAGGCTCTGGGAGTGGAGTACAGAAGATGAAAGAGACGCTCTCTTTTCCCACAGGGAGTTTATATTTTGTCTGATGAAGAGAGGGAGACATACTTGTAAGCCACTAAGTGCTGTGTGCTAAATGCAGTGCTTAACATACAAAGGGGGCATTTAGCCATATCTTCTTCTGGCCTGGGATAAAGATGAAAGATAGGCTTATTTGGAAGAGACTGCATTCAGGCTAAGGAAAGCCTTTCTTGAACGCTTTCTTGAATGAAGCCACCACCTTCCAATTTATAGTTTAAGACTGAGTTTGCCATCATTAGTGTTTAGTCAAAGTGTTTACTACCTGGTGTGTTTCAAGTATCATGCAACTAAATGCAAACATATGAATCCTCTGAAAAGTTTGTTCCATAGTAAGTTTTAGAACCTAACCTGTTTTAGTGCTGTGATTCCATTTTCAAAACAACAAAATGAGATGCAGTAACTTAAGGTCTCAGTCAGGTGATGCTGTGGGACACAATGTTCCATTAGTTGAGTGAGGTTCCACTTATCTGGAAGTCAGTCTTTAGGGACTGTCATCTCAACAGAGCACAACTACAATCCAGACAGACGCCAAGAAGCAAACAGCAGACCTAGATTGTGTGACATATTTGTTAGAAGCCACCATGGGGCTTATACCCCAGGGCCATATTGACTTAGATTTGTTGGTACCCCATGTGTGCATGTGGGTATATGGTAAGTCGCTTCAGTCGTGGCTGACTGTTTGCGACCCCATGGACTATAGCCTGCCAGGCTCCTCTATCCACGGCTCCTCTATCCATGAGTTACCTGATTTCCTAAGTGACCACAGAGTAAATGGGTCGGGGAGCTGGGAGAGGTGCTGCCAGGCCTTCAGCCGGCCAGCTCAGTCTCAGCAAGGAGAGAACGACAGGAACCCACAGTGCTCGAGCGGCCAAGCAGCAGGCTAAGCAGCTTTTATACATCTAGGCCTGTTCTGACCCACGTCAGAATGTCCACAATTGTGATCCTGAGTTATCAAAGGAAGCCTTCAGCTTTGGTTAGTTAATTATAAGCAAAAGAGGATGAATGCGCTTTTAACAGATTTACATACAAATTTAAAGTTAAAATGTAGTCGTCTGGAAAATTGACTGCTGTGAATGGCTCATTTCCTGTTAATGCTCAATTAATTCTCAGGGGCCAGTGGAAAGAGCATGGTCTTTAGATCTAGAATTGTTTTGAATCATAGTTTTGCCGTTTATTACTAACTTTCTGACCTTGGGCAAGTTTCTTGACTTTTCTGAGCCTATTTTCTTATCAGGATTTTTCTGTCAGGTAAAAGTATAGCATATCCCTTGGGGGCTTAAAATAGATAATGACTATAAAGGGCCTCATGTAATAAATTCTAGCACATATTAGACATTTAATCAGTGGTAGCTGTTACTATTATTATTTAAGAGATGCTTGGCTAAAATATACCATTGATCAGATTTTATATTAATCTTTTTTCTTGGAGTATAATTCTTTACAATGTTGTGTTTCTCCTGTACAACAAAGTGAATCAGCTATATGTATACATATATCCCCTCCCTCTTGAACCTCCCTCCCCTTAATCAACTTTTTATTGGACACATTTAATAAAAAGTCTTTGATCCTCATTTAAATCTTGGGGAAAACGTGGGAGACATATTATTTTAGAGTTGGGAAAACCGGAGCTCAAAAGAGCAAACTCCTTAGCCCAAGAAGACAGATGCTTAGCCACAGAACTAGTACTTCAGCCCAAAACTTGACTGTCATGTAAATCTGTTAGTTCATATTTGCGAGACAGTCAGACCTGTTTGCCCTACTTCATTCTTCTATGTTTTTTCAAAAAGAGGATTAAAGATTTAGTTTCTGCCAAAAAAGATGTCTCTGCAACTTATAACTTTAATTTATGCCATAATTAGTCTGGGAATTGGGTAAATAATACATGTATATATGTGTGTGTGTTTATATATGTAGGTTTATCTTTGATGTAGAGTTATTCCATCTTGACTTTTACTAAAATATATTTACTTTGCCCTTTCTATTTAATTAGTAATCATCACCCAGATCCTACAGTAATTTAAAGCACATCCCTGGGTTGTAGCCACATGTTCCAGGAAACAAACTCACTCAGAAGGACAATGCAGATAGTGGAGTGCAGTTTATTACACTGGCGGGCCCCAGGCAGAGTCTCCTCTTAGCCAAGGACCCCGACCTTGTGAAAACCTTATATACCCTAAGTGTACGTGCCCAAACCCACCTCCCCAAATTCCCTGAAACTAGGCTGAATAAAGGAAAAGAAAGATACAGAGATAACCTGTGATTCATATGTCTTAGGCCTAGGTAGTTAACAGTGGACAATTATCAATAGGCCTGTGGTCATACCCTAAAAAGCATAATAGAATTTATGATTCCATTTGGTTACACAGACACTTGGGGGTCTTTTAGGTGACTGAGGGTCTAGGTACGAGCCCTGGGGCTCTTCTATTTGGTGGCGGGGGGGGGTGTGCGGTCTGGTTTTCCAGTTGGTATGTCGTTTCCATTGATACTGGGCATATAGCTCAAAATCCACAGTCCAGCCCAAGATGGAGCCTGTTCTGTCTGTTTCCTCCTTCACCTGTGGATAATAAACTCTAGACATCACATGGCTATCATACCAAAAGGAATGCCAGTGTTCAACCAGGAAAAGTGAGGGATAACTAAAACAGGTGGTTCGTCATTGGGGCTAAGGAAGGAGATGTTCAGTGAAGTGCAGGATAAGTGAAGACATTATCTTACGGTCATCCCTCCCACTATTGGCTACATGGCTCAGTAGGTAAAGAATCTGCCTACCAACGAGGAGATACTACAGTTGCAGGTTTGATCCCTGGGTTGGGAAGATCCCCTGGAGGAGGAAATGGCAACTCATTCCAGTATTCTTGCCTGAAAAAATCACAAGGACAGAGTACCCAGGTGGGCTACAGTCCATGGGGTTGCAAAGAGGCGGACATGACTGAACACACACTTATTTACTTACTATCCCTCCCACTAATGTTTTAATGGATAAGAATTCAGCTTTGTTGTTGTTCAGTCACTTTCAGGAAAAAGTAAAAGTATTCTTAGTTCAAAGTGGGAGGAGGTACAGGAGAGATTAGGTTTGTACCTTTTCTCTGCTGAATCATGTTTCTTAGAACCAAAGGAAGCAACACTTTGCCAATGTTGAGAATTTTCCTTTTGTTGACTTGAGCTCCTTTCAAATCACTGACCCAAATTTTAGCGGCTCCAAGCTTTTATTCCCAACTACCATCTCCCTCAAGCTGCTGCTTAGTAAACCTTAAGGGTTTAGCCTGTGCTCTATTTCACATTCATGGAATTGGAGTAGCTAAATCTGCATGCAGCCTGCAGACAGCTTCCCTTCTTCCTTATTGTAGTTGGCTGTGAAGCTCAAATAATAAACATTTAACAAGTGGAGAGCCTTTCCCCTCCGGTCTTCTCAGCAGGTTTCATCAGGGACAGTTTATTTGGATTGAGGGGAACCGCCCTCCCCAGGGCTCACTAGTGAGCCTAATACAGAGCTGGTCACCACTGCTGACTTTTCCCTTTTGGAAAAGAAGAGAAAATTATTTTAGCTAGCACTTTCTCTGTGCTCTGACTTGGCTCCCTCTAGGAGTACATGGTGTGCTGTTTCAGTGGTCAGTGTTCAGTAAGAAAAGAAGCATAATTTGTTATCGGCTTGAAAGTTAGTTCACCATGTCGTATAGCACTGGAAGATGCATTGCAGTATGTTTTATATTTCTTATGTAAATTATATTTATCTCATGTATTTCTATATAAGTAGAAGTGGTTTAGGTTGGTGAGATCTATACATACACACATATTTACACTATAATACATATTTTAAAAGTTGTGTATACTGATAAACATGTAGTACATTGCCAGGAGCTCCTATTGTAGCATTAAAAAACCCCTAATATTTTGTTCATCTTCTCTTTCTCTTTCTGTATGCGTACATGTATGTATATACACAGTATGCATATATATGTGTATATATATTTAATGTTTCATTTGGAATCATCTGAAACTGAAAATTAGAGAAATTATGTTAATCTGGATACTATTCTTTTTCCTTTTTCTTAGAAACAGACTTTAATTTTTTAGAACAGTTTTAGATTTATAAAATAACATAGGACAAAGAATTACCCCATACCCTGCATCCATTTTTCCCTATTAACATTTTACAATAGCATGGTACAACTCTTGAACTAATACTGATGAATTATTATTAACGAACATCCATAGTTTATTTAGATGTCCTTTGTTTTTACCTGGTGTTCTTTTTTGTTTCGAGATCACATCTAGGATACCCCCTTACATTTAGGAGTCATTTTTCCCTAGGTTCCTCCTGACTTTCCTTGTTTTTGATGACCTTGACAGTTTAAGAAATGCTGGTCAAGTGTTTTTAGGAAGGAAGACCCTCCTGGAATTTGAAGTTTTTCTCAATGGGTTTTGTGGAGGAAGACCGCAGAGATGAGGTTCCATTTTTATCACCTCACTTTAAGAGTACATACTATCAGCTGTTTATTTCTTCTCAAATGTAGCTTTCTCCTTTTTTATGGAAACATTAGAAGATACCAGTTAAAAGCAGCCATAATCTTACTTCCCCTCCCAGGAAGAAAACTACTATTAACACTTTGGTATATAACTTCCACATTATCTGTTTTGTAGGTTTCTAAAGAATAAAATATTATTGAATATTACTTTAAAATGTGTCTTTTAACTTGGTACATTCTGAAATCCTTAGATATCAGTAAATATTGTTGTAAACACTTATCAGTGGATATTTGGAACTATATTTTAGTAATACACTGTTTAAAAATTTTTTTTAAACATAAGTAATTTTTTTTAAACGTAAGTAATGCAGTATTGTAACTAAAAGCATACTTGTAGTCTGGTCTTTATTCACATCTTTGGTTTATTTCCTTAGATGTGGATGAATAATCTTGTCAAAGAGCATGCGTGTTTGAGGCTTTTGATAGGTGTTGTTACTCATATCGTGATAGTACATATTTCTCTGTACTCTAGGGACTGTTGAAGGTTATCGCTTCCTGTTTAAAAATTTTATGTAGTTAGATCCATCACTTTTCCCTTTTGATTTCTTGATGGTATTTTTCTAGTACTTTTTATAACTTTGCTTTTTAAACCTTTTAACATTGTAAAATATAACACATAAAAGTGTATGAAATATAAGTGTACAGCTGAATGTATGATTTTAAAATGAATTCCCATGGAACTATCATCAAGATCAAGAAATAAAACATTGCCAGCCCGTATTCCTCTCTCTAGTCACAACGTTGAGCTTGCTACTGTCTTAACTCTTAAATTATTTTGGTTTTCTTGTTATCTTTTAAAAGCTAGTTATTCTTGCCTGAACACTGTATGTCAGATTTGCCTTCATTTAGAGGGAACTCATATATCAGGTGGTTTATCTTTTTTCCTTTTTTCTGTAGTTTTATTTGATATACAGTTGGCCCTTGAGCAACATAGGTTTGAACTGTGGTTTGAATGTGGATTTTTAAAATAAACATAGTACATGTATTTTTATTTTACAGGTGGTGGAGGGGGGACCAGTGCCCCCAACCCTCCACGTTGTTCAAGGGTCCACTGTATTTCCAGGACCATAAAATTCACCCATTTGAAGTGTACATAGTTCAGTGCGTTTAGTATCCCCAGAGTTGTCCGTCTATTACCACAACCTCATTTTAAAACATTTCAGCTTCCCCCACAAGAAATCCAATACTTGTTACCAGTCATTCCCTGTCATCCCCTCTGTATTCACTGTGCTGTGCTTAGTTACTCAGTCATGTCTGACTCTGTGTGACCCCAGGGACCATAGCCTGTCTGGCTCTGCCCATGGGGATTCTCCAGGCAAGAATACTGGAGTGGGTTGCCATGCTCTCCCCCAGGGGATCTTCCCAACCCAAGGATCGAACCCAGGTCTCCCACATTGCAGGTGGATTCTTTATCATCTACCAGGGAAGCCCAAGAATGTTGGAGTGGGTACCAATCCCTTTGCCAGGGGAATTTCCCCACTCAGGAATCCAACTGGGATCTTCTGCATTGCAGGTGGATTCTTTACCAGAAGCTCAGGCAAATACTAGTTTTCTTTCTACCTCTATGGATTTTCCTATTCTGTATATTTCACTTTAATGGATTTATATAATATGTGGTTGGCTTTTTTTGTGATTGGCTCCTTTCACTTGGCACATAATGCTTTCACCGTTCATCCATGTTGTAGCATGTATCACTACTTCAATCCATTTTATAGCCAAGTAATATTCTGAATATATTCTGAACAAGTAATATTGTACAAATATAGCACATTTTGCTTGTTTATTCATCAGCTAATGGACATTTATTTGGATCATTTTACTTTTTGGCTATTATGAATAGTGCTGCAAATTTTGTTGTTGTTTTGTTTTTTAAATGTAAATTTATTTATTTTAATTGGAGGTTAATTATTTTACAATATTGTGTTGGTTTTGCCATACATCAACATGAATCCGCCACGGGTATACATGTGTTCCCCATCCTGAACCCCCCTCCCACCTCCCTCCCCATACCAGCCCTCTGGGTCGTCCCAGTGCACCAGCCCAAGCAACCAGTATCATGCATCGAACCTGGACTGGCGATTCGTTTCATACATGATAGTATACATGGTTCAATGCCATTCTCCCAAATCATCCCTCCCTCTCCCTCTCCCACAGAGTCCAAAAGACTGTTCTATACATCAGTGTCTCTTTTGCTGTGTCGCATACAGGGTTATCGTTACCATCTTTCTAAATTCCATATATATGCATTAGTATACTGTATTGGTGTTTTTCTTTCTGGCTTACTTCACACTGTATAATAGTCTCCAGTTTCATCCACCTCATTAGAACTGATTCAAATGTATTCTTTTTAATGGCTGCGTAATACTCCATTGTGTATATGTACCACAGCTTTCTTATCCATTCATCTGCTGATGGACATCTAGGTTGCTTCCATGTCCTGGCTATTATAAACAGTGCTGCGATGAACGTTGGGGTACACGTGTCTCTTTCAATTCTGGTTTCCTCGGTGTGTATGCCCAGCAGTGGGATTGCTGGGTCATAAGGCAGTTAGTTCTATTTCCAGTTTTTTAAGGAATCTCCACACTGTTCTCCATAGTGGCTGTACTAGTTTGCATTCCCACCAACAGTGTAAGAGGGTTCCCTTTTCTCCACACTTTCTCCAGCATTTATTGCTTGTAGACTTTTGGATTGCAGCCATTCTGACTGGCCTGAAATGATACCTCATTGTGGTTTTGATTTGCATTTCTCTGATAATGAATGATATTGAGCATCTTTTCATGTGTTTGTTAGCCATCTGTATGTCTTCTTTGGAGAAATGTCTATTTAGTTCTTTGGCCCATTTTTTGATTGGCTCGTTTATTTTTCTGGAATTGAGCTGCAGAAGTTGCTTGTATATTTTGAGTGGACATGTTTTTCAGCTTTTTTAGATGGTTTATATGGTAACTTTATGCTTAACATTTTGAAAAATGGTCAGTTTTCTGGAGTGGCTACACTGTTTTACATTGTCACTGGCAATGAACGAGGGTTTCAGTTTCTTTATATCTTCATCAGCACTTGTTATTTTTTATTTAAGAAACTATAGTTTCCTGGTGGATATGAAATAGTTTCTTATCATGGTGATTTGCTAATGATGTGGTTTTCACTTGATGGCTAGTCATGTTGAACATTTTTTTCATGTGTTGATTGGCCATTTGTGTATTTTCTTTGGAGAAATGTCTATTACATCTTTTGCCCATTTTAAAATTGGGTTGTCTTTTTACTGTTTAGTTTTAAGAGCTATTTATATATCCTGAATTTAAGTCCCTTGTCAGATACATGATTTGCCTATATTTTTTCCTATTGAGTGAGCTGTCTTTTCTCTTTCTTGATAGCATGCTTTGAAGCACAAAAGCCTTCAATTTTATGGAGGCTAATTTACGATTTTTTTTCCCTTGGTTGCCTGTACATTTCTAAGAAACCATTCTTTAATCTGAGATTCTGAAGTTTTATACCTGTTTTCTTCTAAGAGTATTATCTCTTATATTATGTCTTGAAATCTATTTTGGATTAATTTTTTGCATATGTGCTGGGGTCCTGCCCCGGCTGATCCAGGGTATTCAAGCGGGGGACGCAAGCGTCAAGCACCTATTTATTTAAATATTTTATCAAAGATATAAAGAGTAATAGGATGAGGATAGCTCAGTAGGAAAATTCAGTGGAGAAAAGAGGCTGAGTAGCTTGGTTTACACGGGAGACCAATAAAACTTCAAGACAAGAAGTTTGCACCACTTACGTAGGCCGCAGGCGCCCCTTCCGTTCTCCCGAAGGAGAGGAGACACTGAGGCCTCCCGGTCGGATCTTAGAAGCCCAGGCATAATTAGTAAGCATGGCGGGTTCAAGGCCCAGATGGAGACTCAACCAGAGTGAGAGAGAGAGCGACATGGGGAGACCAGTGTTTCGAGAAACTGATCCCAATTCTTTATTTTCCATGATCTACTTTTATACACTGAGATGTTATGCAAAAGTCACGCGGGGTCAGCAGTCCTGACTTTTATCAAAGTCAGGTGCTTCATACAAATGTATACAGAGGTCTTAGGGGTGTTACATCATCTTCTGGCCAGGGGGGCCTGCTGACAATTTATGACCCTCTCCTTGTGACAGCGGTCAGTCAACCAGGACACTTATTTCTCCAGGGGTGATTATTCTTAAAACAGACGCCACCCAAATAAAGTTACATTCCTACAGGGTGAGGGTGTAGTGGGTTTTAGTTAAGGAAAGAATTTACTTAGCCTAAGGTCTAACGTGATTAATATCAAAGGTTAATTCTATATATTCATTAATGTGTGTAAGGGCAGGGGATATGGAGACTTAGCAACAAACATTGGCTCAACAAATGAAAAACCCTTCACCAACACAATTTCTAATCAGCCCACTATACTTATACTTATAGTTTCCTAACTTCTCTAAAGAACCTGTTTTTAGAGGGTTTAAAGCATCTCGTGCCTCTCACGGTTGGGAAGCTGTGAGCAATCACATGTGGCCGGACGAGCCTGTCAGGCAGGCTAGAGAACCTTAAGAGGAGTTTGTAGGTTAAAACACTCTTATCACGCCCAGGAATTATTATTAACTGGAGCTCTAGGTTAACTCCTTCTCCGAAAGAGGTCGTGGGGGACAGCCCCCCTTAAAGTCAGAGATGTAGGTGAGAGCACAAAGTAGTAAAATAGGCAGGCTCTGGTAATGGGGGTAGATGCTCGAGGAGTTCCAGGGGGACTCCTGAGGCTCGATCCCGCCTTTGCGTATGTCGAGCCTCCTTCCTCATGACCTTTGTCACCGGCGGAGTACCTCACTCTGGCCCCCAACACATATGATATGAGGTAGGAGTCTAACTTTATTCCTTTGCATGTGGATATCCAGTTGTTTTGTACCACTTGTTGAAAAGACTATTTTTCACTAAATTGTTTTGGCATGCTTGTCAAAAAATGAATTGATAGAGAATGTGAGCGTTTGTTTCTGAGCTCTCAATTTTATCTCATTGAGCTATATATCTTTATGCACTAGATTGCCATATCTTTGTAGTAACTTTTGAAATTTGGAAAGTGTGAATCTTCCAACTTTGTTCTTCCTTTTCAAGATTTCTTTGGCTAATCTGAGTCTCTTGTAATTCTATATGAATTTTATGATCAGTCTGTCAATTTCTGCAAAGAAATTAGGCAAGATTGTGGTAGGGATTGTATGGAATCGATAGAACAATTTGGAGGAATATTGCCATCTTAATAATATTGTGTCCTGATCCCTGAACACTGGGTGTTTTCCCATTTATTTTGGTCTTCTTTTATTTCTTTCAGTGTACTGGTCATACACGTTCATAATTTTGTGGTTTTTGGGGTATGGGTCATGCTTTTGTTAAACTTACTGCAGTGTTTTATTCTCTTGGCTATTCTTTTTGCTAGATTGTTTTATCTTTTATTTATTTTTCTGGCCTCACCACATAGCTTGGAGGATCTTAGTTCCCCAACCAGGGATCAAACCTGTGCCCCCTGCAATGGAAGCATGGAGTCCTAACCACTAGACCCACTAGGGAATTCCTTGGATTGTTTTCTTAAATTTATTTTCAGGCAGTTCACTACTAGTGTATAGAAATACAATTGATTTTATATATTGATCTTGTATCCTGCCACATTGCTTAACTTGTTAATTAGTTCAAATAGTTTTTTAGTGAATTCCTTAGGCTCTTTTATAGTCAAGATAATGTCATCTGAAAATAGATGTATTTCTTTCTTTCCAATGCCTTTTATTTCTTTTTCTTGACTAATTGCTCTAGCTAGAAACTCTAGTACAGTGTTGACAGAAGTGGCAAGAGTAGACATCCTTGTGTTGCTCCTGATTTTACATGGAAGTATTTAGCTGTTCTCCATTAAGCATGGAATCTAGCTGTGGGTTTTCTGTAGATATAGGTTTTCTTTAGATTTTTCTTTCACCAACATTTTGTTTGTAAGACTTACATTACATCGTAGCTGTAGCTACATTGGAGAAGGAAATGGCAACCCACTTCAGGGTTCTTGCCTGGAGAATCCCAGGGACGGCGGAGCCTGGTGGGCTGCCGTCTTATGGGATCGCACAGAGTCGGACACGACTGAAGCGACTTAGCAGCAGCAGCAGCAGCAGTAGCTACATTACCAGTAGCTGTAGCTCTTTCATTTACATATGTAAATATATGTGTGTGTAGCTTTCATTTGTATGAATACTCCACAGTTTATTTTCCTTTCTACCATTCATAGATTCTTAATGTTATTTTCTGGTGCAATGTACATACATTTCAGTTAGGTATATACTAGAAGTGAAATTTCTTGTGGTACATGTGTTTCAACTTTAATAGATAATGCCAAAATCTTTTCCAGATTAGTTGTGCCAATTTACCTCCCCACCAGAAGTGTATGAAAATTGTAGTTGTGCTTTGTCTTCTTGGTAACACTTGATATTGTCATTAATGTGTAGTGTTATTTTATTGTGATTTTTATTTGCATTATCCCAGATTACTAATGAGACTGAGTTCTATTTAAGAAAATATGTCTATTGTGTTTATTGATGGCTTGGGTATGGGGTGTGTGTGTGTGTGAAGAAGGACTTGCTTGTGTCCCTTCTCAGTTTTTAGATGATTTTTTGTGTGTGTGCATGTGTTCTGTTGATTTATAGGAATTTTTTGTTTTTTAATATCTGTTCTAGATAGGCACTCTTTGGTTATGTGTATTGCAAATATCTTTTTTCACCTTGGGCTCGTCTTTTTATCCTTTTAATGTATCTGTTGATGGATAGAAGTTCTTAAGCATCAGTCAAATTTTTCCATCTTCATGTTAGTACTGTTTATAGTCCGTTTTAAGAAAAACCTTTCCTTACTGCAGGGTCATGAGGTTATTCTTTTATGCTGCCTTCTGAAAGCTTTATTGCTTTGCTTTATACTTTAGTTTTACCATCTACCTGGAATTGCTGTTTTTGTTAGGGTTTTTCTGACTATTCTCGCTCGTTTACACTTCCATGTGAACTTCCATGTTTAACTTATTCTGTTCCAGGAAAAAAAAAAAATCCCGATAATATTTTCACTAGGATCACGTTAAATATACATATATACATTAACCCAGGGAGAACTGATATCTTCAGGATGTTGGATTTACTTATTCAAGAATATAGCATGTCTTTTCATTTGTTTAAATCTATTTGTCTTTTAAGAGTGTTTTGAAGTTTTTCACATTTAGATTTTGCAAAATTTCTTGTTAAATTGATGCCTAGATATTTTATTTGCAATAGCGAATGGCATATTCTTTTCCGTTATTGCTTCTGAGTATTGTGTGTATATATGATTTCTATATTTTAGGTTATAACATGTTGCATTCTAATTCTCTTCATAGTAGTTCTTCCATTAGATTTAAGGGTTTTAGATACAATTGTATCGTCTGCCAATGGAGATAGTTTTACTTCTTCCTTTTCACTTATGCTTCAAATTGCTTTCCCTGTAAGCTTGAAGTTCCTGTATTTTATTTAGACATTAGCAGTATAAATGCTCTTTCCCAAAGTGGTTTTACCATTTTGCATTCCCAGAAGAAACGTCTTAGAGAGTTTCAGTTGTTCTCTGTCGTTGCTAAAACTTGATAGCCAGTCTTTTAAGATCTGAGCACTTCTAGTGTGTGTGTAGTGATATCTCATTGTGGTTTTAATTTGTATTTCTCTAATGACTAGTAATGTTAATCATCTTTTGGTGTGGTTTGCTTCCTCTTTTCTTGACATGCTTAATTGCCATTTGTATATGTTGTTTGGTGTATATATATGGACTGGCATGCTGTAGTCCATGGGGTCGTGAAGAGCCGGACATGACTTGGCTATCTGATCTGATGTTGTTTGGTCTTCATATATTTCAGGATACAAGCCCTTTGTATCAGATATATGTGTTGTGAGTGTTTTCCTCCCCTCTCTGGTTTATCTTATCATTTTCTTATGTTATCTTTTGAAGAGCAAAAGTTTTTTTATGAACTCAAATTTATTTCTTTTTACACTTCATGGTTTTCGTACAGTTCATGAGTTATTGTAACTCAGTGTTAACAAAATTTTTCTGTGATGATTTTAGAAATTCAGTAGTTTGGGCTGTTATATTTACATCTGTGATCCATTATGAGTTAATTTTTTAGTATAGTGTGAGGGAAAATTTGATTTTTTTTTATTCCAGTAAATCCAATTGATCTAATCCCATTTGTCAGAAAAACTTTTCTTTTCCAATTGAATTGCCTTGATATCTTTAATTATCAGTTGATTGTATGTTTGTGGGCCTATTTCTGTACTCTCCATTCTGTTTCAATGGTCATTTTGGTGGGAGCAGTCTTGATAATGTAATTTTATAGTCTTGAAATGGGTTGAACAAATCCTTCAACTTTGTTTTTTCAAAATTGTTTTGGCTATTCTCAGTACTTTGCATTTCAAAATAAATTTTATGATTAGCTTGTCAAGTAATAGAAAATTTGCCCTCTGGACAAATTTGAAACTTAAATTTCAAATTTTGAAATGTGTTGAATCTATAGATAGTTTTGGGAGAATTGACATCTTAAGAAATTGCCACTTGTCACTTAACACTTCGGTAAAGCTGAGGGGATAAAAGAAAAGGAGTCTTTCAGTTTCTGAATATGCATGCTATACTTCTCTCTTTGTCTAGGTGTTCTTCAGTTTCTCTCAGTCATGTTTCATAGATTTTATTAAATGTTTGTTTATTTGGTGGCGCAAGAGTCTTAATTGTGGCATGCAGGATCTTGAGTTGTGACATGTGGGGTTTAGTTCCCTGCCCAGGGATTGAACCTTGGCCCCTGCTCTGGGAGCTCTGAGTCTTAGCTACTGGACCACCAGGGAAGTCCCAGTGTTTAGTAGTTTTCAGTGTAGAGATTTCCCTTTAGCTGAAGAATTTCCTTTGGCATTTGTTCTAGAGCATGTCTGCAAATTCTTTTTTTTCCTTTTTTTTTTCTTTTAAATTTTATTTTATTTTTAAACTTTACAATATTGTATTGGTTTTGCCAAAAATTCTTAGTTTTGTTATATGGAAATGTTGTTATATTTGCTGATTACAGAATTCTGGATCAACTGTTTTTTATTTCAGCACTTTAAAGGTACGCTCTCCCACTGTCTCTGGTAGTTCCTGAATAGAAAGCTATTGTTATTTGAATCATTGTTTCTGTATATAATGTGTCGTTTTTTTCTCCTGCTGTTTTAAGATTTTTTTCCTTTTTCTTTTTTCAGTTTTCAGCACTTTCATTATGTGTCTAAGTGTGTTTTTCTTTTACTTTATCTCATTTGCAAAATGTAAATTATGTCTTTTACCAAATTTGTGAACATGTTGACTATTCTTTCTTCAAATACTTTTTCTGCCCCTATCGCTTTCTCTCTCCTTCTGGTTGTCCAATTACATATAATGTTAAGTCGTTTTATGTTGTCCCACTGTTCTCTGAGACACTGTTCATTTTTTTTCCACATTAGATAATTGCTGTTGAACTATTTTCAGGTCCGCTCACTCTCTCCTCTGTCATTTCTATTCTGTTGAGCCTGTCAGTTGAGTTTTTTTTTAACTTTTAGATATTGTATTTTTATAATGATAAAATTTCCATTTGGTTCTTTTAAAGTTTTTATCCTCTGTTGAAAATTCCTATTTTTTTCGTTCATTTCAAGTGTGTTTTCTTTACTCATAAAGGCTAGATATTTGCCGCTTTAAACTTTTAAAACTCTCTGTAATATTTCTAGCATTTGGGTTTTCCTTGTTAGTTTTATATTGAGTGCTTTTAGATTGTATACTAGACATTGTGATTTTTTTGTTGTATAGAGACTCGTATGGGTGTTTCAAATCTTCGTTTATTTTTCTGAGCCTTTGCCACATTGATTTGAATTTGTCCTGTGTATGTATGTGCCTTTTCAGGGCTAGTCAGTGTGAGACTTGTGTGGTTCAAATTTCAGAGAAGTTCTCCAAATCTTTCCTGATTTGATGCATGCAGTCTGTTCTCTGCATGCATAGTTCAGGGCTTAGACTAAGGCTTGCTTATACACAGAATCCAGAATTCCTTCCCCTGGTCATCTCCCCAGGAATCTTCCTGCACTCTTTATCACTGGTTTAAGCGATTTGGTGTTGATATAACTTATAATGGTTTTCATGTTTTTTGCGCTTGAGATTCATTGAGCTTCTAGGTTTTAGGGAGTTTTAATTTTCATCAGATAGAAAAATTGTGGTTATTATTTTTTCAAATATTTTTTCTATCAGCTTCCCCATTCTTCTGGGACTTAACTACAGTTAACTTAGAAAATTTAATATACTCTATGTATTTCTGGTCTTCATTCTCTTTGTGTTTAAGTTTGCTGTGTCTTTATGTCCATGGATTTTTTCATATGCTGTATTAAATAGGCTGTTAATCTCATCTAGTAGGTATATTTTTCCAGATATTTTTATTTTTTGTCTCTGCAAGTCCAATTTGGGGCATAAAGTCTTCCATTTCCTTCCTCATTGTTTTTGTGTCCCCACCCCCCCCGCCCCGCCCCCACCTCCTTGAACATATAATTCTACTATCTGTCATCCCCGATCATTTTCCCCAGGTTACAGTTCATATTTTCTGTCCTGCTTTATTCATGTTTGGTAAATTTGATTGGATGCTGGACATTCTGAATTGTATGCTTTAGATTTTGGACTTTATTGCAGAGAAAAAAATACCGTTACTCTTTTTCTGTGACATACTTAAGTTACCTGGAATTCATTTGATCCTTTCAAGCCTTCTTTGTAGGCTTCATTAGATCAGATTTAGAACAAACAGCTTAATCTGGGGCTAATTTGGCCTTATTACTAAGGCAATATTTGATGCTGTGTGACTTAGGAAGTCTCTCCACTATGGTTCATTGAAATACAAAATATTCCCAGCCCTACTCTCTTGCTGTGGCTTTCCCTGCCTCGCCCCCATCTTGAGGTAATTTTCTCACATACACCACAGGTCTCCAGAGCCCTTTTTCTGTGTAGCTACCTTCCTCACGGTGTTTTGCTGCCCAGATTTTAGCCATTTTGGTTTTTCCATACTGAATTCTGCAACTTGGTGAGACTGCAGAAAGTGGACTCCCTGGTTTCCCCTTTCTATGCTGCACACTGGAAACTCTCCAGGAAGAAAGCTGCAGCCATTATAGGGCTTACCTTGCTTGCTTTACTTTTCTCAAGCATCACTACACTATGCTGCTTCTTGTCCAGTGACTGAACACCACCATTTCATTTATTTTATTTAGTTTTCTAGCTTTTTTAAAGACAGAAAGAGAAAACTGGTCCTTTTAATCCATTATGGCAAGGAACAGAAATACTCATTCCAATTTTAAAATTTATTGACCAACTGTAGTGGGGATTAAATTAGCATGGCATTTATTTGTGTTATTTTTTTTCTTTCCAGTTGCTCAGATATCCACTCAGACTTGTGTTTTAATAAAAGAGAGACAGAAATTGTTGATTAGGATAACTAGTGTTTTACTATTCATTTCCTCTTTATTTTCTCATTGTTTCTCTTGGAGTCAGGAAAGACATGTATATATAGCATGCAATTTATCAAAAGTAAAAATGCATGCTCTGCTGAAGTTCATATGGTTGAATTCCTTGCAGTGAGGCAGCAGGACTATGCTTAAGAATGGTCTTTCTGTGAATGAACTTATTTCTATATAGGGATATATCAAAGACAATAACCTGTGTATGACAAAGCTTAAAATTGTTTTTGAAATGCAAGTATATTGTTGGATGGGTTGCAAAGCATGGTTACCACTGCAGTTAGTTGCTTTTAAGGAATAGTCATGCTTGATTTGTTACTGGATTTAACCTTAAGTATGATCATTTTTCCATTAGCTTTGTGCAGCAAGAAGGCCCAGATGAAGTGCTTTCTAAAGAGGAGGTCATCTTGAAGCTGAAAGCAGAGGTGCAGCGTTTGCTGGATAGCAACTCTGTGAAGCGTCATCTGGTGTCTCAGTTACAAAGTGATCTCAAAAACTCTCATAAGAAAATCGAAGCTCTCCAAGTGGAGAAGGAGGAAAAAAGCACTGAGGTAGAATTTGTAAAGCTGTTTTTCAAAATTTAATAAAGAAAACTCTTAAAGTTTTCACATTTAAATTAAACCTTTGTCTTTCAGGCATTCATTTGACTTTTTTATAAGTAAAGTTAATTAACTAATATCTAACTGTTCTGGATCTGCTTTGCTACACAGGGGCTTTCTCTGGTTGCAGAAAATAGGGAATGCTCTTTAGTTTCGGTACCCGGGCTTCTCATTGTGGTGATTTCTCTTGTTTCGGAGTGCAGGCTCAGTAGTTGTGGCTCCCAGGCTTAGCTGCCCCTCGGCATGTGGAATCCTCCCAGAGGAGGGATCGAACCCATGTCCCCTGCATTGGCAGGCAGATTCCCAACAACTGGACCACCAGGGAAGTCCGTAAATGAAGTTTAAAGAAGGAAATGCCACTTAAAGGAATATACTTTCTTGTTACTTTTGGCACCTAGTAAATGAGACGCCAATTAGGTAAAATTCCATAGCCACAAATCCAGTGCAGCGTTCTTTATAACAAGGCATCTGCATTTCCTCAAGATCAGCTTGTTCCGGTAGTGCTTTCACATCTAGTTAGACTCTCCACAAAACGCCCTCGCAATTTGCCTCACATTTCCCTGGCCCATGTTCTTAAAAGAATAGTCATTCTACAATGAAAAAAAAAATTCAGTGTATGGTGGTGTTAGAGGTGGGAAAGACATGTCAGATATGTCAGAGTCCTTGAAACCCACCTTTATATCTTTATAAAGTAAGTTAGTGTGCTTACTTTATAGATAAGATCAATGAAACTGGAGGAATTTGTGACCCTTCTGGGCTTAGAGTGAGTCTTTGGGTAAATTGAGACTAAAACACTGCACTGATGAATAAGTCAAGGTTATTTCTCCAAGATCATGCTATCAGAGGTCTTTAGGGATGTCCTCTTTCAACATCTGCCTTTTTCACCCTTCTCTATCTCTAAATCCAGCTCACCTCTATTCCTATTGGAAAGAAAGATCTAGAAGCTAAGAGGAGAGGGAAGGTAACATATGAGTGTAGGTAGGTGGGACTTGCCTGGTGGTCCAGTGTTTAAGACTCTGTGCTTCTGCAGAGGGCATGGGTTCAATCCCTGGCCAGAGAAGTTAATATCTTCCATGGTGTGTGGTGCTGCCAAAAAAAAAAAAAAGATGTAGGTAGTGTATTCCTTTTCCTCATGGATGGAAATAATATTTTACTTCCTACTTTGGTACTGTTTTATCTCTTGATCCTTTAAGCTAGGAGTTGTATTCATTAAAAGTCCTATTAAAGCAAAGTGTGCAAGATGTTCTCTGGCGCTTATTATTGTGGAATTTTAATCGTGCCTAGTTTGCTTTCCAGAAATAATAGTGTGCTCTCACTGTGAAAGCCCTGCCCGGTTTGGTTCTTTCTTCTGAGTAACTATATTTGATGAACACATTGATTTCAATGTTAATAAGCAAATGAGAAATGGGAGACTGTGCTTCCCCACAGCACATTTAACGTCTTTAAACCAAGCTCTTTTAACTGTTCCCATATGTTTTTTATAAAGAATGGAAATGAAAATTTGTGTTAGGTTAGAGTTGATTAGTTTAATAAGCATTTTAGTGTGAGTGTGCTAAGGGTAGGAGCCTGATTTGGGGTCTGAACCTTAGCTCTGGTGTCTTGTTGCTTTCTCTTTTCCATATTGAAATCCCTAGTCGGCATTTGCTGTACAGATACACTTTCACATGTGTGGCAATGGCTGGTGGCCATTCCTTGTGTTGTTTTTAACCTTTCCATTTGCCTCCACACTCTACAGTCTGTTTTATCAGTAGATTAGAGGGAGCCATCTCATCTTTGAATACCCTTTTTTTCCTTTTTTTTGCCAGGTAGCCTTCTGACATTGGAGAAGGCAATGGCACCCCACTCCAGTACTCTTGCCTGGAAAATCCCATGGACAGAGGAGCCTGGTACGCTGCAGTCCATGGGGTCGCTAAGAGTCGGACACGACTGAGCGACTTCACTTTCACTTTTCTCTTTCATGCATTGGAGAAGGAAACGGCAACCCACTCCAGTGTTCTTGCCTGGAGAATCCCAGGGACGGGGGAGCCTGGTGGGCTGCCGTCTATGGGGTTGCACAGAGTCAGACACGACTGAAGTGACTTAGCAGCAGCAGCAGCAGCAGCCTTCTGCCATGGTGATTTCTCAGCAGTCTACATTTGGTTTTTCTTAAAGTGAAGCTGAATTCAGTCCTTGATGCTTATGGCTATTCTGCTTCAACTTAACTATATAGGAATCTCTTGAGAGTATTGTCTTGATAATTCTGTGAGTGTTTGATCAGTAAATATTTACTGAATGATTACGTATGTTGACCCATTTCCTAGATGGAGAAGAGGGAGAGGAGGTAGTAATTTAATGGACAGGTGGGTTTTTAAAATAAGCACTCAAGTTCTCAGCCGTCTCATTAGCAGATGAATGCCTTCAAACTTCGCTTTTGCCTCCTGTTTCTCTCATCTTTTTCTAATGAAGCTCCCTATTTAGTCTGTAAAGTCAGAAAGCAGGGTTGGGGAGGTATGTGGGTGAAAAGAAAATCATTCAGTTTAGGTTTTTTTTTTTAAGCTACCTTATGCAAGGTCTAATGGGATTCAGCGATGAAGGAAACAATGGCCATTCTATGAAGGAACTTCGATTCTAGAATATCGGTATCCAGTGGATATATAATAATGCCATCAGTTCAGTTCAGTTCAGTTGCTCAGTCGTGTCCGACTCTTTGTGACCCCATGAATTGCAGCACGCCAGGCCACCCTGTCCATCACCAACTCCCGGAGTTCACTCAGACTCGCGTCCATTGAGTCAGTGATGCTATCCAGCCATCTCATCCTCTGTCGTCCCCTTCTTCTCCTGTCCCCAGTCCCTCCCAGCATCAGAGTCTTTTCCAATGAGTCAACTCTTCACATGAGGTGGCCAAAGTACTGGAGTTTCAGCTTTAGCATCCATCATTCCTTCCAAAGAAATCCCAGGGCTGATCTCCTTCAGAATGGACTGGTTGGATCTCCTTGCAGTCCAAGGGACTCTCAAGAGTCTTCTCCAACACCATAGTTCAAAAGCATCAATTCTTCGGCGCTCAGCTTTCTTCACAATAATGCCATATATATAACTTAAAATCTCTAGTAGTCCCATTACAGTAAAATAGGTGAAATTGTTTTTAATAATTTATTTAACCTAGTATATGTAAAATATTATCTTCTCAATATGTGATCAATATAAAATTATTAATAAGACAGTTTATTTTTTGTGTGTGCTCTGCCCTTGAAATCTGGCATGTATTTTCTCCTTACTGCATGTTTCTATTTGGACAAGTCACATTTCAAGCGCTCAACAACCATACGTGGTTACTGGCTACCATAGTCAATACTACGGATCTATAAGAAGATGGACATGTATAACTTTGTATAATAAGGGTGATACTAATTACAAAGTGCTATGAGAAGGAATAACTAACTGATCTTGTGGGTGGTGTGGAGTACTAAGGTAGCCCTAGTGAAGTCTATGAGGGAACTTTTGATCTCTGTCCTCAAGGATAAACCCAGGGGAGAAGGTGGATAGGGACATTTCAGCCTTGAGCAGATGTACGTAAAAGGATATAGCAAATAAGCTAGAAATTTATGTTATATAAACTTAGTCTTTCTGAAATCTTTAATGAAGCTAAATTCATTAAATGTCTCTCGATTTTTTTGTTTTTAATTGTGGCTACACTGGGTCTCTGTGGTGTGCCGGCTTTCTCTGGTTGCTGTGCATGGAGCAACAACTTTGTTTGCTCTTGAGTGCAGGGGCTCAGTAGGTGCAGCAGGTGGGCTTCATTGCCTGCAGCATGTGAAATCTTAGTTCCCTGACCAGGGATTGAATCCGAGTCCCCTGCACTGAAAGGCAAACCCTGGACCACTAGGGCAGTCCCTCTATTGATTTTTTAGAAAGAACGGTCATAGCTAGCATCAAATCCGGAGCTTAATGAAATGATGTTGAACTTTGTGCTTGCTAAGAGAAAGAACACAATAATTTAAACTTCCCTGGATGTCTTTTTAAAGAGAACTGGGCCATCAGAATCCTCCTCTAAAGCCTTTATGTATTAAGAAGGGCAACAAAAATAGTTCCTATATAATCTGTTTTGACAGATTCTTTCATAGATGTTTTAAAGGTATTGATATATTTATTTCTTTATAAATGCCTTTAGTATGTTTTATTTCCATTTCTATTCATCTTATATAGAACAATTTAGAGTTACTACAGAGTTTTTTTTTTTTTTTTTTTTTTATGTCATATGACTATTCATAGCAGTGCTGCTTTATGACATTTCCAGGATAATATGTGATCAAACTGAGGAGTCTGCCCATACATAGCACTATGCAGTGATTGGGGGTGGGTCAAATACTATGCTCTTCATTCCAGTTGAACAACTGGGCCATTAAGGTAGAATGTGGCAAAGGCCTTAGAAAAACCAGACTGGCTTACTAGCAGGCAGGGACCACATCGACACTGAATTTTTTGTAAGCTTAAGAAATAAAACACAGAGCCCTTTCTGTGTGTGATACTTAATAGAGATCATTACCTTACCACAAGCTGTGATTAAAGCCATACTCTGATTCCAAGGGACTTGATAGGCAATGTTCAGTAGCCAACTCAGAAGGGTCCTGGGTAGATTTTTTTGAGACATAGAAATTAGGAAGATAGTATAAGAGTTGGTATATTACATTTCTTGTGTTTTTGAAGATAATGCCTTCTGTATTCCAGCTTTAGAGAGAGAAATTTTGTTGTGACATTCAAATGGTCCTTCTCTTGTGAAAGACGTTCTTAAGAGTTTTGTGCCAACAATTACTGCAAGTGCCAAGTCCCAGTGTGCCTGCAGTGTGAAAATATGTCAAAATTGAGTGCAGTGACTAGCCATGAAGATTGTTTTTTCAGGGCAGCAGTATGATGTTACTTCCATTCTAAGTAATAGAAACTCATTAATAGGGAAGGAAGCACAAATGAATGTCATAAACCTTAAAAAGTAGAGGCCATGTTTTTTTTTTTTTTTTTAAAAACCATTCTAATAAGTCAACAAAATCCTTTAAAGTCTCATTAATGCCCCCAAGTCTGGAAAGCTAACAGAGTAGATATTCTTATCTCCTCTCTCTTCTAACTGGGATAGGAGCAGTGGCTTCTGGGACATGATGGCAGGTGAACCAGCAAAGCCAGCAACTAGAGCAGTCTCCCTCTGAAGGAAATGAAGACTAAATGGGAAAAAGGAGTCAAAGGCTTGGGGTTCTGTCACCCCATGTAGAATGAGATACACATACCTCTTTTTCCCCCAGTTAGTAGAATGAACTTTGGTACAGATATATTTTAAACATTGAAGGAAAGACCTCAGAGTTCAGGTAAAGAATAAAACCAACAGGTCAATTAGAGTAGATAATTAAAAAAAAAAAAACTTTGACCTCTTCAATGAACAAATAACTTATAAAAATGGACAAAATACTCAGGTAGTAAGAGGAAAATGCTAACCTATATATATCCTGGAAGATGAAGAACAAGTGAACAATGAAGGCATGTAAGAGGTTGCTCTCTGATGGTGACACAAGAAATGGAAATGAAAAAACTTTTGGAGATCCTTTCCCTCATCAAACACAATAATCATTCAATGACTGGCCATTGGCGGCAAAGAGAGCTGGACAGACTCTTGTACTACCTGACGGTATACATGTGTACCAACTTTCTGGAAACAATTTACCAAAGTCTATCGTGAGTTCCTATTGAAAAAAACGTATGAATTAATATTGATTAAATATGCTAAGCCTAATGGGTGAGAGTGTGATGAAAAATAGAATGTTTGCATAGTCTCAAGTGTCTCTGAATAGTATACTTACTATTAATTGCAAAATAGTAACTTTAGAGTGGAGGTGCCTGCAGACAGGGTCTTTGACCTTCATCAGTTAGCTGATCAATACTATTGATTGATGTCATATGTCTCCTCAGAAGTGTTCACATCACTTCTTTGGTGTTCATGCCAAAAATGCATAACCTAAATTTAATAATGAAGTAACATCAAAAAAGCTCAAATTAAGGGACAACCTACAAAATAAACGATTAGTACAAGTAGTCTTCAAAAATGTCATGGATTTGAAAGACAAAGACTGAAAAAAACTGTCCCAGATTGGAGTAGACTGATAAGATCTGACAACTAAATACAATGTAGAGTTGTAGATTGCATCCTGAACCAGAAAAAGAACATTTAGAGGAAAATTGGAAAACTTTGTATAAGGTGTGTAGATTGGTTAATAGTATTGCATCCTAGTTAATTTACTGGTATTGATAATTGTACTCTGGCTATTTGTACTATTTTTGTACTTTCTTTGTAGGACATTGTTTCAAAACTAGTGCTTAAAAATTTTTAAGAACCTGAACACTTTTGATTTCTCTTTAATATTTAGACTAAAACAGATACCTCAGAAAAACCAACTAATCAGATATGGCCTGACTCTTCTGACATGATTGTCAAAGATGATATACTGCAGCTTAAAAATGAAATTCAAGTTTTACAGCAACAAAATCAGGTGATTAAAAAACTTTCCTCTATTTTATGAGAAATCTCATGACCTCATTCAAAAATAGAGAGATACTATGACACAAAGGTATTAGTGGTCAAGTACATTAGCAGGTAATTAGGATTCCAGTTATTTCCTTTTACTACTGGTCATGTGGTAGTATTTTCATTGGAAGGTAGTATAATTCTAGCTTCCTGTCTGCATAATTGCATGGCTATTGGAAGTATTCTTTTCTCCTTAGGCAGCTCTTGACCAAAAAGTAAAACCTTGCTTATTTATATGGTTGGGAATATTATTGTATTCTAAGACTTGTTAGAAAGCATCAGTTAGCCAATTCTTCACTGATTGAATGCTTTTATACAAGTTTTTAACGTTTACTCCAATCAAAAAGCTACTTGATAAGCCTATACTCTTACAAGGCCTGAAGAGACTTTTATAGAGTTATGAAAATGATATTTTGTCAAATAATATTATAATGAAAGACAAAAGGCACAGAGGATATCAGAAAATAAGATTAGATTAGTCAATAAAGGTGTTTATTTCCTCTAAATACTTTATTCTTTTGTATCCAGGAACTTAAAGAAACTGAAGAAAAACTGAGAAATACAAATCAAGACTTATGCAATCAAATGAGACAAATGGTACAAGATTTTGACCGTGATAAACAAGAAGCTGTTGATAGGTGAGGTACAGACAGAGGCCTCCCTTCTCCCATCTCCTATTACACACCCTTACCTATTACATCTCCCTTATACACACCCCTCCAAAATATTCAAGTAAAATGATGTAGGTGAACCCTCCCCATTGAGATCATAAATTGGAGAAGATGAGTCCCTGGCTTCTCAAATTAGAATTTGGAACACACTTTCCATAGAAATAATGTTATGTAGTGGGTTGAGTTCTATAGAACCATCCAAACTGTAGTTCATTGAAACAGTAGAGCTTAATGGCTTAACTATTTTTTTTAATAAGAAAGAAATTTGTGGGAGGAAATAATGTCTTCTAAATACAAAGTCATAAACTTGGAAACAGACTTTTGGAACATAACTTATGTGTGAGTTGGGTGCTTTAGTATTTGCATTTATAGATAACTTAGAATTTTTGAACCACACCCTCTGTTATTTCAATTATTTTTTTATAAACAAGTTCTAAACACAGACTGTTATACTCTGTGTGAAGGACTAGGGCATTCACACATCTAGGTTTCTAATTTTTCTCTAGAAACATTTGCAGAAAGAAAATGTTGAAGATTCTCAAAAGATCATCTATTGAAAGTTAACAATTACCACTTTTGGTTGGGGAAGACCAATCTGATCTTAATTGCGCTTTGCATTCGTAGGAAAGGAGTGGGAAGGAAGGGAGGGAAACCAGTTCATCTTGCTGTTTCTGGTAATGCTGGGCACTGCCTTAGATTCCACTGTCTGTCATCTGTCTCTAGGTGTGAGAGGACTTACCAGCAGCACCATGAAGCCATGAAAGCCCAAATACGGGAAAGCTTGTTAGCAAAGCACGCTTTGGAGAAACAGCAACTCTTTGAGGTTTACGAGGCAACTCGCTTACAACTTAGGTGAGGATGCAAGTCTCGCTGCCCTTGAAAGTGTAGAGACAGCTTTATCTTATCACATCATTTAGAGAAAAATTGTTCGTTCTGCAGCCTTACATTTAGTTGCTGGTTTTGTGTATCCAAGGTCTGACTTAGATAAGGTGAATAAGGAGATGGCGGCTGTGCAGGAATGTTACCTGGAAGTGTGCCGAGAGAAAGATAAGCTAGAAGCGACTCTCAGGAAGAGCATGGAAAAAGAGCAACAGGCACAGGAGAAGAAGGTACGGAACAAGTCCATGTTGTGCTCACTTCATTGCTCTTTGAAACCAGTACACTCATTCCCTTGTGGAACAGGGAAGACTTCTGTAGAAGGCTCTTTACGTTTGACTGATTGACACGAATTCAGCTCACAAAGTTCAGTTAACATTGAAATGATTATTAAAGCCCTGGTAGAAAATGGCAGATCCATAGGAGAAAATGATTCTTCCTTGTAGATTTCTAAGAGACCAAAGAGAGTTCTGGAAAAATAAGGGAGGTGGACTTTGAGTCACTTTGAGTCTGAAGCCCAGGGATGCTCATTTTGTGTGTGTGTTTGCTGCTTAGGTGGTTACTCCCAGCCCTGTGAGCACTGCACGAAGTATTCCCCTCAGAGACCTTTTCCTCTGACCCATTTCTCTCAGAACGTAAGCATCCATTTATTCTGGGGAAATGGGCAGGAATTTTGAACTGGGGTATTATGATTCAGGAGGTGATGATGTGGGGCTGTAGAGAGGAAGGTCAGTTTAAGTGTGCCCTCTGTCCAGGGAGGTCTTGTCGTTCAGGGAAGCTGGAGGGGCTGCAGTGTCCTCTGTTCTCCTGCCTGAATCTTCCAAGTTGCCCTTGGCAAGTGTCCAGGAGTCAAATCACGTAAAAGCAGTCGCCCCTCCCGTCTTCTTCCCTGTCCTGACCTAAGCCTGATCCAGACACCCATCTGCCTCTCCCTTTCCCTTGAGACCAGGCTGCAGACCACAATCTGAAAGCCACGTGCATCAAAATTAGCAAATATTTTTAAAGGCTTGAGAAAATGTTTTTAACAGAGATTTCTGAATAAGTTATAGTAAAGCTTGATGATTGCTACCACCAGACTTGAAAAGAATGTAAAGAGCAGGTGAGGCAGTCCAGTTCATTTAATATTTTGATTATTTTTGAACAGATTAATATGGTAGAAAAACATGCCATGTATACATACCATCTAGTTAAAAAAGAACTATGGGGAGATGTTTTAGTTTGTGCTGGTGAAATAAAAGCTAGAAAGTGTCTTAAATTACCTAGAAATTAAAGACTTAGCTCAGTAATGTTTAAAAAAATTAAAATAGGGAGAAGATCTAGTGTGATTGTTTTCTTTCTTTCTTCCTTTAAATATATAAATTGGCAAGAACATAAGAGCATTTCTCTCAAAGAGGTCTTTCTTTTCTGAAGTATATTTCCTAGTACTTTTAAAAGAATCAATTTGGCTGTAAAATTTCACCCCCCATAATCGATCAGTTGCAATTAATAGCTGGTACTAACTGGTATTTTGGCTCATGAATTCTTGTGCGCTGGGGCAAGAAGGAAAGTTAAAACTATTTGGGCCTTCCAAAAAAACCTACAAGTTACTTTTTTTCTTTAAAATTTAAAATTATAGTAAAATTGATTCTTTTTTCATTTGATGTCTGGTTTTATAGATTTTTAACCCATGTGTGGATTGAAACAGAATAGTCTCATCACCCTAAAAGACTCCTCTGCACTATCCGCTTGTAGTTATACCCATCCCTCACTTAAAGGGCCAGTGTACCTAAAAGCAGTAAAAGTTGAATTCCTTTCTTCTCTGGATATTCTTTAGTTTTTTTATTTAGATTTATATAAGTCCTTTACAAAGCCTAGTAGCCTTCATAAGCCAGTCAGAATAGAACTCCTTTACATTTATGAGACTTTAATTTTTTCATATCCTCCAGAATTAGACAAAGATATGTATTTACACACCAGTGTACTTTCCTAGGAATTGTTTCACATTCACACAATGGGAGAATCTTACTAACTTGAGCAAGCTAGGGAACTGTTAGGGTAGTCCTTCTCCACAGAACATGAGTCATTTTCCTTGCAGTTGGTCTTCAGGTCAAGAGCTTTGCTTGGATACAAAATGTATATGACAGGCAGTGCTGTGAGTCCCCAGTTGTATTTCTCTTTTTCATATGTCATCTTTCTGAAACACTCGTTGAGTCAGGCTGCAGGTTAAGTACAAGTTCAATTCCAGCCTTTAAAGCTTCTATTAACAGATGTTAACCTGGCTTGTTCATATACACAGGTACCTTCCAACCGGGTAGTAATCAACAAAGGCTATGAATCTGTGAGTTTCCCTGGTGGTTCAGACAGTAAAGAATCTGCCTGCAATGTGGCAGACCTGGGTTTGATCCCTGGGTTCAGAAGATCCCCTGGAGAAGGAAATGGCAGCTCACTCCAGTATTCTTGCCCAGAGAATTCCACAGACAGGAGGGCTACAGTTCCTGGGGTTGCAAGGAGTTGCACACGACTGAGTGACTAACACACAGATACACATGAATCTGTAGACAAGGAAAAGATGATCGATGCTGCCATGCATAATAATGCCATTCCTACACAGAAGCTAAGGCTTGCTTATACAGTTGTAATCCATGTTAAATCAGTCCTTAGTTAGATTTTTTTGACTGTCAGAGGCATGTAAAACAAGATTCAACATTTTAAAACTATCCAAGTATTCCTTCCCTTGAATGATAAAACTTTTAAAATTAAATATTCCCATAGTATGTTCAAATGACAGATTCCTGTGAGCAATAAATTTGCTTTTCTTCTGTAGAGTTGGAAGCAAGTTTTTCCTCACTGTGGTGGATTGCAGAAATGGCTACACTTTTTTCCTATCCCTGAATGTGGGTCTCTTTGCAGTGTGGCTTTGTAGCTGTTCTCAGTTATAGATAGTCTGTTTCTCTTCCCTTGAATCTGGCCTTGGCCAAATGACTTACTTTGGCTAATGGGATATTAGTAAAAAATTATGTAAAAAGACATTTATAAAGCATTTATGTGTTGGTCCTTGGAAGCTTGATACTCTTATGAACCCTTTATCCAAGCACCATGTGAAGGATCTGAAATAACCTGCTCGATGATGAGACATGTGACCAAGTCACTGTGTCATCCTGGTGACATTGAAAAAACCACCAGGCATGTGAGTGTTGCCATCTTAGACCATTGTAGCCCCAGGTGTCTGCAGAGATCAGCTGAGTAGGCTCAGGCCATCACCACCACCCAGCTGATGCACAGAATCATGGGAAATAATAGACATTTGTTGTTGTCTCTGTATTGTCTGGTTTATTATGTAGTTAAGCTAATATATTCACACATATAGACACACAGAAAATTAGTAGCAATTTTCTTTTTTCTGTCCAAGGAAATGCAAATACATATAGAAACAACTCCTAAAGGAAAGGCACACACAGATAAGACAATTTGGGGACTTCTTCTACAGTCAAAACAAAACTAACAGTGATATATGGTCTACGATGTGACAACGGACAATTTTCCCGACCATGTGGATGAGACTGTCCTATAGTCCTAGTACAACTGCAGTCCCCATGATGGGACTGAAGAAATGAGTCCCTCAGTCCCTAGGAGGTTTTCCAAAACCATGTAACACTCAGCACACATAGATAACATCTTCTTGGCGTGTACCAGTGGTGGAAAGGACTCAGATAGCAATTAAGACAGAAATAATCAAGGTCAGCTGTGAACTCAAAAAAAATCCAGACAGCCATATAGTCACGGGTCAGAAATAATGCCGAAGAGTCAGAACAAAAGATCTGTTGCCAAGTAGCACTAGGTATGTGAGGTGTACTTCCTTGGTATTGTAGTCTGTGGTCTTCAGTGTGTTTCTTCTCATAGCATCTTGGTGGGACTTCCAGAAGACCCATTTGGAAAAACTTTCAAACAAACACTCAGAGATAATTTTGATCTCTGAGTAGAATTTTATTAGAGTTTTCAGATCAATTGTGTTTCTAGAGTAGAAAATATTATAGGAATAGTTCAAAGTATTAAATTTTAACTGACATTTGACAGTTCTTATTTGATAATGCTTTAGCTAGTTTTGGTAAAGTTTTGAATTTGATAATGAATAAAGTACTAAGCTGAATTTGTCGAAGGATGCGTAACTTTTAGAATAGAGCAGTAAGAGGCTTCCCTAGAGTTTCAGTGATTAAGATTCCATGCTTCCACTGTAGAGAGCACAGTTTTAATCCCTGATTTGAGGAACTAAGATCCCACATGCCTTGTGCCCTGCCCCTCCACCCCCCAAAAAGAATAGAGCAATAACTTTGGGCTTATCTGAGAATACAGATCTTCTCAGAAATGTAAATTTTCCTGGGCTGTGATACCTCTCATGTCCCGTGATGGCTGGACTATAAACATAAATGTCAGTTTCACTTTTAAAAAAGGATATTTGGTCTTCTGGGAGTATTTATTTATTAGATGTATTTATTGTACTAGATGCCTTTTCTTTTAATGTATCCAACTGTAAATTTCTTATCCAAATATGTGAGATGTAGGCAAGTTTTTACAAGACAACTTATTCAACTGATTGAGTTAGCATATAGGAAGTTCACTTGTCTCTGTTGCTATTGTCTATTACATGCATATAACTATTATTTTATAAATTTGACTTGGAGAATATTAGTGTCGTATGAGATACTTATTTGAATTTTGTTTAAAGAGACAGCTATTGGAGGAAAGAGAAGAGTATGTAAGGAAACTACAGGTGGAACTTGAAGAAAAGTACCAAGATACCCTTGTGATGGAAAAGGACAAGTGGCTGAAAGAACACGAAAGTAATATTAAACAGCAGGTTGAAAACGAGGTGATATTAGCGAAAGAACACTGGGATAAGGAACAGAAAGAGGTGTGGGTTAAAATTTCTTTCTAGTCACTATGTTTAAAAAATGTATAGTACTAACTGTTGAGAGATAGCTCTTCCTGAACTGACATTATTTTTAATAGCCAAGTACATATCCAGTATTCTTGCCTGGAGAATCCCATGAACAGAGGAGCCTGGCGGGCTGTAGTCCATGGGGTCGCAAAGAGTTGGACACGACTGAGCAACTAACACACACACACACAGACAGACATATATAATCATTCATTTTATATCTTTGAATTGGGCTATTTGCAGTTTATACCAGTTTTATTTTTTAAAACTTCCCACCCCTTAGCTCTTTAGCTTAATTCAGGAAATGTGTTTTGAGGGGTACTTTTTAATTTTTCAAATGAAACAACAATCAAATTTCAAATTTTCAAATTTCATATTGTGAAATGATTCTGATAACTCGAGACCAGTATAATTAACAAATACTTAACATACACTGTGGATTAGAAGATAGAAGTAATCATTGGGTAGGCTTGGAAGTATAAAACTTCTATTAACCTCTGTAGCAAATGAGGTTAAGAAATGCTCATAGTTTCCAAGAAAATGAAGAACCAAATTATGATCTTAAAAACTTAGTTGGAAGTGAAATAAGTTCTCAAACTTATTTAAACTGGGTTCTTTTGTCCTTGCTCTTGGCTATTAATTTGGGTTGGGGCTATCTCAAAATGGAATCGTAGACCATTGTCCTGTCTTTTGACCTTCCTACTCATCTCCCAAGCCTTCCCTCAAATTTCATCAGTCAAGTGCTGGCCCCTGAAATTCCTTCACTAGTTATTTTTTAATATAAAAATACATTCTGGAGTGTATCTAGCCATGTATCTATAAAAATACAGATGTCACAAAACAAATGTCCTATTTTTAAATTACTGCAAATTGTTTTTTAGTTGGATTTTTTTAACCAGTTATTTACTAGGTGGAGGAGTGAGACAGCTATAATGCTTTTGTGAGAATGTCAGGAAAGGATAAATCAAGTAAAGCAATACAGCCAGAAGCTGTGGTAGCCAGGGAAGTAATCTGAAAACCCTGGATACCCAGGAGGTGGGAAACAGAAAAAAGGAAAAGCAAATTTTTCTATTTCACAATTTTGCCCACTACTAATTATGTTTGGGTCCATCCTACTATACTGCTGAAAGTCATTATTATTAAGACATTCTTGCAATAATGCCCTCCTCTTGAATGCACAGCTGACTCAGTGCTGCTAAGTCACTTCAGTTGTGTCCAACTCTGTGTGACCCCATAGACGGCAGCCTACCAGGCTCCCCCGTCCCTGGGATTCTCCAGGCAAGAACACTGGAGTGGGTTGCCATTTCCTTCTCCAATGCATGAAAGTGAAAAGTGAAAGTGAAGTTGCTCAGTCGTGTCGACTCTTCACGACCCCAGGCTACTGCAGCCTACCAGGCTCCTCTGTCCATGGGATTTTCCAGGCAAGAGTACTGGAGTGGGGTGCCATTGCCTTCTCCATGACTCTGTGCAGTTTATTATAACAAACAAGATTCTAATGTGTTCAAGTAAGTCAAACTATTTTTTAAATTGTTCAGTTTTAGGTTCATTAATTATACTTAACCCATGCCTATTTTGTGGAAACTCTGATATTGATGGAAAATCATGTATTCATAGCAGAGATTTTCTTCATTTTTTTCCTTTTTAATCATACCATCATTGTAGTGGCAATGTGAAAGTTTCCATCTTGAGAGCAAGATTACCTGATCTTATACAACATACTTAAATCTCCCATGTGATTTGTGTCCCGTAGATAAAGTCAAAGAGTAACTTTCAGGATTTCTGTGAGGATATGTTCTCACTGACTACATTTCGAAACCTCACGTGATTACTGCAGCAATGTCTAGATGGTTCGCAAGCCATCTGTGGATGCTTTTTTGGCTACCTATTAACTCTAGTTTTTGCTTATTTGAATATTTTTCTCTTCATGTGATTTTTCTTCTGAAAACAGATCAAACAAGAACTGATCCAACAGCTTGAAAAGGAGTGGCAGTCTAAACTGGATCAAACTGTAAAGGCAATGAAAAAGAAGACCTCAGATTGTTGCAGCCAAACGGACCAAGAAACCACCACTGATGTTATTTCCAAGAAAGAGATGGCAATCATGACAGAAGGAAAGAAGCGAAAGATCCAGCAAAATTTAGAGCAAGCGAAGGAGACAGCCATCAAGGGGGACTTGAAGAAACTTGAGTTTGAACTGGAACTCAAATATTGTGAAAATATTGCCAAACAGGTAATAGGCAGGTTTACTATAGCAAAATTATTGGAACTGCCTAATGAAACCTATAAAGTGCTGCCACTGAACTTGTTCATAAATTTATACTTCAATATTTTCTGCACCTTAGGGTAGAGTAACAATCTTATGTTCTAAAATTTTCACTATATTTCTGTCGCAAAACTGTTGACTCTCAGTTTTTCTATATATTCTTTCAGTGTACAAAATGTTTGCTCCTCTGAGGTTGGTCTAAATATTAAGATGACTGAGGTTAATGCTGATGGTTTGACATCTGAATGAAGCACAATTTACTTATGTATCTTTCGTATCTAACTGTATGGAAAGTATTTTGCTTAAGTAGTTATAAATAAGTAAGCTTAAAGTGAATAAGATATTTAACAATATTTGTATTGAGACTTGAATCTGGAAGCCTGCCCTTTAAATGCAACTTTGTCTAAATCCTGTGGCCAAAAAGTGGTGTCATCACCTCCCCTTGGAAGCACTCAAAAAGGTAGCTCCTTTTTAACTGGGGCCTGTTACTTGCTTCCAAGAAAGGTCAGACAGAGAAAAGCATAGCTCTGTGTTAATGGAATAAAGCTGAGTTATTATTTTGTCAATATTATCTATTACAGTGATGCTTAAATTTTTTGTTCTCAGGATGTCTTTACAATTTTACAAACTGAAGACTTGAAACAGCTTTTCCTATCTTGGTTGTATATATTTTTTTACTGTATTGGAAAAAAAATGTAAGAAAACTTTAAAAAATAAGAGTCCTCATGCACATTTGCCTTTGGCTGTCAGGGAAGTGACACATTATATAGCGTGTAGCCTCTGGAGAACAGTACTATATACATGTGAAAGAATGGGAGTGAAAAAGACAAAGGAGGTCCAAATATTTTGATAATTTTGACCTCAGAAACCTGACAAGGTTTCTAGCCCTCAGAGATCCTCGGACCTTAATATAATATTATTTATTATATATTTTAAAATTTTAGATCTGTTACTTAATGTAAAGTCTTAATACCTGAAGTAAAATTTAAAAAAAAATACATACTCTGCTTTTGATAAATACTTGAAGTTCTGCCTATCTGTTAAATTGTTATACATGATTTTACAAGGGATCCTGAAAGTATGGAAGCATAGGCAAGTGTATGTAATTGTATTAAGGACATTTTCAGTCAGTTAAAAAAAAAATTTTCTCAGCTGTTTGTTTTAAACAGAGTTAATAAAGTGTTTTATTGGCAAAGAGACATATTTAAGGGTGCTGGTTTTGTATTTATATAATTAAGATCTTGTGAAGAAAAACAAAAAGCAGGATGTTATAGAAAGGAAATGTTTGCAGTAACTTATGAAGGAATATAAATTTCTGTAGGAGTTTTATCTTTTCTGCATGTTTTTAACTCCCTAGAATTTACCTATAAATTTATTTAGCATCTTAGTGACAAATTCAGCCCCTTATATCAACTCTGCTTTTGTGTATATATATGGTCATATGTATATCTTGATATTTTGAAAAAGGCAATAGGAAAGATTATTTAATAAATGATCTGTGGTAACCTGTAATGGATTTACAACCAGATCACCCTCATAATTCAAGCCTTATATTTTTGCTTGACTTGAAGTATCCCCCTTACTTTATAGTCACACATTCATCCTTGACAGCAAGAAAAATTGCCGAGTGCAAGGCTCTAAACTGTCTTGGTGCATTTGCCTGTGTGCGCATGTTGATGCGTCAGGCACGAGGACTGAGATGGTGGTGGGTGTCCTGATCGG
Source organism: Bos mutus (assembly GCF_027580195.1). NCBI lineage: Eukaryota > Metazoa > Chordata > Mammalia > Artiodactyla > Bovidae > Bos > Bos mutus. Next base: position 47,242,193 of record NC_091626.1, on the reverse strand, counting down.
ACAGAGGCCAACACCAAGCAAGCTTCCTGTGTTTCTTCTTTTTCACCCTGAGATGAATAAAAGTTTGTTGGAAGTGGGAATTTGTATAATTTTCTATTAATGGTGGTGGTGGTGGTTTAGTCACTAAGTTGTGTCTGACTCTTTGCAACTCTATGGACTGTAGCCCACCAGGCTTCTCTGTCCATAGCATTTCCCAAGCAAGAATACTTGACTGGGTTGCCATTTCCTCCTCAAGGGATCTTCCCTACTCAAGGATTGAACCCTGATATCCTGCATTGCAGGTGGATTCTTTTTCAGGTGGATTCTTTACTGACTGAGCCACCAGGGAAGCTCTTTCTATTAATTGTAGTGGCCATTAAACATGTATAGTTTTCTGCTTCCTGGTTTGGCACTTGCATGGGCCAGTATGGAACATTTAGAACAGAAGGATTGAATTCACTGCTGGGGATAAAGGTTGGGGGGGGGACGACTTGAAATCAGTTTACTCCAGTGCAAAACAGTGTAAAATGCACAGGAAACCATAGAGGCTTCCTGCAAATGGGATCTTTCTGAAATTGTATACCTTACTTTACCTCCCTGTCTCTTGCAATTGCTCTCTTGAAGGTAGAAACAGCTGTGCAGAATGCTCGTCATCGGTGGCTGGAAGAACTGCCAGAGCTCGCAGAGTATAAAGCACTTGTAAGAGCAGAACAGAAGAAGTGGGAGGAGCTACAAGAGCAGTCAGTGGCCAAACGGGTAAGAGCTCTCCTGGGAACAACCTTCTCGAGGACCTCATCTTGGTCCCAGGGACTCCTACCTGCTCACAGCATTGTGGAAGGATTACATGCGATAGTGCCTATTAAGCATTAGCTCAGGACCCAACTAGTGGGATCTGTTCTCATCAGTATCATGTAGTTGAGGGGAAGAGAATGTGTTTCAGAGTCAATGAAACTCTCACAATCTGGGGACCTACCCATGGAACAAAATCTTTTTCTACTTTGCCGTATTTTTAGGAGAATCAGAGAGCAGTTAGCTATATATCCTTTCACACGTGTAACTGTTGTTTTATGTGCTGTGTCAGTAGTCTTATACTTTCCTTGGTAAATAATCAGCACTTCTTTCCAGAGATGTCATGTTGCTTGACTAGAAGTATCAGGTATTACAACCATTTGTATTCTCCCAACTCACTTTATTACTATAAACCAATTCTAGTCAGAATACCAATAAACTGAACTTAGTTTTGAAATTTGACACAATAATTTGAACATTTATTTGGAAAACTGAAAGGGCTAAGAAATTTAAAATATTCTGGAAAAGAAATAGTAGTCCAGCCCTAACACTTAATAGAATATATTGGAAAGCAACAATTCAGACAGTGTTGAGTCACAAAAATAGAATTCTTTTTCATTCAGTACTATACAGACTTTGAAGATAGGTCCAACCACGAATAAAAACTTAATTGTTTCAAAACATGGAATGAGGAATTATTCTATATTAAGTAGTCTTATGATAGCCAGATAGCACTTTGGAAAAATTGTTTTCCCACCCCAAACATCACAATAAACTCTAGGTTGATTCAGAAATTAAGCATTTTAAAATGAAAGTATAGGAAAATTAAAAGAAATTGAATATTTCAGATTTGCATCATAATTCGGCAGTAAAGCAACAGGCACAGTAGCAAAGACAGATAAATAGGATAAAATATGTACACCACTTAAAACATTTTTGTTTATGTAATAAAATTAAAAGAGGGGATAATAAAAATAAGGGAAGTAAGTGAATCAAATAGAACTATTATATGTGATAAGAAAAACAATACAAATTTATGAGAAACAATCTATGGATAAGTACCCCAAATATATGGACATACAGTCTTCATGAGAAGTCCAGAAATAGCAAGCTTGAGGTGCTATTTTATGCCATATGTTTGTATCCTCTCTTAACTGTAATACGCAAAATATAATAGATTGCAGTTTCAAGCATATATTGTCACAACAATTTTGGAAAATAATGTATGTAATAGACATTGTAAATGAATCATATATTGTATTCATAGTCTTATATTCCAGAAATTACTTAAGGAATAATTCAGCATAAGTAAAAAAAAAAAATCTGTTTCAATAGTTTTCTCAAGTTATATGGTGGTACCTGGATGTTCACTATAATATTCTCTGTATTTTTTTAGTTGTTGTTCAGTTGCTAAGTTATGTCTGACTCTTTACAACCCCATGGACTGCAGCACTCCAGGCTTCCCTGTCATTCACTCTCCCAGAGTCGACTCAGACTAATGTCCATTGTGTTGATGATGCCGTCCAACCATCTCATCTTCTGTCACCCCCTTCTCCTCCTGCCATCACTCTTTCCCAGCAACAGGGTCTTTTCCAATGAGTTGCTATTTCAAAACGGAATTTAAGAGGTAGAGAGAAAGAGGAAACTCTATGATGATGTACATATGTCTCTTAGAGTTCAGAAGTTAAGGATAAGTTCTGTAAGAACACAGAGTCCTGAATGAATATATGTGAATGTAGAAATACAGAAGCAAGAGGACCGTGTGTTGCTTCTCAAACTTTGAACAGGCATGAGAATCACATGGAGGAGTTGTTAGAGCAGATTGCTGGGCTTTGCTCCTAGAGATGCTGATTTGATGGTTCTGGAATGAGTTAACGTGTTGTAAATCCTTCCTCTAAGCCAATGAGGTAGGCAAGAGCCAGTTTTTCAGCACTGGCTGAAAAGTTCTTGTAAGATTAGAGGGATCCATCAAAATCTGTGGAAATTTAAAGCCAGTTTCCAGAATCCAAAAGTAGTCAAGTTGGTTCAGTGGTTCCTCAACTTTGCCGCACATTGGAAAAACTTGAGAATCTTTAAAAAATGTTGCTCCCTGGCTCCCACCCCTAGGCTTTATGTTTTAATTGGTACAGGGTGTGGCCTGGGCATCAGTCAGGATTTTTAACAGCTCCTCAGGTGATTCTAATGTGCAGCAATGTCAGGAAGCACTAAATCAATTAATGCTGCCCAATTCTCCTGTAAAACTTTATATGAGAGGTTGTATAGTTTTGGTGAGGTTGGGCGAGTCACTCAATTTCCCTGGGACCTGACCCCTCCACCCTAGTTACCTGTTGATCATTTCCAGGCATTCACTGTCACATGCCCTGTTTTCCTCCTTGGGAAAGGAAATATGTTTCACATTGCTACTGAATTATTTTACTGGTGGTAAAAGAATTTTGCTATGAATTCCTTTGTAAGGCTCATCTTAGATAGTGGGTTCCTTTAGTAAACTTAAAGTATGATTCAAAATTTTTGACTTATATCCAACTATTTAGGAACACATTTTATTGAGTAAAGATATATAACGTGTCTAGGAATCTATATTGGAGAAGGAAATGGCAGCCCACTCCAGTGTTCTTGCCTGGAGAATCCCAGGGACGGGGGAGTGTGGTGGGCTGCCGTCTATGAGGTCGCACAGAGTTGGACACGACTGAAGTGACTTAGCATAGCAGGAATCTATATAGTTGAAGACATTTGCTATAATTGTGTAATAGCTGAGAATTAAGGAAGCTGACCCTCCATCTCCATAGCCACAGTGTATATATGGTATTATATGGTATTGGTTCATAGTGGTCACCACCATCTAGGCCAGACCAATTCTTCTTTTGCATTTGTATCCTTGTGGCTTCTCTGATTTAGTCCAGGGAATATTAGAAGTAAAAGGAACTTGAGGTTATCATCTAATCTGCTTGTTATAGAAGACAGTGTAAAACAGATGAAGAAATTTTCTAAGCCTGTGCAGCCAAGAGTAACAGTAAATACATAATATTTTCTGAGTCGTATTGTTTGCTATGCTCTGGACTAAGTGCTTTAAATGAATTACTTACTTTTGTCATTTAATCTTAAAAAATCTTAAATAATTTTTTGCTTATTTAAATAATTTAAATTAAATAAATAAATCAATTATCAGATGGGCATTGTAATTGTCTCCAGATTATAGATGAGGAAATTGAGGATCAAAAAAATTGAGGAATGAAAAGTTGTTAATTTTAGCAGTTTATCTCTAGAGCCTATATTATATGAGGCTGCCTCTGTAGTCCAAGTCAGGATTTGAGCTAGAGCTCAGGATTTTTGTTCCCCTGTTAATTTTTGCTTGTGTTCTATTGATGCCTATGATCTACTCGTCCTGTTATTCTGTTACAAAGAAAAATTAGATTAATGAAAAAATGACTTTTCTGTTTGATATTTTATGAACTGATTTAAGCAGTAGAATTGCATTAAAATACATTATGTTTGCCAGCAAGTTATTGTTCAGGTAAGTGTTACATTCTTAAAAATAGTAAGATTTCCTTATGAGGCTGCTTTTTGCTTTACATAAAAGATGATTTATTTTTGGGCGGCTTAGATTTGAGATAGCATCTGTATTAAAATACAAATTTTTTTTTCTAAAATTAGTTTCAGATAATTATGTAATTGTATATTTTTTGGTCACTTTAAATTTCTAGTTATCCATATAGAAATGGATGTTTTATTTTTTAATTTTAATTTTAAAATTTTATTTTTGTCTTATGTAAGACAAAAATATTAGATGATTTAAAATGAGGGCAAAGATCCTCACATTGAGTGTAATTATATTTTAGGACCAGCTAATGCCTTATCTCGGAGAAGGCAATGGGACCCCACTCCAGTACTCTTGCCCGGAAAATCCCGTGGACGGAGGAGCCTGGTGGGCTGCAGTCCATGGGGTTGCTAGGAGTCGGACACGACTGAGCGATTTCACTTTCACTTTTCACTTTCATGCATTGGAGAAGGAAATGGCAACGCACTCCAGTGTTCTTGCCTGGAGAATCCCAGGGACGGTGGAGCCTGGTGGGCTGCCATCTATGGGGTTGCACAGAGTCGGACACAACTGAAGTGGCTTAGCAGCAATATCTTATCTAAATTTACTTTTTCTCTTTAATTTTGATTTTAAATCTCTTGTTTGACAAGTTCAAAGATTAAACCAAACAGTAACTTTAATTTTTTTTATTGATGAAAAGAATCATAAAAATTTTCATTATATATTGTTTTACCCTTTAGATATTGTTTGCTGTTTCTGAAGCTAAAGAGAAATGGAAAAGCGAGGTTGCAAATATGAAGAAAAATGTCACACCTGGAAAGGAAATGGAAGAGAAGATTCATTCTCTGCAGAGAGAGCTTGAGTTAAAGAATGAGGAACTCCCCGTGGTTGTCAGGGCTGAGCTGGCAAAGGCCCGGAGTGAATGGAACAAAGAAAAGCAAGAAGAAATCCACAGAATTCAAGAACAAAATGAGCAAGATTACCGGCAATTTTTAGATGACCATCGAAATAAAATTAATGAAGTGCTTGCTGCAGCTAAGGAAGATTTTATGAAGCAAAAGACTGAACTACTTCTTCAGAAGGAGACAGAATTACAGACGTGTCTAGACCAGAGCCGCAAAGAATGGACTATGCAGGAAGCCAGGCGGATCCAACTGGAAATCCATCATCATGAGGAAGACATCCTAACTGTCTTGGAGTTTCTCTTAAAGGACACACTGAAGGAGCAAGCCAGTGGTTCAGAGAGTAAGCCTCTTTTGGAACTCTTGTCGACTTGTTCTTCGAAATGGATGTCTGTGCAATATTTTGAAAAACTAAAGGCCTGCATACAGAAAACATTTCAAGATATACTCTCTTTACTTATAGAAACTGTCGACTCAGACTGGGGGAAGGTATGTTCCTGATAAGTGAAAAGAGCTATGATTCAACGTCATGTATGATTATTGAAGTTGCATTTGGTATTTCTTCCTTTCCTCATTCTCCAGTTTAATAGATGTGAGACTTGTGTTTTTACTTGTGGTTTAAAAAATCTCTAGCAAATTCAAAGGATTGCAATATTTTTTTTTTTGCCCCCAAAACTTTGCTCCTTCGTAGTGCCACAAATATGAGCAGAGCTTTTATTTTCTAGATATCTTTTTTTCCTAACAAAACAAAACAAAACCCATGCTGTTCTTTGTAAGGACCTCAGATTTCAGAAATAGAATAACTGTCATTCCTAATTTTGGGAGGCATGACAACTTTAAGAAACATGCATCGTATTAAACTAGAACCTCTAAGGAGTTTGAAAGCCTATTGCTTACCCTTGAATTTATATCTCGTGCAGGCAAAAAAACACTGAGTCCAAAGAATATTGTTATAGAAATAAACAAGTAGAGGTACGGTTTAATCACACAAAACTCTGAGGCAGAGTTTTGTTGGTATACTTTGTATGTGCATGTAGAATGGATTAGTTGTATTCTTTTCATTGTGTAAGTATTCTCGGACACCAGCTTTTAGTTTGTGTGGAAGATCTGATAAAACCAAAGTCTTGCTGCCTTATCAATAAAGACATTAGATATACATGAAAATTCCAGAATGGTATTCTAGCCATTGTGAGCAGCCAATGTTAACATTTGGTATTTGAGGTAGAAAAAAATGCCAATATTGTAAGTTTTGTCTGATTGAAAAGTTGAAACATGAGTTAAAATTCATTAAAATATTGTGATTAAAGATTTTCAAGGCCAGGATTGAGTGTTTGGTATTAATACCTACTGAAAAGAATTACAGGCTACAGAAAAGAAAATCTGAGTTCCAATCCCATACTTAGTGATATCTAGTTTATTACCTTGGGTAGTCATTAAATTATAGTTGCTCATCTGAAAAATAAAATACAAATCCCTGGTCTAATTCCTTGGATTTTGGTAGGATACAAATGACACAGCTTGGTCTTTCTGCATCTTGCATTTGAAACAATGCAGAATTGTAGATCCAAAGGAACCTGAAAGGTCAGTCTACCCCATCCCAATTCAACCCAGTTGATATTTTTATTCTTGATTTCACAAAGATGTTACTGCCTAATAGTTACTTTTAGTGTAAAATTCACTGGGCAAGACAAATTCCCTTGAATACTACTTAAAATACTTTATTGAGAATTTTTGGATAAAGTATATAATTAAGAAAAATTATTTATGGCAACTTAAAGGGTAAGACGTGATGGGAAGATCATGTTATATGCTTTCAAGTTTGCTTTCCTGAAGCAAACTTTTGTCTACTGTAAAAGTCAAGAAACTCACAACACCATTCTTCTAATGTTAACATATAATCAAACCTGGGGTCTTTTTATAGGGCTTATAGTTGTGCAGGCTTCCCAGTTGGCACAGCAGTAAAGAATCTGCCTGCCAATGCAGAAGACACAAGAGATGTGGGTTTGATCCCTGGATCAGGACGATCCCTTGGAGAAGGAAATGACAACCCACTCCAGTATTTTTGCCTGGAAAATTCCATGGACAGAGGAGTCTGGTGTGCGACACAGTCCATGGGGTCACAAAGAGTCAGACATGACTGAGTGACTGAGCACACATAGTTATGTGAGCAGGATAAGATCCTCTGTATGACTTTATGTGTCTTACACATATATGGAGACAAATTCACAGAATTTGGCTCAGAACTTAGACTTCTGCAGCTTATGTTGAGTGGGATCAGATTCCGTTCTTGGGAAAAGGGTGACTCTGAAATGTCTTATTTGGCATTTGTTACAGAAATTTGTCACAGAAGAGTAGTACTCAGCCTTCTGCTGTCTTAGAGTTAACTCTGCTCAGGACCTTGAGATAAAGCAATGATTAAAAAGCAGTGATTATAAATTTGCAATATAAGTGCCGTAAATGTGAAGAACTATGATTTATAATTAATTAAATTTGTGGTTTTTGAACTTCTCATGAAACTTAAGACTGGAAAAAAGTGATCAGTATATATAAAACAAGTCCTCATTAAAATTACTTAAATGTCAAGATTTAATTAAAAAAATTTTTTTCAGCTTTATTGAACTATAATTGACAAATAAAATTGTAAGATGTTTAAGGTATATATCATGGTGATTTACTATACATATACGTCGTGAAAGGATCTTCCCAGGTAGCACACTGGTAAAGCATCTGCCTACCAATGTAAGAGATGCAAGAGATTTGGGTTCGATCCCTGGGTGGATTCCACCATTTAGTTAATTAACACATCCATCACCTCACCTATTTACTGTACTTTTTTGTTGGTGAGAACAATTAAGTTTAGATTATCAAGATTTTAAATGGTGAGGTTGTAATGAATTAAAAATACAGTTTCCAATAAAATGAATGCCTTATCAAATGTTATTTATATTTATATACTACGTATATTAATATAGCAGTTCATAATGACTAAAAGAAAAGAGAAATAGCAATTGGAACACTATTTTTAAACAAATTTAAGGATGTATGGTCTTACCACCAATGTCAAGTTAAAACTAAGACAAAAAGATTGCTCCTTTTTTTGCCATCTTGGCTTTTCTCCGGTTCTGAGCAGAAATTGGAAACATTAGCTGCCTTTGGGATCATTTTTTATTACTCCTTTGGCCTCAACCTTATACAGTGTCTTGATTGCCTGGAGTTTGCAGTCTTTGTACCTATTGACCTCTGCTTCTGTTGGGCTGCATGGGTAGCTTTCCTGACCGTGATTCAAAATCAAGGCTTCCAGAATAAAGCATATATAAAGTATTGTAAGTAATTAAACAAGACAGCTTTCTCAAGATCATCTGGTCTGTTTGGTATTCACTAGTTGTCCAAAATCAAAAAATATGTTGCCTTAAAAAAATGTCCCACCATTAATGAGTTAGTAGCTGTGTTGCCAGAACAGAGACTAGAATACAGAAATGTTCAATAAATACTAGTGAGGAAATGGTCTTGTACAAGATTTTCACTTAGGTGAGCCTCAGTTTCTCTCCTTAACATTAGAATTGAACTGTCTTTCCTTGTCAACAAATGACAACATAAAGTACTTAGATACATAGCATACTATGTAAGTTTCAAAAATTTTTATTGTTACTTTCAATTCATGGAAGGCATAAGCTTAGTATTATAAATTTCTAATGAATTTGCTCCCTGTTGCAGTGAAAATGTTTTAGATTTTCAAGAACAATTCTGATTGCTCATGTCAGTCCTATGGGTTGATCACGTTAACTGTTAAAATATCTTAAAATGCAAACAATATCTCCATCTGTCCCATAGCTAGTCTACTAGTCCTCTGTTGGATAACGGTCTGATTTGGAACGTACAATCACAGGAATCTAGCTGATGGTGATGATAGTATTCACATAAAACCTTAAGAAAAATGTTGATAGTTTAGGCCAGATTTTTTTAAGGCTGTGTTTTCTTTTTATATTTTTAATATTAGCATTTTAATAGGCATTAACTATGAAGATAATCTGTTTCAGAGAAATATGACCAAGATCTCTAAGGATCCTGCCACGGGCAGAGGAGACCCTGGAGTCCAGGCGATGCTTCCTGAGCCTACGTCTGGACACCATGCTCTGCCTTTGGCGGCCGTACAAGAAGCAGAAGCTGGTAATGGGATTCTGTTCCTACTCATCTTTGCAATATCCATAATTCCAGTTCCTGGGGGTTGCTTTGAGGATGAAAGGAAATCAAAGATGTGTACAGTTTTCATGAGTGAACAAATGGGTGATATGACTGCTACTTTATATGTATCCTCTCCCTAGGTTCGTTTTATATTAGAAGACAGGGTTGCTGTAGGCCCTCAAATTTCTTCTCTTTTCATGGTCTTCCCTCCATTCTTGAGTGACTCGTATTATAAAGGTAATAATGAAAATTTTAGTAGAGCGGTCATGTTTTCATTCCCTGGCTTTGTTGAGAAATCAGAGGCTACACCTAAGAGAATTACATAAGAGAATTGCCAAATCACTGAGACTTTTCTATTCAGGTTACTGAAGCTTATTTTAGCTATGTTTAATAGAAATCTTTCTAAAGTGTATTAAATGTTTTCTGATGTATTGGGGGTTTTCTTCAGGTGGAGGCAGTGTTTTATCTCTTCCCCTCTACCACCTGGCACATAGTGAATGGCACATAGTTTGTGTTCCTTGAATATCTGATGAATTAATAATTTATCTTAGTGACTTAGGGTTGTTAGTTTGAAAAGAATTGCACTGTGCTGCAGCCCCTTGAGTTATTCAGAGCTCACTGGGGAATCTGGGCATATACTGTCCATTTACTGGGATTTTGAACTAGGAACTGCTGTACTCCTTGTAAGTTCCAGTCCTCTTAGGACATCCACCCTTTGTAGCCTGCTTCCTCCCTCCACCTACAAACTATACATACTTTTTCTGTTTCTTGTCTGCTGTCCCCATTGTAACCTGGAAAAGAACTAAGGCTTGCCAGAGGAAATCATGTACAAAGTGAATAACCTTAGTTTCCACACTCTCAAATTCAGTAGGCATATTACCAGAGTCCTAGAGAACATCTGCTTTTTCTAAGACATCAGCTGACTGCTATTTCTCTCATCGTCTGACCAGAGACCCTCTTCCCTTACCTCTAGGTTTTAGATGGTTGCAAATGTCTTTTTGCCAATTAAGAAAATACTAATTCAACAATTAGGGTAATACTATTCTAATTTGTATTTTGTTTCCTACTTTTCAATGTCATTTTATATCTGTTGTTATATTTAGAATAACTTGAAAGTTACTTCCTAATTTGTGAAATGCATAGAAATGAGTTTTAGATATCGTTTGGCTTTGGGAGATCCAGTCAATATGAAAGAAATCAGTTTTGACTTAGGACAAATCAGACTATAGAAGGATTTACATTCTTTCTTTAATCTTTTTTTTCCCTAAAAACAAACACATTAACATCAGAAAGGGTTGAATAATCCAAAACATTTACTATGTGACCAAGCCCGTCACCAGAGAGTACCGCTGTTAGTAGTGTGATTATATTCTCCTAATATTTTATCATTTTTAAAACTAATTTAAATATTAATTATGAAATAATTGATACATGCAAAAAATATGTGTAATGCACATGTAAGTTATCAACCCAACAAACAGGAACCCACTATTTGACTTAGGAGGTAGAACATCACCAGTACTGTTGAAGATGCCTGTGTTTCATCATCATTCCATCCCTGTAACTTCCCCACCAACTGAGGTAATAAATATGCTGACGTTAAAAAAAAAAATTTCCTTGCTTTTCTTTATGTTTTGACCAAATACAGGTATCCTCAAAAAGCTATTGCTTTGTCTTTTAACATTATAAAAATAGTTTAATACTTGTTTTAGTCTTTGTAACTTGTTTTTTTCCCACTTAATATTGAGCTTCTAAAATTTGTCTTTGTTAATGTATATGGCTCTGGTTCATTCATTTTCATTGTTGTATAGTCTTCTGTTGTATGAATATAGTATAATTTATCTATTCTCTTGTTGATGGGCATTTGGCCTGGTTTCCAGTTTTACAAAACAGTACCTTCAGTGAAGTGTGTAAGTGCCATGTATGGTGATGTTTCATTAATTCATTGATGTTTGTAAACATAAATGATACCATTTGAAAGAAACTGAAAAGTAAGAAGAGAGCTAAGAATAATTTGCTAGACCAGTGTTTTTACATCAACATTTTAGATACTGGCCTCTGAGCCTGTGCCAGTTTGTATTCCTACTTCATTATATCAGTTATATTAATAGTAACAATCTGTATCATGTTTGTATAATACTTAAATTTTATGAACTTTATATGTTACTAGTAGCCATAGCTATTCCTTATTGTATACTTGCTCTATGCCAGGTTCTGTGCCAGACAATATTTGTACGTTTATACCTCCTGACAGTTTTATATCTTTTTTTTTTTTTTAATTTGGAGATAATGTCAAATCTTACAGAAAAGTTGCAAAAATAAAAATAGTTGCAAAGATCACTCGTATACCCTTAACATAGATACACTTAGTGATAACATATTACCCCATTTGTCTTCCTCCGTGTGTACATGTCTGTGAACATTTCATTTCTTTCTGAACCATTTGAGGATAGGTCATATACATTATAGGGCTTCCCTGGTGGCTCAGATGGTAAAGCATCTGCCTACAATGCGGGAGACCCAGGTTCAATCCCTGGGTTGGGAAGATCTTCTAGAGAAGGAAATGGCAACCCACTCCAGTATTCTTGCCTGGAAAATCCATGGATGGAGGAGCCTGTTAGGCTACAGTCCATGGGTTGCAAAAAGTCGGACACAACTGAGCGACTTCACTTTCACTTTCACTATATACTTTATGCCCTTTTACCCCCAAATACTTCAGTGTGTATTTTCCCAAAAATAGGGATTTTTCTTATATACTTCAGTATAGTAAATTTAACATTAGATGAAAATATGTGTTACATAGTTTTATCAATCTGCTCTTTGTATTCTAATTTTGTCAATTGATCTAATAAAGTCTTTATAGCATTTTTTCCCCTTACGGTACTGCAGTCCGTCCAGGGTCACGTATTATATTTAGATGTCACGTCTCATTAATCTCTCTTAATCTAGGGTATTTCTATGGCCTCTCTTTGCCTTTTATGACGTTGATATTTTTGAGAGCTATATTCTTCACTCTCCCCAAAACCTGTCAACCCCTGGCTTTTAATAGAACTTTCCTCATTTTGAGTTTGTCTGGTGTTCATGATTTGTCCTGGATTGTGTTTTCTTAGTTGGGCCACTGCACAGGTGGTGTGATACCACACCTGGAGATGTGTGATGTTCATATTTCTTGTTGTCCAGTTTCTTCACTGTATAATTACTGTGTTTTTTTCTCCCTCACAGCTAATGAGGAATCTGTGGGGAGATACTTTCAAGACCATAAAAATGTCCTTCTCCTAGCAAAATATTCTAGTCTCATCTTGAATGTACCCTGTCTCAGTACTGGAGTCAGCCATTTCTTGAAGAACCCTGGTTCCTTTTAGTGGACAATTGTATTCGATACTAAGATCTGAGCATTGTGTTTCAGAGCAGTTTTTAAAATAGATGATATTATTCAATTTTCCATGTTAGGAAACTGAGTCTCAAAGGTTCAGTAACGCAACAGCTGGTAAATAGTGAAAACAGGATTTAAATTCAAGTCTCTTTTTCTTAAGCATCATACTTTTTTCAGTTACACTATAACCTTTAGTCATGTGATCTGGTTTCCTTCCTTCTCGTTAGTCTAAATTGATATAAAAGTGTGCTATCATTTAATTTTTGCAGATGAGAAAAAGATCCTTGAAATTAAAGATTCACGCTGTGGACACTGCTTCCAAGAACTTGAAAATGCAAAGCAGGAATGTCAAGATCTGAAAAGAAAACTGGAGAAATGCTGTAGGCATCTTCAGCATTTAGAAAGGAAGCACAAAGCTGTAGTGGAAAAAATCGGAGGTTAGCATTTGAAGTAACACTGCTACAAGTGTAAATCTCCTCGATCCTGGTTGGAATATTCAAATGTGACATTTTAGTTAATGGAAGCACTGATTATCTTTGGGAATTACATTAACTAATTCGGATCTTATTTTTATTAGGCAAAAAATTATTATTGAAGTTGGTCCTTCTCTTTTTGATTGAACAGCTTTTGAGTGCTTAATGTGTGTCAAGCAGTGTTCTAGGCACTGAGGGTACGACAGTGAAGACATCAGACAGAATTCCACTTCTGATGAGATGTACAGGACTGTGTTCTCTTGCTTCAAGAAGCTTATCATTAAAAGAGGAGAACTGAAAACATTAATGAATAATTGCAGCTCTGGGTAGCTGGCAGTACATTCATGTAAACTAGGAAGAAAGGATGTTAGTTGATTCTACCTCCTATTAAAGTTAAGCAAGGCTTGACTAAGCCTTGAAAGATGAATGTGTTTGCCAAAGAGAATGGCATTCCAGGCAGAGGGAAGAGACATGAACCAAGGCGTCTGGGTCTGATGTGGCCTCCTGTCTGTCCATTCTTCACAGTGCTGTCAGGGAGTTGTCTAAAAGGCCTGTCTTCTGCCTTTTCCTATTGCCCTCTTGAAGAAGGGAGCTATTGGGCTCACAAGGCTGCTCCCTCTTACCTTTCACAGGGTGTTGACTTATACCCTGTGCTCCATATTCCTTACCTTTGAAATATTTCAGATGCCCTAGCTGGTCAGGAATTTTCTTTTACAATATTGTCATTCTGTCCTATGCTTTCCCCTCTCATTCTTATTTTGGCCCTACTCTTGCCCATCCTTTAGAATTCAATTGAGAAGATATCTTGTCTGCAGAGCCTTGATTTTTACCAGTGTGGGCTAGATTGGTCTGCTTCTGTGTGGCCTCAGGACATTTGTCTCCTCCTCTGTTAACATTCTGTATCTCACTTTTTCATTACTTGCCCAACATCTTTTTAACCTGTAGATTTGTTGAGATATTATCTCATTTATCCTTATAGTCTGGTACCCATTATATACAAGACAGTAATAAATGCTTGAATGAAGGAAGGACTGAATGCAAGGGTCCCAAACAATGTTTCATCCAGACCCAGGCGGGCAGGTTCACTTTTTTCCTCCATTCACCTCTGTCACTTGCTTAGACAACAGTCATCTCTTTCTGCTTCCAGTCTTGCCCCTCCAATCCATTCTCCATCAGGAAGCTAGAGCAGCCTTTTAGAAAAGTAAATATGACTGTGACACTCTGTTGTTTAAAGTGCCTCAGTGGCTTGTCTGGCCCTCGGTGTAAAACACAATTTCCACATAATTTAAGAAGCCCTCCCTGATCCCACTTCTGCCAGCCTTTCAGGCTCATCTCCTGTCCAGCCCTCTTATTCTCTCACAGCTGTGGCAGGGATTTCACTGACTCTCTGGGCCCTTGTGCACCTCTTCCTTTACCAACAGCATCTGTCTCCCCATCCTGGTCATAATGCCTGGCTAACTCCTACTCGTCAACCCCCTGGGACATGATTTCCCTATAGAGGCTTTCCTAAGCACCCCAGACTTGGCTAGTTTCTTCTGTTAGACATTTCCCACTGCTCCTATGAGTTTTGTAACATTTGTCATCCTTGTGATTATTTAATGTCTGAATTCTCCTTTGGAGTGTGATGGTGACAAGGATTAAATCCTGTCCCAAACTTAGCACAGTACCTGGCATCATAGCACACTCGGTAAATATTTTTGCCCAAGAGAAGCCACCTACTCCCATTACTTGCTTCCTAAGTCTGTTAAAGATAGATCATAATTGCTTTAATGCTGAGAAAGTGTTTCAGCAATTTTGAGATAAAAATTTTAACAACTGCAGTTCCCGTGGTGATTGCTTAGGTCTTTAACAGAGGCTGGAGAGCGAGTAAGTTTGTCCAACTGTGGAGGTAAATTTCTCCTCCTGTGGAGGAGGCTGTTGTAAAATTTGATGAAAATCAAGAAATTTGTTTTATATAATAAAACGATAAGGGTAGTAGTTTGTGGTTATTTACAGATATAATATTTAGCACTGTACATTGTGATTATACAATAGTTATTTTACATAGTGCTTTTTGAGGCTGATAACTTCTGTAATTTGTAGACTTAGAAATAATCCAAGAAAGTTGGTAATTGGCTCAAAACAACCAGCTAATAAAAGAGGTCAGGGTCAGAATTTAAGCCATTGATAATTTCAGTGTTTGTCTTAATGTAAATCTGCTAGTTGATAAAATTTTTGCTATTTTGGTTGCTTTATTGTTTCTTAAATTCCATTTTCCACTGTCATGGTAGCATTTATTGAAAAGTGATGGAGTAAGAGTGAGTGGTTTAGAAATATACAAGCTGTATCCATCACTGGGAGAACAGAATGATTCATTCCCCAACTTGTAGGGTGTGTTGAAAGGCTGGTATAGTAGGAAACAAGGGGTGCCATGTTCATATTTATTAAACATTGTTATTGCCAGACCTTGTATAAGGTGCTGTGCATTTACTGTTTTATTTCCATTATAATCTTCAAGGTCGATAACACTATCCCCATTTTACACATGAAAAAACTCAGTTTCAGAAAGATTCAGTAATTTGCCTAAGCTCATCCAGTGGATAAGAAGGCCTTAAACTTGTGTCTCTCTGACTCTGAAATTTATGCTTTGTCCTCTGTGCCACATGGACTCCATCAGTCTCCTCATCTTGTTTTTAAAAGTTCAAAGAGTTGAAGATCTTATGTTATTTTTGAAAATGGCACCTACTTGAGCTTAACTTTTTTCTCTTAATTTTGTATTGAGGTGCTTGTTCAATGATCAGTTTATATGCGCATAGACTGCATGCCAGGGTCAAGGAGGGACATGGAATTAGGAAACCTGTATTGCTAAATAAAGCCTTCCATCTAACTGGAAAGCAAACCAAATGCATAAAGCAATTGGAGATTTATTCCAGGACAGTCTATAACCCAGAATAAGTTGAAAATGGAATACAGATTTAAAGTGCTGAGAATATAGAACAGTGGGTGGTCAGATTTGGGTTTATCAGGGAACAAATGATACCAGGGAACACCTGGAAATTTGGCAGTCTCTTCTATGAACATTTGTGCTGGTAATTTAAGGGAAAGACAGAGAAAAAGAGATTGATCAATATACTATAAACTTTCTTTTTTAGAAGAGAATACTAAAGTCGTTGAAGAATTAATAGAAGAAAACAATGACATGAAGAATAAATTAGAAGAACTGAGAACTCTTTGTAAAACACTACCACCAAGGTAGACTTTTACTATTTCAAAGAAACTTTATTTCTGAGTATCTTTACTTTTAAAAAAAATAATAGTCCTATCAATATTATCATACCAAGAATATCAATTACTGTTATTGTTGCATAGCAAAAAATATGAAAAAAAAAAAGGATCTTTTAAGATCGTATTCCCATAAGATACTCTTTATTTAAAGTCTTTGAGTTGGGAAGATCTGCTGGAGAAGGGAGAGGTTACCCACTCCAGTATTCTTGGGCTTCTCTGGAGGCTCAGCTGATAAAGAATCTGCCTACAATATGGGAGACCTGGCTTTGATCCCTGGTTGGGGAGATCTCTTGGAGAAGGGAACGGCTACCCACTCCAGTATTCTGGCCTGGAGAATTCCATGGACTGTATATCCAAGGGGTCACAAAGAGACATGACTGAGTGACTCTCACTTTCACTTTTATACAAACACAACATGTGCACATGTTTTAAAAATTGAGATTATTATATAAGCTACTTTGTGACCTTTTATTAGTATTGTAAGATAAACTCTTCCCCCATGTCATTAGATATACTTTTATAATGTGCTCTTTAGTAACTGCATAGGTTTTCATCATGTGGGTTTATTGTGGTATAAGTAACCATAACACTTAAGTTTGCCTTTTTCTCCTAAATAATTATAGTCGAGATCCTCAGATGTGAATTTTTTAGCACACCTTAGCTTGTTTTATTAGAATATATATTTATATATATTTTAAAAATTATATATACATATTTTCAAATTACATTTTTCACTTAATCTCTGTATTTTTTTAGGTCACTGTCAGAAGGAGCTATTGAAAATGCCTGCCTGCCATGCAATGAGGTGGCCTTGGAAGAACTTCGTGGGCAATACATTAAAGCTGTAAAAAAGATTAAGCGTAAGTCTCTAAAGAGATCCCTAAGGTTTTAAGGTGGTTTGGGTCTTTTTTGTAACTAATCGTAGTAATTTGGGGGAATTTTCTGAACTACCTTAATCTGAGATATTACCTGTTTTTAGAAGATATCATTGATAGCTTTTCTAAATTATGCCGTCATAGGTGATTTTACCCAAGTAAATTTGGAGTTTGCCACTAAAATTTGAGAAGTGGCACAAGGATAGAGATATTTTTATACTGTTAATTATCCTGAGGTTTTTTGGGGACTAAAATGTATGTGTGTATATATATTTTAAAGTATAACTGACATATATCACTATATTAGTTTCAGGCCTGTAACATAATTGATTCGGTGTTTGTTTATGCTGTGAAGTGATCACCACAATAAGTCTAGTTTCCCCATCACCATACAAAGTTACAAAATATACAATAGTCCCCTCTTATCTGTGATTTTATTTTCATGGTTTCAGTTACCTGGGGTCTACTGTAGTCCAAAAACATGAAGTGGAAAACTGCATAAATAGTAAGTTTTAAATTGCAGGCCATTTTGAGTAGCATGATGAAATCCCAGCCATCGTGCTGTGTCTGCCTCTGGAAGCGAGTCGCCCCTTTGTCCAGCATATTCGCCTGTTGGTCACTTAGTACCACCTCGGTTATTGGACCCACTATCACTATATTGCAGTGGTTGTGTTCATAACCCTTCTTTTACCGAATAAAGGCCGCAAAGTGCAAGAGTAGGGATGTTAGCAATTCATATATGCCAAAGAGAAGCTGGAAAGCGCTTCCTTTAAGTAAAAAGGTAAAGTTCTCGACTTAATAAGGAAAGAAAAAATCATGTGGTGAGGTTGCTGAGATCTACCGTAAGGACAGATCTTCTACCCATGAAATTGTGAAGAAAGAAAACAATTCATGATAGTCTTGCTGTCACACCTCAAACTGCAAAAGTTACAGATACGGTGGATGATAAGTGCTTAGTTAAAATGAAAAAGACATTAAATATGCACAATAAGATATTTAGAGAGAGATCATATTCACATAATTTTATTAAATTGTTAAAATTGCTGTCTTACTAATTACTGTTGTTAATCTCTTACTGTGCCTAATTTATAAATTAAATGTTAAGGCGATGTATGCATCAGAAAAAATGTAGTATATATAGGGTTCAGTACGTGGTTTCAAGCATCCATTAAGGGTCTTGGGATGTATTCCCCAGGGATAAGAGGGGGACTGCTGTAAGGTAGTCTTCATTATAGTCGCCTGTGTTGTACTTCCTCATCCTCCTGACTTTGCACTTACCGACCCTCTTCCCCATTTTGTCTACTGTTCAACCCTCTCCCCTCTGGCAACCACTAGTCTGTTCTCTGTTCATTTGCTTTGTTTTTTAAGATTCCACATATAAATGAAATCATACAGTATTTGTCTTTCTCTGACAGTTCACTTAGCATAATGCCCTCAAGATCTGCCCAGGTTGTCACAAATGGCAAGACTTTGTTGTTTTTTATGGCTGAGTAGTATCATTGTATGTATCTACCACATCTTCTTTATCCATTCATCCACTGATGGATGCTTAGGTTGTTTGGATAGCTTGGCTATTGTGCATAATGCTGCAGTGAACATTGGCACACATAGATCTTTCTGAATTAGTGTTTTTACTTTCTTTTGATAAATATCCAGAAGTGAAATTGCTGGATTATATAGTAGTACTATTTTTCATTTTTTGAGGAACCTCCATGCTGTTTGAGTATGTTTGAGGAACCTCCATAGTGGCTATGCCAGTCTACATTCCCATCACCAATTCATAGGGTTTCTCTTTTCCTCCACATGCTCACTAACACATCTTGGTCTTTTAATAATAGCCATTCTAACAGCTGTGAGGTGATAACCTCATTGTGATTTTGACTTGCATTTCCATGATGATTAGTGATGTTGAGCATGTACTTATTGGTCATCTCTGTTTTCTTTGGAAACCTATCTATTCTTCTGCCCATTTTTTAATCAGGTTGTTTGTTTCTTGTTGATACTGAGTTGTGTGAGTTCTTGATATATATTTTGGAAATTAATCCCTTATTAGATATATAATTTGCAAATATCTTCTTTCCTTTATTTAATAGGTTGCCTTTTTATCTTTTTGATGGTTTCCTTTGCTGTGCAGAAGCATTGTAGTTTGATGTAGTCTCACTTATTTATTAGGCTTCCCTGGTGGCTCAGAGGTTAAAGCATCTGCCTACAATGCGGGAGACCTGGGTTCGATCCCTGGGTTGGGAAGATCCCCTGGAGAAGGAAATGGCAACCCACTCCAGTATTCTTGCCTGGAGAATCCCATGGACGGAGGAGCCTGGTGGGCTACAGTCCACGGGGTCCCGAAGAGTTGGACACGACTGAGCGACTTCACTTTCACTTATGTATTTTTACTTATGTTGCCACTGCTTTTGGAGTTGGGTCCAAAAAAAAAAAAAAAATCACTGAGACCAGTGTCAATGAGTCTACTGCCAATATTTTCTTCTAGGAGTTTTATGGTTTTCTGGTCTTACAGTCAAGCCCCTAATCCA
Organism: Bos mutus; assembly: GCF_027580195.1. Taxonomy (NCBI): domain Eukaryota; kingdom Metazoa; phylum Chordata; class Mammalia; order Artiodactyla; family Bovidae; genus Bos; species Bos mutus. Next base: position 47,222,290 of record NC_091626.1, on the reverse strand, counting down.
TTTTGAGTTGATTTTGTATATGTTATAAGAAAGTGGCACACTCTGATTCTTTTGCATGTGGTTGTCTGGTTTTCCCAGTACCATTTTTTGAAGAGATTGTCCTTTCCCCATCATATATTCTTGCCTCCTTTGTTGTAAATTAATCAACCACGTGTGGGTGGGTTTATTTCTGGGCTCTATATTTTGTCCCATTAATCTCTCTGTTATTATGCCAAAACCACACTGTTTTTATCTCTCGTTTTGTTAATGTGTGGTATATTGCACTGATTGACTTGTGAATGTTGAACAGTCCTTGCATCCCTGGGATAAATCCCACCTGATCGTGGTGTATGCTCCTTTTAATGTATTGCTCAATTTGATTTGTTAGTATTTTGAAGATTTTTGTGTCTGTGTTCATCAGTGATATTGGCCTCTAACTTTTTTTTTTTTTTTTGGTGGTGTTCTTGTTTAGTTTGGCACCAGGGTAATGCTGGCTTAATGAAATGTGTTTGGGAATATCCCCTTCTCTGGTTTTTTAACAAGAATTTGAGAAGGGTAGATATTATATCTTCTATGAATGGTTGGTAGACTTTAATAGTGAAGCCATCTGGTCCTGGGTTTTCTTATGAGTCTAGCTAAAGGTTTGTCAGTTTTCTTTTGTCAAAGACTCAGATATTAGTTTTATTGATCTTTTCTCATTTTTGTTGTTGTTGTTTTTCTTTTAAGTAAATCTTTTTTTTTCTCTCTCTTCTTTCATTAAAAATTTTTTTTTTATTGAAGTATAGTTGATTTACAACATTGTGTTGGCTTCTGGTGTACAGCAAAGGGACTCATCTATATGTGTATATATAATATATGTTATACATAATATGTATATTATTTTCCATTATGGTTTACTATAGGATATTGAATATAGTTCCCTCTGATATACAGTGGGACTTTGTTATTTATCTCTTTTTTTTATATTAGTCTGTATCTGCTAATCACAAACTCCTAATTTATCCCTACCCCACCTCCTTTCCCTTTTGGTAGCCATAAATTTGTTATCTATGTCTGTGAATCTATTTCTGGGTAGTTTTTTTTGGTGGTACCATGTGGATTATAGGATCTTAGTTCAGTGACCAGGGATCCAATCTATGTCCCCTGAAGAGGAAGTATGGAGTCCTAACCACTGGACTGCCAGGGAATTCCCTTTTCTGATTTGCAAATAAGTTCATTTGTATCATATTTTAGATTCCACATATAAGTGATATCATATGGTATTTGTCTTTCTCTTTCTTCACTTAGAATGATGATCTCTAGGTTCATCCATGTTGCTGCAAATGGCATTGTTTCATTGTTTTCTATGGCTGAGTAGTATTCCATTGTGTATGTATATATGTATACCACATCTTCTTTTTCCATTCATCCGTCAATGGACATTTAGTTTGCTTCTGTATCTTGGCTATTGTAAATAATGCTGCTATGAACATTGGGGATGCGTGTATCTTTTTGAATTAGAGTTTTTACTAGATATATACCCAGATGTGGTACTGCTAGATTGGATGGTGACTCTAATTTTAGCTTTTTGAGGAACTTCCATTATGTTTTTCATAGTGGGTGCCAATTTACATTCCCACCAACAATGTAGGAGAGATTCCTTTTTCCACACCATCTCCAGCTTTTTTATTTGTAAACTTTTTGATGATGGCCTTTCTCACTGGTGTGAGGTCATACCTCATTGTCGTTTTGATTCACACTTCTCTCATAATTAGAGATGTGGGACATCTTTGCATGTGCCTGTTGGCCATCTGTACGTCTTCTTTGGAGAAATGTTTATTTAGGTCTTCTGCCCATTTTTGTCATGGAATTTTTCTATTTTTTTATATCTCTATTTTTATTCTCATTTTTAGTATTTTCTTCCTTCTACTAACTTTGTCCCTTCTTTTTTCTTCTTTTTCTAGTTCCTTTAGGTGTAAAGTTAGATTGTTTAACATTGTTTCCCAAGGTAGGCCTGTATTGCTATGAACTTCTCTTTTAAAACTGCTTTTGCTATATCTAGTATATTTTGGTATGTTTTATTGCTTTTTTCATTTATCTTTAGGTTTATGTTTTTATTCCTTTAATTCTTTGATTATTTAGTAACATGATGTTTAATCTCCACATATTCGTGCTTTTTCCAGTTTCCTTTTTTGATTTTTTAATTTCATGCCATTGTGATTGGAAAAGATACTTGATATGGTTTCAGTTGTTTAAAAGTACATTGAGACTGGTGGCCTAACTTGTGCTATATACTGGAGAATGTTCTATGTGCACCTAAAAAATGTGTATTCTCCTGTTTTAGAGTAAAATGTTCTCTACATATCTTTTTAAGTTCATCTAGGCTACTATATTGTTTAACGCCAATGTTTGTCTATTTATTTTCTGTCTAGATGAGCTACTCATTGATGTAAGTGGGATATTAAATCCCCCTATTATTATTTTATCACTATTGATTTCTCCTTGTAGGTCTGATCATACTGTTTTATATGTCTTGGTGCTCCTGTGTTGGGTGAATAAATTTTAACAAATGTTATTTATATCTTCTTATTGGGTTGATCCCTTTATCATTTTTTAGTGTCCATCTTTGTCTTTTATTAGTCTTTGTTTTAACGTTTATTTTCTTTGATATAAGTGTAGCTGTACTTCAGCTTTCTTTTACTTTCTATTTGCATGAAGTGTTGATCCATCCCTTCACTTTAACCTTTGTATATCCGTACATCTGAAATGAGTCTCTTTAACATTTCTTGTATTTCTTGCTTATTTTATGTTTAAGTTCTCTCTGTGTTCATCCATTCTTACTGATGAACATCTTTATGACCATTGAACAGTTTGAACTCTTTATCAGGTAAGTTACTGACCTCCATTTCATTAAAGTTTTTTTCTGGAGTTTATCTGGTTCTTTTATTTGGAACATATTTCTGTTTCTTCATTTCGCTTAACTCTCTGTGTGTTTAATTCTATGTATTATGTGAAATAGGAGAGCTACCTCTCCCAGCTTGAAGGGGTGGTCACAGGAAGACTAGGGTGTGTTTAGGCTGCTGTGTCCTGGGGGTTGTAGACTGCCAAGAATGGTCTCTCCGGCTGTTTCATTCCTGTGGGGCCCAGAAACACAAGCCTTCTAGTCACCAATGCCAGGTGTTCAAGGGATGTCCCCTGTGTGGACTGTGCACACCTGCTGGGTTGTGTGTGTCAGGACAACCAGGGAAGCAGAGGTGGGACAAATGGCTGTAGGACGGCAGAGGAAGAGTGCAAAAATGTGCCTGGAAGGGCCAGACTTGTAAGGTAGAAGTCGAGTGTGAAAATGGCCCCTGCTAGCACCTCTGATCCTAGGAGAGTTCTAACAGATTCTGCCCTTCTCACGGATGCTTTAAGATCATCAAGTGTATCTCCTTCACATAAGGTCTAGGCATGTATCATGCTGCTGTTTTTGCACTGGGTTCCCAATTTGAACGAGTCTCTGCATGGGTCCTATAAGAATGGAATCTCAGTTTCCTATAGCACTTTGTGTCCCTTGGATGTAAACCTTTTTGGTTTCCAAAACCAGATGTTTTGGAGGCTCAACTCTCTGGTTCAGGTCCCAAGAGTTGGGGTATCTGATGTGGGTTTAAACCCCTTGCACCTCAGGGAGAAGCTTTGTTTTTGTGCTTTTGTTCCTAACTGTGAGATGCCATGTCCAAGGTGAAGGTTTGGACAAGACTGTGTGTCTGCCTCTGCTACTCACCTTGATATGTTGGCTTTGCTGTGGGTGACTCTTCTGCTAGTTCTCAGGTCATTTTCAGAGACAGTTGTTCCATATGTGGCTATAGATGTGGTGTGTCCATGGGAGGAGGTGAATTCAGGATTTCCTGTATCACCATCCCCAACTGCTTTCAGCATTTTTCTTCTTGGACACTAATTTTTTTTATTTTATTTTATTTTATTTTTAAACTTTACATAATTGTATTAGTTTTGCCAAACATCAAAATAAATCCATCACAGGTATACATGTGCTCCCCCTGAACCCCCTCCTCCTCCCTCCCCATACCATCCCTCTGGGTCGTCCCAGTGCACTAGCCCCAAGCATCCAGTATCGTGCATTGAACCTGGACTGGCATCTCGTTTCATACATGATATTTTACATGTTTCAATGCCATTAAACTAAAAATTTCATAATCTTACAATTTAAATCTCTAGTCCCCCAAAAAATGCCATATGAGTTTTAAACGAGTTATTATTATTTTCTTCCATAAGCTTTCCTAATTAATGTTATTAGGGATTATTCTGTGGTTTCCCATTATTTTCATAATGGATTATGTCATTAATGTAAATTTGTTTATCAAGACCTTTGTGGTACTAGGTGATGTAATATAACCTGCAGAACACTTTATGTGGTTTGTTTTCCTAGTAAAAAACCTCCCAGTTTTTAACTGTAATATCACATAGTTAGTATATATGTCTCAGAACAATACCAGTGTTTATGTATGAGATATGTATATTCGCCTCCTAAAGCTTGCATTTGTTTTAAACAAAATGAGTGGGAGAGGTCTCAAGTTTCAAATATAATTGATAGATCATCAGAATCATGCTGTAGATGCTTTGAAAATGCCACTTAGTATAGAGAATATGCTTCTTTGTTGTTGCTGGTCTAACAGAGTCCATGTTACTAGAAAGAAATTGACTTTTGTTAATAATTATATTAATTGAAAAGTGAAATTTTAAGCATTCTTTTTCATCCTAATGTGAGAACTTGTTGTGTATTTATGTGTATTACATTTGAGAAATTGGTTGGATATTTTGCATTGACATGTACTCCATTAAAATTTTCCCCACTTGAAATAATGAAAAATAGTCTTCCGCTTAGCATTTTTGCATAGAATGTGTAATTTCCGGGAAGAGCTTACTGATAATGAATGAGATTCCTTTATGAATTAGACTCCTTAATATAATGGGGATGGTGATATTCAACCAGTAGGATATAGCCCTGGATTTAGGACAAATGTTAATCTTAAGTAGTGGTTCAGTTTAGTTTATTTCAGTTCAGTTGCTCAGTCGTGTCTGACTCTTTGCAACTGCATGGACTACAGCACGCCAGGCTTCCCTGTCCATCACCAACTCCTGGAATTTACTCAGACTCATGTCCATTGAATTGATGATGCCATCCAACCATCTCATCCTTTGTCATCCCCTTCTCTTCCCGCCTTCAGTCTTTCCCAGCATCAGGGTCTTTTCTAATGAGTCAGTTCTTTGCATCAGGTGGCCAAAGTATATTGGAGCTTCAGCATCAGTCCTTCCAGTGATATTCAGGACTGATTTCCTTTAGGATGGACTGGTTGGGTCTCCTTGTTGTCCAAGGGACTCTCAAGAGTCTTCTCTAATACCACAGTTTAAAAGCATCAATTCTTCAATGTGATAGTCCCAAACAAAGCACACTGAGTTAAAGATAAAAGGAAGACTTGAAAGCTGTGAACTATTTTTAAGTGTAAATTTCAGGAGGCATCGTGAGTCTCAAATCTCTCCCTGCAATAGTATTTTGTATACCTCTCATGGATTATAGTATTATATTTAGTTGGATATTCATAAGGTTTGTGGAAAGAATTGAAGAAATAATGAAACATGGGTTTTCAGAGCACAAGTAAACAGAAGGCGATGAATCTCTCCAGCTTATATTGCCTCCTTTCTCTCTGTGTCTACTTCTCTCTTCCTTGCTGCCTCACCCTTTCAGTATATTTCTTTTTTCTCTTGTCTTAACTTGACATGTAATTGAAATGCATAAATTTCTGTGCCTCATATTAATGATAATTTCTTGTCTCAGTGTTTAAAAATATGACAGTTTCTGTTGGGGATATGCTATGTTTCTCTGACCATATTTGTGTTCTGTCATCTTTCTAACTGGACTTTTAGATGACTTCTCCTTTTAGTCTACCAAAATGGTGACCGAAATATTCCGTTTTAATGATGGTGGAAAGCTATAACATTTAAGCTATATCTCCACTCACTTCATCTCCCAGAAAATTGGTCTGAAGTCTGCCTCTCTTATTTTGAAAAAACTGCCAATAAACATGCATTTTGTGGGGATTCCCCCCGCCCCCAGGTGATATGCTTCGTTATATTCAGGAGAGTAAGGAAAGAGCTGCTGAAGTGGTAAAAGCAGAGGTGTTGCGAGAACGTCAAGAAACCGCCCGAAAGATGCGCAAATATTATTTGATTTGCCTCCAGCAGATTTTGCAGGATGATGGGAAGGAGGAAGGGTAAGTTCTGTCTAAACAGTGTGTCCTGAGAGTACCAGGACAGCATTTTGTTATTTTGTAAGCATTTTCCTTAGCCACAGAATTAACTGTATCTACATGATGAGTAGAGGGTTAAGAGAGGCTTAATGCCTGTGCTACTCTTAATGGTGGCAGAGCATATAGGAAAACAGAAATCCTGGGGCTAAGGAAACTCATTTTCTTCCTGTAAACTCTATTAATTTTATATTCTGGAATTCCCCACAGGGCTGAGAAGAAGATCATCAATGCTGCTAGCAAGCTTGCTATGATGGCAAAATTGCTGGAAACACCTATTTCTGATAGATCCCAGAGCAAAACTACACAGTCAGGTATGTGAAAATGAGTTACTTGAAAGATTTTTCTCTCTCTCTTTTAGTTATTTAATGTTTTTAGGAGAGTGGGGAATGTAAGGAGTGAGAGCTAATTTAGCAAATTATATGCATGTTTAACTTAAACTGGAAAAACAGTGTAGTAGGCAGACTGAGCTTGCCTGTCAGCTTCATTTTGCTGCTTCTATTCCTAGGAAGGATAGAAAGGATTTTAACTGACAATATAGAAGGAGAGAAAGAAGAAAATATAACTGAGCTTTTAAAAGTTGTAATTGCTAAATTAGAGGCTGTGAGAAATCCCTGAAAGAAGACAGGCATTTTAAGATTGAAGATGGAAACCTCAGTTCAGAGCTCCCAGAAGACGACAGTTACAAGTGGGAACAATGTGGAAACTGTTCTACACAGGACGGTAGTGGTGTATTCCAGAAGTAGTAAGCCTGGGGATACCAATGGGGTATTGGTATTCCAGAGCAACCACACAGGACGGTAGTGGTATATTCCAGAAGTAGTAAGCCTGGGGATACCAATGGGGTACTGGTATTCCAGAGCAACCACACAGGACGGTAGTGGTATATTCCAGAAGTAGTAAGCCTAGGGGATACCAATGGGGTACTGGTATTCCAGAGCAACCACACAGGACGGTAGTGGTGTATTCCAGAAGTAGTAAGCCTGGGGATACCAATGGGGTACATTCCAGAGCAACCACACAGGACGGGTAGTGGTATATTCCAGAAGTAGTAAGCCTAGGGGATACCAATGGGGTACTGGTATTCCAGAGCAACCACACAGGACGGTAGTGGTATATTCCAGAAGTAGTAAGCCTAGGGGATACCAATGGGGTACTGGTATTCCAGAGCAACCACACAGGACGGTAGTGGCATATTCCAGAAGTAGTAAGCCTGGGGGATACCAATGGGGTACTGGTATTCCAGAGCAACCACACAGGACGGTAGTGGTATATTCCAGAAGTAGTAAGCCTGGGGATACCAATGGGGTACTGGTATTCCAGAGCAACCACACAGGACGGTAGTGGTATATTCCAGAAGTAGTAAGCCTGGGGGATACCAATGGGGTATTGGTATTCCAGAGCAACCAAAACCAGGTGGGGGCACCCTGTTTATTTCTGCTTACTTCCCTTTTTGAACCCTGGTACTAAGCTGGGTGAGAGCAACAGAAACAGAGTCTGGAAACAGGGCAGTACTCTAGGTGGCTGCACACACCAAGGAGAAACTGAGAGCTCACGTGCCCAGAGTATCAGCAATTAGGTCTTTCTGTTCTGCTGCTCATTCCTTTCCACTCCACTTCCAACTCCTTTAAACAACTGGCAGATACTGTGCTCAAGACATCTAAAAGATATGCATTCAACTGAGAATTAATATACATTTATAGAAAGCAGCACCATGAAAAAAGAAACCAAACTTAAGACATAGCAAAAAAAAAAAAAGCAATCCTCAAAACAGAGCTGGCTGCTGCTGCTGCTAAGTCGCTTCAGTCGTCTGACTCTGTGTGACCCCATAGATGGCAGCCCACCAGGCTCCACCGTCCCTGGGATTTGCCAGGCAAGAACACTGGAGTGGGTTGCCATTTCCTTCTCCAATGCATAAAAGTGAAAGTGAAGTCGCTCATTTTCTTCCAAGTTTTACCCTTACTACTTTGAAAGTTATATATTCTAATTCTCTATTGAAAGTGAAGTCGCTCAGTTGTGTCCGACTCTTAGAGACCCCATGAACTGCAGCCTAGCAGGCTCCTCCGTCCATGGGATTTTCCAGACAAGAGTACTACACCTACAGAAATAGAATTAATAGAACAAACTACAGGATGTGAGAATGTTAGAAAAATACGGTATCCTCAGAGATATGTAAGAGGATATTGTAGAGGAAACTAACAATATGCTAAAATTTATATTATTTTCAAGAAGATACAGATACTTATAACTCTGGAGCTTGCTGGAAAGATACAAGTTTAAGTATGTGTATAAAAATTTAAGGCTAACACATGGGGAGACTAAGCCTATGCACCACAACTGCTGAGCACATACTCTTGAGCCTGTGAGCTGCAACTCCTGAGCCCTGTGCCACGACTATGACGCCCATGCACTCTAGAGTCTGTGTGTCACAACTGCTGAAGCTTGTGTGCCCTAAGCCTGTGCTCTGCAATAAGAGAAGCTACTTCAGTGAGAAGTCCTCACACCCCAACTGGAGTGTAGCCCCCGCTCACTGCCACTACAGAAAGCTTGCACATAGCACCGAAGACCCAGCAGAGCCAAAAATAAATTTAAAAAGAAAAATAATTAAGGCTAACTAATAGAGAATTAGAATATGTAACTTTCAAAGTAGTAAGGGTAAAACTTTTTCAATCTAATAATCTATAAAGGAAAAATACATCTGGAAAGCATAGGTAAATGGAAAATAATAGTAGATTGAAACAGCAGTCATACTAAACATGAATTGCTTAAACTCAGTAATAAAAGAACATAATTTTCAAACTGTTTTAAAAATTCTAGACATATGTTATTTCAGATAAGACAATCATCAACAATTCAAAATACAGGGCTAGAGAGTGATATACCAAGCAATGTAGATTGATATTAGGTAAACTATAGCGTTAAAAACAGTATTAGGTAAATGAGAGTTAGCATTAAACTGACCAAAGTAAAAGTTCATAATGATAAAAGGTACAGCTTCCCAAGAAGCTACAAATGAGAAGCTTTCCCAAAGCTCAGCTGAACTTCTGGAAAGCGAAAAGCAAAGATTGTTCAGGAATTCCTGAGTTGAATGTTGGTAAACATTCTTCAAATAGAAGCACAAAGATTATTTGTGTAAATTTGGAATGGTGATGTGAAGCTTGGCTATAAAGGAGCAATGGCATATAACATGAGAAGTTTTCTGGATTCGATCTAATGTTCCCAGCAGTTGCAATCAGCTGGATAATTATAATAGATTTCAATAGCAAAATCACTCAGCTTTATCATATATATATATATATATATATATATATGAGAAGATTTTAAATGTCCAGTATTGATGTCTTTTCTTTGAGAATGATTAAAATATATATGCGTTGCTTGGAAATATATAAAAACATGTATTTTCTTCCCTTCTCTTTCAGTGTTAATTTTCTGCTAATTCTGTTTTCCCCTAATTTTGTGTTCCCTTGTACATAGGAGTATTGCCTCTGACTTCAGAGAGGCTCACTGGAGTTGAAAAATCAAAAAGAAATGATGTGAATCAGAATATACCATGTCACACAGAAAGCAAATCAAACAATCTAAAAACGATCCCCAGAAGTATGTGCGACCAAGTTCCTAAGAGGAGGGCTGCCTGTAACCTACAGAGGCGATTAGAGGATGCAGAGCGTGGGGACAGAAAGCCCGAGTGTTCCAGAGAGTCGCATCTGGACTTTCAGTTCAGGGATAACAGTCGCAAACATGTAGACATTTTGCCAAGGAGTGTTTCTCCTGAGTTTGTGCCTTGCGAAGATGAAAGAAGCTTTGGTTTGCACAAGAAGAAAGACCTTCTTGGTGATCCTGGCTCTGAATCACTCCAGCACTCAAACACACACCCCTTCCTTGGAACCTTTGGAAATAAACCTTCATCTCGATATACCCCTGATCTTTCTGAGTCTGAATCCACAGACATTACTTTTCGAAGTCCTAATGAAAGACTTGGTTTAAAAGTATATAAATGTAATCCACTAATGGAAAGTGAAAACGCTGCATCTGAGAAAAATCCGAGTTTGGGTGTTAAGGAAGTTCCAGTAAAGGATGTAGGGGACCTGAGTGACTCTTCAGGCTGGCATTCCAACACTGCCACTCTAGCCTACAGCAGTCATGAAGTGTCGTTTTTGCATGGTGGGCCGCAAGACACCCTGGATTCGCTCCTGGAATCTGTGAATTTCAAACAGTTTTCAGCAGCCAGCTGTCTTTCAGACTCAGAGAAAAACAACATGATTCGTCAGCCTATGAAATGTCAGAGTGGTCATGCTCCAGACCTGTCAGAAGAAACCACGTATTCCCAGCCAGGGAAGAGCAGCATAACTCTTGGACACCCACCTCATCATAAAGCTGATATATTAAAGTCAGAATTCAAAACACTGAGCAGTACACTTCCACCTGCCATGTGTCCACTGCCTTCAAGAAAATTAATCGCTCCTCTGTCTAGCCAGCAAGATAGTGGCTTCGATAGCCCATTTGTCAATCTAGACTAATTGTTGTAGAGTATTTAAAAGAGTCATTAATATATTGACAACAAAACTGAAGGGAAGACTTGAAACTGAAATATTTGTGGGCCCTGCATATTTTGAGATGTTTTAGTAACATCTATCATATAAGTAAAGTATTCTCATAAAATTACTTGAGATATTAATGTTGCCTTCATCTTCCAAAGACTTTGGTGGTGTGTGTGTAATCTGCTTCTGTGTGGTGCTTGTATTTGGTTGCTAAACCATCTATTTTTATACTTATAAATTAGCTCTCTGTGCAGTTTTAAATTATTTAAATAAACTTGCATATGGTCTGTAGAATTGTTATGAATTGTTTTTTAATTCACAATGTAGAAATGTTATGTTGGCATATTTGAAATTCACCCAGAAAAATGTATCAATTTTGATTTGTTATGTATAATCAGCCAGATTTAATTTCTGAAGTTAGCTATGTTTAATGAGTCTATATATTTGCTCTGCACATAGTTTACCTGGAAATATCTGCTCAAACTTTTGATCCTGCTTTCAGTTACTGGAAATGAAGTATTGCAAGCATTGCCACAGACTATGTACCTGTATCCTCACTTCATTATTTCAAAATTAGCTTGAATTTTTCTTAGTTGGCGTTTGTGTTATTTCAGATCTCCTGTGACATGCAGAGACTTTGTCTCTCTTATGGTTTCACAGTCTTTCCTTCATCTGAAGCATTACTTTTTAAAAATGGAAATAATCTTTGTCATACAGCCCCAAATTTTAAACTCTTAGATTTTTATGTTCATTTATAGTGCAGAATTGGCTAACTTATTAATGCTGTGGTTGACGGTTACATTCTAAACCACGCAGAAATGAATGACCACTTAAATATGGTTGCCTCTTTTTTGAATTCCTAGAGATGGGTATTAAAGTATTAGGTGTTTGCCCTAAGGTGTTTGCCTTTAATACCCATACCCTAGTATGGGTATTAAAGTATTAGGGTATTAAGTATTAGGTACGTCCTGAAAATGCCATAGCTTTCTCTCATCTGTCACCCTAAATGTATTATGGACTGTATTTGTGGGTTTATCCCATATATTTGGCTTCCCAGGTGGCTCAGTGGTAAAGAATTTGCCTGCCCATCGATCCCTGGTTTGGGAAGATTCCCTGGAGGAGGAAATGGCAGCCCACTCCAATATTCTTACCTGGGAAATCCCATGGACAGAGGAGCCTGGGGGGCTACAGTCCTTGGGGTTGCAGAGACAGACATGACTGAGCGATGGACGCTAACAAACTGATGTGTGCACCAGGCTAACTTTTATGATGGCTGGATGGGTGGCAAGGTGCATTATCCTTCTGCTGATAACCATCTCTAAAAGCAGGAACCTAGAAGTGAACCTTTTAGGAGCTGGAAAGTTCTGTGAACTGGTGACCAGATATCGATAAACCTAAATATTAGCACTGATTTCAGTGCTTGAGTTGACATGAAGCTGCAGAAAGGAACACGCTGCCATCTCTTCAAAATCTTATTTGTCTTTCTGAAGATACAATGCCTTTTCTCCAATGATTAGGGTGTCATTTCTCACTCTAGGAAAACTGCTGCTGCTGCAGCTAAGTTGCTTCAGTTGTGTCCGACTCTGTGTGACCTCATAGACAGCAGCCCACCAGGCTTCCCCGTCCCTGGGATTCTCCAGGCAAGAACACTGGAGTGGGTTGCCATTTCCTTCTCCAATGCATGAAAGTGAAAAGTGAAAGTGAAGTCGCTCAGTTGTGTCCGACTCTTAGCGACCCCATGGACTGCAGCATACCATGCTCCTCCGTTCATAGGATTTTCCAGGCAAGAGTACTGGAGTGGGATGCCATTGCCTTCTCCACTAGGAAAACTAAACCAGCTAAATTTATCTTCCACATGGATCTGGTTGGTTCTTGATTATTTTGAGTCCTGGATATTACCAAACTGAGAATCAAACCCATTGCTTTCCTAATTTTTTCATCTTTGTGTGTTTATTTTAAATCCTATTTTAACCCTTAGCATCAAGGCTAAAAGTGGAAATCTTCTTGCTCCTTTTGTGGTATCCTTAATCTCTTTTTGGTATCCATAATTTCAAGAGGATTAGATTACTTTATTTCATACACCTTACACATAACCACCAAGAAAGGTATACATTGGTCAGTGTATACGTGAAGGGACCACACAGCCAAACTACCACAGTTTAAATCTGTCTGAAGGGTGATGTCAGAACAAAGAGAAGAGAGGAGCCCCATAAATGTCATTGTCACATAGATCTCACTTCATCATGATTTTAATCTTTTTATATGTTTCTGCATTTCATTTGTTAGCATCACGTTAGAGACTTTCATGTGCATGCTCACAGGGGATACTGATCTCTAGTTTTATTGTCATACCTGTCTTGCTTTGATGAAAATGTAATACTGGTCCTGTAGAATGAGTTGAAAAGTTCCCCTGCCTCTATTTTATGAAAATTTGTGTAGAATTGCTATAATTTATTCATTGTTGGATAGAATTTACTGGATAAAGCCATCTAGCTTGGGCTTTTTGTGTATGTGATAGGAAAGGTGGGCAGATTTTTAACTAATGATTCTCTTTTTATTATAGAGCTTTAGATTTTCTATTTCTTCCTTAGTCTTGGGTGAAATAAGGGACATTAATTACCAACCCTTCAGAAATTAGAATAATTATAAGAGAATATGATAAGCAACTTTACATGAACAAATTGGACAACTTAAGCAAAATGAAACATTTCTTGTCTAATATAGGTACTTAAACTTCTGAATTTCCGTCTAAGCACTGTATAAGGCATACTTATAAATTTTGACACGTTGTGTTTTTGTTTTCATTTAGTTCAAAATATTTTCTAGTTGCCCCTGTGATTTCTTTTTGGACCTATGTATTATTTAGAAATGTATCACTTACATTTGAGGTTTATCTTTTGGGCCTAGCATATGACCTAGCCTGGAGAATGTTTCACATGCATCTGAAAAGAATGCATATTCTCCTCTCATTTGATAGAATGTTAAAAAATATGTTAGGTCGAGTTGGTTGACAGTATTGTTCAGATCTGCTATAACCTTGCTGATTTTTGGTCTACTTGTTCTGTTAGTTATTAATACTGGGACATTTTCAACTATAATTGTTCATTTGTCTATTTCTCCTTTTGATTCTCTGATACTTGCTTCTATCAGTGAGACAAGTATGCCAACAACAGTTCTCTCTCCAGTTTTTATTTTGTACTGTATTTCAAATTCATTTTAGAAGGATAGCATTTCATGGATTTAGAATTCTCTGCTGGCATTTCCCCACCCCTGCCCCAGGCCCTTTGATTATGTCATTCCACTGCCTTAAAGGCCACCATATGTTTGCCGAAAAGTTGTGAATCATGTTGTTCATGTATTCTGAACTGGTTTTAGGTATGTATATCTTAATATATTTGTTACATAAAAGGTACTGACCTTTTGTCATTATAAAATCTCTTTTTATCTAGTAATATTTCTTAGAGTTCATTTTTAAGATATTACTATAGCCATTCCAGCTCTTATGATTATTGTCTGCATGCCATATCTTTTTTTGTCCTTTCTTTTTTAACCTATTTATGTCTTTTGATTTCAAATGGGTCTCTGAAAGACAGCACATTGTTGGATCTTGCTTTTTTACACAGTCACTGTTTGCTTTTGGATTGGAGACTTTTAGTCTGTTTAATAAAATTATGATTGGCCTTACTACATTTGCCGTTTTACTTTTGGCTTTCTCTATTATTCACTTTCTCTGTTTCTCTTCTGTGATATATGTCTGTTTTTTCCATATCTTATGCCTTTTTTGTTACTAAGTTGCTTGTTTCAGTTCAGTTCAGTTACTCACTTGTGTCCGACCCTTTGTGACCCCATGGAGTGCTGCACGCCAGGCTTCCCAGTCTATCTCCAACCCCCGAAGCGTGGTCAAACTAGTGTTCATTGAGTCAGTGATGCCATCCAACCATCTCATCGTCTGTCATCCCCTTCTCCTCCTACCCTCAATCTTTCCCAGCATTGGGGTCTTTTTTAGTGACTCAGTTCATCGCTTCAGGTGGCCAAGGTATTGGAGTTAAAGCTTCAGCACCAGTTCTTCCAATGAATATATTCAGGACTGATTTCCTTTAGGATGGACTGGTTGGATCTCCTTGCAGTCCAAGGGACTCCCCAGAGTCTTCTCCAATACCACAGTTCAAAAGCATCAGTTCTTTAGTACTTAGCTCTCTTTATAGTCCAACTCTCACATCCATACATGACTACTGGAAAAACCATAGCTTTGAGTAGATGGACCTTTGTCAGCAAGATAATATCTCTGCTTTTTAATATGCTGTCTAGTTTGTCACAGCTTTTCTTCCAAGGAGAAAGGGTCTTTTAATTTCATGGCTGGAGTCACCATCTGCAGTGATTTTGGAGCCCAAGAAAATAAAGTCTCTCATTGTTTCCATTGTTTCCTCATCTATTTGCATGAAGTGATGGGATTGGATGCCATGATCTTCATTTTTTAAATGTTGAGTTTTAAGCAAGCATTTTCACTCTCCTCTTTAACTTTCATCAAGAGGCTCTTCAGTTCCTCTTCACTTTCTGCCGTAAGGGTGGTATCATCTGCGTATCTGAGGTTATTGATATTTCTCCCGGCCATCTTGATTCCAGCTTTGTGCTTCATCAAGCCCAGCATTTCGCATGATGAACTCTGCGTATAAGTAAAATAAGCAGGGTGACAATATACAGCCTTGACATACTCCTTTCCGTATTTGGAACCAGTCTGTTGTTCATGTCTGGTTCTAACTGTTGCTTCTTGATCTGCATACAGATTTCTCAGGAGGCAGGTCAGATGGTCTGGTATTCTCATCACTTAAGAATTTTCCACAGTTTGTTGTGATCCACACAGTCAAAGGCTTTCGAATAGTCAATAAAGCAGAAATAGATGTTTTTCGGAAACTCTCTTGCTTTTTCAATAATCCAACAGATGTTGGCAATTTGATCTCTAGTTCCTCTGCCTTTTCTAAATCCAGCTTGAACAACTGGAAGTTCACGGTTCACGTACTGTTGAAGCCTAGCTTGGAGAATTTTGAGCATTACTTTATAGCGTGTGAGATGAGTACAGTTGTGCAGGAGTTTGAGCATTCTTTGGCATTGCCTTATTTTAGGATTGGAATGTCTCTGGCGTCCGGAGTCTCTGGCGGAGGTGTGGGTCAGCTGTGGCCTGCTGCAGGGTTGGGTGCACTGAGTGTAGCACTGTGTTCATGGGACCTTTTGAAGGAGGTTCATGGGACCATTATAGTCATTGCCTCCACCATAGTTTGGCCTCAGATCAAATAACAGGGAGGGAACACAGCCCCACCCATCAACAGAAAACTGTATTAAAGATTTACTGAGTATGGCCCCATCCATGGTTGGGGTGCTCATGGTTGGGGCATAGACTTGGGTTATTGTGATACTGAATGCTTTGCCTTGGAAACGAACAGAGATCATTCTGTCGTTTTTGAGACTGCACCCAAATAGTGCATTTTGGGATCTTTTGTTGACTGTGAGGGCTATTTCATTTCTTCTAAGGGATTCTTGCCCACAGTAGTAGATATAATGGTCATCTGATTATCTGGATTGTGAACATATTTTTGGTATAGTTCTTCTGTGTATTTTTGCCACCTTTTCTTATCATCTACTTCTGTTAGGTCCATACCATTTCTGCCCTTTATTGTGCCCATCTTTGCATGAAAAGTTCCTTTGGTATCTCTAATTTGTTCTAGAGCCAGACATTGTGGAATGTGAAGTCAAGTGGGCCTTAGGAAGCATCACTACGAATAAAGCTAGTGGAGGTGATGAAATTCCAGTTGAGCTATTTTAAATCCTAAAAGATGATGCTGTGAAAGTGCTGCAACTCAATATGCCAGCAAAATTTGGAAAACTCAGTGGTGGCCACAGGACTGGAAAAGGTCAGTTTTCATTCCAATCCTAAAGTAAGGCAATGCCAAAGAATGCCCACACTCCTGCACAATTGTACTCATCTCACACGCTAGTAAAGTAGTGCTCAAAATTCTCCAAGCCAGGCTTCAGCAATATGTGAACCATGAACTTCCAGTTGTTCAAGCTGGATTTAGAAATGGCAGAGGAACCAGAGATCAAATTGCCAACATCCGCTGGATCATGGAAAAAAGCAAGAGAATTCCAGGAAAACATCTATTTCTGCTTTATTGACTATGCCAAAGACTTTGACTGTGTGGGTAACAATAAATTGTGGAAAATTCTGAAAGAGATGGGAATACCAGACCACCTGACCTGCCTCTTGAGAAACCTATATGCAGGTCAGGAAGCAACAGTGAGAACCGGACATAGAACAACAGATTGGTTCCAAATAGGAAAAGGAATACGTCAAGGCTGTATATTGTCACCCTGCTTATTTAACTTATATGCAGAGTACATCATGAGAAATGCTGGGCTGGAAGAAGCACAAGCTGGAATCAAGATTGCTGGGAGAAATATCAATAAGCTCAGATATGCAGATGACACCACCCTTACGGCAGAAAGTAAAGAGGAACTAAAGCCTTTTGATGAAAGAGAAAGAGGAGAGTGAAAAAGTTGGCTTAAAGCTCAGCATTCAGAAAACTAAGATCATAGCATCTGGTCCCATCACTTTATGGGAAATAGATGGGGAAACAGTGGAAACAGTGTCAGACTTTATTATTTTGGGCTCCAAAATCACTGCATATGGTGACTGCAGCCATGAAGAAAAGTTATGACCAACGTAGATAGCAGAAAAGCAGAGACATGACTTTGCCAACAAAGGTCCGTCTAGTCAAGGCTGTGCTTTTTCCAGTGGTCATGTATGGATGTGAAAGTTGGACTGTGAAGAAAGCTGAGTGCTGAAGAACTGATGCTTTTGAACTGTGGTGTTGGAGAAGACTCTTGAGAATCCCTTGGACTGCAAGGAGATCCAACCAGTCCATTCTAAAGGAGATCAGCCCTGGGTGTTCCTTGGAAGGAATGATGATAAAGCTGAAACTCCAGTACTTTGGCCACCTCATGTGAAGAGTTGACTCATTGGAAAAGACTGTGATGCTGGGAGGGATTGGGGGCAGGAGGAAAAGGGGACGACAGAGGATGAGATGGCTGGATAGCATCACCGACTTGATGGACGTGAGTCTGAGTGAACTCCAGGAGTTGGTGATGGACAGGGAGGCCTGGCGTGCTGCGATTCCTGGGGTGGCAAAGAGTCGGACATGACTGAGCGACTGAACTGAACTGAACTAAGACTTTTGGATAGCAGGCATTCTGACTGGTGTGAGATGGTACCTCATTGTGGTTTTGATTTGCATTTCTCTGATAATGAGTGATGTTGAGCATCTTTTCATGTGTTTGTTAGCCATCTGTATGTCTTCTTTGGAGAAATGTCTGTCCAGTTCTTTGCCCCGTTTTTTGATGGCTCTTTTATTTTTCTGGAATTGAGCTGCAGGAGTTGCTTGTATATTTTTGAGATTAATTCTTTGTCAGTTGTTTTGTTTGCTATTATTTTCTCCCATTCTGAAGGCTGTGTTTTCACCTTGCTTATAGTGTCCTTCATTGTGCAAAAGCTTTTAAGTTTAATTAGGTCCCATTTGTTTATTTTTGCTATTATTTCCATTACTCTGGGAGGTGGGTCATAGAGGATTCTGCTGTGATTTATATCAGAGAGTGTTTTGCCTATGTTTTCCTCTAGGAATTTTATAGTTTCTGGTCTTATATTTAGATCTTTAATCCATTTTGAGTTTATTTTTGTGTAGGGGTGTTAGAAAGTATTCTAGTTTCATTCTTTTACAAGTGGTTGACCAATTTTCCCGGCCCCACTTGTTAAAGAGATTGTCTTCTCTCCATTGTATATTCTTGCCTCCTTTGTCAAAGATAAGGTGTCCATAGGTGTGTGGATATATCTCTGGGCTTTCTATTTTGTTCCATTGATCTTTATTTCTGTCTTTGTGCCAGTACCATACTGTCTTGATAACTGTAAAAGCTTCTAAGTTTGATTAGGTCTCATTTGTTTCTTTTTGTTTTTATTTCTTTTGCCTTGGAAAACTGATCTAACAAAATATTGCTGTGATTTATGTCAAAGTGTTTTGCCTGTGTTCTCTTCTAGGAGTTTTGTGGTATCATAACTTAATTTAGGTCTTTAAACCATTTAAAATCAAGATTGCTGGGAGAAATATCAATAACCTCAGATATGCAGATGACACCACCCTTATGGCAGAAAGTGAAGAGGAACTAAAACGCCTTTTTTTTTTCATTGTTTTTTTTTTAATTTAATTTTATTTTTTAACTTTACAATATTGTATAAAAGGCCTCTTGATTAAAGTGAAAGAGGAGAGTGAAAAAGTTGACTTAAAGCTCAACATTCAGAAAATTAAGATCATGGCATCTAGTCCCATCATTTCATGGGAAATAGATGGGGAAACACTGGAAACAGTGTCAGACTTTATTTTTTTTGGCTCCAAAATCACTGTTGATGGTGATTGCAGCCATGAAATTAAAAGACAGTTACTCCTTGGAAGGAAAGTTATGACCAACCTAGATAGCATATTCAAAAGCAGAGACATTACTTTGCCAACAAAAGTCCATCTAGTCAAGGCTTTGGTTTTTCCAGTGGTCATGTATGGATGTGAGAGTTGGCCTGTGCAGAAAGCTGAGCACCAAAGAATTGATGCTTTTGAACTGTGGTGTTGGAGAAGACTCTTCAGAGTCCCTTGAACTGCAAGGAGATCCAAGCAGTCCATTCTGAAGGAAATCAGCCCTGGGTGTTCTTTGGAAGGACTGATGCTAAAGCTGAAACTCCAGTACTTTGGCCACCTCATGTGAAGAGTTGACTCGTTGGAAAAGACTCTGATGCTGGGAGGGATTGGGGGCAGGAGGAGAAGGAGACGACAGAGGATGAGATGGCTGGATGGCATCACTGACTGGATGGACATGAGTTTGAGTGAACTCTGGGAATTGGTGATGGACAGGGAGGCCTGGTATGCTGCGATTCATGTGGTCTCAAATAATCAGACAGAACTGAGCGACTGAACTGAACTGAAACCATTTTTTTTTTTGCTTTTATTTTTATTTTTTTCCTGCTAAATGTTATTTTATTTTATTTTTAAACTTTACAATATTGTATTGGTTTTGCCAAATATCAAAATGAATCTGCCACAGGTGTACATGTGTTCCCCATCCTGAACCCTCCTCCCTCCTCCCTCCCCATACCATCCCTCTGGGTCGTCCCAGTGCACCAGCCCCAAGCATCCAGTATCGTGCATTGAACCTGGACTGGCGACTCATTTCATATGTGATATTATACGCATTTCAATGCCATTCTCCCAAATCATCCCACCCTCTCCCTCTCCCACAGAGTCCAAAAGACTGTTCTATACATCAGTGTCTCTTTGCTGTCTCGTATACAGGGTTATTGTTACCATCTTTATAAATTCCATATATATGCGTTAGTATACTGTATTGGTGTTTTTCTTTCTGGCTTACTTCACTCTGTATAATAGGCTCCAGTTTCATCCACCTCATTAGAACTGATTCAAATGTATTCTTTTTAATGGCTGAGTAATACTCCATTGTGTATATGTACCACAGCTTTCTTATCCATTCATCTGCTTATGGACATCTAGGTTGCTTCCACGTCCTGGCTATTATAAACAGTGCTGAACTGAAACCATTTTGAATTTATTTTTGTATTTGGTGTGAGGGAGTGTTTTCGTTTCAGTAATTGACATGTAGTAGTCCTTTTAGAACTAACACCCAAAAAAGATGTCCTTTTCATTATAGGGGACTGGAATGCAAAAGTAGGAAGTCAAGAAACACCTGGAGTAACAGGCAAATTTGGCCTTGGAATGAAGCAGGGCAAAGACTAATAGAGTTTTGCCAAGAAAATGCACTGGTCATAGCAAACACCCTCTTCCAACAACACAAGAGAAGACTCTACACATGAACATCACCAGATGGTCATCACCGAAATCAGATTGATTATATTCTTTGCAGCCAAAGATGGAGAAGCTCTATACAGTCAGCAAAAACAAGACCAGGAGCCGACTGTGGCTCAGATCATGAACTCCTTATTGCCAAATTCAGACTTAAATTGGAGAAAGTAGGCAAAACCACTAGACCATACAAGTATGACCTAAATCAAATCCCTTATCATTATACAGTGGAAGTGAGAAATAGATTTAAGGACCTAGATGTGATAGAGTGCCTGATGAACTATGGAATGAGGTTCGTGACATTGTACAGGAGACAGAGATCAAGACCATCCCCAGGGAAAAGAAATGCAAAAAAGCAAAATGGCTGTCTGGGTATACATGTTGCCAATATTCCCTGGATCATGGAAATAGCTGTGAAAAGAAGAGAAGTGAAAAGCAAAGGAGAAAAGGAAAGATATAAGCATCTGAATGCAGAGTTCCAAAGAATAGCAAGAAGAGATAAGAAAGCCTTCTTAAGCTATCAGTGCAAAGAAATAGAGGAAAACAACAGAATGGGAAAGACTAGAGATCTCATCAAGAAAATTAGAGATACCAAGGGAACATTTCATGCAAAGATGGGCACAATAAAGGACAGAAATTGTTTGGACCTAACAGAAGCAGAAGATATTAAGAAGAGATGGCAAGAATACACAGAAGAACTGTACAAAAAGATCTTCACGACCAAGATAATCATGATGGTGTGATCACTGACCTAGAGCCAGACATCCTGGAATGTGAAGTCAAGTGGGCCTTAGGAAGCATCACTAACAACAAAGCTAGTGGAGGTGATGGAATTCCAGTTGAGCTGTTTCAAATCCTGAAAGATGATGCTGTGAAAGTGCTGCACTCAATATGCCAGCAAATTTGGAAAACTCAGCAGTGGCCACAGGACTGGAAAAGGTCAGTTTTCATTCCAATCCCAAAGAAAGGCAATGCCAGAGAATGCTCAAACTACCACACAATTGCACTTATCTCACATGCTAGTAAAGTAATGCTCAAAATTCTCCAAGCCAGGCTTTAGCAATATGTGAACCGTGAACTTCCTGATGTTCAAGCTGGTTTTAGAAAAGGCAGAGGAACCAGAGATCAAATTGCCAATATTCGCTGGATCATGGAAAAAGCAAGAGAGTTCCAGAAAAACATCTATTTCTGCTTTATTGACTATGCCAAAGCCTTTGACTGTGTGGATCACAATAAACTGGCAAATTCTGAAAGAGATGGGAATACCAGACCACCTGATCTGCCTCTTGAGAAATTTGTATGCAGGTCAGGAAGCAACAGTTAGAACTGGACATGGAACAACAGACTGGTTCCAAATAGGAAAAGGAGTATGTCAAGGCTGTATATTGTCACCCTGCTTATTTAACTTATATGCAGAGTACATCATGAGAAACGCTGGACTGGAAGAAACACAAGCTGGAATCAAGATTGCCGGAAGAAATCTCAATAACCTCAGATATGCAGATGACACCACCCTTATGGCAGAAAGTGAAGAGGAACTCAAAAGCCTCTTGATGAAAGTGAAAGTGGAGAGTGAAAAAGTTGGCTTAAAGCTCAACATTCAGAAAACGAAGATCATGGCATCCGGTCCCACCACTTCATGGGAAATAGATGGGCAAACAGTGAAAACAGTGTCAGACTTTATTTTTTGGGCTCCAAAATCACTGCAGATGGTGACTGCAGTCATGAAATTAAAAGACACTTACTCCTTGGAAGGAAAGTCATGACCAACGTAGATAGCATATTGAAAAGCAGAGACATTACTTTGCCAACAAAGGTTTGTGTAGTCAAGGCTATGGTTTTTCCTGTGGTCATGTATGGATGTGAGAGTTGGACTGTGAAGAAGGCTGAGCGCTGAAGAATTGATGCTTTTGAAGTGTGGTGTTGGAGAAGACTCTTGAGAGTCCCTTGGACTGCAAGGAGATCCAAGCAGTCCATTCTCAAGGAAATCAGCCCTGGGATTTCTTTGGAAGGAATGATGCTAAAGCTGAAACTCCAGTACTTTGGCCACCTCATGCGAAGAGTTGACTCATTGGAAAAGACTGTGATGCTGGAAGGGATTGGGGTCAGGAGGAGAAGGGGACGACAGAGGATGAGATGGCTGGATGGCATCACTGACTCAATGGACGTGAGTCTGGGTCAACTCTGGGAGTTGGTGATGGACAGGGAGGCCTGGCGTGCTGTGATTCATGGGTCTCAAAGAGTCGGATATGACTCAGCGATTGAACTAACTAACTAACTAAGTCCA
The DNA here is from genome assembly GCF_027580195.1 of Bos mutus. NCBI lineage: Eukaryota > Metazoa > Chordata > Mammalia > Artiodactyla > Bovidae > Bos > Bos mutus. The sequence continues at coordinate 47,199,297 of NC_091626.1, read as the reverse complement.
AGTTTTCCCAACACCACTTGAAGAGACTGTCTTTTCTCCATTATTTATTCTTGCCTCTTTTGTCATAGAGTAATTGACCTTAGTTACCTGGGTTTATTTATGGGCTCTCTATTCTGTTCATTGATCTATATGTCTATTCTTGTGCCAATATGACACTCTTTTGATTAGCTTTGTAGCATATTACAAAGTCTAGAAGGGCTATGCCTCCATCTTTGTTGTTTTTCTTCATATTTGCTTTGGTATTTCTAGGACTTTTGTGTCTTCATTGAATTTTAGGATTATTTGTTCTCGTTCTGTGAAAAAATGTACTTGGTATTTTGATAGTGATTCCATTAAATCTGTAGATTGCATTGAGTGATGTGACCATTTTAGCGATATTCTTCCAATTCAAGAACATGGGATATCTTTCCATTTCTTTGGATTATCTTCAGTTTCTTTAACGTTTTGTAGTTTTCAGGATATAGGCCTTTCACCTCCTTCAGTTCAGTTCACTCAGTCATGTCCGATTGTTTGTGACCCATGAATCGCGGCACGCCAAGGTTATTCCTAGGTTGTTTTTCATGTGCTTTTACATGTATTTTTTCTTTCCTCTTTCTGATATTGCGTTATTAGTGTACAAAAATACAAAAAATTTCTGTGTATTAACCTTGTATCCTACTACCATGCTGAAATCATTTATCAGTTTTAATCTCCAACTTTGGGGTCCTCTATATAGAGTATCATGTTATCTGCAAATAGTGACAATTTTACCTCTCTCTTCCCATCTGGATACATTTTATTTCTTTTTCTTGTCTGATTTCTGTTGCTAGGACTTTCAATACTGTGTTAAACAGGAGTGGTGAAAGTGGGCATCCTTGTCTTGTTCCTGAATTTAGCAGGAAGCCTTTGTTTTTCACTGTTGAGTCTGACTTTTTGGGTAAATGAAATTGAGGCTTAGAGAGGTTAAATAATTTGCTCAAGGTTAACACAGTTAACACATGGCAGAGCCAGAAGTCACACCCAGGTCTCTGTCTTTTGTTTTAAATGAACTTTTCACTTAAATTAGTTTTAGATTCACAAAAAGGTTGCAAAGATAGTACAAACGTACGTATGCCTCCCACCCAGATTCCTCTATTTAAAAAAAAAAAAATTTTAGTTATTTATCTATTTGGCTGTGCTGAGTCTCTGTTGCTTTGCAGGGTCTTTCTCTAGTTGCGGTGAGCAGAGGCTCCTCTTTGTTGTGGTGCGCGGGCTCCTCGTTGCCGTGTCTTCCCTTTTTGCAGAGCACAGGCTTTAGGTGCATCGTCTTTAGTGGTTGCAGTTCACAGGCTCTAGAGTGTGGGCTCAGTAATTGTGCCACACCGGCTTAGTTGCCCCAAGGCATGTGGAATCTTCCTGAAATAGGAATGGAACCCATGACCCCCGCGTTGGCAGGATTCTTATCCACTGCGCCACCAGTGAAGTCCTCTCCAATTGTTAACAGCCTCCAGAATGATGTATTTGCCACAACTAAGGAACCAATTTCATCTAGCTTATTTCCCCCCTTTATTGTTTTACTCCAAAGTTCATGGTCTTAATCCCTATACTATCTTTATTTGGCTTGGTTTCTGGCTTCCCCAATGCTCAGCAGGAAAAGAAATGCCTGCAATGCAGGAGACACAGGAGATGCGGTGATCCCTTGGTTAGGATCCCCTGGAGGAGGAAATGGCAACCCACTCCAGTATTCTTGCCTGAAAAATCCCATGGACAGAGAGAGGAGCATGGCAGGCTACAGTCCAAAGGGTTTCAAAAAGTCAGACATGACTAAAGGACTACAAAGCACGCATGGGTGAATTAGAATTCATTTTAAAGGGAAGTTCTTTCCTCTTTCCTCTCCTTCTGCTTTTCCGCCTATGTTCCCATGAAAGAAAATGAGTTCAGCAGGCTTCTCTACATGTAAAATTTGTCTAACTTGCCTTCTTGGTAGGACATGTGAAAAATAATAGGTCTTAGTGGAGGTTTATGGATTAGGGCATTATATGGAGTTTATGTTGCGATTCCGAATTTACCAACACAACTGGAAAACCCATAATACAATAGAACCATCTTTTGTAATTTTAAAATCCAATCAGTAGTGATTCATCTAAAAATTAAAAGACATTTAGAAATTTCCTAGTAGTAAATATGCCATTCTAAAACTTCTTGATATCATTATAGCATTTTTTTCTTAAGGACCAGAACAGGAAATTAATTAGAAATCAAAATGTTAAGTGCAATTAAAGAGAAACTTGTTTACTTTTAAAAGTAACATAAATGGAATGGCTTTTTTCCATAAATTTCGGGAATAATATGGAAATTTTGTGATCAAATTAAATCTTGTGCTCTTAAAAATGTTGTCTAATGCGTAAATTGAATAGAACTAACAAAATATGTGGTTTTAAAAATTGTTTTGTTTTGGTTCAGACATAGTCCCTGTCTGAAGGATTTTGTTTTCTCACAACAAATTTGATTTGGCAGTTTTATTAATTGTGTTGTGTACTTTATGAACTGGACCAAATTTTGCTTCCTGTTCTCTGATCTTATAAACTATAGAAATGCAGTTCATTTATAAGAACTTAGGGTGAACCCAGGTCTTGCATTATCACAATGGCCCTATAGACACTAATGGTTTTATTGGCTGCCAGTGCGTCTTTCTGGAGATTTTTTTTTAAATGTACAGTTTCACAATTTGCTCTGCAGAAACTCCAAGACTGATTATTCATCAAATAGTTACTTTGATTTTTGAATGCCCAAGTATTCCCATGAATGAATTCAAATTTCTGTTTTAATTGGCCAGAAGTTTTTCAGAATTCTTACCTGCTGGGTTTCTTAAGGCTTGGCTCATGTATAAACACAGAAAAATAGCATATGCCTTTGGGGTACCTATTAATATAATGGACCAGTTGGCGAGGGCCACTTTCTAGATATCTTACCTACTGAAAGCAAATTATCATCTTCCAGTTGCCTCCTGAATAAATGTGGTAGGAAGTTCACTTTTAAAGGTCTTTTCCATGGAGCAAATAGAATTGTTAACATGTATTTGCCCAGTCTGAAGCAAAAGTGAATACCAGTAGAAATTCCCAACTTGCTCAAACTCAAAACATTAACCAGAGATTAACCAGAGGCTCCCGTAGGAGAAATGAAAAATTCTATTTTTCTTGGAAGAAGTCTTCAAAGATTATAGATCCAAACACACAAGGGTTTGAGCAGCATAAGATTTTTAAAAAGATCTCGAAAAATGAAAATGTCTTGTCTCTACGTTCCTCAGAGTAATTAACATATTGTAGCTGACAAATTCTGTGGCCAAATAGAGAGAAGCCTGCAAGTTGAAAAATCTGGAAGGCTCTGACTTCCCATCTCTGTCTAAGAGCATGAACAAACATCAGCTGTCTCCCCCTTTCCATCAGTCTGCTTAGACTCAGACTCCCAGAGAAGGGGCAGAGATAAGTGGCAGAGGGACCAAATCCCAGTGCCAGAACTTAGCTTTCAAAATGTTCCTTGGGATGAAGGCTCAATTCAGAACACCCACTTGGCCAGAGAAAGGGTTTTGGAAACGGCAGAGTGGCTAACATTCTTCATTCTTTTGTGCTCATTTTCCAGCAAGGACAAATATTTGATTATATAATGAAGAAGTTATGTCTCCTGGCACCCAAAGAACTGACCTACAATGACAAATGTGCAACTTATTAAGCAAATTCCACGGGGCCTGCAACACGTACTAGTCGTTTTCTCAAGACACGTAGTTGCTTTACCACCAAGAGCCCTTTCCCAGTGTTTCCAGCTGGCAAATCGCACTCTCATTCGGATCCATTACTTCGTAATCACACAAAGCTTCTCTGTGGCTTTTTTAAAACAGAAAATAACTTGATGTGCTCTCGTTTGGTTTTGCTGCCATGATTCTAGAGACCATAGATAATCATTTAAGCCCAAGCCTATGATGTGCATTTCTATTGGAGAAAAAACAGAGCAAGAGAGCCCCTTCCCCATGAGTCTCATCTATACCACCTCTTTGTTTCCTTAATTGAGATGCATGTCCTGAGCAGAGATGCCTGGTTTCTATTTAAATGGCTCCAAAATGTGTTCCCTTTGTTCTGGAGTGCTCACTAAAGCTAGTCCAGAAAACTTGGCTCTAAGGGCTACTGGAGTTTCTCCTTTTCCAGCAAAACATGTGGGATGGGTGGTTGTGCCAACGGTGAGCATAATCACAGCAGCTCATTAAGTTGACTGGCACAAATCCTGTGTTTGCTGAAGAGGAATAGTATTATGAGCGGAAATACCTCCATGGGGAGTATTGCTTCGCTGTCATAACAGGTTAAGCTTTGGAGAGCCTTAGGAAGGAGATAAGGATTGCAGTAGCTGCTGGTTGCGCATATTTCACTTGTATCCAAACATACGTTGCGGTTGTAGTATATAGAAGGATTTATACATATATTGTGAGAACTTGTTCATAAGTCAGTTTGTATTTGTTTTTAAAATACTCATAGATACAAATGGTAGTTGAACCTTTCAAGATGTAAAGTGAAAAGCCTCCTTTCCAGCTCTGACCCCCAGTTCCCTAGTTGTCCACCTTATAGCAGAATCTTCTACTCTCAGTCTAAGTACACAGGTGTTTATGCATATACAGCTCCTATTTTACGTAAGTGGTAGCATGTTATATTCTGTTCTGTACCTTCCTTTTACAACAACAAGTTTAAAGCAAGCTTTTTTAATGCTAAAAAATAATGAAAACTGGATATAAAAAAATCAGTCACATAAGTATGGAGTGGTCCTTCACAGATAAGTTATGACTGGAGTGTAGGGTGAATTTCCAGTGGGGACAGTCATCATTACCCCAAGGTTGGAGGGAGGCAACCTGGCAAAGGAGGACAAAGCTAAACGTAGGCCTCCCCACTAGCCTTCTCTTCTGCCTTACTGCTCTGTGTCTCTTCCTCTAGACCTTCCCTCTGTGCTTTTTCCACCATCCATCCACTTTCCCACCCCTCTTCCTCTCCCTTCCTCTGCAGGTTATTCACTCAGTTCTTTTAATCTTCTCTTTTCCACCTCCATCTCTTCCACCAGGCCATTCTTCTGGATTCTTTGACTAGTGCCCTTTCTTGCCTTTGAAGTTTTTCTTCTTTAGTTGGAGGGCAGGAGCTGCCTGTGGTAGTGAGGGTCATGAGAAGGACATTAAGGGTCACACCAGGCTGGGTCTGAAGAGGGTGACATTGAGCTGGTGTCAAAGAGGGGTTTCAGGGTCTGGAATCAGATTGCCTTCCCTGCCTGCTCAACTGTAAGAAGTAGTGTTATCTGCCGGGGGTTCAACCAGGGAGGGAGAACCAGTAGGAAGGATAGAGAGAGAGAGAGGAAAGTAGGTAGGTAGATGGATGGATAGATATTAAGAGACTTATTACAAGGAATTTGCTTATGCAGTTGTGATGGCTAAATAAGCAGGTCCAAAGTCTGTAGGACAGGCAGTCAAGAAGAGAGGAATGCAGCTTCAGTCATTGTCTATAGGCAGAGTCTGTCTTATAAGGCCTTCCAGCCTATTAAGTTAGGCCGTCCCAGGATAATATCCCTAACTGAAAGTGATGATTTTGTGTGACTTAAAATCACTCAGATCAGCAAACTCCCTTCATAACAACACTGAAATTAGTTTTTGATTGAGTAACTGGAAGAAGGGATGTGAATGTAACAGAATGTCTGTCATTTTCTTTCCATCCTTCAACTCTTACAACAGAATATCATTTCTAGCCCACATTGTCCAGAAACATATGAGAAAGGGAATTCTGCATCACACAGTTTAACTCGAGAAAATTGAAATACTACAAAGTCATCCCAAATAGTTAACATGCTGAATAGTTGCTAGATGAATGCCCCAGTCCTCACCAGGTATCCTAGAAGGACTTGGAGCTAGTTTGCTTTTTTTTTTTTGCTTTCCTGCTGCTTTTGTGGTGTCCTTAAGAAATGGCATGGGCAGAAGTAGGACATTCCTTACCCCGTCTCTGGCTTCCAGTTGGGTTTGGCCAATGGGTCGTGCTGGCAGGAGATAGGAGAGAAGAATAGCGAAGTCCAAGTGTTTAATTCCCTGGCTCCAGCCCTTGGATTATCTCAGGATGCCTGTGTCCCTGAACTAAAGGGAATACTTCCCTCAAGGCGTCCTTCTCTACACCGGCACTTCTCAAGCCGTATGTGCTGAAGGACCAGGTTTTGTTGTTTTCATTTCATCATCGACTGATCTTGTTGATCTTTTATAGTAAGATGCTATAGGCTTGTATGTCTCAGTAAAGTCAAATAGTTATAAAAATTTTAAGCTACATTCTGTCAATTTTTGTACTCTCATCTCATTGTGGATCACTGATTTTGCACACTGGAACCTACCTACAGGCCACACTTTGAGTTGCACTGCTTTTCATGACTCTCTGGGTTGGAGTAATCTCTCCCTCCTCTCATCGCTTAAAGCTTGGGGATAGAGTCAGTCCAGTTGTTACTAGCCTTAGGGTTCCACATTAGCTCTATGGTTACCCCACATCTACACCTTTTTAAATAAACTATTCTCAAATCATCCCATTTTGATTATTATGTTTCCTGTTACAGATTGTACTACTCTATTTTTAAAAGCAAGGTCAGTACTTTTACCATCATTTACTAGTTTATCAATTCAACATATTTTTCACTTAATATTTAACTGGCATGGCTCATTAAAATTTTTATATAGTTTTCTTAATCTATGCATGTGTTATTGAGTTATTTAGATTGTAAACCTTGGAATGTTAAGACCATGCTTTGAATCTAGAAGATGTGAGTCATATGGTATACTAATTTGAGTCTGAGCCCTCCCTGAAGGATTAGTGGCTTTTCAGAAAGCTGTTTGCAAGAGGGACCTAAGTGCCTCCAAGGAGATAAAGCATCATGATGGAGAGGAGTCCTCATAGTGAAAGAGAAATTCTGAACGTGGCTTGGTGTTTGCCTCTCAGATTACTCTGTAGGCTAATGCCTGAGGCCCTTGGATGACAGTGTAGTTGTATTTAACCACAGAAAGCTGGTTCATGAAAACCTTTTTAAAAATCGACATTGTAAGTTAGCACACCTAACTCCTCCCTCTGACAATGTGCAAAGCAAAGGAGATAGTAGTTTGCTGGCAGAGGTGGTGGTGTCAGGGATGTGTGCAGTGTTCTGTGGCAGTAGTACAAACTGTAGGCATCAGAACATTATATAGAAACTTACATGACATACATGTGAGTTTCTGAACTTTCCTATGCTTACTCACATGCAGATCAGATAAGGATGTCCCAAATAGTGCGTGGACACAATTAGAATTTAAATTTGAATTTCAGATAAACTAAAATACTTGTTTAGTATAGGTATATCCCTAATATTGCATGGGACTCACACTAAAAATTACTTGTTCATCTGAAATTCATATTCATTTGGGCATCTTGTATTTTAACTGACAATCCTAGTCATTAATCTTCTCTCCTTGGTCGTAAAGGTAGGCATGTGACTTAGGCCTGGAGAGAGATGCACGTAAGACTCAAGCTTAGGGAGTTGGTCTCCTAGGATTTTATGTATGGTTGTTGAAAGAAAAAGACATTGTCTTTCTGAAATGAAGTCAGTTTTGAGATCCTCTTCCATTAGCCAAGTGAAGGAAAGCATATACTGATCAAATGCAATACAGTGACTCGAATCAAATGACAGACGAGAGGCAGACCTGGCGACATTGTCCACATGACATAGTTTGAGTTGGATTTCTGTCTTGTAACTGAAGAGTCTTGCTTCATATTTTGTGACTCTGGAAAGATTACATGAATAGTACCAGGTCACAGAGTTAGAAGTTAGTTCATCTATCTAGAGCTTGTCTGACCCCTAAGTTAATGCTTTCTCTACTTTGTCATTCTGCAACTACTAGGAAATTTAAAAAAACATGAAACCCTGAAGAAATAGAGAACGCGTGCGTGACTAGATTCTTCTCATATCTAGTCCTCTGAGCTGAGTCTCCAGTAGAGTCCTACCAAGGTACCACCCTCCTTCTCCTTCCTCTGTTCCTCCTTCCTGTCCCTTGAAACTGACTCCCCAATAATAAAAACCAGAAGCCGAGGTCTCCTAAACTACTCTGAAAGAAAAGATGAACTAATTATGTTAAAATCATTGTTCTTAAAAAAAAAAAAATCATTGTTCTTGAAAGTAAAAGTGTTAAACCTATGGGTTAGGGGTCTCTAATCATCTTAATGTGAGGGGATACCCCCGCCACCTAAGACATTTTTCCTTCAGCCTTCACGATACAAAGAACTAGGAACACAGTTAAGGTTCTGAGGTATCTTTACATATTACTAGTCAAGTGTTGGCAACGCAGGAGTTGCTCTGCACTTTCATTAAGAATAAGTTGTTCGGGTGAAGTTATCTTTTCTGAATTAAGAATCAGGGCATCTTTTGATCACTGTAACCCAGTTGTAAATAAAAAGAAATCTAGAGATAAAACAGGCACTGTGGTTCTCAGGAACTGCTCTTGTTTCATTAGCAAGAGTACAGAGAATCCCTAGCCCCAGGCTTAGGGCTTTATTCCACAGAATAGAAAATTTCCACATGGAAATTGTGATTCCCTCACATTTTTGTATTTTAAAGCAATTAAGTGAGATTGGTCCGGGACAGTAGACATTAGGCAGTAATTACAAATATAATTTATATAGGATATCCAAATTGAGGTGTAGTATGCTGTCATCTAATGTTTTACTCCCCTCTAGTGGATTTTTATATAGCACACAATACCATAAGTATGCTATAGGATAGCAGATTTTAGAGGAAAAAGTAATTTTAAATGTATTTAAAGAATGTTCATGTTCTACAGAATTTCTGTGCAACTTTTTAGAATTTCAAAGGTAAAAAACTTAAACTTGGAGCTCTCTTAGTCTCAACAAATTTCTGTACAATTCTTTGGAATTTCAAAGTTACAAAACTAAACTTGCAGGTATTTCAGTACATACTCCTATTTTGCAGGTGAAGAAACCAAGACCCAGAAAGGGGAAATGATTCACCCAAGATCACACAGTTGGTTTCTAACCGAACCTCTCATTACTAATAGCAATATGGAACATGTAAACCTCTGGTTTCCACTGAAGTAGCCGACATGTCCACTCAGATGCTTGTTAACTGAGGAAAGAATTATGTCTTGGAGGAAATTGGGAATTAAATTCAGTAAATGTATTACGGGTTCTGAGCACTCTGGTGGGGAGGGGCTTGCACTGGGAATGGAGGGTTAAGTGTTAACAAGGACCTAGAGATGGACATACTGACCAGGTAAACCTGTTTGGCTTCCTCTTTGCTAGTGCTGATGGGGCAATACCTGCTCAGAGGTGTCTTTTGGTTTAGAGATATTTCTGTTTTATAGTCTGAATTCTTATTGTAATATTCAGCTCTGCTTATTCTCCTAAAACCTTCACCATCATTCTCCAAAGAATTCCTGCCTCCCCCTGCTCTCCAGATAAACGTAAACTTTCTTTTTTTTGGTATTCGAAGTTTCTATTTGAGATACAGTACTACTAGTTTTTAAAACTTGCTATATAAAAGTAATTCTAATTCAATGTAGGAAATATGTTAAAATATTTTTTCATAAAAGCATGAAAATCTCTCACAATGCTGATTCACTTCAAAAATGTCTAAGATTCTAATAGACTGGTCTTGCACAGATAACAACTCTAAACTCTGTGCAAAATGAAATAAATGAACAAGCGAAAGCTACCTGAACAAAATTAAACAGGTTATGGTGACAAATTGTCATTTGGAAGAAGGAAATAGCAAAGAATGAATTTTCTTTGTTTTTTTAAGCTTTTAGCTTCGAGGCATACTACATTTGGCCACTTGGGGCAATTAGAGGACTTCCCAGGGGGTGGAGTGGTAAAGAATATGCCTGCCGATTCAGGAGACACAGGTTTGATCCCTAGGTCTGGAAGATCCCCTAGAGGAGGGTATGGCAAGCCTCTCTAGTATTCTTGCCTGGAAAATACCATGGACAGAGGAGCATGGCGGTCTACAGTCCATAGGGTTGCAGAGAGTCAGACACAACTAAAGTGACTTAGCACGCACAGCCTCTGGAAACTTAGAGAAGAATCTTAGCAGTGAGAAAGCCAAGAGGGGAGCCTAAACTTATGTGTAACTTCTGTTATCTCAAATTCTGCCTGAATGGGCCAGAGTCTAAGTAGCTTAAATGAGGAAAGAACATCTGAACTGAAATTTGAGTTTAGTGCCCAAGAAACTAGATTTTAATAGTTTAAATCCATCTACTAAACCAACCAAACAGAAAACAAACAAAAAGTAATACTCTTCTGAGAAACATAGCAGGATACATTTTCCCCAGATAATGTTTACAAATGTCCAGCTGCTGCTGCTGTTGCTAAGCAGCTTATTTCCTACGCTTTAGTCGTGTCCAACTCTATGCGACCCCATAGACGGCAGCCCACCAGGCTTCCCCATCCCTGGGATTCTCCAGGCAAGAACACTGGAGTGGGTTGCCATTTCCTTCTCCAGTGCATTAAAGTGAAAAGTGAAAGTGAAGTCTCTCAGTCGTGTCCGACTCCCAGCGACCCCATGGACTGCAGCCTACCAGGCTCCTTGTTCCGTGGGATTTTCCAGGCAAGAGTACTGGAGTGGGGATACAACCCTAAATTACTGAACATAATAGAAATACAATATAAGATCTATTATTGAGAAAAATAACAGTAAACATAGGTAATACCAAATATGATCTAGTTGTTGGAATCAGCAGACAAGGATTATTTTATTGAATTATAGTTGATTTACAATGTGCAATCTCTGCTGTACAGCAAAGTGACTCATTTACATATAGACATTATTTTTTACATTCTTCTCCATTTTGGTTTATCATAGGATATTGATTCATTATGCTTTATCATAGGACATTGAATAGTTCCCTGTGCTATACAGTAGGACCTTGTTTATCCATCCTATATATAATAATTTACATCCGCTAATCCCAATTCTAGTCCTTCCTTCCCCCACCCACCTTCCCCTTGGCAACCACAAGTGTGTTCTCTATTTCTAAGTCTGTTTCTGTTCTTTAGATAGGTTCATTTGTGTCTTATTTTAGATTCAACATATAAGTGATATCTTATATGTAGCCACCAGGCTTCCCTGGTGGCTCAGAGGTTAAAGCGTCTGCCTGCAATGCAGGAGACCTGGGTTCAATCCCTGGGTTCGGAAGATCCCCTGGAGAAGGAAATGGCAACCCACTCCAGTATTCTTGCCTGGAGAATCCCATGGGCGGAGGAGCCTGGTGGGCTACAGTCCACGGGGTCGCAAAGAGTCAGACACGACTGAGCGACTTCACTTTCACTTTATAAGTGATATCATGGTATTTATCTTTCTGACTTACTCCACTTAGTTTGGTAATCTCCAGTTGCATCATGTTGCTGCAAATAGCATTATTTCATTCTTTTTTTATATCTGAGTAGTTGTCCATCATATTAATATATATGTACCGCACCTTCTTTACCCAGTTATCTGATAATGAGCGTTTAGGTTGTTTCCATGTCTTGGTTATTGTGAATAGTGCTGCTATGAATATAGAGGTGACTGTATCTCTTTTAAATATGGTGTTGTCCAGGTATATGCCCAGGGGTGAGATTGCTGGATCATATGATAATTCTGTTTTTAGTTTTCTGAGGAACCTTCACACTGTTTTCCATAGTGACTGCACCAACTTAATAGTAAGGGAGGGTTCCCTTTTCTCCACACCCTCTCCAGCATTTGTTATTTGTAGACTTTTAAATGATGGCCATTCTTGCTGGTGTGAGGTGGTACCTCATTGTAGTTTTAATTTGCATTTCTTTAACAATTAGTGACGTTGAACATCTTTTCATGGGCCTGTTGGCCATCCATATATCTTCTTTGAAGAAATGTCTATTAAGGTCTTCTGCCCGTTTTCCAGTTGGGTTGTTTGTTTTTTTGTTGTTGTTGTGGAAAATTGTATGAGCTGTTTGTATATTTTGAAGATTAAGCCCTTCAGACAAAGCAACTATTATAACTATACATAATGATGTAAAGGTGTAAAAAGTATAAAAACATACAGTGAATGAAAAGATAGAAAATTTCAGTAAGGAAATAAACCATGGAAAGAACAAAACATATTAAAAAATTACCTTATATGTAAAATTTGCTTAATGGGCTTAATAGCAAAAGGAGATGATAGAGGAAAGAGTCACTGAACTTGAAGGTAGATCAACAAATATCTAATCTGAATGACAGTGAGCAAAAACACTTAAAAAAGAGGTATTTGTGGTATAAGATCAAAAGATTAACATGTGTATATTTTGCAACCCAGAAGAGAAGAGAAAAGGCAAATGAGATAGAAAGAAACATTTTAAGACATAATGGCCAAAATGCACCTAATTTTGTGTAAATTATAGATTTACATTTCACGCCAGTCAGAATGGCTGCTATCCAAAAGTCTACAAGCAATAAATGCTGGAGAGGGTGTGGAGAAAAGGGAACCCTCTTACACTGTTGGTGAGAATGCAAACTAGTACAGCCACTATGGAGAATAGTGTGGAGATTCCTTAAAAAAACTGGAAATAGAACTGCCTTATGACCCAGCAATCCCACTGCTGGGCATATACACTGAGGAAACCAGAATTGAAAGAGACACGTTTGCCCCAATGTTCATCACAGCAATGTTTATAATAGCCAGGACATGGAAGCAACCTAGATGTCCATCAGCAGATGAATGGATAAGAAAGTTCAGATCAGTTCAGTTCAGTCGCTCAGTCATGTCCAACTCTTTGCAACCCCATGAATTGCAGCACGCCTGTCCATCCCCAACTCCCGGAGTTCACTCAGACTCATGTCCATCGAGTCAGTGATGCCATCCAGCCATCTCATCCTCTGTTGTCCCCTTCTCCTCCTGACCCCAATCCCTCCCAGCATCACAGTCTTTTCCAATGAGTCAACACTTTGCATGAGGTGGCCAAAGTACTGGAGTTTCAGCTTTAGCATCATTCCTTCCAAAGAAATCCCAGGACTGATCTCCTTCAGAATGGACTGGTTGGATCTCCTTGTAGTCCAAGGGACTCTCAAGAGTCTTCTCCAACACCACACTTCAAAAGCATCAATTCTTCGGCGCTCAGCCTTCTTCACAGTCCAGCTCTCACATCCATACATGACCACAGGAAAAACCATAGCCTTGACTAGACAAACCTTTGTTGGCAAAGTAATGTCTCTGCTTTTCAATATGCTATCTAGGTTGGTCATAACTTTCCTTCCAAGGAGTAAGCGTCTTTTAATTTCATGGCTGTGATCACCATCTGCAGTGATTTGGGAGCCCCCAAAAATAAAGTCAGCCACTGTTTCCACTGTTTCCCCATCTATTTCCCATGAAGTGATGGGACCAGATGCCATGATCTTTGTTTTCTGAATGTTGAGCTTTAAGCCAACTTTTTCACTCTCCTCTTTCACTTTCATCAAGAGGCTTTTTAGTTCCTCTTCACTTTCTGCCATAAGGGTGGTGTCATCTGCATATCTGAGGTTATTGATATTTCTCCCAGCAATCTTGATTCCAGCTTGTGTTTCTTCCAGTCCAGCATTTCTCATGATGTACTCTGCATATAAATTAAATAAGCAGGGTGACAATATACAGCCTTGACATGCTCCTTTTCCTATTTGGAACCAGTCTGTTGTTTCATGTCCAGTTCTAACTGTTGCTTCCTGACCTGCATATAGGTTTCTCAAGAGGCAGGTCAGGTGGTCTGGTATTCCCATCTCTTTCAGAATTTTCCACAGTTTATTGTGATCCACACAGTCAAAGGCTTTGGCATAGTCAATAAAGCAGAGATAGATGTTTTTCTGGAACTCTCTTGCTTTTTCCATGATCCAGCGGATGTTGGCAATTTGATCTCTGGTTCCTCTGCCTTTTCTAAAACCAGCTTGGACATCTGGAAGTTCACAGTTCACGTATTGCTGAAGCCTGGCTTGGAGAATTTTGAGCATTACTTTACTAGCATGTGAGATGAGTGCAATTGTGCGGTAGTTTGAGCATTCTTTGGCATTGCCTTTCTTTGGGATTGGAATGAAAACTGACCTTTTCCAGTCCTGTGGCCACTGCTGAGTTTTCCAAATTTGCTGGCATATTGAGTGCAGCACTTTCACAGCATCATCTTTCAGGATTTGAAATAGCTCAACTGGAATTCCATCACCTCCATTAACTTTGTTCGTAGTGATGCTTTCTAAGGCCCACTTGACTTCACATTCCAGGATGTCTGGCTCTAGGTGAGTGATCACATCCTCGTGATTATCTGGGTCGTGAAGATCTTTTTTGTACAGTTCTTCTGTGTATTCTTGCCATTTCTTCTTAATATCTTCTGCTTCTGTTAGGTCCATACCATTTCTGTCCTGTATTGAGCCCATCTTTGCATGAAATGTTCCCTTGGTATCTCTGATTTTCTTAAAAACATCTCTAGTCTTTCCCATTCTGTTGTTTTCCTCTATTTCTTTGCATTGATTGCTGAGGAAGGCTTTCTTATCTCTTCTTGCTATTCTTTGGAACTCTGCATTCAGATGCTTATATCCTTCCTTTTTTCCTTTGTTTTTCGATTCTCTTCTTTTCACAGCTATTTGTAAGGGCTCCCCAGACAGCCATTTTGCATTTCTTTTCTGTGGGGATGGTCTTGATCCCTGTCTCCTGTACAATGTCACAAATAAGAAAGCTGTGATACATATACACAATGGAGTATTACTCAGCCATTATAAAGAATACATTTGAATCAGTTCTAATGAGGTGAATGAAACTGGAGCCTATTATACAGAGTGATTAAACCAGAAAGAAAAACACCGATACAGTATACTAATGCATATATATGGAATATAGAAAGATGGTAATGATAACCCTGTATGAGAGACAGTAAAAGAGACACAGATGTATAGAACAGTCTTTTGGACTCTGTGGGAGAAGGAAAGGGTGGGATGATTTGGGAGAATGGCATTGAAACATGTATAATATCATATAAGAAACGAATTGCCAGTTCAGGTTCGATGCATGATACAAGATGCTCAGGGCTGGTGCACTGGGATGACCCAGAGGGATGGTATGGGGAGGGAGGTGGGAGGGGGGTTCAGGATGGAACACGTGTACTCCCGTGGCGGATTCATGTTGATGTATGGCAAAACCAATACAATATTGTAAAGTAATTAGCCTCCAATTAAAATAAATAAATTTATATTAAAAAAAAAAAGCTCAGCAAACCTCAATTCAGAGCACAATCAAACAGCTGAAAACTAAGAATAAAGAGAAAATCCTGAAAGCCACCAGAGAAAAATAATGCATTACATATAGGAGAACAGTGATTTGAATGAGTACTGAAATCTTAGAAACAAGGACAGAAGACAGTTAAACAACATCTTTAAAGAAATACTAGGAAAAAAAAAACCTGTCAGCCCCAAATTGGATATCAACAAAAATATTATTCAATAAATGAAGGCAAATAAAGACATTTCACATAAAAGAAAGCTAAAGACATTCAGAGAACTTGTCAGCATAACTCCACTAAAGAAATGCTAAAAGAAGTTCTGTGGGTTGTAGGGAAATAAGCTCAGATGGAAACCTGGTTCTTCAGAAAGGAAGGGAAGAAAAAAAAAAAACACGAAGGAAGGAAAGAAGGGAAAACACTAGAACTGGTAAATATAAAATATTTTTCTTTTAGTTTGTTTAAAATACATGACGGTTTTGAGCAAAACTTATTGTCTCATGGGCTAGTAAGGGAAAGTCAACCCTTGACAACATGGTTTTGTACTGTGTAGTTCCTCTTATATGCAGATTGTTTTCAATAAATACATTAGAAAAATTTAGAAGAATTTTGAGACAATTTGAGAAAACTCACAGATGAACTGTCCAGCCTAGAGATAGCAAAAAAAAAAAAAGAAAAAATTAGATATGTCACAAATGCGTAAAATATATGTAGATACTAGTCTATCCTTACAAAAACATGAAGTGAGTGATGCTTTGCTCTCTTTTAATTGGTGGAACTGTGTATTAGCCTATCATCATAGGTAATTGGTTTTTCACTAAAAAAAAGTATGACAATGTTTCTGATACTATATTATGAATATGACTAATAGTATATACCATAAAATTTTATAATGATGTATTCATTAGTGTATAGGCTAGGCTGCTGCTGCTGCTGCTAAGTCACTTCAGTCGTGTCCGACTCTGTGCAACCCCATAGACAGCAGCCCACCAGGCCCCGCTGTCCCTGGGATTCTCCAGGCAAGAACACTGGAGTGGGTTGCCATTTCCTCCTCCAATGCATGAAATGAAAAGTGAAAGTGAAGTCGCTCAGTTGTGTCTGACTCTTAGCAACCCCATGAACTGCAGCCTACCAGGCTCCTCCGTCCATGGGATTTTCCAGGCAAGAGTACTGGAGTGGGGTGCCATTGCCTTCTCCGATAGGCTAGGCTACTATGAAGCAGTTGTATCAGTTATACTCAGCTACTATAAAGCTTCTGTAAATAATATTGCTTTTTTTTGTTAACAGTGCAAGAAATGTTATACCTATAAATAAATATGAATTTATTTTTCACATTATCTTTTTTGATGTCTAATTAGAAATACATATAACATGTACACTGTTTTGTATCATATAAGACAGGATTGATATAGGTACTTACAGATAATTCCTCTTGGTACACAATTGATGTAAACTTACAGTGTTGATGAATATAGTGCAGTATTATAAATGTGTTTTCTCTTCCTTATATTTTCTTAATGATTTTTTTTTAGCTTTTTGGTAAGAATACAGTATATAACACATATAACTTAAAATATGTGTTCATCAGCTGCTTATGTTATTGGTGAGGCTTGTGGTCAATACCAGGCTATTAATAGTTAAGTTTTGGGGGGGGTGGCCAAAGATATATACAGATTTTTGGCTGCACAAGGGGTCATGTTGTTCAAGGGTCAACTGTATATAGGTGTAATATTTTACATATGACAATTATAGCATAAAGGATGGAAATGACTGTTACGTAGACCTATATGGTTATGAGTGTTGTTAATTTTACATGAAGTGTTACAGTGATATTATATTTGGATAGCAGTTTGGATTGAACAGATGTATGCATTTTTCAAAACTCAAAGTACATTACATATTTGTACATGTCAGTATATGTGAATTTTATCTTGAAAGAAAAGTAATATAAACTATTAAACTCTAGTTGATAATATGCAAGCTACAACCTTTATTTATTTTTTTTTAATTTTATTTTATTTTTAAACTTTACAATATTGTATTGGTTTTGCCAAATATCAAAATGAATCCGCCACAGGTATACATGTGTTCCCCATCCTGAACCCTCCTCCCTCCTCCCTCCCCATACCATCCCTCTGGGTCGTCCCAGTGCACCAGCCCCAAGCATCCAGTATCGCATCGAACCTGGACTGGTGACTCATTTCATACATGATGGTATACATGTTTCAATGCCATTCTCCCAAGTCTTCCCACCCTCTCCCTCTCCCACAGAGTCCATAAGACTGTTCTATACATCAGTGTCTCTTTTGCTGTCTCGTACACCAGATTATTGTTACCATCTTTCTAAATTCCATATATATGTGTTAGTATACTGTATTGGTGTTTTTCTTTCTGGCTTACTTCACTCTGTATAATAGGCTCCAGTTTCATCCATCTCATTAGAACTGATTCAGATGAATTCTTTTTAATGGCTGAGTAATACTCCATTGTGTATATGTACCACAGCTTTCTTATCCATTCATCTGCTGATGGGCATCTAGGTTGCTTCCATGTCCTGGCTATTATAAACAGTGCTGCGATGAACACTGGGGTACACGTGTCTCTTTCCCTTCTGGTTTCCTCAGTGTGTATGCCCAGCAGTGGGATTGCTGGATCATAAGGCAGTTCTATTTCCAATTTTTTGAGGAATCTCCACACTGTTCTCCATAGTGGCTGTACTAGCTTGCATTCCCACCAACAGTGTAAGAGGGTTCCCTTTTCTCCACATCCTCTCCAGCATTTATTGCTTGTAGACTTGGATCGCAGCCACAACCTTTAAAGAGATGTATATACAACGTGATGCAGTGTTAAGAATCTGCCTGCCAATACAGGAGATGAGGAAACACATGTTTGATCCCTGAGTTGGGAAGATATCCTGGAGTAGAAACTAGCTTCCCACTCCAGTATTCTTGCCTGGAAAATTCCATGAACAGAGGAACCTGGCAGGCTACAGTCCATGAGGTTGCAGAGTTGGACATGACTTAGCAACTAAACAACAATGACTACAGGGTGGAGGAAGAAGGCTGCTGATCCTGGAGGCACCTCTCTGACTACCTATATTAATGTCTTCTATTTGTTTGAAACTCATGAAAAATTAAGAGAGATTAATATATGGCTAGTTGTGCTAAATCATGTCCTACTCTTTTCAAGCCTATGGACTGCAGCACACTAGACTTCCCTGTCCTTCACCATCTCCTGGAGTTTGCTCAAACTCATATCCATTGGCAATGGCACCCCACTCCAGTACTTTTGCCTGGAAAACCCCATGGATGGAGGTGTCTGGTGGGCTGCAGTCCATGGAGCCGCTAAGAGTCGGACACGACTGAGTGACTTCACTTTCACTTTCATGCATTGGAGAAGGAAATGGCAACCCACTCCAGTGTTCTTGCCTGGAGAATCCCAGGGACAGGGGAGCCTGGTGGGCTGCCGTCTATGGGGTCGCACAGAGTTGGACACGACTGAAGTGACTTACAGCAGCAGCAGCATGTCCATTGAGTTGGTGATGCCATCTCACCATCTTATCCTCTGTTACCCCCTTCTCCTTCTGCCTTCCATCTTTCCCTGCATCAGAGTCTTTTTCCAATGGGTTAGCTCTTCGCATCACATGGCCAAAGTGTTGAAGCTTCAGCTCCAATGTATAGCTCTAATGTATGGCTAGAGGGATGCATAAATGGATAGGTATGTGATAAAGCAAGTATAGTAAAATGTTACTGGTTTAACCTAAGTAGTAGATATATAGTTGTTGACTGATAAATTTCTTTAAATTTGCTATATGTTTAGAATGTTTATTAAAAATATTGGAAATATGATTAAAATGACATTTATAAAGATTTATATTAATATGCTCCTTTATTGATTTTATAAGTAATGACATTTATTACTGTTGTAAAGATGACTTTTAACATGGCATAAGGACACCTTTCAAACCCAACTGTGAAAATAAACACAGCTTGCAGAAATGTATTTAATGTGGAAGTATCTTAGCTTGGGATGCTATAACAAAATATCATAGACTGGGTGGCTTAAACAACAAATATTTATCTTATTGTTCTAGAGACTGGGAAGTCCGAGACTAAGGTGCTGACAGATTTGTTTCCTGTTAAAAACCCTGGTTCCAGACAGCTGCCTTCTCTGTGTTCTCACATGTCAATTGAGAGAAAGTTCTAGTCTCCCTTCCTAGTCTTATAAGGACTTACTCCCATTATGGGGGCCCCACTTTCATGATCTCATCTAAACCTAATTACTTCTCAAATTCTCTTCTTACTGCTATGTGCTCAGTCGTTCAGTCATGTCTGACTCTGTGCAATTCCATGGACTGTAGCCCGCCAGGCTCCTGTGTCCATGGGGGTTCTCCAGGCATGAGTACTGGAGAGGATTGCCATACCCTCCTCCAAGGGATCTTCCCAACCCAGGGATCGAAACTGCATCTCCCGCGTTGGCAGGCAGATTCTTTACCACTGTACCACCTGGGAACCATCATGGGATTGGGGGGAGGCTTGAGTGTCACCATATTAATTTGGGGGTAATGCAGTCATTCAGTTCAGAACAAGAAGTTACTGAAAAAGCAAGCTCCACAGATGTCATCGTATAGCAGTGCCACTTTTAATATTTTGATGAATACTTTCAGTATTTTAAAATATTATATATTCTCTCTTTTGTCAGGTAATTTTATCATGACTTTAAATATTTCTCTAAAGTATGATTTTAATGGGTAAATTACATGAAGCTATTAGATTAATAAATGTTCCTACTTGACATATTATTTCTGAATTTTCATAGAAATGTCCACATATTATAAAAAGAGATCACAGAATAAGAATCAAGAATCAGAGGGCATGAGACTTCTCAGTTGTAATGTAAAATTAGAAGACAGTGGAACAGTGCCTTCAAAATTGGAAAAATGATTTTCAATTCATAATTCAATACTTAGCCTGTCAATAAAGTGAATAATGCAAATTTACCTCAAATAAAAGAACAAACCCAGTATGAGATATGCTTCACCAAAGCAAGTTGACAAGCAAAGTGAAAAACACAGACTCCGGAACAAGGATCTAATGCAACACAGTGGAGAAGGAGGGATATTCACAGGGTGCTTGTGAAGGGAAGTTGCAATGGTACAACAAGCCTAGAGTGGAATCAGTCTGGAATAATGGGAAAGGGTGGCAATAGCCGAGACGTTAGCTTTTCTTTCTTTCTTAAAGAAAAAGGGAACTTAAAGCATATCTGCCGAGTTGAACTTGAGACAGTATTTTTAGTTCTGTTGAAGAACTGTGGATGAAGTAGGAGAGGTATGTTTTTAAAAAGTTGAGGAATTGTAAAAGACAGTATATCCTTTAGAGAAAACAAGATTGCATGTGGAAGGAGATCTATTTATACTATAAGCTTATTACTGAATAATATTTGTTTGATTATAATAATCAATACACTGATATAAGCAAGAAGAATAAATAGTTATATTGAGATTATCAGGGAGAAAAAGTATATGTATGTAGGGACAGGCAGGGTATGTGAGCCAAAACTTTATTTTCCATAGTTGGAAATAAACTGTAACACTAAAAAAAATTAAAAGCATCAGTATAAACATGTTATTTAGAAACTAGAGGAAAGATTTGAAAACACAGATAAAGGAACTGAAAGTTGTTGTCCCTGGAGGACAGTACAGTACATAGGAAAGGATGGGGCACTCTTTTGCTGTTTTTCATTATATGTGTTTTTCTTTTTAAATTTCAGAAACTATTAATGGGAGATGGGTATGTATTCTGCTGGTCCAAAAGTTGAATTCCTTGTATTCCAGGTTGCAAGAAGCTCTGAGAGGAGTTTACAAAGGCTAACCACATTATCCTGAAACTCCACATAATTGCATTGCATGGTTATACAACTGCTTTTAATAGGCCCTGTCACCTACATGTAAGATCTGGTGTCTGAGTAGAATTTCTTAAATCATCACCATCCTGTGCCATTGTCCACAAACTAGATAATGACTGGTTATCTCAGAGATACAGTTGAATTGCTGTGGTGAAAGAGTGACTCACCTGCAGGCATACCAGCTGGTTAAAGGCAGGGAGGGGCTAGAAACACAGGGCCACCCAGGACTACTACAGCTCCCCATCATGGAGAGGCTTAAACAAAAGCTAGATTAAGGCTTTAGGGGAATGTTGCAGTGACTTTTGTGTCAGGCATAGAGTTGCAGTGGACACCTCTGAAGTCCCTCCACCCAGAGATTCTGTAAAGATTTATTCTTAAAAAGAATGGCTGTTGTTGTTCCATCAGTCACTAAGTTGTATCCGACTCTTTGCAACCCCATGGACTGAAGCATGCCAGGCTTCCCTGTCCCTCACTGGCTCTTAGAGTTTGCTCAAATTCATGTCCACTGAGTTGATGATGCTATCTAACCATCTCATCCTTTGCCACCCTGTTCTGCTTTTGCCCTCAGTCTTTCCCAGCATCATGGTCTTTTCCAATGAGCTGGCTCTTCACATCAGGTGGCCAGAGTATTGGAGCTTCAGCATCAGTCCTTCCAATGAATATTCAGGGTTGATTTCCTTTAGAATTGATTGGTTTGATCTTCTTGTAGTCCAAGAATGGCTACAGTTAGTATTTAGGGCGAGATTAGAACTTCGGAAGAGGTGTTAATTATCTCCCTACTTCTTTTTCTATCAGCATTAATTTATACTCTCTGTCTTGCCATTTTCCATCAAATGTTCCATGTGTGTTTTTAAAAAATGTGTGTTATCCATTTCAGAAGTCCATGTTCCATATGTGATCATTGGATTCAACTTGACAAATATGTTAAATTTTGCTTAAATTTTCTGTGTCCTTACAATTTTTTGTTCACTCAGTCTGTGAACTTTATAGGTATGTGAAATCTCTCGACAGTGAACTGATAAATTTCTCCTTGTAGTCATGTCAATTTTTCTTTATATATTTTGAAGCTATCTTATTATATTGATACATTTAGGATTCTTATTCCTTCCTGGTTTATAAAACCTTTTTTTCTTCCAGTTTTATTGAGATATAAGTGACATACAGCACTGTATAAGGTGTATAAGTTTAATGATTTGACTTACATACATCATGAAATTATTACCACAATAAGTTTAGTGAATACCTATCATGTTATATAGATACCAAATAAAAGAAAATATATGTTTTTTTGTTTGTGATGGAACTCAGGACTTATTCTCTTAATAACTTTAGTATATAACATACAGCAGTATTAATTTATTAATCATGTTGTATGTTATATTCCTAGTGCTTACATGTCTTAAACTAGAAGTTTGTACTTTTTAACTGCCTTCACTGAATCCCCACCCACACCTCCACTGCTTCAGGTAACCACAAATCTCATAGAAAAAAATCTGTTTTTTTTTTTCTGAGTTTGTTTGTTTGCATTTTGAAGTATAATTGACCTACAAGGCCATGTTCTTGACACACAAGATTCAATATTTCTGTAAATTACAAAATGATCACCACAATAAGTCTAGTTACTGTCATCATATAAAGATATTACTTTATTTTTGACTGTATTCCCCACACTGAACTTCTTATCCCCAAGCTCATTTATTTTTTTACTGAAAGTTTGCACCTCTTGATTTCTCTCACTTTATCAGATATCCCCCTCCCTACCACCAGTCCTCTGGCAACCACCAGTTTATTCTCAGTGTCTATGACACTGTTTCTGTTTTGTTATGCTTGGTACTTTGTTTTTCAGATTCCATGTAAAAATCAACCATAATATTTGACTTTCTCTGACTTACTTTGTTTAACATAATACCCTCTAGGTCCATATTGCAAAATAGCAATATTTCATTTTTTTATGACAGTAATATTCCATTATATTTATATGCATATATAATATTGTATGTGTATATACATACACAACACCAATTCTTTGTCCATTTATTCACTGAGAGACAGATTGCTTTCACATTTTGGCTATTGTGAATAATGCTGCAAGGAACATAGGGGTGCATATATCTTTTTGAATTAGTGTTTTTGGTTTTTTGGGGAGAAATATTGAGAATTAGAATTGTTGGATTATATGGTAATTCTATTTTTAATTTCTTGTGGAACTTGCTTATTGTTTGCTGTAGTGGCTACCTATAAAAGTATGCCTTTTTCACCACATCCTTGCCAACATTTGTTTGTTGTTGTTTAGCCACTTGGTCGTGTCTGACCCTTCGCAATCCTGTGGACCGTAGTACGCCAGGCTTCCCTGTTCTTCACTGTCTCCTGGAGTTTGCCAACACTTGTTAT
The DNA here is from genome assembly GCF_027580195.1 of Bos mutus. NCBI lineage: Eukaryota > Metazoa > Chordata > Mammalia > Artiodactyla > Bovidae > Bos > Bos mutus. The sequence goes on along the minus strand of NC_091626.1, from coordinate 47,175,781 downwards.
TTGTTGTCTTTTTGATAATGGCCATTCATAAGTGTGGAGTGATATTTCATTGTGGTTTTGATCTGCATTTCCCTGATGATTATTGATGTTAACCATCTTTTCATGTGTCTTTTGGCCATCTATATGTCTTTGTTGGAACTGTGTCTACTCAGGTCTGCCCAGTTTTTAAACAGGTTGTTTTTTTGATTATAAGTTGTGTGAATTTTTTGTGTATTTTGGATATTAACACCTTATCAGATATATCATTTGCAAATATATTTTCCAGTTCAGTAGACAACCTTTTCATTTTTGTTGATGGTTTCCTTTGTTGTACAGAAATGTTTCAGTTTAATGTAGCCCATTTTTTTTATTTTTGCTTTTGTTTCTCTTGCCTGAAGAAATAAAAACAAAAACATATTAAAAATATTGCTACGACTGATGTCAAAGAATGAACTGTCTGTTTTCTTCCAGGAATGTTAAGGTTTCAGGTCTTACATTTAAGTTACATCAGGTCTTACATTTTGAGTTTATTTTTTTATTTGGTGTGAGAAAGTAGTCCAGTTTGATTCTCTTGTATGTTGTCCAGTTTTCATCTTTTCCCCATTGTATGTTTTTGCCTCTTTTGTCATAGATTAATTGCTTATAAAAATATGGATTCATTTCTTGGCTCTTTTCTGTTCTATTGATCTATGTATCTGTTTTTGTGCCTGTACCATATTATTTTGATTACTGTAGCTTTGTGGTATAGTTTGAAACCAGGGCATGTGATACCTCCAACTTTGCTGTTGTTTCTCAAAATTATTTTGGCTATTCAGGAACTTTGGTTTTTCCATGAAGTTTTAAAATTTGTTTGTTCTAGTTTGTTTAAAAAAAAAAAAGCTTTGATATTTTGATAGGGATTGCATTGAATCTATAGATTCCCTCAGGGATTATGGTCCTTTTAACAGTACCAGTTCTTTCAGTCTATGATCAGAGATATCATTCCATCTTTTTGTGTCTTCTTCAATTTCTTTCATCATTGTCTTACAGTTTTCTTAATATAGTTCTTTTACTTCTTTTGTTAGATTTATTCCTAAGTATTATATTCTTTCTGATGCACTTGTAAATTGATTGTTTTCTTAATTTCTCTTTCTGATAGTTTATTATTAGTATATAGACATGCAACATATTTCTGTGTAATTTGTAACCTGAAAATTTACAGAATTCATTAATGAAGTCTAGTAGTGTTTTTCTGGTGGTGTCCTTAGGATTTTCTGTGCATATTATTATGTCATCTGTGAACAGTGGACATATTCTTGCAACCCCAGGGTCTGAAGCCCACTAGGCTCCTCTGTTCATGCGATTTTCTAGGCAGGACAACAGACTGGTTCCAAATAGGAAAAGGAGTACATCAAGGCTGTATATTGTCACCCTGCTTATTTAACTTATATGCAGAATACATCATGAGAAACGCTGGGCTGGAAGAAACACAAGCTGGAATCAAGATTGCTGGGAGAAATATCAATAACCTCAGATATGCAGATGACACCACCCTTATGGCAGAAAGTGAAGAGGAACTCAAAAGCCTCTTGATGAAAATGAAAGAGGAGAGTGAAAAAGTTGGCTTAAAGCTCAACATTCAGAAAACAAAGATCATGGCATCTGGTCCCATCACTTCATGGGAAATAGATGGGGAAACAGTGAAAACAGTGTCAGACTTTATATTTTGGGGCTTCAAAATCACTGCAGATGGTGATTGCAGCCATGAAATTAAAAGACGCTTACTCCTTGGAAGGAAATTTATGACCAACCTAGATAGCATATTGAAAAGCAGAGACATGACTTTGCCAACAAAGGTCCATCTAGTCAAGGCTATGGTTTTTCCAGTGGTCATGTATGGATGTGAGAGTTGGACTGTGAAGAAAGCTGAGTGCTGAAGAACTGATGCTTTTGAACTGTGGTGTTGGAGAAGATTCTTGAGAGTCCCTTAGACTGCAAGGAGATCCAACCAGTCCATCATAAAGGAGATCAGCCCTGGGATTTCTTTGGAAGGAATGATGCTAAAGCTGAAACTCCAGTACTTTGGCCACCTCATGCGAAGAGTTGACTTGCTGGAAAAGACTCTGATGCCTGGAGGGATTGGGGTCAGGAGGAGAAGGGGACGACAGAGGATGTGATGGCTGGATGGCATCATTGACTCGATGGACGTGAGTCTGAGTGAACTCCAGGAGTTGGTGATGGACAGGGAGGCCTGGCGTGCTGCGATTCATGGGGTTGCAAAGAGTCGGACATGACTGAGCGACTGAACTGAACTGAACTGAATACTGGAAAGGGTTGCCATTTCCTTCTCCAGGGAATCTTTCTGACACAAGGATCAAACTTGTGTCTCCTGCATTGCAGGCAAAGCTAAGACCAGGGAAGCTAAGTCCATAATCTATGATTCTTAACTTTTTCATGTTTTATATTTGTATATCTCTTGAGTTACATTCTGCTTAATTCTTTCAGCCCTATTATTCACTTTGTAAAGTCTTTTTTCAGCTGTGTCTAATCTGCTGTTTCTAATTCCAGTTTAAACATTTATGTGGTTTTCAAAAAATGACTTCTCACTAGTTTTTATAAACTCTTGCTCCTTGCCATATTTTTGTCTTCTTGTCTTCTTTAATTAAGCATATTAAACAGTTATTTTGTTTTAATTTTTGATTATTCTAGCATATCTAATCTTTACAGGTATAATTCTGAAGTCTGTTGTTTGTTCTGCTTCTGACTCATAGTGTTCTGTTTCTTTATGAGTATCGGTAATGTCCTTTAATGAGAGCTCAAGTGCCTTGGAACTTCATCCTTAGGAATTTACCAAAATCTGGGTTTAATTAAGGTATGCTACTCTGCAAAGAATTAGGTTTGCAGCTCAACATAACTGTGGGGCCTTTCCATACATTTTTTTTTTTTTTTGCACCCAATAGAAATTCAACTGCAAACTATGACGTTGGTAAGAAATTCCAGGAGAGAATGTTTTTTTTCCCTTTTACCTGAGTCAAGTATGAAGTAAGAAAGTTTTCTTATATTTTACCTCTTCGGGGCTTTTGTTTTTTGTTTTTCCGTTTTGCTCACTAAGAGCTTATCTTCCAGGGGGCTCACTTTCTTCTATATCCCTTTTCCCATTGGCCACCAGAGACTGACAGATGGTTTTAGTGCAACATTTGGCTTCAGTGCTGACTCACCCTCTCAGCTCATGCTTTTTGTGATTTGGGGCCTTGGAAGATTTTCACTTCCTTTCCACATCGACTATTCATTTAATGACTTGTGCATTTTAAAAAATACACATATCTTTTATTCATTATTTTAAAGTGCATTATACTAGGAGAAAATCTATGACTAGCATATTGAAGGAATTATAAATACTTTTGCTTCCTTTATTTCTTTATTGATTCACCCCTCTTTTCGTCTCTGTTGCCTTTATTCTTTTTTAATCCTTTTTCATTATTTCATTTCTTTTTTGTCATTGTGTTTTTATTTTCATCTTTGCTATTTTTCTCTTTCTTGTCTGCTTATTCTTATGTTTCTTTTATTACTGTGTTATCCCTCTTGCCCTTTCATTCCTTTCCTTTTTTTCTTTCTATCATTCATGTAATTTTTCAACAAAAGCCAAAAAAACAATTCTTACTTTAACACAGAATGATACTTTAATAACCTCTTTTTTTTAAGAAAGTTAGCTTAACCAGCAATTAGGACAAAGAGGTTCTATGTCACTGGAACTAGATCAAATATATAGTGCCTTTCACATAGTAAGTGCTCAATAAATGTTTGTTTTTGAATAAAACTTCACTAAAGGTTCTAAGTCTACTATGGTGAGCACATTGTGGAATCAAAATGTTGCCAAATAGACTGTACCTGTGACTCAGTCAAGCCTAACCCAAACTGACAGAGAAATCGATGGAATGTTAATTGATAGCAGCTGGATGACTGGCATGAGTGCAGCCACAGCAAAGGGCCAAGGATCTCTCAGGGAGTATAAAATTTACATTTATCAAAGACCCCAGAGGCTTTTTAATGAGAATGACCTCTGGTTAAAATTAGAGTTAAAGGGAAATAAAGATAGTAATTTGGAGACTTTTGCTCTTAGCATGTTTTCCACTTAATAGCCGCTGACTTAGAAAATGAAACTACGGAATTCTCATAATAGTAATGACTTGGCCTTAATGATCTGAAAAAGCCCATTAGGTGGGTTCATGACTTGTTGGTTAGCAACACTGGAAAATATACTTACTAAGTGGAGAAAATGGGGATATGTCCCACATTTTAAAATACTCTTATCAGTGTCTTGGCTGGTAGAAAGCAGACTGTGGTGACTGATTTTTGCCTCTTAGAGTAGCCTCAGAGAGATTGCTTATTCACTGGAATTGAAAGATGATTTAGATGGGATTGGAGGAAATTAGACTGAAATTTTTGTGGATTACTAGCTTACTGTATAACTATAAGACCTCCCACTATAGAAAAAGTCCTAGGTTGATACTGGAATAATGTCACAAGGCAAAACTTTAGTGCAGGTTCTAAGATACATTTTGGTTAGAGACCCAGACAGTTTCCTTTTAGGGCTTGGGATTTTCCCAAGAGAAGTTAGTAATCACCCAGTCCACTAAACGGGGCCTCTGGTTTTTTAATATAAAGCTGACTGATCCAACTAGATAGTAATACACTAGTCTGACTTTTGGTTTGTTTGAAATATTGAAATATAATAAGTGTTTAACTGTATACTGGTGTTTTTTTTTTTTTAATCTATTTTTTTTTTCTTCCTAAGTAGACAGCTTTATTTTCTGTAGCATTTCAAAGTAAATTCCTGACATTGTTTTATTTCATCTATAAATAAAATCCTGGCTATTCCTGAGAAGGGTCAAATTTATACCCAACCAGTCTGGTAGATAGAGGAAGCCACAAGACCTGAATATGGTCCATGATACTTCTTCCTTACATGCTGATGCTAACATTTGCATAATAATTTCTATGTATGTGTCAGGAACATTTTAAGTGCTTTATATTTGTTAGCTTATTTAATACCCTTGACAAACTTGGAGGAAGTTGACTTACTTAGGAGTCCATAGGCTATCAAACCAACTCTATCATCACCCAGACAGGCACATGCCACACTCTGTAAAAAGTGCTGAGAACTGTAGCCACTCTTAGGGTTTTTCTTTTTTTCATTCTCTCTAAGCCTCAGAAGGATGGATCTGACTTTAGTGATTACTGGTGTTTTATCTATATGTAAAAAAGTTATTTCTCTGAATAAAAGACCATTAATTCAAGAGACAAAGTTCTGTCTTCATTGTTTTAACTTGAAAAGTATTCCTTTATCAGACTAATATTCTATGGCATCTTTACATTTTTTTTTTTTTTTACCTTTGAACAGTGTTATCCAAGTATGGCTTCTGCTTCTTTATCATGATCATGAAGAAATGGAAGAAGGTATATTGAACAGAAAAAGATAACAGAAAAGGAAAGATATACTCATCTGAATGCAGACTTCCAAAGAATACGAAGGAAAGATAAGAAAGCCTTCTTAAGTGATCAGTGCAAAAAAATAGAGGAAAGCAATAGAATGGAAAGACTAGAGATCTCTTCAAGAAAATTAGAAATACCTAAGGAACATTTCATGCAAAGATGGGACAATAAAGGACAGAAATGGTATGGACCTAACAGAAGCAGAAGATATTAAGAAGCGAGAAGAATACACAGAACTATACAGAAAAGATCTTCATGACCCAGATAATCATGATGATGTGATCACTCACCTAGACCAGACATCCTGAAGTCCAAAGTCAAGTGGGCCTTAGGAAGCATCACTACGAACAAAGCTATTGGAGGTGATGGGATTCCAGGTGAGTTATTTCAAATCCTAAAAGATGATGCTGTGAAAGTGCTACACTCAATATGCCAGCAAATTTGGAAAACTTAGCAGTGGCTACAGGACTGGAAAAGGTCAGTTTTCATTCCAATCCCAAAGAAAGTCAATGCCAAAGAATGTTCAAAGTGAAGGGAAGTGAAGTCGCTCAGTTGTGTCCGACTCTTTGCGACCCCAAGGACTATAGCCCGCCAGGCTCCTCTGTGCATGGGATTCTCTAGGCAAGAATACTGGAGTGGGTTGCCATTTCCTTCTCCAGGGGATCTTCCCAACCCAGGGATCGAAGCCGGGTCTCCTGCATTGCAGGCAGAAGCTTTATCCTCTGAGCTACCAGGGATTCCAAGAATATACAAACTACCACACAACTGCACTCATCTCACACATTAGCAAAGTAATGCTCAAAATTCTCCAAGCCAGGCTTCAACCGTACATGGACTGAGAACTTACAGATGTTCAAGCTGGATTTAGAAAAGGCAGAGGAACCAGAGATCAAATGGCCAACATCCATTGGATCACAGAGAAAGCAAGAGAGTTCCAGAAAAACATCTACTTCAGTTTCATTAACTACTCCAAAGCCTTTGACTGTGTGGATCACAACAGAATGTGGAAAATTCTTAAAGTGGGAATACCAGACCACCTTACCTGCCTCCTGAGAAATGTGTATGTAGGTCAAGAAGCAACAGTTAGAACTGGACATGGAACAACGGACTGGTTCCAAATAGGGGAAGGAGTACATTAAGGTTGTATATTGTCACCCTTTTAACTTAATATAAGTACATCATGCGAAATACCAGACTGGATGAAGCACAAGCTGGAATCAAGACTGCCAGGAGAAATATCAATAACCTCAGATATGCAGATGACACTACCCTTATGGCAGAAAATGAAGAAGAACTAAAGAGCCTCTTGATGAAAGTGCAAGAGGAGAGTGAAAAAAACTGGCTTAAAACTCAACATTCAGAAAACTAAAATCATGGCATCCAGTTTCATCACTTCATGGCAAATAGCTGGGGAAACAATGGAAACAGTGACAGACTTTATTTTTTTGAGCTCTGAAATAACTGCAAATGGTGACTGCAGCCATGAAATTAGAAGACCCTTGCTCCTTAGAAGAAAAGCTATGACCAACCTAGACAGCATATTAAAAAGCAGAGATATTACTTTCCTGACAAAGGTCTGTCTAGTCAAAGCTATGGTTTTTCCAGTAGTCATGTATGGATGTGAGAGTTGGACCATAAAGAAGGTTGAGTGCTGAAGAATTGATGCTTTTGAACTATGGTGTTGGATAAGACTATTGAGAGTCCCTTGGACTGCAAGGAGATCCAACCAATAAATCCTAAAGGAAATCAGTCCTGAATATTCATTGGAAGGACTGATGCTGTAGCTGAAACTCCAATACTTAGGCCACCTGATGGGAAGAACTGACTCATTAGCAAAGACCCTGATGCTGGGAAAGATTTAAGGCAGGAGGAGAAGGGCAGACACAAGATGAGATGGTTGGATGCATCACTGACTCAATGGACATGAGTTTGAACAAGCTCCAGGAGTTGATGATGGACCGGGAAGCCTGGTGCTGTACTCCATGGGGTCACAAAAAGTTGGACCAATTGAGCGACTGAACTGATATTGAACTGATAGATTAGTTTAGTTAGTTAGTTAGATGATTAGTCTAGAGTTAACCAGCTTACTTTCCCTCAGAAGGAAAAAGGAAAGTAGATAAGTTGATAGGGTATAATACTATATCCCTCTGCTATAAATTATTATCTACTATGGTGATTGTTCAGGTTTAATATTTTAGGTTGAAAAAAGGAGTCTTTTCCAACTCTGTAACTCAAAGAAATCTGATCATTTGCATTTTAACTCAAAAAATAAATTTAGAGAGTTGTTTGGATGTTTTAAAGGGGACAGGTGAAGAAATTTATTTATTTTATTTCATAATTTAAAATTTTCTGAATACAGAGTTTTTTCTTTGAGAATTTGATATATAAACAAATAATTTTTCACTGGACAAAGGTTCTAATAGTCCTCCAAAATCATGTAACTATTTTCATATATAACTGTTTGTTTCTGACCTTTTATTTTGTCTCATTAGTGTCCGTAGTTATGGCACCAATATTGTAATTCAGGTAACTTCAATATAAACTTTCATGTCTTATAAGGGAATTCTTCTGTATCAGAAGTCCCTAGAAAGTTCTAACAAATTCTGATTCTCAAACACATTCTACACCTGCTTAATCAGACCCTAAGAAGAGTAAGTCCAAGAATATGTCTTTTTGGAAAGCTCCCCTTCAACCAGTTAATATAGAGCAATATCTATAACAATAGTTAATGGCTATATAATATCCATTCTATTATATATATTTTATTGCTATTACAAACAATATTGTAACAAATATTGCTGATCCATAGGCATTTGTCCAATAATTTACTTAAAATTAATGCCTAGAAATAAATTTTCTGAGTCAGAGTGTGCATATTTTTATGCATTTTGATGCTGAATGCCTATTGGTCTTCTAGAACTATTTAATGCTCCCTCTTGTTATTGTAAGAGAGTAGCCAGTACCCACGTCCTTCCTAATTCTGGGTTTTCTATTTAATCTTTGCTCATTGTATAAAGAAAGACTCTTTTCCTGTAGTTTTAATTTGCATGTTATTGAATGTGTTTATATGTACATGGACAGGCAACACTTTTAGACTGAATTCTGTGAAAATTATTTCTTTTATGGAGAAGTGTATCTGTGTGGGAGTTGAGCCTGGAGGACCTTAGGAAGAATGAGCAGGAAGCATTGTGAAGAGTTCACTCTTGAGGGAAATGGGATTTGGAGCATGACTCTGTTGTACTTGTTTTCCCAGGTCCTTCCTTATAAGGAAAAGTATTAATAGTTATAAAAATTACTGAAGCCTAGAGGTTATTATCTTGGGGTGGAGTGGGGCTGAGGGAGAAGATTTGTATATAAGAAATGGAATTTCCTGTGAACATGTGGACATCAGATGGTTGTTCTGAAGTGGGAGAGGCCATATAGGGGAAAACACAGGTGGGAGTTTGGAGTGGAGTTGGTGAGCAACCATGCAAAAGAGTAAGTCTCTTGATATTTCAAGAAATATCAAATAGGAGACTAGATTTCTTACAATTACCTATGGTGGAGGTTTAATTTGTTTTATTTGTTCCTTTTTTTACATCTCAAGTGTTTTCCTTGTTTCATAGATAACGTAAATATTGTCCTCAGTTTGTTGTGTTCCTTTGTAATATTTATGGTGGCTTTTGTTTTTTGATACATAGACTTATTCTTTTCTGATTTCATCTTTAGTGCTTGGCTGTTATTCATAGCTTTCTAGATGAAATTTTTAATCATTCTAAGGTTTTAAAATGGAATTTGATTAACTTAGATAAAGTTAATACGTTAGTGATATTGGATTTTTCAGTTTGAGACGTTACCTCTACTTTTTATTATTTTTATTAATTTTTATTTTATATTGGACTATAGTTGCTCAACAATGTTGTGTTTCAGGTTTATAGCAAAGTGATTCAGTTATACACATACATGTATCTATTCTTTTTCTATTTTTTCCTATTTAAGTTATTACCAAATATTGAGTAGAGTTCCTTATTCTGTACAGTATGTCCTTGTTGGTTATCTATTTTAAATTTAATACATTTGTATTTTTAATTTTTTATATTTTTCAGAAAATTTCTCTAGTTGCATTACTTTGCTTTCTTTGTATGCTGCTCCTGCATATTCCTTAAGTTTATTCCTAGAAATTTTTAATTTTTTGTTCTGTATTGTAATTTCTATTGGACTAATATTGGAACAAAAGGAAATGATTTTATGTGTTCATTTGTAAAAAGCTGATTTCTTACTAGTTTTGATAGTCTTCCAGTTACTTTTCTTGTTTGGCTAGGAAGGCAGTCATTATCAGTAAACAACAATGATTTTCTTTTTCCTTTTCAAAAAATATATATCCTTTGTTTTGTTAGCTTCTCTTATTGTATTGGTTAACACTTCTAGAATAATTTTAAATCATTGTGGTAATAGGATCCATTCTTGCCTTTTATCTGCTTGAAAAGGGAATGTTTTTGTAGCACTGATTCTCACAGTCCCATCTGATATTCTTTAAAAGAAGAGTTCAGGAGTCAAATATGTTTGGAGACCCATATTTATACATTTGTGCTTCCCTGGTGGCTAAGAAGGCTTTGAAGTATCTATAGTAAATACATTTGTTTAAATTTGTTTAATATATGCTTGTTGTTTTCTAAAAGTCCTTATTCAGTTCAGTTCAGTTCAGTAGCTCGGTCATGTCTGACTCTTTGCGACCCCATGAATTGCAGCACGCCAGGCCTCCCTGTCCATCACCAACTCCCGGAGTCCACCCAAACTCATGTCCATCTAGCTGGTGATGCCATTCAGCCATCTCATCCTCTGTCATCCCCTTCTCCTCCTGCCCTCAATCTTTCCCAGCATCAGGGTGTTTTCCAGTGAGTCAACTCTTCGTATGAGGTAGCCAAAGTACTGCAGTTTCAGCTTCAACATCAGTCCTTCCAATGAACACCCAGGACTGATCTCCTTTAGAATGGACTGGTTAGATCTCCTTGCAGTCCAAGGGACTCTCAAGAGTCTTCTCCAACACCACAGTTCAAAAGCATCAATTCTTTGGTGCTCAGCTTTCTTCACAGTCCAACTCTCACATCCATATATGACCACTGGAAAAACCATAGCCTTGACTAGACGGACCTTTGTTGGCAAAGTCATGTCTCTGCTTTTGAATATACTATCTAGGTTGGTCATAACTTTCCTTCCAAGGAGTAAGCGTCTTTTAATTTCATGGCTGTGATCACCATCTGCAGTGATTTGGGAGCCCCCCAAAATAAAGTCTGACACTGTTTCCACTGTTTCCCCATCCATTTCCCATGAAGTGATGGGACCAGATGCCGTGATCTTAGTTTTCTGAATGTTGAGTTTTAAGCCAACTTTTTCACTCTCCACTTTCACCTTCATCAAGAGGCTTTTTAGTTCCTCTTCACTTTCTGCCATAAGGGTGGTGTCATCTGCATATCTGAGGTTATTGATATTTCTCCCGGCAATCTTGATTCCAGCTTGTGCTTCTTCCAGCCCAGCGTTTCCCATGATGTACTCTGTATATAAGTTAAATAAGCAGGGTGATAATATAGAGCCTTGACGTACTCCTTTTCCTATTTGGAACCAGTCTGTTGTTCTATGTCCAGTTCTAACTGTTGCTTCCTGACCTGCATACAGATTTCTCAAGAGGCAGGTCAGGTGGTCTGGTATTCCCATCTCTTTCAGAATTTTCCACAGTTTAATAATGAATCATAAACCCCCTCATCCCTTATTTTTTTTAAACACAATAACTATAATCTTATCCAGCTCATGCTCTGAATGTTTAAGCATGCTATTGGATTTGATTTTAAACAATTTTAAACTCACTTTATATAAATCCCTTTGATTCTTTTTTTTACTAGTAATTGAATGATGTTGGGAAGTGCAGTACAGAATAGCCGGTTGGAGGAAGTCCTTGGGAAAATGGCGAAGGGCCGGAAGTACCCCGGCTTTGTGTGCTGCGGGCAGAAAAACATCTCCTGCCTTTGGTTATGCCCGGCGCCAAGATTTAATAATAAATATTAAGGATGTTGCTTGAGAAAACGGGTTATGGGATAAGCACATGGGTCACTTAGAGCACGCTGTCCTTGAAATATTTTTACTGATTAGGTGATAACCCCGTATGCGCTCTGCTGGCTGTATACTCTACGCTCTTTGTTCCTGCTCCTATAAAAAGGCTTGACTGCAGAACTAAACTTGTCAGTCCTTGCAAGAGACTGTCCGAGTGTCATTCTTTCAGGTTGGTTGCTTCCAAGTCCCGGGGAGAAAATCCCCACAAGTGGCGACACGAACAGGGACTGGAAAGGAAGGCTGAGCAAAGCGATGAGCCCCGGCAGAAAGAGGTAAGCAGGATGGGACAACATAACAGTAAAATTCCTTTCATTTCTATAATGCATCATTTTTTGAAACAAAACGGTGTTAATGTTTCAAGAGATCAGTTGAACAACTGCTATCATATTTTACTGGAACAATTCATGGTTCCCAGAAGAGGGGACACTCAATCTAGACATATAGAAAAAGGGTTAAAAATAATGTTTTGCGAGCATATCAGCAGGGGTTACATGGTCACTCATACGGGCTATCATAGAACAAATTGAAGGGCATAATGTTGATTTGGAAGTAAAAATTCTTCAATCTTTACATGAATATGAGTTTAAAGAACAAGATATGCAAGGTGCTTTGAAATATAAGAATGTTATGCTCAATCAGACACAATTCTTAGAAAAACAACTTAGAGACATATATATACAGGATGTGTCAAAACTGAAGCCACTTAGAATGGAGATCATTTCATTTCATCCTGCTCCATCTGTAACTGCAGTTGCTAACCTTGCTTGTACTAACTGCTTCACTCCTCCTCGGGAGATGCCTGCTTGTGCTTTTGCTTTCCCAATAGAATTTTATCAACCTGTCCAGGGTCAAAATTCTTGGGCCAGTGTAGATTTTGGCATGTTGTCTAACTTTAAGAAAGCATGTACTCTGTATGGACCTACTTCTCCTTAATGTATAGAATTTCTCAGAGGATGGGCTGACCATTGGATGCCATATGATTTTTTTTCAAGTAGCAAAGATGATTTTAAATCCTCAACAATTACTGCAGTGGCAAATGTGGGTTAGTGATGAGGCCCGACAGCTGATGATTGACCAGTAATCTCGTGGTAACCCTGCCGATTTAACTTACGATATACTGACTGGAACAGGGACTATGGCTGATGTAATGGTGCAATTAGCTAATATTACCCCTAGGATGTTACATTTCATTAAAGAAACTGCCTGCAGGGCATAACAAAGGTTGATAGCGCTAACTCTGATGGTTCATTTGTTAAGATTATTCAAGGACATGAGGAGGAATATTCTCAATTTATAGGGAAATTAAAGGATGCAATTGAAAATTCTATTAAGGATATGACTTTACAAAATATTATTTTAAAACAACTTGCTTTTGAAAATGCTAATGAGGAATGTCAATCCATGCTTAGACCAATTGGAGAGACTAGCTCTCTTATGGACTATTTGAAAGCTTATAAGGATATCAGATCTAGTTCCCATAGAGCAAAATTGGCGACATTAGAAACCTTGAATGTACAGAAAGCTGCTAATGCCAAATGTTTTTACTGTGGGAAGCCCAACCATATGAAGAAAACAATGTCGCATGCCAACACAGGCCGGAAAAAATAATACTACTTCTAGTAAGAAGAGACCCCCAGGAGTATGTCCAAGATGTAAAAAGGGGTTCCATTGGCTGAATGAATGTCATTCTAAATTTGATAAGGGTAGAAACACGAACCTGGTGCACAACAAAAACAACAGGGAAACTGATAAAGGGGCCGTCCTCTAGCCCCGCTACAAAAGGAGGACCTAGCGTTATGATGCTACAAGCAGCTACATCTAAGAGTGCTTGCATTGATACACCTAGTCCTTATGATATGGAACTAATAGAATTATACAGATCAGATCAGATCAGATCAGTCGCTCAGTCATGTCCCACTCTTTGCGACCCGATGAATCGCAGCATGCCAGGCCTCCCTGTCCATCACCAACTCCCGGAGTTCACTGAGACTCACGTCCATCGAGTCAGTGATGCCATCCAGCCATCTCATCCTCTGTCGTCCCCTTCTCCTGGATATTCCCACTGGATATTATGGCCCGATTCCACCCAGGACAGTGGGACTGATTTTGGGACATAGTAGCTGCACAATGAGAGGTTTAGTGGTATCGACTGGTGTTGTGGATGAAGATTATGAAGGGGAAATACATGTTATGGTAAATGTTATGAAAATGGGAAATGTATACTTACAAAAAGGGGAACGTTTTGGACAATTATTACTTTTACCAAATGTCAAACCAATGAAGGCATCTGATAAAGTTCGGCAGGGAGGCTTTGGCAGTACCAACCTTACTGCTGCACTATCCACCTTATTAAAGGAACATCAGAAACCCATGCTCACTTTATGCATACAGGGAAAAAATTTCACAGGCATGCTAGATACAGGAGCTAACATTTCAATCATTAGAGCTGCAGAATGGCCCCTTGATTGGGGTAAAGTTGTGGCTCCTTCTAGACTATTAGGAGTGGATGAAGCTGATGCCACACAAACTTTTGTCAATGCATCCTATTTACAAGTGTATGGCCCTGATCAAATTGTAGCTTATCTTAAACCATATATTACTAATATCCCTATCAATTTATGGGGACGGGATTTTCTTGAACAAATGAAAGCCACAATTTCTTTAAATGAACCTTTTTAATGGGCGCCATTGAGTTAACACCACTGCCTCTCGATTGGGAATCTGATACCCCAGTATGGACACCTCACTGGCCCCTAACTAAAGAAAAATTGGCAGCTCTTATGCAATTAGTAAATGAACAATTACAAAAAGCTTATATAGAACCTTCATTTTCCCTGTGGAATTCTCCTGTTTTTGTAATAAAAAAGAAATCAGGAAAATGGCAAATGTTAATAGATTTAAGAAATGTTAATAATACCATGTTACCTATGGGGCCCTTACAACCCGGATTGCCCTCCCCTTCTATGGTACCAAAAGGATGTTCTGTAGTTATTATTGACTTACAAGACTGCTTTTTTACTATACCTCTGCACCCTAAAGATAGAAAACATTTTGCCTTTTCAGTTCCTTCTATAAATCACATGGCTCCTGTTAAAAGATTTCAATGGAAGGTGCTACCTCAGGGAATGATGAACTCTCCTACCATTTGCCAATATTTCATATCTGTTTTATTACAACCCATTAGAGATAAGTATCCTACTGTGTTTATAATTCATTACATGGATGATATACTTCTTTCTATGGACTCTGAACTCTATTTGCAACAGTTATACAATGAAGTTACTACTACTCTTCAAAATCATGGCCTGCTTGTTGCACCAGATAAAATTCAATGGAAAGCATCCTTTAATTATTTAGGACATGTTATGGAAGAATCTAAAATCAAACCTCAAAAAACTCAAATTTCTGTGCAGTCTCTACGCATGCTGAATGATTTTCAAAAATTGCTAGGAGGTATTAATTGGCTGTGGCCATCTGTCGGCATCCCCACCTATGCCTTACAAAATCTATTTAAAATTTTAGAGGGATCCCCTGACCCTAATAGCCCTAGGCAGCTAACAAAAGAGGCCAAAGAAGAACTGGCCTTAGTGGAGAAACGCATTCAACAATCTTTTTCAATTCGGCTAGATTATGATCCGGAGAAGGCAATGGCACCCCACTCCAGTACTCTTGCTTGGAAAATCCCATGGACGGAGGAGCCTGGTAGGCTGCAATCCATGGGGTTGCTAAGAGTCGGACACGACTGAGCGACTTCACTTTCACTTTTCACTTTCATGCATTCGAGAAGGAAATGGCAGCCCACTCCAGTGTTCTTGTCTGGAGAATCCCAGGGATGGGGGAGCCTGGTGGGCTGCCGTCTATGGGGTCGCACAGAGTCGGACACGACTGAAGTGACTTAGCATAGTATAGCATAGATTATGATCAACCAGTTTCTTTATATATATTCTCCACTGAACATTTGCCCACTGCAAATATAGCTCAGCATAGCCCAATAGAATGGGTATATTTACACACTAAACAGTCTAAAAAAACTGCATCATATATTGAGAAAATAGGGCACTTAATTGTGTCAGGAAGAAGCCATATACAAACTTTGACTGGATTTGATCCATATGCAATACATGTTCCCTTGACAAAAAAGGAATTGCAAACTGCCTTACAGAATAACTTGACCATGCAAATGGCATTAAGTGATTTTCAAAATGTTATCTCATTTCATTGGCCAGAAGGAAAATTATGGGACTTTCTACAATGTACTAAATTCATTGTAACTAATATCATTGCATCCCAGCCTATTTCCAGTGCTTCCACCTATTTCATTGATGGCAACAAGAAAGGCATAGCAGGGATTGTCAGCCCTGATATCAAAGAGAAATTACCCACTACCTATTCTTCAGTACAAAGAGTTGAGTTGTATGCTTTACCAACATTATTCTTCAACCATCATCCTTCAACGTATATACTAATTCCAAATACCTTGCTTCCCTTTTTCCTGACTTTGTTACCGCCTTTTTATACGACCTTGATGAAGAATTATATACTCTCTTTTCACAGACTCAAGCTTTAATTTGCTCACGTACGGAACCTTTCTTTATTGCACATGTATGTGCTCATTCAGGTTTACCTGGCCCTCTGGTTGCAGGAAATGATGCTGTTGACAGGCTCAAGCTCCCATTTTTACGTCTGCCAGTGACGAACATGCTAATCTTCATACCAATGCTAACAGATTGCACTCTAAATACCATATTCCTCTCATCGAAGCACAACATATTATTTAAACCTGTGATGTCTGCTCCCCTCTGCACTTATGAACTACGATTTCAGGAGTTAATCCCCGGGGGCAACAACCTAATTCCCTTTGGCAATCTGACTTCACTCACTGCTCCTTAGGAAATTTTTCTTTGCTTTTTGTCTCAATAGATACATTTTCTGACTTTATCTGGACAGTACCTGTCTCTTGAGAATCCAGTAAACACGCCATTTCCGTACTCTTACTCACCTTCCCCGTTATGGGGATTCCTTCCATCTTGAAAACAGACAATGGACCTGCATTCACCTTGCATTCTTTTCATTCATTTTTATCAGAATGGAACATAACACACATTACAGGAATACCCTATAATCCTCAGGGTCAAGCCATTATTGAAAGAGCCCACCGCACCCTAAAAACTCATTTATTAAAACAGAAAGGGGGAATATGGAAGAGGAGATACACTTCTTATCCTATGAACCCTCAATTATTATTATCTTTAACTCTTTATTCCCTAAATTTTTTAAACTTAACAAAAAATAATTCTGATACTCGTGCAGATAGACATTTTGCAGAAGACAAAAACAGCAAATTAGAAATCAATACACCAATATGGTATAAGCAATTTAATCAGTGGCTGCGAGGAATCTTACGACTCCTAGGCAAGGATTATGGTCTTGTCATTGCAGATGGAGAGGAAATCTGGGTTCCCCTTCACCATGTACGTTACCGAGAGGGACCCCAAGACCGGACTCCCTCGGGAAGTGACGAAGTTGACGTGAAGGGTCTCGTCAACGACCCTGGAGGAGCCAGTGAGGAAACACCATTGTCTGAATCCTTACCTGACATGGGTTCAAGTGAAAAACATGACTCGTCAGGCTGAGCAGACACTGAAGAGTACTGGAACTCCTATGACTCCGGATAAGCTGTTTCTGGCAATGTTAGCTGTTCTTTCCTGTTCCTCTGGGGTAAGTGCAGAATATGTTTATTGGGCATACATACCCAACTCACCACTTCTTTCCATAGTGGATTGGGTAGATAAAGCCCCTATGATCTTTACTAATGATAGCATGCATTTTCCAAGTCCCTGGTCCATAAAGCGACCAATTCATGAAGAAGATGAAGGAAAGCCAATCAACATTCCCGTGGGATTCAAAACCTTGCCTATCTGTTTCGGATCTCATCCCCTTTGCATGACTATCTTCCCACAGTGGTGGGCATACTCTGCCAACAATGGGACTGCTTTGCGTCTGGGAATGTTTGCTACCGCATCTTTCTTACTTAATGGCTCCAAGCGACATTATCCAAGCCAGATAGCCAACTATTTGAACTCCCTTTTTCAACCAGAGGAACCTTCATGTCATACTGTATCTTGGAGAAGAAAACAGGAGATACAACCGTTACATTGGTCTGATTGTCGAGGCCAATTTGGGAAAGTTTCTATAATTCAGCAAAATCATAATAATCATACATTTAAATTTGTTGACTGGGGACCTCACGGGTCGTTTGTAAACTGTTCTGAAGAGCAGGAGGAACATCATAATTGCTCCTGGTTTAATAAATCAAGCATTGGAGGCTTTCATAAATCTAAGACAAGTTTCTGGACTGATAAGGACATATTGCTGAATTGGTATAATGGGGGCTTATCGCCCCCACGTCCCAGGATTGTCGTCCCCATTGTGGGGCCAGAGCAATGGCACATTTGGAAAATTCCAGCAGCCTTAGAGCACTTCGCTAGTGTTTATGGGACTGTGGGTGTGTTTCGTCCTTCTAATTATACCTTCCTATACAGTAGTACTGGCTATATTCAATCGTGTGTTCACCTTCCATACTTGTTTATTGTAGGGCATTTTGATGTTGACTTATCGGCCAAGATTGTCAATTGTACTGCATGTGCATTGTATACCTGCTTTAATCACACCATTTCATATCACAATGCTAGCATTGCACTAATTAAACAAAGATCTGAGTTATGGCTTCCCGTAAGCTTAACTGAACCTTGGACTGATTCTGTATTTCTTTCTGTATTGTTGAAAACTGGACGGACTTAGGTGATCTAAGTGCATCATTGGGTGGATTATTGCAGGCATCTTAAGCCTTATTTCTCTTGTGACTGTAGGAACTTTGTCTGATATGGCTTTACATAATTCTATACAAAATTATGATTTTATCACTGCTTGGCACAAAGACTCTCATGATCTTTGGACTCAACAAGCTCAAATAGATCAGCAATTACAAACACGAATTAATGAGTTACAAACTGTGGTTATCCACTTAGGAGATCAAGTGCAGCAACTGACTTTCCAAACACGTATACGTTGTCACTGGAATTTTACTTCTTTTTGTCTGACTAACATGCCCTACAATAGCACTGAATATCCTTGGGATAAAGTTAAAGTGCATTTGCAGGATCTCACAGATAACTCAAGTTTAGACATCAATCTGTTGAAACAACAAATTGCTAATTTTCAAGTTAAGGTACCTAAGGAATTGTACAGCACTCAATTTTATGATACTTTAACTAAAACCCTATCATCTCTAGACCCTAGAGCTTGGTTTTCAGGAAGCAACATTTTTATATATGTATTAATCACCCTGCTTTTTCTGTCATTGCTTATAGGATATAGATGTCTCTACTCAAGACTCCATGCCTCCCACAACGGAGTCTAACTAGCAGCTGCCGTGCTTAAATTAAAAACAAAAGGAGGCTATGTTGGGAAGCGCAGTACAAAATAGCTGGTTGGAGGAAGTCCTTGGGAAAATGGCGAAGGGCCAGAAGTACCCCGGCTTTGTGTGCTGCGGGCAGAAAAACATCTCCTGCCTTTGGTTATGCCCGGCGCCAAGATTTAATAATAAATATTAAGTATGTTGCTTGAGAAAACGGGTTATGGGATAAGCACATGGGTCACTTAGAGCGCTGTCCTTGAAATATTTTTACTGATTAGGTGTTAACCCTGTATGCACTCTGCTGGCTGTATACTCTAAGCTCTTTGTTCCTGCTTCTATAAAAAGGCTTGACTGCAGAACTAAACTTGTCAGTCCTTGCAAGAGACTGTCTGAGTGTCATTCTTTCAGGTTCGTCACTTCCAAGTCCCAGGGAGAAAATCCCCAACAATGACAGTTCTTACAAAATACCTTTTAGTATTTAACTAAAATGATTTAAATGCATTTTTACTGAGATCAATGTGATAATTCATATTAATAGATTTTTAAATATTAATCTACCTTTGAGTTCCTGAAGTACACTGTTCCACGACCATGGGATTTCATATGTGTATGTAGTATTCTTATTTGCTAATGTTTTATTTCATATTTTTGGATTTATTTTCATAAATGATATTGATCTCCAGTTTTTTTTAACATGTTATTATCAGCTTTATGCCAGCTTTATAAAATGAATTAAAGTCTTTCCTACTTTCTCTATACCAGGCCAGTATTATAGCATAAAAATTCTCTGTTCCTCAAGTATTTCAAAGAACTTGCTGTTGAAACACAAAGGATCTCATATAAATTTTGGAAGTAGCCACCCCAAAGGGTGGAAAAGCTACTCCAAAGGGTGGAAAAGCCACCCTTTCAGTGGCTTTTCATGTTTATCCAGATTTTCTCCTTAGTCAGCTTTCATGGCTGGTGGAGTGAATCAAAGGACACAATTAATGGCCTGCTTGTATTTGTGTTCTTTGCAGTGTGGCTTTGTAGCTCTTCCCATAAAAATGTGAATTCCCTTTCTCTGTGCCTTAAATCTTGACTGACCTTATAACTTGCTTTGGCCATTAAAGTCTGATATAAATGACAATGTGTCATGTCTGAGCTTGGACCATAAGTATTTAATTTGTTTAATTCTGCTCTTGCAACCCTGCCATCTTTATTTGAATAAACCCAAACTAGCCTGCTGGATAATGGCAGAACACATGCAGGAAACTGCATGGGTCTCGATCCCATCCAAGACCATCCTAGACCAGCCTGTAGCCAGTCATCCACTGAGCACAGATGGTGCAAGATCCCAGGTAAGATTAGCAGAGCTGTCCTATCAGTCTGCAGCTGACTGCAAACTAATAATAGAGCCCAACAAAATCAGAAGAACCATACAGTTGACACACAGATGTATGCAGCTTTACTTAACTAATAGTTATATTTCCTTAGAAAATTATCTTTTATGAGGATATTTTAGAATTTATTACAGTAGTTTAAGATGGCATTCTTTTATGAATTTTCTGTATTTCCTTCATATCAATAGTAATTTGTTATTGTTATTCAGTCGCTCAGTCATGTCTGACTCTTTGTGACTCCATGGATTGCAGCACACCAGCCCTCTCTGTCCCTCACCATCTCCCAGAGTTTGCCCAAGTTCATGTGCATTGAATTGGTGATGCCATCCAGCCGTCTCATCCTCTGTTGCCCCCTTCTCCTTTTGCTTTTCTAGCATCAAAGTCTTTTCCAGTGTGTTGGCTGTCAGATGGCCAAATATTAGAGCTTCAGCTTTGGCATCAGTCTTTCCAATGAGTATTTAGGGTTTATTTCCTTTAGGATTGACTGGTTTGATCCCCTTGCCATCCAAGGGACTCTCAAGAGTCTTCTCCAGCACCACATTTCGAAGGCATCAATTCTTCAGTGCTCTGCCTTCTTTATAGTTCAGCTCTCACGTCTGTACATGACTACTAGAAAGATCATAGTTTTGACTATACGGACCTTTGTTGGCAAAGTGATGTCTTTCCTTTTAATATGCTGTCTAGGTTTGTCATCGGAGAAGGCAGTGGCACCCCACTCCAGTACTCTTGCCTGGGAAATCCCATGGATGGAGGAGCCTGGAAGGCTGCAGTCCATGGGGTCGCTGAGGGTCAGACACAACTGAGTGACTTCCCTTTCACTTTTCACTTTCATGCATTGGAGAAGAAAATGGCAACCCACTCCAGTGTTCTTGCCTAGAGAATCCCAGGGATGGGGGAGCCTGGTGGACTGCCATCTATGGGGTTGCACTGAGTCGGACACAGCTGAAGTAACTTAGCAGTAGGTTTGTCATAGCTTTCCTTCCAAGAAGCAATTGCCTTCTAATTTCATGGCTGCAGTCACCATCTGCAATGATTTTAGAGTCCAAGAAGAAGAAATCTGTCACTACTTCCACCTCCCCACCCCCCCAATTCTATTGCCATTGCAGTAATGGGACCAGATGCCGTGATCTTAGTCTTTTTAATACTGAGTTTTAAGCCGGCTTTTTTCACTCTACTCTTTCACCCTCATCAAGAGGCTCTTTAGATTGTCTTCGCTTTCTGCCATTTAGAGTGGTGCGTGCTAAGTCGCTTCAGTTGTGTCCAACTCTTTGTGACCTTATGTACTGTTTGTAGCCTGCCAGGCTCCTCTATCCATGGGAATTCTCCAGGCAAGAATACTAGAGTGGGCTGCTATGCCCTTTTCCAGGAGATTTTCCCTACCCAGGGATCGAACCTGTGGCTCCTGCATTGCAGGTGGATTCTTTACCACTGAGGCACCAGGGAAGCCCTCATTAGAGTGGTATTATCTGCATATGTGAGGTTGTTATTTCTCCCGGCAGTCTTGATTCCAGCTTGTAACTCATCCAGCCCAGCATTTTGCATGATGTACTCTGCATATAAGTTAAATAAACAAGGTGACTGTATACAGCCTTGTTGTACTTTTTTTGGTAGTAATACCTTCTCTTTAAGTCTTAACGTTTTTACTTTTATGTGTAACTGTTTAGTTTTGCAAAAGTTTTGTTTATTTTGTCTTTTCAAATAATAAGCTTCTAAATATCTTAACTGTAATATGTTCTAGTATATTATTCTCATTCTCATATTTCCTTTTGTGTACTTTCATATAATTTATTTTGTTGCTATTTTTTCTAGATTTTTGGGTTAAATTCTGACTTCAATTCTGTTATTTCTTGTTTAATGGAAATGTATTAAGACTATGAATTTTCCTCTCAATTCAGCTTTGGCAGAATATCATGTTTTAAGATACAACATTGTTGTTCTAGTTATGTTTATATCTAATTATATCTAACTTAGTCATTTTTATTTCTTTTTTTCTCTAGAAAATTATATATAAAATAAATGTTTAGTTTTAGTTTTAGTCTTTGAAGTTTTCTATTTATCCATTAGTTATAAACTCCTAATTTTATGGCACTCTGATCAGAAAATAGCAGAAAATGCAATTTCATTACAATTTTGAGAACTTGAGATTTTTTTTTTTTGTGTGTGGCTTGGGATAGTATTACTTTCTGAAAAGAAACCACTCAATTTTTAAACAAGTAGACCTCTTGATTTGGCTTATTAGTAAGATGTGAGACTCTTTATAGCTTAGGTGTTCAGTAATACATTGGATAGTTAATGTAATTTATAGAAGAGAATTATAACACAAACAAGAAGGAGGTAATAGGAAATTTGCATAAGGAGTGTTGATGGAATTGCCAGGATAAGCAGAAAGGTTATCCTTGGTTAGCCTTGGTCTTGGTTGATAAAATTGCTTTATTGTTTTAATTTAAAGAAGAAAGTGAGAGTAGGTTACTTTTTCTCTTTGGGACCTTTCTGTAGAGAGCAGACTCAAGATTGTGTAAATCAAAACATCCTGAATGTTATTCCACCCCCTTCCCCAATCCTACCTCCACTCATCCTAGTCCCTGTGTGCATGCTAAGTTGCTTCAGACATGTCTGACTCTTTGACTCCCTAAGGATTGTAGCCTGGCAGGCTTCCCTGTCCATGGGATTCTCCACGCAGGAGTACTGGAGTGGGTTGCCATGCTCTCTGCCAGAATCTTTCCATCACAGGGATCAAACCCGCATCTCTTATGTCTCCTGCATTGGAAGGTGGGTTCTTTACCACTGATATCACCTGGGAAACCCCTATCCTAGTCCACGGGAATGTAATTTTTATCACTTGGGTGAAAAGAGCAATTTTGCCAATAGCTACCAATAGGTGTAGCTTTCATGGTGTGGATCTGCATGTAAGTTCTGTCACCTAGCCTGATCTGGGGAGAAAGCAATGGGATTCCCCACCTGGGCAGCTAACTGGGAAGACAGTTCATAATGTGAACAGCCAGGCAGTAATGATCTAGAATGGTTAAATACAAGTAACCCACCAACCCTTGGAAATGATTTTTTTTTTTTGCCAGCAATAAACAAGATATCCATGACTACATTCAAACTACTGAGTTCTATTCAAGTTATATTCTTAATATATACTGATATGATCCCAATTGATAACTTCACTGCTATTCACATCTTTGTCAATGAAAGATGGATATAAATGATCAGAAAATAAAAAAGAACTTCAGCTCTTTTCACTATTAAAAATACAATTACTTTCTTCTTTTTATCTCTGACATTTAAAAATACAATTCTATCCAATTTTGTTAGTTTTTAATCTCAGTGGATAGGAGAAGAGAAGGGGAATGATTATGGTTTGTTAATGAGCCAGAGCAAACCACCCCTTGTCAAATGGATGATTTGAAGGAGGAATAGTAGTAAATCTTGACTAGATTCTGAAGTAGATAAACAGAGTAAAATCACTCAGTCTCTTTTTTAGGGGAAAAAAAATGCTTCTTCTCATATCAGGAAGGAAACCACCAGGGGGCCTAGTGGTGTACAGGCATGTAAGTTATCACTATCTTTCTACCGTATCTTGAGTTGCCAAGAGCCGTTAGCAACTGCAGATGTCAGATTGTTTGTCTTCTTTTTTCTAGATCGATGTTTATGAAAAAGAAAAATTCCAACACATTTAAATGAAATTCTGTATTTGAGGTTGAAAATCTAAAGTCCAAAAGACTGAATCTAGGCCTTTGCTTAACAATTATTCTGTAAACGAGGACAATTCTGAAAACAAGTCTATTTTAGTTACAAGTTCAACTTCAATAGCATTGTTAGTGGGGGTGAATATTTATGGGTAAGCAGTAACTTGTGAATTTTGTTGCTGATTATATCTGTCAGTGGTTGGTACAAGTTATAGAAATCATCCTATAGAGGACGCTGTCCTCCATGTACCTCCTAAGTCCTTGTTTAATATTTCTGTGTATTATTCTCCCAGCTTCTATTGGCCTTTGCTTTTTAACACCCAGACCTCCCTGGAGGACTGATCTCATGATCCTGGAGTCACTTTATCTGCATGCACAGGGCGTCTCCCCGCTGCACCCACAGTGTGGCCCATGGCCAGTGACAGATGGTGTGAGGATATGAAAGCCCAGTTAGCTGTCTTGGCTCAACTTAGGCCAACCTCTGAGGTACAATTTATCACCAGAGCACTTCTGTGGGATCTGGCTGAGACTGGAACTATATACCTGAAATTGTACCCTCACTTCGCTTCTACTCTTTCCCAGCCCCACTCCCCCTCCACCCTTAAAGTTTTCTCCTAGAAGCGCTTCATTAATAAATTACTTGTATACAAATCCTCACCTCAGACCTGCTTCTGGGAAACCTGACCTAAGGCAAGCTCAAGTATTTTAAGAAGAAAGGAATTTATTACAGGGAAGTAGATGTTTTCAAAGTCACTGAAAGAGAGCAGAAATCAGAAGCTATTGTTAAGTTTAAGAATATACTTGCCATGGTCATAATCCAAGGGAAACTGCTGCCACCGTGGGTACAACTACTCAATGGCCAAAGCTGGTGACTAGACATCAGAATGCTGTGCCTGGCTACTCTCATGTAGATGCCATGTCTTTAAGACATTGCTTCCAGTTGGAGCTATCTAAAATCTAGAGCATGTTGGGCCTGACTCAATTCCAGCTTCCTACTTATGATACTGCATCTGCCTATTTTAAATGTAGAACCTAGCTGCAAGGGAGTCTGGGAATTGTAGTTTTTACTTCCTAGTGTCGACAGTACAGAAAGACACCC
The DNA here is from genome assembly GCF_027580195.1 of Bos mutus. NCBI lineage: Eukaryota > Metazoa > Chordata > Mammalia > Artiodactyla > Bovidae > Bos > Bos mutus. Next base: position 47,150,659 of record NC_091626.1, on the reverse strand, counting down.
TAAAAGTAAGTAGAAGCAGAAACTAGTGGCTAAATGATCCTAATCACAGCGCTAGGGGTGACAAGAAATGAATTGACATGCATTAACTTCAGAGACCCTGTGTGTAATGTTTTTTGTCTGGGACATATGTCTGTTACTCTCACTCCCTACTGTCTGTAGCCCAGAGTTGGCTAGTTTAGTGTTTGTTTTAGATCAGAGTTTTTCAAACTTTAGTTTATCAGTAATTAAAGGATCATAAAATTAATGTAGTAGGTATTTTTTAGCAAAAAAATTACAGAATTGAATGAAATTGGACAGAAAAATTGTATTGTTTCATGAGATATCTGTTTTAGTTTTATATGAATATATGTGTGTGTTGGGCTGCAGCCTAGATTATATTTCTTAGTACAGGTCATGGTCAAAAGGCTTGAAAAATAGTCCCTTAAGTGTAACTCCCTCAATTCCATGGTATTTTAAGTCAGGGTGTGGTACCTCTCCTGTGTATTGCAGAAAACTATGATTCACTTAATTACATACACACACAAATACAAACACACACACATATTCAATATCTATGCTGCTCATAGACTTCAGCTCCCAGGTGAAAGGTCAGATACTGTGTTTGCTTTGCTTTCTGTTACCTTTGCATGAAGTCTGTCACATAGTAGTTGTTTAAATCTGTTGAATGAATAAAGGAAAAAAGGATTGTTATGGACTTTTGTATCATCTAGCTGCTCTTCAGGTCAGTAAGAAGACTCAAGACTCAGAGAAAGCTTTGAAGAAGTGCATGAGCTAGAAATAAGATTAGTAACAGGAGAACTAAAGCTAAGTAAAAGATATAAGCAGTAAAATAGAGCAAGAGCATTGTGGTTCCTCTCCACAGAGGAGAAATTCTGACCATATCAGCACAGGGTCTCCCCCTCTAGCCTCATTGTAAAAGCTAGTCACCAGCTCCACAGAGCAAGGGAGTAGGAAGCATGTGGAAAACACATTCCAAATGGGTATCTGTAATTTGTTGACTAGAGTTCTCATCTGAGCATGGGTTCCATTACTTTCAATGTTTATGTACTCCCTGTGTGTGTGCTCAGTTGCTTCAGTCAACTCTGACTCTTTGCGACCCCATGGACTGTAGTCCACCAGGCTCCTCTGTCCATGGGATTCTCCAAGCAAAAATACTGGAGTGGGTTGCTGTGCCCTCCTCCAGGGAATCTTCCTGACCCAGTGATTAGACCTGTGTCTCCTGCATTGCAGGTAGATTCTTTACCACTAAGCCACTGGGAAAGCACATGTACTCCCTAGGAAGTCTGAAATCAACAAACTATTAATGGTATGATATGTAGATTCCTGTTAGGTATACCTACCAAACCACAAAGTGAAGATTCTTATGAGTATAGCCAGTAAACAGTTCCTTGCCCCTTGGAGAATTCTGCTGGAGGTGGCTGTGTGCAACTGCTGGGTTACTTAATGGAAAGTATGATGGTGAGTTGAGTCTTACTATAACAATATATTAAAAATAATACATGAGTAAAGCCAGCCTATATTAAAGGTTTATTAATGTGCCAGGGGTTGTGCTAAGAATGTTATGTCATGTAGTTCTTACAACTCAGGAAAGTTTTACCCCTATTTTACAGAACAGAAAATTCAGACTCAGAGAGAGTAACTAACTTGCTCAAAGTGGTAGAGTGAGGGCCTGGTGGTAAGGACTCAAACCCTTGTCTGTCTCACCCCTGCGCTTATGCTCTCAACCACTCTGGCAAAGCAAGTGGTGACTAATTGTTGAATCCCTTCTCTAGCCCTTAAGTATTGCTTTCTGCTGCTTTGTGGCCTGAGATTTATTTTAATTTTTCCTGTGGTTGATGACCCATGACATAAGATTCCACATTCGTATACTATAATTGCAAAAAGCTTATGTGGATGGCCAAGAAAAACTTCCCTTTCAGATTGCAATCATTTGAAAACACTTGCCTTTACTCTCAAAGCTTTTATTTATGGTTGGAATGCGTAAGCATTCCAAGTGATTCTTCCTGTTCATTTATTTAAAAAAAAATTTTGTTAAATACCTACTATGTTCCAGGCAGAATTCTAGACATTGGAGATACTGACCAAGTCCCTGCTCTGACACAGTTTACATTCTCATATAGACATTATTTTACGGGAGGAGATAGACAATTAAATTTAAATTTGATGTATATAATATAAAAGGTGGTTGAGGGAGGAGAAAATAATGGTAGGGAATTAAACAATATAAACTATTAGGTATAAAATAAGCTGCAAGGATATATTATACAAAACAGGAAATATAGCCAATATTTTATAATAACTATAAATGAAGTTGTTGTTGTTTAGTTACTTAAGTCATGTCCAACTTCTTTTGCAACCCCATGGACTGTAGCCTGCCAGGCTCTTCTGTCTGTGGGATTTTCCAGGCAAGGATACTGGAGTGGGTTGCCATTTCCTTCTCCAGGGGATCATCCTGACCCAGGGATTGAACCTGCATCTCTTGCATTGCAGGCAGAATCTTTACCATCTGAGCCACCAGAGAAGCCCACCTACAGAGGAACAAGGGTAAGAATTACAAGACTTCCTGGTAGTCCAGAGGTTAAGACTTTGTACTTCCACTGCAGGGGTGTGGGTTTGATCCCTGGTCAGGGAAATACTGTATGCCACCTGATGAGGCTTACATAAATAAATAAATTATTACAATAGACTTATCATGTAAGAAGAAAGCAAAGTACTGAAAGTGATGAAAGTGATGAAAGAAGAAAAAAAAAAAAAACCAACCAACCTGGATTCTATGTCCAGTGAAATTGTCCTTCAAATTGAAGGAAAAATAAGGCTTTTCTCAGGGAAACAAAATTGAGAAAATTCATTGCCAAAAGACCTGTCCTGCAAGAAATATTAAAGGAAGGTCTTTAGGGAGAAGGAAATTTGTATTGTTAGAAACTTGGACTGTGTAAAGTGAGGAGAAGCATCAGAGAAGAAATAAACGACCATATATTAAAATCAGTTATTTTTCTTATTCTTAATTGTTTTGATAGATAGCTGTTTGTTTTAATTAAGGATAATAGCCATGTATTGGGTGATTATGTCATATGGATAGGTGAAGTGAAGGGCACTGCTGTTGTAAGGGACAGGAAGAGTAGGAAGGGACATATTCTGTTGTGAGGTGCCTGTACTATGTGCGAAGTGCAGCAGTGTTATTTGAAGGTAGGCTTCAGTTAATTAAAACTGTCAACCAATCAAATTTCTTTTAAAAGAAGTCTCATTGCTAAGAGAGAAAATGGAATTATATAAAATGTTCAACTCAAATCAGAGAAAGCAAAGGGAAAAACAAGGAACAAATACAGTGAGTAGAAAACAGTTACAAAGATGGTAAATAAGTTTGCGTTATATATCTTTGATTAAAATAAAATGTTTAGGACTTGCACATCCCCTTAAGGGACTGTTTCATTACCTTTCAGAGCTCAGTTCCAAACAGATCAGGTGTGAGGGTACGCACCGCATCTGTGGGACCTGGAGCAACAGTGCCCTCAGTTTGGGCTCCTTTGCCTGCTCTTAGGCCTCTTTTGCCTCCGCTGCCTCCTTTGTGCAATTGACTGGAATGAAACCCAGGAATCTTAGACCAGAGGGAACGCCGTTGACCAGTGTTGGGGAAGAGTTGTCTCTGCCAGAGGGAGACTGTGCTGACTGTTCTGCTCATTTCTCTGCCCCACAGAGCCCTCAGGAAAGATGATTCACTCAGAATTTTCTGATAAACTTATGTAGGTAAAAATGACAATAAACCCTTGGGGAAATAATGAGGCAATTTATATCCTGGAATTCCATGACACCATCGACTTCTGAGAATAATAAGCAAGCTCTGGCTCTCTGCTTCACCCACTGGAATAGTCTTAATTTCCAGGTGTGTTTAATGAAATCTTAGTTTTGCTATAAGGCATGTATCATAAAGGCTTCAAGACTTGATGTTGATCTAATAAGTAATCATTGGATAAATATAGTCAATAGACATAATGTTAAATTTTGGCATTCTTATGGAGTAAGTAAAACGGTTTTTGGCAGGGTAGGGTCTTCAGAAATATACCCATGTTTTTTCCCATCAAGCATATCCTTCCCATGATGTTTTCTATCTCTTCTTCCTCTATTAAAATTCTATTTTTAACCTTTATTTTTACTGTAGAACTAGCATAGGCTCATTTTGTCATATTAAAATGTATGCAAGTGATTCACTGTCATATTTATTTGTCACTGAATTGAGTCTATCTTTCATGCCTTAAATAATATTAACATTTAACTTGATTGTGATAAATGTGCTTTCTAGTACTAAAAAATAATTGCCTAGGGTTATAACATTCCTAAGTGGCAAAAGATCCAGTTCTCACTATTCAGTTTTTCCTAAGGATTCCAAGAATGTCTGTTAGGAAAAAATAGGATCTGTCTTTATTTTCCATACTCAAAAAGTACTGGTCAGTTCATTTGCCTTTTAAAGTCCATCAAGTGGTAATCACTGTAGATTATCACTGTAGATTACTACAACTTCAAGTTCCCAAGAGGACATTTAAAATGTTTCCCATATTTTAATGCATTCAGATGCTTTCATACAATTAGACCAATACTTCTTAAATTGGTGTTCCACGAAGTTAATTGCTTGCCACAAAAGTTTTTTGCTGAAATATTTTTGAGAAATTGTACCAAAATAACTTTAAAAGTATACTACACTAATATAAATTTCTAGAACATGGTATATTGTTAAACATTTGGACAGTGTTTAATAGGACAATTTTTAGAAGTCCCTGCATGATGAGTTTAGCAGTAAACAAGCAGTTTTAGTATTTTTAGTAGACATTTTCAAGAGAAATTATGATGGTATATTAAAATTCAAGGAGTCTGAACTCACAAAAGAGTTAATACCTTAGTAACCTTGTTTGTTTTTGTGCATGAGGCAATCACTAATCCCATAGGGATGGGGCTTGAAGATTAGATGATAACATTGATGATAGAGCCAATGTTACGGCTCATTAGTTCAGTTCAGTTCAGTTCAGTTCAGTGGCTCAGTCATGTCCGACTCTTTGCGACCCCATGAATCGCAGCACGCTAGGCCTCCCTGTCCATCACCAACTCTCGGAGTTCACTCAGACTCACGTCCATCAAGTCGGTGATGCCATCCAGCCATCTCATCCTCTGTCGTCCCCTTCTCCTCCTGCCCCCAATCCCTCCCAGCATCAGAGTCTTTTCCAATGAGTCAACTCTTTGCATGAGGTGGCCAAAGTACTGGAGTTTCAGCTTTAGCATCATTCCTTCCAAAGAAATCCCAGGGCTGATATCCTTCAGAATGGACTGGTTGAATCTCCTTGCAGTCCAAGGGACTCTCAAGAGTCTTTTCCAACACCACAATTCAAAAGCATCAATTCTTCAGTGCTCAGCTTTCTTTATAGTCCAACTCTCACATCCATACATGACCACAGGAAAAACCATAGCCTTGACTAGACGGAACTTTGTTGGCAAAATAATGTCTCTGCTTTTGAATATGCTATCTAGGTTGGTCATAACTTTCCTTCCAAGGAGTAAGCATCTTTTAATTTCATGGCTGCAGTCACCATCTGCAGTGATTTTGGAGCCCCCCAAAATAAAGTCAGCCACTGTTTCCACTGTTTCCCCATCTATTTCCCATGAAGTGATGGGACCAGATGCCATGATCTTCGTTTTCTGAATGTTGAGTTTAAGCCAACTTTTTCACTCTCCACTTTCACTTTCATCAAGAGGCGTTTTAGTTCCTCTTCACTTTCTGCCATAAGGGTGGTGTCATCTGCATATCTCAGGTTATTGATATTTCTCCCGGCAGTCTTAATTCCAGCTTGTGCTTCTTCCAGTCCAGCGTTTCTCATGATGTACTCTGCATATAAGTTAAATAAGCAGGGTGACAATATACAGCCTTGATGTACTCCTTTTCCTATTTGGAACCAGTCTGTTGTTCCATGTCCAGTTCTAATTGTTGCTTCCTGACCTGCATATAGGTTTCTCAAGAGGCAGGTCAGGTGGTCTGGTATTCCCATCTCTTTCAGAATTTTCCACAGTTTATTGTGATCCACACAGTCAAAGGCTTTGGCATAGTCAATAAAGCAGAGATAGATGTTTTTCTGGAACTCTCTTGCTTTTTCCATGATCCAGCAGATGTTGGCAATTTGATCTCTGGTTCCTCTGCCTTTTCTAAAACCAGCTTGAACATCTGGAAGTTCATGGTTCACATATTGCTGAAGCCTGGCTTGGAGAATTTTGAGCATTACTTTACTAGTGTGTGAGATGAGTGCAATTGTGCGGTAGTTTGAGCATTCTTTGGTATTGCCTTTCTTTGGGATTGGAATGAAAACTGACCTTTTCCAGTCCTGTGGCCACTGCTGAGTTTTCCAAATTTGCTGGCATATTGAGTGCAGCACTTTCACAGCATCATCTTTCAGGATTTGGAATAGCTCAACTGGAATTCCATCACCTCCACTAGCTTTGTTCGTAGTGATGCTTTCTAAGGCCCGCTTGACTTCACATTCCAGGATGTCTGGCTGGAGGTGAGTGATCACACCATCGTGATTATCTGGGTCGTGAAGATCTTTTTTGTACAGTTCTTCTGTGTATTCTTGCCACCTCTTCTTAATATCTTCTGCTTCTGTTAGGTCCATACCATTTTTATCCTTTATTGAGCCCATCTTTGCATGAAATGTTCCCTTGGTATCTCTAATTTTCTTGAAGAGATCTCTAGTCTTTCCCATTCTGTTGTTTTCCTCTATTTCTTTGCACTGATCACTGAGGAAGGCTTTCTTATCTCTCCTTGCTATTCTTTGGAACTCTGCATTCAGATGCTTATATCTTTCCTTTTCTCCTTTGCTTTTCACTTCTCTTCTTTTCACAGCTATTTGTAAGGCCTCCCCAGACAGCCATTTTGCTTTTTTGCATTTCTTTTCCATGGGGATGGTCTTGAGCCCTGTCTCCTGTACAGTGTATGGCTCATTAGAAGAGATGAAAAGATCCTTAGGACAGATCAAATACTTAGAGAAGGAAGCTGGAGGTGGGGATGGTGGGGATGGAGATTCCTGATAAAGAACTTGGGAGTTGAAAATAGGTCAAGGGGTTGGTGTGAGGAAGAAAAGAAGAAATGACTTCAAAAGCAGTACAATAGAGAAACTAGATCTGTAGAGAGAACATCTAGAAATAAAGCAGTAACATCCTCTTCTTGCTCCACAATATTAAGGAGACTTCCTAGTTATTGGAAGTTTATGGCATCCTGTGCAGACTTCTTGCTAAGAAGAATGGAGGTAGTCAGAGAGAGCTCATACATGGTGACTAGGGAAGAATGCATTTCTCCTGGATTACATTTCCAAGACAGGATGGCCAGTGCAACCCAAGTTGTTGCTATGCACTTTTGCAGGTTATGGTGGAACAAATTGCATTGCCTCAGGAGATAAGAATTGTGTACCTAGTGGTTACACTCCTGAAGATGAAGCCAAAGGGCATTTAGAATATAATGAACTTTGGAGTAAAAATAATCTGGGCGCCAATATAGATTGTCCCTCACAAGTAGTGTGATTTAGGATAAGTTACTTATCCTTCCTAGGTCTGTGTTTTTGGCTTTTATTTTCATTTCTAAAATAGGTATGGTATCTGCTTATTCAGAATGTCTAAGATGTCTAGAATAGAATTTTGCACATAGAAGCCACTTACATGAATACATTTTAAAAGCTCCAGATATCTTTAATTAAGCTTTGATTAAAATTAAAACAAAAGGCCCACAAGTTATTTCAGGTGAGAAACATTAGACCAAGAAGCAACATATTTTTAAAAAATCAAAATTTGACATTCTGAAAAAAACTATGGAGGTTCATTCTCTGAGTTCATAGTCTGAGTGCTCACTTTCCCTCCCTGTCTCCCTCATCCCTGGTTTACTTTTCTTTTAGGAGTGACTTATAGCTCTGAGGGGTTCCACGCCAACAAAACTCAGGTCCTTAAGCCACAAAATTTCACTTAGGAACTTGAATCAGCTGCACCCAGAAGGAAACACATGTTGCAGAAGCCCTGATGCTGAAGCCTGGGCACAGTACATAGAGTGAGATGGCCGCCCACCAGCAGGTGGCCTGATGGACATGTGGATGTTCTCACTGTCCACATCCTTCTCAGTACCCGGTCTGGGGAACTCTAGACAGGACTACTTCCTTTTTTTAGGCAAGTCCATTGATTGGCAATCAAACTTGGGCTGAATTTTTTTTTTTTTAAACTTTACATAATTGTATCAGTTTTGCCAAATATCAAAATGAATCCGCCACAGGTATACATGTGTTCCCCATCCTGAACCCTCCTCCCTCCTCCCTCCCCATACCATCCCTCTGGGTCGTCCCAGTGCACCAGCCCCAAGCATCCAGTATCGTGCATCGAACCTGGACTGGCATCTCGTTTTGATACGTGCTTTAAAATGTAGTGATTAACAGAAACTTTGGAATGTAGTAAGGCCAACAAAGCAGTTGCCATTGGAAAGATGGCAGTTCTTAAGAGAGGGGGTAAGTGATACCATGGCAAGGGTGTGGATAGAGGCCACATGGAGAAGCACCAGGGTGTTTGAAAGGCAGAGGAAAAGGGAAGAACAGTTGGCAAAAGGCTTCACTGTGTTTTCTGCAGGGATGGGATTTATAATTGGCATCAAAACATTGTTATATCCTGGACTGGACAATTTGTGTTATGCTCTCATTCTGTCATTGGTTTCTTTCTTTTTCTTATTTATCTGGCTGTGTTGATTCTTAGTTGTGGGCTTCTCTCTAGTTGTGGTGTGTGGGCTTAGTTGCTTCACAGCGTGGGGGATCTTAGTTGTCTGACCAGGGATCAAATTGACATCCTCTGTACTGGCGGGCAGATTCATAACCACTGGACCACCAGGGAAGTCACCCCACCATTGACTTCTTAATGCACAATAATATTAAAAATTATGTAAAATATTCAGATTAAAATAGAGTTATCAACAAATCCAGAGGCAAAGGAAACTTTTAGGTTAAGGTAGGATGATTTTGACTGTCCAGAATCTGCATAAATGCTGAGTATGAGGAGAATTCAGAGCTTTCTGCATAGTTATACAGTAGGTAACTCAGACTGAAGATGGTAGACTTGACATTTTTGTGGTCCCCAGAGAGTAAAGAAAAAGAAAGTGAAATTGCTTCATTGTGTCTGACTCTTTGCAACCCTATGCCAGGCTCCTTAGTCCATGGGATTTTCCAGGCAGGAACACTGGAGTGGGTTGCCATTTCCTTCTCCAGGGGATCTTCTGATTCAGGATTGAACCCAGGTCTCCCACACTGCAGGCAGACTCTTTACCATCTGTGCCACCAGGGAAGGCACGCCTACCCCCCACCCCCTGGCCCGCTGCCAGAAGAGTAGGCTATATGTAAATAAACTGTAACCTGTGCAGCTATGGGGTCATAAGATAACAGATGGGAGCAACTCAAAGAGAGATGTCAACAGGGCAGCAGGATCCCCAGTTCAAGTCTTGGTTTTCATCTCATGAGTAGCAAGCCACAAAGAGCTCAGCACCACTTCTGGTCAAAATAGAGCTAGAGTTATTTGCTGTGTCTCCATAGAGGGAAGTTGCTGCTGACATCAATCCCGACATACCTTAAATAGGGAGGCCAAAGGATCCCTAGACAGGACCAGCTAGGAAACTGTATGTGGAATGAGTCACACTAGGAAGTAAGCAGAGGCAGTGTTGAAATAGAACAGAGGATCCTGAAACAGTGGAGGAGATGGTCATGTTGATGTCTCTAATCTAGGACACCTCCTCATGGATTTCTGGTAATTTTTCTGCAGCACTGAATAATAAATTGAAGGCTGAATGGGGTGGCGAGTGCCATCTAAGTGCCCACGGGGATGACGTCTTACTTCTGACTTCGTTGAATCCTTGCCTTGGATCCTTGTCATTTATGTCTTCCTCAGCTACCTCCTAATCCCTTCCAGTTCACATATTTCCCTAATGATATCTGACTCATGACTGGCCCTCTCGAGAGTCTGAGGAGCATTTTGTATTAAGTGCCTGCTTTGGTCACCTCTGTGAAATCAGTTGGGGTTTTGCACCATTGGATCATTTGTTTTTATGTTGGGCCACCTAAGAGGGCATTGGCTTTCCTGCTATCTAAGTTTGCCCTCTCTCCTACGGTGTCTGGCTCCAGACTTCTGGTGATACCTCAAGGTATATCCCCTTTACATGTGTTTTGGCCACCCAACTGCCAGCTAGAACCAACTTAGATGTCCTGGGTGGTAAGATTTAATGAGTAGATTTTATTAATTCCTAGATAATAAAATTTAAAAATAAGTCTTCAGATGGATTTAAAAATGTGTCATGTATTATTTTAGGCATGTGAACTATGAAATAATGGCAATAATGATGTGTTTAAACCCATTAAATCATGTAACTGGCTGAAAATGTTCCATAAAATAGAGTGGGAGTAATAACTCTAGGTTGAATTGCATTCTGAAAGATGACCACACAGGGACTAGGCAGGTTCAAGAGCATGAATATATTCTGAGGCAGAAATCATTTTAATGGAATTTCCACAGAGAACATATGTAGCTTATAAGACAAGAAAAGTGTGAAGGTCTAGACACTCAATAATTGATGCAGAGGTCAAGTGCGCTGGTCCTGGGATGTGTCAGTCACTGCTGGGATAGTCCTGCCATGTGTCAATCAGTGTTGCACAAGTTCTGTGTGTAAAGGAACCTGGAAGGCACTGCGGAATTCACACTTGATTGGTTCTAAGGTGCTTTTACGCATCCTGTTCAGTTCTCTCATGAATCCTGGTAAGGTGGACAGAGAAAATAGTTGTCTCCCCATCTCACAGATGAAGAAATGGAACCTGTTATACCTTTCAAATTTTACTCCATACATGAAGCAACTGCAGCTTCTGCTAAAACGCAGATTTTGGTAGTATAGATCTAGAGTGAGGCTTAGAATGTTACATTTCTAACAAGTTTCTGCTGCTGCTGCTAAGTCACTTCAGTTGTGTCCGACTCTGTGCGACCCCATAGATGGCAGCCCACCAGGCTCCCCTGGGATTCTCCAGGCAAGAACACTGGAGGGGGCTGCCATTTCCTTCTCCAATGCGTGAAAGTGAAAAGTGAAAGTGAAGTCGCTCAGTCGTGTCCGACCCTCAGCAACCCCATGGACCACAGCTTTCCTGGCTCCTCTGTCCATGGGATTTTCCAGGCAAGGGTACTGGAGTGGGGTGCCATTGCTAGATGCTACCAATGCTGCCATGTGTAGTGAGCTCTTACAGGGTGTGAGTGATTCCAGCTGGTCTCACCAGGAAAAATCAAAGTTTCAAGCCATGGTGGAAAAAATCAACGGGCATCCTATGTTTACTTAAGTTTGGGCTTCCCTGGTGACTCAGAGGATAAAGAATCTGCCTGCAATGCAAAGACCCAGGTCTAATCCCTGGGTCAGGAAGACTGAGTTTTATGCTAATGCTATTGGCTAATAGAATATTTAGTGCAGACCTCCATAGCAGAACTTACCGTGATGAATTGTATCTTACTGAACACTGAGCTGCTTCCTCCAGCAGCCTGTAGGTTCCTTGAAGAGAAATAATAGCAGTGATGTTGGTGTTTGGGTTAAGGGGATAAAGTAGTAATAAATAATGACATACATGTCAGTCTGAGATTGAATAATAGGTAAAATTTTTTCAGCACTTACCTTGTGCCAGGCATTGTATTAAGTCTCCACATTACTGCCCTTAATCATTACCATAATCTTTGCCATGAAATAAGTACTATCATATCCCTAATCAAAAAAGAGGTATTTAATGGTTAGAGAAGATGAGCAGCTTAGAGTGATCTTCAAACCCAGGTCTGTCGAGTTCAAGACAAGGGCTGTGTCTTACTGGTCTTTGTATTTTGAGAGCTGTGATACAAGTGGAGAGGGGTGGCTCTCCAATTCTGTGGGACCAAGAAGAGGCTAGGCTTCCTCATATCTGTCACAGTAGAATAGGCTGCTCGCCCTGATGGAGTGAGTTATCTGACTCGATGGTTTCTTGAACTAGGTGGGCAGTTGGACTAACTTGGTGGTTTTCCAACTGTGCTTTTTAGAGCTGCCTCAGTGGTGACCTGAATGGAGCCTGAAGTATAGGCTTAAAGGACAGGCTCTGGACCCCCTTTTTCTTTTACCAGAGTAGGACTGTTTTATCTGATTTGTATATTTGAGTTGGTGTAAGGTTACATTTGAATAAGTACTTCTAATGTTATATATATGTTCAAAGTCTTCAGACCAATTGATCTCTAAGATCTTATCTAAAGTTAATGTTATAAATTCGGCCAAGGTCTCATGCCCATGAGTGGGCAGAGCTTGGACTAGAATTCAAATCAATTAACTCTTCTAATCCATGCTATCCTGATGCTCAGGCCTAGTACCCACTTCCTCACACAATTCACTGACAGAGTTACTGCTCTGAGGCCCAGTACAGAAAAGAAAGTTCTTTAGGGAAAAGAACTAAAAGTTGAGTGACCTTGGTAACAAAAGCTGACTCCTCCACTAATTAGCTGCAGAACCTTGAGCAGTCATATATTTATTCATCAAAAATTTATTCTACCTGGCTATGGATCAGGCACTGTTTGGTGCACTGGGAATATAATAGTGGGCAAAGGGAGGTCCCCACTCTCATCAAACTCACATTTAAAGGGTGATAGAATAAAAGATAGAGAAACAAGGTAAAAAGTGAAAGCACTAGTCATTCAGTCATATTTGACTCTTTGTGACAACATGGACTGTAGTCTGCTGTGGCCTGCCAGGCTCCTCTGTCCATGGAATTCTCCAGGCAAAAATACTAGAGTGGGTAGCCATTCCCTTCTCCAGCGATCTTCCCGATCCCAGGGATCAAACCTAGGTCTCCTTCGTTGCAGGCAGATTCTTTACCATATCATCCACCAGGGAAGCCTAAGATAAACAAGGTAATTTCTACTAATAAGGGCCACCACACACACTAAAAAAATAAAACAAGATCAGACAGTGCAAGTGAGAACCCGTGAATGAGGATTTACCTTGGGTTGTAGCAGAGGCTCATGAATACCTCTTTACTTTTTCACCTTCCAACAGGATGGAAGCTTCTCTAGAAAAACAAAAAGATCCATGTCTCCTCTAGTTGGATTCATTCTTTTGGTGTTGGCTGACCATACTCATTGGGAAGGAGCAGACACGCTCAGAGACGCCCTCTTCAGAAGGCCTGCCTGGGGACCCTGGACAAGTGCTCAGGTAAGGACAAGAAAGCCCTGTGTGTGGCTCTGAGGTATTCTGGGTCTTCCTCCTCCTTGGTTCTCACAGTCTGCCTAAGCTGTGAACAAATGTTGTAAGAAGCATCGGAAACATTGGCTTCCACACAATTATGCTGTTTCCTCCTTCTGCCTTTCTTGGTAAGTGGTTTGCTTTTGTAAAAAGAACACTCCACCAAGAGACCCAAACTCCAGTTAGAGATTTGTCACTAACTAGTTGACTGACCTTGGGGGTTCCTAAAATTTTAGGGCACAAGAAGATCTTAGGAAATTCTTTATTTACAAAGGAAATGAGATTCTAAGAGGTCGACCTTCATTCAAGGTCATTCAGTGTGTGCAGTCAGGCCTAGACCCTCAGGTCTCAGGATTTTCAGGGTGGTGTTCTTGCTATCATAAAATGTTCTTGCCCTTTCTCTGGGCCTCCGGTACCTCCTCTATAAAAGGAAGGGACTGACTTGACTCGTGGGCTTGAAGAGTGCACAGATGTGCTTTGTCCAGCCAGTACAAGGTTGTAAAAGTCCTTCAATGGGAGTCCTTGAGATAGGTCATTGAGTCTCCAGTTTGACACAGACCCTGTCATTCCCATTTACTGTTGTCATCTACCCAGCCCTTGTTTGCACAACTTTAGGGCCCTGGACCAGAGGATTGCTAAGATCCCTTCTAACCTTGAACATATCTGACCCCAAGTCTGTCTTCTCCCTTCTCATTTTAGACAGCAGTCGGGATTTCTGATGGGAAAAGAGAATCCTTTGGACTGCCTTTGTCCCTTTCTGGCAAAAATACCACCCATCAAATCAGAGAGGAGTGAGGAATTACAAAAGTTTAGTCATCTGAATCCAGAGAGGCCAAAGTCTGACTAAAGACAGCCTCAACTTATTAAGTTTAACTCATAGAAAACCACCCGGCAAGATCAAGGGGGCAAGCTCCTTCGGGCTGCGGAAGAAAGGGCCCCTTATAGCTAAAACTCCACCCTATCGGGGAGACCCCTGCATCACACATGCAGAAAGTATGCGAGGCTGGAACACCATGTTTTCTGGGATGGCAGCGTCCCAGTGGATCCAATCTGAAGCTTAGTGCTGGGAGGAGCAATGTTGGCCGCATATACTGGCCTTGAATGAAACAATGACTATGCATGCTTCAGGGAATTTTACTCAGAATGAGATCACCCCGGCTGTGCTGGGCTTTCTTCACACAGCCTGTTATCTGTAACGGCGGAGTTAGAGAAGGCAAGTATCCCAGGGAGACTTTTCCTTGCCCCACCGAGTGAAGTTGCTTTTCCACGCCTGCCGTACCCCTGCCTACAGAACACTGGCCTCAGATTCAGGGCTGGGTTTTAGCTCATGTCTCCCCGCTGGAGAAAGGCACATTGCCACAGGGCTTGTTCTGTCAAAAGACCTGTGTAGCCCGGATGACAAAATGTCAGTTCCATTTTGCCTCATCTTCCTGATCTCTTTATCCATTCACATACTCATTAATTCAGCCCTTGATGCCTGCTATAAGTGCTTACTATGTCTTACTATGTACCAGACATTACTCTAATTCTTGGGATACATGAGCAAACAAATCGAGGAAAAAAAATTCTCGTGCTTGCATTCTATCTGTGCAATAGGTGGTAATTCTGTATGAATCCTTAAAAGGTCTAGAGTTTTTATGAGTATCTTCCGAGCCACCTGACAGTCTCTTTGATGGCATTTTAAGGAATGCTAGGGGTCTAACACACTTTTTCTTCACTCACTTTTCTCCTTACACCCACTGTGACTGTGGGGAGCAAAAATATGATTGATTTCCCAGATTCTATACCTCTTTTTCTTCCTCCAATTTTATAAACACTAGAAAGCCTCAAAGCTTAATTATCAGCCTTAACTCACATCCTAGACTCCCAGATGCCCCAAAGGGGCTTTTTAACGCACTTGGTTTATACCTAGAGTTTAAAGGCATTTCTTCGATGTTCACGTGAAAACTCAAGCTGCCTGTAAATGACCTGGTCTCTCCACAACCAGCTATCCATCCTGGTTTTGATATCTCTGTCATCAACACCAGTTTTTGTTTTTTTCCCCTTCTCATTTTCCAGGTTTGAAACCTTGTCTTCAGTCACTTCTGATATCTCTGATGCTCAGTCAACTAATCTACTGCCTTCTTTCATGTCGTTCCTGGTATCTGTCTCTGCTGTCACTGCCTCCCCCCAGCTCCTCTGCAGCCCGTTCTTGGATCAGAACATCAGCCTTGCAGGGAACCTCCCTGACTTCAGCCTCTCCGGCCCTACTCCAATCTCTGCTGCACGTGGACACCAGACGACTGTTCCTTAAACGCGGCTTTCATCTCACCACCCCCTACCCCTATCAAATGTAACTCCCTTGCCAGGTTTCTGAGGCCCTTCACGGTCAGACTCCCCTCTACTGATCCAACAGCTTTTTCCATTTTCCTCCACACGTACTTTCTGCTCTGAGTTGGGTGGGTCTCTTAATGTCCTCCAAACACACAAAACTCATTCCATTTTTGTTCATGTTTTTTTTTCTCCCTAGCCTGGGCAGCCTTCTCTTTTTCCTTTAGCCTAAATACATCATGTATCTGTTGCTTGGAGTCACCTCCTCCATGAAGGCTTTGTTGACCAGCTAAGAATCCCCTTCCTGTGCGCTTCTGCAGGTCTGCAGTTTAACCACAGTGTCGAGTGATTGTTTACATTAGTCTTTACTGGTTTGTCTATTGTTTCATGTATTAATCACATTCCAGGCTCTTCGGCCAGGAACTATAGATTATACTGTGACACATATAGTCTAGTGTACTACACTGCACTACATCATACTATTCAATTTTGTACCTAAGCTTTTGAGCCTAAGTGCTTTGGCTGATTTTAGTTACGTAGACTCTGTCCCACCCTACATTTTCCCATGAAATAGAATGCTATTGCACTTAATCATCCTCTCATAACTCCACCATGTCAAAGATAAATATAAGTTTATTTTTGTTAAGGAAAAAGTATATATAACTAGCCATGTTTATCCCATCTTTCAGAATCCTTATTTATGCACATAGATACATTATGGATTTTCAGGTACCTGGTTTATTCTGGTGTTCTTGGTCCTATCTTTTTAGATTTGCTTGAAAATATTAATCAAATAAGAATTAACTAAACCCTGCACTTTTTAAAATCCTCTAGTCATCTGATCTCAAAGGAGAAAAATAATTTTAAAAGATTATTATGGAAGTTCACTCCTCTTCAGTAAGGTATTTTCTTATCACAGAGCTTTGGTTTTATAATCATTTATATCGAAGTCATGGAGAAGGAAATGGCAACCCACTCCAGTATTCTTGCCTGGAGAATCCCAGGGACGGGGGAGCCTGGGGGGCTGTCCTCTGTGGGGTCGCACAGAGTCGGACACGACTGAAGCGACTTAGCAGCAGCAGCAGCAGCATATCGAAGTAAAGTCACTTTAAGGCTGTCAACATGAAAAATAATTTGCTTAGAAGAAACAGGGATATGGTTGTTTATCCTTTGGCAGTATGTGTAACTTCAAACTCAATGAGTTAAAAATCTGTTCTTTTCAGAATATAAATTAACTGTTGGGAATCTGTGTACCAAATGATTATGTGCTGCATATTTCTCTCTTAATTCATGCACACCATGTATTGTATAACATTACCTCATATGCCGTAATCATCACGTGTCACATGCAAGATACATAAAATACATCATGAATGTCCCACCAGATATCAAAGCCATCCAAGTTCTAATTAACTTATTCACAGACTGTTTCTAGTTCTTTCCCCAGAACATATAAACATCAGAAATAAGAAGTCAGTCTAAATGAATATCCTGTTGTAGTAAATTATAATATCTTAAGTTTGCTATTCTTTAGTTATCTGTATGTTTAGTCTGGATTTCTTTCAAGTGTAGTACTTCTTTTTTAATATCACTTTGGAGCAATTTAAAAGATGACATAAACAGAAACTCCTTTTCATATTGAATAGGCTTGTGAACTGTGAATTATTGCATGTGGGTCGGTCACCATTTTAATGCACTGTAGGTTTTTCCAGAGTTAAACAACTCTGTCTTGCTTCACTGCAGAGCAAAACACACTCTTTTTAATTCAGGAGAGTCCATAGGGGATAGCAAAATCTGTAGAAGATAATGGAGCTGATTTTCTTTACAAATCTCATGGATATATTAAGGTTTCTAGCTATTTGGGATCTGTACTGCCTCAGTGGAAGATAATACCCAGAACTTGGAGGCCAGACAAGGAAAATGCATGGTGTGGCTTGGCCTCCATTATCTTTTCAATGCAGGGTGACTGTGTCCAGTGAACTCAGACATAGAGAATATGAACTCTGGTCCATGACTGTGAGTGTCCCTTACTCACCAAAGTCACAAGCCTTATAAACACATTTCTCCTCCCCACTCCATTCCCCTCTTCTTCTGACACATGCTTTATGTAGCCTCTACTTTTCCCATATGCTTCAGGGTCTGGGACAGCATGAAGAAGGCTAGGCAGGTTGGGGAAACTCTGTGTTAAGAACAGTTATGTGCTCACCTTATCTTATACCAGTCAGAATGGTCATCATCAAAAAATCTACGAACAGTAAATGCTGGAGAGGGTGTGGGGAAAAAGGGAAACTTCCTACACTGTTGGTGGGAATGTAAATCGGTACAGCCACTATGGAGAACAGTATGGAGGCTACTTAAAATACTAAAATCAGAGCTACCACATGATACAGTAATCCCACTCCTGGCATGTGTCTGGAGGAAAACCATAATTTGGAAATATACATGCACCCCAGTGTTCATTGTAGCACTATTTATTAATAAAATAGCCAGGACATGGAAACATCCTAAATGTCCATTGACCAAGGAATGAATAAAGAAGATGTCATGTATATATATCTCTCTCTCTCAGAATATTACTCTGTCATAAAAAAGAATGAAATAATACCATTTGCAGCAAAGTGGATGAATGTAGAGATGGTACTAAGTGAATTAAGTAGACAAAGACAAATATCATACGGTATCACTTAATTGTGGAACCTTCCCTGGTGGCTCAGACAGTAAAGAATCTGCCTGCAGTGCGGGAGACCTGGGTTCAATTCCTGGGTTGGGAAGATCCCCTGGAGGGAGGGCATGGCAACCCACTCCAGTATTCTTGCCTGGAGGATCTGCATGGACAGAGGAGCCTCATGGCTACAGTTTCTGGGATAGTAAAGAGTAGGACACAGCTGAGTGACTAAGCACAGCACAATTGTGGAACCTAAAAAATTGTTACAAAAGAACATATTTACAAAACAGAAATAGAGTCACAGATGTAGAAAACAAATCTATGATTACCAATGGGGAAAGGTGAAATGGGGATAAATTGGGAGATTGGGATTGACATATACACACTGCTATATTATAAACTAAATTACTAGTAATAACCTACTGTATAGCACAGGTACCTCTTCTCAGTACTCTATAATGACCGATATAGGAATAGAATCTAAAAATGAGTGTATATATGTGTATATATAACTGATTCACTTTGCTGTACAGCAGAAAATAATACAACCTCCACTAAAAATTAATTACAAGATAATGTAAATAAGCAACAAGAAAAAAAATGAACAGTTATGTGCTCCTTGCCTTGGAAGAAAGAAATTCTTCCTTTCAAGAAAACTGGCTAAATTTAAACAAAAAGTAGTCCTCACTCTTTAGAAGCCCCCCACCCATTTCTATTTTAAAAAGTAGGACCCTGTGCCTCTTGAAACAAAACCCTCAGGCCAAGGTTTAAAACATCTGCAGTTCAGAAGCTCACTCAGATACTCGTTGCCAGTCAGGAACCAGTAGTTAATTGTCAGGGTTCACCAACCATCGAGGGCAAGGTAGCTGGCTGTCTCTACGTTCACCCTGGTAAATCTGCTAGAAAGAGCCCCAGTCTCAGGGTGGAGGAAGCCCCGTGCCTTTTCAGAAGACCACAAAGGAAAGAAAAACTAAGAAATCTTGCCAGCTTGGATTGTAATTTCAGCACTTTTATGACGAATTCTTGTAACGTTTACTCATTTTTCCAATTTTTTCCCAGAAAAGGGTACATCTCTGCCTCCCAGGGTTTTACAAGTAATGCTGACACATTTTTGTAGCAGCTGTCATTGAATGATACTTACTTTTCTCCTAGTTTTCATCATGAAGTTAGAATTCATTGATGTGGGATGTATGAGGTATTTTTCTCTGTGGTTTTGAGACCATCTTGAGGCAGGAGCAATAAAGGAAATGGGTGGAGAATTGTTACTGACTCTATTGAACTTGAGTTCTCCCAAACTGAACACATTATCTTTCTAGAGATTTATTCTGAGCTCCCTAAACACCAAATTCTTTTCTTTTGCTCATTCCAACTTTATATCCTCTCTATTTAAGTAGTCTGAAATGTGAGTTATTTTTTCTAGTGAATGACATAGAGTAACTATGGAAGAGGGCTTTGCAAATGGTAAGTAGTCAATAAATAGTTCCAGAATAAGAGAAATTCAATTGTGGTTTTAACTGTCCATGCTTAGGAGAGATGAATTCCAACAAATCATTCTTTTCTTGCCCTTTAAAATAATGTGTACTTCTTTTTAACATGTTTACTTCTTTCTTGCATGTTTGTAGAAAATTATATATGGTATAAATGAGATAATCAAAGATCATCTGTAATTGCCTCAGTACCATGATAATAGAGCTGGGGCTGTGCTGTGCTGGAGCGGCTATGAGGAGATACCCCACGTCCAAGGGCAGAGAAGCCCCGGCAAGATGGTAGGTGCTGGAGCGGTGGCTACATGATGCTGGAGCAACTTTGAGGAGAGTTGCTCCTTTGTCCACATCCAAGGACAAAGGAGTGAAGCCCCAGCAACATGGTAGGAGGGGTGAAATCGCATTTAGAATCAAACCCCATCCCCATCATAGTTGCTTAGAGGGCTCAAACAAACCTTGTGCACACCAGACCCAGAGACCCCACAGAGACTGAGACAGAACTGTGTTTGAGAGTCTCCTGTGGAGATACAGGTCAGCAGTGGACTGCTGCAGGAGCAGGGCTCTGGGTGCAGCAGACTTGGTTATGGCATAAGCACTCAAGGAGGAGATCACCATTAACCTGCCATAGAGCCACCAGAACTTACACAGGGCTGGGAAACAGACTCTTGGAGGGCACAAACAGAATCTTGTGTGCACCAGGACCCAGGAGAAAGTGACCCCATAAGAGACTGACCCAGACTTTCCTGTGAGTGTCCAGGAGTCTTTGGTGGAGGCATGGGTTGGTGGTGGCCTGCTGCAGGGTTAGGGGCAGTGAGTGTAGCAGTACATGCATGGGACCTTTTGAAGGAAGTCGCCATTATCTTCATTACATCCACCATAGTTTGGCCCCAGGTAAATAACAGCACAGAAGAATTGATGCTTTTGAACTATGATATTGGAGAAGACTCTTGGGAGTCCCTTGAACTGCAAGGAGATCCAACCAGTCCATCCTAAAGGAGATCAGTCCTGGGTGTTCATTGGAAGGACTGATGCTGAAGCTGAAACACCAATACTTTGGCCACCTGATACAAAGAGCTGACTCATTTGAAAAGACCCTGATGCGGGGAATGATTGAGGACAGGAGGAGAAGGGGACAAGAGAGGATGAGATGGTTGGATGGCATCACCGACTCAATGTACATTAGTTTGGGCAAGCTCCGGGAGTTGGAGATGGACAGGGAGGCCTGGCATGTTGTGGTTTATGGGGTCACAAGCAGTCAGACATGACTGAGTGACTGAACTGAACTGAACTGAAATAACAGGGAGGGAACACAGCCTCACCCA
Organism: Bos mutus; assembly: GCF_027580195.1. Lineage (NCBI taxonomy): Eukaryota > Metazoa > Chordata > Mammalia > Artiodactyla > Bovidae > Bos > Bos mutus. The sequence goes on along the minus strand of NC_091626.1, from coordinate 47,129,608 downwards.
TCAACAGAAAATTGGATTAAAGATTTACTGATCATGGCCCCGCCCACCCATCAGAAGAAGACCCAGTTCCCCCCTCAGTCAGTCTGTCCCATCAGGAAGCTTCCATAAGCCTCTTATCCTTCTCCATCAGATGGCAAACAGACTGAAAACCACAATCACAGAAAACTAACCATTCTGATCACATGGACCACAGCCTTGTCTAACTCAATGAAACTATGAGCCATGCCCTGTAGGGCCACCCAAGACAGATGGGTCATGCTGGAGAGTTCTGACAAAACGTGGTCCACTGGAGAAGGGAATGGCAAACCAGTTTGGTATTCTTGCCTTGAGCACCCCGTGAACAGTATGAAAAGGCAAAAGGATAGGACATTGAAAGAGGAACTCTCCAGGTCGTAGGTGCCCAATATGCTACTGGAGATCAGTGGAGAAATAACTTCAGAAAGAATGAAGAGATGGAGCTAAAGTAAAAACAATACCCAGTTGTGGATGTGACTGGTAATGGAAGTAAAGTCTGATGCTGTAAGTAGCAATATTGCATAGGAACCTTGAATGTTAGGTCCATGAATCAAGGCAAATTGGAAGTGGTCAAACAGGAGATGGCAAGAATGAATGTTGACATTTTAGGAATCAGCTAACTACAATGGACTGGAATGGGTGAATTTAACTCAGATAACCATTATATCTATTACTGTGGGCAAGAATCCCTTAGAAGAAATGGAGTAGCCATCACAGTCAACAAAAGGGTCTGGAATGCAGTACTTGGATGCAATCTCAAAAATGATAGAATGAGTCCTGTTCGTTTCCAAGGCAAACCGTTCAATATCACAGTAATCTAAGTTTATACCCAACCAGTAATGCTGAAGAAGCTGAAGTTGAATGGTTCTATGAAGACCAAAAGACCTTCTAGAACTAACACTCTGAAAAGATGTCCTTTTCATTATAGGGGATTGGAATGCAAAAGTAGGAAGTCAAGAAATAACTGGAGTAACAGTCAAATTTGGCCTTGGAGTACAGAATGAATCAAGGCAAAGGCTAATGGAGTTTTGCAAGAGAATGCACTGGTCATAGCAAACACCCTCTTCTAACAACACAAGAGAAGACTCTACACATGGACATTACCAGATGGTCAATACCAAAATCAGATTGATTATATTCCTTGCAGCCAAAGATGGAGAAGTTCTATACTGTCAGCAAAAACAAGACCAGGAGCTGACTGTGGCACAGACCATGAACTCCTTATTGCCAAATTCAGACTTGAGTTGAAGAAAGTAGGGAAAACTACTAGACCATTCAGGTATGACCTAGATGAAATCCCTTACAATTATACAGTGGAAGTGAGAAATAGATTTAAGGGACTAGATCTGATAGACAGAGTGCCTGATGGACTTTGGACAGATGTTTGTGACATTGTACAGAAGACAGGGATCAAGACCATCCCCAAGAAAAAGAAATAGAAAAAGGAAAAATGGTTGTCTGAGGAGGTCTTAAAAATAGCTGAAAAGAAGTGAAGGCAAAGGAGAAAAGGGAAGATATACCATTTGAATGCAGAGTTCCAAAGAATAGCAAGGAGAGATTAGAAAGTCTTCCTCAGTGATCAATGCAAAGAAATAGAGGAAAACAATAGAATGGGAAAGTCTAAAGATCTCTTCAAGAAAATCAGAGATACCAAGGGAACATTTCACGCAAAGATGGGCACAATAAAGGACAGAAATGGTATGGACCTAACAGAAGCAGAAGATAATAATAAGAGGTGGCAAGAATACACAGAAGAATATACAAAAAGATCTTCACGACCCATATAATCATGATGGTGTGATCACTCACACTCACGTAGAGCCAGACATACTGGAATGCGAATCAAGTGGGCCTTAGGAAGCATCACAATGAACAAAGCTAGTGGAGGTGATGGAATTCCAGTTGAGCCATTTCAAATCCTGAAAGATGATGCTGTGAAAGTGCTACACTCGATATGTCAGCAAATTTGGAAAACTCAGCAGTGGCCACAGGACTGGAAAAGGTCAGTTTTCATTCCAATCCCAAAGAAAGGCAATACCAAAGAATGCTCAAATTACTGCACAATTGCACTCATCTCACACGCTAGTAAAGTAATGCTCAAAATTCTCCAAGCCAGGCTTCAGCAATACGTGAACTGTGAACTTCCTGATGTTCAAGCTGGTTTTAGAAAAGGCCGAGGAACCAGATATCAGATTGCCAACATCCACTAGGTCATCAAAAAAGCAAGAGAGTTTCAGAAAAACATCTACTTCTGCTTTATTGACTATGCCAAAGACTTTGACTGTGTGAATCACAATGAACTGTGGAAAATTCTGAAAGAGATGGGAATACCAGACCACCTGACCTGCCTCTTGAGAAACCTGTATGCAGGTCAGGAAGCAATAGTTAGAACTGGACAAGGGACAACAGACTGGTTCCAAATAGGAAAAGGAGTATGTCAAGGCTGTATATTGTCACCCTGCTTATTTAACTTATGTGCAGAGTACATCATGAGAAACACTGGGCTGGAGGAGGCACAAGCTGGAATCAAGATTGCTAGGAGAAATATCAATAACCTCAGATATGCAGATGACACTACCTTTATGGCAGAAAGTGAAGAGGAACTAAAAAGCCTTTTGATGAAAGTGAAAGAGGAGAGTGAAAAAGTTGGCTTAAAGCTCAGCATTCAGAAAACTAAGATCATGGCATCCGGTCCCATCCCTTCATGGCAAATAGATGGGGAAACAGTCGCTGACTTTATCTTTCTGGGCTCCAAAATCACTGCAGATGGTGACTGTAGCCATGAAATTAGAAGACGCTTACTCCTTAGAAGGAAAGTTATGACCAACTTAGACAGCATATTAAAAAGCAGAGACATTACTTTGTCAACAAAGGTCCATCTAGTCAAGGCTATGGTTTTTCCAGTGGTCATGTATGGATATGAGAGTTGGAGTATAAAGAAAGCTGAGCGCCAAAGAATTGATGCTTTTGAACTGTGGTGTTGGAGAAGACTCTTGAGAGTCCCTTGGACTGCAAGGAGATCCACCCAGTCCATCCTAAAGGAGATCAGTCCTGGGTGTTCATTGGAAGGACTGATGTTGAAGCTGAAACTCCAATATTTTGGCCACTTGATGTGAAGAGCTGACTCATTTGAAAAGACCCTGATGCTGGGAAAAATTGATGGCAGGAGGAGAAGGGGACGACAGAGGATGAGATAGTTGGTTGGCATCACCGACTCAATGGACGTGGGTTCGGTGGACTCCGGGAGTTGGTGATGGCCAGGGAGGCCTGGCGTGCTGCAGTTCATGGGGTCAGAAAGTCGGACATAACTGATTGACTGAACTGAACTGAATTACCATACTGTCAATCTACTTTAATTATTTTACTCTCTTCAACCCCTTTCCTTTGGTGATCACTACTCTGTTCTCTGTATCTATGTGTTTATTTTTGTCTGGTTTAGGTTATTCATTTACTTCTTTTTTGTTTGTTTATATTCTGCATATGAGTGAAAGCATACAGTATTTGTTTTTCTCTGACTTGTTTCGTTGAACAGAATACACTCCATTTCCATTAGTTTTGTCTCAAATGGGAAGATTTCATCCTTTAGTCTGAGTAGCAGTCCACTGTGTGTGTATTTATATATATATGTGTGTGTGTGTGTGTGTGTGTGTGTGTATTGTATATGGCTTCTTGATGTATTTATCAGATGGCTGTTAGTTTGTTTCTGAATCTTGGCCATTGTAAATAGTGTGATGACTATAGGGGTACCTCTATATTTTTGAATTAGTGTTTTTGTTTTCTTTGTGTAAATATCCGGAAGTTTGGGTCATATGTTAGTTACATTCCTAATTTTTTGAGGAATCTCCATACTGTTTTCTGTAGTAGCTGCACCAATTTACTTTCCTACCAAGAGTGTATGAGGGTTCCCTTTTTTCCACATCCTCACCAATTTTTTGATTGCCTATTTTTTATTTCTTGACTTTTTGATTTATTTCCTATTTTTTAACTTCCCATGACATTGTGAGAGTTTTCCCAAATCATTAATGACATGATTTTAATAGGAATATCATATAATATCATATAACATGTTCATATGAAGATATTAATATCTTTATTACCCTTTTGTTACTCCACAAGATTATTTCTAATATTTCAGTCTTATAAATCTTGAGATAAATGTGCTGTGACCCATCTTATATAAAAGTCTGTTTTTAGTTCTGAGTGTTTCCTTAGGGTTGATTTCTGGAATCAAAATTACTAGGTAAATATATATTGATGTTTTGAAATATTTTTATTATATGCAATTTAATGCACAAAGCGTAATGAAAGAAGTGTAAAGTGAAATCCACGTACCCATCACTCAGCTTCAACAATGCTCAACTTATGAACAGTCTCATTTCTTCACTATTAGCTACACTCCCAACCAAGCCACCACATCCCCCAACATTCTGGGGTATTTTGAAGCAGATAATACCTTCTAGGTCCATCCATGTGGTTGCAAATGGCAAGATTTCATTCTTTCTTAATGAGTGAATAATATTCCATTGTGTATGTATGTGTGTGTATGTGTGTGTGTATAGTGTTTCATTTTTATTTCATGAGTAAATTAAAAAAAGCATGATGGAGCAAAATATCCTAATACTGATTGCCTCATTTTAACAACAGAGACGTGTGTACATATATATATACATACACACACACAGACATAGATATACAACATCCTCTTTATCCTCAGCTATTAATGGACACTTCAGTTGCTTCAATATCTTGGCTATTAATAAATAATGCAACAATGAACATAGGGGGCCATGTATCTTTTCAAGTTATTGTTTTTGTTTTCTTTGGAAAAGTATTTAAAAGTAGACTTGCTGGATCATATAGCAGTTCTTTGTTAATCTTTTGAGGCATGTCCACACTGTTTTCTATGGCGGGTGTACCAATTCATAGTCCCAGCACTAGTATCTAAGGGTTCCCTTTTCTCCATATACTCGGCAGCACTTGATTTTTGATGTCTATTTGATGATAGCCATTCTGACAGGTGTGAGGTGATATCTCACTGTGATTTTGGTTTGCATTTCCCTGATGATTACTGATGTTAACTATCTTTTCATGTGTCTTCTGGCCATCTTCCTGAAAAATGTTTATTCAGGTCCTCTGCCATTTTTAAATTGGATTGCTTATTGTTTTAATACTGAGCTAATACTCCCAAATATTTGCAAGTATCTTCTCCCATTCAGTAGGTTGCCTTTTCGTTTTGTCGATGGTTTCCTTTGCTGTACAAAAGCATTGTACCTGATACAGTCCCACTTGTTTATTCTTGCTTTTGTTGCCCTTGCCTGTGGAGACATATCCAAAGAAAAATATAGCTAAGACAGATGTCAGTGAGCATACTGTCTATGTTTTTTTTGTAGAGTTTTATGGTTTCAGGTCTTACATTTAACTTTTAATCCATTTTGAGTTTGTTTTTGTATAAAACGTAAGAACATGATCTAGTTTGATTCTTCTGCATATAGTTATTCAGTTACCCAACTGAATAAGTATATTCAGTTACCCATTTATTGAAGAGATTGTCTTTCCCCTGTTGTATATTTTTGCCTCCCATGTCATAGATCAATTGACCATATAAGTATGGGTTCATTTCTGAGGTCTTTTGTCCGTTCCATTGATCTATGTGTTTGGTTTTATGTTAGGATGACAGATAGTTTTTTTATTACTGTAGCTTTGTGCTTAGTCGCGCAAATTGTGTCCAGTTCTTTGTGACCCTTTGGACGGTAGTCTGCCAGCTTCCTCTGGCCATGGGATTTGTAGTATAGTTTGAAATCAATGGGCCTGACACCTCCAGCTTTGTTCTTTCTTGTGATTGCTTTGGCTGTTTGTGATCTTTTGTGGTTCTGTACAAATTTTAGGATTATTTGTTCTAGTTCTGTGAAAAATTCCCTTGATATTTTGATAGGAATTGCACTGAATTTGTAGATTGCTTTAGGTAGTATGGACATTTTTATAATATTAGTTCAAATTCATGAGCACGGAATATTTTCCCACTTATCTGTGTTATCTTCAACTTCTTTCATCTATGTATTAGAGTTTTCATAATACAGGTCTTTGACATCCTTGGTTAAATTTATTCACAAGCCTTTAATTCTTTTTGATGCAGTTGTATTTTTTCTCCTTTTTCCTTCTGATAGTTCATTGTTAGTGTATATAAAACAACATATTTCTGTGTTTTAATTTTGTATCCTGCAACCATTTCATTTATTAGTCCTAATAGTTTTTTGGTGGTGTCTTCAAGACTTTCTCTGTGTAGTATCATGTCATCTGTAAACAGTAACAGTTTTAACTTTTCCTTCTAGATTTGGATGTCTTTCTTCTCTTTTTCTTCTCTGATTGCTGTGGCTAGGACTTCCAAAACTATGGTGAATAAAAGTGGTGAGAGCAGGCATCCTTGTCTTACTCCTGATCTTAGAGGAAGAGCTTTCAGCTTTTCACTGTGGAGTATTTTTTAAAGTTTTTACTGGAGTATAGTTGAGTTCCAATGTTGTATTACTTTCTGCTGTACAGCAAAGTGAATATGTTATACATATATTCACTCTTTTAGAGTCTTTCCCCATATAGTTCATTACAGAGCATTGAGTAGAGTTCACTGTGCTATGCAGTAGGTTCTTACTAGTTATCTACTTTATATGTGTGTGCTCAGTCACTCAGTCATGTCCAGCTCTTTGCAACCTCATGGACTAGGGGCCCCTAAGCTTCTCTGTCCATGGAATTGTCCAGGCAAGAATACTGGAGTGGGTTTCCATGTAGTAGTGTGTAAGCCAATTACAGTCTTCTAATTTATCCTTACCCCCCCCACCCCACCCCGCTGGTAGCCATATGATTGTTTTCTACGTCTGTAACTCTACTTCTGTTTTATAAATAAGTTCATTTGTACCATTTTTTTAAAGATTCCACATATAAGTGGTATCGTATGATATTTGCCCTTCTCTGTCTGACTGACTTCACTCAGTGTGCAGTCTCTAGGTCCAAATATTTACTTGTTTTTTGGCCCCACAGCTTGTGGGATCTTCACAGACCAGGGATTGAGCCCAGGCCCTTGATAGTGAGGGCATGGAGTCCTAACCAGTGGACTACCAGAGAATTCCTCATGTTGATTAGCTGTGAGTTTGTCATATATGACCTTTATTATGTTGAAGTATGTTCCCTCTATACCATTATATTGAGAATTTTTTTTATCATGAATAGGTGTTGTTGTTTTTTTTTTCTGTTTGTTTTTTTAATGAAAGATAACTGCTCCACGACACTGTGCCAGTTTCTGCCACACATCAACATTAAATAGCCACAGGCAGGGTGTTGAGTTTTGTTGAATAATTTTTCTGCATCTGTTGAGATAATCATATGATGATTCTTCTTTTTTTATTAATGTGATATATTACCTTAATTGATTTACAGATATTGAACCCCTTGCATCCTGGAATAAATTCCACTTGATCATGCTGTGTGTGCCTTTTATTGTATTCTTGAATTGGGTTTGCTAATATTTTGTTGAAAATTTTTACATATATTTTCGTCAGTGATATTTGCCACTAATTTTCTTATTTTGTGATGTCTTTGGTTTTGTTATCAGGGTGTTACTATCTTTATAGAATGAGTTCAGAAGTGTTCCTTCCTTCTCAACTTTTTGAAATAGTTTCAGAAGAATAAGGGTTAATTCTTCTTTAAATGTTTGATAGAAATACCTATGAAACTCTCTGATCCTAGACTTTTGTTTGGGATTTTTAAAATTTCAGATTCATCTCATTACTGATAACTGACCTGCTCATATTGTCTTTGTTTCTGATTCAGTGTTGGGAGATTTATCTAGGAATTTACTCAGTTCTTCCAGGTTGTCTGTTTTATTGGCATATAATCTTATTAAAATCATATGCTACCTTGTATGCCTGTGGTGTTTTTGGTAATTTCTCCCTCTTTTGTTTCTGATTTTATTTGGACCTGCTCTATTTTTCTTTCTTTTTAAATTTATTTTTAATGGAAGATTATTGCTTTATAATATTGTGTTAGTTTCTGCCATACATCAACATGAATCAGTCATAGGTATACATATGTCCCCTCCCTCCCACCCCACTTCACCCTGCTGGGTTGTCAGCACTGGGTTTGAGCTCCCTGTGTCATAGAGAAATTTCCCACTGGCTATCTATTAACATTTTACATACAGTAATACTCTTGCTTGGAAAATCCCATGGATGGAGGAGCCTGTTAGGCTGCAATCCATGGGGTTGCTAAGAGTTAGACATGACTGAGCGACTTCACTTTCACTTTTCACTTCCATGCATTGGAGAAGGAAATGGCAACCCACTCCAGTGTTCTTGCCTGGAGAATCCCAGGGACGGGGAGCCTGGTGGGCTGCTGTCTATGGAGTCGCACCGAGTCGGACACAACTGAAGTGACTTAGCATAGCATAGCATAGCAATGTATGTTTCAGTGCTACTCTCTCAAATCATCCCACCCACTCCTTCCCCTACGATGTCCACAAGTCTGCTCTTTATGTCTGCATCTTCTTTACTTCCCTGCAAATATATGTTCATCAGTACTATCTTTCTAGATTCCATATATATGCATTAATGTACGGTATTTGTTTCTCTCTTTATGACTTACTTCACTCTGTATAATAGGCTCTAGGTTTGTCCACCTCATTAAAACTGACTCAAATGTCTTCTTTCTATGGCTGAGTAATATTCCATTGTACTAGAACTTCTTTATCTGTTCATCTGTCGATGGACATCTGAGTTGCTCCCATGTCCTAGCTGTTGTAAATAGTGCTGCAGTTAACATGGGTGTACTTGTGTCTCTTTCAATTATGGTTTCCTCAGGGCATATGCTCAGTAGTGGAGGGTCGTATGGTAGTTTTATTCTTAGTTTTTTAAGGAATCTCTATAATGTTCTTCTTTGGAAGGACTGATGCTAAAGCTGAAACTCCAGTACTTTGGCCACCTCATGCGAAGAGTTGACTCATTGGAAAAGACCCTGATGCTGGGAGGGACTGGGGGCAGGAGGAGAAAGGGACAACAGAGGATGAGATGGCTGGATGGCATCACCAACTTGATGGACTTGAGTCTGAGTGAACTCCGGGAGTTGGTGATGGACAGGGAGGCCTGGCGTGCTGCGATTCATGGGGTCGCAAAGAGCTGGACACGACTGAGCGACTGAACTGATAATGTTCTTTATAGTGGCTGTATCAATTTACATTCCCACCAACAAGGCAAGAGGGTTCCCTTTACTCCACACCCTCTCCAGCATTTGTTTGTACGTTTTTTTAATGATGGTCATTCTGACCCGTGTAAAGTGATCTCATTGTAGTTTTGATTTCCATTTCTCTAATAATGAGGGATATTGAGCATCTTTTTCATATGCTTATTAGCTATCTGTATGTCTTCTTTGTCTTCCCTGGTGACTCAGCCAGTAAAGAATTCGTTGGCAATCCAGGAGACCTGGGTTTGATCCCTGGGCTGGGAAGATCCCCTGGAGAAGAGAATGTCAACCCACTTCCCGTATTCTTGCCTGGTAAATCCCATGGACAGAGGAACCTGGTGGGCTATAGTTCATGGGATCACAAAAGAGTCGGGCATGTCTGAGCCACTAACACTTTCACTTTCATATCTTCTTTGGAGACATGTGTGATTTAGGTCTTCTACCCATTTTTTGATTGGGTTGTTGGTTTTTCTGGTATTGAGCTGCTTGTATAATTTGGAGGTTAATCCTTTGTCACTTGTTTCATTTGCTATTATTTTCTCCCATTCTAAGTGTTGTCTTCTCAGTTTATTTATTGTTTTCTTTGCTATGCAAAAGCATTTAAGTTTAATTAGGTCCCACTTGTTTATTTTAGTTTTTATTTCCATTATTCTAGGAGGTGGGTCATAGAGGATCTTGCTGTGATTAGTATCAAGGAGTGTGCCACCTATGTTTTCCTCTAGAAGCATTATAGTTTCTGTCCTTTACATTTAAGTCTTTAATACATTTTGAATTTATTCTTCTGTATGGTGTTAGGAGGTGTCCTATTTTCCTTCTTTTATGTGTAGCTGTCCAGTTTTCCCAGCCCTACTTGGGCCCTCTCTCTTTTTCTTGATGAATCTAGCTAAAGACTTAGCAATTTTGTTATCTTTTCAAGGAAACTGCTCTTAGTTTCATTGCTCTTTTCTATTGGTTTTTAGGTTTCTATTTCATTTGTTTCTTCTTTGATCTTTATTATATCCTTTCTTCTATTAACTTTGGGTTTTGATTGTTCTTCTTTTTCCAGTCCCTTCAAGTGTAGGGTTAGATTGTTTATTTGAGGTTTTTCTTGTTTTTTGAAGTAGGCTATATTGCTATAAACGTCCCTCTTAGAACGACTTTTGCTTCATCCCATAGATAACTTTGGAATGTTGTGTTTTCATTTTCATTCATCTCAAGGTATTTTTGCTATACTCTTTATTTGTTGACTCATTGGTTTACTTAGTAGTATGTTGTTTAGACTCCATTCCATGTAGTTTTTTTCAGTTTTCTTGTAATTGATTTCTAGTTTTCTGTAGTTGTGGTAGGAAAAGGTACTTGATATGATTTCAGTCTTAAATTTATTGAGACTTGTTTTGTGGATTATCATGTGATATATGCCAGAGAATGTTCTGTGTGCACTTGAGAAGAATTTGGAATCTGCTTCTTTTGGATGGGATATTCTTTATTTATTTATTAAGTCAATCCTACCTAATGTGTCATTTAAATGCAATGTAATTCTTAAATGCAATGCAATGCTTATAGATTTTCTATCTACATGAAACATCAGTTTCTGTAAGTAAAGTGTTAAAGTCCCCTACTATTATTACAGTACTGCTGATATCTCCAATTATATCTGTTAATATTTGTTTTATATATTTGGGTGTTTATATGTTGGATACGTAGATACTTATATGTATCCTCTTGTCTGATTGATCCCTTTATTGTTATGTAATGTCCTTCTTAGTCTCTTATTACAGTTTTTGTTATAAAGTCTGATTTGTCTGATATAAGTGTTGCTACCTCAGCTTTTTTTTCAGATATATTTGCATGAAATATCTTTTTTCTATCCATACACTATTTATGTGTATTTTTAGATCTGAAGTGAGTCTTTGTAGGCACTACTTCAAAAAACAAGAAAAATCTCAAATACACAATCTACCCTTATACTTAAAGGAACTAGAAAGAGAGTAACAATAGGTTTGTCTTTTTTTTTTTTTTTCATCTAGCCACCTTATCTTTTTATTGGAGCATTTAGTCCATTTACATTTAAATTGATTATTGATAGGTATATAGTTATTGCCATTTTGTTAATTGTTTTCTGGTTGTTTTGTAGTTCTTATCTGTTCCTTTCTTCTTTTGTTCTCTCCTCTTGTGATTTGACGACTTCTTTTAGTGTTATATTTGTATTCCTTAGTTTTGTGTTGAAAGTTTTTGTTCTGTGGTTAGCATGAAATTCATCTATAACAACTAATGAATACAGCAGTCTATTTAACTTGATGGTCCCTTAAGACCGTAATAATTCTAAAATTATTACATTTTTCTAGCCCCCCCAATGTTATGCTTTTGATGTCATACTTTACATCTTTTATTTTGTGTGTCACTTGACTAATTAGATATTGATGATTTTATTGCTTTAACCTTCATATTAGCTTTATCATTGTTGATCCACTACTTTTACTATATGTTTGCTTTTACCAGTGATATTTTCTTCCCCATAATCTTCTTGTTTCTGCTGTGTGCTGTGCTGCTCAGTCATGTCCAGCTCTTTGTGACCCCAATGGGCTGTAGTCCGCCAAGCTCTTCTGTCCTTGGAATTTCCCAGGCAAGAATACTGGAGTGGATTACCATTTCCTACTCCAAGGGATCTTCCCAACCCAGATCAAACCCACGTCTCTTGCGTCTCTGCATTGTCAGGTAGCTTCTTTACCTCTGCACTACCTAGGAAGCCTTTCTTGTTTCTAACTTATGCCGTTTTCTTTTCTATTTAATGAGGTCCCTTTAACATTTCTTGTATGACCAGTTTAGTGGTGATTTTAGCTTTTGCTTGTCTGGGAAACTCTCCTTTCTATTCTGAGTGATAACCTTGCAGATACAGCACTCTTGGATGTAAGTTTATTTTCCCTTTAAGTTCTTTGAATACAAAAACTTAACAGTCCCTACTGGCCTGTAAAGTGTTTGCTAAAAAAATCAGCTTATAGTCTTATGGGAATTGCTTTGTAGTTATTGCTTTGTTTTTATTTTGCTGCTTTAAGATGATCTCTTTAACTTTTGACATTATAATTATAATGTGTCTTGGTGTGGATCTCTTGGGTTCATTTTGTTTGGGGCTTTCTGTTCTTCTTGAGCTTGGATGTCTGTTTCCTTCACCAAGGGAAGTTTTCAGCCATTATTTTTTCAAATAGGTTTTCTGTTCTTTTCTCTGTCTTAGCTCCTTTGGTATCCCCCTGTAATGTAAATGTTAATATGATTGATGTTGCCCCAGAAGTGCCTTAAACTATCATTTTAAAATATTGTATTTTTTTTTTTTTTGCTGTTTTGACTGGATGATTTCTATTACCTTGTCTTTCTGATTGCTGACCTGTTCTACTGCATCCCTTAATCCATTGTGATTCCTTCTAGTGTATTTTTCACTTCAGTTATTTTATTGTTAAGTTCTGATTGATTCTTTTTTATATTTTCTGTCTCTCTGTCAAAGTTCTCAGTAAGTTTATCCATTCTCCTCCTGAGTGCAGTGAGCTTCTTTTTATTACTTGAAACTTTTTATTTGGTAAACTGCTTATCTCCATCTCATTTAATTTTTTTTTTCTGAGGTTTTGTCTTGTTCTTTAGTTTAGAAAGTATTCTTTGTCTCCTTGTTATGCCTGTCTCTCTGTGTTAGGAATATCTGCTACATCTCCCAGTCTTGAAAGCATCGCCTTATGTCGAATGTGTCCTGTGTGGCCTGGTGGGGCAGTTCCCTAGATCCCCAGAGCTAGGCTCCAGGGGTATCCCCTGTGTGGGCTGCATGTGTCCTCCTGTTGCAGTCAGGCCGCAGTAGGTGTGGTTGGCCACCAGGCCAGCTAGCTGGGAGTCCTGGCAACAACTGCTGCAGTTGTCTGGGGTTGGTCCCCAGCCTGACTGGCTGAGATGTTTGGCTGCAACTGCTATGGGTGTCATGATGGGCAAGACTGGCCTCCTGGAGGGGGAGCTGCTTTGGAGGAGTTCTGATGCCAGGTAGGGCTGCCCACCAGGTGGGGCAGGGTGGGAACTGCTTTGGAAGAGGTCAGTTCTGGCCCAGACCTGTAGGTCGGGTGAGGCTTGTCCTCAGGGGGAGAACTGGGGCAGAGAGCATGGTATTAGCTACTCTGGTTCATAGTGACAGATATGGCACCCTTCAGCACCGGGCCAGTAAGATGGCAGGAGAGTGAAAGGGAAATGGTGCCTGCCAGTGCTTCCACTGCCAAAGCAAGTCCCACCAGATCTCTGCCCTTCCAGCACACACCCTGAAATTAGTCAATGAATCTCTCTCTTGTATGACCTAGGTACTTTTCAAGCTCCTGCCTCTGCCCTGAGACTTGATGCAAGTCTGTGAGTGAACCCTTCAAGGGAAGGCTGGATTTCCCACAGCCCTTCAGCCCTTCTGGACATAAGCCTTGTCGATTTTTAAAGCCATGCCTTGTGGGGGCTTCCCAATGCAGGTCTCCTAGTCTGGGGAGTCTGAAGTGGGACTCAGACCCCTTACTCCTCAGGGGAAAACTCTGAGACTCTGATATCCTTCCTGGTTGTGGGTCACTGCACTCAGGGCGTGCAGTGACTAGACTGTTTCTCTGCCCCTCCTCCTGATCTTGCTGTGTCTTTTTCTTCATATGTTTAGTGGTAGGAAATCTGTTCTGCTAGCCTTTAGGGTATTCTCAGAGAAGGCAATGGCAACCCACTCCAGTACTCTTGCCTGGCAAATCCCATGGACGGAGGAGCCTGGTAGGCTGCAGTCCATGGGGTCGCTAGGAGTTGGACACGATTGAGCGACTTCACTTTCACTTTTCACTTTCATGCATTGGAGAAGGAAATGCCAACCTACTCCAGTGTTCTTGCCTGGAGAATCCCAGGGATGGGGGAGCCTGGTGGGCTGCCGTCTCTGGGGTCTCACAGAGTCGGAAATGACTGAAGTGACGCAGCAGCAGCAGCAGCAGCAGCAGCAACAGAGATAGTTGTTCTGTATGTAGTTGTAGTTTGCGTATGTTGAAGAAAAAAGGTGAACTCAGGATCTTCGTACTTCCCATCTTGATCAGGACCCTCAGGCAGCTCTTACGAAATACTTCTGATCTCTTTGTCTCACTGATCTGTTTGGTAACACACCCTCTGCAGACTTCTTCCAGCTTTATTCAAGTACAGTGGTATAGCCTCTCCCTCAAGATGGCCCCATGGCCCTTCGAGTGCCTCTCACCTTCTGCACACACCTACTTCCCAAGAAAACTCACGCTTGGAAGAATGAAAGAGTCGATGCTTTGTGGGACAAAACATTAATGGATAAATGTTATTTCCTTTCTTTTCCTGGATTCACTTCTAAGAAGCATTTTGCAGTGCTCTTTATCCATTTGCTACCACATCTTGTACTGACTCCATCTTTCTTTTTTAAAAAAATTTTGTTTCTTTAATTTTGGTGGTGCTGGGTCATCGTTGCTGCACGCGGGCTTTCTCTAGTTGCGGTGAGTGGAGGCTACTCTTCATTGCGGTACACAGGCTTCTCCTTGTGCTGACTTCTCTTGCGGCAGAAAACAGGCTCTAGATGCAAGGGCTTCAGTAGTTGCAACGCTCAGGCTCAGCGTTGTGCCATGTGGGTGCTAGGCCACGTGGGTTTCCGTGATTGTGGCACACTGGCTGAGCAGTTGTGGCTCGTGGGCCCTAGAGCACGTGGGCTCTAGTCGTTATGGCGTGCAGGCTCAGTAGTTTGGTGCATGGGCTTTAGTTGCTTCATGGCATGTAGAATCTCCCCAGACCAGGGATCAAACCTGCATCTCCTGCACTCCCAGGTGGATTCTTATCTACTGTACCACCAGGGAAGTCCCTGACTCTCCATCTTTCCCCATACTGTGCCCCTGTAGGCAGTCTCACAATGGCCCCCAATGTACTACCTCATGGTATTCATACCCTTGGGTAATCCCCTCTCCTGACTGTGGGCTGGACCCAGTGATTCTTCTAAAAACAGAATGTAATGCCAGTGGTAGGATGTCACTTCTGAAATTAGGCTATGAAAACACCCTGACTTCTACCTCATTTACCCTGTCTTGCTCGCTTCCTCTCTTTCTTTTTCCCTCTTGGAACTTAGCTTTTGGGGAAGACCGCCTGCCATGTCGTGAGCCCTGTGTAGAGGCCCATATGGCAGAGAACAGATGTCATCAGCCGATAACCAGTGAGGATGTAAAGGCTCTGACATCCACCTGAGTGAGTCCAGCCTTGAGGTGACCACAGCCCCAGCATTTGACTTGTTTGCAGCCTCTTGAGAGACCCCGAGTGAGAGGCAGGCAAGTAAGCTGCTCCTGGATTTCTGACACACAGAAACCATGAGGTAATAAACACACTGTTTTAAGCTGTGTTCTGGGGTATGCACTTGTAACACAATAGATAATGAACGCACCCTGGTGCTGCTGCTGCTAAGTCGCTTCAGTCGTTTCCGACTCTGTGCGACCCCAGAGACGGCAGCCCACCAGGCTCCCCCGTCCCTGGGATTCTCCAGGCAAGAACACTGGAGTGGGTTGCCATTTCCTTCTCCAGTGCATAAAAGTGAAAAGTGAAAGTGAAGTCACTCAGTCGTGTCCGACTCCTAGCGACCCCATGGACTGCAGCCTACCAGGCTCCTCCGTCCATGGGATTTTCCAGGCAAGAGTACTGGAGTGGGGTGCCATTGCCTTCTTCATGAATGCACCCTACATCACCCTTATCCTTCACTCTTGTTCCCCAGATCACACTCCACAATAAAGTGCTCACATATAGGATTGGTCTCATGCTGTGCTTCCTGAGGAACCTTGGCTAAGACATATCCTCATGTTTTTTGGTGTTTATTTGTTCATTAGCTTATTCTTTACATTCCATGCAAACTTATTTGTTTACCCTAGTATAAGGTAAATGCTTTTGATTTGCTCACTGCTCTCTTCTCTTGCTCAGGGTGGTTTTCCCCAGGACAGTGGTGTTTTTGGCTGTTGTTTCTGTGCTAAGTGTTCTCATTTTTCCCTGGGAATGCTTATAAGTTTTTGCCACGCATCTCTCTTCCCTGCCTGTTATCTTCTTTCACTCTCTCTGTTTCATTTTTCCTTTGCATTCTGACACATACTCTCATGTTGGTTTTTCACATTTCTGATTCAGTTTTCAGCTAAGTTACTTTCACTACCAGCTTCAAATGATAGTGGCTTATATAATTGATAAAGATACTTTTTATGAAAAACCCTTAGATATTTCCAATTAAGTTCTATATTGCCCTTTGCTTGGTTGATGATATTTTTGAGATATAGAAGATTATGGTAAAAGCCTAGAGCCCTGGGGAGCTCAGGAGAGGAGCATATCAGTGCAAGACCAGGTAGCAATGACTTGAGGACAATGTAGAGAGAGTGATTGGGTTGCTCTTGTTGTTGTTCAGTCACTAAGTCCTGTCTGACTCTTTGCTGCCCCATGGACTACAGCACACTAGACTTTCTTGTCCTTATTATCTCCTGGAGTTTGCTCAGACTCATGTCCATTGAATCAATGATGCCATTCAACCATCTCATTCTCTGTCACCCACTTCTCCTCCTGCCCTCAATCTTTTCCAGCATCAGAATCTTTTCCATGAGTCGGCTTTGCTTTAGGTGGCCAAAGTACTGTAGCTTCAGCTACAGTACTCAGTACCTCAGCCTCAGTCCTTCCAATGAACATTCAGGACTGATTTCCTTTAGGATTGACTAGTTTGATCTCCTTGCTGTCCAGGGGATCTCAAGAGTCTTCTCCACACCACAGTTTGAAAGCATCCATTCTTCGGTACTCAGCCTTCTTTATGGTCCAGCTCTCACATCTGTACATGATTACTGGAAAAACCATAGCTTTGACTATACGGCCCTTAGCTTGCTTTAATAATAAGCACAACTATATTATGACTAGCCTACATCTCCCATGAGATTTCACCGTGAGAAGCACAAGCTGCAGAATATCATCCTCTTGTATGTTCCCTTAGGTCTGCAGGTAGTCTTTCTGTGATTTCTTATCTCCTTCAAAGCTACCCTTGATATGCATTTGAATTAGGTTTTATTTATGTCAGAATATTTAGGGTGTGATCACACTTCTGTGGTTTATTCCAGGTTCCACCCTCTCCTAGGAACGGCCTTGGTGGTAAGCAAGGAGTGTCTTTATTTCACAGCTGAGAAAAACTGGTTCATAGAGAAGTTTAATAATTTATCCAAGATCAGAAATTGAAGGGAATGGCAGAGAATTTTATAACATTCTCCAGTATGTAGAAATTCTTCATTTTCTCAATTACACTGTTTTGAAATTAAGTATATTTAAAAGTTGTTTTTTTTAAATGCAGATGAATTTTGGTGGTCCTCAAAATTTATCTTCAGTATATCTAGTTTTCCATTTCTGGGTTTTTTTCCGCCTTCTGTCTTTTTCTCATTTATATTGATCTGTGATGTTTCAACAAATGATCCCTTATCAAAACCTGATCTCAGTAGAAGAGGTGAATCTCTACCCTCATATAAGAGAATCATTTATTAGTGTTTATGGTACTACTTGGGCTTCTCTGGTGGCCCAGATGGTAACGAATCTGCCTGAAATGCAGGAAACCTGGGTTTGATCTCTGGTTTGGGAAGATCCCCTGGAGAAGGAAATGGCAACCCACTCCAGTATTCTTGCCTATAGAATTCTATTGACTGAGGAGCCTGGAGGGCTATGGTCCATGGGGTCGCAGCGTTGGACACAACTGAGTCACACACACACACAGTACTACCTCTCCCTAAGAGTTACAAATGAATTGTGGAATTTGGAAACTATAAAAGCTGGGGTAGAGAGCTGGAGAGCTGAAGACTGAGAGCTGAAGACTGAGGAAAGGAATTTAGAAAATTCCTTTTCTCGGTTCTTGGAGCTCACCATGGAAGTCCCACTTACTTTTCCTGTTGTTGATATATGCCTCCCAGTGACTGTCAGGATGCCCCAAGCAGACTACATCAAGAATAGTTATCCTATTTGTTCAGGCTTACATACTAAGAAAAAAAAAATAGACTCTATTTTTAGATCAGTTTTAGATTCATAACAAAAATGAAGAGAACATACATATTGTTTGCAAGTATCCCCTAACTGTCCTCCACTCCAGCCTGCCCACCAACATCTTCCATCAGGTTGGGACATTTACTCCAACTGATGAGCCTACACTGACTTATCATCATCACCTGAAGTTCATAGTTTACATTAGGCTTCACTCTTGGTCTCATACATTCTATGCTGCTGCTAAGTCGCTTCAGTCGTGTCTGACTCTGTGTGACCCCAGAGACGGCAGCCCACCAGGCTCCACTGTCCCTGGGATTCTCCAGGCAAGAACACTGGAGTGGGTTGCCATTTCCTTCTCCAATGCATGAAAGTGAAAAGTGAAAGTGAAGTTGCTCAGTCGTGTCCGACTCTTAGCGACTCCATGGACTGCAGCCCATCAGGCTCTTCCGTCCATGGGATTTTCCAGGCAAGAGTACTGGAGTGGGGTGCCATTGCCTTCTCCGCATACATTCTATACATCTGGGCAAATATAAAAGGACATTTTAGCTTCATACAAAGTAGTTCTCCTATCCTAAAATCCTCTGTGTTCTGCCTATTCATCTCTCCCTCCCCAAACCCCTAGCAAGCACTGATTTTTTTTTTTTTTTTTTGTATATGGACCATTTTAAAGTCTTTATTGAATTTGTTCCAATATTGTTTCTGTGTTTTTTTTGTTTTTTTTTTATGTTTTGGTTTTTTGGCCACGAGCCATGTGGGATGTTAGTTCCCCAATCAGGGATCACTCCTGCATTGGAAGGCGAAGGCTTAACCACTGGGGAAGTCCCTATCACTGATCTTTCTACTGTTCCTATAGTTTTGCTGTCTAAAATGTAATATAGTTGGAAATATACAGCATGTAACCTTTCAGACTGGCTTCCCTCACTTGGTAGTAATAAGGTTCTTCCATATGTTTTCATGCTTGATAGCCCATTTCTTTTTGGTGATAAATAATATTCCATTTTCAGGGTGTATCAGTTTTTATGTCTAGTTTACCTAATGAAGTATATCTGGTTGCTTCCAAGTTTTGGCAGTTGTGAATAAAGCTGCTATGAACATCCAGGTGCAGGTTTTTATGTGAAATAAGTTTTAAATGGAGTGTGATTGTTAGATTACATGGTAAGAGTATGTTTATAAGAAACTTCCAACTTGTCTTCCAAAGTGCCTTTACCGTTTTGTATTCCTACCAGCAATGAATGAGAGTTCCAGTTGCTCCAAACTCTGGTCAGCTTTTGGTATTGTCAGTATTTTGGATTTTGGCCATTCTAATAAGTGTATAGCAGTACCTCATTGTTTTACCTTGTAATTCCATGGTTACATATGATGTGGAGCATCTTTTCAAATGCATATTAGTCATCTGTGTATCTTCTTTGGTGAAATATATGTTTAGGACTTTTGCCTATTTTTAAATGTGGTGTACATTTTCTTACTGTGAAGTTTTAACAAGTTCTTTGTATATTTAGAATAACAAGTCTTTATCAGCTAAGTCTTTTGCAAACATTTTCTCCCATACTGTGGCTTGTGTTTTCATTCTCTTGAGACTCACATTTCTATATATAAAAAATAGTTTCTTTTTCATGTTCATTTACTTCCTGGTTCCTGAGAAGCAGCCAAAAAAGCAGAGGTGAAATGAAAAGGACATTGTGTTCTGGTACCCGTGGGGTATGGAGATCCTAAAACGTACAGTTTATTTCTTGTACCTTTTCAGCTACTGAATTATATGCATCGCATCACTAGCAGCTTATATAGAGGAGCCAAGGAATGGGGTGTGTGGTCTCTGGGACCAAAGTTACTCCCAGGGATTTCTGCTATATTCTTTGGAACTTTAGGACTTTGTTGTTTTGGAACTTTCAGATTACAAATCTGTGTTTCTGTGCCATATTGACTGCAGGATCAGCCTTGTCTCACAGACCTAGTTATCAATAAAATGAATTAATTCCTCCAGTGTGTATTCATATCATTGTGGTTTTAATATCAAATACTTTTTATGTGCTATTTGCATATCTTCTTTTGTGAAACTTAAATAGTTTGTACATTTAAAAATGAGTTGTTTTCATATTATTGAGTTGGAGGAGTTTATTATGTATTCTTATATAAGTCCTATGTCAGATATATATATATATATATATATATATATATATATATATATATGCACATGTAGATAGATACATAGATCTAAAACAACCATTTCTCCTTTTATCTTTACATTTGATTAACAGTATCTTTGGTAAGCAAAAGGTTTTAATTTTGATAAAGTTCAATTTATCAATTTGTTCCTCTTATGATTAGTGCCACAGGATTGAAAAAGGTCGGTTTTCATTCCAGTTCTAAAGAAAGGCAATGGCAAAGAAGGTTCAAACTACTGCACAATTGCACTCATTTGACCCGCTAGCAAAGTAATGCTCAGAATTCTCCAAGCCAGGCTCCACAGTATGTGAACCAAGAACTTCCGGAGATGTTCAAGCTGGATTTAGAAAAGGCAGAGAAACCAGAGATCAAATTGCCAACATCTGTTGGATCATAGAAAAAGCAAGAGAATTCCAGAAAAACATCTACTTTTCTTTATTGACTACATCAAAGCCTTTAACTATGTGGATCACAACAAACTGTGGAACATTCTGAAAGAGATGGGAATACCAGACCACCTGAGCTGCCTCCTGAGAAACCTGTATGCATGTCAAGAAGCAAAAGTTAGAACCGGACATGGAACAACAGACTGGTTCCAAATTAGGAAAGGAGTATAATAAGGCTGTATATTGTCACCCTGCTTATTTAACTTATATGCAGAGTACATCATGATAAATGCCAGGCTGGATGGAATCAAGATTGCTGGGAGAAACATCAATAACCTTACATATGCAGATGACACCACTCTTATGGCGGAAAGCAAAGAGGGACTAAAGAGCCTCTTGATGAAGGTGAAAGAGGAGAATGAAAAGCTGGCTTAAAACTCAACATTCAAAAAATGAAGATCATGGTATCTGGTTCCATAACTTTATGGCAAATAGATGGGGAAACAATGGAAACAGTGACAGACTATTTTCTTGGACTCCAAAATCACTGCATATGGTGACTGCAGCCATGAAAGTAAAAGACACTTACTCCTTGGAAGAAAAGCTATGACCAATCTAGACAGAAAAGCAGAGACATTAATTTGTGGTCAAAGGTCCCTCTAGTCAGAGCTATGGTTTTTCCAGTAGTCATGTGAGAGTTGGACCATAAAGAAGGCTGAGTGCTGAAGAATTGATGCTTTTGAACTGTGGTATTAAAGAAGACTCTGGTGAGTTCCTTGGTCTGCAAGGAGATCAAACCAGTCAACTATAAAGGAAATCAACCCTGAATATTCACTGGAAGGACTGATGCTGAAGCTGTTCCAATACTTTGGCCACCTGAAACGAAGGGCTCACTCATTAGAAAAGAACCTGATGCTGGAAAAGATTGAAGGCAGGAGGAGAAGGGGACGACAGAGGACAAGATGGTTGGATGGCATCACCAACTCTATGGATATGAGTTTGAGCAAGCTCCAAGAGTTGGTGATGCACAGGGAAGCCTGGTGTGCTGCAGTCCATGGGGTTCACAGAGTCATACACGACTGAGCAACTGAGCTGAACTGGTGATTAGCGCTTTTGTTTTTCCTATCTAAACAATCTCAGCCACCCCAAAGTTCAGAAAGATATTACCCTACATTCTAATCTAAAAATTTAAAGTTTTTCTTTTTCATGTAAGTCTTTTCTAAGTTTTTTGTATGGTGTTAGATTAAGGTCAAGGGTCATTTCTATCCACGTGACTATCAGTTTTCTATTATCGTTTATTGACGAGACTATCCTTTGTTGACTTACCTTGGCACTTGTATAAAAATCAATGGCTCATGCACATGTGCTTCTACTTCTGGACTCTATTGTTTATTCCATTGATCTATGGAATATCCTTTTACCAGCACCACACTGTCTTGATCACTCTTTTGATTACTTAGTCATAGTGTAAGACCTGTAACTTTGAGGCTTATGTTTCACAATTGTTTGGGGGAAATTCTGGTTCACCCAAGATTGCATAACCATATCCCTCTTAATGCATTCTCCTTAAAAATAAAAATCTCTGCACAAAACACAATTTTGAGCAGAGGAAGTCTCTGAAAGGTGGAAAAAAGAGGATGCGCTGCCTAGAGTTTCAGGACTTAAGGAAGAACAGATGATATGTTTCTGAGTTTTCTTATAACCTCTCATATATCTTGAATAGGGAGCTGAAAAAACCTCCAACCCAGAACTGCCAACAGGCACAGACAAAAATCTCCTCCAAATCTCCCAAATAACAATAACTCTCTTCCTCCTTGTCAAAGAATGGGAAAAAGGTTGGCCTAACAACAAAAACATTTTGGGCCATATCTTCCCTACTCCATCCAAACACTAACAGAACAACCATAGCACCTTCTCCAACCCCTCAAAAGTATAGACAGTGTGCTCCAATCCCCCAGTCTGTTAGCAAGGCTGAGTAGGAAGGTGATCTTCCAATCCCTGCTGTGATTTTCACATCAGGGTAATGTCTGTAGAGTCCAGTGAGCTGAGCCCATGCCCACTGAGCAGCAATGGAATTAAGAAGACAGCGCAGGGCAGTGCTAGTTACCAGCAGGTTGAAAGAAGAGAGACGAATCCACAGTTATAGTAGGGGACTTTACTACCCTATTTTTAGCAATTGATAGAATTACTAAACCTAAAACTGCTCCAGCTATTCTAGGTCCTTTGTCCTTTACCTATAAACTTTGAATCAGTCTTTCAATCTTCATAAAAGCCTACTGGGATTTTAGTTGGAATTATATTTATCTATAGGTTACAGATATATAGATCAGTTTAAGAAGAACTGACTTTGTAATATTGAGTCTTTCAATCTGTAAACTGTTATATCTCTCCATTTATGTAGGTCTTTAAATTATTTTTGCAGCATTTTACAAGTTAGTATATAGGTCTTGTGCACATTAAGTTTACTTTCTGTTTTTGATTGTATGTTAAATAAAAATATCTTTTTAAAATGAGAATATCTTTATTGAGCCTTCAAGATATTTTTGCTGGATATAGAATTTGGGGCTAATATTTTTTGTTTGTTTGTTTCACCTCTCTAAAGGTATAATTCCATATTTTTCTTTCCTCCATAGTTTCTGATGAGAAGTTCTCATTGATCTGTGTCATTGTTTCCCTGTATATAGTGTGTGTCATTTCATTGTACCCTTTCAGGATTTTCTGTTTCTCTTTGATTTCCAGCAGTGTCAGCATAGTTTTATTCATGTTTATTCTTTTTGGGGTTTGCTGAACATCTTCAATATGTATATATGGTTTTCCCCCAAATAGGAAAATTTTAGGTCACTATTATTAAGAAATTTTTGTGCTGTCTGCTCTCTCTCCTCTCTCCTTCTGTAATGTCAAATACACACGTGTTAAACCCTGATGTACTCCCATAAGTCCTTGAGATGCTGTTAATTTCTTTCTCCTGTGTTCTTTTATCCCTATATTTTCCATATTGGATGATATCTATTGTTTGATACTCAAGTTCACTGACTTATCATCTCAATTCTACTGTTAAGCTCATCCAGTATATTTTTAATGTCGGATATTCTATTTATCAATTCTAGAATTTCTCTTATTTTGTAATTTGTTTGCCTACCTTTTCATTCATTATGCGCATATTTTCCTTTACTTCATGGATCAGGATTATAATACCTACCTTAAAAATGTTTGTCTGCTAATTCCAACATCTGAATCACGTGAGGGTTTGTCTCCATTGATTGTCTTTTCTCCTGGAAATTACTTGCATTTTTCTTTTTCTTTGTATGTTTAGTATTTTACATTGTATCCTAGACATTGTGAATTTTAAGTAATGAAGACTTTGATTTTGTTATATTTCTCCAAAGAGAGCAGTGGTTTTGTTTTCTTAGGAGGCAATTACCTTATTGGACTCAAACTATGATCTCAGTCTTCTTGGCAATAGTTCAAATTACAATTCACTTCTTATATCCTTAACTGGATTTATAGGCAGTCTGTCCACTTATACAAATTTAAGGGTTAAGCAGATATTGGGGATGGATGTATACCCAGAATCTGTGGCTCCCCCTCTCACGTGTTCTCCTTTTTGGGCTTATACTCTCACTTTCCAGCAGCTGTGTTGCCTCAAACTTTGTACTCTACTTCTTTGGTCCTAAAGTCTGTAGATTGTCTCTTAAGTTGTAGGCATCCTGCACAATGCTGGTTGCAGCCTCTCATCAGACTTAAGGCCGTAAAAGAATGGGATATGCCTTTAGTGCCATATTCTTTCTTTAGGTGTCAACTCTCCTCCATAATCTGATTCCTTTTGTTCACGCTCCAGTATTTTAGGTAATTTTATTGTTGTTGTTGTTTTGTTTTTATATATTTTTCCAGGATTTATTGTTATCATCTGTGGAAGAGTCAGTCCAGTAGGAGCTTATTCTGTCAAACTAATCATAGTATTTAAAATTTTTATTTTTATTTTTTTAAAGGAATTTAATTAAAGATATAAAAATTACAGTTTTTTTAAATGTTTATCTCTTTATTCCCAAAATTATTTGTTATAATGCTGAAACTATACAAAGATTTCAAAAGTAAATATAATGCAATTGTTAGTTAAAGCAAAAATTTCAACAATTATGTACATTGATTATATAAACATTAAAAATTAATCTTGCCACATATTCATGTTCTTTAATCAGTTTGTTATATAATGTCACTAGTATTTTTAAGAATATATTTTTTTCAGCAGATTTTCTTTTCTTTTTTTTTTTTTGTGCCTGTTCTTTTTTTTTTTTTTTTACTTTTATATTATTTTTAAACTTTACAATATTGTATTAGTTTTGCCAAATATCGAAATGAATCCACCACAGGTATACCTGTGTTCCCCATCCTGAACCCTCCTCCCTCCTCCCTCCCCATACCCTCCCTCTGGGTCGTCCCAGTGCACCAGCCCCAAGCATCCAGTATCGTGCATCAAACCTGGATAGTATTTAAAAATTTTTTTAAATCCATTCAGCATAATTTTTAATGCTAGCAAATAGAATTATGATGGATTTTTATAAAGTTGTGTGCTGAATCCTTGCTGAATTTATAGTTTCAGTCACTTTTTAATAGATTCTTAGCGCATTCTGTAGATTCTTGGTGTGATATCAACCATCATTCTAAATTTGGAACATACCATCATACTGTTCCTTAACCTTTTAATGTCTGTAGAATTTTTAATAATATCCCTTTTTAAAATTCCTGATAATGGTAATTTGTGTCTTCTCTCACTTTATCTTGAAGAGTGCTGAACTTACACTATCCATAACAGGCTTTGAAGAGTGTTGAAAATACTGGATTGCAATCAAGGAGAGAGTGTCGCCATGGGCTAGGCAGCTCCGAGTGGCCAAGGGCAAGGTCCAGTTAGGGACCCAGCTGTGAGCTGTTAGCAGTTAATGTTCCCAGCAACTGGGGGATGGGTGCATCGGTCCAGAAGAAGGGATCTTGGCAGAGAAGAGCATTATCCACTTTGGAAGAGAAAACACATTTCGAGTGTGAGATAAGTTTGAGCAAAAGCAGGGTGTTAAATAGCAAGAGATTTGCAGAGACAGTATGAAATTGGGCTTGATGAGGGCCAAGAGGCAGAGAGGTAAATGTGAAAAGGGCCCCAAATAATGCCCAGCGACTTGGGTTCCCTGGGCCCCTAAGGGCCAAGGAAACTAGTAATGTCTGTCCTAGAAACCATGATATGTCTGCCCAACCAATGATATCAACTTTAGTTTCTTTTTTGTTTTTAATCTTTGCCATCTAAAAATTTATTTATTTGGCTTTGCCATGTCTTAGTGGTGGCATGAAGGATCTTTGATTGTGGCATGTGGGATCTAGTTCCCAGGGATCAGACCTGGGACCCCTGTATTGGGAGCTTGGAGTCTTAGCCACTGGGCCACCAGAGAAGTCCCTAAACTACTTTCTAATGCTGATGGTTATCTTGTGCTGATGGGCACCTAGGCTAATGGGAATGGATACATATTTGTTATTACTACAGAATAAAACCTTTCAAAGCATAGGTCTCTAGTGAAAAATTAATAAAGGAAGCCTTTGGTGGTAAAAATTTGGAGGGCTGGCCCGGAGCATCAGGTGAAGGCATTTCAGTTTAAATATACTTCTAAGTTTAGAATATACTTCTAGGCAAGAAGTATACTTCTAGGTTTCTGACCAAGAGAGTAATTCTAATGTACTCTCAAACCTTAAGTAAATGTAAATTTGTTATTGCATAGTATCAGTTCGGTTCAGTTCAGTTGCTCAGTCGTGTCCGACTATTTGCAACCCCATGAATCGCAGCACGCCAGGCCTCATTGCATAGTATGCTGCTGCTGCTGCTGCTAAGTCGCTTCAGTCGTGTCCGACTCTGCGACCCCACAGACAGCAGCCCGCCAGGTTCCGCCATCCCTGGGATTCTCCAGGCAAGAACACTGGAGTGGGTTGCCATTTCCTTCTCCAATGCATGAAAGTGAAAGGTGAAAGTGAAGTCGCTCAGTTGTGTCCTACTCTTAGCGACCCCATGGACTGCAGCCTACCAGGCTCCTCCGTCCATGGGATTTTCCAAGCAAGAGTACTGGAGTGGGGTGCCATTGCCTTCTCCAATTGCATAGTATAGATAGGTTTTAAACAAAGAATTCTCTTCTCTTAAAACACATTGGTAAGCCTTTCTTTATTGATATCATTTGAGTATTCCACATGTAATTATAATATTTATTATTCTCATGATAAATAATTGTCATTCATACATCATTGAGAAGTGAGTGTGATACATGGATGTAGTTTCTTAATTTTCTCCCCAGATTCCAATCAGTCTTCTAAATCGAGATGTGTAGATCTTTTTCATCCTGATGCTGCTTGGAGCAGAGTCCATTTCTGCTCCCACCTTTCCTTCTTCAGTTCAGTTCAGTTCAGTTGCTCAGTCGTGTCCGACTCTTTGCGACCCCATGAATTGCAGCACGCCAGGCCTCCCTGTCCATCACCAACTCCCAGAGTTCACTCGAACTCATGTCCATGAAGTCAGTGATGCCATCCAGCCATCTCATCCTCTGTCATCCCCTTCTCCTCCTGCCCCCAATCCCTCCCAGCATCAGAGTCTTTTCCAATGAGTCAACTCTTTGCATGAGGTGGCCAAAGTACTGGAGTTTCAGCTTTAGCATCATTCCTTCCAAAGATATCCCAGGGCTGATCTCCTTTAGAATGGACTGGTTGGATCTCCTTGCAGTCCAAGGGACTCTCGAGAGTCTTCTCCAACACCACAGTTCAAAAGCATCAATTCTTCCGTGCTCAGCTTTCTTTATAGTCCAACTCTCACATCCATACATGACTACTGGGAAAAACCATAGCCTTGACTAGACAAATCTTTGTTGGCAAAGTAATGTCTCTGCTTTTGAACATGCTATCTAGGTTGGTCATAACTTTCCTTCCAAGGAGTAAGCGTCTTTTAATTTCATGGCTGCAGTCACCATCTGCAGTGATTTTGGACTTAATTACTCAAAATTACTACCCTGCTTGTCTTCCAAATCTCTTCCTAGGAATATATCTGAAACTAAAAGAACAAATGCTGGTTAACAAGAGAGGGTTATCTGTTCCAGATCGATTTGCAGGTTTATCAGCAATCAAAACTCTAAACTCTAGGAAAATGCAAATTTTAATTAGTTAGTAAATGTAATTTTTTACAGATGCTCACAAATCTAAACCCCTGCATCTCCTTTGCCTCCTGGCTACTCACCTGGGTTTAGGTGTCTTCAGAATTGCCACATAAAATAAGAATCAAACTCTCCATCTTTCCCCTTCTGTGTTCACAGTTTCTCACCACCTCCATTCCTCAATTTTGTTCACCACCCCCATCCAACCAGCTTCAAGTCTCAGTGTCATCTGGCTTCCCCTCTCCATTGCTTTTCACATCCAATTGTTCAGCCAGCCGTGATGATTCTACCAAGAAATCACAGTCATTTTTCTACTCTGTTTCATGTGTGTTCTCACATCCCTGGAGCATACCCTCATCACCAAGACCCAGAGACTACGTTAGCCTCCTGACCCCCTTCAGTCTTTCTAGCACAGTGACAAAACATTAATTTTCTAGATCATGTCACTCCCATGCTCTAAGTTCTTTAATGAGATGTATTTCTCTATAGTCCTCAATCTTCTGACCCCAACAAACCTTCTGATCCTGTCTCTTTCTCTTCTTCCCTTTTATGCTGCCCACCTAGTTTTGTCCACTTTCTAAACATGTTAATATACTTCCATATTTTGTCTTTGGTCTTCCCTTAGAGTCTCCCCTCCCATAGGAGAAGTGGGCTCCACTGCTCATCTGTAAAAGATTTTTCTAATTTTCAACTGTTGGCTAACTTCCTCTTTTCTCCATGGCCTCTCTGGCTCCACTTTGTCTCTTCTCTGAACATTTAGAATCCTGATTCTCTTTGTCTTGTTTTTGTTGTTCAGTTGCTAAGTTGTGTCTGACTCTCTGCAACCCCATGGACTTCAGCACTCCAGGCATCCCTATCCTTCACTATCTCCTGAAGTTTGCTTAAACTCATGTCCTTTGAGTCGATGGTGCCATCCAACCATCTCGCTCTCTGTCACCCAATTCTCCTCCTACCCTCAATCTTTTCCCAGCATCAGGGTCTTTTCCAGTGAGTTGGCTGTTTGCATTAGGTAGTCAAAGTATTGGAACTTAAGCTTCAGCATCAGTCCTTCCAATGAATATTCAGGATTGATTTCCTTTAAATTGACTGGTTTTGATCCAAGGGACTCTCAAGAGTCTTCTCCAGCACCACAATTTGAAAGCATCAATTCTTTGGCTCTTAGCCTTCTTCATGGTCCAACTCTCACATCCATACATGACTACTGGAAAAACCATAGCTTTGACTGGACAGACCTTTGTTGGCAAAGTAATGTCTCTGCTTTTTAATATGCTGTCTAGGTTGGTCATAGCTTTTCTTCCAAGGAGCAGGCATATTTTAATTTTGTGGCTGCAGTCACCATCTGCAGTGGTTTTGGAGCCCAAGAAAATAAACTCTGCTACTCTTTCCATTGTTTCCCCATCTATTTGCATGAAGTGGTGGGACTAGATGCTATGATCTTTGTCTTTTGAATGCTGAATTTTAAGCCAGCTTGTCCACTCTCCTCTTTCTCCTTCATCAAGAGGCTCTTTAGTTCCTCTTTGCTTTCTGCCATTAGGGTGGTATCATCTGCAAATCTGAGGTTATTGATACTTCTCCCAGCAGTCTTGATTCCAGCTTATGGTTCATCCAGCCCGACATTTCACATGATGTACTCTGCGTATAAGTTAAACAAACAGGGTGACAATATATAGACTTGATGTACTCCTTTCCCAATTTTGAACCAGTCCATCATTCCATGTCTGCTTCCAGTTCCATTCCATGTCTGCCTGTTGCCCTGCATGCAGGTTTCTCAGGATGCAGGTAATGTGATCTGGTATTCCCATTTCTTTCAGAATGTGCTACAGTTTGTTGTGATCCACACAATCAAAGGCTTTAGTGTAGTTAATGAAGCAGACATAGATTTTTCTCTGGAATTTATCTACTTAATAGTTAAGTGTATATTATTCTGTTAGTTCTACTTTCTTAGTGAAGAGGGTTAAAAAATGTTATGTTAGGTATAACTGTGACCCCGTGTTGGCCTTCAACTGAAGGTGAATTGCAGGCCGATCCTTCTCTTTTGTGGAACAACAGGAGAAGCTGAAAAAGGGGAAAACTTCCTCTACACAAGGTCTGTGGGTTGGGAGGGTAGGCTGCAGAATCCTAGGAGAGAGGGCTGGGGAGGAGAGTAAGAGAACCAGGATCAACCAGAGTAGTTGATTTGAGAGATTTGATAAGAGTGAAATAGTTTGGGGGAGGGTTTTGGCAGTATAGAAATAAGTCTTATTATGTGCAGCATGGGACAAAATTCCCTTTACACCTCCTCAAGAGATCTTCAATAAAGACTTACAGTACTTTTACTGAAGATTGGTGTTTTCTCATGAAGTCAGGTTCTGCTTCATTTTTTGTGTGCTATGGACTGAATATATCCTCCTCAATTTCATATATTGAAGCCCTAATCCTTGTTGTGATTATTTAGAAATGGGGTCCTTGGGAGGTCCTTAGGATTAGATGAAATCATGAGGGTAGGGCACCCATGTTGGGGTTAGCGGCTTTATAAGAAGAGGAAGAGAGAGAGATTGCTCATTCCCTGCCACACGAGGGCTCAGAGACAAGACTGTCTGTAAACCAGGAAGGTGGCCCTTACTAGGAACTGAATCAGCCAGCACTCTGATCCTGGACTTCTGGCCACCAGAACTGTGAGAAACACAACTGTCTGTTGTGTGAGCCACCCAAGCTGTTGTATTTTGTTACAACAACATGAACCGACTAATACAATGTGAGACTGTGTTGTGATAGGCTTTCAGGTGAGGACCAGAAGGGCTAACTCTGTGCACACACACACACACATTCTTATCTAGTCTGTACATTCTTTTGGAACATTATCTTTGACTTCTTAGTATCTCATACGATGCAGTGGAGTAGTGTAAATATAAGAATCCCCTTGCTACCCTGGCTGTTGTCTTTGGCAATCCTGGACCTCTATGCCCCTCTTCACCCAGTTTCAATAGATCTGAGATCTGTCATGGTCTCCAGGACCTCTCCCAATGAGGTGTGTGGGTTCCAGTGACCATGCAAGGAGACACATTAGGGTTTGGGAAGAAAAGAACATGAACACATGCACACACTCACACAAAATCATCCTTTAGGATTTTAGTTTTTTGTATGTTTTATAATATACATGCCAAGTAGAATAAGCATATAGTGGACGCTTCTTGGTAATTACAGTATTGGAATTAAAATCTCCTTTGAGAGAATGTAGTTAAGGATTCCCAAAGAAGAATTTGCTTCAGGGAGCTGGTCACTTTAGAAATAAAGATTCTGAGGGCCTGTCTCAGTCCTACCACCTCAGCCTGGAGCGTGTTAGGGGCAGGAACGTGAAATTTAATAAAATCCCTAGTTCATCCCGAAGCAACCCCCTCATGGTTCAGTTTCTCACTGCAATCTAACCCCTCCTTTTCTTGAAGAGGAAAGTGACTCTTGAAGGAATAAAGAGAGTTGCCAAGGACACAGCAGATTTGTAGCAAAGTCCAGACCCATGTCGTCTGTCTTCTAACCCTGTGCTTGCTCCATCTCACATAAAACATGGTTGAATTTCAAGCTCCAGGCATAGCTTCCTAGCATTTCCCAGACTCTCTCTTCGCCCATTCTATCACTCTGGATGCTTCCCAGGGGTTTATTATCTGTGGAAAGATATCCAGAATGATGTCATTAATATCATTGCTAGCAGAGTCATGCAGAAACCGAGAAAGTTCAAGCTGCAGCATGTTATGTTGCACAAATGACTTGATTTCCAGATGGAACTCACAGGGGGCAAAATTTTAAAACCACTAAGTCATGTTGATTGTGATTAGCAATGCAAAAGCATGTGAGCTTTTGAAGATGTAAGAAACATAAGAGGAGGACCTCTTGCAAACCCATTTTCAGCATAGGTGGAGTCAAGGCATAGTGGCCCTGGCAATTACAATGGAGAATTAAGAAGGAACAGCTTCAGAGAGTTTGCTGATAGATTTGTTATCTCTTTCTGTGGAACAAATTACCTCAAAATTTAGCGACTTTTAACACCACACATTTATTATCTCATAGTTTCTGTGGGTCACCAGTTGGGCACTGCTTAGCTAAGTGCCTCAGGCTCAGTGTCTCTCACAGCTGCTATCAAGGTGTTGGCTGGGGTTGCAGTCTCAGCTGAAGACTTCCAAGCTCACTCAAGTGGGTGTTAGCAGAATTTAGTTCATCCAGGACTATTGGACTGAGGGCCTTAGGTCCTTAATGGCTGTTGGCCTGAGACCTCCCTCGGGTCCTTGCCATGGGGCCTCTCACAGGGCAGTTCAGAACATGGTGGCTGGCTTCCAGCAGTCTGAGCAGGCAGGAGAGCCAGAAAGGGCAAACAAGATAGAATCCAGGGTCTTTTTGCAGTTTAATATTGGAAATGATGTCCCTCCCATCAGCCCTGCCATTCACCAGGTCCAGCCCACACTCAAGGGGAAGGGATTACCCAGGGGTGTGAGTACCAGGAGGTGGGGCTCATTGGGGGCCATCTTGGAGGCTGCTGACCATGCCTGTGGGAGGACTAGGTGGAGATACCCAGCAGGAACACGGACATCTGAGTTGGAAGCTCTAGGGAGATATCTGGACTGCAGATACAGATCTGGGAGTTAGAAGCATTTTATGAGCAGGAGGTGAAATCATGGGAATAGATAGTCAGCCAAGAAGAACATTTTTTTTAAAAAAGGTATTCACTAATTACTACTACTATTATTCTACTATTAACTACAAATTGTTAACTTCTTAGAGAAACTTCAGACTGAGAGTAAAAACAAAAACGTGTAGAAAAAGATAAATGTCACCAACCAAAGCTACTTGTCACTCCTAATGTGATTTAAAACTTTCAGATTAGGCCATAAAAATCTGGGCTAGGGCATGTGGCTTTTCCTGTTATGATTAGAATATTATTAAGATTCTGAGAAAAAGCTCATTCCCCCCAAAAATTCCATAAAATAGGTGACTAATTGAAAACTGGAAGGTCTCCTGATGAAGAAAAATAGTCCAGTTCATTTTCTATCAGTTTTAAGCTACAAATCTCATGGATCTCAGTGTTTCCAAGTTTGGGGTAGTGAATATTATAAATATTCATATAATATGATTAATGGTAGTCATTTACAGGCCGACTCCCACAGGTCCACGATACACCTCCCCTTGGTAAACACCCAGCCCAGGGCGTGTCACAGAAGCCTTGGAGAGCTAAAAGGATGTCACAGTGAAGGATGAGAAAACACGTCCTATGTCCCCTTTGGCCCATGATCTTTTCTCCCTCTGTGCCTTTGCCTCAGGCTCATTTCTTCCTTCTGGAATGTTCTACCCAGACAGTTCTATGCAGCCAAATCCTACCCTCCCTTCAAAGCTCTGCTCAGATTTTGTCTTTTCCACTAAGGCTTCCTGACTGGACCACCCCACCCCACCTCCCTCCTCTCTGGACTCCTGCTTTGGTGCCACTCATTTTTGAAGACCAATGGCTGGGGTCACTTACTCTGCTTGCTTTTATCTTATTCATCAGGGGTTGGCAAACTATGGCTTGTGTGGCAAATATGTCCTCAGTGTCTGTTTTTATATGACTTGCACTTGCAGAGTTGTTATTGCATTTTTAAATTGTTGAGAAAGCTTGAAGAATAGTATTTTGTTTCATGCAAGAATGATATGAAATTCAAATTCAAAGTCCATAAAGTTTTATGTTGGTCAATAAAATGCTTGTGGAAATTTGCTCTCTTTTGCCTCTCGGCCCACAAAAGCTTAAAATATTTAGTATCTGTCACTTTGTAGGAAGTTCGCTGACCCCTGCTACAGGCACTCAATTCCTGCCTCCTGAGAGAGGGTGTAGCCCTTTGGGGAGGACACAGTTCTGACACTTTCTGGTGGCTTCTGCAGAGCCTGTCATGGTCTGGAGCACAGAGTTGGTGTTTAGTAAATACTGTTGAATGGAGCTGAGAGGGAATGTGTTTTTAATTTGAGATGGATACAGTGTTATGTCCTTTCTTGCTGTCCAGGCCTTTTCTTTATTCCCCTCTGCTGTTGGGCTGGTATCTGTTATGTCTGGTAGAAAAAATGACAGGGAATACCAGGGTGGGTCACAGAACTCATGGAAAACACAAATGAAATGAAGTCTGGGAACCAGAGGTTTTGTTTTGGGTGGAGAGGAACTGTTTGCTTTGGGGGATTGAGGTAATGAAAGTTATTTCAATAACATAATTTAACAGTTGTACACACTTTCTGCCAGAAGTACAGCTAGGCAGACCTCACCCAGGGACCCCATCTGCAACATGCAAAGGGTAAACGCTGAGTGTCAAGCAGAGCACAAAACTATAATACACACCTTGGTTCTACTATGTTAAAATACACCATATGGTCAAAGACTGGAGGGGAACTGAAGAAGTACAAATTGTTGTGTTAGGGTGATAGGATTATGGGAAAATCCTTTTTAAAAGAACACTTTTCTTTAGTGGCTGAAGTATTTCTACAACAAACAAAACTTCTGAATATGATTACAATGAAAAAAATTTTTTTAATTTATTTTTTTATTGAAGCATAGTTGGTTTACAGATTATGGCAGTTTTATGTATACAATTAAAATGAAAAATTCTGTTCCTTCTCTAGCATGCAGAATTTTTACCTGTTTCTTTTTTTTCTCTTTTTCACCTTCCCCCTCTCTAAGATAATTTTACAGCGAAGTGGGAACGTCTTAGGATCCTGACTATAAATACAGACACAGACATGTACAAATAAAAGAGACATTGATTTGTATAATTTTAGATTGTTCTCAATTAAACTCTAAACTACTAAAACATTAAGTGGGAAGAACATTACTAACCTTCCACTTAACACAGTACCTACACAACCAGGGCTTAATCAATGGTAGTTGTCACTATAAAGCCCTCTTCCTGTGCCCTACATTTTGTAATTCCTCTAGACAGAAAGGGCATCTCCGTCATGGTTGAATCCTTATTTTCTGACATAATGTCTGGCACACAGTGCCTGGCTTTTAATTAAAATGGTTAAGTGAATAAACAAACAATAATATTAAAACGTGGGGGGATATAACATGGAGGTACTCTGCTAGTAAGAAGGACTAGTTTGCATCTGCTAATTCCAAATTCCCAGTCCATCCTTTTCCCACCTCTGTCCCCATTGGCAAGCACCAGTCTATTCTCTACATTCGTGATTCTGTTTCATAGATAGGAGAAGGCAACTTAATTCTACCTTTAGTTCTTTTTCAAGCCAAGACCCATTCATTCATATCATGTCCCAAGAGGGAGTGATGGACACAGAAGCACAACCAGGCAATGTTACTCTGTCTATGGCTGGAGGGTTTAGGTCTTTGCTTAACACACAGAGTGATAAAGAAGCCTGAGGTGAGGTTTTGAAGTAGCCATCATATCACCCTCTTGAAAGTAAGTTAATGCATCTGTTTGCTTATTCAACAAATACTCTTCGAGTCCCTGTTATGCACACAGAATTGTTCTATGTGATGGGGATGTGAGGAGCTAGAAATGGACACAAAGAGGCAGGGAAGTTGACTTAGTATCCTTTCACTTCCTAGGAGATCTTAGTGACTGCTGCATGGGATAAATGGAGCTCTCAAATAGGATGCAATAGGTTCAGATTGCAGTGAAGCTCCATGGATGAAACCTTGGCTTCCCAGGAGACATCAGGGAAGTTTTATGGATACAGGGAGTGGCTCCAGTTTACCACAAAGATTTAACTGAGATTTTGTGACAGATGGATGAAGTGATGAAATGAAAAGTACCCTTAACTTGTTGTCAAAGGCATTGTTTTGAATCCAGCCATGACTCTATTTCTAGTTCTATGAGAATAAGCAAATGTCTCATATTTCTGAATGTGATTTTATTCATCTATAAAACTGAGACAGAAATATTTCCCCACAAGTTTGTATTAGTTATCTATCCCTGTTTACTCGACTGTCCTAATAATTAAGTGGCATAAAACTATAATGAAAATTATGTGTGTGTGTGTGTGTATGTGTGTGCGTGCTTAGTTGCTCCGTTGTATCCGACTCTTTGTGACCCTTTGGACTGTAGTCCATCAGGCTCCTCTGTCCATGGCATTTTCCAGGCAAGAATACCAGAGTGGGTTGTCATTTCCTTCTCCAGGGGATCTTCCTGACCCAGGGATCGAACCTGTGTCTGTCTCCTGTGTCTCCTGCATTGCAGGCAGATTCTTTACCTACTGAGCCATATATTTATTCTGTAAATTCACTGGGCAAGTGTTCTGCTGATCTGCTAGGATCACGTGTTGTTGTTGTTCAGTTACCAAGTCATGTCCAACTCTTTGCAATCCCATGGACTGCAGCATGCCAGGCCTCCCTGTCCCTCACCATCTCCTGGAGTTGGCCCAAGTTTATGTTCATTGATGCCATCCAACCATCTCACCCTCTGTCACCCTTTTCTCCTTCTGCCTTCAATCATTCCCAGCATCAGAGTCTCTTCCAGTGAGTTGGCTCTTTGCATTAAGTGGCCAAAGTACTGGAGCCTCAGCTTCAGCTTCAATCCTTCCCGTGAATATTCAGGGTGCCTTTAGGATTGACTGGTTTGATCTCCTGGCTGATCAAGGGTCTCTCAAGAGTCTTCTCCAGCACCACTGTTCAAATGCATCAATTCTTTGGCTCTCAGCCTTCTTTATGGTCCAACTCTCACATCCGTACATGACTACTGGAAACACCATAGCCTTGACTATACGGTCCTTTGTCAGCAAACTGCTGTCTTTGCTTTTTAATACACTGCCTAGGTTTGTCATAACTTTCCTTCCAAGAAGCAATCGTCTTTTAATTTCATGGCTGCAGCCACCATCCGCAGTGATTTGAGCCCAAGAAGAGGAAATCTGTCACTGCTTCTACCTTTTCCCCTTCTATTTGCCATGAAGTGATCTCTTCAAGAAAATTAGAGATACCAAAGGAACATTTCATGCAAAGATAGGCTCGATAAAGGACAGAAATGATATGGACCTAACAGAAGCAGAAGATATTAAGAAGAGGTGGCAAGAATACACAGAAGAACTGTACAAAAAAGATCTTCATGACCCAGATAATTACAATGGTGTGATCACTGACCTAGAGCCAGATATCCTGGAATGTGAAGTCAAGTGGGCCTTAGAAAGCATCACTACAAACAAAGCTAGTGGAGGTGATGGAATTCCAGTTGAGCTATTCCAAATCCTGAAAGATGATGCTGTGAAAGTGCTGCACTCAATATGCCAGCAAATTTGGAAAACTCAGCAATGGCCACAGGACTGGAAAAGGTGTTTTAATTCCAATCCCAAAGAAAGGCAATGCCAAAGAATGCTCAAACTGCCGCACAATTGCACTCAACTCGCACGCTAGTAAAGTAATGCTTAAAATTCTCCAAGCCAGGCTTCAGCAATATGTGAACCGTGAACTTCCTGATGTTCAAGCTGGCTTTAGAAAAGGCAGAGGAACCAGAGATCAAATTGCCAACATCCGCTGGATCATGGAAAAAGCAAGAGAGTTCAAGAAAAACATCTATTTCTGTTTTATTGACTATGCCAAAGCCTTTGACTGTGTGGATCACAATAAACTGTGGGAAATTCTTTAAGAGCTGGGAATACCAGACTACCTGATCTGCCTCTTGAGAAATCTGTATGCAGGTCAGGAAGCAACAGTTAGAACTGGACATGGAACAACAGACTGGTTCCAAATAGGAAAAGGAGTACGTCAAGGCTGTATATTGTCACCCTGTTTATTTAACTTATATGCAGAGTACATCATGAGAAACGCTGGACTGGAAGAAACTCAAGCTGGAATCAAGATTGCCGGGAGAAATATCAATAACCTCAGATATGCAGATGACACCACCCTTATGGCAGAAAGTGAAGAGGAACTAAAAAGCCTCTTGATGAAAGTGAAAGTGGAGAGTGAAAAAGTTGGCTTAAAGCTCAACATTCAGAAAACGAAGATCATGGCATCTGGTCCCATCACTTCATGGGAAATAGATGGGGAAAGAGTGGAAACAGTGTCAGACTTTATTTTTCTGGGCTCCAAAATCACTGCAGGTGGTGACTGCAGCCATGAAATTAAAAGACGCTTACTCCTTGGAAGGCAAGTTATGACCAACCTAGATAGCATGTTCAAAAGCAGAGACATTACTTTGCCAACAGAGGTCTGTCTAGTCAAGGCTATGGTTTTTCCTGTGGTCATGTATGGATGTGAGAGTTGGACTGTGAAGAAGGCTGAGCACCAAAGAATTGATGCTTTTGAAGTGTGGTGTTGGAGAAGACTCTTGAGAGTCCCTTGGACTGCAAGGAGATCCAAGCAGTCCATTCTCAAGGAAATCAGCCCTCGGATTTCTTTGTAAGGAATGATGCTGAAGCTGAAACTCCAGTACTTTGGCCACCTCATGCAAAGAGTTGACTCATTGGAAAAGACTCTGATGCTGGGAGGGATTGGGGGCAGGAGGAGAAGGGGACGACAGAGGATGAGATGGCTGGATGGCATCACTGACTCGATGGACTTGAGTCTGAGTGAACTCCGGGAGTTGGTGATGGACAGGGAGGCCTGGCGTGCTGCGATTCATGGAGTCGCAAAGAGTCAGACACGACTGAGCGACTGATCTAATCTGATGGGACCAGATGCCATGATCTTAGTTTTTTCTAAAATTGAGTTTTAAACTGGCTTTTTCACTTTCTTCTTTCACCCTCATCAAGACTCTTTAGTTCCTCTTTGCTTTCTGCCATTAGAGTGGTATTATCTGTATAGCTGAGGTTGTTGATATTTCTCCCCACAATCTTGATTCCAGCTTGTAACTCATCCAGCCCAGCCTTTTGTATGATGTGCTCAGCATCAGTTAAATAAACAGGGTGACAGTAAAGAGCCTTATTGTACTTCTTTCTCAATTTTGAACCAGTCAGTTGTTCCATATAAGATTCTAACTTTGGCTTCTTGACCTGCATACAGTTTCTCAGACAGGTATTATGGTCTGATATTTCCATTTCTTTAAGAGTTTTCCACAGTTTGTTATGATCCACACAGCCAAATGCTTTAGCTTAGTCAATGAAACAGAAGCAGATGTGTTCTGGAATTCCCTTGCTTTCTCTATGATCCAACGAATGTTGTCAATTTGATCTCTGGTTCCTCTGCCTTTTCTATACCTAGCTTGTACATCTGGAAGTTCTCAATTCAAGTACTGCTGAAGCCTATCTCAAAGGATTTTGAGCATAATCTTACTAGCATGAGAAGTGAATGCCATTTGCTGATAGTTTGAGCATTCTTTAGTACTGCCCTTCTTGGAAACTGGGATGAAGATGGGCCTTTTCCAGTCCTGTGACCACTGCTGGTTTTTCCAAATTTGTTGACGTATTGAATGCAGCACTTCAATAGCATCATCTTTTAGGATTTTAAATAACTCTGCTGGAATTCCATCACCTCTACTAGCTTTATTGGCAGCAGTGCTTCCTGAGGCCCACTTGACTTCACACTCAAGGATGTCTGACTCTAGGTGAGTGACCACACCATTGTGGTTATCTGGGTCATTAAGATCTTTTTTGTACAGTTTTCCTGTATTTCTTGCCATCTCTTCTTGATCTCTTCTGCTTCTTTTAGGTGTTTACTGTTTCTCTTCTTTATTGTGCCCATCTTTGTGTGAAACGTTCCCTTGGTATCTCCAATTTTCCTGAAGAGATCTCTAGTCTTTCCCCTTCCGTTGTTTTCCTCTATTTCTTTGCAGTGTTCTTTGAAGAAGGCATTCTTGTCTCTCCTTCCTATTCTCTGTAAGTCTGCATTTAGTTGCGTATACCCTTCCTTTTCTCCCTTGCTTTTCGCTTCTCTTCTTTCCTCAGCTATTTGTAAGGCCTCCTCAGACAACCACTTTGCATTCTTGCATTTCTTTCCTTTGGGATGGTTTGGTCACTGCCTCCTGTACAATGTCATGAACCTCTGTCCATAGTTTTCAGGTAGTCTGTCTACCAAATCTGATGGCCTTGAATCTATTCATTACCTCCCATGTATAATCATGAGGGATTTGATTTAGGTCATATCTGAATGCCTGAGTGGTTTTCCCCACTTTCTTTAGTTTAAGCCTGACTTTTGCTATAAGGAGGTGATAATCTGAACTACAGTCAGCTCCTGGTCTTGTTTTTGCTGTCTGTATAGAATTTCTCCATCTTTTGCTGCAAAGAATATAATCAATCTGATTTTGTTATTGACTGTTCGGTGATGTCTAAGTCATCTCTTGTGTTGTTGGAAAAGTGTATTTGCTCTGACCAGTGCGTTCTCTTGGCAGAATTCTCTTAATGTTTGCCCTACTTCATTTTGTACTCAAGGCCAAATTTGATCCCATATGTAGCTTCATTTAATTGATGAGGATCTCAGATTAGCTGGGACATACTTTTTCATCCTGAACTTCTTAAAGCCATGGCCATTTCAGGGTAGCAGCTAAGAATTTGAAGGAGGAATCTGCTAGGTCTGTTAAGGCTTGGCTTTGGAAGTCAGGAGGAACCTGAGCAGACTCTTTTAGGATTGGTGGAGTTTTTTTAAATTAAGAGGGGAGATAAGGGATTTCTAGCCCCATAGACCAAAGAGTATGATAAGTTTTCAAGAGAGGTGGCTCCTGAATCATCTGGCATCAAGAATATCTTATTGCAAATACATAATTTTCTTTATTTGTGACTGAATTTTGTTACCGGTAGCACACTGCTCTAATGTGTGTTGATTGCCTGGATTGGTGTGTTTCCTGTATATTTAAAAGAAATCTCTTTTACCAATCTCTCTTTTTTTAGAAATCTCCTTTTCCCCCTTTCCCTCCAACTCTTTAGTTAAGCCATGACACTTATGCTCAAAAAGGGGAGTATGCGACCTAGGGCTCCCATCTAACGTGAAGAGGAATTAGAGAGTCTTTACTGGAGGAAGGGACCAAGGAGGAAAAAAGAGGGCTAAGGCCTAAAGAAAGCATTTAATCTAAATCTCTCCTTTAGAGGTGAAACCCTGGAAAGCAGTTTAGGGATAGGGTAGAAGGTAATACAAATGTCCAGAAGTGCTGGAATGTTCAGACTTGCAGGGCACCAGGGTTTGCTCTTTGCTTCATGAGCAAAAACCTTAGAAAAGCCCCATGTTCAGCTGCTGCTGTCCAACACATCACTGAGCAGAGTACTCAGAGTAGAGTGTCTCACATGCTGCTGGAGTATAGAGAAAACAGGCAGTTTCTGGATTCCCCAGAGGGTGCAGAACAGTCCAGAAAATTGGTGGGCAGGACAGGGCCTCCGCAGATCTCCAGTCTAACTATTTCTCTTGAGCCATGGTCCCTCTGCCTAGACTTTTTTCCCACTCAGAATACCACCCTTACCTCTTCCTACCTTGGGGGAGCTTTTAAAAATGCCTGGGTTATGGCTCCACTCCAAACTATTTAAATCAGAATCTCCAGGGGTTGAGTCCTGGTGTCCGATTTTTTGCAGGTTCCCAGGTCATTCTACTGTATAGCCCGGGTTGAGAACTACTACCCTAATTGAAGTTTAGGCATGTGTTTGGATTTAAGTTAAACATCACTTCCTTAAGAAAACCTTCGCTGATCAGCCACAACCTAGGTCAAGTACTCCTATTACATGTCCTCCGGATAACCAGGACTTCTTCCTCTTGGCATTTAAAAGTTGAGTCATCATTTGTTTCACATCTGCCTTTCCTTGTAGACTACTCTGTGAGGGGAGAAACATTTCTGCCTTGCTTACCCAGGAACTTGGTTCAACCATGCACCAACTGGTTCACAATTGGTATCCAGTAAATGCATCCTGAACAGAGGCTTGCCTTTACTCAGTCTTGGGTGTGTGATCAAGGCTTCAATTCATGAATCTGCTAAGAGGATTTTAATAGGGCTATGACTTTAAATAGGCTCCATGTTTTCATCTTGGAGACCATGGTGTCATGACACTTCAGCAGACTCATCATCACCATTACAACCCTGTGTAGCCAACATTACTCTTGCCATCTTACAAGTGGAAAGAAGTTAAATAACTTGCCCAGGTCCCTACAGTCTATTGCCTGGGCACAAATAATTGCTGGTAAGGAAAACCCCTTTCAACAGGATTTCTGTTAGTTTGTGCTGAACTCTTATTTCTGTCTTGACAGCTGGTGGCTACTACACTGGGGATTTTCTGGGGGTCTCCAGTTTCAGTGCCTAGGGCCCCTTTCCCCTAAGGAAATCGACTGCGATTTCCTGCCCTACTATCCTCTTACAGGGTGCAGGCAACATGAGGCCTTGCCTATAGAAGGATATCATAAATGGAGTATTCTTCAAAGTCACCATGCTGTGTTTATCCTGGAGAGGCAGGTGTGTGTGTGTGTGCGTGTATATAAGAGAGAGAGAATAGGAACGTCTGGGGAGGCGCAAGAAGGTCCTCCACGAGAAGCCTAGGATTACTTGTGGGCTGGGCCCGAGGACTGTCCCTTCACTGCCTCCACCCCAAATCCCAGGTTCCAACATTCACAGGCCTCTGGGTCGGAATCCCACTCAGACTCTTGAGGTATCTTGGGTTCAGCCTGGGTGACTTGAACTGAAGCTCAGAACCGTGCCTCCTCCCTCGCCTGCACATCAGCCTCTGAGTCCACAGCAGGGGCCCCCCTGACTTGCCCTGCCCCGGCGTTCGGCCTCTGCTCGGTGCCCGGCCCCAGAGGCGCAGTGAGGGGGCCACCGGGCAGACGGAGATGGGTCTCCTTTAGCGCTGGGGCCTCCAAGCTGCCCTCTCCAGCGCGCATTCTTGGTACAGGTGGGACAGCTTCACGCGCCGGCCGGGCTTCCCAGATCACAGGAGAGGCTAATCTCGGATCTAGATCTCCCAGCCGCGGAGCGGATGAAACCGCTACTCGATTTCTTCCCGTTCCCTTAACTCCTCACCCCAAAACGCAAAATCCCAGGCTGGGCAGGACCGGATCACCTCTGCCTCCTCCCATTGCGCCAATCCTGCGAGCGAGAGAGGCCCCCGCGCCTAGGCGGTGGCTGGCAAAGGGGAGTGGAAAGGGAGGATGGATGGGGCCGAGGGGTGGAGTGGTGATGAGGGGGATGTAGGAGGGGGTGTCATTTTCTTTTTCTTTCTTTTTTTTTTTAAAGTATTTCTCTCGCGAGAAACCGCTGCGCAGACGATACTTGAAGAGGTGGGGAAAGGAGGGGGCCGCAGGAGCGGCGGCAGAGACTGTGGGTGCCGCAGGCAGACAGGCGGCCACAGCTGGGACAGCTGCGGGTGGAGTGGGGCAGCGGCTGCCGCGGCCAAGACCGAGGAACAGCCGCCGCCGCCGCCTTGGGAGCCGGATCCGCCGCTTCTCTAGTGGGTGCAGCCAGGGTCCCCATAGGGATCGGGCGGCCGCCGCGGCTGGGGCTCCAGCCACGGAGGCTTTTGCGTTTGCGCCGCGCCGAGGGCAGAGACAGGGACTGGGGTGAGGGGCTGTCCCGGAACGTCCAGAGCTGGCGCTGGCCCTCCCCTGCCTGACAGCTTCCTGGCCCGGGGCTCCTGGTGCCGGGCTCGGCGTCAGATGCAGAGGGGTGGTGGCAGTGCCCGGAGCCGGCCGGGGATGGCGCGGCGGGCTTCCAGCCCGGCGGCTTGGCGGAGAGGACAGACTGGGGAGCTGGGGCGTCAGAGCGCGCATTGCGCGCAATTCGTGCTAGTAAAAAATACACCCAGCGAGCTCGTCCCGGGGTTTAGATCTGCTCAGGACATGGGGACATTTGCAGCGCTTTTTTCAGGCGGCGCCCGGGAGGCCAAGGGGTTGGCTGGAACCGATGCCGCCGGGGGCCTGGGCTTTTCAGCCAGCTGTGGACCAAACGGTCTTCACTTACCCAAAGTAACTGCGCCACGCGCAGGCGGTGCGCGGGTTGGGCTCGGGAATGGGGACCCTGAGGCTTCAGCATCTTGATGCCCTGAATGTCTCCCCCCGCCTCGGCGATTTGTCTGTTGCAGCTGGCAGGGGCCGCCTGAAGTGGGAGCAGCGCCTGGAGAAGGCGGGAGGAGCCCGGCCCGGGGGACGGGCGGCGGGAGAGCGGGACCCCGGCGGCGCGGCGCGCTCCAGGGCGCAGCGGCGGCCGCGGACACAGCCCGGGGCGCGGCGAGAGGCGGCGGGAACCCGCGGCCGCTCGGCATCATGCGGCGAGGGGGGCTGCTGGAGGTCGCCCTGGGATTTACCGTGCTCTTAGCGTCCTACACGAGCCATGGGGCGGATACCAATTTGGAGGCTGGGAACGTGAAGGAAACCAGAGCCAACCGGGCCAAGAGAAGAGGTGGCGGAGGACACGACGCGCTTAAAGGGTAATGGATCGGGCCAGCTGCTTTGGTGTGGGTGTCCCCTTCCTCTTTTCCCGAGTATCAAGATCCAGAGGAACTGACAGGGTCGATTCTCGACAGTAGAAGAATTCTTATTAAGACTTCCTGGGAGCACCTTAGAGATGCAAGGGTTACCTAGTCCTCGCTGCAGTTCCTGGCCAAACCACCTTGCTTCTACTTTTTATGGATTTCTGCCCCAGAGTAGAGGTCACGGCTAAAAGGAATCTTGGGCCATTGTCGAGGCTGATTTGGGGAGGCGAGGAGGGTTCTTTGAGGAAGAAGGGGAGGAGCTGCTACTGAGAAGAGGGGCAGCCCATCCTTTCCCTTCATACCAATTCCGGTTGTGTGTAGGGATAGCAATTGCATGGTGGGCATCTTAGTGGATGCTCTGTTTGTAGGGGAGCAAGGAAAGAAAGGAATTTCAAGGACAGCCATTCAGAGGAGACACATAGCTAATAGTTGGTTCTCCTTGAAGTTGCGCTTATTAAAATTAGGGACTGAGTTTTTCCTTTAGATGTCTACACTGGAAGCAGAGCAGGGCAAGTGTTTCTGAGAACTAGTTTTGCCGTTTTAAGAAGCTCCTTATTTCATGGGGGCAGTAATGCTGCTGTGGCAGGCTTTGAATGAGTGTTTTTAACCAGTCGTGTGTGTGTGTGTGTGTGTGTGT
Organism: Bos mutus; assembly: GCF_027580195.1. Taxonomy (NCBI): domain Eukaryota; kingdom Metazoa; phylum Chordata; class Mammalia; order Artiodactyla; family Bovidae; genus Bos; species Bos mutus. The sequence goes on along the minus strand of NC_091626.1, from coordinate 47,084,723 downwards.
GTGTGTGTGTGTGTGTTACCCACATGTAGTTGAACATTTCGCCAGTCTCCTATGCCCCTATTACAGAAAATGTTTCAGCAGGAAGTATTTAAATTAGGCAGGTTGACTGCATAAATATTGTCAGTTTCCTGAATCAAAGAAGGGTGGGAGTGCCCTTCCCTTAAAATTGTTCAGATTGGAAGAGCAGTATCTCTGAGAGTGTTTAAATTCAAGCCTCCATAGAAGCAGCAGGATGGATTGTAAATGACCCATTTTGTCTCTTTGGAGGATTCTGTAATGAATCCAGAGAGTAAATACACAGAGGTTTCTGTTAACTTGTTGCTCTTTTAAATATTTTTTTAAAATTTTAATTGTTTAATTGGGATATAGTTGTTTTACAATGTCGTGTCAGTTCTGTCGGACAGTAAGGTGAATCAGTTATACGTGTACATATATCCACTCTTTTTTAGACTTCCTTCCCATTTAAGTCACTACGGAGCATTGTTGTTCTTTTTTGAGTAGTTATGCAGTTTGACCACATGGCCCTGAATGATCAAATGATGGTGTCCACTTGGATATGTGGCTGAACCTTTCACATATTCTTTTTTGTTATGGGTTGTTTTAATTATATGTATGTAGTGAAATTTGTGTCTGTATGGCCCAGGTACAGAAAGAAAAAAGTCCAGTAAACTGAACAGATGAGTTTTTGAGTGCTGGTCCAGATCTGGGGCAACACAGTGGTCAGAGCTAAGCACTTAGACCTTGGTGATATATGCAGGATTTTCTGACCCCAGGAAACAGTTATGATTAACTTAGTCCCATCTTGGTCTTTGTGGAAAATAAATCAAGAATTCCAACAAGTGTTGGAAAGGAAATTTGCTTATCATATTAAGCCTGATACTGATCAGACAGCAGATATTTTTTGCCCTGTGTGCATGGCCCGTGGCAAGTTCGGTAAATGGACTGAAACTCTGATTTTCATCCATTCTCGAAAGGACCTGATTTAGTCTAGCATTTTTCCTTAAAAAAATATATTTCTGCTATATATATATATATATATATATATATATTATTTAGAAGCTAAGCTTGACAGCATTGCTCCTAGGGAGAGATAGGAAGTGGAGGGTTTAATTCTGTGGATGAAGGTCTGCAGGGAGACATTAGGCCTGGCCAGACATTTGTCTCATCTCTCTGGGCTATCACCAACCAGCCTGTTTCCTCGGGAGGCACTGACTCAATGTGAAAACAGAAACTAAGCCTTGCTTTGTTGCTTCACAGGATGTCCATGCTTTTACTCACATCAACACTTGTTTTTTCTGTTTTACATTTTTTTTAAGTTTATAAAGAAACACTTCTCTGTGTTTAGTTAGTATGTAGTTGTTGAGATTTTGCATATATATCAAAAATTTAGCAAATAATTATAACTAACCTTTGTAGCATGACTATATATTAATATACTATAATAATGAACCTTTATAATATAAAGGTTTTTATTTTTATAAATCTTCTGTTATTTATAATGTTATATGTATATAATGTATGCATTATATATATATACATATTTGAGGTAAAAATTAAACTTTAAAAGGATATACAATTTAAAATATTTCCTGCCTACCTCTCAGAGACTGTTTTCTTATGTATTTTTCTAGAAATAGCATAATACATGTACAAATATAATATATTCATATATATATATAATCACTTAGATATGTGTGTATATCCTTTTTAATGTCTGAAATGTACTATACATACTGTTCCCAACCTGTCTTACTTTTGTATATCTTTACTGCATCCTTCTATCAACTCATAGGGATCTACCTCATGTGTTCTCTTGGCGTACAGAATCCCGTAATATGGCTGGAACAGTTTCCTAATGATGGCTCTTTAGATTATATTAAAGTTTTTGCTGTTACCAACATTCTTCTACCTGCATGTTGGTGCCCATGTGCATTTATGTGTAGTATAAATTGATGAAGGAAAATATAATTGCTGTTTATCAAAGGTCTTCCCATAGGTTTGAAACGAATGCTGACTCTGTTCTTAAATTTGAATAGCTTTTAAAATGTATTCTCTCTGCTTATTGCTATTACAATCTCACATGAATAAGTCTTTAACCACGCCATGCATATGTATACATTATATGCATGACATGCATATGCATATACATCATATGCATATGCATCATATGCATGTGGCATATACAACCACACCATGATGATGTATACATCATCAGGAAGAGCAGTCGTGTGTTCCATTTTTCCAGTTATTGCTTAAAACTCCTATTTTGGCTAGTTGAAATATTAGCAGCTTCAAAATCAACCTCTTTGACTACAGTGAAACCTATTTGCCATTTTGATGTACAGTTTATGAAATGAAAGTAATCTGAAATCCCCAAGTCTGCCTGATGCCCAGTTGGTGGCAGCAACTTTCAGCACCTCACTAAATATTTCCTCTATTTAAAAGGTGCTTTAAGCTCATCAGTGTCTGCCACCCATTTGTCTGGGCTCTCCTACAAGTTACTGTCTTCTTGTCCTTCTCTGATGTGACAGGTGACCGCAGAATTTGCCTGGGTATTCTTCTTGGGATATGTAGTCCTTTCCTGTCAGCTTCCTCGAGTCCCTGCCTAGGGACCTGCATGGTTTTCCCCTCTTTGGGTATGTAGTCCTAGCTTGTCCTTCTCTCCTCCCATCCTGTTGCAGGTGTTTTTTTTTTTTTTTCCTCTCTTCCCACTGGGCAGCAGAAGTTGTTCCACAGTGGAAATTTAAGCATCCTCAAGTTTCTTCCCAGCTTTCACTGTGTTTTCTTAGAGTAAATCGCCAATTTCTGTTTTTACAGGAAATCCTTATTTTTTTATGGAATGAGTGTGGTCCCTATTCACTCTGCAAAAATTGCATTTCTCTCTATTTTGAAATGAGGATTTTGCAAGTTTTAAAAACGTTTTCAAGTAATAAATGTATAATAATTTTTGTTTGCCTGGGCACAGCTTAACATGTGTGAAATGACTTTATGAGACATAATAAAATCCTAGCTTTATCGTTTGAATTTCAGGTCACAAGAATTTTCTCAGCTAAATTCTTAACTTCTGTGATTAGGCAAAAAGTGCGAGACAATCTAATTTTAAAAACACATAGCTCTACTTGAATAGCAATAGTCCAACCAGTCCATCCTAAAGGAGATCAGTCCTGGGTGTTCTTTGGAAGGACTGATGCTAAAGCTGAAACTCCTTTACTTCAGCCACCTGATGTGAAGAGTTGACTCATTGGAAAAGACTCTGATCCTGGGAGGGATTGGGGGCAGGAGGAGAAGGGGATGACAGAGGATGAGATGGCTGGATGGCATCACTGACTCGATGGACATGAGTTTGAGTGATCTCTGGCAGTTGGTGATGGACAGGGAGGTTTGGCGTGCTGCAATTCATGGGGTTGCAAAGAGTTGGACACGATTGAGCGACTGAACTGAACTGATGCACCATTTATGTTTGCCTTATTGCTTTAGCTCCCAGATAAGGAAATATTACAGTTTCCCATCAAAGGAAAAAATTCTTGAGAGTAAAACCCCCTTTCCCCAAATCTCTGATAAGATGGATTATTGCACTTTTATCTGTATTGCCTGGTTTATAAGTGTATAAGACTGGTTGTATTTCACACAATTTGTCCCCTTGTGCCTGATTCCTTTGGTCTTTATTTGTTTATTTTTTTTCCAGGGGTCTTATTACCAAAAAAATACACGCGGAACCGTTCATACACAGGATAGATTATGTGACAGCAAACTCTGAGGGATTAATTACACAGAAATCTGTTATTAAAATAAAGAACTTTAACAGGGCACACAGAAAAAATTCTGCAGACTTTATAAAGTCCATTTTACTTTATAAAGAGGACTTTAAGACTTCATCCAAAGTCAGATAGGCTAAAGCTAAATATGAGGCAAAAATCCTGCAGTGGTATGGTTTGTCCTTTGATTTATTAAGTAGATTAAGTCAAAGTATTGTGACACCATGAAAAAAGAGAGAGATTTTTAAATAAAAGGTTTCAGCAATTCCACATTTTAAACAAGACAGGAGACAAAGTATTTCTGGGATTCATTTTGTAACATTTGAGACATAAAACTTGGTATTAGGATACTCAGACATAGTTTGTTTGCTTTTTCCTACAATAAACCAAACAATAAGCCTAACCAATTTGTGAATTTTAGCCTTAATTTCCAAGGTGAAAATAAGATGTTTTCTTAAAATAGAAATAAACTGTATTAACAATTTCTTTGTGTCTAGAAACCCAACAAATAGGCCTATTCTAGAAACAGGATTTTGTTTCATGAAAATTTTTAAAGAAAGCTGAAATAAAAAATCTTATGAGGGCTGAGTTATATGGCAGACACATGGGAGTTTGATATTTTAAGTTTGTTAAGTTTGTTTGTTAAGTTTGTTGACTTTCCTATTAGATTGTAAAATCATCAGTGGCAAGAAATGAGCATTTTAATACTAACTTGTTGAAGCTGGGATTGAAAGAGTTCATTAATTCAAAAAGTCTTGATCGAGTGCTACCTTGAATTTAGCTTTGTGAAATGCTGGAGACATACTGCCCACAGACTGGAGGGGTTGAATATTTCCTAGGAGAATAAGATGCATTAAAAAAAACTGGGAGGCAACAGAAAAGTAGGAAAAGGCATGGGGTCTAGGAGGAAGTGAAAGTAAATAATAATAACATCTGTAGCAGGGTAGTGACGTTAAGATGACTTTTATGTGCCAGGCATGGTTCTCAGTGTTCTGCATGTGACGGCACATTCAGTGCTCACCCTATCTGTACAGGGCGAGTCCTTTCATTACCTTCCCTCTACAGCTGTGAGAGCTGAGGTATGCAGAGGTTAAGTTTTAAAGACAAATTCTTAATATTAAATTTTCTTTCTCCATTAATTTTAGTTATGGTTTTGGTTTTCATTCCTCTGGACAAAAATGCAGAACTAAGACATTGGTAAAATTCCACTTAAAATTCCTAATATTCCTTCATGCTAGTTCACAAATCCCAGGTATAATTAATAATGTAGTAATATAATATTTTGTCAAACAGGAAGCTTTGATATTTCTGCAAAGACTAATAAAACACAGAGGGGCTTATAGCATGTCTGAACTGTGGATTCTCTGGATAGCACATGCATTTTAGTATTATATCTTGACTTTTATTGAGGATGTCAGGTAACCATCACAGGCATCCTTCATCTGCATTGCCCATGGTTCTGAACTGAAGACATTCCTCATGACATCATTCAGAATCTCTTGCTCTCATGTCCCATGTGAGAAACTTCTCTCAGGATAGACTTGCACGAGGTGTTTCTCTTTCCAGGGGAAACTTGTATCTCTCTTAAGTTTTCATCAATATGATGAGTTATCTAATTCTTTCATTTCATTTTTCACCTTGGTTGCCTATAAGCTCAGAGTCATTAATATAGTGTAATTTTTTACATTAAATTGCAGCAATAATGGTAAAGAATAGCAAGCTCTGGTATATTGTTCACTATTGCATTGTTCATGTATTACTCATTCAACACACAGATCCTTTATGAAGAAGATTATACATACTTGTCCATTTAACAGATGAGGAAACTGAGGGATACAGTTTTTCAGTGATTTTAGTTATTCCTTCAGGGACATAAACTAGTAAGAGATGGAGCTGGGAAATCTGGCTTCTTAGTCAGTGCTCCTTAACCATTGTGTTTTGATGATTCTCAATTACAATAAACCCTATACCTGATAAGTTTCTTCCTTTCGTCCGCACTCGTGATACCTTCATTTCCCAAGAATCTTCCGCCATTGCTGTGGAGAAAGGCTCAGTGTTTATTGAAGGCAGACGCACTCCCATGACAAGCGAAGTATCGTTGTGGGAATGGGTTTATTCAGAAATGACTTGGCAGTGGATGACTGTCAGGAACCAGCAAACGATGGAACGTGCTGCCTGTTTTGAAAATAAAATTGTATTGAATACAACCATGCCCATTTGTCTATGTGTTGTCTATGTCTGCTTGCACACTTACTGGCAGAGTGAGAGTAGTTGAGATAAAGATGGTAGGGCTTGGCAAAACGGAATTATTTGCTGTTTCACCCTTTACAGAAAAAGTTTGCTAATCTCTGGGCTGTGTGATAAATGAGTCCTTAGTAGGACAGAAAACTTATTGAAGGCTGAGTTTTTGTTTGTTTTATCACTAGGGATATCTAGAAACCAGGCACATACTAAGTATGCAATAGGTAATTTTTGAATGGTTGACCAATTTTCATTGACTAATTGGGTAAGGTAAATTATATATATTAGAGCTTGGAGGAAGTACAGGAGAGAAATAAGGAAAAATTTGAGTGAAAAAGGCATGAAACAAAAAGTATATAATATTCTGGTGATTGAGGGACATTGAGTACAATGGGCAGGGTTTGCGCTACATGGCTCGCGGGCACAGTTCAAAGTGTGCTATGAAAGTAGAGCCCCCTGGAAGTGTGCGGTGAGCCACCATGCATGTCTGTCTGTAGGCCAGGGTGGGAGAGGGACTGAAGGACGCATGGTGTTATACTGTCTGATTGTTGTGAAAGCTGAGGATGGCGACGTGATACAGGATTCTAAGATGGCAAGATGATCAGATCTTGGCCACTCTGGCCGAGGTGTAAAAGGTATATGATATAGCGAGTAAGGAGACTAGAGGCAGGGGGACTTGGAAGGCTAATATAGGAGTCCTGGTGAGAGTGCATGATGGTCAGAGCACAGTGGCCGGGGAGATGTGGTGGTGGTGATGAGGAGGCTCAAGTGGCAACATGAGCAGTACTTGACCATTTGGTTATGGGAGGCAAAGGCAAGGAAGCTTCCAATGTACATGTACCTCCATGTACATTGAAACATTACATGTAAAAACATTGTAACATTATTAATGAGAAACTAAAGAGAGAGTTATTCCTAGTCTCTTTACTATAAGGAAATAAGCTATTTTATTTGTGTTTTGGTTATTGCTACGTAACCAATTGCCCAAACTTAGTGGCTTAAAACAACAACAATTTTATTATTTCTTATGATCCTGCAGGCCAGGAATTTGGACAGGATGCAGTGGGGAGTCTTGTCTCTGCTTCCCACAATGTCTGTTGGGTCTGAAATGAGTAAGATGACTTCTCCACGTGTGTTTCTGGTTCTGTGATTGTGGACTGGTGCCTGCAGTCCTGTTTACTTTGGTGTGGTTGAGCTAAATGGATGGACAGAGGAAGGGATAAAAGAAGCAAAGAGCGACTTGTCTGACTCTGCTGGGAGCCTTCCAGATTTCAAAGCTCTCTCCTATGTGATCTCCTGCCTCGGCCGGCCCCTGGGGATAGGCCACTGAGTGTGTTTTTGCAAATGGGGAAACTGAGCCCCAGGTGCAGCTACCAGATTTTGTTCAGGTTAAGTGTCTGTTGGGGCTAGATGGTGAACAATAGCCTCTTCATCTCTGGTCACATGTTTTAACCCCACCAGTTGACCACAGACTGAGATGAATGGCTAAAAGCTGGCTGGAAGGGCCTGAATGAGTTCATATGTTATCAGGGTTGGCTGGGTTTCTTGGTTCTCCTCCATATAGTCTCAGATTGTCTCCCTTTCCCCGTGGACCATCCAGCAGCATCGCCAGACTTTGTACAAGGCAGCTGAGGATACCAAGAAAACAAAAGTGGAAGCTACCAGACTTTCTTCAGACAGTCTTGTCTGAAATTCCATGCAAGTCACAGACCTTGCTCAGATTCAAGGGCGTGGACTAATAAGCTCTGCCTCTTGATGGAGGCGAGGGGCAGCCTATGTCTACAGGGAGAGGAGGAATTAAGGGGCACAATCTTTGGAGAGTAGCTACCACAGTGAGGCAGCAGGTTTGTGAGAAGTCTAATCAAATGTTTCAGTTCTAACTTGATCTGATTCACTTAGTTTCCCATCACAGTTGCTTCCTTGTATTTTGTTTACTGTGACCTCAGAATGCTACATAAATAATATATCTCTGTGAGCTTTCAGATTAATGTTAAGGGCTTTGCTCTTACTTTGGCTACACTTCTGCATTTAAAGAATTTGCAAATCCCAGGAATAAGACTATAGTTCCTAAAAATCTGGCAAGTTATGAAACTCCTAATTCCCCCTCCCCACCCTATTTCCTTTAGCCTCTAAGAAACTCAAGGACAAATTTAATGCACAATCACTTAATTTTGTTAATTTAGGTATCTGATATGTTTTATCTTCCTTCTATATGGAATTTTACTTTAAATTTCTGTTAATAGCCCTCTTTTATATATCTGAAACACTTTTTTTTTTGGAATCTAGGATTATAATTAATAAACAAAAATAGATGTACAGTTGTCAATAGAACTGATATGATAGTGAGCTGAACTCTATTTTATTTTTATTTTTTTGCATTAATGGAATAGCTACATTGTTCATAGAATAAAATTGGATTAGGAATACAGTCAAGTTTGGATTATGGATCCAAAACTCTATTATGTCAAATCCTGGTCTTAAGTTCCTGTGACTTTACCACTTTCTCAAGTGGCTTTTTTTTTGTTGTTGTTGCTGAAGTTATCACTGAGTCTATTTATTCAGTCCCCTCTGAGGGGAAGGGAGAGAGGAAAATTCACTATCTCTGCCATTCCCAGCCAAAGATGTATTCCAGACGGCAAGCAGGCCCAGAGTGGGGGAACTGCTCCATTAGACAAGTGATTTGGTTCAGTGTTTTGAAGGGTTGTGAATTCCTAGACCATCAGTCATACTTACATTCAAATATAAGTATCCAAACACATTTAAGTCCAAATATAGTACAAGCACTCTGTGGTGTTGGTGTTGGGACATAGGATTTATGTCGGCCCTATGGACTCATTATGTCTGCTGTCAAGTTCGCGGTTTTGAACTGAAGCATAGTAATATCTCTGTTAATAAAGAAATGTATTCCAGAGACAGACAGGTTTTTGTTTTGTTTTTCTGTTTCTTCTCCTTTGCCTCCATCCTCTTCCTCTTTGCCTTCTTTCTCATCACAATTTTCCCCTCGTTTTCCTCTTTCATTGTCATCTCATCTTCTTTTTTTTTCTTGTAACTTTGTAAGCTGAACTACGTACTAAATAGGGATGATAAAGATCAAATGAGGGTTAAAACATTAAGAAAAAGAAATTCTTAATAAAATGTTCATTTTTTACTTGAGGGTCTTGGGGTGTCCAAAAAGAAAACCAGGGATAATGTTTTTGTTAGGAGAGGGAAGGAGAAGGATTGAGGGAGGCCAGAGGAGAGAGTTCAGAGAAAGTTCTATAGTGGAGTTCCGTCAGCCAGTGGATCTGGGCTAGACAGAGCAGGTGCCGGCGTCTAACAGATCCTGATGACGACTCCTGGCAACGCTGGTACCAGGCTCTTCAGGAGACTGAGGGCTTTTGGAGGGGAGTCAGGACACGAAAGAAAGATACTTGGATGTCAGAAAACATTCCTGTAAAAACATTCAAAGGAATGTAGTGGAAAAGCAGGTTAATCCATCATTTATTACGAACCTATATATATGGTGCCATGTTGCTCGGCACATCTCCCTTGCCTCATAGATAATGGTTCATTGTCTGCCATTTCTGCTGCCCATTCACTGCTAATTTATACTATCATATAATCAGACCTTAATAGGTTGGTACCTTCGCTGAGTAGCTTTTAAAGACTCTTCTTATTTGTAGATTTTTTTTTTTCATGATTCAGATTTTCCTCCATTGTCAGGCCATCCACCTTCACAAAACATTACAAAATATTTATAGTGGGACCAACTTTAGAAATTTATAGATGCTTAAACTGAGGCCCAGAGAAGTTTCATTAAAAGTGTTCAGGGTACTAATTTTTTCTTCTTAACTTCATAGGTGTGGAAGCATAGCCATACCATAGCATAGGGGATTTAAGTAGAAGTATGTTGTTGGGCTTCCCAGATGGTGCTAGTGGTAAAGAATCCTCCTGCCATTTCTGGGTTGGGAAGATCCCCTGAAGAAGGGAATGACAACCCACTTCAATATTCTCACCTATAAAATCCCATGGACAGAGGAACCTGGCAGGCTACAGCCTATGGGGTTTCAGAGAGTCAGACACGACTGAGTAGACACAAATGAAAAATGATGTTGTTGGGTAGGAGATTATGCTTCTTGTTTGTTTTCATACCCTAGAGAGGGTGACTGTTATCTGTAAGTCCTCAACTGTACTGCAAATGAGCAAAATGCCTGCATTGCGTGGGCATGAACATTTTTCCTGTTCTTGTTTATTTGGCCTTAGGCAGGGCGATCAGTCTGTGGGCAGCCTTTATGGCAGGCTGGGCACTGGGGTTTTAGCTCCCCAGTCCTACCCTGCTGTCAGTGAAAGCCTCCAGATTAGGTGAGGTTGAGTGGGGTGGGGCTTTTTAAGGGAGGTGGTTGCTAGTAAGGGGATGGGAGAAAGAGAAATGGGAGGCTCCTCTGGGAGTCTCATGGGTGTAATCCTCCTGTCCCCACAGGCACACTGATAATTAGCAATTAGTCCTGGGATGAACCCTGGCAATTCTAGGTCTATAAGCTCAGACTCTTATCTTGTAACTCATCTTGATTCAACTATCTACACTACCAGTTTATACATTTAGATTCCATGAAATAAGTGTGCCTATGAAGAAGAAAAAACAATCTTAAATTCTTCTGTATCATCTATCCCACCAATTTTGTAGAACACTTGCCTACTCCAAGTGACAACGATTTATTGAGCATCAGCTGTGTTTGAATTGGACCTAATGCTGAATTCTCAGAATGAACACCCCGTCTCAAGCCTGTTGATACTATTATCTTCTTCCAGTGATTCTAGGCAGAACTACATGTGAGCTATATTTCTCCCTTTACTGTTGGGGTTAATGTCCAAGGCAACATGAACAAGTACCTTTCAGGGAAGGACTTGAGATGCAACCTTCAAGTCGACGCCTGGTTTTTAATCTTTCGTGGACTACTGCTGCCTCACACCCCAGAGTTGAGGCCACTGACCTCAAGTTTGAAAATTTTATATCCCATTACCACCCTATGAGCTCTGTCCTCCCCAGGGCCACATAGTTGATGTTTTAGCTGGAATCTGAGAAAGTGTCTGCACGTTTCCTGAAGAGTTGGCTAGGAGCGATTTGGCAGTTCAGTCATAAAAACCCAGAGCCAGCGGCTGGGGTATACGTTATAATTACTTCACACTGCTTCCTATTTGAGCCTGGTTGTGGGTAGCTGGGTAGAGTGGTATTGCTTGTGGGATTATATTTGAAGGACCAAGGAGTCATTTTCAATGAAGTCTAATAACTGTTGGCTGTGTTTTCAGGGAGGCTTGGAAGTGTGGATACAGACATGCCTGGGGTCAGATTCTGGCTCCATCACCTACTAGGCAGGAATCTCAGACAAGTGGCTTGACCTGGCTGAGCCTCAGTTTCCTCACTTGTAAAATGAGGTTGTAATATTCACCTCTCTGAGTTTCCTAAGATTGAATGAGAGGATACATTTCAAGTTCCTAGTATAATACCTGATGGATTTATCTACAGTATACAGTATATACAATTGTATATATACAAGACAATATCATTGCTATCTGGCTATCAAAATCTCCACTTTCTCATCTTGAAAATAATTACTTTCAGAAACATAGGAAGCAAACTTGAACTTCAAAATTTTTTAAATTATAATCTTAATGGAAATTTACTTTGTTTGTGAAGGTCTGGTTAAAGTGAAGTTGCTCAGTCGTGTCTGACTCTTTGCGACCCCATGGACTGTAGCCTACCAGGCTCCTCTGTCCATGGGATTTTCCAGGCAATAGTACTGGAGTGGATTGCCATTTTCTTCTCCAGTGGATCTTCCCGACCCAGGAATCAAACCCAGGTCTCACGCATTGTGGACAGATGCTTTACTGTCTGAGCCACCAGGGAAGGTCTGGTTATATATACCTAAAGGCAACATGCAGATAAGATTTGTATTTTTCAATTTTCCCTTCCCCCAGATTATTTATAATTAATATTGCCCCCCACGCCCTGCCAATTCCTCCAAAAAAGTTTGCATTTTTTTACTGGCAGATCTGGCAAATGGCTTTGTCTCCTTCCTGAGGAACCTTCCCCCTGCCACCCCCCAAGAACCTTTGTGAAAAGAATTTATATTTCAGGAAATGGAAGCACTAGTCTGAAAACCACTTTCATTGGCAGTATTGCAAAGAGATGCCCTGAGAGTTGGGACTCTTTGTGGTTAGGTTGTTTGGGTATTTTGGAAATGGGCTTTAATTGCCTTGTCAGAGTAAGAGTTTGGTTATGATCAGGTAGACAGGATGACCACCGGTAATTCCAAGTCATACTGCCTTTTATCTCATGATCTCACAGGTAAAGAGAGAAACTCTTTCCCAGCTTCCACACATCAGATCTCAGAGAGAACTCTGGCACTGCTCCTGTCACATGCCCCTCACTGTGGCCAAAGAAATGGGGCAAGTGGGCTGGCCAGGACTGAGGGGTGTGGAATGGTTTCCTCTTTTCTAAGAGGAGTTAGGGTAGCAAAAGGAGGAAGAGATGCTGAGTGAAACACAACACATCTGCTCTGGACCAAGAAACCTCTCCTTCCCGCATTATTCCCATACCCCAGGACTCATTTCATCAGTCGTTGCTCTTCTCTCTGGACGCCGGTGGACAGGCCTCGCTTGCGTGATCTGGGGCTGGACTGACTCAGGTTGTCCACCCTTGAAAAGAGCCATTGCCTTCACTTTCCGGCTGAGCCTTCCCATCCTTTGGCTTCATGCCTTGCAGCAACATAGTGCTCAGTCAGTACAAAGGGATTCTTATGTGTCGTTTTTCTTCTGTGCCCTATTTCTTTTGAGAAGTTGAAAATCTTTGTAGTTTTTTCATTTGCCTTTAATGATCCCATTTTTATTTTAACGAGAGTTGGCTTTCAGTAGTTTAAGAGAGATCTTAAACTATTGAACATCTGGGAAAGTGGGCCAAAACATACTTTATCTTAATTTAGGCGAAGCTTTGGTAGAATTCCTATACCCTTGCACCCTTACACATTAACCTCTAGTTAACTGATTGGCAATAAACTCTAAGAAATTGTGGTTGCTTTATATTCATTCACAGCCTATAAAAATAAAAACTTCTTTAAATAAGGAATAGTTTAAACAGATAATAGTTATTTTTCTGCTTGTCGTTAAAAATGTTCAAATTACCTAATATCTCTTATTCCCATGGGATAAATCACACAACCAAAGTTAATAAAAAAGCCAAAATGCAGAAACAAACAAATACCAGGTACTTTGTCTGCTCTGCTAATTTCCCAGGAAATAAATAAACCTCAAATAAAAAAATAATCTTTTATTTTTAAACTTTTGAAAGCCTTTCAAGAATCTTATAAGAATATGCAAGTCAGGTTTTCCTTCTTTTTTTTGGTCAACAGTTCTGACATTATGTTGGTGAACATTTGGCAGAATTCTAGACAAGAGGATCTAATTTAATCTTGGATTGATCCAGGTGCTTATTTGCATTTGGGCCTCTCCTTGAAACATTGTCACCATTGAAGAATCAGGAAACATATCAGGCTTCCTCACTAAATTATTTCCTCCTTTCATTTCCTATTTCCCATGACTGTAAGAATTCTTCCATTCATGAAAAGGCAAAATTCAGCCTTCTTATGGACCTGATGCAAATCAGTCCCCTTTCCTTCAAACTCTTGTTGACTGATGGATTTATGTTTTTGTCATAAAGAAAGATATGGTTCCGAATCATGTCAGAAAGTAGTTTAGTGCCCAAGAAAACCCACTCCCTGGGCTGTTATTTTCACAAGGGTGAGTAAGTCATTTGCTCTGAACATTAGCCTTATTGAGTAGCTGCGTATGTGAGATTCACAGAAGCATTTTGGTTAGTTCTTGCCTCTTGCTTAAGATGGTAAACATGTTGGAATTGGACTGTTGTTGGCTTTTATTGGTAGTCCACATCCCACTCAAAAATGTTGAGTTCCGTAACAGGTAGAAATGGTTCTTATATGAAGGGAAAAAATAAAGCACAAGTGTGGTGTTGGGATGTATGGAAGTGTAGGGCTACAAGAAGATCTAGGCCAGATGCTGCTGCAAAGTTGTTGTTTTCTAACATTTAATATGGAAAATTTCAAATATATACAAAACTAGAGGGAATACTGTAGTGAAGCTCCAATTTCAGTAGTTATCAATGAATGGCCAGTCTTATTGTAGCTACTTCTCTTCCCTGCCACAGATTTTTTTAAAGTAAATCCCTGAAAAATAATTAGTCACCATTTCAATATGCACCTGTAAATGATAAGGACTCTTTAAGAAACAAACACAATATGACTATCATTTTTCAAATTAGCATTAATTAAGAAATATTATCAAATACCCAGTACTTGATGTTATTTTTATATTTGATAATATTGTGTAAATTTGATTAGTATTATCCAATTTCCCTGATTAGATTATAAACTTTATTTTTTATAGTTCATTCAAATCAGGATCTAAATTAAGTCCATCTTTTAAGAGTAATTGGTTGATAAATCTCTTAAATATTTTTAAATATATAGATTGGCCCTCTTGTCATTTTTACTTATAATTTATTTACTGAAGAAATGGATTCATGTTATATATCACTTCTAAAAATCTGAACTCAGAAACAAAGAGAAGAATGGTGGTTTCTAGGGGCTGGCGGGTAGGGGAAATGGGGAAATACTGGTCAGAGGGTTCACACTTCTAGTTATAAGGTGAATAAGTTTTGAGGATCAAAGGTGCAACATGATGAGTATCGCTAATAATGTATTATATGCTTGCAAGTTGCTAAGAAAGATCTGAAATGTTCTCACCACACATACACACATATACACGCACATATACACAAAATAGTAATTAGGTAACCAAGTGGAACTAATACTTTGGTGGTGATCATTTTGTAATGTATAAATGTATCAAATTGTCATGTACTATAGTTACAATATTATCTGTCAATCCTATCTAATAAAGCTGGGGGAGAACAAGAAATTGGTTCACATCCTGTAGAGCAGTGGCACTTAAAATGCCAGACCATTAGCTGCTTGTTTTCAATCTGTGATGAGAGGAAAATCATGTGCCAGTAAATGCAGTGTGTCACTAAGCACACTCTTTAATTGAGCTGTTATTTTTTTTCATAGCAAGGCTTTCTAGATGAAGGAAGCCGTGAGATGATTTACATTCCAGCTTAAGTTCCTTATCTCATTACAGATGAGTAATATATGGTGTGTGGACTAGCACTGGTCAGTCCTTGGGCCATCCTTGGAGCGCAGAGCTTCAGGGTTCTTACAGTCTGTTGATGACTGCATCCCAGGGGTGGCGGCCACCGTGTTCTGTCCCCTGTTGTTGTTGTGACTTGCTAGAGCTGGGAACTAGATTCAATTCAGAATCAACTTTTTGGCAAGAAGACTTTGTAAGTGATGTTTGTACTTCCATTCAAAGGTACCTTCTGGTCTGCTAGCCTCTCTTTTTGCAATGTCAGCTGCCATTGATGATCATTGTCTAGGTCCGTTAATTTATTAGGCTAGAAGAATGGGAATATTTGAATTCTGTCATTTCTTATTTGTTTATTAGCACTGGAGAGTTTTATGTCTAGTTTTGAACTTACACTCAATGCCTCACACCCAGCGACGTCTGCAGTGCTGCCAGACATGCTTTTTCCACACTTGTCTAAACTGACCCATGACTTTGAGGGTTGGGAAAAATTATTTAACATCTAATGCTGAGGCCTAGCAGTGACGAGGTCTAATAGTGTGGAACATTTACACAGAAGGAACCAAGCATTTGAGAGGGCAGACAAGGAAAGATATAATTCTGCAGGGGCCCATTCCTTTCCCCTCTGCCCATGATTTTTTGTGCAAGTGAAGACAGAGACTCTCGATGTGTCATTTTTGTTTACAGTAGGAGTTTCAGGCAAGGGGTTATAAAAAGTTGGTGAGATTTTGAACTATGAGTGGATAGAAGAAGATGTTTGCAGATATTTTAACATTCACAAGTGAATGTTTTTACCCTCATTTCTTTCATTGCTTTCCTAGGAACACTCTTTTTATTTAAGAAATAGGCACTTTTAATTATACCTATTGTAGTAATCATTTTACCATTTAAGTCATATAATTAAGCACCTTAAGCTTTTACAGTGTTGTGTGTCAATTAGTAAGCTTAGTCACTCCATCATGTCTGACTCTTTGCAACCCCATGGACCAGGCTGCTCTGTCCATGGGATTTCCCAGGCAAGAATACTGGAGTGGGTAGCCATGCCCTCCTCCAGGGGATCTTCCTGACCCAGGGATTGAACCC
Source organism: Bos mutus (assembly GCF_027580195.1). Taxonomy (NCBI): domain Eukaryota; kingdom Metazoa; phylum Chordata; class Mammalia; order Artiodactyla; family Bovidae; genus Bos; species Bos mutus. Next base: position 47,068,452 of record NC_091626.1, on the reverse strand, counting down.
GCATCTCTTATGTCTTGCATTGGCAGGAGGGTTCTTTACCACTAGTGCTGCCTGGGACATATGTCATTTACATTCTCAGTGAAACTGGGAAAAACAATCAAAAAGAAATAGGAACTAATATAGCTTTAGTGATTCAAATGAAACATTCTGTAAAGCACTGGTATATCCAAATCCCCTTGGGAAAAGTATGCAGGGATAAGAACTGCCCCAGTGGCTTCATTCTGAGTGTTTGTGGGGGATTGTGTGTGTGTACATGTGCTCATGTTAACATACAAGTTGTACTTCCTGCGTTTCATGTCAGTGAAAGATGCACGCCGTTCTTTGAGGTCTGACATATTTCTACTGCTTGGTATCAAACTCCCTGGGAAACTGGTAGATTTTTTAAGAACAGAAGCTTTGTCGTTGGGAGCTGCTACACAGGGGATTTGGAAACCGCTTCCCTGGTGGCTTAGAATGTAAACAATCTGCCTGCAATGCAGGAAACCCGGGGTTCGATCCCTGGGTCGGTAAGATCCCCTGGAGAAGGAAATGGCCACCCACTCCAGTATTCTTGCTGGAGAATTCCCTGGAAGAGGAGCCTAGCAGGCTACAGTCCATGGGGTTGCAAAGAGTTGGGCACATGTGAGCGACTGATTCTTACTCTTACTAGGTAAGGAGGTAGACTGGGTGGATGTGCCAGTGTCAGTTCCTTCTCAGAGGCTGGCACTATGTGGAAGCAGTGCCCATTCTTCTCAGTGATGAAATATGAAGACCATCACCTTCCCCAGAGCCCACAAAGTATTGAGAGCACAGTGCTGGCATCACTCTGGCTGAGCAGGATATCTTTTAGATTGGATTTCAGGGCAGAGCTGTGCTGGTGTTTGGGATGGGAGTTGCTACTTTCTGTGTGTGATGGACAGTGTGCCGGCAGCCTCTGAATTAGGTCATAGAGACATGAATCTGGAGGGTTTTTTAGAATATCATTTGGATCACCCTGGCCTTTGTGCAGCTTATTGTCTTCCTAAGATGGGTCAGATAGTTGCCTGCATGACCTGATAATTTTGCCTGAATCTGCTTTTCAAAAGACAGGACGTACCCATGTTCAGCATATATACAAAGCACATTCCAATGGCAGCTAGGAGTAGGTGTTGAATTATCTGCATTTTGAGTCTCTACATTGCTCCCCACCCACCCACTCCCCTAAACACTGAGCATGTTAAGAGCTGAGAGATTTTTTTTTTTTTAAACCAGGGTGACCAGGGCAGGATATTCACCATGTAGAAACTTTCAGAAATAAAAGTACTGGTCTGTAGGAGTGAATGTTCCCAAGATGTGTTCCTTTTATCATTGCTTTTCTTTTCCGGTATACTTTGTGAGATGTGTCTTAAATTTTTTGGTTCTGCAGACCTCAGAAAAGAAAATCAGAGCACGCAAAAAAATTATACACAAATGAGATTATATAAAGGAACACATTCTCTCTGGGGTATTTATGGAAACATCTTTCTAATCTCTAATCTAAAATCTTTAGTACTAGCCTTGGAATGTTTTATTAATAAATTCTTTTGGTTTTTAATTAGTGATTTATGACATGTTTCCATTGGGTAGCCTTTGAACTATTACTTCACTTCTCTGAATTTCAGTTTCCTCATCTGAAAATGAGCACAGCAAATCATATTCTTGATAGAATTTAAGGGAAGAGTCACACAATCATTTACAAAGCTCTCTAAAAGTTGTTCATTATTATTTTTATTCTACACTGTGACTTCATATGGACTAGATAAATTCAAGATTCAGTCAAATTCCCTTAAGTTTTAATTAGGCTATTTTTATTCAAAAAATTTCCAGATAACTAATTTTTTAGAAGTAAATGCTTACAACTTGCTTAATTTGTGAATTGTTAATATCTATGAAATAATCTCAACCACGGCGTGCCATTAACTGACTTCTTTTAGAAACCAACTCTATCAATGATCTATTTCCCCCCCCTTTTTTTTTTTTTTTTTGTTCCTTAGCAACACAGTCTTGTCTCTGTTCTGATGATAAGAATTGGTATAAAAATGATTTTAAAAGATCCATTTCCTATTGACTCTTATGAAATAGAGTTTGAGATTCAAGCCCTTCAAAGCTTTTGAAGCTGTAAAATATTTTCAAATGATCCATCTGAAAGAAGGAAAAATTTTACTGTCATATTCCATGAATTCCATTTATCTGGGTCTTTTGTTATTTGATTTTTCATTTTAATTTTTTAAAATTAAAAAGTGAATAGAAACATTGATTTCTTATTAGAAATTGTGTTTTTCATTATTTTATTTTATTATTTGGTTTCTTAGAAACATATTTATCTTTTCATCAAATTAAATTCTCACCACTCTGACAGAATTCTAACTTAGATTTCTTAGTTGGAAGTACCTGTGAAATTCTAAGCCTTCATTTACCATTTAAGATGCAGGTATTGTGCTAGGTGCTAGGGCTGTATAGATCTGTCTTTAAAGGGCTCACATTCTATATAAAAGAGAGGGTAATTAATCAGTTCCAGGGAGTCTGAAATGCTCAAATAACCTGAGTATAAGAGCAAAGCCACCAAATAGCATTCAAAAATGACCTGTTTCCTTGCTTCATTTGGAAGCCACTCTTTCTAGAATTGGCTCGCTGAAACTTTGGTCTGTGAACTAGCCCTGGGTCCTGATTTTACATCATAGTTTCTGGGATCTTCTGCTTTGTAAAATAATGCAGGTACATTGAGAATTAGAATATCCAATCACTCCTCAGTTTTTAAGTTCCTGATTTATGGACTTAGGGATATCCCATACTGGCCCTAATGGGCTCCTGCTGGGGGTGGGGGGTGGCCTTGGGCCTGGGGCTGGGCAGCCTTCCAGCCAGGCTGCTCTCTCAGGATTGCGTGGAGTGGCCTGAGTTTAAGGTGGTTGGTGCTCACAGCTCACTGGGCAGCTGGCTGGAGCTGCAGGGACCATGGGTTTGAGTGGCCAAGTTTCCCTCTGGTTGCCTGCCGTGGAATGTGTTTTCCCATAGAAACAACATTTTAAGTCTGTGGTCAGGTTCCCAGACCAGCCTACAATAGCCCATTTAGCTGATAATGTGGCCGAGAGACTGCTATTTGACTAGCCCGGGGACCAAACCACCACCTATTAACATTGTTTCTATTGGAAAAGCCTGTCCAAGTTCTAAATACCAATATAGAAATGACATTTTGGAACCCTACCTGTTTGTCAGCTGGGAGCTGCCAGTCCTCAGAACTGGAGAGTTGAATCACTCTGCCCTCCCGGCTGCTGAAGGACACCATTCTTTCCCCTCAGCCTGATCCCATTGGCTGGCTTTCCTGTCTTTTCCTGGGGCTGCCAGGACATTCAGAAGATATTATCTCCTTGGACAGAGCTCTCTGTTTGAGAACTTCTGGGAAGTGGTGAGAATCGTGGTTTCAATCCCTTATTTCTTCTGTGGGTGGTAAAGAGGTGGGAAGGGACCAGTTGGCCGTTGGGAGTGGTGAATTCCGTAGGACCATCCTGGGCCTGCCTGTTCTGGATCACCTGTCTACTTTACTTGTTTGCATTTCAATCATTTCTAGAATTTTGCCCACCCTTTAGAAAAGTACAGTGTGGCTTTGGCTTGGGTAAATGGAGCAAATATCCCAGTCTAAGAAAATAACCACGCTCGTCTTGAACTCATGGGTAAATCCAAGGGATTGCTGGGTTCTGGGAAACAGTTCTTCCGAAGCACCATGAGTTTATGTGATACCATTGGTTAAATCCTTGTAGAGGCTGGAGAGACGCAATTATGAGGCACATTTTATTTGTTGTTTGTTTTTTATTTTTTTCCTGTTTTGAAGAAACCCCTCCTCATCCTTACAGGATTGAATAGTAATTTCAAATTCATAAACAAATACACCTCTCCCCATGTTTAGATGGGAGTTCCTTTTATACTCACAACCAGTGGTGTGATGCCAGCGGGCAAGATACAGATCCCTTGCCTTGGAGAGAAGTAGGTTTAGTGCAAGTTTACCATAACAGAAAGCTAGTCAAACCATTACCTTTAGAAGTTTGAGGGGGTCACTTGGGTGGTTTAGTGAACCGTGCAGACTTGTGTGTTCCCAGTATTGTGTAATCCACAGTTCTAGACATAGAAAGTGCCCTGTGCGGTCAGGAGGATCAGGACTTGCCACACACATCCGTGTGCTTCTGGTTTTCTTGGGTCAATGTCTGGTTTCCTAGTCCAGTGCACCCTGTGGCTTTAAATTCTCCCTCTTTTACAACTTTTTATTTTTTTTTCCAAAGTAAAGCAAAGACTTGCACATGTTCCAATTCAGGTCTCAGTTTAGTTGCTCACTCATGTCCAACTCTTTGCAGCCCCATGGACTGCAGCATGCCAGGGTTCCCTGTCCATCACCAATTCCTAGAGCTCACTCAAACTCATGTCCATTGAGTCGGTGATGCCATCCAAACATCTCATCCTCTGTCATCTCCTTCTCCTCCTGCCTTCAGTCTTTCCTAGCATCAGGGTCTTTTCCAATGAGTCAGCTCTCCGCGTCAGGTGGTTGAAGTATTGGAGTTTCAGCTTCAGTATCAGTCCTTCCAATGAACACTCAGGACTGATTTCCTTTAGGATTGACTGATTGGATCTCCTTGCAATCCAAGGGACTTTCAAGAGTCTTCTCCAACACCACAGTTCAAAAGCATCAATTCTTCAGTGCTCAGCTTTCTTTATAGTCCAATTCTCACATCCAGGCATGACTACTGGAAAAACCAAGCTTTGACTAGATGAACTTTTGTTGGCAAAGTAGTGTCTCTGCTTTTTAATATGCTGTCTAGGTTTGTCATAGCTTTTCTTCCAAGGAGCAACTTTTAATTTCATGGCTGTAGTCATGATCTGCAGTGATTTTGGAGCCCCAAAAAATTAAGTCTCTTACTGTTTCCATCATTTCTTCATCTATTTACCATGAAACGATGGGACCAGATGCCATGATCTTAGTTTTCTGAATGTCAAGTCTTAAGCCAACTTTTTCACTCTCCTCTTTCACTTTCATCAAGAGGCTCTTTAGTTCCTCTTCACTTTCTGCCACTTAGGTGGTGTCATCTGCATATATGAGGTTATTGATATTTCTCCCAGCAATCTTGATTCCAGTTTGTGCTTCATTCAGCCTGGTATTCCACATGATGTACTCTGCATATAAGTTAAATAAGCAGGGTGACAATATACAGCCTTTACATACTCCTTTCCCGATTTGGAACCAGTCTGATTTTCCATGTGCAGTTCTATCTGTTGCTTCTTGACCTGCATACAGATTTTCCAGGAGGCAGGTCAGGTGGTCTGGTATTCCCATCTCTTTAAGAACTTTCCAGTTAGTTGTGATCCACATAGTCAAAAGCTTTGGTGTAGTCTATAAAGCAGAAGTAGATGTTTTTCTGAAATTCTCTTGCTTTTTCGATGATCCAACGCATGTTGGCAATTTGATCTCTCTTTCCTCTGCCTTTTCTAAATCCAGCTTGAACATCTGCAAGTTCTCAGTTCATGTACTGTTTAAGCCTGGCTTAAAATTTTGGGGGTTACTTTGCCACCATGTGAGATGAGTGCAATTGTGTGGCAGTTTGAACATTCTTTGGCATTGCCTTTCTTTGGGTTTGGAATGAAAATTGACCTTTTCCAGTCCTGTGGCCACTGCTGAATTTTCCAAATTTGTTGGCATATTGAGTGTAGCACTTTCACAGCATCATCTTTTAGGATTTGAAATAGCTCAACTGGAATTCCATCACCTCCACTAGCTTTGTTCGTGGTGATGCTTCCTAACGTCCACTTGACTTCTCATTCCAGGATGTCTGGCTCTAGGTGAATGATCACAGCGTCATGGTTATCTGAGTCATTAAGATCTTTTTTGTATAGTTTTTCTGTGTATTCTTACCACCTCTTCTTAATATCTTCTGCTTCCATACCATTAGATCCATACCATTAGGTTAGGTCCATACCATTTCTGTCCTTATTGTGTCCATCTTTGCATGAAATATTCCTTTGGTATCGCTAATTTTCTTGAAGAGATCTCTAGTCTTTCCCATTCTGTTGTTTTCCTCTATCTCTTTGCGTTGATAACTGAGGAAGGCTTTCTTATCTCTCCTTACTATTCTTTGGAACTCTGCATTCAGGTGCTTATATCTTTCCTTTTCTCCTTTGCCTTTAGCTTCTCTTCTTTTCTCAGCTATTTGTAAGGCCCCCTCAGACACCATTTTGCCTTTTTGCATTTTTTTCCCCTTGGGGATGGTCTTGATCATTGCCTCCTGTACAATGTCTGGAACCTCCGTCCATAGTTCTTCAGGCACTCTATGAGATCTAATCCCTTGAACCTATTTGTCACTTCCACTGCATAACTGTAAGGGATTCGATTTAGGTAATACCTGAATGATTTAGTGGTTTTCCCATTTCAGTCACCTATAAAAAATTGCAACAGGATTTAAACTGGCTGCCACTGTAAAATGATCTCCCAGATTTGGGGAACTGCCTTAGCAACTGGGTTTCCTTAGCTGAGAAAGGCTGAAGGTGTGTGTGTGTGTGTGTGTGTGTGTGTGTGTGTGTTTGTCTGTGTGTGTGTGTCTGTATGTGTGTCCTTGATATGGCAACCTAAATTCTTTGGCTTTCAGGTTCTAGGGCTATTGCTTTGGATCAACACAAAATTTCCACAAAACACAACTTAGGGCATACATAAAATGAAACTGTGTAAGTCTCATCCTCTCTGTGCCACTGGTGCAAACAGATTAGGGAGGGAAAAGCCTCCATTCTAGCAGTGTAGCCAGAGGAACCTCTCCAGGCTACCTGCTGAGTTCTGTGATGCTCGTCTTTAGGAATTGACCACAAATGCTGGCCCCATCAGTGACTTTGATCAGACACAACAATCTTCCATGAGAAAGTACACTTCAAACTTTTGCTGAGTTGAGTCACCTTTGGGATTTATGGTTTTCTTTTGCTGAAGAAATAAGTAGAATCAGATATTTATATATGAGTATTTTCTGTACATTGATATTGTATTTTCTCAAAGGAAATGTATTGATCCCTGAGTTATAAACATTGATAACCTCACTGATTAGAATAAATTAATGATCAGAATATCCACAAAATGGCCAAGCCATGAAACCATTATGCATTACTATTTAACTGTCTGTAAATGTTAGTCACCCAGTTTTGTTTGACTCTTTGAAACCTCACAGACTGTAGCCTGCTAGGCTTCTCTGTCCATGGAATTGTCCAGGCAAGAATACTGGACTGGGTTGTCATGCCCTTCTCCAGGAGATCTTCCCAACCCAGGGATCAAACTCAGGTCTCCCACATTGCAGGCAGATTCTTTATTATCTGGGCTTCCCTGGTGGCTTAGAGGGTAAAGCGTCTGCCTGCAATGCGGGAGACCGGGGTTCAATCCCTGAGTCAGGAAGATCCCCTGGAGAAGGAAATGGCAACCCACTCCAGTACTCTTGCCTGGAAAATCCCATGGATGGAGGAGCCTGGGAGGCTGAAGCCCATGGGGTTGCAAAGAGTCGGACATGACTGAGCTACTTCACTTTCACTTCTTTATTATCTGAACCACTAGGGAACCCCATTTAACTGTCTATAACCATTTAAATAGGCATGGAATATTCTTCTGTTAAGTAGATTAATTTATAAGAAATAGTTCTCACTATGAGACAGTTTTCTATGTTGGCCTCATTTACAGCTGGCCTGTTTATGATACTGAAGAGATGGTATTAATCTTTGTTAATTATGATTTGTACTTACTGAGGCATTTAGTCAGTGTTCTCTTGTGTGCTTCTGAACAGACTCCAGATGTTCCTGGCATAACAAGCATTGTTTCTCTGTTTGAAGAACTGTCAGACTGGGATCAGAGGGCCTATGGGTGGGTTTCACAGATGAGAATCTGTACATAAAATTATTTAAAGTATATAATTGCAATATCACATATGTAGGTTTTTGAGAAGTATGTCTGGAATTGTGTTGGTAGGTTGAAACATGATGGGATTAATCAAGGAAAAGAGATTAGTGTTATGAGGGGAGATGGAATTATACACTAAACACAAAGGTAGAAGAGCTAGTATAAATGTGAAAGAAGAGTTTAGAGAGAGAGAGAGTGTGTGTGTGTGTGTGTATTGGGGGAGGGGGTTTGTACATGAGTGACACCTGAGTCCCTGAAGAGGAGGAGCAGAGCAGGAGTGTGGAAGTTGATGGCGCTGAAAGGTATCTGAAGCTAATAGTGAGATGTTTAACATTTTATGGTGATTAAAGGTCTATCTCTGTATCCCAGGAGAATAGAATTAGGCATGGTGAATATGAAAGATGCTTAGCAACTACTGAGAACCTACTGCATATCTCAGGAAACTCTAGACAATGCTCTGTGGTGACCTAAATGGGAAGGAAGTCCAACTGCTGTACAGTAGAAACTAACACAATATGGTAAAGCAACTGTACTCCAATAAAAAGTAATTAAAAAAAGAAGCAGCTTAGCTACATTGTCCTAGTGGAGCAGAGAGGAACTAAGAAGCCAGGAAAAAGGAATGTGATATTAGTCCAACAGTGAAACACTAGGATTTGGACAAGGGATTTACTAATGGGGTTAGAGGATTTGAGAGTAATTTCAACAGTGGGATGAAATAAAACTAGTGACCCCTCTTAGCAACTGGGAAGCATCAAGGCATAACTCAGATAGTCCCCTTCCAAGCTTACCTCGGGTGATGAGGCTAGATGCTCTTGTTCTGAGCTTCCTTAGCTCCTCAGGCAGGCCTAGACATCTGCGTTTTACCTGTCACACTGGCCTGCTATGCATACTTGTCTGTCTTCTTTCAAGAGCAAAGACTCTTATCTTAGTCACCTTTGAGGGAATGTAACAGTTTATTTATAATTGCATGGTAACAATATTATTGTTATTTTACTTTTAAATAAACTTTAAAAGTTCTAATAAATTTTAGAACAGTTTTAGATTTACAAGGAAAAAAAAAAAAAACAGGAGGATAATACCAAGAGCTCCTGTAAACCCTGGACACAAATTTCTCCGCTGTTAGCCTCCTATACTAGTTTGATACATTGAGGACAATTAACTGAACCAATATTGATACATTTTTGTTAACTAAAATCCATCTTTTATTCAGATTAATTTATTTTTTAACCGAATGTCCTTTTGAATGTTCAAAATCCCATCCAGGATGCCACACATTACATTTAGTTTTCATGTCTTCTTAGAATGTGACAGTTTCAGACTTTCCTTGTTTGTGATGACCATGACAGTTTTGAGGACTATTGGTTAGGAATTTTGTAGATCATCCCTCAATTAGGATTTCTTGGGAAATGTTTAAGGAGTAGTGAGTTATACTTCACCTTTTTGAAGGCAGAGTATCTACATAAATTATTTGGAACTTATTAGCACAAGAGACTTTGCTCTTTTCTTGCCTTTATTTATTCAATCGTGTATTTATCAATCTTGACTCATAGACATTTATTTTATACTTTGGATTATAATCCAATACTACTTTTGTTATTCTGCTACTTAAATGTTTCTAGCTTTGGCCACTGGGAGCTCTTCATTTGGCTCCTGTATCCCTGACATATGCTCATCCTTGTGAGTTCTGTTCTTTGTTTGGCAGTTACCTTCTACTTTCTATTGCCACGTGATACTCCAGACTCACCCTGTGCAATTCCTGCCCAGTCCTCGAGTCAGCCCTGTGTCCCAGGAGCCCTGGTTCCTTTTATTGGAGAATGGTATTAGAAACCATGATCTTGGTGTTAAGTATGCTTCTCTTAGTTAGTTTTATTTCTTATCTAACACAGGGCCTAACACACAATAGATTCTCACTGCATATGGTTGAATGGCTTTGCGTTTGTCTATACTCGCCTTGTAGACAAGGCAGTTATTCACATGCCTTATTGTGTGCTCAGCAGTGAATTTACTGGCTATACCAGAAGATGAGTTATGTGATCTTGGATGCCTTGTTGCTGCTGTTCTTCAGTTGCTAAGTCTTTGTGACCCTGTGGACTGCAGCACACCAGGCTTCCCTGTCCTTCATTTTCTCCTGTCTCTTGGAATTTGCTCAAACTCATGTCCATTGTATCAGTGATGCCATGCAACCATCTCATCCTCTGTCAGTTGGAGGTAGTAACAGACCATTTCATTTTAGAGGCCCTGAGAGTAGAAATCGAGAGAGAGAGAGAGAAAGAGAGAGAGAGAGAGAGAGAGAGAGAGAGAGAGAGAGAAAAGAGAAAGGAAGGAGGGAAAAGAAGTGAAGGGAGGGAAGCCTTGAGAAACAGACAGACACTAGCTTTGGAGGTGAGGATAATGGAGTTACTAATCTAACAGATGGGAGAAAGCAAGAAGAGGATAAACCTCCTTCAAACCAGAATACCAATGGTTCATCTTCCTGTTCCTTTTGAAATCATTTTCATTCAGAAGAATTGTGTGCGGTAGGTTAGAGAGGTTGGCTGACTGGCTTAAGTCTTCCAACGAGAAAGCCAGGATTGTCTGTGTCCCAGCCAGTGCTGATCCAGACAATCCAGAAATACGTCCTGGGGTCTGGAGAGCCTGGCTGATGCTTGAGGAGGCCATGGAAGCCATTTTCATTGCTGGGGTTTGAAGTTTCATTACTCGATTTGTTGTGACTGGCAGATGGGTTGGAACGGTCACATGTATTCAGATCACTGCTGTGACCTCTGCCTTCGGCTAAGAAGAGAGCCAGAATAAAATAAATAAAATAAGGGCGGGGCAGTTGCAAAGTTTACTGAAGCAATAGAGTCATTTATGAGATAGCACCGATGGTTTTTCTTTTTACCTGGATAAAATCTGTCAAAGTACTCATAAAATAATGATGTATGGTTCCACATTATATATAGCTCATTTGCATATTATAGTTTTTTCATCTCATTTTTGATAAAGTTGTAATTATTTTTAAACTCTGAAACTGGACTATTAGGAATGTCTACCTTGAGGTGTGTTACATGGGCACCTTTTGTCATGTGGTGGCATATGCTTTTGATACCTCCCCATACTTATGCTCAAGAGGACTAAATGATAACTTTTTTCTCTGAAGGTCAAAGAAGCCAGCAGGGTCCATATCATTAACCTTTCAGTTCAGTTCAGTTCAGTCGCTCAGTCGTGTCTGACTCTTTGCGACCCCATGAATCGCAGCACGCCAGGCCTCCCTGTCCATCACCAGCTCCCGGAGTTCACTCAGACTCATGTCCATCGAGTCAGTGATGCCATCCAGCCATCTCATCCTCTGTCATCCCCTTCTCCTCCTGCCCCCAATCCCTCCCAGCATCAGGGTCTTTTCCAATGAGTCAACTCTTTGCATGAGGTGGCCAAAGTACTGGAGTTTCAGCTTTAGCATCATTCCTTCCAAAGAAATCCCAGGGCTGATCTCCTTCAGGATGGACTGGTTGGATCTCCTTGCAGTCCAAGGGACTCTCAAGAGTCTTCACCAACACCACAGTTCAAAAGCATCAATTCTTTGGCGCTCAGCTTTCTTCACAGTCCAACTCTCACATCCATACATGACCACAGGAAAAACCATAGCCTTGACTAGACGAACCTTTGTTGGCAAAGTAACGTCTCTGCTTTTGAATATGCTATCTAGGTTGGTCATAACTTTCCTTCCAAGGAGTAAGCGTCTTTTAACTGGAGAAGGGAATGGCAAACCACTTCACTATTCTTGCCTTGAGAACCCCATGAACATTATCATTAGCCTTTACCTAATGCTTATTATTCTGTTTGTCCAAAGTTTTATCACTTCACAACTGAGAAACTCATGCATATAAAATAGGAGTCCCTTGAATTTGTTTTGATTACCCTGGTCTTGTCTGAAAAATACTTTGCATTTGGGATAGGAAACAGAAGGGCTATCCTGGCTATAAGACGCCAGACTCACAGAAGTGGGTTCTGGCTTAGGAATGTGGACACACTGCAGACATCTCACACAGAGGCCAATTCTTACAATGATGTGGTCAGACGTGGTAGAGCCCAGCTGTTTGCTCCATTGAGAGGGGCTTTAGCTAGCCCACACAATCTCTGAGACTGTGTCTGAACTGGATCCAAATATCCAGCCTGCCGAGGCTCACCCCTCCCCTAGAGTGACTGGAGTTGGGTTGTTGCAGGGCTAACATTCAGAGCAACTGGTAAGAAAAGTTACAAAGAGTAATTGAAAAAATGTAATGTATAGCAGTAAAGTGGAATCATATCCTTCCCACCATAAACTATTAAGAATCAGGTAAAACAGTTTATGTTTGGCTTTGGTCAGTTGATGGACATTTTTTGATATTTTTAATCTATGCCACCATTAATGCTGCTGAGCGAATATCATCTTATTACCTAAATACATCTTTGCCTTAAGACAGTGTGCTCTAAAATAAGATTTCCTGGGTTCAAATCCCCATTCTCTACTTCTAAGCTATGGGACTTTAGCTAGCTAGCTTGTTTACCCTTCCTAAGATATAGTTTCCTTACTGTTAAAATAGTAATAATGGAATTTAGCTCAGAGAGTTTCTATGAAGATGAAATAATGTGTCTTTAGCACTTGGCATATCTTTTCTCTTTGAATTTTACCTTTAATTTGCTGAATGCTACCGCCACTTGCATGGAGCTCTAACTCTGACTTTTGTTAGTGATGGGTTGGTGGGTATATCTGATGAAGTACAAAGGAAGAGGTCTGAATGCTACACTTTTATTTACACAAAAAAGTAACTTCATTAATGATTTGTCTTCTTTATTAATGATTTTTTGTGCTGAAACCTGGAGAGTAAAATCTTTTGGAATGGAAATAATCCAACATGTCTACTTTAGACTTCAAATATCTTAGTGCTTTCCAACTTAAATAAGACATTCATTTCTAGAATTAAACCTTGTGTGTGTGTGTGTGTGTGTGTGTGTAAGTAGAATAAGTACCATCCAGTTAGTTTGCAGTTCTCAAGACCAAAGTCAGCAGAGGAGAAAACTTATATCTTTCTAATACTTTGTATTCAGCCACAAGACATAGTAGGGTTTAGTGTTGTTGAAGAACAAATGGTAACAAGACAAAGCAATTGTCATTTGATGATATTTGTTGAAGTTAAATAATATATTACCTATTAAAAAGGACAAAGTTATTAAACTCCAAAAAGTCAGAGCATGAAAAGAAATCATAGTTCAACACTATATAGAATTTTAAGAAATGCAATGAAATGAAAATGTGATAATTAATGAAAGGGAACGATGAATGCTTCATTCGAATGAAGCAGGAATTACCCTGTTTATGAGATAAGAAGTTCATATGTTTAAAGTAAAAATTGTTGTTTTAAATAAAAGATGATCAAAGTATAACAGGACATATTTTTAAAATGAATAGTTATAGATGGGTATTAATTGAGGAAGCAAAAGAACTTTCTGCTTCCCCAGATCTTCATCTCCTGGGGCAACCAGTTTTAACCATTTCTGTTTTTATTTCTTTTCGTGTTTATCCTCCTGACACCATGCACTGTGTTTGTAACTCTGTGTCTACATTTAAACAGTACATATTGGCTTCTTGCGGTGAGAGATGGGGTCATAGCTCACTTGGATCTATACTTTTACTCTCTCTTCTCTTTCCCATTTTAAAAATAATTATTGAATGACTTTTAGTTATTGGTATTTAAAAAAATTAGGTTCTTAAACCTCTGTTTCCTGAATCAATTGCTTTATTTCTCTCCACGCTTTTCTTTCCAACTTGTTTCTTGATTTATGACACATGATTGTTTAAAACATTTACCTTTTGTTTTGTAACCATTGTAAATTGCAGTGTCGTCCATGTTTTGTCTATAGGTTGATTCTAAACATTGAAGGAACAATAAAGAATGTCTATTACTGTGATTTTTTAAATATCTTGGAAAGTCTTTTGAATATCTTGCTTTGTAGGACTGATTTTGTACTCTTTTTTACCTACTTTTTTTTTTTAACCCTGTTGTATGTGTTTACTCCATAAATACACTCATTCTTGTCAGACAATGTGTCTTGGTTTTTGTTTGAAAAACATAGTTACTCTGAGTACAGGACACCCTACAAAAGGCTCAGGAACTCTCTGAAGCTCTTCCAGGGTTTGGTTTGGAGTTGCATCGAATCCAGTGGAGTTGTTGGTGGGGAAGGTTTGAGGTGGTTGACTTTGGCCTGGATTGTCATTTTAGATTGAGAGAACTTTTATGAAGTTTGGGTGTTCTCCTGCCCCAGCTGTCTGTCCTATCTCTTCCTCTCACTCCCCTTTCCAAGATTATGAGTTGCCCTGGGAAGTTCTGGGCACTCCGAACTAAAGTTTAGGGCACTACTTTGTCACAGGAGGGACAGAGAATGGACAGCATTTGGCTTGGAATTCCCAGTAAAGTTTCTCTCTCTTCCATAATCTCTTATGGTTCCTTTGGCTGAATAGCTAATTTAGATCAGAAGATAATTCCACCACCATGCTGCTGCTGCTATGTGTTTTCATTTTCCTTTTCATTTATAAGCTTTCCATGTTCATTAGGAGAAGGCGATGCCACCCCACTCCAGTACTCTTGCCTGGAGAATCCCATGGGCAGAGGAGCCTGGTAGGCTGCAGTCCATGGGGTCGCTAAGAGTCGGACACGACTGAGCGACTTCACTCTCACTTTTCACTTTCATGCATTGGAGAAGGAAATGGGAACCCACTCCAGTGTTCTTGCCTGGAGAATCCCAGGGATGGGGAAGCCTGGTGGGCTGCCGTCTGTGGGGTTGCACAGAGTCGGACACGACTGAAGCGACTTAGCAGCAGCAGCAGCAGCATGTTCATTATTTCATCTGATACACACACATGTGATGTGGACACATTCCATTATCCCAATTGTAGAGAAATAAACTAAGGCTCAGAGAGTTCCCAACACCAGGCACATATTAAGCCTCTATCCAATAATTTTCTGTCTAGTGTTGGAATAGCCCTGGCTATTCTACCCTGGCTAATCTTACCCTGGCTAGGTATGTATTTGGGGCCCTCTCCTTGGCTCCTCCATCCTTCTTTCTCTTTCTAATGTCAGCATCAGTTGGTCTGAAGTATGCATTTTTCCCTATAGGATGTTCCAGGTTCTCTGGGGCTGTAAAGGGAGTTCAGGACAGGCAAAGACTTGAGCTCATTTTCCGATCCTGCATTTGGTTAAGGTGGTGAGTTTAGGGAGAATACAGGAGGGTTCTGTGCAAATATAGTGAGAATATGTGAGTATACCCCAACAGAAAATGTATTTTAGCTCTGCAATAGTTTTTAAAGGCTTATACTTATGGGACTATAGTATTTATACCAGCAAGGCTTGGGATAGCTGCTGTTTTGTGAAATCTATTGTAAAACCTTTGATCTGCCTTATCAGCCCCTCAACTTGAAGAACTGGCGTCAATGTTCAGGCCCGCAGATGTGGCAGAGTGAAATGAATGGTTTCTTCTGGGTGTCTGTGTTATATCCTCTGCCTTAGTTTCCAGTGTAAAATTTGCTAAATCTTTACCCAGTTGTTCCCTTAAAGTGTTAAATATGGATCATCTGGATTCTGAATGCTTGGCTTTGTTCTAAAACATGTGATGAACTGTCTGTAAACAAGAAATCCAGTTGACATGGACTTTATTTTCTTGTAACTGTGGGTATCAACTATGTTTCCAAACTTTTGCTAAAGAAATATTTACATGTTTTGGCTTTTTTTTTTTTTTTTCTGACTAATGTTGGAGTTTGCATTCCTATAATTCTGGTGAAAGGAAGAATGTGGTCATATTTTAGAGGGTAGATTGGCCATAGGAAAAAATACACACAACTTCAATGAGTAAAAATATAAGACCTAATATTCGGTATACTTCATGATGACTTTTCTTAACTAGATTGGTAAATACGTTGTTCAAACTAGACTCATGTAACACCATAAATTTTTATATCCATGCATTGTGATAGAACTGCATTTTGTTTCTATGGTCTTTATTTTCCTGATGCTCTGTGTACATAGGTGATATTAAGCATATCCTTATTGGTATCATTATGTTGAAATGTACCAAACTACTAAGCCAGCATTGAGTCCCATGAGCTTACTGTTCTTGTCTGCAAAGATTCATACTGTTCTAATAGCTCAGGAATTTTTTCCTTTAATTTAGTCACATATTCTTTTTTGAAAAAAAAATATGGAGTTATTATGATTGAAATTTTTTTGTTTTTATTTCAGACCCAATGTCTGTGGATCACGTTATAATGCTTACTGTTGTCCTGGATGGAAGACTTTACCTGGTGGAAATCAGTGTATTGTCCGTAAGTAATAGGCAATCTATTATTTTTCATCGTTTTCTTTTGTTTTGGTTGCATGGTGATTCTTAGTATTCTGTCCTATGTAACTACATACCATTAATATGTTTATAGCAGAGCCTTCCAGCTCAAAGATTTTCCTACTTCCTCTGAATCCAGCTTTGGAATATATTAACTCAGGCAAGCCACTGTTAATACTTTAATTCAGTGACTTCTTTTAAAATGTTTCTGAGATAGAGGGAATAGAGCCACAGGGATACTCTGATTAAGGTTTCAAGTCATTGCATCTATTATTCCTGGCTGCGTAGACTATGTCATCACTTTGATGGGGTTTTTTAAAAAAGTTTATCATTGCTGCCTTCCTTATTGTAATTTCCGTGTTGGCCACCTACAAGCCTACCCAAACCTTGTGTGTTGAATTTGGGTGATGGAGGCTAAAAGGAAACCTAACTCTTAGACAAAGAGGAGAGAAAGCAGATAGAGCATCATATGAAAATGAGTGAGAAGACTGGGGGAGGAACTCTGATGGTACCAGAGATTCCTGTATTGATTCTGCTTCTGTGGCAAAGCTCAGATTCTCATATCCCACAAATGTGTGTGACAAGTCACATGCCAGACAAGGTGGTGTTTAATGGAGATACTAAGTCAGATGAATTATGGCATTGGTCCTGCATGAACTTTTACAGTCATCACACCTGTGAAATAATTTTCAGTTTTTGGAAAAATCCATTAGTATAATAGGGAAATTTAGAGCTGAGAAGCCAGTAAGGAATCGTGTCACCCCCCTTCTCATTTGGCCAAAAATGGTCTGTGGAGAAGAAGAGATTATTTCAATCAGCATTCTCTTGGTGACCTGAAAAAGTTAATTTCCTTCCCATTTCTTGATTTTGACTTAAAAAACTTATTCATTTGACACCTTGTGGTTTATTTCAAAATCAAAGCTGACTAAGAGAGGGATGTAATGGTTTTTGGAGTTTTCTAAATGAACTTGACAACAAAACCCTTTCCCTAGTGTTCTGTGGAATCTCTGAGAAATGCTATCTTCAGGTATTCAAGTATTTGTAGAGCCTTTTGAAAGCTTATTTCTTAATAGTTTTCAATCTCCATCCTAGGGCTCTTCTGACGTTTTGATGCATTTTCTATCAAGGGCATTATTTTTGGCCTTGCATATTTCATTTACTTCATGCAAGTTTGTGCAGGAGTTTGATGGAAAGAATCAAGTCTATGAGTATAAAAGAGTAGTGACCAAATCTTGGTCTTTTTATAAGCATAAACCATTTGCCACTTGAACTTATTCTTCAGTCCAGTTAGCAGAGCATTTGGTACCAGTATGATATTAGTCTCTGGGTGGCTTGAAGATGTTAATGGCTTCCTGACTGTAGAATCAGTACTATTAAGTGGATTCACACTTCTCTTCTCAGACTGTTGATGTGGTTCACAACAGGACTAAATGTGTAGGATACAAGTTGCTCTGTAGATCAGAAGTTCTCAGCTGGCAGGATCTGAACCAGGAAGCGGTCTGAGCCAGCCATGAAATTTTTTATAAAGATTACTAAATTTTAAATATTTACAATAAAATAGGCTACCAAGAATACTGCTACAAGTTTTATATCACTAACTCTAAGTTAGTGTAAAAAACAGAATGTGTATGTGTATTAGTCGCTAAGTCATGTTTGACTCTTGTGATCCCATGGCCTGTAGCCCACCAGGCTCCTCTGTCCATGGGATTTTCCAGGCAAGAATACTGTAGTAGGTTGCCATTTCCTTCTCCAAGGGAATCTTCTAGACCCAGGAATGAAACCCAGGTCTCTTGCATCACAGGCGGATTCCTGCATGGCAGGCAGATTCTCTACCCACTGAGCTACAGAAAGCCCCATACATACATACATACATAATTATGTATATGGACTTCTTTGGTGGCTCAGTGGCAAGGAATCCTCCTGACAATGCAAGAGACACAGGAGAAGCAGGTTTGATCCCTGGGTTAGTAAGATCCCCTGGGGGAGGAAAAGAACCCACTCCAGTATTCTTGTTTGGGAAATCCCATGGACAGAGAAGGCTGGTGGGCTACAGTTCATGGGCTCACAAAGAGTTGGACACTACTTAGCTACTGAACAACATATATATTTGTGTGTATGTATATGCAGGAATATATATACAAACATACAAATATATATATATGTGTGTGTGTGTGTGTGTGTATATATATATATAGAGAGAGAGAGAGAGAGAGAGAGAGAGAGAGAGAGAGGAGGAAATGGCAACCTACTCCAGTATTCTTGCCTGGAAAATTGCATGGGCCGAGGAACCTGGCAGACTACAGCCCATGGGGTCACAAAAAGTTGGACCATGACTGAGCGACTAAACAATGCAGGATTTTTGTTTTGTTTTGTTTTCCTTTTATAGACTATCCTGGGCTTATTGACAGATTGTGAGCTGTGGAATAAGTAAAGAGAGGCTAGAGAACTACTCATACGGATAAGGGAGCTTCCCAGTTTTAGATTCTGTTTAGTCTAACAGGTTTGTTTTATACATGAATAGACCTGAAGCCTAAGGTCACACAGGTCATGATAGCAAAGTTATCAAGGAACTTGATAGTCCAAGTTTCCTCACCTGAGGATTGGGACCCTGTGAATCACCGTGCTCTGAAGCCATGTGCTAACAGACCTCTGGTTTTATTCATAGCCATTTGCCGGCATTCCTGTGGGGATGGATTTTGTTCAAGGCCAAATATGTGCACTTGCCCATCTGGTCAGATAGCTCCTTCCTGTGGCTCCAGATCCAGTGAGTATAACATGTCATTATATATAATATTATTTTATGTGGTTATGCCCTATTTTCTCCTAAATTTGCTTTTGGCTTTTCTCTTGCCTGCAATACATTTTTTTTTTTTTTTCTAGAACATCTGCCTTCTCTGCTCTGCCCAAAATACTTGGAATGGCTCTCCTCAGTCTGGCCTCCCATTTCCCTTCTTCACTTTTTATAGGGAAATTACCTGTGGGACATAGTTACTATGAATAATATAAAGATTGTGGCATCCTTCTGTGTAGGTGTCATCTTATTTATCTTTGTATCTCCAGTGTAAATACCATAAAAGATACTCAATGACATGATCATTTAATGAACATTTTTGACTCAAGGAAACTAGGCATTCTTCCTTGTGGTACTGAAGTAGGAATCTGATTAAACACTTTTTTACAACTTGAGACCCCTGCCTTTTGCAAGAGGACAATATTAGGAGTCATCATGGCAGTTTACTGGGGATGATTTATCATGAAGCACAAACATATTTTGCCTTTTAGAATTTTACCACTTTGTTCATTCCATGATGCCAAGGAAAAATCCACAGTTCATTATTCAGAGACTTTGCTGGCATATTCTGTTGTTTTTGTTTTTAACGTGGGTGCTCAGCAGTGAATTAGGGGAAATGTGGGGGTTGGGAAGGAGGTGAGTCATTAGTTGTTAAAAAACGAAGTTCAATATAAACAGCCCCTCAACATCTTGACCATTACCAAGGCAAAAATCTTAGGTTCCTTTTCCACTTCCAATTTCTGGTGAGAAAATATCTTTCCCTTACAGCATATTCTGGTTTTGACATGGTTTTGAGAGTATTATGGAATATTGGGAGCTTCCCAGGTGGTGCTAGTGACAAAGAACCCACCTGCCAATGCAGGAGATGTAAGAGATGCAGGTTCGATCCCTGGGTTGGGAAGATCCCCTGGAGAAGGGCATGGCAACCCACTCCAGTATTCTTGCCTGGAGAATCTCATGGACAGAGGAGCTTGATGAGCTATAGTCCATAGGGTCGCAGAGTCAGACACAGCTGAAGCAACGTAGCATGTATGCATGCATTGTGGAATAAGTACATTCTTTTTTGTTGATTGCTAGTAGAGACTTGAGCATGATCAAGATCCTATTACCTATTAAGTTTAACTTTGGTTCTCATTTAACTGTGGTTCTCATGAACCAACTAACAGAATGGGGCCAATAGTGCAGGGCAGCAGACCTTCTTGGTGCCCACTCACATACCTTGGCATTCATGGGTTACACAAACAATTCTGCCTTTAGAGCTCTGTAACATTTTTCTGGCCAGGGAGCATGCATGGCAAGCTGGAAAGGCTGAGGGGATTAATTAGAAGCACCTTTTAACCAGTGACAAATGGAAAGTGTTGGATTAATGCCCGTACTTCCTTGCCTCTCATTTTGCTTAACTATGAGGTATGTTATGCACTGTCTTCTAAAGTTCCCTAGTGGAGCCCGAGCTGCCCATGTAGGAACAGGCTTGAGAATATACTTCATTGGTTTCCTTCTGTTACCTGTCTCACTTTCCCAGTCTCTATACCAGTGTTTCCTGAAATTACTTCTAAAAGAAACCACTGACATTTGAGTTATTGTCTCAGAATTTGCTTCTGGTGGAAACCAAATGGAGACAGATGAGGACTAAATACAGACAGTTGTAGGTTGGGATAGAAATTCTCCTGTGGGCTGGGGCTTATTTGCTTATTGCAATGAGTATAGCATGTTCTTCTACTTTTTTTTTTTTGCTGTTTTTTTAACTTTTTATTTTGTATTGAGGTATAGCTGATTAATAATGTTGTGAGAGTTTCAAGTGAACAACAAAGGGTAGAATGTTCTTTCTTGATCTCAGCTTGGTTTTGAATGTATGTTCTCCAAGCAACAAGAGGTTAATCCCATATATCAGGAGCACTTGAGCTGGAGGAGTAGCAGGAGGCAGAGTGCTCAGCTGGCAGCACTTTGGGGAACATGCTGGATGTCTCCACCTCTATCAGGATGATGACCTCCAGGTTGCCTCTGAGGAGTGAGAGCCTCGGGTGGGGAAGGAGACTACATAGCAAGTTGGGAGTAGAACCATCCCTCAGATTGGTCCTTCAACCAGCCACTAACACACCACTCCATAAGGGGGAGAAAGTATAGTCAGGTGGCAAACTGGATATCCAGCTGGAAAGGTCTTCAATGATAGTGTGAGCTGCTAATGATTTAATCAAGTAAAAAATCACGAGATGTGAAGAAAAGAGGTTAATAAGATCAGAGGGAAAAGCCGTGGTTCTAGTACATTTCGAGCTAGTAGCGCGGTGGGAGGAGTGCAATGGTAAGGTCCTGTGGGCCAGATTAGGGTAGAGGCTGAAGTCCAAGGCTTGTGCATGCTAATCTTTGAGGAGGTTTGGGTCTGTTTGTGGTGCTTGTCCACTGGACAAAATCCAGTGGAGAGTGAAGTGAGGGGGAGGACACGGTTTCATGAGGGTTTTTGAGGCATTTGGAGCCTTTAAAATCATTGGCTTGGACTCTACCTGAACTAATAATGTCCAGACAGCTTGCACAACTAAAGCTGGCAGAATGTTTTATTAATAAGTTAAGGGTAGCTGAGGAATGATCAGAATTCATTTCTGATCTTTTAAAATGATGTTCTAGGAAACAGCTCTGCCATCCTATAGAACTTCCTGCCCATGGTGTGGTAGACAAATGTGGGTAGGTCACTTTGCTAACTCCCCTGGTAATAGAAAGATAATCTAACTCAGTGAAATGTTTGCATTCACAACTTGTGGTTCTGGTAAGAAGGAGTAAATTTAGGTCATTTTACCAATATTTCCTCTGAGAAACTGTATACTTGTTATGTGATGGAGTCAAGGAGGTCCAGGTGAGTTGTAGGACCTGGGAGGCTTTAGCCTTCTTATTTGAAAATATAAAGAATGAAAGGAAGGTTTTTCTTTCAGGTTGTTTCCAACTTGTGTCCTGTGACTGTTAAAATAGGAAATGATCTCTTAGTGACCTGAATGAGAGATTGCATTTCCAGAAAGTCCAAACTGCCAGCCAGCAATTCCTTTGGACACCAGGAAGTCATGGCTTCCGTTAACCTATTGGGAGTCTTGCCACCAGTCGTTGAGGCACCAGGGCAAAAAGAGGATTGGCTAGACAGGCTCAGAACAGTGGGTTTTCTGGACTTTAATTCTAGGTATATTAGGACTGCTCTCTACTCTCTCAGTCTCTGAGGCCAGAGATGGATCCTGAGCAATTCTAATTCTCATAAAGACCTGTCATGGGTGATTCATGAATTTTCTCACACTCTCCTTAAATATATATATAAGTACAATAGATAAGTAAAATAGATAAAGTATATAAAATAGATATCTAAAATAAATAATATAGATATATAAATATAATAATTATCTTTTTAAATAGTATACAGTATATTATTATAAAAGGTGTTCCCTAAATTTCATATTTTAGAATTTTGAGTTGAGTTTATGCTCATTATATTTTATTCTTTATGCTTCTTAAAAGGATTAAAAAAATTAAACTTACTAGTTTGAGTTAATGGTAGATTCACATTCAATTGTAAGACGTACTTCCTAGCCATCCTGGGTGTCTTTTACCCAGTTTTCCTCATGTTAATGTCTTGTGATACTATAATACAACCAGGTTATTGACATAGATACAGTCAAGCTACAGAATGTTGCCATCACCACCAGGATTCTTCATGTTTCTCTCATTATCTGTT
This sequence comes from Bos mutus, assembly GCF_027580195.1. Lineage (NCBI taxonomy): Eukaryota > Metazoa > Chordata > Mammalia > Artiodactyla > Bovidae > Bos > Bos mutus. Next base: position 47,045,706 of record NC_091626.1, on the reverse strand, counting down.
TCCTCCTACATCCTCCTTAACCCTGGCAACCACTAATCTGTTCTCCGTTTCTATAATTTTGTCATTTCAAGAATGTTATATAGATGGAATCACATAGTATATAACCTTTGGGAATTGTCTTTTTTCACTCAGCATAATTCTCTGGGAATTCATCCTTTTGTGGTTGTTTTGTGTATCAGTACTTTGTTCCCTTTTATTGATGAATTTACACGCTATGAATGTAAGGTTTGTATAGCCATTCACCCATCGAAAGATATCTGGGTTACTTCTAGTTTTTGGTTATTCAAACAAAGCTGCTATGAACATTTATGTACAGGTTTTTGTGTGAATGTAAGTCTATTTCTTTGGGATAAATGCCCAGAAATGCAATTGCTGGGTTATATGGTAGTTATATATTTAGCTTTTCTAGAAACAGCCAGCTGTTTTTGGAGTGGCTGTACCATTTTACATTCTCACCAGCAATGTATGAATGACCCAGTTTCTTTGCATTATCACCAGCTATCAGGGTTGCTGCTGTTTTCAATTCTAGCTGTTCTGATGGGTATGTGGTAATTACATCACTGTAATTTTAATTTGCGTTTTTTCCTACTGGCTTCTAATGTTTATTATTTTTTTCCTGTGCTTATTTGTCACCTGCATATATCTTCTTGAGTGAACTGTTGTCTCTTCACGTCTTTTGCCTTGATTCTAATTGGATTCTTTTCTAATTTAGTGTTTTGAGAGTTCTATGTGTACTTTAAATCCTAGCCCTTAATCAGCTATGTAATTTGCAGACGTTTTCTCTCACTCTATAGCTTCCTTTTCATCTTCTAACAGAGCAAAAGTTTTAAAATATGTTTGAGTCCAATTTATCAATTTTTTCTTTAATGGAAAATAATTGTGCTTTTGATCTCAAGTCTAGGAACTCTTTGCTGAGCTATAGATCCTGAAGATTTTCTCTAGTTTTTTTTTTTTTTTTTTCCCTAAATGTTACATTTACATTGAGGTCTAGGTGTAGTTGATACCTGTGAATGTCTGATTCCTCCAGCCCACTTATTGGGTTGGCCAAAAAGTTCATTTGGGTTTTTCCATAGGATGTTTTTGGCCAACCTAATATTTCCAAAAAGGCTGTCCTTCATCAGTAGAATTACTTTTTAAGTTTTATCAAAAAAATCAGTTGGGTATATTTGTATACATCTACTTTTGGTGTCTCTATTTTATTCCATTGATCTGTCTGTCCTTTCTCCAGTATCGTACAGTCTTGATTACTGCAGCTTATGGTAAGTTTTCAAAACTGAGTAGACTAATTCCTCCCACTTAATTATTCTTTTTCAAAATTGTTATTCTAGTTCCTTTGCTTTTCCATATAAATTTTAGATTCATCTTGTCTATATATACAGAAAAATATTCTCTAGGAATTCGATAGAACTGCTTTAAATCTGTATGTCAGTTTGGAGAGGATTGACATCTTTACTGTTTGGAACCACTTTTAGTTTGGATAAGATTTTATCATTTTTAATTCATTTCAGTTTACTTAGAATTTGGGGTACTTGTACTCCCAACCCGAATCCAAGCTTAAAGGATGTAAGAAGCCCAGGGGAACAATTGTAGAGCAGTGGGTTAGCAAGTTTGAGCAAGTATGGTGCAACCATTGCTGAAAATGTAAGTATGAGCATACTCAGAGGATGGGAAGGTAGCACTGTAGCTGGTCTGGAAGAAGTGACCTTGGAAAGGTTTTTCAGGAAAGCGTGGGTTTTATGTGAACAGAGAGAAGAAGCTTGGGTGGAATCTGCTCAGATTTGTCCGTAGAAACAATTGAACTCTTTGCTTTCTAGTTACCTGTCTGTGGAAGTGCCTTCATCACTGCTATCATATAACTTGTCTTTCTTTGTATCTTTTTCAGCTCTGCTAGGTTTTTTGTTTTGTTTTGACATACCTTAGTGAAGTTGCTCTACTAATTGGTGTGTCTTTAGGCACCACAGACTATGCACTTAAAATGTCATTGCTTCTCCCAGTGAAAATCATTTTTGTCCTGCAGTGGTTCTGGCTGCCCCTATGGACTGTTTTCTCAGGTTTTGAGTCCAGAAGTTAGTCTAGCTGTTTGTCTTGTACTTTTCCAAGGGCTTAAATTAAAATCATATGTTACCATACAGATGCTTATTTGCAAATGGCTCCCAGTGTTCTTTCTGCCCCTTGTGCCTGCCAAGATAATGGAAGAATTTTAGGATCATTCCCAACCTAATGCATCCCAAAGAAAACCATTACCTGAGGTGTGTAGACCTAGCCCTGCATCTCTGCTGTTCCAGTAGTGTGTTCACTTTGCTCTCTTTGGGCTGATTGTTCTTAAGAATTAACTTGTGCTGGGCTATAATCTAAAGAAAGTTTCTTCTGCTCTTTCCGATGCCTGGCAAATGGAGGGCATTCCGTAAATATTTGTTGAATGACTGAAATGACTGACCTCTACTGGAACATATAAAATTCGTTTGGGACTCTCTATGGATAAGGGTTAATGGCAACATTTTCGTTAGTTCTAGGATGTTGAACCTTACTTGAAACCCTTTGAGGCTTTCCACCCATCTTGGAGGAGAAGTTCTCCTTGGAGCTAAATGTATGTGGCAGCCACAGACCTGTGCACAGGCATTTGAACTCCCCTAGTACTTTTAGTTTCTGGTAAAGTCTTAACGCTGATTGAGTTTAAGAATATATTCTAACTTGAGGTGTTTAGAGCATCCTATGAGTTCAAATGGAGCCCTTATTTTTCATTTGGCTTTTTCTAGAGAAATAGAACTTGGTCTCCTAATTGCCACATATCTGGAATTTTTTGTCACCTTAGAGTAAATTTAGAATTTGCCAATGGCAGGACTCAATCACAAATAAAACCAGTTTGTATACTCTCTAAACTATAGTGAAACTTCGTATCTTGTTCCTTTATTTCCCACAGAAATCCTGAATGAGTGCTCCTTCCATTAAGGAAATACTTTTTCTCCTAAAGGTCTAAGACTCACAAAGAATGCAAATTTGGTAAACATGTTTGTGGCAAAGCAGGTGAATAAAATCCTATTATCAATGGACATGAATTTGAGCAAACTCCAAGAGATAGTGGAGGGCAGGGGAGCCTGACGTGCTTACTACAGTCCAGGGGGTCGCCAAGAATAAGATACGACTTAGCACCTGAGCAACAACAGCAGTCGGTTGCTGAGCTTGCTCCTCTGGCCTAAGGATACATGGTTCACTGGTTTATTGGGGCCGATGGACTAACCGTGCCTTATTGTTTCCCAAGTCTGATCAAGGGCTTTTATTTTTTAAAGGAGAAAGAATATTTTATGCTGGAAAAAGTTTACCTGAAAGATAGGGTAGAAAAAACATATAAGAACGTATCAGGGAGGTTTTTATTATATTCCATTTAAATATAAACTTATTTCTTTCCAGAAAGAAGAACTCATTCTGTTTTTCAATTTAAAAACTCATGTAAAGTCACTGTTTAAACTACTGTTCGCTTTTTTATCTCAAAGTAGCTAAATGGCTTTGTTGCTCATGTGGGAATGGAAATTAGCTCTTGGCATGAACCACTTTAATTGAAATCAGTTTGTGGGTTGAGTTCCTTTGCTGCTTGACAGATGACATCATTTCCTGTGCTTTTCCCAATCCTCACTGTTTTGCTAAGATAGGATGAAGCTAAGTTTAACTTCAGATTTGAAAGCAACTTACACCTTTTCCTGACCTACTTAGAATATTATCCAAGTTTTTCACCAAATCATTTCTTTTGTATACTTGTAAATAGTTTTTTAGTTTGAAAACACATTTTGGCCAAGACATTTTAATAGAACTGTAGGAGCCTAAAATAACTGTTTTAATCAGTTTCCTGGGTTGGTTGATTTCTATAACAATGTTCTGACAGAGAAGTTATTTCTGCTTTTATATATGGGGAAACAAAGATAAAAATACTTTTAATAGCAACCCACTCAGAGCTATGTAAGTGCTTAGGACGCAATGGGCAACTTCACAGTCTCTTGTTTGAGTATAGCTTGTGGTGTCGTTATCATGAAGCACAAGTTAAATAAACAGAAATTAATTTGGCAGAGTTTTATATAGCACCTACAAGCAGGCAGGGAATGCTCTGAGCACTTATGGAGATATAATTAATTATCATGATGCTTCCCCCTCCCCACCCTGTGATGCTTGATGTTTTTAAACAAATGGGCTACAGATAGGAGAAATAACTTAAAAATAGGTTTGTTATAGAACATACCTTTCTGAAGAGAAGTATAAAGTACTCTGGAGTCAGAAGAAAGAGAGTTCATATCTAGTGGGGAAGGGAAGAGAAAATAGAAGTCAGGAAAGATCAAAGGAAAGAAGAGACATTTGTCATGGATCTTGGAGACAGGATTTCAGGATTTGGTAAGAACATTGTGTAAGTTGTATGTTGGAGGTTGAGAGTTCAGGGCAAAGACAAAGAGATGGATGAAAGAGGAGATTCCATGAAGAGACTAGCACGTAGTACCAGGTATTGGGTACAGCGCTTTGTAGGTACTCCGAAATATTTGTTGAGTGAATGAATGACTGATAAAGAAGCCTGTGAAAAAATTGTTGTTGTTATTGTTCAGTTGTCCAGTCATGTCTGACTTTTTGCAACATCATGGAAAGCAGCTTGCCAGGCCTCCCTGTCCCTCACCATTTCCTGGAGTTTGCCCAAGTTCATTTTCTTTGCATCAGTGATGCCATCCAGCCATCTCATCATCTGATGCCCTCTTTTCTTTCTCTCCTCAATCATTCCCAGCATCAGGGACTTTTCCAATGAGTTGTCTGTTCACATCAGATGACCAAATACTGGAGCTTCAGCTTCAACATTAGTCCTTCCAGTGAATATTCAGGGTTGATCTCTCTTAAGATTGACTGGTTTGATATCCTTGCTGTCCGTGGGACTTTCAGGAGTCTTCTCCAGCATTGCAGTTCGAAGGCATCAATTCTTTGGTGTTCTGCCTTCTTTATGGTCCAGCTCTCATAACAGTACATGACCACTGGGAAGACCTTGACTATATGGACCTTTGTTGGCAGAGTAATGTCTCTGCTTTTCAGCACACTGTCTAGGTTTGTCATCGTTTTCCTCCCAAAAGCAGTCATCCTGATTTCACTGCTGCAGTAACCGTCCGCAGTGATTTTGGAGGGCAAGAAGAGAAAATCTGTCACTCCTTCCACCTTTTCCCCTTCTATTTGTCATGCAGTAAGGGGGCCGAAGAATCGATGCTTTTAAACTGTGGTGTTGGAGAAGACTCTTGAGAGTCCCTTGGGTTGCAAAGAGATCCAACCAGTCCATTCTAGAGGAGATTAGTCCTGGGTGTTCTTTGGAAGGACTGATGCTAAAGCTGAAACTCCAATACTTTGGCCACCTCATGTGAAGAGTTGACTCATTGGAAAAGACTCTGATGCTGGGAGGGACTGGGGGCAGGAGGAGAAGGGGACGACAGAAGATGAGATGGCTGGATGGCATCACCGACTCGATGGACATGAGTTTGGGTGAACTCCTGAAGTTGGTGATGGACAGGGAGGCCTGGCATGCTGCAATTCATGGGGTCGCAGAGTCAGACATGACTAAGCAACTGAACTGAACTGAACTGAACTGAAGGGGGCCAGATGCCATGATCTTAGTTTTTTTACTATTTAGTCTTAAGCTGGCTCTTTCACTCTCCTCCTTCACCCTCATCAAGAGGCTCTTTAGTTCCTATTCACTTTCTGCCATTAGAGTGGCATCATCCTCATATCTGAGGTTATTTCTCCCGCCTATCTTGATTCCATCTTGTAACTCATCCAGTCTAGTATTTCTTATGATGTGCTCAGCATATAGGTTAAACAAACAGGGTGACAACAGACAGCTCTGTCACACTTCTTTCTTGATCTTGAACCAGTCAGTTGTTCTATGTGAATGTGAAGTCGCTCAGTTGTGTCCGACTCTTTGCGACCCCATGGACTGTAGCCTACCAGGCTCCTTTGTCCATGGGATTTTCCAGGCAATAGTACTGGAGTGGATTGCCATTTCCTTTTCCAGGGCATCTTCCTGACCCAGGGATCGAACCCAGGTCTCCCACATTGTAGACAGAGGCTTTACCATCTGAGCCACCGGGAAGTCCCAGTTGTTCTTTACAGGGTGCTAATTGTTGCTTCTTGACCCACATACAGGTTTCGCAGGAGACAGGTAGGTGATCTGGTATTCCCATCTCTCTAAGAGCTTTCCACAGTTCGTCATGATCCACACAATCAAAGGCTTTAGCATAGTCAATGAAACAGAGATAGATGTTTTTCTGAAATCCCCTTGCTTTCTCTATAATCCAGCGTATGTTGGCAATTTGATCTCTAGTTCCTCTTCCTTTCCTAAACCCAGCTTGGACTTTTGGAAGTTCTTGGTTTGCATCATGCTGAAGCCTAGCATGCTAGATTTTAAGCATGACCTTTCTAGCATGGGAGATGAGTACAACTGTCTGGTGGTTAGCACATTCTTTGGTACTACCCTTCTTGGGCATTGGGATGAGGGTTGACCTTTTCCAGTCCTGTGGCCACTGCTGGGTCTTCCAGATTTGCTGACATAATGAATGCAAAACCTTGATGACATCATCATTTAGAGATTTGAATAGTTCTGCTGGAATTTCATCACATCCATTAGCTTTATTAACAGCAGTGCTTCCTAAGGTCCACTTGACTTTGCATTCCAGAATATCTGACTCTGGATGACTAACCTCACTGTCGTAGTAATCTGGTTCAGTAAGATCTTTTTTTAATATAGTTCTTCCTTGTATTGTTTCCATCTCTTCTTGATCTCTTCAGCGTCTACTAGGTCTCTACCATTTTTATCCTTTATTGTGCCCATCTTTGGGTGGGATGGTCCCTTGGTGTTTCCAATTTTCCTGAAGAGATCTCGAGTCTTTCCGCTTTAGCCGTTTTCTTCTATTATTAAGGCATTTTTCACTGAAGAAGGCCTTCTTGTCTCTTCTAGCTGTTTTTTTTGAACTCTGCATTTAATTGGAACATATTAGGGGTAGGCACCACTTCCTTGGTGGCTCAGAGGTTAAAGTGTCTGCCTGCAATGCAGGCAACCTGGGTTTGATCCCTGGGTTGGGAAGATCCCCTGGAGAAGGAAATGAAACCCATTCCAGTATTCTTGCCTGGAGAATCCCATGGATAGAGGAGCCTGGTGGGCTACAGTCCACGGGGTCACAAAGAGTCAGACACAACTGAGTGATTTCACTTCACTTTACTTCTTCAGGGGTAGGCAAAGGAGCCCTGAAAGACCCATACGACCATCCAGAAGAGGGCCTTAAATGCTGAGATGGAGGCATTTAAGATGCCTTAAATGCTTTGTTACAGTAGAGATGGGCGCCTTTGATGGTGTTTTAGGATGTACATGGCATGTTGTTGAAAAGGTGCATCACTCTCAACTTACCTCTTTGGTACTCTGTGAGGGCATAGGGTGTATTGGGTTCTGGCACCTTCCTTTTCCTGTGTGGTGCTGAGAACTGTGTAGCTCTTTATAAAAATAGCCCTTTCTCCTGAAATCAGCAGCCTCTTTGTGATACTGAACTGAGCATCCTAGCAGAGTGTACTGAAGAAGCAGCCTGCTGGGAGGAGCCTCCTCTCTGCTCCTGGGAGAAGATGGAGGCCCAGTGCTCCACAAAGCCTAAGCATAAGAGCAAGCCTAAGCAGCTGATTTCTGCTCTTACACAGAAAAAGGGGTTCTCTTCTCTTTACGTGAAATTATTGAGGCTTTTTCTCCAGGAATTTACTCCCACAGGACAGAGTAAGCCTAATTTCCAGGCCCAATCCTGGACTCCTTGTATAGGGATGTGTCAACAATGATGAATGATTAATTCAATCAAGCCTTTAGTCTTCTCCAAGGAGGGTAGTTGATTATTTCTAGAGGACTAAGGAACAGCCTGGGATTTGGAAAGTGTTTGAATTACTGAAATAGGGACAGCCTCGGCACTGAAGGAGTCAAGGGCATATGCTGTGCTGTCATTGTCTGTCCCGGGCGTCTTTCCCTCTGGCCAACTCTAGCATCTCATGTCTCAGTCAAAGTCAGCCTGCTGCCTGGGGTCTTCCTGCCTTGGGTGTTGAAGCGCTCACACTTCTGTAAGTGACAATGTGATAAAGAGTGGATTTACGACACTGCAGGTCTTAGGTGGTTTAAGGTGACAGTTTAAACAAGGTGCTCTTTCTGAGCCAAGTCCAGCTATCTTCATTATCATGCAGTCTTGTTATTAAGTGCCCTTATAGGTCTTTTTTCCCTTCTTTCTGCTGCCTCCTAAATTTCTTTTAACATCTTTCTTGGAAATTGTCACTCTGAATGTCTTCTGCCCACCCACCTGGGACTCCGCAACTTTTAACAAGAAAAATATTGCTATTGTAATCTTGCCTTGTCTGGTCCCTCAAGGTGCTATTTTCTTGGTGTAAATTACAGAAATGACATTGAATGGTAAGTTCTGCTAAATTAAGGAAGTCATTGAGCATTCTTAAAGTCAGTATGAAAGATACAGTTACATTGAACTGTAAATGATTTTATGCACACAAAATATGACATGTTTAGCATTGTCAATTAGGTTATTTCTGCATAAATCTATGATTATTGATAAACCATTTTATTTTCTCTTCAGATCACTACAAATCAACTTCTGTGAACTGTTGAGATCTATGTACTTAAGTTGCAGAAATAAATCAGTGCTTTTTTTCTTTCTTTTCAAGTCCAACATTGTAACATTCGCTGCATGAATGGAGGTAGCTGCAGTGATGATCACTGTCTGTGCCAGAAAGGATACATAGGGACTCACTGTGGACAACGTAAGTAAACTGTGTAGATGTTAACCTACATTAACAAAAAGAATACAGAGATAAGTGATGGTGGCTTTTCTTTGACTGCCTAGGATATGGCATTTTTACAGGTGCCCAGTAACTCTTACAGGTGAACAGATCACTTCCCCAACACACAGAATATCAAATCTCTGATTAGAACCTTGTAACCCGGTTATTTGATTCATTTTTCTTTCATTTACCTTCATCACCCTGCTTACCTCGTTTCTGATTGGCAGTCACCACCCAAGGTGCAGAATTGTTGTTCATTCCACATGTATGTCTTGCATTTGATTGCCCAGCATCTCCCCCTGGATTTTCGAGTAGCATCCTCAATAAGGTATTTCAAAACTCAGCCTCGTCTTTCTCCCCAAACATGTTCTTTTTCTTGATTAATGGTGTCTGCGTCTCTCTAGTTTCCTAGTCTGGACTCTGCTATTATAACACTTCTCACACTGCTGCTCAGTGTGTTGGTTTAGGCATAAACACTGTTTATTGTGTGACTACTGTGTATCAGTCCCAGTGCTTTGCAGAGATGAAAATTCCTCTAAAGAACTTATTTTTTACTATACTAAGAATACCCTGAAGAAAATTTGAAAAGCTTAAATATATAAAAAGTAAAAATTTCCACAATCCCACCTTTCCAGATGTTATCTTCTAGTCTTTTAATGCATATTTGGTACATGAGCTCTCACTGTATGCATAATTTTTCATATAACTTTTTTACTTAAGATTTTATTAGAAGTTAGCTCCATTTTATTGAATGTTTTAAAAATATTTTTAATGGTTGCATAATAGTCTGTTGTATAGAGGTTTTACTGTTTGTTTATTGCATCCTTAATGATGAACATTTATTCACGTTGTTTCCAATTTTTGCCCATGTGTATGTATTTGCTATGATGAATAATGCTATGATAAGTAAACCAAAGTTTATTTAATACCCTCCTGACTGTCTGTACACTATGATATAAGTAAGAATGGGGGTTAAATCTTTGACAGCCCCCAGCAATAGTATGGAGGGAGAAGAGGTAGGACAGCCTCCCTACCTGGGAGACCCTTTAGCTGAGTGTTAAGGGGCGGGTAGGAGTTCTTTTGTCAGATGTTGGGAGGTGGGCCTTTTAGGCAGCTGGCTCAGCATAAGCCAAAGCCTAGAACATGACTAGCATGGGATGCCAGGCTTTGGTATTGCTAGGACTTAAGTGCCGAGGGGAGTGATGGGAAGGGAGCTAAGGTTGGAATAGAAGTCATGGGCCAGGTTTGGAGAGCCTTTATGCTTCTCCAAACATGTTCTCATCCAAAATAGAACCATGCAGTCATGCAGGGGATGGAAGTGAGAGAATAGTAACCAACAACATTCATCTATTGAGCTGTTTACTCTGTTTACCATATGCTCGGCACACATTCAGACTCTTTACATGTATTAACTCATTTGATATAACAATAGCACTTACAGGAAGAGGCCTTTATTATTAATACCTACATGAAATGAAGATGCTGGGGTACAGGGACTTCAGTGACTTGCCTAAAGCTATACAGGGAGTAATCAGCAGAGTTGGGATTTGAACCCATGCAGTCTAACTTCACAGCCCAGGCTTTTAATGCTGTGAAATACTGGCCTTATATACTTCACTCACAACAGTTTACAATGAGGAAGATCTCTGTGGCCACACTGCAGGGGTTCAACTTGAGGGAGAAGGAACAGGAAGCAGGAAGACTAGTACTAAGGCTGTGGCTCCAGAGATGGTGGGATGGGGGTGGATTTAAAGGCATTTTCAGAAAGGGGATCAGAAGGAGCCACGGTCATCCTCCTGTTCCCTTTTATACACCTGGAGGGGCAGAGCCCAGTGTACAACAGGCACTCAGGTAACACCTGTAGATTTCGAAAATCTTCCCTAGACTGAAGTTTCCTAATCTGTAAACTGGGAGGGTTGGCTTAGGCAATCTCAAAATTTCTTTTCTGCTTAAAATCTCATAATTATTACCTGACTATAAATTAAGAAGCAAATTAGAACAGTGGACATACATAAACCTCTCTAATTTTGTGATGGTAAATGGACTACTGCCTTGACTTGTGGCTGTAATGGGTTGTCTCGGTCCAAGTACACTGATCCCAATGGATGTTGAGATAGAATTAGATGCCCAAGAGATTTATTAGGGAAAAGCCTAACCTTCAGACTGTGATGCAGATCACACCCCTGTGCAAGGAGAGAGGGAAGGAAAGACTATCACAATTGTGCAAAAGAAGACTCAGACTGTAGCGCAACCTCCAAGAAAGCTTTGGTCAGGCTGATAGGGAGTCCAGAATCAAGACTGCCCATCACAGTAGCTTCATGATGGGCAGAAATGTCCAGTCTCCACGACGCTTTAGTTGCTGAGTGGTCCCCACCAGGTCGTTGGCATGAACATAGTAGCAGATCAGCCAACTAAGCTCCTCACAGTAGGTTTTCTTGGAAGGAGATCTGAGTAGCTCAACTGCATGACTGCCACAGGGTATAGGAAAGTGTACGGGGAATATATGAAGGGGGAATTGATGTAAATGGAGGTGTTAGGGAAGCCTCTTGGAGGAGTGAGGTTTGAGCTGGGCTTTGAAGGGTGGGTGGGACTGGCAAATTTGGCAGGGACAGCCTACCACCTGTGGATAAAGATGCCTAGGAAGAGGCTATGCTTGAGTGAGTTGCAGGAAGTTGTACAGAGAAGAGTTATTCAGGGAATGAGCTTTCAAGTCTTATTTTAATGTCTTTCTTGACAAGTAAAATGTCCCTCCCTCAAGGATCTCTGGACTTATCTTACCAGTATTTTCCAGAGATCCTCTTGTAACACTCATTTGGATCTTCATTATGGTACATAAATTACTGAGTGTCAGTATTTGTGTTTTGTCGTTGGCAGTTAATAGTAGTGTTTTGTCGTTGGCAGTGTGATTTAACATGCTGCATTTTTGTAAAGATGGCCAGTGTTTTCCCTCATGAAAACTGTCTGGAAATGAAACATAAATCATAAGCAAAAGAATCAGCTTGTAAAATGCAGTTCTCATCAGGGTTGTCTCTTATAAACCACCATTGTAGATACGGAACTGAAAAGCATTGCTCAGATGTTTTCCAGAATGAAACTGCCAACATTAACACAGGTATATACGCACCTATTCCAGGTAGTTTTACCTGAGTTGACTGAGGGATATCCAGGAAACTGGAACTGTACAATAAATGTTTAAAACAAATACCACAGTGACTATTTAGATTTTTTTTATTGTTGTCCTTTCAGGGAACAGTCAGTGTTACTTTATTAGCATCTACTCAGGTGAAGTTTCTCAGCTTCTCTCTCCTTATTTTACAGCCGTCTGTGAAAGTGGCTGTCTTAACGGAGGCAGGTGCGTGGCCCCGAATCGATGTGCGTGCACTTACGGCTTTACTGGACCCCAGTGTGAAAGAGGTAATTTTTTAAAATGTATCGGCGTAAAGATGTTCTGGTGGCTGAAGTGATGATTGATTTCAGCAAGCATTTGCCTTCTTGCAGCTGCTTCGTGAATTTTGCTGAGCTTTGATGAGGTTTCTGAATTGTCATTGGGAAGGTTCCTAGGATGATACAAGAGTGGCCCCAAGCCTCTGCATGTTGTTCAGTAATTCTTGTCTGGACTACAGGACTCAATAATGAGCCTATGCATAAGTACCAGTTGGCATCAAGATTAAAAGAAGAAAATTTTCCATAGAGTAAGGATTGAGCTCATTATTATCCTAGTAAGTTAGGGAAGTGGCTCCAAACAAAACAACTGTGTGGAAATGGGAAACATCCAGAATGAAACAAAAATTACACCTAAAGATCTCTTGGGACCTACTGGCTATAGTGGCATACAAGCTTAGCATTCAAAGTTCACTAGAAATATTAATTGCCGAGAAACTGTGCTTTCACAGCTGTGATTTATTCAGTACTCATTGTGGCTCATTGACGTTATGTATATTCATCCTCATTTTGCCGTGTGAGATGATCAAGGCTCTGGGTGGTCAAGGAAGCTGCCTAAGGACACACACACATATAATAAGCAGCTTTAATTTGAATGTGGCTTTTCTGTTTTCAAGTATACTGCTGCTCTTAATTGAAAAAGATTTCTACCTGCTTTGCCTACCTATCCATGCAAACATGACATTGAGATATATGTAGATGTGCAATCCCCTGATTTTTGCTTTGTTGATCATCTTTCTCTACCTTGATAGGCACGGTCTCATCATTCCTAGTTTTATAGTGAAGGTTGAGGAGATTCATTTCATATCAAATGGCAAAAATACTCTTGAAAAATACCCTATGAAAAATATTCATGAACATTTTAAACTGCAATCATCACTTTTCTCCAAAGTTGTATAAAGATCATTTTATTCTAAGATGGAAAGTGAAGATTCAGTTGCAAGTGTTGACTATATGTTATTTAAAAACAAAGAGTAGAGGGTGGTATGTGAGAAATTGTTTTCTATTTCCATTTTTACGAGTTTGTCTAAATTCAGTTCTTTGCTGATGAAGTAGCAATTCCTGTTTTAGCAAGTAACTCTACTATTACTGGATAAATTATATTGAATCTCTGTTCACAAGGCCACCACATGGTCTAGATACATGAGACACTGTGAACTCTTGGCCTTTCCATTGAACTTGGCATCATTTTGGAGTCCCTCTTTAAAACTGCTTCTTTTTTACAGTTTGACGTATTTTTATTGACTTGGAGCTAATGTATAGCTAATAGTCTCAAGAGTAACAAAGACAACTGTTTTGATTAGGCAGTATCATTCTGTGGCCTTATTATTTTACTCAGTGACAAGGATACAGGATTTAAACTGTTGAGATTAAAACTTCTTAACATGCAACTTGAGCAATGTGTGAAAATAATTCGACAAGTGATAAAAGTGGACTTAATTTGTTTTAGAAAAATCACTGATAGAATGAAGTTACAGGGCATTTTACCTCTAGGAATTTATGGCAAAGAATACTGATACCCATAGTTATAGATATTGAGAACACAGTCTAAAACTATTTGACCAACTACAGTTATTTCTTTGACCAAGATTAAGCAATGATGTGAATGGATTAAGTTGCTAAACTAGTCATGAAAACTGGCATATTTACTTAGGGATATTTCCAAATTTTGGCGTGTCTTTAACTGCTCTCCTCCATGATAAAGGTATCCTAAAATTTGCACTTAGGTATAAATACATGTTGGCCCCAAAGAAACTTCAGTGGTCATCTAAATCAAATTGACCCTTGAATGGCAGATTTTCAGGCATTTGTGGTTGTGGAGAATGGGGAGGAAAAGGTTCTTTTTAATCATTGCTGCTGCTGTTGTTCAGTAGCTCAGTCATGTCTGACACTTTGCGACCCCATGGACTGTAGCACGCCAGGCCTCCCTGTCCTTCACCATTTCCTGGAGCCTGCTCAAACTCATGTCCGTTGAGTTGGTGATGCCATCTAACCATCTCATCCTCTGTGGTCTTCTTCTCCTCCTGCCTTCAGTCTTGCCTGAAATCAGGGTCTTTTCTAATGAGTCAACTCTTCACATCAGGTGGCAAAAGTATTGGAGCTTCAGTTTCAGCATCAATCCTTCCAATGAATATTCAGGACTGATTTCCTTTAGGATTGACTGGTTTGATCTCTTTGCAGTCCAAGGGACTTTCAAGAGTCTTCTCCAAAACCACAGTTCAAAAGCACCAGTTCTTGGGTGCTCAGCCTTCTTTATGGTCCAATTCTCACATCCATACATGACTACTGGAAAAACCATAGCTTTGACTAGATGGACCTTTGTTAGCAAAGTAACATCTCTGCTTTTTAATATGCTATCTAGGTTGGTCATAGCTTTTCTTCCAAGGAGCAAGTGTCTTTTAATTTCATGGCTGCAATTACCATCTGCAGTGATTTTGGAGCCCAAGAAAATAAAGTCTCTCACTGTTTCCATTGTTTCCCCATCTATTTGCCATGAAATGATGGTACCGGATGCCATGATCTTAGTTTTCTGAATGTTGAGTTTGAAGCCAACTTTTTCACTCTCCTCTTCACCTTCATCAAGATGCTCATTACCCTTTGCCTGTTTCACCTGAGGATAATCTCAAACCTTCAAAGGGAGAAGGGAAATATGAGTGTAATTTCCCTTACCATATGGGAGAGGGGGGTTTCTTTGATTCCAGGATTATATTTCCATTTATAGTCTTCGCTGTTTTCTGTTGTTATGGAAGTTGTCTACTTACCTCTCTAAAGAATTAGAGGCAATGTATCCTTTTATTCAAATGAATGCTTGTGATTTCAAGAGTGATTAATGAAAGTGTCAGACTGAGTCAGCACAAATCCATCCTGAAGCCTAGGAAAGTATTCACTGTTACTTCAGATGGTGGGTCAGTATACTTGTTAAGTTGTGTAACTACTTAGGCTAGTTCCATTATGTTTTCATTGGAATATGGCTCTTTACTTTTCAAAATGAACTTCCAGAAAGTCTTTACTGATTTCCTTTCCTTCTTTCTGGAGACTGAGCCCGGGTCTGCTTCTGCATTCTCCCTGAGCACACTCTCCACACCTCTTTTGATAGCAGTTACACGACCAAGTGTCTTCACTTTCACTTTTCATTCATGCATTGGAGAAGGAAATGGCAACCCACTCCAGTGTTCTTGCCTGGAGGATCCCAGGGACGGGGGAGCCTGGTGGGCTGCCGTCTATGGGGTCGCACAGAGTCGGACACGACTGAAGCGACTTGCAGCAGCAGCAGCAGCAGCAGCAGCAGCACATTGTATTGAAATAGCTCATTTCCACATCCCACTCTCCCACTAGATTATAAGCTCTTCAGCAGCAGCTGTGGTTTCATCATCTCTTAGATTTCCAATCCAAACTCAATGCCTGATGCATAGTGTATGGCCAGTAAATGTTGAACTGAAATTATTTTGAAGCACCAGAAAACCACCTGGAGATATGATTATCAGATAGTGTGCAAGTATCCCCTGAAAGGAATTACTTCTTGCCTACTTGTGGTCAATCCTATTATTTTTCATTGGTTTCATTTTAAGCAGAGCTAACAGTGCCGATGCCTAATTGAATTTGGCCCCATCTTTCAGAAGTTTGGTCTTTCAGGGTCAAATGACTGTCATTTTTAAGTTGGGAAAGATGCAGAAAAGAAGATATGTTTTGACCTAAGCCAGGTGGCAATAAACAAATAATGTCTTATCATGATGTAATACACAGGGAAGGCAACATTTCTAATGTCAGTTACAAGCACGTCTCAGGATAAGCATCTTTGTTCTGGGAGAGCTTGGAACTTTATCTGCAACTACTTCAGAGAGTTGAAGATAACTCTTTGACTTATATTGAAGATATATTCGCCATCTAGATGTAGAATATTTTTGAGGGGTGATACTGGCAGGATTTAGATCACTTTAAGTCAGTAAGTGAATCTTAAGAATCCATGAACATACTGTTTTGGTTTGTAATGGAGACAAGCAGTGGATCCATGCTTGGATTACAAATCATAACATTCATTCAACCAGTGCAGTCAGACTATGAAGCAAAATTTGTCTCACTTGTAGCTTTAAGCCAGTAAAGTGAATATTTTTTATAAGAAATTTTTTGCCAATCAGTCCAACTGGGCAGGTGATAATGATACTCTTGCCTGTTTACATTCAGAGGAAGAAAAGTAGAGGCCTGTGACTTGTTTGGCCTGTAATGTTGAAATTTTAAAAACTGAATTAGAGTAGCTTTATTTATAGTTTCCAGTTTGCCGCAGTCCCTACCACTCCCAGGATGTCATCCATCCTGCTCACTTTGTTCATTTAGCTTACCTTTAGCCTCTGTGGGCATTTGAGTTTGCCACCTTGTACTACATTCTGTTTCAAAGGTTGCATCTCTTTGTGTTTTCTTTCACACCCCAAGTTTCTTTCATTATTCTTCCTCTTATATATTTTTTTCTATAAATTCAGATATATGATTATCCTGATTGCCCCTCTGCCTCATTCTTGCCCTCTCTCTGCTTGGGTCTTGAGGAACTAATAAAACTTATCCTTGCCTAAGCTCAGTGGTATCATATGTTCACGTTTGTTATTAGAATCCTGAAATGAGGTCAGTGCCTGTTTTGGCAATGACAACATAAGCTGGTTGTGTATTGCCATAGTTACTGCCAACAAGACTGTTGGAATCACTTTCTCTTGCCCTCTTGTCTCAGAATGCAGGCTATTTAAAATCTTGCTAAATGCTCTTCTAGTAAATCCAGTAAATCAAGGAAGTGGATGAGACTTCTCAAGGTAATGAAAAAAGAGAGAAGAATGTTGGAGATAGACCTGAACTTGGAGATGGGGAGGGGTTAATGATGAACAAGCCCACAGAAGAAGAGAACAAAACACAGACGCTGAGAAAACCCGAAGAGAGCCAGGAGAAACAACAGAGCGCTGAGCACGCGAGGAGGACTTCAAGAAATAGAATAGACTGTTCAAGTCTAACACTTGACTAGGGCAACAACCTTATGAGAAAAGGCCTAAGACGAGTCCCATTTTCTAGAGGAGCAAACAGAGGCAAAGGGAGGTCAAAGAGCTTGCCCAAGGTCTGATAGCTTGTAAGTGATACAGTCAAAAGCTAAACCCAGTTAAGTCTGGCTCATAAGCCTATGTACATAACCACTGTGCCATGTGTGGGTTTTACTTGGGAAGAGGTCATTAGTAAGCACAGAAAATTTTCTGAGAAATTATAAGTAGAAATCTAGAATTAAGAGTTTTAGCGTGAAAGTTATAGATTAGGTGGAGGAAAAAGCCCTTCAAGAAATTTGGCTAGGTAGGTAGTTTTCCTCTCTGGAGGGAGAGTTGAGCTAAGTTGCTTTTAAATCATTTTAAAAGCCAAGAGAAAGGAATCTTGAGTATTGCTTGGGTGTGTGTAATGCAGGGTTTGGGGCTATTTCTCTGTTTGATTGATTTTGATGTTTTAAATATAATAATCCATTCTTGGAGAGAAGATGATTCCTGTCTGTTTGCAGTACATATAAATTGACTCCAAATGACTGAACCAACATTCTTAAATATAGACATAGAAAATGAATATTGTCATTTAGTGCAGTTACCATGGAAGGTTATATAGTTTTCCTACAGTATTACAAATGTTTAAGCCATATTCGGAAACTCTTTTTTGGAATTACCTTTACAGAGTCGGCAGTTCATTCAAATGAGTATGTGACCATTTCTTTTTTCTCCTTTATGAGACTCATTTTAGTTTTTAGCCTAAAATAGTGTCAGCTCTAGTGACGACAGTCAATAGTTAAACACATTAGATATTTGGTGTCAAAAATTGATTAAAAAGCAGTGAAAAGAATTACCTTGCATGATTCTTAAAGCCTATAGAATTAGATCAATATTTTAATGTCAGACTTTATGTGAGCCAGAGTGTGAAGCCTTTTGGAAGCATAAATTCTAATAATAAGAAGTTTTCTTTCATTACTCCATCTAGAGGTCTTCATTATGTACTGTCTGAATGTAAGCATGGACAAGAATTCTTCAAAATCCTGAATCATTTGTTCAATGCTAATTTCCTACCCAAGTCCAAACTGTGAAGACAGTACTTGGATTTTTGCCAAATCAAGAAGGTCTGTTGGCTGTTCTGCTGGCTAATAGTAGAAAATGTATACTAATTTTACTGAGCCACTAGCCTTAAGAAAAAGGAACAGTGCAGGTCAAATATAGAGTAGAATAAGAATGAAAGAATGGCAGTACTTCATAGTCCATCAGAGAAGCATGGCAGTGGAAGGTGAACTAAGTCTGGGCGTCATCCTTGCTCTTTTGAGGGATTCTAGATTTAGTGGAGCCAGAAAAGGCATTTGGTTTTTGTTTTCTCCAGTAGTTGAAGAATAGAATGGAGGATAGGTAGGTTGGTGGTAATTCTTCATTCTCTTATGCATGGTTGATATATGAGAAACTGTTATTTTCATAACTTAGTTTCTCTGATGATTCACAAATGATGATTTTGTATGGGGATCTTTTTTAATGCTTCACTGAACAAAATTCAAAAAACTATCCTGAACGTAGTTGATTAGCCTTTATTTGTTAAGCCAGAAAAGTAGTGTCTTCAATGTGTCTATAGAATGGGAAAGACTAACATGTAGTGATCCAAATACATAATAACCAAGAGGTGCATTTCAGAAGCATTTGCCTCTTTAAAAGAAAGTAGAATCATGACCTCAGAGGGTTGTCTAGATATAGCATCATGGAATCAAGACCTGATTTTCTTGTGCTTTTTTTCACCAAAGCTCTTCTAGAAGGTATTGATGAAATGTTAATTATTTTCCACTCCCACCCCACCCCCAACCTCATTTGGAAGTAAGTTTTACAGAGCTGCATTTATGATACTAATTTTACATAATTTTACACTTTGAGTCAGTTCAGTCACTCAGTTGTGTCCAACTCTTTGCGACACCATGAACTGCAGCATGCCAGGCTTCCCTGTCCATCACCAACTCCCAGAGCATGTCCATCGACTTGCTGATGCCATCCAAACATCTCATCCTCTGTTACCCTTCCTCCCCCTGCTTTCAATCTTGCCCAGCATCAGAGTCTTTTCCAATAAGTCAGTTCTTCACATCAGGTGGCCAAAGTATTACAGATTCAGCTTCAGCATCAGTCCTTCCAATGAATATTCAGGACTGATTTCCTTTAGGATGGACTGGTTGGATCTCCTTGCAGTCCAAGGGACTCTCAAGAGTCTTCTCCAACACCACAGTTCAAAAGCATCAATTCTTCAGCGCTCAGCTTTATGGTCCAAATCTCACATCCATACATGACTACTAGAAAAACCATAGCTTTGACTAGACAGACCTTTGTTGGCAAAGTAACGTCTCTGCTTTTGAATATGCTATCTAGGTTTGTCATAACTTTTCTTCCAAGGAGCAAGCGTCTTTTAATTTAATGGCTGCAGTCACCATCTGCAGTGAGTTTGGAGCCCAAGAAAATAAAGTCTGTCATGGTTTCCATCACTTCCCCATTTATTTGCCATGAAGTGATGGGACTGGATGCCATGGTCTTAGTTTTTCGAATGTTGAGTTTCAAGCCAGCTTTTTCACTCTCTTCTTTCACTTTCATCAAGAGACTCTTCAGTACCTCTTCACTTTCTGTCATAAGGGTGATGTCATCTGCATATTTGAGGTTATTGATATTTCTCCTGGCAGTCTTGATTCCAGCTTGTGCTTCATCCAGCCTGGCATTTTGCATAATGTCCTATGCATATAAGTTAAATAAGCACAGTGACAATATACAGCCCTGACGTACTCCTTTCCCAATTTGGAACTAGTCCATTGGATTTTACACTTTAGGTGGCTATTATTAAAGTTCCCAGAGTATATGCCATAGGCTGATTCCTATTCTCAAAGTGTCTTTGAAGATCAGAGCTCTGTAAACTCTGCTTGTTTTCTTTTCTCTATAAAGGTAACAAGAAGACCTCTGCAAGCCTAGCTTTTGGTATTTAGTCTTAATGGAAAGTAAATACTAATGTGTAGATAGCAGAGGCAGAATGCATTTAATGTTACTGTGCATCTGAAGTGGTATTGCAATATTTGGCAGTTGGTGGCTCATTGAATACACTTGATTTTCCTAGAATAGTTTCAGGAAATACATCTGTTGACATAGATATTCAGTTTCCATGGTTTAGGAATTGTGTGCACATAGGAAGCACATGCTACCATACCATGCACACACTTGGAATGACCAACAGGACTGGTGGGGTGCAATCATAAAGCAGTTTAATTTTTGTTTCCCATGCACCGTCCCTTTCAGTCCACTTAGTGGTTAGTTTTCTCCTTGCTGAGGGTTGAAATCTTTTGGTCCTTTTCAGGCTTTCTCCATGGTGGGTATCTCACATGAGCAAGGGCATCTATGTTATTCTTTTTTTTAAAAAAAATTTATTAAAGTATATTTGATTTATAATGTGTTAATTTCATCTACACAGCAGTGTGACTGAGTTACACACACACAGAGTGAAAGTGTGTGTGTATATATGTGTGTGTGTGTATACACACACACTTTTTCATATTCTTTTCCATTATGGTTTGTCACAGGATGTTTGAATATAGTTCCCTGGGCTAGGTAGGACCTTGTTTATCCCTACTATATATAATAGTTTGCTTCTGCTAATCCCAAACTCCTATTCCTTCCCTCCCTTATCCCCTTTCCCTTGGCAACCACCAGTCTGAGTCTGTTTTTCGTTCATAGCTATGTTGATGTATTTTGTATTTTAGATTCCACATATGGCCTCTCTCTTCTGAACCTAGAGCATCCACTGGTATCTCCAGCCATTTGAGGCCTCTTTGCTGCCTCAGGCAATCCCTTTGAGAAAGATCTAAGCTCACTCCACATCAGCTTTCTCCTGCACTGGCCCACAGCTAGTTGTTAGGAAACATTCATGCACTTTTTTTTTTCCACAATAAATTGCCAGAGTCAAACTAACTTTGGCGTGGTAACAGCCTCTCCTGTGAACCATGTCCGAGTATCTGGCCAGCCAGTTTCCAGGCATTAGACATTCGTGGTCCACAGTGTCCTCCAGCTTGTTGTGGATGCGTATCATACATCATGCAGTCTGTGCAGTCTCCTGTGAAGCGAGTTTTTATCAGTTAATAGCCGCATTTAATATTTGGACCACTTTTCTGTTTTTGGATGCTCAAAATACTAGAGCAGCACTGACTAATAGAAACATAATGCAAGCCACATGTATAATTTTAACTTTTCTAGTAGCCACCTGAAAAAGTAAAGGCAAATGGGTAAAATTAATTTAAATATTTTAATTAGCCCAATATATCCAACATTTTATTTTAATAGGTACTCAGTATTAAAAAATTATGAAATATCTAGCATTCTTTTTTCCATACTAAATCTTTGAACTCTAATATATATATTATGCCACATCTTAGTTGAGGTCAGCTAATAGCCACATGTGACTCAGTTCAGTTCAGTCGCTCAGTCGTGTCCGACTCTTTGCGACCCCATGAACTGCAGCATGCCAGGCCTCCCTGTCCATCACCAACTCCTGGAGTTCTGTCCTTTGAGTCAGTGATGCCATCCAACCATCTCATCCTCTCTCGTCCCCTTCTCCTCCTGCCCTCAATCTTTCCCAGCATCAGGGTCTTTTCAAATGAGTCAGCTCTTTGCATCAGGTGGCCAAAGTATTGGAGTTTCAGCTTCAACATCAGTCCTTCCAGTGAACACCCAGGGCTGATCTCCTTCAGAATGGACTGGTTGGATCTCCTTGCAGTCCAAGGAACTCTCAAGAGTCTTCTCCAACACCACAGTTCAAAAGCATCAATTCTTCGGTGCTCAGCTTTTCTTATAGTCCAACTCTCACATCCATACATGACCACTGGAAAAACCATAGCCTTGACTAGGACCTTTTATAAATGATAAATGTTATCATTTATATGTGAAATGTAAAAAACCAAATGAATATAACAAAACAGAAAAGTAATGTCTCTGCTTTTTAATATGCTGTCTCTATTATGTCTCCAGTTTTCTTTCTTCCTGCTGCTGTTTTTCAACTTTTAAGAAAGCAGCATCTTAGAGAATCACAGCCTGGGTTGATGTGTAAAAGTAAACCAATTAAAAAAAAAAAAAGAGAGACCTCAGATCAGAGTCCAATTTTTCAGTGGAGTTTTGTTCAAATATAAGTGATAAATGAAATGTCTTGTAGTCATGTCAATTAGATATAACAGTGATAAGAAATATTTCATAAATGTTCAGCCCTTAGCTAGGTACTGCAATGGAATCAGAAGGGAAGTATATGGCTCTTGTCATCAGGGACTTAAAATAATTTTTCGGAAAGATAGAAATGCAGAAAGAATTAAAAAATCAAGCAGAGCAAAGATGTAATTAGACAGTGTAGATGAGGGAAAGTGCTACAGATGAAGGGAAGAGAGAGTACAAAGATGCAGAGGCTAGAAGGGACCAGGGGAAAAGGGAAGAAACCATCACCTTTAGGAGATCCCTGCTATGCCAGATTTTCAGTGTTTGGAGACCACCTAGGAGAGAAGAGGAGGGGGGCATGATGTCAATTTGCTTAACTCCAAAGAAGGAAAGGTCTATTTCAAATCCCTCTGTGATACCTTTCTATTCTGCTGAACTGTGCTTCTGCACAATTTCTATATGAGGCATGGTATTGGGGTTTTAAAATATTCTCCTTTGTATATATAAACTAGTGGGTGGACTGGTCTATTTCTGAAACTGTTTTAGCTTAATCCTATGAATAGCAGTCTAGAGACCCTACCACTTTTACATGCTCAATTGAGAGTCCTTGAAAATACTTAGTGTTTATGTTCCCTGGTAGTGATGGCCTCTAGAGAGTCTGTGCTGTTTTTGGTTTATAAGTGTATATTGAACAAATATATGGGACTTTGTGGTCCAGATGATGTGCCAAAGTACTTTTCATAGAACATTAGTCCCATGGAGTTTCCACGAAATGAAGTTTTCATGGTCAGTAGGCTATTGGAAATTCATATACTACGTCCTCGTCTTAAAGAGGCAATGGATGTGTTAGCATATTAGCTCTTGAAAGTCCTGCAAGAAGGGAACTATTTTTACTTAGTTTAACCCAGCACTTCCAAATTGACTAATTTTAGAATTAATTTAATTTATAAATTAAATGTGACACATGGGGTTTGGTTCTGAAATGTTCTAAAGTATGATGATGAATGGAGAAAGAAGATGTGGTATAGAAATAAAATAGAATATTAGTCATCCATAAAAGAATGAAATTCTGCCATTTCCAACAGCATGGCTGGACCTCAAGATTATCATATTAAGTGATGTAATTTAGAGAAAGACAAATACTGTATGTTATCATTTATATGTGAAATGTAAAACACCGAATGAATATAACAAAACAGAAGCAGATGCACAGATACAGAGAACAAAAGAGAGGTTACAAGTGGGAGAGGGAAGTGGGGAGGGACAAGATAAAACAGAGGATTAAGAGATACATACTACTATATATAAAACAGACATATATTGTACAGCACAGGGAAATATAGCCTTTCTTTTATAGTAACTTTAAATGGAGTATAATCTGTAAAAATATTGAATCACTATGTTGAACACCTGAAACTAATATGATATTTTAAGTCAGCTATGCTTCAGTTAAAAAAAAATACAGTATGACTTAGGCAAAGTGAATGCTCCCATTAAATAGTGATAAATTCCTTGTTCTGAAAATTTGATGCAGTTGGCTTTCATGTCATCTGGTTCTCTTCAATCTTTGGGGGTACTGTGTACCAGAATTAGCAGTATCAGATATTCTTGGAGCTAGAACTTCCTTTTATATATTGGTTAAATTCTTTTCTTTCAAAGCCAGGATTAAGACATATTGCTTCCCCAGTTCTTTCCTGACCATAGGGATCTCCACTACCAACCCCCATCAGTTTCATTGCAACTTTGCTGACATCACCACTTCTGTCTGCCTGGACCCTAGTCACATTTCCCTTTGACGGTTAATGCATGTATTAAACTTGTGGTGTGTGTCATGTGCTTTAAGCCAAATCAGCCATTTGAATATTTTTCCTCCTCTAATTAATTCTTGTTTTTCTTGCATTTTATTACATTTTAAAATAATTGAGTGACCTAGTCCTGGTCTTGGGGATATATACTGATGGATTTTAATGCTGTTTACTAAGAGGCAAGGAATGAATATTCATTTTGTCAAAAAAAATTTTTCCATGTCATTTATTGATTCTTGTGTTGAAATACTTACATCAGCATAAACATATCTATAATCCTATTTCATGGCTTTTAAGAAGGCTTATAAGCAAGTTATGATATTTTAAGTTTTCTTAAAAATATTTTCAGGCTTCCCTGGTGGCTCAGTGGTACAGAATCTGCCTGCTGATGTAGGACGTGTAGGTTCAATCCCTGGGTCAGGAAGATCTCTTAAAGAAGGCAATGGCAACCCACGCCAGTACTCTTGCCTGGGAAACCCCATGGATAGAGAAGCCTAGTGGGCTACATCCATGGGTTGCAAAAGAGTCAGACATAACTTAGTGACTAAACAACAATAAAAAAATATTTCTTCACTAAATGAAGCATAAATGACTTTAACCTAAAATATATATATATGCATAAATATGAATATATGTAAATATATATATTCAGTATTTTCTATAAAAATTAAATTCAGCCTACAGACTCCAGATTTGGGAATTACAAAATTTGCTAATCTAGTTTGAGTTTGGGGCTGCTAATATGCTAATGTATATATAATTTTCCAGCCAGATATGATCCCCTCCCATAGACCAAAGAGCAAAAACTATATCTGATTCCTCTTCCTGCCTCACTGAGTACCAGGCTCACTGCTATGAAGAGGTTAGGTGTTGATTTACTTAATTTAACTGTGGGATATCAAGATAGATGAGAGAGAATATTTAAATGTGAAATATATTTTAATACAATTTTATATCTGTTGAATACAACATTTTTTAAAAATTCTCTGAAAACAGTACGTACAAGTATGTCTTATCGTAGGTACAATGTGAGTATGGTTATTGATAATTGAAGTATGTGGGAAGTGAGTTCTGTGGGACACATGAAAGGAAATGTTCTCCAGCTTTCCTACCATATTCCCTTTGCAGCAATTCCTTTCCTCTAAAAGGTTTCAGAAGAGATTTTTAAGTAAACAAGAGCTTGGAATATTTATTTCCTCTGGAAATAAAGAATGTTCTAATGGCAAAACTCGTAAAATAGGACCATTTCTATCTCTTTCCCCAGAGAGCCCTCATCTTCTTGCCTGCCTTCTCTTAGGAGACATTGTTGACCTTCACTGTTGGGCACTCAACCAGGCAAAAAGACAAGACTTGAGGTTTGGGGGCAAATTTTACCTACCTTGAAAATGTTCTTCAAAATATATCTTAGTTCTTAGGGATCATAATCTGTCTGATGGGGATAATAATAGTACCTATCTAGTGAGAGTGTAAGGAAGATTAAGTGAAATAATTCACACAGTACTTAACATGGGGCCTGGCACATACTCAATACATGTTTAATAGGTATTTGCTATTAAATGATCTGATTCTCATGAAAATGAGAGTAATCTTGTTTGAAAATTGTTGTTTCATAAACAACATCATGAAACTTCCAGCTACCTCCAGAGTTAACCTCAATGTAGAGGCCCCACTGGGACTATGCTTTCCACTTAGAGGTTTTGTTCTCTTACTGGAATAGCATATTTTTTTGTATCTTCTACACGGATGAAGCCCAACATTCTTATTTGGATATCCTATCAATATCATATCAACTATATGCTTTCCTTTAATACACACCCAATTGTTGTATTGTAGCAAAGGCTAAGACCCCAGCAGTGCAAATAGTAATAAAGGGAGGCGAAAGTGAAGAGGTGAGTGACAACCATCTCCATGAAATGTAGTGGTGACTGTAGCACTGAAAAATATCTGTTTTCACAACAACCGACCAAAGGTTACTAAATAATTTCCTTACTTACATACACAGATTCATAAAGAGAATGAACTTGTTTCTTCATTCAAGGCCAGCCGTGAAATATAAGAGGTATCTGCTATTTTAGAAATGCAGCATTCTGAAGTTGATGAGAGGTAATGGAAAATTATCCATCAGCGAAGAAATTGAACACCTATCTAAAGTATATATCCAACCTTCTAGGTGGATATGAGAACACAAGTCTATAAATGTAGCATGGGCAGTTTGTGTCATGAGGTGCTTTTACTACAGGATCTACATGCCATTGTTCTTTAGTTGCAAAGGACTAAAAGTATTAGTTCAAGAGGACTAAAGCTAGAAAAGCCAAACATTTTAAGCCCATACATTTCTAACCTCACTCATTAGAATTTAGTTTTGTCAAATGTATCCATAAAAAGATATGATGGTAAGCTGAAAGGAAAATGTTCTAAGAAGAAGAGATGTGAGCTGACCCATCATGTATCAGTTATATCCCACACACTGTGCTAATGACTGGAGATGTATGATCATACATGAAACACACTTAGCCTTACCCTCTGGAATTACATTCTAGTGGAGGAAGTGGAGATTAAAGAAAGAAACACAGAAGCACTTAAGTACCAATGTGGCGAAGGCCATGCAGGAAAATAGAGGAGATGAGAGTAGAGAATAGTGACATGTACGGACTTTTGGTCACGTTGGACTGTTTAGAGAGGTGGGGCTCTCTAAAGAATAAGTTTCCAGCCATTTCCAGAATGATGGGAGCTATCTAGATAGAAGGAAGAGTATGTATAAAGGTCCTAAGATGGCAAGCATCTGTATGGGCAAACATCTGTGTATTTGAGGGGATGAAGAAAGCTTTATGACAGAGTTCAGACAGAGTGAGCGATGGGAGATGAGACAGGAGCACTGGTCAGGAGAATGTTGTGGGGAAGTATGGCGCACAGCATATTTAGATGTGTGCAGTGGTGCCATGACACTACATCAGGGAATAATAAGAGCACTGTCGAATTTTCTACAGACGGTAGAAGCCTGTAGCTCATGTTGTCCATGAGAATCTGCCCTGGAGAACCCTCAAGCACTGACTCAGGGTGGGAAATCTTATAGATTTCCTTCGCCCTTCAAGGCAGAGGGATCTTGAGTTTTATGTTACATGTACTGCTTTTCCTATAATCCTTCTGCTTTTATAAGGATTACAGGAAAAGCTAGGGGGACTCTGGCCCTTAGCTTTCCCCCAGGAAAGTAATTAAACTGGAACTTAGATGCTCTTAAAATACATAAAACAAGTACATCATGAAAATGGTTTGTTCAGGCATCAAGTATTTTGAGATAATGCATGCTTTTGAGTGGACGCATGCAAACTTGTCCCCTGGGGAATGCCTTTGGATGTCATAATAGCATTTCTGGTATCAATAAATCATTCACTACTTGGACAAGTCATGGCCACCACCTCAGTCACTAGATACATTTGTAATGGTTTCTGTGAACAATAACAACAACCACCTAGCAACATGCTGTTTGGTCATGTCATTTTTATAATACCACATGTGGTTTTGTGGGCTTTGGATGGATGAACTGTGTCTAATATATCTTGAAAATTAAACAGCAAATATTGGTGGAGGCGCATTGTGCACAATACATGAAATCATGCTGCATGGTGTGTGGGTTTATATAAGAATGACATGAGAATGTTTTTGCTAGCTTTTCAGTCCTTTTCTGTTCCATGAGGGTAGG
Organism: Bos mutus; assembly: GCF_027580195.1. Taxonomy (NCBI): domain Eukaryota; kingdom Metazoa; phylum Chordata; class Mammalia; order Artiodactyla; family Bovidae; genus Bos; species Bos mutus. Next base: position 47,017,741 of record NC_091626.1, on the reverse strand, counting down.
TCAGTATCTCTCTTGTTTACCATTTTATCTCTAATTTGGGGCACCTAGTAGCTCAATAAGTATTTGTTGAATAGATGAATGGACAAGTGAATAGTTTTTAGGAGAAGTTTATTGCATTCCTTAGAACTAAAATAAGAAATGGGTGACTTATCATCTCTGTGTTTAATGGATTATTTTCTCTTTGCCATTTTTAAGCCATGAGGAGTGGCAAATATAGCCAAGTGAATTCTGCAAAAACTTAATATTTCAGAGAAGCCAGAATTACATGAATGATCCCGTCCGTCTACATTGTGCTTTACAGATGTATGCATGACCTCATTTGGTCCTTGGAGCGATCTTGAAAGACTGTTCATATTGTACAGTAAAGGAAATGCATTGTGTCTCATCTAAGGCAGGTGTGTAGGAATGAGATCTCTGTTTTTTTAACTCAGCCCATACTGTGTGCATCCTTTTACTCTAACAAATATTTGCCTGGCTCTTAGATCTACAGTCATTTCTAGGATTGATTTTAGCTGTTATTAGTTATCTTTTCTTCTAAACTCTTTCTTCTTTCCTCTCCATCTCATGTACCTCTTTGTTTTTTAGTTTATTATTTTTATTGAGTTATAGTTGACTTACAATATTATATTAGTTTCAGGTGTACAGCATGGTGGTATGATATTTTATAGACTATTTTTCATTTATAGGGCTTCCTTGGCTCACATGGTGAAAAAATCTACTTGCAATGCAGGAGACCCAGGTTCAATCCCTGGGTCAGGACGATCCCCTGGAGAAGGGAATGGATACCCTCTCCAGTATTCTTGCCTGGAGAATCCTTTGGACAGAGGAACCTGGAAGGCTATGGTCCATGGGGTCACAAAGAGTCAGACTTATTATAAAATACTGGCTATATTCCCTGTGAAAAGTGAAAGTATTAGTTGCTCAGTTATGTCTGACTCTGCGACCTCATGGACTGTAGCTTTCCAGGCTCCTCTGTCTATATTCCGTGTGCTATACAGTATATCCTTGTGGTGTATTTATTTTATACATAGTAGTTTATGCCTCTTATTCCCCACCCTTGTCTTGCCCTTTCCTGAGTCTGTTTCTGCTTTGTTATATTCTCTAGTTTGTTTTATTTTTTAGATTCCACATGTAAGTGATAATGTAGAGTATTAGTCTTTTCCTGTCTGACATATTTTACTAAGCATAATCCCCTCCAAGTCCATCCATATTGTTGCATATGGCAAAATTTCATTCTTTTTTTATGCTGAGTAGTATTCCACTGTGTGTGTGTGTGTGTGTGTGTGTGTGTGTGTGTGTGTGTATCACATCTTCCTTATCCATTCATCTGTTAATGGACACTTAAATTGCTTCCATATCTTGCCTATTACAAAAAATTGCTACTATGAACCCTGAGGTGTATGTATCTTTTTGAATTAGTGTTTTTATATTCTTTGGATACATAGCCAGGAATGGTGGAGAAGAAAATGGCAACCCACTCCAGTATTCTTGCCTGGAGCATTCCTTGGACAGAGCGGGCTGGTGGGCCACAGTCCATAGGGTCACAAAGGGTCAGACACGACTGAAGCGACTTAGCATGCATGCACCCCGGAATGGAATTGCTGAATCATACGGTAGTTCTATTTTTAGTTTTTTGAGCAACCTCCATACTGTTTTCCACAGTGGCTATATTAATTTTTTAATTGTGTCAATGGTTTCCTACCAACAATGTACAAGGGTTCCCTTTCCTCCACATTTTCACCAACATTTGTTGTTTGTAGTCTTCTTGATGATAACCATTCTGATAGGTGTTAGTTCATATCTCATTGTGGTTTTGATTTGCATTTCTCTGTTGATTAACAATGTTGAGCATCTTTCATGTGCCTGTTGGCTTTCTGTATGTCTTCTTTGGAAAATGTCTATTGCATCTTCTGACCGTTTTTAAATTGGGGTGATTGTGTTCTGGATATTAACTTATATATGAGCAGTTTATATAGTTTGGATATTAGCAGTTATTGGTCATAAAATTTGCAAATATTTTCTCCCATTTAGTTTTTTTTTTTTTTAATTGTGTCAATGGTTTCCTTTGCTTTGTAAAAGCTTTTAAGTTTAATTAGGTCTCATTTGTTTATTTTTGCTTTTGTTACCTTGGTCTAAATAGAGCCAAAAAATATTGCTATGATTTATGTCAAAGAATGTTCTGCCCACATTTTCTTCTAGGAGTTTTTTTGGTTTATGGTCTTACATTAAGGTCTTTAATCCATTTTGAGTTTATTTTTTATGTATGATATGAGAAAATATTCTGATTTCATTTTTTACTTGTAGCTGTCCAGTTTTCCCAGCACCACTTATTGAGAGACAGCTGTTTTTCCATTGTACATACTTGTCTCTTTTGTTGTAGATTAATTGACTCTAAGTTCATAGATCACTATAGATTAATTTCCCATAAAAGTGTGGGTTCATTTCTGGGCTCTTTATACTGTTCCATTGGTCTATGTGTCTCTTTGTGTGTCAGTACCATGATGTTTTGATTACTGTAGCTTTGTAGTAGAGTCTGAAGTCAGGGAGCATGATACCTCCAGCTTTGTTCTTTATTCTCAAGATTATTTTTGCTATTTGAGATCTTTTGTCCCATACGTCTTTGACTGTCATTTGGGCTGCTGATACTTTCCATTCTCTGTATCTCTCAGTCTCTAGACAAAGTTTTAAAATAATTTTAGGTGACTAAGCAAATCTCCCAGATTGAATTGGCTGGGGAGAGCTTGATTTTAATTGCAGGTAAATGTTATATGATGAAAACACTTTTTCCTAGACTAAAGATCGATATAGTGATGGATGTGGGAATTTGGCTGAAATTGAACTGTGACTAGAATAAAAAGAGAATGTAGTCCCAGTGGAGCCTGAGTATACACAGGCGTGGAGAATCTAGCTGTATGAATGAATGTACTGCTGCTGTGTCATTCTGCTCTGCTGTAACTCCCATTGTATGACGTTAGACCAGCTATATTGGAGTCTGTGTTTAGTGAAAGTCTTGGTTTCTTTTTATGATGAGTTTGTTTACTTGATGCACATGTCAGGAGGTTTGCAGTTTTGTCTTATAAAAACAACTGGGAATTTAGAGTTGTGAAATAGTTTTATCTAGAGCATGAGTTCCGTGAGAACAGGAATTTTTGCCTATTTTGTCACTGTGCCTTGAATAATGCCTGATGCATAGGAAATGCTTGATAAGTATTGAATAGAAGAGCAGACCTGGCATACACCCAGCCTGTCACTTTTAGCAACAGAACTGGATTCAGAGTGGGCCAAATAATTTACCAGTTTATGACTATGGTAATGTACGAGCTAACTCTGCTTCACTTATTCAGTGACAGTCGACTCAAGCCGAGCTGGAGTTGATGTTTGGTTCTTGTCTACCCTGCTGTACCAGAGTATGCAGTTCTTATTTACTGTTTCAATGGGTAGCTTCCTACTCTTCTGACTTACTGTACTTGATTATAAAGTTACAATTAGCTTTAGCTTAACCCTGTAGGACAGAATAGTAACTATAGCTAATCTGTGGCTGAAAATAGGGGGATAAGAATGAAAAGAATTGAAATGGATTGCTTTGAGTAGCCTGAAGTGACATGGATTAATATGCTATCAATTTTCTTCTCTTGGGAAACATTTGGTCACAAGGAGATCTGGCTTTCAGAAGACATTCAGATTCGAGTGTGTGGCTTTTGGCATAGTCTAGCACCACTGGAATGGTCTAATTAGGTTTTTTTCTTTTTTCCCATGCCCTTACCATCGTTCCTCAAAAAGACCCAATCTAATCTCTTGACTGTAGAGTTATCTGTCATCTATAAGCTAAGTATTATCTTGCCAAGTTCCATTGAAAAGCCAATTTCTGGAATGCACTTGGGGCAGTATATAATAGTATGTGAAGCATCTCAGAAAGCCTAAAAAGCTAATATCAGAGGGGTTATAATGTGGAATTTTCAAGGAGAAGCTGAGAGAGAAAGAGACCAATTGATTGACTGATCTCCAAAGGGCAAGGAATATATTTCATAGTGCTAGGAAACTGAAGATTTTTGACAGATGCTGTTTAATTGCCCCAAGAAATGCAAATGTCATGTTTGTTAGATTTTCAGGAACGAACGGCCCAAAAGACTCTGTGTTTTCTTTTAGCTATGGTGCATGCATAGCGGTTGTATGTTCTTCTTTGACAGTGTCACGGTCTGGGTAGGTATGAAGATCTGTTGGCTGAAAAGCAACTGGGAAAACTGGAGAGGAAAAAAAAAAAGAAAATTAAAATAAGATGTAGGATTGAGAAATAACATGAAGGGTGGCTTATTTCAGGCTTTCTTTTTTACTTTGGTAATTGCAAGAAAAAAGAAGAAGAAACACAAATGTCATAATCTATGTTTTCACTTTCAAAATTTACATTTTGTAGCTACCCAGTGACTCCTATTTCTTTCTTAAACTCTAATTATACAGTATTAAACATATTTCAGAAACTTCTTCTTCACTAAATAAGTAAAAAATGTTAACATGAGGTTATGCTATCACAGCAAGTATTCACATCCAAAATATTTCAAAGAAACTACAGGGAAGGCCAATTACTGTCTTGAGAAACAAGGAAAAACTTGTTCCTTTATCCATCACAAATTTATCCTTAGACTCTTTTTGTTTGGGCTCTTTTCCCATGTTATTTTTCATTAATTTGTTCCAGCTTAAAACAACATTTGTATAAATGTAGGATTAACTGATTTTAGAATAAATAAGTTGCTTAATGGACTCCCTCTTTAACATCAGGAAGTTAATATTAATGATAACTCTCTTAGTCCTGCTGCTGCTGCTGCTAAGTCACTTCAGTCGTGTCCGACTCTGTGCGACCCCAGAGACGGCAGCCCACTAGGCTCCCCCATCCCTGGGATTCTCCAGGCAAGAACACTGGAGTGGGTTGCCGTTTCCTTCTGCAATGCAGGAAAGTGAAAAGTGAAAGTGAAGTCGCTCAGTCGTGTCTGACTCCTAGTGACCCCATGGACTGCAGCCTAACAGGCTCCTCCGTCCATGTGGTTGCTAAAAAGGATATGAACCCTACCACATTTAGGGCAATTTGGATTAATTGAGTCTAAGTGTGCATAGATTTGATTAAATATGGAATTCACTCTTCCTACGACATGGTGCCTGAAAAGCCCTGATTTATAACCTAATTTTTCTTTCCTTAATACTTTGTGAAAGGATAGGACATAGAGTGCTCTTGTCTTGCATAATTCTCTGGATCCATGTAGACTGAAGTGAGACTTTTAGGTTAGTTCAACGGACTCCACCTCTGCGTTAGAAGATCGCTTCAAGTTTTCTCTTCATTGCTCTTCAAAGTCCGGAGCTAGAGCAAACATCCATAGGCTACAGAAGCCTAACTTCTGGGAAGTTGAGACATTAGAGAAGATAAAAAATGGAAGTACCAACTCCCTTCCTTGCTTTTTTTGAGAGGGTGTTAGAAATATATGTTCGACTGTATGTATCTGAAACCATATTGCAAAAGGAAAAAGAAGGGCCATTATTAAAACTAAGCCACAGACATACAGGTACTCACGTAAATATTTTGTTTCATACATGAAATTAGTCCTAAATTCAATTAATATATTTTCAAGATTTGATTTTTGCCAGGAAATTATCCATCACACACACACATAAAGAACAACTTATCATTCGTCACTATAATTGCTACATTCGGACATTTATCATGACACCCCATAAGACTTTTCATTGCTCCTGGTGGCGTCTCTGATCCTCACATGGCATTTGAATAGCTTGTCCTCCTTTCTAAGCTGTGTTCACCACTTGGGTATATGGTCACTGAAAGTGTCTACAAGCTTCACCAAGTTGGAGATGTGTTTTTGTGGCTGACATTTTTTACTTAAAATTAATCACAGGATGCACTTTGGAGAGCGCAGGTCTAGAAATGGAACATTAACAGAGGATAGTCAAACCACAAACATGTCTGGTCGGTTCTGTTCACAATGTTGCCACATAGCCTGAAAAAATAACATTATTACCAGCAAAAGTATTGTCTTGTCTATAATATTCAGTTCATCCCCTGAACATACTCTTTGAGCACACATGGGGAGAGAGGTATCCTGTCCTCTTTACCTTGGAGATGTATGAATCCTTTTCCTTATTTTTCTTTTTTAACAAATGAGCTAAAAATGAATTTGAACCATTTGCCAACTTTTGAAATTTTGATTAAAAATTTTTTTTTCTTCTGATATTTTTGAACTAATAGAATCACTTTTAATTCCCTTCTCCCATGCCCGGCCAAAAATACATATTCAAATCTTTGAGTTCTTCTTGTGGACAGCCTCTTCCAAGATCGTTTTTTGGTGTGAAAGGTATTATTCTAGCAACAACCATGTAATAGCAGCTTAGTTTCTTTTTGAATTGAATTGTTAAGCTGCACAAATCCATCATTTTTTTGTGCCAACTGAAGATTGCTTTTACAACAAAATATATATCGTAAATATGCTAATTTTACCTTGTATGCCATCTCAGATCTTAAAGGGGTTGCAAATAGGATGATCATGTTGTGTTAGGTAGGTCACTTCCTAACTTTCATTAATTAATTCATGCATTATGGAGAATCACTAACACACAAAGTAGAAAAGTAAAAATGACACTGTTGAGTAATCACGAGCTGTTGACTATGCAGTCTTCTGGGAAGGAGGGGTTAGTGAGCATTCTTTGGACCTTTTAATTCGGGAAAGAACAGGCTATGTTTATTTAAGAGACTCATTCGTCTGTTTCCTGATTGCATTCTTATTGTGCAAATGCCAGAGTGTATTACAATGGATAAAATGGGGAAAAAATAAAGTATAATTTAAGTGGGCCAGGAAAGAGTGGTGGTAGATGTTTGAATGTTCCCTTGGAGTTAATCAGTGGTTCATAAACCTGAAATACTTTATCTCGAGAACTGAGTTTCTGACTCAAGTTACACAGGAGAAAGTATTAGTTGGCTTGAGAAAGGAAAAACCTTAGTTCACATAAATTTGTACACAGATCCCTTTATCATGGGAGAGCTGTAATTAGGGATTGAGAACCCTGAGAACATGATTGTGACCTAGTTATTCCTGTACTGCAAGTGCTCATCGGAGGTACTGGCTAGACCTGCAAATAATGAATTAAGAGATTCCAGCTGGGATATGATGAAAGCATTTTTGGGAATCTCTGTATCTTGGCTGGACCACATGGGTTATAACTTGGAGAGGCCTAAACTAGTAGTAGTATATGACAGATTTATAGCCCAATTGATGTTGGGCATCAGAAAAAAAGGCTGAGGTTAAAAAAAAATGACTTGAGAATTATGAGCTTTAAAAGAATTGCCATTGAAAGGGAGGCTGAAGAAGGAAAGCATGAATTCCTTATATGAAGGGAAATAAAAATAATAAAGACTGATGGTGAGGCCTTGAATGGAAAGCATAGTAGTTTGTTTTTCACAGCACCCCTCTCGTCCAAGGCCCCCCTAACCACCTTCTGTGCTTTGTAGCACTCTGCCTCTTCTTCCACCCAACACACTAGGTAACATATCAGTGATCTAGCTCTTCCACTACGTTATTAAATCTTATGAGGATAGGGGTCCTCATAAAGAGTCAGAGGAGTTACTTTTATGACCTCCACTTTCAGCTACTTTTCTATTTCTTCACTGTCAGAGTGGTGTTTGACACAGAGTAGGCTCTCAATGAAAGTTTGTTGAATGAATGAACCAAATTTTTATCTTGGTCAGACTTTCCTTTTTCCCTTCCCCCCTCACTCCTTTTTCCTTCCGGCAAGTACTTACTAAGGATGTTTGCTGCTGTTGTTTAGTCTCTAAGTACTGCCTGACTCTTTGCGAGCCCATGGACTATATAGCCCACCAGGCTCCCCTGTCCATGGGTTTTCCCAGGCAAGAATACTGGAGTGGGTTGCCATTTCCTTTTCCAGGAGTTCTTCTCGACCCAGGGATCAAAACTGAGTCTCCTGGTTGGCAATGGATTCTCTACCACTGAGCCACCTGGGAAGCCCGCTTACTAGGATATACCAGGCCACAAAGACCAATAAAACAAGATTCCTGTACTCACAGAACTTACATTCTGTTGGTTCAAATCTAATTTTTCAAATAAGACAGTCCAGGGTAGGATTATAGCACTGGGATGGCCATGTGAACAAGGAGTAATGAGAATCTAGAAACAAAGAAGTATTTAAGTCAGACTGAGAGGTCAAGGAAGATTTTTCTTGAGGAATGGAAAATTAAGGCTTTATGGAACCTGGAAGGGTTTGTATGAGCTGATGAAGAGAAAGACCTGGTCTGGAAGAACAAAACAGCATTATCAGGGAAACTGTGGGTAGCTCATTGTGAATGGAGAGATGATGCCAGAGCAAATGGAGCTTGGAGGTAAGCAAACTGGAGTGCAGTTTAAAAAGCATTGACTTGACAAGGTGTTTCAGTGTTTCCATTGATGAGTCAGATGTACTGAGACTTCATAATGCTTTAGACAAATAGGCAAGACCGCTCCCTATGACCATCTTACCTTGTCATTTCCGAGCTCCCATTTGCTAATTCCCAGCTTGGTATCTTAGGCTAAGGAATAGAAAGAGCTCTAAAGGAGGGTTGCTGTTTCCCTGCCAGGACATTTTTTGGAGTATGGAGACATTTGTGTTAGCTTATAATGACTGGTTGCCAGGTTATAGCGGCTATGTTAGGATGACAGTCTTTCAGCCTAATTTTGCCATCTGTGAGTGTGAGCAGTGGTTATCTCTGAGGGGATACTCTCACCTTCCATGTTATTTACACATGAACTGTTTCCAGTCTCTAATCTTCAGATGTTCTCTTCTGGAACCTGTTTTTCTGTTTAGCCTCTAGGAATGCCCAGATTGGGTAGTATAAGTGGTAGTTCTTGTGTTAATTTGATTTAATATAATCCCCAAACCTTCAGTACTATTATCTTTTTATATGATGAGTTTACCATCCATATTTGTTAATTTAAATTGGCATTTTAAACAAGAAGAGCTTGGAAAAAGATATATGTATAACTGAATCACTTTGCTGTATGCCTGAAACTAACACAACATTGTTAATCAGCTATACTCCAATATAAATAAAAAATTTAAAAAATAGTATCCCATCTCCAACCAAAAAAATTAAATGAACAAAGCCACAGTGATTTTCATAAAAATCAGGTGCTATTTTCTGTCTTACTTTAGTTTCCAAATGGGAGACTCCTAGTTGGCCTGATCACATGTCATCTGGAAGCCACTGCACACTCTTGACCTTTCCTGTGTTCTTGATCATTTTACCAGTTCTTGGAATATTTCTAACTCATTGTGTGTATATATTTTTTATAATAATAAGAGGAGTAGAAGGTGTTTAGGTTATGGATGTGTCTGTACATGGTGCCTACACAAAATAGATGCTTAGTACATATTTGTTGAATGGGAAGATATGAGATATTTTTAAAACATACACCTGCATTAGCAACTTTGACTGTCTTTAGGAAAAACTCCAGACTCCTTTGCAAGAGCCTCCAGACCATTTGCAATCTGGAACTTATATACCTTTCTGTGCTTGTCTCTTGTTTTCACATCTAACAGTTCACATTTTGCAATACGTGTCCACACCTCCATGCCCTTACCTTTCTTACTGACCTGCCAGATATGAAAGCTTCTAACCCTTAGCCCTACTGCAGAAGAAGGATTTCTTTACCATTTCCAAAACAACTTGTACACCCTTCTGTGATAACATCCATATTGTCATTCCCCTTTATGTTCTTATCTCCTCATGTAGGTTATACACCCAAGACAGAGGCTCTGTCTTACTTATCTTTGTATGTCAGGGTCTGATATTGTGCTTCTGACCCTAGTGAGGGCTCAGCAGTGTGTTGTAAATGAATAAATGAGGTGACTAGGCCAGTGCCAGGGCCCGAGGATCACCCATTCTTATGATCCCTGCTCCCCACCATGAGGACAGGAGCCCTAAACAGGCAGGATGAACAGGCTGGATATGCCAGGGATCTGCAGGGAGGGGTGATCATTGCCAGCTTCTAGAAATCCATGGGATGTTGGCCTGTCTGCCCAGCTGGCTCTTCGGAGAAGAATCTCTGAATGGGGCTGACCTTGGTTTCTTGCCAACAAAGTCTTTCCCCAGAGAGCAGGCTCAGTTGGAAACCTGAAGTCTCATTTGCAGTTTTTCTTTAGTTGTTTGCCAGGTTAAAGGAAGCATGACAGACTTCAAGGGACTGATGAGAATCTGAGATCTACTTGCTGGGTCACAAATGGTCATTGAGAGCCACGTTTTAGGAGCATAATAGAGATTAGTTTCCTTAAAACTGTGATTTTATGTTTGCTGAAGCTTGTTTAATACCCATCTGCCCATCCATTTCAGTTTGTAAAAGCTTATTGTCTTACAATAATAGGCATTGGGCTTTTTATTTTTATTACATAAAAGCCACATTCTTTAATTCATGATTTATTAGGTTCTGTTGAAATATAATGAGTAGTTTTGTATAGTACAGTGATGTGATAGAATATCATTCATTGTACCATGTGAGTTACAGTTATGCCAGTTCCAACGTCTGATTTGGATTGTGTTATGTATTCTGGACCATAATTGTCACATAATTCAGACTATGTAGATATAAATAAGTGATTCCCTGATGGTTCAGCGGTAAAGAATCAGACTGTCAATGCAGGAGATGTGGGTTCAATCCCTGGGTCAGGAAGATCCCCTGGAGAAGGAAATGGCAACCTACTCCAGTATTCTTGCCTGGGAAATCCCATGGACAGAGGAACTTGGTGGGCCACAGTCCACGAGGTTGCAAAAGAGCCGGACACGGCTTAGCAACTAAACAACAGATACAGATATATATGCAAAAATACAAACTTTCAAAACTTGCTGCTGCTGCTGCTAAGTCGCTTCAGTCATGTCCGACTGTGCGACCCCATAGACGGCAGCCCACCAGGCTCCCCCGTCCCTGGGATTCTCCAGGCAAGAACACTGGAGTGGGTTGCCATTTTCTTCTCCAGTGCATGAAAGTGAAAAGCGAAAGTGAAGTTGCTCAGTTGTGTCCGACTCTTAGTGACTCCATGGACTGCAGCCCACCAGGCTCTTCCGTCCATGGGATTTTCCAGGCAAGAGTACTGGAGTGGGGTGCCATTGCCTTCTCCGTTCAAAACTTGGGACAATCTCAAAAGATAGATCTCAGAGAAAGATCTCTTTCCTAATTGAAATGCCTGTTTAACTTCCTGTTTTCGGATAATGTTCAAACTCCTAAGCTTGGCAAACAAGACCTCTCAGGATCTGGTCCTTGCCTGCCTCCCCATCTTCTTCCTCTCTGGGGCTGCCTGCCAGCAGGTACCCTTCATTTGTCCAGGGGAACCACACCCATTTCCTCTTTTTGTCCTGCTGTTTCACACTTAAAGGTTTTTCCAAAGACTGGTTGGCTTTGTCTACTTTCAGTGCTCTTTGCCTCTTGTTTAAAAATTTTTTTTGAAATGTAGAAGATTACAGAGAATAATAGGACAACAATATGTAAACCTTCCACCTAGTGTTAATAGATGGTAGCACTTCATGTATTTTGCCTCTTTGTAAAATGAACAAACCATAACATCCAAAAAAGCTGGTGTCTTTCTCTTCTTTTTCTTCCTAGTTCCTTTGCTTTTTTCTCTCCAGAGACAACTGTCGTCGACTTTCCTCGACAGAAGAGCTCATGGCCATTTGTAAACGTGTAGATTTTCCTGTATACTTTCTCTCCAGAATTTTAAGAGCAGACCAACTTAGATAATCCCAGTGCTAACCTCCTATCTGGGAACTCTTTGCTTCCTGTGGTTTGTGGGTTCTTTGTTTTGTTTTTAACAAACAAATTCAATTGCTGCTTCTTTTTTAAAAAGTTTTCTAAAATTTCTGGTCTGGTGCTTCTTCAGAGATTTTGTGAAAGTTTTTAAATTCTAAATTTTACTGGGAAAGTTGGTTGACTTTCCCTCTTCCAATCCCCCTCCCCATACAAATACAGATCTTAATTATAAATAATTTCTTTTTACAGAAATCATATTGTCTTTTCATGAACTTGATAGTTGTAGCAGTGAGAAACTTTCATTAATAATGTTCAGAATTTTTACTTCAAGCCCTTTTAAAATTCTGGTTCTTTAAAAATATCCTATCAAAATAATACATGTTTATAATCGACAATGTGAAAAGTATTTTTAAAAAGTCAGAAAAGTGTGAAGCAGTTGGAAGAGATATTCACAGGCTCCTGGACAACTGATATTTAATATGCTCATTTGATACAATCTGAAAAAGAGGAAAAAGCTACCTAACATACTAATATGTGCACATGCTCAGTCACTCGGTTGTGTCCGACACTTTGTGACCCCATGGACTGCAGCCCACTCAGCTCCTCTGTCCACAGGATTGTCCAGGCAAGAATATTGGAACAGGTTGTCATTTCCTGCTCCAGGGCATCTTCCCATCCCTGGGATCAAACCCGTGTCTCTGACAAGTCTCCTACATTGCAGGCAAATTCTTTACCACTGAGCCACTGGGGAGGCCCTAACATACTAATATAATCACAGTTAATATTTCCTGAATTTACTTACTTTTAGTTTTTGTTTTTCTTTACAAAGTCATTTACTTTGCAATCAGGGCATAAATGTAGTTTGTATTGTATGTTTATCCACACGTACACATTTAAAAATATTATGTAACCCTGTGTTCCCATCTTTTTGCACATCTGGACTCTACCTTTAGTTTTTATTTTTCCATTATATCACCATGTGTAACATCTTTGTACATAGAGCTTTTTCTATTTGTAGAGTAAAAGCATGACTGTTGGCACCTTTAAGTTCTTGAAACGTACCGTCAATGTGCTCATATGTGCTTTTGACTGGAGTCCTGGTTTCTCCTCTTTCTTAGCAACATATAAATTTTTTAAGTAAGCAAAAGAAAATAAATCCCTGCTCATTTCTAGTAAGAGCCATCGACTCTTTCAAGAATTAAATTCTTAAATCTTTATCTTATTAACTTTAAATATTTTCCCCAAAATTTTGGTTTTATTGGTTTACAGATATTTTTATTTAATGTGACATATGAATCTTTTCCTTATGGTTTCATCTATGGCTTTTGAGATTAGAGAGTTCTCCTGTTTCCAAAGATTTGACAAATATTTGTATTTATTTTCTTCAGATTTTTTTTGTGTTCTGATTTTTAAATATATTTGATGCTTTAGTCCAATTTGGATTTGTTGTAGACTGGATATATCACTAAAATACCATTGTTTTGCCATACCTAGTTTAAACTAATGATGTATACAGTGGTGGGGAGATAAATCCCAGGATTTATTTTACATTTCTTTGTATCTGACTCCTATAAGTATTATTTAAATCGTACTAATGCTGTGCTGTGTTTAGTCGCTCAGTTGTGTCTGACTCTTTGCAACCCCACGGACTGTAGCCCACCAGTTGTCCATGGAATTTTCCAGGCAAGGATACTGGAGCAGGTTGCCATTTCCTACTCCAGGGGATCTTCCTGACCCAGGGATTGAACCCATGTCTCTTGTGTCTCCTGCATTGGCAGGCAGATTCTTTACCACTGCGCCACCTGGGAAGCCAAAACTCAGACTGATGGATGTTAGTAAGATGTTGGGCTAACCTAGGACTTTCCATGCTCGTGACACCCGGCTGTGGCTCAGGAGTCTGACATTTGAAGGGTGTATTGCCGTTTGTTTTCTGTTAGTCTTCCAGCTAATTCACGCTGGTCTTTGGCCTTGGAATTGAATCTCTGGTCTGTTGGAATTGTGATCTCTGCCTTCCAACAGACAATTCACATTCAGCATTAGTCAACAAATCCATTTTCGCTAAGCTCTGGAAGGTGTAAACACAGGGTCATTCATCTGCAGGCAGGATGCCTTCCAGTCACTGTTCCTCTGGGACTTGCTCACCCATCTCCTGCGGCCTGGCCAGCAGAGGCCAGTTTGCCTGGCTTGGCCAACACATCTAGGCCAGCTATCCCTCCTTAGCTGGCTGAAAGCCTTTTTTTTTTTTCTAGCTCTTCTGCTCCAGAATAAACAAAAATTCTGTTTATAGCAACAACATTGTTTTTGTGTTTTAAAGGAATGAGTATGGGGCAAGTGATTCAATAACCGATCAAGAACTGACTTTAAGCAAGACTTTGTGGGTGGAACGGCTTTTGAAACTACTGAGTTTAAATGTAGTGAGCTCCCTTTTAACCAAAGCATTCAACAGAGATGGGAAGCATTTTTTTGTTTTGTTTTGTTTTTGAAGTGGGAAAGCATTTTAAGTAATGGTGTACTGGGGAGTCAAGGTTCCATGAGGGTAACCTTTTCACTGTAAGGTTCTAAAGTTATATGAACATCTCACTTCCCACTTCCTTTTTCTTTTCTCAGTTTTCCCAAAGTTTATAGTAGCAGAGGCCCCCAAACAACATTTGAAGTTCTAGGGTCAGTTTGGAAAAAATGAATTCTAAAAAATATAGGAAAAATACGATTGGAAAATATGTTATCTGCCCCATGTGGTTAGAAATACAAAACTTATCCAGTAAGTAAAATGGGCAAACATAAAGAGTAGTAAGTTCATTTAGCTAAAATAGAACTACGACATCTAACTTCAGTCTTCTAGAGTTTCTGTCCTAAGTCATTTCAGTCATGTCCGACTCTTTGCAACCCTATGGATCATAGTTCACCAGGTTCCTCTGTCCATGGGATTTTCCAGGTAAGAATACTGGAGTGGGTTGCCATTTCCTTTTCCAGGGGGTCTTCCTGACCCAGGGACTGAACCCTTGTCTCTTAGGTCTCCTGCACTGGTCAGCCAATTCTTTACCACTAGCACTACCTGGGAAGCCTTTCTAGGGTTTAGTGTATGACTATAACAGTTGATAATATGTGCATGCTTAAGGTAAATATAATACTTGATAAGCCAATTGATTTTTTAAAAGACAGCTTTATGGAAGGTTAGTTTATATATCAAAAATTTCACTCATTCTAAGTGTACAATTCAATACTTTTTAGTAAGTTTAAAGTTATATACCATTGCAATAATCCAGTTTTAAAGCATTCACATTACCTCTCAAAAGATCCCTTGTGCCTGTTTGCAAACAATTCCAGCCCCAGCCCAGCAACCACTAAGCTGCTTTATGTCTCTATTTCAATTCAGTCAGTTCAGTTGCTCAGTCATGTCCAACTCTTTGCAACCCCATGGACTGCAGCAGGCCAGGCTTCCCTGTCCATCACCAGGTCCCGGAGCTTGCTCAAACTCATGTCCATTGAGTTGGTGATGCCATTCAACCATTGCGTCCTCTGTTGTCCCCTTCTCCTCCTGCCTTCATTCTTTCCCAGTATCAGTGTCTTTTCTAATGAGTCAGTTCTTCACATCAGGTGGCCAAAGTATTGGAGCTTCATCTTCAGCATTAGTCCTTCCAATGAATATTCAGGACTGATTTCCTTTAGGATGGACTGGTTTGATATCCATGCAGTCCAAGAGACTCTCAAGAGTCTTCTCCAATACCACAGTTCAGAAGCATCAATTCTTTGGTGCTCAGCTTTCTTTATGGTCAGACTCTCACATCCACACATGACTCCTGGAAAAACCATAGCTTTCACTAGGTAGACCTTTGTCGGCAAACTAACGTCTCTGCTTTTTAATACGCTGTCTAGGTTGGTCGTAGCTTTTATTCCAAGGAGCGAGCATCTTTTAATTTCATGGCTTCCATTACCATCTATAGTGATTTTAGAGCTCAAGGAAATAGTCTGTCACTGTTTCCACTGTTTCCCCATTTGTTTGCCATGAAGTGATGGGACTGGATGCCATGATCTAATGTTGAGTTTTAAGCCAGCTTTTTCACTCTCTTCTTTCACTTTCATCAAGAGGCTCTTTGGTTTCTCTTTGCTTTCTGCTATAGGGTGGTGTCATCTGCATATCTGAGGTTTTTGATATTTCTCCCAGCAACCTTGATTCTACCTTGTGCTTCATCCAGCCTGACGTTTCGCATGATGTACTCTGCATATAAGTAAACAGGGTGACAATATACAGCCTTGACGTACTCCTATCCCAGTTAGGAACCAGTCTGTTGTTCTATGTCCAGTTCTAACTGTTGCTTCTTGACCTGCATGCAGATTTCTCAGGAGGCAGGTCAGGTGGTCTGGTATTCCCATATCTTTAAGAATTTTCCACAGTTTGTTGTGATCCACACAGTCAAAGCTTTGGTATAGTCAATAAAGCAGAAGTAGATGTTTTTCTGAAACTCTCTTGCTTTTTCTATGATCCAACAGTTGCTGGCAATTTGATCTCTGGTTCCTCTGCCTTTTCTAAATCCAGCTTGAACATCTGGAAGTTCGCAGTTCATGTACTGTTCAAGCCTGGCTTCGAGAATTTTGAGCATTACTTTGCCACTGTGTGAGATGAGTGCAATTGTGTGGTAGTTTTAACATTCTTTGGCATTGCCTTTCTTTGGGATTGGAATGAAAACTGACCTATTCCAGTCCTGTGGCCACTGCTGAGTTTTCCAAATTTGCTGGCATATTGAGTGCAGCATTTTCACAGCATCATCTTTTAGGATTTGAAATAGTTCAACTGGAATTCCATCACCTCCACTAGCTTTGTAGTGATGCTTCCTAAGGCCTACTTGACTTTGGACTCCAGGATGTCTGGCTCTAGGTGAGTGATCACACTATCATGGTTATCTGGGTCTTTAAGATCTTTTCTGTATAGTTCTGTGTATTCTTGCCACCTCTTCTTAATATCTTCTGCTTCTGTTAGGTCCATATCATTTTTGTCCTTTATTGTGCCCATCTTTGCATGAAATATTCCTTTGGTATCTCTGATTTTCTTGATGAGATTTCTAATTGTTCCCATTCTATTGTTTTCTTCTATTTCTTTGAGTTGATCACTGAGGAAGGCTTTCTTATCTGATATCTCTGTAGATTTGCCTTTTCAGTACTTTTCATTTAAATGGACTTCTATAATGTATAGTCTTGTATCTGTCTATTTTGCATAACATTGTATTATGTTTAATGTGTATTAGTAGTTTGTTCCTTTTATTGCTGAGTAATATTCCATTGTGTGAATATATCACATTTTGTTCATTCATTCACTAGGTGATGGACATTTGAATTGTTTCCAGTTTGAGGCTAATAACCCTACTATGAACATTCACAAGCAAGTCTTTGACCATATGTGTTTAATTTTTCTTTGGTAGAAATTTCAGTATGGAAACTTCAGTATGGAATTTCTGGATTACATGCTAAGTTCATGTTTCACTTTTTAAGAAACTGCCAAATTGTTTTCCAAAGTGGTTGGACCATCTCACACTCCCGTTACCAGTGTGAGGGTTCTCAGTCAGTCGGTCAGTTCAGTCGCTCAGTCGTGTCCAACTCTTTGGACCCCATGCATCGCAGCACGCCAGGCCTCCCTGTCCATCACCAACTCCCGGAGTTCACCCAGACTCATGTCCATCGAGTCGGCGATGCCGTCCAGGATTCTAGTGTCTCATAAGATCCTCTCCACCGCTTGTTTGTCTGCTACATTGTAGCCATTCTAGTGGGTATGAAATGGTATCTCATTGTGGCCTCTGATTTATATTTTTCTCATGACTAATGATGTTGAGCATTTTTTCATTTGCTTTTTAATACATCTTATTTGGTTAAACGACTATTCAGATCTTTTACCATTTTGAAAATAAGGTAATTTTTCTTCTTCTTTTTAAGAGTTTCTTATGGTTTTTAATGCACATTCTTTATCAGGTATTGCAACTATTTTCTCCTAGTTTTACCTGTCTTTATTTTTAGTGGTGTTCTTTGACGTATAAAGGCTTTTGATTTTGATTATGTCCAATTTATCTGTCTTTTTTCAAAATGAATTATGCTTTTGGAATTGTACCTAAGAACCCCTTGCCTAAGGCCTTAGAGATTCTCATTTAAGTTTCCTTCTAGCAGTTGTGTAGTTTTAGATTTTATAGATTTTATAGATTTTATAGGGCCTCCCTGGCGGCTCAGATGGTAAAGAATCTGCCTGCAATGCAGGAGAAAGTGAAAGTGAAAGTCGCTCGGTCATGTCCAACTCTTTGCCACCCCATGGACTATATAGTCCGTAGCATTCTCTAGGCCAGAATACTGGAGTTGGTAGCCATTCATTTCTCCAGGGATCTTCCCAATACAGGGATCGAACCCAGGTCTTCTTCATTGCAGGCAAATTCTTTACCATCTGAGCCATAAGGGACGCTCAAGAATAGCGGAGTGGGTAGCCTATCCCATCTCCAGCGGATCTTCCTGACTCAGGAATCAAACTGGGGTCTCTTGCATTGCAGGCAGATTCTTTACCAACTGAGCTATCTGCAGGAGACCCGGGTTCAATCCCTGGATAGGGAAGATCCCTGGAGAAGAGAATGGCAAACCACTCCAGTATTCTTGCCTGGAGAATGCCATGGACAGAGGAGCCTGGCAGGCTACTGTCCATGGGTCACAAAGAGTTGGACACAACTGAGTGGCTATCAGATTTTATATGAATCTGTGATCCATTTTGAATTAATTTTTGTGATGGGTTGAAGTTAAGGTCATTTTTTTTTTTTGCATGTAGATATCCACATTTTTTTAGTACAATTTGTTTGTAAAAAAAACTCTTTATCTTGTTGAATTTCCTAGACAATGTTGTTGAAAATTAATTTTGGAAGGGTTAATTCTGGTCTGTTTCGTCCGTTCCATATATCTATATCTCTGCCCCTACTCTAATGCCGTAGTCTGTTGATTACTGTAGCTTTATAGAAAGTTCTGAAGTACTCCAACTTTATTCCTCTTTTCCAAATTGTCTTGGTTATCCTGGGTCATTTGTATTTTCATATATGTTTTAGCTTCAGCCTGTCAATATCTTCAGAAATTCCCCCTGGGATTTTAGTAGCAGTTGCATTGAATCTATGGATCAGTCTGAGGGGGGAATGTTACATTAACAATATCGAGTTTTCCATTTCTCTCCTTATTTAAAATTTCTTCAGTTCTCTCAGAAATGGTTTGTAGTTTTCACTGCAAATTTTGCACTTATGTTGTTAAGTTTTTTCTTATAAATTTTACTCTTTTTGATGTAATTGTGAACTAAATTGTTTTTTAAATTTCATTTTCAGATTGTTCGTTTGTATATAGAAATACGATTGCTTTTTGTATGTGGGTATTCTATGACCTTCTTGAACTTGTTTATTAGTTATAGTAATTTTTTGGTAGATTCCTTAGGATTTGCTACATACAAGATTGTGTTGTCTGTGAATAGAAATAGTTTTACTTTTTCTAAAGTATGTTTTTAATATCTTTGCATTATTGCAGTGGCTAGACCCCTGGATTCAAGTTCAAGAGAAATGGCAAGAGCAGACATCCTTGCTTTGTTTCTAATCTTAGAAAGAAAGAATTTATTATTTCACTAATATTTTTGATATTAGCTATAGGTTGAGTAAGTTCACTTATATTTATATTCTATTGAGAGTTTTATCATGAATGTACATAGAATTTTGTCACATGCTTTTCCTGAATTTATTGAGATGATCATGTGGTTTTTGTTCTTCATTTTACTAATATGGTGTATTTGTTGATTTTCAGATGTTAAGCCAACTTTGCATTCCTGGGATAAATCCTACTTGGTCATGGTGTATAATCTTTTTTATATGATTTTGGATTCAGTTTGTTAATATTGTGTTGAAGGTTTTTGTGTCTCTGTTCATAAAGGATGTTGGTTTGTAGTGTCCTTTTCTTAGGATTTTTTTGGTCTGACTTTAGTTTTAGGTTAGCACTGGCTCATGGAATAAGTTGAGAAGAGAGCCAATTGGTGTTTTTTTTTTTTCAGTTGGTCTCAGTAGAGAGCAGGGAAGGACAGTATAGAAGAATTTATCTATGGTAAAATTCCACTTAAAAATAATTTTTAATCTACTGTAAATAATAAATCAGTAGAAAATGCCACAAAAATATACAAATACTAGTTTCATTTCTAAAATGGATTCAGCTTATATAAAATTATTCTGTGAAACTTACACAAAAGTTTCTACAGACTGCTTACTACTTTTTAAAAATTTGTGATACAATTGATATAACATTATATTAGTTTCAGTTATACAACATAATGATTGATATATATATTGTGAAATGATCACCATAATAAGTTTAATTAACATACATCACTAAGTATATAATTTTTTTTTCTTGTGATGAGAACTTTTAAAATTTACTCTCTTAGCAACATTCAAGAGGTTTATTAGTCTCTGTACTTACCTCCTCACAGACTGG
The DNA here is from genome assembly GCF_027580195.1 of Bos mutus. NCBI lineage: Eukaryota > Metazoa > Chordata > Mammalia > Artiodactyla > Bovidae > Bos > Bos mutus. The sequence continues at coordinate 46,997,483 of NC_091626.1, read as the reverse complement.
ACACAAACAGTTCTCACAAATCTTTGTGAGAACCAACTTTGAGTAGCGCTGGTGTAGACTCATGCTTCTCAACCTTTAATGTGCATAGAAATCACCTGGGAATTCTGTTAAAATGGATTTTCATTTAGTAGTCTGGGACAGAGCCTGAGGTTTTCCATTTCTGTCAAGCTCCCAGGTAATGCCTATGATGCAGGTCCACGGACCAGACTTTGAGTACGAAGGCTATGAAATATAATACAGATAATAAAATAAATGTGATATTTTTTATAGCCCTGTTGTAAATTGCTTTGAGACATACTTTGGTTTTGCAAAGATTGTTGGGTTGTTAATCAACAGTCACAATTGTCTAGATACCAGTTGTTTTTCTTGGCATCTGATCTTCCCTGGCTTCCAACTGCTCATCCGTGAATCCAGCATGTTGGACTAGAAGATCTCTGAGGTCTCTTCCAGATCTCACAGTCTGTGATTTTAAGCATCCATGTCAAGGGAGCATTATGGCTGAATTTGCATTTTCTTTTTACATAAACTTAATAAAACATGAACCCAAAGTCTGTGTTACAATAGTTCTTAACAAGATGTTAAAAATTAATAGCAAACATGCTTTACTAAATTTTGGATGATACAGAAAGATGAATATCAACATTCAAAGATTTCTCCATGTTTGAAGTCTTAATAAAAGCGGGTGGGAGTCCTGTTTAAACTTATAGTTGGAAATCAAATTAAAAAATAATTGACTTGCTGTGGAGAGACAAGTAAAATAGGTGTTTACACTATGAAATTCAAGTTGACACAAAATAGCTGAAAGGCTTTAATTTCAGCTAAGTTGAAGTGATCTCATTTTCCTTTATATTTCACTCTAGTTACTGAGATACTTGAAACATTTCTCCCATTGCTTAAAAGCAAGTGAAAAGGGTGGTAAATCAGTGGTAGAAATGTGTTGTCAAAACCTCCAGGGGCCATATCCTCTTATCTTCAGCACATATTAATGTGACCTGCTCTTCTTTCTACAAGATGATTACAGCACACCCTGAAATGCAGGGTGGAGGCCTTTGGTTAGCCTCCAAAGAAAGTGACTAATAATTGACCTAATGTACAGAGCACATGAATAACTTATTCTTTGGGTAAAAAAAAAAAAATATGGTTTACAGGGTGTGTGAGACTTCATATCCCTGTTTTCACTTCTTCCCAAAGATTTAAGATAGTTGCTTTATTAAATTTTTAAGTCTCAAATTCAGATCATGCACTGGGTGCCACTGTGCAATTCAAGACCAGACTCCTGCCCCCAGCATTTTCTTAAACGAGTTGTTTAGAATTTTGAAGAGAAATAATTTTGTTACCTGTAAGTCAGTGGCCTCACACAGTAAAAAAATTTTAGTTTATGTACTGTTAAACAATTGTTTCCCTTGATGAAGAGATTTGAAGTCTCCAAAATATACAGGAGTTTTTACTTGCTGGGGAGATTAGTGGAAAGTTAGGACTTTTCTTTTTTCATTTAACATGTTGAACATCACTTGAATAATACACTTACTGTATTTCTGTTATTCTTGGCTGGTCTGCAAGATATTTTATTTGGTGGATTTCCTTTTATTCATTTTGTAATAATGGGGTCAGCTCGGCAGACCTTTTTATTTTTTATTGACTAACCCTTTATTATGTTATGTGCTAAGACATATCCATTAGTGTTTGGGAAGGACATGGATCAAAACATGTTACAATGATTCTTTCTGGGTGGTGAGATTATAGTTAAATTTTGTTTTCTGCTTTCTGATTTTTTTTGGTGCTTTTTGAATATTATGCAAAGGCCATTTTTAAAAAATAAACAATCACAGACATAAAAATTAACAAAATATAGGAATTTCTAGCCATTTCGCTAGAAAGAGAACTTTCCATGTATGTATTAATATATATGATGTACCTACTATATGCCAGGCATTTTGGTGAGTTTGGGGTGATAAGGTAGGTTAGACTGAGCTGTTATCGTGGGTGAGCTCAGACTGTAGTCATCATCTCACCAATAAATGGTACCCCCTCCCCAATGAACTATTATTACCTGTGAACTGATAATCATTCCATGCCTCTCCCATGGGGTTTTAAAGAGGGTTAATTGAGATTGTATATGTAAAGTGCTTGGTCTAGCCATTGGCACATAGGAAACTTTGTTCATTATTATTGTGCTTTGAACATTCATGGTGATGGGGAAGTTATCATCTGCAGAGGCAGCCCAGTCTATGCCTGGCCCTTCTGGGAGACAGTGAAACCATACTTCCTAGGCAGTATCAGTCTCTGAGGCACCTCCCTCATTCCTGCAGTTGCTGTTACACATGGCATCCCTTTAAATACCCTTAGCTCTTTGGGCTATTACCGTAGTTCCTCTGAAGCCAGATTTCACTTGGAAGTTTTCTAAGAATCCACCTTAATCTGTATTATGAACGGTAGTGAGAAACTAGGATTTATTTTGTAGTTGCCACTGCAGATAGTTATTTTGTAGATTGGTGAGGGCCACGTGGCTTTTTGCCTTTTAATTAACTAAGTTAATTTTATCTTATTAATAGAAAATAAACATTTGAGAAGACAAAGATATAACTAGGGAAACAAAATATGTGCCAAATCATGTAAAGCAATTCAGATGGAGACATTGAGTCCAGGAACTTCAGCTCCCTCCAAAATGTCTTTTCTTTGACCTCACGGCAAAGCACACATAAAACCCACTGGCTTTGTATCACAGAAAGGCTTCCTTGTCCCAGCAGATAATTCTAAGACGTATGCTTTATTGATCTGGTTGCAGGGGGCACTGTCTGACAAATAATCATGTATACTCAGAAGCCTTTTCAGGGGATCGTGTAGTGGTTAGGGTAATGCTGGTGTCTGTATGATGACGAGGACAATGGGCAAGCAGAGTTCAGCTAATCACAGGTTTATTGTTCTACAGTTAAGCTGCCACAGCGTCACTCTCAAGCTTTCCAAATGCCTGCCTCCCATACCAAGCATTACAGTCTTCCCCTAGAATTTCCAGACCACCCACTGTAACAATATAGTATATAAAAGGATCCAGATGCTCGGAAAGAGAACGGGTGAAATGCAGAGCACGCATGATACCTTCTCGTTTGTCCTTCTCAATTCTGAGCACGGTTTTTACATAGCTGGCTCACTAGAGAGATCAAACTTCATCTCCAAGTCTCCTTTCCAGAGCATTTAAAAATGTATACAAGAATTAAAGTCACCACCCCGAAATATGCATTTTAAGATTGTACTTGATTCAGGGGTCTATGTGCCTTTCCAACTTTGCACCTCTCTTCACCATTCCCTAGAGAATGGGGGGGGGGGGACAAATTATGGGATGTGCACACACGTTGAGCTCTAAAGACAGATTGGACACACAGAGTAGAGTGGGGAGAGTATCACATAAGAGAATGATAACCAAGAAAAGAATACCAGATATGGGTGAGGTGTCCATTTGCAAAATGGGAGAAGAGAACTGGCTAAACACAGAGAAGTTATTATAGCTTAATGCCTAATTTCTTGCAAGTTTTAAAAATGCTTCATTTTATACACATTTTGGAAATGAGGGTATACTTGGAATTTAGGCCATTTGGCCATTTTGCAGTGGTTCAACTTGTGGTCCATGGCTTTGAGATAGTTTGTTTGAAACACATTTAGTGGATTGACCCCTTCCCAAATACTCCATTCAGGACAAGTTATTTATAAGAAGGATTTTTTTCATATGAAACTCATTAATTTAGTATACTACCGCCCTTTGATTTTTCTTGGTGCCTATGACGGCATCACTGACTCGATGGACGTGAGTCTGAGTGAACTCCGGGAGTTGGTGATGGACAGGGAGGCCTGGCGTGCTGCGATTCATGGGGTCGCAAAGAGTCAGACACGACTGAGTGACTGATCTGATCTGATCTTATGACGGTAAAGAATCTGCCTGCAATGTAGGAGACCAGGGTTCAATCCCTGGGTTAGGAAGATCCCCTGGAGAAGGGAATGGCAACCCAGTCTAGCATTCTAGCCCTGGAGAATTCCATGGACAGAGGAGCCTGGCAGGCTAAAGTCCATGGGGTCACAAACAGTTGGATACAACTGAGCACTGTATTTTCTCTCATCATCCTAATATCCCCAGTGCCTCTTTATCATGTTACTTTATTTAAAAGGTGTGGTTTTTTTTAACCTAAAATTATCTCTTGCTCTAGAAAGTCAGCAATGGTAAAATAGGAGCCTTCAGCCTATTTTCTGCTATGTCTTCAGTGCCTAAAATGGTGCCTGCCACCCAGTAGGTTCCCAGTAAGTATCAGTGATAAAATTTGGTCCATCAAGGAACTCTGGACCAGATCATGAGGACATCTCCTTAGTTCATTTGTTCACTTATTCATTCATCCCCCAAGTGTTTACTGAGGGCCTCGTATTTGTCAGAGACTAGTGCTGGTTACGGAGAAGGCAATGGCACCCCACTCCAGTACTCTTGCCTGGAAAATCACATGGACGGAGGAGCCTGGTAGGGTACAGTCCATGGGGTCTCTAGGAGTCGGACACAACTGAGCGACTTCACTTTCACTTTCATGCATTGGAAAAGGAAATGGCAACCCACTCCAGTGTTCTTGCCTGGAGAATCCCAGGGTTGGGGGAGCCTGGTGGGCTGCCGTCTATGGGGTCACACAGAGTCGGACATGACTGAAGCAACTTAGCAGCAGCAGCAGCAGCAGCAGTGCTGGTTAATAGGTAGATCTTGCTCTGAAAAAACTTACAAATAGATAAAAACACATCCAACTATAATATAACCTCTTCATTAAAGTAAGAACACAGTAATGAACATGGTGTTGAAATGTTTCATTAAAATTTTTAGTCTTTCAAAATATTTCTTAAAACAGTCAATCAAGTTTTCCCCTGTAACTTAAAAGCTGTGGGCAAAGACGTGAGCACAGAGCTTGTGTTGGCTGCTGTCTTTGCCTGGTTTAGACTGGGGTCCACACTTGTAGGGAAGTTACTTTTCCCACACCACGCACAGAACTTTTTTCTGCCCGTTTGCACGTTGGCATGTCAATGTTTGAGTAGCGATCCACCAGTGGGCCATCACCCATGAAGTGCCATCTCTAAAAATAGCAGAGCTTTATCCTTGAAAATGAAAGTGCTTTGGTTTTAAAATTATGTTTCTGTTTCTAATGAATCCAAGGTTTGGATTTGTTTAAAGGCATGCACATTTCCCTTTGCTGATGGCAGAAAACAAAACTTTCATGCCCATGCATGAAGGGTTGTTCCATTTAGAGTCTCCTGACATTGACTCAATTACCCATTTGTAATACACAACCTGGCCACAATTTGGAAAAATTAAAAAAAAAAACAAAACTCATGAAAGTGAAGAAAAACCATAAGTTACTATGTTGTGTCAAAATCTGTAAAATTTCTCTAAAAGAGACACATCACACTAACCCATGGTCTCTTTGGAGCCTACTGTGCATCAGGATTGCCTAAGATGTAACAGCATCACAGCATGGACCTTTGCAAAGGAACCTTCGTGACCATCTGGCCCAGTCTCTGCCTTTTGTAGAAGATGCTATGAAGATCTGGTGAACCTAAGTTACTAACCAGAAGTCACAAAACTAATTGAGGGGAGTCCAGACTTGAATCTAGTCTCTTCATTTACATTGTAATGTCTCCTAAAATGTGGTCCATCAACCACTTGCATCCTCATTTCCAGGGTTGCTCAGTAAGAAAGTGATTCCTGTTCCTCACAAGAATCAGGATTGTTGGGAGTCCAGCCTAGAAATTTGCATTTTAATAAGACCCTCAGTTACTCTTATGTACATAATATTCTTGTCTGAGAGGTGAAGCACCTACTTAAGAGAGAGATTATTTTTCCATAGTCTAACAGTAGGAAATTTTTCTTTTGAAGGTTGTTGATTCAGTGGCTTAATTGGAAATTGTTGATAAAAGTCTGAAAAGGTAAATGTGAATACTTTAAAATTTTGAAGAGTCTAATGAAGCTTGAGTTGACATTTAATATATTCTCATCTGCTTGTGTTTTCATAAAAACCTTTATGGATGAACGTTGAGGACATTAATAAGGTGGTTATATGTTGGGTGGGAGGAACTAGGCAGAGGGGAATGAGTGGTGAATGAGATTTTTCAGTGAATACTTTCTAATGCTTCTTGAGTTTTGAACCCTGTGAGTCCATTGCTCATGCTGAATTTTAAAGTCATAGAAAGGTTTAAAGTGTTGACATTCTTTGGGACCTTAGTGGGTGATTGCTCTGACTCTGCCCAGGCTACATGAATGTAAAACACTGAAATCTAGATCTCTCCATAGCAGAAGGCAATGAACATTTCCAAAGGTCAAGGCCAGGAAGGGAAAGATTGCCAATTCAGCTAGTTTTAAGGAAATCACTAACTGGCTTGAAAAGATAAGTCGTTATGACCGTGTGCATATACCCATAATCTTAAAGCCCTCCCTGACAGACCACTCATTACTGGGAATTCAGGTGACCTTGGGCAGATCACTCAATCCTCTTGAGACTTAGTTTCTAGTCTGTAATAATAATGATGAAAGCTCACTCCTCTTCAATTCGCCATTATTTCATTCAGCTTTGACAACAACCTCATGGGGGTGGGTAGTATGGTACCATCTCCATTGTTCAGATGAGGAAGTTATGGCCCAGAGAGGTTAGTTGGTTTAGGAAGGGTCACATAGGGGTGGGGCGTCTAACTTCCAGTATTGAATTCTTTTCACTGTGACACAAAGTGGCATGACTTGGACACTTTCCAAAGCTCCTTCCAGAATTAAAGTCATTGAACATATGAGCTATTCAAGAGTTCAGTCAAGTTTTGTTAGTCTTTGGAGAAATCCAAAAGAAATTGAAGCCACAGGTACTCAATTTTAGGAGCTCACATTTTAATTATAGTATCTGAACATTCTTATATGAAGAAGACCAAGGAGGACTGACACATTCAGTACATACCAAATGCAAAGTATGATGCACTAGAAGCTCTCATGTCACATAGCACAAACTGCACCTTGCTACCAAGTGGGCACGTATGGATGTGAGAGTTGGATTGTGAAGAAAGCTGAGCCCCGAAAAATTGATGCTTTTGAACTGTGGTGTTGGAGAAGATTCTTGAGAGTCCCTTGGACTGCAAGGAGATCCAACCAGTCCATTCTAAAGGAGATCAGTCCTGGGTGTTCATTGGAAGGACTGATGCTGAAGCTGAAACTCCAATACTTTGGCCACCTGATGCAAAGAGTTGACTCATTGGAAAAGACCCTGATGCTGGGAGGGGTTGGGGGCAGGAGGAGAAGGGGACGACAGAGGATGAGATGGCTGGATGGCATCACTGACTCGATGGACGTGAGTCTGAGTGAACTCCAGGAGTTGGTGATGGACAGGGAGGCCTGGCGTGCTGCAATTCATGGGGTCGCAAAGATTTGGACACAACTGAGCAACTGGACTGACTGACTGACTGACTGACCAAGAGGGTGGGGAGTTCCAATTCCCAGCATAACATTCCCCTCCATACATAAAAATAGGAACATTCTTTGAGCGTCCACTGGGGTAGCCATTTGTTACTTATTATCTCGTTTATACCTCACCACACCCCCTGAGAAAAATATTATCCTGCTTTTATAGATAAGGAAATTGAAGCTTAGAGATCAAGAGATTTGAATAATTATATTGTAGATGGTAGCGTATTGTAGGTAGTGTTTTGTAGGTGATCCAGGTCACTAACCAGGATCCTATACTGGTTTTTGATGTGTAAGCTTCACTTCATGCCTGTTTCATCTTCATGTTTGAGAATGCATAGGATGGTTTTGGGTAAGGATGTGGTGTAGAGAAACCAACCAACCAACCCCTTGCCCAACACCAAGGGCAAGCTTGGTTTTACACAACGGCAATTTAAGTCACCTTTAGTGTGTTTGTCGGTAAAAGATGGGCCTGGGAATTCCGCATTCATGCCTCAAAACTGTCTGTTCTATCAGCCTGGCTTCTCCTGCATTATCTCATTTTATAATCCGTTACCTCATTTTGCTTCCCACATATATGGAGTCAAAATAGACAAACTCCCCCTTGCAGATAACTGATGACTTGAAAGCAAAGGATGGCATACTCAACAATTTGACAGGCTTTGTCTCCATGAAAAAAGAGTTTCATGGATAAAGTACTTTTAGTGTTTCTCTTCAGTGTAATTCATCTGTTACTTTTCTGCTACTAGATATGAAGACTTTCCTCTATCACCCTCATCTCTTTATATGCCGTCATCACTTTCCGTCTCTTCCCCACTGCCAGAGTGAATCCATTCTGCACTTGAATGCTATAGAAAGCTCTTGACAGTTCAGAGTCTTAGCACTTACCCAGTTGTCCTGGGAATTGAGGACAGTTTACACTGTTTCCTTAGTTCACATGGACACAGGCAAGTTCACAGCTTGCCTGGGCTGGCAGACAGTTTTTGAGGATTGTAAAAACTGTGCTTTGCTCGGGTCCCTGGCTCCTCGCAGAGGTCTGCCTGCCTGTCCTTGGTCTGTGTCCTCGGCAGGCCTTTTGCTTGAGTCAGACTCCTCTAATGAGAGAGTTCTTGGGTTTCAGTCTGGGGGAACCCAGCCTCCACCCGCCAGACTTCCTGGAGAGCTCTCTGCCGATGCTGAAAGTGCCTGGAGCCTTGAGGATTGGATCGCGCTGCCTTTCGAAGGGGTCTCAAAATTCCTTAGACATAATATATTTGTGGCTACAATTTGTTAAGAAAGGAACCAGGGTGTTCCAGCCAATAAATTGTCAAAGGAACACATACCTAAGATAGAGAAAATGGTTTGCAGCGCACAGTCCTATGACTCCCTTTTCTGGTGCTCTGCATTCAACATTTCCAGTAACTTTAAGTAAAGCTTATTTCTAAGCAGACCCCTGGTTTCTGCTCTTTGCATTTACCAAAACCCTTGGGGCATATGTTGAGTGAGGGCAGGCTTTTTTATTCACCTGCTTCCTGGCCTGAATAATAGCACTTTTTGTTCCTCCTGTGAATTCCAAGAGCTCTTGAAACAGCTTTCTTTATGGAAAATCAGGTAAGCAGGGCTTCTTTCTAAAAATGCGTCTATTACTGTATATGCAATACTCTGTAGCTCCCTGAGTAAGCTCTGAGAAGGAAGTCAGAGCTATGTAGCAGCAAAAGCTACTCTTACATCATTGCAGAGATCACATGGCTTTATAAAAATTAGCTATCAGAAAAACAGACCCAACCATATCACCCCAAAGAGGCTTTGCTTTTTGAAAACACATTTGATGTCCATTCCCACTTAATCTTCTCTCTGAATCTCAGCTCTGTTGTTCATTTATCTGTGTTTTTATATTAGTGTATACTGTAGCCAGATATTTTATGTGATTTTGGGGGGACTTTTCATAATTTTGCCCAGCTTCATAGGTATAGAATTTCCAATGCTAGTTGTCAGTGTGCCAAAATAGCCTTTCCTTTAGCAAAATAACTTTATGCTTTGCTTGACTGGGCTATAAGGTAACTTAGATAAGTTGTGCTTCTCTTTACCACACTTTAGGGAGTACCTGCTTAGAAAGGGTTTTATATCCTGGCTTGGAATAGCTCTAAGAATTTAAACTCTCTCTCCTGAAATTACTAAGTTACCACAAAACTATACCTCCTAGTAATAATGTTAAAATGGTGTTCCAAATGATACCCCCAAATTTATAGAATTATTTGTATCCTGAACTATACTATTATACTTAGATAAACTAGGGGAAGGTACTCTGAGATGGGGAATAGTTGAAGGAAGCAAATGTGCATGCATAGAAGTAGAAGAAATTTGTTGTAGGATCAGAGATTGAGCAGTTCAGATGGAATAAAGATAATTCAAGTAGGGAAGTGGAAAATGAAATTGGGTGGCCACTTGACCTGGCCAGGAGGACTTGTGGTGTGAACCAGCCTGTGTGGGTTGTTCTTTGACAGGAAAACATATTTGACTGGAGAATAAAGCCACACTAATTTGTGACTTAGCCACCAAATGGAAGCCTTGTTATTCAGACCTCAAAGCCTTAACCCTAGCAAATTCATCTCCTGGTGGTGCTGTAATTGTATTTTAGGCATAACATTTATAAGTGTTGATTCATTCATTCATTCATTTAACTGAAGTGTAGTTGATTTGCAATGTTAAGTGAGCACCTTGTAAATGCAAGCATATCAAGTGATGGCCAATGTCATAGGGACCCTCCACAAAATGTATGCTCAGAGTAGCCCCAGTGGAGGAAGGATGCTGTAGGAAAAAATCTGGTATAGTACCTTTCCCTCAACCTTCACCTGATCCCTTTCTCTTCACTTTCCCAACCTAGACCCATCTTGCCTAGCCTTTTCAATGAATACTTGGCTTGAACTTAGTCCACTCAACTTTGTCGCTGACACACCCGTCGTACTGACGGAATCCTGGCTTAAATGGAGCTTGCTCAGCTGTGCTTTAGACAAACCCTTCTGGCTGACCTGGTTTAAACCTGGCTTTCTTGACGCCATCTCTGGCATGTTCTGCAGTTACAAAGGACTCTGCTGCCCCTTCCATCGCTCCCCGGGAGGGCAAACCAATTGCCACTTGGAACCAGAGCTTATGAGGCTCCCATCCAGAGCAGTAACATGATTTAGGGAGAATAGTAGTGGCCTACGAGGCAGGAAACCAGTTCTAGTGCTGGCGCTGCTTTTCACTAGCCGTGTGACCTTGGGCAAATCATTTCTCTGCCTCCAACAGTTTTTTCATCTCTCAGGAAGAGTTAGGACCTTTCTAATCCTAAAAGCCAGAGATGACATAATGTTAACCAATTTGAAGGAATGGAGGTTTTGGTTCTAAGTACTCATCTTTCCACCTACCAAACCGCTTCGTTGCACAAAGTGTGGACCCTCTCTGTTGTAGTTTTATAGTATGCACTCAACCCCCACTGTCTTGGGCCAGATGATTCTGCTTATTAATTTATCTTACGTTAAGAAGCTTTTTCTTCAGTTAAATCATTGTGTTTTCAGTACCTTTCTGGGTGATGACTTCAAAAATATCACTAGTATAAACTATGTACTTGGGACTCTTCTAGCTATTTGACATAATAATAGTTCACCTAAACCTTAACAACCATATAAGGAGCTGTTCCTGTATCCACTTGTCTCATGAAGGAATTGAGTGGCGCAGTGGATGGGGCTGGAATTCAGATTATACTCCTCTGTGACCACTGTGTGCCACTATTTTCGCCACGAGAAGTACCTGCCATTGATGTAAGAAGTACCTGGCGTTTTGTGCAAGAAATTGCAGGGAGACTCTCTTGTTAAAGGTCTCAAAGAAAATGATCTTTAACTACATTTCAGATGCTTGGAATTTATGCTGTGCCAAGCACTTTTCCACTTAATTTTAAATCCATGGGTATTTCAAGGGGAATTTAACCCATATGTTTCTGATTCCCTTGTACTTAACTCATCAAAGAGGATTGTTTTGTAAACCTTAGCCTCTTCTTATGAGCACTTTCAAGTTCATATTTGGCTGGCATTGACTGGATTTCGAATCTGCCATGGTTGAAGCTTGGTTTTAAATCCTTCTTTCCAACCACTATTTCATGGTGGTTTTATTCTGAGAGTGGATGGAAATTGAAGGTGAGTCATAAAGACTCTTCTAAAACTGTACCAAGATTCCACTGATATAAAAATGAGAGCCACTTGAGAGCTGCTAACCTTTGAAGTTGGTTGTACTCACCTAAAACCTTCCCACATGAAGCTGTTGACCTATGCATGGATATAATCTGTAAGGGTAAAAATTAAATTTATATATACTTCATTTTCTCCTGAAATGATGTAGATGTAAAATTGTCTTTAAGAGATAAAATATCAGCTGGCTCATTGGAAAAGACCCTGATGCTACGAAAGATTGAAGGCAAAAGGAGAAGAGGGTGACAGAGGATGAGATGGTTGAATGGCATCACCAATTCAGTAGACATGAACTCGGGCAAACTCTGGGAGATGATGAGGGACAGGGTAACTGGCATGCTACAGTCCATGGAGTTGTGAAGAGTTGGACTCGTCTTGGCAACTGAACAACATTTGTGGTGGTTAGGTATATTACTACCTTTAAAAAGCCCTTTAGCTTAGAATCCTCTATTTGGGAAAGACTTTGGGGTGTCCAGCCAGTGGGGAGTTTCTTTCAGAGATCACCATTAGAAATGTAGCAGGCAAAAAGCTTGTTTATTATCTTAGCATGTAGATGAGTTGGGTACATTCAGTTCTGATAACCTGCTGAGTTGGAGAATTAATTAACTTCACATGAGCTCATCTAAGGAATGTGTATAATTGCTAGGAGTTGTGCTTGACTCAAAGGGAAACAAGAACAATTTTTGTATCTGGTTAAATAGTTCAGTTCAACAAACATATATATTGTCTTCTGTTCCTGGCATTGGGGGATAGAGGGTGAAAGTTCAGAGACACACAAGAGACTATCCCTTCTCCTAGGGGATTTACCGTTCAATAGGCTATACCTGTATGTGTGAGTGCCAAATAGACAATGGAAAGGCAGTGCATCAGAGGAGCTTGGAAGGTGAAGATGTTCATTTTGACTGAAACAGGGATTGTGTGTGTTCCTTGGGCTTCCCCCAGAATGAAATGTTTAAGTCTAGGCTTGGAGGATGAGAAGGTTTTTGAAGGGGGAGGGGCATTCTGGGATGAGACAACCAGACATGTTCTTGGAGAATACAGACTGTGCCAAATAGTTTTCCCAGATCTCTGCCCTATGTGTAGACGTGGGGTGGGGTGAGTCTGCAGAGGTGGATCAGAGCTCTGAAGCTCAAGCTGAGTTAAAAGGGATTGTGTGCGTTCCTCAGTAACGAGCAGCTGGGGTCAGCATGACAGCCTTTAACTGGGCACAGATTTTTAGTGCTGGAAACCTCTGGTCTTGAATCAAGGGGAGAACATGGCAAAGGGTCAATAAGACATGAAGGAAAAGTGTGTGAAATTTACATAAAAATGGACGTATGTGCCATGCAGTATATACGCTGTTATGTTTAAATAGTATAAAAATGAGGGTCAATTCTATCTGATGCAGAAAATACCAATCCAGTGATGCATCACAGTATCATTGTCATAGAATAAGAAGAACTACTATTAGATAAGAAATTAATTATTTTGCATACTTTATCTTGTATTATTCTTACAAGCACCCTGGCTATTATTATCCCTATTTATAATTAAGAAAAGTGAAGATAAGAGAGTAAATAATTTGCCCATGGTCATATTAGGGGCTTCCTTCGTGGCTCAGCTGGTAAAGAATCTCCTGGCAATGCTGGAGACCTGAGTTTGATCCCTGGGTCAAGAAGATCCCCTGGAGATGGCTACCCACTCCAGTATTCTTGCCTGGAGAATTCCATGGACAGAGAAACCTAGAAGGCTATAGTCCATGGGGTCGCAAAGAATCAGACTGAGCGACTAACACTTTAACTTTCTATCATGGTCACATAGTTGTATAAGTGGCTTACATCTCTGTTTATAGATATGATGTGTATAAGTGTATGTGGCTTAGCCTTTTCTCTTGCTAATACTTTTCAATGCAATATATGACACATTTAAAGAGTATGTCATACATATATTAGTTTCAAAGCTAATAAAAGAATATATACCACCCAACATAAGCAGTGAAACAATGCCAAAACCTATTTGGGCTTCCCCATCCTATCTCAGACTTCCCTGGTTGCTCAGCTGGTAAAGAATCTACCTGCAATGCAGGAGACTCAGGTTCAATTCCTGGGTCAGGAAGATAACCTGGAGAAGGAATACGCTACTCACTCCAGTATTCATGGGCTTCCCTGGTGGCTCAGATGGTAAAGAATCTGCCTGCAATGCAAGAGACCTGGGTTCAATCCCTGGGTTGGGAAGATCCCCTGGAGGAGGCCATGGCAACCCACTCCAGTATTCTTGCCTAGAGAATCCCCATGGACAGAAGAGTCTGGTGGGCTATATACATGGGATTACAAACAGCTGGACACGACTGAGTGGTTAAGCACACACACATGCACATCCCATCCCCATCTTTTTTCCACAGAGTTAACTACCTCTGTTGTCAATTTTAATGTATATATATTTCAAATGACGCCAGAATTGCTTCTGTACTTTCATGGTTTAGGGTGAATATGTTAATAGAAACAAAATTGCAGTAATTTGTAGTTCATGCTAACACCTGAACACCACACTGAGCGTTTAAATAACTCAAGATTTAAAAGTATGGGAAGTGGGACAGACACTGATACAAACATTGCTTTAATCTCAAGGGTTGTGGTTCAATCCTGGGGTATAGGAAGATAAAAATAAATGAGACCTAAAGGGAGGTATGAAGTAACAGACAGAGCCTGATCCAGAATTTGAGAGATTTAAGTTCTAATTCCATCTGCCATCAATATACTTTATGACATTGAGAAATTACTTCACCTCTCTCAGTTTTAATTTACCCCTATATAAATTACATGATGTCTTTTGAGAAAAGCAAAGTAGTATATGGGAGAGCACAGACTTTAGAATCAGAAACACCAAAATTAGAATTTTCATCCTGCCTACACTTGACCTTTGTGTAGCCTTGGGCAACTTTCTTTACTCTGAGTTTTAGCTTCCTCTTTTATAAAATGGTGTGTGGGGGGCACGTGGAGTCTCAGAGAACTGTTGTGAGAATTAGGTGAGACAGCTTGTAAAAGCAGCCAGAACAATAATGTGTAAATGCTTGTTTTCCTTCTATAAGATTTCTTCCAGCTCTGAAATGAGAAGTTCCAATTCTCATCTTATACATACATTTTTGAAGCACACCAGGTCATAATTATGGACTTTCCTGTGTTAAAGGACTAAGCATTTCTTTCAAACTAGACTTGTCATTAGGAAATTTTCCAAGGGCTCGATAAAGCTTTGCAAATTAACAACAACTGGTGAAAACAAACAGACAGACAAACAAACGCCAGTTCCACTCACTCAGGAGTGAAGAGAAGAGAGTGGAAAGGAAAGTGTGAAGAAAGGTCGTGTCCCCACCTTTCCCTTTGCCTTCTCTGAGACACATCAACAGATTATGAAGCTAAGAATTGTTTTTATTGGTTAGATAGACCATCTGCATCTGCATGAAGTATCAGCACTGTTACCCCATTTCAAGGCCGACTAATTCCCCATGTTAACACAAAGGCAATAACTACCTTCCAGTCTCTCTGGACCCACCCAACCGCTTCGGCATTTACATAGTTCTTCTCTTTCTGTTCAGTACATTCTTATTGACATATAGTTTGAAATTGCCACTGTTTGGGAAGAGCTCCAGAATTCCATTAGTTCCAGATGTCCACTGTATTTGTTTATACTTTTATGATTGTTATGGTAACAAATCAAATACATATAACAATTGGGAACCTGGGGGAAGGGATAGTGGTCTTTATTTTCAGTGAAGGGATGTGTATGGGGCACACCCCTTTAAAAATACCTCAACTGTTAAGAAAATAGCAAAGGGAATAATGGTCTTTTCAAACAGAGGCATCAGTGAGCTTATTTTAAAAAATGGAATGTATTTTACAAATGAGAGTTGGCAGTAGCTCTTGTGATGGTGATGATGCATATGGCCGTTTCACTGTTGATTAATTTAAAACGTGTGGACATCAGAGAGCAGAATATTTAGCAGAGGCTACTCATGTCCCAATGCTAGACACTTTATCCAGTTGCCAGGAAGGAAAATCAAGTTGATTTTTAGAATATGAGTTCATGAAGGAATAATATCTGGAATTCTCTTTTGAATTTGGGTGAAATTTATTTATGCACTTGACCTGCTTTGCTCAATCTTTTTTTTTTTCCTCAATCTTTAAAATACATGCTACATAAAAATTCCAGAAATGCAGTATCTTATTCTTGGATCATTCCCTCAATAGATGTTGAATGACAACAGAATCTATGTATTTGGCGTCTTAGAAATGAGTTTGGGTGAATAGAAAACCCAACCGCATTGGCTTTAACAAATAGGAGTTAATTTTTTTTAATGTCACAGATGAATTTGGAGTTATCAAAATGTCACCAAGGACCAAGGCTCTTTTTTCTTTCTGTTTTACCACTCTTGGTACATGGACTTTTATCCTCATAATTGCAAGTTGACTGATGGACTTATAGGTATCATCTAAAACAGTGAAATGAAAAGGATAAAGGACCAGGGGTTAGTTCAGATGAGTGGGTTTCATTTTGTCAGAGAATGAAAAGCTTTCCTTGACACCGTATCCTATACATCTCCTCATGCATCTTATTGACCAGACCTGGGCACATGTCCACTACTAGTTGGAAGGTAGCTAAGGAGAAAGGGATTGTGGAGGAGGTGGATCAGTTGTCTGCCTGTGCCTTTCAACACACCCTGGGTAAGGGCTTCATGAATCCAGGCTTGAACCTGGTCTACACATCAGCCTTCACTTTTGATCTGTTTTGCAAATCCCAGCTATTGTTCACGAGAGAGTAGAGATGACTTAGAACAAATCTCTCAGCCCTTCAACACAGATTAAAATATATATGTCCTGGCTTCCCCAGTGGCTCAGCAGTAAAGAATCCACCTGCAATATAGGAGATGAAGAAGACATGGATTCCATCCCTAGGTCAAGAAGATCCTCTGGAGGAGGAAATGGCAACCCACTCCAGTATTCTTGCCCAGGAAATCCCATGGACAGAGGAGCCTGATGGGCTGCAGTCCAAAGGGTTGCAAAGAGTCAGACGCGACTGACTGAATGAGCACACATAAGCACGCACATCCTGCTGTCTGTGCATCAGTAGCATTATATGTTTTTAAGAATAGATCAGCAGTCTGTAACCATGATATGCGTAGGAAAAAGGGAAAATAGAAGAACTCGGACCTCTTTTATGCATGAGATATAAACCACCTTTATATGCATAGTTTATTACTCATGCAACCCCTGGAGATAGAAGAAACTGGTTTAAAGGGTAACTGCTCACTGCCACATTGATAATTTGAGATTTAGGATACAAATCAAATGTGATCGATTCAGGGAAACACACGTAATTAATTACAGGTTGGGCAAAGGGATTGAATAGTATAAGTGATTTTGATTTTGACTAACTCAAAAGATAAGGAATTTTCCATATTCATCCATTTAGAAGTACTTGAATGCTTGTTATGGACGCACAGACTATTCTAGGCCCTGGGGATACAAAGTTTAATCAGATGAAATATTTATCCTTAAGCTTCACAGTCTGATAAGAGACAGTTATATAAGCTAGTGATTACTATGAAGTTTAATTAGTACCACAGAGGGAGGAATAGGAAAATAATCAGGGAAGATTTCCAGAAGAGCCATTAACTGGAAAAATAGGGAAGGAAGGGCATTCAACACAGAGGGAACAGCATTTGCAAAGACATGTGGATTGGAAACAGTGCCATGAGTTGAGGAACATTCAGTGTCACTAGACAGGGACTGCACACTGGCGACTGGCAAGGGACAAAGCTGGGTAGAGACCGTTTTGCAAAGCACCTTAGGTTCCAACTTCAATTCAGTTTCCTCCTGCGGGTTAGAGGAGAAGGGGATCTTCAGCAAGGTGATGACAGATTACAGAGGAGGAGAGAATTCAGCAGCTTTGGGGGTGGTAAGTTCTACAGGGGTTTGTGGGGGTGATTGAGCATGGAGTATGAGGGCTTCCATGACACCCTCATCCAGGTTTGTGGACTGGGTGATCTGGGCTACGATGACAACCTTCAAAGATGACAAAAAAAGTGAGGAGCAAGTCTGGTGGATAAATGAGCTCCTGTCAGACACATCTTTCTCAACACTCTGCCCTTCTAGGGTGATGGAAGTGACCTCCCCTCCCTAACCTGGCTTCTGCTGTCCTGACTCAGGCCAGCTGAAAGGCCACCAGGGTATCTGAACGGCCCATGACTCAGCCACTTGAAGTCCATCAGACAGTTGGAGTGTCTGACTCAGGATCCATAGTACATTAGTTGCTGAGCTGATACTGGAAAGCAGGTGTCTTGACTTTCGAGGCTTACCATCTTTCAGTTCTACCCCCAGGATATATTCTGCCTAAACAGGTGGGATAAAATCATCAACAGGTGCTTGCTGCTATTTGGGGATAATTGGCTAGAACTTTGTGTGTTACTAGGAGTTCAGTTCAGTTCAGTTCAGTTCAGTTGCTCAGTCGTGTCTGATTCTTTGCGACCCCATGAATTGCAGCACGCCAGGCCTCCCTGTCCATCACCAACTCCCGGAGTTCACTCAGACTCACATCCATCAAGTCAGTGATGCCATCCAGCCATCTCATCCTCTGTCGTCCCCTTCTCCTCCTGCCTCCAATCCCTCCCAGCATCAGAGTCTTTTCCAATGAGTCAACTCTTCGCATCAGGTGGCCAAAGTACTGGAGTTTCAGCTTCAGCATCAATCCTTCCAAAGAAATCCCAGGGCTGATCTCCTTCAGAATGGACTGGTTGGATCTCCTTGCAGTCCAAGGGACTCTCAAGAGTCTTCTCCAACACCACAGTTTAAAAGCAGCAATTCTTTGGCGTTCAGCTTTCTTCACAGTCCAACTCTCACATCCATACATGACCACTGGAAAAACCATAGCCTTGACTAGACAGACCTTTGTTGGCAAAGTAATGTCTCTGCTTTTGAATATGCTATCTAGGTTGGTCATAACTTTTCTTCCAAGGAGTAGGCATCTCCTAATTTCATGGCTGCAGTCACCATCTGCAGTGATTTTGGAGTTAGCTTGGGCTTCCCAGGTGGCGCTAGTGGTAAAGAACCCATCTGCCAATGCAGGAAACTTTAGAGATGCAGGTTCGATCCCTGCATTGGGAAGATCCCCTAGAGGAGGGCATGGCAACCCACTCCAGTATTCTTGCCTAGAGAATCCCATGGACAGAGGAGCCTGGTGGGCTACAGTCCATGGGGTCATAAAGAGCCGGACACAAATGAAGTGACTTAGCTAGCTAGCTAGGAGTTAGCTACCAATTCATGTATGTCTGTGATAATTTTCTTGAAAATTTATCTGTTTCTATGTGGCCCCCACTTGAGTTACAACTGAGCTGAGAATAAAGCTTGCTGAAGTGGTTTTGGTGTGAGCTTGTGTTAGGAAGGCTTTTATATTTTCTTTTTTTTTTTTTTAGAGAGTGTAAAGTTATGTATTCCATAAAACTCAGATAAATCTGAACTAATTATCAAAGTAGTGCCACAGTCTTATGAATGACTTTTTATTAAATAGTACAGAGGCTTATTTCCTTTTTTGAGGAAGGGATACCTTTAAGAACCTGATGAAGAATAAACAGATCTGCACACTGTATTGGATGAACTTGGGTGGTTTCAAGTAACAGAACGAGCTTACGATGCAGAAGGGGAGATTTGTTATGAGAAATCCTGGCTGCCCCAGCAACTCAAGGGCAGTGGTGCAGCAGGCTTTCTGGAGGGCCGGGAGCAGGGGCCAAACGCTCTCGCAGGTTTCCCTGGTGCCTTGTGGTCTCTGTCTGCTCCTCCCTGCAGACCTAGCCCCTACTGCATGCAAATAGCCTGCTCTGTGCTGCTTTCAGTACATCCTAGCCCTCCGCTCCCAAGTGACAACATCTGAGGTTCCAGCCACATGGGAAGATTAAGATTAATAAAGATTAAGACCAGTTCTCTCCAATCCCATTTCCAAATTCCTGGAGGAGACCATATGATTGGCCTGCTCAAACCTAGCACTCAGATACAAGGTCCACTCTGCTCTGTCTCCAGGTCTACTATGCTGCTACATGAAATTTACATACAATTTCAGGGCACCTTTGCATCTCCTGAGACCCATATGTGATCTTCAAGTTAAGAACCCCAGACTGGGGAAATTTGAATGCCAGTAGCCCATCAGCACTACCTTTTAACTGTAAAACTTATGTCGGGAATGGAACATGCCTTTGAATAGAAGGTATTTGCACAGGCATAGACCTTGAGAGCCCTTGCTCTGTGCAGGAGTTGTGAATTTTGAATATCAGTGGTTAAACCCCAGGATGGTGAATACGACATAGATTGAATTATAACACTCTCCAAGGTTGTGGATATTATATTCCTAACTTTTACCCTTAAAGGTTTGGAAATTCAATTTTAATTATTGTTAACATGCTTCGTAAATATCCAAGGGAATACAATATAGACCTGTTCATACATTCAGAGAGCCAAAATCTGGCTCACGTTGTTTTTTCCTCCACAGTTGGAGAAAATTGTGGTGTTCGGCTTGCCTCTTGGGGCATGTTAAACCACTTTTAATGCTGTCTCTTATTATTTTCTAACCATATGCACTTTCCACACGTATCTAACTAGCTGCTTTAGATGAAACCCCAGTGTCTGGCCAAGCTGATGTAAATCTTTAGTAAGTGGTAAGAAAGAACAGGGTAACACAGTGCCTCTTTAGTGTTCAGACAGGACACAGTTTAACAGTTGTAGACTTCATAGTCTCGGGCACAACTTTAGATATTTTTACCAGTTCCATAGAGTGGAAATTTCTGAACCATACAGCATTCTCCCACTGGCTGCACTAAGCAAAACTTAGCTATAACTGGCTTTTCCTATCTGCCTGTATTATATAGTATTAATATTTTGCTCTTCAGATCATTAACCTGGGATGACTGGGACATAATTATTATTTCCAAAGAGCTTGGTGCGTATTTGTGGAATTGCTATCCTGTGCTATAAAACAGTGATCACGTGCAAGCATATAAATGTCCCCAATCATCAAAACCTGTGTGTTACCAGTAAAGTTGCCAAGAGGCCACCATGGTTGTCCAGTTAGTGATACATTTTCAGTCCATGGAGTAGATCTTGTTATTGTAAAATAACAGCAGAAACTCAGTTCTGAGGTTCTAAGTGCTTTTAAGTTTTCGGTCTCTGCCATATTTTGATACCAATCAGGCACAGATTTTTGTCAGGAATCTTCTTTTGTTGACTAAATGGGTTTTGATTGGTGGCCTAGTGATTGGGTTTTGCTTCTGTGGCCTCGCTCGTCCCCTCTGCTTTGGTGCCTGCCTTCTACACAGTTCACTCACGTGTTCTGAGTAATGCTCGTTCTTTCTTCCAACTTGTCTGTCTTCAGTTGAGTTCAGCGCCAGACCCCGTGCTGGAAACAGTCTCAGGAATTTTTCATTCATCAGACATTTTCTTCCAAAGAAAAATTCTGAGAATAGGAGGGTCACCTTGAGAGTATATTAATGTAGTTCAGTTGTGTGTATCGTGTGTGTATGTGTGTATGTGAGAAATGAGAGAGAGAGAGAGAAGCAACGTATGTATCACATACCCATAAGCAATTGAATATTTGGTAGGAAGCCAATTCTAGAAATAACTCTTCCCAGCCAGCATATCAAAACTATCTCACTGTCATTTATCTGTCTTGATATTACAGAAAGCCCATATTTATATGAGGCACTTCTCAGATGTGGTTAAATAGCTGAACTTTTGTCCTTGCTTTAAGTTTTCCCCCAGATCTCTGAGAATTGATAATATCACTGGAATGCGGTATGTATCTGTTTCCTGTAGAATGAACTTAGGGCTGGCAGCTAGAATGCTAGTGGTCTTGGATTCCCTTGCCCTGTCATTTCATAGAAGCAGCAGTGAAGTTCCCCTGGAGGAAATCCCACCCACCACGCCAGGATTCCGTCACATATCATTGGTCTGAGCCGTGTGTACTTAACACTCAGGTTTCTGGGAGACTTGGCCAAATGTATCTGAAGTAAGAATTCCAACCATAAAATTTATATATAAATATCTGAATGTGATACGATGAAAGGCTTGCTCACAGAGGAAGGAAAGGAAGAGAAATTTCATAAAAAAAACTGAAATACATAGCACAAGATATCATTTCGTTATGTGTAGGTTTTGTTTTAGTAGCATCAAGAAAGACAGAGAATAGTTTTATGCAGGGCCGGCCTCATCAGTTCAAATCACCTGTCCCCACTGGGAACTTGATTGTGAAAGTGTTGTTGTTTTAGTTGCTAAGTTGTGTCTGACTCTTTTGCGACCGCATGGACTGTAGTCCACCGGGCTCCTCTGTCCATGGGATTTCCCAGGCAAGAACACTGGAGTAGGTTGCCGTTTCCTTCTCCAAGGGATCTTCTGACCCAGGGATCAAACTCACATTTCCTGCATTGGCAGGAGGATTCTTCACCACTCTGACGCCTGGGAAGCCCTGTGAAAGTGTAAAGAACCTTTATATTGGTTGTTGGTAGTTAGAGCCTAGTCTTCCATCAGATTCTCCACTTCATTGAGTGACTTGCCATATAGCCAGCTACTGAAGTCAGAAACCCAGGAGACATCCTTGTCCTGGCAGTTTCCCTTACGCTTCACACCCAGTCCATCTTCACATTCTGTTGGTCCTGACACCTGCCAAGGACATCCCCCACCCGTCGACTGCTCTCCATTTCTACATCATCACCTCCTTTAGTCACCGCCATGTTTTACCTCATTTCCACTCTTGAACCTTCTAAGCAGAACTCTGAAAATAATACATTGTGTTTTCAGTGGCTTCCTTTTGAATCTAAAGCCAAACCCAAGCTCCTCATCTTGGCCTGGAATGTGCTGTGTAATTCAGTACCTGCCTGATGTTCCACCCTCATTGTATGCCCCGTTCCCCTTCCTCTCTCAGCTCTGGTCAGTGTGGCCTTCTTTTATTACTAGAGAAGCCAGGCTATCTCCCAGCTCTCTTTTAAACCTGGGAAGCAGTTACTCTCATTTTCACAGCTGGCCTGCTGTCAGCTTTTAGGCCTCAGTTTGAATGGCGCCTCCTCCAAGAAGTCTTTCCTGATAACTCTTATCAAGGCAAGTATCCCCAACTACCTTTCTTTTTTAATCACACCAGCACATTTATTTCATTTGTAGACTAAATCACAAACTCGTATCTGTCATTCCTTTTAATGTATTTACCTATATTTATTGACCTCCTCCCTCAACCAGGTGGTAAACTACGTGTGGTTAAGGACTTTATCCCACACTGCCCACTGATACAGCACAATTAATATTTGTTGAATGAATAAAGGACTCCCAACTGCATTTTATAGTTGTCAAGTTTACTCATTGAACCTGATCATTGAAGTCAGAATGTCTGATTACTTTAAATTTATATTTATTTCGTATTTTATTATTTTATATTATTTTATTTTATGCAGTGGATTTTTTTTAATAGTAGTAAAATACATAAAGTTTTCTGTTTTAGCCATTTTTATGTGTATGGTTCAGTGGCATTAAGTACATTCACATTGTGTGTAACCTCCATCCATCTCTAGAACTTTTTCGTTTTCCCAAAGTGAAATGCTATACCCATTAAGCAATAACTCCCCATTCTTACCTCCTCCGGCCCCTGGCAACCACTATTCTACTTTCTCTCTGTGAATTTCACTATTTTAGGTACTTTATATAAATGGAACTTGTAGTGGAATATTTGTAATCAATTTGTTTTTATTACCCCTTTACTAACATAGGATTTTACCCTCCAAATGTGAAAATCTCATTTATAATAATAATATTCCAAAAAGTAGTAATCATTTTCAAATTTTAATGATAAAATATTCCATTGGACTCCTTTGGAAAATTAGTTTGCTTTTCTTAGAACTTATATTTGGGACTTCAGCAGTATTACAGGGCACTTTTGAGATATAAGAGTTGATCTAAGAATATGTTGGTCCTGGAAATTTTTATATTGAATAGCATTGATCATCAGGCCCTTTACTCTTATGTCGTTAATCCTGCTTTTGGATGGTAGAGAATGTTTTCTACTTCCCGGCTTTGAAGAAAATACAAAAGAACAAATAAATCATATTGTTACATAATACTATTGTTTTTGTCTTGCTGTTCAATAGCTGATGCTCTGTGGTGAAACTGCAGTTTGGTTTAATGTGGCACTCATACAAGCCATTTTAACAGTGAATAATATCAGAGCCAGCTGGTTCTTTCAAGTTGAATTTGCAGACCATTAAAACTGAAGACACTCTGTGATTTGATCATCTTGATGGTACATATATCACCCAAACCAGAATTTGACTTTTAGCCACCACCCCAACCATTTTAATTTTTTTCTAATAAAAGAGTTCAGAGATAACTTTGGGGGAAAATGGAAATCAGTACAGACTTGTAGGACGTGCAGTGAGGGAATGAATAATGTCAGGTAAGTGATTATTTGGAAATGAGATCTTCTCTTCCCTGAACAAGATTGCTTACTGTTTTCTTCATCATGGAGTAGAGTAAAATGTGGTAATAATTTTCTGTAGTCAAATTGCTGACACACAAAATTGGGTCCGCAGAACTATGGCCTGGATTTTGAATTGCTTAGTCTGCGTGTTAGATTAAATGCTGTACAGCACATCACCTTGCTATTGCAGTTTTGAATGATATTTGTTTAAAATTTATATGTCAGTATTTTTAACTTACAGATGAAAGAAGTTGAAAGTCACAGAAAATATTCACACAGAATAGTGTTGTTCTTATTCCTATGCTTTGTTTCTAAGATGGTTTTTTAAAAATTAAAATTAAGCTGTATCTCAGATACAGTTGGGGCTTCCCAGGTGGCACAGTAGTCAAGAATCCACGTGCCAATGCAGGAGGCACAAGAGACTTGAGTTTGATCCCTGGATTGGGACGATCCCATGGAGTAGGAAATGGCAACCCACTCTAGCATTCTTGCCTGTAAGATTCCATGGACAGAGGAGCCTGATAGGCTATAGTCCGTGGGATCGTAAAGAGTCAGACATGACTGAGCTGCTGAACACTAGCAGAAACAGTTTCTGAAAGTAAACATTTTCTATAGTGTAGTTTAGTACAATTTGCCAAAAGGTCATATTTTTTAATAACATTGTGTAGACCATGCTTCATAGGCAATCTTGCATGCAGTATTTTATAGAAATGTAGGATTAGAAAGTAGATTAAAAATGTATTGGGTCATTAAAAAAAACCAGCTTAAATGAAATAGGAGAGGCAATACTGCATAGGAAAATTAGCTCTGAAAGGATTTCCAGCCTTCCCTAAGGATTTTTATTACCAAGTATTTCAAACCTCCATTAAA
This sequence comes from Bos mutus, assembly GCF_027580195.1. Taxonomy (NCBI): domain Eukaryota; kingdom Metazoa; phylum Chordata; class Mammalia; order Artiodactyla; family Bovidae; genus Bos; species Bos mutus. The sequence goes on along the minus strand of NC_091626.1, from coordinate 46,972,481 downwards.
GTTGAAATAATAATATAAGGATACCCACATACCTTCTACCTACACTAAATATTTGTTAACATTTTCCCACTTCTATACATATACTCTCTATGTATATCAGTTCAGTTCAATTGTTCAGTTGTGTCCAACTGTTTGTGACTATATGGACTACAGCATGCCAAGCTTCCCAGGCTTCCATCACCAGATCCCGGAGCTTGTTCAAACTCATGTCCATCTAGTCGGTGATACCATCCAACTGTCTCATCCTCTGTTGTTCCCTTCTCCTCCTGCCTTCAATCTTTCCCAGCATCAGTATATATGTGTGTGTATATATAACATATATATATATATCTGTACATAATATATATTAATATATGTATTATATAGTATATGTGTATATATATTGCATGTCTGTATGTTCCATATTATATATAATTTTTTTGTTGTTATTGTTTAGTGCTAAGTCGTGTCCAGCTTTTTCCAACCCCATGGACTGCAGCACACCAGGCTTCCCTGTCCTTCACTATCTCCCAGATTTGCTCAAACTCATGTCCATTGAGTCAGTGATGTCATCCTACCATCTCATCCTCTGTTGTTCCCTTCTCCTCCTGCCCTCAGTCTTTCCCAGCATCAGGGTCTTTTCCAGTGAGTCAGCTCTTCGCATTAGGGGGCCAAAGTATTGGCGCTTCAGTGTCAGTCCTTCCAATGAATATTCAGGGTTGATTTCCTTTAGGATTGACTGGTTTGATAACTCCTTGCTGTTCAAGGGACTCTCAAGAGTCTTCTCAGCACCACAGTTCAAAAGCATTAATTCTTTGGCTCTCAGCCTTCTTTATGGTCCAACTCTCATATCCATACATGACTACTGGAAAAACCATAACATTGACTATGTGGACCTTTGTCAGCAAAGTGATGTCTCTGCTTTTTAATACACCATCAAGGCTTGTCATTCTCCCACTGGACAGCCCAGGGATTGAACCCGAATCTCCTGCATTGCAGATGGATTCCTTACTGTCTGGGCCACCAGAGAAGCCCATATATAATTTTATGTATATTTAATTTGTTTATATTTAGTGTAAATTATATATTTTATATAATATATGATATCAGTGTGATTTATAATGCATTTTATAAATGTATGTATTATTACCTGTGTATAATCATATATTATGTCTGACTCATTGGAAAAGACCCTGACGCTTGGAAAGATTTAGGGCAGGAGGAGAAAGGGGTGACAGGGAATGAGATGGTTGAGGCATCATTGACTCATTGGACATGAATTTGAGCAAACTCCAGGAAATAGTGAAGGACAGGAAAGCCTGGTATGTTGCAGTCCATAGGGTCGCAAAGAATCGGACACAACTGAGCAACTGAAGAACAACAACAATACATTTGTGGTCTGTTTTGCTAAATCATTTGAAAATTAAATTACATATATCATAGTACTTTACCTCTAAAAAATAAGGCCATCTCATATATAACCACAATCCCATGATCACATATAAGAGAACAGTTCCACAATATCTTCTAGTGTCCAGCTCATATAAAATTTCTCCAGTTGTCTCTTTTTGAAACAGTATCCAGTAAAGTTTTGGTTATGCGTATCTTTTTAATCTAAAATAATAACTTCTACCTTCTTTTTTGTGTATGAGGGGTCATTTACATTTGGAAAAGTTCAGGCCAGTTGTCTTTGAAAATCATGCATGCTTGGTTTTCTGATTCCTTCTTCGTGGTGTTATTTATCTTGTTCTTCTATCCCTGTATATCCTCTTGACTAGAAGCTAGGTAGGTCTGGAAGCTTGATTTAAGGTTTCACTGTTTTTGGCATCCACTTATTAGATAATGTTTAGTATTTCATATTTCATCATATCAACAGGTGTGTGGGAAGATTTCAGTGTTCCACCGTAGGGCAATTCTGGAGGAAATGAAAAGTTAACTTTTGGTGTTACTGACGTGAAGTTTGATCAATGTCTTTGGATCCCCCTGGAATTTTACTCAACTACCAGCACCCATACTGGACAAAGAAGCTAGAAATGGGAGTTTATGGTCGTGCAGTGATATCGTGTATATAAACGTGCTCTGTCACACTGGAAAGAGAGAGCTTGGCAATGTGAATTCATAGACTGTTAGGACAGTGGAATAGTTGGTGGTTAACCCTCTTAAATTTTGATTTGTTGTCTGGCTTAGTGAGCATGTAGTCAATATAATTACTAAGGGATATAATAAAGTGCCTCATAATCAGTCAACCCTATGGAAATGAATACTTTGTTGTGATTAGAATGCCCATCCTCATTGAGAGACACAGTTATGTTGCATGGCAGTGATCCCAGTTTATGGCCTGTCTCACATTTCTAAGGTTAGACATTCAGGTGAGCAGTCAGCTGTGTTGTAAGCACTTTGCAAACTCACTTATGGATGCCCAGGCACCATGCCACATCTACTGAATCATCTTCCATGAGGGAGGTGTATGGCAGGACAGGGCTGAGGCTCAGGCATCAATTCAGTTCAGTTCAGTCGCTCAGTCATGTCCGACTCTTTGTGACCCCATGAACCACAGCACGCCAGGCCTCCCTGTCCATCACCAACTCCCGGGGTTCACCCAAACTCATGTCTATTGAGTCGGTGATGCCATCCAATATTCTCTTCTCCTTCTGCCCTCAATCTTTCCCAGCAATCTGGGTATTTTCAAATGAGTCAGCTCTTCGCATCAGGTTGCCACAGTACTGGAGTTTCAGCTTCAACATCAGTCCTTCCAGTGAACACCCAGGACTGATCTCTTTTAGGATGGACTGGTTGGATCTCCTTGCAGTCCAAGCATCAGTGTTTTGCAAAACATCCCCAGGTGATTTAGGTCCTAAGGCTAAGAATGATTAGAATAAGAAGAGATAGTAGCAATTATGAGACTGATTATGATCATGGAACTTCTTTGCCTTCATTTTGCTCAGACTGAAAGTTCTCTGAACTCCTTCCTCGGAAAGCTGTATTGAAATTCTATATGTCAGGAGCTTAATGTGTCCTAGGCCAACCTACCTGGAAGGAAGAAGCATGCTGTGACCCTCTGTATTGTGGATAAATTGATATCTTATTGTTTTGTTTATAATTTTTATGAAAAGATGTATTTAAAATAATTGGAGCCTGGTGCCCAAAATTATATCCTTGTGTCTTCCCTGCAGTTTGTGGTTTAGTGACTGGGCAGGAGTGACAAGAAATCATTGTACCACAGAATATTCTTTTTCTATGAATGATGCATTTGCTTCAGGGTGAAGTCTGACTGCAAATGAAAGTGAAATAATACCACAGGTCACAGCATTCTGGGCTGTAGATCTGGGAAGGAGGTGAGGATGGGAGGCTGCAGATGTACGTTGGTTCAATCCCAAGCCTTGAGGCCAAATCTGTTGGGACTGGGGAACAATCCTTGAGCCTAACCACTCATAATGGGAACATGTAGATGCAGAATTTCCCATGAACTAGCCACACTAGAGAAAGCCAGTTAAAAACAATTAAAATTGCATTTTTATTTTAGAAAGGCTTGGCCCATTGCCCTAGTTCATGGAGGTCTTATAAGGAAGTGATTGCAGAGCAATCTGTGAACACAAAATATTTTTAATGCTATATTTTATTTGCACTAGGAATAATGATTTACATTGCAGGAATGAGTCAGATATTATCCAAGCATTGAATTAGGCACATTCCCTGTCTAAAGCTGGGACTGTCTGAAAAAGAGTATGTAAATTTAGCCTAGTATCACAAAAGTGCTATGGGAATAATTGTAAATAATTGGATTATTAGTAAGGAATTGGGAGTATGGGCAGATTTTTTTCTGTGGTTGGAGTATTGGACAAAAAACAGCATAACTTTGGCAATCTAAATGAAGCACAGGACAAAAGGCACATGCTGCCAAATAAGAATGACATTTGAAAACCATGTTAATACAGCATTTACCTTCCAAGAGATTTTTAGATCCAATTCTGTTTCATCCAGATTATGCCTCTCCCTCTGTGATCAACCATTTTTGTTGAAAACTTGACTCTTCAAGTACCCTTACATCCACTTACGAAGCTGCACTGTCAAATGAGCTGGTTTTTCTCTTTGTAGTGATAAGGATCTAGTGAGGAAATGTGTCAAGTCAAAAGATTTCTGTGGTACATATTCCAACTCTTTGCCAAATATTTAGTGTATTTAATAAAGATGGATCCCTGTGGGATCTAGAGATGCCTAATGAATATTGTCAGAATTAACAAGTATTGTTTCTATTCCATGTGTTTCATATTGAAACGAGGGCAAAAATTATTGACCCTGGAAAAGTCTTAAGGGTTATTTTTCTTTTGATGAAAACCTTCCAGTGAGGAATTCATGTCTGAAGTCTGGAACCAGTGTTAGATAGGACTGACTCAGATTTTCCTAGCATTTTCTAGTGTGCCTTGATTTTGCTCGTGTCACTCAGAAAACACTGTATTTGCATATACCCTGAATCTTTGCAGTTCTCATTTGTAAGAATTCCATAGAGTATCTTGGCAAAACAAAGAGGAAAAACAAACCCAAACAGTGTTGAAAACTATAAATTAAAATTCATGTTCCATTATGTTTTATAAAGATTGAAAAATGACATACCAATGTGAGTCTGTTGGATTAAAATATTTACATTTGTCTCAATAAGTTAGAAAGAAAATAGGAAATAAACCTAAATTTCTTTCTTTGTTACCTAACATGGAAGTTTTAATTTTTTAAGTAAAAGATTATGTTGCTGTGATCTTTCAGTCTCAACTATAAGATGTATATAGTCATAAAAGCCTTGATGTGTGTTGCATAAGATTAAATTAAATTATTGAATAAATTTTGTCATAACTTGATGGAAAATTATGCAGCAATTAAGGTCATATTTTGGAATAGTATTTACATGGGAAAATGATTTTGCCAATATTAAGTAAAAAAAAAAAAAACAGGATTCAAATTTGACTGTTGGGTATAATTCCAATTTTGTGATAAAAAAGATAAAGCTTACATATAAAATTATGTAGGATAATATAATTTGGCAAAACAAATACAATATTGTAAAGTTTAAAAATCAAATAAAATTAATTAAAAAAAAAAGAAATCAGGTTTCTTTAGGTGCCATTATATGTGATTTTTATTTTCTTATTTATATGTTACTGCCTTGTTCTAAGTAACTGAAATAATTATTTTTGAATCACAGAAATATATAAAAGATTATAATATAAAATAAACAACATCTATCAGAGAAGTATTTATTAAATGCCCTTAGTAGTATTTGGGGGTTCCCTGGTGGCTCAGGCAGTAAAGAATCTGCCTGCAATGCAGGCAACCCGGATTTGAGGTCTGGGTCAGGAAGATCCCCTGGAGAAGGGAATGGCTACCCACTCCAGTATTCTTGCCTGGAGAATGCTACAGACAGAGGGGGCTGGCGGGCTACAGTCCATGGAAACGCAAAAAATTTAGCATGACTGAGTGACTAACCCACACAAGTACTATTTGGAAGAACTGAGCCAAAGAAAGAATGATGGCTTAAGCATTTGACTTTGTCCAGGCACTTACTGTGTTTAAGAGCAACTTGGTTGTACACCACCATGGTGCTGAGTGACTTCTTTATTGATAGAATGAAATGAGGGCAGAGATTTTCTTCAACAGCTCAAGCACTTTTGGATTCTGGTTTGAATACAGTGTCTATGGAAGACAATAGTAGATTTTTAATAGATCTGGCATATTATGAAGGATATTAAAATATACTTAGAATTTGACAATATAAAAAGCTAATCAGGTAAAAAAATGTGGAAACAAAAAAAGACAATAGTAAACTGAGGAAGTATCAGGAAATAGGGCTGGAAAGAAGGGCAGGGGCAGCAAAGGTCTAAGGCTAGTTTTCTGAAAGATAACGCTAGTGCTGTTTATGTCCCAATTACACAACTTTTGGCCTGTTTGCATATTCCTGACTAGTGTTTACTTCATATTTTTCTTTATATTTAAAGTTCTTTTATTCATTCTCATCATAGCAAACACACCTATGAAATTATGAGTCTGGTGTGTTTGTATTTTTTAATAATATGAATTAAAATTAATATGTAACTATTAAAACCATATGATATAAAACTTCCTTGCATCCCATCATAGCACACTTTGGTAAGCACTGGAGTAGAGAAACAGAGATGTGGAGATAAGGACTTGACTTTTGGACCATTCTGCCTATCTCTCAAGTGCTGCCGTAATTTGGGCTGGTTTTCTTGCTATACTTGACTGGATGAAACTTTGTGTTTGGAATTTCCTAGAAGGCTCATCTTCCAGCACAGGCATTAGGGCAGTGCCATTGACCACAGGTGACCCATTCTAGCAAGATAGAAGGGAGAGTGAGGAAGAACATTTAGTGATGGGGAGCGGATGGGGTCGCAATTGCAACAGAGAGAAAGGAGGAAGAAATACACAGGATGGGGGTCCGCCAACTGGTAAGAGTCAGCTGTTGCCCAAATACTGTCATGGTTCAGCCTGTTCTCTCTTGTGGGTACTGTGATAAAGAGTTGTCCTGAGTGAATTTCATCTCCTGTCCCCTGAACTACTTGGAGAAAGAAAAAAGAACATCAAGATGAAAATATAGCCCAGTCACACCCAGTGATTTTCATGAACCTGTAGAATTCAGTGGTGAAAGGAACTTAAATGGGCTCACTTAGTCCACCCCTGGACTCATAAGAAATGCTCTATCTGTGCACATCCGCAAATGACGTGAGGAAGCATGCAGTGTTGGCTTGTGGATAGGAGCCCAAGAGTCTTGCCAAAGCCCAGCCTCCCTTATCTGCCAAGACCACTGTAGAACAGAAAGGGCCATTATGGCCCAGATTTCCACTACAGGGAGGCTGCCGATGGCCTGGCTTTGGTCCGCTGTGCTCGCTATATCATAATCTTTCTTGTTTGCTGGCTGCTGAATCCAGATTGACTTTCTCCCTTTAGAAAAAAAAAAAAAAGGAGATTTTATATTGGGCAAGAATACTTGAAAATGGAACTTCTCCTAGGGTCTCAGCTTACCTCTGTTTGCTTTAAGATGATCCGTTTGTCTATGGGGTATGGTGATTTCAGATCAGTGCCCTCTCTTTTAAATATTCGATGTCTTTTGCAGAGCTAACTGTTTTGGTGGTTGTTTTTGTTTTGAATGAGGTTTTTTTGTTGTTTGTTTGCTTTTTTCTGTGTGTGTTTGAAGTAAGATGGACCCAATCAAAAGAAACAAATAACTATTTCTGTTTTTCAAGAAACTCCAGAGAAAAAGGTGTGCTGACTTGCCTTGTTGCAAGTTTGAAATTCTTTGTTTTCGCCAACCTAAATAATAATAGACTGTAAGCTTAATGAGGGCAGGGATTTGATCTCTTTTAATCACCAAAGCATCTATATAAAGCATGGGAATGGATTTGTAATAGTTCCTGATACATTTTCGTAGGTGAATGAATGTGTAAATAACGTTATTGTGTCATTTTTGGATAGCATGTCCCAGTTGTATTTTCCATTAGCTCATCTGATCCTTGCAACAGCATCTTCAAAGTGGATAGAATCTGATGTTTTTATCCTCATTGTGTAGATGAAGTACATGCAGTTCAGAAGTGGTGTACCCCAGACTTCACATGGAAGTTGGTGATGTGTGGTTCTTTCCATTCCTGAAGACCATTTTGCAATTTGGAATCCGGCAAGATGGGTCCAGCTGTTCTTCTGTGTGAATCTTCCTGCTTTTCTAGACCTTCACGGAATTCTCCTTTTTTATTTTCAGATTACAGGACAGGTCCATGTTTTACTGTGATCAGCAACCAGATGTGCCAGGGACAGCTCAGCGGGATTGTCTGCACGAAAACGCTCTGCTGTGCCACGGTCGGCCGTGCCTGGGGCCACCCCTGTGAGATGTGTCCCGCCCAGCCCCACCCCTGTCGCCGCGGCTTCATTCCAAATATCCGCACAGGAGCTTGTCAAGGTAAAGCCCGGGCCAGTGGAGTTATTAATGGATCCATCTTATTTGCTCTGGAGAGCCATTCTCCAGTGAAGTTGGAGAGAATGGAAAAGCAGTGTCAGAGGCATAACTTCACGATTTCGCTGACGGCATGATCTCCAGCTTAGGCATTAGGAGTGTGGCTCAGGAGAGAGCAGCTGGCCCCTCTGGACTTTTTCCTTGCCAGCAGTCCCCCTACCCCCGCTCTGACCCCCAAAGTGTTTCCCAGGAGTGATATGATTCTGTTTACAGCAATGTTGTACATTATAGTAATCCTGTGTATAAATATGAAACAAAATTTGTGAACAAGGTAGTTTGTTTTTCTTAGCTTTTTTTCTCCCCCTTCGTTTGAAATTGTTGGAGTTCCTCTGTCTCATGGGTTGTACTTAGTTGACCTGAAAAAAATTGTTCCTCTCTCCATTTTACATGCTACATTATGCTTTTTCTTTTTTATAAAACAAGTCAGAAATAAATTAGGATTTGTTTCACAGTTTTAAATATCCCCAGATGTCGCCCGCTCGCTTCTTCTCCTGCCTCCCATAGAAGCCCTTACTCTGTTTTTGGCTTTTACTCCTGTTCTTCCAGCTGTACAAATTCTTTTATTGTCTGGATGTCTGGCAGGAAATAGGAGGAAGTGAACAGAGGCAGCTCTCCACTAAACTGATGGGCCTGAAAACTTCCAGCCTGTATCTGTTTCCTTTAGACATCTTCAGTGCTTTTTTAGAAAGTTGCAGTATTTTCAGAAAATTCAAGGTATGCTTTTCAGAGGCACATAGATCCTAGTTTGGTTTTGTTCTGTATGTCAATTCTAAGGATAATGTGCAATGAAACAGAGCTTGAGCTTAATCACACAGTTCTGTGGAGCTCCTTTAAATTATACTTCAATAAATTCTATTTCACATGAACACTGTCAATCCTGGCCCTTTGAATGTATCCTTCTGAATGTTAGGAGTAGCAGGAAGTCACTTTGAAACCCTAGAGTCGCAAAAGGGTAGATTGTACAATTTTATGTAACAAAGAGTAAGTTTCATTCTGCTTTTCCTCTGGTGCCTTCTTATTTTTCTCATCCTTGGAAAGTCTTAGGGAGTTTTGAAAAAAATCGTTGGCCTTGGTGTTCTGAAGGTGGCTAATACCTCTGAACTCACCAACAGTGACCAGAAAGCCAGATTTGAGGGCCCCGCTGCCTGTCCATGAGCCGTAGAGGCTGAGGTGCTGAGAGAATCTGGGGGAAGAGAGTAAAGAGAGGGAGGGAAATGCTGCTTCTCCATAGCTTTGATACTCGTTTTGTACAATCCAGACTTTTACACCGTTTTCTTTCTGTTCCTTTCTGACTCTGCTATTCAACATCCAAGGGAAAAAAGTTTTTTTATAAGAAGAAAATTCATGAAAACCCATGGAATCAAAATGGCACTTGTAGTACCACTTTGAGAATGAAATTCTTCATGCCTTTTTTTTGGAAAGAATCTGTTATCAGCTTGGGACACTGTTTTGCTGCTAGTGTTTTTAGTCCTTAGTCTAGATGCGAGGGTCTGTGGGCAGTGGGCTCAGTGAAGAGTTTATTCCATCTTCAGTCTTGGAATATATGACCAGCGGAGTGTCCTCATACATATCTCCTCTTGGCTGGAAATTGTGATTGAAAGACTATCTAGTTTTGAGTCCATGTCCAATTTTAATTTCAAATAACATTTTAATGGACACATTCAGCATATCAAGAATGGAAAATTCTGGTGTAAGACAAAATTGAGATCAGCTATAAAAGATAATCTAATTATACTCACATGTTGTCATTGATTTGTAAGGCCAGGACATTTCATTTAAAATAGCAAATGACAATTTAAACCAAAATAAATTGTTGTTCAGGCAGCAACCCTCTTCCAACGTGGCAACTTGTTTCAAAAACACAGATTACTAGAGATTTTACAATTGGCAATTGCTCTCTCACTTCACACAATGAAGAGTAAAACTAAAAGGTAAATAGGCTTCCATGTTTCCAAAAAAATACCCAGAGGAAGAAAAGTTAGACTGCCTCCCTAGGTTTTTTTTATTAAACCAGAGTTTTGTGTGTTATGGATGAAGAGATTAAGAGGATATACATGTACGTTTGCCAGCATCTTTCTAATGAGCCTGGAATGATGACTTTTGCTCCTGGAAAGTTAATATTTGGGGTTCCATGTAGGACCACAGTTATTTCTTGAGTGCTGAGGGTTTAGCAGTGAACGAACAGAAAAACTGCACTCTGGAATCTTGTATTGAAAACATCAAAACAAAGCAAACAGATATTTATTAGGACAGCTGGTGATTGGTCCTATAGGAAAACATGAAAGAGTAAGGAGAAGTGGTGAGTGATGGGGAGCAAGGCGGGGGGCATGGAGAGGGTCCCCTGCTGCAGGAGAGCAGAGGTCTGATGGGGGCCGGGGACAACATGAGCCGTGCAGCTCTGTGGAGGAAGGATAGTCCAGGCAGGGGCCCCTACTGCCAAGCCCTGAGGCAGGAGCAACTTTGCTGTATTTGAAGAACGGCAGGGAAGCCAGTGTGGATGGAGAGGAGACAGAAAGGGAGAAGGTTAGGAGATGAGGTCAGAGCGTAGAGGGGTCAGTGAGACTCTTGCAGGACTTAGCATGGAGCTGGGATAGGAGCCGACTTACCTTTAAAAAGGTTCCCTCTGGTGGCTGCTCTGCTCTCTCTTCTTGGCTTAATTGCCTGGGTTGTTTAATTTTTATTGTGCAAGACAATTCTCCAGAATTTACAGTGAACATTTTCCATTTCATTTGTATAAAAACATGAGCTGTCTCATGTAGTCTGAGTGATCTCATTCAAGTAAATTCTGTTTGAACTGAATCACTCAATATAACTCTTAAAGACAGTGTTACTATAGAAATGTGTTGCATTTTGACTCTAAGGATTTCTTGAATACCTCTAGTTACCGCTGTCAATCTTTTCATTATCGTATCCTTATACTCTGCCACGTGCGTAATAAAGCTCACAAAAGTTAGTACCAACATGCTCCTGTGTATGAGGACAGATGGAAGATGGGGAAATAAAAGAATACCTGTGACTTCTCATAGAGCATTACTGACAAAGTTATGTTACTCAAATTATTCATTTTGTATAATGTGATTGTGAGAAACGGTTTCTCTCATCCTGTTCCAACTGTGGTGATGGACAGATAATGCATTGATATAAATGTGATAACTGGACAAACTATCGTATTTTCTTCTGCAATGAATTTGATATGAATTTCTTTCTCTCTGTCTCGCTCACTTCTAAAATCTGACAGATGTGGACGAATGCCAGGCCATCCCTGGGCTCTGTCAAGGAGGAAATTGCATTAATACTGTTGGGTCTTTTGAGTGCAAATGCCCTGCTGGACACAAATTTAATGAAGTGTCACAAAAATGTGAAGGTAAGAAATATCGTGCTTTGCAGTTAAGGGGTGGAGGGGCGGACAAAACCCACATCAGTGATAAGCTGTTTTCAAATTGTTCCTAGATCCTTCTGTCTTGGTTATTCCTGGGAATGTGTAAATAGAATATTCTTACCAGGAATAATATGCCTTTCTGCTATTGAACCAGAAAAAGCCTGCAGTTTCTTCCATTTTTTATAGACCTAAAGTAAGAGATCCATCTGAATCAAATTAAATATTAAAACATGAAATGTTCTTGAACCAATATCTGGGTTAAAATGTTCAAGACACATGTTTTTGCATAGTTCTAGAGACATGAATTTGAATTTGATCATTACGTATCATGCAGAATGACATATCTTCTGTTGTTTTTCTAGTTAAAATATATGTTTGATTTTTTTTTCCTCCCTGTGGAGAGATCTACTAACTCATCTATTTATGCTCCTGGTACAAGTTTAGGATTTTCTTTTCTTCCTATCAAATGGAAACTTTTTAATGCTAATCAAACAGAAAAATAACTTGAGGTAAATTTATATATTTGAATTTATAGATTGAACTTTTAAAAATGTGTGTACGGAGAATGTGTTCATATTCACCATTTCTGCTCTTTGCCAAAATGAGGCCTGGCTTCCAAGTGTAATAAATATATTTTTTTTCATGAGAGGGAAACATCCAGGAAATAAGTAGGCAGCATTGAACTCTTTTCTTTAGTGAGTTCATGTATATCGTATATATGTAATGTTTGACAGTGTAATAGCATTCTCAAGGCAACATCTCTCATCAACCTGAGCACAAAAGACCTTTTCCTTCCTTCTCCACTCACTGTCTTTGGGGTGAGAGAAGGTTTCATTTTGAGGCAAGCACTTTTGTTGAAAGCAGTTGCTGTTGTATCTATACTCCTAAAACCTAGCAATGAGGAAAACATACTAGGTCATTTGTCAGGAATTGGATCATTAATCTTTCCTTGTTGATGGCCAGAGTATATCATATGTGCAAAAGGCAGCTTTAAATATGAGTTACACTTAAGAAGTTTAACTTCTGCTTGCCCTGAAACTGAATAATCTGTGATAAAACCATCTTTATGGGTTCGACTTGTTTTTAAGTTATTAATCATCCTATAATTTGTAATGATATGTTCTTGAACATGATATAAACAGGTGAGGTAGCTGTGAAAATACTTAGGTTCTTTCTAAGGAAGTAGGGCTTCTTAAAAACATTGTTTCAAGCCAACAAAGTTGACTCCATAGGCTAATGTATTTTAGAAGTTATATTGTGGATTAAGTTAGAAGTAGAGAATGTTGATACTGAAAGGGCAAAGAATTTACTTGGTTTTACCCTTTTACATTATAAATTAAGAAATTGTCTTGGGTGTGTTAAGTGCCCTAAGTCATCAGATAGTGTTAAAACTTCTTTTGATTCACACTCTGGTGCTTGTTGTATCATATTATATTGTCTTTTTTTCCTGGATGCAAGTCATGGCTCCTACTTTAATAACAATATTTCCTAATATTTTGGAACATTTAAAATATTATGGTATAGATTTCCAGGTAGTATCATACATATCTTTTAGGACATTCATAAGCTTTATGGTTTATCGTGTGAAAAACCCACATCAACAATGTGTCATTTTTAGGCTTTTTCAGCTTATATTCAGCTTCAAGACATGTAGTTAGCTTTAGGGCAATATGCTCCATATGACTTGTCCAGTCTGTGTTTTGTTTTCTGGGATTATAATAGCTTCCAGTTTCAACTAGAAATGTTTTCCTGTGACCCTTGCTTTCATTCAGACCAGTGAATCTGCATCAGTCAGAATTGCTCGTTTCCTCTCATTGTGAACTAGACAGAAGATGCACAGATTTAATGCTCGGACTGAAAGAAAAGTGATTCAAAATCCTTTCATTAATGCTAAGAAACCTATTAGAGTAGTCTGTCCAATGAACCAAAAATTCAGTCTGAAAATTACTTAATCCTTTTCCACAAATATGTTTTTTTCTGGCTACATATTGAAGTCAGTAGCCAGATAAAAACAGAATACTTTTGGCTAGACCTTTTTTTTTTTTTCTTTGCCATCTCCTGTTACATTAAATTCAGATGATGGTTTTTTCCACTTCCTTTTAATTTTTTCTATGCAAAATTGACATGAGAGGGGACTATCCCATTAGTACTGTATGGACTGTGACCTGGAGACTGTTTGGGCACTGTTGCCCTGTCTAACTCTGGTAGGAAAGTAGTCAGAACGTCCTCTGAGAATGCTTGGTGAGGGGTCTCCTCCTTCGACTTCCTGGCTCTGGGAGTGGGGTCATCTCCAGGTGGTAAATAGAAGGATTTCTGGAAAATCTGGCACCCATCACAGAGACTATCAAGAGCCCACATGTCCCCTAGGAAGATGGTCAGGCCGTGGGCTAGGGAGTGTTCTTCGCCCTTGTCAAAATGGTTCCAGTACCTTTATCATTACTTTGAGTGGCTTTTAAATGTAATTTCCTCTTGCTATGGAGAGGAGGGAACTGGATGCTTGGAAGCCCAGAGTCATTTTTTACAATTCAATCAAAAATTGGTTTTAGCCAATTTATAAGATGCCAACCTCCGCACCCTCGGTGATGGCAAAAGCAGCTTTGTGTAACATCCTTCTTTTGCAGAATGCTACCTTACTTCTTAAAATATCCTCCTTTTTCCCAAAACTTTTGGAAAATCATGTGCCAAGTTTTATAGCAACATGTCCAATTTAGGTACCTTTGAAATATAAATTAACAAACTGGAGCAATTAAATAAAAGTGATTAAATTTCCATAAATTTAAAAAGAAAAAGATTAAAATTTATAGCTATGATTTGAGAAAAAGGGAAGCAGAGTTCATGCCCACCTTTGTTGTTGATTTTTCCAGTGACTCTAGAGTGTGCACGCTGAAAGAACACTCGAGCCTTTTCTTTTTGGAAACCAAGTCCGTATTTGCATAGGTTACTGTGGGAGGAAATTAAGAAATAAAAAGTGTAATTAAAGGATTACGTTTTATTTCTGGAAGAAGTCCCTTGGATTCCTAATTAACCACTAATATTTTGGGATTTAGATTATCGCCAGCCCAGCCTTTAGCAATTATAACACTGCATGATGCAAAAGACTTTTTCAAAATGCAGCTCTTAAGTTTGTGCACTCCCTAATATGTGAGCCAAAAACCTTAAGACTTCCCCTTTCTAAAATAATGGCATATTTATCTGATGCAGGGGCTCTCATCCTGTCAGGCACCAAGGAGAATTCCTGGGGCCACTTAATACATTGCTATTGATCGGGCTCCATCCTCCACAGCTGGGGCAGGCCCTGACTCACTGTTTAAGCTCCCCAGTTCCCATCCAGTTGCTGAGCAGAAACTCTGTGATAGAGGCACAGGAGCCCTGGGAATAAGGTAGACCAGCGCTGGCAGCGTCCCTCTTCCTGTGTGTGATCTTGGACAAGTCAGTTACCAGCTCTGAGTTACATCGGCTTTCAAATGAGGAGGTTGAATAAGGTGGTATCTGGGCGTTCTTTCCAGTTCTGCAATCAGGCCTCCATCTTCACATTTCTCACTGTTTCTCGGTTGGGATCAGACAGCTGGTACTGCATGAATAAGGAACCATGCAAACTGGCAAGCATGGTGTGACTATAAATTACAAATAAGGCTGATGTGGGGTTTTTTGACACAACTTGAAGAATTAGCTTGTTAGCTTTGTAGTCACCTATTTTACACTGGATTTCAGGTGTCTAATAAAGCAATAATAATAATCTCACAGGCTTGGTGGCACTTAAAATTATTAGTATCACATAATGCCTTTGAACAACTGCCACACTTTTTAGTTCGTTTTTTTCTTTTTTTTTATCTTACTTTTTTATTATTTTATTTTATTTTTAACTTTACAATATTGTATTGGTTTTGCCATATATCAATGTTTTTTTCTTATTTTATTAGTAATCTAGACAGTCAGGATCTAGAGAGTCATGTTAACTGGTTTCCCCCGTCTCTCAGTCATTTCGACATCTGTGATCCTGGATGAAGCTCCCAGATGCTTGTCTCAGAACTGGGACCCAACTCCATCTACCTGCCTTCCACCATCCTTCCTCCCATCCTGCTAAAGGAGTCCCAGGATAGGGAAGAGGCCGAGGGGTGGGAAGACTGCCTGGAGAGAGCAGATGAAACAGAGAGATAACAAGGAAGAACAACAAAGACCAGGGCAGTAAATCAGGAGGAATGGGACTGGCCATCTGTGCCTCTTCCTAGGTCCCCAGCAGGAAGCCAATGAGGCTAAGGGTATGCTGCTTCCCAGCAGCTCTGTCCTGCCCCAGGGAAACAGGGCGAGCTATTCAGAGCACAGAAGTAACTCTTCTCAGCCAAGTTCTACTCCCCACCGAACCCCTCAAAATGGATTTACTGTTGTGGCTGGCATTTGATACAGATTGATTTTAGTTGATCAATTGATACAAATGATCAATTAGTTGGCCATTGATACAAAAATGCTGAGAAATCCACTGATCTCAAGTTCTCTCCTATGTGGGATCCCTGTTGTTCTATTAAAAGAAGATAAACTCAGTGTGCTAAGAGCCTGGAAAAATAATAGTACGAATGAGTTTCAGAGTATCAGTGATTTTGATTCAGATGCTTTATTTCAGACTTTCACTGTCAGGGATTCCTACCACAGCCTGCTCATGGAATCACAACTCACTCCACTGCCAGGAAGTGATGAGACTGAGAAGCGGGTGGTTCAGGAAAGTGCAAAAGCCCTAGACTCAGGAAGGGAAAGGGTGTGTCACCGAGGAGGGGATGTTGAAGGGGATTCAGAACCATTTAATAAGCTCCTTCAAATTGAACAATTTGACCTGGTACTCTAGCTTTACTTTTGTGAACAGCAAAGAGCTACACACTTCTGTGTGTTTCCTGGCCTGCTGGCCTTTGAAGGTGTGCATCTAGGTGGAAACCCTGCCTTTCCTCCCTGGCCAGCCCCCAGCAGCTGAAGACTTGGGTTTAACATCACTTTGTACATGAACCTCTTTGTTCTTGCTTTGGGTTTTATTCATGCCAGTTTTCTCAAGGCCTAAGTGGAATGCACCGGAATTATAGAAATCAGGTTCTATGATCATGCCGATAGTGTGAGGCTTAGATGAGTTGACATATAATGCATTTGGACAATGCCTGACACTCAATAAAAATTAACTCTGATTATTGCTGTGTTGTCTTAAGGGTCCAAGTCTAAAGTAGCCAGCATGTGAAAGGAGATGTTTCCTACACCTGGCCAAAATTAATTCTTGTTTTTAAATAACTTTCTTCCTGATATACCCTATCCACTTGAATAACCTCTTTGGATATTGATGTCTGTTAAGTGACCTTAATGAGGATGACAGCAGTCATTTTTACAAACACATAGAAAAATGTTTCTTTTAATAGATACTATCTGCTCACATAATTTTTGAGAGGTGAAGTTATGTGACTCAGACATTAACTTTTAGGGATACTTTGAGAAAGGTGCACTTGTCTTAATACTTTTGTGTTATAACCTTGTCTCTCCTTTAGGTGAGGTTGTCGGATGCTCTAAGCTCTTTGATATAGCTGTTTGGCTTTTTGTTGGTTTTAGGTAGCAGTGTGACTGGTAAATACAGAAGGATTGATGTTAAAGAACGGCCTTAAAATGATCCTTGAGATTATGGTTAGAGAAGGACTGATGTTGAAGCTGAAGCTTTAATACTTTGGCCACCTGATGCGAAGAGCCAACTCATTGGAAAAGACACTGATGCTGGGAAAGATTGAGGACAAGAGGAGAAGGGGGCAACAGAGGATGAGATGGTTGGATGGCATCACTAATTCAATGGACATGAGTTTGAGCGAACTCAGGGAGATAGTGAAGGGCAGGGAAGCCTGGCATGCTGCAGTTCATGGGATTGCAGAGAGTTGGACACAAGAGTGACTGAACAATAAGGTTATGCCAGTTCAGGACTCTTAGGCTCTGTCCTTGGCTGTTTCTCTGCTTGACTTTCACTGACTCCACAGTGATGTTTATATCTGCTCAGAGTAGAATATGCACCTTTTCCCTTACACAGCTTCACAAGGACGATCTGTCCGGGTTAGCACTGACTCTAACGTAAGCAGTGACTTATTGGTCGGTTTAGCCTCTAACCTAGCCTAGAAGAATAGGGGTTTTGCTTTTAAGAAGGTTAAACTTCATGGAAACAGTGTCACTGCTGTCTTTTTGACTAACCTGGTGAAACTGAGTCAGAAGACACACTTAGAACTCTTATTTTGTTTTGCCAGTGAAGAGCAGTCCTGAACCTAGAGAAGAAAGGCTCTTATTTTTAAACGCCTCACAGTGGCAGTCTAGCCATTGAAGTGTTCCAGGAAGCTTGGGTCAGACTGTCCCTCTCCCTAGGTCAGTGCAGAAAGCCCCACTTGTCTTAGAGAAGAGGCCATGCAGATACCTGGGGCTCACTTTTAGCCCAAGGAGGAAGCCTTCAATTTCTTCTCTCCCCTCATTGGTATGCATCTATTGACAACTGTCAGTGTCTGATTGTGGCTCTTGCAAAGCTCTCCTTGAAGGAAATGGTCAGATTTGTCCTAAGCAACTCCCACTGATTCCTTAAGGAGACCCAGTGGCCTCAGGCCCTGAGGACTAACCACAGCTCTGACCTCAGCCGACCCCACAGGGCACTGGGGGATTTAAGTGGTTTTCATAGTTGTATCCTTTGGAGCGAGATGACCAGACGACTATTCCTCCTCTACAATCAGCCAGTGGATGTGGGCGCCTGGGAAGGATGTAAGCTCAGATGAGACAGCCCTCGGCTCTCAGGCAGTCCCGAGAGGAGCTGAGAGCTGGAGGCCATCTCCGGACAGCACTCCCAGATCTGGGACAAGTCATTCCCTGAAAGGGTATCTGGTGAAGCGTCTCAATGTCTGCCACAATTCACTCCCTGAACCCACAGAAAATCATCATAGTGCCAGTTTGGGAGCCCCTGAGAACACCAGGTTGGCCATGTCTTGGTCAGCAGTCAGACCACATGGTCTTCTCTGTAGGGTTTCGTTTCAGAATCTGTGGAAAATCAGATCTAAAATTCAGGAAGGGATGCAGAACATAGAGTGAATAGAAAGGGAGCTTAACTCAATGCAAACATGAAAAGGGAAAACAAAATTTTAAACAAAATATTGGAAACTTTAGCATGCTGTAAAGGACTTGAAACAGCTGTCCAATTTTAGATTTTAAAGGCAAAATTTCTTTCATTTTGTTCTAATCTTGCGAATTTGGTAAATTTCTTGGGTAAACCTGTGTGGAAATAAGAAGCACCCTGACTTTGAACTAACAATTCCACGGGCAGATTTTTGTTTTCTTTTGTTTCCCTCGTGGTGCTGGGAAAGATTGAGGGCAGAAGGAGAAGAGGGTGTCAGAAGATGAGATGGTTCGACAGCATCACTGATGCAATGCACATGAACTTGGGCAAACTCCAGGAGATGGTGAAGGACAGAGAGGCCTGGCGTGCTGCAGTCCATGGGGTCGCAAAGAGTTGGACATGACTGGGTGATTGAATAAGTACAGGCAGCTTTTATTCTATAAAGATCACTGTTTCTGGGGACACGATTTGACAAGACTTAAACTCTGAATTCTTGGAATGGTGGACGGTTTTATACTGTGTCCTAAGAATACTGAAACTCTTCTTTTCATTCCAGATATTGACGAATGTAGCACTATTCCTGGAATCTGTGATGGGGGCGAATGTACGAACACAGTCAGCAGTTACTTTTGCAAATGTCCCCCTGGTTTTTACACCTCTCCAGACGGTACCAGATGCATAGGTAGGTGTGATTATAAACAGCATGCAGTTTCTCTAAATCAGATCTGTAAGAAACATCATCCTAAACAGCTTGTCAAGGGAGCTCCATATCCTTACTTGAAGTAAAATGTACTTTCATGAAGATCTATTAAATAGTTGACTATTCTCTTAAAGAACAGAGGCGCCTGCAGTCTTGCTTTGAAATTTCTACCTCCCATAAAGAGATAGTCCAGGAGACCCTACAGATATACTCAATGTGAAATTAACTTTGCAGCGATGTGACTGTCAGACCTGGAAGCCATCCTCGACACTTCTCTCTCTTTAGCCCCACCTTCAGTCATTTCCTGGGACCTATGTTAATTCAGGTCAGAAGTTTTGCAGTAATCTCTTCATTGCTATCCATGCTTTGTGGTTTCCCTACAATCCACCTTCTTAGATTTATCTTCCTAAAATGATGCTTTGATTAAATAACTCTCTTGCTCAAGAACCTCTGGTAGTTTTCCACTAGGATTTGGTAATTAGTGGTTTTCAATTTATGTCCCACGGAATCTTCATGGGGCTGCATAGCCCTCTAGGATTGCTAGGATGGGCGAGGGGGCAGGAAAAAAGGGGCAGGCTGAGTGGAAAAGTTTCCTGCCACCCCCACCCCCATAAACACATGCTAGGCAATTTTCCTTTTATCTGGATGGGTGTTAGGCTTCCATGTAAAACATCAATTAAACAAGAGGTTCTGCTGTAAAAAAAAAAAAAGAAAAAGAGAGAGAGATTTGACAGTTGCTGGATTTAATAGTTGCTGAGACTTCCTTCAAAGTCCAGTATTCTCGAATAAAGTTAGAGTTCAAGAATGCACAGCCCAGTAGTGACGGAGCTGCACTCTCTGACCCCTTCCCACCTTCAGACTTGTCATCATAGTCTCCCCTTCTCATCCCAAAATGGGCCATTCATAGCAATTCCTTCATTCATGTTGCAACACTCAGGATATACCCCCCAACTCTAGCCTTCTTTCAACTTCTCCTCAGATTCTCTGTCTTTGAAGGTGTCTCAGATCAGCTTACCTGAAAGTGATTTCTCCCCCCATCCCAAACCTAAGGATACACTTATTATACATGGTTTTATAGGGAAATTCTGTGTTTCTAAGTGTTTTTATCTCTGTAATGAAAAAGATAGTTCTCCTTAAGAAACACTAACTGCTATCCTTATGTTCCTGGTGGTGGTTCTCAGCACAAGTCCTGACATGTGGTAGGCACTCAGTAAGTATTTGAATATCGACATAAGTAATTTCTTATTATAAGGGCAAAGGTAGGAAGCCTGTGGTGAAAGGCCCTGGAGAAAAATGAATGCTATCGTTTGATGTTTGTTTCTGGCTCAAAATTTCAAAGACAGCTTCACATCCTCACCGCAGGCCACGAATTTCAGACCAAAACAGAATTGCACCAAAATCCTAAATTCCTTTTTAGTTAGTCACACATAATAAAAGCTGAGGGCAGTCTCCCAGTTGACATTTGAATAAGATCAACTCATGAGGGAAACATATCTGGTTTTTTCTTAGAAACGATGGTCGTGGTGCCTGGATGGCCTAGTTTTCCAGAATCTATCCATAGATCTTGGAATTGCATAAAAGGATGGCAAGTACAGATCATGTAGCTCCTTTTTCTCCCCATACAATGAGCACATGACCTCCAGGGCATATGCTTAGCAGAAGTTCTTTCCTGGCCAGATAATAGGTAGACTTTTTTTGTTGTTGTTAACCTTCAAATAGCGCAAATGGCATTAAAAAGATTAGCTTTAATCATTTTAACACATTTACATATCAGGGAGTTTGCATTTTTAAAGTTCTTTCCTTTCTGCCTGATATATGCACACTAACTTTTTTTTACGAAAGGAGGGAACTAGGATTCCTGGGTCACCTCCTAGGTGTGAAGTATTTTATGGAAATTATGTGACTTAATGTTCAAAACAGTACTGTAGAAGGGGAAAAGCCAAGGTTTACAAAATTTAGATAAATAATTTGGTCTAGTTGTTTAAGCAGTTAATAAATGAAGGAGCTCATATTCCGACTTGGGCTGAGTTCACAGTCCAGACCCTGCCCACTGCTTCTGACCCCTCCCAAATGAACACCGGATGCAGTAAGCCTTTGCTTGCTATGCCCCTAGGCAAGCACCGTTTCTGCCTCCTTGGAACTACATGGTACCCAGAATTAGCAACTTACTGTATAGAATGATCCCAATGACATTTCTGCCTTCTCTACTGCTGATATTTCCTGCCTTGGTAAACCACAAAGACCCCTAAAATTATCCCCAGTGACAAGAAAATATGTATAGTCTCCAACTTATGAGCAAATCCAAGGTTTGTTGGCAAGTTGGTTGCTTGGAATTAGTAAATCTAACCAGTAGGAAAGCCCATGTATAGATCATGGAGTGTAGTATCTTCCTTAGACATCTCTTTGAACCATGGCGTGCTGCGTTTCATGGGGTCGCAAAGAGTCAGACACGACTGAGCGACTCATCTGATCTGATTCTACCTGTTACCTTCTGTTATCATGTTCAGCAACTCTCAGGTCTCACCAGTCCCAACTCTCCCTTTGTCCTGAAAGATACTGCAGTCTTATTGCATTTTGCTCTGTGATCTTCCTTTGGCACTTTATAGTACTTTTCGTAGGGTTGTCTTTTCATATTACTGTGTTCCGTCTCATCAATTCCTAGGAGTCTTAAGATGCTGTGTACCTAGCATGGGCCTCACAGCTCCTAGCTCCCGGTTGGCCACACTAGTGTTAATGATTGGTGAGGAGAAACCTGTTGACAGGCTAGGATGACCTGCAAACACACATTTAATCCATCATATATTTGTTTTGATGTAATGTTATTTCTGGGTTCGGAGAGTAAGGCCAGGTGATTCAGAAGTAGAGAAAAGAAGAAAGTTTCCTTCTCCTCTTCTGCCAAGTGTCTTGGCCAGGTCTACAGTTCCTCCAGCCTCCCTTTTCTCCAGGGGATCTTCCCAACTCCCAGCAATTGAACCCCAGTCTCCTGCATTGCAGGCAGATTCTTTGCCATCTGAGCCACCAGGGAAGTCAACCTCCCTTTACCTCCTCCAAATCTTACCACTCTTTCCCCTCAGTTCCAATTCCTATAAATCTTTAGATTACTTTAAAGCCACCCCATATCCTCTGGGCAAAGTGATCTAGCACCAGATCCTTTGGCACTGCCATCTGATGACAAAACTTCAGGCTGGTGTGTCCAACGGTTAGTTCCCTCTGAATGGTTTCTGCTTTTCACAAATCTTCCCATTGGTTTTCTTTACAGTTATAAGTTATGTGAATGTGTATTCTCTTAACAGAACCCCTCCTTCAAAATAAAAAGAAAGAAAAACTAGTAAAATGATTATTGTAGATGCAGGTACCATGTATAAATCAGGACCTGCCAGCAACCCAAATGTGGTTGGTAATTGTTCCAGCCTCAGCATTCACCATTTTGTTCAAAAGCCTCTGACCAACTGATTTATCATATAAGTCAGCCATCTGGGCAGTAAAATAATATCATAGATAATTTGCAAAATAATAGACATTAGCTCATTAGGAGTTTGCAGTTGGCAGCTGTAGGTCTCAGTTTTGCTCTGAAAGATAGCCCACACTGAAAATTGTATATACAAATTTTGGTCAAGTGTTTATACTGGGTTTTGACCACCAAATTCACTTGAAGCTGGGATATAAGCCAGTTTTTGAACATCTCTTCCCATTCTTAACAGTCTTTGGCTTTCATGCCCAAAATATTAATCCTGAAGTATATGATGTATTAGTGGCTTTAAGGCAATGCAAATTAGGAAGCAGGAAGTTCTGTTTCTCCCCCTTCTTCCTAGGGGAGATGCCACCCATATCTCCACAGAGCATTCTTTGTCTTCACTCCCCTCTCCATTCATTTACCCTGGATCAAACTTGTTCTGCCTCTTTGCTGAGACTGTTTGTCTGACCAAAGGTGCAGGAGCTGGGACCACAAAAAATTTCTGGAAAGCATACTCATACATGCTAGTGGTTTTAAGTACTTTTTAGAAATAATCTCATATCCTTTAAAGCTGACCCACACTTTTCTCTTAATGATTTGTCTAGGTTTGTTGTAGCCATCTTCACTTGACATTAATAATTTAAGTGTTTCAAAGTTAGCCTTGGTTTTTTCCTTGTCTTTCATTAATTTATTGCAACCTGTAAGATTTTAAGGCTTTGTGTTTTCAAGAGTGATGTCAGTCACTCAGTCGTGTCCGACTCATTGCGACCCCATGAATTACAGCACGCCAGGCCTCCCTGTCCATCACCAACTCCTGGAGTTCACTCAAACTCACGTCCATCGAGTCAGTGATGCCATCCAGCCATCTCATCCTCTGCCATCCCCTTCTCCTCCTGCCCCCAAGCCCTCCCAGCATCAGAGTCTTTTCCAATCAGTCAACTCTTCGCATGAGGTGGCCAAAGTACTGGAGTTTTAGCTTTAGCATCATTCCTTCCAAAGAAATCCCAGGGCTGATCTCCTTCAGAATGGACTGGTTGGATCTCCTTGCAGTCCAAGGGACTCCAACATCACAGTTCAAAAGCGCTCAGCCTTCTTCACAGTCCAACTCTCACATCCATACATGACCACTGGAAAAACTATAACCTTGACTAGACGGACCTTTGTTGGCAAAGTAATGTCTCTGCTTTTCAATATGCTATCAAGAATGATGTAGATGAAAGCAATTATGGGTCTGATCCTCTCTGGTCAAATGATGGTTGATGTGCAGACTTACAGGAAACATCGGGACAGGTTTTTTTACTATAAAAAAATTCTTCACCTTACAAAAGGATTTCCCAGTTGTATTCCTTCATATGACAAAATACTGGTTCAGTTCAGTTCAGTCGCTCAGTCGTGTCCGACTCTACATTTAAAATATTGGTTACATTTCAAAAGTTTATTTTATAGAACTGTACAGAGATACGTTTTACTTGGAGAGGTATACCCCTAACATATGACAGATCAAGGTGTTCTGCAGTTGGCTCCCTGCCTCTGCTACTCCATGGCATGACCTCAAAGGGTCGTGGAACAGTTAGGTTTTTCCTTTGTCATGGGCTCTTTTCTGGTAGCTCAGAGTAGTACGTCAGTGTGTCAGTGTTGTCACAACAGTCAGACATGATGTAACCCTGTAAAACTGATGTGTGTATATATATATTTATATACACACATCCTATATATATATATATATACAGCCTATATATATGTATGTATGTGTATATATATGTATATGTGTGTATATATATATATATACATATATATATATAGGCTTTCCTGGTGGCTCAGTGGTAAAGAATCTGCCTGCCAATTCAAGGAACATTGGTTTGATCCCTGATCCGGGATGATCACTCATGCTGCGGAGCAACTAAGCCTGTGTGCTGAGACTGTGCTCTAGAGCCCGTGAGCTGCCAGTACTGAAGCCTGTGTGCCTAGAGCCTGTGCTCCACAGTAAGAGAACAACTGCAATGAGAAGCGCACATACCACGACAAAGATTAACCCCCACTGTGCACAGCTAGAGAAAGCCCGGCACAGCAACGAAGACCCGGCACAGCCATAAATAAATCTTTTTTAAAAGTGATAGAAACATCTTCCTCTGTTGCTTTGAGAAGATACCTTTCTGCCAAAATAAACTTTTAATTCCTTTAAGAATTATTGTATCCTTTAGCACTAAGAACTTGCAACTGTGTACATTTTGAACTTGTATATCATTAGTGCCTTATCAAATCTGTTAGGGCCTCAGGACCAAAGGAGATCTTACCTAACAAGTGTTGGATCTGACTGCAAAGTGGCTCATTCCTTTTCAAAAAAACAATCTCACAAGTCTGACTGAAGTTTCAAGACAAGTTTCAGACTGAAAAATAAGATCTTTTAGAAATGTAGACTATCATGCAGACTTCATATTGTTTTAAAATAGATTTGTATCAACATTTGCCTAAAATGGCTCAAATTAAGTGGTTTGAAAGAAAGGACAACACAGCCTCCCTTCAGTATAGAGACATGATTCTGTCACCGCCAGGGATTTTCTTCATCTCTCTCTTCCGATGGTCCATATGGTTATAATCATTCGTCCCCACCTTGGGGATGGAATGCGGGACTTGGGCCAAGCGCCCCAGCCCTAGGGGCAGAAGGTGTGAGCCAGAGGAACAGAGGAACGGGAGCATTGTTCCCGTGCAGGGCGCACAGCTTCCCTTCCAGGGCACTGCTGCTTCCGTCAGTCTGTTCACCCCACCCCAGCCCCAGAGGGAAATGTGGAGCTGTGGGGGCAGGAGAGAGTCTTCCCTAAGTTTGATCTCAGTGACGCGTGTGTGGGGGTTTCTTTGTCTTCTCAGATGTCCGCCCAGGATACTGTTACACGGCTCTGGCAAATGGGCGCTGTTCTAACCAGCTGCCACAGTCCATCACCAAGATGCAGTGCTGCTGTGACGTCGGCCGGTGCTGGTCTCCCGGGGTCACGGTCGCCCCCGAGATGTGTCCCATCAGAGCAACTGGTAAGAGCCCTTCCGTTTATCCACAGAGCATCTCATCTCAACCCCTGCAAGCCCTAGTGATAACGTGCATGCTGCAGTTCTAGTGGAAACCGGGGTAAGTGAATAAGATTTCAGAAAATAAGAGAGAGGACCTTCAGAGAAATTTCCCCAGGTAGTGAACAGGGGAAACACAGAGGTCTGTACACATGACACTGTTCTCAGGTACTTAGAATCTTACTTAGCTTGCGAATATCCACTGGCTAGCAACCTGACCAGTCTGGAAGAACTGGCTCTTCCTTATCCTCATGTATTTCTTTCGGTTCTTGTGTAGTGCTCAAAAGCTCACTAGAATAAGAGTCAACTCATTCAGAGCCTTTCAGGTGAGTTATTGTGGATATAAATTTCTTCCTGCCCTAATATTTGACACTCCCCTCTTCTTCCTTGCCAAATAGTCCTATTGATTTTTTTGTTTGTTTGTTTTGCTTTGATTCCTCTTCCATGTCTTATTCATTTCCATGTAAAGCTCATTTTCTCTCATCTGGACTATTTGAGTAGCCTCCTACCTGGTCTCTGTGAAGTCCACAGCTGTCACAGAACATTTTCCAAAGCCTAACTCAACGGAAATTCAGTTTTAAAAAATTGTGTGTGGGGAAAATGTAGAGAAAGATATCCACAAAATTTTTCTCAGGGTAAACTCAGGCTTATCTAGTGGTCCAAGTCACTCCATTTCGTGAAAATAAAATTTTACTTTTTAGCCGAAAAGTCTCCAAATCTGATCCCAGTTCATCTTTTAATTCTTGTTCTTTGTAGTAGCTTTATTATATAATTCAGCTTTCCTTGAACCCAGCCTGTGCATTTCTCAACTCAAGCATCCTTTCTTCTTAAACTTCTCCTCAGTTCAGGTCCTTAGTGCCCACTCCTCACCCCTGCCACCTCTACCTATTATATGCCCTCTTGTTGGTTAAGCTCCCACTCAGATATGACCTAATCCACACACATCCCAAGATAGCCGCAGCGGGAAGTGCTGCCTTCTAGCTCAGTGCTCTAGGTTTGTACTGTTGCTATGAAACAGATACCATCTGCTCAGCTTTGGGCCCATCTGTGTTCCTATATTGCTTTTTTGCTAGCTGATAAATTTCACTGGGGGGTCTCAGTCATCATTACAGTGCCACATTCCTTCTGCTTTTTCAACACTTCACCAGTACTTGGCAAAAACTTACTGATGGGAGGCATTCGGGTAGTGTACAACTTATTAGGTGACATCTTTCCCACCAGTTGTAAGTAAAAACTGGGGTTATAGTTTCTTCTCAGTCTGGTTCCTGAAAGTGTGTTTCAATCAGGAAATTTTAGGAGAGAAAATCAATATGAGAATGGATGAATGCAGAGTTAATGAAATACTTCAGAGTGTGCTATTCACAGACTATGAATGCCCCAAGATCATGGATTATAGACCTGCTCACAGCTGTTATTTTTAAATTTCTGTTTATTATTGAGAATTATATATATGGATTAAAAAAGCAAGAAAGTCTTTTCAATGTATTTTAACATATAATAAGCTATGGATTGCCATATATTTTGACTGTCTACAGCCTAAAAATATAATGCTGCCTCCTTAGTTCATTAGGGGGACCATATAGTAGATCACTGTTTAGAAGACATGACTTTCCACTAAGACATACAGCATGGATATCAGGAGAATCGCTTTTTAAATATGTATGTTAACTTAGGAATCAGCAGCATTGATGTGAATTCTTTCCTGTCTCAATCAGGCCTTGAATAGTAGGAGGAGGACTAGAGTAGGCGTATGTGCCTGAAGACTTACTTTAGGCCACAGGGAGCAGAAGGCCTGGTACCCCTCTGTGACTTTCCAGGGAGCTGCTCTCTCAGGGGTACCACTGAAAGATGTACAACCCCAAGATAGGCTCAGAGTAGAGCAAATAGATAGGGCAAACTAGTTTTCAGGTAGATATGTGTGTTTGCTGTTTGTTTGTTCAGATGTTCCCTACCAATACCACAGAGCTCTAGGTTCTTAATTCATGAAGAATGATAACATAAGAAGGATTATTTCAGATTGGTCAGCTTTTCACTTAAAAAAAAAATCAGTTTCATCTCCAAGTTAAATACAGATAGAAAAGATGGACATCAGTTGAACAAAATTAGCCCCATGTTGCTGATTCTGAATGTAAAGGGGCTCAATGGAAAGTTCCTAAAGTAGGAAAAAGTACAGAACCCAGACTGATATACTATCGTGGAGAGGTTAAGATGAATTTAATGGCATGCTTGGGCTTCCCTGGTGCCTCAGTGGTAAAGAATCTGCCTGCGATGGTGGAGACCCAGGTTTAATCCCTGGATAGAGAAGATCCCCTGGAGAAGGGAATGGCAACCCGCTCCAGTATTCTTACCTGGAGAATTCCATTGGACAGAAGAACCTGGCAGGCTATAGTCCACGGGGTCACAAAGAGTCGGACATGACTGAGCGACTGACACACTCTAAAATAATATAACCAAATTAGCAGGAATGCTGATAAGCTATCCAACTTCTTTTATAGGAATCCTAAAAGATCCTTAAAAAAGAAGATTGATTGGTTCTTGGAAGCTAAGTACAATTGCAATTCAACTAAATCTATCATAGTTAATAAATTCCTCTTGTGTGCAATTTTCCAGGTAAGGCTGAGAGTAGGAATTAATTGTGAGTTAGGTATGATCCTTGGTTAAAATGCTGCACAGTCTTAGGTAGAAAGTTGTAAGAAAGCAGGTAGCCAGGAAATGATAGATATGGCACATCCAGGTAATAATTCTATAATAAAGATCACTGTGATTTGAAAACAGGGATTGTAGCATTCTGATTCAGGGAAGCATAAACAACATATAAATCCTTTCCAAATACAGTCAGGCATTACTGAATCTCTGTGGATTAAAATTCCAGATCAATAATGCAGTAGGAGAATTCTCTGAAAACATAAACTTAATCTGAGTTGGAAATGTCAGATATAATTGAAAAAGTTTCAGTAATGAATCAGAAAATAACAACAAAGTACATGGTAGCTAGGTATGTTTAGCCAACTGTTAATGGACAATACGTCCAATGAGGTTGAAATATGCATACATTTCAGTAAGACATATTACTGTGTCATTGAATAAGTCAGATTTTAGTCCACAAGGAAAGTAAAAATGCTAGCCTAATTTCTATTAATGGGTGAAGGTAGCGTGGAATGTATCTATGGGAGAACTCCTGTGTGACAGAGGTAATACAATCATCAACATCCTGGAAAGAGGGGAAAAAAGAAAATTTAAAAGTCATATAGTTTACTTTTTGAAGTGAACTATGACAAAATACGGCTATTTGTAGGAAACATGAAAATGGATAGTTAAGTAAATACCCTTCTCAAAACTTGAATCCTGCTTAAAAATACCAGTTTGGAAGTCTCCCTCCCTGCTCCCCCCACCCCCTGAAATGTGCCACAAGTCTAAACATGATTTATTCTAATAAAGGACTGGCATGGTGGAAAGAAGGAATGAGTCTGTATGTGCAGTCATAGGGGAGACAGTTGATCATCACCCTTGATGCTCCTTCTGCCCCGTGGGCTGTTTCTTCTCTGTCACTTTTTTGTCTATTACAAATAGGTATTCATCAGGGCTCTGTCTCCTTACTCCCTTCTCTTCACTTTCCACACCTTCCTCATGGGAGCTCACCCATCCCCATGACCACTGATAACCCCCAAACTTAGCAGCAGCCCTGACTTGTTCTCTAGGCTTCAAACTCTCTTATAAAACTGCTATATGACATCTCCATGTGGATGTCTGATATCTCAGAATTCATCTGTTCAGCTTTTGGCTTCTATTCACCAAACCTGCCCCCATCACAGTTTTTCCCATCTCAGCAGACGGCACCAACGTCAACCTTGTTTCTCAAGTGGAAAACTACAACTGACTCCTGATTTCCTGTTCTCCTCAGCTATGACTTTCCTATGATTTCCTATTCCCTTATTTACTGACATTTACTCCTTCCCTGAGCACAATCCATTGATCTTATCTCTAAATATGCTTCAAATGTGGTTACTTCTGTCCGGTTCCATCATTAGCTCCCCGGTCCAGCCATCCTTGTCTTGCCTTTGGTCTTCTGCAGCAGCCTTGTCTCTCTCTGGTACCTTCTCCAGATCCAATGAGAATGATCTTCTGAAAATGTTCATCTGATCATGCCTCATCCCCACTAAAGACCACCAGCAGCTTTCCAATGTACATCAAATAAATCACGTGTTCTTTAGAGCCCTGTGGGAGCCATGGGTGGGAAGACTGGGTGGAGATCATGGCATCTTACTCTTTTCTACCTCGAGGTCAGTTTTGACATAGGTAAAGACTTATGGTGGTAAGTTGCTGTGTGGTTGTGGTTGCTACTCTAGGTATTAGGATGAGAATGAAGTCTGTTGGCTTTTTGCCTTTTCTTCAGTTGACCTATATCATTTGTGGATCAGTTTTATTCAGAATTCCTTTAAACAGTAAGGGTGAGTCCCATGGGCCTGTGACATACGCTGTAGCTCAGCTATTGCATTGTGTTTTTTCCAGAGGATTTCAACAAGCTGTGCTCCGTCCCTATGGTAATTCCCGAGAGGCCAGGATACCCTCCTCCACCCCTTGGCCCCGTTCCTCCCGTTCAGCCTGTCCCTCCTGGCTTTCCTCCTGGGCCTCAAATCATGATCCCTCGACCACCAGTGGAATATCCGTATCCATCGCGGGAACCACCAAGTAAGAATTCAAAAAGTCATTCCGTCACTTTTCTTGCATTAATTAGGTTAATTTTGTTGTCATTGTTTATGCTGCTTAAGTCATTAAATGTAGAATTCTTAAATATTTCATTTACACAGTCTCATGTATAAAGTTCTCAACTGGCCTATTGCATAGAGGAAAATGGACAGTTTCATATTCTCCGGAAATTAGCATCCTTTTGTTATTGATATTGTGGGAGAGATTTGAATCTGATTCATAGAGGGGAGGTGTAAAATTACACTTTGGGTTACATATCATGCAAAGCAATTTTGCAAGTAGTTAAATATTAAGCTTTTCCCGCCAACTGGTGGCTTGAACATGAGGCAGGGGGGTGGAGGGAGAAGCGGGCAGAGGAGCAGGCCACTGCTGGGCTGTAGTACCTGGCTGCATGTGCCGGGATGCACAGGTACTCTCTGTAGGCAGGAATGGAAACACTCTCTGTTGGTACCAGATAAACTTTGCCCAGCGAGTGTCCTCCTTCCTTTAAGGTTCAGCATCTTCCCTGTTATTACGGAATTCGGTGCTGATGAAAGATGCTCTAATTTTAAACAATTTTAATGTGGTCTCATGCTGTTCTTTTAGGGGTGCTGCCAGTCAACGTCACTGATTACTGCCAGCTCTTTCGCTATCTCTGTCAAAATGGACGCTGCATCCCAACCCCCGGGAGCTACCGGTGTGAGTGCAACAAAGGATTCCAGCTGGACCTCCGTGGGGAGTGCATTGGTACGTGATGAACCACTGGGCTGGCACTAAGGGGCTGCTGCAGCTCTGCTCCGTGACTGGATAGGTTTTCTATGGCTGCTGTAACAGATTGCCTCAAACTTAGTGCCTTTAAATCAGCACAGATTTATTATCTTATGTTTCTATAGGTTAGAAGTCTGACATAGTTCTTACCGGGCTAAAATCAAGGTGTCAGCAGGGCTATGTTCCTTATGGAGGCTCTTGGAGAGAATCCAAGTCTCTGCCTGTTTCCTTGGCCCAAGGGCTGTTTCTTTATCTTCAAAGCCAGCAGTGTAGCTTCTTTAAATTTCTCTCTAACTCTCTGGTTCTCTCTTCTAATACTCTCCTTCACGTTTAAGTATCTTTGTGATTACACTGGACCCAGCTGTATTTTGGGCTTCCCTGGGGGCTTAGTTGGTAAAGAATCTGCCTGCAATGTGGGAGACCTGGGTTCGATTCCTGGGTTGGAAAGATCCCTGGAGAAGGGCATGGCAACCCACTCCAGTATTATTTGCTGGAGAATCCTTATGGACAGAGGAACCTGGTAGGCTATAGTCCATGGGGTCACAAAGAGTCGGACACAACTGAGTGACTAAGCATAGCCCAGCACAGCATAGCTGTGTATTTCAGGAGGAATGGATATTCTACCAACTAGTAGCTTAACTTAACTCCCCTTGCCATGTAGCGTATTGCACAGGTTCTGGGGATTAGGACATGAACATGTTTGTGGGGGCATTCTTATGCCTACTGTTGTTTCTTGTTGTTTAGTTGCTAAGACGAGTCCGACTCTTGCGACACCATGGACTGTAGCCCACCAGTCTCCTCTGTCCATGGGATTCCCCAGGCAAGAATACTGGAGTGGGTTGCCATTTCCTTCTTCAGCTGATCTTCCTGACTCACAGATCAAAGCCAATCTCCTGCATTGACCAGCAGATTCTTTACCACTGAGCCACCAGGAAAATCCTATGCCTACTATAGTGGCTTTTAACTTTCATTGTAAAACGAATTCAAGGCATTGCTGGTAACTCTAACTTAAGACATCGTATTGAAGCCTGACCATTAAAACAAAGCATTAACAATACCCCCAAATTATGAAACTTTGCATATGTTACTAATTTGAGTGAATAACTCGCCAACTATGTCTAGCTAGTCGTTAAAGACTGAAGCAAGGAATTTTAAGTTGTTGACAAGGCAATGAAGTTAGTGAAGGAAGGAAATCTAACGCAAGAATAAAATGTTTTCGAAAGCCCTTTTAAGTAGCCCACTAGGAGAGAATGCTTCAATCCTTAGAGGTCTTCCAGAGCTAGGTGGGAGAGGAAACATCTAGCTCAGGGTTGAGATCAGACCTGAATCTGCCACAAGAAGCTTGTGACTTCAGACAAGTGGGTTATCTTCCATAAGCCTTATCCTCCTCATCTTTACAGAGGAATAAAAGCCAGTTTATCTGTAAGTATACCGGTAGCTCTAAATGACTGTAAAACTAGTGAGAGCCTGTCTGGGGACAAGGTGGCCGTGGTGGCATCCTCAATGGTGGGCGAGATGTGTCCTTCAAACTGCGATAGCTCATGGTTTGTTGTAATACTCTTAAAGCAACTCAGAAAGGAATGCTTGGATATGGTTGGGCCTTCTTTTTATTGAAGTAATGAGTTTCAAGAGACACATGGAATCCTACCCAGGAGCCACTTCTGAAATGTTAGTCTGTTTGATTCCCTTAGACCAGACCCAGGGAAGAGAAAATGTTTATTAGCTTGGAGTGTTGGGTTGCTACTATTTGGCATTTTACTCTGAAGAATGACACAGGAAAATAATACACTTTAACTGCTCAACCCTACCAAGTCTTCAAGTGGCTGGTGACACCGTTACTGTAGTGGAAAGAAAAAGGAACCTTTCATTACGCTATTTATTTCTTGAAAGTGTTTTAACATATAAAGGAAACCAACAAAATGGTCTTAGAGTTATGGGCATCTAACTTATTACTAAAATATACTGTGCCTTGCAGATGTTGATGAATGTGAGAAGAACCCTTGTGCTGGTGGCGAGTGTATTAACACGCAGGGCTCTTACACCTGTCAGTGCCGACCTGGTTATCAGAGCACACTCACGCGGACAGAGTGCCGAGGTACGTTCAGTCTGAGCTTGGCATGAGGACGTGTATGCTAAGTAAGGAGTTTGCTTTGGAGGAATTCCATGGAGCTTAAATAACCCTTGCCTGGAGAGACTAAGATACTCCCATTGCCTTTTGCACTTAATTCCACATATTGTTTCTCCGAATTATGTTACATCATAATTTTATGTTACATCATAAAATCTGGCAAACATTCCAGTTTTTTTAAAAGATGCTTCTGTGCCTATGGGAATATCTTCTTTTTACCAACCTCTCCCACCCCCCCCCCTTTTTTTTTTTTTTGCCTTATCACTATTGTCTCTTAAATTTTAATCAGAAAGCTAGGGAATAGGGTTGTCCTTTGTTGACAGAAAAGCAGAGGAAACTTCCAGGTGAAATTTTCTGCAGTTAGTTGCTGAATGGAAAGGCCTGAAGGATAAGAAATGCCTGTAAGTTCTTGCTGCTGATTCATGTCGTCAGCAGTAGCATCGGCTAGGGGCAGGTTGGACATGCACTGACTAAAGCCCCACTTGAGACCTGCTGAATCCAAATCAGCATTTGAACACGATCTTCCAGGGATTCTTACACGTGTTAAAGTTGGAGAAGCCCTGCTGTAAAGTTTCCTCATAAAAATTCGCCTTCAGTTTTGTATAGTAGTTGACTTATTAATCCACCCAAAAGTCATCTTAGATGACTTTAATGTACTGAGTTTCTTTTTTATTTGTTTTAATGTTTTATTTTGTATTGTAGTACAACGAATTAACGATGTGAGTTTCAGGTGGACAGCGCAGGGACTCAGCCATACATATACATGTATCCATTCTTCCCCAAACTCCTCTCCCATCCAGGCTGCCACATAACATTGAGCAGAGTTCCCTGTGCTATACAGTAGGTCCTTGTTATCCATTTAAAATATAGCAATGTTATACTGAGTTTCTGAGATAGAAATAATTAAGATGTGCTTCCCACTTCAGGGGACTCAAATATCTATATCTCTATAAATTTGGTGCAGAATGATCTATTATCATTGATCAAGTAAAGGCAGATAAAGGCAAGAAAATTCTCTGTTGAAATTAAATACAGGGAAATATGAGGAAGTTTGTATTGCTTTAAAAATTTGTCAGCCATTAATGAGTTAATTTTATTTGCCTCTTTTAGCAAAAAGTTCTTTATATGAGTTGAAGACATACAAGTCTGGTTTTTTTTTTTTATTAGTGACTCTTTTCAAAATCTTTGAATTTGGTTCTGACTTAGAGATTTCTTGCCATCAGTGTATCTTAGTACACTACTTATAAATGGCAATTTTGAGCAGAAAAACCTGGAGTACAACATTTGAACCTGTTAATATTTCTATTAATAGTCTACTTACTGAATTACAAGTATAGTTTGAATTTTTAACTGAGCTTAGGTCCTTCTTTATGACTTTTGTTTAAAATAATCAGTGCATACACACAGTATATTAGGCATTTTTCAATAGTGGAAAATAAGCTGAAACCAGTGTTTCAGAAGACAGCACTGGTAAATAAGCAAATAGAAGACATTATTGAAAGCACTCTTCTAGGGCGGGAACCACTGAGTGTAGGTGCATGTTACTGTCATCAGTCTGAGACTTAATTTATTAGAGACTGAGGATGACCTAAAAGCCTCTAGTACTGTGTTCTTTAAGAGCTAGTGCTAAGTTTATCTCAAACACGAGAAGTTGATAACATGCTCACATTTGGAGATAGATGACAGTGGTCACAGAATGGTCAGAAAGGCTCAGCTGAGAAGGAGGACAGGAGGAACTGAACAGAAGGGGACAGTAGAAACATACAGAAACACAGACGAGACTTTGAATGGCAAGCTTTTCATTTATTTTTGTAAGGCAGCGGAGCCCCGATAGCATTTTCAAATTAGCGAGGAGAGAAAAAGCTGAACTCTTTATCCTGTTTATTTTATCCTTGGGCCTCCATAGATTACAGAATCCTTAAAAAAAAAAAAAAAAGTAGATTATAAAATCTTTAAAAAAAAAAGTCTGCTGAAGAATATGTGGCTTTTTACTATTTTTTTTTTAGAGTATGGAGCGAGTCAGATTTTAGTAAGGATTAAGAAATAAATGAGAGAGAAAACGATTGTAGGTTGTTGGCACAAAGATCAGACAGAAGGAAAGCCCAGACTGCCTCAGCTAGTCCAATGACTCGTGTGGAAACCACTGCTGGATCTGCCCAGAAAGAAAGTGCGTCTGAGGGTCAACCACAAGACACCGTGCAGACACAGGATAGACAGTCAGAATAACCAGTATGCCATGAGTGCACATTCTTGTCGCCCAGAGGACTTTTAGAGCACTTATACCCAGGGACACGTGGCCCCCACTCAGCGTGGAGAGGTCTGCTCCCATCCAGCTCTGCTCAGCGCCCTGGCCTCTGTCTCCTGGGGAATAAGCCCTGGCATAGGTTATGTGCTCGGTAGACAGGATGGTTTGTGTTCATCCCCTTTGATGTTCATCCAGGCATGTAGCCTGGAAACTGAGGGGAATAGATAATCCAGGGTACCTTGTTGTCCACTTTACGTTAATTATTAATCTTTAAATGCGAGATCAGATGCAGGTTGTTTGAATTATTGTCATTTTTAACACTTTTGTATCCTGCTCTGTTATTTAATTTGGCATAATTTTTAAACACAAAAGAAAAAAACGGGAAAATATCCCCGAAGTACCAATATTTTGTTTGGTAGACAGAATACTCATAAAGTTATAAAAGAGACTAGGAATTTATAAACAAAACTGTATTTGGACCAGAATTGCCATAAGGAAGATAGACATTTAAGAGCCAAATGATTGATAGTTTTCAGATGGAATTAAGTTTTTTAACTGTTTTTTTTTTTTAAATGGCATTTCTGTTTAATTATTCTGATATAGCTATCATCAGATTTGCCTTTTTGATCATGTCTTAAAAGACATCAGCCAAAGCTCACTGTAAATAATGATATATTCTGGCTCATTAAATTAGCTAGGAAATGATACAGAAGAACCTATTTTGTTTACAGAATTGAGATTTAGGGAGTCTTATTAGAAATTAGAGTTAAATTGAATGCTATTATGTCAGCATTTTTTCTTTTGTATGTCTTTCAAACTTTTATTAGTCATCCTAATTATATTTCATGTTGTTTAATTCTGAATTTATGTTAAAGGATGTTATTTAGTAACTGAAACCCAAGACTAAGATCATGAGTTTGGAGATGGTGAGAAGGAGCAGTAAAATAATTTTAAATCCCCTAAATAAAGCTATTTCTTTCTTTTTAACTCTTTCTTTTTAGACATTGATGAATGTTTACAGAATGGCCGTATCTGTAATAATGGACGTTGTATCAACACGGATGGCAGTTTCCATTGTGTGTGTAATGCAGGATTTCACGTCACACGAGATGGGAAGAACTGTGAAGGTAATACAATGTAATAATAATGTTATTTGGCTTTTTCCGGTGCAGTTTCAGTACCAAAAACCTTTAACAAGACAAGGTCAAATACTTAGTAAAAGGTATATATTCACCTGTGGTTATCTGGGAGGAAACCTAAGTTTTCAATAGTATTAATTCCTTTAATTCATTTTTGTGTGAGTCAAGTAACATTTTAAGTATAGGAGCCAAGCTTGCTTTTCAAAGATTCCTAATGATGAAACTTCTATAGCATAAATCATTATTTATGAATTTTAAACAGAATTTGTACATTAAAAAAAATAGAGCACACCTAATATCATGCATTCTTCAGTCACTTAAAAGTCTTTTGTTTAAAGTGTGTAGCAATGAAATATTACTAATGAGTATCTGAAAATGTAAAATTTGAGAGAAATATTGATGATTGAGAGTCAGCCTTCATATTGCCTGTTGAATTAATCACCTGACTTTGAGTTGGGCTTTTTCATTCTGTCTTTTCCTCTGCCTATTTTTTCTGAAATTGAGAATATGACAATTACTGATGAGTTTCTACTTCTTAGACCTTTAGCAAAAAATGAAGAATGCTCCTTATCATCTTTCCCAACGTCTTTGGGAAAGACCCCAAGAATCTATTCATACATTAAAAGAATTTCAAAATTGTTCTTAGAAACATTTTTGGCAGAATATTATCTCAGTGATTCAATTCAAAGACTTAATGCCAAAATTCTCAGTTGGGATAGAATCTTGTTTAAAAAAGAAAAAATCATAAATTACTTTGGTCTGACTAAAGCCTGTAAGTGAAAACACACTGTGTCTAGAAGAGCAAGTGCCTCCTAAGAGCTGCAATGTTAAATCAAACAGCATATTGATGAATTTCAAGAAATATCCCATGATCAAGGGATCCTAAGGGTTAGCTGTCATGGCTGTGCTCTATAATTGTCCTGCATTTTAAAAATCCTACCCCTATTAAAATGCAAACTACAAGCAGTTCTCTGGTTTCTCCTTTTCAAAGAATCAGGAAGTAGCCTAAATACATTTCAAATTTCATCATTCTTAATTTTGATTTTGTTTTTATTTTCAGTATATTAGAAGTTATATGAATCTCTAAATATATATACTGGGTTGGCCAAAGAGTTTGTTCAGGTTTTTCTGTAAGGTGAATTTTTTGGCCAACCCAGTATTTATATGAAAATTCATATTTATATAATTCTACATGAATGTAATATATATACATATGTGTATACATATATACATATATATTTCATAATCTGTATATGTTTGTGTATACATATATATGTATATATGCATTCTTTCTAAGTCGCTTCAGTCATGTCCAACTTTTTGCGACTTTATGGACTGTAGACCACCAGGCTTGTCTGTCCATGGGATTCTTCAGGCAAGAGTACTGGCATGGGTTGCCATGCTGTCCTCCAGGAGATCTTCCCAACCCAGGGACAGAACCCACATCTTTTGTGTCTTTACCACTAGCACCGCCCGGGAAGCCCATATGTGTATATGTATATCCACGTCCTATAGTTTAGGCCTATAGTTTGCAAACACAGGTCAAAAATTGAGAACTTAAATTCATATTTCATATGTCACTCTTCTCTTTGTATGCTATAATTTGGATGAAAATTAACCTTAGACAATAATAACAAGAAGTAGAGATATGTGAAGAAATAAAATTATATTGATCCAGATTGGCTTCCTTTGTAAGCTTACTTATCTGGTTGTTCAGACAATACATCTTCTCTATTTTTCAGATATGGATGAATGCAGCATAAGGAATATGTGCCTTAATGGAATGTGTATCAACGAAGATGGCAGTTTCAAATGTATTTGCAAACCTGGATTTCAGCTGGCATCAGATGGGCGTTATTGTAAAGGTTTGTGCTATGAAACTCTCAGTCATATTCTTCACCTGTTTTTTCTCCTCTCTACATTGCTTAAAGCTACCACATTTCCCTATTAATTCTCCCCATTTATAGTACCATTAGTTCTGGATTAGTAAACCTGTCTGGAACTTCTTCTTAAGTTAAGCCATCCAGAGAGCTACGGTTTATACTCAGAAGGCTGTTCTTATTTCAGAAAGAGTGTTTTGGTGTCTTCTCAAAAGAATCTCAGGCTCCATAGAAAATTAATGAGAAGCTGAACTTTCATTTGGACTACCAACAGCCGTGAGCATCTTATTGCATAAACCGAGTTCCATCACTTCCTTGTAGTTGAGGAATAATTGCAGTTGGCTTCTTGATGGCTGTCATTTGCCACCTCTTGTATCTTCACTGAACAAAATATTGTAGACAGTTACTACCATGATCTCTTAGTAATTGCCTCAAAATACCTTAAGAAACACAACTTATTTAAACTTTATCAAGTCACATTAAGCAAAAAGGGAAAATAAGATAAAACAGAAGAAATAAAGGAACCAGGAACCATTGTTTAGTTCTGTAACTTTTGGAATATCTTTTTGCTCCAGGTAGTGAAGGAAAATGAAAATTTTTATTTGTGCTGTTGAACATTGAGGTCCTGAGCAAAGTCATCAGAGATAAGTTTGTGCTTGGTGTCTCCTGCCTAATGTAGTTAAGGATGAGTAACTATTGCATGTGTGTCCAAGATCTGAGTTGGAACCAGACTCTCAAGGAACACCATACTCAAAACAGGTCCAGGAAATCTGCTAAAATACGGCATGCATTCAAAGCCTTCTGCTTGTAGCTTCAGATGTATAAGTGTAGAGTGTCAAGCGATTCAAGATTGAGAAGGCAGGAGCAAGTTGTATGGTGCTTCTCTGAGTGCCCCTGGTGGGCAGCTTTGGTAAAGATGTTATGGTAGAAAGCCTTGTGTTTACTAAGTCTTCTGCATGATGTGTATTTTCTCTAGGCTTGAAAGAGCTTCTAGCCCCTGGTTGTTTACCTACATTCTCTATGACCTTCACATCAGTGGCTCTTAATAGTGTGCAAATCTGCCTTCACAGCAAGAGAAACTTTTTTCTTTTTTAAAAAATTAGAAGTTTCTGTACTTTTGAGCTATGTGTCGGGAGGAGCTTATAGTCAGGAAGACAAGATTAACACATGGAAATATTAAGACAGCATACAACAAAGCACCAGATTGTTAGATTAAGTGCTGTACAAGTGAGAAAGAAAGGGGAAGGGAATGATTGCTGGAATATTTGGAGCTAGGCTTCCAAATAAAATAACACAAGGAAATGTGAAAGCCCCTTTGTGAACAGACCTTTTTTGAGAACACACACTCCTCTTACCTTGGAGCTTGCTAAGATTCCCTTTCGATGCCTACAGGCTGCCAGTGACCCAGGCCACAGCCTCTTCAGGGAGGCCAGTAGATGATGCTGATGTAACTGTTTCAGAGCACATTATGACCTCATAGGTGAAACTAGGTTTTGCAACTGTTTGCAATTAGTGAACTAGTGTCTTATTGATAAACGGATTGTTCCATTCATTTGAAAGTGCCTGGTGATTAAAAGTTCTGCTCTGACTTTACCATTCTAGCTTAAGAAACAGAGCTAGAAAGAGAAGGGAAGAATGCTTCCTATTCTTCCCTATGTCTTCTTTATTTTGATATATAGAGTAAATGGAATGCATGTACTGTAATAACAAAGGAAGAAAAAGGAAAGAAATTTCTTATATGCTGTTATTTCTTTTCCATAATTTTTCTCTTGATATCACTAAGTAAGATTTTCTCTGAGTGCTAAGGACTTGGTTCTGATTCCCCAAAGCTGTGACTGTTCAAAGCTGAATGAACAATGCTAATTTAATCTCTACAGTTGACTAATCTGATGACCAGCCTCCCTTGATCACTCTCTGAAGGTTGAGGCCGCTCACTCTGAGCAATGCTCTCTGGATCCCCATTCCATCTCTGTCCCCAGTAAAAAGACATTGTGTTACTTTTCAGGCTGTAGTCACCATGCTTTACTGTAGATCTCAATTTGAACAAAAAAGTGACCTGAATAACTGAACCAATTCGAGTTCATGTATTTAAATATAACTGCTGTTTTAAAATACAATCTGTACACGGAATCTTGGACCATCTGAATGTATTTTGTGCCAAATAACACAAGCTGAGTAAAACGCAGAGGTGTTTCAGTCTCAATTTGCCTTTTTAAGGTCAGAAGAAAGGAAATATTCACATATACTCGTTGTATATTATAAACGGAGTTGTTATAAAATGCCTTGTTTCTAAGTGTTATATGTTTTCCAAAACAGAATTTTGGTATCATTTCTACTTCCCCATATTGAGGGGGAAAATATCTGCTATTATTAATATGTGCCCAATAAAGTCTTTTACCAGACCTCCCTAATATACACATATGATACTGTAAAATATTTGTAATGTGTAAGAGAGATTTTTCTTTGCTGGGTTCCATTTGCTTACACTGCTGTTGTTGGCTTGGAACGGTCATCAAAATCATCTATATTCATTTTCTGTTCCTTTTTTATGGTGTTCCATCTAGGCTTTAGTTCTGTGTTTCCTTATGCCTTTCTAATTGTCCCAGAGATTTAAAGCGTGAGTTAAGGCATGAGTGATAACTGGAATGGACACCAGTCTGCGTGTTGGATGCCAAAAGGAGAAGCTTCCTGCCCAGGTCAAAGATGCAGTTTATTATCAAGCTAGATTTCTGACAGTCCTGGAAGAACTGCCATGTGAAACATTACACAAGACCCTTTGTCTTTTAGCTGTCACTTCCCTTCTTCTTCCAATTCTGTTTTTGCTTTATGATTCTTATTTTGGATTAAAAAAAAATCTCAGGAGAATGTTATTGAAATAGCTTTATATGGAAAAGAAAGAAACTCAGACAGTTTATCTCTCAGTTTTCGTTCCTCTTTCCTCCAAGGAAAATGAAATGCATCTCATTGAGCTTTTATTGTTGATGCTGCACATTATTGTAAACCTTCTCTATTTTCAAGTCTTAGACTTGTAAGCACATTATGGTTTTAGATGAAGTGACTTCATTTTTAATAAGTGCTTCTCCCCACCACAGATATTAATGAGTGTGAAACACCTGGGATCTGCATGAATGGGCGTTGCGTCAACACTGATGGCTCCTACCGATGTGAATGCTTTCCTGGACTGGCCGTGGGTCTGGACGGACGTGTGTGTGTTGGTAAGATCACGGCCATAACTAGATGTACTATAGAGATCCACCCTCTGTCAGTAAAATCAACCAATGGCAAATGTTCTCTACTGCAGCAGGTATGATACAGTTAATATCTGTGGGCAACAGACCAACGGGGTCAGTTTTTTTCCTTATAAAGTGAATATTAATTCAAGGGATAGAAAGATGAGCTGAGATAAATGAAAACCAAAGGACTCCACACCTCTCCTTCTTCCTTGTCCTAGTTGTCCTCAGTTTTCTCCAGCCCTCCTTTGCTGATAATGGTCTTTGGATTGACCTATATGTCCCTAATTATCTCACGATGAACATTTCATTTTCATCTAAGGAACTGAATGTCCAAAGAGAGGTAGAGAATTCCAAAGAGGATATAGATGATCCAGGAACTTATGTGATAGTAGTTTTTTGTGGCTTTATAAGACGTTTCTGATTTGTTAATAAATAGATACAAATTTTATCCAAATTATTCTTAAGAAAGGGAATTTTTCCCAATCCCCTTTGAACTGGGAAAAGATTGGTCATAGCTGGAAATCCCCTCCTGGTGGTAAAGATGACACTGCTTAGTTAGACCAATATCTAAGATTTATATAATTTTACAGATCAAACATCCTCCTTTGTGAAAGCACATCTAATTCAGATACTCAATAATTGTATGATTATGTTGGGGTGGGCTGTATTTCTAATAAAAATCTTGTTTATCATGTGGTGAAATTGAATGATCATCCCTCATTCATTCATCATTTATTAACTGCCTTCTCTGTACAAGCCTGGGGAAGAAAACGATGAGTGAGGTATAATCCTAGCCCTTAAGGATTTCACAGTGGCTAAACCATAATAGTCCCTAGAAAACTAGAAGCCTCTAGTAATTGGTTTCCAGTGCTTGGAAGCTGAAGAATTTGTTTTGTTTTCTATTGAGGCCTAATACCAGAGGCATTCTCTGTGAGTAAAAACAGTGACAGTGGCTAAATAAAGCCAGCTTCAACTTTAACCTGGGGGGTTCCCGTCTGTTGGAAATGATAGTGTGATGACAGATGCTTCTTCCTGTTCAGACACACACATGCGGAGCACATGCTATGGTGGATACAAAAGAGGCCAGTGTGTCAAACCCTTGTTTGGTGCTGTTACCAAGTCTGAATGCTGTTGTGCCAGCACTGAGTATGCTTTCGGGGAACCTTGCCAACCATGCCCTTCACAGAATTCAGGTATGTTGTGTCATGGGGATGCCCTAGTACTGCCAGCCTTCTGCCCCCATCTTCAGTCTTTGTATTTATGGAAGTTACGGGGAAAGATTACATGATACTCTACAGGTACCTCACATACCTTGCAGGGGTCTTGAAAAGGGCTGGTCAGGCTTTGATCACACATTACCCACCAACTCAGCTATCATCTGGATTAGGCTGCACATTTATGCTTCCCGTCTGAATTTCTCCAGCTCGGTAATATTCATGTTCTTTAGGGTACATGCAACGTACCTTGTTTTCTAAAGTTGTTTCACAGTGTTACATTTTGCAGGAGCTATTACAAAAGCAGAATTTTACAGAGTGTAAAAATAAATAATTTTCAGATTACTTGACTGTTTCCAACTTTTTTCCAAAAGTCCATTTGTGAATTTTTTTCAAATCCTTCATGTTGACTTAGGTGTGCGTTCCCTAAATGATTTTATTCCACTCTAGGGAAAAAGTATTTTTCTCAATTCGAAGTGACACAGCTTAGTGAAAAGAAAACTGGTCAGTGAGTCAGAATTCTGCTCTCCAGCCACAGGCAGGCAAATTACTTAATTGGAGGGTTCAGGTTTTTTGGTGAATTTTTGTTTATTTAGGAAATTTTCTTACCTAATTTCAAAAGGATTTGAGATGGTTTACGTTAGTAAACAATTATAAAATTGAATAATATGGAAAAGGATTCCTTGGCCTTTTAATCTGAAAATGAATTGTCCTAGATAATCCAGAAGATCCTCTCCAGTTGTAAATTATTTCTATTTATAAGGCAAAAATAGTTTATTGAAATGAAAGCAATAGACTGTCAACATTTGAACGTAATTTTAAGGTACCTTGGCTGTTGGCATCTAATGTCCTAAAATAGAGTAAGTCCTAATATTGAAAACACATAGCTCTGACTGGTTGATTTACATGTGAGATACAGTTAGTTTATTTCTGGCCTAGATACTATCAATTAAAGATGAACTCACAATTTTTAAGCATTCGCCATTATGAGAATGTTATTATTTGAAATCAGACAGCAATTAAAATCTGTTATAAGAAGTTAGACAAAGTGAAGTGGAAGACTTTTAAAGTCTTTAAATTGGGGGAATGCCAGTTAAAGAAAGCAAGCTTTATTTCGGATGACTGCTTTGCCTGGTGAATAATATACAAATTATCATTAACTATATGATTACTAATCAATGAAATGCATGTTTGCAACAATACTTTGGTTATATAATATACAAATGTAATTCTATCTAAAAAGATACTTCCATGTAACTTGATAGTAGTGTTTTATTAATATTATTCATTTGTA
This sequence comes from Bos mutus, assembly GCF_027580195.1. Lineage (NCBI taxonomy): Eukaryota > Metazoa > Chordata > Mammalia > Artiodactyla > Bovidae > Bos > Bos mutus. Next base: position 46,928,215 of record NC_091626.1, on the reverse strand, counting down.
TGTTGCTTTAACTTTTCAAAGTAGTTTCCTTGCCTATTTTGAATTTACAAGGTAGATGAGTATCCTGAAACCTAGTACACAAGAATGGAGGTGATTTGTTCATGTCTTGAATGAACAGAATACCCAAAACTTAGAATCCAGGACCCTTGGTGCATACATTTCTCTGTTTTTACATTTTCCTCTGGACCAAGTACATCTTCAAAGAATTCTTGTGATACATGGGAAAGAGGTAGATTTATAATCAGATGACCCAAAGAGAGCAGATTTCTTTAAGCGTTAAAGCTTAAAGACAGTCACATTTGAAGCTTAGTTCCACTAGCTTCTGTTTTATATTTGAATGAATTTACACAAAAGTGGTCTGCTTGTGGAAATGGTTCCATTCAGTTTGGTTTCTCCACCTCTTTGATAAATGAAAATGCCAAATAATGAAGGATCAAAACGTAGGATGTCCCTTATTTCAGGAGAGAGGGGGAGTTTTAGAAGGTACTGAAAGTATCCGAAAAAAATGTGTTTAGACACTTTAATGAAACACTAACCATTTAACATGCAAAGCTCATCTCTGTGCTCTGGAAGTCAAATAAACTATATATGAAGATACATCTCCCTGACTGCTGAGCATTTACTCCTTGTAGCAATCAGTCAGAAAAGTGATGATTAGGAATTTCTCTTCTGCCCTTATTCTACTGTCTCTGGGGCACGACACTAAGTTAGCTCAGGAACACCTACCACGTATTAAGTGCTTGAGTTGTGCTGAGCACTTTACATGTTCTCTCAGTAAATCTATAGAACTACCCTGTGAGTTGGGTATCCTTTTCTACACTTTATAGAAGAGGAAACTAGAAGAGGAGAAAGGGCCTGTTCCCGAGACCCTCAGCAATAAGCATTGTCATCAGCGTTCAAACCCATGCTGATCTGAATTCACTACAGTACCAGCTCCTGCCCAAATGGAAAAGAATAACGACCACAATTTGCTTCCACTTAGGCCAAGCATCAACTAATATAGTGCTAATTATAAAACTGCTTTTAGCAAAACTGGCATGATGTTGTTTTTTCCCTGTTTCACTACTTACGCTATTTCACCAGTGCTTTAATTAATTGCTGAAGTGAGAAAATAAAGAGGATGTATTTCTTTTTGCCACCAGTCTCTGGCTTTCAAACCAGTGGCAGCCACCTTCCCATTGGTTCCCTTTTTGGCCCCTTTTAAGATGATTTTAAAAAGTAAGGGGTTTTACCGCTTTTCTCAAATTTATGTTTGCTGAAAGACAGAGGCTCTGAAGGGTTAACAGTCATTTTTTTTTTTTTTTGGATATGTGTAACTTCTTTGCATCCCCTATGATCAGGAATGCAATTTTCTGTCACATGGAATTATAGGTGTGTTTGCTTTAGCACCAAGGTGCAAGTGGCTTCTGTTAAAAAGGTCCATCCCTAATTTTTAATTCTCCTATTGCTTAAGCACAAAGGATCTGCATTTGACTATGAAACTCTAGTTGCCTGAATCCATAGGCAACTATGGGAAAATTAGTTTCTTTTCCTGGGATTAAGTGTGATTTCCTATTAGTTCTTATTTCCATCATTCACTCTTAGGTTCATCTAAATATTGTTGGAATTGTGTCTAAAACACTGTATGGATTTTAAGAAATAGAAATCTGATTCCATCACAAATTTGGGAACATATTCTCTATACTGCCGTTTCCTCAATAAGATCCAGTTTTAACGTTTTGCAATACTTACCCTATGGATTTAATATATAGAATGAGTCTGGCATCCTGATGAATATTAACTCTAAAAATACACATACATGCAGGTGTACACACCCTCGTATTTTGTGAGGGAAGGCTAGAGAATTTGCAGAGAAATGAGAAAATGTTAAGAACTTGTTCTGAAAAAAAAAAGCTCGAACGAAGAAAAAAATGTATTCCCAAGATGGTGGGAGAGAGTTTTATTAACAGTTAAGAAACCACATTTTAACAGGCACATTTCACTGTAAGTGTAAAGTGTTCCCTGGTGAACAAAATCAAGTCATAGGAAAAACACCTTTTCCTAAAGCGCTTTGCACGAGGAATTGCTGGAACTTGCGTATATCCTTACAAGTCGTTTTCCATGGTGATTGCGGAGCCTTTAAATGGGAGCCCTGGTGTGACTCCCCCTGGGGGGGATGCCTCCTTTTCTGTTACCACTTTATTTCAGTTCCACTCTCTTTGGAGGAAATGATGTGTGCAAAGCCAAGGGCAGGATCGACCTGTTCTGCAAACAAGGGAATCATTTACTATCTGTTAATTTATTGCAGCGGAGTATCAGGCACTCTGCAGCAGTGGGCCAGGAATAACGTCAGCAGGCAGCGGTAAGGACTTGTTTTGAAATTTACTACCTTAAGCATGTGCAGAGGCAGCCCTGGGCCTTCCTGTGGGTTTCCAGTTGGTCCCTTTACACCAGTCTGATCTGAACCCCTTCTCTGACTCTCACGGTGTGATCTACCTGGGACACTTGGAAGCCCCCAGTGGCAGAATAGAACAGTGGCTCAGTGGGTCCTAGGGTTGCTGGGTGTGGGTGTGGGACTTCATACTGAAGTATCGGGTCCTCTCCCAGGGTGGTCGATGTGAGCGAGATACAGTGGCTGTGGTAGCTCATTTATGAGAAGGGGCAGCCTGGCCCTCCTTTGGGTCTACTGCTGTCAAGCACAATTCAGGGTTACAAGTTCAGGTGAACCCCTGCACATTTTGAACATTTTCTTAACTAACAAGGGGTCAGTCATTAACAGATGGCAATAGGGATCCATCTTGTATTTCGTAGCAGGCAGTGATAGCAGTTAGCTGAAAGAAAATGAAATGTTTAAGTGTAGGAGTTAGAACCAGAGAAATACTGGTGCCATGAAAGAAATTAAAAGGGAGAATTGGAACAAGTATAAACACAGATAAGAAAGAGGAAGAGATTACTTTATTAATATAAAACTAAATGATTTGATTCAAGAGAATTATGGCTGAATTGACTGTCAGTTCATTCTCTTGGTTGGTTTCATCAGTGTGTATGGATGACATAGGGTTGGGGTGGGGTAGATATTTGGAGGAGAAAAGAGAAGTAAGGAACTGTATAATGAAAGAATTAGTAGGGAATAAATAAATTCTGATAGGAATCTGGGAAAGAAAAAAGGTCAATCTTGATTTATAGAAAAGTCAGGGAACAAGACTTGAGAGTAGCCACTCACTGATGGTCACTTTGCATCACCCTTGACTATGAGGGCTCTCCTTGGTCTGGGAGCACCCAGAAGAAGGTGCTCATCCTCATCTGGCCAGAGCAGCAAAGGTGTTTCCAGAGCAGGTGATGATTATGCACATTTTGAACCAGTGATTAGGCTTGCTCCAGGCATTCCCAACACAGAGTAAAGAGGGCATTATGTATTGGTCATGGCAGAGTAAAGGATTTAAAGCAACTAAATGGCATTCATATTTTAATTTAATCATGAGGATATTATTGAACCTACAAAAGTCTGAACCTTGAGAATGACACAATCACTTTGTTTTTAGGCTGTCTCGTGGCAATATAGAAGATAGATTGAAGAGGGACAAGCTGATGGCAGGGAGACCACTTATAGGAACTTGGACTCTGTATTTGATCTACTTTCCCATCTCGGTGTTTGGACAAGAGAAAGTCCAAGGGTTCTCCTTTTGATTAAGGGTTGGTAACCTTGTAGTTCTAGCTCAGATGCCAGCTTCCTCTCAGGGATTGATGGAGGGAAGACTTGATTCAGAGTATCTTGCAGTAAGAAAAAAGGGATCAAGTTTCTTATCAAGAATAAGCTTTTTTTATTTTCACAAGGTCCTGATATCTTTACATTTATTGTAATTTTTTGACAGTCCATTTGATATTTACTTTAGCATGTTAATGCTTATGAGCTTTTTTTTGTGGTCCAGATATAAATGAATGTGCATTAGATCCTGATATTTGCCCAAATGGAATTTGTGAAAATCTCCGTGGGACCTACAAATGTATATGCAACTCAGGATATGAAGTGGATTCAACTGGGAAAAACTGTGTTGGTAAGAAGCTTCACTGTTTTCTAAGACGTTTCATGCATCATGCATTCTTTCTTTTGTTGCTTGAGCAAACTGCTTGGGTACCTTAAGGACTTGACAGATGGATGCTCTATACTAGGGGTATCAGCATAGCTGCATCCTGACGGCTTATATCTTTTGTTTAACCACATCAAGGGTGGACCATGGCAACCATCCCTCTCATACAGTGTACAGTTCTCTAACTGTGCAGGTTGAAGCTGAGTGCTACCCAACTGGATGCCTTTGTTGTTAAGGCTGCTACCAATTGTTGTTGTGGGCAAAGTAGACATAGCACTTATTATCAAAGAAGCAGAAATCTTACTTTAAGTATTTTTATCTGCTTTCCTTCTTAATGTGTGGCATTTGCACTCACATAAGAAGAACTAACAACAAATCAGAGCATCTTCTCTGCCCCCATTCAAATCAGCTTTCCCCGCATATTTCAGGCTAAATAAGTACCTAAGAAAATGGAGGATTGAAGCAGATCAGGGGAGACACTGACTTACCACAACACCCTCTTATTTTGACTAGTGGGTTTCTTTTTGTCTCCCTAACTTTTATTGCTGGCCCAAACCTGGCCTTTCAGAAGGAAAAGTCTACATTTATGATATATACTGAATTTTGAGAAATGATTTCTTTCTCTCTCATACCCTTAATTTTAGGGCCCCTTTTTTGGGGAGAGTATAGTTGTTATTTGAGTACACATAGTACTTTCAAACTAGACTCATCTCAAAAGTTTTACGATTTCATTTTTCTATAAGAGCCTCTCTACATTGGCAGACTTGAAAAATCATTGTTTATTTGGACATGCCAGAAAGACACAGAGATGTTTTAACTTTATCCTGAAATCACCCCACGCGAAGCAAACAGAGAATCTGGGACGCAGAAGGGATTCTTCTTTCAGAGTTCTAGTGTCTATTCCAAAGGCGGTCCCATTATCATCAGAAGGATGTTCATGTTTCAGGACTTCCCTGGTGGCTCAGTGGTAAAGAATTCTCCTGCAGTGCAGGAGACATGGGTTCAATCCCTGGATCGGGAAGACCCCCTGGAAGAGGAAATGACAACCCACTCCAGGATTCTTGCCTAAAAAATTCCATAGACAGAGGAGCCTGGCGAGCTACAATCCATGGGGTCACAAGCAGTTGGACTTGACTGAGCATGCATGTTCATATTTCAGGTTGTGTTCAGAAGTATGAAGTTAGAAATCAAAGATCCACTCCAGCCACTTTCCAGAAAATTCCAGGGATTGGCTCTTTTATTTCTTAATCCTCAGGTCCTTAAAGTTCCATATTCTTCTGACATCATCAGTTGAGAATTGCAATATTGACCCTTTGGGGAAGTGTTAGCATTTGTTATACAATTTTGACAGAATTCTCAGCATGCTGTTTGCCCGGACAATAACATCACTTTCTGCTTGATTTTCCCGTATTTTAAGTACTTTATAAACACAGCCCTCTACATCTGTGAGTTTTGTATTTGCATATCTAACCAACCTCAGATCAAAGATACTTGAAAAAAAATTCCCGAAAGTTCCCAAAAGCAAAACTTGAATTTTCCATATACCAGCAACTATTTACATAGCATGTATGTTGTATTCGGTATTATAAGTAATCTAGAGATGGTTTAAAGTACAGAGGAGGATGTGCATAGGTTATACGCCAGTACTATACCATTTTATATAAGGGACTTGAACATCCACACATTTTGGTAACCTGGATGGCAGGGATGGGGTTCCTGGAACCAATCCCCTGCAGATACCAAGGGATCACTGTAAGTTGCTGATTGAAGTCTGTTTACTGATGTGAACCCATGCAGCTCTCTAGTACCGAATTTGTGTATACTTCATGTAAGGACCACTAGCTTGTCAGATGATAATCTAAGCAGAATCACTCGGTGTGTAAAAAGTTCCTTGTGAATGTGTGGCCTGCTTTGTGGGCTGTATGATGTAGTTTAGCTCAGTGTGGTATAGCAGACTGTTTAAGTTCCACACTTCCTCAATTATCTAAGTAATACATAGCAGAAGTTTGATTTTGTATCACACAGGCCTATTACTCAGCTCTCTGAATCTCTAGTTTGCATTCTTCATGGCAATTATAAAGTCTACAGCTTGCTTCATACTTTATAAACATAACTGGAGACCACTTAAATTATTCTGAAGAAGAAACACCCATCCTGGAACTCATACTTATTAAAGATGGACCATACTTTCTAAATATTTAGTCAATTATTTAAAACAGTGGGATTAGTCCTTTTAACTTTGGCACAATGAAGCAATTATATATTGGGTTGGCCAAAAAGTTCATTCGGGTTTTCCTGTACCATCTTATGGCAAAGAAATAGAAAAACACCAAACAAACATTTTGTCCAACCCAATAAATAATGATTTTCAGCAAATCTAAGTTATTTTTCCTGCCAAAGAAGTGAATCAAATGGTCTGGTGATTTTAGACTTTGTAGATACCTAGTAAAAATAATCAGATCAGTCACCTATTTTTTAAAACTAGGTAATTTTGGCAAAAACCAATGGTATAGGAGTTTTGCTCCTTCCTTGAATCAATCATATCATTATGACCTTAAAAACATAACTTAAAAAAAGCAAAGAAATTGCATGCGAAGGATAAGATCTTTTAAAAGTTTACGTTTTATTTTCCAGATATTAATGAATGTGTATTGAATAGTCTGCTTTGTGACAATGGACAATGTAGAAATACTCCTGGAAGTTTTGTCTGTACCTGCCCCAAGGGATTTATATACAAACCTGAACTGAAAACCTGTGAAGGTAGGACTAGTTTTTGTTCTTATACCATGGACTTTGTTGCCTTTTGGAGATCCATTGGAAAAGCACAAAGATAAATTAAAGCCACTTCTTATTTTAGACAGTTGTGTCGTGTAGTTGAGGTTCTGTGATCCTGAATGACACTTGTATACACTTTATAAGCTGCTGATAATACTTATCTGCAATTGGCCTTTCAATCACCATTTATTTCACATTCAAATGCTATTTAAGAGTATCCATTTTGTATTTTCCTGCATTTGGTATTTTATTTACCAACATTTAATAGATTAAGAAAATATTAGATATATGCTATTTGAGTAAATAATTCAGAAATCACGCTTACATTTGCTCCAGATTTTCTGAATTAAAAAGATTCAGCCATGTGCTGAACATAGAGATGTGCTCAGTTATTATTTTTGGCATTCCATCTAGTCTAGGGAAAAAAATCTATCTAGACCAGCTTTATTATCTAATGAAGAATATGTGGTAGCAGTTGAGACCAAAGTTTAAAGATACATTCGTGCCCAAGACTAGTTTTTAGCAGTAATGTAGACCTATTTTTGTTTCAGACATCGATGAATGTGAATCAAGTCCTTGCATTAATGGAGTCTGCAAGAACAGTCCGGGCTCTTTCATTTGTGAATGTTCTTCTGAAAGTACTTTGGATCCAACAAAAACCATCTGCATAGGTATTTATCTTTCCAAGAATGATTTTCCTGTTTTATCAATGCTGCTGTATTTAATGTCCACTTTTATTGCAGAAGGGTTTCAGTATGGAAAAACAAAATTTTAAACTATCATTATCCCAATGTACATGTTTGAATTTTTGAGATAGATTCTGTTAATTGTCTATTAAATATCATCACCCCCTGCCCCTACAGAAACCATTAAGGGCACTTGTTGGCAGACTGTCATCGATGGGCGGTGTGAGATCAACATCAATGGAGCCACATTGAAGTCCCAGTGCTGTTCATCCCTTGGTGCTGCCTGGGGGAGCCCATGCACCCCATGCCAAGTCGGTAAGAGAAGGGGGTGCCGTGGCTCCTCTGCTCACTGGGCATTTTACTTGGACCTTTGTTCATTTAAGTTCACGTGGGAATTATAGAAGATTTTGTTCTGATGACCTCAAGGAAACATGTAGCTGTGTAGGAAATTAAGTGTCAAGGGCAATGATTGTATGTGATTTGGTTAATTCATTCTTTTCTGTCACCACACTGTAATGTAAGTTATCTGGTGTGGCTTTCCCAGATCAGCAATTCTTATTGGCTCTCTTAGGAACTTCATGATTAAGGGTCCTGAGTTTTTTACAGGCACAGGTTTTCTTCCCCCAAAAATATTGATATAAAGGAACCAGAGTTCACGACTAAAGTTATTGCAAAACTGAGGTTTGAGAGCCTTGCTAATGATTCTGTTGATTCAGTGTTTGGATATATAAATGTGTGAACTGATAATAGTGTGACTGCTGCAGGGCTTGAGCCCTGCCCGTTCTAGACTTTGTTTTCCACATTTATGTTACAGTAATGCTATAGTATGATTCATGTTTTAGGGGTCACAGCAAGACAGAAATCAAATCAGTTTGCTTCTTAGGCATCACCATAGTGAGATCTTTAGGGTATCTTTGAGCCTTTCAGAATCTCACAGATGGACTGAGCTTTATTCAAGGAGACATTTCATTCTTCTCCCTCACCTATACAATCTCAGTGACACTTCGTTGCCTCAGAATTATTCATAGCAATAAAATCAATTCCATGTTAAAGGGCCTCTGTCATGTTTCTAATATTGTGTCATAAAGTCTGGATATTGTTATCTCAGATTTGTTTTTTTGCTTTTTGTTTGTTTTTTTGATACAGATCCCATATGTGGGAAAGGCTATTCAAGAATTAAAGGAACACAGTGTGAAGGTATTTATGATTATTTATAAATCATAAATTTCTGCATGCATGAAGAAGAATGCTTGTATTAACTTGGACTGCATAAAGCTGTCATGTAACTTCCCAGTGAGAAATATGTAGCAGGGGAAAAAAAATAATGAGAACTGCCGAACCTGTAACAGACATGAATTTCACAAGTGTGTGCTCTTGCCAGTGTCAGAGCTCTATGGCCAAAGGGCAGAGCGTCTTGAAAATGATTTAGGCTGACCGTAGTTTTGAGTGACTACAATTTCAAAGTGTTATCTATGGGGAAGAAAAAAAAAAGGAAGTTTGTGATAAGGGTGCAAATCTTGCATTTCTCTTGATTTTCTCCTGGATCCTTTTGTTGTTATTGTTGTTTGTTTCATGGTTATGTATGATGAGAAAGACACACCTCTATTGCCTCATTTTTGAGAGTCTACATGGATTCTTTCTACTTTCCTGTGATTTTTCTTTTCTCATGGAGTCCCGGGTAGACAGACATAGGTCAGGGTGACTAACACAACCTGACATGACACAGCAGCTGAAAAATTTTAAAAACAGCAATTAGTCCCATATGTGGAATGAAATGAACTTTTTTTCCCTGCTAAAATAAAGAGGAACACTACAACCCCCACCCAAGAGCTTGCTTTCCAAATGATGACTGAATCCTTTGGCCTCTCTCTGGTCCAGACCCACTGTTAATAACTTATCTGACCTCAGCAGCATATTTTGGTATACAAGTGGACCCAGAGCAAAACAGCCCCAAAAAGGTACATTTCCCCCTCCCCATTTATTTCTCTTATACGGAAAGATTTAGAATTTTTTTTTTTCAACATCCCTGGCTTGGAAAGTTATTTCTTCTAAATAGAGACACAGTGTGTGTGAGTTTCTTGACTAATGCTACCCCTTTTTGGCATTAGCAAGTAAGTAAGTGCCTTTCTTTGGGTTAACTTGATGGTGAGTATTTTTCCAAAAACAGTGCAGAGAACACAATGCTCTCCCTTCAGCAAACTGGGAAGGGCTAATATGTTTGAGAGAGATGCAGTGAATGATGAACGAATGACCGTGAGCACCTTCCAGCTCTCTCCAACCCAAGCTGGAACCACCAAGGCTTTGACAGGATAGCTCGAGACCATTGCTGAGTTAGAACTAGAAAGTTACACACTTTCTTGGGACATCTCAGCACCTCTCAAAGGAGACTCTTTTGATTGGCTGCACATATTCCCCAGTGGTGGATTTTTTCTGTGCTTATCTTCAAGCTATTTCTTCTTTGCTAATTTGAAAGATCAGACTTCTGTTTCTTTTCTTAATTCCAGCCATCTGGTCTAGTAAAGCTAATTAAATGGCTTCTGGGAGCCTTAGCGCTTCCCTGATAGCTTAGATGGTAAAGAACCTGCCTGCAATGCAGGAGACCTGGGTTCAGTGCCTGGGTTGGGAAGATCCCCTGGAGAAGGGAATGGCTACCCAGTTCAGTATTCTTTCCTGGGAAATCCCATGGACAAGGGAACCCAGCAGGCTATAGCCATGGGATCACAAAAAATCAGACGTGACTGGATGACTAACACTTTCACTTTCTTTCACTTGGGAGCCTTACCTGAGATGTCCATAGTACCCAAACTTGTCTCTAAGAACTCCCACAAACTCCCTGTTTTTACAACTCAAAAATTACTCCCTGGGACTGATAGAGAAGCAATAATATCTTTGTTAATGGGTGAGCTCTGTCTGGTGGCTTTTTAAACATCCTAGAAATTCTACATGAATTATTTAGAAGCAAACTAGTTTTCTACTTACTAAGTTAAAATGGCCTTTTCAGTTGTGGGAATATGACTCCCTGAATGGAATAAAGTAGAATTGTGCTATGCAGATGTATTAACTTCGTGCTTTCTTTTTTTCTTCATAGATATAGATGAATGTGAAGTGTTCCCAGGAGTCTGCAAGAATGGCTTGTGTGTTAACTCCAAGGGATCATTTAAATGTCAGTGTCCCAGTGGGATGACTTTGGATGCCACAGGGAGGATTTGCCTAGGTAAATACTGAGCTCATTACTTTTCTAATGAACATTTCTTAACAATTATTCAGAACTCAGAAGATAGACCTGAATATTCAGTTTCAAGTACAGACACACACACATCCCAAATTCAACATTTCTATTAGCATTCATAGTGGTTTCCTTGACAAATAGCTTTCCTGACTCAGCTCTTTATTCCTTATAAATAGTAGGGAACCTGACAGTTCTTTAATGATATGTGATTATTCATTAAACTGCTACCATCACAATTATTATTCTAGAGCTCTTAAATCTGTCCTCCATATGCCATGGATGTAGAATTCTAGGTGATCAGTAAGGAGAACATTTTTGCTTAATCAGAAACTGTAGCCTTAGCCTGCTAGGCAAGCCTGCCATTAGCCAGAAAGACAGGTCTTTTCAGGAAACTCCTGTGGGTTTCAGCAGTAAAGACTGTAACAGCCTGAGTAGTGAACCTGAGGGAACGAGGCCTGTTGTCACCATCAGCCATGGTGTGACTCTCCATGACAACTGCTAGAACCCAAGTGACAATGATGTGGAAGAGATTGGACACAAAACTTTGATTTTTAGAAACCTGACCTGTGGACTCTTTGGTGGTAGATTTGAGATCCTGCAGTCATCATGTGGAGTCTTGGGCTTTTTCTGGTGTTACTGTTATGGCTTCTGACTCCCAGGAATAAAATCCTTTGGATAACTGGTTTTGGAGTGCATGACTCTGGAAATGATGCTCAGCCACATTGTGTATCTGAAACTGTGTGATCCTGAAGAGCATCTTTAGTGAAAGACCACTGTAGGTGGTTGAAAGAGTGGCATGCATTTAAAAGATACAGCTCCTTTATGAATTAGGATTAATCACCCTTTAAATGTGAAACTTTATGGTTTACAATGTAAGCAATGCAGAATATAAAAGCTGGAATTTATAACTATGGATGTCAGTTAATCCCATTTTGAGCCTTTGCATCTTTGTTTAGGAGGATTCGCAATTAATGAGAACCTTTTTCCAGGTTCTTAAGTTGAAAGATGCTTCAGTGTTTAGACTAGGATTCATTTTGAAATTAACCATCTTAATAGACACAACCCAAATGTGGAATTTCACAGAAGGCTTCCATAGCTTTCTAGCATTAAAGGAAGCCAACATTCCCACATGTACACAGAAGAATGTGCACATAAGCACATGCTGAGGTGAAGGAAATACTTGAGGAGTCAGTGGCTCTTCTTTGCTGTTTTCCCTCTCTAATCTCAAGGAAGGCAGTCCTCATTTCAGAGTTCACCATTCTACCTCTCCAAAAATGAAGTGGATCTGAGGAAAGGGTGCTGGAGCCAGCTGAGATGTTTTCCGACAATAAAGACTGCAGTTGGCTTTCAGCTAGAGTGATGTCAAGACATCATAGAGTACATGCATTGGTAATTAGCCTGGTTGGATAATGAGGAATACGTTTCCCAAAAGAGCATTGCAGGATTTCTCCGAATACTGCTGCTTCTGGGGAATTATCAGAAAATGCCTAGCATTGAAAGGATTCTTGCCACAAGAGGAGATACAAAGAAATATGAGCTGCCAGCAAGCCTTTAGGAAGCAGAAAAACCCACCACAAAGCCTTTGAGGGAAAAAAAAATGAGTTTCAGTCAATAAGATTATAGTAAATTACTGTGTGTGTCCCACTTGGCCTAACACAGGCTGGCAGTCTGAGGCAGTGGAGAGTAGCTCTCTCCTCAGCCCATCTCTGTTTGCTCCCTCGGCAGATATCCGCCTGGAAACCTGCTTCCTGAGGTACGAGGACGAGGAGTGCACCCTGCCCGTGGCTGGGCGCCACCGCATGGACGCCTGCTGCTGCTCAGTCGGGGCAGCCTGGGGCACCGAGGAGTGTGAGGAATGTCCCGTGAGAAACACACCTGAGTACGAGGAGCTCTGTCCCAGAGGACCCGGATTCGCCACAAAAGAAATTACAAATGGCAAACGTTTTTTCAAAGGTACAGTGGTGTCAGTGGTTGATTGCTCTTCTTTTCGGTCAATAGGATGCCTTTTCAGGAGTGCAGAGTTCTGCTAGCAGAATTACAATAAATGTCATCAACATGGTCATCCCTGGATCATCATCTCAGGATGCCTTCTTTGCTTTCTGAATTTTATATGGCAAAATATTCACTCCATTACGAAATTTCTTTTTCTACATCTCGGGGCTTCCTGTGGTCACTTTCCTCTCCCATCTAGTCACTATTAAGTATTATAGTAGATTTTGATATTATCCTAAAGCTAAGCATAAATGAAAGAAAAATCTTGGGAAATGTTTATGCCATCTGCGGAGGCCCTAGAGATGACCTTTATCTTGTCACCTGTGGCTCATGTGTTTGCAGTGTTCATTTGAGGTATTCATGTCACTGTGGTCCACCTGAGTATAGATAATGGTGTGAGAAACCCAGTGGCAGGGCCTCCTTGTCCAAATGCACTGAAATTCATTCCTGTAGCAAACACACTCCAGTGACTTAAGATATTTCAAATTTTATCTTCTTTTGCTAAACATAAAACCCATGTTAAAAAAAAAGAAGTCACAGATTTAATCTAATTTCAAAATTGAGTTGCCATTTTATGCACCATGATACAAGAACGTGTTTACTTCAGCATGTGGAAAAAAATCATAATTGGATACTCAAAATTCCAGTTATTCAGGGATGCCCAACTTTAGCTCCCAGTGTAGAATTTTATGTCATTTTCCCGTTGTGTCTGAGTCTACTTGTTATACTTCACAATTAAATGAACTTATAAAAATGGGAAGTGAGCATGTAAATCTTACCATCCTTAATTAAAAAGTGTTAACTTTTTTCCTACTGAGCATTTGGTTCAAGAAATCCTAGAGATAAAGCTGTACCGTCTAGAGAGACAGTATCTAGATGGCCTTCTTACATGTCTCTCAAGTAAATTCAGAGAAACTTAGGTGATTTGAATTCAAAAATTGTGGTGGTCCATTGCCAGAGAAGGACTAGATGTTCCTGAGATTTAATCTGCCAGTTCTGTCTCTCGTAACATTTGGTAGCAATGAACTTGATTCCTTAAGCTCTAGGTCTTGCTTTAGAAAGGCCCTTATAAAGGGAAACTCAAATCACATGTTACAAGTGCAGTCCCCACATACATAGGAAATATTGGACACTTTAATTGTATTAATGAAACCTTCATGTTAATTGAGAAAATATTTTAAATCAGTACTCCTTATTTAGAATGTGTTTTAAATAGTATACAGCATTTATAAATAATTTAAATTACAAATGACATCTCTTTTGAAATTATTTTTAGGTATAAAAAAAAGTGTCAGGAAGCATAAATGAATGTCTCATTCCGCTACATACTCAATTTGGTAGCTATAGGAAAGTCTATTTGAAAATCCTTTATATGCTTTACATATAGACACTAGTGACTTTAAAATTTTTATTCATCCATTCAGCAAATAGTTCAGTGTTTGGTATGTGTCAGATAGTGTTCTGGGCTTTAGAAGGCCAAATAAACCCACTCTTTACTTATTTAATAATACTTTCTAAAATGGAGATGTTTAGAAGTCTAAAACTATTTACAAAGTCCTATTTCTGATGGTCATCACATTTTTTAAATGCGTGTGACCAAGACCTTAAATCAAGCCCTTCTGTCTCCCTGGGTTTCACATGGCGCGTGGATTCCTCCTAATGGATCACTTATGGATTTGTCCCACACTTAATTTCTCTTGAAGACATCAACGAGTGTAAGATGATTCCCAACCTGTGCACCCACGGCAAGTGCAGGAACACCATTGGCAGCTTCAAGTGCAGGTGTGACAGCGGCTTTGCTCTGGATTCTGAAGAAAGGAACTGCACAGGTCAGTGAGGGGCTCTCCCTGGAGTGACACCCTTGGGCACCCTTGGTCTTTAACATGTGGCCACAAGGAGTAAAGCTGTTCTGATGCTCACCTGCTGCCTACTTACCGCCTTTGCGCAGACATCGACGAATGCCGCATATCCCCTGACCTCTGTGGCCGAGGCCAGTGTGTGAACACCCCCGGGGACTTTGAGTGCAAGTGCGATGAAGGCTATGAAAGCGGATTCATGATGATGAAGAACTGCATGGGTGAGTGCGTGACCATTGGATCAGCCCAGGGAAGAAACGAGCCAAGACGCTTGGGTGACTCATCGCCTGTGTGGGTTCTCCCTGCTCCCACAGTGTGCTGGTCTCCTGACCAGTGAGTCAGGCATTGGTCTGTGGCAGAGGGAGACTGACATACGGAAGGAATGAGGGAATTCATGCTGTGGGGTGGTAGGTGGTCTGTAGGTCCCTGAGAAGTGACCTGGAATAGACACCCTAGGGAAGAAAGAACAATTCAAACACAAGATATGTTTTAGGAGTCACATTCTAGAGTTTCTATTCATCATTTCTCTAAAAGGAGATTGATTAAGATAGTTGCATTAGGTCAGGTTCCCTAGCAACAGGCCTGAGATGGGAATATTTTTTCAGTGCTCTTAGGAGAAACCTGTAAGAAAGGGAGGGAAGCTGCTTAGGGCAGGGGAGGAATAGAAGCAAGTGTTAGGCTAGGTTTTAGCTTTAACCTGATCCCACAAGGGCCTTGGAGTGTGAAAGCACCCAAGAGTTGTCCCAACTCAAGGGCAGGAAACTGAGATTTTATACTCTCATGTCAGTTTGGCTATGAGCGGCCCCCAGCATGGGAGGGGGTATAATTTCTCACCTCCCAGCCATTTCTGAGTGAGGTGGGTATCAGTTCTCCAAGAAGGGAGCCTGTGAGCCACTAGCAGCCAGGACTTCCAGCACCTGGGTGCTGAATGCACTGACCAGGTCATGGGGGTCTGGGGCAGGACACCTTCCACATCATCAATAGGGGTCATTTCCATGTTGCAGATATCGATGAGTGTCAGAGAGATCCGCTGTTGTGCCGAGGAGGCGTGTGCCTGAACACTGAGGGAAGTTACCGCTGTGAATGTCCCCCTGGCCATCAGCTGGCCCCCAACATCTCGGCGTGTATAGGTAAGGAGGAAGACCACTGACCTGGGGCCAGTCATTCGGCCCACATCCTAGTCAGAGTCAGAGGCTGATGGCTGCATGTTTGCTGTTCTTATTTTTAAACAGACATCAACGAGTGTGAACTAAGTGCACACCTCTGCCCCCATGGCCGCTGCGTGAACCTCATAGGAAAGTACCAGTGTGCCTGCAACCCTGGCTACCACTCTACCCCTGACAGGCTGTTTTGTGTTGGTAAGTTCTGTAGCTTATGCCATTTCTTATTTTCTTTAGTCTCTTTCTAAAGCACTTAAGCCATGTTCTCTGAGTTCCATCTCCATCACTAGTTGCTTTTACTTAATGTTTCCAGTTTTCCTGGAAGTAAAAGTCTTCTCACGGTGGCTTATGATCTTTGGATCTGGCCTCCCTCATCTGTTTAAAGAACCAGTTCAGTGACGACTGTAGAATGTTTTAGCTCCAGCAAGTACCGTCTGACCCACACTGCTCTAACTAGTGAACGGTAGCATATGCTTTGTTTCTGCATGTGCACACCCAGGCACATCAGCAAGTGATTACCGACTGCCTGAAATAAGCGCAGTCTGATGAGTGCTGGGAGAAAGACAAAAGGCACAGGGTGTGATCTCCGCCCTTAGGTGGTTTGGAGCAGCTGAGATTCCAAAGAATAATTATTGGGAAGAAGACCATAGTATGTTTATAGCTCACAGAGCAATAGAAGCCAGGTCTGGTACTCCTTAAAAATGGAGTTTTGTGGGACAGGCATTTTGCTTTGTGGCTGCCCTGGGGAGGTTTAGTTGTACTGGGAAGACTGGCGCAGAAAGCCCTGTGGCTTTATTGTGCTCAGAGTCAAAGTGAAACCTTGTAGAAGACCGCCAGTTTTTGCCTGCGTTGGGGTATACCCCTTGTGGAACTGCCAAGTCTCACAGGGTTTCCACCCAAAATCATAAATCAGTCCAGATTCTTCTGACTCATGGCCCTGAGCAACTCAGAACTCCAACTCAGGCCCTTGACGGGGATTGGAACTTCAGCCAAACTGAGTGTCAAGTTTGTGATGGAATCTGTGACCCAGAGAATTTCACCCACCTGCCCACTGTTGTCACTGAGGTGTGTTCTAGCATCCAGTACTTCTCCTGCATTGCACGTGGCACACCATATATTGTATCATTAATCGTTCATCTAACTCCCCAACTACAGCCTAAGTGTTATAAAGGCAGTAAGTATGTCCATCTCATTCACTGTTAGGGTCTCATCTCTAGCACACGGTTCAGTTCATTTCAGTTCAGTCGCTCAGTCATGTCTGACTCTTTTCAACCCCATAGACTGCAGCACACCAGGCTTCCCCATCCATCACCAACTCCCGGAGCTTACTCAAACTCATGTCCATCAAGTTGGTGATGCCATCCATCCAACCATCTCATCCTCTATCATCCCCTTCTCCTCCCGCTTTCAATCTTTCCCAGCATCAGGGCCTTTTCCAATGAGTCAGTTCTTCAAATCTGGTGGCTAAAGTATTGGAGTTTCAGCTTCAGCATCAGTCTTTCCAACAAATATTCAGGACTGATTTCCTTTAGGATGGACTGGTTGGATTTCCTTGAAGTCCAAGGGACTCTCAAGAGTCCTCCAACACCACAGTTCAAAAGCATCAATTCTTCAGTGCAACGCTTTCTTTATAGTTCAACTCTCACATCCATACATGACTATTAGAAAAGCCATAGCTTTGACTAGATGGACCGTTGTTGGCAAAATAATGTCTCTGCTTTTTAATATGCTGTATAAGTTGGTCATAGCTTTTCTTCCAAGGAACAAGTGTCTTTTAATTTCATGGCTGCAGTCACCAACTGCAGTGATTTTGGAGCCCAAGAAAATAAAGTCTGTCACAGTTTTCATTGTTTCCCCATCTATTTGCCATGAAGTGATGGGACTGGATGCCATGATCTTAGTTTTCTGAATGTTGAGTTTTAAGCCAACTGTTTCACTCTCCTCTTTCACTTTCATCAAGAGGCTCTGTAGTTCTTCACTTTCTGCCATAAGGGTGGTGTCATCTGCATATCTGAGGTTATTGATATTTCTCCCAGCAATCTTGATTCCAGCTTATGCTTCATCCAGCCTGGCATTTCACATGATGCATATAAGTTAAATAAGCATGGTGACAGTATATAGCCTTGACGTACTCCTTTCCAAATTTAGAACCAATCTGTTGTTCCATGTCCAGTTCTAACTGTTACTTCTTCACCTGCATCCAGATTTCTCAGGAGGAAGGTCAGGTGGTCTGGTATTCCCATCTCTTTAAGAATTCCCCACAGTTTGTTGTGATCCACACCGTCAAAGGCTTTGGCATAGTCAATGAAGCAGAAGTAGATGTTTTTCTGGAACTCTTTAGCACACAGTAAGTGTGCAGTTAATATTTGTTGAAGGAACCAAATGATACAGAGATTTGCAGTTGCCCTAGAATGCTCTTATAATTTTGTATTTTGTTTTGGTTTTTACTTGACTCATACATATCTGAGAAATTCAAACATGGGCCATCATCACACAGAGGAAGGTAATATTATTTTCCTTTTTCTTAGACATTGATGAATGCAGCATAATGAACGGTGGCTGTGAGACCTTCTGCACAAACTCTGAAGGTAGCTACGAATGTAGCTGTCAGCCAGGATTTGCACTGATGCCTGACCAGAGGTCCTGCACAGGTAAGTAGGTTTTAGCTTCATGGAAACTCAATAACAGGTCCCTACGTGGAGTGGTTCAGGGCCTGGGCTTTGGAGTCAGACAGTCCTGAGTTCCAGTCTTTATTTTGTCACATAGTTTAGCTGTATGTCCTTGATGAAGATCCTTGACATCTGATTCCTCATCTACAAAATGGGTTCAGATGGCCTGTATGGAAGAATATGTATAGCATTTAGCATAGCACCTGGCACATGCTCAGTAAGTACAATATAAAATAGATTTTCTTCATTGATTAGAATTTTGAAGAATCTGATCTGATGGCCTATTTCAGTGCTACTCAGGGTATGTTCCCTGGACCTACATCAGCATCACCAAGAATATGTTAGAAAAGCAAAGTCTCAGCCTTCCCTCTGCACCCACACCTACTGAATCAGAAACCCCTGTGGGTGGATCTCAGTAATCTGTTCTCTCAAGCCTTCTAAGTGATTTTGGATGCATGCTAAAATTTGAGAACTGCTGATATAATTTATACTTCCTGCTGTATCACCTGGGCTAGAAGAGCCATGTAGTCAGAGATGGAAAATGAAGTGGGTAATATAAGTTTTAATCTTGGCTCAGGTTAAGAAGAAAATTTAGGTTTGGGAACCACAATTATGTTATTGGACCTAGTAAAATCTCCCTTAAAATCACTAGGTTATAAAAATTAAAATTTGAAAATAGGTATTATGCTAAACGGAGAAGGCAATGGCACCCCACTCCAGCCAGTACTCTTGCCTGGAAAATCCCATGGTTGGAGGAGCCTGGAAGGCTGCAGTCCATGGAGTCGCTGAGGGTCGGACATGACTGAGCGACTTCACTTTCACTTTTCACTTTCATGCATTGGAGAAGGAAATGGCAACCCACTCCAGTGTTCTTGCCTGGAGAATCCCAGGGATGGGGAAGCCTGGTGGGCTGCCGTCTATGGGGTCACACAGAGTCGGACACGACTCAAGTGACTTAGCAATAGCAATAGCAAATTATGCTAAAAGTACATCTAAGTAGATAAGCTTATTTTCAGTATTTTTTAAATCTTAAAATATCTATAAAACAGCAAATAAGAGACTTAGGCATTTAAATTTGAAAGTTAGATAAATAAGATTGATGGTCTTTCAAATGATAAGTTTATATCAGAGATAAAAGTGCTAATTAAATGATGGTCTTTTAAGAGCATGTGGACCTCCATCCTGAACTGTATGTTGTAGATCTTGAAAATGATTCTCTCTTGTTTTACCCAAGGTAACCTGATGGGATAATTTATGCAAAGCATTATTTGGATTTCAGAGCAAATAGTCCTATGCAAGCAGGCTGAGTTTACTTGACTTGTGTCAGTTAACTTTTTCATTACTGATGAATGGAACCCTTATCAACAACATGTCATCGTTGGCTTTATTCTCTGCAGACATTGATGAGTGTGAAGATAACCCCAATATCTGTGATGGTGGTCAGTGTACAAACATACCTGGAGAGTACAGGTGCTTGTGTTATGATGGATTCATGGCATCTGAAGACATGAAGACTTGTGTAGGTAAGCAAAGAAGACAGGATTTTCCAATTTGCTGGTTATTCACAAGTGCTATTGTATTACATAGACTTGTTTCAGTAGTGAATAAATCCGATGGGAAAAGTAAAAATATTTAGGAGCATACTACTAATAGTATTCCAAAGTTAGCATTCCAAGAAGCATCTTTCTTGTGACTGTGCTGTGATGCTCTAGTCAGTATGTTATATGGACTGAGCTAAGACTTGGTCAACTCCAGAGGGACATTTCTTTTATGTCTGTGCATTATTTTTGGCCATTTAACCCTCCTTTTGCTCTACCTAGAGTTTGGCTTTTCAAATGTTTGCAAGGCATCAAAATTGACTTCTGACAATAATGCAATACATTCTAGAATTGGTTGTTTTGGAGGGTTTCTATTACTGTCTTCAAATCTGTCAGACCTTTTAATGCAGTATCTAATCTGCCTTTAATTCCATTCAGTATATTTTTAATCTCAGACATTGTAGTTTTCACCTCTAAAAGTTTGATTCGGTCTTTTTCTGGTATCTTCAATGTCTCTACTTAATATGCCCAATCATTTCTCTAGCTTTTTAAATGCAGGGAATACAGTTACAATAACAGTTTTCAGGTCCGTGTCAACTAATTCTATTACCTATGTCAGTTCTAGTCCATTTCAGTAAATCGACTTTCCTTTTTATTATGGGCCATATTTTCCTCTGTCATTGAATGCCTGGTAACTTTTGATTGGATGCTGGTGGTGGTTTAGTCCCTAACTCATGTCCAGCTCTTTGAGATTGCATGCGACTGTAGCCCGCCAGGCTCCTCTGTCCATGGGATTTCCCAGGCAAGAATACTGGAGCGGGTTGCCATTTCCTTCTCCAGGGATTGGATGCTAGACATTGTAAATTTTGCCTTACTAGGTCCTGAATGTATTTGAATTCCTAGAAAAATTTCTGAGCTTTGTTTTGGAACATAGTTAAATTATATGGAAACAGATAGGTCCTTTCAAAGTCTTGCTTTGAAGCAGCAGTTGGGTTGGGCTCATTTTCTCTATTGCCAAGGCAAGATCCTCCTGGATACTCTATTCACTCCCCTATAGATGACGAGGTTTTCCAGTCTGGCTGGTAAGAACAAGTATAATTCTACACCTTCTGGGAACTCTGATGATTATTCCCTCTAATTCTTTTGGATGATGCTTCCTCCAGATTTAAGTTTCCTTACATGAATATACTGGTCACTACTCATCTGAGTATTGTTTGGGTCCTTCTGCAGATCACTGTAGTTTTGTGTGTGTGTATGCGTGTACATCTCTTTTCTGTCCTTTACTTGGCACTATGAACTCTGGCTACCCTGGTATTCTACCCTCACCTCTCCAACTCATGGACATTTCCTGGTTCCATCTGCCATACCCTCCCCTGTGCTATTGCTTTAAAACTCCCTGCACAGTAATCTGGGGCGTTTGTAGAATCCACCTAGTTTCTTTCTCTCATTGATCATTGTCTTTGTTGTCTATATTGTCCTTTTTTGTTGTTTTTATTTTAAATGAGAAGGTAAATTTGGTTCCTATTACTCCATCATGGTCAGAAACAAGAGTCTAGAATTGCAAATATTTAAATTATATCACATTTGTATCTTTTGAAAATGCTTACCAAATATTTGTGAAGTCCTCAAAATTAAAGTCATGTCATTCAAAGTAAAGAAATGAATGTCATAAAAAAAGATAATTTTTAATTGGAGAAAGTTGTAGAGTTTGTAACAATCTGCCCTTAGACTATTAGTTCATCTATCTTTTCTTTCAAAATATGGAACTAAAATGTTATCATCATGCAGTCAGCATTAAAATTTTCATCTTGCAACAGAATGTGCTGTTTTAAAAAGTTTTCTAGACTGTCAGAGAAACAGGCTCTGGTTGAGGACCAGACCTAGAGTGAATCAGTTTATTTTATTATCTGACCTCCTCCTTGTGGGCCAGATAAAAAGCCAGTCTGCAGGGTTAGCCTTCAATGTAGAAAGCATTGAGCTATGTAATTGTTATGTAGGTGAGCTATGTAAATATACTTTTATTTGTGTGAAAACATTTCATCTTTTCTATTTATTTGTCATAGTTGCTTTATCTCAGGGAGAATCTGTCAGTGATATCAAACAAATGGTTACATGTATTAATAATATCTGTATTTTACAGATGTCAATGAATGTGATCTGAATCCAAATATCTGCCTAAGTGGAACCTGTGAAAACACCAAAGGCTCATTTATCTGCCACTGTGATATGGGCTATTCAGGCAAAAAAGGAAAAACAGGCTGTACAGGTATGTTTCTTCCAACTGAACAATAAAACCTTTAGTGGGTAAGAGATTGCTACCATAATTATAGATTAATATATGTTTTAAAAACTATTAATATTTTAATTGCACTATAAAGCATTTTTCATTAACTTAGCCTGCACTTCTTTGAAACTTGTCACATTTTAGATTGGATCTAAGCTGAGGGTTTTTTTCCCCTTTACCTATGAAAAAAGGCATATGAGAAAAATTGCCACCATAAATAACTCTATAAATATCAACATTTTATGAGGTTAAAAATAGCATTTTATGTCAAAGTAGTTAACATGATAATTACTAAACATTCATATCTCTTTCTTAAAGCCAACTTTTCCCAATAGCCTCCATTGTCAACTCTTTCTTTAATGTTTTATAAGTGAAATTACTTTTTGAAGAAACACATCCTACAATTCATATATTTCATCAGTTCTCATCAGTCTTCAATCATTTTTAAATTAGTGTGCTTTTGATGCATTAAATCGCTTTAGCCCTATAGATTCCTGCAGATCTCATGAAGTGGTAATTAAACCACTTGCTTGTTTAATAGCACAAAAGAAGGTCTTTTCACAATAGGAGATTATTCAATTAAACATCAAATGGAGGAAGTCACTCTGAGTGAATAATGTTGTTTCTAAGTGTTAATTGATTTTCAAATTTGAGGCAATGATGGAGTAGTACATGGAATAATAAAGTTTACTGTAGTCACCTATAGTAATAAAACCAGATTATGGGCTATAGTGTAATTTAAGACACAATGAAGGGACTTCCCTGGTGGTCCAGTGGTTAAGAATCCACCTGGCAATGCAGGGGACACCGGTTTAATCCCTGCTCCAGGAAGATCCCGCATGCCATGGGGCAGCTCAGCCCAAGCACCACAACTACGGAAGCCCATGCGCCCTGGAACCCGTGCTCTGCAACAAGAGAAGCCCCGCAATGAGAAGCCTGCTGGCCTCAATTAGAGAGTCCCTGCTCTTCGCAATTAGAGAAAGCCGGTGTGCACCAATGAAGACCCAGCGCAGCCAAAAATACATAAATTTTAAAATAAAATAGAAGAACCACACATGATAGAGACCATGATGGGCTTGTATTAGTTAACTGCATAATTTCTTTTTACAAATAATAGACTTTAATTTCAAAAGCCAGTTTGGTAAGCCACTGTGACTTAAACATTAAAATATTTGCTGATTGGTGATGTTAATTGATGTTAGTTATATCAATCTTTTTCAAGAAAGTTTCCAATATATGTGTTATCATTTTAAACTGTTCAATAATGTGATTTCAAAAATACAGATATACAGATGTCACCAATAAATTGCTGTTCATTCAAAAATGACAGATTTTAGCCAAGTTATAAAAAGAAGCATGTAGCTAGAATGCTTTCGTGTCACTATATCAGTCTCCGTATGAAGCATGACTAGGGTTCCGTTCTGTTACATGGCACAGAGTTTAAAATCTCTAGTCCTCATGTGTTCCCTGGGGTACAAATGATGCTTATATCAGCATGTGTGTGGTTCAAGATTTATTTTTAGCTTTCAGTAACAATTTAAGACTTAAGGTAAGGGGTGTTGGTCTGGTAGTGACACAAGGGAAGGTAGGACGGTTGTGTATTTCATTTTACCTAGTAGAGGCTAATACTGTTGTTTGGCCAAGTTGAACTCACCGAAATTCAACCCAGAGAACCATGATACTTATGAAGGCAGACGTTAATTCAATGGGACAGTCTTCATTCCCTATAAGAAAAAGATCTCTAGAATTTCATACTCTAAATTCCAGCTAAAGAGGCCTGTGCAGAGGCTGACTGTTTTAGATCTCTTACCATGAAGAAAGCTTAAATTTTCATGCAACATTAATATCATTTTAGGTAAATAAGGTATAATGTATGTAATGTCCTTGGCACAGTGCTTGGCATATAGCATCTGGTCACTAAATAGTAGTTATTGTTGTCATTATAAAATGAGTCACATAGACGCAGTGTCTAAGGCCATTTTAATTAAAAACATAACTTCTAGTCTAGCAGAATTCTGTGCTACTATTTACTAAGATGCTTGAAATCAGTTTAAAGAAGGAAAATCTTACTCTGTATGTTAAAAGGCTTGTTTTTTGTAACTGAGTTTATACAGACATTAGGCTATAGTTACAAGAGCTGTGTACTCCACATTAAATGAGATGACCCCAGTTTTACATTAAAAACAGCAGTCTTTTAGTAAATCGCATAAACAGAAACATGGATTTGAAGTCCAAGAAATATTCTGTATTTCCCCCAAAGGCCAGCATCCCCCTTCCCACTTCAAATTATAACCTAAAATGATTTTTCAATTGCATAAAATTCAGCTAGTACTGTAGGGAGAAGAATTGAATTTCATGGCCCTTTTGATATTACAGTAGCATGGCATGTGATATTCTCATGTAATGGAGTAGAATTCTGAATTTTCTTCCTAGTTCTTTTACTGGTTCAGGAGCTTTGGGAAGATCACCAGGGTGCTCCATAGTTATGCAAGTGTTCCCCTTGGGTTAGAAGCTCTGCAGTGGAGGATGGAGGAGAGGGTGCCTTAGGGCAGGAAGGAAAAGAGGTTCTCTGTAAATCCTGCTATTAACAACCAAGGGTATCACATTGGATTGGAAATGACTTACACAAACAGGAATTGGCAGCAAGTTTGGTATACTTAAAAACAAGTTTTTTAAAATCTGAGCCAAAATGTTTTTGTTTTTTTTTTTAATCCCATCTAACTGGGACTCTTTTAGCCTGCTATTAGTTTAAAATTAGTGTCACTTACAACTTAGAATACCATCAGGTTACCTTGGTGATAGTACGTTAAAGAAAAGTGTTTATAATGTCCCAGGCAACTAATGTAAATAGAGATATGTATCTTGCCTAATGGGATAAGCCCTGCAACAAATCACAGTGAAGAACAAACCTGGAAATATATTTTGATGATAGATAAAAGAAATATATCTACTTGTATTTCTGTACATGTATAATAAGTATATGTATATTTTAAAGGAGTACCTTGTAAAGGAGTCATAAAAATATGTATGCTATTTCATAGGAGGAATTTTGTTTTATGAGAACTTAAAAAATGTCCTCTGGGTTCCATTACAGCTTTGTCTAAATATTTCAGCTCCCCTGTCATTACTGATTGTTTCCATTTTAACAAATAAACATGTTTTTCCCCCCAATCACTTTAGCAGTGTTCAGAATCCACCCACTGACTTACATTCCCAGCCCACACAGATGTTAAGGGTTTCTTCTTGCTCCTTAAGCTTTGTTCAAATTGTGGATAAGGCTGAGGGGAACGTTCAATTTAAGGAAAGGAGAAGAGACATTTTCTTGTAACCTAGAACATGGCTCTTCAATCCTTGGCTTATGGGGGCTGGATTACAGGTTTTCCTGTGGTCCACACATACAAGGAATGTGTATTCTGATTCTCATTCTGATTCTTCTGGTTCTCATTCTGATTCTTCTGGTTCTCATTCTACACAGTTGTGATCAGACAACAGTTTGGAAGAAGGAAAACTGGTTTTCTGCTAGGTGCCATCCTTGGTGGCTCCTAGCTTTCTCATGCTAATCTGTTAGAATCACCTCCCATCACGTGCTTACTCAGTCAGTCAGTGAGTAAGGCATACAATTTTTTTGGAATATCAGTTATTTTATTTAATTTATTGGAGTATAGCTGCTTTACAGACATGCGATTAAAATCAGGATTGTTTTCAGTTAAAATAGCGTGAGTAATTCAATATTCTGTAATGGTCCATAGGAGAAAAGAATATTAAAAAAAAAAAAAGAGTGGATATATGTGTATGTGTAACTGATTCACTTTGCTGTCCACCTGAAACTAATACAATATTGTAAATCAACTATACTCCAATAAAAAAAAATTTTTTTAATAGCGGGATTGCTGGGCAATTCCATTTCAGTCTTTCTGTTTTTCATAGGAGACATGTTGCTGTGGGTGTAGTCCATGAAAGAGAATCATATACTTCAAAACCACCAGCCCCCAGTGAAAATTTGCCCTCATTTCCTTCCAGCTCCTTATCACTGCTAATTGTCCTCCACTGGCTGGTAGCCTGTGAAAACTCCGTGGGTGTTCAGTTAAATAATCTTGGCTCAAATTTGGGTCCAAATTGAAAAATCCAAGTAGCCTTCACGTTTGGCCTCTCCATTCACTCTAAGGTCCTCTTCCCCACCGCCTCCCCACAGAGATTCCACAGCGTACCAGCCCTGCTGGACTCGATGCCCAGAGACTGACCCCCACATGGCAGAAAAGCAAGCATTTGAGTGGGTGACACAGGCTCTCCTGACATGGCTGTCCAAGGAGGCCAGAGCAGCTCAGAGCACAAGCTCTTTCTCAAATGTCAGATTCAAGTGGAACCCACCCAGAACCTGGGCATGGGGTCTGCCAGACCACACCCTTGCTCTTCACAAGAGCCACGCCAGCGGGACCTTGGAGTCTCTGTGAGGGAGCTTTGGTGGGGTGAAGGAGGTTGCAGTGTCAGCCCTAAATTTGAATTTCTGTGCTTTTCTTGGCTTGTGCTTAATCTTAAAAAGGAATTTTCTGTCTGGAGCAAACTTGTGGGGGAAAGAGAACACTTGTGCAGAAAGAGATGTTCTTGGCAAGCGTGTGCTTTGTTTCCTTCATATTATTGAAGAGTGTTTGAATATGGTGTTTTTGTTTGCTTCGTTCCCTTATGACTCAGTTTCCCCTTCTGTTTGCTTTTACAATGAAGTACAGTCTTAGGCCCAAGTCTTCCATGCAAGCAATTAATAAATAATAGTTAGTGTGTACACACACATACACACACACATGCAGAAAACTTTTATTCAGTGATGCCTTTAGACTTTATGACCAAGTCTTTTTAATTCATTTGTTGTAAACCGGTAGTGTAAGCTATTGAGATAATGACTTACACAAAGATTCACAAAATAGAAAACTGAATATGGCCTCCTGAGTTTCTCTCTCTCCTTCTATTCCAAAGCCCACGATACATGGCCTCCTCTTGCAAACATAATTTCTTTTTGCCCCAAAAACATTGTGGTGAAACTGCAAATATTTTCTTGCATTAGAAATTTATGATTGTATATTGTTAATGGTAAAAAAAAAAAAAAAAGGAGACTCTCCTTTTAAAAAAAATAGATATTTTCTTAATAGAGATTAAATATGGAAGGTAAAAAACCCACATGAAAATATTATCTTTGGTCATTAGAAAATTGCAAAGGAAAAGATAACAGGATTACTATATTGACAGGCTATGGATCATCTCTGAAAATTGTACTTAGCAGAAAAGATGAGTGAATATTTCTATAAGTCTATTAATACTCAACCAAGATATCTGAAAGCAGACTTCTCATCAGGACTTAGAACAAAGTCCTGATGTGACTGAAGAAATCAGCTTGATATAAGGCAGCCGTGGCTGAAGACAAAGAGCATCAAACAGGGGATGGGAAACTGAGTCCCAGGTGCTTCGGGCTCTTCTCACTGACCTTGGGGCCATGGCAAGTTCCCATGCCTTGGGGGACCTCTGTTTCCTCCTCTGAGAAATTGGGGATTAGGAAAGTCATATCCTAAGTTCTTTGCACTTAGAAAATTCCTTGATTCTTTAACATCTGGAGGTTTCAACTCTTAGGCAATGGAAATTCATTGTTTCTGCCTAACTCAGAGATCAGGACACATAAAGGAGGGCCATTAAGGCAGGACACTGCAGGGAGTGATCATCTGAGGAAGAAAGAAGTGTCCCTGGCCCTACCTGGGAGCCTGGAGTTCAGGCTTACTTTCTTGAATTCCCTGCTTATTTACCACTATTATCCCTCAGCTGGCCCTCCTCCTCATTTCCTTGGAATGTGCCATGCTCAATTAGTCAGTTGGTTAAAGCTCCCAGTCACAAGTTTAAAGCTGCCTGGTATGTGCCTCCCTTGACCTGCCTTAATAACTCAGTAGGTTCATGTGGCTGCCAAGGTTACTTTAAAATTCACCTACACAATACATTGTCACTGTAAGGACATTCTTCCAGGCATGTTTTCATTTCACTTATTAGTGATACTGCAAAGTATTTTTGTAGGAAAAAATGGCATTATTGTATTTTGTGTTTGCTCTAGAAGCTATAAAGAAGCCCAACTATCTCAGGACCATTTCAGAACTGCAGATGGAGCATTTGGCAAATAGCATGCTTCCAAACACTTTCAAACCATTTAATTGGGCTTCTTAAGTAAACAAAAGGGTAAACATTAGTTGCTTGCCCAGTTTTTTCATGCCACTATTCAAGTGATTGCTAAAATTCTTGCAACATTTCATATGCCAAGATTCGCCTTCTTGATCTAAGTTTTGTGTTAAATGTTCATTTCCATATAGAGTCATAGTATCCATCCATACCTAGGAGCTCTTGTTCTTAGTTAATGAAAAAGTTGATTATGAGGTTATAATGTCTTTCAGTATATAGTGGGTTAATTTTGGGAAATAAGATTCTGGTACCAGTTCCAATTACGATCACCAGCTCCTTGTCTTACTTTTCAACTCAAGTTCTGACAACCATCTACCTGGAGATAGTGTCAGATTCCACAGGTTAAGGGATCAGTCCCATACAATTATGCCCACTTCAGATGCCCATTACAAGTCTAGGCTGTTTGTTACGTAAGCTTCTGACCAACTGGCTATAAATCAGAAGTTCCTATTACTCCTTCCTTAGGTTTGATTAACTTGCTAGAGTAGCTCACAGAACTCGGGAAACCAGTTTATTCATTTGATCTATCGGTTTACTGTAACAGTGTATAGGGGGTTCCCAGATGGCGCTAGTGGTAAAGAATCCACCAGCCAATGCCGGAGATGCAGGTTCAGTCCTTGGGTGGGGAAGATCCCCTGGAGTAGAAAATGGCAACCCACTCCAGTATTCCTGCCTGGAAAATTCCATGGACAGAGGACCGTGGCAGGCTACAGTCCATGGGGTTGCAAAAAGTTGGACATAACTGAGCATGAGCACAGCACATTAACGTGTGTAACTCAGGAGTAGGCTTTCCATACTGTTCATGGTGAGTTGGACCATAAAGAAGGCTGAGTGCCAATGATTGATGTTTTCGAACTGTGGTGCTGGAGAAGACTCTTTTGAGAGTCCCTTGGACAGCAAGGAGATCAAACCAGTCAATCCTAAAGGAAACTCTGAATATTCATTGGAAGGACTGATGCTGAAGCTGAAACTCCAGTACTTTGGCCACCTGATGCGAAGAGCTGACTCACTGGAAAAGACCCTGATGCTGGGAAAGACTGAAGGCAGGAGGAGAAGGGGATGACAGAGGATGAGATGGTTGGATGGCATCACCAACTCAATGGACATGAGTTTGAGTAATCTAGCAGTTGGTGATAGACAGGGAAGCCTGGACTGCTGCAGTCCATGGGGTATCAAAGAGTTGGACATAACTGAGCGACTGAACTGAATCAGAGATTGGTACTCTTGGCAACCAGCCGGCATCCTGAAGTGCTTTCCAAAAACTGCCCCATTAACATAACAAAAGACACCTTGATCACTCTTAGCACTTCGGAAATTCCAAGGGTTTTAGGAGCTCTGTGCCAGAAACAGGACAAAGACCTAATATGTATTTCTTCTTATAAATCACAGTTATCACAGGAAGCAAAAAATATTTGACTTTATGCTTTATATTCTCTTCTATAACACTTCTGTATTACAGAATCTATCTTGACTACATTTGGAAATGGAATTTTGAAGAATGGAGAATTTTTGAGAATTTAGAGTCTTTTAACAATGTGACCTTAGACTGGTTCTTGTTTTACTGAAAAATCTCTTTTGAATTGATTTGAGTTTTACAAGAAATATTCAAGAAGACTTGGGTCCCAAAGTGCTAGGACTCAAAAAAGATGGTTCACACACAGCCTTAAGGAATATTCTCTATAAATGCTTGAATTAGCAATACCTAAAGTGAAACATTTATAGAAATAAAGTGTGATTAAATAGTACAATGTTTTACATTTTTTTTTGATTTTTGATTTAAAAAAATTTTTTTTTAATTTTATTTTTAAACTTTACATAATTGTATTAGTTTTGCCAAATATCAAAATGAATCCATCATAGGTATACATGTGTTCCCTATCCTGAACCCTCCTCCCTCCTCCCTCCCCATACCATCCCTCTGGGTCATCCCAGTGCACTAGCCCCAAGCATCCAGTATCGTGCATCGAATGTTTTACATTTTAAAAATAAAATATATTTCGTTTATAGAATAGGATTGAAACGTTTTCTACATGCCAATATTGTATTCCTTTGTCTATATAAGATACGAAAGCAATGTGCATCATTTCTCTATAGTTAATTTAGTGAAAATGTTGGGAATAGAAACATATGACCATGAGCATTAATAGAATGTTAGGCAGCTCACTCTATTTTTTTAAGATCTTCAACTGGAATGAGGTTTCATTTTGTTTTGCAGTAATTGGACACTTACATTAAAATAATGGAAAATAGTTAAAGTTAACAATAAGAAGTAGCATCATATTGTTCTTTGTATCTTGAAATTTAAAATCATTCATTTTAAGTAAAGTATGAATGTCAGTGGTGAATCGATCTCTGTTACACTGTCAGAAGTGTAAAAGCAAGTCAACTTTTGAATATTGCTGAGTTATTTAGCATCTGTGCTAAACTTTTTTTTTCTTTTTAACTCACTGGTTATTTTCCCAGACATCAATGAATGTGAAATTGGAGCACACAACTGCGACAGACACGCTGTATGTACCAACACAGCAGGAAGCTTCAAATGCAGCTGTAGCCCCGGGTGGATTGGAGACGGCATTAAGTGCACTGGTGGGTTGGAAAAAAAAAGAAATTGCTTCGTATAAACTGCATGGATTATAAATATAAAAATCTCAGTCCTGTAAAGAAAAATTTAACATGTGTATTATTGATTTTAAATGTCACAGTTTCTGTTCGTAATGACATGTCACCTCTTTCCTTAAGACCTGGACGAATGCTCCAATGGAACCCACATGTGCAGCCAACATGCAGACTGCAAGAACACCATGGGCTCCTACCGCTGCCTCTGCAAAGAGGGGTACACGGGCGATGGCTTCACTTGTACAGGTATGCTCGTGTTGGAAACAGCTATGTAAAGGGCAGTCAGAAAAGCAAGGTGCTCCGTGTCCCTAAGACAGACCATCATTTGTTTTTTGAAGGCTGGGTCATTTATAGACAATTTGGAAGAGAAAATAGTTATTTGAAATGACATTCCTGTGGAATGGAAATTTGTAGCTGAATCAATCAGGGAGATCTCAGAAACTAAATATATATTTACATAGATATATACAGATAGATAGTTGATATATGTGTCATTGTATGTAATGATGTCATGAGTTTAAAACAAATCATGCTACCTTTTGTAAACCTTAGCCTTGATATTTTTGTGCCTGTGTGTCACTACTGACTTGTTTTCAATACTGAATCCAAGAGTGAACTTGATGCAGGAACCTTTGTGAAGAAAAGAAATAAGATGTTCTGGAGCAGATCATCAGCATATATTTTTTTTCCCTCTAGCCATCATGGTGATCATTCCACATTGGTATAAGTAAGAACTTCATAACTGCTTTGAAAGGAATTCATTTACTTCCAGTTTTACAACATATTAATGACATCTTCTTCTCAGTGCTAATGCATCATCATAGAATTAATGTGGACTGTCACATATATTTAAATATATATGATTAGAAGCATTGTATAAAGAGATGATACACTTATCATGACCATATGTATACAGACAGCATTTTTTAAAGTCAGGGCACAGGCATTAAATACGATACTGAGGAGTATTTCTCGTTGGCCATTAGGTAGCATAGCTGCTTATACGACCTGAAGCATTAATTTACCCTGAGCACTCTGCTCACAAGAAGTCATTTAAACATAAAAATGGCTGAGGCCCAGTAAGTGATTTGCCTGGATTTTGTTTTAACTCACTAAAAGTTTCATCGTATTTGAAATTGTTTTTGCTTAACCCAGTAAAGTTTTGTCATCACAAACCTCCCATCGCTTTCTAGAAAATACTCCAAGTTTCATGTACCAGGCATGTATGGTTCGTGTGTCTGATGTTTAATGACTGTGATTATTAGCAAAACTCAGAAGATATTAAGTAGATAGGACTTTTTGGTCTCCTTAATAGCTGCTATTCTAGGTCTTTTGCTGCCCATCTGATTTGAGCCTGGATTTTGAGAATCAGGCACAAACCATGATATGTTATTTCCTGCCATGGATATATCCTCACGTTGATTATCCTGCTTGCAGAAGCCTGAATGTGAATGATCCCTTTAACTTATTACCCACTTTACATCATTAGAGATAACCTAGCATTCAGGATTCTGTCTCTGAACCCCATGTTCACTATATATTTAATACTGGCATTCAAAAGAGAAAAGTGAGTTTCAATGTTTCAAGTAGAAATTATGATAACACTAGTACCTTCTGGAAGTTCACAAGTATAAAAGTTCTCAGACCTGAGCAATCAGAAAGCTCCTAAGAAGAGTAACTTGTGTTTCTTTCTGGCTATAGATCTTGATGAGTGCTCTGAGAATCTAAACCTGTGTGGCAACGGCCAGTGCCTTAACGCCCCAGGAGGATACCGCTGTGAATGTGACATGGGCTTTGTGCCCAGTGCTGATGGGAAAGCCTGCGAAGGTAACTGATGGGGATGCTGCTGTGGGCTTTGCAGGGCCGGATGAGATTAGGTTATTTAAACGTTCCTGGTGGTTTTTATTTGTCTGTTTTTTTTTTTTGATTTTTACACCAAGGTGTGTTTTGGCTTCCCATCTAATGTGTCAGTTCAGTTTGTATAGAGATTGGGTGTCCAGCCAGACCACTTCTTTTTGTGCAGAGAAAAATCTCAGCTTCTTGGCCCTAAGCTTCTTCACATCCAACTTTGGCCAGGTGGTTTGCAAGAGCACACCCATTTAGGCATAGGGAGGATGAGGATAACCAACTCAATGTAACATATTCATCCCCATTGCTGGGGGAAAGAGCTCAAAGTGCTGGTACCCTAATAGAGAAGGATTCTTTTTAAATATGGGAACACAGTTTTTAATCTCTGCTATGGTTTGGTTTCTAGAAATAAAGGTTTTAAAATACCAGCAAACTGAATGGTCTTGTCGATAGAATAATATCCTGGGTATGTCTCAGATGGTCTCTAAATATCTAATACATATAACATGGAACAGTCTTTTGCAAATCCATTCAGTAAGGGGTCCCTAGGGATAATACCGTATGTCACAACATCTCTCAGCATAAGGCTCTGTCTTTCTAAGAAGTGCTGGTCAGACAGGAAGAGTCCTGAGAACCTGCTGGCTAAGGATGGATCCCACTAGGAAACACAAGATTCTTCTCTTTTACCCACGCTTGTCAAATCTAAGCACATTATCATCCCTCATTGAGAAGAATTAGTGACCACAGTAAATTGAAAAGATTTCAGTAGAAATAAACACATGATAACGATTGACAGTAGAGTTTAAACAAGACCCTGATTAATGTCTCAACTAATAGTTGTTGCCTGTTACTAGGACATTAACTCAAAAATTAATCTTTAGCTATGACATGTATACTGATTCCCTCATATAGTTCTACCTAAATACTTTTCTTTGTTATGAAACCATTGGGTGTTCTTCACACAGTTTATATGAAGTAGGCAGAGTTTGATAAAAAAATTCCTCTGAGGCAAGAAACTAATTATGCTCTTGATCGTGTGCCTAATGCCTTGTTTACTTTTCGTACTGCAAACATCCAAGGGAAACAGGTGCTGTGCCACCTCTGGGAACAGAAATAGGCACAGTGAAAGTTTTGCTTCCCTTAATGCTATAAGGGAAGGTTTTGTTTGTTTGTTTGTTCTTAATATAAATCATCATTGGCAGAATGCTCATGGCTATTAAAAGCCAGTCTCAAGGCTGAACATGTGCCTGGGTGCACAAGCAGAATGTTAACATGAGGCAGGGACAAGCCTGGAAAATGCGTCTGCAGTTTTTAGATCTCCATCAGCAGTTGCAAACACACACCATAGTACTAGGGACACAGAGGGCTATATAAACTGATGATAAGAGTTACCACAGAGACTTTGGGGTTCTTAAATTTTTAACTCACAACAAAAACAAGAATATATAGATGAGAGCAACCAAAGAATTTAGTCTTAAGTGGCCTCATTTGGTTCTTCCTTTACAAAAGTGATGTGGACCCACATAAAACACCGTAAATTGGCTAACGTATATGTGAAATGCCTAGCCCTCTGCTTGGCATGTAGTAGGGGCTGAGAAAAGGGAAGTTCTCACCTAGGAGACTTCCTAACAGATGACAGATCATCTGAAAGCCTCTAGGAGAAGGACCTAGATTGATGTCAGATAGTGTTCATTTTCTTAACAATAACATCACTTGCCTTATTACATTAGGTAGCTTCTTTGGCAAGAACAATAGTTTAATTGCTCCCCCTTTCCATTGTTCCCCAAGATATCGATGAGTGCTCTCTTCCGAACATCTGTGTTTTTGGAACTTGCCACAACCTCCCTGGCCTCTTCCGCTGTGAATGTGAGATCGGCTATGAACTGGACAGAAGTGGTGGGAACTGCACAGGTAAGGCTTCCATTCGCACCGAGATCTGCTCTCAGGCATCCCAGGGGACCCAGCTGCTGGTGTCTTGCGGGAACCATACAAGGTTTTTCATGGAGTTGCAAAAGAAAAGCAGGGAGAAGCATTAGGAACCACAGAATAAGTTTCTTCAGACCTGGCACTGATTAGATGTGAGGGTGCAGAGGAAAAAGTTGAGGAGAGCTCAAAGTGCAGTCAGCAGCCTAAGATACAAGTTTGTGGCTACAGAGGCATGTTCCTGTAGTTCCTTTTCTTCTTGGACACATTTTCGGAGAGTTTCCTTTTGCAGGCTGTGCCCTGGGATCATGGATTTCATCTTGAACTTCTCTGCTGAGACACTCACTTCAGAGTGTTACCAGAGAATGTGGTCTGTAACAGTCAGCCACCCACTTCTAGTGTGTAGATCATTTTCTTGTGGAGCAAAGAACCCTCCAGGAATCTAAGGAAGAAGCTAGAAAAGCCGTAGAAGGCATTCTGTAGATGACTGTCCCTCGGTTCACTTCGGCACTGAGTTAAAACTTTGAGAGCCATTTTCAGGTCTTCATCCTCCTTCCATTCAATGATACTAAGGAAACAGAGTCCATTCTGTATGGGATCAGGATTTCAAGAAAACCCCAGTTTTTCCAGCTACCTAAACAAGTCATGACTCAGTGGCTCTCCAATTATGACCACCATCACCACCTCCCTGAAATTGCTCTGGATCACAGTATTCTTCCCCAGGCACCCCTTCTTTTCTTGGTTTTCCTAAAAACTATTATGACACAAAGTCAGTCTCTAGCATACTGCAGCGAGTCTCCTCTCCACGGCCATGCTTCTCCCCCGTGTCTCACATCACCACCAGCATCATTCCCTCTCCCCACCCTGATTGCTCTTAGTCTGCCCTGCCCAAGTGTTACCAGGTCCGAGCAAGAGGAGCAGAGGGGAAGGGATCATCCTCAGTCCCCTATCTCCTCTCTCTGAATCAGCTTGTCTGGTTTTGAATATTTCGCAAGTGTTCAAAATAGACAAAAGGATTACACAGGGATGGCATTTGCCAAAACCCATGTCCTAAATATCTGGAATTCCGTTTTTGGGATAGAAACTGAAAGGGAAATATTCAGCCCAGCATCAGTAACGGGCGAGAGACTCTTAGTAGGGCTGAAGGAACATGCTAAGTTTCGTGCATGCAGTCTGCGCTTGCGCTCAGCTACAGCGAGGCCAGTCCGCCCAGCGGGGGAAGCCGCAGAAGTCGCCTGCTCCGGCCGCTTCCCTGAGACATCTTGCTCTCATTTGATAAAATAACAAGCTGCACATATTAAATATATTTCCTTAAAACCTGTGTCTGAATTTTTGGTTGACCTGAGGTCACAGTAGTGTTTTGTTTTCAGTTACCTTCACTGGAATATTTTCCCTCGTTCCCAAGTTATATTTTCTCCTGATGACAAATTTGAATGTTAAATGTGTTCCAGGGGAAAGAGACCAAAGACTATGACATATTTCCTTCCTGAGGGATTTTGTTTCAGAAGTGGAAGACTATATTTCTAGGGGCAATTATAACTGGAAACTCTTTAAAAATTCGAGTTGGGAGCCCGAGATTTTGGTGCTACCGTTTTACAGTGATGCCTGCCCCACACTGGCTCAGGTAATAACTCTGGCCCTCGGTGTTCGGTTCTAGACGTTAATGAATGCCTGGATCCAACCACGTGCATCAGTGGGAACTGTGTCAATACTCCAGGCAGCTATACCTGTGACTGTCCACCCGATTTTGAGCTGAATCCAACTCGAGTTGGCTGTGTCGGTAAGATCTTAAACACCTTTCAGAGAAACACATTGTTGGTTATTTCTAAGGCAACATGGAACATTGCATTCTCAACTTCTGAAAAAAGTAATAAAATAACACAACGAAATGTAAATATTTCCTGAATCTGGTTTATATTTTCAGGTCCTTTTCTCTAGGTCAATTCCCAGTGTCTGTGTTGCGGCACTTTTTAGTTTAAATTATGGTTTTTAAACAGTTTCAGAAGTAGGTTTGAATTTTCAACCCTGACGTAGAAAGCATTTGCCTGACACTTCTTTTGTTTGCATGTGGTAAATAGATACCCGCTCTGGAAACTGCTATTTGGATATCCGTCCTCGGGGAGACAATGGAGATACAGCCTGCAGCAATGAAATTGGGGTTGGAGTGTCCAAGGCTTCCTGCTGCTGCTCTCTGGGTAAAGCCTGGGGCACTCCTTGTGAGCTGTGCCCGCCTGTGAACACATGTAAGTGGACATCCTCCTACTCATTATTATTGTTAGTCCAGCTCTGTCCAGTTCTCCTGCCTAGCTCCAGAGGATAGAAGCCACAGAGAGACGGAGCTGCTACTGGTCTGTATTCTTCAGCTGGTGGAGGGAGTAGGGGTTGAGGGGTGGAGATCATTCATTTCAGCCCTGCTGAGGAATCCCACTCCCAACGTGGGAGTCAGAATGCCTCCCTAGTTGGCTTGCACTCGAAGGTCAGGTGGGACAGGTAACATCTCATTTCTGAGTGTAAAGAAGATAGCATTATTTTAAAGAAGGTTTTCCAGACTAGGTTGCTATGCTAAGTCGCTTCAGTCGTGTCCGACTCTGTGTGACCCCATAGACGGCAGCCCACCAGGCTCCCCCGTCCCTGGGATTCTCCAGGCAAGAACACTGGAGTGGGTTGCCATTTCCTTCTCCAATGGATGAAAGTGAAAAGTGAAAGTCAAGTCGCTCAGTCGTGTCTGACCCTCAGCGACCCCATGGACTGCAGCCTTCCAGGCTTCTCTGTCCATGGGATTTTCCAGGCAGGAGTACTGGAGTGGGGTGCCGTTGCCTTCCCCGATAAAGAAGATAGCATTATTTTAAAGAAGGTTTTCCAGACTAGGTTACTTATGTCATATTTGGACACATTGATCTCTCCTCTTGTCATCTGTTGGCTGGTTTTAGAAGCTCTAGGACAGAGTGGGTTTCCCTGGGTGAAAAAGAAGCCATTGGTTAAGCAAATATAAAGTGGAAGATTGTTCCAGTCTTATGGTAAGACTTAAAAGAAAGGTTTAGAACGTGTTTTAAGGATGTAAATAATTAGTCTTTGAAAAACAAACAGCTTTCCATTTTTCTAAATGGATGCTGTATTATAACTCAGAGTCAGATACAGCTTCCAGGGCAAAAGTCAGTGGCTGCTGCTTATCAGGTATATTGAGATAGGTATTGATTCTTTCCTTGTTGAAGGGTCACTTACTCAGTTTCTCTAAGGTAATTTGTTGAGTACCTAGAAGATATACTTTGTGTGTGCAAAGGTGATAATTCATGGATAATTGGATGGATAATTCTAGTCTAATTGCTAGTTCCTACTTTCCGGGAGCATACAGTTTAGCAAAATACTACCTAAACATGAAAGCTGTTATTCAGTGTAGACCTCAATAAGAGAAGAAAGAAGAGCAGACTCAGTGTCATGAGTGGAAGAAAGAATGTTCCTGTTTCCAGTTAGCACTCTGTCACTTGCCATGCATGTAACTTTGGAGTAAGCAAGCTATTTCTTCATTCATAAGATGCCTCATAGGATTAAATGAAGTCATTCCTGTAAAGCACTCAGCACAGAAACGAATGCTTGGCAGGCACCCCTTTCTCTCCTTTCTTCAGAAACAGAAGTCAGTTCTGATTGGCAGTGCCTGGTGATAACTTGGTACATTTTTTAATTGGGGCTTGAAGGAAGGGAGTGACATGAAAGAGGAGACTTAAAAAGAATGGACGATCACAGAAAGAGGAGGAGAGAAAAATAAAATAAAAATAAAAAATAAAAGAGGAGGATAGTTATTAATAATTTCATTGATGCTGAAAGAATTAAACCAAGATGTTTAGGTGTGTGTGGCAGGGTGGGGGCAGGGGGATCAGTTCTACTAAATAAGAATGATAAGCTAAGCATTAGAAGTCTACCCTACCTCAAACTGGATCAGAGCTAGAACTGAGATCTATGCATATATACATTTATGCATATATACATATAATTTCAGAAAACCACAAGGAGGATTATCAGATTTGGAAAGACCATGACGATTATGAAAGAACTGATTTGTATAGATGCTTATCAGAATGCTATAGCAGATGAGGGTCATTCTTATCCATGTGTTCCTGTATGGATCACACTGGTATGTGGTGCTGAAAGAAATGTTTTTGAGTGAAATACTTGGATGACAGAATTACTGGAGGAAATCAAAGGACCCTGTAAAAAGCTGGTTTTGGAAACCAGGGGAATCAGTGTTGCCATCAGCAGAAATGGCGGGGCAAGAAAGCCCTCTAGTCATTAAGGAGAGGAGAGGTAACATCGCATTCAAGAAAGAACAGCTTTTCCTAAGGCTCTGTTTGGAAAAGGTTTTGGAAATAAACTGGTGAGCAGTATGTAAGGGAAGCTATGATTCCCAGGAAGTAAGACTGAACAAAACATAAAAATGGAGGAGTTTGTTATAAAATAAAAATGGAAAGAAAAATCTTTAAAAGAAAGAACAGTAGAGATAAAGAATAAAATAGCTCATAAGAACATAAGACCAGAGAGTAGGTGGAAGGTTCACAGACTGAGGACGGGAGCCTTATGTTTGGCACATGTAGAAAAAGCCATTAGAAAGCACAAGTATATACAAGGATGCCAACTTGCTTCAGTTGGGTGGGGTAACCGCCAAAAACTCCTGTAAATGAATATTTTCAGGTGATGTCTGTATAGATGCCAACTTGCTTCAGTTGGGTGGGGTAACTGCCAAAAATTCCTGTAAATGAATATTTTCAGGTGATGTCTGTATTTCTCTTGAGGATACTATTTCTAAAGAAATTTTAGATTTCAGAGAACTCAATCTGATTTTTGTTTGTTTGTTTGCTTCCGTAGCTGAGTACAAAATTCTTTGTCCTGGAGGAGAAGGTTTTCGACCCAACCCTATCACCGTTATATTGGAAGGTAATTCTGTTTCCTTTATCTTCAAGTGTGCCCCTTGGAACTTCCTTGAGTTGATTTACAGTGCTAAAGACATGCTGCTGTTTTCATCTTGATAGATATTGATGAGTGCCAGGAGCTTCCAGGGTTGTGCCAAGGCGGGAAATGTATCAATACCTTCGGCAGCTTCCAGTGCCGCTGTCCAACGGGCTACTACCTGAATGAAGATACCCGAGTGTGTGATGGTAAATGGCCCTTTTAGAATGATAAGTTCTTTCAGATATTGAGAACTGACCTCAAAAACCAGCGTACAGTTAGGCACCAGGAAAACTGAGACGCTAGCAAAATGTCTAAATGCCAGCATGGCCAGGTAACTATGCCACAGATGTGGCAGCTTGCACTCATACTAGTGATGTGGTATGTTCAGCATACCCTAAATCTCCCTCTTTTCATGGGAAAATTGGAGTGTTTGTTATCTTGAACCATAGTCCCATTTATGCCTACAGTGAATTTTCCATTCTCTTCAGAAGAGCCATTTTTATTGGAGTAGCCCAGGTCTCATTTCAGTGGCTTCTATATTCTGGGCGATTCTGGGCTCCTCGTCTTGTCCTTTACTACTCATCATTAGTACTCAGCATTTAAATGAGCCTCTCTTCCGAGGCAGCTCCTTTGGTTGTATGGTGTAAGTGATGACTCCTGTTCCTCCTGTGTTACTGAAAAGATGGAGATTATTGACTACTGTTAGCTTTCAGAGCATGTGGACCACTGACTAGTGTGGGGAAATGCTTTTCATATGTATATAGGAGTTACACACTGATTAGGGAAGAGACCTTCTTATGTCCTGGAGGAGAAATATTCCTCTGGTTTTCCAAAAGGCTTAATAGGTGACCTCACCAGTGACAACCTTGTTGAGTAGTAGTTGAACATCACAATGTATACAACACAGCTTAAGACCCATAGAGTTAACATAAATTAGAATCAACACCTGTGTTTGAAAATGGGGAAGGATGCATGATATACCTACTTCTGCAGGCTTATCTTCTGTGCTGTCTTACCATTGCACATTCATGAAGCCAGTGTTTGATGGCTTCAGGTTATATCAAATCCTTCCTGAGATTCTGTGAGCATATGAAGGACATAGTTGTCTTTCTGAAAGATATTTAAGAATTATCATTTCTCCACATTTCCATCGCTGCATGTGTTTG
The DNA here is from genome assembly GCF_027580195.1 of Bos mutus. Classification (NCBI taxonomy): domain Eukaryota; kingdom Metazoa; phylum Chordata; class Mammalia; order Artiodactyla; family Bovidae; genus Bos; species Bos mutus. The sequence continues at coordinate 46,887,258 of NC_091626.1, read as the reverse complement.
AGGATGTTGTACACTCATTTATTAAGAACTCACATCAGAAGGTACATTTTCCTTTTCTAAAACTCTTTTCCTGGAAATGCACACATCAGCACAGGCTAAGGACACTGATGAACGAAACATCCACATTTCTTATCCAGATTGCAAAGTGCCCTGAGGATGTTCTCTTCCACTATCAACATGTATATTGACCCCTGAGTCCCAGACCATTCTAAAGAGTGAAATTTCTGTATTCACATACCACTTTCTTTTTGGATTGTAGATGTGAATGAATGTGAAACTCCCGGAATCTGTGGTCCAGGGACATGTTACAACACTGTTGGCAACTACACCTGTATCTGCCCTCCAGACTACATGCAAGTGAATGGGGGGAATAATTGCATGGGTAAGTCCCAGCTTTTCTTTATAAAGCATGTTCGGTCCTCATCTGCAAAGAGAAAAAGAGCCTCCAAGCCCAGCAATTCATCCTCAGTGTTATGTTACTCATCAGAGCGAGTGCTGCTACCCTTTGCCTCCTCCCCTGTAAACCCTAAGTTTGGTCTTTTCTCAGCACCTCGTGTGGGCGGTTGGGAGTTTTCTTTAAAATGTAACGTTGGAAAATCCCAAACAAAGGTTTAATAGTACTTCTTTTGTTTGACTCTGGGTGTATCTTTATACAATGATATTTACAGCACTGACCTACAGTATTAAAACATCATGAGTCGGAAATGAGAGAATCACTGCCAAGAGAAGTGGAGAATTGTTACTAGGAGACTGGGTGGAGAGTCATGTAAAGTTTATTAAGGCCACAGCTACATAATGACTCAGTTCCGTGGCACAAAACACCAGGGAATATATTAGGTTGGCCCAAAAGTTCGTTTGGGTTTTTAGTAAGATGTTTTAGAAAAACCTGAACAAACATTTGGGCCAACCCGATATTTCTTAAAGTCCTTTTCCTTGTGGCAGCAGAGGTAGATGGAAGGTTGAGAGCCAGCTTTTACTGCTCTTATCAAAGTCAAGTTACAATACAGTTCAAAAGAGACTCCTTCCTTGAGCATCTCTGTTAGAATCTCCCTATCAGGATTTCCCCAGAGCATCACCAGTCCCTGCCTTCCTCCTCTCCTCTAGATATGAGGAGGAGCCTGTGCTACAGGAACTATTATGCTGACAACCAGACCTGCGATGGAGAACTGTTGTTCAACATGACCAAGAAGATGTGCTGTTGTTCCTACAACATTGGCCGGGCCTGGAACAAGCCCTGTGAACAGTGCCCCATTCCAAGCACAGGTGGGTTTTAGTTTCGCCATTACCAGAAAGATAACTTGGTACCTTCCCCGTGAATTGTTGGAGAAATGAGTCTCAGCCAGGGGGAGAAAAAGGGTGCATTGTCTATCTTCATAAAGAAAGATTAGCTCACAAAGGCAAATGTTGAAATTCACAGTTGATCTGGTCCTTTCAGCCGAAAATTGAGTCATAAAATATATTTTCCAGTTTATTACACAAGTTCTTTTACCAGCCTGTAGACTCAGCATATCACAAAAATATAGAAGTTGTTATTGTTAGGGAGTTTGCCATATAACTTAAAGTCTGGAAACAGTGGGCAAAGCAGTTTGACAAATAAACCATATTCCTATATTGTTTACTTACTTATTACCATCAATTTTACTTATTCATAACTAATCTTGTTCCAAAAAGAATTCAAGATGGCCCACAAAGATGCATATGTAAAATAAGAAGGCCTAATGCAAATGGAAAGCATGCATAAGAAACTCAAAGCAAGGGTAATTAATACACAAGATCCAAGCTGGGAAGGCCTGCACACTTGCCAGTGATGAGCAACAGCTTGGGCGCTACACCTTCTAGAGCTTATAGGAAGAGAGAGATGATCGAGTCTAACAGTCTCAATGACCACAGAGCAAACTCAGAACTAAAGAAAAGCACGACTCAGGGACCTCCCTGTGGTCCAGTGGCTAAGACTCTACACTCCAAATGCAGGGGGCCCAGGTTCCATCCCTGGCCAGGGGCCTATTAGTAGACCCCACACGCCACAACTAAGAGTGCATGCTCTAACTAAAGAGCCCAGACCCCCAGCCAAGATGGAAGATCCTGTGTACTGCAGCTAAGACCCAGCGCAGCCAAATTAAAAAAGAAAAGCACAACTCCTTGATATACAGAAATTTCTTCTTATATCCTCATACAGAAAAATCTATATAATGTTATCTATTTGAAAAAGGAAAGAGCCAAATTCATATTCTAAGAGTAAATGAAGCAAAAACTTTGGTGCAGTGTTCTTATATGGGAGATGATATATATCATGATGGTGTCATTTACTAATGATGATCTAGATCATCTTTATGATTTTAAAAAATTAATTAATTAATTTGCCTGTGCCAAGTCTTAGTTGTGGCATATGGAATCTAGTTCCCTGGGATCGAACCCAGGGCCCCTACGCTGCGAGTGCAGAGTCTTAGCCACTGGGCCACCATCTTTATGATTTAGAGTGAACAAACTGCCATGCAAAGTACTGATCTGAGAATTGTGTAGTATCTACTCCATTCCTCACAGCGATATGTAAAATACCCAATCTATTCTCTGGTGCTAACTGACAATGCGAAAAAACAGAAGATTCTTTTTTAGTAAAATGTACCATTTCATCCACTGCTTCCTCCAGAAATAATGTAATAGCTATCACTTAGAATTACAAGTTGTTTCCACTCTGCAAGATGTTGTTAGACCTGGGTTTGGCAAACAAGAGCCTATGGGCCAAATCCAGCCTGCCTCCTATTTCTGTATGGCCCGCAAGCTAAAAGTAATTTTGACATCTGAAAATTTTATGAACTTCAAATTTTAGTAAATAAAATTTTATGAGAATATGGCCCCACTAATTTATTTACATATTATCTATGGTTGCTTTCGTGAAATATTTGAGTAATTTTAACAAAGACTGCACAGTTTGCAAAACCTAAAATATGTACTTTTTAGCTTTTTAAGAAAATATTTGCTGACCCCGATCCTGACCGTTGGCCTTCAAATCTTTTATTATCCATTGTTAGTGTTGTCAGTTGCACGGTCATGTCCAACTTTGAGACCCCATGGACTGCAGCACGCCAGGCTTCCCTGTCCTTCACCATCTCCCAGAGCTTGCTCAAACTCGTGTCCACTGAATTGGTGATGCCATCCAACCCTCTTGTCCTCTGTTGTCCCCATCTCCTCCTGCCTTCAATCTTTCCCAAGATTATATATACATAGCTGTCATTAAAAAACCTGACGGTTACCCACACTTGATGTGTGTGTATTTACAAGTAAAAGTATATGTACATGTGTCTCTGTATATTTGTTTTTTTATTATATTAAGAAATGCATTTATATTTTCATAAACTGTTTTATTATAAAATGTACATAAAATTAGTTTTTAAATTGGATTTTACAAAGATAGATATCCTAGTATTTTTGTTTTTTATCTTGATGCACCATTGTACATACGTTCCCTTTCAGACCACTATGGAGATCTCTGATAACAACTGTCGTTTACTTTCAGAAATATCTGTCTGAGTTCTAGGTATCTGCATACTCTTAATATAAAATGCAAGAGTTCATCTTCACGTTGAATATTGGCCAAATCCAATCATGGCTTTTCATTAGCTATGCAGTCTGCACACATTTTAGGAGTCCCTGAAGTTTGGATGGTCAGTGGAGCTGGTGTGACACTTGTTGGACGTGAACACTCATAGATTAAGGAAAGAAAGCACTAGGAAAAGAACATGCTATGTTTTGTTTAAAATACTTCCAGAAACCTTTTACTAATTTTCAGTAGGTTTACCCATAAGGGAGTGGCCATCTTGAGCTTAAATTGATACCATGCCATATCAGTTATACTCATGATCAAGAATTACAGAATCTCAGAGTTAAAGGGAACCACAGATGACATTTAGTGCATCCTTAATTAACAAGTTTGATGAAAATTCATGTCAGGGGGAAAAGGACAAAGGGTCAGGGGAGGGAGAGGGAGTAAACAAAAGAACTGCAGCAAAAATAATAATCCAGCTCCAAAAATTAGAGTAATGAGGTTCAGTTGGTTGTTTGACATGAATGAGTCATTAACAGACCTGAAATCAAGAATTTAGCTACATTTGCTATTGTTATCCCCAGTCTGCCAAGGAAATGGCTTTTGTACACATTCGTTAAATCCTAGATTCCTTAATACAGAGTGGAAAGAGGCACTCAGACCAGTCCCAGGTTTCAGAGCTGAACAGCATCCCCATAGAAACCCAAATTCCCTCAGGCAAGCTCATACAAATGAGTGCATTTGATATAGAGACCTCTGCTTCAGCCTCAATATTACGTCAACATGAGGTCACTTTTCCTTCATCACTTTTCTTAGGGACAAGGTTACACCATCTGTAGAAATTCTCAATTTTTTTTTTTTACAAAGGCCAATTTATTTTAAATTCTTCCAAATACAGGTAAATATCTTTTAAGAATGTTTTCCAAGTAATTTTGTTCAGCTCATTATTGTTCTTCGCCTACGCTATTCCCACCCCGCTTACCCCACCTTTGCTCAATCACTGCAGATGAATTTGCTACACTCTGTGGAAGTCAACGGCCAGGCTTTGTCATCGACATCTATACCGGTTTACCTGTCGGTGAGTTACAATGCCATTATTGCAGCTTTTTGTCTCTGCCTTTGTGTTAAGAAAAGGAAGTACACGCTGTTATTTTCTCAAATTTGCTTTGTTTCTTAGAAGGAAAAAGCATTAGACAGTGCCATTTACCTTTATTGAAATTTTGATTCTTCGTTTGAAACAAATTGTGCAGACACCCTGTGTAGCTCCACCTAATTGGCAGCAGCATTTGTTGGTCATGATTAAGGGGACTGGAAAGCTTTTCACAAAATCACAATCAAGCTTCGTTAAACCAACCCTAGGCATCAACAAAAAGAGAGATTCTGGGAGTAAAGCCAGTTGACGTTTGATTTGACTATAATTCCCAATCCTTCCGTCTGACTAAGACAAGAGTTTAATATGACTGTTCATACCAATCCTTATGTGTGGGTTGTTCATATAAAGCCCTTTTCGTGGAGCAGTTTTATCTCATGGGGAATCTCCACAGGTCATCTGCTTTGGGATTTTTAGATGTGAAATATAAAAGTCTTTCCAATCGGAGGCCCTGTCTGGTAACTGGAGCAGAGACCACTGCAGTGCTCAAGATGCTTATGTGAGATTCAGAAATACTGCACAGCGTTCAGCCAGTAGAAGCAAGGCCTTTGTGGTTTAAAACCAAATAACATAAAAATAGATGGAAAGCCATTGCATTCTCCGAGTTTTTCCCCAATGTGATTTATACGGATCCTCAGATGCCCCTCTGAATTCTGAGCAATTGTGTCTAGTAGCAAACATCACCATTTGGTCTGTTCCACCTTATTGCTAATAAGTAAACTGAAATCCACATCAGCCTTTCCAGTGACCTTGTTTAAGAAAACAAGGGTCTGGTCCAGCAATCAGCCGGGCTCTCTTTGTGCCAAATCCATATGGCTCCGCAACCTAGTCAACATCCAAAGAAACTTCATGGTTTGGAAGGAAAACCTGCTAAATGACATTGGCATGAAACACCTGGCCCCAGCTGCTTTGTTTTTCCCCTTCCCAAAACAGATCTTTTCATCTCCCTAGACTCTCTGATCCGAAGATAAGTGGTCTTTAATAGTAGTGGTTCTCCATGGACGAACCAGGCGTGTACCCCAGCAAGGCCTACCCTCCAATGTTGGCAGCAGGCAAAGACTCAAAACAGCATTAAGAGCATCCACTAATAAAGCTGGAAAGGCCCCAGGCATCCTTAGGCCAAACGCCTTGCCTTACAGTTGAGGGGACAGAGGCCCAGACAGGGAAGGGGACTCAGCCGAGGTCACTTGGCTAATTAATAACAGAACTGGGATCAGAACCCAGTCCTGACTCACAGCTTGCTTTGCCTCTAGCTCTTGAAAACTGGAAATGTGATAGTTAGCAGTATACTTATTGTTAGCAAATTCCAGCATGACAAAATATTTAGATGACTGAGAAACTTTGTTTTATTTAAGCTTTCTACTCTCCTTCTGAAAGGTCTGAAGATTGTTGGCATATAGAACTCATTCGTGTGGGGTTAAAACTATAGCAAGTTTATTAATCTTGTCTTTAAGTATAAACTTTTCCAAGTTGAAGTTCAAATGGAATCCAGACAGGAAAAGAAAATATAATTTTTAATATGTGCTTTTGCTATGTTGTGCCTAACAATGGCTAGAAATTTGACCCAGCCTGTTATTGTTAAACTTGATAATACATCACTTATATTTAAAACAAATGAATGTGAACATAACACTTCATGTTTTAACCCGTACATAGTTCAAGAATGTCTGAATTTTTTTTTTTTTGTTTCTTGCTGATGATACATAGTTGTGATATCTTTGCCTCACTTTTTAACAACATACATGACAAATGTGTGCAAAATCTAAAGCATAATTACTTATATTCAAAATAGAAATATACCCTTTGATATTCTAAGCTATTTTTTTTTTCATTAAAGAGATCAATTTGTCCTAAAACAAAATCAAGCCCTTTAGAAAAAGGTCTAACATAAATCTGTGGCCTGTGAACTTTCTCCTTCAAAGCAGATTGCCTTTGGGTATGATTCTTCTGAAAATGCAGCAGCTCTTGTGGGTTCCACGAAAGTCAATGGCCATGTTACAACTTGGGCAAAGTACCTGGCAGAGGCTCCTGACTCTGGCATGGAAAGAAAAGTATCTCAACAATAGTATCAGAAACCTAATGGATTGGAAAGACCAAAACTTTGTATCCCCTCCCAGCTTCTGAACTGTTTTGTGAAACTGCACAGGACTGGTAGAGGGGCCCTCTGGGATAGCAAGTCCTTCAATAATGGTTTTGTGAAGATTGTTTGACTGTGGAAGAGCATAAGGGAGGAAGGGTAGCCTGCTAGCAGATTCCTGGGATCAAATCTACTTCCTGGTGGCTGTATGGTCTTTGGTGAGTTCCAGCCTCTGACCTGTCCTCAGTTCCATCACTTGCATCAGGAGGATGGTCAGAGTGCCTAGAGACCATCTCACAGGGTGGCTGTGATGATTTGGTAACTACATCCAGTTAAACGCTTGAGAAATACACCATGTGTATAGCAGGTGAGGCACCGTACCATTGCTGCCACTGTTGCTGTTATTATCCTAGAGGACACTGAGTGGCTGAGAGTTCAGAGCAGGTCAGGCAGAGAGTGGACCCGCCAGGCTCGTGAGGAGACCCGACTTGCCCACACGGCTCCCTCGCCAGCTTGCTTTAGCAGCCGGGGCCCTGGCTGTGCTCTCACTCCTACTTCGGTCCTGCTTTAATCCTCATCAACTCCACTTCCAGGTGTTGGTTCTTAATCAAATGTCAGGCAGCATACCAGGGGCCAGTAACACCGTGGTGCAGCAGCCAGCCCTGGCCCCGGGCCTGGGGAGGCCACAGTCTACTATGACTGTCCTTCCTCACTTCTGACTCTGTCTACATGGTCAGCCTGGGCCCAGCTTACCTCCTCAGACCTGACTTACTTCCTTAACTTCCTTACCAAAGCCACGCAAAGGAGGAGCAGGGCGTTGAGCTGAAATTTGGAAGATCAGAGTTGGCTCTGACCATGGGATCATCTTCTGTTCTTCAGCAGCTCTTTGCCCCCATCCCCACCAGCCACCACCATACACTTGGGGTAGAGAGACCAGGGACTCTCGGCAGTCGCTTTCATTCTGCTCCACTGGTGCACAGGGCCCAGTGGGTGCAAAATCTCCTACCTGGACAGAGCTAATGTTTTATAACAAAACCAGAAAGACAGATGATCAATGAGATAGACATAGGAGTGTCTGACAAGCGGCCTAGTGATCTAAGTTTGCTCTTCATTGACTTCCCCCACTTCTATCACCACCCGGCACATGCATGTACATGCCAGGCACATGCATGTACATGCCAGCACACACACACACACACACACACATGCACTGTCTCTTCTTTGGCTTTAAACCTTACACAGAACTAGTTAGAAGCAGCCAACTTTCAATTCCAGTTTACCCTGCCCAGGGACCACATGCCAGGCCATCAGTCACACGTGCTTGCTCTGTTTCCAGATATCGACGAGTGTCGGGAGATCCCAGGGGTCTGTGAAAACGGTGTGTGTATCAACATGGTCGGCAGCTTCCGTTGTGAATGTCCAGTGGGCTTCTTCTATAATGACAAGTTGTTGGTTTGTGAAGGTAAGAGATGTTGCTCTGTATCACATCCAGAAATAAGCCAATTTTACAACACTGGAATTTCAGAAATTCATCAAACTCTAGCTACAGTGAAGGGCACCCTGTGGATCAGCAGACATTTCACTGCCAAAAAGAAAATTCCCTAACTCTACTCCCAGTGCGCAAAGCAGGATGTCCATTTCCCAGTCCTCTCCACTGCCCCCTCCCTCAACACAGAGTGTATTAGATTTCCCAGCTGATATGAAAGAGCCTTGAGGTCCTAGGTGTGTCCAATGGATGGCTATTGTTTTACACAGCTTGAAAGTGAGCACGAGTGGTGGGCAGTCATCTTGAGTTGAATCTCAAAATCAGTGTTCTCTTCCAAGCGGAGCCTTTGCTCCTCCCCAGTGAAAACACGGTTAATGCAAATATTTCAAATGCATGAGAGAATTCCAAATGGCAAGAACAGCAAATTCGATTTTATACGAAGAATGTTGGCATGCGTGCAAAATGGTACTTTTTTCATTTTCAAATTACCTCCCCTTGCCATGTGTATGTACTGTGATTCTGCGCATTCCTCACCGCACTTCATATTTTTCCGACATCTGGGGAAGATAGTGTTCTTTTACATTTTAGTAAAAGGGACGTTGCTGGTTATTAAATATACCATGGGCCCTAGGACAGCTAGAGTAATTTTCTTATTTCATACTTAAACTCAGAGCCTCTAACAGAGTTCTTGTTCATGTTAGAAAGGCTTATTGCTCCTTAGAGCATGTATTACACCATATAGGTAAACATTTTAATGTTAAAAAATCTTTTTCTCCTAAACTAGGGACAACTTAGAGACCACGAGTAAAGTTATAACCCCGAGCACAGGCTTGTTAAATTCTCCTCACCAGGCTTTCTGTTCCTGTGGCCAAGTTGGCAAGCATCCCTTACTCTGCCTGCTGTGTGGGGGGACTAGAAACAGGGGACAGCTATTCCTAGCCTTCCTAAAGAGATAGTCATTTGGGGGCTTTGGTTCAGGCCCCGGGCTTCTGGAGACCGTCAAGGAACAGGTGTGGGGAGGAGGCAGAATGTGGAAAAAGAGAAGAGAGCCCATAGCAGATGACCTGTGGTGCGAGGGGCAGCTGCCTGCTCATCGCCACTGTCTCCCACCTCTGGTGCATGCCTAAGGATGCCTGTCCACTTCTGTGGCATCTCCCCTTCTCTTCCATTCAGAGCTGGTCACTCTACCCAAGTGCCTCTTTGATACGTATCTCTGCTGAAGCTGCAGCCCTTGACCAGAAACCAGAGGCATGGCCACCCATGACCACCATGTCAACCTAGACCTTGTCACACCCTTGATATTGAAAACCTACAGCTGTACCCGTGGAAGGCGGCTCGCTGTCAGGGTAGCGTTTGGCTACCCTGACAGAGATTACAGAGTGCTCCAGCTTTTGGTTTCCGTTTCATAGGATATCCATCTTCAGGGTGAATGTTTAATCCAGGGTCAGCTGCTTCCCAGCACACTCCTAGCTCTCAGACTCAGAAAAGGAAGGTTGATTTAGCACATGCCTCATCCAGACTGCAGTTGGAATGGATTCCAGAAGTGATTCAGGGAGGATCTGTGTGTCTGCTCTCCCCCAGCATGCATAGGATCAGATGTTAGGCATCTGAGGCATCAGGGAAACGCTTGTCTAGGACACCGTTTGGCTTCTCCAGCTACAGAAGCTACCCTCTGTGTTTCTCTACACTCTTTATGAGGAGCAGGGCAGGCCTGGTGGGTAAGGTGGTGCTGGATCCTGGGCCCTAGTAACCCATGGTGGGCATACTCTGCTCCTGTATGAGACACACACCCCATGTTAGACAGATAGGCCCACTGACTGCCCACAGTCCTGAGGTTTTCCCACCACAGAGCACGTACCTCGGAGGCCTAGGTTGGTGTATTTGCCGCCCCCTAGTGGGAACTTTGGCTGAGCCAACTTCTGCATGAAACCCCAGCACTGGTGCTGAGAGCTGACTTTCACCTGTGTTTCTGGCTGCTCCCTATACTGGATTTAGACTGAATTAGAATGCTTGGAGAAGGAAAATGGCAACCCATTCCAGTGTTCTTGCCTGGAGAATCCCAGGGACAGGGGAGCCTGGTGGGCTGCTGTCTATGGGGTCGCACAGAGTCAGACACTACTGAAGCAACTTAGCAGCAGCAGCAGCAGCAGCAGAATGCTTCATAGGAGCAGGGGAAGACAATATGCGTTTTGCCCCATTGGTATCGCCTGGACTGAAGTATATTCTGCAGTGCCCTAAAGCGAAACTGAATTAGATGGCTGGTAACATTTTTAAGAGATAGGCAAGCAACTCCCCGAGCATAGGCAAAGCTCTGGAGCACACAATAGCCACTTTATTCTTTTCTTTAATAGTGAGCATTTGGTTATTTTCAGTGGTTTTGTGTGTAATCTTTATGTTAAGTTTCCTAGATTTGACTGCCATGTGGCAGAAATTTAAGCAGGAGCTTCTGCAGCCCTGCAGCTCAAAGCACCTTCTGCGGACCCGTGGACCAGCATCACTTGGGAGCTTATTGGAAGCACAGACTCTCAAGCCACTCCCCTGACACACTGAGTCGGAATCTGTATTTCAATAAAATCTTAAGTGATTTAAACGCACATCAAAGTTTGAGATGCTCTGCTCTGCAGGCCCTACAACAAAAGCAACCTGACTGATTTCCCAACCCCCCTGCACTTTGAGCAAATACAAGACTTCCTAGGATATTAGTCTATACTCTTATCAAATGTGGCCCTTGAGGCTGAGATTCACAACTTTTTCTAGAGATTAACATAATTAGAACCTGTAGATGATAATAAATCCAGTATTTGCATTTATGAAAAATATTAGTAAAGCAGGAAAATTAGAAAAGCTTTCCATCTTCCAATGTTTGTTCAATAAGTGAAAGTGAAAGTGAAGTCGCTCAGTCGTGTCTGACTCTTTGCGACCCCATGGACTGTATGTAGCCTACCAGACTCCTCCCTCCATGGGATTCTCCAGGCAAGAGTACTGGAGTGGGGTGCCATTTCCTTCTCTAGGGGATCTTCCCGACCCAGGGATTGAACCCGGGTCTCCTGAATTCCAGGCAGATGCTTTAACCTCTGAGCCACCAGGGAAGCCCAAGAAAATATAAATCTGTGTTGTGTGAGAGCCTTCATTTGCCTTTGTTACCAAGTCCAGGCTCAACCTGCTTGCCGCACAATAGGCCAATAATCAGGAGATGAGGTGTTGAGGCAAGAAATAGCAACTTTGTTTGGAAAGCCTGGCATCAGAGAAGATGGCAGACTAGAGTTTAGAGTACCATCTCATCAGGGTCTGGATGCCAGTTTCTTTTATAGAACAGAGGGAGGGAGGGAGGAGGTGAGGAGGTAAAGTAAAAAGCCCATACATCTTGCAAAATATCTCCTGGTTTGGCCAGCACTGCGGAGAGGATGTGTCAATTTGCTTTTTCCTGCAGTCCTTCACAGGTGGGCAGGATCAGGGTATTTCTCTGTGCACTGAAATTTTACCATTCAGGCAGAGGGGCAGGATTCCCCAAGGCAGACCACTGTGTCTGCTTGTAGCTATAGACTGATTATAGTAACAAGAGCAAAGGAAACAAAGGTTCACAAAACAGGTCCAATGCAAAGTCAGATTTTGTTCTTGCCTCTTGCCTGTTGACACTGGATTCTACTCTCCTTGTAACTCAGTTCTCTCCTGCTCGTAGACATTGACGAGTGTCAGAACGGCCCAGTGTGCCAGCGAAACGCAGAGTGCATCAACACCGCGGGCAGCTACCGCTGTGATTGCAAACCCGGCTACCGATTCACCTCCACGGGGCAGTGCAATGGTAAGTCCCCACCTGCAGGCGCCTACCCGATGGGCCAGCCCCAACCAGCTGCAGATCCCTGGATTTCTTTGGGATGGTTAAGATTCAGACTTCTGTGTTCTAGTAACTAAACTGGGAAACAGGAAAATTGTTGAAATGCTTTAACATTTGGCTTTTTTCCTCTTTAGAGAGGTGATTTTTCCGAATTTGCCTCCCTGCTGCCCTGCTGCAAATACCCACTCCCACAAATGCACACAGACACACACACACACATACACACACTCCCTAACTGGGGCTATGTGCTATGGTTAGTCACTCAGTCATGTTCAACTCTTTGCCACCCCATGGACTGTAGCCCACTAGACTCCTCTGTCCATGGGGATTCTCCAGGCAAGAATACTGGACTGGGTTGCCATGCCCTCCTCCAGGGAAGCTTCCCAACCCAGGCATTGAACCCAGGTCTCCTGCATTGCAGGCAGATTCTTTACCATGAACCCAGGTCTCCTGCATTGCAGGCAGATTCTTTACCATCTGAGCCACCAGGGAAGCCCAAGAACACTGAGGTGGGTAGCCTATCCCTTCTCCAGGGGAACTTCCCGACCCAGGAATCGAACCAGGGTCTCCTGCATTGCAGGCAGATTCTTTACCAACTGAGCTACCAGGGAAGCCCCCCCTACCTGGTATTTAGGACCAAATACTTTTTTTTCCTTTTACCTACTCCCCCTTGAGTGGGTGAGGTTTTCACCATCCTAGCCACATATACCAACTCTAGACAGCAAAGCTCTCCTGAGCTGGGCTGGGTTAACCTTCACAAACCAAGCAAAAGAACCAACAGTATTATCTTTTTTCCTTAGCATCTTATAGAACTGAGGGCAGCAAACTGTAACAGCGTTTTATTTGCGATGTCACCTACAGTAAAATGAGAAACTATTAGAGGTTAAATTTCTTCAGTGTTCACCTTTGTCAGGGACATGGTAGAAATGAGAAGGATGAGTATGTCACCAGCTTACAGTGACAGTGAAGTTATCCCTGGTGGCTCAGCAGTAAAGAACCCGCCTGCCAGGGCAGGAGATATGGGTTTCATCCCTGAGTGTCAGGAAGATTCCCTGGAGGAGGAAATGGCAACCCACTGCAGCATTCTTGCCTGGGAAATCCCATGGACAGAGGACCCTGGTGGGCTACAATTCATGGGGTCACAAGGAGTGGGACACAACTTATCAACTAAACAACAACAGAAAAAGTTGTTAAACATCTGATGGTATTTTGTAGCCAGTGGTATCAAAATGAAAACACTGGTGTTTCAACCCAGCAGCAAAGTAACACCTCAGAATGATTTTCATGTGAGTTTTTCAGTAATTATAAACCATTATATATTTAGCAAAGAGGTCAGGAACAACCTGTTGTTTTGCCTCTAGTCCATTTTACAAGGAGTTTCCTGGATAGTTTATGCATTTGTGAATCAAACAACACCAAGGAACATGGTCAGATTTTCCATGGATTTCCTTGTGCACCAGTGATTAAGTGGTAGGAAGTACACTGCTCTCCGTAGGGCATTTTGCATTGTTTTATGAGACTTTGGTGGGAAGAGGGTGTTAATACCAGAACAAAAACTCACTTTGAGAATCAAGACTTGTTTTGGGGCTTTAAAGGAACATGTGCAAGTGTTTAGCTTTTTGTCAACAGAACACTTGTAATCCACATATTAACAACAACAACAAAAAAAACAGGACAGGAAAAGTGAGGACGTCTCTGATAGGAGTCACAATACCCTCATGAAATTTGGCATTCATACCACTTCCCTGCATTTTGCTCTTAATTTGCATTTATTTGGGACTGGGTGAAATAACTCCAATCAAAATAAGGAGTTGCTGATAATATGGAACGTGTAGTTTCACACCATTTCACGTGAGGCGAGATGTGGGAAGAACTATTGTAAACGTCAAGACGAGATATCCAACCAGGGCTTGGCTGGGGCTTACGTCCTGTCAAATCTTTTTTGTAGAGTACTAACATAAATACTCTGGATAAAGCTCATCCAGCGTTAATCAGCAGTAAGCATCGTGAGGGAGTACTGTTTGTAGCCCAAGCTTTGTTTCCCTCATTCAATGAAATTCTTACAAGAAAGGGAATGTACTTGAGTTTGAGTTTTGCAGTTGTTCAGCCTCTAGGGCTGAAGACTTCACTCTGGAAATGTCTTCACTTACGTCCTACTTTTGTTTTTTATAATTATCGCTTTTTAATCTTTTTTTTAATCTTTTTGACCACATCATGCGACATGTGGAATCTGTTTCCCAGCCAGGGATCAAACCCATGGCCTCTGCAGTGGAAACACAGAGTCTTAACCACTGGACCTCCAGGGAGGGCCCATATCTTACTTATAAAATCTCTTAAAATGTCTTTAAATACTATTCTATACATGGCATTTTTCAGATGTAAAATATTCCTTTCTTCCTGTGTTTAAGATGAAAAGAACTAAAATTTCCGTATCATAGTAAGATTTTTATTTGAACTTTTAAGTACATCATTTCACCAGCTGGCCATAATACCCATGTTTCTGAGACCTGAGAGAACAGGTAGGTGTCTAAGCCAAGGTTGCTAGTCTGACCTCAGGAGCTAAGTAGTGAGAGCAGAGGCAGCCACTCCTGAAATGCCTTGTCCAACTAAAAACATACTCTTCCCAGCTATTTCCTTATGATTTCCTCTCTCTCTGCTGACTATGTGGGTGTTTTCCCCCAATACTCTGTTTAAATCTCCTATCTCAACCTCATACTCTTCTGGGACTTTAAATCCTGATGTTTGTAGAAACCTCAAGACAAAGTGAACTTCATAATCAAGTTCTCTACAATTGTAACTCTCTATTTCGCCAACAGAACTGCAAAGTAATCCATGTTTCATTAAAAAAAAAAATTCATCATGAAATAGGCAGTGTAGGAAAGAAAATTCCTAATTGAGGATCCCTTTCTAGTAAGATTCTTAATGCTCTCCATTCCCTCTGGGCCCCAGAGATGAGACAGACCAGATCCTTGCATTCACCCAGACTCAGTATTACCTGAGGGTGCCCATAGTCTAGGCTGACTATAATAAGCCCCCGAGACACCGTTCCTCAAAATCAACTCTCTTCACTGAGCTTGGTAGTGGAAATCAGTGTCCTCTGCCTATCCCAGGGAGCAGTTTGCTCATTTGAAATTCATTTTTATCCAAAATGTGAATAATCATCATCTGTTCTTCTCTGGAAGCTCAGATGGTTAAGACTCTGCCTACGATGCAGGAGACCTGGGTTCGATCCCTGGGTCAGAAAGATCCCTTGGAGAAGGAAATGGCTACCCACTCCAGTATTCTTGCCTGGAGAATTCCATGGACAGAGGAGCCAGGCAGGCTACAGTCCATAGGATTGTAAAGAGTTGGACACGACTGAAGCAACTTAGCACACACATCATCTGTTCACTAGCATTTCTGCAGACTAGCTGTAGCTCCTAAGATGCTCTACCCTAGTCTCCCCTTTTCATGATACACCCACCCCCGACCTGAGATCTAAAGGACATGGTGATTCGTCGACTCTAGATGTTTTGTGTACTTGGAAGGAAGTAGTTGTATAAATGGCAACCTGAGCACATGAAATGGGTGAAGTATATTCTGTCCTGGCGTGGGCACAAGTGTCCTGGGCAGCAAAAGGTGCCCATTCCCTGTTTTTGTCTTCTCAGTAGCCAGGGCGGGCAAACAGCAAGCTTGAATTATTCAGCTGAGAGCGGGGTACCAAGCTGCTGTCCGGCATCTGCACCCACAGCAGCATTCTGCCTTTTGCTTTCTTTTGTGACAATAGGAAAATCAGTGCTCCTCAAGTTACATTTTCCCTAAACATGGGATCTTGAGAGCTTTAAAAAATTAGAGACATAAGTGGGCATGCAATTATGTCATTTGTGAATTCATGCAACAAGTTTGGCTTCTGAGATAATTAGATTTCAGGAGAGCAAGAAGTATTAACTTGACAATAAATGTAACTTAGAGCCCAGTGAGTGGCAGAAGCAAGATGAGAGGGCTTCCTTTTGAAAGAATAGATTTAAAAAAAAAAAAAGAAAGAAAGAAAGAAACATCATTAGGATTGTCAGGTGCTGAAAGGAGTCCTATGTAGACAGGAAGGCTTGGTTAAGATGGAACAAAAGGTTATAGGAGTAAGACAAAATAATGGGGTGAAACTGGAGCAAGGGACCGTGCAGGCTGTCCATCATGAAAACCTAGCTTAGCAATGGGATTTGTTTAAATTTCCAGAGGAAGCCATGCAGCTTCCATGATTTGAGACACCAAATCTTGACTAGACAAAATACTTCAATTAAATCCATAGTCTAGGATTCTGTGTAGGCAGATAATCAAATGGATTATCTCCCAGCTTGCATGTCTGTTCTCTGTTCTATATCTAAGTTTTCTCATCTTTCAGAAGATTTTTTGGATACTGCCCCTGTTTTTCATTGCTTATGTATTGTTAATATGCTCTGAATGTGCCTAGTAAATGAGAGTAAGTTTTAACCAATTTTGAGTCAAAAATAAATATTGAATATAATGTCAGCATCAGTTTCACTGGCTTAGTTTAGAACTAGGATTAAACCTGAGGCCAATACCTAGAAGTAAGTTATTTGATTTGAAAAAGAAAAAATGATTTGATTTGGCCTTCCAAGTTTCCACTTAAGATGCTTTTTATTTACAGATCGCAATGAATGTCAAGAAATCCCCAATATATGCAGCCATGGACAGTGTATTGACACAGTTGGAAGCTTTTATTGCCTTTGCCACACTGGTTTTAAAACAAACGCTGATCAAACCATGTGTTTGGGTGAGTATGTGGCTATCATTTCATTTTTTCATATCCTATTGAAAAATTCATGTGCATCTGAATATATATAAAAGCTAACACTAATTGTTTTGCTATTTATAAAATACAGAAGCAGGTGTGTAGCATTAATATCCTTTGATATTTAATCTTTGGGAATCTGAACATCATAAACCTTTTTCTTGATATTAATTTGGCTGTCAGTTCAGAAAAACTTTTATAAAGGGATAAATTGAGAAAGATATTAAGACAAAAAATTACTTTTATTAATGGTAATAGCCTACTGTTCCTTTATAATATTTATCTGAATTTGCCTCATTGGAACAGAGTGGAATTGAGTGGTTGAGTATGAGCATTTTTTGAGAAGTGTCTGTATATATATAACTGTTACATATATATAAGGATATAGCAGGTCCTTAAAGGCAAATTTACAGATCATTTTCCTAGGGGAAAAGAGCTCAAGATTTTAAATCTCTTCCTTAGTTTTAGTACTGAATCAGAATGTTGATTTAGACTAAACTTCAAATATGTAATCAATCAAGTTCTCTCCTTCCCTCCTTTCTTTTTCTATTTTAAAGCAACATCCATTAAGTCTTTTGGGGACTACATGAATATAAATCAGGAAAAAGAACAGTCAATAACATTTAAAGTGCTTGCCTTTGGATGTAATTAGATTCATCCATTAGGGAACATTCTCATAAAGTTTTGTCATCTTCAGAGCAGATAACAAGTTTTAAGTTAAAGATTATAATCAGCCCCACTAATCACTGGAGAGATAACCCGGTGTATTCATGAAGCCCTGTCCAACTTTCATTCTCCCTCTCCCATCTGAGTTATCTGTGATCCCCACCAAAGAACCTGCCCAACCAAAGAAATTCACTTGCTTGGCTAAAAATGAATCAAGGCAGAAGTTCTTGATTGCTGGAAGGGTGACTCATTTGGATTCAGTCTTCAGACACACACGTTGGAGTCACATTCTGCTTAGCTACAGCATCCTGATTTAAGATCATACATAATTCATCTTTACATCCAAAGTCTGAAGGCAAAGGAAATCCTAACTCTAAACACTACATTTTACTAACCTGAGGTGTTACCTTCCACTCCTTCCCCATCCCTTTGTCCTGGCCCTCCACATTCTGCCTGTGGATATCGCAAACCGGGAATATCAATGGTTTTCATTTTAATTTCTTATGTCCTCCTTAGTAAAATATACTCCTACTAGAAAGATAACTGCTGTCACAAGATGCAAAGACATCATAAGACACCAAAATAGCTTTACAGGATAGTCAAAGTGAAAAGTTGTAGACCAACCAAAAGACAGCTCATACTGCTAGAGAAGAGCCAAATTGAGTGCCATCACGTTGAGATAATTTAGAAGAGAGATAAGTCAACATTTCGTGGGAGTGGTCGTGGGTTTTTAGGGGCAGACTGGGAAAAAGAAACAGATGTCTTCCAGGTGAGTTAGAAAGCTAATTTATTTTGTTGCTGATTTTGGGGTAATATCAGGTGACTCACTGCTTTTTGGTAAACTGGAGTGAGAATCTTAAAGGCTGAAGTTTGCCAGAGGTGGCAGCGAATCAAGACCCAGATGCGCACAGAAGTTTCCATTTCCAAGTGAAAATATTTGAGAAAAAGTGGCAAGGGTGGAGAATTCTAGAAGTAAATAGAATAAAATAGTTCTTGTCCAGTTCTCATGTCCTTAGCTTGCCTCCTTTCACATGCCAACCAAGGAAAGGATTTTCTCCCAAGGCTTAGAACCTCGCCTTTTGCTAGTTTCTCGCAGGGAGCTGCCACTGCGGGAACTCACACTGACGTCAGATCTAGATGTTCTCAGTGGATGCGCAATGCTTTGTGAACTCTAAAATGCCTTCAACCCCAGGCGACCATATTCCCTCTTCTTCTGTTCATAATCATGTTTTTCCTTTGTTCTTTTCCTTTCTCCTTTTCCTTCATTCCTGCTAGACATAAATGAGTGTGAAAGAGATGCCTGTGGGAATGGCACTTGCCGCAACACGATTGGTTCCTTCAACTGCCGCTGCAATCACGGTTTCATCCTTTCCCACAACAATGACTGCATAGGTACGTGTGCAAGACAGCCAACCACCAGGGGAAGGCAGTGTCATGTGTGTCTCTGTAATTAGCATCATCTCCAGCGTGCCGGCTATTGTTTTTAATATATACCAATTTAGTTGTGACAGTCGGTTAAGAGTTATATGCTAATTAAGTAACTAACAGTCAGTGAGATGCTAATTAGGTGTCAAATACAGTTAGGACATCTATGCCTTTTATTAAAATACTCATTAGCAACTATAATTTTTATGGCTACTATGATACAAATTAATTAAATTCATTTCAAAGTAAATTCAATATGTTTTAAAACATATAAAAACGATCCTTTGTAAAGAAATCACATAATTCGGGAGCAGTGTGGACCTACTAGTCTAGGTGTTTCACTGTAGCCTCTCTTCAAAGAAGTAAATTATTGAAGCTATAAAATTCTTCCTATAAAATATGCTATACTATTCACAAGCAAGGGTGAGGAACCAAATTTTGTATTGTGCAAGAGGCCACTTTTACATACTTCTGATTACAAGAATTGTTAATAATACTCTCAGATGTACTGTGTATTAGTAATTCAGTTTTAACCTTTAAAAATGAAACCTAAAGTATGATCAAAGTGAAACTCAGATAAAAATCCTAACATAAATTATCAATCGAATTAGTAGAATTATTTCATCTTTAAAGTTCTGATAGGTAAATAAAGCCAGGTTTGTTGTTATAAAGTAACCAGAAAGGAATTTCTTAAGTTTGTCTGAGCCAGCAAAGGCCACTGAAATTCAGAATAAGCATTTTTTCCCTTTAAAGGTTTTGGTCATTGATGGGATTATGACATTTTTCTTTGGAATATATCAAAGGATGTTTTTCTTGGCAGATGTTGATGAATGTGCAACTGGAAATGGGAACCTTTGCAGAAATGGCCAATGTATCAATACAGTGGGGTCCTTCCAGTGTCAGTGCAATGAAGGCTATGAGGTGGCTCCAGATGGGAGAACCTGTGTGGGTGAGTGCTGCCCCAGAAAGGCCCTGAGGCCACGCCAGGAATCACGCAATCTGTATCACAATTCTTCCTTCAGAAGCCTGGAGGAAAAAGATCAGAATAGAATTACCCTGATCCTGCCTGTAGGTGTATATGGTATATGTAGCACTCTTCCCCTTTAAGTTTCTGTACTTGCAGAAAACAGTTACAATATTACAACATTCAGTGTGACAGCTGAATTATCCTATATACAATTGTAATTCCCTTTCTTTTTTTCTTCCACATAGCTTTGTAGTAAGCTCTTCTATAAGCTGCTAGGTGCCCTCAAAAATCTTCATAGCCATTCACTTTTTATTACAAGATATTTTTTTTTCCTTTTTTTTTTTTAAATTTTATTTTTAAACTTTACATAATTGTATTAGTTTTGCCAAATATCAAAATGAATCCGCCACAGGTATACATGTGAATGCTGTACTTTTCTGCAAATATTTAATTTTCTGTAGATAAAATAAAGTATGGCTGTTACTTAGCTCACTTCCAAAAGCTGATAAAGCTGATTTTTATTGAGGTGTTAATTTTTATTCATGGTGGAGTTTTGGGGCTTTAGATTTATGTATTAGATTTGATTCCAGTGTCTTTGGATTTTAATTGCTTGATGGAAATCATGCCAGTGGGAAACTCTTTCTTCTTTTTCCCTTTGCAGATATCAATGAATGTCTCCTAGATCCCAGAAAATGTGCCCCAGGCACCTGTCAAAACTTGGATGGGTCCTATAGATGTATCTGTCCACCTGGATACAGTCTCCAGAATGACAAGTGTGAAGGTAAGAGGGCTATCAGTAGTTGGAAATGAGCAGTATTGGTTACCTCATTGACATTATCAGAGTCAAATTTTTGAGATGGTGTGATGGTGTCTTCATTTTGCAATACTTTATCAGACAAATCCAAGGGTAGGGTGTGACTTATGGGCTCACAATTAGATGATGAGACAAGAACATGTAGTTCTCAGGCTAATCTCTGATGAAGCTGTTTTGCTCTGTGTACTTGGGTGGTTGCATGACCCTGACCCTTTTCCAATGTGTTTTTATGCAGCTTATAAAAAGCCCTGAACTACCTATTTTTAAGTGCCAGTGGGCTGCAATTAAAAATAGCTTCCTGATTCCAGTTAAAATCTTCAAGTGATCACATTCAAGGTTGGATGAATGTGGCTATGTAATTTGTCATTGTTGTTTCAACTTGTAGAGTGGTAGAAATGCATAACTACAAATAAATTCTCAGCAAATTTTATAGTACTGCATTCCTCAATACATGTATCATTATGTTAAATGAAAGTCATTAACTGTCATAAATTCATAAATAAGTAGGATGAAAAGGACTTTTAAGAGGTCACCTAGTCCATGCTCCCACCTTTCAACAAGTCTGTGTCTAATCCCTAATGAGTAAGAATTGTCCACTTTTAATATCATCAATGAGAAATGTTTATTATATATCTAATTTAAATCTCAGTCAAGGGATAATATTCTAAGTGAAAACATCAAAATTAGACCTAAATACAAATTACTGTGTCATTTTACTTCTATTAGAGGTCAGCATTATTCCATGATTAATGCAAAATTACCCCTAAATGAACAGAATGAAAATATATAGAAAAAATGATTTTCAGAATAGTCAATACATGTGTTCATTCTAAATCTTTGTCCCTACCCTTATGAAGCTGGCACCTACAGTTTGATTTCTACCATAGAAGAATCATAACAACAAAAACAAGAAAAAAAAGGAAACATCTGAGCATTTTTACAAAAGTTGACTTTTAAGAAAAGATTGGATGTGGGGGTGGAGGGAGTATAGGGATGGAGTAATTCAGCAGCAGCAGCTTTGTTAGTTCACATTTGTTCAGATTTGTTAGTTAATAAACCAAAGGAAGCATGATGCAGTTATAAATGTGACATAACATGAAATAATGAAGAGGCTGGTTTTACATTGTACAGAAAGATAATCACTTTGCACTGCACATTTCTATAATATCTATTGTGTGGTGTTTACAAAACTAAGTCAAGATAAAAAAGTTAATTTCATAACTGCCCTTTACTTGGACCTCATGGGAATAAAGCTGTGTAATACAAATACATTTTGGTGTGGGAAGAACTTGTACAAACCTGAAGATAAAGAGTCCCAAGATATGAGAGAATCTCTCTTGTTGGAAAAAAATATTTCCATTAAAATAGCGTGGCTGAGACTTAAGACTTACCTCTTTTTCACTACAAATTCCTGCTGAAAGTCAGGGGAAAAGATGGGTAAGCCTCTTGGAAAGAGCGGTCATACTTTTTCCATAAGTAGGTTTATCATATACTTGGCTCACCAAATGAAGACAATTTTGACCTACACTCACTATTCATGAGTGCAGGTCAACAAGCATAAACTAGGACTCTGCCAGGCAAACTAGGACATACTCAAGCCATTCAGGATGCAGACCATCCTTAATTACCCCTTTACAGTAGATAAGGTATCCTAATATGCTCAAGGAAACCTGCCACAATTACGTGTGTCAAATTCCTATTATCTAGACGATAAAAGAAAAACTATAGTCTTTACATGGAAGATATCTTTGTTTCTTCAGAAAAATTAAACTGCAAATGAGAGACAGGAGCCTCATTTCCTGTGATGTCTTTAGTTTGTATTGCATTAGGATTTTTTTCACAAGTATTAGCGTCCTTGTAAAAGTCACAGTTTTAGGTTGATAGCATAGGATACTGGGGAAAACACTGTGGATGGGTGGAGAGGAACAAATTTGTTTCAAAGGCCTAGATCTCTCGCTGAGTAATTCATTGTTAAAATAATTTGAATTTCAGAGCATCTGCTTACTTTTTAGTGAAGTCAGACTCTAGAGTTTCTTGTTCCTTCCCAGTTGAGGGTAGTACGAAATTACTGCAACTTTTCTAATTATCTAATAAACTCAATCTGGGTAAAAGATGTTTCTCACTGCATTCCAAAGAAGGCACTTGCAGAGCCCATTTTTATGATAAGAACCAGCAAAACTAGTTTTTTAAAAGTCATCACAGCCTAAAGTCTACTCCAGCATTATAAGGAAGAATCTTCATTATTGGAAGACATTTGAAACTCAGTTAGGCTTTTTCCTTTCACATTGTGCATTTATCAGCTGACAGTATCTCCATTGTGTTTTGACTTTGTTTGACATGTGGACTTTTTTTTAGATATTGATGAATGTGTTGAAGAGCCAGAAATCTGTGCCTTGGGCACGTGCAGTAACACTGAAGGCAGCTTCAAATGTCTGTGTCCAGACGGGTTCTCCTTGTCCTCCACTGGAAGAAGGTGCCAAGGTAAGTGCTTTTGACTTTTGGCTTTAGACTTTCATTACTTTGTGTTTATTTGTTGTGGTTTTATTTTTTTTAAACATGGCAAAGCTTTGATTCTCTGTAAAAGAGAAGATGGAGTGTTTTCATTCACCCAGAGGTCTAATGATTACCATATGTCAGAAAGTTCATTTTTACTTTTGAGGTTAAAAACTCATCCATCATGTTACAGTTGCTTGTACAACAACTGTCCTGGCACTTTAAACCTGCCTCTCCCCCTGAGAACACAGACGCTGACAGGTCAGTCAGCAGGGGATCAGCCATGAGCCACTGAACACGGGAAAGCCTGGGGGAAGTTCAGTTACAAGTTCTCTGCCTCAGAAGAGGTAACCTGTGTAAGTGTGGGCCAAAACCTAGACTTTCAGACAGAAAATGCAGATTAACTCATGTGCTCCCAGGATATAGTGCCCATCTCTTACATCACAAGTTTTCTAAGAAAACAGAAAAATAAATGTGAACTGACCAGGATTCTTGCTGGCCCATAGTCTGTTTTCAGGAATAACACTTGTGAACTTCAGAAAAAGTCAAAAGGGGAGCCTGAACTTAGGCATGACAGAGTTTATTATGTCTCAGAAAACTACTTAGATTTTACTAAAGAAGGCAATTGTATATGTCTGTCTACTTATACACACTAATTTAATGAATTCAGGACCAAAAAAAAAAAATCACATTCAAACACACATATCTCCCCCACAACCCCTATCCCATTCCATTGGGGTTTTTTGTTTGTTTGTTTTATTGTTCAGGATTTTTTCTTAGTTGTTGTTTTTTTTTTTTTTTTTACTTCCATATTACCAAATAAAAGGCAATGGATGTTATTTAAGATTCCAAAAATTGGACTTTAGGGATCTCAGCCTTGTCATTTATAGCCTAGGGCAAGTCATTTAATCTTTTGGAAGCTCAATTTTCTTCTTTTTAAACAATAAGAATACCTGCCCAAACAGTCTTCTTGAATACATGACAAACCTTTTTCACTTCTGAGTCTTTCATAGACTCTTATTATTGTTATTTGGGTTAACCTTTTACTTTTCAACTGGTCATCTTGTCATGTAATATTTAGGGATGTGAAGGGGGAGCATTGAGAATTCTCTGTTGGTTTGATCTTGTAGGTAGCTATCAGAGCCCCATGTGGATTTCTGGGTTGTGGGTGGGGCCGTGCTTGATGCAAGCAGATAATCTGTCTGTTTGGTGCAGACCAGCCAGATAAATTCTAGCTCTTGCTCCTTTGTTTTTGTGTGCCTTTGGCTTGGCCGGAGTTTGGAAGGAAAGTAGTGAGAAACCAGGTGTGAATCTGCCGATGTGGCAGGCCAGAGGAAATTCAGAGGCTATTAATTCAATTTGCACTGGCCTGTCACTGAGCAAGCTAATGCTGCAGGAAGACTCAGCCCAGCTGTGAGCAGCCCTGCCACAAGCTCAGCTCCAAGAGGCAGAGCCAGGATTGAGGAATGCGAGCAGGGAAAGTGACTTTTGTAGCTCTGATGAAATTTCAAAGGTCATTAAGGGTGCTTCACAGATGGACTGGTAAACAGGCATCCAAGCAAGCCCTCGTTAAAAGGATGCGGGCGCACACACACTCTTTCCCAGTGCATGGCACCTTTGATTAAAACACCAATTCTAGACAGTGACCACAAAGCCAATATAAATCTCCCACAGGACACAGATTTTGCTAGAGCCAGGGAATTAAGAGCTGTGTTTTTATTATAAGATGGCAAATTAGGAGTCAAGCTTCTAGTGCCCATAAAATTAGAAAATCCCATAGAAGAGAACCATGGATAATGTTTCTGAAGGAACAAATGGGACCTAGGGCTCAGGTGAACAGCCTCTGGCCCCTGAAGCCACAGAGGTCAGTGAGTCACTCCCACTACGAAGTTCACTGGAGACAGATTGTCACTTTGGCTCGCTCTAAACTTCATACCTAGATGTTTTTCTGGGGTGAGGTGATACAGTGGTGCTGGGGAGGTGGGCTGGGGTATGGAACAGGGCCAGTAATAAAAGGAAAAGAGAATGAGAACATAACAGAGCAATATTACAACATGCATGTATCCAGGTTTAAAAGATACATTTCAAGCTGGAAGACAGAGGAAAGAACTGAGTTTTGATATGCTTGTTGAGATTTTTTTGAGTAGTCATTAAATTATATCTTAAGATAGTTATAGGCATAAATGATAAAAATAGGACCAGTAAAAACAAAATGCTGTCTGTGACAATGGACTTGAGGAGTAAAGCAAATGCTGGGAGGAACATGAGGAAGCCATGAGACATGCCTGCAATTCAGAGACATATTTTCCATGCCGGGTGTCAGCAGTAATAAACCTAATATTTTGATTTCTGGAAAAAAAAAAAGCAAATTAAAAAGTGTCCTTTAAAAAACTACAGTTTGTAAAGTCTTGAAGCTTCTTGACAGAGACAACATTTGAATAGAGGAGGTGTTGCAGGACAATGATCAGCTGTTATTGCTCTTCACCTTCAGAAGAGTAGTTTGCGAAAAGGTGACTATTAGGTCCCCACCCATAACAAATGTGAAAATGCAGTAGACCCCAGAGAGATCATTTATCTGAAGAGTTGGTAGCCATGATGAGTTCAACAAGTTCATTGCAAAGGCCAACTGAATTTGACTTATTGGAGCCTGGTAAATATGGTTGGCTGATACTTTTACTTTAATTCATGAAAATTTTCCTGCTGTGATCTTTTGCAACTCAGTTATTCTCACCTTGTCTCGTTAAGATGGTAAAATTGTCTTAACTGAAATTATAAATGGCTCTAATAATTTGCTACCTGGACTTGAAAACATTGACAGGAGAGAGCAGACCCAGTCATTCATAAAGAAAGGGGTATTGTGCAAAATGGAGCTGAAAACATTTCCTTAAAACCTGCAGATTTTAGCATCTGTGTAACTCAGAGTTTGCAAAACTTTGGAAGTCAAATTTGAGGGCAAACACACTCCAGGCTCTTGGATGAGCTCACTTTTTAGAGTCACCTAATTTGCTCTATAAGAAATGGAAAAGTCAGTTTCCAAAGCTGTGTCAAGCAATATTGGAGAATTTTGTAGGACCTAGATCCCAATTCCATGCTCCATGTTGGAGTCGCCAAGAAAGAACTGATGTTAAAGAAATATATTCTTTATAGTAACAAATAAGTAAATTTTAATAAAATCAAAGTATATTAAAGATACAATTTATGTACCTCAAAACACTGATATTTTCTGCTTCATTCTTTAGTTTTAAAGCACGAAATAATCTAAAAAGAAGCATAGATTTCAGTTTCAAAGATTACCCAAAGTCAGTAGAATCTGTCATGTATAAGCTAAAATTTATGTTTACCAAACAAAAATGTTATTCATTACTGTGATAGAGTAATATATAGGTTTACATTTTTTCTCAGTTAAAAATACATTAATGTAATTAGAAAGAACTAATTCTTTAGTTTTTTCCTTTTTTATACTGTAATATTAGTGGTATGGTAATATATTAAAATTGTAATAAAGTCAAAAAAGAAAGAAATACATCCTTTGAAAGGATGATTATTCTCCTTCACATCTACCTATCTTCCTGTCCTCTTTACCTTCCCTCTCTCTGTTGAGCCAGACAAGCTTCTGTGTGTGTGCAAGTGTGTTCACATATGTGCATAAAATCTGCAGAAAGCCTCACATATATTTTGTAGACAGAAACCAAATAGCTGCTTCAGTGAAATACACTGAGTTAGTTGTATTTTTGTCAGTTCACAAAACTGCCACATCTTTATTTGCTCTATGCCTGGCATCTGGGGTTTTGTCTCCAGGGCTTAGGCGACACAGAATACACAGTGCAGTGTGTAATATCACAGTGAGACCTAGAACTGGGAGATCTACCTTAACGTAGTGTGCTCACTAAATGTTAGTCCATCTCTGAATGTCCCCATCTTGAAGTCACCGATGATGACAGCACTGGAATGTGACAGTGTTGGTTTTAATTATTCACATCAGATTGCTTTGGAACCTTGGATAACATGAAAAGTAATAAGGTAAAAGTCACAGAGATTTGTTCTTCAGATCGTACTACAAAAGTTATTTATCACTTTAAAGATCTCAGGCTTCTCTGGTGGCTCAGATGGTAAAGAATCTGCCTGCAATGCGTGAGACCCAGGTTCAATCCCTGGGCCAGGAAAATCCCCTGAAGGAGGGCGTGGCAACTAACTCCAGTACACTTGCCTGGAGAATCCCATGGACAGAGGAGCCTCATGGGCTATGGGGTCGCAGAGTCAGACACAACTGAGCAACGAATTCTTTCACTTAACGATCTCAGCTCATTTACTTTTATAATCACTTAAAAAGTATGACTTTAGTCATAAGAAGAGATCACATTTAACAGGGTGGATTGTTTCTTACTCAATGTTATACAATAATGACTTAGCAGAAAAGCCATTGAGGGGTCTCTTGAATTTTTGTTGCAGATTTACGAATGAGCTACTGTTATGCGAAGTTTGAAGGAGGAAAGTGTTCATCACCCAAATCCAGAAATCACTCCAAACAGGAATGCTGCTGTGCCTTGAAGGGAGAAGGTTGGGGAGATCCCTGCGAGCTGTGCCCCACTGAACCCGATGGTATGTCTCCTGTCTGCATCTCTTTGGGCCATTCACAGGGCAGGCTGTAAGACTGCAGGCTTTCAGAAAATAAGACAATTTAATTAAGTCCAGATGAAATGTTCACTAAGATTATTTTATTTTAGGAGCAAGGTAGTTATTTTTTTCTGAAGTATGTTATGACTCAAAGCTGCCCAAGTAGTAGGTACCCCAGCTCTGAGAGCTTTGTTAATTTTCTCTGGTTTCTGGGCTTGGATTGTTCATCATGTTCCAGTATGTGCAGCCTCCACACGGTATTTGCTAAATGCCATTGGCCCACCCATTAACGAGGGTTCATCTCCACCACAGAGGCCTTCCGCCAGATCTGTCCCTATGGAAGTGGCATCATCGTGGGACCTGATGATTCAGCAGTTGGTGAGTGGCTTGCACTGGACTTTCAGCATTTTATAATATTCTCAACCAGTCTCTTCCTTGTCCTTTCTCTTGCTGTTATTTCTCCACATTTATCTTGGTAAATGAAGCCCTATTTTTTGGTCTTTTCATTTAGATACCAATTATATTATTATAGTGTTTGTTAATATTATAATACATTTCATTGATTAGACACTGAAACAATCATAATTTCCCTTTGTGTTTCTAAAAAGTTACTTTGTTGTTCACTGTTTTTTCCTCCTTTGCTTAAGACATGGATGAGTGCAAAGAACCCGATGTCTGTAAACACGGGCAGTGCATCAACACCGATGGGTCCTATCGCTGCGAATGTCCCTTTGGCTACATTCTGCAAGGGAATGAATGTGTGGGTGAGTAATAAAGTGGCTTCCTCTACAGAGATTTTACAAATCGGAAATTAAGCAATTCAGCATTCACACAAGGATATATAAACACCAAGATGGGACAGAAATAAGTTTTATATACTCATTCATGTATCATTTATCTAGCAGTACTGGCTGGGTCCCTGCCAGGTACCAGGCACTGGGCTTGGTTCTTTGGCTACCCTAGTGAACTGAGCCAACAGCGTCCTTCCTTGAATGGACCTTACAGTCTGATGACAAGGACACTGAACACGTTTGAAGAGATGGTAAAACGGACAGCATTATAGTGAAAGCCTTTAAGAAATTTTTTTTAAAAATTGGTAATTGTCATAGTCTTATTCTCTCAGTATGGAAAACACAAAATTTACCCAGATTTTGTTACACTTAGTACCATGAGAGGCTGCGGACCCAGGGTATCCTCTTGTTTTAGCCCCCTTATTCAAATTTCAAAGAAAGGCTCCTGTGACTGACCTTTGACCTCTTTTATCTAAGAAATTCAAAACCATTCAATGTAACCTAAATTAATAATGGCATAAATGCTGAGGGTTTGTCTGTGTGCATTAGAAAATGTTCTTTCCATGCAGGGAATCAAGGTATGTGGTTTTTATCCACAGCCATGGCTGTGGGAACTTAAGCAAGTTTTTCAGCCCTCTAAGCCTCAGAATATAATAAATATCATGCAGATGGATTAAAATATTTCTAATTACCTTACAGCTCTAAAAATCAATGATAGTGTGATTTTTACTAACTTGAAAGAGATGTAATAATCCTGACAGTGAAATGCAATTTCATAGCAGAACAATAGCAAAGTTGCCAGTGTTTTCTGTTCAATATCTTCAGTTAGTACGATATATGTGAGAAATAAGCCTCCTCACCAGGGTCTCTCAGCCCTGCCTTCTTGCCCTCACTTTCTGACTTCAGAACCTAACACGAGACACAGCTCTCAACAATAATTCATCACTTTTCTGTGCTCTAGACAGCTGAGATAGCAGTGTTATTTCTCTGGAATGTTCCTTGCCCAAAGGAAGGTATTCTCCCCAAGAGATATGTCAGAATAAGAACAGTCAATATTCTAGGTGGATGGATTAGGAGACATATATTTTTTAGACTTCCTTGGTAAGACTTTCTCCACAGTTGTTTAGAGAGATCATACCCTAAACATATTTCTTTCTAGCCTTTCTTCTGCCTAATGGAAGCCATCTGGTTTCCACAAATTCAGCAAAATCTACTTGACTCTTGACTTTATCCAGTGTCTTAATTTTGCTTAACCTCTGGTCTCTTATTTTGCGTAAGTTTAGTCTTCTATTTTATATCTGGCAAAACTCCATCATGTTTAAGGCTTCTTGGAGAATGATGTAATGTAAGGCCAAACTGGAGGTGTATTTCTAACATTAAGTAAGCAGAAACTTTTGACTTGTAAGAGAAGCCTTGTTTTAACCCTTTAAGCATCTCTTCCCAGCAGATGTATTTCATAACATAGGAGGCTGGAGGCACCCACGGCAAAGAGCACAGTAAGAGCTAAGAAGCCTGGGTACTGTTACTGCTACTTAGCAAGTCAAATTTTACAGCTATAAATCTGTGGTAATAAGATATGCACTCCTCTCTTGCAAGGACAGAATGAGAATGAACCAAAATGTTAGAGATCAAAGTGCTCCAATGGAATTTGAAAGGTACTATCTGAGTCCAAGTGCATTTTCTCTCAATTCGTCATATTTTGACTATACTTCTGATCACTTGCAGACACTGATGAATGTTCGGTAGGCAATCCTTGTGGAAATGGAACCTGCAAGAATGTGATTGGAGGTTTCGAATGCACCTGTGAGGAGGGATTTGAGCCTGGGCCAATGATGACTTGTGAAGGTAAGCCTCTTAAACATAGGATAGTTGGTTGCATGTTCTGATCATAGGGATAGTAGTTGGTTGATTATAATTCTTAGTATCAAATACCACCCAGGGTATATAAAATAAAGAAGATCTGGGCCATGTCATCATTTCTTCTCTATGTGGCCTCCTCTCTGCAGAAAGTATCTGAAAAAGATGTAGGTGGTTCATGACCCAGGTGATGCCACATCTAATGCAGAGTTCTCCTTGGGGTCTCTGCTACCACTAATATTTGAATATAACACCTGTCCTGTCTCCTACCCTCTTTCTTATTTTCTTTGTCTCCCCTTTTTTCCACTGTATCCTATACACCCTTTCTTTTTCTTTTCTCTTCATAGAAACAACTACACACTAAGATTAACACCAATATCCTTTCTCTCTTTGGGGGCAATCACTGCAAAAGAGGCTGTCGATACTCTCTAAGCAACTGCCAGTATGTCTGGTAGGATGCAAGGAAAGAAAGGCAAGGAGGGAGTGTCTAGAATAGCAGCTCTCAAAGGGTGGTCCCTGGATCAGCCACGTCAGTGTCACCTGGGAATTTGTTAGAAATACAGATTTGCAGGCCTTGTCCCAGACCTCCTGAATCAGACACTCTAAGGGTGGGACCCAGCAGCCCTCCAGGTAGTTCTGATGCAGTCTTAAGTTGAGAGCCACTGGTTTAAGAAGAGAATGAAGGTGAGGCGATGGTACAGTGGGTATTAAGGTGAGCTTTTCATTAGAGATATTATCTACCAATGAAGTGAAGTGAAGTCGCTCAGTCGTGTCCGACTCTTTGCGACCCCATGGACTGTAGCCTACCAGGCTTCTCAGACCATGGGATTTTCCAGGCAAGAGTACTGGAGTGAGTTGCCATTTCCTTCTCCAGGGGATCTTCCTGACCCAGGGATCGAACCCGGGTCTCCTGCATTGTAGGCAGATGCTTTACCCTCTGAGCCACTACTCCTAGTTAAAGATGTTGGTGAATCTTTAAAGGCTGTGACTAGATCACGATGTGGGATCTCACGAATGTTCTTGTCAGGATTGTTGGCCTTAGGGAAAAATGTGATAATCAAGAAGATCTGTTTTAACCCTGCTTTTCTGAACCATATTCTGATGGTTCCAAACTATGCAATC
This sequence comes from Bos mutus, assembly GCF_027580195.1. NCBI lineage: Eukaryota > Metazoa > Chordata > Mammalia > Artiodactyla > Bovidae > Bos > Bos mutus. The sequence goes on along the minus strand of NC_091626.1, from coordinate 46,855,631 downwards.
TACAGAAACCACTTTTATCTATTAATCTATTACTATTATTCCTATTTAAGGCTATAACTTAAGCCTCAGTGTGAACTAAGTACAATATCTCTATAAGAGTAAAATTATTCAGAATACTTTCTTGGGCATGAGACTCACTGTTACTTCACAGGAGCCTCTTTTATCTGGAGAAGGGGAGGGGTTAATGGTACTGAGGGTTCTGTCCTCACAGCAGTTGACTTAGCAGTTATTCTGGCTAAATGGGGTAAAACTGATCCCCACTTCATTGTGACTTTAGGGGGTGGTAACTGGTCAACTTGAGACTTCAAAGCCAGCATTTCTGAAAAGCTCCCTATATGTAGGATGACCTATAATTTCTCATCTGCCTAAATAACAATAATTATACCAGCACCAAAGTATAAACTGAGATTGTGCTGGAAGAACCAAGATGTATGATCACCCTACTTGGGCCAATTATAAAATAACCAACTCATTTTATAATCCTGGAAATGCAGAGACTGCTTGGTCCATCCATGTTTATGGCAACTTTTGGTGAAAGTATATTGCTCTTTCGGTTGAGGCTTATGGTCCGTTATTCTCTTACTGCCTTCTCCTGCAGACATAAATGAGTGTGCCCAGAATCCTCTGCTCTGTGCCTTCCGATGTGTAAATACTTATGGGTCATATGAATGCAAGTGTCCTGCTGGATATGTTCTGAGAGAAGACAGAAGGATGTGCAAAGGTGAGACATTCACGTTCAAAGTCATCTAAGCCAGGGTGTTCTAATGTCTATGATGGGCGATGTCCTTCCAAAGCATCCACTAGCAGAGAAAGACTGGAAATTGGGGAACACTGCTGTAGTCCCTGGACAATATGAGGGTTGTCATTGCTACATTTTCTCCTAAATTGTAGCTTAAAGCTGGGTTGAGGGTGGCACTGCAGACCCTGTTTAGTTCACCACACATTGCATGCCTATGACATGCCAGCCATTCTATGAGATGTGGAGATATAAGGGGGAAAAAAAACAACTTCCCCACATATAAGAAGCTCAATATGAAGAGGCTGAGAGAGAGCTATAAATAATCATAGTATGATAACTTAGAACATGAGAACACAAGGAAGGAATGTGAATAATAAATAATCACCATCACTATGGGATTTTATATTCCAAGAATGGGGTAGCATATGGAGCTGACTTGGAACAATTTCCTTTAAAAGTGCTTACTGAACACCTGCAATTGCCAAAGTACTGGACTAAGCTCTGTTATACAAAGTTGGGTAAATCCTGGGGATCCTTGAAGAGCTCTGATCTGCTTCTCCCAAGTTCTTAAATGAGCAGGTATCTGTTCTTTTCAAATGATTTACATAGAATTTTTCTTAAAGGTAGGAAGATTTCCAAAGCAAGAGCTCCATGTCACATGCAGGCTAAAGTCCAAACTTCTCAATTCAGATAACATAAAGGGGAAAGATAAAAAGAAGGAAGTGCAATAGGACAGAAAGTAAAGAATGAAGAAGAGCCACGCTGTGCCAGAAAAAAGAAACTGGAGGGACGACCTAGTAGAGAAGATATTTGTAGATGCCTGTCTTTTCCTCAAAGTGTAAAAACCAAGTCTTTCGTTATTATATTACACAATGATTCTAATATGTCATATTAATACTATGATATTAGGACATCATAAGCTGTGTTATTTAAGTATTATATAATGGAAGCATTGGTTTATTATTAGTTTGATAATGCTGTTTTAATTATCATATTATGAAAGCTTTATATAAGGCCTTTTTAGTTCAATTTGTCAAAACTAATTAGAAATCACACTTCCTGCCTTTGAAAAATTTATCAGCTAGAGAGAAATTTCTTAAGTTCAAAGGGGGTTAGAAGATGCCTTCCCATCTTGAGAGACCAGCTCCCAAGAATGCAAAAGGAAGTAGGTTAATGTTGAAATAGTGTCAGTAAAAATTGGTTACTTGATACTGTCTTATGTTTAAAGGGCAGGGAATTAAGGCAGCTCCTTTTATGAATTTGTACATTCTTTCCAGATGAGGATGAGTGTGAAGAGGGAAAACACGACTGTGCTGAAAAACAAATGGAGTGCAAGAACCTCATTGGCACATACCTCTGCATCTGTGGACCTGGGTATCAGCGAAGACCTGACGGAGAAGGCTGCGTAGGTAAGGGCAGCCCCAGCAAAGGGGCTTTGAGTGAGTGGGAAGCAACAAAGGATGGAAGGGACGTGGGCTCTGTGTCCTTGTGGTGCTGTCTTCTCCTTGGCCAGAGCCATCTTGCCTCTCTTACCTGCTATCATGACTTTCCGTGGAGGCCTCCTTGCCTCTTGATTATCTATGAATTCCACCAGCAACATCATTTCTCTCCCTCTGAGCTGGCCTTTGAGTGCTTTTCCAGGTCCATTTGCTGCTAGGAGTAGAAGACCAGGTATTTCCTCTCATCCCTTCCTTTATTGTTTACACTCCTTTGCTGTTTTGGGTTCAGTTCTTCCCATCACATCGGAATGCCTCCCTACTGGCTTAGCTTTGCTACTGCCACCGTAACATTGAGTACAGTTGTTCAGTAAATTTCACTAAACAAGAAATATCACTAAACCAATGGGATCTACATCCAGAGACTCTGGTCTTATCAAGACTGAGGCCCAGGCCCTGGTCGTTTTAAAAGCTCCCTGAGTGATTCTAATGTGGATTCAGCCTTGAAAAGCATAGTAGACCAGGGATTGGCAAACCACAGTCCTAGGGCCAACTTCAGCTCGCCAGCCTACCACCTGTTTTTGTAAATAGACTCATTTTGGAACAGAGCTGTAACCATTCATAATTTTCCATGGCTGCCTCCATGCCACAGTAACAGAGCAGAATAGTTGCAACAGAGATCAAATGGCCTGCAAAGCCTAAAATACTGACTATATATTATGCAGTAATGTTATATTATTACTGTTATTACAGAAAAAGTTTCCTGACTTCTGCTTTAGTTAATGAAGAAAAAATACTAGAAAGTTTCTACATATGCCCTTTCTCATGTTGTCAGTCAAGAAGCATAAGAATCATATTTTCCCCTTAACTCTGTAAGATACAGATTTAAACGGAAGTTGAAGAGCAGACTTTAAAAGCATAGAAGAACATGTGGACTTATGATCACTCAATGGATCTTCTGGGAACAGTGATTCTCAGCCTCAGCTGCTCACTGGAATCACTTGGAGAGTTCAGGTCTCACCCTCAGATATTGGTTTAATTGTTATCAGGGTGGCCTTGGCATTGCAAATTTTAACCCAGCTCTCTGGCTCTCATAAGATCTCTGCCTCAGGGGCTTGGAATTATTCTCAATGGGAGCACCTAGGCAAATTACTTTATGATCTTTCAACTCTCCAGCTATTATCAATGCTTTTTTTTAAACTGGGGAGACCAAATTATGATTTATTATTCCTTAATGCTGTTGAAGTATTATTACAGGCATAATCTACATTGCATCAGAAGATTAGTGTAGACAAACTCCCTCAGGTCAAAACACCATCACAGACATTATTCTAGTGAGTATTGTAATATTTAACATATTGCTCTTAAGGATTTTTTTCCCTTCATTTAAAATAACCCTTCTGAAAATCCTCTACACGTACAGATATGGCAAGTTTTAAACATAAGTGAAAAACATAAGTGTACCTAAAGTGCTATTATCTCTGTTTAAGTATATAAACATGCTATCAATTATGTTTTTAAAAGGGTGGAGGTATATCAAAGATATGGCTGTATTTGTTTGTATGGGTATAATTCATCTCTAGGAGGATACTCCAGAAATTAGCAGTAGTACTGGTTGCTTCCCAGGAAGGAAGTTTGGTGGCTGGGGAAGGGGAGAAGGAGGGGCACTTTGGGCTGTATATTCTTTTGTACTCTTTGAATTTGGAACCATGTGAATAGGTTATCTAGTCACAAACTAAACTTTTCTTTAAAAAAAAAAAAAGAATCTATCTTTGTACAAAGCGGACAGATGACGCCTCTTGTTTTTGGTCCTTCAATTACACCACACAGATGAAAATGAATGTCAGACCAAGCCTGGGATCTGTGAGAACGGGCGCTGCCTCAACACCAGGGGGAGCTATACCTGCGAGTGCAATGACGGCTTTACAGCCAGCCCCAACCAGGATGAGTGCCTCGGTGAGTACAGACCACAGGATGCTTTTGTAACCCCAGCCTCCACACTGGGATGCTTGAAACCAGATCACTTATTTGAAATAATAGAAACTGTTGAAATTTGAGGAAAGGTTAACAATGTTCATATTTTGGAGATGACTCTATGACCATGATTGTCCACTGGGCTTAGCACCACCCTGCCGCTAAATTCTTCCTTTGCTAATTGTATCATTGAATCATTTGTTTGGAATTTCTTTCTCAGCTGCCTTTTTAAGCTTTTGATGCTCAGGATCAGTTTCCATGTGTTTCTCCGACCCTTGCTATAGCCTGGTTCTCCATATTTCTGGGAACAGATAGAATGATAATCTTGTTGACACCAATGCCTTTCTGCCCACTTACTGAATATCTTGTCTTGTTTTCCCCAGATGTCATCCTTTTTCTCTTACTGCTGCTTCCAGCTTTCCCTTCTTGCTCCTTCTCAGCCAGGGTAAAGTGTTACATCCTTCTTGGGTTTTAATATCTGAGCAAATTCGGAATACCATGTTATGCTTCTAAAGTTCCCTAAAATCCTCTTTGCATTCATAAATCCCTTCCAGACAACCGAGAAGGGTACTGCTTCACGGAGGTGCTCCAGAACATGTGTCAGATCGGCTCAAGCAACAGGAACCCCGTCACTAAGTCTGAATGCTGCTGCGATGGAGGGAGAGGCTGGGGGCCCCACTGTGAGATCTGCCCTTTCCAGGGCACTGTGGCTTTCAAAAAACTCTGCCCCCATGGCCGAGGGTTTATGACCAATGGAGCAGGTACTTCATTTTGTTCTGATTTTTGACCAACGGAGCAGGTACTTCATTTATAGTCCAAAAATACTTTCAGGGAATTTGTTTTATGAGGAGCAGATGAGAATATAGAATCGATAATGTGGGCCTAGGCTGAGTTTCCTAGTTTAGGTTGACCAAAAAAAAAAAAATCATTATGGTACTTTAGATATTCAAAGCCATGTTGCCAGAGTGTCCTTGGTCTGATTAACGTGTGTGCTTCAGTTCGTGTCTTTGCATTACAAGGAGTCCTCAACTTTTTAAGCTGGTTTGTTATAAGAATATAACCTTTTACTCAGAATATAACCTTTTAGATACATTTGGAAATAAATGATCACTAAATTCCTAAAGTAGCCCACCAATATGTATTTTATCTCATAAAACTGAAATATATCACATGGAAGAAGTCTAAAACAATGCTGATACAATCAGCCTTCCATATCCACAGATTGCATATCTGTAGATCCAACCAACCTTGGATTGATTTCTACCCAAGGTTGATTGAACCTGCAGTCCCAACTGTACTATGCCATTTTGTATATGGGGCTTGAGTGTCCATGAATTTTAATATCAACAAGGTAGTTCTGGAACCAGTGTCCTGGATATGGAGGGATGATTGTACTGGCAATTAAGACAGCTGCCTCTGGAAAAGTACAAGCCATGTCAACTTGAGAGGGATGAGGAGGCTGTCAAGGTGTCTGAGGCTGCTCTGAAAAAGACTTTCAGGCCTATGTTCATCAACAATAACTGCAATTGTTTGCAGTCTCATAAAAAGAGACTTTGAGCTCCTTGGGAGGAAATCAGAAGTGAGAGGAGAATAAAGAGATTAAATAGGATTTATGTTCATGTTACAAAGATGTGACTAAGGGTAGAATAACAGAATTGGATGTGGTAAAGACAGAATAGATGGAATGACCAAAGTGATTTATCATTCTTTGGCAGATGTGAAAATGAGATGGTAGATGCATTTCTTCAGACCAATGAAAGTATGCTATATTGCATTTCAGAGTAATCTTGAAAAGATCAGGAAAAATAAGAGCTATGGGTATAAAAATGTTACTTAACAATCCAAGGCTAAGAACTCACTTGCTATTGGCACCCTGCTAAGCAGTAATGAGACAGAAGGGTCAAGATGTGAGTGTCAGTGGCTTTAATGCCCAATAGTACATGTTGACCCTTTTATAATGCCTTTCTCATTTTAATTGCTATTTATTAAATTATAGATATTGATGAGTGCAAGGTTATTCATGATGTTTGCCGAAATGGGGAATGTGTCAATGACAGAGGATCATATCATTGCATTTGTAAAACTGGCTACACTCCAGATATAACTGGAACTGCCTGTGTAGGTAAGTGCTCTATTTCTGATACTCAGGTTTATTCTCGGATGGAAATTGTACATTATGAGAAAAAAACCTTCAAACTAAAACTCTAAAAAGCCTGTGTAATTTCATAAGGAAACGTAAGACAGTGATCAAAGACCATACAATTTACCTTTTCTTTCTTTAAAACTAAGATTCTTTGTTAGACGCTGTGGGTATTGAGCATTGAAACATCTTTTTAGATGGGCAGTCACACTGTGTCTCTTTGATCATAGATCTAAATGAGTGCAACCAGGCTCCCAAACCCTGCAATTTCATCTGTAAGAACACAGAGGGGAGTTACCAGTGTTCATGCCCGAAAGGCTACATTCTGCAGGAGGACGGAAGGAGCTGCAAAGGTAAAGTGGAAACTGCCTTCACCCACTTATCTGCCTTATGGGAACATGGTTTCATTCCTTGTGCCTTTGAGGGATCCAAAGCTGAAAGACCTCCCCATGGGCAAGAGGTACATCCCTGGGGTTAGTGCCTCCTTGGGGACATTTTTCTTACACCAACACTGGAACCTCCTAAAAAGGATCCTATATCTAAAGACAAAGAAGTAGCCAAAATGAAATGGTAGGAATGGGCACAATCATGATAAATCCCATAACTGCTGGTGGATGCCCCACAAAGTGGAAAATAGCCACAGAAATTCTTCCACAGGAGTGAAGGTTCTGAGCTCCAGGTCAGGCTCCCCAGCCTAGGGGTCTGGGAACATGAGGAGCCCCCAGAGAATCTAACTTTGAAGGCCAGTGAGGTTTGATCACAAGAATTCTACAGGACTGAGGGAAATAGAAACTACGCTTGTAGGGCACATACAAGTTCTCATGTACACCAGAAGCCAGAGAAAAAAGTGGTGACCTCATAAGAACCTGGACTGGACCTACCTGCTGGTATTCCATGGTCTCTTGCAGAGGTGGGAGGTGGTTTTGGCTCACTGTGGTAACAAAGACACTGGAGGCAGTGATTCTGGAGAGTACTCACTGGCATGAGCCCTGGTGGAGACTGCCATTTTTTCACCAAGTCTTGGCTCCAAGCAGCATGTCGGCTCCGATGCCTCAGGCCACACAACCAACAAGGTAGAAACACAGCCCAGCCTGTCAGCAGACAGGCTGCTTAAAGTCTTTCTGAATAAAGTCTTTCCTGCTAAACACATTCCCTGACAAAGCCCTGCCCACCAGAGGGACAAGAAAGGCTCTACTCACCAGCAGGCAGGAAAAAAAAGTCCCTCCCACCAGGAAGCCAGCACAAGCCTCATCCACTAGAAGGCTGACAGCAGAAGCAAGAACTACAATGTTACAACCTGAAGCATGGATACTGCAAATCACAGAAAGTTAGATAAAATGAGAGAGCACAGAAATATGTCCCAGATGAAGGAACAAAATTAAAAACCCAGAAGAACAACTAAGTGAAGTAGAGATATGCATTCTACCCAAAAAAAAAAAAAAAGAATTCAGAGTAACAATAGTAAAGATGTTTCAAGATCTCAGAAAAAGAATAGAGGCACAGATCTAGAAGATAAAAGAAAAGTTTAATAAAGACCTAGAAAAAATAAAAACAGATGAACAATAACTGAAATAAAAAATACACTGAAAAGTGAAGTCACTTAGTCGTGTCTGACTCTGCAACCCCATGGACTGTAGCCTACCAGGCTCCCCTGTCCATGGGGTTTTCCATGGCAATAGTACTGGAGTGGATTGCCATTTCCTTCTCCAGGGGATCTTCCCGACCCAGGAATCAAACCCAGGTCTCCCGCATTGTAGGCAGACGCTTTACCGTCTGAGCCACCAGGGAAGTCCTAGAAGGAATCAATAGCAGAAAACGTGAGGCAGAAGAATGGATAAGTGAGATGGGAGATACATGCTGGAAATCACTGCTGAGGAACACAATAAAAGAATGAAAAGAAATAAAAACCATCTAGGAGACCTCTGGGACAACATTAAATGCAGCAATGTTCACACTAGGGATCTCAGAAAGAGAAGAAAAAGGATCTTTTAAAATATTTGAAGAAATAATAGCTGAAATTTTCCTAAATATGGGAAGGGAAATGGTCACCCAGATCTAGGAAGCACAGAGAGTCCCAGCAGGTATAAATCCAATGAGGAACGCACTGAGACACAAAGTAATCAAACTAACAAAAATTAAAGACAAAGGAAAAGTATTAACATACAAGGTAACTCCCAGCGGATTTCTCAGCAGAAACTCCTCAGGCCAATAGGGAGTGGAACAATGTATTTAAAGTGATGAAAGGGAAAAACCTGCAACCAAGAATAATCTACGGAGCAAGGCTATTATTGAGGTTCAACAAAGAAATCAAAAGCTTTACAGACAAGCAAAAGCAAAGAGAATTCAGCACCACCAAACCAGCTTTGCAACAAATGTGAAAGGAACTTCTCTAGGCAGAAGAGAAAAGGCTACAACTAGAAATAAGAAAATTACAAATGGAAAACCTCACTAGGAAAGGCAAACATACTGAAAAGGTAGGAAATCATCCACACACAAATATGCTATCAAAACCAGAAATGGTGAGGAGAGTGTAAATGCAGAATATTGGAAAAGGATTTGATATTAAGAGACTAGCAACTTAAAACAATCTTTTTATATACAGATTGCTATGTCAAAACCTCATGGTAACTGCAAACTGAAAATTTGTAATAGGTATACACATACAATAAGAAAAAGGAATCCATACACAACAGTACAGTCAGTCATCGAATCACAAAAAAAGAGAACAAAAGAGGAAAGGAGGAAAAAAGACCTTTTTTTAAAAAAAGCCAAAATTTTTTTAATGGCAGTAAGAACTTACATCCCTTCATGGATCACTGCCTTGTCATGGCGAAAGGGATTGTGTAACTCAATGAAGCTATGAGCCATGCCCTGCAGGGCCACCCAAGACGGACAGGTAATAGTGGAGAGTTCTGGAGGAGGGAATGACAAACCACTCCAGTATTCTTGCAGTGAGAACCCTATGAACAGAATAAAAAGGCAAAAAAGATATGACACTGAAAGATGAGCCCTCTCAGGTTAGAAGATGTCCAGTATGCTACTGGGGAAAAGTGGAGGGCAATTACTAAAGTGGCTGGGCCAAAGCAGAAACATTGCTCAGTTGTGGGTGTGTCTGGTGGTGAAAGTAAAATCCAATGCTATAAAGAACTATACTGCATAGGAACCTGGAATGTTAGGTCTATGAACCAAAGTAAATTAACACAGTCAAACAGGAGATGGCAATCAACATCTTAGGAATCAGTGAACTAAAATGGATGGGAATGGGTGAATTTAGTTCAGATAACCATTATATCTACTACTGTGGGCAAGAATCCCATGGAAGAAATGGACGAGCCCTCATAAACAAGAGTCAAATGCAGTATCTAGGTGCAATCTCAAAAATGATGAACAGTCTCAGTTTATTTCCAGATCTAATCATTCAACATCACAGTAATCCAAGTCTATTCATCAACCATTGATGCCAAAGAAGCTGAAGTTGGCCAGTTCTATGAAGTCTTACAAGACCTTCCAGAACTAACACCATAAAAAATGTCCTTTTCATCATAGGGGGTTGGAGTACAATAGTAGGACGTCAAGAGATACCTGAACTAACAGGCAGGTTTGGCCTTGAATACAAAATGAAGCGGGCAAAGGCCAACAGGGTTTTGCCAAGAGAATACACTCGTCATAGCAAACACATTTTACCAACAACACAAGAGATGATTTTACACATGGACATCACCAAATAGTCAATACTGAAATCGGATTGATTATATTCTTTGCAGCCGAAGATGGAGTAGCTCTATACAGGCAGGAAAAACAAGACCTGGAGCTGATTGTGGCTCAGATCATCAGCTCCTTATAGCAAAATTCAGGCTTAAACTAAAGAAAGAGGGGAAAGCCACTAGGCCATTCATGAATGACTTAAATCCCTTATACAGTGAAGGTGACAAATAGATTCAGGGGACTAGCTCTGGTAGAGTGCCTGAAGAAATATGGACAATTTGTAACAATGTACAGGAGGCAGTGACGAAAACCATCCCAGAGAAAAAGAAATTCAAGAAGGCAAAGTGGTTGTCTGAGGAGGCCTTACAAATAGCAGAAAAAGAAGAGAATCGAAAGGCAGAGGAGAAAGGGGCAAGATATACCCAACTGAATGCAGAGTTCCAGAGAATAGCAAGGAGAGATAAGAAGGCCTTCTTAAATGAACAATGCAAAGAAGTAGAGGGAAACAATAGAATGAGAAAGACTAGAGATCTCTTCAAGAAATTTAGAAATATCAAGGGCACATGCAAAGATGGGCACAATAAAGGACAGCAAGAACCTTTCAGAAGCAGAAGAGATTAAGAAGAGGTAGCAAGAATACACAGAAGAACTGTACAAAAAAGGTCTTAGTGAACCAAATAACCATGATGGTTTGGTTACTCACCTAGAGCCAGACATCCCAGAATGTGAATTCAAGTGGGCCTTAAGAAGTATTACTACAATCAAAGCTAGTGGAGGTGATGGAATACCAATTGAGCTATTTATAATCCTAAAAGACGAGGATGTTAAAGTTCTGCACTCAATATGCCAGCAAATTTGGAAAACTCAGCAGTGGCCACAGGACTGGAAGAGTTTTCATTCTAATTTGAAAGACGGGCAATGCCAAAGAATGTTCAAACTTCTGCACAATTGTGCTCATTTCACATGCTAGCAAGGAAGACAAAATCCTTCAAGCTTGGCTTCAACAATACATGGACAGGGAACTTCAGACACACAAGCTGGGTTTCGAAAGGGCAGAGGAACCAGAAATCAAACTGCCAGCATCTGCTGGATCATAGACAAAGCAAGGGAATTGCAAAAAACTTCTGCTTCATTGACAATGCTAAAGCCTTTGACTGTGTGGATCACAACAAACTGTGGAGAATTCTTAAAGAGACGGAAACACCAGAGCACCTTACCTGCCTCCTGGAAAACCTGTACGCAGGTCAAGAAGCAACAGTGAGAAATGGACTTGGAAAAATGGACTGGTTCAAAATTGGGAAAGGAGTACATAAAGGTTGTATATTGTCACCCTGCTTATTTAACTTAGATGAAGAATACGTCATGTAAAATGTGGGGCTGGATGAAGCACAAGCTGGAATCAAGATTGTCGGAAGAAATGGCAACAACCTCAGATATGCAGATGATACCATACTAGTGGCTTCCCTAGTGGTTCAAACAGCAAAGAATCTGCCTGCAATGCCGGAGACCCAGGTTCGATTCCTGGGTCGGAAAGATCCCCTGGAGAAGGGAATGGCTCCCTACTCCAGTATACTTGCCTGGATAATTCCATGGGCAGAGGAGCCTGGCAGACTACAGTCCATGGGGCCACAAAGAGTCAGATAAGACCGTGCAACTAACACTTTCACTCTGGGGCTTCCCAGGCTGGTGCTAGAGAACCAGCCTGCCAATACAGGAGACACAAGAGATTCAGCTTTGATCCCTGAGTTTCAAAGATCCCCTGGAGTAGGCCATGGCAACCTACTACACTGTTCTTGCCTGGAGAATCCCATGGACAGAGGAACCTGGGGGACTACAGTCCATAATTTTGCAAATAATTGGACACAACTGAAGTGACTTAAATGACAACCTACACCAGTATTCTTGCCTAGAGAATCCTGTGGACAGAGGAGCCTGGGGGCTGCTGTCCATAGGGTCGCACAGAGTTGGACACAACTGAAGCAACTTAGCATGCATGAAGTGACTTAGCATGCACACAATGGCAGAAAGCAAAGAGAAACTAAAGAGCCTCTTGAAATTAAAAGACACTTGCTCCTAGGAAGAAAAGCTATGACAAACCTAGACAGAATATTAAAAAGCAGAGACATAACTTTGCTGACAAATGTCTGTATAGTCAGAGCTATGGTTTTTCCAGTAGCCATGTACGGATGTGAGAGTTGGACCATAAAGAAGGCTGAGCACCGAATAATTGATGCTTTCAAACTGTGGTGCTGGAGAAGACTCCTGAGAGTCCGTTGGACACCAAGGAAATCAAACCAGACAATCCTAAAGCAAATCAACCCTGAAGACTCATTGGAAGGACTTATGCTGAAGCTCTAATACTTTGGCCACCTGATGCAAAGAGCCAACTCATTGGAAAAGACCCTACCTGATGCTGGGAAAGATTGAGGGCAAGGGGAGAAGGGGGTGACAGAGGATGAGATGGTTGGATGACATCATTGACACAATGGACATGAGTTTGAGCAAACTCAGGGAGATAGTGAAGGACAGGGCAACCTTACGTGCTGCAGCTTGTGGAGTTACAAAGAGTCAGATATGACTTAGTGACTGAACAACAACAGCAAATATCACTGGTGAGCTTAGATGCAAATATCCTCAACAAAATACTAGCAAACCGAATCCAACAGTACATTAAGTGGATCATACACCATGATCAAGGGGATTTACACCAGGAATGCAAGGATTTTTCAATATCTACAAATCAGTGTGATAAACCACATCAACAAATTGAAGAAAAAAAAAACATATGATCATCTCAATAGATGCAGAGAAAGCTTTTGACAAAATTCACCAGGCATTTATGATAAACGTTCTCCAGAATGTGGGCATAGAGGGAACATACATTATAAAGGCCATATAAGACAAACCTACAGCTAACATCATACTCAACAGTGAAAAGCGAAAGCATTTTCTCTAAGTTCAGAAACAAGACAAGAATGTCCACTTTCACCACTCTATTCAGCATAGTTGTAGAAGTCCTAGCCACAACAATCAGAGAAGAAAAAGAAATAAAAGAAATCCAAATTGGAAAAGAAGAAGTAAAACTGTTACTGTTTGCAGGCAGATTCTTTACCATCTAAGCCATCAGCAAAGCCCAGATGATATGATACTATACATATAAAATCCTAAAGATGCTATTAGGAAAATACTAGAGCACATCAAGGGGAGATAAGAAAGCCTTCCTCAGTGATCAATGCAAAGAAATAGAGAGAAACAATAGAAGGAGAATGACTAGAGATCTCTTCAAGAAAATTAGAGATACCAAGGGAACATTTCATGCAAAGATGGGAGTAATAAGGACAAAAATGGTATGGACCTAACAGAAGCAGAAGATATTAAGAAGAGGTGGCAGGAATACACAGAAGAACTATACAAAAAAGATCTTCACGACCCAGATAATCACGATGGTGTGATCACTCACCTAGAGCCAGACATCCTGGAATGTGAAGTCAAGTGGGCCTTAGAAAGCATCACTACGAACAAAGCTAGTGGAGGTGATGGAATTCCAGTTGAGATATTTCAAATCCTGAAAGATGATGCTGTGAAAGTGCTGCACTCAATATGCCAGCACATTTGGAAAACTCAGCAGTGGCCACAGAACTGGAAAAGGTCAGTTTTCATTCCAATCCCAAAGAAAGGCAATGCCAAAGAATGCTCAAACTACCACACAATTGCACTCATCTCACATGCTAGTAAAGTAATCTCAAAATTCTCCAAGACAGGCTTCAACAATATGTGAACCGTGAATTTCCAGATGTTCAAGCTAGATTTAGAAAAGGCAGAGGAACCAGAGATCAAATTGCCAACATCTGTTGGGTCCTCGAAAAAGCAAGAGAGTTCCAGAAAAACCTCTACTTCTGCTTTATTGAATATGCGAAAGCCTTTGACTGTGTGGATCACAACAAACTGTGGAAAATTCTGAAAAGAGATGGGAATACCAGACCACCTGACCTCTCTCCTGAGAAATCTGTATGCAGGTCAAGAAGCAACTGTTAGAACTGGACATGGGACAACAGACTGGTTCTAAATTGGGAAAGGAGTAGGTCAAAGCTCTATGTTGTCACCCTGCTTATTTAACTTATATGCAGAGTATGTCATGAGAAACGCTGGGCTGGAAGAAGCACAGGCTAGAATCAAGATTGCAGGGAGAAATATCAATAACCTCAGATATACAGATGACACCACCCTTATGGCAGAAAGCAAAGAACTAAAGATCCTCTTGATGAAAGTGAAAGAGGAGAGTGAAAAAGTTGGTTTAAAACTCAACATTCAGAAAACTAAGTTCATGGCATCTAGTCCCATCATTTCATGGCAAATAGATGGGGAAACAATTGAAATAGTGGGGGACTTTATTTTGGGGGCTCCAAAATCACTGCAGATGGTGATTGCTGCCATGAAATTAAAAGACGCTTTCTCTTTGGAAGAAAAGCTATGACCAACCTAGACAGAATATTAAAAAGCAGAGACATTACTTTGCCAACATAGGTCTGTCTAGTCAAAGCTATGGCTTTTCCAGTAGGCAAGTATGGTTGTGAGAGTTGGGACTATGAAGAAAGCTGAGCACCGAAGAATTGGTGCTTTTGAATTGTGGTGTTGGAGAAGACTCTTGAGAGTCCCTTGGATTGCAAGGAGATCCAACCAGTTGATCCTAAATGAAATCAGTCCCGAATATTCATTGGAAGGACTGATGCTGAAACTGAAACTCCATAACTTTCGCCACCTGATGCAAAGAACTGACTCATTGGAAAAGACCCTGATGCTGGGAAAGATTAAAGGTGGGAGGAGAAGAGAACGACAGATGATGAGATGGTTGGATGGCATCTCGAATCAATGGACATGAGTTTGAGTAGACTCCAGGAGTTGGTGATGGACAGGGAAGCCTGACGTGCTGCAGTCCGTGAGGTCACAAAGAGTTGGACACAACTGAGTGACTGAACTGAGCTGAGAACATGTCTATGAATTTGGTAATTTAGTTGCAGGATACAAATTTAATACACAAAAATCTGTTGCATTTGTATACACTAACAATGAAAGATCAGAAAGAGAAATTAAAGAAACAGTCTTTCATCAGAAAGAATAAAATACCTTGGAATAAACCTACCTGTAAAGGCAAAAGACCTCTACCTGAAAGACACTAATGGAAGAAATTGCAGATGACACAAACAGATGGAAAAATATACCATGTTCTTGGATTGGAAGAAACAATACTGTCAAAATGACTATGCTATTCAAGGCAATCTACAAATTCAGGGCTATCCCTATCAAATTACCAGTGGTGTTTTTTGCAGAACTAGGACAAAAAATTTTAACATTTATATGGAGACCCAAAAAACCCTAAATAGTCAAATCAATCTTGAGAAAGAAAAATGGAACACTCACTTCAGTCTATCCTACAAAGCTACAGTCATCAAAAGAGTAATGTTATTGGTACAAAAACAGAAATATGAATCATTGGAACAAGATAGAAAGCCCAGATATAAACCCATGCACCTATGGTCAATTAATCTATGATAAAGTAGGCAAGACTATTCAATGGAGGAAAGACAGTCGAGAAAACTGGACAGCTACATGTAAAAGAATGTAGTCTTTAACACCATACACAAAAGTAAACTCAAAATAGATTAAACTCTTAAATATCAAACATGATACTATAAAACTTTTGGAGGAAAACAGGCAGAACACTCTTTAAGTTGCAGCAATATATTTTTCAAGCTATCTCCTAGAGTAACAGAAATAAAAATAAATGAATGGGACCTAATTAAATTCAAAAGCTTTTGTACAGCAAAGGAAACCATAAACAAAATGAAAAAAAAGTTCACAGTATGGGAGAAAATATTTGCAAGTGATGCAACTGACAAAGGATTAATCTCCAAAATCTAGAAACAGCTCATGCAGCTCAATATCAAAATAAACAAAAAACCCAATCAAAAAATGGATGAAAAATCTAAATAGACATTTCTCCAAAGATGGCCACATGAAAAGATGCTCAGCATCACTAAATTATTAGAGAAATGCAAATCAAAATTACAATGAGATTTCATCTCACACTAGTCAGAATGACCATCATCAAAAAGTCTACAAAGAATAAATGCTGAAAAGGGTGTGGAGAAGAGGAAACCCTCCTACATTGTTGATGGGAATGTAAATTGGTACAGCCACTCTGCAGAACAGTTTAGAAGTTCCTTTAAAAATGAAAAATAGAATAACTGTATGGTCCAGCAATCCTATTCCTGAGCATGTATCTGGAGAAAACCATGGTTCAAAAGTCTACATGCACCCCAGGGTTCAGGGCAGCACTGTGTACAATAGCCAAGACATGGGAGCAACCTGCTGCTGCTAAGTCACATCAGTCGTGTCCGACTCTGTGCGACCCCATAGACAGCAGCCCACCAGGCTCCCCCATCCCTGGGATTCTCCAGGCAAGAACACTGGAGTGGGTTGCCATTTCCTTCTCCAATGCATGAAAGTGAAAAGTGAAAGTGAAGTCGTTCAGTTGTGTCCGACCCTCAGCGACCCCATGGACTGCAGCCTTCCAGGCTCCTCCATCCATGGGATTTTCCAGGCAAGAGTACTGGCAACCTAAATGTCCAATAACAGATGAATGGATGAAGTAGATGTGGTACATATATACAGTGGATATTAGTCATTAACGATACAATAGCATTTGCAGCAAAATGGATGGACGTGGAAACTATCATACTAAGTGTAGTAAATCAAAGACAAATATCATATGATATTGCTTATATGCAGAATCTAAAAAAAAAAAAGAGAGATACAAGTGAACTTATTTACAAAACAAAAACAGACTTAGAAACATAGAAAACTAACTTATGGTTACCAGAAGGAAAAGCTGGGGGCAGAGGAGGGATAAATTGAGAGTTTAGAATTTATGTATATACACTACTGTATATAAACTAGATAACCAACAAGGGCTGACCAGATAGCACAGGGAAGTTGGCTCAATATTCTGAAATAACCTACATGGGGAAAAAATTTGAAAAAGAATAAATCTGTGTATGTGTATACAGAATCACTTTGCTGTACACCTGAAACACAACAGTTAATCAACTATACCCCAGTATACAGTGAAAATTTTTAAAAAATCACTGAGTTGTCCCCCTCACCTATTTGCAGGTAATAAGCTGCAGCAAACCTGTGATGATGCTCTAGCAAAGCCCCTGGGGTCATAGATCAGGCAGGACACCTACTAGCAGGAGACATACAGCTGTCAATAATGCAGAGAGCAGAAAAGCAGAAACGGCAACTCCCCAGCAATAAAAGAGCACAGGATTGGCTCGTTTCTAAGAGATGTCAGCACTAGGAGAAATATGGGCAGTTCTTTCAGTTCAAGCCCACTCCAGATATTAGTCTAGCCAGGAACTGGCACAGATCTGCAGTTCCAAGCACAAGTCTGTCTGCAGTGATAAAAGAATCTCACAAGGAAGAGGGCTGGGGGGCGGGGGGGGGCGGGGCAGGGGGGGGGGGCAGGGGGGGCAGGGGGGAGCGGGCAGGCAGAGAGCCAGGGAGGAAGGGAAAGGTAGGTAGATTCCTAAATTCACAGCAGTTTTTTTTTTCTTTTAATTAAAATTCAACTAAAAACTGGAACACACTTTGTATCTCTTGAGATTTTAAATAGCAATGGTGTGAAGAGAGAACCTACAGGTTCCAGGCAGTGAGGAAAGAGGCCTGGTCAAAACAGAGGCTTTTATTGAGAAGTGGAAAATAATCTTGGATAAATATTGTAGATAGTCTTTTTTAAAACTGCTGTTGGCTTATCAGAATGAGTTTTTTTTTTTCCTTCCTGATTGCTCAATTTTGTTTTATCCAAAGGAGAAACTCTAAAAGCAGTTAGTTTGGTTTGGTTTGATCTGGTTGACCATTTCATTTGAGAAGATTAAAAAACAGCAAACAGGAAAGAACCAAGCAGAGAAAATTCATTTTTACCCTCAATAATTATTTTTATATTTCAACTTGAAGAGATTTTTTTTCAGTGCTTTGGAAGTTTTTGAGAATCCTTAATCTTTTATTTCATTTTGTAATTTATTTAAATTTTATGATGTACTAGACATTTCTTTGTTGAGAAAATTCTGCTTTCCTATAACTAAAGGGAATGGGTTTTTCTTGGATCACCAAAGAAATGCATTTTTGGTCTGAACTGAAACCACATTTTATCTTTAAAACCCATATCTCTCGGGTTCCTCCTAACCATATGCTGTGGTCCCATTCTGACCAGGTCATTTGAGAGGTAGAAATGAAAACACAGAGCTACTCCCTAGGGTGGCTTTCTAGGTTCCTGGACTTCAGCTCAATTCCAATGCCCGTCTTGCGTTTTCTTATAGATCTTGATGAGTGTGCAACTAAGCAGCACAACTGCCAGTTCCTGTGTGTTAACACCATTGGCAGCTTCACATGTAAATGTCCTCCTGGATTTACCCAACACCATACTGCCTGCATTGGTAAGTGGGAGAGGGAAGGTCCTATGTAGGTATTCGTTGAAGGGTTTGTTTTCAAGGGCTTCTGCTGTTGGAATAAGAAGATAAAACTCAAGAGAATATGTGAATATATGTATATGTGTCTGTGTGTACATGCATGCATGTTGTGAAAAGCTATTGGCTTTTTCTGAGCAAATCACCCTTCTTTCTTCCTTTTAAACAACACAAAGAGAGCTTCGGGGAAGTCCCATCCTCTCCTTTCTCCCTCTGCTTCTTACAGATAACAATGAATGCACCTCTGACATCAACCTGTGTGGGTCAAAGGGCATTTGCCAGAACACTCCTGGAAGCTTCACTTGTGAATGCCAGCGGGGATTCTCACTTGATCCAAGCGGCGCAAGCTGTGAAGGTAGGTAGAGCCCTCAGCTTGATCCAGCTAGTTGGTCCTCGTGAGGTGGCCTATAAACACCTGCATCGTCATCCTCTATGAGACATCAGAACTGAGCACAGGGGAGACAGCCAGCTGAAGATGGAAGTGTTTTCTCTGGTTTGTACAAGTCCCATATCTTAGAGATACATCTTTTGGTTCATGCTTGACCGTGTCCTCAACACAGGCTTTTCCTGAATGTAACAAGACTTTCTGCTCAGTTGTTAATTTAGTCTAATTGGAAATGACTCAATCAAGAAAAACAGCGAGATTCCTGAATTTGATCACTTAATTTTCTAGTCACTGGATCCAGAATCTTGAAAGGATTCCCTCAATGTGGATTAAGTATATAAGGAATAACTCTTCTGCCAACATATGATTAAACCTTTTACTCTTATTTTTTAGGATTTTGTTTTTGTACTGACCTTTTGGTTTCCAATTCCGGCACAAATAAGGAAATATAAATGGTTTACATAGCTATCCTATACTGTATTTTTGTGCCTTGCATTGGTGTCTTCATTATTTTTATTTGTGGATTTTAGCAGGGATGTTTTTTCCCTTGGACTTAATCAAAAGCTCCAGAGTAGCTATTCTTGAAATTTTGGGTGGTGGAATATTGGTGATGCCTGGGAAAGATTGAAGGCAAAAGAAGGGGGTGGCAGTGGATGAGATGGTTTGAGAGCATCACTGACTCAATGGACATGAATATGAGCAAACTCTGGGAGATAGTGAAGGACAGGGAAGCCTGGCCTGCTGCAATCCATGGGATTGCAAAGAATCAGACACAACTTAGCAACTGAACACCAACAACAATTTTTGGTGTCAGATGTCTTACTAAAATTGCCTTTCACGTTCATATGCTGATAAATGGTGCTTCAGAGAATACCTCTGAGACATGCACTGATGTAACTTAAAGGCAACTTGCCTTCTTTTTCAGATGTGGACGAGTGTGAGGGAAACCATCGCTGCCAGCACGGCTGCCAGAACATCATCGGCGGCTACAGGTGCAGCTGCCCCCAGGGCTATCTCCAGCACTACCAGTGGAACCAGTGTGTTGGCAAGTACTTTTCCCTTGTTCACAAGATGAACTGCTGTCAGCTCCTGAGTCAGAATACTGCTTTCTTTCTGAAAACTTTAAACTTCTCATTGAAGCAACAAATACTCATTTCAAATTGTCCATACCTGGTTGAAACCAGAGGGAAGTCATAGCCTTTGCAAACTAGCAAACTAAGAAAAAAAAAAAATAATGATCAAGGGTACTTTGAAGGCATTTGAAATGAAATGCTGACAGAATTCCTTAGTTCCTAATATCTCCTTGTTCTTCTGCTTCACTGCTAGTCATCAGCCCACACTGGAGTTCTCTTCAGGCTAACAAAATCCTCCTTCTGACTGAAAACTATCCATCAGCCAAAGGCTACTTTGAGCAGCTTTTGGTCACAAGACGCAGAAGTGGTTCATTGAATGCTATACACCTTTGGGGCAGGGTACAAGTTTTTTTCAGGATTGCTAAACTCTTTTGAAAATTAAGGGAGTCCCAGACTCTCTTTAAATTGAAATTGTCACTTTCGGTCCCACAGGGTCATAGGAAAATACCTTTTAATGGACAGCAGAGAATCCCAACATTGCAAGTTTAGAAGGGCCCCAATCCATCTAGCCCATGCCATTATTTCACTAATGAAGGCTTAGAAGCCAGGAAGGAAAGGCAGTCTGCCCTTACCCATTCTTTTGTGGCAGGACCAGAGCTAGAATCCAAAGCTCTTTCTTCACTTCATGTTTCAGGGCTGCCTTTCTAGTGTCACCTCTACTTGTTTTTTCTTTTTTTTAATTCACCTAGTAGCACTGCAAGCTTGGTGCTCTGGTGACCCGTTTTGGCTGCCACTCTCTTGGGTACAGGGCCCTCCTTCTCAAAAACAGTGACTGCGTTCTGGGTGACTGCTCCATGTTGCAATGCTTGATTTTACTCCAAATGAAGACATATTTGGTATGTGTTCATTTATCAAATATGCGTCTTTCTCATCTGGTTTGATTCTTTACAAAACACAGTTTTGCAGAGGTGAGTAGGACTGGCTAAAATAACCACAGTGCTAGAGCTTACGCTGCACAGTTTGCTGGTTAGTGATCTGGTTTTAATAAAAAAAACGCCTTTGTTTATTACCAGCTCAGGGAGGTCTTGGATTTTAATCACCAGTTTCTGACATTGTTCACAAAATTTCCAGCATAAGCTTTGTTGATTCAATACCCAGCATGTGAGTCTATTTTGCCCTTATTACATATCTCCCATGGATGAAACTGAAGCTTTGGGGAAGAGTATAAAAGAGGTGAGATCTACCACTGCTGGGTCTTATCCTCCTCCTCCTATGCTCAGTTCAGAGATGATAGAGATGGCCAGGTCATGCCCTTGTTGCCTGAAGATTCTTCGTTGGTCCCATGAAGACTGTGTTCTGCTTGGGACTTGCAGAACAAAGAATCTATTAAGAAGTGGGAAGTTAAGAAGTGGGAAGAGGGGGAGGATCAAGATGGCAGAATAGGAGGATGTGGAGTTCTCCTACCCCTACAAACACATCAAAAATACACCTACATGGGGAGCAATTCTCACAGAAAACCAACTGGAAACTGGCAGAACACCTCTTATTCAGCCAAATCTGCAAGAAAGATGTCCATGAAATGAGAAATCAACCACAGAAAGAAAAAATGGACATGTGGAGACTAAACATATTATTAAGAAACCAGCGGGTCAACAGTGAAATCAAAGAAATCAGAAAATACCTTGAGACAAACAACAATGTAAACACAACCTTATAGAAGCTATAGGATGCAGCAAAAGCAGTTTTAAGAGGGAAGTTCACAATAATATAGGCCTTCTTGGAAAAAAAAAGAAAAACTCAAATAATTTAATCTGCCAGCGAAAAGAATTAGAAAAAGAACAAAGAAAGCCCAGAGTCAACAGAAGAAATAAATATCAGAGCAGGAATGAATAGAGATTTAAAAAATAGAAAAGATTGATAAAACCAAGAGCCAATTTTTTTGAAAAGATAAACAAAATTGAGAAATTGCTTGACAGATACACCAAGGAGAAAAGAGAAAACCCAAATTAATAAAATAATAAATTGAAAGATGAGAAATAACAACTGATACTATAGAAATTAAAAACATCCTAAGAGAATCATATAAGAGTTATATGCCAAAAAATTGTGGAGCTCACCTAGAAGTGAGCTTAGACAACCTAGAAGAAGTAGACAAGTTTTAGAAACATAAAGGCTGTCAAAAATGAATCAAGAAGAAACAGATCATTTGAACAGGCCCGTCACCAGAAGTAAAATATAATCTGTAATGAAAAAAATTCCCTGCAAACTAAAGTCCAGAACTAGATGGCTTCACTGGGGAATTCTACCAGACATTCAAAGAAGAGCTTATACCCATCCTTCCCAAACTATTTCAAAAAATTAAAGAGGAGGTAACACTCCCAGAGTCATTTTATGAAGCCACCATCTCCCTGATGCCAAAACCAGACAAGACATTACATAAAAAGAATTACAGGCCAGTATCATTGATAAACATAGGTTCAAAATCCTCAACAAGATATTAGCAAACCAAATTCAACAATACATAAAAAGGGTCATACACCATGACCAAGTTGGATTCATTCCCAGGTCTCAAAAATAGTTCACATGAAAAATCAATATGTTATACCACATCAAGAAAAGGAAAGACAAAAAACACATGATCATCTCAACAGAATCAGAAAAACTATTTGATAAAATTCAACATCCATTCATGATTAAAAACTCTCACTAAAGTGGTTTTAGAGGGAACATTTCTCAACATAATAAAAGCCGTTTACAACAAACCAACAGCCAATATAATATTAAACGGTGAAAACCTGAAAGACTTCCCACTAAAATCTAAAACAAGACAGGATGCCCACTCTCACTGTTTCTATTCAACATTGTACTGGAAGGGAAGAGGTAAAATTGTCACTGTGTACAGATGACATGATAATCTCTATAGAGAACCCTAAAGACTGCACACAAAAACTATTGGAACTGTTAAATGAATTCAGAAGGTAGCAAGGTACAAGATTAATATACAGAAATCTGTTCCTTTTTTTTTTTACACCAACAATGAAATATCAGAAAGAGAAGATTAAAAAAAAAACAAACCCTATTTAAAATCACATGAAAAGATGAAATAAAATATCTAAGAACAAAGTTTACCAAGAAAGTGAAAGACCTAGATGCTGAAAACTATAAAATATTGATAATAGAAACTGAAGGTGATTCAAGGAAATGGCAAGATAGCCCATGCTTTTGGACTGGAAGAATTAATATTGCTAAAAGGGCCATACTACCCAAAGCAATCTATAGATTTAATTCAATCCCTATCAAAATACCCATAACTTTTTTTACAGAACTAGAAAAATAATAATTCCAAAATTTATATGGAACCACAGACAACCCAGAATTTTCAAAGCAATCCCAAGGAAAAAGAACAAAGCTACAGGCATAACCCTTTCAGAATTCAGACTATGATATAAAGCTGCAGTAATCAAAACAGTGTGGTATTGGCACACAAAAAAAGATATATACATCAATGGAACAGGTAGAGAGCCCAGAAATAAACCCATGCACCTACAGTCAATTAATCTACACTAAAGGAAACAAGAGTATACAATGGAGACTAGACAATCTCTTCAGCAAGTAGTGTTGGGAAACCTGGACAGCTGCATGTAAATCAGTAAAGTTAGAATACTCCCTCACACCATATACAAAAGTAAACTGCAGTTGCTCTAAAGACCTAAATATAAGATGCAATACCATAAAACTCATAGAAGAGAACATAGGCAGAACATTCTTGCACATAAATTGTAGCAATATTTTCTTAGATCAGTCTCCCAAGGCAAAAGAAATAAAAGCAAAAATAAACAAATGAGACCAAATCAAACTTAAAAGCTTTTTTACAGCAAAGAAAACCATCAACAATACAAAAGACAGTCTACGGAATGGGAGAAAACATGTGCAAATGATGCAACTGACAAAGGGTTAACATACAAAATATATAAACAGCTCCTACAGTTCAGTACCAAAGAAATAAACAATCTAATGAAAACGTGGGCAGAAGACCTAGATAGTCTTTTCTCTGACATGGCCAACCAGCACATGAAAAGATGCTCACTATTGCTAATTATTAAATAAATACAAATCAAAACCACAATGAGATATCACCTCACATGGTCAGAATAACCACCATCAAAAAGTCTACCACCTTCAAATAAGTCTGTTATCATCAAAAGGTTTATATATGAAAAGGGTGTGGAGAAAAGGGAACCCTCCTACACAGTTGGTGGGAATGTAAATCGGTATAGTCATTATGGAGAGCAGTGTGAAGGCTATTTTTAAAAAACTAAAAATAGAGCTACTATATGATCCAGCAATCCCACTCCTGGGTGTATATCCTGAAAGGATGAAAACTCTAATTTGAAAAGATACATCCTCTTCAATGTTCATAGCAGCACTATTTACAAACGACCCAAGTGCCAACAGATAATTGGTTTTAAAAAATGCATGCATATGCAAACACAATATTAGCCATAAAAACAAATGAAATACTGCCATTGGCAGCAAGAAGGATGGACCTATGTAAGTGAGTCACTTTGCTGTACATTTGAAACTAACACAATATTATAAATCAACTAAACTTTAGTTTAAAAAAGTGAGAAGAGGTTTGGGGGTTTTGATGCCCAGAAGATACCGATTCAAACTGTTCTCATAATTCTTGGGAATTACAGTTATCCAGAATGAGCATTGCCTTGGACCAGAATGAGCTCCTCAGAGCCTTGCAGAGCAAATCTCTTGAACCAGCCCTCTCTGGATCCTTGCTTCTAAGCAGCCAGAAGCTCACTTTTAGAAGATGGATAGGTTTAGGGTATGGGGCCACTGATATTACTGCTTTCTAGAAAATATCAAACTTGTAGCTTAAAGTTGGAGCTGACCCATTTTGACCTAGAGAAAATTAGTAAAGGAAAGCCCATTCTACATTTTGGAATTCTCTCTTAACACCACAGCTAAGACATACTGTGCAAGCCTGATGCTGGAACCTTTGAGTTTAGAGGGGGTGGGTTTCCATCTGATTTTTAAGGAGTGTCTTTCAGAGATTCTAATCCTATTTCATTCAAATTAGAATCATCTCGTTTTATAAAAAGAGCAAAACTCTTACCAATTTAAGTAACAACTAAAAGAATAAAACAAAGATTTTATAGTGTAGAAAAATTCCTTGTGTAGTCATTTGCTCCAGGGTACACACACAGGATGAAAAAGGTCAGGAAAAGTGCAAAACATGTTAAACAAATCATGGAATTTGTATATTGATAGAAAGGGTGAGTGCACAAACAGATTGTTTTCAAGCTTCAAACATTGAACATTTGCCAATTTCTTATCTTAATCCGTGGTCCACTCCACCCCACCTCTCTAACCCAGAAAAGCAAGTTTAAGCTTATTAGATTTTCAAGGAGGAAAAAAAAAAGTCAAATAAAGTAGAAAAGAATTTGAAAAGGGGATAGGGAGAGTTCTTGACCAAAATAGATGCTCCAAGTTAGAAAGAACCTCGACAGTGATCTCATCTATCTGTTTCCTAACATGTCATTCCCTCTCCAACCAGGAAAGGTACTCACCTTCTTTTTCATAAAGAATGAACCTTTTCTGCTTCTGACTCCTAACCATTGGTCCTGTTTCTGTCCCTTGGAACAAAAGAGTAAATCTTAAGCTCTCTATTAACAGGTCTTTCCCATATATACCTGTACCTTAGAGGATTTATCAGTCAGAGTCCCAGCAGGTAACAGATGGCTGAGCCCAGTCAAAAAGCATAGGATACGGAAGAAGAGCCTATTAATGTTCCATTCTGATCAGGCTTGTAGAGCTGAGCAGAGCTGAGAAGTCTGGAGGTGGGTATGCAGGGCACAGAGAAGACATCCAGCCCAGAGATACTTCCTTCACCAAAGGAACCACCCTTGGTTCTTCATACATCCTTTGATGCCCATGGTCTCCATTGGTTTCTATCACATAGCTCATCTCTAATTTAAAATAAGGGGAGGAGAACACAGATGATGGCATATTAAGTCATTTTGTTTTAGGAACCCTGGAACCTAAGTGACTTTGATTGGGTACTTGAGAGTCCTTTGATAGAAAGGGTCTCAAACAGATGCATAGCTAGGCACTGTGCCATAACAGGCATCTCAACCAATGGCTTTCTTACTGTATATCTACTCCTTCTCTCTGTAACCACATACAGATAAGCAGGGGGAGTTCAAGGAAGGAAGGGAGATGAAGAGAAGGAAGAGAAAAAGAAAGGGTGGAAGGCAATATGAAGTGTGTATATTTATGCAAGTACCCTGCTCTTACCATTTTCCCCATCTGTTTTCCTAATTTAAAAAAAAGGTGTTGTTTTTTTTTTTTTGAAACAATTTTTTCTTGAAAAATGAAACTACCTTAGCAAATAAGGAAAAACTAAAAGGGAAAGAAACAATGTAAATGAGGGCAAATCTCTTGAGAGACACTTTGATATAAAGGAAAGCATGAGACTTATAGTCAGACAGACCTGGGTGTGCATATCTGCCCTGCTGCTGGGAGATCTTGGAGGGGCTTTCTGAATCTCACTTTCTTCATCTGGGAAACAGGGATTTTAATACCTACCTCCATGATTGTGAAGCACATTAAGCAAATGAAGTACCTAGTTAAAAGACAATTGCTCCTTGGAAGAAAAGCTATGACAAACCTTGATAGCATATTAAAAAACAGAGACATCACTTTGCCAACAAAGGTCTGCATAGTCAAAGCTATGGTTTTTCCAGTAGTCATGTACATGATATGACAGCTGGACCATAAAGCAGGTTGAGCTCTGAAGAACTGATGCTTTTGAACTGTGGTGCTGGAGAAGACTCTTGGGAGTCCCTTGGACTGCAAGGAGATCAAGCCAGTCAATCCTAAAGGAAATCAACCCTGAATATTCATTGGAAGGTCTAAGGTTGAAGCTGAAGCTCCAATATTTTGGCCACCTGACGCAAAGAGCCGACTCGCTGGAAAAGACTCTGACACTGGGAAAGATTGAAGGCAGGAGGAGAAGAGGGTGACAGATGATGAGATGGTTGGATGGCATCACCGACTCAATAGACATGAGATTCAGCAAACTACAGGAGACAGTGAAGGATAGGGAACCTTGGCATGCTGCAGTTCATGGGGTCACAAAGAGTTGGACACGACTTAGTGACTGAACAACAACTTAGTATCCTGTCTGTCACACAGTAGGACAGTTAAGTGTTAAGTGTTACTAAATTGCCTTCTTCCTCTTTTCCATTGGAAGTAGATACTTGCTAAGTGAGGAGAATGCCAATCTACATGCATTCAAGTGGACATAAGCCTGAAAATGGGCTATAGCAGTTAAGAAATGTCTTACCAAAAAAAAAAAAAAAAAAAAAATGTCTTACCAGCAAACTTCTGTGCTGTTGTACAAAGGCAGATCTATAAAAATATATTGGAAGTTTCAAAAAAGTATAAATCAGACATAGTAAGAAACTTGAGGGTTTTTTCCCTTTGAATTAATTTGGGAAAGTTATATTTCTTTTTCCTATGTATTACCATCAGACTTGGCTGGTCCCTGTGGGTAGCCCGTTCAACAGCATCTGTGTCTCTTGTGGGTTTTCCCCAATTAGTGCCCATGAAGTCTGCACTGAATCTCTTCCAGCTGTACTTAGCTTTAGACACAGCCCAGATGCCCTGGGCAGGAGGATGGTTTAGATAAGGAGGTCCATTCAGAGATGGGAGCAGACATACCAGAAGGCACCATTCACTCCCTGAGCAAGCACCTGGGGGTTTTATAGACTTTTGAAAAGGAAGTCCAGGTGAGCGGGACACTTCCTGCAGGATGTCAGCCCTTGCCAACCCTATTCATGCTGAAAAAGGAGGAGTAGGAAAGCAGCCTCCAGGAATATGGCTCATCTCGGCTGTAGAGAGTCATCCCATTGCTGGGTACTTCTGAAGCAAAGGCACACAGAACTGCTCCCTGCCCTCCCACCCTGATCCCTGAACCTTGGCCATGAACCACCCCTGCATTCTTCACCAGATGCTCCTGTAGAGCAGGACACACTGCCATTGGCTTCAGATGAGGACTGGAGTCTGCTGGTCCTCAGAATGCCATCCTCTAACACACCGCCTGATGCACTTGACCTCAGAGACCACGTTTGCTCACCATTTGGAGAGAGGCCACATCTATCTCCACATCTTTCTTGTTCCCTTTCCCACCTCAGCCACTTCCACCTGTCTTCCCTTCCCAAGAGCCAAGGTGAGGGCCAGCTGGCCAGCACTGGGTCAGAGTGGCCTGACCCAAACTCCTCCATAGAAACCTCTGCCCAGAATCACATATGTGGCGTCTTCTGGTTTTCCCTGCAGATGAAAATGAATGCCTCAGTGCTCACATCTGTGGAGGAGCCTCCTGTCACAACACCCTGGGGAGCTACAAGTGCATGTGCCCTGCCGGCTTCCAATACGAACAGTTCAGTGGAGGTTGCCAAGACATCAACGAATGTGGCTCTGCTCAGGCCCCCTGCAGTTATGGCTGTTCCAATACTGAGGGCGGCTACCTGTGTGCCTGTCCACCTGGCTACTTCCGAATAGGCCAAGGGTAAGCAATGCTGGTCGTGGTTGGAGGCTTTCTCATCCACAGAATAATTAAGTATATTGAACTCAAAATGACCTATCCTAGTACCATTGAACCATGCTTTTTATAATCCTTGAGTTAATTCCAGTTAGCTCTGCAAAGGTTTTAGGTTATTTTATTTGAAGGGGGACATCTAGATTTCTGGAAATTCATAGAACATGGAACAAAATAATGAAACGACATTGTAAATACCTCAAGATATGGCTTATCTATCTCCTCCTCTTGATCCTCACATCTTGTTGGAAGGCAACTCGTTTCTCAGGAAATACAGGGACTGTGATCCATGACAGAGCTGGACTCAGATTGCATATTGCTGATGCAACCTTCTCCTGGGGCAAGCAGGATTCTGTCTTGACTTAAAATGCTTTCATGTAGCTCCTGTTAGGATAAATCATAAAGATATCTTTTGGGGAGTGCTTTAGGGTTTCAAAGTATATTTTACATTTTAGACTTAAATTTACATTAAACGTTGCAAAAGAACTTTAAATATAAGAGTTAAAATAATTATTATATTTTCCAGGTAGCATACCACATTGTATTGTGAGAGTTGGGGCTGGGAAGATATATTTTTATTCTATTTAGTAATATAAAAGTTACTATTACATTTTCAAAGTTTAGGTCTTCTTCCCAGTTGAATTAGTCTGGACTTGACTGTCTTAGTTTTGGCTATCTTGTGAAGGAGTTCACATTTTAACTTTTTAATTAGGAACACAGAGTGTATTTAATTAAATACACACACACACATATACCAATGCACACACTTATATATACTCCTCCCAACAAAAAGTCACATAGTCCACAACACACACATATGTGTATATATCCAATTGTTAATTTTGTGGTCTTTGGTTTCTTGACACAGAAACATCAAGTGATTCATTTTGGGGTGTGTAGAAGGTAAAAGAATGTTTCATGGGAAGCGCACAGAATGCCAGCAATAGGACTCAAATTCCCAGATGTTTGTGTCTGGCTCTCAGTAGACTCATTCTTTATAAATTTAATGCCAGAATCATTTTCCCAGCAAAAATTGTGACACTCCAAACTGGCTTCTGGCCAGTGGGACTTTATAGTCACACTTCTTGTAAGTGGTGTTCCAGGCATATGAAAATACTGGGAGTTCTGAGAAAGGAACCAAAGCCTGTGAATTTGGGGTTTGCTTCCAACAATTTCATAATTATGTGAATGCACACACACAAAGAATGAGCACGTATCCATATTATTGTTTCTACATATTTCATGGTAAAAAATTAAAGGATGAGGAAAGGAAATGTGTTGTGCTCAGCAGGATTACAGAAAATACTAGAAACCTGTAAATTGCTGCAAAATACAAAAAAAAATGTTAATGGCATTGTATTTTGAATCTTAAGGGCATAAAGGAAAATGAGTTGTAAAAAATAGATCAACTAATACAGAGAGAAATAAATAGTATTCAGTCTACATTATGACCTATTAGTAGACCAATTAATAGAAATTCACCCATTTATAACATTTTAGGCTCCTCTGTGAATCACTAGAGTGGACAAGCCTATCCGAATCTAAAGATTCTTTTAAGATCATTCAGCTATTTCAAAACATTTTGAAAAAGGAGCCTGATAAATACATTCCAAGTGACCTATGAAATAGTAAGCAGAATAACAAAACAAGGTACTTGTGAGACATGCAAGCCTCCCTCCATAACTTGGCTTTAAAAACTGAAAGGCAAAGAAAAACAGCTGAACTAGTTCTCTCTTGGGCATGGGTTTGTTTATCCAACCTCACATGAGTCAGAGCCAGTGGACCTAGTGGTTTTGAATGACTTGAAACAATTTCCCACAGTTGGGCAAGCTCTGATACACGTATTTAATACACTGCATATCTTCACAATATATTTCTAAATCAACCTAAGTTATTACCTAGAGCTTTCTTTCTATCTTCAGGAGCCAAAGTGAGAGATCTGATAATAGGAGAGATTGCTCAGAAGCTGGAGTGGTGAAAAGTGGTGCTGGTGGAATTGGAGGTGGCTGTAATGGTATCAGTTAAACAGGGAGAGGGCAAGGAACTGAACACCGATGTCACATACCTTTCTCACTCCTGTGGAGCCTATTTTATAAGAAGAAGGCAATTTTTATTCATCCTCCCAAGTCACATGGTTTCCCCCTCATCTTCCACTCTTCTCTTGTTTCCACTCCTTGTCTCCTCTCCACCAGTACAGCGAAACACCTGCCACATTATGTTTGGGAAATAAACGGGCAAGTAAATATGCAAAATAGGGCCTTGAGAGATAGTAAAAAGAAATCAATCAGCTCAGGGAACTGAGAATTCAAGACCAAACACAGAGGGCTTCAGTATGGTTCTCAGCACCAGCCCATCATCCAGTGGACACATAATCAAGGGCTGAATGTCACCAGGCAGGATCTGGGCTTCACTAGAACTCTCGCTCCTCCTCCATCTCCCAATTCTAATGAAAACTATCTACGCTCCCCTTCCACCATAGGCACTGTGTTTCTGGAATGGGCATGGGCCGGGGAAACCCAGAGCCACCTGCCAGCGGTGAAATGGATGACAACTCACTCTCCCCAGAGGCTTGTTATGAGTGTAAGATCAACGGCTACCCCAAACGCGGCAGGAAGCGGAGAAGCGCAAATGAAACAGATGCCTCCAACATTGAGGTGGGTCAGAAGGTGGTTTCTCCCGATGCCTCCTATTGCAGAAAGGCCCTCCAGATTCCTGTGGTTTCCTCCAAGGATGCTCCAAAGTGTGAAAAAGCTCCCTGGGGAGAAAATCCAGACATTCCCTGAGCTCTAGGCTGCATTTTACAAGAATCTGTGAGGCTCTCTGGAGTTTCTTGCTGCCTTTAGGGAGTGGCCATTCAAAGGTTTTCACATACTTGCTCATTTCCTCTGTCTCGCCAAAAAGAAAGTTAAACACCCGCCCAAAGTCTGATGAAAGGACAAGGTCTGAGATCCAGGAGAGCAAGTGGGCAGAGCAGTGAAGTGACATAGTGCTCCGTACACAGGGATGCCAAGTTCTGAAAGCTAGAGGCTTCTCTACCGAAAGAGCCATGTGGAGTGTGAGGGAACTTGGATTCTAGACAAAAACAACATGGAGCTCCAGCAGCCTGGATTTCTTTGCCTACGGCTGCTGCAGCCTTTCAGTCAACTTAGAAGCGCAGATACTCAGACCTCTGGCTGCAGGCCCGGAGAGCAAGCACATGTGGTCCCAGAGAGGCAAGCAAGAAGCCAGGTGAAAAGCATTGAATATTAGCAGATCATCAGAGCCAGGAAGTAGGTTCATAGGTGTGTCCTTTGGTGAGATGGTGTTGCGTCAGTGAACAAAATGGAAATAAACTGGTTCTTTCTTAGTATTGGTGCTGCAACCCATCCGTTGTGGTTTGGGAAATGAGATAAGTCTTTGAAAAGAAAATAATATATTAAAACAGTCATTCTCAAACTTGAATATGCATCTGAATCATCATCTGGAAGGCCTGCTAAAATGGATTTCTGGGAAATATCCCCAGGGTTTCGGATTCAGTAGGTCTCAGGTGGCACCAAGAACTTCCATCTCTTTAATGGCTGAGTAAGACTCCATTGTGTATATGTACCACAGCTTTCTTATCCATTCATCTGCAGATGGACATCTAGGTTGCTTCCATGTCCTGGCTATTATAAACAGTGCTGCGATGAACATTGGGGTACACGTGTCTTACTCAGCCATTAAAAAGAATACATTTGAATCAGTTCTAATGAGGTGGATGAAACTGGAGCCTATTATACAGAGTGAAGTAAGCCAGAAGGAAAAACACCAATACAGTATACTAACGCATATATATGGAATTTAGAAAGATGGTAACGATAACCCTGTATACGAGACAGCAAAAGAGACACTGATGTATAGAACAGGCTTATGGACTCTGTGGGAGAGGGAGAGGGTGGGAAGACTTGGGAGAATGGTATTGAAACATGTGAAATGTCATGTATGAAACGAGATGCCAGTCCAGGTTCAATGCACGATGCTGGATGCTTGGGGCTGGTGCACTGGGACGACCCAGAGGGATGGTATGGGGAGGGAGGAGGGAGGAGGGTTCAGGATGGGGAACACATGAGAAATAAAGGAATAAAAAAAAAAATTAAAAAAAAAAAAAAAAAAGAACTTCCATCTCTAACAGATGCCCAGATGATGCTGATACTGTCGGTTGGGGGACACTTTGAGACCCACTGCAATAGAAGACCAAATACAAGTGATTTCAACTTCCTTCTTGACATGTTTAGTATTACAAATATGTGCTAATGTAACACTGTGGCTTAAACAGGATTTTATGAATATTCATTTTCAATAGAGTATATGCAACATGAGAAGAAAGTTGTATTTGAGTGAGACTTGAGTCACTTTTTCTTTAGTAAGTGGCATATTTACCTTTTATATTCACACGTTGCCATATGTCTTTCCAGGATCAACCTGAGATAGAAGCCAATGTGAGTCTTGCAAGTTGGGATGCTGAGAAGACAGCCGTGTTCGCTTTCAATATTTCCCACATCAGTAACAAGGTCCGAATCCTAGAACTCCTTCCAGCCCTCACGACTCTGACGAATCACAACAGATACTTGATTGAATCTGGAAATGAAAACGGCTTCTTTAAAATCAACCAAAAGGAAGGGATCAGCTACCTCCACTTCACAAAGAAGAAGCCAGTGGCTGGAACCTATTCATTACAAATCAGTAGTACTCCACTTTATAAAAAGAAAGAACTTAATCAGCTAGAAGATAAATATGACAAAGACTACCTCAGTGGTGAACTGGGTGATAATCTGAAGATGAAAATTCAGATTTTGCTTCATTAATTCACCATCCAGAGACCAAATAATTAAAAAACCAAGATAGATAGGTAGAACTGAATTTTTCCCCCAA
Organism: Bos mutus; assembly: GCF_027580195.1. Lineage (NCBI taxonomy): Eukaryota > Metazoa > Chordata > Mammalia > Artiodactyla > Bovidae > Bos > Bos mutus. Next base: position 46,822,150 of record NC_091626.1, on the reverse strand, counting down.
TCAGAATCTTCATATTATAGGTACAGTCTTTCACCACGTAAATTTCTATAAATAAGCACTATTCTTGTATTACAAAAGCAAGGTACAGGTGAATACCCTAGTTCAAAACAACCACTTTCTCAGGCTTCTCATGTATGTAGCTAAGCTACCTTGTCATATGTGTTGATTCTTGAAAACTGGGACATGTATTTCCACTGGGGGTTGGCCATTCATGCTGACATGCCATCCTTCTAGCAGACGTACAGGAACGTGCTTTCAATCGATGGACTGTTCTGTTTTTTCAAATTGTAAAACTTTGCTTCTCCAAATGCAAGTATTAGGTTGGCCATTTATAATATCTATTTGGTGCTAGTAAATTCTCAAACTAGATTTATAAATGCACTGTAATATTTACACAACTTAGAAACCAAATTACAAGTATTCAGTTCAAATACTTCATTAATTTTTTTCAATCAACCAAAGTTAGTGCAGTAGCTTATCTCAGTTATGAGTATAATACCTTACATGTAAATTAAGTGTGTGTATACTGTAATCGTGCTATTTTTTATCATTGAAACATTTATAAACTAGAATAATAATGCCCTTAATGTGAGGGTTTGTAATGGTGCTTATTAAGACCAAAGACTTCTTAAGTGTATACACCAAGTGGTAATGAAATTTCTGTGACTGGCCCACGCATGCATGGAGGTCTGGGAGGACCAGGAAGCAGCCTCAGCAGCCAGAGGATCAGCAGTGCATCCTTCATCACACCTGTGCAATATGCCAAGACTACCCTCAGTCATTCCTGTCAACAAGGGGTCCATGTCATAAATGTCACAATAAAACAGTCTCTTTTTTTAGTGTACCCCTCGGCTTTGTGTTCTTGCATGGATGTGGGAGTGGAGGCGCCATTCTGGAGATTTCATAAAGTCTCCTGAAATTAAATTATCCTCGATGTGTTAGTTAGAGCTCCTAAAGGTGCCAATGTATAACCATTAGAAAAAAATTTAACATATTTGAGTCAGTCCCTTGTTTTATTCATTCAGGACAGCAGAGTTATTTCTTACCGACATGATACTTAGATTGTAACATTATTTCTAAAACATGACCTAAAATTAATCCCATGGCTTTTAAACTACTAGACCTCAGTGCTTTAAAACACCAAGTTCACTGTCTTAGAGCACATGCATTTCATTATAAAAATTTATCATGCCCCCTCCCCTCAAATATACAGTGTTGGCAAGATTAGATGTTCTATCCTATTTTCTCCCCTAAATATCTGTTGTTAGTCAATGCTAGTCTAATTACAAAGGGGTAACCCCAAATTGAATCCAGTTGAATGCTATAACTCTTGTTTTCTGAATGTCATAGTTTGAAAATGCTGTTTTAAGGGCAAAACTGAATATTTAATAGTTAAGCTCATTCAATCAGTACGAATTTTTAAAACCCCTTAAGGCATTAAAGGATAGTGGAAATAGAGGTGAAATGAGATTGCCACATGGAGAAGAAACCATACAGGGCACAGAAAAGTAAGCTTCAGAAAACTAAGCTAATGAAGATGGAGTAGGAATATTCTAAAAGAAAATCCAGGGTCTGTTGGTATAAAGCTCAGTTGAGCACATACCTTCCAAATTGTCAAGCTACCCACTGAGAGAATGGGTTTCCTTGCAAGGTGGTGAGCTCCATCACTAGAGGGTTTCAGTCTAGGCAGCCAGTGCACAAGAATGCTTTCTTTCACCTAACAGGCTACAAACATCTCAAAGTATTTTTTAATCTATTATTTTGCCATCCAAAAAAAATCTCAGTTCTACTGAGCATCAATTATGAGCGAGTCGAATGACTAGGTTGGAAGGGATTTGTACCCTGGTTAGGAAGTTAAAATATGTTTCAATTTCCTTCTCTCTCTCTGTCTATGGTTCTCTGATGGAAGTGTACTAAAATTGTTAAGAGAAGAATATATAGCATATGGTAAACAACAGCTTGCAAGTGGAAAATGTCTTTGATAAGTTAACCAGAACAGCATTATATTCAATAATGGATTATCTTTATAACAACAGAACAAGATAGAATTGGCACATAGTGGATCACTTTGATATTTTTAATAGTCTCAGTCTGGATCTTATTTATTTCAGAGCCAACAATTTTCAACAGCATATTTTCCGTGTTTCTGACTGTAACGAAACATTTTCCTCATTGTTCCATTGTAAATATTCTTCCTGTTGGAACTTTTTTTAACCCTGAGATTTAAACCTGTACCTTTTAATTGTCTGTGACCTTTTGATTTTACTTTCGATGGCTGAAGAATTTGGTTTTATAAATCTCAGAAGCTTGAAAATGTCTTGTCTCTACCCCTCAGCCCATTTCACTTGCCAATAATTATTTTGTAAGTAGGTTGAAAGGAACTCAGCTGGCCTTATGAAATGTTTAAACTTGCACAAACAACTACATTTTTGTTCAACAAATAGCATTTCACTCAGCCAAAACTGCTTTAGACACTGCCACTACAAATACTGTTCGACTTCAGAAATCATGTTTGTAAATTAGATGAGCCAAAATAAAGCACAATTAGGTTGATATAAGCATACTTTAAAGTTATATATCTCTAAACTTAATTTTTTTTAAGCAGTCAGCTTTGTCCACAGAATGTACTATATTCTGACTTTAGTTGCTAAAGATAGGTTACAAAGCTAAATATAAAATGGTTTAAAGACATTGTTTTTAAGTGCTAGAAGATTACTGGGAGAAAGATTACTTCTCACATACATAGCTGAAGACAAAGTTATTTGCCCCTTGCCAATTTTAAACACTTTGTTTAAAACAAAAAAAGCAAACCAATTTACTTTTTTAAACATTTCGAAACCCAGTATGAGCCTCGCATTATGTATTGTTAGGAAAGGATTCTCATTATTACAAGTTTAGGATTAAAGAGAAGGCAACTATGAATTTTATTTTGCAGATTCCCATATATATCTAAGACTAGGTTCACATACAAGACTGGGTCTCAATGAAAGGTTCTAACATTCTCACAAGTGTCTGTATAAACATAAGGGTCTTGTACATTTGACACCTGACATACATTTGGCAGGACCTGGCAATGTCACAGAATCTGTTATTCCAACTAACTGCTAATGAATCCAAAATGGTTTTTTGGCAAAGTCATAAACCTCTTTTCAGGACACAGGCTGTTCTGCATCCTTGATGGACGCCTGAATTATGACCTCTCCAAATAGAAGTCAGTTTCACTTTTACTGTTGGACAGCAGAAGGTGCATCCCTTTTAACTGAATGAAGTCACAGCAGGTAAGCGGCTGTGATTTCCCACAAGCTCAACTCTATCGTTTTTGTTCTACACAAATATTCACTGTCATTTTTGCTCTTTACAACTATTCCCATTTCATGAATCAAAGCAGCATTACCCTACGTTCCTTTTGCCCCTCAAGGGTTGGTTATAGTGTCAGCTAGAAGGCATCAAGTATATTTCTAGAATCCTTGAGTTCAAAATTAAGCAACACTAAGGTAGGGACCATTTATCAGAAAGTAGCTGCTCCATTCAGCAGTTTCTGGGTAACTTTCAAACCTCCTCTTGAAGTGTTCTTTGCAGTTGGACTCAGAGTTGCAGAAATCAGAAAAGGTCTGTTTCCTTTGTAAGGTAAAATTCTCTCTGGTGGATAATTAAATCAAACCTGTGTGATTTAGCTTTTGCTGGAAATGGAGACATCTGAAAAAATATCAGTGATAAGTACACATCTCATCAATCCCACCGGTCATTTACATAAAGAGGTCACAGGCCTGTAGAGTTGTATCTGCATCAGGAAAACATGCCCCAGAGTACAACATGGCTTGGAAGGCTGGTGGAGCTTACTTTGGGGAGTCACAGAGGGCTAACAGAAATAGAGATTTCACCAGTAAATGATGTACACAAAATCTCACATGCTCCAGGATTCAGGGCAGAAGCTGTGATTTGAGAGAAGCCCAGGTCAGGCATATCTGCTGATCTCGGAGATTGCCCAGGAGAGGCAGGAGGTAATCACAGTTCACCCTAGGAACACAGATACTGGGAGCAGCCATTCTGGGGAGCTTCTACCATGTGGACATTACTACTTCAAGTGCCATTGTGGAATCCTCCCTCTAGCTCATTAGTGCTAAGACCTGGGATCACCCAAAGCCTGTAGGAGCCAGTGCTGAGATGCCTCTAGCCAAGCAACTAACTGTGTGGGGACACAGCCCCAATCATCAACAGACAGGCTGCCCTAAAACGCCCTTGATCGTATAGCAGAATGTGGCTCTGCCCACCAGAGGGCCCAGAAGCCAACTCTACTCACCAGTGGGCAGGCGCGAGTCCCGAATGCCCTGGGCCCTAACCCTGCCCTCCACAGAGCCTGTTCTAGCCTTGGGACTAGCCTCACCCACCAAGAGGCAGACACCAGACTCAAGAAAAATAAAATCTGACCAAAATCACAACTAGCCATTGAACAATCATCAAAGGAGGATGCTGGAACCTACCAAAAAAGTAACCCTACATCCAAAGACAAAGGAGAATCCACAGCAAGATGGTAGGAGGGGCACAATCATGATAAAAGTCAAATCCCATACCCACCAGGTGGGCTTTCCTGGTGGCTCAGATGGTAAAGAATCCACCTGCAATGTGGGAGACCTGGGTTTGATCCCTGGGTTGGGAAGATCCCCTGGAGAAGAGAATGGCTACTCACTCCAGTATTCTGGCCTGGAGAATTCCATGGACAGAGGAGCCTGGTGGGCTACAGTCCATGGGGTGGCAAAGAGTCGGACACAACTGAGTGACTTGCGCTACTCTCTGGGTGGGTGACCCACAAACTGGAGACCAATAATACCAAAGAAGTTCTCCCACTGTTGTGAAGGTTCTGAACCCCACATCAGGCTTCCCAGCCTGGGGGTTCAATAAAGGGACTGAGAATTCCCAGGGAATCTGACTTTGAAGGCAGCAGGATTTGATTACAACTTCCACAGACTGGGGGAAACAGAGACTCCAGTCTTGGAGGGCACAAACAAAACCTTGCACATACCAAGACTCAGACGAAAAGAGTCTGACTCCATAGGAGACTGGAGCAAAACTACCTGCTGGTGTTGGAGGGTCTCCTGTGGAGGTGTGGTCAGCAGGGGCTCACCACAGGTAGGGAGGCACTGGTAGCAGCAGTCTACAAGGTCCCCTTGGTGTAAACCCTCTTGGAGGGCTAGGTCTTCTCAGGCCAAAAAATGACCAGGGAGGGAATGCAACCCATCCTTGAGCAGATAATTGGATTAAAGATTTACTGAGCAAGGGCCTGCCCACCAGGGCAAGACTTTGTTTTTCCCACCACCAGCCCCTCCCAGGAGGGAGTCTCCAGTGGAGGCCTGGGTCCCCGGTGGCCTGCTGCAGGATGGGGGGCACTGAGTGTAGCAGTACATGCACGGGATCTTTTGAAGGAAGTCACTGTTATCTTCATTACCTCCACCATAGGTTGTCCTCAGGTAAATAGCTGGGAGGGAACACAGCTCCACCCATCAACAGAAAATTGAATTAAAGATTTACTGAGCACGGCCCCGCCCATCAGAAGATCATCCAGTTTCCCCTTCAGTCAGTCTCTCCCATCAGGAATCTTCCATAAGCCTCTTATCATTCTCCATCAGAGGGCAGACAGACTGAAAACCACAATCACAGAAAACTAACCAATCTGATCACATGGACCACAACCTTGTCTAACTCAATGAAACTATGAGCCATGCCATGATCCACACAGTCAAAGGCTTTGGCATAGTCAATAAAGCAGAAATAGATGGTTTTCTGGAACTCTCTTGCTTTTTTGATGATCCAGCGGATGTTGGCCATTTGATCTCTGGTTCCTCCACCTTTTGTAAAACCATCTTGAACATCTGGTAGTTTACGTATTGTTGAAGCCTGGCTTGGAGAATTTTGAGCATTACTTTACTAGCATGTGAGATGAGTGCAATTGTGCGGTAGTTTGAGCATTCCAATTCCAGAGATAGGGTTCCTGAGAAGACCAGGTAGGACATTTGCATCTCAAAGATACAGGCAACTTTGTCCTAGGATGATTTTGTTTCCCCCTTAGTTTAATACTTCCATGCCTCTTAAGCTAAAAAGGAAAGGTTTGGGAAGTGGATGCAGTGGCTGCACCGTCCAAGAGCTGCTGAGAGAAGATACCCCACGTCCAAGGTCAGAGAGGAGCTACCCCACGTCCAAGGTAAGGAGCAGTGACTACGCTTTGCTGGAGCAGCCGTGAAGAAATACCCCACATCCAAGGTAAGAGAAACCCAAGTAAGATGGTAGGTGCTGAGAGAGGGTATCAGAGGGCAGACAGACTGAAACCACAATCACAGACAACTAGCCAATCTGATCACATGGACCACAGCCTTGTCTAACTTGTCTAAGGCAAGAACACTGAAGTGGTTTGCCATTCCCTTCTCCAGTGGACCACATTCTGTCAGACCTCTCCACCATGACCCGGCCGTCTTGGGTGGCCCCACACGTCATAGCTTAGTTTCAGTGAGTTAGACAAGGCTGTGGTCCATGTGATTAGATTGGCTAGTTGTCTGTGATTGTGGTTTCAGTCTGTCTGCCTTCTGGTGCCCTCTCAGCACCTACCATCTTACTTGGGTTTCTCTTACCTTGGATGTGGGGTATTTCTTCACGGCTGCTCCAGCAAAGCGCAGTCACTGCTCCTTACCTTGGACGTGGGGTAGCTCCTCTCTGACCTTGGACGTGGGGTATCTTTTCTCAGCAGCTCTTGGACGGTGCAGCCACTGCTCCCACTCCCCAAACCTTTCCTTTTTAGCTTAAGAGGCATGGAAGTATTAAACTAAGGGGGAAACAAAGTCATCCTAGGACAAAGTTGCCTGTATCTTTGAGATGCAAATGTCCTACCTGGTCTTCTCAGGAACCCTATCTCTGCCATCCTTTTAAAGTGCAAATTTTAAAGAAGAGAAAGTAATTTAGAAGTTGGCTTGTTCTAGGTAAATACAAATCCTAAATATCTTTTCTGCAAATATTCAGCCATCTAACCAAGTGAGTTTGACTTATTCCATCTGCCAAAACCCACTTTTAATCCAACCTCCTTTGTAATCTGATGGGTTTTACATTTCTGTACCTGATTTAGGGCTGAAATCTTGAAATCAGAAATGAGGTCTCTGTCTGTATATCTTTGTCTTTGGATAACATTTCTGTGGTTGATCTGTAAAACAGCTCTATTTAATTGACTAAAGAAAAGTAAGAAATTACAAAGCAAACAATTCTAAATACAACAGAAATTAAACTAAATAAGTATGAGGTCCATGTGAACTGAGAGTTAATATTAAATTAATACTGGTATTAATGTTTGTTCATTGATCTAATTAATATAATACAGACAATGTTAGGAATCACCACAATTAAGTATAATACTTTTATTGTGCCTTGGTTTAATATAAGTGAAATAAAATCTTGTTCTGTTATAAATTCATCAGCAAGGAAAGAAAATGAAAATGAGATAAGAGCTTTGGGTGAACTTTTAGAAATAATTATATTTTAGGATCTCTTCAGATAGTCCATAATTGAAAGTTAGAATTGTGCTAAAATAAGTTAAGTGATAGAAAGTTTGTGGAAATTGGGCCCCGAAAAAAGACTTTTGTACATAATCAGTGAGGATTACATTTAAATAAGTTTGAATAAATAAACTTTAAAAAATACGCTGGTGAAAAACTTGAATTTGGCTTTTCTCACGATTAAAAAGACAAATTTTCTTAAGATATTGCATTGCCTTTGATTACAGATTTTAAGTTTTTTTATCTCTTAAGTGATCTGTTCTGTATTTGTTTTAAAAATATTTTATTGTTACTTTGGCTAAGTGAATATCTACCGCTTCTTTTCACAAAACTTCCCAAATCAAAATATAATGAAGTTCCTCTGACCTCTACCTAACTTTGAAATGCTTCAAAGGGCCCCTAAACTACCCCAAAGGGAGATATTAAACTAATTAGGTTCACTTGGTATGCTAATGGAAAAAGCTGTCAAATGAGTAACAAATGTTCTTAGGTTATTTTTGTTCTTGTTAAGTTGCTAAATCATGTCTGATTCTTTGTAATCCCATGGCCTGCAGCCTGAAAGGCTTTTCTGTCCTTTTCTATCTCCCAGAGTTTGCTTAAACTCATGCCATTGAGTCAGTGATGCTATCCAACCATCTCACCCTGTCACCCCCATCTCTTCCTCTCCTCAATATTTCTCAGCATCAGAATCTTTTCCAATGAGTGAGCTGATTGCATCAGTTGGTCAAAGTATTGGAGCTTCTACTTCAGCATCAGTCCTTCTAATGAATATTCAGGGCTCATTCCCTTTAAAATTGACTGGTTTGATTTCCTTGCAGTCCAAAGGACTCTTGGGAGTCTTCTGCAGCATCACAATTTGAAAGCATCCATTCATCAGCGTTCATCCTTCTTTATGGACAAACTCTCAGAGGCCAAGTGAGCTGGTAAATTTGGTTATAATTTTTATGGTTTCTATCTAAAAAAATTACTGGTTCAAATCTATGTGTGCCAAGTATAAAGAAAACCTTCCCCTTTAACTATGACTTACTGTAATTTGGTACATTACACCTTTGTAAGCAGAAGTGAAACATTTATCTTCTTCTCTCGACTTGACTGATCCTGCCAGAAACATATGCTTGTCTCCAAGAGTAAGCTGTGCATGTCTAGGAACCCACGGCTGGTACAGTGAAGCTTCTGAGAGCTAACTGAATCTGTTATGGCTCATTTGATTGCTGGATTACAGCAACTGAATTACAACTGGATTAATCATTGTTTTAACTTGTTCTTTGTTTTCAAATGTTTGTGATTTCTGTCTCCATGCTGCACTATGACTTTGTCAACGTTACTAGCTGCATTACTTATATGCTGTCTTGTTAATAAGATGGTTTTCTCCTAAGTACCCAGTGTGTAACCAGACCTCCAACAAAACTTCTATAACTAAACATCTTGAGGAAATAAGTCACATGTATAACATAAAATAATTCTAATAGTATGATTCTAGGTATGGGAAGATGCAACAAGGGAAAGCAGCTGCTGGATCACAATCAGACAAGATCCAGACAATCTTTAATTATCAATGGAAGCTGAAAGTTGCTCAGTCGTGTCCAACTCTCTGTGACCCCATGGACTGTAGCCTACCAGCCTCTTCTGTCCATGGAATTCTCCAGGCCAGAATACTGGCATGGGTAGCCGCTCTCTTCTCCAGGGGACTTACTCAACTGAGGGTACGAACCCAGGTCTCCGGCATTGCAGGTAGATTCTTTTATCATCTAAGGCACCAGGGAGGCCCATTATCAATGTTGTTGAATACAAAATTTAACACCTGAAGTGGCAAATTAAGAATTTTCACCTGCTCTGGGATGAACCTCCCAGAAACATGGGACCAAATTTGATCATAAAATATGGTCAAATTACTGTCCAGCAGGAAAGGATCTGAGGTAGCCCTCCAATGTGAGCCAGTGATCCCTGAAGAAACTCAGGAAGGAGACAAATACCTGCCATCCAGCAGCCATTAGGCTATAGTCACCCCCTATGGTGAGCCCTGAGGAAACTCAGGATACAGGATACAGGTCTCCAGACAGTTTAAGTGCATATCAAAGAAATAATTTCACTGAGCCCAGATTTTTGCATCTTCCCGTACATAAAGGCTGCGGTCCATGCGGTTGCTTAGAGTCAGACACGACTGAGCGGCTTCACTTTCACTCTTCACTTTCATGCATTGGAGAAGGCAATGGCACCCCACTCCAGTACTCTTGCCTGGAGAATCCCATGGATGGAGGAGCCTGGTAGGCTGCAGTCCATGGGGTCGCTAAGAGTCGGACACAACTGAACGACTTCACTTTCACTTTTCACTTTCATGCATTGGAGAAGGAAATGGCAACCCACTCCAGTGTTCTTGCCTGGAGAATCCCAGGGATGGGGAGCCTGGTGGGCTGCCATCTATGGGGTCGCACAGAGTCGGACACGACTGAAGCGACTTAGCAGCAGCAGCAGCTGGAGAAGACTCGTGAGAGTCCCTTGGACTGCAAGGAAACCAAACCAGTTATTCCTAAAGGAAATCAACCTAAATATTCATTGAAAGGACAGCTGCTGAAATTCCAATACCTTGACTACCTGTTGTGAAGAGATAACTCATTGGAAAAGACTGAAGCTGGGAAAGATTGAAGGTAAAAGGAGAAGGGGACGACAGAGGATAAGATGGTTGGATGGCATCACTGACTCAATGGACATGAGTTTGAACAAACTCTGGGAGATGGTGAAGGACAGGGAAGCCTGGCTTGTGCAGTCCATGGGGTTACCAAGTGTCAGACAAAACTTTAGACTGAACTGAACTGTGACCCCCATGTCCTACAATCAAACTCAAGGTACCATCTTTATCACCAGGAGGCTGGCATCAACCCCAGGACCTGGCTTCAACCACCAGGGGGCAGGTAATAGCCCCAAAGTTTCCTGGACCATTACCCTACCCAACAGTGAGCATGTACTCCCGTGGGGGATTCATGTTGATGTATTGCAAAACCAATACAATATTGTAAAGTAATTAGCCTCCAATTAAAATAAATACACTTAAATTTAAAAAAAAAAAAAAAAAAACCGTGAGCTAGTATAAACCTGGAGTTCTGCAGTCAGCCACTTAATGAGCTAGCAGCACCAAGCAGCAGCCTCTACAGAAGGCAGGACCTAGCAACCAACCAGACTGGGGTTCAACCAAGCCTACCAGATATCCCACATAGCTTACCACAAAAGGACCCACACAGCCTTCATGGGAGAGCCTACAAAGTATACAGACTAGAAACACACATGTTTGGTACTGAGACACATGTATCTCCTACAAAAGAACATTTCTCTAAGGTCAGGAAACCTAAGCAAGCTACCAGTCACATAAAGTAAAAACAGCAACTTACATAAAAATGATGCAACAGAGGAACATATTCCAGGTGAACAAACGAGCAAAAACCCCAGAAGAACTAAGTGAAGTGGAGATAGGCAATCTACCTGAGAAAGTTCAAAGACCTTGGGAGAAGAATGGATGCATAGAACAAGAAGTTAGAAGTTTTTAATAGAGCTAGACAATGCAAACTTGATGAAGAAGATAATAACTGAAATAAAAATACACTAAATGATACAAAGGAATGGATCAGCAAGCTGAAAGAGTAGTGGGAATCACTGATGATGAACAGGAAAAAGAATGAAAAAACATGAGGACCATTTAAGAGAGTTCTAGGACAACATAAGCATACTGATACTTGCATTATAGAAGTCCTAGAAGGAGGAGAGAGAAAGGGGCTGAGAACATGTTTGAAAAAATGGTAGCTGAACAGTTCCCTAACGTGGAAAGGAGACAGGTATCAAAGTTCAGGAAGCATAGAGTTGCTAAACACACGGAGGAACACACCAAGACATGACCATTAAAATGGCAAAGATTAAATATAGAGAAACTATTAAAAGCAGCCAGGGAAAAGAAAAAAAGTTATATACAAAGGCTATCTGATGATTTTTCAGCAGAAACTCTGTAGGACAGAAAGGAGTAGCATGATAGTTACAATGATGAAAATGAAATACCTACTGCTGAGAATACTCAGCAAGGTTCTCATTTCGTTTCAGGGAAGAATGACTCCATATTAGATCTGTTTAATTTACTTTAACCTTTGCTTCTCATTGCTTCTGTTCAAAAAGGATACTGGCTATGCATAATTGCCTGTCTCGGGAGAAGCTTGCCCCTCTGCCTAAATGTTAAACCAAAATAGTGCCTTGTTCAGGCCCTTGTCCACCTGTGCATGACAACAGGAAGAAATTAACACATGCCCTTCCTTAGGCTAGCCATTATGAGGGATTTTAAGAGTAATAATCTTCTTTATTTTACCTCCTCACCTACCCCTCTCTCTGTTCTAAAAAAGAACTTAGCATCCAGACCCTGATTAGATGGTTATTTTGAGATACTCATCTGCCATCCTCTCAGTCTGCTGACTTTCTGAATAAAAATGTATTCCTTGCCTCAACATCTCATCTCTGAATCACTGACCTCTATGTGGTGAGCAAAGCAAGGTTGGACTCAGTAACAAATTTGGCTTAGCCAGCCAGGAGCCTTGCTGCTCGTGGCTAGCCAGCCCCAGTCAGGGAATACTGTGGTAAGGCCCTAGCAGCTGCCAGGACCATCTGTCCTGAGGATTTTCCCTTCAAAATTCCCTGATGCAGCACCCACTGCCCCAGTGCTTTGCAGTTGAAGCATTTCTATGAGTTGATGGATACTATTTCATAGGTAAGTCCATCTGATTCAATAACCACTTTGTTGGTGTTATGTCATGGTTTTGTATGTCCTTTTGTGATGTAAGTCTACAGACTTGATTTTGTAGGGTAAGTTGCTCTGGTTTGCATGCTAGGAACATATTCTCCCCTTAATTTGGGTGTTCCCTTTATGGGACAAGTCAAATTGGTTGCAGCATCTTACTAGAGAGGGGAATTGTTGGACTCTACCTGATTTAGAACCAGCTTGTTGGGAGCTAATTCATTGTTTTTGTATGGTAAATCTACCAAGTTGGGAACCAGTCTGCTGGGTTTTGTCATGGTTTTGTATCCATCAATGTTGGAATTTGTGCTTTTTGTGCTTTGGTATACTCAAACTTATGAAAATAAAAAATATTTCATTTATCCCAGAAGAAAGCTCTTTGGGGTGTATATTAGACATATTAGGATCAGAAGAGTGATGGTCCTGAATCGGTCACTCAATTATTATATGGTCTCACATTTAAAAGTGTTTTCCAAAAGAGGTAGGAAAAGAGGTAAGATTACATATTTAGAAGCATTTATGCAATTACATGAGAAGAAAAATGTCAGAAGGGCACCCAGCTTGGAGCCAGAGCCACTTCCATGGCAGGAATATTTCCCTTGTGTCAATGTCCTATAAAAAGCCAGGAGGCTCCTTATCAGATGCCTTAATTAGAGTTAAGGCATCTGAGACTAATTTCCCCACAGGAGGCTCAGGTAAATCTGACGGTGGGGAACAAGTTGCCTGACTTTCTAATATGGGTGCAAATACACTGGGGTAAACACCAAAGTGGTATAGAACATATCTCACTCTATCCTTGTTACTGGTGTTTCTGGAGAAGCACAAAGCTTTTTAACCTCACAACCTCTAAGATGCTGCGGATTGAAACCTAGGGAAGATCCTCATAAGTTTTTGTAAACAGAGTGCCCAAATGGGAGGCCATGGGTCTGACTAAGCTAACCATAGCTTATACTCAGAGTCTGATAAAAATTTTGGAAGAGGCCCTTCTCCCTAAGCTAATTACAAAAATGAAAAACTTTCCAACAAGTGTAAATGGATATGTCTATCCTTCAATATCATTGAGGTAGCCACCGAATACTTCAAAAAAAGAGAAAGAAAAACAAAAACTGTCCTTGTTTTAGAAATGTAGTCTTTGCATGAATACAAGTATGGTCCATCACTTCATGGCAAATAGATGGGGAAACAATGGAAACAGTGATAGACTTTATTTTCTTGGACTCCAAAATCACTGCAGATGGTGACTGCAGCCATGAAATTAAAAGACACTTTCTCCTTGGAAGAAAAGCAATGACCAACCTAGACAGCATATAAAAAGCAGAAACATTACTTTGCTGACAAAGGTCCATCTAGTCAAAGCTATGGTTTTTCCAACAGTCATGTATGGATGTGAGACTTGGACCATAAAGAAAGCTGAGCGCTGAAGAATTGATGCTTCTGAACTGTTGTGCTGGAGAAGACTCTTGAGAGTCCCTTGGACTGCAAGAAGATCAAACCAGTCAATCCTAAAGGAAACTAGTCCTGAATATTCATTGAAAGGACTGATGCTGAAGCTGAAACTCCAATACTTTGGCCACCTGATGCAAAGAACTGACTCACTGGAAAAGACCCTGATGCTGGGAAAGATTGAGGGCAGGAGGAGAAGGGGATGACAGAGGATGAGATGGTTGGATGGCATCACTGACTTGATGGACATGAGCTTGAGTAAGCTCCGGGAATTGGTGATGGACAGGGAGGCCTGGCATGCTGCAGTCCATGGGGTCTCAAAGAGCTGGACACAGCTGAGTGACTGAACTGAACTGAACTGAAACCTTCCCATTTAGCTTAAGAGGCATGGAAGTATTAAACTAAGGGGGAAACAAAGTCACCCTAGGACAAAGTTGCCTGTATCTTTGAGACGCAAATGTCCTACCTGGTCTTCTCAGGAATCCTATCTCTGCCATCCATTTAAAGTGCAAATTTTAAAGAAGATAAACTAATTTTAAAGAAAGTAAAGTAATTGATGCTTTTGAACTGTGATGTTGGAGAAGGCTTTTGAGAGTCCCTTTGGACTGCAAGGAGATCAAACCAGTCAATCCTAAAGGAAATCAACCCTGAATATTCACTGGAAGGACTGATGCTGAAGCTGAAGTTCCAATACACTGGCCACCTGATGTGAAGAAGTGACTCTTTAGAAAAGACCCTTATGCTGGGAAAGATTGAAGGCAGGAGGAGAATCGGATGACACAGGATGAGATGGTTGGATGGCTTCACTGACTCAATGCACATGAATTTGAGCAAGCTCCGGGAGTTGGTGATGGACAGGGAAGCCTGGTGTGCTGCATTACATGGAGTTACAAAGAGTCAGACTCAACTGAGTAGCTGAACTGTACTGAAAGTAATTTAGAAGTTGGCTCGTCCTAGGTAAAAACAAATCCTAATGTCTTTTCTACAAATATTTAGCCATCTAGCCAAGTGAATTTGACTTATTCCATCTATCAAATACCCAATTTTAATCCATCCTTTTTTGTAAACTGGTGGGTTTTATATTGTCTTATCTGACTCAGGGCTGATTCTTGAAATGAGAAATAAAGTCTCTGTTTGTATGTATGTTTGTCTTTGAATAACATACTTGTGGTTGAGCTGTAAAGGAGCTCTATTTAAATGACTTAAAGAAAAGTAAGCAATTACAAACCAAATAATTCTAAAAACAAGAGAAATTAAATTAAATTGTGGTGACCCAAGGATGAAAGACACGTAAAACCAAGGAGGGTCTTGGAATGCAGGAACAGAAAAACCAGACCCTTATCATCCTTCCCTCCCCCATGTTGTAATTATTAATGGATTTCAGGTCCTCCTGAGCAGTATAACCTGTCTCCCCACCTAGCCCAGAGGGAGAAGATATTTGCCTTACTCTCCCCCTGCCCCAACCACTATATGTGCCTCATCCAATCAGCAAATGACCCGCAAGACCCCTATCCCACTCCTTGTACCCTGGGTATAAAAGTGAACTAAGGACCCCTGTGCAATGTCAGTTCTCCCTTGAGCTGGCCCGCTGTTCTAACAGCATCCTCCACTCTAATAAACTTTATTTCCTTCTCATTCTGTCTCATGTCTGGAAATTCTTTTCCAACCCACGCCTGGACCACGACATTTTTGGTGGCCCGTACAGGGACCTTGGGATTTCTTCCCCTACCTCCTTGCTTCTCCTTTCTCATATGGATCCTCTGTAAACAGGAAAGTGCTGTGGAAGCAACTGAGGAACTCTGGCCAGGGTTACCCTCTGGTGTGTTCCAAAGGCCCCACTGCTCACTGTGCCCCAGTAGCTACCACCCGAACGGGTGAGGGTCTCTCCTTTGTCTTCTTTCCAACTGAGGACTAGGCTAACCAATATTGTGTGGGCACAGATCAGGCACTTAAAAGCCATTAGGGCACCTGTCACACGAAGACTCCTGTGTCAGTATAGCGGGGACATGGAACGGATCGGGCCACAAGGGCATCTGCCTCCAGCAAGACAACTTCTATGCACTGTCAGGCACAAAGTGGTTGAAGCAAAGCAGAGACCCCTGTCCCCTGGAGGTGGCCTCTCCGATAGGATTTTAAGGCGGATTCCTCAGCCTTCTTCCCTATCACTTTCACTTCCTTCCCTTGGGTCTGGATTGATTTAATTAGCCTAGATGTTGCCTCTGAGCCATCCCAAGAGGGCCTTCCACATTTCAGGGCATCGCCAAATAGTGAGTCACCTGGTTGCTCCCAGGAATCTCTGTCTTTCTCTGCCCGGCTCACATGGTACCTTAGCTGCACAGTTCTCAGAGGTCACCTCTCACTGTTGGATGTGACTGTTGGGACAGTTGGCCGTTTTTATGCTGTTAGTTGCATGGAGACGTCACTGAGACAAAAAGGGACACCTTTGTGCCAGTCAGTGACTCTCAGTACCCCCTTTCTATGGCCTATAGACTAAGGATGGGTTTTGGTACGTCTCAGGAGCCTCTCTCAGTCTCACCCCTTGGCTATATTCTCAGAAACTAGAAAAAATTTTGACCCTGCAGAAGGCCTGGCCCCAATTCAAACTGGGGGACACCCCCCAAAAAAAATAAGGCCTCTGAATGGCACACTAGCTTTTGCCAAAATCAGGGAAAGGACTCGGAATTTCCTTACATTCAGTCCTTTATGGCTCTCAGTCAGAATTCAGATTGAGGGACCCATGCTGCATGTGTCTTTCTGTTGCTTCCCTATCTCCTATTCCCATCTGTCTCTCTCAGATTTCCTAGATGTCTCTCAAATTTCCTAGATGACCCCTACTTGACCTTTCATATCCACATGACCTCTAGGAAAGAATTCTGAGGTTGGTCCAGGTCTTTCTCCTATGTTCAAAAGCCTGAAGGATCAAAAACTCGACTAACATTCTAAAGAATCCCCTTCTAACTACACTTCTCTCCCAGGTGGAGAGGGAACCAAGCTTCTCCCACTTCTGAACATCCTACAGAATTCCCTTCTAACTACTCCTATTTCTCACGGTGGGGAAGGACCAAGTTTCCCTCACTCCCGCAAATTCCCTTAACCCTTCAGATTCTTCTGATGGGAGAAAGACCTCACTTCCCACCAGAGGGACAGTCCAAGATTTTTATCAACAGATCTGCCCCTGATATCAAAGTCAATTTGAGCACTATTTGGTCTATATTTTAGCTATAAAACCATGACTACAGAAAGGAAAGATGACTTTTTGACACAGGATGGCCATGATATTCTTTAGACTCTGGAGAAAACTGGTTAAAGTGAATTTTTTTTTCCCTTGGAAACTGAAAAGCTGGTTATTTTTGCACAAGCAATTAAAAACAACTGGCTTGTTTAAAGGCCTGCCTAGGGAAAAGCTTAAAGTTAACCCTTTCCATGTCCTTGAAATACACAGCCCACTTTATCTGAGACCTCAGCCTTGGGCAAATTAGAACTTCAAGCAAAAAAAAAAAAAAAAGGTCAAAGAGATATTTTAAATCTCAAGCAGAAAACTATGAGAATCTGTCTCTCTGTCTGTCTGGATTTATGTATGTCTCAGTGTGTGTCGTTTGGTCTTTTTGATAATATTGCTGAAGTTGTAAATGAGTTCTTATTTAATTGGCCTAAAGAAAAGTAAGCACTTACAAATCAAACAGTTCTAAACAACAACAAAAAAATTATCCTAAATGAATTTCAGATTCACTTGAACTGGGAAATATTCAATATTAAATATCTAGTGTTAATGTTTGCTTGATAATCAGATATAGACATGTCTGGTGGTGGTGGTAAGCATAATGTTTTCATTGTGCCTGACTTTATTATCAGAGAAGGCAATGGCACCCCACTCTGTCCAGGATTGCCTGGAAAATCCCATGGATGGAGGAGCCCTGGTCCAGGCTGCAGTCCATCCAGGAATCGAAAGAGGTGGACACACTGAAGGACTTCACTTTCACTTTTCACTTTCATGAATTGGAGAAGGAAAATGGCAACCCACTCCAGTGTTCTTGCCTGGAGAATCCCAGGGACGGGAATTATGGTGGGCTGTATATTATATTATAATAGGTTTATTATAAGACACGAATGATGGACTTATATTATATTAGCAGTAGGTTTATTATAAATTAAATATTGTTATATTGTTATATCTGTTACAAGTTTGTCATATCTGGAAAGTAATTCAAGTGAAGAAACTTTTAAAAAAAGAAAAATATAAATGGGACAAGAGCTTTTAGATAAACTATTAAGAATGATTATACTTTAGAAATGTCTGTCTAAAATAGTATCTCCCAATTGGGGTAACTTGAATTTCTAGGGTGGTACTAAACTAAATGACAGAAGTTTGTTGAACAGCTAGGTCATTTCCAAATAAAATAAGATTCTGAAACATTTATTACTGAACATTAACTTCCTCTTACAGAGAAACTAGAGATTTTGGACTATTAATGAATAATGTTTGATGCCATCCTGAGATGGCATTTTAGAATTTTTTTAGAAATTATCACTGGTATTTATGTTCACCAATCTATAGAAAGCTAATATAAAGGTCAGTTCTTGGCTGCTTAAGGAAAGTAGGATGTGTGTTTTCAGTAAAGAAGGTATGAGGAATGAGATTACATTTTATGAAGGGGAAAGGAAGTGGGTCTGACTTACAGTTGGCTGTTTCAGGATAGAGGAACAAAATAATGGGTACAGAAAGTGATAAGAAGGTTTGATGGAAAGTGGACCCCAAGGGAAGAGTTTTGTGTATAAATACAAGTTTTCTTGAGATGTTGAACTGCCTTTGATAATGGATTTTTAGTTTCTTTAACTCTGAAGTGATCTATGTTTACCTTTGAAATTTTGTTACTTTGGCTAAGTGAATATATTGCTTCACAGTGATCTATATGATTGTATCTGAGTGTTATAAACTCTTCTGATATTTATTGACAAAGCTTCCTAAATAATTTGACTTCTAGCTAACTTTGGGATGCTTCAGAGGGCCCCTGAAACATCCCAAAGAGAGATATTAAACTACCTGAGTTCATTTGACATGTTAAATTACATGGGAAGTATTGTTATAGGAGTGATAAATCTTCTCAGGTTATATTGTATAGTTGATGTTGCTGCTGCTGCTGCTGCTGCTGCTGCTAAGTCACTTCCGTCGTGTCCAACTCTGTGCGACCCCACAGACGGCAGCCCAACAGGCTCCCCCGTCCCTGGGATTCTCCAGGCAAGAACACTGGAGTGGGTTGCCATTTCCTTCTCCAGTGCAGGAAAGTGAAAAGTGAAAGTGAAGTCGCTCAGTCGTGTCCAACTCTTCGAGACCCCATGGACTGCAGCCCACCAGTCTCCTCCGTCCATGGGATTTTCCAGGCAAGAGTACTGGAGTGGGGTGCCACTGCCTTCTTTGATAGTTGATGTTACTAATATAGGTATCATAAAATTATGTTGAATTCATATAGATCTTATATGCTCTGATAAAATGTGGTCAATTATAATTCGAGTTATCATATTAAAGTGTTACATATCATAGCAATGACCAGGCTACTTGTCAATTGCAATTTAATCAGATTTTAAACATGGCTTCTATTGTTTCACTCTGATGCCTTTGCAAGAATACTTCTACTTCAAGATTTATGGAAAAGACTTTTCTAAGATTAAGCAATAAACAGATTTTGTTTGTTATTTGGTAAACTGGTAACAGACTGGAATTCAGTCTACTCTCTATGTTAAGAGAACAAAGTTTTCTTAGAATGCAGCTTTCGATAACAGATTATGAATTTCTTTGCCTTTAAGTGACATATATTTGTTTTTTAAATCTTTCGTTACTTTGGTAAAGTAAAGAACATTATTTAAGATTGTGGTACATATATACAAAGCTCATTCTGCTTCTACAAAAAATAAGCCCTTATGGTTACATTTTTGCTATCCTGATGTCCTTAAAATATGGCAACAGTCTACTCCTAAATTGGGGAATTAAAAATGGGTGAACAATAGCTGTAAATCAGAGTCAGGGCTGTGGGAAATCCAAGACGGCTGCTTGGATTTCCCAGCTCCCTAACAAACCTCTTTTTTTTTTTTTTTGATGGGTTAACGCCTTCCCTAGCTACAGGGTTAATGTCCTCACAACAAAAAAATTATGTTTCACTGAATATTAAGTTTTTTTAATTGTCATACTAAATTTCTAGTTTTGTTAATTAAGGTTTAGTGTTTACTAAGGCTCACTTCTGAGATAGTTCCTTGTTGTTATGTTATATTGCTAAAAGGTTTAAGTTATTAAAAAGGACACTCTAAGTTTGTTTCTAAAGTTTATCTCAGTCAGCAATCTTCAGATAAAGATCAGATGCTCCATGATATACAACCAAGAGATTAACACCAGGGTATAGTCATTTAACAAACGAAGTCAGATGACCTGTAGTATACTGGGCTATACCTAATGAAAGTTCTTGACTTAAATTCTTGCTTGTGACCTTACTTACTAATAACTGCTAGCTATATTATTTTCTATGTCGCTTGTTTCAGAAGATTGTTTCTTATGTTACTAAATGTGTAACTGAGAGTGTGATAAAATGCTGATATGCAGTTCCATATGAGATCAATGATTGTGATAATGTAACTCTAGATATGGGAAGAAGCAACAGGAAGGAATATTTTCCTGGACCAAGAGGCTAGTAAGACAGGTATGGTCCAGAGACTTTGGCTACACGCAAGGCCTGGCCCAGTACTAGCACACTGAGTGGCCTGTCAATGGAATCTTCGTTAGACCTGGGAACGAGCCATCCCAGCACCGTAGGACACAATGCCCATGAAATGCTCCCAAAGCATGGTCAAATATGTGGCTATGAAAGGATCCTGCTGACTGGAAGTTGGCGCTTGCCAGTTGTCTCTACAAGATTACATAGTGACCACTGCAAGCTACTGACCTTCAACATCCCCTGAAAGGAGTTCAGGGTGGAGATCAGAAATAAGGCACTCTGTGCTCTGGGAAAAACCCACAAGAACTGGCCTTCAGATAGTCAGATGTCTTCAGGTAAAGATTTTATGAACCCAAATTCTTGCATTTTCTCATACCTAGAGAAACACTAACGTCACAAACCAATGTCTAGTCCTGATTCTTCTGGCTAGCTCCTCAGCCGCTTTTCTACTTCTATTAATCTTTGGGCCATGTGCCTTTAACTTTGTGCGTTAAATTTGTTTCTTCTTGAATACAACAAATCTCCAAGTGGTAGTAGGACAAGAATATTCCCTGACCAACACCCAGATGATACTGAAACAAGTAACCTTATTATTCCATGAACTCTCATCTCCCTCTGTAAATGCACCCTGACAGAGAGCAGGCAAAGGGAACCCAGAGCCCCATGACACCCTGTACAGCCTGAAGAAGCCAGAGTGGTCATTGCCCCTTTTCCTTTGAGACCAGGTTCCCAAATGCCTGAGGAGGGAAACAGGTAGATAGTTAGACATGAGCAGGGTATCAAAAGGGGTCAAAGAATTGGCCCTAAAAATAAAGAGAGGGCGGAGTGGTGATCCGAGGACGAGAGAGTAGATAAAACCAAGGAGGGTCTTGGAATGCGGGAATGGAAAAACCAGACTCTTATCATCCTTCCCTCCCCCATGTTGTTACTGTTAATGGATTTCAGGTCCTCCTGAGAAGTATAACCTGTCTCCCTTCCTACCCCAGAAGGAAAAGATATTTGTCTTACTCTCCCCAACAACCCCTCGCCAGTATATGTGCTTCATCCAATCTGCAAATAACCTGCAAGACCCCTATCCCACTCCTTGTACCCTGGGTATAAAAGTGGACTAAGGATCTCTGTTCAATGCTGGTTCTCCCTTGAGCTGGACCACTGTTCTAACAGCATCTCCCACTCTAATAAACTTTATTTCCCTCTCATTCTGTCTCATGTCTGGAAATTCTTTCCCAACCCATGCCCAGACAATGACATAAATGAGTTTCAGGTTCATGTGAACCAGGAATTAATATTAAATTAATACTGGGGTCAACTACAAATCAGCACTTGCCAAGAGCATTTGCCAATGACTAAACAACAATAATAACAATGGTATTTGCCATCTGCCTCTGCAGAGATTGAACCCTATGCTGCTACAGCTGTTGACCTTCAACACTCCCTGAAGGAATTCAGGGTTGAGTGATGCAGATAGTGAAGAGTAACTAAAGAACCACTTGATGAAAGTGAACGAGGAGAGTGAAAAAGCTGGCTTAAATCTCAACATTCAGAAAAATGAAGATCATGGCATCCGGTCCCATCACTTCATAGCAAATAGATGGGGAAACAGTGGAAACAGTGAGAGACTTTACTTCCTTGGGCTCCAAAATCACTGCAGATGGTGACTGCAGCCATGAAATTAAAAGACACTTGCTCCTTGGAAGAAAAGCTATGACCAACCTAGACAGCATATAAAAAGCAGAGACATTACTTTGCTGACAAAGGTCCATCTAGTCAAAGCTATGGTTTTTCCAGTAGTCATGTGTGGATGTGAGAGTTGGACCATAAAGAAAGCCGAGCGTTGAAGAATTGATGCTTTTGAACTGTGATGTTGGAGAAGATTCTTGAGAGTACCTTGGACTACAAGGAGATCAAACCAGTCCATCCTAAAGGAAATCAGTCCTGAATATTCTTTGGAAGGATTGATGCTGAAGCTGAAACTCCATTACTTTGGCCACCAAAGTGAAGAACTGATTCATTGGAAAAGACCCTGATGCTTGGAAAGATTGAAGGCAGGAGGAGAAGGGGATGACAGAGGATGAGATGGTTGGATGATATCACCAGCTCAATGAACATGAGTTTGAGCAAGCTCTGGAAGTTGGTGATGGACAACTGCTGCAGTCGATGGGGTCTCAAAGAGTCAGACATGACTGAGTGACTGAACTGAACTGAGGTTCTCTGTGCTCCAGGGAATCTGTTGGGACAGGTCTTTAGTTAGTTGGATATTTTTAAGAACAGGTTTTATGATTCCAACCCCTGCATCTCTTCATATCTAGAAAAGCACTAAATTCATTCACGGTGACATCAGAGCCTTGTGACTAGGAGAAAACATCTTGTAAAGTAAGCACTTGATTGTACGGAACTCCACCTTTACCAAACCTTATATATTGACCTTCCCCCAATACCTCTTTTTTTTTAATTAATTAATTTAATTGGAGGATAATTTCTTTACAATATTGTGGTGGTTTTTGCCATACATCGACATAAATCACCCATGGGTGCACATCCATCTCCCCATCCTGAATCTCCTTCCTAACTCCTTCCCTACCTCATCCCTCTGAGTTGTCCCAGAGCACTGGCTTTGTGTGCCCTTCGTCATGCATCAAACTTGCACTTGTTATCTATTTTACATATGGTAATATACATCTTTCAATGCTATACTCTCAAGTCATCCCACCCTTCCCTTCTCCCACATAGTGCAAAAGTCTGTTCTTTACATCTGTGTCTCTTTCGCTGCCTTGTATATAGGATCGTATTTACCATCTTTCTAAATTCCATATATATGCATTATTATACTGAATTGGTGTTTCACTTTCTGACTTACTTCACTCTGTACAATAGGCTCCAGTTTTGTCCACTTCATTAGAACTGACTCAAATACATTCTTTTTTATAGCTGAGTAATATTCCATTGTGTACATGTACCACAGCTTCTTTATCCATTCATCTGCCAATGGACATCTAGGTTGCTTTCATGTCCTAGCTATTGTAAATAGTGCTGCAATGAACATTGGGATACATGTGTCTCTTTCAATTCTGGTTTCCTCCATGTGTATGACTAGCAACCCCACTACCTCTTTAGAGCAGTCTCTCAGAGCTATCCGAGGTGCTGTTTCTTGGGCTGTAGTTCTCATTTTGCCCCAAATAAAGCTTAACTCACAACCCTGAAGTTGTGCATCATTTTTAATCAACACTGGTATTAATGTTTTTCCAATGATCTAATTAATATATACATATGTTAGGAATCATCAACATTAAATATACTACTTTTATTGTGTCTTGGTTTAATACAATCTAAATAAAATCTTATTCTGTTATAAATTCATCAGCAAGGAAAGAAAATGAGATAAGAGCTTTCAGTGAACTTTTAGAAATAATTATATTTTAGGATCTCTTCAGATATTCCATAATTGAAAGTTAGAATTGTGTGAACTTCCCTGGTGGCTCAGACCATAAAGCATCGGCCTGCAATGTGGGAGACCCGGGTTCAATCCCTGGGTTGGGAAGGTCCCCTGGAGAAAGAAATGGCAACCCACTCCAGTACTCTTGCCTGGAAAATTGCATGGACTGAGGAGCCTGATAGGTTACAGTCCCTGGGGTCACAAAGAGTCGGACATGACTGAGTGACTTCACTTTCAGTAAGTGATGGAAAGTTTGTGCAAAGTAGGCCCCGAAAAAAGACTTTTGTACACAATCAGTGAAGATTAAGTTTAAATAAGTTTGAGTAAATAAACTTTAAAAATATGCTGGTGCAAAACTTGAATTTGGCTTTACTCACTATTAAAAACACAAATTTTCTTAAGATACTGTATGGCCTTTGATTACAGATTTTAAGTTTCTTTACCTCTTAAGTGATCTGTTCTGTATTTGTCTTAAAAATATTTTATTGTTACTTCGGCTAATTGAATATCTACTGTTTCACACTGACCTAAGATCCTGTTGTGTTTCAAAACGTTGATATTCTTTTCACAAAACTTCTCAAATCAAATTATAATGAAGTTTCTTTGACCTCTACTTAACATTGAGATGCTTCAAAGGGCCCCTAAACTACCCCAAAGGGAGATATTAAACTAATTAGATTCACTGGGTATTCTAATTGAACAAGCTGTCAAATGAATAATAAATGTTCTTAGGTTATTTTTGTTCTTGTTAAGTCACTAAATCATGTCTGATTCTTTGTAATCCCATGGAATGCATCTGTCCTTTACTATCTCCCAGATTTTGCTCAAAAACATGTCCATTGAGTCAATGATACTATCCAACCATCTCACCCTGTCACCCCCATCTCTTCCTTGCCTCAATCTTTCTCAGCATCAGAGTCTTTTCCAAGAGTCGGCTGCTCGCATCAGTTGGCTTCTACTTCAGCATCAGTTCTTCTAATGAATATTCAGGGCTCATTCCATTTAAAATCGACTGGTTTGATCTCCTTGACATCCAAAGGACTCTCAGGAGTCTTCTGCAGCACCACAATTTGAAAGCATCTATTCATCAGCATTCAGCTCTCTTTATGGACAAACTCTCAGAGGCAAAGTGAACTGGTATATTTAGTTACAATTTTTATGGTTTCAATCTGAAACAATTACCGGTTTAAATCTATATTTTCCAGGTATAAAGAAAACCTTTCCCTTAAACTAATTGTGACTTACTGTAATTTGGTACATTATACTTTTATAAGCAGAATTATAGCATTTATCTTCTTCTCTCAACCTGGTTGATCCTGCCAGTAACATATGCTTGTCTCCAAGAGTAAGCCATGCATGTCCAGGCACCCATAGCCAATACAGTGAAACTGTGGATAGCTACTTAAATCAATTATGGATCCTTTGGTTGCTGGATGATAGCAACTGAATTACAACTGGATTAATCGTTGTTTTAGTTTGTTCTTTGTTTTCAAATTGTTTGTGCTCTGTGTTTCCCTGTGGCACTGTCCTTTGTCAATTGTACTAGCCGCATTACTTATATGCTATCTTATAAATAAGATTATTGTCTCTTATAGTACCCAGTGTATAACCAGACCTCCAAAAAAACTTCTATGACTAAACATCCTGAGGAAATAAATCACATTTACAACATAAAATAAATGCAATAGTGTGATTCTAGGTATGGGAAGATGCAACAAGGGAAAATAGCTCCTGGATCACAATCAGACAAGATCCAGACAATCTTTAATTATCAGTATGGTCTAATCCAAAATTTTACACCTTAAGTGACATATCAAGGATTTTCACCTGATCTGGGATGAGCCTCTCAGCAACATGGGACCAAATTTGATCATGAAATGTCTCCCAAATATTGGTCAAATTCCTGTCCAAGAGGAAAGCACCTGAGGGAGCCCTCCAGTATGAGCCAGTGCTCCCTTAAGAAACTCAGGAAAGAGACAAATACCTGCCATCTAGCAGCCTTCAGACTACAGCCACTCCCTAAGGTGAGCCCTGAGGAAACTCAAGATATGAGATACAGGCCCCCAGATATATGAGGTGCATATCAAGGAAATAATTTCAGTGAGCCCAGATTTTTGCATCTTCCCACACATAAAAAAAGCACTAAATTCCTTAACTTGATGTGCTGCCTCCCAGGCTTGAAGTCCTCAAAATTCCCATCTAATAAAACATAATTCTTAACTTATAGTTTGTAAATATTTTTTAAGTCTACAAGTATAAAGTAGACACTTTCCATACAGGAACAAAAGAAGAAGCATGTGAACACTACCACCAATAGTGGACATTCCCAGAGAGATTCATCTGACAAGATACAACATGAAGCAATTAAATGGTCATTACCTCTTTTCCCACAAGATTATCGAATGGACATTTATAGTGGGGAACTGTTACAGGGAAGAATTGACTCCATATTGGATCTGTCTCTTTTTCTTTAAAGTTTGCTTCCTATTGCTTTTGTTCCCTAAATGCATGCTGTCCATACATAATGGCCTGCCTTGGGGAACCTTAACCCTCTGCCTGAATGTTAAACCAAAATGCCTTTGATCAGGAGCCTAACCACCTGTGGATGGCTACAGGAAGAAAGAAAGAAATACATGCCCCTACCAAGGCCGGTCATTACAGGAGAGATTTGTAAGAGGCATGCTCTTTTTCATTTGGAGAAGGAAATGGCAACCCACTCCAGTATTCTTGCCTGGAAAATCCCATGGACTGAGGATCCTAGTAGGCTATAGTCCATGGGGTCGCAAAGAGTCGGACACGACTGAGTGATTTCACTTTCACTTTCCTCACCTCCCTTCCTTATTCTATAAAAGAACCTGGCATCCAGACCCTAATAAGGTGGTTATTTTGATACATTAGTTGCCATATTCTCAGTCTGATGGCTTTCCAAATAAAGTCGTATTCCTTGCCTCAACATCCAGTCTCCGATTCACTGGCCTGTTGTGATGGGATCAGAGGGAGCTTGACTGAATAATAACTTAAGTTTGATAAACAGATCAAAAGATTTACAGACAAGCAAAAACGAAAAGAGTTCAGCACCATGAAATCAGCTTTGCAAGAAATATTACAGGAACTTCTCTAGGTAAAAAAAGAAAAGTCAAAAACTGGAAACATGAAAATTACAAAATGAAAAAGTTCAGCACTAAGATGGAGAAAATCATCCACACACATAGCTAGTAGGAAGGTTGAAAGGCAAGAAATAGCAACATCATTTATATCCATGTAAGAAGTTAAAGATGAACAAAACAATTAGCTGTAAAAAATGTCATCAAAAACGATTATCATGAGGGGAAGAGAGTTCAAAGATTGTTAAATTGCATTTGAGAGTAAGATCAGAAAATTAAACACATTGGTCATAGCAAACACCCTCTTCCAACAAACAAGAGTTGACTCTACACACTGACACCACCAGTTGGTCCATAGCAAAATCAAATTGACTATATTCTTTGCAGCTGAAGATGGAGAGGCTCTATACAGTCAGCAAAAAAATGACCTGAAGCTGACGGTGTCTCTGATCATGAGCTGCTTAATGCAAAATTCAGACTTAAATTGAGCAAAGTAGGGAAAACCACTAGGCCATTCAGGTATGACCTAAATCAACTCCCTTATGATTATACAGTGGAAGTGACAAATAGATTAAAGAGAGTAGATCTCACAGACAAAGTGCCTGAAGAACTACGGTTGGAGGTTGATAACACTGTACAGCAGGTGGTGACCAAAACCATCCCCAAGAAAAAAGAAATGCGAGAAGGCAAAATAGTTCTCAGGAGGCCTTACAAGAGGCTGAGAAAAAAGAGAAGTGAAATTCAAAGCAGAAAGGGAAGGATATACCCAACTGAAAGCAGAGTTTCAAAGAATAGCTGGGAGAGATAAGACAGTCTTCTTAAAAACAATGCAAAAAATAGAAGAAAACAATAGAATGAGAAAAATGAAAGACCTCTTCATGACAATCAGATACCAAGGGAACATTTTATGCAAAGATAGGCACAATAAAGGATAGAAAAAGTAAAGACCCAAGAGAAGCAGAAGAGATTAAGAAGAAGTGGCAAGAATACACAGAAGAACTATACAAAAAAGGCCTTAATTACCCAGATAACCATGATGGTGTGGTCACTACACTAAACACATACTGGAGTATGAAGTCATGAGGGATTCAGGATGCATTACTACAAACAAAGCAACAAATCTAGGTGGGTATTGGAATTGCAGCTGAGCTATTTTAAATCCTAAAAGATGATGCTGTTAAAGTGCTGTATTCAATATGTCAACAAATGTGGAAAACTCAGCAGTGGCCACAGGATTAGAAAAGGTCAGTTTTCATTCCAATCCCAAAGAAGGGCAATGCCAAAGAATGTTCAAAGTGAAAGTTGTTCAGTTGTGTCTGACTCTTTGTGACCCCATGGGCTATAAAGTCCATAGAATTCTCCAGGCCAGAATACTTAAGTGGGTAGCCATTCCATCCTCCAGGGGACCTTCCCAACCCAAGGACTGAACCCAGGTCTCCTGTATTGCAGGCAGATTCTTTACCAGCTGAGCCACCAAGGAAGCCTAAGACTGTTCAAACTACCATACAATTGAGCTCATTTCACATGCTAGCAAGGTAATTTTCAAAATCCTTCAAGCAAAGCTTCAATAGTACGTAAACCGAGAAATTCCAGATGTACAAGCTGGATTTAGAAAAGGGGAGGAACCAGAAATCAAATTGCCAACATCCCCAGGATCATAAGAGAAACAAGACAAATCGAGAAGAGCATCAATTTCAGCTTCATTGACTATGCTAAAGCCTTTGACTGTGTGGATCACAACAAACTAGGGAAAATTCTTAAAGAGATGAAAATACCAGACCACCTTACCTATCTCCTGAGAAACCTATACGGAGGTTTCTCCATATAGGAGATGCAACAGTTAGACTGGACATGGAACAACAGACTGGTTCAAAATTGGAACAGGAGAACAATAAGGGTGTACATGATCACCCTGTTTATTTAACGTAAATGCAGAGAACATCATAGGAAATGCTGGGCTGCATGAATCAAATGCTGGAATCAATATTGCCAGGAAAAATATCAACAACCACAGATACACAGATGATACTACTCTAATGGCAGAAAGAGAAGAGAAACTAAAGAGGCTCTTGATGAGGGTGAAAGAGGAGAGTGAAAAAGCTGACTTAAAACTCAATATCCAGAAAGCTAAGATCATGGTATCTGACCCCACCACTTTACGGCAAATAGATGGGGCAAAAATGGAAACAGGACAAACTTCATTTTCTTGGCCTCCAAAATCACTGCAGATTGAGAGTGCTGCTGTGAAATTAAAACACGCTTGCTCCTTCAAAGAAAACTATGACAAACCTAGACAGTGTATTAAAAAGAATAAACAACACTTTGCCAACAAATGTCCGTATAGTCAAAGCTACGGTTTTTCAAGTAGTCATGTAAGAGATGTAAGAGTTGGACCATAAAGAAGCTGAGTGCTTAGTGCTTTTAAATTGCGGTGCTGGAGAAAACTCTTGAAAGTTCCTTGGACTGCAAGGAGATCAAATCAGTCAATCCTAAAGGGAATCATGTCAGAATATTCATTAGAAGGACTGATGCTGAAGTTCCAATAATTTGGCCACCTGATGCAAAGAGCTGACTCATCGGAAAAGACCCTGCTGCCAAGAAAAACTGAAGGCAAAAGGAGAAGGGGACGACAGAGAATGAGATGGCTAGATGGCATCACCAACTCAATGGACATGAGTCTGAGCAAATTCCAGGAGATGGTGAAGGACAGAGAAGCCTGACGTGATGCTGTCCGTGGGGTTGCAAAGAGTCAGGCAAAACTCAGCAACT
The DNA here is from genome assembly GCF_027580195.1 of Bos mutus. Taxonomy (NCBI): domain Eukaryota; kingdom Metazoa; phylum Chordata; class Mammalia; order Artiodactyla; family Bovidae; genus Bos; species Bos mutus. Next base: position 46,792,403 of record NC_091626.1, on the reverse strand, counting down.
GAATTGAAGTGCTATCCCCGAGACCTATACCTACCAGGAGGATGGCACTAATCCCAGGCCCTGGCTTCACCTGCTAGTGGGCAGGCAATGGCCCCAGAGTCTTCTGAACCACGACTCTACCCAATTGTGAGCTAGTATAAGCCCCAGGGCCCTCTGGCATTCTGCAGTCAGCCACCTAATGAGCCAGACGCACCAATAAGAGAGCATCCTCTACAGAAGGCAGGATCTGGCAACCAACCAGACTGAGGTCCAGTCAAGCCTACCAGATATCCCACATAGCCTATCACGATAAAAGGATCACACAACCCTCACGTGAAAGCCTCTTAAGGATATAGACCAGAAACAAGTCATATATGTTTGCTGCTGAGACACATGTTATCTCCTACAAAAGACCATTTCTCTAAGCTCAGGAAACCTAAACAACCTACCAGACACACAAAAATAAAATCAGCAACTTATACAAAAATGAGGCAATAGAGGAACATATTCCAGATGAACAAACAAGCAAAAACCCCAGAAGAACTAAGTGAAGTGGAGATAGGCAATCTACCTGAGGAAGAGTTCAAAGAACTTGAGAGCAGAATGGAAACATAGAACAAGAAGTTAGACATTTTTAACAGAGCTAGAAAATATAAAAACAAACGATGAAGAAAATGATAACTGAAATGAAAAATACACTAAATGACACAAAAGAATGGATCAGCAAGATGAAAGAGTAATGGGAATCATTGATGATGAACAAGAAAAAGAATGAAAAGAAATGAGAACCATTTAGGAGACTTCTGGAGAACATAAGAATACTAACATTTGTGTTATAGAAGTCCTAGAAGAAGGAGAGAGAATAAAAGGGGCTGAGACCATGTGTAAAGATACAGTAGCTAAACACTTCCCTAACCTAGAAAGGGAACAGATATATAAGTCCTGGAAGCTCAGAGAGTCTCTTAACACAAGGAGGAACTTACCAAGACACATGACCATTAAAATGTCAAAGATTAAATATAGAGAGAATATTAAAAGCACCAGGGAAAACAAATAAGTTATATACAAAGGCTATCCGATGACTTAATAGCAGAACTGCAGGTCAGAAGGGAGTGGCATGATATATAATGCAAGGGAAATACATACAACTGAGAATACTCAGCAAGACTCTCACTTTCTTACAGGGAAGAACGGACTCCATGTTGGATTTGTTTCTTTCACTTTAACCTTTGCTTCTCATTGCTTTTGTTCACTAAAAGGATACTGTCTATACATAATGGCCTTCCTCAGGGAACCTTGCCCCTCTGCCTGAAAGTTAAACCAAAATGATGCCTTTATTCAGGACCCTGTCCACCTGTGGATGGCAACAGGAAGGAAGAAATTAACACATGTCTTTCCTGAGACTAGCTATTCCAGGAGAGACTTGTAGGAGTAACTCTCTTTTTTATTTTGCCTCCTCACCTCCCCCTCTCTCTGTTCTAAAAAAGAACCTACCATCCAGATCCTGATTAGATGATTATTTTGAGACATTCATCTGCCATCCTCTTGTCTTCCGTCTTTCTGATAAAATTGTAGTCCTTGCCTCAACACCTCATCTCTGACTCATTGACCTCTCTATGTGGTTAAAGCAGAGCAAGGTTAGACTCGGTAACAAATTTGGCTTAGCCAGCCAGGAGCCTTGCTGCTCGTGGCTAGCCAGCCCCAGTCAGGGAATATTGGGGCAAGGCCCTAGCAGCTGCCAGGACTATCTGTCCTGAGGATGCTTCCTTCAAAATTCCCTGACACAGCACCAACTGCCCCAGTCGAAGCAGTCGAAGCAAGGAATCGACAAACTTCTAGGAGTTGACAGATATCTGTTTGTAGGTAAGTCCATCTGATTTGGTAACCAGTTTGTTGGTGTTATGTCTTGGTTTTGTATGTCCTTTTGTGTTGCACGTCTACAGACTTGATTTTGTAGGTTAAGTTGCTCTTGTGGGTAGCTCCTCTTATGTGGAGCTAGGAACATATTCTCCCCTAAATTTCAGCTTTTCCTTTTTGGGATAAGTCAATTTGGTTGGGGCACTTTGCTAGAGAGGGGAGTTGTCATTGGAGTGTAACATGAGTTAGAACCAGCTTGTTCAGAACTAATTCATTTTTTTTTTTTTAATTCACTGGTTTTGTGTGGTAAGTCTACCCAAGTTAGGAACCAGTTTGATGATTTTTGTCATGGCTTTGTTTTGGTTTTGTGTCCATCAATGTTGGAATTTGTTTGTGCTTTTTGTACTTTTGTATTATCAAACTTATAAAAATGGGAAATATTTCATGTATCCCAAAGAAAGCTCTTTGGGGAGTGTATTAGATATGTTAAGATAAGAAGAGCACTGTGGGAGAGGGAGAGGGTGGGATGATTTGGGAGAATGGCATTGAAATATGTATAATATCATATATGAAATGAGTCGCCAGTCCAGGTTCGATGCACGATACTGGATGCTTGGGGCTGGTACACTGGGACGACCTAGAGGGATGGTATGGGGAGGGAGGAGGGTTCAGGATGGAGAACACATGTATACCTGTGGCAGATTCTTTTTGATATATGGCAAAACCAATACAATATTGTAAAGTTAAATAAAATTAAATTAAAAAAAAAAAAAAGAGCGATGGCCCTGAATGCCTCACTGAATTATCGCGGTTAATGTGTTAAATAACTTGTGGTTAAAAGTATTTTGCAAAAGAGCTGGGAAAAGAGATAAGATTACATATTTAGAAGCATTTATGCTATTACATCAGGAGGAAAAGAAGTTAGAGGGCACCCACTTTGGACCAGGAGCCACTTCCATGGCAGGGATATTTCCCTTGTGCCAATGTCCTGTAAGAAGCCAGGAGGCTCCACTAGACTTGGGGAATCTGACTCTCATTTCCCCACAGGAGCCCTGGGTAACTTTGACAGTGGGGAACAAATCAACTGACTTCGTAATATGGGTGCCACATATCCTTGGAAACACCAAGGCAGCACAGGAGACATCTCAATCTATCCCTGCCACTAGAGTTTCATTCATTCTCACAACTTCTAGACTGCCGCTGATTGAAACCTAGGGAATTCCTCAAAGGTATTTGCAAATAGAGTACCAAAATGGGAGACCATGGATCTGACTAAGCTAATCATAGCTTATACTCAGAGCCTGATAAAAATTTTGGAAGAGACCATCTCCCCTCAGCTAATTAAGAAAATGTAAAACTTTCAACAAAATAAATGGGTATGTCAGTCCTTCAATATCATTGATGTAGCCACCCAATACTTCAAAGAAAGAAAAACAAAACTGTCCTTGTTTTAGAAATGTAGTCTTTACATAAACACAAGTGTGGTCCAGAAATAATTTAAAAACCATCAATTTTTTTTTACCACTCCCCAAAACTTAGCTATTCAGCTTAAGAAGCATGGAAGTATTAAACTAAGGGGGAAACAAAGTCATCCTAGGAAGAAGTTACCTGTAACTTTGAGAGGAAAATGTCCTACCTGGTCTTCTCAGGAACCTATCTCTGCCATCCTTTTAAAGTACTAATTTTAAAGAGGAAAAAGTAATTTAGAATTTGGCTTTTCCAGAATAAATACAAATCCTAAATGTCTTTTCTGCAAATATTTAGCCATCTAGCCAAGTGAGTTTGACTTATTCCATCTGCCAAAACCCAATTTTAATCCAACCTCTTTTGTGATCTGATGGATTTTACATTGTCTTAACCAGACTCAGGGCTGAAATCTTGAAATGAGAAATGGGATCTCTGTTTGTGTATTTGTGTGTACCTTTGTCTTTGGATAACATTGCCATGGCTGATCTGTAAAAGAGGTCTATTTAATTGGCTTAAAGAAAAATAAGCACTTACAAACAATTCTCAGTATAAGAGAAATTAAGCTAAATGAGGTTCAGGTTCATGTGAACCAGGAATATTAAATTAACACTGGTATTAATGTTTATTCATTGATCTAATTAATATAGACATGTTTTAGGAATCAACGTTAAGTATAATATTTTATCATGCCTAGGTTTGCGTGTATGCCTGCTAAGTCACTTCAATGGTGTCCAACTCTTTGAGACCCTGCGGACTGTAGCACGTCTGGCTCCTCTATCCATGGGATTCTCCAGGCAAGAATACTGGAGTGGGTTGCCATGTCTTCCTCCAGTGGACCTTCCTCACCCAGGGACTGAACCCATGTCTCTTATGTCTTTTCCTGCATTGGCAGGCAGGTTCTTTACCAGTAGTGCTACCAGGGAAGGCCAGTTTTAATATAAGCTAAATAAAATCTTGTTTTATCTATTATAAATTCATCAGCCAGAGAGAAAATGAGATAACAGCTTTGGGTGAACTTTTAGAAATAATTATATTTTAGGATCTCTTCAGATATTCCATAATTGAAAGTTAGAATTGTCCTAAAATAAGTGATAGAAAGTTTGTGGAAAGTGGGCCTCAAAATAAAGGCTTTGGTACATAATCAGCCAGGATTAAGTTTAAAGCAAGTTTAATTGAGTAAATAAACTTTTAAAATATGCTGGTCCAAAACTGAATTTGGCTTTACTATGAAAATGACAAATTTTCTTAACATATTTCATTGCCTTTGATTACAGATATTAAGTTTCTTTGCCTCTTAAGTGATCTGTTCTGTATTTGCCTTTAAAATATTTCACTGTTAGTTTGGCTAAGTGAGTAACTACTGTTTCACAGTGACCTATGATCCTGTTGTGTTTTAAAACTTTTTCTGATATTCTTTTGACAAAACATCCCAAACCAAATTATATAGTAAAGATCCTTTCACCTCTATCTATCTTTTGTTGTTGCCGTTCAGTCACTTAGTCATGTCCGACCCTTTGTGACCCCATGGACTTCAGCACACCAGGCTCCCTATACTTCATCTCCCGGAGCTTGCTCAGACTCATGTCCATTGAGTCAGTGATGGACATGAGTCAGTCCATCTTATCCTCTGTCATCATCTTCTCCTGCCTTCAATCTTTCCTAGCATCAGGGTCTTTTCTAATGAGTCAGCTCTTTGTATCAGATGGCCAAAGTATTGGGGCTTCAGCATCAGTCCTTCCAATGAATATTCACGATTAATTTCCTTTAGGATTGACTAGTTTGATCTCCTTGCAGTCCAAGGGACTCTCAAGAGTCTTCTCCAATGCAACAGTTCAAAAGCATCATATCTTTGGCGCTCAGCCTTCTTTATGGTCCAACTCTTACATCCATACATGACTAACGGAAAAACTAATAGAAAACACAGACCTTTGTTGGTAAAGAAATGTCTTTGCTTTTTAATATGCTCTTTAGGTTTGTCATAGCTTTTCTTCCAAAGAGCAAGAATCTTTTAATTTCATGGCTGAAGCCACCATCTGCAGTGATTTTGGAGCCTAAGAAAGTAAAGTCTCTCACTGTTTCCACTGTTTCCCCATCTGCCATGATGTGATGGGACCATATGCCATGATCTTTGTTTTTTGAATGTTGAGTTTCAAGCCAGCTTTTTCACTCTCCTCTTTCACTTTCATCAAGAGGCTCTTCAGTTTCTCTTTGCTTTCTGCCGTAAGGGTGGTTCTAACTGTTCTAATTGTTGCTTCTTGACCAGAATACAGGTTTCTCAGGAGGCATGTAAGGTGGTCTGGTATTCCCATCTCTTGAAGAATTTTCCACAGTTTATTGTGATCCACACAGTCAAAGGCTTTAGCGTGGTCAATGAAGCAGATGTTTTTCTGGAATTCTCATGCTTTGTCTATGATCCAATGGGTGTTGGCCATTTGATCTCTGGTTCCTCTGCCTTTTCTAAATCCAGCTTGAACACCTGAAAGTTCACAGTTCATATACTGTTGAAGCCTAGCATAGAGATTTTTGAGCATTACTTGGTTAGCATGTGACATGAGTGCAACTGTGCAGTAGTTTGAACATTCTTTGGCATTGCCCCTCTTTGGGATTAGAATGAAAACTGACCTTTTCCAGTCCTGTGGCCACAGCTGAGCTTTCCAAATTTCCTGACATATTGAGTGCAGCACGTTCCCAGCATCATCTTTTAGGATTTGAAATAGCTCAGTTGGAATACATCACCTCCAATAGCTTTGTTTGTAGTGAAGCTTCTCAAGGCCCACTTGGCTTCACACTCCAGGATGTCTGGCTCTAGGTGAGTGATCACACTAACATGGTTTATGGGTCATTAAGATCTTTTTTGTACAGTTCTTCTCTGTATTCTCGCCACCTCTTAATATCTTTTATTTTATTATTTTTTAATTAATTTATTTTAATTGGTGGCTAATTACTTTACAGTATTGTGCTGGTTTTGCCATACATTGACATGAATCCACCACTGGTGTACATGTGTTCCCCATCCTGAAACCCCCTCCCTCCTCCCTCCCCATACCATCCCTCTGGGTCATCCCAGTGCACCAGCCCTGAGCATCATGAATACCATCGAACCTGGACTGATGATTCGTTTCACATATGATAATATACATGCTTCAAAGCCATTCTCCCAAACCATCCCATCCTTGCCCTCTCCCACATAGTCCAAAAGACTATTCTATATATCTGTGTCTCTTTTGCTGTCTCGCATACAGGGTTGTCGTTACCATCTTTCTAAATTGCATATATATGCATTAGTATACTGTATTGGTGTTTTTCTGTCTTACTTCACTCTGTATAACAGGCTCCAGTTTCATCCACCTCATTAGAACTGACTCAAATGTATTCTTTTAAACGGCTGAGTAATACTCCATTGTGTATATGTACCACAGCTTTCTTATCCATTCATCTGCTGATGGACATCTAGGTTGCTTCCATGTCCTGGCTATTGTAAACAGTGCTGCGATGAACACTGGGATACAAGGGTCTCTTTCAATTCTGGTTTCCTCGGTGTGTATGCCCAGAAGTGGGATTGCTGGGTCATATGGCAGTTCTACTTCCAGTTTTTTAAGGAATTTAAGGAAATTTAAGGGAAAAGAACACTGTTCTCCATAGTGGCTGTACTAGTTTGCATTCCCACCAGCAGTGTAAGAGGGTTCCCTTTTCTCCACACCCTCTCCAGCATTTATTGCTTGTAGACTTTTGGATTGCAGCCATTCTGACTGGCCTGATATGGTACCTCATTGTGGTTTTGATTTGCATTTCTCTGATAATGAGTGATGTTGAGCATCTTTTCATGTGTTTGTTAGCCATTTGTATGTCTTCTTTGGAGAAATGTCTGGAATTGAGCTGCAGGAGTGGCTTGTATATTTTTGAGATTAGTTCTTTGTCAGTTACATCATTTGCTATTATTTTCTCCCATTCTGAAGGCTGTCTTTTCACCTTGCTTATAGTTTCCTTTGTTGTGCAAAAGCTTTTAAGTTTAATTAGGTCCCATTTGTTTACTTTTGCTTTTAATTTTCACTAGTCTGGGAGATGGGTCATAGAGGATCCTGATGTGATTTATGTCAGAGAGTGTTTTGCCTATGTTCTCCTCTAGGAGTTTTATAGTTTCTGGTCTTAGGTTTAGATCTTTAATCCATTTTGAGTTTATTTTTGCGTATGGTGTTAGAAAGTGTTCTAGTTTCATTCTTTTTACAAGTGGTTGACCAGTTTTCCCAGCACCACTTGTTAAAGAGATTATCTTTAATCCATTGTATATTTTTGCCTCCTTTGTCAAAGATAAGGTGTCCATAGGTGTGTGGATTTATCTCTGGGCTTTCTATTTTGTTCCACTGATCTATATTTCTGTCTTTGTGGCAGTACCATACTGTCTTGATGACTGTAGCTTCATAGTACAGCCCAGTTCCATTCTTCTTTCTCAAGATTGCTTTGGCTATTCGAGGTCTTTTGTATTTCCATATAAATTGTGAAATTATTTGTTCTAGCTCTGTGAAAAATACCATTGGTAGCTTGATAGGGATTGCACTGAATCTATAGATTGCTCTGAGTAGTATACTCACTTTCACTATATTGATTCTTTCGATCCATGAACACAGTGTATTTCTCCATCTATTAGTATCCTCTTTGATTTCTTTCACCAGTGTTTTATGATCACAATAAACTGTGGAAAATTCTGAAAGAGATGGGAATACCAGACCACCTGACCTGCCTCTTGAGAAATCTGTATGCAGGTCAGGAAGCAACAGTTAGAACTGGACTGGTTCCAAACAGGAAAAGGAGTATGTCAAGGCTGTATATTATCACCCTGCTTATTTAACTTATATGCAGAGTACATCATGAGAAACGCTGGACTGGAAGAAACACAAGCTGGAATCAAGATTGCCAGGAGAAATACCAATAACCTCAGATATGCAGATGACACCACCCTTATGGCAGAAAGTGAAGAGGAACTAAAAAACCTCTTCATGAAAGTGAAAGTGGAGAGTGAAAAAGTTGGCTTAAAGCTCAACATTCAGAAAACGAAGATCATGGCATCTGGTCCCATCACTTCATAGGAAATAGATGGGGAAACAGTGGAAACAGTGTCAGACTTTATTTTGGGGGGCTCCGAAATCACTGCAGATGGTGACTGCAGCCATGAAATTAAAAGATGCTTACTCCTTGGAAGGAAAGTTATGTCCAACCTAGATAGCATATTCAAAAGCAGAGACATCACTTTGCCAACAAAGGTCGTCTAGTCAAGGCCATGGTTTTTCCAGTGGTCATGTATGGATGTGAGAGTTGAACTGTGAAGAAGGCTGAGCGCTGAAGAATTGATGCTTTTGAACTGTGGTGTTGGAGAAGACTCTTGAGAGTCCCTTGGACTGCAAGGAGATCCAACCAGTCCATTCTGAAGGAGATCAGCCCTGGGATTTCTTTGGAAGGAATGATGCTAAAGCTGAAACTCCAGTACTTTGGCCACCTCACGCGAAGAGTTGGCTCATTGGAAAAGACTCTGATGCTGGGAGGGATTGCGGGCAGGAGGAGAAGGGGATGACAGAGGATGAGATGGCTGGTTGGCATCACTGACTCGATGGACGTGAGTCTGGGTGAACTCTGGGAGCTGGTGATAGACAGGGAGGCCTGGCGTGCTGCGATTCATGGGGTCGCGAAGAGTCGGACACAACTGAGCGAATGAACTGAACTGATATATAGGTCTTTAGTTTCTTTAGGTAGATATATTCCTAAGTATTTTATTCTTTTCGTTGCAATGGTGAATGGAATTTTTTCCTTAATTTATCTATTTTCTCATTATTAGTATATAGGAATGCAAGGGATTTTTGTGTGTTGATTTTATATCCCGCAACTTTACTATATTCACTGATTAGATCTAGTAATTTTCTGGTGGAGTCTTTAGGGTTTTCTATGTAGAGGGTCATGTCATCTGCAAACAGTGAGAGTTCTACTTCTTTTCCAAATTGGATTCCTTTTGTTTCTTTTTCTGCTCTGATTGCTGTGGCCAAAATTTCCAAAACTATGTTGAATAGTAATGGTGAAAGTGGGCACCCTTGTCTTGTTCCTGACTTTAGAGTAAATGCTTTCAATTTTTCACCATTGAGGATAATGTTTGCTGTGGGTTTGTCATATAGAGCTTTTATTATGTTGAGGTATGTTCCTTCTATTCCTGCTTTCTGGAGAGTTTTTATCATAAATGGATGTTGAATTTTGTCAAAGGCTTTCTCTGCATGTATTGAGATAATCATATGGCTTTTATTTTTCAATTTGTTGATTTGGTGTATTACACTGATCGATTTGCAGATGTTGAAGAATCCTTGCATCCCTGGGATAAAGCCCACTTGGTCATGGTGTATGATCTTTTTAACGTGTTGTTGGATTCTGATTGCTAGAATTTTGTTAAGGATTTTTGCATCTATGTTCATCAGTGATAGTGGCCTGTAGTTTTCTTTTTTTGTGGCATCTTTGTCAGGTTTTGGTATTAGGGTGATGGTGGCCTCATAGAATGAGTTTGGAAGTTTACCTTCCTCTGCAATTATCTGGAAGAATTTGAGTAGGATAGGTGTTAGCTCTTCTCTAAATTTTTGGTAGAATTCAGCTGTGAAGCTGTCTGGACCTGGGCTTTTGTTTGCTGGAAGATTTCTGATTACATTTTCAATTTCTGTGCTTGTGATGGGTCTGTTAAGATTTTAAATTTCTTCCTAGTTCAGTTTGGAAAGTTGGACTTTTCTAAGAATTTTTCTATTTCTTCCAAGTTGTCCATTTTATTGGCATATAATTGCTGATAGTAGTCTCTCTGATTTTGTTAGAAATACCGTTTCTGTCCTTTATTGTGCCCATCTTTGCATGAAATGTTCTACCTAGGTAACTTTGGGATGTTTCAAATGGCCCCTTAAACACCCAAAAGGGAGATATTAAACTAATTAGGTTGACTTGATATGCTAAATTACATGGAAAGAGCTTTCTAATGAGTAATAAATCTTCCTAGGTTATTTTTGTTCTTTTTAGTGGCTAAGTCATGTCCTACTCTTTGCAACCCAATGGACTGCGGTACACCAGGCTTCTCTGTCCTTTATTAACTCCCAGAGTTTGCTCAAAATCATGTCCATTGAGTCAATGATGCCATCCAACCATCTCATCTTCTGTCATCCCCTTCTCTTCCCGCCTTCAATCTTTCCCAGCATCAGGGTCTTTTTCAATGATTCAGCTCTTTGCATCAGGTGGCCAAAATATTGGAGCTTCTACTCCAGCATTAGTCCTTCTAATGAATATTCAGGGTTCATTTCCTTCAAAATTAACTGCTTTCATCTCCTTGCAGTCCAAAGGACTCTCAAGAGTATTCTCCAGCACCACAATTTGAAAGCATCTATTCGTCAACATTCATCCTTCTTTATGGAGCAACTCTTGGAAGCCAAATGAACTGGTAAACTTGGTTATAATTTTGTGTTTTCCAGGTATAAAGAAAACCTTCCCCTTAAACTAATTGTGACTTACTGTAATTTGGTACATTATACTTTTATAAGCTGAATTGTAACATTTATCTTCTTCTCTCAACCTGATTGATCTGGCCAGTAACATATGCTTATCTCCAAGCATAAGCCGTGTATGTCTAGGTATGCAAGGCCAATACAGTGAAACTGTGGATAGCTCATTATATCAGCTATGGCTCCTTTGGTCACTTGATTACTGCAACTGAATTACAACTGGATTAATCATTGTTTGAATCTGTTTTTTGTTTTCAAATTGTTTGTGATTTGTCTCCCTGCTGCACTCTGCCTTTGTCAATGTTAATAACTGTATTACTTTTATGCTGTCTTATTTATAAGATTGTTATCTCTTACAGTTATAGTGTGTAACCAGACCTCCAACAAAACTTCTATGACTAAACATCTGGAGGAAATGAATCACATTGGTAACATAAAATAATTGTAGTAGTGTGAGTCTAGGTATGGGAAGATGCAACAAGGGAAAATAACTCCTGGATCACAATCAGACAAGATCTAGACAGTCTTTAATTATCAATGGGTCTAATCCAAAATTTAACACTTGAGTTGGCATATCAAGAATTTTCACCTGATTTGAGATGAGACTCACAACAATATGGGACAAAATTTGATCATGAAATGTCTCCCAAATATTGGTCAAATTCCTGTCCAAGAGGAAAGGATATGAAGCAGCCCTCCAATGTGAGCCAGTGATCCCTGAAAAAAAGTCAGGAAGGATAAGAATACCTGCCATCCAGCATCTATCAGACTACAGTCACTCCCTATGATGAGCCCTGAGGAAACTCAGGCTACAGGATACAGGCCCACAGATAGCTGAGATGTATATCAAGGAAATAATTTCAGTGGGCCCAGATTTTTGCATCTTCCCATACATAAAAAAGCACTAAATTCCTTAACTTGAGGTGCTGCCTCCTAGGCTTGAAGTCCTCAAAATTCCCACCTAATAAAACATAACTCTTAATTTTTGGTTATAAATTTTTTTTTAAGTCTACAAGTATAAAGTAGGCAATTCCCATATAGGAACAAAAGAAGCAGCATTTGGAACACTACCATCAGTACTGGACATTCCCAGAGAGATTAATCTGACAACACACAACAAGAAGCAATTAAAATGGTCACTGCCCTCTTTTCCAGAAGATTATGGAATGGATGTTGACGTGGGGAATTGTTATAGAGAAGAACTGACTCCATGTTGGATCTCTTTTACTTTAACGTTTGCTTCCTATTGCTTTTGTTCACCTAAAGGAAACTGTCCATACATATGGCCTGCCTCAGGAAAACTTTCCCTTCTGCCTGAATGTTACACCAAAATGCCTTTGATCAGGACTCTGTTCACCTGTGGATGGCTACAGGAAGAAGGAAATTAATACATCCCCCCACCAAGGCCAGTCATTCCAGGAGAGGTTTGTAAGAGTCACAGCCTTTTTTACTTTACCTCCTCAACTTCCCTGCTTATTTTGTAAAAGAATCTGGTAGGCAAACCTCAATAAGATGGTTATTTTGAGACATTAGTCTGCCATATTCTCAGTCTGCTGGCTTTCCAAATAAAGTCATATTCCTTGCCACAACATCTCTCTGATTCATTGGCTTGTTGTAAGGCGAGCAGAGGGAGCTTCGACTCGGTGATAACTTATGCTTGATGAAGAGATCAAAAACTTTACAGACAAGCAAAACTAAGCACCATCAAACCAGCTTTGCATGAAAATGACAAAATGAAAAAGCTCATCAGTAAGAAAAACATACAATAAATGGAAAAAATCATCCACACATATAGCTAGTGCATGCTGCTCAGTCTCTTCAGTCGTGCCTGACTCTGTGATCCCATGGAATATAGCCCACCAGGCTCCTATGTTCATGGGTTTTCTCTAGACAAGAATACTGGAGTGGGTTACCATGGACTCCTCCAGGGGATCTTCCTGACCTAGAGATTAAACTGACAACTCTTATGTCTCCTGCATTGGCAGGTGGGTTCTTTACTACTAGGACCATCTGGGAAGCCCACACATTGCTAGTAGGAAGGTTAAAAACAAGAAATAGTAAAATAATCTATATCCACATAAGAAGTTAAGGGATGCACAAAACAATTAGCTGTAAAAACATATCATCAAAAACAGTTATCCTAAGAGGAAGAGAGCACAAAAGATTATTAAATTGCATTTGAGAGTAAGATTAGAAAATTAAATTAAACACACTAGTCATAGCAAACACCCTCTTCCAACAAAACAAGAGTCGACTCTACAGATGGACATCATCAGATAGTCAATAATGAAATGAGACTGATTATATTCTCTGCAGCCAAGGTGGACAAGCTCTAAATAGTCAGCAAAAACAAGACCTGGAGCTTACTGTGACTTAGATCATGAGCTCCTTATTGCAAAATTCAAATTTAAATTGAAGAAAGTAGGGATAGCCACTAGGCCATTCAGGTATGACCTAAATCAAATCCCTTATGATCTGACAGAGTGCCTGAAAAACTATGGGTGGAGGCTCATAACATTGTATGGGAGGTGGTGCCCAAACCATCCTTAAAAAAAAAAAAAAAAAAAAAAGCAAGGAGGCAAAATGGTTGTCTGAAAAGCCCTTACAAATAGCAGAGAAAAGAAGAGAAGCAAAAGACAAAGGAGAAACAAAAAGATATACCCAACTGAATGCAGAGTTCCAAAGAATAGCAAGGAGACACAAGACAGCCTTCTTAAGTGAACAATACAAATAAACAGAGGAAAACAATAGAATGGGAAATACTAAAGATCTCTTCAAGAAAATTAGAGATACCAAGGGAACATTTCATGCAAAGATGGGCACAATAAAAGACAAAAACCATAAGGACCCAAGAGAAGCAGAAGAGGTTAAAAGAGGTGGTAAGAATGCACAGAAGAACTGTATAAAAAGTGTCTTAATGACCTGGATAACCACCACTGTGTGGTCACTAACCTAGAGCCAGACATTCTGGACAGTGAAGTCAACAGGGACTTAGGAAGCATTACTACAAACAAAGCAGCGAAGCTAGTGAAGGTGATGGAATTCCAACTGAGCTATTTCAAATCCTAAAAGATGATGCTGCTAAAGTGCTCCACTCAATATGCCAACAAATTTGGAAAACTCAGCAGTGACCACAGGACTGGAAAAAGTCAGTTTTCATTCCAATCCCAAAGAAGGGAAATGCCAAAAAATGTTCAACTACTGTACAATTGCACTCATTTCACATGCTAGCAAGGTAATGCTCAAAATCCATCAAGCAAGGCTTCACTAGTACATGAACTGAGAACTTCTGGATGTACAAGCTGGATTTAGAAAAGGCAAGGAAGCAGAGATCAAATTGCCAGCATCTGTTGGATCACAGAAAAAACAAAAGAATTCCAGAAGAACATCTATTTCAGCTTCATTGACTATGCTAAATCCTGTGGCTGTGCAGATCACAACAATCTATGTAAAATTTTTAAAGAGATGGAAATACCAGACCACCTTATCTGTCTCCTGAGAATCCTATTTGCAGGGCAAGAAGCAACAGTTAGAACTGCACATGCAACAAAAGACTGGTTCACAATTGCGAAAGGAGTACAATAAGGCTGTTTGTTGTCACCTTGCTTATTTAACTTCTATGCAGAGTACATCATTTGAAATGCTAGGCTGGATGAAGCACAAGCTGGAATCAAGATTGCCAGAAGAAATATCAACAACCTCAGATATGCAGATGATACCACCCTAATGGCAGAAAGCAAGAGGAACTAAAGAACTGTTTGATGAAGGTTAATGAGAAGAATGAAAAAGACGGCTTAAAACTCAAACATTCAAAAAACTAAGATCATCCCATCACTTCATGGCAAATAGAGGGGAATAAAATGGAAATAGTGACAGGCTTTATTTTCTTTGGCTCCAAAACCACTGTGGATGAAGACAGTTACTTTTTGGAAGAAAAGCTATGACAAGCCTAGATAGCATATTAAAAGGCAGAGATGTTACTTTGCCAACAGGGTCCATACGTCAAAGCTATGTTTTTTACATAGTCATGTACAGATGAGAGAGTTGAACCATAAAAACGGCTGAGCACTGAAGAATTCATTTTTCAAACTATGGTGCTGGAGAAGACTCTTGAGAGTTCACTGGACTGTAAGTAGATCAAACCAGTCAATCCTAAAGGAAACCAACCCTGAACATTCATTGGAAAGACTGATGCTGAAGCTGAGGCTCTGATATATTAGCCATCTGATGCAAAGAGCTGACTCATTGGAAAAGACCCTAATGCTGGGAAAGATTGAAGACAGGAAGAAAAGGGAATGACAGAGGATAAGAAGGTTGGATAACATCACTGACTCAATGGACATACCCACCTGGGAGAACCCAGGTATCAAACCCAAGTCTCCTGCAATTCAGGCAAATTCTTTACCATCTGAGCCATAAGGGAAGATCCAATGGATGTGACTTTGAGCAAACTCTGGGAGATGATAAAGGACAGGGAAGCCTAGTGTGCTGCAGTCCACAAGGTCGCAAAGAGTTGCACATGACTTAGCAGCTGAATAATAACAAATATGTATATATATCTCTTGGTAACCACAAACCAAAAATTTATAATAGACATTTCAAATGTGGATACCAGGAGTGAGAGACAAGATGGTGGAGCAGAAGGATCAGAGCCCACCTTCTTTCACAAAAACCAAAATCACAACCAACTTCTGAATAACCATTAGCAAACAAGGTTCAAACCTACCCAAAAAGAATGTGCACCCAAAATGAAGATGTCACAATGAGATGATAGGAGAGGTGCTTCTGTTATATCGACTCACATGCCCATTGGATGGGTGACCCTCAACTCAAACTCAAAAATAATTAGTTGCAGAGGTTTTCCCACAGGAATGAGAGTTCTGAGCCCCACATCAGGCTCCAAAGCCAGGAGTCTGGCATCAGGAGGAAGAGCCCCCAGAGCATCTGGCTTTGAAGGCCAGCAGGACTTCAGCACAGGAACTCCACAGGACTGGGAGAAAAAGAGACTCCTTTTGGAGAGCACACACAAGGTTTCATGTGCACTAGGATCTAGGGTAATGCAGTGACTCTATAGGAGCCTGGAGCAGACCTAACTGCAGTGCTTAGAGAATCTCCTGGGGGGTGGTGGGTTGACTTTGGCTCACTGTGGGGGCAAAGACACTGGTGACAGGTGCCCCAGGAAATACCCATTGGCATAAGCTCTCTTGGAGTCGTCATATTTGCACTGAGATGTGTCCCCAACCAAAAGCCTACAGGCTCCAGTGCTAGGATGCCTCAGGCCAAACAACCAACAAAGTGGGAACATAGCCCCAGTCATTAGCAGACAAGCTACCTGAGACAAGAGCCATCTATTAAATACACCCCTTGAGATGACCTTGCCCTCCAAAGGGACAAGACCTAGGTTGACCTACCAGTGGGTAGGCACCCAGACCCTCCAAACAGGGAGGCTGCACAAGTCACTGGACCAACTTCACCCACCAGCGGGTAGACACCAGAACCAAGAGGAACTGCAAACCTGCAGCCAGAGGAACAAGGACCACAAACAGAGAAAGTTGGACAAAATGAGGCAGCAAGGAAATATGTTCCAGATGAAGGAAAAACAAACAAACAAAAAAACCCAGAAGAACAGCTAAGTGAAATGGGGATAGGCAATCTACCTGAAAAATAATTCAGAGTATCTTGGAAAAAGAATGGAGGGACTGTGAGGATAAAAGAAATGTTTAGTGAAGAGCTCAAAGATGTTAAAAAAAAAAAAAAAAAACACTAACTGAAATGAAAAAATACACTAGAAGGACTCCATAGAAGAATAAATGAGGCAGAAGAACGAATATGTAAGTTGGAAGACAGATTGGTGGAAAACACTGCTGCAAAACAGAATAAATTCAAAATGGACTAAAGACTTAAATGTAAGGCTAGAAACTATGAAGCTCTTTGAAGATAACACATGCAGCATAGCCTTCATGGTCCAACTCTCACATCCGTACATGACTACTGGAAAATCCATAGTTTTGACTATATGGATCTTTCTTGGCAAAGTGATGTCTCTGATTTTTAATATGCTGTCTAGGTTTGTCATAGCTTTTCTTCCAAAAAGCACAGCTGGAATTCCTTAGGAAGTATTCCTACAAACAAAACTAGAGGAGGTCATAGAATTTCAACTGGGCTATTTAAAATCCTAAAGGGTGATGCTATTGAAGTTCTGCACTCAATATGGCAGCAAATTTGGAAAACTCAGCAGTGGCCACAGGACTGGAAAAGGTCAGTTTTCATTCCAATCCCAAAGAAGGGCATGCCAAAGAATGTTCTAACTACTGTACACTTGCACTCATTTCACATGCTAGCAAGGTAATGCTCAAAATCCTTCAAGCTAGGCTTCACTAGTACATGAACTAAGAACTTCCAGATGTTCAAGCTGGATTTAGAAAAGGCAAAGGAACAAGACTGCCAACATCTGTTTGATCACAGGAAAAGCAAGGTAATTCCAGGAAAACATCTATTTCTGCTTCATTGACTACACTAAAACCTCTGACTATATGGATCAGAACAAACTATGGGAAATTGTTAGAGAGATGGGAATACCAGACCACCTTACCTGCCCTCTGAAAAACCTGTATTCAGGTCAAGAAACAACAGTTAAAATGGGACACGGAAGAACAGACTGGTTTAAAAATTGAGAAAGGAGTATATCATGACTGTATATTTTCACCTTGCTTATTTAAACTATATGCAGAGTACATGATGTGAAATGCAAGACTGAATAAATCACAAGTTGGAACCAAGACTGCCAGGAGAAATATCAACAACCTCAGATATGCAGATAACACCACCCTTATGGCATAAGGCAAAGAGAAACTGAAGAGCCTCTTGATGAAGGTGAAAGAGGAGAATGAAAAAACTGGCATAAAACTCAACATTCTAAAAACTAAGATCATGGCATCTGGTTCCATCACTTCACAAATAGATGGATAAACAACAGAAACAGCGACAGACTTTATTTTCTTGGGCTCCAAAGTCACTGTGAATGGTGACTGCAGTCATGAAATCAAAAGATGCTTGTTCCTTGAAAGGAAAACTATGACAAATCTGACAGTGTACAGTGTATTAAAAAGCAGAGACATTACTTTGCCGACAAAGGTCCATATAGTCAAAGCTATGGTTTTTCCAGTAGTCAAGTATGGATCTGAAAGTTGGATCATAAAGAAGGCTGAGTGCCAAAGAATTGATGCTTTCCAACTGTGGGTGCTGGAGAAGACTCTTGAGATTCTCTTGGACAGCAAAGAGATTGAACCAGTCAATCCTAAAGGAAACCAACCCTGAATATTCATTGGAAGGACTGATGCTGAAGCTAATGCTCCAATACTTTGGCCACCTGATGGGAAGCGTCAACTTATTGGAAAAGGCCCTGATGCTGGGAAAGTTTGAAGGTAGGAGCAGAGGGAACAATAGAGGATGAGATGTTTGGACATGAGTTTGAGCAAACACAAGAGACAGTGAAAGACAGAGAAGCCTGGCATGCTTCAGTCCAAGTGCTGCAAAGAGTCAGACCCGAGTGAGTTACTGAACAACAACTACAAGCAAAAGTCCAGGAACAAATAACTTCACAGGCAGGTTCTATCAAACATATAGAGTAGAGTTAATATCTATCCTTTTGAAACTGTTACAAAGAAAATTGTGGAGGATGGAACACACCCAAACTCATTCTATAAGGCCACCATCACCCTCATACCAAAACCAGACAATAATTCCACACATAAAAAGAAATTTTAGGCCAGTATCAATGACAACAAATAAGGATAAGAGGCTTATGGAAGCTTCCTGATGGGAGAGACTGATCTAATGGGTGGGGCCATGCTCAGCAAATCTTTAATCCAACTTTCTGTTGATGGGAGGGGCTGTATTCCCTACCTATTGTTTGATCTGAAACCAAACTATGGTGGAGGTAATGAAGATAATGGCGACCTCCTTCAAAAGGTCCCATGCACACACTGCCACACTCAGTGCCTCTGACCCTGCAGCAGGCCACCACCCACCTATGCCTCCGCCAGAGACTCCTGGACACTCTCAGGCAACTCTGGGTCAGTCTCTTATAGGGTCACTGCTCCTTTCTTCTGGGTCCTTGTGCACACATGGTTTTGTTTGTGCCCTCCAAGAGTCTGTTTCCCCAGTCCTGTGTAAATTCTGTAATAAAATCCCACTGGTCTCCAATGTCAAATTCTCTGGGGATTCTAGGTCCCTTTGCCAGATCCCCAGGTTGGGAAATCAATTGTGGATCTCAGAACTTTCTTAATGGTGCAAGAATTTCTTTGGTATAATTGTTCTGCAGTTTGTGGGTCATCTGCTCATCTACCAAGCAGACGACTCTCAACATCATAAAAACAAACAAACGTTACTCAGTCGTGTCCAACTCTTTGTGACCCCATGGATTGTAGCTCATCAGGCTCCCCTGTCTGTGGAATTCTCCAGGCAAGATTACTGGAGTGGGTAGTCATCCCTTTCTCCATGGGATATTCCTGACCCAGGGAATATCAGAATCAGACCTGGATTCTCAACATTGCTGGTAAAGAGACAGATTCTTTACCATCTTGATTTTCTCATTTCCTGCTTTCCAGAAGGAAAGGGCTCATCAGTTCCATGTCCTGCCTCCTGAGAAATCTGTATGCAGGTCAACAAGCAATAGTTAGAACCAGACATGGAACAATACACTAGACTTAAATTGAAGAAAGTAGGGAAAACCACTAGGCCATTCAGATATGGCCTAAATAAAATCCCTTAAATTATACAGTGGAAGTGAGAAATACAGTCAAGGGATTAAATTTGATAGAGTGCCTAAAGAACTATGGACAGAGGTTCATGACATTATACAGGAGACAGTTATCATGACCATCCCCAAGAAAAAGAAATGCAAAAAGGCAAAATGGTTGTCTGAGGAGGCCTTACAAATAGCTATGAAATGAAGAGAAGTGAAAGGCAAAGGAGAAAAGAGAAGATATACCCATTTGAATGCAGGGTTCCAAAGAAGAGCAAGGAGAGATAAGAAAGACTTCTTCAGTGATCAATGCAAAGAAATAGAGGAAAACAACAGAATGGGAAAGACCAGAGATTTCTTCAAGAAAATTGGAGATACCAAGGGAAGTTTTTGTGCAGAGATGGGCACAATAAAAGACAGAAATGAATCAATGAATGTAATAAAGTTGCAGGATATAAAATCAACACACAGAAATCCCTTGCATTCCTATACACTAATAATGAGAAAATAGAAAGAGAAATTAAGGAAACAATTCCATTTACCATTGCAACGAAAAGAATAAAATACTTAGGAATATATCTACCTAAAGAAACTAACAACCTATATATAGAAAACTATAAAACACTGGTGAAAGAAATCAAAGAGGACACTAATAGATGGAGAAATATACCATGTTCATGGATCGGAAGAATCAATATAGTGAAAATGAGTATACTACCCAAAGCAATCTATAGATTCAATGTAATCCCTATCAAGCTACCAACGGTATTTTTCACAGAGCTAGAACAAATAATTTCATAATTTGTATGGAAATACAAAAAACCTCGAATAGCCAAAGCAATCTTGAGAAAATGAATGGAACCGGAGGAATCAACCTGCCTGACTTCAGGCTCTACTACAAAGCCACAGTCATCAAGACAGTATGGTACTGGCACAAAGACAGAAATATAGATCAATGGAACAAAATAGAAAGCCCAGAGATAAATCCACGCACCCATGGACACCTTATCTTTGACAAAGGAGGCAAGAATATACAATGGATTAAAGACAATCTCTTTAACAAGTGGTGCTGGGAAAACTGGTCAACCACTTGTAAAAGAATGAAACTAGAACACTTTCTAACACCATACACAAAAATAAACTCAAAATGGATTAAAGATCTAAACCTAAGACCAGAAACTATAAAACTCCTAGAGGAGAACATAGGCAAAACACTCTCCAACATACATCACGGCAGGATCCTCTATGACCCACCTCCCAGAATATTGGAAATAAAAGCAAAAGTAAACAAATGGGACCTAATTAAACTTAAAAGCTTTTGCACAACAAAGGAAACTATAAGCAAGGTGAAAAGGCAGCCTTCAGAATGGGAGAAAATAATAGCAAATGATACAACTGACAAAGAACTAATCTCAAAAATATACAAGCAACTCCTGCAGCTCAATTCCAGAAAAATAAATGACCCAATGAAAAAATGGGCCAAAGAACTAAATAGACATTTCTCCAAAGAAGACATACAGATGGCTAACATACACATGAAAAGAGGCTCAACATCACTCATTATCAGAGAAATGCAAATCAAAACCACAATGAGGTACCATTTCATGCCAGTCAGAATGGCTGCGATCCAGAAGTCTACAAATAATAAATGTTGGAGAGGGTGTGGAGAAAAGGGAACCCTCTTACACTGTTGGTAGGAATGCAAACTAGTACAGCCACTATGGAGAAGAGTGTGGAGATTCCTTAAAAAACTGGAAATAGAACTGCCTTATGACCCAGCAATCCCACTTCTGGGCCTACACACCAAGGAAACCAGAATTGAAAGAGACACGTGTACCCCAATGTTCATCGCAGCACTGTTTATAATAGCCAGGACATGGAAGCAACCTAGATGTCCATCAGCAGATGAATGGATAAGAAAGCTGTGGTACATATACACAATGTAGTATTCAGATCAGATCAGATCAGTCGCTCAGTCGTGTCCGACTCTTTGCAACCCCATGAATCGCAGCACGCCAGGCCTTATTACTCAGCTATTAAAAAGAATACATTTGAATCAGTTCTAATGAGGTGGATGAAACTGGAGCCTATTATACAGAGTGATGTAAGTCAGAAAGAAAAACACCAATACAGTATACTAACGCATATATATGGAATTTAGAAAGATGGTAATGATAACCCTGTATGCGAGATAGCGAGACACAGATGTATAGAACAGTCTTTTGGACTCTGAGGGAGAGGGAGAGGGTGGGGATAATTTGGGAGAATGGCATTGAAACATGTATAATATCATATATGAAACGAATCACCAGTCCAGGTTCGATGCATGATACTGGATGCTTGGGGCTGGTGCACTGGGAAGATCCAGAGGAATGGTACGGGAAGAGGGGAGGGAGGAGGGAGGGGGTTCAGGATGGGGAACACGTGTACACCCATGGCAGATTCATGTTGATGTATGGAAAAACCAATACAATATTGTAATTAACCTCCAATTAAAATAAATAAATTTATATTTTAAAAAATAAAGAAAAATGAAAAAATAAAAAGGCAAAAAAAAGAAAGAAAGTACTCAGTAGTTTAGAAGTTTTTAAGGGATTTATGTCTAAAGCTGAAGCTTTTGAAACCTACTGTTTCCTTTTTTTTCATATTTCATAAACTATTTCTTAAGAAATTATTTTTGCATGAGTAATATAACATATTGTCCAAGGATAGTTTCTACAGTAAAATAAAATTTGTCATTCTTGTTTCTTTTCCTGGAAAATGAAAAAAAAAAAGACAGAAATGGTATGGACCTAACAGAAGCAGAAGATATTAAGAAGCGGTGGCAAGAATACACATAAGAACTAAACAAGAAAATTCTTCATGATCCAGATAATCACGATGGTGTGATCACTCACCTAGAGCCAGACATCCTGCAATGCAAAGTCAAGCGGGCCTTAGGAAACATCACTACAAACAAAGCTACTAGAGGTGATGGAATTCCAGTTGAGCTATTTCAAATACTAAAAGATGATGCTGTGAAAGTGTTGCACTCAATATGCCAGCAAATTTGGAAAAGTCAGCAGTGGCCACAGGACTGGAAAAGGTCAGTTTTCATTCCAATCCCAAAGAAAGGCAATGCCAAAGAATGTTCAAACTACCACACAGTTGCACTCATCTCACATGCTAGCAAAGTAATGCTCAAAATTCTCCAAGCCAGGCTTCAGCAATACATGAAGTATGAACTTCCAGATGTTCAAGCTGGATTTCGAAAAGGAAGAGGAACCAGAGATCAAATTTCCATCTGTTGGATCATCAAAAAAGCAACAGAATTCCAGAAAACCATCTATTTCTGCTTCATTGTTTATGCCAAAGCCTTTGACTGTGCAGATCACAATAAACTGTGGAAAATTCTTCAAGAGATGGGAATACCAGACTGCCTTACCTGCCTCCTGAGAAATCTGTATGCAGGTCAAGAAGTAACAGTTAGAACTGGACATGGGACAACAGACTGGTTCCAAATTGGGAAAGGAGTACATCAAGGCTGTATATTGTCACTCCGCTTATTTAACTTATATGCCGAGTACATCATGCAAAATGCCAGGCTGGATGAAGCAGAAGCTGGATTCAAGATTTCCAGGAAAAATATCAATAATCTCAGATACGCAGATGGTACCACTCTTATGGCCGAATGTGAAGAGAAACTGAAGAGCCTCTTGAAAGTGAAAGAGGAGAGTGAAAAAGTTGGCTTAAAACTCAACATTCAAAAAACTAAGATCATAGCATCTGGTCCAATCATTTCATGGTAAATAGAGGGGAACCAAATGGAAATAGTAACAGAGTTTATCTTTGGGGGGCTCCAAAATCACTGCAAATGGTGATTGCAGCCATGAAATTTAAAGAAGCTTGCCCCTTGGAAGGAAAGCTATGACCAACCTAGACAGTATATTAAAAAGCAGAGACATTACTTGTTAGCAAAATTATTTTGCCAACAAAGGTCCATCTAGTCAAAGCTATGGTTTTTCCAGTAGTCATGTATGAATGTGAGAGTTGGACCATAAAGAAAGCTAAGCACTGAAGAACTGACACTTTTGAACTGTGTTGTTGGAGAAGACTCTTGAGAGTCCCTTGGATGGCAAGGAGATCAAACAGTCAAATCTAAAGGAAATCAGTCCTGAATATTCATCAGAAGGACTGAGGCCGAAGCTGAAACTCCAATAATTCGGCCACCTGATGTGAAGAACTGACTCATTGGAAAAGACTCTGGGAAAGATTGAAGGCAGGAGGAGAAGGCGACGACAGAGGATGAGATGGTTGGATGGCATCACCGACTCAATGGACATGAGTTTGAGCAAGTTCCAGGAGCTGGTGATGGACAGGGAAGCCTGGCATCCTGCAGTCCACGGAGCTGCGAAGAGTCAAACACGACAGAGCGACTGAACTGATCACTGATAAACTTAGATGCAAAAATCTTCAACAAAGTAGCAGCAAACCCAAATCCATTAAAAGATCATACTCCATGATCAAGTAGAATTTATCCCAGGGATATAAGGAGTTTTTAATGTCTGAAAATCAGTGTGACACATCACATTAACAAACTGAATAAAAACCATATGATCCTCTCAATAGATGCAGGAAAAGCTTCAGACAAAATTCAACACCCATTTATATTAATAAGCTTTCCAGAAAGTGGGCAGAGAGGCAAACTCACGCCTCAGCATGCGTGCTGTGTGCTTCAGTTGTTTCTGACTCTTTGTGACCCTATGGACTGTGGCCCATCAAGCTTCTCTGTCCATGGGATTCTCCAGGCAAGAAAACTGGAGTGAACTGTCATTTCCAACTCCAGGGGATTTTCCTGACCAGGGATCAAACCCACATCTCTTAAGTCTCATGCGTTCTCAGGCTGGTTCTTTACCACTGGTGTCATCTGGGAAGCCCCTATGACAATCCTATAAGATAACATCATACTCAATGGCAAAAAGCTGAAACCATTTCATCTAAGATTAGGAAGAATATCCACTCTTGCCACTGCTTTTCAACATAGTTGTAGAAGTCCTCACCACAACAATCAGGGAAGAAAAAGCAATAAAAGGAATCCAAATTGTCAAAGAAGTAGTAAATGGTCACTGTTCCCAGATGATATGATACTATATGTAAAAAAATTCTATCAATGCTACCAGAAAACTACTAGAGCATATCAATAAATTCATTAACGTTGCTGGATACAAAATTAACACACATAAATCAATTGTACTTTTATACACTAACTATGAAATATCAAAAGGAGAAATTAAGGAAACAGTGCATTTACTACTGCATCAAGAAGACTAAGATATCTAGAAATAAACCTACATAAGGAGACAAAAGACTTGTACTCTGAAAACTGTAAGATGCTGATGAAAGAAATCAAAGATGACATAGATGGGAAAATATACCATGTTCTTGAACTGAAAGAATCAATATTGCCAAAATGACTACACTGCCCAAGGCAATCTACAGATTCAATGCAATTCCTATCAACTTACCAATGGCATTTTTCACATAACTAAAATAAAAATTTTTTAAACTTGTGTGGAAATACAAAAAACCCAAAATAGCTAAGGTAATCTTGAGAAAGAAAAATGGAGGTGGAAGAATCAGGCCCCGTGAATTCAGACTATTGTACAAAGCTACAGTCATCAAAAAAGTTTGACAGTGACACAAAAAAGGTCAGTGTAACAGGATAGAAATCCCAGAAATAAACCCATGCATCCATGGTCAATTGATGACAAAGGAGGCAATACTGTACAATGGAGAAAAGATAATCTCTTCAATACATGGTGCTGGGAAAACTGGACAGGTACATGTTTAAAAAAGAGGGAGAGAAACTAGAACATTCTCTAACACCATACACAAAACTAAACTCAAAACGGATTAAAGCCCTAAATATAAGACTGGATTCTATAAAACTTCTGGGGGAAAATATACCCAAAACACTTTGACATAAATGGCAGCAGTATCTTTTTGGATTTGTTTCCTAGAATAATAGAAATTAAAACAAAAACAAAACAAATGGGACTCAATTAAACTGAAAATCTTTTACACAGCAAGGAAACAAACAAAAAGACAACCTAGAGAATGGGAGAAAATATTGATACTTGAAAATGATGCATCCAGCAAGGGATTAATCTCCAGAATGTGTACAGTCATACAGCTCAATGTCAAAACAAACAAACAATGCAATACAAAAGTAAGCAGACCTAAATAGATATTTCTCCAAAAAAGACATACAAATAGCCAACAGGCACAAGAAAAGATGGTCAAGATCACTAACTATTAGAGAAATGCAAATCAAAACTACAATGAGGTGTCACCTCACTCCAGTCAGAATGGCCATTATTAAAACATCTACAAATAATAAATGCTGGAGAGTGTGTGGAGAAAAGGGAAGCTTCTTTCTACACTGTTGGTAGAAATAAAAAGTGGTACAATCATTGTGGAGAACAGTATGGATGGCCCTTAAAAAAACCAGTAATAGAACTACCATAAAATCCAGCAATCCCACTCTTGACCATGTTTGAAGAAAACCATATTCAAACAGACACATGTATCCCAATGTTCAATGCAGCAATATTTACAACAGGCAAAACATTGAAGAAATTTAAATGTGTACAGACAAATGAATAGATCAAGAATCTGCGATACATACCCACACAAACACACACAATGGAATATTACTCAGCCATAAAAAATGTAGAAATAATGCCATCTGCAGAAACATGGATGGACCTAGAGATTATCATACTAAGTGAAGTAAGCCAGACAAAAAATACAAATATCATATGATATCACTTATGTGGATTCTAAAAAACAAATGATATAAGGGAACTTATTCACAAAACAGAAACAGACTCACAGACTTCAAAAAATATGTCTATGGTTATTAAAAGGGAAAGGTGGAGGAGGCATAAATTAGGAATTTGGGATTAATGTATATACACTACTATATATAAAATACATAATCAACAAGGACCTACTGTATATCACAGGGAACTCTATTCAATATTTTGTCATAATCTATATGGGAAAACCTAAAAAATAATGGATATATGTATAACTGAATCACTTTGTTGTACACCTGAAATTAACAACATAGTAAGTCAACTATGCTTGTGCATGCTCAGTTGCTAAGTCATGTCTGACTCTTTCTTACCCCATGGACTACAGCCTGCCAGACTCCTCTGTCCATGGAATTTTCTAGGCAAGAATATGGGAGTGGGTTGCCACTTTCTTCTCCAGGGGATTTTCCTGACCCAGGGATTGAATTCGAGTCTCCCACTTGACAGGCAAATTCTTTACCATTGAGTCACCAGGGAAGCCCAAGTCAACTATAATATTAAATAAAAATTAAATTTAAAAAAATCTATAATAGATACATGCAAAAGAGAAAAAGGAGGGGCAGTCCCAACATGGCAGAGGAATAGGATGGGGAGATCACTTTCTCCCCTACAAATACATCAAAAGATCATCTGCATGTGGAGCAACTTCACAGAACATCTTCTGAATGCTGGTGGATGACCCCAGATACCCAGAAAGGCAAACCAATCTCTTTGGAATGAAGTAGGACAAAAAATAAAAATGAAAAGGAAGACAAAGGATTTCGGAACTGAGACTCATTCTGGGGAGGGAGTCGTGAAGGAGAAATTTCCACACAATAGGAAACCTTCTCACAGGCAGGATCAGTGGGGAGTTTTGGAATCTCAGAGGCATCAAAACCGAAAAAATTCACAGAAATCATCCCAAACACCAATTACCAGCCAAGAAGTGGCTCACATGCTTGCATCAGCTGGCTTTGAAAACCAACAGGGCTTAATTCCAGGAGAGCTAGCTGAAGGGCTGTGGGAAATCAAGACTGCCCTTGAAGGGCTCATTCACAGACTCATTTGCATCAAGTCTCAGGGCAAAGGCAGGAGCTTGAAAAGTACCTAGGTCATACAAGAGAAATCCATCGATTAATTTTAGGGTGTGTGCCAGAAGGGCAGGGATCCGGTGGGACTTTCTTTGGGGATGAAAGTACTGGCAGGCACCATTTCCCTTTTACTCTCCTGCCATCTTGCTGGCCCAGTGCTGGAGGGTGCCATTTTCTGTCACTATGAACCAGAGTAGCTCACACCATGCTTCCTGCCCCAGGGCTCCCCCTAAGAACCAGCCTCACCCAACCTACACACCTGGGCCAGAACTGACCTCCTCCAAGGCAGTTCCCACCCTGCCCCACCTGGCATCAGAACTCCTCCAAAGCAACTCCCCCTCCAGGGGGCCAGCCCTGCCCATCAGGACACACACAGCAGTTGTAGCCAAACATCTCAGCCAGTCAGGCTGGGGGGCAAACCACAGACAACTGCAGCAGTTGTTGCCAGGACTCCCAGCTAGCTGGCCTGGTGGCCAACCACACCTACTGCAGCCTGACTGCAACAGGAGGACACATGCAGCCCACACAGGGGATACCCCTGGAGCCTAGCTCTGGGGATCTAGGGAACTGCCCCACCAGGCCACACAGGACACATTCTATATAAGGCGATGCTTTCAAGACTGGGAGATGTAGCAGATATTCCTAACACAGAGAGACAGGCATAACAAGGAGACAAAGAATACTTTCTAAGCTAAAGAACAAGACAAAACCTCAGAAAAAAAAATTAAATGAGATGGAGATAAGCAGTTTACCAGATAAGAGTTCCAAGCAATAAAAAGAAGCTCACTACACTCAGGAGGAGAATGGATGAACTCACTGAGAACTTTGACAGAGAGACAGAAAATATAAAAAAGAATCAATCAGAACTTAACAATAAAATAACTGAAATGAAAAATACACTAGAAGGAATCAACAATGGATTAAGGGATGCAGTAGAACAGATCAGCAATTAGAAGGATAAGGTAATAGAAATCATCCAAACAAAACAGCAAAGAAAAAAATAAAATATTTAAAAATGATAGTTTAAGGAACCTATGGGGCAACATCAATCATATTAACATTTACATTACAGGGGGATACCAAAGGAGACATGACAGAAAAAGGAACAGAAAACCTACTTGAAAAATAATGGCTGAAAACTTCCCTTAGTGAAGGAAACAGACATTCAAGTCCAGGAAGTACAGAAAGTCCCAAATAAAATGAACCCAAAGGTATCCACACCAAGACACATTATAATTATATTGTCAAAAATTAAAGACATCATCTTAAAGCAGCAAAATAAAAACAACTGGTATGTACAAAGCAACTCCTTTAAGACTTTAAGCTGATTTTTTAGCAAAAAGCAACTTCCATAAGACTGTAAGATGATATTTTTGCAAAAACTTTATAGGCCAACAGGGACTCTAAAGTTTTTATATTCAAAGAAATTAAGCAAAAAAAAATTACATCCAAGAGTGCTGTATCTACAAGGTTATCACTCAGAATAGAAGGATAGAGAGTTTCTCAGACAAGCAAAAGCTAAATGAGTTCATCACCACTAAACTGGTCATACAAGAAATCTTAAAGGGACCTCATTAAATAGAAAAGGCCATAAGTAGAAACAAGAATGGCTTCTTAGATGGCACAGTGGTAAAGAAGCCATCTGCCAATGCAGGAGACGCAAGAGATGTGGGTTTGATTCCTGGGCTGGGAATATCCCCTGGAGTATGAAATGGCAACCCACTCCAGTATTCTTGCCTGGAAAATTCCATGGACAGAGGAGCTTGGCAGGCTACTGTCCATGGGGTCAAAAGGGTTGGACATGACTGAGCGATTGCGCATAGCATAACACACAGCAAAAACAAGAAAATTATGGGGGAAATAATATCACTGGTAAAGGTAAACAAATAGTAAAGTTAGTGGATCAACCACTGATAAAGCTAATACAAAGGCTAAAAAAAATGTAATAAAATCAATAATATCTAAAATAATTAGTTGAGTGATACATTAATAAAAGATATAAAGTATGACATCAAAAACATAACACCGGGGGCGGGGGTCATAAAAATGTAATACTTTTAGAATGTGCTCAGTCTTAACGTGACCATCAAGTTAAACTTCTGTATTCATAAGTTGTTATAAATGAACTTCATGCTAACCACAAAATAAAAACTTGCCACACAAAACTAAGGAATATAAAAATAACACTAAAGGAAGTCATCAAATCACAAGATGAGAGAACAAAAGAAGAAAGGAACAGATAAGAACTACAAAACAACCAGAAAACAATTCACAAAATGGCACTAAGGACATGCCTATCAATAATCAATTTAAATGTAAATAGACTAAATGCTCCAATAAAAACACAAAGTAGCCGAATGAATGAAAAAAAAAAAAGACTCATAAATATTGTCATTCTTTTTCTACTTCCTTTAAGTGTAAGGTTAGATTGTGTATTTGAGATTTTTCTTGTTTTTTGAAGTAGTGCCTACAAGAGATTCACTTCAGATCTAAAGATACACATAGACAGTGTAGGGATAGAAAAAAGATATTTCATGCAAATAGATCTGAAAAGAAAGCTGGGGTAGCAATACTTATATCAGAGCTGATTTTATAACAAAACTCTAACAACAGACTAAGAAGGATATTACATAATAATAATCCAACAAGAGGATATAATACATATAAATATCTATGCACCCAACACAGAAGCATCCAAATATGTAAAGCAAATACCAATAGATAGAAAAGGAGATATCAACTGTAATACAATAATAGTAGGGGACTTTAACACTTCAGTTACAAAAATTGATATATCATCCAGATAGAAAATCAGTAACAAAGCATTGGTTTTAATGACACTTTAGGTAGGATTGACTTAATAAATAAAGAATATCCCATCCAAAAGAAGCAGATTACACATTCTCAAGTGCACATAGAACATTCTCTGGCATATATCACATGATAATCCACAAAACAAGTCTCAATAAATTTAAGACATTATATCAAGTAATTTTTCCTGCCACAACTGTATAAAAAAACTAGAAATCAAATATAAGAAAACTGGAAAAAACACATGGAGTGGAGTCTAAACAACATGCTACTAAACAAACCGATGAGTCAACAAATAAAGACTATAGCAAAAAATACCTTGAGATGAATGAAAATGAAAACACAACATTCCAAAATCCATGGGATGAAGCAAAAACCATTCCAGAAGGGAAGTTTATAACAATATAGCCTACTTCAGAAAACAAGAACAACCTCAAATAAACAATCTAACCTAACACTTAAGGGAACTAGAAAAAGAAGATCAATCAATATCACTCATTATTAAAGAAATGGAAATCAAAACTACAACGGGTCAGAATGGCCACCATAAAAAAATCTACAAACAATAAATGCTGGAAAGGGTGTGGAGAAAACAGAACATTCTTGCACTGTTAGTGGGAATGTAAATTGATACAGCCACTATGGAGAACAGTATGGAGATTCCTTTAAAAACTAAGAATAAAATTACCATGTACCTAGTCACTCAGTCATGTCCAACTCTTTGCGACCCTATGAACTGTAGCCTGCCAGGCTTCTCTGTCCATGGGGATTCTCCAGGAAAGAATACTGGACTGGGTTGCCATGCCCTCCTCCAGGGGATCTTCCCAACCCAGGGACTGAACCCAGGTCTCCCTCATTGCAGGCAGATTTTTACCACCTGAGCCACCAGGGAAGCCCATGAATACTGGAGTGGGTAGCCTATCCTTTCTCCAGGGAAATTTTCTGACTCAGGAATCGAACCAGGGTCTCCTGCATTGCAGGCAGACTCTGCCAGCTGAGCTACTGAGGAAGCCCTAAAACTTCCATATGACCCAACAATCCCACTACTGACCATACACCCTAAGAAAACCATAATTGAAAAAGACACATGTACCCCCAATGTTCACTGCAGCACTATTTACAACAGCTAGGACATGGAAGCAACCTAAGTGTCCATCAGCAGATGAATGGATAAAGAATTTGTGGTACATAGACACAATGCAATATTACTCAGCCATAGAAAGGAAAGCATTTGATTCAGTTCTAATGAGGTGGATGAACCTACAGTCTATTATACAGAGTGAAGTAAGTCAGAAAGAGAAAGACAAATACTGTATATTAATGCATTTATATGGAATTTAGAAAGATAGTACTGATAATCCTACATGCAGGGAAGCAAAGGAGACACAGACATAAAGAACTGACTTTTGGACTCAGTGGGAGAAGGCAAGAGTGGGATGATTTGAGAGAATAGCATTAAAACACAAACATTACCATATGTAAAATAGATAACCGGTGTGAGTTTGAGATGGTGCTCTGGAACAACCTAGAGGGATAGGGTGGGGAGGGTGGTGGGAAGGGGGTTTAGGATGGGGGGACACATGTATACCGATGGCTGTTTCATGTTGATGTATTGCAAAACCTTCACAATATTGTAATTATCCTACATTTAAATACAATTTTGAAAAAGGAAAGAAAAAGGAGTCCAAAGACAATGAAATCACAAGAGAACCAAAGAAAGGAACAAAAGATACCTATGAAAAAACAAACCCAAAACAATTAACAAAATGGCAATAAGGATAAATATCAGTAACTACCATAGATATGGATATAAATGGCCTAAATGTGCCAATCAAAAGACAGAGTGTCTGAATGGATTCAAAAACAAGACCTATATATATAGTGCCTACTAGAGGAATGGCAACCCACTCCAGTGTTCTTGCCTGGAGAATCCCAGGGACGGGGGAGCCTGGTGGGCTGCCGTCTATGGGGTCGCACAGAGTCAGACACGACTGAAGCGACTTAGCAGCAGCAGCAGCAGAGAACCACTTCAGATCTAAAAACACACAGAGACTGAAAGTGAGGGGATGTAAAAATTATTCCATGCAAATGAGAAATTCAAGGTAGCAATACTTAAACAAATAGACTTTAAACAACAAAGGAGGATATTATATACTGATCAATGGATCAATCCAAGAAACTATAATAACTTAAAATACATATGCATCCAGTGCAGGAGCAGCTAAATACATAAAGCAAGTATTGGTGGATACAAAAGGAAAAATGACAGTAATATGATAGTAAGGGATTTTAAAATCCTATTTACATCAATTGACAGATCATCCAGATATAATCAATAAGGAAATATGACCTTAAATGTCCCATTAGACCAATGGACTCACATTTGATCAATTAATCAAATATATATATATATATGTGTGTGTGTTTGTATGTGTGTATATAACTTTCCATCTGAAAGTAACAGAATACACATTCTTTCCAAGTGCACATAGAATATTCTCCAGGACAGATCACATTCTAGGTCAAAAACCAAACCTCAGTAAATTTAAGAAAAGTGAAATCATACCAAGCATCTTTTCTGACCAAGTGGTTTAAGACTAGAAATCAACTATAAGGAAAAAACTTCAAAAAATACAGACATATGAAGACTAAACAGTATGCTACTAAATCAATCAATGGATCTTTGAAGAAATCAAAGAGGAAATTAAAAAATACCTGGAGCAAAATGAAAATGAAAACACCATGACCCAAAATCTTGGAGACTCAGCAATAGCAGTTCTAAGAGGAAAGTTTACAGCTACTGCTACGTGCTTATCTCAGGAAAGCAAGAAAAATCTCAAACAGTCCAACTTTACACCTAAAAGGTACTAGTAATGGAACACCTAAACAAAAGAAACCATAAAGAGCACAGCAAATGAAATAAGTTTCCTTGATCTTTTCTCTCTCTCTCTCTTTTTTTTTTTTTTTGGTCTCTAAGGGTTTGTTCTTTGAAAAGATAAACAAAATTGATAAACCTTTAGCCAGACTCATTAAGAGAATGTGAAAGTGAAAGTCACTCAGCCCTGTCTAACTCTGCCACCCCGTACGGAATTCTCCAGGCCAGAATACTAGAGTAGGTAGCCTTTTCCTTTTCCAGAGGTTCTTCCCAACCCAGGGATTGAACTCAGGTCTCCCACATTGCAGGCAGATTCTTAACTAGCTGAGCCACAAGGGAAGCCCAAGAATACTGGAGTGGGTAGCCTATCCCTTTTCCAGCAGATCTTCCCAACCCAGGAATTGAACCAGGGTCTCCTGCACCACAGGCGGATTCTTTACCAACTGATCTATGAGTGAAGTCCTAAAGAGGGCCCAAATGAGTAAAAGCAGAAATGAAAACCCAGACCTTAGAGGATGGGAACTTTCAGGTACCACGTCAGAAGAAATATTGACCATGAAGACAGGATAGGTCAAAGCAAACTAAGTATGTTTTCAGAAGAAAAACCCTAAGAGAGCAGGATGGCATGTGTGCATGCTCAGTCATGTCTGACCCTTTGTGACCCTATGGACTGTAGCCCACCAGGCTCCTCTGTCTATAGGGTTTCCCAGGCAAAAATACTGGAGTGAGTTGCCATATCCTTCTGCAGTGGATCTTTCCAACCCAGGGATTGAACCTGAGTCTCTTGCAC
This sequence comes from Bos mutus, assembly GCF_027580195.1. Classification (NCBI taxonomy): domain Eukaryota; kingdom Metazoa; phylum Chordata; class Mammalia; order Artiodactyla; family Bovidae; genus Bos; species Bos mutus. The sequence continues at coordinate 46,758,443 of NC_091626.1, read as the reverse complement.
TGGTAGTTGGATTCTTGCCACTGAGCCACCAGAGAAGCCCTCTTAGAAATGCACTATCTCTCAAAACTGAAAAAGGAAGCAATAGAAAATATAAAGAGGCCAATTTAACAGAAAACTACTAGAGCTTAATGAATTTGGCAAAGCTTCCCTGATAGATCAGTTGGTAAAGAATCTGCCTGCAATGCAGGAGACCCCAGTTCGATTCCTGGGTTGGAAAGATCCCCTGGAGAAGGGAAAGGCTACCCACTCCAGTATTGTGGCCTGGAGAATTCCATGGACTATATAGTCCATGGGATCTCAAAGAGTTGGACACGACTGAGCAATTTTCACTTCACTTCAGGATACAAAACTAATACACAGAAATCAGTTGCATTTCTAAATGCAAATGCATTTCTAAACACTAACAACAACTCTCATAAAGAAAAGTTAAGGAAATAATCACATTCACCATTGCATCAAAAAGAGTGAGATGCCTAGGAATAATTCTGCCTAAGGAGGTAAAAGATATCATACTTGGAAAACTAAGGCACTGAGGAAAGAAACTGAAGACAACACAGATGTAAAAATATACTGTGTTCTTGGATTGCTAGATTTAATATTGTTAAAATGATCATACTATGACATAAGGCAATCTATAGATTCAATGAAATCTCTTATCAAAATACCAATGGCATTTTTCAGAGAACAATTTTAAAGTTTGTATGGAGACACAAAAGACCCTAAACAGCCAAAACAATCTTAACAGAGCTGTAGGAATCATACTCCCTAACTTCAGACTATATAATAAAGCTATCGTCATTAAAGAATATGGTACTGGCACAAAACCAGACACGTAGATCAATGGAACAGAGAGCCCAGAAATAAGCCCACACATTTATGTTCAATTAATCTCTGACATAGGAGGCAAGAGTATACAATGGGGAAGAGACAGTCTCTTCAATAAGAGGTGTTGGGGAAACTGGACAGCTACAAGTGAAAGAATGAAATTAGAACATTATCTATATGCAAAAATAAACCCCAAATGGATTAAAGACCTAAATATAAGACTACAAACCATAAAACTTTTAGATGAAAATGTGGGCAGAAATTCACTGACATAATTGTAGTAATATTCTTTTAGGTTTGTCTCCTAAATCAAAGGAAATAAAAACAAAAATAAATGAGACCTAACTCAACTTAAAAGTTTTTGCACAGCAAAGGAAATGAATGAAAAATCAAAAGACAACATTTGGAAATGATATGACCAGTAAGGGGTTAATATGCAACATATATAAATAGTTCATACAGACCAATATAAAAAAATACAACAGCCTGATTTTTTAAATGGGCAGAAGACCTTAAGACTAAGATTTTTTTTCCAAAGAAGACATACATATGGCTAACAGGTACATGAAAAGTTGCTCAACACTGCCAATCAGAGAAAAGGAAATTAAAACCACAGTGAGATAGCACCTCACACCTGTCAGAATGGCAAACATCAAAAAGAACATATATAACAAATGTTTATGAGGATGTTGAGAAAAGGGAACCCTGGTACACTGTTGGTGGGAATGTAAATTGGTGTATCCCCTGTGGAAAATAAACTAAAAACAGAACTACCTATGACCTAGCATTCTACTCCTGTGTATATACACCAAAAAAAAAAAAAAAAAAACCTCCACTAATTTGAAGAGACACATGAATATCAATGTTCACAGCAGCACTGCATGCAGTTGCCAAGATATGGAAGCAACCTAATTGTCCATCCACAGATGTATGGGTAAAGATGATGTATATAACAGAATATTACTAAGCCACAGAAAAGAACAGAAATTGTGCCACTTGCAACAACATGGATGGACCTGGAGTACACTGTGCTGAGGGAAATATAATTAGGGAAAGACATATAGTCTGTTATCACTTACATGTAGAATGTGAAAAATAAAATGAGAATAATGAAACAGAAACTTACCCATAGAGAGGACAAATAGTGATTACTAGTGGGAAGAGGGAAGGGGGAAGAGGCAATAAAAGGGTAGAGAATTAAGAGGTACAGACTATTACATATAAGATAGGCAAGCAACAAGGATATATTGTACAGCACAGGGGATGTAGCCGACATCTTATAACAGTCATAAATGTGCAGCTCTTAAATTGTGGATCAGTATGTTGCATACCTGTAACATAATATTCACATCAACTATGTCTCAATAAAATTTTTTTTAAAAAAACCACTGTATTCAAGTCTTAGTTCCCTTTATAAGTTATTGGGTCACTGTAACTTCTTGGTGTTTATTCTCCTCATCAGTATTTGGGGGTTAGAAACAATACCTTCTCCATACCCTCAAGTATCAGTATTGCCCAATATATATGCATATTTTAAATCTAACATTCCTAGTTTAAGAAGCATTTTTAAACAGTTCACTTCAACCGCTCACGATCCTCAGTAATTATCCTCATTGTGCACCGGAATCCACTTGCAATGCAGGAGACCCCGGTTTGATTCCTGGGTCAGGAAGATCCACTGGAAAAGGGATAGGATACCAACTCCAGTGTTTTGGGGCTTCCCTGGAGCTTAGCTGGTAAAGAATTTCCCCACAATGCAGGAGACTTGGGTTTTATTCCTGAGTTAGGAAGAGCCCCTGGAGAAGGGAAAGGCTACCCACTCCAGTATTCTGGCTTGGACAATTCCATGGACTGTATAGTCCAGTTCAGTTCAGTTGACTCACTCAGTCATGTCCAACTCTGCAACTCCATACACTGCAGCACACGAGCCCTCCCTGTTCATCACCAACACCCAGAGTTCACTCAAACTCATGTCCATCCAGTCAGTGATGCCATCTGACCATCTCATCCTCTGTCGTCCCCTTCTCCTCCTGCCTTCAATCTTTCCCAGCATCAGGGTCCTTTCAAATGAGTCAGTTCTTCACATCAGGTGGCCAAAATATTGGAGTTCCAGCTTCAGCATCAGTCCTTCTGATGAATATTCAGGACTGATTTCCTTTAGGATAGACTGGTTGGATCTCTTTGCAGTCCAAGGGACTCCCAAGAATCTTCTCCAACACCACAGTTCAAAAGCATTAATTCTTCGGCACTCAGCTTTCTGTGTAGTCCAACTCTCACATCCATACGTGACTATTGGAAAAACCATAGACTTGACTAGACGGACATTGTTGGCAAAGTAATGTCTTTGCTTTTTAATATGCTGGCTAGGTTGGTCATAACTTTCCTTCCAAGGAACAAGCATCTTTTAATTTCATGGCTGCAGTCACCATCTGCAGTGATTTTGGAGCCCAAGAAAATAAACTGTTTCCAATGTTTCCCCATCTATTTGCCACGAAGTAATGGGACCAGATGTCATGATCTTAGTTTTTTGAAAGTTGAGTTTTAAGCCAACTTTTCACTCTCCTCTTTCACTTTCATCAAGAAGCTCTTTAGTTCTTCTTTGCTTTCTGCCATAAGTGTGGTGTCATCTGCATACCTGAGGTTATTGATATTTCTCCCGGCAATCTTGATTCCAGCTTGTGTTTCATCCAGTCCAGCATTTCTCATGATGTACTCTGCATATAAGTTAAATAAGTAGGGTGACAATATACAGCCTTGATGTACTCCTTTCCCAATTTGGAACCAGTCTGTTGTTCCATGTCCAGTTCTAACTGTTGCTTCCTGACCTGCATACAGATTTCTCAGGAGGCAGGTCAGGTGGTCTGGTATTCCCATCTTTTTAAAAATTTTCCATAGTTTATTGTGATCTGCACAGTCAAAGGCTTTGGCATAAACAATGAAGCAGAAATAGATATTTTTCTTGAACTATCTTGCTTTTTTGATGATCCAACAGATGTTGGCAATTTGAACTCTGGTTCCTCTTCCTTTTCTAAAACCAGCTTGAACATCTGGAAGTTCATGGTTCACATTCTGTTGAAGCCTGACTTGGAGAATTTTGAGCGTTACTTTGCTAGCATGTGAGATGAGTGCAATTGTGCAGTAGTTTGAACATTCTTTGGCATTGCCTTTCTTTGGGATTGGAATGAAAACTGACCTTTTCCAGTCCTGTGGCCACTGCTGACTTTTCCAAATTTGCTGGCATATTGAGTGCAACACTTTCACAGCATCATCTTTTAGGATTTGAAATAGCTCAACTGGAATTCCATCACCTCCAGTAGCTTTGTTTGTAGTGATGTTTCCTAAGGCCCACTTGACTTTGCATTCCCGAATGTCTGGCTCTAGGTGAGTGATGACACCATCGTGATTATCTGGGTTGTGAAGATCTTTCTTGTATAGTTCTGTGTATTCTAGCCACCTCTTCTTAATATCTTCTGCTTCTGTTAGGTCTATACCATTTTTGTCCTTTATTGTGCCCATCTTTGCATGAAATGTTCCTTTGATATCTCTAATTTTCTTGAAGAGATCTCTAGTCTTTCCCATTCTGTTGTTTTCCTCTATTTCTTTGCATTGATCACTGAAGAAGTCTTTCTTATCTCTCCTTGCTATTCTTTGGAACTTGGCATTCAAATGGGTATATCTTTCCTTTTCTCCTTTGCCTTTCATTTCATAGCTATTTGTAAGGCCTCCTCAGACAACCCGGAGAAGGCAATGTCAACCCACTCCAGTACCCTTGCCTGGAAAATCCCATGATGGAGGAGCCTGGTAGGCTGCAGTCCATGGGGTCACTAGGAGTCGGACACGACTGAGCGACTTCACTTTCACTTTTCACTTTCATGCATTGGAGAAGGAAATGGCACCCCACTCCAGTGTTCTTGCCTGGAGAATCCCAGGGATGGGGGAGCCTGGTGGGCTGCCGTCTATGGGGTCGCACAGAGTCAGACATGACTGAAGCGACTTAGCAGCAGCAGCAGCAGCCTCAGACAACCATTTTGCCTTTTTGCATTTCTTTTTCTTGGGGATGGTCTTGATCACTGCCTCCTGTACAATGTCCTGAACCTCCCTCCATAGTTCTTCATGCACTCTGTCTACCAGATCTAATCCCTGGGGTCCATGGGGTCACAAAGAGTTGGACACAACTGAGTCCCTTTCACTTTCCACTTTCTGGTGTCTTGCCAAATGTCTCTCTCTGTCATCTTGGAGAGGCAGACCTGGCAAAACTCCAGATGTTCTGGCAACACAGCATGTACTCAATTCATTGTATGTGCCAAAAGAAGAACGAATGGAATACAATATATGAAAGCAAAACAGGACTGTGTAAAGCTACAAATTACGTTTGTGAGTCAAGATCTAGCCTCTAGGCTCTCCTAGCAACTAACTGAAGACTGAAAGAATGAGCCACTCCTTGCTCAGCCCTCCTGCTTCTCCTTTCCCTTCCCCATCTCCACCTCCCTCCACCCTCAGTAAATGCTCATCACGACCTTGTAGCCCACTGCTGCCTCCCCTGTGTCACATAAGACCTCTGATGGCAGAGTCTGCCTTGTCTTTGGAGGTCCATTCCCCAGTTCAGTACTTGGCTGTTGGGCGGCACCACACAGGCCTGCAAGCCTTGTGGTTGCCCAGCTCAAAACCAAAGAACCCGGAAACAGCAACAGAGACAATAATAGTTTATTGTCACATTCCCCATACAAGTCTGAAACAAAGATCCTAGATCAGCAGCCCACCGTGTAAGGATGATGGCAAGTGGGACATAGCAATCTTCGATACTGAGGGAAGAAAGAGGCTACCGTTATAGGGGGAATTGATGGCAGATTGCCTTATCAATTACCAGGGAAACCAGGACTGGGGCACATCCCTCAAAGCCCCTCAGATTAATGACCATCACAAAGGCTGATGATTCCCTCTAATAAACTAGCAGATGGAGCCATTCTGCCCAAAGGATTTGAGCAATCACGAGCTGGGGCAGAGGGCAAGCATGTTCATGTGAGGGGGTATAGGTGAAACAGGGACTGGTGGAGCAGGGCATGTAGAGAGAGCAAGAGAACAATATCTGGAGTGGCCTGACCATACACTCCACCACTACGTTCCCTGCACGATTCTTACAATCCTGGTCCACCCCTCTTCCAAAATATCCCTGCGTTCAGGTATGTAAAGGTACACTGCAACCAGACACCACAAATGCAATACAGATAATAGTAACTCAGGCGTGTGTGCATGCTAAATCACTTCAGTAGTGTCCGACTCTGTGACCCTATGGACCACAGCCCACCAGACTCCTCTGTCCATGGGACTCTCCTGGCAAGAATACTGTAGTCAGTTGCCATGACCTTCTCCAGAAGATCTTTCTGACCCAGGGATCAAACCCACATCTCTTATGTCTTCTGCCCTGGCAGGTGGGTTCTTTACACTACCGCCATGTGGGAAACCCAAAGACAGCTCAAGAGTACAAAAAGTAAGCCAGGCACTTACTGGGTCAATTTTTCAGGGAAGCCCCATGGAGGACGACAATGGCATTTCACTGTAGACCCAGCAATCAGGCCCATTTTTCAGTGAGACCACCATTATTGCCCAGTCTAAGAACAAATTCCTGCCACTAAGACTCTGGACAAAGCATAAGATGTTTAATAGGCACAAAACAATGGAGATCATGACCACTAAGCAAAATACAAGCAGTAACGGCACTCTGAATTACCACCACCCTTGCCTATGATTTCGGCACTGGGGCCTGCATCCTGCCAGTCCACCCTTAGTCCACATGGCCATGCCGAAATCTGGAGAGGCAGTGTAACGACAGGCCACAGGGTAACGGTGCCTTTCTCCAGTGGGTAGCCTGGATTAATGACCTTAGGGTCTTAAGTGAGGCTGGGTGGAAGACAGGTAAAATCTGTTGCATGTGCATGCTCAGTCATGTCTGAGTCTTTTGTGACCCCAGGGACTGTACCCCACCAGGCTCCTCTGTCCATGGGATTTCCCAGGCAAGAATACTGGGGTGGGTTGCCATTTCCTGGTCCAGGGGATCTTTCCAACTCAGCGATCAAACCCACATCTCTTGCATCGCAGGTGGATTCTTTACCATCTGAACCAACAGGGAAGCCCATTAAAACACATTAGAGACTGTATATTGATGTGGGTCCATCACAGTGTATCATTACTCTGCCTTCTTCCATAGCTGAGGCCAGAAGCCCTAGGGTACTCCTATTATTTTGCCCCCTGCCACAAGCCCCAACCAAAACCTTCCAGGTAACTGGCCATGTCCAATTCACAATCCTGTACCTGAGCAAATATCCCTAAAGTCTGTTTCTGTGATTGTTTAGGAGTGCTGGGTTGGGGTATTCTTGTATTTTGTACAAATCTGGGTCCTTTCATTGTGTCTGTATTCACCAACCATCCCTGTACTGTCAAATAAGCATGAGACTGCTACTTTTACACTGGAAACAGATTCTGAGGTTAGCAGAATAGCATCGATATAATGGATGAGAAAGACACTTCTCACAGCAGTCAGCTGCCATGGGGCCCCACATGCTAGTGGACAGCCACCTCAGGACTACTCCCTCAGCTTTCCATTTCCCAACATCAACACTCATGGGAGTTTCCTCAGCCTCATAGCTGGCTTGTCAATTTTTGGACTGCATCCACAGGGCTGCAAGTCTTGTAGTTGCCCAGTCTCAAGACTAAAGAAAGAGCCCTGAGCTGGACTCTGGGGACTGTCTAGGAAGACTGCCCCCTATCCTCTGGTTTATCTCCTCTCTGAAGTACCCAGATAATAGTACCCCATATTTCCCGAGTTTTTCAGATGCTAAAGTATATGCATGTGTGCTCAGTCATGTCTCTTCTGCGACCCTATGGACTGTAGTTCACCAGGCTCCTCTGTCCATGGGATTTTCTAGGCAAGAATACTGGAGTGGGTTGTCATTTTCAACATCAGGGGATCTTCCAGACCCAGGGATCTTTTGTGTCTCCTGCATTGGCAGATGGATTCTTTACCACTGCACCACGTGGAAAGCCCTTATAACCCCCTCAGATTCTAAAATCCACCAGCAAATGGAACAAATGAACCACTTGATGATCATGAGCATGTAGCACTCCCAGACCTACAGGCCTAAGGATTAATAAATTTAACCACCCTATTACTTCAACATCAACCAATCAGAATTGTCCATAAGCTGATCAAAAACCCCACCACACCCCACTCCCTCACCTGTCCTTTAAAAATGCTTTGCTGAAACCCTTCGGGGAGTTCAGGATTTGTGGGGCCATGAGTCACCCATTTCCTTGGATCGACCTGCAATTAACCTTTCTCTGCTGTAAACTCCATTGTTTGGTATTGTTTGGCCTCACTGTACACTGGCATAGGAACTTGTGTTCAGTAACAACATCAACATTTATTGGGTAGGGGATCTTACAGGTCCACAGCAAAATGTCCCAGAGTGACCAGCCACCATGTATGGCTGATGTCTCGATAGCTGGCTGGCTGTTAGGCAGGCCATGGCAGTAATCTTAGCTGCTCAGGGGAAAAGGAGGCTACCATTTATGGGTGAATTGATGTCAGGCTGGCTTATCAGTTACCAGGGAAATCAGGACTGGGGCATATTGCTTATAGCCCCTCAGGTTAACAACCATCATGACGGCTGATATTTCCCTTTAATAAATGAGCAGGTGGAGTCATTTCATGCTAAGGACTCGAAGAATCACTAGCTGTGGCAGGGAGCAAGCACGTCTGTGTGAATAGGATGTAGGTGGAGCAGGGGATGGTCAGAGAGCAAGAGAGCAACCATCTTCAGTGGACTGACCTGGCACTTAGTAGGCACTTAATATGTATTCAATGGATCAATGACAGAGTGGAAGAAATAAAAATACAAATGAGAATAGGAAAAACCCATGCAGAAGATTAACCCACTTCTTAAGTCCCTCCTCTTCTCCTTCCTTTTGTGTTTATCAGCAAATGTTTTGTGAGCACTTACCTTATGCCACCTGCATGAAGCAGTACCAACAAATGAACGAAGATAGGTTTCTAGACAGAGCAGCTCTTTCCCAGTTGTATCTTCAGTGAGGATGTGGTTAGAATTTGTAGACTCCTGAAGGAAGAAACAGGGTGTAGGGGTCCCCACTTCTCACAGTCCTAGGAATGAGAGAACAAAATATGAGTCTACAGTAAATTCCTCTTTGACATCCACGAGGCGCCTTGTCAAGATCTTTATGATCTGGGTTAGATCATAAAGAAACCCCGTTAGAAATTAGAAATGCCATTCTAACATTATCTCCCCCACCTAATACTGACAAGTAGTGGTTTTCAGTGGAGACTTCCATTTAGAATCTTAAGTTTAAATAAATATTACCCTGAAATCTAACATACAAAATATAGGCAGAGCTGCTTGGGTTAAAGCAGAGCTAGAGAGCTTGGGGTCTCTCTAATCACTGCCTCCAAGGTAATTCTTATTGAAAATTATAACTAAAAGGTCCTTTAGAGTCTTATTGATCTACAAATGTAAGACAAATATAATTCACAAAAATTAATTTAAAATGTTGACACAGTCTGTGAGCCCATGGTTGTTTAATAAAGGCACTGTAAACATTTTCATAGTATTGACATACGGCAGAAACTGACTAGAGGCTTACCAACCCTGATTTTCCCTCTTGGGCCCACAGAAACACTGCCTCTCCTAACTTCCTCTGCAGTTAGGTTTAGGTCAGATGATGGTTTCTAACCACTGAGATGTCAGGAGAACTGTTATATGCCAGTTCCAGATCAAGCCAAAAAACCACATGTATAGTCCCCCACACTCAAAAGAAATTTTATTGCACTGAACTACTGATATTTGGGGATTATTTGTTATGTTTTTTTCTAAACATATGTATATTTGTACATATGTATCTTTGTCTAGGTAGTCTAGACTCATATGTACATCAGTTCAGTTCAGTCACTCAGTCGTGTCCGACTCTTTGTGACCCCATGAATTGCAGCATGCCAGGCCTCCCTATCCATCACCAACTCCTGGAGTTCACCCAAACTCATGTCCATCGAGTCAGTGATGCCACCCAGCCATCTCATCCTCTGTCGTCCCCTTTTCCTCCTGCCCCCAATCCCTCCCAGCATCAGAGTTTTTTCCAATGAGTCAACTCTTGGCATCAGGTGGCCAAAGTATTGGAGTTTCAGCTTTAGCATCAGTCCTTCCAAAGAACACCCAGGACTGATCTCCTTTAGAATGGACTGGTTGGATCTCCTTGCAGTCCAAGGGACTCTCAAGAGTCTTCTCCAACACCACACTTCAAAAGCATCAATTCTTCGGCACTCAGCCTTCTTCACAGTCTAACTCTCACATCCATACATGACCACAGGAAAAACCATAGCCTTGACTAGACGAACCTTAGTTGGCAAAGTAATATCTGCTTTTGAATATGCTATCTAGGTTGGTCATAACTTTCCTTCCAAGGAGTAAGCGTCTTTTAATTTCATGGCTGCAGTCACCATCTGCAGTGATTTGGGAGCCCCAAAAAATAAAGTCTGACACTGTTTCCCCATCTATTTCCCATGAAGTGATGGGACCAGATGCCATGATCTTCGTTTTCTGAATGTTGAGCTTTAAGCCAACTTTTTCACTCTCTTCTTTCACTTTCATCAAGAGGCTTTTTAGTTCCTCTTCACTTTCTGCCATAAGGGTGGTGTCATCTGCATATCTGAGGTTATTGATATTTCTCCCAGCAATCTTGATTCCAGCTTGTGCTTCTTCCAGCCCAGCATTTCTGATGATGTACTCTGCATATAAGTTAAATAAGTACGGTGACAATATACAGCCTTGATATAGTATTTTTCCTATTTAGAACCAGTCTGTTGTTCCATGTCCAGTTCAAACTGTTGCTTTCTGACCTGCATATAGGTTTCTCAAGAGGTAGGTCAGGTGGTCTGGTATTCCCATCTCTAAGAATTTTCCACAGTTTATTGTGATCCACACAGTCAAAGGCTTTGGCATAGTCAATAAAGCAGAACATATATACATGTAATTGCATTAATCAGGGTAATCAATATATATGTATTAATCATGGTAATTTATTTTATGTTAATAATATATTAATATATGCTAAGTCACTTCAGTCGTGTCTGACTTTTTGTAGCCCCATGGACTATAGCCTGCTCCTCTGTCCATGGAATTCCCCAGGCAAGAATACTGGAGTGGGTTGCCATACCCTCCTCCAGGGAATCTTCCTGACCTAGGGATCGAATCTGTGTCTCTTTTTTTTTTTTTTTTCAGTTTTAGTTATTATGAAACGTTGGTTATGTGCCCTGTGTTGTGCAATATATACTTGTAACTTATTTATTTTATACAATAGTTTGTATTTCTTAATCTTCTACCCCTATCTTCCCCCTCCCTCATTCCGTGTCCCCACTGGTAACCACTCATTTGTTCTGTATGTCTGTGAGTCTGTTTCTTTTTTGTTATATTCACTAGTTTGTTTTATTTCTTAGATTCCACATATAAGTGATTATACAGTATTTGTCTTTCTCTTTCTGACTTATTTCACTAAGCCTAATACCCTCCTGGTCCATCTATGTTGTTGCAAATGGCAAAATTTCATTATCTTTATGGCTGAATAGTATCCCATTGTATATATTAAAAGCCTTCTGTGTCTCTTATGTCTTCCGCACTGGCAGGTGGGTTCTTTACCACCAGCACCACCTGGAAGCCCATATTAATATATATCTCCACTTTTTTATCACAAAGAATCCACATCAGTGGTTTTCAACCTCAGCCACACGTTAAAATGACTCTAGTAATTTTTTCAAAAACTTGGTGTCCTGGCCACAATTCGGAATCCAGTCCATCAATTCAGAGTCCCGCCAGCTGAGACCCAGCCATTATTAGTTTTAAGATTCCACGTGATTCCAATTTGCTGCCAAGTCTGAAAACCAGTGCTCTAGATCATTAGGCTCATTGGGAAAGTCTGGCAGCTCAAGAAAATTCAACAGATAATTGTTTTCTTAGGAAAATTTACCAGGTAATTCTGATATGCATTCAATCCACAGTTAACAATGCTGGTCTACAAGATGTTGTGTTATCACAAAGCAATGTTAACCTTAACATTACCTGACTCTGCAAGCTGCATCTTCTCCCTAGAGTTTGGGGTGCAGCATCAGAAAGGAACAATCAAGTGGCAGTGAGGTGTGGTTGTAGCCCGGCGCTTGCCTGGTCTCATTAACCTATCCTACGATTGTTACTCTAAGCAGGGGGAAGACTGCAGTTGTTGCCTGGGTAGTTCTCAAGGAGTCAACATCCTCAATGTGAAGTGTGTTCATAACAAAATGTTAGGGAAACCCCCTAAAAATATCTAAATCAGAAACATAGCCCGGTTAGCTCAAGTTTCCTCATATCATTTTTACAAAACTGGACAAGATAATTTAGTCCTTTTGAAGCAGACAGTTATCTGGAGTGAAAATGAAAACTCATTTCAAGAAACAGTTTCTACTAAGAGTATGCAAACTACATGGTGAGATATGAGACCAGCTACCACCAAGCCAGCTGACCTGCCTCCAGCCTCACACCACTCAACCCTGAAATGCTGAAATGACAACATTGTTCCTCTTATCAGGAATAGGTGATCCATTCTGTTACCGAAAATAAAAGCCTCTAATATGCCTCTCAAGATGTTTTCTGGTTCAGAAAACCACAAAGGAAAAACCAAAGATAAAAGAACTACAGAAAAGTGGATATGGTTGCCAGTATGAAAGGCAGAAAAAGAAGTTTTAAAATACGTTTTAATAAGAATGCTCAATTACATTCCCATGTACTTCACTGTGAAGGACAATCCAATTATTGATGACAGAAAAGATGTGAAATAAATCATTCCAAATAAGTTTAAATGTTATGTTACATTCAATGCATGTAATAAATTCCCAAAGTTGAATATGAAGAGATTCATTTTACTTGAAAAAAAAAATCAAATGCTTCCTGCCTGCCTCTACTAAGTAAATTTTAAATAATACTTAGACGGTATCTAGTTGAAGCCACTAAATTATTAGCCTGCCTGGGGCAGCCAAGTGCCAGTTTAGCCTTTCTTGGAATCTCTAACACAGTCCTTCTCTAGAGCAGTTCAGACTGTAATGAACACACATATTAGTCACAAATCTTGTTAAAACGCAGATTATGAATTCAAAGTTCTGGGGTGGGATCTGATATTATGCACTTCTATCAAACACCCACAGGACGCCAATAATGCCCCAATAAAACCTTATTTACAAAAATAGGCAGCGAACCCACAGTTCACAGTTTTGTTATCAAGCCTATGCATCAGACCACAACAAAAGTCCTTCTGTCCAAGTCACTTACGCCCATAGTACCAGGCCGAGTTCGGTTCGGAAGTGAAGGAAAGTTTCGTTCTTCATCAAAGAATGGAGAGGTGCGAGACCCCAGGCTCCTCAGGAAAGAACACAGGTAATAGCCAAACGCAAGGTTTTATGTTTCTGTCAGCGGAAAGGGGCGGAGCTCTTGTGCGTCTGAGGGTGTGCGCGTGTGCGTGTGCGTGTGCGTGTGCGTGAGCGTCTGTGTCACTGCTCAAGCCTCAGATCACCGTGCTGGGCGCGCATTGGTCTGCCGATCCCTGGTGTCATGCGCAGAGCTTCTGCAAGACCTACGCCAAGCTCAAGTATCAGGTGCAGCCGCTTCACACTAGGAACTCTCATCTGAATTGCTGGGTAGAAGGCCGCTGCACGCAGTACCCTTCGATCAAGTGAAACTAAGCACAAAGGAAAAAACGATTCGATTTTATTATCAGATTCTATTTCCCAGGACCTGATAATGAGTTTTAATCCTTCCTTGGCCCTGTGTCTTATTCTTCCTTCTTGAGGGGCAATTAGGGGTGAAGGTCCATCTTCTATAACTATCTCTTGCTGGTTTGGGTCACTGTCATAACCATGAGTAGAAGAGCAGAGTTTCTCCCCATGCCTTTAGGCCCCATAATTCTTCTTTTCGGACAATGTGCCTTTGAGAGTAGTGTCCAAGATCTTGTCATCCCCCTTTGGAAACTGTGAGGTATTCTCACTTTCTGCAACCCTCTTATTTGGGGGTAGCCCATTAGGGTGCAAACAGGAAGTTTTTTGGGTATCAGCCCCAATACGAAAACATTTAATCTTCCTATTTAATACACCCTGACCCCAATACCAGCTGGCAGATGGAGAAAGCTGATCCATCGTTGAATCTCTAAATTATAACACCATCATTTTCTTACCTGGGCTTCTCAGGTGGCTCAGTGGTGAAGAATCCACCAGCCAGTGCAAGAGACCTATCCCTGGAACAGGAAGATGCCCTGGCATAGGAAATGGCAACCCACTCCAGTATTCTTGTTTGGGAAATCCCATGAACAGAGGAGCCTGGCAGGCTACAGTCCAAGGGGTTGCAAAAAGTCAGACTGGACTGAGTTACTGAGCAGAGCACACCATTTTATTACCCAGATTCTATTTTTATTTCCCTGGAATTGTTAATGGGCTTTGCTGGTGACAGTTTCAATTTGAACTTTTAAAATATTACTTATTTGGGTTCCTGAGTGTTTTTGGTGCACTCAAGTAGAGTGCCTCACTTCCCTTGCCCTGGTCTGGTGCTCGGTGCAGCCTGCAGACCACACTTAAGGCAGTGACGTCCTGGTGGATGCCCTCTTTGTTTACTCTTCCTTGTCTGAGACTGATTCCCATGCACTTCACTTTCAAATCCCTCAGTTACACCACCCAGCCTGCCTCCACTCCACACCACCAGTGTTAATCTCACATAAAATATGATCAAAAGCCCAAATTTTCTATAATATATAAAATTGTATATATAGTATTATTATATATAATTAATAATATATGTATTTATAATGAACAGTATATAATATTTATATAATATATAATTTCATATTATATATATAGTTTCTGAAATTTTACCTTTCACTAGATGAAATTCCTATTTCAGGGAAATAATTTTTTAAATGCTTTACTATAGTTGTAGATATTACATTTCCTGATGGTATATGTGCAGCTGTGTGTGTGTGTGTGCACACTCTTTTTAAAGTGAAGTCCAAACATTTAAAAATTTTTCATGAATAAGACTTATGAAAAAAGTTTGCCTCCACTGGTTGGGCATTTGTTCTGTATCTACTATTATCAGGATACTTTGTGTTACCCTGTTTTTCTTATAGCACTTACATTGGAAGAGGTTAGGGAGTATGTTCACGTGCAAAATCATGTCAAACATGATAAGACTTAAAGAAGCTTCAACTGCCTCTTCAGTAGTGAGGGGGCAAAGACTGAATTTTTTAGAGATAACCTAAACTCTGATGGCTTAAACTGACTTCAGATAACCCACCACTTTTTCATTGCTCTTACTCTTCAAATATGTGTTCTCTTTTTGAAAACACATTGACACAATTCCCAAAGTCTCAACATACCAATCTAATGAGATGGTTGTTCTTCATCAACTTGATATTTTATACTGGGCAGAAGTGTTTAGCAATATCATCCAACTTCATCATAAGAGATTTCATCATGAAACTCGTGTCTACAGCTCATTTACAAAAATATGAAACAAGGTCACCTCCAACATGGTTTCCTCACTGTTTCCAAAAAGCTCAGTAATCGGCCCCTCCCTCCCCTGTCTTGCTTCTGCTGCATTGTAAACAAACCACAAAAATATTTTATCCAAATAGATACACCCATTAACTCACATATTGAGCAAACAAGTTTACATGAAAATACACGTTAAAGGTTGTGGATTGGTGGGAAGCCAAAGGAACTGGTAGTGGGAGAGGGTCGTAGGTGGAAGAGAATAAAGGGAGCTATGTGATGGAGTGGGTTGTGGGTGGCCAAGGAGGGGAGACGACCAAAAAGTTACCACAGGAAGATAGTTTTGCCTAAGCTTTAAACCAAGTTGGTTTTTGCCTCTTAGTAAATATTTATTGGAAATGGAAATGGCAACCCACTCCAATATTCTTGCCTGGGAAATCTCATGGATAGGGGCGCCTCCTGGGCTACAGTCCATGGGGTCTCAAAAGAGCTGGACACAACTTTGTGACTAACAACAATAACAACTATTTATTGAGATCTTCTATGCACTTTGCACTGTGCTAGATTTTTTTAAATTTTATTTTATTTTTAAACTTTACAATATTGTATTAGTTTTGCCAAACATCGAAATGTGCTAGATTTTAATGGCAAACACGGAAGTAATCTACATCATTGAACTACTTCTCCAGGGGTTTACCATCTATAAGCAAGATTTAACACACATGAGGCAACTGCATGAGAGCCCAGTGCACACACACAAAGATACAGAAAATATTTGGTTTCTTCAATGTCTTAAGTACTTCCTAAATACCTTATTTATGCCTCATAACCATTCTGCAAAGTTAGATACTGTTGATCCCCCCTTTTCGATGGAGAATCTGAGGTCCAGAAGGGTAAATACTCTTCCCAACATTACACAGCTTTCAAGTGGCAGAGATAGGATTCAGTTTTAGATTTACCTAACTTCGTTTTAGTCTCAGTGGTTTAACTTATTAAAAGCTTATTTTTTGTCCAAAGTCTGAAGATATTCCTGGTCAGTTGCCCTTTCCTGGAAGGTTATTCCTCAGCAATTAATGCAAAGAAATAGAGGAAAACAATAGAATGGGAAAGACTAGAGATCTCTTCAAGAAAATTAGAGATACCAAGGGAACATTTTATGCAAAGATGGGCTCAATAAAGGACAGAAAATGGTAGGGGCTTAACGGAAGCAGAAAATATTAAGAAGAGGTGGCAAGAATACACAGTAGAACTGTATCAAAAAGATCTTCATGACCCAGATAATCGCAATGGTGTGATCACTCACCTAGAGCCAGATATCCTGGAATGTGAAGTCAAGTGGGCCTTAGGAAGCATCACTACGAACAAAGCTAGTGGAGGTGATGGAATTCCAGTTGAGCTATTTCAAATCCTGAAAGATGATGCTGTGAAAGTGCTGCACTCAATATTCCATCAAATTTGGAAAACTCAGCAGTGGCCACAGGACTGGAAAAGGTCAGTTTTCATTCCAATCCCAAAGAAAGGCAATGCCAAAGAATGCTCAAACTACCACACAATTGCACTCATCTCATATGCTAGTAAAGTAATGCTCAAAATTCTCCAAGCCAGGTTTCAGCAATACATGAACCATGAACTTCCAGATGTTCAAGCTGGTTTTAGAAAAGGCAGAGGAACCAGAGTTCAAATTGCCAACATCTGGTGGATCATCAAAAGAGCAAGAGAGTTCCAGAAAAACATCTACTTCTGCTTCATTGACTATGGCAAAGCTTTTGACTGTGTGGATCACAATAGACTGTGGAAAATTCTTAAAGAGATGGGAATACCAGACCACCTGACCTGCCTCCTGAGAAATCTGTATGCAGGTCAGGAAGCAACAGTTAGAACTGGACATGGAACAACAGACTGGTTCCAAATAGGAAAAGGAGTACATCAAGGCTGTATATTGTCACCGTGCTTATTTAACTTATATGCAGAGTACATCATGAGAAACGCTGGGCTGGAAGAAGCACAAGCTGGAATCAAGATTGCTGGGAAAAATATCAACAACCTCAGATATGCAGATGACACTACCCTTATGGCAGAAAGTGAAGAACTAAAGAGCCTCTTGATGAAAGTGAAAGAGGAGAGTGAAAAATTGGTTTAAAGCTCAACATTCAGAAAACTAAGATCATGGCATCTGGTCCCATCACTTCATGGCAGATAGATGGGGAAACAGTGGAAACAGTGGCTGACTTTATTTTTCTGGGCTCCAAAATCACTGCAGATGGTGATTGCAGCCATGAAATTAAAAGGCGCTTGCTCCTTGGAAGGAAAGGTATGACCAACCTAGACAGCATATTCAAAAGCAGAGACATTACTTTGCCACAAAGGTCTGTCTGGTCAAGGCTATGGTTTTTCCAATAGTCATGTATGGATGTGAGAGTTGGACTATAAAGAAATCTGAGCGCAGAAGAATTGATGCTTTTGAACTGTGGTGTTGGAGAAGACTCTTGAGAGTCCCTTGGACTGCAAGGAGATCCAACCAATCCATCCTAAAGGAGATCAGTCCTGGGTGTTCATTGGAAGGACTGATGTTGAAGCTGAAACTCCAATACTGTGGCCACCTGATGCGAAGAGCTGACTCATTTAAAAAGACCCTGATGCTGGGAAAGATTGAGGGCAGGAGGAGAAGGGGACGACAGAGGATGAGATTGTTGGACAGCATCACCGACTCAATGGACATGGGTTTGGGTAGACTCCGGCAGTTGGTGATGGACAGGGAGGCCTGGTGTGCTGCAGTTCATGGGGTCACAAAGAGTCGGACACGACTGAGTGACTGAACTGAACTGAACTGATGACTCAGGAATCTAGTCCTTTCCATCCCAAAGCCCTGCTGTTTCCAACTTCTGGCATCCAAACTTGTCAATGGAGATAAAGAGAAAGTGATGATTGCATAGAAGATACTGTAACAATCCCTGCCCCAAATCAGTACAAACCCCTTTTAGTTCAGTGACCACAATTAGTTTCATAGCCCCAAGAAGAGGCAAAAGGGTCGGGAAATGGAGTGACTGAGTAGCTGCGTCCCACAACAACTCAACCAGATGGAAGAGCACATAGCTTTGGTGGTCAGCTAGCTCTCCCTGCTACAAACTCCAAAGCCACTGAGTGTCACACTTCTGAACCATGTGAGGAAGAACTAATGTGTGTGGTGCTGAATTTACAAGTTCCTGAAAGAAGTTCAAAGCAGTGGGAAATCATAGGGTTGGAGCAGAAAGAAAGGAACCCTAGTAGGGTGCTGAAAAGAGGGTATGAGAAAGACATTGTGGGCTAAGAAGAACCAGAGTCAATATGTAAAGTAGGAAAGATAATGATGCTCACAGTCATGTTATGAAATATATTTATGATGTGTATCACATGCAGTGATATGTAATCAAAAGCTGAAACTCTGAAAAAAACAGGGCTTAATAAGTACTTTTCAGCTGATGCACACTGCAGCCTTCCCAGGGACTGCTCAAAATGTAAACTCAGGCCAGGGACCATGGTTTTATATTGTTGTTCTTTTTTACATGCTGTATTTTGCTCTTCAATGCCTAGAACTTGGCTGTGGTTCAGAAAAGGTGAATTGTGGATGTTCCTTGGACAAGGGTTGGCTTTCAAAAATGTGCCTAGAAGTGGATAATCCAAGGGCTTCCATGTTCATTGACCATCACTGGGCTTTTCATTACCTAAAAGAAATTGTGAAGTCCTGGAATCTTGTAACATGTGTCTTTTCCATAAAATTAGTCCTAAAAATGGATTAGGGAGTATATAGCAGAGGTGGAGAAAAATCTTTTTCATCAGAGGTGTTGGTAAAAGCTTCTTGGGGATGTGGCAGCCAAGCTGGGCTTTTGCATAGAAAGAACACCCTGTGTACGGGCACTGAAGTGGACAAGGACAGTGGGCAGTGGTGCCCGATGGCAGGGGCAGTGTGTAAAGAAGTAGGGCCTTGAGGTTGTGGTCATGGAGGGGCTAGAATGCCCATCTAGAGTAATCTGGAATACAGTGTACTGTTTGGGGGAGTATTAGGAATATGACACTCCAGCAGGAGTGTATAGGACTCTCTGAGAAGCTGAAAGACTGAAGCAGTGGAACAAATCAGGAAGCCTCTGACTTTCCTTTTTTCTTTGCCCATTTGCTATCATTTGTAAATGATTTGATGCCACTGCACCCCCCACCCCCCACCTCATTGATCACTTAGGCATGAGGCAAGGGCTTTTGTCTCAATCATTTGCTGAAAGAATGAAATTCTATGGGGGTCCAGGCAGGAGGCCTTGGCAAGGTAATGGTTGGGGGAATGGAAAGGAGGGGATGGATTTAAGAGCAGTGGTGAGGTGACAGCTCCTTCCCCTTGCTCTGCTGTTCTGGTTTTTGTTTGTTTGTTTTTAATGGGAATTTTGGGTAGTATTGACAATTAAGTTGAGGTGGAATTTTAAAATTTTTTTTCAAAAAAATTTTAATTTTTTTGGCTGCACCAGGTCTTCGGTGCGGTGTGCAGGTCTTCATTCCTGTGTGTTGACTTCACTAGCTGCCCCGCAGGGGCTCTAAAGCATGTGGGCTCAGTCACTGAAGCCCTCAGGCTTAGTCATGGTATGTGAGATCTTAGGTCTGTGACCCAGGGATCGAAGCTGGTCCTCCCGTGTTGGGAGCATGAGTCTTATCCACTGCACCGCTAGGGAAGTCTCTCTCGGCTGTACTGTTGAATGACCTAGGGAGAGTCCGTCCTGGTCTCCATTTTTTCATCTTTACCTGGTCCCCTACATGTGAATACAGAGGAGACAGGATTATAGAAGGGGCTTCCCAGGTGGCACTAGTGGTAAAGAACTCACCTGTCAGTGCAGGAGACATAAGAGATGCAGGTTCGACCCTTGGGTTGGGAAGATCCCCTGGAAGAGGGCATGGCAACCCACTCCAGTATTATTGCCTGGAGAATCCCACGGACAGAGGAGCCTGGCAAGCTACAGTCCATAGGGTCGCAAAGAGTCGGACACGAGTAAAGCGATGTAGCATGCATGCAGGATTATAGAAGAGGTTATTGATGATGAGAAGTAAAAGGGCTTACATAAAAGCTTCACATAAGAAAAGTGAAGCGAGTGGGACCAGGGTTTCAAAAGTTTGGGGAATGAGTGACATCTCAGGTGTTGGGTGCCTTAGTAGCTGTGGAATGAGGACCCTGTAGTCAAAGGGAGACCTAAAAACAAATATCCAAGTTCATCATGTGTATTTGAGGTTAGCAATTTAAATGGCTTTGCTTTGGTGGCTGGAAAAAACAGTTACATATAAGAAGTGAAACTGCTTAAAGCTTATAGAAGGCCACCAGGGCCAAAGGAGGTCAACGATCTAGTGCAGCAAGAGGTGGATCTGGGTGAGTAGGTGAGTCTTCCTATGCTCCAGCTGGCACATCTGTAAAAGGACATGATATGGCTCTTCCTGAATGCTGTCCTTGATGACCTCCCGTGTCCACCTACCTCCCTCTCTCCCTCCTCAGAGCTCTGTGCTTCCAGCTCATAGGTGCTATGAGAATCCACGCCTGGGTTGGCCCAGCCCAAGTCACTGTCTAGTTGCTTTGTTTCTTAAGAGATACAGAAAGGGTCCTGGCAAGAACATGGGTCCCAGGGCTTACAAACTGCAGTGGTAGCTAATGTGGTACCTCCACCCCAATGAGACTTAAGTGACGTGAATCCCCTTTTGAGAACATTGACACAGGATCCTATGCTCCAAGGGTTGGAAAGCCCTCCAGCTGAATCCCAGGTGGAGATTTTGTACATGTGGAAAGTACTTTCCAACTTATAAAGCCCTGTCATGTGGGCATGGTCTCTCCAAGACTGAAGATGATAAACAACCCTATGAACCCATGATCTGGCCGTCATGAGTTCCAAGGGAAGGGAGGCCTTCCTAACCATGTGAGGTGCCCCACGCCCTCTCTCCTCCCTTTCCCACAGCCTTTCAACCCCCAGAGAGTGCTGGAGGAGATGAGCTATTGCTCAAGGCTCCCAAATCCGGGTGAGTTCTGGTTCACCCTCTCTGTCTCCCAACCACAGCCAGCTAACAGGATGGATGCTCCCGGCTCAGATCTGTGACTGGAACCAGAGAGTCTCTGGAGGCCAGTAAAATTGGGTCAGACTTCTGTGCTGGGATGGGAGATTCCTTGTAGTGACTGGGTATGTGTCAGCCACTAAATGATTCCACTCTCTTCTCTCAGCTCCTAAGCTGCCGCCCTCCCCTTAGAGAGCTCCAGCTGCCAAGGAGCACTGCCTTGCCCTCCGGCTGCTGCGGCACGCGTGTTTAATCATAATGAGCATCATTTATGGGGCCCTTAAAATGTGCCAGGCAGCATGCTAACCACTTTACACGTAGGACAAGTTTGCCAGCTTGGGAAATGAAATGAGACCACATTCTCTCAAACGCAAACATCGAATGCCTCTACATCCGCGTTATATCTGTGCAAGAGCTCCAAGGCCCCGGGAAGACACTTCTGTCCAACGGGTCAGTCCGGATTAGTATTGCCTTAAGGCATCAAACCCGAACCCAAGTCTGCCGAGTAACCTCATTCTTGTTGGCTGTGGTTGCCACTGCTAGCAGTCACTAGTGAGATGCCACAAAATCCCCTCAAATCAATGAGCTGGCGTCTGAGGTGGCCACTGCTCATTTCAGTGGCCAGACCCCTTCAAGCAGACATCTTGAGCAACGGTAACAAGTCCAAAAGCACAGTGCACGTTAGAACACGCTCCTGCTATGTTCCGCTGTCCTCTGTCTACATCATCGTCTCAACTCAGGAAGCTTTAGACACTAAACATCAAGTGCCAGGGCACAGCTCCAATTTTTTACATACCACACTCTGAGTTCACAAAGCTATTTTTCCCAACTCAGCTTCCGATCATACTTCCTATTAGGCTGTGGATCTCTCATCCCTTAAATATTGAAGGAGGGACCACCTCTCCAAATGTAACATCAACCCTATTTCCTATCATAGTAGGACTAGCATACTTCTCAGGGAATTGCCCACACTTATTATTTGTGGGTTATCCTTCTATGGATTCTCACACCCCTTTGCTTTATTAGCTCCATTTCACAAAGGAGGAAGTAGGTAGAGTGATGTGAAGGAATTAGTTCAAGGCTACACAGCTATTATAAAACTGGGATTTAAACTCACACTTGATTCACAACATCTTGCCAACGTATCCTTGGTTGGGACATTCATCCAGGTCAGAGTCAAGAGAAGAGGCTCCTTAAGTAGGTAAATGTGTTTCTCTTTGGAATGCTCAACCTGGCGGAAATCATGCGGAGACAGCCAGGCTGAAAGCCCTTATCTGAACTCCACTGGAGGAGATGGACACTCCGGTGGTTTGCGAGTAGCCAGGGCTTGTCATGCTGCATGTGGGGTGTGGTGTGGTTTAGTACACATGTTGATGTTGAACTGTGGCCTGGCCTGGCACTTTTCTTAGGCCAATGACCTAGGTTAAGAAGACCCAGGAGGGTATATGTGAGAGAATCTAAAGGCATGTGTGCCAACTATGAGCCTCAGTCCATTCCTAGGCTGATTTTTGGCCTCAACTCAGCACTAGCCTCCTTGGTCATGACTGCCTCTGCATTGAGCCTGAGGCTTTTTGGACAGAAACCCATTGGGAAGAAGGGCTTTATGTGGTCTCTTTATTTGGATATATAAACTTGACTTTTCAAGTATCAGCCCTGATCACCCTCTTCTATCCCAATAACGGTCCACACCAGTGAAACACAATGTGCTCCAAACAAGAAGTTCACATGGAAAATATTTGAACAGAAGTTGTGTTTGAGTCCCAGGCAAGAGCCAAATCGCTGATGGAGAAATCAGAGAGCAAGGCTACGGGTACTGAGAAGAGAAGGAGCAGGTGGCTCTGGGAGAGACCTGTTTTCCAAGGAGAGGGTGGAGGAATGTTAAAAGGAAGTAAGTGGCAAACCACCGAGTGAGAGCAAATGCAGGATCCAAAGCTGCCCATAAGGCTATTCATAATGAATGTTGCCAAGAAGGAGTGCAGCAGAGAGAAGAAGAGTTGAACACTCATCAGCACCTTGCTTAGCAGCCAACAACTGGGGGTAAGTGGCACAGCAAGGCATTCTGGGCTCTACCTCTTGAGTAAATCCGAGTGTTTCTGTCCCTTAGATCTGGGCATAAGAGACTTGAATTTTATCCCCACCCCTACCTTGTGGAAATTCAACCCCCTCCCTCAAATGCCTATGAATTGGAGTGAATCCTATGAATTGGATTCCTTTGAATGTGGAAATTCAACAGTCTCCCACTCTTGCTGTGAATTCCTGAGGACTGACTTATCACTGTCTCCTTTGCCACTTAAGCTTCTAGTTTCCAGTGTTGTGTCTGTTGTTCATTGTACTGAACCAGATGTCAAACACCCTGACCTCCCTCCAACTTCTACACGCCTCTGCCCCCTCCCCAACTACCAAAGTAGACTTTGAAGGGAAATGGAGGAGTGGATTCATCATGGTGATATAAAGCAATTGTTATAGATGCCAGTGTTTCTGGCTTGTTTTGGATTTTTTCAAGGAGTGAACATTTTATTACTTACATGTGCCAAAATATGGTATCTCTTTCATGACAGTGGGTGAATAGGTTTCTTAGTATAAGTATCAGATAATAACCATAAGTGCAACTTACATTTACTGAGAATGGACCATGTTCCAGGCAATATTAAGAAACTTCTAAGGAACAATTCATTTGATTCTAACAGCCATCATAATTTTAGAGGCTAGGAAACAGTCAATTAAGAGATTGAGTGATAAAATAACTTCTCCAAGGGTACACAGCTAATAAATAACTGAAGTGGAATTTAAGCCAAGACACCTTGACACCCGGGCTTCCCGGGTGGCGCTAGTGGTAAAGAACCGGCCTGCCCTTTAATACCTATGTCATGAATATCCGCTGGAGAAAGAAATGGCAACCCATTCCAGTATTCTTGCCTGGAGAATCCCATGGACAAGGGAGCCTGAAGGGTTACAGTTCCAGGGCTTGCAAAGAGTCAGACATGACTGAAGTGACTTAGCACACACACAGCTTGATGCCAGATCTTCATTTACCACTATTGCCTGTCTAGATACCCTATTTGGAGCCCAAACATCACTAGAGAGAATGAAGAAGAGTTACATTAATACCTAGACTATCTGTGTGAGAAGCAGAAGGTGGAGGAAGTGGGGAGGAGATGAAAGAGCCTGAGAGATTATTAAATGGTCAATAGAATCTGGGTTCTGAGAGAGAGAGGGCTTCCCTGGTGGCTCAGTGGTCAAGAATCTGCCTGCCAATGCAGGAGACATGGGTTCAACCCCTGGGTCTGGAAGATCCCCTGGAGGAGGGAATGGTTACCCACGCCAGTATTCTTGTTGGGAAAACCCCATGGACAGAGAAGCCTGGTGGGTTACAGTCCATGGGGTGGTGAAATATTTAGCGACTAAATATCAACAACAACTGAGAGAGGATAATTTCACAAAGAGGCCGATTTTCTCTGAGAGTCATAGACTCTGGACCCGGATCAGAACAAAGTTGAGAAAAGAAAAGCTCTAGTGTAATGGTCCCAACCTTTTCGGTGTCAGAGACTGGTTTTGTGGAGGACAATTTTTCCACAATGGCTGGGGGATGGCTCATGTGGTAATGAGAGGGATGGGGAGTGACGGGGAGTGGCTTGCCAGCTGCCTGCTCTGAGGGGCCGGGTTTCTAATGGGCCATGGACCTGTAATCACCTGGGGGTTGGGGGTTGGGGACCCATGCTCTAGGGAACAGGGGAGGTACCCTTAGCCTGAACCTGGAGAAACTGGGCATGAGAACTAAGCTGAGAACTCAGGTTTCCTGGAGGCGGCTCTGTCCCTGTTCTGTGCTGCAGATACAAGAAGCTTCTTGGCTATTTGCTACAGAAAATGAGAATGTTGGGAAATAGGAAAAGCAGCAAAAGAGAAGTCTTCTTCTGGAGTCTGAAAATCTCTAAGCATCCTTTGCTACTGACCTTCCACTTCTAATTTTTTTAATTGAAAAAATTTAATTTTACTCTCTAAAGCTTTTTTTCCAGTTGTATAAATGATATATCCTCACTGTGGGACATTTGAAAAAAGGTATAAAGAAAACAGTTGTCTTTTCTCTGAGACTCATCTCCATGGGAATTAATCTTATAGTAAAAGGGCACAATGTAGATTAACAGAGAAAATGATATGTTTCCATAAGTGGTGATGGGATAATTTGATGTCCATTTGGCAAGAGAAATGGAATCTTTTCTTTTGAAAGATCTCTTTCACCATCATCATCAACATTATCAAAAAATTTCTGGGTAGCCTAAAGATCTAAATCTAAGCTACATATAGAAAGAAAAAATAAATACATGTAAGAAATTTATACATATATATACATACATACACATATACATGAAATTTTTATGAAATATCCAGAATAGAAAAGTCTATAGAGATAGAAGGTAGATTATATACTAATAGTAGTTGACTTGGGCTGGAGGAATATGGGGGAATTGGAAGTGACAGCTAAGTGCTACAGCATTTCTTTTAGGAAATTGTTCTAAAATTGATTGTGGTAATGGATACATAGTGAAGTGAATATATTATAAGCCACTGAATCGTGTACCTTAAGTAGAAGGAAGGACATGGCATCTTCAGAACGGTTTGAGTGAAGAGAGTTTTATAAAGGATGGTTTACGAAGGTGTGAGCAGGGTTAAAGGAACCACAAGGATGGTGGTCCATTGGAGACTTAACGGGATGCGAGAGTTGGACTGTGAAGAAGGCTGAGCGCCGAAGAATTGATGCTTTTGAACTGTGGTGTTGGAGAAGACTCTTGAGAGTCCCTTGGACTGCAAGGAGATCCAACCAGTCCATTCTGAAGGAGATCAGCCCTGGGATTTCTTTGGAAGGAATGATGCTAAAGCTGAAACTCCAGTACTTTGGCCACCTCATGCCAAGAGTTGACTCATTGGAAAAGACTCTGATGTTGGGAGGGACTGGGGGCAAGAGGAGAAGGGGACGACAGAGGATGAGATGGCTGGATGGCATCACTGACTCGATGGACGTGAGTCTCAGTGAACTCCGGGAGTTGGTGATAGACAGGGAGGCCTGGCGTGCTGCGATTCATAGGGTTGCAAAGAGTCGGACACGACTGAGCGACTGATCTGATCTGATCTGATGTTACTGCTGCTGGGCCTCAAGTGGCAGGAGGAAGGAAGTTTCCAGAGCCTTGTGAGAGCTAGAACTGAAGAAGAAATGCAGTGCAGCTGCTCCCAGGACTGTGGGGAGGCAGAGAGGAAGCCAGGGGAATTCAGACTCCAAGACTTGTACCTCCCACGCTCCAAGCTCATGCTGTTGCCTCCCTTTGGCCAAAGGTAACTAAAAGCTGGAGGCCAGGCAGTCTGGTGATAAGGTTCTTAAGAAGGCAAAGAGCAGGGATGAATGGATCAGAATGGGAGGGTTGAAACAAAATAACCAACACCTCCCAGGACCAGCAAGCACACTTAGAGGCTTTAAACGGTAAAGAAGCTCAATATACTATGTGCATTGTGCATGTACAAGAATGGTGGTTGTGCCATTGTGTGCAGTAGACCCCAACTACAGACAGCGCAAATGCCCATCCATGCTAGAAGGGACAAATGAACTGTGTTGTGTTCATTCACACAAAGGAACAGTGCAACAATGAAGTGTTGAACTCCACACACATGATGTGGAGCCAAAGAAATGAGATAAGTATAATCCCATGTACATACAGTTCAAAACTGACAAAAGTAATTTACATTACTTAGAAATACAAACAGGATATATGTAATGATCATAAAAGTCAGGATAGTGTTTATTTCTAGGTAAGAAAGAGGATTATTTATGGTGAATGCTGTATGAGGGAGAGGAGGTCCTTTGGGTGCTGTCAGAATTCCAGTCTTTGATCTGGCTGTGTTTGCACAGATGTTTGCTTGATATATATTCACTAAAATATATTTTATATGCATATTTATAATTCAGTTAATAAAAAGAAAAACATTTTGGTACAATTTTCACATATTTTCTAGGCATATACATACACATACACATATATACATATAACATATTTAATGTTTCTGCATTTGTAACTTTTTTTACTTAATAAAAATAGAGCATAAAGTTTTTATGAAATGCATAAAAACTTTTCCAAGTTAATTTTAAGGCTATATGATAATGCCAAATAGTATATATTATAAATACCTAACCATTATTTATAGAGAGCACCTACATTGTATCAGTACTCTCATTTATGACACATCTTACCTCTTTTAATGAGTAGCTATTTTAAGAAATTCTAACCCAGACTTTCATACCTAGGCTTCATTTATATGATGGGAGAAAAAAGAAAAGTGTCTTAATTAAAATTCCAACTGACCCCCAGTCTGGGTCTGTCTCCCTATGATTAGCCCTTACCACACTTTCCACTTGTCCTTCATGCCATTTTCCATCATTATAAATAGTGTGATTAGTTACCTGTTTACTTAGTCTTTGATATCTCTCTCCCCAACTGGGAACTCCATGAGGGCAGAGACAACATCTCCTCTCTTGACCTCTGTCCTTAGAGCCAACTCAGAACCTGCCTGACTCAGAGAGGTTCAGTAAACATCGGTCAAAAGAATGAGTGAACACATGAATGACCAAATTAGTTTGTATCCAGACTATCTGTGCTGCCCATCTTTGAAAATGAGTCCATTTCCTTCAGATAATAGCCTCACAAAATACAGACACCACTGGGTGTCCAGCAGAGGCCACATGATCAATTGGGAGGGGCAGAAGTGTGGACAGAATCCTTTCACTGTTTGTGATTGGGAATAGAAGTCTCTAAGGTCCTTTCCCAAGTCCTGGGATCAGTCACCCGGTCAGAGCCAGGACTCAAGATATGAAGAGTGGAGCTTGGTATCTGACCAGGAAGACTTTGTTTAAAAGTAACTGATGAGTTACTGGAAGCCATTTTCTTACTGAAAAAAAAGTAATGTTTTGAACCTGATTTCACAAGTAAATAAGCTTCAAAGGAATAACAAAAAGTAGAATCTTAATGTCTTAGGTACAAAAAAAAGTATTACTAAAATTTGGCAACACTTAAAAAATGCATTTTTTAAATCATTTGTCTCAAAAAAAACTAGGCCACTAACTGTCCATGGCTCATATTTTACTTTTTATACTATGAGTTGAGAAGATTTCAAAAGACTGTGTTTTCCCCCTTTGTTGGAATTAGGGACAGCTGACATTTCTTATTAGAATAGTAAAACACAGTTCACATATGTTACATAAAATTATTATTTTAAAGAGATTACCTCTGGAAAGAGACAGAACTCTGTACAATGGAAACTTGAAAATTCCCCAATATCAAGATGAGTCAGCAAATAACTTCTCCGTGACAGCAACCTGGCAACTCTACTGAACAGACAGACCTACTTTAGTGGGAAATCCACTCTACTTCCTGATTTTCAGGAATTATTGTCATTTGAAGACCTTTTTAGGTGATATATCTGTGTCTTTGCCTGCTGAAGCTTATTAGGAACAGAGCATGATATCCCCAGGACAATATTTACCCACAGGAAAGGGTTTTCAGTTAGTGGAATGTGATTACATCAGGCCTCTTCATCCCACCCAACCTTTCAGTCCTTGCTTTCCCACAGGGTGCAAACTATTTGGTGTGGCTGCCAACTTTTAATTAGAAATTATCATATTTGCAGAGAAGTCATCAGCACCTGGCTTCAAGCTTATACCTCCCCAATCCCACCCCCAGAAAAAATATTAATTTCCCCCTTGCTCTAAAGGGAAATGCTTTTGCCAAATATTCTTAATACTTAGTGACATGTTTACTCAAATGGAGGTGGAGAAGGCAAAAAGGAAGAGAAAAGGGATCATGAGTTCTCTCCTTTCAGCTCTGGTCATCCAAATTAATATTGCCATTTCTTGGTGCTCTATTTGGCACCCTCTTACTTCTGAGATGATACCACCTACTATGTATCAAAAAAACGCCCATCTCTTCTTAAATGATGAAATTGATGCCCTCTATTCCAAATGAAATTTACCTATGAGACTAAATACTTGAGAGTTTCTTGGTCCTCAGGCAATGACACCAATCTATGTAGTAGGTCCTTATGTTCCTCCTAACTCTGAATCATTCAGAGCTCAATATTAAGTTTTCCTGTAAAAATGACATAAATGGGGTATGTTCCCTAGTTTTCTATAGTGAGAAAAGGGACCAGCTGGAGTTGAATAGATGATTGTTTTCTCCTCTCATGAGCCCAAGGTTAACCAGCCACAGACACACTTTTAAATGTATTGGTCACCTTTCATCTGTCCTCTTTTTCTGGGAATAGCAATGCCCTCTCTCTGGGAAACCGCCTCTCTAACCAAGTAGATCTTGTTGGGGCTGAAAAGCTGTCTCCACCCAAGGGTCTGCCCAAGGTTATGATACCCTGAAACATTGTCATATTTCTCTAGCAGGATGTCTAGTGAAGCATAACTTGAAAACATTTTTGTGTATTTAAAATCTGATCTAAGTTGGATACATTTTAATGCATTTGTTAGCATGCAGCTTTTGTGCTTAGGTTGATGCAGAAAACCACCTGGGGACAGATTATCTTTGATGTTTGCCTGTAATAATTGAGTGGTCTCAGTTAAGTAGACTTGGATAATCTCCAGGGAGAAAGATGTGTTACACACTCCAGTCTCAGTAGCACTGGGATGCTTGTGGAGTTCAGCAGAATTAAAAAGCCCTTCCAATGAACAAGATGGCCCAGACAGAGGTTTAATGGACATGAAGAGACCCAAAGAGGACTTCCCTAGGCAGAAAGGAAAAGCCTGGATCAATGGACAGGGCTACTGTTTTGTGGGAAGAGCTAGTTCCAGGAGCACAGCAGATGCCGCAATCACTTGTTCATCTCAGACTGGCTGCACTGGTGAGATTGCTGTATTTGAGAAGCAATAGCTGATCCTTGGCATATAACCAAATACAGTCTAAATCCTGGAGCCCGTGATGAGGTGTGTTCAGAGCCAGTGCAGGACTCACAAGGATGGACAGGTCTCACAACAATGGACAAGAACATAATGGATTCTACCATCCACATCAGGGCATTAGCAACATAAACATCCTGGAGCTTAAAATCTAGACCAACCAGTTAGACTAAATAAGATCCTCAAATTTCTGTACGATTCAAGTTGTGGGCAAAGGCTTGAAGAGAAAAACACCAAATTTCCTGCTGATATGGGCAGGTGGAAAAGGTGTCCAACAGTTAATTAGAACAAATAAAAATGTTCCTAATACAGGCCAGATATGCACCTAATGAGTTAAATGAGTCATGCTAGTGACATTTTTCACAGTCACCTCTATACCTAAATATTCACTCAAAGAGCCTTAAAAAAACAAAAAACCTTACTCTGTCAATGGTGTGTTATCAGTAGGAGGTACTTGAGGCAGAGCAATGAATGCACATAGCTTAAAAGTGTTTATACATCCCCCTCCACCACCATATGATCAGGTATTGAAGTGTGTCTATCACTTCAGGGTTAACACTGAGTCATCTTCATCTCTGTGTCAGTGGAAACACATTCCCTACCCGAGACCTCAGAGGACAAATACCTGAAATCAAAACTTAACACTTCATGCATGGTATTGGTGTTTTAGCAGAGTGGTTTATGAGCATGAATCCTAAAATTAAACTGTCTTGGTTCAAATCCCAGCCTGACTACTAACTAGCTGTTTGACTTTGGAATAATTACTTAAACTGTCTGTGCCTCTCTTATTCATAAAATAAAGATAATAGTACCCATTTTATAGGCACTTAGCAAAAATTAAGTAAAACATAAAATTGGGGCTTCCCAAGTGGCACTTTTCATACTTTGGCCACCTTATGAGAAGAGTTGACTCATTGGAAAAGACTGATGCTGGGAGGGATTGGGGGCAGGAGGAAAAGGGGACGACAGAGGATGAGATGGCTGGATGGCATCACCGACTTGGTGGACTCTGGGAGTTGGTGATGGACAGGGAGGCCTGGCGTGCTGTGATTCATGGGGTCACAAAGAGTCGGACACGCCTGAGCGACTGAACTGAACTGAACTGAACTGAAGTGGCACTAGTGGTAAAGAACCCGTTTGCCAATGCAGGAGATGTAAGAGACTTGGGTTCGATCCCTGGCTCAGGAAGATCCTTTGGAGGAGGGCACAGCAACCCACTCCAGTATTCTTGCCTGGAAAATCCCATGGACAGAGGAGCCTGGTGGGCTACAGTCTATAGGATTGCAAAGAATTGGACACAACAAAAGCAACTGAGCGCAAAGTTCCTGACATATAGCAAACACTCAACAAAGGTTAGCTAGTATTATTACCATCAAATGTATTTGCAAAGAGAAGATAAATAGTTGTATTGTGATTGGTGATAAGAGCAAACACAAACATCTGTTGTTTTTGCTGTCCTCCCCCCACCCCAAATCCTCCTTATTCTGGTAATAACTTTTTTTTTCCTTTTGTGAAAAATGTTAGTTAAGGGAAGGACACTTAGCTAAGTCCATTCAAGAAGACTCACCCCAGTGAGTTTGTTGTAATTTGGGGGGAAAGGATGATCTCTACTAGAATTGCTGGCTGGGAGGATGGTATAAGACCGATTGCTAAGAGCTGCATCAGAGAGAACCACCTACAAGTGAAGGTATCAGTGTATTTGGTATCTCACATCAGTTGTATTAGGTATCTGTTGCTGCATAAAAATTACCTCAAAACTTAGTAGCTTAACACAACATATATTATCCCACATGATTTTTGAGGGTCAGGTATCCAGGAGTCACTTAGCTGGATAACTCTGGCTCAGGATGTCTCATGTGATTGCAGTTAAATTGTCACCAAAGGCTTGACTGAAGCCAGAGGATCCACTTCCAAGAGGTACCCTCATGTGGCTGTTGTCAGGAGACTTCAGTTCATTACAAGGTAGGCTCTCCATAGAGCTGTCCACAACATGGCAGCTGGCTTCCCCCACAGTGAATAATCGGAGAAAGGGGAAGAGAGACAGACAGACAGACAAACACACTAAGAGGGAAGCCACAGTGTCTTTTTATAAATTTGGAAGCAACCTGTTATCTCTTCTGCCATATTGGTCACACAGACCAACTCTGGCACAATGGAGGAGGGGACACTCAAGGGTAGTACCAGAAGGCAGAGCTCACTGAGGGCTCCTGAGTCACTAGCTGCCACAGTAACAGAATTAATAGAGGTAGGGGAGACTGAGTTTTACTGATACTGCTTGAGCCCCTAGAACATCCATGCTTTGTATGAATCAATAAATGCCTTTCTACACTTAAGCTCTGGGCTGTTTTTTTGGTCCTTTGCTACCAAAAGGTTCTTGACGAGTACAATTGCTAACTTTTATTGATTATGTTCTCAGTGACATGCAGTGCCTTTCCAAGGATAACCCTCATGAGAACTCCATGAGACCTTAGCGACTATTGTTATTATTTTATTGAAGAATATTTGACAGACAATATTATATGAGTACTAGTGTGAGTTTGAGTGAACAACATAGTTTTCTGACAATCAAATACATTATGTAATGATCACCATGACAAATAGGAAGTATTATTTTTAATCTTCTTATCCAAGTTAATTTAAAAAAAGGAGACAGGGAAATCACACGCTTTGGCAAAAAAAAAAATCATGGCAGTTGGTAAGTGGTAGATTTAAGTTTCAAACCCAGATGCTTCTATTCTGCAACCTGCTCATTTGCCACATAAAAGGTTACTCTGCATGTGTTTCTCCTTTTGTTTCAGTCTGAGATCTTTTCCCTATGAGATGAGCTCTGAGCTCAGATTCTCCTATGGACTGGTTCACACACAAGCTGAGACTGGGCTCACACCCATTGAGAATAGGGTCCATTGCCCAGGACAAAAAGCTGCCTGGATCACAGGAAAGAAAATGTTACTCTATGAAACCTTTCTCACTGTGGCAACCATGGTTCATATTCAACAGACAGCAGGGCCAGCCAGCCATCCATCACCAACCCAAAAGGTGCCTGTAGTTTCTGGTCCCAGTAATTGAGGACATGTGTTACTTTGCAAACAGCACTGATGGGAAATGGCTGATAGTCCTTCCCCTCTGGAGCTTGGGAAATGAGAGGGAAAAGGAGCGGGGGAAGGAAGGAGGCCGAACATTTTCATTTTCTTATGTTAACATCTCTAAATGATTAAGCGTAAGGAGAGAATGGCCACAGAATATAAAAATGCTTTGTGTAAAGTTCACATTGACTCGCTCTGTTAACTCCACTGTGGTTTATTAGTTCATGGGAAAAAATGACAAAAAGGAATAAAAACCTGACTATGAATCCAGTATCAACAATTTGCAGCCATAGTAACAAAGAAAGTGCAACTCATGAATAGAAAAAAGAAAAAAAAAAACAAGCGTGTGTGAGAGTGTGTCATCGGGAGAATGTCAGAAAATGGTTACTGAGTGAAGAAACTAGTTAACCCCTGGTGGTGAAGAGGGCAGCCATGCAGTGGCTGAGATAGACATCAGGAGTTGGCAGAGACGTTCTAATTCCTATTTGATAGACTTTCCAACTCAGCTGTAAAAATTCACTCAAGGATAAAATGACATAAAATCGTTCTGCCTAACGAGAATTTCTTGGTTTAAATCAAATTTGGCTTGCATTAGTTCAGCCCAACTTCACTACAGGAAGACAATGGGGTATGTGGCTTTTCGTGTGTTTCCACAACTAGCTCTGGAATGACTTGGAGCTGCCTTGCAAATACAATTGTGGGTGAAGTACAGCATCCCAGGGCTCAGAACCACACCCCATCCTCTTCACCTTTGGGATATGTCATCCGTTTCTTATTTGTGTAGCCAGATGCCAGTAATGTATTGCTCCAGGACCCTGGAAGAAAGTTCAAGCAAGTGCTAGTGGTTTTGGAGGTCTGGGAGCAATCACCCAGATGGGAGTTGTGGGCAATTGAGGAACCATCCAATTATCAAATTTGAGGCTGGAAGCATCTTTAAGGGTCATCTAGTCCAGTGAATCATATGACCCTTGAATCCTCCTTTTCCCACAAACTTTGTGCCATGCTCAGACCCTAGCCTTGAGAAGGACCTACTCACCCTGAGACAATCCATATAGTTTTGACTGCAGAAGACTTAAATTTAGTAGAAATCTTTCTCTCTGTAAATTACCACTCACAGTCCCTTAAAGGAAGTCAAATATTCACAGATTTGAGGATGAATGGATGTTTTTTTCCTCAGAGGACTTCTCCAGTCTAACCAGAAAGAGTTCTTTATCATTCTGCATTTAGCTCTTCTGAATACCTCCAGAGGACCTTCCAAAGTATAGTTCCTTAAATAAGCACAGTACTCAAAGAATAGTCTGTCCAGGAAAGGGAAGTAACACCATTATGAGTTTTATCATTTACTTCTATTTATGTATCCTCATATTTAAGTGTTTCTAACAGTGTTATGGTATTTTGGACTCAAAATGAATT
Organism: Bos mutus; assembly: GCF_027580195.1. Lineage (NCBI taxonomy): Eukaryota > Metazoa > Chordata > Mammalia > Artiodactyla > Bovidae > Bos > Bos mutus. The sequence continues at coordinate 46,723,573 of NC_091626.1, read as the reverse complement.
TTCGCTTCAGTTCAGTCGCTCAGTCATGTCCGACTCTTTGCAACCCCATGGACAGTAGCAGGCCAGGCCTCCCTGTCCATCACCAACTCCCGGAGTTTATTCAAACACATGTCCATCGAGTCAGTGATGCCATCCAACCACCTCATCCTCTCTCATCTCCTTCTCCTCCCACCTTCAATCTTTCCCAGCATCAGGGTCTTTTCAAATGAGTCAGCTCTTCACATCAGGTGGTCAAAGTATTGGAGTTTCAGCTTCAACATCAGTCCTTCCAATGAATATTCAGGACTGATTTCCTTTAGGATTGGCTGATTTGATCTCCTTGCAGTCCAAAGGACTCTCAAAAATCTTCCCCAACACACAGTTCAAAAGCATTAATTCTTCGGTGCTCAGCTTTCTTTATAGTCCAACTCTCACATCCATACATGACCACTGGAAAAACCATAGCCTCGACTAGATGGACCTTTGTCGGCAAAGTAATGTCTCTGTTTTTCAATATGCTGTCTAGGTTGGTCATAACTTTCCTTCCAAGGAGTAAGTGTCTTTTAATTTCATGACTGCAGTCACCATCTGCAGTGATTTTGGAGACCAAAAAAATGAAGTCTGCCACTGTTTCCCCATCTGTTTGCCATGAGTGATGGGACCGGATGCCATGATCTTAGTTTTCTGAATGTTGAGTTTTAAGCAAATTTTTTCACTTTCCTCTTTCACTTTCATCAAGAGGCTCTTTAGTTCTTCTTCACTTTCTGCCATAAGGGTAGTGTCATCTGCATATCTGAGGTTGTTGATATTTCTCTCAGCAATCTTGATTCCAGCTTGTGCTTCATTCAGCCCCATGTTTCTCATGATGTACTCTGCATGTAAGTTAAATAAGCAGGGTGACAATATACAGCCTTGATGTACTCCTTTTCCTATTTGGAACCAATCTGTTGTTCCGTGTTCAGTTCTAACTGTTGCTTCCTGACCTGCATACAGATTTCTCAAGAGGCAGATCAGGTGATCTGGTATTCCCATCTCCTTCAGAATTTTCCACAGTTTATTGTGATCCACACAGTCAAAGGCTTTGGCATAGTCAATAAAGCAGAAATAGATGTTTTTCTGGAACTCTCATGCTTTTTCGATGATTCAGTGAATGTTGGCAATTTGATCTCTGGTTCCTCTGCCTTTTTTAAAACCAGCTTGAACATCTGGAAGTTCACGATTCACCTACTGTTGAAGCCTGGCTTGGAGAATTTTGATCATTACTTTACTAGTGTGTGAGATGAGGGCAATTGTGTGGTAGTTTAAGCATTCTTTGGCATTGCTTTTCTTTGGAATTGGAATGAAAACTGATCTTTTCCAGTCCTGTGGCCACTGCTGAGTTTTCCAAATTTGCTAGCCTACTGAGTGCAGCACTTTCATAGCATCATCTTTTAGGATTTGAAACAGTTCAACTGGAATTCCATCACCTCCAATAGCATTGTTGAGTGATGCTTCCTAAGGCCCATTTGACTTCTCATTCCAGGATGTTTGACTCTAGGTGAGTGGTCACACCATTGTCATTATCTGGATCATGAAGATCTTTTTTGTACAGTTCTTGTGTATTCCTTGCCACCTCTTCTTAATACCTTCTGCTTCTGTTAGGTCCATACCATTTCTGTCCTATATTGAGCCCATCTTTGCATGAAGTGTTCCCTTAGTATCTCTAAGTTTCTTGATGAGATCTCTAGTCTTTCCCATTCTATTGTTTTCCTCTATTTCTTTGCACTGATCACTGAGGAAGGCTTTCTTATCTCTCCTGGCTATTCTTTGGAACTCTGCATTCAAATGGGTATATCTTTCCTTTTTATCTCTGCTTTTCACTTCTCTTCTTTTCACAGCTATTTGTAAGGCCTCCTCAGACAGCCATTTTGCTTTTTTGCATTTTTTTCTCTTGGGGATGGTCTTGCTCCCTGTCTCCTGTACAATGTCATGAACCTCCATCCATAGTTCATCAGATCTAGTCCCGTAAGGCTATTTCTCACTTCCACTGTATGTGATAGGCAAATGAACAGTACTTCTGATTGTTAACCACCAATTCCATTCTCTTCTCCAGGCACATAGGAGGAATACATGTCCCCACCCTCTATGGTCATGTGACCAGCTTTGGCCAATGAAAAATGAGCAAAGGTCTCATTTGTCAATTCAGTGTTGAGGCATTTAAATACTCAGTCTCAACTTTGCAGCCCACTTTTTTCCATCACAGCAATTGTCAATGCATATGTTGATTAGGAAGTGTCATGGATTGAATCAAGCCGGAATGTTGAGCCAACACATGGAGGACAGGTGTGCTGGCACACTGCCTGGACATGCAGTACACTTTCTTGAGTGAAAAATAAACTCTTGTTGCATTATGTGCAAGATTTGGGGGTTATTTGTTATTGCGGTGTAAGCTAAACTTTCCCTGACTCAATGTACAATTTTTTTTTTAATTTTCACAAGTAGATTTAGATTTCCCACCCTGCATATCTCCCTATATCACCTTTTTATATTTTAAATTATATATTTAAAGTATATTTTAATATAAATATATTAACAATCTGATTCTGGGATTTATATGTGTTTTTTTTTCATGAAAATTAGTTTTAATCACTTTGGTCCCATAGACTTCTATTAAAAAATTTATTTTTGTATTTTGATTCCATCAAAAGTGTTCATTCTTCCTACTGCCTCCCTTTTATTTGAAACTCTGATAATAAATATTTGAGGACTGGAAAGAGGATATTTATGATGACTTAATTTTAGCTGTCTACACTCTATTCTCAACAATATTCAGCCCTAATAAGACTGTTTCAGGCTTTCTTAGCATAGAGATTAAAAAAAAAAAGAAAAGTCCATAGGGGACCAGTAATCACTGGAGTCTTTTTTTTATAAATTATGTTTGGTTGTACCGGGTCTTCGCTGCTGCACGTGGGCTTTCTCTAGCTGTGGCAAGAGGGGGCTGCTCTTCGTTGTGGTCACGGGCTTCTCATCGTGGAGGCTTCTCTTGTTGCAGAGCACAGGCTCTATCTAGACACACAGGCTTCAGTAGCTGGAGTGTACAGGCTCATTAGTTGTGGCACATGGACTTAATTGTTCCACAGCGTGTTGAATCTTCCCAGACCAGGGATAGAACCCATGTTCCCTGCATTGGTAGGCAGATTCTTTCCACTGTATCACCAAGGAAGTCTCCTGGAATCTTGTTTTGTTAACTTGATAAGATCTCAGTAATGAACACAAGATATAACTATGGAAAATATATATATACAATAGATTCACCTTATTTAACTACAAAATCATTCCGTGTATTTTGGGGAGGAATCTAATGATAAATAAGACTCTTACTATTCTCAAGAAGTCTAAAGCATTGACTTGTGAAAAATGTAGACTGAAATCAGATTGCTTACACTGAGAAACAGCTCACGCAATATCACTATGGTTGACACTGCTGGTTGTGCACACAAAGACCATCCCCTCAATTCTTTTCTCCACATTAACCAAACTTTGACTTTGTTCAAATATCAGGAGCACACAGGATCTAGGAAGTATAGGCCCCTTCCCTGTAGTGCAGTTATAGGAATTATGTTTTCTTCTGCAAGTTATTGGTTGGAATGGTCATGTAATAAAATTTTGACCACTGGGATGAAGTTGAAGTCTGCAGAGTTTTTAAGAATTTAATTTTCTTTTTTTTCTTAAAAAGGGACATAGGGAAATAGGTTTCTCTCTTCCAGCCTTAAATATGAATGTGTGAGAACATGGTGCTTAGAGCTGCCTCAGGCATCCCTGATCATTAGAGGATTATTATGAGTGTAAAAACGAATATTGTTAGCCAAGCAGGTCAGAAAAGGTGGAAAGAACTAGATTCTTTATTACATAGCGGAGGTGTTGAATTAACCAGTTCAAGAACTGCCTCATCCGGTGGACCTCTTATGTGAGATAATACATCATTGTTAGTTAAGCCATTTTGAGTTGGGTAATTGTTTTGTTACTTGCTGTCAAAAGCATTGTGATTGATATTGTCATTAAGATGTATCAGTATTTTATTAAAACATCATTATGCTGTTTTATGGAATTATAATAGAATGAGGAAAGTAGCAGTAGTAGTGGTAGTAATAGTAGAAATGATAACACTCTCTTAATGTTATCAGAACCTACTTTGTATGAGACACCATAAGAATCATTTTAGATAGGTTTTTACCTTTACTTTTCTAATTCAAGACCATATTTCATCCATTCTGGATTCACTGTGTTACTCCACTTTGTCTCATGTGCTCTTTTATACCCGGACCCTGACATTCAAAGAAACTAGGACACTGGGTTGTAGGTAGTTATCACGGTGCAACTCACCAGTGGTCTCAGTCCATTCACAGAGATAGTATACTGCTGTCCTTTCTGCATTCCACTGATGCTGCCGTTGGGTTGTTGCCACACTGGGATCTTCAACTTTTGGTGCTCCATGGAGAAAGATGTGGTACACCAGCAATACAGTTCTTAATGGCCTTAATGATTTCTGGTCAAAGTGAACATCTTAACTCATGCCTTTCCAAGACGGTCCCTGGAAATAGAAGAGGGAACCCATCACCGCAGCTTCCTGTATTCCCCTCCTAACAGACAGAGCTGCCAGGGAGCTATGGCATAGAAAAACATGGGTAAACAGGATGCAAATTGCTGTTTACAGTTTTCCTCCCACATTTCAGCAAGGAGACCATCTGTAAAAACAGAATATTCTCACTGTCATCACCCATGAAAAGAAAACAAAGGCGTGTGGGCATTTGGGACGATGCTTCCTGGCCCCCTCGTCCGATTCCAGCTGTGCTAGACCTGGTAAATGAATTGCTCCTGTAATTGGTCATAAAATCCCAGCTTGGAAATGGTCATGTTTGTTTTCTAAGAAATGACATTCTAGTGCCAGAAGTCACCACCTCAGCCATTTTATTCTAAGGGAAATGGGAGGAAGGAAAAGGAAAATGAACATGTAGTTTGTGGCAACATAAGCAAAAAAATTAATCCCTGTTGGTTGCTCAGTATTTTCTGTCTTAAATAGGCACAAATACATAAAGTGGGGCCTGACTTACTTTTAATTTTATACTTAATTAAATAAGAATAAATTTGATTTAAAAAAAAAAGAGAGAGAGAGAAGAGCTTTAAAGCAGTAGCTTTGCCCTGCACCTTCCCCTCTTACCCTCCCTACCCTGCCCAAGCACTCTGACATCCGTAATCCTGGGTAATAATCATATAAATCTATTTCTTGATCTGTTAGCTCCAAATGATACCAACTTACCCTTTAAGTGGTGATTTAGCTGTGTTATATTATCCTTCACCTTTTTCTCCCCCTTTAACTCCTGATCTTTAATAATTACATTACTACTTTCAGTTTTTCCATTGGCTACCTTTGTGCCTTTAAATAACACATTTATATCACTATTTCATCCTCCATCAATCCTAGTCAACGTTTCAGTCCCTTTTTTTTCATAGAATAAACTACAACTATAGACATAATATTTGTGTTACCAAAACTGTTAATGTTTCTTTATGTCCCAGTGCCAGGCATGTGTGCTCTGTCCATTGATTAATTTTACAAGATAAAAGTGGGAAAGAAAAACATAAAAGTGAATACACAGCATTTATTTTGTGAATGAGTAAATATTGCTCACTGCTGAACCAAGTAGCGTACTAAGATTGTGTTTCATTTCCAACAGATCTCCTGGGCTGGGTAGAGGAAAATAGTTTTGGTATCTAGTCCAAAAGGATTCTTTCTTACTTTGTTACATTGTTGCTTAAAATCATACCTCTTTATTATTTTTGTCGTGTCTGGACAAGACTTCCTCGTCTAGGTTTTTGTCTTCCCTGGAATTTCTAATGGCATTTGCCTCTTTTTTTATTGATAAAAAAAAAGAATAATGTGCTTTTACACCTTGCTCAAGTTTTTTCATCCCGCAGTCACGCATGCAAGGTGGCCTCTCCAAGCAGGAAGTGTACTCTGTGGACTCATGACTGACATCCGAGTTCTCCCTTTTCCCGCACTCAGGTTGAAGCACCAGTTTTCCGAACCCCATGTTTTAGCTTTCTTAGTTTTCTTTCTCATTTTTTTCTAACATGCATCCTTGAGTAACTTCAAGCGAGGATGCTCTTGCTTGTCTGGAAATATTTTATTTTATTTTTTTATGTTCATTTGTATTTTTAATAACATGAGGAAATACTTATGCTATTCTTCCTAAAACTAACATAAGTGAATAAAAACAGTCAATTAATATTGGTATACTCATTCAACATATGATCATATCATCATAAGAGTTAAACACAAGCACTCAGATGAGTATCATACATAAAATCCTGAGAGAAGAGAGCAAACCAGACAAGAATATTCCACTTAAAGTTCAGAAGCTGGCAAATTTAAACTATGTATTGTTTAGGGATACATGTGTAGGGCAACCTGTACAAAGAAAAGCAAATATATAGTGCTTATAGTTATTACAACTTGTCATTTAAAAAAGTACTTCTTAGGAAGGATTTATGGTAAAACCCCCATTTCCCTATCTTCCCATCTGCTACCCTGATAACTAGTCTAGTTGATTTCACTTTCTGTGCATCTCTGGAATTGATCTTTATTTTGACCTCACTTTGACCTCACACTTACTGAATAGTTTGTCTAAATTCAAGAATTTACTAAATTAGACAAATTAGACCAAACAACAACAACATGAGGCTGAGGATTCTGAATTTAGACAAATTCAAGAATTTGTCTAAATTTGTCTAAATTCAGAATCCTCAGCCTCATGTTGTTGTTGTTTGGTTGCTAAGTTGTGTCAGAGTCTTTGAGACTCCATGGACTATAGCCTGCCCAGCTCCTCTGTCCTTGGAATTCTCCACGCAAGAATACTGGAGTGGGTTGCCATTTCCTTCTCCAAGGGATCTTCCCGACCTGGGGATCGAACCTGTATTTCCTCCATCATCAGGCAGATCATTTACCACTGGCATCACCTAGGAAGCCCTCTCAGCCTCATACTCAGCCTCAAAACAATTTTCATAGGCTGAGTACACATCCATAAACATATTTTCCCTAAGTTTCATCGAAAAGACAACATGCAGGGAATTTCCTGGTGACCAGTGGTTAGGATACTGCACTTCCACTGCAGGGGGCTTGGGTTTGAATCCCTAGTCAGGGTACTAGGATCTCACATGCCATGCAGCACAGCCCAAAAAAAGGAAAGGGGGAAAAAAAAAAAGCAATTTTGTAAAAATCTCCTTGTGCTTCTAACTCTGCCCCCGACCATACCTGGAAACAGATAGCTCAGAGATCATAGGTAACTGCCCCATGTAACAAGCTAGTTTCCACCTGCCTAATGATGAAGACCGTCCTTCTTGACTGAATCTGCTCCTTGACTTGGAATGCACAGGTAATTTTGATAGGCAGGACCTGTAAGCATTTGAGAATTGAGGATTCTCACTGACATAGGAGAGGCGAGGGAGACAAGAGAGAGGCAGCCGAGTGAGGGTCAGAGGAGCAGTAGCACTGGGAGTGTGAAAGCAGAAGGGGAAGAAGTGAGGGGAGGAGGAAGGGAAGTAGCTCAGAAGGAATGTTTTCTTAGATCCTTAATAGCTATATTACTACTCTTGGTTCTTCCCCTGGCTACCCTTGTGACTTCAATAACACATTTACATCACTCTTCAGAAAGAATCACTTCAATATTCAGAAAGAAAAGCAGAGGGTTTGGCCTATCTGTGAGTTGATTGGGCTCATATTTTAAAAATCACTTTATTGACATATGATTGACATGTAAAAAGCTATCCATATTTAATGTAGACAACAGGATGTGTTTGGGGATAACTATACACCCATGAAACTGTGACCACCATCAGGACCATAAAGGTGCTGATTTTCAGAAGGAGGGTATGGGTGAGAGAGGAAGGGAGTGCTCAAAAGAGCACCCCCACCCTTTGAGTGAGGGTGCCTAGGGGCTGGCAAGGGAATTGAGATCTTGAGGGGCTTCAGTTTCCTCTCTGTGCTGCACAGAGAGGCTTCTGGGCCGAGATGACAGACATAACGGGTACCAAACCTTCTGCCTACCTACAGGGAATAGAATAGGCCCCAGTGCAGCAGATCCAGAGGACCCTGTTGTCATATGAGTGCCCTCAGGCTTCCTGCTTTGGGAGCACCAGGAAATAGCACAGAGGGAAGGGAACGGACACCTTCCAGAGGGCTTCACACCGGGGCCAGGGCTGTGGCAAGGTCCCACTCTCAGTGGGTGAGGAGGCTGGAATGGACAGCTAACCATCAGAACTAGGTGTGAGCACAGGTGAGGGCCCCCTGGAGATGCCTGGCAAAACCTAGGGAAGGCTGAGGTCTTGCTTCCTGCATGGGAAGTAGGGGCGGGGGTGGCACTCAGACCCTGGAAATGCAAACCATGACTGTTAGCTTGACTCTGTACCAGCTTCTTGGGGACAGCTATAAATCTGTAGCGTCAAGCTGGTGAGGCAGAGAATATAAACTGCCTCTTTACAGTGTTTAAAGGGCCCTCCCCCAGTAACAAGTTGTATGCCACTAAGAAACCCAATCCAATTCAGTCTTTGGAAACCAGATTAAGCTGGCCCAAACTTCACATTTCAGCTTCCAACTCCTCATTTTGCAGACTGGCAGAAAAGGGAGGGTGGGAAGGAGAGAGAAAAGGAGAGAGAGAGAATGCTATTTCTTTTTCTTTTCCTTTTCACCCAGTCCCTTTACATTCCCTAATGTAATAAACAGCAATTTACCCAAGATTTTTGTCAAGGAAACCACTCTCTCCCTACTCCAAACCAGGTTTTCTATGCATAAAGGAGAGTAACTACACTCTTAAAAATAATGTGGAGAAACAAGAATTCAAATGATGAATTAAATTGCAGCTCCAGACATGTAGAGCTCATAAGGATGACAGAGATTAGCCAGTGAAGCACTTTCTAGATCCATATATTACATGATATTGAAGAAAGTCTGACAGTGGAGAGATTGAGTGTTAGAATGTGGAACATGACAAGACATGCCAACCCCTTGAGAAAATTTGTTCTGAGGGACAATATAGGAAAAAAAAAAAGGCAACTTATTTTGTTTAAATCTCAGCATTATGATATTTAAAAAAGAGAAAAGTGGTTAGAGAAATAAATGAAATGAGAACTGCAATGAACATGGAGAGGTGGAACTCAGGAAAGAAAGAGTAAGGAGAATGGGGAGAAAAGGATTACTATGGAAAAGGGAGGTGGGAGTGAGAGTGGAGAGGTCCTGAAGGGAAGTGATGGGTGGGGAGGGGAGGGGAGGGGATGCCCAAAGAGATAATGGCAGCCCAGGGAAGCAGAAGCAATCACAGGAGTGGAGACAGGCTGGGTGGGAGTGGACCAAGCCAAGGGACTTAACAGTCCATCTGGGGAGAGGCTGGGAGGAAAGAGGTTGAGGAGAGGAGGAAGGATGGCTCAGGTCCAGAGAGCCACACAGGGTGGACTCAGGGCAGTGACTCACGGCTTTCGTGCAGGAGACGGGCTGCCCAACCCCTGGGGTATACAATTACTTGTAATCATTAAGAAGCGTAGCACATTGAGAAGTTATCAAAAAACATTAAGGGGAGAGCCAACTATTGTTGTAACAGTCACTCTTGAGCCCTGTGGAATTCATCTTGTGGTTGACAACTCATGGTCCCTTAGGCCATTCTTCCCTTTTAACGCCCCATGGTTTCCTTCCCTTAACATTGCTCTTGCTGGGACTGGAGTCTCCCTTCACCTCATCTCATAGTAATTTGACTGAGTGGTCAGTGGTGTTAGCATGCCGTAGGAATTTACCAAAATCTTAGAAGATGGTATCTCTGCCTTTAAAGGACTATCTGTGAGGGAGGGGAGATGCTGTACAGTAACACTCAGGAAAGTAGATGTTGTGATCACTGTTTGCAGCTGTGACAAGCCTTCAAAGGCACCACAGTTCAGCAGACAGGCAGTGTCTCCCTGGCTCTCAGTTTCAGTGTCATTAATCACTGACTGATGGTGGGGTAAGGATAGGAGTCAGGGTAGAACTAGATCAGAAATGGCTCACAAATATCCTCTAGCATCTTGGAATTATTCCTATGATGCTGTGGTGAAAGGGATTCTGAGACTGTATCATGGCTAAGTGTGAAAGGGCTAATAAGGTTCAGCAGTAATAATAGCAGTTTTTGAGTATTCTGTGAAAGTCACTGTTCTAAGTGATTGCTTTACATGAATTATCTCATTGAAGTGCATTACTGTCCATTTTATAGATAGGAATAATTTAGAGACTCTTGATTAGTAGTATGTGCCATGATCTTGGAAAAGGTAAGAGACAGGATGAGTGTTATGAGTTTTCTACTTAGGCACCCAATAAGCTCTCAATTCTTGCTTTTTTCCTCGAATGATCTAATCCTGTATGACTGATTCCAGCAGTGCTCTGTCTTAGATTACTGTCCTAACAGTTGTCCCTTTTTGTCACTGCCTGTCCTCATCACCCTTCTTTCCAGGATCCTAAGAGCTTCTGCTTTAATTCACTGAAGCAGTCACGGGCTCCATGGCCACTCTCACACTGCAGACCCACAGAGATGCTGAAACTTGCCTTAGTCTTTCTGTGGCCTCATATAGGTGGTCAGTTAAACACACTGAATTGGTTGTTCAGAAATTCACTACTTTCCCAGTGCTGCCCAAGACCCGAGTTTGGCGACCAACCTCTGGCTCTGTGGCATGTTACTGATGGAGGTGTCTACTTCCTTCAAGTTCCTTCTGTAACATACTGAGATTCATGACCATAGGTTATAGGTCAACTCAGTATCCATAGCACTGTGAGGATGCTGAAAAAAGACAGGTCATTTTCCTCCTAATTTTTTTTTTATCTTTTAATGCACCTTCAGGGCCATCAAGGTTTTAAGAATGATAATTTCTTCTTGTTTCCAGCACTCTACTGTATATATTAATGATAACTTTGAAAGTATATAAAGTGTATAGTTTACTCAATTCTTTTATAAAATTAGCTTATTTTTATTTTCATCTTTACAACAGTTAAAATATGTATAAGTATCTCTATCAACCCAGAAAGAAATCAAGTCTCAGGGAGTCCTCATACACAGCTGGAGAGAAGCAGAACTGAATTGGAATCTAGATCCTTTGACTAGAAGCCCACAGAATTTACATGAGCAGGAAGTTGGTGAAAAACTTGAAGAATAAATTAAGTGAGGGGATGGGCAGCTAGCTTCACTATAGGTCACCCCATCCCTTGCTCTAAAGAGGATCCAGGAAGCTTGGGTTCAGAGGCAGGTCATGGGAATAAAGCTATAATTTCTAAGTGAAACAGCTGTTGAAATGAGCCACAGACGTCTTGGCTTCCCCTTCCCTTGCAGAAGCCTGTATGTGAGTGGTTTCCAATCCATGTCCTGAGAAGCTGTGGAGTTGGTGAAGTTTCCTCAGGGTTAGCATAATAGCATGGTGGAACCCTCTGCAGTGCCACTTCCATCTCCTTCAGATACTGGGCATCTGCATAAGATTCAGTTTAAGGACAGAAATCATCCCTCTACTTAGGAAAGCTTCTTTGAAAATGACCATGAATATTTAACCTCTTGCCCACTTAGTTTCTCCCAGGACATCTATATAATTTTCAGCCAAGGAATTTGCCATTAAAAGAGGTAAAACTATGACCTATACTGACACAGAAGGACCTAGGATCTGCGGTAAAGATCAGGATTAAGACATAGGATTTAGAAGTCACAGGAATGTGGTTGTCCAGGGTCAGAGGAGGTGGTCCACCAAGCCCCCCATGATGAAAACTCTGAGCTGAGCGGGACCTCATCAGAGAATGTGTGTGGTATGAATAGGAACCGAAAGATGGATGTAGGGGATCACATTCCAGTTTTTTCCCAAACCTACACCAGAATTCTCCAGAGTTCTAGTAACTTCTAATGATCCAGGTTGAGCTTCATTCCTAAAAGCCTCCATACATTAAGTTCGACTAGAAACACCAACCACATTAAATAGAATTGGATCTTGTCTTCTATTTTTACCTGATACTTTCATAAATGTGTGAAATCATTATTCAGCCCTGTCGTCTGACTGCACTTGCTGAACTCCATAAATTCTACTAGCAGGTCTGGCTCATTTCGGGTTAGGATTTGGGTCTGGGGCTTCCAGGTGGTGCTAGTAGTCAAGAATCTGCCTGGCCATGCAGGACATATAAGAGATGCGGGTTCGATCCCTGGGTCGGGAAGATCCCCTGGAGGAGGGCATAGCAACCCACTTCAATATTCTTGCCTGGAGAATCCCATGGAAAGAGGAGCCTGGCGGGCTAAAGTCCACAGCATCACAGAGTCAGACATGACTAAAGTGATTTAGCATGCATGCAAAGAATTAGGAGCCAGAATGAATATAGGTTGAATGAAACTTGATATAGAAATGACTGAATTTAATCACAAGCCATCAGAATCCTGAACCTGTTACAGAAAGTCAACAAACACTTTTTTTTTTTTTTAACCGCAAAGGAAAAATCAGGGATCTTGTCAGAAATCATTTTGGGGACTCTGAAATGAAGACATTTCAGAGGCATGAAAACAAGACTAGCAGTGCAATGAGATGCTATCTTTTCCCTGACCCCTTATATGATAGAAACAACAGCTGATATACAGTATTACTATGGAGAGAAAGAAAAGATCTTGGAAAGTTTAATCCTGGATATCCTTGGCCTGGGGTTGAATATCAAGGTGGAGCACAATATGAGTTGTGCATATTAATTCCTGTGCACTGCAACCACTCAGCCCGCGATACCCCCCTGGTAATTACACCTCCCCAAGGCAGTGCCCCCAAAGCACTGTTACATTAGGCAATTGTGGCAAACTGGTAACCTGATAGCAGCACATTATGTAGTTATGTGGGAACTCTGGTTTCTGGAACAGATTGAGGTTCCCAAGCTCGGGTCTTGTGCTGTTTGGGCGTGTCTTGCATGAAACACTCTTTATGTAGAAAACAGACTAAAACACTAACACCATCTTTAAGATATTTTTCAATCACAGCCTGAAGTTAATCTACTTCTTTCATAAGATTTCTTGACAAAAAGAAAAAAAGTTGCTAAAAACAATAAATATCTGCCTTCTCTGTCTGACATTTATTACAAAGCTTGTTTAAATACTATCCTTTTGAGTAAGTCTGTGTAACATTTCAGATTTAATAAATGAAAATGGGTGGGGAACAGTAATGAAGATTTAAGTCCCAGTTTTCATTCATTGTGATAAGAACCAAACTCCCTGTGCCTAGGCATCCACCTCTTAGGAAAGCTGACTTCAAGAAAATAAGAAAGAAAGGAAAAGCAGCAGAGAGGAGCATCTTCATTGTTCAAGCTGAGGGACTTGAGTTACATACTTAGGAAGAGAAGAAACACAGGAAGTTGGATGTCACATCCCAGTGGCAGCAACACAGTCAGCTTGAACCATGCAAGCTGTGCTCCCAGGTCTCGGGGCGGGGGTGGGGATTCAGATGCTTTGTGGGGATTTGGCTTCACTAGTCAGATATCCTTCAAGGTTCCTTCTGGAGCCATGTTGGAGGAGCTAGAGAACATGGATCGACCATGACCAGGTGGAAGCGAGAGCTCTGGGAAGAGGAGGAAGGGAGGGTGGAGAGATGGAGAGCGAGGATTGCTGAGAGGATGGAGAGAGGACGAGAAGAACTCACAAAAGCTTATGAGATTTTACCATACCCTCTGATATATGAAGAACTTTAGGCATGATTTGAAACAGGAGACGGGCAATCTGAGGAAAGAGAATTTTGGATGATATGTTTAACATTTGTGTCAACAAATGTTTGGCTTGGACCTGGAGTTAAGTGCCAGGTCCCTGGCATAGCAGGCAGGGTTCTTTTGGGTCTGCTTCCCTTAGGAGCTCCCTCATCAACCATGATAGCACCTATGAGGGGGACAATTGCTGGTGACATACCCGGGGGCTTGTTTCCCATCAAGCTGTAGATAGATAAGCTAACTCAGTTGTGGCACACGCCTGTTGGCACTGCCTCTTAAATGAGCTAGGGAAACAACCATTTGATGTTGATAAGTGACGCCACGTCTTAGGAGCTTCCAGAGGTAAGATTTTAGTCTGGGATGATGGCACTTCAGATTGATCTGCCAACAGCTTTCACATATAGGAAAATTTCCAAAGGAAAGAGAAGGATCACTCGGGTATCTGAAATATCCCCAAACACTTTATATCATAGCATGTTGTCTTTTTATGACATGTTAATTGGATTTAAAATTTTTTCTCATTTAAAATCAGCATTTGAATGTTTATGCTGCTATTGCTGCTAAGTCGCTTCAGTCGTATCTGACTCTGTACGACCCCATAGATGGCAGCCCACCAGGCTCCCCCGTCCCTGGGATTCTCCAGGCAAGAACACTGGAGTGGGTTGCCATTTCCTTTTCCAATGCATGAAAGAGAAAAATGAAAGTGAAGTCGCTCAGTCGTGTCCAACTGTTCGCGACCCCATGGACTGCAGCCTACCAGGCCTCTCCATCCATGGGATTTTCCAGGCAAGAGTACTGGAGTGGGGTGCCATTGCCTTCTCCGTTGAATGTTTATATTTTTTACCAAATTCAGTGTACTGCTATGCTTGGAGTCGTAAACCCCGGCTCCACTGTGTCCTAAGAGATTTGTTTCAGCGGGAAGAGGCAGGCCCAGGAAGTCACGGAAGTTTCAGGCACTGCTATACTCTCTGACAACGTCCAGTTTGACCAGAGTGCACTCTGAGAGAGAACAGCTCAACCATTGGAAGGCCAGTGACCTATGGTCTGGTGAGAAGAGGGGAACTGACCCAACTGGATTCCTTTCTTGAAATGTTTGGATTTGGGAAACTGAGATATTGACTTAGCTGTAACAAGGTCATGTAGACCCGGGGGCTACAGTACTTATCGTGGGACAGGCTGAATGAGAAGAGAACAGAACAGAGGCAGAAAAGAGAAGGGGAAGTGAGAGAGGAGGAGAGAATGTCCCCAAAAAGAGCGGTTTGGGTTCCTTGTGACATTCCAGGTCCCATGAGTTCTTGTGGTGCTTCACTTGTTTTCACAGCCCTGTGACTCTCCTCGGTTTCCTAACCTTCACACTCCCTACCATCACTCCCAACTACTTCCCCTTCCAAACCACCACCACTTTCACAAGTGGGCTTGTCTGGCTCTTTATTCCTTCCAACCATAACAATGAATGCCTGAAAAAAATCCCTCAAACTCTATCTGGGATTTCCCTTAAACCCATGAAACCAAGAGAAATACAAAAGTACCAACAAAGAAGGGAAGTATAAGAAAAAAGAAAAAGAAAAAGGAAATAATCAAAGCTAGATATGAGACGTGACCAAAAGTTAACTAAATTTTCCTCAATTTAAACTTTTAAAGTTACATTGAAGCTAAAAAATGTCCTCTGTGATAAATAGTAAGAAAGAAGACAACACTTTGAGTAGAACAGGAGAAGACTGACACTTTTAAAAAGAGCAAACAGTAAAAGAAAAAAAAAAAAAAAAAAAACTAGAGAGAACTCTGACATTCTTTCTGAAAGGATAAATGCCAAAACGGGATACCTACTATGTGCTAGTGGCTTAGTACATTATCTTGTTGGATTTTCACAACCAGCCCTATTTTACAGAAGCACAAACAATTTAAAATAGTTAAGTTAACCTGCCAAAGTTAGAAAGCAGAAAAGAGAAAAATTCCATGTCTGGCTGGCTCCAGAGCTGATGCTCTAAAGGAACGTTCTGAAGGAAAAACATGTTTGTCCCAGAGTCTCTAATCAGGCGGCTGTCAGAAAAGGCTGGGGCTGAGATGAAGTGCTGAGAGAGGGACTAAACTTCAGTAGGTTTTCCCACCTGAAAGACTCAGCAGCAAAGCATTGAGGTGTCTGTTCTAGCAAGTGTTTGCGATTGTTGGGAATTTCCATACAGCTGGATCTTTTACAAAACAAATCCTGGCCCGAGCCATGATTACTGGGAGAGACAGCTGTAGGGTGGGACTTGCATGTAGCCTCATCTGAGGTCAGCCTTGAGCAAACAAGATTAGGCAAAAAGGGTGCATCTTGTGAAAAGCCTTGGTGATATTTATGGAAAGAGGAAACTGCCAATGGGAACAGCACAGCCTCAAGGAAGGACAATTTATCTTGTCTAGATGGAGGGCATTCACCAGTGAGGGTATCCTTGTTTACCAGGCATTAGAAGGAAAGACCTTATCTAGAACAATTGAAAAAACAACTCAGCTACAGCATGTGAAACGGAGGTGCCCTGACTTTATTATAACTGTCTCAAGAGGCTTTGAACTCAAAGCCTCTCCAAAATACGACATTCTGTGAGATCTCCCTGTTCTATAAGGAAGCACATTTAAGAGCAGAAAGACAGGAGTGGACTATGGTAGATTATATACTGCGAGCTAAATCAGTCAAAAAGCAGAACCCAGAAATCCTGACTCACAGGTGTAGGGTTTGCACTTTGGTGCACTTGTTTTACAGCACTCAAGGGGTCTTGCATTATATCTTCTTTATTTATTCATTGGTCACATATATATTGATATATATATATAGAGAGAGAGAGAGAGAGATGATATTATATAAATATATATAGAGAGATGTATAATATTTGAATTTCCCTGCTGGCTCAGGAGTAAAGAATCCACCATAATGCAGGATATGCAGGAGATGTGGGTTCAATCCTGGGTCAGGTTCGATCCCTGGAGGAAGAAATGGCAACACACTCCAGTATTCTTGCCTGGGAAATCCCATGGACAGAGGAGTCTGGCAGGCTACAGTCCATGGGGTGGCAAAGAGTTGGACATGACTGAGGACGATATATATATATATATATATATATAATATAAAAGATATATGTATATATATTCTATATACATATATAAAAAGAGAGAGAGAGATGAAAGTAACTTTGCTAAGAGCTAAAAAATTCAAAGAAGACAAAATCTTAGTCCTTAAGGCCTGATATATACAGCAGCCCTCTATTGTGGGGCTGGGAAATACTATATCTAAATTCTCCATTGTAGGATTGGGAAAATAGAAATGATTTTATACAAGTATATTAAGTGTTATGTGAGCACTTAGGAAGAGAACTATTATACATTATACTTTGGTCTAGAGGAGTCATTCTTCATAGGAGAGGCAAGTAATAAGTAGATGTTTCATGAGAAGAAGAAAAACAGTCCTCAAGTAACAGAAGCAGTCTATTCATGGCTTTGAAAACAAGAAAGAGCAAGCCTGTTTGAAAAATAGCAAATAACTTTTTATGCTAAACTGGTGGGTTAAGATTAGAAAAGTTACCAAGAGTCAAATCATGAAAGATTTTGTGTGATAATATTAGAATTAATGCTGTTGCTATTGCAATTCTATAAACAGATTTTAGAAAGGGGAGTGCTATGATTACATTTTGGCTTTAGAAAATAACCATAATTCAAATTAAGCATGAAAAAATTAAAAATAAGTATTTATATAAACTCTCAAGCTGACAGTAATTAATAAAGCTATAAATTAATAAAGCAGACATTAATAAAGGTATAAATTCCAAAAAGCTGTAGAGGAAAGACATCAGGCAAGAACTGTCAACTACATTTTGGATGATGGTAAGCCAAAAGAAGAGGAGTAGCTGACTGAGCAGAAAGGAGAGAAAGCTAATGAAAGCTAAAAGCCTAATAAAAACTAACAAGAGGAAGCCAAGAAGAAGCAAGATGAGCTGCTCTAAGGAATTTTGGAAAGGTCAGGAATTGATGGTCCCTGTTGCTTGTGAAGATGAAGAAATGGGTGGAGCAAAACCAAACAATTTATGAATTGAGAATCTGCATAAATTATAGACCCTTCTCTATGCCCCAAAGTCAAGTGAGTATCTCTGCCCTGCCCTGGTAGAAAGCAAGACATTTGCCCTCTGAAGATGCTGAACCAGCAGGGTTCTGGTCTCAATGATACCAGAGGACTAGACAGAAATAGGTTGAAGTGGAAGTCCACATTTTGAAGGATGAGACTTGGAAACTTTCCCTTAGCTCCATAAATGTTGACATCCAAGCTTATACTCCCCATAGAGGTGCCTGGGGAGTCACCTTTCTTTGGAGAAAGTGACCAGTCTTCCCCTCCAAAACACTACCAGTACTGACAGGGGAGTTACCTAACAAAATGCCTGGGTTTCACCTCATGACTCTACAGGGAAGCTCACCAGTCAGTAAGTGATACCTGAGTACAAAGGGCTTCAGTTAGCTTTTTATTCCTTGACCCCTAAATGTAAGCAGGCAGCCAAAGAACTCAAGATATACAAGGAAATTCTCTAATATGAAAGATAGATTTAAAAATCAAAGGAAAGTATATATAAATGGGAGAAATAAACCATGGAGAAGAGAGAGACAATGCAAGAGAAAAAACTTTCATTAATTAATAGTTATTGGATCCATGAAACAACAGGATGCAATAAAAAGGAAACGGTAAGTGAACAGGAAAAGCCTCTTGAAAATATAAAAGCAGAACTATTTTTTAAAATCAATAAAAGAATTGGAAGGTAAAGTTGAGAAAATATTCTAGAAAGTAATAGAAAAGCATAATGATGAAATATAAGAAAGTGAAATACCCACACCAAGGCATATCATTGTGAAATGTCTGAATACTAGGGATAAAGAGAAAACCCTAAAGACTTCCAAAGAGAAAAACAGTTCCCACATAATCGCAATGGCATTGGATTTCATAAAAGCAATACCAGAAGCTAAGATAGGAAAAATGACTTCAAGATTACAAGGAAAATAATTACTTTCTACCTAGAATTAAACACTTGGCCAAACTTTCACTACAATATAACATTAAACTACAGGTACTGTCAGATATGTGAGTGTGCGGCACATTTACAGTAACCAATATTCGTTTCTCCTTTCTTTCCTGGTACACAGAAGACTATACTTCCCAGATCTCTCCAGGTTAGGCTGGGTCATGTGCTCTGATCAAGTGGCTGTGAGCAGAAGTGACGTGTGTCGCTTCCTGGACAAAGCACTGAAGAGAGTGTGGGCTCCATGTTTTCTGAAGAGCCTCATGTTGAGATGGTGGAGCCACATGTTTGAAGTGGTTTGGGTTATTGAATCACCACGTGAGAAACAGCTGCCCGGGAGAGTTATCAGACCTTCAGCAGACATTTGTGAGCCAAAAGAGACATAATACATTAAACCATTAAGATTCGAGTCTTATTTGTTACTACAGCACAGTCCAAAAATATTTCTAAATGCACCATTTCTCAAGAAGCTAATGGCTACTCTGTAACCCAGCAATTCCACTCCTAGGCAATATTCCAAAAAGAAATGGGTACACACATACAATATGCCACAGCAAAAAACAAAACAAAAGAATAAACCACTGGGTACAGGCAACAACACAGATGACCCTCGCAAGTATAATGAAGACTCAAAAGGCCAGATATAAAAGAATATATACTTGATGATTCTTTTACATGAAGTTCAAGAGCAGGTAAACCTGACAGTGATGGAATTCAAAAGAGCAGTAACCTTTTTGGGGATGGAGTGATGGTGGAGGCATTGGGAAGAGGCCTGAGGAGCCCCGAAAGCACTAGAGATATTCAATATCTTGATCTGGGTGGTGGTTACATGAATATACATATATGTGATTGTGACACACAAAAATTATTGGGTAGGACATTTATGTTTAGTATGGATGTGTGAGTTGGGCCATAAAGAAGACCCAGCGCCAAAGAATTGATGCTTTCAAACTGTGGTGCTGGAAAAGACTCTTGAGAGTCCCTTGGACAGCAAGGAGATCAAACCAGTCAATCCTAAAGAAAATCAACCCTGAATACTCATTGGAAGAACTGATGCTGAAGCTCCAATACTTTGGCCACCTGATGCAAAGAGCTGACTCATTGGAAAAGATCCTGATGCTGGGAAAGACTGAGGGCAGAAGGAGAAGGGGGTGACAGAGGATGAGATGATTGGATGGCATCAGTGACTCAACAGACATGAGTTCGACCAAACTCCGGGGGATGATGAAGGACAAGGAAGCCTCCGGGGGAGGGCTGCAGTCCATGGGGTTGCAAGGAGTCAGACATGACTGAGCAACTGAACAAAAATAACAATACTTTACTATATGTTTGTGGTACTTCAACTAAAAAGAATGCTTTAAAAGAAACTACTGGAGACTGTGACTCATCCAAATGAGGACATAAGCCCAAAGTAGGAAAGTATGGGATCCAGGCAATAAGAAATCCCCCAGAGGACAGAGATGAAGGGAATTCCTAAGCAGATGGTGGGTCTGAGGGTGGCAGCTGTACAACAGGCTGGAGAGTCATGGCTGGAGCCAGAGGCAGAGGGATCAAAGAGAAGCATCTAGAAAAAAGGAAAAAGAAAAGGAAACTAGATTATCTGAGTGTTCAACTCTATTCAAGGGAATGTTGCTATTCTTTCAAAGAATTTGGGGAGGAATTAATGATAAACACATGAAAAACTAAGCAACAAGACACAAAAAGGCTATTATTAATATAAAAAATTGCATAAACACGTCACCGCATTAACTATGGCTGAACTATAAATTTAGCCAAAATATTGTTGTACAATTACATTGGGAGGATGGGAAGAAGGATAGCAGGGTGGGAGGAGTGTGCAGGGAAGGGGTACGGTGTAAAAGCTGAATTTTCATCAGCTGCAGAGGAAAACCAGAAGAGACTGCCTAAATTTAAAAAATAAGGAAATAGCTGCCAATGCATATTATTTAGCAACATGAAAGCAAAGAAAATAACAGTTGAAAATGTTTCAACTCAAGATGGAGAAGGGTAGACAGAGGGCTGCTATTTTTCATTGCACACCTTGTTATATCATTGACTTTTAAAGCTACATACATAAAGTATTTCAGCACCATGCTGAAGCAATTAAAAGACATCTCACAAAACTCTAAGAAATCTAAAATAAAAGAAAGTAACTCATTTCAAAGTATATTTTGATCCAATTAATTTTTTTTAAAGACACATTTACAGTACCTAGTAATTTTCATCGGTGGAGGAGACATTGTAAAATCATGCTGTAATCCTTTCAGGGATCCAAAAAGCTAGGACATCAAACCCTGTCAACTTCAGATGTTTACTTCAAAGAAAACAGGATCATGAGGGAGAAAAAGTTCTATCAGTTATCAACTCTATCATAGCTAACAGCATGATAATATTATACTACAATTTTTAGATGTAATCATTTGTGGTCACTGTTTTAAATCCTGCTTATGCAATTTAAATGTGCTCTTAAAAAGTTAGGTTCTGTGTTAAAGGAGTGTAGTCCCATTAAAACAAGGTAATTTGTACCTAGAAGGACCTAGTCTTGCAACTTATGTAGACCTTTAGAGTCACCAATGTAGGCAAAATATAATTGTACAGTGTTGGCTAAGATGCTAAGAGTAACAAGTAACAACAACAAAAAAACTCAAAGTGGCTTAAACAATTTTTTAAAAGGGGGAATTTACTTATCTGAAAATGCCCAGACGTAGAGCTGCTCAAAGGATGTCACGAAATATCCAGTTTCCTGCACTTGCTTTCTGCTT
Source organism: Bos mutus (assembly GCF_027580195.1). Classification (NCBI taxonomy): domain Eukaryota; kingdom Metazoa; phylum Chordata; class Mammalia; order Artiodactyla; family Bovidae; genus Bos; species Bos mutus. Next base: position 46,702,049 of record NC_091626.1, on the reverse strand, counting down.
CACACACCATGGTGTCAGCTCTGTCCTAACACGGGCACCTCTCTTGGTTTAAGATTGCTGCTGCTCTCTTCTGGGGCTAATGCTTCCTTGTTCAAGTACATTGGGAAGTGTGGGCATCTTTGACAGATAATTCCCAGAAACATTCTCAAATTTGCTTGCAATGGACAGGCTTATGTCACATGCCAACCATTGAACTAGTTGTTGGCCAAGAGATGAAAAGTACAGGAGCATTTTAAGTGAGTTCAGCCTCCCTTGAACAACACTAATGCTTAAATGGAAAGGAAAAAGCTATTGGGAGAGGAGGAGTTGAAACAGATGGAGAAATAACCATCAGTTCAGTTCAGTTCAGTCGCCCAGTCATGTCTGATTCTTTGTGACCCCATGAATTGCAGCATACCAGGCCTCCCTGTCCATCACCAACTCCTGGAGTTCACCCAGACTCACGTCCACCGAGTCAGTGATGCCATCCAGCCATCTCATGTCCCCAAAGGGAGACTTCCCTGGTGCTCCAGTGGTTAATGCTCCGTACTGCCAATGCAGATGATGCAGGTTGGATCCCTGGTTGGGGAACTGTGATCCCACATGCCATGTGGCATGGTCAAATGATAAAAAATAAAAATAAATACAACAATTAAAAATATATATCCCCAAAGGCACTTTAAAAGAAGGAAGCTCAGGACTTCCCTGGTGGCTCAGTAGATAAGAATCCTCTTGTCAATGCAGAGAACACAGGTTTGATCCCTAGTCTGGGAAGATTCCTTATACCATGGAGCAACTAAGCCTGTGCAATACAATTACTGGAATCTACATGCTCTAGGGCCCCTGTTCTCAACAAGAGAAGCCACCACAACGAGAAGCCCATGCACTGCAATGAAGAGTAGCCCCTGCTAGTCGCAACTGGAGAAAACCCATGTGCAATGAGGAAGACCCAGTACAGCCAAAATAAACCAATAATTAATTTTTTAAAAAGAAGGAAGCTCAGAATGACATTGTACAGGAGGTAGTGATCAAGATCATTCCCAAGAAAAAGAAATGCAAAAAAGCAAAATGGTTCTCTGAGGAGGCCTTACAAATAGCTATGACAAGACGAGAAGTGAAAGGCAAAGGAGAAAAGGAAAGATATAAGCATCTGAATGCAAAGCTCCAAAGAATAGCAAGGAGAGATAAGAAAGCCTTCCTCCGTGACCAGTGCAAAGAAATAGAGGAAAACAATAGAATGGGAAAGACTAGAGATCTCTTCAAGAAAATTAGAGATACCAAGGGAACATTTCATGCAAAGATGGGCTCAATAAAGGACCGAAATGGTATGGACCTGACAGAAGCAGAAGATATTAAGAAGAGGTGGCAAGAACACAGAAGAACTATTAAAAAAGGTCTTCATGACCCAGATAACCATGATGGTGTGATCACTCATCTAGAGCCAGACATCCTGGAATGCAAAGTCAAGTGGACCTTAGAAAAAATCACTACAAACAAAGCTAGTGGAGGTGATGGAATTCCAATTGAGCTATTTCAAATCCTAAAAGATGATCCTGTGAAAGTGCTGCAGTCAATATGACAGCAAATTTGGAAAACTCAGCAATGGCCATGGGACTGGAAAAGGTCAGTTTTCATTCCAATCCCAAAGAAAGGCAATGCCAAAGAATGCTCAAACTACCACACAATTGCACTCATTTCACACATTAGCAAAGTAATGCTCAAAATTCTCCAAGCCAGGCATCAACGGTACGTGAACCGTGAACTTCCAGAAGTTCTATCTGGATTAGTAAAGGCAGAAGAACCAGAGATCAAGTTGACAACATCTGTTGGATCATCAAAAAAGCAAGAAAATTCCAGAAAAACATCTACTTCTGTTTTATTGACTATGCCAAAGTCTTTGACTGGGTGCATCATAACAAACTGGAAAATTCAAGAGATGGGAATACCAGACTCCCTGACCTGCTTCCTGACAAATTTGCATGCAGGTCAAGAAGCAACAGTAGAACTGGACATGGAACAACAGACTGGTTCCAAATTGGGAAGGGAGTATGTCAAGGCTGTATATTGTCACCCTGCATATTTAACTTATATCCAGAGTACATCATGCAAAATGCCAGGCTGGATGAAGCAGATGCTGGAATCAAGATTGCCAGGAGAAACATCAATAACCTCAGATATGCAGATGACACTACCCTTATGGCAGAAAGCAAAGAACTAAAAAGCCTCTTGAAGAAAGTGAAAGAGGAGTGTGAAAAAGTTGGCTTAAAACTCAACATTCAGAAAACTAAGATCATGGCATCTGGTCCATCACTTCAAGGCAAATAGATGGAGAACAATGGACACAGTGATAGACTTTATTTTTTCGGCTCCAAAATCACTTCAGATGGTGACTGCAGTCATGAAATTAAAAGACGCTTGCTCCTTGGAAGAAAAGTTATGATCAACCTAGACAGCATATTAAAAAGCAGAGACATTATTTACCAACAAAGTTCTGTCTAGTCAAAGCTGTAGTTTTTCCAGTAGTCATGTGTAGATGTGAGACTTGGACTATAAAGAAAGCTGAGTGCCAAAGAATTGATGCTTTTGAAATGTTGTGCTGGAGAAGAGTCTTGAGAGTCCCTTGGACTCAAAGGAGATCCAACCAGTCCATCCTAAAGGAAATCAGTCCTGAATATTCATTGGAAGGACTGATGCTGAAGCTGAAACTCCAATACTTTGGCTACCTGATGCGAAGAGCTGACTCATTTGAAAAGACCCTGATGCTGGGAAAGATTGAAGGCAGGAGGAGAAGGCGACAACAGAGGTTGAGATGGCTGGATGGCATCACTGACTTGGTGCACATGAGTTTGAGTAAGTTCCAGGAGTTGGTGATGGACAGGGAAGCCTGGCATGCTGCAGCCCATGGGGTCTCAAAGAGTTGGACACGACTGAGCAACTGAACTGACTGAAGCTCAGAATGTGTTGGCAGTTGCAAGTGGACTATCTTAACATTGTCACATAGTCCATATTTTGTACCTCAAAATACTTATTTCTTTAATTCCTGTTGAAATGTTGAGAAAGTCAGTAAGAATAGGATATTTGGAAGGACAAATGGAGACTTTTCTACATGTTATATGTGGGGAAAAGCATGTCTCTCCTGATAGAATGAAGACTAGGATAGCATACATAATACTATGGTAAAGCAAAGGTTGTAGATTTCTGACTAAATCAAGTGATCTCAGAATAATAGGCAAGCCCTAAGAAGGTCCCTAAATTAACTCCAGCATGGGGGAAAACTATAGCATATCAAGCTGTATCTTAAAAGTAGTTTTGGTACCATCAAAAGGGTTTGTCCAAAAGGTAAAAAGATATACAATTGGATTTTCCTGAGATTCATAGGTTGAATTATTTATATTAAAAAAGGGACAACAGGGTCCACCTTATGTATTAGTCATGAGGATTAAAACAGATATTATTTGTTATATGTGTGTGTGAGGAATAAGCATGAGGCAGTTTGAAGAGGATATAAACAACTGTAAAAGATTGAAAAAGCAGCCTCAGTTCATAATTTAAGATCTTTCTCTATTTCTAAATGCACCATTTCTCAAGAAGTTAATGGCTGCCCTATGACCCAGCAATTCCACTCCTAGATAATATAATGAAAAAAAAAAAAGAAATGAGTGCATACATACTACATTCCATAACAAAAAAAAAAAACAAAATAAACTACAGATACATGCAACCACATGGGTAACTCTCCCAAGTATAATGAAGAGTAAAAGAAAGCCAGATATAAAAGAGTATATACTTGATCCTTTCACATGAAGTTCAAAAACAGGTAAAACTAATTGATGGTGATAGAATCAGAATAGAGATTACCTTGATGGGGATGGAGTGACGGTGGAGACATCAGGAAGAAGCATGAGAGAACCCTGAAAGCAATGGAGATATTCAATATCTTGACCTGGATGGTGGTTATATGAATGTATACATATGTGAAAATGTATAGGGCTGGACATTTAAGTTTAATACACTTCACTATATGTTTGTTGTACCTCAACTAAAAAAAAGTTTTTTAAAGAAACTACTGGAAACGGTGACTCATCCAAATGAGGACATAGCCAAAAGCAGGAAAAGATGGGATCCAGGTAATAGGAAAACCCCCAGAGAACAAGAGATGAAGGGAATTCCCAAGCAGAAGGTGAGTCCAGGGATGGCAGCTGTGCGATAGGCTGGAGAGTCGTGGCTCGAGCCAGAGAAAGTCTGATAAATGTTATACTTAGACGTAAGTGTAAGGCACTTAAAATAGAAAGTTATATAGCTGAGTGGAAAATTACACTACCTTTGACTCCTTTTACCACTTGTGAGGCAACCTAATCCCAGGAGGGAATTCAGTCACACGGATAATGCTGTCTTTGCAATCTCAAATCAACGGAGTGATGGAAAATGTCACACGATGGAAGAAAAACACAGAAAGATTCCATAATTTTAACAAACACGAGAAAACACAATTCTGGGGTGCATATGTCTTCAAGAGATTGAGTGATCATTTTAAGATATCTGAATTTCATCATTTTTACTGTTTGTATTACTTTGGTAGTATGTTTGTTATAAATTCTACAACTGAATATTTGACCAGAACTCGTTGTTTAGGTTGGACTGCTGCCACAGTAGAACCATAGCACTTAATTTTCTCCACTATTATTAAGATTATTTATATTAATTGTGTGATCTTTTAACCTATTAGAATTAACATTGCTAAACAATCTCAACATAGTAGTGAACAACAAGACTGGTCTATGAGTATGCTGCTGCTGCTGCTAAGTCGCTTCAGTCATGTCTGACTCTGTGCGACCCCATAGATGGCAGCCCACCAGGCTCCCCCGTCCCTGGGATTCTCCAGGCAAGAACACTGGAGTGGGTTGCCATTTCCTTCTCCAATGTATGAAAGTGAAAGATGAAAGTGAAGTCGCTCAGTCGTGTCCGACTCTTAGCGACCACATGGACTGCAGCCTACCAGGCTCCTCCGTCCCTGGGATTTTCCAGGCAAGAGTACTGGAGTGGGGTGCCATTGCCTTCTCCGGTCTATGAGTATAGATTGTATTTAAGTATTAGGTAATATTTAACTGTAGTTAATGTTTACAAAATATTGGGGATATTTTAGACTAATTTTTAAAATGACAATAAATGGCAAATGAGTATTTAATTTTCCCTAATAACTCATTAGGACTATAAAGAAAGTTGAGTTCCGAGGAATTGATGCTTTTGAACTGTGATGTTGGAGAAGACTCTTGAAAGTCCCTTGGACTGCAAGGAGATCCAGCCAGTCCATCCTAAAGGAAATTAGTCCTTAATATTCATTGCAAGGACTGTTGTTGAAGGTGAAACTCCAATACTTTGGCCACCTGATCTGCAGAACTGACTCATTTGAAAAGACCCTGATGCTGGGAAAGATTGAAGGTGGGAAGAGAAGGGGACAACAGAGGATGACATGATTGGATGGCACCACTGACCCAATGGACATGAGTTTTAGTAAACCCCGAAGTTGGTGATGGACCAGAAGGCCTGGTGTGCTGCAGTCCATGGGGTCGCAAATAGTCGGACATGACTGAGTGACCGAAATGAACTGAATATCTCATTGCGTTTTCTCTTAAATGAGCAAATATTCAATAATTGTTTTGCAAAATAGCCTTTAAATTAAAAGATGTTCTAAAACAAGTTTTAAATATATATTTTTAATCTATTAGAGATACGAAGAATTTATAGAAAGCAAGTTCATTGATTTCTGTGCTTGTATTTAAGGTGATAGAACTAATCAGAAACCAAATTCAAGATGTATTTTCAGGTACTTTAGTGACATAATAAATTCGACCCTGAACACTCAATTCTTTGCAAAGTTCTCATCAGACAAATATGACCAATGATATAAAAATGGCCAAAGTTTGTAAGGACATAATTGTCTGTCTTCATAGTAATTCTTATGATAGTAAATCCTATTGAACACTTACCAGGGACTAGGCTTCATCTAAGCATTTTGCAAATATGTTCTGCAAATTATTTACTCTTCCAAAAAAAAGTAGCATAGACAATATGATTTCCCCCATTTTACCAGAAGAGGATACTTAAGTACAGATTAACTTGCCCAAATCCACAACTAGTTAGTGATGGAGCTAAGGTTTGAACCCGGGCAGTGTGAATTCAAAGCCCATACCTACACTACCCACTTCATAGTACAGCTAAGACTGCCCTAAAAACTTTCAGGTTTTATTCTCGATTTTCATCTTTTTTACTTGAAGAATGTTTCTTAAATCAGGCTTTTGTTTTAAGTACTTTTCATTTTATTATGTCATATTAAAACTTTATATTAAAAAGTAGAAAAGATGATAAATCAATTTCTAGTACTGTACTTCTTTTTTATTTCTATAAAAGGAAGACAATAAAATAGTGTTTGGATTACAGTATAGGAAAGCATATGTGTGTGGTATAAATGCAATACATCTTGATAATACTATATAAATCTTTTTAGATTCAGCTCTGGAAAAAAAAGAAATGCTTAATGACAAGGAGCAACAGAGGGAAGTTTGAGGACAAGTATAAGACGATCTTAAACTGAGTTTATAGCTCTGTGTTTCAGACTTTTAGAGAAAAAAAAATATTCCAGATCAGTTTGATACATGTGTCTTTTCAGTCCTCAATTTTTTCTTTGTTACTGCCTATCTCAGGCTCTTTATTAGAATAATATTTCTAAAGATGAAAACCAGAATTGCTCAATGACAGTATTTTTTATCAAATTCCATCTACTTCAGATATTTAGGAAAATTTTTTTAGCTGAGACTTTCAGAAAATAACCAGAATTACTGCCATATGATTATAAAAATTTATTCTATGACATTTTCAAATCAACTCAATCTACCATCTTCACGGTCCAATTACTTCTCAATATTTCAAGACAAATATTTAGCAGTTGTTAATCTTTAAAAGTAAGAGATGTTCACCATGGTTTTGATTCTCATAATATGTGCATTATTGAAAGAAAAACGAGAGAAAATGCTATCAAATAGCCACCCATTTTAAAAAGTGCGGGGTGGTTGAGACTTTTGATTTTGGTGGTTCTTATGTTATAGAATCCATCTGACAGACATTTAGATCTGGATATGTAAAGGTTAGGCAACTAGAATATTCATGCTCTTCCTTTACTTGGAATATTGCTACCTTCTCTGCCATCTCCTGTATGTTGCTTTGAAAATATATTTTTAAAAGTATGAATTAAACACAGTAATTGAATACAGTAAATAAAAGCACAATGTCTTTGTATAGCTAGGTTAATTGGAGGAATATTGTAAGTTTAATAATAGGAAAATGTTCACCAAGTATTCACTTGTTTGACAGTTTCAGTAATTTAGCAAAAAAAAATCTATTCTTCATTATTATTTTTTATATTTGGGGAATAAATATGCTGCTAATCCTTTTGCAACTCTCACATGTATGCAGCAGGACTGTTTGTAAGATTAGGACCCCATGAGGTACTAAAGCAAGCATTCACTTCTCTCACACTTAAGGTCACAAATTTTTGCAAGTCAAAAATGTGGAGCATGCCAAAAATATCATGCTGCACACTACCAAATAAAAGAACACTGTTATTCTTACAAGGAAAGGTTTGACAAGACAGGAAATAGGCAGGGTCAGAGAAGTTTACTTAATACCAAGTCTTATTTAACCATCGTGAAGCCAAAATACAATGACAGTTTAAAAAAATAAACAAATAGCTGTTACACAAAACAAAACCCCAGGATACATGGTCTCTACTGGAACTGATTATTAGATTTTTAGCAAATACAGGAAGTGGATAACCCCAGAGAACCCTCACAAAATTTCTAGACATCTTCTCCATTTACTTTGGTCACATGCCCTTCAATGAGATAATGTGGATTAAAGGAGTTTTAATTTGTGAGTAGATATTTGAACAAAGAAAAATTGATCTTAAAATGCTGCAAAATACCTTCATTAAAGGGTCATCATTTTAAAATTGCATTCTCCTAAAAATGGGGAGGGAAGAGAAAGAAAAAAGAAAATGAAAGATAGGAAAAATCTAGTTGTTCATTACAACTTTCCATTTTTTGTTTAAACCCAGCAGGAGGGCAAAGCTGCTGGCTTCTCCTCACCCTTGCAAATGCCAGGAGGGATTATGCAAACCCCACAACCACCCAAATCTTATTGAAAATTATAATCATTGTTCTCATTTAATGACTTTTGCCTGCGTTCACTCAAACACTGCTGCATCTTGTTTTCTGCCAGCTTGGACCCACTGGGAGTCATTGATTCATAGTTGCAGATAAACCAAAAAAGAAATATGCTACCTTTACAAAAAGCAAACATCAAGTGACATCTAGTGGATGTTTGAATATCATTTTCTAAGGCCTCTGAATAGTAATATTCTCAACAATATTTTATCTTAATATTACTTATAATTTGTGTTTCTTCAGATAGAGCCTCTGTCTTTTCCTAAGACAGAAAGACGTTAGAAAAGTTGTCATTTTCTTCTCTCAAAGAAAAATTTCTCTTTCTACTAGTATATGAACAGCAATTCTCAGGATAAAGCACTTTGGAAATAACTCATTTGTCATTCATGCTGTGTGTGCGTGTGTGCTTGGTCACGTCCAGCTCTTTGCAAACCCGTGGACTGTAGCCAGCCAGGTTCCTCTGTCCATGGGGGTCTCCATGCAAGAATATGGGAACGGGTTTCCATGCCCTCCTCCAGGGGATCTTCCCAACCCAGGGATTAAATTGGCATCTCCTGCATCTCCCATATTGGCAGGCAGATTCTTTAACCACTGAGCCATCGGGGAAGCCCCCGTAACTCATGCTGTAAGTATGCAAAAAAGGTCACAGTATATGCATCAGTAGACATATTTGAGCAATTATCAACCGTGTATTGGTTCTTAAGATGTCACCTCCAATCTCAAATTCCTCTTTTTATTATCTATAATCTTCAGTTCACTTCAGTTCAGTTGCTCAGTCATGTCCAACTCTATACGACTACATGAACCGCAGCATGCCAGGCCTCTCTGTCCATCACCAACTCCCGGGGTCTACTCAAACTCATGTCCATTGAGTCGGTGATGCCATCAAACCATCTCATCCTCTGTCATCCCCTTCTCCTCCCATCTTCACTCTCCCAGCACCTGGGTCTTTTCAAATGAGTCAGCTCTTCGCATCAGGTCGCCAAAGTATTGGAGTTTCAGCTTCAACATCAGTCCTTTCAAAGAACACTCAGAACTGATCTCCTTTAGGATGGACTGGTTGGATCTCCTTTGAGTCCAAGGAACTCTCAAGAGTCTTCTCCAACACCAGGTCAAAAGGATCAGTTCTTCAGCACTCAGATTTCTTTATATTTCAACTCTCACATCCATACGTGACTACTGGAAAACCATGGACTTGACTAGACGGGCCTTTGTTAGCAAAGTAATGACTCTGCTTTTTAATATGCTAAGATGGTCATAACTTTACTTCCAAGGAGCAAGCGTCTTTTAATTTCATGGCTGCAATCACCATCTGCAGTGATTTTGGAGCCCCACAAAATAAAGCCTGCCACTGTTTCCCCATCTATTTGCCATGCAGTGATGGGACCAGATGCCATGATCTTAGTTTTCTGAATGTTGAGTTTAAAGCCAATTTTTTCACTTTCCTCAAGAGGCTTTTTAGTTCTCCTTCACTTTCTGCCATAGGGTAGTGTCATCTGCATATCTGAGGTTATTGATATTTCTCCCAGCAATCTTGATCCCAGCATCTGCTTCATCCAGCCCCACGTTTCTCATGATGAACTCTGCATGTAAGTTAAATAAGCAGGGTGACAATATACAGCCTTGACGTACTCCTCTCCCTATTTGGAACCAGTCTGTTGTTCCATGTCCAGTTCTAACTGTTGCTTCCTGACCTGCATACAGATTTCTCAAGAGGCAGATCAGGTGGTCTGGTATTCCCATTTCTTGAAGAATTTTCCATAGTTTATTGTGATCCACACAGTCAAAGGCTTTGGCATAGTCAATGAAGCAGAAATAGATGTTTTTCTGGAACTCTCTTGCTTTTTTGATGATCCAACAGATATTGGCAATTCAATCTCTGGTTCCTCTGCCTTTTCTAAAACCAGCTTGAACATCTGGAAGTTCATGGTTCACTGACTGTTGAAGCCTGGCTTGGAGAATTTTGAGCATTACTTTGCTAGTGTGTGAGATGAGTGCAATTGTGCTGTAGTTTGAGCATTTTTTGGCATTGCCTTTCTTCGGGATTGGAATGAAAACTGACCTTTTCCAGTCCCATGGCCACTGCTGAGTTTTCCAAATTTGCTGGCATATTGAGTGCAACACTTTCACAGCATCATCTTTTAGGATTTGAAATAGCTCAACTGGAATTCTATCCCCTCCACTATCTTTGTTCATAGTGATTTTTTCTAAGGCCCACTTGACTTCACATTCCAGGATGTCTGGCTCTAGGTGAGTGATCACACCATCATGATTATCTGGGTCATGAAGATCTTTTTTATATTTCTTCTGTGTATTCTTGCCACCTCTTCTTAATATCTTCTGCTTGTGTTAGGTCCATACCATTTCTGTCCTTTATTGAGCCCATCTTTGCATGAAATGTTCCCTTGGTATCTCTAATTTTCTTGAAGAGATCTCTAGTCTTTCCCATTCTATTGTTTTCCTCTATTTCTTTGCAGTGATCGCTGAGGAAGGCTTTCTTATCTCTCCTTGCTATTCTTTGGAACTCTGCATTCAAATGGGTATATCTTTTCTTCTCTTCTTTGCTTTTTGCTTCTCTTCTTTTCACAGCTATTTGTAAGGCCTCCGCAGACAGCCATTTTGCTTTTTTGAGTTTCTTTTTCTTGGGGATGGTCTTGATCCCTTCTGTACAATGTCACGAACCTCCATCCATAGTTCATCAGGCACTCTGTCTATCAGATCTAGTCCCTTAAATCTATTTCTCACTTCTACTGTATAATCATAAGGGATTTGATTTAGATCATACCTGAATGGTCTAGTGGTTTTCCCTACTTTCTTCAATTTAAGTCTGAATTTGAAATAAGGAATTCATGATCTGAGCCACAGTCAGCTCCCGGTCTTGTTTTTGCTAACTGTATAGAGCTTCTCCATCTTTGGCTGCAAAGAATATAATCAATCTGATTTTGGTACTGACATCTGATGATGTCCATGTGTAGAGTCTTCTCTTGTGTTGTTGGAAGAGGGTATGACCAGCGCAGTCTCTTGGCAAAACTCTATTAGCCTTTTCCCTGCTTCATTCTGTACTCCAAGGCTAAATTTGCCTGTTACTCCAGGTGTTTCTTGACTTCCTACTTTTGCATTCCAGTCTCCTATAAACTTAAAGAGCACCATTAATCTCGAAAATCTATATTTAGTCCAAATATCATCCCTATTTTCCTTGAGAATGCTGTGGGAGAATTATGCAAGAATTCAGGTTCACCTTTTATTACCATTGGTAATTTTCGCTGGTTCACCACAAGTTATTGAAAACCGTGACTTAATCAGAGCTACATACAAAGCAGTTGAAAACTGAATTGGGATTGGGGTTGCCAACAATTCTTCTCCAGATATTTCATGTGTCTGAAAGGCTTCATGGAGAATAAATCCCTTGCATTGCTGTCTAGAGACTGAATTTGTACAAGAGACAGAAAGGGAAATTATTGACTGAGAAACTGAAAGATGGCGTTTAAATTTAGTATTTTCTTTCCTTTCAAGGAAAGGAAACTTGGAATATTTAACTATAACCCAAATGCCAGCTGTCTGGCTGTCCCCAAGCCTTCCAGTCTTTTAGAGTCACCCATTTTAATAATAAACACACACACACACACACACAGCCCTGCATGAACTCTGACCTCCTGTAGAAAATCTAGAATCACTTTCTTCCCCTCATCACCCCCCAATAATTTCAAGAATTCTTGGGAGCACCTGCTTAATCTCAGCTCTGCATCAAGTTCAATACTACTGTCATATTCTTTATCCACTTTGGCCCAAATGCAAATTTGTCTTGCTCTTTGCCTCCCTCCAGTGACACTTAAGCTATACATGTTGGAAACTTTATTGATCTTTGGGCAATAGGAAGGAAGCTATAGCACAGATGGCTCATCAAACAGATTAAAATGTAATCTATGCAGTGATAACTATGTCTGGACTTTGTTTCAAGATAATTCATTGGGGTTGGGGATGAGGGAATAGGTGGGAATCTAGAAGAAACAAAATCAGCTAAGAGCTGATAATTGTTGAAGTTGAGTGATGAATACGTGGGGTTCATCATACTCTATGTTCTACTTTTGTTCATGATTGAAATTTGCATAGAAATATTTGAAAGAATAAGCTCCTTTGTCATCTCTATGCAGGAAATTTCTCTGGCTTCCACTCCCTTCTCCGATTAACCTCCTATCACATTTGGGATCCCTTCCCACAACTTCTGAATCTCACTGCCTCTTCCTCCTTCTCAAGTTGCCCAAGCAAGCCTTGAGCTCTGGGACCCCACTCTAATACTGGGGAGGAGCCCAGCAGAATGGTGTGTAGCTTCCCTAAAAATTCAAGAAATTCCTAAAAGGAATTCTGCTCCAGGTTTACAAAATATCATCAGGTAAAACTAGCATAACACCTGGAGTATACAGCATTTTTATAAAAGTTAGTTCTCCTCCACTTACAATTTGTATTCTAATTGAAGTCCTGACAATAGATTCTAATAAAAGTTAATACAGGGAATTCCCTGGTGGTCCAGTGGTTAGGACTCCAAGCTTTCAATGCTGAGAGCACGGGTTTGATCCCTGGTCAGGAAACTAAGATCTCACAGGCTGTGGGGAGAGCCAAAACTTATCTATTCTATACTTTTTTTAAGTGAACAAAAGTGAATGTCAAAGTGAAATCGCTCAGTTGTGTCCAACTCTTTGCGTCCTCATGGACTGTAGCCTACCAGTCTCCTCAGTCTATGGAATTTTCCAGGCAAGAATACTGGAGTGGGTTGCCATTTCCTTCTCCAGGGGATCTTCCCAACCCAGGGATCGAACCCAGGTCTCCCACATTGCAGGCAGATGCTTTACTGTCTGAGCCACCAGGGAAGTCGTTGACATTAAAAAAAATTACAGATAAGTACATCAGGACAAAGCAGTTAAAAGTTTCTATACTTACAAAGAACTCTTGGGGAGAAATAACAGGTAAAATATGGCAAAAGAGTAATTATTTTTGCCTTTTGACAAAAGATGTTCAATGTAGGTGTTGTATCATACATAAATAAAACTATCTTTAAAAACAATTTTTTGGTTGCTGCTCAAGTATATTGCAATATCCAAGAGCTAGACAACCATCATGCTAGACTCACAGGAGGGGCACGCAAGACCCAGAGTCTGAACCCTCCTCCCAACTATGAACTTGGTGAGGGGAAGAGAGAAGTGCACCCCCAGCTCCTGATGGGGATTAACCCAGTCTTTCTCTTATCTTAGCATCAACTGGCAATGGCTCCTTTCACTGTGTCTACTTTGGCCTAGAAAATGAAAGCTTTGCTTAGCACAGCTCTGAAGTCAGCTGCAATTAATGTTCAAATCCCCTAAAAGGTGTGCTTACAAAGAGAGGAAATGGAAGTCATGTAAGAAAAAAAGACTAGTCACATCAAAATACATGTGCAGGAAGAATGAGAGAATTCACTCTGGGTGATTATGCTAATAATACAAAGGTGGAAACTGTGCCTCTTGTCCTTTTTTAGCATCCCCAAAGGGAGGAGAGGAGTCAGAGATTTGGCGGATGGAGGTGGGGGGGAAGTAGCTGTGGCTTCTGCAGCCTCTTGCCAAAGGCCCCTGAGCAAGGGACATGGAAAAGTGGACGTGTTACCATTGGCATGTGCCATTGTCCCCAAACACATGCGAGACAATGTCAGCACTCACTTCTGGCTCTAAATTGAAAAAACACTTCCTCTGCTTCTGCCAGCACCGTTTTCCCTCCTACTCACCCCTCCAGTCTGACACAGTTTCCATTCCAAGGAGACCCAGTAATGATTCCAAGGCGACTGGGTAACATATTCCAGTGAAAGAGCTGGCGGACAGCGTGAGACAGCACGGGGATAAGTTTAGGCTGAAATGAGTTAGGGAACATTTGTAAGTTACCCTTTGAAGTTTTGTATTGCCTTATCATCAAACAGCTTCTCTCCTTTGGCGGTACATAGATTTTTCTGACTATGAAAACCTGTTTCATTTCTTCTATGATAATCAAACACAGTCTCAGTCAATGGGCACCCTTCTTTTTCCTGAATGGTATTACTGCACAAAGTATGGAATCATCCTACAATCCCCACCCTGTCAGGACTCCCACACAGCATTAGCCTCTTTCTAATATCATTTTCCCTATCATGCTCAACAATATAATGCTTATATTCCAAACATATATCTGCAGGGGATTGTATCATTATTTGCCTTTGCTCTAGTCAAGTCTCTTTTATGAGAGCATCCTGTTATTTGTCCTGATCTATGCTACTATTTGTCAAAATATCATCTCTGAAATTGCCTGCTTCTCTAAGATGTCAGGAAAAAAATATTTCATGTTCACTAAAATTAAAGTCATTATAAATCCCACAGAGGTTTTTAAATGGGGACACACTTAGGATTTTTTCCCTCAAGTATAATGCCCTTTCTAATAGAGTGGACTGAACTTGACGAAGAGTATTTTGTCAAACCCTTTCCCCTGCAGCCCTTTGCACACTAGAAAATAGTCACAAAGCGTTTTGTTTTGTTTGTTTGTTTTATCTACTCGTACAATGTGTGGTGAGAAAGCTAAGCTTGTATTTCGTTCAGTATTCATACCTGAGTAGAAAGTTAACAGAGAAGGCAATGGCACCCCACTCCAGTACTCTTGCCTGGAAAATCCCACGGACGGAGGAGCCTGGTGGGCTGCAGTCCATGGGGTTGCGAAGAGTCGGACACGACTGAGCGACTTCACTTTCACTTTTCACTTTCATGCATTGGAGAAGGAAATGGCAACCCACTCCAGTGTTCTTGCCTGGAGAATCCCAGGGATGGGGGAGCCTGGTGGGCTGCCGTCTATGGGGTCACACAGAGTCGGACACGACTGAAGCGACTTAGCAGCAGCAGCAGCAGCAGCAGAAAGTTAACATCATTCCTGAGAGGAGAAGGGGTGAGTGAGTGAGTGAGTCACTTAGTCATGTCCGATTCTCTGCAATCCCATGGACTATACAGCCCATGGAATTCTCCAGGCCAGAATACTGGAGTGGGTAGCCTTTCCCATCTCCAGGGGATTTTCCCAACCAAGGGATGGAACCCAGGTCTCCCGCATTGCAGGTGGATTCTTTACTAGCTGAGCCACAAGGGAAGTCCCAGAGAAATGGTGTGAGACCTTTAATCAGGAAGTGGGAGCTTAGCCCTGTAACTACTGTGGATGGTTGGTTTCATAACCCCAACACATTTCAGCCTCCTTTAGGCTCAGGCAGTTCATTTGTTATCTAACCATGTCTTAGGTCAGCTTTAAAGATTCAGCCTCAATTTTGTTTTTGCAGTTTCTCAGTGTCATCTCCATCCATCTTTCCTTTGCCAGCTTCTGTGTTCATTAGCTGGCTATTTCAGCAATGGCTTGTGAACCTCAATGTCACAGATATTAGATTAATATCAGCTCTTGAAGCTCAGCTCTGGTGATGTTACTCTTTGCCCCAAACATTTCCATGGCTGGCTATTGCTTCCCTGGTGTTTAGAACCCGCCAGAGTGAATGTGCAACCTACAACTCTAGAATACTTACGATTTTCTACATGTCCTTTACACTCCAGTCTATTTGCATTTCAGTTTTGGCATTTTATGAATATGCCTTGGGTCTCCTTTGTATTTTCAAGGCATATCACCTGCTGTGGAGATTTCTGTGTTTATCTTACTTCCCCTGCTAGACAGTAACCTTCCTGAAGATAATTGTGATCATTTATTGACAAAATATTCTTTGCTCTGGACTGTGTGAGATACTTCACATCATCAACTCTAGTTCTTATACTGTAAGGCGGATATTACTATATTTTTCAGATAGGATGATAGAGACTCAAGAGTGGTTAAATGATATCCTCAAGGTCATGTCACTAGTCTGTAACCGCTCACGTCTAGTTGTTTCACCTATATCATCTAGAAAAACACTAAATGGAAGGAATGATGATGCTGGCACTTGTCCAGCACATAGATGCGAGGCAATTACAAGTGTGAATAAGTGATTTTATACCTTAAACATAGTCTCCTAACTTTAGATAATTGCCACCAGGTGGCAGTAGGCACCCACAGCCATACAGTGCAGGCTCAAGATTCACTATATGGAATGGCAAAGCAAGAAAGGGACCCTGGAAATGATCGGATGCACTCTTTCCTATTTTATGCTAAGAAAATTGAGAACCCATAAAGTTATTTTACTTACTCAAGATCTTTTAGTTAGTTTAAGAGTGGAACTTAAACTTAGGTCTAAAATTCCCAAAGCCAGGGTTTTACCATTACACCTTGTATGTTTTTTCTTCCAAGCTTACAATTTAGTCATAATTTTCCCACTGAATATTAAAATATTCAGTAAAATATTGAAAGTAAGAAAAATTAAACAAAGCTATTTTATTATAAATTTTAAGTGTTTTTCTTAACCAAGTATCAAATAATATAGTTTTCACATTAAAAATATTAAAATATAGATAATGAAAAGAGGGAAAATACCAGCAATTCCAACAGCCAGAGATAATCATCATTTTGGAATATGTTCTCCAAGACATTTCTTTACTGATCTGTAAAACCCACTGGACATGAGTTTGAGCAAATTCCAGAAGACAGTGAAGGACAGGGAAGCCTGGTATGCTGCAGTCCATGGGGTCGCAGAGTCGGACACAACTGAGCAACTGAACAACAACAAAACCCATTTTTAAAAATTAGGATCAAACCATAATTACCATAATTTAGTAATTTGTTAACCTAAAATTCTCCCTGTAATCTTACTTTTGTAAATAGTTATTAGACATTTTCTTTAGGAGACGTCACAGATCTTTAAAAAGTCTCCCAACTTAACCAAGATTAGTTGCTAAATAAAGGGAGACCATTTTCAGTATCCATTTTTCCTTCATGTACTTCTGGAGAAGATTCCCTTCATGAAAACAGTTTCATTTGTATTTTTCCCTTTCTCATTCTCTTTTCAGTAAGAAAACAAGCAATGCCAAAACACAGCACATAGTCCATCTCCAATGGAGACGTGTCTTATCAGCAAAAGGCATTTTATTTTCACTTTTAAGTTGTTCCTCCCTACTCACCTCTCTTCTTAGGATGATGATATAATACTAAAGAGTATTTCTCAGCTAAAACTATCAGGTCAGTTACATAAAATGGTATATTTTACACTAAGAAGCCGAAAATAAAAGGGCTTCAAATGCCTAATTACATATGGGTCACACTATTATCTGGAGTGATTACATGCCTCTTAGAGTGGATTTTGCATGTAAAGCTTTCTCTGTATCCAGGGGTGCGCTCTGAAATCTATAAATATCACTACTAAAATTATCATTGAATTTTGGCCTGGATGATTTCTGTCCTCTGTAATTGGCATTCTTGTGACTGGTACTCTATCCCCATTACCTTATGAATATGTGGTAGAGGCTAGCAGTAAGAAAACGAAGTTGGGTGGGGGGCTTGGTACTCTTCTAACAGGGACCAGTGCTGGAGTTGAAGATGCAGTGGGGAAAGGAGCAAATGAAAAATAGGATTAAGTGTGATTTGGGGATGGTCAAAGCCAGGGGATTGGGGTAGGCAGAAGCTCTGCTGAGAACACTTTACGTGACAACTTGGACTCAGCACTCATGTAATCATGTCAATATGTCCAAGATCCATTAACCCCAAACAGAAAACTCCAGGTAGCTACATATTTCCAGCCAGGTGGGATGGAGATGGTCATGTGGCAAGAAATACTGTGTGCGGAGGGGCTCTGAGATCCAAATCTTGGGTCTTCCCCCACCTCTATTCACCATCCACCTAGGCCAGCTGTTTAAATGATTTCTTCTACAGATAGCCATCAAGGAAGTTAACTGATGGGGCATCAGATTAGCTTGTAGGAGTCTCCCTATTTCTCTCCTGACACATACAGCACCAAGGACAGGAGTGGATAGTGGACATCATTAGTGAGGGAGGCAGAACTGTCAAGGGAGAGGAAAACTGCCTGGTTTCTGCCTGGAAAAAAATCGATAGAACGGTGACTGCTATTCAATTTACAGTTGATAACCAAAGTGCAGCCCTGCCTGTGAAAATGATGCTCCTCTTTGGCCATAAGTAAAAAAACTGGTGCTGTTTCTAGTGGAAAGGAAGACTTGCCCGAATAAAGTGACATACCCTGGATTTCCTTTGCTACCAACTAAATCTGCTTCCCTGTGGCTCAGCTGGTAAAGAACCTGCTGCAATGTAGGAAACCTGGGTTCGATCCCTGGGTTGGGAAGATCCCCTGGAGAAGAAAACAGTTACCCACCCTAGGATTTTGGCCTGGAGAACTGTCCATGGGGTCGCAAAGAGTTGGACACGACTAAGCAACTTCCACTTTCACCAGCTGAATCTAGCAGACTGAAAGAAGGCAAAGCTCAAATGAGCTCAGGAACCAAGCCTTATTAACAAAGGCTCTCAGTTCTAGCAAACCAGTCCAGACCACTATTTAGGTGTTCCTATACTGTAGTTACTCACTATACTATCCACGTTTGTTTCTAAACCTTGTATTTCATAATAAAACAAAGTAAAATTATCTTAAAATATTTGAACTTTACATATATTACATAGAAAACGTCTCCAAAAATCTCAGTGCAACAGACTGTATTGTACTCTTCCATATGGCTTTTGAGTTTTTTGCTTTTCCCATGCAGTGCTTTTTTTTTTTTTTTTTCACTTTTTTGGGGAAGTTCCACAAGTCTGCCCTATGCCACTGTTAAGGAGAAACAGACTTTTCCCTTCCTGTGTAGAGAAAAGCCTAGTTCTCTCCTACCTTGTCTTTCTTCCCTGTGAGTCTCCTTTACTACTCACAGAAAACACTTCACTTCTGGGCACCCGATGTGTGCAGGCTTTTTCCCACACCAGGCAATTCTCTGTGACACCAGCTGGGGTGTCCTACAATTCCTCAGTTCTGACACTGTGTGTACTTGGAGATCAGCTCAGATACTATCCTAGCACCACCTGTGAGCTCTCTGAGCCCTGCTCTTCTGGGGATTTTATGAAGGCTTCATCACATGGGAATGATTCATCATTAATTCCAATTTTGGCCCTTCTCCCACAAGAGAATGGGAGGAAGGAATCGAGAGTTCTAAGCCTCTCATCATGGCCTGGCCTTTCTGGTGACCAGACCTCATTCAGGAGCCATATAGGGACTGAGTCACCCTGTTAGAACAAAACACTTCTGTCATCCACAAAATTACAAGGGTTTCAGGAGCTCTGTGTCAAGAAGAGGTCAAAGACCAGTAACAGAACAAAAGATGTTCTTACCACCGGGGACAGAGGCTAATATATATATTCTATTATCTCACAGCCACTGTCTTCTATAGGTGAAGCCCACTGATACTAACTTCAGTCCCTCAGGTCACATATGACAAGCCTAACCTGAGTCTTTAGATTCTAAAAACATCTATTATAATTCCTGGGACTTTCTCTAGGCAACTGCCCCTCATTCCTCCCATCCCAACAAATACACTTTCCCAGGTGAAAACATATCACCCACGGATATCATTCCAGGTCTCTAGAGTAGCTTCAAATGTGAGCATCTTCCTTTAAGTATGGTACCCAGATGGAAACATATTCCAAGTACAAAAAAACTAGAGGAAGCTTTTCATTAACCATGCCTTCTGTTGTATATCCTCTCTACCACTTGGAAGACGGAAGATACCGCAGAGAACATGGGCTTTGAAGCCATAGGACCCATTTTAATAGTAGTCATTGTTAGCTGAAATGTCTCTGAGCCTGTTTTTCTCACCTATAAAATAGTGTTTGTATTTTTTCTATTCTCCACAAGCATGTTATGAGAAAGAAAAGAGCAGTTTGTGAGTGCTTAACAGTGGACTTAACATTAAGCTAAGATGGAATCTCTTAGCAGTCACATCAGTCTTCAACTGTTACTACGTATTGGTCAGAGTTCAGAGAACCGGACTCTAGCTAGTTTAGCAGAATTTATTTAAATTTTACTGACTTCAGAAATAATTTATACCATAACCCAGTAAACACGTGCACACATAAGTATGTAATTCAAATAATCTTCACAGAAATTACCTATCTGACCTGTTGTCCTCTGCTGTATTTCTGTTCAGTATTTTTTAACACTAGTTATGACACAGAGTTAATTTCATGACTCACTGATGAACTGTAACCCATATTTCCAAAGTAATGGAAAATACTATTGATACATTGCAGAGTATAACATGGCCTAGGGAAACACTGGAAGGACAGGGAAAACAAACTCTAACCCATGCTTCCAAAACTGGGCAGCCAAGAGTTGCCAGCTCCAGAGCATTCCGTCTGTATGACCCCCACCTACAAAATGACGGCTCCTGAGCTTCACACTAGGGCATCTGATTGACAAAGCCTAGCTGACACCCAAAGTCCTGGTGCAGAGGGGTTTGGGAAATGCAGTAATGGAAAGCACACCAAAAACTGCAATAGATGGTGTTAAACCAACTCATATGGCTGAGACATACTTACTCAGATACTTGGATAAACCCAGTGGTCTAGGCATACCTCCTTACATCTATTTATCTGTACTAAACTGTGTATTTTCTTGGACAGCCTATTACTGCTACTTCAGTGAGGCAAATTCACAGTACTACAATTTACTTGTGTGCTTAGTCGCTTAGTCGTGTCCGACTCTGTGACCCCATGGACTGTAGCCTGCCATGCTCCTCTGTCCATGGAATTCTCCAGGCAGGAATACTGGACGAGCTTGCCATGCCCTACTCCAGGGGATCTTCCCAACCCAGGGATCGAACCCAGGTCTCCAGCATTGCAGGCAGATTCTTTACCGTCTGAGCCACCAGGGAAACCCCAACAGAATGAAATTCAGAGCAATAAACCAAATGGAGATTCCCAACTCACATTTCCTTTCACAAATACACCTGTACCCAGTTAACCTGGGGTCTACCAAAAAGGAAGATTTTAAAAAAAGAAAAACAGGGAAAATTTAAAAAAATAAACCAAGGATTCTCTTCTTCCCAACTTCACAAATAATCTTAAGTTTAGAAAAACATTTTTTATATCACTGAAGGGAAGAATTAGCAATAACTTTTTACTGTTAATTCAATTTATGTAATAATTTATATCTGTGAGAATTCAAATTTATTAAATGAAATGCATTGCTTATGATATTCAAAGCATTTTAAAAATAAGTTACTGAAGTGGTAGTATATAACAAATTAAATAATACAGATTTGGGGATAATTGATGTGCATTTAATTTAAAAAAGAAACTGCATGAGTTCACAAACAGATTTATATAACCACTTAACGCAGAAAAACACAAGGAAGTAGGTTTCTACAGGATCCCAACAGAGGTACCCTTTCCTTAAGCATAAGAAAACCAAATACTTTTAGAAGCTGAAGTGTTAAGTTTACAGAAATGCAAAACACCAAAACAGTTTAAGCAAAGTCTTTATTTTCAAGAAAAAAGTACATTCTCATTTCCTGTTCTTGGCATAAGTTTTAATTACTTCCAGTGGAACCAAAGCCTCCTGAACCCCTTTCAGTGTCATCTAAAACCTGAAAAGACATAAAGATAGTGAGCCATATAGTTAATTTTAGATCCTCTTTCAGGTCTCTCCAGCTTCTAATTTGTAAAAGTTTTATTCTTGCTATATCATTCCTTCAAAAAGGAGATTACAGAAAATTAAAATTTTTAAATGTTCCATAAAATACTGAATAATACCAAAAAAGCTAAGGGAATAGTAGAATTTCACAGTCTATTTAAATGGTTTATTATTCAAAGTAATGCTATATAATAGCCATGGAAAACATTTTAAGAAGTTCTACAACTAAGATTTTAATTTTGCTTAAAATAGGACTAGTCAAATATTCCACTACAGATGGTCTCCAACTTAGAATGGTTTGACTTGTGATTTTTTAACTTGATGATGGTGTGAAAGTGATATGCATTTGGTAAAAACTGTGCTTCAAATAATGAATTTTGACCTTTCCCTGGGCCAGTGATATGTGACGTGATCCTCTCGTGATGCGGGGCAACGGCAGCGAGCTGCAGCCGCCAGTCAGCCATGCCATCACAGGGTGAAATGCTGACACAGTTTCTGTGCTCATACAACCATCCTATTTTTCACTTTCAGTACAGTATTCAATAAATTACACGAGATATTCAACACTTTATTATAAAACAGGCTTTGCATTAGATGACTCCGTCCAACTAGGTTAATAAGTGTTCTGAGCATGTTTAAGGCAGGCTAGACTAAGCTATGATGTTCAATAGGTTAGGTGTGTGAAGTGTATTTTCGACTTAAGATTTTTCAATTTACAATGGCTGTATCAGGATGTAATCGCATTGTTAAGTTGAGAAATATCTGTATTTAGTTACCAATAGCATATTAGATCCTCAAATTTTTATTTTTCCTTCACTGAAGATGTTATCATGTATTCCCTACTCAGCTTTTATGATACTTACTTGAACTTCCTCTATTTCTGGGTAAAATATCCGTTCACAAATGAGCTGTGCAATTCGATCACCCTTTTTGACTTCAAAGGAAAAAGACAAAACAATTTATTACTGATTCTTTATTGATGCATTCCCTGTATCCTGCCTCACACAGTACAATGAGAATCAGAGGAGTTAGTATGTGCTATTTAGACATATTTAATACAAAACTCATTACATTGATGTGATTAGATATATTTAACATACCTTCAAACTTCTCTTTGCCAAAATTAAACAGGACAACACCAACATTTCCTCTATAATCTTCATCTATGACACCAGCTGGAGAAAAGAAAAATGATCTTAGCTTAGTGTATGGTACTTAAGGGTATATAATTACCTCAAAATCATTCCTATGTAGCTCTAAAAGTTTTATCCTTACAATGAATATGTGAATCTTGCTCTGCTACTATGTAAAGCCTCAAAGCTAAGAAATGGTATTACTAAAATGCAAATGTACTTAGTCGCTCAGTCGTGTCTTACTCTGTGACCCCATGGACTATAGCCTGCCAGGCTCCTCTGTCCATGGGGATTCTCCAGGCAAGAATACTACAATGGGTTGACATGTCCGCCTCCAGGGGATCTTCCCAACCTAGGGATTGAACCCAGGTCTCCTGCATTGCAGGTAGATTCCTTACCAAATGAGCCACCAGGGAAGCCCAAAATTCAAATAAGAATTTTGAAAGTGGTCCTAATTTTCCAACCTGTCATCCTTACAAATGGTGACCATTACCTACTCTAAATTGGGAGTAGGTGCTTAGCATCTCAGCCAAGTCATCCTTAACTGCTCTCTCCCAGTGCTACTGTCTATCTGCTGCATACCTGCCAAAAGGACTAGGAGAAAATTATGATTTGGGTTTCAAAGGCTTTTCCTGGTAGCAGCTTCCCACTAATATCCAGACTGAAATATGATTGAGTCATAAATAAAAATGTCAAAAAGCCAGAAGATCTGTGGTGGAATAAGTCAATGCTGACACTGTTAAGCAGCAGTCTAGCAAATATCAGAACATTCCATTTTTATAATGAAAATGGAGCTGAACTGTTCACTTCACATTCTTCTTCTCCTTTCCATTTGAGCTACCATCCTTTCTTAAGAGCATGATCTCTCAGAAGACATTAGCACATAAGCTTAATAATGAGTGTACTTTTATACACAACTGTGTAATTAGAACCTGTTTGAGATTATAAACACAAAAGCAGCAAATTTTTGCAGGAGAGGATCTTGAGCCAGGGCCCTGCCACAGCCCAGAGAAGTACATCTACCCAACTTGCTAGCATTTATCTTTGTACCAAGAATCCAAAACCTTCCCATAAACACAAGCACAGATAATGTAGGTGCACCAGGTCTTCTCATTTCCTTTTTAAAAATTAAGACAAAATTCACAAGTCAACATTTTTTTAGTGTATTCAGCACTGTGAAAACATGACCACAATCAATTTTTGAACATTTTCATTACCCCAAAAAGAAACCCCCTAGCTATTAGCAGTCACTTTCCTATCCCTATCTTTCCCCTCAATGCCTATTTCCTTTTATACATGTTAATTCTTTCCCTTCAGTTTGTAAAATGCTAGATAGGATTCATGTGAATCTAATTAAATGCAGCTCCATGTCATATCTTACATCTTATTAATACCCCACTTCTCTGGGGGAACAAAAAAACTCTTATCAAAGAAGAAAAAAAAAAGAATCAGGAATTTAGTTCAATGGGTACTAATGCTGGTTGGCTAGACTCATAGTTATTTGAAGGTCAACTGAAAAAAAAAAAGTTGGTTTTATTTTTTTCTTTTTTAGAACAAGAGTAAGCATTCACTTTCAATATTCTCATATAGGGAAAAAAAGGCAAAATTAAAAAAAAAAAGTTCCACCACAGGGAAATATATGCAGAAAAGCTAACATTTTAGATTCTTCCAGTGGATTACTATAGAAGTTTAGATGAACCCCTGTGCTTTATGAATGAATTAGTAGGGCTAAGTGAAACTGAACTCAAAATACTTCTTACAAGGTTCCTGACATAAGATTTAAGAGTTTGAATTACAGATAAAACACTTTTTTAAACAGTGAGAACAGTGAGTATAAAACTGGCTGAAAGTGGCTCATATCATGTCTAGACTGAAGGAAACAGTCTATTCTTTTCTGGTTCTACATCAATAAAACTTTGACCAACTCAAAGAATACTGAAGCCTGGCCTCTTTCCCCCCACTGCCAGTTGATCATTAACTTAGTCCTTGATATTTACTCAAAGAATGGATATAAAGATAGGGCCAGCTGTTTTCTATATTATCTAGATGCAGAAAGTTTCAGCTGCAGGAATGGCTCAGATCAGAGTTAAGGAAGGAACCCCTCAGCAGCAGGTCATTCCCTGCCTCCCATGCCGGAACAAATGACCACAGGAAGCTCTGGCATCTCCAAGTGGGAGTGCTCAGGCTAGCACTCATTCACCTAGGGTGCCTTAGATAAAGACCATGTGTGCTGACTTCTGAACTCACTTCTTTACTAAAAAATTTTAGAGTACCCAAACAGTACAAATACATATAAAGTAAAACCTAATAATACTTCCCAACTCTCCCCCTCAGGCAGCCACATATTTTACACATTTTTTCCACCTAAAATAGTACAGCTATCCTTTGAGAGTAACATATCTGAATCTTAGTCATTCTTTTAGATCCAAGATATGGAAATACAGCACCATGATTCCTATGTAGCTATTCTCTTACATAATCATCAGACATTCAGGTCGTTTTTACATTTTTCCTATAATAATCAAAACAGTCCTTTACATATGTCCTTGTGTATTACTGTATCGTATTCTCATCAAATAGTTTCCAAAAAAAAAAAAAAAACTTTCCTGGGCTGAAAGGTGTGTATATTTAAAATTTTAATGGATATTGCTAGATAACTTTGCAAAGAAGGTATAGCAATTCAAATTTCTATCCATGATATTTAAGAATGCCCACTTCCAAGCTCTCTTACAATACCAAATTGAACCAATGTTTTTAATTCTGGCCAATATGATGAGTAAAAGATGGTATTTCATGGATTTATTTACATTTCCCTGATGACTAGTGAGGCTGGGCTTTTTTACCTCTATATGTTTGTTCCATATTTGCATGTCCTCTTCTATATCTTATAATCAGTTTTTTTCCCCCTTATCTGTTTGGATATTTAACTCTTCTTCATATGACTTGCAAGTATTTATTTGTTTACTTTATGGTACCTTCTACAATTCCAAAACACTCTCTTTTTTGTAAAGGCCTTGCTATACATTTGTAAAGGAGTCCTATCACACATATGCTTGGATGTCTTGAATTCCTCAAAGCCAGGTGATCTACCTAGATTGAAAGAAATTAAGTCCTTTCAAGTCAACTAGAATGTATGACAGAAAAAATGGTTCTTAATTACTCCTTTTTTAAAAGCATGAATGCCAACAGTATTTTAAAAAAACTAATAGTTCCAAGTTCATTTATTACTTGTTATTCAAAGGCAAACTGACCGTCAAAGAAAATACAAGACATTCCTTTCGTTCATAAGGGACATAAACATCAAGGGTATTTCTCTTCATGAGAAAGCAGAAAGTATTTTGAAGTTATCACTGGAAAAATCATGCATTGGAACTGGCAGAGTGATTAACTGACTTCAGGCAAAAGTTTTACTGTGTCAAGACTTTGGCATGTCATTTGTTGGAAACCTTCTTTACTGAAAACTATCCACACCTACCAGATGTGAATTCTGAACGGAATCCTGCATACTCAACTTTTCCCTTTGACCCTTATTTACAGCCTGGGATTTCTAACAATATCCCTCTTCTGAAATAAAAACTGTGGCCAACTATGATAAATGTGTGCCTAGGAGACATTTTTAAGATACTCTGCATCCAAGAACACACCACAATGTGACTGTGTGAATAATACCACAGGAACCACCAGGCAAACTAACTTTCCATTGCTTTTACATGAATTTTTTTCAGAGGATTGTTTTAAATAGAGCAAAAGTTAGTAACAAAGTCAGAAAAAGTTTCCATGTTAAAAAAAAAAATCATAGAGGACAGAAAATATGTACCAAGCAGTGTTAGTGCTTTAGATACATTATAATTCAATCCTCCCATCTTTCAGGGCAAGCACACTAATTTTCATTTTACAGATAAGGAAACTGAGGCTCAGAAAAGTTAAGCAGTAACTAGCTAGTTAGTGACAAAGTAGAGCCCAAATCCAGTTGTTCCAAAGCCCATGTTCCTTTCATAACCCTCTGAAATTTATTTTAAAATACCATCTTTTATATCCTTAAGTTATTGTCTTAAGTGACCATACTGCTGCTGCTAAGTCACTTCAGTAGTGTCCAAATCTGTGCGACCCTGTAGATGGTAGCCCACCAGGCACCCCCGTCCCTGGGATTCTCCAGGCAAGAACACTGGAGTGGGTTGCCATTTCCTTCTCCAATGCATGAAAGTGAAGTCACTCAGTCGTGTCCGACTCTTAGCGACCCCATGGGTTGCAGCCCATCAGGCTCCTCCGTCCATGGGATTTTCCAGGCAAGAGTACCGCGGTGCCACTGTCTTCTCCGAGTGACCATAC
This sequence comes from Bos mutus, assembly GCF_027580195.1. Lineage (NCBI taxonomy): Eukaryota > Metazoa > Chordata > Mammalia > Artiodactyla > Bovidae > Bos > Bos mutus. Next base: position 46,674,825 of record NC_091626.1, on the reverse strand, counting down.
TAGACCTTGTAAAAATATTCTTGAAAGTCAAGCATAAATTAGCCCAGGGAATTCTCAACCCCAGAGGGCTGTCCATCTCCGTTGAGTTATATTCAGCTCCTCTTCAGTCTCTAAGAGCTATTTTTGGGCTCCTGTTTTACCCCACAGCACCACCTAGTGATAGCATGGGGAGATGGCCCAGGGACAGGCCTCAGCCAGAGGGAACAGTAAGTTAATACAGGGCAGAGCTAGGTTGGTAGACGGACAGGGCAGAGTGATCCACGGCATTTAACTGCAGTGGAAAGAACAAGGGAACTGGAATCATATGGATGGATTTCAGTTTCTAAAGAGGCAACTTGGGGCCATTTCTGAGTCAGTTTCCTAGTCTATTAAAAAGCAGCTTCATATGAAAAAGGCAGGAGGTGGAGAATTTAACATACTCACTCATCTGAGGGCTAAGAGGCCTTGTGAGAGAAGCACTAACTACAATTGCTTAAATAATGATATAAAAGCATTTCCTTTCCTTGTAATAACAAACTTCCTTCTGTGAACAGTCATTTTTGGACTAAATGCAGATTATCACTAAACCAAGGCAAAATCCTATCTGTCAGATAGTGTCTAGCTTGTGAGTGAAATAACAACATTTCACATAATGGTCATTAAAAAAGTAGACATACTCAAATAGCATTCAAAACTGTATCATAATCATCTTTTACTTAGGGACAGAAATTTCTAAAAGGCAAGATACAACAAAAATCATTTTCTTTTCTTGATAAAAATAAAATCTGTCATTTGATTACTGCAAAAACAAAATAAACACTTGTAAATATTTACAGAATAAAAATGTAAATATATTACCTCCTACATCTATGAAGTGTTTTGCTGCCAAGCCAGAACGAGGAGCTATAAAACAAACAAACAAAAATAAATTGACTATCTTAAGAAGGGCAATACTGAAAAAAATTGACACAATCTAAGCATGCCACTCTCATCCCTATAACATCTGTATCTTAACCTTAGCAGACAGTTCTGAATTAAAAATGTATTTATCACATTGTACGATCAAAGTAGAAAAGTTTGGAAAAATATTGACAAGGTTTAATTCAAAACCAACTTAAACCACTCCAGCATGTCTTTAGGCAACTGAGGATAAGTGTTGAAGCTGTGGTCTGCAGGAAAGAAATGGAAAGTGAACAAGTGGTGAAAACCGTGGACAATGCTGTCCAGATGTTTGATCACAAAGGGAGGATGGAAGCTGGAAGGGACATGGGGCAGAGGAAGGGACTTTTAAGATAGGAGATCCGTTGCAGTATGGATAAGAAGGGGAGGGGCATAAACCCAACCAGAGTAGCAGAGGTTAACCTTGAACTTGGGACTCCTACTCATAATTCAGATGCCAAAAGACAAATCTGAATGAAACAAATGAACCAGAGTAAGAAGCTAAGTTATATACCTTAACTCTTGCTGACTTGAGCAACAGGCCTACAATTAATTATCCTAATTTCTAGTATTTTATTCCAGAGTAACTTAAATCAGGCACTGTTGGTAAATGCTACCCCTTCCTGCCTTCACCGTTATTTCACCTCATCTCCTGATCCACCCCCCCTCCCCAATACACTAAAAATGCCGTCAGTGCAGCCAAAAAGAGTTCAAATGAGAGAGAGCTCATTTCAGTTTTCTTTTAAAGGGTCAAGTATAAGCAGTTCTCAGACTCTGGCTAACAAGATCCCCCTGGGATCACAGCTCCATTTGCTCCTTTATGTTTACTCTGAAGTCAGTCAGCAAGTAATTAGACTTTTGAAAAGAAGTTTTAAACTCTTTCTACAGTGATAACTGACTCGCTGCAGGAAAAAAAATCAAACCCGCATTTTTTGGTTTGATTTTTAGTTGGCTTGCCCTGCATTTTATCCTCTCTCCTCCCACGATGAGGCCTTTTCCTCTAGTGCACTGAAGAGCATCCCTTACGTAGCACACCTCATGGGAGGAAACCCAAGGGGGAAAGGCTAAGGGCCTGATAGTCTCAGGGGTTAGAAACTTTACTTATATTGGTGATATAAGATGCCATGTGCCATTATCTTAACCCTGTACCTTTATTCTTATAAAACAAATAAACATCTTCACAAAGAAATCTGACTTCATATGCCATCTGATCCCTGAGGGGAGAATTGGTTACCACTGGAAAAACCACCAGTTAAACATCACCTATATTTTCAGTTTTTCTCACAGTGAACAATTGTGAGAACAACCTCCTAGGCTAATGTGAGTGTCCTAAAACCTTAAGTAAGGAATCTGGGGGAGGAAGAAAAGCAAAGAGAGGCAAATGTAGCTACATAAAGGAAAGTTTTCAAGTGATTGCAACTGCCCTCGCAGCTGGCATGTCTTTATTTTAGGACACAGTCCAAGCAATATCCCTTCCCTCATTTATACACCCCAAATTTTAAACTAAGAAGAAAGAACTGATCACAAGGGAAGAGCATGACAAATAGTTATCTGTGTCTCAAGTCACTTACCCACTCTTCCATAGCACCCAGAAGGAAGGGCTATCTGAATGTCAGTTTTCACAAGCACTTTCTCCATCGGTGGTACTGTGTAATCATAGGCACTAGGAAAATAGTGAAAGATAACTGGTATTTAGATATAGTAATTCTCTAAGCATTCTTTGGTAAAAGAGGTGACAACCTGTAAACGTATTTTCCTTTGAACAAAATTGTGTTGGCAAACTGAGATAATTTTTTAGCAGGAGAGGGCTGAAAGGCACACTTTAGAAGGTATATGTTTCACTAACATGGTACAAAAAAAGATAAAGAACAAAGAAAGAAAGGCAGATAATAGCAAATAATAGCTAATATTTATTAACCCATTACTCTGTCCCAGGTACAGTTCTAACTGCTTTGTACAACTCATTTTATTCTCACAACAATCCTCTAAGCATTAGGGAAAATGTCCAGAAGGAAGGGAGAAAAATGGGTGGGGAGCAACATGAAAGGGGGGAGGGGTATGTTCAGCTGTGCTGCATCTGTTCTGCACTTGCTAGTTGATCAGGCTTACCAAGCGGTGGCTGTGAAGCTCACTTGAACTTCACTGGCTGAGGGAGAGAGGTAACCACTGTGAACAGGTCCTAGAGATGGACATTACTGAGGAGCTGATCCTCTAAGGTCCACCCACATAATGCTGCTACTCTGCTGCTACTGTAGCCCCCTCTTTGCTAAAAATGTAAGAGATTTTACAATAAACAGAACTGGAAGTTACTTTGGAGCCCTTAAGTAAGGCTAGTAAAATGCTGCTGTCTTTACTTCTTTCATTGGAATTTCCTCTCTTGATATAGTTAAAACGCTAATTTATTGAAGAGATGAATTATGTCCACGTCAACATAGAAAGTCTTCTGTGTTTAACAGGAGGATGCTTATCAAGTACCCTAAATTAAGGTCTCTTCTTAGACTCACAACAGTGCCCAGCTGTGGTGTAGTCAATCTACATCACTATTTTTATTCATGAAATAAGGGACTGAATTGTACCTCATTCAGCTGCATCATTCATACCTCACTTTTTCCTTCTTTTCTCCCACTATCATCATATACTCCTCTCTCCTCTTTTCCTGTACTTACAACTTATACCAGTGGTTCTCACATTAGAATTACCTGGGATGCTTTAAAATAAATCCTAAGGCTTGGGAGTTAGTCATGTAATAAACACCGTCTCCCCTCCAGTATCACTTTTCACCTACCTTAATGGTTTGAAGAAGTGGGGACAGTACTCAAGGGGGTTAAAAAACAAACAAACAAACTGTGAATTCAGGGTCAAAAATTCTATTATGTTCAAGCCCTTGGGCAATCAAATCATCTCTTCACAAACCCCCACATCTGTAAAAAGTAACACTCATCTACTTCAGGATTGCTATATTAAATAAAATAGCACATGGGACAGCTTTTAGGATAGGTAAAAAATGCTGTACAAAAGAGGTGGTAGTATTAACTAACATTCCTGCTTTTCATATTCAGACTTCTGGCAAGTCCTTGGAGGGGAACTTAACTTACTAACCCTTAAAGCAGAAGCAACTTCCACTAATCTTTCCTGGGTATTTTATTACCTAACAACCTTGGCTCCCAGCATGGCTTTTCTTTCTACTGACCACAGTACCACTCTCAGGCCAATACTTGAAGGCCAAAGTCGGCCTTCTTCATCTCTACCTTCCACTTGGAAAGGACGCAAAGAATGTTGCAAATAAAATAACACCTGGGCGGTCGTTTATTGCTATTTACTATTCCACAATCTGCCCAAATCCGTACTGAATTTTTGCTAAAGAGGAAAGCTAAAATTTTCAACGTTAGAAAAAGGCAGGACTTTCGTGGTGCTCTAGTGGTTAAGACTCCAGTCTTCCACTGCAGGGGGTGCAGGTGCCATCCCGGGCTAGTGAAACAGGATCTCACGAGCCACGCTGTGGGCCCCGACTCCCCAAAAAGGCAAAAACCCTATATAATGCAAAATGCGTTTGTTTCTGCACTTTTCAATGACTGTTTCAAATTGTAGCCGCAATCGGGCTTGTAAGCTAACCTGAGAGCTCTATCACTCGGAAATTGGGACTTCTCTGCGAGAAGTCCGGACGATGGGACACAAGGCGAGCCTCCTGGCCCGGGCCGGCCTTCCCCCGGGGCTCGGGCGGACAGAGTGCCCACTCACCTGTACAGGTCGTAGCCCGCGGCGCGCGCGGACCCCTTGGTGGGGGCTGTGGCGTGCTCCGAGAGCCGGGCAAAGCGGAGGCGCATATCGCCAGCCTCCGTGGCCCGGGCCCGCTTGCTGGGGGAGACGACCTGTGCCTCTTGAGAGCAGGGCATGGCAGTGTAAAACGTGGGCACAAGAGGGAGCAGGGGGAACAAGAGAGAGAGAAAGAGAGAGAGCGCGGATGAGCTCTAAACTTCCCGCCAACCTCGTCCCGCCCCCGTTCCCGTCCCCTCCCCCCGGACCAACCCACAGTCAGTGCTGAGAAGGGAGATAGGACTCAAATTTGGGGCTGGAAATCTTTCTCAGAAGACAGATTTGGGAACGGAAAATACGGAGCCTCTTAAAGCTTTGTATACTCAGTGCCTAGATCCAAAACCAGTGGCAGCTTCTGTGGCCTTTCCCTCATCCCCAAATAGAAAACCACTCCCCTTCCCTATGAGGGGATTCGAATGGACTGGCTCCCGCGCCGCTAAGGCCGCGCGCCCTCCCACTGGCCCCTCCGCCTGAAGCCCGACTACTTCCTCTGGTCCAGCCTCCCGCTCGGTGCCGGGCGCGGGGGCCGCCGGCCGGGCTCCCTGCCTCCCCCCGCCTTGGAAAGCGTGTGCTTCCAGCCTGGGCCCCGACATTACTGGAGCCGCGGCCACCTCGGCTCAGATTGCGGCCGCTGGAGAGCAGCCGGAGCGCCGGGAGCAGCACGGATCCCCGCGGGGTGGGGTCCAGGGGCGGGCCTGGCCGGGAGAGCCCCGCGGCCTCCGCCCCGGGCCGTGCGCGGCGCGCGCTGTTAATCACCGAGCGGAGCAAAGACGGAATGAAGTGGTGGCCGAGCACTGGGCGAGGGCAGAGGGAAGTCATCTGCCCGAGTTTGGGCGCAGCTTGGCGCCCCTCGTGCAGGCGCGCACCAGCCCAATGACCTCGGAAGCAGTAACTGCCGCCGTCTGACGAGGGGCGCACGGAGGCGGCGCCTCGACAGCCCTCTGGCTGGCGGCAGGCTCTCCTGGGAAGCTGCGCGCTCGAGGTCTCGAATCTCGCGGTCGTCTGCGGCCGCCTTTAACTCACCCTCTCCCTCTCTCGACTCTCACCTTTCATCTGGCGCCGGCTCTCCGAGGTCCGGGCCCTGCGCTCGGCCGGTTTACCTGGGGCGGCGCCGCCCGCCGCCATGACTCGCCAGGTTCCAGTCTCAGGGCACCTCCCCACCCCCTGCAAAAGGAACGGAACCGCATCACGATGCCGGTGACGGCCACCCCGCTCAGTGCTGCGCCCTAGGCGATGGGCAAGGCAGCGAGTTCAATCTCCTTCCAACACAGTGCAGGATGGGATTGTTGTTTATTCTCAGAGGGGCTGGGGATACCAGAGTCTTGAGGATAGCCCGGGGACATCTCAGTTGAAATCTTAGCACTCTTGGATGACCCAATAGGAGCACAGAGGAGAACCACTGTGGCTGTGACTCTGATTCGAACAAAGGTCCTGGGCCACGCTGGTGTAATTTACAGTGGGGATGAGTAAATAACTTTTCAGGTAATTGTAAATTGATTTTTCTAGGGTTCAGGTATCTTCACTTATGTCTGGAACTGACGGTAAAGTCTCAAATTGTAATGCATTTTGTCAAAAGAAATACAAACCTGTAGGGCAGTTAGGAAGATGACAAAAATGTTAGGGTATTGTTGGGGAAGTTTTCAGACTTCATTGCTTTGCCTTTCTTTACAATCCCCACCTTTTCAGTCTCTTAATGGCTCTTCCTCTTAAATGTTGGAATTCCTCTGGAAGAGATTATGGGTTATGCTCTATATAGTCTTCTCCCATGGCTTCAAATATCTATACTCTGAGGACTTACCAAATTTATATCTATAGCAACGTGATCTAGGACTTCTTCAATGGTCTCTAGAGCCATCATATGGCTCACTTCTGTTGCTCAGGGCCACAGTTCTAGACCCACCAGCCTTTCCTGCCTGCAAGTCTGTACACATCTTTCCTTGATTTATGCCGTTTTAAGTCTCACTCATCTGAGAAAGACTCACCCCGATAAACAACTAAAGTAGTTACCCTTTTTTCCCTTCACCACCATTCTAGCACACTTTTTTTTTTCTTCCTAGTCACACAACTTCTTGCTACAGGCAGTGTCTCTTCTGTGTATTTATTTTCTCATTCATTGTCTATTTGCTGTAGTGGACATAAGCTGCATAAGGGCAAGGACCAAATGTGTCTTCATTCACCGTTGTATTCCTGGGGCCTGGTTTAGTGCCTGGCTCAAAGTGTTGCTTGAGAACTATTTGATACATGAATGAGTGATAAGAGATCTCATTCATTATATGACTAAATGATGGATCTCAGGTTCCATCCAGACCCTGCATATGATCACTTATCAAAGTCTTAAGATTTTTCTATTTTTTCCATTCTTTTACTTTTTAATCAAAAGGTTTTTTTCTCCATATAATGCTTTTTCAAACCTACAATGAACAACATCAATCCCTTCCCAGTCCCTCCATGAATACCATCTCTCAGCTATCACTCCTCAGGGGCAATACTTTCAACTATTTTTTTGACTTTCTATTGGAATTTACCTCCCCACCTGTTCCCAAATTATACGTTGCTATTTAAATGGCATAGAAATTACCTCTGTGGATTAGAATAGTTGAGGATTAAGTCTTTTAACCTCCTCTCCACTGCTTTCTGTTGATAGTTTTGTAATGATCTTCTGTATTAGTCAGCAGCTAGTATTTACATTATCATGACTAGTAAATATTGACTGTGGGGACAATATATGATTATTTCTTTTTTTTACATCTGTCACCCTCAAGTTAATAATTGCCTTGTTTTTCTATCTTTTTATTGGTGATGGTGTTTTTGCTTCACCCACTGCTTGTTTATTCCAAATGTTCCAGAGGATTCTATACCACAAACATCTATCACTTCAGATGAAACACTGAGATGTAAATCTCCAATCAGTTCCAATTTTCCTTCCCTCACTCTGTTCTCTTGCTCTGATCTGCACAAATGATCTAGTCCTGCTGAATAGCTGACATCCTGGGACTTCACTTTGTGCCTGTCTTATTTATATTGGAGTCCTGGTCTTAAGGATCTAGTATTTTCTTAGTTTACTTCCTCATTTTGCTGAAATACTTTCTCTAGTAATTTTCTAAGTTTGCATTAAAGGTAGTTTGAGTCTGCATATTCTAAAATATAGTAACTGTAATGTTTCCCTTTACCCAGGCCCACACAAAAATCTCACTTCGTTCGTGAAACTTCCTTAGAGCCAGTAATAAACTCTGCCTTATCTTTTATAACACTTACTGTATCATTCATTAGCCATATACTCCCATTGTGCAATTATCTCAAGTACATGCATTTTATCTTTCACATTAGTTAGAGTCATAAACTTTTATGACTCCTTCAAAGCACCTACTTCAGTGTTTTACACAAAAATGATTTGTTTGGCTCCTTGTAATGCCTAGGACCAAGGAAGTATTCAGCTATTTCTTCTGTTAATGTGGAGACTGAAAGTTTTATTAATGTCACTTTCCATCTGAGTTTATTTTAGATTGAAAAGAGAAAAGGGCATAATCCAACTGAAAAAGAGTAACAGATTAGGGATCTGAACCACCAAGCATTTGACGAATATTCCTTATGACAACTGAAAAATAAATTTATATAAAATTATATACACCTTAAATTCAGGATACTACAGTAAAAAAGAACTAGATATATTCTAGCCATAGTTTATTTCATGCCATATGTTTATCAGAATATAATTATCTTATCAGTCATGGTGATGATTTACTTAAGTCTTGTGCCAACGTGAACCTACTGAGGATGCAAGTCTGTACTCTGTAAGCAAAGTTGTCCTTTCTATCTTTGCTGTCTTAGAGATTTTTCACTTTTTAATAAGGACATACATGATGACTCCTTTTATTTCAGGTATATTCTAAGTGTTTTATAAATATTAACTTATTTAATCGCAACAGCCAGAGAAAACAAGTGCTGTTACTATACCCATTTTATGGCTGGGGAAATCAAAGCACAGAGAGGTCAAATAATTTGCCGAAGACCACACAGCTCACAACCAGAAAGAGACAGAGCTAGGATTCAACTTCAGGTCGTCTGACTTCAGTTGCTCTCTAGGTTTAGGTATGCCTAATGAGACTATGAAACTCTTCTTAGTACTGAGCCTGGCTGTGTTCTCCAGGTCTGGGAAAGATGTGTGTAAAAAATTAACCAGGCATTCTTAGTGTCACAGTTGATTGTGCCCACCTTATTGAAACATTTCTTCACCAAGCCACACTCTGGTTTCCTTCCCATCTCGCCTACTGTCTTCTCAATCTCCTTTTTGTAGCCTCTTCTCTTTTCAACCTTTTCTCTTGCTCAAGATAAAAAGCCTTATAGAGTCTTTCTTCCTCCCTCTTTCAGATCTTTCCTTATCCAAAAATAGTCTACGAATATTCTTGCTGTTCTGATTTCCTAATAGTCGAGGCAGGCTAAACATTCACTATATTAAGACCATGCATGTGTCCCCAGATCTACTTCTTTTCCTAAGTCTGGTTTTATAAATGCTGGTGATAAACCAAGTCTGATTTATATGATGCATCTTGTGTGTGAAATGTCTGTGACTCTAGGTATCTGATCAATCTTGAGAAATGGTAGCACGGCTAGTGTGACAATGTTTGAAGATAACCATTGCTAGTTTGATGATTGCCAGTTGCCATTAAATGAATTGTAAATTTTTTAAAAAATAAATAAAAATAGTCTTCTAAGCACTACCTAATGCTTTACCCTATTTGATTTTTCTTCATAGCACAATACTATATGAAATTATGTACATACTTATTTCACATGTATGTTTCTTGTACTAGCATGTAAGTTCCATAATGGGTTTCAGATCAGATCAGATCAGTCGCTCAGTCGTGTCCGACTCTTTGTGACCCCATGAATTGCAGCACGCCAGGCCTCCCTGTCCATCACCAGCTCCCAGAGTTCACTCAGACTCACGTCCATCAAGTCAGTGATGCCATCCAGCCATCTCATCCTCTGTCGTCCCCTTCTCCTCTTGCCCCCAATCCCTCCCAGCATCAGAGTCTTTTCCAATGAGTCAACTCTTCACATGAGGTGGCCAAAGTACTGGAGTTTCAGCTTTAGCATCATTCCTTCCAAAGAAATCCCAGGGCTGATCTCCTTCAGAATGGACTGGTTGGATCTCCTTGCAGTCCAAGGGACTCTCAAGAGTCTTCTCCAACACCACAGCTCAAAAGCATCAATTCTTCGGCACTCAGCCTTCACAGTCCAACTCTCACATCCATACCTGACCACAGGAAAAACCATAGCCTTGTTTAAATTTATCTTAATTTGGGTTCCTTTAAAATACTCTGTTTTCTTTTTACCTCTTCTTGCCTTCTTTTAAATTTTATTATTAATTTTGTTTAAATTAATTAATTTAATTATTTCAGTTTTACTCTCTGATTCTGTTGTTTTAGATAAATTAAAACATGCATGCTTAATCCATCATTTTTTAAGATCTAAAACAAAATTATTATCTTTCTCCTGGATAGCATAGGGAACTTAGAATGCTTTAACTCCTTAATTTTTTTTTTTGGCATACATCCTATTATTGTCTAGTATTTTAAATGCATCTTTTCTTGAAATCTGATAAGCATTATTACTACTTTTTACAGTCATTTAAAAAAATGTCTGTCCATACTTTCATCACTTTCTTTGCTTTTCTTTCTGCATCTCAAACATCCTCTCAAATCTTAGTCTCAGATTACCATCCTTTTGCTCAAACTTTCCATGTAGGTGAACTTTCTCAGTTTGGGTTAATTTAAACAAAACTCTTGAACTCTTCTTCAGGGGTGGTGCATTCTTTGACAGTTATTCAGGAATGGAAAAGGTGAGAATATTAATGTGAAAGTATCGTAATGCCCCATAACTGCACAATTCTATAGCTGAATTTAGAACATCTGATTGTGGACCAAAATAGCTCATTTATCATGCCACACTTCACCTTGGCTAGAAATATGTGCAAGCCAAAAAATAACAGAAGCCATACTTTGAGTTATGGTACTCAAATTTACAACTTCCCCTTTATTTCAAGCCCAGAGTTTTTTTCATTTAGGACAAGAACCAGTTAGCCTGAAGATGGTGAGTTGTAGCCTATCTTTTGTAAAAGGGGAATTGGAATAAAGGAGATGGAAAAGAACCAGTATACAGGCAGATCAGTTTCAGTAAAAAGTATATGTGGCTCAGTGGTAAAGAATCCGCCTGCAATGCAGTAGACACCAGTTTGATCCCTAGTTCAGGAAGACCCACTGGAGAAGGAAATGGCAATCTACTCCAATATTTTTGCCTGAAAAATTCCATGGACAGAGGAGCCTAGCAGGCTACAGTCCAAGGAGTTGCAAAAAAGTCGGACATGACTTAACAACTAAACAACAACATATGTATAACTATCTAGAAATTCATTCTTTTAAAATTGTTTGGTCCCTAATGCCGTCAAGAGGACTCCTGGAATGTCTTTTGTTCCCCTGGGAGTATCTATTTGAAAACACTAAACTACCATATAGCTTATGAAACCCACAAGGCTATTCCTACAAGGCCCTTGGGAAGAATGCAAAGATCAGAAAAATATATGTAGCCTTTCAATTTCATAAAACCAGCACATGGATCTTAAGAATGCAAGTAGCTCAGAAGATTGACACTAAGGTGAGTGACTGTTAAGAAACAATAAGGAACTAGCCAATAGTCAACAAAAGCATTTATTGCTACAAAACTACTTTGGACTGACTCAGATTACTTCCACAAAAGTTCAAGGGAATCAGAATAGTTAACATACAAACTCAGAACTATGCACTGAGTTCTCACTATACACTGAGTACACGATCTGTTAATTAACATAATCATGAAAAGCTGACTCTGAATTATGCCATTGTGTGTAGGAGTACCAGAAGGTGAAATTTCTGTGATTACAGCTCAGAGAAGGACTATTGTTATTTCATTTTAAAGCATCATCAACTTTTCAGGAAGCAAATAAAACAGATGGCTTAAGAGCAGGGTACACGTGAGAATCGTTTAAAAAGCTTGGTCAAATGCACGTGTCCAAATCCCACTGCACACTGACTAAGAATCTCCAGGGTGATTATTGTTGCCCACACTTAGTTAGGCACCACTGCTTTAGGGAATTTATTTCTAGAAAATCTGTTGCAGTCAAGACTTGCTGGAAAGAATTTCTTCACATTTAACCAATATTACAAATTTTACCAAACCCACTGTACTCTAGATCATTTTAATAGAGATTCCATTACCTTATATATAGAGGCAGGTCCTAGGTCTTTGTTCTTAATGATAAATTTGTAGTATAATTTTACTAAGAAAATTTGCAGACCAGGCATCATTCAGAATATCTGCTTGTTTCTTGGTTAAGCCATATAGAGGCCATTAAAGCTGGTCACAAAAGGTGCCCCACCAACAGATAGGACTAAAAGGCTGAAACTTACTGTAGAACGTAAAATGAAAGTTTAACCAACAAGAAACTTGATATATTTGACAATTTTGATTGCAAGATTAGGCAAAGAAGAAAGGGTTAGAGGAGGGTGGATTATATGGACTAAACTGGACAGTGGTCCAAGAAATAAGTCAGCTCTAGACTTGCACTGTCTCTCTTGACTCACATGATCTCTTTCAAATCATGTCTCCCTCTTTCATCTTTGAAGAGCACCTGATTGCACTGGGAAATTAGCTATATAATATATTGTCATGTAACTATCCCTGCTCACTAGCCCCTGGTTCAGAAATTAGTTGTATTGTCCATTCTGGCTGGAGCAGCAGAACCGGTTTCATCCCAGCAAATTGACCGGTTTTATCAGCAGGGCAGTGTAAGTGGTCAACACTGCAAGACTTTATAAACCAACCAGTATATTGCTGTTGTTCAATATGTTTGGTGATGAAGCCCTGGGAAAATTCTGCTGACCAGTCTCTCCAAGGAATCTTTTCGGGTCATTTTCAGCAGTATTCACTAACCTTCCACTTTGAACTCTGGCAGGTCCAGAAGAGGCACTTCAGACCTTCTGATATCTATAGGAGCTTAGTTTGAAAACTAAGCTTACTCCTTGGAAGAAAAATTATGACCAACCTAGACAGCGTATTGAAAAGCAGAGACATTACTTTGCCAGCAAAGATCAGTCTAGTCAAGGCTATGGTTTTCCCAGTAGTCATATATGGATGTGAGATTTGGACTATAAAGAAAGCTGAGGGCCAAAGAATTGATGCTTTTGAACTGTGGTGTTGGAGAAGACTCTTGAGAGTCCCTTGGACTGCAAGGAGATCCAACCAGTCCGTCCTAAAGGAAATCAGTCCTGAGTGTTCATTGGAAGGACTGATGCTGAAGCTGAAACTCCAATACTTTGGCCACCTGATGCAAAGAACTGACTCATTTGAAAAGACCCTGATGCTGGGAAAGATTGAAGGCAGGAGGAGAAGGGGACGACAGAGGATGAGATGGTTGGATGGTATCACTGACTCAATGGACATGAGTTTGAGTAAACTCCAGGAGTTGGTGATGGACAGGGAGGCCTGGCGTGCTGCAGTCCATGGGGTCGCAAAGAGTCGGACACGACTGAGCGACTGAACTGAACTGAGTTGAAAACATTGCCGTTTGTAGACCCTTGAACAATAGAGTGATAGTTGACAAGAGTTTGGGGAGTAAGAATTACTATGATGACCTAGATATTTGAGAGGCTGGAGAAATTGAAAATTTTCTATTGTGTTAATCCAAGCTTGAGGTGATGAAGACTGTGTAAGTTTTTACATTGCTGCTGTAACAAATAACCACAGCAAATTACCTCAGTGACTTAAACAATACAAATTTATTATCTTCAGTTCTTTAGTTAGAAAGTCTTGCATGGGTCTTACAAGGTAAAATCAAGGTGTTGGCAAGGTTGCAATCCTTTTTCTAAGAGGGAACCCATTTCCTTGCCTTTTCCAGCGTACAGAAGCTGAGCACATTCCCTGCCTGTGATCTCCACGCTTGATCTTTAAAAACAGCAGCAGCGGGTTACTCCTCATGCTGCTATATCTCTAGTTCTCTGATCGTAGTTGGGAACGTTTCTCCACTTTCAAGGACTCATTTGGTTAGACTGGACCCACCCAGATAATCCGGGATAATTCCTCTATCTCAGAGTTAGTAATCTTAATGACATCTGCCAAGTCCCTTTTACCATATAAGGTAATACACACATTTTCCAGGGGTCAAAGCGTAGACGTCATTGGGGGCCATTACTATGTTTATCATAAACACCTAGAATGGATATTTTAGACAATCAATAGGACTTCCTGTTCAGCTGGATTGATGGCCCAAAGCGTTGATTTGGTAGGCTTCCGAGGTGGTGCCGTGGTAAAAGAATCCGCCTGCCAATGCAAGAGACACAAGAGACGTGGGTTCGATCCCTGGGTCAGGAAGATCTCTTGGAGCAGAAAATGGGCAATCCACTCCATATATTCTTGCCTGGAAAACTCCATGGACAGAGGAGCCTGGCGAACCATAGTCCATGGGGTCACAGACAGTTGGATATGAATGAGCACAGTAGCAGCAGAGTCAATTTGTTATGGAAATAGGGTGGAAGAGGTAGGAGAAGATCAAGTGTTAGTTGTTTGGGTAACTTCACCCCTGTTCAACCAGTCTAAGACATATGAAAGCCTGGCTGCCTGCTGCCTTTAAGGGAACCACCTGGTTGTTGTGAAAGCATGGGTGTCTTGTGGAAGCTTCCAGATCTGAGATCAATAAGCCTTACGAAAGCAGACCTTTCCCCCCACCCCAAATGTTCCCAGGGATAGGATTAATATCTCACCTTCTCTGAGAGCACTGATGCCTCTCTCATTGGCACCCAGTTGCCAGAAAGCATCTGCCTCTTTTTTCTCCTCTTCCCTCACACAGGCCTGGTCTTGGTCAGGCTTACTCCCTGGATGGAGCAACGGAAGGGCGCAGGGTATGGAGAATGACTGCGGATGCAGAAATCGATGCTGGGGCCACACTGGAATTGGTCTGGGAGTGGAGGACCCATGGGGTAGTTGATTTGGGTGGAGGTGAATGGTGTGGCCATCATTCTGAGTAGAATGTGAGCACCACAGTCTTTCTATAACACTGAGGGTGGCTCCAGGAAAAAGGATGCCTAGTTAAGACACTACCTCAGACAGTTCTGATCTCTTTATTTCTCAGTCTCGTTGGTTGCACCTGATTTCCTCCATGACATTAAACAACTGCTGTATGATTTTTCTGTTGGTAGCACACAATTTTTCCAAATTAAAAAAAAAGAAAGACAGGAACAAAAAGGTTATGCTTTTCATCTGTGTCTGTGTAAACAAACCCAGTAATTACCATAACTCAAATTGCTGCTGAAACTCTCCATGTTTTAATGTGCACACGGTTGCTCTTGCTACTAAATCTCTGCATATATCCTGGGAAGTTAATCCTGAATTAGGAAACAGAAAAACTGATTAAAATAAAACTGGGCCAAGTCCATGATTTTTATATTCATAAGATTCAAAATTTCTGTGAGGAAATGTGCAATGCAAATTGAATTATCTTCCAGAGTAATAATAAAGAAGAAACCAAGACAATGGTAAAATATGGGCATCCATGCAGAGAGATGTATGAACTAGGCTTGCTGTGGTTTGGCTGATTGTAATTTAATATTCTGTCCTTCTGAAACAACCTGTTCTAACCTGGCTGCAGAAACTCAGTTCTCTTCAATATGAAGTGAACATTACCTAGTTTTGATGTGGCAATATTTCCTCAAATTCTACACTTTTATCAAAAGAGGTTTTTCACTGAACATTGTTAGTACTCACAAGTGTTCTAATCGCTGTCTTTCCTGATTGCCTTTAGGATAAAAGAGCAATTGTACATGTTCAAAGAAAAGACAGAAGGGTGAAAGTTCACTGTTTTTGTGCCTATTGGCATTGGGTAGGTGAAACTGAGTATTAAGGAAATAATGTAGAAAATTCAGGTCTCCACATTTTCTTCTAATCTTTAATCACTGAGTCAGATCTGACTCTTTTTGAGACTCCATAGACTGTAGCCTGCCAGGCTCGTCTGTCCATGGAATTTTCCAGGCAAAAATATTGGAGTGGGTTGCCATTTCCTCCTCCAGGGGATCTTCCTGACCTAGGGATTGAGCCCATGTCTCCTGCATTGGCAGGTGGGTTCTTTACCACTGAGCCACCAGGGAAGCCCTTTCTTTTAATGAATTGGGCTAATTTTCAGGTCTCTACTATGTATCTTTCTTTATTCCCTCTGTATCCAGTCTTATCCCTCTTTGTCCTGCTTTCTGTCTGGGGAGGCTGACCTGTAGGGACTTCATCAATGAGCTCTCTTGCTCTCCGGCGGCTTGCTTTTGGGTTTGGCAATAGAGAACCCCAGCAGGAGGTCAGAGGTAGAGGGGAGGGTAACGTCAGAGCTCCTCTGGGTGGCTGTGTCACTCCACTGAAGATGGCTGCTTTTGTTATGGCTGCCCTTTCTCCAAGCTCTGGAAACTGTTTTCTCTCCCTTTCCCTTCAGGCCTAGCACTGTTATAAGCTTCAAGATACCGTACTCCCCTGTGTGGTTCTGGTTTCCCATATCTTGTGAAACCTTTATAAATACCCCTTTGGTAAACACTCCTCAAATTTTTCCAACTTGACTGAACTCTGTTTCATATTTCAACCTTTACAGAGACAGAATCTGATTCACCTAACGCTGTATCTAAATTCTTTTCACATCCTGGGGTCCACAAACATCTCTTACCAGAACTGCTAAGTAATCTTGCTGCGTCTACTTTTTAATGCTCAAAATCTAAAAGCTTCTCATCACAAATATAATAAAATCCAAATTCCCGACCATGACCCAGGGCCCTTTGTATTCAGACTCTTTAAAAAAAAATTATGTATTTATTTACTTTTGGCTGTGCTGGGTCTTCATTGCTGTGCAGACTTTTCTCTAGTTGCAGAGATCGGGGGCTAGTCTCTAGTTGTGGTACACAGGTTTCTCATCGTGGTGACTTCTGTTCTGCAGTGCGTGGGCTCTAGGGCACGTGATCTTCAGTAGCTGTGGCTGCTGGGCTCTGGAGTACAGGCTCAGTGGCTGTGGGGCATGAACTTTGTTGCTCCATGGCATGTGGGATCTTCCTGAACCAGGGATCAAAAACGTGTGTCTCCTGCATGGGCAGGCAGATTCTTGACCGCTGAGGCACCAGGGAAGCCCTAATCAGACTCTTAACATTCAGCTTCAACTAGAGTCACATTCATCTCATAGGCTCTGCTGCTGCTGCTGCTGCTGCGTCGCTTCATTCTCTTTTGTCTAAGGACCTTTGTCTATGTTGGTCACTCTGCCAGGGGTGTTCTGCTTCCTGCTCTTCTTATGGTTAGCACTGTCAAAGACAAAATAATGAATCAGTGAGGAGGTGAATTTTATTCAGGCTGTTGCAATAGGGGAAACCCTCAGATCTGAAGATTGGAGTATACATTAATTTTGCTGTCGTTGCTATAACAGACCATTGCAAAACTGGTGGCTTTAAAGAATAGAAAGCTATTCTATTATAGTTCTGCAGGCCAGAAATCTGAATTGAATCTTAGCGTGGCTAAAATCAAGATATTGGCAGGACTGTGCTGCCTATGGAAGGTCCATGCGAGACTGATCCCTTCCTTTTTCCCACATCTAGAACTGAGTTCCTTGTCTCATGGTTCCTTCCTCTGTCTTCAAAACCGGTGATGTAGTATTTTTTCTCTGACTCTGTTTCTATCATATGGCTGCCTTCTCTTTTATCTACAGTTGTCTCCTTCTGCAACCCTCCTACAAGGATACTTGTGATTCTACTTAGGGTCTAACCAGATAATCTGGATCACTGTCTCACTCAACCTCATTAACAACATCTGCAAAAGCCCTTTTTCTGTGAAAGGTAACATATACATAGATTTCAAGGATTAGGACATGAATACCTTGGCGGGCTCTTATTTAGCCTACTGCGCCATGTCTCAGGAGGGGGATTGTACTAGATTTTATAGGAAGGAGCAGACAAGTTACAGGTGGAGTCATTTATAGTTGGGATTGTTTTTTTTCAATCAAAGAAAGCTTCAGTGAAACAAAAAGTGTTTATCTGGTTTCAGGGGAACAAACAATTCTAATCTTGGCTAATTATTCATGAGACAAGAAAGTTAGAGATCTCTGACTTTTGTCAACAAAAGGAGAATGGTCTGGATTTGGCCTTGTCACCAAAAACAGGAACCACTTACAAATCTTATGGGAGTCATGAGAAAGAGTGGACAGCAAGCCTTAGCTAAGCTTTGTGGGGAGTGATGGCTCATTACAGGTAGTCATTTTCTAGAACACAGAAGGATGGGGAAATTGGAGAAGAAAACACTGAGATTTCTTAATCATCATTGTTTTCTAGTATCCAAGGGGGTCACATAAAAGTTCAGCACTGTTATCATCTTCTCATCCTTAAATCTATTTTCATAGATGCCCTCCCTCCCTAAATACCCTGTGTAAGTACTGCCCTTTCTGTTATTCTCTGTCATGCTTTTCTCTTTATTTCCTTCACAGTATTTTTTATAACCCATAATTATTTTGTATGCTTGTTTGCTTGTCTCTGTGTACCATAAACTTTTTGAGGCCAGAGAAGATGGTTATTTTAAGAGCTTAGAACAGTGTGTCTGCATATCCTTAGAGCCTGGCACATTTTGGTTGAATTGACCAAAGAAGCAATACCAGATGGCCAGCAAACTCACTGGTAGTGAAATAAGTGAGGATAAAAATAATGGTGAGATAAACAAGGAGAGCATTCTAGGCAGCAGGACCCACATATTCAGAGACACACAGTGGAGGGTGTGGAATGTGCTACATGGCTGGCATGGGATAGGGCTGAGGCTGGTGGGCTTAGCTCCACTGTGAGTCAAAAATCAGACCTCCAAGGAGGTGGAGGGGGAATACTTCCTATTCCCCTCAGTGCCTGCATCCATTCATCCTTCCAACAAATCTTTCTGAATGTATTCAATTTGGTAGGCACTGGTCTAGACTTTGGGGACAGAGCAGAGAACAGACCAGACAAAAACTAGTCTGACAGTAAATAGAAGAAGTAATTAAAATAAATTGTGCTGAATGTTAAAGAGAATAGCACAACACGAGAGTGAGATGTGGAATGTAGGCTTGCAGTTTAGAGAAAGTGCCCAAGGAAGGCCTCAGTGAGAATATGCTATCTGCCAGATATAGGATTCCCCAGTGACTCAGTGGTAAAGAACCCGCCTGCCACTGCCGGAGACGCAGGAGATGTGGGTTCAATCCCTGGGTTGGGAAGATCCCCTGGAAGAGGAAATGGCACCCATTCCAGTATTCTTCCTGGGATAATCCCATGGACAGAGGAGCCTGGTAGGTTACAGCACATGGGGTTGCAAAGAGTTGGACACGACTGAGCACACACACAGGTGTGGGACTGAGGGTGGAGGCCATTTAACCAACCTTGAAGGAAGCGGCATTTGGGAGAAAGGCATTCTAGGCAGAGATCACAGCAAGCACTCAGGTCCTGAGGTACAAACTCACCTGTAAGAAGGCTGGTGTGGCCTAAACAGAGTGATGGGAGGATAGACATTGTAGAAGATAAGGTTACAGAGGCAGGGACTGAGGGTTGCAGTTGTAGGGCCTTAGAAGCTTTTGTAAGGACAGTGGCTTTTCCAGTGAGTGAAATGGGAAACCATTGGAATATTTTGGTAAGAGGAGTGACATGCCCTATTTCATTGAACAGGATTGCCTGGGCTGCTATTTTGATAAGAGACAGAAGAGGATCAAGGCCTGAGGCAGGAAGACTGTGCAGGAGGCTACTCCGTGATCCAGGAAGACCCTTCAGGAGGCTACTCTGTGATCCAGGTAAGAGATGACGGTAGTAGCACAGAGCAGGAGGTAGCGGTGGGAATGATGAGAAATGGTTTGATTCTGGATGTACTCTGAAGCCAGTAGGATTTGCTGGTGGATCAGATGTGAAATAAGGGAGAGAAGTCAAGGATGACTACAAGATTTATGGCAAGGATGGGGTTGCCATTTACTGATATTTGGAAAAGCGCTAAAATAGCATCTTTGGAAAGGAAGATCAGCTTGGAATACATCACTTCCAAGGTGCACAAGTAATACTTTAAAAAATAGAACTCATTTTGAAAATGTTCCTGTGATTAGGAAATTATAGAACTGGTAATCATATCTCTCCAATGTGCTGGTTGTGTTAGTTTAATATCTTTCAAGACATGTGATTGCTTACTTCTCTGAGCTCCTCACCTTCCCTGAGAAATTTCTACCACTTCTTTGTTGGGAGAAGTACAACAGGAAACTTAGAAAATTTAAGTGTGTAACTGCTTTGGAAATAACAACAGGAAAGTCTGCAGGTGAAATCTCTCCTTTTCCTCATCTCTTGGTCTTCCGAAAGAGCAGCTGAACTGAACTTGGAAGCTGAGGAAAGCCACCAGCTTTGGGGAGATGGCTGCTTAAGAGCAGAACCCTGGCTTTGGCCCCCAGGGCTCTGCAGCTAAGTCCATAACTCGGCAGTTACTGTGTCTTTCTCTAAAAAGTTAACTGCCTAGCTTTGACCCTGAACAACTGTATGCAGAGAGATCTTCCAGGCTGAGATGGATAGCCTCGGCTCCTTGCTCCAGGCTTCACTGCTTGTCACTTTCTCTGAAGTGATCCACTCATAACCTGGACCCTGGCCTCAGCTTCTGAGTTCTTCCACACTCCTTATCTTGAACTGCCCAACTTGAAAATATACTCTTTAAGTCTCACCCAAGAGCTCCGTACACCTGCTTCACTGCAGAGTCGTTCCATGTAAATTAATTTTCCAGGTATCTGAAGCTTAGCCATCCTTCGATGTCAATTACATGAAGGGAAATTTTTCCGAGGCTGAACTGTAAACATTCCTGCTTTCTTAACCAGAGCGCATAAAACAAAACTGAACTTGTCAGGCATTAGGCTGTCTTCCCACCAAGTGATGATGTCCTCAGGCTCTAGTGAAGTATCTGGAGTCTGTGCCTCTTACACTTACAGCCTCAAGCCGCTGTGTTTTTGAGGCTTGTATTTCCTTTTTAAAAACATTTTTGATGTTTTGCTGCACCATCCCTGCTGTCATTTTTTGCTAGTTACTGCTTGTTTATTTGGATACTTCACAGACCATTTTTAACTTATCTGATTCCAAGCTTGGGTCTTAGTAACTGATATGTGTTCTTTAGAAATGTGAGATAGCATTTGCGGTTATCAGAATTGTAAGATGGCCCCTTCCATGCTCACATCCTATGAAATCTCCTCCCCTTGAATCTGAGCTCGACTTACGAGTATGATGGGATTGCCATTCCAATGACTAGGTTACCTATGTGTTTGGCAAAGTGAAGGGACTTTGATTATATAATTAGAGTCTCGTGATCAGTTAACTTCAAGTTAGAAGGAAGATTGACCCAGGTATGGCTGACTTAAGCAGGGAAGCCCTTTGAAAGATGACCTAGAGGTAGGAGGTTTCCTCTCCTGTTGGCCTTCAAGAAGCAAATGACCGTGAGTTCTATAGCAGCAAGAAAATGAATTTGACCAGCAAATGCATAAGCTTGGAAGAGGACCCCAAGCCTCAGATAAGAACAAAGCCCTGGACTTGCCTGGTGGTACTGTTAAGTCACTTCAGTCGTGTCCGACTCTGTGCGACCCCACAGATGGCAGCCCACCAGGCTCCCCTGTCCCTGGGATTCTCCAGGCAAGAACACTGGAGTGGGTTGCCATTTCCTTCTCCAATGCATG
Source organism: Bos mutus (assembly GCF_027580195.1). Classification (NCBI taxonomy): domain Eukaryota; kingdom Metazoa; phylum Chordata; class Mammalia; order Artiodactyla; family Bovidae; genus Bos; species Bos mutus. Next base: position 46,653,356 of record NC_091626.1, on the reverse strand, counting down.
AAAGTGAAAAGTGAAAGTGAAGTCGCTCAGTCGTGTCCGACTCTTCACAACCCCATGGACCGCAGCCTACCAGGCTCCTCCATCCATGGGAGTTTCCAGGCAAGAGTACTGGAGTGGGGTGCCATTGCCTGGTGGTACAGTGGATAAGAATCCACCTGACAATGCAGGAGACGTGGGTTCAATCCTTGCTCTAGGAAGATCCCACATGTCATGGAGCTACAAAGTCTGTGCACCACAGCTACTGAGCCCTTGCTTTAGAGCCCACAAGTCAAAACTACTGAGCCCTCATGCCACAACTGCTGAAGCCAAAGTGCCTAGAACCTGTGCTTTGCAACAAGGGAAGCCACAGCAGGAAGCCTGCACACCACAGTGAAGAGTTGCCCCTGCTCAGCACAACTAGAGAAAGCCTGCATGCAGCAACGAAGACCCATCACAACCAAAAATTAATTAAAAAAAAACAAAAAACACAGCCCTGACCAACACCTTGACCTCAGAGTTGTGAAACCCTGAGCAGAAAATCCAGTTAAGCTGTGCCTGTACTCTCAACCATAGAAACTGTGAGATAATAAATGGGTATTGTTTTATGCTGATACATTTGTGATAATTTATTATGCAGCAACAGAAAACTAATACAGCACCCTATTTGGATTTTGTATTTGAAAGGGTAAAAGCATACTGCACTTTGCAATGCATGGGTTCATACAAACTTAATCACATTATTATAATTACCCATCCTACTATGCATAATATCAATTCTGAGTTTTATTCTGCTCAGGAAATAAAACTCTAGAACCTATTAAAATTATATTTGTCCATTCCTGAGCCTCAGCAAATAAAATATGCAAGGCAGTAGTGGTAAATTCAATTCAACATTTCTCTTCTCTACTACTTTTTCTACCCAGGAGGGAGTCATAAGTTAGAAAAACAAAATCTACGAAAAAAAAAAAAGCCCAAATGGAACACAGTTAAACTTATCAGTGGCTGTGTGGTGGGATCAACTTTTCCTACAGTGATATTTTAGCTACTTATGTTATAAATAAGTGCAACAAAATATAATGGTATAATATCTCATATTTTTGAGTACTTTATAAAACTTTTAAAAGTTTATTTCATATGACCTTCACAATATATGTCACCTCAAACATGAATTAATAACCAAACACAGCCTAGCAAGCTAGTAACTTGTTAATTTATGTATTTGATTTTTTAAATATTGTTTTTGCATAATAACAGCTGTCCCTCGTTAATCTTGTTTTCTCTCCAGATTCAATCCTTAACTTGTTTCTTGTGCATTTTTCTAGAGGTATTCTATGCAGTTACAAATAGATATTCAAACATGATACATTACTTTTGGGAATTTGTATTTTACTAACAATTGATATATTTTGTTGGAATTGAACAATTTACCAGGATAGAGTTTTAAAGGACATTCTCCCAAGTTGTACCCATAGTTCCTTGCTCATTTGTAAATTTGTGTATTTAAATTTTATCCTTTGACTTTCCTTCTTTTTTTCTTTTAGCAATAGCAACAAACAGCACTTGAGTTTATCAAGTGCAGTTTGTGTCTGTTCTAAAAAAATAATGTCGAACAGTTAAGTATTTACCACAAAGTACTCAGTTTTTAATACACAAGATCTCGTTTTCTTGTAACAACCCCCAAAGGCAGATCTTTTAATAATGCTCGTGTTACATAGGAGAAAATGGTTCTTCAGCAGGCCAGGTAATAAGCCTTCCACTAGTAAGAGGGAAAACTGAGACTCAGCTCCTCTCTTTCTGACTCCAGAACCTCAGCTTTTGATGTTACCTCCCCGCTTTTCTTCCTTAATGTCTTCTTCATGCTTTCCCTTAGTTACTTCTTACAGTTTCTAAATTCTTGAATGGATCATTAATTTTCACTTTCCTTATTTATTGATAAATCCATTTATGGATATAAATCTACCTCCAAGCCTGCTTTATCAGCATAAAATACATTTTGTTATGTGGAATTCTCAATGTCATTTTTGCTAAATAGTCAAATGTGTTCTTTCTTTCTTTTTTAAAATGTTGTTTATATATTTATTTCTGGCTCTGCTGGGTTTTCACTGCTGCTTGGGCTTTCTCTAGCTGCAGCAAATGGGGGCTAATTTCTAGCTGTGGTGCTTGGGCTTCTACCTGTCGTGGCTTCTCTTGTGAAGCACAGGCTCTGGGCGCGCAGGCTTCAGAAGTCTCTAGGGCACAGGCCCACTGGTTGCGGGCGCAGGCTTCAGTAGTCTCTAGGGCACAGGCCCAGTGGCTGTGGTGCACAGGCTTAGCTGCGCCACAACATGTGGGATTCTCCCAGACCAGGGATTGAACCTGTCTCTCCTGCATTGGCAAGTGGATTTTTGACCACTGAGCCATGAGGAAAGCCCTATTTCTTTCTTTTTTGACCTGAAATAATTAGAAATTTATTTTTGCAGTAAGGTTTTTCATGTTGTTTATATATTTGTATATATGATTAGTTTTATTTATTGTGATAAAAGTGCAATATTTCCTATTTCTACATTTTAGAATTAACTGAGTTATCTAATATGTAATTTGTTTTTATAAACATTCTATAGATTTCTAAAAGATAGTGTAGTCTTTGTGAGTGAGCATTATGTACCTATTAAATCCATTTTTAAAAAATGTAGTTTGAATTCTTCTATACTTGATCTGTCAAAGGTAGTGATATAGGTGAGGTGTTTCCTAAGAAAATTGGCTTTTGTAGTGACTCTCCTCATATTCAGCAATTCTTATATTATTTATGTCAATATGATATATTATTATATTTACATAAAGTTCCATTTTATCATAGCTATATTGTGACTGTATATCTTTTATAAATATAAAAATGATGCTCTCTTGTCCTCCCTAATTCTTTTAATCTTAAACTTTGAAATTAAGATTATCAACTCTATTCTTTTGTTTCAATGTCTCTATATATCTTTATTTATTCTTTTGTTTTTAACCTTTTTTGATATATAATTTAGAATATTATGCTAGCAGATAGAATACTGTTTAATTTTGTTTTATTAGTAAATTTGAGAGTCTGTTAAAAAAGATGCACACATTTGTGTTTTCTGTTTATTTCTTGTATGTTTGTCTTCTATTCTATAACATGATTTCTCTTTTTTTAATGATAATTTTTTTCTGACATTTTGGGACTATTTTTTCCCTCTTTTTATGTTCTTTAATGCATCAGGATTTACACACAATGTTTTAAATTCTGTTAGGAGACAAATTTAAGCTATTAGAAAACTGTACTAGAACCCAGAATTATCAAAATTATTAATGCCAATGAGAAAATAGTGTCCATCGATCTTCCCCTGTGAGAAATACTGAGTCATTAGTGCTCCTCCTGTTCTGTGGAGAAACAGACATAAACTGAGTGGACAGGTGAAGAGAAGAGTGGGACTCTGAAGTGGAACTAAATTTATTTCACTTATCTTTCCCCTTTTTTTGTATGCATAGGAACGATATATGACTTAAAATTCTATACCTGCATAAGCCTAAAAATTATATCTCAATATAACAAAATGCTAAGTGATAGAATATTATATAATAGTTTAAACAGCAGAGATTTTTATTCCTTAATGGGCCCTAAAATCGGAGAAGGCGATGGCAACCCACTCCAGTACTCTTGCCTGGAAAATCCCATGGATGGAGGAGGCTGGTAGGCTGCAGTCCATGGGGTCGCTACAAGTCGGACACGACTGAGCGACTTCACTTTCATGCATTGGAGAAGGAAATGGCAACCCACTCCAGTGTTCTTGCCTGGAGAATCCCAGGGACGGGGGAGCCTGGTGGGCTGCCGTCTATGGGGTTGCACAGAGTCAGACACGACTGAAGTGACTTAGCAGCAGCAGGGCCCTAAAATAGTGTGTTTAGAATGGTGTTGTAGATAAGATGAAGGAACATATTGTATGTTCATTTTGAAAACATTTTTTTTCTGCATTAAAAAAGGGAGACAGAGGTGGTCATTTGCACCATCAGAAATCCTAACGAGGTAAGAATGACCAGCATACCTTACCTGAGTGAGTGAAAGTCACTCAGTTGTGTCCAGCTCTTTGTGAAACCATAGACTGTAGCCCTCCAGTCTACTCTGTCCATGGGATTTTCCAGGCAAGAATACTGGAGTGATTTGCCATGCTCTCCTCCAGGGGATCTTTCCAACCCAGGGATCGAACCCAGGTCTCCTGCATTGCAGGCAGATTCTATATCGTCTGAGCCACCAGGGATGCCCACACCTTCCCTGGAGAGATTTTACCTGTAGATCAGAGCTGGCACACTCTGGGGCAGCTGCTGGCCCCAGGGGAATGCCTGTGTCAGTTGCTTGGGCCTGAGCCCTCTTGGTTTGACCTCTTGACTCTTACTGCAACTCATGGAGATACCCTGATCTGTCAGCAACTGGGACATCTGAGTCACACCCAAAGAGGAATTTCTCCTGTTCTCCACTTGGGAATCCAGACAGATTTCATCCTTATGTCAGTGTGTCCCCAGCATCTCTGCAGAAGAAAATGGAAATATCAAGGTGGACTGGCTCCAGGTGAACTGTGGGAGGCAGCAAGGAGCCTGTAGATGCTCAGTCTGACAACAAGCAGATGTGCCGATCTTCTGTGATGGACACAGTGACCTCCACCTCACCACCTGATTATCGTTACAATCCTTCTATTTAACTTTAGCTAAAGGTCTCATTGGAGAAGGCAATGGCAACCCACTCCAGTACTCTTGCCTGGAAAATCCCATGGGCAGAGGAGCCTGGTAGACTGCAGTCCATGAAGTCGCGAAGAGTCGGACACAACTGAGCGACTCGACTTTTCACTTTGCACTTTCATGCTTTGGAGAAGGAAATGGCAACCCACTCCAGTGTTCTTGCCTGGAGAATCCCAGGGACGGGGGAGCCTGCTGGGCTGCCGTCTATGGGGTCGCACAAAGTCAGACACAACTGAAGCGACTTAGCAGCAGCAGCAAACGTCTCATTGCCAGCATCTTGCAGTGCCAGTTTAGCAGCCCAGCATCCTAACAACAGTGAGACCCAAGGACGGGATTACCCATCTGAGTTTTCTTCTCTGTTACGAGAAATTGTGCACTGAGGGCTGATTTTGTCTCTGGCTCAGGCTCTATGGCTGGCACATATCTTTCTGGTGCCTTTCAAGGTCACCTATGAGATTCTCTCCTGCAACACCCATGTCTGCTGTGAGTGCTTACTGGATACACCTTGTGGCTTCTCCCAATAGCCCTTCTTAGTATTCATCCCAGTGCTGCACTTTCTCTCTCCTACCTTCAGCTTCTTACCTCTTCACATGCAAACTGCAGGCAGGGGTTAGTGGAATCCTCCCAGGGTCTCTTGCAATTATTTCCTGTGATACTGAGTTTTTCTCAGGAGCATTGGTTGCAAGCTGACCTTTTCTAGCTTCCATCGATCTCATCTCATATAAACTCAAGCTTGCTTGTGTTTCTAAAAATGTATAATGTACATGGCTTCCTTTCTTGGTTTCCTGCTATGATGCAGAACTTTCCTATTTGTGTGTTTCTTTGGTCATTTCAGAGAGGCTCTGCGAGCCGATGGAGAAAGAGAAACAGACACCTTTGCTCTAGTTGTGTCTTTTGTTTTGTTGGGTTTAACAGAAATCTGGTCATTCTGCACTTAGAGTGCAGGTTTACTGGGCTGGCCAAAAAGATCATTTGAGTTTTTCCATGTTATGGAAAAACCCAAACAAACTTTTTGCCCCACCCAAATACAAAGAGAAATACCATGCAAATTAGTGACTGGATATTTGGATCTGAGACTTAGGGAAGATCTGAGTTAGAGATATATATTTAGAGGTCTTCCTTGGTGGTCCAGTGCTTAAGAGTTTGCCTTCCAATGCAGGAGGTGTGGATTCTATCCCTGGTCAGGGAGCTAAGATCCCCACCTCATAGCCAAAAAAACAAAACAAAACATAAAACAGAAGCAATATTGTAACAAATTCAATAAAGACTTTAAAAGTGGTCCATATAAAAAATCTTTTTCAAAAAGTAAAGAAATATAAGTTTGGAGGCATCAGCCTGTAGTGGGAGTCACGTCACAGTAAGAAAGAAGTCTGCCTAAAGCAGGAGTTCCAAAATCTCGTGGATCATCAAAATATACAGATTCCTTGGTCCCTCTCCTATAGATTCTAATTTAGTAGACTTATGATTGCCCTCAGGAATCTATAATCTTTTTTAAAACCTTACATTGAAAGAGTTCTAAACTTGAGTATTAAGGGAAGACATTGTAAGACAATGCTCCTAGTATGTTCCTCTTTATATAAGAAAGTTTTATATCTATGGGTATCTGGCTGTGTTGTAGGATGGTGGCAGGGTCATCAACTGAAAAAGTGGTGAAGATTTTGAAAAGTCATTGTGAGGAAAATGTAGGGAAGCTGATGAGACACATGTACAAAATGAGGGGACGGAGGAAGTTGGACATCAATAAACATGAATGTGTACCTTCTCCTTCTTGCTCAGAAGCCCGATTGTGAACTTAGAGACTGTAGGAGGTTGGGCAAATAGAGTTGGATAAATCAAAGGACAAGGACAGGACACTGAGGGCTACAGAAACCCACTGGCAGCTGACCATACTCCCATCTTTTCAATTTTCTGCTGCCCTAACCTGTTTCCCTGCTCTTGTCCTCAGGATCACCTATCCCTTTTTCTCTCAGTCCATGTACTCCTCCTTGGTTAATTTCTCCTTTGTTATCCCTTCAGTCACCATCTCATCAATAACCTTCAAAAAATTAAATAACTAATTTAAGGTAATAAAACTAATAAATGGTGAGACTGAGATTTGAACTTAGGCCAATCTGAGTGTTTTTTTTTTTAATCACTACTTTATTTGACCCCTGCAGTTGGCATGGTGATGCCCCACCCAGACCCTGTTTAATAAAGGCCTTATTGCCTCAGCATCTGGGAGTGCTGTCAGCAGACAGCCTTCAACTGTCCAGCCCTTTGGGATGGTTCAGCTGCAGAGACTTGCCACGTCCAGATTCATACCCCTTCCTAGGCCACCCACCTTCAGTGACTGATGTATATGACTGATGTATGTGGGAGTATAAAGGTCTGGCCCTCTCAGACCTCCTTGGGACTACTCTGAATGAACCTCTGTCTCCAGAGCTCCCTGTGGGGTCACTGAGGCTGTCCTTGGGACTGCATTTCAGCTCACCTTTCCCTAACCCTTCCTGCTTTCTCCTCCTCCTTCCAAACGGACTCCTTAATAAACACGCTCCATGCTAAACTTTCTGTTTCTTAGGGGACCTAACATGCAACAGCTTCTCCAAGAAACTAGAGCCAGAATTTCCTGTTATAGGAGTCACATGACTTCTCACTGTTTCCAGAGACCCTCTCAAGTGTTTCTGAGAAGTGTCAGGGCCCAGATGAAAAGCTGGGTGCCTTGTCCTGGTCACCAGGGTAGCATCTAGCCATTTGAATTTCAGGTACAGAGGACTGAAGAGAGAGGGTTAACCCAGGCCTGAGTTAAGTCCAAAGGTGTCAGATTCAGAATACAGATATCCTGCTTCTTATGCTTTGCCGTTTCCCTTTTCCCTTCCTAGTCATCCTTCTGAGGCCAGAGTCTGACTTGAAATCCTAATCTTGAACCCCAGCTTTAAACAACCTGCAAATGAGTGAGGCACCTGATTGAAATTTTCAGGCTCACATCTGATAACACCACTGCAGTGTGATTTTAGTGACTGAAAGGAAAAAACAAGACCAGAGCAAACGAATTTGAGTGCTTTTATTTCAGGTTGACTTTTTCCCCCTTCTATTTTTTATCAGTTACAATAAACAGTCACAATATGTCAGGGAAAAATAATCAACGCATCCATCAGAAAAAAATTTTGGTAGTTTTTAATATGATTAAGTATTGTATGAATACTAACAAATTAAAAAAAATCAATACTTATATATTCCAAATTTGCAAATTTTTCTACATCAAATTTTAATTATCTTTTAACTCTCTACAATCATTATATAAAGTAACTAAAAATATGATTCAGGATATATTTCTTTATAACAGTTTGAAAATGTGTGATATTGGGTTTCCAATTAGACATCTATGAAGACTTCATCTATGCTAACCACTTAATTAGAAAAAAATATTCAAAGTAATAAAATGTCTAAATATTTAGTAGGGAAAGCAATTAAAATTTATATATTAAGAACAGAATATATTGCATATTTAATCAGAATATATTTTGCTTCCTCTTTCAGCTAATATATTTTTCAGTCAGCCCCAAATTGAAGCTGTATGTTGTCAGCAATTGCTCAGATCACTCTCAGTATATAATCTGTTATATTAAATAACCTTACTTAGGTAAGTGTTTTAAACATTGTGGAGACTCAGGTTACCTCTTAAAGTTTTTAGTTATTGATTTTCAAATCTTTGTGAGTGTAAGCTTCTCAGAAGGCCAAGTATAATCATGTTTCCTGCCCAGTTGGTCTTTTCCTTTGATAACCACCCATGGTTACTATACCAGCCTGTTAATAAGCATTTAATGAGAAACTGCTGTGGGGCTGAGGCCACTACCAGGCCCTAGAAGCAAATAAAAGATTAGGTGTGCCTGGAAAAGCTTACGATAAGTTGAGTTTTCACGGGCGTAATAAGGCAGCATATGTTTGCTTAATTTTCATGTTTTTAAATAACATTGACAAGATGTTTTTCTAGGGGTAGCATTGGCTTTGACACCCCCTTAAACTGATTAAAAAAATAGTTCCCATTAAGTAATAATTTAAAAATGGCAAAATTTACTTGGAAGCCTATAGGATAGTCTTCTAGGTTTGAATATCCACAGATCACATTTACAACATAAAGTACTGGAACTTGTTTCCTAATTATTCACACTGTGTTCTAATCCTTTATCTTTAAGGATAAAGATCTTTTAAGAGTAAAATGTCAGGACATTTTTGTGATTTCCTCTAACTAGTAAGACAGGAGGGAGGTTCTTCGTGAGGATTTCCAACCAAGCCATGTACAACCAATCTGATATAGATCCTTTTCTTGCCACTGGAAGGCTCCTGACAGCATGCAAGAAAAATAAAGAACAAACATGACAATTAGTACCAACATAACATCATTAGCTATCTGAGCTATATAATAACAAGTAGCCTAAACCTTATATATGCCTCCTCCACAAAATGAAAGCACTGAAATTATTTTGAATATAGATGTTAAACTGAGATGTTTCTCAGATAATACAAATATTTACAAACCAGAAAAATAGGCCTGGACATTGTAATAGAATAGAAAGTGTGAAAAAAAGTAAAAGTGTTAGTGGCTCAGTCATGTCTGACTCTTTGCCACCCTCTGGACTGAGGCCTGCCAGGCTCCTCTGTCCATGGAATTCTTCAGGCAAGAACACTGGAGTGGGCTGCCATTCCCTTCTCCAGGGGATAGTCCCGACCCAGGGATCAAACCTGGGTCTCCTGCATTGCAGGCAGATTCTTTACCATCTGAGCCACTAGGGAAGCCCATTAGAATAGAGGCAAAGCATAAATAGATTTTCACTCTTTAAATAAAAAATGTGATCAACCAATACCTCTCCCCGTTTTTCTAGGGGTGGGGGAAGGATTTTTGCTAATATTTTAGAGCTCTTATTATATTTGGGAGAAATAGCTATTTGGGCTCTATCACCCAACTCAGGAGACCAGTCTATCTCTTAGATGAATGGTCTTCCAGTGTAGACCTTGCTTGAAGACATACTTACCCTTGTACCTAGGAGTTAAATCATGAGATATAAATGTGAAATTGCTGGTTTTCTTGTTTAGCAATGAATCTTTAGATAAGCATTCTTATTTCCAGCAGGTATGCCCCTAATATTTGTGGGGTGGAGGACAAAGAGTGGAAATGGAAAAGCCCACTCTTTTTTCTCCTGCCCTGGCCTCTTCCCACATGGTAAGGAGCCTTGAGAACATGCCATGGACTCCACATCTCAGGAGCAGCTATCCAGGGAAGGGGCCTGTGAACCTTGACCAACTTGGGGCTTAATTGGCAGGGAATTCCAGGGTCAGATTCCTAGACAGAGGTCTAGACAGGGAATGAGGGTTCTAGGTGTCGTGTGTCCTGGCCCTTTGGGTGGAGCATGTCTGGAGTAAAGTCCATATGGAGCCCTCTAAAGCCTGTGGGCCCCATTGTCTTAGGGTGGTATTTATTTTCCCACATGGTCCAAATTTAACTTTTCCACCCGAATAGTTTTGGGCTTTTATATTGATTAACCCATGTACCTGAGATTTCTCTGTAACAGTCTTAAATGTCTGCAATGATACTTACAGGACTATGAGATTAGCAGCTCTTGAGTGCTCCTGTAAGAGTTCGTTCAGTCGAACTTGGCGGTAACTCTGTGGACAACATTCAGATTTTGTTGAGGGCGGTTTCTCAGAATTATGAATGAGAATTTATCTTTTTTCCTCTAATTAGAGACAAGTAGGAAAGCCTCATTTAAAAAAAAAAAAAAACCTTTTCATTCAGGTTTGGAAACTTAGTGTTTTAGAAACTCGTGGAAAATATTAGAAATATAAAGAATAAGACCACTGTGTTATGTTGTAAGTTGCTAAGTCATGTCCAACTCTTTGTGACCCCATGGACTGCAGCATGCCAGGCTCCTCTGTTCATGGGATTTCCCAGGCAAGAATTCTGGAGTGGGTTGCCATTTCCTTCTCCAAGGGATCTTCCCAACCCAGGGATTGAACCTATGTCTCCTGCTTTGGCAGGTGCATTCTTTGCCACTGAGCCACCTGGGAAGCCCCATTGAGGTATAGTGGCTTATTAAATTCTAGAAAGAAAAAACAAGCAAGCAACATGGATAACAGTAAAAAGATGAGAATGGCCAGTGCTGGGAACAGGTTTGCTGTGGAAGAAACCTAACCTAATCTTGATACTAATTTGGTATGCTAAACACACAGATTATACCCTAGTCTAATCTTTCTTTAAACTCTTTGATTTTTACCAGCACAGGAGACTGGTTTCAATGAAAGAGTCACCAAAAGACTCATTTGGAAAAATAACTACATTAACTATTTTGTAGTGATGAGAGTAATATTTATTATCACATTTCACCGGTTCAGAAGCCAAAGCTTAGATAAGTGATTTGTTCAATTATATGAAAAGCTTTTGTTAGAGCTGGGCACTTTGTCACACAGAGTTTATGATTCTTAGCTCAGTATTTTTTCTACTAAATTTGAAAGGTTTTTAATATCTCCTGCTCTAATCTGTTCCAACTTCAGCTCCTAATATGGCTTATTTAAATTTTGTAATTTAGAGCTTCTTGAGGTCCTTTTCGTTGAATGTCTAATCCAATTCAGATGTTAATTCTTCTGCCTTATTCTTATGTCCTTGCCCTCTTCATCATCCTCACTGTTGCAACTTCATTCAGTTCAAGCCAGATGCAGGTAACTCCCGTCTTATTGTGTTCTCTAGAAAAGCTCACCATTTCACATCCATCCTACAAGACATTCCAGATCCAACTTGCATATTCAGTGTTCCAGTTACAGATTTTCTCAGATCCCTATGTAAGTTTTTATAGCTATATCAGGTTAAAATTCTTTTTATTGTGTCAAACTGTGAGCAATCTATATTTACTTTGCATATGTATTGACTGAAATTATTTTAGTCTGATGGGTCTGTCTCCTTTTCTATAAAATTAAATTGGAAAGAAGACTTCGCAATATGTATCAACAGCCTGTTTTCAACTTAAAACACTTGATTTTATACTAAAAAATGAAAGCAGTTTTCTAAATCCTCACATTCACTAATATGATTCAAAAAGGACTTGAAATATGCAGAAACCCTAGATCGCGAATAAGTGAAATTCTATAATAGATACATTACTTCTTGATCTTTAAATCAACCACTGTTTTCTTTTTCAGCTAGTTAGATAGCAAAGTAAAGATTAAGAAAGAAAAGTCCTTACCTTTTCCTTGACTGCCTCCAGTTCTGCATCTGTAATTTTCCACGGAGTTTCTCTCTTTAATTTCTCAGCAGTTGTTAAATCTTTGCAGCTTTCATGGAGACGATATGGTTCAATCATTTCTTCAAAGACTTTCCAGCTGAAATTGGAATTATAAAAGAGGCCTCACAGTGGGAAAGTAACTCATTATTTCACAGATACTCCAGGTGTGACTGGGTACGCTGGCTGCAGAATCAGAGCTGAATGTCATGCAAATCTTCTAAGAATTATCTTTGCAGGAGACTGTGAGTAAAACCATGGCTATCATAGTGCTTCCCTACCCAAGGAAAGACCTTAAGGGGTATGAGGCCTTGATAGCCTACTAGGTATTATTAATAAATCCTCAATATAAACACACAAACACATAGATGGTAATTACTCTGCAATTACACGTTCTACATAGTATAGTCAAAGGCACAGTTTTAACATAGACACTTTAGCCCATAAATGAGTTTCCATTTGCTTATTTACAGGTTCTATGGGAGATGTTCATGAATTAATGTAGGAGATGAACCAGCATCCCTGAGAGTTAGATAGGGTTGCCCTCCTCACCTTTAGCCCACATGGCAGCTCCCACCTTATGGCAGGAGGCTGTGGGTAGGTCGGAGAATAGTAAGTGAGTGAGTTTAATGGCTATAGAACAATCTGAATGTTTGCTGTAAATAATGCTGCCTTTGTCCTCCTGCTGTCTGATGTTGCTGCCTGAGATGTTCAAATGGCTATTGTTCAGGTGCACATTAGAGGAAAGAACAAAAATCAATAACATTTTAAAATCTGAGGCCATTTTAGAGCAATTAAGAAAAAATCATTGACTAGAAAATTAGGAGCAGTACCTCAGAACTGTAGAACATTTTAAAAATTGCTGAAAAATCTCATTCTTGTCTATCATAAGAATCTCATAAGATTTATTTTTAAATGATAGCACAAAACAAAACATAATTTATAGGAGTAGTTGTCTTCCCTATGCTACTATAAGATGATCTCAAATATAAATAGTTTTCTTTGGTTTTATATATCGTGGCTTACTTAAAACTTAATAACTTTGGAATGAGTGATAATTAGAATTAATGTGCTTTTAGGTTAAGGAATTAAAGCATGAAGCAATGATTTCAGTTTCCCAGATGGTGCAAGTGGTAAAGAATCTACCTGCCAATGCAGAGATGTAACAGACGTGGGTTTGATTCCCTGGGTTGGGAAGATCCCCTGGTGGAGAGCATGGCAACCCACTCCAATATTCTTGCCTGGAGAATCCCATGGACAGAGGAGCCTGGAGGGCTCCAATCCACAGGGTCACAGAGAGTCAGACATGACTAAAGTGACTTAAGTGAAAGTGAAAGTGAAGTCGCTCAGTCGTGTCCGACTCTTTGCGACCCCATGGACTGTAGCCTACCAGGCTTCTCTGTCCATAGGATTCTCCAGGCAAGAGTACTGGAGTGGGGTGCCATTTCCTTCTCCAGGGGATCTTCCCAACCCAGGGATCGAACCCAGGTCTCCTGCATTCTGGGCAGACGCTTTAACCTCTGAGCCACCAGGGAAATAAAGTGACTTAGCACAATGATTTCAGTGGTCTCATCAGTTTTCCTGATTTAGGACTTGCAGATGGAAGTACAGAGATTACTAAGGAGTAGTTTGTTCCCACCAGTGTGCTGCTGTTAACAGATTGAAGAGATACTTAATGCAGTAGATTTCTGATGCTTTGACTTATTCAGAATGGTAGACAACGAGTAGGAAAGAATAAGACTGATATGCCCAATTATTGTTTCAACCATGTTTTTTATCTGCTATTTCTCCCAACAGTGCTGTGCTTTTAGAGACCTTGGTGGTCATCAGTGCAGAGGTGCTGGTCTAGGAGAGAAGAGCCTGGGTTCTCGCTCCAGGTCTTCCATTGTCCTCCTTGACCTGGATAACCTAGCCTATAACAGGGGTAACAACGGCTGCTCAGAGCTGGTGTGATACTGATGCGAGTGTTAGTAGGATGATTTGGATGGCCATGCTCTGAAAAGTATGCAGTGCCCTGTACAAGCAAGACATTCATTTTACTCAACAACCATGGGACTGAGGTTAGCAGTTGACGGTTTCTCTGTTTAAGCTTTACATACAGTTATTTTGATCAGGGATGAGAGTTTTATTTGCCTCTCACTCCAGGTGCTTTTTGGAAAGACCACTTCAAAAATAGTTTCCTAAGAAATGGAAAGTGGAATAAAGATTGTTTGCTTGTCCCCCCAGGCATCCATACTACGTTTCTCCATTGTAGTTTGGATGAGAATGACTCTATCCTCAATATCAGCCAGTCAGCACAATTCTATCCCTTTTGCCAGCCAGATTGGCTAAGTTGGGCACATAAGCCAGGCAAGCTTGATCTAGCATTTCACTGACTGCAATGAGTGGCTCATAGCTTGGTGGTCCAAAGGTCTTTTTAGATTTCTATTTTGAGTCTCTATTAAATCTGCTCATTCTTATTGTTACAGTTGTTATTTAGTTGCTCAGTTGTATTTGACTGTAGCCTGCCAGGCTCCTCTGTCCATAGGATTTCCCAGGCAAGAATACTGGAGTGGGTTGCCATTTCCTTCTCCACGGGATCTTCTTGACCCAGGGATCAAACCTGAGTCTCTTGCACCTCCTCCATTGGCAGGTGGATTCTTTACCGCTGAGAAACTAGGGAAGCCCATGATCATTCTTATTATATCTTAAAATTGATTCTAGAATACTTTAAGTATTCAGCTCAGTTCAGTTCAGTCCAGTCACTCGGTCGTGTCCGACTCTTTGCGACCCCATGAATTGCAGCATGCCAGGCCTCCCTGTCCATCACCAACTCCTGGAGTTCACTCAGACTCACTTGAGAATGAATTCAATTAAAAAAATTAACTTACAGCTTTCCTGCCTTTCCCATCCTTGTTCCTCATAATAACCAGGTTAAACTGCATAAAAATTTCCCCTAAAATTCATATAAAATTTCTTCTCACACATTAATGTATTTGTTGTTTTTGTGATCACACTAGCATATTTAAACTAAATTATCTAGTTAATTGCTTCCAGTTTCTCTTTGATTTCTGTTTAATGATTGCTGTCTTTTTGGCCTATGACTTTTAATTTAGTCTATACAATAAAAAAGAATTTAGCCACAAGAGCTTTTCAGTTTCCCCGGCCCAATTGTTTTCTCATTAACTTAACTTTTTCCTCCCTTTCACCCTTACTCTACTGTATTTATAGATAACGTTTCTATGATAGAATGTCTCCATCAAGATTTACTCATGTTTTATGAGTAGTTGAAAGCTCTATTAAAAGCAGCTGAAGGACATTTAACATTAGCCTCCAACATGGAAATCATTGATGGTGAACTATTGCTAACATTGTGTAAAAATGAGTGATCAAGGAAGAACAGCAATCAGGAGATGGTTGTTAATGGTAGACCAGGGCTGTCTAGCCATAAGGCCCCTGTGAAAGCTGAAGTTGAGCCAGGGTTGTAAGGTTTGAGCCCTGGGCCTGGGGTTGCATCAGGCCACTGAAGAGTTCTGTTTCTCTTATTAAACCACTCCGAGGATTTGCCTTTTAAAAATTATCACAAAGGTTCCAGGTGTGGTCAAGTGTGAAAGTGTTAGTCACTCAGTCATGTCCGATTCTTTGCAACGCCATCAACTGTACTTGCCAGGCTCCTCTGGCCATGGAGTTCTCCAGGCAAGAATACTGGAGTGGGTATCCATTCCTTTCTCCAGGGGATCTTACCTACCCAGGGGTGGAACCTGTGTCTCCTGCATTGCAGATGGATTCTTTACCATCTGAGTCACCAGGGAAGTGGCCATTTGTGAGATTTACTGAATGACCAGTCTCTGTTCTAAAACTTATCTTCAAATACTGGAAAAGGCATCGCCAGCATCAGACATGTGGCTGTTTTATGAAGTAACATGGCATCAGTTACAGCCGAAACTGAAAAGAGAAGGATGGTACTTCTAGCACACCTCTTCTTGGTCACCTTCTGTCTTCACATCAGGATACATTAACTACAGTTATTCTGCTAAGAATGTTCTTTTTCCTTGCATCTTCCTCAACACCTTGATATATCACAGAGAAAATCTCCAGAACTGTGAAAATGAATTAATTTTTTTTTCCTGAGAAAGGGAAATAGATCTCTTCATTGTAGGATGCAGAGCATATGTAATCAACACCAAGTCAGAATGGTGTCTAAAGTCAAACTTAGAGACCAGGACAAAAGTACAAATGCCTTGGTCCTTTGTTTCTTATGACCGTGCATAGAGTTTTCTCCTTGAGAAGAGGAAACCATGGAACAAAGGTCAGGGGTACGAAGATGAAGCGCATCTAGGCTGTGATGGACACTCAAAGAAGGAAGAGGCATGGTTAGAGATGCAGCAACATCCTCCGTGATAGAACAGAAAGGATGGGTATACAGGTGACCATGGCTGCTGGGCAGAGACTAGTACAAAACAGAGGGAAGGATACAGGGACTTGGGTAGAAAAAATCATATTGATGGGTAAAGAGGCAAAGGATATAGAAACAAATTAATCAGCAAACGCAGACAGTCCTTAGCTGCTGCTAAGACAAATACCAGCAAGAAGAATTCAGTTACAAGAAGCAGGTGACTGACTGATCTGTGGCCAGCATTGAGCCAGGGCTTATAGAGAATCCCAGTTCAGTAGGGGACACTGTGACTACACTCTCGTTGTCGTTCAGTTGCTAAGTCATGTCTGATTCTTTGTGACCCCCATGGACTGCAGCACTTCAGGCTTCCCTGTCCTTCATTATCTCCAGAGTTTGCTCAAACTCATGTTGGTGATGCTGTCTAAGCATCTCATCTTCTGTTGCCCCCTTCTCCTCAACTATGCTCTAGACAACAGTAAACGGTCCCGTATTGGCAGAGAGCTGGCAGGCTGTGGTCTGGTGCTAAGTGGCACATACTGGGGAATCATTGTACCTGCTGTGTTATAGAAGAGAATGTGTTTCCTCCAATTAGAGCTATCAGATGAGCCTGTTTGATCACATTCCTGCAAGTGCCAAGGGGCAATGACTTAGGAGTTAAAATTCTTCAAATGAAATGTGCAAGGCTACCAGAGGTTACTGCATGACAACTTAGTTCATATAAAAATCTTAATTCCATTTACCAAGGAGAATGATAAATCTGTTCTTAATTTTTCTTAACTTTATAACTGTAGAAATATAGGAATGAAAGGCATTAGTGGTATTTATGATATAAGGAAATATTACATCATAATAATCCAGGTCAGCCCTGTCAATCCTAGCTTTCTTATTTCAGTTAAGACATTTTGTAAAGCTGTTTTAACTGACGCATAGCCTTAGAGGAATCATGAATACCCTCAAATGACATGAGGTTCAAGGTTGCCATTTTGTCAATAAGAATGCATCTTAAATCTGGATAATTTTCAGTTAGTTACTAAGTTCATCTGGGATAACAGTGAATCAGAAGAAGGATAGAGCAAGAAGGTTTGAGGAATGTGGAGTTGCAACTCATCAAGAACTACAGGAGGAAGGAGAAATGGTGATCAACAGGAATGAGAAGAGGTCTGAGTCTAGCAAGGACCTATGCCATACTGAGACCTTTGTATCTCCTGTTTCCACCCTTGGGGAACCATGCCACACCAAATCAAATGTACTAAACTGCATACAGATGCAACACTAAACATGATTTTGAACTGTAAACAATTGAAAATATTTTATAATTGTGAAGTCATTGCTCTAAATATTTTAATTTATGATCTGTTGTAATTTCCAGACAATCTTCTTATACCTCTGGGAACTCCTGTGAAGATCTAACCTACAAATTGTTTTCAAATACCATGGACTTCACAAATTTAAAAATTAATGAGGTTAAAGTGATGCTGTTTTGAAGGCATTTAAACAATTATTTCAATTTTTTTTTCATTTTAAAATTTTGGAACCAATACCTTTCCTTGCCAGGCTTCAGATAGTTTTAGAAATCCCCTTTGGAAAAAAAAAAAAAAAAGAAATCCCCTTTGGGGGCTCTCATAGGCTTCCCATTCAGAATGCCCCACCAGTAACTTTAAATAATGTAAACTTACCCTGACTGCTCAGGTCAGAATTTTCTGAGCCTATGCTTCCTGCTACTGTTACCACCATAGAAAGCATAACGCGAAAGGCAATTCTAAAATGCTAACTAAACGATGTTTCCGCAGTTGTTCTTCTCAAGCTCATCTTCACCTTAAAAACTTTTCCTTCCGTTAGAACCTGATAGCTCTGTGTCATGATTATTTAAAATCCCCTTTTATGTCATCCTATCAGGAAGTCACAGCAGTAAACCCGTAACATTTTAACCTTCTAATAATCAACACAAAAGAGGGGAGAGTTTACCATGGATAAACTGCATCTGGTTAAATATTCCATACCTTTCTTTGTTTGGCTTAACGTTGATGTCACCAATGACATGGATGTCTGCAAATTTTATCCTAAATTTGCTCAGAAGGGAAGCCATTCTGAAAATACAAGACAGAAATGCCTCATCATTGAATATTTAACTATTTTCAATCAAAGAGTTTTGTGTTTAAGACATCAAAAGCAATCATGTCTTATTTCAGCTTAGCTTTTGGACAAAGGCTTTGGTTAGTATTTGATTTCCACTGTAGCACTTGATGAATATGGATAAATGTGGACCAGATTATTCTACCAAAGGCAAAGAGAAATTTCTGTAGGTGCAGTCACTGGAAACAGCAAACCCAGCTCTGCATTCATGTTTCAGGGAAAAGGTTGTGGCACTGTCCACTCTTCCTTATCATTTGGGAAAAAGAGAACAAGTCTCAATACTTATTGATGATTGCTGATAATGTTTATAGAGTTACTGACAATCTACTGACAAACCAATAATTATTATATATTATATCATTGTAGATTAAAAGTTTTTCCCGCTAGCAACTGAACATTTTGATATAATTTCAAAGTTACAAAACATTATAAGAATAGTGTAAAGAAAGCTCAGATTCACCAGTTGTTTATGTTTTGCCCCATTTGATTTGTCATTCTCTTTTTCTCTGTCTACATCTCTCTATATTGTTTTTGCTTGCTGGCTTTCTACGTCCTACTTATCTGCCATTTTAAAGTAAGTTACACGTATCAGTCCCCTTTACCTCTAAGTACTTCAGTGAATATTTCCTAAGAGCAAGGACATTCATTCTCTTTTATAAACAGAGTACAGTTTCTGAAATCAAGAAATTTAACATGGATGCCCTGCTACTATCTTATCCACCAACCTTTTTCAAATTTCATCACTTGTCTCAATAAGGTACAGAGGCTTTAAGAAAATATAAATTATTGTAGACCTCATGTTAGTTTCCATTTTACTATAATTTTCTTTAAGAGGAATTAGATATATATAATAACTTTCTAAGAAGGGGGAGACAATGTGAAAAAATGACTAAGAGCTGAAGAATTGATTCTTTTAAACTGTGGTATTGAAAAAGACTCTTGAGAGTCCCTTGGACTGCAAGGAGATCCAACCAGTCCATTAAAGGAGATCAGTCCTGGGTGTTCTTTGGAAGGACTGATGCTAAAGCTGAAACCCCAATACTTTGGGCACCTGATGTGAAGAGCTGACTCATTGGAAAAGACCCTGATGCCGGGACAGATTAAAGGCAGGAGGAGAAGGGGACGGCAGAGGATGAGATGGTTGGATGGCATCACTCACTTGATGGGCATGAGTTTGAGCAAGCTTTGGGAGTTGGTGTTGGACAGGGAAGCCTGGCACACGGTAGCCCATGGGGTCGCAGAGTCGGACACGACTGAGCGACTGAACTGAACTGAACTGAAGAGCCAGTCATTATTTTGTGATTTCTGGAAGTAGCCATTCCAGGAAGGGCTAGGACTTAGGCATGCCATGAGGGACTACGGGCTGCCAAAAGTCATTCTCTGGATTTCCTCCAGAGATCTTTGGATGCACCACACTCTTGGCATGCTTGTTGCTCTCACAACTAGAGATCAACTCTCCATGACTAAATAAATAAGAAAGGAACAGACTTAGCACCATGGGACTTGGCTTATTTATTTATTTTAATCAGAAGAGTTACCAACAGTCACCCATTTAAACACTTTCAAACTACAAGTGAGAAACTTGGGGAGGACCCAGACAGGTACAGTAACTGTTGCAAAGCCCTGCGTCTTGTCAGTGGCAGAGCTGGGGCTTGGACAGGGTGCCATCTCTGTTCTCTTCTAAGTGTGCGAGGCTAGAGGGACTGCCTCGAATTAACAGGTTTGACTCTCCCAGAAGAAACTGGACAGAATTTGGACACAGATGCCTTCAGGCTCTTCCTTTCTTGGATGCATTTACTAGTCAGAAGAAAATAAACATTATACAAGATAATGATGCTCTCACTGAAGACTTGAGAAGGGCTTCCATGCCAAATGCTTGTTGAAAGCATTTGTGGAAGGGGATAGAAGGACTTGAAGACAATGATTAGAAAAATTACGCAGATAATTTATTGACAGAAGCCAAGCAAGCCTAAGGCCTAGCGTGGTGACTTTTTGTCTTTAAATTTATTGTGCCTCAAAGACGCTTAAAGTTTTTTTAAAATTAAAGCATTCAAGCAACAAACATCAAAAACGCTTCAACACAAGTGATAAATTACTTACGCAATTTTTTCTTCTTCAATGCGATTGATCTTCCCTCCAACATAGATTCTTAATTTACAGTCTTTCCATTTTTTTCTGAGAGTCAAGATATAGGGGATAAGGAGTATTAACCCTGAAAAAAAGAGTAAATTATGACAGAAAGGATGAGCATATCCAATTGAAAGGAAATGAATAGCTTTATATCTGTATTCATTCCCACACTCATAGCTCCTAAATAATTTAAATCTTTAGAGAACACGGAAATGTTATTCTTTAACTGATACCGTTTTCATATACCTTCCCATGCAGTTTGTTAAATTTATCAACAAGAAATTCTGCTCTCTAGTGTATATTCTGGAATTTTTTACCTCCATCATCAAACAACCACCAAACATCAATTGTGCCTTTTCCCTGCTTCTTTTTAAATTGGGTGCTGGCCTCCACCAGTTTCTGGTTGAACTCCCCAACGTGCATTGACTGGATTGTGTTAATGCTGCTATCTGTAACGAAAGAGAAAGTAGTACATCCATTTGTCTTTTGAGGAAAGAAACAAAATAACTTGCCAATAAATCTATTCAGGAAAATAGAAGAAGGATCATGACTTTGTGTTTTTTATACTTATGGGAAAATAGTGAGCCCTATTCTCCACAAAAGAAAATATAAAGGTCAAATCCCACAGTAATTTAGATCACCTTCCATAGTTCAGAGAAATTTGATATTGATCTTATGATTACCGTTTTTATTATAGAGTAGTGAATTTTTTCAGATCCTTAGTAATCTGTCTCAGTGCAGAATTATTATTTAGACATGTAGCAATGCTAAATTATCTGATACAAAACCCTAAATATCCTCATTTTCTTAAATTTCATATATAACTCAGGTTACAATATCAGATGTACTTAAAAGTATTAATAGAACATGTAGTTATTGGTTTTCTAGAGATAACCAAAGAATCAGAAGTATTCCTTCGCTAGACAATATGTTCATTTGAGCACAATTTTGGTACGAATTCCAGAAATGTCTGGATTATAAAGGTTGCTAGGGACCTTGAGCATCTCAACTCTCCATGACCCTTTGGTCCTAACATGGACCTGGCTTACTCTTCTGCTTTCTTTTCCTGGCATCTTGTGAGTCTAAGGTAAAGCCACTTGAGCTATTTGAATCTCTGCGAATGAGATGAAAAAGCCAGGAAATATGGATTAAAATTACCTCTTCTTGAGTTACAGTTAAGGGTGTACATAAAGTACTTAAAAATATTTTAATGCTATTTCCGCCCTAACATGGACACAGTGAAAGTGTACCAGGGAAGTAGGGAAGTGTTTACCAGAACCCTCATTCCTATTCGCCAGTAGGTATTTCTTTGCTACACCCTATGTATTATTTCTCATTTCCACATCTTTGAAAGTTGTGACTTCATTGCTCTATTTCAAAGCGGTAGTGTCAGCATCGTGCTTAGAGCAGAGCTGACAGCCTCGTTAGAGCTTCCTCTCTGATCTAAGAGGGTCTCAGGATGCTTTGTTCTGTCTTTTGCTGTTTCCAAGGTGGAGCTGGTCAGTTCTGAAGCAATTATCTCATATTGTTTCTATCTCAGGACTGCTAAAGGAGGAAGTAAATATCTTTACCAAGTGGACCAAACTCTGCCGCTACTTACAAGCAGATCAGAGCATCCAGAGGACTCCTGTATGAGTGCCTGGAGGCCGAGCTGGTCCTGATCTAGAACTCCAAAGAGTCCTCAACTGACAAAAGCCCAGAGCACTAAAGGGGCCTACTATCAGAGCTGTGCTTGAAAATTTAGGCATTGAAACAAAACATAATTTTGCTTTTCTGAACAATGAGACTTGTTGACTTTCAGAGATGTATGTTTTTGCTAAAAGTATTGTCATGCAGAAATGGGGTTCCAGAATAAATAAGTTCCACTTTCACTAATAAAGACCTTATTACTTCTCTCCTCCCCAACAGCTAGAGAAGAGTATGGGCTATGACTTCTACATTTTCCATTGCTTCTCAGGTTGTACTGTTGCACAGAGCAGATTCAATGGGTAGTTAATTCTTCTCATGACTACATCAAACAATTGAAAAGGAAAGATGATAGTAGTTAGCATCCGGAGGGTCTCATTCTAATATTTATACCTGGAAAGAGACTTGATGTACCTCCAACTTAAGATTCAAACACATCATTTTTCTAGAAAATGTCATTTTAAGGAAGGTAATACCTAGTAGGTTCTCCCCTAGGCAATCAAATATTTCTGGCACCCAAGGGTACCTCTAAGTATTTGAAGGGGAGAAATGTTTGGTTTTCTCATAATGCTATGTAGATATACAAAAATGTTGTATTACAGGTTAAATTTGGTCCTTGGGTCATAGTAGGAAAATAAGAAAACTGAACCAAACCTCTTCCAGAGTAAAGAGATGGCCTCTTTGAAAGATTGGGTCCTATCAACCTAGACCAGCAGCCTGCTAAGTCTCAATTTGGATCTTGCTACTTGACTTGGAGACCTTGCCAAAGAAGTACTATTTCCTGGGCTTTACACCAGTGAAGGACTTCATGAACTACAGGACTATTTGTGCGTGAAAGAAATGAACCTTAACATTCTAATTTTCTACCAGCAGAGGTCGCTATGGACCTCATGAAAAAACTGTTTCTGCAAAGAGAGCAATTTTCAAAAAAAAAATCAGTCATTTGAATCACCTATTTATAAAACTAATAACAAGATCTCATTCTGTGGTCCTCCATTCCTGGGATGTACACTGAACATTCAGAGATAAGTGTACCATCTAGCCAAAATCTGCAGGTAATTAGTGTCTATGAAGTTCCAAGTCCAGCATTCTGGCTTGTGATAAAGATGGTTTTGAAATTAGAATTCTACCTGGATCCCTTTCTTGCCTGTACCAGTCGACTTTCAGTCTCCTGAAATATCTGCAAGGTGTGTGTGTGTATAGATAAACCAGTTTCAGTATTAGGTCATGAATTTCTATCCCCTTTACATCTTAACTTAGAACTTTTTTTTTTTTTTTGCTTCTTATGGCATTCAATCTGCTTACCCACTATATATCTTAGAAACTAAATATTATTTTAAAACAGAGAGTTTTTACGGTAAGATGTTACAAAGGGGTGAATGTTGTTAATAAGTGACAATAGCTTCTACCTTTTAGCCATACTGTCTTCTCTAAGGAAATGTCTTTTAGTCCTTACCTACACACAATGCCTCCAGTATCTTAGATATTGACTACTGACCCCTGAAGATTCATTTTGGCTCATTTTGTAACTTTTCTTGTAAATCTTAAAAGCACTTACCTTTCTTAGGAGTTGGCTTAGTAATGTTCAGCTTGCCAGCTTTTTTAAACAAGCCTCGGATGCCTCCATTTCCTTCTTCACTTTCATTGTCTTTGATGGTGGCTTCCAAAGCCAGCCGCTCCTGTTCTAATTTCTCTAATTCCTCTGATGAAAGAAGACAAAAATCACTTACTTAACTCGGGACAACAAAGTTTCCAGAAACGGTCTTATTAATGATTTCAATATTGAAAATGGTGTGACTATGCAATTAAATGATTATTTATGCATAATATGATTTTTCTGAATGGTTTTTTAGAAGTAACACGTATCAATAAATTGTATTCAGAAAGTAACAACTAGCTCAGAAAACTGGCTCTGTTAAGTTATAATACATGAGGACACTGAGTTTTTTATTTGTGAGGGCAAAGGAGGAGGATTATTTAATGCCATCTTTATTTACTACTGGCAAAACAAGATACCAGATCCACTGTATGTAAGATCTTGTACACTGAAAGCTACTGATTTACTGATCTGAGCTACCAGATATTTTACAACTAGGAGTAACAAAATTACAGAAGTATGCTGGGTGTATATCAGACACACAACAGTGCCTCCTGAATTGAAACATGAAACTAGAGAATAAGAATTAAAGAAAGAGAACCAGATCTGATAATAAACTTACAGTGAAAAATATTTACCACCACCAAGTCTTTCCAATAAGTAAAATACTTTCTAGAGTGAGTGACCAAAGCAAAAGAAATAAAAGCTGACATTTCTGTGCACCTGTCAGAGTCCACATTACTAAAAAGGGCCTCATGACACTTGAGTCTGCAATAAGAGTCAAGCTGTATAAAATGTCCTGTCCAGGATTTAGACCCGTTCTCTAAGCTTTGATGTTGGGTCTGGATGCCTTTTGTCTTTCTTGGATTCTGATGGTGACAGAAAGTTCCTAGCTGCTAGGTAATGCATTGCATCCCTTGCTGGCCTCAACCCGCATGGATCAGGGCAGTCATATGACTGCGTTAAAGACTGATGGACATTCTTGCTTACAGTGGTAAGGTAAGAGTCTTGTCAGATCCCTTCATCTTCTTGCCTGCTGAGAACAGAACCTTAGAAAATGAGCTAGGTTTGGAGGAAGAGTAGAAAACCTAGATTCAGTGTTACAAAACACTGGAAGGGCTTCTGTAAATGTCAACCCTTGGAGCCCATTGCCTTTTCTTTCTGGGAAGTGAAGCTATACAAACTCTAGATTTATCAATTATGTACTAACTAAATCTGTCAGGACAGTCACATCCCTAGACGGTGCTGTTATTCAGCTACACAGAATTGTCTGGCCCCTTTCCAGGTCCCTGCGATTAATCTTTTGCCAGTGGCATGAGATTTAAGGTCAAATCATCCATGTGATTTCCCCAAAGCTTCAAAGGTTCTCAAGATCAGCAGCTATAGAAATCTAAGAAATAAGATGAATGGCATTAAAGCTTAGACAAGAGTTGCTTACGCCTGACTTTCGAAAGGTGAACACACGCTGTGTTGCACTGGGGTCCTAACCAATTACAGCTCTGCTGCTGGCTTCATGTGACATTGGGCAAGTCACTTACTTTTCCTACGCCTCTGATTTCCTATCTGTGAAATGGAAAATCATAACCCCTCGCCTTTCCCACTCCCTAGCTTTGCAAAAAGAATAAGCAACAAGCCCTGCATGGTGCTTTGTTGCTCCTTAGAGAACAAAGCAATGAGTACATTTCTATAGGCAGTGGATTTATGCAACTTCTAGAAATGGGCTTAGGCATGCAAAGCATATCAAGGACTTTGAGAAGCCTGGGAGTTATTTTAGAAGTTAATTATTATTGTACTTTCTTCGGGTGCCAGGGTCTATGCTGCATATTATTCATTCCCAAACAACTCTGAGAAAGCTACTATTATTATCCTCATTTTGTAGGTGCAGAAACTGAGGCTCAGAAAGTTTAGGTAATTTGTCTGATGTCACCCAGCAAATCACAGGGTTCCAGTGCAAAGGAGTCTGCTGCTGCTGCTAAGTTGCTTCAGTCATGTCTGACTCTGTGCGACCCCATAGATGGCAGCCCACCAGGCTCCCCCATCCCTGGGATTCTCTAGGCAAGAACACTGGAGTGGGTTGCCATTTCCTTCTCCAATGCATGAAAGTGAAAAGTGAAAGTGAAGTCGCTCAGTCGTGTCCAACTTGTAGCGACCCCATGGACTGCAGCCTACCAGGCTCCTCCATCCCTGGGATTTTCCAGGCAAGAGTACTGGAGTGGGGTGCCATTGTCTTCTCCGCAAAGGAGTCTGCTTGACTCCAAATTCTGCATGCTATGCAATGTGAAGACCTTCTGCTGTTGGCTTCTTGCTATTATTTCAGAGTTGTTTTATTAACCTCCAACTCTTTATCCTTAGATGAACCTAAACACTCAGGTACATGGTGTAATGCCAAGCTAATTCCCCAAAACTCTGGTTTCCTCCAAATTGCCATTTTAAATAGAAGACCCTAAGGATACAGGTACATATGGCAGGCTGCCCCAGAGCAGCAGCTTCACTGTCCTGGGTGATGGGCCCCCAACTGTCGCCCACTCTGTGGGGTATTGCAGGGGGTCGGCTGTAGGGTAACCTATTCTTTGCAGTCATCTGGAAGGCAAGTATTTGCTGAGCTCCTCTAGGGGCAACTGCAAAGTTTGCACTGGAAAGAGGATTCTTTTCCTTTTCTTTTCTTGGCAGGCTCCAGCATACCCTGTGATTAGCCACTAGTTGCCATGTTTTTTTGTCCTCTAATTTGGACAAAGGAAGGGAAAAATAAATTCTCCTTTGTAAAGGGTTCGGCTGGCTAAGTGAACCGGGAGCTGCTCCAATAATGTGCTCGGAAAGTATGTGCAAAGCCCATCCTGGAAAGAGCAAACTGCAAAATCCCAGGCCTGCGAGACAAAACCAGAATTTGTGTGAGCGAGTCAGATTCAGCAGTTTCCTCAAAGACAACAGAGACAGAGGTTGACAGAATCCATTCTAAAGGCTAAAGTCTGCCTGCTTGAACATCTTGGACTTTCAGATCCACACAGTGGTCACTCAAAGTGATTTTGCAAACTCTTATTAAAGTTAATTCTTAATTATGCACTTTGTAGGTGATCTAAGGCCTCCTTCTGTGCACTCCCTCCTTTTCTCTTTTCAGTGCTAAGTAGAAGTGACGTTTTGATTATCTTTTCTCCTGCATTATCTATGTGGCCCACCGCTTGCCTCTGTTTGCATGCGAAATCACGAGTAGAGTTTGCCAAAACATTTCTTTCAACTGGAGCACTGGCTAGCTGACTTGTAAAAGTGTGCCTTTAATCACCGGAGAGATAAGGCAAGGGAGTAGGAGTGGATAGATGTGATGATTGCCATAAGGCTGCCTGAAAATTACTCGTTTCATCACCGCTACCATGACCACCACCACAACCATGACATTGTGATACTCAGGATTCACAGTGCTCTTTCCAATAGTGCCTGATTTCATCCCAGCATGAGTACTAGGATGAAAGCAGAGCTAGTAACATTCTCCCCATTCCCCCCTCCCCCATTTTACTGTGATGGAAACTTGGGTTTAGAGAGTTCAAGTGATTTGATCGAGGTTGCACAGCTGGTGACCCCCGTCTTCTGTTTCCAATTCTAGTGTTCATCCCTCTACTGTCCTTCATCAGTAATCTGCTCTGACTTCCAATATCTCCCTGATGAAGCAATACCCAGTCTGCATGTTTTGAAAAAAAAAACCATCCTCAAATTTCTCAGTCAAGAAATTTCTATAACATTTCATATTTTAATAATATTCTTCTTCAAACTTTATTCCACTGACTAAACTATGTGGCATGGAATAGAGTTTTAAGATACGTGTCTATTGTAACCCCACTAATTTGTAAACTCCTGGAGGGTAGCTTATGTCAGATTTCATTTCCACCACTTATTGAGAGTTTACTTTGTGTGAAGTACAATGCCAAACACTGTGCAGCCATCATATCCTTTAATCCAAAACAACAAACCTGTGAGGTAGGTATTACGGTTATTCCCATTAGAGTAACTGAATTTGAATCCAGACCTATCTGATTCCAAAGCCTATGCTTAGGCTTCCCAGACTCCTGCTCAAACATTCTTAGATGTGTTCATGCCTCACTAGTGCCCATCACCGCAATCACTCAAGAATATTTTGCTGAAATAAAAGAACAGGTCAATTCTGTTTCATGTGGTGGAATACATTTGACAAAGTTATCTCTATAAAGGAACAAAAACAAGTGAAGAGCTGTCAGGGGTGGGGTGTGTATAGCGTGTATGCATGGAGGGTGTTGGTATAAAAGACAACGTTTGAAAGAAGGAGAGTTCATGCCTTGTACATAGTTACAAGAAGAGGGGCTGAGAGCAGCTAACAGTACAGATCAGGCTGGCACATGACAGAGGCAGGACATGTGGGATTAACCCTAAGGATGAGAGATGAGGAAAGGGCTCCCTATCCTGGAACTGGCCACCCCCTGGGCACTGGTACGACTAGGAATCTTGCGTACTAGATAGTTTCATATTATATCATATTTACAAAGCCATACTGGTTGGGAGAGAGAGTAAGAGTCTGCATTTCTCTCATGCCAAGATTAAGAGAATCCCTGGGGTTCTAATGATGGGGGAGAAAAGCATAGACTTTCAGGATCTATCCGTTGAGCGAGAGTTTCTGACCAAGGCTTCCTACATACCCCCAAACAGTTCTCACAGGAAGAACAAAGAGTGAAGCCTGAGCTGTAACCTCATGCAAATGCCAAAACCACTTGAACAGTAGTTGGTTTATTTTCAAGTGCTTTATAAATTGATTATATAGTAACCAACTGCAGTGACTATTTTGAAATTCAATTTAGTTGTCAAGATTGCCTCGAATGGTCTATTTCCAGTCTTTTTTTTTTTCCCTCTTTTAACATGTCTTTTAGAAATAGGCAGGATTCTACAATTGAAATTCAGTCTGAATCTTCAGGATAGAGAGTAGTCAATTACCTGACAACAAAAGAGCGAGCAGGGAAACCCACTGAGGAGTTGCGTACCCTCTGACTTCACAGCATCCTTTTTCTTTATTAATTATTAAATTATGATTCTTTCTTGGTCAATCAACTCAAAGCTGTAAATGCTCACATGAATCAGTGTGCCGTACCCGAGGTGAAGTTTAGCTGAATTGAAGGCAGGAAGCAATCCTGCCGTGGTCGCCTTCCAATCAAGTGATTATTTACTACACTGCCATCTGTCTTTATTTTGCTAAGCCACTCCATCAGACACAGCAGAATCCTCGCGCTCCAAGATGGTCATAAATCGTGCAGTACTTCCACGGAACACTTGACCGCAATATATTGCGAATCACGTCTCATCACCTTATTTCCTACCAGTACAATTTGGACTCTATGTTGTAGTTGGCAACTTGCTAAATACCCCTGGGAAGTGAGCAATATGAAATATTGCATTTTTTTGTGTGTTGTCAGGCAATAAATTAACTTCTTAAGAGAAACTATCAGCCATCAGTATTGGATGAGTTGCTGCAGTATACAAGTTATAATGCTATGAACATCAATCTTATTTACATAAAAAATTATTCTCCTCACATAAGCCTGTGACACAGTATAGAAATAATTGTCATTAGCTGGTAAATTACCTATAAAGTTGATTTCTATTCACTGCTTTATTAACTACACTATATGAGCACTCTGAATTGCTAATATTTCCTTTAAATTATAATCTGTGATGACACCGTGGTGTCGGTGTTGGAAAAGCTATGATGATAATCATTAACATATTGTAATGCAATACTTAAGATTTATCAGGCTCTTATTAAGCCCTGTATTACAGTATAATACAATGAAATGAAAGCTTATTTCTTCCAATTCAAAATCTAATATGAAGGTTGTGGCATAAATTACATAAACTTCAAAACAATGCATAGAAATGTGGGGTGAAGTTAATTTCTATTATTATGCCGCTGTTTTTCTGCAGGTTTATGTATTTGTGTAATGTTGTTTTGGTTTACTCTAGATAATTGGTACTTATAATTATTTTATTAGCATCCTACTGCATTTTTACTTCCTAAGAAGCAAAAATATTTCAAACATCAAAGTTGATATAAATCAGATAATTCCCTTGGGAAATTAAAAGGGGATGCAGTTCACTGCCAGGATTCTTTCAGAAATATACAGAATTTGCTGGCTATATTGCTTTATAGAACTAAATTGACAGGGCATTTTGGCAGATGGAGCAGTGAGGGGTGGGAGCCGCATCACATCTTTTAGCCTGAAGAGATCAACATACAAAGCAAATGTGTAATTTAATACAAATTATAGTTTGCATTCTTATTTTTTAGATGGAAAAACAGGACAACTCAAAAGGCAGGAAAATTAAATTAAAATGTAGAAATTAATAAACCAGGTCTCTTAGTATTAGGTTCTTGTGATTGTCCGCAGCGTCATGTTTATCTTACCATAGTCAAACAGCCCCTACACTGGGTTTTTTAAGGAACAGATAGAAACGGCTTTGTTCCATTCCTATCTCTCAGATTTCACCACTGCTTCTCGTTACGTAAGTCATTGTCCTCTAGTTCTCTTTTAAAAGGTAGAATAGAGGCTTCAAATAGACACAGGTTTGAATCTTAGCTCTACCAATTACTGGTGCTGTGAATTTAGTTAAGCCTCAGTTTTATTAGCTGTAAAATGGGGACAATGATTGTATTTGCCTGATAGGGGAGTTGAGGTGATAACTGTTGTAATACGTGTGAACATGAAGCATAACACATGGCACATAGTAAGTGCTCGGAAGTGTAGCTATTATTGCTATTAATGCATTACATTCTATTAGGAAGGACTATGAATTAATCATGACTACCACATAGAATTAGTATATCTGACCTGAAGATGTAAAAGGTCCATGAAAAAGAAAAGGCTGAAGGCATGAAAGATAACCTTAACACAACAATTTTACATAGAATGGATTCTACTCTGAGTTTTAAAGTTCTTCATGCAGAATTATAGAGTATACATATCAGATAGTGATTCTCCATCTTATAAAAATGCTTGATTTCTAATCTTCTTTTTCTCCTGCTCCCTTGCAACAAAAGAATTGTTACATCATAAAATTCACCTCATTCACTCATGGTCCCTTCTATTAGGATAAGACAGAGGTGAAATGGCAAAAAAAAAAAAAAAAGACTCTGAACCCATCAGCCACTTGCACTCTCAAATCTCTTGCAGGCTTTTCATTTCTGTGACCCTACCCAGCAAAACCCCGATCCTCTCAACCCCAGAGATCAAATGTCACTAGAGAAAAAGCAGACAACTAGCAAAATTACTCCAGCTTCACAGAGAGAATTGAGAATATTGTGAATGATCTTCCTCAGTTTACCACTCCTGCAAATCCACATAACTCTTCATCAATCCTCGCTTCTTTTACTCCAATTTTAGAAGATGAAGCAGTTTTCTTCTGTCACGCCAACTCTTCCATCCATGACCTTCCTTTGATTCTTCCTGCTCCTCCAGGATCTTATTCCATGGCCATCTCTTTCTTTACCCTCATCTTCACTCTCTCCTACTCTCTAGAACCCATTTCTTTTTTTCACCTAGGAATAAACACTTCTCCTATTCTAAGGTCTAGATAGACCTCCTCAACCTTATTCTTCTCCTTGGCTCCTAACAGTGGGCCATATCCACATTCTCTGCTTCATCATCTCACATTCTCTCCCTAACCCACTGCACTCTGGATCCTGTCAACACTGCTCTACAGACATTGTTCTAAGATTGTCTGTGCCATGTCAATTATATTTCCTTTGCAATTTACTGGTATTTATGCTGATGGTTCACATTCTGAGCACTCTGCTCCCATGACTTCCATGACAAGACAGACTCCTGGTGCCTTTTTGTCTCTGGTCACTCCTGGCTTGGTCTTCCTTTGGGACCTTTGTCTTGTGCCTTGGGGCTCTCAACTCTTACACACTTTTTGCGTTGTATTTTCCAGTGTCACAGTTTCAATTATCATCTTAATTCTGATGTTCCTTGTATTCGTTTGGTAGAGCTGCCATGATATATACCATATATATACGGGCAGAACACAACTGAAATTTATTTTCTCACAGTTCTAGAAAATAACACCAAGGTCAAGGTGTTGGCAGGGTTGGTTCATTCTGTGGCCTCTCTGGTTTGCAGATGGCCATCTTTTCCTTTTGACTTCATGTGATCTTTCCTGTGTGCTTGTCAGTGTCCTAATCTCTTTTCATGAGGACTCCATTCACATGGGATTAGGACCCAACCAGGGACCTCATTTTACCTTACCTATTTGATTAAAGACGCTGTCTCCAAATATAGCCATATTCTGAGGTTAGGACTTACAACATACAAATTCTGGGGGTATATAATTTAACCCAAAACATCTAAATCAACATCTCCAGTTCAGATTTGTTCTTTCAGCCTGGGACTATCTAACTGCCTATTGGACATTTCCAGTAGGATTTCCCGTAGGACATCTCTTCATTACACCTACTACTCTTCCTCGTGTGGTTCCCATTTCCACTAATAGCACCACCATTCATTGCCAGCCAAGGAATCAAGGAATCTTTTTCCACTTGTCCCTCTCTCACATCCCACACCTCCTATCAAACCCAAAAGTCTGCTTTTTGTACCTCCGAAGTACACTGTCCTTTTCTCTCCATCCCCTGAGAGGGGCTGCTCTAGTCCAGGCTGTCACCTGCTCTGACTTTGATTATGAAAATCTTTTTGATTTATATTTCTGTCTCTGGTCTAGTCCTCTTCAAGTCCACCCTCCATGTAACTGAAAGAGTAGGAGATCTAAGACTCAAATTTCACCATATTACTCCCTCCCTTCAAATCTCTTGGCGGTTCCTCATTGTCCATAGAATATGGTCCATGCTTTTTAATATGGCAAATGAGCCTTTTGAAATGAGGATCTTTTATCACCAGCCTTATATTTCACTATGATCTGCTTCAGTAATATGAATGTGCTTTCGGTTGTCCATATTCCTCATTCCTCCATAGTCTCATACCTTTGCTAATGCTCTCCTCTTTGCCAAGAATGCTGTTGTTCAAATTCTCATTGTTCTCTCTCCAACCATTGCCAAGTTAGCTCCTACTTGGCCAGAAAGCCTTCCTGGAGTTAAGTGCCCCTTTTCCCTTTTCCATAGTACCCTATTAATATACCTATTATCACACTAACAGTGCACCCATTTCCCTTACAAGGCTATGAATCCTTGTCGATACAGACTCTTAGTAGTCTTAGTCTGCCCAGCGCTGCAGTATACACCATACCTGGCACACAAGAGGTTACCCCCAAATATCCTCCTGTTGTAGTGTCATCTTGTCAGTGGACTCCATTGTGAAGTTCAGCTAAAGAGTGAGTCAAGGGTCAGAGCCCTATCCTAGTGTTTTACTGACTCTTTAGATGTGTCCTTCACTTTACACACAAGAGGGTATATTTATACTCTAAGATTTAACAAGGAGTTTCTGGAATCCTCTACAGGGAAAAAGCAGAATCACTAATCTGAATTAGTGTTTCTGTCCCTGACTTAGATTAGTGATTCACAGCATGATACATTCAGGCTCATTTACATATGAGCTACAAACCAGATCATAGACTCTTAAACAAAATACATGGGTTTCCAAGGAAATAATTAGTCTTCATTTTTTGAAACATCTTGCAAAAATTAATTTGGCAGTTTACTTCACCAAAAGTACTTATTTTTAGTGATACTAGGTTTGTGGTTTTGTGATGAGAAGACTGATAACTGCCCTGAATTATTCTATATTTCTGATGAGCCAGACAAACACCGCTTATGTTAACAATGAGAAAAGCACAGGGAAAGGGTACACAGCTCGTGTCAGAGCAAGAACGCTGTCCTGACAAGAGCTCTGTTGTTAGCAGGTTTTGTCTGTGCTGGGCTCTGCACTATCCCCTCGCACCTAGAATGATGCCAGGCGGGAAGGAGGTGCTCAATGAATATCTTCTTGGTGAATAAAGAAAGTACGTACCTTGCACCTGAAGAACCTGGGAGATGTCAAACCCTTGGCTGATTCTGACTATGACAACACCAATCTCAAAATCAAATGCATCGCTGAAAGTGGAAACAAAACGGTTAGCGATTTAAATGACTCACTTAGCCCTCAAGATTTGGACCCATACTAAACTTCTATGGATTTTAATGTAATTAAACTACAAAAATTTACTTTTGAACATAGCCAAGAGTTGATGCTTTTTCTGCTCGTTTGTTTTCCCTTTATGTCTTTTAAAAATGTATTCTGAGGAAAGGTAACTAACTCTTATTCAAACAATACTATCAACTAGAATTTTAAGATTAGAATTTTGATTATTTAAAATATTTCATTCTTTTCTAATGTAAACAAAGCTATCATTGAACAGAAGTTTCAAGGCCACAAAG
Organism: Bos mutus; assembly: GCF_027580195.1. NCBI lineage: Eukaryota > Metazoa > Chordata > Mammalia > Artiodactyla > Bovidae > Bos > Bos mutus. The sequence goes on along the minus strand of NC_091626.1, from coordinate 46,619,103 downwards.
ACCCTTTGAAATTATCAGCCAGACTGCGTACCCATTGAGGGGGAATTCTACAACATTTTTGACAGCAAGTTCCAACTTAAAAATGTCTCCAGTTCCTCTAAGAAACTTTCATTATTGACTTTAGAGAGACCATTTGAAGTAACACCTTTTCAGAGCAACTGTGTCCTGTTGAAGTTAGCTATTGTATCTTCTCTAAACTCAACCCAATGGAATTAGACTATCTAGAAAGGAAAGAAACACTAGCTCTTTTATCTCCATCCTAATAAAATACTTTTTCCCTCCCCTTAAATATCGAGCAGACCAGCTGGTACTTTGAGTTCATTTGAAATATTCTCCTTGGGAGTTCCTTTGTTTAATCTTTTATGGATCTGAAAGCCAAAGAGACTTTTCGTTTGGTCACCCTTTCCCAGAAACTATGGAGATATGCAAAAAAAAGTCTCTTGCCAAAGTAAACCTGAATTTTCAAATAGTAATACAAATAAGTTCAGTATAGTAAGAATATCCATTCAGAATTTGAACCATAAGTGAACTTCACTTAAAATAATAGATCCATTCTAGCAAAATTTCCACAAAGTAATATCCTGATAAATCCTGTTTCTAAGTGTCCTTGATTATAAAAAGTGGACAGTGTGTTCCACAAAAGGTATCTGAATTCTGTGTTAGGCAAAATTATCCAGGACCAGGATACTAGTATAATGACAAAGGTCCTTAAAAGTAAAATTTGGAAGCAGAGGATAAGGTCAGAGCAATGTCGTGGGAGAAGGACTTGACCCATCAAAAGCTGTAAAGATGGAGACAGAGGCTATGAGCGGTGGGAAGCCTCTAGAACCTAGAAAAGGCAAGGCTAGGAATTCTCTCCTAGAACCTCCAGAAGGGAAAACAGCCCAGGGAGTTGGTATAAGACTGTTTTTGTTTTAATCGAAGTATAGTTGATTTACAATGTTGTGTTAGTTTTCAGTGTGTAGCAAAGTGATTCAGTTATATATTGATATTCTTTTCCATTAGAGATCCAACCAGTCCATTCTAAAGGAGATCAGTCCTGGGTGTTCATTGGAGGGACTGATGTTGAAGCTGAAACTCCAATACTTGGCCACCTGATGTGGAGAGCTAAGTCATTTGAAAAGACCCTGATGCTAGGAAAGATTGAGGGCAGGAGGAGAAGGGGACACTAGAGGATGAGATGCCTGGATGGCATCACCGACTTGATGGACATGGGTTTGGGTGGACTCCGGGAGTTGGTGATGGACAGGGAGGCCTGGTGTGCTGTGGTTCATGGGGTCGCAAAGAGTCGGACACGACTGAGCGACTGAACCGAACTGTTAGCTTATTACAGGATATTAAATATAGTTTCCTACGCTATACAGTGGGACCATGTTGTTTATTTTATATATAGTAGTTTGTACCTACTAATACCAAACTCCTAATTCATCTCTCCCCTACCTCCTTTTTCTCTGGTAACCTTAAGTTTATTTTCTAAGTCTGTGAGTCTGTCTGTTTTGTAAATATGTCCATTTGTATCATTTTAGATTCCACAAAAAAGTGATATCATATGGTATTTTTCTTTCTCTTTTGGACAGTCAGACTTTTAACCTACACTTTTGTAAGCTAACACATTTGTGTTGTTTTAAGCCACTAACTTTGAGGTAATTTGTTATGACAGCCCATGAAAACGAATACAGAGTCTAATTAAAATTAAATCATACTTATGAATATTATGAAATTTAAAATCTTTTACTCAAACAAAATGGTATCAATAAAATACTATACTACTGTAGTGATACCCCTTTATGTTAATAATAATACTGTGCTTTAAGTCATTAAAAAAACAAAATGAAAAAGTTAGAGAAATACAAAATGGATATCTGACTGTCTTCCTTCTGTATTGACCCCATTTGCTGTGGTAATAAAATCACTTCACTTTATCAAGCCAGCTAAGTTTTATACTAGTACAAATTGATCCACCTTAACACTAACTTTTATTACCAATTATTAATTTGTATAAAAGCCAGGAGTCTCCCCAGCTTAATATTACTGGGTTTGATTATTTTGGTAATTTGAAATTTTAGAATATTTCAGATGGTAGGGGGGGTTGGAAGATGAACTCAGATAATTTTATATATCATTATGGACTCTTTGACTGAAGATTCACATATTTTTTCCTTTTTATTCCACCCCTCTTTGTTCCTAAAGATGAGGATGAAACCTTACTAAAGAATCAGGATAACAGAGTGTGGATCTAGTCCATTTCTAAGAATGTCTGGTCAGCAACTAACTGTGATTTTAAATATATCAAAAAGCTGTTTGCTAAGCCTGGCAAAATTCTGTCCCTGATCACCTGGTTTAGCTCTAACCTACTGACCTTAGAGTACCAGTTGGAGCCAGATAGCAGCACATGGCATCCAGATGTCATATGTTTAGGGAACACAGTTCAGGAGGATGCATTTAATACGTGGGTTCCCCACCTTAGGAGGACTGTTAAACGATTGTTTGATCAGTAATGCATATAATTTCAGAAGATGAAAATTATTTTCTTGTATTTCTTTTTAATAGAACTAATATGGGGATATTTTGTTGTGTTCCCTAAATCTCCCCCAAATAATGGTAAATGTGATGCTCATTCTAGGAGAGGCCGGAAGACAGAGCCTGGTATAAGAAGCACTGGGTATATACCTGCTTTGAAGGGGAAAGGATTTTTTCCTGTGTATTATGGAATCCTAAGTGCAGTCAGACTTCTTGGCATGTTCTCTACCCTGTGGTATGAAATCAGACAGAGGAAATATTCCACTTTCTGAGCTATTGACACAAAAGATGGCATTAGGCCTAGCTAATATCACCCTCCTTGAGACAAAGCTGGTTAAGTATTTTCAAGCCTGGAAGAGAAGCTCAATTTTCTAGAATTGTCACTGAGGACACCCTGAGTTGTTCTGTATGGATAGTATTTGTCTTCTCTTACTTAAAAGAAGGAACCAAGCCAGGTAAAATTTTGGGTATACATGTGCTTTTGAAGGTTGCATAGCATTGTGTTTGTTAGTTTAAACTTTGAACTTGGTTGGTCTTGGGTCAGAATTCTAGGTCTCTTGTAAAACTTGTCATTTTCTGCCTTTTACTTAATTTTTAATGTCTATGTCTCTACTCATAAAATAGAACAGTAATAGTCCTTACTTCAAAGGCTTCTTGTGAGAATTAAGTGGGATAATTCACGTTAAGGACATTAGCCTTGGTGCCAACTAGTCTTTTAAGGATTAGCATTATTATCCCTATCCCACGACTTTTTCCATTTTTAGATATTAGATGTCACGTGCATTTTAAACTCACTTTTTGCCCATAAACTAACCTTTACCTGTCAGAGGCACCTGCCATGTGGATCCTTGTATCACAAAGGGAGAAGTGAGGCTCGAGATAAGATCACTGAGTTGAGCACACCAGCCAACCCAAGATTCCAACTGTTTTGAAAAAGCAATTCCTTCCTTACCTAATTGTCCTCTCCTTTTAGTCCTGTAAATAGGTTTTAAGATTGTAACTCTTTATATTTACCTTTTTCTCTGACACTGAATTTCCGTCCCCCCCTACCCCCCACCTCTGATGACACGATTCCCTCAAGTTTTAATACTGGCAGTGTTTTTCCACTTTGCTAAAGAGTTCAGAGTACCAGGGGAACATCATCTTCTTGGGCAATTTATTCTGTACAACAGAGTCAGTTATGTACTGCCCTGGTTAGTGCTTTACAAACAAGAGCGCGTCTTGAAAGCCATCACTTACTGTATGATTCCCACATAGTTTTCAATCTCTGTCAGGGGAGCCTTCCTCCAGTTTTTATATCCAATCACCAGAGTGTTTGGTTTCATTCTTCCTAAGCCCGAGGCCTAAACAGAGGAGATAAACACATGGGCAATTCTTACCAGACCAGGAAGCTACCTCTGCAAATGAAAAATAATGTCCAAAAGAGCACTGAAGTAATGTTCTGAAGATTAGATTACATTTTAGTGCATGTCCTTCATGCCCGTACCCAAGCATAAAATAGAAAGATTAGTTCTAAATCATCTCAGCCATAAATGGATTTTAGATGACAGAAATGTAGCTTTTCTAAATTAGCAGTCATTTGCATTTCTTCTGATACACTCATTAAAATGGTTCAATAATTTAAAATCAAGTGAGGGCTGGCTTAACTGTTGGCATGCGTGTTGTAACTTAGTGGTTCAAAGCTCATTTCCACCTGCTATATCCATAATGTCATTAGCAATAAAATCCATGTTTGGAAAATTCCTATATAGAAGAATCACTGAAACTTCTACTTACATTTTTTATTGAAGAATAACTGAGCTATGTTTCCAGAATCTAATCCTCTTACATGACGGTATCATTAATAGCCATCTTCCATACCAGAAGTTTCATTCCCCCCATTAGATGACAGGATATGGCTTCCAGTTAATTAAATTTAATCGGGCAATATTGCTGAGCACCTATTCATTGCAAAGTGCTATGTTAGGTGCTGTGAGAGAGCAGGGAGACACAGTCTTTGGCCTGAAGGAGTTTAGAGTAAGATTGAGGTGACAGATACATACAAATAATTACATACAAATCATTAATGTGCAAAGGCAGTAAGAAATCACATGGACGTGTAAGGGAAAATTTCCTGAATGGTTTCTTGGGAGAGCTGACATTTGTTTTGGATCTGGCAGTTTGGTTAGATGTTGCCAAGTGAAAGTAAGGGGAGCAGCGGAAGTGAAGGAAGAATATTCTGGGTCATGGGAATAGTGGCACAAGTGACAAAAGTGGGACATTGAAGGGACAGCAGCAAGTGAAAAAAAGATAGGCACTGAGAGAGGGTTCCTGGAATAAGCTTTGCCTCCTCCTCATTTCGTGTGTTGTCCTTGGAAATGTACAGGTAGCAGAACAGCTCCTTAGAGCTGTCATCTGGCCCTTGGCATGGCAGTATGGATGTAGTGTTTTCCATGACTATGATTTGAGGACGTGGCCATTCATATCATAATTTTTTAGATGCAAAGAAGGTTTTATTCAAAATGGTATAGTTGTCAGTGCTTCCTTTAATACTACGCTGTCCTGACCTTTTTGACATGACCTTTCTTATTCTGTTTTTCTCTGAAGAAATTCATGTCAAGTTTTTTTTTTTTTTTTTTTGCAATTTCTTCTGGATTAATAGGTGAATTGTTTTACATGCCAGTGTCTTCCCTCTTCATGTTCTTATTCTGTATTTGTTGTCTCATTCCTAGTTGAGATTCTTATTATTTTACTAACCTTCCATGATAATTTTGCATTAAATGTGTAACCTTCCAACTCATTTAACCCAAGAGCTACTGAAAAATAACTTGCTACTGAAAGGGAAATCAGCATCTTGCAATGACATCTATTTCCAGTTTATCAAATTAGTAACGTGAAAAGAGGCTCATTGGTATTCAGAAGAAGGTAATAGGTTTTTCAGAAATGGTTTCTGTATATGTACAGCTACTTTGTTCTTTGGGGATACTAGAGACAGGAATGCAGCAAAAACTCTTATTCTCCAAAATATTACAATTTAATTCATGTGTTTTCTTTCTGGCCTGTAAACCCATCAGTGTTAACTGGATGCAATCCTGAATTTTGACACTCCTGTAGATGGCAATTCTGAAAGCTAAATATATCATTTAGTATATGTACAATCAGGTTTTTCCAACAATATTGAAGTCCAAATTATTAGAAAGCCAAGCCCTGCACTTTCTGAGGTTCTCCTGGATTGTTTTAGAATTCTCTGGCACTTTAAACTCAGAAAATCAGAACTAGGGAAAGATTCTATGTATTATAAAAGGAGAGGAAAGAATAAGGGAGAAAAGATGGAAGAACTGTGAGCTTTAGTGTTAAACCACAGAGATTATTACATTTTATTTAACATTCTGGAAATAATTAAGGAGGAGAGGGAGATTTTATGCCCAGGTCACCAGACATTTATTTAGTCCAGTCTTGCAGCTGCTCTCACACTATTTGCAAAAGAAAAAAGTAAAAGAATGCCTGACTTGAGCCTCGCTATATGCAGTATGAGATGTAAAAATAGTTTGAAGTTTTAATAGGATCTTGAATGTCGTCAACTATCAGAACAAATTTGCATTTCAATAAGTATGAGACAGAATATATGCTGTTGGCCAAAGGCAACCTCATTTTCCATTTCCAGTGTATCACTCATAGTTCACTGTAATAGAACCTCTCTGCTTCTGTTTTAGCTCTGCCTATCCCCAGGAATTCAAAATGAATTCCTTAACCATCTGTATTGATCTCTGATGCTCATCTGCCTAACTGGACAGTTCCATTTGGGAGCTTCATTACCACGGAGTGCTAATTGTCTTTAGCCTCTGTACTTATTCCCTCAATGCCAGCCTTACCTGAAGGAGACTTCGGACACCATCCCTGAAACAATCTGCTGCCACTGCTGCATAAAACGCCTTGATTTTGTTCTTTATAAGCCAGGCCTGCTTTTTTGCCATGCCACTGTTCATCTCTTTAACACACAGCTTGCGTGGTCCCTGTATGACACAATGAAATATTGGTTAGAAGCCCTGCTATTATACATCGCACTGCTGTTATTTTCTTTTTTTTTTTTCCCCTTTTCAATGCTTTATTTGATCAACATATTAGAACAAATACATTTTCCTTGAATGATACTAGGTGAATAATTTGAGAATATAATGAAAAGAAATATAAAATCTGGAAAACTTTTCAATGTACAGAATAAAGCTACAATTTTTGCTTGATAATTGAACTGTTACATGTGGGTAACACATGAACTTTTTATTCTCTAAAGGACAAAAATAGCCAGCAATGCCTTGTTGGGTTAAGAAATGGGAAAGAGGGGAAAACACCTCACTAAACAGGCTTCACAGACACTCAACCTTCTGGAAAGAATCTGGGCTGCTCACGTTACTCACTTTCCATGCAGAATGTCTAGATGTATTAGCACCAGCTTAATTAACTGCCTCATGTCAAATGAAAGAAAGAGCTGATGGCAGATGAGAAAAAATACAGAAAATGTGACTGATGAGGTTCAGGATAAATACACCATCAACATTTGACTCAATAGCAAGAGCCAGGGACTTCCTTGGTGATCCAGTGGCTAAGACTCTGCCTTCCAATGCAGGGGGCTGGTTCAGTCCCTTGTTGGGAAACTAAGATCCCACAGGCTGTGCGGTATGATAAAAAAAATTTTTTTTAATAGCAAGACCCACATTTATGAATACCAAGGAAGCCTCAGCTAGAGCCCAGTTTCAAGAAATGTGACAGTACTCTTGGGAGCCAAAATGTGGTGAGTTGCAGATCCTAGCAGGAACAATTACATCTTGATAATTCTATCAGGCCCATTCTTTGTTTTTTGATGTGGAGAAGACACCCTTGTATCACTTTTCTCTGTGTAATATTGACATTGTGTGTGCTCAGGCACTAGTCATGTCTGACTTTTTGTGACCCTATGGACTGTCGCCCACCAGGCTCCTCGGTCCATGGGGATTCTCCAGGCAAGAATACTGGGATGGGTTGCCATGCCCTCCTTCAGGGGATCTTCCTGCGCCAGGAATCAAACCCACGTCTCTTATGTCTCCTGCATTGGCAGGCAGGTTCTTTACCTTTAGCGCCACCTGGGAAGCCCAATGTAGACATATTCCTACTCAAATTAACATTTGCCATTACTCAATAAAGTTAGTGGAAATAGATGTTCACATACCTATGGCATAGGAAGAACAGGAGAGATTAAGAGAGAAGGAGGCAGGTGTTGTGGTGGTAGATGAAGCATTTTAAAATTTCAAGATCTGAGTTCTGGAAACTCATTTTAATTAAAGTTTCTGTTGTTTCTCCTTCCTTAGAGGTCCAAGCTAGTTTTATTCTTTGCATGTTTCAAGTCAACCCCAAGAGTATTTCTGATTATCTACCGTGTGCCTGACAAGGGTACAAATCTACTATTTTCCTGAAAAATCCTTTCAGTTGATGGAAATATTTTATTGGATTGTTTTAGATTTCTTACTAACCACCTCAGATCTTGGTAAAATGCACTGAGTAGAACTGAAACAGGGCTGAAGATTCTGCGTTTCTAACAAACTCCCAGATGACACTGATGCTGCTCATCCTCAGACCATTCTTGGAGTCATAGTCTTAGAAGGTCTTGGATTAGAGAGAAAAGGCTTGGTATGTATGAAAAAGATACCAGGTTTTTGATCAGATATAACTGGGTTCATTTGGCCACTCTGGAGGTAATTAATGATGTCTGAGCTTTGATACACTACTCCAGAAACAGGGATCAAATAGCTATCCTGCAAGGTCATTTCAAATAGTTATGATAAAGTATCTGGAATGACGTCTGGAATGTTGTAAGTTCTCATCCAAAGTTGATTTTTATTATGTTAAATAAGTGCTCACAATCTCAATTAAGTCCCAGACCTAAGTTCACCGGTGTTCTGCAATAGAGCTGAAAGAGCGCTGAACTGGGAGCAGAGTGTATGGCTTGGATCTGGCTCTGAAACTGACTAGCCGATACCCTGGGTGTGCCCTTTGTTTTCTCTTGATTTGGGCTCTACACTGGTAGCTCAGACAGTAAAGAATCTGCCTGTGATGCAGGAGACCGGAGTTCAATCCTGCATCTCTAGGGGATCTTCCTAGTGGGCTGGGCTGATCCCCTGGAGAAGGGAATGGCTACCACTTCAGTATTCTTGCCTGGAGAATTTTATGGACAGAGGAGCCTGGCAGGCTACAGTCCATGGGGTTGCAAAGAGTTGGACACGACTGAGTAACTAACACTTTCACTTTACTTTCACTTTTATAAGAATAAGAAAATTGTCTAGGCCATCACTGTTCAGTATGATTAGCCCTTATCCACATGTTGCTATGGAGCGTTTGAAATCTGGCTGGTCCACATTTGGCAAAACTAATACAATTATGTAAAGTTTAAAAAAAAAAAAAGATGGAAATGTAAAACATTCACTGGATTTTGAAGCCTTAGTATATTAAAAAAAAAGGAATGTAAAATGTCTCATTAATGTTTTTATATACATTGAATGTTGAAATAATGATCTGGATGCATTACATTTACCTGTTTCTTTTTACTTTTCTTGATTGGCTACTAGAAATTTTTAAATTACATTTGTGGCACATATTACATTTCTATTATATAACACTAGATGTAATTTGGGGTCACTTCCATTTTAGTATTCTATTTAAATTGGGTCAGATTCTTTTTGTACATATTTTTACTAGAATGCTTTCTAGAACATAACAACATATTAAAGCAGTTTGGATAACTTACTTTACAGTTAAATAATAAGAACTTCCAGTGAAGATGGAGAAGTTACATAGGAAGGGTAGTTATTAAACCAGAAGACCTAGCCTGGGGAAAGATATGTCATTACAGATCAAATTTTGCTCAGGATCCTGTCAATGCATTTCAACCACTAGTACTTCTTGGGATTCTAGACACCATCAATGGCAAAAGAAAGAAGAAATATTTTCTTCAGGGAAGCTGAATGGTAACAATAACCATGAGATAGAAGAATAACCAACAGCTAGGAAAGGTATCAGACCATTGGCATATTGAGTTCACAATGACTTTGAACCTCTGGGGAAACTGGCATTTATTTAAATAAATATAGCTTAATGTATATCTATTAGTAATAAAAAAATCCAGATTAAACATTGATTGTGATGGAGAGATTTACTTTAATGCCTAAATTTGCTGTATTGAGAAGTTATAAAAATATTTCATGCAGAGACTCTGTTTGCTAAAAGCAATTACATTATCCTTGTAGCACACTTATTAATGTGAGGCAAGGCTATAATACAGACATAGTATGGGAAAAGTGAGCTAACAAAAAGGTAAGACATGTTGGAATCTAATTTTTCAACGTTCAAATACGTCAATAGTTACAAAAAATGGATTTTATCACCCAATTAAAATATTATAGAGATTAGCTCAGTTAGGAGTCAAAATATGAGTATATAAGTTAATTCAGGATTTGAACAAAGAAGCTCTTAAAATTTTGTATATATTATGACTTTGTCGTTGATAGAGAAAGGGTTAAAGGAATTCTAATTATTTAGTCTGGAGAATAAATTCATGTGACACTACTTCAAATAGATGTATATTATGAAAAAGAATTTGCAAAGGATTTCCAATATTACTGGGCTCAAATACAGAAATTTGAGTCAAATGTGGAGTTCTTTCCAACTCTTATATTTTAAAACATCAAGGATCTTTTTGCTCTGTCTTTGCTTTCATTGCCTCTCTGGCTGGAACTATGGGAAAGAAAAATTTTCCCTTTCTGATTTGGTGTATATTTTAACTTGTCATGATCCTAGTGCCCACTTACAGGTCACTTCATTCTCCCTGTATTTTGTCATGTCATTATTTTATTAATATCGTTACAGAAACTCAATGACTAATAAAGAATATGTGCATCTAAAAAAAAGCTTTTTCCCTTTGATGGAGGTGAAAGTTGAGATTAAAAGGATGATGATAGAAGAAAAAATGATAATTTTAGTTTTCCATGCTTATCTATGCTTGAACTGCCCTCCATAAGCCACAGAGTTGGGTTATCTTCCCTTGACAAGAGAAGAGATTCTTTGAATTCAAAGAGAGTTTTAGGTTTTATTAAGATATTTTGTAAATTTTATGAAAAAAAAAGAGAAAGGGTAACAGGGTGAAAACTTGTTAAAAGGGGATCTACGTAAGGAAGTTGGTCCAATGTTATTCCTTTTCTTTACAGTGAGAAGAGAGAACAGGACAATCAGGTTTAAAGAATATAATGAGCAGGCAAACATTAATCAAAATAGATCTACATCTTTGTATACATAGGTGAAATGACTAGAAGAACACCAATCAAAGTCAGATAACATTGCCTTTTCAGAGGAAGAGAGCCATGAGGCTGAGTGGCTATAAAGGGGACTTTAGCTTGATCGGTAATGTTTTATTTTATTTAAAAAGTGAGTGGAAGCATCTAAGAAAAAGGTTAACTGTTGTTAATTAGAGAAGTAGTATACAGGTGTTGTTTTACTGACTATAGTTTCTTCATATGAAATTGTCAGTGTTCAATGACTTTCAACACACAAAAAAGTAAATTTCATGTATTTAAGCTAATATTTTTCTTAATGCTTCAAAATGAAAAATAGAAGCAAGCTTTACAAAATCTTTAGTTTTCAGCCAAAACAATACAGTGTACTTAATAAAAGATGCCAGTAAACTTGAAAGCCCTTTGCAGTCCTAAGAGAAACAAAATATAGAAAAGAGGCAAGTGTTGCATTTTTGGCAATAATGACTTTATCTGATGAGCATGTTAAATCCCAGATCAATTGGGTCTCCTTTCCATCTTTAATGTATATTTGTCTTTTATTTGTTTTAGTAAAAACAAAACAAAACAAAACCTACCTTTAAATGTAAAACTAAGAAGTATATGAGTAAGTGACAGCTATGCCTAGAAACAGCATGCCTTCTCACATGATGAGCTGTGTGATTTTTAAATTGAATAGTGTACTCGGAGAATTGATGGTGGTGGTGGTTTAGTCACTAAGTAGTGTCCAATTCTTGTGACCCCAGAGACTGTAGCCCATCAGGTTCCTCTGTCCATGGGATTTCCCAGGCAACAACACTGGAGTGCTTTGCCATTTCCTTCTCCAGGGAATCTTCCTGAATCAGGGATTGAACCCATGTCTTCTGCTTGCAGGCAGATTCATTACCGCTGAGCCACCAAAAGGGCTCAGTAGTTGTGGAATACGGACTTAGTTGCTCTACTCTTCCGTTTGTCAGGGGTCAAAACCATGTCTCCTGGCATTGGCAGGCACACTCTTTTACCACTGAGCCACCAGGGAAGCCCCACTCAGAGAATTAAGGGGACATGAATCCAAACTAAGCTATCTGCAATGATTACTATCTCTCCAGCTACTATAAATAAGTGAGGAAACTGACTGACAAAGAAAGGCAGTGTTTTTTCATGCCGCTGAACATATGGTACAATTAGTGGAAATCACAACCCTTGACTTCATATTTGCCTGTTGCTAAATGCACTGAGGAGAAGGCAATGGCACCCCACTCCAGTACTCTTGCCTGGAAAATCCCATGGACGGAGGAGCCTGGTAGGCTGCAGTCCATGGGATCGCTAAGAGTCGGACACGACTGAGCGACTTCCCTTTCACTTTTCTCTTTTCATGCACTGGAAAAGGAAATGGCAACTCACTCCAGTATTCTTGCCTGGAGAATCCCAGGGACGACGGAGCCTGGTGGGCTGCTGTCTATGGGGTCGCACAGAGTCGGACACGACTGAAGCGACTCAGCATAGCATAGCATAGCAAACGCACTGAAGATGGCTACACTCAGAAACATGAGGTGATGCTCGAAGGTGGAATCCTACCCCTAGTCTTCGTGTGGTGAAAGGAGTAAAGCACACAAGAAAAAGAAAATCACACATATTGAATAGAAAGCCTCCTGGGATATATCACTAACTTATTATAAGGTAATCCAAAGGAGAAAAATAGACATTATTTTAAGTAACCAAGCCGGATTCCTTAAAAAATATCCCCCAGTTTGTCCTGATGAAGGGTCCCTCTTCTGAAATCTTTAAGTTTTGTAGAAAAAGGCAAGAGGTAGGCAGAAGCTCTGACGGGTGAGTGGAACATTAGTTGAATAGTTGGAAGGCTACTGGACTTGGGACCCAGCAAAAGTATAATTCTTAATTTCAATTTAAGCAGTTTTGAGGGCTACAACATCTAGTCCCTTTAAAAATACCTGTCTGCAGGATATGGCAGCTGGGGGTCATGTGTTTTCCCACTACCCACCAACAATGAAATGCCTATGAGCTCCTCGTCTTGCCCCTTACTTGGAGGAGCAGATGGCAAGTAATTGGAGGTCAGCAGAGGGATGGAGCACAGAGCCTGCTGCCCTGTGACTCGTTGGGAGGGAGTGCGCATCTAACTGTTCAACTTGATCAAGTTGCTGAATAACTAGAAGTCCAAGATCCAATCCAATGTTTGGACCTGGTTTCGCTAAGAGAGGGTATTTTAGGTTTCTGTTGAGGAAGGTATATTTTCAGAATGAAAATGGCAACAATTGTATATCAAAAATATCCCATGATAATAATACCAACAATAACAAATAAAATTAATTGAGCATTTACTGTTTGACAGACTCTGAGCTGAATGCTAGAAAGCTTATCTTCCAGAATTCTCATGACCCTGTAACAAACACAGGTGCTGTCACCATCATTATTATTCCCATTTTATACCTGAGAAAAATTAAGGCATAGGGAGGTTAAATTGTGTGCCCAAGGGAATCCCAGCTAATAGGTGGCAAAACAGTGATTTAGAACTTAACTGAGTATCTCAAAAGTCCATGAGCATGAGCTTTCTAGAGTTAAAATTTAAACTGTTATCTCTCAACCTCATTGTTACCATTTAACCTTTTCCACAAGGTCGGCCTAATCACCAATCACCACGTCTTGGAGAAAAAAAAATGTCATGTTGACTTTCCCTACATCCCTTTCCATCTGTTTCTTTGTAAAGATGATTGAGGAGTGAGCATGAGTTGAAAAATGCTGACAGCATCTGCAGTCTCAGGAGCTCACAGAAAGTAACTAACTGAAAAGTCATTAACTGATACAGTGACTATTTTCTGTCCCAAAGAGAATCTTAGCACCTGGGAGCAAGGCTCTTGGGCCTTACTCAGAGAGTAAGTACAGTAATGTAGGAAGTAGTCTAATACACATGTCAAGCAACCAGGGCCATTAGAGGAACAGGCTTAAGTACCTATCTCACATGAAATGTTATTCCAGAACCATACTCTTTTATTATAGTTAAAGCAGCAAAGGGTTAATTTGAAGTGCTATCTCTTAAAAAGACCTTGTGTCCCTTGCCAATATATGACTGTTTATACCCTCAGTTCATTTCTCCACTCCTAGAGATATTTTATTGGCTTGCTAAACTAAATTTTCTCTAAATTACTAGAGAACAAAAATACCCCAAATTGCATATTTCACCAAAACTGGCTTTGGTGTTATATTGGCCAAAATGAAATCCACTAATCCAGGGCACCAAAGTTGATAATATGGGAGTAGGGTGCTTGATGAGATTTTCTAAAATCCTCTGGAGTCCCTGTTGGTCATTATTGAACCTGTCAATCTTATGTAGTCAGTAGGATTCCCTCTTCCCTCTATGGGATAATTACATTGAGTTATATTATTTGAGTTACTATCATATAAACACTGAGGAAAGAGAATATGATCGACCAGCTTGCTTCATATTGCATTTAGAGTATTGCCAAGTGTTAAAAGATGCTTAAGTGCTGGTCACCATGACATGTGGTAAATTAACCCCTGCATCATGGGACAGTCGACTGACCTCAGCTAGGTTACACAGCTTCCTGGCCACCCTATTCCCTGACAAGTATTGGAAGTTTAGGGAGTGGTATCCAACTCTAAGGGCTCAGCTTCCTGGTGGCTCAGCTGGTAAAGAATCCACCTGAAATGCAGGAGACATGAGTTTGATCCCTGGCTCAGGAAGATCTCTGAGAAAGAAATGGCAACCCACTCCAGTATTCTTGCCTAGAAAATTCCATGGACAAGAGGAGCCTGGCAGCTACAGTCCATGTGGTTTCAAAGACCTGGACCAATATCCCGACTCTGCCACTTCCTTGTCCTGTGACCCTGTGCATAATTGAATTTTCCTGAATCTCACTTTTCTAATCAGTGTAATGAAAATGGGGCTTCTTTCCCTTTCTTCCTCACTAGACTGTTATGTAGACTGAAATAAGAAAAACTGTAGGAAAATACTTTGAAGAATAGGTAAGTATGATCATAATACATTGACACTGCTGAGGATTTTGAGTGGTGTGTGTGCATGACCCAGAGGGAGAGAAACAGGGAGACACACACACAGTGTGTGCATGAGAGCACACTGTGAGAATACAAGTAGAAGTAGGCTCATTTGGAGGACTTAGACTTATTATTTTGTTAAAATATTAATGCTTTCTTCTCACTTTAGAGAGTAGTGATAGTGATTGGTTAATAATTACTGTTAAGTGTTTAGCGTCTACTTTGAATACCTCCTGGAAACAACACCAGTAAGTTATTCTTAGTCTACCACATACTTCCTGAACAAAAAGGAACTCATTCTGCTTTGAATGTTTATCTAAGGCATGGAAAACTTGGTTTAACTCCCTAGATATCTGTAGTATCATCAAGTTTATTCAAATATTTAATCTAAATTCTACCTGCTTTCATTTAAGGCCATAGCGTCTGGCTCTTCCTCATCAGTTAATCTACATAATAGTGCTCTCTAGCTCATTCTATCCTTTCATATTTCTGAGAATGGTTATCACCCCCCAAATATTTTCATTTTATTTATGAGCTGGCTCTCTTTTTCTTGACTCAAAGGCCATCAATGGGAAGTATTATCATTTTTAGTTGGTCTCCTGTGAAATCTGAAACACACTTTATCCACTCATTTAAGTTCAGGATCATGGGCCCCTGCTAGTCCTTGGTATATGAATGAAGGAAAGGGGTCCTGTTCTAAACTGCATTACCATTCTCCTATCACTGCACATACCTGCTGGGCTCCCCTAAGGCAACACAAATGAACAAGTAGGAAAAGGCACCTTCAAGGGATGAAGTGGCTCTTACCACAAAGACTTCACAGCAGATGCAAAGGCCACTGTTCTTGGTAAAGGCATGAGTTATATCCAAGAGAGCAGGTCTTGTCATGGGTCCCCCTGTTAAAACAATGCACTGGGGCCTGAAAATGGAGAAGAGAAGATGTGAGAATTGATCATGACAAGAAACCTGTGAGTCCAGAACCACCCCCAGTGGAATGGGCTAGTACAGAAGGCTTGGCAAGATGGGGCAACCACTCTCCTAAATATCTCTTGAGTTTCTCACTAGAAGTCCTTTTTTTATTCTTCTTTTTAAAAAAGAAGTATTTATTTATTTGACTGCATCAGGTCTTAGTTGCAGCTCATGGTATCTTTGTTTCAGCATGTGGGATCTTTCACTGTGGCACACGGGTTCAGCTCGTGGGCTTCGTTGCTCCCCCAACATGTGGGATCTTAGTTCCCTGACCAGGGATCAAACCCACGTCCCCTGTGGTGCAAAGTGGATTCTTAACCACTGGACCACCAGGAAGTCCCTCACTAGAAGACTTGAATCATCGTGATTTCCTGCCAATCTTGCCAAATGTGTATTTTTAGTTTAGTTAGTGATAGTAAGCATGTAAAGTAAGGAAAAGGTCCTTACTGTCCCCCTGTCTTTTTCCTCTGAACATGACCCTATCCCAAATCCTCAGTACAACCTGTCCTTCTCCAACCAGTATATTCATATTATTTTCCTTCACCCTCCGTGCAAAGCTTGTGTTTTGAAGTTCCACTTAAGATATAACCAAAGAAGAGCTTAAAGTACAACTTCTCCTAAGGGAATTCAGTAAGCCACAAAGCCTTAAGCTATATGGAGACAGAAACAACAATTAAAGTGTGTGGGGATTTGGGGACATCTCTCTGAAATCACGTCACTGAGATCCCCTCTCTATCTGTACATGGAAGGGGAAAGCCAGCACTAGGAGAATTTAGAGTTGGGGGTGGGCATAGCTCAGAGTGGAAGAGGAGAAGCGCTCATTCACAGGAGGTGCTGTTGTGAAAATGTGGCAGTTTTGTAAGATTACCTATCTAAGAATATATCCCTAAAGCGTATCAATGTGCATTTGTCTCCCATAGAGGGAAGCTACTTCCAATGGAAATGACACCAGGATGCTTGAGAAACCAGTTTTACCTGAAGTTTTTCACATGGTCTTCCACTGTGGTTAGTTCTAGAGCATTGTCTAAAGCGCTCACGTAGGAAAGAGCCTGCGTGGAGGAGCCCCAGTTCACATCTGTGGACAAAGGAGAATTTGACATAAAAGCACTGAGCTTCCCTCTGTATACTGTGAATATTTTTATAAGCCATTCCCTTCTTTGATTTTCCTTGGCTATGTCAGCAGTGACAAATGCCCAAATTAGAGAAACATAATGTAATATTTCCTAGAAAGTGTGTCCTTCTATGAATCTTTGTGAATTCTTAGAAGTGAGACCTCTTTTTCCAGCTAAGGATCAGACTCTAGTGTTGCAGCCTGAGAAAACTTACTCAGTGGAAGAGGCTGTGTTACAACCACACTGCAGAATCGTCAGCCCCTAAATAAATCCAAGAGTTCTTCACAAATTCTTAAATTGAAAAGAAAAGAGGCATTTCTGCATACATAGACAGTATGTAGCAGTCTTTATATTTTGAATAATGAAACTGAATAACTTAGGAATTCTTACTTCTGGGTGTCCATGAAGAGGATCAATCTTTAGCAAGCATTTTAGTTTGATGTGTTAAGGACCCAATCTTCATAATAAGAGAGGAAAATACTACCATGCCCTGACTTAAAAAATTAAGTGTTAGATGAATCCTCTACATTTTATAAGAAGTCCCTGATGGGAATGCATAGATTCACCCTAGACGGCAGACAGAGCCATCTCCCCAGTCTTGCTCAGAACAATAAGGAAAATGATGAGAGATAATTATCTGGGGATAAAGCAGATTAATATTGATTAAGTATTTACTATGCATCAGGAATTTAGCATACCTTAAGTTATTTCATTCTTATAAGAACCCTATAAATCAACTGGATATTTATATGCAAAAAAATCAACCTTGAGCCATTCCTCACACACCATATACAAAAATTATCTCAAAATGATGAGATATACATTAAAAATCTAAAGCATTAAAACTTTTAGAAATAGTTTGTAATTTTGAATTAGGGAAAGAGATTAGAAGCAAACAAACAAACAAACCATAAAACATGAAAAATCAGACTTTAGAGGAATTAAGAATATCTGCTATTCAAAACAAACTGTAAGGAAATTAAAAAACAAGTTACAGACCTGTAGAAAACATTTACAAAAGATGTACTGTGAAAGGGTTTGTATCCTGAATATACAGAGGTCTTACAAATGAATAATAAGAAAACAACTCAAAACATAGGCAAAAAATTTAAACAGACACTTGACAAAAGAAGATATCTGGATGACAAATAATATGTTCAACATCATTAGTCATTGGGAAAAATTGCAAACCAAAGCACAATAAGATAGTACATTATATCTTTAGTACACTACATAATTAGAATGTTTTTTTTTTTTTAAAGAAATCAACTGACAATCATATGTGCTGCCTAGGATGTGGAACAACTGAGACATACATTTATTGCTGTTAGGAATGGAAAATGATGCTGCTACTTTAGAAAATAGTTTGGCTATTAATTATGAAGTTATGTGTACCTTGTAATCATAAATTCCACTCCTAGAGAAATGAAAATATAGGTCTACATAAAGCCCTGTGTGTGAATATTTACAGCAGCTTTAGATATAATCACTAGATATAAATACAATTAGATATACCAGGTTAGATATAATTCTTCAATTAGTGAATATATTAAAAAAATCTTGAGATATATTCATATAATGGAATACTACTCAACAACAAAAAGGAACAAACTACTCATACATGTAACAACATGGATGAATCTAAAAACCTCATGATAAGTGAAAGAAAGTATATATAAAGGCTACATCCTCTATGTTCTACATAACACTCTGGGAAAGGCAAAGGTATAGGAACAGAAATCAGAAAAGCTGTAACTAGGGGCTAAGTTGAGGGGAAGAAATTGACTGCACAGAATCTTTTAGCCATGATGGAAATGTCCTCTCTTTTTTAAAAAAGATTTATTTATTTTATTTTTTGGCTGTGGTGAGTCTTCATTGCCACGCACAGGCTTTCTCTAGTTGTGGCAAGTGGGGGCTACTTTCTGTTGCAGTGCATGGGCTTCTAATTGTGGTGGCTTCTCTTTGGATCTGCTGGCTCTAGGTACTCAGGCTTCACTAGTTGCAGCACGTGGGTTCAGTAGCTGTGGCTCCTGGGCTCTAGAGCCTAGGTTCAGTGGTGGTGGCATATGAGCTTAGCTGCTCCGTGGCATGTGGAATTTTCCTGGACCAGTGATCAAACCGCTGTCCCTTGCATTGCAAGGCACATTTTTAACCACTGGACCACCAATTCAGTTCAGTTCAGTCGGTAAGTCATGTCTGACTCTTTGTGACCCCATGAACTGCAGCATGCCAGGCCTCCCTGTCCATCACCAACTCCCGGAGTCCACCCAAACTCATGTCCATTGAGTCAGTGATGCCATCCAACCATCTCATCCTCTGTCATCCCCTTCTTCTCCTGCCTTCAATCTTTCCCAGCATCAGGGTCTTTTCAAATGAGTCAGCTCTTCACATCAGGTGGCCAAATTATTGGAGTTTTAGCTTCAACATCAGTCCTTCTAATGAACACCCAGGACTGATCTCCTTTAGGATGGACTTGTTGGATCTCCTTGCAGTCCAAGGGACTCTCAAGAGTCTTCTCCAACACCACAGTTCAAAAGCATCAATTCTTCAGTGCTCAGCTTTCTTCACAGTCCAACTCTTACATCCATACATGACTACTGGAAAAACCATAGCCTTGACTAGATGGACCTTTGTTGACAAAGTAATGTCTCTGCTTTTTAATATGCTGTCCAGGTTGGTCATAACTTTCCTTCCAAGGAGTAAGGAACTTTTAATTTCATGGCTGCAATCACCATCTGCAGTGATTTTGGAGCCCCCCAAAATAAAGTCAGCCACTATTTCCCCATCTATTTGTCATGAAATGATGGGACCGGATGCCATGATCTTAGTTTTCTGAACACTGAGCTTTAAGCCAACTTTTTCTCTCTCCTCTTTCACTTTCAAGAGGCTCTTTAGTTCTTCTTCACTTTCTGCCATAAGAGTGGTGTCATCTGCATATCTGAGGTTATTGATATTTCTCCGGGCAATCTTGATTCCAGCTTGTGCTTCATCCAGCCCAGCGTTTCTCATGATGTACTTTGCATATAAGTTAAATAAGCAGGGTAACAATATACTGCCTTGACGTACTCCTTTTCCTATTTGGAACCAGTCTGTTGTTCCATGTCCAGTTCTAACTGTTGCTTCCTGATCTGCATACAGATTTCTCAGGATGCAGGTCAGGTCTGGTATTCCCATTTCTTTAAGAATTTTCCATAGTTTGTTGTGATCCACACAAAAGCTTTGGCATAGTCAATAAAGCAGAAATAGATGTTTTTCTAGAACTCTCCTGCTTTTTCAAGGATCCAGCGGATGTTGGCAATTTGATCTCTGGTTCCTCTGCCTTTTCTAAAACCAGCTTGAACGGCAGGAAGTTCACGGTCCACGTATTGCTGAAGCCTGGCTTGGAGAATTTTGAGCAGTGCTTTACTAGCGTGTGAGATGAGTGCAATTGTGTGGTAGTTTGAGCATTCTTTGGCATTGCCTTTCTTTGGGATTGGAATGAAAACTGACCTTTTCTAGTCCTGTGGCTACTGCTAAGTTTTCCAAATTTGCTGACATATTGAGTGCCACCAGGGAAGCTCTCTGTCCTCTATTTTGATTGTGGTGGTAGTTACAAGACTGTAAATTTGTTAAAACCTATAGACTGTACACTACAGGGGGTTAATATTAATATACATAAATTATGTGAACGTACTGTGTGTGGAAATACTTGGTATACTGGGTACCAAGCCTTGTGTCGAGAACTTTAGGAGTCTTTGTCTCTCTTGAGTCCCTTCATGGCCCATTGAGGTTGATACCACTAAGCCCCATTTAGCAGAGAAAGAAATGGCAACCCACTCCAGTATTCTTGCCTGGAGAATCCCATGGACAGAGGAGCCTGGCAGGCTACAGTCCATGGTGTTGCAAGAGTCGGACATGACTTAGTGACTAAACCACCACCACCATACCTGTATTACAAATACCATACAGTAATAAAGAAAAACAACAAAACCAAGCTCTTCAAAATAGTTACTACCTTCTCTTTTCTACTATACTTGTGTAGGAAGGGTTAGGAGCATGTGAGGGTGGCCGAGGGTCTGTCTGGCCCCTGAGACTGGACTGCCGAATACTGTACTCCTTAATCTCTAGCCTCTCCAAGCATCAATCCCTTTCACTGGGTCTAAAGATAACATCTGAAGTCCAGATCCAACTGAATGATCAACAGCACCTTCTTGCTGCTCCAGATTCTTTAGCATGACATTTAGGTGTCTTGTTTACCTGGCCCGACCTACTTACCTTCCAAGGCTCACCTCAGGCCCCTTCTCATCATCTGAGGACTCCATCATGCTAAAGGCCTTTGGGTATGCTGCGCTTAATCACTCAGTTGTGTCTGACTGTTTGCAACCCCATGGACTGTAGCCCACCAGGTTTCTCTGTTCATAAGCCTTGGCAATCCTTAAATATGCCTGATACTTGCACGCTTCCTAACTTTACTCACACTCTTTTCTTCTGCTTACAGTAGCCATCCCTGGCTCCATCTGATTAACCAACCCCTAGTCTCTTGCCCCTTTTTTTTTTTTTTTTTAAGTAGAGTATTTGTTCATTCAACAGATATTTATAAGTACTTACTGAGTGACTGACCCTGGGAATAGAAGCCATGAACCGGGGAAGTTTTCTTGGACAACGCTAATCACAATTAGAGCTTCCCTGGTGGTAAAGAATCCGTATGCAATGCAGGAGACTCTGGGTTGGGAATATGCCCTGGAGAAGGAAATGGCTACCCACGCCAGTATTCTTGCCTGGATAATTCCATGGACAGAAGAGCCAGGTGGGCTACAGTCTATGGGGTGGCAAGGAGTCAGACTTGATTTAGACTAACAATAATCACGGTTAGTCACTTCCTCTCCTTTTTTCAGTAACTTGTTCATGTCACTCTCACGGTTCTTGCTATACTGTTATATAGTTAATTGCTTATATGTGAGTCTGTGCTACTTGAGGACAGGGATTATATCTCATTTATCAGATATAGAAGGACTATATCAGTGGAAAGCTTATGGGGTTTGGTATCAAAACACTGTGGTGGATTCATTTTGATGTTTGGCAAAACTAATACAATTATGTAAAGTTTAAAAATTAACTAAAATTTAAAAGAAGAAAAAAAAAGTTTATTAAAGGAAAAAAAAAAAACACTCTCATTAAAATATCAGCTGCTTCACATCCTGGTGGTCACCTCAGTGAGTGATCACTTCTTTGAACTCAGGTTTCTTCATCTCTGAAATGTGACCAATAATACCTAACATACAGCACTATTGTGAGAATTAAATGGTACACAGTATACAAAAGGTGTTCAACAAGGGTAACTATTGTATTATCATATTACATTATATTATTAATATCCGCCATACACATGGCCCACCTAAACACAGGAGGTGCCACATAAACATGTGTTGAGTGAATGTATAGTTAGAGAGTGCTTAGGAGACCCTCTCTGTACAGTCCTTCTTATCCTACCTGGCTTCTTGTAAGTCACGTATATATAGAGGAAGAACTCAATGACGTAGGTGATGACAGCTGCCCACCAGTTGATGACAAACATGACCGCACAGCACAAAACGGCTCCAAAGAGAGACACCCACATGTTGTAAATACCATATGCAGGTCTCCATCCTGAAATTAAAAAAAAAATCTATGTGCACAAGAAAAATTTCCACACTATACCATCATACCACTGTGTAGTTTTAGACTATAGGTAACATGGTTTTTTTTTTCCCCTAGCATAAAAAATCAGAACTTTTAGGTCAAGTTCCTAACTCTGTTATTAGTTTTCTGTGTCTTGGTCCCTGGCTTATGAAGATGTAATCACACCAAAAAGTAATGCTGTGAAATGTAGGAAATGTGTCACTGGTGGTTCCTCTACACTTCCTACATGCCAGGATTTCTTCCCAAACAACGAAACCCTAAGCATCTGGTATCCATGTCATCAAGAATTGAAAGGAGGCAGGAGAGATGGAAAGAGTGGGGAACAGCAGGGCAGGGGGACACCTTAGTGGCTCAAGAAAGAGGAGGTTAAGATAACGGGCTTTTTCCTGCAGAGAAGGCAGAGCAGCCATCAAATATCATCCGCTACTTCATGCTAGCTCTTTTTTTACCCTAAGAGGATCATGCTTGCCCTTTCAGAAATAATAATCTATGGCAAAAGAGGGAGAAATTTTTCTGCAATGGCTTTTTAAACCTGATATACTAATATATCATGCATTTTGCAATGAAAATATACAGTGAGAAATATTTTCATACATGCACTGGGGGTTACTGTGTTCTATTAGTTCCCTGAATTGAAAGAAGCTGGGAGACAGTACAATCAGGGTAAAGAAGCTGTGACTTGAAGGGCACATTTGGTCTGTGGGTAAAGAATCCGCCTGCCAGTGGAGAAGACGCGGGAGATGCAGGTTTGATCCCTGAGTCGAGAAGATCCCCTGGAGAAGGAAATGGCAACCCACTCCAGTATTCTTGCCTGGGAAATCTCAAGGACAGAGAAGCCTTGCGGGCTATGGTTCATGGGATTGCAAAGAGTTGGACACTACTGAGTGTCCACACTCACACACAAAGTATATTTTTAAATTTGGAGTTGCCAAAATACAACAGAGCTTTCTTTCTTCAGAAGCAATTTCCAAAATGGCCACAAGATGGAAATCACACTACAAGAACATCACTGGAAATGCATTTATTTTTCTCTGTCTGTGTGTGGGTGTTTGTGTGTCAGAGAGAGAAAGAGAAAGGAGAAAGAGAGGGAAGGAGAAAGAGAGGGAAGGAGAAAGAGAGAGTCATCTTTTGGGTTTGGTATCCATGTTATCTCTGTGCTTTTCTAGGCTTCCCCTTTTCCCGCTTCCTCTTTCCTCATTCCTTTCCATTCTTACCCCTGCCAACCTCTATTACTTCACTGTGTTTTTAAAAAAGGAACACAACATGGCATGGAAGCACACATTTCTGGGATCTGTCATCTTCACTGACTAGAACCTCCTGTTCTCTGCTTAAAACAAGGCAACAAAACAGAAACAAAAATTCTTCTGTAATCTTCTGGAGCCTAGTGGCCTTGAGTAGATGAAGGCTCCCCTTCCATCTGTATTTTGGCAGGAGGTTTTCCTAAGGAGGTTTGAGTTCCTGGCATACCCTAAAACGTGAAGATGTGTTTATATCCTTAACAAAAGTCCTGGTAGTGAAGAATTTTCTACTCTCTTCTGATGGAAAGGCGAAAAAATTCGAATGGCCAGTGGAAGCAGAGAAGAGGTGAGAGGTGACAAAGATAGGGGGAGGCTCTTTGGTGTGAAATTTCGCACCACTTTAAACAACAGTCTGAGGGGTGCAGGGGTGTCACCAGCTTCAGTGTGAATCGGCACTGACTGCACTCAGCAGGTGATTATGGGAACTACTCATCCTTCTCTTCTGCACCGTGGGCAGAAAACAAATTGACAGTAAGAAAGTTTCAAATATATACATTCATTCCACTTCTGTGGTCACTTTCACCCTGGAAATAAACAGTGGTGTTTTTCTACTGCTGCAATAAATGTGTTTTCTCTTGCAATGAATAATTTATTGCCGCAGGAGAAAATTGACTTTACGGTTGGTCAAAAAGGCCGTTGCTCAAATGATTCTTTTTCTATTTCAGAAGTCGCCCCCCAACTCACCAAAAGAAAGTGAATTACACTGCCCACTAGGATATAAGGAAACATATAAACACAGATTCAGTGGTTTTCACTGACTTATTTCATCTTGTTGAGACGAACGAAGTGGTTTGCTTTGGTTTATTTTAGTTTTGAAAAGTCAACTTACCTGGAGATTTGGCATAAGAGGCATGAAAGCAGGAGAAATTAATAAGTGCATATGAGGCCAGGAAAAAATTGGAGATGATGGGAGCGATGGTGTTCAGTTCCGCTGTGAAGGAAGCAGAATTGAGTATGTACATATGAGTGATGAGACCAGGGGCTGAACAGCTGTTACAGTTTGGAAGTTTGACTTTATTTGGAAATTGAAACCATAGCTAGCATCTGTCAAAGTTTAAGAAGGTTGTGATTTTTCTTTGGGTCTGCACTCATTTGAAATGTATTTTCAGCCAAAGTTTCTGTAAAGTAAGAAACAAGAAAACTCACCAATAAAATAGACAATCAAGATCTCTACCCACAGAAAATTCAAGTGGAAGTGGATAGAAAGTTTGGAAACCAGATGACAAAATTCCCTGTAGCTATTGCAGAGGTACCAAATCCAGGGCTCTTTATCTGCTTTGTATACCATCAAAGGGTTTCTTAAGTGCTTCAGTATTAAAGAATCCGCCTGCCAATGCAGGAGATGTGGGTTTGATCCCTGGGTCAGGAAGATCCATTGGAGAAAAAAATGGCAACCTACACCGGTATTCTTGCCTGGGAAATCGCATGGACAGAGGAGCCTGGTGGGCTACAGTCCATGGGGTTGAAAAGAGTTGGATATGACTTAGTGACTGAGCATGCATAGAATCAAAATGTTCTACAGGGTGACAGGTTAGTTAAATACCTGTACATCAGAACCATCTAACAGGATATATCTCTGCATATACCCAGCTTGCTCTCTCTGACTTTCAGAATTTTTGTTAGTCATTCCTACTTGTCTATATCTCTAGAGAGTTTTACCTCTGAAGGTTTGCTGAAAAAAAGTTTTACCTCACTAGGTAAATATCCAGTATGGTTAAATCCTAGCTGGGATGTTTACTCTATGATATAAAAAATAATTTAGAGATGTTCTCATTTATCTGAAGATCAGACAGCTATCACCTTCAGTGAAGAAGATGCAGGTGGAAGCTGGGTGTGACTGTAGAACATGGATGCCAGCAAGAATGTAGGCAAAAATAGCTGTCGCAAAGCTGGCACCATGAAGCTAAGCTACTGGGTTCTGAAAGAGTGACATTTAAGACTATTATTTAATGTATACGATTTTTAAAATCTGGGGCTATTTGATCACTTAACTGAAGTCTAGGACAATAATTGAAGTCTTAAAGTTTAAATTATAATTGAAACATATATACACATAATTACTTTTTCATTTTTAAAAAATCTAACAAACATAGATTTAAAAAAAAATTAACCAAAAAGTGATTATGTGTAGACATGGAGAGTCATATGTTCCCCTCTTCAACCTTGTGGAAATCTTATGAGGATGCGTGAATTATAGTCACTTCCTGAGTTTATGGGATGAGGAGAAGCCCTCGTTGTTCAGCACTACTGCTGAATCTGACTCTGCCTGTCTATGCATAGTTACTGTCATCCTTGCCTTCTGCTCACCTGCAATGGTGGTACCTTAAGGAGGAGTAAGGAATGTGCAGGCTAACTTTGAGGTGTGTGTCTCTTTGAGATTATGTAGCTGTTTCTATATTGCTTAGGGAGAAAGAGCCAAGGTAAGTGGTTCTCAAATATTAGTGGTCTATGAATTTTGGGAACTTGTAAAAATTAGGATTCTTTATCACCAGAGATTCTAGCTATGGGATTGGGTGTGACCAATCCACAATTTTCCAGATCCACAGGTGACCACATTTTGTGGTCAGCAGACCACATTTTGAGAATAGACATTTCAGCTCTCCTGCTGGTGGCCAGAAGACGTAAGGACAGGTGGCAGCTGGAGGCAATGTGGGATTAGACAGTATCAGGCAGGTCAGAGGAAGGAGTCAGTTGCATTTGGTTGGATGGATTTCCAACATTCAGATTCAAAGAAGAGATTAAAGTCTGAAGCCCACCTCAAGTCCTCCAAGGCCCTCCACACACAAGGATTTCTCATATCCTTCTTAGATTGCAATATTCCCAAATGCAGTATTAGACATACAACAGATACTTTCTCAAGGTCACAGGAAAACCCTATGAGTAATCGGAAGAATTTGTTGGCTTTCAGTAAGAATAAGAAAACTACAAACCAATAAGAATGAACGCCATGGCTATAACAAAAGTGAGAAAGTATCCTCTAAGGGGCTCATTGTTCTTCCCATATCCCTTTGCAAAGAACTGCAGAGCTTTGTAGATGTTGTCCTTGCACAGAGCCTAATGGAAAAGAGGAGAAATTCGTCATTTATATCTATGCAGAGTCATTTTCCCTGGGCTATTCAAACAAGAAGATTTGGGGAAAAGACAAAGTGATACACAATATGAACACAAGTTAACACTGCAGTTTATCATTCTTTATATTATTTGAATCGATCTCGACTATGTGGCAGACATAGCGTCGGAGCCAGATGCAAACATTAAACTGTTTCAGAAAATGATGGAAAATGATCACCGGTGAGAGCAGATATCTCAGGGGGAGGGAGAAGCACGTGCTCTTATGCCTGTGTCACCTGGAACACTTTGGGCGCGCTGACGAGGGAGGCCAGGGCCGAGGAGAGTGTTGCAGAAAAGATCCCAGCAGTGATGAGGGGGCCAAACCCTGACACCATGCTCATGACCTTGAGGAGAGAGGTTCAAGTAAGGAGACTCATCCAACAGAGTTAAAACAAAAATTTGAGCCAAATTTTAATGCAAATGCTTCCCTTTCCACTTTCTGGGGTTTCGGAATCTCTTTTGTAAGCTAATTGCTTCTAATCAGATGTTTTCCCCCCTGCTTCATTCTGAGTTCTTAATAGTTGTTTTTTTCAAAATGGAAATGCCTTTGTTGTTGCTGTTTTTGGATAAAAGGAACAAATGCTCACCACAATATGTCCAGAAGATACTGGAAAGAATAAACAAGGAAATTATTTCAAGAATTTTTATATTTTTCCCCTCTGTCCTTTCTGGGCATCTGTTTCTTGGTCAACGGGAAATTCTATCCAGCAGAAAGTGGTATTTTAATAAAGTCTGGGGGAGGGACTCAGCTGTTTACCAATCTTTTTAAAAGGCATTAGCCTTTCTTGTTCTTCCTGCACATAGAAGCTTTTCAAATCTTTGCTTTTCCTGTGCTCATTAAACATAAGTTTAGGTCTGAGACATGATGAGATTCTATCAATTTAAGTCATGTTTGTAATAATGACTTCAGCTGAGTTAATTTCTCTTTGTTGGTTATTAAAATAGATGAATGAAGCCTTCGCAACAAATTTGCTTCTCCTTCTGCTCCCCAATCATTCAGGCAAATTAATATGTTTTAAGTTCCATAGTCTCGCCAACTTCCCTGGTTCCTTTCCCCCTCACTCTTTTTCCCCTTCTGCCACTCACAATTCCCCCCTTGGCCTTGTCCTCCACACACTCCAGGACCATCACAGAGGCTTTTCCTGAGTGAAGCCCAGGCATGAAATGTGTTCCAAGTGCTAACTAATCGAAGTCTCTCCATCTGCCCACCAGGAAATCTTACACGATTGATTGGAAGATGCATAATGGCGGGCAGTAATCTTTCCCTGGGTGATGCAATTCATACAACTGCCTGTTCTCTCACCACCACAGTGAGTGTAACCACATAATGAATGCCTATAGGACTCCCTTTCCTCCCACACAAATTATTCCTTGCTGAATTAGAATCAGTCGATAACCAATCTGTTGGAGAGTCAGAAGTTTCATTACACATGATGTTCTAAAAAATGGAAGCAATAGCAGTAAACGTTATTAATTTTTGAAGTTCAAACCTGGAAATTGTTCATCAGCCCATACTGACATGGTTCATGTCGACATCTTGAGAAGTCGTAGCCTAACCCACAGGCTGCTGAACCATTGCAGTTCATCCCAGAAATGATGGTGTCATTCACGCTCCCAGTGGCATCTCGGACCACACAAGCCCCTGGGAAAACAACAAGGTCTGTCATTTCTTTACTTGAAGGGTTCAGATATCCCCCAAAGACTCAAGCAGAAAAGAATCTTCCTGCAATGCAGGAGACTCAGGAGATGTGGGTTTGACCCTGGGTTGGGA
The DNA here is from genome assembly GCF_027580195.1 of Bos mutus. Taxonomy (NCBI): domain Eukaryota; kingdom Metazoa; phylum Chordata; class Mammalia; order Artiodactyla; family Bovidae; genus Bos; species Bos mutus. Next base: position 46,590,362 of record NC_091626.1, on the reverse strand, counting down.
AGATCTGCTGGAGGAGGAAATGGCAACCCACTCCAGTACTGTTGCCTGGAAAATTCCATGGTCAGAGGAACCTGGTGGGCTAACAGTCCATAGGGTCACAAAGGGTCAGACACGACTGAGCATGCACACACGTTTTTCTTCTGAAAACATACTTAGTTTAATTTGACCTATCCTGTCTTCATGGTCAATATTTCCTCTGACGTGACACCTGAAAGTTCCCATCCTCTGAGGCCTGGGAGCGGCCCCTATCTCTAAGGTGTCCTTGAGTGGTTAAAGTCCTAGCTTTCTGCCTGCCTCTGTAAGACGCTTGGGATTGAGACTTCTTTCCTTTTGGAAGTACACATAGCAGTGCTTTCTTTGCACGTAATATTTATTCAATTCAGATTTCCAGGTTAATGCTACTGATTGGGAGCTTTTCAGATAGAAGGATTTATTTCCTCATCTGTGAGAGAACCAAGGGATGACATTATTGAATACTAGTAATTAAGAGAACTGAGCTCTTATTTTCAACTAATGGTATTCTTTGTATAATTTCTTAAACCATTATAATTTTACTTTTTATAAAATTTCAATGGTTTAAATGATACAGAAACTATTTGGGGATAAAATGTTAAGATTTCCTAGGTAATGTGTGCATGCATGCTAAGTCCCTTCAGTCATGTCTGACTCTGTACGACCCCACGGACTGTAGCCCACCAGGCTCCTCTGTCCGTGGCATTCTCCAGAATTCTCCAAGAATACGGAGTGGGTTGCCGTATCCTCCTCCAGGGGATCTTCCTGACCCAGGGATCCAATCTGTTCTTATCTCTCCTTTACCACTAGAGCCACATGGGAAGCCCTTCCCAGGTACTATTCATGGTCAAACTGCTATATCAAGTATTTATCTCAGTTTATTATTTTTGTACCTTTGAGTTAATTTCTGTTATTTTCTATAACAAACATCCTATGAACATCTTTGTGCATACAATTTTTCTTCTGTAATTCGAAGTATTTCTTTAGGATAGATTCCTCAAAATGGAGTTGTGTGCATTTTAAAGATTCTTGACATATATATTTTAATTACTGATTTTTCTTCTGAATTTTTCTAACTGTATTCTCTGCCATTATGTATTTGACAGGATTATTGAGATATGAATATAGCTGTGAAATATATATATAAATTTTTCTGAACTACTTTAAGGGTAAATACTTTACAAACTAAATGCCAATCAATGAAACTGTTCATTTTGCTTTTCAGTCTCCAGCCAGATGAGTTCTCATTCCTTGCTAGTTATTTTAAGAGACATTCCAGTAATAGATATTAATGGGAACTCTCAATTATAGAGTTCATACTCTTTGAATTTATACCCTTTGAATCAAGGAAAGACTTAAAACTTACTGAATCCTTTAGTTGAAAGAGTCATTTAAAATGATCAGTGCAGGAACCCTTTCTATATAGCCCTGAGAAGTGGCCTACCAACCTCTACTTAGATACTTGAAATTGCGAGTGTTGGTTGGTTACTAAGCAAAACTATCCAGTCCAGATTTTACCTCTTTGCACTGTTCATTTATGCTGAGCTGACTTTTAAAAATCTTGTGGTTTCACTTCTGCATAATCAAACTCCCCAAATTCCCATGAAGCCATGAGCTATTATTTGCACTAATGACAGGCCAGGGACCTCATGAATATCCTTTTCTTATCCTGAGAAAAATATAGAAGCACATGTTTTTCTACCCATCAGAAACCAATAAATGAGAAGAATCTCTGAAGTCAGGCCTATACCTTTATTTATCCCTTCCTTTTTACTTTGTAGGAGAAAGAAAAACCATTTGTGAAATTTAGGTAATTTCAATGTCATTTAAAAAGTATTGATTTCCTAAAGCATTGGAATAATATCCCTTGATTTGTAACTAAACTTGGCAATGTCACAATAGAGTTAACAACATTATCCAATTTCTGGAAATAAGAGGCAGTGAGAGAAGAAAGAATCTAAGTTAATTGTTTTGCTTTTTTTCCCCCAAAGAATCCAACTCAGAACATATGTACTATCTCAATTTCCTTTCTAGTAAGCAGAGGACAACCAGAATGTCCCCTTTTAAATGGCCAGATGGGATTCCACAGTGGTCCAGCCTGGGGCTGTATTCATAGGTGTGCACAGAAAAATTTTCTTCTCTGAATGTTTCACATTCCTTCCTCTCCAGTAATGGCACAAGCCGGAGGTGACCCCTAACCAGGAGGAGGTGTGGCTGCAGGCAGCAGGTGGAACAAAAGTCAGTTTAAGAACAGCAGGCAAATTCACATATTTTCTGCTCACTGAGCAATGTGGGGGCTGGCCGCCCACACTGCTGGCAGCTGGGTCTCGTTCTGATTGCCTGCCAGTTGGTGACGGTGACATTTCCACATTAGGGACAGCAGTGCAAGGAGGAGTCACAGTCATTCATTCTATATCTTTCATACTTTTCTAAGGGTTTTGTCCTGGTTGTTTTTTTGTTTGTCTTGTTCTGTTTTGGACTCATATTCTGTCCCTCACCTGCCTCCTAAAGGCAGGGGAGGAGGTTGCTAGAAGTGGTGGCTTCCCTGGCAGTGGAATTATTACCTACAGCAGCAAAAAATTCGCTTTTGTGTTCAGGTAGAATGAAAGTGAAAGTAAAGTTGCTCAGTCGTGTCTGACTCTTTGCAACCCCATGGACTGTAGCCTACCAGGCTCCTCTATCCATGGGATTTTTCAGGCAAGAATACTGGAGTGGGTTGCCGTTTCCTACTCCAAGCGATCTTCCTGACCCAGGGATTGAACCCAGGTTTCCTGCATTGTAGGCAGACGCTTTACCATCTGAGCCACCAAGGAAGTACCAGAGACACCTGTGGTTACACCTTAATTGCATTCAAACTCCTAGAGGACCCAACAAGGGAATTAAAATTGTTGTCTATTAAAAAATTTTCAACTTATGTTCCATGGAAAGCCATGAAACATAAAACTTGACATGAAAAGCAACTGGATCCCTTGTAATTCTGGCATTCTGACACCAGAGACAACATAACTTACCCACGCAAATGGCGACTCCTAAGTAGGCGACAGTGGTGATGAAGATGGCCAGCATGGTTCCTTTGGGGATGGCATCTTGGGGATCCTTTGAAAAAATAATGTAGAGGAACAAGGAGATAGAGTGGAATAAGAAACAGATATCAATTGGAGTTAGTTCTGTATTTTCAAAATTTTAGGCTACCCTTCCTGGGGCAAGTTGTAAAGAGAAAAAAATCAAGCAAATGGCAGAGCTGAGCTCCAGTTCTTTTTGGACAAAGACAAGGTGTTTAGAGTGAATAAAGAAATCTGTCGAACTTTGTGCTGAACAGAAGAGACCTGTAACTGACCAGGAGGAAGTTTTTACAGAAAAGTAGGCTAGTTAGTTCACTCACTAATACCTCTTTCTGTCCCTCCCCTTAATCTCCTGTGAATTTCATGCAGATGTATGGACCATAGAGTACTGAGGGGGTGGGGTAACATATCAATGTAACATATCTGGTACATTGGCGATATATCTCTGTGTGTATTTGTTTTGTACTAAGCTTGCTGCTGCTGTACTAAGCTTAGCTTTTGACTGAGCAAAAAGGATGATCTGCTACATTCGCCAATCCCTCAAACTCCTCATTTGAAATCTAGTTCAGGAATAACTGCAATGAGAGATATTTAATTTCCATAGGCAAGCATAAAGAAAGAGGCAAATTTAAGCTTATACCAGAAAATGGGCTTTTCTTTTGCCCATAAATGTATATAAATTCACTGAGCTGAGCTCACATCATATATAATATACCATTTTATATCCTATTTTGGGGGTTGAATCGTATCATAATCAATTTCCAAGCAGCATAACTTCTCTATAATAGAGTTCAACTTAACAGGGATTATTACGTAGAGATTTCAATGTATTCATTACCTATAAGACAGTGCTGGCATAGAGTAGAAGTCAGTAAATACTGAACTGAGGAAAGCACCATCCCAGTAGGCATCAATTCCCCCTCCAGAGGACATGAGACTCATCGATACAAGTGAGCAATCAATGCAGTCAAAGTCTGAGTTCTGTGTTTCATTAACTTAAATCTGCTGATCAAATCCATCAGAAAAATCAACTCATGACAAATGCAGACTCAACCTGACAGCTGGAAATGTTAATTAAACCAAGTAAATCTGTCCCCACAGGGAAGTAAGCCAGCCCTGTGGAGCCATTCTGTAGTCATTCATTTCTTCCCACTCTTGTAGGAATATCTGTGCACAGGATTTGTCTGATATATAAAACCTCTTCATTTCAAGCTACTGTCTCCAAAAGAGAATGTGTGCACTGAGTAGCACACAGAGGGAAAAAGAGGGCAACCATGGCTGAAATGAACCTCACTCAATATTCATTCATAGTATGTTTCAAATTTTCTTCCAGTGATGAAGGATTTCTTGAGCTCTCAGTGAAAATTGAAAAATTTATATAAGTGGGAAGAAAGGAAATATATAAAAGGAAAAGAGGTATGAAGATGAACAGAAGTGTTATACCTAAAACACAAAGATCCCCTGGAGGAGAGCATGGCAACCCACTCCAGCATCCTTGCCTGGAGAATCCCATGGACAGAGATACTGGTGGGCTACAATCCATAGGGTCACAAAGAGTCGGACATGACTGAAGTGACTTAGCAAGCATCCACCCCACTCTATACATAAGATAAAATTTCCATGTATCTGTAGACGTGCTACAAGCTCAAATTTTCCTTATTTAGGAGTTACTTGAGGGTCAAACTTGATGTGATATAAGTCGGGATGCCAATATCTTAATGTCTGGTCACATACTCACACTGCCTGTTCTGGCTACTTTTCCTCTAGTCAGGACGAGACTTAGATTCTTAGATTTCATTCCAAATGTTTATTTCCATCCTTCAAGCAGTAGCACAAAATCTCACCTTCCTTCACCTTTTTACATTAAATATCATATTTTTTCCCCCTTGGGACACAGTACAAGCAGTCTTACCAGGTTGCTGCTGGTTGCGTGTCAACCATATCCTAATCTTTCATCTCTGAAACTGCATCTTAACTCTCCTGATTAGATCTGTGTACCTTGAAAATCTTCTCCCACACACATATTTACAGACCATCAATAGTGTGTTAACAAGAAGAAGGTTCAGGATGGGAACCTTGTATAGCATCCCCTTGTGCCAGTTCTAATTAGCTGTCCCTATCAGCCTGAAGACCCTCGGAATCTTGAGAAGGAGTCTGAGGTTGTGAGCAGAGGTAGTGTCTTGCATATCCCCACAATGTGCAAATAACATGTTTACTAACTTGAACTGAATTTATTATGCTCTAGTTTCACTCTCAGAAACAATTATTATCTATAAGTCCAGAACTTTGGTTGCCACATCCCAGCATGTGGTCATCTTTTAGTCCTTAACATGCTTGACCCCTCTGGCTTCTGATCATGTTAATTATCTCAATGCATCATCATCTCTTGATTTCCTTTCTCTTGGGTTCCACAGTCCCTTAGCTCTTTCTCTCTCTTTTTTTTTAAATTTATTTTTAATTACAGGTCAATGTAGTTACCCACTAGACATCTCCCCTCTGATGTCCTTCTTCCATTTTAACCCCAATGGCTAAATCTGAGCTTCAACATGGAATCAATTCAGTAGGTTGCAACTAGCATGAAAACTGGGACGACCCAGAGGGATGTTTTGGGGAGGGAGGAGGGAGGAGGGTTCAGGATGGGGAACACATGTATAATTTTTTTTAATTAAAATAAAGAAATAAAAAAAAAACAATACATGTGTGAAATACATGATGTGAAAACATCAGAGGACATCATTTGTAATAAAGTGTTGAACAGTTTAGAAGAAATTTTTATACATAGGCACTTGGTTGTGATATATAGTATTTCCTTACAGTTCAGTTCAGTTTAGTCGCTCAGCCGTGTCCGACTCTTTGCGACCCCATGAATTGCAGCACGCCAGGCCTCCCTGTCCATCACCAACTCCCGGAGTTCACTCAGACTCACGTCCATCGAGTCAGTGATGCCATCCAGCCATCTCATCCTCTGTCGTCCCCTTCTCCTCCTGCCCCCAATCCCTCCCAGCATGACAGTCTTTTCCAATGAGTCAACTCTTCACATGAGGTGGCCAAAGTACTGGAGTTTCAGCTTTAGCATCATTCCTTCCAAAGAAATCCCAGGGCTGATCTCCTTTAGAATGGACTGGGTGGATCTCCTTACAGTCCAAGGGACTCTCAAGAGTCTTCTCCAACACCACAGTTCAAAAGCATCAATTCTTCAGTGCTCAGCTTTCTTCACAGTCCAACTCTCACATCCATACATGACCACAGGAAAAACAATAGCCTTGACTAGACGGACCTTTGTTGGCAAAGTAATGTCTCTGCTTTTGAATATGCTATCTAGGTTGGTCATAACTTTTCTTCCAAGGAGTAAGCATCTTTTAATTTCATGGCTGCAGTCACCATCTGCAGTGATTTTGGAGCCCAAAAAAATAAAGTCTGACACTGTTTCCACTGTTTCCCCATCTATTTGCCATGAAGTGATGTAGATCATAGTAAAAAAAAAAAAAAAAAGGAAAGAAAGAAAGAAAAAGCATCCTTTCCAGTTCCTTTCCTAACTCTAACAAAAGCTGACCTGTTTGATCCATTTTTCCTGCCATGGTCTTGTCCAAACTGTATGCTTGAGAAGGATCAAGCAAGCTCTTCTTCACGTCTTTGATGCCTGGTATAAGTAACAAGTGTTGGCTGAGTTGAACTGACTACTAATCAACAAATAATAAGAACTTAGATGAAAGAAAGCACAATAGTCTTTGAATGTGTTCTTACAGTTTACCGAAATTTAAATCTGTGACCTCTGATATTTTTCCAAATCTAAGAAACTAGAAGCTCAATGTCCAGTTAAATTTTGTTAAGCAGCACTACTTACTTACTTCATTATGAAGTTACTTAATTTTTCTGAGCCTCAGCATACTCATTTTTATGTTCCATCTCTGCTGAAGAATTTATCATGGCATTGTAGTCCTTAATATAACAAATGTGAATGCCTTTGTTCATTGACTCAATAAATATTTATTGGAGCTTTGCTAGCTCCAAGGACACAGCACTGAACAAAACCAAAGGCAAAGTCCCCACTTTTACGGACTTATATTATAGGGCAAACATCTCTCATTCAGGCCCCTTCAACAGCCTTTCTCCTAACCTTGTAAGGATGCTCAGCCTATCAGGGCTTCTCCAGTTGAATCATGAGAGACTCCTTCCTGTTCCCACAATTTTCCCTTGCCTGTCTGTCCTTTTGTCTTCTCTGCCTGGAATACCCTTACATTTCCTGATTGTTGTCAGTAACCAGCTTTTGCTTTTACTTACTGCTTAAAAGTTTCTTCATTGCAAATATTGTTCCTAATGTAATTATTTCTTCTTTATTTTTACTTCATAATCTACTTGGACAATGCATTCAGTTTGCATATATATATATATATGTACATATATCTCCCCTGATAACTTGCAAATATTTCTAGTCTTCCAAAGTTGATGGCAAATTTGTTGCAGTAAAACCTGTGTTTTCCATTTTTTTTCATGTGTGGTAGAGATTATTTATTGTCCTTTAATATCCATTCTCACCTTCCTCATTTTAGTACTGTTGCTGTTGTTGCTGAATCACTAAATTGTGTCTGACTCTTTTGTGAGGCTTTTGTGAGGAGCTTGCCAGGCTCCTCTGTCCATGGGATTCTCCAGGCAAGAATACTGGAGTGGGTTGCCATTGCCTTCTCCAAGGGATCTTCCCAACCCAGGGATCAAACCTGTGTCTCCTGCACTGCAGGTGGATTCTTTACCACTGAACCACCAGGGAAGCCTATCTTTTAATATTGGAACTCCCTAAAATAATACTGCTGCTGCTGCTGCTTCTGCTAAGTCACGTCAGTTGTGTCCAACTCTGTGTGACCCCATAGACGGCAGCCCAATAGGCTCCTCTGTCCCTGGGATTCTCCAGGCAAGAATATCTGGGCACATGGCTGTCCAAATAGACATTACATTTCCCAGTCTTCCTTGCAAGGAAGGAAGGTAAAGTCACAGAGGGGGCCTCTCCAGTGGCTCAGCTTACTGAATAAGACGTTTGGAAGAACTATCAGGAAGAGGAAAATTTGGCAGTAAAATTTGTCATTAAGAGAGAGAACTTTTTAAGTAACTAGGAAACCTTGAAGAAATCTTACAGCTTTGAAATCTATAGAGAAACACGGTCACTGTTGATGACTGTAGCTCCCTGTCCTGCCCAACTGCACCATTGCTTCTTAGAATTACAAAGCAGAGGAAATAACATACCTCCAAATCTCCCGAGATATTGGCACCAGCAAGGATCCCAGTTGCTGCTGGGAAAAAAATGGCAAAGACAGAGAAGAAGCCTTCACCTTTTGTGAAGCTTGGCCCAAAATTTTCTGCAAATATGGATGCTGCAACACAAATAATGAGAAAATTATTATGTAGACTTTCTTCACTGGCCGGAAATAAAGTTACCTTTGGCTTCTGTAGCCCTAAATGCAAACGTGTTCCTATAATCTAAATGGAATGAGCTTGAAGATATTGGTATAATCTTGATGAACCTCATGTTAATATTTGCCAGGTATCAAAATACATGTCACAAGGTTTTAAATCTCTAGAACATACTCTGGAAAGTCAATAATTTTCATGAAAATGGAGACCCATGTTGTCTGATTTCTTTGAATCTAGAAGACTAAAAAAGAAGGAAACAAAATTTTCTCATGATTGAACTGGCATACCCACAAATATACTGCATCATATTGCCCTACACACATACAACTAATTCTCACATGTATATATACCTTAGTCAGCATATTGCTTTACTACACCTTTTTTTTTTGAATTGTAGAACCTTGTGGATGAAGCCACCTTACAGTTTTGATACTAATGTTCTAACCTTCCTGAACTTTGTCACTAGAGACTGGATCTTAGATCCTTATATCAAATTCTCATGTGTAAGAATTCTCATATACAGTGAGGAGCTTTGGTCATAAAATAAAAATACACCACAGGTTGTCACCAAGTTATTTAAATGAAATGGAAACAATCTAGAAAAAAAGAAAAACACAAGGGAAAACAAAGAAAGAAAAGGAAGGAAGAAAAATGTAAACAAAAGAATCTAGGGAAGCGCAAAAATAAGAAAAAAAATCGAAAACATCAAAAAATTTATGGCAGGAGCTGGAGAAAGGGAAAAGAAGCACAAGGAAAAGGATATGCATATCAAGCAAGACAATCTTTACAAAGAAAAAGAATCGGGAAGAAAGAAGTGATGTGATATAAGAAGGGAACAAAAAGTGACAACCAGGTAAATATTGACGGGAAATATAAAAAACCTCAGCCGTGGATTCTTGAGTATGCTAGGGTGGAAAGCTAGGAAAGAGGGGATAGGCGGACTAGAATAGAAGAGAGAAGTAAATGTTTATGCCTTGATCACAGCTGCTATGTTAATAGTTCCTACAGTCTTTTCTGTTTGAAAACCTGACGGTGATGCTCAACTAGATAATGTCATAAGAAAGCACGGTACAAAAATGACTAGCAGGATGAAAAAATGTCTGTGTTTGATTTTGGTGCTCCCAGTGGTTGGGCACATTGTCTGAGCTGTGTTCCCTTTTTTGCACAGACACCCCTACTGTTCGACAGAGACAACGTGTGCAACAGTTTAAGGTCTTTTTTTTGTTTGTTTCAGATAAGGCTTTATTGGGGCCCCAGCTGCAGCAGAGGGGAGCCAGAACAAATAACAGGTTCTCTTGTTGCCTGGCTCCCTGAGCAGGGGTAAGCTTGTTTCTTTTATGGAGTGAGGGTAGGGAGTGTGTCCAGAGGTTGGACCAGAGGGCTGGGCTTAGGTGTTTTGCCCACCTCTGAGGTAATATTGTGTGCAGGGGGCATGTGCTTTTGCTTTTAATCCCCTACTTTTGCTCTAGACTTTTCAAAAGTGGCAGATGATTTTTTTGGTCTCTTTGTATCTTTTGTCTATAATTTTGCCCCAACTGCGCATGTACACAGTTATTTTTAGTCCAAAAATATATAGTTTCTTTATATTTTGCTGCTTAAGGAGAGGTTTATTTTTTAGGTTCCAGCACTTTAAGGTTTTCAAAGCATTTTAACATCTGCTATCTTACTTGCTTTTCAACATCGCTTTAGGAAGTTGCTATTATTATTCCCACCTTGGCAGGAAAATCTGAGACAAACAGTGTTAGGTGACCTGTCTAGCTGGCAAGCAGCAAGGTTGAGACTCACTCTGGCTCTCCTGACTAAAACCTGAGAATATTCCCTGGGCCTCCAGTGGCCAGGGCAGGGGTTATGGGGATGGTGATGGGGGCGGGCAAAGAAGAAGCTTTTATTGCAAAGCAAGCTATTTGACACACATACCTTGGTAATTAAAGAAACCTCTGGCCCTTTTCTCATTGTTGGATGGAATGACAGTTCCAATGAAGAAGTTTGCAATAGCAATGAGAAGAATGATCAGAAGAATCACTTGAGCCTGGAATGACAAAGTAACAGGAGGTCAAATTAGATTTATTCAATGACCTTTTTACATAGTTATAAAAGTTGTAAATGTCCACTGAATAAAGACCCTATCTAATAATTCCGGCTAAGATTCTACTATCCAGTGTAGGTAATAAAGGTGTTCTTATAAAATGGCATCTTAATAAGCCTTATTTGGCCTAAGAATAGATGTTACATTTTCAACGGGTGCATGGCTTCTGAGTTAGTGCAGCGGTAAAGAATCCACCTGCCAATGAAGGAAACATAAGAGATGTGGGTTCAGTCCTTGGGTTGGGAAGATCCCCTGCAGGAGGAACTGGCAACCCACTCCAGTATTCTTAACTGGAAAATCCCATGGACCGAGGAGCCTGGTGGGTTATAGTCCATGGGGTTCGCGAAAGAGTCAGACACGTCAGCAACTAAACACGCATGCATGCATGTGCTTGGGCACTTGAAGGTGATATTTCAAGAGCATTCTAAGTATTAAGCGGGTAACTTAGTGCAGCGTCCCTAGGAATGTAAATGGAGCCAAAAGATATAACACTGACAGAGTTGTCTTCTTTCCTCGGCAGAGCTCCTATGGATTCTTCCCCTTCCTGGGACTAACTGCAGGAGTATGAGAACACAGAATGAGGCACAGAATTCCCAGGATGCCTAGTGCACTTGAGGTCGAGCGATCATACCCGTGTGTGCTCAGCACAAGCTGTCTCCAAGGCTGACCAGCCAAATCATCTGTTCTTTAGTCCCTCTGACATTTCAAGGTGTTTACTGGCTTGGCTCTTTCCCTCAGCTGGACATGCACTTCTCCCTACATTTTGCAAACCTATGTCTTCACAGAGGCTTTCTTGCCCACTGAATCTAAACAGTAACAGCTAATGTTTAGTGAGGGCTTACAGTACAACAGATGCAGTTTTAACTTTACCAATATCCTTTCAGGTAAATAATAACCGCCCACAACTGTATGAAGTAGGTAATACTGCTATCATCATTTTAAGGATAAAAAATACTGAGGGATAGAGAGGTTAAGTAATTTACCAGAGGTCGTATAGACATAAACCAGGTTCAAATCCACTCTAACTACAGAGCTAGAGCTCTAAATTCTACCTTCTACTGTCATGAAACTACATTGCCTCCCTCAGGGAATAGTCTAACGTATGTTCCCCCTGCTATATTCTATCTCAGTGCCCTGTTTATTTCCTTTATAGCACTTCACAGTTTACCATTCTATATTTACTTTTTTATTACTCATCTCCCCGTAGACCATATGCTCAGCTATGGCAAGGATTGTGCCTGTGTGGGTCACACTGAATATCCAGTGCCTAGCAGAATACCCAGCACATGATAAGCACTTCATCAGTTTTTGTTTAATGTGTGAATGCATAACCCACAAATAAACACCATGTAAGAATGTTTCCTATTGCATTATATAAAATGGGAGGTTTGGGCTCTCTTTCCATTTCTGGTGACCACTTGAGGTCTAGTTACTGCACCTAGGAACATAAGAACCTAGGAGTTTCGATTGTACTAGTCACTGTAGTGAGTTACAAAGCAAGCAAAAGACATTCTCCCCACCATTCAGAAATTTACTAACTGGTATACTAATCACTGAGTGACTTCCTTATTGGCTCAGATGGTGAAGAATCTTCCTGCCAATGCAGAGACACGTGTTCTATCCATGGGTCGGAAAGATCCCCTGGAGAAGGAAATGGCTATCCACTCCAGTATTCTTGCCTCAAGAATCGTGGACAGAGGAGCCTGGCAGGCTACAGTCCATGGGGTCACAAAGAGTCAGACATGACTTAGTGGCTAGACGACAACATACTAATCATTAAATCCAGATATTCTCTAGTTCCAGGGCCTCTGGTACCCTTAGATTTGCTGCTAGAGTACGGGATTTCAGAAGGAAATGACAGTTTCTGCCTCTGTTATCTTCTCCCAACACACTTGTCATATCTTGTGGATGTCAGCGTTCACAGTCAGCTAGGAAGGGGATACCAGGGAAATGAGGAAAAGACACAGGCCTCCAGTATGTACTATTGCTATGACCACAAGGGGTCTGTGCATGAAGATGGCAGCAATCTTGTTGGCTATGTCACTGTGACTACAGAACAAAGGACAAAATATAGGCCTGATCACACGAGCTATGTCTTACTACTGCCTGGACTTTGTGCTTTGAGGACTTGTTGTTCCACTGAGCACTGACCAGGCTCCTTTTACCATAGAAAGTAATAATAGCAATTCCTTTTGAATATGGAGTTCCTTCTATTCCTGCAGTTTGTTCAGGAAGCTGACTAGCAGTTGTTGGTAATATCATTTTGAGAAACTAACCTTTGCTTCCCATTCCATTCCAGCTACTGAAATTCCTAAAAGAATCACCACTGTGATGGAGCCTATGATCCGGATGTCATTGGTTGGATCCACCATCATCGAATCAGTCTCCTGGAACAACAACAAAAAATCCCCCCTAAATAGTTAGAAGTTTTTTTTTTTTTTGGTCTGTATGTGTTATTGTAGCATTTAACAGTAAAAAGAGATACTATGCCCTGCTGTCTGGGGATAATAGAAAAATGAAGTGCTCATAAATTTGAGAAGATAAAACATCTAGCATTACTTTTTCCTGTAATAATAAGCCTTTGATAGCCAAGGTTAGGAGTTAAAACTTTTAGAGATCCATTCTAGGCACAGCTTTTGAAACTATTGTAGCACTAAGTAAAATTATGGGTATGTACACTTATCACATTTTGTTTCAGGAGAACAACCAGTTATTTTTGTGTGTCAAGGGGAATCCTAGAGAGATGAAAATGAGTGGTCTCCAATGTGAATATCAAAAAATAAGTGCTACTCAATTAAAGAACAAACTATGAACTATACAATCCATTCATTTATTCATCTGATTTTCAAATAGAAGTACTATTACCTATTGAATTCAGTATCCGCTATCACTCCCACAGAAGGAGGACTGGAAGCTAGCTCATATACTAGTTAATTAATGTGCTCACATACATACCATCCAGATGGAGCACCTGTGCTAAAAAATGCCCAGTTTCCTACAGTGAGTCCTGATGTTTGAACTTTCTTTCCCTTTGGACATCTGTAACCATAATAGTAATATTGATGCTGACAATAATGCTCATTGTTTATCTTTTCTTTCATGTTTTACCCTGTATTTCATGTCGATTATTTCAGTTGATCTGTATCACATTTATATGAAAGACATAGGACAATATTATTAACCCATATTATGGATTTGAAAAGCAAGGTCCAGATGAACAAAAGGGCTGGTCCAAAATCTGTCAGCTGTTAAGTGTGAGAGCCAGGACTCTAAGAAGTTCTGATGCCAACTATATTCAGCTTCCACATTCTGCACAATAAATCTGTTTCCTCTCATCTTGCCATAATGATATCCTCTGGTGCCCTGGAAAAGCAAATTAAACTGAAATATCTTGCTTAGATGAAAAGAACAAAAGCTTTTAATTACCTTAAGAAGATCTACCACAGTCTCAGCAAATCCCACCACATACATAGCAACAGCCACTGCATTGGCAAAAGCAAAGATCAAGCCTATAGATCCACCGAACTCAGGCCCTAAGCTTCTGGAAATAAGATAGTAGGCCCCACCTGAAACAAGAAATGAACATGTTTTATACTGACGAACTGCTAAAGGATTTAGTTTATATGACCAAATAATTTTGACTGTCTGAGAACATTTAAAATACTAACTATTCTAATTTTTTATTTTAATAAAAATATTACAAATCCTAGTAATTTTAGAAATCTTGTGTCAACTTAATGAGTAACTTAGCCCTTCTTTGAATTCTGTGTATAATCTACAATAGAACTATCTTGACTAAATAAAATCTATCAAAACCCATAGTACACAAATGCTACAAATAAGAATATAGCAAAATTTTCTTTCAAATTCTTTGTCTTTTGAAAATATAAAATTATTTGTCTCTAACTTCATTGGAGAGTTCAGATTAATAATTTCATATCTGAAATTTCCAGAAACGGGCAGGCACAGGCAGAAAATGAAGTAGGTAAAGTTTATCAGTGTCATTCAAGCTTCATTTCTGGTATAATTTTTGGTGTATATTTATTACATCAAAATTGATAACTATATAGTGCTATGTATTATCCACTTTATACATCAGACTTAGTTTTGACGATTTTAGCTCAAGAAAGCATGGTTGTCCCCAAATACCCATATGTGAATGGGGTTGGCAAGTGGGAAGTAACATGCAGAGAACTTAGGATGATTGCTTCTCTCTTGGACTTTGAAAAGGAAGTTCTACACATGGCTGTGTCCTTCTGGGTATGAGAAAGACTGAGCCAGAATGGCTAATCACCTTGAGAGTTCTGAAAGAAAGTTCTGAGTTCTGAAGGCAAAAATAAATAGTTGTTGAAAGGCCTAGGTGACTGGATGTTATCACAGACCGTGTGAGTTCATAACTTCCTGTCCTGAACTATTGGTAAAAGAATGACACTGAACACACAGACCTACAATCAAAACTCTCTCTCACTGACGCCTTTTCACTGTTTCCTCTCTAGTAACTCCTTTGGGTGAAGGGGCAACACCTTCTCTAAAAATGTAAATTTTTATTTGGGTTGGGCAAATCCTCATTATTTCCATTGTCCTGATTACATTAAGTACATTAGCAGCCAATTACTAGACTTGGTCGAGGAAGAAAGGAAGTTTGAAGAACAATGACAAACTTTACTCACTCATTCCCAGCCCAGGCCCATATGTTCCTGGATGATTTGAAAGTAACCCTTTGTTTTATTTTCTTTTTGAGAATCTTCTGAAGCCTGTTGGCCATTGGCAGCATAGCGTTGGGGTGAACTCTGAGGGCTCACTGAATGAGAAGTGTCAGGCGTGTCAGCTGGGATGCTCAAGAAGACCCCTTCTAAGAGGGCCTGGGGAAGAGCCAGCGGGCCTCATCCAAGGCACAAAGAAACCATTTATTTCACTTTAACACATGCTTTCTTTCTAGACACCTGGTCATTCTCTGCTTTACAAACATGATCAATCACAGGAAGTCGGCCCAAAAAATCTTTTCTGGAGATCTCTTAATTTTAGGTGAAAAGAATCAGGCCTTGCTATTTAAATTTTGGATTATTTTGTTTTGTTTGAATCCTTTGGGAACTAATTATCAACGTACAAATTTTACTTCCAACATTAAAACAACCCTAGACATCACTACATAATCAAAGCTTATAGTCACAAGTGCATGGATTGGCTTACCTCCTCTTACCACTCCATTTGTGCAAATAGCGGACATAGAAATACCTGTAAGTGTTGTCACTACCACACTCAGGCCGATGATGATGACTCCAAGACCTGAAAAATCCCCCAAGAAAGGTGTTTGGCTCCAGGACTTCAAGAAGTCACCAGTAAGTACTTCAGGAGGCAGCAGTTTGAACCTTGTCAAGGAATGATCTGTCTCCCCATGAAAAACCTGAAATGTTCTAAAAGATCCCATTGCATCCAGGTATAGGAAGGTCTAGAAGGTACCTGAAATGTACTAAACTTTAAAACCGAAGCTGTGTTGAGGAATCGGTTTTCAAGAAACACCAGCTGGAGTTGTGCAGTAGCCTGAAAAGTAAAGCATTTACCCAAGGAGTTTGTGCATATGGACTCCATGACCTGCAATGTGCCAGAGAGGACCGTTAGACAATAGACCATAGCTGACCAGAGTAGACGGGGGCTATATGGACAGTACCTTATGTTTTCTTCTGGGTCCAACTTCAAGAACATCAAGCTACTTTCTTGTTCCCACCAAAAAGAAGTAAAGTATAATAAAAAGTTTTTGCCTACCCGTAGCAAGCGTTGAGAATATTTAGATATCTTAGAAATTTTACCTCCACGAACAAACCCGTTAGTTGCTATTGCAGAAGTTGACAACCCAGTAATAGAAGTGACCATGGTGGAAAGAAGAATTATGAGAACTCCAAGACCTGTTAGCAATGAAAGACAGAAGATATCACATTTTACTCTTCTTCCTTGGATTCCCTATTGCTGCAAACTATACTGCTTTGAATTTCAGTTTTCACATCCAAGCCTTTGGGCCCCAGTGGAGTTCCTTCTCGCTAAAGAGAAACTGGTTTGCCTGGTATAAAGATCAAGTCAGAGAACTGCTCATTATGATGAAGGATGGTCTCCAAAAGTAAACAATCTAAACTGCGGCCCTGGAAAGAAAAAGTTGACTTATGCTGGTGTCCTGGGAGAGAAGTTACCCTGGCTGTGAAAAGAGAAAACATAACATTTGACCTTCTCTTTTGCTTGAGAGGAACCTGAATGAGAAAGCTGGGGTTTTGACAAAGGTTAAATCCTTCTCCATTTTTCTTGCATCTCTCTTGCCTGGCAGGGTAAAAAAAGGAAAAAAATGGAACCAACTTGGATTACCTTTGAAAACACTTCAGAAATGTCAGTGGTGAACTCTTTGAGCCTGTGTTGCCTTTACCTTACAAATGATCTTGCAGGTCACAAGTTTAATTACCTCCTCTGACATTTCCATTTGTAGCAATAGCAGAGGTGGATAAACCAGTGATACCAGTCACTGTCACGGCTAAGCCGATGATAATCACACCAAGACCTCAGTTGAGAAAGGAAAAACAAAGGCAATTAAATGGTGGAATAATCCACTTAGATTGTTTACAAAAAGTCAGCAAGTCTAGAGTGAACACCAAAGGATCACATCTGAGTTTAAAAAGTTGGTCTGGAAGCCACCACAGAGGAAACGCTCAGGTTTTAAGTTTTCTGCCCATGGTAGCACAGATCCAAGAAACACAAGTCCTAAGATGTGCAGTACAAAGTTGCACCTAACTAAGCAACTATGGCTGGTCAAAATTTAATGTGAACCTCACTATTTATGAAGTTCTAGATACTCAGAAACATAATAATTGGTCTGAACAATCCCAAGCTCTTAATATTATTAGTACAGGGTAAATGTTCAACTATCTTTTTATGTATATTTGATTGTGTAGGAGTGGAAAATCATATATATTAATAGTGTAGAAAATTGTTCATCTGGCAGATGAATAAAGTAGAAAGAATCAAATCAAACTGCATTTACTTATTGGCTATGTGAACTCTGATAAGTTACCTATTTTCTGAGCCAGAGATGGCAATGAAATTAGAAAGAACGTGTGTAAAGTGGCCATGTATGAAGAAAGCAGCGGCACGTGTAAAGGCAGAATGCATGTGTAAAATCGCATAGTGCATACAACACAGTACATAATCAAAGGTGCTGCTTTTTAATCATATCCACAGCAGTCATAGCAGTTACTGTTTATTAAAAGCCAAGTATATATCCAGCTGTGTTAGACAGTATGTGAAATGCAGTGAAAAATAAAAATGAAAAAAAGCTGCCCTCAAGGATCTTATGGTGCAGAATCATTTACTGTGAGAGGGAGAAAATAGACCAGAATTCAGAGGAAGGCAAGGCTGTTCTCTGTTTCAGGGAATTCACAGCCAGGACACTGAAGGACAGCAGAATATGCTGTTGCCAAATTTGCCGTGTTAGCATAAGGATTACTCTGAGCTAAAGACAACTGAAAAGAAGCAGATATCTCCCCTTATTTGCCTAAAGGCAGGACATAAATTTGTAAAGGTGTCTCCTTTTCCCTTTCTCCTGGGTATAGTTATCAGCTAGAGACTGGAGACAGCTGGAAATGGTCCTAGAGGAATCTACATAGACTTTACTAACTGGGCCTTATCTTCCACTAGTTCTCCCCCGTATTTGCCTTTCCACAATGTGCCACTCTAGACAGTCAGTCTTTCCCTTTGTCTCGTTATTTCTCTAAAAATGTGTTGTTCTTTTGCTCAGATGCTTGTATAAGACCAAATTCTAACCACCCCTTTGAGTTACTCATCACTGAGGATTCCCATTTATAGGCACAATGGATAACCATGTTAATAAACTTCTGATTATTTTTCTCTTATTAATCCGTATGTTGTCAGTCTAATTTACAGGGCACTAGCCAATGAGCCTAAGATGAGTAGAGGGAAAATTGTAACTTCTTCCCCTTCATTGAAGGCTTCCCTCATAGCACAGTTGGTAAAGAATCCACCTGCAATGCAGGGGACCCTGGTTCAATTCCTGAGTTGGGAAGATCCCCTGGAGAAGGGATAGGCTACCCATTCCAGTATTCTTGGGCTTCCCTTGTGGCTCAGCTGGTAAAGAATCCGTCTGCAATGTGGGAGACCTGGGTTTGATCCCTGGGTTGGGAAGATCCCCTGGAGAAGGGAAAGGCTACCCACTCCAGTGTTCTGGCCTGGAGAATTCCATGGACTGTATAGTCCATGGGGTTGCAAAGAGTCAGACAGGACTGAGCCACTTTCACTTTCATCCCTCCATTACCTTTCTCAATGGACCAGTCCCGTAGAAACTATCAGTCATGTCCAACTCCTTTGCAGCATCATGGACTGTAGCCTGCCAGGCTCCTCTGACCATGGGATTTTCTAGGCAAGAATACGGGAGTGGGTTGCCATGCCCTCCTCCAGTGGATCTTCCTGACTCAGGGATTGAACCCGCTTCTTCTGCATCATCCTGCATTGCAGGTGGATTCTTTACTGCTGAGCCAGGAGATCAACCTTAAATTCAGGGAGAAATTATAGGCTCACAGGCACTGAAATCATGCTGGCTGCAGCCAGAATGTGCTTGCCTGCGCCTGTTTGGTCTGTTCCCTGACATAAAGTGAATGCTTCGTAATTGTTGTTGGTAGGCTCTTTTGTTCCAAGGATGTAAGAGGGGCAGTCAGCTAAGGGGCTGTGATCTTTCTGGCCATGCCCTAGACATAGGGGACATGGAGGGAGGTTAAGAACAAAAATGGGAATGAAGTATTGGAAGCTGGCTCTTTTGACACCTTCAGTTATATACTGGTTCTAGCTGAAGTTTCTAGGCTCTTTTACAGTTTAAAGTGCAGTAGGGAGAGGCTAAGTTGGGCATGAGATGCAAACTTTAGACTATTGGTTTGGCCCCTAGAGTTTATCTTAAACACTTGGTGTTGTAAGAAATGATTGCACTAAATTCTGTGTATCTTTTACAGGGATCCTGTGATGAGCATTGCTTCTATATCGCTGTGCAGTTTCAGGTCTGTGTGCCACTAAAGATGGTTTCCTTTTATTTTTTTGCTCATTAACTCTTGATGTTGTTTCATAGCAAATGTTTAGCTTACCCCAGCAACTGGACTGAATCATATAGCTTGCATTTCATGATATTAAAACTAGTCCGACTTTTAGTATTTTCCTACCTTTATATTCACTTTGCCTTTATTTCTGAACAATTCTTAATTTATCCTTTTGCATTGTGTATAATTCTGTAAACTACTTAGAATTAAACAGCAAGGGATTTGCATCCATCTCACAATCAAATATAAAATCCCAGGGTAAAAGCAACTTAGAAAACATCAGGTTCATCCTCAAACTTGGGTCCTTGAACCACCTGCTTCAGGAAATGCCTGCGGTGCATATTTAAAATGCCCAGACTCACTGACTTTCCAAGTGAATCCCAGGACTCTGCAGTGTTGTAACTAACTTCCCAGGTAATTCTTATGCACCCTTCAGTCTGAAGATTATTGAGCTATCCTCAGCCTATCTCAATTTGTGTCTGCCTGTTAAGGAAGATTCTTAGGCTTTATCTTCAAAGAATTGATTGGGAAACAATTAATCCAGCTCCCTAATTTTTAGACGAAAAAGTGAAATACACAGAATATAAATGACTTGCTTCAGTCTCATCTGCTTTTCACACCCTTCTTCCTTACTCGATGGTTAAGTTTATTGGATACTACATGCCCCAGCCAAAGTGGTCAAGACAGAGAACAAGTAGATGGCATTATCAGCTCATTCTAGCGTATACTTTTGGGGACAAGGCAGCCAAAACTTATGGCCCCAGAATGGTTACCCAAGGACTATAGCTGCCATTACTCCTGGCTACAGCTTCATTCTGACTTTGTTTCCAGAGTCTGAGCTTGAAAGTGTATTCAGATTTCTTCCCCAAGCTCCTCTTAAAGCAAGAAGGGAGTACGGACTCGTTTGTTTTCTTTCCCAATAAAAAGAACACAAATGGGACCCAGACAGTGATTTAATCAACTCATTCAGTTTTAAGACCGTAGCAAAGTCAAGTAAAACTGAGTAAGGTTGATAGTTAAGTTTCTACTACTCACTAAAGTCTATTTTCTCAGAGTAAAGAAAAACCAAAAACCTCCATTTATGGAAAAACCCACTGGACATCCATTTAGGTAGAACTCTACTCTCTTCTGAAGTTAGACTTGACTACTTAAACAAAAGATCTTTATTGAAACAATATTGATATCTGAAAGTATAATACACAGTTTAGCACAAGATAAAATTCTTCATATTCTGCAATTTTGCGATAATCATGAAGCTGGATTGACTGGGAAGAATAATGTGAGATCTGATTAAAGTTCAGATTATTGCCCAAACATATGGGTTTCAAATAAACTGCATTCAAAACAATCACTCTTGCCCTGGGCCACACTCACACCTCCAAACAAATTGTTTCCTGATGATCTCAATAAGTTACTAAACTGCCCTTAAAAAAACTAATTTTGCATGAAACCCTGGAGCAACAACTTGGCAATATTAAGATGCAGATTTTCCATGGAACAGCATAGACTTATTTTGGACCTGAGGCTGTAAGTGTTCATTTGATATGCATCATAAAGCCAGCAAGCAGCCTTTTGTCAGGCACCCAGCACTTGCCAAACATGCAATAAGGAAAAACTATGGGAACTGGTTCCAACTCTTTCTTTCTCATGTTAAGTTTCTGGTGATTCTGAATCTGTTTTGAGGAGTGAAGGCAGTAAATAATGACCAAGTACCTTTTTTATGTGAATTGAGACACATTTTGGAGTAGAATCTGAAAGCACATCTGAACTTCCATTTTATTGATACTCATGATTTTTAGCTATGCACCCCCCAAAGTGAATATATAATGTATTTTCCATATATAGAGAACACCATTAATTTTTGTCACATTGAATCAGAAACTTCAATAATATTCAAATAAATTTTCATATAAATTTAAGTAATATAGTCTCAATAAAAATATTTTCCATCAAAAACAGTACTTTAAATGGAATATAATATCTAAAAACATTAAGCACTCAAAATCATTTCAACATCATACTCTTTCCATTTAGAAAAATTAGCAATAGTTATTATCTTATTTATTTTATTATCTATTATTTAAACTTCTATCTGGGAATACTTCTTTAACCTTTGTTTTCTTACTGCTTGTACCTGCAAGTAACACAATTCCTTTTTTTTTGGAAATTCAGCATTTTTATTAGTCAAGTCACATTTTCCCCAGTTTTCCTACAAGGTATTTTTGTCCAGGGAAGTTTTGCCAATAATCATAAAGGGGGATACTCTGATGAATGCTGGTATGTCGCCAAACATGAATATATTATTTAAAACGGATGAATCTCTATATGCCTGTACACCTAAAACTCTATGAAAAGATGAAATATTTACTTGAGCATTTATCTGGCTGGCAAGCTGGAAAATTCCAGTCTCCCAGAGGTTAACCCTTTACCTTTCCTCCCTGACAAACATTGACAGAGAGGCAAAGTCAAAGAGCCCAAGTGTAGATTAATTCTGTGACCTTCATCTCACATTCAGCATTAAAGGTGAAAACCAGTTGCTTGCTGAGTTTTTAATTTACATTGAAAAGTATGTCGTGGGTGGTGGGGGGAGTGCTTACCGATTCCAGCTTCTCCAACAATCCAGGAGAGGCGAATGAAGAGCATGACACCCCAGATATTCAGCATACATCGTACCTGTGGGTTGAAGGAGCATGAAAAAGGGCGTGAGACGTGACAGTGGGACAACACCCAGGCATCACTGCGACTCTTGTTTTCAGGCCTTGTTAGCACGTAATCCAGTAGGACATTGAACAGACAGCTTTCATTTGTAAATAGAGGAAGTTTCTTACCAGCACACCTTTCACCCATCCAAACTTCACAGCGCCAGCTTGATCTTCTCCCTTGTTTTCAGCTTGTTCATCTCCAGGTGTCCCTTCACCGTTAGCAACCACATCAGCTGAACCTGGGGCCACTGATACATTCTACATTTTTACGGACAGCGAAAACATGATATCTGGTCAACACGCAGTTCCAGAAAACTTCCAAAGGCAAATCAAAATAGTTGACATAAAGCGTGTGTCAAAAAAGGAAACGTTCTAGTCATTTTAATAATATGATTATTTTTTGCCCCGGGAGATGATGTGTTCGTTCTGCGGGTGATTTTAGGCACCACTGAGACTGCAAGGGTGGTAAAGGAAACTGGGCAGTTCTTCTACTGGTGAGAATATTACCTTAGGGAGAATGATCAGAGTTGGACAGATTTCGAATACAAAAATATGGAAAGAAGGAAGAGGGGGTGCCAGGCAGGAAAGAAAGATTTATCAAGAGTGAATGAGGGGTGGGGACTTTGCTGGTGGCACAATGGTTAGGACTCCGTACTTCCAATGCAGGAGGCACAGTTTTGATCCCTGGCTGGGAAACTAAGACCCCACATACTGTGGGGTGTGGGCAAAAAATGCAAAAAAAAAGTGAATGAGTCTTTTATGAGGCGAAGTAAGACAAAAGTTAACATTCCTTACTAATGCAATGTTTGGCCTTCTTTCCATTAACCTCCCTGGGCTTCATTTTATCCATCTGAAATAATGATAACAAAAATTCTCCACTCATGTCAGAATATCTTTAAGAAGATTCAATAAAGAAACACATAGAAGTGTTTTGTCTTTTTTTTTTTTTTTTTTTAGGTTTAGAGTTTTCTTCAAAGGTGCAAAAAGTGTATGACTACAAAAATGCTACTCCTGTAGGGGAATTTTCTTCCAGATTTGATATACCTTTGCCTGAGAATTGTTGGCAATAGTATTGTACAGAAGGTGAGAAGTCTCCCTACTGACTTCTAGAAAACTAGTAGAAATAAGTAGTAGTAAGTCCTATAAAAAAAGATCAGAACCTTTACTTACTTTTTTTTCCCCCACTGTGGCCTAATTTTGAAAAAAGATCTTCCCTGTCAGTTGAATAGTTTCGAGAAGGAAATAGCTATGTTTCTTTTAAGTTAAGAACAACTTCCTAGCCTTTCTTTTAGATTTGGCTGAATAATTTCGGTGTGCCCACTTAATTTAGCCTGTCTAGCACTTCACCGACTGAGCTCCCCAAAAGCAATCTTCCCCAGTAAGGATTTTGAAATTATTAGGGAAGACTTTTAGATTCAGCAGTTGATTATGGTATTAAAGAACAACTTTATAAGGACTTTATTTGGGAACAACTGAAGCTCTTGTTCTTGCCATGCTCAAGGGTTCTTGCTTCTTTGGGCTTTAGAAGGCAATGGCACCCACTCTAGTACTCTTGCCTGGGAAATCCCATGGACAGAGGAGCCTGGTAGGCTGCAGTCCATGGGGTCGCTAAGAGTCAGACATGACTGAGTGACTTCACTTTCACTTTTCACTTTCATGCATTGGAGAAGGAAATGGCAACCCACTCCAGTGTTCTTGCCTGGAGAATCCCAGGGATGGGGGAGCCTGGTGGGCTGCCGTCTATGGGATCGCACAGAGTCGGACATGACTGAAGCAAGTTAGCAGCAGCAGCAGCAGTACCATTAGCATGGGAAAGTCCCCTGGAGGAGGACATGGCAACACACTCCAGTATTCTTGCCTGGAGACTCCCATGGACAGAGGAGCCTGATGGGCGGCAGTCCATAGGGTTGCAAAGAGTTGGACACCGCTGAAGTGACTTAGGACATACCATTAGCAGCTCCTCCATCCATGGGATTTTCCAGGCAAGAGTACTGGAGTGGGTTGCCATTGCCTTCTCCAATACCCACTGTAAGATGACCCTAATCTGGGCTGTTTAATCAAGTGATTTTGACCTTTTGTCTCTTTCTAGAAGTCCTTTAAGCAAGGATTTCTCCCAATTTTGTTCTCTATAAGACTTTTTTCATGACACTATTATGCCACTTTGATAACCAATGTAATACGTGATAGGAGTTATTGTATGTGAACTGAACTGGAGGAGATGTGAGTTACTTCTTAATCCAAATCAAGGACCTGCCATAGAGCAGGCCATTGATAAACAGTACTGAATCCATAAAGTGGACTTGAAGGCTACCCAATCTCTACCACTTAAGAGCAGAGAAACTCATCTCTTATCCATTCTTGCCTCTTGTTTCTTTTTTCTTCTTTCCCTATTGGGTATTCCATTTCTCACTATTTCCTCTGTGCAGGCCACATTAAATAAGAGATAGAAAGGGAATGTTTCACAAGTAAGATTATCTTATTCTTTTCTGACAGCATTAGAAAAAACTGAAAGTGATAGTTAAAATTATTTCTGAATTATTTGAGAAATATTCTCATTTTGAGCATACTCAATCCCTACTTAACAAATAATTGAAACTGACACTATATACTCATATCAGTATAAAGTATGGATAAACAAAGGCCATAGAAACAGGCTGAGCTGGGCAGAAATTGGTGATCTATATCAACCACAAATGTAAGACATGCATGTAATTAAAAAAATTTTAGTAGCTAGTTCAAAAAAAAGTTAAAAAAAGAATTTAGTAAAGTAATTTGGGTTCAGATATGGATCCTTACATTAAAAAATATATTTAATTTTTGTAGAATATTTTATGTTCCATATCGGCAATATAGATATTCATTAGCAGTAAGGGCACCCCATCTTATAGGAGAGAGCTCAACCACAGAATGTCTTAATAATATACTGTACTTAATAGATCTGTATAAAATACTATCATTTCAGCACTAATCATTATAAAAATATTAACAAAATATTTTATATTATTTTTTTCCATACCATGTCTCTGAATCCAGTGTGTATTTCACAATGATAGCACATCTCAGTTTGTGCTAACCACTTTTCAAGTGCTCAATAGCCGCATGTGGCTAGAGCTATTATATTGGATCTCACATGTCTATACAACACAGTCAATTTCAGATGGATGAAATACTTGAAGTTGTTCTCCAGTCAATTAAAAATTCTATTTTTTTTTTGAAAGGATTCTACACTTGTAAGGCAGCTGAGTAGGTCAAATGTAAATTTTATTTTGTGTAACTGGAAAAATCAATGAGAGTGAGGACTTGAGGAATGTGTTAAAATATTCATGAATGTTGAAGAGATTATTTGGTTAGGAGATTCATTTATTTGACTTGATATGAGAAAACTTTCAAAATTGTCAATATCCTAGTTAATAAGATCCCATGGCCAGACCATCAGCAGCTACTCAGTCAGGGAGAAAGCAATTTCCTTTTTCTGGGTTAATTAGGGAGCCCATGAGACAGAACCTTAGTCACTCACTTTTTAAAGGCAATCTTGGGACTAAAATCCATGTTTCCTGATTAAACTTGAACTTGAGGGTTTGGTCCAGGAAATTGCTCTGCTCTTCTATGAATTCTAATGGTAACTCTGACCCTTAGATCTGGATTAGACTACCAATTATTGTTAAAAAAAAAAGAAAAAAGGCATTTACAAAGTAGGCTAAAGTGTAAATAAAATATCTAAAATTTCTTCTTAAACGAACATTTTTATCTGATGGATGCCCTTCTGGTCACAGTTTAACAGTTCTTCAATTTATCACTAGGACATTACAATGTGCAACAAAAATAATATTCTATGAAGTCATGTCAAGGAAATAATTATATAAAAAAATTAGTAAGCAGTTATCTTCTAAGTTATTCGAAATTTGGGTCACTGTAGGATCTATAACTCTCTCTTAGGTATGTTCTACCTGCTAGAGTCTCAAAGTTTTAAATATACTTATACCACAGTGGGAAAAAATCCCTTGAATGTATATTTATTCCATGGATAATAAAGGTCTGACAGCAAATTCTTAAGTAGAATCCATTTCCATTCCTTGCTGTCATGCGGAAACTGAAAAATCTTTGTCCCATACAAACTGGGAGACTCAGAATCTAGTTTGGCTACACAATTAATTCAGTGCTTGTCCTCCAGCAAGTTATTTAACCTTTCCTGGATACTGCCAATGAGGTTAAATCCAATGGGTTTTCTAAAAATCTTACTTTGAAGTAGTTTACTCTAAGGCAAAATCATTTTTCTGTTTGCCGTCTTCGTCTTCTAACATGGCAGAGCAAAACCTGGTTTCACTCTTTAATAAATGCCTCCTTTGTAAGGCCAAACGGCAATTATAAATTAACTTATCATCAAAGTATGGAATAGCACTTCAGTTCGAGGATTTGTAGGACTTCATGGCTGTGAGCTATAATAGCGGGCTGGCAGACTCCTGGCTGGTGCACGTTCTTGGGACCAAAGTCTCAAAGACTCAAAGTTTTATGATTGCTGCCTGAAACCAGTTTTTTCCTCCATACTTTGAATTAATTTGTTTGTTCACACTCCATTACCGTAAATGATGACCCACAACCTTTAATAAATGCATTTTAAATTACACAGCTTTAGGGAATGATTATTTATTTACCAAGAGTTTTACCTGTGTGTTAAGTATTCAGAAAAGGTAAAGGGAAGAAAGAAAGAAAGAAAGAAAGACCATTTGATAAAAGACTTTCCCCCCTCCAATATTGATAAACTAGTAAAGATTCAATCACATGTGGTTTAAGTAAATTGCTACTAGATTTTTATAGATGATTAAAGATTGAATTATTTTATTTAGTATAAAATACATGATTTTTTCAGACCTCCAAAAAATGACAAATGGCTTTCTAGCTATTATCAAAGAAGAAAAATCAGTATATATACTTTTAATATTTATTAAATGTTTTTCAGTGCGCATTTTACTTTTTAAATAAAACTTAAAAATTATCTGGTATAAAAATTACCATGACCATCATTAATAATCATTTACTAAGTTTGTACTCATTATAAGCAGTGTGCTAGACTTTGTCTGCATATAAACTGTAATATTTATAAGCATCCTGCAAAATCAATTGTTATTATATAACTTGTAGGCAAAGGAGAAGGGGGGTGGTAGAGGATAAGCTGCTTGGATAACATCACCAACTCAGTGGACATAAGTTTGAGCAAACTTGGGGAGACAGGGGAGGACAGAAGAGCCTGGTGTGCTACAGTTCAGGGGTCTCAAAGAGTCAGACACAACTTAGCGACTGAACAACAACAACTTGTACAGTACTGTGAGTAAGGGATGAAGTAATTTTTCTCTACTTTTAACCAGAGTTTTCAGAAGTCTAATTCATGGCCATCAGTATAGGCATTTAGCTCTTTACTACACAGAAAATGAAAAGGATTTCTGCACTATGATATCAAATCATTGGGATTACAATTTCTGTCAATATCTATCACTCCTGGAGTTCTATTTAAGATAGAGACTTAAAATAATGTCTTTCAAGCCTATTTTTCATTTTACCTACTAGGACAAGCTTATTATGTAATTTTTTTCCAGCTTGGAAGCTATAATCAGGATTTGTACAAAATCCAACTGATTTCTGACTAAGTATGTTCTGCCATTTAGTATGAATGTACCATTCCTATATGGCTTTTAAAAGCATGATTAGGGATCAAAAAAATCTCTCTTAACTTATACTATGTCAGTTACTTTCTACTTTTAAATTATTTAAGTAAACACTAAAAGTTATTTTTTGCATACAAAATCAGTGACACATCTGAGTATATTTATATAACATTTGTTCTAGTGATCATTTCTATTTGTGATTTGAAGAACTACCATAAAGTTGTCAAGGACCACGAGAAGGTGACAGCATATTTACTTTATACTGCAAGTCTTCATGTTTTATTTGGGAGGTGGGAGGAAAGCAGGGGGAATAGCAGAATCAAATTCACTAGCAAGGAGGAAATGAATTGAAGAAGGCCCAGACTGTTAATGTCTGAAGGACAGCACAGAAGTGGAACACATGGAACAGGTGTTCACAAGTTCAGCAACACCAGAATGGCCCTTGCTGTGTGAATGTACCCATTGTAGATTTGCTGATTATATTCAGATTCTGCTTCCAATTTGGTTATGTGCATAGTTCTTCATGATTTAATCAAACTGAAGTCCCCTAGATGAGGGTCTTCAGCAATGGCTTAGTGGTAAAAATTGACTTGCAATGCAGGAGACACAGGAGATGTGGATTTGATCCCTGGGTCAAGAAGATCTCCTGGAGGAGGAAATGGCAGCCCACTCCAGTATTCTTGTCTGGAGAATCCCATGGACAGAGAAGCCTGGCGGGCTTCTGTGCATAGAGTTGCAAATCGTCAGACAGGACTGAAGCAACTGAGCACTCACCTTAGATGAGGATCAAGTTCACAAAAAGAATAACTATACTGGTTCAGAATGATTATTCAGGGCATTGAGACTAAATCTAATTTTTAAAGTATTTAATTTGCCATTCCTTCATATCTGAGGAAAAATACTACAAGTTAAAGCCCTTAGTCTCATCTTTTCAAAAATAATATTTCAGACAGTCATCAAAACTGTCAAATGCAGCTGTGACATTTCTCCTGTTCAGTTATTCAGACAGTTTTCTAACAATAGTGCCCTCAGAGCTTTTCTCCCCTTATATAAATATTTATGTAAACCATGGCTTTGGAAATTATAAATCAGCCACTTTCCTCTCTATGGAATATCAGTCCTAAGAACACTGTGAATTTACACCATTTCGCTTTTAATAGGGGCTTTCTTGGTAGATCAGCCTGTAAAGAATTTGCCTGCAATGCAGGGGACCCTGGTTCAATTCCTGGGTTGGGAAGACCCCCTGGAGAACGGACAGGCTACCCACTCCTGTGGCTTAGACGGTAAAGAATCCACCTGCAATGTCGGAGACCTGGGTTCAATCACTGGGTTGGGAAGATCCCCTGGAGGAGGGCATGACAACCTACTCCAGTATTCTTGCCTGGAGAATCCCAGGAGTTAAAATTTTCATTTCTTTTGTTGTAAGTTGGAGAAGGGAGTGAGAATATTAAAATTTTGATCCCAATTATAACAAAGTATGCAGCTTTAAAAATTATCATGTGTAATGAGGTAGGGGACAGTGGAATAAAATTTCAAGTCTGCTCGTTTTACTTCTTCAGGATAAATCAAAATCCTTTATAATGTTCTAAATTTCTTTCTGCACTTCCCATGTCTCAAACTCCTTGTGCCCCTTCTTTCAACCTTCTTTTCCCTCTTTTCCTTCTCCTTTTTCTTTCTTCTCCTTTCCCCTTCTCTCACATAGAAAAGGAAAATGACACCTTAGTCTGATTGGAGCTTCAAATTGCCTGGCTTCTTAACAGTTTTTCCTCAGGGCTGCCATTTTGTCCAAAACCACTACAGTGCTAATGTCTTTTGATTAAAGCACCAAATATCCCAAATTAGATCTAAACCTTATGTCTATAAGTAAAGCAGCCATTTAGCAGAATGTTGGTAATATAGTACACCGCACAAGTACGGTCTGGTGGGGAGAGGGGTAAAGAGACAGGGCATAGCTCTTTCTCTGCATGTTGCTCAGTCTCCAGAGTTAGGACCCAGGGTCCAGGATCCTGAGCAGCCAAGGGGAATTGGTTATAGAGAGGGATTTTCCTGAGGTAAGAAAGATGAGCAGAAACTAAGGGGAGCTTTTCACCTTTATTAGAATTGTATTAGCAGTATTCTTAGAATCCCTGGAGTAGACAATCATTTAATTTAAAAAAGGTTGAATGAATGAATGAATATGAAAAGAATTGTTTCAGCCATTTTTTTCTCCTTACCTTAAACCCTAGGCAAAAATAGAGTGCATTTAGATATGAGACAAATAATTATTCTTCATAGTAGTTAATGATATCACATAAAGAGTGCTATTCATTCCAAACTATGTTCCAGATGAGCAGGAAAATAAAGTGCATCGATATATTTTAGAACAAGTTACAGAAGAAGAAATCTATTAAGCTTACATGCTTTGCTAAAGATTAGAAAAAGTGCTGCCTCATGCTTCTAACAGCTTGGCCATATTCCTTAAATAATGAAAAGTTTAGCCACTTCTGCTGCTTCTTTAGTAAAGTTTAATTTAGTTACTTTTATATGCTTAAGTGCCTGCAGGAACCTTGGGCAAGGTTTTGAAGAGGAAGTGATAAAATGCTGAATCATATACATGTCTTCTCTCTCTTTAAAGAATATAAAAAATACCCATATGCTCTAAAGTCTATTTGCACAGTATTCACTACAGCAGGCACCAGTGATTCCTTTTTTTTTTTTTTAAACAACTGTTGTGGAGGCATTAATACCAATGTGAAACCAGCTTAGTATTCAGTTTGACATGCTTAACCAAGTGTGAATTGAATAGACAATAACTGTAAACAAGATCCCACATATTGCCTAACTTTCAGAATTCATTTTTTAGTTCTCTTTCCCAGCTAGTAAACGTTTGTGAAACACTTTTTGTGTATCTTCTGTTAATCGGGAACTAGGAACAGTTGTATGAGTAAGATGGACAGCTTGCCATAGAATTCTTCATTGGACACTTTTACATTTATAAGGTTCGTATGGAGCAGGGAATCACCTGAAGGAATAAGGAGGATACTTGTCTGTACCCTTAAGCTTACCTTTGCAAGTTGCTCGTGAATGTCCAGCAGGCTGGGTCGGTTGACCTTGGGCCCGCTAACACTGCCGGTGTTGCGATAGTACTCGATCTTGGGCACAGCATCCACAGTGTTGTGGCCAAAGGTTTGTAGGTAGTATGTGTTTGTGTGAGAATCGTAAGCGTGAAAACTGGCATCTGTTTTAGCCGTTTCTCCAGTTTGGAGGAAATTGTCGTAGCACTCCTGATTCCCAGGCCTAAAGCTGATTCTAAATCTGTTCTGACCTTCATCCCCAAAAGAGGTTTCCTCATAATGTGGAGGATCAGCATTGTCATTCATAGCCGCACTGCTCTCATGGCTCTCATTTATGACATTAACTTGAAAGCGATTGGTATTACTGGGCGTGGAATCCAGAAATATATTGGAAGAGTTGTTCAGTGACATCTTCCAAATAGATTTTTCACTAAGCTGACTATTTTACGGTTGTTTAAAAAAATGTGTAGATTTGCTCTCCAAAACAGACACTGAAGTGCTACATTAGGGAGCTCTTGACTTTTGTCCTAGAACAAGGCAACAAATAGATTCTTGATATATTGTCTCCTATACAATCTTCAGAATGTTCTTCAAAGCTGTCATTAAAAGAGAAAATTAATCTTGTTCCAGGTAACATACATATATTTAAGTAGGGTTGAGGTATGAGGGAACAGTTTTCTTTCATAAGACTTAACAACTTTAAATTCATTTCCTTAAAAATGACCTGTCTATGAACCTGGTAGCTCAGACAGTAAAGAATCTGCCTGCAAGTTCTGCAGGAGATTTGGGTTCCATCCCTGGGTGGGGAAGGTCCCCTGGAGAAGGGAATGGCTACCCACTTTAGTACTCTTGCCTGGAGAATTCCATGGACAGAGGAGCCTTGTGGGCTACAGTACCTGGGGTCGCAAAGAGTCGGACACGACTGAGTGACTAACACTTACACTTAGGAACTTTAGTTACCTAAGCAATTAAATCCTGTAATAAATAACTGGGGACGTGCTTCAGCAAACAGAATTTCCAATGGAGTCATTAAAATGCCACCTGCGTTTCTAGTATTTGCTTGTACTTAATGCAGGTGGATTCAATATGACTTTAGAAAAGATGAAATTCTACCAAACAAATTGAGTGAAGACTAATGAGAATATTTTCAGCCTGAAACACAGTACATTGGCAGTACTAAATGTGGAAACTGGAAAGTATATTATGATTGATATTAACACATATTACATCATGAGTAAATTTCTAAAATATTTCTAGAATTTCTAAAGACAAGGTCTTGTAGGGTTATAAAAATATATCCTGTCAAGATGTCTCTGAATTCTTGGATCTTTTACTAGTCTTCAAAATATTTCATTTGTTCATACATTTGTTTGTTTAACAAATGTTATTATGGAATCTTTAAAAAACAGGAGTATTCAGGGTAAGGAAATACATCTTAGTCCTTAATAAAGTTATATGCTATATTTAGGCAGAATAATTATGCTCTACTGATTCCCTTTAATGAAATATTCTCAATTTTTGAGAGGTTTTTATTTGACTGTGAGATAGATAGACTACATAGTCATTTTCACAATCCACAATATAATCCCATTTTAGAATGTTCTTTCATTAGAATAATACCTGTATTGATATCCTAAAATTTGGCTTTTCAAAGAAAATTCAACAAAGATAGATAAATACAAAAAACAAAAAAAACCTTGCTTCTCCCCAGCAGCTATTTCTTTGAATTAAAGGAAAAAAAGAAAAATCTCAGCTTCAACTCCAAGTAATAATTCCTGGGGAAATAATAAGTGAAGCTATTATTTCTTTAGTTTTTATGGAACCTCTCACTTATCTTCATAGCCCTTGACATCCTCCCTTTTACTCCTCAGAATCCACTTTACAGCATAATTTTAAATATACTTTTTACCCTGCCCAGAAATATTTACCTTACCACCTGGGAGCCTTCTTCTCAGGAATCATAGCCTTCAGCATCACCCAGGCATATATGAACCACTTAGCTCTCACTCCCCGCCCCCACTGCCCCAAACATTAGGTTTCTTCTTATTGGCTAAAATCTTCCTTGAAAAAGATGACCAAGCAATGATTGGCCTGAAATAATACCACCCAGCCATTAGCACAGAAGAACCTTGAGTTCTACATCAACTTGTAACCAGGAGTAAACCATTAATCCCTTTAGACAGGAAGACAAATAGTTTCTTTAATTCATGAATTGCTCAACAGCAATCATCCAACAAAATATGAACGGTGCTTCAGTTGTTTGAGGTTAGATAAATAGAATCTTGTCATCTCATTTCACATGATTCCTAGTGACCTCCTATTTTTCAGGATTTGCAGCAAAATATAGGCCTCCAAACATAATGTCTATACTTTGCAACTAGAAAATGGTATTTGAGATGATTTTATCTTGTGTATGGTAGATATTATCTTGATTCTTCTCTTCATGGGAAATGAGCAGATAGAATATGATCAATGACTTATTATTGACAATTATTTCTACTTACTGGGGAAAGCTCTTTTAAGCAGGAATCAAACTATGGGTAAGTTTTTCAGTGGCACTGCTAAATGACCTTTTTAACCTCCACCTGGCAAAACATTTTTTTTTTTCTCAAATCAAAACTGGGTTTTGAGTTTTGTTGCAGGAAAGGTTTTGCTCAAATCTGTGAGGTGGTGCTTATTAAGACAGCACAAAGGGTTCCTCCATGCAGGTTCTGTCATTGGTTTTCGATCAGGATGATTGAAGGAGTCCTCCTCATGTTTTATTAGAAACGATTCTGGTGATTTCCAGTTGTCTGAGCAGCACACTTGTGGTGTGATACAGAAAGCAGGAGAAAGTCTCTGAAGTCAGTGCGCTTGATCTACATCCTGGTCCTGTCTCTTCCTGTCTATGTGAACTCTGCAAGTTAGTCAGCCTCATTGTGCCTTAACTTCCTCACCTGTAAAGTGCAGTTGTGAACAATACTGTATTGTAGACTTAATGTTAGAGTTAAATAAGTTTGTGTAGAACATTAATGTGCTAATTTCAGAAAACACCAGCTTGCACTTGGTGTTTTCTTTTACTATTTTTACAATATTTAGAATTCACTGATGACTTTTGCAGTCACATCCAAGGGTCTGAGGTAAATCATTAGAGGTTGGGATAGGTACTATGTCTATTAAAATAGGAGGAATGGTAGGTGAACAGATATCAGATTGTACAAAGAGGTCTACAGGTACCTATGTAAAATGCCTTAGAGGCTCTTAGATAAATGTCATGTTAATAAGTCAGGCTAATGTCATGAGACTGTATCAGAAATTGAGACAGAATTACATGGAAGATAAAGACCTATAACTCATTTTGCTCTTAAAGGCCACTGGTGCAAGGCATTTATCTGTTCCACAAAGGGTTCTGACTTCCCATATAATAGACAAAGGGAGTAGTTGCATTTCAGACTCAGCTGAGTGAAGCCAGCTGTTTAGATCAGCTAAGATGAGGCTGGGACCCAAAATAAGTCCTATTCACTCACCCTGGACAGGGGCTATGAACTTACCTGCAGTATTTCTGCCACCTCTGGCCTCCCTTTCCTTCAACTGTTCCCTTAACTCCAGCCCTCTTTGAGGAGCCCATCTATTTATTCCTCAACCTTTTTCCTCTACCAAAGGCTATGACTGCCTCTGATAGCCATCAATTTCCTTTTTTCTTGCTGACTAACTACTTGACTACAGTGTAGTGTGAATTGGTTTTGGTTTTAGTCTTATATCAACTAGACACTTTCACTCAAAGCCTTTTATCTCTAACTGTGAAATGAAAGTCTTTGTTCTCCATTAAGGGGATTCAGCCATTCTGGAGCAGATGGGAGATGGTTTAGGGGATATGGATGAAATTACACCATCCATAAAGCCAACCTGGAAAGGCCTTTCAGACAAGTAGGTAAGGTAACAGGGGAAAACTGTCTAGAGGTCCTCTCTGTCTTTTTTCTTGTCCTCCTTGCCAGGGCTCTTGGGACTTGGCATCTACGGGATAATCTGACTATGACATTGAACATCTATTCCTAAAAGGATTAGAATTTCATGAAATTTCCATGAGCTCCATGCTGTAACCATCTTTTATATCATATTGTTTTTGGCTCTGAAAATACAGAGCCAAATATTTCCTTCTAACATTTCCTTCCCATAGCTTTCCCCCCACCCCAAAGGGCACAAAATAGTCTAAGGCACAAAATAACCCTGAATGAATGTGAATGAAGACACTTTTGGTGAAAAGAATTTCTCTTTAGTAGGATTAGAAATAATATAATGCTAAGGCAGGTTTGATAATATCTGAAAAGTTTATGGGTATTGAATATTCAGAAACAATGCTCATACTTTACCAAGTTTTTTATCTTTGGTTTTTGGAGTCTTTTTCCTTGTTGAAATAAAGATCTGTCCTTGTTAACATAACAAATCTAGTCACCAAAATGAAAGGTCTTGTTGGGTGTCTTCCTTGGGAGACAAATGGAGTATCTGATACTTGGGGACATATCTTAGTGAGTACTTCAAAAGTCTGGGTCACTAAGGAGATGACTAGGATCATGGACATTTATAGATTTCAGTGTGTCCAGCGGACTTGGCTCAGTGACCTGTTCTGGACCAAATTACTAACTGGATACAAAGTATCCTAGGTTGACACTCCAGTACATACTGGGATTCAAAGACTCTCCTTAAGGTGTGAGTTTGGTTCAGAAAATCTATAGCCAGCACAGATGTGTTCTAAATCTACTAGGAGATGAAAAGTGTCAGGGATTCTCACTGAAAAAGCTGATTTTGGAGTGCCATAGACCTGGGCAATAATCATATTATGAAATAGGCAAGAAGAAGTGTTGAGGACAGTGAATGTACAGCATGATATCTATAAACAATGACTATGATTTCGAGGATAGTTTAATTTCTAATACAATCATTCCATTGCTTGGTGACCTTTGAAAGTTACTTAATCTCTCTGAGCTTCAGTTCCTCATCTGTAAAATTGAAATAATAAAATAGAAACAGTAGTACCAAACTCAAAGGACTGATCAGAGTATCAAGTTGCATAATAAATGGAAAGAACTTAATTTAGTCCTTACTTTCAGTACGTATTAATCCTTTTTTTTTTTTTTTTTGGTGTGTATGGCAGGTCTGTATTCTCAAGTGACACAAATATTTTTGCATTATTTATCTCCTGGTGCATTCCTCCATTCATTTACAATAGATAGAATTTTGTAGTTGGAAATAATTTAGAATTATGTAATTTTATTTTTAATTTATCAAGTGAAGAGAATGAATACCGGGGAGGTTGAATAACTTAACATCTAACCATTGCTTCTTAAGGTTTGATAATCTCTTTAACAATTACCAATAATGATAATAAATAATGATGGCAAGGTATATTTAAACAGTGTTTTCTGGTTTTCAAATTACTTTCCCACTCATTATAAGTCATTTGGTCCTCCCAGAATTCCTGCAAAACATGTAAAATAGTTTTCTTTATCCTTGTTTTACAGCTGTGGGACTTAAGTTCCTATTGGATAACTTTTTAGGTCATAATGCTTGTTCTTGGCTAGACAAATATTAGAATTAAAATCTCATAGTTTGGGCTCCTAAACTGAAGAACTTTTCATGACATCTTAAATCTTTATTCATCTCAGTTCCCTGAGTTTCCAGGTATATTTGTAGAGTTCACAAGGCACTAGAATTAAAAAGGTTGTTAAAAAGTCTCTGGATAACCTCCTCGCTGAACTTAACAGAGATGAGATGACTTGGCCAAGGTTGACAGCTATAATGGTGGCAGAATGGAGCCTGGACTTCTTATTTCCACTAGGTCACAATGAAAACTCCTTCTGTAATTTTATTTATAAAAGGGGAGGGGAAGGGAGTATCACTATGATCCCAAGCTAGGGAATTTTATTGCAAGAGATTCTAGAAAAAGAAGAAATAAAAGGGTCAAATCGTGGTATTTTGGAATCTTTATGGCCTGCGGTTACTTGTAAGGTTTGTGTGAACATTGTTGACCTATGGCTATTTTTAGGAAATATATATTCTGTTTATTCTTTGGAGTGAAGGACCCTTATCTTTGACACCTAATTCTCTAAAGCAAGGGAGCCAGAGTGAGTATAGAGAGGGTGTCTGGGTGTTGCATAGGAGCAGATGCAGGGCTTCCCTGGTGGCTCAGACAGTAAAGCATCTGCCTGCAGTGTGGGAGACCAGGGTTTGATCCCTGAGTTGAGAAGATCCCCTGGAGAAGGAAATGGCAACCCACTCCAGTAATCTTGCCTGGAAAATTCCATGGATGGAGGAGCCTGGTAGGTGACAGTCCATGGGATCACAAAGAGTCGGAGATGACTGAGCAACTTCACTTACTTACTTACTTACTTACTTATTCATTAGAAAACTCAGTGTGAGGACAGAGGAAAGTGAAAAATCCCAACAGTGGTTTATTAACCACACACATTTATTGAATTTAGTGAGTGAAATTAGCTTCTTCCAGCACACTGAAGGAAATTACAATTGTGTCCATCATGTGTTCCAGCAGTATAACCCTAAAAACTGTAGAGCTGGAACATTCAGGCAAGTGCATATTCAAATGTCCCTTTATCAAACTCTTCTACTTCATCTTCCCATGTAGAGGAAGGCATGCTACTATATGGGTCTAACAGGATTTTGAAGCATCTGATAATAAGAAGTCCCAAGAAGATACACAAAATCCCAACAAAAGCGAAGCCAGTTTTCTGCTCCAGAGTCAATGAGAAAGCTGACACTTCGTTGACACTCATCTTAGCTGAAGTGTTGCCACAGTAGGTACTACTCATAATTCACTGTCACATCATTTTGGGTCTTCAGAATTCCTGCTGAAGTCACCTCTTGGCCTAGATACAAAATTGGACTCACTTTAGTTTTATCCATATAAAGCATTAGACAGGTAATTTTTAAAATAAAATATGATATTTTTCAAACTCTCTTGACTTAACTCACAAAAGATATTTGAAAATATCATCAGATATGGATCAGGATCAAATTAGCATTGGAGATGCTACTTTTACTGTAGTAATTACAGAATTGTCTTCATGGACACATAAAACTATACCTGTATACACTAAATATAAAATCAAGTATAAAGGGGAATAGTCAAATTATTAACCCTGAAAGCTTTTGATTCATTGCGAGATGGTTGTCATTACTTCTTTGACCCAAGTTGTCATCTAATTTTCATTTCATTTTTGCGTGTATCAATAAAGTCATAATAAATTATAGGTATAAGCTGATCAAGCTCTCTAAAGTCCATGCTTTAAGGTCTATCTCCAATGCCATTTTTTCTGATAGATTATGATCCTTTTAAGTAGGTGTAATATCTTCATTCTTTTTTACCCCCTTAGCTTTTAGACTTATATTCTTATAGTTTCTTTTCCACTACCGCTTTATACACTAAATGCTAATTTTTTAAAGAGAGAAATTGTGTTTTTAAAATTACATTAAAAAGAGCAATACCTAACATAGCGGCTTGCAAGTTACAACGCCGAAGTAGCCACGGATGATTAATCATCTCCCCAACTCCTCCATTATCTCTCACACCCTAATTAGACATAAAATCCAGGTTAAACAGCATGCTTTCTATGAAATTCAGCTGCAAGTCTAGCTCCCCAGACTCCTTGCCGACCAGATTCCCATTCTCTCTAAGCTCCTACTATATTGAGATTCTAAAACTACAGCAAAAGTGTTCAGAATTTGTGTGTTGAATTGAAGCAAAATAGACCTTTCCATTTGATGTCTTAAAGTTAATTAAATTAATCAATTAAAATTAAGATTAGTTAATTAAATCAAATGGTTACTAACCCATAGCTGCCCTTCTTGAGAATTGTAACCAAAAGCTTGTCATCCAATAACTGAAAATGATAGACTGCTAGTGTTTTTGTCTTTTTTGTTGCTTCTTTTGATAATTTTAAAGATTGTATTTATTAAAATGACTGACCCTTCAGGGTTTTTTGGATTGAATTTTCAGAAAACAACTGAGGCAGAACAAGAAATTGGAGCTAAGGAGTGGAAAAAATGAGTAATTATTAAGAACAAGACTTACAGCTTTCAAACTTGTTCACCCACTTATGCAATAATTAATATCAAACAGTATTTATTTTATAATGGTTTGCATTACAAAATAGCTCTGTCTTCAAATCCTAAGTGTCAGAAATAATCAATAGGTTCTGTGACATGCTGGTTATTAGACTTTTCTGTTCAACAGAAGGAAAAATATGTTTCAACCATATTTATGTAATTTCTTTCTACCATTTTTCTGCATTAATAATTATAGTATACTGAATATATTTTAAGAAGATTTCGGATCACTTAAGTGGTCTTTTCTGAAGATTGAACTCTTTTTATACTATTTATCCTATAGAAGGTAGGGGAGACTGAACTGAATATCTATGACCTAGGTATTAACTAGAACTTTTTTTCTGACCAAAATTTTAATTTTATTGCTTTGTCAATTAAAAGTCATTTGCTTAGATTCATAATCATTTGCTTAGATTCATACATCCTCTGGTTCATTTATTTAATGGGTGGACAAACTGAAAAGGAGTCTGCTTCTACATGGAGATGCTGGATCAATCATTTGGCTGATTCAATCAAGTAACAAATTGAATTATTTCTTCACTGGAGTCCTGACCTTGCTAGGGTATACCATTTGACTGTCTCCTGGGACACTGGGTAAGAAGAGGCAATAAACGTGGTTTGCTGAAGGGCTTAGTAAACGGACTTCCTTCAACGAAGAGCTTGTTGCCCAGCACCTGGGAGTGCTACCAGCAGATAATCCTCAGCTGGTAGTTCCTCTCCTTGATAGCAGAGAGCTGCCTCACCCAAGGTCACTTCGCTTCCAACAGCAGACAACTAATAATAATTGATTAATGTGAGAATATAAGGGCCTGGCCGTCTTGGCTTAAAGGGTCACAATTCTGAAGAAC
This sequence comes from Bos mutus, assembly GCF_027580195.1. Taxonomy (NCBI): domain Eukaryota; kingdom Metazoa; phylum Chordata; class Mammalia; order Artiodactyla; family Bovidae; genus Bos; species Bos mutus. The sequence continues at coordinate 46,550,359 of NC_091626.1, read as the reverse complement.
CATTCTAGCTTTATATTTCATTAAGGAATAAGCTGAGGCTGTTGTTGTTTAATTACAGCTCAGATCCTGCCCACTCCTGCTTAACTCCCCACTTTTCCACAGGTATTGAGCCCAAGGGCAATACTTAGTAAGCATTTTGCACATTAATCTCTGTCTCAGAGTCTGGTTTCTGAGGAACCTAGCCTGAAACACTTGGTCTCACAAAAGTTAAAACATCTGAGCAGTTTTAATGATCTGTACATTTTTCAGCTAGGTCATCTCACCACCATGCAGAAACAGCCTAAACTGAGTATAGTTATGATATTAGCTAAATTTATTTATGTGTTTTTAAAAATTATTAAGAGGCCAAACTGACTTCCTTATTTGAAAGTTTATTTAAAATTTGGATTATTAGGGAAATAGCATCGACATGATTTAGTTGATACAAATATCATGGCAATAGAGTTAGTAGTCTCCCGTGATATTTTTTGGGGGGAAGCTGGTGAGATATGCCTGGATAATATTATTTTTATGTAGATTTATAGTTCACTGAAGTATCCTAATAAAAATTGTGTTCTGTAATCACAGAGACCGCCCTCTAACATAGTATCACAAAGGTGATACTCTACATCCTCTTCAGTGTTTTTTGAACAGTAGCTTGAAGATATTAAAGTGATGATTATTAAATTTGACACAAAGCTGAGCCAAAAACTATAAGTTAACTTATAGACTCAAGATTCAAGGCAATTCTGATGACTGGAATTCTGGATGGAAACTTGAACATAAAATTTAATAGAAAAAAATTTAATAAAAACCCTTCTAAAGTCCCATATTTAAGTGAGAGGGAGAGAGATACATGAAACTTAGATTGGGGACACTTGACTGGGAAGTTCATGTGAACAGATGTTTTATTAATATCTGAAAAGGAAGAACTTGGACCTTTATATTCATCTTAAAATTCTACCTTACACCAAAGATAAAAACAAAATACAAGCTAAGGAGAACACCTCAAAGGGCAGTATTCAAATACTGAAAAAAAAAAGTCTGACCATTGCTGCAGGCAATGTGTTCACACAAACAAATAAGTTAAAAGTTAAGCAATTGCCTAACAGAATGTTCAGAAAATAGATTCTCTTGGGAATTTAAGCCATATATATATATATATATATATATATATATATACACACACACACACACATACATACATACACACACATACATACATACATACATATATATATATAGTAGCTAAAATATCAGTATTTTCTGGCCTAAATTTTTCAAGTATTTGCCTAACTTGTCTTATTTCAACACCAAATCTAATGTTTTTGAGAATATACTACTAAGCATGCTGAGCTTTGTACCTTTCAGTCAATTATAGAGTATAATATGATATAAAAGTAATCAAATATTATTAAAAATCAATAGAAGTGTTCAGATACAGCACTGATTTGTTTGTAATTAATAAGGTATCCAAAATCACTCAATTGTGGATAAAAAATACATTTCTTTCACTTTCTCTAATCCCTGGAACTGAAGTAAAAAAAAAAAAATTAGCAGCCTCTGTAAAACAGACATGTTAATGCCTACCTCAAAGGGAAACATCATCTTAATATCCTGTTTATAGGGAAATAGAAAATGAAAGAAATATGGGAGAAGTTTAGATCATGAAGCTACAAAGCTGTAAATAACAAAGCTTCATGAGAAAAAAAATTTGAGAATAAAGAAATGAATTTTTAGAAAAAGAGCAGAATGTAAAGTTATGTAGTAAAACTTATTTTAGATATGCTCTGCCACAAAAAAATGGGTAATATTATCAACATTGTACAGTTTAAATATCAGAGTCTATGTGTGTTATGATTAACATATTTCAGTATATTTCTACAATACTTCTGCAAATGATAAAATATTGCCTCAAGCCATATTGACTAGAATAAATGTTGAGGTATTTTAGAAATGAGAAAATTAGTTGAAAGCATATCATTCCTTTCATGGCAATTGCCAGAAACTGGGATTTCTAAGTTCTGATGAGTCATGGGATTGGGCCAAGGGTATACCTGTAGTTATCAGTAGGCCCAAATCTCACTGAATTGTTTTGTTGCTGGTAACCAATAAGCAAGCTAACATGTCTTTCTATGACTAGCCATGCAAATAATACTATTGTGAGTAGTCAAGGAAAGATAATAGTATTTTTACACTTGATTCATGAATGTTATGTGTGATGTTTTTTCTTCTGTGAAATAAGTTTACTGACTGGAGATATACAAATTCACTTTTAATTCAATTTTATAGTCATTTAATCACCCAACAATGTACAACTGCAGAAACCAAAATTGAAAAGCATGTGCCCATTAATAAAAGAATCTCCTATATCTTATTTCAATCAACAGGTTTTCCCCCCTCTGGTTTACTCATCTATTAATGATATTCCAAACAATAAATCTAAAATAACAACTATTATAGTGGAATATAGTGTTCTAGGTAAAAAGTATTTTGATCACTAGATATAATCATCTCTAATGCTAATGATATGAACATTCATAATTTAATGAAATGAGACATACAGGAAAACCCATGCTTAAAAATAATGAATTCTCCCATATACACATATATATATACACCCCTTCAAATATCAAAATTATTAACCCCATTAAAAGATGGAAAAGAAGCCTTACTGAGGCCACATCTGCAAAGAACTGGTTGATAATTTGGAACAGAATATGTTGGAGTCAAAGAAAACCTTAAATTACAAACCCAGATGTCTTCATGATGAAGTGCATACATTCCAGGCCTTCCCAGGGATCCAAAACCTTGAGATATGCTAGAACCAACCTCCCCCCAACCTTTCAGATTTCAACCTTAAGAGAATTTCCCTTTTAAGAGAATCTTTGAATGGCTCCTCAAGGACTCTGACATTCCTTTTTTTTTCCTCCCCAAAGCACTGGAAACCTGGTCCAAAAATTCTCAAAATTCTCTTACTAGAGAAACCTAGTCTGTCAATACCATTCTGTCTCCAGTTCTCTTTGGACATATTAAATTGAAGAAACATAGAAACCACCTATAAAGCATTATGGAAGAATCATCAGCAAGCTGACTGGACACATACAACACATCTGCTTTTTTTTTTTTTTTCCATTTCTTTTTGTCAGCTGCAGCAGCAGAAACATTAGGGCTCTTTCTCCTTTAGAATTTGAACTCGGCAGACCTGCAGACTCCTTCCTCCCTCCCCTCTCCCCATCTCTTCTCCTGCTCTCTAGCTTCAGAAATACGAGAAAAGCAGACATGCTACTTCTCGTCTGGAGCTGCATTGGAATCCCGTCAGTTAATGCGGAGGGTAGGGGGAGAAAGTTACTTCGCAGGCAGAGATGTCTCACCTTCCATGCTTGTTGCCATGGAGATGAAATCCAGCGAGTAGATTTAAGGGTTGGCACGTTTGTCTGTGTTCGCTGATCGGTTCAATAACAATGTAAAAGGCGTGTCCTGGGGACCTCCGTGGAGTCACAGTACCGCGGTTAGCGCTTTCCTGGCCTACGTGTGTAAATAGATCTGTCTGTGATGGACAGAAGACGTGGGCGCCCGCGAAGTGCGTGTGCGCGCGCGAGTGTACTAGCAGGAAAATGTGCACGGATTTCTTCGATGTGGCAGTGTGTAAATATTTGCGCGCGCGTGTGCGCGTTTGTGAGGGCGTCTGACCGGTTGTGTACGTGAGAGAGAAGAGGTGGGAAGTGAGCGGGTGGGGGAAGGAAATCGGCTACTGCAGCAACAGGCTCTGTCTAGTCCTCAGCTCTTAAAAAAGCGGCTCATTCTCACTCGTATCACACTTTGCAGGTTAGCAATCCTTCATCACCAATAAGGCTTTCTAAGGCAATGGGGATTTTCCTTAATTTATTATTAAAAATCCTTGTTTTCCTCTCCTCTCTGCATTAGTAGCTGTGCCGCGGGCATTTTGCTCTGCTCGGTGACCTCAGCCTCAGTCGAGGAGTAGGCACTAAATTCTTACGTCTTCTCATCATATAAAGGAAAGACGTGAGTGAAGGGTGTATGGGTTTAACTGGGGACTGCATATGTCATCTGGAGTTATTTTCCCCTATCCTTCGCTTTTCCTAAGCAAACCCAACAGAATCCTCTTCTCTTAGGAGTAGGTGCCTAGGCGCTGTCCGTAGTGCTGAAACACTGCGTTGCTGCTAAGTCACTTCAGTCGTGTCCGACTCTGAGCGACCCCATAGACGGCAGCCCACAAGGCTCCTCCTTCCCCAGGATTCTCCAGGCAAGAACACTGCGTAGTACAAGCTATTAATAGAAGACATAAAGCGAAGAATCCTTAGATAAAGCCCACATAGGGAGAGGGAGAGGGTGGGATGATTTGGGAGAATGGCATTGAAACATATATAGTATCATATATGAAACGAGTTGCCAGTCCAGGTTCGATGCACGATACTGGATGCTTGGGGCTGGTGCACTGGGACGACCCAGAGGGATGGTATGGGGAGGGAGGAGGGAGGAGGGTTCAGGATGGGGAACACATGTGTACCTGTGGCTGATTCATTTTGGTATATGGCAAAACCAATACAATATTGTAAAGTTAAAAAATTAAATTAAATAAAAAAAAAAAGATAAAGCCCACATAAAGCAGAGAGGCTCATTTTGCAAACAGCATTGAATGTATATAAATCAAACTCAAACAACATTGAAAGCAAAACAAACAAGGCAACAAACAAAACCCCCTCTCCCTTCATCCTTATTTAGGGCTCTTCGCATTCTCCAGGCTCAGTTATAAAGCCCTAATTCTATTTATCTTTGGATAAATATTCAGGGGCTTCCCTGATGGCTGAGCTGGGAATATCCCCTGGATAAGGGTATGACAACCCACTCCAGTATTCTTGCCTGGAGAATTTCATGGAGAGAGGAGCCTGGTGGGCTATAGTCCATGGGACACAAAGAGTTGGACGTGACTAACACAGTTAGTTGGAGCGACTAACACAACAACACAGTATATTCAGAACCTACAAGTTGCAAACTTTTGTAGATTCCTTAAAAACTAAATTATTAACCTATTCAGTGACTGGGGAAAGTGTGGTGCAGAATTGGGTCATTGTTTATGTAAAAAAAAAGCTGAAAACAAGTGTGTTCTAATTGAAAATAAAATGAAGACAAATTTCGTGTTCATTTATACTATTTACTAAACTATAAAATTCCATGGTCTTAACAAAAAGTCTAATGTATAACTGTGAGTTCATACAAAACTATACTAAAAAGAAGTTAAGTCTTTTTCATTTGAAACTATTAAATGCCCTATAATACAGGCCCACCAAGGAGGAGAGTGGAAGAAGTATCTACTTCCAGGAACATGTTCATTGCCATGGTTTTACTGACTCTTTTTTTAAAGCTTGCTAAAGGCCACATCATTTTTTGGTATTATATGGTATAGCAGTGCTCTTGAAATTTAATGTGCATATGAATCTCCCAGGGATCTTATTAAAATGAAGATTCTCATTCAGTAAGTGTGAGATTGGGTCTCAGATTCTGAATTTCTAACAACATCTCAGGTGATTCCATAGGTTGCTAGTCTCAGGACTACACTTCTAGTAACAAGGTTCTAGAGATAGTATATTCTGGCCATGCAGTCACTCATAGAGTATGGAAAAGGAGGTCATTTTCTTTCCACAATTTTTCTATGTATGTTTCTAGATTATTGCAATAATATTCTATTCAAAGAAGTTCAGAGATTAACTATTTTGTTTGCACAATATTAACAAATTTTATGAATTTATCATTTGATTGATTTTGGCATGGTCCATCTAGTCAAGGCTATGGTTTTTCCAGTGGTCATGTATGGATGTGAAAGTTGGACTGTGAAGAAAGCTGAGCACTGAAGAATTGATGCTTTTGAACTGTGGTGTTGGAGAAGACTCTTGAGAGTCCCTTGGACTGCAAAGAGATCCACCCAGTCCATTCTAAAGGAGATCAGTCCTGGGTGTTCTTTGGAAGGAATGATGCTAAAGCTGAAACTCCAGTACTTTGGCCGCCTCATGCGAAGAGTTGACTCATTGGAAAAGACTCTGATACTGGGAGGGATTGGGGGCAGGAGAAAAAGGGGACGACAGAGGATGAGATGGCTGGATGGCATCACTGACTCGATGGACGTGAGTCTGTGTGACCTCCGGGAGTTGGTGATGGACAGGGAGGCCTGGCGTGCTGCGATTCATGGGGTCGCAAAGAGTCGGACACGACTGAGTGACTGAACTGAACTGAACTGAGACACATGCTACAGTTTACTCAATTCTCTATTTCCATACTATGATCTACAATCACCCATTCTCTTTGCAAGTCAAGCTTAAGAAAATAGAAGCAAATTATATGACTCTACTACTGATGTTTGGGCCTCACTGCAAGAATTTGTTACCATGATTGGAGACTTCAACTTTTCATTTTATGACTTTAAATCTGGTTCCATAGTGAACGCTCATGATACTGATTTGCAAAATCTGTTCATTACAGATCTAATTTTCACTCATTTTAGAAAGTAGAAGAGGACCATTGTTTCATAGACCATTTGAGTGAAATCTGATCTGTCATGTCATTGACATAATATACTTATGCTTGGATTTTGAAGGTTCCTCTGAATGATTTTCTGTTTGTTTTTTTTTTAAATCCATACCTACATCAGTTGTGCAGTGCTTTCAGTTAATGCTTTTGAACTGATGCCAAAGGAAAGTTTTGACTATAAATCAGGTTCCTTGATATTAATTGGTACATGACCTTGACCTTTAACAAGCTGTATGAACAGTGGTGATGTTTTGAAAAGTCTGCAAAATGGCTCATTCTGGAAAGCATAAAAGGATTAAATATCAATTAGGTTCCACACCCTTTGCCAAGTGCTGGGATACAAATGAGATCTTTTGCAAAACAACATAGCAGGTTATGTGAAGTTCCATGAAGTACAGAAATTAATAATTTATGTTTTATTCTCCATTACCAAGGAAGTGGTGAAGAATAGCGAAATATAAAATCCAGAATAGCTGTATTTCAGGTCCTTGCCAATGTTTGTTGCCCAATTTTTATTTCAAAATTGTTTAAAGATAGGAAATGAATGCTTTTCTAAAACACACATGGTTTCTGGATTGTCTCTGATTTATTTTCAGAGCAATCCAAATTATTAGAAAGGTAAATATGTGGATGAAATCATTTAGATTTCCTTCCAAAAGAATTACCTTTACTATGCTTTGACTTTACACTTTCAGTTTATATACAAGTACTCCACATAAAGCAATCTTCAGCTTATACAATCCACTCTATGCTTGCTATGAGGTTGTTGCTAAAGATTTGCCTAACACATTCTGTACTATTTCTTATATGACATACCTCTGAAAGCATTTCTTTCAAGACCAATTTCATGAATTGAACTCTCATACCCCTCCTCTTAAATCATCTCAAGGTAAGTGATGTGACCTCTTCTTATATACAATGTATATCATGTAGCTGATCACATGTGCCTTTTCCTTTAGTTACCAAGGATGTCAGGGTCAAATTAACAGCTAAAAATGAGTAACTGTATAAGACCTTAAGGCTTTTATATTTATGTTCTTTCTTTATTGACTACTGCACTTTTCTTTGCTCAGATGCTGATGTATTATTTTCTTTCAATTATCTGTTTTAATGTGTGTCTACATCTGAATGTTCTTATGGAATCAGAAATGGAGTAAATAAACTAAAAAATAAGTAAATAAGTAAATTTATTTCTCTACTTTTTGGCAAAAATGTTGAGTATTAGGTGAATATATATGGTTGTCAACATAAACTTGTTTTTAACAAGATACTAAAATATAATAAATGATTATCTAGTTAGCTATGCAGAGGAAAATCTAATTTATTATGCTTGTTAAGCTAGTAGAAGAAAATTTCTCTTTAACTATAGATCAGCTTTATTTCGAAACATATTGTTTCCCCATTTCTTCTTCTATTCTTCTAAATAGTGTCCTTTGTATGACTTTTTCTTTGTATGACTTTGTAGGACTTTTTCTTATGTCAGAGAGCAGGTTTATTAATTATCTATCTTGTCAGAAGATGTGGTAACTATAGAAATGTAAAGAATATGACATCCCCGCTCTAATGAATATATTTGAGAATGAAGGTGTCACTAAGGAACTGAAAGCAAAAATTTTCTCTAACAAGCCAGCTCAGGATTCTTTTCAGAGGAAAATTTTGTTGCTATGAATGCTTGTCACCCTGGTTCCAGCTGACTTCTTGCTCTCAAGTTTTCTATAATGGTATCCTCTCTTGACCTTATTAGGTCAACATGTTACCTTCAGCTTTTCATGGAAATCTATATCTTGTCTGGCTTAAGTTTGTTTATTCTTCTGAGTTAAAATGTTTGAAAGTAGCTCTGCTTTTTCTTTAAAAAAAAAAAGTTGCCATTTATTCAAATATTGGATACTACAACTTTCAAATGCAAAACTTTAAAAAATGTATTGAGGACAAATGTAAATTATCTTTTTGTTATAAATGTTAAACATCAATTCAATGCTTACTTAGCTTTAGATGGTATTAGATAATTAATTATGTCCAAAAGTCACCTGTTTGTTTTTTAAAAGTATTCTTATTTGGATTGTCATTTTTAGGTACCTATGGCTTATTTTCTACATAAAGAGTTTCAATCTTTTTGGAGGGTTAAGAATGCTTTTGAAATTTCAGTAGGAAATCTATGCCCTCATACACTTGCAGATAATTTTGCTCACAATTCGCAGCATTCATGGACTCTTGGAAGTCCATTTTTATAAATCCCAAAGTAATACAAGGAGTGATTTTTAAATTTCTGCTATAAATAAATGGTCTGTAGTCCCATTCTCAGTTTTGCGACTAAGTACTGATTGTCTTAAAGTCCTGTATTTTTTAAATTGCCCTATTAATTTTCAATTTTCCTTCCTTGGAATTCTTCCTCCAGGTCATCTTACCATCTGATCTCTACAGAGTAGCTAATGCTGAATATGCTGAAATAGGATTAGAGAGTATTGTAATAGGATGATTAAATTTGATTAGAAAACGACTGTGGGATTTTTGTCAACAGTGAAGAAATTATCTAAGTAAGTGGAATCATAAGTGAATTGAGCATGATGATACTTCTGTGTAGATAATGATCTAATGCTGGTCTATTTAATGAGTCCCATTGAAAATGAGATGGTATGTTTTGCTGGTAAACTGTTCTGCAAAGAAAAATACATTAAATGTGTCAGTTCAGAGTGAACTTTTTAAATGAAGTTTCATTTAACTGGTTTCAATTTTAAGGCCCATAAGCCTTAAATCATTTCATTTAAACTGCACTTCAAGTCTTTTCTATATTTACTGTTGAATCTTAACGAATATGATAAGGTACCTTGGGCACAATCCCCATGAATGTGTGATCCATAACCACAGTATAATGTTTAATTGGCTCAAGTTATCTTGCTGGGTTAAAGAAACAGAGAAATAGAATCAGTTTATTCTACTACAGTGTATGTTTCTGTAATATGCATCAATTAATTGACAAATAGGGATGCCAAAAGAATGTGAAAATCAATTGGTTTATACAAGATTTTCCCTAAAACATTAGTTTTTGACTACTTGGTAAAGGAATTTGATGCTAAATCTATTAACACAGCTAATGCAATAAGCTTGAAGGAAAGCAATCCTATACACACTACCCATTCACTCCTCCTTCTTCCTCTTTGTTCAGTTCAGCCATATGCTCTGTCTTGAACATGCAGAGTGATTTCCTGATCTTTGTGTGTTTGCCTTTGTTTTCATAATTTACCCTTTCCTTATGTTTTTTCATCATTCTCTCTTAACTAAAAAAATTTTGGTGAAGTTCTAGATACATTGTCATGTATATTTTAGCTTGTATTTTTAACTGTGCTCATATTTTCATTAGGTTTGTAAATGTTTTTGTAGTGTTTATGTGAAGCTGCATGAGTTTTACATAGATTTTTCTCCAACATGATATTTTTTTCCTAAATTTTGCCAGTTATTTTTTCACTGAATAAACTTTATTTTGTAGATTAGTTTTAGGATTATATAAAATCAATCAGAAAGTACTGAAAGTTCCTCTCTCTTTTGCCCTTACTCCACAGTTTCATCTGGTATTAATATCTTGCATTAGTGTGGTACATTTATTACAGTTGATGAACCAATACTGACACGTTATTACTAAGGTCTATAGTTTACATTAGAGTTAACTCTTTGTGTTGTACATTTCTACATGTTTCACCAAATGCATGTCATGTATCCAGCATTATAGCATCTTAAAAAAAGTTTCATTTCTCTAAATACTCCTTGAGCTCCTTTTACTCATTCTCCTCCTTTCCCTAACCCACCAGGTTAACCCCTGGAAACCATTGTCTCTATTGCTTTGTCTGCAGAATGTGTGTATGGAGTCATACGCACTCTGTTACCTTTTTCAGACTGGCTTTTTTGATTTAACAATAAGCATTTAACTTTCTTTCATGATGTTTTACGGCTTGGCAGCTCATTTCTTTTTATCACTTAATAACATTCCATTGGATGGATATACCATAGTTTGTTTAGCCATTCACCTATTGAAGGACATCTTAGTTGCTTCCAATTTTTGGAAATTAAAAGTAAAGGTGTTTTAAACATCACTTGCAAGTTTTTGTATGAACATAATTTTTCAACTAATTTTGGTAAATAACTAAGAGTGTGATTTCTGGATTGTATATGGTAAGGGCATGTTTAGCTTTGTAAAAAGGTAACATGCTGTCTTTCAAAGTAGCTATACCATTTTATGTTTCCACCAGCAATAAAGTAGAATTCCTGTTGCTTGCTATTCCTCATCAGCATTTGGTATTGTCAGTGTTTTGGATTTTAGCATCCTAATGGCTATGCAGTGATATCTCCCTGCCATTTTCATTTTCAATTCTCTTATGACAAACGATGTTGAATATCTTATGCTGATTTTCCATTTGTATATCTTCTTTGATGAGATGTCTGTTCAGATAGTTTCTGACTTTTTAATTTGGTAGTTTGTTTTCTCATCATTGAGTTTTAAGAGTTCTTTGTATAGTTTGGAAATATGGCCTTTACTAGATACATGTTTTGCAAAGATTTTATCCTTGTCTGAGTCTGTCTTTTCATTTTCGTAAGTTGCCAGGTATTTTTAGGAATGATTTTATAGAACATGAGTTTTTGTTTTCAGAAATGCATGGTTAAATAAGAAACATTTGTATACTTCATCTCAGATTTGTAAAACCAAGGTAGCCAAACTGAACTCATATTTCTCATAAGCAAAGCTAAACTGAATGAGTATTTAGTAAGACTGAAAAAGCCTATGATACTATGTAAAAGTTGGTATAAAATAAGTTGAAGCTAGTGGCAATGTATAAAATAATACTTAAAACTATGAAGATTTTAAGGAGGAAGTATAAAGCTAATGGTTTGAGAATTAACTTACATATTTTTTACATAGTATTCTCTATACACAGTAATTCTTTTTTTTTACACAGTAATTCTTATATAACTATCCCAAGACTTTAGATGATGCTCAAAGCAATAAACATTTGGGAAGAATAAGGTCTGAGTTTTCAGAAAGGTTTTGGACAGAACGTCTATCCTGGGACTGTAAGAACATCTGTCCTCACAGTACTACCATACATCCTTAGTAATCTGAAGGAAACTCTGGGAACTCACAATTGAGATTTGTTAATGGAGCAAAAAGTATAACATAAATTACAAGTTTCTTTTTTTTAAATACACTTAAACTTATTTAGAGGTGCAGGGATTCCTATCTCTAATGGACACAATGAATGAATGGATGAATAAACAAATAAATATAGTCTCTCCTTTGTTTTGGGATATCTCAGAACATATACTAAATAGCTTAGACACTGTGCCAAATATTATTTATTGATACTCAGCATTATCTTCACCTTTCTAAGCTCCCTTGTATAAGACATTTCTCAGACTCTGCTAATTCTAACCTAAATTCAACATACGAGAAGCTCAGGTATAAAATTTAAAGGGAGGGACAGAGAAACCACTAGTCTCAGCAACAGTAACTTTGTAGGTATCAGCAAATGGCAGGTGAGATGTTATACCAGCAGCTTCAGGGCATAAGGAAGTTCTGAGACTTACCTGCTGCTACATGAAACAAAGATAATTAGTGGCGGTTCCCATGATTCCTGCCCTGCTTAATTTTTCAAACCCTAGCAATAGTTCCTGGACCTTTGCTCCATCAATCGCACTAATTATTGTGTAAACCTCTCTGTCTTTGTGCATTAGATCTACATGAAATGCCTACAGCTGGATTGAAAGCTTTTATTTCTTTTCCTGACTGAGTACTGAATAAAGAAAGAAGTAAAATCATGGAAATACACCTAATCAACTCTGTTTATATACATCAATATGTTTACAGTTATGCATATAGACATATATATTTTTAGCATGTTTAAACAGTTTGTGAATTGAAATATAACGACATGAAATCACTTCAGCCTACCAGTCTGTAAGACATCATGAAAAATATATTACATTTGTATACTACTGAAAAAGTATTGTTTCTAACAGAGTAAGCTCATATGCAGCTATAAGGAAAAGTATAACCCTTGTTATAAAGGGTTGCAAAAGCGTAGAATTTTTGGATTCTGTTCCATTTCATGAAACTGTAGTAATAGAAACCCAATGCAAGGCATAAAGGGAATGGAGGTTCTTTTTCGCCCCAAGCAAGAAGTTTGTATATAGGCAGTCTAAGGCTTATACACTGGCTCTGCGAGGTCCTATTTTTGTATATAGGGATACAAAAATAGGTCCTAAGTTTGCATATAGGCAGCCTAGGGCTTATACACTGGCTCTGTGAGGTCAGGCTTCTATTTTTTCTGATTTGCCATCTTTAGCTGTGGCTCTTGTCCTCAAACCTGTTACGTCATGGTTTCAGAGGGATACTCCACCATCTTGCCTCACAGGAAAGCAGGGAGGCAAATAACTTACTAGGAAAGATTCTTCTAGCAATCCAAGTGTATTTATCCTTACAACTTCTTAGAGTTGTGTCCTATGACCACTTACAGTATTTTAGTTGGGCATATTGCTACTAGACAAAATTGTGATTCTGTCAGTAAAAATAAAAAAGAGGGAGACTGATATCAGGCAGGAAACTTGTACTGTTCTACAGTAGACAGCAAAGGAACAAATAAAAACCAATGTAAAGGATGTCCTCAAGAAAAAGAAAAAAATAAAGCTGTGTTTGTGTGACCACACTGTAGACTACTGAAGCAAACTGGTTTTTACAAAAAAACCTTTTGACTATCATGATTAAGTTTAGCTGTGCTTAATAGAAAGACTCCAAATAGTAGCATATTAATCAGGATAGAAGATTTCCTCCAACTGAAAACAAGCTTGAGGTAGGACTATGAAGGTTGTTCATGGTGGCTTCATGGTGTCATCAGAGACCCTAATTCTATTTTCCTGTTCTAGCAACTTCAGTACTTAGCTTTCAGTCATAAGCTCACTTCATGGTTCATCATGGTTACCACTGCTACAGACATCATTTGTCCATTCCAAGCAGCAGCGAGAGGAGACAAGAGAGGACAAAAGGGCCACTCTTCCAGTTAAGTCAGTCCCTTCTAAGGAGCCTCCTCCTCAGTCCTCACAACATTTCTGCTCATATCTTAATAGCCAGAATATAGATGTGTGGCCACGCACAGTGGCAAGTGAAGCTAGGGAATGTGGACTTCTATATTCACAATCCGGAGAAGGCAATGGCACCCCACTCCAGTACTCTTGCCTGGAAAATCCCAGGGACGGAGGAGCCTGGTAGGCTTCAGTCCATGGGGTTGCTAGGAGTCGGACACGACTGAGCGACTTCACTTTCACTTTTCACTTTCATGCATTGGAGAAGGAAATGGCAACCCACTCCACTGTTCTTGCCTGGAGAATTCCAGGGACTGGGGAGCCTGGTGGGCTGCCGTCTATGGGGTCACACACAGTCGGACACGACTGAAGCTACTTAGCAGCAGCAGCAGCATATTCACAATCATCTTAAATAAATTTCTATTATCAAATAAGAGGGATATGGATTATGTTAGTTGTTAAGTCTATCATTACCATTTACAGCAGCAGTCCCCAGCCTTTTTGGCACCTGGGACAATTTTTCACGAATAGGGGAGGGAGGGGGTGGTTTGGGAGGTAATGTGAGTGATAGGGAGTGATGGGGTGGGGCAGATGAAGCTTTGTTCCCTCACATGCACTCACTTCCTGCTGTGGGGCTGGGTTCCTACCAGGCTGAGGACTGCTATCTGTCCAAGTCTCTGGGGTTGGTACCTCTGATTTATAGGATTATATTCAAATATGCATGACAGTGTGTGGATTAGACCTTATTAGTTAACACTTTAAGAAATGTATTGCCCCTTCTAAATGTGGTAACTAAACATTGAGAATGACCTTGCTAAAAAGGGCAATTAAGTTAAAAACAATGTTTGCTACACAATAATCATTTTCATGAATACTCCTTGAGCTAGAATGCCAAATTTGGAATAGTTAAAAATATTACCACATGATATCCATAGCTTTGGACAGAGGAAACCTAATTCATGGATTTACTGAAGAGGAGGGAGTAGCTATGCCTATAGGAAGGAAAGTAGGGCAGAATCCTTAGAAATTTGCTCTTCTGATCTTTCTTTTAATGGAGTTACTGGAATGAGATTGAGGAAAAGGCATGGTGATTTAAGGAATTAGAAAGAAACTGACACAATATTGTAAAGCAATTTTCCTCCAAAAAAAAAAGAAAAGACAATAAAAAAAATTGAGACTCAAGTAAGTATCCAGGAATTAAAGGAGTGTTTAGTCTTCAAAGGAGAAAACTGTCCCAATATTGCTTACAAAAATCAAAAGTAAATCTGTTAATGGGCAATGAGCCTAGCATTGTAAAGTGGAAAAATGAAACAATTATTAAAGGAATTCAAGCAACACTGTTGGTATTATCTGAATTATTTGAATAATTGAGGTGAAAGTGTAATTCCTGCCTGGATTACTCAGATAATTGACTTAATTCTAGACTTCTCTTAACTACTTGAAAACTTTCTTAAGTATGTAATTTTAGAATGATAAATGCTAAAAAAGACTCCTAAGTTACACAGAGGAATAGGAGAAGAAGAGAAGAAAAAAAGAGAAAAAGAATAAGCAGTTAATTGTCAGAATAAATCTATTCTTTCAAGTGATAATAACCAATATCCACTTTTTCATCACAGAATGAACTTCTATGGTGAAAAAGTGAACTATATATGTATTTCAAATATAACCTGCAGTATTTTTTAGTTATAAATTCCTTTCTTAGTTTTAGTTTTCTAAAGTTGGGAAACAGTGGCTTCAAATTCAGCCATTTAGTTTTGTAAAGTCAAGTAAACTGACTTGAAAAACATACTATTTCTTTGACTTCATATTCTTGGTCTTTGCCTTCAGTAAGAGAAGTGAGGTCGCTCAGTCGTGTCTGACTCTTTGCGACCCCATGAACTGTAGCCCACCAGGCTTCTCCGTCCATGGACTCTCCAGGCAAGAATACTGGAGTGGGTTACCATTTCCTTCTCCAGGGGATCTTCCCGACCCAGGGATTGAACCCAGGTCTCCCACATTGGAGGCAGACGCTCTAACCTCTGAGCCTAAAGCCAAATTAAAAGAATGTTAGTGGCTACTCCATTCTCTTCTTTGGTAGCAGAACCATAGGCAGTGAGCTCAGTTGCCAACCTCCCTTACAGATGGGTGTGTCATGTTGTTACCAAGTCCAAGCTCGCTCTGCTTGCCACAGGATAGGTGTTGAGGCAAAGAAGAGACTTTAATCAGGGAGCCAGCAGACCACTCTTGCCTGGAAAATCCCATGGATGGAGGAGCCTGGTAGGCTGCAGTCCATGGGGTCACTAAGAGTCGACACGACTGAGCGACTTCACTTTCATTTTTCACTTTCATGCGTTGGAGAAGGAAATGGCAACCCACTCCACTGTTCTTGCCTGGAGAATCCCAGGGACGGGGGAGCCTGGTGGGCTGCTGTCTGTGGGGTTGCACAGAGTCAGACATGACTGAAGTGACTTAGCAGCAGTAGCAGCAGTGGCTACTCCATTCTCTTCTTTGGTAGCAGAACCATAGGCAGTGAGCCCAGTTGCCAACCTCCCTTACAGATGGCTGTGTCATGTTGTTACCAAGTCCAAGCTCGCTCTGCTTGCCACAGGATAGGTGTTGAGGCAAGGAAGAGACTTTAATCAGGAAGCCAGCAGACCAACAAGATGGCAGGCTAGTGCCTCAAAATAACCATCTTCTTGGGGTCTGGATGCCAGGTTGTTTTATAGATGAGAGAGAAAGAAGCAATGAGGAATTAAAGTCAAAAGCAGAATAGAGAGGGAGATGCAGTGGGGAAGTAAAGTGAAAGAGTCCTCAGTCTTGCAAAACATCTCCAAGGGAATGTCCAGCCTTGAGAAAATGTTAGCCTTCAGGAGAAAAGGAAAGATATACCCATTTGAATGCAGAGTTCCAAAGAATAGCAAGGAGAGATAAAAAAAGCCTACCTCAGTGATCAATGCAAAGAAACAGGAAAATAATAGAATGGGAAAGGCTAGAGATCCCTTCAAGAAAATAGAGATACCAAAGGAACATTTCATGTAAAAATGGGCACAATAAAGGACAGAAATGGTATGGACCTAACAGAAGCAGAAGATATTCAGAAGAGATGGCAAGAATACACAGAACTGTACAAAAAAGATCTTCATGACCAAGATAATAACGATGGTGTGATCACTCACCTAGAGCCAGACATCCTGGAATGTGAAGTTAAGTGGGCCTTAGGAAGCATCACTACGAACAAAGCTAGTGGAGGTGATGGAATTCCAGTTGAGCTATTTCAAATCCTGAAAGATGATGCTGTGAAAGTGCTGAACTCAATATGCCAGAAAATTTGGAAAACTCAGCAGTGGCCACAGGACTGGAAAAGGTCAGTTTTTGTTCCAATCCCAAAGAAAGGCAATGCCAAAGAATGCTCAAACTACCGCACAGTTGCACTCATTTCACACGCTAGCAAAGTAATGCTCAAAATTCTCCCTCCAAGACAGGCTTAAACAGTACATGAACCGTGAACTTCCAGATGTTCAAACTGGTTTTAGAAAATGCAGTTGAACCAGAGATCAAATTGCCAACATCCATTGGATCATCGAAAAAGCAAGATTGTTCCAGAAAAACATCTACTTCTGCTTTACTGACTATGTCAAAGCCTTTGACTCTATGGATCACAACAAACTGGAAAATTCTTAAAGAGATTTCCTGATCACCTGATCTGCCTCATGAGAAACCTATATGCAGGTCAGGAAGCAACAGTTAGAACTGGACATGGAACAACAGGCTGGTTCCAAATGGGGAAGGGAGTACGTCAAGGCTGTATATTGTCACCCTGCTTATTTAACTTATATGCAGAGAACATCATGCAAAATGCCAGACTGGTTGAAGCACAAGCTGGAATCAAGATTGCCCGGAGAAATATCAATAACCTCAGATATGCAGATGACACCACACTTATGGCAGAAAGTGAAGAAGAACTAAAGAGCTTCTTGATGAAAGTGAAAGAGGACAGTGAACAAGTTGGCTTAAAACAACATTCAGAAAACTAAGATCATGGCATCTGGTCCCATCATTTCATGGCAAATAGATGGGGAAACAATGGAAACAGTGTCAGACTTTATTTTCTTGGGCTCCAAAATCACTGCAGATGGTGACTGCAGCCATGAAATTAAAAGACACTTGCTCCTTGGAAGAAAAATCATGACCAATCTAGACAGCAAGTTAAAAAGTAGAGACATTACTTTGCCAACAAATGTCTGTCTAGTCAAAGCTATGGTTTTTCCAGTAGTCATGTACGGATGTGAGAGTTGGACTATAAAGAAAGCTGAGTGCCGAAGAATTGATGCTTTTGAACTGTGGTGTTGGAGAAGACTCTTGAGAGTCCCTTGGACTGTGAGGGTATTCAACCAGTCTATCCTAAAGGAGATCAGTCCTGAATATACATTGGAAAGACTGATGCTCAAGCTGAAACTCCAATACTTTGGCCACCTGATGTGAAGAACTGACTCATTGGAAAAGACCCTGATGCTGGGAAAGATTGAAGACGGGAGGAGAAGGGGACAACAGAGGATGAGATGGTTGGATGGCATCACCAACTTGATGGACTTGAGCGTGAGCACGCTCCAGGAATTGGTGATGGACAGGGAAGCCTGGCATGCTACGGTCCATGGGGTTGCAAAGAGTCGGACATGACCGAGCAACTGAACTGAACCGAATCTCTTCTATTCACAGGTGAGAAGGGACAAACTATCTCTCCATGAGCTGAACAAAGGCACATTAGTTTAACAGGGGGGCAGGGTCCTCCAGACAAGCCATTGAGTATGATTATAATAATAAAAGCAAGTCATAGAAACAGTTTCCAACATGGAGTCAGAATTGGCTTCCTCCCTGCAATAATGTGACTAAGTTTTGACCTGTGAGTGGGAAGTGTTGTGTGAGACTTCTGAATAGGAGCCTTCTTTTCTGAACAGCTTCTTGCCTTCAGTACAGACAAAATGCCTAAATCTCCAGTAGCCAGCTTGGGCCCTAGGGTGATCTTTAAAATGTTCACCACACACTAGGGTGGTGAAAGGTCAAGACAGAAGAAACCTGTTCAGTTCAGTTCAGTTCAGTTGCTCAGTTTTGTCCGACTCTTTGCGACCCCATGGACTGCAGCACACTAGGCCTCCCTGTCCATCACCAACTCCTGGAGCTTGCTCAAACTCATGTCCATAGAGTTGGTGATGCTATCCAACCATCGCATCCTCTGTCATCCCCTTTTCATCCTGCCTTCAATCTTTCTCAGATTCAGGGTCTTTTCCAATGAGTCTGTTCTTTGCATCAAGTGGCCGAAGTATTGGAGTTTCAGCTTGAACATCAGTCCTTCCGATGAATATTCAGGACTGATTTCATTTAGAATTGACTGGTTAGATCTCCTTGCAGTCCAAGAGACTCTCAAAAGTCTTCTCCAACACAACAGTTTAAAGGCATCAATTTCTCAGAAGAAACCTGAGTCCATGATAATTGTGGAGCAACTATACCTGCTCTGGGATGCCTTCCTCTATACTATTTTTACTTAAAAGAGTAATAAATTTTATCTTGTTTAAGATACTATTATTTCTAGTTTCTGTTACTAACAATACAATTCCTAAATGATACACAAATTATTAGTTGAAAATATTTTGGAATTTTAGTATTAGATTTCCAGGTATGTGTAATATAATGGTTCTTTCCTCAATCTCCCTCCATCTCCCCCTCTCTCTTTCTGCCACTCTATCACAAATACATTTCAATTTGTGAGAGATAAAACTAGGTAGTTATGTGAGGTTGCATCAATAATGCATTTTGTGCCATTGCAAAGGATGAATTTTGTAGTATGAGAAGGTAAAAGTTAAATCATTACTCAAGATTTTTCAGTATGTGTATATGGACTTAAAAAAATAAGTGTGGAAGGAAAATTAGAAATGGAATGTAGCAGTAGTATGTTAGCAAATGTGTTTTTTAATTTTTTTTTCACGTTTTGCTAAGGTAAGTACAATATAATAGCTAGTGAGGGAGGAAAGATCAATCTATAGAGCAGTCAGATGGAATAGTAGTTATTCAACATTTTCTCTTCAGAAGCTGCCCCAGTTCTGTCCATCTTTTGAGATTCAGCTCTTATATAAAGTTCTAACAGATCTCCCTATAGAAATTAACCTCTGCCATTTATGCATTTATCAGGACTAGAGTTAAATTACAGTAAGGGAGGTACATGTCTTAGGTACATCATTTAAAGGATGCCAAAAAGCTCAGTAATCAAGATAAATATTTTAATGAAACATTTTAATTAGCACACTACAGTATGCAAGCCAGAGTCCTGATTTTGTAAATAAATTTTTAATTATACTTCATATTTGTCTCAATTATAGCACTCAAATAGTGCTTTTTATAAGTGTTCTCCCCTAATAGGGAATAGGCTGTATCTATTTTTGTATTCCTCATGTACTTACTACTCTGTTTTAAGAATAAAGGCCTCTTAAAAAATATTAAATTGAATTTTTTGAGATTTTGCAAGAATATACTATACAAGAGACTGCAGGTTTGTTTTCATCTTAAATTCAGTAACAGCCAAAGAATAACAGAGAGTGATGGATGTTTTGAAAGTATTTACAATTCAGTTCTATGAAAACCACTTGACTTTTCTTTGATAAAACCCTGCTCAGCCTGGAGAGATAGGGAATTGTAATACTACTTTATATTCATATAGCAATTTGCCCTACATAAAAAGTTCTTTCTTTTAATCCTCATCTTAATCTTGCTAGGTAGGTATTATTATCCTTATTTATTACGGAAAGATTGAAAAGTGACTTGTCCAAGGAGTTACAGGCAGACAGTGGCAGAGCAGGGGTTTTAACCCAGTTTTTTTTGTGTCAAAAATCCAATGACTTCTGCTACTCCAAATACTAAATCTTGGAGAACTGTCTGAGGAGAAACAATTCATGCAGTAACAACAGCCTGTGTTGTGTTTTTGAAACAATGTCAGTGGCACCCTAAACAGTAGTATTTTACCAAGTGTACCCATAGAATTAAAATTGTTCTGATTTTTATGTGTGTGCGTTTGATGAAGTAACTCTTCTGGCATAGGATTGGCTGCTTAATGGTATTTTTTAGTTGAAGGAAAAAAACCCTACACATTGAAATGTCAAGGAAACGGGGGTAATTGAGGAAATTATGTATTACTTGAGTATTAGTTTCTGACTACAGCTTTACCGCTAATGTGTGCATGATATTTAGCAAAGCATGTAAATCATACATGTTTGCCTCTTTATGAAAAGAAAGGTTTGGTAAGGTCTTTGAACTTTTCAGCTGAAAAAGGTTATTTCAATGTGAAATATTATTATGGTACTCGCAAGTTAGAAGTTGATTAAGTTTAATGAGTTTCTTTTTCATACTTGGGGGGAAAAATCTATGACTGTATTTTAAAACTCCATACAGTAATTAAATTTGTTTGAGAGCCTGTAACTGCTTCAAATAGAATTTCCATCAGCTTATAATAAACACAACCAAAACCCCAAATGTTCATTATTGGCTGTCTAGTAGGTTTCTTATGAAAAGTATAGATTCTCCTCATTGATTGCTGCCTGGAGAATTAAAAACTTGAGTCTTCTTTTTGCCTTATTCTCTAGAACAACCAGAACTCAAAGGAATTCAAAGCCATTCTTTCTGGTGAATTGCAACCAGTCATCAATGACTATTTATTGAATGTCCACAGGGTGCCTAGGCACTGAAGTAGCAGGTGATTTATTTGCATTATTCAAAGGATTTCTAAGGGGAGTCTGAAGATTAGCAGACGTTTTTAAAGATACTAAGCGGTGTGTGCTTCTCTAATTTAAATTGCCCCTACAGGAAATGATTAGAATAGTCTAGGTTTCAGAGCCCTAGGGACTTCTAACACCCAGAGCCGACTTTTGTTAGTGAAAACCCCTCTGGGTGCCACAGGACTGAAGGGGCTGGGGCTCAGAACACTCCCCTACCACGGGCTTCAGGACAAATCAAGCCCTCCTTGGGTAGGAGCAGGACCGTCTACGGCCATGGTGGCTTACACACGCCACCAACCCATCCTTCTACTCCCCTCCCCGCGCACTCCCACTCCCTCCCCTCTACCAGCTCACACCATCTCCCAGTCTCCCAGCCCTGACTGGTTCTCGCGAGATCCGGGCAACTGAGCGCTCGGGGCCTTTTCAAATCGGGATCCGTTACCGCTTTGCCGGCCGCCGCCATTGTCGCGCTCGGAGCCCCTCAGCGCAGGCGGCGGAGGCGGAGGCCGTGGCGGCGGGATGGCTGACGCCGACAAGCCCGAGGTGCTTAGGGCCGCTGGCGACGACAGCCCGCATCGGCAGCCCTCGGAGCCGCCGGGCGAGCCCCGGCGAGAACCTCACCCGCCCGAGCAGGAGAAGCAGCCTCCGCAGCACAGCAGCAGCTCCAATGGCGTTAAAATGTATTGTCTTTTCCTCAGGGGACCGGGATGAGGTGTGGGGCGGGAGATCGACCTGGGGGCGGGGGGTGTCGAAGCCGGGGCTGAGCCTTGGCGGAGGATAACCGTCCCCGGGCCGTGGGCGGCGGGTTGGTGCAGGTGCAGTCGGCCCTCTCCCGGGCCCTCCCCGCCCGCACCGAACCGGGGGAACCCGGATGCGGGCCTGGGGGCTACCCTCCCCTGCTACTGACCCAAGACCCCCTCTTCCCGGACTTCGGTTGGAGAACCCTTACGCAGAACTCGGTGGTCGCTACGATTTGCAGGAAAATGGTCCCCCCCTTTAAAGGCCAATAGTTAGTGTTCATCACTAGGGAGTAACTAGGGATGACATCATCGGACATTGCCTCTTAACCGCCGAGAACGTTTGTAAAAGGAATACCCGCACCCCGCCCCCCACAATCTTCCCGGCCTCATTCTGAGCTGTATAAGTTCACTGTTGTTTTCTAAAGTGTGTATTCATTTCTTAACTGATCTGTATACTAAGAGGAAGTTTAGTACTGTGCTGTGAGACCGAATCCATTGTGTTATCCTTGAATTGCTGAGAGGTACTTTAAAAAGGGAACGGTGCGTGGTGCCTTGCTCCACCCCCTTCCCTACCGCTTCCCCATGTTTGTCAGCCACACAGGCTTTTTAAAAAAAACTCAATGCGGAATGGTAGGATCTTAATTTTGGTAAAATAAGATCATTTTTTAGTTGAAGGAAACCCACTACTTAAAACATTGCAGCTGTCATCAGTGCCGATGAAGAATGTAGTCGGTTCGAGTCATAATAATTTCCAGTTAAAAGGAAATGCTGTGCTTCCCTTTGTTCTTGTTATGTAGAAGGAATATGAAGTCAGAAATTTCATCTGCACATGCCCAGCTCTTTAAACCTGAAATTGAAAGTATGTTAATAATTTTGTGAAAACACTAAATTTACTAGAAAGTAGTGAAGATAATGTTCACACTAAAGTAGGAAAGATAAAGGTTCTTACTTTTCTTTTGTATAAGAATGTTTGGAACACTATGTAAGACCTGGACCAGTCTAAGGGTTGATTGCAGATGAAATAAAGTAGGTCTCCCAGCTCTGTTATGTACTCCTGCTCTCAATTGGATTTGAATAGGATGGGCAGTATCTTCTAGAAAAAACAGAGATCTGGGTATAGGAGATTTGACCTGTCTCCTAGTGGAGTTTATTCCTAGGTGGAACCTGGTGCACTTAGTAACTGAAGACCAAAAAAGTAAATGAAGCATTTTCTATCCTTCGTGCCAAACTGTGGGCTTTCAGGGATTTGGCATCATAAATATAAGTGAAAAACTGTGGAATGAGAAATAAGAAGTACTTTGTTTTATCTAAATATGGGCCTGCCACCTCCTTATCAAAAAGTACAACCTTGAAATATGGAGAGAAGCCCTACTGTACTTGGGTATGATTGGTATAATAGTCTTGGTACAGATAAAGCTGGTATCTGAACTTCCGTGAGATCTAAAAGTCTCTAATCCCTTTTAAAGTCCTATGGGGGTGTAGATAGAAGTGAGAAGTGGGAAAAGAATCACTTTCACTTCTTACTGAAGCAGAGGTAAATACAAGGTGAAGAAATGTTACCAGTAAATACAGATGCAGATTCTTTTCATATTGCTTATAATTCATCTTTCTCCCTGCCTCTTTTCCCAGTTGTGTAAGGAACCAGTTTACTATCAGGGGTTTCTTGTACTGTCTGTTCCTTAAGAACATACGACAGACCATCATGGATCACTTGGACTTCCTAGGTGGCTGGGTGGCAAAGAATCTGCTTACCAATGCAGGAGACCTGGGTGTTTAATCCTTGGGTTGGGAAGATCTCCTGGAGGAGGAAATGGCAACTCACTCCAGTATTCTTTTCTGGAAAACCACATGGACAGAGGAGCCTAATGGGCTACATACAGTCCATAGGATCAAAAAGAATCAGACACTGAGTGACTGAGCACACAGGCATGGGTCACTCATACTAAATAACTGGAGACATTTACCTACATCAGTCTCACAACCTTTTTTTTGACTCTGGGCACCAACTGAAGTAGTCAGCAACCCAACACATAAACCTTGAGTTGATTCACCATATATTCTTAATGATAAGAACTTGTAGCACTGATAAAAATGGCCACATATTGCCTTAAAATGTATGTTGCTTAGAGGTGAACAGAGTGCTCTTTGTCATCAAGACTGAAATGATTTTTACTGAGGCTAGTCCATAGTGATTGAGCACGGAGGCAGCTATGTCGGCATCAGCTATGTCTTACTCCTCTTTGTACTTAAAAACGCCCGGTAAACATTTAAGAAATGCCAAAGTGAGCTTTCATATGATCATGAAACTCATATACGGAGGATTTATTTGGCATGTTCATATCTTTTGACAAGAAATTAAAGATGTTTCCCTCGGTCTAGTCTTTTTCTTTATGCCAAAATGGTATACTAGCTCTCCTTTTCTTAAGTGAATGCGAGGAAAAATAGCAGTGTTGTTATAATGCTTCATTATTCATGTGTGACTAACAACTTGGAGCATATGGAGATTGAGAGTTACATTATGATGCTTGTATAAAATACTAAGCATTGGTGCAAGGTGTAGTGTTTGAAGTAGAATAGTGTTTTTATCATATTAGGAGTAAAGAATGGAACTGGGCTTAATTTTGGATCTCATAGTGTTATGCTTTCAAAATCATATATTAAAACTAGGTCCTCATTTGATGTTGGATACTGATTTTTCAGAAAGTTATTTGGGTAGACATAATTCAGTCAAGAATAGATAATGTTTTTGTAACATAGAATCATCACAGCATTTCAAATACATTAGAAGGGAGATTGCTTAGATGAATAGTTTGGGGATTATTACATGGAATTCTGAATATAGTGCCAATATTTTGATTCCCTCAAGAGTTTTCACATGTATCTTTACTGACTTTCCCATAGTGTATTTATGACATAGAAATGAGTTCAGAAATTGAGTAATTATAGTTCAGTTTCTTTTTTAAAATTTATTTTTATTTTAGAGTGTTTCATTGGTTTCTGTGATGCAACAGCATGAATCCACCAAAAGTATACGCATATCCTCTCCCTCTTGAATGTTCCTCTCACCCTTCCCCTATTATTATAGTTCACTTTCTTAACAATCAGACCATACCTTTAGCAACTACACTGATCTTACCTTCCATAGTAATCTTAATTTGTGCATTGTAGATGAGCAGTTTAGCAGTATCTTTAAGATGCCACTAATTGGGAAAAACTTAGAAGATCCTGGTAATCCCTTGAGCAGTAAAGAGCATATCCTTTACTACTCAAAAGTGAAAGTCACTAGAGTCTGACTCTACTGAAGTGGGTAGCCTTTCCCTTCTCCAGGGGATCTTCCCAACCCAGGGATTGAACCCAGGTCTCTCGCATTGCAGGCAGATTCTTTACCATCTGAGCCACCAGGGAAACCCAAGAATACTGGAGTGGGTTGCCTATCCCTTCTCCAGGGGATCCTCCCGATCCAGGAATCAAACCCGGGTCTCCTGCATTGCAGGCAAATTCTTTACCAAATGTCAGGGAAGCCTTTACTACTCAAGGGATTATATTATTATTACTACTGAAGGAATTAATGATAATTAATGATCCTACATTGTTGCTTTTTAGTGGAGTTGTCAGATTGTTGTAACTTTACAACATCCATGTAAGAATAAAAGAACATACTTCAGAACTTTGTGCAATTTTCATAGTTGGTTTCACCTAAGAAGAAAATAGCAGGGGAAGGGATATTTGGATAGGGACTGTATAGCTGTCTGCTCACCTGAACAGAGACTTACTTTAAAAATATTGAATTCAGACTATGTCAATAGGTTCTTTGGGGGATGGAAAGAAGGATTTGTTCTTGTATCTGATGTACCCAGGAAACAGAAAAGTCCTCTGTGGCTTTTGACTGCTTGCTGCCATTTATAGGAGTGCCACTCTGTTTAGACAGGTGGGTACTTGGTAGAGTACAGTTGAGGAGATTACTTCCAGGCATGCCATTTCTAATGAGGGAAAGAGGTCTGAAGAGGTGGCAAAGCATATTTGGCCCTCATGTGTCTTCCTTGATTTTAGCAGTTTTTCTGGCAGACAGTGGCATCATCTGTGCTCAGATGAGTATGGTTTCTATTTTGAACTATTCGTTCAAAAATGAACATTTGTCAAGCACGTGTTACCATGCTAGATACTGCTGATATCATTGCAGATGGTTTTTGTTCTCTAGCATTTTACATACTGTACTCATGGCTAGGTTGTTTCCTGCCCAGAAAAACAGCTACCCGAAAAGTTCGATGTATTGTAGAACAAGTGACTACAATTAGAGCTGTGTGAAGTACTGCAGTGTATAAATCACACAGTTGCTTGGCTTAGGAGATAATATGGAGCCTGGATTATGAAACCTGATTGGTTGTCAGAATAATCCAGGAAACCTAGGGCATCATTCTCAGAGATTTTTCTTAGTATGTGTTTGTGAAAAATTGCTTTCAAATTGAAGTTTTAATTAAATTTAAATTCAGTAGGGTAATTGGTGGCTTAAAAGAAATCTATTGTTACTTCTGTTAAAGATTGCTTTTGAAAAGTAAATTACATTTTAAAAATGTATATCCAAATTTTTATCTTTAGGATTTACTTTGTTTACTTATATGTTACAGATGTTTGGTGAATAGCATCATGTAATTGAAATGTGATTACAGTCTTTTAAATGTTTTTCCAGTTAGGGCCTCATTAAAAAGTAGATTTATGTATTTCTGGTTCATGTTGCATTTAAGTACTGCTTCTCTCCTCCATCCCATCCCACCTATTATAGATATTACTCTTAATAAAAATGGCTCGCTTCTGTGAAATACCCTATCCTAATTTGTAGGTTAAAACAGGAATACTGAACACGAAAATAATAGGATACCTTATCAGGTTGGTCAAAACTGGCAAGAGACAAAAATTATGAGAGTCATATGGGGAGTGTATAGATATAACTGTGTTTTGATTATGTTTTTAAGCAATGGAGGAGAAAAATTCTGGGAGGAAACTGTTAACCTTTAAGATACGAACTTTTTCAGTGTGTCA
This sequence comes from Bos mutus, assembly GCF_027580195.1. Taxonomy (NCBI): domain Eukaryota; kingdom Metazoa; phylum Chordata; class Mammalia; order Artiodactyla; family Bovidae; genus Bos; species Bos mutus. The sequence continues at coordinate 46,523,253 of NC_091626.1, read as the reverse complement.
TTTTGTAAATTAAGTTTTTAGAGTTCTGAATGAGGCCCAGACAGTTAATTCTCCATTAACGGTGGCAGTTTTAATCTAAGAATAAATAATCTAAGAATAAAATCACCCATTTCCCCCTCTTGTTGGGTTCTAACAACATTTATTAAGTAGTATGATGGGAAAAACTGGGTTTGTTTGAATGCTACAGCTATTTAATATGGAAACAAGAAGGGTTGTTAAATGAGAACTCTGGTAATATGCTAAAATCATTGCTTTGAAAAGACATTGATTGGATAATTTCAAAGGCAGTAGTTGAGTCTCCAGCTGCTTTCCTTAGGTCTAACTTAGGGGAGAATTTTGTGAAGTGATAAATGTGAAATACTTATTTTAACATAGACTTCCACTATTGGAAGCACCACTGAGGTTTTCTTTTTGTTGTTCTGTTTTGTTTTTAATTCACAGGGAGAATGATGAATCAGTCAAAGAAGAGAAATCTGAATTAAAAGAAAAATCTACAGGGAATAAGAAGGCCAATAGATTCCATCCTTATTCAAAAGATAAGAATTCAGGCACTGGAGAAAAGAAGGGTCCAAATCGTAACAGAGTTTTTATTAGCAACATTCCATATGACATGAAATGGCAAGCTATTAAAGATCTAATGAGAGAAAAAGGTAACTATTTTTGATAAACTCATTGTTGGATGATCTTCATTTAGAATGGGGAGGGAGATAAGGAAACGTTTTTCATTCCTCTTAGCCACACAGACTCAAAAAATTGATTTTTGTTTATTTCTTGACACATAAATTAATCTTTTCCTCTTCTTTCACTTGGTACAATTTCATTACAAGGTAGTATGGATAAATGAAGTTTTTTTTTTTTTTGCCATGTTAGTGGGGAAGGAGCGAGCCAACATATGCATGCCACCAAGAATTTTGTTAAAGTGATTGCTTTGTCTAGTTGAAGTTTTTATAGATTTTTTAAAGGACTATTGCATTAGGTAAGCAATACATTTAGTGTGTTAAAGTATGAATAATAAGGTCTGATTATTTCTTTTTCCAAAAGCTGTTTTGTTATTACTTGGTGGAGTCTGGAATCTGGCTGTGGAATTCATTTTGTTTGCATTGTCATGAATGCCATGATGCTGTCTCTGCAGTTCTATATTAAAATTGCGTTACTGCTGTTGCAGTTTTGTTTTCAGAATAACCTGAAAACCTTCATTTTATATATATGGTTTGTTTTGGGGAAAAATCATTTTAATACTTGATCTTGTAAAAGTTAGTTTTGTTATCTCTTGAAAAATTGAGTTTCAATAGTCATGCAAACTATGTACTTGGTTTTGAGGCTGATCTAATAAATAAAAAAATTTTTTTTGCATTGGTGTATCTGTTGTAAGGTGACAACTATTTGATTGGTTTTATTCACTGACTTTATTTAGAAAGTGTGTGGCTTGCTGTGAAGCATGACTTGTAAATTTAGTTTATTGACGGCAAACATGATTTGAAGACATTCAGGTAGAAAGTCACCTTAAAACAGCTGTTGTGTGTAGGCGACCAAAGTTATTTGAAAAGTGCTAATGTTGATGTTTTTAATATGATAGGCTAAGGGACCTTTTGTATGTATATGTGCATTTGTTCACCAACTATATCATGCTGGCCAAAATATGATCTGTAGCATGAATTAGGTTAATATGGTTGTTAGCTTTTTTAGAGAATGTGGATGATGTACATTTCTGAAAATTAGTTAAATTTACATAGCCATTGACAGGAGGTATGTTGGTCTGGTTTTGATTGTTGGTGAATAATAGGTGCTTTTCTGTAGAGTTGTGCACAGGTGTGCAGTAAAGCAAGATACTGGTGTTTAAATGTATTGTTTCTTGGTATCTTCCTTTTGTATGTCTTATGTAGTTGGTGAGGTTACATACGTGGAGCTCTTTAAGGATGCGGAAGGAAAATCAAGGGTAAGTGCTGTGGGCAATAATCTGCTTGAGGTTTAAAAGTTCCTCAGCAGTTTAATTTTTGTATAATACTTGTACCAGTTTTTGGAAACTTAAGTTTCATTTTGTTTTACTCTATTATGAAAGATTTGAGGCTTTATACTAGCAAGTCTGACACACAAACCAAACTAGCTGCCTTGAAGAGGTGGGTTTTGAAAATGCTCATAAAGGGCATTCACTTTTCTAATGCTCTAAGGTAATGCTTCTTAGCCAATAGATTTTAATATAGGATTTTTTTTTGTTGTGTTCTGATGTCTTCAAGGATATTTTAAAAGTCACTGAATTGATAATATTTCCTCAGAGTTCCATGAGAGGCCTATAGCTTAAAGGTGTTATTTCAGAATGTATGTTTGAAACTTGCACTAAAGAGCTTACTTTGGTAGCCTATAGGACTACAGAAAAGGCAGTGCTCTGACCAATTGGATGAATATAAAAACATTGATGATTAAATTGACAGAGAAGGAATTGGTTGATAGATTTTTATTTTTAGCAACAAAAGCAACGTATTGAATATAATGGAAAGCTTTTTAACAATGTTTAATTATATTAGCAAAAACCAGTTGGGTGCATGAGAAATAAAACTTCTGTAATCACATTCAAAGGGCACTTTGAATAATAATAATGACAAGGAACTATTTAAAAAAATGATTCTACTACTTTGTTTCTTTAGATAAATTTTTTAAAACATAGTTACAACTGGATGTTATTAAATTGTGTGTAGCCAGTTTTCTTTGAGAACTTTGTAAAATTGGAAAATTTACATTAAAATTATTTGTATACCATACATCTTTGAAAAACACACATAACAATGTAAGGATAGGTATTTGAGAGCCTTCAGTTATTTCCTTGATTGAATTTGTGCAGTGACATTGCTTTAGTTTTAAAGAACAGACATCTAAAAGTAAAAATGTGCTTCTTACATGCTAGATTCTACAATCCTAAATGGATAGATCTAAAAATTTATAGGAAATTTGCGGTCATTTGCCTGTTATATTCTGGAGGTGTAAAAAACAGAGTGATTGTATTATCAATTGCTTTAATGATTTAAATGTTAGAATCTATCATTAACTTCATCTACTGATCCAAAACTTTTTTTTCTTTTGCATATATTGACAAATCTACCTGGATGTAGGGTTGTGGGTAAGAATTTTTTTTTTTTAGTATCTTAAGTGAAATTTAAATTTATGATTGGAAAAAAATCTTAGTACATAAACATTTCCTATAAATTTTTTTCCCATTAAGTGTGGTTGAATTCAAAGATGAAGAATTTGTCAAGAAAGCACTAGAGACAATGAACAAATATGATCTTAGTGGAAGACCGTTGAATATTAAGGAGGTAAGATTTATTGTATTTAAAATAATTTAAACACTTGAATAAAAGGACATGGCTTCTTTGGATTTTCATCTGGTAATGTTATTTATCTGATTACAACTTTTTTTAAAGCATAGATGCTTTATTAAAGTGTTATATAATTGATAACAGTTTTGCTTGTATGTGGTTTCTTATTTGCTTTTAAGCAATATCCTATGTATTTGATTTGTCACAAATTATTATAAGCAGAGGTGTATGATTCGTAAAAATTACAGGGTTCAGAAATTTAAAGAGGACAATGCTGACTTTGGTATAAACGCTTTCAGTTTTCAGATTGTGTTGTCAGATTTGAAAAATATTGTAGATATTCTTGTAGTTGATAAAGTTTACTTAGTGATTCAAATACCTTATAGATTTAAATAAAATTGATACTCACTTTTAATAAGTTTAACCTGAAACTATCTCTGATTAAAATTTAAGAAAAGTTATAAATCTATTAGTGAACTATATAACCAGAACTTATATAAATGCATGTTTAGATGCCTCCCCTAAAATGAAGATATTCACTTTGTGTGAAGCAGTGTAAATCTGTTGACAGAAGAATGATCAGAAGATAAAATGAAAAACTGTTTACAGTTAGCTGTTAAATTCACCTTGGAAATGGCTAGCTTGAAGAGAAGTCATTTTCATATCTCTCTTTAGTTCATATTGTTAATCTTACCTGGATAGTTTGATCACACACCACTTAGGCGTATATCCTTTTTAAAGTCTGTAATAAGAAACAACAGAAGGTATGACTTTGGGATGCTGAAGAGTTTCCACCAACATGGATACAAATCATTGTGGAACAGTACTGTCAGTCACAATTTAATGTATTATGGTATTGGTTTGAGTTCCAGCTCTATCATTTTCTAGCTGTGTGATGAGTTAACTGTAATAATAATTTTGACTGTTGTTATTGCTGCACAAGGTGGGAGTGTAACTTGGTCCTTGGTCTTGTGTTCCTGGAAATGAGATGAATAATAGCTTAAAATTAAAGGCCATGCTGCCAGCAAATAAAAGTATCCCCTATCTCTTTATTGGAGTCACCTTCTGAGTTTCTTTAATTCTGTTTGAGCCTAGGGGTTTTTCATTTTTGTTGTTGTTAGTATTTTGACTGAGAAGTAGAAAATTGGTAGAGGAAGTTTAGACTCTAGTAAGCTGTGCCATTTATTTGGTATTAAATAATTTTCATGCATAAGCCAGGACCAATTTGTCAGAAATGTGTTGATACCCTAATAATTTCCCATAAGGAAGTAACATTTGTAGAACAACCACCATGTAGGAAATTATAATTTTGAGAATTATGACTTGCTTTTTTATGATGTTTCCTATTCCTCTTCAAAAGACAAGTATTACAGGGAATTCTCAGGTGGTCCAGTGGTTAGGACTCTGTGTTCTCACTGCCAAGGGCTGGGGTTCAGTGCCTGGTCCAGGAACTAAGATCTCACAAACCTCACAGTGGGGCCAAAAAAAACGCACAAGTATTATAGGTTCTGTGTTTGTTTTGTTATTTTTTTAACTGGGAACAAAGCCCATTCTGTTTGTGTTCTTTTAAGTTTTAGCACATTGTAGATCTTGGTAATATTTCAGAGACCCTATAACAGATTTATGTGATCCAAGGTGACACAGAATACTTCTTATTTTTAACTTCTTAAAGAGAAGAATGATTGAGTTGGCCGAGCTAAATGATAAGGTGTTCTTTATTCAATTAACTTTTCTGGATTATTATCTCTAAAGGTTCCTTTCTTGAAATTATCTGATTTTCACATGGGTGGCTAGGATCATTGCTGAGAAATACTAGTTTGAGTCTAGGGAAAAGTATATTTCCAATGTTCACTAACAGATATTAGAATTACATTTTTAAATTTACTTAAATATGCTTAGTAGCAGTTATAAAATTATAGGCTCTCTCATAGCAATAGTAGACAGTGACAGACAGACTGACACCTAATGGGAACAGAGGACTAAAAACCATGCTGTAGTAGGTGGTTTTACATAAGTTGTATTTTATATATGTTTGATGGTATATATGTGTGTGATTTTGTGTGTATATGGGTTTATATGTATATCATACATAAAAATATAGCAATATGCTTTATTAATATTAAGATGTTAAGGAGAAACCGACTATCTTAATGGCTCATGAAGCATCTCCCCTGCTATGTCCTCCTCCTTCCACCATGGGTAACCACTATTCTCAGTTTTGTATTTGTGCAAGTTTTTGAAACCTTAGGCCTGAAACATTTATTTATTAACTTAAAAAGTTATGTAGCATTCTTCAGAACATTTCTTTGCTTTTTTATTTCTTCATCATGATGGAATACATTGAATGCCAGAATACCTTTATTCTTACATTCACTTCACCTTCTATTCTCTTAGCCTTCCTAGAAAGGCTAGGAAGGCTTTCTAGGCTTCCTTATTAAAGTCACCCAGCTTTCTTTTCATTAGAATTCCCTGACCAGGACCAGCAGAGTAGAATGTAGATGGTTACATGTATTGTAATCATTTGGTATTGCAGATAGTAGTAGTCTGTGTGTTTATGTGGTTTTTGTATTTTGTACTCTACTGAGATAAGTGAGGAGTATGTTTAAGCTTGCCTTTTTTTAGTTTTGTTTAAAGGCAGAATGTTTCTCTTAAAAGTTAATGAACTAAAGAAAACAAAACCAAACAATGTTTGGTACCATTCTTTACTTGGTACTTAGCCTTTCTTTATCTTCTTCTCTCCATCTCAAATTATAATCATTTTTGAGGTTGGAACGTGTATATAATTCTCTTTTGTTCAGGAATAAAATTTGCAGATTGTAACAGTTCCCCTCTACCCCAGTATTTCTGGGTTTTGTAATAGTTTGTTCTGCTATTGAAAGCTTTGAGGTAATATGAATTTGACATTGCTTTGGGTGTATAGTGGTGAGAATTCATCCCTGCATTTTGAAAAGGAAAGAGTCACAGTAAGTATTTGCCTCTTTGAGTTATTTGTATGTGTATGTGCCATATATTTGTATACCTGTGTGAGGACAAAATTAAACTAATTTCAAGTTCTTAAGTGACTTTAGTGATTGGAAAGAGGTATTTAATTGACATCCCTGGAGACTGAAATCTTTTGTCTGTCCACAGGTTTTTATGAGACTGGATTCTCTGGATGAGAAAAAGCTCACTCTTCAAGAGGGCCAGTAATTTGAGCAGTTTGGATAGCTGCTGTAGAATTTGAAGTTGTTATTTTAGTGGTACAGATTTACTGATGTATATAGTGGCATTTAACATTCACTGTGTGTTATAGGATCCTGATGGAGAAAATGCTCGTAGGGCATTGCAACGAACAGGAGGATCATTTCCAGGAGGACATGTACCCGATATGGGATCGGGATTGATGAATTTACCACCTTCCATTCTCAATAATCCAAACATTCCTCCTGAGGTTATCAGTAATTTGCAGGCTGGTAGACTTGGTTCCACAATTTTTGTTGCTAATGTAAGTTTAAGCTTTATTCTAAAATTTTGCCATTCAGATATTTAGTTTTAATCATGAGATTGTTAGATGAATGGGTTACAGGTTTATAAAACATTTTGCTTGTTTTTAACTAAAGTAAGCCAAACAGTAATTATCATAAACTCAAACCCAATTTGAGTCCATAAATACAAGGTTAGAGTATAAACACAAGTATTTAGGATTTTTAAAAATAGAACTGTGGAATTTATAAACAAACAGTTCTTGATATTATGTACTATTATTGAATGTAATTTTAGTCATATTGGTAAGTGGATTTCTTTCTTTAGATTTGATATTTGTGAATGTGCATGTTGTCGTTGGTTTGTCTTAAGCTTTTGAAAGTCAGTGATATCAATCATACTTTCTAAAATCTGAATTTCTGTCAGTAAAAATAGATGTGAAAGTTTCAAATGTACAAAACAGGACTGAGCAGCACTGAGAGGCTGTTTTTGAGAATTGAAAAAAATAAGGGTAAGGAACAACATAGATGTAGCTTACTGATCTTTAACAACTTAAGATGTTTCTATTTGATACTGTTGATACACTGTTTTACAAGAATTAGAATTCTTTATATTTTTGAGAATTTAGAAATGATTTGTATTAAGTGGGGAGAGGGGTTAATAGGTATGTAACTTTATATGATTTTATATTAAGCTTGACTTCAAAGTTGGTTGGAAGAAGCTAAAGGAAGTGTTCAGCATAGCTGGAACTGTAAAGCGGGCAGATATTAAAGAAGACAAAGATGGCAAGAGCAGAGGAATGGGCACAGTCACTTTTGAACAAGCAATTGAAGCAGTTCAAGCAATTTGTATCCTGATTTATACTTGAGCATTGTTTAATAAGGTTGAAGTTTGATACCATTTTGTGGGGATCATGGAATTTAAGGTTGCCTTACTTAGAAATGTGTATTAGAATTTTGTCTCCAGTGCATAAAACCTTTATTATGTCCAAGTACTAAAGTCACTCTTAAAACTTGAATTAGCCATATTATACAGCCCTAGTATTAACTTTTTCCTACTTTCTCTTCCTACTACAACTAATTGTATACATGTTGTCGACAGTAATGTATCTCATTGAACATTAACATAGTCACTTTAAATGATGCCTAGTTAGTTTTCTTTTCTCAGTGGTTGGATTAAAATATATTTTATTTATAAAATAAAACTATAAAGCAAAGAATTGAAGCTTTTTTTGAGTATGTGGAAGAGACTAATACAAATAAGTAAAATATTAAAAGATGTTGATTAAAATATTAGGGGTAGTTTGATGCTAAATGTGATTATTAAAGATGTGTTTGTGTTCAACTATAATTTCATAGTTGTCCTGACTGGCTTTCCTTGACTGAACCAACAGCTATGTTCAATGGGCAGTTTTTGTTTGATAGACCTATGCATGTGAAAATGGTGAGTTCCTGTGTATCACTTCAACTTTCCAACCTCAAATTTTACCTGCTTTCTTCTGTGTTACAGATCTTTTAAATTGTATATTAACCATATAATAAACTTTTTTGCAACTAGGATGACAAGTCTGTCCCTCATGAAGACTACCGTTCACACGACAGTAAAGCGCCACAGTTGCCGCGTAAGTGACGCTGCTCCTAGAGCAGTGCAGGCTGTCCTGTGCGAACAGGCCTGTTTCTGCGCTCGCATCCCTGCTGGCCCTCCTCCGTTTGATGTTTTGAGTTATGGAACTAGTTTGTCCTGATTGATTAGGAAGACTGAGGACATAAATATTTGCCACTTTTCTTTTCCTTTTTGTAGTTTTTCCTGATTATAAAAGCAGTATATACTAAAAAGTTTGTTAAGGTCTTATGTGGGTGGGGAGAAAGTCTTTGTAATTTTATTATCCGTAAATAACCTCCATTATAACATTTTTGTGAATTTCCTTCCAGTGTTTCCTTATATGTGTATTTTTTCTTTTACATATTTGAGAACTACCACATAAATAATTTTCTATTTTTTTTTGTTTAGCATTAGAATGTAAGCACTATTCCTTGTTATAAATTCTTTCTAAAATTTTTTTATTGGCTATTAACGTATCATATGGATGCTCCATAACTATTTCAGTGTTACCTATATTTTAGGTATGTTAACTTTTTTTCCTTTAATCACCAACAGAGTTTTCCCTTTTTCTTTTCTTTTTGTATACAAGTTTTTGGTATGTTTTTGGTTATTTCCTCAGGATAGATACCTTGAAGTAGATTTATAGGTTTTCAGGTGATCAGTGTTATCAAATTATTTTCCAAAGGATTATAAAACAGCAATATACTTAACATCTGTGTCTCAATGCTCCATCTTCAAAGTGAGGATGCTTATGGTACCTACTTTGTGGATTGGCATGAGTATTACGTGAGTTACTATATAATACATGTCAAGTGCGTAGAACAGCTCTGGTATAATGTAAGCACTCAGTAAATACTCTTATTCTTTTTGTTAACATTTTTCTGGTTATTATTAAAGTTTTTTTATCATAAACTTAATTTGGACAAATATAAAATCACTCATGTAGCTATCACAGACCATATTTGTTTTAGGTGATTTTTCTTTAAAATAACATTTTATAGATAAAGATTCTCCTCTTACCACCTCCCACTAGATAACTTTACCTAGAGGAAACAACTTATGGATACAGTGTTTATCATTTTATCTACATTTTAATAATTTGATTACACATTTATATATCCATAAATGTTATATGAAATTGTTTTGCTGGATTCAAAATTGGGTGTGAGTGAAATTATATTGTTCATATTCTGCAACTTGCTGTTTTTGGTTTAACATTGTTTTTGAGATTTCATGTATATTGAAAAATTGTAGCTCTAATCCTTTCACTTTAGTGGCTAATGCCACATTTTGTAAATATATGTGTGTGTGTATTTTAGGTTATTCTAATTTTTCTGTTATAAGAAACAATACTACTTTCAGGAGAATTTGTTCTCTTTCCCTGAAAATACTCTGTTCTCTCAACATTGGTAAAAGTGTCCGTGGTGTGTAGTGCTTAGGGGAAGATTTTTACCTATTAACTTTATTTACTACTATTTATATACTATTATTTACTATATTTACTGTTGCTTCTTGAGTCCATTGTGGTAATTTCTATTTTTCTGAGAATTTTACCATTTTTTTTCATTTTCAGATTTGTTGGCATAAAATAGTCTCTTTTAATTTGTGCCGCAGCTATAGTTCTGTCATTTTTAAATTCCAAAGGTTTGCAATTCCTCTGTTTTTCTTAGTCAGTTTTGCTTGGAGATTTGTCGATTTTATTAGTGCTTTTGAAGAAGTAAATTCCATTTTTTATATCTTAGTTTATGCTCTTAGTTTTATTTCCTTTTCTATTTCTTTGGGTTTAGTCTCTTAGTTTTGTCCTAACTCCTTAAGTTGAACGTATACTTCACTAATTTGTAGCCTCTTTTGTAATACAAGTAGTTATGACTATCAATTTGGCCACTATATACAAGTTGTGCTAGAGTGTCTTTATTGTGATTTAATTTTTATTAAATTACCATTATGATTTCTTCCTAAGTCATGTATTTTTGAATTTCCAAACGTATAGGTTTTTTCTTATTAATTTCTAACTTAGTGTGGCTGTAGATGTCTGTATGATTGTGATTCTTTGGAATTAACTAATTTGGGCTTTTTATTGTGGCCTAATACATTTTAGTAAATATTTCAGGTGTTCAGTATACTGTTCTGCGTGTGTTGTGTGTGTGTGCATGTGTAGTCGCTCTGTTGTGTCTGACTCTTTGTGACCCCCATGAACTGTAGCCCTCCAGGCTCCTCTATCCATGGAACTTTCCAGTCAAGAATACTGCTGTGTTTGCCATTTCCTATTCCAGAGGATCTTCCCGACCCAGGGATGGAAACTGCATCTCTTGGGTCTCCTGCATTGGCAAGCGAATTCTTTACCACTAGTGCCACCTGGAAAGCCCTGTGTCCATTAAGTCAAGTTTGTTAATCATTTAAATTACACCTTTGCTGGTAATTTTGTCTGCTTGTGCTATCAATTACTGAGATATATTTATGGTAAAATCCTATGCTATTAAGATGAATTTATCTGCTTTTTCTTATTTTTACTTAATGTCAAGGCTAATTTAGTAGATGCATACAAGTATAGAACTGATACATTTTCCTAGTGAGTCAAGATTTTATCATTGTAGAGTGATTTCATATTTAGTAACTGCCTCTACATCTTTTGTCTAATAGTAATGTAGATACAACAGCTTTGTTTTGTTTATTCACTTTATAGATTTATTTGGTTTAATTCCCATTATCTTAGTTTGTGTTTTATTAGTATTTTTTCTGCTTTGTACAAATATTTACTTTATATTTCTTTTTCTCCTATCTTTCCCTTTCAGTGGTTATCCTGAATATTTTAATATGCTGATATAAAGTCTGAAGTTAATAGGATTATTCTCAAAAGCCAAATGACCTTTGAGTGCTCTAATTTTAATCATTTTCCTACTGAATTACATGCTATTATTGCTTAATGTTTTAGTTATATATTTACTTTTTATCCAGTCCCACAAAATAGGCATTATTTGTACTTACTTATTATTTGCTTTCACAGATCATGGCACTATTATTTTGCCCCCTGAAACATATATTTTAAAAGCTCTTTCAATGAGTATCTGTTGTTAGTAAATTCTCTCAATTTTGATTCATCTATAAATGTCTTAGAAGATGAAGTTATATAGTTTAAGGTAGTTATTTTCCCTCAGCACTTTAAAAATATTCCAGTCTTCTGACTTCCATTATTGCTATTGAGTCAGCTATCAGCTGAATTGTCCTTTCTTTGTAGGTAAGCTGTGTTCTTCATGTAGCCGATTTTAAGATCTTTGTCTTTGACATATAGTTTTACTACATTGTGGGTGTGGATTATCCTTCATTGGGCTTTCACAATTGAGAATTCAGTTTTTTAAAATAAATTCTGGAAAATTCTCAGCTTAACATGTCTTTGAATATTGCCTGTTCTCCCTTTGTAGGGCAGTCCTTTTCTGCCCTTCCTTATCGCTCAGGGTGTCATCTTTTAAGATCCTGCTGTAAAGTAAGGGCTTTCAATTTTCTTTTCCACCATTAGAACTCTTCAATTTATTTAGATTAAAAATAATCCTTTATTATATTCATATTTATATCTATTCTTTTCAAGATTTATGGTTTTATGTACTCTTCTACTGAGATGTAGTATGAATTCATAGACTTTGACAGAATCAGTTTGATGTTTTAAGTTAATTATTTTTAATGTGTTTATTCTTCCCTTTCTCCTCCACTTCCACTTCCTTTGCTGAAATTATTGTAACTTGGCAAGTGGAGGCTTCTTCATTTCTTATGCCTCTGATATTCTTACTTTCTGCTAAGAATGGAATTTCCCAGATCCATGATTTTTCTTTTCCTGAGATATGAAATTGGCCTACTTTCAAAGACTCCTGGTTCCTTTCAGTGAAGAATGGTATCAGAGATGAAAATAAGAGTGTTATGTGTAGACATGAGCATTGTTGATGGTTAAGTGTGCTATTGCTTTGAACCATTTTTAGGGACTGAACTGAAAAAAGTTATTTCTTTTATCAGGTCACACTGATCTTTCCAACTTAACACAACATGCTTCTGTACTGTAAAAAAAAAAAAGTATATAATATATGGTTTTCTCAACCCTTAGCACTTACTAATTGCTCCATTGACTAGCAGGAACTTTAAAACCAAACTCAGAGTTAGTAGAGTAAAACAGTTCCCACTGTCTTTAAGGTCATCAGATTATCTTCTTAGAGTCTATTTTCAGTGAACTTAAGTAGTTTAAGAGAAGTAAAAAGAATACTGGATTTAGAGACAGAAAACTTGAATTCTAGTGTTAGCTTAATCACATAGCATTTTGCAGGTAACTTAAGGTCTCAAAAATTACCTCATCTATGCATAACAGATACGAAAACACTTAAGATACCATATAATTATGTCAATGATAAAACTAGGTAATATAGCATTCGCTTTATTCAATATTATGTTTACTTGGTTGTTGACTTTTTAGTTTCTTCTGAACCATCTAAAAGTAATTCCTAGATTTTAAGAGGGTCTACAGATTCAGTACCTACATATTTTAGATATGTAGGTCATTTATAAAGTGATTCAGAATGCTCTTAGAATTTCATTACTCTTTTTCATTATGCATTTGACTGTGATATAAGATGAACCTGCTTCATAAAACACTTTTCTTTAATAAATGATATTATAGTAAGGCCTCAGTGTGCTACATTTCAATGAAAACAAGAACTGGTGCTCTTATTTACAAATTTTCAAACTTTTAGAAATACTACTACAAGCATATAGCTGTAAAATTTTCAGTGGCAGTTAGTTGATCAAATATAAATTGATAATAACATCCTTATTTGTGTTTTAGGTGGTCTTGGAGGCATTGGAATGGGACTTGGTCCAGGTGGACAACCTATTAGTGCCAGCCAGTTGAACATAGGTGGTGTAATGGGAAATTTAGGTCCAAGTGGTAAGTATTCTAACCTTATTATTTTGTTTTAAATGATACATTTGCTAGATTGTAAAGCTTATACTTACTAGTTTGTAATAATCTTGAAAGAACTCTAGTTTATAATTGAATATTTAAGATGTTACTTTAGTCTGAAAAAGGAATGAAACCTTGAGAGCAGAGAATATGAAAGAGATTGGGCAAAGATCAGGAGGCTTCCTCTGAGGCCAGCCATGTTACAGTTAGCCTTTTAGCACTGTGGATTTTGAACTGTCAAAGGAGAATATTCATTGTCTGTGCCTTGTATATTATGGATATACTTTCTTTGTGGAATGGGTGAAATACTACCATATTGTAAGCAATTTAAATTTGAATAGTTGGGAAGGTAGCTTTTCAGATAGCTGTTTGGTTCTTCACCTAGAGTAATCTACAGTTTATCTTTGAAAATTAAGTTTTAAGCTTTTTGGTTTCAGAACCCTTTTATACTTTTAAAATTTGAGGACTCCTAAGTGCTTTTGTGTATGTGGTTATATTTGTCGGTATTTACTTATTAGAGATTAAAAATTAGAACTTAAAAATTTGCATATTAAAATAATAATAAACTTATTATGTGTTAACATAAATGTAGTTTTTAAGGAAACAAAAATTAGAAGAGTGATATTTCACCTTTTTTTGCATCTCTTTAATGTTTGGCTTAATGCAAGATAATCATGTTCTTATATTTGCTTCTGAATCAGTTCATTACAATACCATCTATTGTGTAGTTTCTGGAAAATTCCACATATACTTAGGGGAAAGTGAGAGTAAAACAGTCAATATCTTAGTATTATTTGAATAGTAAAATAGTTTTGATCTATTGAACCCTCAAAGATCCCCATACCATATTTTGAGAATTGCTATTTTAATTAATGAACTGATAAATGCTCTCTGGTTCCTGTTTTTGTTGAGGTGCATAGCTACAGTTTAAATTGTGAGGATAGTTAAAATAATCATTTTCATCTAAACGGGTGGAAATTTTCTCCCTTACTCTTAGGCCTTCTGCCCTCCTAAACACATACTATTTTTATTCTTTAATTTTTTACTGCTCCCTTAGCTGCCATGTTTAAAGGAGACCTGATTTCTCAATCTGGTGTAGTGATATTTGTGTGTGTGAGCTGAAAAAATAATGAACTCTTGCCCAATCCTAGATATCCTCTAACCGAATGTGAGCATGACCAGTGAATTTTGTTTTCTTGACTAATGAATATTCACAGAGGCCTTTTTAAAGACTCTTGATTAGACAACTGCTGTGGCATAGCACTTAAACCATCCTGCCCGTGCCCAGCTGCTTCTCTAGCGTTCCACTGTGACTAGACCAGTGTTACATCTATTGTGCTCTTGCATTATATCATTCTTTAGTCATTAAAATAAAGTTTATCGAAAGTAAATATTGTGTATTTCATTTGAGGTATGGGAATGGATGGTCCAGGTTTTGGAGGAATGAATAGAATTGGAGGAGGTATGTATAAGTATTTGTTTCTTTTTTTTTTTTGTATGTACCCATCACCATGTTGAGTGAATTAGAAATATGTTGAGAATTCTAAGGAAAACAAAGCATGATTTACTATTGGCTCACATCCTAAAGGCTGTGAGCAGAAATTGAGCCTGGTACATACTTAAGGGCTATGGAAGGTGATGTGTTAAGAAGCGGTTGCACAAGGGTAGGGTAGGTGAAGGGTTTACTGATGAGACTTAACATTTACAAAATGCACCGTTCAGCTATACAACTGACAGTCACATCTCAAACTTAATCTTTATTTCATAGGAATTGGGTTTGGTGGTCTGGAAGCAATGAATAGCATGGGAGGATTTGGAGGAGTTGGTCGAATGGGAGGTAGGTAAATGTGTATAGTGGGATATGTGTGGTACATTTCATTTTCCTTCTTATTAAAAATGTCCCCCCTTTACTTAGGGATGGATACCATAGAATTTTCAGAGGATGTATGGGCACTAGGGGATAAGGACAGATATAGCAGGACTGGGATATATGTGGCATAGAAAGTAGGTTGGGTGAATCACGGACTTTCTATATTGTGACTTTTGCTGTCTTTACAGTATAGTTTCATAATTTCCTAAATAGATTACTGTTTATTGATAATACTTGAAAAAGGGTTAATTTGTTGCATAATCTTTTCAGAGCTATACCGTGGTGCGATGACTAGTAGCATGGAGAGAGATTTTGGACGTGGTGATATTGGAATAAATCGAGGCTTTGGAGATTCCTTTGGTAGACTTGGTAGGGCTGGCTGTTTACTTTTCCTTTTCTTTGCAGGTTATATTTTTAGAATTTGGCTCTCTTTTTTATGAAAAAGTAGACATTTAAAATGTTTCATGCAGTTTATTACTTGAAGAAAAATACTTTAGAGATTTTAACGTACTAGCTCTCTTTTTCAGTTACGTATCTGAACCCTATTTCTAGAATTTGTATTTTTCAGTTTTTATACATCTTCTGAGAGCATAGTACTTTGGGAATTTTAAAGTATGATTATTAATTAGTTATTATCTTTCCATCCTTGTTTAGGCAGTGCAATGATTGGAGGGTTTGCAGGAAGAATAGGAGCTTCTAACATGGGTCCAATAGGATCTGGAATAAGTAGGTTTAAATTTTACTAGAATTTTATAGTAATATTTGAGTACTTGCAAAAAACTTTGCAAGAGTAGTTATTGTAGTATAGTAATACTTTGTTCTTAAATGTTACTATGACTTGTAATTTAGAGAAACTTTGATAGTTATTGAGCTTTACTGTTTGAAATTTCTAAACTAACTTTGAATTTTACTTCTTTGACATTTCTAAACACCAGCATATGTGTTTAATGTCACCCAATTCAAGAACATTTATTCCAACTAATGAATCTGGGGATTTTTCTAGTCATGTGTCAGGAACAACATTAGCTTTAGCATCAATTTTGTTTCCTTGCTTATATTAGAGACTAGCTTATTTCATCTGTGAACAGCTTGTGTCTTCTGGTAAACACGGGTGAATTGCCTCAGATCTAACCCTTCTTGAGACCTCCTGAGTTTGAGGGCAAGATTGAAAGAGATGCTTATTTCCTCGCCTCTTAAATCTTTCCATGATAGAATCAAGAGTACCATTGTTGCAACCCTAGAGAATTCTAAATTTCTTCCCTCTGTTTCCACTACTACATATTAGAACTTATATTAAGCCTTAACACAAGGCTTATAATTTTGACTCCTGCTGAACCATGTCTGTTGTGAGCTCTCCATACTTTATTGACTTCCTTTAATTGATTGAAATCTCACAAATAGGAAACACAGTCTACTTGAACTGTTCTAAGAGTGAGGTTAAAAAAAAAAAATCTTGTCGGTGGAAGATACTTACTCCATTGTACCTTGCTTCTCATTTTATTCTTTTCAACATCTTTTGTCAACCTTGGCCATTTCCCTGTTAAATATAATATCCCTATCTTCCTTTTTCACCTCAGTGTTTATACTTCTGTTCCCCTAATTTTATATTTGTTATTAACAGAAAACCAATTTGAGGGTGATGTTAGTTTTTAGAATGGGGATACTAGAATAGCTATGAGAAACAAGGATACATTTGAGAAAGAGTAGAATTGGAATAAAGAGGATTCAACTTGAATATAGCAATCAAGTGGGTATGAGATACAAGCTAGATTCTCAGGCTCTGGCTAAAGGGATGTGATTGTGTTTTTTGTTATCTCTACAAGTTCTGTATAACATAGAGACTAAAAGTTAGGTTCTTTGGTTATTGGAAATTGAATTGATATGAAAGGAGAAATTATATGTGAGACAAGATACTGAGATGAAAGGTAAGCTAGGGAAAGAATATTATGTAGGACAGTATGATGAGAGCAGCAGTTGATGTGTGAGTTGTAATTATTTGAATTTATCCCATATGTCTTTGTTCTAATAATTACTAAACTTGGTAATATTAGAAAATGAAAATGAGGGTAAAAACTACTATAACATTAATGAATAAAGTATTAACAATTGGTATAAAATTTATATTACTTATGTTTTATGATATGAATATAACTTTATAGAAGTGTATGTCTAATGTAGTTATACAGCGGCTAGAATAAACTGATTGAGTTAGCCATTAACATTCAACTAACCTAATATATACCAAATTAAAATTTGTTCCTTGGAAGATTGTTATATCATGTGTATGAAAATAATTTTATGTTTATATATTGTCTAATCACATAAATAAATTAATTTTTATCTCCCTTTCTTTCTCAAAAATGATTCTCTCCCTCCTCTTTCTCTCCTTCTTCTTCCTTCTCCTTTTCCTTCTGCTTTTAAAACAAAAACACCAAACTCCCAAATCCTCCCTTCCCTTCTTGAAAATCCAGGTGGTGGAATGGGTGGCATGAACAGTGTGACTGGAGGAATGGGGATGGGACTGGATCGGATGAGTTCCAGCTTTGATAGAATGGGACCAGGTATAGGAGCTATACTGGAGAGAAGCATCGATATGGATCGAGGATTTTTATCGGGTCCGATGGGAAGCGGAATGAGAGACAGAATAGGCTCCAAAGGCAACCAGATATTTGTCAGAAATGTAAGCAACTAAATGTAAAGGATACTTAAAATTAATTTTTTCCTTGTATATCTGTTACTAATACCTTTTTTCATTCTAGCTGCCTTTTGACTTGACTTGGCAGAAACTAAAAGAGAAATTCAGTCAGTGTGGTAAGTATGCCAAACTGTAGATACATTGATATTGACTATGGAGGAAAAATTGATTTTAAACTTTTAAATACTGCTTAAAGCACTACCTTTCCAGATGCTTATTCCTGGGTTAATTCCACTTCAAAGAAATGAATTATTTTGCTATCCTCTGACATAACAGCAGTGCATATTGGTACTAAATAACAAGATTTAGAGTAGAGTTTGTCATTGAGTAGAGTCTTTGTGGATAAAGAAGGTGCATATTGTATTACCTGATTTTTAAATGGTTAATATATCATCATTGGTTGCATTTAAAAGAATTTTTTTTTCCTGTTGGAAATACTGACGAGTGGTATTTTTTTTGTTTATGATGTAGTGCAGTGCATTGTCAGTATGACCCAATGAAATCCTGACTTCTAAGTGATATGGAGTTAATAGATGAGACCCATTCTGCACACTCTTGTCACTTGTACAACTCAAGTAGCTTAGGTGGTAGGTAGCATAGAACCCACTGTCTTACTTTGTAGGAGTAAGAAGATCTGCCAGAATGAGTAAGCAGCAGCTAGCCATGAATCCCATAGACTACAGGGAAGTGAACATATCAAGGCCTTAGTGACATGTATCAAATGAGGGAGCAGTGGCAGCAAGTATAGATAACCCCTGCTATTGTAGTTTCAGTGAAAAAAAAAAATCTCCAAATATCATATGATTAGGTAGAAGTGAAACAAGATAAAGAACAAATGGGACAAATAGTGACATTAATGGAAATGTGACCAATATTGAATTGACTCTTCTTTGTCATATGTAGGCAAATTTCCTTTCGAGATCAGACATTGTAGCACGTTTAGGGTCTTTGGTGGGCTTCTATAGTTGCTACTGGCATTGTTTTGACAGGAGGACATCATCGACTCAAAAACATGTTTTAAAAGGAAAAACCTAGTACCTAAATCTACACTTTAAAAATCTGTACAACATTTTAGCTAATAAAATAAAGTGGTTAACTTTGTTATTTTAGCTCTAGTCTTAACGTACCTTGTTGATCAGTCTGTTTTATGTCATGAAAGTAATAATATTTTTTTGTTTTCTCAATTGTAAAAGCGTCTGACTTTTAGATTTATATTAAGGTAATATAAGTAATTTCCTACTGTTTTCCTATTTTAAACTTGAACTTACATTAGTGGAAAGGAAAATAAGTTATGGTAATATAGAATTAAGTGTCCAGCTATTGACAACTATGGAAATTATTTATTTGGCTTGTATGAACTGAACAGTTTTCTGCCACTTCACTTTATTTATTTACTTTTAAATCTTAAGAATTTTTCTTTCTTAGAATGAGAAGTTTGTTTTTAATCTGCTCCAAGCCTTTAGTGGCCCTTTTCGTAGTGTAAGTCAATGTTTTGCTTTTTTTTAACCCCCTGGGCCCAAGGTAAGTTAAGTATATTCTCTTGGTTACTTAGTAAGAGTCTAGTGGTACTCCATGCTCTCTGCTAAAATAGTAACTGTCAGCAAATGACCCATCAGCAAGCCCTCTGATCATTAAATGTCTATAGTATTTAATTTTCCTTAATGGGGCAGTTACAAAGGCTGAAGAAATGTAGTATGAGTTATATAACCGTCAGTACAGCATTTCCTCAGCAGATATAATACAGGGAAAAAAATCTATTCTGATCTCCAAATATAACAAGATGAGAAGTTAAGTGAGAATAGTAAAGTAGATCTTCCTTTATTCTGCTCAGTGTAATTCCTCAGAATATGCATTTTTAAGAAGGCAGAGTATAATATAAGTGAACCAGTTAGAGTTGGATCCCACATTGGTTTAGGTTATGCTGGTGCTGCTGCTGCTAAGTCGCTTCAGTCGTGTCCGACTCTGTGCAACCCCATAGACGGCAGCCCACCAGGCTCCCCCGTCCCTGGGATTCTCCAGGCAAGAATACTGGAGTGGGTTGCCATTTCCTTCTCCAATGCATGAAGTGAAAAGTGAAAGTGAAGTCGCTCAGTCGTATCCGACTTAGTGACCCCATGGACTGCAGCCTACCAGGCTCCTCCGTCCATGGGATTTTCCAGGCAAGAGTACTGGAGTGGGGTGCCATTGCCTTCTCTGTAGGTTATGCTAACAAGGTCAAATAGGCATAGCCTATCAAACTTGGTATAGCCTGTACCCTTTAACTGCACTCAGTGGTCTAGTATGATGTAGGATCATAGCATTGCAGTGCAGGGAAAGCCCATCTTAACCATTCCTGCTCTAAACTGTAACAAATATAACATTGCTCTACAGGTTTCCATATCAATTAGAAGATCTGTTAACTACACAGAAAATGGAGACTTGTGGTAGATTTTATTTGCTAAAACATATGCTGCTTCCCTTGTGGCTCAGCTGGTAAAGAATCCGCCTACAATGCAGGAGACCTGGGTTCGATCCCTGGGTTAGGAAGATCCCCTGGAGAAGGGAAAGGCTACCCACTCCAGTTTTCTGGCCTGGAGAATTCCATGGATTGTCGGACATGACTGAGCAGCTTTCACATGCTGCATCAAGCATGACTTGGTGTACTCAAGATTAACATAACAGTAAAAATAATGCAGTAAGAGTAGAAACACAATATGAAGAACATTCACAGATAATCACTTTGTATTGTTTGTAAAGAAACACTAAAACTGTTTTTTGTCTCCTATTTCGTAATTATAGTTTTTTGTAGAATATCTTGATTTTGAATTTTTTCTCTTATGGTTATGTTACAGCTATACTTTGGAAGTAGATTTTATTAACTATTTAAATATACTTTAACTTGGCCTGTTTTTGGGTATGCTTTTCCATCATTTTCCAGAGTATACCTCACAAGGTTATATAAATAAAGTTAAATAAAGTTAAATAAAGTAGAAAGGTTTCTTTTATTGCAAGGAAGTCATTTTTGTAGTGTATGTAACAGCAATATCTTTGATCATTGTAATACTGATTTCTCATTTCATACTCTTTTGTCCTATTTGTTGTTGTTCTGTAGCTCAATTGTGTCTGACTCTTTGCAGCCCCATGGACTGCAGCTTGCCAGGCTTCCCTGTCCTTCACCGTCTCCTGGAGCTTGCTCAAACTCGTGTCCATTGAGTCAGTGATGCCATCCAACCATCTCGTCCTCTGTCATCCCTTTCTCCTCCTGTCTCAGTCTTTCCCAGCATCAGGGTCTTATTTAAATGTGTCGGCTCTTCACATCAGATGGTCAGAATATTGAAGCTTCAGCTTCAATATCAGCCCTTCCAGTGAATATGAAGGGTTGATTTCCTTTAGGATTGACTGATTTGATCTCCTTGCAGTCCAAGGGACTCTCAAGGGTCTTTTTCAGCATCATAGTTCTAATTCTAAAGCATCAGTTTGTCCTATACTGTTGCTGAAATAGCAGTACTATTTTATTTTTCTTGAAATTACCTAAGATCAGTAGATTTTTAAGTCATTTAGGAGTCCTCAGAGCATGGAAAAAGCCAGGGAAATCTGATATTAATCACTTAAAGCTAAATTTTTTCTCCTCATTTATTTTTAGAAAATATCTCTATTGGTGTTTTTATGGAATTAAGAAGAAACTTGGATAACAGAACTTTCTGTTTCTGTTAGGAGCTTTTTAGGGCAGTCTAACCGTGAAACAAGTATCTATAAGTCACTTTCTCTATAAGCCTGAGTGTCCAGAATATAAGAAAATTCATTTATCTTAGGTGATAGACTTTGTCAGCTAGAACAGCCTTGTGATCATTGTGAAGTCAGGAATTTGGGGGTCTGAATCATGATTCCTAAACAGAGGGAAAATTTAAGAGGAAATAATGGAGAAACTTGTCCTTGGAGATTAACAGATTTTTGCAAGAGATAATTACATATTTTCCTTTGAAGTTACGAAGATTTCTTGCTTGAATGAACCTCAGTATTGCTGTTAAATCTATGGTAGGATACTTACGTTAAGAAAAACTCTAAATTTTTAGGTAAATTTAGAATAATGAAGAACCTTTAACCTTAAAAGCTCTTGAGTGTTCTCCGCAGTCCTCTTCAAAATCACTGAAAAATGCTGCCATTTACTAAGGTGTGCTTCTTTAATTAAACTTGCTTGTTTTCATGTCCCAGCATTTGAGATACTAAGAGGACTCTGGAAATTGCTCTGCATTTATCTTTAAAGCTTTTTTAAAAATATAGTTTTTTATTTCATTTTATGATATAAAGTGTTTCATTTTATGATATTTATTAGAAAATATGATTTCTGTGTATGTTTTTTACTTTTTCTTCCAATTTCATTGAGATATAATTGACATACAGCACTGTATAAGTTTAAGGTGTACAAGCATAAATGGTTTGACTTACACATGTAAAATGATTATTACAAGAAGCTCAGTGAACACCCATCATCTCATAGAAACAAAGAAACAGAAAACAAATTTTCCTTGGGATTTAGGATTTTTTCTGAGGATTTTTTCTTAACAGTTTTCATATATAGCATATAGTAGTGTTGATTATATTTATCATGTTGTACATTACATCTGTAGTACTTATTTATCTTATAACTGGAAGTTTATACCTTTTGACTGCCTTCTTCTAATTCCCCCTCTTCAGCCCTGTTCCTGCCTCTGACAACTACAAATCTGACCTCTTTTTTTTTTTTTTACTGAGTTTGTTTCTTTGCTTTTGAAGTATAATTAATCTACAACCCTATGTTAGTTCCTGTTACACAACCTAGTTACTTGATATTTCCCTACTTTTTAGATGATCATCTCAATAAAGTCTAGTTGTAATATATCACCATAAAAAGATGCTAGTTATTGACTATGTTTCCCACATAGTATGTTTCATACCCGTCATTCATTTATTTTGTGATTGGAAGTTTGTATTCTTAATCTTCCACTCAGACAGCCTTACCTGTTGTTCTCTGTACAGCTGTTTCTGTTTTATTTGTTTTTTAGATTCCATACATAAATGAAATTATACAATATTTATCTTTCTATGTCTGACTTATTTCACTTAGCATAATAACCTCTAGGTCCATCCATGTTGTTGCAAATGGCAAGATTACATTCTTTTTTTATGGTGTTTTTAGTTTGTTTCCATATCTTGGCTGTTGTAAATAATGCTGCCATGAACAAAGGGGTGCATATATCTTTCTTAATTAGAGTTTTTGTTTTCTTCAGATAAATACCCAAGAGTGGAATTGCTGGATCATATAGTATTACTATTTTTAATTTCTTGAAGAATCTCCCTAGTGTTTTCTGTAGTGGCAACAACAATTTACATTCCTACTAATGGTGCACAGGGGTGGTTTGGTTTTTACCAGTTTTAGGTTGAAAACTGTTTGGATCAACTTTAACCATTGTAATATAATTTCTCTGGAAATTAGTCTGTTTTAGAACTTTTAGAAGGGCCTTCCCTGGTGGCCTAGTGGTAAAGAATCCCCTGCCAATGCAGGGGACAAGAGTTCAATCCCTGGGTCAGGAAGATCCCCTGGAGAAGGAAATGGCAACCCACTCAGGATAATTGCCTGGGAAAACCATGGACAGAGGAGCTGGGTGGGTTATAGTCAATGGGATCACAAAGAGTTAGATGTGACTTAGTGACTAAACAACAAATAACTTTTAGAACACAGTTAAGGAGAAGGCTTCCCTTCTGGCTCAGACAGTAAAGTGTCTGCCTGCAATATGGGAGACCCAGGTTCGATCCCTGGGTCAGGAAGATCCTCTGGAGAAGGAAATGGCAACCCACTCCAGTACGCTTGCCTGGAAAATCCCATGGACGGAGGACACTAGTATGCTACAGTCCATGGGGTTGCAAAGAGTCAGACATGACTGAGCGACTTCAGTTTCCTTTCCAATTTCCTTTAAGGAGAAGGCAATGGCACCCCACTCCAGTACTCTTGCCTGGAAAATCCCATGGACAGAGGAGCCTGGTAGGCTGCAGCCCATGGGGTCGCTAAGAGTTGGACACAACTGAGCGACTTCACTTTCACTTTTCACTTTCATGCATTGGAGAAGGAAATGGCAACCCACAGTGTTCTTGCCTGGAGAATCCCAGGGACGGGGGAGCCTGGTGGGCTGCTGTCTATGGGGTCGCACAGAGTCGGACACGACTGAAGTGACTTAGCAGCAGCAGCAGCAGATGAGTAACTATCGGTTTAAAAAAAAAATGCAGTAATGGGGCAAGGTGGTGATGGATGAATAAATAAAAGTAAAAAATAGTCCAGGATGTTGTAGAAATCATTCAGATGAAACTTCAAACAGGAAAAAAGTCTTAACTCATGCACTCAGATTAAAAATTCATCCCATCATGTGGAAAGGGCTTATGCAATTTTTTGATAAGCCCTTTTTTTTTACCTTCCTCCCTTTTCCTTTTTTTTCCCTCCCTTTATAGAACTAAATATGTCTGGCTCTTTGATTTTATTGCCAGACTAAAGTTAGCCCATAGTGATCTGGCAACTACATATTCAAAGGGAGGGAAACATTATGGTAAGTAGTTACACACCTCATTATCTAAATCTGTGTGAACTGGGTTATCATACATCCCTGTTTGCCTGGGGATAGTCTCAGTGTTTACATCTGTTATTTGTGTGTACTTATTAATATCTCTCCCTTTTACTCTCAGGTTTCTGGTTTAGATGATGGGTTTTTATGGCCATACATTTTTATAAATGATATGCATTTATTTCAAATACCAGTCTGTATAGAGTCAGTAATGATATTAACTCTAAACAGAACCATTGTCTGGTTTTCTTCCTCCTTCTGAAAGTTCCTCTCTAAGGTCCTTCTTTATGTTCTTGTCATCATCAGTGTTTTGTACCTTTATTGATTTAAATCTATAGTATCTCTTCCATGTCTATTTCCATAAGTACTTGGTGCCACTCTTACATATAGAGTTCAAATTAAGATATTGAATAAATGACTTTGCATTATGGTTGAAAACATAATTAGCGGAGCCCTTTGTGGACCTGGTAAAATTCCTGGGTGGTTGTTACTGTTTTCAGGGATAAAACAGTGATATGGAAGATAAAAAGGAAAGAAAAAAGATTAGGGTATTGAGTATAAAACAAGAAATTTTCAAAAAATAATTTTGTTTGGATTTGTGTTTGTTGTTAGGCATGGTAACTAGGTATTGTTTTGTGCTAGCTTACCTTATTTTGCTATAAAATTCAAGTAAAGATTTACATTAAAATTTTTTATTTTAATAAAATACTAAATCCTAAGCAAATTTATTTTTATTTCAATTTTGTATATTATAACCTTTATTACTGTATATGAATTGCATTATATACAGAGTATAAAATGATGAGAGTAATACTTATATGATGTGCTATTTTAAAATCATTAACGTTTTTAGCCAAGTTACTTGTCACTTCATAGGCTATGAGAAATTTCAAACCTGTATACTGAAATGGAAACTGTTTATACTGACAGGTAATTCTATAATTTTTCTTTTACAGGTCATGTAATGTTTGCAGAAATAAAAATGGAGAATGGAAAGTCAAAAGGCTGTGGAACGGTCAGATTTGACTCCCCAGAATCAGCTGAAAAAGCCTGCAGAATAATGAATGGCATAAAAATCAGTGGCAGAGAAATTGATGTTCGCTTGGATCGTAATGCATAATTTGAAACCACGGTTGGAACATTCTTACATCTGTTTTGCTGAATCTCCTAGTAAACGTCATTTTTTAAAAGTAATACTGTCTGCTTACAAAAAGTTGTAAAAATGAACTTCTAAAACTCCCACCAGTTTTTTAACAGTATAGTGTTAAATATACTGTGTGATTTTTGTTAATCTCAAGTTTGGGTTTTTAAGACAGCAAGTCTGGTCATTCAGTTTAAATGAATGGTTATACTATTTTTAATGAAGTAAGCCATTTTCTTGTTATTTTCAGTTCTGCATAGTGGGATTTGTTTGTTAAAAGTGTCCCCAGCTTTTATCAACTTACTGTAAGGTAAAGCATAGATAGTTTTTTCCAAAACTTCTGTTTAATATATGTAATTGTCCTTGAAAAGAAAGGGCTCAGACAAATTAGGATATGATTTTGATTGGCTTTAAATTACTTTTGTTGGTGATAAAAAACTACTGTAAGTAAGTTTTAGATTCTGAAGTTCAGAATATTTTTTATTTGAGTTAAATGAAGAAATGGAGGTTTTCTTCTCTGCCCTTCCCCATCATTCACATTTTCCACATAACACTGTTAACGTTAATCACCACAGCCCCTTATTTTATTGTTTCCAATAATTCCAAGTTCATATAGAACTGATAATGTTGTAAGCCCCAAGTACAGTAACAGACAGACTACTCCCAACTTTCTGTCTAGTTTCCAGCCATTGAGGTGAACTGCTAAAAAAAGGAAAACAATTGAAATGTTGAGAAAGATGGTTATGTAAGTTAGTCCTCTACTGTTCACTTCTACAGGAGCAGATGGATTTATAAATGCAGTTTTAATAAACCATGGAACACCTAGGCATAGCATATCAAAGACATTGGATCCCACGATGTTAGACATAGCCATATCTCCTTTGCCTGCAAAAAAAAGCATGTTGTTAAATGTGCATACCAATACTGTATTTTATTAATAAGCTTCATAAGAAAAAACACTGGATACTTTTTCTGTTTGTTTTGGAAAATTGTATTAGAGCAAAAGTCTTACTGAATTTGTATTTTTAAATTTTAGGGGGTTAGTATTTAAAGTCTTAACATTTATTTATCTAATAATAATTATCCTTATTTATTAAACCATTTTTCAATAAGGTATATAGATTACTTGTTGCTTTTCATTCTAACATGGTTAATTACGATTTAATTCACATTTCAGGTGAATATTATTTAGGGGATTAGATTTAGTGAAATTAATTAAATAGTAAATGCTTCCTCTTGAGTTCTTTTTTCTTCAAAGTATGTTACTGAGGAAATATTTTAAAGGTATCTTTGCTCAGTGTATTTCAGTCAGGCTTTTAAGAATGGGCACTGCAGCTTGAGGGACCCAGTTCTTACCTTTTCTTGCAACCAACACACTTGCGATCGTGTCTGGTATGCTTGTTCCTGCTGCTAATAAAGTAAGGCCCATTACTGTATCTGGAATTTCTAATGTTTCCCCTGTAACAAACATAGATATTATATATTACAAATCTTATAGATTCACTAACTGTTCTCTGCAGATATTTCTTTCCTGAAAAAGAAAATAGACATATTTAGATTTCAGAACCAATATGTACTTAGATTTTAGGTAGCAAAATATTTGAATAATATTGGTGAATTGGTAACCAAGGTAGCACAGATTTTTCATGACAGATGGTGATATTTAATACACAAAATTCTACCAAGGAATAATTTCCCTATGTGGTATGCTTATAGAAGTTTTGGATGTCCACTGTTATCAAGGCTGTTGCTTAAAATATGCCAATAAGATTGGTCATTTTCTCTTCTCCTTTTTAAAAACATTTCCTAAAAAGGTCAGATTTAAGCATATTATAGCTATTTTTAGGCTGTAAATGTGTTAACATGGTATGCATTTTTAAAGTTCTACTTTAGTGATATACCTTAGTTTAGGTGTTTCCTTTGGGAAATCATAAATCTGAGGAAATAGGCTTCTACTTGAGTCTTTCTAACTTTGTGGTTCCGCTTTAATACCTCTGTTAAATCTGATGGCAGTTCATCATTTTTCATAAATGTATCCATTTTGGGAAACAGAACTAGAATGTAACTGCTCTTTATATTGTAATTGAAAACTTGCTTTACAATTCTTTTTTTTTCTTCTTAAAATGTTAATTAAAAAAACTTCAAGTAGCATATTTATTGCATGCTTATATATTGCTAATGGAACTGTAATTGGTTGTTAATTTGTTACTGGTTTGCCAGAGTTCATATGTACATAAATAACACTAAGATTTATCATCTTGGGGACTGTTCTGTGATCTAGTACTTGATTTTGTTCTTTTCTTGTTTTCCTAACATCAAATGTGACCTGGCTGAGAACATTTATGGAGAGCTTTAATATGCAGGCTTGGATTTTTCCATATTACTCATAAAAAAAGAAATATTCTTAGAATAGCATACTATTCTAAGTCATATATTAATTTGAGAAAAGTCAGAGGTCAGGAAACTTTTTTTTGAAAGGGTGAGATAGTAATTTTTTTAGGTTTTGTAGGCTATACAATCTCTGTTGCAGTTATTCAGCTCTGCCAGTGTAATGTGAAAGCATTCATGGATAATATATAAATGGATGGGCTTGACTGTTCAGTAAAACTTAACTCGCAAAAACAGGAGACTCAGTGTTTGGGTACACAGGTGGTGGGTTGCTCACCTCTGATTAAGTCCATTCAGGTTAACCTTTTTGGGAGAAATTCCTGATTTTTTTTTTTGTACATTGTTTATATTCAGTTTTTCCTTCTGAACTACGAGTTCTTTGGGACTAGAGCTGATTATGGCCAGGTAGTAATAGTTAAATCTTAATCATGAAAGTAGTAGAAACTAAAATGAGACTTTATTTTATACCCTTGTAATTCATTTTGTAGTACATTTATATTGCCATATTAAAAAACAAAATGTAATCCAGTTAAACAGTGAATACCCATTGTTGTCTCAAAACACTGGCACCTTGCCATATGTTAAAGTATGGGATGGCATTCAGTATAAAGACTATCTTGTGGACCCATGCAATGTGATTTAATTATTAGCAAAATAGAAATTCTGTGAATTTGACATCATTTATAACATGTTCCTTTGACTTGTACCCCTGGGCTGTGTAATAGTGACCATATAGCTTGACATGTGGTATACACCTCACAAAACCTGAGTGAGCTTGTTGGTATATTAATATTTAATCTTTTTGTAAATAGCACTAATCTTTATTTTTAGTCCGCTGAAAAACAAATTTTCTCTTTAACTAGATTATACTTAGTGAATATATGCTGTTCTTATATACAACTGATTATTTTTAAATTGTGCTCTTAAGATATTATACATACCAGTTATTGTGACCATCCAAACTAGGATATATGTAAATGCAGATATCCACAGTGCTGACATAAAAAATGTTATCACAAAATACTTTCTCCAAAACTTTCTTCTACAATCTGGTGTGGTTAGAAAAAGTAGTATAATAATGGGAAGGGATAGTACCCAAAAAATTCTTTTTAAGTCGGCTTCAGGCATGTTGAAAACACTTGGCGGATCTGTTAAGGAAAAATTAAATGATTTTGAGTTTTCTCAAATGGCCAATTAAGTTAGAAATGTCCATTTAAGAAGCTATATTGAAATAAATTAGCTGTATCAGTTTTTAAGAGGCTATTTAAAACATTTGAATATCTCATTACTGATATTGCTGGCAAAAAGAAGCTAATTGAGACTTCAGGGCTGACTATAAAATGTGATATTCAGCATTTCTTGATTTGGGGTCTTAAATCCATCAGAGTGTTTAGGCTCATTCACTAAGTGTGTTAGAAACATAAATGTTTCTGAAGAGTGAGTTCAATATCTCTTGATTTTCTACAATGTGGATGGTTTTTAGTAACTTTTGCTTATGGGATTAACCTGGTGTCTTCCCTTAGCAACCCCAGTTGTCTCCACTTCCCAGTATTGATGATACCTCTAGCCTGCCCTATGTATCACAAAATGTATTCTTAGGGAGTAAAAGATAGCTATAGCATAATCTTTTTATTAAGTTGAATATTTCTGATTCTCAGGTGATTTTACGGGGCTTATTTCATCATTTTCTTTCATTAATTTACTAAACAAAATTCACCACAATTCTTAGAACCTTAAGAAAATTGGAAGTAGTATTGAATCTACAGTGTAACTTATAAAACTTGAGTATGTTTTTTAAATTCAACTTGTTCTATTAACTTGGTGGAAGAAGTCAATAATAATATATTAGATAAAAAGGAGACTTCACTTTAGATTGTTTAAAATTTGTATGGCACTTATAAAATATTGGGTTGGCCAAAAAGTTTGGTCGGTTTTTTCCATACCATCTTATGGAAAAAATTGAACAAACTTTTTGGCCAGTCCAATGTTTTGCCCATGTATTAGGTCACATTACCACTAATACTAGTAAAATAACTCATAATTTTTTTTTTTTTTTGCCACATTGCAGCAAATGGGCCAGAAAGTAACAGATATAATTTTATTGTAATAAAAAAATGTTTGGACTGTGTTTTTTAGTTTCTTGTTATAAAATTTAACTTAGAAATGTGTACTTCTTGTACCTGAAAGACTAGAAACTATAATCTTTGTAAGAAGGGGAAAATTCATGTTTTAATTTTTTCAGATAATAAATTACTAAGTTCCTTGTCTAATGTACTAAATAAAATGCAGAATCTGTTTCTTAAAACCACTTTATTAAAAAAAAAATCCCTAAATTTTTATTTCTGGCTGTAGCTGAATTTGACTTCCTATATACTAAACATGTTAGTTGCTCAGTCATGTCTGACTCTTTGCAGTCTCATGGACTGTAGCCCTGACAGGCTCCTCTGTCCATGGGATTCTCCAGGCAAGAATACTGCAGTGGGTAGGTCATTCTTTTCCCCAGGGGATCTTGGAGGAGGGCATGGAAACCCACTGCAGTATTTTTGCCTGGAGAATCCCATGGGCAGAGGAGTCTGGTGGGCTACAGTCCATCAAGTCTCAAAGAGTCAGACATGACTGAAGCGACTTAGCATACATACTATAAACATTTATTTACATGTTTTGCTACTGCTTCACATGTTTAAAATTCAGCTGTCTCCTTCCTACTTTTTCTTCACACCAGCTCTTCCTAAATTCCTAGATTTGTAAGTGGTATTCTCATTTTACTTTGTCATGATCAAAAGCCTCAGAATTATCTCTGCTCCCATGTAGCCCTTCAGTTGCCAGGTCTTGGTGATGCTTCCTCTGCATTGTCTCACATCTATTTTCTTGTATTCCCACTGCCTTCACCTTGTCTAAGCATCTGTTAAACACATCAGTTGGTCTAGCAGCATGTCTTTTATCTCATATTTCAGTTCTGATAATTTCTCTGCAAACCTGCAAATGCTATTGATCTAGCATTTAAGACTGTCGTATTCCTTCCTATCCACCTTTCTTCTGCTTCCATTCTGCACATTCAGTCCTCCAGTTATGTTAGTACTTGACAAGCCTTTTTCCCATGTTATTTCTTTATCAATCCATGGAATGCTTTTTACTCTTAGCTCTGCATCATTTACTTATGACATATGAAGTCTGATAAAACTTCAGTAGCTATTACCGTAAATCAATTTGTTAAAATCTTACTGTTCTACAAGGCTTAGTTTGTCTCTGTGATAATCTTTCCTATCTGACCATCCTCATCAAATTTTTTTTACCATCTGTCCCATTTAGGAACTATGTTTATACTTTATTTCTTTCTCTTTACAGTATTTAAATGTTCATATTTTAGCTATTTTGTTCTTTTTCTGAAATATTTGGAAACTTCTTTAAGGATAGGTCTGCCTCTTGATCATCTCTAAATTCCCATAGTATTTTTAAAGTAGTAAGTATATAGTACTTGCCGAATTGAAATGAAATTAAGTTTTGCTAGTAACAGACTTAACAGTGGTCATGATGGGGTTATTACCTTCACAAACCTGACTAAGACCATGTAAACTTAAAGAAAGTTGGGAGTAGCCAGAATCTTCATGAAATATTCCACTGTCAGTTCTTGATTGCCTACGGATGAATGGTTGATCCTCTTCTTCCCATCCCATCAGTAGCTGTTGTTCACTTCTCTCTTCTATTGCTTTGACAAGACAGGTACAGCAAGGACTGCATTTCTTTATAATATATTGGTTAATTTTAATGTCAAAACACAGCACCACAACATATAATCCGTACATCAAAAGCAGTAAAGTTCCTTCATACCTATAAATTAGAGAAATTTGTGTGGTTTTCAATTTAAAGTGAAAGTTATTTTAGAGTTAGTAGTTTTGGGGCAGTATCTGCTTAACTTTCTAATGAAACAATAGAACAGAAGTATTCTAGATACATTTTGATTTTATAGATGTGTCCAGATTTGGTTACAACATTATTAAAGACTTACTGATTGATGAAAGTTCGACACTGTCCTTTTTGTATTTTAAAAACAAGGATTATAAACTCATTCTTAATTTGTAGAATCCTTCAAAATAGCAAGCATAGAAAGTTCTTTGAAAATGTGTGTTAGTTACTTAGTCGTGTCCGAATATTTTTCCTTTAAATGTACCAGTCTCTCAAATCATGCAGGAAACAAAAGGTCCAGTTACTAACCATTGTTAGGATAACACCAGCTTTTATAACTGCCCATGTATTTACCTTAATTGAGATCTTCATTTCTCCATAAGCCTTCAAGTTACTGTCTAGTGTCCCTTCATTTCACCTTGCACACCTCCCTTGAATGTTATTTGCAAGGAACATCTAGTGGTAAGGAGCTCCCTCAATTTTTGTTTAGCTTGACATCTCTTAATTCCACCCTCACTATTGAAGGACCATTTTGCCAGATATGGGACTCAGTTGACTTTTTTTTTCATTTAGCACTTTGAATGTATCTGCCCACTGCCTTCTGGCCTCTGAAAGTTAAATCTGTTTATAATCTTATTGAGGTCCCTTGTATGAGATGATTCACTTCTCTCTTGATGCTTTCAAGGTTCTCTTTGTTTTTGAAAGTTTGACTATAGTGTGTCTCAATGTGGATATGAGTTCATCTTACCTGAAGTCTACTGAGCTTCTTGGATATTTGTATTCATGAAGTGAAGTGAAAGTGTAGGCCGCTCAGTCCTGTACAACTCTTTCCAACCCCACGGACAGTAGCCCACTAGGCCCCTCTGTCCATGGGATTCTCTGGGTAAGGATACTGGAGTGGGTTGCCATTCCCTTCTCCAGGGGATCTTCCCAACCCAGGGATCAAACCTGAGTCTCCAGCACTACAGGCAGATTCTTTACCCTCTGAGCCACCTGGGAAGCCCTATTTGAAAATAATAGTAATTACAGATTTTCAAAGTGAAAGTGAAACTAATGAATAGTGATGGGGCTTCTCCACTTAAGTTCATTGAAAACACATAATAATTACAAGAATATAGTATCCCTTCATTTCAGTTGTTCTGGTATAGGAATTCTGTGCTAAATCAGAATATGTTAGACTGGCTGAAGCTTTTCAATTTGCTATACTGAGATTTTTTGATGATTTTAATGTAAATGAGTTTGGCTTGCACCATTTTCCTATACTCTGGTTTGCTATTTAGAGAAGTTTGATTATCTGATATCATCACATTTGAACCTTGCATTTACCTTTTATTTTATAGCTAGTGAATCACTGCTACAGCTTGAAAGCACAGAGTTCTTGATATCCCTAATGAAAGGAGCATTAGCTTGGATACTCCCACAGTCATTGTCCCCTGGCAGACAACTGCTAAGTCCCAGAAGCACTTCTGTTGTAACCAACAGTCTTTCCTTGGGAGACAGACTAGATGTCAGAAAGATTCACTTTGAAAATTTACTCCCTGCTAGGTTTGAAGTTTCTTGATAGCAGGTATTAGAGCAGCATTGCCAAATGGCACCCCTCTAGTATTCCAGAGGGGTGCCATTGACCTCCACCATCAGGCAATGTACAGTCTGTGTGTCTATGTTTGACATTTATTCATCTGTTAAGACTCATCTCATAGTGATCAATACCTAACAAATACCTGGTACGTGTTAGCTGAAAAAGTGACTGTTTCCATTTTCTTAGAACGACAAGGCATGGGGAGATTATAAATAAAACAAATAGTTTTTAGTCTTGAAAGCTAAAACATTTTTAATTTTTAGAGGAAGAGGGCTATAGTTCTCTTAGTAAATGAACATCAGGGAAAAAGTTGGAGGAATTTAAAGGGACTTTGTTTCTTTGTTATCTCTAATTGTGTGATCATGGCCACTTCTAACTGAGGAAAGGTAAACAACCCAATAGAGGAAAAAGCCACCTCTTGGGGCTTTAACAAACATCTAAAATTTGGAAGCTTTCTGAGAAGGTAGTCAGTAGGGAAAAAGAAGGATGGTAACATCTGCTGGTTAGACAAAAAGGAAGACTGATTTGACTGAAAAATTGCAAAGGGAGAACAACCCCACCAGCAATTGTGATGACGAGGTTAGCTCAGAGATCTCCAGGAAAATGTATGAAAGGGGTAGATAATTAAGAAGGGAAAGAAATAACATTTCTGAAAAAAAGTTACTAAACTAGAATTTTATAAAAGTACTCTCTGTCATTGTTTTACATAAGAGTAGTGATCTTTTCAAGCTTACCAGTAAACTTGGTTGTCAAATATTATGGCAAGAAGTGCTGCTACACTGATAGCATATGCCGCACAGTCTCTGAATAGGGGCCAACATGATAGCGTTGGAACCTGTAAAAATAATTAATGTTTCCATTACACTGTTACTTCTTCAAGTACTTGCTTAGTGTAATACTAAAATTATTTGTATATTTGTAGTTAAACATTGTTATCTTTTACATATTGCTTTTAGAGAAAGGAATTTTAAGAAAAATTGTGTTTCTAAACCTAGTCTGATTTTCATAAATTTGACCAAGAGGTATTTGTGGGTTAACTTAAAATTGAATACATGTTGTTTTTCTACTGATTAATAAACTTAATTGAACACATTCCTAGTGCCTTGTTTGTTCCAGACTATCAACAGTTCTTTTGTTTTTCTTTGTCTTTTTTTTTATAAATTTATTTTTTAATTGAAGGATAATTGCTTTACAGAATTTTGTTCTTTTCTGTCAAACTCTGTCAAATTCTGTTATTTTCTGTTATTTCTGTGGATGAACCTAGAGCCTATTATACAGAGTGAAGTAAACCAGAAAGAGATAAATATCATATACTAACGTGTATATATAGAATCTAGAAAAATGGTACTGAAGAGCAGGGAAGCAGTGGAGAAACAGACATGGAAAATAGACTTATGGACATGGGGAGAGGGGTGGAGAGGGTGAGATGTATGGAGAAAGTAACATGGAAACATTACCATATGTAAAATAGATAGCCAACGGGAATTTGCTGTATGTCTCAGGAAACTCAAACGGGCTCTGTATCAACCTAGAGGTGTGGGATGGGAAGGGAGATGGGAGGGAGGTTCAAAAGGCAGGGGATATATGTATACCTGTGGCTGATTCATGTTGTGGTTTGACAATAAGCAGTTCTTATAATTTGTCAAGACTATATTTTGTTGAATAAAGTTTTCTTACGTACCACATTAGATAGTAAGCCACAGGCTGCACAGATACCAAGGAGGTTATAGATTGCAGATCCAAGAATGGTGCTAATGCCAATATCGCCCTTTGTGATAAATACACCTATGAGCCAGATAGTAGCTAAGTTAGTGTTGACTTGGAGAAGATCAAATAACACCAATTAAGCAAAAAAATAAAAGGAGTGGTATTTACCTAGGAAAGCAGTAACTAATTCAGGAGCTGAACTACCGGCTGCCATAAAAGTTGCACCTGCAACATCCTGGGACAGTCCTAAGGCTGAAGACAAATGAAATTATATTAAGCCTGGTAAAGTGACAAATGGGAGAGCATGTTCTCATAACTAAATAGATACCAAAGCTACATTTTCATAGAAAGCCATTGATACTAACTTCAACTGGAAAACAGCCAACACAGGCAGCCTTCTAGGCATTATTTACCCTATATCAGAAAGTTAAAATTAGAATGAAAATTCAGTTTCCAAGCCATTGATAGCAATCCTTTGTCAATGTTTATTGTTTAGTATATTATTGATTTTTGACAGTCTTCCCAGACCCTCA
Source organism: Bos mutus (assembly GCF_027580195.1). Classification (NCBI taxonomy): domain Eukaryota; kingdom Metazoa; phylum Chordata; class Mammalia; order Artiodactyla; family Bovidae; genus Bos; species Bos mutus. The sequence goes on along the minus strand of NC_091626.1, from coordinate 46,487,554 downwards.
AACTCTGGTGTGCTTGGTTGAGTCCCTGTCACCTGTAGTCAGTATTTCCTTATTCTTACCTGTAGGGCCATTACCTGTTGCTCACTCTCCAGTCCACCTCAAGTTCTACTTCTCTACTGAGATATCTGCCTTTGACATTACTGATTTCTTTTTTGTTGGTGGCGTAGCAGGTTGAATTTTATAAAAATAGCTACAATATTTCTGCCCACATAGTTTTCCAGAACCTGTCCATTCCCTGTCAAACAAACTAAAACAAAAAACAAGGTAGAGTTTATGTATTTTGAGCCTAGATGAGCCTTTGTGACTGCTGAAAGTATGACAGAACCACATGCCTGAAGCTAGGACATAAAAGGTGAAAAAGCTTTCTAATGGTTCTCTCTCTCGGGACATTTGCTTCAGAGCCCTAAGCTACCACATAAAATCCCTGGCTGCCATATAGGAAAGACCTTGTGAAGAGCCCACATAGAGATGCCCCAGGAAGCCCTGCTGTTTCAGCCCCTCAGTTTTGAATCCTCCCGTCCCAGCACCAGACATGTGAAGGAGGGAGCTTTCAGATAATTATAGTCCTTTTTCTGAATGTCACTGCATGAAAGACCTCAATCAAGAACCATCCAGCTGAGGCCAGTAAACCCTTAAAGCTATGAGAAGTCTGAAATGATTGTTCTTTTAAGCCCCTAGTTTTGGGGTGATTTCATAAGCCATTGATAACTGGAACACCTGACTATTATTTATCTATTTGTTGTATTTATTGACCACCTACTGTATCAGATGCTTTTTTTATGTGATAGGAATGTGGCAGTCACAAAACAGACAAACATTTCTCTTCTGGAATTTAATTTCAGTGAGAGTAAACAGACAAGAAAAAAATATATATTGTGTTAGAAGGAGCAAAAGTTAGGTGTGAAGTTGCTCAGTCATGTCCAACTCTTTGTGACCCCATGGACTATAGCCTACCAGGTTCCTCTGTCCATGGGATTTTCCAGGCACGAATTCTGGAGTGGGTTGCCATTTCCTCCTCCAGGAGATCTTCCCGACCCAGGGATTGAACCCGCGTCTCCTGCATTGTAGGCAGATGCTTTACCATCTGAGCCACCAGGGAAGCTCAAAAATCAGGAAGGTGGATATAAAATTTCATGGAGGAAAGACTGTAATTTTAGATTGGGTAACCAGAAAGGACTTCCCCAAGATGCTAACAAAGTGAGGGAGTAGCCACACATAGACCTGGGAGTAATATAGGCAGATGGAATGCGTGCAAAGGTTTTGAGGCAGACGTTAGCCTATGTGTTCAAGAAACAGAGAAAGGCCAGAGTATCTGGAATGCAGTGTGTGAAGGAGAGCTGTAGATGATGAAGTCAAAGGTGAGAGAGGGCCAGATCATATAAAGCCTTGTGGATCCTAGCAAGCACTTGGGCTTTCATTGTGAAAAATGTGAGAAGTGCTTGGAAAGATGGGCTTCCCTGGTAGCTCAGCCAGTAAAGAATCAGCCTGCAAGGCAGGAAACCCCGGTTCAATTCCTGGGACAGGAAGATCTGCTGGAGAAGGGATAGGCTACCCACTCCAGTATTCTTGGGCTTCCTTGGTGGCTCAGCTGTTAATAAATCTGCCTGCAGTTCAGGAGACCTGAGTTGGGAAGATCTGAGTTTGATCCCTGGGTTGGGAAGATCCATAGGGTCACAAAGTCCATGGGGTCCATGGGGTCACATGGGGTCCATGGGGTCACAAAGAGTTGGACACGACTGAGTGACTTTCACTTTCACTTTCAGAAAGACATCTAGTGTTGCTTGCTGGTGATACCAGCCACAGTCATCTTTTTTATCCTCATGAGGCTATCTGGTCTCAGTGGTCCAACCAGCTCTAGTCAGAACTGTTTTGCTACCTGTTATGCCTCCACTGGGAAAAATCCTCTCAGGATGGAGTTAACCAAATCCAAGTTCTCTATCCTATTTACCTTTGGTCATGTTGCTTGATGAACACTACTTGTGGTGACTAATGAAGGGACAGAAGTAATAATTTACGTAAGTTATATTTCATAGCATTTCTTTAACTGGTTAGAGTGATTTTGCATATATATATAGTATTTATACTTTTACTACAACTCTGATACATAGGAGGTCCAGTTGGTCTTAAAACTTAGAAAAGATGAAGCATATTGTTCTATTAACTTCTTAAAAATTTTATCTATGAATTAAATATATTCATTGCATACAATTCACTTTCATATACATAATTTAATCATCTCAGCTATTCTCGGAAATGAGTGTTAGTTGCTCAGTTGTGTCCTACTCTTTGTGGCCCCATGGACTGTAGCCTGCCAGGCGTCTCTGTCCATGAAATTCTCCAGGCAAGAACTGGAGTGGGCATCCATTCCCTTCCCCAGGGGATCTTCTCAACTCGGCTCAAACCCAGGTCTCCTGCATTGCAGGCAGATTCTTTACCATCTGAGCCACCGGGGAAGTTCTTAGATATGAGTTGTGGTATTTCCATTTCACATATAAAAAACAGATAACCAGAAGGTTAAGTAACTTAAAGTTACATGGAAAGTAAGGGTCTTAAATGTGAGGAGTTCGGGTGTAAACCCCAAGTCTATTGATTCTAAGCATGAAACATGAAAGTGAAAGTCACTCAGTCGTGTCCCACTTTTTGTGACCCATGGACTCTACAGTCCATGGAATCTCCAGGCCAGGATACTGGAGTGGGTAGCCTTTCCCTTCGCCAGGGGATCTTCCCAACCCAGGGATGGAACCCAGGTCTCCCGCGTTACAGGCGGATTCTTTACCAGCTGAGCTATACCTAAGTCCAGTGCTATTTCTTTTTCACCACAGAAACTCAGGATCAGAAAGGCACTGAGGCAATTGTAGGATGGGAGGTGGTTGAATCATTTTCTTCCCTTCCTCGTGGCACTGGTACATAACTTGGCCCATTGTATTCTTTTCTAGGGGGAAAAATAGCTAGTGAGAGTTAGTAATAATTCAGAAGTGTTCTAGCATATTCCAGAGAATGTATAAAGCTAGTGATATTACCATGAATTCTTGAATGAAATCAGGGTTAACTAATACACGGAGGAAATTGAAAAAAGAACAAAATATCTTAAACTGTCTAAACTTGGGGCAGCTGAAGAGTGATTGGCTGATCTTCGTCTAATGCTGGCTGAAGAATGCTTCATTAGAAAAATTCAATCTGGAGAGAGAAAAAGTGATCCATCTGGCTATTGCAAGGTAAGAAAATAAGTGACCCTTCTGAACACTTTCCTTCTCAAAAGGCAATAACAATAAAGCTTGTTGCCATTCACTGGGCTCTATTTGAGTTATGAAAAGAAGAGCTCTCTACAGATGGATGTATAAAACTTCAAAGATATTTTAACAAGTTATATCTTAAGGTTCTAAGCATATTTTGTAGAATGGTTTATACCTTTGAACTTTAGAATCGACTGGCTTTGTCTTCACTGACCTTTGGGTAGCATTTCTCTCTGTTATAGTTTATTATTAAAGATAAATTGTTCTGTTCTCCCCCCACCCCAGAGCTATTATTTTTTTTTCCCTCTCTACTACTCTAAAGGACTAATCATATTTCCTTGAGGATATAGTAGAAATGTTCAAGGTGAGTTTTCTTTATAGGTTTGGATATTACATTGGTTATATAAAGTGCAACTTTATGATAATGAACTGATTACTGATTACAGACTTTTTCTTAAGCATATTCTCTTCTCTGATACCATGCTGCAAAGTTTATAACCATCTTTGCAAATCTTTTTCTAGAAATATAATATAGAAAAAGTTTTAAACTAAAATGGAAACCTGGCTTCTGGCCCTGCCAGTACCTTAATGTAAGAATTTAGATAAGTCATTCAGACAAGGCTTGTATTTTGGCATCTGTAAGAGGGTTGGAATATACAAATCTTTAAGGTATCTTCTAATTTTTATCAATTTAAAAAAGTATAAAATATGAATTCTATGCCTTATGCCTCTGGACCACCTCTTATTGTTAGATAAATTCCTTTTATAATTAAAACCCCTATGTTAACTGAAAATTTAGAAGATAGAGGAGAAAACAGATGGGAGGGAGCATCATTTATACTTTTATCATTGTATTTTAACTGCTGCTACCTTTTTAAAAATATAGTTTCAGTTCTTTTCACATGTAAATTTAACAGAGTTACAAGACTAGGCTATAAGCAATTTGGTGTCTTCTGGCACAATTTTATAAAGTCCTCAGTGATAGCAAATTTTTATGCTTCGTGAATGGATTTGAGTTTTGAAAGCAATTAAAAGTCATTCAGACCCAATTCTAGTGACTATGGTGGGTAGTTATGCTGAGTAATTCTACTTAGGGTTCAAAATGAAGTATGACAGCAAACCAGTGTTTTTTATGATTTGCAAAATTGGTTCTGACATTAATTTCAAATATATTTCTAGAAATATTTTGAGTAAAGTCAGCATCACTGGAATAAATGCCTAGCCTCTCCATGCACAATTGCATCTATATGCTCTGTGATGCTTCTAATAGTAAATAAAAACATTTTGAGTACTTTATAGTTATCATCTCATATCTTGTCTGAGCCATAACGGAACAAATTCTGAAGCCCTGTATAATGTTTTGAAAAGCCCAATTCCACTGGAAAAGGATGCCCCCATGCCCTAATCTAACAGCTATAATATTAATTAGTTTCCACTTGCTGTAAGTCAATCATATAGAGCCACATGCAAGACTTTTTGTCTCCAAACCTCACAATTACCTGAGTTTTGTTTCCATAACTTGCTCAAGGTCACATAGGTAGTAGTTGCAGAGATGGGATGGGTATTTAGATCTTTTTGAGTTGAAAAAGCTGCTCTTTCTGTTATCCATGAAGGTAAGTGAAGAGATTTAATGCATAGCTTTATTATTATTATTGCCTGTCTCTACAATAGCATTTTGGTAATATCCAGACCACTTGACATTTATTTATCTTTGTATACGTAAGGTAGATGTAGATGTAGTCCAAAGTAACCACAATGTATTTATTTATATTTTAAATTCAGATTAGTTTAGATCAGAGGAAAAAGAAAAGCAAAGAGGATGAAAATGCGCTTAAGAGGAGAGCCTGTGTGGCTGGGAGGAAGCACTCTTCTTAGATTCTTTGTTCTTGGGGAAGGCTTTGCCTCTGTAAATTTCATAAGGATTAAGAATCAAACAATCCCCTGAAACTGTCGGCTATCCAAATGCCATACTCACAGAATTATTTGACTCCCTTTCAATTTTATCAATTTAGAATCAATTCTACCTGGGATTAAAACTTGTATTTCTTTCTTATTGTCTGTTTCTGAAACATAAAATAGAACATGGACAAATATTAGTTCAAAGCAGAATGAATAAAAAGAATTTTTAATAAAAAAGTAAATATTTTATTTAAGTATGTTTCCCAAAACCTTGTTAAGATCATTTTCACTTAAGACATGTTATACTTCAAAGGATCAACATGGTGGAGGGATTAGAGTGTCAATTGAATAGCACATTAGTGTAACATTTAAGGTGAAAAATTTCATAATTAGCTCATTGTGGACTTTAGGCAGTATCAAGTGACCGACCAATCACTAGGGGTTCTCAGTTTTCTCTGTAGTTAGCCTCAGAAAAGTTAAAGAAAGGTACTCTAAACAGTGATGAAATAACTCTAGGAGATCCCCATTACATATTAAAATGATATGTAAAGGATTTGTTTTGGCTTTCTGCTGAACTTTTGTGTTTCTAAAAATGAACTGCTTATAAAGATGAGAGGTAATCGTCCTACTATGGGCTGTAAATTAATATAGTTTCTATTATATACAAATGTGTTCAAAGAATCATCTTTAGCCTCTTTTCCTTTAGAACTTAAATGGATAAAAGAGAAGATAAGATTAAAGGAAGGTGGTATAGCAACAGCATTTTCTCATATTGGATCTACTTGGTTAAGATCACAAAAAAATGTCTCAGGATTTGTGTGTTCTTGCTTTCCTAGTGTTGAGATGCGAAGGAGAGGTTATATGACTTTAATGATCATGAGTAGAGCAAGAAAGAGAAAGATCCTTGGTGGAAGCCTCAAGTGGTAGTGGTTCTAGAGGTAATTGACAGACCAATGTATATAGAACCAATGTGTATAGCTACAGACAGACAAAGCACTCATGTGTCTAAGCTGGGCCTGACCAGAGTATCAGCCAGAGGCTCTGTCCTCCACCACCTCCAACATATCCCCTGCACGGAGACTGCAGTCCCAGCCACTTCTAGAGTTCACCATGCTGAAGCCCCTTGTGCTAATAACCAAATGAACCACTGTCAGTGATTGGAAGAGTGGATCATGGGACGATGGGGCTGGGGTGGGCCAGGGCCGGCCGATTCAACCACTGTATCCTAGATTGGAACTCAGACGTGTACTCCACAGAATGTCATTGAATCAAACATGATGGTTTGGTTCCACAGTACGATGCTATAATTTCGTACATCGTAAACAAAATGCTTAGTTCTCGTATTAATTATTGTGGGTAACCATTTATAACATTAATTTACAACCCCCAGTAGGTTGCTGAAATTCTTAACTGATGTTTTATTTATTTTTATTTTTATTTTAAATTTTATTTTATTTTTAAACTTTACAATATTGTATTAGTTTTGCCAAATATCAAAATGAATCCGCCACAGGTATACCTGTGTTCCCCATCCTGAACCCTCCTCCCTCCTCCCTCCCCATACCCTCCCTCTGGGTTGTCCCAGTGCACCAGCCCCAAGCATCCAGCATCATGCATCGAACCTGGACTGGCGACTCGTTTCATACATGATATTATACATGTTTCAATGCCATTCTCCCAAATCTCCCCACCCTCTCCCTCTCCCACAGAGTCCATAAGACTGTTCTATACATCAGTGTCTCTTTTGCTGTCTCGTACACAAAGCCACAGTTATCAAGACAGTATGGTACTGGCACAAAGGCAGAAATATTGATCAATGGAACAAAATAGAAAGCCCAGAGATAAATCCACGCACATATGGACACCTTATCTTTGACAAAGAAGGCAAGAATATACAATGGATTAAAGACAATCTCTTTAACAAGTGGTGCTGGGAAAACTGGTCAACCACTTGTAAACGAATGAAACTAGAACACTTTCTAACACCATACACAAAAATAAACTCAAAATGGATTAAAGATCTCAACGTAAGACCAGAAACTATAAAACTCCTAGAGGAGAACATAGGCAAAACACTCCGACATACATCACAGCAGGATCCTCTATGACCCACCTCCCAGAATATTGGAAATAGAAGCAAAAATAAACAAATGGGACCTAATTAAACTTAAAAGCTTCTGCACAACAAAGGAAACTATTAGCAAGGTGAAAAGGCAGCCTTCAGAATGGGAGAAAATAATAGCAAATGAAGCAACGGACAAACAACTAATCTCAAAAATATACAAGCAACTCCTACAGCTCAACTCCAGAAAAATTTAACTGATGTTTTAAAATGACTCAGTAGATTCTCATTATTTTGTAGTATACTTCCTCTGTAGTTACAATGACTATTTGATGTATTTTTCAACCAAAATTTTTGGTGCCCTTGGGTGGAAAATACCTTTTAAAATTATTTAAATAGAACAGTTCTTCTGAAACAACCGTATTATGACAGCTAATCTCAAATAAGGATGTGTAAAATTATATTATATAGCAATTGAAAACATTCTTGGGTTTTGACATTAAAGAGACCAGGGCTCTCCTGTGTACTGGCTCTGTGTGTGTGTGTGTGTGTGTATGTTCAGTCATGTCCAACTCTCTGTGACCCCATGAACTGTAACCCACCAGGCTCCTCTGTCTATAGAATTTTCCAGGCAGGAATACTGGAATGGGTTGCCATTTCCTCCTCCAGGGAATCTTCCTGATTCAGGGATTAAACCTGCATCTCTTGTGTCTCTTGCATTGGCAGGCAGATTCTTTACCACTGTGCTACCTGGGAAGCCCTGTGTAGTCTTGAGAACTTGTATATTCTTTCAGCCCCAGTTTTTTCATTAGTAAAACCAATCTAATAGTCCCTACTTTGTAGGGTTTTTTGAAGAGCTAAAACCTTATATATTTAATTTAGAACCATGTTTGGTCTTCTATAATTGTTTATGAAAAATAACTATAATAAATACATAAGTAGTTAATAACATTCCAGTACAATGTATAATGCTCAGTAAATTATTTTGAGGATAATATTAATACTTATTTGTTGGGTGGGACTGTATAACTCATGCTCATCAAAGAACTATGGGGAAGTGTAAAGCATTTACAGACTTTCTGAAGCTAGTTTCTGTGGACGTAAACAGATCCCAGAGAGCCTGTTTTTTATTGCTGACGTCCTAATTTGGACAAGACCATGCTAAGGCCTTGAAAAGAGAAATGACAGAGTTAATTTATAGGCATTTAAAAATGAATCAAGCTAGCACTATTTCTATTTCATTTTGTTGCCAGTATTTTCAATACTCAAGACAGGGATCAATTCTTAGCAGCTGAAGATAGGCAGTGGCGTAGGCATCCATCAGTCACACATCCATAATAGCAACTGTGTTATATTTCAGAGCAAAAGGCAATTCACTTGAGAAATGCATGTTTGCTGATGATGTTCAAGGTAATCCCACAAGTGGCATGGTGGAAGTCGTTATTATAGATGTTTCATGAAGTTACTTATAGATGTTTCATGAAGTTACTTAAGATTATTTTGAAGTATCAATCTAAATTTTAATGAGGTTGTTTCTTCTGCAGGGCTAGAAACGTTATTTATTTATTTACCACTCCCAAGACATGTTTTTATTAAAAAAAAATTCTGGATGGGTTCATTCTTTCAGTCAAGGAAGCAAAAAAAGGGGATGGGGATTTATTATTTTCCAGAAAAAGAAAGATTCTAAGTAGAGAGTTAGTACCTTGAATTTTTAATTTCTTAGTTTTATATAATTAATATGATTTAGTTTTTCTAATGAAAAGTGTGGTATTGGCACAAACATGAATAGATCATTAGAGTATAGAGTTGAGGGTATAGATAATGGATCAACTTTTCATAAAACAGCAATGTATCTTATAACAAAACAAATTCTTAGTGGAAAAAATAAAAATATTCAACATAAATAAATAAATGTTAAGAAAAGAAAAAACTATCAGTAGAAGAGAAGATGAAATTTTTTCCGACCTAGAGATAAAAGGTTTTTCTAGGTATAAAACCAAAAGAAGAATCATAAAGGAAAATATTTATAAATTTACCTATGTACACTTCAATGCAATAAACACACAAAATACAAAACCGAACAAACCAAAAAAAGCATATGATAGGAAAATTATGTTAGAAATTTATATTAGAAAAAATCTTGGAAATCAATAAGTAAAAGACAAATAACTCCCCTAATTAGAACATGGGCAAAAAAAACACAAGAACAAAACCACAAATTTCAGTACCTATGTAAAATGTTTAACATCACAAATAATAAGATAATGCAAATTTTATAAAATAAACTTCTATTTTAAAGCAATTAACAAAGACATTGAAATGATATTATTTATGGTTTTCTGGAATGGAAGCTACCACACATTGTGGAGGTTTTTGCTGGCACACCTTTTGTAAAATGTTTTTGGCAATGTATAAAATAAAGCTTAAAATAGGCATAGCTCTGCATCTTTGTCAGGAAATGGTCAGCGAAGTTTGCAGAGATTTGATACAAGTATGAGCATTATGTAGGACAAAGAATTTAAAAATCAAATGTCTAATAAAACTAATAATTTAAAAAATTGTGATAAATTTCTACTGAGGGCTCATTCTGTATAAAAACCAGTGTTAGGTGCTGAAATCATTTACAGAAGCAGGAAGTATTGTGCTACCATTAAAAATCAAGTTTTTGAAGGCTATTTAATAATATGGGGAAATGTTCACAATAAAATAGTATCTTAGGAAAAAGAAACAGTCTCAGACTGTATGTGTAGCAATATCTAAAAGACTAAAAGGAAATATAGCAAATGACAACTGTGGGGATCTCTGGGGGATAGTAATGTAGGAAAGTTTATGCTTTTTCTTCTATTTTTCTTGCATTTCATCAATCTAAGTAAAATATTATGTTAATTTCTATTAAAGAAATGTCCATGTCAAATATAATATCAAAGTAAAACTGTGTATATAAATTAAATAATAATTATAATAAACTTACACTGACCTGTTCTATAAATATTTTGAATTACAGAAATAAGTGTTGAGTGACTCCACTGTTGCCACATCCTGTTTTAAGTCCTAAGGATATTGCTATACTGCACTAACAAGAGAGAAAAGAGAGACAATGACTTGCATTTCAGCAGGGGTGGGGGAAGGGGCCAGGGGAAAAGGGGAAAAAGGAGAGTCTACATTCATGCTTTTTCCCTCTGTGAAGAAGTGCTAGCAGTGTGTGTGTCTGGCGATGGGGAGAGGGCATGCTATTTCTGTGCAATCCTGGGAGTATGCAGTGAGAAATCTAATCCTGAACTTCGACCTTCTCTGAAGTGAGCATGCTCAACCAGTTAAACTAATTAAACAGGAGATAGAGCCTGGAAATGCAGGCACTTTTGCTTAGTTACCATAATACATCACTGGTATCCTGATTTTAGGGACCAGTGCACCCATGTAAGGTCTATGCTCAGAATGCTGGGTGATACACATGATTCAAGAAACAGAACTAAAGGGCTTGGCAGATCTTATTTCCCAGAAACCAATAACTGAGCTTAATTTTTGATTACCTAATCCCTGAGGTCACTTTACATGAGATGCAGGACTTATTTATATATTTGTTGGTTCATTAACATGAATTAGTTTCCTTTCCCTCCTGATAGGATACTGGTAAAGGAAGAGGTAGAAGGGTGGTCCTTAAAGGCATTTATTTATCATCTACTATTTCTAAAAAGTTACAGAGATTTCAGAGTAAAAATTTAAAAAAAAATTGAAGTATTTGATGGCAAGTATTAGGAGCCCAGTGTATTAGGAGTATACACCAAGTGCATGTGTATAAAATTTGAAACAGTTTACTAACAGCTAGACAATACAGCAGACAAACTGGCAGTTTTTAGACGTAGTCCGTATGATTGTTGCCTTATACCCATTAAAGATGCCCTGCTGTACATGAGCTACCAAGAAAAACCACAGTCAGGCCAGTTCCTCAAGGTACAGGACGCCACAACACAGACGTCAGTGTCCTGCAGCCAGGTAAGATGGGCAGGATTGTTACTGAGCTTCTCCAAACACAGGCATATATGTGTGTGGCATCACTATTCTGGGAAGTTATAGCGGAGATTTCCAGCTACTTACATTCACTGATGATTTCCAAGGATGGTAGGAAGTACTCATCGCAGACAATTGACACAGCCATGAACATGTAAAGGATAATTAGGAAGTAGATTATGATGCCTCCATCTGCACGTTCCTGTTTCGTGAAAAAGCCCTCAGGAAACTCCGATGATGGGGATATAACACACTGGGTGCTATTTCCTGGTAAGGAAAAGGAGGTGAAACTGAAGGATATTGAAGTCACGCATTCCAAGCCCACAAAGAGAAATTCCTTAAGAAAATAGTAAGTGTGGGGTTTCTGGGTGGAATTTTAAGAACTCTGGTGAAAATGTATAAATCTCTTTTGACTATGATATAATTATAGATCCTTAAAAATATTAGTCTTTGGGACCCAAAAGAGGTGTTTTAATAAAGTAAAATAAAGATAGTGGATGAATTTAAAAGAAGAAATAATGAAATCAGTTTTCCTTGTCTACTTCAACTCTAAAAGGGAATTCTGAACCCCTTTTCCTCCTAAACTAGAAACTATATATCTGAAGATAAAAATTTCTAATATCCGTGCAATCTCATTTTCCCATTTCAGAGCCCAAGTTGTCCACAAATCTCAAGGCTCACAGAGAATCATTAATTGTTGCAGAGAGAATTTCTAGGATGAAAGATTCCTTTTTCCGTGATGAAGTCTCCAGCAATAACATCTGAAGGACTGAAAGTGTTTGATATCCTACCAAACGCTAAAATAATCTAAATGCTCAGTCGTATCGACTCTTTGCGACTGCATGGACTATAGCCCGCCAGGCTCTTCTGTCCAAGGAATTTTTCAGGCAAGAATATTGGAGCGGGTTGACATTTCCTACTCCAGGGGATCTTTCCGACCCAGGAAAGATCAAATCAAATTTGCGTCTCTGGATTCTTTACCACTGCACCACCTGGGAAGCCCCACCAAATGCTAAAAATGAGAGCAAACACAGTGGCAAGCACAAGCAAAAGTAAGCCAAGTAAGAATTCCCCTCTCTTTGTTTATTTGTATGTGGCGGCAGCAGCAGGGGTGGCTGACCCCAGTGTCCACCTACCTGTAGCCCTTGGGAGACGCCGGGCCAGGGAGGCCCCTGGGGGAGGCAAGTGCGCAGTAGCCCAGAGGAGGCCGAGGAGCAGGGCCCGTCTTGCCCACCATGGGCCCCCTTTGATCTGCATGCCAGTAGCAATGTTTCTGCAGCGTGCAGCCTTGGGAAGGGAGAAAAGGAGGATTAAGCTGGATCATGTGAGGAATCTCCTTCCTGCCCCATGCCCTGCCCAGGGCACATCACAGCAAGGCCAGCGCATGAGGGAGGGTGACTGGAGTCAGTCAAGCTACTCTGATCAGCAGCCATAAGCCTCAGAGAGGCTGGAAGAGGTGGAGAGGAGGGGGAGAGTCCCCTGACCCATGGTCCCTGAGGGCAGATCGAGGCAGCTCGTTCTTTGTGGACTGATTTTATTCTTTGTCTTCATAGTGGCTTTGCTTTTTTTTTTTTTTAATTGAGGATAATTGCTTTACAGTATTGTTGCAGTTTCTGCCATACACCAAGGCAAATCAGTCATAATTCTATATATATAACCCTTCCCTGTGGAGCCTCCTTCCCCACTTCCAACCCACCCTCTAGGTCCTCACAGAGCTCCAGGCTGGGCTCCCTGTGTTATACAGTAGCTTCCCACTAGCTATCTATTTTGCATATGATAGTGTGTGTATGGCAATGCTACTTTCTCAGTTTGTCTCACCCTCACCTTGCTGCTCTGTGTCCACAGGTCTGCTCCACGTCTGTGTCTTCACTCCTGCTGTGGGCTTTCTCCAGATTTCTAAGGACCTGAGTTTACAAGTGCTTCCACCTCTCTCTCCAGCCCTTCTAGAAGTTGTTGGAGCTGGTGTCTATGTGTTCTTTGGCTAAGTTTGTACCCTTTTATATTGCTGTTTTGGGGCCTTTCATTCTCTCTCCAGTTAGGGCTCCAAGCAGGGAGGTCATGAAGGAGGCTCCTATAATAATCTACTGGAGAAATGATGGTGACTTGAACCAGAGCAACAACAGTGGGGGAGCAGAGAAGCGGGCAGCTTCAAAAACTAGTAAGAGCCATAGTGGATGAAGGCTATTGATCATTGATTGGTTATGCTCTCTGCCAGAGGTTCGAAAATGCAAACTGGACACGCCAGTGAGTGTTTAAATATAAACTACTATCCTTCCTACTCAAGCATTTACTGGGCTTGCTGGAATGTTAAGAACTTCTGGCAGTGTGGTAACATATAGCAAACAGCACAGGCTCTGGAGCCAGACCTCTTGGTTTGAATCCTAGCATTGCTACTTACTAGCTATAAGACTTGGACACGCTATTTAACCTCTCTGCTCTTCTGTTCCATTCTCTGCAAAACAGGAAGGTTATAGTACCCTCTATTTGGGTTGTGTGAGGACTACATAAATGAATGTAATCTGCTTAGAACAGCCTCTGCCCCATGGTCAATGTTACCTAGCTATCTATTATCTGTCATGTTCAGTTCAGTTCAGTCACTCAGTCATGTCAGACTCTTTGCAACCCTATGGACTGCAGCACGCCAGGCTTCCCTGTCCTTCACCAACTCCTGGACCTTGCTCAAACTCATGTCCATTGAGTCGGTGATGCCATCCAACCATCGCATCCTCTGTCATCCCCTTCTCCTCCTGCCTTCATTGTTTCCCAGCATCAGGGTCTTTTCCAATGAATCAGTTCTTTGCATCAGGTGTATTATTATTGCTATTTTATTACTTTTGATTAAGATAGAAGCTTCTTGGCCATAAGGGAATTTTTTAGTTTTGCAACTCTTGTGGTTCCTTTGCTTTGCAAAAAAAAAGCATAAACACTGTTCTATTTGCTTAGTTTTAAATTTAGAAACTGGGTTTTTCTGGTGGAAAGGAGTAAGTTGCTTCCGATGTTTGTGATCTTGATTTGGTGAAAATTCTCAAAGACCCCCTTTGTTTTGTTGGGAATTGTTACCCATTATAAACCTCTCGGAAACCATCATTTCCAGGAACTGACTACCCAGATGTGTGGTGTGGTTGTGAGGCTGGGATAATGAGTCACCAAAGTGTAGCCCAGGAACAGAGCAGATTCCCAGAAAGCAGAGTTCTGGCTGCTGACACCTGCAGGAGGCATCACCCTGGACCACTGGCCTGTGGTCTCAATGCCAGCAGTGCTAACCCCCTGGGAAGAGACCACTTAACTTTGTGTGCGTGGAAGTGTCTCACGAACCTTTCCTCTCCGAAATGCAGTAGTTTAACTAATTAATATAACTAAACATTATAAACAGACAAAACAGGAAAACGCAAACCCAGGGTGAATACTTACACAATGTATATTGTTAATCCAGGAAACAGAGCAAATATCTGAAGATATAAGCCAATGACTATGAAACAATTCCAGTGGAATCTTGTACAGAGTAGGTACTTAATAAACATTTCTTGATTGATTAGATTGTAATAAGTCTTGAAAACACATTCCCAGAATACACATATACTTGTTCTGAACAAACTATCTGATAAAGCATAGTTTTACCAAGAAAAGAGAATTTAGGAGGCTAATTAGATTTACTTCTTACATTTATTCTTCGTTTTGCAAAAGAATGTTTAAAGCTTTCTATTGTAAAATAAAACATATAAAAAGCCACATAAAACAAATGTATAGTTTATTATTATATTATTATTGTTGTTATTTTATTTTTATAAGATAGGCTCCCTCATAAACTCCCCAGGTCAAGAAACAGAAGTTTACCAGACACCCCAGCAATCCTTTCATGAACTTCAGTCCCAACTTATCCTTTTCCCTGAGAGTAACCAGGCTCCTGACTTAGATAGTAGTCACCTCCTTGTGGTGTATTTTTTAACAGTTTATCACCCTCCCTAATTGGGTGCATTCTTAGGATACTGCAGCTTAGCCTTGAAAGGAGTCTTTTAAGTCTCCTCTAGTTTATAGGTTTCCTCTCTTTTTTTCTTCTCCTTATGGGTTATCTGTTAGAAAACCCCCGGGGCATTTGATCTGTAGAGTTTCTCACAGTCCTGATTTTATCGATTGTGTCCTATGGTATAGCTCAATAGATGCGTCCGTTTTCTATATTTTTGTTGATTGACAGCTGGATGCAGAACTTGGTTAGACTCAGTTCTAACTGAGAGTTGCTGCTGCTGCTGCTAAGTCGCTTCAGCCGTGTCCGACTCTGTGCAACCCCATAGATGGCAGCCCACCAGGCTCCCCCATCCCTGGGAGTTAGTCAAGACTAACTCTGCTTGCTCGGAATCTGCTCTGCTACTGGGCTACACTTTGGCATCACTAAGGTGGTGGTGAGGTCTTTCCTTATAGAGCACACAATATCTGCTTCTCTCATTGGTAATGTTATTAATCACAGCCTTCATGCTCATTACCTAAATCTATTCATTCTTTTGCAATCCATTCACTTGCAAAAGAAAGACATTCTACTTCTATAATTTCTTCTTCATTTATATACTTGGAATGTTCTACAATGGGATAATTTCTATCATCTGCTTGGTAGGTTCCCAGGGGTATATAGAAAAGACAATATATGTGCTTGACTCTTCTTTATTTATCACTTCTCAGGATGACTGACTCTCTGTTTTCCTCCCAAATAACCAATTCTATTTAAACAATTATTATGAATTAATGTACTTAAATATTTTGATGGGTTCCAATTATAGTTATTATCATTTCTGAAGTTCAAATTGTCTCATCTTTAGGCAGAAGGAGCCTCTCCAATATGACTTCTGAGAGTCTTAATAGTTTCTGATAGCTTTCTTACTACGTAATGTTAAAAAAAAAAAAGATGTGCTAGGCTTGTCTTTTACCTCAAACCAGCCATTGTCCCAAATGTCTCTCTGTTTTTTAAAATGTTAAGTACATCAAGACCACGATCTAAGAATCTGGGTTGCCAGGGATGTTCATCCTTTCTCTCTCTCTTTCTCTCTCTCTCTGTCTCTCTCTCTCTCACACACATCACATATGCACACACACCTCTTAATAGATTGCCTCATGAGTTCATACCAATAGTTCTCATTCAAGGTTCTCATGTACTTAGGGGGACAGTAGAAAATCCAGTGCTTTATAATTACATATTTGCTAATCCTATTTATGAATCTCAAAATAGTGATATTGATATCACCACCACATATATAATTACTGAGAAGAGTTTTAAAATGCTGTATATGTTCTTTCTATTCTCTTTCTATGCTATGATCTATAGTCCATATTCATTGCCTGAGCATATAGTCATTAAATATATTCTTTCTCCCTTTAACCCTCATCTAATCTTGGTACTTGGAGAAGGCAATGGCACTCCATTCCAGTACTCTTGCCTGGAAAATCCCATGGACAGAGGAGCCTGGTAGACTGCAGTCCATGGGGTCGTGAAGAGTTGGACACGACTGAGCGACTTGACTTTCACTTTTCACTTTCATGCATTGGAGAAGGAAATGGCAACCCACTCCAGTGTTCTTGCCTGGAGAATCCCAGGGACGGGGGAGCCTGGTGGGCTGCCGTCTATGGGGTCACACAGAGTTGGACACGACTGAAGTGACTTAGCAGTAGCAATCTTGGTATTACAAATAAATAATTACATTTTCAACAATTGCCACCATTCTTAGGTTGATATTTCTCTAGATACTTTGATGCTCAAATCTTATATTCTAGTAGATTCTTTGGAAGGGATCATGGGAACTATATTCCCTGAGTTCTTTCATGTTGATAGCATTATTAAAGTTTGAACTGTGTCCTGTACTCACAGTGAAAATTAAAATAAATAAAAAAATAAAGAAGCCCAGAACAAGCAGTCTATTGAAATAACCAAGTAAGCTACCCTGGTAAAATCAGTGCAGAGGTGGTCATTGAGTCGATGACTAGTAGCCATTTTTTTCTTCTGAGGAATAAAACTGTCAGAATTACTTTCAGCTCTTCCTTGCTCACTGACCAGCTTTAGTTTCACAGTCTTCTCACAGATATCTGGACCTCTGCTGAGTTAGCGCCTGCTATATTTGGAATCAAAGCTGATAGTAAAGTTATGTTTACTAAGCATGAGGTATATTCATGAGTATTATTCAGTGTAATTCTCCCTCTAACCCTAAAGGGTAGAGGAGTGGTTTTCACTTGTTGCTCAGTAGAAGTATCTGTGGCCTTTAAAATTGCTGATGACTTAACACTTACCCAGACCAATTGAATCAAAATCTAAGGGGTGGCTTAGGCATGGATATTTTGTTAAAATTTCCCAGGTGATTCTAGGGGTGTTGAGAACTACTGGGATGGATATTTCTACCCTTGCTTTATAGATGGTAGATTGAGTCAATCGCCTAAGATCTAAGGTTATATAGTTCCCAACTAAGTGTAAGAGCCAGGATGCAGGCAAAGGTCTATTTAACGTCAAAGTCCAGGAATGTCCTCACCTGCTAAGTTGAGCCAATTCTTCAGAGTGTAAGTTCCATGAGGGCAAAACCATGCCTATCTAGTTTCCTCCAGCATTTCCAGTGTTCAACACAGTGCTGGGCATGTGGTGGACATTTATTAAATATTGTTGAATGGATGAGTGAATGAAATAAAATAGGGAATTCCACAAAGACTTTTCCTTCACAACATCCATAGGATAAGAATACACAGTGTCTTCTGTAAGTTGACCCTTTGTGCCATCCAGTTCCCCAGTTCAGTTCAGTTCAGTTGCTCAGTCGTGTCCAACTCTTTGTGACCCCATGAATTGCAGCACGCCAGGCCTCCCTGTCCATCACCAACTCCTGGAGTTCACTCAAACTCATGTCCATCGAGTCGGTGATGCCATCCAGCCATCTCATCCTCTGTCGTCCCCTTCTCCTCCTGCCCCCAATCCCTCCCAGCATCAGTCAAGCATCTGCCAATCAGCTCTTCAGCTCCACCTGCTGAATTTTCAAACACCATGTTGGGCTTCCCAACTTCCTGTTGGAGGAAATACGGGAAATCTACAATGAGGAACCCTGTGAAATCGGTCATTTGAAAAGAGATTTTGACTTTTCTTCATGAGAAAGAAAGCTAGTAATGTTGTCTTTAATTATCTGCACCCAACCCTGAACTGGAGGCTTTTGTAGGCATCCCAACTACTGTGAAGAAAGAGGAAGGGAAAGGAAACAGATGGCTAAGGCTGGTCCCGTGCTCTGACTTCAGCTTGTCATTATCACCTTTTTATTTTTTAACTTTCTGTTAAAATATATAATATACCTATGCAACTAATATACAAAAAGAGGGCACATGCTTTGCCATTGCTTTTTGCTATTTAAACACAGAGTCAAGCCAGATGGGGACCTCTTAATAAGATGGTCACCATGTTAAGAACAATCTGCAAGGGTGGAGATGCAGCAAGCATTGACTGCAAGTGCATCATCATGGAGAACCCTCTGAATCTCAGCTGCTGCTGCCCCATGACTGGCTTTCCTAGGAAGTAGCCTAGGAATCCTCATGACAAGGAGCTTTCAGCTCAGTCTACCAAGCTCCTTCATTTTTTGTCTCTAATCAACAAAGAAGTTGCTAGCTGGGACCATAGACATGGCCGTGAGTGAGCAACAGTCTGCTCAGTGTGGTTCACATATTCCCTTTTTACCTGCCAGCTTTCTCTCACCCTCATCCTTAGTGAGTTTCTCAGCAAAAGTCGGGATCACGCACTGGCTGAGAGTATGACTGAACATATCCAGTTTCTAACCCAGTTCACATTGGTCTCATTCACTGCTGTGTGGGTCCTACTCAATGAAAAGTGTTTAAAACATTTTCAATTCCTAGAGGGGCTTCACAGTCTTCTCAAAATTTGTATTTTTTCCCCCTGGAGGGTATATTCCAATTCTCTGAATACGCTGATCATGTTTTACAGATCAAATATTATTTAAAATAAAAAAACACTTTAAAGTGAATATAATTTTAAAATTAGCTAAACCTGGGTTACAGCTGCCTCCTTCATTCTTTCTGAAACTCAATAAATGGGGGTAATAACACGTGCTTTTTAGGCTATGAGATTACAAACTTAGAGCATGAATATTCATCCCCTTTTCCTCTGGAATATAACTCCATGAGAGCACATTTTATGTCACTAGAACTTGGCAGAGTGTTTAGCTCTCAATGAAATTGAATGCATTGGGCAGGCCATGAGCTGGGGGAAAATGAAGAGATAAAGGATTTTCATTAGCTATGTTTATAATAAAATGTTTGCTTTTTAGCCTGTATTTTGGTACTTGTTACACCTACTTCTTTGTGCTAGCCTTACTCTGTCTTCCTTTGCCAGGTTTAAATATAAAAGACTTCCCGAAATGTTTCAGAACTTGGTGGTTTAATGAGTAATCTGTAAAAAGGCTTGATCCAGCCTGTTTTTTTCACTTTCTCCTCCAGCTCTATTTCACTGGGGTGTTCTGAGGGGGTGGCAAGTGTGAAATGTGGAGGGCGGGGGGTCCTGACTCATATGTGCTGGAGTGGGGAGATTTATTTTCTTCACTTTAATATAATAAACCCCCTCAGGGTCTGAGTTAGCATCATCATTTCTCCTTAGTCTGCTCCGTGAAGGTTGCCATCCCCACATGAAGAAATTGATGCCTCCTTCACTCTAAATAATAGGGACAAAGGCATAGGGATTCTTCAAATTTTGCCGGGCTTAGAGTTTCTTCCCTAGGCTAGGAACTCAAGAGCCCTGGTGCTCATGAGGACTGAATGTATAAGACTCTCGTTTTGAAGAAGGGACACCAGTAAGCACTTTATAATTCTTTCCATACTGGGATGGGTTATACACATCATGTCATGTGTTGGAAGTCCTTCCTTAGCAAGTAGAGCTGGAGGTGGTCATGGCTCTGCTGCTATTGTTGTTGGGAGTATGGCGCTAGAGAAGCAGGGGAGCTGACCAGGAGGGCTGACCACAGTAATACGAGTAGCTTGTACTCCATGCCCACGAACGCCAGGGCTGTTGTTGGTACTATGACTGTGGCCACTCTTTGTAAATCAATCTGTAGGCATGGTTGGCACAAGTCTCTGTGTAAAGGTTCCTTGTTTTCCAGACTGTGAGGCTTCTTAGTCTGCTGCGTCTTTGGCTGGGTATTCCCAAAGAACTAGAGTTATACTACTTTTTTCTAGAACCTAAGGACACACATATTTCACTGCTTGCTTTCTCTCCCTCTTTTCCCTTTTCCCCAAACTGAACGTTCGCTGAAGGGGACACGGATATGTACCTCACAGATACCCCTTGAAGAAGGACTTGCTATCCCAGCATGGGGGTTGCTGTCAGCAGATGGCCTCCAGTTTAGTCCTGTCACAGACTGCCTGAGCTGAAGAGCCTCCTTACCTAAAACCACACCATCCTCAGGGCAGCCCACATCTAAGTAAGGCAGAGATGTAGAAGCCCAGTCATTTCAGTGCCGTGAAGACAACTCTGATGGGCAGTGTGGTTTCAGAGCTCCCGACTGATTGGACCAGGGCTTCTTTGGACCTGCCTTGAAGTTCAACTTCTTTGACTTCCAAATCCTGCTTCCTCCGTTTCCTCTCACAGGTGTAGAGCCCCAGTAAACATCTTACACCCTGACTCCATCTAAATGACAGCCTCAAAGAACCCTACTTGTGACAGGCCCTAGCCTACTTTGTAGCTTGATTTATGCTCAGAACTCCAAACTTTACCCTTGATATTTGAACAGTGAGTTTTAGATATGAGAAAATTCTCTTTTCCGTCAACAAAGCTTGGCTTTCAAAATTGTTGCCTATAGATGGAAAAACAGATTGAATTTGAAGCTCACAGTTAAGGAGTAACTCCTTTGTTCTTTACTGTGTCTATCGTTTTCTTGAAGCAATGAATGCCACTGATTCCTTGGGCAGGTTTCTGGAAAATTTCTAAAGGATGTGCTGTATGCAGCCCATTTTCCTTCCAGCTGAAACTCAGTGAAAGATACTGCTTGGTTGTCATCCATGATTCCTACTTCTCCCATCCTCTACCATCTCTATCAATCACCGAGTCCAAATAACTCTTTCTCCTGAACATCCCTTAGGTCCGCACTCCTCTCCATATCCATGCTACTATTGTCTGTTGCCCAGACTACTACAGGAGCCTCCTGACAAGGATGTCATCTCAATCCCCAACTCCCGCTGTCCTTCCAACACCTGTGTGTCAAGTAGGCAGTAGAAGATAGTACACGCATCCTAGGTGGTGCTGGTGGTAAAGAACCCACCTGCCAATGCAGGAGACATAAGAGATGCGGGTTCAACCCCTGGGTAGGGAAGATCCCCTGTAGAAAGAAATGGCAACTCACTTCAGTATTCCTGCCTGGAGAATCCCATGGACAGAGGAGCCAGGCTGTACAGTCCATAGTGTCGAAAAGAGTTGGACACAACTGAAGCGACTTAGCACACATGCACACAGTTCAGAGGTGCAGCCAGGTAGAGGAGAAGGAGCCAGCCAGTGAATTTCAGAAAGAGGGTCACTGAGGCAGGAGGAAAACCAAAGGAATGTGATATTGTCAGAGCAGAAGATGGGAAGTTTGCACTGAGGACTGGTTAGAGGTTAAGGTGAAATACACAATAGTCCATAATATTTGGCAGCACAGAGATCATGGGTGATTTTCAAGAGGGAAGTTTCAGTGGAGTCCAGTGGGTAAAAGTTAAGTTGGAATAAACGATGAAGAGGAAAAAAAGTAGAGAGTTTTGGATTGTTTTATGTATGTGAAAGGGAAATTGAGCAACTGGAGGAGAATATTGGGTGAGGGATTTGGGGTTTTGTTTGAATGTCATGGGATATTCTATAGCATGTTTTTGCATTGATTTGGATGATTCAAAAACAAGCATGAATTGCAAATGCAGAAGAGAGAAGGGAATCCCTGAGACAGTTCTGGGGGTCAGGGTTTCAGAGCTCCAGAGGGTAGGTGGACTTTTGCTGGAGAAGCTCTGCTTCTTTCCCTGAAACAAAAGGAATGGAGAAGATGGATATAGAAGATGGATATAGAGTCACAAATTAGGTGGGGAGGAAGATATATAAATTCTTTTCTGATGGTTTCTACTTTTTAATCATAAATAACATTTTAAAAGTCATGTTTAATTCATATTTGAGGAAGGTTTGAGAAGAGAAACTGTAGAAGATAAGAAATAATCATCTTGATATTGGAAAAGCTAATTTACTAGGGAAATGTAAGAGGAGTGTTGAGTGTTTTGTTCAGGTTTTTGATCATGAATTTAAAGCAAAACTGGTTACCTCTAATCTGTGTGTATGCATTTATCCTCCAGTAATATTTTATTTTTAAAATGCAGGTGAGGGGAAACTGGACTCCAGTCAGTGTATTTTATTCCAAGCAAGTGTTGATAGACAAAAGAGGTGTAAAGGAAGAGAGGAAATTTTCAAAGAAGTGATTATAAATTATAGATTATGTGATATAAATGAATTAGAAAGAAAATTAAGAGGGGAATGATTGGAGGGTAATGAGAACATGGCTGATGGTTTGGGGATATTGATGAGGTGAAAAAATCATGAGCATGAACTGGAGTTGGGGATGGGGGGTGTGAGTTCGAGATTGGTGGGGAGATTAAGTGGGGAGGAGGATATGTAAATTCTTAGCTGATGGATTTCTATTTTTAATCATAAAGAACATTTACAAAATCATGTTTAATTCATCTTATATTTGGAGATTTGCAGATTTGGAGATGGTGCTGATTGCAGTAATAACCAGTTAATGTGTGATAATAAGACTAGAAAAGCAACTGGAGATGAGAAGTTCAAGGAACTGAAAGTCCAGTTTGGGTTTCCTCTCATCTTGCACACATCTTGGCGTTTTGTAGTCGCTGGTCTATCTTTCCAACAATGTGTTATTTAGGACAGGATCACATTTGTCACTGCTTCCTCCCTAATGCCCAGAATGGTACCTGACCCATAAAATACTCAATAAACATTTACAGAATGAACAAATAAGTCTATTCTTTTAAAAATTCTGAAAGTTATTCCTGAATTGAGAGCTGCATCCTGGGACACCACTGTCTTCACTCCTCGTGGGCCACTTCTTGTGGGCGGCCTTGTGGGTAATAACATTTACTGCTGCTGTGGATGCTGTGAGAAGCACTCTTTGTAATTCTCTATGGTATTTAGTGTAGGGGGTTGCTGAGGAAGTAATTCACTCCCTTACACAATATTCCTTCCATTAGGACCCACAAGGGAAGCTTTTCTAGGATTTCATTGCTAGGAAGACCTGTGACTCTCCTGAGTGAACTGACAATTTGTGAGTCTCATAAGTGAATGTGTTTTCCTCTTTGCTTTGTCTATTATAGCCAGATTTGTGGCGGAGGCTGAGGCTCAACTTCAGCAATTATGCAGAAAAATATAATATCCATTTATTATGAATTATTTTATCCTTTGCTTTATCTGATTATCTTTTCCTGATTTCCTCATCTTGGTGACTTCTTCTCATGTTTCTTTTTCTATTCTAGAATCTTTCTTGAATATTTAATATTAAAATGTGTCTCCCCAAGGTTCAGCTGGGTGAAATTTTCTCCTGACCACTTCAATTGGTGCAAATTCCTGGTGATCCTGGGGAAAGCAAACCTGTTATAAATCTTAATAGTGAAGATTAAGATTAGGTCCATTTATAAATAGTACATGTTTCTGAGGATTTATTGAGTTAATTAGTGTTGAGAATTTCTATAATATCTAATATTCAAAATGTCATCTATCTTAGACAATACCAGGTACAAAATTGTTTATAAAAAGTAAACATATTTCTGAAGATTTATCAATTAAATCAAGGTTCCTATCTGAGCCTTTATTAATTTAATTAAGGCATTTTATGAATTTTTGAAATATATTTGCTTAGTCAAATAATTTAAGAAATGTAAGATGAGCTAAATCATGTCTAAAGACTCTGGGAGCCTCATAAAAAATGCAAATATGGTAGTAAAGTGGAGATCAAGATGACAAATACGGACAGAGACCTCCGAGGGATGATAAGAATGAATGGGAATGAGAAGATGAGTGAAACTCTACAGGACTAACCACACGGGAACACTCAACGTAGAGATCTACATGCTATAAAGGAAATGAAAGGGAAAAAAAGAGGAAGCATGTTATAGCTATGAGCTTTGCAGTACACCATAGTGGACAGTCATTAAATACATTACGTACACTAATGTATTTAATGTACATTAAATACATTACGTACACAGTGACTAAATACTGTCCCTGTGGGAAACTGTATTCCAGAACACTCATTGATGCCTACTGTAATTTTATAAGAGCTGCTTTCCTCAGATGGAAGTGCGAAGTTAGCAGGACAGAGAATGAGCACAACTCGGCATGGGTGCTCTCACAGCGGAAACCAGGCCACTGCGTGCATTGACTGAGGGTAACTGAACGTCCTCTCAAGTGTGATCACGAGTCTCATTAAGTGTTGTGCATAAGAAGAATGAGATTGTTGAATGAGATTGTTCAATGTGTTTGCTGTGAAATACATGAATAAGCAAATAAAATGCATTAAAAATGTGTTAACAACTGTAAAAATATTCGAGAATAATATAAGTAATGTTGGTATAGCTAGTTTTACATATTTTTGTAAACTACCTAAAATCCTTTTATGGGAGAAGCTGAGTTATTCATTAAACATAAAATAGGACTATACCAAGTCATATTTCTACTATTGAATTGAAAAAATGACTCTAGGGATGGAATGTGTATTATTAGAATTATTAGAACTACTAGTTAACACACATGATGTGCATTGCTGTTGTTGTTTAAGTCACTAAGTCATGTCTGACTCTTGCGACCCCATGGACTATAGCCCATCAGGCTCCTCTGTCCATGGGATTTCCCAGGCAAGAATACTGGAGTGAGTTGCAATTTCCTTCTTCAAAGCATCTTCTTGACCACCTCTGGAATTCCAGCTCCCCACATCAGCCTTTGCTGCTCCCTGAGCCTCAGTGGCCCCCTGCTCTGACCATGGCCATTTGGAGAGGCTCCAGTTTCATGGTGAAAAGAGAAACACATATTTGCTTAAAGTCAATTTGAAAAGCAACAAGGTATCTGTTTTGCTGTGTGAAAATCAGCTGAAGGGGAGTGTCTTGAGAACCGTGTGTGCTGAGTTAGCACTTCTAAAGGGTAACCTGGAGAATATGCACCCGCAGACTGTTCACACGGCTTGAGGGAAATTCACACTGGGCCCTTGCCTGAGTCCTGCAAGATAAAGTTGATAGTAGAAACACCTTTCTGTTTCCCTGTTTAGCCTCCTCTCATTTGTTTTCTCTGTCCTGCTATAGTAGCTTCTAGAACAATGTACAAAGACTCTGTCCCTCTTTTACTCAGGAGACCACTTTACTCAACTAGAATTGCTACAATCTTCCCTCTCTCCCTGGAGCCCTCCCTGTGAGCTGGCAGATAGTCCTTGGGTGGTCCCATGGTGTTGTGTGTATGGGCTGGGTTTACTCCCCCTCTTTCTCAATCCAGGAATGAGAATTAGTAGTAGGTGCTTGTTCTTTAGAAGGAGGGAAGAGCATGCTATTGAGAGGAGACTGGGTCTGGGATAAATCCCAGAAGAAACTCTGGCGCCTTGATGTACAAAGTAGTAGTCTTCTACTGGACACAGATTTGAGTAGATCACTGAATTTTTTTGGAGGTGTCAGAGACAGATTTAGAAGAACTGTAACCTGTGAGCTCATTTGCGGCTTATTATTAAGTGCTTATAAAAAGCACCTTTAGGGGACATGCCTAGCGGTCCAGTAGTTAAGGCTTCACCTTCTAGTGCAGGGGTGCAGGTTTGATCACTGGTCTGGGAGTTAAGATCCCACATGCCTTGCGGCCAAAACATAAAACAGAAGCAATACTGTAACAAATTCAATAAAAGATTTAAAAAGTAGTCCATGTTAAAAAAAACAAACCTTTTTTTAAGAAAAGCACTTTTAATATGCACATCACAGTTCTTTTTTAATAAAAGATATTAATTTAATTTTAATTTGATAATATGGTATTTCACATCACAGTTCTTAACTCAAGAAATACAGAGAGTACATGGTCTCATGGGAGAGACAGACATGAAGAAGATCATTGCTCTCAGGGTTATAACTGGTGTAAAGTAGGCAAAACAGGGTGATGTTGAAATACAAATAGTAACTTTTGGGGGATTCCAAAAAAGCTTCAAAGAGATGGTGTTATTGGGGGTGGGCCTTGAAGGACAAGAAGAATTTGCCATGGGAGAAAGAAAAGAAGGGTATTATTCCAAGGTAGAGGAATTCTGTGTGCAAAGACATGGAATCCGGAAGTAGCCTGGCTTCCTCAGGAAACAGCACACAGGCAGGAGGGAGCTGCTCCTGCAGGGAATTGGGGGAGCAATGGCTGGAGAGGAAGCCATGCCACACGAGGTGCCTTTGGTTCCCAGCCAGGTGCCCGGGGCCTTTTTCTCTCCCTTTGTGGAAATCCATAGATTTTGGAACAGGAGGCTGTCTTAGAAAACATCTGGCTGATAAAGAACCCGAGAGCCACATGGTGAACTGATTAAACTGCATATTTAAAAATAGAGCATGATTTAAGAGTTACTGCCAAATGAGAATCTCCTGAAGACTTTTGTCTTGCCTGAACACATATATATTACTTATCAACATAAGCATTTTGTTTCTTAGGTGTGCTTGTTTGCAAATGATGGACAGTGTGTCGTTAGGGCTTCGTGTTCTTATAGACCCAAGAAGTTGGGTCTGTCAGCGTGTTTACTGTGCAGAATTCAGATTAATGCTTTGGACACTCACTCACACCATGCAGGTGGGAGTATACATTGGAACAGCTCTTCTGAAGGGCAGTTTGGCAATGTATATCAAAACAGCATTTGCAATCTGAACAGCATTGACCTCAAATTCCTTTTTAAAGAATTTGTTCAAAGGCACTGGCCAGAAATGCATCTAGAGTATATTCATGCATTGTAGGATTGTTTATAATGTCAAAAAACTGGAGATAACCTACATTTTCTAATAAAATAATTATGGTATAGTGGAGTATTCTGTCAGTACTAAAATGATTAAGTAGAAATTTTTGAAATATGAAAATTTCATATGAAAGTATATTCCTGAATGAAAAAACAGGTTACAGAAAATCATGGATAATGACCCTAATTCTATAAGAGTTACATATTTTTACAAGATTAGGTTTATTTCCTTTTACAAAAATTAGTCTACTTATGTGTACGTGTGAAAAAAATCTGGAAAAATTTATACCATGATGTTAATAGCAGTTATTACTGGGTGGTAGGGTAGTAGGTGATTTTTAATTTCTACTATTGTCTTATCTATATAATTTCTAGGATTTTGGTTTATCAATAAACAAGCATCACTTGATTACTTGTGTAATTGAAGAGTTATACACCATTTCCCCACGTGAGTGCAGACTGGTTATCTGCCTGTTTGTTGTCATTGTTTAGTTGCTAAGTCGTGTCTGACTCTTTTGCAACCCATGGACTGTGGCCTGCCAGGCTTCTCTGTCCGTGGGATTTTCTAGGCAAGAATACTGGAGTGGGTTGCCATTTCCTTCTCTAATTTACCTGTTTACCACACCTATTTTAGATATTTTGATTGTTTCTTCTGCAACTATTTGCCAAATTATTAGGGAAAATGAAAAAGTTTGGGGATAATATATAATGGCTGGAAAACTTCTGTCTTTTGTAGGTTGTGTCTGTGATGGGAAAGATAAGCTAGGTTTATCACTACTCCATTTTGGAAAGCAGAAATCTTTAGGTTAAGCATGGCTGGCTGACTTCCAGAATTTCCATTTCCTTAGTGACTGAATGGCGTAATAAATTGGATAAAAGCATCTGCTATTTTTCAGGTCATCTATGCTGTGCGAATGTCTCACTGGACACTGGGATCCCCCTTCAAATACTCTGATTTTTCATATTCTGCACATACAGAAGGAACTAATCTGGGGTTGAGCCAGTCCTCTTAGGGGGTGTTTCATACTTGGTTTTGTCCACTTAATTTGGACTCTGGTGTTCAAGTGGGCATCACCCACATCTAGAGTCTGCTTCTAACACTTTCAGAAAGGATTCTGTACCTTGGGTTTTATGAAGATGGTTAATGTATTGTGGAGAATGAACTAAAACACCATTCATTGTTCTTACAGGTAGACTTCAAGCTGTAAAGGAAAGATACACAGCAGGTTTGACCCTTTTCTTCTCTCCTTCCTCCCTAAGGAACTTGGAGATAACTTTTTACTAGACTTGTTTTGGTCCAAACTGGTTCTTTTCATGTTGCTCTTATCTGAAAAGCTCCCATCTGCCCTGGGGTATCTACATCTTGCTCTTGTCTTTATTACATAGTCTTTATGGCAGCATGAAGGACTGACCTATCAATTGGTGTGAGTTTTTCATTTTTATCTCCTTCCCTGTTTCAGGTGGGAAGCAAGGTTGTTCTTATTTCTTTATCTTGGAAACTTCTGCAGGGAAGAGAGAAGAAACGTCAGAGGACAAGAGCTCTTTTAATGTGTTTGAAGATCTTGAGCTTTTCACAGTAATGGCGTGGGTGTTCTGGGGAAGACAGAGGCAGAGGGAGCATCTTTAAGCACAAGGTGGAGCAGGGAAATCCAGATATGAAGAAGCTCTGGAGAATGTCCAGTCTGGAGAGTAGTTGGGACCCGTACCCTGCTCCTAGCAGAGCTCTAGGAGGGCAAGCCTTCTGAGGTACCATAGGAGATTTACCACATTGCGTGCATGCTCAGTTATGTCCAGCTCTTTGCAGCCCCATAGACCAAAGCTGGCAGGCTCCTCTGTCCATGGAATTTTCCAGGCAAGAATACTAGAGCAGGTTGTCATTTCCACCACCAGGGGATCTTCCCAACCGAGGGATCAAATCTATGTCTCTGTGTCTCCTGTGTTGGCAGGAGGATTCTTTACCTCCGTGACCCCTGGGAAACCACTATGAGGAAAGAGGCTGGGATGAAGTCTGAGAGACACTGCATCTCCAGCCCTGAATGACATGCACTTTGAGGAACACTTAAGCTGATGAGAACATGCTGTTTCTGGCTCTGGTGTCACTGGCTCTGAGTCCATCAGATGTACTTTTTTAAAAGGTCTTGGTTTCCCTTCGATATCCCTCCAACATGCTGCCGATGGTTCATAGAGATTTCTGAGGGTTTTTTTGGCTCTAAGAGGAGATGGACCAGACCGCTGCATTCCCTTTGTGAGGATTCATAGTTTGGGGGCCAGAAGCTGAATATTTAAAGGCTGTGGTTAGTAATAAGGTTTGCACTCCTTTGTGTGAAAAAGTCACTTCCAGGTTGGAGCTAAGAATAGATAACCCATTTTCGTAACTGCATGAGATTTCCTATTTCACATTATTGAACATCAGCCCTCCCTTCTGTAGCAGCTCCAGCTGTAATCGTTTCTCTATGCTTAGGAGCAGGTAATCCATTTTTAGTTGCACTATTAAAAACTATGCTATTGATTATTTCTTGGTTTGTGTCATGGTTTCAGAGGCCGTGATGATATAAAGTCACTGTATGTTTGGCTCTCTAATCATTGTTGTTCATGCATCAAATGGGGCTGTCGATGCAGACTGGAGCCATAAGGATGACAC
Organism: Bos mutus; assembly: GCF_027580195.1. Classification (NCBI taxonomy): domain Eukaryota; kingdom Metazoa; phylum Chordata; class Mammalia; order Artiodactyla; family Bovidae; genus Bos; species Bos mutus. The sequence continues at coordinate 46,457,731 of NC_091626.1, read as the reverse complement.
AACATGAAAATGAACATGCATGACAGGCTGCGGATGAGAAATAGAGGCAGCAGCACTGACCTCAGGTCTCTGAGAGCTCCGGGGGAAAGTTAGAGCATCGTCACCAGGACCTATAATACACGAATAACCTAAAATAAGGCAGGAATTAATAAGGGCCAGAATCGAGTTACAAGGCATTATGCACACTTAGAGAAGGGAGCGTTTATACCTGGATGAAGTATTTGTAGTCTTGAATGATGTTTAGGATTTGTGTATGCAGAAGGGAAAGAGTAACTCATATGTCTATTTTTTTGGTGAAGTATTGCAACTACAGCCTGTGGATCTGGTTCTTAAGGTAAGTTACAGGCTATGCAATCCATCATATGCCATGCTTTCCTACCATATCTAAAGCCTGAGTTTGGAGTGGATTGGAAGAAGGTAAAATCATGTTTCATTTCCTTTTAGGAGAGTTTAACTCAACTTTCTCTTTTAAAAAAAAATTTAATTGGAGGATAGTTGTTTTACAATGTTGTATTGGCTTCTGCCATACAACAATGTGAATCAGCTCTAAGTATACATATATCCCTTCCCTGCTGAGGCTCCCTCCCACCTGACCCGCCATGGCACCCCTCTAGGTCATCACAGAGCACCAGGCTGATCCTCCTGAGCTATAGCAACTTCCCACCTGCTATCTGTTTTACTCATGGTAACATATATATTTCAATGCTACTCTCTCAATTTGTCCCACCCTCTCCTTCTCCTACTGGGTCCACAAGTCCGTGCTCTAAGTCTGTATCTCTATTCCTGCCCTGCAACTAGGTTCATTAGGACCATCTTTCTAGATTCCATATATCTTTTTGTGATTCCTTTTAATTGAAGATTTCATTGAGCCAATGATGTAAGTTCAGGCATTGTCCAGAGATGAGGGATGGCTGGGGATGAGGGAGGGTTTTGTGGTCTCCCTTATCTTCCACTGGTTCTTGATATTCTGTCTGTGCTTAAGAGCAGTTATCAAAGTAGTGTAAAGGAAAGGATAGAAAAGAGTTCACATTTCCAGGTTGTTCAGTTATAAATTTCTGGACACCAAACATGGGAAACACCCAAGGTAGAATGATCTTGTGAAACGTGGGGAACAGTGATCAACAGAAATGCACTCTCCATGCCCCGACCAGATCATCAGTGAGGCCAAGGTGAAAAGGAAAGCACCTGGATAGGAAAGTCTCCAGACATGATGGTACCAAGTCTGGTTGTTGTAACTATAATCACAATATAATTATAAGAGCTAATACTTACCGAGTACTTGCTGCCAAGTTCCTGACATGCATTATCTTACTTACTCCACATAACTATCCCATAAGAGAGACACAACTGTTCTCTTTTACAGATGAAGAAACTCAGGCAGAAAAGTTAAAGACAATTGGCCAAGGTGATTAGCTAGGAGTTAGTGGAGCATTTCAGTCTGTCTCTTGAGCCTCAAAATGTAATTCTTAGCCAGACCGACTGGTTTCAAGAGAGCAGAAGGGAGTGTGTATAGGGGATTTCTCCTGGTGCTCCCAGTGTCCTGGTGGGGGGAGGGGGGGTGATGGAGGCATTGCTGAGTTTGCTCGCATCATCAGGGATAATTTAATGGGCTGCTCTGGTGGCTCAGATGGTAAAGAATCTGCCTGCAATGCAGGAGACCTGGGTTTGATCCCTGGGTAGGGAAGATTCCCCTGGAGAAGGGAATGGCTACCCACTCCAGTATTCTTGCCTGGAAAATTCCATGGGCAGAGGAGCCTGGCAGGCTACAGTCCATGGAGTCACAAAGAGTTGGGCACAACTGAGCAACAAACACACTTTCATTAAAACAAGGCAATGCTGTGCTCACAGAATTCATGTCTCACATTTCCTCAGGTGTTTTCTCTTTTATCCTCTGCCATCAATAGAGTTGTGACTAGATGGTGGCATTTGTGAGAAGCATCAATAATGAATTAAAATAGCTTTTTGATGGAAAAAACTATTGATAACCTATAAAAGAGTAACACTCTTAACAATTCATTTGCAGTTGATTGAAGAGAGCAAATGAAACAAATTTGTAGCATGTTAGATTTTGCTGGTTTCATTTCTGAAAAATAAATAAGCCAATAAACTCTTCTACTGAAGATTGCTGGCTGTGTATGTTGAGTTACAGGACTGTAATATTTATTCACCAATCAGGAAACATGAGTGTGCATTCCTAAATATACCTTTGCTTCTCAGACACACATTTGTATAATTCTTTGGCTTCCTGTAGGAGAAGTGATGTTGAACCTATCTCTTATGTTCAATTGCTGTTTACAAGTTCACAGCCAATTCTAGACTCTACCTCCAATACTAGAAAAGAAGAAACATTTCTAAGAAAACCTTCAGGTTTTCATTTCCAACAAATCTGCGGCACAAATACATGGGAATTAATTGGATATATAATGTTATGCCTTCCTAGAGTTGGCATGCGCTATTTTCTAGGATCCTGGTGCAGTGGGTCTGTTAAGAGCACATAGAATCTTAAAAATAATGTTTTGGCAAGAAGGTAATGCATGCACACAAGACAAAATGCAAAAGGTGTTTATCATGTAATTTGAAAACTAAGAGTGTCCCCAGCTCCATTCCACGGCCATAAAAATTACAGATTTCCTTTCTTGTATCACATGACATCTTGACTCAGATAATTTAATATGACAATAGTTCGATTTGATTGACGGAAAAACAATTAAACTTCTATCTTTAAAGAAATTACTAAACAATAGTCATGTACACTGCATCATGGCACTCCTCACTTCCTCCCTTATAACCAGTTCTTTCTTTACCACAGCTCTGCTGCTCACCCCACTAAGGGTGATCCAAGGAAGAAGAGGACATAAGAGAGATCGGATTGTGGGGCTCAGGTAAGGGCAAGGACGGAGGGGTATCAAGTGTAGATCAGATGAGAGATGGAGTAAGAGCTCAGACTGTGTGTTCTGTAATTAATTTTTTAAATCCAACTTTTAAAACTCTAATTTGCTGGTTCATAATGTGTTTTATGTTAAGTAAAGCTTTAGTGACAGCCTTTAGTTGAGCTTGGAACGTGATTAGGACATTTGGCTGTTTATGTCACATAACAGGCTTCGTGGTGAAGCCCTGATGGTGAGTAGGCATGGAAGGTGATACATGCATCCAAATCGCTATGGCCAGTGGGCTTGGGCTGCACCCTCACTTTGAGCAGAGCGAATGTGGGGGATGCGGGGGTGGGAGAGAGGAGGCTGGTGTCAGATACGTTCTTGGAATTCTCCGAAGGTCTTCCATGCCCACAGGCTATGCATATTTTTGCAAAACTTGCTCTTATCCTCCCCACCAAAACCAAAAACAAAATAACAGTTTACTATGGCTTCTAGTTCTGATTCATTGCAATGTAGTGTGCTGGAGATTTGGAATTCTCCAGGCAGGAACAATGAAGTGGGTTGCTATTCCTTTCTCCAGGGGATCTTCCCAACCCAGGGATTGAAGCCACATCTCCCCTGCATTGCAGGCAGATTCTTTACTGTCTGAGCCACCAGGGAAACCCAGTGGATATATAATTGCATTTTCCAGCAGGACAAGAGGAAGGTGGATGTAAAGGTAGGGGACTAACATGAGCCAAGGCATGGAAGAGTGACACCCTCTGTGTTTGAGAGATGGGCAGTGGAGGGTGTGGTAGAGTGCGGGTGAGGAGCACAGAAAGACACCTTTCTCTAGAAGTTTGGGCTGCACTGGGCACAGCATTGTATGGCCTTTTGAATCCACAGATCAGGAGTTCAGAATGACCTCCTTGGTTACAATGTGGAGGGTGAAGTGGAGAGGGAGATCAAAATTACTAGTTTGTACCATGCATACCGACTAGCAGTCCTAAAGGCTACTGCACCAAGAATACAGGAATATGCTTAAAGCAAACCCTCCATCATCTTTCACCAGAGACAAGAGAAATGTGAATGCCAATTGTCTTCTTATATGTCAGGCTTCTTGAGAAGTGAATTCAGGTATCTGGCTCATTCTTTGAACACTGCTGCTGCTAAGTCGCCTCAGTTGTGTCCGACTCTGTGCGACCCCATAGACGGCAGCCCACCAGGCTCCCCCGTCCCTGGGATTCTCCAGGCAAGAACACTGGAGTGGGTTGCCATTGCCTTCTCCAATGCATGAAAGTGAAAAGTGAAAGTGAAGTCGCTCAGTCGTGTCCGACTCTCAGCGACCCCATGGACTGCAGCCTACCAGGCTCCTCCGTCCGTGGGATTCTCCAAGCAAGAGTACTGGAGTGGGTTGCTATTGCCTGGCTGCATTACCATCTGTTTGGAGGTTGGAACTCAGATACTTTGGGCTTCTCCATCTTGTCTCAGTTGTTTATGTTTTTTAGATTGCTGAGTTAAGAATTTAGTTAATCTCTGTGATTGGGCAGGTCAAGACTGTCAGTTTATAGGTAGGTGCACCATGTCCCAAGTAGGCTGAAAACATGCTTGTACAATAATATTGGCACAGAAGAAATGACAAAGGCCAAGGTGTAATTTCTAATGTCGGAGCTAACTCACTCCTTCAGAGGTCTTCCCTGATGGCTCAGCAGTAAAGAATCTGCCTGCAATGCAGGAGTTGTGGGTTTGATCCCTGGGTCAGGAAGAACCCCTAGAGGAGGGCATAGCAACCCACTCCAGTATTTTTGCCCAGAGAATCCCACGGACAGAGGAACCTAACAGTCCGTAGGGTCACAAAGAGTTGGACACTACTGAAGCGACTGAAGATGTACGCACACACCCCTTCAGAGCCATGCTTGTGTGACCAGCCCCACCCAGCAGGACATGTGAGGACAGTGGACCATGAACCTGGCCGACTGGTTCCTTTATGGTGAGTACAGGTGAGTGAGAGTGATGAAGATAAATGCTATGAGGACATGCTGTAGAAGAATTTCAAGCAGTGCAACACAAATAAAACATCATGAAAGTGAAAGATGCTCAGTCGTGTCTGACTCTTTGGGACCCCATGGAATTCTCCAGGCCAGAATACTGGAATGGGTAGCCTTTCCCTTCTCCAGTGGATCTTCCCAACTGAGGGATCGAACCCAGGTCTCCTGAGTTACAGGTGGATTCTTTACCAGCTGAGCCATGATGAGTGAGAAGCTATAAGCACAGAGCAAGCTGGCTCACAGCACTCAGTATGGCCCATTGAGCTAACCAGGGACATCTACAGATGTCCTACTGTGTGCTTGGTACACAAGACCAAGATGGGGACAGTAAGATGTGCTTTCTGCTTGCAAGCATCTCTCCATCTTAGCGGGAAACAGACTAGGTGGTGGATACATGAGATGATTTCTCCCTCAGAGCCTCTGGAAGGAATCAGTACTGTCAACACCTTGGATTTGGAATTGGAGCCTCCTGGATTGTGAGAAAATAAATTTATGTTGTTTTAAGCCACCTGTGTGCATGCTCAGTCACTTCAGTCATGTTTGACTCTTTGTGACTCTATGGACTGTAGTCCACCAGGCTGTTCTGCCTAAGGGATTATTCAGGCAAGAATACTGGAGTGGGTTGCCATTTCCCACTCCAGGGGATCTTTCCAATCCAGGGACTGAACATGCATCTCCTGTGTCTCCTGCACTGGCAGGTGAATTCTTTACCACTGAGCCACCTGGGAAGCCCTTTAAGCCATCTACTTTATGGCAATTTGTTACAGTAGGAAACTCATATCTAGATAAACTTGTGGTGGTACAGCCTCATTTTCAAGTAGAAATCCGGGTCTGATGTCTCAATGAAAATAGGTTGGAAAGTTCATGATGCCAGGCCCATGGCAGCTTTGCTTTGCATGCCTGGGCTCTGGGGAGGACCAGGGAAGGGGGAAAAAGGCTACCATATGAGGTTACCAAGAGGACCACATACAGAATTCAATAGCATACAGCACTTTGAAAAATAAGTGTAACATGCAGGACAATAAGTGTTAATTTCATTATATGAAGATCTACTATCAAACAACCAATAAAAAGATAAATACCTTTTAGGAAAGTGGCAAAAGTTGAGAAGCAATCACTATTCAAAGGAAATGTGGCAAATGATGAATGGATCATCACCTGAATCGACCTGGGCTCGTTGAGCATCCTGCCTCCTCTTAAACTGGTACTTGAGATTTGCTCTTTCAAATGGGTCCTAGCGACGCATGTTTAGCACCCAGCTTGTGAGGACCAGAGAGAGAGAGGGGGCTTATTTCAGCCCAAATGAAGCAAAGGTGGGTGCTGCACAGCTTGCTGCATCAGCAGGAGTGATGCTGAAGCATGGAAACAATCCTAACCTGGAGCAAAGGGTGTTGCGAAATAGGAACACGTCGTCAATTGAAGAATCAACACACATGGATTTGTTGAAGACCTATTTGACTCCAGTGGGGAGCAAGAAAACACCAAGCCCTGCTCCCACTCCCCTCCCTTCTACCCCCCACCCCCACCCCGTCACAGAGGAGAAAAGTCCGAGGATAAGAACAACAACCCAAGGAGGAATGAATTGTTTGGCCTAGATTTTATGAGTGGTTTTCAGTTCTGGCTGCACATTAGAATCCCTGGAGAGCTTTTAAAAAATACAGATGCCTACTGGAATGTTCATAGCAGCACTGCTTATAAGAGCTCCAAACTGGAGACTATCCAAACGCACATCAACAGTAGTATGGATAAATAATTATGGATCATTCACATAATGGAGTGCCACTTAGCAATGAGAAGGAAAGATTGACTACATGCAACAACATGGATAAATCTCTTCACTATAATGTTGAGTGAAAGAAACCAGACAAACAAGTGTCACGCTTAAAGGTAACATCACAACGGAAAATGCTAACAATAGAAAAAAGTAGGTGCGGGGTACACTGGAATTCTGTATTATCCACACTTCTTTTTTGTTGCAAATCTCGACTGCTCCAAAATTCAGAAGTTTACTTAAATATGAGTCATACTGTATGATTCCGTTAATGTCAAAGACAGATAAAATTCATCCTAAGCTATTAGAATTCAGGAAGATGCTTACCCTGGAAGGCATAAGTCTGGGAAGGGTACTGGGGTGGTATCTTTTTAAAAAAATTATTTATTTTTGGCTATGCTGGGTCTTCATTGCTGTGTATAGGCTTTCTCTGTTTGCAGCAAGCAGGGCTTACTCTCTAGTTGCCGTGTGTGGCTTCTTATTATGGTGGTTTCCCTTATTGCAGAGCACAGGCTCTATGGCTAGTGGGCTTCAGTAGCTGTGGCTCACAGCCTCAGTAGCAGTGGCTCACAGCTTCAGTAGCTGTAGAGTACGGGTTTAGTTGCCCTGTAGCACATGGGATCTTCCTGGATCAGGTATCAAAACCTGTGTCCCTTGCATTGGCAGGCAGATTCCTAACCACTAGACCACCAGAGAAGTCCTGTTCTGTGATTTGATCTACGTGTTGGTTACATGGGCATGTTCCATTATGAAAATGTATTGAGCAATTTCTGTATGTAATATTTTATTTTGATAAAACGTGAAAAAGCTATGCTAATGTCTAATGCTACCTAGACCAACTAACTCAGATTTCTTAGAGGAGGGCCTGGGCATTAGGATTTTTAAAAACCTCCCTAGATTATTTTAATGTGCCTCCAGGATGGAGAACCACTGCTATTTGTCCTGTGGGCAGAGAGAGGAGCCAGAAACCAGTTTAGACTGGAGGCATGGGTACAAACTTCCCAGAGAAGCAGAACATGCATGAATCCTGAAAGGCTGGAAGAGATTGTTTGAGGCCAGTGGGGTTCCACTATAAATGAATGCTTCAAGCCCAGGAAACATTCAATTTCCAATTCTCATTTTTCAGTTTTTCTGGTGGTGGCTACACTTTTGCTTAGAAACTTGATTTCCCGTCTTAAATGCTCTTGTCCAAGAGCTGTGAACAGCGTATCACCGGGCTTCATGCAAATAGAATTATAAAGCAATTAGTGTTGTATACCTTACACACTATATTTTATCTAATTTGTAGTCTCTAGTATTACTGCCCAAGCCTCTCAGTAAGCCCTGAAAAAAGCATGCTTATAATAAATGACTAGAAAAACAAGCCTTGGCGTTTAGGTTGGATCACAGACGCACTCCCTATAGTGTCAGTAATCAACTGCTAAGACATAATACATTTAAGTGTACCAAACTGGGGAAGGGAGACTTCTTTGGGGAAAGGACTGATGGATTCCTGGCTTGTGCAGAAACTTATGTCTGAGTGTGTCACTGCTGCTGTGATTATTATTTTAGACCATCCAATAGGCTCTCTGGTGAGTTTCTTACTTGTAAGGGCGACAGGAGCCGTATGGAATATTCACTAAGAGTATTTGTGAATTTACAGTGTTGTTTTGTTCTGATAGCCTTTACTTCCTTGGGCTCATTCTAAGTAATGAACGATGATAACAGCTGGCCTTTTTTGAATCTCACATCATGCCAGGCACTTTGCCAAGCCCCTTCTGTGAATTATTTTGTTTAATCCTCCCTTCAATCTTAAGAATCCCCTCTTGACAGATGAGAAGTCTAACATCCAGGATTAATAATTTACCCAGGGTCCCACCCCCCGTCAGAAGCAAAGCCAGTTATGTCAAAGCAATTGACATTCAGACCCTGCTTTTAACCATGGTGTGGCACTGCCTACGAGGGTCCAGGAAAGTTGAGGTGAGGGGACCTTGTCACCATTTGTCCTCAAAGCCCGTGCCTCCCCTCGTCCCCACCTCGCCTTAAGTCTCACGATTCGTCACCTCTTCCTCTCTTCTCCCTCTGTCCTTCTTTGCCCCCTCTCCTGGTACTTTGCATTTATTCTGGAGAGCTCCTCATCTCATCTCCAGAAGAGTGGATGATAAATCTAACATTTGCGATTTGCTGAGTAATTTCTCTCAAGACTGACAGCACGTGAGAAACTCCTCCAGGAGGACGGTGCCTGCCACACGTGAGTCCTGAATGTGACATAAGCTAGCCCAGGGGACAGAAAACTCTGGCCTGCTGACCAGATTCTGTTTTGGCAAATAAAATTTCAGGAGAACACAGCTGTGCCCCTTCGTGTATGTATTACCTGTGGCTGCTGTGGCACTACAGTGGCGAGGTTAGAAGCTCCAGACAGAGGGTGTGGACCACAGAGCCTAAAGTTTTTGGTCTCTGAGCCTTCTGGAGAAACTGCCCACCCCAGTGACACTACAGAAAGGCTCTACTGCAGAACGCGGGGCATAGGGCTCCATACTGGCTATTTCCCCTTCCGCGGGTTTCTGGCGGCTTCCTGTGGTGGATTCCGGGCAGGGGGAGCATTCTGAAATCACATCACGTGGGTCACGGCTGCCCCTGCCCATTCATGGCAGGCAGGGGAGGCCACAGTCCTTGCTGAATATTCATCTGCACTTTGGCAAGTGAAACAGTGACAAGTGTCCTCACAGAAACAAAACGATGTATTATTCATTCTGCAGAGTATTTCCAGGAAATCCCCAGCGGGGGTGGAAGCCGCCTGGGACTGGGAGCAACATGTCGGTGCCAGGACCCGTGAGAGGACTACAGCGATGGCTGCTTCAGTGTGGCAGACACAGGACAATCATGTGTCCTGATGGCTATTGCCTTACCGGATAGAAGAAGACACTTATTTTTTTTCTTTCAGAATGTGTTTAAAATCTCAAAAACTGGAATCAGTCATGAAACACTTCAAGTTAACTGCTTGTCTGCTTCATTATGATATTTTTGATTAAGGACCACTTTTCATCATGTGATCCTTGTTTTCCACTGGTTAGTGGCAGGGGTGGCCCAGGATTGCCGTGGAAGTGGCTCAGTCGTGTCCGACTCTGTGCGACCCCATGGACTGTAGCCCACCAGGCTCCACTCTCCATGGGATTCTCCAGGCAAGAATACTAGAGTGGGTAGCCATTCCCTTCTTCAGGGGATCTTCTTGACCCAGGGATCTAACCCAAGTCTCTGACATTGCAGGCAGATTCTTTACCATCAGAGCCACCAGGAAGGCTTTCTGTAGACAATATCAAATGGCTAGGCTGCACTGACACTGCTTCTAGTCCAGTTCAGGAAGCCATTACATGCAACCTCTCAGATTCTCCATGAATTCTACTTTCTTTAATTTGGGGGGCTGGAGGCCTTGCATTTGTGGACCATTTTATCCAGGAGCTGTATTTCCCATTCTAGGGACATGCACATACTGGGATCTAATACTTTTCCTAGTCTAATACTTCCTGGATGACTTAGAGGGTCTTACATTCTTAAACAGGGAATAGATATTCCTCATCATGGCTCTTGGCACTCTTAGTAAAATCGAGTCTCTGTGAGGTTAGTAGAGTGATGAAGACTGGAATTAATATGAAATTAACCCTGCAGTGTGAGCCTGGCTTCCCCCAAAGCCCAGGTTTACTGGAAGAACATAATGCCTGGAGCAGGACTGAGGGCAGAGGGAGGTGAGACAGGGAGGAGGAAGGGTGAGGTGAGGTTGGGCTGCAGAGCCAGCCTTCCGGGAGTTGCTTCACCTCCTGAGGCCATTTTCCTGGAAGAGATACAAGATGCCTCTCAGTTGACCCTGACAGTGGGGAGAAAGGGAGAATTTATCTCCCAGCTTTTGTCTCCCTACCAGGACCTGGCTACCAGGTTTACTGCGTGGGTTCTTAGTGCCTCCTGGCTGCATGCATGGGCCCTGAGTGGGGCGCTGAGAAGACCCAGGGCTCCCGTTGCCCTCTGGTCAGGCCCTGCCATGCCCCTCAGTGCACCTGGCTTTCTAGGGGAGCACACTTATAGCTCTCCCCAGAGAGTTAACGTCATGGAGAGTGGAGAGCTGAGAGTCCATGGCTAAATAAGCCAGTGTCTCTATGCTTGTGTGAACCAATGATGAAGCCTGTGCTGTCCATTATTCCAGAGGCTTCCAGTGGTCGAACCTCAGTCACCACCACAATCACCTGCTCATTGTCAGACCATTTATGGGCTTTCTTCTCACCCCATCTCACTCCCCTACACCCCTCTCAGTGTTCCAATCTTTATTTCAAAGTCCGCTTCTGGGAGAACCCAACCAAAGACCACAGAGAAGCTGTGGAGGAGGTGAGAGGCCCAGGGAACAAGCATGCAGTGTGTGCCACCCTACTGCGCCTGCAGGAGTGCTCCAGCTGCAGTGATGGTGGAGACGAGAGTTAGGGGAGGCCTAGAGGTGAGGGGGTGCAACAGGTGTCTGATGGGCATCTGCTCCACCTGCCAAGAAGGGTTACAGTTCACTGATTTGAACCAGGCCCTGGGTAAGTATTTACCATGTGCAGAAAGAGTGCTGAGCACTCCCTGGGGATCAATGCATTTAAGGCCCACCATTGGGAAGCAGCCACTATTATCATTGCCCACATTTTATGAATGAGAAAACTGAAGCTCAGGAGGGTGAAGTAACCTGCCATCATCCTTCACCATTACTATTAACGTTTAAAGGTTTACTATGACCTTTTTAGGGGACAGAGCTATTCAGGCACCCTGTTCCACTGATCTCTTACCAGACACAGTTCCGTAGTTGGGTGTGTGATGCATTGGGTGGTGGGGACATGGGAACTGGGGGTTAAAATGTAGAAACCCATTTCCCCTCAGTGTGACCCAGAGAAATAACCTTCCACTGTTTGCAATCCAAGCAGAAGCTGGTCTGAGTCTTGTGTCTGGTTTGGGTCCTTTTCCAGGACTAGAAACTGTTTCTAAATTAGACTCTAACTTACTGACCATCAAATAGCACAGAACAAAACGTTTTTTTTTTTTTTTTTTTTTGATGATTTAAGTGTAAATGAGTTGGAGGCAGAGAGATTAAATTTTCCCTCAAATACACAGGGGTTAAAAAAATTATAGTCTCCAGAGAGGCTGGCTCCTTGAGGACTGAGTTTTCGCCAAGTCAGCACATTCAAGAAAGAGTTTGTGACTCTGCCAAACCCCAAGCGCCACTGGCTTCTTTGCCTTAGTTTCTTGCTGAACTCTGGAGAAATCTATCTTCCTAAATCCTCGCTGTCTGTCAGAACTGAAAGCCCATTTCTGTGCAAATGATTCATTGTTATAATTTGTGCCACCTCCTCACAGACCTGCAGACTTTTCATTTTTTACATCAATTCCTATGTAATATTTCAACAAGTCTCTTTTTTCTCCTCTGTCTCCCTCATGTCCTTCCACCAGCTCTCTGCCAACAGATTCGAAACAGGAGTTCACCACAGAGCTTTCTTTGATTTTAGCCCTGAATCTCACTCTGCCTCTTGACTCTGTATTTCTGACAGGTGCAGAGCAGGCAGGAGAAATGACAGCATCATGCAGGATGCAAGCAGATGCAGTGTCATGTGTCACTGTTTCTCCTGCTAGTGTCCCTTCGGGTTACAGTGAAATCACCTAGCAGGGCAAGTTTTATTCTTTTCCTTGAAGGAGTCACTGTAGACATCATTCATCCCCTCATTCCACGTCTAAGAGGATTCGAATGATTTGACTATCTTGATTCTTCCCATTCGAAGTTTTGGGGTAACAGTGTGTCCCCCACGACTGGGAGGTCCATCAAGATGTCCCTGAATGTTAGCGGCAGAGGATAGCAGGACCAGCTGATCGCCGTGAGTACAGCGCACAGCGGACCAGCTTGCCTCCATTTGCTCAACTGCAGGCAGTTCTAGTTCCAAGGTGAGTGAAATGAACAACCGAGGACCAGGAGAATAACCCTCTTCTTTCTGCATTTTAAAGACCAGTGAATACGATTTCCAAACCTGAGCTGCTGGCCCTTGCCAATTCCTTTGCGTTTGGCTTGAGTTTTAATGGGCACCCAGAGTGTCGTCTCTCACAAGTTTTTTGCAGAGTATCCAGGTGATGCCTCAGGAGAACTCCACTTGTAAAACCTACAGTGTCCCCATCTGCAACACTCTAGAGAGCTGGTCCACTCAGATACTTTTTGTTTGGTGGATTCTGGAAGGCTGTTAGGTCTGAGAGGGGGACAAGTTCCAGGAAACATGCACATCAACTTGTCAAATGTTCTGCTGGATTGATGGCATTCGCCGGCATAGAATTGTGCCCATTTAACGACCTGTGAGCCACTCATGAAAGGATTCTGAAGTGCAGCCTGCCCTGATACCGAGCCACCCGTGTGGAAGCCATGGTAAAGTTGAACAGCAGATGGAAAAACTCCACCGAACCTTTTATTGGCCATATGTCACTTCTGAGTGTTGGCCAACAAACCAAATTTGCAGCTAATATATAATGATTTAAACAGCTAAAAGAGCAGCTGCGCTTTGATTTCTGATGCCTTTCCTCCCGGCTTTCCTAGCTCACTGGAGTTTCTTAAACTACTTTCCTTAATCCTGTGCACTTCACTCTGAATCTTCACCAGGTGGCACCATCTTCAGATGGTGGGGTTGCTGGTTCTGTTGTTGGCTGCATCCAGCTTAGTCGGTCCATCTCTCTGCTCCTTCTGCCTTGTAAGCAGTTTTCTAACTTCTTTGGAAGAAGAAAGTGCTACAAAGCACAAGACTCAGGTATTTTCATATTTCTGCCTGCTGGGCTGTTTCTATTCTTTTTTTTCCAAGTCCCTCTGATTTCCAAGTCCCAGGCTTCCCTGGTGGCTCAGTGTTAAAGAATCTGCCTGCAGTGCAGGAGATGCAGTTTCGATCCCTGGGAGGGGAAGATCCCCTGGAGAATGAAATGGCAACCCATTCCAATATTCTTGCCTGGAAAATTCCATGGACAGAGGAGCCTGGTGGGCTACAGTTCATGGGATCTCAAGAGTCTGACACGTCTTAGCAACTAAACCACCAACTACCACCTGATTACAGGGACTCTTGCATTCTCTTTGGGGGTGCCTGGACTGGTCTTTTGCTGAGCCTGAAGGGCTAGTCCTTGGAGTACATTGTAGGAGGGCAGCTTGTTCTGATTTATGAAGACATGACCTGGGATGGAGCTTCTCTGGAACAATTCAGCTCTCCTACTGTCAGAATCATCTAGAAGGAAATGATTGGTGTCAGGAATAAGCAGAACAGACCTCCTCTTGGCTCTTTAGTCTCTCTGGCTCTTCTATCCCATGTAGTTTAAGTGCCAAGTCTCTACTCCCAGCCGTGGACATACTAAGCTGGCTTAGTGCATGAAACTTCATGGAAGAAGAGGCTCCTTGTTATAAATTGAGGGTTATATAGTTGTTTCTGGGATGGGTGTGCTGGAAACTGCCAGGAAAGGAGAGAGACAACAATGCCAATTTAAACTTGCATGCCTGCCAACTACTAACCTGATAACTCAATTTTGGGATAGAAGATTGCTGAAGCTGTACGACCATAAAATGGCTCTATAGTTGTCAGTCTAACGAACTCCAGCTCAGGTTTCTGTGTATTAATTCCTGCAAAACTCAGCCACCTCCCTAATGTTATTCAAAAGACTTTGAACAGCATTGTGAATAAAAATTATCACAGACTACATCAAACTGAATGATTTCTATAACATCTGGAGCCAAGCACATTAAATGGGAGTGAAATGTACATTCATCACGGGTGTTTGGGCTTGTTTTCTATTTTTACAAAGAGAGGAAGTAAGAAATATATTTCCTATAGGGATTTTTAGTTATCTGTTCCTGTGCTAAACTGGACACCTCATGAAAGAATTATAGCCTTGGTTTCTGTGTTTATAGGTTGATCCTCTTTTTAGGTCTGATTAAGACTTCGTCCTGCAGAAACTTCATCTTAGGGAATTTATCCTAAGAAGGCACTGCTGTGTGGAACAACAGTGTACATGGTTAACCATCCTAGCATTATTTATGGAAGCAGGAGATTGGAAACAACCCAAATGTTCATCAACAGAGAAGAGATTAAATTATAATGTTATCCACACACTGGATGCAGCTGTACGAAAGAAGGAAGATGTTCCTTATATACAGAGATGGAAAGAAGTCCAGGACACTTGTTAGGAAAGGTCAGATACAGAACACAGGGTACAAAATGCATTTCAGTTTAATCCATGTAACATTTGTATACACGTTAAGAAACTCTGGGCTTCCCTGGTGGCTCAGTGATAAAGAATCTACCCTGTCAATGCAGGAGACATGGGTTCAGTCCCTGGGTAAGGAAGATTCTCTGAAGAAACAAATGGCAACCCACTCCAGTATTTTTGCCTGGGCAATCCCATGGACAGAAGAGGCTGGTGGGCTGCAGTCCACAGGTTCACAAAGAATCTGATAGGACTTAGTGATTAAACAGCAACGACAAAGAAACTGTAGAAGGATACATAGAAATAGGCTACCAGGAGTGCAAGAACAGAGCCCACAGAAGGGAATAAACCACTCATTTATTTATTTAAGTCAAACATATTTGACATATAACAAATGGTCCTAAAAGTGTCATACTCTTTAAAGTGTACAACATGTTGCTTTGATACATTTATGTATTGTAATGTGGTTGCTGGTATTATCCATGTTTATCACAGTATATAGCTATGATATTCCTGTCTATATTCATTCTATTGCACATTAAATCACTATGGCTTATCTACTACTCTTTGTAAGCTTGTAGCCTTAACATCCCTCCTGCTTTCCAGTAGCCACTGTTTTTTCGCCTTATTTTTCATGGGTTTGACTTTATTAGGCTCTGTATATAAGTGATATCATACAGTACTTGTCTTTAACTTACTTCACTTAGCATAATGTGCTCGAGGTCCAAGCAGCAGGATACCCTCCTCTCTCACAGCTGACCAATATTCCATTGCGTGTGTGTGTGTGTGTGTGTGTGTATTTTTATCCATTCATTCTTTGATAAACATTTGGGTTGTTTCCATATCTTTGCTTTTGTGAAAAATGTTGCTATAAACATGAAAGTGCATATATATCTCTTCAAAATCCTGTGTTCATTTTTCTGGGTATATAACCAGTAGCTGCGCAGTTCTTAAGCTGGCTTTTCTGTCCACTGTTCTGAAGGAAAATTTCCCTACTGACTCCCCTATTATGTCCTAAATGCCAAACTCTCAACCTCCTTGATGTCACTGACCGCCGTGGACCATAACATTCTTCCAGAATGAGGTAACTCCAGTGTATGGGTATCAGAGATTCTGCCAATCCTTAGCTCTGTGTGCGTAGAATGCCTGTTAACCTTTATGAACTTCAGCAGACACAGAGAGGAAAGGAGGGAGCTACTGAGTGTTAGTTATCTTTTAAAAAAAGTATCTCTTTTAATCATACAATGGCATTATGAGGTGGGCGCTCACTATCTCCATTTAACAGATGAGGAAATTGAGGCTCAGAGAGCTTAACTGATTAGCCTCAAGCCATACAACTCCTAGGTGATGGAGCAAGATCTGAACCTCAGATAGCTGGTCACTGATGCAAGGGCCCCCTGAGAGGGGGCAAGTACACCAGTGCTTTCCTCCACCACTCTCTTCCCTTCTCTCTGACTCTCACCAGACTCGTTCTTTCACTACTTGAGCTGCTGCTCATTTCCTCATTCCTTTGCTGGTTCTTCTTTCTTCTCCTCAAACAAGATTGTCTCCAAGGTCTGTCCTCATCTTCCTCTCTCTAGCTAATCCCACTTCCCAGGAGAGTTCTGACTCTCAACCCTATTGGGTTCACTTTCCGGGCATTTATTTCCAGTTACTTGATGGCCGTTTCCACCTGGACCTCTTGCTGGACCCCAAGAGCCAGTGTTTCCCAAACCATATAGGTCACCTTTCTGTTCACAATTGGATTCTTTTCCTTCTTAGCATTTCCTGATAGTGCTACCCCAACTTCATCATCCTTAAGCTCAAAACCTTAGAGAAGGCTTTGATTCCTTTTTTTATTTTTTTCTCCCTGGCTTCCAGTTTCTAATATAGAAAAAGATTCTGTTGTTTTGACTTTGACTGCCTTCCTATATAACTCAGTTGTGCATTAAATCTTGCCTGGGGAGTGATCTTTTAACTGACCATCCCACCTTCAGTTTTGTTCATCTCCTAACTATCTAACTAGCTGACAACCTTTTTATATAATATGAAACTCATAACATTTTATGAGGAAAACTTTCAAATGCTAATGAGAGACACACACCGAAAAAAGACTTCATAAATGGAAAGGCCAGGAGCACAAATTATTATAAAGCTGCCAATTTTTCTGAAATTAATCTATAAATTTAATGGGGCTTTAATAAAAATACCAACAGGGCTTTTGCATATTTTTCTGTAACCAGACACGCTGATCTGAGAGGTGTTATGGAGAATAAGTATGCTAGAATACTCTAAGATAAATCTGAAATGGAGAAATAAAAAATAATCCTAAAAGATATTACAATTATTTATATATATACAATTGATATTAATTACCATTAATATAGTTAAACCCATGCAGGAATTAACAAGCAGAACAATAGACAAAATAGAATCAGGAATTGAATCCAATGTTTCTATAAGAATTTAAGATTTGATAAAGTTTGCCTATCTTAATCAGTGGGAAATATTTACAGTTCAATAAATGGTATTGGGTAGCCACCTGTCAAAGAATAAAGTTGTATTTCTCCGAAGTCTTTATACCAAAATGAGTGCCAGGTGGACTACCAACATGAAAGCTAAACTATCAAGGTTGTAGGGAAAAAATGGAAAAAATTAATAATCTTGGAATAGAGAAGACATTTCTAAGCATGATAAAATTCAGGAGACATAAAAGAATGTAAAAGTTTGGCTCTAAAGATCAAATATTTCCACATGGTAGGAAACTCTACAAATTGAGTCAAAATTAAAATCATAAATAGGGGAAAATATTTGTAACAAACTTGTCAGACAAAGGGCTGAATCTATTAATATATAAAGGACTTACTCAAATCAATAAGAAAAAGATCAACACTCTTAATAGAGAAATTAGCAAAGAACATGAACAAATCTATCACAAAAGAAAAACAAATGGTTCAAAGATAGTTTAAAAGATACTTAGGTTCCCACACAGTAAGCAAATATAAGCTAAAACTGTATTTTTTCACTTAATATCCAAAGTTTCTTAAATGTATTTTTGACAGTTTATTTTCAACAAGGGTATAGGAAGACAGACATTTATACATTTTTGAGGTATGCAAATTGATGCAACCTCTAAAGAGGGCAATCTCAGAATATTTATCAACATTTAAAATGTGCATACCCTTTCACACATCAATTCCATGTTTAGGAACTTCTACAGTTGCGTTTAAGCTTCTGCCTGGAGAAAAACATAAGGATATTTACTGCAGTGTTGAGCATAATAGCATATTTTGCCATTTCAAAAAAGAAATGAAAAAATAGTAAAGCTTGTTTACCCTCTACTTTAATTCTCCGATTGTTCCCCATCAGCTATTGAAGTTCTCCTGATCTGGCCCTGGCGTACTTTTTCTGTCTTGTATCTTGCTACACCCCTTGCTGCTGCTGCTAAGTCACTTCAGTCGTGTCCGACTCTGTGCGACCCCATAGACAGCAGCCCACCAGGCTCCCCCGTCCCTGGGATTCTCCAGGCAAGAACACTGGAGTGGGTTGCCATTTCCTTCTCCAATGCATGAAAGTGAAAAGTGAAAGTGAAGTTGCTCAGTCGTGTCCGACTCCTAGCGACCCCATGGACCGCAGCCTACCAGGCTCCTCTGTCCATGGATTTTCCAGGCAAGAGTACTGGAGTGGGGTGCCATCGCTTACACTTGGCCAAATGAGCGCTCTGTTTGCCGGGCCCCTTCCCTGTCTCTGTACCTCTCTTTGTGCTGATCCTGTTTCCTGTTGCATGACTTGCACCGTTCCCAGTCTCTCCCTTCTTCCACGTGAATCCTAACTACCTTTATAACCTGACTCACGTGCTATCTTTTTCTGAAGATATCCTTGGATATTGGATCCTCTATGATTTCCTATACTTAGTTGAAAATTTCTACCTGTTGTGACTGTTTTTTTTTTGGCTTCTCATAAAGTTGCTTTAGATTCTAAACCAAAGCAGAGAGAAGAGATGACACCCAAGTTAACCCATCCACTAGTGAGTTGGGACCTCTCTCCCAACACACTGGAAGGGTGGGTGGAAGTGCCTGACTCCACCCACTGGGAACTGCAGGCAGGGCGGGGCGTGGGGTGTAGTGGGAGTGGTCCAAGGCCCCAAGGCGCTGACCCCTCCCCCTATCACCTCCCTGCTCCCCTTCTCCCCAGTCTCCCCCTCCTTCTGGACCCAGAGCATCAGCTTAGCAATACTGTGGCCCCCAGGGCATGACCGCAGGCAGGGCAGGGCCTTCCCCCCAGGCAGAGGAAGTACAGGGAGAGGGGCCCAGGACCGCAGAGGCACCAAGAACCCACACGGTTGGAGCAGCTGAGGTAAAATTTTTAAAGCTTATTCATGGGGACGTGGTGTCAGCAATCTTCATGGCTCAGCTGTGGGCCTCAGCTTGGGCCTCGCCATCCTGAGGTCGTGGTGGTAGAAGAAGTCTGAGCCCTGGTTGAGCCGCACGCTGCAGGGGGCCGCAAGGTGGGACCTTCACGCCGTTTCACCCAGCATCCTCCCTTGTCCCCAAGACCTGCCTCCTGATGATGTCTGCGTGCTCCCGGGCCTGCCTTCTCCCTCTTCTCATTTTCTGTGCACAACAGAGGTGTCCAAGTTGGCAGGTAAGATGGTGTTGAAGTCGTTGAGTAGGGAGATGATGCTCAGGAGGATGGTCCCATGTTCTGGGGGCATTCCCTGGCCCAGGTCGTCTAGTGGGGAATGAAGGATGGAGATGCACACGTCTTGATTTTTTAGATGTTGGGGCACCACATCTTGGGGAAGGGGAGAAACGAAAGGCTGGCCAGGAGTAAGGGTAGCCAATGGCGATCTGTAGGTATGCCTTCAAGTAGCGCCCTAAGAATAGGTGTTGGGTGCTGCACCTCCCAGTAGGCAGGTTTCCCTCACACACCGAAGCCCTCCACTGGCTTCTTTTGTAGCCCCTTGAGCTCTGGCAGTAGGGCCTTCTCTGAGCTGAGTGACAGTGGAGAACTGGCTGGGCAGCTGTCCTCCCCAGCACCTCTCTGGGTGCTCCCCGGCTCTGACTTTTAACATGTGACCCTTTTGGGACTGGAGTGATAGTGATATTTTGATGTCTTTGTCCTTTGATGCAACTGTTTTAATCTGGGGGAAAAATACAACCTACAGAAGACACTATTAATGTACACCCTCACCCCCCAACCCCAATGAAAATATCTTTTCTGTTTCTGATTATATAACATTCATTTATAGTTGACCCTCGGAGAAGGCAATGGTACCCCACTCCAGTATTCTTGCCTGGAAAATCCCATGGATGGAGGAGCCTGGTAGGCTGCAGTCTACAGGGTCGCTAAGAGTTGGACACAACTGAGTGACTTCACTTTCACTTTTCACTTTCATGCATTGGAGGAGGAAATGGCAACCCTCTCCAATGTTCTTGCCTGGAGAATCCCAGGGATGGTGGAGCCTGGTGGGCTGCCATCTATGGGGTTGCATAGAGTCGGACATGACTGAAGTGACTTAGCAGCATAGTTGACCCTTGAACAATATGGGTTTGAAGTGCATGGGTCCAATTATACACGGATTTGTTTTTTTCAATAGTAAATGTACACTACAGTACCACGGGAGCTGCAGTTGGTTGAATCTGAGAATTTGGAACCAGGCAGAGGGATAAAGTGGGCTTCCCTGGAGGCTCAGTGGTAAAGAATCTGCCTGTCAATGCAGGAGACTCAGGTTCAATCCCTGAATCAGGAAGATCCCCTGGAGAAGGAAATGGCGACCCACTCTGGTATTCTTGCTTGGCCAGTCCCATGGATAGAGGAGCCTGGCAGGCTACAGTCCATGGGGTCCCCAAAGGGTCAGACACAATTTAGTGACTACAACACAGGGAGGAAGCACCTGTACAGAGTGCCCTATCCAGAGTGCTGACTGCTCTCTGCGCAGAGGGTTGACACCCTTAACCCCCTGAGTTGTTCAAGGGTCAACTGTACTTAGAAATGTGGAAAAACGTACACTCCTGTGTATTTATGTTGTGCTCTGTGTGTGTGTGCATAATGGAATAAAAGAAAAATAAATTTCCTGAAATAAATTCCCCAGTCAAAAAACATACATGTTTAAAATGTTAGTGTATGTTGCCAAACTGATCTCCAGAAAGATTTATGATTCATTCAACATTTATTGAATTCTTAGCATGTGGCAAGTACTGTGTATTATTTAGGGTACAGAGATGAGAAACACCACGGGTAGTCCCTGCCCTTGTGGAGTCTGTGTAAGAATTTCTAACAGAAGACACATTTACTGTGAGAAAGTACAGTAGTGTGAATTCTGCCTAGTTGGGGAGTTCAAGGACGACTTCCGGAGGAAGTGATGTTTCAGAGAAGGCCTGAAGATTCAGTTGGAGTTAACTAGACTGTGAGGGGGTTGAGGTGGGTAAGAGATTTTCAGCCTCAGCCTTTGCAAATGTGGCTTCTGGTGGGGCATGGGGTTGAAGAAGGCTTGTGTAGCTGGAGTCCATGGAAAGGGAGGGAAAGCACTGGGCAAAAATGAGACTGGAAGTATAGGTAGGGAGCGTGCTACTGGTGGATCCATAAGTTTTGTTAAAAATGTTATTGTTATTCCAGTGCTAGGAGAGATATAAGCAGCGATTGGAGATTATATTTATTTTTTAAAAAGATAACTTTGGCTGAGTAGAAAGGACTGATAAACAGAGGCAAGAATGAACACAGGTTGACAAGTTAAGAGGCTAACTGTCCAAGTGACAGATGATAACACTAAACTAATCTGAAGCATGAACAATAATAAGAAATCAAGGCAAAAGGAGAGGAAAATGGATGCTTTTATGATTTTACCAGTTAATACCAATATTAGAGGGGATATCATTGATCTTTTTTTGTCTTTATCAATCTAAGGGGTGTATGCATAGTATAAATTATATGATATGGATTATATATACAACTTAGAATATGAATTATGTGTACAGTTTCCTTTTATTATTAGTAATGTTGGACTTCTTTTTCTTTTCCATTGGCCATATTCATTTTTATTCATTTGTTCTTTTGAACTATCTGAACATCTACTTGGTCCATTTCCTTCTTCTGTTCTGGTATCCAGCCCAGAATCCCACATTGCACTTAGCTGTCATTTCCTCCTTGTCTTCTCTGGTCAATGACAGTTTCTCAGATGTATGTTTTTATTATTCATTTGAATAAATCATTTTTATACTGATGCAGGGCAGAGCTTGGTAAGAATCTAAGTGCATAATGAAGGCAAACTTAAACCAGTCTAAAAGAGAGCAGATGATAGTCTGTGATATATGTTGTAAATTTTTAAAAGTTTTTTTTTAACTTGGTTTGTGTGTTTGTGCTTGTTTATGTGTGAAATTATTTCATATTATTATTTCTGGCTTTGGGATAATGCTTAGAAGTCCCTCCATCCCAACGGATAGAACTCTTTATGTGCATTATATTCTGTTACTTTTACAACCATATATCGTCAAGTTATATCAAATAAGATACAAATCAGACATCCTCACCCTATTCTTTATTCTGTCCACCCTCAACTTCACCAGATGGGACAATAAAAAACAGAACTGAGGTGGCGCTTATGATACAAAATCAGCAGTGTCAACGTAATGATGTCATGATGTCTTGCTCTGCTCTGAATTTCTTTGACTTTGCACCTTACTTGGGTCCTGACCAAAGCCTTACCTGTTTTGATACTATTCTTTAATTGTCTTTCCAGTCCTACCAGATCATGAGTTACTTGAGCATAGGAAACACGTTTATCTCATTTTGTGTAATACACCTGTGATTGGGCCTGCCTTCACAGACTCTGCCAACATAGCATTTTAATGCATCTATTCCCATAAAGAAAAGAGAAACTCGAAACACAGTGATGAAAATGCAGATTTTCTCAAGAGTTTTGTGAGGCATTTATTGGAAATAAGAGTCCCTCATAAATCATACAGCAGGACAGTCACATTTCTACATCAGGCAGTATTTCTGTGTCCTTTCTCTTCCCCTCTGGTCTATAGTCTCTCTTCAGTGAGAGTAAAAAAATCTAGATCTAGTCAGGAAAATAAAGCTCTCCAAGTTAGCCTAATAAGGGCCACATATTTTTCTTCAACCCCCCCCCTTAGGGGTTTCAATTCATTTTATCATGACTATATCCCTTGATTTTTTTTTTTATATCAGAAAACTTTGGGCATGGCAGAGGGTCATCCAGTGCTTGTGGGAATCAATGAACTGGGCCATGATGCTGCTCTAATATTGGACTTAGGCAGTTGACTTGTTGTCTAGGAGGTAAAAAAATAAAGCTATTTACTTTTCTAATTCCTCTTTGTTTTCACCTGATGGAGAAAATTAGAACTCTATTGGAAACCCACAATAATTTTTATGGGCTATCATGTTAATTATAATAAGGATCTATCTTATATTCCCACCAAAGGGCTTAGTTACTGGAGCAGCATTTTCTTAAATGGTACCTTAGCACGGACCCAGAGGACAGTGTTATTGAAAAATGAGCAGATGGTCTGGATGAGCTGAGAGTATGGATGTCACTGTCTGCCCTTGAGGGGGGGCAGCCAGATGCAGATCCATTTGGGATCAAGCCTTTGGGCTATAAGCCAACAGCCCCTAAATAGAATGTTTTATCTCTTCCCTGAAGAGAGGAGTTGAGAGGCTAGAGCCATACTGGACAAAGTAGGTGAAACCAATCTTAGTCCTAAGAAGCAAGCCATGTGCCCACAGGTGAGCAAATGAGATTAGAGGTGGTTGGCAAGGTAGCCACCGCTTAGCTTCACATCACTTGCTGCTTAATTCAGAGCTGGGTTAGTTGGAGGAGTCATGGAACATTTGAATATTAACTGAGCGCCAGGGCACAAAGTAGGGTCAAGTTTACGTTATTAGAAGGTTAATGTCCTGATACCTAAATTCTGGCCTAATGATGAGTAGGGTCAGTTTCCCTCTTTTGCTCCCTTTTTTCACGTTCTAATGGCCTCACCCTGCTTTCTGGGCCCTACTTAGCCTTAATTTACATGTAATAAGTTCCCCTTATGTGAATTGATCTCTTGGTGACCATGTGACCTCTACAGAAGTCACTTTCTGTCTCTTAGCCTCAGTTTCCTCATCTGAAAAATAAAAGGAAGATAATGAAAGATAATATGGGTAGAGCAACCAGCACAGTGTGTGGGTCTGACTCTGTGCAACCCTATGGACCGTAGCCTGCCAGGCTCCTCTGACCATAGGATTTTCCAGGCAAGAATACTGGAGTGCGTTTTCTGCCAGGGGATCTTCCGGGGATTGAACCAGTATCTCCTGCGGGTCTTGCATTGGCAGGTGGATTCTTTATCACTGAGCCACTAGGGAAGCCCAACCAGCACAGTGCTGGTCACCTAGAAGGTGCTCCTGAAGTTCATCTTAGGAGAAGCTAAGGCTGTTTCTAGATGTCAGGACACATGGGGCTTCGCATTCTCTCAGAACATTGGAGGGGGATACCTCAGCAGCAGGGGTAGAAGGAGCCTTGCTTCTCCTGATTCTTCACAGCATGAGTTCTCAGCATTTAGATTCTTGCCTATTTTGACACCCAGATGATGGCTCCCTGAAATCTCTTTGAACGCCTCAGCCCCTGAGTTATAGCTTCCATTGAGCACTCTGTGGGGGAGGACAATGGGCTGGGACCGCTGCGGGAACCATGGTAAGGAGCCAGTAGAATCAAAGCTGCAACTGGGTTAATGACACTGCAGCGTTGGGGTGGCCGTCGTGAGGACTGTAAAAAAAGGAAGAAAAGAAATCCCAAGACCCAAACAAAGCCAGATGTGACTTAGGAAAAGAACATTAAGGGATTGCAGTATAGAAATTTGTTTTCCTAACAGCAAATAGCTACTTAATTGGGTTAAAGTAAATCGAAAGACAGTTTATATTTACATCAAAATTAACCCAAAAAAAAGAAGATAGATGAAAATCTAATTTTTTGTACTCTTCCATTTCCCCTTTTCTTTCTTCATTTTCCTCTCTTCCTCTAATACAATGAAACATTCCTTCTAATTCTCCCTTGGGGCTCAGGTAGGCTGGAACCAGTGCTATGGTAGATGTAATCCATAAATGGGAATCTTGGAAATGTCACTTTCCCCCCAACTTCTGCCGCTAAGCATACTTGAATCTGAGACAGAAACCTCTATTAATATAAATGTGAGTTTAGTGTGCTAAACTCACATTTAGAATCCCATTCTGGAGACAAGTTGGGTTTGAAATCCAGTTTGTGCTCCCCTTGCCAAGTTTCTGCCTGCCCAGAGAGAGTGACTTTTCCTGATAGTGGGCCTAAACAAAAGACCTCCCTGAAGTGGGGCAGAGATGAAGAAAAGGGAAGACATTTTTGAGAGACTTGAAAGCCCCATGATGTGACTATGCTTGCAAGAAGGTCAGGAGTGACCAAAAGACAGAAGTCTGCAGGAGCCAATACAGTTTAGGGAAGTAGAGAGGAGGCTGAGAGTCTAGTGGGGAGAGGAATCCAGGGAGAAGCCTGCAGAAGCCTGGGGAGGAGCCCTTCTCTGAATGTCAGGGTGACTTGGAGTACAGTGTGGCCTCATTGCAGTGATAAGATGTGGTGAAGTCAGACAGAGAGGACTGTGCATCCCCACCAGTCACACAGTGGTGAGAGAGGCTATGTTTTGACTGGAGTGGAGTGGAAGACCCAGTTGCAGGGCTGCAGGGTCACAGGCAAGGAGAGGGAGTGGATAAGAGTAGAACATGGGAATGAAACAGACTCCAAGCCTTTGCTTTTGGGTCCTGAATATCTGTGATTTGTCTACTTTTTACCAAACATCATTTTGTTCCTTGTAGCTAACTCTGTTACCCTCACTGAAATACTGGTCATGGAAACAGACACACTCACAAAAACTCACCCTTGGCAAACATCACCAAATTAAGATTTAGGCCAGAAAAGAAAATCAGACAAAATTATATTCTTATGTTTCTTTAAATCTACCATAAAACCCCAAACCTCCAATGAACTAGAAAATCTCTCCACGAAAATCATTAAGTTAAAAATAAACATTAAAAATTGACTGCAGTCAACAAGAATAATAGAAAATGTAAAACCTTCAGACAAGAGCAGTAATTATCTTATTGATTTGAAGGATTAAGGGGAAAAGAGGGGCCTTGGGGATAAGCTATGACTCATGATTGCTGCCCTTTGGCTGGAAACTTCAAGGCTGATGGGTGGTTATGTTTTAGGATCCCAGAAGGAGGCCCCCCACCCCCACCACATGAAGAAATTTGTTCCACAGACTGTACCCTACAGCAGTTTTACTAACAATTCTAATGTGGCTATACAATCAAATAAACTAAAAGTACTTTATAAACTGTGATAGTCCTCACAAAGGCAGGTGGTATCTTAGTCCTGGAGGCCAGAATTTAGATCTGGACCACTGCTGTATTCTCATAGAGGTTGGACTTATTTGTTGAACAAATGAGTCAGATATTCTACAGATAATATGCGTGTGTGTTTGTGCTCAGTCATGTCCAACTCTTTGCAACCCCAAGAACTGTAGCCCACCAGGCTCCTCTGTCCATGAAATACTGGAGTGGGTTGCCATTTCCTCCTCAATCTATGGATAATACTCTTCTGATATTATTCTTTCTGATTATATGCAAAGATTTGGGGTGGGGAGAGGGAAGATACTCATTTACATCTGCATGCATGTGTGTGCTAAGTTGATTCAGTCATGTCTGACTCTTTTCGACCTTGTGGACCATAGCTTGCCAGGCTCTGTCCATGGAATTCTCCAGCCAAGACTACTGGAGTGAGTTGTTCACCCTCTTCCAGGGGATCTTCCCTACCCAGGGATCGAACCCACATCTCTTACATCTCCCACGTGGGCAGGTAGGTTCTTTCCTACTAGCACCACTATTTGCCATCTGTTTGTCACCTAAACTGTCCTGGGTGACTGTTAATTCCCATTCTGACAGGAGGGATCCTATGGAAAGGAGGTTGGAGGTTGGAGAAGATGGCATTGTCAGTCTTCTTCCATGTGGACCCTTCACATGGTGTGACTTGCCCCTCACTGTGCTCGCTGCCACGCTCCTCTGTGGCCTGTTTGGGCTGTCTCAGGATGTGCATTTCAGCCCCTAGAAACTCAGACATCACTTGCCTTTTGTGATCCAGTCCTTGGAGTTTTCCTTCCCAAACCACAAATAAATCCACAGTAGGTACTATGGTTTTGTGTTTAAGGCTTCTCTTGAAGATAGACTCCATTCACCATTTATTCAATAGATATTATTGATGACTTACCCGCTGCCAGCCTGGCTGCTGTTACTAAAGATCTAGCCGTGAACAATACTAACGAGTGCCTCTTCTTAGGGCTCCTGAGTCTTAGTGACTGGTGGCCCAGGCTCCCTCTCCCATCCCATCCTGGGGCAGGCTTTGCAACAGGAAAGGGAAGAGCAGTATGTCTGCTAATTCCATGTAAGTAACAGAAACGACAGTACAGCCTTACCCTCAGCAAATTTAGTCTAGTTCACCTTGTTTTTCTATGGTTTTTAGGAACCTTTACGTTGTGCTTAGTCAGAGGACTGGGCTGCCCATGCAGATGGCCTTGGAGAGTAGGAGGAACCGCTCCCAGCTATGACTGCCTCCCAGCCTGTTAATTGTACCATCCTTTTCCCTGTCTCTTGGTAAGAGTTGTGGAGCATAAGTTGATTGATATTCATGGGAGCTATTTGGGTTGAGACTTAGGGTCAGTGTTTACTATCTTGTCCTCTAAGTATACCCTGGTATGAACCTTTACTTCTGTGGAGCCATGCAGTATGAAACCTGGGCTTCCAGGGTGGTGCTAGTGGTAAAGAATCCGCCTGCCAATGCAAAGGACACCAAGAGACGTGGGCTAGATACCTGCATCAGGAAGCTCCCCTGGAGTGGGAATTGGCAGCCCACTCCAGCATTCTTGCCTGGAAAATCCCGTGGACAGAGGATCCATGTAGTATAAAACCTATGACACTCCAGTTCTTGGCTGTGCCCTTAGGCTTCTTGAGTCCTCCTTCTAGGGTCATGGTGGAGCAAGGCTTTACTCTGCTCCAGGAGCTCTGTGTGGATGCTCGGCTTCATGAAACAGTGAGCTCTTGCCACACCCCTGCCCTCTGCCTTGGGTTCCTGCAAAGAGTTAGTGGGGCAGGTGTGAGCACCCCGCACCCTCTGCCAAGGCTCATTGCCTTCTTGTGCAGTAGGAGTGTGTATGTGTGTGTGTTACTTGCTCAGTTGTGTCCAACTCTTTGCAACCCTATGGATTGTAGACCACCGGGCTCCTCCGTCCATGAGATTTCCCAGGCAAGAATACTGGAGTGGGTTGCCATTCCCTTCTCCAGGGGATCTTCCCTACCCAGGGATCAAACCCAGGTCTCCTGGATTGCAGGCAGATTTACTGTCCAAGACACCAGGGAAGCCCCAGGAATGTGTATAGTGAGGTGCTTACCTAGTCCTCCAAAAGCTCTGATAAAGGAAGCTTGACAAGTCCGTGATTGGGTTTTCCTCAGGGGTCTGTGTGAGGGCGTATTTCACCCAAACTCTGGGATGACTCCAGCCCAGCTGTCAGTTTTATTTTCAGGAGTCCTTGAACAGGTCTGATCTGGTCATGAGAGCTATTTGGGAAGATAGCTCCATATGCTATCTGTTCCCAGGGAGCTTGAGTCATTTGTTCAAAGATTTGGGATTGTTTCATTGATTGTCAAAATAAATTAATCACAGGAACTTTTTGAAGCTAGCTAAATCCATTCTTGAACAAGTGAGCTTATAAATATAGAAAATAGTCAAAATAAAGAACGGGTGTTTGGTAGTAGGGGACCATGCAGAGAATGGGAAACACTCACAAGACTTGCCTTCACTGTAACAAGAATTTACCCTGTAGACCTCTGTTCGCTTCACCCTGTTCTGTTGCCTGATGATGTACACAGCTCCTTTTCAACAGCTTGAATTCTGCCTCCCTCTTTCCAAGTTTTTTTTTTTTTGGCTGTGCAATGTGTATGTGGGACCTTAGTTCCCTGACTGGGATTGAACCTGTGTCTCCTGCAGTGGAAGTGTGCGTCTTAACCACTGGGCCACCAAGGAAGTCCCCGCCTTCCTCTTTCCCATTTCCCAACCCTCCCTTGACTTGGGGAAGCAAACAATGAAAACACAGAAAGAACAACGCCCCAAACTACAAAACATTAATGGAATATTCACTCCAAATGAGATTTTTAAAGAGGCACTTTAAATGCAGCGAAGACCTAAGCACTAACATCAATGTTCTTGTAAGCAGAAAATAAAATCTACAAATAAAGTTTTAGTGGAAGGTGTATCATTTTATTTCATTAATATTCATATTCCAAACTCATATACACAGTGACAGAGAATGTCAGGAGATAATTTTGCTTCTAGGAAATAAACAACAGCTCCAGACCAGCCTAATAAACATTCAAAACAGCATCCACACCAGGCACAGGTGTTCTCCAGTTGCCTCTGTACTGATGTTTAGTAGGCTAGAGCTCTGAGCAGCATCATGACTGGTGCTGTGGCTTTGCATCCCACATGCTGGAGTGAGATGGGCTGATTTGTCCTACCTCTGTGTTGGAGGGTCCCCCAGGATCTTCCTAGTAACATATGTCTTCCAGCTTTCCATCTTTGTGTTTAGAATGACACTTCTCCCAGCCTCCTCTGACTAGTCAAGGACAGGCTAACCCTGAAGAAAGGTGATTGAGTCTCCTGGCCTCTGACTCACTGCAGAACCCTGCTGAGGCCTTTAAACCTGAACTCTGGTGACCTGCTCTGTAGCTGTAAGATGGTGAGATAAATGCACATACCCCACTCAGAACCAGGAGAGTCTGCTTTTTGATAGTGACCTGACCTTGGAGAGGCTCGACTGGTCTATGGGAAGAGATGGTCTTTGCTGCATATTTGTTGTTGTTTAGTCGCTAAGTTGTGTCCATTCTGCAACCCCATGGACTGCAGCCTGCCAGGCTCCTCTGACCATGGAATTTCCCAGCAAGAATACTGGAGTGGGTTGTCATGCTGTCCTCCAGTGGATCGTCCCAAGCCAGGGATCAAACCCACGTCTCCTGCACTGTAGGCAGATTTTTTACAGCAGAGCTTTATGGCTTGTGTGCTCAGTTGCTCGCCAGGGAGCTCCATAGGCACAGGTTACACCTGGAGAAGCTAAATCACCTGCATGAGGAGCAACCTGGGGAGGCGGGGGAGGTCTGACTCTTTGTGACCCCTATGGATTGTAGCCCGCCAGGTTCCTCTGTCCATGGAATTTTCCAGGCAAGAATACTGGAGTGGATTGCCATTTCCTACTCCAGGGGATCTTCCTGATCCCGGTATCGAGCCCATGTCTCTTGTGCCTCCTGCATTGGCGGGCGGATTCTTCACCGTCGAGCCACCTGGGAAGTCTTTCTGTGTATAGAGAAGGACTATACTCACTGTGTTACTCAGCCTTCACAGTGGGGTTCCCATCTTGCCCCTGAGGAATCCAGAGATGACCTTCCCACTTTGCAGGCTCCGAACACTGGGCTTTTGTTCCCAATCCAGTGTTGCTCTTCTCATGCCACGACTGCCCTGGAGATAAACTGAGAAGTGTTATGAATTCCCGAGGGAATCATGTCCACATTCAAATTCCTCACAGTCATGTGGGAAGGAAGGCCAACAGAAGAGAACATTCAGATTAGAGATGCAGGGAAGAAACCTGGGGGAAAACCAAGGATTTCAGCAGAATACATTTGAATGGGAAGGGATCCTAAAGACACCTCATGGGAGAAAACACACAAATTGCAGCCGAGAAACCCGGAGAAGTGTCTGACCCAGATAAGTAAGGTTGGGTTTAATCTCTCGATTCTGGTTGCTTAATTCCCAGACTGTTTTGCTGTCAGGTCTGCACAATTAATTGGTCTAAGGAGATAAGGGACCTCTTTAGATTAACATCAGAAAGAAAAAAAAAATAGCACATTCTCTGGTGAAAGTGTCAGTTTTTCTTAGCTGACAGAGAAGGTAGAACAAATAGGAGATAATGGATGAGTTTCACATTCCAGCTCACTGGACGAACCTCTCGACTTCCCAGAGCCTGGGTCCCCTCCCCTCTCTCCACCTTATCTGTAGCCCACCAGGCTCCTCTGTCCATGGAGTTTTCCAGGCAAGAATACTGGAGTGGGTTGCATTCCCCAGGGGATCTTCCTGACTCAGGGATTGAACCCTCATCGCTTACGTCTCCTGCATTGGCAGGTGGTTCTTTACCACTAGCACCATCTGGAAATTCCCTATTATGATTACAGCTACTGGTCTGTTTTTTATGACAGCCTCCAACCAGGTTTCGTTTATCCACTCTTCTATTTCAATAGTTCCTAGTAGTTTATGTTTCCTGGACTCAACCCCCCATCTACAGAATCTCTGGTAGGAGCCTAGGAATCTGTATTCTAATAAATGTCCCACAAGCCTGGAAAACACCAGCCTGCTGAGCCCTGAAGCCAATTTAGGATCAAGCTTCCAGCACTTAGGCCTACTTTGCGTCTCCTCAGCTACTCTGCCCACTGGCCACATCTTCCTCTGGGTCCATGAAGCGTTCTCTCTTCTCATCCCGTGTGAGGAATTGCTGTTCTCCTCCAAGAGCATGTGGACGATCCTGCATCCTAGCTGTGCTCTGCTGTCCCTACTGCCTGAAAGGCTCCCATTGCCAAGCCCTCCCCAGTTGTCATCCCAGTGTTCGGCATTTTTCTTTTCTGCTTCTTTCCCTGGTTCAGCACAAGTCCTAGCCAGCGGTGGTTGTCTCCTCCATACACCTGTCTCTCAGCTCACCTACAGCCCCCTCAGAGCTGGAAACTGGATTCCGATCATGAGAAACGAAGGAACTATGACCTCTGTATCACCAGTTGGTGGCTCCTCCCCGGGTGAAGGTGGGGTGGGGATGAGATCGTCTTCTCGCAGGAGTCAGATCCTGCACTTTTTCTTACACTTGCTGGTACTGAGCAAGCATCATGTGGCAAACCCTTGGCCCTGCACACCCTGTTTAAGCCCTTTTCCCTGTGTTGAGCCCGGTTCCCCAGAACAACTCTGTCGCCAGTTTATTCTGTCCGCCATCACCGCCCGCACAGGATGTGGGTGTCCTTCCCACCGCCCTAGCTCAAGGTTTGAAACAGCCTCATGAAACCACCCCTCCGTCTGGCCCGCCCTGACCTGGACTGCTGAGCACAGCCCTCTGCTCTAGGCACTGTGGCCTCGCCGCCAGTGGGAGAGAATTCTGAGTCCTGGATTGTGATGCCCGCGGTGATAAGGAGGTCAGAGGGGTGGCTTGGGACTCCAGCCCAGCCCCAGATGGCAGACCTCCCTGAAGATACAGGAACTGCCCAAGGGGCAGCCAAGGGCAGACATTCCTGGTGTTTCGACTGTTGCCTTTGCCACCCTCTGGGGCTCACCACATACTGTTTTAGGTCTGTTTTTTGACTTGCTTTGTTATCAGGTCCTGTTTCCCTCTGCCCAGCCCTCCCTTTACTCTGTCCTCTGCCCCAAAGCGGGTGAGAGTAGAGAAGTGAGCAGTGGGGTGGAGGGAGGTGCACTTTGAGGGGTGGTCTTCAGCACCCCATTGTGGTGCAGGGAAGCCCTCAAGGCTTGGAGCCACAGCTGGGGAGGCTTCTCTGTCTCCCACATTGCTGTTTCTCTGAGGGCATGGAGAAGGCACAAGTGGTGCCATTATGCTGTTGTTGTTTTTAGTCCCTAAGTCATGTCCAACTGTTTGCGACCCCAAGACAGAAGTAGCACTTGGATTGGCCTTGAAGGACAGGTGGGTTTGTGTAACCAGACAGGTGAGGTGGGCACCCCAGGTGGATGCATTGGTCTGAGTAGATATAGGGAGATGGGAAAGTTCTGGTATGATTGGGAAGTAAATAATATTTAGTTTGGCAAAAACTTTGCATTATTTAAGGGAAATCATGAGTGAAAAGGCTGGAAAAGTTAGCCAAATCAAGCCTTTGGAAGACTTTAGCGTCAAGACTAGGGGTTCTGACTTGACTTGGTCAGATACATATCCACTGGAGGCTGTTCTCTTGTAGATAAATAAGTAACTGCAAAAACATATTGGACTTTAAGAAGCCAAATCTTGCCTTCTTGACCCAGAGGCCCTTAAGGAAACAGCTTGGGAGGAAAAGAGTGGTAGCAATGTGAATATAAAGGAAAAGAGGAGATACTGAGAGTGGTCCTGAGGGAGACTGAGCAAGATTTGGCCATCTAATGGGGATCAAAGAGAGTTGAGGGATCAGGAAACCATCTTGTGCTTTTATATAGATTCCTGTTGGCTAGAAAGCTTCTCCGTTCAATATTTTCAGGTGCTTACCATGTGTCTTGTGTGAGAATAAGCAGTAAAGGAGCAATGCAGGTGAAGAAAACAGTCCTTACTCCAGCTGAGAAGAAGACTAAGAAGAAAGTCCAGATCAGCTCTTACTGTTCTCTCTGGAAAGAAAGTCAGAGATGATTGAATATTTTCTTTAGAATCCTCCGTGAAGTGTGGATGAGGAAAAAGGGATCCAGGTCCACCAATTCCCTGGATGGTTCCCTGATTTCGTTTGACTTCGTTTCATTCAGTAGCTATTCCCTTTGACTCTAACATGGAACGTGCACTAGGTCACAAAGCTGAGAACTCCCCCAGTGTCTCCGAGCTATGGAGGGTGATAAGAGGAGCATGACAAAAACTACAGGGCTTGGAGTGAGGAAGAAGACGCAAGGGGTTAGCATGGGCTTGAAAGGCGGGTCTCACGCCTTAGTTAGGGAAAGGAGCTGGGGGAATCTTTGTGGGAGAAGTGACATCTAAGCCAGACTTTGGATGGAGTAGACATTCATTAGGCAGACAGGGGAAGTGAGAGACATGGAGAACAAGGGCAAGGAAGCAGAGAACATGGGACCTGTTTGGGGAATGTTATATTGTCTTGTTCAAAAAGCTTATAGGCTGAATATAGCCTTGTTTAAACCAGGATTTGGTTTTGTTTTGCCAGTGAAGTCAAGAATAAGCGTTGGAAATCCAATGAAGTGGTTTATAGTTGTGGTTTCGTTGTTTCCAGTTATACAGTTTTCTGGGTTTCTAGTTGGTCCTAGAAGACATCTTGGTTTGTTTGCCAGCTGTCAAGAGTCCTGTGATTAGGTGACTCCTCCACTCCGGCCTGGAAGTGTGTCTGTGGAGCTTTTAGCTTTACAATGAATGTTTCTTTGAGGAGACTGGTTACTCACCATCCAAGGGTGGAAAATCATGCTGCTTTCAAGTCTGTTTAGTTTGGGTTATAGGACATATATGGGAATCACTAAGTTACATAAACATATTCAGGGAAACTCAAATGCTCAAGGCCAGGGCCAGGCTGAAATTGGTCGTTAATACTCTCTTACTTCATCATTCTGGATCTTCCTTCTCTCTCAGAGTTGTTGATTCATCAAAGAGCAACTCAAAATATTATGACAACAGTATCTTTCTCATTCTAAATAGGAGGACAAGGAGGACCACCCAAGGGTAAGAGGCATAATTAGCCCACTTAATAATCAGCAACAATTGTCAGTTATTCTTAACTATGTTCTCCTGTTAACATTCTGTACTAGGGTGTGGCTATATAGTAAATGCAAGAGTAGATTTTTTGTCTTTTTGGCAGGGCATAGTAGGGGGCTTGGTGATTGGAGTTGGGGAGCTACTTGTCCAAAAAATAAAAGGTTCTAATACATCCATGAAAGCCAAATCCTAGACATGTTTCCAAGCATGAAATGTTGACTTGGTACCTGATTGTGTTGCTTTCCTGGGGCTGATGTACCCCAAACAAAACAGATTAATATTCTCATAGTTTTGGAGACCAAAGGTTTGAAATCAATGTGTTTCCAGAACCTCATTCCCTCTGAATTCTCTCAGGGAGAATCCTTCTTGCCTCTTCCAGTTTCTGGTGGTTCCAAGTGTTCCACAAACACCTTGATGCTGCACACTCTGATCTCTACCTTCAGATTCATGTGGTTTTTTTTTCTGTGTGTCCCTGTATTGAAAATCTTACTCTGTGTTTGTCTTATAAGGCCATCTTTCATCGGATTTAGGGCCCAGCCTAAATCTAGGATGATCTGAGATCCTTAGCTTAATTCCACCTGCAAAAGCCATTTTCCAAATAAGTCCACATTCATAGATTCCAGGTATTAAGATATACACACATCTCTTTGGGAGCCATCATTATTCAACCTGTGATGCCAAAGATGCATTCTCTGCTGGTACAAGAATGTGCCCCTGTTCAGTGGTTAAGAATCTGCCTTCCAATGCAAGGGATGTGGGTTCGATCTCTGGTTAGGGAGCTGAGATCGCACATGCTGTGGGGCAGCTAGCACCACACTCCACATATAGAGAGAAGCCCATGCCCTGCAATGGTGAGCCCTCCCATTGCAACAAAAGATCCCACATGCCACAACATACTACAACTAAGACCCACTGCAGTCAACTAAAGACGTATTTTTTTAAAGTTCAGTTACTTTTTTTTTTAAAGGAATGTGCCTCTGGATTATCAGCAAATCCTTGTTGATGACTATGGTTAGGACAGCAGAGCAGGGTTGGACTGGATTCAGTATAAGAAGTTGTAGCAACTCTAAGGTAACCTGCATTTGAAAGAAAGGGAGTTATGTAATTTGCTGGACAGAGACTATAAATTCATTTTACAAATCACAATGTATTCTGGAACAACATCAACTTTCCTGGTAGACTCCAAGGCTGAGTTAGAGATCCATAAAGAAAGGAATTTACATGGTACATTTTGTCATGTGGAAAATACTTTCTGTTTCTTGATATTTTAAACTCTTTCTTAAAAGTAAAAAACTTTGAGTTTATCCAGTTGGACTTCTGAAACTCTGAGAGTTCTGAAACACTGAAATGTTAAAGAAGCAAAAAGTACATTTTAAAGAAAGTCTCCTTTAAATAAATGGAAGGCAGCCCAGTAATTAGTACACATATAAGAAATTTTCAAGTATAATTAATGGAACCTCATAAAGGTCAGAGTTCCTTGTTTTTTGTATGGACATATTAAGATATAGGTCTTAAACGCAATGTCAGCTCCCTAAACAATAACTGCAAAGTTCTTTTTTCTCTTCTAGTTGTGAAACATAGCCACGCACATAGCCTGCTATTCTACCCCAGTGCTTTGCAATGGTGCTGGAAAATTGCAGGGAGAGCACTGACTCACTGGAAAGGTTCTCCTTTCTAGAGTAAGCAGCAAGAACAAAATCATGTCAGCACCATTTCCCAGTTTTATTTTTAATTGGTTAATATGTCTTTGATCACTGAAGGGGAAATAACTGAATGAGGGCTAGCTCAAGCCTAAGGACCAGCAATATTACCTTGTATGTTCCTTAAGATCATTTCCTCCCATCCACCTGAGATGCAGTTATTTATTAGCATAATATGGATATTATGATCTATCCACAGGGCTTAAAGATGGAAATTGAAACTGTGATGATTTAGCTGAAAGTTACTGGAGCATTCATAAAGCTGTCAGAATTACAAGATAAACCACATTAAGGAAATGCCAGCAATAGTTGCTATTAAACAGATATTCAAACATCGTCAGCACTGTTATCCACAGCAGGGTGGCCTAATTTATAAGCTTCTGTAGAAGAGGATAATGGTGGCTGCAGGTTCAAAGGCAAGTGGATCACAGGAATGATATAAGGCAGGGTAATCTCATGTTTTAACACATAAATCAGGACGCAAGACTGAAGACTTTTCCCTGGTTTGTTAATTTGTTTACATCTTTAAAAAGTATTCTCAGCAATAAATCACATCTATAGAAAACAATAAAATGAACTGAAGAGACACAAACTCAATATTTTTTCAGTCAACAAATACTTACTGAGTGCTGTTTGTATGCTGGGCACAAAGTTTTAGGTACTGGATAAGATGTAGATTGAACAGGCAAAATACTGGCCATAGACAATATTCTGTCATTCTATCCACAAATCTTACTGAGTGGCTGCCACATGCCCGATGTGTGCTGTGGTCAATATTCTGTCAATTCAGAATCATTTGTGGTCACATATACTTGGAAAATGAAGTGCTACTGATTCTCTGACCCTGAGGATTCCTGGGAGTACCTAGGTGTCTCCAGTGAGTCTTGACCATTGCCTATTACTCTGCGAGCCAAGCTAGAGCTCTGTAGTCTTAGGCCTCGATGTATAGAGTAGCTGTTGTGAGCTGAATTTTTACTGCATTTCTGTGGCTGCCTTCATGGTGTGGAGCTGGAAAGCTGGGTGTGATGTTGGTGCCCCTGGAAAGGAGCCAGGTGCCCTGACTCTCCTTCTCCAGTACACTGAGCTCAGGTTTCTCGAGCCTGGAGTGTTATGGTATTTAACCAGGCACTTTTTTCAATGCTCTTTCCCAAGCAGAGACTCCATTGCAATCTTGCATCCCACTTGACACATCTGTACCCATTTCCTTAGCCCCAGGCAAATCTAGGATGTCAGTGTGTCTAAGGAGCATGGAGGCGCCTCCTTCCACTCATTGTGAGCCCCTGAAACCTGGGCCCCACCAAGCCAAGACATCTTGTTACACACCACACATATGCATCTTTGGAAACAAGATGGCTGGAAAATATCTTGGGCAGATGGCCTTAAGGAATAGAGCCACATGTCCAAAATTGAATGTCACATAGTTCACGGTAGAAAAGCTAGTATTCTATGGAAATGAACAGGAACACAAACCAGGAGTCAGTTACTAAGGCAAAAAACACATTTAATTATGAGCCCCATATCCAGAAATGAGGTTGAAATTAGGATGTAATAATTACAAACTTTGGAATTTGTACCTGTTAAATTAGCAAAATCTTAATCATCTACACTCAGATCTTTACAAGGGAGAATCGTTACTTACATTTATTCTGCCATTCAAGTTATGAATACTGAGCTCCCCTCTGATGCAGACTCTGCAGTAGGTGATGGGGATATAAGAATGAGTTCTTTTCTGGCCTTTAAACAGCTTATAGTCTAAGACAAGGGTCAGAAAAGTACGGCCTTTGGGATAAATCCAATGAACTTCCTGTTTTTGTATAGCCTGCAAATTAACAATGGATTTGCTGTTTTTAAAGTAGAGACATTACTTTGCCAACAAAGGTCCGTCTAGTCAAGGCTATGGTTTTTCCTGTGGTCATGTATGGATGTGAGAGTTGGACTGTGAAGAAAGCTGAGCGCTGAAGAATTGATGCTTTTGAACTGTGGTGTTGGAGAAGACTCTTGAGAGTCCCTTGGACTGCAAGGAGATCCACCCAGTCCATTCTAAAGGAGATCAGTCCTGGGTGTTCTTTGGAAGGAATGATGCTAAAGCTGAAACTCAGTACTTTGGCCACCTCATGTGAAGAGTTGACTCATCAGAAAAGACTCTGATGCTGGGAGGGATTGGGGGCAAGAGGAGAAGGGGACAACAGAGGATGAGATGGCTGGATGGCATCACGGACTCAATGGATGTGAGTCTGAGTGAACTCCGGGAGTTGGTGATGGACAAGGAGGCCTGGCGTGCTATGGTTCACGGGGTCGCAAAGAGTCAGACATGACTGAGCGACTGAACTGAACTGAACTGATGGTCAGGAAAAAAAAAATCAAAAGAGTAATATTGCTGACACATGAAAACTATATGATTTAAATTTCAGTGTGTATAAATAAAGTATTATTGGAACACAGTCATGTTTGCTTATTCATGCATTGTCTGTGGCTGCTTCCTGCTACAACAGCAGATTTGAGAAGTTGCCACAGAGACCTTAGGATCCATGAAGCCTGACATATTTACCCACCACTGATTTGACAGAGAGAGTGACACAGGCAAAAGTATGGAGGTAGAGGGGACTTCCCAAGTGACGTTAATGGTGAAGAAACTGCCTTCCAATGCAGAAGTAAGAGATGTGGATTCTGTCCCTGGGCTGGGAAGATTCCCTGGAGGAGGGCATGGCAACCCACTGCAGTATTCTTGCCTGGAGAATCTCATGGACAGAAGATCTTGGTGGGCTATAGTCCATAGGCTCTCAAAGAGTCAGACATGACTGAAGCGACTTAGCAGACATGTACACATGAAGGTAGAGATGTTTCCAAGGATATTCTTAGAGCCCTGTGGAGGGGATTAAAAAGAGGCACAATTTTCAGTTCCCTTAAGGTCACAAAGAAGACAGATGTGTAACCAACCAAAGAAAATTTTAGATTTTTTTTTTTTTTGCTGGTACTTAAACAAGGAGCTGAAGGAATAACAACAACAAAAATTATTGTATTTGCAGCTTAACTATTACTTTTTTTTAAACTTACTTTATTGTTAGTAGTAACAATATTTCAGCTTTGTCTTAATACCAGTTTATACACACAGGTATAAATTTTGCTTTATTACCAGTTGTCTTATATGTATTATTAAAACATTATTTGTTCAAGAGATGCTGCATAGAATGAGTTTTAAAAAGAAAGATTCTTTAATTTTTAAGTAGTCTGAAAGCAATGGTCTGGAGCAGCTTGGCGGGGCTGGATTTCTGCATGCGTTTCAAATGTCGAGTCTCCCAGCTCAGCTTGAGAAAGAGTGCCCTCTGAGTGCCTTTTTATTGGGTCGGTCTTCCTAGGGTGGGGAGGGGTGAACCTTCGTGCAAGCAGGGCAGGGGTGTACCAACCGTGGCACTTAGTTGACCTCAGAGGCATATTTAATAGGACCTCATCCGTAGCTGACCCAGGAGGAGAGCTGAGCAGGAAAAAAGTAGTTCTGGGTCCTTTGATTCCCATTTTTACTATCTCACTTTTGGCTTCCCCTAGTTTCACTTTTCACTTTCATGCATTGGAGAAGGAAATGGCAACCCACTCCAGTGTTCTTGCCTGGAGAATCCCAGGGACGGGGGAGCCTAGCGGGCTGCCGTCTGTGGGGTCGCACAGAGTCGGACACGACTGAAGCGACTTAGCAGCAGCAGCAGCAGCAGCAGTGACAGTACAAGCTCGTGCTCTAATGGCAAGCGGTCAAGGGCACAGGCCAGTAGTCCACAGTGCCTTGCTGAGGGGCAACATAGCACCGGTTATGGGGTTGTGTGTGCTAAGTCACTTCAGTCATGTCCAACTCTGTGCAACCCCACGGACTGTACCCCACCAGGCTCTTCTGTCTATGGGATTCTCTAGGCAAGAAAACTGGATGGGGTTGTCATACCCTCCTCCAGGGGGTCTTCCCAACCCACGGATTGAAACTTATATTCTCTCATGTCTCTGACGTCTCATCTCCTGCACTGGCAGGCAGGTTCTTTACCACTAGTGCCACCTGGGAAGGCTGTGGGCTTAGGACCCCTGGATCTGAATCCTAGCTGTGCCATGTAGCAGCTTTGTGGCTTTGAGATATTCACTTAGCTTCCATGCTTCAGTGCATTTTAACTGAGGAAAATAAAGCAGCTATCTCAGGATTATTGAGGATTAAATAAACTCACCCACGAGAACCATTTAGAACAATGCCTGGCACGTGAGTCCTTAACACTTGCTGTGATGATGATGGTGGTTATTATTATGTACTGTACTCTCTCAAAAATACCAATTCCCTGTTAACCCTTAACACTATTTTTGTGTTAAAAATTTTTTTTTCCTGGCACTACATCTTCATAAGGGAGTCTTGGTCTCTTCCTGTTACTCTCTTTTTCCCCCGAGGCCCTCCCCGCTGAATTCTGACCTCTTCCATTGTCTATTGTCTTACTTCAGTCTTATTAATTCTGACTACAGCAATCTTGCATATATATGCCCAGGCACTAACTTTTATAATCCATGCCCAGTGGAGCGATTAAACACTCTATAACAATACTATTGATGATCCATTTTCTGTTTTAGAGCATCAGTCATTTCCTTCGCAGCAGAATCAGTGACCACTACGCATTTGTTGGACTGAACTGAATTCTGTTCTTGTTCGGACAGTGATGAAGATCCCATTCTCAAAAATGTATTGCTGCTTTGCATTAGCCTAGAGCTTGAGAACTGGACAGGTATCCATTTATTTACATTCAACTTCCTGTTATCTTCTGCCTGATTGTTTTGCTCTGGAAGGCACAGTTTGGAATCTCTGGTTTCTGATTTATTCAGGGTATGTGTTATGATTGTTTAGCTAGGTAAGCCTTATCCCCAGTTTCCTGGGTGTCTTGCTTTAAATGTTTCCTTACGAGGTTCCTTATCTCTTCCTAACGAGTTTGCTACTGACTCAGCATTCTCCCTTTTCTTGCACTTAGCTGCTCATCGCTGTTTCAGAGATGCTTTCAGTGGGCTGATTTAGGATTGTAACAGAGGCTGAATGAGTGTGTTAGCTATCTATTTCTGTGTAGGAAATCAGTAGCTTGAAGCAACAGCAAATGTTTATTATCTCACAGTTTCAGTGCACCAGGAAGCTATGACTGACTTAGTTAGGTTTTATGGCTCAGGATCACTCATGATGCTGCAGTCAGGGTGTCAGCCAGGGCTTGACTGGGTTGGAGGATCCACTTCCAAGATCATGAACATGGCTGTTGACTGAGGGTTTCTGTCTTTTGCCGTGTTGGAACAGAGTTCTTCATGCAGAAGAGAAACTGGCTTCCTCCAGAGGCCACACGAATGAGCAAAAGAGTGCCTCAGATGGCTGCCACAGCTTTTATAACCTAATATTGGAGGTGGCAAATTGTTTTCTGTGTCATATTGGAAATAGAGATCAACACTGGCATAATGGAGGAGGAGGTCTTCACAAGAGTCTTATAGCAGAATGTGAGTTCCTTGGGGCCATCTTGGAGGTTGACCACCATATTCTGAAACTCTGGTCCCTAAATGACGTACATCATTTCCCCATGCAATATACATTCATTCCTCCACAGTATCTCATTAAAGCATCAGCTTGAAATCCAAAATCTTATTATTGAAATCAGGTCCAGAGAGGAAAAGTCTCCTCGGGCATAGTTCCTTAAATGCAAGTCTTCAAGTTCAGTTCCTCTTCACTTATGAAACTGAAGAAACATACAGCCAACACACAATGGGGAGACAGGAACAGGGTGACTGCTGACATTCCTTCTCAAAACAGGGGAATTAGATGACGCAAACAGCGTCACTGGTATTTCAGAAATAGCAGTTCTGGAATCCAGCT
The DNA here is from genome assembly GCF_027580195.1 of Bos mutus. NCBI lineage: Eukaryota > Metazoa > Chordata > Mammalia > Artiodactyla > Bovidae > Bos > Bos mutus. The sequence goes on along the minus strand of NC_091626.1, from coordinate 46,415,778 downwards.
GATCAAATGTTAGCTATTGCTTGATCAAGTATCAAGGTCTGGGAATAATTCGCCCTAGCTCTCAGGTCTGTCTTCTGGCTTTTGGTTTCTTTTCCTGAACCACTTTTCCTTTTTTAAAAGAAAAAAAACTTTTAATTTTAGAATAGCTCCAGGTTTACAGAAACTTGGGCAAGGCACTCATCCCCTCAAAGCCTCAGTTTCATCATCTTGCCTTTCTTCATTTGGAATGTCTTCTAATATTTTTCACCCACTTTCTTTGCCAAATCAGAAAACTCTGAATTGATTTTCCAGTCATTCTTGCCAGGGTATACTTCTTGCCCAAGTCATGCTTGATGTGGAGCTACAGTCTTCTGTCACACATCCTCTCAGCATCCTGTCATCCAAATGAACATGGTGTACTGGAATTATTTATGTTCCAGTCCCTTGTCATGGTGTATTGGAATTATTTATGTTCCAGTCCCTTGTCTGTTGTTTTTCAGCACCTTGAAGGCTGGAATCCAAATCAGTGTCTGGAAAAGAGGAGACACAAGTATTTCTTGAATAAATTGAATACATTAAAAATTAATTTTTAAATAAACATATGGTAAATGTATAGATTCTTGTAACTGTTATCACAATCAGGATACAAAACAGTTTCACCATCCCATCAAACTTCTCGTTACTATCCCTTCCTCCACCTCCTAACTCTAGCAATCGCCAGTGCATTCTCTCTCCTTACAGTTTGGCCTTTCCCTGATGCTGTGTAAATGTGAGGGTGTATGTGACCTTTTGAGACTGATTTCTTTTGCTTAGCATGATGCCTTTGCTTAGATTCATCAGAATTGTTGTGTATTTTAATAGCTCATGCCATTTTATTGCTGAGTAGTATTCCATTATATGAATGTACCCGTTTGTTTAGCCATTCACCCACTGGAGGGCACTGGGGTAATTAGTTGGAGGAGGTAATCTAGAGGATGTGACTAGCAGTTAACCCAAGAGCTAGACTGGGGTAATCAGCGGTTCCTCACTGCCCCCTGATCCCCACTGTCTGCCCTCATCCTAAAAATGTAGATTTTGCCAACTAGTCCCACAGTGGGAGCTGTTCCAAGGACACAGCCTTGAAAGAGCACGGTGTTGAGACCATCTGGACAATATATGTGACAGAATCCAGTTAAGGCCGCTATATGAACATTTAACTCCCTGGCAGGTGGATGCGGAGATTTACTTTCTTGTAGCTGCATAAGACAAAGCTTATATTTGAGTTTCCTTGCTTATTAAACCTGTCACCTACCAATCTGGAGTGGCCTGCCTCTTTCTTCAGTGTCTCCTTGCCCTCTGTGTATAAAGCCAGTTTGCAAACCAATATAATTCTATTTTTCAGTGATTATGAATAGAACTGTGATAAAAGTTCATTTAAACAGGTTTTAGGTGAATATGTTTTCATTTCTTTAGGCTAAATACTTAAGAATGGTATTTCTGCATTATCTAGTTATATATACACATGTATATAAGTCCTTCAGTAGTTACAGCAAACAGGCTTAGTTGCCCCACAGCATATGTATATATATATGTAATAGTCAGTCATGTCTAACTTTTTGTGACCCTATGGATTATAGCCCTTCAGGCCCCTCTGTCCATGGAATTCTTCAGGCAAGAATACTGGAGTGGGTTGCCATTTCCTTCTCTAGTTATATATATATATATATATATATATATATATATATATGCTTAAATTAAATTAAACATTATATATATATGTATGTTTAAATTAAAAGAGGGACTTCGCTGGTGGTCCAGTGGTTAAGCCTCTGCCTTGCAATTCAGGGGACACAGGTGCAATCCCTGGTCAGGGAAATAAGATCCCACATGCCCTAGAGCCTGTGCTCCATAGCAAGAGAAGTCCTTGTGTGCTGCAGCAAAGAGCCTGCATATCACAAAGACCCAGCACAGCCAAAAAATTTGTAAAGAAGAGCAGACTGTTTTCCAAAGTACCATATAATTTTATATTCCCACAGTAATATATCAGAAGTTTAGCTCCTGTGAATCTTTTCCAACACTTGGTATTGTCAGTATTTTGGGGAACCATTTTACTAGATGTGTAATGTAATCTCAGATGGTTTTAATTTGCTTTTCCCTAATGGTTAATGATGTTGAACATGTTTTCATGTTGCTTATTTGTTATCCATATGTTCTCTTTGTTGAAGTGTCTATTTCATTCCTTCTCCAATTTTTAAGTTGTGTTGTTTATATTATTACTGTTGAGTTTTGAGAGTTCTTTATTCTGTGTATGAGTCCTTTATTGGTTGTATATTACAAGCATTTTCTCCAGTTTGTAACCTGTCTTTCCATTATCCTAACGGCGTCTTTCATAGAACAGAATTTAAAAACTTTGAGGAAGCCCAATTTATCTTTTTTTTTTCTAATGGATAGTGCTTTTGGAATAATATCCACAAATCTTTTGTTTAAAGATTTTTTCCTATGTTTCCTTCTATATAGTTTTATATTTTACATTTGTATCCTGATCCATTTGAGTTATTTGTGTATCAGTTGTAAGGGATAGGTCAAATTCCAGTTGTTCTGGCCTTTGAAGTCATACAGAATAAATGTAATTTCTTCTACAAGAGTGTCTGGGATTACAAGTTTATTTTCACCACAGAGAGGAACAAATAGCAGATTTCACTAATATCAATGGTTTATACAAAAAAATTAGGAATAAACTTCAAAAGAGATTCCAAGACCTCTGTAAAGAAAACTTCAAATTATTTTTGAGGATTTAAGAAAAATAGAAACAAATGGAGAAGTATACAATGAGAAAGCAATATAGTAAAAATGTTGATTCCATCAAATTAATCATGATATGCAATGTCATTCAAACTCCAGTAATTTTATGTTTCAGAGGGGATATTTTATAGATAGGACCTTCCAGGAAGCTGACTGAGCCTGAGGTTAGTGTTCAAGGCATTTGTTTGGGAATGCCCAGGTGGCTCAGTGGTAAAGAATCTGCCTGTCAATGCAGGAGACACAGGAGACTCAAGTTCAGTTCATGGATGGGAAAGATCCCCTGGAGGAGGAAACGGCAATCCACTCCAGTATTCTTGCCTGGAAAATCCTATGGACAGAGGAGCCTCGTGGGCTTCAGTCCATGGGGCTGCAAAGAGTCAGACACGACTGAGCAACCGAGCATACTTAGATACACATGGACAGGGGAAGGAGGAGTGGAAGAAGCAGGGCTGCACAGAAGTCGGTCTGCAGATCAGTCCCAAAGCAGGCTTCCCCTGTCCCCACTGGGGAGCCCTGGAACTACCTTGAGTCCAAATTTACAAAACAGTGACAACCTAGGAAAAAGATCTGTGTCATCAAAGGCAAAAGGTGACTATATCTACTTTAACAAGATTTGTTACAAATCAATATTGAATATGCAAATACTCCAATAGAACATCCAAGAGTCTAAGATAAAGAAGAATGACTAATAGATATATGAGAAGAGCACATATATGAGGAGAGAACTTTGCAATCTCACCAGTGAGGAAAAAACAAAGAATTCAAACATTTTTCTTTTTGACCCTTAAGATAAGAGTAAGGAGGTTGCTGTCCTAGAATGATGAGAGTGGGGACTGTCATATAGGTAGTGAAAGGGTCAAGAAGTGCAAAGTTTTCGAGCTGCTATTTGGCAATATTTATCTAAAGTTTTGACCCAATAATGCTACTGATAGGAATTTATCTTAAGAAAACAAGAAAAAAAATATGGTATATACTTTTACTCTGTGCTGTAAGGATAATGAGTTTATAAATATATATATATAGGTCAACAACTATACTATACTCTCATTAATATGGTAATACATATCTAAATTATCCTAGAAAGTTGCTTAGGTTTTTTATTTAGTGAAAAAAGGTATGCATAGTGACACATTTTTGTAAATATAGTTTTAGGTATAATAATTTGGATAGATATATCTAGAATGTTAGCAATACTCATCTTTACATGGTAGGATCTTCCTCTTTTTGCTAAACTTTATATTCTTATTTTTCTACTATTAATGTGTATGTCTTGTGCATGTCTTCTCTGGTGGCTCAGATGGTAAAGAATCTGCCTGCAATGTGGGAGACCTGGGTTGAATTTGTGGGTTGGGAAGATCCCCTGGAGGAGGGATTGCCACCCACTCCATGGAGAATCCCCATGGATAGAGGAGCCTGGAGGCCTATAGTCAATGGGGTTGCAAAGAGCTGGACACAACTGAGCGACTAAGCACATCACAGCATACTTGTGTATTACAAATTTTGGTACTTGATGTCCAAGTTTTGAGTAGATTTTCTTAAATATGAAGTCTTGAAAATAGAAAACAGCAGTCACATTCCTTGCAGGACATCTAAAATTTCTATAAAATGTGTTTAGACTGGCTTCATTTTTCTCTTGGTTTAAGTTTAGTTCATTTTTGAAATTTCAACTTGGATCACTTTTTTGCATGGTCCTGTATGTGCCTGTTTGCTCCCTGTACCCAGAAAACTTGCCCTTTCATTTGGCAAGTAAAGCAGCCAGAGAACAAAGTTACCAATGTAATTTGAGTAGGTGAGGATCAGAATGAATTAGGCTGCAGGAAGTGGTTTGGGACTGGTTTTCAAGATCTGTACTTTTTTTTTAGTCTTTTGTATTCAGCGAAGATTGAAAGCTCAAGTGGGAGAGGAAGGCTTTCAGGTTCTCAGATTTTTTAAAATGCAGGTCTCGGAGGCCTGAGCCTGACTTTCCTCAGCATGACAGGAAAAGAATTTGGTGGAAAAAGCAAGCAAATCGCCTTGGCTGAGGTATTATCCCTGTGGTCCCTCCCATCTCCTGAAGTGTCCTGGGTTTTCTCTGCTCTTCTCTGTCAAACACCCCTCTGCCTTTTCTCTACATCTCTCTCCTCCAAACTCCGCAAACTGCCAGTGTCCTTGAATTAGGACATCTTCCCAAAGAAAGTAGAATTGCCTAGGTAAGTAAGGAGAGAAAATGAGAATTCATTTTCCAGTTTTCAGGGGTTGTTTTTAGTGAGACAAGTACTCAAGGCTTGTGCCAAGTTTGGGTGTGTGTTGCTTTGTTTTGTTTTTGTACATACTTGCATTGCCCTAATGCCATATCTGGAGAAGGAAATGGCAACCCACTCCAGTACTCTTGCCAGGAAAATCCCATGGACAGAGGAGCCTGGAAGGCTATAGTTCTTGGGGTCCCAAAAGAGTCTGACACGACTTAGCAACTAAACAAACAAGCAATGCCCTATCTTTCTTACATCGTTCACCTATTGCTCCACGTCAAACCATCTACACACTGGTCTCATCCTCAGAAGCTTTCTAGTTGGGGTAGTGTGTGCGTGTGCTCATTTGCTTCTGTCATGTCCGACTCTTGTGACCCTGTGGACCATAGCCTGCCAGTCTCCTCTGTCCATGGGATTTTCCCAGGTAAGATCACTGGAGTAGGGTGTCATTTCCTCCTCCAGGGGATCTTCCTGACCCAGGGATAGAAGCCACTTTTCCTGTGTCTTCTGCATTGCAGGTGGATTCTTTACTGCTAAGCCACCAGGGAAGCCCCAGTTGGATAGCAGTCATTAGCAAAGACAAGGGAAGAATGAGATATATGTGGTAGTGTTATCGTGAAAGTGAGTGGGAGATGGTCTGAATATCTATGTTCTGTTGGGTTGTCAGGATACCTATAGATATTCCCATTCTCTTAGGATTCATTCATTCACCCTTTCATTTATTCATTCATCCCCTAAACATGAACATAGTTACTATAATATTAGACACTCTACCAGGTCCATGTTCAATTGCTAAGTCGTGTCTGACTCTGTGACCCCATGGACTGTAGCATGCCAGATTCCTCTGTCCTCCACTATCTGTTGGAGTTTGCTCAAATTCATGTCCGTTGAGTCGATTGTTCTCCCACCCTGCTCACCACCAGGTCAATGGCGGTAAGTGGATAAATCTACTTCCAGCTCTCAAGTAGTTCATAGTCTAGAGCCAAGACTCCCAAATCTGTGTGCTCAAAATCACTTGAAGACTTGTACGAATACAGATTTCTGGACCCCGTCTCAAACTTTGTCAATCTAAATTCCAAGGGAAAGGTTCAGAGACTGGTGTTTTAACCAAAATTTCCAGAAAATTCTGTTCCATTACCACTGGCCTGAGTACCAAAGTTAGGAACTCATTAGTAAAAGTTCATGCAGAAAGAAAAATAATAATAATTAGAACTGAATGGCAGTACAATTGTCAGGCCAGCCAACTCTTCCTCTCTTCTCTCCTTCCTACCATTTTTCCTTCTGTGAGTATTTGAGGGAAGGGTGGCTGTTTGGTTTTCTATTGCTATAATAAGCTATCCCCAGCTTAGTGTCTTACAACAACAATTTCTTATTTCTCATGGTTCTGTGGGTTGACTGAGATCAGCTGGGTGGTTCTTCTGTTCCACATGATGTAGCTGAGGTCACTCAGGGGGCTGCATTTGGGAGGGAGCTCCACTGAAGCTGAAATATCCATGATGGTGGACATCTCACCCTCTGAGAGCCCCTCTCCACGTGGTCTCTCATGATTCAGTAATCTAGTGCCGTCCTCTTTACCACTTTTGCTGCTGACTTCCAAAAGAGAAAAGCTGATGCTGATACTTCTTTTAAGGCATGGGCTCAGAAGTTTCAGAGGATTGATTCTGTTTCATTCCGTGCATTCTGTGGTCAAAGCAAGACACAGGGTGAGTGCAGGTTCAAGGAGAAAGAAATAGACTCACCTATCAATGAGAGAACCAGGGAAGAATTTGTGGTCCTTTTTCGTCTACCATAGATAAAAAAAAAGTCCATGAGAATTTTCCTGCTGATTTATAAGGCCTATATACCCACTGACAGCATGATGACTTCAGGCTAGGGGTTTCGGATGCAGTTTTAGTCAGTCAACATAGACCAAGACCTTGGCTAGTTGTATGAGTGGCCATAAATGAACAATAAAATTTAATAAGAACAGGCTGTAAATATAAGATGGGTCGCTCCATTGTGACGACATAAAAAAAAAAAAGAACTAAAGATAAATAATGGACAAACAAGCATGGGAATGTAAATAAGTCCAATCTTTTTGTCAAAAAAGGTTAGCATGATACTGGATATATCTAGAAATTCTAAAGTGTGGTAAGACCTTGACTGGATATCATCTTCAGTTTTAGGCAGCCTGTATGATGAAGAGTCAAGAATTGTTCCGGCTAGAAATAGACATGATTCTTTACTTTCTCTGTCATGTCCTGAGTCCTAGACTTGATTAGGGAATTCAGGTTAGCCTGTGCTCTGGGCAATGAGCAGTTTGGATGGGAGGAGGGAGAGGTGGTGGGGTGCCAGGCCATCAGCCACCTGTTGACTCTGTGCAACCAGGACTTAGGATGTAAATTAAGCCCTGTTCCTTCTCTGGTCCACCCTCCTCTGGCTACTTCAGTTACTCAGAGTAAAGCCAGGGTCCTTGCAGGAGCCTCCAAGTCTCCTAGTTTGGCCTCCGTATCTGACTTCATCTTCTACAGATATTCTCCTTTCCCATTCCATTCCCATCAGAGCAGCCTTTGTGCTCTTTCTTGGAGAGGCCAACACACCCCTGCCACTAGGCCTTTGCACTCAGTTTTCCTTCTGCCGGGGATGCCCCTCCTGCAGATCCCTGCAGAGCTCACAGCCTCTCTCCTCTGGTGCTGCCTATATTCAGGTCATTACTTTACATAAGGGAGTCAGTCCCCCTGTCCCCTCAAACTTCATATCCACATTACCATGTGTTTTTTTTTCCCCTCCCTGCACATGTGGGCATTTGACATGCATTTACTTCATTTTTTATTATCTTACTTTGTCTATTTGCATATTAGCTTCAAGAAAACAACAAGCCTTTTTTGTCTCCTGCTATATCTTCAGTGGCCCCAGCAGTGCCTGGCACCTTCTAGCTATTCAGAAAGGGTTTCTTAAATACATGGGTGAATTTCCTTATACACCTTAATAAACTGAATGCAAAGCTTACCATGAATGCTTATTGAATTGACTTGTTGAACCATTAAACTCAGGAGACCTGGCTTTAAGTCCCTGTTCTCTGTGACTTTGGGAAAGTGTTTAGCCTCTCCATGTCTCATCAGACATCTCCATACAACTCAAAATTTAATGGAATCCTAGATTGGAAAAGTATTTTGGAAGGAAAACCGCCAATGGCCCTGTATTATTCTTTGAGGGTCTTGCCTGGTGCCCAAGGCAAGAGAATTGCAGCCCACTCTCTCAGTTTAACTTTTTTTGTATCCTGTTGGTGGGGAGGGATACTGTCGACCCCAGCCACTGTTAATACATGAGGAGGTGAGGGATTCTTAGAGGGGAGGGGAGGATGGGGCATTAGACACAGGGAGATGTGGATTTTATCACTGTCAGAGTCGGTTGGAATACATATCAAGAATTCTTGGGCAGGGCTTTATTAGGGTTTTGAATCCCATTTCTGGTGGAAATGGTGATTATTTTCTAAAATTCTCATGAAGATAGCAGGACCATGGACTTAAGTGTCATACTGTGTGCATGCTAAGTCGCTTCAGTCGTGTCCAACTCTGTGACCTTTTCAACTGTAACCCACCAGGCTCCTCTGTCCACGGGATTCTCCAGGCTAGAATACTGGAGTGGGTTACTGTGCCCTCCTTCAGGGGATCATCCCAACCCAGGGTTTGAACATGTATCTCCTTCATCTCCTGCATTGCAGGTGGGTTCTTTATCGCTGAGCCACCAGGGATGCCCTTAGGTATCACATTACCTAGATTTGAATTTCACTTCAGTTTTTAACTGTGAGACCATAGGCAAATTTTTAATCTTTTAAAATCCCAGTTTCACCTTCTGTACTATCTACTTTGCCAGGCCATTATGAAGATTAGACGAAATGTTCCATGCAAAGTGACTGGAATGTTTACATGTTTATTAGTATTATCTGCAATACTATTATGATTAGGAATAGCAGTAGAGTAGTAATAGTCATCTCATATCTACCACTTAAATCCTCTGAGTCTCATTTTCTATTCAATAAAATGGGATGGTAATCCACATTACACGGCTGTTATTATACCTTGCCTTCAAAGCCAAATGATGACATATGTCACAGAATTTTATAAATGTGTAAACTTTATCCAGATGTTAGTTTTTACTGAATATTACGATTCAGCTACTATCTCTGGCTCCAGGAATCCACCTCCATCTCCCCTCCCTCATGCAACACAAATGCTGGTCCCTCACCTCTGGCTTTGGCCCCACAATCCCCAGTCCTTCCAGTTGAGAGTCAGATAATCCTCTGGACTGGAGGGGGACCAAGAACATATGTCCCAGATGCAGAATAAATACAGGCCTTTCTTTTGTCAAGTTTCCAGGAGGGACCTTAGAGGCCATGATGGAAGGACCTACTTTAAGAGCTACCACTGCAGACCTATCTGAGGGTTGTCAAAACTGTCAATAAAGAAGGTTGTCAAGCTTCTCTCCCTGAGGTTTTTAAGTATGAGTCTTGCCTGAAGAAGGAGTCGGAATGAGATGACCTCTCAAGATCATATCTCATTAATATTCCCTGTCACTTCCCAAGTTTATGTAGCCTCTCTTTTAGAAAGTAAGGCCCTTCAGTAATTAAACATCTGAAGGAACTAGGCATTCATTATCTGAGTATTAATTCTGAAGGCAGATCAGGGGATTCTGTGGTTTCAAATCATTTTGGTAAATGGTCATTTGATTATTATCCAACTGATGGGATTATAAAGGGATCTTTGAACTCTATCTTTGTTCACGGCCCTGTTCTTAGAATTTCTATATATAAAGGTCTTCGATTAACTTGCTGTAAGGCTGCTCTGTTGAATTTTCTTTGTAGACATGCCTGCTCCCTCTGTGATGTAGGGAGCTCCTTAGGGGGGAGATATTTGTCTTGTCCTTGTGTGTCTCTCATCGCCTGTCACTACACAGGGTATCAGTAATACGAAGTAAACATTTTGTTTTCAATAAACAAATGAATAAAACTGCACAGGACCTAGTCGATTGATTGTGCTCAAATTTGGGATGACTACTAAAATATTTCAGCATACTTCTTAGATTTGGTTTGTGGTTATCTGTTATCTGTAAACAAAGTAATTGACAAACATTTTCAATGTTTGTATACTTTCCTGATAATTCTGAATTCATTCTAATGACATTAAGTACATTTCTGAAGTTTGCAATAGTCATTACAGCATGGGAGCTTTATCCACAGAAGATAGGATAAGACTGTCTTTCTGCAGCATCCAGCAAATGGGGCAGAAGAAGGTCCCTAGACATGTTAACAGTGAAAGCGGATAAATTCATGTTCCAGACCCATGCCATTTGCTTTGTCATCTGGTTAAAATGAAAATATCTGGCAAAAAATTGACTTGATAAGTATAGATCCATTGTTCTGAGCCAGGAGTTTCTTGAAGGAGGTGATAGATTGAAGTCATGAGATTTGAGTTTATTTGATGCTGGGGACTCTGGTTTCTTTGTGGGTATCATGGGGGTAGAGAGGGGGAAACTCTGATGTTCTATGACTCAGAGCCCACCCACTGGATAGTGGAAATAGCAGGAACTTTATGGCTCTGACTGAATTCCTTGAGACCAGAGTGTCTCACAGCACCTAATGTGTGAGACATGGCAAGGGGTATTTATTGCCTCATGGGTTCCTGGCTGCAAGTGATGGTGGTTTGGGCACTTTTTTTAAGGATAGATGGAACTGGGTTCTTTCCTCAGACTTGCTGCCCATTAATCTTATTATTCTATGTACGTGTGAACATTTCTCAGTTATCGTAAAATCTTAATATTTACATTTCACTGAAAAATGGAAATAAAAATAGTGCCCACAGTATAGGGCTGTTGAAAAGGACTGAAATGATGAGGTATGTAAAATGATGTAAGAAACACCTGATAGCAAGGGCTAAAAATTAATAGTCACTAATGTGGTGGTGATGGATGGAAATGATGACAACTATGATGGTTAACTGAAAGAGACAAGGGTGTCAGTTTCCTTATTGGCGCCTTAGACTGCCAAGAGGATTAAATGAGTTAATATTTGTAAAGGGGTCAGCAGAATTCCTGGTACACTCTAATTGCTATTAAAGTATTCATGTTTTAAAGAAAAATACATGAGTTTCCCATACTCTCCAATGTAGGTCCAGCTTCCACTGCATGAAACTGGCAGAGAAGGAAGGTGTTTGCTGCCATTAAGACCTGTTCTGGGCAATGCTGTTCGGTTTCATGATGAAGAAGGAACCATTCATCCCCTCCTAGATGTGCTTTTGCCCGTAAACAACAGGTGCTCTGCCAGAGTACACCAAACACTTTTTTTCTTTTCCTTTTTCCTCACACTCCCCCTCCTTTTCTTTTTTCCCCCTCTCTTTTTGGTTTGTATTCAAGTAACTTTCCCTCTGCTGTGATCTTCCCCCACTCATCTGCTCTTATCCCTCCTTTGCTGCTAAGCCGTGTGAGTCACGAGGACCACGCCGACAGAGGTGCAACTGTTCTTTGGCAGTCAAAGGGCTTCTCATGCCCTGCTCCCAGTCACACGGCAATGCTGCAAATGCCAGCTCAAATGCCAGCACAAAGCCGGACCCCTTTTCATCTCTCCCCTTTGAAGAGCTTCTTTGTGGGGGTCTCCTCATGAATACTGTCTTGAGATAGAGTGCATGCTCACCCATTTGTTTTGCTTTTCTTTCTCATTCCTTGGACTCTGAGAGAAAACTCCTGCTACATCAGAGGGAGCCTCGCATGGAACTGCAGCTCTCTCTTGAGTTAGAGATGAGGTGATTTCACTGAAGGCTGATTTGTCACACCCACTGTCTTATGCAGAAGACCTCATCTGCTTAGATTTCATTTGCACCTTCCGGGTAACTCAGGTGACCCCCCAAAGATTATGGTGTGTGTGTGTGTGTGTGTGTGTTTAGTCACTCAGTCATCTCTGTTTGCAACCCCATGGACTGTAGCTCACTAGACTCCTCTGTCCATGGATTTCCCAGGCAAGAATACTGGAGTGGGTTGCCATGCCCTCCTCCAAAGGACCTTTCTGACCCAGGGATGGAACCCACGTCTCCTGTGTCTCCTGCACTGCAGGTGGATTCTTTTTTTTTTTTCCTTCTCTTTATATTTGATTTCATTTTCCTTTTTTTTTTTGCTCGTATTGCTATTTTATTATAATAGTTATCCATAGATACTTGTGGTTAGTTTACATATATCATGACAATGTCTACAATAGTATAACATTTTTATTTTGTGTCCTCACTACTTAGAAATTAGTTTTTTTTCCCCTTCTTTTTTTTTTTAAATTGTATTTTATTTTTAAACTTTACAATATTGTATTGGTTTTGCCAAACATTGAAATGAATCCGCCACAGGTATACATGTGTTCCCCATCCTGAACCCTCCTCCCTCCTCCCTCCCCATACCATCCCTCTGGGTCGTCCCAGTGCACCAGCCCCAAGCATCCAGTATTGTGCATCGAACCTGGACTGGCGACTCATTCCATAAGCCCCTACATTTGTCTTTAAAATCAATGGATTTTCTCATGTGAAATTTGTGAATCTGGATTAGCTTTGTCACATCAGATTTTTGTGTTTTAAATGTTTTAAGCTGGTTTGCTGTGAAGCATAGTGAATAGCCTAGGCTCAGACTTATTTAGAGAGCATGTTGGATTCTGGGAATAGCCCCAGCCGCTAGTCTTTCTGTTGGAGCTTTTGTAAAGAGCTTTTTTCCGCTCATAAGTAAACACTTGAAAATGAGATTAAGATTCCTTCTAAGCCTCAGCATTTAACTAACCATTTTTAGTTACTTACTGTTTACACTCAGTCTAAATGGCCTAACGTAGATGTAATAATGTGGGAGGAATTGACTGTCTCCATTTCTGCTTCTCTACATCTTACCCCCAGCCCGTATTGAGAACTGGTACTGAGCATCTACTGCATGTATACACGTAACATATAGTGTCCCTAACTGTTTTGAGAACTCTTTAAAGTGTTATTATCCTAAGTTCGCAGGTAAAGAAACTGAGGTTCAAAAGAATCAGTAACTTGACCTAATATGGCAGATTATAGTTCATAATATGGCTACAGCAGTATTTCTTTGTCCAGAAATGCCTTGCTGAGAATCTTGCCACTATGCCATCCAGAGGTGAAGTCCGTTTTCTCTGCCCTTTAAACCTGTGGGCCTTTGTGATTGCCTCAAGAAGTAGAATGTTGTAAAGATTTTGCATGACTTCTCAGGTTGGGTCAATGAAAGGGGTGTTTTTCTGTCTAGCTCTTTGTTTCTCTTCAGGAATGCTCATCATCAGAACCCAGCTATCATGTTGTGAGAAAGCTCAGGCCACGTGGAGAGGCCACATGTAGATGTTCCAGCAGACAGCCTTGGCTAAGGTCCCAGCCAACAGCTAGCACCAGTTGCCAAGCCTTCTAATGATTGCACCCATTCTCCAAGCCTCAAGCCACCCCTGCTTATGTCTAACGGAGCAGAGATAAGCTGACCCTGCCAAGTCCTGTCCCAGTTGCGGACTTAAGGCAAAATAAACATTGTTGTACTAAGGTACTGAGTTTCAGGGTGGTATGTGACATAGCAATAAAACCAAAACACTGAGCATGTATAGCTACCCTGTGGATGATCCAGCATTTGAATTCAAATCTGTATGACTACACCACTGTAGGCTGGTTCCATTGTCCTAGATCCTTATTCTCCTAAATCTCATTTCTCAAGTAACTCTCCTCCTCCATAGCCCTCTTTTAGCCTGGAACCCAGAGCCATTCAGCCTCTGCTTGTCTCGGTGTGCTCATTGCTATTAGGCCCCTAATTAACATCTGTAGTTATTAATAGACAGATGCCTGAACATCCATCTTCACACTCCAGATGGATACCTGTCTTAAGAACTCAGGAGAGCTTTCCACATTAGAGTGCAGCTTTCATCAGTGTTTCCTAAGAGTATAATGATGCATCTTCACAACAGCCAATGTCGTGTAGTGATGAGTGGACAGGTTCTAAAACTTGAATGTCTCAGTTCAAATTCTACCTCCTTCATTTACCAACTGTTTGGTTTCAGGCATTTGTTTAACTTCTCTAAATCCTGGTTTTCCCATCTATAAAATGGAGCTACTAATAGTCCCTTCCTCATAGAGTTTCTATAATGAATTCATGAACCAAGGAATTAAATCTTTAGTGCAGTGGTTGCTATATGAACTCTTAGTATTTGATCGCACATCTTTTTTTTTTTTTCCCTACTCAGGTCATTGGAGAGGAAAAGTGTCTCCTGGTGGCGGTTCTTCCTTTGTGGTCTTATACAGCCCACTTTTGGTTTAGGTAGAAAGTGGGGCAGATTCTGCTGGGCATGCATCTCCCAGTGGGAAGGAACCCGTTCCAGGGTGGCCAGAGACTTTGATATCGAAGGTTCAGCCTTGCTTTTAGCCACATCAGCTGTTCTGCCAAATGAGAACTTTTGATTTCACTGTTAATTGTTTGTAATGTGTGTGAATAGATGTGTGAACCAAAATTTATTTTGGAAGACACTTGAGAAAATTGGGTATTCTCCATGAGGACTCAGGGGAGCCAATGGACAGACAGCATAAGAGGCTGGGGAAATCTTTCTGTCTTAACAACAGACAAGAGAGAAATGTTAACAATTGAATGGGATATGGTAGAAGCTGAAACAGCGTCAGTGACCACACAGGGCAAAACTGTAGAAGATATTTAATCCAACCTCCTCACTTACAGATAAAGTCCAAGGTAAAGCAATTGTCCTGAGATGGTACCCTTGGCATGGACTTTAAGAACCTACGACTTGGGATTTTTCTGGTGATCCAGTGGCTGACTCTGCACTCCCAATGCAGGGGACCCAGGTTTGATCCCTGGTCAGGGAACTAGATCTCACATGCTGCAACTAAGATCTGGCACAGTAAAATAAATTTTTTTTTTTTTTTTAAAAAGGAACCTGTGGTTTGCTCACCTTGTGTCCTTGATCACCAAGAATTTGTTGTTGTTGCTCAGTCACTAAGTTGTGTCCGACTCTTTGCAGCCCCATGGACTGCAGCATGCCAGGCCTCCTTATCTCTCACTATCTCTCAGAGTTTGCCTAAGCTCATATTCCTTTTTCTTTGGGGTCCATTAATTAATTTAGATTGTTCTGATAAAATGACTTGGATTTTCTATTATCACAATTAACTTCCTGTTCATTTTCTTTTGTTTGAAGGAAACAAATGAGGTAGACAGGTAGCTGTGAGAAAGCAATGTATATTTAGAAGTGCCATTTTCTGAAACTAGCCAAGTGTCAGAAATTGTAGTAAACATATAATTATCCACTCTGTCTCATGGATGAGGAGCCCTATTGGTATGATGGCTAAATTAGTTTTATGATATTGTTTCTGGCTTCAGTTCAGCTGAATCCAGGGACCCCGGGAGGCACACAAACTCTCTACCATCTCTATTTTTGGGACCTATCCTTGCTGTGTGGAAAGAAATGTAATATCAACATGAAATGTAAATTGAAAAGCTTGCCTTGGCCCTTTGTGTACCGCCCAGCTTTTTCTATCAGTTCCTTGATTTCTATCACTTGTCTGCCATGCTCTTGAAGTCTTTGCTGTCTCAGTGTGCTGTTTAGATGCTTAATGTCTCCTCTGTTGAGGCCTGTTCCCTCAGAGCTGGTGTTAATGAGGTCCCAAGAAGTAGCACACATTTTGCAGCACAATTTCAGTTGCCCAAAGAGATGGATGTTATGAAGCAGGCAAAAGGGCTCCCTCAAGTCGGCTTGGAGAACGAGACCACGAGGAGCCCTGAGTGGAATTCAGTCAGGTGATGCTGTGGAGTAGGGGAGCGGGGAGTGATCCCTTTGACAGGAAGACAAATTGAAAGGGAAAGAAAATCAGAAGACAAATGCCAGTTTTCAAAAAGAGGGCTGGGAATAGAGGGGCACTGCATTTTATCAAATTGAGGCTCCACACTGCAATGGTTTTCTAATATTCCCGGGGTGGGGAGAAGATTTCTATCTGACATTGGACAGGGTCCTGATTTTAAGGTAATCTCCTGAGGAAGGAAAAGTCCCTGAGTAGCATTTGGGTGCCAGGATTAATCTCACTTCTGATGATAACCCTGTTTAGGTGGTTACAAAAATGCACAGATAGCTGGTGATTATGCCTCCTTCCTTATCCTGTCAGCTTGCATTAAATGGCAGCTCTTTGCAGATAAAAATTTTGGAATTGTATTTCACCTTGTGTGCATGCAAACCACACTCAGACATACACATGCACAGAAATCTGAGCACTGGAGGAAGTTTTAGATGAAGGTGTCCTTGTTATCTTCTTAAAAGTAAAAATTGCACTGTCGAAAAGATACATAGCACATCTGAGGGTTCTTTGAAACATTTTGCCTCTCTGCCTCCATGTTCTATGCATTTCTAAGCAGGGAGACTTTAGGCAACTGTAGGAAAAAGGAAAACCTACCACAGGCTTTTAGGGTTTAGCCAATGAAGTGACATTCTCCTTGGGCAATTCTGAAGTCAGTGATTCTCCGTTTGATTCAAGTATAGCCTAATAATTGGGGAATTTAGCCAAACGGGTGTAAAATTCTGGATGCTGCATTTACTCAGCATTTAGGACCTTCGGCGTTTTCATTAACATTTTGGAAGTTCAGTTTCTGCAACTGAAAAATGGAGATACTGAACATTGTTTGATGGGGCTGTAGGACTTATGGGATAATGTATGTAACTGTGTTGCATAGTGCTTGCCAGATAACAAGGGCTCAGTAATTGTTATCAATTTATAACAACAGCAACAACATCAACAGCCTGAAGTACTGGCTGTGGTGGCACACATGAGAAAGCAGTTTGGAAGATGAAACATGGGATTATGCACTATTAGCAAGAAAGAGGCATCAGAGAATGAGCTTCACCCAAAGCAATCTGATTTGGAATGTAAGGCTAAGTTCTTAGGGAGAAGGATTTCATAGATGGGTTTACATAAATGCACTTTTATAATATACAAGGTGACTGATTGTATTCGATAACTTATCTTTTCAAAATGCCTGTAGAGGAAGGGTGGACAGTAGATAGGGTGGGAATTATTGTCTCTTTATTGTTAATGAGGACCTGAGAGAGAGAAGGTGCATCCTTCCCAGGGCTCTTGGACCTGAAGCAGAGTTATATGTACTGAAGTGGGGATGGCAGGGTACACACAGCCTCCCCTGCTATGACATCCCATACAGAATGGTACATTTATAACCACAGAGGTACATGGACACATCATTATCACCCAGAGTCCATAGGTAATCCTAGGGTTCACTCAGACTTTTGCATTCTAGGAGTTTGGACAAATATGATGACATGTATCCGCTTTTATAGAGTCATACAGGATAGTTTCATTGCTCCAGAAGTCTTCTGTGCTCTGTCTATTCATCCCTCCTTTCACCATAATCCCTAATCTTTTTTATAGTTTCCATAGTTTTAGCTTTCCAAGAAAGCTGTATAGTTGGAATCATACAACATACAGCCATTTCAGATTGGCCTCTTTCACTTCAGTTCAGTCGCTCCGTCATGTCTGACTCTCTGCAACCCCATGGACTGCAGCATGCCAGGCTTCCCTGTCTATCACCAACTCCTGGTGCTTGCTCAACCTCATGTCCATTGAGTCAGTGATGCCATCCAACCATCTCATCCTCTGTCGTCCCTTCTCCTTCTGCCTTCAATCTTTCCTAACACCAGGGTCTTTTCCAATGAGTCAGTTCTTTGCATCCTGTGGCCAAAGTATTGGATTTTCAGCTTCGGCATCAGTCCTTCCAATGAATTTTCAGGACTAGTTTCCTTTAGGATTGACAGTTTGATCTCCTTGCAGCCCAAGGGACTCTCAAGAGTCTTCTCAATACCATAGTTCAAAAGCATCAATTCTTTGGCACTCAGCTTTATTGTCCAACTCTCACATCCATACATGACAACTGGAATATGCATTTAGGTTTCCTCCATGTATTTTTATATTTTGGTAGCTCATTTCTTTTCAATGCTGAGTAATATACCATTGTCTAGATGTACCACAGTTTGTTTATCCAGTCGCCTACTGAGAGACCTCTTGGTTGCTTCCAAATTTTGGCAATCATGAATAAAGCTGCTATAAACAATTATGTGCACATAAAATTTCAGCTCATTTAGGTAAATACCAAGAAGCATCATTGCTGCATCATATGCTAAAAATATGCTTAGTTTTCTAAGAAACTGCTAAAGTGTCTGCCAAAGTGGTTGTACCTACTGTATTCCCACAAGCAGTGAATGAGAGAGAGTTCCTGTTGATCTACATTCTTGCTGGTATTTAGTATTGTCAGTGTTCTGGATTTTAGTGTGTAGTGGTATCTTGCTGTTGTTTTAATTTGCATTTCCCTAATGACGTGTGGTGTGGAACACCTTTTCATGCTTATTTGTATCTGTGTATCTTCTCAGTGAACTCCGGGAGTTGGTGATGGACAGGGAGGCCTGGCGTGCTGCGATTCATGGGGTCGCAAAGAGTCGGACACAACTCAGCGACTGATCTGATTTGATCTGATCTTCTTTGGTGAGATGTGTATTCAGGACTTTTGCCTATTTTAGCTGGATTGTTTGTTTTCTTATTGTTGAGCATTAAGAGTTCTTTTTACATTTTGGATAACAGTCCTTTTTATCAGGTATATCTTTTGCAAATATTTCTCTCAGTCTGTGGCTTGTCTTCTCATTCTCTTGACAGTGTCTTTTTCAGAGCAGAAGTCTTTAATTTTAATAAAGTCTAGCTTATCAATTATTTCTTGCATGGATTGTGCTTTTGGTGTTGTATCTAAAAAGTCATTGCCATACCCAAGGTCATCTAGGAATCTTATAGTTTTGTGTTTTACATTTAGGTCTATATTTTTTTTTTTTTTTTGAGTTAATTTTTGTGAATGGTTTAAGGTCTGTGTCCAGATTCATTTTTTGGCATGGATGTTTACATCTTACTTTTGGTATGAATATTTTATCACTAAAAAAGACAAATGTAGAGGCTTATGAGGGTTCTTAATCGTTTCATTTTACAATGTTTACTTTTATTGCTTATCAGGCTAACCAATAACCACATTGGGTTCAAACTACTGTAAACATCTGAGTAGGTTTAGTGTTTTTGTCTCCTTCCCCACTCCTCCCACCTACCACTTTGGGCACATTAGATTAAATTTCAGCCCTGGGCCAATCTATCAAAGAAACAAGAAATGTCTCTTTGACATATTTGCCAGCGGCTGAGGTTTGAAACCAGGTGGGTATTCTTATACAGAAGCAATTTCTCCCCATCGAAGAGACAGAAGCACTGGATTGCCCAGCCCAAACCTTTGCTTAGTATACATGACTTTCTCTGATAGGAAAAAAGTCTTTTAATAAATATGCTCAACAATTTGCCGAATTCTTGAGAAACTTAAGGAAACTAAGAAGACAACAATTTTCTGCTCGGGAACGAAAATCGCATCCAGATACAACTGTGCTTTCACTGATATTAAAACTGTATGGTAATGGTTTTAATATGGTGATCAACAGCCTAAATAGACAGTATGCGACTGGGGATAGAGTGATAAGAGAAGGGGAAGGACTGTTTCTTTGAGAACCTCATAGCACACTCGTTGGCACAGCTATCTCTAATCAGAGGTGAGTCCCGGGCTCAATTGCTACTCGAACGTGAAAGATAAGGAGTGGCTCACAGTTGCTTTGACTCATCACTTGGAGCCTGGGATGGGGAAAGGGAACCCACCTCTGTTTCCTTCATGCTCTCATGCCTTTGCTATTCCACTGAAGGAAAAATCAATATCTAACACAGAGAGCGAATCTACCCGCACCGTGAGGCAGTGTTTCTCTCATGCCTGCCCGAAGAAGATATATTTTGCAGGCTGTGGCCAAGAAGTGCAATGACTGCCGCTGGCTTGTGGATTTTCTATGCAAAGGAGATTATTTTTGCAGTAGGGTCCGTATGGAGTGCCTTCTTTTCCTCTTCCCCTCTTGTCATGTTCCCACCTTTTTATTAAACCGGAACCCCTTCCCAGGGGATCACCTTCGAACTCTTTCCAAATCAGCCTAGGGATCCAGGTTGAAGCCCAGAGTGGTGGCAAGTGGCCCAGGTTTTAAAAGCTGACATTCCCTCTTGGCTCTCATGTTATGGTGAATCTAGGTCACAGACACCCAAGATAGGCTGCTCAAGTGTGGTGGGAAGAGATGTATTTTTGCCTTGAGGTTTTAAGGCACTTATTTCCAACAGAAGCTTAGAAAATTCTCTGAGCAAGAAAGCAGGGTGGGAATTAGTAGGAACTACAGCCAGCAATATCCGCACCCCTCCCCCAAAAAGCTGCTCCTTCCTGGGCAACTGCTCTTATCTTTGCTGTGTTAATCAGTGATTCCCTTTCCATTAGAAATATTTTAAAAAGTTACTTTGAGCTTTCCATATTGATTAATGTCTAACACCACACATATACATTAAGTTTCAGATTTAACAAGTAAGGAAGCTTCATAGCTTTGCATACTAGTCAATGAAATGATCAACTTGATGGATTGGTCAATGAATGTTTAAACATTTTTCTCCTTTAGACTAATAATAATGATAGTAATCATAATCATGCTAGCTGATAAAAGCAACAGTCATCACTTGAGTATGTTCTACACCTAAGTGCAGTGCTTAGTGCTGTGTGCCCTTTTTATTATTTCATTCTTATAATTCTGAGTAAGAGAGTTCTACAGATGTCAGAAAATATGAACAAAAACCAAACAAAAAGGTCTTAAAATTACCATCTACTTTTGTTTTGCTTCTTAACCATTTCCTTTATTAGAATACACTATCCAATGCTTTGGAACGTGGTATAGCATCTGTCGGAGAAGGCGATGGCACCCCACTCCAGTACTCTTGCCTGGAAAATCCCATAGACGGAGGAGCCTGGTAGGCTGCAGTCCATGGGGTCGCGAAGAGTCGGACACGACTGAGCGACTTCACTCTCACGCATTGGAGAAGGAAATGGCAACCCACTCCAGTGTTCTTGCCTGGAGAATCCCAGGGACGGGGGAGCCTGGTGGGCTGCCTTCTATGGGGTCGCACAGAGTCGGACACGGCTGAAGCGACTTAGCAGCAGCAGCAGCAGCAGCAGCAGCAGCATAGCATCTGTAGTTATGAAATTAACCTAAAGATGGTTTGCCTATTTAAAATGGCATTTGTAGGTTTTATTTTAAAGGTTAATATTAACAAAAAAATAATAATAAGAGGAACCTTCTGTTGAGCACCTAAAGTTCACCAGGCACTCTTGTAACTGCATGTCATATGTTAATTCCTTTCAACTCTTTGAGATGGGCCTTATTGTGTCCATTTGTAGATAAGGAAACTGAGGTTCAGAAAGTATAGATAGCCAACCTGATAGCCCTCAGCCGGTAAGTGATGGAAACAATGTCAGAAGCAGAATGTCCTGACCTCAAAGCACTGTCTGCAACTCAGGCTGTCTGCAAAGTGCTCTGTGCAGCAGGGTGTGAACCTGTCATGAAATAACTGCCCTCTAGGTGTGTGTGTGGCGGGCGGGGGCTGGGGAGCAGAGGTGGGTGGCGGTACTTTGCAGTGGCTCAGTGTTAAGGAATCCACCTGCCTATGGAGGAGTCGAGGGTTCAATCCCGGGGTCAGAAAGACCCCCTGGAGAAGGAATGGCAACCCACTCCAGTATTCTTGCCTGGAGAATCCCATGGACAGAGGAGCCTGGTGGGCTTCAGTCCACGGGGTCACATAAGAGTTGGACATGACTGAGCGACTAAAACAACAGCTACAACGAGGTGCAGGAGGAGCTGACAGATTAGGAAATTGGACAAGGATGCCCTGGTGAAGCAGAAGTGACTGGACCCTGTGGTTGAAGTCTTTGTCTCTAGGATCAAGCCTCTTGCATCTCCTGCCTGCAATGGCCTCTCTGCCATGGTGTGTATAGTGTGGGGAAGGAGTTCTGTCTGCAGGGAGGAAGAGCTGAAATACAAAAGGTTGCTTGGAGGCCAACTGAGTTTTATGCACTGATAGAGCTGTTTGCTTAGTTTCTGCTCTTTTTAAAAAAGTAGGTATTAAAAGATACTTCACCCACTTTTGTGGCAAGCAGCCTTTTTTAAATCCATTTTAAAAAATTGAAATCTGGTTAATTTGCAGTGTTGTCTTATTTTCTGGTATACAGCAGAATGATTCATCATACATATATACAGTTGTGTATCCTTTTATGATACATATATTCAGTCATATATTCTTTTATAGTATATATGCAATATATTTTCTTTTTCAGATTCTTTTTGGAAACTATCACTCTACTTTGCTGATTCCCATAACAACCAGGATGTATGAAGTGGTCTTTTTTTGTTTTGGCTCTTCTGGGTCTTTGTTGGGGAGTGCGGGCTTCTCTTGTCGCAGAGCATGGGCTCTGGAGCACGTGGACTCAGTAGCTGTGGTACAGGCTTAGTTGTCCTGTGATATGTGAGATCTCTCGTTCCCCAGTCAGGGATTGAACCTATATCCCCTGTATCAGAAGGCAGATTCTTAACCACTGGGCCATGAGGGAAGTCCCTGTGAAGTGGTCTTGATCTGCTGGTCACAGCTGATTTGTCCAGTGTTGGGCCCCTTAGACAAGAAGCTGGGTTGGTCATGGTTTCTTCCCTGAAAATTTGGAGTAGGGATTCAGAGATTTCAGCCTCAGCAGGGACTGTAGGTGATATGGGAAGCGGAGAAAACTGACTTGCAGTGAGAAAGAGTGATGTGGATATATTTAAAAGCATGGAGAGGAGAGACTCAGGGAAGCAGACACAGGTTTTTGGTCTATTCTTGAGGCTCTGCTGTGTCCCTGCCCTGGGGTTCAGTGAGACCATACATGAAAAATGATATACAACATGGCAAATGCCTATTTTTTTTTTTTTAATAAATTAAGTGGATTTCTGTCATTGGCAGGAAAAAGGGTCTTCATTTGGAGAGTTTAAGGCTCAGGTTAGTTGACAGCCCTGAATCCTAAGAGGAGAGGGTATGGTGGGAGGGTGGCTGTAATAAACAAGAAGTCAAGGATGCAGGGCCGGGGTGCTTACAGTCCAATAATGGGATTCGCCTGGGGTGAGAGGAAAGCTCGCCCACTGCCCCTCCACAGTGACTGCTGCAGCAGGATGGGAAAGCAGGCGTCAGTGGGTGGGAGGCCCAGAGTAACTGTGGGGTGGCGCTGCTGCTGCCAGGGGGCCCATGCTAGGAGCCGCTGGGGAGATGGTGGGCACCAGGAAGGCCACGCCCTGTGGAGGCCCGTGGGAGGGGATTTGGAGAGATCTGGGGTTTCTGTGATGGGTGGGAAGGTCTGTGGAGGGTGTGTGATGATGTTACTGTTGGTGGGGTGGCCCAGCACCCCGGGACTGATGTGACGTGAAGCAGTGATCCTTACCAAAGTTGGGAAGGGCAGGAGTGAATCTAGGCTCAACTGGAGGATGACTGTCAAAGCCAACTTATCAGACTTGAATTGGGCAGAGGTGGTTTTTGAATGTGAAGCTTTGTCTTACCGAGGCAGGAGATAGATGGGCCCCAGGCGAGGCGCTTACACTGGCCTTCTATTTGCTTTTCTTGGATTGAGAAAAAAATGGGCTTCAAGCCAGACACTTAAAACTAGCCTCCTATTTGCATTTCCTGAAACATGGGGCTTCAGGTTAGATACTGATAACTAGCCTCCTGTTTGCTCTCCGAAATGGAAGTAACAACTAAAACAGGGTAAAAAGCCAGGCGTTGTCTTGCATGAAAACCTTAAGATAGTAGTCATGACAGGAATGTGCGTGCCCGCACGTGTGCTTGTGCTCCGTTGTGTCTGACTCCTTGCCACCCCGTGAACCGTAGCTCGCCAGGCCCCTCTGTCCAGGGAATTCTCCAGGCAAATACTGTAATGGGTTGCCACTTCCTACTGAAGGAGGAAACAGACGAACAGGCTCCGTCTTGGGCTGGACTGTGGACTTTGAGCTATATGCCCAGTATCTATGGAAATGACATACCAACTGGAAAACCAGACCCCCGGATGGTAGAGCCCCAGGGCTCATACCTAGACTCTCCATCACCTAAAAGAATACCCTAATTATCTGTGTAACTGAATAGAATCATAAATTCTATTATGGTTATTGGGGTATGACCACAGGCTTATTGATAATTGTCCACTGTTAACTACCTAGGCTTAAGGCATATGAATCATGGGTTAACTTTGATTATATCTTTCTTTTCCTTTGTTCAGACTAGTTTCAGGGAATTTGGGGAAGTGGGTTTGGGCACGTACACTTAGGGTATATAAGGTTCTCAAAAACTCTGGTCGGGGTCCTTGGCTAAGAGGAGACTCTGCCTTGGGGCCGCCAGTGTACTAAACTGCATTCCACTATCTGCATTGTCCTTCTGAGTGAGTTTGTTTCCCAGAACACGTGGCTATAACACTACTGCAGGGTATCTTTCCAACCCAGGGACAGAACTTGTGTCTCTTGCGTCTCCTGCATTGGTAGGCAGATTCTTTACCACTGCTCTACCTGGGAAGCCCCATGGCAAGAACAGAGAGGTACTAAACCTTGTTTGAGTAAAGAATCAAGAGCTTATATATTTCCCATCTTTAGGGCAAGGTAGACATTTCATTTCACATGTGTGGAAAGGCGCGTTGGAGATCAAAAAGAAGGGGGCGCTACTCCATAATATGTGAAGCTAAGCTGTCCCATAGGCCTCTGGGCTGGAATCCGTCTTGGAAAAAAGTTGCACATGCATGTCAGGGAGGGTCCTAGGGTAGGTCATGCATGGGAGAAGAAATAATTGGCCAGAGGTAAACAGAGACCTGAAAGAACTGCCCTGTATAAATGTTTTAGCCTCCTCTTTACGGCACT
Source organism: Bos mutus (assembly GCF_027580195.1). NCBI lineage: Eukaryota > Metazoa > Chordata > Mammalia > Artiodactyla > Bovidae > Bos > Bos mutus. Next base: position 46,390,947 of record NC_091626.1, on the reverse strand, counting down.
CCTCCTCACTAGTGGGGACACCCACACCCTTTCTCTCTGGGTGTGCATCTCTGTCTTATTTCTATCTTAACAAACTGTTTCTCTGTGTGCTCTCCCATTTGTTGTGCTGTGTCTCAATAACCTTTGTACCTGCATTTACAGTTTTTGCCTACATGAGAAGTGCATTTTTCACTGGGGGTAAATTCCAGGGGGAAATACGTTCTAACCCTTGCTGATCTGGTGGCTAGGATTTCTGGGTTTCATCCAGGCTACCCAGGTTCAATTCTGGGCAGGGAATTACTAATAATATCTCACTTCACAGCACTGCTCACTGATGCCTCTTTGAGATCTTTTCTACCGAGGCCAGAGACTTGAAACCAGGGGAAATAACTGTGGCTCACACTGAAACAGACACACTCCTGTCCTTTCCAAATGTCTCTTCACCCTCTGTCTAGGCTGACGCCCCCCCCCCACCCCCGCACCCTGATATCCTCTGAGTCAGCCCCTATGGCTACATGCTTCCCCTCTGCTACATGAGTTCTAACTCTATAATTGAAGTAAAGAAAAATCCAGGAATGTAATGAGGTGGACTTCTTACAAGGTCTCACTCTGTTTTATTCCATTACCTGTCCTTTAAAAAGAAGAAATGTATTATCTTTACAAGGAGAAGTGCCTTAGAAATGTTATGCTAGACTGACAGAGGGGACAAATCTAGTGTTTTCGGTGTTTTTCTAAATAAGGATATTTAGCTGCTTCTTACTCTTTCCTTCTTCCTTAGAACTCCTTGGTCTTTCTGATAAAGAGTCCTGTGATCCGTGAGCAGAATATCTCCCACCTTTGTGGCACTAGGGTCATCTTGGTGATGATATGCTTCTGATTGTGTTCATGAGAAATTTGTCATTTATAAGTCACTGCACACATTTTATACCTGAAGAAAAGAGAAATATGCATGGATGTCATTGTGCTTGATTGAATCCTTATGCATGGCGATCTGAAAATGCTTATGCGAGGCTTACGAACAATTAATGATTTACTCATCTCTGAGCTCTAGCATTGTGTGTGTTACCTGGGGCTGATGAAAGGCACCATATAAGTGCAAAGTGTTATTAGTTTTTAAGGAAGGGATGATAAGATTTGAAGCATCGCCTAGCCCTAGTGAAATATGCATTCTCGGGTAAGCCGCTTGCAGTTCAAATAGCAGTAGCAAAGAGGTTTTCGGTCCCCACTTATATTAATCTTCTAAGCAGAAATGATGCCTAGAAACTCACATGTCTCCAAATGGGGGCGGTTCCTGGGAGGTATACCGTAGGCATCTTCAAAATCACAGAGGGAATCGAATCTGGAGATGTACCCACCCGCTTCTCTGGGTGACCTTTTGCTCAGGGGCTGAGTATGGTGGGTAGAGGATGGAGCAGGGCTGGAGTGAAGGCTTTGTTTGGCTCCAGGAGGCATCTCATCAGGAAAGGATGAGACATGCATCTCTGACTGATGGGCTGTTAGAGGTTTAAAATGTTTGCCTTGAGTGACCTTAGGGAAAAACACCATCCTCTCTGGCTTAATGTGAATTAAATTTTTCGATTACTCCCGAGGAAAGAAAGGCAGCGGCTCCAAGCATGCTTATTTGTGGAAAGTGAAATGAAATTAAACACTCCAGCAGAAGGAATCTTAGCAGCTCACTGATCCCAGGGCATTGCCCCTTGCCACTCAATGGCAGTGGAAATTTGATTTGAGGGTAATGGATATTTTAAATGGAATATCCTGAATCCATCTAGACACGTTTTTGTTCTGAGAGAATAATGATACTAATTTGTATATCCTGGGAAAGAAATGAAGCATTTTAATATTTTTTTCTCCATTCAAGGAGAGTGCTATTGGTCTCTTGAGTAATGGAAGGAGAACCAGTATAGGGAAGTGTGGTCCTCCTTGCAGCTGGCATTTTGTGGTTTGCCATATACGCGCATGAACAGGATCCCCTTTGGGTCACAGGATACTCAGATAAAAAATGGGAATCCTGGGAATGGAAAAAAGTCTCGATGTTTTCATAATAGTGAAACCCTGGGTTACCTTTTCCTTCTGTTTGAAAGAGGACAAGAGGAAAAGTGTGTATGTGTTTCACTAGAATGTGGGCAGGCATTCTTGATTATTTATCAGGACTCTCATGATATTGTATGCATGGAGGTGTATTTAAAGTCTGGAAAAAAGAGTTGTAAAATTATATCATCATTCTTGGGGTTCCTATGAATAGGTCAGATCCCTCAGAGTTTGGAGTGATTGGACTTAGTTATTCCTGGTTAGAGCAGGAGAATGCTGAGTGTGTGTGTTTGGGTGGGGAGAGGCATGCCTTTTGTACTTCTGAATATGCCTCATAATTTTGTTTGAGAACTGCACGAAGAAGCAAACTAAAACGATGAAGGATGGCAGGAAAAACAAGAAGATATTCTGTAATATCTTAATTTTTTAAAGTGTGCTGATAGTAGAGACAAAAGTTTCCATTTCTGGTTGAGACTTGAGGAGGCAGAGGTGATCTGTTCAAGTGGGAAAACTCAAATTTCCAGTTAGGAAGCAAGAGTTTCCAAAAAAAAAAAAAAAAAAGAAAGTGCAAACAACCCTCCAGTCCCTGTACCACATGTACATCTAGGTACCATCTTACATATCCTTGACTTCCTTTGAGGCTGCTGGACTATACATACCGCTAATAATGGGTAATAGTTGTTCCAAAAAAATAAACTGAGAATGTAGAGGAATCATGTTACCACTGGTATGTTTTTAAGATTAGAACTAGGTAATGGAGAAGAAGAAAGAATAAAGAAAGGAAAGAATAAGAGAAAGAAAACAAAGAGAGGAGAGGATGAGAAGGGAGGAAGAGAAGAGGAAAATGACAATGATGTCGTATTCGGGACACACTCTAAAACGTTATTCATTGTTCATCGGAAATTCAAATATAACTGGGTAGCCTTATATGGCAATCCCAAACCGGTTCCAGGCAAAAGGCTAAGCATTTCCATGTCTAATGTCATTTAAGCTTCCTACCAAGTAAGGACCACTCCTTTATAGTTTTAGAAGAGAAGCTGAGACTCAAAGAGGTGAGAAGATTCCCCCAGGTCATATAGCAGGTGAATGATGGAGCCAGGGTAAGAACCCAAATAGGACCTACCCACTGGAGTCCTAGAAAAAGAAATAAAATGAAGCAAGGAAAGCAGTTCCATCTTGGGATATTTTGAAACAATTTAACAGGAGCTTTAGTAGTGCAAGGAAAGAAAAGGCAATTTGCAAGACTCCTAGTTTCTGAAGATTGTTAGCAACTACTTCATTGTTGGCAAGTAACTTCCTTTAGGGAGCTCTGTGTAAATAGTAATTCCAGAAGACACCCTTTCTATCCCCTGTTGGTGGAGTAAATTAAAAATCTTCATATATCCTGAATAGAGAAATGAAACCTCTGTGGTAAACCTCATAAAAATATGCCCTGGAGATGAAAAATTGCATTCAGACCTTAGCCATCTATATTAATTATGAGAAAGGACAGTGTGAATAGGGAAAAATGTGAATTATGAAATATTTCCGGGTGCTGCATGTTAAGAGAGACACTGAAAAACCAGAATGTATCCAAGGTTGTGTGACTGGCTGCTGGCGAGGTGTTGCTGCTGGCAGAGGGAAGTGGGTGTGCTTGGCGTGGGCTGGAGGCCCCTGAAAATAATTTGAGAGAAATAAGAGACTGGAAGGGTTTAACCTGGAAAGCGGCTACAGTAGCAACCTAAATTGTGCAAAAGGCTATCAGTTTTAATTTCTAGCAGGTAGAATTTTTACTCAGGTGACTCAGTGGTAAAGAATCCACCTACCAAGCAGGAGACATGAGTTCGATCCCTGGGTTGGGAAGATCCCCTAGAGGAGGAAATGGGAACTCGCTCCAGTATTCTTGACTGAAAACTCCCAAGGACGGAGGAGCCTGGCAGGTTACAGTCCATGGACTCATAAAGAGTTGGGCCTGACTTAGCAACTAAACAAAGCAAAGAATTGTTATTACAGAAGATAGAACCGGACTAGCATGTAGAGGTTTATAGAAGTAGCTTTCTACTCGTTATAGAAGATTGTTTTCTAGAAACCAGAGCTGATGGTTGAATGGCTGACCCCTGGAAGTAGTGTCATCTTACACTCCGGGCTTCAAAATGCACCTGGATGCCAGGCCGTTTGGGGTGCGATAGCAAAGATTTCTGAATCGAGTGAACAGCTTTGCCAGGCACATGCATGTGCCCATGTGTGCGTGCATGCTTGTGCACACACGCCCACACACACACACGCACACACATTAAGAAATTGTACTTTAATTACAAATGAAACTTGGAAAGATAGAGGGTCACTCAAATCTGTCACTTCACTCTGTCCCCACTGCCAGCCTATGTCTGGGCCCCTCTGTCTTCCCTAGATTACTCTCCAAAACTCCACCTTGGTCCCCCTGCTTCCAACTTCTCTCCATAATCTATTTTTCATGGAACTTGTAGTGCATTCTTTTCTTGATTCAAGCATATTAACTTTATTCTCTTGCCTAAAAATCTCTTCCTACCTTGATAAATATTCCTTCATCATGATAATACCAAATACATGTAAAGCTCTGTTTTTAATGATTGAAAGTCAACAAAGTACTAAAGATGACTGAATTTAATTATTAATGCATGTGTCTGAGATCTCTGTTGATGAGGTGGTGACATTTGCAGGCGAATAAAATGAAGACATATATAATTCATAAATTACCATATATTTATTCCATTAAATTTTTTCTCTTCACTTAACTTCAGCCAAAGTCACTAATTATGTGGTTTTTCACATAATTTAGATTCCTAGTGATTATCAAAAGGATTAAAATTGTACTTGTTTTCAAGATATATAAATTTAAATATATTTTCATAAAAAGATAAATTAACTTCAAAGTCTAAAGATAAATTATTTTTCATATATTTTCTCAAAAACAGAAAATAATATCACTTAAATAAAGCTAATGTTTTAAATTTATTTTTGCAAAGAGAAGTAAACCTCATTTGATGTTTTGGAAAATAAAACTATTTGCATTTCTAGCATTCAGTATCCAAGTGCTAATATGCTCAGTATCATATTTCATCATGATATATATAATATGCATATATCTAAGTGTAATGTGCCATATCTTTTTGCTTTTTCATACTGTTTAAGGAGTTCTCAAGGCAAGAATGCTGAAGTGGTATACCATTCCCTTCTCCAGTGGACCACATTTTGTCAGAACTCTCCACCATGACTTGTCTGTCTTGGGTGGCCCTACATGGCATGTCTCATAGTTTCATTGAGTTAAACAAGGTTCCAAATTGGTAAAGGAGTACGTCAAGGCTGTATATTGATACCCTGCTTATGTAACTTATATGCAGAGTACATCATGAGAAACGCTGGGCTGGATGAAGCACAAGCTGGAATCAAGATTGCCAGGTGAAATACCAATAACCTCAGTCATGCAGATGACACCACCCTTATGGCAGAAAGTGAAGAGGAACTAAAGAGCCTCTTGATAAAGTTGAAAGAGGAAAGTGAAAAAGCTGGCTTAAAACCCAACATTCAAAAAACAAAGATCATGGCATCTGGTCCCATCACTTCATAGCAAATAGCAGGGGAAACAGTGGAAACAGTGAGAGACTTTATTTTCTTGGGCTCCAAAATCACTGCAGATGGTGACTGCAGTCATGAAATTAAAAGATGCTTGCTCCTGGAAAGAAAAGCTCTGGCAAACCTAGACAGTGTACTAAAAAGCAGAGACATTTCTTTGCCAACAAAGGTATGTCTAGTCAAAGCTATGGTTTTCCCAGTAGTTATGTTATGGATATGAGAGTTGGACCATAAGGGAGGCTGAGCACTGAAGAGTTGATGCTTTTGAATGTGGTGTTGGATAAGACTCTTGAGAGTCCCTTGGACTGCAAGGAGATCCAACCAGTCAATCCTAAAGGAAATCAGTCCTGAATATTCATTGGAAGGACTGATGCTAAAGCTGAAGCTCCAATACTTTGGCCACCTGATGGGCAGAGCCGACTCATTAGAAAAGACCCTGATGCTGGGAAAGATTGAAGGTGGAAGAAGAAGGGGACAACAGAGGACAAGATGGTTGGGTGCCATCACTGACTTAATGGATGACTTAATACAGCCTTGATGAGTTTAAGCAAGCTCTGGAAGATGGTGACAGACAGGGAAGCCTGGTGTGCTGCAATCCATGGGGTCACAAAGAGTTGGACATGACTTAATAACTAAACAACAACAGCAAAGTGCAGTGTGAGTTATTTAATATTGCGAACTGTTCTTCAATTGTCACATGCACCTGTTGTGAATACCTTCGTAATTCACAAGTCCATATGAAACTACAAACAGGAATATGAAGAGAAGCCAGAAAGAGGACTCTTGGTGCTACTGGGCAATAGTTCTTCATTATGCACATCCCACTGCATTCATGCACCCTTAGAGAGGATCTGACATGCTAATCTTTTTTTGCCTAAGCACAGATTTTTCCACCCTCACAATCTGGGTCTGCTCCCAGTGTTGGACAGGTGTTAAAATTCTTAACCCCCCCCACAAAAAAAATTCTTAACCCTTCATGGCATTCAGGTACAGTCACTCTCTGTTTTGTTTCTATATATTTGCCATATATAATTGGCATGTAGCATATTAATTTCAAGTGTGTGACATAATGATTTGATATTTTCATGTATTGCAAAATGATCACCACAGTAAGTCTAGTTTTCATGCAGTTGCCCTGTGTTTTGAAGACCTAGGGTGAGAGATGCAAGTGGTGTCGGTCTGGGACCCTAACAGTGTTAGTTATCAGGGCAGATGTTTAAAGTTCTGGGTCAGGCTGTGTCAGTGCTGAGAGCCGGATCTTGAATGACAAAGGTGCTCACATTCTCTTTAATGTATTATTACTGTTTTTTGCATATTTTATAATCCTTTATAGGACCCTCAAAAGTATAATGTACAGAGCACAGGCCTCTTTTGCCCCAGCCTAAGGGTCCTGATAAAATCTGTTTATGTAGGTGCATTTAAAATAGTTTGATCTCTTTCATATTTAAGATATTGTTTGCAAACTGGTTTGTTACTTCAAATTCATAGCTGAAAGGTCTAAAGGCCTGGTAGTAAGAGCACTGATGTAGAGATAAAGAGATCTGGCTTTGAATTCTCGCTTTGGCACTAATTTGCTCTATGAATTTGGGCAAATCTGAGTCTTTTTTTCTCGTCAGGGAAAAAAGGGAAACCGTGAGTAGTTGTTAGGATTGAACAAGATACAATAAGTGCAATTTCTTTGTAACTAAAAAAAAGTTTATAAATTAAGAAATTCTTTTGGTAAAGCCTTGCATTCATTTCCTAGGCCTACCATAACAAATACTGCAGACTTAAATAGCAGAAATTTATTTTCTCATGATCAGAGGCTGAAAATCCAAGATCAGGGTGCCAACAGGGTTGGTTTCTTCTGGGCACCTCTTCTTGGCTTGTAGATGGCTGTCTTCTTCCAGTGTTTTCATATGATCTTTCTTCTGTGTATGGCTCTGTCCTCGTCTCCTCTTCTTATAAGGACACCAGCCACAGCAGATTGGGGTTCACTCTAATTGGGGTTCACTCATTTGACCTTAATTACCTCTTTAAAGGCCCTATCTTCAAATACTGAGTGTTAAAATTTCCACATTTCAGCCCATAGCAAGATTTACCTCCTTATCTCCTTTCTTTTAAGTGAATTTCAGATTCTATTTGAGTTATTCTAATTCCATGGTAACAATCCACTTAATGGCAAATTAACACGCTTATTTAGAAAACAGTTCTGGTTGAGAATGGCTATAGGAAATACTAAAGAGACGTGCACTGCCCTTCACTGCAGCATCAGTTTATATGAACGCCCTAAACCCCTTCCTGTGGGGAGTAAGCTATCTGAACACTACAGCATGTTAGACCTGTTGGGATCTGCCATGGGCTCCCCTTGCTTCTGAGAAGCTCAGAATGTGTCAGGGGACAGGCTTTGGCTCCTGGTGGTGAAGAGAGCTTGTTGGGAAGGCCTTCCTGTTCTGCAGCCGGCAGGAGTGTGGCGGCAACTCCTGGGTGACTTAGATTAAGTGTCCGAGGCCTTAGAGTGGAGGAGGGCTGGTCCCAGTCTGGGCACAGTGGCCGTGGGAGTGGTGGGCATGGTCTGCACCCAGTCCTCGAACACCACTTTCAAAACAGTGAAGCAAAGTCCTAGAGTCAGTAGAGTTCTTGGATACTGGATAATTTTACTTTTCAGCGATTTTAAATCAGATTTGTAGAGTAAACCCAGAGTCTTGCCCTTTGGTGCCTGAGAATTTAGGAGTGTATGGAGGGTTGCTTTCCTGCTTTATATGGACATGAAAGAAAAATAGGAAATAGTCTAATGTGACACTTCTCAACCTTTGCAAAAGGAAAAAACAATCTTATGGTCCTAATATTATGAATATAAATGATTGTTTCAACATAAAATTAAGTGTAAATCCTTGTGCCTTCATACCTCTTTATAGCTATAAAATCAGAACAAATTTCCAAGTTGAATTCAAGCAAATTTATAAACTCTAGCACTTTCACATTAGCATAATTCAATGTGAATAAAATGTGTTTTCAGTGTTTCTTGAATTGACCTTGATTTTTAGGATATGGATTGTCCCATTTGAGTCACCATCAGGATAATTTTTAACAATGACTAAATTTTATTTGTGAGTTCAATGAACCAATCAATTCAGTAGTGTACCTCAAAATAAAACTTAATGCACCTTTTACCAAGAAATAAAATTAACACCTACATTTTATGGTGGATTCTATTAATGGCTCCCAAAGTATTATACAACCATGTCTCAAGTGTGTATTTTGCCAGCATGAACAGCGTGTATAGCTCTAAGCAGGCTCTTTGGGTTGGGTGTGCGGTACCACCACGTGCCTTGTGATGGCTGACTCAGCTCTCCTTACCCTCTGTCACCTTGCTGTGAAAGCTTTGTTTCTGCAGCAGAGATATCATTATACAACAGATGTGGATACTCATATGGGGCAGTGCTTAGTTATGGGCAACTGCCTGATTCACTGTAGGCTTTAAATTTTGCTTAGCATTTCATCAGGTGAAGATACCAACTTAAATTCTCGAAGAACTCTTGAGCCTCCCGAGAATATTCCCCAAAGATCCGCAGTAGAGAATGAGATTTCTAAAGGCAGTTTTAAAAAGATCTGTTGTAATACAGTTTTTGTTCCTAAAACTCAATGCCTTTTGTCTCCTGAAAAGTCACCCAGCTGTTGGCAGCTGGAGGTGCTCTCCCAAAAGAGTGGCTCCTCCCTCGCTTCTCCAGGCTGGCTCACCTTGTTCACAGAGTCCTTGGGCCTTGAGGACAAGGACAGGAAAACAGTAATGAGGAAGAACAAGCTGGAGGGGAATTCTATTCAGCAAGGCCAGAAGCCCTGACTCCAGCAGACAAGATCACAGGCAGCACCTTCTGTCCGACCCTGATAACGTGTCAAAGGCCCCCTTTGCTCACTATTTTAACTCCTTCCCCATGTTTGTAGGTGCCTGTGTTCAGGCAAATATCTTTGCTGCATCTGCATCAGAGAGGCCATCAGGGAGGGGAGTTAACATGGGGAAAAGTTTGTTAAGGAGTCCAGGAAGGATGCATACATACACATGGGCAAACTTTTTCAAACCTTAACTCTCGAGATGCACCTTCCATACAAGGTGGAGGTAGCTTGCGTTGAGGACTAAAGGAACTGAAAAATATTGAAGAAAAATAATGTGTGTAAGTAAAAAAGGAAGCAGAAAGAGTGGTACAAGAGGGTTAAGGCTGGAGTCAGGCACCTATAGGTCTGCTCAATGACAGATAGAAGAAGACGGGTCAGGAGTTTAATTCATGCTCAACTTTAGGGGTACCGCTAAGGGACAGCTAGAAGGAGTCCTGGGCCCAGGATCTAACCCTGCCTCTTGCTCTGATGTTTCCTAGTTGGGTAAACATGGGCAGTTTGTGCAATATCCTTGAACTTCAATCACCTCAAGTATAAAGATTGTTGTTGTTGTTCAGTCACCAAGTTGTGTCTCTGCGACCTCATGGACTGCAGGATGCCAGGCTACTCTGTCCTTCACTATCTCCTGGAGTTTGCTCAAATTCATGTCCATTGAATCAGTGATGCAAGTAGGAAAATATACTACTAATAATATCCAACAATGATACTATTGTAGGGGTCAAATGAGGTGTGCATGTGGAAGAATTTGGAAACCATAAGCACTATCTGATGTAAGATACTGTTGCATATCAGTTGACTCTTATTATTCATGCAGTGAAGACCAGAGGCTGGTCACAGTGTCCTTAAAGCAGTGCACTTTAGTGATTTCCCTCTTCATGGTAGCCTGGACTATGTCAACACACTGGCTCAGTGGAAGACCTTGGTATATCCTGTTGTGGTGTGGTGGTAGATACTGGAGGGCTTAGTTTTAAAAAATGAGAATCTTCATGATTTATAAATTCTTATGATCCTTCCTAACCTACTCCATGGTCTGTACAAGGTAGAGGTGGGGCTATTCTGGTGACCATTCAGAAAGGAGTCCTAGTTACCATCCCGTCAATTCACTAAACCTGGAAAAGCTGGTTTCCTTCTTGGAGAAAAGAGGTCAGCTGGGTGGAAATGCACTTTTCTACTAAAAGGTAAATGAGAAAGGGCAATGAAGATGGCTTGGGAACTGTAAAGTGCTGAAGACGGGTGCTGTGTGTGCCTTACTATTGTCATTCACAGAGGCAGCCTGTGGTAGCAGAGACAAAAGGAAGCTCAAGAAGAGCTGAGCTGAAGTCCTGACTGTCACTGTCTATTTGTGTGCAAGTGCTCTGCCTCACCACTGCCCAGGGTGTGGAGGAGACCGAGTGCCTGACAGTGGAGAGGAGAGAACTGATGCTCATGTCTGAGTGTTCAAAGCTGTCCCTCGGGGGAAGCCTGACTGGTCTGTCTGCACAGGGTCTGCATACAGGTTATATGTGTTCAACACCCCCCCGTCCCCACCGCCCCCCCAACCCTGGCTGAGTTCTGCTTGTTGATTCAGTAGTCATAACTTTTCCAATCTGCAGTGACTTTTTAGACCAAGTGGCCATTAAGAGACAAGAAGTGTGATATCCCACGATGAAGCCCAGGATCTGTGTTGTTCTTCTCGTGAAAGTGATCCCTTGTAATCCTTGGTTTTGAATACCTCCGTTGTGTGCTTTCTATCACTTTTATGAGGAGAGAGATGTCATCTGTGTAGCATCTGCAGGGTTATGTTGAGAAGTGAGTTGGTTTAAGGCACTTCATTTCAGATTACTTATAAAGATTTCCAGGGCACTGTTCCTTCATTCCACCTGGTAGTCAATTTTCTTCACGACCACAATAGCATGAGTGTCATCTTTTGAGCCTAAATACTGCAATTGAAAAGTCCCCTGAACCCCAACAAAAACATTTATTTTATTTAAAGTGTGAGCTTTTCTCTAGCCTGGCCTAAATTCCTTTTATGTCTGCGTTGAAATGCAGCTTCTGTTAGCCAGTCACAAGGTATGCTTCCTCTCTCTCTGCTTCTTCCCAAGGACCCGACCCAGTGCATTATTAGTTCAAGTGCACAAGCCCCATGCAGGCTCGATTTGACTGACAGCTAGTAGGAACTCCTAGCCCGGCATTTTAAGTGAGATGGAGTTGGCACTTAGTATGGTGTCTTGCTATCTGGAGAAAATCTGTCTGTATATGGCCAGGAGTTTTCACTCACTGGGAGACCGTTGACATCTTTCAATACTTATGATGCATTGCCAGCATATTTTCTTCTTTGTTTGGGTAGTGCCAGCTGGCAAACATTTCAACAGGTGGGACATGACTCATGCTACTATCTGAGACAGATGGATGTCATTTTTCTCAACACTAAACTTTTAGGGCATTGGTTATAAATATACAAATCAGGGTTTAATTTATCAATAATAATTTTTATTTATTTTAATTTAAAGATAATTACAACTTTGTGATGGTTTTTGCCATATATTAATATGAATTGATGAGATGGTTGAATGGCATCATTGACTCGATGGACATGGGTTTGGGTGGACTGTGGGAATTGGTGATGGACAGGGAGGCCTGGCATGCTGCAGTTCATGGGGTTGCAGAGTCGGACACGACTGAGCGACTGAACTGAACTGAATATGAATTGGCCACAGGTATACTTGTGTCCCCCTCATCCTGAACCCCCTCCCACCTCCCTCCCCACCCTATTATCACAGAGCACCAGCTTTGGGTGCCCTGCTTCGTGCATAGAACTCACACTGGTCATCTATTTTACATATGGTAATGTACAAAATGTTTCAATGCTATTCTCTCAAATCATCCCACTCTCTTCTTCTCCCACTGAATCCAAAAGTCTGTTCTTTACATTTGTCTCTCCTTTGCTGCCCTGCATGTAGGACTGTTGGTATCATCTTTCTGATTCCATATATGTGCGTTAATATATGGTATTTGTCTTTCTCTTTCTGGCTTACTTCTCTCTGTATAATAGGCTCTAGGTTCATCCACATCATTAGAACTGACTCAAATGTGTCCTTTTTATAGATGAGTAATGTTCCATTGTGCATATGTGCCACAGCTTCCTTATTAATGAGATGAACATGATTCTCTCCTGCTGAGAAACAGTGTAGTATGAGCCCCAGTTCTGAAATGTGATCTGTGCTTGAATCCTGTCCATTCTGCTGTTAGTATTATAATCAGCTAGATAATGTTGGAGAAGACATTTAACCTTTGTAAGTCTTAATTTCGTGCTCTGTGAAGGGGGGGATAGTAAAGATCATTGAGATTTCAAATGAACCAATGAACATGACTGAGAGTGATGTATTAGTGAAAGATTATCATCACTAAATCTTCATCCTTATAACTGCTGGGAGCTGGAAGGTACATTTTTATTTTCTTGGGTTTGGTCAGTAGATTTCATATGATCACTGCTGTTGTAATTTCAAAGGATGACGCAAATTCTCAGTTCTTGGTACCGACTTTTTCAATGGTGCCATTGTTTGATAATGAAGAGGAGGAAGAGAAGGGTTCCTTGAGGAGGAGTATTACACTCAGCTGCACGAAACCTTTCTAAAACTCCTCTAATTCTAAAATCCTGTTATGATAATATTCTCACACTAACAATTGCAAAAAGCCTAAAGAACTCATGGGACTCAGACACTGTCCTGTTCATTCACATCACACACACACAGAGAACGGTTAGGAAACAGATGACACCAAGCCCAGGGCTTGACAAATAATAGTTCTTGGTTGTTTCAGGTGACTGACGATGATTCCATCCTCTCCTTAGGTCTTTTTTGTTAACCTAGCTGAACAGATACTGAGGTAAGTAGAAGCCCAGGTGCTATGCAAGATATAAAAATTATAGAACTCATCCATCTCTGTCCTCAGGCGTTAGCTATATTATTAGTCCCTTCTTTGGTCCTGCCTCTCAGTTATCTCCATCTATCTATGTCTAAATCGGTGTCTAGTTTAAGCCTACACTGGAAGGGGATTGTGTTTATGAGCTCCTTCCAGACAGAGTTCCACTGCTTCCAGCATCTGACCCACCAGGAAGCAGGACTAGCTGCTCACAGGGTGGACCTGCAAAGGATCGAGTTGGGGCTTCCCCGGTGGCTCAGACAGCAAAGAATCTGCCTGCAGTGCAGGAGACCCAGGTTCAATCCCTGGGTTGGGAAGATTCCCTGGAGAAGGGAAGGGCTACCCACTCCAGTAGTCTTGCCTGGAAGAATTCCATGCACAGAGGAGCCTGGCAGGCTATAGTCCATGGGGCTGCAAAGAGTCAGACATGACTGAGTGACTAACGCTATACTACTTTATATTCAGGACAACAATAAAAATTGCCTGGTTTATTGGCCGAGGGGTGATTGGTGGAAAGCAGAACAGTTTTGGGAACAAGAATTACTCTTGCATGAAGGTCTATGTAGTCATGAGCTCCAGGCTCAACAGCTGCTGGCAGACTGGGGACCACCTCCTCTCCTTCATCACATGGCCTCTGACACCATCATATGAGGAAAGGTTAGACTCAGCTCCCGGTGAGTCTGTAGTAACAGCTGCTATTGCCATGGGCCCATGGATGCTTTCATCTTACTCATTCCATCACTCATTCATTCAACAAATGTTTATTGAATGCCTACCATAGGATGGTTCAAAATACTCATGGCCAAATGGTGAGCAAAACTACATAATCTTTGCTTTCATGGAGTTTACAGTTTGTCAAAGAAATACATGGATGAACATTATCCCTTCCAACACACCTGTTGGAAGTACTGTGAAGGAGAGGAACGAGGCCTGGAGAGAGAGATCAGGGAAGAGCTGCAGAGGGGAGGCTAACAAGCAAAATGAGCCTGGGAGAGCTTTCTAGGTGGAGGAAATGCTGCGCGCCAGACCTCCTTCTCTGAAGCTGTGAAAGCAGAGTGTCTGGAGTGCTGAGAGTGAGATGCAGTGGTGAGAAGTGATCAAGGAGGGAAGGTCGGGCCTTGGTAGGTAGGGTCAGGCTTTGAGACGTTAAGCCTATCCGCCAGGAAAAGACAAAGGGTTCTGGGCAAGCAGGTGATACAGCAGAGTTGCAGTTTGAAGCCTCCTCTCGCTGCTTGTTGGAGAAGGATTGCAGGGGACCTGAGTTTAGGTGTCGGGGCTCCAGGTGGGCTATTGCCTTCATCTCGGAGAGCGCGGGTTACAGCCTTGGACTAGGGTGGCGGTGGCCACAGAGGCTGGAGGTGGAGATACTGAGAAACACTGGGGAGGTGTGGCCTTGGAGAAGGTTTGCTAATGAGAAGCAAGCAGGAAAAGGGAAGTCATCAAGCAGAGGGGTGCCCAGGTGGGCCAGGAAGGCCAGAAATGAAAGCAAGAGTCAGGGGTAGGGAGGCAGAGTTGGCAGAAGGTGTCTATCTCATTTTCTTCCTTTTGTTTATGAACACGGCTCCAAGCCTGACTTGTCCAGTTTGGTTTCAACTTTAAGCACTTTGGCTTTAGAGGTTAACTGTGAGAGGTCATTCAAGCCCTGAGTTCAGTTTTCAGTTTGTTTCTCAGGTCTGCATGTTTATGAGTGTTTGTGAGGGGGGCTCTGAGAGGGGACCTGGATATTTGGCCCTTCAGGTCTGAGTTTCCACCCTCTCTTCTGGAATGTGGCTTTCCTGGCCCTGTGCAGACTCCCCACACCCTTTCTCCTTGCTGAATTTCACCGATGACTGAGCAAATTGACCTGACCTGAGTTTGCTTAAAGTTTTTCTGGTTTTCAGCTCAGTGGCTGTTCTCCCCTCAGGCAGAATTCCTGGCTGAATGGTCTCCCTTGACCCTGCAGGTGCCTTAGGGATTGCGAGGGTGGGCGTGGACTGCAGGCAGCTGCAGCCTGTAGAAGTTTCAAACTATCATTTAGTAACCAAGAGCCTACAGGACAGTACATATTACTCTTCTTGTACTAAAGAGAGATTGGTACTAGAGGGATGAAAAAATCTTGATATCTGGGGTGAATTTGTTACAAGAAACTTTTAAAAGCATAAACTCCTTTGCTTCTTACTTGTATGTCCATTTGTCTATTCAGTTAATCAACAAATACAAATGTATTGAGCCATTTATGCAGTGCTATAGGTAGTGCTGAAGATGAGAAATGGGGAGTGGTGTGGGGTGAAGTTGTAATGAATACAATCAGTCCTGGCAGTGCTTCTCAGACGTCCTTGAAGTATTCTGATGGTCATGGAGACTGAAGGAGGATGGAGGTGTCAGTCTTGTCTTGGGATACTGCAGCTGGTGGTTGGGGCAGCATAACTTGAACTATCTTGCCATAGTCTCCCTTGATACTTGTTTGAAGGCTTTTGTTTTAATTTGAAATTTTGTGTACATTTTGTACTTGGCTCTGTAATGTATCCATGTTTGTTTAATATTTAAAAAGTGTCTCTTAACCTGAAAAGAAAATTGTTGTCCCAGTTTTATGCATCCTGCCTATCCCAGGCTTCTTGACATGTATACCTGTGCACCCTCAGACCTGAGTATCACAAGAGCTGAGTATCATGGTGAGCAAGAACTCTCCATGTCTGGTGGGAGACACAGTCACACCTACAAATAATGACAGCACAGTGCAGAAGAGAAGCAATCATGGAAGCAGGCATTAAAATGTCATCTTGGGACTTTCCTAATGGTTCAGTGGTTAAAACTCCATGCTTCCAAGGCAAGGGGCGTGGGTATGGTCACTGGTCAAGAACCAAGATTCCACGTGCCATCTGACAAAATGTAAATAAAGATAATCATAGATCATTCATATTTTTTTAAAAAAGAATAAGAATCTTTTAAAAAGTCATCTTAAAGGATTATGTATTTTGAAGGGTAGAGGATGCATTCTAGGAAATGAGAGTTGGTTATGTAAATGTACAGAGATTTGAAATAAAATACCTTGTTTAGGGAATAAGTTGCAAGAACATAGTTTATATAGAAGAAGGGAGCTAGGAGAGTAGGTTGAAAAAGGCTTTGAATGTCACACTAAGAGTCTGAATCAAATCCAGAACCATTGATTTTGTAGGCAAGGAGAAGCATTTTAAGTTTTTCTCAGGTGGGGTGGTGACCTAGAAATACAACGGATAGGACTCAGCCATGCGTGACTGTCAGAGGGGAGGGTAGTTCATTGATTCCTGGATTCCAGCTTTTGGCCCATCTGAGACTTGGTGGGGGGTGCAGCCACCCACTTCTAATTCTGATTAGGTCTGGGGTGGGGTCTGGCAATCTGTTTGTGCAAATACTTCATTTCAAATCTGAAAGCATGTAGCCATGTTAGGGACTGGCTGATCTTCTGCCATCCTATCCTGGCACACAGGAAAGAGACGGAGGCCTAGTGAGGTGAAGCCATTTCCCCAATGTCACCTGCTAATTATTGGCAGAACTGGGACTCAAACACTGTCCTTCTGCTCCCCAGTCACGAACTGCTCCCACCAGCCCAGGCTGGGAGTTCTGACCTAAGTCAGGGTTTGTCTGTTCCCCTCTCCCTTGCGTATTTGTCCATGACCGAAGGCTTATGGGAGGTCAGAGGTGTTTTGCAGGGCTCTGGAAGTTTTGTGTCCCAGCCAAGATCAGTTTAGCATTCTTATTAACATACTGTATATAATGGATGTCTAAAAATCCGAGAGTATAAATAATTAGCCATACCGTGTCACTGTTTCTTTCAGACCTGCACTTCAACTTTTATTTACTTTTATATGTTGCTGGCTTAGGGCCACAAGGCTTTCCATCAATAGGGATGGCTGCTGATGGGAGTGATTTGCTCTCTCCCCCAGTGCTGAATAGACCCATTCTCCAAAGAAGGTGTTTTTAGATCGAGATGGGCTATTGGATGACACTGTAGGGAATACACTTAGTAAAACCATGCCATAAATTGGGCTGGTGTCGGTTTCCTGATTGAATGATTTGCTCTATTTGGTCATGAATTATATATTCCTTTTTGGATTGATCCTTTCTCCCACTGATAAAGGGACAGTGTTCTACCCAGTGGGTTTGGCCCCTGACCTAAGAAATACACTGATGCATCAAAATTCCCTGAGCTAACAGCTGGGATAAACTCTGGAGACTGTAAATCTGCAAAGGCAGAGAGGGGCCAGGAAGGCCCGTGGGCTACAGGTCTCCCCTCACTTTGTATGCATCGACTGCCATGATGGCTGAGCAATTCCTCGTCTACTCTTTACCCAATGTAATTTGCAAATTGATTGTTCTTCCTTGGAAGTCTTTCTTAATTAAATAGTAACTGCAATTATTACCCTGTGACAAAGGGGACATCTTTGTGTCTTGGCAGAGGATAGCCTTAGCTCAGAAGATTTTCTTCTGTGGAAGTGCCCACCATGGACTATTGTGTACAGAACTCTACTGGATAAGTCCTTCTTGAAGAATGAGATGGCACTTCTTGTCCACAAAGAGGTAGGATTAGGTGAGTTAATAATAATGTCCTATTACAAAATATATGTAGAATGCCTTTGCTTTTCAGTGCACTTATTGCTAACATTATTCCATTTCACTTGCACATGATGTGTGGCAAACAACTGCAGTCTCCATTTGTTAGATGAGAAAACTGAGGAGAGAGAGCTTAGGGGGTTGCCACGCTCATAGAGAAAAGTGAGAAATGAGAGGAGAATACAGATGAGTTCCCTCCTGTGTTAACCTGTCTGCTCTCCATTTTGAATTATCTCCAAATGTGTTCATTCAGCACCAATTTTAACGTGCCAACTATGATTGGTCTCTGTAGGGATGAATAGAATAGCCATGAGTGAACAGGCATCTTCAATGGACATCAGCCTTCCAACCACAGAAGTTGTTCTGAATTCTTGATAGGTATCAGAAACATCTGGGAAGCTCATTTCAAAGCACAGCTGCCTGGGCCACAGCCTGGGGTTTTCCTAAGTCTGGGATATGCCCCAGCATTTGTGTGTTATGTGTTAATTGCCGACCCTGTGCAACCCTATGGACTGTAGCCCGCCAGGCTCCTCTGTCCATGGAATTCTCCAGACAAGAATACTGGAGTGGGTTGCCATTCCCTTCTCCAATGCCCCAGCATACACAATTTCAAAAGTTTTTGAGGTGTATCAGATGACGAGTCAGAGTGTGAGGCAGAGAACTGAGCTTTTATCTCACCCAGGATTGCACAAGGAAAGGTGACATAGAATGAGGAGACCCAACATTGGAACCCAGTCAGCCTGGAGACTTGTAGGCGAACGAGTGTCAGAACCAGTGGTGCCTCAGAGCCCATAGAAAGGCAGGGACAGTCTTCATTCCAAGGAAACATACCAGCATCTCCCAGATGAAGCTCTTCTGACTTGAGCCAGGTCAATCTAACAGGCAAGAAAAGAAAGGAAGCCCACCCTCTTCATCCATACTGGATCTTTCTCTCCTTTACTGCTTTACTCCTTCTCCTCTTTGTTGCTTTCTCCTTTCCTTATCCATATTCAAAATTCCCTTCCTCCATCAAAATACTACTTGCCCTCCAAGGCCCAGCTAATTTGCAAATTTTCCCCCTGACATCTTTGATTTCTTCTCTCAGGAGGGACTCTCTGTGCCTTTTAGCACTTTGTACCTCTATGGTTTTTACTCAGCCGTCATATACAAGGTATATTTCTGCCTTGGAGATTGATCCTCTGTTCATCTTTCTCCCTCCCAGTACCTAACACAGAACCTGACATACTGGAGGTGACTAGTATTTGCTGGTTCCATTGCATTTTTCTTACTAAACTGTTACTACTTCTGGGCTGTGTGTGCTCAGCTTGCTTCAGTCGTGTTTGATTCTTTGCCATTTATGAACTGTAGACAACCAAGATCCTCTGTCCATGGGATTCTCTAGGCAAGAATACTGGAGTGGGTTGCCATGCCCGCCTCCAGGGGATCTTCCCAACCCAGGGATCAATCCCAAGTCTTCTGCATTCCCTGTGTTGCAGACAGATTCTTTACTGCTGAGTGACCAGAGAAGACCACTTGAGCCTACTCAAAAGTAATTAATGAATGTATCAGTTCAAACTTAGAACACATATCCTCACCAACAACTTCTATGCCTTGATAGTTTAGAACAATTTTTTTAAAAAAAGAAAAACAAAACACATTTAACTCAAAATACTTGAAGAGAGAATAATTGCTAGTTTCAGTGATGAATCTATATTGGCCACTGGTAAGCTAACTTGGTATTCTTTACCTAGTGTTAAAGAACCCATCTGCCAGTGCAGAAGGTGTATGAGACGTGGGTTCGATCCTTGGGTGGGGAGGATCCCCTGGAGGAAGGCATGGCAACCCACTCCAGTATTCTTGCCTGGAGAATCCCCATGGACAGGGGGCCTGGCAGGCTATAGTCTATAGGGCTGCAAAGAGTCAGACATGACTGAAGCAACTTAGCATGTATGCATGCAAACTAACTTGGATCACAAATGTGAAATGTTAGAGTTATCTGTGGATGATTTATTGTGCCACACAGCCCACCCTGTAACTGCTAAGTCCTGGCTCCTGTTCAGACAGTCATGCATGCTACTCTGCCTATGCCCTCAGGCTGACCTTGGCCCAGCCTCTTCCAAGGCAAGAAGAGAAACCTGTTCTTGATGGTCTCATTCCCTACCCCACTCCTTCTTGACTCTGTAACCCAACCTGACTCCTGTGTCCTGCTCTAACTTGCCTTACCTTGAGCTTGCCGAGACTGGCCCTGGCCAGGAAATGGGTTGACAAAGCACTTGGCAGAGGTGCAGCCTGGAGGTGCTTGCTCCAGGTGAGTGTGCATCCTGGGTTGGAAAGGCTGAAGATCAGGCCCAGAGTGAGGAGAAAGCCCTCCCTTCTCCCCTTTGTCCCTCCTCCTCCTGTTGGTTTTCAGTCACCAAGTCGTGTCTGACTCTTTGTGACCCCATGGACTGCAGCACGCCAGGCTTCCCTGTCCCTCCTCCTACTGCCCTCAGAGTCAGGTTTGAAGACCTGCATCTGGTTGGCTTACTCTTTTTATTTTTTAATTTATTTTTAAAAATTGGAGTATAATTGCTTTACAATGTTGTGTTAGTTTCTGCCATACAACAGGGTGAATCAGTTCTATGAGACTCACTCTTGTACAGTTTTTCCAGCCTAGTTTCTCAGGCCAGGGCCGGGAACACTCAAGGTCAACTATAGCCAGGGTTCATTTTCCATTCGAGCAAGACAAATCTGATGTACATACCTACGGAGCTAATTCCTTCCACCCAGAAAAGCACTCACAGGGAACAGAGTCGTGATCTTATCTTCACCTCCCTAAGTGGTGATGGGCCCACATGTCTCCATGTCCATCATCTCACACTTGGTGAGATGGCTTGGCTTTCAGCCTGGCCCTGAAGCTGGAGGATAGACAGACAAGATGTAATTGGGATTGGGAGAGCCACAGAGCTCTCTGTTGGAGAAACACTGAAGGACTGAGAGAAGAAAAAAATATCAGCAAGGCCAGCACAACTGTCCTCAGAGTCTTGGAGGGTCTTCTTGAGGAAGGAGGACCAAAGTTTCCCTATGAGATCCTAATGGGTAGAACCAGGCTGAGTCATAAATTGAATTCCTAAATCATCTTCCTTGTCTAGGCTCTGGCCATGCTGAATGGCCTCTGGTTCTACATGCATGCAGTTCCCCTTGCTGCAATACTCTCCCTCGATAACCTTGACTCCTCCTTTGGGAAACAACTTTAACTTCCCCAGTGCAAGGGGTCTTCCTTAAATCCTCTAGATTGGGTTTCTTTAAATGACATTATTTGGGGTAGGATATTTGTTGTTGTTGTTGTGGAGGTGGTTTCACAGTATCCCTGTCCTCTACCCACTGAATGTTGGTAGTTGTGACAATAAAAAATGTATCCAAATATTGCCAGTTGTCCCTTGGAGGTTCAAATCATCCTCCCCTCCCTCAACACAGTTCAGAACCAGCCCTTAAGGTCAGTGTGCCGAGTGCCCGGTAGTCTCATAACACCCACCACACTGCTTGCACTTCCAGAGTTCTCCATGCTTGTTTGACATCTGTCTCCTCCCCACGCAGCTCCCTGACGGCAAGGGTGGATTCTGATGTTCTTTGCTGGTCCTAATCTTTCAGTTGTTAAAAAGTCAGTGAAGGGATATATGATTTAAACAAGAACTTTGCAGCTCTCCAAGCTATCCACAGACAGCATAGTTTTCCCCTAAATTTATTTAATTTCTTATCACTGGGTGAGTCCAAACAAGGCCACTTGTTGAGGATGTCCTGGAGGAAATAGCCCTGAATGTGTGATCTTGAAGTTTCCTTCCAGTTACAACCTTGTGTGGAATGTGGGCTTCAGGTCAACCACCCTCTGGGTGACTAAGTCACAAGGAGGAGGCCGACCACTCCCTTGGGAGTCAGGTGCTGAGAGTTCCCAGGAAGGGTGCTGCAGCTGGGGGAGGTGTGACCTTTAAATGGGTCAAGAGTCACATGAATATGCAATGCCTTTGCCTTCCCTTCTCCTCTCCCCAGAGGTCATCTGATCCATATCCTCAGGGGAAGGATCATGCTTGAGAGGTTAAGAAAATGTCCTTTCCCCCCTAAGTCCTGCTCTTCACGGTGAGCAGAGCCAGGAAGCCTCCTGTGAGAGTGGGGTGAGAAAGAAGGGCCAGCATGCTTTCCTGGATGGTGCATGAGTTGCCTGGGGCAGTGTTCTTCAGACTTGGAAGGTTACAGTGTGCGTGATTTATTACTTTACTTTTATTTCCCTAAAACCCCCTTACCAATGGGGCAAAGAACAGTAAGCAGAGACAAATAGTCGCCCTCTGGGCCCACACTTGATTCCAAGGGCTGTGGGAGAATCAGCTTTGGCTGCGGTTGACCACCTTTCCATGTGCCTGGCACTGAGCTGGGCTCTTTCACATCCATGATCTCCTTTAACCTTCAGAACCCACCGAGGGAGGGACAATTATTCGGTTGGCAAAAAAATTCCTCCGGATTTTCCCATAAGCTGTTAACAGAAAAACCCAACTGAACTTTTGGGCTGACCCAATACATATGTTTTCCAAAGAGGCCACTGAGGGAGTCAACACCTAGCCCAACATCACAGAGCTAGTTAGGAGCCTGGGTTTGGGGCAGATCCTGTCCACTCCTTTTCAAAAGTCCCTGTGAGTTGGCACTGGCATGATGAGAACTATCCTTGAACTCAAATCTCCACTGCTTTTGTGGCTGCTGCTTAAGATCTTGCTGTGTTCGACTTGATTATGCTTTTGCAAATTTCTCTTTACATATCTGTAACTGAGCTGCCTTTAATCATACTTCTGATTTAATGTGGTGAATGGTGCACACATGTTTATTTCTCTTTACAAATAAAAGCAGAGGAATAAAGAAGTATAAACCTACAAGGACAAAGAAAAAGACAGTGAGGATCTCAACCAAAATTTGGAAGATGGAAACTAGATGGAGGAGTGGGGTTTGGGGATGGCAGAGGAAGACATGGGAGAAGGCAATGGCACCCCACTCCAGCACTCTTGCCTGGCAAATCCCATGGTTGGAGGAGCCTGGTAGGCTGCAGTCCATGGGGTCACTAAGAGTCGGACACGACTGAGCAACTTCACTTTGACTTTTCACTTTCATGCATTGGAGGAGGAAATGGCAACCCACTCCAGTGTTCTTGCCTGGAGAATCCCATGGACAGAAGAGCCTGGTGGGCTGCCGTCTATGGGGTCACACAGAGTCGGACACGACTGAAGTGACTTAGCATCAGCAGCAGCAGCAGAGGAAGACATGAGCCCACTTCGATCCTTTGTACCTTCCAACTCAGCTCTGGGACACCTTTCTGATCTCAGCAGACTACCTGAGTGCCTTTTGCTCTGTCAAGCTCAGAATTCAGACATGCCAGGTACAGGCAGAGCCTGGCAAGAGACACAGGAGGAATCAGGGGCTTAAATTAAAGTTTGCACATGGAGTGGGATTCTCCCAATCCCATTCTCCTGATGGGCTCCTGGATTTCTAGAAACCAGGCTCCTGCCCAATACCCCAGGAAGGAGATTGGAAAATTCTTCTCAAGAGAAACCGACCTAAGAGAGAAGACTTACATATTTGGATATTGGGGGTATTTTCTAGTGGAGGATCGGATCCAGATCCACACCATCCTATAGAGTGGCCTATGGTAGATAAGTGCTCCCAGGCACATAGACCATCCATTTGGTGGTAAAGCACCTCACTGAGAAAGCCTTAAGCTGCCGTATTGCTGAAACTGGATCTCTCCTCATTATCAAACCAGAAACATGATTGGTATTGAGACACCATTGCTAACTTTATATTTGATTTGATGACCTTCTAATTTCAAAACCCTTAGTCCTCATTCCTTTAAAAATTTTGGCCTCCTCCTTTACAAAGCTGACGCTCTTCTGTCTCCAGACCCTACTGTACTCTCCACTCAGTCTTCCAAGTATGGTGTTGGTTCATCTGATTTTATTCTGACGTAGATTAAAGTGTGGGTCCATTTCACGGAGGCTGACAGAGCTAATTCCCATTGTGTGTTGTTTGACTCTAGTTTAGCTCTTTTATTGATTATTTTTACTGTGTTGGTGTTTTTTTTTTTTTTGGGCGGTTTCTTATGTTTCATGCTATTTTTCTCCACTTTACTCTTTGAATGCTCTGAACCTGATCCTGGTTTTCTGGAAATAAATAACAAGTGCTTTAAAGCCTTTTGCACTCTTGCCAGATGCCATTACCTAGAAATATGTTGGCATCTCCTATAAACGTATGTTTAGATTTCTATAACTAAATGTATCCTTATGTATGACCTATTATTACAGCGAATTCATCTATAAATACATAACTTTATTTACAGGCGAGATCTATCATAAGCTTCTACCTTTCTTTTCCACTGATACGTGTGCCAACAAAGAATGTGTTACTTTTCTTTAGGAATAAAATCACATTATTTGTAAAAACTTAGTAGAGCTTAAATGAGTATAAGCAGTGTTTACTTTGTTTAGTAGATACTTTCAACATTTATGATTTAAATGTCTCCTGTTCAAGGATGACGTTCTGAGACATTTCAAGGTGACCTGTAACTCTAGAGCTAAAACAAATGAGAAAATGTGGCAAAACGGCTGCTGTTTGTGGATGTTTTGCAAAGGAGAGCCATGTGGTAGAGTGGAAATGGCAGGAGATTGGAAGCCAGAGACCTAGTGGTGCTCACACTCTGTGTGCTGACTGTATGATCTTGGAGGAGCCACTTCACCTGGCTGTGGGACCTAGATGATATGGGAATCACGTCCATCACCTCACAGTTTATTATGCATTGAGTTAATATGTGTGAAAGCATAACTGTAAATCATTAGGATTTAAATTGCTGTATATCCAAGCCTATTTTTTTCACCCCGTTGCTCACAGTGCCCTGGGCAGAGTACTCAGTCAATCAACATTTGTTGGATAACAAATTAATGAATAAATTTGTGAGTCTGGATTTTCAAAATGTTTTTGCACCTCTCGGAGTCATTTATGGACATCTATAAAGTTGAGAATTTATAAGTTGTTCCTGGATAATCAAACCTCTTGGTTCAGGGGTAAAAAATAACTGTTCAGGTTTTCAAGCCTTTCTTGAATATGGGACAGTAACTGGCAGGGCTGATGATGAGAAATTACCTTCATCCTGCTTGAATATAAGATCACAGATTGGGAGAAGCTTGGAGATAATCACTTTCTTCTCAAATATGAGGAAACTGAAGCCCAGAGGCTTTTTGAAGTCAGTGACCTCATATAACTTTTTCCTTCTATTGCTCTAGGGCTATTGTAGATAGATGTACAACAAATACATTTTTAAAATGTATTTTTCAAGGACTGCACTAATCACTGAGGAAATAATAAACATCAATAAGATAATCCCCACCCCACCCCTGCTCCATCTCCTCCCACCTCCTGCCCTTGAGAAACTCAGTCTAGACAAATATGGAAACCAGTAGGGATGCTATTAGTCATACTAATGCTGCAGTGGGATTATAGAAGCAGGGGGAACTGCCAAGGGAAGCTTTGAAAGGAGATGGTATTTATCCCATGTCTTAGCTTGGGTTCCTTAGAAGGAGTACCTGAGGTGAGCAGGCAAGTGATTTATTAAGGAAGTACTCCTGGAAAAAGGTCTGTATGATCAAAGCTATGGTTTTTCTAGTAGACATATATGGATGTGAGAGTTGGACCATAAAGAAGGCTGAGCACCAAAAAATTGATGCTTTCAAACTGTGGTTCTGAAGACTCTTGAGATTCCCTTGGACTGCAGGGAGATCACCAGTTGATCCTAAAGGAAATCAACTTGAATATTCATTGGAAGGACCGTTGCTGAAGCTGAAGCTCCCACCTGATGTGAAGAGCTGACTCATTGGAAAAGACCCTGATTCTGGGAAAGATTGAAGACAGAAGAAGTGGGTGGCAGAGGATGAGATGGTTAGATAGCGTCACTGACTCAATGGACATGAATCTGAGCAAACTCCGGGAGTTAGTGGATGACAAAGGAGCCTGGTGTACTGCAGTCCATGGGGTCTCAAAGAGTCAGACATGATTTAGCCACTGAATAAAAACCATCAGAGAAGGAAAGAAAGCACTATTAAGGTTAAGTCTAGCATCAGTTATATTGAAAATTAGACTTTGGGTGGTTATTCCAAAAAGTTTTTGAAATTGAAAAAAGGTTATATGGCTTTGTCACTTCCTCTTGGAGCTGCCATGGAGCCTGCCTCATGGTTACACCCAGGCCCACCTTTTAGGTCACACCAATTCCTGGCACTCTCCTTCCTCTCTCATAGAATGTTCTAATATGTACACACACCCATACACACATAGTAATCCAAGTCTGGCTGAAGCGTGGAAGTCATTTCTTATCTGGAGAGGAGAGAAAAGAACAAACTTGCAGAATTGTAGAGGTCCTTTCAAGGTTCTCTTAGTCACTGTTCTAGAGTCTTGGGCTTCCTCCTGAGATGTAATTGGAAACACAGTCGGCCTCTGTCTTCTGTTCACTGATCTTCTCCTCCATGCAGACTCTGCTTAGCCAAAGGATATGTGGTCCCTTCCTCCTGGAGAAGAGAGAAGGTTAACACAAATCAACATATGCCTTTACAGAAAGCAACACAATATTCTAAAGTAATTATCCTCCAATTAAAAATAAATTAAATTAAAAAAAAGTCTTTATGTGACCTCCATTTTATTTGGACTTATTCCTAAAGCAGGGATGTTCTTACACTTTCTTTCCTCATTCTTTTTTTGACCTGTGGCTATTTCTCTTTTGTAAGCAGCAAAGAATAGGGTATAATGTGCTTCCTTTAGAAAGATGGGAGAGACAGAAAAACTGTGTAGAGTTGTTGCTTTTTCCACGGTAAACCAAAGAGTAAGAAAACTCTGGGGTGGAGAGGGAAGGAACAAAAGAGTGAGTGGGTGGGCCAATCCCCAAATCCTGCAAGGGAACCATCCTTGAGTTATCTCTAGGGTCTAGAAGTGGTTCCAGGTAAGCATGCATCAGCAGGTTTCCTTCAGGGTTTCTTGGTGACATTAGCTTCTTTCCATCACTTTGAACATCCCCTGAGGAAAATTCTACACCTAGTTCCTTTTCTTGACATAGAAACACAAAGAGAAGAAAACAATGAGGCAGATGATGGTTACTTTTTGCTCTGGCTCTCCTCTCCTGAGATCGGAAGTGCTTTTAAAATGGAGCTGGAAGAGGCACATGTTAATTTACATACCTCACTCACCTGCCACTCTAGGATGTCATTAAACTAGAGAATAAATTAGAGCTTTCTAGAAGGGTGGCATGTGCTTATGGGGACATAAACATAGTCTCTCCTAAGATGTATTTTCCTGGTGATCACTAGCATTTCCAGTTCTCCTCTTCTTTTTGAAGGTTATAAACGTGGACTATTGCATCATAACTCCCTGTGTAGGCAAGTTCCCTTCTTCTACACTAAGTCATCCCTC
This sequence comes from Bos mutus, assembly GCF_027580195.1. NCBI lineage: Eukaryota > Metazoa > Chordata > Mammalia > Artiodactyla > Bovidae > Bos > Bos mutus. Next base: position 46,363,563 of record NC_091626.1, on the reverse strand, counting down.
GTCGTGTATTGAAATGAAGGTGCCGCATGATCAGTACAGCTAAGATCACTGAGTCACCACATGGGGCTACCCCCTGGAGAGTTATCCATTCCCTCAGCAGGTGGTGGCAGTGAGATTTGAAATCTCACTCACATTTTAACTTTGCTTGCATTGTGCTTCCACTCAGTCACTGAGGTTTTGACACAATTTCTTACTGCAGCACGCCTAGCCCATTTTGACGGATAGAGGGATCCGGTCTTATGTGTGTGTCCAAACTACCTTAAGTGCTTTACAGCTCATCCCAAAGTTTCTGGTCATGTAAATCAGAGGTGGGGCCTGGGAACCTGCATTTTAATGTATGTGAAATCACCCATAGACGTTCTTGTTCGATGTTTCTGCGAATCTTCTGTTTTCTGAGGCCTACACATGGAGAAACACTTGAAGGCCAGCTGAAGAGCTTAATTTAGATTGCTTGCTTTTGAAATTGTATCTTTCTCTCATTTTGAGGCCTTCTGTTACTTTCTTAGCCACCAGAAGAACAGAAGAGTAGGAGGTGAATTTACCAACAAAGAAGTGCTCATGCTAGCCAAGATCACAGACACAGGAGGGATATCCATCTCATAAGCTTGTTCTGGGGTTCAGGGAGATCATTCAGTGGGATACGTAAGTCATGTAGTCCCTTGTCTGAAACAAGGAGGCTTCAGGTGGTACAGTGGTGAAGAATCCACCTGCCAATGCAGGAGACATGGGTTTGATCCCTTGTTGGGAAGATCCCCTGGAGGAGGAAATGGCAATCCACTCCAGTATTCTTGCCTGGGAAACTTCAAGGACAGAGGAGCCTGGTTGGCTGCAGTCCATGGAGTTGCAAAGAGTCAGACATGACTGAGCATGCGTGCACACTGGAACAAGGAAGGTGGTCAATAAATGTGGTTTCTTTTAAAAAGGAGAAAGAAAAGCTGTGTTTCAGGAATGGTTTCATTTCCGTTTAAGCAATCATGTATCACCTTCACAGTCCCAGGCCCAGGTAGAGACAGGGAATGACACTTGCCTCAGCTCTCAGAGTGAAGCCTGGAAGCAGGCTGAGCTGTGTGAGTGGAGGAACAGCCACACTGCAAAGCTCTGCCTGATAAGGGCCGTGAGAATTGTCAACCCGAAGTACTGAGGGAGTTCTAGAAAGGGAGAGATTTCAATTTTCTTTGACTATTGACTTGCTACTGCATAGTAACTGTAATATCTTCTAAGAGTGACAGTCAGGCATTCCTCACCAGGGCTAATGAATCACTCCATTTAGCTGTGACAACAGCAAGGCAAAGAAATATCTTCAAGGGCCCAGACGTTATTTTTCCAGCCTTGTCCCAGGGATATAATGTGCTTAGAAGTTATAACAAATTAGCTGCTTGTGGCAAATCTACATGGAACCCTTTTATAAAATATGGAAGTTGGAGCCTGAGTTAATGGGTTATTATTGGCAAGGGAAATGAAGTTGGATAAGGAGGGTGGGTCCTGGCTTGGAAGGACTTTGAAAAGCAGCAGCAGAATTTAAACTTGACTTAGGAAGCCCAGGGATGAATAGCTGTGTGAAAGGCAGGAACCTAAACTCCATTTGGTCACAGGTCATTGCTGCACGTCAGTGTCCCGAAAGTCAGTTTATACTCGAAGTCCGACGGCACAGTCACCAGACCATCGTACAGGGTAATGGGAAGGAAGTGAAAGAGAAGTAATTAGAAAAAAATCAAAAGGAAACGATAGATGTGAGGATAATGCAATTCTATGCTATTTTTTAACTGTGCTAACATTTTTTTTCTTACCATTATTGTTTTCCTAGGATCGAGAATCCCTTAATTTCACACTGCATGTTTATGCTTCCAGGTGCCTGAGCTACATTCAGAAAGGCCAGCCTCTGGATTCTTTCTGTACTTTGCTGGGAAGGAAGCATTCCTGAAGTCAGGGTGCTCAAGAAGCCGAGCCTTGTGTTGGCAGAAATATATGTTCATATGTTCAGATAGGGCTTCCCTTGTGGCTCAGCTGGTAAAGAATCCACCTGCAATGCGCGAGACCTGGATTTGATCCTTGGGTTGGGAAGATCCCCTGGATAAGGGAAATGCTACCCACTCCAGTAGTCTGGCCTGGAGAATTCCATGAACTGTATTGTCCATGGGGTAGCAAAGAGTTGGACACGACTGAACGACTTTCACTTTTCACGTTCAGATAGGCTGTTTGGTCAAAAGAACATAACCAGCTTCAAGTGACCTCACATCCTGGGTGCTATGTGGTCAGATGCCTGGGCATGGGGACCACAGGAGAGCAAGCAGCCTGGAAGAGGGGAGCAGAACTGGGTGGGGATGGGGGTCGGATCTTCCAGATGCAAGATGGCCAAAGGCCTCATTGCAGTTCTGGGGTCTTCACTCTAATCGCCACCATAAATGGGCCTCTGAGGATTCCCCAGCGCTTTGTCTCTCTCCTTTCTCATAACTCCTTGGCCCTATTGCTCTGCACACTCAGTGTTTCTGCCTCCTCGTGACTTAACATCCTTGTGGCCCACAGTGGCCCCTGCTCCTGTCTTATAATATGGCTTTTCAGCTTTATTTTTTATTGCAACTTACTTGCTTGTATCTGTTTTTTTTTTTTTTTTCCAACTTCAGCTCCCAGAAGAGGAAATCTAACTCTACCAGCTCATCCTTATTTTTTACTATGTCATTTTAACAACAACAACAACAACAAAAAAGCTTTGTTGAAGTATAACTGATATATAAAGAATTACACATCATTATTGTGGACAATTTGATGAGTTTGGACATAGGCAAATACCCAAGATATAATCACTGCCATCAAAGTGTGGGTCACTGGTGAGTCAGTGGACTGGCACTCTGGGTTATGTGCCCCAAACCCCAGCTGTGGTCCCGTGGGAGAGGAGAGGGGCCTTGGACCCACGTGGTCAGCAGGGGCTGCAGCAGGGCAGGCACTGGGAGGGGCCCTTTTCACCAGGTTCTCGGACTCATTAGTTTCCCCACCATCTCAGCAGGGTGGGAGTGTGGGGTCTATGAGGGTCCCAGTTCTAGGGGTGGTGGTATGGAGAGGCCCTGGCATCCTCCTGCCCTTCCTGCAGTAGTTATAGCGTATGCCTGTGCCAGGGCTCAAAACGATCTCTGTGTCCTAGGTCAGGACACAACAGCTCAGTGTAAATGAATGTGTCACTGAAAATGATAAAGCAAAAGAGAAGTCAAGGTTTGCTCTTATGGGGCTCCCTCTGTTTCTCCATTTGAAAAAAAACTTTTTATTTTATATTGGAGTATAACCAATTAGCAATGTCATGATAGTTTCAGGTGGACAGTAAAGAGGCTCAGCCATACATATATATTTCTCCACTCTCCCCCAAACTGCCTTTCACCCAGGTTGCCACATGACATTGAGCAGAGTTCCCTGTGCTATACAGTAGGACCTTGTTGGTTATACATATTAAATATATATTGCTCTACTTCTGACGGAGAAGGCGATGGCACCCCACTCCAGTACTCTTGCCTGGAGAATCCCATGGACAGAGGAGCCTGCAGTCCATGGGGTCGCTGAGTTGGACATGGCTGAGCGACTTCACTTTCACTTTTCACTTTCATGCATTGGAGAAGGAAATGGCAACCCACTCCAGTGTTCTTGCCTGGAGAATCCCAGGGACGGGGGAGCCTGGTGGGCTGCCGTCTCTGGGGTCGCACATGACCCGCACGTGGGGACATGACTGAAGCGACTTAGCAGCAGCAGCAGCTACTTCTGAGGTGCAAATGCTGTAGCTGGTAGTGGCTGTCCCTTTTGTTGATGAGGGAAGAGGTTTAAAGCAGGTAATGTTTGCTTAGCAGCAAAGCCAAAACCCAGCTCTGGCTGATTTAGTTCAGTAAAACATATAATCAGACAGTAGTAGGAAGCTCTGAGATTCTCCTGGAGGGTTTGGAAGCTTTGTCACCAGGTATAACCTGCTTGGTCATTGAAGACGCCTCTCTTACTGTTACAGGACACCTGGGCTCAGCTTGCTCAGTCCTGGGCTCTGTTGCTAAATGTGCACCACCTTGCTTCTAAAAGCAGGAAGAGCCACCACTAGCCTTTTCCAGAATGAGCTCTGCAAAGCCCAGGCTTTTTTCAGTTTAAAATTTGGGGTGAAGTGTTCTAATGATGGGTCCTTGGTTATATACCCAAGCCTTAGTTGCAAGGAAGGCTAGCAATAGAACTTTCTGTAGTGGTCTCTGCTTACTAAGGGAGAGGATTCCCCAAGCATGAAAGCAGGGTTCAGATACTACGCAGTAAAGCGCATGACAAGGGTTCTCTTCCGAGGCTTTGTCCATTCTTAGAACAGGGGAGCAATGTGAGGAAAACAGTGTGTTATGAACTGCAAGTTTGTGTCCAACCCCAAGTTCATATATTGAAACTCTAACCCCCCAGTGTGATGGTGTTTGGAGCTCTGTGAGGTAATTAGGCCATAAGGGCAGAGCCCTCATAATGGGATTAGTGCCAGTTTGCTGTTCTCTCTGCTCTCCGTGTGAGGATACAACCAGAAGACTGCCATCTGCAAGCCAGCAAGAGAGCTCTCACCAAAACCGGATTCTGCCACACCTTGGTCTTAGACATCCCAGCCTCTGTGTGAGAATGTCTGTTGTTTAAGCCACTCCATCTGTGGCATCTTGTTATAATAGCCTAAACTAACAAAAATATGGTGTTTCGGGAAGTTGCTTTCACAGTTTGACAATAGATTGTATGAGAGAGACTTAAACCATAGGGACTCCCTGTGGAGTGGTGTAGGAATGCAATGCTGACCTCACATACTTAGAGCAGTAGTTTTGATGATTACCTTATCATCATGATTGCCTTATGACCCCTAGAGAACTCTAGTCTGATATAGATAACAATTTCTAATCCAATATAGATTCTAATTTCTAATCCCCTCCATATGGCCCTGGAGAATATGTTGAGATAGGGACACCAATAAGCATATGGACTGATGTGCAGACAGACAGATGCATCCAGAGTGCAGGAGATGGTACTGTGTAGTTGTGGAAGAGTGTGTCAGGGTTGAGCTTGAAACTGCAGGCTGAGTTCGAAATTGCACGCTACTACTCAGTTTCTTGCTAGTTATGGAAACTGAGGTAGGTTAATTCACCTCCAAGCATCCAACTTGTCGCCTGTAAAAAGGGGAAAATGATAAGCCTGTAATATACACTGAGAACTAGAAGTGTTAATGCATAAGGAACTCTTAGCAGAGTGCTGCTAAAGAGTTGCCACTAAACGCCAGGAATTAAAAGTGATGTTCTGACGTGAGGTCGTGAGGGCTGGGCTATTTGGTAGGCATGGAAGTGAGGGAGGGAGAGTGAATTTGAAGGAGATGTGAAAGGCAGGACGACAGGACATTGTGACAGACAGGGTAAAGGGGACAGGGGAGAATGAAGGGTCAAAGGAGACTCCATAAATTATTGATAAATCATCTTTCTCATTTGCTTCTTGGCATTGGGTTATTTTGGTTCGAGCTGGCATTTCTTTTCAGATAAAATAACAGAAAGAGAACAATGGAGAATTTGATCTGATACAGTGAATTTTCCGAGAAGTAAAAGAATGGCTGAGAGTACACATGTAGGAAAACCGGGGAAAAGTGCGGCTTCCACATCCCCCACCCCCTTCTCCTTCCTTATAAACAGAGGACAATTGAAAACATAGGGGACAATTTTACACCTGACTTTACTGGTCAGATAGCCTGATCCTTAATCAGATCTCCTCGCCTTAAATCCATTTTAGAAGGAGATAGGATATAAATTGCAAATAAATAAATAATCAGGTCAACTCATCTACCTTAAGGATTGATTCTTTCCTCAGCAAATGGAGGTCAGAGCTATACAAGGAGAACGATGAGAACTGGCCCGAACTCCCAACATTTTATCTCAGCAGCCAGTCCCTGGACTGGAAGTCCTTACTGTGTCATTTCCAGAGGGGGCCTCTGAAATCCTATACATTCTAGCACATTATCACCAGGAAGAGAAGTGGTTGTTAACTTCACATGCAATAACGGTAGTAGATATAATTTTCCATTAGCCTCTAGTCTCACCTAACAGAAGGGTAACTAGGGAATGAAAGACAGGATTTTTAGATAATCTTAAGAAGCTTCAACTTGTTTTGTGCCTCACTTCCAAGAGCAGAGTCTGGGAACCAGAGGTATCGGCATCCCTCGGGAGCTTGGTAGAAATGCAGAATCTCAGGCCTCCCTAACTCAGGCCTACTAAATCAGAATCTGCGTTGTAATCATTTGGGTGATCATTACATTTTGAGAAGTGCTGGCTGAAGGCAGGAGAGGGAGAAAGAGAGATAGAGAGATCAGTTTTACAGGTGGGAGAAAGCTGAGGCACAGAGAAGGTGGAAGGTAAAAGCCCAATGTATAATTTTACTTAAAGCTGGCTTTTGAGTGGTGTGTAGAAACTGACTCATGACATAAACCCTGGCCAGGAGAGGCAGCACGAACAGTCTTCACTAAGTTCTCTGAAGCCCACAAGCATCACGTCAACTCAGCTCCAGGTGCAGAGCTGCCTGTCGACGACATGTTTATTGAGCTCAGCGCGTGCAGAGCACTCACCCTCTCCCTTTAAATTGGAAACAGATTGCAGCGCTGTAGGCAGTGTCATTGAGAAGGTGGCAACTGTCTTGTTCCAAAGTCACCCAGAGTGAAAGTGAACTCTAACAACCCCGGGCCACTCTGGTTGGAGAGTAACTTTCTAAATAAGGCTTCTTCTTCAGTTTTTTTTTTTTTTTTTAATTCCCTAAATTAGTGGTTCTCAAAGCGTGATGCCTAGACAAGTAGACTCAGTATCAGGGAACTTGTTAGAAATGTAAAATCCTCAGGTCTCACCCCAGACCTATTGAATAGGAAACGCCGGGTGTAGGTCCAGTGATCAGGCACAAGTCCCCAGGAGTTTCTGATGCCCACTAAAGTTTGAGACTCAATGCCCTATGTCATTTAAAAAAAAATTAGAAATGAAATGTCTTTTGTCCAGATTTATAGGTAATGGAAATAGAGATTTTCTTCTTGGATGGCCATTATATTTCTGTACTACCACCAATAAAGGAAAAAAGTCAGGTTCTCTATATTCTAAAGAACACTTTTGTAAGTAGTATTTCTGTCCTACCACAGACACATACACACACACACTTCTTTGTGAAGCAGATAGAGCATGTATCCAACCTCCATTCTCCATCTCAGTAGACAAGGAAACTGTCCCCAAGCAATCAGATGTTTGCTCTCCAGGAGCCAGGCTGGTCTGAGTTTAGTATTTTCAAGAAACATCTGATGCAGAAACTCTGTAAAGTCTTGAGGAAGAGACATGTCCCCATTGATAAGGCTATTTTATCTCATGCAATCTGAAGTCCTATGATCTTTTTGGAGGCCTGTTGGACTGACTGAAGTTGTGGGAAATCTTGGACTAGTTTATTATTTTTTTAAATATATTTTTTGTTTTAATGTCTTCATTAATTTATTACAATATTGCTTCTGATCTATGTTTTGGTTTTGTGGCCATGTGGCACATGGGATCTTAGCACCAGGACCAGGGATTAAACCTGCACTCCCTGCATTGGAAGGCAAAGTTTCAATCCCTGGACCACCCAAGGACATCCCTGGGCTAGTTTTTGCTTTATTTGTACAGTTCCTTTTTAATATGGCTCAGTGGAGCTAGTGCATCTCCAGTTTGTTCCAAAGAAGGGGTTCAGCAACCTGACTCTGCCTTCTTATTTGTCTTTGATTGAAATTTGGAAGGCTCCACAAGTCCCTGGGGGTTGGGGTTAGGGGCTGCGGGCTCTCCTCTAAGAGAAAGACTACCAGCCCATAGAGGTCATGGGTGTACCTTAGTTCCTGCCATGTTCGTCACCATGTCCTGCCAATTTAATGTCCTCCCCATTTCTAGACCCTGAGAGTGTACTGTGTTAAGTGCATACGTGACTGGGAGTCAAGAGGAAGGAAGCTCGACCAGGAAGGCGGGGCCACACTCTTCAGACCACAGGGCCCTGTGGCTTCTGGTTCTAGGTTATACATGAGAGGCAGACTCTGAGAAGCTGCCTTGTGGTGGAGGATGAAACACTAACTTGGATGCAAAGATAAGAGCTCTGGTCTCAGATCTTATGATTCACTGGCCACATAAGTGTGGGCAAATCATGTAAGCTCTTGGACTTCATTCTCTGCACCTATTAAATAGAAGTATTTAATTCTATTAAACAGAAGTATTAATATCTGCTCTGTATGTTTTCCAGAGGTGTTGCAAGACTTGTATGAGGTCTGCCTCTGAAGGTAAGCTGTAACCGGGGAATCTCTGTGGAGAGGTGGGGGCTGGGCATTCCATAGGATCCCTCCAGCTGTGTGGTCTCCACTGCTTGTCCCCTTGGGGAGACCTCTATTGCTCTTCTCCCCCATGGGAACACACAGAATGTCTTTCAAGGGGACCACATATGCTTCTTGCAACAGTGCAGTGATTCTTTAGCAGTGCTTGTGTAGGCCTGGACTCAGAGCCACCCAGAGGAACTGCAAGAGGGTCCCTCACCCCTCTGCACCCATGAGGCTCTACTGCCAGTGCCCTCTTCCACCCAAAGCATAGAATCCGACCCCATGAAGACAGTCTCTGTTCTGCCGCCACGAAGCTGAATAGAGTCCATTCTGTTTCTTCTGCACCTTTTATCTCAAAGGATTGCCGAGCACACAATACACTTCACAGCTCGGTCCTGTGCTGTTAGACAATAAAGGGTCTTTCACTGACCGGCCCTGCTGAAATGCCACCACCTCCGCCGTGCAGCTGGCAGACAGCTGTTCTGAGCTGTGCAGAAAACATCTCTCAATTCTAGGTCATCTGGAATGTCATACACATGAGAGTTCAGGAGGACAGCACGAAGCCTACAAGTTATAGAGAAAGTCTGGATTTTCGTAAAACGCACACAACAAACCCACACTAGTCTCCCAACCAATCCTGAGAAAACTGGACTGACTCTTAAAACGATGTTGATTTGTTTGGCAATGAAGATCCAAACTGACCCTGTCCATTTTTGTCCTATTCAAAGTGGCCTCTTTACTGTAAACAATTAGGCCTCTTAGAATGGGAATTGTATAAATAAAATTCGAGAGTGGTAGAATAAACTTTATTGGTCTTGCCCCCAAATAACTATGGCTATATTGGTATGAATGTGTCCTACATCTGTGCTAAGTTACTTCAGTTGTGTCCACCTCTTTGTGACCCCATGGACTGTAGCCCACCAGTCTTCTCTGTCCATGGGATTCTCCAGGCAAGAATACGGAAGTAGGTTGCCATGCCCTCCTCCAGGAGATTTTCCCCACCAGGGATTGAACTCGTGTCTACCGTTTCTCCTGCATTGGCAGGTGGGTTCTTTACCACTAGCGCCACCTGGGAAGCAGTATGTTTTTGCCTAACTTAGGTTAACGAAGGGTTTGTTATGTGACAGAGCTGGGCTAGGAGCTGGTAGGCTAACATGAATTGGACATTTTCTGGCCTCAGAGTCAAGTACATTCAGATGTTCACATTCCCTACATAAAAGGAAGGGGCTTGGGGTAATTTCAGACTCCTGACTCTTTTTCCTTTACAACAGATGGTCTCTCTTAGCAGAGCACACAACTAGAACAGCTCTAATAGCCAAAGGCCATCTCAGCTTGTCCTCAGATTCCTTCTTACTACTGAAAGGAAATCCAGAACAAATTCGTGGAGGTTTTCAGTAATTATTTGCATAAATGACCTTATAGTCACAATACCAGAAATACTAGTGATATTTGAGTTTCTTTCAAGAGCTAACTACATCTGAGCACAACATTCATTAAGTTCTCTTGAAAGGATGATTAAAATTTTTGTTCAATGTGGTTCACATTTTATTTTTTGACTGTCTGAGTAAATGCACCATAATGGAGGAAGCTTGAATTGTGATTATTTCATTGATCTATGCATGTGGGTCTAATTTGATGCTTAGAGGTCCTCACCCTTTCATTTCAGCTGCTTTTTGTGAATCTTAGCTATTTTTGAAGTCAACCTGACCATTTTGCAGACTCCTTCATGAGCACAATGAAGGAATGAGGGGCTTAAGATCTATCCAAAGACCCCACTCTGTATTTTCAGAGAGCCACATAAAACCCATCAACAATTTGTTAAATACCAATGTGCGCCAGAGCTATGCTGGGAACTTGTCAGAAACATAGGGATAAGTATATGAGTCATATAAGCAAAAATCCTTGGGGAGATGTGGATGGTGAGATGAGATAATCATGAGAAACAATTTGAGAATATTCCAGGAGGTAGGTCATTAAGTACTAAATTTTCTACTACAGACTTGAGGGGTCAAAGGGATTCAGAGTAATTGAAAATATGGATGTACTGCTGTTCACAAAAGTCTTTGTGAAAGAGGAGAGAAAACCTGGTTTTTGAAGGATTATACTTGGTAGTTGGAGTTCAGCCAGGGAAGAGATTAATTTAGACAAAGCCAGGCAGAGGAGAGTGATGTTCTGATACAATTTTATGTTGATGAACTAGGGTGAAAATCTTTTTAGTTTTTAGATGTCCAGTTGATCATTGAGATGGTCCATCGATGGCCATGTATCCCCTTGGTAGAGTGGTAAACCCGCTCCTTCAGTTTCCACTTTTTCTCAATTGCCTTCTCTTTCTCCAAGGTCAGTGTTTCCCAGGGATTCAGCTCCTCCACAGGCAGGTGTTTGAACTGCTGGTGACATCACATTTATCAGGTATTTCTAGATCATCCAATCCAGTGATTCTCCCATTTTTGTATACATTACAGTCACTTGGAGGGTTTGTTAAATCTCAGAGGGTCCTACCCAGAGGGTTTTCAATTCAATAGGTCTGGGGTCTGGGTCTGGGACAGGGCCAGAAAAACTTACGTATTTAACAATTCCCTGGTGATGCTGGTCCAGGGATCACAGTTTGAGAATTACCAGTTTAAATCCATCATTTTGGTTTACAAATGAAGAAACTGAGGCCCAAGGAGTTCTGAGTTCAAAGAGTGCATAAGGAGGCAATTACCCACCACCTCTTCACTGCCTACCCTGTGGCAGGTCCAGCGTAATTCCCAATTCCTTCGGGGCAAATCTGACTTGGATTTTAATTGCCTGAGAACTGAGCTTCTTTAATCTCAGTGAAAATTCCTGCATATTTAGGAACAGATCTGCCCAGAGGCAGGAGGATAAACTAGCTAACTTTGAAGCTTTTAGGGCTATGAAAATGTTACATTAATAAAATAATTTTTTTCTACAAATTAAATATTAATGTATTATGTCACTGACTTTACAGCCTGTAGGTGGCAGTGCCTTCCTTCTCTAAACACAGCTAGATATCTGAGCCCATTCATTTCCTGAGGAGCTGGGAAGGTTACAGTGCATTCATATCAGAGATTAGGCCATCCACATCGGCCCAGGACAGTTTCTCCATACACAGCAGAATCAGGTAAAGGATTTAGCGCTCTGAGATCTCTACTGTCCCTGATTAATATGTGTGTGCTCATTTGTGTCCAACTCTTTGCAGCGCCATGGACTGTAGCCTACCAGGCTCCTCTGCTCATGGAATTTTCCAGGCAAGAGTACTGGAGTGGGTTGCCATTTCCTACTCCAGGGGATCTTCCCAACCCAGGGATCAGGCGGATTCTTTATCACTAGTGCCACTTGAGGAGCCTGATGAACATGTGAGGTTTTATTAACTTATCTCATTTTCTTGTTTAGCTAATTACATTCTTATTCTCGCCCGAAGTTCTGAAACTTAAGACCTGTGAAAAGCCAAAAACCAGAGATATATCAAAGTGGACCTGTAGAAATGCCATGAATTTACTGTGAGAGAAACTCTTCACTGGAGGGGTTTATTGCTGCCAAAGCACTCTTTTACTGGGGAAAGTTTGGGGGTAGAAAGGAAGAAAAAGAAAAGTACAATTCTCGGAACCACATTGCAGAAATGCCGAAGGGAGGTTCAAACAAGTAAGTGATTGTTCATTAGCTGCTGTCAATGATTAAACATGAATTCCCCATTTACATATGACCCAGGACTTGCAGATGACCTGCTAGTACATGATTTCCATTTCTTCAGCAGTCACTGACACAAAGATATAAAATTCACTCTATGTTCAATCTTAAGATGAAATGATCCTGTAAAAGGCTGATGGGGTGCACTTATAAACATCCAGCACTGTATATACACTTGTGCACTCTGCCTCCCAAAGACCCCAGGGCCCATCCCTTTCCCAATTCCGCTTCCCCTTGAAAAGCCACTGAACTGTCTCAGTAGCTTCCAGGGCCAAGAAGAGCTCTGAGCTGATACCTTTTGATCATTCCTTCCTATCTCCACCGAGAGAACCATGATTTCCTGATGCTGTCTTCTCCCTTTTAAGTCATGCAAATATCGATTAACTCCTTCTCCGTTAATTTCATTGGCTGTTCTAACATTCTAGTATCAATTGAAGCTGTTGTCTCCAAGTTTCCTATGGACTTGAGTTTAAACTCTCTGTTGGACATTCCAGGATGTAGAGTTAGTTAGTTTCCTCCTTAATTCTTCAGCCTTGTCTCTATTTCCTCCTTTTCCCCCTGCACTTACTCTGGACATCACATCATTTAAAAATGATTTTATGCCTGTTCTTTTGTATGTTCTGTTCCTTCTGAAAAATTCTCATTCATTTTTGAAGATAAACTGTCATTTAGGGGAAGTGTTTCCAGACTCCCACAAACAGTGCCTTCAGTTCAGTTCAGTTCAGTTCATTTCAGTTGCTCAGTCGTGTCCGACTCTTTGCGACCCCATGAATCGCAGCACGCCAGGCCTCCCTGTCCATCACCAACTTCCGGAGTTCACTCAGACTCATGTCCATCGAGTCGGTGATGCCATCCAGCCATCTCATCCTCTGTCGTCCCCTTCTCCTCCTGCCCCCAATCCCTCCCAGCATCAGAGTATTTTCCAATGAGTCAACTCTTTGCATGAGGTAGCCAAAGTACTGGAGTTTCAGCTTTAGCATCATTCCCTCCAAAGAAATCCCAGGGCTGATCTCCTTCAGAATGGACTGGTTGGATCTCCTTGCAGTCCAAGGGACTCTCAAGAGTCTTCTCCAACACCACAGTTCAAACGCATCAATTCTTCAGTGCTCAGCCTTCTTCACAGTCCAACTCTCACATCCATACATGACCACAGGAAGAACCATAGCCTTGCTCCTCCTTTAATACAGTGTTTGGCACATTATTGTGTAATTTATATGTTTATGTGTCAATCCTTACTCCCAGGCCCCTTGCTTCATTTTGTTCCACCACCCACTGCAGTAGGTTGGCCCCAAGATGGTAGCAACTGTCTTACTCTTCTTTGTTTTATCTCTAAGACCTAGCATAGAGCTGGGCAGATAGCGGATGCTGAATAAACATGTGTGGGTTTTTAATCAATGAATCCTACTCAAGATGCTTCTTTTGTTTATTCAAGAGAAACTCTGATTTCTCAGTTTCAGCCTTTCCCCTTTCAATTCTCTATTATTTTGTTGTAAACCAACCAATAACTTGAGCTCTACAGATGATAGAGTTGTATCAATGAAAAGACAGAAATGTTGAAGTGAAAAGCTTGCATGATGATGACAATTCTCCGCCTCCTCCCTCTCCCCTTCCCCTGCTCCTCCTCCTCCTTTTCTTGCTCTTCTTCCTCCTCCTCCTTCTCTTCCTCCTCCTCCTACCACTACTACTACTGCTACTAAAAAGCAGACTCTTCGATATCTTCAAATCTTTGACAGTTGCCTGAATTCTCTTTCAGAATATTTACAGAGGTTTTCATCTGCCTTTTTGTCTGCTAGATGAATTAACCTTTCCTCAATCACCAGAATTCAAATAAATAAAAATTATTTATTTACAACTGTTGGGCATGGTATTTTATTATCCATGGTACACAATGTTGTGTTCTCCTTATTTTCATTGCAATAGCATGCTATTTCTGATACTTTGTTAGATAGAGTACTGGGGCCAAGCCTGTGGTCAGCACTAACACTGCAAACATTGTTTTTTTAGAAGAAAATGAATTTCACATTTCAGTGGTTGACCTAAAAATGAACTTTTTGAACATGCCCTATGTTTTAATTGTGAGAAACTTGGCTCTGCATATACATTTGGCATCAGTTTGTAAGAGTGGTCAAATCTTTCTTTACATTACATGAACAGGGCAGAACATGGGGCTGAAGACACGTATGCTCGAGACTGTGCTGGAAAATCTCTTATGACCCCCAGAAACACATCCTTGATGATCCCCAGTGCCATGTCCTTGTGTTTTCTGTGATAATGGGAACAAAATGGGAGGAACTGGGGTAAAGAGGAGGCAGTCTTTTAGGAAAGGGTTATCTGCATGTCAGGAATGCTGCAAAGCTGTCAAATATGGGTGAGGCTTGGTGATCCAATTTAGAGAGTCAGTGACAATGACTGACAGAGCCTGCCATGTGGTCTCACTGTTAGTGCATCTGCTGCTGCTGCTGCTGCTAAGTCGCTTCAGTCGTGTCCGACTCTGTGTGACCCCATAGACGGCAACCTACCAGGCTCCCCCGTCCCTGGGATTCTCCAGGCAAGAACACTGGAGTGGGTTACCATTTCCTTCTCCAATGCATGAAAGTGAAAAGTGAAAGTGAAGTTGCTCAGTCATGTCCGACCCTCAGCGACCCCATGGACTGCAGCCTACCAGGCTCCTCCGTCCATGGGATTTTCCAGGCAAGAATACTGGAGTGGGGTGCCATTGCCTTCTCCGGTTAGTGCATCTGGACATATAGAAATAAGTAATGTGAAAGCAAAATTTATCTTTAAAGAAGGAATCCACTGAATTGGCATTTGGCATTTAGCACGCAAGCAGAGATTCCACGTGTTTGGGAAATCAGTCAATTAATTTCTTCTAAACTTTCCAGATGGGGGTTGTAAGGGAGTAGCGAACACCACAAGGCAGCCTGCAGGACTTGTCAGGCTGGAAGATGAGCGTTCAGACTAGAGAGAGTGCATGAGGAAGTCTTAACAGTGACTTGGGAGAGACCCCAGACCCATGGACATGATTTCTCCTAGTAAGATCCATTTGGAGTAGAAATTAAAATATTAAACAGCACAAACCCAGTGAGAAAGCAAGAGGACAGGTTTTATCCACAGCTGTTGCAGCCAGGTGGTATATTTGATAGTGTTACACGAGAAATCACTATAAAGAACTTCAGAGTGTGCAGGAAGAGCTTTCCAGATAACACTCATGTTAGAAATTATTTCTTTTTCATCCAAAAGTTAAGATAATTTATTACACCTTCCCCCATAGCAAAGCAGAAGAGAAGGCATTTTTAGAGCAATTATTTTCAGTAACATTTTCATATTGGGGTAAAATAAACCTGGAGAATTTCAGTGTTGCATATCTATGAAGTAATGAATAGTAACCAAAATACCTAGAGCAAGAGCACATTAAAACACACAAACAAACAAATAAAGCTCACATTCTTTGAACACTGACCTCAAAGCTTTGGTAACTGCATTGACAAATATTTGTGTTATTTACATAAATATATATGGAACCCATTAGGCTCCTCTACTCATGGAATTCTCCAGGCAAAAATACGGAGTGGGTAGCCATTCCCTTCCCCAGGGGATCTTGCCGACCCAGGGATTGAATCTGGGTCTTCCACATCTGCATACAGGCAGATTCTTTACTGTCTGAGCCACCAGGGAAGCCCATAATTTTGTGTGGTATATGTAATAAAACTAAATGAATATATTAGAATATTACCATTTATTTTTATTACACATAAAAATGCAAAATTGTGTGGAATTTTAAACTGTGGAACGTTTAAAAAGCAATGATGAGATGAACAGCAGTGGAGTCACCAACAAGTTTAAGAAACATATCTAAGCTCCCTGTGTGTTTATCCTGCTCAGATCCCTTGCCTGGCTCCTAGAGCTAACCACTATCTTGAATTATTTTTCTTATTCTCTTGTTTTTCTTTAGTGTTTACCAAGTTTATATAACTTTATACAAGTGGAAGACAATACTGTGTACATTCTCCTGGAACTTTCCCCCTCTCATCTTTGTGCTTTGTGAATTCTTGTTTTACCGCTATGTGGTATCTCTTGTAAGACTACACCACAGTGTGTTTCTTCATATTGTTGTCAATAGACATTTAGGCTCTTTCTAGGAATCACAATGCATGCTTTTATGAACATTCTTGTTCATGGTTTCTGGAGCACATGTGCAGGTGTCTTCCAAGATCCAAATAGTGATGTGGTAGGAAACAAACATCTGCCACTTGATTAGGTAATGACAGATTGTTTTCCTTCCAGCATGGTTTACACTCGTCCAGCAATGTATAGGAATTCTGATTGTTCTACATTCTCTTCAACACTAGTTATTGCCAAATTTTATGTTTTTGCCAGTCTGCTGGGAGCAAAATATTTGTGGTTTTAATTCAGATTCTGCCTTTTGATGAGGCTGAACATATTTCATATACTTTCTGGCCACAAGTCTTTCTTCTTTCATGAAATGTCCAGTTTCTATCGAATTATTTGTTAATTTTATGGAGTATTAAAATATTCAGTACCCAATCATTTGTCAATTATGATGTGTGGCAAATGTCTTCTACTAGTTTTGATACAACTTTAATTTCTCATAAAATTATGCTAGTATTTTCACCATTTGTTGCATGCATGTGCAGGGTTAGCTCTATTTGCATGGAAAAAGTACATTTCTCTAGCAGTATAACAAAGCTATTTTATATCCTAATGTCTGTAGTAACAGTGCTTTATACATTTGGTTATAATAGAATCCAAATAGCTAAGGCTTTGTCTTCTTCGTGCACATCCTACTGAAAGAAAACTGCTGAAAGGAAGCACTTGCTTGGTACTGTTGGTTGTTCTGAAAGAGGAGAAAAACCAAGCAAGCTACTGACCATCCTCATTTTGCTGTTGAGCAGCAGTTCTCTCTCAGCTCTGGACTCTTTTGGTTTCCACTTCAACATTCTTACAAACTCCCAAAGACAGAGAAAATAAAAGAGAGAGACTTAATATCTGCAAGACTGAAACAAATGGTAATGATTAATATGTTCATATCAACCTTCTACACTTGCTAAACAGCTTGTAACTCTCTCTGGTATCACTTACCACATTCAGCACATCACTTACCATTATTCCGACATATAAATTGTTTGTTTAATATCTGTTTCCCCACTCCACCCCAGACTATAAATTGCCATGAGTGCAGGTGTTTGTTTTCATTTGTCAGAGTGCCCTCAGCACCTAGGACACTACCTAGCACCCAGCTGTCCTCGAAAAGACACCTGTTAGATAGGTGGAAAAGCATATCTATTTTACTCATCATGCTTCTTTCTGTTCTCTGTGTTTGGTATCTATTTTTTGCTGTTTGAAAGGATGATATTGCTCTACATTATGTCAGATATATATGTGCTTTGATTTTCTGTTATGTTCAACTTGTTTACAAAAAAATCAATGGCTTGGACAATGGTATTGATAACATCCTGATCAAATACACACACTCATATAGCTTGGAAGGATGGTGATTATGACTGCCTGAGTCTATCAGTATCGGGTCTAATGAACACAAATGTAAAGCTCTTCAGCTGGGTACAAAAAAGAAACAACTGCAAATGGGAGAGAAAAGCGTGTGCTTCAGTGGCAGACTGTGCGCTATTTAGGACCCATGGTTCTGAATTACCTGATTCTGATTCTATGGAGAGTTTTCCATAGAAAACTGCATCTTTCATTGCCTTTGAACTATTTTACAGTTATGTGAGTTGTATTAACAGATAACTATAGCAGTTTAAAGTAATTCTTGTCTATAGACTTATCAATGCAAATAAATTTTGTCTAGTAGAAGTTCAGTTGACACTGCATTTATTCACTAGTTTTGCACATATTTGCAAATTTATTTCAATATTCCTGGTCTATAAGTGTGTCTGTTCTTTGGATTCTTCTGTGAATGAAAAGTAACATCTTCTGGGTTCCCTTATTGGATAGTGAGTTAAATAAAATCTTTATTTTATATTTATGTGAGAATCATAATGTTACCTTACTTTGAAAGTTGTTCTTTAACAAAATAGAGAATGGGAAAAAACTTGGGTAGAGAATACAATATGTGCAAAAGATTTGAAATCTAAGTTGACAATAAATTCAATATGTCATTAGTGTAGTGTGGCTGTTGCTTTGGTTATTTGGATATTAAATAGTTTAGAATCAATATTCTGAGATTTTAAACACTGATCAACTTTTTGTATTTTTAACCCAATAACTGATTGTTTTGATAATTGTTGCTATAAATCATGTTTTAAAATCTTGTATAGGAAGCCATTGTAATTATCCTTTTTAAAAGAACACTTCAGTATTCTTGATAGCTTATTCTTCTAGATGAATTACACTGAGAGTTTGTCAGAGTCTATAATGTATTCATTTGGGATCTTGGTTTTGCATAAAATCTATAAATATTTGCTTAGGACTTATTGTCATTACTACTGTATATGGTCTTTCAACAGGGATCAATATATCTCTCAAATTATTCCTCTTATCTTTTATTTTTCCCACTATGAGTTTCAATTTTTATTTGAATAAGTAAGTCATTTATGTCTTGAATTAAATAAATATGCATTTAACCATTTCAGTTGTAATATAATCTTTTTATTTTATGTTATCTCTAGCTATTTGCAATGGGTCTAAAAGAATGCATTTGATTATTATGTTTATTTTTTCTAAAAAGTTATTATCAAACTTTTGGGAAATTTTATTGTATTTTTCTCAAGTAAATATCATCAACATTTCTAGTGTTATATCTTTAAAAAACAGGTTAAAAAAAAAAGACATCCTTGTTTTGAAAATAGTCTCATTCATCCTGGAAAAAGACAAAATAAAAAAATTTTAGGTTTTCCTTTTTCTTCCTAAACAATGCCTTCAATAAAAGATATTTTACTTTTAAGGTGAGGTTATTTTGTGGCAAGGCAGTCAGAAGCATCAACAAAAGTTTTAAGTCTTTTTAGTTCATGCTTGACAATAATTTGGATATGCCATGAGTTCAATATTTGTGTGTGTACTGCAAGGCCCAGGAGTTTATCTACTAAAAGAGTATTACAAGATTCCACACCATCGCTTCAGCATGTGAGTATCATGCAAAAGAGATTAAAAAGTTTGAAATTAAGGTTCAAAGATAAACCAGAGTGAAGTTTTCTTAAATGTTAAAGTTTTCTATTTGTTTTCAAATTGTTCTTTCTTCCTTCTTGGTAGTCACCATCTGTCTTTAATTATCACTTTATTTAATTTCCTTTGAAAATCATTGGTATTTCCTAAATTTTAGTTGTTTGACCTTAAGAAATTCTGAAGCCCTTCTTACCCTCTATTTCCTTATTTATACAATGGGAATGAAAATTTTTTTTTGCCTGTCTCCCTGGGTGATTGTTTCAATCTGATAAAATGGTTAAGGCACCATTTCCTTTGTAAGAGTGGTTGGCCATTGGAACCATTTCAACTAAATTTAGCAAGAATATGTTCAATCTATTTCATGGCTGCCATGGTTCCATGTAATTTTGGAGGGGTGCAAATACAAATGAAATATAGAATAAGGTCCCCGTCTCCTAGAGAAACGGCTCTCAAATGTTTGTGTGCATCCAAACTCCCAGGGTCTTGGTAAATAGCAGTTTCTGATTCAGTTTTTCTGGGGTGAAGTCTGAGATGCTGCTTTTCTTTTCTCATAGTTTAGCATTACAGCACTTGTTTATTGAAACTACTTCTCTGATTGGAGTTGTCATTACTTACGTGTCCAGGTCTTTGAGGAAGAAAACCACAACCTCTGTTGATTGGGTTACCCACAGAAATCCAGACTTGGTAAACAGTCAGAATCAAAAAGATTCAAGTCCATTCCCAACCAGGAGCACTATGAACATATGGTCACTTGGGGTGTGATCAAGGAAACAGGGCTATTGCAAGCAGGAGGGGAATATGGGGCACAGGTTAGGAATGGGGGCATCCATGGGCATGGAGGATAGTGAAGGCTGGAACACTGCACTGGGTGGGTCAGACCGCTGGAGCAGGAAGAGGAAATGAATCTTGGGCAAAAATGCATAAAGACCTTTCCAAGGAAGACATTCTGCATTCCTGACATCCCCCTAAAGGATGCTGATGCTACAGGTAACAAGACCATTGCAGAAAAGTCATACATGTTAGAGGCAGAGATCAGGAAAACTAGGTATCATTAAGTATGCAAATACGTAGAAAACTAGAAAAATCAGTGTGGGCCAGAGCATGGGAAAAGTTTTCATGGCCATGAAAAATGGACAGGATTCAACTTGAGATTCCTTTCCAATGTTGGTAAGGAGACAAAGCAGGCTTAGGCATGCTATGATCTCTCACTGGAGAAAAATAGTGGCTTGATTTTTGAAACTTCTGTGGATTCATGCATTTTAAGATGCTTGAAATGGCTTCTTAAAAAAATGTTGAAGGTGCTTAGCCAAAAATCAATGGTTTTAAGTTGTTGGAGTTCAATATTTTGTATGCATGTATATTTGGAAGTTCAGATTGCTCCTACATCCATGGAACATGTATGTGCACATGCCCTCTTACATTTGATTTATCACCAATCAGGATATTTTCTATGCTTCTCTGTAGACAGGTCATATGCTTTGTGTTTGTAGTATTGTTAAAGGCAATATTTGGGCTTCACTAGGGACCATTTAGGTTCTAACAACAGATTAGCAGTTGCTCCTACATGCTGATCAGCTTGCTCTGGGATGAATGAGTTACTGCATTCTTATCCCCAGAGGTTTGTTGTTGTTGTTCAGTCACTAAATCTTGTCTGACTCTTTGCAACCCCGTGGACTGCAGCATGTCAGGCACCTCTGTCCTCTGTTATCTCCCAGAGTTTGCTCAAATTCGTGTCCATTGATTAGGTGATGCTGTCTAATCATATCATTCTCTGCCACCCCCTTTTCATTTTGCCTTCAGTCTTCCTCAACTTCAAGGCCTTTTCCAGTGAATCAGCTCTTCACATCATTTGGCCAAAGAATTGGAGCTTCAGCTTCAGCATCAGTCCTTCCAATGAATATTCAGGGTTGATTTCCTTTAGGATGGACTGGTTGCATCTCCTTGCAGTCCAAAGGACTCTCAAGAGTCTTCTTCAGTACCACGGTTCAAAAGCATCAATTCTTTGGTGCTCAGCTTTCTTTATGGTCCAACTCTCACATCAGTACATGACTACTGGAAAAACCATAGCTTTGACTATACAGACCTTTGTTGGCAAAGTGATGTCTCTGCTTTTTAATATGCTGTCTAGGTTTGTCACAGATTTCCTTCCAAAGAGCAAGTGACTTTTAATTTCATGCTGCAAGTGGTCTGTAGCAAAGCTACAAAATTGCATAAATTTATCTTCAGTGCTCACTGACTTTTAGGTGCCCCATCTCTTGGGGATTTAGTGCCCATACACTTGTCCCCAGTGGCCCTGATCACCCTCACTCTAGTTTCCATGATTATAGCCTTTCTTGTAATCAGATGTGTTTCATTTTATGTCTGTCCCTTCAGAATGGAGCTATTCCATAAACTCATCTCCCCATAGGCCACACATGAGCCCCAGACTTCAGTAAAGGTGTTCATTCATTGTTCCCTGACCACAGGTTCTGCTTTCTGCTCTGAGCTTTAGCTTTCTCCTGGACTGCCCCTTCTCTTTCATTCTTTCAAGCCAGGCAGGACCTATCCATCTTGAACTCAGCTCAGATCCTGCCAACTTTGTAAGGTCTTCCAAAATTTCCCTGACATGGATCCCTCAGTAGGTTGTTGTGTGTCCTGTGCATGGGCAATTAATCATTTGCTGAGAAACCTGTATGCAGGTCAGGAAGCAGCAGTTAGAACTGGACATGGAACCACAGACTGGTTCCAAATAGGAAAAGGAGTACGTCAATGCTGTATATTGTCACCCTGCTTATTTAACTTATATGCAGAGTACATCATGAGAAGTGCTGGGCTGGATGAAGCACAAGCTGGAATCAAGATTGCCGGGAGAAATGTCAATAACCTCAGATATGCAGATGACACCACCCTCATGGCAGAAAGTGAAGAACTAAAGAGCCTCTTGATGAAAGTGAAAGAGGAGAGTGAAAAAGTTGGCTTAAAGCTAAACATTCAGAAAACTAAGATCGTGGCATCTGGTCCCACCACTTCATGGCAAATAGTTGGGGAAACAGTGGCTGACTTTATTTTTTGGGCTCCAAAATCACTGCAGATGGTGATTGCAGCCATGAAATTAAAAGATGCTTACTTCTTGGAAGGAAAGTTATGACCAACTTGGACCACATATTAAAAAGCAGAGACATTACTTTGTAACAAAGGTCCGTCTAGTCAAGGCTATGGTTTTCCCAGTGGTCATGTATGGATGTGAGAGTTGGACTATAAAGAAAGCGGAGCACAAAAAAATTGATGCTTTTGAACTGTGGTGCTGGAGAAGACTCTTGAGAGTCCCTTAGACTGCAAGGAGATCCAACCAGTCCATCCTAAAGGAGATCAGTCCTGGGTGTTCATTGGAAGGACTGATGTTGAAGCTGAAACTCCAATATTTTGGCCACCTGATGTGAAGAGCTGATTCATTTGAAAAGACTCTGATGTTGGGAAAGATTGAAGGCAGGGGGAGAAGGGGATGACAGAAGATGAGATGGTTAGATGGCATCACCAACTCAATGGACATGAGTTTGGGTAAATTCTGGGAGTTGGTGATGGACAGGGAGGCCTGGCGTGCTGTGGTTCATGGGGTCACAAAGAGTTGGACACCACTGAGTGACTGAACTGAACTGTTTTATTACTGTTTTTCTGTTGCTGTCTTCCATCATCATTTAGAACTTATATTCAGCTCTTTAAAACTTGACATCCTGGTTCCTCTGCTACAAAATCTCCTTGAACTTAGTTAGAGTTTGGATCTTAATATGTTTTTGAATTTGTACAGAGTCTCACACAATAAAATGTTTTTTTTTTAAAGTTCTTTTTATGTGATAAACTAATTCTAAAATTTTCAGGATGATCATAGTGAATATAAAAGGCCATTCAGGGACTTCCATTGGCTTAGCCAAAGAGAATCATAACTTGAAAAACCTGGATAGGATCAATGGAAGTCTTACTGATTTTCTCACAAATGTACCCCAAAGCTAAGGATCCCCTCCTGTTGGGCTGGCCCTGTTACCATGGGAACTATGCCTTCAGCTTCAGTCCAGCTTTCAAGCTGCCAAATAAGAAAGGGTGGCATGTGTGTGAAGTTGCTCAGTTGTGTCCGACTCTTTGTGACTCTATGGACTGTAGCCCACCAGGCTCCTCTGTCCATGGGATTCTCCAGGCAAGAATACTGGAGTGGGTTGACATGCCCTCCTCTAGGGGATATCTTCCGAACTCAGGGATTGAACCCACAACTCTTTGATCTCCTGTATTGGCAGGTGGGTTCTTTACCACTAGTACCACCTGGGAAGCCCATGGGGAGGACATTTCTTAGGGCTCCCTGGCTCTTTCCAGTCCCGTTCTCCACACAAGTAGGGGTGTGGTATCTCTCCAAGGAGAAGCACATGCTGAAGCTGGAGATAAAGTGCACCTGCGGGCACAGGTGAAAACGCTGGGTGGGCACTGGGAGAGGTGCTCCCAGCAAGGAGTCAGCGTCTGTGATGCATCCATCACCCACACTCAGCTTCTGTCCTCAGAACCCTCTGGCCTGTGACAGACACGATGTCGGTCTCTCTCTCCTGTGCTTCTTTGGGAATCCTGGTCTTGATGGCAACTCTGGTCAGCCATGACTGGTTCTGTGTCTCCCTGAGAGAGTAAATACCGATCAGTCTGTGTGTGTGAGCTAGGGCAGGGCAGGCTCTTGGCCTGGAGAGGCAGCCAAGCTTCTACACACATGGGCTCCCTCCTAAGTGGCAAGGACCTCAGCTTCAGGGGTCCAGCACTGGCTTTGGATCACTCTTTTCCCATCCTTCCACCCTAACCCCTTCTATCATACTCTAGACCTAGTTGCATCACTGTGAAAAGCAAGACTTTAAATAGCTCCCTCTGATCACTGATATCTGACATACTTTCAGCTCTGAGAAATCACAACTGCCACCCAGGAAAATGACTGGGGAGAAGCCAGCTTTCTTTCCTCTTTGTTCTCTGATGGCACCCACAAGACCAGTGGGCCAGCTTGTCCCAATGAGGTCAGAGCTGGATTTTCATCCTTGTGGCCACATCCTGGCTACATGACCCATGGGCCTAGCTGTTCTTCCCTCTGCCCACTCTCTCACTGGTGCCTTGGAGGCTATTCTAGAAAGAAACTCTCGTAAATGTACTGCCTTCTTTCAGACGGAGGGAGGGTCTCAGGGGATGGACTCAAAGGAATGAAGAAAGTGTAAGGAATTGAGACAAGAGATTGAGGCAGGTGATTCTGGAGCTGAGAAGTAGTGTTCAGGTTGGTCACCGGTTCGCTGATGCCTCTACTATTCAAGAGGGTAAACCAGAGGGATAGAGGACTAGGGAAGAAGAGCTAGTAGTGAAAATAGAAGAGGGAGTTTCTGTCTTTGGGGAGCTGACACTCCTAAGACACAGGATATATTTGTGTATTAATTGTGTATTTAATTAGGATGCGTGTGTGCTTTCCTGAACCAAACCAGCATCCTCTAGACCCTTGCTGTATAGAGCCTCTACTTTAGGATATCACAACTCAAATGTCCCGTTGCCTTTATAATGCTTGATCTTAAATGCAATAATGATGAAGTGACTATCCAACCACAGGAACCTTATTTAGAGATTCCTTCGGATGATCTGAGAGATGCTGAGAAATTTTCTCTGCCCACCTCCTTCTGTCCCCTTCAAAACATGAAATCTAACCCACCACTGTTTCACCCACCACAGTTTCAGAAACTGAAATTGCATGTTGGGTCTTTTGAGGATATCTCAAAGACATCTTGTTTCCTAAAGTCTTTAATTATAAGGCAGTGTCTTATAGACAAGACAAAAAAAAAAAAAAAAAAAAAGATTATTCAGAACTATTTAGGTATTTGGAAAATAGTATTATTCTCCCTTAGTAACTCTGTAAACCAAAAACCAAAATAATTCCCACTTTAGTGTAATAATTAAATGTAAAAAGAAAAAAATGCAACTCATTAAAATGCAAGAAGAATATAAAAAAATGTTTACTTATTCCAGGCCAGAAAGGCCTCTCTAAAGCAATAGAAGAAAATATGACAGAAAAAAGTAGATTTGACTACATAATAATTTAAGAATTCAGTTTGTCACAATAGATTATAAACACTATTAATGATAAATGTCAAACTGGGAGAACTTGCAATACATATGGCAAGAGACTGATATCATAAATGTATAAAGAGCTTTTCCAATCAATAGAAAGATCTCTAAGATCTCCTCTGTAAAACTGGTTCAAAAAATGAAGATGATGCACATATGAATAAACATTCAATTTCACTAGCAATCAAAGAAATGTAAAATAAAGCGATAAGAAAATACAATTTTCAGGTAAGAAATCGACATTAAAAAACCAACCGATGGAACTAAGGTGACAGTGAAATCTCCAACTTGATGTCCCCTCCCTCTCAACAGAGCCTCCTGATTGGCCCCTCCCTCTCAACAGAGCCTCCTGATTGGCTCCTCTCTCTACTCTGTCGGGGACTGAACGTGTCCTTCTGCGTTTTTGGGTCATCCACTCCCGTCGATGCTCTTGTCTTGCTTTCAGTGTTTTTCTGTGTCCAGGGTAGTGCTGATAAGGAGGGAACAGAGCATGGATGGGAAGGAAGTCTGGAATGACTGTGTCATATTTCTAGAGATGTTCTTTCACTCAGAATATCTCATACCTACTTCAGGCCAAACGACCTTTTGGTTCTCACTGCCAAATTTAATAGACACTCGGTAGAGAATTGAAGGCAGGAGGAGAAGGGGATGACAGAGGATGAGATGGTTGGATAGCATCACCGATTCGATGGACGTGAGTTTGAGTAGGCTCTGGGAGTTGGTGATGGACGGGGATGCTGCATGCTGCAGTCCATGGGGATAGCAAAGAGCTGGACACGACTGAGCGACTGAACAAAATTGAGAGAATGACTTATACTATAGCTTGAAAGCCATTAACTCTAGCCTCTATAAATGGATATAGATTACTCTCTGGGCCCATAACTGGTCCATTAGCCCATGCCCAGCTTCCCTTGATTCCTTGCCTGGCTGGGCCTCCATGTTTGACATCTTTAATGTTGTCTTCATCACTCTCTATAGAATCTTAACTTTCTACTCTGTTACTTTGCTTTATCTCCCACCCCCAGGGACAGATTCCTACTTTTTCTGCTCCTTGCCTCTATTCCCTGCTTGTTGAAGGACACAGGATCACAATATGGCTATGTCCACTGCAACACATGTGCTACACAATATTGATTTCGTATTGATTTTCCTGGGCACTTCCCATAATGACTGGTCCAAACATGTTCTAATACACAGAAGGCTCTTCTTCTTTCTCTGATAATAACATTAATAATGGTAATAAACAAAATAAAACAACAATAATAGCAAATGCTACTATACTACTTACTCTAGTTCAGGCTATCCTATAAGTGTTTAGCA
Source organism: Bos mutus (assembly GCF_027580195.1). NCBI lineage: Eukaryota > Metazoa > Chordata > Mammalia > Artiodactyla > Bovidae > Bos > Bos mutus. The sequence continues at coordinate 46,336,997 of NC_091626.1, read as the reverse complement.
GTTATTTAGTCACTGAATTTTTCTAGTAATTCTATGAGAGAGGTAGGTATTATTGTATTTCCCATTTTACAAATGAGACAACTGAGGCACAAGGAGTGAAAGGAATTTTCCCGGGACCATGGTGGGTGGGGACAGATTGGTCATGTTGTCACAGTTTGACACTGGATAATCTAGAGACATCTGGATCACATCTTTATCTTCTCTCACAGAAGACAATTTTGCTTCCTACATCACTGAGAAAGTCCATATAACATACAGGCTTTCTTACACATTTTCTTTTTGTATTATGGTTTTTGCTTGTTTGTTTAAACAATAGAAACACATTTTTGCACAGATATGGAGGCCAGAAGTCTGAGATAAGAGTCTCAGCATAGTTGGGTTCTGGTGAGGACAGTTTCTGGCTTGCAGGTGGCTGCCTTCTCACTGTGTGTTGACATGACCACTCTGTTGTGCATACATAGAGAGGCAGCACAAGCTCTCTATAGTCTCTTCTTAGGAGGGCACTGATCCTATCAGATCAGGGCCCCACCCTCATGGTCTCACCTAATCCTAGTTACCTCCCAAAGACTTTGTCTCTGAATACCACCATGGCATCTGGTCCCATCACTTCATGGCAAATAGATGGGGAAATAATAGAAACAGTGAGAGACTTTATTTTGGGGGGCTCCAAAATCACTGCAGATGGTGACTGCAGCCATGAAACTAAAATATGCTTGCTCCTTGGAAGAAAAGCTATGACCAACCTAGATAGCATATTAAAAAGCAGAGGCATTACTTTGCCAACTAAGGTCTGTCTAGTCAAAGCTATGGTTTTTCCAGTAGGCATGTATGGACATGAGAGTTGGACTATAAAGAAAGCTGAGCACAGAATTGATGCTTTTGAACTGCGGTGTTAGAGAAGACTCTTGAGAGTCCCTTGGACTGCAAGGAGATCAAACTGTCAATCCTAAAGGAAATCAGTCCTGAATATTCATTGGAAGGACTGATATTGAAGCTGAAACTCCAAAACTTTCGCCACCTGATGCAAAGAACTGACTCATTTGAAAAGACCCTGATGCTGGGAAAGATTGAAGGCAGGAGGAGAAGGCAGAGGATGAGATGGTTGGATGGCATCACCAACTCAATGGACATGAGTTTGAACAAGCTCTGAGAGTTGGTGATGGACAGGGAAGCCTGGCGTGCTGCAGTCCATGGGGTCACAAAGAGTCAGACATGACTGAGCGACTGAACTGAACTGAACCACCACTTTAGGGGTTAGGGCTTCAATATATGAATTTGGAGGAGACACATTTAGTCCACAGCATTTGCTATTCAGTTGTGTATATTAAGTTCAGTTTTGTATATTAAACTGTGTATTAAACTTTTAGAGCTGTCCTTGGCCCCAGCTCTATATAATTTGTCCTTGTGGGTGGGAGACAAAGCAAAGTGACCAAGTTAAGATTCTAGAGGTGATGAAGACATTAAAGATGTCAAACATGGAGGTCCAGCCATTCTCTTCCCCTTATTTCAGACTAAGAAAATAGCATTTATCATAGGAGGCTGGCCCCCCACCTGTGTCCTTGGCCCTAGCTCTTTCTAAGGACTCAGTTTTTTGCTCTCCTCCATCCTCAGTTCATCATCAGGTTCTTCAACTCCTCCTCTCCAGTGAATCTTTCCTTTCAAAGCCTTCAAATATGCTCTGATCTCCCTCATCCTGAGAGAGTTCTGAGCCCTCCTGTATAGTGAGCCTACAAGGCTTTACCTACTCCTGTTTACTTCTTGGGAGAAGGCAATGGCAACCCATTCCAGTACTGTTGCCCGGAAAATCCCATGGATGGAGGAGCCTGGTAGGCTGCAGTCCATAGGGTCGCTAAGAGTCAGACACGACTGAGCAACTTCACTTTCACTTTCCACTTTTCATGCATTGGAGAAGGAAATGGCAACTCACTCCAGTGTTCTTGCCTGGAGAATCCCACGGACGGAGAAGCCTGATGGGCTGCAGTCCATGGGGTCGCAAAGAGTCGGACACGAGTGAAGCGACTTAGCATCAGTTTACTTCTTAAAGTTATGTCCTTTATTCAGGTACTCATGAAATATCCTCAGGTGCTGTCTCTGAGCTCCATGGCTGGTCTTGCATCTCATGACTCTTGGCTCCCAGGGACCATGTGCCAAATCCAGTCCTGTTGGTATTCAGGGACCTACTCTCCCAGCACACTATTACTTACTCGTGCCTTGTCTCCTAGAGATCATAGCCCCTCAGAAACATAGCCCCTTCATCTCTCCATTTATTAATTAGCTAATTAAAACTGTTTCTTGAGTGCCTACTGTGCATCAGACACTGTGCTAAGAATGAAGAATACAAAACAAATATGGCAGACCTTCAAATCGAGGCTTGCTCAGATGAAAAATAGAAAATCATTAACTGTAATACAATAACTAATGTTTTGATGGAACACATATGTAATAGGTACCATGTGAAAATTCATTCTTATGTCATTTAAATTTTATGTGAAGTTTAAAGATGAGGCAGCTGAAGCAGAGAGAGAGGTTAGGTAGCTCATCCAAGATTATACAACTCAGTGCAACAGGAGCTCCAAGCATATTTCTCTCTTTAATTCCCCTGTGCTAACTATTGCAGATATCTCTCTGAGATGAAATGGGAACCCAGAGACCAGAGGAACCAAATCTCTGAGCAGTGGGGGCCATTTTGTACATTGATGCTAACGCTAGATCTGTGTCTGAGAGGAGAAACAGACATTTGCCCAGTGGACTGGAGGGTGAGCAGAAAGACCAGGACATAGAATAATGAAAAAAGATGATGGACTAAGGGCTGCAAAAATACATACACAACCTGGAAATATAGGCTATCCGAGGGGAAACAGAGATGTGGTTCAAAATTTAGACAGTGGCTATATTGTAAAGAGGGCTTCCCTTGTGGCTCAGCTGGTAAAGAATCTGCCTACAATGCGGGAGACCTGGGTTTGATCCCTGGGTTGGAAAGATCCTCTGGATAAGGGAAAGGCTACCCACACCAGTATTCTGGCCTTGAGAATTCCATGGACTGTATAGTTCATGGGGTTGCAAAGAGTTGGACAAGACTGAGCGGCTTTCACTCCACTTTCGTACTGTAAAGAGCCTTATAAATGAAGAAGTTTTAATTTTACATTTTAAGATCCTGATAACATTTGCAAAATGATAACATTTCTGAGATGTCCAAATACTCTTTCTCGAACTGAAACTACTTTACAGGTATACAGAATGTGAATTAGGAATTTCCCGAATCCGTGCCTTTCTGCTGAGCTCACTGTGTTAGCATCCAGAGTATTTCCGCACCTTTCTTGACCTATTATTACATAATTTCAGTGCCTTCCATCTTTCAGAAAGCAATTCTGTGATTTCTTGTCCAACTTGAGCATTTTCTTCTCTGTACAAAGGGAAGAGGACATAATTCAATTATCTGTTTTTTTCTGTTTGGAAATAAGGCCAGAGATACCAACATCTCAAATAATTCTTTTTCTCTTGACTTCTTGTGCAATCAAATAGGCATGGGCTGAGTGACTTTGAAGATACAGGTATCATCCTGGGTGGGTAGAGGGCAGCATACAGCCAGGGGCCCGTGCACTGACTCCAGAGCACTGTGCCTCAGCATCCCCTGTGCCACTAACTAAACAGTGGATCTGGCAGCTTTGTCACCTTCAGCCTTAGGCTACAAAACCCTTCAAGCTCTTGTTCAGTTTTTAAGTCGTGTCCGACTCTTTGCAACCCCATGGACTGCAGCACGCCAGGCTTCCCAGTCCTTCACCATCTCCTGGAGCTTGCTCAAACTCATGTCCATTGAGTCAGTGATGCCATCCAACCATCTCATCCTCTGCCATCCCCTTCTCCTCCTGCCTTCAATCTTTCCCAGCATCAGGGTCTTTTCAAATGAGTCAGCTCTTCATATCAGGTGGCCGAAGTATTGGAGTTTCAGCTTCAGCATCAGTCCTTCCAATAAGTTTTTAGAGTTGATTTCCTTTAGAATTGACTGGCTTGATCTCCTTGCCATCCAAGGGACTCCCAAGAGTCTTCTGCAGCACCACAATTTGAAAGCATCAAGGCTGACAGAGAAAATAAAGGCTCCCTGCTTTAAGGGTTGGTACTGGTCTGTTTACTCCTTGTCAGCAGTGACTCACCCAATTCCATTTCTGTCCTCAGCACATGTTATGGAAAAGTTCTGCCTTTCTTCACCTTGAATTTGTCATCAGTACAAAATATCAATGAGATCTTTCCTATATGTTTTGGGAAATGGTGCTCAGTGCTATTATAGACATCCAGTAACAAGGCATTTATTTATTCAGCATTTATGAGAATGAGCTATTGCACAGCCATAAATTTTCTGGATGATTGAAAATTAACTCTCTCTTTTTAAAAAAAATTCCTCCTTTTAAATTGAAGTGTAGTTGCGGTACAATATTATATGCTACAGGTATACAATATAGTGAGTCACAATTTTCAAAGATTATACTATATATTTTTTAAGAAACAGTGGATATATTCCCAGTGTTGTACAATATATCCTTTTAGCTTATTTTATTTTCAATTTTTTTAACTGGAGGAAGATTACAGTGCTGTGTTGGTTTCTGTCACATGTGTGGGCTTAGTTGCTCAGTTGTGTCAGACTCTGCAAGGACTGTAGCCTAAGGACTAAGGACTGTAGCCCGCCAGGCTCCTCTGTCCATAAGATTTTCCAGGCAAGAATATTGGAGTGGATTGCCATGCCCTCCTCCAGGGGGTCTTCCTGACCCAGGGATTGAAACTGCATCTCCTGAGGCTCCTGTATTACAGGTGGGTTCTTTACTGGCTGAGCCACCAGGAAAGCCCTGGTTTCTGTTGTACAACAATGCAAATCAGACATAATTATACATATATCACCTGCTTCTTGAGCCTCTCTCCCCTTCTCCCATCCCAGCTCTCTAGGTCATGGCAGAGCCTTATAGCTCATTTTACATATAATAGTTTGTATCTCTTTCTTGCCCCTCCCTGTTTCCCTCTCCTTACTAATAACCCTGTTCTGTTCTCTATATACCTGATTTGGTTTTTTTTTTTTTTTTTTGCTATATTCACTCATTTGTTGTATTTTTAAGATTTCTCATATAAGTGAGATCATACAGTATTGGTCTTTCTCTGTCTGAATTATTTCACTAAGCATAATGCCATCCAAGGCCATCCATGTTGCTGTAGGTATCAAAATTTCATTCTTTTTTATGGCTGTTAACTCTCTTTTGAATATCATTTGGGCAATAGCATTTCTGGAATCTATTATATATGTGATGGGATAATGCATTTTGAGATATGCACTATGTTTTTCTGTCTCTGCTTTTCTCTTTTTTCCTTTCCTTATCCAAGCATATCAGTTTTCTTTCATTGTCTCAAAGAAGGACTGTGATGGGGTGGAAAGCTGAAGTACACTGTGCATCTGTCTGGGGTTTGTGGTTCAAAGGCCCAGGTTCTTAGAACAACTTAGTGGATTAGGAGAGTGGCTGAAAGAAAGTGGACTTGGGCTGTGGAAACATGCATGAGGAAGGATAATCCTTCAGACTAAAAATATATGCACCCCAGGGCAGAAGAGGAGAAGGAAAACCTACAGAGAAATAAGGGGGTGGGGAGAATGGGGGAATGGCAGGAGAGGAACAGAGAGGTAGAGAGACAGAGATGCAGACCTCCCTTGCCTGGACAGGAATGCATGAGTGCTGCCTCCAGAAGAGCCAGGCAGAGCTTTGCAGGAAGATCATTACTCTGCAGGACTGATGCCAAGCAGCAGTGAGCCAAGGATGGGTGAGGAGCAGGAGTGCTGAGGGCAACAGTGAGCTCACCCGTGTGTGTTGGTGACTCAGGGACCCAGTGACCAGCTCACCAGTGTTTCAGCATTATTGACATCTCTTGGAAGCTTTGCCAATACCTCAGAGTTATGGAGTCTAGGGTGGTGCTATGAAAACTTGAGGTTTGAATTCCTAATCCACTCAGTGGGATAAGAGCTCTTAATAGAAGTATTGTGAACTAATGGACATTAAATTTCTTGCAAACCTTGCTTTTCTGAAGTATCAGGTAATCTCTTCCATGGTTGGGACTGGCTCACAGCAACGTCCTGTGGACCTGTTGAGAAAGGAGCACTTCTACCCCCATGCCAGTGTTGTAGGCTCTGGTGAGTTTTCAGTTTTTGTGTCCTCTTTTTATTTTGTTTCCCTGTCCCCAGCCCAGCTTTTCCTTCTTGGTACTTATCATGGGTACACCTAGTTCTCCCCCTCCATTTTCCTCTCCAGATTTGCTGTCCTCGATGTGCTTTGGCCAGGAAGCCAAATAACGAACCTTAGAATTATACATAAAGGGAGAGGAAATCAGACCTGAGAGTCAGCTCATTTTCCTCATCTGCAAAATGAGGGAGCTGTAATAGATCATTGCTAAAGTCTAGTTCAGCTCTAACATTTTATGATTCCTCTGAATAAAGTGTGGGAGCTTTTAGCCACCATTTTGGAACATACACTTCTCCCATTTCCTGAATTTCAACCATGTTCTCAGGAGATGAGTTTGCTCTGTTTGTGACATCTTGAAAAGTGACATTATTTAACTTGGCATTTATTGCTCAATTTACATACATTTCATCCATTCATTGAAAAAGTTATTGAGCCTCTCCTGTGTGTCCAGTGCTATATTATATGATTGGAATACAAAGATTAGTACATAGTGACTTCCTCAAGGTGTTCACAGACTATAACATTGATTCTCCATCTTCTCTGCAGTCATGGAACCCTTCAGGAATCTGAGGAAGCCCATTATATTACAGGCTGTTATCTATTGAGCACTTACTGCAGGCCACGTTCTATCCTAATGCTTCAAAAGTAGCATATTTTATCCTCAGATATCTATAAGGTAGTTATTATTATCTGCAGATATACAGATGATGAGACATAAGCCCAAGGACTCAGGGCTAATAAGTGTTGAGAACCAGAATTTACTCGTAGTCAGTGCAAGTCTAGAGCTTCATATGAAACTGCTATGTTTCTGAAATTAACCACAATAAGAACAACATAATAACAGCAACAGTTTCTGAGAATAAGTGCTGTGTACCAGGCCATGTGTAAAAGTTTCTATGTTAATTATTTCATTTAGTATTAATCCTAACATCATAAGCGGATACTTTTATTATCTGCCATTCAGTGTGGAACCTCTTGGCTTAAAATGGTTAAATAATTTGCCCCAAGGTACACATCTAGTAGTGAGGGGAGATGAGGTACAAAGTGCATTTTTGGTACAGTTTTAGATGGTTCATGAACTTCTTGTCCTCTGACCAAGAGGAAGAGACTGATAAAAAGTGTATTGATTTGTGGTAAATGCAGGGAGTAGTTCTGTGGGAACAGCATAAATCATTCTTCAGGATCAGGGGCAACTTCCCAGAAGAAGTCATACTTGAACAGAGTGTAAAGGATAAATAGGAGCTTCTTAGATGTCCAGCAGTGGGGAGAAGGGCATCCGGGGTAGAGGGAAGAGCGTGTGCAAAGGCAGGGAGCCAGAGACTATAGCACGATCTGGTGGTCCAGTGTTTAAGACTCCATGCTTCCACTCCAGGGGGCCTGGGTTCAATCCCAGGTCAGGGAACTAAGATACTGCAAGCACGATCTGGTGAACCACAGAGTTGAGTGTCACTGGGATTTGCTGTGTGTGAAGACAAAGCAGGAGAGAGTGAGTCTGAGAAGTCAGGCAGGAGTCAGGTCACCCAAGCCCCTGGGTGTGAAGCAAAGGCATTTGAATTCTACCTGCTTTGTGCAGAGCCATTGAGGGCTTTGCATGTGGGAGCAGATTGTTGGAAGGTGCACTGTAGAAACCAGGGTGCATGGAAAGCTAGAAGGGTAGCCCCCTGGATCAGAGCAAAGGGAAAGGTGAGTTAGGCTGCTATTGTGATGAGAGCCCAAGTTAAGATACTGGTGGTAGAGACTGACTTGAGAGACATTTAAGGGATAAAAATCAAATAATGGTAGGAGTGAATAGGAGACTCTAGGAGACTCCTGGGGAAAGCCTGGGGCCTGGCTTGTCAGCTTCCTGTATCTAATCTAGAAAGATCATCAAGAGAACATGGAACATGAAATGAAGTAGAAAAAAATCATATTGACTAGTTTTACTTTGGGAGATTCCTGACTATAACTGATCTCCATGTGCTACATGAGGTGGTTGAAATAGGCCTGGGAAGCTGAGTTTCCCAAGTAACCAACACCAAATTTTGTGGGTTGAATTGTGTTCCCCTAAAATTCATCTGTTGAAGTCCTAGTCTCCAGTACTTCCGAATGTGACCTTATTTGTAAATAGGGTCATTGCAGATGTAATTAGGACTTCCCTGGTGGCTCAGACGGTAAAGTGTCTGTCTACAATGCAGATGTAATTAGTTAAGTTAGGATGAGGTCATACTGCACCTGGGTGGGGTTTTATTCCAATAGGAGTGGTGTCATTTTAAAAGGGGAGAACTTGGGCATAAACACATGCACAGCGACAAAGCCACATGAAGATGAAGACAGGGATCAGGGTGTTGTCTGTACAAGCCGAGGAATGCCACAGATTGCAAGCAAACCACCATAAGCTATCTGGAATGATATAGAATAGATGCTTTCTCATGGCCCCCAGAAGGAACCAACCCTGCCAATATCTTGATTTTGGATTCCCAGTTTCCAGAATTGTAAGACATACATTTCTGTTGTAAAGGCCACCCAGTTGATGGTACTTAGTTACAGCGGCCCAGGGAAGCTAGTGCAGCAAGTAACCACGTGTGCGTGCTCAATCTTTCAGTCACGTCTTGCTCTTTGTGACCCCATGAACTGTAGGCCATCAGGCTGCTCTGTCCATGGGATTTCCGAGACAAAAATACTGGAGTCAGTTACCATTTCCTACTCCAGGGTATCTTCCCAACCTAGTGTAGATGGTCTCTAAACTTCCTTCTGAGGGAGGGAGAGAGAGAGAGAGAGAGAGAGAAATCAACTGTCTGGATTTGCCCAGGACCAGGGGGTTCCTCGGAGAAGGCAATGGCACCCCACTCCAGTACTCTTGCCTGGAAAATCCCATGGATGGAGGAGCCTGGTGGGCTGCAATCCATGGGGTCGCTAAGAGTCGGGCACGACTGAGCGACTTCACTTTCACTTTTCACTTTCATGCATTGGAGAAGGAAATGGCAACCCACTCCAGTGTTCTTGCCTGGAGAATCCCAGGGATGGTGGAGCCTGGTGGGCTTCCGTCTCTGGGGTTGCACAGAGTCGGACACGACTGAAGCAATTCAGCAGCAGCAGCAGCAGCAGGGAGGTTCCTGATACTGGGTAAGATTGAGGGCAGAAAGAGAAGAGGGCATTAGAGGATGAGATGGCTGGACAGCATCACCGATGCAATGAAGATGAACTTGGGCAAACTCTGGGAGATGGTGAGGGACAGGGAAGCCTGGCATGCTGCAGTCCATGGGGTCGCAAAGAGTTGGACACGACTTGGTAACTGAACAACAATGACACAAGAGTTTCCAAGGACTTCCCAATGGAGCTAGTGGTAAAGAACCTGCCTACTAATGCTGGAGACATAAGAGATGCTGGTTTGATCCCTGGGTCGGGAAGATCCCCTGCAGGAGGGCATGGCAACTCACTCCAGTATTCTTGCCTGGAGAATCCTCATGGACAGAAGAGCCTGGTGGGCTACAGTCCATGGGATCACAAAGAGTCAGACACGACTGAAGTGACTCAGCAGCAGCACGGGGGTTCCAATAGGGGCTTCCCAGGTGGCTCAGTGGTAAAAATCCTGCCTGCCAGTGCAGGAGACATAAGAGACACGGGTTCAATTCTTGGGTCAGGAAGGTCCCCTGGAGAAGGAAATGGCAACCCACTCCAGTATCCTTGCCTGGGAAATCCTGTGGATAGAGGACAGCCCGGTGGGCTGCAGTCCATGAGGTCCCAAGGAGTCAGACACACCTGAGCACATGCATCCCTTAAGGTGTGTTCCAAAGAATGGGGTTTTCAAGGATAAAATCAAGGAAGTTCTGGGTAAACTGGGATGAATTGGTCACCCTAAGAGAGTGAGTCTGCTTAACTGCAGCTTGTCAGGGTGAGGGCAGAGCTGAATGACTTAGGACAGGAGGGAGCAGTGAGCACAGCCCACAGCAGGGCTCCGTCTTCCCACAAGCAGCTCTTGCAGCTCTTCTAAACAGGTCAGATCAGCATTTAACAAACAGTGCTTTGGAGAGCCATGGGTGTTGGCCTGTTTTGGTCACTCTGGTTCTCTGGATGGCTGTTGGTGGCATTCTCTGAGGTGCAGAAATGCTAGGAGTGGAGAAGCCCCAACATGAAGGATGGTTCTGTTTAAGGTGTGCTGAGTTTAAGGTAACTGATAAATCCAGGATGGAATGTTGGCCGTAGCAGCCAGATGGAGCCAAAAAGGAAGTATAAATGGGTCTTCAAGGGAGGAGGAGCTGGGAGGAGCTGCCGAAGTTCTAGGAGAAGTGTGCCTAGGATACAGGGCCCAGGACCACTGTGAGTCATTGCTAACAAAGAGACTGCAGTGAGAAAGGAAGTAGGGTTGGGGCAGAGAATGTCTTGGCAGCAGGAGGAAAGTGCGAGGTAACCTGATTTATTCAATAAGGTGAAAGAGTCAGGCATACGGAGTGCCCGTGTATATTCAGACAAACACATGGATGCTATTATGCTGCCCTGCTGTGAATGACATTCATCTCATTGCCTCTTGCAGCCCATGAAATAGCTCCCCTGGTCATATTAAATTGTACCTGGCTACTCCTGAGCTTCAGGAAATGGGAGTTGCCATGTGATACTAGCATAGGTTTTCAGATCTATCCTAATGTTTCCTCTTTCCTCTATTTCCTGGCCCAGGAGAGAATCTTAGTTTATTGACTTATAATTCAAGGATGAATGAATGAAAAAAAGCCCTTTTCAGACAGGGTGGATTTAAAGCCTGTCTGTCATTTCTTCGTGATCCTGTGATTCTGGTACAAACATATGTGTTAAATAATAGTAACAACAAGAAAATATCTTACATTCACAGAGGGCTTTATACTTTATTAAATGCTTTCACATGCATTATCTGCTACGATTCTTGTATACTACTGATGTGAATTCTGGTATGAATTTTTACAATTTCTTACCATAGGTAAGAAATGGTCTGTCTTACCATAAGTGAGAAATTAATTTATTGACTTAGTAGTGTTTGAAGACTCCATTCTCTGATCTTCACAGAGTCTTTGCAGGCCCACTGGGAGCTTTTATTCTCACACAATAGGGGGGAAAAAAAGATTTTCAGGAAATTAAGAGATAATTATTTAGTCCATAATTAGAGCAAAACATTGGACTAAGCTTTGTTGGATGATGCTGTGAGACACTAAATGGAGCTTCTGCTCTCAAAGAGCTGAAGATTGAGTTAAGAAAACAAGAAACACAAACAGAAAAGATGACTCAGTAAGAGGATCTTATAGGCCAAATGTGTAAGGCAGACAAATTGGAAGGAGAGTGCTTGCTTTGAAATGCTCAGCTGAAGGGTTCATTGAGAAGGTAGAGCTGAAAGACCTTCGTACTGTGGGAGGAGAATGGGGAACTTTCAGAAGGGCATGCACGGCTCATCCAGAGACTTTGATAATGGGACTTGTTAAGCTTTGGTTTTCTTGTTGAAAAGAGCAGAAAGGTTGCTGCCAGCTGGCACATGTGTGTGTTCATGAGAGCACAAGACTGGTATTTCCTTGTGGAGTTATAGAAGATAATTTTTTGCAGAGTCCAGATGTGTCTTGGAGAAGGTGAAATACTAAGGGTGGGCAGTGGCTTGCTGCATGGGAAATAGGAAGATTTTTCCAAAGAAATGATTAGGAAACCATGGCTGACTTAGGGGTTAATCCCATTAAACAAACAAACAAGAAAACCACTCCAATTAATTAGCTGTTTTTGATCTAGAGTGAGTCCCTTATTCCTGAATTGAATTTGGTTGAAAATGTTTACTCAAAGTGTGGTCCGTGGACTGGTCAATTCAGTGTCACCTGGGAGCTAGGAGAAATACAAAATCTGTGACCTGAATGCAGATCTACTGAATTTAAATGTCCTTTAATAACATCTCTAGTAGGCACGTTACAGTAAATTAGTTATTAGGAGCTCAGAGCATGTCTTTGCACTCAAACAATGGGGCCGAAAAAGCTATTCAACATAGGGTAGTTCTAGTATTCATTATGCAAACCTAAGTATCAATTTATATCATTGTTTCTACGTATGAATGTATTCTTAGGTACAACTTGCAGCCCTAGAGATAGTCATTCTCCCCCTTCACCACCTTCTGTATGGCAGTAGAAGCCCAGTCCTCAGACCCTGGGTTGATTTCTGGGGAAAGTGTTAATGAATTCAGCTGAGTAGGAGATGGGTTGGGGCTTCCCTGGTGGCTCAGACAGTAAAGAATCTGCCTATAGTGCAGGAGATCAGGTTCAGTCTCTGGGTCAGGAAGATACCCTGGAGAAGGGAATAGCTACCCACTCCAGTATTCTTGCCTGGAGAATTCTGTGGACAGAGGAGCCTGTCTGGCTACAGTCCGTGCCTTACAAAGAGTCAGAGATGACTAACTGATAATATACACACATACACACACATAGGCATGGGCATTGGGTGCATCAAGGAAAAGGCATGGGGTTTACGGACAGATGTGGATTCAGATTTACTTCTCAGAACCTACATCCTTCTTCATAAAATAGGGCTATGAAAAGTTGAGATTACCTGCCACACATGTTTGTAAAGTTATAAAAGATTGATCACGCAAAGCATTCAGAAAAACGCCTGAGTATTCCTTCTAAAAGCAAAAGTAATGTACATTTCTACCCTTCTTCCACACAAACAGCTTGCTGTCTAACCTTCGGTGTATCATTCAACCTTTTTGAGACTCAGCTTTGACTTCTATATAATGAATTGGTTACTAGATGACCCCTAAGATTCCCAAGGTGTGACCATTAAGTACCCCAGCATGCAAGTACAGTGCCCATAGGAATGGGTTCTGCCTCACTTCACTCCCCTCACCCCAACCCACCCTCCTGATTCTCACACTGCTACACTCCCTGCTCACAGCCTGCTGCTTGTCTCTAAAACCAAAGACTGGGAACCTAGAGGAGAGCTAGTACCATTCCTTGAAGGACCAATCTTTGCCAGGCTATGACAAGCTGAGTGAATTCCACAGCCATTAGGGACACTAACACACCCAGGAGGCCAGGTCTGAGGAGAGGTCTCCAGTATGCATCCTTGGCTGCTAATGTGGAGAAACTGGCTGGGCTACACCCCTTTCCTGAGACATTGTAATCCTATCTAGAGACGATGTAGGGAGCCCAGGGCTTGTGTTGCACAAGTAGGTGCCCAGCAACAAGTCTGCATATTGCAAGTGAAGCGAAGCTTTTTAGTCATGGAACCCAAATGGGAGAAGTCGCGGTAACTTGAAAATGATCAAATTAGAAGGCTTAAAAAAATCATGTTAACGCAAGTTTCCACTTGGCAAAGTTGGCTAAGCAATTTTGGTTTTGGCTGGGATTTCTCGAAACAAGAGAGGGCTCTTGCTCTGTGCTTGGGCGAGTGCTGCCAAGGTGGTTAATCTGGGTTCTGTCTCTCCTGCTGACATAAGGGTTTCACCTGAGCCTCTGTATTTCTCTGGTCCTTTCTAAGGCACACAAGCAAAATGAAAAGAAAGCCCCAAATAAACAAAAGCCAACTGTTGATTTCTTGAATATTTGTATTTGGAGGGAAAACAAGATTTGCCTGTAGCTTTGCTTGAATGCACTTGCTTCTTTGGAGGCTTATGTCTCTAAGCTCTGCTCCATCCTCTTCTTTTCGGTCATCCTTGCCTTGTCATGCCTTTTGTTTCACCGTTCCAAGGTTTCTTCTTCCCTGGAACCATGTTCTCTTTCTCATCACCATTTCACTGATGCAGGAACCATCACATAGTAGCCAACTAGAACACTTCCCTGGCAGGATGCTTCTCCGGTGCCAAGAAGGCCATTTCTTTCTACTTCCACCTAAACAATTTCGTTTCAACTCCCTGTACCTGCTCTGAATTTTGAAGAAATGATGAATCGATTTGTCAATAAATATTTATCTAGAGTTTACTCTCTTCCATTCTGTCATGGGAGTGTAAGAGCAGAGGTTTTCAAATATGAACACTAGGACCTTAAAGCAAGAGAGTGTGGACTTAGACTCAAGGAAGAGCTTGATACAGGCTTGGGGGAGGCGGTGGATGTTGACAAGTGTGCTGTGAGGATGAAATTTCATTCAAATCAAGTTTTATCTTAGATAATAGTGTAAATTTTCCACTCTACTCTTTAAAATGTCTGTTTGTGTTCATGTATAAATAATGTTTAGATTATTTACCATGGAATAAAACCAATGTTTCTAGAAATTTTTTTTCTATGTATTTATTTAAAAGACTTTGGTGTTTTATGTTATTGTTGATTGTGTGTGTGTGTGTGTGTGTGTTTTAGAGGAGTTTATGTTCACAGCAAAATGAAGAGGAAATTAAGGAGATTTCCCATATACCCTGTTCCCACACATCCAAAGCCTTCCTTATTATCAATATCCTTCACCAAGGGTGGTACATTTCATGAACTGCACTGTTACAATTCCTGAACTTCACTGACATAGTGTAATCACCTAAAGTCCAGAGTTTATCTTAGGGCTCACTCTTGGCCATTCTGAGTTTGGACAAATGTATAATGATATGTTTTTTAAGAAAGTGCCAACTGTCTTCCAAAGTGGCCATACCATTTTGCATTCCCATCAGCAATGAATGAAAATTCCTGTTGCTTCACATCCTGGCTAGCATTTGGTATTAGTGTTTCAGATTTTGATGACTAATGGTATCTTTTTGTTGTTTTAATTTGCATTTCCTTGATCAAGTAGGATGTAGAGCTTCATTTTACATAATTACTTATCACCTGTACTACCGCACAATTGCACTCATCTCACACGCTAGTAAAGTAATGCTCAAAATTCTCCAAGCCAGGCTTCAGCAATATGTGAACCATGAACTTCCTGATGTTCAAGCTGGTTTTGGAAAAGGCAGAGGAACCAGAGATCAAATTGCCAACATCTGCTGGATCATGGAAAAAGCAAGAGAGTTCCAGAAAAACATCTATTTCTGCTTTATTGACTATGCCAAAGCCTTTGACTGTGTGGATCACAATAAACTGTGGAAAATTATGAAAGAGATGGGAATACCAGACCACCTGATCTGCCTCTTGAGAAACTTGTATGCAGGTCAGGAAGCAACAGTTAGAACTGGACATGGAACAACATACTGGTTCCAAATAAGAAAAGGAGTACATCAAGGCTGTATATTGTCACCCTACTTATTTAACTTATATGCAGAGTATATCATGAGAAACGCTGGACTGGAAGAAGCACAGGCTGGAATCAAGATTGCCAGGAGAAATATCAATAACCTCAGATATGCAGATGACACCACTCTTATGGCAGAAAGTGAAGAGGCACTAAAAAGCCTCTTGATGAAAGTGAAAGTGAAGAGTGAAAAAGTTGGCTTAAAGCTCAACATTCAGAAGAAGATCATGGCATCTGGTCACATCACTTCATGGTAAATAGATGGGGAAACAGTGGAAACAGTGTCAGACTTTATTTTTTGGGGCTCCAAAATCGCTGCAGATGGTGACTGCAGCCATGAAATTAAAAGATGCTTACTCTTTGGAAGGAAAGTTATGACCAGCCTAGATAGCATATTCAAAAGCAGAGACATTACTTTGCCAACAAAGGTCCGTCTAGTCAAGGCTATGGTTTTTCCTGTGGTCATGTATGGATGTGAGAGTTGGACTGTGAAGAAGGCTTGAGCGCGAAGAATTGATGCTTTTGAGCTGTGGTGTTGGAGAAGACTCTTGAGAGTCCCTTGGACTGCAAGGAGATCCAACCAGTCCATTCTGAAAGAGATCAGCCCTGGGATTTCTTTGGAAGGAATGATGCTAAAGCTGAAACTCCAGAACTTTGGCCACCTCATGCGAAGAGTTGACTCATTGGAAAAGACTCTGATGCTGGGAGGGATTGGGGGCAAGAGGAGAAGGGGATGACAGAGGATGAGATGGCTGGATGGCATCACTGACTCAATGGACGTGAGTCTGAGTAAACTCTGGGAGTTGGTGATGGGCAGGGAGGCCTGGTGTGCTGCGATTCATGGGGTCGCAAAGAGTCAGACACGACTGAGCGACTGATCTGATCTGAATCTCTTCTTTGGTGAGGTGTCTATTAAGGTCTTTTGGCCCATTTTTTTTTTTTTTTAATTCAGAATGTTTGTTTTCTTATTGTTGAATTTTAAAGGCTTTTTGTATATTTTGGATAACAGTCCTTTCACAGATATATGTTTTTCCAAATATTTTCCAGCAGTCTGTGGCTTTTTTTTTCTCAGTTTCTTCACAGTGCCTTTTGCAGAGCCAACATTTTTAATTTTAATGAAGTCCAGCTATTGATTTTTTTTCATGGATTGTCCCTTTGATGCCATATCTAAAATGTCATTACCATAATCATGGTTATCTAAGCTTTTCTCCTATCTTATTAATCTTCTAGGAGTTTTGTAGTTTTGCATTTTACATTTAGGTCTATGATACTTTTGAACTAGTTTTGTGAAGAGTTCATTTTATCTATATCTAGATTGATTTTTTTTGCAATTACTCCAACACCACTTGTTAAAAACACTCTTTGCTCCATTGTGTTGCCTTTGCTCCTTTGTCAAAGATCGGTTAATTGATTATATGTATGTAAGTCTATTTCTGGGTTCTCTATTCAGTTCCATTCATCAATGTTTTCACCAATACCACCGTGTCTTGATTATTATAGCTTTATAGTAAATCTCAGCATCAAGTAGTGTCAGCCCTCCAACTTTGTTCTCTCTTGAATATTGTCTTGGTTATTCAAGGTCTGTTGCCTTTCCACAAAAACTTTAGAATCATTTTGTCAATATTCACAAAATAATTTTCTCGGATTTTTGTTGGGATTGCACTGAATCTCTTGATCAAGTTGGAAAGAACTGATATCACGACAACGTTTTCTTCTTATCCATAAAGATGAAATATCTCTCCATTTATTTAGTTCTCCTTTGATTTTGTCAGGGTTTTATAGATTCTCTTATAGATCTATTAATCTTCCACATATCATATTAGGTTTATAGCTAAGTATTTAATTTGGGATGCCAATGTAAATGGTATTGAATTTTGAATTTCAAACTTCACTTGTTTATTTGTGGAATTAAAAATGTTTATAACCAGTTCATTATTACTGTTGCTCAGTTCAACTATGCCCTTACTAATTTTCTGCCTGCTGGATTTATCCATTTCTGGTAGAGGGGTGTTGAAGTCTTCAACTATGGTAGTAGATTTATCCATTTCTCCTTGCACATTTAGTGGTTTTTGCCTCATATAGTTTGATACTCTTTTATTAGGTACATACATGTTTAGGATTGTTATGTCTTCTTGGAGAATTGACCCCTTTATGATTATGTGATGTCCTGCTTTATCTTTGATAACTTTTTTTTGCTTTGATGTTTGCTCTGTCTGAAATGAATGAAGTAGCTACTCCCACATTCTTTTGATTAGCCATTAGCATGGTATATTTTTTTCCATCCATTTATTTTCAATCTATATATGTCTTTATATTTAAAGTGGGTTTCCTGTAGATAACATACAGTTGGGTCTTTCTTTTTTGATACACTGTACAAAAAAGATCTTCATGACCCAGATAATCATGATGGTATGATAACTCACCTAAAGTCAGACATCCTGGAATGCAAAGTCAAATGGGCCTTAGGAAGCATCACTATGAACAAAGGTGGTGGGGGTGATGAAATTCCAGTTGAGCTATTTCAAATCCTAAGAGATGATGCTGTGAAAGTGCTGCACTCAATATGCCAGCAAATTTGGAAAACTCAGCAGTGGCCACAGGACTGGAAAAGGTCAGTTTTCATGCCAATCCCAAAGAAAGGCAATGCCAAGGAATGCTCCAACTACTCACAATTGCACTCATCTCACACGCTAGTAAAGTAATGCTCAAAATTCTCCAAGCCAGGCTTCAGCAATACATGGACCGTGAACTTCCTAATGTTCAAGCTGGTTTTAGAAAAGGCAGAGGAACCAGAGATCAAATTGCCAACATCTGCTGGATCATGGAAAAAGCAAGAGAGTTCCAGAAAAACATCTATTTCTGCTTTATTGACTATGCCAAGGCCTTTGCCTGTGTGGATCACAATAAACTGTGGAAAATTATGAAAGAGATGGGAATACCAGACCACCTTACCTGTCTCCTGAGAAACCTATATACAGGTCAGGAAGCAACAGTTAGAACTGCACATGGAACAACAGACTGGTTCCAAATAGGAGAAGGAGTTCATCAAGGCTGTATATTGTCACCCTGTTTATTTAACTTCTATGCAGAGTACATCATGAGAAATGCTGGGCTGGAGGAAGCACAAACTGGAATCAATATTGCCGGGAGAAATACCAATAACCTCAGATATGCAGATGATACCACCCTTATGGCAGAAAGTGAAGAGGCACTAAAAAGCCTCTTGTTGAAAGTGAAAGTGGAGAGTGAAAAAGTTGGCTTAAAGCTCAATATTCAGAAAACGAAGATCATGGCATCCAGTCCCATCACTTCATGGGAAATAGATGGGGAAATAGTGGAAACAGTAAGAGACTTTATTTTGGGGGCTCCAAAATCACTGCAGATGGTGATTGTAGCCATGAAATTCAAAGACGCTTACTCCTTGGAAGGAAAGTTATGACTAACCTGGACAGCATATTAAAAAGCAGAGATATTACTATGTCAACAAAAGTCCGTCTAGTCAAGGCTATGGTTTTTCCAGTGGTCATGTATGGATGTGAGAGTTGGACTATAAAGAAAGCTGAGCAATGAAGAATTGATGCTTTTGAACTGTGGTGTTGGAGAAGACTCTTGAGAGTCCCTTGGATGGCAAGGAGATCCAACCAGTCCATCCTAAAGGAGATCAGTTCTGGGTGTTCATTGGAAGGACTGATATTGAAGCTGAAACTCCAATACTTTGGCCACCTGATGTGAAGAACTGACTCATTTGAAAAGACCCTGATGCTGGGAAAGATTGAGGGCAGGAGGAGAAGGGGATGACAGAGGAGGAGATGGTTGGATGGCATCACTGACTCAATGGACAAGAGTTTGGGTAAAACTCTGGGAGTTGGTGATGAACAGGGAAGCCTGGCATGCTGTGGTCCATGGGGTCGCAAAGAGCTGGACATGACTGAGCAACTGAAGTGAACTGAACTCATGACAATATCTGTCTTTTAACTGGTGCATTTCAATGGCACCCCACTCCAGTACTCTTGCCTGGCAAATCCCATGGATGGAGGAGCCTGGTAGGCTGCAGTCCATGGGGTCGCTAGGAGTCGGACACGACTGAGCGACTTCACTTTCACTTTTCACTTTCATGCATTGGAGAAGGTAATGGCAACCCACTCCAGTATTCTTGCCTGGAGAATCCCAGGGACGGTGGAGCCTGGTGGGCTGCCGTCTCTGGGGTCTCACGGAGTTGGACTCGACTGAAGCGACTTGGCAGCAGACCATTAACATTCACGATGATTATTGATATAGTTGGATTATGGCTACCATATTTGTTAGTGTTTGCTACTTGTTGCCATTGTTCTTTATTGCTATTTTTTCCATTATTTTTCTGCCATTTGTGGCTTTAATTGTGGCTTGTTTTAATTTAATGTTATATGATTCCGCTTTCTCTCTTAGTGTAGACTTTTTTTTAAGTAATTTTCCTAGAATTTGCAATATCCTTTTACAGCTAGTCCAAGTCCACTTTCAAATAATACTATACCTCTTCACATGTGGTATACTTTATAATAACCAAATAATCCTAATTCCTTCCATTTCTTGTATCACTGCTGTCATTCATTTCACCTGTGTATAAGCATACATAATGATGTACATATATATCAACTGCTGCTGCTGCTAAGTCGCTTCAGTCGTGTCCGACTCTGTGTGACCTCATAGATGGCAGCCCAACAGGCTCCCCCGTCCCTGGGATTCTCCAGGCAAGAACACTGGAGTGGGTTGCCATTTCCTTCTCCAATGCATGAAAGTGAAAAGTGAAAGTCAAGCCGCTCAGTCGTGTCCGACTCTTAGCGACCCTATGGACTGTACCCCACCAGGCTCCTCCATCCATGGGATTTTCCAGGCAAGAGTACTGGAGTGGGGTGCCATTGCCTTCTCAGATATATCAACTACATTGTTGCTATTGTTATTTTAACCAACTCTTATGTATTATATTAATTAAGAATAAGAAAAATAAATGTTTCTATTTTACCTTCACTTATTCGTTCTTGGTACTTCTCCTTTCTTTATGTAGATCCAAGTTTCTGACTTATACAATATTTTCCCCTTCTCTATAAATGTTAAACGTCTTTTAACATTTCTTTCAAGACCAGTCTACTGATAGAATTTTCTTCAAGTT
This sequence comes from Bos mutus, assembly GCF_027580195.1. NCBI lineage: Eukaryota > Metazoa > Chordata > Mammalia > Artiodactyla > Bovidae > Bos > Bos mutus. The sequence continues at coordinate 46,316,522 of NC_091626.1, read as the reverse complement.
TTGTTTGTTTGAGAAATTCCTTATTTCTCCTTCACTTGTAAGGAATAATTTAATAGGGTACAAAATTCTGTGTTAGTGGGTTTTTTTCTCTAACACCTTAAATATTTTACTTCTCTATCTTCCTGCTTGCGTGTTTTCTGAGGAAAAGTCATTTTCCGTAGTTTGAAAATGATATGCTAATGTGTAATTTGGAGGGGGGTATTTTTTCTGCTTGGTGTTCTTTGAGCTTTCCGATGTCTGGTGGTTCGTGTCTGACATTATTGGTGGATATTCTTAGTCATTATTGTTTCAAATATTGTCCCTTTCTCTGTTTCTTCTTCTTGTGTTCCCATTAAATATGTAGTTTTCCCACAATCCTTGGGTGTTCTGTCATAATTTTTTTTTCAGTCCTTGTTCTCTTTGCTTTTCAGTTTTGGAGGTTTCTGTTGCTATACCCTCACAAGCAGCGATTCTTTCCTCAGCTGTTTCTTGTCTACTAACAAGCTCATCAAAGGCATTCTTCATTTGTGCTATACTGTTTTTGATCTCTCTAGCATTCCTTTTTGATTCTTTCTAAGATTTCCACCTCTCCACTTATATTGCTCATCTGTTTTTGCATGCTGTCTACTTTAGCCATTTACAGCCCTTAGCATATTAATCACACTTGTTTTAAATTCACAGTCTGACAATTCTAGTATCCATGCCATGTCTGGTTCTGATGTTTCCTCTGTCTCTTCAAATTGTGTATACGACTTTTTAGTATGCCTTGTAATTTCGTAGCCAGACATGATGAACCCATAAAAGAACCTGCCGTACACAGACCTTCAATATTGTGCTGGTCAGTGGGAGAATAGTGGAGAAAAGTTTTATTGTCTATGATTAGGTCTAATTCTTTGTGTGAGCCTTTGGACTATGAACTTCATAAGCACTACTCAGTTGCTTTTTTTAAATTCTCCTCCTTAGGTGGGAAAGGATGGTTAGAGTGGACCACGGTTGATTATTTCACTTCACTCACATGGTAGACTAGCTGACTAGAGATAGGTGCTTTCATTCCCTCAGGTCAGTTAAGCTCCCAAAGCACCCCAGCAGGTTAGGCTCTAGTTAACAAGTGTCTCCTGAGGGCAGATCTCCCTAAGATCAGTGTGCTCTAGCGTATTTCAAAATCCTTCCTTTTCCTCTTGCCCTTCCTAAAACAGGAGGGAGTGTTTCTGCAATATTTATTGCGACAAACCGCTTGGGCTCCTGGACATAAAACCCACAAGAGACTGGGTCTCTTTGGAGCTTTGAATTCTCAGAGTTGTTCATGCTGGGTCTCCAGCCATCAGTCAATTACTGATACAGTTCAGGCTTTCCCACCCAGGCCTGGTTCCTGTGGCGGTTTCTGCTCCTGAGTCTCTGCTCTGGTAAACGTGGACTCCTAGTATTTGCCTGTCTGTCAGTCCAGTCTTGGGGATGATGGTTTGCTCTGTGTCCTCCTCTCTGTTACAGATTCAGGAAGAGTTGTTAAATTTTCAGGCTGTCTAGGCTCTTATTTATTGTTAGAATGGATTGGTGACTTCTAAACTCCTTACATGTGGAACTGGATACTAGAAATTCCTGGAGATATTTTTTTAGATGCTTTGCATCCTTCCAGCAAGTCATTGTAGGCCCTGATAAAGTACTGGCTCCAGTGTAAGATAATGACACCAGATATATGAGCATAGTGACCACATGGATATTCAGAGACATCTCAAATATACAGTATTCCTTCCTATTATTTTCAGACATGAACTTGTACTTGTAGACCCATATGATTTGAATTTTAATTTGGAAACAAGATCTTCATCAGGTTTTGTGACTTACAGGGTTATTTATCCTGCCTTTGCAGAGTTACTGATTCAGAGAAATGAGATGATCACATGTGAAACAAAGGACAATATGAAACATTAAGTAATACCCTGAATTATTCCCCCAAAGGATTTGAGATGATGAATAAGGCCATTTTTTATTGTTTATTCGTGAGTAGTGTATTATGAGTGTTGACATGGCTTAGAAAAATGAACGATCAGGACAGAGTAGAGACCATGGAACTGGAGGCTGTGCTTGAGTGGAGGTGAGAAGAAGGCTGGTTTTGGCTTTCGGAATTGCTGGGACAATGGTAGTTGCTGATGAAGAAGCTGGAGGTTTGAAAAGAAGGGCTTCTTATCTCTTCCCAGAAGTGCTGGCACCTGGGAGCAGAGAGGCTTGGAGTCAGTAGGTTCCTACATGTGGTCTGTTACAAGTTCAAGGTGGCTCAAGCAATAAAGAATCCGCCTGCAATGCAGGAGACTTCCCTGAGTTGGGAAGATTCCCTGGAGAAGGGAGTGGCAACCCACCCCAGTATTCTTGCCTGGGAAATCCCATGGACAGAGGAGCCTGGCGAGCTACAGTCCATAAGGTCACAAAGAGTCAGACACGACTGAGTGACTAACACTTCAAGGGTTCCTTGAGTGGGCAATTCACTAAAGAAAGGAGGCCATCCAATTCCACCTCCATTTAGTCTCACAAAGGTCTCTTCCTACATGGTTAGCACCCTTTTGACTTTCAGCTCTTATTCTGGAGAATACATTCAAGGGCTCCATCCCGCTCAGTTGTCCTTCATCTCTTTTATAGGCTGGTTTTGTGAGGTGCCAGGGCAGTTTTGTTAGTCACTAACCTTTCTTTAGGGAGAAGGTCACTTTATGGGAGTGGAGTCACTCTCAAGTAATAATTGGCTACTTAGATGAGTGTGAAGAAAGGAGCAGTCAGTAACAAAATGGAATATCTGCAGTAATAGTAGACAAACACATTTTCTACCTCTTAGCAGGCTGTTTCCAAACAAAATAGGGAAATAGGTGGCATATGTTCTAGGAGGTCTCATCTCTGGGCTTTCCCCTGACTAAAGGACTTCCTTCCCCCTGCCACTTAAGTACCGCTTGCCTTTTTGTCTCTGGAACAGAAGAAGTATTTTTAGTAGAAAATTCATATGTATTGGTGAATTATCATCACAACTTCAAGAGTAAGTTTCTTAGGGTACCTTGTGTTTTAATAGAAATCAAAATCTTACAGAAGGAAGGGAAGTATGAGACTACCGTCTTCATTGTGTTGGCCTGGCCATGATTTCAGGCAAGGAAAGAGTCAAGGTCAGAAGTCCTAATTAGATTCGGTACCTGGCATAAGCACAGAGAGGAGGAAGGGGTTCCTCCTTTCAGTACATGGATTTCTTGGTCATGCTTACTTGGGCAGCCCTGCCAGTGAACATATATTTCTCCTTTTTAATCCCCTCCTCAGTAACTAGGCTCTTGGCAGAGGACACTGCTGCTCCCAGCATTTGGATAATAGAATAAACCTAATGGAAGCAGAATGGCCTCCCTCTGAGTATGAGTGCGGTCTGGAATCACGCTTGTGCCCATTGTTCACTGCTGTTCATAGCCATGGGGAGAAGGCTTTGTCAAATGTCAGACTGATGGGAGACTTGAAGTGACACAAGAACCCCCAACCTATCTCTACTTGATCCTCTTTGAGGAACCCTAAAAATGACTCTGACTGCTTGCGTGTTCAGATAAACCAGTTTAAAAAAAATACTACATTGAGGGGAGGGTGACTCCTCTCCACATCTTGTCTGCATCAGAATGCCCTAGTTGTGATATGTATTTTTGTTTTGTGTATTTGTTCCCTGTCCTCACAGCTGTTAAGTCTTTCAGAGAAGGAGCAGAGTAGACTCTGTCTTATTCATAATGCCTAAACATCTTGTCTGTACATAAAAGGAGCATTAGTAACTGAAGGACAGATGGATGAATTGATAGAGCATCTTGTTTAATCAGGCTTCCCTGATAGCTCAGTTGGTAAAGAATTCGTCTGCAATGCAGGAGACCCTGGTTTGGTCCCTGGGTTGGGAAGATCCCCTGGAGAAGGGAAAGGCTACCCACTTCCCTATTCTGGCTTGAAGAACTCCATGGACTGTAGAGTCCATGGGGTTGCAAAGAGTCGGACATGACTGAGAGACTTTCACTTTCCCTTGTTTTAGAGCCATTATATTTTCATGAAAGAGCAATATTTTAAAAATGCAATTCTTCTACAAAATAACACAATTTCTGAAAAAGTTATGGATGGAACTTTTGAAGTTTGTGAAAGAAAGTTCTGGGTAGGATTACGTAAGATTTGCTTGCCTTATGAAATACTGCGGATTTTCTTGTTTCTGAGAAAAGAATTACTCCCCACATTATCTTTAGACAGCCTACTGATATTAACATCTTTGACTCAAAGTGACGGTGCTGTCTCTGAGAACATTTCTGTGGGTTGGTTTCTTGGGTGGAACTAAGTGGTATTGACAATAATGTGGGATCCTGTTTTGAAAGATACACTGTGAGGGAGAAAGAACAGAGGGATGGAGAGGGCTCTCAAGTAGCCCACAAGTCATTCAAATGCCTCAGCAGTCATGGACCACAATTCCTGTGGACCCCACTCTCCACTACACATACATAAGTACACAGATAGGCCTGGTCCCTCATCTCTACTTGCTACTTATTGGAGCATGACAGAAAAGAATGATGCAATGACAGAAAAGTGAAAAAAAAAAAAGAACAAAAGAAAGATTATAATGTATGGAATTTGAGGTGCCAATGTAATGACCCCTTAAGGGACACTTACTGAATTAAGAAAGAGAATAGAGGGTCACAGCTAGCTGAGACTTGACCAGGAAAGGTGGGATGCAAGGCAACAGATGAAAAGGTGATGTAGGAGAGAGAGGAGTGGCAGAGGGGGCTGGACATGGGTGCAGCTGAGCACGAAGCAGAGCACACCTGGGAAATGCGGGGGTGAAGGGGGCCGTCCAGACAGCGGAGAGGCAGAACTGACGATGCTACTATGATAGACGGGGACCACTAAAAAGTGTAGAGGGACATCCCTGTCCCCCAGTAATGAAAGTGCACGTCTCTTCAGCACAGAGCAACGCTATGAAGTGAGGACACTGAGTTGAGAATTCCAAGACAAAGACAAATCTCATGGAGCACGTCCTAAGTAGCCATTCAAACGGCAAAAAGACTATAGATAGCACAAAGCAAGGAATTACCCAAAGTACGTTTTTAAAATAATTTTACAAATTTTACCCCATAAATACATTTTTCCATTCCATTATAAACAAAAATCCCCATTATAATCTTTTTTGTTCTCCTTTTTTCCAATTTAGAATAGTAAACGTATCTTTAAGGGTTAGAAAAAACAGTAAGAATTTGGGCTTCGGGAATTATGGAGCTCTAAAAAATTGTTTCTATCTCTGCCACTTTTTAGTGGTATGACTTCGGGCAAATTAATGTCTATCTCTAAGCTCTAGTTTTCTTATCTATGAAATGGGAACAACAAAAGCCCCCCATGATTGTGAAGAATAAAGTGGAAATGTACTCAGTGCATCACAGAGGGTTTGATCTTCAGGAAGGACTCAAGCTCAATCAGTGGTAGCTTTCACTACCCACAATCAGTGCACTGCCAGGAGCAGGTTGATGCTGGGGAACGTACTTGTCAGAGACTGAGGAAGGAGGCTGAAAGACGATGTAGCTTCCTATTAACTTTGTCACTGATTGTTGGATAACTTTGGACCAAATGCTATTCTTTAATGAACTGGGGCGCAAAACATATTATGATTAATGGCTGTCACAACTGGTGGCCAGACGTTTACATAATTCCCTCTGTTTTAGAGCAAACATATTAGATGAAAGGGGTTGAATGATAGAATTAGGCAAATAAGAACAGTATTTTGGGAATGTATTTTGATTAGGCTAATATTAAAAATTAGCATCCTTAAACCAGTAATCTAAATGAGTCAGTTTTTGGACACAGTGACTGGTGGAGGGAGCCCAGCATAGGAGTGCATGTTTCCAGCAAAACCTCCATCAATTAAATCTTCCCCTTAGAACAGAAAGTTAAATCTGTCCTTAATAGTCTCTAGGATAAAAGGGCAAATCGTTTCTTTTAATTGAGAAAGGATAAAATGTGTTTGTTCTACACATGCACTTATGTTCTATTTTAGCATCATAATAATTTTTGCAGCTGTCAGAATTTCACACAACCTAATAGGAAAATAAATCTGAGTCCAGATGGGCTCAATACTTTTCAGAGGAGTCCAGTAAAGAAAAACTCCACAGTGACTGACTGACCTCATTCAAGTCAGAACTCCTAAGCCCAAACCCTGGAGTGAATGGGAAAGGGGTTGATTAGTTAGAAAAAATTCATGGGATTTTTTTTTTTTTTAAATCATCCTGAATTGAGGTGATTAAAAAAAAATCAAACAGATAAAGGGTATTGCTGTAAAAGAGCAAAGTTTGCATAATTGAGTATCTTGATTATGTGGGGGAAGATGGGAAAAAAACCTTGCCTCTTCTGGTCTCAAATGACTAAATCCTGAAAAGGCCAAGAGACAGAGTCACCAAAGTCAGAAGTGAAGCTGGAAGCTTGGCTAAGCTGCCCACAGATGGAGCGCATGGTCCCTGAAGGGTTTTTATTAGTTGCGAGGGTGAAAGATTCTATTAATTACATTTATTTTTAGAATTTATAGTTAAGTCAGGAAGCTGAATTCATTCATTTGACATATATATATATATATTTCCATTTATCTTTTCCCTTTATTTTTTAATCGAAGGATCATTGATTCACAATGTTGCTTGTTTCAGGTGTACAGAAAAGTGACTCAGTTACATATATATATTTAAATCTATTCTTTTTCAGGTTCTTTTCCATTTTAGGTTATCACAAGATACTGAATACAGTTCCCCAGGCTATACAGTAGGCCCTCATTGTTTATCTGTTTTGTATATAGCAGTGTGTATATGTTAATCCCAAACTTCTGATTCATCCCTACCCCATGCCCCATTTCTATTTTGTTTACACAAGCATATATGTAATATTTGTTTCTCTTGGAGGGAGTTTAAGCAACATAGCTAAGAGATATACAAATGAGCATGAATTCAATCCTGATGGCAAGTATATATATAATATTTGTGGACACTTGTTGGCACTACATGTGCCCTCCATGAGCTGCTAACCAGGAGCCACAAAGGTGATCAGATAGAGAAGCTGTGGTAGAGTCATGGCTCCTCCAAACACGTCTACATCTTAATCCTCAGAAGCTACGTGGATACATTATGTTGCATGGCAAGGGGGAGGTTAAGATCTACATATGGAAGTTAGGTGGCTGATCAGGTGCCCTTAAAATAGGCATATTATCCTAGATTGTCTGTGTGGGCTCAATGTACTCACAGTGGTTCCTAAAAGATAGAATAGGTAGGCAGAAGAGCCAATGTCAGAGTGATGCCAAATGAGAAAGGCTCAACAGGCCACTGCTGGCTTTGAAGATAAAAGGGAGCTTGAACCCAAGAAAACAAGTGTCCTCTGGAACAGGGAAAAGGCAAAAAACCAGATTCTTCCATAGATCTTCTAGAAGGAATATAGCACTTTCGACACTGTGATTTCAGCCCAGTGAGATCCATGCTGGACTTCTGAACTCCAGAACCACAAAATAATAGATCTGTGTTATTTTGAGCCACTTAGCTTGTAGCAGTATGTTATGGAAGCCATGGGAAACTAATACAGACAGCAAGGCAGTGGGATAGGAAGGCACCCAGAGTCACAGCAATAGAGGAACAGAAAATATCCTAGGAAAAGTCAATGCTTCTTTTGAAAAGGAAAGTTCACTGGCAACTTCCATTTGAATTTCATAAGAAATTCTTTATTTGTAGTCATCAGTCCTAAGGTGGCAGATTCTAGAGCTGATAGCTTATATAACCTTTCTTTTTAAAAGGAGGCTAGGGTCATTTTCTTGACCCTGATTTAAGGGGTAAGATTATGCATAGGAAACAATGTGAAGTGTAGAAGAACAAATGTTCCCCTATGTAACCCTGTCAGAATGTCTCCAAACTTGCTCACCTTTCTGCTCTTTCCAAACCAGTGCTTTCATACCTACAGGGTTCATGGGGGTTAGACTGGACCAAGAGTTGTGCTACAGACCACTGTTTCCATGATCGCTGTGCCCCGCAGAGTCCTCCCTACTTCCCCATTGTCCAGAACCACCCGCTGGGCAGATTCTCCACATCCAGACAGGAAATTCCCCATGCCGGTCTTCCGGGTGAAGTGCTGCCAATACTGACCGTGGGAATGCCATTTCTTCCCGGCCTTTTCAATATTCTTATTCCACTCCTGCTATCACTGCCAGTCTGTAGAAAATTACAGGATAAATGTTGGTGAAGGACTGAATTTACAGAACTTGCTTTTTGTTGCTTGCTGTTGCAGGGGAGGTGGGAGGAGGGATTCTGCTTTTTGTATACAATTTGTGTGCATTTTATTGGAGGTTATTGGGTTAGAGTCATCCCAATCATTCACTATCCTGGCATTGCTATGCATGTGCTGTCGGGGCTTAGCATTCAACGATTTTCTTTGTTCAGATTTGGATTGCTGTCTCTGCTTGCAAATTATTTTTCGCAACAACGCCTCTCCTCCCCTCTCCTCCCCTCCCCTTCCTTCCCCTCCTCTCCTCCTCTCTCTCTCTCTCTCATACACACACACACACACACACACACACACACAGATGCACACGCACACATATGAGAGCAAACACAGTATTCCATTGCCAAATTCAGGACCCATTAATACCTTTCTCAAGTTCAAGGCCTGGAAAGTTCAGGGATAAGTCATCTTCTCTGTGGTTCCTGATCATCACCCAGCCACTGTGTTCTGCTAAACAAAGCAAAGCAAATTTGCTAGAGGTGGAGCCCAGGTCTGTGTTTTAATAGAGCATGATTTCTCCAATTTAGTTCTATTGACACTTTGGACTGAGTAATTATTTGTTATGCAGGGGGCTGTCTTGAGCAGTATAGGATGTTTAGTAGCATCCCTAGCCTCTACCCTCTAGGTGCCAATAGCAACACCTCCACAAGTCATGGCAATAAAAAATGTCTTCAGACATCCCCTAAGAGGCAAAAATCACTCCAGGGTGAGAACCATGTACAGTAGAGAGATCAGCACACCCAACTTCAAGCAACTTGTTAAGACAGCCTCATAAATAGTGAACAGGCTCAGCTGTTCACCCAGCTGTGTGGACCACCTGTGGCCAATTACTTTGACAAGATTATTGAGTTACAGGCTTGGGCGTGTGGCCTCAGCTCCGGGCAACTGTATGCGCTCTGTGGGTTGGCGCCAGTGGTGGCATTGGGTTACACACAGTCCCCATTCGCTCTGCTCTTCAGCTGCTGCAAGGCAGCTTAGTGACTTGCTAACTGATGGTGATGACAGTTCAAACCAATCACATGATCCCAACGCAGTTGAATGTGTAAGGTACAAATAATCATAGTCACTTTTTTGTGCAAACTATTATTGTTGGTGGTGAAGTTATCGTTCATATTTACAAAAGAAAAAAGTTCCCAAACTTGGGGAATGACATAGATTTCATTAACGTTTCCCTTAGCAACTATAGATCTGCATTTTCCCTGACTGCTACGTGTCCCAACAGCACATTCAATAGAACACGTTCAAATCCAAGTTCGTCATCATTCACCTCCCACACAACATTTTTAAAATCTTTCCAATGTTTATCGTTCTTTCTGTTACCTCACCTTGCAACAGCACACACAGAAGATACCTAATTCACTTATCTTATCTTCCAACATGCAATTACCAAATTGCTTTTCCTAAATAAAGATTGGATTAAGAACTCTATTAAAAAACATAAAATGGCTTCATTAACTGTTAATTTCAAGTTTTGTAGCCCAACATTTAGGGTTGTCCGGCATTCACCTTCATAGCCTGTATTTTTTTCCTCTTTCTTTGTCTTTCCTTCCACTTATTTGTCCAATGTTATTGCCCAACCAAACGTTTCTCAAAATGTGGTCCATGGTCAACCTGAAAAATAATCAACAAAGATACTTTTTAAAATGCAGATTTCTAGGCCTAGTCTCAGAATTTCTAGGGATAGGAACTGATTACCTCAAAAAACTCAAATATCTTAAAACCCAGATAAGAATTTCTCTTTTTAAAATACTTAGTGCTTTGCTTCTGGTATGTATTCTAAATTGGAAAATAAGAAAGAGGAGGGGAAGGAGATGAGGATAGAGGGTGGGTATAATTTTTATGCCAGGGATTGTGTTAAACACTTTACAGTGATTATTTCATTAAATATTTTCAATATTATTATTCAGTTTATAGGTGCAAAAACTGCAGCTTGGAAAGGTTTATTTACTTGCCCATTATTACACTTACTACGTAGGGGAGATTTTCACTCCGAAGTTCATGGAATCAATACTGACCTTGCTCAGACTTCATTCTGTTCTTTACACACGTGTCTTATGTCTTTTACTGAGTAAACTTTTGTGAATAAGGCCTTGAAAAAATGGCTCAGTGGAAAGAGCATGGACTTAGAGTCAAACCAGTTATCTGCCTGAATCCTGGCCTGGGTATTTTGGGGTTTCTTCTAGCTGGCCTTAAAGTACAGCCATCTGCCTCTTGTTCAGAACATGGCCAGACAATGAAGGAGGGGTGGACCTGCGAGGTGCACAGAGCAAGCCTCTGCTGTCTTTTAAGGAAGACACCTGGGAGCTTCTATATATCTTCTCTGACCACACTTTCTTGTAGGAGTCACACATGTGAAAAAAATAGGCCAGATGGCCTGAGATGTTTTTTAGAGCTCTTCTCAAGACCTTGAGAAGAAACCAAATAGGCTAGATCTTTCCAGTTCCAGTCAGGCTGCATCCATATGTGAGAGTTGAACCATTCCCAAATAATTCCCAACTAAAATTTTATTTTCACTAATCATCTGTTGTCTGTCTTGCTGGAGATGAAATGCAGGCAGGGCACCATTTCATTGTCACCAGATGGTGTCATCATGTAGATGGACAGTTCCTGCTCAGGGCCACTGGAAGGGGACAGGGGAAACATTTCTGCAACAGGTCCTTCAGTGGAGCAAAATCTGAAATTAATTCAAGCATTTGTTACTTATACCCATTTTGGTTCCAAAACAGATTTGAGTAAGCTTTCATTAAAAGACGCAAGTACAATAGATCTGTTAGAACCAAGAGAAAGGAACAAGCGCCATAGAGTGAAGGGTGATTGTATCTATTCATTACAAACATTTTAAATAATACCTACATTTATGGATGCATATCATGCATGTGGTTAAGTGCCCTGTTAAGTACTTGTGTCATTTCATTTAATTCTCACAACTCTGTGATGATAGCTCCTATTATTATTTGTAGTTTATGGTAAAAAACTGAGTAAAAAAATGTTTAGTGATCCACTCATAGTCATATACGAATATATACACATAGCATCCCTGAGTCAGGATTTGAACAGTCTAATCCAGGACATGGGTTAGGCAGAGAAGTCTATCAGGCAGGGTTTGAATCTCTGTTCTTCCACTTACTAGCCCATAACCTTGGCAAGTCACTTCACTTTGTTAAGCTTCAGTCTGTTCATCTGTAAAATGGGGACAGTGATATTTGCCTGTTGGGTTAGTGGTGAAGACTTAGAGACAATGTGTAAAGATGTATAGTAATGTGACTGGCACAATAAGTGTGAGAGCCACTCAGGCTACCTTACGCTCTACCTGTGAACTTTTGTTATCTCATTTGCATAACACTCTAATAATGTTCCAGTAATCTTATAATAAAAAATTGAATAGTGCTTCCTTGGTGGCTCAGACAGTAAAGAATCCGCCTTCAATGCAGGAGACTCAGGTTCTATCTCTGGGTGGGGAAGACCCCCTGGAGAAGGGAATGGCTACCCACTCTAATATTCTTGCCTGGAGAATTCCACGGACAGAGCTGCCTAATGGATTACAATCCATGGGGTCACAAAGAATCGGATACGACAGAGTGACTAAAATTTTCACTTCACTTTTTTCAAGCAAATATTTAGGTTACTAGCTATGTAATATTTATGAATTTATCCTTCTTTTCAGATATCATTTGCAAAGGACTTCATGTTTCTCCCCATTTCATCCTGGCAACATAATGCTAAGATTGTATCCTTGCAGGAAAGACAAAACTTTACAAACTAAGAGGAATATTCCAGGGGTTCAAACTGGACAAAAGAGAGGCACTGATAGGGTGTGAAATAATAACATGGAGCCGACTGAGTGACTGTCAATTTTCCTTACTGAGTATGCAAATCCTCAATAAAGCTCATCAAATACAAAAGTAGGATTTAGCTGGTATGGCCCATCGCCTCTTCACTGTGTGCTTTTGAAATGAGCTCTTCTTTTTGTTAAACAAATAAATGACAGACTCCCTGAGTGTCCTCAGGACCGTAAGAAAGAGTGACATTGTCATTCAGGGCTGCTGACACGGAGAAAGAATGGGGCACCAAAGCCAGCCAGCTAGTGATTGTGTGGTGGGCTGGTCTTGTTACAGAAATCCTTGAGCAGATGTCACCACTGGCTTGAAAACACTGGTATCTTATTGTGCTACAGAAAGACACAATGATGGGTAACATGTCCCTGCTTAATTATCTGAAAAGCCTTAAATCTAAGCATTTTGTTTACATATATGTATGTGCCTATACACATGTGCGTGTGTTTACATCAAATAGACAAAACTCAGTGGGCAAAATATACTCTACTCCTTCCAGATTAAATTCTGTTTCTGTAAACCTCAGTTGTGAGCTGTCCACTTGGTGCTGTTCTGAGAGTTGCTGAACGGGCCAAGGGTCACGCAGAAGCAGATGGGCTTAGGATACAGAGCACCCTTCCCCTTACTTGTTAGGAACTAGATCTTAATTAGACCAGTACAGGCAGGCTCCACGCTCAAATGGCTAGTTAATCTAATAGAGTACTTTCTCTTAGGAAAAAAAAAAAAAGTAAAAATAATTTGCAATAAAACCCTTAATTTGGTGCTTCTACCAAAGGGACATTGCAATATCACTGGGAACCTCCTTGAGCCTTGTGGGAACCTGCTCAGTTCAGAGTGTTAAATGGGCATTTCACCTCCCTTTTTTCATCTCCTGCTACTCTCATCTACTTTTTTGCCCTCTTTCATACTTCTCTTTCTTCATTTCATCTTTCCTTCTCTTTCTTCCTTCTCATCTTTATCCTTCCTTCCTGTCTATATTCCATTTTTCTTTCTCCTTTTCCTGACTTTTGAAAGATTCTCTTTTTTGTACCATGCATCCAGGGGAAGCAGTTAAGAAGTTGGGGAAGTAACCTAAGTGCTATGATCTGATTGCTTGTGTGCCACCACGCCAAAATCCATATGTTAAAAACCTAATGCCCAAAGTGATGGTGTTAGGAGGTGGCACCTTTGGGAAGGTGACAAGATCACGAGAGTAGACCCCTCGTGAATGGGATTAGGGTTCTTACAAAAGAGACTCCAGAAAGTTAACCCATGCCTATTCCCTGATGCGAAGATACAAAGAATAAGACGTCTGCAACCCTGAACAGGGCCCTCACCCAACTATGCTGGCACCCTGACCTTGAACTTCCGGCCTTCAAAACTATGAGAAATAAACTTACGTTGTTTATAAGCTGTCCTGTTTGTAATATTTTTTACTAGTACCCTGAATAGACTAGGACATCAAGCCAATTTGAGATCCAGGCCATTCTAACAATTTACTGGGTTTGCATTAAAAAAAAAGTAGACTCTCTTCAAGTTAATTCCATTACTTAGGCACATCATGCCATATCCCTCAAGGTCAGCATTCTTCATGACAAAATAAAAACACAATTTGGTATGATTTTATTACGTCCGGTGACACACTTGAATGACTGGGAGAAAACCAAACATCTTTCTTTAAAAGCTTCCCATTTCCTAGAATTAATACAAATTTCTTACAGCTGGTGGGTGGGACCCCTTGGTTTTACAGTTGCTATAATTCAAAACATCTAAAGTTAAGTGTATTTGTTAGCAGAGGTAGACTTAACAGCGAGCCAAAGGCAGAAAAATCATGTCAAAAATTATGTTTGACTGAAGGCCCAGATGGAACTTGCTCCGTTGTCACGTGATCTCAATTCACAAGAAAACAAAACTTATAGAAAGAACATGGTGTTTTCACTAGCTGCAATCACTCTGAAAATCTCCCCAAGTCTCCTGGATATCATCGGCCTCTGCTTCAGGCCTGACATGGCTCTGTTAGGCCGAGGTAGTCCCCTGGGACTGCCTACAGCTGAGTGAGTGATATTTCCCCCACCATGGCAGTTTACTAGAAAGGGCTGCTTAGCCACTGTCAGGGTGTGGAGAGTATTTTGGGAGAACGCAAAGGTTTTTTTCTCTTTTCTTTAAGGGTTGAATAGTCTTCTGAAATAGCATTGGCTACTCTGAAAGCTGCACCATTTCATCTGTCAGGGGAAAGTCTTCAAGAATAGGTGACTGCCTGCTGGCTTGAACTGAAAGCTGGACCTGGGCATTTGAAGGCTCCTCACCCGTCCCCCTGTTTTTGGAGTGTGTGCTTGTTTACCTTCCCAGCTCCTTGCTGCCAGAACTTCCCAAGGATACAACCTTGGGTTAATAATGTGGTGATGAGACTATCTGGACTGTGGACGTGACTGAACTCAGGCAAATCTTCCTAATAGATTTGTAAACTCCTGAGGAAGCTTGAGAAATAACATCATCTTAAAAATAATATTTTGACCCCAGACCATACCATGTTTCTGGCTACCCAAATTGACAAGCTTTACCCAAATTACCATACACAGTCACATACTGTTTGCAACTGACTCCATTTTTAGCAATGTCAAAGGGAAGAAGGAATTCTCAGGATGGTGAGTACATTTGATATGCCTAATACTGCTCTCAGAAGGTCAACTCCATGCATGTCCTTCCCACAGGCCAGCATTCCCCAGCACTCTTCATACAGCTCCCTCCCGCATGAAAAACCCCTAGGCTCTGCCAAGTTCCCCACCAGTGCCTCAGCCCTCTTCTCCTTCAGGTGTAGAAGGAAATCTAGATGGTCGGCATTTTGACTGGCTTTGGTCTCCGTGATGCTCGCTTCCATCCAAGATAAGGGCCTGCTAATTTGCCAGTCTCAGCAATGGAGCTCGAAAGGGGAAAGAGGGTGACAACTGTGGTTGCCATCTGTGTGTGTGAGTGTCTTTCAGACTTGTGTCAGAGTGTATGTTCCCAGCCACAGGCTTTGTGGAATTACTTTTGCATAAAGCCACAAGATATGGAAATTCTAGGCTTGGGAAAGTTATGGAGCCTGAGCATCAGCTTATACTGGAAACCTTTTATATGCCAACTGAAAGTTTCACTTTTTTCTTTCATTGTTTGCAGTTTTACCATGAAATAATACACACAAAAGAATGTGAATACAAATATGATAATGAACATAACATATGTATATATACATTCTGTGTGTCTATATATGTATATACTACAGAGCAAAAAGAAAAATAAAACCCATGTACATAGCACATAGCTTAAGAAATAAAAGTTTTTTAAAAAGTTCTATATTAATATGTCCCTAGTTGAATTCTTCCTGCTTCTATCTACTGTTTATAATTCTCTTTCATTTTGGGCTTCGTTACATATGTAACTATCCTTAAACAAGCATTGTTACGTTTATGGTTTCAGAATTTGCATGAATAGGATATGTAATGTGGTTGTCTGCTACTGCTACTGCTAAGTCACTTCAGTCGTGTCCGACTCTGTGTGACCCCATAGACGGCAGCCCACCAGGCTCCCCCGTCCCTGGGATTCTCCAGGCAAGAACACTGGAGTGGGTTGCCATTTCCTTCTCCAATGCATGAAAATGAAAAGTGAAAGTGAAGTCGCTCAGTCGTGTCCGACCCTCAGCAACCCCATGGACTGAAGCCTTCCAGGCTCCTCTGTCCATGGGATTTTCCAGGCAAGAGTACTGGAGTGGGGTGCCATTGCCTTCTCCGAATGTGGTTGTCTACAACTTGCTTTTTCCACTCAATCTGATTTTTGAGATTCATCCGTGTTAATCTATGTAGTGTATATTATGAATGTAGTTGAATGCAGTATGAATGAATGAATGAATGTGGTTCAAGACACTGTAGGGGATTTTATGTTATGCATACCTCCCAGTGTATTACCTATTTTGCTTCACTATGGGCATTGTGCTCTTTCTGGTTCATTTGCTAATGAGAGCAGTGCTTCTGGGAACATTCTCTTGCCTGACTCCTGGTGTACACATGCAAACTTTTCTCTAGGGCACAAAATATGCGCAAAAGAGCAGGACCATGGGGTAGGTTCACCATTAGTTTGCTCCCTAATGCCAAATTGCTTTGGTGTTTTACAAATGTACATCCCCACCAGCCAAATATGAAAGCTAGGGTGTCTTAGCTCCTCAGCAACATTCAGTGTTATCAGACTTTAGAAAATGTACCACTCTGATGTGTATGAAATAGTACATCCTTAGGATTTTAATTTATGCCTCTCTGAATACTAACAAGCCTGAGTACCTTTTCAAATGTTTATCTGCCATTCATACCTCCTATTTTGAATTCATGTCTTTTGGCTATTTTTCTTCTGTTTTTTTTTCTTTTTTTTTCTTTTTAGTTTTGTTGATATATAATACTTTGTAAAAAACCTATACTCCAGATATTTCAATTTTACATGTGATAAATGCCCTTTTACTTTCTTTATGAAGCCCGTTGATGAACAGGAGTTCTAAATTTTAACTGTCAAAATTTACCAATATTTTATTATAGCTACATCTTTAATCTTGTTTAAGGAGTCATGTCTGACATCAAGATCATAAAGATATTCTATTTTGTCTCCTAAATAGACTATCTTCAAGTTTTGTTTTCACACTATACATGTAACTGGTTTATATACATGGAATAGGAATGAATCCATTTTCTTTCTTCACATGTATAACCAAGTACCTCGCCATGTTACTATTTATTGCATAGTCTATATACTAGCCCCCTATCATGTATCAGGTTTCCATGAATGTGGGTTCTATATTATATTCATGGGTCTGTCTGCTACACATTACAAGATCATATTCTTAACTGTGAAAGCTTTGCAGTAAGTCTTGATTTTTGCAGTCTCCTTGTCTTGTTATTCTTCCTGAAGAGTACAGTAACCATTCTAACCTTTTGTTCTTCTACATAAATTTTAGAATCAACTTGTCAGGTTTCACTTAGAATCGTATAGGAATTTATGTTAGGATTTTATTGAGTTTATAAATCAATTTGGAGAGAATTGATGTATTTACAATATTCAGTGTTTAGATCCTTCAACATTCTTCCTTCATTCTTCAGCCCTTCCTTCCATCCTCCTTCCCTTCCTCCCTCCCTTCTTGCTCCATCCCTCTTTCCCAGCCTTCCTCCCCCTTGCCCATCATTGGCAAAATTCTAATTAATTTGATGTGAATCTTTAAGTCAGTGTTTTTGTAACATATGCTTTTGTGTGTATTTTAATTTCTGTAAATGCTTTTCTGTAATATCATTTATTACTCTTCTCAGTCCTGTTTTTCAGATACATTTAAGTGCTTGTATGTCTATCTAGATGGTTCTTGCTAATGGCTGCATAGAATGCCAACATGTGAAGCTGCTTTATTTCATTTATTCATTCCCCCAGTTAACTTCAACTCACCCTGCCGTGCTCACATACACACAAATAATAGTTCCACGAAGAACCTGGTTCAGTTGCATGGAGGTAAATTTCTTTGGGGGTTATTCACTTAGAGAAGGGCTTTGTCATAGGTGATGAATATGGATAGAGCACTACATTTTGACAGCTTTCTCTCAGAATGGTTTCAGTGTGTAGTTTCCACTCCCTGTATTCCTGTTGCATTATCCAACTTTCTAATCTTGTAGGTATAAGAGAATATAACTTTATTTAACATTTATTTTCTTGATTACTAATGACTTTAGAATCTCTTGACATGATTTTTTCCCTTTTGGATTTCCTTTGCTGTCGTTTTCCTGTGATGTGATGAGATGAATATTTTTCCATTACGACTGCTGGATAAGGCATTCTTATATATTCTAGGTATTAATCCCTTATCTATTTTAGGCCATACCGTCTTTTAAATTTTATACCCATTAACTTTTTCTACAATATTTTTTGCTGAAGAGAAGTTCTTTATTTTTAAAATTTAATCCCTTGGATGGCAAGGATATGAAAGCAGTCAATCTTAAGGGAGATCAACCCCGAATATTCACTGGAAGGACTGATATTGAAGCTGAAGCTCCAATACTTTGGCCACCTTATGTGAAGAGCCGACTCATTGGAAAAGACCCTGATGCTGTGAAAGATTGAGGGCAGAAGGAGAAGAGGGTGTCAGAGGATGAGATGTCTGGATATAATAAATATGAACCTGGGCAAACTCCAGGAGATGGTGAGGGATAGCGAGGCCTGGTGTGCTGTAGTCCATGGGGTTGCAAAGAGTTGGACAAGACTGGGCGACTGAACAAAAACAACAATAGAAATATAATTGACATAAAACATTCTATTAGTTTAAGATATACAGCAAAATGATTTAACATACGTATATATTGTGAAATAATGACAAGTTTAGTTAACATTCATCACCTCATATAATTACAATTTTTATTCTTATAATGAGAACTTTTAAGATCTACTCTCCTGTAGTTGTTCAGTTGCCAAGTCCTATCTGACTGTGAACCCATGGACTTCGGCACGTCAGGCTCTTCTATCCTCCATTATCTCTGGAATTGCTCAAATTCATGTCCGTTGAGTCACGGATGCTATTTAACCATCTCATCCTCTGACCCCCCTTCCTCTCCTTTTGCTTTCAATCTTTCCCAGCATCATAGTCTTTTACAACGAGTCAGCATGTCACATCAGGTGGCCAAAGTATCGGAGCTTCAGCTTCAGCATCAGTCCTTCCAATGAATATTCAGGCTGATTTCCTTTAGGATGGACTGGTTGGATCTCCTTGCAACCCAAGGGACTCTCAAGAGTCTTCTCCAGCACCACAATTCAAAAACATCAATTCTCTGATGCTCAGCCTTTCTTAAGGTCCAACTCTCATATCTGTACACATGACTACTGGAAAAACCATAGCTTTGACTTTATGGACCTTTGTTGGCAAAATGATGTCTCTGCTTTTTAATACACTGTCTGGGCTTGGCATAGCTTTCCATCCAAGAAACAAGCATCTTTTAATTTCATGGCTGTAGTCACCAGCCACAGTGATTTTGGAGCCCAAGAAAATAGAATTTACTTTCCTAGCAACTTCCAAATATGCACTACAGTATTGTCAACTGTAATCAACTTCCAAATATGCACTACAGTATTGTCAACTGTAATCATGCTGTACATGTTACCCCAGAGCCTATTAATTTTATAACTGTAAGTTTGTACCCTTTGACCAACTTCACCCTTTTCCCCTCATCTCTGGCAACCACCAATCTATTCTGTTTCTATGAGTTCAGGTTTCTCAAATTCCACATTATAAGTGAGATCACACAGTATTTTTCTTTCTTTTTGACTTATTTCACTTAACATAATGTCCTCAAGATCCATCTATGTTGTTGCAAATGGCAAGATTTTTTTTTAATACCTGAATAGTATTACCTGAAAGAACAGTATATTTTCTTTACCCATTTATCTATCAATGGATAATTAACTTGTTTACATGTTTTGGCTATTGTGAATAATGCTACAGTGAACACAGGGGTAGAGATACCTCTTTGAGATAATGCTTTTGCTTGTTTCAAATATATGTATTCAGAAGCAGAATTGCTGGATCATCTGACAGTTCTATTTTTTATTTTTTGAGGATCTCCATATTGTTTTCCATTGTGGCTGCACCAAGTCACATTTCTGCCAACGGTGTACTAGTTTCCTTTTCTCCACATTCTCACCAACACTTGTTATTTGCTGTGTTTTTGATGATAACTGTCCTAAGGTGTGAAATGATATCTTTTGTTTTAACCTCCATTTACCTGATTAGTGAGTTAGCACCTTTTTATATACCTGTTGGCCATTTGTATTCCTTTTTGGAAAAATGTCTATTTAGTTCCTCTGCCTAGTTCTAATTGATCTTTTTTTTTTTTATTGTGTGAATTCTTTGTATATTTTAGATGTGAACCCTGTTAAAAATTAAAAAGAAAAAATTGGAGACCAACCTTGAAAATTTCCTGAGTAGACAAAACCAGTTTAATCATATTGGCAAAGCTTAATTTAGCTCACTTTGCAAGACTAAGTTGATCTGGGTCATTTCTTGCTTATGCTTCTGGAGATCAGAAGCAATACTTACACTGTTTACCAAGGCTGATATGAGGTAATCACTAACCAATTTCCTATCACTGAAGAAAATTCTAATGAAATGACCAGTCACTGTAAAGAATAAAGATCTCTGCTTTCTCACTATATAACTGTTCTGTAACAATATCCCTTGCACCTCAGTGATCCTGGTTTGCAGACTGTTTTGGTGTGTGCACAATAAACTTTTACTAATTATTACTTCAGTGATAAATTGGTTTGACTTCTTTCATTTCTGAACTTCTGACATCTCACCAGATACAGAACTTGGAAATATTTGTTCCTATTACATAGACTGTCTTTTAATTTTGCGGCTGGTTTCCTTTGCTGTACAGAAGTTTTTAGGTCGAGGTAGTCACACTTGTTTATCTTTGCTTTTGTTGCCTTTGTATTTGATATCAAGTCCAAACAAGCTTCACAGGAGCTTAACTTCCTGTGTTTTCTTTCAGGAGTTTTATGGTTTCAGGTCTTAAGCTCAGGTTTTTAATTCATTTTGAGTTGATTTTTGTGTATGATGTAAGATAGTGGTTAAGTTTCATTCTTATACATGTAGAATGATTTTCCCAACAACGCTTATTAAATAGACTATCCTTTCTCCATTGTATATTCTTGGCTCCTTTGTTCAGAAACTAACTGACCATATAGATATGTGGGTTTATTCTATTACATTGGTCTAAGTGTCTATTTTATAAGACTATCGTACTATTTTGATTATTTTACTTTTGTAATATAGCTTGAAATCAGGAAGTGTGACCTCTGGTTCTTCATTCTCAGGATTTCTGTATCTATTTGAGATCATCTGTGGTGTGTTCCATACGTATTTTAGGATTATTTGTTCTTTTGCTGTGAAAAATGACATTGAAAATTTGGTAGGGATTTTACTGAATCTGTAGATCACATTGGAGAGTATGGATATTTAATTCTTCTAACCCATCAACATGAAATATCTTTCCATTTATTTGTGTCTTCTGCAGTTACTTTCAGAAGTTCTTCATTTTGATGCAATCAGTTTCCCACCCCCCCCCCTTATGATTTAACTTTCTGAAATATTCCCCAAGAGTCCTTTTCCTGCTTCTAAGTGTGGTAGACAGAATATGGCCCCCAAAGACATCTGAATCCTAATCCTTGGAATGTATGAATACATAACCTTACGTGGAAAAAGAAACTCTACAGGTATGATTAAGTTAAAGATCTTGAGATGGGAAGATTTCTTTCATTATATGGGTGGGCCCAGTGTAATCACGAGGGTCCTTATAAGGAAAGAGGGAAACAAGAGAGTGAGAATTAAAGAAATAGATATAATGGCAGAAGCAGAGGTCAGAAGAAATAGACGTATTTTAAAATTTTTTATTTTATATTGGTGTATAGTTGATTAAAAATAATGTGCTAGTTTCAGGTATACAGCAAAGTTATAAACAAACATGTATCTATTACTTTTCCAATTCTTTTCCCATTTAAGTTATTATATAATTTTTTTTTTACCAAAATAGTATCAAATTTATTGGGCAACAAAATGCAAAAAGTTGTGAGTTCTCTGTGCTATACAGTAGTCCTTGGTTATCCATTTAAAATATATCAGTGTGTACATGTCAATCCCAAACTCCCTAACTATCCCCACTAACCTTTCCCCCATAGTAACCATAAGTTTGTTCTCTAAGTTTGTGAGTTTGGAATTCTCTTTTGTAAATAAGTTCATCTGTATCATTTTTTTTAATATTCCCCACATAAATGATACATGATTCTTGTCTTTCTCTGACTTACTTCACTTAATATGATAGTCTCTAGGTCCATCCATATTGCTGCAAATGGCATTATTTCATTCTTTTTAATGGCTGAATATATGAGTTGGACACGACTGAGCGACTTCACTTTCAATTTTCACTTTGATCCATTGGAGAAGGAAATGGCAACCCACTCCAGTGTTCTTGCCTGGAGAATCCCAGGGACTGGGGAGCCTGGTAGGCTGCCCTCTATGGGGTCGCACAGAGTTGGACATGACTGAAGCAACTTGGCAGTAGCAGCAGCATATTCCATTTTATACATGTGCCACACCTTCTCTGCCTGTTCATCTGCTGATGGACATATAGGTTGTTCCCATGTCTTGGCTATTGTAAATAATGCTGCAGTGAACACTGGTGTACACGTATCCTTTCAAACCATGGTTGTTGTGTTTTTTTTTTTTCTGGATATATGCCCAGGAGTGGGTTTGCTGGATCATATGGTAACTGAGTTTTTAGTTTTATAAGAAACTTCCATACTATTCTCCATAGTGATTGTGCCAATTTTCATTACCTCCAACAGTGTAAGAGGGTTCCCTTTTCTCCACACCCTCTCCAGAATTTGTTTGTAGACGTTTTGATGATGGCCAATTATGACTGCTATCTTATTGTAGTTTTGATCTGCATTTCTTTAATAATTAGCACTGTTGAGCATCTTTTCATGTGCCTTTTGGCCATCTGTATGTCTTCTTTGGAGAAACATCTGTTTAGGTTTTCTGCCCATTTTTTTTTTTGACTGGGTTGTTTATTTTTTTGATATTGAACTGTATGAGCTGTTTATAAATTTTGGAGATTAATTCCTTGTCATTTGCATGGTTTGCAACTATTTTTTCCCATTCTGTGGGTTGTCTTTTCATTTTGTTTATGGCTTCTTTTGCTGTGCAAAAGCTTTTGAGTTTAATTAGGTCCCATTTGTTTTTGTTTTTATTTCTATTACTCTAGGAGATGAATCAAAAAAGATATTGCTGTGATTTATGTCAAAGAGTGTTCTTGTCCTTCCTGATTTGAAGATGCTATGATGCTGGCTTTGATGACTGAAGAAGAGACCACAAGCCAAGGAATGCAGATGGCCTGTAGAAGCAGAGAAAGGTAAGAAAAGGGGTTCTTTTCTAGAGGACCCAGAAGAAACACAACTTATAGACACCTTATCTTTAAAACTTCTGACAATAAATTTCTGTTGTTTAAGCCACTAAGTTTATGGTAATTTTTTAACACCAATAGAAAACCAATATTCTAAGTTACAAAGTTATTTTCCTGTGTCTCTTTTTAAGAATTTTAAAATGTAATTCTTAGAGTTAGATTTTTAATTCATCCATATAGTTCACTTTTGTAAACAGTGTTATAGAGATGTCTATATTTTTTTTCCTAAAGTAAGTCAATTTTCCCAACACCATCTACTAAGTTATACATTCTCTCCCCATTTATTTATGGTTTCACTTTGTCATATATGTAAAGTTCTCTTATATACTGAGCTCTCTATTCTGTGTAGTTGGTCCACTTTTCTTTCTATTTATTTAGATCTTCCTTAACGTTGTTTAATGAAGTTTTCTAATTTTCTCTATGAATACTTACCCACACTTTCTAAGATTTATTCTTAGGTATTTTATGTTTTTTAATTGCTACTATAAATTTTATATTTCAAAAGATTTATTGTCTATTTGTTTCTGGTAGAAAAAAAATGTGACTGATTTTTATATATTAATCCCATTTCGGCCATTTTGCTAATCACAGTTATCAACAATATTTTTCTGTAGATCCATTTGATTTCCTATGCAGAAAATCAATCATTTAGATGTTTTGATATCTTCTTGCTATAGACTGAATTGTTGCCTCAAGTTATTGCCTCCCTCACCTCCAAATTCTTATGTTGAAGTCCTAACTCTCAATGTGATGGCATTTGAAGAAGGGGCCTTTGGGAGGTAAGTAATTTACATTAGGTTATGAGGATGCGGTCCTCATGATGGGTTTAGTAACCTTATAAGAAGACATCAGGAGCTTACTTTCACGCTTGCTTGCTCTCTCTCTCTCCCTCTCCCTTTCCTGCCATACGAGGACACAGCAAGAAGCTAGCTGTTTGCAAGCCAGGAAGCAAGATCATAACAGGAACCAAATTGGCTAGAACCTTGGTCTGTTGTTTAAACCCCCAGTTTATCATATGTTGTTATAGCAACCCAAGCAGGTAGGCACACTTCCTTTCCATATATTAGTATCTTCTTTTATCTTGCCTTACTGCTCCAGCTAGATCTCTAATACATTGTTGAATCAAAGTAATAATAGTAGTATCCTCACTATATTCCTAAGATTAAATGGAATGATTCTAATTTTTGACCATTATCACAATGCTTATTGTAGATTTGTGGCAGACACACTTTATCAAGTTAAAGAAAATTTCTTCAATTTTTTTTTTTTGCTAAGGTTGTTGAATTTCATCAATTGCTTTATTTGCATCTATTAAGATGACTACATGATTTTTCTTCTTTAAATATTAATTTTGAAAAATGTATCAGTAGATTTATAATGTTGCAACCTTTTATTTCTTAGATAAATATTTTTTTCATACTTATTTCTCTATGTATTATTTTTTGTTTGTTTTGATGGACTTCATTTTATAAATTTTGGTTTAGGTAGGTCACTGAATCTATGTTTATGAGTCAGATTAAACTGCAATTTTAGTTTCTCATATTCTTGTAGTTCTGACATCTAAGCTTTACTCATCTTGCAAAGTGAGTTTGAGGAGCTTTACTTCTTTCTCTGTTCTCTAGATTGAATAAGATGGAGGTTATCTGCTTCCTAAAGCTTTGGTATAACTCACTTGTAAAATTATCTTGACCTGTTATTAGAAGGTTTGATACTACTAATTCAATTTCTTTAAGGATTAGAGGAATATGGTGGCTTACATGATAAAAAATCTACCTGCAAAGCAGGAGACCCAGTTTGATCCATGGGTTGGGAAGATCCCCTGGAGAAAGGAATGGCTACCCACCCAGTATTCTTGCCTGGAGAATTCCATGGACAGAGGAGCCTGGTGGGCTACAGTCCATGGGGTTGCAAAGAGTTGGATATGACAGAACGACTAACACTTTCATTTTCTTTCTTTGTAGGAATATTTTAACTTTCTGTTTCTTCCTAAGCTTGGTAAGTTATAATTCTCTTCTAGAAATGTATCTCTTTTGTCTAACTTTTTGAACTTATTGGCATTAACAATATTGTCTTATTAAATTTTAACCTATGCTGTATCTGCAATTATATCCCCCTTTCATCTCTAGCATTTCTTGTGTGTTCTTGCTCTACTTTTCTTGATCAATTTCCCCATAGGTTTGGTTATTTTATTAATCTTTTTCCAAGAACAGTCTTTCAGATTTGTTGATTCTCTGTACTAGCTCTTTGTTTTCCATTTCATTTATCATCCTTCATATGTTACTAGATATTTTATGATGATTTTAAAAATGCCCAACATTTTTTGAGATATTGTCATTGGCCAGGTAGCACATCAAAATGCTCACATACATATTTTAAATATTATCATATTTTGTCCTCAGAATAGTTTTACGAGGAAGATAATATCATTTCTATTTTATAAGTTAGGCTGCTAAGTCGCTTCAGTGGTGTCCGACTCTGTTCGACCGTATAGGCAGCAGCCCATTAGGCTCCCCCATCCCTGGGATTCTCCAGGCAATAACACTAGAGTGGGTTGCCATTAGGAAACCCTGTTAAAGTTTTAAATTCACTAAGCCACAAAACTGGGATTCAAATTCAAGCCACTGTACTATACTTTTCCTCTACATTCTTTGAAATAGAATTCAAGAATAAAGATAGTATTTAGCTCTAGGGAATAAGCAATGTTGGGATTTTGGTGTGGTATGAAGAAATAGCATGTTTTTGTTGAGTTTAGAGTTGAATGTCAGTTCATGGCCACTACCTTCAGTAGTACTTCCATGCTAAAGTATGTAAAGTATTTTAAAGTCAAGTATTTCATTCATGGTGGAATGAAAGGGCCTAATTACCATCTGTGTCCTAGCCAGGTTTTTCACTTTGGGACATATTTGAGCCAAAAAATAATTGTTGGACATATAATAGAGTGCTTCTTGCAAATTATCAAATTGTCTTGTAATGAATGATAATATTTTTTCAAATGTCATTTTCAAATCACTTCCTTGAATGAGTTTTCAAAGCATGCTCCAGTACTGTATCTAATTTCCACACTTTTTACTTCAGCAGCTGTAAGTAGAGAAGACCATTATTATTCCCATCCTACAGATACAAGTATGAGAAGTTAAATAACTTGTTCAAGGTCACGTACCTAGTAAGAGGCAGAATGATTCTCAAATGCAGACTTTTGGATTCCCAGCTTGTTCATTGCTTTTTTATTCAAACATTCCTCATATATTTATTTCAGAACCACTATATTTAAGGTACAGTTTGGGAGCACTGCAGTGTAATAGAAAGTTGTATATGTCATATATATAAGACATTCATAAAAAATAATTGTGATAAAATGTTATAAGAAAGATCTAAGTAAAGGGTTATGAGAAATTCAGAGGAGGGAGAAAATTTATTTCTGAGTGGAAGGAAGAGGAGGATTCTGATATTTTTCTACTAACCTTCAAATCAATCTTAAGAATGAATCATCAAAAATCCAGAGGAATTTTTTTCAAAGTTTGCAATGTAATTACATTACATGGGATTCCCAGGTGGCTCAGTGGTAAAGAATCCACCTGCCAATGCAAGAGATGCAGGTTCAATCCCTGGGTGGGGAAGAGTCCCTGAGGAGGAAATGGCATCCCATTCCAGTTGTCTTGCCTGGAGAATCCCATGAACAGAGGAGCCTGGAGGGCCGTAGTCCACGGGGTCATAAGAGTTGGACACGACTGAGTGACTGAACATGCATGCACATTACATTACATTACATAGAATAAACAGACCAGACACTTAGAAAATTCTGGACAGAAAGAGCAAAGTGAATAGCTCAGTATACCATAATGTTTCCCTCAGCTGGATTTAAGGAACTTTCCAGATTTCTATAAGTCCATGGTAAGACCACCATTCTCATAATCAGATGCTCCACTTCTCCCCTATTATAACCAAGAAAAAGGCTGTAAATGGAATCAAGGACCTGCCTTCTCCAAGGCGATCATCAGGACTAATGCCAGTACGCCTCACTTATCTCTATCTCTTCCAGACGTCCAGGAACCCAGGTCAGCAAAGAACACACAGGAACATCTCCACATATACAGATCTACGTCCCCTAATCATCTAAATCCTTTCACTCAGCTTTCTATCACTTATGTTCTTTCTTTGGCATCGTCTTCCACAACCGTGGTCTCTCCCAGGAACATTCATCTCTTTATCTTATGATCTATCTAAAAAAGTCAAAGAAAGTAGTTGAGGCCCTCTCAAGTGGTACCTGCTTTTTCTCACCCAGTCCCCACACTGTGGACCCAAGATAACTGGTGCCCTCCTTATTTGCCATTGTTTTCTCAGATATTTTTTCTCTTCTATCTTCTTCCAGAACCCCAAAGTAGACAAAGCTACTTTCCACTCTTCCTCCCTGAAATCATTCTCTAATCTTTCAGTTTTACAACTCATTGAAGCTTTTAGCACTTGGCCCAGTGTTTCTGGCATCATCTTCAGCAGTTATGTAGATGGTCCATCCCGCAAACTGTCCTCTCAGAATCTTGACCTCTTTACTTGGAATGATGTCTTCAGCCCATCCCCCTTGGCTACTGACTCTCAGAGCTAAACTCTGAACCCTATCATTTCCTTTTACATATCTCAATTTCAAGTACTTTATTCTGTAACAGTTACACCTAACTTATCAACATATTTATCCCAGTACTCATAAATCAACATTTCTTTGACCCCGTTAGGAACTTCAGTTCATTGCCCTTGCCTGTTTCTTTTTATTGTACCTCTCATCCTTTCTGTTCTCTTTAACTAAACCAAGTTCCATGCTTCATCACCCCCTTGCATACAACCGAAACACCCTTTCTTTCTTTCTCTCTCTCTCTCTAAGAGTCACCTAGCAAAAGCACAGCCTTGGTTAAATAAAGCTCTCTGCCTCGTCTTTTCCTGCGTTTGAGCAGTGTGGCCAGGGGAGAAAAAAATCTATTACTACACTGCATGAACTCGCTCTAAATTTATAACCACAAAACTCAAGTGGACCCTCAGCACTGCTCAGCCAGTCTTCATCTCTCTAGTCAATTTCCTTTCCCACTCTTGGAGGAGATTATTTCACACCATCTGTCTCTTTGAAACTGTTCTCCTCTTTTCACTCATAACTGATGATCTCGCTTCCTATTTCACAGAGAAATAAGAACAATCAGAAGAGAGAAATGCATTTTCCAACACCAGATTTGTCAATTGCACTTTATCTGTACCCTTACCTTCTGTCTCCTCTCCTAGTAAATGGGATAAATTTCCCTAGTTCCTATCAAATGCTTGTGTACTAGATCTCATCTACTGTAACCTACTCAAGAACTCTGGTCTTCTCCCCTGAAACTTCAGTTTTTCCTGTTTCTATCGGTAAGCAGACATGGTGAGATATCTTTTGTTAGGAAAGAACTCATTCATCCTCCAGGGAATGGGGAAATGATCTGATTGATGAATAGAGAAGCTCAACTCAGCTTCTTCTCTCTTTCTCCTTGGGCTTCTACCTGCCTAAAGAAAATCCACCTATTATTCATTTCCTTAAAATTATGTATTACAAGAGCAGACCCCAATGGGGAAACTCTACAATTGTTCAGGGCTGCCAGGTACTGGGCAGGTAAGTCTACCTAATTCTCTGTAAAATATTGGCTCTGTAAAAAATCAGTCCATATGGCTGATGGACTTAATCCATCTACCTTAACAGTTTTCTCAGTAAGTAATATTCTGATCTTCGACTGCCTGTTTCCTATGTGTCATAGATTCAGAATTTGGGCAGATATGAAAGGGATGTTTTCTATTGGTTCTCTCAAACCCCAGCATCTCCCATCTTAAAAAATATGGGTAAGTTTTTGTCTTTATCCATCTCTTACCTCCTTGTTAGAAATGTCCTCCATTAAAGCCAAACAGCCCAAGAAATCTGCTGTAACTCACTGTCCACTCATCCTTACCACCGCTTACGTCTTCAGACTTTCCTCTCCAGCATGCCATGGAAACTGTTATGTTAAGACCACTAGCAACTTACATTTTTCCAAATCCAATGGTCGGTTCTCAGCAGTGAATTGATTATTCTACCTCATTTGCCACAGCTGATTATTCTTTCTTTAAATGCTTTTTCCCTGACTCTTGGCTTCACGAATACCAGACTTTGTTCTTGGAAATCATAGTAGTCTTAATTTTAATTTGAAACAATTCTAAATATTTATTATTTGGAGGGTATATAAAAACTACATATATATTCAAAAACATGATCAGATAAGTAGTTACTGACTTGGAAAAGCGTGTTATTACAAGAAAGGTGAAAGACCAAGGTTATGAAATAGTAGGTATGTTTTTATCACATTTTTATTGTCTATAGAATAATACATATTAAATAGCACAGACATATAAATCAATCTATTGGGCTTCCCGAGTGGTTCAGATGGTAAAGAATCTGCCCGCAATGCTGAAGACCCAGGTTCGACTCTCAGGTCGGGAACATCCCCTGGAGAATGAAATGGCAACCCACTCCAGTATTCTTGCCTGAAGAATCCCATGGACAGAGGAGCCTGGTGAACTGCAGTTTGTGGGGTTGCAAAGAGTCGGATACGAATGAATGATTAACACATAGAGAAGTAGGGATCTCAAAACATGGTATTGTTTTCTTCCTTCTTTCCTACTGGACTCAGGTTGGGGGAAGGAGAAGAAGTAGGAGTTCTGGGTGAGATTTTCTAAGTTCAGAAATAAAAACACAGATCAGAAAGAAAAAGACTGATCAGGTTGATTATATAATAATTTCTTTATGTTCATATAGATAAAATTTTCATATAAATGTATATGAAGCTGGGAAACACTTTCAGTAAATATGACATGATTATATAAATACATCATTCAAACTGAGAAGAAAATCTCTGAGCCACAACTAAGTAACACATGTCATAGCCAATTTTTTTAAGGAGAAATATAACTGGCAAAAATCATAAAAGATTGTTTAAGCTTTATAGAAATCAAATGCCAGTTAGAATTGAAATGAAGTAATCTCTCCATTAAAACACATTAGTAGAACATAGGTATAATTCCATATATACATGTGTGTGTGTGTGTGTATATATATATATATATGTGTATATATATATATATGTATCTGTATAAATACAGGCATGTATATATACATGTGTGACCTCTTTCTCTCTCGCTGCTCTGCTAGGTTATAAAAGTTCCATGAGGGATAAAACTATTTTGTGTAATTGACTGTATTTATCCCAAGCACTCAGCTCAATGATTTTAACTATGAATTTAATATCTGTTGGCTGTATAAATGCCAATGAAATCGTGGTGAAAAAGGTGTACCTTTTCTATAATTGTGTCTTTCTAGTTTACAAAGGCATTTAAGAATTATTAGTATTTTATATCTTTTTAAGTTTTCCAGTTTCTGAAGTGGAAATCAGGTATGTAGATTGATGCAGTCTTTTAAAAAAATTAATTATTCTGGTAATTTTCTGGTGGAGTCTTTAGGGTTTTCTATGTAGAGGATCATGTCATCTGCAAATAGAGTTTTACTTCTTCTTTTCCAATTTGGATTCCTTTTATTTCTTTTTCTGCTCTGATTGCTGTGGCCAAAACTTCCAAAACTATGTTGAATAGTAATGGTGAAAGTGGGTACCCTTGTCTTGTTCCTGACTTTAGAGGAAATGCTTTCAATTTTTCACCATTGAGGATAATGTTTGCTGTGGGTTTGTCATATATAGCTTTTATTATGTTGAGGTATGTTCCTTCTATTCCTGCTTTCTGGAGAGTTCTTATCATAAATGGATGTTGAATTTTGTCAAAGGCTTTCTCTGCATCTATTGAGATAATCATATGGTTTTTATTTTTCAGTTTGTTAATGTGGTGTATTACATTGATTGATTTGTGGATATTGAAGAATCCTTGCATCCCTGGGATAAAGCCCACTTGGTCATGGTGTATGATCTTTTTAATGTGTTGTTGGATTCTGATTGCTAGAATTTTGTTTAGGATTTTTGCATCTATGTTCATCAGTGATATTGGCCTGTAGTTTTCTTTTTTTGTGGGATCTTTGTCAGGTTTTGGTATTAGGGTGATGGTGGCCTCATAGAATGAGTTTGGAAGTTTACCTTCCTCTGCAATTTTCTGGAAGTGTTTGAGCAGGATAGGTGTTAGCTCTTCTCTAAATTTTTGGTAGAATTCAGCTGTGAAGCCGTCTGGACCAGGGCTTTTGTTTGCTGGAAGATTTTTGATTACAGTTTCAATTTCCGTGCTTGTGATGGGTCTGTTAAGATTTTCTATTTCTTCCTGGTCCAGTTTTGGAAAGTTGCACTTTTCTAAGAATTTGTCCATTTCTTCCATGTTGTCCATTTTATTGGCATATAATTGTTGATAGTAGTCTTTTATGATCCTTTGTATTTCTGTGTTGTCTGTTGTGATCTCTCCATTTTCATTTCTAATTTTATTGATTTGATTTTTCTCCCTTTGTTTCTTGATGAGTCTGGCTAATGGTTTGTCAATTTTATTTATCCTTTCAAAGAACCAGCTTTTGGCTTTGTTGATTTTTGCTATGGTCTCTTTTGTTTCTTTTGCATTTATTTCTGCCCTAATTTTTAAGATTTCTTTCCTTCTACTAACCCTGGGGTTCTTCATTTCTTCCTTTTCTAGTTGCTTTAGGTGTAGGGTTAGGTTATTTATTTGACTTTTTTCTTGTTTCTTGAGGTATGCCTGTATTGCTATGAACTTTCTCCTTTTTTAAAGTGTCCCACAGGTTTTGGGTTGTTGTGTTTTCATTTTCATTAGTTTCTATGCAAATTTTGATTTCTTTTTTGATTTCTTCTGTGATTTGTTGGTTATTCAGCAGCGTGTTGTTCAGCCTCCATATGTTGGAATTTTTAATAGTTTTTCTCCTGTAATTGAGATCTAATCTTACTGCATTGTGGTCAGAAAAGATGCTTGGAATGATTTCTATTTTTTGAATTTACCAAGGCTAGATTTATGGCCCAGGATGTGATCTATCCCGGAGAAGGTTCCATGTATGCTTGAGAAAAAGGTGAAATTCATTGTTTTGGGACTAGAACTAATCAATGATTATAGTAAAGTTGCAGGATATAAAATCAACACACAGAAATCCCTTGCATTCCTATACACTAATAATGAGAAAACAGAAAGAGAAATTAAGGAAACAATTCCATTCACCATTGCAACAGAAAGGATAAAATACTTAGGAATATATCTACCTAAAGAAACTAAAGACCTATATATAGAAAACTATAAAACACTGGTGAAAGAAATCAAAGAGGACACTAATAGATGGAGAAATATACCATGTTCATGGATTGGAAGAATCAATATAGTGAAAATGAGTATACTACCCAAAGCAATTTATAGATTCAATGCAATCCCTATCAAGCTACCAACAGTATTCTTCACAGAGCTAGAACAAATAATTTCACAATTTGTATGGAAATACAAAAAACCTCGAATAGCCAAAGCTATCTTGAGAAAGAAGAATGGAACTGGAGGAATCAACCTACCTGACTTCAGGCTCTACTACAAAGCCACAGTTATCAAGACAGTATGGTACTGGCACAAAGACAGAAATATTGATCAATGGAACAAAATAGAAAGCCCAGAGATTAATCCACACACATATGGACACCTTGTCTTTGACAAAGGAGGCAAGAATATACAATGGATTAAAGACAATCTCTTTAACAAGTGGTGCTGGGAAAATTGGTCAACCACCTGTAAAAGAATGAAACTAGAACATTTTCTAACACCATACACAAAAATAAACTCAAAATGGATTAAAGATCTAAACGTAAGACCAAAAACTATAAAACTCCTAGAGGAGAACATAGGCAAAACACTCTCCGACATACATCACAGCAGGATCCTCTATGACCCACCTCCCAGAATATTGGAAATAAAAGCAAAAATAAACAAATGGAACCTAATTAACCTTAAAAGCTTCTGCACATCAAAGGAAACTATTAGCAAGGTGAAAAGACAGCCTTCAGAATGGGAGAAAATAATAGCAAATGAAGCAACGGACAAACAACTAATCTCAAAAATATACAAGCAACTCCTACAGCTCAACTCCAGAAAAATAAATGACCCAATCAAAAAATGGGCCAAAGAACTAAATAGACATTTCTCCAAAGAAGACATACAGATGGCTAACAAACACATGAAAAGATGCTCAACATCACTCATTATCAGAGAAATGCAAATCAAAACCACTATGAGGTACCATTTCACGCCAGTCAGAATGGCTGTGATCCAAAAGTCTACAAGCAATAAATGCTGGAGAGGGTGTGGAGAAAAGGGAACCCTCTTACACTGTTGGTGGGAATGCAAACTAGACAGCCACTATGGAGAACAGTGTGGAGATTCCTTAAAAAACTGGAAATAGAACTGCCTTATGATCCAGCAATCCCACTGCTGGGCATACACACTGAGGAAACCAGAAGGGAAAGAGACACGTGTATCCCAATGTTCATTGCAGCACTGTTTATAATAGCCAGGACATGGAAGCAACCTAGATGCCCATCAGCAGATGAATAGATAAGAAAGCTGTGGTACACATACACAATGGAGTATTACTCAGCCATTAAAAAGAATACATTTGAATCAGTTCTAATGAGATGGATGAAACTGGAACCTATTATACAGAGTGAAGTAAGCCAGAAAGAAAAACACCAATACAGTATACTAACGCATATATATGGAATTTAGAAAGATGGTAACAATAACCCTGTGTACGAGACAGCAAAAGAGACACTGATGTATAGAACAGTCTTATGGACTCTGTGGGAGAGGGAGAGGGTGGGAAGATTTGGGAGAATGGCATTGAAACATGTATAATATCATGTATGAAATGAGTCACCAGTCCAGGTTCGATGCACGATACTGGATGCTTGGGGCTGGTGCACTGGGACGACCCAGAGGGAGGGTATGGGGAGGGAGGAGGGTTCAAGATGGGGAACACAGGTATACCTGTGGCAGATTCATTTTGATATTTGGCAAAACTAATACAATATTGTAAAGTTTAAAAATAAAATTAAAAAAATAAAAATAAAAATAAAAAAATTAATTATTCTGAATCTAGTTTTTTAAATATGTTTTTTCTGTTCTTTGTTTAGCAATGTAATCTACTTATTTACCTCATGTTTTGGTGCAACTTACAAGAAAAGTAACATGCCAGAGAAAATTGCACTATAAATGTAAATCAAATAAAAATTCCATTTCAGGTCTCTGGTGAAGATGCCTCTAACATGAATTACAGGGCAAAATATAGCCTAAACAACCACTGGCTTGTTATACAGACTATAAAATGCACTTAAAATAAAAAAAAACTGCAAAAGGTCAAGGTCTTTCTCTTTGTCTTTTTCCAGTCATATTGGGTAAATAACAGGGCATTAGAAAGAAAAACTATTAAGATTATGCTCTTTACTCTGGGATTGAAAGCTATGAAATATTGACAACACACATAACTCTGAAGTGCTAGTCTTTCATATCAGCATTGATATTTGAGTGATTTTGGTAGAAAAAATATATAGATATATTGCAGTTCATTTGAGAATTGAAAGACAACACAGATTTTAGAGGGAAAGCTGCAAAATGGGCCTCTGGTATTATGACCTGAGGGGCCCCACCCAAGCCAAAAATTGAAACGCATGCCTTTGGGGAAATAAGCCTCCAACTTTGAAATCCTGTAAGAAAGCAAATCTGGAGAAAGACTCCCAAAATGTGGCTTCTTGGACAATTTCTGCTGCCATAAACTTTCCACCGCCCTCCCTCTTCCTACTTCACACTAAGGAAGAGAGGTGCTTCTTCGTTGCCGACAGCAGTCAAGAATACTGGCCTTAATAGAATATTGCTCAGCCATAAACGGGAATGAAACTGGGGCCTTTATAGTGATGTGGATGAACCTAGTCTGTCATATGGAGTGAAGTAAGTTAGAAAGAGAAAAACAAATATGGTATATTAACACATATACATGGAATCTAGAAAGATGGCATTGATGAATCTATTTGCAGGGGAGCAACAGAGACACACATATAGAGAATGGACTTGTGGGCATGGGAAGAAGGGGAGGGTGGGACAAACTGAGAGAGTAGCATTGACATGTATACGTACTACCATGTATAAAACAGATAGCTAGTGGGAAGCTACTGTATAGCGCAGGGAACTCAGCTTGGTGCTTGGTGATGACCTAGAGGGGTGGGATGGGGTGGTGGGAGAGAGGTTCAAGAGGGAGGGGATGTATGTATACTTATGACTGATTCATACTGTCGTACAGCAGAAACTAACACAACATTGTAAAGCAATTATACTCCAATTAAAAATAAAAAGAATACTGGCCTTTCTACATATTGTCTTTGAAAAGCAGACTTGTTGTTATTCAATTACTAAGTCATGTATGACTCTTTATAACCTCATGGACCATAGCATGCCAGGCTCCTCTGTCCTCCACTATCTCCTGGAGTTTGCTCAAATTTATGTTCATTGAGTCAGTGATGCTATCTAACCAGCTCATCCTCTGCTGCCCCCTTCTCCTTTTGCCTTCAGTCTTTCCCAGCTTCAGGGTCTTTTCCAATAAGTCGTCTCTTCTCATCTGGTGGTCAAAGTATTGGAGCATCAGCTTCAGCAGCAGTCCTTCCAATGAATATTCAGGCTGACTTCCTTTAGGATAGACTGGTTGAACTCAGTACAGTCCAAGGGACTCTCAAGAGTCTTCTCCAACACCACAGTTCAAAAGCATCAATTCTTCAGCGCTCAGCCTTCTTTATGGTCCAACTCGCACACCTGTACATGACTACTGGAAAAACCATAGCTTTGACTATACAAACCTTTGTTGGCAAGGTGATGTCTCTGCTTTTTAATATGCTCTCTAGTTTTCATGGCTTTTCTTATATACTGAGAACCCCATGGACAGTATGAAAAGCAAACTAGTATAAGGCAAAAAGAAAACTACTGAACTGGGCTTTAAGAACATGCATGCATGCTAAGTTGATTCAGTCATGTCTGACTCTTTGTGACCCCATGGATTGTAGCCCATCAGACTCTTCTGTCCATGAGATTCTCCAGGAAAAAATACGGGAGTGGGTTGCCATGCCCTCCTCCAGGGGATTTTCCCAACCCAGGGATGGAATGCATGTCTCTTACATCTCCTGCATTGGTATGTGTGTTCTTTACCATTAGCACCACCTGGGATTTAGGAAAATAGTGTTCAAACCCCAAATCTGTCATATATTAATTCATACCAGCCATTAAACTATTCTAAACCTTAGATTATTATTGAATTATTCAGCCTCAGGTTACTCACCTATGTAACAAAACTAATAATATCAGTTCCATCTGACCCCCATGGTGGTGATGTCAGTTCTGGTAGTATGCACATTGCTCTTCTTTCTGCACCTTTCTTCACCCTTATCCATTGGATTTTAGATTTGACCTCAAAGGCAAGTTCTTCTCATCAAACTAACAATCCATCATTTACCCTTTAGTTAAAAATAACATTGTTGTTGTTCAGTCACTCAGTCATGTCTGACTCTTTGCAACCCCATGGCCTGCAGCATGCCAGACATCCCTGTCCTTCACCATCTCCCAGAGCTTGCTCAAACTCATATCCGTTGAAGCCATCCAGCCATCTCATCCTCTGTCATCCCCTTCTTCTCCTCCTTCAGTCTTTCCCAGAATCAGGGTCTTTTCTAATGAGTCAGCCCTGCGCATCGGGAGACCAAAATATTGGAGCTTCAGCTTCAGCGTCAGTCCTTTCAATGTATATTCAGGATTGATTTCCCTTAGGATTGACTGGTTTGATCTCCTTGCTGTCCAAGAGACTCCCAAGAGTCTTTTCCAACATCACAGTTCAAAAGCATCATTTCTCCTGTGCTCAGCCTTCTTTATGGTCCAACTCTCACATCCATATATGACTACTGGAAAAACCATAGCTTTGGCTAGATGGACCTTTGTCGGCAAAGAAACATCTCTGCTTTTTAATATGCTGTCTAGGTTTGACATACCCTTTCTTCCAAGGAGCAAGTGTCTTTTAAATTCATGGCTGCAGTCACCATCTACAGTGATTTTGGAGCCCAAGAAAATAAAAAGTCTCTCACTGTTTCCATTGTTTCCCTCCATTTGACATGAAGTGATGGGACCGGATGCCATAATATTTGTTTTTGAATGTAAAGTTTTAACCTAGCCTTTTCATTCTCCTCTTTCACTTTCATCAAGAGGCTCTTTAGTTCTTCTTCCCTTTCTTCCATAAGGGTGGTGTCATCTGCATATCTGAGGTTATTGATATTTCTCCTGGCAATCTTGATTCCTGCTTGTGCTTCATCCAGCCCAGCATTTTGTGTGGATCACAGCCTTGTCTAACTCAATGAAACTATAAGCCATGCTGTATAGGGCCACTCAAGATGATGGGTCATGGTGGAGAGTTCTGACAAAATGTGGTTCACTGGAGAAGTGAATGGCAAACCACTGCAACATTCTTGCCTTGAGAACTCCATGAACAGTATGAAAAAATAACATAGACATGTGCTTTCTCCTTAAAAGTATGTTGAGATTGTGGCATGGAAGGATTGAAAGTGATTGAAATTTTAATTCATAGGAAAGATAGAAATAATTTTGAAATATAGGGTATTATCCAAAGTAAGACTTAAGACCCTCTCTGGTTGATTTTCTCTTGTTTCCTTCATGCATGTACTCATGATTCTCTAACTGATGCCTGCAAGGCTGGCCCTCTCCTCAGCTTTGAACTTCAACTCCTCTGGCCATCTTGTAGGCTCCTCTATAGTCCTGAGGAGCTCATGAGTTCCTGCAAGCATTTCTCCCAAACCCATGTCAGTCCATGGACATATCGCTCAGTCTAGCCTCTGCACAAGTCAGAAGACTCAGTTATTGTGTATTCCAGTCTCTCTCAACACTCATATTTCATGATCGACCAATTCTGTTAATTCTTTCTGACTTGTCTCTCTAAACAGCCCCTTTACTTTCTTCTCTTTACTACTACTTCCCTACTTCAGATTCTCATCATCCTATGCCCAATCTATTGAATTAGCCACCTACCCAGATTTCTCCTCTTACTATTCATTTTCCATCCTGCAGTTGCACTGCTCTTTCTTAAAAAAAAACAACAGTCACCTGCTTTAAAGTATTCAGAGACTTGCCACTATCTAGAAAGTCCAAACTTCTTAATATGGCCTTCAAACTCTCAAACCTCCTAGTTCAGCTTCCTCCTGGCCACTCTGCCCTCCTCTCCTTTATCCCACACTTTGCCTTCTTGGCTGACTTCTGTCTTCCTGGAATGCCTGTACACGGTCCAACCCTAGACCTTGCTCATGCTGTTCCCTGGATCTGTTCCTTCCCTGATGGAAATGCCATCTCTTTTGAAAAAACCCAGCTGGACGCTCTACCCCCCAACCCCAAGTTTTATCTCTTAAACTTTGGTTCCCCTTCCTTTTGGTACCCATAGCATACCTATACCTTTATTCTTGAATTTACAGCCTACCACACCTAGACAGCATATTAAAAAGCAGAGACATTACTTTGCCAACAAAGGTCCGTCTAGTCAAGGCTATGGTTTTTCCAGTGGTCATGTATGGATGTGAGAGTTGGACTATAAAGAAAGCTGAGCACTGAAGAATTGATGCTTTTGAACTGTGGTGTTGGAGAAGACTCTTGAGAGTCCCTTGGACTGCAAGGAGATCCAACCAGTCCATCCTAAAGGAGATAGGTCCTGGGTGTTCATTGGAAGGACCGATGTTGAAGCTGAAACTCCAATACTTTGGCCACCTGATGCGAAGAGCTGACTCATTTGAAAAGACCCTGATGCTGGGAAAGATTGAGGGCAGGAGGAGAAGGGGACGACAGAGGATGAGATGGTTGGATGGCATCCCCGACTCAATGGACATGGGTTTGGGTGGACTCCGGGAGTTGGTGATGGACAGTGGAGGCCTGGTGTGCTGTGGTTCATGGGGTCACAAAGAGTCAGACACGACTGAACGACTGAACTGAACACATTTTTCCCCCTCTCTATCTCTATACAAGACTCTGCTCCTAAATGGCATGGGTTGCTTCTTATTCAGCTCCATATATCTAGTGATTGGCCAGAGTGCTTGGATTCTATTAAGTATTCAACCCATGTGTGAATGACAAATAAGGAGACAATGCATAAAGAGGTCCTGGGCAGCCAAGCCAGCATGGGAGTTCCGGGTGACATAGACACAGCACTGGGTGGAGAGACGGAAAGGAGAAATTAAGAAAATACTGATGGCAAACGTGCCTTGAAATTTGTGTAAGAAGTCAAGCACAGATTCCGAGAGAAAAATGTTAAAACAACCCTCTCCCTTTCGTGACTCACCATGCAAAGTTAATACCACAGCAGGTCTTCTCAGCAAGGCACCCTCAGTGTTTGCCTCTCTAACAGATAATGATCCCAGGAAGCTACAAACAGGATTCCTGGGGAGACTTGGCCCTCTCCCTGCCTGGGAGCTTGCCCTAGGATGAACCACCTGATTGCCAGGTAAAAATAGAAGACTCTCAGCTTCTGTGTTTTCTCACTCTTTTCACAGATCTCCCAGGGCCTATTTCTTTTCATCTTTGCACAGCTTGACACCTCCATTTGGCAAACCACTGCTAGGCACGGGTGTCAAGCCCCACTGGAGTCACACCTTAGTTGCAGAGGTTTGAATGAGTTTCTTTGCACTCCCTGTCTCTCGGGCAAATATTCTAATTCCCTTTGATTGATGGAGAAAGCAGGGAGATTATGGAGGGGCCTAATCAAGGAGATAGAGGACCAGCTATAAATTCTCATCTAAATATGCTGCGTATGCCAGCACTTAGCATATGCCAGGTGAGAGTTGAAGGTGGGTACATTTCTGCTCATAGCTTTTAAGATCTGCTTCTCTCTTTTGGGTGGGGGGGCCCTAGATTCTGTGCAAGGAGAGTTGGTAAGACCCTCTCAAACAGGAATCACTTAAAAGGGCATAGAGCATTTTCTTCTTTTGTCATTATACACAGCAGAATAAAAAGTCTTGGCTTCAGTGCTCCCGTCAGGAAAAAATTGCTTCCAGCTTGTAGACAAGGCCCCTTGAGTGGCCTGGGAAAGGCAGCCCATGCAACTCTGAGCATCCTCCCACACGCGGTTTGCTCAAGGCCCCTTCCTGCCTCGCTAACACACCACTGGCTGACAGCAGCCATTAATACAGCTTCTGGGCACCATCCCAGAGTGCTGCACAGGAAAGCTCATCGCTCTCTCTGTGATGTTAGGTTTCAGAGTTTCAGAAAACATCACCATCTCTTCTACTTTTCATTGTGCATTGCCTATTGTTCACAGATGCCCCAATCCAAAGAGGCCAAAGAAATATTGATATTGGCCACCAAAGTCTCCTAGAGAAAAGGAAAACCACATGGACAGCCTTTAGACTATTCAGGTTAAACTCACGAGCAGCCTCTATCCTCTCTCTCGTTTTCCCCCGTCTCTCTTCTGGGTCAGACAATTGAGTGTTAGCACTGCCTTCACCGAGATTATTTGTTCTTTTCTATAGGGTTCCAAGCTCAACCTTCCACTGCGGCCAAATTCGAGCTCTTAGCAACCACTGGGGCCTTGTTAAACTGGTGTACGGTTCCTTGGATTACTTCCCAGGACCTTTGAACACACTGCTCTCCCTGGGCTCCCTCAATCTCTCAAGTCCCTCTTCAGTACTTTCTCTCTTCTCCTCTCTCTTGGCCACACTTAAACACCAGCTGCTGACTTCCTGGCCACCCACTGCAGCTCATTTTCCTGCATTTATCTCATCCTTTTCCCTGATCCTTTCTTTTAAACCTCTCTCCCACTTCAGGGGCTCACTACCCAAGTGTATTCGCTTGCTATTTCCTCATTTATTGTTCTCTTGTCTCAGTCACCGATGACACATTATATCTATTATCACTTCTAAAACCTTTATAGTCAATCTACCCAGAGAATCAGAGTATATCTGCAATGAATATAGAATTGGAAAGGATGGCAATTTTCATTCTAATCTTTTATTTTTTTAAAGATTTATATGGTACTGTTTGATCCTTTTCTGAGATGGCTTAGGATAACGTGGGACTAGGAGGCTTATTTAGACTAGAAGCCTGGGAATTATAATACAGAAAAAATCTGTTTTACATTATATACAGATATCATTTAATTGATTATTAAGTGTTACATAGGAATAAAACATAGATTTCCTTATAATGTTCATACTCCTTAAGAAAATTGGATAAACCCCATAATGGAATAGTGTTCTGATTATATTTTGCATGTATTTTTTTACCATACTGTTTAATTACCTTTTTTTTTTCACTCAAGTTTTATGTTTGCAGGTTCACTGATTCATTGTCTTTCCATCCCTTGTTTTCTTCTTGGCAAATGTGAAGGCTGAAAGAACATTATGAGTGCATTATATGACTTATATAACATCTCCTATGGTTTTTTGACAGGATAGACACTCAGGATGGAGGAATACTTTAAAAATTCCACAAGTTTTCTTTCCGTATAAATGTATAATGACGGAATAGCAGTAGAGAGACTCAGATACAAAGAGAACTGTGTACCCAGAGTGCGTTTAAGACATTTTCTTAGAGCTTAATATAGAATATCACCTGCCTTTCAATGAATTGTTTACAAGAAAGTTTCCTCTTGAAGTAAATCCTAAAACTGGTATTATGAGGATAAAGAAAAAAAACAAGCATGGTTTGAAAGTGTGGGTCCTGGAAACATTAAAGGGATAGACAACTTGTGTGATGATTTAAAGCATATGTTTTTTCATGAGAAAACTAATACATGCTTATTGCCAAAAATGTTGAGGTGAAAGAAAGAGGGTGTCTTTGTGCATAAATCTTTACCCAAAATTTCAAAGTATTTTTCTCAGGATAGGTTTCTAAATGTGTACGAATTGAGCCCAAGTGCTGGAACATCTCTGAGACTCTTGACATATTTTGACAAATTGCTTTTCTTGGGGGTGGTATCAGTTTACACTCCCACCAGGAGTGTATGACTGTGTCTCACCTTACCTTTGCCAGAATGGAATAAAATCTTTGTTAATTGGATAAGAAACAGCATTCCTTCTTGGCTGTACTTTGTATTACTTTATTTCTAGAAAAGTTGAAGCTTTTTAATTTCTATCAGCTCGTTAAAGAATAAGATTTAAAAAAAAAAGAAAATCATGTGCAAATTTAGACTCTTATTAGCCTCTCTGATTGTTTTGTGTTAATAATAGTTTCAGTGGGTAATACAAAGTTCCTCCAAATAGAAATGGAAACTGTTAAACAAGCCCATGCTGATGGAAGTAGAGGCATTAGGAGTATGCACCCTGACACACTGCCCTGTTTGGAAGGGGACTGAAAGAGTGGATGCAGTCTCTCCAAATGTCTTAGGTTAGAGTCTTCAGAGTAGGTCCCAGAGGGTTCATGTGAAAGCGATTTATTAGGAAGTATTTCCAATAAAAGACAGAAAGGCAACAGTAAAGTGGGCCAACCAGATGTGAGACATCAAGCAAGTCAAATGGCAGGTAACGTGGTGTAGCTGGGCTTGCTCTGGAGTCGTGCCTCACAGCAACCCTACCAGGTGCCTGAAGAGCTGAAGTATTTCTTTATTCCTCCCTTCCTTAGTCGTTGTTTATGATGCTCAGGGAAAGAACATGGACTTTTCCAGGCACTGCTGACTCTCCACCTTCCACAAAAGGCAATGTGGATACCAGCAGCCTGAGGGCAGCCCTCCAGCAAAGAGATGCAGCAAAGAGATGCCGGTTACCGGAAGTGAAAACACTCTGGAAGACGGTGGTGCAGGACATGGTCGAGGGATATGAGGGCATCAGGGAGGAGCATCTGCAGGCATCCTGGGACTAAACACTCTTATAGATAATAACTCACTTGACTGCCTTAGGTAAAGTCAATTATGGTTTGTTAAATCTGAAAGGACCTATGTTCTCCTGCCAATGGTGAGTCATAAAAGGTGGAGAAGAAGCCATAAAATAAAATCTTGTTCATGTTCATGTGTGCTGAGAATGAGAGGGTAGTAGCTTGAAAATGTAAAAGGAAACGAACGGAAGAAGAGTCTAAGAGGATGGAGGGGAAATTGGAAAGAAAAGGAAAAGTGATGGTTAAAAAAGAAATGGGACAAACCAATATTGTAAACCAATCATCAATCAATTACAAATAAATAAACATTAAAAAAAAAAAAAAAGAAAAGAAATGGGGTTTGAAGGCTGCTGATTAGGAGATGAATGAGGAGGCTAGGACGCCAGAAGCAAACCTGGGATGGACATAAGGCTATATCCCAGTGTCCATGTCAGGACTTGGAGTTCCTTGGTAATATTTTCTGTTTGACTTTAGAAATTAAATAATGTATATAGTTGGAACTTAGAAATTATATATTGACTTAGAAATTAAATATTGGATATATTTGGAACACTCACAAAAAGATCTGAATATTTTGTGTACTAAGATGCCAATATTTCATTAGGTTTATACAAAGCATAGATCCCCTAACATGATAAATAACTGGATATAATAATAGAGAGGGAAGTGTCTGGGATTGGCCACTGATCTCCATTTCATCTTCCTTCTGTTCGAATAGGTTGGACATCTAAAAATCAAATGAACCCTAAGGGAACAAAACAAAACAAATTTATGTGACTCAAAAACATCTACTGAAACTTTTCAAGCCCCAGATGAATTAGTATCCTCCAATGAGATGCACTTGTGTGACTTAGAAAACAGAAGTAAGAAGCACAGGATCAGTTTCAGGTTGCTGCCATAGGTTAGCAAGATTGTAGCTTATCTGTGGCAATTTCTGGAATTTATCCTTCAGTTCCTGGGTGTGGAGTAAGGTGGTGGTAGCAGCAACTCTCTTTCTTTGACTCCCTGATACATGGATAACATTTTTGGGTGTCCTTTCAAGGTTTTAAGGTGGTGTGGAAGGGGCTGCCTTTCCTGATGGCTCAGTTGGTAAAGAATCCACCCACAATGCAGGAGACCCGGGTCTGATCCCTGGGTCAGGAAGAACCCCTGGAGAAGGAAATGGCAACCCACTCCACTATTCTTGCCTGGGAAGTCCAATGGACAGAGGAGCCTGGTGGGCTACAGTCCATGGGGTTGC
The DNA here is from genome assembly GCF_027580195.1 of Bos mutus. NCBI lineage: Eukaryota > Metazoa > Chordata > Mammalia > Artiodactyla > Bovidae > Bos > Bos mutus. The sequence continues at coordinate 46,272,324 of NC_091626.1, read as the reverse complement.
AAAGAATCGGACAGGACTTAGAGACTAAACCACCACTGGACACTGCTGTGGAAGGGATGGCAACCAGCATGATCCAACACCAGCCTCAGTCCTGCATGTTTTCAAAAATCATTCCCAAAGGCTCAGCCTAGAATCTGCTGCTGCATCCCTCATGGAGCCTGTAAGCATCCGGTTACCTAAAGCAAATATCCCCTGCTTAAAATACCTGGAGGGGTTTGCTTTTTACACTGAGCACTGACTGACCTAGGAGTGCACACAACACACTACCCCAGGAGCAGTGGTTCTCTTCCTCTTTCCCTTTCTTTCCTTTCCTCTTTCCTCTCTGCCACATCACGTCACATCCCTTCTCTTTCTAAACACTTCAGTTCAAAAGTCATTAGGTGGGTGGACTATAAGCACCCACATGGTAAGAGGGGTCCTGGTGTAGCATCGTAGCCCATGTAGGGTGAGGAGGTTATCCAACAGGTGGGTTGTGGTCTGGTGTAGACCCCCAAAATCACAGCAAGATAGGCAGATGCTGTACAGAGGTATTCTTACTGCAGGCAAGAATCCCTTAGAAGAAATGGAGTAGCCATCATAGTCAACAAGAGTCCAAAATGCAGTACTTGGATGCAAGCTCATAAATGACAGAATGATCTCTGTTCGTTTCCAAGGCAAACCATTTAGTATCACAATAATTGATGTCTATGTCCCGACCAGTAATGCTGAAGAAGCTGAACGGTTCTATGAAGACCTACAAGACCTTCTAGAACTAACACCCCCAAAAGATGTCCTTTTCATTATAGGGGACTGGAAGCAAAAGTAGGAAGTCAAGAAACACCTGGAGTAACAGGCAAATTTGGTCTTGGAGTACAGAATGAAGCAGGGCAAGGCTAATAGAGTTTTGCCAAGAGAACGCACTGGTCGTAGCAAACACCCTCTTCCAAAAACACAAGAGAAGACTCTACACATGGACATCACCAGGGGGTCAACACCAAAATCAGATTGATTATATTCTTTGCAGCCAAAGATGAAGCCCTATACAGTCAGCAAAAACAAGACTGGGAGCTGACTGTGGCTCAGATCATGAACTCCTTATTGTCAAATTCAGACTTAAATTGAAGAAAGTAGGGAAAACCACTAGACCATTCAAGTATGACCTAAATCAAATCCCTAATGATTATACAGTAGAAGTGAGAAATAGATTTAAGGGACTAGATCTGATAGACAGAGTGCCTGATGAACTATGGACGGAGGTTCGTGACATTGTTCAGGAGACAGGGAGCAAGACTATCTCCAAGAAAAAGAAATGCAAAAAGGCAAAATGGCTATCTGAGGAGGCCTTACAAATAGCTGTGACAAGAAGAGAAGTGAAAACAAAGGAGAAAAGGGAAGATATAAGCATCTGAATGCAGAGTTCCAAAGAATAGCAAGGAGAGATAAGAAAGCCTTCTTCAGTGCAAAGAAATAGAGGAAAACAATAGAATGGGAAAGACTAGAGATCTCTTCAAGAAAATTAGAGATATCAAGGGAACATTTCATGCAAAGATGTGCACAATAAAGGACAGAAATGGTATGGACCTAAAAGATGCATAAGATATTGAGAAGAGGTGGCAAGAATACACAGAAGAACTGTACCAAAAATATCTTCACAACCCAGATAATCACAAAGATGTGATCACTCACCTAGAGCCAGACATCCTGGAATGTGAAGTTAAATGGGCTTCAAATGGGAAGCATCACTACGAACAAAGCTAATGGAGGTGATGGAATTCCAGTGGAGCTATTTCAAATCCTAAGAGATGATGCTGTGAAAGTGCTGCACTTAATATGCCAGCAAATCTGGAAAAACTCAGCAGTGACCACAGGACTGGAAAAGGTCAGTTTTCATTCCAATCCCAAAGTAAGGCAATACCAAAGAATGCTCAAACTATCGCACAACTGCACTCATCTCACATGCTAGTAAAGTAATGCTCAAAATTCTCCAAGCCAGGCTTCAACAATACATGAACTGTGAACTCCAAGATGTTCAAGCTGGTTTTAGAAAAGGCATAAAAAGCAGAGGTCAAATTGCCAACATCTGCTGGATCATCAAAAAAGCAAGAGAGTTCCAGAAAAATGTCTATTTCTGCTTCGTTGACTATGCTTAAGCCTTTGATTGTGTGGATCACAATAAACTGTGGAAAATTCTGAAAGAGGAGGGAATACCAGACCACCTGACCTGCCTCTTGAGAAATCTGTATGCAGGTCAGGAAGCAATAGTTAGAACTGACGTGGAACAACAGACTGGTTCCAAATAGAAAAAGGAGTATGTCAAAGCTGTATATTGTCACCCTGCTTATTTAACTTATATGCAGAGTACATCATGAGAAGTGCTGGGCTGGATGAAGCACAAGCTGGAATCAAGATTGTGGGGAGAAATATCAATAACCTCAGATATGCAGATGACACCACCCTTATGGCAGAAATTGAAGAGGCACTACTGCTACTGCTACTGCTAAGTCGATTCAGTCGTGTCCGACTCTGTGAGACCCCATAGACGGCAGCCCACCAGGCTCCACCGTCCCTTGGATGCTCCAGGCAAGAACACTGGAGTGGGTTGCCATTTCCTTCTCCAATGCAGGAAAGTGAAAAGTGAAAGGGAAGTCACTCAGTCGTGTCTGACTCTTTGCGACCCCATGGAATGCAGCCCACCAGGCTCCTCTATCCATGGGATTTTCCAGGCAAGAGTGCTGGAGTGGGGTGCCATTGCCTTCTCCGGAAGAGGCATTAAAAAGCCTCTTGATGAAAGTGAAAGAGGAGAGTGAAAATGTTGGCTTAAAGCTCAACATCCAGAAAACAAAGATCATGGCGTCTGGTCCCATCAATTCATGGCAAATGCGGAAACAGTGGAAACAGTGGCAGACTTAATTTTTCTGGGCTCCAAAATCACTGCAGATGGTGATTGCAGCCATGAAATTAAAAGATGCTTACTCCTTGAAAGAAAAATTATGACCAACCTAGACAGCGTATTAAAAAGCAAGACATTACTTTGCCAACAAAGGTCTGTCTAGTCAAGGCTATGGTTTTTCCAGTAGTCATGTATGGATGTGAGAGTTGGACTATAAAGAAAGCTGAGGGCTGAGGAATTGATGTTTTTGAATTATGGTGTTGGAGAAGACTCTTGAGAGTCCCTTGGACTGCAAGAAGTTCCAACCAGTCAATCATAAAGGAAATCAGCCCTGAATTTTCACTGGAAGGACTGATTTTGAAGCTGAAACTCCAATATTTTGGCCACCTGATGCAAAGAACTGACTCATTTGAAAAGACCCTGATGCTGGGAGAGATTGAAGGTGGAAGGAGAAGGAGATGACAGAAAATGAGATGATTGGATGGGATCACTGACTTGATGGACATGAGTTTGAGTTAACTCCAGGAGTTGGTGATGGATAGGGAGGCCTGGCGTGCTGCAGTTCATGGGGTCGCAGAGTCGGACACGACTGAGCTACTGAACTGTACTGTACTGTACAGAGGTATCAGAGGCTCAGTGAGGTGAGGAAGTTATGCGTGTGGATGTGTGTGGTGTAGGATGTCAGAACCTGAGAAGAATGAGGATGCTGTCCCTGTGTGTACATAGGAAGAGCCAGTGCTGGTGGTGGGACAGAGTGAGAAGAGCCTCGGCAGAGCGGCAGCATCAGCGGTGGCCTGATGTGGGATTGTTGGAGCCTGAGACAGCTGAGGAGGACATCCATGTGAGGGAGGGGCATGTGAGGGAGACACAGACCAGCATGTGGTGTCAGAGTCTGAATGGGATAAAGAGCAGAGGGCGATTAATCTAGTAGCAACAGGGTGTTGGATACAGACAGGAGGTTTGAGCAAATAGCTAAGTATTTAAAAAATAATAGGAACAAGGTTTCTCATTGGCAGGGAAGGTAGTTATAAATATGAAAAGAGAAAAAAAAATAGCGTGAACCGTATGGTGTTAGATTTAAATTGGAGATATTGATGTGAAATCAGAGTTCTTGATATATAATTGGGTGTAAATGTGTGACATGCATATATTCTCTAGCTCTGCTCACAAAGAGAATCTGGGAGCAGTGACAACCCAGTAGCAATAAACATATCAAACGTCTAGATCTTGGAAACTAAATGTCATTCTCCATTCAAAAGGACCTCTGAAGAAGCCCCGGCAATGGGGCAGAGAAATTATAAGTAATCCCAGAACACCACATTGTGCCAGAAAGTAATGATATACCCGATGAATGATGGGACATGTCAAAGGACACAGAATGTAGCCTGAGGGGTTCCTATTGAACAAAACTGGGACAGTTCGAGCATCAAAATAAATCATGATTGTAATTGAATATAAGCCACTGAATGTGAGGTGTCTGTGAGTCCATACGGATATCAATAAGCAAATGAATATGTTGAAAGTGAGAAGGCAATGGCACCCCACTCCAGTACTCTTGCCTGGAAAATCCTATGGACGGAGGAGCCTGGTAGGCTGCAGTCCATGGGGTCGCTAAGAGTCGGACATAACTGAGCAACTTCACTTTCACCTTTCACTTTCATGCATTGAAGAAGGAAATGGCAACCCACTCCAGTGTTCTTGCCTGGAGAATCCCAGGGACGGGGGAGCCTGGTGGGCTGTCGTCTATGGGGTCACACAGAGTCGGACACGACTGAAGTGACTTAGCAGCAGCAGCAGCAGACTCTAAAAGCTCAAAGTACCTTCCTACAAAATACTTATTAAACACGAAGGAAATAAGGTAAATCTGCAGTGAGCAGACAGACAACTGATCAGCTGATTATTACTTGACAATCAGTAATGTGATGTTGAATCACATTTCCACCTAATTGAAATCACATGCCACCTAATAGGATGCAGTGAAAAGAACACAACATCACTTTGGTGTCGTTCCCACCAAAACCAAAGATGCGTAATCAGAATCTAATTGTGCAAAGTCATCGACAACCCCAAATTGAGGACCAATCTACAAAATAGCTTTTCTGTAATTTTTAAATGATCAGGATCTGAAAGATTCAACAGTCTTCAAATTGAAGAACACTAAAGAGACATGGTAACTAAATGCAACTTGTGATTTCAGACTGGTTTATTTTGCTATAAATGATATTATTGTGACAACAGGTGATACTGCAATGGATCTGAAAATAAGATGGTACTGGTGTGTCAATGTTACAATCCTGGTTTTGGTGGTTGTATTGAGTCATGTGGGGCTTTCCAGGTGGCTCAGGGGTAAAGAATCCACCTCCAATGAAGGAGATGCCAGAGACATGGGTTTGATCCTTGGGTTGGGAAGATCCCCTGGAGGAGGAAATGGCAACCCACTCCAGTATTCTTGCCTGGAGAATCTCATGGACAGAGGAGCCTGAAGGGTTCTCTGAGCCTGTGGGGACACAACTGAGCATGCAGGAACACATACACATTGGATCCTATAGTAGAAGGTCCTCGTTTGTAAGGATTGTATACTGAAGCATTCAAGAGTGATGGGGCATCATATTAACAAGTTACTCTTCAACGGTTCAGGAAAAAAAAAACCATTCTTGTACTGTTCTTGCAATTTTTCTGAACATTTGAGGTTGTTTTACACACACACACACATACACATACACAGAGACTCCAGTTGTTTAGAGTATTATTATCTAGTCTCTCAAAGAAGGAAAGGTACCAAGGAGGCTCAGGGACAGAGATAAAAAAAAGAATTTCTTCATCCTAGGGAAGTGGCCAGAAGCCAACATGGAGGCCTCTTTTCAGGGGGTCTCATTAGGGGTCTCTGAAAGGAGAAGACAGCATGAAACTGGATAGTAGGCGGAGCCAGGGCTTACTGCTGATTAGACTCATGGAGTCTAAATCTGGTGAGTGTTTTGATTACTAAACTGAGGTCCTGTCATCATCACTCTTCACATCCCATTTCTTCTGAGAACAGCTCCCCCTCCCCATTCTGGTCACCTTGGGCAGTGCCACATGAAATGCAGACCCCGCAGAGTCCACTTTCAATCTTGACTTATAGCAAGCAATGCCAATCTAACACAGGCTGAGAAGGAGCCTCCGAATTCCTACTTGACTCCTCCTGTCTTTGTTCATGACCTTCACTGCAAAATTTTTTGTCTTGTCATAGCTCACATTCTACCTCTTTCCTGTGACTCTGGACCTCTTTTCACCCTTCCTGTCTGCAGCCTTGGTCTCTGTCCTCACAGTTCGTCTGTTCCTGGTTCTTCTAGGAACAAACCTGATTATCAGTCAGGTGCCAGGCAGAGACCAGCCTTTCTCTGGGGCTGTCTCCTCCTGCCAAGGGGAACCAGAGCAAGTGTCCCTGCTAGAAGGGGTCCAAGAGACATTTTAGCCCAATTTCATCATTTAACAGATGAGGAGACTGAGTTCTAGAGAGGCTACCTAATGTGCCAGTGGTGACAGAGCCAGGAACAAAGCCCACATTTGCAGTCTTTAGGGTCAGTGTACAGGCAACAGGCTATATAGGGATGGAGATGGTGGTGGCATAACTGAAAAACTGTAAGTGGAGAAATAGAAAAGGGCATCTTATGGGAGGCAGAGAATTCAAGTCCAAAGCTTATATATTTGATCTGGAAAGGAATAAGGAGGAGTCACGAGATAGAGGGATGATGTGTTTGAAACGGATTATTGATACTAAATAACATAGCATTTAACATAGCATTTCTCAACAGTGGTGCCGTTGACATCTGGAACTGGATAACTCTCTGTTGTGGGGCTGCCGGTGCACTGTGGGATGTTTAGCAGCATTTCTGGCCTCTGTCCACTAGATGCAATTGCACCTCCCCGATCCTGACTATCACAACTGTCTCCATCCTTGCCAGATATCTGCTGGGATAAAAGATAGTCCCTGGTTGAGAAGCACTGGTTTAATGCATGAACTGGAACCAAGATACATTGGAGAAGGGAGGCCAGCAGGAGGTTACGAGAGCTTCAGCTCACTGAGGCGGTGCAACCAATGGTGTAAGATGTCAGACTCCGAGGCAGATTGCCTGTTTTAAATCAAGACTAAACCGCTTACTAGCTTTGTGGCTGCCCCTGGGTTCTCCAACATGAGAATGATATTCATACCTATCTTTTAGGGTTGTCATGAAAATATATCTAAAAAAGACTGATAGCAGGGCTGGCAAAAATGCAGACATTTGATATGTGAACAGAAATGGAGGGAGAATTAATAAGCCTGGACTGAGCATGTGGCCAAGGAGCCCTGTAGTAATGTTAGAGTTGATGCACCGTCACCCCCAGGGTATTGCACCAGTTTCTGAGACCAAAATGTCTAAACTTTTCTAAGAGGTCTATTGACTAATGAACAGCAGGTCCACGACATAGTAAAGAATTCTACCCTGAGAGCTCATTCATAAGTCCCATTTGTTTATAAGTCCAACAAAGTGGTGGTGGTGGTTTTGTCACTAAGTCGTGTCCGACTCTTGCTACCCCATGGACTATAGCCCGCCAGGCTCCTCTGTCCATGAGATTCTCCAGGCAAGAATACTGGAGTGGGTTGCCATTTCCTTCTCCAGGGGATCTTCCCGACCCAGGAATTGAATCCGGGTCTCCTGCGTTGCAGGCAGATTTTTTCCCAACTGAGCCCAACAAAGTGTAGATACCCAACTAACACAATTGGCTATATAGTACTGCACTGTAATAGGTTTATTGTACCTTTTATACAAATAATACATAAAAGCAAACACAAAAATAAAAACATTTTTAATCTTACAGTACAATACCTTGAAAAGGACAGTGGGTGCTGTGTGTGTTCGCTTAGTCACTCAGTCGTGTTTGACTCTTTGTGACCCAATGGACTGTAGCCCACCAGGCTCCTCTGTCCATGGGATTCTCCAGGCAAGAATACTGGAGAGGGTAGCTGTTCCCTTCTCCTGGGGATCTCCCCGACCCAGGGATGGACCCCAGGTCTCCTGCCTTGGCGTGGATTCTTTAGTACAGTACAACAGCTGGCATACAGGGGCTTGCACCCACATTCACATCTTTGAAAGTTCACAAGTTGAAGATTCGTATGTAGGGGACTTACTGTATTTTCTCTAATAGGGCTTGAAGACTGATTGGTAAATTCAACTTGTGAGCATTTTAGAATTTCTACTGAATAGCTGAGACAGATCAACTTTTAGTAAACTTCATGTTATATGGAAACAGATGAATCAAAAGAAAGAAGTCAGATGCCTTATCCTTGTTTCAAACACAGAAACAGGTATGGATATACCTATTTATTTCGAGTGAGAAGAGAAATCACAACCAATGCCTGGAGCCCTGGCAATTCAGGACCCATTCTTCTATGATCTCTTCAGGCAATTTGCCCAAAACACTTAAACAGAAATGGTTCCTCTTGCCACCTGCTTTCTACTCGCCACCTGGATACTCTGCAACTCCCTGCATTCCCGGGGCCTTGAAGCTCCAGCTTTACTAACCCTGTACTAAATCTACCACTAATTACAGTATGCAAATCCCAGATGCCTGTGCAATAATAATGTTATGATAGCACTCTGAGCCCTTGTTCTGGGTCTTCTGGAAATATTCTGTGGGAACGAAAAAAATCCCCTGGTGATAACCACAGCGTGGCTGAGCTCCAATGGTCTGTAACATCCAACTGGTGCACGTGAAAACACTTCAGCGACGGATATTTGAAAGGGTTTTACTTGGCTGCTGTTTGCTTTCCACACTTGTATTATTTCCTCTGCCAGAGGTATGCACTTATTTTATTTTCCCAGCCCAAAGATTTATGATTCTCCCACCAAGAGGCCTTTTCCCTCTTGCAGCATTCTTTTAAATAATAATAGTAATAATCCCCTACATTTATAATGCTCTATATTTCCAGTGCAGTTTCATGTACTCTAACCCACTTGTAGTATTATTTTTGCCTCAGAAATGGCTATCAGCCCTATATAGAATTTCTAATTTCACTCTAAAACACTGCAATCCTTTCATTTTGTTCTTTTAACAATGTTATGTGTTGTTCAATTCACAAGGTTCAATCTTAATTAAACCAAGTTCAGGATCCAAGCGGAAATGACTAGCAGTGAGGGGCAGATTACTAACACCCTATGGCACATTCACTCTAAATTTAGATGCTACTCTTAGAGTCTTCCAAATCGAATCACAACCTTATAATTAATATTTCCTGTCCTTCCTCCCTGCATGAGATTGTCAGTCCCAGTGATATTTCACAGTATTTGCAAGTATTTATTCTTTGCAGAGTGCATGTTACCAAATGTGAACTGAGAATAGCAAAACCACACTTTTCATTTTTCCTGAAGAGACAATTAAAAACTAAAATCCAGATGACTGCCACATAATTAGATGTAAATATATGTATTCTTCCCCCAGAGTACCTAGTTTAAAAAATCTTATTTTTAAAGTTAAAGTATGTTGGTGTGTGTGAATCCAAGTTCTACTATAGCAATACATGCAGAAACACATGCGTATGTATAGAATGAAGAAGTTTTAAGGCACCATTCAAATGTATAGAAGACACAAGGTAATGTCCATTTTATTTGGCAGCAATATATCAATAGACACAGAGACTTAATATCACATTAAAATCTAAAAGCTAACAATCTGTAGCTTTTCCAAGTTTTCTCCAATGACATTTACAGACAGAAGAAAGAAAACTAAATTTCAAAATAATGGGGGTTCAATGTCAGGTACTAGGGATTCCATATACTGCTGTGACAAACGTCTAGTGGATGCGGGGGCAGAGGGAGGAGAGGGGAAATAAAGGAGGGGGAGAGAAGAAGACATCAACTGTCTAGGCTGAAAATGGGCAGTGCTGCTTAAGGCTGGTGTGCATGTCCTCATGTGTAACCCTAATAGAGCTGTCTTTTATAGCTGACTTCAATGGGATAATTAAGCGTTCAGATGCGCTCATCCAATTTCGCCATTTGAAGGTATATTTGATCATTGGTTTTACTAATAAGGTTCCTAATTATAACCTAGAGAAGAATTTGGCTAGCTGTGGAGTTTTTCCTGTGGAAACCACGTTTTGGATGGACTAACAACAGCTGAAACTGTGATGACTCTAGAGCTCCTGCAGAAGCCAAAAGCTGACTCAATCCATTTGTAGTTAAATTATCTAATTCCTGGTCAATAGCAGGTGACACGAAGCAATCGTTACACTAACTACATACCCGAACATCATTCTTGGAGAGGTTTATGGTCATTTGAGATGAGATAGCCATCTCTGTGACTGGCGTGTCTCCAACTGTCTATGCATCAAAGACCTATGCATGTCTATCCTAGTTATTGGCTATCAGAGCATGGTTTTGCCTTACAGAATTATGAACATCTGTAGCCCTCTTGTATTAGGGCAGCACACATCACCTGCTGGTTAATAGCTTGCCAAAGAGATTCTTGATGTCCCCAGAGACTAGCAGTGCTCTCATCATCAAGAGGCTTGTTGGAAATACAGTTGTGAGCCCCATCTCAGACCTCCTGCTCCAAAATGTGCATTTTAGCAAGATGCCCAGGTGATTCAGATCCACTTTAACATTTGAGAACCATTGCTTTACACAGTCTTTCACAACTTCTTTTGGTTGTTATCTTTTAAATTCATATCAGGGCAAAGCCTCTGAACTGATCCTCCTGTCACCACTCTTACCCCATTTCATTAATGTCTTCATGCAGCGGCCAAGTAAAGCACAACTCAGATGCTACAGAACGTGCACTTCCAATCTCCCAAAGCCTTCCTGTGGCTCTCAGAATTAAGCTTTGAAACTCAGCCCTTTCTGGTCTATTCCCCATAGACTTTCCAGTTGCACTTCTAAACATTTCCACGGGATGTTAGAGTGACTTGAGCAGGGATAGCAGTGGCTACTCTAAATTAGAAGGTCTGAGAAGTCTTCTGGAGGAGGCGATGTTGGAAATGAGACCCAAATGACAAAAACTCACTATGCCCAGAACCTGCTTCCTTGTTTTTGCACAATTCATTTCCTGCATCTGATTATGTTATGCTGCTTGCTGCCTCAATTTTCTATTCATTCTCCAGATTCAATTCCAATGCCATTCCTTCCTAGAGAATCTTTTCTGAGCAGCCCCGGTTCACATGTGTGTTAGTTCTGTTGCTTTGAACTTATGTTCCCCGTATGTCTTAGTCTGACATACATTTTAATCTATTGGCACTGTGAGATTTTGAGTTGCTGGAAGCAGGCACTGACACAGAGTTTGGGTCACCGGATGTTTATTCAGGGTCTCCATTTGTGGGTGGAAGATGGAGGAAGCAAGACACAATTCAAGAAGCCTGGAGTTATGTAATAGAGGAAATAAGGACTGAAGTCATGTAAATTTGGAGCCAAGCAAAATTTCATGCAAGCTGAAAGCTTGGGGAAGCAGAGAAGTGTCTCAGTCTACAGAGAGAAGAGTACGGGTTCACTTAGGGTCAGACAAGCAGCCTCAGTTCTTGATCTTCACCTTTCATCCCTGGGAGCAGTTGCTGCCAATGGAATTGCCTGGTTGCCTTAGCCTATTTTGAATGGAGTTCTGTTTGGTGAAATGCAAGGATTCCTGGCTAAGATATTAGATGACATGAATATACTTCACAAGAAAGTCGATCTAGAGTGAATTTTTAAGCCTCTTTCATTCACAGATGGCCTCCCAGGTTTATCTACAAGTGATCCAGATGTGGAATGCCTCCAGAAGACAAGGGTCAAGGTACTGTCAGCCTGGAAATTCACTTGGGTCTGTTTCTTTTTATATTTATTATTTTATTATAATATAAAGCTACCAGGGGATTGTGAAGCTCTAAGCCTCCTTGGTGGCTCAGTGGTAAGGAACCGCCTGCCAATGCAGGAGATGTGGGTTCAGTCCCTGGATTGGGAAGACTCCTGGAGGAAGAAATGATAACTCACTCCAGGATTCTTGCCTGAAAAATCCCATGGACAGCTGAGCCCAGCAGGCTACAGTCCATGGGGTCACAAAAAGTTGGAGACACAACTGAGCACACAGTCACATGTTCAAAAGCTTTCACGTACACTCGCATATGGGAACATCCTGATTCATTTCAAACGGTTTGGAGAGAGAATCAAGATTATAAGGCTGGAGGGTAACAAGAGAATGGTAGTCCTGTGGTCTTCTTCAAATCATGTTACAAGGCTTATGAGTGCTTGCTGTGTATTGTATAAAAGAGAGATTTCTGTGCCAGGAGATCTGGCCAAGCCTGATGTCATTGACCAACAAGCATGACCAATGCTGCAGCCAAAAAAAAAAAAAAGATGATGAAAATGAGACTGCTGGGGTTAGCTGGGATTTTCCCAGCAAAAGGCAAGATGAATCCACCTAGAACATGGATCAGGGAAATTAGGCTATTCTTTGGCGTATCTACTCAACTTCTACTGTTTTTAGAGACTTTTTTTGTTGTTGACGTTTTTGTTTACTGATATAACTCTGTTCACCTTGCCTTCACATATGTGGGTGTTTGGTGTTTACTGATGAGCATTTAAGATGATGTTTATATATTCTGGTTTTGTGTCCAGGGATTTAAAATATGGGGATTTCATTATGCCACTCTTAATGACTAGATATTTATTGACTAGATTAATCAACACATTGTATATTCTTAGGCACAAACGTCTCTATTGTCAATGATTTAGTAGTTTCATGGGAGACATTGGAGTCATTCATTAGGGGACATCATTACCTTCTGGAACACAGAAATGATTCTAAACAATTATCCCTGGAAAATCGCACTAAATTAGAGCATATATATAAAAAGACTTAAGACAAAGCACAAATAGTTCATTTCTATGTAATTCCTAAAATCGTAGCAGCATGCATGGAGGGTGATGATATTGTCAATTCAAAGCCCTCACCTCTGACAGTAATGGAACATGTCAATAAATGTGTACTTTAGGAAGTGAAAAGAAAACAGGAACCATTAGGACCATCATTATGGGCATCAGCAAAAGAGAGATCCAGCTGGACTTTAATAACAGATTTCAACTCATATCCCATTTAATTTCCATCTGAATTCATTATACATCAAATAGAGTCTCCTCTGCATCTCATAAAATTCTCAAATCTTTCCCTTGGAGAGCCAGAGCGAATATCATTTCTGACCAATTGACTGACAGATATCCACCCCAGGCTGACCATAGTTCATTAAAAACAATATGTGTGTTTTTCTTTATGTCATCACTTTATTGAACCCCACATGTTCATTGCTAGATTTAAGGCTAAAAGGTTAAATTGCTGATATTGCAAAAGTTACTTAACTTTCCTGAAAGTTATTCTTCATGACCTCAGGTCTGGCTCTTTGAGGTAAACCTCAGGCCTGGGCATTTTTAGCACATTCCGCTTCTGAGAAGCAGGCTGCTAAAACTGTTGCTCGCAAAACATCACACCCAGAGTGCTTACCGCCACCCTCTGCTTCAGCTGTTGCCAATAGGCAGGTTTTAATGTGTCAGCTCACAAAGCTCTCAGGAAGCTGCTGGCACTTCTCATCTTTGTCCCTGTGAAATTAGTGGATGTGCTCGGCATCGTCTGCCCTTTGTGGTGTGGGCTGTGAACTTCACATAAGCTAGCATGATACGTGTGGGCAAAGCGTCTGAGCAATAGGGGGAACTAAAACTGTACGTTTATGTACCACAGCTGGGCCATCCCCAGGGGCTCCCATTCTCCTGATTCCATCCTAGATCAGGGCCTTGAATCTTCTCCCCTCTGCCTCTTCCTTTAGACTCAGGTTGACACCTGGGCACGGTGACACAGAATCCAAGATGAAGGTGATGATTTCTGCTCAAAGACACACTAAACATTTTTAGAAACCTCATTATGTAAATATATTATCCTAATATACTGATTCTTCTCATTCAACAGAACTCTTAGACAATAGCTCACGACAAGCTCAGAATATTAATAAAAATTCTTTTATCTGTCTACACATTAACAAGCATTTTGGAGTTCCTACTATGTGACTGATGTGCAAATATCTAGCTAAGGCCATTTCAGAGATTTAGGTCCAAGACAAATTATATTCTGGTTTCTTCCAATATTTTTATTTAAACAGTATTTGGGTAAAATTAACTTCAATCTTGAAATGTAAAAAGAGTAGCATAAAGACAACCTATAGACTCAAGGCAAATGTGAAGATGGGGAGGACAGACTCACATTACTTAAAACATGTTGCTTGGACTTCCCTGGTGGTCCTGTGCAGGGAATCTGCCTGCCAATGCAGGGGACATGGGTTTGATCTCTGATCCGGGAAAATTCCACATGCCCCAAGGCAACGAGGCCCATGCGCTACAATTATGGAAGCCCGAGCTCTAGAGCCCATGCTCTGCAACAAGAGGAGCCTGTACACTGTAAAGAAGAGTAGCCCTAGCTCACTGCAACTAGAGAAAGCAACGTGTGCAGCAACCAAGACCCGACACAGCCAAAACAAGTTTTAAAAGCTAAACAGATAAAAACATAAACAAACAAAAAATATGTTCCTTTAGGTTTTTAAGGCAACAAAGGAAGGGAGGTTCTAAGAGGGCCAATAAAACTCCAGTGTTTGGCATCAGCTGTGGAGCCTTCCAGATGGCATGGTGGTAAAGAACCGCCTGCTGATTCAGGAGACGCAAGAGACGCAGGTTTGATCCCTGGGCTGGGAAGATTCCCCTAGAATAGGAAGTGGCAACCAGTATTCTTGCCGGGAAAATTCCATGGACAGAGGAGCCTGGTGGGCTACAGTCCATGGGGTCACAAAGAGTCAAGCATGACTGAGCGACTGAGCATGCACACACATGGAGCTTTCACCTCTTCCCTCACCTGCACCCTCTCTAAGTCACTGCCAGGTGCCCAGCAAACTCCCCCAAAGAAGGGGCAGACCAAGGAAGGTCAGCATATAATGTACGTGGAATCTGAGGTCGGCCTTGAAAGCAAGTGCAGTTCACCTGAGTGGAAACAGAGAGGTCATTCTTGACCAGAGGGGTCACAACACACGGGGTTCACAGGGTTACCAGGGTCTGAGTGGTGACTAGGGGTCAGGTGGGCACAGGAGGCAAGGGAGGCTGGGCTGGTGAGGCTGCCGCCATCTTGCTCCTCAGCCTTTGGGTCCCTATTTCCTCACTGCTGGACCAGTGATTTCCTCCCTGGAGACTCCACCTTGATTCTGTTCTTTTCCAGAGCTGATGGAGGCTGACCGTGTGTCCACAGCCATGCTCTCTTTCTCTACCAGGAGGTGCACACTCCAATTTGTGCTACCATTACAGACCTGGCCCAGTCACACCTGCAGGACTGCTGACATTGCTCCTCACCCACAAATGAGATGCAGACTAATTGGTGCCCTTGGAGGGACACGTGAAATCAGAGTCTCCCAAATGACAGCTTACTTTCTGCCCAGCTCCTGGCCCTTCTAGGACTTGAAGTCCTGCTGTTTCCAGGCCCTAGGAGTTGGGGCTTTATGGCTCTGCCTCAGTATTTTAAAAAAAATGTTTGTATTCATTTGGCTACACTGGGTCTCAGTTGCGGCTGCAGAATCCTTGATCCGTGGGGACTCACGTGGCCTCTCATTTGTGGCATGTGGGATCAGTTCCCTGACCAGGGATCAAACCTTGGCCCCCTGCGTTGGGAGCATGGAGTCTTAGCCACTGGACCACCAGAAAGTCCCAGTTCTGCCTTATTCTTGATGACTTTCTCCTCCTATGTGGAATGGGAAGTTTCACCCCTGACCCCAACCCAGTTATGGCATTTTACTCCCCAGAAAGAGGTTTTCATGATGATTATCTGGTTCCCTAGTACCCTGCAGTTGGAAACCAACTATGGCTAGAATCATGACTAAGATTGATGTTGATTTAAGCACTGTTTAAAAGAGCTTAGCACTGTGCTTACCTATTTTTTCTGGTCCAGGAGTCAGCCTCCATAGCCCCATCATTTCCCACTATTCATTCTGCCCTGGTGGCTTGTTATCTTGCTTCTTAGAGAAACACCATGCATTGTACTTAAATACAACTTAGTATGTTATCAAGACATGCTGCATACATAGAAACAACACTGGTGGACAGTCTCCATAACCCCTGATGTTAAGGTCAGATGTTTTACGTAATAACAGTAACAATGCTTCTCCTGCTGCTGCTAAGTCGCTTCAGTCATGTCCGACTCTGTGCGACCCCATAGATGGCAGCCCACCAGGCTCCCCCATCCCTGGGATTCTCCAGGCAAGAACCCTGGAGTGGGTTGCCATTTCCTCCTCCAATGCATGAAAGTAAAAAGTCAAAGTGAAGTCGCTCAGTTGTGTCCGACTCTCCTGGACTGCAGCCCACCCTTCTCATGGACTGCAGCCCACCAGGCTTCTCAGTCCATGGGACTTTCCAGGCAAGAGTACTGGAGTGGGGTGCCATTGCCTTCTCCAAACAGTA
This sequence comes from Bos mutus, assembly GCF_027580195.1. Lineage (NCBI taxonomy): Eukaryota > Metazoa > Chordata > Mammalia > Artiodactyla > Bovidae > Bos > Bos mutus. Next base: position 46,255,995 of record NC_091626.1, on the reverse strand, counting down.
TCAATGCTGCTGCTGCTGCTGCTGCTGCTAAGTCACTTCAGTCATGACCGACTCTGTGCGACCCCAGAGACGGCCTCCTACCACGCTCCTCTGTCCCTGGGGTTCTCCAGGCAAGAACCCTGGAGTGGGTTGCCATTTCCTCCTCCAATGCATGAAAGTAAAAAGTGAAAGTGAAGCCGCTCAGTTGTGTCCGAAGTGCAGCCCACCAGGCTTCTCAGTCCATGGGATTTTCCAGGCAAGAGTACCTCATGGACTGCAAACGTATCAATCTCCTCCTGTCCTAAGTCACTTCAGTGGGATTTTCCAGGCAAGAGTACTCTGTCCTGGGGTTCTCAGGCAAGAACCCTGGGTGGGTTGCCTTTCTCCAAACAGAAAGTAACAATAGCAACAGTTAATGCCACTATAATACATTTTCCAGGCAAGTTAGATTTGCAAACAGTAACAATAGCAACAGTCCCACTATAATACAAACTGTTGGCAACCAGGAACCAGTTTCATGGATGATAAAATTTCTTTGATGGGGCAGCAGGGTGATTAAGGTGGTAACTCGAGGATGGGGAGTGATGGGAACAGAGGCTTCGATGACTCACCCAGCCTGCCGCTCACCTCCTGCTGTACAGCCCATTTCCTAGCCGAGGACCAGTACTGGTTTGCGGCCCAGGGGTTGGGGACCTTTGCTTCAGATATATACTCATTTGGTCCTCACAATAACTCCTTGGTGAGTACTACTGTCATCTCCATTTTATAAAAAGGGAAGCCACGTCATAAAGAGGATAATTGATCAGCTCAAGTTTGCACAGCTGGTGAGCAGTTATGACCGAGATTGAATCCCAGATATCCTGACCCTTGTGCCTGAATTCTTCACCATCACACCATGCTGCCTGTCTGAAGCAGGAGGCCATTTTAGGTTCACAATATGACCAGTGGTCAACTTTGGGATAATTGTGCAACTGCTAACATAAAATATTTCTGTTAAAAGAGAATTACTGTTTATGAAATCTAATTTAGACTCGCACTGTGCCAACACACAAGCACACAATCTGACACAGGTAAGTACTTACCTCTGAGTGAACAAGCAAGCAATTCAGGTAAGAGTTTTGGAGTAAAAATCAAACATAAAATATGCAAAGGGATTATCACAGTACCTGGTGCATTGTAAACATTTGATAACATGTCATTTGGTAATTGTTATTACTATTGTTATCGCACATATCAATATTATGAACTGATGTGCAGTCTTTCCAGACTACTCTCATATTTATCATGCTGCTGCTGCTGCTGAGTTGCTTCAGTCATGTCCGACTCTGTGCGACCCCATAGACGGCAGCCCACCAGGCTCCTCTGTATCTGGGATTCTCCAGGCAAGAATAGCTTGCTCTAAGAAGAAACAGGAGAAGTGTAAAATGCTATCTCTCCCACTATGCTTCCCTGCCTTTGGGTATTCTCTCTAAAAGGCTTTACTTGACAATTTTTCTGTAAGTAAAATGCATGCTAAATTTTTGTCTTTCAACATTACAGTAATGTTGGGAGGTAAAATAATTGGCAAAGTAAAGCCCTTGAAATGGACTATGTTAATGAAACACTTGAAGAGTTCCTAAAAAGAATCAAATTATACTTTATACTATTACTTCTATGCACTCCTTAGAAATATACCATCTTGAAGTAGCTTTTATTAACAAGAAATAGCATGTTCAATAAAGGACATGGAATTATCTTCAAGTATATAAGAATGAGCAGAGAAGGCAATGGCACCCCACTCCAGTACTCTTGCCTGGAAACTCCCATGGACGGAGGAGCCTGGTGGGCTACAGTCCATGGGGTTGCTACGAGTTGGACACGACTGAGCGACTTCACTTTCACTTTTCACTTTCATGCATTGGAGAAGGAAATGGCAACCCACTCCAGTGTTCTTGCCTGGAGAATCCCAGGGACAGAGGAGCCTGGTGGGCTGCCTTCTCTGGGGTCGCACAGAGTTGGACACAACTGAAGTGACTGAGCAGCAGCAGCAGCAGCAGCATGTAAGAATGAGAGCTTCTCCATCTCTCCCTCTCTCCTCTATTTATCCACCCAGGGTTATACTGCACAGAGTGGCACACTTGGAAGATCCCGGTGCCTGCTCTACAGTCACTGTTTTGAAATTCTTATGAACCAGTGTCCGTGCATTTTTTACTATGCACTAGAAATCTGTACTGCAGATGACAATGCCTGTCGTTAGTCTGCAATGGGACTTCCTTACAAGGTAGAGTTGATTCACTTGAGCAGCTCTCAGGGTCTAGTAACTCCCCACAAGGAGCTTAAGCTCAACTTAGAACCAAGGACAATTAACAGCATATTTCCAATAGATATTATTTCCTTTACTATTACCACAGTAGAGAGATATCTGGCCAAGTGACTTAGTATAAAACTAAGTGAGGCTCATTTTGTAGGGGGAAAGAAGTGATTAGTGTCAGAAATAACCTGCCCCAATCAGGGGATTATGCTGAAGTCACCTTCATTCTGGGATCTTGGGTATGAAGAAGCATCTCTCATGCTCAGCTGAAGCCTCTAAGACAGAAGTTGATTGCCATGGAACTGTACCTCTCCTTGTCTCTTGTCCTGGGCAGGGCTGCATACCCCCTTCAGCTGACTTTCATCTCAAACATAAAGCTTCTCTTGTCTCAGAGTCAGTCATTTCCTAAAACAACTTTATTATGATATAATTCATACACTGTACAATTGAATGTCTACAGTGCAGCGTTTTTTGTTTTTTAGTGTTTTACGGGGTTATGCAGTCATCACCATCATCACTTTTTCAACACCCTGAAAAAAAAAATCCATACCCATTAGCAGTCTTTCTCCAGTCCTCCTCCACCCCTCATTCAGCCCCTGGCAACCACTGATCTACTTTCTGTTTCTATGGACTTGTCTGTAATAGACAATTCATGTAAATGGAATCCTACAATATTTGTCCTTTCGGGTCTGGCTTATTTAACTTAGCATAATATTTTTAAGGGTCACCCATTTCATAGCATGCATCAGGACTTCATTTCTTTTTATGGCTAAATAACATTCTATTGTATGGACATACCTCATTTATTTATCCATTCGTCAGTTGATAGACACTTGGGTTGTGTTCATTTGGGGGCTATTGTGAATAACACCACTATGAACATTCAAGCCCAAGGTTTTGTATGACTCTATGTTTTCATTTCTCTTGGATGTATACCTAGGAGCGGAGTTGCCAGGTTACGTGATAAAGCCAGTCATTTTTCTACATATCTACAAAAAGAAGATCCTGCTCTCAGTAATACTAAGACCAAACTAGTTATTGAATATGAAAATCCCTAAGGCTCCAAATTATATGGTAGTGAAATCTTTTATATTTGGGTTCAAACCTGGGAGTCAGATTTGCTGAAACACCTATGGCGTAAATGGCTCTATAATTGAGTAAACAAGACCCAGAAAAGGTTAACATCCCTCTGCCCTCTAGCACAGAGTAGATAATCCAGGATTTTTGCTCTGCCTCTGCCAAAAATTGCATTTGGCATCTCTTCAGCATCACACTGTCTCCTGAGGCACTTTGGGAGGTCTGGCCTGGGAGATATTTGTAGAAAAATATGCCGAATTTTAACCCTGTCTTTCTGTATCGTGCTAAGGATAGATTTGAAAGGTCCTGTGATCTTGGTGTATTTCTCACCGCCCTCATTCATGTGTTGAAATTACCACAAGGTGGCGATATTAGAAGGTAGGCCTTGAGGAGGTGATTAGGTCATGAAGAGGGAGCCCTCATGAATTGAGTTGGTGTTCCTATAGAAGATGCTCCGGAAAGCTGGGCTGGCCCTTCCTTCACCATGTGGGTATACAAGGAGGTCTGTGACCTAGAACAGGGTCCTCAGCCTTCAGCTCCTGACTTAGATTTTCGGCCCCCAGAATTGTGAGAAATAAATGCCTTTTTTTTTTTAATGAGTCACCCAGTCAATGGTATTTCATTATAGCAGCCTGAGCAGACTCAGAAGAGGGATCAGTTTGAGGGAAGAAGTTATAAAAAATAATGTGAATACTGTCACGGCAGTGTTGTCAGCCTTTGAAGTACACGTGAATCACTCACATCTGATTCCGATTCAGTAGGTCTAAGAGAGAGGTGTCCAGGCTGCGTTCTAACAGGCTCCTCCGTGCTGCTAGTGCTGCCTGCCTATTGACTCACACACTGAGTAACAAGGCTCTATGGGACCCCACGGTGGCTGCAGGACATGCACAGTGGCCCCCTAGACTCTGAGCATCTCATGGAGCCCAATTTGCTGCCCCAAATTTGACTGCTGTATGCTTTTCTAGGTGAAAGCAGGTTGTCAGGACCGAGTGAAGTGAAAGTTGCTCAATCATGTCCAACTTTTTGAGACCCTATGGACTGTAGCTCTCCAGGCTCCTCTGTCCATGGAATTCTCCAGGCAAGGATACTGAAGTGGGTTGCCATTCCCTTCCCCAGAGGATTTTCTGGGGATCAAACCTGGGTCTCCTGCATTGCAGGCAGATCCTTTGCCATCTGAACCACTAGGGAAGCCCCTTTAGGGCCAGGTATCCCACACTAATAACCTGATGGGCGAGGTTGAAGACACTAGCGCCGGAAGCCTGGTTCTCTTCACACAGAATCAGGAATCACATCGGGTCTTTCAATTTAGTGAAGCTCAACAGGTTTGATAAAGTAGCAACTTACCTGGAAGGCTGGAATCTTCATGGTGCAGAGAAAGGTCAGGATCAGACCTGAAATGAAGAATAATTGAAAATGAAATTCAAAGTTGTACTGTATTCACCTAAAAAACATTAAAAGGGGAAATAAATTAAAAGCCACAGGGAAATATAAACAAACTAAAAACACTAAACTGCTACTTCCCCAACCGGCCTCTCTATCTGCCAGACACAGCCCAAAGTCTAAAGATTTTTGTTTTCACATGTCTCACAGCTTTGTCTTTCCCATAGAGATTTTCTTTTCCTCTCTTTCCTTCCTACTGGATCGGGTTTTAATTGGGTACATACTGCCTCTCAGACTTTAAACTACATGTGGATCACCTGGGATCTTGTTTCATACAGTCTGACGCAAGTAGATCAGGAGCTGCCCAGGAACCTGCATTTCTAATGAATCTGCTGCTGCTGCTGCTAAGTCGCTTCAGCTGTCTCCGACTCTGTGCGACCCCATAGACAGCAGCCCACCAGGCTCCGCTGTCCCTGGGATTTCTCCAGGCCGGAACACTGAATCTAGGTGATGCCAATGTGAGGATCAAGGGCTTAGATTAGCTTAGTCTCTCTGCTTCTTTATTTCCCCTCTTATTTCTCCTCCTCCTTAAAATTAATAGGTAGTAAATGCTGACTGAATAGACTAAGTGATCCTTTATGATTCTTAGTTTTATAGTGTATAATAGGGATGACAATGAAGGTTATTTTTCCAAGGTCAGGCTGAAAATTAAGTTTAATAGTAATATATGGAAGCCCTAGCACAGTGCCTGACACACGGTAGATGCAAAAAATAGTTTAGTTTATTCCATCTTCCTAGGTTCCATATGGAGCTCTAGGCAGGCAACTTTTGTAAGTGCAAGGGGTAAACAAGGATTAATAATTGGTATCAACAGATACCAATTGTAGATACAAACGAGGCATTTCCTCATTAAAAAATGCTCTGCTTATTGAAATGGAGGATGAGATAGTTGGATGGCATCACTGATTCAATGCACATGAGTTTGAGCAAACTCCGGGAGATAGTGAAGGACAGGGAAGCCTGGTGTGCTGCATGCAGTCCATGGGGTTGCAGAGTCAGACATGACTGAGTGACTGAACACTGACAACATTGAAACAGAAGTGAACTATATACAATTAATTGCTGTGAAAAAGTGTATTCATACTGACTTAGAAACTATCAATATATGAATTGCAGGGTGACATTCTTTTGAGTACAGGCCACCTAAAGTAAGATCAAGATTTCAGAGAAACCCAAAGGCAAGGGCCTCACCCTTATTCCCCATCAAAGACTACACTATCAAAGACTAAGGTAAGACTAGCCAGGGACTTTGCTCGTGGTTCACTGGCTAGGACTCTGAGCTCCCAATGCAGGGAGCTTGGGTTCGACCCCTGGTGAGGAAACTAGATTCCACCTGCCACAATTGAGAGTTTGTATGCTGCAATTAAGACCTGGTGCAACCAAATATTAAAAAAAAAAAAAAAATAGCAAGATATCCCCACCCAGAGGCTTCTAGCCTCTGCCTGAAGGTGAATCCTTCAATCATTAGAATGTCTGAGCCCTGGATGACTTGGTTTTCTCTGTGGTGGGTTGGACCGATGACAGATGAGTGCCTGGTTCTCTGGTGCAGGGGTGGGGTGGTCTGCAGGCCTGAAGAATTTTCCTTTCCAAAGGAGGAGACGTTCTGACCCCTGCCTTATGCTTAAGGCAGAAAACGGAGAGACCCTGATGACACCCGATCATGAATCTAATTTCATCAGGGACACTGAGGATCAAGATTCTTATACTAACCAGTAGAACACAGAAAGTCAAGCTAGCGCATGACTTCCAAACAAAGAGGGACTTTTCACCAGAAAGTCGCAGACATTACGCATTCTCATTCCTCATTGTGCTCTGCCGTCCATCTTCTGGGAAAAAGGCATACAGATCTTGGCGCAACTTGCTTAGAACAATAGGCAATTGTCATAATCTATTAATTCCATCTGCTTCTGACGGGAAGGACAGATAGTTACATGGTGAAGTCAGAGGGCCTCAGACACAGATGGGGATTTTCCTGAGGGTCTCCCACTAGTACTGATGTATAATTGGAAACATGATGTAAGGAAGAGACCTCTGGACATTCTTCATCTCTGGGTTATCAAGGTCTCAGTCCCACTACTGTTTCTATGATCTGAGCCCCATGTTTTATTCACAAAAAATTTTTTTCCAGTGAGCATCTGGGCATGGAACTGCAGTATTAATGTAGATGGTGAGAAAGGAAGGAAAGTAGAGAGGGACCCTGGAGTGAGATGACATTACCTGCCATGGAGTGGAAGATCTCTGTTCTACCCATTATCCATCTACTTTGAAACCAGAGAGAAAAACAGTGCCTAACTATTCTTAGGTTTCTTGATAATTCCTAATTTACTTTATTTCTTATTATTTTAAAAAATTCTTATAATTTGAGAATATCATGTGGACAATCTTACCCTTAACTGCATCCTCCCCTTGAAGGAGCCCTGATAGGGAGCCACGATTCCTGATTTTTCAACTAAGTGCTCACGTGATCTTGGGTAAGTAGTTTAAACTTTCTAAGTCATTATTCATAAGAGATGTTAGTCCCTATGGATGTTTTCCAGTGTGCATAGTGTGGAATAAATGTTGGACAAAAATAGGACTCATTCATCTGCCAACCCAGGAGGCATGGGTTTGGTCCCTGGCCGGGAAGATTCCACATGCCGTGGAGCAACTAAGCTTGCACGCCACGAGTCCATGCTGTAGAGTCCGAGGGTTGCAGCTCCCGAAGACCCTGTGCCTAGAGGGCATACTCTGCGGCAAGAGAAGCCTCCATAACGAGAAGCTCAAGCACCGCAACTAGCCGGTAGCCGAGCGCTTGCCACAACTAGAGAAAGCCGGTGAACAGTGATGAAGACTCAGCACGGCCATAACTACAATAGGATTCATTGATCAAATGCTGCGTTAGGGCTAGTTTTCTTTGTTGTAGGACTTCTCAATGTCCTTAAAATGCTAATATACACTGCTGCTGCTGCTGCTGCTGCTAAGTCGCTTCAGTCGTGTCCGACTCTGTGCGACCCCATAGACGGCAGCCCACCAGGCTCCCCCGTCCCTGGGATTCTCCAAGCAAGAACACTGGAGTGGGTTGCCATTTCCTTCTCCAATGCGTGAAAGTGAAGTCGCTCAGTCGTGCCTGACTCTTAGCGACCCCATGGACTGGAGCCTACCAGGCTCCTCCATCCATAGGAATTTCCAGGCAAGAGTACTGGAGTGGGGTGCCAAATATACACTGGGACTCTTCAAAAAGAGGTTAGAATATACAGTTTGCAAAAAAAAAAAAAAAAAACTTTGATTAGAGAGCTCTTCTTCAAACCTACCCCCATTTTAGTAACATTTCCTGGGACTTGTATGAGATTGAACACATTTGAAGAAATGGTGGCCCAAATAGTATCTAAATTTTAATTTTAATAGTTATTTTGAAATCCTTTTGAAAGGATATTAGATTATACTTATCAAGTTGCCAATCTGGACAGCATTGTCAGAAACTTCCTAAAAATTCCATTTATCTCAGCTTTTTCATTGACATAATATGAATTTGATGTTGATCATAAAATCATGAATGAGTCTAATACCTTTATATGCTGCATCTGAAACAAATTACTCAGGCCTTGGGGACTGCTCTATTAATTTGTTGAGCAAGGGAATGTCTATGTGATTTAAACATTAGCTTCAAATACATCCAATGTTTTAAGAACACATCAGATTGATTTTATGACCAAACTGATTGCTCAAAAACTTCTTTTGAAAATGGTCCAGGAAAAAAGAATAGACTTCATACTGTTTGATTCAGGGCTAAAGTTCATTATAAACCACTATTTTGGTGGATTACAGAGGTGTAGAAGTGTCCACCAAGGGTAATTTCCAGTGAAAGAAATTGTAAGTTATCAGTGATTTTTAGAACTTGGGTATTCGTCCTTTGAGGGGATATCATTGTCTATGCAGAAAGAAGTCTTAGTCACAAACAGGCTATTACAGTAATCCAAGCAGTGATGGCTAACCATCTATTCATTTTAATTTCTTGGGTAATTGGTTCCATCTATTAGCAGTCAGCCACATATTTAAAAGACTTTTCTCCATAAAAACCTTTCCTCTTGGGCGTGATGGTCAGCTAAGCCAGTAAGCATAGTGGATTTTGCCAGCATCTTATATCTGTGATTTCAGACACACTGGGGATTGGTCATAAATACCTCCCCAAACAAGATCTATGCAATGACTCGATGGCATATACTTTGCAATTAGTTTTCTTTTATTGTATGGCACAGATTTATATAATTTACTTTGTTTTACCCATAATATTCTTAGAACATTGTAGATCCCCTGGTGGAGGATATGGCAACCCACTCCAATATTCTTGCCTGGAAAATCCCATGGAAATAGGAGCTTAGCAGGCTACAGTCCATAGGATCTCAAAGACTCAAACATGACTGAGTGACTACACATGATATCCTTAGAATATTGTAGGTATCCATTTAACACGTCACTTTAGAAGGACTAGAGTAGCTGAATATATTTTACAGTTTGCAATAAAAGAGATCATTTCTGAGATGAGAACACAGCACTGATTTTTATGTGCCTTTCACATTTCAAACTTGGATTTAGTTGGACTACAAAATATTTACATTTTTCACAGCCTACAAGTTCTCGTTTTGACAGTCTGATTGTAGAGAACCACAACTCTTTTCTCGTTTTCAAAAATGTTCAAATTCCTGAATTTTCTCTTACCACCACCATTACCATATAATATTCATTCTGGAAAAACAAACCAATGTGGTCCATATAGAAACTGAGGCTAAAATGTGCTAACATTATCATGGCGGAAGAATGACTGAATTCATAACATTCCTGAAGGGATAACAAAAATCTGTTCTAATTTGAATTTCGGGCCAGAGGGGCTGAAAATGCTGTGCCTAGAATGGTGAATTGTGTTACTGTTGTATCTCCTGATTTTGGTAATTATACTGAAAATAAATTAGTGAATATCTTTGCTCTTGGAAAAAATTGTTTTATAAATCCTGTCCTACACTGACAAAAAGCACCACTTTGTAGTTCTCTGTTGCTGGAATTATACCACATTCATTTGAAAGGTGTGTGATTCATGCAAAACACACTTTATGGACTCAAACACCTATCACTTGAGACCATCCTCTGCGATTGTAAAACATAGTCAAAGGGAGAAAAAGAGGACAGATTTATTGTCTACAAGATCAGAGCAAGGGAAAAAATTTACTTCCTCCCTGGAAGGTTAAATTTTCATTTCAATGAATTTAACAGACTGTAAGAATTTTTTAAGGTAAACAAATAGTTTTAAAAGATTTCCAACCCAGGAAATAATACAATGGTATCTATGTGTAAATTATGAAGTATAAACTTATGTTAATTTTCTATATTTTTTCTGGCATGCCTTTTTAAAAGAAATACTCTTATAGGTACACTCAAATGTCCTCCCATTTGTCCTCCACTACAGTGGTAACCTTTATCTGAATTTGATGTGTATCAGTGAGTCGGACACGACTGAAGTGACTTAGCAGCAGCAGCAGCGGCAGCAGCAGCAGTGCAATGCCTATTTTGATGCTTACCACGTATGTATATATGTCCCCAAACAACATCTACTTTCTCTACTTTTGTTTTCTCATTTACGTAAATGTTATACTAGTCAAGTCTACATCTTTTTTTTCCAAACAAATTTATTGAGATATAATTAATGTAATATAATAAATTATAATATAATTAATAATAGAATACAATATAATATGATACAATTCATCCATTTGCAGTGTACAATTTCAGGACTTCCCTGGTGGTTCAGGGGCTCCTCAGGTGGCTCTAGTGGTAAAAAACCCACCTGCCAATGGAGGAGACAAAAGAGACGTAGGTTCGATCCCTGACTCAGGAAGATCCCCTGAAGAAGGGCATGGAAACCCACTCTAATATTGTTGCCTGGAGAATCCCATGGACAGGGGAGCCTGATGGGCTACAGTCTACAGGATCACAAAGAGCCTGACAAGACTGAAACAACTTAGCATGCACACACTGGTGGTCTGGCGATTAAGACTCTGTGCTCCCAATGCAGGGGGCCTGGGTTTGATCCCTGGTCAGGGAACTAGATACCACATGCTGTGACTAAAGATCCTGCATGCCGCAACTAAGACCTGGTGCAGCCAAAGAATAAATACATTGTACAATTGAATGGATTTTACTGTATTCAAAGATATTTGTAACCATCACTACAGTCAATTTTATAACATCGTCATCACCTCAAAAAGAAATCTTGTATCTTCACTTATCATCCCCCATTCTTTCATCAGTCCTCCCCCTAACCCCAGTTGTAAGCAGCCATTAAACAAGTTTTAGTTTCTGTAGACTTGCCTATTCTAGACATTTTATATAAATGGAAGCATATAAATTTTAGTTTTTTGCGAAGTTTTTCACTTAGCATAATGTTTTCGAGTTTTGTGCATGTTGTAGTATCCCATTGTGTGGATATACCACAATTTGTTTATCTCTTCAATGGACATATGGGTTGTTTGCACCATTTGGCTGTTGTGATAAGCGTTCATGGACCTGTTGTTGTATGGACAGATGTTTTCATTTGTCTTGAGTAGTTTGCCAGGACACAGCATTTGTTTTTGGTCCACGTAGATCTAATTCATGGTAACTGCTGTGTGGTACTGCATTGTATTAATAAGCCTCATTTTATCTTTCCCTCCTGTGAATGGACAAGTTGGTGGTTTGTTCTTTTTGTCTTCTGCTTACAGTGCTGCAGTGATATCCTTGTATGTACCTCTGTGTGTATAAACAGGGACTTTCTAAAGGATGACCTTCACACGTGGAAGTTAAGCAAATCTGGAACTTTCTAGTTTTTGCCAAACTTCTCACCAACATTGTAGACAGACGTGTTTACATTTAGCAGCAAGATATAAACATTATCATTTCTCTACATTTTCCCAAAACTCAGTGTTATCTGATGACTTCTTTTTTTTTTTTTTTTTTTTGCCAGTGTGATGGCTCTGTTTCATTAGTTCACTTCTGTATTCATTTTTCTTTTTAATAGTGAAGCTGAGCAAATTCTCGTCTTTATTGATCATTTTCATTTCCCCTGCAGTGAATTTCCTTCTTAATTTTTGTCTGTTTTCTAGTGGGTTATATACTTTTTATCTTATTAATTTGTGAGACATGTTTGAAATATTCATTTTATGTCTGTTAAAAAGAGATCACAAAGATGCAAAGATCATCTTCTGATCTCAAGTGTTTGCCCAAATTAAAAAAAAAATTAAATTTTTTCCAGCTTTATTGAGATATAATTGACATATAACATTGTGTAAGTTTTAAGGCACACAATGTGATGATTTAAGCTGCAGTCCATGGGGTTTCAAAGAGTCGGACATGACTGAGCGATTGTACTGAACTGAACATTGCAAAATAATTACCACAAAGGAGTTAGTTAATACATCCATCATCTCACATAATTTTCTTTTCCTTTTTTGTGGTGAGAACATTTAAGATCTGTTCTCTTGGCAACTTTCAAGTATTGATACAATTTGACTCTAATCACCATGTGGTAGGACAGAGCCCAAGAACTTATACCTAGAAGTTTGTCAGTTCAGTCACTCAGTCATGTCCAACTCTTTATGACCCCATGGGCTGCAGCACACCAAGCCTCCCTGTCTATCACCAACTCCCAGAATTTACCCAAACTCATGTCCATTGAGTTGGTGATGCCATCCAACCATCTCATCCTCTGTCATCACCTTCTCCTCCTGCCTTCAATCTTTCCCACCAGCAGGGTCTTTTCAAATGAGTCAGTTCTTCGCATCAGGTGGCCAAAATATTGGAGTTTCAGCTTCAGCATCAGTCCTTCCAATGAATATATAGGACTGATTTCCTTTAGGATGGACTGGTTGGATCTCCTTGCAGTCCAAGGGACTCTCAAGAGTCTTATCCAACACCACAGTTCAAAAGCATCAATTCTTTGTCACTCAGCTTTCTTTATAGTCCAACTCTCACATGCATACATGACCACTGGAAAAACCATAGCCTTGACTAGATGGGCCTTTGTTGGCAAAGTAATGTCTCTGCTTTTTAATATGCTGTCTAGGTTGGTCATAACTTTTCTTCCAAGGAGCAAGCATCTTTTAATTTCATGGCTGCAATCACCATCTGCAGTGATTTTGGAGCCCAAAAAATAAGTTTTGTCACTGTTTCCCATCTATTTGCCATGAAGTGATGGGACCAGATGCCATGATCTTAGTTTTCTGAATGTTGAGTTTTAAGACAGCTTTTTCACTCTCCTCTTTCATTTTCATCAAGAGTCTCTTTAGTTCTTCACTTTCTGCCATAAGGGTGGTATCATCTGCGTATCCTTTGACCAAAGCCTCCATTTCCCTGAACCCCTAACCTCTGGTAACCACCTTTCATCTCTGTTTCTATAAGCTTTTTCAGTCTTACATACAAGCGATAGAATACAGCATTTGTCTAACTTACTTCATCTGTGCTAATGACCTCAAGGTCTATTTTTTAAATGCTTTTTATCATATATTGGTTTTAGTTTTTAATATTAAATTTATCTGTGTTTCCTTTATAGCCTATAGATTTTGCTTTTTTCATTTTAAAATTCTTTCATCATAATCTTATTATTTTTTTTTTTTTTTGACAAGTCGCTTCAGTCGTGTCCGACTCTGTGCGACCCCATGGACTGCAGCCTACCAGGCGTCTCTGTCCATGGGATTCTCCAGGCAAGAACACTGGAGTGGGTTGCCATTTCCTTCTCCAATGCATGAAAGTGGAAAGTGTAAGTGAAGTCACTCAGTTGTGTCTGACTCTTATCGACCCCATGGACTGCAGCCCACTAGGCTTCTCTATCCATGGGATTTTCCGGGCAACAGTACTGGAGTGGGGTGCCATTGCCTTCTCCCAATCTTATGTTAGTTTTCTGTATTTTTTTTTCTGAAATGCTAGGTTTTGCTTTTTTCATATTTAAGTCTAATTCATTTGGAATTGTGTGTGTGTGTGTGTTCACGGGATAAGTTGAAAATCTAAATTCTCTTCTCTCTATAAAATTCTCTAATAGTCTCCTTCAGATATCTAATGTTTTAGCATCTCTTATTAAACAGACTATCCTTTCTTCATTGGCTTGAAATGCCACTTTTGTTATACATCCATATTGTGTGTGTGTGTGAGAGAGAGAGAGAGCATGAAAGAGTGAGCAAGCAGAGGGAGGGAGAAGGAGGGAGAGAGAGAAAGAAAGCAGATAAGGGAGAGGTTATTCCTGGCCCTCTATTCTCCTGTGTTTCTGTCAGCTGTCTAGTCTGTTGTTTGTGTATCACTGTGCTAATTCCCCTAAATTTACTTTAGTTTTATAGAAAATCTTGTTATCTGAGAAGGTGAATCCTTCCTCTCTCTCTTCCTCTTGCTTCTTCATCTTCAAGATTATCTAGGCTACTCATGGTCTTTTGCTGTTTCATATATATTTTAGAATCATATCACAATTATTAATGCACACTTGCTAAGTTCTCAAAAGAAAACTACTGATATTTTTTCTTGTAACTATGTTGAATTTAAATGTATTTGGAGAAACTTGATTAATTTTAGACTTTGTTGAGATAAAGATACAATCTAAAATTCAAAGAATAACCATTAAAAAATAGAAATGGGACATGTAACTTCTAAACCAATACAAAGAAAAAAGGAAATAAAGAGCAGTCTGGTAAATTGGTATCTTTACAATCATATAGTGTCTTTTTACATATTATTGTGTTTACTATTATACACATCCTACAAATCATCATTAGAATACAGTTAATGAAAAACCAAAAAAAAAAAAGAGGCAAAGAAAAGTATGGTAAATTAGAAAAACAAATGTTGTAAGAGGAACAAAGTCAATTATATCAGTAATGATAATTATTGTTAATGAGATAAACTCACCAGTTACAAAATGGTCCAAAAATATCCTCAGCCTGGATATTTGAAAGTCCAGCTACAAACTGCTTACAATCGATATTGCCAAATAATATGAAACATTAAAAGTAAAGGGGTGCTATGAAAAATACAAGCCCAGTACTAACTGTGGCAGTCACGAGAACACACCTCTCAGATCTCTGATGTAGGGAGGAGCATAGATGGCCAAGAAAACCAGCTGCTGTGCTCTGGATCCAAGCTTCCCCGGGGCTATTCCCAATCACTGGCTTCGTGTGGCAGGTATGCAGGTTCCTGGGAGACGTGGAACTCCTCTGACAGGTGACTAGCTTGAAGACTCTCTAATAACCTAAGTGAACTTCTTTTAGACTGGACTATATCTGAGATGGGCTTCCTGGGTGGCTCAGCGGTAAAGAATCTGCCTGCAAGCAGGAGCCGCAGGAGATGTGGGTTTGATCCCTAGATCAGGAAGATCCCCTGGAGGCAGGCATGCAACCCACTCCAGTATTCTTGCTTGGAGAATCCTATGGACAGAGGAGTCTGATGGGCTACAGTTCATAGGGTCGCAGAATCTGACATGACGGAAGCAACTTAGCATGCATGCTAGCAATCTAAGATGCTTCCACCCAACCTTCCTTCCTTCCACTCTCCTTTACTCAGGGGTCAGTCTTGCATTGTAGTCTAATGGTTCTCTCAGCCTCTCTCAGTTCAATATTTTCTCTGACAAAAATAAATTCTTGCATTTTTAATGCCATCTTGGAGGCAATGGATGGACCAGACTTGTACACCACTCCCTCCCCACAAAGCAAACATTAAAAAAAATCAAGCAAAAAAACCCCAGACTTGTTATCTATATTAATATTAGCAAAAGACTAGAAAGCACAAAGCCTTACTAAGATTAAAGAAAATCATAATTTAATGCCAAAAGCAAATATTTACCAGGACCACATTTATCAGGAGTAATGCATGTGTTATGTATAAAAACTAACTTGAAATCCCAACAAGGCATAAAATATACAAAAGAAAATTGACAGAACTACAACTAGAAAATGACAAATAGACAGTCATATTTTTTCCTTTTTAGATTTTTCAGTGCTTTTACTTAGTGCCTAGTGGTTTTCTTAGGGTTTGCACTTACATATCCATTCTATGTCTTCAGTGATTTTTTATGTTCTCACTGTATCATTACTTCTATGTTCCAGTTTCCTTATTCCAGGTTCTGGAGCTTTAATCCTGCTTTATCTGCTGACTTTTGCACCTGGTGGATTGACACCTCATGTCTTTATGATGAGTTTCATTGTAGGCCCATTGTTAACAGACACTTCTCCCCAGCCCTTAACTCATCCCAGGGCTGTGAGACCCGAGAGGACTGGCATTTGCTTCTGCCAAGTATGTCAGAGGGATCCCCAACTTTGAGACCATATTAGGTTAACTCTTTGGTGGGAGTTTCTGGAAACAGGTTAGAGGGAATTATGATGCCTCTACTACAAGGTGCAGGTAGGGTAACCAGTTGTCATGGTTCGTCTAAGCCTGTGGGTATTCCTGGGCTTCCCAGCTGGCACAGCGGTAAAGAGTCTACCTGCCAGTGCAGGAGACATGGGAGACTTGGGTTTCATCCCTGGATTGGGAAGATCCCCTGGAGAAGGAAATGGAAACCCAGTCCAGTATTCCTGCCTGAAGAATCCCATGGACAGAGGAGCCTAGAGGGCTACAGTCCTTGGGGTTGCAAAGAGTTGGACACAACTGAAGTGACTGAGCACACACACACACATACACACGGTTCCCAGGATCCAAGACTCTCAGATTTAAAACCAGGATAGACTGTGGGCAGACTGTGACCGCTGATCACCCTAAGTACAGACCTGGCTTCAGTTTCTTTTTCCCTTCAGGGAAGAATTATTTTCCCACCCAAATCTCAAGCAGAGATGGACAAGCTTCTATATCATGCCCCCAACCAGAATAATATTTTCAAGTTGACCTTTCCAATGAGGCTGCCCCACTTGGGAGCACCTGGCTTTTTTCTAGAATCTTGGTTCCCACTTCCCCCCTCACTTGGTTCAAAGGCCCTGTGTCATGTAGCTGCAAAGAGTATTCGAATGCCCCTATGCTAACCCCACTCTGACACTCTTGATCCATTAGCTCATGTGCTTTCAACTCACTTTAATTCCACCTTTGTTTCAGACAACTTGCGTGTTCTTCTTCTTATTTTTGAGTTCTTTGTGCATTTAAACTTTTGATTTTTGCAGCATTTTCTAAGTCTTTATAGCTGGAGGATTGTCATTTTATCTCATCTACCATCTTGCCAAGACCAGCACTCCTCCCCAAACAAGTTTTTACCAACCTGTCTGGCCTTGCAGCAACATAGCCTATAAAATCCATAAAACACAGCAACTTCTAAATGATTCAAAGTTGATAGATACGGGTTTGCCAAACAACAGACACTAGAGAATTTTTGCATATTAGTTAGGGTTCACCAGAAAAGCAGAACCAACAGCATGTATAGAGGTATATATAAGAGGAGATTTATTATAGGAATTGACTCATATAGTTAAGGAGGCCAAGAAGTCCCATGATCTGATGTCTGTGAGCTGGAGATCCAGGAAGGCCAGTGGTGTAATTCAGTCCAAGTCAGAAGGCCTGAGTATCAGGAACCAATGGTGTAAGTGCTGATCACAGTCCAAAGACCCAAGAACCTATCTGAACAGAAGACTGAAGACCAGTTCAAGCAACGAGAGCAAATTTACCCTTGCTTAGCCTTTTTTTTTTCTTTTTTTCTATGTAAGCCCTCATGACATTGGATGCTGACTACCCATATTGGTGGGCAATCTTTTAAACTCAAGTCTACCGATTCAGACTCTAATCTCTACTAGAAACACCCTCACAGAAACATTCAGAAATAATGTTTTATCAGTTCCCTGGTGGCTCAGATGGGAGACATGGGTTCGATCCATGGGCTGGGAAGATCCCCTGGAGAAGGGAATGGCTACCTACTCCAGTACACTGGTTTGGAGAATTCCATGGACAGAGGAGCCTGGCAGGCTACAGTCCATGGGGTCGCAAAGAGTCAGACACGACTGAGAGACTTTCACTTTGACGGAGCAACTTTCACTTCACAGTTTTCCCTTTGCCTAGTCAAGTTGACACATAAAAGCAACCATCACAATGGAACTCACCATTTCTATAAATGATTTCTAAACTATGCTGTACAGCATAAAATATAATTGTTATTTAGTGAAACAAACACAAAAAATTCTTTTTTATGGTCCTTATAGTGTAAAAAAAAAATCCTGACAGTTGTATCAGTTAGATAATCTATGGTATTTGTTTTTTTAAAACACTGATAATGGGACTTCCCTGGTGGTGCAGTGGTTAAGAATCCACCTTCCAATGCAGGGGACCCAGGCGCAATACCTGGTCAGGGAACTACGATCCCATGTGCCTCAGGGCAACTAAGCCCATGCAGGGCAACTACTGGACTCTTATGCTCTGGAACCTGTGAACCACAGCTGGAGAGCCCCTGAGCCACAAAGGAAGATCCTGCATGCCACAACTAAGACTTAGCTGCTGCCGCTGGGGAAATAAAGAAATATTTTAAACAAACAAACAAAAATCTCTCACTGATATTTACAATGTTGTAAATCAACTATACTTCAATTTTTTTAAAAATTAAAAATAATGAAAGGAATGAGCAACAAAGAGAATAAATAAATAATAATAACGCTAACAATCAGCTCTAATAATAACACTAATAATCAGCTCTCCGGCCCCAGGTTTATTTTGTCTTTTATCTCAGTGAAAATTGGCTGTGGCTATGACATCCCTGGTGGCTCGGTCGGTAAAGAATCTGCCTGAAATGTGGGTGACCTGGGTTCAATCCCTGAGTTGGAAAGATCCCCTTTCCAGTTGCATGGCAACCCCCTCCAGTATTCTTGCCTGGAGAATCCCCAAGGACAGAGGAGCCTGGTGGGCTGAAGTCTATGGGATCACAAAGGGGACATGACTGAGTGACTAAGCACAGCACAGCATGACAGTGCTGTGTCCCATCCTGAATTGTGAGTTCAGGAAGAGGAGACCGCCTAGAAGAAGAGGTGTATGTAAAGTCTGTGAACTTTAACAGGGTAGAAAAATTGCTCTGCTGGGTAGGATTTACACTTCCTAGGTGAGAGTAAGTTGAAGGCTCCCATCCACACAGTAACCAGAGTTATTCAGTGAAAAAAGCATATTGCTTTTCTGGAAATAAAATCTAGAAACAAAATCTAGAAATTCTAGATACAAAATCTTTAAAATAGGACTAAGTTTTCCAGTTGAGTCACTCAGTCCTGTCCGACTCTTTATGACCCCAACGCCAGGCCTCCCTGTCCATCACAAACTTCCAGAGCTTACTCAATTTCATGTCCATTGAGTCAGTGATGCCATTCAACCATCTCATCCTCTGTCATTCTCCTCTCCTTCACCTTCAATCTTCCCTAGCAGCAGGGTCTTTTCCAGTGAGTCAGCTTTTCAAATCAGGTGGCCAAAGTATTGGCGTTTCAGCTTCAGCATCAGTCCTTCCAATGAATATTCAGGATTGAATATTCAGTCCATCCTTTAGGATGGACTGGTTGGATCCCCTTGCAGTTCAAGGGACTCTCAAGAGTCTTCTCCAACACCACACTTCAAAAGCATCAATTCTTCTGTGCTCAGCTTTCTTTATAGTCCAACTCTCACAACCATACATGACTACTGGAAAAACCATAGCTTTGGCTAGACGGACCTTTGTTGGCAAAGTACTGTCTCTGCTTTTTAATATGCTGTCTAGATGGGTCATAGCTTTTTTCCCAAGGAGTAAGTGTCTTTTAATTTCATGGCTGCAGTCACCATCTGCAGTGGTTGTAAGTAAGTCTCTTACTGTTTCCATTGTTTCCCCATCTACTTGCCATGAATTGATGGGAATGGATGCCATGATCTTAGTTTTCTGAATGTTGAGTTTTAAGCCAACTTTTTCACTCTCCTCTTTCACTTTCATCAAGAGGCTCTTCAGTTCTTCTTCACTTTCTGCCATAAGAGTGGTGTCATCTACATATATGAGGTTATTGATATTTCTCCCAGCAATCTTGTTCCAGCTTGTGCTTCATCCAACCCAGCATTTAGCATGATGTACTTTGCATATAAGTTAAATAAGCAGGGTGACAATATACAGCCTTGATGTACTCCTTTCCCGATTTGGAACCAGTCTGTTGTTCCATGTTCAGTTCTAACTGTTGCTTCTTGACCTGCATACAGATTTCTCAGGAGGCAGGTCAAGTGGTCTGGTATTCCCATCTCTTTCAGAATTTTACACAGTTTGTTGTGATCCACACAGTCAAAGGCTTTGGCATAGTCAATAAAGCAGAAGTAGATGTTTCTCTGAAACTCTCTTGGTTTTTCGATGATCCAACGGATGTTGGCCATTTGATCTCTGCTTCCTCTGCCTTTTCTAAATCCAGCTTGAACATCTGGATGTTCACAGTTCATGTACTGTTGAAGTCTGGCTTGGAGAATTTTGAGCATTACTTTGCTAGCGTGTGAGATGAGTGCAATTGTGCAGTAATTTGAACATTCTTTGGCATTGCCTTTCTTTGGGGTTGGAATGAAAACTGACCTTTTCCTGTGGCCATTGCTGAGTTTTCCAGATTTGCTGGTATACTGAATGCAGTACCTTAACAGCGTCATCTTTCAGGATTTGAAATAGCTCAACTGGAATTTCATCATTAAAATAAGATAATCTCACTAAAATACTGTCTCTGAAACCCCAACTGAAAGTGGAAGTGTTAGTTGCTCAGCCATGTCTGATTCTTTGTGACCCCATGGACTGTAGCCTCTGTCCATGGAATTATCCAGGCAAAAATACTGGAGTGAGTTGCCATTCCCTTCTCCAGGGGTCTTCCCGACCCAGGAATCAAACCTTCATATCGTGTGTCTCCTGCATTGGCAAGCAGATTCTTTACCACTACACCAGCAGAGAACCCTGTTTCAGCATAAAAAAATTAACCAGAGAAATAAATGCTATGCATATGTTTTTGTTCTAGTCTTAGTGATCCTACATATGCTTATATCTTGAACTTTTGAGCACAAGCACTAGGAAATGTGAATAAGTAAGCATTTCTTATTTTTATCCCTACTGTTGGCAAAGGAGACTTTACTCCTTAAAGATTTCATGGCATACTGGATTCATGGCACTCAGGAGCTTTATTTGGCTTTTGAAACTGGGCCAGGCATGTTGGTTTCATACCAGACAACCATCTACTCTTCTCTGCTCCCAAATTCCTGATTCCACTGAGGTTTCTGCCTTTATTCCCACTTTACTCTTGAAAATCCTGATTCATCTTAGTCAACCACTGCAGCTCCAGTTTCCTAGCCTGTAACTGGGTAGGCAAGTGGGCATGAGAGCCAATGAGAATTGAGGAGATCTGATGGGTATTTTTTAGCAAAGAAATTCTTCTTTAAAATGGACAGATGACAATATGCAATTTTTCTCTCATCTGACTGCATATCCACATTTGCAGATGATGTTTGTGGTTTTGGAAATCATCTCGTGAGTTTGACAGGAGCTTGATAAGAACAAGGCCAATTTTCTGAGGTTGGCATAGTAGAATGAAGATTAAACCAAGATCTTGATGTCCTTGAGCTGTGTTATGGTACCACCTTAGAGCCAACATATGCTAGGAATTATTGTTACATAAGTCATAATTCCCCTTACTTGTTTATGCCAGGTGAGGTTTATTATTTACAGCCCAAATCATCCTACTTGATACCATAGCAATCTTTAAGTTTCTAGGCTTAAACATCACTTAACTTGCCCTTGTAAGATTTGGGAGCCACGGGCAAGAAGGATTTGTTGGGATCCAGCTTTCCCAGACAGCCTAGTGTGGGGAGGGGAGATAGATGTGAAACGAGGAGGTCGTGGGGTATGACATCAAGGCTGTTTCTATCTCAGGCACAAAATCCCCATAACCCATTTCAACAGAAACTTCCCACACTGCTGGAGGTACCTACTGGCTGATGCTTCCATGTTCAGGCTGCTGTGGTTTAATTAGTAATGGGACTCTTGCCGGCATCAAAAGTACAAAATTCACTGTGTTTTTCTTTTCTTCTGAGGTACAAATACTGTCCAAGATGCTTGACGCTGCAGGGAAGAAGGGGAGATGAGGAAAATCTGTGTATTGGGTACCTTCACCCTGTGGCAATATTGGCATCTCAGAGCTTGAGCTGCTGGTTTTGCAATTAAAAAAGGGCAGGAGACTTTCTACAGCTTCTCCTGAGAGAATACAACCGTTCTAAGCAGCTGATAACTGCCAAATAAAGAATCCGATCTTTTGTTTTCTTTTGTTTGCTTGTTCATTGTTTTCTCTTAACATTGGAAATAGCTGGTGGTCAAGGAAGGCTTTCCAGGCTTCCAACTATGAGGCTGTGTTGGACACCCCCAGGCAGGTCTTGGGGCTGGTCCGGATTCCAGAGCAGCAGGCGAGATGTCTGCACCAGACAGACAAAAGGACTTGCTCCAGAATTTCCTTCCTAGGAAGGTCTTGCTCTGCAAGGTCCTGCTGAAATAGGAAAATACCCAGAGCAACAGATAGCCATCCTTCCTTCCTGCTCCCCACTCTATCCAACCAGTCTAACGACAGCCACAGAAGGCTGATAGGAAGTTGGATCCCAGAACACACTGTGATCACCACCTCACTGCATCTAGTTTTATTTAGGTGTGAAGTTATGTCTTAATTTTTGGATGAGGGGAGAGCTTAGAGCCTAGCAATATGGTTCAGATTATGCCCAAGAATTATTTATGGAGATTCAGGAAGTGTAGCGCTCCCTTCCTTTCTGCTGGTGTTCACACTTGCAGCTGGGCTGCTGAGACTGACGCTCTTGGTCCCTGGACTAGAGCAAGGTGGTGGGAAGGAGGCTGGTTCCTCTCCTTCTATGATTTTCCTCTGTCGATAATTGAGATGGACTCTGATGGGGAGGAAGATGTAGAAGGGGTCTTGGACCCTTCCTCCATTTCCAGCTTTCCTTTGTGTCTGCATTAATCAACTGCCTGATGCTTTAGTCACAACTTGTTGGAGTCCAGTGAAATATTTGGGATTTAGAAATCAAACGAAAAGATAATCACCTAGAAATCAGATTTAAATCTGCAGTGACTAACGTTGCTTTGTTAGAGAAATTAAAGTGGTGAGAAGCTTTTTCGTCTAAGGCTGCTGAACAGTTGCAGCTGGCACAAACAGGTTTGGGGCTGTTTGCACTGAGTGATGTGAAACCCACCTTGCATGTGGAAACAGGCTGTATTTGCTTTGATTTTAAAACACTTGCAATTGCTCAGAAAAGAGGGGGACAGTTCCTTGCTCTCATTTGGAATAATTGATGCTTTCCTTATTAATTGTCCAGGCTCAAAATAATACAGACTTGCTTATGGTTGGATCCCAAATGCTACCCCCACATCAGGAAAATGAGAAGACAAATACCGCATGGGAGCCCAGCGTTTGCAAAAATTATAATGGGTGTCACACTGTCATTTTACAAAGTGACTTTTTAAAATAGCAAATAAATAAATAAAGCTAGGAAAAACCCCACAGAGACATGTTAATGTCTCAACCTGGAACAATAAAGCTCCATTAAAAACACTTGCCATTAGCCACCATCTGCTGTCAGCAATTGGGGGTAATCTTTATGTCCTCGACAGCTTTGCCTCGTTCCCCCTGGATGAAGCAAAGACGCCACAATGGACCAGAAATTCAGGGGTAAGGATCCCTCAGTTCTGCAGCTTTACAGAGCTCTGAGTTTGGTGGCCAAGAGTCAAGTCTGTTATGGTGTTCTGGGCTGCATATCAAATTGGAGAAAATTTGCTAACTGTATTTCCTTCCCCTTGCATACTGCTCCGTTCCTGTCAGCATTTTCTGCACAAATCAGAGGTAAGGTGGGCTCCCTGCCCTTGACATATTTGGGGACTTAGGAAAATAAGAGAACGGCTTTCTTGCTCGGCTCTGATAAATGAGGGAAGTTGTGTGTTGCAGCAAGATTCTTTTGATCAGAATTCCTCCAGTGCACCTGCATTTTTCTCCCATTTGAACTTGTACTTTTAGATTATTTAGTAAATATAATTCTTGCTCACACCAAAAGTAAACTTATTTTCTCTTCGTAAGGATGTGGGTTAGGAAATCTTAAAACCATAAACAAGATAGATGACAGCGTCCCATGCTCCCTGATGATTTGGCAAAAAACGCTTGTGTAGAAAGAGGCAAAGATGCTGTTAATATTCTGAGTGCATGGAGAATGCTGTTTTCCATCTTTCAGATATAATCTTACTGCATATGAGGAATATGACTAGAGAAGGAACGCGGTGCAGGTGAAACGTCTGAATGACACTCGCCTGTCGTCTTTTTTACCCTTGTGGGGTTTTTCCCTATCCAGCTCTCCATGATGGTGCAGAGCCACAAAATGCACTGGCTTTTCCTAGAATGGTCCTTCTCCAGTTTTTGGACTACATGGACTTCTCTAAGACAAAGTTCCCACGTTCTTTTGTGAACCTGCCTGTTACAATAGAAGAAATGCACGGAGGCCACAGATACAGTCACAGGGCAGGCGACTTCTTCAATTGTCTTCAGTCCCAAAGGTAGTCCATTCTGATCCATTCCAATCGTGGTTATTGAAGTTGTGCCCGGAGACCTCATTTTGTGCCTGTAAGGGGTTCATTGAGAGGGAAAATGGGATGTGGGGGAGGAGCGGTGCAGGATGGGAAGGAAATAGGGTGGTCTTAGGCCAGCTGATCAGATATACTTTCACCCATTCTTTCTTATTCTCCTTACACCTGATCAATCAGCATTCCTTGTATTAATCTCAAACGACCTCATGGTGTACTTTCCATTTAAACAAGTAATAATAGGAAGCACTATCATTTTGAATCCATCCTTTACACTCCTGCTTTACTGGTAAAAGTTGCTCTAAAAACACAAGGTATCTCTTCCTTTCTTTTTTTTTTTTTCCTCTTTTGGGATTACATTTTAAACATTCTTTATCCTTCTCTTTTTAAAAATGTGAACTGACTATGGACTTCACCCAGACCAAAAATGCCACACTATGCTGGTCTACAGTCATCTGGAAGATTCTAGGAGAGCAGCACATGTTACTCTTAAGGGCAAGAACCACCATTCTAAGAACTGATATTCTCTTGAAAGACTCTAATAATGAGAATTTTGCAAAGATTTATGATTCACTGATCAGAACTTTCATGCATCTAGTTGTATCATGTATGGTCTTTTGGGCAGCATGGAGGATATAAACCCAGAATAACTTTAATAATGGTGGTTTATTGCAATCCTGGTGGTATATCACTTGTCCTCATGGAGAACTAGAATGTTAGTTCCCCACTGTTTGGAATATCACTCAAACTCAAAGAAAAAATCCCCTCAGTGTAAATCAGTAATCATAATTCCCAAGAGAGAAGATGAGCTCAAGTTAGTTTTCATCGTTCAGTATTGAACACCCCACTTAATCAGAGGTTCACCTCATGGTCAGGTGGCCTTGCTCACGTCTAGACCAGTCATCATTTTCATCCACTTTATCACTATGTAACCCCCAACATACTGTTCTTGGGGTTCTCAAGGCAAGAATACTGAAGAGGTTTGCCATTCCCTTCTCCAGTGGACCACATTCTGTCAGATCTCTCCACCTTGACCCGCCCATCTTGGGTGGCCCCACATAGCATGGCTTAGTTTCATTGAGTTAGACAAAGCTGTGGTCTGTGTGATTAGATTGACTAGTTTTCTGTGATTATGGTTTGTGTATCTGCCCTCCGATGCCTCTCGCAACACCTACCATCTTACTTTGGTTTCTCTTACCCTGGACGTGGGGTATCTCTTCACGGCTGCTCCAGCAAAGTGCAGCTGCTGCTCCTTACCTTGGACAAGGGGTATCTCCTCACAGCCGCCCCTCCTGACTTTGAACGTGGAGTAGCTCCCCTCGGCCCTCCTGCACCTGCACAGCCACCGCTCCTTGGACCTGGGGTTGCTCCTCTCGGCCCCACCCCTGACCTCAGGCATGGGGTAGCTCCTCCCTATGCAAAATGATAGGATACTGAAAGAGGAACTCCCCAGGTTGGTAGGTGCCCAAATTGCTACTGGAGATCAGTGGAGAAATAACTCCAGAAAGAATGAAGGGATGGAGCCAAAGCAAAAACAATACCCAGCTGTGGATGTGACTGGTGATAGAAGCAAGGTCCGATGCTATAAAGAGCAATATTGCATAGGAACCTGGAATGTCAGGTCCATGAACCAAGGCAAATTTGTAGTCAAACAGGAGATGGCAAGAGTGAACGTCGACATTCTAGGAATCCGCGAACTAAAATGGACTGGAATGGGTGAATTTAACTCAGATGACCATTATATCTACTGTTGTAGGCAGGAATCCCTTAGAAGAAATGGAGTAGCCATCATGGTCAACAAAAGAGTCCGAAATGCAGTACTTGGATGCAATCTCAAAAACAACAGAATGAACTCTGTTCGTTTCCAAGGCAAACCATTCAATATCACAGTAATCCAAATCTATGCCCCAACTAGTAACACTGAAGAAGCTGAAGTTGAACGGTTCTATGAAGACCTACAAGACCTTTTAGAATTAACACCCCAAAAAGATGTCCTTTTCATTATAGGGGACTGGAATGCAAAAGTAGAAAGTCAAGAAACAGCTGGGGTAACAGGCAAATTTGGCCTTGGAATATGGAATGAAGCAGGACAAAGGCTAATAGAGTTTTGCCAAGAGAACGCGCTGGTCATAGCAAACACCGTCTTCCAACAACACAAGAGAAGACTCCACACACAGACATCACAGATGGTCAAGACTGAAATCAGATTGATTCTATTCTTTGCAGCCAAAGATGGAGAAGTTCTATACAGTCAGCAAAAACAAGACCGGGAGCTGACTGTGGCTCAGACCATGAACTCCTTATTGCCAAATTCAGACTTATATTAAAGAAAGTAGGGAAAACCACTAGACCATTCAGGTATGACCTAAATCAAGTTCCTTATGATTATACAGTGGAAGTGAGAAATAGATTTAAGGGACTAGATCTGATAGAGTGCCTGATGAACTATGGACGGAGGTTTGTGACATTGTACAGGAGACAGGGATCAAGACCATCTCCATGGAAAAGAAATGCAAAAAAGCAAAATGGCTGTCTGGGGAGGCCTTACACATAGCTGTGAAAGGAAGGGAAGCAACAAGCAAAGGAGAAAAGGAAAGATATAAGCATCTGAATGCAGAGTTCCAAAGAATAGCAAGGAGAGATAAGAAAGCCTTCCTCAGCAATCAATGCAAAGAAATAGAGGAAAACAATAGAATGGGAATGACTAGAGATCTCTTCAAGAAAATTAGAGATACCAAGGGAACATTTCACACAAAGATGGGCTTGATAAAGGACAGGAATGGTATGGGCCTAACAGAAGCAGAAGATATTAAGAAGAGGTGGCAAGAATGCATAGAAGAACTGTACAAAAAAGATCTTCATGATCCAGATAACCACGATAGTGTGATCATTCACCTTAAACCAGACATCCTGGAATGTGAAGTCAAGTGGGCCTTAGAAAGCATCACTACGAACAAAGCTAGGTGATGGAATTCCAATGGAGCTATTTCAAGTCCTGAAAGAGGATGCTGTGAAAGTGCTGCACTCAATATGCCAGCAAATTTGGAAAACTCAGCAGTGGCCACAGGACTGGAAAAGGTCAGTTTTCATGCCAATCCCAAAGAAACGCAATGCCAAAGAATGCTCAAACTACCGCACAATTGTACTCATCTCACACACTAGTAAAGTAATGCTCAAAATTATCCAAGCCAGGCTTCAGCAATATGTGAACTGTGAACTTCCTGATGTTCAAGCTGGTTTTAGAAAAGGCAGAGGAACCAGAGATCAAATTGCCAACATCTGCTGGATCATGGAAAAAGCAAGAGAGTTCCAGAAAAACATCTATTTCTGCTTTATTGACTATGCCAAAGCCTTTACTGTGTGGATCACAATAAACTGTGGGAAATTCTGAAAGAGATGGGAATACCAGACCACCTGATCTGCCTCTTGAGAAATCTGTATGCAGGTCAGGAAGCAACAGTTAGAACTGGACATGGAACAACAGACTGGTTCCAAATAGGAAAAGGAGTATGTCAAGGCTGCATATTGTCACCCTGCTTATTTAACTTATATGCAGTGTACATCATGAGAAACGCTGGACTGGAAGAAACACAAGCTGGAATCAAGATTGCTGGAATAATATCAATAACCTCAGATATGCAGATGACACCACCCTTATGGCAGAAAGTGAAGAGGCACTAAAAAGCCTCTTGATAAAAGTGAAAGAGGAGAGTGAAAAAGTTGGCTTAAAGCTCAACATTCAGAAAATGAAGATTATGGCATCTGGTCCCATCACTTTATGCGAAATAGATGGGAAAAAAGGGGAAACAGTGTCAGATTTTATTTTTCTGGGCTCCAAAATCACTGCAGATTGTGATCGCAGCCATGAAATTAAAAAACGCTTACTCCTTAGAAGGAAAGTTATGACCAACCTAGATAGCATATTCAAAAGCAGAGATATTTCTTTGCCAACAAAGGTCCGTCTAGTCGAGGCTATGGTTTTTCCAGTAGTCATGTATGGATGTGAGAGTTGGACTGTGAAGAAAGCTGAGCACTGAAGAATTGATGCTTTTGAACTGTGGTGTTGGAGAAGACTCTTGAGAGTCCCTTGGACTGCAAGGAGATCCAACCAGTCCATCCTAAAGGAGATAGGTCCTGGGTGTTCATTGGAAGGACTGATGCTGAAGCTGAAACTCCAGTACTTTGGCCACCTCATGCAAAGAGTTGACTCATTGGAAAAGACCCTGATGCTGGGAGGGATTGGGGGAAGGAGGAGAAGGGGACGACAGAGGATGAAATGTCTGGATGGCATCACCGACTCGATGGACATGAGTTTGGGTGAACTCTAGGAGTTGGTGATGGACATGGAGGCCTGGCATGCTGCAATTCATGGGGTCGCAAAGAATTGGACATGACTGAGCGACTGAACTGAACTAAACTGAACCCACAAAACTTACACAAGCCCTGTTGTAGACATTGGACGTACTTAAGCTCAATTTAATTGTATCAACAATCCCATGGGGTAAATATTATCACTATCCTCATCTTAAAGATCTAAGGAAGCTAGGCTCAGAAAGGTTAAGCTACTTGCACAAGGTTACCCAGCTAGTCATTAGAGGAGCCAGGACACTGGTCAGAGCCCGTGCTGTTAATTGACAGCACATTCAAAGATGCGTGCTGGCCAAGCTTATCTGGTATCCCCAGTTCAGACAGGGAGGCTGATTAAGGTGACTAATGCTGCACTGAGTCCTAGAGGCCCCTTGCTCTGATGATTAAATTACTTCGATTGCTGGATCCTGGGGAGATTTTGGCATCCTTGGGATAGCCACTTTAGGGCTGGGGCAGGGAGGGGGAGGATTCCAATTGGAAAGAGGAAGTAGTTTGCAATTTTAATAATGGGTCTTCCCCAGTGGCACATAGAACACTCTGAATATGTATGCATACTTACCAAACTCAAATACAGCTATTTCTCCTTAATTGAAAGTCTGTTTCCCACTAACCAAAAATAAAGACACCGATTATACCAACTTCCCTCCAACACATACATACATTCTACTGTTTTAGTAACGTAATGAACAATTTGTACAATTTGCTTCAGAATCAAACAATATCTGCAAGGGTAATTTTGGGCTCTATATCCTAAATTAGTTCATGTGTTAGCTCAGATGAAACTGGATCACATGAGATTAGTTCAGATAGGAAAGTTCACATGTATAAATCCTTTTAAATGATTATTATTATAAAGTGAAACTGTGTTCTGAGGACCAGATCGAACCTCCTTTTGCATTTAAAAGGCACAGATATGATTAATAATACAGTAGTGTCTTTTTGTGTTTGTTTTTAGTTGCTAAGTCATGTCTGACTCTTTTGTGACCCCATGGACTGTAGCCTGCCAGTCTCCTCTGTCCATGGGATTTCCCAAGCAAGAATACTGGAGTGGGTTGCAATTTACTTCTCCAAAGGATCTTCCTGACTTGGGGATCAGACCCACATCTCCTGCATTGGCAGAGGGATGATTCTTTACCACTGAGCCACCTGGGCAGCCCTAGTGTCTAGTTACACTCTAAGTTGAGCCCAAGTGAAATTAGGTAAGAGTCAAGTATAGAACTCATTAACAAAAAGAGTTCATTTAATGAGATTAGCAATCCTTGAAAGAATGAAGACAGCAGATACTGGTGTAAAGCTAAATTACCACCCAGTACTTTAAATACTTGTGTTATGTTGCTGATGCAAATAACCCACCCTAAGGGAAAAATTGACCACTTTAGGAGTAATACCCATTGAAAACAAATTCTGATCTCAAGTCCAATGTTGTAATCATCTTTTACACACAAGGTCCATGTTATACTAGTCCATCTATTGACTTACTTCACCAGACATAAGCCAAAAATAGCCTTCCCCACCTCCCAAATTCTGAGTGAGCTATTGTAATCTGGAAAAGGCAAATCGCCTCATAAGTCTCATTAGTAGGCAGTTTGAGAGTTAAAAATAAGCAACCATCACAAACACTCAGGGCAATCAAAGTGGTTTTCCGTTGCTTTCCCTTCACCTATCAGAAAAGATGCATTAAGGAGATTCTGTGAGATCTTGAAGCAGGCAGGATTCTGGGATAGTTCCAAGGGTTTTTATAGGCAATTCTTCTGGAATTATTTCTAATTCAGAGAAGATAACTCGAAGGAAGGAAGGAGGCAAATCTCTTGGAGTGCTATTGTCTGGAGCTTCAGAGCCAGTCACCTCATTTTTTAAAAATCTAATAAACAGCCTGAATGGAATACCTTGAAACTGCCTTGGAGGATCAAACTTCAGTGTGATGAAAGGTAGCTTTTTTCCTCATTAAAATGGCCCCAAGCTTGGGGTGTTAATCTGGGAAGTCCGTTTCTGTTTGTCTGCAGTTCTGCATGAATAGCGGACCAGCAGCCTCCGATCATCGCAGTTGCCAGGGGAAGACAGGATTGAAGCCATGTGATGTGGCAGCTCCTCTCACATCCCAAGCCTTGACTTCCATATTGTGCCTGAATTATATGCCCAGAAGGACTTCGATCCTCTCTGCTGATAGCCTTGTAGCTTACACCAACTCTAAGTATTAGAAGAAATAAGGAAAATTTACAGTGTTGAAAATGGCCCCTTTGTGACAATAGTGTCACTCAGTCTGATACCTACTCAGGTTGAGAGTTATTCCCTTAACCTCAAACCTGCCAGTCCTTCATAAACCACTTCTCCTCCAGGGGCTGGGATGACAGCCCAGCTGGATACTCTAATCCTGGTTACAAGCTGATGGGGTGGGATCACAAAAATGGCAGGATTTCTGAGCGTCAGGTTAAGATTTACTTCCTTGACTTTGAAGGATTATGTCACTCTGGTTGGACACATTCCATTCTGGGGGGCCATTTTGTTCTCTCTTTGTAAGAACTGCAGTGTTTTATATGAGGACAACAATGAGTAATGACCAGGGATAAAGGTAGAACTGAGGGCAAAGAATCATAATCTAATCGTAACTTCTGAACCTTCTAGCACCATCCTAATGCAATTTGAAACATAATTTCTATTCTAGGACAGGTGAGAAAACTCTTTGCCATAATCCAATCAATCTTAGGGGCTTTCTTCCCCTCATCCCATAAAAATCATCCAGTAAGAGAATCTGAGAAACACTTCTGGTGGAATATTTGTACGATAGTACCTCTAACTTTGTCAAACTTTTGTCTCTTCATGTGTCTTGATTCTTGACATTTTAAGAGGTAGTTCAGATCAACTGGTCCATTCTATAGATGAAGAAACTGAGGTCTCTGAGAGAAGCGATTTACCTAAGACTCCAGTGTGAGAGAGTAGAAAACCTGAGATTAAATGTCAACATTCTCAATACTTGAATTCATTATCACCCCATGCCCTGTGATAAAATTCACCATTGAAATAAATATCGAGTTATGTTTTAGTCCATTAAGTGGGAAAAAGATTTGGTAGGTGAATATTCATGCAAGAAGAAGAAGAATCTAGAGGGAAAAAAGTTCAAACCTTTGTTCCCCCAAGTTCGCAATATACTTTTCTCAAATAATTTATATACCAGGTACAGTTTTACATTCAACATAAGATGGAAATAGAGTGGATTTTCAATTGAAGGTTAACCCAAGATAGGTCATGGTTAGAATTTTATCAGGAAGGGACTTGAAAACATGTGTTCAAAGTTACCCACAAGACATTCACTGATTGTTTCAGATGCTTCATGTCTCAAGTCTGTTCATGATCCAGGACTCTCTAAGCCATGGACACTGCCATTACTCATTAAGAATAAAATCTGAAGCCTAATAGATTTTCTATAGCAGTCCCTTAGGTTATTTACCAAATTTTAAAAAATGTATAAATCAGATGTTCTTAAAGAACATCATATATACTAGGGGAATGTAATGTTTTAACTTTGAATTTAGGCAAAATCTACATGCAGGATATTGCATGTAAGTGTTCAGTTTGCTGAATCATCAGGGCTTCCCTCATAGTGCTGTGCTTAGTCACTCAATCATGTCTGACTCTTTGCAACCCCATGAACTGTCACGCTCCAGGTCCCTTTGTCCATGGGGATTCTCCAGGAAAGAATACTGGAGTGGATTGCCATGCCCTTCTCCAGAGGATCTTCCTGACCCAGGAATTGAACTGGGGTTTTCCACGTTGCCGGCAGTTTCTTTACTAGCTGAGCTACCAGTGAAGCCCTTTCCCCTGGTATGACTCCTGGGTTGGGAAGTTCCCCTGGAGAAGGAATAAGCTGCCCACTCCAGCATTCTTGGGCTTCCCTGGTGTGGCTCAGATGGTAAAGAATCCACCTGCAATGCGAGAGGCCTGGATTTGAAAGATCCCCTGAAGGAGGGCATGGCAACCCACTCCAGAATTCTTGCCATGGAAAATCCCCACAGACAGAGGAGCCTGGTGGGCTACAGTCTATGGGATCTCAAAGAGTTGGACACTCAGGATAGTGCATGTTAGTGTTTAGTTTGATGAATCATCACTAACAACACATTCACGTAGGCAACTCCAAGATCAAGAAACAGCATGTTACTAGCATCCTCTCTGGCCCTTTCAGTCGCTAACAAACCCCTCAGAATAACCACAATCCTGCCTTCTAATCAGGCACTAGTATTGATAGGGACCAAGTAGAGGGACAAAGTAGATGATTAGCTAGTCCCACAGGGGGATTGTAAGTAGAGAAAAATATGGGAGAATCCTGAAGTTAACGATTACTCAAGAATGCAGGTTTGTTTAACCACAAAACAAAGCTGCTGCTAAGTCACTTCAGTCGTGTCCGACTCTGTGCGACCCCATAGACGGCAGCCCACCAGGCTCCTCCGTCCCTGGGATTCTCCAGGCAAGAACACAGGAATGGGTTGCCATTTCCTTCTCCAGTGCATGAAAGTGAAAAGTGAAAGTGAAGTCACTCAGTCGTATCCGACTGTTAGCGACCCCATGGACTGCAGCCTACCAGGCTCCTCCATCCATGGGATTTTCCGGGCAAGAGTACTGGAGTGGGGTGCCATTGCCTTCTCCGACAAAACAAAGCAGGCTTGCTTAATACAAAACCATTCAATAGAAGCAGGAGACATAAAGCAATGGTGGCTTGAGACCCAAATCCTCAGTAAGTTAATCACCCCTAGAATGTGCTCTCTGCACAAATGAAAACAATAATTTATGGAAAGGTGCTCATTGTCAGACACCTGAAATAATTTTTACAGTCCAGGCTTAACTATATAGAGAGAAAATATTCCCCCGACCAACCTGGAGGAGGAACCAATGGTCTAAGCATGACATCTACTCCGAAAAGATAAAGTCTTCTCTCCCAACCCTCTCTTCCTTTGATTATAAAAATGAAAGCTACTAAGTACTAAGCTCAGTGCAGCACTGTCTTTCCACTTGTAAGTCTTACAACCATCCTATTCTAATAAATCACTTCTTATCTATCATTTTGTCTCCCAGTGAATTCTTTCTGCATTAAAACATAAAGGACCAGGGCTCCTCAGAGTCCCTCCCCCAAAATGCCACCTGTCTGGTTCAGTGTCTCCTGTCCTGTATTTACAAATGGAATGATGCAATATGAACTTTTGTGTGTGTGACTTCTTTTGTACTTTTTTGTGTGTGACTTCTTTTGTTCAGCCTTGTGCTTGTGAGAATCATCCATATTGTTTCATATATTTATAATTGTTCATCCATGATGCAATTATATTACAGTTTACTTAACCATTCTACTCTCGTTGCATGTTTGGGTATTTGTCCTAAGCATTTTTAATTGTGTTGAGTAGTTTACAGATAGCATTGTGCTAAGTCGATTCAGTTGTGTCTGACTCTGTGTGACCCCTATGGACTGTAGCCCGCCAGGCTCCTCTGTCCATGGGGATTCTCCAGGCAAGAAAACTGGAGTGGATTTCCATGCCTTCCTCAAGGGGATCTTCCCAACCCAGGGATCAAACCCACATCTTAGGTCTCCTGCATTGGTAGGCAGGTTCTTTACCACTAGAGTGACCTGCGAAGCCCACAGAAAACATTAACTCAAAGGTAATAAACTCACCTTTTTGAAATGTGATATATTCCACTGATGGAAAATACTAGCTTGCACTATGAAATTATTTTCCAAAATCGAGTTTGTTTTTCTCTGCATGTGTGTGTGTGTGTGTGTGCAATTTAATTTACTGTCATCTCAGCAAACAGTTTCCATTGAGACTTCCGGACTGTGGAACCTCAGGTTGCAGTAAGGAGCCTGCTCCGGTCAAAATGAATAGATAAATTATTTTGACATTAGTAAACAGGTAATTCATTTCCCATGTTATTGCTCATCACCTTCAGCTGGTTAACCAACTATTTAAAAGAAAACCAACTTGTTTGACGTGCTACCAGTTACAGACCATTTCAAGGCCTTCGGTGTAAAATACAGTCTTGTCAAAGTCAAGACACCTGCTCCCAGCAGGAGGGTTACTTACCAACTGCCAGGTCCTTAGATGTGGTGTCTGGAAACAAAATGATCTTTCCATCTGAAATATGTCTACCACAGTGACTGACGCTCCTTAGGTTGACTGCAAACCTCTGGTACCATTGTGAGGCCGAGAAACACGGGAGGAGAGCGCTAAAAAAGTGAATTTTGATGAGTTCTTGATATTGTGATTTTAAAGTTAATTTTCTCTGCAGGAGGAGTATTTATTTCCTGGGTGACCTCAGCAAAATGCACTGTTTTAAAAAGATTTTTAAAATATGGACCATTTTTAAAGTCTTTATTGAATTTGTTATGATACTGTCTCTGTTTTATGTTTTGTTTTTTGGCTGCGAGGCATGTGGGATCTTCACTCCCTGACCAGGGATTGACCAGAGATCAAATTTGCACCCCTGGCATCAGAAGGTGAAGCCTTAAGCACTGAACTTCCAGGGAAGGTCCTAATGCACTAATTTTTAAGTCTGGTTTCTCCTTCTGTGACTCTGAGCTTCCCTCATAGCTCAGTTGGTAAAGAATCTTCCTGTAATGCAGGAGACCTGGGTTTGATTCCTGGGTTGGGAAGATACTCTGGAGAAGTGAAAGTCTACTCACTATTCTGGTCTGGAGAATTCCATGGACTGTATAGTCCATGAATCGCAGAGTCGGACATGACTGAGCAACTCCCACTTTTCTGTGACTCCAGTTTCAGGAAATCTACTTTTTCTGAGCTATTTTGAACTTCTGAAAAGCCTTTCATTACTTTTTATTTTTCTCTAAAATATTCTCCTTTATGGAAGACAAACTCCTGATTGGTTTCCCAGGCTTTTTTCAAAGCAGGAGAAGCCAGAGGGTCACGGTGCTGCCTCACTCCCCTCCTTGACAGCATGGGATGCTGGAATCCTCGACAGCTTCCTTCAGGAAGACAACTCTGTCACGCCACACACACAGGTCAGTCCCTTGGCAGTCGGGGGACATTGCAGAAGGCTCCTGTTTCTAGCTGTGACTTAACGCTGTTAGTTGAGTCCATTTGATGGTTAATGGATGTGTGTTCTGATACCAAACCACTTATGTCTGACAGAAAATTACTAATTTCCAACTGCCCGCTCCTCAGAGTCTTGAAGAAGTAGAAGGCTTCTGATAAGGT
The DNA here is from genome assembly GCF_027580195.1 of Bos mutus. NCBI lineage: Eukaryota > Metazoa > Chordata > Mammalia > Artiodactyla > Bovidae > Bos > Bos mutus. The sequence goes on along the minus strand of NC_091626.1, from coordinate 46,220,114 downwards.
TGGCTTTATTTCTGTCTCCACTGGGTTATGTCTAGAACATAACCAGATATAATTTTCAGGTGGCAGATTTTTTAAAACAACATAATGGAAAGTGCACACCAAAATAAAGAGAGCATTTTAATTAAAATTTAAAAATATTTTTCAAGAGTACCATTCTCTATTGAAATTCATTTCAAAGAACTTTGAGGTTTCAACAAGGGACTATTATTTGATGTAATTGCTGTGGATGGGATAAAGGCTACCCAGTTTGATGCTTTAAGACAACTGAGAAAGAAAAATTTAACTCTCTCAAAGCATTCTGTAAATTGGAAAGCCCAGAACAAATGCAAAGTATTGTTATTTTAATTGACCCTGAGGAATTATATGTCTAACAATTGTCTAAACGCCTTTGGTCTTCAAATTGAGTGAAATCTTGAAAAACAGTGATCATCAAACTGTAATTCAAACAAAACCCGTTCCCATTGTAGAAGCCCAGAAGTGATCTCTCCTCCTAAATTTATTTCCACCAAAGGTAAATAACCTCCCTTGGGTGCCATCTTTGTTTGCTATTTAATTAAAATAACACTAATCACCAACTAATCTAGCTCGCTCTTAACAAACTATTGTATTCTAACAAGTCTGGATTTGTTTATTTCTTTTTCCTTCTCCAGGGAGAAAAAGGATGAAAAAAGGTAGGCATTATTTTGAAGTCATCAAGGGTAAGAAAACTAAACTTCCAGGGGAATCAACTCCATTTAGCCATAAAGCATTTCTTCCTGTAAGCTCAGGAAGGATTTCCAATTATTTACAAACAGATAGCATTGTGTAGTTCCCTCAGTATTATAGATAAGTCACCAGAAAACAACTAGTTTGACAAAATTGCCCAGAAGCCCATTAACCTTACAGCTCTGCTAAGTACCCACCAGGGGCATCCCTCTGTGGAATTTGCTAAGGAAACAGAATGGAATGAGTTTCTCACCAGATGTCTGGAAATCGTGAAAGAAGTAACAGGAAATGGCTTATAGCTCTGATGTACTGGTTGTCATTTGAGTGTTGGTTGTCATATATGGGTGTGGGGTATATGTGTGAGTGTGTATGTGTGCCTGTGACTGAGGGCAAGAAAGAGAGAGAAAGAGGGAAAGAGGGAGACCATAAATAGATGGTAAACATGCAGTAAATGTTCTGGATCTTCTAGCTGTAAATGAATGTTTTGTTACCATCTGTCCAGGGATAGATCAGCTTATAACAACTAGAGATAAGTCATTTTTCTTTACTGGTTCAGTTTTTGGGAGTGAAGTTATTTTCTTCATCTGAAAGGCCTTTCTTCTGATTCAGTTTTGGGGAGTGAAAAGTTATTTTCTTCATCTTAATGCAGATAAATTACTATTGTACTATTTACAACTGGGAAGAAATTCAGCCATGCTAAGCCTGAAATTCTGAGACAAAATAAATGACCCTAGTTTATCGGTGCATATTTAAAATCCTTGTAAGCAGCCCTTTTGAAAGTTTATCTTTCATTTTCTACTCTCCTAAGATGCCTTCTCTACCGATATTGAGAGTCCAGGTCACTTCTATGTTTGGGAGTAGGGTTTAGGGTAGAGTGGGGCTTTTGGTATATTATAAAATAAAAATAAGTGTTTAAATGTAAAAATTACAAAAGCTTATTCAGTTCATATATTTTCATTTAAGATAGTCTCACTTTCAATACAGAAAATACAGTTTAATAAAATTGTGCCATTTGAAATGTAACAAAAAGATTTATCTTAAAATTGAAATTATATCACCTATAAGTATTATAATCTGGTAATGGGGCAAAAGTTTGAAATTATTTGATGAACACCCTCTTCTTCCAATTCTGTTGGTTCACTTCTATAATTAAATATATAAATAACTTTAATAGGAGATAATGTCTCTCCGAATCTAAAATTCAGGCAGCCATTGAGTGGGAGGCCCTGATCACAAGGGCCTTTACCCCTTTCACTCGTCTGGTAGGGCTTCATCTCACTTCACTTCTACTTGTTCATGATGGTAAGTACAGTCTGGGGGTGGGAAGTGATTTGAAGAAATAAGTGATTCTTACCACTGGACTGTCACCTACTTTAGAATCAACTGGGCTTTCCACTAGAAATTTAGATTCTAGGTCCTCACTTTCAACCTTTTGGTTTGAGTCTTAGGAATTTGCATTTATTACAATGCCTAGGTGATTTGGGGCTTCTCCGATGTCTTAGCAGTAAAGAATCCTCCAGCAGTGCAGGAACCACAGGAGACGCAGGTTTGATCCCTGGGTCAGGAAGATCCCCTGGAAGAGCATGGCAGCTCACTCCAGTATTCTTGCCTGGAGAATCCCATAGACAGAATTGCTGGCAGGCTATAGGGTCACAAAGAGTTGGACACAACTGAATTGACTTAAAACCTAGGTGATTTGGGGGGTCAGAAATGTTTGAGAACCACTAATTTATGGGGTTGGGATCGAAGGTAATAAGGCCTGATTTTAGATGTGAGAAAAGTTGCCACCAAGAAACACCACTCTACTCAGATTCTAGGGGGAAATGACACCTTATGACAGTGATATTTTTATTGCTTACCTCCTATCATCAGGGCCATCTAAATAACTGCAGTGGATTGGGAATATTTTGAGCTGGCCGGTCTTAAAATCCATTTTTATTTTTTTTACCAACCTAGTTCTGTTCTTGTGATGAAACATAAGAAGTCACCCTGAGCTCAAGGAGCTCTTGCAGTATTCTTTTTTTTTTTTTTGCTTGGTTTTTTTGGTTACGCTGGGTCTTTGTTGCTATGTGTGGGCTTTCTTTAGCTGCAGCTAGCGGGAGCTACTCTTCACTGTGGTGCTCAGGCTTCTCGCTGCAGGGGCTTCTCTTGGTGCAGAACACAGGTTCTATGTGCACAGGTTTCAGTGGTTGTAGAACTCGGGCTCCGCAGTTGCATATTCAAGCTCAGCTGCTCCATGGCATGTGGAATCCTCCTGAAGATTTGAACCCGTGTCCCCTGCATTGGCAGGTGGATTCTTATTCACCGTACCACCAGGGAAGCCCTTCTGCAGAATTCTTACTAGTGTAGTCTTGCAGACAGTACCATGCAGGTTTCAGAGAACCATGAAAATGCTTGTACACCATGCCTCACCCATCACCCTGGGGCAAGGGTCCACCAAGGGGGTGAAGGAGGATTGGCAGGGTAGTACTATATCATCTCAGAGTGGCCCTACCCTGCACACCCTGTCTCCTGCTCAACTCAGAGAATTCACAAGCTAAAATCCTCCCTGGGGTGAGATGGCAGCTCAGGGATTCACGGCCAGCAGCAACATCATGTTGTTCCTAAGAACCCGAATGTGAGTCAGCCCTCCCCACTTCATCTCTACTTTCACATTGTATTTTCCTTGAATAGAGAATGAATATGTTCGATGGATTAAAAAATATCTGAAACTTCTCATGGAAAAGGACCTGGAAAGAGTCCAAAGAACAGAAGTAGGCTAGCACTGAGAACTGTACAAGGAGGTAAGCCCTTGCCGGGCACTTCAACCTGCATTGTTCAGAGCAACATAACCAGAGGGCAGGATGCTCTGGCCGCAGACAGCTCTGGTAAGTTCTCAGGTAGCCATCCTGGCTTAGGAGAGTTTTGGGTAAATTGCATCCTTGACTGAGGAAAAAGGAATGAATTATAGGCTGACTATAAAGCAGTACATGTGTTTTTTGTTACTGTTATCATTAACAACAATTAGCAAATTACTAAGTGTTGTCATTTGCTAATTGTTGTTGTTACAGTCATTAGTCATGTTCCACTCTTTGAGACCCCATGGACTGCAGCACAACAGGCTTCCCTGTCCTTCACTGTCTCTTGGAGTTTGCTCAACTTCACGTCCATTGAGTGGGTGGTGCCATCCAACCACCTCACCTTTTGTTGCCCCCTTCTCCTCCCGCTTTCAATCTTTCCCAGCATCAGGGTCTTGTCTAATGAGTTGGCCCTTCACATCAGGTGGCCAAAGTACTGGAGTTTCAGCTTCAGCATCAGCCCTTCCAAGGAATGTCCAGGGTTGATTTTCTTTAGGATTGACTGGTTTGATCTCCTTGCAGTCCAAGGGACTCTCAAGAGTCTTCTCCAGCACCACAATTTGAAAGCATCAATTCTTTAGTGCTCAGCCTTCTTTATGGTCCAACTCTCACATTGGTACATGACTGCTGGAAAAACCATAGCTTTGACTATAGGGACCTTCATCGTCAAAGTGATGTCTCTTCTTTTTAATACAGTGTCTAGGTATGTTAATGGCAACCCACTCCAGTGTTCTTGCCTGGAGAATCCCAGGGACCGGGGAGCCTGGTGGGCTGCTGTCTATGGGGTCGCACAGAGTCGGACACGACTGAAGCGACTTAGCAGCAGCAGCAGCAGGTATGTTGTAACCTTTCTTCCAAGGAGCAAGAATCTTTTAATTTCATGGTTACCATCTCTTTTGATGGGGGCACGCCTCATGCCAAAATAAATCCTTTTTTAACCCAGAAAATTATATATTTTACTAGCATTTGTTTTGATTCTGGTTACAAAGGTTACATTTCATATTATAAAGGAAGATTTAGGGTACCACTGAGAAGAACTTAATTCTTCCCATTTCCTTCCTCCCCACTGAAATCTTTTAAAATCCAGTACAAATGGCACCTTTATAGAGTAATCTAATGGTGCTCTCTCTGGCCAAAATTAATAGCTCATTCCTTTGCATTTTGGAAGCTTGTAATTTGTCCTTCCTTTCAGGATTTCTTTCCCTCTGCCTTATGTGATGGCTCTTTCATGTCTCCTGACTAGATAATGGCCTTTCAGGGAGCAGGGGCCATGCCATCTGTGTTTATCCACGAGCTTCTATCACAGTTTATAGATAGCAAGTGCTCATGAAATATCCACTAAATTAAAGTTTGTAGTCCTACATCAGAAGTCACAAACTGGCAGGTCATAGGCCAGAAATATCTTTAAAAGTTTGATGTAATGGCCTATTGGAAGTTTTCACATAAAACTTTGGATGTCTGGCATTTCCCATGGCTATAATCAGTTTGAACAAAGTGGTAGCTGCCCTTTAAAGAGGGTATACTTCCTCAGCTTCCCAGGTGGCGCTAGTGGTAAAGAACTCACAGGCCAATACAGGAGATGTAAGAAATGCAGGTTTGATCCCTGGGTTGGGAAGATCCCCTAGAGGAGGGCATGGCAACCTACTTCAGTATTCTTACCTGGAGAATCCCATGGGCAGAGGAGCCTGGTGGGCTATAATGCTGCTGCTGCTGGTAAGTTGCTTCAGTCTCATCTGACTCTGTGTGACCCCATAGACGACAGCCCACCAGGCTCCCCCATCGCTGAGATTCTCCAGGCAGGAACACGAGTGGATTGCCATTGCCTTCTCCAATGCATGAAAGTGAAAAGTGGAAGTGAAGTTGTTCAGTCGTGTCCGACTCTTAGCGACCCCATGGACTGCAGCCTACCAGGCTCCTCCGTCCATGGGATTTTCCAGGCAAGAGTACTGGAGTGGGGTGCCATTGCCTTCTCTGGGCTACAATGCATGGGATCACAAAGAGTCAGACAGGAATGAAGTGACTTAGCATGCACACATAGTTCCTTAGTTTTCTGCAGTTGCATTTTGATCATTCATATTACCTGCCTGACCTCCATGGACACCCTTCTCATTGAGACACCATTCCCTAACCTCCTTTGACACTAATCAAAACTGACTGCCTCTGCTGATGGATGCATGATTGTGCTTATAGTTAAAGCAGCTCAGAACCAAAGACTATGTTGTCTGGACTGATCATTTATAGGCCACCTGTCAAGTAATCTATTGGTTTGCTGTGCTCTATGATGGCAAAACATGATCTGATCATATATTGGTTAATTGTTTAAAGCTTAATGGCCTTAATACTAACCAAACTTCAACCTAAAGTAGTAAATATAAAATTAATACGTACATTTACACTCTAGTTCTCATTGGTCTTAAGTTTCACCAGTGTGACACTTGTACAGTCTCCCTCCTTAATTATTTCTAGGAATCCACCCAGGAACTTACAGGTTGACAAGGTTTTCTCTGCCTGAGAGTTCTGTTCCTCTCATGTCCCACTTTTTCCTTGACCTGCTCCAGGCTGGTCTCTGATTGCATTGTGCTAGAGAAGAGTTCTGATACTCCTTCCAGGTCACCAAATGTGATAGATACTTTTTCAGTGCTCTTTGTATCCTGTCTCTTGGTGATCCTTGTACTATTTACCATGTTCCCTTTTTTCTTGAAGTTCTCTTATTCTCAGGTCACTGTGATACCACACTCTTCATATATTCTCGCTGGCTACCTGGCTTCTCTTTGCCCAAAGCTTTCCATTGCATATTTTTCTCCACCTGATGATTAACATTCGAGTTTTTCAAGGCTGAGTTCTGGTCCTCTTTTCTTCTTCTTCTTCTAATATTCTTCCTAAGAAACATGTTCATGTCCTCTACTTTAACTGCTACTCATATACCAGCTATATTAAAATGTATATTTATAGTCCACATTTTTTCTTTATGTTCTAGACCATACAAGCCATTGTCTATATGACATCTTTACTTGGATGTCTCAAGGTAATCTTAAGTTTAATTTATAAAAAAAGCAAGTACTTATCTCTCTTCCAGACTGGTCCTCTTGCAGGGTTATCTATCTAGTAAATATTATAGCCATTCAGTTAAGCAAGTGAGAAAACTGGAAATCATCTGCCTTACTCACCTCCTCGCCAAATAGTAACCATCACTAAACCTGGACATTCTGCCTTGCAAATGCTTTGAAACTGTCCATTTATTTGCATCCATGTCAATCTCTACTGGTCCCAGCTACCATAATTCACCTGGACAACTTAGATAGTTTGTTAATAGGCTTCCTCCAGTTCATTCCTATGCTGACCCACAGAAATCCAAATGCAAATGTGAGCATGCTTAAAGGACCCTTTAAAGTGGCTTCTCATTGCTCTTAGGGACTTCCCTGGTGGCTCAGACAGCAAAGAATCTGCCTGCATTCGAACCAGGTTCCATCCCTGGGTTGGGAAGATCCCCTGGAAAAGGAAGTGGCAACCCACTCCAGTATTCTTGCCTGGAAAATCCTATGGACAAAGGAGCCTGATGGGCTACAATCCATGGAGTCACAAAGAGTTGGACATGTCTGAGTGACTAACACACACATCGCTCTTAAGGACCAGAATCCTTGAAAAGGCTGTGCATGAGCTGGGCCCTCTGTACGTCTTTTATCCCACTCATCAATTCCCTCCTAGGACTCTGTGAGATGACCAACTTCTTTTTTTTTTTTTTTTAAACTCTCAAGTTCTTTTTTTTTTTTTGCTAATAAATTTTTTATTTTAAAAGTTTTAAGTTTATAGAAGCACATAGATAGTGTAAAGATACAAAGTAGTACCTATACCCCACACCCAGTCTCTCCTGTTATTAACATTTTACATTAGTAAGGTGCATTCTCATTTGCTTTATTTTTTTCTAGTTATTGCATTTCTTTTTTTTTTCTTCAAAAGACATTATTATAATTTTTAATGAAAGAAATACAGGCTTAGTGTAAAAAATAGTTTGAACATAGATATACATAAAATAGTGATCCCATATCTCATTTACCAAACACTGACATAAATTTTTAGGTTCCATTTATCTAATTTTGGACTTAAAGAATGAATTAACATATGATTCTTTTTCTATTGAAATATAGTTGACATATAATATTCTATTAGTTCCAGGTATACTAAATCATGGTTTGACATTAGCATACATTATGAAATAACCACCATAATAAGTCTGGTATCCACCTATCCCCATATAATTATTACAATATATTACATTCCCATGGCTTATTTATTGTGTAGCTGGAGGTTCATTCCTCATAATCCTCTTCACCTATTTTCACCTGCCCCCTTACCCTCCTGGCAACTACTCTCTGTATATGAGTCTGTTTTTTGTTTTTTTTTTTTAAGTTGGAGGCTAATTACTTTACAGTATTGTGGTGGAATTTGCCATACATTCACATGAATCAGCCATGGGTGTACATGTGTTCCCCATTCTGACCCCTCCTCCCACGTCCCTCCCCATCCCATCCCTCTGGGTCATCCCAGTGCACCAGACCTGAGCACACTGTCTCATGCATTGAACCTGGACTGGTGATCTATTTCACATATGACCAACTTCTTCAGATGTCAACTCAAACATCACTACCCCCAGAAAGTCTTTCTTGACTCCCTTTAGCATGTTCTTTCTGCAATGGCATTAATTATAGTTCAGTTTGGTTCAGTTTCTCAGTCATGTCCTACTCTTTGTGACTCCATGGACTGCAGGCCAGGCCTCCCTGTCCATCACCAACTCCCGAAGCTTACTCAAACTCATGTTCATCGAATTGGTGATGCCATCCAACCATCTCATCCTCTGTCGTCCCCTTCTCGTCCCGCCTTCAATCTTTCCCAGCATCAGGGTCTTTTCAAATGAGTCAGCTCTTTGAATCTGGTGGCCAAAGTATTGGAGTTTCAGCTTCAGCATTAGTCCTTCCAAAGAATATTCAGACTGATTTCTTTTAGGATGGACTGGTTGGCTATCCTCGCAGCCCAAGGGACTCTTAAGAGTCTTCTCCAACACCACAGTTCAAAAGCGCTCAGCTTTCTTTATAGTCCAACTGACTTTGATTAATGTGTTTCCACACTGTTTTTGCTCATTATTCCCCTAGGAGTCTCCCTAGCCCCTGCCTAATTCAGGAGATAAATACATATATTTTAAGGGGTAAAGGGGTTATTTACCAAATTATTGATCAGAAATATCTGAGTCCTTAGTCCAGCTTAGCTAAACATCCTGTTATACTTCATCAAGTCATTTCCCATTTCAAAGTGATATTGTCTATAAATTGTCTATTTTTGTTCTGTTACTAAATCATGTCCAACTCGTTGTGACACCATGAACTGCAGTGTGCCAAGCTCCTCTGTCCTCCACTATCTCCCAGAGTTTAGAACAAAGTTAATAGAAATGCTTTAACTGAAAATAAGAACAAATTTCTATGTATGTAGCTCCATACATCTCTACCCACACCCTAAGTTTAAAATTCTTCCATATTTTCAAAACAGACAATGACAAAGATGGATGGTTACTGGCATAATAAATTGCTTCAGTAAAACCATTAGAGGGAAACTAGGAACACTATTTTGATTGATTCAGCTCAACAAACAAATTCCACTGATATGCTTCTAAATTGCTACTATCATGATCTTTAGCAATTGTATAATGTAAATCATTAGTCAATCAAGCACTCAATATACTATGTGAGCTCTAACAAAAATAGGTTAGATATGATAATCAGGTGTGTGTGATCATTGCATGAAAATGAACATGAGGCTTCTATCAATTTTGTGGTTATAAATGGCCATTCTCATCCTTATATGCTGTACTAATCACTATTCCATTACTTAAGATTTTCTCTAATGCATCACATACTTGAATTCACATTGCATTTCTACATTTGAGCCATAAAAGATACTCCAAGTTGGGTTTAGATTTTTTTAAAAAGTCCATGGGTTTATTGGTTTCAATTTCTAATCACTGGTTTTCTAATTTAAAATGTCCTCATATGGTTGCAGGGAATCACAAAACTATCTTTGCAGAATTCTTAGGGTATTGGTAGGCAAACTTCAGGGAAAAAACATCCTGTATAAATGAGAAGCAAGGGATTATAGCAAATATTTTAAAAGTTGAAGAGTTGTATTCTCTAGACTCTAAAAATATTCCTTAAGGAAAACACGTAACAAAGACAAGTGTCTTTCAAGCAGTTTAACTGCAAGTTCCTCTAGGTTTTTCCATTTGGTTGCAGAAATACCAGTTTTCAGTGACACCAGCTAATCTGAACGTAAAGTGGAAAGTGCCACATGCTCTGTGCCCTTGGCACTCCTCATCTGGCTAGTTCCCATATCAGAATAGACCTTCAGTGAACACAAAGTAAGAACTAGTCTTTGCTTAAAGCTGGACACTATTTGAGTCACCTTTTCAGCAATTATTCTGATTAGACTCTGGAGTTTGTTTTTGTTTAAAAGCTGATCAGTTATTGATCTGAACTGTGATGTCGAATGGAATTAGTGTTGTGTTACACTTCTGAGCAGTGGGGATCATTTGGAAATCGAATCTCCTAACACAATCAATGACTGCCATTTATCTTCCAAGGCAATTTGACTAATCAGATTTTCTCATTTTCCTCTATTCTGACTTTCAACCATGCTTTCTAATAGATAGAGGAGAAACTCTCCTTTCAACTGCTTTCCATACAATTAACATCAAAGAGAAATAAGTGACTCACAGTCACAGATTAAAAATTAGCCAATTATATACTGAAACTGGGACAAAAATGATGTCAATAAAATCGACTGGCACAAGATGCCAGACCCGTAAAACCGGGACATTGGGCCTTACGTCAGATTTCCAGTCCCTGCAGACTCTCGCTCTCTTTCCAGTCTGTCACCCACTAGCACAACTGGACAAATGGACAATGGATAATGGAGACTTGAGAAAAAGGCCATAGCTCTGGAGCGGGTCATTTAGGGCCAATTTTTTCAGCAGCGCTGTATGAGTCTGTGGAACCGACCAAAAGCACTTCCCCTTATTTCCCCCTAAGCAAACCTTCACATAAAGGCATTTATTTAGCAGCCTTTGGGACAAATGAACGTTATTTTTCAGACATAATTCTTTTTACCCTGGCATATAATTTGGAGGGGAAAAAGAGCCATCGGTTTAAAAATTCAAATACTTAAATCTTTGAACACTGTTTGCCAGACATGAAGAATGAGTGGCTTGATTCAAGGTCATGCTTCTATGCAGTGAGATGACCAGCCTGAGCATTGCTGAGCCAGCCGCTATGCTGTCTTAACAGGGCATCACTCTCTGAGTGGTCAGGGCACATGCAGCACATCCATCCGGACGGAGGAGATAAACCATGGTGATCCAAAGTGACGGGTTCTATTGCTCCATGGTCTTTTTGTTCCAGTTGATTAGACACGGCTTCAGTTTTGACTAGTTTATAGATGGAGATGCTCGATGCATTCCAATTTGAAGCGAGATTATTGTGTGGCTAGGAAGTGAGTTCTTGGTGAGTTGGTTATCTGAAGCCAGTGTGGTACAGATAATAAGCAAAAATCCCATTATCCCCTGTGTTTGATTTGCTCCTCAGTAAAAAGTTAGGTGTTCAGAGACCTTTAGTATCTATTTAAGGCCACCTAGAATATCATGTGGGCTTCCCTGTGCTCAGACGGTAAAGAATTCACCTGCAATGCTGGAGACCTGTGTTCGATATCTGGGTCAAGAAGATCCTCTGGAGGAGGGCATGGCAACCCACTCCAGTATTCTTGCCTGGAGAATCTCCATGGACAGAAGAAACTGGTGGGCTATAGTCCATGGGATCACAAAGAGTCGGACACGACTGAGTGACTAAGCACACCCAGCATGGAATACCATTTAATGCATTATTGCTACAGTAATGTACTCTTACCCTTGCAAGGAGAAAAATGTCCATTTCTGTAGGAGATGGAGAAAGGCCACTTTGGCTTGACCTCTAACATTGTTCTAACCATCACTGGTTGTGCCATCTCAAAGGAGAGTAGACTCGTGTATTTGTCAATTACAAGGCAAAGGAGGGAGGCTTGCACTTAGCTAAGACATGAAGTTGGTCTCTCAGAGTATTTTTTAAAGGTACAAGTGCTGACAGTAAATTTCTAATACCCCTGGAACAGTTTAGACATAAGTATCAGAAAGCATCCCTTGTTATTTTTACTTGTCAATGGGTATATTCCTTTCCCAGAATTGTACTGGCAATCAAATACCTTCATCTGCCCGAGGAAGAGAGATGTGGAAGTCAGACCATGTCCCTTGTCCTGTGTCTTTTCAGATCACCATGTGATGATGCATGGTTTCCTTGCATGGTGCCCAGAGGACCAGCCATGGAGCCTGGGGAATTCGGTAGGTAATACCCAGAGTCAGCCCCATGCCCTCAGCTGCCAACTGGACATGAAGTATGAACCACGCCTTGCAAGGTCCATGTGAATGTCTGGTGACCAGGCAGAGAGGCTGACAGTGGCATGGAATAGAAAAGTCTTTGAAATTTTAAATAAATATTATGTAACAGATTCCTGACCCCATTCATAAAGCATCAAAGACTCAGATTTCACTGTTCTTAAAGACAACAGGCCTCTATTACATGAGTTGAACAAGAAAAATCCCACAATCAGCTAACTTGAAATCCTCAGCAATTTCCCTTTCAGTTTGTCCCCCCTTTTACCACTAACCTCTGAGCTAAGTCCATTGTGACTTGACCAAACTCTCCTGCCTAAAAATGGTTTCAAGAATAACCAAAAGATAACAGTAGGGAGGTGGGTCATCTTTTTCAAAGGTGTTTCCTGGGCTGTTAGGGGTCTCATGGAATCTTTTTAAGAGTCCTGTACTGAACTTGGGTAGCAGTAAACAGGGTAACCATGGCCAAATCTGCCCAGCATGTTTGATAAGTGTTATCATGGCAAGCATACTTAGCATTGCTGGACAGAATAGAAGGAAGAATAATCCTAGAGAGGCTGCGTGGGATAGGGTCCCAATATTACATTGCTCAGATTGTCAGCTTCTCAGGAGCCCTTTCAGTGAACGCGTGTATATGGAGGGGAGCAAGGGTGTGGAGAAGAATGGTTTCTGCCATTCTGTTTTTCTTTGTTTTTAAAATACATTAAGGGCTTCCCTGGCAGGACAATGGTTAAGATGCCACGCTTCCAAAGCAGGGGTTGTGGGTTTGATCCCTGGTGGGAGAACTAAGATTCTTACCACAGGGTGCAGCCAAAATAATAATGAATAAATAAAATACATTACAAGACTTTAGTTTCTCAGGTCTGCTTTAAGTTTATGGAAAACTAACAGAAAGAATAAAGAGTTCCCATATATACCCTCACTTTCTCCCTCCGGTTTTCTCTATTATTAGCATCTTGCACTGGTGTAGTGTGTTTATGACAATCAAGGAGCCAATGTGCTCAGTCACTTCAGTCATGTCCAACTCTTTGTGACCCTCACCCGCCAAGAATACTGGAATGGGTTGCCATGCTCTCCTCCAGGGGATCTTCCTGACCCAGGGGTTGAACACCCATCTCCTGCATCTCCTGCATTGCTGGTGGATTCTTTATCTGAAGAGCCACTGGGAAAGCCCCAAGGAGCCAATCAGTCAGGTCAGCTCAGTTCAGTCGCTCAGTCGTGTCCAACTCTTTGCAACCCCATGAATCGCAGCACCCCAGGCCTCCCTATCCATCACCAACTTCCGGAGTTCACTCAAACTCACATCCATCGAGTCGGTGATGCCATCCAGCCATCCTCATCCTCTGTCGTCCCCTTCTCCTCCTGCCCCCAATCCCTCCCAGCATCAGTCTTTTCCAATGAGTCAACTCTTCGCATGAGGTGGCCAAAGTACTGGAGTTTCAGCTTTAGCATCATTCCTTCCAAAGAACACCCAGGACTGATCTCCTTTAGAATGCCATACTGATGCCTAATTATGGCTTAAACTTCATAGTTGACCTAAGGGTTTACTCTTGGTGATATATATTCTGTGGGTTTGGACAAATGTACGTTTCCACCACTGTAGTATCACGCAGAACAGTTTCACTGCCCTAAAAATCTTCTGTGCTATGTCTATTCATCCCCCCCACAACCAACCCCTGGCAACCACTGGTCTTTTTATTGTCTCCATAGTTTTGCCTTTTCTGGAATGTGGTATACTTGGAATCATAGAATGTAGCCTTTACAGATTGGCCCTCTCATATAATAAGATAAATTTAAGTTTTCTCCACATCCTTTTGTAGTTAGATAGCTTATTTCTTTCTATTGCCGAATCATATTCCACTGCCTGGATTTTCCAAAGTTTGTGTATCCACTCACCTAGTAAAGGACACCTGGGCTGCTTGCAAGTTTGAACCATCATGAACAAATTGTTATAAACATTCATGTGCAGGTTTTTGTGTCTACATGATTTTCTTTTTTTTCTGGGTACACCTTGATTTTTTTTTTTTTTTACATTTTTTAAAAATTTTATTTTATTTTTAAACTTTACAATATTGTATTGGTTTTGCCAAATATCAAAATGATCTGCCCTTCTATTTTTTAGTAAGAAACTTTGAGAATTTGGGTTAGATACCACTTCAGCCCACATTTTATGTACTCCGTGGGTCAAGGAAGAAAGACAAGCACAATAGCCACACATCCCAGATGTACCAGGCTGATGGGCAATTGTAGTTGGTTGATAAATATTGGTTAAATAAACAACCATGTGACCCAACAAGTAAGTTCATTTGGGGTTCAGAGACTGAATTTTGTCCTCCCCAAAGTCATATGTTGAAGCCTCAACCTCAATGTGACTGTATTTAGGAATAGGTTTTTAAGGAGGTAAAGTTAAGGAGGGCCTTACCTTTAAGGAGGTAAATGTGGGCCCCTAATTTGATAGGACTGGTGTCCTTATAAGAAGAGGAAAGATAGAGATCTCTCTTTCCATTTGCACTCACATACCAAGAACAGTTCATGTGAGGACATAGTAAGAAGGTTGCCTGCTGTAATCCAAGAAGTAGCCTCTCACCAGAGACCAAGCTGACACATTGATGTTGGACTTCCAGGCTCCAGAACTATGAAAAAATATATTTTTGTTGTCACTTCATCCATAGTATTTTATCATAGCAGCCTCAGCAGACTCATACAGGGGGTCTCTGTTCAATGATGTTGTTGGGGAGGTGAACTTAAGGAAATTAAGTGAAAATGTGTCTATCCTGGGTACCCCTGTGGGTCTGAATTGGCAAGAGCCCATTTACCCCCAGGCTCAGATGTGACTTCCCCCTCCAGTAGGTGCCAAAAATGGTCACAACTTTTGTTCCTTTTACTATGTGCTCATATTTTTTAGATCGAAAGAAACCTTTATATTTTGAGAAGGCTAACTCCACTGGCCACATGAATTGCACATTTCATCCCTGATTTTCTTTTGACATTCAATTGTGTGTAGGTATTTTTTGTGTGTAGGCAACTCTTTTATGTTACCATAGTATATTGATCTGTTCATTTTTTGCTTCTGCTTTTAGCATCATGTTCAGAAATTGTCACCCATAGCAAGATTAAATATATTTATCTTTCTATCTTTTTATCTAGTACTTTGCTGGTTGGACTTTTGCAATTAAATCTTTACTCATCCTACAATTATTTGTATACAAAGTGTGCAATAGGAATCTGGTTCTTTTTAAAGAAATATAAACCAACTTCCTTCTCTCTCTGACGGTTCTATTTCTCACTGACTTCTTGAGAAAATCTGAACTGAATTAGAAAATCTTCCATCAATAGAGGTCAAGAAAAGACAGGTAGAAAGAGAGGGAGGAAAGAAAAAGGGAGATCAAGGGGGAGATTTTGGTTTAAAGAGCCAAGTAGAAAAGCCACATTAGTTTCTCCATGTTCTAAATGAGCAGGTTGGGCAGGATAATCTGTGGAGCTCTGTTCCAGCTCAACTTTATGGGATTTGAGGATTCTGAGGGCAAAACACGTCTCTCATCCAGTTTGTCTAAAATGAGACTGGTGCACACTAAACATCTCTAAGCTGAAATGACTTTTAAGCTCAGGAAATACTGGAACCCACCCGAAAGGACCTTAGAGAAATTTTAACCTCAATCAAATTATTTTGCTGATAAGGACACTGAGTCTCAGGGAGGTTAATGGTGCTACCCAAGGTCCCACAGCTGGTCAGTGGCAGAGTTGACTTAGGCCCCTGAATCGCATGCTGCTTCCTTCCCATTCAGTTCTCCAGTGATCTTCTCATTTGCTCTCACTGTCCTTTTCTTATCGCCTCTTTCACTGAGTCATTTCACTCTAGTCAAGATTGCTCCATCCATTGGACGTGACACTGTTTGACAGTGAGAGCTGAGAAGGAAGGTGGCTTGTACCAGGGAAAATATAACAGAGAAGTGGCTTAGGAAATTTGCCACTTGAGGCAGTGCTTGAGACCCCCTCAGGCACTTTAAAATATTTTTCCCGTGGGAGCCCAGAGATGTTTTTCAGTTGTCTTCTGAGGATCTGATTGCAGCCAAGGTAACGGACTCTCCCATTTTTGCCTAAAAGCAATGAAATGATTACCTATATCCTTAATTTAAATTCCCACTGACAGCTCAGATTCTGTTGCAGCTGGAGGGGCGAGCCGACCTTCACGTCT
Organism: Bos mutus; assembly: GCF_027580195.1. Lineage (NCBI taxonomy): Eukaryota > Metazoa > Chordata > Mammalia > Artiodactyla > Bovidae > Bos > Bos mutus. The sequence goes on along the minus strand of NC_091626.1, from coordinate 46,203,916 downwards.
ATTGTCAGCAATGGAGACAGAGAGGAATTTTATTGACCAGAGAGGATAATATGCATTAGGGAAGCCAAGCAAAGATGCTCTGACCTATCGGAATATAGTGCGGGGTCAAAGGGCACAGGATTAGCGCTGCACAACATCAGAGCGCAAATGCCAATCGTGTCCCTTTGTGTGCTCTTCTGCGGCACCCCCGCCTGTCTGCACCTTGGGGAAGGGCAAGAGAGTCTCTTTCAGCTGCTCTTTGCTTATCTATGGCATTGAGAAGAGCTTTGCTGCCAGCACCCTCGAGGCTGACTCTTGAAAAAAAAATAAAATAAAAGGGATAACAACCGATTGCAACATCTCGAATCCCAGAAATTCCATCTGCATATTTTCGGAGCCTCTGGTACACTGGGTCACTCCTTCGGGGGCCAGTTTACTGTATTTTCCTTTAGAAATGAGCCCTCAGAAATCACTTAAAGGAATGCCCAGTGAACAATTCTGCCTTCTTCTCCCCATCCCCCCACCCCCACCCCTGCTGAGTGTCTCTGGAAAAGCTCCTCTCTAGGGACACTTGTTCCGGTAATATCAAGCCCCAGTAATGCATGAGGCTACTGGATATTTTGTTGTTTACTTCTTTCCTCACTTCCCATGTATAGGAGGAGAAGGGCAGCCTCTGGGGGCCCATGCTGAGTTCATCAGATGTCCTGGGAACCAGCTGTCTAAGGGCTGCCTTTCCCTACTGCAGGGACACAGCACTAAGTGGCAAGCTCCTGACTGTGTGCCTGACACGTATTTTCTTATTAGGTAGGTATTACTAGTACCCCCAGGGCTTCCCTGGGGGCTCGGTGGTAAAGAATATGTCTGCAATGCAGGAGCTGCAGAGACGTGGGTTCAGTCCCTGGGTGGGGAAGATCCCCTGGAGGAGGGCATGGCAACCCACTCCAGTATTCCTACCTGGAGAATCCCATGAACAGAGGAGCCTGGCAGACTACAGACCATGGGGTCACAAAGAGTCAGACACGACTGAAGCAAGTAAGCATGCACCTGTGCACTAGTCCCCTTTTGACAGATGAAGAAATGGTGACCACAAAAGTTAAGTAACTTCCCAAGGTGGTACAGCAAATAAGGACAGGAGCTGTGATGTGAACTCAGGCATTTTGATTCTAAAGCTCCTGCCCTTAACTACGTTCCCTCTCCTTTTTCTCTCCTTCTCTGAAGCAGAGGTTCTTGGTGCTCCACTCAGATTCCCTTTAGCAGGCAGTGCCCCACCCCCTAATGACTATCACTCTTGATTCCTACCAGTTCATGGCATTCTCATCTGCCCAGCTGTCATAAACCTCTCTCACCTCTTCATTCCAGGAGTAGCTTCTCGGTTCTTGTGAAGAAGAGAGCACGCTGGGCAAGGCAACCCTCACCTGGTTGGGGAGCAGTGGCAGCTTGGAGGAAAAGGAGGGTACTTATCAGGTTCTGTGAATGCCCAGTGGACAAGACACAGAGGACGATGTGTAGGGGGAGAGCCCAGCGAAAAGCACCTGAGACTCTTCAGGAGCCTCCAAGACAATTTGGAGGGCTGTGTGAACAGGTGGGTGCAAGGCGAATGCAAGTGATTTATTAAAGTGAATACAATCAGTTTTGAAGCCATAGCTGATGAGGTCTAGGCCCAAGCTCGTTACCTGTGCTGAATAACACATCATCCTAAAACTTAGTGGCACAAAACAACTGCTTGCTGTTGCTTATATATTCTATGGATCAGGAGTTCAGAGAGCATGCATTAGAGACGGTTTGCCCCTGCTCCATGTTGTCTGGGGTCTCAGCTGGGAAAAGTCAGCAGTTGATGGTGACTTGATACTAGGGGCTGAAATCATCCATAAGTGCCTTCACTCACGTGTCTGGCTGTCAATGTTGGTTGTCCTGCAAAAGGACAAAAAATACCCAGGTGATCATGCACCTGTGGAACATATAGACAGATGGCAGAGTTGACCAAAAAGGGGCTTAGGACCTCGTTTGTGGAAGGTACCAGGATGAGGACAGGTGAGTAGGATGGATGGCCACATCCAGACTCCAAATGGCCTTGACATGATGCATGCAGGTGCCAAAAGCTGGCAGATAAACTGTCTTGCTCCTCTTCCTGGGGTTCCCATCTTTACTCAGGTCTATTGGTAAAAAAGCCTCCGTGTCAAGCAGGACATGGTCTGAGTGCTTTGGAAATAGTTATACGAATGGAGATGAAATCATAGTCACTAGATCACAGTATGCTATTGCTGGAAGGAGTTTTGGAAACTATCTAGATCAGTAATTTTTAACAACTAAAAACAATTTTTTTTTCATACAAATCATATGGTTCATCAGACCCAATGTTTGGAGCAGATAAAAGCGCAGCTGATTAGACGGAAGCAGGAGTCCAGTCAAGCTCCCACTGGTCACCTGTGTGAGCCCTGGGGATCTTTTTGATAAGGAGGACATTGAGTCCCAGAGAAGTGAAATGACTTACCCAAAGCCACCCAACAGGTTTTTGATGGAGATGAGAATGGGACTCTGGATTCTGACTCTCAGATGAGGGCTGTATCTACTTTTTACTCTAACATTTTTGATTTATGTCACATAAATTGCATACTCATTGTAGAAAACCTAAAAACATACAGGCACATACAAGAAAATGAAAATCATTTTTAATTCCATGGCCAAGGAATAACCATTTTTAACATTTTCATGTATATCACTTCAGTATTTATCTGTGTGTATATACACAAAGACTTGAGCTATTTCAAAGTTGAGCTATTTCCAGATGAGCTATTTCAAATCCTGAAAGATGATGCTGTGAAAGTCCTGCACTCAGTATACCAGCAAATCTGGAAGTTCAGCAGTGGCCACAGGACGGGAAAAGGTCAGTTTTCATTCCAATCCCAAAGAAAGGAAATGCCGAAGAATGTTCAAACAACCGCACAACTGCACTCATCTCACATGATAGCAATGTAATGCTCAAAATTCTCCAAGCCAGACTTCAACAGTACATGAACCATGAATGTCCAGATGTTCAGGCTGGATTTAGAAAAGGCAGAGGAACCAGAGATCAAATGGCCAACATCTGCTGGATCATTGAAAAAGCAAGAGAGTTCCAGAAAAACACCTATTTCTGCTTTATTGACTGTGCCAAAGCCTTTGATGTGTAGATTACACAAACTGTGGAAAATTCTGAAAGAGATGGGAATACCAGACAACCTGACCTACCTCCTGAGAATCCTGTATGCAGGTCAAGAAGCAACAGTTAGAAATGAACATGGAACAACAGACTGGTTCCAAGTAGGAAAAGGAGTACGTCAAGGCTGTATATTGTCACCCTGCTTATTTAACTTATGTGCAGAGTACATCATGTGAAATGCTGGGCTGGATGAAGCACAAGCTGGAATCAAGATTGTGGGGAGAAATATCAATAACCTCAGATATGTAGCTGACACCACCCTTATGGCAGAAAGTGAAGAAGAACTAAAGAGCCTCTTGATGAAAGTGAAAAAGGAGAGTGCAAAAGTTGGCTTAAAACTCAGCATTCAGAAAACTAAGATCATGGCATCTGGTCCCATCACTTCATGGCAAGTAGATGGGGAAACAATTGAAATAGTGAGAGACTTTATTTTGGGGGGGCTCCAAAATCACTGCAGATGGTGATTGAAGCCATGAAATTAAAAGACGCTTACTCCTTGGAAGAAAAGCTATGACCAACCTAGACAGCATATTAAAAAGCAGAGACATTACTTTGCTAACAAAGGTTTGTCTAGCCAAAGCTATGGTTTGTCCAGTAGTCATGTATGGATGTGAGTTGGACTATAAAGAAAGCTGAGTGCCAAAGAATTGATGCTTTTGAACTGTGGTGTTGGAGAAGACTCTTGAGAGTCCCTTGGACTGCAAGGAGATCCAACCAGTCCATCCTAAAGGAAATCTGTCTTGAACATTCATTGGAAGGACTGATGCTGAAGCTGAAACTCCAATATTTTGGCCATCTGATGCAAAGAACTGACTCATTTGAAAAGACCCTGATGCTGGGAAAGATTGAAGGTGGGAGGAGAAGGGGACAACAGAGGAGGAGATGGTTGGATGGCATCACTGACTCAATGGACATGAGTTTGCGTAGGCTCCAGGAATTGGTGATGGATGGGGAAGCTTGACATGCTGCAGTCCATGGAGTCCCAAAGAGTCAGACATGAGTGAGCGACTGAACTGACCTGATATACACACAAGGTAACCTAAAATAAACACTGTTTCATAGCCTGATTTTTTTTCTCTTCATAATTTCATGTGAAGATTTCCCATGTTATTAATCTTTTATAATGTCATTTTAATGGTTGCATAGCATTCAATCATAAAATGTTACCACAATTTATTTAATGGATCTCTTGTTATATTTTTTCTATTTCTTATCATTTTTCCCTCTTACAACTATAAATTAAATTGTGATAAACATCCTTGAATATGTATCTTCATACACATCTGAATTAATTTGATTATAAATTTCTAATTTATAATACATTGCTAGGAGTACATTTTTGGGTGAACATGTATATGTGCTTGGGCTTCCCAGGTGGCTCAGTGGGTAAGGAATCTGCCTGCAGTGTAGGAGACACAGGAGATGTGGGTTCAATTCCTGTGTTGGGAAGATCCCCTAGAGGAGGGCATGGCAACCGACTCCAGTATTCTTGCCTGGAGAATCCAATGGACAGAGGAGCCTGGTGGGCTACTGTCCACAGGGTCGCAAAGAGTTGGGCATAACTGAAGTGACTGAGCATGCATGTGCGTATATGTCCTTATAAAGTCTTTTGATATCTTCTGCCAAATATTGGCTGGATTCCTTCTCTATAGCACCATCATGCCTCTTCCTAGGAGACCACTCTGTGGCAGGGTAGTGATGTTCACCCTTGGGAGGAGTGATATTCATTGCTTTGTGTTCTCTTTATAAGATAAAACCATAGCAACATTGACCTGGAAAGAACTTTAGAAGCTGGATGGACCATCTCTCTCCTTATTATAACTAATACAATCTAACCTGGGAGTAAGTGAAGAGAAAATTTCAAAATGCTGACATTCCAGGGTCAATTACAAAAGTGATATGACTAACTTGTAAACAAATAATTATCAGAATTTCTTGCTTTAGCCTAAGCTTGAATTTAGGCATATTTGGTTGTGTTCAGAGGACTGGTAGGATGTGTGTGCCAAGGGTGTGAACCTAAGGAAATATAGGTGATTCAAGGACTTTGGAAGGAATGGAAGATTCTGAATATAAGTATGATTGTCTCCAAGCTTGTGTTCATTCTTTTGTTTGTTTTTCTTTCTTCTTTTTCTTGCTACTATAACAAATTACCACATATTTAAGGGACTTACAACAACAGAACTGTACTCTTACATTTCTGGAGGCCAGAAAGTTGAAATTAGCCTAATGAGGCTAAAATCAAGATGTAGCTATGGCTGGTTCCTTCTAGAGGTTCTGGGGGAAATTCTTTCTTTCTTTTTTTTGCCTCTTCCAGCTTTTGGTGGCTGTAGCATTCCTTGGTTTGTGGCCACATCACTCCAATGTCTGCTTCCATTGTCACATCACCTTCTCCTCCTCCCCTGTCATCAAATCTCCTTCTGTGCCGTGCCTTTTCCAAATCAACCTTCCAGAGACACAGGTGACTATATTTAGAGCCAAAAATAACCTAGAATAATGTCCCATCTCAAAATCCTGCAGTCTCTTTTGCCAGATATGGTAAATTCTCAGGATCCAAGAACTAGGGTCTGGGGGTTATCTGGGGATCAGATCAGATCAGTCACTCAGTTGTGTCCGACTCTTTGCGACCCCATGAATCGCAGCATGCCAGGCCTCCCTGTCCATCACCAACTCCCGGAGTTCACCCAGACTCACATCCATCGAGTCAGTGATACCATCCAGCCATCTCACCCTCTGTCGTCCTCTTTTCTTCCTGCCCCGAATCCCTCCCAGCATCAGAGTCTTTTCCAATGAGTCAATTCTTCACATGAGGTGGCCTAAGTATTGGAGTTTCAGCTTTAGCATCATTCCTTCCAAAGAAATCCCAGGACTGATCTCCTTGAGAATGGACTGGTTGGATCTCCTTGCAGTCCAAAGGACTCTCAAGAGTCTTCTCCAACACCACAGTTCAAAAGCATCAATTCTTCCGCGCTCAGCCTTCTTCACAGTCCAACTCTCACATCCATACATGACCACAGGAAAAACCATAGCCTTGACTAGACGAACCTTTGTTGGCAAGTAATGAGGAGGGTTATTGCCTGACCTACAACAAGGCTCAGCTGAAAGAATGCATACCTAAATGGGAGAGTACACTATAAAAACCTATTTCATCCAAGTTTAGGCAGCTTCAGACTAGCTTAGGCAACCAGGTGCAAAGGCAGGGCAGCAGCAATAGTGAGCCCCCAAAGTCATTCATCAGAGTCACTGATGCCCACAATATAAGCACTGTTGTCTCAAATATCGGGGCCCTTGGCCTTGGACTCATTATTACCTGAGCTGGGAGGACACTAGTAGAAGCATGTGCCTTTATGGCAGTCCCTTGGCTTGGGCTAGCTGCTGCTCTTGTTATCACTAAAGAAATCTGGAGCAAAAAAGACAAAAAACTTTTGGAAATGTAGCATGAGGTCTAATTTTCAGAGCTGACAAGGATTATAGCTACAACAACCATTTGAAGATTTGAAAGGGGACAAATTTCCCACAGAATAAGTGTGGTGAGGTCAAGACAGAAGAATTCGGAGCTGAGTTTCTAACTGTCTGCCTTTCACATCTGGTGACTGATGGGCCTGGGAAAATAGGTTATACAAACATACCAGAGCTTGTGTGTCTATGGAGACTGCTCAAAGTAGAACATCTGTAAGACTGCTGATGATCCAGATGTGGCCACAGCTTAACACTTTGGTCACTCCTTCTTGGGAGCTTCTTCAGGACCTTTGGCTCATCCTTTATAATATTCCCATTGATTATAAATTTTCATGACTACGTAAGAGAGGAATTGACTTTTTAAAAATCCAAAGCTCTTTCAAAAACAAGTTTATTGAATAAAGCATTTGACCAGATAAAAACCTTTTTTCTTTTTTTCTCTTTGGTTAAAATCATTGTGGCTTTAAAGCAGGGGTAGGAAAACTGTGGCCTATGGGCCAAATATGATCTGCTGCCTGTTTTTATAAATAAAGTTTTATTGGTACACAGTCAAGCTCATTCATTTACATATTATCTATGGCTGCTTTCAGAGAAGGAAATGGCAACCCATTCCACTATTCTTACCTGGAGAATCCCATGGACAGAGGAACCTGGAGGGGTACAGACCATGGCGCAACAAGGAGTTGGACACAACTGAGTGACTAACACACACAGCTACTTTCAGTTAGTACAGCAGAGTTGAATGTTGCAAAAGTGACTGTAGGGCCTGTAGGGCCTAAAATATCATCTCATTCTTTGCAGAAAAGTCTAACAAATCCATGCTCTGCAGCCACATACTATCTGCATGGCTGTTGCTCCTTTTCTTTCTTCCTTATTTTTTTTCCCTTCCTTACTTTTACATTCTTTAAAAAGGTAAACACCATTCTTTGCTCCAGATCCATGCAAAAACAGATTTCTGACCACAATTTGCCAACCCCTGCTGTAAAATATTGATTCTAACTGCATTACTTGCTGCTGCTGCTAAGTCACTTCAGTCGTGTCCGACTCTGCGACCCCATAGGCAGCCCACCAGGTTCCCCCATCCCTGGGATTCTCCAGGCAAGAACACTGGAGTGGGTTGCCATTTCCTTCTCCAATGCATGAAAGTGAAAAGTAAAAGTGAAGTCGCTCAGTCATGTCCGACTCTTATCGACCCCATGGACTGAAGCCAACCAGGCTCCTCTGTCCATGGGATTTTCCAGATAAGAGTACTGGAGTGGGTAGCCATTGCCTTCTCCAAACTACATTACTTAAGACTATTTTAATTATAAGTAATAGCAAACCAGTTCTAACTGTTGCTTCTTGACCTGCATACAGACTTCTCAGGAGGTAGGTCAGGTGGTCTGGTATTCCCATCTCTTTCAGAATTTTCCACAGTTTGTTGTGATCCACACAGTCAAAGGTTTTGGCATAGTCGATAAAGCAGAAATAGATGTTTTTCTGGAACTCTCTTGCTTTTTCAATGACCCAGCAGATGTTGGCAATTTGATCTCTGGTTCCTCTGCCTTTTATAATCCAGCTTGGACATCTGGACATTCATGGTTCATGTACTGTTGAAGCCTGGCTTGGAGAATTTTGAGCATTACTTTGCTAGCGTGTAAGATGAGTGCAATTGTGCAGTAGTTTGAACATTCTTTGGCATTGCCTTTCTTTGGGATTGGAATGAAAACTGACCTTTTCCAGTCCTGTGGTCACTGCTGAGTTTTCCAAATTTGCTGGCATATTGAGTGCAGCACTATCACAACATCATCTTTTAGGATTTGAAATAGCTCAATTGAAATTCCATCACCTTCACTAGCTTTGTTCATAGAGATGCTTCCTAAGGCCTGCTTGACTTCCCATTCCAGGATGTCTGGCTCTAGGTGAGTGATTACACCATCATGGTTGTCTGGGTCATGAAGACCTTTTTGGATAGTTCTTCTGTGTATTCTTGCCACCTCTTCTTAATATCTTCTGCTTCTGTTAGGTCCATACAATTCCTGTCCTTTATTTGCATGAAATGTTCCCTTGGTATCTCTAATTTTCTTGAAGAGATCTCTAGTCTTTCCCATTCTATTGTTTTCCTCTATTTCTTTGCACCAATCACCGAGGAAGGCTTCTTATCTCTCCCTGCTATTCTTTGGAACTCTGCATTCAAATGGGTATATCTTTATTTTTCTCCTTTGCCTTTCACTTCTCTTCTTTTCACAGCTATTTGTAAGACCTCCTCAGACAACAGTTTTGCCTTTTTGCATTTCTTTTTCTTGGAGATGGTCTTGATCACTGCTTCCTGTACAATGTCACAAACCTCCGTCCATAGTTCTTCAGACACTCTGTCTATCAGATCTAATCCCTTGAATCTATTTGTCACTTCCACTGTATATCATAAGGGATTTGACTTAGGTCATACATGAGAAATCTGTATGCAGATCAAGAAGCAACAGTTAGAACTGTACATGGAACAACAAACTGATTCCAAATCAGGAATGGAGTACATCAAGGCTGTATATTGTCACCCTGCTTATTTAACTTATATGCAGAGTACATCATGTGAAATGCTGGGCTGGATGAAGCACAAGCTGGAATCAAGATTGCTGGGAGAAATATCAATAATCTCATATATGTAGATGACACCACACTTATGGCAAAAAGGGAAGAAGAACTAAACCTCTTGATGAAAGTGAAAGAAGAGAGTGAAAAAGTTGGCTTAAAACTCAACATCCAAAAAACTAAGATCATGGCATCCAGTCCCATCACTTCATGGCAAACAGATGGGGTAACAATGGAAACAGTGAGAGACTTTATTTTTGGGGGCTCCAAAATCACTGCAGATGGTGACTGCAGCCATGAAATTAAAAGACGCTTGTTCCTTGGAAGAAAACCTATGACCAATTTAGACAGCATATTAAAAAGCAGAGACATTACTTTGCTAACAAAGGTCTGTCTAGCCAAACCTATGGTTTTTCCAGTAGTCATATATGGTTGTGAGAGTTGGAGTATAAAGAAAGCTGAGTGCTGGAGAATTGATGCTTTTGAACTGTGGTATTGGAGAAGGTTCTTGAGAGTCCTTCTCCAATGGACTGTAAGGAGATCCAACCAGTCCATCCTAAAGGAAATCAGTCTTGTATATTCATTGGAAGGACTGATGCTGAAGCTGAAATTCCAGTATTTTGGCCACCTGAGGTGAAGAACTTACTCATTGAAAAAGACCTGATGTTGGGAAACAGTAAAGGCAGGAGGAGAAGGGGATGACAGAGGAGGAGATGGTTGGATGGTATCACCGACTCAATGGACATGAGTTTGAGTAAGCTCCAGGAGTTGGTGATGGCCAGGGAAGCCTGGTGTGCTGTAGTCCGTGGGGTTGCAAAGAGTTGGACAGGACTGAGTGACTAAACTGAACTGAATAGCAAACTTGGGGCTTTCCTAGCGGCTCAGTGGTAGAGAATTCACCTGCAATGGAGGAGAAGAGGGTTTAATCCGTGGGTCAGAAAGATCCCCTGGAGGAGGGTAACCCACTCAATTATCCTTGCCTGGAGAATCCTGTGGCCTGAGGGGCCTGGCAGGTTATAGTCCATAGGGTTGTGAAGAGTCAGACGTGACTGAAGCACACACAGATGCATTATAAAACTTAAAACCAAAATGCTTTAAGCAGAGAGAAAAAGGATTTTACTGGATCACATCACTGGAAACTCCAAGAGAATCTCTAATGTAGGTTGATGCAGAAGCTTGGAACTTCATTCCCAGGGACTCTGTATCTCTGTGCTTCTCTCAGCTCTACAATCTTCAGTGCGTGGGTTTTGTCCCCATGTGGCTCCACTCATTGTAGCAGAAATATACAATTCCAATCACCACATCTTTGTACCACATCACACAAAGAAAACTGTCCCAGTAGCTTTCTTGGAGAGTAAAAAGCTTTTTATTAACAGCTCCCAGCAACCATCTCATATCTCATTGGCTCATATTGGGTGAGGTGCCCATCTTTGAACCAATAACTATAGTACAGGAATAGACTTCTCTTGCTGTCGCAGATTAATTTCACCTAAATATTATAGCCAATGGGAAAAGATTGGTTTTCCCAATGCCCTTTGCTATGTAAGGAGTGACCTATGGAGCAGCAACTTCTACCTTCAAGGAGAAATATGGGTCTCGGGTCTCAACCAGTACTTACAGAATCAGAATTCGTGTTTGCACAAGACCCCCTAGATGACTCATCTGCACATTCAAGTCTGAGAAGCATTGACTGTTCTAAGAAAGGCGAACAGATGCTGAGCAGTCACAACAGGTGACTGCTACACAAATTTCCCTGTGATGGTGTTAAATTGATTCTGACAGCATTTTCTATTGAGGAGATAGCAAAATGAGTGGAGCAGTTATCATTTATCAGTTTGAATGTTTTCAGTGACAAATAAGAAATCTCCAACTCAACAGGCTTAAAGAATAAGGGAAAATATATTACCTTCTAGAACAAAATGCTATAAAGTAGGATGGCTTTTGGGCTTGTTGTTTCTTTTAAAATCATTCATTGAAAATTCCCAATGGGCCTTCCCTCACATTTCATTGACCAGGACTAGTGACCATGCCCACATCTAAACCAAGAAAAATGCTATCTCCATCACTGGTCTGGGCAACTCAGGATGTATCTGTGACTCATCAGGGGAAGGCGAATGCCAAAACCAAGTCAGGTCCCAGGCAGCAAGGAAGAAAAGTCACTGATACCCAGGGATTAGCTACATCTTTAATGTGTTTGTGGAACTTCCTAAGATTGCTACTAAGGACTTCCTTGTGGCTCAGCAGTAAAGATTCTGCCTACAGTGCAGGAGACGTGGATTCGATCCTTGTGTTGGGAAGATCCTCTGGAGCAGGAAATGGCAATTCACTCCAATATTCTTGCCTGGGAAATCCCATGGACAGAGGAGCCTGGTGAGCTACAGTCCACAGGGTTGCAAAGAGTCAGACGTGACTTATCGACTAAACAACAATAATAATGTCAGTACTCATGTCAATATGCTTGGTTTCTTTTTAATCAGTTGTTATTTTAAAGCTCTACCTTAAAATAATTCACTGTATGTATTCATGTATCTTGCTTTATAAAATGAAGTGAGGAAAGTGTTTACTAAGAAAAGGACCAAGAACAGCAAGAAAGAATTTTCATATTCAGACTTCTGATTGAATGTGACAAAAGGCAAGATAAATAAAAAAGACACTTGACAGAATCCTTTATATTTATAAAAAAGGTCTTATTTATTTTGTATTTGAGCAGCACAACTTCCTTTTCCAAAGCCCACAGCTGGGGGTCAGACTGTCTGTATCAACCAGGATCACTAGACTTTCTGGCACTGTGATACTTAAGCCCTGGGGTACGCATTTAAATTGTCATTTTGGTCTGTCTCACATTGACAGTCTTTGGCAAGGAGAGAAAAATAGAGTATGTGGTTGGTGTGAACAAGGAAAACCAGATGTATTTGCCAGCCACACAACAAAGCTAGAAGTTTTTTCACACTTAAGACTTGTTTTCCTTCATTAAGGCAAAATACCAAATTAATTCACAGTTTCCTAAGAACAAGGACCAGCCCTGGCATGAATTAGAAGGCAGTTAATTACACGCAGTGCTACGTCAATCCTCTATTGATGATATGAGTGTTTGTTAGGAAAAGGTGGACAATCTTGAGACCCTCACCCCACCCCCAGGGGGCTGCAACCAGTGACTAGCGAGCCTCTCTTCTGAGTTCTGTGTAATAACTGGGCTCTCCAGCTGCTCTCGCTCTCCACCCCGTCTTGTGGCCGCAGTAGGTGGTTTTGCACAGGCTTTATTTGGTTACTGAATGGATGGTCTCCTCGTGATTTCTTTTGTTCCCATTTTATTAGCAATCTTCCTGGGCAGAGGAATTTTGGACAAGTAAAGATGCTGGAAGGCAGTTATATTATAGATTTCACAGGCTTCAGAATGGCCATGCTGGCACTGCACCAGTCTCCAGTTGATTTTACCCTTCAAGCCTGGCTGTTTTTGAACATTCTTCTTGGATTTTACAATAGAAAGAGCATTTACTACAATTGAGGATCTTACAGAGCCAAGTCCTAAATCGAGTCCTTTAGATGCGATAGCTCATTTAGTGCTCTCGATTGTCCTTCTCAATTGACAGTGTCAGCTCCATTTAAAATATGAGCCTCTGAGGCTCAGACTTGTTCCTGGTCACACAGCAAGTAGGTGGGAAATCCAGAGTTAAAATCCAGCTTTAATTTACACTAAAGTCTACGCTCTTTACAGTCCAAGGCTCCACCCTGTTCTTTGGGGTTTTTTAAATGACATATTTGCATCCTCCTAAGGAGCCAGGGTTTTGAAGAGAGAGGGAACCCAGCATGGAGGCTGAAGGCATGGAAACCACAGGCTCATACGGTGGTTGTCCCAGCAGCAAAACAGGAAGGAGACCTCACTTCTGTGCTCAAGCCCTCACGTTATCATTTGAGGTGTGTTCCTGTTCCTCCAGGTTGGAGACATTCATCACTGTATTCCCAGAACCTAATAGCATCTAACTCAGACAACAAAAGTACCAAATGCATTTGAATGGCTGGAGGGGAGGTGGTGAGGTGGCCAGGGTTGGGGATGGGGAGAGATCACAGGAAAGGAGTAGCCTCACTTTTTTTTTTTAAAGTAGTCACAGCATATTATTCTCAGTTTGAAACCCAAATTGTAAATTGTTGCTATGACATTGGGCACGAAACTAAACATCTCTGAATTTTAAAAATAATAGTATCAACTCTATAGTTTTTTTTAGAGGATTATATAAAATGAGAGAAAAAAAATATGCAGAGTTTAGCTTGGTCTCTGGATGGGGCAGGCTTTAGATAAATGGTAGCTCTTATTAACATCAATCACCATTTTTATCATTATCAACATCAAAATGGTATTTTGCCAATGTTGGGAATAGTAGTCTTAGGTTTGTTTATAATTGAGTGAGGTCCTTGGCTGCCTGGCTGAAGGAATCTTGGTCTATTTTTTTTCTTCTTTGTTTGTTTATTTAACAGTAAATCCTTTTTGTTTATCTATTTTAAATATAGCAGTGTGTACATATCAATCTCAAACTCCAGTTTATTATTCCCTCCCCACCCTTCCCCCCGGTACTGGTCTGTTTTCTTATAGCAAGAATCCTTGTGAAAGGAGTTTCTGGTCACTTGGCCACATTGCTCTTCAGAGAGCAGGCCTGGAATTCTGACCCTGGCAGGCAGGGCTTCCATGGTTTTCTATTTTCCATAGCAATTGCTTTTTTCACAGTTCTGTCACCTGGGGGTTGACTGCTCTCCCTTTCTTGACCTACCAAAGCACCATCATTTCAAGAAACAAACATTGGAATATTTGCCTCCTAGGTAATATGGAGACCAACTAGTGTTTTCCCCAATGAGTATTTTAAAACTAGAGATTTGTACGGCTCATTCAGAACCGTTTTACCAGAAGAGGCAGCCGCAGGGAAAATGACTTAAAAGGACATGTGAAAGATGGACTCAGCCTGTCTTCGTGGTAACAGAAATATTGCTGTTATTAATATCATGCACTTAGAGAGTTCTGCTTTCCCAAGGAGCTCAAAGCATCACACATATATTATCTTATTTCTCCTTGCCACATGAAAAGGAGGTAAAAGACAGGAATAGGCAATCTTCAGCGAAAGAGCACTGTTTACTGAAGTACATTTGGGTAGAACAAGAACCAGACCAAATCATCCCTGTCTGGTGGGAAGAGAACTAATGAGTCATAGTCCCAGGAGCCTCTGACTTCTGATTACAGAATCCAGGGGGTCAGGGGCTAGGTAAGAGCTCCCTTTGAGTGAAACATGCACCCACACCTTAGAAGAAAGGCAGTGTGGTGAGTCTCTGAGCCACTCAGCAGCCTTCAGCATCTGGGGGTGCCACTTCCCCTTGGAGCTGTGGATGGTCAGGTGTGTCCAGCGTCTTCCCCTTGGCATCTCGTTGATCTTGGCTGTTGAACTCGAGGGATGTTTGCGGAATTCTGAAGGTAGAGTCTAGCAGAGTTCCCCATTACCCAGGACCTCTCCCTCTGAAAGATATTAGGATTATGCCTCAGAAGATGCACCAGACTGGGGTCTCCCACTGCCCCCCAAGCCTTGGGAGATCCTCTGCAGAGTTGTTTGCCCAAGAAGCTATCCATGAGTTCAGGCATTTACTTCATGCTCCACACCCTCAGTTTTAGTTCTAGTCCAGAGCATGTCAGACTTTAGTTCATCTTAACTGAAATTAGACTCAGTAAAATAGCTAGCGATTAAAGGCTACGGGCCCACATTTAGATCGCTGTTGTTTTGCATCTGAACTGGAGCTTAATGGGCTTCCCAGGTGGTGCTAGTGGTAAAGAACTCCCATTTTCCTTCCCTGGGTTGGGAAGATGCCCTGGAGGATGAAACGGCAACCCACTTTAGTATTCTTGCCTGGAGGATCTGGACAGAGGAGCCTGGCAGGCTACAGTCTATGGGGTCAAGAAGAATAAGACATTGTAGATGGTGGGAACTTTGGATAAAGCTTGAGGCATTTGGGGCCGAGTAGATGCTTTTGAACCGTGGTGTTGGAGAAGACTCTTGAAAGTCCCTCGGACTGCAAGGAGATCCAACCAGTCCATTCTGAAGGAGATCAGCCCTGGGATTTCTTTGGAAGGATTGATGCTAAAGCTGAAGCTCCAGTACTTTGGCCACCTCATGCGAAGAGTTGACTCATTGGAAAAGACTCTGATGCTGGGAGGGATTGGGGGCAGGAGGAGAAGGGGATGACAGAGGATGAGATGGCTGGATGGCATCACCGACTCGATGGACGTGGGTCTGAGTGAACTCCGGGAGTTGGTGATGGACAAGGAGGCCTGGTGTGCTGCGCTTCATGGGGTCGCAAAGAGTTGGACACGACTGAGCGACTGAACTGAACTGAACTGAACTGAGAACCACTCATTGCTCAGTGCTGTATGGTGAGGACATCTATAGATGTCAGGTTCTGACAGACCGGAATTTCAAATCCAAGATCCATGTACTTATCCACATGATTCTGGAAACTTCTCTCATCTTTCTAAATCTCAATTTTCCTTTCTGTAAAATAAAAATCACCACATGGATTGAGATGGGGTGGTAATGAGGCATGCACTCTCCTTCCTGAAGAAGAGTTCTAGGTAAGACAGTGGAGATCTTTATCTCCCTGTTTCCTCAATTACAGATAACTTGGGGGCTTCCATGGTGGCTCAGCAGTAAAGAATCTGCCTGCAATGCTGGAGATGCAGGAGGCATCTATTAGATCCCTGGGTCAGGAAGATCCCCTGGAGGAGGGCATGGCAGCCCACTCCAGTATTTTTGCCTGGAAAATCCCATGGACAGAGAAGACTGGTGGGCTACAGTCTATAGGGTTGCAAAGAGTTGGACATGACTGAGGTGACTCGGCACACATGCACGCAGGTAGCTTGGGACCCTTAATGTTTCTAGGAAATGGCAAAATTGGGTCTATCCCTTAGGAAACTCCAGGAAAATGCTAGTATTTCATAACTATTTATTACAGAAGTTTGTTTTTTTTTAATTTGTTTTTTCAGTCAGTGGAAGAACAAGTAGTTAGTGAACTTTGGGCACCAGGCTAATACTGCAGACACCATGACGGAAAAGGAGAAAATCTCTACCCCAAGGAGTGGTGGCTGTTGTGTTCGGTTGATTTTTCTGCCCCAGTTGGTGATATAAAAGCCCCAGGTGGCCTGAGTTGGGTTGCTGTCTGTAGAGCAGGAAAAGGAAACAGTAAACATTCTGCTGAGTTGATGTAGCCCAGGGATTCAGCAATTTCAACCACACCAATTACAGCATTTTCTGTCAGGATTGACCTTTAAGGAGATTGCCTCAATTATAAAAGGTCACCATCTCCTGGCTCTGGCACAAGCAAGTCCTGAGCTAGGTGGTAAAATATCACCAAATAACCCCATGGAAATTCTTTGCCTCTTCTCTCCAGCAGCGACTCGAGGCTATCAGACACCTTTACAAAAAAAAAATGGTTAAATAGCTCTAAGATGCAAGGTGTGAGCTGGAAAAATTAAGCACTTACATCTTAATATGGGTAAGTTGTGTGGGCTTTTTCATTCACAATTCAGAATCAATTTTTATAGCTAGTTAGTGGTTACTTCTAAATGAATCAATTCTAAGGGCCATATTTTTCTCCACACAAAAAAGTTAAGGTATCAGACTACATCTAGCTCCAAGAAGTGGATTAACATAGATACTCCTAGAAGACACAGCCTTTCCTAAAAACCAACAAAAGGGCATTAAATTAAGGGGTTATTTTCCCACCTCTACTTTTAACATACATTGGGTATTGCTGCTAAGTCGCTTCAGTCGTGTCCGACTCTATATGACCCCATAGAGCCCATGAGCCCACCAGGCTCCCCCATCCCTGGGATTCTCCAGGCAAGAACACTGGAGTGGGTTGCCATTTCCTTCTCCAACATTGGGTATTAGGACTTGCTTATTCCTTAATGCACAGCAATATTAACTAAAATGCACAAACAGAACAATGGCTAGACAGTGTGAACTTGTTTAAAGACAGATGGGCACTGAGCCCTCTTCCCTGCAATTCCTTCCCTGTCCCCTCCCCTACCACCCACCACGCAGTGAACAGTCAGCTTGGTTTCCTAGACTCCTTTACAATTCCACTCCCCAAATACACGATGTGTGAAGCGGCGTGATATATAACTGTATGATCTTAATTACATAAAAGTGAATGCTTAGTTGTGAAAATACACAAATGAGACCTAGAAGGACACAACAAATGGTAAACTGCTTGTGATTATGAATGACTTTTTTCTTTGCCTCTTGTGTTTTTCTGGTTTCCTATTATGCATGTGTTGACTTTTAAGAAATAAATGTTATTTTAAAACCCTTTAAAAAAAAGGTATATTAATTCCTGCAGGTAGGAGAGAAAGTGGGCAAGGATGTTCTATATCAAGTTCCTGTTTTTCATCTTGGTGCCTTGACACAAACTGCAATAAGAGGAATTACATTCTCTAGCATTACTGTGGAGAAGGCAACGGCACCCCACTCCAGTACTCTTGCCTGGAAAATCCCATGGACGGAGGAGCCTGGTGGGCTGCAGTCCGTGGGGTCGCTACAAGTCGGACACGACTGAGCGGCTTCACTTTCACTTTTCACTTTCATGCATTGGAGAAGGAAATGGCAACCTGCTCCAGTGTTCTTGCCTGGAGAATCCCAGGGATGGGCGAGCCTGGTGGACTGCCGTCTATGGGGTCGCACAGAGTCAGACACGACTGAAGCGACTTAGCAGCAGCATCAGCAGCAGCAGCAGTGCTGTAAGGATGACAGTGTCTCTGGATGGACCTAGAGACCATTCCCTGTCATGAAGCTACATCTTTGTGGGCTATAAGACTCCATCTCCCTACACCCAAGAAGTAGAAGACAGACTGGGTTAAGTGTTCTCTTCAGAGGGAAAAGACAAGGGAGAAGAGTTCAAAGAGAACAGTAAGTGGAGTCAGACCCACAGTGATCCTTGGGATTGGCTTCCCACCTGCACAGCTTCCTCTATGAATCAGATCCAACCCTGTCATTACACCAGTTCCAGAAAAATGTCCTTTGTGTCACTGGACAGGATAACTGGTTTATTCTCAAGCCAGAGGCACAAAATCAGACTGGAAACTAATTCTGAAGCACATTCTCACATAGCTTGGATTTCCTGGTCAGGGAGGGGTCTGGAATGTCTAACTCTTGGGCCTTAAATGCATTTAGTATCTATTTTTGGCGGCGCTGGGTCGTCGTTGCTGTGCTCTGGCTTTGTCTAGTTGCAGCACTTGGGATCTGGAGCACGTGGGCTTCAGTAGCTGTGGCACATGGGCCCCGTTGCCCAAAGGCATGTGGAATCTTCCCGGACCAGGGATCGAACCCATGTCCCCCCACCCCCCACCCCCACCACCACACTGGCAGGCAGATTTTCAACCACTGGACCACCAGGAAAGTCTGTTTAAATTGTTTTTTGAACTCTAGTTGTCAGCAGAAGATCTTTTTCCCTTGTAGGTATAAAATTAAAAATTTCTGAAACGTGTGGAGGTCTCCTCTTCAGTTTTGCTGTTCTGAAGTCTCAAGTCTGTGTCTAGATGAATGTTCCTATGCATTATTTGGAGTCACTATTTGGTGTACGCTTTCAGTTGAAGATCTCAGTATTTTTGGCTCCAAGAGAAAGAATATGACTGACATCAGTCTTCTCAAAAGCAGTTTAAGATGCTAGAAAACAACAGCACAAGCAATATTACAGTTTTGAGTTAAGTAGTGTTTAACCTAGAATTGCTGCCCACTCAAGTGAGAGGTCAGAATGGAGACCTTTTAGTTATCAAAGACACAGAAAATGTACATCTCATGACTGGCGAGTTGGAAGTATCAGACTGAGGAAAGTAAGAGAGAAGGAGTGACTGAGCAGCAATCAGAGATTTGCCAAAATTAGGTTCAGTTCAGTTCAGTCGCTCAGTCATGTCCGACTCTTTGTGACCCCATGAATTGCAGCACGCCAGGCCTCCCTGTCCATCACCAACTCCCGGAGTTCACTCAAACTCACGTCCATCAAGTCGGTGATGCCATCCAGCCATCTCATCCTCTGTCATCCCCTTCTCCTCCTTCCCCCAATCCCTCCCAGCATCAGGGTCTTTTCCAGTGAGTCAACTCTTCGTATGAGGTGGCCAAGTACTGGAGTTTCAGCTTTAGCATCATTCCTTCCAAAGAACACCCACGGCTGATCTCCTTTAGAATGGACTGGTTGGATCTCCTTGCAGTCCAAGGGACTCTCAAGAGTCTTCTCCAACACCACAGTTCAAAAGCATCAATTCTTCAGTGCTCAGCTTTCTTCACAGTCCAACTCTCACATCCATACATGACCACTGGAAAAACCATAGCCTTGACTAGATGGACCTTTGTTGGCAAAGTAAGGTCTCTGCTTTTGAATATGCTATCTAGGTTGGTCATAACTTTCCTTCCAAGGAGTAAGTGTCTTTTAATTTCATGGCTGCAGTCACCATCTGCAGTGATTTTGGAGCCCCCAAAATAAAGTTTCCACTGTTTCCCCATCTATCTGCCATGAAGTGATGGGACCAGATGCCATGATCTTCGTTTTCTGAATGTTGAGCTTTAAGCCAACTTTTTCACTCTCCTCTTTCACTTTCATCAAGAGGCTTTTTAGTGCCTCTTCACTTCCTGCCATAAAGGTGGTGTCATCTGCATATCTGAGGTTATTGATATTTCTCCTGGCAATCTTGATTCCAGCTTGTGCTTCTTCCAGCGTTTCTCATGATGTACTCTGCATGTTACAACTTAGTTAATCATTCCCACTTCTGTAGAAGATTGACCACACAGCCTGTCTCACTGATGCCGCTGGCCCTGGACAATGGGCACTCACACTGCTAGTTTGGGGTCCACAGACACTAAACAACCTGTTTGATGCCACCAAATACACCATCCACCAGAGCAAATACTCTATGGTCTCTGTTTCTTTGAGTCACTAGTTCTCAATTCGAAGTCCTGAGTAGGAAAATCTGATGGTCAAATCCAAGGTAGCTTGTTCATGGCCACAGATGCAAAGGACATTAGGAAAGTGGATTTTATGCATTTTGAGTTTCCAATAGAGGATCATGGGCTTTGACACCCTTGCCCCGAAAGGCTCATCCAGTAAAAGTTCCCCACACAGAAAAAGAGAGTTCAGATTCTGAGTAGAAAAATTTACAGATGTCTTTATAAGACAACTTGGGCATAATTGTTGATATCATAAGGGCCAAAATGCAAACTAAAATGAAAAATAAAATTGGAAACTCCAGGAAAAATAAACAAAAGAAGCAAAATGGCCTATGAAGCAGAGTAGGGTGCTTGATTTTTATGTAATTGATTGAGTATAACATCATAAAGTGCTTTTAAACTCTGATGCTGGAAATTTTTCTACCAATGACTGAGGAGCATGAGGCCAGACCTGCAAAGAGGAAGCACAGTCCTAGCATGCTGTTCAATACAACAATGAACACAAGTCACGCAATCTTAACAAACAGGTTTCATTGTTTTATTAAATGTTTACATCGATTTGTGAGCTAAGTATGTTTGCTTGTGAATGAAAATGTAAACCACACTGGCAATGCCATCACGTAAGTGATGGAAGGCGAAATACAGGGAGGAGGGGAAAAGGCAGAGGAAAAAGTAGGACACAAATATCTTTATTTTACAAATAGGGTATCAAGAAATGTATTGAAAGTCAATGGGACAAGAAATAGAATAGCATATTTAAAGCTACAAAGAGAAATTTTAGACATTTAACTATCAAATGTTGGAAGCAGAAGAGGAGCAGGGGGCAGCACAAGTGACCCAGATCTTCATCTTTCACTTTTGAAAGTCAATAGAAAGCTTCTAAATTTAACAAATCAAGATATGGTATTACAAGCATCTTTCAAGAGGCACAGTGATAACTTCAGAATGACGGAAAACTGACTCGAGATCGCTTTCAAGGAAGGGGACTAAAGTAAAGAGATGAAAGATTTTCACCATTATCTCTTGAGTTGTTATTATGCCTATATATAACTTTGATAAACATTAAAAGTAAATAAGTAAGCATATTTGATTGAAAAATAACCAAAATGCACTTATTTATTTCCTTTGATGCATGAATAGAAGAAAAAGTGGACTTACAATATTAAAAATAGATTACAATATTAAAAATAGAACTAAGATTATTTAAAAATTAGTTTGTGACATTTCCTGTCTTTATTTTGTCATCTATACAACTAAAGAGCAATGATTCATTTTAATTTCACTGAACATTATTCCAATAAAGATGTTAAAGAAACATTTGAAATGTGCAGTATATGTGAGCTCAATGTGGAATATACAACAGGTTTTCACGTTCCTTTTGGCAAGTCTTGATTTGCATAGAGCTCTTTTCTTTTTCTGCTTTTGGTGTTGTTTTTTCCTGAATTTCAATTTTAGAAATCATCATCAGCAAAGATCTGCAACAGAAGACTGTATTTTCAAACTAAGTCTCTTACTTTGACAAAAATTGTTGAGTTTTGCAATTAATTCCCATCTGTAAATCAACTGGATGCATAAATGGCAGAACTTTGATAAGAGTGAACAAATACAATCATTAGTGAAATCCTAATACAAAACAATTGACTATGAATTTAGGTCAGTTTGTTTGCTTTGAAACACTCTTCCTCTGTACTATTTTATACTTGACTAGTCCTTATTCAATTTAAGTCTGAATTTGGCCATAAGGAGTTCATGATCTGAGCCACAGTCAGCTCCTGGTCTTGTTTTTGCTGACTGTATAGAGCTTCTCCATCTTTGGCTGCAAAGAATATAATCAATCTGATTTTGGTGTTGACCATCTGGTGATGTCCATGTGTAGAGTCTTCTCTTGTGTTGTTGGAAGGGGGTGTTTGTTATGACAAGTGCATTCTCTTGGCAAAACTCTGTTAGTCTTTTCCCTGCTTCATTCCATACTCCAAGGCCAAATTTGCCTGTTACTCCAGGTGTTTCTTGATTTCCTACTTTTGCATTCAAGTCCCCTATAATGAAAAGGAAATCTTTTTTGGGTGTTATTACTAAAAGGTCTTGTACGTCATGGAACAACAGACTGGTTCCAAATAGGAAAAGGAGTACGTCAAGGCTGTATATTGTTACCCTGCTTATTTAACTTCTATGCAGAGTACATCATGAGAAACGCTGGACTGGAAGAAACACAAGCTGGAATCAAGATTGCCAGGAGAAATACCAATAACCTCAGATATGCAGATGACACCACCCTTATGGCAGAAAGTGAAGAGGAACTAAAAAGCCTCTTGATGAAAGTGAAAGAGGAGAGTGAAAAAGTTGGCTTAAAGCTCAACATTCAGAAAACGAAGATCATGGCATCTGGTCCCATCACTTCATGGCAGATAGATGGGGAAACAGTGGCAGACTTTACTTTTGGGGGCTCCAAAATCACTGCAGATGGTGACTGCAGCCATGAAATTAAAAGACGCTTACTCCTTGGAAGAAAAGTTATGACCAACCTTGATAGCATATTCAAAAGCAGAGACATTACTTTGCCAATAAAGGTCTGTCTAGTCAAGGCTATGGTTTTTCCAGTGGTCATGTATGGATGTGAGAGTTGGACTGTGAAGAAAGCTGAGCGCCGAAGAATTGATGCTTTTGAACTGTGGTGTTGGAGAAGACTCTTGAGAGTCCCTTGGACTGCAAAGAGATCCAACCAGTTCATCCTAAAAGAGATCAGTCCTGGGTGTTCATTGGAAGGACTGATACTGAAGCTGAAACTCCAATACTTTGGCCACCTCATGCAAAGAGTTGACTCATTGGAAAAGACCCTGATGCTGGGAGGGATTGGGGGCAGGAGGGAAAGGGGACGACAGAGGATGAGATGGCTGGATGGCATCACTGACTCGATGGACTGAGTCTGAGTGAACTCCGGAAGTTGGTGATGGACAGGGAGGCCTGGCGTGCTGTGATTCATGGGGTTGCAAAGTGTCGGACATGACTGAGCGACTGAACTGAACTGAACTGAGTCCTTATTCTGTCTTGACACATTTTGTAATTGTTCCATAGGCAATTTGGAATCTTCATGTATAAAAAAATATTAACTTAAGAGATGTGAATGTGCAGGACATGGATAGCATCATTTGCCTAAAGTGTTAACACAGCATAGGAAACCCAACACTGTAAATGTTCTGAGATTTTGGAATAATAATATCTATGGCTAGAATATGAGGTAGGTGGCAGGACAGGGATGTGGAAGAGAGCAGTTCTGCGGAAAGTATGGGAGCAAAGCAGCATTCTGTCTCCAGAAGACATGAAAATCTGGGTTTCAGGCTAGTATCTCACTGAAGATTTCTTTTTTAAGTTTTTTTTTGATGTGGGCCATTTTTAAAGTCTTTATTGAATTTGTTACAATATTGCTTCTGTTTCTTCTTTTGGCTTTTTGGTCTTGAGGCATGTAGGATCTAAGCTCCTCAACCAGGGATCAAATCCACACTCCTTGCCCTGGGAAGCAAAGTCTTAACCAGTGGACTGCCAGGGAAGTCTCTCACTGAAGAATTTGATGATGGACAAAAGCAGAGAGGAAACAAAGTGATGTGCTGGGCACCTTCGCAATAAGAACTTCCAATGTGACAGGCAATGTAATTGGTCCACAGAGGGGGCCTCCTTATGTTTGCTGGGTGGACTTGCCTTCTTTATCATCAAAGATCCTCTGTGGACCACTATCTGATTGGGCCCTTGTGTTGCTTTCCTTCTTTCTTTGAATCATTCTTTGTGACTCTAAGAAAGACAACAGGCTTAGATATATTAACTTATTTCCTGGCAAGTTAGTGTGAAAGTCGATCAGTTGTGTCCGACTCTTTGTGACCCCATGGACTATAAAGTCCATAGAATTCTCTAGGCCAGAATACTGGAATGGGTAGCCTTTCCCTTCTTCAGGGGATCTTCTCAACCCAGGATCAAACCCAGGTCTCCTGCATTGCAGGCAGATTCTTTACCAGCTGAGCCACAAGGGAAGTCCAAGAATATTGGAGTGGGTAGCCTATCCCTTCTCCAGGGTATCTTCCTGACCCAGGAATTGAACCTGAGATTCTCCTGCATTGCAGGCAGATTCTTTACCAACTGAGCTATCAGGGAAGCCCTGTTCTATTTATATGACTCCTCCTTTATGTACTAGGAAGGACTCTGTCTGGTCAGGGATTTACTCCTCTTATCCTAAAAATCAGGATATAGCCCAGTTTTTAGAAGCTTCCCAGGATGTTCATGCTTATGAGTAAAATGCTCTCTAGTATTCTCATCTTACCTAATGTTCCCTCTTCAATATTACTTCCAGAACTCTTAAGTATTTTTATACACAGTTAAGAAGAAGCTCTGCAGACAAATTCAAATCTTTCTAGATGGGTCTCAGTGCCTCCAGGTACACACGGGTGAGCACAGGCTCCCTTGGTCAGAAAGGTAGGCAGTCCTTCTTGGAACTGCAAGATTGGCATAAAACAGTGCTAATTCTCATCTGTGAGGAGGGTCCTACATTCCCTTGACTTCCACTCCAGCCCCAACGCTTTCTTCATCATAGTGGGCACAACTTGCTAAGCACTGGCAAAGTATAGTTCCTGACTCTCCTCCACTGCTCCTTCGTCTGCCTACTTCCATTCAGTGAACAGATGTTCCTCTTTCCAAGTACCAGAAACCTTGAATCACCCTTAACTTCTAACTCCAAATTCTACAGATTTTTATTTTGAGTTCATCAACTGTCTCCATCCCCATTCCCTCAAGTTCAAAGCCCACCTCTCTTTCCTGGTCAATAACAGACTCACTCGTCTTCCTGCTTCCTTTCAAGGACTCTCACAGTCTCTTCTACACATGGCTGTAGATCTTAAAAAAACGAAAACAGTAGATGTCATCATGTTGTTGGTAAACTTAAAATCTTTCTATTGGCAGTCAGTTTACTTAAATGCAGATGTCTTAGCATGATTTATAGGACTCTTTAATACGGCCCCTGACTCCTTCTCCAACCTCATCTTGGTCTAGTCTCCTCCTGATTCCCAATTTAATGACATGGGTCTTTTTTCATTTGGTCAGATGTGGCCAACTTCTTTCTCACCTCAAAGCTTTCTCACATAATTGAAAAGTTCTTTCTCCCAGTCTTCACCTGGATGATTCTTTTTTACCATCCAGATCTTTCCTTTAATAATACTTCCTTAAAGATACTCTCTATAAAAACTCACATATGTGGCTAACCCTGTCTTTTTGTAAGACATCATTGCTCGAAGGGCAAGTAGCAACTTACAGATGTAACAAATGCAAGGCTTGCCTAGTTGTTGTTCAGTCACTAAGTCATGTCCGGCTCTTTGCGACCCCATGGACTGTAGCATGCCAGGCCTCCCTGTCCCTCACTATCTCTCAGAGTTTGCCCAGGTTCACGTCTGTTGAATAGGTGATGCTATCCAACCATTTCATCCTTTGCTACTCTCTTCTTTCACCTTCCATCTTTCCCAGCATTAGGATCTGTTTCAATGAGTCAGTTCTTCCCATCAGGTGGCCAAAGTATCAGAAGCTTCAGCTTCAGCATCAGTCCTTCCAATGAGTATTCAGGGTCGATTTCCTTTAGGATTGACTGGTTTGATCCAGGCTAACCTAGCCTATGCTTTATACTTGCCTGCTTCTGTCTTTCCCCAATCCAACCAGCCTGTGTCCCTTGCGATCTACATTTTGTGGCTTGTCTTGGGCCTGTCCTCACTAAGGTCCAAGCACATCACCAGGTTTTATATGGCTCCTCAGTTAAATATGCAGAAATCAGAACCATATGTTTGAAGACTCTAGTGATGTCGAAATTGTTCCTTGATATAGTAAACTCCATTCATTTACATATTCAACAAAAAATTTACAGCTACTACATGCTAGGCACTATGCTAAGTATTGGGAATAGAAAGTGAGGAGGGAAAATGTCCTCTTGCCTGGAGCTTACATTTGACTAGAGATACAGATGTTAGGCAAACACACACACACACACACACACACACATACACACCTCCTCCAGACATACATGTACGCATACAGTAACATTGGCACAAATTGTGATCAATTCTATGATGAAAATACTATGACTGGAGGAGCTACGATTTTAGAATTTCTAGTAACTATACTTTAAAAGGTTTAAATGGTGAAATTAATTTTAATAAAAATGTTTTTAGTTATCCAGTATATCTAAAATATTACTTTTCAACATGTAATCCATATAGAAAATTAGTGAGATTTATTTACATTCTTACAAGTCTGCACACTGCTATGTACTTTACACATGTAGCACATATCTATTCAGACCAGTCATGTTTCAAGTACTCAATAATCACATGGCCAGTGGCTACTATATTGGACAGACGAGCCTTACAGACTCCTAAAAGCTTATGGGTGCTGACCATGAACTTGTCCTAATTTTCACACAATGGCATGTGATTACTCAGGATATGATGCCTGAGTGACACACTCCTGTCAACTTTAATTCCACTCAGGGCTGAAGCCGGTGGGTAAAGCTGACACATAAAAGAAGCTTTGTGGCACTCCAGAATACATAGCTGGAGCTGAATTTCAAGAGGGCAAATTGTATTCAGAACTTTAAACAATGAGAACTTTCAGGAAACAAATGAGATGCTCTGTCTTGCACTTCTTATAACTGGAAGAGCCAAGTCGAGACAGATGCCCATTTGGGCTAGGATTCAATAATTCAGAGAAGGCGCCTATCAGATGATCTCTCAAGTTCCTTTGAATCAGGAGATTCTGTAATTGAATTAGACTTGAAACATTCTTCGAACAGAATATAGTATTTTTTTTGTCTTTCTTTTGGCTTTCATTTAGGTATAGAAAATGATTTTGAAAGCATTTTATTTTTAGAGAGAAATAAGTTTTCATCTGGAGTTACACATACAGGGATAATTTAGGCAACTACATGAATAATTTTAGAGAAAAAGTTATGAAAACCTTTTTAGAGAGATAAAGAAGAGAATCTCTTTAACTCTTGTTTCTTGATCAGTTTTGTTAGTATGAATTAGGCCTAAATGAATTTTTATTCTACATGCCATGTTGAACTTACCTACAGTCTAATTTCACTGAATGGTATATGTTAGTGATGGCAGTCCATTTTTTAAATGATATTCTAACTACATATTTGTATATGAAATTAGATAATATTTACAAATAGACAGATTATCTATACTATGGAACTCAGTAGGCCTGGGAAATGCTGACTTACTATAGGCACATCTCTCAAATTGAAATCAATACATTATACTTCCTGTTCATTGCCAGGAATGGCCTTAGTGACCCCTGGGCCAGGTTGGCGCTGAGTGCTGCCCTCTCTAATGCTGGGAAGACAGAATTCAACTGAGCCAGACTGCTAGGAATTCTCCCTGCCTTCAACCTGGAACACACACACACATAAAAATACTAACTTTTTAAAATGGAAGACTATAAAGAAATAAAATTAATAATACAGAAAAAATGGGATAATGTATTTTGTAATAACAAACGTTCTTTTTTTTTTAATGACTATGGTTGTTTCTAGAAATCTGTAATTTTTCTTTAATTTTCATATTTTCATTGTAATTGGTTTCAATGTGAAAGTGCTTTCTGTATTTGTGGGTAGTGTGTTATTTAACTCTACTCAAATCCAGGGTCCACGTGCTCCACATCCCTCCTTCACGCCCTGCCTCCTCCAGACACACACAGTGACCTCACACGTACATGTGTGGTCTTCTGTGCATTTACACACATACATGGGCTTCCCTGGAGGCTCAGATGGTAAAGAATCCAGCTGCAATGCGGGAGACCTGGGTTCAGTCCTTGGGTTGGGAAGATCCCCTGTAGAAGGGAACAGCTACCCGCTCCAGTATCCTGGCCTGGAGAATGCCATGGTCTGTGTAGTCCATGGGGTCGCAAAGAGACAGGACAGGTCTTAGAACCTGAGCACACAGATGTTCATTCATTCACTCATTCATTTATTTAGCAAACATTATTTCTGAAACCCTACTTCATGCCAACCACAGTACGAAGAGAGTAAATCCATTCTATACGCTTACTTAGATGGCAAGCAAGCAGGGGACTCATTCATCCACAAATAACCTTCACTAGAGCATAACGAGTCAGCTAATGTGCAAGTGAGCCAAGCTTCCTGTCATGGGCCAGCATGCTCCACCCACCTCTCTGAAGGAATGGGATTTGGACCAGGCTTTTAGGAATGCAGTGCCCTTCTGGCACTTGGCAGAAGGTGGAAGCCTGCCACCCTGGGCAGAGTGAGCAAATCAGGAGAGCACAGGCACATGAGGGGAGCGACAGGTCGGGTGAATGGACAGGGTCCTTGGAGTCAAGGTTGCAGAAGGCAGGTTGTGAAGAGCAAAAGCCCTGGATCTTCCCTGAGAACTTCCTGACTTCTCTCTTGAGAATAGTTTAAAATTCTAAGTCTGAAGACTTAGAGACTAGAGAGTCTTCTAGAATGCTGGATTGGAAAACATGAGAAACAATCAGGCTACATTTTGGTGGCGGGGAACCTGGTGGGGCTGCTGCTTCCTCCTTCTCCCCCTCCTCTTCCTCCTCTTTCCCCTACAAAATAGCAAGAATGCATCTTTTTGTAATAATTTTGCAAACAATGGTGCATAGAAGGCTTAGACATGGGGAAATTCGGGTGCCACTCTGCACTAGTTTTCTATTCAAAAACAAAATGCTGTTATCTCATAGATATAAAATGTTAATAAGTTGAGCCTCTGTGCCCACTGGGAACCACTCTTCGGCCAGCTCTGCTGTGGAGAGCTCTGGGGATCACTGAGTAGAATGTCAGGATTCAAGTGACCTCAAAGCCCTATTGTGACCAAGTGTCCCTTGGCGTGAATGGGATGCTCACACTCAGGCCTGTGACCACAGGAAAAGGCCCGGACCCTCCCACCCTAGACAATTGTGGAGGCTTTGCAAACTAGCATGGTCATGGACTTGTGTTCTCTTGAACAGAGGCTATGATCCCATGGGAAAGTAGGAAAATCTAATGTGAAATCTGGGTCTGGCATGGGTTGTGATATCCGAAAAGCCACTCTGAGGGACGATAACTGATGAATTCTGTTGACTCTGGTGAGCTGGTACTCAGGTCTTAGGTGCCAAAACCATGTTAGCATTCCAGTCAGGCTAGACCAATCAGAGTGGCAAAGCTATTTTGTGCATATAGACATAATATGGACCCCCACAATAATTAGACTCTGGGCCTGACATTTTTTATTGTAGTATAGTTACTTAATAAAATTGTGTTAGTTTCTGCTGTACAACAAAGTGAATTGGCCCCCACCGCCAAGTCCATACATCTGTTCTCTATGTCTACATCCCTTGCTGCCCTCCAAATAGATTCATCTGTACCATTCTTCTAGATTTCACTTATATGTGTTAATAGACGACATTTGTTTTTCTCTTTCTGCCTTACTTCACTAGGTATGACAGACTCTGGGTCCATCCATGTCTCTGTAAATGCCAATTCATTCCTTTCTATAGCTGAGTATTGAGTCCGACTTTTAAAGAAGTACTTCCTAGTACATAGTGTTAATTCTAAAGCTTTGTTGCCAACATAAGCACCCAACTCCTCCAGCTTTTAAAAGACCAGGGGAGCAGGCATCCAGAGCTGCAAATTCATAGCCATAAATATCTTTCTGAGGTCGTGTGTGCCCATCCCAGAACCACGTTCATGCATTTCAGAAAGAGATGTAAGAGATCAATAAATTGAATTTTGGCAAACCTAAGCTTCTTATACTTAACCTAATTTCTTCAAAATCTCCCAAATCTGTCTCAACTCTTCTCCGTCTATGATCTATGTCAGATTTCCCATCATTGATCCCTACCCTTTCCCCATCAGTCATCCACAAAAGTTGTTCCTTTCTATTTGTCCTATCTGTTTTTTTTTTTTTTTTAGTTGACCTCTTTTTATCTTACCTAAATCCTTATCTTTCCACCTCTGACTTTTTTTTCATATTAACTAGAACTCTTTCCCTAATAATCTCTAGAAAACACCAATAACTCCTCTTTTTTCACTTTTATTTTAGTAAATATATATCAAGTGCCTGCTTAATGTCAGTATTATGTGCAGTGACAAATATAAAGGCAGGTTGGGGCCCCTGTCATAAAGAGCTTACAATTTAAAGAAGGAATTGGTGCAACAGACAAGTATACCAGTTAAGACATGGTGGAACAACTGCTGAATCAAAGTTGCAATACTATCCTTTGGGAATCCTAAGGAAAATAGGGCTGACAGTGACTAGAAAGATGAGAGAGACCTTAGACCTTAGAGACCTAATGGGAAGAGTCCACTCATTGGAGAAGATGCTGATGCTGGAAAGATTGAGTGCAGAAGGAGAAGCGGGTGACAGAAGATGAGATGGTTAGAGAATCTGAGCAAACTCCAGGAGATGGTGAAGGACAGGGGAGCCTGGCATGCTGCAGTCCATGGAGTGACAGAGTCATTCATGACTTAGCGACTGAACAACAACAACAAAAGCCAGATCTTAGTTTATTAGACATCAGCATATGATGGTTCTTTCTGCCTCTCTTCTTGCACTATGGGCCAGAATTGAGAGCTGGCCACTAGAAGGTCTGTTCAACTCATTGGCTCTAAGACTCAGCTGTTATTGTCATGCAGCAATGACAGGAAAGCCTTGATCTCTAGGGACTAGATTTTCTGGACTGCCAGCTTGTATTCAAGAATGTTTTTTCCAAGAGCATGGCACTAAACTGTTTTAGGAAATGCTGATACAACTGTAGCAATTTTCCCCAATTTGTTCCTGACAAAGAATTCACTTTGAAATTAAGTTGGCTTCTTTTCATTTTTTTAAAAAATGCTGGTAAACACAATTAGCCTCATTAACCTCAGTTTCTGTTTCATAACTGAAAATTAGCCTACAATCACTGGTTTGCTGGAAAGCACAGTTATAATTAGTCTTTAACTGACTGATATGAAAAATCTGCCTCTTGTTTAATTTCTCTGACATCTCAGTGCATATGAAAACATGCCTGAACTCTCCCACACTGACACTGGGGAAAGGAGTAAAAATAAAACAAATATTTAAACCAGGGATCTCAGACTGAAACACAGAAAGCAATATTATTGCACATGGAAGTTGGAGATGAAGAGGCAACTTTGAGGAGGCAATGATAAGAAGGTAGACTCTATTAAGCCTATGCCCAACACTGCTTCTACGGTGGCCAAGACAGTGCTAGTGTGCAGGTGAATCTGTCATTCATAGGCAAAGTCAAAGTATTATTTACAAAAAAGTATTGGGGAAAAATTAATTGCTCCCTTATCACAGGTAAAGTATCATTATCTGAGCCCTTTAAATCCATTTACTGACCAGCTTTTCCATACCCTTTTTGTGGTAAAGAGAAGAAATCACATTTCATGATCAGTCTTGCCACTTGTTGCTTTTCCCACCTAGCACCTGAAGGCTAGACTTCCAGGTCTTATGATCAGACAGCTGGGATGAGGAATCTCATGGGGAAACTCTATGGCCAACATTCCTCCAGTGGCTGGTAACCCAAAGAAAGTGTCCAGTTCAGGAAGAATGAGGATGTTCATTTCCTTTTTCTCAACAGACCATCTGCTGAGATAAAGGGAAGGTCATATGAAATAGCTCAACCAGGTCTTCAGGTCTGGGGAGCCCAACCATGACGACATCCATTTGGTGGAACTCAATCAATCTGGATTTGACGTTGAGATGGCAAATCAAGCACACACACTGATGTGTGCCCTTCTGAATTGTTGGCTGTGGGGATGAAATGACAGAGATGACTAGTTCAGTGCTCAGAAATCCCTGGGGTTTGTGTTGGGGTGGGTGTGAAAGCCAGGTCCTTGGGTTGAAGCATGGCTGGCTCGGATAAAGCTCATGGTGTAGTGGTACCCAGAACAGTGAGCTGGGGATCTATGTGTGACAACCTTCTTTTTCTTTTATTGTGCTCAGTTTCCCCTTGGTGGGATGTGTAGCTTGAAGGTTGTAATCCCTAAGACCCACGTAGC
This sequence comes from Bos mutus, assembly GCF_027580195.1. Taxonomy (NCBI): domain Eukaryota; kingdom Metazoa; phylum Chordata; class Mammalia; order Artiodactyla; family Bovidae; genus Bos; species Bos mutus. The sequence goes on along the minus strand of NC_091626.1, from coordinate 46,171,710 downwards.
TCTGGCACTCTAGGAGTGTATACTAAGCGAAGCCATAATCTCCAGCCTGAACAAACAACCACTGGACTTCTTAACATGGACATGATTCCTTTCTTTTCCCGTTTACCTCTTCCCCACACTACTTTGTTCTCTCAATCCCCACTAAAGATTCTGAATTCCAAGTTGTCTCTCTATAGACCTAAACAATGTCCCCTGACAAGCACGTGCTCAGAGGTTCTGCTGTGAAATGGAGTTGAGCCGTTCTGTCTCAGGGGCCAGACTGCAAGTGAGAAATCTTATCATTCAAACTGCAGTCCTCCTGTGTCACTCCTTGCATCTCTTATTAAGCCCCATCATACTGAAATAAAAGAGTCAGTAAGTCAGGACATAATCCAGGGCAGTAAACTAGCTTTTTTTAGGCACCTAAGGAATCTGATGCAAATAAGGCAATGAGAGAGGAAATTAATATTATTTTCTCTGTGCTCATTGGAGAAAGTGGCGTGTGACACTTGACTCGGTAGCAATATCTCTGAAACATTTCCCTGATTCTCTTCAGAGCTGTTTATGCAAGAGGCTCCGTCTATGCAATAACCAGGTTGGAAATGATCATGTGGTCAGGCAAGAGAACTGGATTTAATGACTGGGAGTTCCCTGATAGAAGTGTCTGAGTTGAGCATTCTATTTGAAGGATTCCTAAGGAGAGACCATTTAGGAACCCCTGTTTTCCAAAGAATGATACTGAGACTTCTCCTCGTGGAGGCACGTTTTCATTTAGCTGTCCCTACCCTATTCCGTCTTCTCTGGCCTCATAGCCATAGGCTTTATCCATTTCATTTTTCTGTTCAACTCAAACAAGCATCACATACCCTACTGAAAGAGAAAAAAGTTTGAAGCTGGTTATATTGACAAGAAGCTCAAGAATAGGGACGTCTTTCTTCCTCTTTCTTCCTCTGGCATTCATTTCTTGCATGTTTCTTTTGGGTAATTAAACACACAGAGGTCACCTAGCATCCTGGCAATTACAGGAAGTGGGAGGAGGGAACATAAAGTAAAAGCAAACAATCAATGTGAGGAAGTCAACACTGTGTTTTTGTTTTTCTTCCAGAGTGTCTCTAGAAAGGGATTAGCTATTTATTGATCATTCATATGCCACTTACCTCCCCAAAGACTTTTGAGGCAATCCAATGTGAGAGCATCTCAGCAACACCTGCCTGCTCCTAAGCTGGGTTTCTTGGCAAAATAACAAGCCATTACAAAAATGTGACTCGAGTGCTTCTGAGTTTCAGTGAAACAAAAAATGTGTCTCAGCAAAAACATCTGTATTCACTTGTTTCAGCTCCCTGTTGTACCATCCAGTCATGTTATCTTCACTTTAAGACAGTATTTGCTTCCTTGCTCTGCTCAGATGCATGTGTTAAAACAGGTGCAGCTACGACATTTGACTCTTCCCACGTCTTATACCTTCTTTGCCTCAGCCCATTGAGGAATGTAAACTCTATTCCACGGCCCCAGCATGTAAGGAACCTTATGTCAGAATGAAACGTCTTTCAATAGGGCTGCTTGTCTAGAGAACAACCACCCTTCTAGATCCATTCTTGGAGCTGATAATATGATTGAGTCATTTTGAAACTCTGAGACTTTTTCTTTGAGCTATTGCCATTCTGAGAATATATCTCGGACTTTCTTGCTCCATGGTTTTATTCATGCTATTCTTTTGGCGTGAAATCCTCCCTGTTTACACTGCCTGTCACAATTCTCCTCGTTCTTCATGGCTTTGTTAAAGATGACTGCCTCGTGAAGCCTCTGGTATCAGTTATGAATTGGCACAATGTAGCTGAGTAACAAATAACAAAACTGGGGGAGCAGACTGCAGTAAACATTGATTTGTCCTCACAAGTCTATATATAGGTCAGCAGCGTGGTTCTTACGGTCTCAGTTGGGTTCACCTACATATCCGCAGACAGCTCTGTGATGGTGCAAAGTTCTGCTCATCTTGGCTGGACTCTCTTACATGTAAGGGGATTGGCTGGCTGTGAGGTGGCCTAGGATGGTCTTAGCCAGGACGACTGTTCCTTCCTCCTACATGGTCTCTCATACTACAATGTGTTAGCTTGGACATGGTCTCACGGTGGTGATGCAGTTCTGGGAGAAACAGGCAGTGTACAAGACCTCTTGAGGCTTAAACTCAGAACCAGCATGTCATTCCTTCTGCTCTTTTCTATTGGCCAAAGAAAATCACCAGTACAACTCAGTTTCAAGAGCATTAAACTCGATACAAACCCTTATAGTAGGAACTGCAAGATCACATTTTATCAGACATGGATAGGAAGAATGAAGAATTGGGAAATTTTTGCAGTTAGTCGACCACAACTTTTTTGATTGTCTAGTCTGAAGTGGTTTTGCTTGTGATTTAATTTACTGTTTTGATACAACTTTTAAAATAGAATATAACTTGGCACTTGCTTTATTTCCTCTTATGATTATATCTCCTCAAAGACAGAGGCCACGTCTCCTTTTTTCTCTGGATCTCAAGATGCTTAATTCAGTGACTTGTCACGTATGGATGTGAGAGTTGGACTATAAAGAAAGCTGAGCACTGAAGAATTGATGCTTTTGAACTGTGATGTTGGAGAAGACTCTTGAGAGTCCCTTGGACTGCAAGGAGATCCAACCACTCCATCTTAAAGGAAATCAATGCTGAATATTCATTGAAAGGATTGATGCTTAAGCTGAAACCCCCAATACTTTGGCCACCTGATGGGAAGAACTGACTCACTGGAAAAGACCCTGATGCTGGGAAAGACTGAAGGCAGAAGAAGGGATAGTTGGATGGCATCACCAACTTGATAGACATGAGTTTGAGTGAGCTCCGGGAGTTGGTGATGGACAGGGAAGCCTGACATGGTGCTGTTCATGGGGTTGCAAAGAGTTGGACACGACTGAGTGACTGAACTTACCCTTTAAAGCATTATGCAGATTTAGATACAGTGTACAAATAAGGCAAAATAGGAAACATAAATAAGCACACAGAATTTAAAATCTGGGATGACCTCAAAAGTTAATTCCATCATCCTGTCCTGTAGTAGTATGTAAAGTGAAAAGTGAAAGTGAAGTCACTCAGTCGTGTCCGACTCTTTGCGACCCCATGGACTGTAGCCCGCCAGGCTCCTCTGCCCATGGGATTTTCCAGGCAATAGTACTGGAGTGGATTGCCATTTCCTTCTCCAGGGGATCTTCCTGACCCAGGGATTGAACCCTGGTCTCCTGCATTGTAGACAGGCGCTTTACCATCTGAGCCACCAGGGAAGTCCAGGAAGTAGTATGTGAGCTGCTCCAAATGGAAAGCCAGTAAAACAATTGTCTCAAAATGCAGAGAAGTTCCTCCCTCAATGAATGCCCATTGCAAACAATGGCCCATCTGTGTACCCTAACAGCCCAGCAGCTTTAACTTTCCCATTTCTTAGTAGACCAAGTCCTAGCCTTTTTTTTTGTCTTGGCCTCCACAGTCTGCCTTTCTCTTCTCACTATGATTCAGTTATACCTTTCCACTAGTGACGATGACTTCTGCTTAGCCTTCTCAGTAGGGAAGAGAGCCGGAGTGCAGAGAACAGCGCTTTGTGCATCCTAAGCGCTCAGTTTTGCTTGTTGAACACATAGATGTAGATTTCTTCTGCCTGTGTGTCTCCAGCTCCCACCTAATTGAGGGTTTTCTGGCTTCTCTGATGTTTTTCTTCTTTCTTCCGTAAACATTGCTCCCAAGGGACTTCTCTAGCAGTTCAGTGGTTAAGACTTCTTCTTCCAGTGTGGCAGGCGCAGGTTCAACCCCTGATCAGGGATCTAAGATCCCACTGCGTTGCAGCCAAAAACCAAAACATAAAGCAAACAGTGTTGTAACAAATTCAGTAAAGATTTATAAAATGGTCTTTATATAAATAAAAATGATCCACATTAAAAGCAAACAAACAAACAAAAAACATTGCTCCTGAGGGAGTAAGACCACCACAGGCCATCAGCTGAAACTGAGTTCCCATATGCTCAGAATCTTTCACTCAGGTTTTTGGCTAGAGTTTTATTTTAGGAAGACAAAGCCAATCTAGTGGGACAAGAGGGGAGAGGGACGAGTTCTTCTCTGAAGAAAAAGAGAAGATTGATTTTTTATTGATTCATTAGCCTCAAAAGCACTTCACTCTGCAGAACGGAATTCAAGTAATATTTCAGGTTTTCGAAGAAAGTTCTTCCCACATGACTTTCCTTGTCACCATTTACTTGGATTCTGTGTTTGTAGAACTCGGTATTTAAAAAGGTTTTTTATAATCAGTCTATGTCCTTGTCGCTCTCTTGGTTTAGTTAAATTCCTAGCCACATGACTTGAGAAAACAGTCTCTCTTTCCTTTCACTCAAAGAAGAGTTTTAGAGAAGACTTTAATTTAGTTCAGTTGCTGAGTCATATCCAACTCTTTGTGACCCCATGGACTGCAGCACACCAGGCCTCCCTGTCCATCACCAACTCCCAGAGCTTGCTCAAACTTCATGCCCATCGAGTCAGTGATACCATCCAACCATCTCATTCTCTGTCATCCCCTCCTCCTCCTGCCTTCAGTCTTTCCCAGCATCAGGGTCTTTTCCAATGAGTCAGTTCTTCCCATCAGGTGGCCAAAGTATTGGGAGTTTCAGCTTCAGCATCAGTCCTTTCAATGAATATTCAGCACTGATTTCCTTTAGGATGGACTGGTTGGACGTCCTTGCAGTCCAAGGGACTCTCAAGAGTCTTCTCCAACATCACAGTTCAAAAGCATCAATTCTTCGGCATTCAGCTTTCTTTATAGTCCAACTCTCACATCCATATATGACTACTGGAAAAACTGTAGTTTTGACTAGATGGACGTTTGTTGACAAAGTAATGCCTCTGCTTTTTAATGTGCTCTCTAGTTTTGTCATAGCTTTTCTTCCAAGGAGCAAGCGTCTTTTAATTTCATGACTGCAGTCACTATCTGCAGTGATCTTAAATATAAAAAATCTCAAAAATAAAGTCTGTCACTATTTCCATTGTTTCCCCATCTATTTGCCATGAAGTGATGGGACCAGATGCCATGATCTTAGTTTTCTGAATGTTGAGTTTTAAGCCAACTTTTTCACTCTCCTCTTTCACTTTCATTAAGAGCCTCTGTAGTCCTTCTTCCCTTTCTGCAATGGTTAATTTTATATGTCAACTTGACTGGACTATTGGGTGCCCATATATTTAGCTAAAAATTATTTCAAGGTGTGTCAGAAAGTGTTTCCAAATGGGATCAGCACTCAATCTGTAGACCGAGTAAAGCAGATTGTTCTTGTTAGTGTGGACATAACCCAATCCTTTAAGGGCCTGAACAGAGAAAAAAAAGTGAAAGAAGGGAGACTACTCTCTTTCTCTGCCTGACTGCTTGAGCTGAGCACTGCTCTTCTGTCCTTAGACTGGGTCTTACATTTTTGGTGCTCCTGGTTCTCAGAACTTTGGAGTCAGACTGGAATTTCTACCACCTGCTTTCCTATATGTATAGCTTGCAGAAAGCAGACTGTGAGACGGTCTAGCCTCCACAGTTGTGTGAGCCAATTTCTTATAATAAATTTCTTCCTATATAGTCAGTTGGTTCCATTTCTTGGAGAACTCTAATACAGTCCCTTATCATGATATGACTATGGCTTTGTGACTTTAGGACAACCAGATGTCTGGTCCCTTCTGGCTGTTTATTCTCAACTGCCAACATTTCTCCATCAACAGAGGTCAACAGAAGTCATTAAATTGATAACTCTACCTGCCGTCTTACCTTTCAGGATGGCCTACTACTCTCTATGACTTTCAAGATTCTTTCCGTTCTGTAAAATTCAGTCTTTCCTATAAGACAAGGACAGTTTTCAACATCTCCTTTTAAAACAGGAAAAAATTTCTCTCTCTCCAAAATCATTTATTCTCTTTTCCATAGTCAGGGTCTATTTGAATTTTTATATAGTCCTCTTAAGACTAGCTAGAAATGGTTACTAAACCCACTATTTAGGGTGATATATTACTGGCTAGAATCTTTGCAAGGGTTTGTTTCTTTGAAAATAAAATGTAAAAGGCAACCTAAACCTAATTTTTATTAGAATATAATCACTTTACAATGTTGTATTAGTTTCTGCTGTACAGTGAAATGAATCAACTATAAGTAATGGCACCCCACTCCAGTACTCTTGCCTGGCAAATCCCATGGATGGAGAAGCCTGGTAGGCTGCAGTCCATGGGGTCACTAGAGTCGGACACGACTGAGGGACTTCACTTTCACTTTTCACTTTCATGCATTGGAGAAGGAAATGGCAACCCACTCCAGTGTTCTTGCCTGGAGAATCCCAGGGACCGGGAAGCCCGGTGGGCTGCCGTCTATGGCGTAGGACATAGTTGGACACGACTGAAGCGACTTAGCAGCAGCAGCAGCAACATACATATATCCTCTCTCTCTTGGACCTCCCTCCTACCCACTCTTACATCCCAACCATCTGGGTCATCACAAAGAGCTATATACAATTATTTATTCCTAATAATTTCCCAGAGATTTTACCTAATGATACAGACCTCTCTGTTTTTCTTTATTTGCCTTTAAGAGAAACATTTATTCCTTGGATAGTTAACGTAACATTTATTGAGCAACTTCTAGGTGACTGGCAATTGCATTAGGTACTCAGCCTCCAAAGATGAATGCTCTCAGGCTGTGCAAGGGACATCTATATGTCTTCCTGCTGGTCACTTCAGAAGCCTGGGGTCGTTACTAGGAATCCTGGGTCAGCCTTTCCCTCTTCCCTCCTGTTGTCTCTGATTCCATAATGATGTTCTGAGCACTGGATATTCATCTAGTTACTAAGGTATTGAACAGGTTTCTTTCTTGCTATTAGGGTGTGATTTTAAAGGGAAGTCTCCCTTTTTTTTCTCTCTGCCACTTTTGAATACTAGGCTGTGATCGTTCCCAACTTTATACTTCATCACGATCCTCGTAGTATAATCTTTATACCATCAACTATGTATGCTCCCTTACTTTTTTCTGACTGTGCTTTCCTTCCCTCGTTCACTGCTCACCACTCCTGCCTTTCTCATCAGGGTCTGCTGTCTGCTCAGTTGCCTAGGACCCAACCCCTTCCCTGGTGGCTCAGATGGTAAAGCATCTGCCTATAATGCAGAAGATCTGGGTTCAATCCCTGGGTCGGGAAGATTTCCTGGAGAAGGAAATGGCAACCCTCTCCAGTATTCTTGCCAGGAAAATCCCATGGATGGAGGAGTCTGGTAGGCTACAGTCCATGGGGTCACAAAGAGTCGGACACTACTGAGTGACTTCACTTTCACTTTTCTTTCAGTGCCTCTGAGCTTGTTACCTCTGGGCCCTCACTCTCATCCTCCTCTTGCCTGTGCTCCCCAAATTACTCTTCTCTTACTTGACTGTACAAAGCAGAATTTCCAGAAACAGGAAAGCCTCTTTACCCATCCCATCTCATTAACAGTCCCTGTGACCCACTCACTGCAATGTAGCAACGGAGGAACACAAGAGGCTGATTTGGTTGGACAAGACTGAGAAATATTGGCGATGCCTCCCTGATGGCTCAGATGGAAAAGAATCTGCCTGCAATGCAGGAGACCCGAGTTCAATCCCTGGATCAGGAAGATCCCCTGGAGGAGGAAATGGCAACTCAATCCAGTATTCTTGCCTGGGAAATCCCGTGGACAGAGGAGCCTGGCAGGCGACAGTCCGTAGGGTCACAAAGAGTCAAACATGGCTGAGCGACTAACACACATACACCAGCCTCTGCCAGGCACAGTGTCCCCTGTTGGTTCCCTGCTCCCAACTCTCTCTTTACAAGCTTCTGGGAACCTATTGTGCCAGGCAAAGAGATTCGTGAAATATTTTGTTGTAACAGTTCCAATCTTATAGAAAAGTCATAAGAGTAGTAGAGAAACCTCCTATATACTTATGACCCAGAATCGCATTCAAGATTTGCTAAATGTCTCTGCAACATCCCTTATAGAGAAGGTCTACACAGGATCAACCATTAAGACTATTGTCAGTCTCTCAATCATTTCAACCTGGACAAGTTCCTTAGCCTTCTCTAATCTCCATGATCTTGACATTTTTGAAGACTGTAAACAAATCATTTTTAGAAATTCCTCAATTTAGGGTTTCTGATGCTTCCTCTAGACTGTTGTTATTATTTAGTTGCTCAGTCGTATCTGACTCTTTTACGACCCCATGGACTGTGGCCTGCCAGGCTCCTCTGTCCATGGAATTTCCCAGGCAATCTGGGGGAAAACAAAACAAAACAAAACACAACTGGAGTGGATCACCATTTCCTTGTCCAGGGGATCCTCCCAACCCAGGGATTGAAATGTGTCTCCTGCATTGCAGGTGGATTCTTTAGGAACACTGAGCTACCTGGGAAGCCCTTCCTCATGCTTAGGCCCCAGTTATTTATTTTGTGGAAGGAGTATCACAGATATTGGAGTTATGTACGGTATATCCTATCTAGGGTCACATGATGTCTATTTGTCCTGTGACTGGTGTTAATTTTGATCGTATGATTGCAATGATGTCTGCCAGGTTTCTCCATTGTAAAGTAACTTGTTTTTCTTTCTAATTAATAAATGTACTGTGGGTGATATTTTGACAATATTCAATTGTCTTTGAGAATAGATTGGACAATGAGATAGCCATTTTACTTTTGTGAAAAAGTAATTTCTGTTTTGAGCAAAATATAAGTTGAATTGTACAAACATCCCTCAAATCTCAATGACTTTGCACATTGCAAGTTTAGTTCATGTTCATGCGACATGGCCAAAGCTGGTGAAAAAGATGGGGATCTCAGAGATCCAGATTTATGGAGGCTTCATTTTTAAATGTGTCCCCAGGATATTCATAGATTTCCTATTCCCAGGAAGAGACGATGACTAATTGTACCCTGGCTTTTAAAGTTTCTACCAGGAAGTGAAACACATCATTCTTGCTCATATTTCTTTGGCAAAGGAAATCACATGACCATACTTCCCAGGAGGTGAAGACGTGAACTGCTACCATGTTTCTTGAAAGAGGAAAGTATGAAGCAGTCACAGAGGACACCCCCACCACCAATGTCCTTGGATAAGGGGTATCAAAGTCACTGCTCTGACTTTGGCTCTGTCTTTTGCCTGATCTTATGTTGTTTCTATTATCTGCATGGCAGGAAAACCTAGCTCATGTAGTTGTTATCAAAAAATAATAAAAGTCCTTTACAAACATAATACTATAGGAAACACAAGCACATCATTACCTACCATTTCTAATGGTAATGTCTGCAAATGGCAGATAATCTTCCTGGGAGCTTTGTAACTCAGTGGATTCCATTATTTCAGGTGATGATGAAACATTCTTTTTTTTTTATTATTATAAAAGTAAAAGGTGCTTAGTAATAGATGCTCAATATTTTCCTATATTTTTACTTAAACTTTAAATACTTTCATATAATTACAATTTCTTTTAAATATTCTTTTTGAAGCCCATTTACTCTTTCCTAATTAATTACACATTTATCGATTCCTGGGCATTTAGGTGGTTTTCACATACACAGTATTCACGGTTACTTAACTCTGCTGAGGAGAAGGGAATTCTTTGCTTTCCCTATGTGTGTGTGTGTGTGAGTGACCCTGCATCTCTTAAGTCTCCTGCTTTGGCAGGCAGGTTCTTTACCCCTAGCACCACCTGGAAACCTATGTATTCATATTTACTGGAAATACTTCTAAATCCTAGTTCATATTGGCCAAAGCTTAATTTTGAAAGAATAAAGAGCTTCTCTTGCTCTACTTCTATTATTGCTTCTACAGAAAACCATGCACAGCTGCCAATCTCCAGGCTTTTTCTACTCTAATATGCGAATTCTTTGTAGAATGATTGCTATGAAACACCTCCTTCTGCTTACTGCTGTGGTATAGCTTACTGCTATACATTTTCTGATCTTTTTGATGAAAAGAAAGTCATCTGTGAGACTCTTTCTTATGACTTGGAGGTCTTGGTTCCATGACCATTTCCTCAGTCAAATCATCAAGCAGACCATTTGGCCATAGCAGCTGTGGATGGAATGTGTCACTTACCATCTCACTAGGATTTTGCCATTTATTGTTTGATTCTTATTCCAAGTGATCTCACTAGGCAAGATGGGCCCTGGGTCTCTTCATGAATCACTTACTGTCTTGGTTTCTATTCGGCTCCCATTGTTCATAATCTAGATGTCTATCCTCCAGCCTTACGAGGTCCTTCAACCTTCTATTCAGTGTCCTTTTGTATCTTTACGAGGAAGTTGCCTCTTGATCTCCCCAATAATTGGAATATCACAGAGCCTCTGTTTTTATGCTAATTTGTCAGAACGGTGGGTTTCCCATTTTAAGTCTTTATTTTTTAACTCTCATATCACCCATCTCTGCATTTTTGCTAATAGTAGCCACAGTGGGAAGTCAGGTCAGGCTCTGTTTTCAGTCATGGTCACTGACTCTCCAATTTGGGTCACCAAGTGTTCCTTAAAACATGGCATCTTTGCAATGTCCCTGGGATCAAGCTCTTCCCCAAGAGTTTACACCTTGCCATTTGTTTTTACATGTCAATTGCAATGGTGTACTGGAGGAAATCACAAAATAGCTAGTGACAATGGATTGTTAAATATTCAGAAATTTTGTAACCCAGTTGTTAAACCATTGGTAGCTTGAAAGTTGGGCTTCCTTGGTGGCTCTGACAGTAAAAAATCTGCCTGCAATGCAGAAGACCTGGGTTTGATCCCTGGGTATTGAAGATTCTCTGGAGAAGGGATTGGCTGCCCACTTCAGTATCCTTGCCTGGAGAATTCCATGGACAGAGGAGCCTGGTGGGCTACTGCCCATGGGGTCACAAAGAGTCAGACACAACTGAGCCACTAGCGCACACACAGCTTGAAAGTTAGTCCTTGTCGTAGTGTTTATACCATGGAGATTGTCAAATACTATAAACCAGGGCTTCCCTTGCCGAGAAAGCCAGTTTACCAGCACATCACTACATTTGGGTGAATAAAATAAAAATAATGAAAATAAAAATTTTTGTGAACGTAGATAATCAGGAAATGTTTATTCTTGAGAACACTTAGAAAATGTTCTTTTAACAGTTTCAATCAAAAAGTCACCCAAACACATAGAGGTTTTCTGGAGGAAACAAAAATGCTAAATATAAAGGAAAATAGTCAATAACCTAGACTACCAAAATTTTAAATTTCTTATTAAAAACTACTGTTAAGAAAAGGAAAAGATATGCCACAGATTACAGAACATATTCATGATATGGCAAAGAGCTTGTATATAGAATATATAAAAACTTCTACAAATAACTGAATTAAAAAAGACAAACAACTCAACAATGAAATGGGGAAAATATTTGAGTAGATACTTCTCAAAAAAAGATATGCAAATAGCCAATAATCACATGAAGAAAGGCTCAGTATCATTATCAGCAGGGAAATGAATTGCCATTTCACATTTACTAGAATAGCTGAAATCAAAGAATGTGTCTAGAATGTGGAACAACCAGAGCTCTCATACTCTGTTGCTGGAAATGAAAAATGTTGCAGTCATCTTGGAAGACTATTTGGCAGTTCTATATAGTGTTAAACACACATCTACCTTTTGATCTTGCCATTCTACTGCTACCCGAGAGAAATTAAAACATACCCACAGATAAGGCTTACACAAGAACTTTTATAGTAGCTTTATTCACAACAGCCCCCACTGGAAACTACCCAAATGTCCATCAACAGGAGGAGGAATACACAAATTGTGGAACGCTTATATAATGAAGTACAACTCAACAATAAAAATGAACAAATCACTTATGCATGCAGAGACTTGCTCAGCAAAAGAAGCAAACAATGAAAGACTATGTAGAGTATCCTTCTATGTATATGACATTTAAAAACTGATGCAACTAACGTTTGAAATCAGAACAGTAGTTATCTTTCAGGGCATAGAGGTAGTTAGAAGTCACTGGAGAAGGACGGAAGGCAACTTTCTGGAATGATGGAGATAGTCTATGTCTTGATTAGGGAAATGGTTAAAATGCTTATGGGCTTCTCAGGTGGCGCTAGTGGTAAAGAACCACCTGTCAATGCAGGAGACGTTAAGAGATGTCTGGGTCAGGAAGGTCCCCTGGAGGAGGGCATGATGACCTACTCCAGCATTTTTGTCTGCAGAATCACATGGACAGAGGAGCCTGGCTGGTCTATAGTCCATAGTGTTGCACAGAGTCGGACACGAGTGAAACGACTTAGCACACATGTATAGGTATATACATTTATAAAACTCATTATCTGTATGTAAATTCAACACAGGTGTATACATTATAAACCATTATCTGTGTGTAAATTCCACTCAATAGCAATAGATAAAAAGAACAGAAAAAAAAATCATCTCCCAAAATAGTAACTCAAACAAAGCAACCCAAATGAAACAATTTCATCAAGTCTCAGACAGTGAAGAAGCAATATTTTACCTGGTTTAATGATGGAAAATACATATCATCTGATGATACTACACAGAGTGTCAGACCTTAAGACAAAAAGAACAGAGAGCAGAAAGCAATCTAATCTTATACCATTACATATTTAGCATAATGGCACACTAAAGTTTTCTACCAATCATTTTATTTCAGCTTAATGGTACCTCAGGAGTAGTTAATTCCTGGCTTTAAAAAAATAGTAGTTTGGCCTGATTACTCATATTGATAGAAAGAATAAACCTAATAAATCATCACAGCCTCCTACACCCCTCGGCCGGCACTAGGTTGCTGACTGACAGTGGAGCCGCCTAGCTCGGCAGGCCCTGCACCCCCAGGCCTGCTAATTGCTGCAGAGCCAAGGAGATTTGAAGAAAAGATTAGAGGTGAGTTAGGGGGTTGAGGAAGTCTGCCTAAGAATTACAGGGATGGCGGAATTCTCCAGGCCAGAATATTGGAATGGGTAGCCTTTCCCTTCTCCAGGGGATCTTCCCAACCTAGGGATCTCCTGCATTGTAGGCAGATTCTTTACTGTCTGAGCCACCAGGGAAGCCCAGAAAACAGTATAACCCGGGTTAGATGGACAGGGAGGAGAGATACAGCTAAGTCGTGTGCTGCCTGCATGTCCTCTTGGCTGGCTCTGGAACCATTCTTTCCCTTCTTATTTTTCATGTCTGACTTTAATTTCTCTATTTTATGGGCACCGAGATTAGATGAACTAGTGTCTGCCTCTGGCACTCAGGATCTTTCCTCCAGGCCAGCAGGACCCATGTATATGAACCAAGTCCGGGACCAACAGCTCGGGGCCCCTGAGATGCCACCACTCAGCAGCCCATGAGGAGCCCACTCTTTTGCATTAAATATTTTGTAGCTACTCTATGGGGCTTCCCTGGTGGCTCAGTGGTAGAGTCTTCCTGCCAATGCAGGAGACATGGGTTCAATCCCTAGGTCAGGAAGATCCCCTGGAGAAGGAAATGACTACCCACTCCAGTATTCTTGCCTGGAAAATTCCATGGACAGAGGAGCCTGGTGGGCCACAGTCCATGGGGTCACAAAGAGTCAGACACGACTTAGTGACTAAACAACAACAACAATAAGCTACTCTCTCACTTTCACGCCAGCTCTCCTCCCCCATTCTATGTGAGGGGCTTGGTGGAGGAATCAGGATTCTCCTTCGCTGCTGCATTTAGCCTCCTTGACTGCTTCCTGACCACAGCTTTCTGAATCCTGGTTTCCAAAGCAGGTTTGGAAGAAGCTTGGCCAATGTTTTTCATGTAAAGCAAGAAAATGTCATGGAGAAGGAAATGGCAACCCACTCCAGTATTCTTGCCTGGGAAATCCCATGCACAGAGGAGCCTGGGGGGCTCCAGCCCATGGGGTTGCAAAGAGTTGGACGCAAGGTAACGACTAAAGAACAACAAATGATATAAGAAGAGTTTGTCGAATGTTGCTAAGTGGTGGGCTGATATTGGTACTGGGCTTCCTAGGTAGCTCAATGGTAAAGAACCCGCTTGCCAATGCAGGAGATGTGGGTTTGATCCCTGGGTCAGGAAGATTCCCTGGAGGAGGGATTATGGCAACCCATTCCAGTATTCATGGACAGAGGAGCCTGATGGGCTACAGCCCATGGGGTCACAAAAAGTCAGACATGGCTGAGTGACTGAGCACAAGAAAATATTGAAGCTGGCTGCTCTTAGCTCAAGCTTTCACTGCCCTTGTTTACGCTGTGGCACACTGGTCCTCCACAAGGCTTGTGACGCACAGGTAGGGCTGGGACAGGGAATGGGGTCACTGTGGCTGCCTGGCTTGGCCGGCCTGCAGACTTACAGGCTGAGGCCAACCATAAACCAACCTGGATTAGCATTTTCAAACAGGCTTAACAAACAGAATAACTGTTTGTGATAGGAGAGAACAGTACTGATAGGAGCAGACTGCCTCGAGATGTTCTTCCACGCCTCTGTCTCTCATTCCTGAACCCTATTACAACGTTTACAAAAACAAATGCCAGGCATGAGCGTGGGCCTGTGAATTCCCAGGTTGACTAGCCTACTCTCTTTCTTTCTTCCACCGTAAGGAATTAAGAAACTGGAGCTGAAAATGAGAATGTTCACTAACATTTTCTACACCAGTGCACCAGAAGAGACAGCAATGATTCTTCCTCCACTTTTATTTTTCCCTAAATAAATAGTGCCAAGAACTGCAGACCTCCAGCTCAGCTTGGGGCAGCTTTAAAAGCCCACCACCAGATCCCCACCAAGATAAGTGGCCCCCATGCCAAGCTGCCCACTGTCAGATAGGAGAGATGACTGGGGCTGATGAGAGGAAAAGAGGAGAGATGCTTTTACAAAAATAACATAATTTGGCTCCCTGAGAAAAAGGAAAGGCAAAATGCAGGTGGTGTTCCGTCTTCTCTCCCTTGCTTGCATCCCTGAGTGGAAGCATTAATAGGCTTAGTGCTTATTAAGGTGAAATCAAAAAGAGAGAAAGACAGAGGAACTGCATGAACAAAATTACTAGAGATTCAAAGTTTGAGAGTTTCCAGCTGGCTCATTTATTTCGAGACGGAAATTTAGGAAGTACTAGAGCCCCTTTCTGCCTTCATTTAGCTTTAAAAGGAAGAAGAAAAGCAAGAAATACATAGCTAATATATAAAGTGTGATCCAAAATGATGGAAACTATCCCCATCTTTTCACATCAACAAGTATTTATTAAATGTTTATTGTATGCCCAGCACCATGCTTGAAATGGGAACCATTAAAAAGATTTAATCAATGGAATATTACTCAGTCATAAAAAAGAATGAAATAATGCCATTTGAAGCAATTTGGATGGACCTAAAGATTGTCATACTAAGAGAAGAAGGTCAGAAAAGGAAAAATGTTGTATGATCTTGCTTATATGTAAAAATCTAAAAAAAAAATCATACAAATGAGCTTATTTACAAAGCAGAAATAGACTCACAGACATAAAAAACAAACTTATGGTTTCCAAAGGGGCAAGGGGGAGTGAGGGCTATATTAAGAGTCTGGGATTAAATATATAGACCACTATATATAACACAGATCATTAACAAGGACCTCCTGTATAGCCCACGAACTATATTCAATATCTTTTCCTGTAATGGAAAAGAAACTAAACATATATAACTGAATCACTTTGCTGTACATCTAAAGCTAACGTAACATTGTAAATCAACTATATTTCAATAAAAAATAAAAAAAAAGACAACTATAGATTCTGTACTTAACCTCTTTATAACTTAATCTCTGTAAAAATGAACCAGAGCTCCTTGTGAAAGAAGGGGTTCTGCTTTCTGGACTGCTGAGACAGTCTGGGAGGTGTTACAGGGATCAAATGCTAGCAACGGTTAAAATGTACTGTTGTGAGTCATTGCTGGATCTCTGCAATGGAGCAGTGGTGATTGTACGATCAAGTTGACTCACTCTAATTTTGGAGTTGTGTTTTCCCAACATCCTATATCTGAATTGTTTGCACCGCACTGACATCACTTATTTGAAACACTGACCAAATTTTTTTCCCACATTCAACCTTAATTTCTTCATATGTGTTGTTATAGAATCATCTGGTTCTAAGTCACTCGGAGGCTCAGGGAACTTAAAAGCTAAGTCACTCAGAGGCTCAGGGAACTTAAAAGCTAGTTTGTGTTTGTTTCAAGTCCTTCTGGTTCAGGACTCCCTGTCTGTCAGTCAAGGGTATCTGCTTAGTATGGCTATGTGTCGTGTCTCTGAAGATGCCTTGATGGGAAAAAAAAAAAAAAAAAATCCTGGATAGACTCACCAGCATAGTAGTCAGTCTTTTTGTTTTATGTTTAACAAATACAAAGATTTTAGAAATAGTGTGCATTTTAATTCAAGTTCAGAGCAGGCTGATGTTGAAAAATCTCTGGAATTCTTCTCTTTGAGAAGGAATCTGGCTATGTGATACTACAAGCAGCTGTAGGTAGCCATGTTCTCTACGTTGTCTTTTGTGTGTGTGTGTTGGGGTTGGAAGGCTGGAATGCAAATGAAACTAGATGTTTTTGCAGAAATTAAGCAATTACTATTCGCTGATATAATATCAATTCATAAGTGACCCCTTAACAGCATCAAAGCACATCACTCAGAAATTAAAAAAATAACCACCTCACTGAGCAAGAAGATGTATTTATTTTGGTGAAGCATCTGAGAGTTCTGTGATCCTTTCAGCTAAGCCAGACTGCCGAAGACAGGGCCCACGTGCCCGTCAGCCCGAGGAGGGACCCAGAAACCTCCATCCTCTGCAGTTCATGGGTTCTGACAGCAAAGTGAATCACTTCTGGGGAAGACAATGACTTGTTTACTTTTCACTGAATTGAAGATTGAAGATATTTCATAATAGGATCTGGGAAAATTTGCCAGATGTTTCATTCCACTGTGTTCTTCTGGCAGGTCTACAAGATATAATGCTGAGAAAGGCTAATAAATCAAGATAGGTATGAAAAGCTTAGGGACAAAATTCATAAAATCTTGAACTGCAGGAGGCCACCTTTCCTCTAGCTGCTCAAATATGAAATTTCCTTATTTTTTGATGCTTTCAGGTGAGCTAATAAAGACTATAGATCTCACTTTTGCTCATTTCTCCACCCCTTTTCCTCTTTCCCTCCTTCCTTTCTGGTCCAATTTTGCCCATCTAAGAATGTCTAAATCTAGAATAGGAAATGTGTGTTATCTAAACTACTCAAAAAGGGTGATCGCATGAATATTAATATATAAACCACAGCTTGGGATGCAGCTTCACTTGAGGTCTTGTTCACTTGGCCGGAGGAAAGTTACACATGAACAAAGCTTGGGATGCTTCAAAATAACAAATTCATTTTGCCAGGGACAAGCACTGAATGGAAAGTTTTTGGCTTATTTTCCTTTTCTTCCTCCCCAGACTTTTGAGGTGCTAGCGAACTGTGGTATTAAGTAATGGAACATTGGTGCAGACTTTATATTAATGATCTATTACTTTGGACCACTGTCTGTGTTGCAGTGACTGTAATCCCAGTTGTTACAGTTATCTACTGCTGAATAACACCACCCTAAAATGCAGTGGCTTAAAACAATAAACAGAGTATCTCACAATTTCTGCTGGTCAGGAGTTTGGGAGTTGCTTAGCTGGTGGTCTGGCTTGGGATCTCCTGTGAGGCGACAGTCAGGATGTTGAGTGGGGCTGCAAACAGTCAAGGTCTGATTGGAGCTGCTTCCAAGATGGTGCACTCACATGGCTGCTGGCTGGAGGCCTTGGTTCTTTACTCTGTGGAATTTTCCACAGGCTGCCTGAGAGTCCCCATGCCATGGCAGCTGCCCACGACTGCCACCATCACCCTACCCCGCCCTGGAATGAAAGCTTCAAGTGAGAGGGTGAAAGAGAACAAGCATGAGGCCACAGACTCTATAATCTGGACTCCAAAATCACACACCATGTGCTTCACTTTATTTGTTAGAAACAAA
The DNA here is from genome assembly GCF_027580195.1 of Bos mutus. Taxonomy (NCBI): domain Eukaryota; kingdom Metazoa; phylum Chordata; class Mammalia; order Artiodactyla; family Bovidae; genus Bos; species Bos mutus. Next base: position 46,153,724 of record NC_091626.1, on the reverse strand, counting down.
TAACATAGTCCAGCCCACACTTAAGGGGAATTAGTCCTCATTTCTAAAAGGGTGAAGTAGAAAAGAATTTGTGGTCTTATCTTAAAATCACTTCACTGGTGGAGTTCAGTTCAGTTCAGTCGCTCAGTTGTGTCCGACTCTTTGCAACCCCATGAATTGCAGCATGCCAGGCATCCCTGTTTTTAACCAACTCCCGGAGTTCACACAAACTCATGTCCATCGAGTTGGTGATGCCATCCAACCATCTCATCCTTTGTCATCCCCTTCTCCTCCTGCCCCCAATCCCTCCTAGCATCAGAGTCTTTTCCAATGAGTCAACTCTTTGCATCAGGTGGCCAAAGCATTGGAGTTTCAGCTTCAGCATCAGTCCTTCCAAAGAACACCCAGGACTGATCTCCTTTAGAAAGGACTGGTTGGATCTCCTTGCAGTCCAAGGGACTCTCAAGAGTCTTCTCCAACACCACAGTTCAAAAGCATCAATTCTTCAGTGCTCAGCTTTCTTCACAGTCCAACTTTCACATCCATACATGACCACTGGAAAAACCATAGCAATTTCTAGTTTGTGCAACTAATAGGGAGATGTCAATAAATAGCGTGCATTAAAATGAAGACGAAAAGGATAAAGGAAAGTGTAATTCTATTCCTGTCACTCTTTTTTAAAATTAATTTTTATTGGAGTATAGTTACATTACAGTGTTGTGTTAGTTTCTTGCTATATAGTAAAGTGAATCAGTTATACATATATCCCCTCTTTTCCAGATTTCCTTCCCATTTAGGTCAGCACAGAGTATTGAGCAGAGATCCCTGTGTTATACAGTAGGTTCTCATTAGTTACCTATTTTATACATGTGTGCTCAGTCCCGTCTAACTCATTGTGACCCCGTGGACTGTAGCCCACCAGGCTCCTCTGTCCATGGGATTCTCCAGGCATGAATACTAGAGTCGGTTGCCATTCCCTTTTCCAGGGGATCTTCCCAACCCAGAGATCAAACCCCTGTCTCCTGTATCTCCTGAATTGGCAGGAAGATTCTTTACCACTGAGCCATCAGAGAAGCCTCATTTTAGTGCCAACAAAGTCTAGTCAAAGCTACGGTTTTTCCAGTAGTCATGTATGAATGTGAGTTGGACTATAAAGAAAGCTGACCACTTAAGAATTGATGCTTTTGAACTGTGATATTGGAGAAAATTCTCAAGAGTCCCTTGGACTGCAAGGAGCTCCAACCAGTCCATCCTAAAGGAGATCAGTCTTGGGTGTTCATTGGAAGGACTGATGCTGAAGCTGAAACTCCAATACTTTGGCCACCTGATGGGAAGAACTGACTCATTTGAAAAGACCCTGATGCTGGGAAAGATTGAAGGCAGAAGAAGACAGAGGATGAGATGGTTGGATGGCATCACCGACTCGATGGACATGAGTTTGAGTAAGCTCCGGGAGTTGGTGATGCACAGGGAAGCCTGGTGTGCTGCAGTCCATGGGGTTGCAAAGAGTCGGACACGACTGAGGGACTGAACTGAACTGTGTATATGTCAGTCCCAGTCTCCCAGTTCATCCCACCCCCTCTTCCTCCCTTGGTAACCGTAAGTTTCTTCTCTACATATTCACTCTTTATCCTGCTCTACTCACTTCCATCCTAAGCCCATCCCCATTCCTTAAGCCATTCTGATAATGTTCACGGCTTTAGCGAACTTCTCCCTGACTCCAGCTGTTGGTCTCACAGTTATTGAGATCTTATGACATTCTCAACTTCTTATGTAATAGGACTCAACAAGGCCAAGCCCCAGGTACACTTGAGGCCTTGAGTTGTAAGAGAGCTGAGAATATATGAATTCAGAGGACAAGGTAATGTGATATATAAGGAGGAGAGAAATTCTTGCCATTTGTGATCCTCTTTTACCTTATGTCTCCTAGTGTCCTCCGAGGCATTGCTAAGGCTTCCCAGAGGATTCTCTTTGTCCCTTCCAATGACAAGAGCAGGCAGTCTCCCCTCTGTGGAGCCAGTGTATCTGCTTTCTCACTCATCACTCCCACTGTATCTCTTCTGAGCTCCCTGGGTGCAAGGCTTCCAGGCTCTGCTGAGGAATAATCATGATACTAAATCACTCTTTGCCCATTATTATCCAGACTCTGCCCATGGACATCTTTACATCCCACCAGGAAGTCTGTTCTGATCAGCAATTTGCTGACGTCTTTTCATACTTACAACAGGCAAGAAAAGTGGCTTCAGGGACCAGCCACTCACACAGTGCAGTCAGTCCTAATGGCCTTATCACTCGGCTACCTGCTCCTCCTTCCCACAGGGAACACCAGTTAGTGTGTGTGAGCCAGAGAGTCTGGCTGAACCATCCTATTACTGTTTTATATAAAGCACTTACTGAATTCCTAGAGGGAAGAAGAGTCTCCAAGGGGGACTTGTCTCATTAAACTGCTGCTTGCTTTCCAAGCAGCCAGAGAAGAACTGAAAGGTGGTGAGCAGAGAGGCAAGACCTTCAGGGGGCTCAGTGGTACTAATGCGCTAAGCTGCGGGCACATTTGGCAGCGTAAAGGGGAGCAATCTCAGAAGGCAAAATGAGAAATATGCTCTTCTCCTTTGTCCCCTTTAATGAGGCTGAAGAAGAAACAAAGACGAATTATCGAGTGATAAAAATACACCCAGTATCAAAGTTTCTAGGTTCTTGAACCTAAAAACTCTTTAGGATTTGTTCTTTCCTTTTTTCTGTTCTTTCTCTTTTCAAATAAAGAAAATTCTTCTTCTGTCTCTGCTCTATGGAATTCTCTACTTAGCCCCAGATAGATAAAATGACTTCTGAAATGTACTCTCTTAAAAGCCTAGAGAAGAAAGAACACAAATTTCTTTAAAAGGCTTCTGGCCACGGTGTCTTTCAACTCTGGTTTACAGAAACCATTCACAGGAACCCTCTGGAAAATGGTTCTTTGCTGAGACAGCACCACAGAAAACAAGCCAACTCCCAGGGTGACAGGATGCTGTCCGTAGAGAACTTGGGGACTGCATTTGCAAAGCTTTCCAGAGCAGACGGATGCATCTGGAGGCAATGCACAGTGGGTGTCAGACTGTTAGGTACTTCAGTCTACTGGCAAGGCCAAGTCTGCAGGAAGAGAAGGGAGCCCTCTGCACCGTGGAGAACAGTGGGGTGCAGTGATTTCTGAATATTATCCTGCCTCAGAATAGTGCTGGCAAGCTCCTACATCTTGCCTCCATCGAAGCTGCTCGGCACAGGGAGGGGAGGTCTAATTCTCCTTTCTTCTAATAAGAGTGGTTAAGTGAACATTTATATGAGGCAGTCAGAGGAAAGTGTGTGCGTGCGCCAGTCTCCCCTGTTCATAGGATTCTCCAGGCAAGAATAGTGGAATGGGTTGCCTTGCCCTCCTCCAGGGGGTCTTCCCGACCCAAGGATCGAACCAGTGTCTCTTAAGTCTCCTGGATTGGCAGGTGGGTTCTTTACCACTAACACCACCAGGGAAGCCCATGTGGTAGTACCACCTTCCAATATCTGAGAACTCCTGGATACCTATGACCTCAGAAAGGGCAGGCTGCCCTTGAAACAAAAGGCTTTGCTGACCTTCCTTTCCCAGGATGTAATTTCTTCCTTTGGCAATGTTGTGTAGAACCATAGTAATTAGGGCTGAAAAGCTGTAGTTTTTAGGGCTGAAAGCAAATATTCTAATACTCCCTATTTAAGACATTTGGTAGAACTCTTTTGCCTCACCCACTTTGAAATGAGCTGTGCCCATCTGACCTGCCTAGCTCACTAAAATATGGGTAGAAATAATTGTACTATCTCCTATGAGGCTTTAAGAGTTACTACATAATTCACTACCTCTTCTTTTATCTCCCAAGGTGACTGGCAATGGCCAGATGATGGTGGCTTCCAAAGTGGGGATGACTTGAAGCAGAGCCCCTGCCAACAATTGATGGACACGTGGAGAGAATGAGAAGTAAGGGTTTACTGTAATAAGCTAGTAAGATAATTGCCTGGTTGTTAGTGTAGCACCCTGGACTCCCCCAATCCTTTCTCAGAAGAGGGGAGCTTCTAGCTGCCAATGGAAGGAGTCTATGTTGGTAGTTCATAGAGAACTCTATAGATGAGGGTTTGAAAAATCTCCTTCTCACTTCCAGTCCAGGAAAATACATATTATCCAGGACACAGGAAAAAACTAAGTTTCTATAAAAATTTAGCTGTATGTGATTTTACTGTGGAAGAATAGAAAATTAACCAATTTGTTTCAATGCTTTGTTAAAGTTTATGGTGAAATGAATCTTCCTTTCTTCCTAGGCCGATGTGAAACCTACAGCCCTTATAATTTCTGTATATATGCTACTCCTGGGCTTCCCTGATAGCTCAGTTGGTAAAGAATATGCCTGCAATGAAGGAGACCCCCGTTTGATTCCTGGGTTGCAAAGATCTCCTGGAGAAGGGAAAGGCTACGCACTGCAGTTTTGTGGCCTGGAGAAGCCCGTTGACTATATAGTCCATGGGGTCGCAAAGAGTCAGACACGATTGAATGACTTTCACTTTCACTTCATGCTATTTCCACTTTTTATCTGAATACATTTCATCCCTTGAACAAGATTGAGCTGCAAGATCAGGAGCTAATCATGCTTTACCAGTGATGAAATTTTCCACGTTCTTGTCTAGATCACACTTATTTTCTTAATGAACCCTTCCACCTGTCCTCTGCAGGAGATATTTTGGCAAAGATCGACTTTAGGATCCTTAGGAGTAGACAGAGGATTTCAGACAGTGGCCTGTCACAATTTTATTCTCATCCAGTGAAACAGTAGGAAGTACCGTGTGTGAGGGGAGTCTGTGTAATACGGATCTGTACGCAAGAGCTATGATTATGATGGCTTTAAAAACAGGGAAAACCCTTGGATATACATGAAATTGTCCACCTGGGTTTCGTAGAGCAGAGCTTAAGGCAGAGTTTAAATGCTAAGGCTTCAATACGGGGATACAGGTCCAGCCACAGACAGTGAGGCAAGTGAAGCAGACAAAGCAAGCAAGTCAAAGGCAGGGGCTTCTGAAGCAGCCACAGCTCCACAAGAAAGCACAACTGCTGCCCCCAGGGCTCTGCAGAGGGGCTGCCCTGGTGGCCCAGTGGTTAAGAATCTGCCTGTCAATGCAGAGAACATGGACAGGTTCAATTCCTGGTCTGGGAAGATACCACATGCCATGGAGCAACTAAACCCGGGCGCTGCAACCTCTGAGTCTGTGCTCTATAGAGTCTGCGCTTGTGACAAGAGAAGTCACCACAATGAGGAGTCTGTACAGCACAACGAAGAACCAGAGTAGCTAATAATAAACTTAAAAAAACATTTTTAAGGGCTCTGGAGATGCTGTGAGGAGCCACTGCACCTCAGAACAGTCTGTTGAGGAGAGAACGGGAGCAGCGTTTTCCTGTCAGTTTCTTTCTGCCTCCTGCCTCTTACTGGTCAGGGGTTGTCTTTCTGGGTATCAATCCATCCCTCAGCCCCCAAACGCATACCACCAGTTGGTGTCACTCAGCCCTGCTGGGAGATGGCCAGTTCCCAGCATCGTGCCTCAGAATGTGGAAGACCTTCCAGGAGCCTTCGTAGAACTTACAAGGTCTGTGTATGAGGCCTGGGCTGCTGCCAGTGGTGATAGGAAACAGGATGGCAGCAGCCAGAGCTCTCCAAGGAGCAAAATCCAAGACTCGGCGGGTATGTGGGGCAGAGCCAACTGAGGAGATACATCAACTGAGTCCATCATTGGTACCTCATATTTAACTGAAAGCAGTATGATATGTCTATGCGGAGACCATGATTAGAGTCCTCCAAATTCTATTCAGTTCAGTTAAGTTCAGTTCAGTCGCTCAGTCATATCCGACTCTTTGCGACCCCATGGACTGCAGCACGCCAGGCCTCCCTGTCCGTCACCAACTCCCGGAGTTTACTCAAACTCATGTCGGTTTAGTCAGTGATGCCATCCAACCATTTCATCCTCTGTTGTCCCCTTCTCTCACTTTCAATCTTTCCCAGCATTAGGACCTTTTCCAATAAGTCAGTTCCTCGCATTAGGTGGCGGAAGTATTGGAGTTTCAGCTTCAACATCTATCCTTCCAATGAATATTCAGGACTGATTTCCTTTATGATGGACTGGTGAAATTTGATTATATGCAGGCAATTGAATCCTTGCAATTATAGATAATTGTCAACATGTTTTGGAGGGCTGTGGACCTTCTCAAGAGAAAGCAACTTGGATAAGGTTTAACATTAAGATACTACAAGCTGTGTCAGAACCAGTATACCTCGAATGTCCGGTTGGCTGGAAATCATGAAGCCCATTTGGCCTACTGGAAACTGAGAAGGTGAGACCTGAGTCAGTTCTGCAAGAGTGGTTGGTAAATCCTCAGTGACAAAATTTTCAAAGACAAAGGACCAGAGATGACACTCATCATATTGCAACCAAGTGAGGCTTGCCAACACATAAGCATGCACATTACTAAAATAAACACATACAACCAAGACAATAGGTTACTGGGCACTGAAATTATTTGAATAGTAGTTATGCCTACTTGACACCAGGAATCAACCAAATATCCAAAATGTGGGTATCATATACATCAATGTGTATGACTTCTCAGAGTGCTTTCCAACACGCAAAATTATCTGGAAGTAAAGGTCTGTATGGTTAAGTGTATTTGGAACTGTACGTGCATTGCCTTGCCTTGGAACACTTAAGGAGCAGAAAGGCTCCAAGGTGTCTTACTCTAAAGCAGCCTGCTTAAGCTAGGCTTTCCCATACTTAACTTCATCACAGACCACTCCTTTTTGCATAACAATTATCCACCTTTCAAGGAACTGTGAGCTCCTTTGAGAACACTTGGGCAAACTCTAAGCTCTTAAGAAAGGCAGTGTGATTTGGTAGTAATTCAGGTGACTCAGAGCCTGAGAACTGGACCCTAGGACTGTTTTAGATACTAATGCCCTGTGACAAGAAAATCAGGTCATATAACCACACCCTTCCTTATTTTCCTTGCTCTCCAAATAGAAGATTGTTACAAATAACATGTAGTAACAAGGCAGGATGTTACAAAGTCAGTAAGGACAGATGAAGAAATGAATGTGAAAGCATTATGGAAAATCCAAAGGAAAGAGAAAACCAGTGAACTCCCTACTTTTTTTTTTTTTTTTCCTGGCCATGCCGCATGCCATGGAGGATCTTAGTTCCCTGATCAGGGATTGAACCAGCACCCCTGCAATGGAAGTGCTGAGTCTTAACCACTGGACTTGAGGGAAGTCCCTTGAACTCTCTTAAAGTGAATGCTATGGTCTATGACGGACTCGATAAGAGCCCTCCTTTTTTACAAATGAGTCCTGTGTTGATCCAAGCAGGTTTCGCCTTTTCCAATAGGCTCTCATGTAGTTTTGTTAATACACAGCCAAGAAGAGAAGATGTTGAATGGTTGCCAGAGTGAAATGAGGGAGTCCTGCTGCTAGTTTGTCCCCAAAAAGTAGATGCTTAGACCATGGGCTTCCCAGGCAGCTCAGACAGTAAATAATCTGCCTGCAATGCAGGAGACCTAAGTATGATCCCTGGGTCAGGAAGATCCCCTGAAGAAGAAAATGGCAAGTCACTCCAATATTCTTGCCTAGGAAATCCCATGGACAGAGGAGCCTGGCAGGCTACAGTCCATGGGATTGAAAAGAGTCAGACATGATTGAGCAACTAACACTTTCTTTCACTTTAGACCATGTTATTCAAACCAATTATTTGAAAGCACTGAGTGCTGAATAAATATCACTAAATACATGTGTGGATTCTCTGCTTGGGACCTAGGAAAGAATAACTGAGTTTAAGGTCGACCCCATCCACATATCTCTTCCTGCATGTGTATATCTTCCTGTATGTTCCTTCCAGATAGAAACAGAAAGAAGAGTGTGTGAATCATAAACCCCTGGAGAAGCAGAACAGGAAGGGGCGTTTGGGCTCATGTTTTCCTCTCTCCACTTGATAGAGAAGTAAATTGAGACCCGAGAGCCAAACCAACTGACCTCTGGTCAAGATGACTGTTGGGAGTGGAGCTGGACTCAGTTCCATTTATCCCAAGCCAGTCCTCCACTATAACACCACGAGCCTCATTTCCTCCTCCCCAGGGATCTGAAAATGTTACTATTGGAGACCCACTAGCCCATTAAATATAAATGAACCACAGAGTGCATTTGTTAGGATGGTATAAAGCCTCCAAAGAGCAGCCGTGCAGCAAAGCAGTCTAGCTACCATTTAGACTGGCTTTTCTAGAAAAGAGTTCTATGGAAAGTCCCAGGAGAGATGGGCTGAATCAGGTCAAGTTCCTTAGAAGCACAGCCTGACACAGTGTAGGGCAGGCAGAGAAGCTTAGTGAGGGTGTGCTTTGGTAAGGCCCTGCCTTGGTCTGATCTATGGGAGAAGGTTCTGGAGCACATGCCATGCAGAACAATTGTCCCCTTTTAGGCAAGGAGGTCAGCTTTCTATATGCCTGTGTATATCAGGCGCTGGCTGTAGGCCTCCAGGGAGTGTATTTTCTTGGGCAAGACAGCTCCGGTCCTCTGAGGGTGGGTCTCCGGAGAAGAGGGCAGCTATGAGTCATTAACACAGCAAGTGGGATCAGGGCATCAGCTGGTTAAAGGGGGCTGGCCCAGCCCCCATAGCATCTACCACAAGAGCAGAGGGTGAGTGCATGAAAGAGAAGAAAGTTACAAAGTGGGCAGAGAGAAAAAAAGCAGGTCTGTTGTCATTATCCGGGACATGGGCCTTTGCTCAGACCCTTCAAGGCTGAACAGAACAGGCAACCAAGTGAAACCATCAGAGGAGTACGTTTGTCTTGATTTCTTTCTCTGGTGATTGTCAGAAAGCGAAGTCCCTCCCAAGCCTCACATTTCCTTTGAGGGTTCTCCTGCATTTCATTTGTAATAATCCAGGCAGAGTCGACAAGAAGGACAGGTGTGATGCTATCTCTTGATGCCTTGGCAGCCGTCCCTGACCCTCGTGCTTCCCGGAGAAGCCATCCAGAGCTGCCAGTCTGCAGAGAGACAGGGCAACAATGGCTGGTACTCTTGGAATGAAAATGGGGAGTGGTACACTCCTACTTTGACAGATTGAAAGTATTTTTCTCATGTTGCATCTCGGTTCTCTTTGGTATGTGAGCTTGTGGTTCCAGGCCAAATGAATCTGTGGACATGGCAATATTTATTTGCGCAAACACATGTCGAAAGTTCTCTGGAAAACAAACTTATTAAGAAAATAGTTAAAAAAAAAAAAAAGAAAATAGTTTTTGTTTTGGTGAGCTTCAGCCATGATGCTGTATCATAGAATTTTATTGTTGTGAAAGGCTAAAGCCTAAAGGATAAGTTTTTCCCAACTTATTCATTTTTAAAAACTTTTTATTTTATATTGGGGTATAGCCGATTAACAAACAAGTTGTGACAGTTTCAGGTGAGCAGCAAAGGGACTCAGCTTTTACATATGCATGGACCCATTCTCCTATAAACCCCCTTCGCATCCAGGCTGCCACATAACATTGAGCAGAGTTCCATGTGCTGAATGTAGGTCTGGATGTAAGTATGTACTGTATGTAAGTCCTTGTTGGTTATCCATTTTAAATATAGCAGTGTCAATCCCCTAACTATCCCTTCCTCCCATCCTTCCCTCTGGCAACAATAAGCTCCTTCTTGAAGTCTGTGGGTCTGTTTCTGTTTTGCAAGTAAGCTCATTTGTATCGTTTCTTTTTAGATTCCATATATAAGAGTTATCATATGATATTTTTCCTTCTCTGTCTGACTTATTTCGCTCAGTATGACACTCTCTAGGTCCATCCACGTTGCTGCAAATGGCATTATTTCATTCTTTTTAATGGCTGAGTGATATTCATATATATATATCTCACATCTTTATTCATTCCTCTGTCAGTGAACAAACTTAGGTTGCTCCCAAGTCTTGGCTACTGTAAACAATGCTGCTATGAATATTAAGGTGCATGTACTCTTTCAGATCATATGTTTCTCCAGATATATGCCCAGAAGTGGTGTTGCAGGGTCATATGCAATCAATAGTCAACTATTTTTAGCTTTTTAAGGAACATTCATACTGTTCTCCACAGTGGCTGTATAAGTTTACATTCCCATCAACAGTGAAGGAGGGTTCCCTTCTCTCCACACCCTCTCCAGCACTTACTGTTTGTAGAATTTTTCATGATAGCCATGCTGGCTGGTATGAGGTGATATCTCATTGTAGTTTTGATTTGCATGTTGCTAATAGTTAGCAATACAACTTACTCATTTTTAAATGGAGGAAACTGAGGCCCAGAGAAATAATTTAATCAAGAGCATAGAGTTAGAGGGAGGCAGAGGTTGGGATGGTTGGATAGCATCACTGACTCAATGGACCTGAACTTGGGCAGACTTCTGGCGATGGGGAGGGACAGGGAGGCCTGGCGCAGTACAGTCTTTGGGGCAGCAAAGAGCAACTAAACAATAACAATGTAGAACTGGTTCACGGCAGAAACTGTAAGTAGCGTTAAAAAAAAAAAAACAACAGACAACAGTAATAACCAGTGAGACTTCTATTGGGCACCAGAAGGCAAAGCTTGTGCTGGGAGCCAATAGATCAAGTCAACTAGGACTCAGCCACTGCCTTCAGGAAGGCACAGTGCACTAAACACTTCACAGCAGATGCTCCATTCGAGGTCTTCAGGGGACCCGGGGGGATCCTGGGAGTCAGATATCATGAGCTTGCCCTGGAGAATTTAGGGGAAGTCCTTGTAGGTGAGGAGATATTTATTCTGGGGTTTAGATGCTGACCAGATTTTGAAATTCAGGAAAGGGAGAAAGAAGAAGGGTAAGGAAGACACTTCCACAAAATGCGCAGCTTAGATGAAGGCAGAGAGACAGGAAGGAACGGCATTTTTCAGGGGAAGGCATGGATAACTCTGAATAGCTACATAGGAGTGCTGGAAGGGACTCTGGAGAAGACATGGAGTGGGAGCCACAGGTTTAGAAGTTAAGCCTGGAAGGAGAGGTGGGAAGAGAACAAAGACTGAACTCCCAAAGCAGACTTGCCCTGTGAGCAGTGATTTGATGAGCAAATATTAAGTCCTCTTAATCACAAAAGTCTCTTTCTGACCCTATCCAGCACCCTTTTTACCCATGAGGCTTGAAAGTCACTGTTTAGGGTGTATTTCTTTGGGTATTAAATGTCTTTGGGTATGTCTTTGCCTTAAGTATGCCCTATTAAAATGTCATTCCCCAAAGTGAGATAAGAATAATCCATCAGGTAATACTTCTAGAAATTTGTTGACAACTAAATGACAGCTAGCTGCAAACAAGACCTGGAGGAGAGAAAACAGAAGTGGCACGTGCTGGGAGGGAGCTGGGTGCTGGAGAGGGGAAGACACTGAGAAGGGAGGATTCAAAACTATGCCTGTGGCTGGCACTGCCTGAGAAAGGAATGCACAAGCCAGATATGGGATCAAGTGAACTTTATCTGGTCTTGAGGCTGATAGGTGGTGCCCAAAACCCAAGTTCTGAAAAGAAAGTAACATGTATAGACAGGAAAGTCTCCCTCCAGTCAGTGACTTAGGGAATGAGAGTGTAGCTTTTAATATGTCCACCTGATATGATCTTGTTTTGAAGGGGAAAAGTGGGAGTTCTGGCTCACAGAAGACTCCAGTTTCCCTTCTGCTTACAGGAAAACATGAATGTGACTCCACATTTAGATATTCTTAGACTCTATTAGAAATCTGCAAATTGGTACAGGCTTTACATTAAACTTGCTTCAATCATCTCCAGGATATATGTTGCACTTATCTCCATATTAGAATGATATTGCCTCAGTTCAGTTGCTCAGTCATATTGCTTGCCCATTCTATAATAACAAAAATGTCACATAGCTACTAAGTGACAGAGCAGAGCTCTGAAATCATTTCTGTTATTAAACCATGAGAAGGGCATGGCAACCCACTCCAATATTCTTGCCTGGAGAATCCTATGGACAGAGGAGCCTGGCAGGCTACAGTCCATAGCGTCGCAAAGAGTCAGACATGACTGAAAGGACTTAGTAGCAGCAGCATTACAAATATATAGATGGTGTTCATGAATAATATTAATGCTAATATTTATATAATGTTTACTAAATGTCAGACATTTTCTAAGGCTTTTATTAACTCATTTAATTTTTATAAAAGCTGTATAAACTAGGTCTCTATTTCATGGGCATTAAGATAGAACACTTGTGTTCCCCCACCCAAATTTATATATGAAAGCTCTACCTGCAACCCCTCCCTAGAGTGGCCATATCTAGAGATGAAGCCTCTAAGGGAGTTCTTAAGGTTAAATGAGATTGTTAGGGTGAGGCCCTGATCTAATAAGATTAGTACCCATTAAGAAGAGACCCCAGAAAGCTCACTGTCTCCCTCTCTCTCCCTCTCTTTTTCTCTCTCTCTCCAGCTCTCTGTTTTTCTCACTCTGCCTGGTGAGCATGCAGTGAGAAGACAGTCATGTGCAAGCCAGAAAGAGGGTGCTTATGAGAACCCAAACTTGCTGGCACCCTGATCTCAGACTTGCAGTCTCCAGAACTATAAATTTCTCTTGTTCTAGCCACCTAGTCTATGGTCTTTTGTTATGGCAGCCTAAACAGACTAACACAATAGGTGAGGAAAGCAAGGAACTTAGAAGATAGGCGACACAGCTTAGATTGGAAACCTGCAGTCTCAAATGTTCTCAACTGCTGTTCTTCCCTAGTGGCTCAGCGGTAAAGAGCCTGACTGCAATGCAGGAGACCCAGGACACGTGGGTCTGATCCCTGGGTTGGGAAGATCCCCTGGAGGAGGGCATGGCAGCCCTCTTCAGTATTCCTTTTTCTTTTAAATAAATTAATTTATTGATTTTAATTGGAGGCCAATTACTTTACATATTGTAGTGGTTTTTGCTATACATTCACATGAATCAGCCACCAGTGTACACGTGTCCCCCATCCTGTAACCCCGTCCTACCTCCCTCCCCATCCCATCCCTCAGGGTCATCCCTGTGCACCAGCCCTGAGCGCCCTGTCTCATGCATCAAACCTGGACTGGCGATCTATTTCACATTAGGTAATATACATGTTTTAAAGTCATTCTTTCCAATCATCCCACCCTTGCCTTCTCCCACAGAGTCCAAAAATCTGTTCTTTACATCTGTGTCTCTTCTGCTGTCTCGCATATAGGGTCATTGTTACCATCTTTCTAAATTCCATATACATGCATTATTATGCTGTATCGGTATTTTTCTTTCTGACTTACTTCACTCTGTATATTAGGCTCCAGTTTCATCCACCTCATTAGAACTGATTCAAATGCATTCTTTTTAATAGCTGAGTAATATTCCATTGTGTATATCTACCACAGCTTTCTTATCCGTTCGTCTGCCAATGGACATCTAGATCTCTTCAGTATTCTTGCCAGGAAACTCCCTTGGACAGAGGAGCTTAGTGGGCTGCAGCCCAGGGGGTCACAAAGAGTCAGAGGTGACTGAAGCAACTAGGCATGCTATGCTACAGAGTCTCTCATATGTGATACAAAACAAATGGAATCTTAAAATATTCAGAGATATAATAAAATCAACTGTGTCAGCAGCAAAACTGATACAAAGTGATCTACAACAAAGTAACTCATGATAAAATTTTGAAAAAAGAAACTCATTGCATCCAGATCAGATCAGATCAGTTGCTCATTAGTGTCCGACTCTTTGCGACCCCATGAATTGCAGCATGCCAGGCCTCCCTGTCCATCACCAACTCCCGGAGTTCACTCAGACTCACATCCATCAAGTCAGTGATGCCATCCAGCCATCTCATCCTCTGTCATCCCCTTCTCCTCTTGCCCCTAATCCCTCCCAGCATCAGAGCCTTTTCCAATGAGTCAACTCTTCGCGTGAGGTGGCCAAAGTACTGGAGTTTCAGCTTTAGCATCATTCCTTCCAAAGAAATCCCAGGGCTGATCTCCTTCAGAATGGACGGGTTGGATCTCCTTGCAGTCCAAGGGACTCTCAAGAGTCTTCTCCAACACCACAGTTCAAAAGCATCAATTCTTTTCGGTGCTCAGCTTTCTTCCCAGTCCAACTCTCACATCCATACATGACTACTGGAAAAGCATAGCCTTGACTAGACGGACCTTTGTTGGCAAAGGAATGTCTCTGCTTTTGAATACGCTATCTGGGTTGGTCATAACTTTCCTTCCAAGGAGTAAGCGTCTTTCAATTTCATGGCTGCAGTCACCATCTGCAGTGATTTTGGAGCCCAGAAAAATAAAGTCTGACACTGTTTCCACTGTTTCCCCATCTATTTCCCATGAAGTGATGGGACCGGATGCCATGATCTTCATTTTCTGAATGTTGAGCTTTAAGCCAACTTTTTCACTCTCCACTTTCACTTTCATCAAGAGGCTTTTGAGTTCCTCTTCACTTTCTTCCATAAGGGTGGTGTTATCTGCATATCTGAGGTTACTGATATTTCTCCCGGCAATCTTGATTCTAGCTTGTGTTTCTTCCAGTTCAGCATTTCTCATGATGTACTCTGCATATAAGTTAAATAATCAGGGTGACAATATACAGCCTTAATGTACTCCTTTTCCTACTTGGAACCAGTCTGTTGTTTCATGTCCAGTTCTAACTGTTGCTTCCTGACCTGCATACAAATTTCTCAAGAGGCAGATCAGGTGGTCTGGTATTCCCATCTCTTTCAGAATTTTCCACAGAGATGGCATCCAAGCAAATCATAATTACAAGAAAAAATATTTAAGTGAACTTAACTTCTCCATTCACAACATTTAGTGATAAATTACAATTGACCACACATGCAAAAAATTCACATGAAAAATAATTTGACTTGTATCTTTATGTTTATCTTAATTTACACTTTTGGTTCAAATATGTTCATATATTATATGAAACTACATTTTATGTTTAATTCTTCATCTCACGCTATTAGTATAACACAATTTATATAAAGGTATCAATTATATAAACATAATATGTGATTTGGCTTAATTATAAAAGTAAGTCCACAATGCTTTGTAAGTTATATATTTTATTACTCATTTAAACATCAAAACACATCAGTAGGAGCAAAAATAATTATATTCTATTTTCTACGATATTTCCCAACTTTTAGCCATATTAATAACTACAGTTTTACGTAGTTTCCAATTCATTATTAGTGTAGTAGTGTTAGTGGCTCAGTCGTGTCCGACTTTGCGATCCCATGGAATGTAGCCCGCCAGGCTCCTCCATCCATGGGATTCTCCAGGCAAGGATGTTGGAGTGGATTGCCATTCTGTTTTCCAGAAATTCGTTATTATGAAGGTATATTTGTCAGGATAGGAAGTTAGAGAGAATTTCATTTAACAGTTCAGTTCAGTCGCTCAGTCGTGTCCAACTCTCTGCAACCCCGTGAACCGCAGCACACCTCCCTGTCCATGACCAACTCCTGGAGTTCACTCAAACTCTTGTCCATTGAGTCGGTGATGCCATCCAGCCATCTCATCATCTGTCGTCCCCTTCTCCTCCTGCCCTCAATCTTTCCCAGTGTCAGAGTCTTTTCAATGAGTCAGCTCTTCGCATCAGGGGCCCAAAGTATTGGAGTTGCAACTTCAAAATCAGTCCTACCAATGAACACCCAGGAGTGATCTCCTTTAGGATGGATTGGCTGGATCTCCTTGCAGTCCAAGGGACTTGCAAGAGTCTTCTCCAACAGCACAGTTCAAAAGCATCAATTCTTCTGTGCTCAGCTTTCTTTATAGTCCAACTCTCACATCCATATATGACCACTGGAAAAACCATATTCTTGACTAGATGGACCTTTGTTGGCAAAGTACTGTCTCTGCTTTTCAATATGCTATCTAGGTTGGTCATAACTTTCCTTCCAAGGAGTAAGCGTCTTTTAATTTCATGGTTCAGTCACCATCTGCAGTGATTTTGGAGCTCAGAAAAATAAAGTCAGCCACTGTTTCCACTGTTTCCCCATCTATTTGCCATGAAGTGATGGGACCGGATGCCATGATCTTCATTTTCTGAATGTTGAGCTTTAAGCCAACTTTTTCACTCTCCTCTTCCACTTTCATCAAGAGACTCTTCAGTTCCTATTTGGTTTCTGCCGTAAGGGTGGTGTCATCTGCATATCTGAGGTTATTGATATTTCTCCTGGCAATCTTGATTCCAGCTTGTGCTTCTTCCAGCCCAGTGTTTCTCATGATGTACTCTGCATATAAGTTAAACAAGCAGGGTGACAATATACAGCCTTGACATACTCCTTTTCCTATTTGGAATCAGTTAGCATGTGTAACAAATATTTAGGAATAGGGTAAGTGAGTTTTTGTTTTATTCTTGCCACAGACCTCACAAATGGTAGGGCAAGACTGAATAGCATAATAATAACAATCATAATAACAATCATGAGATGGAGAGAAAGAGTAGGATGCTAATTTCCTTACAGTTTATAATAAAACATTAATAAACATTGTTTAAAGTCAGAATAGGAAGTCTTTTTCCTTTTAAATGATTTTCAGCCTCTTAATGTTATACATAATCTTTACTTCCAAATTTTAGGCACCTTTTAGAAATGTTAAAAATTTTATCTAAAGATAAGTTATGTTTTGTTTTATTTGGTTATTTATCATGGTTATTTGGCCACCTGATGTGAAGAGCCAACATGTTGGAAAAGACCCTGATGCTGGTAAAGATTGAAGGCAGGAGGAGACGGGGGTGACAGAGGATAACATGGTTGGAGGGCATCACCAACTCAATGGACATGAGTTTGAGCAAGCTCCAGGAGCTGGTGATGGACAGGGAAGCCTGGCCTGCTGCAGTCCATGAGGTTGCAAAGAATTGGATACAATTTTCAACTACACAACAACAATCCTGCTAACATTTATGTAAATTAAGCTTAAAATAGTTAATAAAAATTAGCTTGTATAGTAACTTCACTTTTGTGAAACTTATCTCCCAACCTCCTTTCTTCTATTTGTCAATGAATTTCTGGAATGATGTTCCCCAAAGTTCCCTGATACCCCTGTTAGAGACTATTTCTGTTGGGGCACCTTAACTTGATTTTCTTACTTAATGTTTTTTACTTTGTATTGCTTCTGTTTGTTTGTTTTTCTACCACTGACTGCTATCTTTTTTTCCCAAAATAAATATACGTGTATATATGTGTTTAGAGAAAACAAAGACAATCAGATTTGCTTCACCTACCAGGGCATAGTAATTACTTAGTGATTTGCTGAATTAGGGTTCGCTGGCTTGATGAGATCAGCCTATGTCATCTCATTTAGATTCTGCTTGAGGTAATGTGCATCATCCTTGCTGATTTGCACTGCACCAAATGCTGCCCACACCGAATCTTTGCATGATATACAGTAATTCCTTTTGACAGGGTAACCACTACTATGACAGGTGGGCCAAACTAGGGGAAAACTGTAATCAAATTAAGGAAGTAGTAACTAGACAATTAGGTTTACCCCACCACCAAATGCCAGCACTGATCTCTTCAGGACAACTAGAGGGCATTTGGTTGGGAATGGCATGACATCTGGTCCCATCACTTCATGGGAAATAGATGGGGAAACAGTGTCAGACTGTATTTTTCTGGGCTCCAAAATCACTGCAGATGGTTACTGCAGCCATGAAATTAAAAGACGTTTACTCCTTGGAAGGAAAGTTATGACCAACCTAGATAGCATATTCAAAAGCAGAGACATTCCTTTTTCAACAAAGGTCCGTCTAGTCAAGGCTATGGTTTTTCCTGTGGTCATGTATGGATGTGAGAGTTGGACTGTGAAGAAAGTTGAGCGCCAAAGAATTGATGCTTTTAAACTGTGGTGTTGGAGAAGACTCTTGAGAGTCCCTTGGACTGCAAGGAGATCCAACCCGTCCATTCTGAAGGAGATCAGCCCTGGGATTTCTTTGGAAGGAATGATGCTAAAGCTGAAACTCCAGTACTTTGGCCACCTCATGCGAAGAGTTGACTGGAAAAGACTCTGATGCTGGGAGGGATTGGGGGCGACAGAGGATGAGATGGCTGGATGGCATCACCGACTCAATGGATGTGAGTCTGAGTTGGTGATGGACAGGGAGGCCTGGTGTGATGCGATTCATGGGGTCGCAAAGAGTCAGACACGACTGAGCGACTGAACTGAACTGAAGACCACTTAGTCCTGCAGTGTGAATATGGGTCTTCTTGAGTTCTTGTTCATAAGCTGTTTAATCCTTACTGGTGGCATTTAGTCCTGAGTTTTACCATATTTTGAAAAATGAACATTTCAGTCCATGTCTCAGAACCCAAAGGTTTAGCCCCAGGACCTAGGATGTAACTACAAATTGGCTTTTTTGTTTAGCCTGATGACCTCATGCATTAGTGTATTAACCACATGTTTAAATTTTAGTGTCATGGGTTAATGTTTAATTATCTGGCACAAAGATACAGTTGCATACTCTGGAATATCATGTTCGGATGATCTTTCCTACCCTCCAATTCCGCCTCCTCCTCCATCTCCCTTCTGTGTTCTCAACCAGTGAGGCAGTTCAGTAAGCTGCAGAGTGAGGATGTGATTTTATAGATATCTCATAAAGATCCTGCTCAAGCAGGCTGGCCACAAGGCACTAGTAATCCCTTTATATTCAGAAACCTCACCCCTTTCCTTGATCAGCAGGAAGCACTTGACTCCTACATTCCCCAGAAAACTGCTGCTCCCCACCCCTCCCCCAGTGTGTGCTCTTGAGCAACTCTGAGACCCTAAGCTAAGTTAAAGTGCCTGAGATGAAAATTCACTCTAGAGATGACAGGATTCCAGAGGTCATTGTCATGGAACAGCTCCTCTGAGAGTGAGAGAAAGGTCTCAGAAGAGACATTTTATTTATTGTTTTGAAGAACATTTTACTTTTAATAAAATATTAATTATTTTATTTTATTGAAGTATAGTTGATTTACAATATTGTGTTAATTTCTGCTGAGGAGTAAAGTGCTTCCGTTACAAACATATATACATTCCTTTTCACATTCCTTTCCATTATGGTTTATCACAGGATATTGATATAGTTCCCTGTGCTATACAGTTGGACCTTGTTATTTATCCATCCTATATATAATAGTTTGCATCTGCTTCTGTTGTTAAGAATCCTGAACAATTCTGAAGGAGGTCGTGTTGGTGGGAATTCTTTATAATGTCTTCTGAAGTTGGAAAGAAAAAAAAATCAGAGTGTAATTGTGGGGTCTAATGGCTTTTTTTTATAACGTGGGTCTTTGTTTTCATTGTTGCTTAGTCACTACGTCACGTCTGACTCTTTTGTGACTCCATGGACTATAGCCCGCCAGGCTGCTCTGTCCATGGGATTTCTCAGACAAGAATGCTGGACTGGCTTGCCATTTCCTTCTCCAGGGGATCTTCCTGACCCAGGGATCGAACCCATGTCCTGTATTGGCAGGTAGATTCTCTACCACGGAGTCACCTGGGAAGCCCAAGTGGATATTTAGGAACCAATTAAGGTTTGCCTGCTACAGCATTTTGTGAAACAAATCAATATCTCATTTATTAAAAATTAAGCACCTATAAGCTTCTGATACATGGGTGAAAAAGCAGGGAAGCAATGTAGCTAAGAAGGCTTGGTGGACTGGAAAAAAAAATAAACAACATACACTGATGATTCTGAATATACCACAAAGTTTGGGGTGTTGTCACATTGAACCGCATGGCATCAGCATAATCAAGTTTGCTTATTTTTATTTTATGAGTTGTAGACCACACTTAGGTTTGATTTGTATTCTGTTTCTTCTAAATCACAGGCTCTACCCTGAAAGCAGGAAAGAAAAGAAGCCACTCACAGAGACTGGAGAGAATTAGCAGATTATCTCTGACATAGAATAGGAAACAGAAAATATGACAGAATGGAAACTTCCTGATTGACCTTCCCGTTTGTGGACTTTGAGTGAGTTTCTCCACCCAAGAAGTCCTCCGCCACTGCCAAAAAAATAAACAAAACCCAGTTCCTCTTCCCCTCCCTATCCTGTAAGAACAACAACCCTCTTGCATTCCACAAATGCTCCAGGCCACCCATTCACCTGTATCACTGATGGGCTCATCACATCAGTATCTTTAGACACAGTCTCTCAAACTTGCCTGGCCATTTGAATCACCTGGAGAATTAAAAAAAAAAAAAAAAAACAAAAAAATACTGATGCCTTGGTACTACCTACCCCTAAAAAGAATTCTGATGTAATTGGTATGGGATGCAGGTTGGTCACTGGGATTCTTAAAGCACCCCCTGCCAATGTGATTTTGATACACAGCCACGTTGGAGAAATACTGCCATAAGTGAGCAGTTCTCAAAGTGTGGTCCTCGGAACAGCAGCATTGGGATCCCTTGGGAGCTTGTTAGAAAAGCAAACTCTGTGACCTCACCACAGTCAGACTGATCCAGAAACTGGGAGAGAGACCAGCAACTTGTGTTTTAACCAGATCTGTAGGAGATTCTGATGCCTGCTAAAGTTTGAGAACAATTGCCTTAAGTAAAACAATTTTTTCAGAAACCCACAAACTATGTTGACACCATTTGTATAGCAACATGAACATCTCCCAAATTGTCTTTTTCAGGAAGCGGCAAGATAGGATGGAAAAACTGTAGGCTTTGGAGTCTGGCCAGACCTGGGTTTGTGTCTCAACCTCATTCTTTGTGAGCTATGTGAGCTTATATAAACATGCAATTTAACCTCTCTGAGCTGTAGTCTACTCAATTCTGAAACAGTGGAAATTTTATCTAACCCATAATGTTGTTTGAGAATTAAATAGGATAATAGTATCTAGAACTGACTCATAGAATACTTTAATTAGATCTGAATTCCCTGCCCTTCCTCCCTTCCATCCTGAAGTTCAACAAGCAGTAGGAAAAAGTGATGAAATCTTCCAGAGTTGGGAGTCTTCAGTTTCTCACCGGTTCCTAAATATTCTTTCCTATCCTCTGCTAACAACATCATTTATTTTCACCTGTACCAGCAGCACAGCGCGGGACTTCACCACAAGTCAGGTCTCATGAACCGGGCTTCAGCTGCTAGCACAATGAAGGCAGGTCTGCCTGTGGCCTCACTGGTTGCCGAGGGGCCAAAAGTAAGGCTGTCACTCAAACCCAGGCAGACCCTCCCTTCCTCAGAGATCTGAGGGTATAGATATTAATTCTCAAAGGCTCTCTGAGTCCTTAGAAGTATCAATAGTTCCCTGTTTGACTCAGGCAAATTGCTCAGTTTATTCCAGTAATTCCCCTGTTCTGAATGGTTTTGAGAATTCGTATTTAAAGAGAAGGGACTTAATTTCTCATTGCTTGCCCCAGGGCTTCCCAGGTGGCTCTGTGATAAAGAATCTGCCTGCCAATGTAGGAGATGTAGGATCGATCCCTGGGTCTGGAAGATCCCCTGGAGGAGGGCATGGCAACCCATCCCAGTATTCTTGCCTAGAAAACCCCATGGACAGAGGAGCCTGCAGGGCTACAGTACATGGGGTCACAACGAGTCAGACACAACTGAGCATGCACACAGGCAGGCCCCAGGAAAAGATACCTAAGTGCGTTCAGGACAACCAGGTCCATGCAATGTAACTGTTGATAAGAGCAGTATCAACAATTAATATCTGAATAGTTCATTTATTCTTTAACCTCATATTCTAATTGCAGTTCATTCTCGCAAGTCAGTGAGAGAGGCATAATTTTTCTTGCCATTTTACAGAAGAAAAAACAGAAACTCAGAGAGGGTAAGAGATTTGTCCAAGGTCATGCAAATGGCAAACAGGGAGCTATCTTACTAAACCACCCCTTTCCATGTTATTTAATTACTTCAAATTACTGTGATTGGACTGCAAGGAGATCCAACCAGTCCATTCTGAAGGAGATCAGCCCTGGGATTTCTTTGGAAGGAATGATGCGAAAGCCGAAACTCCAGTACTTTGGCCACCTCATGCGAAGAGTTGACTCATTGGAAAAGACTCTGATGCTGGGAGGGATTCAGGGCAGGAAGAAAAGAGGACGACAGAGGGTGAGATGGCTGGATGGCATCACTGACTTGATGGATGTGAGTCTGGGTGAACTCCGGGAGTTTGTGATGGACAGGGAGGCCTGGCATGCTGCGATTCATGAGGTCGCAAAGAGTCAGACACGACTGAGCGACTGAACTGAACTGAACTGAACTGAATTACTGTGATGCTATAATAATGATAATAAATAATAACAACAATATAAAAACACAGGGCACCTGAGACATGTGTAGGCTTGATAACTAGAAGATGCATGCCCTAAGATTTATGTACTGCTGGATCCAGAAGAACTATTGGTAAGTCTCTACCCTCCACTGTCCACTCCCTCCACTATCAGTTCCCTTGCTTTTTTTGGGGGGGTGGGATGCAGACCATTTTTAAAGTTTTTATTGAATTTATTATGATATTCTTTCTGTTTTATGTTTTGGTTTCTTGGCCAGGAGGCATATGGGATCTTACCTCCTAGATCAGGGATCAAACCTGAGTCTCTGGCATTGGAAGGCAAAGTCCCAACAACTGGACCACCAGGGAAGTCCCATAGGATTTTAGGGGCGTTTTGTTTTTTTTTGGTCACACCACATGGCTTGTGGAATCTTAGTTCTCCACCAGGGATGGAACCCAGGACCTTGGCATTGAGAGCTTGGAGTTCTAACCCCTGGACCACAGGGAATCCGCCCTCCCATCCCCTTATCAATCCCAATATTTTTAGTCCCTAGAATAATGAGATCCATTTCATGGGAATATCTAATTATGTTTTCCAATTTTAAAAGTGCCTGCTTAAAAACAGAAACTGCACTGAAATTACCAGGTGCCCTAGAGCCACGCTTGTTGTAGGAGCAGCATCAGCGTGCTCAGGAGGAGTGCAGGTTTCAGGGCTCACCCCACACCTCTGGAAGCAGAGCTCATGTTGAACCAGACCAACCGGCAATTTGTCCTCAGCCTGTAGCTCTGAGCCAGCTCCTGGCAATGTCAGCCCCTCTGGTCTGTGAACTCTTCTTCTGTGGCTGGGTCCTAGCGCTCGTGTCTTTTCTACCCCTCACGCTAGCACTCTCAGCCTTGAGTCTCAGTGCTGTGGCGGAGTAGATAATGCTGTTTTCCATCCTATGACCTACACACCCTCCTGCCAGGGCCTTCCACCTGAGCATAACTGGGAGCACAGGAGAGGCTTATTAAGTCCCTCCAGGCAGCAGCCTTGCTGAGAGGAACCTGGGGTTTACAGCTGCTAAAGGGGGTGCACTGTTTCACAGTGGGAGTCCCTCAGCCCACCTGCACATGGTGGTGGAAATCCTACCTATGAAGCTGGTCCAGGTGTTTCTCTACACCCACGGCTGGAATAAGTCCAGTGGCTCTTACGTCATTCAGAACGATGGTTCTAAGTCCACATCAGGAGAATAAGGCATATATTATGGAAGGTTTTGTAGAATGTTCTCACCATACACACACAAAATGGTAATTATGTGAGGTGATACAAGTATTAACTAACCTTACTCTGGTAATCATTTCACAATATATACATGTATCAAGTCATCGCCTTAGACTTACACTGTTATATGTCAATTACATCTCAATAAAGGTGGAAAATTTGTAACGATTTAGGGATGGTCTATGTGTTGAATTTCTATCTGCACAATGATGTGTGATCTTTCATTGCAATATGTTCCTTGGTTTTTATTTTTACTTCAGAAGCTAGATTAAGTTTTCATCATGCTATCTGAGAGATTTAGTCTCAGAAAAAGAGGTAATTAAAGTGATTATTAATATTTTTCTTTCCTGTAAAATGTATATACATGTAGTTACACATATACATTGTATAAGGCTGCACACATATTTGCAGTATCTCAATGTGTCTTCTCTTGAAACATTTAATCATATCATTTTAAAGATGACTTTTAAGAAATTTTTTCTCTTCTCAGTGCTATAGTTGACCTCAAATAGTAGATCTAAATAGTACAAATTGCTTTTACCTTTATGAAAAAAATCATCTTAAAAAGGAGAAAAGTAGGAAAAGAAAAAAAATAAACATAGCATTGCTTTAAACACATTAGAATCCATGACTACTATTAAAAGTTTCACCTCATTAAAGGACATTAAGTTATGCTACAATTCAAATTGAAGTTTGAATGAGATCATTGAATAGCTTCTCTTTAATAATTTCTTCCCTTCTCACTAGTCCCATTCATGGTGAAATATATTATTCACATTTCTGAGAAGTAAACTAAAGGAAGGAACTAGCACAAGACGATTACAAATGATGCTTCTATGAAGATGTCCTTGCCTCTCAAGTTTCAGGCTTACTGTTCAAGCACTTAGAACCCAAGGGGAAAAAGGACTGGGCTGTTCAGCCCCAGTTTCCAGCCTGAAGCCGGACTGTTCTGTGGATGCCCCGAGGACCTCTACAAACGCCTGTAACTGGAGCTCAGGAGTACCTGCGATTTACCTCTCCCCACTGGGACTGAAATACAAACTGTAAGCGGAGAACTAAGGTAGATGGAGTGGAATGAAGATTATTTTACATGTCTTCCATCGTTTTCACCTTTCCTTTTGCTAAGTCTGCTGTCAGTAGTTAGTGGATGTTTTATTTTAACTCTGTTTCTTCATTAAAAAAAAAAAAAAATCCTACCTGTATAACACACCCACCTCAGGCTTCACCACTCAGTAAGGACAGACTGAGTTTTAATACCCAAATCTTAATGGCTCCAAGCCCCTTGCATACTTAACTGCCCACCCCACTCCACTCCAACCCTAGGGTAATTGGTCTTGCGGCTCATCACTACTGCTTTCTAAACTTCTACTCTGTATTTCATGGGTGCTCTGTATCCCTGCCTTGGTGTTTCTGGGGAGGGACTATTCTGATGCTAGAATACAGCTGCTGTGTCTGTGGCTGTCCTGCAGGAATTGAAAATCAACTGTGCCTCAGGTCAGGGAGAGTGGAACACTACCTCCTGACCGGGTGCCAGTGATCCTTGTCACTGCTCCCGCAGAGTCAGAAGCTGAGGGTGGGGCCAGGAAAACTGAGGGTGGGAAACAGGATTTCCTGCAGAAAGCTTGTGCCTCAAAATACCACAGCAATTAGTGTTCCAGCTCTTTCCTCCTCCAGGTGTGGGGGGTGTGAGCCTAGATCTGCAGCCCCCAGGCCAGCAGAGACACAGTTCTGATGGGGGAACTCAGCTTGCCTCCCTACAGTACTGAGTATTGCCTTACCTGACTAAGGTCAACGTGGGTGCCAGACATGCTCAGGGCAACACTTTGGAAGTCAACAAGGGAGAGAATGACTTCATTTTTAGTTTGTAAGAGAGTAAGGTACCCACAGCAAGATTACATGAGCAGCCCTTAAGTACTTAGAAAATATGCTTTTAATGTGTAAACACACACAGAGAGATAATGTAATTGGATATGACAAATTGAGATGGGGGCAAATTCTTTGACAGGCTTCCTAAGGAGAGGTGGGGCTGTTTGTCCTCCCCCGACTGCTCCCCGTGGCTCTGGCTGGCCTGTGCTTAACAAGGAGAATGAGGACTGTGGAAGTGAATCTATGCTGGATCTGGCCCTGGCTTTTAAAAGAACTGGGAGCCTCTGCCTTGACCTCCCGGAGCCCGGCCCCATTACCTAAGAAATCCGAGCACCTTGCTTGAGAAGCCTGGTGCAGAGGCCCTGGGACTTCACGGAAAGGGAAATGGCCCAGCCATGCCTGCCAAGGCCCCAGCCACGTGGCCAAAGCCTCTGGCTCCTCCAGGTGAAGCCAGTCACCAGCTGAATGCCATGAAGTGACCCCGTTCAACTCGACATATGGCAGAGAAGTCAACCAATTCCTGGCCTATGTAAAACAGTCATTGCTTTTAAGCTGGGGGATAATCTCTTACATAGCAGTAGATTCCTGGGTTCCCAGATAAGGACAAATTCTCCAGGATCATCTGAGCTGTGATCAGATCTCCACTCCCTTTCAAGATACTCTGCCCTGTTCCGTGTCTGTCCCTCCTCACCAGACTCCCTTCCACTGGCTGCAGACCTTCTGGGGCCCTCAGATACACCATCATCATGACACCAACCAGGGTTCACCAGACAAGTTCCACCTTTTCTCCTACGAGTCACAACCACTATGTGTAAAGAGAGACCCTCAAAGTATTGGAGACCCAACTACTGTCCAGATAGGATACCCACTTATAGTAAGAAAGTAGTCACGAAAGTGTAGTTGCTCAGTCATGTCCGATTCTTTGAGACCCCATGGACTGTAGCCCACCAGGTTCCTCTGTCCATGGGATTTCCCAGGCAAGAATACTGGAGTGGATAGCCATTTCCTTCTCCAAGGGATCTTCCCGACCCAGGGATTGAACCTGAGTCTCTTGCGTTGCAGGCAGATTCTTTATAGTCTGAGCCACAAGGGAAGCTCCCTAGTCGCCATGGTTGCTATTTCAAATTTTTTTCTTTTTTTAAGGAAGATGAACATAAAACATGAGGAAATATTTACAAAAGTAAATATTTACAATTCTTTTTCTTCCTAGTTTTTGAGTAGAAAGAAATATTCAAAGTCAGAAAGGTCATGAAAAATCCGGATGCTTGAACCTTTTCCTATTTGTACCTGGTAATCACTATGTTGTTTTCTCTTCCCCAAACATCAAGTCCTGAGGCTTGTGCTACATTTCAGGATATAAATCCAAATGTTCCCGATTATTATTCTGTTAGAGCCATTTCCCCCTCATTTTCTCTTGCCCTTCGCCTGCTAAAATTAGCTTTCCTAGCTGGAATCTGTAGCTCGCTCAGTATGTTGCTTTAACTCTGAGTCAAATGCCAAGAACACCTTTGCAGTCTGGTTCCCAGGGTGTCGGCACTGATGTGCGGTGCCAGGGCATCAGTGTGGTGTTCAGTGATGCGTGGTTCTTTCTATTCTAAGGGGCTACATTTGGCTGTTTATAGAGCAGCAAAGCACAGCCTAGGCTTTACCTGATGACAGAATGAATGTGGGGCAGATGCTTCTAGATTCTGATGGTCACACTCAGGGATCAGCTGAGTTTGCAGGCGGTTTACAGCACCAGTAATTTATTGGATCCTGAACCCCTACATGGCCTTTTCATTCAATTTGGCCAAAAAGAGACCTCCTCTTAGCTGGCTAAAAGCAAGGAGGGTTCAGGAATTTGATGTGCCAAAGTTACCCTGTTCCATTTGTCAAGGCATCTTTCTTTGCTGATCCTCTCATGTCAAGTTGTAGGATATTTGTGAAAAGCCCCAAAAGAAATCAAGTCTGAGAAAGAAATGAATGGTTTAATTAGGACTTGTTGCTTCAAGTTATAGGAAAACTAGGGTGACTGTATGATTTATTATCCACACTTTGAGAGTGAAAGGAGGCACTGCTAATAATTAGTCCAGGACAACATGTATCAACTCAGACTGTCCTGGGCAAATGGGCCACCTTCCTATCCTTAAAATACCTCAACTTGAGTTGTCTTGAGCAATGCAAGGTATTCACTGGCCACATAACAAGAACTGCAGAGGTTGGTGGACTTTGAAGTAGCCCAACCAGTTTCTTCTGATGTCTCCACTCTTCCTTCTGGATGGCAGCTTTATCTTGAAGCTGGTTCTTCAGTGGTCATAGGATGAGTTCTGGAGCGACTGGGGCTCCAGGCTGTTGTTTTCACAAGCAGCAACAGGGAGAGCACTTCTGGTCCTAGGCTTACAAGCGAGGATTTTGCGGTTTAGAAACTTGGGTCATGTGCCCACCACTTATAAATGATGTGGCCCAGGAAATGGAATTCCTTGATTGGTTTCCAGCAACAGAGGTCCACCATTGGGGCTGTGAGTGGGTCACTTTTTCTTAGTACTGGGATCGTTTGGGGATGAGTGGCTTTTTTGCTTTTCATTAAGATTTGGGTGATTTGGGGTCTTCTTTGGTGGCCCATTGGTTAAGATCCGTGCTCTCAATGCAGGGGGCCTGGGTTCGATCCCTGGTCAGGGAACTAGATCCTGTATGCCACAACTAAGCATTCTGCAAGCGGCAATGAAGATCCTGTGTGCCCCAGCTAAGACCCAGAGCAGTCAAATAAACAATTGAAAAAAATCTGGGTGATTTTAAGGAAAGAAAAGGGGATGCATACTGGAATACAGCAGTAAGCGTCAGTTGTGTTGGAAACAAACCTGAAATTTAATAAAGTGACATTTTATGCTGTGGGTAGTTAAGAGGGAGACGTCCTAGACATAAACCCAGATTTTAGCGCTTACTAGCCATGTGACCTTGGACAAGTCATTTAACTTAAATCTCATTTCCCCAATTCAGAAAACGAGATAATAATGGTATCTGACTTCTATGGTTGTTACAGGATTAAATGTGATAATATAAGCAATGTGCTAGTGACATTGTCAGGCACATAGTAAGTGCTTAATAAAGATTAGCTTCTGCTGTAATGGTCATTTAAGTGACTCTTCAGAGGGATGTTCATGGGTATTTGTAAAGAAATGCTAATACATCAACAAAAGAGAAGTCCACTTACTTGGCTGAGAAAGAAATAATGAAGGTGAAAATAGGAGCTGGAGGAAGCACCAGAGTGAGGACGGCATACGGGAGAGGGAAAGCACGGCCCCAAATAAGAAGAGGAATAAAATCGGGTTTCAGAGACTTTTCAGTGGTTCCCATCCAAGGTCAATCTGTCATCCTTAAACATTATAACAGACTCTTATAAAAGCCTTTTCCAATGCTTCATGGTCAAGAAATTCTCCCTTATATTCAAGATAAATCCCTCTGGTTGTCTCATAAGCCCATTTTATGTCTTCACACAGGATAAAACATGGGTAAAGGTTTAACAGACATGGAAGGCTAAGATGGAGCTTTAGAGATGCTGTAGAGAAAAGTGACAAGGCTTAGTGACATCCATTTTTTAGTGACAGGGAGAAAGGGTAGTGTCAGATGCATGCCTGTGATAGTGGGCATGAAAGACGAGGGAGACAATGGTATCTGTGATGACGAGCGAGCAGGGTGAGGTTGGTCTGCTAGATAAGGAGTTGGATTTATAAATATATGGTTGTGGTATTACCAGGGCTTTGATAGTGAAATCAAAATGGTGCCAGAATAGTAAAAAAGACATTTTCTTTTTCTCTCTGTACCTTGCTAGATAAATAGGTGGTTAAAAAAGAGAGGAGAAGGAAAATATCAACAATAAGAACTTTTAGCAATCTGTACACATCCTGGCAAGGCTTATAAATTAGAAAATCATCAAAGGTGGGTATTATCAAGTCCTACTTTTTGGTGTGGGAGGATGGAGGGGGTTGGTGGCTTTTCTTTGCTTCTTGGGGACTTCAGTAACAAAAGTGGTACTTTTTTGCACCTGTCAATGACGATCAAGTGAAACATCTGCCTTATAAATTCAGTTTCCGGTCGTTTTAGGTATTGTTTCTCTATGGACTTTCTGGGATATGAGTCATTTGTATTTAAGAATAAGTTATAGTTTCTTATGAATGGTTTCAATGAAAGCCCAACCTAAGTTATCCAAATTTTGGCTATTAATGTAATTGCATTAAATGTAATTTCTCCAAAAATTAAGTAAATTTTCAGTATAAAAATTATCTGAGGTTTTATAAGTTCTTAATTTAGTTTGCTATTTACATAGCATCTGGTCATTATTTTCCATCAAAAATAATAAAGAATAAGGACCTTCCCCCAAAATTTGTACTTTGACTTGGAAGTAGAACCATATAGCCATATAATTGTAGACAATTTAAATCCCAGAGAGAATTTTGTCCCATGAAGAGGAAAGAATATAAAAAGAATTTGTATTTTTTCTTCTGTTATGCTCTCCCAGCATGCTTTGCTTGTGCCACAAACTAGGAAATTTTCTTATATACCTATCTTAATCTCCAATTTCAAACTGAGGGTAAACAATGTGCTCTTTTACAAACAGTAGTTGCTCAAAAAATGATTGCAAATGAAGGATGAATGATTCTATCATACTTGAGAAAATCATTTCAGAGTCATGCAATTTTTAAGGAGATGCATTGAAATATTTTATGTATTGTACAAACTTATGGACACAGTAAAGTTGCATTTTATATCTTAAAATAAATCTGGTCCTAATTTATTAATATGTTTAAGAATTTAATTCTTAACCACTTGACCTACTACTGTCCAATAGTCTCAATTATTTAACAACTTAAACTGACACTTAATAAGTATGTAAATGGAAAGCATCCTAACGTGATGCAGGTATCTTCCTAAGTGCCAATTATATGCCTCAACATTCCCTTCAATTTGGATGTGTTAGTAAGAATCTAATTATACTGGTTTATAGCTGATGGAATTACAGAAGAAGATTTCTCTCCTACATACTTATTAGACC
Organism: Bos mutus; assembly: GCF_027580195.1. NCBI lineage: Eukaryota > Metazoa > Chordata > Mammalia > Artiodactyla > Bovidae > Bos > Bos mutus. The sequence continues at coordinate 46,123,343 of NC_091626.1, read as the reverse complement.
TCAATAAGTGTTCCTTTGCAATCTGTTGCTATTCAATTACCAAGTAATAACTGTCTTAATGAATCTAATTGAAATGCTTATTTCAGACTCCTATAACACACAAAGAAGGAGGCTTCATGGAGTGCTTGCCCTGGATGGGGCCTGACTTGTTTATTCAGAAAGAAGTGACTTCCTTGGGAAGAGGTTCACAAGGCAAAAGCTTTAGTAGAGTTTCAAGGACATTCACTTCTCCATCGTTCACTATCATAAAACTTAAAGCCCTCCTTTAAACCTTGCTACTCAAGCCCATGCCTACATGAACAGTCACAAAATTTTCAGCTTGCATTTTCACTTCTGAAGTGTTGGTTTAGCTTTTTTCAATGAAATCAGAATAATAATAAAAATGTAAATGCTGCTGCTGCTGCTGCTGCTAAGTCACTTCAGTCATGTCTGACTCTGTACGACCCCATAGATGGCAGTCCACCAGGCACCGCCGTCCTTGGGATTCTCCAGGCAAGAACACTGGAGTGGGTTGCCATTTCCTTCTCCAATGCATGAAAGTGAAAAGTGAAAGTGAAGTCGCTCAGTCGTGTCCGACTCTTAGTGACCCCATGGACCACAGCCCACCAGGCTCCTCTGTCCATGGGATTTTCCAGGCAAGAGTACTGGAGTGGGGTGCCAGTGCCTTCTCCAAAAAATGTAAATACCAATAGCTAATACCCTATGTATAGGGTACTCCTAGTGCCAGGGCTGCCTAAACACTTAACATATAGGAACTCATTTAATCTCCACTAACTCCCTAAAAGGTATATACATTGTTATTGTGCCCATTTAACAAATGAGGAAATCCAGGATGGTTTATTTTTTGCAGAAGGGCAAATTTGCACAGCTTGTTGTTCAGTCGCTAAGTTATGCCCTACCCTTTGCAACCCCATGGACTGCAGCATGCCAGGCTTTCCTGCCCTTCACTATCTCCTGGAGTTTGCTCAGATTCATGTCCATTGGGTCAGTGATGCTATCTAACCATCTCATCCTCTGTTGTCCCCTTTTCCTCTTGCCTTCAGTCTTTCCCAGCATAGGCTAATAAATGCCAGTGATCGTGAAACAACCCCAGGTCAACTGGCTCCACTGCACAAACTCACAAAAGCAAAACTTGAAATAAATGTTAGAGCTTAGTTGATGTAACCTCTTGTTACTCAGGGAATTGAGGGTTCAGGCTCATGAGGCAAAGAGTCTATACCTGACCTCCATCCCTTGCACTCCAACCTAAACTATGTTGCGTTGTTTAAAAACAACAAAGTAGTTGCAAAACAAAAATAACAACAAAACCTCTTGGGTTAAATATTCTCCCTCCATCTTGCTGTAATTTTTGTTTGGATCAGCAACTGGGCTTTAAAACATTTATCTCAGGGTGATGATAGAATTTGTTTGAAAGAATGTAAGAGCACAGCCCAAAACATAGCATGGTGTTTATTTTCCTTAAAGAAGAAACTTATATTTATTGATCCAAAGAGGAATGGGAGGTTGATTCAGGGAATTGCACATCACTGATAATTCACAATTCCTATGCAAGTCTGTGAGGCTTCCCCATTGAAACCACCCTTGTAGAACTGGCTTGGCCACAGAGCTGCTGACACATGTGTGCTATGCCCAGAGACTCACTTAAGGTCAAGTTAATCTCAGCAGGATGTGGTCCTTCTCAGGACCTGTCCTCATAATCACAGTGATGGGCAGCTGTCCCACAACGGGGTCCAGCTCTGGGACACACACTGCATGGATTTTCTTCTCCAAAAACGACAGTGTGTTCAGGACTCATCACAGTGATCGCCAGGATTTCTGTTGGGACATCTCTATAGAATTCACAAAGATTTTAGATACACACACAAAAACTGTTTGGTAAGAATAAGAGCAACACTTTATATAAATTATCTAGGTTTGCTGAAGCAGCATCTTACATGCAGTTTTTGTCCTTCATCCGTGGTCCATCTCAGTGGTGATTGGCATCGTTGCTACAGTTATGAACAGCCAGAAACAGGACTTCTCAGGCCTGCTCCTGACCCACCTTGTCATCTATGCAGCGCTCTTCTATTTTAGTCTGTGATGTTTTCCTCCAGATATCCATGCTTGTCCATTCTGATTCCAGGGGCTTGTTTTAATCAGGAAGTGTGTAGGGAACAAGTGTCCTCATATTTACACAGTGAACATAGCACCAAAATTACAAACACTTATATAGCAACAACTTCGTTTCTAGGGAAAGAAAATAGCACAATAGGAGTGAGACATTTACCCTCTTGAGGAAGCCCTGAGTTCCTCGAACCAGCCAATGGAATCACTTTTGATTTCCATTAATGTGCCAAGCATGGTCTAGGTTCCCTGGCTCAAGGTCTTACAACCTATAGATTTTGGAAAGCTCACAGGACTGCCCTTACAATGATGTCCATGGGAAATTCACAGTGGGCAACAGGGAACACAATGGAGAAATGAGAGTTGAACTGAATCCTGTCTTTCTGAACAGAAAAAGCTCAGAACAGGGCTTCATATAGACCTTTAGTAGACAGGGACCAGTTCTGTGCAGAGAGAGTGGTTTATGAAACAAAATTAAAGAATTGCCAAGAAGTTAAGTACAAAACTGATTTTTTCTTTCAAAACTGATTTTTCAGGCAAATGACTGCTTTATATATAGAAGCATATGAATTTGAAATTTTTCATTTGAAATTTTAAAATATTTTAAATGTGAAATTGAGTAGGTGTGTACTATAGTAACAAGCAGTAAATTTAGGAGCGTATGTGGAAAACAATTTTTTTTCCACAAGGGAATAGATTGTATAGTATTTACAGAACATGCGCTACAATCTGTATTCTTATTGTTTTTTTCGAGATTGCGGGCTGTTTGGTTTTGAACTCTTACAAAGATTATTTATTTATTAAATGTGACAATTTTTACTTTCTTGTTGCGTTAGGGTACATGGTGTCAACCATCTTTGGACTGTTCACACTATTTTGTGAGTTACCAGAGGACCCCAATCTTAAATGCAATCTAGGGAGTGACTGATCAGGTTTGCATACGCTGTTTCTGGGCTGCTCCTTTATATGTGGTCCCCAAGCAGCTTGCCCTGGAGAACTTCAATGTGTCTTTTCCCATTGTCCCTCTGGGTCTCTCCCTTCCTCTCTGTGTCTCTCTGTAACACCCTCTGTATCTTTCTCTTCTTTTGCTTCTTCTTGGCTCTTTAATTTCCTTCATAAAAATGTCAGAATTAATTTGAGAGACTCCCTGCTTTTGGGCCAAAGAGCTGGAAGGGATAGAATTTAATGATCTAAACTCTGGATTTGAAGATCCTGATGCAAACAGAAAGGAAATCCCAGGCTACTAGGAGAGACACAGAGTGTAAAGGGAGCCTGGGCTGAAGGAAGCGACTTTTTCTCACTCATTCAGCACATACTTACTGAGTATCATATCTATTCCAAGGTAAAAGCCATGAATGAAAGGAAGTCTTGCCTTTATGGAGCATACATTCTGGCTGGATAAGACAAGTATACAAAGTGCCAACAATTAACAGAATATATGATAGTGAAGAGTATTATGAAGGGGATGAAAAATACCATTAGGGCTTGGGAGGAAGGGGTTATTTCAAGTAGGTGAGGCTGCTTGTGAGCTTCCCAGGTGTTACTAGTGGTAAAGAATCTGCCCACCAATGCAGGGGATGTAAGAGAGGCAGGTTTAATCCCTAGGTTGAGAAGATTCCCTAGAGTAGGAAATGACACCCCATTCTAGTATTCTTGCCTAAAAAAATTCCATGGACAGAGAAGCCTGGTGGGCTACAGTCAATGGGGCCCCAAAGAGTTGGACATGACTGAGTGAGCACAAGGCTTCACGTAAGAAGGTAAGACTTGAATGGAGACCTTACAGGCTATGCAGCTTTAGATAAATTACTTAACCTTCCTGAATCTCTCAAGGATAAAATTAAAGTATTCAACTCTTAGTTTATTGTAAGGACAGAGGAGAGGACATATATATATATATATATATGTTCAATAGATAGTACCTGTTACTGTCATTGACAAAATCTGCATCAATTAGGGCCCTAGAAATAAATTAACAATACATTCAAATTAGGATTATTGGAGTTGAGTTTAATAGAAGAAGAATTCATAAAATTCTTTTGTAGGGAAATGAGTGTAATATCTGGCATCTAATAATAACAGATAGCTTTTCTCATCTCTTGACCCAAGAAAGAGAACAGAGTGCAATTACTGGCACTTGGAGGCAGAGAGAGACACGTGGGGCAGGCAACCAGGCTAAGCGCAAACCTTCAGTTTCCTGGCTTTGAGACATTTGAGGGTGTATTATGCCCTTGTGGCTCAGCTGGTAAAGAATTTGCCTTCAATGCGGGAGACCTGGTTTTGATCCCTGGGTTGGGAAGATCCCCTGGAGAAGGGAAAGGCTACTCACTCCAGTATTCTGGCCTAGAGAATTCCATGGACTGTATAATCCATGGGATTGCAAGAAGTTGGATGTGACGGAACAACTTTCACTTCACTAAATGCAGGGCTGGGTTATCACGCTGTCCTGGATTTCAAAGATGCACTGGATATGGAGCCTGCCATCAACAGGCTTCCAGTCAAAAGTGGGAAATGACCCGTACACATGCAGTTCGGTTGCAGCATAGAAAGCAAGAAGGGCCATAAAGGAGGTTCAGAGAATGACTAAAGGGTCCTCGGGTCAGATTACTTCCAGCCAATGCTGCTGCTGCTGCTGCGTCGCTTCAGTCGTGTCTGACTCTAGCCAATAGATCAGGGGAAATTCCACGGAGGAGGTGGCTGTATCTGCACTGGACCTTAAAGGAGGCCCAAGTTTCACACATGCACTGATGCTGTGCTGGGAAAACCCTGCGTGTGCAGAAACTAGGAAGTTTAGCTCAGCTGGAGCCTCTGGCACGTGAAAGGGATATAGATTTTGTCATGCCTGTGAATCTGTCCTCCTGATGTTCTTTCTTCTTTCAAGCTATGCTTCCCCTTCCCTCTCTCACTGACTTTCTCATTTTGCTCTTGTCCTCCTTTATAAGAGAAGAATTTGGGTGGAAGGGCAAATGGGAGTGAAGAGGGGTTTTATGAGGTAACCAAAAGGGATGCTCAGCCTGGAGTTCCCAGCCTCTAACAGCCTATTACAGAGATTACATGACAGGGTGGGAACTGATGGGGAAGAACAGCATTGAAACATGTACATTACCACATATAAAATAGATGGACCAGTGAGAATTCAAAGCATTAAGCAGGGCACCCAAAGCTGATGCTCTGGGACAACCTAGAGGGATAAGGTGGGGAGGAGTTGGGAGCGGGATTCAGGATGGGGGGATACATGTATTCCTATGGCTGATTCATATCGATGTATGGTGAAAACCACCACAATATTGTAAAGTAATTATAGTCCAATTAAAATACATTAATTCATTTTAAATAAAAGAAACAAAATAACCCCAGAGCAAAGGTTGTTTACTTTATCCTTTAAACCCCTTTCTCCTGCTTCTCTCCTCATCTTCCAAGAACCAAAAACAGAAAACATGGGAAATAGAAGGGAGATAGATTTTAGAGAATGTTAGCATGGCCTTTGTCCTGAAGTCTGCCACCTCCAGTTTCTGTGAAAACCTGTTGCATTTCACACCCTCACCATATGCACCCCCAGCCTTGTATTTGACTCAGGTACTTCTCCTAGGCTGCAGGGCAGCGGTACTTTCCAATGTGCTGTACAATTCCTCAGACTAGAGGCTCTTCTGCACAGGACTGCACTGCTTAGGGAAACATGGATAAACTGTTCTGGACCCTTATGTGTTGGTTTTCTGTTTCTTCATTCACCATGGAAGCCCACTTACACTGGAAAATTTAAGCTCAGAGCATCCCCACTGGTTTCTTTAGGTGCTTTCATACTGCTCAGCGGTGGACACTCAATAAACGTCCATTCAACGGATGAATGTTTGCAAAAAGGTACCTGGGTTGGAAAGCTATCATAATTATCACACTGTGTGCATTCTACTTGCCATTTACAATTTTTTTCCTGGCCCCAAGTAAGCCTTGAATCCACTGACAGGGAGTGGGGGAGAGAAGACAATACTTTGTTCACATTTGAATCTCTGGCAACTGGAAGATGATATATGGTCCATAATGATGCTCAATGAATTTTTGTTTGACTAAATGAATAAATTACTGAATGAACAGTACTGGCTTCTAGGACTCCCTGACAGTCCAGTGGTTAAGACTCAGCGCTTCCACTGTGGGCGCCACAGGTTTGATTGCTGATCAGGGAAGTTCCCCAGGCCGAATGGTGTGGCCAAAAAGGAAAAGAGACGGGGGAAAAAAAAAATGTCTAAACAATACTGGCATGTAAGCATGACTTAGGGAAATGATTGGAGAAAATGAAGACCCATCATTGAAGACATATGGGAAAGGGCTTGTATACAACAATAAGAAAGTTGGGCTTTATTACTTATTCTTTTTGTTAAGGTAATGACTGAAGCTTTTTGAGCAATCAGGGAGTAATTTAGTGATCAAAGTTGTTTTAGAAAGATCATACTAATGGTCACATAGAAGACCTGTGCAAAGTCTGATATATAACTAAGCTTTTGTTGCTTTCAAAAAGTGAGTCCCACTCTTGGGAGTCTATGCCTTGAAACGAGCTAGAATAGCCTCTTCGAGAGAGAGACAGGGAGAGAGAGAGATCCTGTTACAACAGAGGTCCACTCATTCCAGACATCCCGGCTGAGGTCCAAGGTATGTGAGGCCATCAGAGACCAGCCAGCATCACAACCAGCTCCACCAGCTGATGGACTCAGATTCATGAGAAAGCCCAGCCAACATCGTGTGGAGCAGAGGCAAGTCCTGATTGAGTCCTCCCCGAACTGCCAACCTCTACAGTGGTGGAACATAATCATTGCTGTCAGCCATTAAATGTGAGATGTTGTGGCAGACAGAATTTTAAAGACGGTCTCCCCAAGATTTTCACTCTCTTCTTATTCAATCACATGTAGTATATAGGTACTGTTGTGAAGGGATTTTGCAAATCTAAAGAAAGCCCCAAGCCAGGAACTTCCTTGGTTGTCCATTGGTTAGGAATCTGCCTGCCCATGTAGGGGACACGAGTTCGATCCCTGGTCTGGGAGGATCCCCCGTGCCGAGGAGCAGCTAAGCCCATGTGCCACAACAAATGAAGCCTGCATACCTGGAGCCTGTGCTTCACAAGAGAAGTCACTATAACGAGAAGCCCACTCACAGCAACGAAGGGTAGGCCCTGCTCACTACAACTACAGAAAGCCTGCACACAGCAGTGAAGATCCAGCGCAGCCAAAAGCAATAAGTAAATAAAATGTAAATTAGAAAAAGAGAGATTGTATCTTAAAAATTAAAAAGCCCCAAGTCAGTTGACCCTGTGGTAGGAACCTGATGCGATCATCTGAAGTGCTCAAGTGCACTTTAAATGCAGTGAGTTTTCTCTGGTTTTTCTTAAAGATAGAGGAGGCCACATAACAGGGAATGTCTGTGGCTCCAACTGACAGCTGGCACGGGAGCTGGGACCCCTGTTGTACAATCAAAACTGAATTCTGCCAACAGCCTGAAAAAGCAGGAAGTAGGTTCTTTCCCCGGGCCTCCAGGTAAGAGCTTAACTCCGCGGAGACCTTACTTACAGCCTGTAAGACTCTGAGCAGAGAACCCAGTCCAGCGTGCCCGCAACACTAACCTACAACATCCCATGCTGATAAGCTTCTGCGTGTACGCTCAGTCACTCAGTCATGTCTGACTCTTTGCAATTCTGTGGATTGCAACCTGCCATACTCCTCTGTCCGTGGGTTTTTCAGATGAGAATACTGGAACAGGTTGCCGTTTCCTCCTCCAGGACATCTTCCCAACCCAGGGGTTGAACCCACATCTCCTATGTCTCCTGCATTGGCAGGCAAATTCTTTTACCACTGAGCCACTGGGAGGCCCTAATAATCATCTTGTTTGTGCTAATTTGCTATGCAGCAATAGAAGATTAATACAAGTTTATTTTAGATGACGAATACACATACCAACATTTTCATGACACACAAGAAACACATACCATAGCGCAGGGAATTTTAATTCTGGCTGAACATCAGAATCTTGTGGAGCACACTCTAAATATATCCATGCCTGGGCCCGCCCCAGAGATGCTGAAACTTAATTGATTTAATTGTTCTGGGATGTGGCCCAGGTATTGGTATTTTTGAAAACTCCCCAGGTAATTCTATTATGCAGCCAAAATTGAAAGCCACTAATATAAAACAAATTATGTACGGGCAAAGAGACGGATGAGAGAAATGTCCATCCCATCACCCCTCTGTTGTGAGACAGTTGCCTCGAGCATGTTGGTAACTCTGTCAGGTAGGGTGTTTCAACTGGAAGAAACAACATCCCATCAGCAATGGGGCAACAAGAACAGTAGTCTCTCCTTTAATGGGAAATCCAGAGATGAGGGGTTTCATAGCTGGTGAGTTCAGTGGCTCTGCATAACTGTTTTGCTCTGCCATCTTCAGCACGTGGGCTTTTCTCCCAGTTACTTCATGGTACTAATATGGCAGTTCCTGATTTGTACACCACGTATCACTGGCCACATCCAAAGGAAGCAAATTCTCCTCATGTATTCCCTTCTAGAGGGAAAGAAAACTTCCCCAAAGCCTTCCCAGACTTTTGCTCAATTCTGTTGGCAAGAATTGGGTTACATTTCCAGGTACTCACTGTCCGAGAGACTGGAAAAGAAGTACCCAGCATGTTCAGCCTTTGTAGTGGGAAGTGGACTCTCCTAGCAAAACCTCAGTAGGGAAAGGTGTGTAGAAGGTTACTGGGTAGATGACCAACCACCTTGATTCTTTCATGCACCTCCTTATGCTCATCTAAAGATACATATTCATGTACCTGTATATACAGGTGCATGCATAAATAGAATTACATCATAGATGGTCTTTACTGTGGTCATTCTTCCTCTCACATTCTACTATTGTTATTATAATAGTTTTAACTATTTTATTTCAGCCTAACATCAAATGTTGACACCTGATGTTTATCCTTTAGTAATTCCCTCAATGCCTAATATAAGTCATCAAAGAATGCATATAATTATGTGTGGGAACGTGGTTGTTATTCTTTATACATCAAAAGAGGATAGTATTATGGCAACTCTGTAAGGTATATACAGAGATTTTTTTTTTAATTGATCTTTAAATATTGCCTACTGTTGCTGCTGCTAAGTCACTTCAGTCGTGTCCGACTCTGTGAGACCCCATAGACGGCAGCCCACCAGGCTCCCCCGTCCCTGGGATTCTCCAGGCAAGAACACTGGAGTGGGTTGCCATTTCCTTCTCCAATGCATGAAAGTGAAAAGTGAAAGTGAAGTCGCTCAGTCGTGTCTGACTCTCAGCGACCCCACGGACTGTAGCCTACCAGGCTCCTCCATCCATGGGATTTTCCAGGCAAGAGTACTGGAGTGGGGTGCCATTGCCTTCTCCAAATATTGCCTGTTACTGCCCAAATTTTCTGTTTTCCCTCCATTCTCTCCTTCAACTTCTATCAAAGAGTCCAGTTAAAACTGAGTACAGGGACTTCCCTGACCGTCCAGTGGTTAAGATTCCGTGCTTCCAATACAAGGAGTGACCATTAGATTCCTGATCAGGGAAGTAAGATCCCGCATGTTCTGTGGCGTGGTCAAATAAATAAGAAAAATAACTGTTGACTACTTTAAAAAAAAGTGAGTATAGATTTTTTGCCTTTCATGCTTTGTTGTCTGGGATGTCAGGACAACATAGTTATGAAGTAAAGTATTTTCTAACTAATCCTCTATCTTTCAACTAGTTGCTTGTGCTTAGAAAAGTTGTCTGGTCTCCTGATACTCCCATTTAGCTGTTAAGGTCCTTCAGTCCCTTTCTACTTTCCCAATGAAAGCCAGTAATTAATTTTGTCCCTTCTAAGCTGCTGGAAGATCCATTTTCTCCTAGGGGATGATGTTTTGAATTTCCAAAGATGCCATATTTCCTCATGACGTTTGCTACCCGAATGGTAGAAGTCCCCTGTTGCAGGCTAGTGAGAAATCCATTCTTTCCAGATTCCCTTCCTTCTTTTCCCATGTGTATTCCAACATGAAAGGGAATTTCTTCACAAAACCCTAAAATACAACCATTTTGTTGAGGAGTTTTGTACTGTTTTGTTATGTCACTGTCTGTTTTTAGCAGTGATGGCGTCTTCTGTTATCTTTGATCAGATGTGAACAAAACCAAACAGTTGTCAAACAAATTTTTATATATATATATATAATAAACCTGGATCCCTTCTGTATTTTTTCTAAACAATTCCCTAAATATAATGATGTCTGAGTAAAGGAGAGAAGAAAAAAAGCAAAACATCTGATCCCTGGAAAAGGCATAAAACCATTTAAAAAAGATTGCAACAGAATTGACTCCTAGACACCTTCAGTTTCTCGCACTGGACAATAACTTTGTGAGACTAGCACCTGATCAGATTCTAATAAAGGCCCAGAGCAGCCGGGATCTCAAAAAGTTTCAACCAATGTATTTTTAGTGAGCCCAGGCCACCCATTTTAGGTACTGGAGATTTAGAAATTAAAATGATTCATTTGAGGTGATTTCATATGTAAAGATGAGAGAAATATTCTTCCTCTACAGATATTTCTTCATTGCCTGGCAGTAAGTGACCAATCTAAAACTAAAAGACGCAAGTCCAGTTATGTGATTAATTTAAAATTTTCAACAATGGGGGTAATTTTCTCTTCAGTGGTTTCTCTCCCCCTCGTGCATTTGCCAAAGAATGCTCAAACTACTGCACAACTGCACTCATCTCACACGCTAGTAAAGTAATGTTTAAATTCTCCAAGCCAGGCTTCAACAGTACGTGAACCATCAACTTCCAGATGTTCAAGCTGGTTTTAGAAAAGGCAGAGGAACCTGAGATCAAATTGCCAACATCCGCTGGATCATGGAAAAAGCAAGAGAGTTCCAGAAAAACATCTACTTCTGCTTTATTGACTATGCCAAAGCCTTTGACTGTGTGGATCACAATAAACTGTGGAAAATTCTTCAAGAGATGGGAATACCAGACCACCTGACCTGCCTCTTGAGAAACCTGTTTGCAGGTCAGGAAGCAACAGTTAGAACTGGACATGGAACAACAGACTGGTTCCAAATAGGAAAAGGAGTATGTCAAGTATATTGTCACCCTGCTTATTTAACTTATATGCAGAGTACATCATGAGACATGCCTGGCTGGAGGAAGCACAAGCTGGAATATAGATTGCTGGGAGAAATATCAATAACCTCAGATATGCAGATGACACCAGCCTTATGGCAGAAAGCAAAGAAGAACTAAAGAGCCTCTTGATCAAAGTGAAAGAGGAGTATGGGAAATGTTGGCTTAAAGCTCAACATTCAGAAAATGAAGATCATGGCATCCGGTCCCATCACTTCATGGGAAATAGATGGGGAGACAGTGGATACAGTGTCAGACTTTATTTTTCTGGGCTCCAAAATCACTGCAGATGGTGATTGCAGCCATGAAATTAAAAGACAGTTACTCATTGGAAGGAAAGTTATGACCAACCTAGACAGCATATTAAAAAGCAGTGATATTACTTTGTCCACAAAGGTCCATCTAGTCAAGACTATGATATTTCAAGTGATCATGTATGGATGTGAGAGTTGGACTGTGAAGAAAGCTGAGCGCTGAAGAATTGATGCCTTTGAACTGTGGTGTTGGAGAAGACTCTTGAGAGTCCCTTGGACTGCAAGGAGATCCAACCAGTCCATCCTAAAGGAGATCAGTCCTGGGTATTCACTGGTAGGACTGATTTTGAAGTTGCAACTCCAATATTTTGGCCACCTGATATGAAGTGCTGACTCATTGGAAAAGACCCTGATGCTAGGAGGGATTGAGGGCAGGAGGAGAAGGGGATGACAGAGGATGAGATGGTTGGATGGCATCACCGACTCAAAGGACATGGGTTTGGGTGGACTCCGGGAGTTGGTGATGGACAGGTGTGCTGCGGTTCATGGGGTCGCAAAGAGTTGGACACTGAGTGACTGAACTGAACTGTGCATTTTAGGCTTATTTTCAGAGAACAAGAACTTCACAGTGAATTCGCTTGGTTGCTGACACACTCGATATAAGTTAGACCATCAGAAATACCAATGAAAAAATATGATACATACAGCTTAAATGCCAATATAGAGGTTGAATTCTATTTTAGCTGGCTACATTGGTTAAAATTATCCCCCAAAGTTTTTTTAATCCCTTTAAGGTGGTCCATGCTTTAATAGAGAGGAGAGGCAAAGTCAGTTTCTTCAAAGGGAGAACTTGTTGAGAAAATTCACTTTAAAAAAGGGAGGGATTCAGTGGGAGGGGTGAGGGGGGAATCACAGGGAATTTTGGAAAGGGATGTAGCTTTCTGGACAGCCCTAATTGGCATGCTGTCTCAGAGGAGAGGGTTTTGCTGTACTAATTATTTTGTATTTTCACAGGTTGTCATCACGGTAACAATCTGATTGTCCTCAGAGCTACCTCTCCTCTGTTCATGCGCGTCCTAGCTTTCTGTTGTTCTGGAATCCAGGGAGGAGAAGACAAAGGGGAAAATGGGCCTTTCCAGGTTTCGGTGTTCATGCCCTTGGAGAAGACGGAGGCTGCGGCAGCTTCTCCTTTCTGAGGTGCTGCTCTGGACTCGCAGCATCTGCTCCTGCCCCGGCTCAGCTGCTGCCTAGGCCTCTCTGCCTGGGCCCCAGGTCTTCCCTTGGAAGCCTCTGTTCTGCCTTTTGGGATTTTCAGTTTTCATATTCCATCACGTCAGTCTTAGGATCTCCAGCTAAAATCGAAATACACTGTTTAGACACCTTAGAAACCAAAGCATACGGAGGACGATCATCATGGTGACGTCTCCCTCTCAGCTAAATCCAAGCTTCATGGAGTTGGTTTCCAGCAGTAGACAGAAGTCACCTTTTCTTGAGACCAGATAACTAATCAAAATCAGGGGCGGTCTCCTGGATTTTTTTTTTTCCTTTTTAAAGTGAACTTGTGTGTGTGCATGTGTGCCCAGTCACTCATTCATGTCAATCTTTGCAACCCTATGGACTGTAGCCTGCCAGGCTCCTCTGTCCATGGAATTTTCCCAGGCAAGAATACTGGAGTGGGTTGCCATTTCCTTCTCTAGGGGATCTTCCCCTCCAACGGATCTAAACTGCATCTCCTACATTGGCTGGCAGGTGGATACTTTACCACTGAACCACAGGAAAGCCTAAAGCAAACTTAGCAAAATATATGTTTGAATGAAGTACATTTCAAAATATGTTAGTTTTAATGATTACAACCACTTTTTAGTATTTTGTGTATTTCTTTCCAGACTCCTTTTTATAGTTGTATTCAAAATAATTTGAATTCCATTGCTTTCTTCAGTTAAATATTTTACTATTTTCATTAAATAAATGTATGATAGTTATGTAAATTAATCCAACATCAAGAGTTCAACAGTTTCCACCTTTCTTGAGACATGTTGCATGGGTAATTGGAAATGATAGATTAGTAAGTAAGTCCTGGTATTCAGATGGGCTTATGTGGGGGACAGCCTTCACTTGGGCAGTCTGACCAGGCTGTCGTCAAGTCAGGTTGAATTTTAAGGTTCAATTTAAACTTTGAGTTGCCGCAGGTTTGTAACTGACCAGGAAACATCCAGGTTGCCCAGACCAGCGAATGGTCTTGTCTCTCAACCTGAAATGTCCTTGAATTTTGGAACCTATCTCAAACTCCAAACACCTGCTAACACCTGAGGTTTTCAAGTTAGCAAAAGTACCCCAAAGTTCCATTTCTTTTTTTACACTTTCTAAAACTCTCCAATCCTTTGGCATGCTCCATTCAGAATGTTAAAGAACCCTCTAATCCCCTAGATGGGGAACCTGATTTGAAAATGTGAAGTGGTATATACCTTTCTGCTTACTATCATTAACATTTGCAAATGTCTGGCCAGACCCTGCCACCTGAATTAGAATAAAACCCCCAAGACAGTCCTCAAATTTGATGCTTTGATAGACATTTTCTATGGGCTTATTGCAGACCTCACAGAAGGCTAGGTAGCTCATATCAACAGAATACATTCTCCTTCAAGATGAAGTCTGACTCCTCTAGCTCCACCAACCATAGGGAAAAGTGAAAAAATATAACTGTGTTTAACTCCCAATCTACAACCCCAGCTCAATGTAAAAGAAATTCCAAAATAAGAAATAAAGTGAATTCTCTCCAAAGACTCTCTGACAGTCCACAGATGTAGGTCTGGCATGATGCCCAGAAACTTAGATGGGTACAATTTGGTCACATCAGGTTAATTTCTTTTAACATCTCTAAATATATCCTCTTTGGTTGCTTTCAGCCTACAGTACTGCATCAACTTAATTCATGGATTTTTTTTTCAAAGTAATTGATTTGACATGTTTATTATGACGGCCAAGCATGTGACTGATTGACTAAATGTTTCATTTTTCACTCCGTGTTTGGCACATACCCCCGGACACTGTAATTATCCTACCCTTTTTGTCTCTCCTCATTATATGTGAAATGCAGAGAGAGGCCACCCTTTCTGATTGAAAACTGATATTCTCTTTCAGCCCTTTCATGGAGTGCGCTGCTTTGCACACAGGGCCTGAGTGTGAAAATACATGAGTTAGCCCTGATTTGTAAATTGGCTGTCATCTATGTTTCCATAGTTGTCACAGGCCCGCTGATCTCAATTTCTGTATCTTGAAAATGGGAATGACAAATGTTATCCTTTTCCAACATACAGCATTACTGTTTTGTTGTTGTTTTAGTTGCTAAATCATGTCAGACTCTTTTGCGACCCCATGGACTGTAGCCCGTCAGGCTTCTCTGTCCGTGGGATTTCCCAGAAAAGAATACTGGAGTGGGTTGCCATTTCCTTCTCTAGGGGATCTTTCCAACCCAAGGATCAAACTCATGTCTCCTGCTTTGCAGGTGGATTCTTTACCACCAAGCCACCCTATTGGAAAGCACAGATATAGTATCTCCATCAGTATAGAAAGTTCTGCTGGACTGGGCTGTCTGACACTGACAAATCTTCCCTCTCACAGCTTCTCTAACTGGCCTTAAGTCAGTCTTTACAGTAACATCAGGTGAATCCATCTCACACAAATGAACAGCAGTCCAAAGTAACAGTGTGTATGTAACAAATGACATATTATCATACTCCTCTTCTCCCACACCCAGCACTAGCGGTTAAAATTAGCCAAAGTACATGCAGCAGAGAGATTTATCAATCAATAATCAATACCTAATTTTAAAAAGAATTATATCATGGGACAGAGTCTAGAAATATTCTGTTTTCCTTAATATGTGAGTCCCTATAGATTCATGGTCTGGATATCCAGGATTTGAGTGCCCTCCCCCATCCTCTTATCCCCTGATTCCTCTGTGAATTAAAGATTGATTTTATTATCTGCCCAGTTTCTCCTTGTTTATGGCTTCACATCTATTGGATAAAGAATGCAATGTTAGCAGATATTTAAGTGTTTTGCATGTTATATATGCAAAAAAGGTAAGCATCAAATATAAACACAAGCTGATTGACTTAAGATGCATTGTTTTCATGCCTTATTTTATTGCCAATCTCACATATCTCACATCTAACATGGAATAGGCCTCTCACAGTCATAAAAGGCCTACAAACCAAGCTATTGAAAGAGTAATATTTAACCACAGCATTCATAAAATAGCTAATGGTATTATAGAGTTGACAGATACCATAGAACTGTCAGAGAAATGGATGTTGAACCATCTCCTTTCAAAAATAAGAAAACAAATCAAGAGAGGGAACCTTCCTATACTGTTGGTGGGAATGTAAATTGGTACAGCCACTGTGGAGAACAGTATGGAGGTTCTTTAAAAAATTAAAAATAGAGCTACTATATTTTGCAATCCCACTTCTGGGTGTATATCCAGAGGAAAAAATGGCCACAAAAGATAAACGCACTCCAGTGCTCATTGTGGCACTGTCTACAATGGCCAAGATATGGAAACAACCTAAATGTCCGTTGATAAAGGAATGGACAAAGAAGATGTACATATATACGACGAAATAGTGCTCAGCCATTAAAAAGAATGAGACAATGCCATTTTCAGCAAGATGGATGGATCTAGAGATTGTCATACTGAGTAAAGTTGTCAGACAGAGAAAGAGAAATATTGCATATCTCTTATACGTAGAATCTAAAAAAATGATACAAATAAATTTATTTACAATGTAGAAACAGACTCACAGACTTATAGAATGAACTTATGGTTGCCAATGGGGAAGGGTGGAGGAAGGGATAGGTAGGGAGTTTGGGATGGACATGTATTCATTGTTAATATTTAAAATAGATAACCAACAAGGCCTACTGTATAGCACAGGGAACTCTGCTCAGTATTATGTAACAATCTAAATGGGAAGATAATTTGAATAAGACTAGATCCATGTATATGTATAACTGAATCACTTTGCTATACACTGGAAACTAACACAACATCGTTAATCAACACACTCCAATAAAAAATAAAAGTTCAAGAAAAGAGAGGTGCAGCGCTGCAGTGACTTGATGAACAGTGGAGTCAGGATTTGAATCCAGCTCCCAGACCTGGACCCTGAGCTATTTTTGGACACCTTGTTCTTTGCCCTCCCGTAACAAGGAGAATGAAGAAGAGCTAGGAGGGCAGGAGAAGAAAGCTGGCTTCTCTCAGCAGGAAGGTGAGTCCTCCTGGTACCTGGCCAGCACCTCGGTGATCCTTGCATGGGAGACAACATTTCTTCTTAGCCTGAACCAGCATTTCATTTGTCCTATTTCCCAGAGTAACCTAAATGCCAACCAATGGGATTTCTGGCACCACCACCATTCTGGTATGTCTTGGTTAATTTATTTATTTCTTTACAAAGCCTTCCTTATGAAAAGCTCCAAGTTCTCTAACCCCATTTCTTTCAAATGGCATCTAAGCATTTACCTTGAGGATTCATAGATATGATTTAAAGGGTCTGTAAATCTCCTGAAAAAAAAAAAAAAAAAGAAATTCAGTTCTCAGTCCATACCATTTATTAAGTTATCAAAGATGTCTACGATTGAAAAAGGCTAGAATCTGCCATAAAGGGAAAAGAGAAAGATGCACTTTAGAACAAAAAAATCGCTGTACCCAGGAAAACTGGTATAATGGCCAGGCAGTATGATAAACACCAACTTAATAGAGATAGACAATGGAAATGAAAGAGAATATAATGCTCAAAAAGCCAAGGAGAAACAAGGCTGAAGATACATTTCCCTTATTGTCTCTTCCTTCATTTATTTTTCCAAATCCAATGACAGCAGCTACTAACTCATGCATGCTAAGAGAACCAAATGGAATCATGATTTTACCTCCCATTTCAATACCTGAGGAACATATATCTTACTACAGTCTTATTCAACTGAAATGATGGAACTGAGAAACATCCTGTACCAAACAGCAATCAATATTCACAGGAACCTGATTTACCAGTTATAATTTTAGACTAAAATGATATTAAAAATTTCATGTGAGAATACAAATCACAAATTTTAAAAATGCCTGTTGAACTCTTTGACATAAATCACAGCTATATCCTCTTTGACCAGATTCCTAGAGCAATGGAAATGAAAACAGAAATAAACAAGTGGGACCTAATTAAACTTAAAAGCTTTTGCATAGCATAAGAAACTATAAACAAGATGAAAAATCAACCCTCAGAATGAGAGAAAACAATTGCAAATGAAACAACTGACAAAGGATTAATCTCCAAAATATACAAACAGCTCATGCAGCTCAATACCAGAAAAACAAACAGTGCAATCAAAAAGTAGGTAGAAGACCTAAACAGACATTTCTCCAAAGATGACATATGGATGGCCAGAAAACACATGAAAAGATGCTCAACGTTACTCATTACTAGAGAAATGCAAGTCAAACCTACAATGAGATATCACCTCATACTAGTCAGAATGGCTATCATCAAAACATTTACAAACAATAAACTTTGGAGAGGGTGTCGAGAAAAAGGAACCCTCTTGTACTGTTGGTGGGAATGTAAACTGATATAACCACTATGGAGAACAGTATGCAGATAGACTCCTTAAAAATCTAGGAATAAAACTGTCATATGACCCAGCAATCCCACTACTGTGCTTATACCCTGAGAAAGCCATAACTGAAAAAAAACAGGTACCCCGATGTTCATTGCAGCAATATTTACAATAGTTAGGACATGGAAGAAACCGAGATGAATGAATAAAGAAGATGGAAGTTTGGTACGTATAACCATGGAATATTACTTAGCCATAAAAAGGAATGTACTTGAGTCAGTTCTAGTGAGGTGGATGAACCTAGAGCCTGTTATACAAAGTGAAGTTAAGTTAGAAAGAGAAAACCAAGTAACATACAGACACATACACATGGAACGTAGAAAAATGGTGCTGATGAACCTATCTGCAGGGCAGGAACAGAGATGCAGACATAGAGAACAGACTTTGGACACTGCAGGGGAAGGAGAGGGTGGGAATAACTAAGAGTAGCACTGGAACATTTACATCACCATACGTAAACCAGATAGCGAGTGGGAACTTGCTGTGTAAAACAGGGAGCTCAACTGGGTACTCTGTGGCAAGTTCTGATGGGGGGTGGGGAGAGGTTTCAGAGGGAGGGGATACATGTCTATTATGGCTGACTCACGTTGTTGTATGGCAGAAGCCAACACAATATTGTAAAGCAATTATCCTCCAATTAAAAATAAATTTTCTAAAAAAGTTAAAAAAAGAAAAGCCTGTTGAACTAACAATACGTTGAACAAGTTGAGCCACTGGGATGCTGGCCTGAAGAATTTGACTGTTAAATAATACAGTTCACCTGGTTTTCTGTATTGTACATTTTTCAGGGGCTCTGATGATCAGTATCAGCCTGCAAGAAGAGCAATGTGTAATAACCATGACTTGATGGCAAGTATTCTAGGTAAGAATATTTTGGTATATTTTAAAAGAAGCTCTCACTGGTGTTGACTGACTTAAAGATATTTAAAAATATGACACCTTATAAACCTCTTGCACATTTAGAGGCAGAATATAATGATTTGTATATTTTATTTTGACTTTACATGCGGTGTTAAAAACCCAAAGTACATATTATTTACACATCCACAATACAAGTTTACAAGATATCTATACATGTTAAAGTACTCTATAAAACAGTATAGAGCCACTTCACTTTAGGGTTACTTTTTATGCCGTACCATTAAAAAAGATACAATCTGTGTTTACCTTTGCACAAATGAATAAAGCATTTAAAGATTAAATTAACAGGATAGAGACTAGATTTTGTGTTAGAAATCTCAACATAAATACTGATAGAACTCACATTACAAACTACAAGGCAGCACAATGTCACAAAATGTTATCCGGGTTCACATACAGTTACTGTTCCATTTTCCGCACGCCAGGATTAATATTGGCAGGGTGAATTCAAACAGGTTTGTCGGCGGTGGACTGAGTAGTGTTTATCGTTGGTTGGTTTAATTTATTATCAATCTGTATTATTTTAGTTTCAAAGCTGAAGTGTTGCAAAAACAGAAGTTTTAGCTTTTGAGCTTCCAGAGACCTCAGGGAATCATGTTCTTTATAAAACAATATTCTCAAAAGAAAAGAATAACTGCATCCGTATTCTACATTCTGTATAAAAATGCTCTGGTCTTTTGCAACCCATCCTCCCCCAAGTAATAAGATATCATCACAGGAAATCAGTTGAACTTATTTGTCTGACTAAGTCAGGAGCATTCCTCTGCCTTGATACTTTCTAGATGAGGTTCAATAAACCGTGGTGTGCAGCATATTAACTGAAACAGTCGTCAGGGTTGCACATCATCAACTGTAAGTGGCTTCTGCAAAACTACGAATAAATGACTCTATATGGTTTCTGCAGGTGTCACATTACCCGGGAAACCTCATTTGACTTCACATTATCACTGATTCATCCTTAGTGAAAGCAGGAGTGGAATGTTTATCATGGCAAAGGATGTAATGCGGCTATCTGGATGGATTGCTTTACAGTTAATTGTTCTAGGTCGTTGTTATGATTTTTTTGAAAAGTCTTTTCAGGTGCTGGTTGAAAAACATGTACAACTGGCACTCAGTAAATGATGTGCTATACTGAAAACACTTGACGTATTCGAGTACTTCTATCATTCTCATGAATAAGGCACAAAATGCACAGATTCAGGTAAACTCACATGTAATATTTACAGTATACTGTCGTTACCTGCATGACTTAGGAGAAAGTTCTCACATCACACAACAAAGACAACATGATTGCACCACTGTTAGGTTCCCATAGACTGTTCCTGTTAAGCCAACTATGAGCCTCTCACATTCCCTTCTTTTGTCTTCTGTTTTGTATGTGTGTGTGGTTCTTTTTTTTTTTCCATCTTGGGGTTAGAGGGGAATTAAAACAAGAGGAATTTTACTACAGGGGAGAAACCAAACACAGTCAAAATAAAACCTTGTTAGTGTGTCCAAGGTTAACAGAGTCACTGGGGCTTGGATTCACAGTGGACTGGTGAATTTTACTACTGAAACTGGTGGATAAATTAAGGATACCTCTTAACGTCTCTATCTCCTTAAGCTGGCAAGACTGTAATTGAAGTTTCAGTGAATAGCAGCACAAAATTACTTAGTACTCTTACATTCTGGCACTGGGTAACATGGAAGTCGAGTTAATCATTTTGACTGTCAAAATCAGCCTTGGTTTTCTTTCTCAAAGCTGAACCCAATGGACTGCTGTGGGAAGAAATTATTGTCTCTTGTTCAGTCATGCGCGATGTAAACAACTCCATAGCACAAAAAGATGCAATGGGCACCGAAACAAATGCTAGTGGGGACAGAACACACACACACTCACACACACTCACACACACTCACACACACATGCACACACAACACAGTTCCTTGGTGGCACGGAAAAAAATGCCACACATGAAAAAGATGCTACAGTTTGGGTCAAAGACTGAATTTTTAGCAAATTGTTTGGTAATCTACAAGTTCGTTTCTTTGAGACATTACCATTTTTTTTTTTTTTTTTGACATTTGTGCAAGAGGCAAGGTGAATGCATACATATTAAAATGTTCACATTTAATGGGAAGACCACACAAAATGGCAGTCTAAGTTGAACCCATTTTCAAGTATTTGCTCACAGACAGATTCTTCTGAGCACTGGATCAGCTCTTTATACTGGTTACAGGTAGCCCCTCAGAGCCACACATCTCTTTAGCTTCAAACAAAAGAAATGGAATGACCAGCACCTTCCTTTGTTTTCAGGCAAGTACACAGAAGCCTTGCTGCAGTAGCTACATATGGCAAGTTCTGATGTTGCCAAAGTTAGGAAGAGTTTCTTTGGCCACTTGCTTCTCTTGAAATACAAGCGAGTCTCTTTTCTTAAGGTACCCTTACCATATCATCCTCTCAACAACATAGACAGGATAAAGCCACACAAGGAAGGGCACACTTGAGGCCTAGTAAGTGTATTTGTTCAGTGGTCTGACGGAGGTGGTTTGAGGAACAAATGAAGGCTTTGGCGGCACGTCAGGTTTTAAGGACGGTGTCCTCTTTAGTCCCGTCCGGGGAAGGGTGCCATTACTGGTGTAGCTGCTCTGTCTGGAGAGGGAAGGCTGTAGGTGAGCACTCACTGGTGTTCCCTGAATATAGTCCACCTTTGGCCCTGCAGGGGTGGGCACGTACCCTCCACGGTTCATACTAGGCTGT
Organism: Bos mutus; assembly: GCF_027580195.1. Lineage (NCBI taxonomy): Eukaryota > Metazoa > Chordata > Mammalia > Artiodactyla > Bovidae > Bos > Bos mutus. Next base: position 46,101,515 of record NC_091626.1, on the reverse strand, counting down.
CTAGATAACAAAACACCATTTGGTGAACTTAAGTTTTTAGGCATAGCCGATATAGAGTGCCTCTGGGAGGAATTTTTATGGTAACCCCTCTGTCTTTCCAAAGAAGTCATCGGAACTCCAGGAGTGGTGGGAACATCCACTCGCTTGGTTGGGCTATTTCTGGGAAGAGTCGAGGGAGGAGAGTAGAGAGATGCCTCGCGGTTAGGGACCTTGGGCGGGACTTCAGACATAGGTCCCACGGGATCCAGCATTAGGGTCTGGTGGGCCATCTGGATGTCTCCCATGATGGCTTTGGGGTTACTGTTTGGGTCATTTAGATGCTTCAGGAGATCATTGAGGGTATTTCTGGAATCCACAGAACGCCGGTGATCTCTTTTACTGGATGACTTTGTAAGAGGGTGGTCAATGTTTTGAAGCTTCTTTTCAGCTTTGTGAGCATTGGAGTTTGAGAAAGAAGTGTTGTAGTCATGGGTAGCATTAGGAAGAACAATGGCGCTGGGGATATGCCCGTGACTTAGTGGGGAATGTGGTGGAGGACTAGAAGGAAAAAACTGGGGGGTTTCTTTCCTCGAAGCTCCATGGCCATGGGCCTTTTCTGAGTGGCTCTTCATGGCCTGCAGGGTCTTCTGGTGAAGCACAGGCGTAGACTCAGGAGTGGGGAGAGCAGCCAACTCAGGAGGTTGGCCTCGATGGTCCATGACCATGGATTTTGTATCTCCATTGGGTGGCAGCTCTTTCCGACTGGTCAGCAGGTTACTATATAATTTGGGAGAATCGATATTCTGTTGATATTCCTTGACGGGGCTGTCAAAGAGACCATTCAGCTTGGCAAAACTTCCACTGGAGTCTGTGCATGACTGGGCAGATTCTGCATCTTTATGGATCTTTCTGTTTTTCCGAACAAACATGTCACGGTAACAGTAGACTGCCACACCTGCAATGAACGCACCCAAGACAAAAGCTGCAAAGACACAGGTGATGAGGACATTCATGTGGACCATCTGGTTGGCCTCCCCAGACTGGACTTCCCACCGTACACCTGCAACAGACACACAGGAGAAGAGTCTGAGTGGGGAGCTCCTTTAAAACTGTATTAGCCAGCAAATGGCTGGCCTTGAAGCAACACTACCTTCACATGGTCCATATGCTTAGCTTGGAGAGTGAGGTGGACTCCCAAATCTCGTATTTGTTTCTTTAATCACAATAGGGTCCCCAGAGACACTTACAATTGCTACAAATAAAGGATAACTTTTCCATTGATCTGTATTATGTATTAGTCTTTTCCCTTCCAATCCCTCTTAAATAGCTGTTACAACATACAAAATTTTAAGCGCTTTCTATCTAAAAATTAGGGCTAGAAATTATATACTTTCTAACTGGCCCATTTTAAATTCATAATATGTTTTTCTTTCTCATGATTTTCTCTTAATTCATAAATCAGCATTAAAGGGCAGTTACTGGGATTAGGGAAATGTATGAATCTATATAAATACACATTTTGATAAAATAATTATGCTAAGACAATTATGCTCTTCTTAATTAGCGTGAAACTATATAATTTGTTCACAAACTAAAAGCATCTGCTTAGTCACTGTTAGCTACAAATACAACCTTTCCTGTTTGCTTTTTTTTTCATTCCATCTTGGAGTGAAGCACTCTTGAATTGTCTGCTATGAAAAAAATCCAGACAGTCTAAGGAAGTATACTATGTATTAGAGTTAAATGATATTATCCAATTGTTTTGAGATATTTTAGGAAATATTTAAATTAGACTAGAAGAAGAAGAATTAGTTTGTAATTATTGCTTTTTTTAAATGCAACCACAGACATTTAGAGATGTTAGTTTAAGAGGTATCCAAGTCTGTTACATGCTATAAACACAGCTATCCCAGAATAAGATAAGTCAGAGTGAATTGAAGATTCTGTTGCTCTAGGTTAGTAAGTACTAAGGCCTTCAAACATTAGTTGTTTTTAATCAATGTTGAGGGCAATGGAATTCAGTGGCAATGTGAAAGACAAAGAAAAGTAGAGAGAAATGGAATCATGAAAGAAAATAAAAGAGGAAGAATGGTTATAAAATTGTTTACAATGAAAACATAAAAATCCAAAATCAACAGACATAAATCATAAATGACAATGCACTGCCATAAAAACTGATTGGAAACCTGATACCACAGTTTAGTAAGCACTAAAGAACAGATTTTTTTTTCCCCCCAGAGTCATAGATCTTTAATAAGGTAATTCAACAGGCAGCTATTTGATAACTGCTTCTATTATGGGACGAAAATGATAGTTCCGGACAAGCGCTCTGTTATGTTTTATTGTGTGTGGTATTCGAACAACTTGGTGCCTGGCATATATCAATACTTCTCAGATCACATTGTAAACTGGAGCTAAACAAAAGACTGGGAAAGGCTCCTAAATAAAACAGCCAGTATCAGGATATTTGCAATTAATGAGTTTTGTTTTGGGATGTTGCCCGGGTGGCCCTCGGCATTTTCTGATATCCAGCAGGGTCCAGCTTCTTGAGACAGAAGCCAACATGGGTTAGATTGTCTGAGTGGCTGTTTCATCCACTCTTTCAGCTTTCCACCTCTGTCGCTGTTAAGGAACGCACTCCACATAACCACAGAAAACCGGAGCGACCGCGGCCAGTGGAGGCGGTGATAATAGCAGAGGTGGCTCCATCTGGGTTCACTTCCATCCACTCCTCAGAGATATTAGGAATCAGGTTTCCACTCAGTGAGAGATGAATTCCCTGGTGAGGCCTTACCCTTTGGGATACCTGATAAAGGATCAGTAAAATCAGAAGTGTTTGGGTCATCTTGAACTACAAATTTCCGGGAGCTGGTCAGTTTAGGTCTCCAGGTATCAATCACTTTAGGTGTAATTTCTGGGATACTTGCCATTGTGGTAACAGAAGATGAAGATACCTCCATGTCTGTGGTGGCAAACAGATTTTTATTAACGTGGGTAATGTCAGCCCATTGTTTCTGACTGGACTGTTGTAATTTCAAGTAAAGTTTAAGCAAATTTTATGAGAAAGCCTGTTCGAGGATTTCATCAAAACACATCTAAGGAGATTACACCAAATCCCTTTCTTGCAAGGGAAAAAGAAAAACTAAAAATTAATCATAAAGACACATTAAGCAGATTTCAAATTTGAAGACACTCAAAATACTCCTACTGAAACCTCTGGGGTGATTAATGACACTCATGGAAAAGGTAATATGAATCCCACAGACTGTGATTTCCTCATCTTTTTGTGGGACAGCATCCTTTCATTTCTTTTTGTGTATTTTTAAAAAATAATTTTGATTGATGGTTGGAAGCTGTATATCTTTCACTGGGGAACCTAGAGTGTAACTTCGTCAGAAAGCACCTGGTTGGTTCTGCATAAACACTCGATCTTGGACTTGACAAGCAGGCTGTCCTGCTTTAGCATAGACCTCCGGCCCATCTGTAGATTCCTGAGCGCACTGAGGGGTCACTGTCCATGGGGAAGCACTGAAGCTTTCTAGAATGCGCGCGGAGTTTTTTTCCCAAAGAGTAAGAGGCAACTCATGCATAAGAAATGGCATTTATGAGCTGATTAAGGGTGTCCTGATACATAGGATCTACCATTCTTTTCTCCCCTCTGAGGAATGAAACAGCTAGTGAATTTTAGAACCAGCGACAGGATCGGGAGTAACTTAACCTCTTAGCGCGTCTATTACTGAGTTCTGCCAAGCAGATTTTCCATCAAAATGGAAGTGTATGATTTTAGGCGAAAACTCCGGAGACCCAAATTCAGACTGGTACAACGGTCACAGATGAAGACTCCAGAACAGATGAAGACAAGGCGGGGGCGGGGAGGCACAGGGAACCCAGTGGACATCTTAATACATCAGAAACCAGCTTCATTCGATGGGGACCTTCTTCACACCACTGAGATCACAGCATTCAAAGGTTCCAGGGATTACCACAAACCATTCCAAAAAAGATCTCTAAAATTGATAAATACACATTTTGGGGAAATGTGTATTTGTTTACTAGGTCTTAGGAAAGGTGAGGAGAGAAGGGGGAAATAATGAAGTTCTGCCATCCATTAAAAATAGATGGCTGCAGGGAACATTCACGATGCGCAGGGGTGAGAGAAGAAAGCTCAGGTGGACGGGCGTGCAGCTGGAATGCAGCCTATGTTAATCCATTGGATTTTTCTTAAGGATGTGCGCCTTGGTCAATGATGGACTATTAACATGCTACACAAGGTGAAGTGCTGAGTAAGAAAAAGTCTTTGGGACCATCGGGGGTTATGAGTCAAAGCACAAAAATGACGGGCTGCCAAACTGCGCAAAAGGAGGGGAGAAGGGGCTGAAAATGCTGAACTGAAGGAAAGAAAAGGTTTGTTAATTCAAAAAAATGAAAAAAAACTAACCAGATGTTGGACCGCCAAATATTTTGTAATCTGGTGTAGTTGAAGTAGGCAAAATTTCTAAAAGAATTAAAGGAACAAGTAATCAGTAAGAAGTAACCAAAAGAAAGCAAAAATTTACGAATTCCATTAACTCAAAAAGTCAAAAGAAAGGACTATAAATTAAAAAATGAACCTACTGGTTAGACTACCTTTCTCTAGATTTCCTATGGAATTGTAAATGGCGAAGGTAAAAAAAAAAAAGTAAGATTCTTCTCTAACTTATCCCCATGATCAAACAGCTCAGCTTTTGCGAAGTTCAAGTTAAATGCTAGGTGGCATGTGTACTGAGTCATTATATAAGGCTGATTGTAAAACAATGTTCACGTGCAAATGTGATCCAAAAGAAGCGCCAGGAGGGAAAGGAAGATTCGGTCTTACCGTGGCAGTCCCCTAGATGGGCCGTGTTGCCATATTCTGTGTCTTGTTCAAATCCTCCAGCGCTGTGGTTATGGAAAGCAAACAAGTCTTCAGTTAACAGCCTTCATAGGAACACAAGTGAGAACCAGAGCAGAACCAAGAACACAGACAGATTAGTAAGAATGAGCAGAGAGAGAAAAATGGACATTTCAACATAGCTTGCTAAGATGAATACTTGTATTCAACATTTAGTAACTAGAGTGTTTAAGAGAGCAGAAGAGAATTGTTTTCTTTCTTGCCATCTATCCTTTTCCCTTAAGTATTATACTGTCTACAATCTCCTTTTCCTGTCATAGCTCCAGATTTTCTGTTTTTCTTTCTCCCATACAACAACAACAACAACAAAAACAGAAAAAAGGAAAGAAAGAAAGAAAAGAAAAAAGAAAAGTAGTGTTATTGGAATTTTTCTAAAATCCCTAGTTTTAGAGGCCCTGGAGAAGACAGAAGCACATCTGGAGAAGATCTCAGTTAATGTGACAAAGTGTACTTACAGCATCGCTGGGCTCACTCGACCACAGGCCCCTTGGCTTAACCAGCCACAGTATGGATCTCGAGATGCAATACAAGACCTATATGCAACCAGACAGAAGGTAACCTGAATTTTCTCATTATCAAAGGTCATGATCCTGAAAGACCCAGGGTAAGGAAAGAAACATCAGCTTACTTTTTACATGATCCATAACGCTCACAGCGACTGAGGGGGATGCGGATAACACAGCTAGAGAACGCCACATATAAAGCATGATGGTCTTTATCCAACTGTAATGAGATGACCTTTCTGTCCTCCTCATTTTCAGCATTGCACCTATATTGTGGGAGACATTTTCAAGGTAGATGTTTAGTAAGTCAAGAGCTATAGGAACTAGGCGAGGCAAGTGGGGTTTGGTTTTTGCAATTACTGAGAGCTGGGGAGGTGTTAAGGAATACTCTCAGTAGCAAACTAGGCAAGTACACAGTTTAGGATGTGATAATTATGTGATTCATCTTCTACTGCTTTGCATGGTTAGTTAAATTTCAGGCTGGACAAAGGGTTTTTTAAAGACTGGCTTCCTGTTCTGATGATAGAAGGGAATTGCACTTGTGAAGAGCATGTTAGGCTATAGGGAAGAAAAAGGATAATGTTCTAATGCATTTTAATCTTCCTGTGCTAACTATTTCTAGATCTCTCCTTAGTCTTCTTTGCTCCATTACTCTCATCTATCTCGTTTGTTTTAATGGTTCATATAATTTTTTATATCAGTGGTTGCAAGAATTATGGGGTGGGTGTGTGTGTGTGTGTGTGTGTGTGTGTGTCTATCTGCAACCAGCTGTAGCATAGTTCTGGATGCAGCATCCTGAAATAGATCTGTAAGGTAAGAGGGGTGGGGTAAAATATTCTCATTTTCCATAGGTGACAAGGGCTGAATTATTTTTAAATGTATCACTGTCCACCCTCCAAACCCTGAGACTCAGGCAAACACCAAATCTGGGTTTTTATTTCAGTGAGAAAAACAAACAAACCACAATACTAATAAGCCAAACCACTACTAATTTGAGGCTTCCCTGGTGGCTCAATAAGTAAAGAATCCACCGGCAATGCAGGAGACCTGGGTTCTATCCCTGGGTTGCAAAGACCCTCTGGAGAAGGAAATGGCAACACACTCCAGTACTCTTGCCTGGGGACTTCCATGGACAGAGGAGCCTGGGGGGCTACTGTCAATAGGGTCACAAGAGTGGGACATAATTTAGCGACTAACCACCACCATTTCTGCTGCTGCTAAGTCGCTTCAGTCGTGTCCGACTCTGCGAGCCCTACCAGGCTCCTCCGTCCATGGCATCTTCCAGGCAAGAGTACTGGAGTGGGGTGCCATTGCCTTCTCCATTTCTACCACTGCTAATATAGAGGGCTGAAAGGAAATGACTAGATGAAACAGACGCTGAAGTCTCAAAAAGCGTTCTGGTATAATACACCTACTTTGCATGGTTGTATGCTTCAATCTCTTCCAGTAATACGCTGTCATTCAAAGAGAAAGGGCTGGTCTTCGCCAAAACTTTAAGCACCACGCCAGCTTCTGAGCCAACAAAGATGACTGTGTAGTTCTGGTGGGGTCCGGCAGAATGGTCGACGGCGATGGCCGTCAGTCTGTACCTGCCAGAGGAGGTGAATCAGGTTAGACAGGGGGCCAACAGGAAGGGGGACTACTGAACGGGAGCGGGCCTGCGTGTCTGCCCAGTCTTACCTGATCCGAGTCTTTGTGAACCAGGGTTCGTCGGCAATGGGTGGGACGGCCGAGTCCATCAGGGGGTGGGATTTGATGAATGACAGGGTTTCATCCGGGAAATCGATGGAGGTTTTATATGCTTCCGCAAGACCGTGCTTTGCACAACAGCCAGGCCTGAAAGGAAAATAGTGTGTTTTCCCCTCCTCACAATTTGTATCTAGGGAAAAGGTGTCTATTCTGGAAGAAAACGTTAAGAGAGGAAGGAGAGTGAGCCAAACTCTCTGAGTAACATTATTTCCATGAACTCTGTGGGCTCTCCACATGCAGGCTCTCAGTCATAGTCACTGAGTTTCTATCTGCGGCGCTGCACAGGGACACCCTTCCTGGAGAGGGAGTGGGGCCCAGCTGCTCTCTGAGGATGCATGCTTCCAGTGACCAGAGGGCTTTGTTCCAGGGCTTTGTCACTGGAAGCATGAGGAAAGGACAGAAATCCTTTCCATCTTTATTGTTTTCCTACCTTGGCTTTGGTACTTTGTCTTCAGGGACCGCTGTCCAAACAGAATCTGGAGTTTTCTGTTCTTTAAACCGTCCTTTGAATACTTTTTCAATGTCATCCATGCTAAACGCACAGACTGCGGAACCAGGAATGCTGAAAAAGAGGAACAGCATCAGGGGACGGCGGACCTGTTCTGGGTTCCCACAAACAAGACACAGAGCGCCTTCTGAAGCGCTGAGGGTCGGTTCTCACCTGTTGAGCTGTGTGGTGAACACCCCTACCACTGTGGGAATGCCATTGATTTGTATTATGTCTGTAATAGACTGCAGAACATCAAAGTAGAAAAAGGAATCTCCAGGGACAGAACAGTTAAGCCGAGCCTTCAGAAACGAAGTCCAGTGCTTCTCCAGGACGCGCTGGGAGCCACCCATGTCGTTTTTACATATGCGGGCCACACGTGAATAGACAGCCTGCCCAGGGGACAAAAGCAAGGCGACAGGATCATGAGCATGGAGGGAGAACAGGAGCAAAAAGCTGCCAGATAAGGGAGGGACAAAAAATGATAAAGGATACACGTGGTTGAGAAGACTCCAGCAGCCTTCCCTCTAGGCATCTGTAGAGTAAGAATGTAAATTGTATTTACCTGTGAGAAAAACAAAAAAGGAGGGCCATTTTCCTGTTCTACCAAACAAGCTCCCTAAGAAGTGAGCCACTGGGCTGCCTGGCTGGATGGAAACCATTCCCATACTTCATTCCCCACTTAGCTTCTCATATTGTTAATGAAACGCACCGTCCTTAAACCTGGCATAGAAGGAGATGCAATATTTTAGAATCTTACGGACTTGGACTGAAGTACTCGTCAATGAACAGGGGCCCTTCCTTTCCATCCTGCCTTTTGACACTAAGAAAGAACAGCTATCAATAGATTTCTAAAGAGTTAAAGAAGCATCCATAGCTCAAGGGTGCCTGCAGCACATTCTCTGTAGTAACAGGAAAAAATAAATAAAACCTTCTCAAGGCTGCTGTTCCCACTCTGGCCATTGTTCAGTTATTTCCCAGCAACTATTCTCTTGCTAAGCAACACAACTCTCTGCACTTGGCCCTGAATGCACTGAGTGCTGGAAAACATGCAAAGACCTACCAAGGTGGGCTCAATTCCATGCAATGCGAGTGCACAGGCATATACTTGCCTTGCCTAAGTTGTTATGTTCTACAGCAATTTCTCGAAAGAAGAAATAGACGTAGTTTCCGTATTCTATGGCATGCAGAAAGTGAGGCTCTGAAAGAGAAAGTGAGAACAAACTGGTTCCTGAAGGGTAATTCAATTAGCATCATAGCCCGACTGCTAGGTATGACTGACAGACATCACACTGCTACTTTCAAGCCAAGAACTTTGATATGCCACCAAGTTTCAGGAGTCCCATTATGAGTATGTTGAAGCTTTAGGGAACCCAGAGTCTTTAATGTTAGCTAATGGACTAGAAAAAGCCTACAGGGAACTGAACTTCAGCAAAGGTCTTTGTTTCAACAGATTTATTCATTAACCTATTTAGCTAGTAAAGGAAACTTTTTATGTTGAAAATTAAAAATCTTGATTTCTAGACTCCAAAGAACAAAATAACTCTGAAGATATGAACTAACAGTTCCCAGGGTTAAACTTTCCAGGATAATTAGAAGGAAGTGGGCAAGGAGTAGTGCGTGCATTTAGTTAGGCAAATGGTATACAGAATGGTGATTTTTTTTTTTTTTTTGAGGTCACCTAAGATAGAAATCTACTTTTTAGACATAGCTACTGGTCTCCTCATTTCCCACTAATGCAGCCAACCAAGGCAGCTTGTACTGGGCTCTAAATTAACAATATAAAGTCATGCACTGAACTTTCCAATGCCAGGGCTCCTGTTCCCATGTACCCATCCTGCCACCCCTGGCAATACTGCTCTTCAAAGGTACCTTTGATCCATTTGGAATCATATTTTATTGTACGAAGAGCAGATCCATCACCCATGCTTCGATAAATAACAGCATCACTGGCCAAGAAGTCAGCCACTGTGGCAGAATACAGCTTCCCATCTGAAACCAAGGTTATAATTTAAATAAAAATAGCCACAGTTAAAATAAGTGTATTATCATATGTGTGTGCTAAGTCATTTCAGTTGTGTCCAGCTCTTTGCAACCTTATGAACTGCAGCCTGCCAGGCTTCTCTGTCCATGGGATTCTCCAGGCAAGAATCCTGGAATGGGTTGCCATGCTTTCCTCAGGGGATCTTCTCAACCCAGGGATCGAATCCACATCTATGTTTCTTGCACTGGCCGGCTGGTTCTTTACTACCAGCGCCACCTGGGAAGCCCATGTTTTCCCATGTAGTCTGTTATATCCTTTGGAGTGTTTTCACTGACATCATTGCTATATATACAAATAAATCTAAAACCTGATGCTCATAATCAACTTGTGACAGGTTGACCTGTATTATCTAAGTTTATAGATGAGAACTTGGAGCACCAAGAAGGTAAGCAACTTATTCAAAAAAGGCTTCCCTGGTGGCTCAGATGGTTAAAGAATGTGCCTGCAATGCAGGAGATCCAGACTCGATCCCTGGGTTGGGAAGATTCCCCTGGAAAAGGGAACGGCTCCAGTATTCTTGTCTGGAGAATTCCACGGACAGAGGAGCCTGGCAGGCTACAGTCCATGGGGTAGCAAAAAGTCGGACATGACAGAGCGACTGACACTTTCACTTTCAGCTTATTCAGGGTCACTGGCCTAACAACAGAGCCAAGTGTCCGAATACTTATAATATGCTCACTTATAATTCCTCTTTTTTGAAAATCTGTTCATAGCTTTTAGTCTTTGAAACACTCATGTCAAGGTAGCTATTCTAGTTATGAGCTTTTTTCCTTCCTTTAAATTCCTCTTGCATCTTCAATGTCATTAATCATTTATATTCATTACACTAAAGAATCTTACCAGCAAAAAGGGCAACATTAGTTTGTCTGGCATCAAATGGGCATCTTGCCAGGCCACTAATTTCTTCTCCATCATACTCTAAGGTATTCAGCTACAAAAGAAAAATAAATAGCTGGTGTCACATCTGTTCAATGTACATGTTTGAAGGCAATACTGCTTTATTTGTACTGAAATTCTATGGGAAAAATTCTGTCTTTATTCTTTCATAGTGTTAGAGATAAGACACATTACTAGATTTATAGAAGAAAGGATTCGACTCTAACACCATACCAGTAGAGGAAGAAGAATTGATTAAAAACAGCACATTGTATAAAATATACTTACCTTATAGTATCTACACATGGGATTAAACGCATTGGTGCCACAAACAAAAACCATCTCATCGTTTCTTGGAACAAATACTTTAATAAAGTTGTGGCATTCATCCTAAAGAAAGTAACAACGACACTACCATTAGACATTCCATGTGCCTACATCGTGGGCTCAAGCCACCATACAGACTCAATCTAGTGATCATATATTTCTTTTACTTACTTTATGCTTGCCTTTCATAGCACAGTTTTCTCGATCCTGTTGTCTTGACCGCCATGTCAGTTTCTGTATCAATCGAGCAAAACCAAAGTTCAATATTTTAAATATTGAGGGGAGAGGGACATTACCCAAGTTCTAAGGGAATGCAAATAAATTTGCCAACTACAGTTGCTCACCTTGTTTGGTATTACTTCTGTTTTGGGGATTTCATTTAAGTTTACTGTATAAACTTGATCCCTGTTGGAAACAAGGCAGTAAGTCATATCATGTGAATACATAAAAATGTTAAGCTGCTTCTTATTTTATTTTTACAGAGCTGCTTTTATTGTGTTTTAGAGATCATTTGGATTTTCTCTGTCTCCAACAAAGTCAACAAAGAGTACTTTTTCATTAGTGAGATGCTTTTATATATCACTGTGGTTAGGGAATGAAGAAAGTCCTTTTCTTCAGGCATGGGTCAAATGACTACTCAGTATTAGCATAGACATACTTTCAATATTTACTTGAATAATTCCAAGTTAAAAAAAGACTAAAGAAAAAAAATTTTTTTTTCTCCTGCTTTAGGAATAAAGAATGGTGTCTGATTTCTTGACTGCACTAATAAAACAGGACTGCTGAAGGCTTTTGCTGTATTTTGTTCCTGGTACACAACGCTGACTCTTCTCAAGTGAGTATTTTTGGCTACTTGCAATTTTTGATCACAATCACATATTAGTTTTTCATGAACTAGACACATTAATGCAAGCACCACAAGAGAAAAGAATTTTAATCTAATAAACCAACGAGGGGAAAATTACCTGCCAGCAATATAAAGTGTGTCTCGAATTTTCAACATCAGCTGAAAGTCCAGCCTGTGCTGTGATTCATTGCCTGAAGGACGTCCTCTAAAAACCGGATATTGCCTTGAATCTGCAAGTAAAAACGGGCTAAACCATCAGTCAGGATTACGGAGCTGAAGAATCGATATACAGCATTGATTAGCTGTATATACTAGTTGTAGAAGGGTTTTAACTAAATTCTTTTCTTAAGGTCTTGAATATGAATGAATAAGAGATGGTGAGTATCACCAAATGGTCTTTTTCTTTTTAACTGAAAACATATAACCTATATATAGGTTGCTTTAGAAAAGTGCCTAACTAAATTGTCCCATTTTCTTCAGACACTAGGAAATGATTATGGATAAATGAGGATGTAAAACATTTTAAAGACATAAAATCCTCTTTCTAAAAATGAATATGCTTAGAAAATTAAAACCAAAACAACCCTTCCTTCTTAGAAAAGAGTATTCTTTAGATTACTTACAGTGATAGTCAACAGTATTAAGGGGTTCATCATCTTCAGGAAAGCTGACCGCCCTCAACTGGGAAATCAGTAGCAGCAGCATGTAGGCACAGAGCAGGAAGAACCTCATGGTTGGGCCAACGTGAAGGCAGAGCAGCCCCTCCTCAGAGAGTCCACTTAGCTACCTGGAAAACAGAACGAGTGTGGAAAGATCTCTGCTGTGATCAAAGAGCTTTGCCATTTGTAATCAGTTCAGTTTCCGTCATGAGCTCTCTCCAGCGTCCCCCTCCCATCAGAAAGATGGCAGTGGTGGAGGAGACACCTCTGAAAACACAGGCCAAAGGCGGCATTCTGCCAAGTTTGATTAAAGCATCTGGTGAGCATACTGAATTTTTAGGCCCATTTGCAAGAGTTTTTGAGGTAACTACGTATGTCATCACAGCAAAATCACCAGAACCACAAACAGAAATGCTGGCTGCTGACTTGGCAAGAAGATGGGCAAAGTTGGGATTAGAATTTTAATTAAATGCCAATCTGCCTCCCTTCCCCCATCCCTGAAATAAATCCAGTACAGCTTGTCTCTGCCCTCCCCATCCCCCCAAAATGCCCAAGCTGCCTCGAGAGTATCCAAGGAGCTGATGGGCCTGTAGCCCCTCTCAGCCCCTAAAGGCACTGCCAAATTCCCAGCATTATTCAAGCTACCCCCTAAATTCTTAAGTAGAACAGTTCCCTAAGCTTAGAAAGAACAGCATGAAAGCAATGACATGAGTGACCTTGAATCAGGGTGAAAGAGAATGAAAAGAAATGAAATGATTTCACGATCAATCAATCAGGCAAAGCAGAGCAGGGATGACCAGCACAGCTGACACCAGGCCACTGGGGAAGTCTATATTTTTACATGAAAGCATTTGGACACAAACCAATACCCTAAGTATGCCTGTCCTCTTAGCTTTATTAAGCTTTAGAGCCATATGGGGCCTTAGGGACCACCTAGTCCAACCCCCTCATTTTTCAGATAAGAAAACTAAGGCCTGAAAAATTAAGGGACTCACTGAATTTCATGGAACTATTTAGGGCAAGATCAGAGAGTCCAGACTGACATCACCTGAGTCTCTATCCAGATGTTTTTCATCAAATTAGATAATGAAATTAAATGGGTTTTTCTCCTTAGAGAATAGAGCATTACAAAAATAATCTTTGGGGGGTAATGAATATACTCATTACCTTTACTGAAGTGCTATTTCATAGGTGTAGGTTTATGCTAAATTTTATCAAGTTGTACAGTTATATATATGCAGTGTATTGCATGTCAGTATACGAACAAAGCTTATAGCATTTTTTGTACATTATTAGCTGTAATTTTTTAAAATCTTTAAATATTATTAATTAATTACGAAAATAAACTAAGGCCCTGCTGGGACAATGGATATTTTTGTGAAATGGTAAAAGCTCTGCTTCGTAACAGTATCACCCCTTCCTTGACCAAAACTGTCACTTACTGCTATTATACTGTTAGGCTCAGTCTTTTATATCTAAAAACTTTAGCAGGGATCATAAGAATCACTTCAAATTCTTGGGGAGTTCAACCACTCAACTAATACTTACTATATACCTCTTTCATCATCATCTTCTTTTTTTTTTGCTGTGCCACACAGCATGCGGGATCTTAGTTCCCCAACCAGGGATTGAATCCACACCCCGGCTAGAGTCTTAACAACTGGACTGCCAGGGAAATCCCTTTAATTTTTTTTTGCTTCATCTTCTTAATGTCAAAAACACAGATGCACACACATGCATTCTTTGTAACACTTTCAATATTTATCTTTTTAACCGAAGTAGAAGCCATGTATATATATGCAACATTTGGAATCCTCGTTTTACAAAAGGAGAGAAAAATATTGCAATACAATTTTACTCAATGTACAACTAGTCCAGTAGTAAGTTAACACATTTAAAATGTCCTGAAAATAGTCTGGTGGAATGGAACCTGCAGCATCATCATCTTGTACTTGAGTTGAAAGACTGTAGAACTTGGTCGTGATGGGATTTGGGTTTGAATGGAACTCCACCACCTACTGGCTTATCAACCTGGGAAAGGTTCTTCAATCTCTCTTAGCATTAGCTTATTTATAAGATGTGAATAATACTACCTTCTCCATTGGGTGAAAAAGAACTAAGTGCCTGACACCTACAGATTCTGAGCAAAGTTAATCCTCCTCTCTCTTCTCCTGTAGGACACCATGCATATGACCAAATTGACCTTAACAACATGGGCAGAGTCTGGGAAAAACGCATCCTAAAATATTAAAGCTATTTGGTCACTTGTTTTCCCAAAGGTTTAAAATGCTAAAGTTGTTTTTAGAATAAATTTTACAACTTGAGCCTATTTATCAAATATAGAAAAGAAAGTAAAAAGCAATCACTAATAATCCTACCATCCCAACCCAACAACTATGATGATCTGGTTCTAGTTTTCTTGCCACATGCATATATTTTTCAATCTTCACAGAAGAGAACCTCTTTCAATTACTACTTCTCCTTAAGTGGCATCTCCCTATCTTGCTTTTCCACAGTATTTTGTCAATTTTAAAGACTCTAAAGAAGACATGCTCCAAAATCACTGCAGACAATGATTGTAGCCATGAAATTAAAACATTTATTTGTTCCTTGGAAGGAAACCTATGACAAATATAGACAGAGTATTAAAAAGCAGAGACATCACTTTGTCAACAAAGGTCCATATAGTCAAAGCTATGGTTTTTCCAGTAGTCATTAAGGATGTGCGAGTTGGACCATAAAGGCTGAGAACCCAAGAATTGATGTTTTGGAACTGTAGTGCTAGGGAAGACTCTTGAGAGTCCCTTGGGCTGCAAGGAGATCAAATCAGTCAATCCTAAAGGAAATCAACCCTGAATATTCATTTTAAGGACTGATGCTAAAGCTGAAGCTCCAATACTTTGGCCACCTGATGAGAAGAGCTGATTCACTGGAAACGACCCTGATGCTGGGAAAGACTGAAGGCAAAAGGAGAAGAGGACAGCAGAGGATGAGATAGTTAGATAGTATCACTGACTCAATGGACAAGAGTTTGAACAAACTATGGGAGATAGTGAAGGACAGGGAAGCCTGGCATGCTGCAGTCCATGGGGTTACAAAGAGTTGGACACGACTGTGTGACTGAACAACAATATACATTTATATATACATGTGTGCGTGTGTGCTCAGTCATGTCTGATTCTTTGTGACCCCTTGGACTGTAGCCTGCCAAGGTCCTCTATCCATGGGATTTTCCAGGCAAGAACACGACAGTGGGCTGCCATTTCTACCTCCAGGAGGTCCTTCCAACCCAGGGATCAAATGCACATCTCCTACGTCTCCTGCTGCACTGGCAGATTCTTTCCCACTGTGCCACCTGGGGCACTGTGTGTACTCAGCTATAAAAATGAAACAATGCCATTTGCAGCAAAATGAATGGACCTAGAGATTACATACTAAGTGAAGTAAGCCATAGAGAAAAACAAGTATGATATTGCTTATATGCGGAATATATAAAAATGATACAAACGAACTTATTTAGAAAACAGAAATAGACCCACAGACAGAGAAAACAAACTTATGGTTACCAAAAGGGAAAGGAGGGTAGGGATAAGTTAAGAGTTTGGGATTAACATACACACACTAATATATATGAAATAGATAAAACAGATAAGCAATAAGAACTTACTATATAGCACAGGAAATTATACTCAATATTTTGTAATAACCTATGAGGGAAAATAGTCTGAAAAGGAATATATATATGTGTGTGTCTATAACTGAAACACTTTGCTGTATACCTGAAACTAACACAACACTATAAATCAACTATACTCCAAAAAAAAAAAGAGACCCTGGACATATAAAAATATAAAAATATGAACTGTTGCCCTAGGAATTAAGTTCTGCTAGGACATCAATACCACACTGGATGTTTCTGCTGGGTATCAGATGGAAAAATGAGAAACACTAATGAATCCTAAAGAAACATAGAAACATTTGCCTGAACACAAGATAATTCTGTGAATCTTTGTCCACTGGGACAGGTAACTGAACAGTTCCCATCATGTGGGCAGAGCTTCCATGCCCCAGACAGCAAGGCAGGGAGGGGCACTCACCAGGAAGAGTGTCTTTTACAGCTGTAATTCCAGCATTGAGATGAGGATGGAATCACTGCTGACTCACTGGCAAGCACCGAGCTGCTGGCTGAGCCATCATTTCCTATAACTCATTCAACTGACACTGCAGAAAGCAATTTCTCGCTATACCCCGTTCTCCACCAATCTCATCTTCCAAAAATAAAACCCCACTGCTAATTACTTCCTGTCCCTGCCTAAAGCTGTATTTAAAAAACTACTTTCAGATTTGCCATAGAAATTATAATTGGAAATATTTAATGTGAAATACATATCAAAGCAAAGCTGAGTAGGGAAGGAAAGAATTTGGAAATACCTGAGAAAAATGGACCAACAAGGAGATTTATTTGTATGTAAACCATTTAGACTACTTTGTTCTCACCTTATTTAAGGAAATATTTAATCTCAGGGTTCCAGGGCTAGTGAGACTATCAAACCAATTATGTGGAAGGCAAGACATGAGGCAGGATGAGATGTTGGTAAAGAACATAGACTTTGAGGTTAGAAAGATCTGAGTTTTGTTTTACTTTTTTTAGAGTTTATTTACTTGGCTGCGCAGGGTCTTTGTTTTACCATGTGGGATCTTCAGTCTTTGCTGCAGCATGCAGCATCTTCCAGCTGCAGCACATGAACAAGTAGTTGTGGTGTGTAGGATTTCGTTCCCTGACCAGGGATCAAACACTGGGCCCCCTGCATTGCAAATTCGGAGTCTTAGCCACTGAACCACCAAAGAAGTCCCAGAAAGATCTGAGTTTAAACTTGCTTGTGCCATTTACTTCCTGGCTCTGAGACCTTATTTAAGGAGACTTAACCTCTTTAAGCCTCAGTTTCTTCAAGTGTAAAATATGAATAATTACCTTTACTAACCTCACAGGTTCTTCTGAGATAATCTATACAAAACAACTAACACAGAATCTGGTCCATAGTAAATCTCTAGTAAATTTTAGTGAATATTATCATGACTATTATTGTTACATCTTATGGGGCAAAAGGAAAAAGTGTTTACTCTTTAATTTTGTATAACTACCTACAACTGTCTTATGTACATCATCATAACAATAATAGAGGTATTGGAGAAGGCAATGGCACCCCACTCCAGTACTCTTGCCTGGAAAACCCATGGACGGAGGAGCCTGGTGGGCTGCAGTCCATGGGGTCGCGAAGAGTCGGACACGACTGAGAGACTTCACTTTCACTTTTCACTTTCATGCATTAGAGAAGGAAATGGCAACCCACTCCAGTGTTCTTGCCTGGAGAATCCCAGGGATGGGAGAGCCTGGTGGGCTCCATCTACGGGGTCGCACAAAGTCGGACACGACTGAAGCGATTTAGCAGTAGAAGATAAGGTACAGCTTCACAGGCACAGACGCCTCCAAGGAGGAGGGGGGGAACCACATTTCTAATGTGTACGTTTATAGTAAAGTACCTACTTACATGAGGTCATTCCTTTCAGTGAGAGAGCAGGGGTACTTGAGTAAGTACAGCTTGGATTTTCTTACATGGGGTTCCCCTTACACTCCTGATTTTAAGCTTAAATATAAAGATAAAAGCTCTTTAAAGGAGTTCAGAGTTGCCAAGATAGCCAGGGTTTGAAATGACAGGATTTAGGAGAAAAGGGAAGTACAAGGAAATGAGCCCCACACTCAGCAGTTGAGTTCACATTATGGGGTTTGCTAGTTCTTAAATTATATAAAGGTGTGAATGTAGTTATAATGAAATGCCAGATTTTTGGCAGTCTCAATTTAGGACCCACCAACAAGGCGGGGGGACAGGGGTCCTAGAAATATTCAAAGCCTTTCATTTGGACCTCTGAAAATTATAGTATAGATCTTTAGAGACTGATCAAGCCTTATAAAAACTCACTAAGTCTAGACTGGATGAATGTAAATTCCTCTCCCTCTAGCTATTTACAGAAAAGATAATCACCCAGAGGCTATAATTTTTTACACAAAGTGCTCATTCCAAAAGAAATGACAAGACATTTCAAGAACTAAGAGAGAAAAAAGACAACAGAAAATAGGACTCAGGTACTAGAATTCTCAGATATAGTTTTAAAAGCTATGTTTATTTTGTCCAAAAAAAAAAAAAAAAAGATGACAAGATGAAGAATTTCACCAGCTCCCTAGAATCTACTGAAAAAGAATTATTAAACAGAAATTCTCCATCTAAAAAGCACAGAATTACAGCTTTCTGATAGATGTCTTTAGCAACATATTTCTTACAGCTGAAGAAAAGATTAGTGAACTGGAGATGCATTAATAGAAATTATCAGACAGAAACACAGACAGCAAAAAAGTTGGAAAAAACAGACCAATGAGTAAGAGATACATAAGATCTTGTGAAAAGATGTTACATACGGGAATCCCTGAGAGTGAGGAGAGAAAAATGAATAGAATCAATATGTGACAAGATAATGGCCGCAAAGTTGATGAAAGACAATATGACACCTATTTAAAGGAGTTCTGAGAACTTATAAACACAAAGAAAAAACACACGCATATCCATCATAGTCAAGATGCTAAAAATAAACATTTTAAAAATGTTAAAAGCTAAGATATTTTACTCTCAAGAAGCAAGAATACTGACAGCTGACTTATCAATAGAAATGATGGAATCCAGTAGACCACAGAATGACATTTTTAAGTGCTGAAGGAAAATACGTTTCCAGCCTAAAATCTTATAATCAGTGAAAATGTGCTTCAAAAATGAAGCGAGATAAGATGTTTATGACAAGCAAAAACCGAGAGATTTATTGTGTAACAGACACAAAATAAAAGAAATACTGAAAGGAAGTTCTTTAAGTACTTAACCTTAAATTTTTCTTCGAAATTTATAAGGTTGGTTAATACAGGTTCTTTTACGGTTAAACCATAGTGGCCATATTTGGAATTAATGAATCCCAGACAGAGAAACTGATCTATAGTCTATCTCCCATAAAACTATATTAATTCAAAGGAAATGAGAATTCAGAAATAGAGCAGGCCTACTTAATTTTCTCCCCAGTCCAAAGAATTAAAAAAAAAAAAAAAAAAAAAACAAAAAAACCCCACGCTGATTTTAGATCCCTGGCTCTCTTCTGGAAATGCTCCTTCTCAAACAGGAGCTGCTTAGACTCATACTCCCCCAACCTGAGGATCTGAAAGGGGAGTTGCTTCTTTCCAGTTTCCCAGTGCCTTTGGGAAACCTTGGGAAGACCCACACAAATCAATCTGGAGACCTTGAGCTCCTAGCCTTTTACAAAAAAATTTTTGCTTATTGAGGTTCTTTCCCTCCTCCTTTCTTTTAGCTAATAACTTTCCAGTCACTTTCTCTAAGAAAAACATTTCAAAGACTTTAGTAGTCCTGGTCCATGGTTCCACTCTCAGACTTGCTATTAGTTATAGATTCTTCATCCCCCAGATCACAAAGTCAAGCATTACATGCTTTGATCCCAAACTTTTGTCCTTCTAGCTTGCTTATCTGACTGCTTTCACCATGACAACACTTTCTTCTCATCAGGGCCTTGAGGCCACTTTCTTCTCATCCATTATCCATCCCCAGTCTTGACACTTTATCCATCTTACATGTGATATTCAGTAGTCAATCACTTCAACAACACTTTTGCCTGGACTCTAAACTCCCTCATCCTTTGTTTCTGTGTCAGAGGTTCTCACAAAGTTTCTACTGTGGATGAACTCAGCCTTCTGCACCTGTTCCAGAGCAGCTGAGCAATTAAGTCAACCACAGTTTATGGTAATTTGGTAAGTACTAATGTCATAGTTATAAAACTGTGGGGTCCACTATTTTTCTACTAGATTTGCCCACATCCCGAATCAGTAAGTTTAAACTTTCCCCTTTCTCCTCAAGGCCCTTATCTCTTCTCCCTCCTCACTCTATAAATTCTTCCCTCCTACCTGGAAGCTACTTCACCTAGAAAATAAAGCCTTAAGATAAGAACATCCTTATTCCTTCCCCCTTCCTATTACCAAGAATATCAACCTATATGATTCTTCCTCTAGTTTTCCTCCTTTTCTCTTGCTTTAAGAGGATTTCACTCCCCAACTCCTCTCCATGTGCCTTAAATCCAATCCCTGCTGTTTTCCCTGGAACAGAAAAAACAAACAAACAAACATGGATTATGTTTTTCTCTACTGGCATATTCTATAATTTTTTATTGCATAAAAACTATCCATCAGCACTTAAATTTGCTCAAACCGCTCTCATCTCAAAAAAAAGAAGGTGAAAAAGCTCCATGACCTCAGATCTCTCTCCAGCCGCAACTTACCTCTTTCCTTCCATTCACGGACACTGACAAAAGATTCTTCATTCTCATTGTCATCATCTCTGCACCCTCCACTCTGCTTTCTCCTTCCTCTGTTCTAGCTCCTCTCTCCATAGTTCCTTTCTAAAAACACTGATGACCTCCAGGTAGCTCAACACAATGGATGGTTTCTAGCTCTATGTCATGGGATCCCTCAGTAACCTAAAACACAGATGATGGTCCACAGCTTTTTCAAGCCCTGGGGATCCTTCCCTTCCCTTCTACCACATTCTTCTGACCTTTTTACCTACTTTCTGGCTACCCCTTGTTTGTTTCCCATTCATTCTGTAGATGAAGTGAGATGAGGTTTTCAGAATATAAATCCCATCACAGAATTTCATAATCCTCCAGGAACTTCTTATTACTCCTAGGACAAAGTCCAAATCTCTGCCATGAGGCTTTTCCTGATCTGAGTCCTGGCTCCCTCTCCAGCCTTATCTCAAGCCTCTCTCCCTCTTTGCTTGTGTTTCTACCACCTGACCCCGGAATGTGTCAGGTGCTACCTAAATGCCACCAAGTCTTTGCTCCTCTCCCCCTCTGGATGGCCTTTCCTGCCTCCCATCCTTGACCTAATTAAGTCCTCCTAATTTTTTCAGAGCTTGGGGAAGAGTTTTCCCAGTCCCTTGGGGCAAGCATGTCTCACAGTTGTCAACATTGACACAACTGTGAATAAAGTGTAAAGGAAGCAAGAAACAAAAGAACTAATCGTGTGCCCTGAATACCACGAGCTCTGGTAAATCTCTCAGGGCAAGATTAGCATTTTGGATTTCTGTCTGATTTAGATTTATTTAATACTGTTAAACAAAACAACAACAACGAGAGCAGCAAACCCAGGGAGGACAGGCACCCCGGGTTCTGTTCCCAAATAGCATTTATTCTTTTATTTGAGAGTGCTGTGAACAGCAGGAGAGAACAGGGGTGGACCCGAGCCTGCAGCATAAGGGGTACCATTCATTCCACAGTCTGTGAAATTCCAGGGGGCACTGTCCACATGGCAGTCGATGAGAAAGACGGCCCGCGGAGTTACAGGAGTTATGTCTATGGCTTGACAGCCTCACATGACAAAACGGAAAAGGAGCAATGGGTTTAAGAAGACTGAAAAAGAGCGAAGAGAAGAAAGTTAATTGCTATTCCTTGGAGTCTACCAACACACAGAGGGTTGTAATTGAAGGTCAATTACAAAAGAGAAGTTTATGTTTATAGAGCATTCACATTTCTAGATTCTAGGCAGTTCATTCTGTGTAGGGCTATGGATTTTAATCGGTGCTCAACATCAGTATTTAATGAGAATGGTATGGCAGCCAGGCTGACAGCATAACCTCTGGAGTATAAGAAGATGAGAAGAAGGGATGATGACACGGATTTCAGAAGACCTCTAAGCAGAGTTAGGGGTTCTCTGGGTCCTTCTGAGCAGCGTAGGTAGCTTCTTACATCCAGGCTCATTTAGTGATTCTTGACTGATAGAGTCTCTCGGGAGAGCATTAGCTCTCTCACTTAAGAAATTCTCAATTGACATTCCACCCCATAGCCACCCACTCCTCTTCTGCACAAGGGCTTTGGGACCATGCACCAGGTATGAATAAAGGTCTTCCCTGACCCTGGGGCATGAAGAGCCGTCTGAAAGCCCCCTGACTTTGAGAGATGGTTCCTCCCTGTACTGTTATGTTAATGACACTTTATAATTAACAACTTACAACACTGCCCCCTGGCATGCTGAGGAAAAGGCAAAGCAGCTCTCTGACACCGCCCCCCACCCCCAACACAGATGAAGCCCTGCAGACACGTCAGAATCTAGAAGGAAGTGCCTTCTGATGGAGCAGGGAAGAGTCGGTCTGGAGGACTGGAAGCTTGGGACTGGAAGGCGCATCAGGGCTGCTTCTCCCATGGACACCAGCAGGGGGGGCGGAAAGGGACCAGGCACCAGGTCACTTCACTTTTGGGGCTTGAGTTTCTTCATGTAATAAAAGGTAGGTACATTCGAAGTGTAGGAGCACTTTTTCTGTCTGTGAGCTCCTTCTGGGGTTGGAGGGCAGATTCTAACTTTCCTGCCTGCTCAGTTAAACATCCTGGTGACTTTTTCTCAGTCTGTGAGCTCCTTCTGGGGTTGGAGGGCAGATTCTAACTTTCCTGGCTGCTCAGTTAAACATCCTGGTGTAACACCCACTGCTCCACATGGCCTTTCCGTCACATACCAGCATTTCAAGTGACTCCAGCGCAAACTGGGTCCCCCTGATCCTAAGGCTGCCTCCGTTACCTCCCCGTCTCTCACCCCCTCTCCAGTCAAACTTCTATGATAAGAAGTCTGAGCTCACTGTCTCCCTTTTCTTACTTTTTATTAAAATTTTAATCCCCCCCCAGTCTAACTTCAACTCTTGCCCATCAGCTACCATATGGTCAAATCCAAGTCAATTCTCATTTTAAATCTTCTTTCATCTCCCTGAAATAGTCAGTCATGTTGGTCCCTCCATCAGATCTTGAAACTGGACCTCTGGATTTCCTAGTTAACTCCTCACTTCTCTAGCTACTCCATTTCAGCAACCTTCCCAAACTTGTCCAAACGTGCCCACCCTTAGATGTGGTTCTTCATGACTCCAACTGGCTCTTTGGAGATTCACCCACATCACACCCACCTTCTTCACTACCACCAGTTAACTGATGAATTCTCAACTCCATGTGCCCAGCAGAGACCATACTCCTCAGCTCCAGATCCAGTTGTGCAACTCTCCTGCTAGATATTTTGGCTTATAAAATATAGGCAACTTAAACTTGGAAGGTGTAAGCCTGAAATTCAGGTACTGTGCCTTGACTTATACTCTTGTTAAATTCCCTACAGAGGGCAGGCTCTGAGCTTCAAATGCTTGGGTTCAGATTCATACATTATCACTTATCAGCAATGTGACCCTGGGTGTGCTACTTTACCTCTCCAAGTCTCAAGTTTTCATGCCTAAAATGAAGATAATTTAGCACTAACATTACAATGATTCAATGAAATAATCTACTCAAAGCACAAAGCTAAATCTTTTGTACTTGGTATAGATCCAACAATTACAACTATTATTGTTGAAATTACTGTTACAACAATTGTTGTTGTTATTTGTATTTCAACATCCTACTTGGTCACTGAAGCCTTAAACCTGGGAGTCACCCTACATCTCCCCTGCCCCACCATCCCATTTTCAACCTGTCAGTACATCCTATTGATTCTCTCTTTTCAACATTCTAGAATCCACTCTGGACTGGTTTCTGCCCTTCTAGACTTCTAGTTGAGTCTCCACAAAGCCACCAGAATAATCTTCTCAAAGTACAAATAGCATCATGTTAATTCTTTGTCTAAAAACTATTTTATGGCTCCTGAAGGCCTACATAATAAAGTCCAAATTCATTTCCAAGATGTACAAGGTCCTCCACAATCTGATTCTTGCTAGCCTCTCTGTTTAAGCTTTAGATGCTTCCCAACCTTGATCCTAAAGTAGTGTCTTCTATACACACTGTTCTCCCTCAAAAGCTCTTCCTGGAAATTGTCTACTTACCAGCTCAAAATGTCCCTGGCCTTTGCCACTTTCCCATTCTTCCCATACTCCAAATCCCTCTCTCCCCAGGCTCCTCTGTTTCCCTCAGGATGACTAATCATATGATACTGTGTAAATACTTCTAACACAGAACTTATCACTCATCATAATGTTACTTATTTCCACATTTTCCCTACTAAACCAGGACTGCTTGAGAAAGAGTACATTGTACTCATCCTGTTTATCCTTTGCATCAGGCACAGAGCCTGGCATGTAAGGAAGTCCTCAATGAGTATGTAACGGATAGAAGAAAAAATAGACAAAGGCTGCACATGTGATTGACTTAGCCGTGATGGCACAGGTGCCTTGGCTTGAATGCTTTGCCACCATTGCCACAAACACCAAGTCTTGTGTCTACTACTTTCCTCTGACAGCACTGGTACATAAGCCTTAACAGCCCCGGGCACTTCTAGGTGCTCCAAAACCAACAGGTTCTTACTAATGGCAACAGATGCCTCTTTTCACACCTTCGCATCATTAACAAACTGCTCTTTAATCCAGGAGGGATGGGCAACACAGGCCAAGACAAGTGATTTCTGTTACCGCCCTCCTACCCCCACACTGAAATTCCTCCTCATTTTACAGTCTTCTAGTACAAGAAAAGGAAAGCAGAGCTATTCCTGAGATTAAAGAGCAGGGCATACAGAGGCAGAAAAGGAAGTCTATTTGACTCCCCACTACCCAACAAGCAAAAATAAAATAAAAACCAGCCTGCCTAATGGCTGCCTGATGCTAGAGACTCTGCAACGGGAAATTCTTTTCTTTGGCTGACAGCCTTTTTTCCAGGTATAAAGTATGTAGAGCTAGAGAGTAACATAAGCCAGAAATCAGTATGAATACATTTATAAGATCTTTCCTTGGGGCTAGATTCTGATAGAAGAGAAAGGTGGCAGCAGACACCGCAGAAGGCAGGAAAGGGCACCCTGTGGGGTATGGAAGCCTGTTGTGTTCTTTATTAATGCCTTGCTTTTATAATCAATGTCTTCCTAAAAGCTGGGTCAGTTTTGTTTATTTTAATTATATTCTACATGCATGAGGAAAGCTGGCTATTTAAAGAAGTTTTCTGAAAATTAAAGCAGCTCTTATGTAAGATTTTCCCTTTAAGCCTAGGTTTTCTTAAAGCAAAGCATAACAATATCTCCATCAGTAATGCTTCTGGTTAAATATTAATAATTCAAAAAGGAATAGCACTTAAAAGGAATTGAGCAGGAAGGGACAGAAAACAGGATCTAACCTGTCTCTGCCAAATTCTAAGCAAATCTGATCAGGAATCCCAGAATTCAACCTCTGATCAGAACCATGGCTCTGGGGAGCATAATTCCAGTGACAACTTGCCTGCAAGATCTTGCCTGTCCATCCTAACTCAAATTGGGTAACATTTTTAAAGCTAAACCACTCCAGAAACAATCTTCATTTAAAGTGAAAATAACACAAGAAACGAATGAGAGGATGAGCCCCAATCTAAGCAGAGACTATCTGCTAACCAGGCAGACGACAAAACACATCAACTTCTTAAGAGATCAGGATGAGAACTAGCTTTGTGAAAATACAAAACACAGGAATCATCTACAATTGAAAAGAGAGAGAAAGCAGAAGGTTGCTGTGGCCGAAATGAACACAATTGTGTGTCCTTTCTTCAAGGAGGACCACAAGGCTTCTAAGGCTGACTAGTGGCAAGAGACATGAAAAGCTTTTCCTTTATTATCTCCTCCAAATGTGTGGTCCCAGCCCGACTTGGCTGTTCCCCTTTGGCCTCCACGAAAGGAACCATTCTAGACAAAGGAAGGGCTCAGGGTTCCAAGGGATGACTGAGATGCCAAGGGACTCAGCCTGTCTTCAGAACATTGGCTTCTTCTAGCAGCTGACCTGCTGAGGCTGCCGTATGGCCTGAGCCATGACATTCAGTTCAGTATAATAGGGTCTGGGCCCGTGCCTGGTTCTTCCCTCCAGGCTGAGATGACAGAAGTAGAGCATGTTTGCTCTGATTCTACTGGCATGTCTGATGCTGCCTCTATGGAGACATAGCTTTCAGTTTCCTCCACAGTGCCTCTTTCTTTTTTTGTTTTTTTTAGGATTTTCAAAGGACGTGAAAAATACCCAGGCAAGGAAGGATTGAGGATGGGTTACTGCTCCTATTCCTAGGAAAGAATGAAAAGATAAATTAAGGGACTTAAGGTCCAGGAGTCGTGAAACTAGTGTAGAACCCAGATGTCACTGAAGTCTAGTGATCTACATTGCTCAGCCCTGCCCATGGCAGGGATTCACTCTAACATGAAGAAGCTCAGGTCTTCCTGTTTCATCTTCTTCAAGGCCCCTCACCAGAGGTTCCTAGGTGATGTCATGACTTAAAACAGTTGCTGAAGGGTTTATAGAAGGGTTAAACTTAACAACCAAGAGAAAGAAAAGTGCACTTTAAACTTATTTGTAAAGCCCAAAATTCCTGATCCAAGCACTATGGCTTCCAGATGCCTTTGTATCTGCCCTCCTATTTGAAAACACAGTTAACAGCTGCTTGTCTATGAGAAATGTAGAGAATGATTATTAACTGTTCAGAAGGATCTAAAGCATAGCACTACTATTATCTGTATTCCATTCAAGAACTGTGACTTGTTTTTAAAAATCCACTTCCTGGGTGAAAAGTACACGGTTCTCTGCTACTGTTGCAATTTCCTGTTAGTTTATAATCGGTTCAGAACAACTTCTAAAAAATGTTCTTTTGTTCTACTGATGCAAATTAAGTCTTCAGTGAGGGTTCAGCCAGCAGTCCTGGACTAATAAATGGCCCAAGTGAATTTTATGGCCAGAGAAATCTCTGTGAGGGCTCAGTCAGGGCCAGAGTCAGTTTACCTGGGAGTCACCTGGAGCCCTTTGTCTGGGCTCTGAATCTATGAGCTTTAGAAACCTCTGTATTCACAGAAGCAAAATGGGAGTCTATGTAAATTGATGCCAATTTTTGATTTTTACCAAATCGATTCAACACCCAGAGGGTATGAGCAGTCAGGTCCTTCCTCCTCTAGGCTGGAGCCTGAGTGAGTGCTGAGCAGTGCAGTATGAACTTGCGAACATGACTCTGGAGCCAGAATGCCTAGGGAGGAGATCCAGCTTTGCCACTTAATTAGCCTCGGGCATCGGACAGACTGAGGGACTTCACTTTCACTTTCATGCACTGGAGAAGGAAATGGCAACCCACTCCAGTGTTCTTGCCTGGAGAATCCCAGGGATGGGGGAGCCTGGTGGGCTGCCGTCTATGCGGTCGCACAGTCGGACACGACTGAAGCGACTTAGCAGCAGCAGCAGCAGCAAGCTGCTTAACTGCTCTGTGCTTGTCTCCCTGTGAAGTGGGGAGAATTAGCAGCTCCTCTCAGGGAAAGATGCTGTGAGGACTGGGTGAGGTGCCTAAAGAGGTGAGGTGCCCTGAGCTCCTTTGATCCTGTTCTGTGGTCAGGTGAGTACCAGGAAGGTGCAAGGCTAACCGCACAACCTTGAGGAAGGGCTGTGTGGTTCAAGCTATTGCTGGAGAGAATTATGCCTCAAGTGTTATATGACCTTTATTTACATTTATTCTCACCTCTCCTTATGACTCACCTGAGGGGATGTTAATCTCACCCCAAACATCAAACATATCAAACACACCTGGAGATAACAGGGGCTTGAGAAATCTAGATTCTCCTCTAGGAGCCCAGAGGCCCCACCTCCTCTGGCTTCAGTTTCCTCATCTATAAACAAGGGGTTGGGCTAGAACATCAATGATCCCTAAGGTCCTTCTAAGTCATTAGATTTTATTGATTCTGACTTAGGTGCCTGAGTTGAAAAGGGCTCTTCACCAAAAGGAACAGAATTCCCAATTCACACTTGTAGATTTTTCCTATAGCATTGGCGTTGCCTAGGATACAAAACGCACATGCTCCCTCTGAACCCTGAGACAGGAGAGCTGTGATCGCTGCCTCTGATCTGTAACACCAAACCACAAACGGGCTCTGTAGTACAAACCGACAGATGCGTTCAACACAGAACGCGTCTCCACACAGGCTGACGTGTGTGGATCTGGCATTCTGACTCCAAGCCAGATGGAAAGGCAGAGGGTGCATTTTTCCCCCTCACACTCACGTGGTCTGGGAAATATTGCCTTTAGATGCTGATCTCTAGCTTCTGGACCCAGGGGTGAGGGCCCTCCCTCTGGTCAAAAAGATCATTTTCAATGTCTTTTTTAAATTGAGGGACATGCTTGTGGGAAGTTCAGGTCACATACGCCAGGAACCACTAAGTTTCTTAGCCCTTCTCTGCGTTCCTAGAGGTACTTGGTAGCTGATCTGCTGGAGGTATTTCACGAACTTCTTCTGTGTATATAGGCAGGGATCAGGAACTCCCAGCTCTCAGTGGCAGTCATCCCAGACCAGAGACCATGGGCCATGGGCTGTTCGCTTTTATAGCATCCTGCACTTTTTAAAGCAGATATACCTTATCTATTTTGGTCCTTAAAGGTTTAAGACAGAAATTATTATCTCCACTGAACAACATGTCAGCTTCATGAGGACAGAAGTTACATCTGTTCTGTTCTCTGCTTTATCTTTACAACCACAACCACTGTGTTGTATGGTACACAGTATCTACTTACAGAATGTTTGCTGAGTGAGTGAATCAATCTTTATTGTAGAGACCAGGAGATTAAGAACTGCTGCAGGTCAGGCTTCTAGATCATCTGTCTCCAGGCTCATTGCTCTATCACCTCAGTGGCTAATGTCAGAGAGGCTCAAAGTGGATTTGCATAGAAAGAGAAAACCCAGGTTCCACAGTGACATTCAGTGAATTTACAAGTTGTTGTTCAGTCACTGAACAGAGTTCTCCTGACTCTGCAACGCCATGGACTACGGCACGCCAGGCTTCCCTGTCCTTCATTATCTCCTGGGCTTTGCTCAAATTCATGTCCACTGAGTAGGTGATGCCATCCAACCATCTCATCCTCTGCCACCCCCTTCTCCTTTTGCCTTCAATCTTTCCTAGCATCAGGGTCTTTTCCAATGAACTGGCTCTTCGCATCAGGTCGTTAACATATTGGAGTTTCAGTTTCAGCATCAGTCCTTCCAATGAATATTCAAGGTTGATTTCTTTTAGGATTGACTGGCTTGATCTCCTTGCTGTCCAAGGAGCTTACGACTATGAAGACCCAAAAGGTCCAGAGGTCAGCATTTGGATCTCACTCCTCTTAGAGGACACCTCTTTTAGTACCCCATTTCTGGGTGTATGAATTCACTGAATTCTAAAAACAACACTGTTTCTCCTGTCTGTTGGCCTTGCGCATGCTGTGCCTATCACCTCGGGCGCCCTTCTTGTCCTCCCTTTTGCTTCATGGGGTCAGTCTCTAATCAGAGATCACTTCCCACCAGGCTCTCCCCTCTTTTCCTCCACCTGTTGCCCAAACCTGGGCTTGCCTTTTATCAGAGCACATAGCATACAATATGCTATGTACATGATAATAAATATAGATAAATGTATCTATATAAATATAGAATATAGAAAATAAAAATAGAATAAATAAACTTCCTTATTTTCTCAATATTCTCTCCCCCCACCCAGCCTCACACTGAATTCCTTGAGTGCGAAGACTATGTCCTTTACATCCATAAATATATTCTTAAAAAGTGGTGGGTACATCGTTGTTTTGTTTTTAATTGGGGTATGATTGCTTTACAATGTTGTGTTAGTTTCTGCTGTACAACAGTGAATCCGCCACCTGTATACATATGTCCCCTCCCTCTTGTACCTCCCTCCCACTCCCCCACCACCCCTCTAGGTCATCGCAGAGCACTGAGCTGAGCTCCCTGGGCTATACAGCAGCTTTCCACTAGCTATCTGTTTCACACATGGTATTGTATACTGTCAATATCACTCTCCCAATTGGTCCCATCCTCCCCTTTCCTCACTACGGCCAAGTCTGCATCTCTAGTCCTGCCCTGCAAATAGGCTCATCAGTACCATATAGGTTTTTTTTAATGTTTATTGATTAGATGAGTTGATAGATGCAACTCTGTATCTTTTGAAGAAAAAAAGAAAACTTACAAAATCTGGGAAGAGCACCTTTCCCACTCATGGTGAACTGCTAGCAATAGGTTACCCCCCGTCACCAAGTAACAGATACACAGCAACACTGAATGATGTTACAGTATGTGGGGAAGGTGGTCTCTTAGATCTGACCACAGTAAGACTGGGACTTCCACTGATCTTACTATTGCTGGGATAGATACACAGGACTTTCAATAATGTTCCAGCAATATTCTCTGACCTATTTCCTTTAATGAGTAATACCTTGGACCTGGGGCCCACAGTTCTACCGCTGTCCCAGGCAGCATCCTGGGGAGGTATAGAAAAATAATTGATGCTTTATTCATCCAAACAGGCTGAACACTGTTGAAATTAGCCTGCTTACCTTTGGAGGGAAAAGTGTGGCTGGCGTTCCTTTTTACCATCCACGCTTATCACAAACTAACAGCTCCTTGATAAAAAGGAAAGATTAAAAATTCAGGGGAGATGGAGGGTTGGAGGTCTTTTGTATAAAGGATACAGGGACAAAAGTGGGCTTACAAGGAGATTTAGCAGAGACCTGGTAAGTGGTACTTGGAGAAGAAAGTCAGGAGGGACCTCATAATTTCCTCCAAAGTTGTGTCTACACCAAGCTGGGGGACGGAGAGCTGCCTCTGTCATGCTTTACATGCTAAGGTCCCAGACAGCCCTCAGGGTGGCAGGAAATCAAGGAGCAGCAACCACCAACAGGCATGACCCACAAGCCAAGGGAGGTGGGGGCATTCCTTTCAGAGGTGCCCTAGTCCAAAGTTCCCAGGCCCTAAGCTCTGTCTTGAGTGATCCTTTACGCCTTCTCTGCTTACTGTGTCTTTTGCAGCATCCAGCCTGCCCAAGGGAGAAGAAATGGAGGCCAGAGGAGCAGAGGGATCCCAGGGCAAGGTTACCACTCACACGTGTCAGATTCTTCAGCCTCCCACGCTCTTAGGCCGGCCCAGTGCTTCTATGGAGGTGAGATAAGGAAGCATCACTGCTGACTAACTCACCATGGTTTTTTAAAGGGACAAGTGAGAAAGTGAGCGTAAAAATACTCTGTAGATTGTAAAGGTGCTATACGTGTGAAGTAGTAGTGTTATTATCAGTGCTTTATTTAGTTCCAGTCTGCAACAGCACGGTACACTGACATTGCTTCTGCTTTGGTTCAGATGAGTATTATTAACCTTCCTGTTTCCCTGACTTCCCTGGTGGCTCAGATGGTAAAGTGTCTCCCTATGATGCAGGAGACCCAGGTTCGATTCCTGGGTGGGGAAGATCCCCTGGAGAAGGAAATGGCAACCCACTCCAGTACTCTCGCCTGGAAAATCCCATGGACGGAGGAGCCTGGTGGGCTACAGTCCATGGAGTCGCAAAGAGTCAGACACGACTGAGCGACTTCCCCTTCCCTTTCCCTTCCTTCCTTCCCTGGATGCAGCTACTCTGCAAGTTGAGGGCCCTGATGGGCTGCCGACTCTCGTCTCCTGCTGTTCTCTGGACCAGGGACCGTTTCCATGACTTCTCTGATGGCAAGTTCCTACTCATTCCTTAGGACTTTTCACCAGTTTGAACCCTTTTCTGTTTCTTTTTGCAACATTCCATCCATTTTGACTGTGGGTTGACCATGGTAGGAGGTTGCACTGACCATCTACGAGTTTGTCTTTCTAATGAGAGTGAGTTCCTGGAAGGCAGGATCTGAGACTTCTTAGTGGAAATAAGTTCACGGGCCACTACATGAAATATTTCCCATGCCCACTTCTCTAAGAGAGCAGGGCTTGCCTAGTAACATACTCCTCTTTTATTTTCATGGGACATACCTGGAGTTCCGAGTAACGTGCACATGTTAGAAACTGGAAAAGTGGAGAAGATTCTGAGCACAACAAGCCATGGTTGAATGCTAAGGAAATACTAGGCACTGTGCTAATAAACACTCCTTAGGAAGCTGGTGCTATTTTCCCAAATTTTTAGATAAGAAAATAAAAAGGTAATCTGCCTCAGGTCACAAAACTAAATAGCAGGGCTTAAGTCAGTTGGACTCCAATGTCTGTGGTCTTAATCACGACACCAGAAAAATATAATGCAGAAGAAATGGAAAGGAGAAGAGAAAGGGGCCTTTTTAATTTATTAAGAAAAGCATAGTCATATTTTTAGCTTGCTTTTATTACTGTTATTTGAAGATGTAAACAGCATTCATGTCTTCTTCTAGTCTAATGACCTAGCAGGTAACTGCAGCAGACAAATAAATAAATACAAGATTTTATGAAACAACAAAATAATAAGAGGACTTTCATGCAGGAAGTGAGCAAAGATCCTGTCTCCCTAAGCCTTGGGAGTTGGTTTCCACCTCTTCTTCCTACCTCCCCTTTTGAAGTGGCCGGGGCCTCTTCCTTACCATCTCTGACCCAGCATCAGAGTCTTCAAGCTGCTTCTGGTGTGTGTGTGGGGTGGGGGGCGAGGTGACAGGGCAGGGGTGCAATGGGGACCCACCTCCAAAATCAGGGAACCTTCTTGTTCAGGTGCTCCTCCCGTGTGGACACAAACTGAGGGTGGAAAGCCCACCAGGTCCCTCTGCTCCTGGGTCTCCAGGGTTAAAGAAAGCTTTCCTTGAGAATCCCTTCCTGGAAATGTCCAGCAGGCCGGGCAGCATGGATGTGGCAGGGAGCACGTAAGAAGGAAAGTCTGCGCCTCTGAAGGCTCGTCTACTTCTTTTCTTTTCTATCATCACTGACCAGTAAGAGAACAGCAGAGAGGAAACTCTTATCCATACTCCATCTCAACCCTGAGAAACGGCTGGAAAAAGGGGGTCAATATGAAGCCCACAGAAGGAGCCATGAGTCAACAGCCCATCTTCTCACTGTGCCTGAGAATAAACACCCTCATACAATTCACTGAGGAAATGGGGTTTAAGGATATTCTGGTTCTACCACCCATTAGCTATGTGACCTTGGAAAACCTACTTTGCCTTGTACCTGTAAAAAATAGAGAACAAGTAGACTATCTTAAAGGACTGTTTAAAGGTTACAGGCTTAATATTCAGAAAACCTTGAAAAGTGTGCAGGCAAATAAGTGGTCTTAGCTATTACGGTTATTGCTGTTAGTATCGTTATTGACATAACTCTGTTTCTGTGTTCCCTGCCCTGTGATAATCTAATCTTTCCTGAAGACCACCTCTGGTGATTTCAGTGTCTTCTATGTTCTAAATTCTCTCTTGGAATCTGCCAGCACATCAGATGCTAAACATTTTACTGGTGTAAATGCACCAAATATACTTAAAGTTGTTATTTTTTTTTTTTGAGATGCATCACATATTCAGGCCCACTTCTAATATCTGTCTTAGAAGAAAAGAGCCATGACACAGATGATTAAAAGCCCCGAGACCTGGCTTCCTAGGGAAGGCTGGGGAATGGAAGGAATGCTGCTTGTGGAAAAGTCAGTGAAGAGACACAACTCAATGACTGAATTCCCTGCTGTGGGAAAGGTGAGTTAAACAATTGGAGAACTCATTCCTGGAGTATTCTAGAAAGCAAGGGTAGAGATCAATGCTATAATACCTCCCAGACTATGACGTTTCAAATATTTAGATTCTTAGCCTCTCAAAAACATGGTCCCCAGATATCATCTACCATTCCCATTTAGAAGTGGGTATACAGATCCCTCCTTTGAGTCTAGGATATGACTTGCCTGAATAGAGAAGAATATGGTGCAACTGATGTTCTGTCACCTGTGGGTCCAGAAGGTAATGAGGGGCAGCTTCCAATTTCTGTTTCTTCAGATACTTTTTCAACCCAGCCACCATAGTATGGGGCTTCCCAGGTGGCACTAGTGGTAAAAAAAAATCTGCCCTCCAAAGCAGGAGACACAAAAGACTCAGGTTCCATCCCTGGGTTGGGACCATCCCCTGGAGTAGGAAATGGTATCCCACTTCAGTATTCTTGCCTGGAAAATTCCATGACAGAGTCTGGTGGACTACAGTCCATGGGGCCGCAGAGTTGGACACGGCTGAACACACACACACACACACACACCCCCATAGTATGAGAGAGCCCATTCTGTTTAAAATCAGGCCTTCATGAAGAGGCCCATGTAGAGAGAGACTAGACTGTGGGTTAGTCTCTGAGACTAAGGCTCAGCCCTAGTTGATCTCCCAGCTTATAGGCAACCACGTGGGCTTCCCACATGAGTGGGCCAATTGTGAAATGGATCCTCCAGCTCATAATTGAGTCACCCTACTTGATTTAAAGTGGAGCAGTGCTGAGTTATGCTCAAATTGCAGATTTTTGAGTCAGATGAATGATTGCAATTATTTTAAACACTCAGTTTTGCAATGGTCTCTAATGAAGCTAGATAATTGATATACTGCATGTTTTGGGGAGAATTCTTTCCTAGATCCTTTAAGGTACTCGCTGGGGCCTGAAATACTGCTTTGTTTTGCTTTCTCCTCTTGGTCCAGCTGAAGACTGAAATTAGCTGTCAGAGCTGAGTATATGGTAGAGACACAGGAAGCTGCTGGTCAGAATGTAGATGCTAACACAATTCCCAGCCTTCAGACTGTCTAGGTGTCAGCAGGACTAAACTTGTTCCTAAAAGGTCTTGTCTCAGTTTCTAAAAAAACATCAGGCTTCTTGTTAATAATCAGGAATGCAAATTAAATCAACAAGGTACCTTTTACAAAAGGCAAATACATGTCTTTTTTCTGAAGGATAATAATGTTAATTGGAATTAATTGATATATTACACATGGCAGGGTAAAAAAAATTACAACATTTAGAAAACAGTTTGTCAGCGTGTACACACATGCTCCCATCCATGATGCTAACAATACGAACCCTGATTCAGTGATTTTTACTTCTTATACTTTATCCTAAGCAAAAGATCTAAAGAAGAACAAGGAAGATGCTTATTTAACATGGAGAAGTAGTAAAAATAAAAGTACATTATACCAGGCTCATGGAATATCATGCGACCACTAAGATGATAATAATGAAGACCAGTAATCCTTAGTTTATGATGTGATACCAAATGGGGAAATCAGAGTGTAAAATTATATGTTCATTAATTACAACTCTATAAAAACAGATATACATATTGACAAATGTTAAAAGGGAATAAAGGCAAAATGAGCTATTTTAGGATTTTTCCCTTTTAAGAATAATACTTTTAACACTATAAAAGGAGAGATTGAGCGATGATCCATTAAAAATATAAAATCACTCTCCAACCCAAATAAGCTAAACATTTTCCTGATGAAGGCAATTATTGACCTGTTGACCAAAGCCAAGAACAAATACTTGGATCCTATGGAATCTGTCTCTTAAAACATTATTTTAGATGATAATGTCTTAGAAAATAAGTCCTCTATAATTTTATATATCATTTTTACACTCTGGGCATCTAATAAAAGAAAACGGAGGTAATTCAGAGATTTCAGTTAAGTTAGCATATCATAATTTTGGCTTTGCTTCCCACCCTGCGCCACTGCGCCCCCCTCCCCCACTTTTAACCTTCAGTTTTTTCTTTCCTAGGTTTCCAAAATATAAAGTGCTAAAATAAAACCAGCAACAACAGTTTCTACTTTTAAAGTGAACTTTAATCTGATTTTCACAAAGATACATCCCAATTCAAAATCACTGCTGTTCTCCTGGTGCTAGTAAGATGGTGTTTGTCTTTTGCATTAAAAATTAAGAATTCTAGTCACATAGGAGAAAGAAAACCTGGTTTAGACTTCTCAGTGATCAAATGCATGCCAGTAAAAGCAAAAGAATAACTGGTTGCAATTGTGTCCTTGGATATTTAAAGCCAAACCCATTTTCACCCTGGTTGTTTAAACATTGGCTTTAAGGTCTCCTTTCTCTATCCTAAAAACACGCACAGGAAAATGCAGAAGAAAGACCTGGCTCACTCAAATTTCAAACATCCTCTTACAGCCCGGTGAGCGGAGTGGCAAGAAGTAAGGATGACTTCTCTGCCAGCCTTCTTGCTGGGGTCATCAGCCTACTTCACCATGAGCCACATAAGGGCCATTCTAAGCATTAAACATACTTTTATTTGTGTGTGTAGCCAAACATTAAATATACATTTTCCTAAGCTAATGTCCAAGCAGAGCAGTTTATAATTTACTTTAAAAGATAAATGGCTGCAGGAACACTGAATCCATTTCAGAATTTGGTCGCATTGAGCCATTTTTCTTAGTCATAAAATAAATTCCATAGTACAGAAAGATAATCCCATAATTCTGCTTCTAGGTATTAGAGCAACAACAAGTCAGACATCAGCTCTGTCTGTAGCCCTTTTTGAATCAGCCCACTCAACACTAATATAAATGTAAACACATCAGTCAGCCAGTCATTAGGGGCTCAAGAAAAGTCTTGGGAGCTAAAGTATAAACTCCCACTTGGTTCCAAGGCTCCTAAGTTAAGCATCTTATTGCACATACACAATAAAACAGGCAGAAGTCAAGATGTTCTCTACCAAGATAAACTAAAATTAAATGAGGTTAAATTAAATTAAAATAAATGAATAAACAACTCCTAAACTGAGTAACTTTTAGGAGGCCAAAAGAGATGATACTTCCAGCTCTCAAAAGTCGAAAAGATTACTATTCTTTCTCTCATATACACACCTTAAATCGAGTTGTTTAAAAGAATCTACATTAACACCTCTTGTTCAGTGTCAAAGTAAAAATTGCTTAATATTTAAGCGATGAAGTCTGTAGCATCAAGACTTTGATTTTAATTGGCTCGTGGTACTGTGGCTTACACTGGAGATATTTGTGGGCTTTCACATTACAGAACAGCCTCCCATCTCTGTATTTAAACAGGCCAACAACATGTTTGTAAAGTGGAAAAGGTCCACTTAAATGATGTAAATGTTTAGGTGGGTGATGAGAGATACTTGGAGCACCAAATTCTCTTGTGATCTAAAATCTGCTCAAGTGGAAGGTGGCTCCAGGCAGAAATGAAGATCTATCTAAAAATGATAATTGCTACATCTCAATTAAAGTTGTTTTTCTTTGATAGTCTTTATTTAATATGTATTTACTTATCAAGTTGGTACCTCAACTTGATAAAAAACCTGAGTATACCTGAAATCCATGCTTCCCATTCAACAGCTATAAGTTTTAATACAGAATTTGCAAGTGTTCTGAAGTGTCATAATGACTGAACCAGAAAAATTATGGTTCTCACACAGAGTAAATGCAGATTCATTGGTGGTGCCTCTTTCTTGAACCTTAGAGAGACTGGGTCGCCACAGAACTAGATATTTGGGCCACCATGAGTAGAGGGGCACCTTTTTTGAAAGTTAAAACTAAGTTTAAGACTACTCAGAAATTGGGTCATTTGTAGAGACACGGATGGCCCTGGGCTTCCCAGGTGGCACTAGCGGTAAAGAACCTGCCTGCCAACGCAGGAGGCGCATTAGAGACACGTGTGTGATCCCTGGGTTGGGAAGACCCCCTGGAGGAGCCACAGCAACCCACTTCAGTATTCTTGCCTGGAGAATCCCATCAAGAGAGGAGCCTGGTGAGCTATAGTTCATGTGGTCACAAAGAGTCAGACACCACCAAAGTGACTTAGCACACACACATGGAAGGACTTAGAGACTGTCATCAGAGTGAAGTGAGTCAGAAAGAGAAAAACAAACATCGTACATTAATGCATATATGTGGAATCTGAGAAAAACTGGTAGAGACGATCTTAGGTACAAAGCAGAAATAGAGACACAGGCTTAGAGAACAAATGTGTGGATACCAAGGGGGAAAGGGGAGGGTGGGATGAATTGGGAGGCTGGGATGGACATACATACACTATTGATACTACGTATAAAATAGATGACTAATGAGGACCTGCTGCATAGCTCAGGGAACTCTACTCAGTGCTCTGCGTGACCTAAATGGGAAGGAAATAAAAAAAGAGGGGACATAGTATGCATATAGCTGGTTCACTTTCCTGTACAGTAGAAACTAATACAACATTGTAAAGCAACTATGCTCCAATAAAAATGTTAAAGAAAAGACTACACAGAATAGACCCAGAAGCAGCATTCACTTGGCACCACACTGTGGGGTCTGTTTTGACTGGTCAGTGGCCCATGCCAGTGGGCTGGCTAAATAGTTTATCACCTTGTAATATACAAAACTGGGGCAGTATATTAGAGAACTCTCAAGGATGCCAATATTTGTATATTAGAGTTTTAAAGTCTCAGATATAGATTTTTTTTCTAAGCGTGGCAAAAGTCCTGGAGTGAGTTACATCTCCTCTGGGATATCAGCATAAAATCTATAGAGAGGAAAGAACAGATCCAAATGAAATGAGCAGAATAATTCCAGTGCTGAATCAATTTGATTCTATGTTATAAAATCACCATACAGCATGTAGGCCTAGTCTAGAGGTCAAAAGTTTTAGCTATACAGCTCAACTTCTCAAGAAGAGTCCTGACTTCTACTTTTTTTTTGATCTCATATAATCCCCATACCATAATTTTGACAGTCTAGTCCCCCCAGTTATAACCCAAACTCAGGCCTGACATCATTTGACACTCAAGTCTTATACTCTCTTGTAGTGTGCAGATTACTAGCAGTGGCCCTGAACACCACGTCTATTCTGCCTCAACTTACAACTGAGAGAACCCAGGGAAATTATGTGTCTTGCCTGAGTGTGCAGAGCCAGAAAACATGCCTCTTTCCAACTCATGTCTATCTACTCAGATGCTACAGAATAAATGACATTGGTAAAAAGGAGCAATCAGGCAAGGCTACATGATAAGCAGGGACCAGTGCAAAATGAAAACGGGGGCTCCTTATTCAAAAATTATTAAGAATTTCAAGATGGCTAGAGCAGCACATTCTAGGCATGGGGCCAAGTGTGACTGCACAAGTAACACATCCATGAAACTGATCCTGGCTGCAGTTATGTCAGCACTTACTAAACTGTGACTCTTTGAAGGCCAAGGGGAAGAACATCTCTTTGAACACTGAATAAGCTCAAAAATGATCTATCACGTGGATAAGTGAATGAATGTGTAGGTGAATGATGAAAGAATGCAGCTAGAAAATTACACTTCAGACCCAGGGACAGGTTGAGTTAATACAGTAAGTCACCCTGAGAACTTGGTCCATTATTTAAGTGACACAATTCATAATCTGAAAATACTTCACAACACACAAAATTTCCTAGCTCCAGCATAAGTAAGTTGCCAGTACCATGTCCAAAATGTGAGCAGCGAGCTTTACATGTGGTAGTGTTACAATACTTTTATGTGCTCAAGAAATGCCAGTTTCTTAGCAGAACTGCTCTTATGTTCTTTTTCTCTTTGTGTTTAGAAGTAGCTATCCAGATATATTTTACAGAGCCTATCCATGTGCAGAACTACAAAATACTTCAGATGTGAGTATTTCATATATTGCCAAGCATCCCTGATTTGAAAACAGTAGTAATAATAACAACACAACAATTTGTTGAGTTTTATTATGTCAGATACAATGCTCAGTGCTTTGCATATATTTCTCCTGAAGAAAGACCTCAAAACATCAAACCGTGAATGAAGGAGATATATTATCCTGATTTTCCAGTGAGGAAAACAAGGTTCCAAGAGGTCGAGTGGCACATCAGACAGAATTTGCCTTTAGGACCGTTTGGACTCCTGAAGACTAATAGTTCTTTGGAAGGTTGGCTATACACAAAACAGCAGAGCAAGGGCTACGGCCTGCCTTTAAGGAATGAGACTTTTATCTGATAAGGCCTGAGTGAAGTTTCACTTTGGTGAGCAAAAATGCAGTCATAAAATCCTGAAAGTAGCAATTTCTGATATTGAAAATCTAGGTGGTTAATTTTATAGCTTATTGCAAATTTGGATAAAGACAGGTAAAGGAGAAGCCTCCTCACCTATCTTTTATGGGGCTTTAGGATCTGATTCACTGCATTACTGTAACAGGAAAAGAGGCTGAACTCTATACTCAGAGTGAAGGAAGACTTCGCCAGGCTGAGATTTCCACTCAGGTAATCTGCAATATATTTCATTAAGGGACAGAAAGGCAAAAATGTGGGTAACATTCATGATGACAGACTCACATTTGTCTCAGAACTGAAGAGAAGAGAGTTAATGTTTCTGTCTCTACCTCTCCAGATAGAAGTGGCTTCATAATTATGGCTTGTATTTATTATGATGTTTCAAAGTGTAAACCTGGCAGGGGTATCTTACGTCTCACTTAAAACAAGCCATAGGGAAGAAAAAAAAGGAAAAAAAATATGAGAGCAAATTCATTTGATATATCCTGTCCACTTTTTTGTAGCATTGCCCACCAATGTCATAGTTTTTACATTTTTAAACTGCCTAATTAAATGAAAGTGCTGTTCCAGGGATGCAAAATTTTTTCATAATGGCAGAAAAATATTTCTGGCCAAATGCCAAAGTTTTCTAGCTTGTAAGCCCTCATGAACATGTTTATGTAATGTTACACGGGGTGTATACAACATGCATATATAACAACGTATAAATACAAATTCTGTTGTTGTTTAGTTGAAAATAGTTTGTAACAAAATGCTGATTTTGTACATGTTTTCAAGAATAAACCGGTCTCCTCCATGTAAGCTGATCGTAGTGGTCCCATTCTCTGCCCAAGACTGCCGACTCTTTGGAAAATACCCTGATGCTGGGAAAGATTTAGGGCAGGAGGAGAAGGGGACGACAGAGGATGAGATGGTAGATGGCATCACCAACTCAATGGACATGAATTTGAGCAAACTCCGGGAGATGGTGAAGGACAGGGAAGCCTGGCGTGCTGCAGCCCATGGGGTTGCAAAGAGTCGGTCACAACTTAGTCACTGTACAGCAACAACAAAGAAAATGGAAAGAACTGGCAAAAGTAATCATTACCAAGTTTACTTATCCACTGAGTTACTTATTTGCCTTCTCACAGGTCAGATAATTCAAGCTCTGTTCTGAGACATCGCGCCAGATGGCATCTGCACTAAATACTCGTCATCCTATACAGAGATCATTAATGAGGATGGCTTCCAGGTGGTGCTAGTGATAAAGAACGTGGCTGCCAGTGCAGGAGATGTAAGAGACTTGGGTTCGATCCCTGGGTAGAGATCACCTGCAGGAGGGCATGGTAACCCACTCCAGCGTTCTTGCCTGGAGAATCCCATGGACAGAGAAGCCTGATGGATTTCTAGTCCATGGGGTCGCAAAGAGTCAGACACAACTGAAGCGACTTAGCATGCACGTATGAGTGTTTTAAGGGAGATAAATGTCTCAGTTCAGGTCAGTTCAGTCGCTCAGTCGTGTCCGACTCTTTGCGACCCCATGAAGCGCAGCACGCCAGGCCTCCCTGTCCATCACCGACTCCCGAAGTTCACTCAGACTCATGTCCATCAAGTCAGTGATGCCATCCAGCCATTTCATCCTCTGTCATCCCCTTCTCCTCCTGCCCCCAATCCCTCCCAGCATCAGAGTCTTTTCCAATGAGTCAACTCTTTGCATGAGGTGGCCGAAGTTCTGGAGTTTCAGCTGTAGCATCATTCCTTCCAAAGAAATCGCAGGGTTGATCTCCTTCAGAATGGACTGGTTGGATCTCCTTGCAGTACAAGGGACTAAATGTCTCAAAAAAATTTAAATCAAAGATGGCAAATTTGCTGTATTGAGACTACCATGCACTTTCTATATTTCGCATAGAAGACTCTGCAAATCAGTCAAGGCATCCTTTTTCTCCCTGACCTTAGATGTAGCCCCACACATTTCTACAACACCAGATGCAAGAGCCTTCTACCAATCAGGCTTGGCCTCTCTACTTTGAAACTCATTTTCCCTGCCTGTCCTATGTGTTCCATGGGGAATGGCTCTTCAGGGATGTAACTGAAAATTACAGGGAAATTGTGCCATGGTAGCGTATCAACCCCTGAGAGCTGAATGAGGTGCAATTACTGCTAACTGAAAATATTATCTATATATTTCTGAAAATTGAGTATAAAAACTATATTAGCAGCAATGAAGTTTTAAGTGATCTTGAAAGAAAAGGGCAAAGTGTTATAAAATGTAAATGGCAATAATAAATTTGAGAAGTGGGGCTATTTGTGTGTGTGTGTGTCTTTGTACAGATGGTTATATGCACATTCATGAGGTGGGTTCATATTTTTTGAAATCACCAGTAGATGTGATACTATGTGGCAATTAAAATACAAAGATAAATATAACATTAAGGAATGCTACTACTAGAAAGAAACTTGGAAATCATTTAGATTCTCTTTGATGCCCATCCCACCCTCACTTTGTTCTAATGAGAGCACTAGGGGCACAGAAGGCCAGGGCTTTGTCCAGAGATAGCTGGTTGGCTAATAGTGATGCCAGGCCAGGTTTCCAGATTCCCAGCTCTGTCCTCTCCTTTTTAAACTGCTCTGATGGCCTTTTCAGTGACGGGACCATGTTTTGAACTTTAAAATTACATTAAGCCTCACAAATTAGCTATTAAGTGTGTGGCAGAGAAGAAGAGAGGACAAGGAAAGAGTGAGGGAGAGATCTCTGATAACTTCCCACACTTCCTATCAAACACAGCATCTGATTTCCTGATTGACCTCTGAGGACATGAAAGCCTCATAAATTGGAGATGGTCTTGGCTGTGAGTGGGCGGGGTGACTGTCACCTGAGGAACCATATCCGACTGGCCAAGAGACACTGTCAGAGCCGGCAAAGGAGAGCCTGGTTATCTCCATCACCTTTGATCAGCCATCCTTTGCTGAACCAGTAACTTCATTAAAACACTTTGTATAGTCCTCCAATGGAGAAGGCAATGGCACCCCACTCCAGTACTCCTGCCTGGAAAATCCCATGGGTGGAGGAGCCTGGTAGGCTGCCGTCCATGGGGTCTCAAAGAGTCGGACACAACTGAGTGACTTCACTTTCACTTTTCACTTTCACATATTGGAGAAGGAAATGGCAACCCACTCCAGTGTTCTTGCCTG
This sequence comes from Bos mutus, assembly GCF_027580195.1. NCBI lineage: Eukaryota > Metazoa > Chordata > Mammalia > Artiodactyla > Bovidae > Bos > Bos mutus. The sequence continues at coordinate 46,058,126 of NC_091626.1, read as the reverse complement.
GAGAATCCCAGGGACGGGGGAGCCTGGTGGGCTGCCGTCTATGGGGTCACACAGAGTCGGACACGACTGAAGTGACTTAGCAGCAGCAGCATAGTCCTCCAAAATGGTCCCCCATTCCTTCTTTGTTTAGTCACCCCATGAAAGACAGCTGGATTTAGGAACCCTTCAATTCAGTTATTCAGGTAAATAATATTCACCCTCCTAAGAAAAAAGTGAATGACTGCATATAGAATGCCTAGGACAAAGTAGGACATGAAGACCAGTAAGGTTAATATTTTTATTGTTACTATTATAATGATTTAAAAGCCCCAACTGATATTATAAAAGTAACATGGCCCTCCTCACTACTTACATTCTATGATTTTATTTATTTCACTGAATGAATCAAGATTTTATTGTGAGTGGTTTGACATCACGGGGTTTGGAGTCAGACAGGTTTGGGCATGAATTCTGACTCTGCCACTGTGTGCTCCTAGCAGGTACATAATTGTAGTGGACAGAATAACGTTCCCATTCATCTCCAAAGATGTCCATGCCCAATCCTGAGAATCTGTGAATATACTGTAATATATGGAAAGAGGAACTTTGCATATGTGATTAAGTAAGGGATCTTAAAACAGGTGGATTTATCCTGGATTACATGGGTGGACCCAATGTAATCACAAGGGTCCTTAAAAGGTGGAAGAGGAAGGCAGAAGAATCCAAGGAGTCACGACTATGGAAGCAGAAGTCAGAGTTATAGGATGGCTAACTTTGAGTTTGGAGAAAGGGGCCACAGCAAAGAAAACCAGGTAGCCTACTAAAAAGCTGGAAAAGGGAAGGAAATGGATTTTTCCCTTGAGCCTCTGGAAAGAACACAGCCTTGCTGACACCTCAACTTTGGCTCAGTGAAGCCCATTTGGGATTTCAAACCTCCAGAATTGTCAGGTCAAATCCCTGTTGTTTAGACATCTAAGTTTGTAGTAATTTGTTACAACAGCAACAGGAAACTAACTGATGCTCCTGGAGCATCCGTGCCCTTATCTAAAAAATGGGAGTAAAAAAAATATGTGCCCCAAAGGGCTGACGTGAGGATTAAATAAGAGAATGTAAATAAAACTCTTTAGTGCTTGGCAGAAACGAAGAACTCAATAAATGTTCACTGTCATTATGTATGATATCATTACATAGAGATGAGATGGCTATATTATGATTGTGATAAATGGTGATTCCATAAAGTATAATTCATTGTATCATAATGATCCCTTGCATTTGAGTGGCACTTTGGTTTTTATGAAGCCCTTTTATCAACACTGTCTTGTGTGATGCTCATTTTAACTGCGAGTCCACAGATGAGTCCAGAGATGAGGAGCCAGAGCCCACTATTGGCCAAAGGGGGACAGTCCAGCACAAGCAAGCTGCCTTTTTCGAGGGGTCACACTCAGAGAGCCCACTATTGGCTAAAGTTGGGAGTCTGAGTCATTCCAGACACAGCAAGCTGCCGATTTCATCATGTGGTTTATAGAAATATACACAGAGGGTATGGAGAATCTTAAAATGAAACAAAAATGATAAGGCCGAATGATGATGGGGTTGTTCATCCCACACAAGGCCATTTCCCACGTGGTCTCATCCAGCGCATTTTTGCCCACACCTCCTGCCCCAGCTCTTGCAAGCGCAGCCTGCGGCCTGTCTCAAATGCATCTAGTCAATTGTGCAAAGCACAAGGGAAAAGATTTCATCCTGACCGCAGCAGGCAATCACCTGATGCCCTGAAGCATGAAGTTTGATTACCCTTATCTCAGTTTATCATTAAATCAAAGACTGTTGCTACGAATACTGGACCAGGACTCCATTTATGAAATGATATACACCAGTCAGCAGAAGTGAGTGAGTGCCCTTTTTCTCTCTTAATTTCTGCTCACCGGGAGGATCCTTTGCAAACTAAGAAAAAAAAAGTCTCTTCAGCTTTGAGCAGATTTTTTTACTCTTTTCACTCTTTCATGAGCTGGCCGGGTTGCCTTTGGCTCATATGTATTCTCCCTGTGTTGTGGGCAAGAGGTTTGCGACCTACTACCCAGTGCCCTGCCAACACTAGTCTTGATGTCTAGCACCTTGCTTGGATGGGAATCTGAATGTTACAAGATGCTGGGCAAACTGCAGGTGCTCTGAGGTTTGAGAAACTCTGGCTACATCAGAGCATCATTTCCCAATTTGTGGTCAAGGTACCATAGAATGTGAGTCACTTGAGTTTGCTGAAAATGCTAACACTGGGACCTCATGCCAGACCCAACAACACAGACCCACTGGTGCTGGGGCCCTGGGAATCTGCATGTAGCCCTAGGTGATTCTGATCAATTTTAAAGTTTGAGGACCACTGATAAAGATCAAAGATGTGGGTGATGACAGCAATGGGCCTGATTTTCCATGATGTTATTCAGGCTTTAATTGGCCTAGAGGGCAAACAGCATAGAACACATGCCAATCACCTACATTTTGTCCTTCAGCCCAACCATCCGTGGAGCCAGATTTCTGACATCATGGATCTGAAATGGCTGCTATCTGGGTCAGGGCTAGGCAACTAGGCATCAAGGTCTGGGTACATCTCAAGGGCCTTGGAGCTCCCCTGCCACATTCCCCTCTCCAGTCTGGCTGAATGTGTGGCAAGCGTACTGTGTGGGGGTGGAGGAGAGCTGGTTGTAAAACTGGCTTCAAGGTCTATATATCAGTCAAAGAGATATGACAGAACCACATGTGAAAAGACTGCATAGTATAAGGGCTGAAAGCATGGGCCTTGGAGCCAGACTGCATTTACTTTTACTTAACAGACACTGAGATAAATATAGTACGCACTACAGGCCAAGTAGTGCCGTTCAAATATTAATTCATTTACGTCTCACAAACACCCTCCCAGGTGGCTACCACTCACCATCGTCCACCTTTCATGTCATGAAACTAAGGCTCAGAGAGGTTAAGTAATTTGCACAAAATCGCACAGTTTATTGATCACATAGCCAGGACTCACACCCCAGTAAGCTGGTGCCAGAGTTCATGTCCTTAACCACTGTACTAAGTTGCTTCTCACGGGCCCAAGTCCCCTGGTTCTAGTACTCATTAGTTGTCTGACCCTGGTAAAATTACTTAATCTCCCATCCCTGTTTTCTCCTGTGCAACAGGAATAATAACAGTAGCACCCACCTCAAAGAATTCTGACCAGAAGATTTAATATATTCACTTAAAAGAGTATCAAGCGCACAGTAAGCACTTAATAAACGCTGAGTTAGCTACTCATCCATCCTCCACTCTCAGGGTAGCATGAGGATTAAATCAGATAATATACGTAAAGTACCAGGCACAGTGCCATAGCACCCGGTAAGCATACGGTGAGGGCTAGCTGTTATTATTAGGCAAGTTGAGCCAGGACGGTTTATTTTAGGTTTTGTCTGGAAGGCAACTGTGTTCTATGCAAGGGGAGGCGGCACGCCCTTCACTTCAGAAAGTAATTGGGTAGGAGCCAGACTAATTATTAAATCCAACAGGTTCTCTGCTTTAGGTCACTGGAATATTCCTGAAAAGTCCCTAATACTGAATTCGTATATGCTTAACCCTTTTCCCCCACTGACCTCTTATCATTTCTGATTGATCTTTCATTGGCAGTGATTCTTCAGACTAAGAATCTGCTCTCAGACTGTCATGTAATCGTTAACTTATAAAAGACTTAAATATACCAAGGAAAATTGAACCACTGGAGCATTTCTTGGCCAAGAAATTGGCTTAATCATCCCTTAATGTAATTGTTTTCATTTTACTTTTCCTTTAGTATGTGTTCTTGTGCTTATACTTCTGAGAACTTCTGGTATTTCCTCTCAGAAAGCTTATGTTGTTTAGACGCTCAGCCGTGTCCAACTCTTTGCAGCCCTGTGGACTATAGCCTGCCATCCTCTATCCATGCAATTTCCCAGACAAAACACTGGAATGGGTGGCCATTCCCTTCTCCAAGTGATCTTCCCAACCCAGGGGACGACAGAACCCATGTCTCCGGCATCGTTAGGTGAATTCTTTACCACTGAGCCACCAGGGAAGCCCAGAAAGCTTATCACCTCCACTGTTTAATGTAACTGTGGATTGATTACAATTTATGGTAACTCAAGGGGTTAATAACGGCGTGGGAATCCTCATACCCAAACAGCCCCACATAGAGGAGGGATGGGCATGGGGGGAAGCAGGGAGAAGGTAAGAGAGTTGGGAAGGCAGGATGGGGGGAGCCACTAATGGGGGGTGAGTTATCCTCAAAGCTCAGACTCAGGAAGGGATGCTAGACCCCAGGGTCCCTCAAGGATGGGTCTTCCAAGGGAAGTATTACATCAGTAACTGCACATTGTTTGCTGCTGCTGTTTCACTTGTTCTATCAGGAGAAGGTTGCCAGAGTTCCAACCCCATTGCTTGCACAGTTCAGCAGGCATGATAGATTATAACTACGATTGAATAAGAAGTTAAGACGCAATTAACATGTTTACTACAATATTTGCAACATGTATACTATGTGTCACACACTCTGCTAAGTTACAGGGCTGAATAAAACAGTCTAAGCTCCTGGGGCCTGCAGTCGAAGGAGCACCTGGAGTCCAACTCATGCTTTTCTCACAATTTCAACAAGTTGCTGCTCTCTCTCTTCCACTTCCTGTCTCCACATCCTCCCCAAACCCCTATCTACATGTGCAACCTGTTCTTTGTTAAGAGTCTACACCTAGTCTTTTCAAGTTAAAGCAAAAAGCTGAAGCCCATGATGCAGCAACCTTCTAGTCTGAGTCTTATAAACCCCTCTGTGGGGGCAACCGGCTTGCAGGGTAATATGAGGCAAACCACGTGATCCTTTGCCATGCCCTGTGTAACACTGAACCAGTTGGCAATTGATGTGGGGGTTTTAGCTCTGATCACGAAGCAAACTCCTGAATCATCCCAAGATTGATCCCATCCATTCTGATGGCTTAAGCTGCAAGGCCATCTGCTGATCGGCTCAGTACAGTAGACCAGAGACACTCAGTAAATATTTGTGGATTTGCATGGCAAACTGCTTCTTCACACCTGAAACGCAAGTCTAGGTCAGGACTCAGAAGAGGACAAGTGAGCTAGACCCCCCACCCCCACCCCTGGGCCTTTGCCTAAGCTGTTCTCTATGCCTGGAATGCCCTCCCTCTCAGCACCTCGCCTACTGCGCCTCAGTGTCCACCTGTCCAAATCCTACCTAGTTCAAGGACCAGCTCAAATATCAGCGCTCCACAAAGCCTTCCCTGACCACCCTAGCCAGAAATAACTTCTCACTGCTCTCAATTTCCATAGATCCGTGTGTGTTCTGGCACTTAAGACACTGGCCATTTTATTTTGGCTGTGTGTTTACCTTGTCTTCAATACACCACTCAGTAAGAGCCTTGAGCTCTGGATCCATGTCAGTTCCTCTTTGAACTGTTTCCCCACCCTGGCACCTCCTTGTACGGAGTAGACACTTGGTAAAAATTAGCTGTATGAACAAATGGTTACCCCAGCAATGACAAAAACAGAAGCAACTGCAACATTCTTTATCCCTCCTTTTTCTATCTCTCCTCCTTCTTCTTCAATAGCTTTTAAAAATACATTTACTTGATCTACCAATTACCCAGGGGAGGTTTGGGGACTTAGTGATATATGTAGACAACTCTGCAGACCAAAAAGTGTTTCCAGAGACCCTTCTAATGACAAAGGAGGCCCTGACCAATGTAGGTGCTGGGGGAGTCTGCGTCCCTGGTCTACTGACAGCTGGCTCCTGGGAATGGAAGTGTTATTTTCTCAAAGAGCTTCATCTGCTCTGGTTCATATGTGCCAGTTCCTCGCCTGAGTAGAAACTCCTGACTTTATTTTTGAATACAGACTCCAATAATAGGCTAAGTAATTGCAGATCTTCCCAAGGATTTTTTATACATGTACCAACATATTGGACTTTTTAAAACCCGTATTGCCTTTCCATAAATAAATGTTGAAAACCTTAAATTTCAGCACTATAGGTAGTGGTAATGTGTATTTGTTTTTTTTCCCTCCTATAGGAATCCTGAATCAAAAAGATCAACCAAAAGTACTGACGCATGGGTGATGATTTCTCAAACAACATATCTGATTACTCACAGAGGTAAAAGGATTCTCCCTCAGCTATAAGGAAGAAAAGTGTATATTATAGTATAATATGCAGTCAAATTTCAGTAATACACTTTTCATCATCATGCCACTAAAGCTTGAACAGCTGCAGCTCTCACTGTCTTTGCTGATGGGGCCCATAAATACTCCTGGGAAATGGGACAAAGATACATAATGGATCTTCACCTGCCAAGATCAGGGAAATGAATGTCAATCGCACTCTGATGCAGAAGCACTTTTTGGTAGAGTGATGAATATTGCCATTTGTCCTGTGCCATGCAATTTTGGACAGGAAAACCTAACAGGGAAAAAATGGTGGGAGAAGATGCTACCCTAGGACACTTGGAAAGAAGGGTATATCATAATTATTTGCCTAACAGGAATTAAAATGAAGAAGAGTGTGTCAATACAGTTTCGTTCAGAGAAAGGCCAAAAGTTAAGAGCATACATATTCTGCACGTATCATTTCAATCAATGCAAAGATTTCCCTCAAAATAGAACTCTTTTACTGAAAAAGAATGTCAGAAGAATCAAGGAGTCGGAAAATTGCCTGGGGGTCCGGATTCCTGAAAACAACTCAGTGCAGTGATGGCACGGTGGGCTGAGATGTCAGGCAGACCTGAGTTCAAATCCTTACTCCACTACTTCTCTGCTCTATGATCTCAGGACAATGACCTGACTTCTCAGGTGCTTGAGTTTCTTTTTCTGCTTTTTTGATAAAGCAGTGATAATAACAGAACCCGCCTTAACCATCCCAGCTGTCTGAGTGTTACAGGACATAATTAAGATAAAGATCTTAGCGTAGTACCTAGAAATTAGTAAGCAGACTAATGATAAGTGATCGTTGTCAAGGTCGCTGCTTTCTCCTCTTTCTTCTCCACCATCATCGTCACATCATCCCAGGTATCTTGTAGCTGATTTCATTAGTAAACATTAGAAAAAGAGGTGAGAAGACTAGCTTCCACCAAATTATGAGACCCTCTCCCCCTCCTATCAATTCAGTCGCTCAGTTGTGTCTGACTCTTTGCGACCCCATGAACTGCAGCACGCCAGGCCTCCCTGTCCATTGCCAACTCCCTGAGTTTACTCAAACTCATGTCCATTGAGTCGATGATGTCATCCAACCATCTCATCCTTTGTCGTCCCCTTCTCCTCCTGCCTGCAATCTTTCCCAGCATCAGGGTCTTTTCCCCTTCCTATATCAAACTCCAAAAGCAGTACTTATAAAATCTTTTTCTTTTAAAAGCTTGGCAACATAACCTTACAAACATGTCCACCTAATTCATGCCATTCTCCCTTTAATAAGCAATGGCTACTGTAACAGGTATCTTAACTGAATAAAAGGAAGAGAAAAAAAAAGTTATAGAATGCACTGTGTTCCATTAGGCTTGGGTCTCAGATAATTAGGTCCATTACATGTTCTTTGTGATAAAAGATAAAACAATGATGTGTTCACTTCTTCAAACAACCAGACAGGGTCTTTTTCTGTTTCAGTCATTCGGGATCACCAGCTAAAGGCATTTCATTCTTTTCTTCCCCTTTTCGGTAGACTGAGTTTTAAAGGTCTAGGATGAGTGATGACTGAATGACTCTTTCTAATTCTGTAATTCTGGTGATTTAATTGTATCAAGTCTGAAGAGGCTTTCCTGTGAGTCCTGTAAGGTTGAGGCAAGCCTCCTCTTAAGTGGAACAGGCCACGGGCAAGCCAGCAGGGTCTTTCTGCAGGTCCCCCCGCCTCAACCGCCCCTAAAGTGGGTGAGGGGCACAGCACAGGTTGGCAAACAATGGAAACTTCCTGTTCTGGGTGTTAACTTTAGTTACCACAGCCAGACAATGCTGCCAGTGGTGTGGAAGAAAAAATTGCTATAGCCAGCTGTGTTGTTCACAGTCGGATGGATTCTGTGTAGCTCCAAATGGTGATGGAGCCAGCAGCCTGTTGTAGCCAAGGACAGAATGATGGATGATCTACATACTGTGTCCAAGTAGAGAGAATGGCAGAAGTTCACTTCAGGGTTGTTAAAATGCTAATCTGGGTGAGTTAACAAAAGCTTAATAGAAAAGAAAAGTTTGAGAAATAGGTATACCTCATGTGGTACCTATGTGGAGCACTGATTTGATTGCTCTTGGTTACATAAACAGTTGCTTTTCAAAGTAAGAACATTTCCTTGTTTTCCTGTTGGGATGAATGGAAGCAGAATCACTTATCAGCTGCACTGCCATGCTGTCAGGTCTGAGGAGAAAAAGTCAGCCTGACAATAGCCACCGTAACTGAAAAGGTTACGATATGCTTAATATAGTTATATGATTTCCATTCTCACCACGTGTCATGGGAATAAATCAAAACACACTTTTTTCCCCCAACTGGAAGTTGGCAGCTGTTCACAAAATAAGCTGCAACCTAAGACACTGGCTTTGGTAGATTTTAATGCTAAGTCTCCATTCACAGGAGCTACTGACAGCGAGATCTCCAGCTCCATTGACAGTTCCAACATGTGAATTACACTACTAGTACATTGCATTATTACTGTTGAAGGCAGGAAGATTGGCCCCTTGCAAATATCTGGTATGGACAATCTTGCCTTAAAACCTTTAGGATGAAATAACATGCTTCAGAAAAAGATGCAGATTTACATTTCTTGCCAAATGATCCAGTTTTGCCATTCTCTGTTTCTTTAGATTCTTACTAAGTTTAACGTAGAGAAACACGTCTGCCTCATGTGATGTTGGAACACTGGCTAGCATAGCTCCTTGCAAACGACAGGGACTCTATAAATGCTGACTGCCTTGCATACCCCAAGTGCCTCTTGCTTCCTCTAGGAATGAATCTAGAATGGGCAAGCTTAAAGTCTATTAATTGAAATAAAAGGTAATATTTTATCTTGCAATATGCTAAGGAAAGCGTTCACCTCCTACTCCTACACCAATAATGGTTAGGCATTTAGCCAGGCTCTTAACTCTGCATAAAATGCATCAGAAGGGTGAAAAATGACCCTATTTCAGATGCATTTTTCACTCTTTGTAACTTAGTGAAACTCAAATGCAAGAACAATGACTAAGCTAATTACCAAGGTTTATTATGATGGAGCAGCAAGAAGTGAAGAACTTCTCCAGTTTCCATTAAGTCCTTAACAATTATGGGTATCTTCGCGAATCCAAGCTCTGATTCCTGCTTACTTTGCTTGTGTGCTTTAAAGAAACAGAAATCACCACACAGGATTCAGGGGCCTACTTACCCCAGAACAGGTACTGGACAGATCCTTCCTGTTTAGCAAGCAGCGAGTGAACTGACGTCCACTGGGTTTCTAAGTAAGTAACCCCCACTCTACAGTTAACGTCACAACCATCTTTCAAATCCATCAAATGAGGGGAGACAAGGCCAGATGGTGCTATTAGAGGACTTCAAAATAAATAAGTAACTAATAAATAAATAAAAGAGGACAAGGGCAGAATGCCCACAAATCTAAATCAAAGTCAAGTTAACAAGCTGTTTGGTGAAGGAGAAGCCACAATAATCCTGGCACATTGTCCTGAATCACAGAAATGTTTCTCAAAAAAAAAAAGTTCACCTATGTAGCATCCCTCATAGAAACAAAGACAGGTAACAACTAGAATCCAGTCCGAACTAGGTGCTGGCTGTTAAAATCTCACCAAATATACCACTGGAAAAAAACAGTCTGCTAAACAACACATTTGGAAATCTCAGGGATTTTTTGACTTAACTGTCTTTCTAAGGGAGCAATCCAGGGACCTAAATCAAAGCAGACACCAACTATAAAATACAAAACTCAAGTTATGGCTGGGCTACAGTTTATTTACTTAAAGATGTTCAAGTTCATGGTAACATAGGCTTACATCTCAGAACTGACTTAGCAATTTCTATTTATCTGAGCCAGGGTAAATGTCTGTATAGTACTCACCATCCTGACAGAATATGCCTGTCACTTACTACATTAAACATGACTACACACAACTTAATTTCTTGAGTTAGATACCAAAGAGAGGGAGGGGATTTTTCAACCACATGAATAAGCCAGCATCAAAACCTATTGTTAAACCACCAAAAGAACAGTAAAATCCTCACCTTGAGCTGTCTGGGATAAGATTTCTCAATTCTACAAGAAAGAAACCTTGAAAAATTTCTCCAAACAAGTATCTGTCCAATTCTGGGCAGGGAGGGGAGACCAAAGCAGATTAGAAAAATGTTAAACCTTTCCCTCGGACTTCAGCCTTGAATAAAAGAATCCACTTTACTGGCCCAAATATCAAGTAGAAGGAAGGATAATCCTTAAAAAGCAACATTTTACTGCAGATTTAAATTCTTAGGATCCAGAAGTTCTTGGGAAAACTGTCCCAGTCATTTCTTCTCCCAAGTAACTGGAAACACTACGGTTATTTTTAAGGGAAAGCAGTCGTCCATAGCAATGGACATAACGGCCAATGACTGTTTACAAAGTCTGTATGTCTATAATAATCCTTCTGTGTGAATCTCCCAGGTGAACGCGGTGAGAGGTTGGGATGCTGGAACTTCGGTTGGTTAGTGACTGGTCACCTCGGAACGGAGAGTATTACTCTGTTTCTCTAACACTGCTACCTCACTCCTCTCTAGCTCCTTGGCATTTAGCTCTTCTCAAGTTCGGGATTTAAAGAATCACCTGACAGCAATGGTCCCAAGAGTCTATACGGCAAAAAATTTCCAAACCCAGTTCTCATCCACACCTTCAAGTCCTTATGACCTTTATTTCAATCCAAGAGTTATACATGATAGAGGAAGCTTTAAGCCCTTCCAAATTACCCAAGGCAGCTGCAGTATCAGTTTCTGCAGACTAGGAACAAACACCACCGCTGTCAAGACGGGAAATAAAAGTTTCCCTACCTTCTCCTCACCATCCCCCTTGCCAGCGGCTGCCGACGCGCGCGGCGGCTCCCTCCCGGCTGCGGATGCCTCTAGCCGCCGGAGAAGGGGCTCATGCAAAATTGACTCTTCCTTATTTGTTTCCATCCATAATTGATGGGTAGATGAGAACGTAACACATCTCAGCGCTGGGCTCTTGCCGCCTGGCGGAGACCCTGTCCAAGACGCTTCCGTAAATCATTTCCAGCGGGAGAACAAAGCACGGAAAGTTGCGGGGGAGAGTGGCTGGGAAGAGAAACCCGGGCGCCGGGTGGGAGGCGGGGGTGGGCGGTGGGCAGCACCGGGCCCCGGAGCCCGCCTCAGTGTGCTCGGCCAGCAGGGGGAGAGGGAGGGTGGGAAGTGGCCGCCCTCGGGGCAGAAGCCTGGGGGCTGGGGAGGGGCCGAGTCCCCCGAGCCCCCGCCCCTCGGCACTACCGGTGGGCCGTCCGACCCCGAGGCGCACCGACAGGTAGCTGGCGTCGGCCAAGAGCTGCCCGGGTGTCGGCGGCTGCGCTGCGCCCCTTTTCCTGGCGCGGACGAGTGCTAGCCCGTCCACTGCTTGCCTGGCCCGGCGATGCCGGAGTCTGCTCCGGGGCTGCCGGGCGGGCGGAAGCGGCCGGCGGAGCCCGCAGCCGGCTCCTTTAGCCTCGGCTCGGCGGTGGCGAGAGCTGGAGACGTGGTGCCCGGCACCTAAGCAGCTCGGGTTCCCCCTAAGGTGTGGGGGAGCGCGGAGCTGGTGCTGCCTGGCAAGAAACTTTTGCTAGCTCCTTCCTTCTCCTCCGTTTTTTTTTTTTTTTTTTTTTGGGGCACAATGTTGAAGGGCCCCTCCCCCCAAGCCTCCAGCAATGCCAGTTTTGACGCGTCCACCAAACCTCTCCAGCCTTTTGCGCGTCCCTTGCATGGCAGGCGGAGAGCTGCTTGGAAAAGAAATCAACTCTCCAGTGCCAACGCACACACATCCGCACACGTACACACACACACATTAGAAGCGATTCAGGCTCTAAGGATCTGGGTCCGATCCCCACCAGGCGCCTAGGGCATTAGCAAATTTTTATAGGGCTGTCTTACCTCATGGGGGGAGGCTTGGTTTAAAAAAATAATAAAAGCTTGTTACGCTCAAGGAGAAATGAAAATAAAAAATTGAAATATATATATATATCCCTGTGTCTCTAGGTTTTGGTTTCTTCGGTATAATCCTGAAACTCGCCGCCACCAGTCCTTGCAGCAGCAGCAGCGACAGCAGCAGCCGGACCAAGCGGGAGCAAAACAAATCGAGGCACGGCAAATGGTGTAATTCGATCCATCTCCAAGTCAATCCATCAGGCGAGCCGGAGTCTCGTTCCCTCCCCGCACTCGGCAGCTCGCGGCGCGGGGCCCACCCCCGGGCGCGGACAGCAGGAGGCGCGGGCGGCCCGGCGCGCTCGCTTGTCCGAGCGCCGCGGCCAGCGCCGCCTGGAGGCCCCCAGCCCGGCGCCGCGGCCAGGCTGACCCCTCGGTGGCCTCCGCGTCCCTCCTCCCCGGCGCTCGGTTGCGCGTCCTCCCTCTCGCCACCTCTCAAGAGCTGCTCCTTCCAGCAACTCCCAGCGCCTCAGTCATCCGGCTCGCGGCGGCTGCTGCAGCCTGCGAAGCAGCCTTTTCGCTTTCCCCCCTCTTTCCCTCTTTTTTCTCTCTCTGAAAGATTTTTCAGAGCTTTCCTCCAGACATCTAGAGGACAAATCATTGCAGCCCAGAGGAGCTGCAGGCACAGTTGTTCCGTAAAGTTATGCCTTACTTTCTGATCTAAGATTTATTTTTTTACGCACATCCTTACAAGCCCGCCCCCATATTACCGTTGTCGCCCCCCCAACTTCTCTTTATAACCACTAAGCAAAACAGCTGGGGAGAAGCAATCAAACATTGTTTTATCTTTACAAAATACAGAAATTGCCTACTAAAAATCCCATTTCTACTTTGAATGAAAGCCATTCAGTACAGTATAATTTTGTAGGCTAATGAGCCGGTTTTACAGGCAAGTGTTTCGTGTAATATGTTGTGGGAGAAATGAAAATGTCCTTGAAGTGACATCATTTAAAATTGACTGTCACAAAGGAAAGGAAAAAAGTCACACATTTAAAAACGAGAGGATTTTAATTCAAACTTCATATCCAAGAACGGGCTTAGTTTTATTAAAATTTCCAGTTGAATTATGACTCACTGAGGGTTCTAAATGGCTGGAATGAACCATGATGCCCTCATGTAAAGAAAAAGATGAAAGCTTTCCCGCCAAACTTTTACTTTTCATTTGAGCATGGTTAATTACCGTGAAAGAGAGAAGGGGGCAAAGTATTTTCCTTTCTTCAATGGTTCCTGCTTCTCCCAAGCACAGTTACCTGTTTACAGTTAGAAAAAAAATACCCGGTTCTGAGTTATTTATGAAACTTCCAGGACAGCCTTGAAAAGGAACTCAAAAAAGACACCCCAAGGAACTGCTGCAGGACTCATCCGGAGAACTGTTTCCTTACTAGTTAACACTTTGTTACCAAAAGGAAGAAAGAGGGTGCATCCGGAGTCTTTTAAAATATAAGCTCTCTTCCTGCTGTTCTTCCCATTCCAAGTAAAGGGTAGGGGGCGGAAAGAACAGCTTTGGCAACACAGCTTTGTGATTTTTCTGTTGTTGTTAAGGCTTTTGTTGGCTGGCTGGCTGGTGTTTTCGGGTTGTGCTGGGCTCTGACATCATTGCAAGTTACTTGGCAGTCAGGGCCCTTCCCCAGCCAACTTCTGACCCAGAAAACTCTGCATCTTTCACTCATACCCAGTCATTCTGTCCTTTCTCCATCAAGAGAGCAAGCCCCGCTGCAGGCAGAGGGCTCTGTGCATTGAATGAATATGCAAAGGAGTGACCAGTGGCTTGACGAATCATATCGCCACCCACCTAGAGGCAGAAAGCTTATGAGTTGTCCTCTGTCTGCAGTAGCAGCCAAGGAAAAAAAAAAAAAAAAGTTGAATTCTCCAGATTTGTGAATTCTTTGTTGAAATTCTGCGATGGCCAGCTTTAAAGAGTACCACCCCAGAGAGTGCCATTTACCTTAGACTGAGTTTTAAATTCAAGAATGAAAACACCTTTTAGGTTGCAGAAGAATATGCTGATAGATCATTTCGAGCCAAGGGTTAGACATGTTTTCAGTCTAAGTAGCAGTGTACACCTCAAAGCCAATCCCCATGTTTGGTCCAGTACGGAAAGAGAGAGACAAAAGTGGACAGTTTAGTGACACCGAAAGAATGGTAAAGAACACTTTTACTGAGTGTTACTTTTACCAAGTAAAAGTGCAGACTTAGGTGAGTTATTCAGGCTCTATATTCAAGGTGTAATTTGTAAGAAAAAGAACTTTTCAACAACTAGAAGATTAAAGGCTATAACATTCATATGCCCACCACTCAACTTCAACACATTTTAACATTTTATGTGTTTGTTTCAGATGTATTTTAGAAATAACACATTATAGTGGAAATCTAAAAAAAAAGAAAAGGATCAAAATATTACTTTTGGTCAGATAAAAATATTATTCTTAAAGATTAGTCATTTCTCTGGTTCCCAGGGTCTTGAATGTCAAGAAAATGACACTCTTTTTTTCATTTGGGTTTTAGTGGAGAGAAATCTAAGGGAACTGCTCACTCTGTGCAGTTTATTAGCATTTGTCCTTTCAGTTGATTTTACACACTTAACCTTTTAGCCCTGTTTACTTCTCCAGTCAGACTGGACTTTCTCTGCTCACTACAGTATGCTTTAGGCTCTAGCTGCTGTTGCGTGCTCAGTCCTGTCTGACTCTTTGCCACCACATGAATTGTAGCCCCCCAGGCTCCTCTGTCCATGAAATTTTCCAGGCAACAATACTGGAATGGGTTGTGACTTCTTACTCCAGGGGATCTTCCCAAATCAGGGCTTAAACCCTAGTCTCTATCTCCTGCATTGGCAGGTGGATTCTTTATCACTGTGCCACCTGGGAATCCCTTAGGCTCTAGCATAGCCCTGCTGTGTAAAGTTCCCCGCTGTCACACTGTCTCTTGTCTCCATGTCTTCACTTTTGTCTGCTTCTTGGGGTACTCTTTCTCCATCACTTCAGGTACTTTAGTTTATGCTTTTCTTGACTTTTAATCATTTAATAATTTCACTTAGGTGTCCGAATTTC
Source organism: Bos mutus (assembly GCF_027580195.1). NCBI lineage: Eukaryota > Metazoa > Chordata > Mammalia > Artiodactyla > Bovidae > Bos > Bos mutus. The sequence continues at coordinate 46,042,925 of NC_091626.1, read as the reverse complement.
CCTTATCCCACTAGCCCCCAAGATGGATATAAGCATCTCTCTTCTGTATTCTCCTAGCAAGTTCACTTCTCTAATTTACCAAATGGAAGGGAAAATAATTGCTCAGGATGTCTTCCTTACTGGGTGCTTCTTAACTGCGAAGATCTTGTCTTATTTACCCGGATAACCCCAGTGCCTAGCACAGTGCCTGGCATTTAGTGGACACTCAACAAGTACTTGTTAAATAGATCTGGCAAGGGAAGCCACAAATTTCCCAACTACTCTTTTATGTGCTGAACCAGAGAATACAGTCTTCACAGTAGGGATTGATTCATTGGTATCCCCAGGGCAAGCACAGTATCTATGCAAGGGTGTTTGTTGAATGAGTGAAGAATGAATGAATCAAGAAAGAAAGAAGGAAGATATTTGGCTCTTTTAACACCTAGAAAAAATACTTAAAATGGTCTGTGTTTTAGATAGTTAAGGATTTTGCTTTTGTGTTATCTGTATACATCTCCCAGCAGTGATGTGATAAGTAATAACTTCTTTTACAATCTATTTTTTTGTCTGTTTGCTTTAGGAAAAGTTCAAAATTTTGTTTCTATGTTTCATTTCTAATACAGCTTTAACAATAAAATTCATCTGAAAATTATAGAAAATCAGTGTGTAACTGTAAAAGTTTATCAATCATCAGAGAATACCACTCCTTAACTATTGCAGCTATTAAATAAAACATTAGTGCTTACTGTGTATCAGTCTCTTTTAAGCATTTTAAAAATATTAATGTGCACAACAATTCTATGAGTTAAGTATTATTATTATCTACATTTTGTAGAAGAAGAAACTGAGGCTTAAAGGGTTTAAGTGACTTGCCTAAGGCCACGCTGGTAGTAATTGTGTAAGAGAAACCTAACCTCTTACTTAGTTATAATAGTGGTTAATACTGAGGTCACAGTTAACAGCAGTGGTAAATAGTGAATTCTTTGAAAACATTAGACAGTTCAGTTCAGTTCAGTCGATCAGTCGTGTCCGACTCTTTGCAATCCCATGAACCGCAGCACGCCAGGCCTCCCTGTCCATCACCAACTCCCGGAGTTCACTCACACTCACTTCCATCGAGTCGATGATGCCATCCAGCCATCTCATCCTCTATCGTCCCCTTCTCCTCCTCCCCCAATCTCTCCCAGCATCAGAGCCTTTTCCAATGAATCAACTCTTCGCACGAGGTGGCCAAAGTACTGGAGTTTCAGTTTTAGCATCATTCCTTCCAAAGAACACCCACGGCTGATCTCCTTTAGAATGGACTGGTTGGATCTCCTTGCAGTCCAAGGGACTCTCAAGAGTCTTCTCCAACACCACAGTTCAAAAGCATCAATTCTTTTCGGTGCTCAGCTTTCTTCCCAGTCCAACTCTCACATCCATACATGACTACTGGAAAAGCCATAGCCTTGACTAGACGGACCTTTGTTGGCAAAGTAATGTTTCTGCTTTTGAATATGCTATCTAGGTTGGTCATAACTTTCCTTCCAAGGAGTAAGCGTCTTTCAATTTCACGGCTGCAGTCACCATCTGCAGTGATTTTGGAGCCCCCCAAAATAAAGTCTGACATTGTTTCTACTCTTTCCCCATCTATTTCCCATGAAGTGATGGGACCAGATGCCACAACCTGGATTCAAATCCAGACTCCCGCTGCTCCTGGGATAATTTATTTAACTACACTGTTCATCAGTCTTCTTACCTGTGAAACAGGAGTCATAACAATACTTCAAATGGATTTTATGAAAACTGAGTGTGATAATGCATGTAAAGTGTTTAGTATCTTACCTGGAACACTGCAAGCACTGAATAAATATTAGCCAATGTTATTATACATGCCCTGTAGGCAGAGCAACCTTGGAATCCTACAGAATTGGATTAGAAACTTAATCCAACCTCACACTAAATGTGAGACTTAGGGTAAAAGCACGTGGTATACAATAGGTTTGCAATAAATTTTTGTTCCATTCCATTGCTTTAATTTCCTCATCTATGTGTGTGTGTGTGTATATTATATATATATAAATTCAGATATACCACTTACTATCCAGTTGATATGAAATAACATTTTGCATGAATTTTCATGAATCATAGTTTAGAATGTAGAATTTCATGTTTCAAAATAAAAAGCTAGAGGTACTGAAATTTCAAAGGTAGCTATAGCTTCTGTGATTACTTTAATTTGGAATGCACATATAGTATTCCTTGCGTTCGCACATTATAGAAAGTGCTTTTGTGCCAAGGGATTGCTTTCAAAACTAATCTAAGCTCTCCATGACATGATAAATCATTAATAATATAGACCCAAATCTCAGCATCTGCATAGGCACAGCTGGTCTCCTGTGTCAACAGTCTGCATATGAAAGTGACTCTGCCAAGATATTTCACTTTAATGAAAAATATTTATCATGATAAATCTTAAACCTCAAGATTTTACTGACATAATTCACTTCTATTATTATGTACTATGATAGCATACCACCACAGTTCTGCTTATGTTTGGAATGATAAAAATATGCTTTTTTAGTCATTGTGATTACTCCATCTTAGCATGACTAATTTTGCTGTGCACTCCAAAGGAAGGGGAATGCACCATGCATTTATGGAAATAATAAATCAGTTACTTAGCTAGTTTTGCTAATGACTCCTCAGGTGCCACTGTGTGGAAGGACACTGAGTTCTCAAGACAAATAAGAAGAATCAGGCTTTTCTTTTTCCATCAAGGATGAACAGCAAACAACCTTTAATAATACTAGCACTTTTGAAAACAGGCAAGACGCAGGATGCTATCAACACTTTATCGAAAATCTTTTGAACAAACAGAAGCAAAATAAACTTTGTGAAGGAAAGGTCAAATAAAGAGGTGTTAACTCAGTTTGAGTTGCTTAATTTTATTTATACATACATTGAGGAGGAAAGCTTAGGATACGGGGAGGTCAGCTTATGAGACTCTGTGTAAGTTCCTGACAGCCTTCTCTCCACAAATCTACAGTAACCAAGCCTCTGACCTTGAAGAATTGGGACCAAATAATACCTAATAAATGTTAGAATGTCTTAACCAAGGACAAAGACAACAAAAATAATCAAAAGTGGCAGAGAATTAGAAAATTTCATGTTTCAAAAATATATAACTTTTTACTTTGTTTTTAAAAATAGACCTCCTTTCCTATTATTATTATTATCATTGCTTAAGTCAATGTTAAAATTCCAGTCAACAAAGGGAGAAGAAACTGTGACTAGCCATAATAGTATCACTTAATTCTGACACAGCTCTTGGAGACAGGCATGGTTTAGGAACAAAGAAACCCATCCTTGTTTAAGTTAACCATCTTGTCAGGATTTTTAGCCCCAGTAGATGATGGAGCCTAGAGTCTAACAAGGTCTGTTTGGCTCTCAAGCCTAATTTTCTTTCAAGGACACTATGCTCTGAAAAATAGAGCATAAGTTTAAAAAAAAACATGTCTTGATTTATAAAGGAAATAAAAACATTAAAAAAATCCTCAACTAGATACTCAGAGTAAGGTTAAAATGTGTGCTTCAGTTTCTAATCCTTTACTAGTTTTTGTTTGTCACCTATAAACTAGTGTCAGGGACCCTTTGATGGGGTTTAAAACATAGCTTAAACCTCTATACATTATATGTATTCTATTACCCGTGAAATTCCCCTGGATTGCTTGTAAATAAAGAGAAAACAGACCTGTTTAGCAGCATGTGAATTTATATTAAAATCAACCTTACTGGTTAGGTTACAAATGTTTCAGTTAGTGGTTAAGGCTATATCATCAAAGCTTTGACAAAAGCATCATCATCATGACCCTCTAAGTACGAGAACTTTTCCACGTTGGAGCCACAGAGCCAAGGTATTGCCAGCAGCCACTACTGCCACCTATTGGTTGAAAAAAAGGAATAGGATTCTGGGTAATTCCTGTCTTTCAAAATAAAGGCACACAGTACATTTTTTCCTTTCTTTGTTTCTTTTCGCTTTCTCAGATAGGATGCTTACTATGAGGGGCATTTTGTTAATATTGAATCTATTAAAGTCATTTAAAAATTACACTGCTGATATGCAGGGGAGTGAGCATAGTATGTGTACAGAGGATCAGAAGAAGTTGACATTGTGGGAGAAAAATCAATAGCAAACACTGTCAGTGCTCCACTGTAATTAGAGGAGTTGTCTCAAATCCCCAGTGCCCTATTAGACCGTGATGCAGTGGCAAGGCCCAGCAGCACACAGGAGATATATCTGGGTAACAAGTGTTTAAATCCGGGTCTGGGATATGGTGTGCATTGAGTCAGCAATGGCACAAACTAGGTGACAGGAGGAGAAGGCAATGGCACCCCACTCCAGTACTGTTGCCTGGAAAATCCCATGGACGGAGGGGCCTGGTAGGCTGCAGTCCATGGGGTCGCTAAGAGTAAGACACGACTGAGCGACTTCACTTTCACTTTTCACTTTCATGCACTGGAGAAGGAAATGGCAACCCACTCCAGTGTTCTTGCCTGGAAAATCCCAGGGATGGGGGAGCCTGGTGGGCTACCGTTTCTGGGGTTGCACAGAGTCAGACACGACTGAAGCAACTTAGCAGGTGACAGGAGGTAGTGCTTGCTCCACCAGCCCCAGCTACAGGCGCTTCATTTATGGTCTAGAATGAGGTTAGGAGAAACCTTCAGCTTATCTAGCCTTTGCTTGGTTCCACGGGGTATTCTGCACTCATGTTCTTGTCCCCAGATCTCTCTGGTCTTCGAATCTAGAACCTATCACATGTTGACAGTCAGCAAGTAAAAACAAGGCCTATTTCATTTTTTTAACAGAATTTCTTACCAGGGAGACCCTAGTAGCCAAGTTAGATTTAAACATTATCTGATTCAGTTGACTATGGGCCAGGATGGACTCCTGCATGGCCGTCTTCTAAAAGTGTGAATTGTGATGGATGCTGAACAATTGCTTCAAATGTATTATTAAGGAAAGCTTTAAAAAGGAGTCTCACAGAGTTTTCAATTGTCTGAATTTGTATTTCAATTACAAAGCTAAAATAAGAAACTATTGGCTAAGAGCCTTTCTGGAAAATCTAGAGAGGTCCAGTAGTGCTGTTTTTAATAGTGAGATTTTTAATAGTATCACACATCATTAAGTAAGAATATCTCCATGTTATACTGGTAGTTACATTCAACAGTTGACTCTTCAAATATTATTGCATCTGAATCCATGCATACACATGCTGTGCATGGTGTGTGTGTTTGTATGTGTAGTTTTCCTCCAAGAGTCCCTATTTAAAGGCTTTGTGAGTTCCTTTATTATATTAAAATTTGGGGAATTGTGCTCATAATCTATCCCAATATGTTCTGAATCTCTGGGTCATAATTACAGGATAAACAGAGTCATTTCTCACCACAAATTTTAATTAAGAATTCCAGTTATGCAATTATTTGCTAATGAATAATAACTGCTCATTATCAAAGCATACCATTAAATATGTTTACTCAAAATTATGTTTTATAAAGATAGCTTCCATAGGTCAGTTTCACATTTTTAAGTCATCCACCTAATGCTAAAATAAGAGGAAATGTTTGTCTCTTATTTTATTGAGATAGGTGAGGATTAAGGAAAAAAGATAGTCTATAATTGCTGTAAATAAATTAATTTCATAATAAAGTCTAATTAGTCATGATCTCACCTCTTCATAAATATCAAGATACTGAATTCTGAGATTTATCTTTGTTTAGATCAGTTGGTGATGATACCCAATTGTCCATTCATTGGCTAGGATTTTACCTAGAAAAGGGGTCAGTGGAGGAAATCATTTACCGCACATTTATTTATTGTGCTTTTGAAAAAAATTACCCCAATCTGGGTTACTGATTCATTAAATTTGCTCTTGGTTCTCAAGTGAAAGGAGAACAATCAGTTTGTTTGCTTTTGATTTATTTGCCAACTTTTACGTTGATGAACAAAAAATACAAACAAATGAACAAATAAGAAATCCATTTTGATAACAGGTAGGTGTGCAGCCTATTGAAGGCAGATATTTTAGAAATTTCAGACAAAGTTAACACTTCCAAGTTAAACCGCTAGGAACATACAAAGCCTGAGTTAGACTATCTGCAGAAACGTTTCACCTAAGAGACAGTAAGTTCCAAGGAGAACAGAAATCAGATCAGGGCATCACAAAATCCAATCAAGGTGACAAGGAGATATTTTCCGGAGAAGAACATAAGTGAAGTGGAAGAGGGTAGGATCATCCACTCATTCATCCTTGCAAGCATTCATTTTACCATTTGTTATTAATAGCAGCAATCTGCTTTGTGTAAAGCTCTGTGCAGAGATAAATGAGAAATAACTTGCATTTAGACAGCAACTTCAAGTTTGAAAAGCAGTTTTATCAGTCAGAGTCCTGGCAGGGAACAGATGGCACATTCGACTTGGGTAATTTTAGGAGCCTTTAATAAAGAAATTATTTGCAAAGGTGCAGGGAACCCACAAGGGAGAGTTACTCTGGGGCCTGACTACCCCGAGGACCTGAGCAGCCAGAGAAGGGAGCAATTAGCAGAACCTGGAAACACAGTGGTGATGTGGAGGGGAACCCCTTGCTTAGAGGTCAACTTCTAGAGGCAAGGAGTAGAGGAAGAGGACAGAGAGTGAATCTGGTGGAACCAATGGAAATGCACTACTTAATTTTAGTTTGAGCCTTCAAGAACACTAAGTGGTAGGGATCTTAATTTTGCAAATGAAAAAAACTCAAACAAGGAGATCCATTTATCACAACTTACACAGTACAGCCAGACCTTGAACCTGAGTCTTCTGAATCTAAGTTGGTGCTTATCACAGGGTCTCCGTATCCCCTGCCCTTTGGACTTCCTTATTATACTTATTTCACCATATCACATTACTGACCTGTTTTATCACTTACTAGACTGAGCTTCTGGAGAGAGAGAAGTAGCTCTTTGTATCATTATTGTCTAGAACAGTGATGGGGACTGGAAGCCTGGATGCATTTGGTGAATGGAATGAGTGACAGAGTGTGCATCCTAGCTGGAGAAACAAAATATGCAAGAGGCTAACATCATATGTGGCAGCACGCTGGAGATGCTACATCCAGAAGCAGAGAAAGAGTACTGTAGACAGAAAAAGAAGGCTCGAATAACAGTGTGGTTGTGAAAGACTTAATGATGTGGGATCATATGAGCTGAGCCCAGCACTCTGAGAGACAGGTGTCAAAGGGAGAGGATTATGGCCAAAGTACTGTGGACCTCGAAGACAGCAAAAGTGGAAGTGGGTGGTAGGGGGCATGGTGGAGTTGGGGCATGACTGCTGTTTCTGGAGGCAAAGAAGGAGATGTGAAGGAAAGCGCAGGATAGGATCATTGTATGGTATTTCTGAATTGGCACTTGCTGGAATTTGAAAATTTTACTCAGAGAGTTTAGAAATCATAGGGTTTTGAGGAAAAGGTCATCCTAATCTAGGCTGTACTTTTGCGAGTCAGCTCTCAAGAGAGAAGCACAGCTTGGAGAAACAGGAGGCATCAGAGAAGTCAGGATGCGATTAGGGGTCATGACAGAAGACAACTTCAGTGGTGGAGTCGATAGAAAAGTAGGATTATGTATATGAGTGATGCAGCAGAGTGGGCTGATCTTTGAATGTCAGAGGTGGAGATGTGGGAGATTTTTCCAAGTTTCTCTGTCTTCCTGAATTTAAGAAAAGTTGAAATATTATAAGTGACGGGGATGTAGGAAGTGGAACAGGTTTGCAGGGGGAATAATTAAGTTTAGTTTTGGCTAAGTGGAGCTTAAAGTGCTGGTATGGTGTCCCTGAGGGGATATCCAACAGAAAATTGGAAACTGTTCTTATAATTACAGTTAGTGGACAAGGGAACTCCTACCTTCCAGAGAAACACCAAAATCTAAATGAGCTAAATACTTACAGAGAGTAAGAGGGAATCACCGAATGACTGAAAGCAAAGTGCTAGCTGCCCTGTGTGTCCAGCTGTCTGTGACCCCATGGACTGTAGCCTGCCAGGCTCCTCTGACTATTGGACTTCTTCAGACAGGAGTACTGGACTGGGTAGTCATTGGTTTCTCCAGATCTTCCCGACCCAGGGATCAAACGCAGACTCCTGCATTGCAGGCAGATTCTTTACCATCTGAGCCACCAGGGCAGCCCCTGGCTAACGAATATACTCTGAAGTCACATGTCCTCAGACGCACTGAGGTGAGAAACGTTTACCCTTCCCACCTCTGGACTGTTTCCTCCAACACAGAAACCACACAGTGGAGAATTATGGGGTTATTCCCACTTCTCATTCATGTCTTGCAAACATAGGAAAAATAGATGTGGCAATTCATCATATTTTACCTAGTACCTTTTTGAGCTGACGGTTTGGTGGTATCTTTTCAGCCTGATACTTTTATAAAAAATGCTGATGGATACTTTAAAAACTTTCTGTGAAACTATCCAAAATCATTGTGTTAGGTTTGCTACGGGAACTTCTTTCTTAGTGTCCTTTCTCATCTAATTCTTAGATGAGGAAAAATGTCCACAAATTAGTTTACTTAAACCATCATCACTCCATGTAAAATTAGGCATCTGTAGGCTCTGATTATCAATACTTGCTGCTAAACTCTAAATGAACTTAGAGGAATACAATTCAGTAGTTTCTTCTCTAAATTATCTTGGACAACATGAACATCACCATTTTACTTGATTTGAAATGTTAACATGAAATATAATAGAGAGTGGATCATTTCAGAGTAAGAAATCACATCCTGACAGTTAGGTGATGAAATGCTATAACGATAAAGATTAGATCACTTCCAATTCTCCTTACAAAAGTTCTAGATAAAATAGAATATGACTTTAATTCTTCAAGGACAGTTTTCCTTCTTATTTAGAAAAAGAAAGTTTATGAAAAGTGAATGTGGTAGCCATGATTATTGTCATATTATGTAATGATCACAGTGAGCTTTGAAGTAACAGTATTTTCAAGAAAATTTATACTGTCAAACTTAGAGGATTAGAAAAACAGCCACTTTATTTTTTTCTTATAGTGATTAGTTTTTCATTTATATTATGTAGGTCACTTAAAAATACAGTGTTTTCCTAACATTTAGGGAAGAGAAAGAGGAAGAGAAAAAGGAGAGATGGGCAGAAAAGTAGAGCAAAAGAGTGAAAGAAAAGGAAGACAAATAAAGAATCTAATTAAATTTAATGACACATTTCCAAGAAAAAGTCTTTAGCAACATCTGCAGTTTCAATTTCCAAAATGTAGGTACTTACATAGGCAGGAACTTACTTGTTTTCTTTTTGTTTTATTATTTGCCATTAACAGAAGAAGAAATAAAATAGATATAAGTATTTGTTAATTTCATGCAAACTATTTCAAATTACACAGAATGTCATAGAATGTATGCTTAATTACATAAGCAACCTTTGCATTAAAAACATCACTTTATTGCCCTCTATAAACATTTTATGAATCCATTTAGTTTATGGTTAAATTAAGAGGAAACGAAAGGCAGGGATAAACTACAAAGGATTCTTTCCGTATCGTTTAAACTGACTTCATTAAAACTGTAGTTTAGAGTGATGTATATCTGATCAACACAAGAGTAGAGACGGGACAAAGCTACACTTATATCAGTCAAATGTTGAAAAAGTAGTGTTTGGCTTTTGATGAATATTTAATATGCCAGAGAGCTCTCAAGATTCCACTTTAGCTGTGAGATCTGGGGCAATTTTCACCAGGGACTGAATTGCTGATCTGGCCTCCTGAGCTCCCTCTACCACTTTCTGCCTCTGATATGCCTTAAGTTGGAGAAAGGCAGAAAAACACAACATCCTGTTGCCCAAAAAGTCTCTTCTTATGTGTGCTCCGTCAAAGGAGAGGACTGGAAAAAGGACTCTGGAACTGAGGCAACTCCCACTTTGCGGAAGCAGGTTCCGCTTGGTTTGAGGAGCATGGCTACCATGCAAAGGTTTCTGACTCCTCGCTAATGGCCTTAAGCCTTCAGGGCTTGATGGAAAAAACCAATGTCTTTTCATACTGCAGCAGAGCATCTGGTCCTGATTGGAGTACCTCCTCCCTTGCCTTTTGATCAGCACAAGTCAATGTGGGACAAGGACATAGGACTTTCACAGAAGACTGGCCTTAGGGAGTCCTACAATTCAGAGGGATTGGGAAAAGCAAAGATTGGGAAGCCTGGTGTGATTAACAAGTGATTGTCTGGTTTAAGTGGGAAATGGGGACTTTGCTGGGGGGAGGGAGGTTAAAAAAACAGGGAAGAATGAATTCTAAAACCCTCTGCCAAAGATTATGGAAATCATTAAACCATATATTACTTTATTCAATTATTTTACTACAGTGATTGCAAAGAGCACAGATTTTGTTTTTTTGCTTAGCTTTAGTATCCCAACAATTCCAGGTTTCAGTTTCCTCTTCTGTAATGTTGGTATAATATGTAACATGAGTAGGAGTAAGGAGTAGAGTACTTTGTGAGAATGCATGTAAGTTTTATAGAGTAAAACTGTAAAACTATATATTAAGGTTCAGTTCAGTTCAGTTCAGTCGCTCAGTCGTGTCTGACTCTTTGTGACCCCATGAATCGCAGCACGCCGGCCCTCCCTGTCCATCAACAACTCCCGGAGTTCACCCAGACTCACGTCCATTGAGTCAGTGATGCCATCCAGCCATCTCATCCTCTGGCGTCCCCTTCTCCTCTTGCCCCCAATCCCTCCCAGCATCAGTCTTTTCCAATGAGTCAACTCTTCGCACGAGGCCAAAGTATTGGAGTTTCAGCTTTAGCATCATTCCCTCCAAAGAAATTCCAGGGCTGATCTCCTTCAGAATGGACTGGTTGGATCTCCTTGCAGTTAAGGATTAGGTTATTAAGGTTAGGCATTACTAAAGTCCAAAGACCACCATGGCGGTCATATAGCTCATAGGGTGTTTTGATAAATGTTATGCACCACCCTTCTCTCTTTTCCTTCTCCATCAGTGACCTGTTTCTACAGTGTCTTTCTCTCCTCTCTCATGGACACCATTGCTTTAGTGATCCACTGTTATGTTGTGTCCCATTAGCTCTTCAGAGTATAAAGAGAGTAAAAGAAATTGTCTTCAGCAGTGAGGGCTAGAAAGCAGGCACCATATTTGTATCCCTAGTGCTTAGGCCAGTGTTTGGCTAAATATAAATTTATTGAAAGGACAATTTGAGTGATAACACAGAGATTATTACCAGAAAGGTGAATGTATTCCTACTACTACAGTACACATATTAAAAATTTTAAATACCTCTTGAGTACAGCTCTGAAACAAAACTAGAATAAGATAATTCTCTACCATGGTGAAAATGTAAACTGCTCAAATCAAAATCCAATACGGTTCTTAGTGTTAAAATCCAAGAATTCCTCTTAAAGAAAAAAAAAGCCATGGATATCAGTCATCTATTGCTATGATTTTGAATGTGCTGCCCAAACAATAAATAAAAAAAGTAAAATATAATCATAGATATTAGAAAGAAAGAAGCAAACATGGTAAAATTTATAGAAGGATAAGAGAGTTTAGCAAGATCAATAGTTCATAAAATAATGTAAAAATCATCAGTTTTCCTATAAGCCAAATACCACACAGATATTGCCATGTTTAATGGGAAAATATTGCATTCACAAAGGAAAATCACACATAGGTTACCTGAGGACACACTTGGAGAGAAATGTGCTGGATATATACAAAGAAAACTATCATGTCCTTTTGAGGTGCATAAAGAGAGATGGGTAAATGAAAAATGAGATTTAATTTCTATATAAGAAGTATCAATGTGATAAATATGTCCAAGAGGTGAATTCTTTACCAGTTGAGCCATCAGGGAAGCCCAGGAAAACTGGAGTGGGTAGCCTATCCCTTCTCCAGGGCATCTTCCCGACCCAGGAATTGACTGGGGGTCTCCTGCTTTACGAGTGGATTCTTTACCAGCTGAACTACCAGGAAAGCCTAAATACACTCTGGCTTTCCCGGTGGTGCTGGTGGTGAAGAACCCGTCTGCCAAATAGGAGGCATAAGAGATGTGGGTTCAATCCCTGGGTTGGGAAGATCCTCTGGAAGAGGAAATGGCAACCCATTCCAGTTTTGTTGCCTGGAGAATCCCATGGACAAAGGAGCCTGGTGGGCCACAGTCCATAGGGCAGCACAGAGTTGGATGCGACTGAAGTGGCTTAGGACTAAATATAGTGTGCTGCTGCTGCTAAGTCGCTTCAGTCGTGTCCGACTCTGTGCGACCCCATAGACGGCAGCCCACCAGGCTCCCCCGTCCCTGGGATTCTCCAGGCAAGAATTCTGGAGTGGGTTGCCATTTCCTTCTCCAATGCATGAAAGTGAAAAGTGAAAGTGAAGTCGCTCAGTTGTGTCCAACTCTTAGTGACCCCATGGACTGCAGCCCACCAGTCTCCTCCGTCCATGGGATTTTCCAGGCAAGAGTACTGGAGTGGGGTGCCACTGAATTCCCAGTTGCTTTTTGTGTGTGTGGAGGTACTGAAGACTACTTTAAAGAACGTTTAGAATTACAGTTTCAGACAGAAGATAACTCTTGCTTACTCATGCAAAAATGTGCATATTAAAGCTACAACTAAAACAGTGCTTCAGTGATGCAGGAATAAGCATTCAAGTCAATGGACCAGAGTAGAGTATAGGGATAGACACACATTTTAAAGTACAAATTAAATTCATCTTAATATGCAAATTAAATATAAATATAGTAGCATGTCAAACAACAGCAAAAGGATAAATTATTAAATAACCAAATTAAAAAACTGGCTATCCAATTTGGAAAAAAAGCTGGAATCCTATTTCACACTTGATTGCCTACCTCCAAATAAATTTCTAATGGATCAAATATCTAAACTTTAAAAAGAGTGTAAATAATTGTTTCCACATACCTCAAATAGGGATAAAGTTTCTACATATGACACAAAACCAAAAATCAGAGAAAAAGATTACTTTTTTACTATAAAAATGCATGTTTATATACAGTGGAAAATACAATAAAACCTAAAAATATCACCTGGAAACTGAAAGAACAAAAGGATTATTATTATTATTTTTTTAAATTGAGATATAATTCACAAGTTATAATGTTTATTCTCTTAAAGTATACAATTCAGTGGTTTTTTAGCATATTGACAGAGCTGTGCATTCACCAGCACAGTCTAATTACATCTCATCGGCCCTAAAAGAAACCCTGCACTCATAAGCAGGCATGCCACATCCCTCCTTCCCCGGTCCCTGGTAACTGTGAATCTACTTTCTGTCTTTAGATTTGCCTGTTCTGGACATTTCATGCAAATGGAATCATGCAATATGTGGCCTTTTGTGTCTGGCTCCTTTAACTCAGCACAAAATTTTCAAGGTTCATGGTTCATCCATGTTGTATAACATATCAGTATTTAATTATTTTTATGGCTGAATAATATTCTCTTCTATAGGTATATCAACTTTTGTTTATCTATTCATCAGTTGATGGACGTTTGGGTTATTTTTACTTTTTGGCTATTATGAATAATATTGCTGTGAAAATTCATATATAAGATTTTGCATGGACATATGTTTTCATTTTTCTTGGGTATATAACTAGATGTTGAATTGTTAAGATAACCTTATATTTCATTTTTTGAGGAACTGCCAAACTGTTTTCCACATTGGCTGAATAATATTATATTCCTATCTGCAACATGTGAGAGTTCTTATTTCTCATGTACTCACCAACATGTGCTACTGTCTTTTCTTTTGGGTCACAGCATCTTAGTGGTTGCAAAATAGAATCTCACTGTGGTATTGCTTTGCATTTTTTTAATGACGAAAGATGTGGAATATTTTTTCATGTGTTTATTGGCCATTTGTGTATTTTCTTTGGTGAAATTATTCAAGTTCTTTTGTCCATGTATAAATTGAGTTATTAGCCTTTTTAATTAATGAGGCATAAGGGGTCTTTATATAGTAAGTATGAAAGTCCCTTAAAAGATATATGATTTGCAAACATTTTCTCTCATTCCATGGTTGTCTTTCACTTTCTTGATGGTGTCCTCTGAAGCACAAATGTTTAAAATTTCAGTGAACTCCAACTTACCTATTTTGTATTTCGTTGCTTATGCTGTAGTGTCATATCTAAGAAACCACTCCTAAACCAAGGTCACAAGATATTACTTGTATGTTTTCTTCTAAGATATAATAGTTTTAGCTTTTACACTATGATTCATTTTTGAATTAATTTTTTATGGTATGATGTAGGGGTCTATGTTCATTCTTTTGCAAGTGAAAGGACTAATATTTTTAATATATTAACTATACTTCATTAATAACAAATAAAAATATGCCAATAACAAAAAGGCAAATGATATGAGCAGGTAATTTCAACCAACTGATCTATAAAAGGGGTAACATTTTCATTAGTAATCAAAATGCAAATAAAAATGAGCTATCATTTCTCTTCAATAAGGTTGACATTAATTTAAAAGAATAGAATGTTCAGTATGTATGGAACATAAGCATTCTTGAATGTGTTGATGGGAACAATTTGACACTATATATTTGAACATAAGATATGCTGATCCTTTTAACTATACAGTCCATCTCTGTGAACTACTTCTTTTAAAAAGAATTAGGCAACTGCCCATGGATATACATACATACATATATATATATGTATGTATGTATATATATGTATATATATAAATATACACACACACATACTTCAGTCTGTTTATGATAAAAATAAATTTTAAACAACCTAAAGTATCTATTAATGGGAGAATATTTAAATTCGGGTTGTATTCAGTCACTGGAACACTATACAACTATTAAAGTGATAAAACATGTTACTATTTTGTGCATATAAATACATCTACTATATACTAATATATAAAGATAAGCTGTAGAATCTCTTATTTTATATGCTTTCATTTTTGAAAAACAAAGCCAAAATGAGGAGAGTGTCTGGGTATAAATCAAAATGTTAAAATTCCTAAGTTTTTAAAACGTAATTTTCTTTCTTTATGTAAGAAAGGAACTTACTTTCTTCTATGTACTTCTATGTACTATCTTCACTTCTATGTACTATCAGAATTTTTCTTCTTTTATTGAATAGGGATTAATTTTATTAGCAACAAAAGCTTCATCTTGATTAAGAAAACCTAAAGCCTTGTAAAACTTTTCGGTATGTTCTCACATAATGATACACACATAAACCCACTCCATCTTCCCTCCTCTCCAAAATGATAGAAAGAAAACTGGGCCAGTTATTCTTATCTCTATTACGGATTTGGATATTTCATGAAGAGTCTTTTGTGCCAGGTGTGTCTATATTATTGTGGGCTTCCCAGGTGGCATTAGTGGTAAAGAACACACTTACAAATGCAAGAGACACAGGTTTAATCCCTGGGTTGGGAAGATACTCTGGAGAAGGAAATGGCAACTCACTCCAGTATTCTTGCCTGGAGAAACCCGTGCACAGAGGAGCCTGGCGGGCTATAGTCCACGGGGTCAGAAAGAGTCGGATGCGACTTAGTACACGCATGCACACACATCTATATTACTGTATTAATTTTCTACTTTCTTTCATGAAACTACAAGTTCAAAGAGTAAAAGCCATCTTACAGGAAGTTTCTGGAAGTTGTCAGAAAGGGAGCTGTTTCATGATGGGCTCTTTTCTCTTTTCCATAAACACAGTGATGTACATGAACATTTGCATAGCAGACCAAATATGTGTTGTTATCGAGTATAAGTTACAGCAGTAGTTAATGACATAAATTCAAATACGCAAATGCAAACCTTTATATTTACTTTAAATAGCAAAATTGTATTTCTGTTCCTATAAAAATAGCATGAAAATATTTTTATTGATTACACAAAAGGCTCTGAAGCACTATAAAATGAACATATAGCCTATAAAAACTACAATACATCAGGTTATAAATTACAGTTAGCTAAAGCTAATGGGCTAACTAGAGTAAACATTAAGCACTTAACAATATGTACACCTGCTGTAGAATTTATAAATTCTTTTAGGGTATTATTTCAACAGATTGTGTCTTTTTCAAAAATGTTAATGCAAATATGAAATAAGAACATTTTACTCTTAATTCATACAGCCGTATTCAAAATCGTCCCATCTGTCCTTTTCCTTAAACATACACACACATTGCACCATAGTCATTTTGGGGAAGCACTGACAAACATTCTGCTATAAGAAGGTGATTGGAAAGTAGGAATATCTTGAATTGGGTATTCTTGTTTTTCCAATATTGGCTTTGCTCTCCTAAATATTTCCCTTCCTTTCCTACTGAGTTGACAGTAGATGTAAGAGGGTAACTTAAGCAACATGTGTAGGCATAGCTTAAGAGACAGCCACTACTCTCTGTTGCTGCTAACTTATGTTTCCAGGATTCAGTTTGCTGATATGTTAATAAAAAGAGTGCCAAGTGTTTCAGGTCTTTTTAGAGGTAATTTGGTGTAGTGGAAAGAGCACTGCATAGAGACAGATAAAGCTGGGTTTATATTCCAATTCCTTGGAAAAGTCTGATATGGGAAATGTTACTTTACCTCAGTGAATTTTAATGTTCTCATGTATAAAACAGGAAGAATGCCAAACCTCATAGGGTTGTTAAAGACTTAATGATATCACATTGGTCAAGCCCTTAGCATAGCACTTGGCACACAGCAGATATCCAATAATTACTGGGTCTCATATTCTTTTACCTAAATCCTATTGAGGTAGAAGATAGATGGGCTCCTGGACTGGACAACTGGTGCTTTTAAAGTGGAGTAAATTTGAAGTTTTGTTCAACCCCAGACACTCCAAAGACAAAGCTAGTGACAGAAGCTGAGTTCTGCCGAAATAAAATGATAAGATGACCACTCCCGAGGTCAAGGAAAACTTTCCTATATGCACATATGCATGAAGGCTCCTTGGGGTCAAAAGGGAGGGGGCTCCACTCTATAGTAAGTGTGGATATACCCCCACAGGCCTTTGCAGTGACATCCATCCTAGCAATAAGTTGCTCCTGCATGTTGGGGAGGGTCCTAGTACAGGTCAAGTGTGGGAAAAGTAATGAGATAATTGGTCAAATGGAAACAAAGAGCCAGAAGGACTGTCTTACATAAGTGATTTAAGTCATCTCTTTACTGTGCTCTTCCTCATTAGGAAGGATGCCCACACCCTTTCTGAGTGTGTAGTTCTACCTAGTTTCAGTCTTCAATCAGATCAGATCAGATCAGTCGCTCAGTCGTGTCCGACTCTTTGCGACCCCATGAATCGCAGCACTCCAGGCCTCCCTGTCCATCACCAACTCCCGGAGTTCACTGAGACTCACGTCCATCAAGTCAGTGATGCCATCCAGCCATCTCATCCTCTGTCATCCCCTTCTCCTCTTGTCCCCAATCCCTCCCAGCATCAGAGTCTTTTCCAATGAGTCAACTCTTCGACAAACGAACTATTTCTCTGTGTGCTCTCCCATATGCTGTGCTATAGCTCTAATAATGAACTTTGTACTTGGTTTTACACTTTTTGCCTCCTTGAAACATTTTCACTTTCAAACGGGGTAAGAACCAGGGAACCTTGCTTCTAGCCTCTAGCCCCTGACGGACTAGCGGGTAGGTTCAATTCTTAGGCAGGAAACTAGTACGATGTCTCTTCAGGACAGCTCAATGCTTTCTCTGAGATCATTATGATTATGTAGAGATTAACTTCAAGATAAAATCTAAGTAGCCATTGAATAGTGGGTTTTAACATGTTTATTTATTTATTTTTGCCTGTGCTGGGTCTTTGTTGCTGCAGGTGGGCTTTCTCTAGTTGCAGCGAGTGGAGGCTGCTCCCTAGTTGCAGTGCATGGACTTCTCGTTGCCGCGGCTTCTCTTTGGAGCGCAGACTCAAGGCCTGCTGGCTTCAGTAGTTGCAGCTCACGGGCTCCAGAGGGTGGACTTGGCAGCTATGGCACATGGGCCTAGCTGCCCCATGGCATGTGGGATTGTCCAGGACCAGGGCCCAAACCCATGACCCCTGCATTGGCAGGTGAATTCTTAATCACTGGACCTCAAGGGAAGTCCTGAATAGTGCTGAATTAAAGGAGGAGTGAAATAAGGGCCTTCAAAAGGCTGGCATAGGCTTACCCTTCTCATCATGTCTGACCTGGGCACAGGGTAGATGTTCAATAAATTATATAGATAACTGACAAAAAAGCAATTTACTAATTATATATTTTTCATGTTTTCCCTCTTTCATAATCATAGTAACTTCCCTTATAACTGCCTTTGCTCTCACAGCCATTTTTAAACTTTATTGAATGATATGATGGACAAAGCTACTACTGTGAGGGTGGTAGGCCTGGAAAATCATACTACTAGGGACCTAGTTAGCCTCTAGTTCTTGGTGGACAAGTAAGTGTTATGCATTATGCCAACTCTGATAGTGACTGCATGGGATGCTGCCCTGGCAAAGATGCTATGGCTGCAGAAGAAAGCATGGGGAAAGAGGACTATGATTGATTAGTTATGCCTGCCATGGGTGCAGCAAGAAGGACTGGAAGCCTGTGTGCCATGTATTTCTATTTCACACGTGTGAATCAGCTAAACCAGAGGAACAACTAAAGGAAGAGAGAAAGTAACAGGTAATTTACAGACTGGAAGAGAATAATCAAGTTTATAAATGTTTCTCATTTAGTAGATTCACTTTTTAGGTTCCATCCACATCAAAAAAATCTTCATTTCTCTCTTGAGAAGTTTTCCTTGGTAGGAGGATTTTAATAGCCATGCCTTAAGGAAGTCTTAAGAAAGTTTTATTTTTATTGCTAGAGGTTTTAAAGTAGAAGCAAAAAGCATTTATAAAATTTTGTTCTTGCCATCAGAGAGTTTGATCATTTTGCCTGTTAAAAAATACTTCAGCTTACTCTGGCCCTTTTTTTCTCATTTTCTCATCGCTTCCATTGGTTACATAAATACAAAGGCAAAACATCTTGCACAGCTTGCTTTTAACTGTTTATTGCTCATTCCCCCACTTCATCATAAGCACTGTCCAAATATTAAATTTCATGGATTATGCAAAAATATGTAATTCCAAAGGGATCTCACCAAACCCATGGTTTAATAATAAGTGGTAGTTATTCTGAGGGGAAATGAAAAGTGCGCATAGTTTCTCCATGCGTATGTTAAAGGTCAAGTGATTTTTGATAGAATAGACTAAAACCTGAATGGATTCTAGACTATCTTTGACTAAGCTTGCTGTTTCACTTATGGGAAAACTGAGGCTCCGGGAAGTTACTGATCTTTGGGCTTTAGTGAGTGAGGGAAGCCCCATGTTGAAATAGAATCCAAGTTTCTTGGCACTCAGTCATAGCATCTGCTACCAAACAGGGCTGCCCCTAAACAGGGCTGTGTCTGAAATAAGATGATAAGTATATGCAGTAAGATGCTGGGAGGCTTATCTAAAGGAAAGGGTAGGTAGGTTGAAGTGGAAAAATGAGAAAGGTTTAATTATTGTTACACATAAAATTAGATTAATTAGAATAAATCTCAAGTCAGCAAACTTCTCGATATAGGAAAAAAGATTTTGAAAGAGACTGAGGAATACTTGAACAGTGATGGGCTAAAGGGATTTTGGAGCCTGAATTCTAACAAGTATAATTTATTGGATTATTATCTGAAAATAAGTAAAAATAGGATCAACCTTGGAATCAATCAACCAATGGGACAGATTGCCACAACCTTTGCCAGTGGGAAAGAAAAGGCAAGAGGTTAGCTAGGACAACAAGCCATCACTGTGGGCTCTCTGGGTGTCCTGGGAAGTTCTTTCAGAGAGTTCAGAGGGGAAGGCGAGGCAGGATTCACTCTTTCTAGGAGAGCAGGATACTTCCGTGTACAGTCATGGACTTCCTGTGGTTCTCGGCTCTGGCAGCAAGGAGAGATACCCTCAGGTCCCTACGTTCTGTCCTCTTGTGTCCAGCCAATTCACAGACATGCCTTGCCCTTACCCTTCCTGCACAAGAGAAGTGCTACCGACACACCCTGCATGCGTGCTCATGCTCAGTCATGTCTGACTCTTTGTGACCCCAGGGACTGTAGCTCGCCAGACTCCTCTGTCCATGGAATTTTCCAGGCTAGAATCTGGAATGGGTTGCCACTTCCTTCTCCAGGGGATCTTCCTCACTCAGGAATCGAACCCATGTCTCTTGAGTCTCCTGCATTGGCAGGCGGATTCTTTACCATTTCTACCAGGGAATCCCTTCCTGACACACTCTAGCATGTTCTTTAAAACCTGGGTGTGGTGTGAGAGTGAAGAGAACCAGGAAATATATCTTTTTTCTATTTGGTAATTAGATAATTTTATAAAATTTACTAGACACTTTGAAGTGACAAGCACACCATCACATAGTAATAGGAGCCTGGGTAGTATTAACAAGGTGATAATGGTGATTATGATGATGATAATAATAATAATAGCAGTTTCCATGGATTGAGTCCCTATTGTGTCAAGTGCTTAAATAGATACTTTACAAATGTGAGTGTTTATAGCAAATCCATGAGAGAGGCATTATTATCATCATTACTGTATGAATATCCATGAAATGTGCAGGCCATCCCTAGAGCAGTGGTTCTCATGCCGGGTCTATCACTACTCGTGCGACTCAGAGAAAATAACCAAACCCTTGGAGTCTCAGTGTCTTAGGTGCAAAATGAGAGTATTAATTCCCACATGGTAAGGCTGGGGGTGAAGTGCTTTTGACAGTGCTTGGCCTCCAAGAAGCTGCAGAGCAGATGTCAGATCCTTAGCAGGCCTCCGTCCTTTCTCTTCATCTTGGCAGCAAGAGAAGTCACTAGGAGCTTCTGCCAAGTTTTTCTCACCACAGAGAACCCCTCTGGCTCCCCCTTCCCTCCCCTACTTCTAAAAATAGAAATGGAGAGCTGCAGTCCCTGAGAGCAACATCCCAGAGAGCAGTGTGTTGTTCAGGCTGAGAGAAACCGCTGGAAGTCCTTTCTCCCTCCTGAACTGAACAAGTGGGCTCGTTGCTCTGGAGATGTTCAGAAATTCAGTGCCAGGTCAGGCAACTTTGACTCTGGGGCTGGGTGGAGATGGTAGAACTTCCAACCAATACCTGGAATATATAATGCAACCTGGTAGATTCGAAGGCTAGGTCATCTAAAGAGACTCTGGACTGAAAACAAGAGTTTAAGTCCCTAATAAAAGCCTTGGAAAAGTACAGTTTAGATCACCCTCTTAATCCATCATCAACTGACATCAAGGAAGCACATTGGAGGTGAGAAAACTTATGCTAAAGAAAAATACATTTCCTAGTAGGTAGAGAAGAGAATAAAACATCGTAGATACACATGCACACTTGAAAAAATGTAAATATGGGGCTTTCCTGGTAGTTCAGATGGTTACGAATCTGCCTGCAATGCTGGAGACCCAGGTTCAATCCCTGGGTCAGGATGATACCCTGGAGAAGGGAATGGCAACCCACTCCAGTATTCTTGCCTGGAGAATCCCATGGACAGAGGCGCCTGGCACTCTACTGAATACCTAACACTTTTACTTGTAAATATGTATATGCTCTCTTCTGCAACAAATGTTTGCAAGTGCTTGCTAAAACTACCAATGACTTGATCCTAATAATATATTACTGAAACTTGTGCTTACTGGATATACTGATGGCATAGTGGGTTACAAAAATGTCAGTTTACTTTATCACAGATCAATAACTCATTACAGGCTCTAAAATATACAAAAATCCAATATGAATCAACTTTCTGTCACATACAGACATTCAAATCCCACACCAATATGGACTTTCACTCATGTGACTTCAGTTTTTTCTTCCTGTACTAGTTTTGGGGATTAAAATACATTATATATTTTCTTAGATATAAAAATAATAAATGTTACGTTAAGATTTTACATTTGGAAAATTTGACAGTTGAAGGGACGGCATCAGATGATAAGAATTAAGAACTTCATTTAACAAGATCTACAAATCTTCGTGTGTGTGTGTCTGTGCACATGTGTGTACATGACTTCTCTTCCTAGTTAGAGATTATCTGGGTTTCCAAATTCAAGTGAGGGAATCTCTTCTAGCTGCTTTTAGCTGAGACTATTCATGGAACCTTGCAAGGGAATCAGTTCAGTTCAGTTCAGTTGCTCTGTCGTGTCCGACTCTTTTCGACCCCATGAATCGCAGCACACCAGGCCTCCCTGTCCATTACCAACTCCTGGAGTTCACTCAGACTCATGTGCATCGAGTCAGTGATGCCATCCAGCCATCTCATCCTGTGTCGCCCCCTTCTCCTCCTGCCCCCAGTCCCTCCCAGCATCAGAGTCTTTTCCAATGAGTCAACTCTTCGCATCAGGTGGCCAAAGTACCGGAGTTTCAGCTTTAGCATCATTCCCTCCAAAGAAATCCCAGGGCTGATCTCCTTCAGAATGGACTGGTTGGATCTCCTTGCAGTCCGAGGGACTCTCAAGAGTCTTCTCCAACACCACAGTTCAAAAGCATTTCGGCAAGGGAATAAAGATGCCTAAACTGTCTCTACATTTTTAAACCCCATAATCTACTAGGGCCTGAAATAAGGCTTTGCTGAAAGGAGCATAGTTTACATGGCTATGATCGCATGGTTCTTAAAGGCAAAGGGGAAAAGGAACACATTACTTTTATTTTTTTTCTTTTCTCAATTTTAAAAAGTAGAATTGGATTTGGCCTTGGTATCACAAACCAGCTTGAGTCCACAGAAGTCTAATTTACATCTGGACTCAAGATGAGGGACTTCCTTGAGAACAGCCACCAAACAAGCACTGACCACCAGTGGCAAGGCAATTTGCCTGTATGCGTATATGCGGAACTTAGGTTTTAAGCCCTGGGGGCAATGTGTCAGGCGCTATGTTGCCATTTAATGAATAAATAATCTCCATCAATACTAACTTAATTTTTGCCTAAGGCAATGCCCTGCTCAAAAGCCGGTCATGATTGGAGTTCTGGATCCTCTCTCTATAACTGGCAAACTTCACGATCTCAGTAACTGCAACACAGACTCTAATTAGCTACAGATGTATTTTAATTACCAACCTTCTCTGCCATGACTTTTCATCTTTGTCACTTTCATATAAAAATGATTCTGATGTAAGAAAAGCTGCTGTCTTCTTCCTGTGCCCTGCTGCAAACAATAACTTGCAGCTCACTGACCACGACAGACACATGCGCTGATCTTTGCACAGCTGTGTTGTTTGTATTCACGTGAGCCTAGGAAAAATATCGCCATTTGTTATCAGGTGAGGGAATGCACAGCTCAGCTACAGGCATGCAAACCTCAGTATGGAGATCGATGGCCCAAAGAAGGAGGCCTAGGTTTCTGCCAAGCAGCCCTCGATTTAGCTGGAGAGGGACATGTGAGGGGGGCGGGGGAGATTTTTTCCTGGAAGTCTGCTTATTTTGCAATCATTGTTGCTGTTGTTTAGTCACTAAGTCATGGCTGATTCTTTTGTGAATCCATGGACAGTAGACTGCCAGGCTCCTCTGTCCATGGGATTCCCCAGACAAGAATACTGGAGTGGGTTACCATTCCCTCCTCCAGGGGATCTTCCTGAATTAAGGACTGAACCTGAGTCTCTTGCATTGGCAGGCGGATTCTTTACCATCTAAACCACTAGGGAAGCCCATTCACAATTAAGAATGGGTAAAAAACTCTCTTCTCTATGGTTTGGTGAGTTGGAGGTAAAGAGAAAAAGTCTCAAGTTCTTAAGCTGGGATCTTTTGACCCTGAGACATCCATGGAACAGATAGGTAGATTGTTCATTATCTGATATTAAACACAAAGTTTTGTGCATATATACATTTTTGTTGGTGGAAAACTTGAATGATTTTTCCGATTCTCATGAGCTACCACCATGCAAAATATCAAAGGACTGGACCAGTCCTTTGCAATGTGAGTATGCATCAGCATCATCTGGAGGTCTCATTAAAACACCGATTCCTGAAACCCAACTCCAGGAGTTTCTGACCCAGTAGGTCTGATGTGTAGCCTGAGACTCTATTTCTAACAGTTTCCCGAGTGGCTCTCATGCTGCTGGCCTGGGTGCCACACTTTGCGCTGCATGGAATTAACTCGAGCTTTCTAAACCTATGTGCATATGGGGATCATTTCGGGAACTTTTTAAAAGCACCAGATCCCAGACTCTGCTCCAAGACATACTATTTCAATTGGCCTGGGGTGCCCAGGAAGTCAAATTTTCTTTCAAAACTCTCCAAGTGACTCTAATAATGTTCAGGCATAACCGAGAATCACTGCGTTAGAGCAACAGGGGGGTCCTGGTGATGGTGGGGGTAGGGAATGTACTTGAGATAGAAGACCTATTTCACTTTCAATGATTTCTCCCTCTCATTTTTCTTCTATCCCAGGTGATAAACAATTGCATTAGTTTTCTAGTAGTGCTGTGACAAAGTACTACAGATTGGGAGCTTAAACAATAGCAATTTATCGTCTCAAAATTCTGGAGCCCAGAAGTCCGAAATCAAGGTGTTGTCAGGGGTAGTTCCTTCTGAGGGCTGTGAGAGAGGGATCTGTTCCAAGTCTCTCTCCTTGGCTTGTAGGTGGCAGTGTTCTCCTTATGTCTAATCACACTGCCTTCCCTCTGTGCCCATCTCTGTCTCCAAATGTCTCTCTATAAGGATGCCAGTTGGATTAGGGCTTCCCTGGTGGCTCGGTGGTAGAGAATCCGCCTGCCAATGCAAGAGACACAGGTTTGATCCCTGGGTTGGGAAGATCCCCTGGAGGATATGGCAACCCACTCCGATATCTTTGGCTGGGAAATCCCATGGACAGAGGAGCCTGGCGGGGTATAGTCCATGGAGTCACAAAAGAATCAGACACAACTTGCATGTAAAACAACAACGTATTGGGTTAGAGCCCACCCAAAAGGACCTCATTTTAACTTGATTGCCTCTATAAAGACCTATCTATCTCTAAATAGGTCAAATTCTAAGGTCCTGGGGATTATGACTTCAACAGATGAATTTGGCTGGTGGTGGGGGTTTGAATACAATTCAGTCCACACAACACTAATACTGTTCTTTATAAGATGGCAAATATTCTCAGGAGGGAAACTCTTATAGCAAAATTTCCATTCAAATCAAAGCTTTTTATAATTGTAGAAAATCAATCATTTGTAAATATCGTCTTCTTTGTCAATGATTGCAGACTGCACTTTTCATAAGATGTTTTTGAAGCAGAGCAGTGAGATACCAGAATGAGGTCTCAGGGTCATTGCTACATAATGAGAAAAGAGATGGTCATTAGTATGCATTGTGATGGTCACATCTGCAACCAGACCCCAAGAAAACTGAAACACCCTTTCCAGCTCAGCCAGCCAAGAATTTTCTGACAGGTTTACATGACTCTGCTTTCCTCTGAGCATTGGAGAGTCAGGTATAATGTGTTTTTAATGTAACGTGACAATATTTAAAGAGCTAGACAACCTTGTTTTCACAGCTTAACTCTCTGTGCTGAAGGAATGCTGCTTGTAGCATGCCTAGGGAATTTTTTAAGCAGAAGAAATGCGTGTAATCAGCAAGTGGACCTAGGCAAGATCATTACTAGGGCAGCAGAATGGTGGTTGGCATGGAAGACACAGGAAAGCAGAGATGGTAAGTGGGTGTACATTCAATATTTTTATACGTTCACAGTGGAGGAAGGAAAACTCCTTGGAGTAAATAACACTTTCATTTATGAGCAGAATTAAGGTAAGGACTGGGTGGGGTGAAAAACTCATTTCTAACACCACCCGTAACTTAGATAAATGCCTAAAGCTGAACAGAACTCTAAACAGTCATTAACTAAGAGGAAAAAAATATGTGAATAAGTTTTCTGAAGAGTTGGGCTATTTTAGTGCAGTGCAGTCAGTTAGTTCAGTTGCTCAGTTGTGACCAACTCTTTGCAACCTCATGGACTGCAGCACTCCAGGCTTCCCTGTCCATCACCATCTCCCAGAGCTTGCTCAAACTCATGTCCATCGAGTCAGTAATGCCATCCAACCATCTCATCCTCTGTTGTCCCCTTCTCTTGCCTTAAATCTTCCCCAGCATCAGGGTCTTTTCCAATGAGTCACTTCTTTGCATAAGGTAGACAAAGTATTGAAGCTTCAGCTTCAGCATCAGTCCTTCCAATGAACACCCAGAACCGATTTCCTTTAGGATGGACTGGTTTTATCTCCACACAGTCCAGTGGACTTTCAAGAGTCTTCTCCAACACCACAGTTCAAAAGTATCAATTCTTTGGCACTCAGCTTTTAGTACAGGTAGCTGTTAAACTCTTCACTGTGTTCCAGTCAATTTGGCCATCTTTCTTTTTTTTACAAACATCCCAAGCATCTTAAGAGTTTTTGCCTTTTCTGTTCTGTCTACTAGAAATGCTTTTCCCTGTCTCTTTGCACAGAGAAATTGTGCTATCCTTTGTGCTTCACAGTAAATGTCAGCTCCTGAATGATGTTTTTTTTTTTTTTTTTTTTTTTTTACCATTCCATCAACATGTGTTCCCTCTCCCAGTTTTCTAAGAGTTTCACATTTTATATGTTTTCCATTTGTTTACTGGCTTTTCTTTCACTAGAGAGTAAGTCCCATGAAGGCAAGGACTGTATGACCTGCACCTAGCCTCTGGTGGGCACTCAATATAAATTTTTCTGAGTGAATGAGTGAACAAACCAGGCTAATAAAGGTTTCATGAAAATGGACAGCTGACCAACGTTCATGACATCCACCCGTCTCCTATCAGACGTGGTTAATACTTTTTATTAAGTACCTATTGTGGGCACAGCCCTACATGGGAACCTTGAATTTATGTTGTCTAATATTCAAATCAATCCTGCAAGAAAGATCTTATTATCACTATGTTGTAGATGAGAAGGTTAATAACTTGTCCAAAACCACAGATCTGTGATTCAAACCGAGGATGATCTGACACATCATTCTCCTTTTATCACGAGAGTAACAACTGCTTCTGAACTCAATGTATTACCCTGCAACTTCAGACAAACGCATCAGTGACAGTGACAGGGACAGAGTGAGTGTTTATGCTGCCTACCACCTTCAGTAAATATAGATACAGATGAGAAAAAGTATGCTTCAGCGTCTCTGTCTTCTGTTTATTTCAAGCACCCTGAGTTGCACAGTGTTTACTATGACGGGTTACATAGGTTTTGAGTGTTGTCTTGAAAGTCTAGCTTTAAAAAATAACAGTTCAAATGGAAAAACAGTAACTTCTACATTGGAGAAACCTGGGAGATACCACTTGAACCAAGAGATCAAAGTTAATAGCCTCAGTAATAAGACATATTAACTTCAAGCACTTTCTGATAGGATGTTCTGAGAGGGGCTCAATATTGTTTCATTGGAATTTTTGGGAAAAAATGCATAACCTCAATTCAATCAAGAGAAAACATAGCTAACTTCAAATCTGAGGTGAATTCTAACAAATAACTAGTCAGTACTCTTCAAAAGTGGCCTGTAGGCATGAAGAACAGTCTCAGATTACAGGAGACCAAAGAAGATCAAGGCAGACCCTGGACTGCCTGATGAACCTGAAGAAGGACATTAGAGGAATAACTGATGAAATTCAAATAAGTCTACAGAGTAGTTACTGAAATAAAGTACCAGTGTCGATTTCTGGGTTTGGATTATGGATTATTTGTTCCATGGTTATGTAACATGAAGAGGGAAATTGGATGAAGGGTATAATAGAGCTCTGTGTATATTTTTGTAACTTTTTAAAGTTCAAAATTATTATGAAATGAAATGTTAAGAAACAGCATCATTTCTCCAAAAAAAAAAAAAAAAAAAGTTCCAATTTTTAAAAACTAACTCTGAAACAAAAATCTACAGAGGATGTTTGGAACAAAGTTTGCTTATGATTTGGGAATTCTAAGTTTGGTGCCACTGGGACCCACTCTGCAGTGCCAAAATCTGTTGAGTGGATTTTGAAGGTATAACATGTTAATGCTTTGTTATTACTGTGCCTCCTGGTGGAGGAATCAAAAGAAACAACTTGTGGAGTCTAGAGGGTATCTGTACACACGTGAATGGAAATGGATAGTCTTTGACCCCCCTACTCCCATCCCACCCCCACCATTCTTGGGAAAATGAGGAATTCCTTGTGGAGAATGTGGATAAAGCCTGAAATCAAGCTAGGAAGTGGGTGCTGTCTATGTAACAACTATAGCATTTCTAACATCTGCAGTTCTTCTTCTTGCCATCTATCATGAAAGACTGATTCATTCAGTTGCCACTCCTTCCCTTTCTGCACCATACACAGTCAGCTTGAAACAGATCAAGAACAGATCCACAATCATTTAACTATGGGCCAGGCGCTGGAAACAGTGACTTCAAATCCACAAGGGAGAACTGCCTAGGTTTTGAAGCTTCTGAGCTTTGCAGTAGATTCAAGTTGTTTCCTATTGTAGCTGGTCTATAACTCATAAATGGGCAAAACGCCATGCGTGCAGATGGGCAGCACAGGGTGTAACTGATGGAGGGAGCCGGCGCCTCTGTCTATATGACAGTAACACTCCACTTAATAGCGGAATGGAGGCATATGGCCGTGGAGGAGCTTTTAACAGCAGAACCAGCCTGCCCAGGCAGTATGTTTCAGGGAAACACTTTGCTCTAAATCCCTGCTTTCCCCGCCCCACAGCAAATCTCCTGCTGCCCAGGAAACCCCCGAGGAGCTGTGAACAGAAAAGAAATGATGAGCAGATTCATGCATACAGAGAAGCTGTGTGCCCCAGCAAGCTCATGTCATCAGACACCGTGGAAGCTGAAGCTTTGAGGAGAGGCCTGCCAAGGAGATGGGGCAGGATGGAGTCAGGACCTTGCTCTGAAATATGCAGTCAGCCTACTTCCCAAATAAGTTGGCAGAGTGGCTGTGGGTTGGTGGTGGGGCCAGAGAAATTAGGCTTTGTAGAGGCCATATCCCCCGCCTTTGCTAGAGCTTTTGTGTTGACGGGGGTTCTTCATTGAAGGCTCTTCATTTTATTCATGCCCAGGGCAAGCCTTTACATTGGAATATTAGGGAAAAGACACTAAGGAAAGCAATCCAGCCATCTGTTTACCTTCTAATGTTCTTTCCAATCACCACACTGAACTAGAAGCTGACTTTATAAGGCCAGAATCCCCACTCTAAGATATAACCAAATGGCTAAGCCTTTTTGTGACCAAATTCTCTGGGAGTTGCCATCTGATTGGTATAATTTTACATCCTCATTCAGGAAGGAACCAAACCAATTTTTACCATGGGATTCAGTCACATGCTGTCTGAGACTGCCTTCCTAGAGAAATGTTCAAGTTTTCAGCCTTTTCTGAACAGGTCAGCAGGGCCTGAAGATATTCCAACTATCCATATAAAGATGATATGCAAAGGGGTGACTAAAATTAGAAGCATACTTAAAAAAATCTGAATATAAGTGTAACTGTTGAGGATGATGAATGTGAACATATATCATCCATCTACCTTGCAATGTCAAGTCTAAGCTGATATTTGCCATCATATTGGAACCCTTCCTTTTCCTTTTCCTGGCTGGGTTTTTGAGCAGTATTAAATCTATTAAAATATTTGAATCAACTGTCATGATTCAAAATGGCTTATCTATGACTCAATCAGTTTATACCATTTTTGCCAATGTGCACAATCAGCCAAGACTCATTTCCTTTGCCTCCCCAGAAGTCCTCTTTTTTAAGTCCTTTCATCTCACCAACACACGTGTGTGATAAACCTGAATAACTGAAGGGTACTGCTTACATACGGGGGCTTCCCAGGGGGCTCGGTGGTAAAGAATCCATCTGCCAATGCAGGAGATGTATGAGACGTGGGTTTGATGCCTGGGTCTGGAAGATCCCCTAGAGAAGGAAATGGCAACCCACTCCAATATTCTTTCCTGGAGAATCCCATGGACAGAGGAGCCTGGCAAGCAATAGTCCATGGAATTGCAAAGAGTTCAACTGAGCGACTGAGCACACACTCATTAGTTACATATGGAAGCACATTAAAGGTTGTTAACCTACTCATCTACCTGATCTTGTCATTCTAGCCACAAAGTCCTTTCCAGGTCCTCACTGAACTGACGTTTAAATGTCCCCAGTGACAAGGAGTGTACTATCTCCATGACTTTAATGAATAATTGTGGAAAAAATGAACATTTTTACTGATATTATTTTTATCATTATATTAAAATCATTTTAATTCAGCTTCTATATGACTGCATTTCTAATATTTGAAGAATCATATTTTATTTAGACTGAACATTCATGCTTGCTTCTTATTCTTATAAGTAATTCTTATGTTTTAGCTTGGTTTTCCATCTCTTCATCACCACCACCTCTTCTGAATCTGCTTGTAGTGTGGTACCCACCAGTTAACATGATGCTCAGCATGGCCTGATCACCCCCAAGAAGAACAGAGCTCTCCACTGTCTTATTTTGGAGCCAAATGGTGCATTTATGCATCCTATCGTTACTTCACATTTGCTAGCCACATTGTGTTCTTGACTCTGTGAACTTAGTGAATGTATAGTCAAGCCCTATTTCCTATATATTCTATCTCTAATACTCTGGCCTCATTAAACCAATAGTTTTAGTCATCATGTATATGTTGACTCTCATAGACATAGCTCAGTCAATGAACTTGGACTCATTCATGAGCTCCAGATTCTTATGTCCCACTGTACTTTGGTCATCTCTACTGGGATGGCCCATAAATTCCACATGACTCAAATTTCAGTCATTATTTTCTTAAACTGCTTAAACCGCTGTCCCTCTAGTATTTTCATCTCACCGAATAGCATAAGCATACACACTCAAGCTGGAAATGTCAGAATCATCAATGAGTTTCCCCACCACCTCATATCTCATATTCAGTAACTTGGCAAAGACATCCAATTGCTTCAACCTAAGACATGTCTTCTCTCTGTTCCTACTGGTCATCAGACTCTTCTGCCTGGATTTCTCCTACAGTTGTCGATCTTCCACATGCTTCCAGGTTGATACTTCCAAGACTCCTATCTGATCATATTACTGTCTTGCTTAAAACTGTTCAGTGTGCTCCCACTGCTTTTTTAGTAAAATGGAATCACTTATTGTGGCTTAAGAGGACTTTCATGATCTGACTTTTGCTACATTTTCCAGTTCTTTGAATAACCATGACACATGCTATTCTGAATCACTCTACAGCTCTGCCTTACCTACTAACCCCCAATCTTTCTTTAGATTCTAGCCTAAATGTCACTTCTTGGGATTTGGAAGATATGTACCAGATAAATTAGGTATCCCCAACACTGTTTCTACTCCTATAGCACTTAGCCACACATTTTAGTTCTGCTAAATGATCTTCCTTCCCTGCTCAGAGTCTCTCCTGGACTGTAAGATGTTTGAGGGCAGGGAAACTCTCAGTCTTGCCCGTCACTGTATCCACAGTACAGACACAGTGGCAGGCCTATAGCAAACGTTCAGAATTATTTGTAGAAGTTCACCAGTGTAGGAGCTTCCACTTTATCTCTGTAAAAAAAGGTATTTCTAGGTCTGTTCCATTGCTTAAGTCTTTCAAATTATTTTGGGCTGTTCTGTCTGTCATAATTAACACTACTTTAGTTATGTCACCTACAGTTTTGATAAGACTATCTTTTATGTGTTCATTCAAGAAATTTGACACACATATGGAAATAACAAGGAGACCATATGCCGGGAGACAACTGTGAAAGGAGAGTTGGAGGGGGCTGGAGGGTGACTGACCAGGGGGACGAAAAGAACGACAATGGAGCTACCCTGAGGCCTCACCACATTTGGCAACAGAGAACTTGTGTGATACATTTTCACTGTTTTATATGTCCACGATGTTAGTAACCTAGGTAAATGCATTATTACTCAATGTCCTAAACCTCTTTGAGATAATTTTTTTTCAGAATCTCATATCATGTAATCTATGTGCATCATTCCTCTGAAAATTTTTTGAAGTTAGTCAACTATGTTTAGATAATAATTCTTCATGTCTATGGATGAAACTGTCATTGAAGCACTTTCAAAAGTTTCAGAAGGTTGGAACTTATTGAAATGACTCTTCTAAAACATGTAAACACTGAAAGTTTTTCTCTTTGGCCCCAATTCAGGACTTGATTTTACTTGTGAACCATTGCAAATGATTTTATAATATGACTTATCCACCTAAGAGCCAGGTAGGTTATAAATGACTGAAGTCCTCTTAACAATATATCTTGCCACTGTGCAGGAATGTACCATCCACTTCTTATATCTGGACAATGGCTGAGAGTAAATATTCACAATTTTCATTTAAATAAACAATATCCAATTTTGTCATTTCTATTCCTCTCTATGATCCCACCTGTTCTCCAGTGGGCTCTGTGGCAGTATGTACTTTTCTTCTGGCCCATTCTCAGATCTGCTCCGCATAATCAGGTTGTGCTTTTCCTCTGGTTACTAGTTCTCCTAAAGATGTTGAGTGGAGTCTAAAGCAGATGCAAAGCCATAACAGGAACATGCCACTCCCTGATGCCAGTTTTTACTCATGAGTTACATTAGATTCCTCATATGGTCAGCCTCAGACCCTCTGGGCCTCACCTACCCCTAGGATCCTAGAGATTTTTTGGTTTGAGGCTCCCACTAGTGATCTCAGGACCTTCCCCCTATTTCTGGACTCAGACAAAGCACTACCACACCTATAGGAGATGTGGCTTGCTCCATGGTTCCTTGCAGGGTCTATATGGTCCAATCCAGAGTGCAGAGGGGTTAACTCCCAGTGGGACAGATTGTAATAAATATGGAAAGAGACGAGTAGATAAATTCCTCCCTATCCCCTCCCCCCACACTTTCCAATGAACTTTTCTGCAACACGGTAGTCCGCATATTGCCTTTAAAAAGACTTGCGTCAGATGCGCACATTAGTTTCCTTTGCTATAGGTAATGGCTACTTGGGCAATGTCCTCCATTTTACTTTCTCTTCTCCACTTCATGCCCTTTCTCCTTCCCTCTTGCACCGTGGGATTGCATTAACAACACTGAAGAGTTAACAGGAGAGAACCTGCCTAAAGGCTCTGTCTTCTAGGGATTCTGAGAAAACTTATTGGATGATATTGCACAAAACTGTCATGACTTTTATGACAAAACATGACTCACCAAAAATAGTTAATGCTTTCAATGGGTCTTTCATGATATACAACAAGACCCCTTGAAGAGAAAGTTTCCTTCTCATCTGATTGTAGGGATTCTTCAGTAGAAACATTTGAGAAGGCCTGGAAGAAGGTTGTGAGTCTTTCAAAACATTAATCTTAATTAATATCATGGGAATAAATAATTAAGGAATTTGTCATTGAAACTGATTATCATTGTGATAAATCTTCAAATATAAATTTTAAAAAATAGAGTCCTCATATTAAATGGTCTTAAAATTTGCTAAACATTTAACTTTCAATTATAATTGGATAATTGTTGGCATAGTAGCCGTAGACAAACTATATTCATTCCTTCATTCATTTACTCAACAAGGTAGGTTTCAAACATTATAAAAGAATAGGAAACAGCAGTGAACTAGTGAAAAAAACCTGCATTCATGGATATTACATTCTATTTCATGTCTCTGTGCTTCCCTACTGGTTGTAAAATGGATATAGTCCCTAGCTCAACTTTTTAAAAAGGAAAAAAAATGATAATATATGATACGGTCATAAAAATATATATAGTCATTAAATACATGTATATATATATACACACACACACATTTATACCCATAACTTTTTGAACAGTACCAAACAACATATAGTCAACACTGAATAAATGTTAGTAGCTGTTACTATTGCTGTTATTTTTATTATTAGACTGGGAATACTCCATAAAACTGCATAGCCCACATGAAGCCAATGCAAGCATGACTCTTCTCTTGATGCAGGCAGCATTTGATGTGGCTGCAAGAAGGTATCAGCATCTTTTAGGAAGAGGGGAGTGGTGCCTGTAATGCATTTCTTTTTGCTGAAACTGCTTAAGTGTGAAGACTATTGAGTCTGTCTTCCTGAGGATGGCTCTGTATCAACTGAAACAAAACATATCCATCCCTTTAAAGAATTCTGCCTCTTGATCATCTGTCCTCAGCATCTCTTGGATTTTGCTATTGTTAGGTATTAACAGGGTCACTAAATGCATGCTGCTTGAAAAATATTAAGATTAGTTACATGTTACCAGAACTAAACTCAGTGAAGACACAATGCATTTCTTCTGTGCAGTCAATATCTCCCTCAGCCATGGCCCCAGTGCCTCGACTCACAGAGAAGAATGAATCATCCATGTGCTAGAACAGCTATGCTAATACTGGTGTGTGATGCTAACACTAATAATAATACATTAGATGCATATTGTCTACTTATAAAAAAACAAGGCAAATATCAACACAAATAAAATGTTCAAGGCTGATTTTTTTCTGAGAAGAATGAAGATATACAACTAATATTGCCTTCAGTAGGTGCTAAATACCAAAGTGCCATGCTTTCCTAATGCCGAGTTTATAATACAATGCAAATTTAAGAATTTTCAAATTTGTGTAAACTACCAGCTTTTCTACTTTTAGAAGTTAAACATCATTGCTTTTAGGTGGAGAAATTGACATAAAAATATGTGCACAGACTAATCATTTCTCTTCATGGTCTGCTGTTTGGAGTCTTGGTGTGGCCATGGGAATTAAACCTGAGTGTGTTCATTGTGTTCAGGAAATGAATCAACAGCATTTATGTACTCAGCATTAGTGTTGAGCATGATCTGTTGCTGGGGAAATCGCTCCTCCTCCTCTCCAGTGGTGTTTGTGTAGTGTCTAGGGTTTCCATCTTCATTTCTCTCAATGGACATTTGTGAGCAAAGTTTTGTGTACTGCTCAGGCCATATAAACTACATCAAAACTGATTTCATTTTCAGCTTAACTAGAATATTATTACTTGACAGAATTGTATCATTCTTAGAACATAACAGCAATTGATTTGCAATAGTTTAATTAGCTTTTTTCTTGCACAGAATGATATGGCTAAGCCATCCTGGTAAAGAACCATCCAAGACTTGATATGCGGGATACGGAAACTAAGTCCTAGAAATGGGGGAATAAAGAGGGAATCAAGTCACTGGGGTCACCAATTCTTCACATATTTTCTTTTGATATGATTTAAAATGATGTGAATACTGCAGATGTAACTGACACAAAAATTCAGGTCAGGCTGCAGCATCTTTGTCTCCTGACATATTAACTGGTTGAGAAGAAACCCAAGAGCTAACTTCACCCTTTCAGGGCTTATATATGTCCCCTAAATCACACCTTACTCAGTGACATTTAGTAAGATTAATGTTATGGAGCTGAAACTTGGCTTCTATAATAAAAATTGAATATTATTTGAAACAAGTAGGCCATTAGACCTAAAAGCTTTTTCTTAGAGAGTATTTTTTATGCTAAATACTTTTATTACCGATTACACTTGAAAAATTTTGCCAACATCAACCACATCCCCATGACAATCTCTTCTTCAGGTGGGGAAATGCTAATACAATTTATGATAACAGTAATAAACTTATCTTTCATTTTATAATTCTTTATAATTAATAATCATTTCATTTCAATTTCATACCACCACTTTTAAAATTTTAATTTAATTTTTTATTGAAGTATATTTGACTTTACAATGTAATGCTAATTTCTGCCATACAGCAAAATGACTCAGTTTTACACATATATGCATTTTTAAAATATATTTTTTCCATTATGGTGTATCTCAGGAGATTGGAAACAGTTCCCTGTGTTATACAGTAGGATCTGACTGCTTATCCATTCTAAATATAATAGTTTGCATTTACCAACCCCAAATTCCCAGTCCCTCTCTCTCCTCCCCGCTTTCCTCCTTGGCAACCACAAGTCCAATCTTTAACACATCACCACTTTTAAAAAAGATGTTACTATCTAAGGATTTGTTGTTGGTGGTGGTGTTATTCAGTTGTTAAGTTGTATCTGACTCTTTGCAACCCCAGCGACTGCAGCCTGGCAGGCTTCCCTGTCCTTCAACATCTCCTACAGTTTGCTCAAACTCATGTCCATCGAGTCGGTGATGCCATCCAACCATCTCATCCTCTGTCATCCCCTTCTCCTCCCACCTTCAATCTTTCCCAGCATCAGGGTCTTTTCCAATGAGTCAGTTCTTTGCATCAGGTGGCCAAAGTATTGGAGCTTCAGCTTTAGCATCAGTCCTTCTAATGAATATTCAGAGCTGATTTCCTTTAGGATTAACTGGTTTGATCTCTTTGCAGTCCAAGGGACTCTCAAGAGTCTTCTCCAACACCAAGTTCAAAAGCATCAATTCTTTGGTGCTCAGCCTTGTTTATGGTCCAACTCTCCCTTTGGGGAAGTTAAATATCATGTCCAATGTCATACAGTAATTGAGTAGCAAAGGCTGATCTGAAGCAGGCATTCATTCATCCATTTATTCATTCATTCAAATGTTTTTCTATTTGTGATAAATAACACATAATATGCGATCTACCCTCTCAACAAACCTTGAAGTACTGTTAATGATAAGCACAGGGCTGTACAGCACATCTTTAAAATTTTTTCATCTTTCATAACTGATATTACTTAATTTAATGTACTCAAGTTTCCCTGGTGGCTCAGAAGGTAAAGCATCTGCCTGCCATGCAAGAGACCTGGCTTTGAACCCTGGGTTGGAAGAACCCCTGGAGAAGGAAATGGCAACCCACTCTGGTACTCTTGCCTGGAAAATCCCATGGACAGAGAAGCCTGGTAGGCTGCAGTCCATGAGGTTGCAAAGAGTCGGACACGACTTCACTTTCTTCACTTTTCATACATGTTGTAGCATGTGTCAGATTTTCCTTCCTTTTTAAGGCTGAATAGTATTTCATTGTAAGTATATACTACATTTTTTTAATCCATTCATCTGTCAATGGCTATTAAAGGTTGTTTTCATCTCTCAGCTAGGTGAATAATGCTGCAATAAGGATGGAAATGCAAGTATCTTTAAGAGAATCTGACTTCATTTTTTTAAGATAAATGCCCAGAGGTAGGATTGCAGGAACATATGATTGCTCTATTTTTAGTTTTTTCAGGAATTTCCCCACTAATTTCCATAGATGACATGTCATTTTATATTCCAAACAACAGTGTATGAGGGTTCTAGTT
This sequence comes from Bos mutus, assembly GCF_027580195.1. Taxonomy (NCBI): domain Eukaryota; kingdom Metazoa; phylum Chordata; class Mammalia; order Artiodactyla; family Bovidae; genus Bos; species Bos mutus. Next base: position 46,005,684 of record NC_091626.1, on the reverse strand, counting down.
CTCCATTTTCTTGCCAACTTCGTTTTCTGCTTTCACTTTGCTTTCTTTTCGTTTGATAACAGCCATCCTCATGGATGTGAGGCAACATCTCCTTGGGGTTTACATTTGTATTTTCCTGATGATTAAGGATGTTGAGTATTTTTTTTTTCACATATCTGTTGGTCATTGTTATATCTTCTTTGGAGAAATGTCTACTCAAGATCTTTGCCCATTTTAAAATCAGGTTATTTGTCTTTCTGTTATTGAGATACATGTGTTCCTTGTGTATTTTAGATATTAACACCCTGTCAGAGGTATATTTTGCATATATATTCTTTTTCTATTATACCATCTAGCAGTAGTCTGTACTGAGTCCTTTGAACAGTGGGCAAAGCTCCAACTTACCAATAAATATCTAAGTTTTGATGTGAAAAGGTAACTTTCATTTATGCAATTGACCTCAGTTCTTTGGGGTAAGAACAGAAAGTCGTATAAAGATATGAAATTATGTGTAGGATTAAATAAACTATAAAAAATAAACTCATACCGAACCCAACACATAGAAAAGACTTAGTAAATCTTAGTGATTAGAGCAATACTTAGGACTGAAAGGAAAGAGAAAGTGGGCTGGAATAGAAGTCAATACTTCACTACCTCACCTGAAACACTTTGCTGGTTACTAGCTCTGCGGTTTTGGCAAGTCTCTTCACTTACAAGTACCCATTTCCCTCAGCTGTAAAATGTGGACAATAGTATTTAGCACCATCATAGTTGGTGTAAGGATAAAATGAAATAATTTAGGTAGCACTTTCTGATACATAATATATCAATAAGAAAGAATAGAGAAAAACAGGAAGGAAGGAAAAAAAAGGAAGGAAGGGAAGGAGGGAGGGAGGAAATAAAAACATCTTGAAATCATAAAGCATTTTTTGAATGTCAGGGGCTAAAGGGACTTCTGCTAGTCTGTTGCTGAGAAGCTGGGAACTTTACCTTCTTGACACAACTGACTCATTGTTTGATGCTGAGGAAATCATCTAATCTCTAGATTACGATCTCAGTGGGTGTATATAATTTGAACTCTTCTGCCCTGTATCATTCCATTGGATAAGATGACCTTGAGGTCCCCTTCAGCTCTAATTTTCTATGATAAAATTACATTCTTTGTGCCAGTGGTGCCTCTCCAATAAAAAGAAAATAGTAAAACCTTAGGCTAGTGAATGTGTCAAATGCTTTGAGATTTGCAGGAGAAAATTAATGTTCACAGGGTGGTTCTTGTTGAGAAAGGATACTCCCCATTTTCACACTCCCTTTTTCTACTGAGGCTTTTTTAATTTAGTAGAATTATAATGCTTCTTTGCTGCTCTACAGCTTTCAAACATGGTGTGCTTTTGTGAAAAGTCTTTAATCATCTAATTTCTTACATTCTCTGTCTAAAAGCTACATTATGAGAATTGCTGGCAATTTAAGCTGTGCCTTTTATACTATTTCTTGGTTTTCAGAGAGATACAGATGTCGTCTTTCACAAGGAGCCAAACGCTGGATGTCTTTAGTGTGAATAAACTGTAAAGTGTATCTTGTTCAATTCTCTCGGTTAAGAATTGAAGCTCTGGGACCCAGAGAGGGATGACATTGAAACTAAAGTCACACAGAAATGGACACCAAACTCTTGATTCTTAGTAACTATGACAAATTACATTTTCTAAAATGGCTATAGCTTATTATCCATTCCCACATGTGTGTTTGTGGTGTGATTTTTGCCACTTTCCCATTAAGATATGGAGGCTGATTCTTCTCCCCTTGAATCCGCTTGACCAATAGAATGCAGCAAAGTGACATGGGAAATTTGCAAGGCTAGGTTGTGAGAGATCTGAGCAGCTTCTACTTGAGCCTCTAGGGGCGCTCTAGTGCGCCTCTAGGACCCAGTTCTAGTGTTGTGAGAAGTCCAAGCCACACGGAGAGGCCATGCATAGGCTATACAAGTCAATAGCCCCCGCTCAGCTCCCAGACCATGACTAGTACCTACTTCTAGCCAAGAGTGTGAGTCTTCTTGGATGTCCAGCTCAGCCAAACTTCACAAGACTGAAACCCCCCAGTTACCATCTGTGACTCCATGAGACACCCTAAGAAAGAAACACCCCATCTGGGTCCAGCCTAACCACAAATGAATATTTGTTTCAAGATGAAAGTTTTGGGGTGGTTTGTAATAGAGCAATTGAAATTTTAATGCTGCAAAATATAATTCAGATTATCTGAGATATAATTCAGATAATCTGAATAGTTCTCTATCCTTCTTTGGTTCTCAGATTCCACACTAATAGCTTGTTTGTGAATAGTTACTTGGGATTGGCAGAGTAATCTAATTAGCCCTCCATCATTACACAGAATTGAAAGTGAGAGCCTATTTGAGTTTGACTGGAGGAACAACTCAATGTCAGAATTCCTGAAGTTGCACAGATTGTAACTTCCCATCTTTTGTCTGCATGGAAAACTTAAAATATTGGGCTATGTGTATTTAAAAGTATCAGATCTCATAGAGCTTAATAAGAAAGAAATCAAGTTTGGAGATGCTGAAGTACTTCGACATTTTTGTGACCCCATAGACTGTAGCCCGCTAGGCTCCTCTGTCCATGGGATTCTCTAGGCAAGAACACTGGAGTGGATTGCCATGCCCTTCTCCAGGGGACCTTCCTGACCCAGGAATTGAAACTGGGTCTCTTCTGTTTTCTTTGTAGCCAGGTTCTTTACTGCCAGCATCACCTGGGAAGCCCAAAATTTGCTTTCAGTCAGTTCAGTTCAGTTCAGTCGCTCAGTCGTGTTCGACTCTTTGCGACCCCATGAGTCACAGCACAACAGGCCTCCCTGTCCATCACCAACTCCCGGAGTTCACTCACACTCATGTCCATCGAGTCAGTGATGCCATCCAGCCATCTCATCCTCTGTCGTCCCCTTCTCCTCCTGCCCCCAATCCCTCCCAGCATCAGAGTCTTTTCCAATGAGTCAACTCTTCACATGAGGTGGCCAAAGTACTGGCGTTTCAGCTTCAGCATCAGTCCTTCCAAAGAACACCCAGGGCTGATCTCCTTTAGAATGGACTGGTTGGACCTCCTCGCAGTCCAAGAGACTCTCAAGAGTCTTCCCCAACACCACCATTCAAAAGCATCAATTCTTCGGTGCTCAGCTTTGTTCACAGTCCAACTCTCACATCCATACATGACCACTGGAAAAACCATAGCCTTGCTTTGCTGCTGCTGCTGCTAAGTCACTTCAGTCGTGTCTGACTCTGCTCGACCCCATAGATGGCAGCCCACCAGGCACCGCCATCCCTGGGATTCTCCAGGCAAGAACACTGGAGTGGGTTGCCGTTTCCTTCTCCAATGCATGAAAGTGAAAAGGGAAAGTGAAGTCGTTCAGTCATGTCCGACTCTTCGAGACCCCATGGACTGCAGCCTACCAGGTTCCTCCATCCATGGGATTTTCTAGGCAAGAGTACTGGAGTGGGGTGCCATTGCCTTCTCCGAGCCTTGCTTTAGGCAGGGTCTACCAGGAAAACAAAACTACAATTTGTATTTAACACTGATGGAATTCAAAGCAGGGAACTGCTTCAATAGGTATTGGAAAAGCTGAGAGGCAGACTTCCCTGGCAGTCCAGGGGTTAAGATTCTGTGTTCCAAACGCATGGGGCACACCTCTGATCCCTGGTTGGGGAAGATCTCACATGCCCCATGGCATGGTCAAAACAAAAATAAAAATAAAAAAGCATACGGAAAAGCCAAGAGGCTTAAACAGAATGGTGAGAAGACCTAAAGATGAGCAAAAGAAGGTAATCACTACCAGTGCCATAGTGGAAGGCAAAAGAGGAGACAGTGTTGCTAGAGCCAGAATGCAGAATCATCTCATATCACCTGTAACACAATGGACCTGCCCTGCTGGAGCTGGAGCCCCAGGAAGACACAGCTGCTTCAGAGGGGCAGCCCAAGGCAGAAAGTCTTCTTCCCTCCTCCTGTGCCCCAAACTCTAGCCAGTGCCTCTCACTGGCTCAGAAATACAGCCAGAAGTCTATGATCCCAGGAACCAAGCAAACTCAAGCTGCAGGAGTCAGTTTCCCTACAGCACACGGAAGAGCAGGGAAAGGGTTAGGAAACTCTGAGACAAATGAGCCCAGAACCATCACAGAGGCCAGAGCTGGGAAGGGGAACAGAAAGACAGAAGGTGACTGACCCCTGATGATCACGGAATTGCCACACAAGATAAATATTGATTGCCTTGTAAGTTGCTATTTCCCCATGGACAGAGGAGCATTGGACACAACTGAATTGACTTAGCATGAAAGTTGTTATTTTGGAATTCTTCTGATATACAGCAAAACACAAGGCTAAGTGACATCAATTCTTCTTAGGGAGGGAGTATATTAGTTTTCTGTGGCTACAGTAATAAAATACCACAGATGAGGGGTCTTAAACATCAAAAATTTATTTTCCCACAGTTCTGGAGGCTGGAAGTCCAAGATCAAGGTGATGGCAGGTTTGGTTTCTTCGTGGCTTGCAGGGGTCTGCCTTCCTGCCCTGTCCTCATGGTATCTTTTCTCTGTGTCTGCACAACCTAGTGTCTCTCTGTGTGCCCCAAGTATCTCCTCTTATAAAGACACCAGCTAGATTGGATTAGGATCCATCTGAATGGCACCCCACTCCAGTACTCTTGCCTGGAAAATCCCATGGACAGAGGAACCTGGTAGGCTGCAGTCCAAGGGGTCGCTAAGTCGGACACGACTGAGCGACTTCACTTTCACTTTTCACTTTCATGCATTGGAGAAGGAAATGGCAACCCACTCCAGTGTTCTTGCCTGGAGAATCCCAGGGACGGGGGGAGCCTGATGGGCTGCTGTCTATGGGGTCGCACAGAGTTGGACACGATGGAAGCGACTTAGCAGCAGCAGCAGCAGCAGGACCCATCTGAATGATTTCCTTTTAACTCAATTACCTCTTTAAAGGCCTTATCTCCAAATAGTGTCACATCTGAGGTACTGGAGGCTAGGGCATCAATGTATGAACTTTGGTTGTTGTTGTTTAGTCGTTAAGTAATGTCTGACTCTTTTGTGACTCACGAACTGTAACCGCCAGGCTCCTCTGTCCGTGGGATTTCCCAGGCAAGAATACTAGAGTGGGTTGCTATTTCCTTCTCCAGGTGATCTTCCCTACCCAGGGATCTAACTTGCAGCTCCTGCATTGGCAGCAGATTCTTTATCACTGAGCCACCTGGGAAGCTCATGAATTTTTAGGGGCACACAGTTCTGCCAATAGCAGTGGGTAAGGAGAAGAATCAGAATATTGGAAAATTAAGTCAATTAAATTATATGCACTAACTAGGAAATAATAGTGTTGGTAATACCACAAAGCAAATAATCTAAGAAACATTTTTACATGGCTTTACTCTGGTCACTCCTTGGTCAAACACCTCTTAATCCTGCTCTGTACTTTGCATTGTTGATACGCCGTTAGGTACTCAGCTTGCTTTATTTGTTTACGTGCAGGCCCTCCATTAGTTTTTCACTTAGATCTCTGAGCCAGGAGATCTTCCAAGAGACCTAGAATTTGGCAGGTGCTAGTTATTCACTAACCCCCCAACTAATAGGAATTTCAGCTTCTGCTGGTGAAGGGCTACAGATGCCCTGTGACTCTTCAATAAAAGGGCAGCTGCAAAACGGTGTTGTTTCCATAGTTTGCTCCCATGATTAGCTCTACCTTAATCCTCATGTACACAGTTCCTTCTGAGACTACAAAAGCCCCAGTCTTGTCCAGCTGCCATCCCTCCCCTTTAAGCTTGCTTTTGGCTGGATTGTGCTGCTTCTGAAGATGTATTATAATTTAGTGTTCTGGTTGAAAAGGCAAAGTCTAATCAGTGATCTGAAGTGATGGTAAACAGAATCCTCATCCTACCAACCACCGTGGCTACAAATAGGATGAGGGAGAGTTGTGGCAGTCAGAACATCAGTGAAGGAGGCAAAGGCGATGCGGTAGGTGGGAATTTCAATATATCCTTTTTTAATCAAACAATAGTAAATTGATGATATTTTCATCATGAATCAAGCTTTCTCAAAACTGTGTTTTATTCAAGTAGAATCACAAGGGTCTAATGTGGCCCCAATGACTTCTGACAACGATGATGCAGACCAAGCAATTAGGTGAACTTTCCACAAGCTACTTTCCTTCCAAGCCTTCCTTGTCACTCTCCTTTCTACTAGGAGAAAGAAACAGGCTTGAGGATATTTCAGAGATTTGAAAATTACCCTTAAACTGATTTTTGAAATAGACACTGAGTTCTTATTTGGAAATGATTCTGCTACCAAATTTTCCCAATTTCAAGGGTTCAAGTCAATGTGCCTTGGTGACACTTTGCCCATCACAGGGTCCTGGGAGCCAGAGCTGGTTTGGTGTGGAGTTGAGGCTGTCCCATAGGCTGCAGAGTGTGGTGGGAGAGCTACAGAGAGTGTTCAGGGACAAAGTTAGATGAAACTGCCAAAAGGAGAAGATGCAAAGACTGAACCAAGTGAGAGACAGAGCTGTTACAAGAAAACAAGCTGGAGAAAGCATCTCACCGAGGGCCCAGCCCAAAGATGTATCCAAGGGGAAGGAAGCACTGCACTGCTTCTCCCAAGGAGACATCTGCACACTATGCCTGCCAGTTTTCCTGTGTGGACAGAAGGGCATTTTTGCAGGCATCGGGTTAGTTGGCAAATTAGAAATCAACTCCTTGGTTTCTTTTCATTCTCTTTCTTCTCCCAGTTATCCTGGTGTTCATTTCCCCACCCCCAGCCCCCACATCCTCACACAACAGCTCTCCTTCCTTTCTCCACAGCATCATGGCAAGTTCCTGAGCAGAGCTGGCTTTGCCCCATAGTACTGGGCTGGTTTTCAGCTGATTATGAAGCTCACAGTGTTGCCATTGCATCAAAACAACAAACTTTCCTGCAAACCTTATCCCTGGATTGAATGTGACATCTCCCGCGGAATGCTTTCTGGACCAGCCCAGCGGTTGTGTGACAGGAGTGCAGGCACCATTCCCAGATGTGGATTCTGGTAGACGGCCATTGAAAGCAGGGGTTAAGTTGCAGAGGGAAAAGGGGAGGGGGAGGCAGTGTTCTCTGCTCCTGTTGATTTCTGTCAGATTTCAGTGAAGGTTTGTGAAGAGATAATTGTGTTATATTTTCTCATCTTTCATAGCCTAGTGGTTTCCGTATAATTATATATGCCCGAGCTTAATATTATTTCAGAAAGGAGAAAAGTATACAACAGATTTTTAGCCTCAGGCTTCTTATGATTGGGTACAGATTTTACTCTTGTAAATAATTTAGTTCTTTTTTTTCCCTTCACAAACAGTAATCGTGGGGATGTGGCTCAAATGGATATCTGGCCACTGGGGGATCTTTTAGGGGTAGGAAAGAGTGCCAGACTAGGGGCATAGCTGGTTAGGACCTGAGGAAACACACAGAAGTAGTCCTTTTCTGTTCTCAACAGCAACCAGAAGGATAATGGATCTTTCTGTCTCTGGTATCAGAAACTAAAGGAGTTGTCTTGCAATACAAAGCCCATTTGAAAAAGTTCCTTGCCTTTCTGATAACGCAACTGATTCGTTAAAACTTTAGGAACATTTCCGAATGTCATTTAATTTTTGCCACTTACATTATTAATGTGATTAAATAGTATTAGGTCATATTTATTATGTTGCACTGAATTATTCTGATAATTATTAATACACTGCCTAGAGTGGGAAAATGAAAAGAAGCAACTCAAGTGGAGTGAAATTTTCATATCAAACTTATATAATTATCATTATTTAACCAGAAAGAGAAGCTGATGCAATTAGGAAAATAAAACCTAGTCCAAATGTTTTTTATTGAAATCATTAGTGCATGTGCTCACAATTGCCAATAAACATTTTAATACAACTTGGTAATAGAATAAATTATATCAGTAATGTAATTATTTCAAGTTAAAGTATTATTGGCATATACTTTTTTAAAAACTCAAGATTTAACTCTATGTTTCTATGTCCACTACTTTGAGGGCTCCAATTCCCGTGTGGCTGACTTTTACATAGATCCTGGGTTTTGCCTTCTCTCACCATTGCTGGGGGTCTACAAATAGCGTGGCTTCCCACGTGGCACTCGTGGTGAAGAATCTGCCTACCAGTGCAAGAGATGGAAGAGACGCGGGTTTGATCCTCGGGTCAGGAAGATCCCCTGGAGGAGGGCTTGGCAACCCACTCCAGTATTCTTGCCTGGAGAATCCCATGGACAGAGGAGCCTAATGGGCTATAGTCCATAGGGTCGCAAAGAGTCAGCCATGACGGAATCACTTAGCATGCAGGGACAGTCAATAGAGTGTTGGCATTCCTCACAATACTTCACTTTCTAAGAGTCAGTTTTTGATAACGTAAAATACGAATGATCAGAAAAGCCATTTCTCACTGTTGTTTTTCTCTGTCCAGTGTGATGAGTTGAGGCATGTAAAATGCTCAGCAGCACAGTAGAGTGGTTAAGAGTTCAGACTGTGGAGCCAGGCTACCTGGTTTTGAGTCCTGACTTTGTGTGTGACCTTTGGCAAGTCACTTAACCTCTCTTACTTTGGTTCCTTCCTTTGTAAAGTGAAAGTGAAAGTGAAAGTGAAGTCGCTCAGTCGTGTCCGACTCTGCCACCCCATGGACTGTAGCCTACCAGGCTCCTCCTGTCCATGGGATTTTCCAGGCAAGAATACTGGAGTGGGTTGTCATTTCCTTCTCCAGGAGATCTTCCCACCCCAGGGATTGAACCTGGGTCTCCTGCATTGTAGGCAGACCCTTTACCGTCTGAGCCACCAGGAAATCCTTTGTAAAAGGGAGATAAAAATATCACATAGAAATATTATAAGGATTATATGTGATAATAATATCACATAGGGATTTATTTAAAAGTCTTCCATGAATTCATATAGGTAGCATTTTTAGAACAGTGTCTGGCACATAGGACTTAATGTTTGCTGTTATTAGTAGCAGACTACCTGGCATGCAGTAAATGCTCAAATAATAGTAGTAGTTATTTTTACAAGCATACCCACACATGTTTGTCCTTAAAGCAGGATGTCTCAGCTCCCTATTCCACTGTAAGCACTAGTATTTTATTCGTCTCTACTCACGTTTTCTCTCTTCCTGCCCTTATATCGATCCAGTCACCAAGCTGTATAGCTTCTTCTTTCACATCTCTTCAATTCCATTTTATTGCTACCACCACCAGGTTTTCAAACTTAAAATATTGTAATAGTATCTGAACGTCTACTCTTGCTTCCAGTCTTCTCCAATTTCAATCCATCCTTTGTGGCAGCAAAAGGTATGTTTTTGCTGCTCACTTACTACTTGGATCCCCACTGTCTGGATTCCTTACTTGGTCAGACCAAGCTTTCCATCCCTGAAGTTGCTGAAGTGTTAGTTGCTCAGTCATGTCTGACTTTTTGAAACCCCATGGACTGGGGCTCACCAGGCTCTTCTGTTCATGGGATTCTCCAGGCAAGAATACTGGAATGTGGGTTGCCATTTCCTTCTTCATCCCTCAGCCTCAAATATATTATTCCTTCCATTACCCAGTACTCCAACAGGACTGGTCTATTCTTTGTACTTCCCAAAGCTATGATCACTTTTCTTCTGTGTGAAGTCCTCCTACCTACCCATTCAACCAACCTGCTCCCCTGCTTAAGTTTCTCTTTCTAGTTCTCAAAAGTTTTTAATTCGGCCATTTCCTGTGGATTTCATCTGTACCTCTATAGACACTTGCTATAGGAATAAATCCCACTCCAATACTCTTGCCTGGAAAATCCTATGGACGGAGGAGCCTGGTGGGCTACAGTCCATGGGGTCGCTAGGAGTCGGACACGACTGAGCAACTTCACTTTCACTTTTCACTTTCATGCATTGGAGAAGGAAATGGCAACCCACTCCAGTGTTCTTGCCTGGAGAATCCCAGGGACGGGGGAGCCTGGTGGGCTGCCGTCTATGGGGTCACACAGAGTCGGACACAACTGAAGCGACTTAGCAGCAGCAGCATAGGAGTAAATACTGTAGTGCATTCTTTCGTAATTTGACTTGTGCCCACATTTATATACACCCTTGAGAGTATGGGCCACCACTGACCGTTCTCTTATATACCCTGCATCACCTAGTATAGTGAGAAGCCAAATGATAGGTATTTTTAAAATTCTTGGAACAGCTATTATATCCAGCCAAAACTACTCAGTTTCATTTTTCAACTCAATTCAGCAGCTTTTTCTACTTCTTATGTGCTGTGTATAATGAGATTTGCTTTGAGTTATCAACACTGCAGGGAAATGTTTAAATTAGAAGAGAAAAACCCATCACCAATTTCTTTGAAAATGGAATAAAAACATAAGGGTATTTTTTTCTATATTCTATTATCAAAATATAATCTAAATCCAAAGCTATCATCTTGACAAAACCATTGTTTTCTCAGGAATGCTAACTTGGTTTACTAAATGTACTTACTGAAAGTAATTAAATGGAAACCAAAATTCTTATAAAATACTGCTGTATAATATTTCTTACTACAAAAAAGAAAAAAAAGATAGGAATGGCTATTGCTGGGTAACTAACACAATAGGAGGAAAAAGCAGATATCCACAAGGAAAGCACTGGATATGGGAATTTAATAGCGGGTCTTTAAAAACAAGTGAAAGAAAAGGAGTTGGCTGGGTTCCTAGGTGCTGAAGAGTGTGTGTTTGTCTAGGAAGGATGAACTGGAGATTCCTTTTGTTCTTCAGTTCCTTCATCGTTTTCATCCCTTAGAAGATTTTTCTTGCACTAATCACAAGAATAGAAAACTTTCTAAGCATTGTTTCAAGGGAGTGTACAGTGATAAGAAGACATCACTGAAGCATAGCTTCCTTAGATCTCTTCCTTAGATGGCTTTCTACTGTGCACTGGCCAAGATTCCCCAGGAGCCTTCACCTTGGTTCTTCAGTAAGGCACTTTGCTAACCAAGCAAGAACCAACACGCAGAAACCGTACCCTTCTCATTCAGGACATTTTGTAAAATATAATTGTTTCTCGAGTAACTGACCATGTTCCTGGTGCTGGGGTTGTTAGCACATGGGTGTGTAAGACAAACGAAGATATGGACAGCTCACAGAGAAGTGAGTGTGACAGACCCTTGGCAGGTGTTCACAGTGTAACACAGAGAATATTTTGCAGAAGTGTTTACGGAAGGTTAAGAGAATACAGAGAAGGATTGACTAAGCCTAGTCTTTGTTTCCTGATGTTCAAGAAGAGAGAGGGTTACACTCCAGGAATGCTTTACAGTGACTGTGCTATTTGAACAAGATCTTGAAAGATGGCAGAAATTTCTCGAGGTGGAGAATTGCTAGGGACACTTCAGACAAAGATGACACGTCCGAAGATACCCAACAAGGAAAAGAACTAAATGTGGTCTGGGGAACCAAGCAAAGATGAGAACTAGTGCAGACTCACTGGCTAGCACACGCCAGGTAGTTGCTTCACAAGAGCGGCGAGTGAAACTTACAATTACTTATGATAACGATATAATTCCCATATTCCGGAAGAAGAGAGGCTGGAAACAGCTGCAGAATGTTAGAGCTAGGACTCAAGTCCAGGTCAGACCCTGCGGCAGTTTGTTCTACACCACATAGAACAGGATGTGATGAAGCACAGATGCGAGTGTCCACAGGAAAGGAAGGAAGATGTCTTTTTCTCTGAAATAATTGAGAAGGAAAGGCCAGATACAGGCGTTGGAGGAAAAGGACTTTGATGGGAGAATTGACAGACATATGTGAAATGAGAGGCCTGGTCATCTTTTGATAGTAAAAGAAGCAAGGCTTAGGGTGAGAGAGTGATAAGAGTTCTGAAGAGTAGCCCTGGGAATGAGAAAGGCAGTCTCCAGATTGTCAAGGCAGGAATGGCTGATGCCCAAGGAGGTGAGGGGTTTGGAGTCCCGGGACAGGAAACCAAGGAAGGATGACCCTCATTCAGCCATTCATTTATTTGACTAACAGGTAATAAACATGTACCATATGCTAGGCATTGGGCTAGGCTCTGATGAGACAGAGAATAATAAGAAAAGGAGCCCTGCCCTTAGGAGCTTACAGCTGATTAAGAGGATATAAGCTTATAATCTATCAAGTACGAGTTACAGATGCCAGAATCAAGGTGTATATGTGAATAATAGGGAGAGAAAGGGTATCGGAAAGGACTTCAAAAGATGGTCCTTTTAAAAAGTCTTTGTTCTGAGGAGCTCTGTGCCCAAGGAATCAGGGAAAGAATGGCCTGACTGCTCTGTCCAACATATTTTCAAACCACCCAGAAAAGGGAAAGGCAGAAAGATACAGATGAAATCGGCACATCATTATAGATCAACCACACTTCAATAATGTTTAAAACAAAGAAAGATGTAAATGAGGCCAAAGGTAGCAAAATAACAGTTGGTGAATCTATATGGATGTTCATTGTAATATTCTCCAAATTTTCTGTATGTTTGAATATTTTTTTAATGAGAAGGAGTGGAAGTCCAGTGGTTAGGGCTCTGTGCTTTCACTGCCAAGGGCCTGGGTTCAATCCCCGGTCGAGGAACTAAGATCCTTTAAGCCACGCAGCACAGCCATAAATAAATGAGTCACAGTGAGAATGGAGCTGACTGCGAGTAGTGAAGGCTGAGGGTGGACGGAAAGCTGAAGATGCAAGAGCTCTCCAGCAGAGGAATGGCATGGAGGCAAGACTCTGCCTGGGTTAGAACTGAAGGAAGAGCATTCAGAAAGGGTAGCACCTCAGTGCAAAGTGGGGAAGTTGGCAGAGATGAGGCTGCAGCGGCAGACAGAGGCTGGCTATGGTAAGGAAGAGGAAACTATTCATTAGGTCTAGGAACAATGATATTAAGGTATTTATTGCAAGAGACTATTGCTTCCCAATCTTCAGAGGGTCTCACTCTGCAGGTTCAAATAAGCTTTTGGTTTCTTGAAGTGGATCATGCAGAGAGAGGTAGATGGAAGGCAGGGAGGCATTTGTCTCATTGATTTTGTAATTTCTGAGATGTATGAAACCAGAGAAAGCAGCCAGAAACAGAATAGAGCCTATATATTACCCAGCTCTTTATACATAAGCTGTTGGAATAGCGTATATGTTATAAACAGCAGGGTGGGAATTAGTTGGCCAAGACCAGGCTGGAATAGGTTTGGCTTCATTTCAGTCTAACGATCTCCAGTGTTAGATCAACAAGATGTTTATAGTACGACACAGAACAAACTGACCCAAGTTATTTCAGAGCCATTAATACTGTGCCTTGTTTTAGACTACTGTTTTTACAGAGTATATTCCAAGGTACAAGGTATATCAAAGGGGAAATAAAATCAGTGACACTTGGGAGTGGGCTTGGAGATAAAGAAATACTGTACAGTAGTAATACTAAGGCTTGAATTTTTCCAAAACAAATTACATGAACATTTTAATTAATTGTGTATATTAAGATTTTTAAGCAGAGAATTAAGACTATTAAAAACGTCAGAACAGAAACAGGAATAAAAAAGAGAAGGCAAAACCTTCCTATCTGGGAGCCTGCCCAACTAGTCCCCAGAACCTGGATACCTCCCTCAGTGTCACAGTTTATGGAACTATCTGGGTTTTCACGGGGATCACCCAATCTGATCTTCGTGTAGCTTTTTAGGAAGCATGAGGTCTGATGCTCTAGAGAATGCTTATAGCTCCATAGAAAATTTGATTATGCTGTACTTGAGTAGCGTTTTTTTTTTTTAAACCTTTTTATTTTATAAACTATTTATTTCATACTGGAGTATAGTCAATTAAAAGTGTTGAGATAGTTTCAGGTGGACAACCCAGGCTGAACAACCAGTGAAAACCCAGCAGTGAAAACTCAGTCATACATATACATGGGTATATGTTTGAAGAGCATTTTTAAATATCCCCCAGTGTTCTGTACAATCATTTAGGGCTTCAAAAAACCAGAACTTTAGAGTGAAAATTTCATTAATGATGACGAGGCTGATCAATTATTCTTGATTTTAACAAACCACCCAAGATACAGTGTCATCATACAACTCTTTGATTATGCAGGCAGATAGTGGGCTCCAGGAATTTGGAGAGAGCGCAGTGGGGATGGCCTGGTTTTACTCCAGGATTTTTGGTGCTTCAGTTGGAAGGACCTGAAGGCTGGGGTTGACTGAACAGCTGGTGCGGAAATAATCTGGCGGCTTCTTCAGTCCCATGTTGGATGACCAGGCTGCAGTGACTCCAAGGCTGAGCTCAGTTGGGACTGCTGATTGGACAGCCTGGGAGTGGCCTCTCCACGTGGCTTGGGCTCTCTCCCAGGATGGCAGCCTCGGGGTAGCTGGACATCCTGTGTGGCAGTTTGTTTAGGGCCATTTAAGACCAGGTAAGGGTCACGATGATGAAGATGATGCAAAATGCATTCACATTGTAAAGCTTCATTTGCTAATTGTAGAGACTAGGGAGCAAGAACCAAAAAGAGCAGGGGATTCTTACAAGTGGGTCATAGTGGGAATAATTTAGCTGCATTTTGGTAACTCTAAGAAAAAAAAATTCTATGAGAGCAGAAAATATTCACTACTGTCTTCTGTGCTGTACTGTACTCTGCCTACTAAGGGCTGTGAATACTTATGATCCGTGTCTCTGTATTGCTCCCCCTACACAGATCTGCCTTTGGAAGGATGCCACAGATACATAGCACTTGCCTTGTTTGAAAGCATTCTCTTAGGTGCAGCCTCCCCAAGTCTCCTAAATGAAAATAAAGGAGTTGGTGACTAAGCATGGGATTATCCCTTAAATGTCATAAATTTACCCCAGCCAGGTTGGTGCTAAATATAATTCCTAGTACAATTACTCAACAGGAGTAAAATAGGGGTTTTTCTTAGGGCACTGGCCTTGCCATTACATACAGAGACATGTCTGGGCCCAACTTCCTGAAGGAGGATGACAGTCCTATTTCTTGTTTTCTTTCAGAATACTCTCATAATGGAGTGAAGATGCAAACGTTGTTAGAACAGGACTTTCAAGCAGGAACTGGTAAACAAAAGCACTTTTTGTAAGTTAAGAAAGAGGTGTCATATACAATTTTCTTTAACTGCTGGCTTGATTTTACACTCTAAGAACTGGGACACATGATCCAACAATAGGAAGAACTCTGGAACACTGAATTTATTCTGGATACTCTTGGCTTGTATTATTGCCAAATTTAATTCCTTAAGGCTGTTTCTTCATCTGTAAAAATGTGAGTCTTAAAACTGATTTAATGCTGACTAGTTAAGTTCTTCTAGTCACTAAAGGTAAACATTTTTTAAAAAGGGACTGAAAACTTTGCCCATATCCTCTCTCTAACATCTTGCTCTTTGTCCACCTGCTGTTCTGTCTTGTTGAGAAGAGGGGAGAAAGGCTGGGCAGAAAAGCAGGAAAGGAAACACCAAAACATGAACAGGAGAAAAGGCAAAAAGGATAGAATGGGGAGATGGAAAGCAGCACCTTGTAGCACAAGAGCAGTGGAGACGATCTAAAGCCACGTATAGAGTGGAGAAGAATTTTCCTTTGACCCTCCATTCTTCCTACTCAAGAGCTGAAAATACAAAGAATAATTCATAAACACAATTTAAATTAAAAAGTCAAATACAAACCACACCTAGTCAATGGACATTTGCCATGGATAGCGGAGAAAGAAATGAACTTATGAAGTATAAAGTGGTTCTGAGAGGAGAAAGGATCTTCTACGTGATACTCAGCCTGGGAATTTTTCCCTACTTCCCTCACTGCTCAGTAAAGCTGGGGAGGTGAATACAATCCTTCCATGGTAACAGCATTTCTGTAGCAGCCATGAACTGCCCAGCATTTGCATCTATCTGTCCAATCCATGCAAATACTGTGAACAGCATAAAAAGTTGACTGGTAAAACCCAACTCTAGAGACGAGTTTTAAACAACCACAAAGAAAATGCTTGTAAACTTTGCAATTAGTTGTTCAGTTCTGACCCTAGGAAGTGGCTAATTGCTACAGATTGGTGAGGTTCAAGTGAAGAGGACAGAAGCAGTGAAAACTGGACACAGAGGAAAAGGGAAATGAAAAGCAGGACCAAGAAGGGGATCTCATTTCTCCTAAGGAGAGATATCTCATTTCTTCTTAAGGAAGCGACTTCACAGAGATGCTAAAAGATATGCCCAGGGTCACTTCCTGTTGAGAAGGGATTATTAGACCCCTGGTACAAATTACAGTTACATTAGTATGGTATTTGTTTTTGAATATTTTATGGCTGTGCGTGTATGCTCAGTTGCTAAGTTGTGTCTGATTTTTTTGTGACCCCATGGACTGTAGCCCACCAGGCTCTCTGTCCATGGGATTTCCCAGGCAAGAATACTGGAGTGGGGTGCCATGCCCTTCTCCAGGTGATCTTCCCGACCCAGGGATCAAACCCATGTCTCCTGGATTGCAGGTGGGTTTTCTTTTTTTACCACTGAGCTGCTAGGGAAGCTCCATTTTATGGATGTAATACATGATAAATGGTTCAGTTCATGTCATAGTACTGATTTAGATCTTAACTATTTTATTGCCTTTGGAAGGAATGATGCTAAAGCTGAAACTCCAGTACTTTGGCCACCTCATGCGAAGAGTTGACTCATTGGAAAAGACTCTGATGCTGGGAGGGATTGGGGGCAGGAGGAAAAGGGGATGACAAAGGATGAGATGGCTGGATGGCATCACCGACTCCATGGATGTTGAGTTTGAGTCAACTCCGGGAGTTGGTGATGGACAGGGAGGCCTGGCGTGCTGCAATTCATGGGGTCGAAAAGAGTCGCACATGACTGAGCGACTGAACTGAACTGAACTGCCTTTTTTAAGTTAAGAAGTCTTCTTAATTGGAATCACTGCTCCCTAGAATTTTGCCTGGCACATGTAGTAGGAGCTCACTAGATATTCTATAAACAGAACTCAGCTGTAATATAGAGGAATCTTCAAAAAGAACCCAATCAGAGCAAATTCCTCTGTAGTTGTACATACATTTGTAAGGCATAAGTTAAGCACTTTATAAATGTAAAATGAGTGTCACCATTTTATGTGTGTGTATATGTGGGTATAAAGGGGTATGTTAGTTGAGAGGGACTAACTATTATTAACTAATATCTGCTGTAGATATAATACCTTGTGTTGAACATTGTTTTGTTTTGAGGCTCTATTAACGTGTCCAAGTGTTACCTGCCTTCAGATTTGTTCTAACACTGATTTCTAGATTTTTTTATTCATAAGAAAAATATCTACTTGGCCAAGGTGAAGAAGTCTGACACAATAAATATGAACAGACCCAGAAGTCTAAGGACTTCAGGTTCTGATCCCATGAATGTTCCTTGTAGTCTGGGCATCCATGGGCAATTTGATTTGTGGAGCTGGATTTCCCAACAAGACAAGCTGGTTTAGAAGAGTTTCAATATCATATCTGTGTGCCTAGATTTTTGTGAAGGACAGTTGAATTTTCAAACTTTTTTTTCTCTTCTCTCATCCACTGCTAGAACATCTGGAAAACTCAGCAGTTCATTTTTCAAATTACATTTCACAGGCTGTCTTGAATTCAAAGAAGCATCAAGATCTTTTGATGGATCTTGTTTCAGAATTTGGGTGAAGAACTATGATCGCTGTATCACAGGTGCTCCCTTTCTGTGACACCAAGTCTCACAGGTTTTTATTTCCGGACACCAGAAGGTCCATCACTGGTTTACATGAAAAGGTCTCTTTTCAAAGCTCCTGACCCCATTACTACTGTGGAAACAAAATAAAACAAACTCCTGAATCTAGTGCTTCAGACATCAATCCAGGATTAATTCAGGATCAGGAAATAAGATAATTCAGTTTTAGTGACACTGTATTGAGTAAGAATAAACAGTTCACTGGTCAGAGGAGAGAAAGATTTCAAGTATCTTGCTAGTTGGAACAAAGTAATTTTCCCTTGCTGAACATGTTTGGCCTTTTTCAAAGTTAACAATGTTCTTGCAGCGTTCCTTCTGGAAATTGTTAGTGTCTGTGCAATCTCTAAAGCTCCCAACTACCCACAAAATTAAAGGAGGTGGTGTTTGTTTGGGCACCTACATTGTATCAGGCACTACTAAATACCTTATGCATGTTACTTCATTTGATCATCAAAATTGCTTTAAAATATATGATGAGTACTTCACTCTGATCTTTGAGGACTTCTGGAGTCTGATCTTAATTTACTTTTCGAGTCTACTTCTCCCCAACATGTAACATAGGGCTGTTTAATCCTAACTGAAGTATTTGCCATTCCCAAAATATACACACTCTTGATTTTTCATATCTATGACTGTTATTCTGTATGAGTCAATGTGTCTCTGTCTGTGAACAATAACCACTTACTTTGCGCTCCCTCTTCTCTCTCACAACTGAACCCTGCAATCTAGGTGAATGCCATCTGCTTAAAAAATCTGTTTTGTGTACTGCTCAACTGAATGCTGTGTTCTATTCCACTCAAAATATATGTATTGAGTTGAACTGAATTCATATATTGTCTGTTTAAAATACAAGTTTGAAAGAAATGAACTCCTAAGAAGTGATGTAAATATGTAAACACAGAGAATGCCTATTGGGGAAGGCTATTGCTGAAATGTATTTGGATGCATTTTGGGTTCTGATAGAGACAAAGGAAGGTACATTTTAAGAAGAATACACAAAGAGTGATGAACTAATAACTGAATTTTCTGGTCTTTCTAATTTTATAATGCTGTCACTCACAGTTAAAACAGAGACAAATCCTATTTCATAAAGACTTGGCTAATTTTAGGTTTCACTGGTTCATTAAAAGAGAATGACAGAATCACAGAGATGATTGAACTTTCATTCTGATGTTACTAGTCTTGCTGCTCTGGGAGATGGTACTTAAAAGACTGTGATAACACAACACAATCACACGTAGATTACTATGATTGCCTGTGAGAGGGAGATTGGGGGGTAATACTACTGCTCCAACACTGCATCTCTTTTGAACTCAGCATTGGAGACACTGCAACTTATCTTTTTCCCAAACACCTAGACACACACTGATTCACTCTAACATACAACCACCCTGGCTCTTCTTGTGCTTCCAAGGTGAAGCAAGTCAGATACATATCTATGATTTGCATACCACATTTGAAGTCTGTAGTGACTAGCTAGGAAGGGGCCTCATGTCAATTTATTGCTAGTGTTAGGAATATCAAATAATGAAATGAAGAAGCACCTGAGTTCTTTCAACCATGATTTGTGCAAGACTCCTGGAATGAATTGTCCAATTGGGATAAGAATTGTGTTTGAATAACAAAATTCTGTATTAGCATCATTAAAAATCTTTTTGCTTTATATTAGGGATGTGGGTTCTAACTCTACTCCTGCCTGAACTTTTGACACTTAGAGCAAAATCTCTCTGTAACTAGGCAACGTGGCTTTTCTTTGCATAAAAGGACTCCAGCATCACCTTCTCAGGACACAAACTGGTCATTATTCTTCTTGGACGCACAAGCATTATTACCTTCAAAGTCTCCATTTTCCCACAGAGCCAGAGCTTCAGTTCCTCTGTTCACTTCCTGGAATGAGCTTTTCACTAATACTGCTTTTCTCTCTGAGTTCCTCCCTTCAGGAGAGAATGTAAGAAGCCAGCTCTTCACGCAGTTTCCATAGCTTCACCCCTCACCCAGAAAATCTTAAGGACTGTAGATTTAGCAGGGCAGTGCCAAGGTGTCGACGCCAAAAATGGATTTAGAAAATCTTAATTTAGTCTGGTAGGCAGAGATCATGCCATCAGTATTTTCATCATCATCAATTTTGATTTCATTTTTGTTTAAGTAGGGAAAAAAGATGTAAAAGAATCTAAAAAGGAGCCATGTAAAATAGGCCATCTCAAAAACAAATAGAGTCAAGTTCAATCTTCATACACATCTCTTATGAAACAGTTTCCCAGGGGAAGAGCATATTGGAAATTTCATGGAGGAGGGAAGGAGCCTGTCAGGTAAATGTTTCTTTAAGAAATGTACAAGGATGAAACTGGCATCTAAAGTGGATTAAGAAAGAAAATCTACTTTTCTTTTACTTGGTTTCCTAAGAAAATGAAGTAAATACGAAAAAGAATATATCTGTCACTGAGAGTACAAAACAGACTGGCTCTCCTTTGCTCTAAGAAGATATTTGGCAAATGATACTGTGTTTCTTTATCCAAAACCTGACTTTATTAGCAGATGAAAACAGCAGACTCTGATTGCTTTTCAAATTATTTAAATTTGCATTTGAAAACATGAGTTCCTGTAAACTGTCCAAACAAGTGTAAAGAAATATAGTGAAAAATCAACTCTTCAAGATCTTTAGGAAGTTTGTAAAATGATACAGAAAAATACCATTTGTAACATCAAAACTAGTTTTTAAATAAATTATATATTTTACTTGAAAAAGCAACACATGTATATGACAAAAATTCAAATATTATATAAAACTATCCTGTCAAAATAATTTTTCTCCACTCCCCAGTTACTGGGTCCACTTTACATATTTACATATTGATCTATCCCATTTTCAAAAAAAACTACAAACTATCATATTACATCAATCTCCGTAATTTATTTAACTTGGTCTCCTATTCATACACATTTAGATCACTTCCAGGCATTTTCAAGAAGTATCTCAGGTCCCTCACAAGAAGCATGACCTGAGGCAAGGTACTTAATCTATGTTTCAGTTTCCTTATTTGTTTACTGGGGACAACAATAGCACTTATTTATCATAGATTCTTTTGATTGTTTACCCAATGGCTATTTCCTCCTTGTTTAAGATTTAGAACACTGACTTTTGTCTTGGTGGCCACACAATATACTCAGCCAAGTTGAGTCCCTCTTCCAGCTCTAGAGGATAAACAATGATTGATTTTAGCAAAATTGGCAATGACAATGCCCTTTGTCAGTGAGAAGTTTAAGCAGAGACACGAGATCTGGAGATATGGTACCGGTTAAAAGCATGACTGTGAAGTCAGAATCCTGGGTCCAGCAGTGTAAATTTGAAGCTACTTAAACTCATTGAATGCAAGAAATTATAATAGTAGTCCCTACTGCATTAAAAAATGCTGTGAAGATTAAAGGAGTGAGTGAATGTATATAAAGAACATATAGCAGGGTCTCATACTTCTTAATGGCAACCCACTCCAGTACTCTTGCCTGGAAAATCCCATGGATGGAGGAGTCTGGTAGGCTACAGTCCATGGGGTCGCAAAGAGTCGGACACGACTGAGCGACTTCACTTTCACTTTCATACTTCTTAAGCACTCAATAAGTGTTGCAATTAATATTAACTGTCCAGTGAAATGTAAGTGAAAGTTTGTGCTGGGTGAGGATTCTGGAAAGACTTTTGCTCCTGATCAAGAGATGGACTAAGGAGACACTGGATTGTTCCCTGCTTCTAATGTTACCATTTGATGTGTGAGATGATCAGCGCTGCTGTAGCCCTCTTGGCACCGTGAGAAGGCCACAAGGACTGCTAAGACATCAACCAGAGCCCGGAATGCTACACCACAGATTTGCACCTAGGACCAGTTACTTCCAAACTTCTTGTTTAATTAGATGATGCACTACTAAACCGCATTGTTGTTTTTCAGTCACTAAATCATGTCCGACTCTTTGTGATCCCATGGACTGAACCACAGCAGGCTTCCCTATCCTTCACTATCTCCCAGAGTTTGCTCAAATTCATGTCCATTGAGTGGGTGATGCTATCTAACTATCTCATCCTCTGCCACCCTCTTTTCCTTTTGCCTTCAATCTGTCCCAGCATCAGGGTCTTTTCTAATGAGTCAGCTCTTCACAACAGGTGGCCAAAGTATTGGATCTTCATTGATGCTTCAGCATCAGTCCTTCCAATGAGTATTTCAGGACTGATTTCCTTTAGGACTGACTGGTTTCATTTTGCTGTCCAAGGTATTCTCAAGAGTCTTCTCTAGCACCACAATTCAAAAGCATCAATTCTTTGGTGCTCAGCCTTCTTTCTGGTCCAACTCTCAAAGAAACAGAATTTACTAATTATTTGCAGCTAATAGCACTCCTAATTGATGTATAATTTATAGGATGTTTGAGTGGATTAAATAGGTACTATATGTAAAGCACTTTGAATAACAATTGTTCTATAACAAATGCTTGATAAGTGGTAGTTATCATTATTACTCTTGTTATTGTACTTGAGAACATGTGCAATTATATATTTTATGTAAATTCCTAAAAGAGCAACTTCTGGGTTGCAGAGTATGTGCTAGTCAAATTATAACATGTGTCACAAATTTATACTCTTTACAGAAGTTATATCAAATCAATATGAGAGTATCAGTTTCTACACCTTTGCCAATATGTATACTCAAAATTTCCTAATGTTTGGGTAAAATTTTTATTGTTAATTTATGTTTAATTTTAAGTGAGGTTAACCATCTTTCTTTAATTGATAAGCCATTTGTACTGTAATCTGTGTATTCATGATCTTCACCCTGTCTTTTACTGAATTTTCAGAACTCTGTATACATAAAGGAAATCATCCCTCTGTTATGGCATACAAATCATGCTGGTCAAAATGGCTGCCATCAAAAAGTCTACAAACAATAAATGCTAGAGAAGGTGTGGAGAAAAGGGTACCCTCTTACCCTGTTGGTGGGAATGCAAACTAGTACAGCCACTATGGAGAACAGTGTGGAGATTCCTTAAAAAACTGGAAACAGAACTGCCATACAACCCAGCAATCCCACTGCTAGGCATACACACTGAGGAAACCAGAATTGAGAGAGACACGTGTACCCCAATGTTCACTGCAGCACTGTTTACAATAGCCAGGACATAGAAGCAACCTAGATGTCCATCAGCAGATGAATAGATAAGGAAGTTGTGGTACATATACACAATGGAGTATTACTCAGCTATAAAAATGTGCATTTGAGTCAGTTCTAATGAGGTGGATGAAACTGGAGCCTATTTTACAGAATAAATAAGTCAGAAAGAGAAACACCAATACAGTATATTAACACATATATATGGAATTTGGAAAGACAGTTAACAATGACCCTATATGCAAGACAGCAAAAGAGACATAAAGAATGGACTTTTGTACTCTGTGGGAGAAGGTGAGGGTAGGACGATATGAGAGAATAGCATTGAAATATGTATATCACCATATGTAAAATAGATCAGACCAAGTTCAGTGCATGAAGCAGGGCACTCAAGGCTGGTGTGCTGGGACAACCCAGAGGGATGGGGTGGGGACGGAAGTGGGTGGGGGGGTTCAGGTTGGGTTGACACCTGTACACCCATGGCTGATTCATGTCAATGTATGGCAAAACCACCACAGTATTGTAAAGTAGTTAGCCTCCAATTAAAATAAATTAATTAATTAAAAAAACATTTTTGTCATGTGAGGACTTTTAATTTTTCTAATTAAATTTATCAGTCATCACATCTGTGCTTATGAAACCTTTCCCACTCCCAAGTTTGTAAACAACAACAACAAAAAAACTCCCACAAAATTTATGATCCCATATGTTCTTCTAATACTTTCATTTTTAAAAAACATTTGACTGGTGGATCCATTTGTATTTAGTAACAGATGTAGCTTTATTCTTTTGCAGCTGGCTGGCCACTTTCTCACTACCATTTTATTGGACAAGTCCTGTTTTTCACTGATTTTTAACATTAAAGTTATCATATACCAAGTTTTCTATATGTATTTGGAATTGTACTCTATATTATTTTATTTTTTTGTTTGTATATAATGTGCTGCTGCTGCTGCTGCTGCTAAGTCGCTTCAGTGGTGTCCGACTCTGTGCGACCCCATAGACGGCAGCCCACCAGGCCCCCCTGTCCCTGGGACTCTCCAGGCAAGAACACTGGAGTGGGTTGCCATTTCCTTCTCCAATGCATGAAAGTGAAAAGGGAAAGTGAAGTCGCTCAGTTGTGTCTGATTCCCAGCGACCCCATGGACTGCAGCCTACCAGGCTCCTCCGTCCATGGGATTTTCCAGCAAGAGTACTGGAGTGGGGTAGTACCAAATTATTTAACGTGGAAATACTTTTATACAACAATGGAGTTATACCTCACTTACAATTTCTATTTTCCTGGCTATTTCCATGTGTTCAGTTTGCCATGAGGACTTTAGATTCTAATTTAAAATATTCCATTGGTATTTTAATTTGGATTCTATCCAATTCACTAATTTGAAAATTGACATCTTAATAATGCTAAGATCTCCTGTTCAAGGGTAAGGTATGCCCTTTTTGTTCCTCAATAGTTTTGACAGATCATGTTGATTTCTTGTTAAGTTTATTCCTAATAATTTTTGTTGTTATTTAGAAGGGTATCTTTTCTTTTTTTATATTCTAAACTTCTGTGTATCTGTGTGTGTATCTAGGGAAGTTGAATGATAGTCTCCTATGCTTTCTTAAACAGAATGTGCCTAATATAATTAACTTTTTCTTTTAACACAAATTGCTACTATTGTATAGAATATTGTGACTAATGTGATTACTTATGGTTACATAAGTATCCTTACAGATTTTAGAAGATGATGGATCAAATCTTTATAAGTATGGGAAGGAAAGACTGCATAATTCAATACCAAAATTGAACAAAGATAGCTTTGTCATTTATGAATTCTATTGCTAAAATAAAAATTAATCTTTGAAATTTAAATTCAGAAGCCTTCTACTGTATTTCCTTAATTCTAAGCTATCCATTTACATTTTAATGTTTTTGAAATTGAGAAGCACCTATAGTCCATTATGTATATCTTACATAGTAATGTTTCTTTTTCTCTTTGAAAGGTTCTTTATTGTAATAATTGATGGCCTCTAAGAATTGAGAAAATACTATAATATTACATTATAACTGTGAAGGCTCTTCCCTCCTCCTCTAGGAAACCAAGGATGGTTTGGTATATTTATTAATATGATTAATTACATTTGTTGTTCAAAGGATACAGTGTATAAATTTACTGAGATGTTGAAAAGTTTGTGTAAAATTTAAGGACTTCTCATTTTTTAAAAAAGCAATAACATATTAGGTAAAGAATAACACTTCATTAGCATCATAAAGATATCTACCTCAAACCAACCATCACCATAATTTTCATAAAAGACAAATATTACATCCAAGTCAGAATAAAGAAATTAAATCCTTCTGTCACTGCACAGAATAAGTTTTTCTATGAAAGTGAACGTTGCTCAGTTGTTTCTGACTCTTTGGGACCCTGTGGACTACAGAGTCCATGGAATTCTCCAGGCCAGAATACTGGAGTGGGTAGCCTTTCCCTTCTCGAGGGGATCTTCCCAACCCAGGGATTGAACCCAGGTCTCCTGCATTACAGATGGATTTTTTACCAACTGAGCTATCAGGGAAGCCCAAATTTTCCTATAAATGCTAGCTTAAGTATTGTATCAAAAAAGGTATAAATGTTCCAAAGGAAGAGAATATGCACTGTTTTTTAGATATATTCTTTCTCTTTTTGAATTAAATTTTAAAAGATATTAAAAAAAATAGGAAATGTAAAAATCATAAACTTCCTTGTATTCTTGTAACCTCTAGTTCAAAGCTGAAGCAGAAAAAGTACTGTTCATGACAACACTAACAATGTTAAAACATAGGAAAAAACTAAGAATGAGTAGGATCAAGCGGAAGAAAATTATAAAACTCTGCTAAAGGATATAAAAACAACTTCAATAGCAGGGGAATCATGTTGCTTCTTTAGAAATCCTAAATATGTCAATATGTACAGAGATACTCAGAATCTACAAATATTTCATAGATTTCCATTCTTAATTCTGCTGTTAAGGCTTAAAAGCTTACTACTCAGTTGACCTGTTATCATTTATTTATGCTCACCCATTTTTGCCTATAAATGTTATCAGCATTACTTTTATACTTCCATCTTTTGCCTTTCACCAGAGGAGGACAAATCAAACTGCATATTTTTTCCAGCGCTCTGATCTATTGCAGAGGTTCGACATATTCTAGTGTTTGGAGTAGCACAGTATGTAGAGTAGTTCTGACATTCAGTAAACAGGTAACCAAGAGAGTACCTTGTTGATGTCTTGTTTTCAATATGGCAGCTTGATACTCTCTGGGGTTACAGGCATTACATAGGGCATTCTTTATGTCCTAATAGTTGTAGCTGTTCTCTTTTCTTGCCTCTTGTCACTCACTATTTTCCACTGTCAAGAATGTCTATTCATTCCCATGCCTGTCTGCGTTTCTAATTGACATTACCATCCACGATCACCGTCCTTCTCCACGTGTTTTGTAGCTGTTTGCAGGCTTAACATTTCATCAGGAGGCTCTTCCCATCCACGAGCCAGCTTTTATTAGTAGCATTTGGTGCTGGGAACCTTTTTTGCTGACAAAAGATTTTTAAACGTTTTTCTAGTGGTTTTTGAGCTTGAAAAATTTCTTGAAGTCTCACTATTATGCCGCTGCTGCTGCTAAGTTGCTTCAGTCGTGTCCGACTCTGTGCGACCCCATAGACAGAAGCCCACTAGGCTCCACCGTCCCTGGGATTCTCCAGGCAAGAACACTGGAGTGGGTTGCCATTTCCTTCTCCAATGCATGAAAGTGAAAAGTGAAAGTGAAGTCTCTCAGTTGTGTCCGACTCTTAGCGACCCCATGGACTGCAGCCCACCAGGCTCCTCCGTCCATGGGATTTTCCAGGCAAGAGTACTTGAGTGGGGTGCCATTGCCTTCTCCATTATAGAAGGCTCAATTCTGGACAGCATATGCTCACATGGAATTGTCCTTACAGATAAGGATTTTATTACAAATAGAATCGATGCATCCATTGATATCTGGACTTAATTTGAAAATAATTTAAAGATAAAAACTAATAATGCATGAGAGGAGCAGAGAAACTAACATTTTCTAGCAAGAAAGGTTTTAGGCAAGATGTTAGACACTTTATATAGTCAGTTCATGTTATTCATGGTAGTTATACTCTATAAAGTCACCACAAACAAAGTCCTAGAGAATATTGAACCATTGCTCATCAAGTAAACATAGGGTTAGGTTCCTGTGAGCCTGTCACAACGTCAATGGATCAATATATGACCTTGTTATATGTGTGTGTTTTTGTTCAAACGCACCTTATTCACTATATATTTGTCAATGTTCATGGATTCATTAACATTGAATTCATGGCCAACAGCAGAGCTCATGCTTGAGTGAAGCTTATCGAATACACGCATTTTCTCTAGAATGCACACGACAGCCTGCTTGCACTTGGGAACACCACACAGCACTGTGCTTGGGGGCCCTTTTGTGAAATAGTGAAATTACCGACAAAGAGCAAAAAATGTAAAACAAACAAACAAAACATGGCACTAAATAGGCCATGAAAGGACAACTGTTTCCAGTCAGAAGGTTGAAAATGAAAAGGCAGAGTATAGTCTTGTCTAACTTCAGCTGGGAATGCAACTCAAAATTTTCATCACCCTGCATGTCCACAATTAACCAGGAAAATGCCACAAGTGTTGATTTTGGAATAACAAATAAATTTTGGCAAGTAGGGTAATTTACAATTACTGAATCTGGGAATAGTGAGGATCAATTGTACTTGAATATTCATTTAACTTTTAAAAGAGCTCTCCAAGATAAACCTTGGTATCCCTAACTTATAAATGAGAAAGCTGAGATATTGAGACACTTTGAAATAGAGAATTTCAAGAACACATTAAAAATTTGCAGAGCTTTGCTTATTTAATCCTAAGACTTCTGTCCTTACTACAATGCTTCTTTCAGACTTTTGCAACATTTAAAATAATGGGCATGGTCACTTTAATATGATATTGATCCATGCAATTTTCCTGGACTTCTTATAATCTTATTTAAGACACTAGTAAATATAGAAACAATACCTATGCACATAATATTCCCTGTTAGGTTCCTGATTTTCTGTTCAGAAAGATTTAAGAATATACTTATGAACAATCAGGGATTACAACAGTGATTCTCAACCCTGGCTTCACATCAGAATCCCCTAGGAAGTGAAATAAAAAAACATGAACACCCAAATCCCACCTTGGGCCAATTAATTAGATTCTCTGTGGGTGAGGACTAGGCATCTGTAATGTATTTAAAAGCATCCTAAGGTATTTAAATGTGCAGCCAGGTTTAGCTCCATTGATTTGCAAGGGATGTGTTACCATTGAAGCCCATTCACTCCTACATCTCAATAAAGGGGTCATGCAAGTTATATAGAGAAGGGTAAAGATCCAACATATAATGAAAAACTGACTGAACAGTGGTGTGAATGGTAATCTAACACCACTGACTTAAAGGGAAAGAGGATGAGTCTCCCAATTTGGAGAGGAAAAGTTATCATCATCCTTTTTTTCTTCCTCATTTTAGGTTAGGCCAATACTCATTTTGTGGGACTTTGGTAGAAGATTTATAGTCACATCAATATTATCTATATGGAAGATAAAATTCCAAATCATTGTGAATGCCCAAGGGCAGATATCCTATTTCTTTCACCACTGAATTTTCAGAGCCTAGTTACTGTTCAGTTCAGTTCAGTTCAGTCGCTCAGTCATGTCCAACTCCTTGAGACCCCATGAATCGCAGCATGCCAGGCCTCCCTGTCCATCACCAACTCCCGGAGTTCACTCAGACCCATGTCCATCGAGTCAGTGATGCCATCCAGCCATCTCATCCTCTGTCGTCCCCTTCTCCTCCTGCCCCCAATCCCTCCCAGCATCAGAGTCTTTTCCAATGAGTCAACTCTTTGCATGAGGTGGCCAAAGTACTGGAGTTTCAGCTTTAGCATCATTCCTTCCAAAGAACACCCAGGGCTGATCTCCTTCAGAATGGACTGGTTGGATCTCCTTGTAGTCCGAGGGACTCTCAAGAGTCTTCTCCAACACCACAGTTCAAAAGCATCAATTCTTCGGCACTCAGCCTTCTTCACAGTCCAACTCTCACATCCATACGTGACCACAGGAAAAACCATAGCCTTGACTAGATGAACCTTTGTTGGCAAAGTAATGTCTCTGCTTTTCAATATGCTATCTAGGTTGGACATAACTTTCCTTCCAAGGAGTAAGCGTCTTTTAATTTCATGGCTGCAGTAACCATCTGCAGTGATTTTGGAGCCCCCCAAAATAAAGTCTGACACTGTTTCCACTGTTTCCCCATCTATTTCCCATGAAGTGATTGGGTACCTGGAACAATATAAGTAAATCTCATTAATTATGTGTTGAATGTATCAACGGTGCCTTATGTTGATTTAGGAATGGATGAGGCATTCTTAATTCTTGATTAATTCTCCATTTTTCATGGATAAGCATGTCTTCTGTGTACATGCAGGCCCTCTGTGTGGTTGTTTACTGTAAAAGTGAAAAGTGTTAGTCGTTTAGTCGTGTCCAACTCTTTGCGACCCGATGGATTGCACCCCTCCAGGCTCCTCTGTCCATGGGATTCTCCAGGCAAGAATACTGGAGTGAGCAACCATTCTCTTCTCCAGGGGAAACTTCCTGACCCAGGGATTGAATCTCGGTCTCCCATGGCAGGCATTTTTTTTTTTTTTTTTACCATCTGAACCACCACAGAACCATTTACTATGAATACAAAATAATTAAAAATCCAAACAAACAAGGAACTTACATTACTGTTGTGTAGACAAGGCATAGAAAATACTGGTAATGCACATTAAATAACTATTTTCAATGCACCTCATTGAATCACAAAGACAATAATTACTGCTTTGGGGAGAGGGTTTAGGCAAAGCTCTGCAGAGGCACTGAGTCTCTAAGTGGCTGCTGGAGAACCTTCAGGCTCTGTATAGAAAAGAGCAGGTCCGTCAAAGGAACATTCAGCACGTTAAGGAGCCGCCGGTGGCATCAACTCTATTCTCATCAGGCTTTGCTGTGAAGGTGCTGGCATTTTTTCTAAAGTTTGGGAAAAGCGCACAGGTTCTAGGGAACAAGTACCAGCAGTTGATTTTCTCTGCTTTTTGTGCCTTTTTATTTTCATCGTCTATTTGAAGAGTCTCTATTATTCCTGTGGAGTCCAGTTTCTTTTTATGTGCAGATTCCATCGCACATTAAGAATGCTTACATGTGAATAGCTTCAGGTTACAGTTCTATTTAAAGGTTTTCTATGTAAAGCCTTGATTTAAGAAAATTTCTCATTATCTTGCATTTTCCTTGTAAACCGATCTTCCCTCAGTTCTATCTTGCCAGGTGTATGGGCATGTTTATCTTCTAAGAAGACAAGTATTTTTATCATACCCTTTCCTAGCCAAGAGAACTAGGAGTATTAAGTATGCACACGGGGTACATCTACCAGGGTTCTTGAGTTTTTGGCACCACAAACTTTATGTACAAGGAGTACTAGGCTTCTGTATGTTTCAATATTTAAATAATTTTGGTTACTGTAACTGAATGCTGATTTAATTTAAAATCAGGTTTATTATAGCTGGACTGAAGCCTCCCCCTCTCCCCCAAGTACTTCCATTCATTGGTGGGCAACAGTATTATGGTGAAAATCTAACTCTGAAGCAAATCAGAGACCAAAAATGACCACTTCCTTTAATAAATGAGACACCAATGAGCCAACTGAATCTCTGAATCTTTGTTTGGGCCTTGCTTTCTTGTGAGATGAGTGGGACACAAGCAACATGTAAAATTTTATTATTATTATCATTATTTTAATACTACATGCCATAAGAGTACAGTCTCTGCTTGGAGAGGACCAAAGAATGCCCAAGAAGGACTTTTGTGTAAATACGACTCAGAAAGTACTCAGTATTATCTAGCTACATAATTCCGTAGTTACATTTTTAACACTCCCTGGAAAGTGGAGAGGGGTGGGGATTTTGAAGAAGAGAAGCGG
This sequence comes from Bos mutus, assembly GCF_027580195.1. Taxonomy (NCBI): domain Eukaryota; kingdom Metazoa; phylum Chordata; class Mammalia; order Artiodactyla; family Bovidae; genus Bos; species Bos mutus. The sequence continues at coordinate 45,974,776 of NC_091626.1, read as the reverse complement.
GGAGCCGGGGGTGGAGAGGGGGACTGGGGAATTCCAGAGACTAGCACAGACTTCAAAGTCCTATTCCTGCTAATCTCATAATGTCCTTGAGCTCCCCCACAAACAGCTGCAGTTGTTAGTAAAACTTTTCTTAACTCTTCACATACTAGTCCTCTGCAAGCTCAAAAAATCCCCAGAAAGGAAAACAATATGTTTTGGTTTTTGTTCTTCTCTCTTATCTTAGAAGCATTCACTCACTCAATATTAAACTGAGTGAAGTGCCTATGTGCAAGGCACTGTTTGAAAAGAGTAGAGAATTCCAAATGAATTCTTTCCTGACCACCAGGAATTAAAATTTCCTAGTGAAGGTAGAGCAGAATACAATGTCAGGGACAAAAAAAAAAGGGATTCAGGAAACAAAGTTATGAAAAGTAAGAGTAGGAGGGGATCGCCACCAACCTGAGAAATTAGGGCAGTGCTCTAGTATTTAACCAGCCCATTCCTGACAGGCACACAAACTTCTCATCCTCCAAGATCCGTTCAGGCAGAGGCAAGATGCAGTGGCTGCAAAGCACAAGGGAGTGACTGGTACCGCTGGGCTGAAGGCAGGGTCACACAGGGTGGCGGTGCTTGATGAAGTTGAGCAGGGACGTGAGTTTGGGATCTAACTGTGCAGCCTGATGATGTCTTTCTCATTAAGGAGAACATAATCAGAGACTTTATTGTGGCCCGGTGGCTAAGACTCTGTGTTCCCAGTACAGGGGGCCTGGGTTTGATCCCTGGTCTGGGAACTAGATCCCACATGGTGCAACGAAAGATCCTGCATGCCGCAACTAAGACCTGGAGCAGTCAATTAGGTAAATAAATAATACAATGAAATTAACTTTTTTAGAAAGAAGCAGTAAATAATCAAGGGGACACTTTAGGAAAATGATTACCTTGTTGATGTGAGCTATTGTTTGGAGACAGGAAAATAGGAGCATACAATGAAGGCTGGGGGTTGAGAGTGATCATCCTATACATTTCTACAGAAATTTACCTTTTATGAAATGCTTTCACATTTATCTCACTAGACTCAGAGAATTTCGCACCTCTTTTGGCAAAACCAGAACTATAGGCTTCCAGGTTTCTTTCAAGTCACCACAGTCCCAACCGTTTCTTTAGGGCTCACATCCTTGAACTGAGATGGTGGCAATAGGAAAAAGAGGAAATGAATAGAAAAGAGATGGTAAAGGACAAACATCCAGGTCTTGGTGACAGATCTGAAGAGCATGGTACAAAGGGCAAGAGGATAATCTAGACTCCAACTCCTGACTTCTATGAGGCTTATACTAATGATTTTCCACTTTTCTGAATTCCTGAAACACATTATCCAAAGCAAGCAATCAGTTTTTTCCTTACCAATATGTTCTCTATCTGTTTATTTTTCTTTTTTTTTAACATGTTTATTTATTTTGGCGGTGCTGAGTCTTTGTGGCAGCACACAGGTTCTCTCTAGTTGCAGAGCACAGGATCAAGGGTGTTCGGGCTCGGGAGGTGCGGTTCTCGGCCCTCTCTAGTTGCACCACAGCATGTAGGATCTTAGTTCTCCGACCAAGAATTGAACTCACGTCAGCCTGGAAGGTGGATTCTTAACCACTGGACCACCAGGGAAGTGCCTCTAATTGCTTCTTGAGTCTTAGTCTTTCATCTCCATGTCTTTAAGTGCCTAAATGTGAGACATTATTAGTAGTTTATTTTCACTGTACTCCTCATATCAAGTACCAGGGAAGTACAAATATGTTTGTTAGATACTCCTCTATCAAGCACTTGAAATATAACTGCTTTAGGTGATTGTTTAGCAAAACATGTATATCTTAGAAGAGAGAAGGAGAATATAAAATAATACCACTGATGAATAGGTTAGTAAATTGTCGATGTATGGTTTTTTCCCAAGATCTAAAAAAAAAGTAATGTTTGTGTACTACTCATTCATCTATCAGTACCTCATAATTTCCTTTCCTGGAAGTATTAATGGTGAAGATTAACTTTTTTTGTTAAACAAAGCTTGTGTTGTAATGTGTTTTGGATGATGTTTATTCATTTAACAAACATTAATGGGTATCTCCTATGATATAGGTACTGACCTATGGAAATGAACCAGCACTTTGAAACCTTAGCCCTTCATGGGGGTAGAGGAGAGGGTTTCCTCGAAACCAGATACCAAGGCAAGGGGTCCTAATGTGAAACAACTGGAATTGGCACTGTCAATAGTATATCAGAAATTGTGAAGTTGATTTTTTTTTCTTCTTTTTGGTCAGATCTTGCTAATTAACTATTTCTTCACACTTAATACATTTGGGGAAAGCTGCTACATAGCTAAAGTCACTATAACCACAGAACAACAAATGAAAAGGATAAAGTACTGAACAGCAAGAAAAATGCATTTCACCCTCGTAAGAATGTAAGTGAAAAATTGAATATAAACAGATACAGTCATCATCTTTTACAAATATGACACCTCCATAATATCTCCCCAATATAAACACTTTGGAGTTTTCATATATTCAAGAAGGAACAGTATCACCAGTACATATGAAACACTTCTGACGAAAGGATAAAGCAAAAACATCTAATTCTGAACACATTTCAGTGTGGTGTTATAATGATATTACACTATAGTGATGGCAGAGAGGCTCTGATAGTACCCATTTGCATCCCATATGAAAAAACAAACCCAAGGTCACTTTAAAAAAAATTCTACAAGCCACATACTAAAAAAGGATTTTCTTGGACAGGTCTACTTTATAATACAGTTTAACTCAAGTGTTATGTGAACTACAAATGAAGACTTAAAAGTTTTGCATGCATGTGTGTGTGCTCAGTCACGTGTCTCTTTGCGAAACCATGGACTGCAGCCCATCAGGCTCTTCTGTCCATGGGATTGTCCAGGCAAGAATACTGGAGTGGGTTGCCATGCCCTCCTCCAGGGATCTTCCCAACCCAGGGATTGAACTCACATCCCCTGAATCTCCTGCACTGCAGGTGGATTCTTTACCCCTGAAGCACTTGGGAAGCTCCTTAAAAGGTTTAGGTGCTACTAAACACCATCAATACAGATAACAGTATATCAGAAAATGTGTAGGACACACAAGATGCAAAATTGCTGAGATGAACATCAGAAAGCATGCAAAATCCAGTAGGTAACATGGGAAGAATATATAGTAGAAGCAGGAGGTCTGACCTAGAAGATCTACTGAGAAATTAAGATTGAAAATAGAGGCAGGGCATGGGAACATCCTGAGTGATTGCCTGACTCTAGAACATTTCTGATCTGCCAAGATTTATAACGTGAAGTTTAAAGATCATAACCAGTCCAGTCATGAGTGGATTAGGATCCAGAAAAATTTCCACTGGTAGAAGCTTTCTGAGGGCAGGATTTGTCTATTTTGTGTTCATGCCCCATTAATTAAAGCTCACTAAGTTTTTGATCATTTATTGGTTTACATACATTAAAGGAAAAAGAAAATGGACCTTTACCCCTTTACATCATTAAGGTAAAGCTATTGCTGAAAGTTATTAATAAGATCAGAAATAAGAAGACAGCTTACAGATGACTACAAACATTCACTAGCAAGTAGTAAAAAAAGAACAGATATAAACATTGAGTGCTCTGATGAATCAATGACACAGTATGATCAGTATTAACTTCAGATATTTAAAGTTCCTTCTTAGAACATGTCAGCAAATTGGAATGCCATTTTCCTGTTTTCCTGCTGCTGCTAAGTCACTTCAGTCGTGTCCAACTCTGTGCAACCCCTTAGGCGGCAGCCCACCAGGCTCTGCCGTCCCTGGGATTATCCAGGCAAGAACACTGGAGTGGGTTGCCATTTCCTTCTCCAATGCATGAAAGTGAAAAGTGAAAGTGAAGTCACTCAGTCGTGTCTGATCTTAGAGACCCCATGGACTGCAGCCTACCAGGCTCCTCCATCCATGGGATTTTCCAGGCAAGAGTACTGGAGTGGGTTGCCATTGCCTTCTCCTCCCGTTTCCCAGGGAAGTACAATTTGAACAGACTTGAGAAGCAGCAGAGTAAGAGAAATACCATTCTAATCCTGAACCCTGCACTTAGCTAGCAACTTAACATTGTGCAGGTCAGTTAAATTGACGCTAGAATCTTCTTCCCAAGATTGCTGGGGGGACCTGCCACCAGCTGCATCACATGTCACTGGCACATCACAGGTGCTCTGGATATGTTACCTGTGCTGGTGACTGTGGCTGAGAAGGGACACCAGGGACCAATAACGTGGCTCCCAGCCTTTGTTTTATTACCTGGGATGGTAAGCAGCCTTATTCACAAGAGATACTTTCAGCATAGCCCATACTTTTTCTTGTAACGTTTCTTTAACTGGGACTCCTCTGGTGGAGAAGGAAGTTTTCAGAGTACACTATCATCCCTCTCTCTTTCGTTATGGAAACTACCTACAGGGGCTATTGTGTGGCACTATCTTGGAAAAGTTGTAGGGATTTGGCTTCTATGAAAGTGAACTGCCATCTGTTGGTGCTGCAGGCATTTGCACAAGGAAGAGTAGCGGCCCTTTCTTTTGATGACTTGTGGCTGCCTATCCTGTTTTCCCCTCTGCTTTTCTGAAGGTTTCTGGGTGAAGCCTTTCTGTACAGGCCACTTTGACTGGTGTTGGATAGTTGTTCTCTTGTCTGCTGATAATGTTCTGATGCCTCAGTGCAGCTCAGCTTTGAATGAGTCAGTGTGGTCTCTGTCTGGCATTCATTTTTAGCACATTTGCCCCACAGATAGATCTCTGAGATGTGTCTCTTCCCTCTATCTGGCTCTATGTTTCTGTTTAAGTGACACATAAAGCCTTGTATCTAATTCTTTATATCTAAGCTCTTCCATAGCCTTTCTCTTCCTTATGCCATTGAGACAGCCACAAAGAGCTACAGGGATGACCATTTATTCCGATTAATAAATGGGTTCTTCATGTCAATATTAAAAATATATGTTAAAATAGGCCCACTCAAAGTACAAACACATGTACACTCATTTACATGCAGATATACATAGAGTCATACATAAATACACATGTAGATGTATTTTATATACATGTATATATCATTGATATTGACATGTTAAAATAGTAATCTAAAAATATACATATATTTACATGTATTTATACATATACAGGTGGATGTATATTACATATCACTATGTTTTGTAACATCAAGCAGGTTTACATTCTTTTTTTGTTATCTATTGGGTTTTATATCCCCCAGTTGTCCAGAATATGAGCGTGTGAGTGTGTGAAAGGGAATATTTCAGCTACCATCCTCTATCCTGCTTTGGGATGCAACATGAAGTCTCTATTCCAGTATTAGGAAGTGCTCCACTGCTTCTGAGCTGTGCAAGGTAATAAACTATCACCATCTTACAATCTATAGAATACATTCTGGCTATTTAAATCCACTGCATAATTTGCCTCCATGATGGCTGTCAGTGACGATTTCCTTTGTCTACAATTGAGTGTGCTCAGTGTGAATTCTGATCTAGGAAAACTCCACTCAGGAGAACTTTAAAGATTCAAAATGTGTGAAATTAATCTCATCAGCACTTGACCAAACTGATTTAAGGATGAATGTAGTCCTATTTTTTCCTTTTTTTAAAAAAAGTGTATTTTTTCACAAAAACATCAATATGCCTGTGCTAATTTGGAACTACATATGCACAAACACATTTACACAAGCAAAAAATACTCCATATTTCTTAAGTATATCCCCTACAACTGATCAGGCATTGCGTTTGTCAGCCTGAAAAGTAAAGGCGTTCAATTAATACAATTCCAATCATGTAATCTTGTTAGCTCAAATTGAGCTTCAATAGTCCTTGACAGACCCCAGCAGTACTAGCTCACTGCATGAAAACAAACCACACAATTCTATCTTTATGTACATGTTGGTACTTGTTGACATTCTATTAAATTGTTTTAATAGGGCCTACTTAGAAAGGTGTATATCTTGCTAGTTAAAACCCACTACATTGTAAAGTATAGTTTATATCCAAAATATTGCTCTCACAGGAAAATTTTAATTACAGCATTTAGACTATACAGCCAAACTGTGTTGCTTTGTCTTATCTTTGCAAAACCCACACTAAGCTAAAATTGTACCTGTCATTGAAACAGCAGCGACAAGAAACAAACAAAAAGATTACTCAGGGATTGAGTGGAATATGGAAGGAGTAGGTTGCTGCACAATTAATCACAGATCTGCTCGATTATTTTTGGTTACAGCTTCTGTCTGGGTGGAACCGAAATGCCGACCTTTCTGGTCTCTGAAAATCCTTTTCTTTCATGAAATTCATTTACCACACTTCTCTCTCTGAGAAGATGGTGCATAGTGATACATTTTTCAGCGAGTGACATATTTTGCCAAAGGGGACACATTTGCCTGGAGAATAAGTAAATCCAGTGCTACTCACACAAGCAGTCATTTGCTCTCACTCTTATCCTGAAGTTGAACAACTTCCTGCTGCTTTTGTCATCACACCTGAGACAGTGAGTGCTCGTCCCAAGCATGAATATGGATCAGTATATACTTAGTCCTGCTGGCTTCGAGAGAATACAGTCATCCACAATCACGCTGCCCACAGAACATTTTCAGCTTGGCTATAGCACTTAGATTTTCTTTCCACTCTAAGAATCTTGAAAATACCATTGGGAGATTTTTTTTTTTCTTCCCCTCAAATGATTTCACTAATGTATCCTTCTTTAGAAGTGTCTTTTTATTGTTTAAAAATGGACATACTTCCAAATGATTTCAGTCAATTCTCATGTCTATACAGGCATCATGACCTCAAATACCTTCCACCAGTGTGCCTGGTACACATCCCACACCCATTCCGTGACCACCTACAGGAAAGGTAGTCTATATAAAGAGAAATCTGGGAGAGAAGGCCAGGGAGTGGGGTGGACAAGGAGCAAGTGTGGAAGGATTCATGGTTTCCTGGATGTTTTGTGAATTACACATGACAGCATAGGTTGGTTGGTGCCTTCAGAGAGGGAGGAGGGGCCCTTCAGTTGGAACTTGTTACAGTGATGACAACAGCAGTGACACAGTAGAGGAGAAGAGGAAGAAGGAGATGAAAGGCAGATGCTCTTTATCTCTAACTTGACTGTTTCCTTAAAGATGTTTCCAATGAGCGGCTAAAGCATCACACAGTTTGGCCAAGCTCCCTTTTCCCTTCTTCTTTGGATTATTAAAGGGGCCTGCAGTGAAATCGATTTGGAACCCAACCACATCTCAGTAGAGTCCCAGCACCCACATGCTTAGTTCACTGTGACAGGCTGCCCTCAACATCTTCACTAGAATGGATATTCTTTCGTCATCCTGGGAACAGATGTGTTTTCCCTTCTAGGGACACACAAATCAGCACGTTGTGTCCCTGGAAAATCTCCAATAAGCTAATTTTAGTCCTTCTCGTAATGTTACTAAGCCTCATTTGGCCCTCTGAGACTAAACCAGGCCTCCAAAAGGAAATACATACAGTTGGTAGGAACTGGACAGGACCAAGGAGACACTTCAGTTGTTTTCATGACCCACCTGTACAAACTATTAGACATGGAAAAGCCCTCCTTATTAAGTGAGAGAAAAGTCAGAATTAATTCCATCAAAGTCTATAGTTGATACAATACAATTTTATTGCAACTAAACAGTTTTACTTAAATGATATGACATTATCCATGACACAGTGATTTTTAATACTGTGTAACTGCATATGCACTTAACATCTGTACATCATTTTCACTCATTTATCAACTGTGCATTGAGAGTCCACCATATGCCAGAAACTGATTTTTTTTTAAGTATATGATATTTGAAGGAGTAAATATTAAGTAGGAGAATAAAGAATGGTACAAGCATTTTAATCTTTGAATGCTTTCCAAAACTTAACAGCAAATAAAACAGAAAGTCTGGGGTGAGATCTGGCATAAGTATTTTTTAAAAGCCTTCCCAAGTGTACCCACGGGCTTCCCAAGTGGCTTAGTGGTAAAGAAAACACTTGCCAATTCAGGAGACGTGGGTTTGATCCTTGGGTTGGGAAGATCCCCTGGAGGAGGACATGGCAACCCACTCCAGTATGCTTGCCTGGAAAATTCCACAGACAGAGGAGCCTGGAGGATTACAGTCCATGGGGTCACAGAGAGTCAGACACAACAGTGATTGAGCACACGCGTAAGTGTACCCAGGGATGGGAATCACTAATCTATACTACAGGGGATTAACTGACTGTCCTAAAAGACATGCTTTACAATATTGCCTATGACTAGTGTCAGCATCCCTTGGAAGTTTGTTATGAATGCAGAATCCCAAGCCCTAGGACAGATCAACTTAATCAGAATCTTCATTTTTGGAAGGAAAAACAGAAGTTTGAGAAGACCTTCTCTACCAGGTCAGACACTACAACTGCCTATATATTTAAAACCTATCGCCCCTGCAATAGGTTAAAACCTAAAAACACTTAGAGGTTGCATCGTGCAAGCAAGACATATTTTCCTCTGCTTGGCAGATCTTCCAAAGCAAAGAACATGTAGGCCCTAGAATCTCTATGTGGGCTTCACTGGTCACTCAGTGGTAACGTGTATGCTTGCTATGCAGGAGACATGGGTTCCATCCCTGGGTTGGGAAGATCCCCTGGAGCAGGAAATGGTAACCCACTCCAGTATTCTTGCCTGGGAAATCCCATAAACAGAGGATCCTGGCAAGCTACAGTCCATGGGTTTGAGAGGGTCAGACATGACTTAGCAAGCAAACCACCACCACCATTCCATTAAGAAGGCTGGGGAAACAGATCATGATTCCCTCAGCAAGTCCTTACTGAGTAGAGTAGCTATCATGTGTCAGACACTGTGCTGAGCTCTAGTGATACAGCCCTGAGGGCTAGAGGGGAGGCAGACAGAGGAACCAGTGGTAGCATGGCCCTTGTTCTACCTTAGCAGTAGAGAGGCAGAGCACCAGGGTGCTAGGTCTTATCAAACAGGTGCTGGTTCAGGTGTGTTTTCTAGAGTGAGCAGTACCAGTATGCAGGGTTGGGGAGCACAGTGTTTCATGGCAGGCGGAGTGGTGGATACAGACGTGAGATTTATGGGAACAGTTCAGTGTGGGTGAAGAGCTAAAAGGTGGGAAGGCAGATAGGACTTGAGAGAAGCAAGGAGCACTGGTCCTGCCAAGCCGGATGCCTGGCTAAGGAATGGGAGTTTAGATGCCACATGCCAAGGGAACTGCCTCTTCCTCACAGAAGGATCCACATTTCCCACAAACTCCTGGCCAAGGGCTCTTTGGAAGAGCCTGGCCGACCTGGATCTTGTAGTTTCTCTAAGCTTTACTGAGCTTCAGGCACTACCCCAAGTACTTTCAGCAGCATGAGGTGGGAAGGAATTAGGAATCAGAGATTTTGGAAATGGCAGAGAGACAGACAGACAGAAAAGACAGACAGAAATGCAGAGAGACAAAGAGACAGAGAGACAAAGAGAGGCAAAAATAGAGAAACAGAGAGACAGACATCCCATAAGGCTACACAAACAGTAAATAACAGACCCAGAATTCACAGCTAGACCCTCTGCCAACAAACCCAGTTCTCACTCTCTCTTAGCTCTACATTTTGAAGAGTTTCCATGTTTTTAAAAATCTGCTTAAGGCCGTGATATTTCTGTGAGCGATTCTCGTTTCCTGCTGTCCTTGCCCCTCACCATGACCACTCATTATTCTAGCCTGGTCCCCAAGCTGCATAAACATTTGGGAAGGGATAAAGGAGGGCCCTGCGGGGCCAGAAGAAACTGTGGGGATCTGGAGCAATGCCTTTCCCCTCCCACTCTGCTCCATTTAACTTGGCTTTGAAAAGGCAGACCATTGGGGACCAGGTTTTTATCACTAGTGACTTCCTTTCCCAAGAAATGTGAGCCCTGTGGATCTGAAGAATAATTGGTGAAATGCTTTGAGGTTTCTTGAATATAAAAGACTGTGTAGGTGTGTAATATTATTATTACCACTTTATGTTCAAGGAACAGTCTTTAAAAAAGAAAAGGGTATGAAATTTTCAGCTTTTCTCCTAGACTAGCCTATGGCCATATTTAACATTAATATCGTATTCCTTTGGGTACACATAATTAGGATGTTTTTGCGACTAGTTAACTTTTGACTTGAGAAGTACATCATGTAACATCATCTTTACTCCATCACTAAGTAGTGAGGAGTCAGGCAGCCAATTCTGAAGGCACTCAGTTCATAAAAGAGAGAAGGAAATATCTCCATTGCAACATCTAAGGGTAATAAGACAGAATACTTTCAAAGATCTCATAGATGTAACAAATTCATTGTAATTAATTAATAAGCAACTTCCTTTATGGTGATCCTTTAAGTGCCCTAACAGCTTTTTCAGGGGTGCTGATTCTCCTACTTATGAGAGAATCACTGATTTCACTGGAGTATGAGACATTCCTTCAAGCTCCCTCCAGGCTCAGATCATTTCACAAGTTCACTCTAAGGTGAAGTTAGACAGGATTTCAAGGGTGGCTCTAAAACCAGAGCAAGCTTTTGAAAATAACAGACACACATTTGTATCTTAAAAGGCAGACCCAGTTCTCTGTAATTCTCTTCCTGAGACACCTTGTTTCATCCATCTGCAGGGCTTTCCCTGCAGATGGTGAGATGACTCGTGGATGGGAATCTCGCCTTGGTTCCAGCCTGTTTTTTCCTCACACTATGAATTATCCCTCATGCCCAATATTTCTAAAAAGAATCACACATGCTTTTTTTTTTTTAAAGTAGGATTTATTTTTAGAACAGTTTTAGATACGCAGAAAATTTATGAGATAGCTACAGAGACTTCCCCCATATCCTCACACCCACTTGTCCCTAGTATTAACAGCATACATCAGTACGATATATCTGTAATATCAGTGAACCTATCTTGCGATGTTATATTAACTAAGGCCCATAAAGAGTTGGACACGACTGAGCGACTTCACTTTCACTTTTCACTTTCATGCATTGGAGAAGGAAATGGCAACCCACTCCAGTGTTCTTGCCTGGAGAATCCCAAGGACGAGGGAGCCTGGTGGGCTGCCTTCTACAGGGTCGCACAGAGTCGGACACGACTGAAGTGACTTAGAAGCATAATTTAAGGTCCTTAGTTTTTAACCTGATGTTCTTTTCTCTTTCTGTTTCAAGACTCCATTCAGGACAACCCAGTATGTTTAGTCTGGTCTTTTTAGGCTCCTCTTGACTGTGATGACACTGACAGTTTTGGGGAGAGCTCATCAGGCATTTTGAAGAATGTCTCACTGTTGGGATTTATATGATGCTTTTCTCATGATAAGATGGGAGCTATGGGTGTTATTGGAAAGAAGACCACACAGGTAAAGTGCTATTTTCATCACATCATATCGAAGGTACAAACTATCCACGTGATTTCTGACTGCTGATGTTGGTGTTGATCACCTGGCTGAGGCAGGGTTTGTGAGGTTTCTCCACTGTAAAGTCACTTATACCTTTTCTATCCTTTCCATTCTATCTTCTTGGGAAGGAAGTCCTCATGTGCATCGTAAGGAATGGGGAGTCATGTTCCCCTCCCTGAGGATGAGGTACCTCCATAAACTACCTGGAATCTTCTGTATGGGAGGTTTGACTCTTATTCCCCATTTATTAACACAGTTACTTATTTATAATGGCATATATTCATGGATATTTATTTTATATTTTGAATTATAAGTCAATAGTACGTTACTACTTTGCTCCTCCAATAGTTCCAGCTTTGGCTATTGGGAGCTTTCTGTTGGTTTCTGTGCCCCATTCCCATATCCCTATCAATATATTGGCTGAGTTTTTTTGTTAATATTTTAGGCATATCCTTACTTTCTGACACTTCAAAAGCTCTAGGTTCATCTCATACACACGCTTTTCATTGGTGGGAAATATCTGGTAAACAGTGGTTGCCCTTTTAAAGAGATTTGTCCTCAATCATTGAATGAGCCTGAGAATGGCTATAGCTTAAAACCCCACACTGACTGGTATCTGGTGGGAGCACAGTCATTTCCTCCAGACTAAGAAAGCGGCCAGGCTCCAGATGCCTCTGTGTGTGGATGTGAGTGAGGCAGGGTGTCAGAGACATGCAGGTGACTGGACAGAAGAATGTCAGGAGGTTGCAGCTGAGGGCCAACACCCTTTATGAGACCTGCTTCTAGTTTCTCAGACTCAGAGAACTGATCATTTGCCGCTGAGAACACCTGATCCATCTGCTGACAGAATGTTTGAATTGAGGCGGCCAGTTTTTAAAGACATTTGGGGGAATCTTTGGTTCAGACTGGGGAGAAAAATAGGGAGGGATAGCAGAGACCAAAGCATCTCCTTGGTGTCATGTGCCAACCTAAATTAACAACTAATGAAAGCAGATTGTATTTAGCAGATTTTAATATAAATTGGGTTAATGGTGACGCATTTGAAATAGTACACTGAAAAATCAGTCTGTAATAACAAGCTAACAGATGTTGGCATTTTCATTATTAATTATACATTTCATTATCATTTGATTATTGTCAAACAACATTTGATAGAAAAAAATGTATAAATGATTCATACACATTTGTTACATTGTTAAGGGGTGCTAGTGTCTGTTTTATTAATGTAGTGACTCGAGTAGTCTGATATCATTCTAAAAATCTCAAATTTAATCAAGACTATTGAGCTATATACAATGTCTAACAATAATCCTCAATTTAACCATGCTTATCATTGAAGGATCTCAGAGAATTTCACATGCTGACTTGTCTTAGTCACCCTTTTATCTTCTTTAGTGCAAGGCCTTCACAGAGGAGTTTCACTTTATCAGGGAATATTACTAACAAATGGCATCATCACCCATCATATCATCATTTCTCCAAAGGATTCCCAGAGAAAAACTGCTATGAATTAGTTGTTCTAGAGTCATGGGAACTAAGAAAATGTATTGGCAAAACAAAATAGAGAAACAAGTATCATAGATAGCTAGTCACCAGACCAATACAATTTTCCCCCTTGTATTCTTCGTCAAATCTGCGAATACAATACATACCCTACAGATAATCTGCTTGTGCCAGCAACATAACCTTTCTGCTCTGATATTATTCTGGTTATGGTCTGTTGAATATTTCAGGTCTTTCATCAAGTTGAACCTGCCCCCCTTGGCTAGAGCACACTCAGGGCTTCCCATCTCTGCCATTACCCAGACCTCAAGTGATGCCTTCTGGCCAGTCCTCTTCAACTATTTCCTTATATGATTTCATGACTCCTAACAACAAGAATATCTCATGGCTGAGGTGAATTGCTCTTTTTTGAACCCACTGTAGTTTTGCTGGTTCTTCTAGTCAGCACTGCACTAAGGTCAAAGTGAATAAGTCAGTATTCTGGATTTTGTCCTATTGAAAAGGAGAGAAGGGGAGAGGGAGATGGAGAGAAAGAGAGAGCACAAGCAACAGAGAGAACCTTGCAGACAGCCTGGACTTCAGTCACAATTCTGCCCATACTTGGCTTTAATAAGAGCTACAGCAGGTACAAAGAGGTGTGTGGCGTTGTTCCCTCTGAGTGTTGTGCTGGTTCATCCATGGTCAACATTAATTTTTAAGAATATAATTCAAGTTTGAAAAACTGCTCTTAATTTAAGAAAAAGTAAATTCTATCTATAGTGCTTTATAATTTATCTTGTTACTGTTTTATTTTTTATAATTGAATGATTTTTAATAAATTTATAAACGGGTGTATCCAACAACCACAATCCAGTTTTAGAACATTTCCATCATTGCTGAAAGATTTCTTGTGCCTGTTTGCAGTCAATCCCACTCCCTATCTGCATCAATTTTGAGAGCAAAAGAAATATTGAATTTTGAACATGTTGAATATTCAAGATTACCTCTGTGAAAACAATGTGTGCTTGAGGCCCCTAAATAAAATGATCTTCCTCAGTAATGAGATTTGTTTCACATTTAAGTTTTGTAAATTTTTATTTTTTGGTCAAGGGCAGTCTTTATTGATACTGACAACCAGCAGAGAATTTCTGACTCTCATCCTGTATTTAGTTAAAATATATATATAACATCTGTCATGTGTACCTGCTGACATGGCTGCCTGCCTGTCAAAAATAAAATCCCCAATTTTGGCTGCACATTTTGATGCCCTGGTGTGGGGCATTTTCTGATACCCACAACCACGCCTCTGATTTCCTGGACACCAATTGTGTGTTCAAGAATTCAATTTTGACACCAACTATCCAGAGTTCAAAGCTTAAGGACTCAGTTCCACAAGGCTGCCCCCACTTCTGTCTCTTCAGATACCCATCACAAGTCCTGGAACTTCTATACTTTTGACTGACTAGTTACAAATCAAGTGTTCCCATGATCCTCTCTTTAGGTTTGATAATTTGCCAGAACAGCTCAGAACTCAGGCACACACTTGAGTTACTTTTACTAGTTGATTATAAAGGACACAAATCAACAACCAGATGCTGTGGTACACAGGATGATGTCCAAAATGGTCCCAAGTGCAGGAGCCTCTGTCCCACGGAGATGTGAGGGGCAGCACCCTCCCAGCTCATGGATGCGATTACCAGCCTGGAAGCTCTCTGAACCTCATCATTTAGGCTTTTTGCTTTAATAAAGTTCCCACTGTATATACAAGGTTAATTAAATCACTTGCCAGTGGTGACATACTCAAGCTCCAGTCCCTCTTCTCTGGATGTTGGAAGTGAGGTTGAAAGGTCCAAGCTTCTAAATATGGCTTGATTTTTCTGGTGACCAGCTTATATCCTGAAGCTATATAGAGACTACCAAGAGCTACCTTACTAGAACAAAAGATATTTCTATCAACTGTATCACTCAGGGAATTCCAAGCTTTTAGAAGCTCATGGTCAGATTCTATAGCTGAAGTTGATAATCACTGTAAAATATATCTTGACCACCTTCTTTACACAAAGCAGGGGTTATATTGGATTTTATGGAAATCACAAAGAAAAAGAAAACTTATTCCAATTTCTCCAGGGATTTATAACAATATCCAGGATCAAAAAAACAGGTGCATATGTTATAAAACAAGGAAATATGATAAGAACATACATTACTATTCTACTAAGATAAAATAAACAAGAAGTTGCTTTTGGCTGGGGGCATTGAAGAAGGCTCTATAGGGTGGGGGCCTGTGGGCTGGGTTTAGAAACATAACTCAAATGTTGTAGGTTTTTGTTGTCCAGTTGCTCAGTCGTGTTCAATTCTTTGCAACCCTGTGGACTACAGCACACCAGGCTTCCCTGTCCATCACCATCTCCTGAAGCATGCCCAAACTCATATCTATTGAGTCGGTGATGCCATCCAACCATCTCATTCTGTCGTGCCCTTCTCCTTCTGCCTTCAATCTTTCCCAAGATCAGGGTCTTTTCTACTGAGTCAGCTGGTGGCCAAACGAATCAACGAATCAGGTGGTCAAAGTACTGGAGATTCAGCTTCAGCATCAGTCCTTCCAATAAATATTCAGGACGGATTTCCTTTAGGGTTGACTGGTTTGATCTCCTTGAAGTCCAAGGAATTCTCAAGAGTCTTCTCCAACACCACAGTTCAAAGGCATCAATTCTTTGGCACTCGGCCTTCTTTATGGTCCAACTTTCATATCCAAACATGACTACCAGAAAAACCATAGCTTTGACTATATGAACTTTTGTCGGAAAAGGAATGTCTGCTTTTTAATACGCTGTCTAGGTTTTTCATAGCTTTTTTTCCAAGGAGCAAGTGTCTTTTAATTTCATGGCCACAGTAAACATCTGCAGTGATATTTGAGCCCAAGAAAATAAAGTCTGTCACTGTTCCCATTGTTTCCCCATCTATTTGCCATGAAATGATGGGACTGGATGCCATGATCTTAGTTTTTGGAATGTTGAGTTTTAAGTCAGCTTTTTCACTCTCCTCTTTCACTTTCATCAAGAGTCTCTTTAGTTCTTCTTCACTTTTTGCCAAAAGGCTGGTGTCATCTGCACATCTGAGGTTATTGATATTTCTTTTGGCAATCTTGATTCTGGCTTGTGCTTCATCCAGCCTGGCATTTCACATAATGTACTCTACATATAAGTTAAATAAGCAGGGTGACAATATACAGATTGGATGTACTTCTTTCTCAATTTTGAACCAGTCCACTGTTCTATGTCTGGTTCTAACTGTTGCTTCTTGACTTGCATATAGGTTTCTCAGGAGGCAGGTAAGGTGGTCTGGTATTCCCATTTCTTGAAGAATTTTCCAGTTTGTTGTGATCCACACAGTCAAAGGCTTTGGCATAGTCCATAATGCAGAAAAAGATGTTTTTCTGGACTTGTATGCTTTTTCTATGATCCAACAGATGTTGACAATTTGATCTCTGGTTCCCTGCCTTTTTTAAATCCAGCTTGAACATCTGGAAGTTCTTAGTTCATGTACCATTGAAGCCTACCTTGGAGAATTTTGAGCATTACTTTGTTACCATGTGGAATGAGTGCAATTGTGCAGTAGTTTGAACATTCTTTGGCATTGCATTTCTTTGGGATTGGAATGAAAACTGACCTTTTCCAATCCTGTGGCCACTGCTGATTTTTCCAAATTTGCTGGCATATTGAGTGCAGCACTTTCACAGCATCATCTTTTAGGGTTTGAAATAGCTCAGCTGGAATTCCATCACCTCTACTAGCTTTGTTCATACTGATGCTTCCTAAGGCCACTTGACATCACATTCCAGGATATCTGGCTCTAGGTCAGTGACCACGCCATCGTGGTTATGTGTATCATTAAGATCTCTTTTGTATAGTTCTTCTGTGTATTCTTGCCACGTCTTCTTAACATCTTCTGCTTCTGTTAGGTCCATACCATTTCTGTCCTTTATTGTGCCCATCTTTGCACGAAATGTTCCCTTGGTATCTCTAGTTTTCTTGAGGAGATCTCTAGTCTTTCCCATTCTATTGTTTTTCTCTATTTCTTTGTATTGATCATTTGGAAGACTTTCTCATCTCTCCTTGCTCTTCTTTGGAACTCTGCATTCAAATGGGTGTATCTTTCCTTTTCTCCTTTGCCTTTAGTTTCTCTTCTTTTCTCAGTTATTTGTAAGGACTCCTCAGAAAACCATTTTTCCTTTTTGCATTTATTTTTCTTGGAGATGGTTTTGATCACCACTTCTGTACAATGTTATGAACCTCTGACAATAGTTCTTCAGGTACTCTGTCTATTAGAGCTAATCCTTTGAATCTATTTGTCACATCCACTGTATAATTGTAAAGAATTTGATTTAGGTCATACCTGAATAGCCTAGTGGTTTTTTCTACTTTCTTCAATTTAAGTCTGCATTTTGCAAAAAGGAGTTCATGATCTGAGCTACAGTCAGCTCCCAGTCTTGTTTTTGCTGACTGTATAGAGTTTCTCCATTTTTGACCGCAAAGAATACAATCAATCTGATTTCTGTATTGACCATTCGGTGATGTTCATATGTAGAATCATCTCTTGTGTTGTTGGAAGAGCATGTTTGCTATTACCAGTGCGTTCTCTTGGCAAAACTCTGTAAACCTTTTCCCTGCTTCATTTTGTCCTCCAAGGCCAGACTTACCTGTTACTCTAGGTATGTCTTGACTTCCTACGTCTGCATTCCAGTCCCCTATGATGAAAAGGACATCGTTTTTTGGTGTTAGTTCTAGAAGGTCTTGTAGGTCTTCATAGAACCGTTCAGCATCAGCTTCTTTGGCATTAGTGGTTGTGGCACGGACTTGGATAACTGTGATATTGAATGGTTTGCCTTGGAATGGAAGAGAGCTCATTCAGTCATTTTTGAGATTGCACCCAAGTACTGCACTTTGGATTCTCTTGCTATGCAGGCTACTCCATTTCCTCTATAGGATTCTTGCCTACAGTAGTAGATGTAATGGTCATCTGAATTAAATTTGTCCATTCTGGTCTATTTTAGTTCACTGACTCCTAAAATGTTGACATTCACTCTTGCGATCTCCTGTTTGATCGCTTCCAATTTACTTTGATGGATCTAACAATCCAGATTCCTATGCAATATTGTTCTTTACAGCATCTGACTTTACTTGCACTACCAGACACATCTATATCTGGGCACTGTTTTCACTTTGGCTCAGCCTCATCATTCCTTCTGGAGCTATTTCTCCACTCTCCTCCAATAGCATATTAGGCACCTACCCACCTGGGGAGCTCATCATTCAGTGTCATGTCTTTTTGCCTTTTCATACCATTCACAGGGTTCTCGAGGCAAGAATGTTGAAGTGGTCTGCTATTCCCTCCAGTGGGCCACGTTTTGTCAGAACTCTCCACCATGACCTGTCACTCTTGGGTGGCCCTACACTGCATGGCTCATAGTTTCATTGAGTTAGACAAGCCTGTGATCCATGTGATCAGTTTGGTTAGTTTTCTGTGATTGTGGCTTTCATTCTGTCTGCCCTGTGATGGATGAGGATAAGAGGCTTGTGGGAGCTTCCTGATGGGAGAGACTGGCTGTGGGGTAAACTGGGTCTTGCTCGGGTGAGCTGGGCCATGCTCAGTAAATCTTTCATCCAATTTTCTACTGATGGGTGGGGCTGTGTTCCCTTACTCTAGTTTGGCCTGTGGTCAAACTGTGGTAGATGTAATGGTGGCAATGGCAACCTCCTTCAAAAGGACTTATGCCAGCAAGCTGCGGATCCCAGGACTGTTGTGGAAGTTCTGTAATCAAATCCCACTGGCCTTATAAGTCAAATACCCTGGGGGTTCTCTGTCCCTTACTGGATTTCCAGGTTGGGAAATCTGTTGTGGGCCCTCACACTTTCCCAGAAGTGCGAGAACTTCTTTGGTATAATTGTTCTCCAGTTTGTCGGTTATCTGCTCAGCAGCTCTATGGTAGAGCTAATGGCGACCTCCTCCAAGAGGACTTTTGCCACGCTTCCCGGTGTGCTGCAACCAGAGCCCCTGTCTCCATAGAAGGTCACTGCTAACCTGTGCCTCTGCAGGAGACACTCAAACACTCAAAGGCAGGTCTGGCTCAGTCTCTTGTGGGCATCACTGCTCCTTTCCCTGGTGTGCACAAGGGTTTTTTTGTAGGTAGAGAATGTGAAATAGGCGTTGAAGTTCCAATATACTAACAATCAGTTCAGTTCAGTTCAGTCGCTCAGTCGTGTCCGACTCTTTGTGACCCCATGAATCAGCATGCCAGGCCTCCCCTGTCCATCACCAACTCTCAGAGTTCACCCAGAGCCACGTCCATCGAGTCAGTGATGCCATCCAGCCATCTCATCCTCTGTCATCCCCTTCTCCTCCTGCCCCCAATCCCTCCCAGTAGCAGTCTTTTCCAATGAGTCAACTCTTCGCATGAGGTGGCCAAAGCACTGGAGTTTCAGTTTTAGCACCATTCCTTCCAAAGAAATCCCAGGGCTGATCTCCTTCAGAATGGACTGGTTGGATCTCCTTGCAGTCCAAGGGACTCTCAAGAGTCTTCTCCAACACCACAGTTCAAAAGCATCAATTCTTCGGCGCTCAGCCTTCTTCACAGTCCAACTCTCACATCCATACATGACCACAGGAAAAACCATAGCCTTGACTAGATGAAACTTTGTTGGCAAAGTAATGTCTCTGCTTTTGAATATGCTATCTAGGTTGGTCATAACTTTCCTTCCAAGGAGTAAGCGTCTTTTAATTTCATGGCTGCAGTCACCATCTGCAGTGATTTTGGAGCCCCAAAAAATAAAGTCTGACACTGTTTCCCCATCTATTTCCCATGAAGTGATGGGACCAGATGCCATGATCTTCATTTTCTGAATGTTGAGCTTTAAGCCAACTTTTTCACTCTCCACTTTCACTTTCATCAAGAGGCTTTTGAGTTCCTCTTCACTTTCAGTCATAAGGGTGGTGTCATCTGCATATCTGAGGTTATTGATATTTCTCCTGGCAATCTTGATTCCAGCTTGTGTTTCTTCCAGTCCAGTGTTTCTCATGATGTACTCTGCATATAAGTTAAATAAACAGGGTGACAATATACAGCCTTAATGTACTCCTTTTCCTATTTGGAACCAGTCTGTTGTTCCATGTCCAGTTCTAACTGTTGCTTCCTGACCTGCATACAAATTTCTCAAGAGGCAGATCAGGTGGTCTGGTATTCCCATCTCTTTCAGAATTTTCCACAGTTTATTGTGATCCACACAAATTTCATAGGCAAATCTGCTGTCTTACTATATTACCTTGGGAGGAAAAGTAACTGTTCTGTTGAAAATCCAGTTATACAAGTATATGTTTAACAAAGGCTCTTTATTCCTCACTTACTCTACAAAAATTTGAAGTAGGCAAGTAATTTGAGGGGTTTATTAAAAAAAAAATCATTGAGCACCAAAATAAATATATTCAATGTTCTGGTATTCACCACTCTGGTGTATGAGGTATATACTTAGGATGTGCTATGTGCTCTGCTCAGTCACTTCAGTTGTGTTCGACTTTGTGACCTTATGGATTATTGCCTGCCAGGCTCTTCTGTCCATGGGATTCTCTAGGCAAGAATACTTGTGGGTGGCCATGCTCTCCTCGATAGAGTCAGAGCTAGAATTTTAACCATGGTCAAACTGAAAAAAAAATAAACACTGGATGACAGATCAATGTGATCAATTAATAATTTCATTTACCTAATTCCACATCACTTTGGTTTTTGTTTATTGGATATTTTAAATACTCTCAGTGGTGTTCCAAGATCTACACTCATCTCAAAGCAGCACTTGCTATAAACGGATCAGTGAATAAACCTTGTCAAAGGCAAAGATGAATTTATTTTTGTTTCTTTACACCTTCTCCCCAACTTCAACCCACATCACCAGGGTGGGAGGAGGTTGGCAATAATTGCTAAGCAAGTCAGTGCCACCACCTGAGAAAGCTGTCCACTCATCTTTCTAAACAAGGAGAGCTTCCTGTGGTGAGAGACTGAGTTCTCTTTCTGCTACCAGCTTGCTTTTGTCGAATTAAACTTTTCTGGTAAGGAATTCTTTCTCTTTCTTGTTGCATATGATGTCCCGACTGTTAGTGTTCCTTTGTTCCTCCTGTTCTGTCAAATGATTTTAAATATCAGGAAATTAAATTCTGAACATCCCTTACACAGAAAACAGCATGCATTTTGGAACATCTCCATCAGTCAAAACACTGTATTCTTTTGGTAGATAATTCAAAGCTGACTCCATTTACTTGTTTAACATCCAATCCTCCTGAATAAGAGGACTTGTTATACATTTCCAAAATTAACAGAATACAAAGATGGACAAGGAAAACCCAGGAAAGGTGTGTGTAGAAGGGCAATTCAGGAAAACGTAATGACAGCAGCAGCCACAGCGACAAACCTACTGTTTCAGGGCCCTTCTTGAATCCATCTTTCTTGGTTTCTTGCTCATGGAAAACTATTGAAATTCTTACCTTTTTTTTTTTTTTTTTTTTAAGATGACAAATGTAGGGTTTTATTGAATGACTTCAGTTTCTCAAAGCCTTTGGGAAGCTGATGCCAATAGTCATAAAGAAAGACCACACACAGTTTACTGGCCACTTTTATTAAGAAGAGCACTTCCCAGCTGGAGTATCAGTGACACACTCCTTGGAGGACAGTCACACACTCAGAGAACTCACATTGTTCTATGTCACAGACCAGGGAACTCCATGCCTATTCTTCTGTCCCTGGGTTTGTTAGGGAGGGTTTGTTAGGGAAGTACACTTTGATAGAGCCTTAATTTCCAATAGAGCCAATACTTTCTTCCCTCCCCTCACAACCTCCCAAGGTGAGCAATGCATATTTATTCCCAGAGGTCAATTCTTATCAAACAGTCTGACTGAAGAAGTCTTCTGGCTTCAGAAGTCTATTTACGTGAAAGCTGATGATCTAGGCACAAGCTGTATCTTTAAAAAGTCTGCCAATGCTTAATCTCTGTCTCTTTTCTGTCTCTGCCTTTCTCCCCTCTTTCTTCCTCTTTCTCTCTGCTCTCACCCACCTCCTGGCTTTTCATAATCCCTTGCCTTTTCAAGCCCTGAGAAATCTAGCTAGTGGATATCTACATTAGCGGTCTCCAAAGTGAGAGTGACTACCTCAGGGCTATGAAAACCATTATACTGGGGGAAAGGAGGAAAATATATTAAGTTGTAGTTGTTTATAGTTCATCATATCCTTAAAAGTTCCTTTTTGTAAATGTTATATAAAGATTAGTAGCACATAATCATCCATGTAATTTATAAATAAATGTTCATATTTTGTATATATTTTCAGCAGATATTTCATTAATCAACGTGCAAACAACAAAAATGTGGAATTTACCCATCTAAACCATGCCTGGCAGATGACTGCCTATCTTCTTAAGGAGAAAGGTTTTTACAGCTTTCAGTATTGACTAACCTAAATATTTTATCACTGTCTGCGACTATGCATTCATTCACTTTAATCACTTAAAAATTATTGCAGCATATAACCATTAGAGTATAAGCTAGGTAAATGGCTTTGGCTTGGAATTATTTTTCTTCCCTATGAGTAAGCTTTTTCCCCGAAAGAATCTTTGGGAGAAAAATGATTTGTCTACCAGAACCTTGAGCTCATTTGTTCTTTCCTGAACACAAAAGAAACACTTGAACCTTCTCATACAAAAAAAGAAAATCTGTGAAATGGTGACAATAATATTGAACTTGCAAGGCTGAATGAGATAATGTTCATTAATGTAGCATGTTAATTGGAGCAGATTTTAGAAATCTAGACACTGCTTCTCAGAAACAGTCATTCCTTTCTCCAGTCTATGCTAAATAACCCCATTTTCTCCAATACTTCCTCAAAATACATTTTATTAGTTTATGACTCAGTGACTGAAAATGGATGCTCCACTCTGCTGAAGCCACAGTGGAGGTAAAATCCCTTCCCAGCAGAATACATCAAACCTTATTTAATGCATCTGGGAAATATGAATTTGTCTTGCATTTTCTTTCTCTAATGGCACTTCATTGCTGATTCACTTTATCTCATGGTTAGTTATGCATCCTAAGTGTTTTTCCACTATATTTATGCTTAGCCAGCCTATATTTGTGTTACTGGATTTGTGTTCTTGGGAGGACAACTGGGTGTTTGCCATACTACATTTCAGCTTTGTTGATGAAATCATTTTCTAATCTTTCAAGAGCACTTTCTATTTTCCTCACCTCTAGAATTCTGGTAACCCTATCTTATTTAATATTATGTACAAATTTGATGAATATATTTGTCAGTTTTTTTTAGAGGTGATAAAAAGTGACACATTCCCTATCAGAAAGTGTTTGATAGGGTGTCCCAGGTCAATGACATTAATAAATCCTTTTATCTTCCTTCCTTAGGCTAAAAGAAATGTGCAAAGCAGTGACTATGCACAGTAAGGTGGGTAAGTACCAGGAACTATGGAACATGAAGGTATGGTTCCTATTACAGTCTTGGGAGATCATGGATGTCTTCTAAGAACAGGTATAAGTAATCAAGGCGACAAGCAGGAAGATCTGAAGACAAGAGACAGATCCTATTTCTTCCGGGTACTGCAAGCAATTCTGTATGACAGAGGGGACTCAGGGTATCGGTGAGAGATAAGGTTGGAGAGATTGGCAGGTCTAGTTCATGAGAGGCCTTGTCAGCCAGAGTAAGGAGTCTGGACTTTGAAGTCACGGAGAGGCATTAAAAGACTTTTAAAGCAGGATCCTGACATCCTCAGATTGTTTCATAGAAAAATTAAAAATGATTCTCTTTTCAGTGTGAAGAATGGGTTACACAGATGGCAGGGTTTGAAGCAGGGTGATATTACAGCTATCTATATGGATGTCTTATCTTCCCTTCTGGGCTACAAGTCCTCTGAAACAGGACACAGGTCTATTTCTTGGTTCTCTTCCATCATCTGGCATAAGCCCTTGAAAATATTTTATTGAGCAGAGGAAAGAAGACACATCACATCTGTACTGTCTCCCTTGTTGATCATGGCTACCAATCTATTATAGGAGAAAATTAAACTACACAGTCTTCATAAATTACTGTTGGTATCAAAGCAGCTTTCCTTTTCTAAGCCATTGTTAATTATTCACTTGATGGTGAACCCTACTATATTCCTAAGAATGGTTGTTTGGTTGGCATATCAATTAAGGTATACTGGTTATCAGAAAACATTATTTTGCTTTGGATCTTTTTATCTGTAAAATAAAGATGATGATTTTACCCATATTATGGGATACTTCTGAGGATCAAATTTGTTAATGTGAGCAAAGTACATAAACTACTGCCTAGCATAAAGGGAAGTAATGCTAAGTATCATGTTGTGATTATGATAATTATTTTAGCTACAGAAAACAGAAGATTTAATCAACACGTAGGGCTGAACTTGAGCAGGGCAACTGATGATCCCTGAGAAGCTGGCCTGGCCAGGTCAGGGAGGGTTCATATGCTACAACATGGAGCTTGGCTAAAACCCTACAAGTAAAGCTATTGATGCCATTCAAGCAGACAGAACATGACTTGCCATAACTCTCCTTCTGACTTGAAAACAGCTGTCAGAGAGGCGAGAAGGCAGGAGAAGGGTAGTTTTGGAGCAAAGAGCTGACACTAGAGTGGGTACTGGACTTTGAGCCCTGTCCAGATCCCCTTCAGTCCCTTCTCCCACTTCCATGCACCCTTTCCCCAGATTCTAGCTTCTTTAACTTCTAAGAGTCTGCAGCTCTCTTCCAAGAGCTATCCAAGGGCTATTGGAGGCCCTGGGCCTGCACTTGCACCAGAAGTGCCTCATATTTACAACCTGCCATGGGATTCCTCGTGGCTCACATGGTAAAGAATCCGCCTACAATGCAGGAGACCCAGGTTCAATTCCTAGGTTGGGAAGGTCCCCTGGAGAAGGAAATGGCAACCCACTCCAGTATTCTTGCCTGGAGAATCCCATGGACAGAGAAGCCTGGAGGGCTATTCAGTCCATGGGGTCGCAAAGAGTCGGACATGACCGAGCAACTAACAAATGGACTTTCTCGAAGGGCGTCTTGACTGTACAGGCCTAAGAAAGCTCAGCTTCAGTGGAACAAACCCTAAGATGTCTATGCTCAAAGCTCCCCATGATGTTAGGCTGAGGTTGGAACTCTGCCTGAACTCACACTCTTAACTTCTCCTCACTGCTTCCCTCTTTCTTACTCCCTAGTAGATCACCATACTTGTATGCTTGTTTCAGGGTCTGATTCTCCAGAACCTCCTAGGCAGGGGCTGGGAGGAAGGAGATGGAAAGCTGAGAGAGAAGTTCAAAGGCCAAGGGCACCAAAGACAACCACAGCTGCTCCAGTCCTGGACTGCCTCTCTAGCAGTTTCTGGACTGGTTACTTTGCATAGACTGAATTTCCTGGCTCTAATATGTTCCTCTTTCATGCTCAGGACAGAAGCAAGACAGAAGAAATCTCACGGAAAGCAAGGAGAATTTCAGCCTTGTTTGGAGACAAGGAAGTTGAACTTCAGTTACTCTTATTCTAAGTTTTGAGATTCCCTCTGAATGAGGGTTGCTGAATCAGCAATTCCTCCCATATTTTCGATGGCTGGGTTTTGCCCAGTATATATTCAAGACGCTCACTCGTTAAACCACAAAAGGTTTGGATCAGGAAGTCACTTATAATGTCAACCACCAGTAATCTACCCCGATGATTCCTGAGTGAGGTTTTGGTCCTGTTGAATCAGCACTCTCAGGGTGCCACTAGGAGCTTCTGCCTCATTACTCTGCCCGTCAAGGAGCAGCCGCTCCGGCTTTCATAATCTGGAAATCAGGGGTGGGGTTAAAGTGTCATGCTTGAAGACTAATAATTTCTTAGTCTTCATAAACTTTTCATGCTGCAATGTGCTTCATGTGTGCTGTCTTGGTAGCTCTTTATAACAATATCATGATGAAGGTGGAATAAATTGAATTGTGTCCATTTAACAGGTGAGAAAACTGAGGCAGAGACAGGTCAAGTGATGTCCTGAGAGCCACAAAAAGGGAAGAAGTGGAGTTCAGAGTCAAATCGAACCAGGCTCTCCATACTGTGTGTTCTGTGCAGAGCTAATGGGGCTGGCAAGTGTGGGATGAGACCCTCACTACTTCTCCATTCTCCAGGGCACTGAGCATCCAAGAGCAGCATGTGGAAGCGAGATACATTATGACTATGAGCTCAGACACTCTTGGGCTTCCAGAAATTGCCCACAGCCCTGAACTGGCTCTGTCTGACCCAGCTGTTCTCTTTGTACAGATCTAGACTTCCTTGCCAACAAAGATTTAAAATGAGTCATTTCTGTTGATTCACTGGGCTTAGGTATTTAGCTAATTCAGCTAAAATAAAGATTCTGTTCTGGGAGAAGAGTTTGGACTTGTAGAGCTTATAATTCCCATGTTTCTATTTCTGGTTGTCACTATGCTTCATGACATTTAGCAATTCTTTTGTTCTATTTACCAAAAAGTTAGGGGCAAGTATCTATGATGCCAGTGAGCATCACGGATTTTAGCTGCTGGGGTCCTCACCTGTTGGTATAATGGTTGCACAAGGTTTCATGCAGGGGAAGTTTGAGAAAATGCTACTAATATGGACTGGAACAGGCTCGGTTATTTTGAGGATATTTTCTCACTACTGAGTGTGAACTAACAAAGGTATAAGATCCCGTCTATGAGTTTATACCCCTTTGTGTGTACCACACAAGGGTCTTTTCTGAGCCTTTCACTAGGTCCCTCCTATTATATACACTCGGATCCGTGCTGTTAAGAGCTGGCACACAGGATGGCATACAGCAGGGTGCTCAGGCTGGGTTGCTCCAGCATTGGTCACTGGTCAGCCAGCTGTGGGTCAGATTAGACTTCAGTCTGCTCCAGCTTTCCCTTACCACATTGGAGAGATGGGTAGCTAAGATATATTCCCCTGAACCTCTCTAATCCCAAGGTTGAAACATCCCAAGGTTGAAATACACCACAATGAAATAATATTTGCACAAATGTAAGATAATTAAAAAAAGAGGCAAGTACGACCACTCAACCACAACAACTGCCCCTAATTTATTGCCTTCAGTACCCACTAGATCATGGCACGCTGACAGCATGATGAAGTAGGCAAGATGAACACACTGAGTGCCAGCACAGCTGGCTGATTTGCTTTTTAAAAATAACCCAGGAATGGATCAATAGATAACCAGAGGCTGCGTGTTCATCTTAATTTCTAAACTTTAAATATTAGTTACTATTTCCCCCTGTGCCCTGAAATTACAAGGAGTCTCCATTGCCTCAATATTGAGAATAAAGTGAGCTGGGTGCTGACGCGATGAAGCTGATGCTCTGTCTCCCCAGCTACACCTGCTCCTGCACCTCCTTCCTGGCACACCCACACAAAGTGATCAGAAGCCTTGCAAAAGAACATGCCCAGAGACTTTTCTGGGCTTCCTTGGTGGCTCAGTGGTATAGAATCTGCCTGCCAATGCAGAAGACGTGGGTTGGATCCCTGGGTTGGGAAGATCCCCTGCAGAAGGGAATGGCAATCCACTCCAGTATTCTTGCCTGGGAAATCCCATGGACAGATGAGCCTGGCGGCTACAGTCCACGGGGTTGCAAAGAGTCAGACACGACTGAGCAACTGAACAAGAACAACAACAATAAGGGACTTTCCTGGCTGTCCAGTGGTTAAGATTACTCTTTCCAATGCAGGGGGCAAGGGTCCGATCCCTGGTCAGGGAATTGAGATCGCACATGCCGAGCAGTGAGGCCAAAAAAGAAAGAACATGCCCATTTAAAGAGTTCGAAAACACCATCTGCATAGACCCAGGGTGGGTGTACACTAGGAACCAGCCTTGTGAGATGGCTCTTTGGGAAGTGAGTATAGTCTCGTGCTTTTGCATTGACAGGTGCTTTTGCATTGACAGGTAAACAAGATGAAAGTCTCACTGGCCTGTGAGCTGCTAGAACTATGTCTCAAAAGCTGAGCTCAGGTCTGAGTGCCATATTTTAACCCCATAGTTTCACTGTCATCAGCTTTCTAAGACATGTAGTTCCCTCACTTACATCCTGTATTGATCAGCAGTTGTTAACATGAACCGGAAGACAAAATAAAATAACAAAATTTGAACACTGGAAAGTCTTTGACCTTTGGCTTTCCCAGGCCAACAAAAGCAATGTAGGGTTGCTAATCTATATTTTTCTAGTGCATGTGTGCTAAGTCACTTCAGTTGTGTCCGACTCTGCAACTCTATGGACTGTAGCCCACCAGGCTCCTCTGTCCATGGGATTCTCCAGGCAAGAATACTGAAATGGGTTGCCTTGCCCTCCTCCAGGGAATCTTCCTGACCCAGAGATCAAACCCATGTCTCTTATGTCTTCTGCACTGGTAGATGGGTTATTTACCACTAGCGCCACCTGGGAAGCCCTATTTTTCCTGTAAGGAATACACACAGAACAAAAACTCCACTTACTTCTATCATCATTTCCTTAAAAAAGCCTTCAAATGCCCTGAATTCAGACAAAAGTGCAGTCCCTCAAGCCAGAGTTTCTCAGACTTTAGAGAGCATCTAAATCACCAGGACAGCTTGTTAAAAACAGATTCCTAGGCCTCACTCGCAAAGATTTATAACGTTTGGGAGCCTGAATTCTACATTTCTAACAAGTTCCCAAGTCATGCTGATTCTCCTGGTCTGTGGGAACACTGCTGTAAAAAAAAAAAAAAAAAAAAAAAGTTTGGTTACAGCTCACCACCTTGTACTTATTTTGTCCAGGGTCAAAGAACACTTCCTCATACACAGGTCTGCAGACCCAGTGACCAAGGGCTACTTTTCACCAGATGCCACATCCTGCCTATGTGCACATCCAAGCCCATGTCATCCCTGGGTTTGAACAATTTCATCCTCTGTTGCATGGCTTTCATCAAAGGTTTGAAGGTGAATATACTGGTTTCCTTCACCACCCACCCAACAGAACTTATGGAGTTAACAGCTTAATTCCTTCCAAAGAAGAAATGTGGGGGTAAGGAGGGAAGGCTCCAGAGACAGGGGAGCAGTGTTTGTCTAGACTAAATGGTGACTAACACAGGCCTTCCTTTAGTGGTTTGGCTGTTTCTGCCAGACACTTATTGCCTTGGAAACCACCTGGCCTGCAGAATTGCCGGTAGCTGAGTCCTGCAGCCAGTGAGTTACCTGCTGAGTTCTTCCTCAATACACCTTTACTGGAAAGGGCACCAGCTCACACCTCTCCTGGCCCAGGTTCTACTCTAGAAAAGCAACTTTTTACTTCCACCCAGGAAGTGACCCAGATGGATGGAGAGAGTTATTCACATTGTATCAGAATGTATTGCCTATAAAGCATGCTCACATATATGGTCTTTTTGGATCTTCAAGCCAACCCTAGGGAAAAGTTCTTAGTAGCTCCATTTCTTAGATAAAGAAACTATGTACATTCAGCAAACCTCTTCAGTGTTACCCAGAAGGTTTTCTATGTCACAGCAGTCATTCTACCCTGGCTGCACCATACACTTATTTTTGAGATTACTCTCATTCACTTATGTTCCTCTTTCTACCCTTTCTAACACAGAAAGGTGGCAAAGGTCAAACGTGAAGCTAAATACAGAGAGGAGATTAACTCTGCTATTTCTGTAATAGGAAAAACACCCCCAAATCCCTATAGCAACATCACAGAAAAGCAACCCAATTAATTCAGTGAGGAGATCAGCCACATTGATCGGCTGAAGAGTCAAGTGGACAATACAACTCATTGATTGGGTGTTTTATTTTTCAGAGGCTTGTGTAGACATAGCCACAGGCAAGTCTCTTCTGAAAGTGTTACCATGGCAGCAGCCAATTGGTTTGCTCATCCAGCGTCCTTTGGTTCCTCGGGCAGTCCTTTTAGAGACTCGGTCAGAGGTCTGCCTGCCTAGGTCAGGATCTGAGCACCTCTCCTTGGAATGGATCACTTTTCTAACAAATGGGTTTGTCTTTCAGGACAGTCTTATTTCAATTACTAAGTACCTATTGATTCTTTACATTTACAAATTACTATGCTCCTTTTTGTTAGCAATCCAAACACTGAAAGAGGACCACTAGAGTTATCACCAGCTTACAGACAGGGCATTAAAGCCCAGAGAGGGTTAGGTCACCCAGCAAGCTAGACTGGGGCCAAAATTGTTTCTCCCAGTTTGAATATACTCTGAACTGTCTTCCGCATTTACAGGGGTAAATCAATGAAGATGCATTAACCTTGAGAATCAACTCAATTAAGAAAGAACAGAGAGGAATTGGAAGAGACATCTTATCAGGACCATACCAAATGGATGCCTCATGAAATCTCAACTGGAGGAAATGGACTCAAATGACAGCGAGATGTTCAGAGTACTTAATAGTTGTATTGTGCCTAGTCTTTACTTTGTGCCAAGCACGGTCCTAAGTGTTCACGTAGATAACTCAGTTAATCCCTAGTTCGGTCCTAAGATTTAGGTACCACCCCATTTTATAGGTGAAAAATTGAGTCTTGATCAGGGTAGCTTTTCCCTAGGGCAGCAGATTTGGGATCTAAACGAAGCACTTTAACTCTGCAGGATATGCTTAGGTGCTGTGCTAAATGGTTCTCAAAGAACGAATGTTCTAAAATATTTATTTATGTTTTAAAGTGGAATAAAAAATACCAAATGTATAAATCAAATGTATAAACACTGTTATTTTCTCCTTTCCTTGAAGCCTATTTCTGTTACAGTGTCACAGTCAAAGCAAATAAAAATTTGTCTACAGCAGTTCTGAAAACTAAAATTTTAGTGACTCCTCCTAAAGTGACAGCAAAGAGGGTGACTTTCATCACACAACACACAGCCAAACTTTGTTCCATTAGCAACTATTTTTCATGGTCCCCTTAGAGCCTTCAGTTTTCACTGTACGGTAATCAACTACTAACAACTGTGATTTTCTCAGTTGGTTTCTTTAAGTCTTCAAGCAACAGACCAGAGTCTGAAAGATGATGAATTCTTCTTATTCTCTGCCACAGACTCGAGGTAACCTTGGAGCAGACACTGAAGAAACAGTAATGAGGCTCGAGTTTCTGAGAGAAATCCTGAACTCAACTAACAAAGAGATCAAGGTGGAGTGAGGACTTTGGCAGGCAGCTCACTGCTGGGCTCATTGAAGGCAATAGTTCACGCCTACTAATGTTCACGCCTGGGAGCTGCAAGTCTTGGCCCTGGGCTAATATGTGACTAGAAATTCAGGTGTAAAAAAGCACATGTGCCAAAATCAGCTGTTTCTTAACAGTTGAGTTGAAGCAGCTGAGGGAATCTAAAATACATTCTCAACAGATGTGCAGCAGTGTTTGAAAGTTAGAACCGTTGAGACAAGATGGGAAGTCTGGGGCTTGAATTCCAAAAAGGGGGAAGGGAGTGAGGAGTTAAGGAAGAAAAGTGTATAGTCTTTTGTTTTTGATTTATCTACTTTTCCATCTCAGACACCAGAAGTTCCAGCATGCAAAAAAAAAAAAAAAAAAGAAAACCCACACATCCAAGCCCTGTCTTGCATGCATCATTTGCCCACAAAATAATTACACAATTAAATCACACCCCGTTCAGGATCTTTTACAGTGCTGTCTTCAGGCTCAGCTCTTTGGAGAGCAATGGCATGCAGTCCACAATTCACATACTCCAACCGACTCCAGTATTCTTGCCTGGAGAATCCCAGGGACAGAGGAGCCTAGCGGGTTGCCGTCTATGGGATTGCACAGAGTTGGACATGACTAAAGTGACTTAGCAGTAGCAGCTTTTTTTTTTTTTCCTTCACATTGTGCCACAGCCAAGTAAAGTATTGAAATAGAATTTTTTTTTTTTTTCAAAAAGAAGATCATAGTTGTACTAGAGTGGGTAGCCTATCCCTCTTCCAGTGGATCTTCCCAACCCAGGAATCGAACTATGGTCTCCTGCATTGCAGGCGGATTCTTTACCAACTGAGCTACCAGGGAAAGAGAATAAGAGATCAGTAAATGACTAATTCAACTATGACGCATTCATATTTGAGTGTGCACGGAGTAACAAAGGTGCCCCCAAATGGGTATAACTAATCTACAGGAAGGCTTCAGAAAGGAAATGATATATGTGAATATTTGAATTGGGCCTTAAAACGTGTTGAAAGTGAAAGTGGCTCAGTTGTGTCTGACTCTTTGCAACCCTGTGGACTATACAGTTCATGGAATTTTCCAGGCCAGAATATTGGAGTGGGTAGCCTTTCCCTTCTCCAGGGGATCTTCCCAATCCACGGGTTGAACCCAGCTCTCCTGCATTACAGGCGGATTCTTTACCAGCTGAGCCATAGGGGGAAGCCCAAGAATACTGGAGTCTGTAGCCTATCCCTTCTCCAGCGGATCTTCCTGACCCAGGAAGTGAAACAGGATCTCCTGCATTGCAAGCAGATTTTTTACCAACTGAGCTACCAGGGAAGCCCTAAGTTAATTAACTGTGTGCATGCTCAGTTGCTTCAGACTCTGTAATCCTATGGACTGTCAGGCTCCTCTGTCCATGGGACTCTCCAGGTAAGAATACTGGAGTGGGTTGCCATGCCCTCCTCCAGGGGATCTTCCTGACTCAGGGTTGAACCCACATCTTCTGTGTCTCCTGCATTGCAGGCAGGTTCTTTACCCACTGAACCATCTGGGAATCCCTCAGAAAGTCACTGTGTCATGTCCGACTCTTTGTGACCCTATGGATTATAACAGTCCATGGAATTCTGCAGGCTAGAATACTGGAGTGGGCAGCCTTTCCCTTCTCCAGGGGATCTTCCCAACCCAGGGATCGAACCCAAGTCTCTCGCATTGCAGGCAGATTCTTTACCAGCTGAGCCATCAGGGAAGCCCAAGAATACTGGACTGGGTAGTCTATCACTTCTCCAGTGGATCTTCCCAACCCAGGAATCGAACTGGGGTCTCCTGCATTGTGGCCAGATTCTTTACCAGCTGAGCTATAAGAGAAGTCCTTTTTCTCCATGGGATCTTCCTTACCCAGGGATCCTAAAATGTGTTAGGAGTTTATTAAACATTCAGGAGAAAAATGCACTCATTAGTAACTAGCTATTGCATGACATTGTATATATTCTGATTTAAAATGTAAAACTCGTGCACATGTCAGATTTTTAACATCCCATCTGAAATGGTTTTCATCTCTTTGCTTTATTAATGCAAATGCTTTCACAACAGAAAATTTCTGTCCAGGTCTTCCTGAGTGTTAAATAAAATAGAATTTCCTTCTTATGTATGTATGACACACTTCCTTTTCCTTTTATTATCATCATCTGGATTGATGTGGTAATAAAAGATTTTGAAACCAAGTACTCACATATATTAGAATTCATACCCCTTGAGTCTTCCTTATTTGTTTTCTTTGATTAAGATAATTTTTTGACTATGTGGATAAAAGCTAAAATTTCTTCATTTTGCAAAAGAAACACATGAGAACTTCTTTTAAACACTCAGTTTGTGTGTGTATAAATGTAGTTTAATTTTTCAGTTATAACTATGAGGAAATTAAACTATGGTAGAGCCATGAAAGTTGGCATGTTTTGGAGTAAAAGAAAAAAGCTTTCTAGAATGATCCTGAGATTCATCCAGTGTTCTGATCATTTCAGGCTTATTCCTAACAAAGCTGTGGTTGGCACATATCAGGACCTTGAAAAAAGTATCTGTTGAATGTATTGAGCAAATATTAATAAAAAACAGTGGCCATATGCTGGCAAACATGGTGATATTATCTCATTTTATCTTTAAATCAACTGTAAGACAGATACTGCTATTAATCCTGTTTTATACATGAGAAGACCAGGGCTCTAAGGATTCAGCAAATTGTTAAGGTCACACATCCTAAATGACAGAGCCTGAATTCAAACACAGGCTGGTCTGACTCCTAAACCTTGTGTTTCAGTGACCATATGTTCTGTCCTGTTCTAGATCCTGGACTCACACAGACTGTAGGGTCTGAATTCTTGGGAGCTTACATCGTACTGGGGAGTTGATGCATGTACAAAAGGTACTTGGTACAGTCATGAGGGTGTGTTAGACAGTGGAGCAGGAAGGAGGGACTTGTTGATGGGCTGCTTTGGTATTTTGGATCATGCAAGATTTGAGAAACTTGACACAGCAAGCTCTGTGTTCTCAGAGGAAATTCAGAGGCTGGAGGGGAAAAGGAATTTGAGGTGCAAAGATTGAAACCAGGGTTCTCAACTTAAGGAAGGGGCTTAGCACTTGGTAGGACAAACCATGGCTTCCTTGGTAGCTCGGTTGGTAAAGAATCCACCTGTAATGCAGGAGACCTGGGTTTGATCCCTGGGTTTGTAAGATCCCCTGGAGGAGGGCATGGCAACCTACTCCAGTATTCTTGACTGGAAAATCCCATGGATAGAGGAGCCTGGTGGGCTACAGTCCATGGGGTCTCAAAGAGCTGGACATGACTGAGCAACTAAGCACACACAGGGCAAAGCACAGCAATGCTGACTCACTTGAACATCTGAATGGTTATGCACTGCCTGCCATGATGGGAATGAGGCGAAAACTCTGCTGCACAAGGTGCTCACAAACAAAGACGCACCGCTTCTTGACCACCCAGAAAGGCACCAAAGAAGTGGTTTGGGACACACTTCGTAGTCATGTTACGATACCGGACTTTTTGTGATTTTTTTCTTTTCCCTGATTCAATCTTTGTTTGTTTATGTTTCTGAAAATGGATCTTTCAGGCCTCTACCTGTGAACTAGCTGAAAATTTTAAAGTAAATAAAACTGGATATAAAAAGCCTTAACCACTGTATAGTACTAACTGTTCTAAGTATACTAATATTCAAATATTCTCCCAAATAATGACATCCATTTTAAAGAGGGTACTCTTAATGGCCCAGATACATTGTATTCATAAACATCTTCTTTGTTTATAACACATTCTGCAAGACCATGATGGTAAAGGCCAGTGTTACTCATCTTAGTATCTCCCTCAAACTGAGCACTGCCTAGCATTTTTGTATTAATGCTTTAAGATGTAAGCTCATGAGAAAAACAGATCTTGTCTGTCTTGTTCACCCCTGTATCCCCAACACCTGGAGGGGTGCCTGACACATAGAAGAGCTCAATAAATATTTCATAATGAATGAATGACAATATTAATGAAAACAGTGCTAGAAATATAGTAGAGACTTAAAACATATCCTAATGAATGAATAAATGAGGTTCAAAGACCTCCTTCCACCCTCAACAACTGAAGGAGTAGGGACAGAGGGAGATGAGATGCAGTTTGCCTATTGTGCAGTGTGTGCGCTGGCGGGGGAGGGGAGGGCGTGGGGTGGGGAAGATCTTCCTCAATACCATGCTTATAATCAGTTATCTAGTTCTGCTTTACATAAATGTACTTTTTTTATGTTCCTTAGATTTTAGAATAGTTGGTGACATTCTTTCTCCCTAAAATAATGGAAAAAGAAATAATCTGTAGTTTTAGGCTCCATATAGCCTACAATTCGCTGCCATGAAACAGCATTATCTATGTGTCTCATAAACACATTTACATCGGTTCTAAAATGTGTTTTACATTGTACACTATACGCTAGCATTTTGAGGTTTTTATAACTCTAAGTTCCAGAAATGAAGCTGTAGAAGTCCCAGATTTGTAGCAAGTAGCTGAGAGAACAATGTTTGAAAGTCACTTTACTTACAAAGCCACATATTTGTCAATCTCAGTTATCCAGGATTTAAAAAAAAAAAAGTAAAAAAATAAGCAAAAAGCCTCTGTGTTGTCAAACAGTCTTGATAAGTCTGAATGCTCAAGCCCATGCCTTTTACCCACAACAGCTTCTGGGTCCAGGCTCTCTGACAGGATACTAGCCAGCAGTTTCCAAACATGGAAAAATGCAGAAGGTAAATGAGGAGGGCTTGAGGGTTGCTGGGAACAGTGAGAAAGGGCACCAGAGAGCCAGAAAATCAAAGTAGTAATAGCTACGAAAAGGAATACAAGGTGTCCACATAGCCTTTCTGGAATTTTTCTGCATAAGAGCACTTAGCACCACACCAATATTTAACAGCATTACTCTACAATGCAAAACTTTATTGTGTTAACTTTGCCCCACAGAAAGAAACATATTAAATGTCTTCTGTTTAGGCAGGCAAGGGACAGATGATTGCATTGTTTAACGTGTTTTATTTTCCAAAAAAATGCTTATTTTCTCAGAAGAAAGTTCTGCCTTAGTCACTGTGAGCCCTGAGCTTTGGTTGTCATAATTCAATTCACTTTCAGTTCTTTAAAGGAGTCTGTAACCAATCCAAACATGCAAAGGGACAATGGTATGGCTACAGGGACAGCATACAGGGAAGTGTTTTGTTATAAAAATTTGTATTCGGTATACCATTCTCTCAAGAACATTCCACTCCAGCATTAACAATCAGATTTAACTCTCAGCCAGCTAACTCCAAATCTGCAGACGAGATCACCTAAACCTGGGACAATGCCAAGTGCAGAAGCTCCCAGCCTCCTTCCTGTTCCCCCTTGTTTCCTCTTTGTTCCCGAGCACCCTGTTTGCATCCTGTCTTTATTCGAGCTCCCTTTCCTCATGCTACTAGTGAGCAGCTCTTGGGCGTATGCCCCTTCCTGCCCTGGCTGCCCTGAAAGGTGGCTGCTTTACCTCAGCTTAATCCACAATGCAGCCTTTCTGAAAACAAAACTTTTTGACTGTTGATTTCTCAACTTCCACCTTATTGGGTCTTATTGGATGAAATTTTCTTCCTCAGAAACTTTTTAATGCTTTTCCTAGCATTCTAGGACTATGACTTTTGCAACAACCTATGTGTCTCAACTATCTCTAAACACTGTTCTATTATAAAATTTAGTTTCTATATTGTGTCCCAGTTTTCCTTTATCTAATATATGCTCATTACAGAAAATCCAGACTATGCAGGAAAAATATACTTTAAAAATGTCCTGTAATTATATCAGCCTAATGATAAGTAGTGGGCTTCCCTGATAGCTCAGTTGGTAAAGAATCTGCCTGCAATGCAGGAGGCCTGGGTTTGATCCTTGGGTTGAAAAGATCCCCTGGAGAAGGGAAAGGCTACCCACTCGTTATTCTGGCCTAGAGAATTCCATGGACTGTACCTTCCATGGGGGTCGCAGAGTCAGATGCAACTGAGTGACTTTCTCTTTCACTTTTCAATGATAAGCAGGTCAGTATTTCATGCATAACCATGCATGCACATACACACACACACACGTTCATTATATTGTATATAAAGTTATGCAATCTGGTTCTTCACTCCGTGTTGTAGTTTAAATATTTTCCCACATCATTAAAAACTTATTCAAAACAATTTAACACATATAATTCTGTCATGAAATATATCATTGCCATAGTTGAATCATTCTTTTACTGTTACATATTTAGGATCTAAAAAATGCACGCTTGCAGCTGAAACCCAGAAGAATGCAAAGAACTGTGGGATTTCAAATTCTGAAGCAGATTTTTGGACTCCTCTGTGTGTGTGTGTGTGTGTGTGTGTGTGTGTGGTGGGTGGGGTAAGGTTGGTGTTGATAGGTAATCAATTATGTGCGACTTTGACGCAGGTACCTTAGCTATTGTTCTCATTATAGTGGGCTTTCATATTCTTTCACTCAGGTACCGCATACATAAGGAATGACGACAGGACCTCTGTCATCTGTGTGCCATTTGCTGTATAAAGACATATGTTCTGAATACATCTAGCTGTTTAAAAATCTTTTTAGCTACTCTATAACATAAAGTCATGCCTTAAATAACTAAATCCACTTTGAAGTGAGCTATTTGAGTATCTATTTCCTTTCCCCATCCTGCTTTCTTTAATTCTGCATCTTACATTGGAAATAATCATAGCAGGCATTTCTATAGTTTATTAACTATATTCTTTAGCAGTAGAAAAATAAGTAAGTGCTAAAAAAATTTCCTTTTTAATATTTCAGCACAGAGTATTGCTATTAAGAGTTTGAAAGAAAAATTGTACCAAGGATAAATTACTAGACTATGGATAAGATAATAAATCTAGGAAGGAAGCATATTATGAAAATTCTTCAAAAGAGTGAAAAACTATAAATGTACATTGTGGAGGGGATATAGTTTGAGCCTCAGCCTTTTACTCCC
The DNA here is from genome assembly GCF_027580195.1 of Bos mutus. NCBI lineage: Eukaryota > Metazoa > Chordata > Mammalia > Artiodactyla > Bovidae > Bos > Bos mutus. The sequence goes on along the minus strand of NC_091626.1, from coordinate 45,936,649 downwards.
CACTGTGAAAGTTCAGACATGTCTATAAATCTTTATCGCATTGGTAGTGAAGACACAAGAAAAATTAGTTCCTATGGAACCCAGTGTTTTTCTTGCAGGTGGGGGAATGTGGCTAAAGGTGAACCCACTGTTGGAATGGCCGCTGAACTTCTATGGCGGCCCAGTAGAAGTCCAGTAGGGGTAGGTCGGCAGTGACACTAAATATTTTCCTGGGAAGAACCCATCCCAATGAAGGAGAGACTCAGTTGCGATGCTCGTACTCATGTAAAAGTCCTGGGTATTGGTGAGGAGCAGAAGGCTACCCACAGCATGATGCCTCTCATTCCAATCGGTCTCTGACCCAGAATCCTGGAAACATGGCTGGGCCCTGGGAAAAGTGAGGACTGGAAACTAAAATGGAAAGAATATAAGCCAGCTCACTGGGGTTCAAGCCCCACTTCCTTGGGACCTTTCTTAACTATAGAAGAAATCCAGTCTTCTTACTCAACTGTAGGCTATGGGACAATCTGGATATTTTCAAAGCAGCCACCAGGATATATGACCAGGTTTGATGGCTCAACAGTAAAGAATCCGCCTGTGATGTAGGAGATGCAGGTTCAATCCCAGGGATGGGAAGATCCCCTGGGGGAGGAAATGGCAACCCACTCCAGTATTCTTGCCTGGAGAATCCCATGGACAGAGGAGCCTGGTGGGCTACCGTCCATGGGGTCGCAAGAGTTGGACACGATTTAGTGACTAAACCACCACAGATAAGGCAGAAGAAAGACAAGGCTGTTAGGCAGAACCAGCATATGTACAATGTCTAGTGGGTACTGTAAAAGGCAGTGGGGTGAGCAGCGGTAGTGGGAGGTGGTATCATCCCTGGTGGAGCTTCAAGTAAATACAAGTGGTGTGAAAGCTGCTCCTAAGCACACATAAGGCACCACCTGGGAATCCCAGGGGAAATTAGGAGGCTGGAGTTTATAACATACCAGGGTTCCTGCATGAACAGGGAGGGGGCAGAGCAGGTTACAACAGGGGACAGGTTAATGGGGTTATAGGTGTTAAGATTTAGTTAAGTCTTATGATTTATGTATCACAGACATATGCTATTTTAGGGCAGAAAAACTTCAATTTTAAATAAGTTTTAGAAGCAGTGAACTTCAAAGACCTCCTTTGGGGTCAATTAAGACCTGCATATGTACCTTCAAATATTTAAGAGAATCTTTCCTCAATGGAGGGGCAGCTATGCTAATGTGAACTTAAATAGGAAGAGATTGATAAAATGGCCTCTGAAAAAAGCTTCTGTGTTTTGTTTTTAAACTGGTGAATGCACATTCATACTTTATATCAAGCTCTGTATACATAGGGATATGATGGTAGCAATAAACTAGTGAATTATGCCCTAAAATGTATCTCAACATATTTTTCCTTTTGGAGTATGGTATATATGGGCTTCCCTGGTGGCTCAGGTGGTGAAGAATCCTCCTACAATGCAGGAGACACGGGTTCGAACCCTGGGTTGGGAAGATCCCCTGCAGGAGGAAATGGCAATCCATTCCAGTATTCTTGCCTGGAGAATTCCATGGACAGAGGAGCCTGGTGGGCTACAGTCCATGGGGTTGCAAAGAGCTGGACAGGACCTGAATGACTAACACTTTCCCTTTAAAACTTAGTTGTATATACTACCTTTCCCTTCCCCATGCCTTTTATTTCATTTATTTAAAGTTTTATTTATTAAGCTCTACGTGATGGACTGTACAGATACCATAGATGTATTAGAAACAGTCATTAATCTTATGGGTACTGCATGCTTCTCTGTGTTACACAATCCAAACCAGCAAGCAGCTAGTGTGGGCATGTCAAGTCCGTCACTGGTGAAAATTCACAATACAGTTTTAGACTACTGTGTTTAGTGTCTATGTGCTTTTCCTTACTATAGAAGAACACATCAAATCCTTAACCGCTCACCTAATTTACTTTTGAAAGTGTGAACCACAATAAACTATATGAGCGCATACTGAAAAAAGCAGAATGCTTTGTAATAATTCTAGGAGTAAATGTGTGTATCACTGTTTTCATCAATTTATAGTTTTTTCTTTAGGAAATATTTGAGCTCACCATGGATTTCAAAGGGAAAATATTCAATATACAAATGTTCACTTAGTTGTACCAGATACACATGCAGTGCTGAAAGTATGGTTTAAATATATATATATATATATATATATATATCATATATATATATGTCAGTAAGTGAAATATTGATCCTTGTAAGACACATTTTGCTAAATGTGGATCCAGAAAAAAATCTTATATAAGAGTTATACATATCTACTTTGTAAATAATACACTTTTATAGGTAATAATAATATATATGTACATATCCGAACACAGGAGGTTATTTATAGGATCTTAACACATTGCTATTTCACTATGGGAAAATAAATTATAAAAAGAATAATGGAGGAAAAAACCAGAAAAGTGGCCTTCTTCCTTCTAGACAATAGACGGTAACTTTTCAATTTTAATGGAAATCTAGCAAACCATGTATTGTAGAACTGTTTTCTCTTTTCAGAAGAGACAAGGAGGAAGTTCATATTCTATTGCTAAAATCTACAGATAAAATTCCTCTACAAGTAAAATCAACCATAATATATATATTAATATATAATTAGTCTAGTTCTTGGTAATTATCAGGTTATTTAGGTTAATCTAGGAAAGGTAATTGTTAATGATAAAGCACAAGGAAGAGAAGTTTATAAATCAATAATCTATGGATTAAAGACTTTGACATCTTTCTAAATCACCTAAATAAGTAAATTGCCATAATGCACCTTTAAGGAAATGGCTAAGAATACAAGTCTACTCCCATTTGGCATGCAAATGAGCCGTTCCATAATAATATTGTCTTGACTGCAAAAGGAACAGAATCTTTGTTTACATGTAAGCTGGAAGCTCTTAAATAATAATCTTGAGAACTGCAAGTATACTACTGCACTCTCTGAGGCCAAATTATGATCTCAGTTATATCAGAGACAGTACAAAGAGTCCTGAAAAGGGATAAGAAAGGGACAAAGAGAAGAGACAGGAAAACAAAGTGGCCAGAGAAATGCTTGGCAGAAGGCTAGCACAAGCCTCATCTCTCCCCCAGGCTTTCTGCCTGTCTGTGTTCACTGTTCATCCAGCACCAGCTTCTCTCTCCTCAAAGAAATGCCAGCGAACCCCTGCCAGTGCTTCATCAATACCAAACATGTCAAGATAAACAGACTATAAGGCCATATTGCGTGATTCTCCAAAGAAACTGCTTCTCATAAGAACAAGATTTTTCATTTGCAAGATTTACAAAATCAGGAGCTACATCATAATTAAGTCTGCACTGTTCAATGAATTTTTTTTAAAAACACATTGGCACTTTCCTCTTGAAACCAATAATGCTCTACTTCTTGACATGCATGTTCGTTTGTTTTGAATAAGATAAACAGATATTTACTTACGGTAATAGAGGAAAAATATACCAACTGCTTGGTATACTTAGTATGTAGAGAGGGGCAAAGATTCAGGGGTTCTCTGCTGCCATCTGTTGCGGCCAATACCTTGCTCTGCATCCTTAGGGCAGTGTCTTAACTTTTCTGGGCCTCAGTTTCTACAGCTTTAAATGGAGAGAGTAGGATATGTACAAGGCTGTTTGTTAGTTTGATGATCTGTGATCCATCAACACCAGTCAATTCCAAAATGTCATGCCAGAGATACCATTTGGAGGGTCTGTTAGAGTAAAAGATGACTGACCAGAGGGATCATATATGATTTACTTTTAGAAAAAGAAATATAAGCTATTATTCCCCCCAAATCAACTAAACATATTCTAAGAACCCTGTTATCATCTGATACAATCCTTATCACTTGATTTAAGCATTTTCTTTGAACTTTCTTGGAAAGGCATACATTTTACTGTTGGTCATCTCCCCTGACTCTTAGATTTTAGAGATGGGAAACCTGAGGTCATGGCATAACTCAAGAGCAAGAATAAGACCAGAGCCCAGATCTCATAGTTCGTGCCTAGTCATTTTCCATTGCCAAATGTTTGAGTTGGACACATGGCTGATGGTTAGGCCTTGACAATCCCACTGAGGATCAGGAACAGACTTATTTCAACAGCTTACATGTCAAGAGCCACCAACAGGTTAGCAAAATAAAGGGATACTATACCATCATCTCGGAGAAGGCAATGGCACCCCACTCCAGTACTCCTGCCTGGAAAATCCCATGGACAGAGGAGCCTGGTGGGCTGCAGTCCATGGGGTCGCTGAGGGTCGGACACGACTGAGCGACTTCACTTTCACTTTTCACTTTCATGCATTGGAGAAGGAAATGGCAACCCACTCCAGTGTTCTTGCCTGGAGAATCCCAGGGACGGGGGAGCCTGGTGGGCTGCCGTCTACGGAGTCGTACAGAGTCGGATAAGACTGAAGCGACTTAGCAGCAGCAGCAGCAGCATACCATCATCTAACTAAGAAATAACATTCTTGATTGTATTCAAACCACAACCAAGGGGACACTAGATTTTCCTGACACATCTGTAGCTGAAGAAAGAAAAATTGCAGCAGATGTGGGGTTAGTCTCCTACATGGCCTCTGAGGCCCTATTTCTTTGTACCCATGCCCTTATGTAGTTCCCTGCACCTTGTATCAGAGACGGTATGTGGGGCCAATAGGAAAGAGTAGAAATGAAGTTATGTTACTTCTGAAGCTAGGTCATAAAAGGTATTTGGTTTTTGTCCTTGGTTCCTGGCAGAAAGCTTCTAAAACCCTTAGAATTTCCTGAATGATAAGGGAGATTGATATGACTCTTGGCAGACCCTAGAGAGCTTCAGGAGTGGGGCCTGGATATCAGAATAAGCCTTCATTAGAAGTTTAGAACTTTCAGCCCCATGCACAACCTCCAGGAGAAAGGGGATGGAGAGCAGGTTAATTGCTAATGATTAAGTTAATTAATCATGCCTACTAAATGAAGTCTCCACAAAAACCCATCAACAATGGGGTTCATGTGTATATCAACATGTTTCAAGGGAGGTGTGTCTGGAAAGGGCATGGACTTTCCATACCCTACCATCCTCTCCCAGAAGATATTTTCCTAATGCGCCTTTTCTATTTGGTTATTCCTGAGTTGGATCCTTTATAATAAAATAGTAATTGTAAGTAAAACACCTTCCTGAGTTCTATGAGTCATTCCAGCAAACTCCTGCATTTATAGTTGAATGGGCATAAATATGGGTAGCTTGATGTCTGAAGTGGAGACAGTCTTGTGGGACTGAGCCCTAAAACTATGAAATTTCCACTAACTCCAGGAGTTGGTGTCAGAATTGCATTGAGGTTTTGGATATACAGTTGGATGGTATGAGAAAAAGTAACTCTCAGGCTTCTTGCTTGCTTTCTTTCTCTCTCAGATCTCTCACTCTGGGGAAAGTCAGCTGCAAAGTCTTGAGGACACTCAAGTAATCTACGGAGAGTCTGAATGATGAGGGGCTGAGGCCTCCTGCCAACCATGTCAATGAGCCGTTGTGGAAGCGAATGTGGGACTGACACCTTGATTGCAGCCTCATGAGATCTTGAGCTAAGCCACTTCTAGACTCCAGCCCCTCAGAAACTGTACGAGATAAGAAACGCTTGTGGTTGTAAGTTGCTAATTTCAGGGTGATTTGTTACACAGCACTAGATGACTATTACAGCACATGATTCCTTGTATCTATTCCATTTTAAGACACGGTCATAAAACCCACCAAAGGTGGATCCTAGAGTTTAAAAAACAGAAAGAAGTCAAAAAATTACACTCCAATTTTCAAATACAATATACGATCTGTTTAATGTATACCATTTATTAGCAGAAATCACAAATACTTACACTAGCTAACTCACCATCACCTAGTTTCAAGTTTCAGTGGCTCTCCTAGACTATTTTCTTCTATTATTTTCACTGAAATTATTAGCATCCTATTTAGTTATCTTTAAACAAGCAGTGGAAAGGATATCTACCTGTACTTCTAAGAAATTAAGTATATCAAGACTTTCTAGGCTCTTTTTTTCCCCTCAATGCTTAATTTATACCATCTAGAACCCAGAATAGGTTCTAAAATTATTCTAGACTATTTATACAAGTTACATTATTTAATAACAATTATATGTTGAGCAGTTCTTTATGTGAAGTTTTAGGGCATAAACTCAGATGTGTAAAAAATCTGATTTCAATTTTTAAAAAATCAAGTTAATTTGGTCCCTGATATCTATTTATCACACAGATAAGAAATCTAACTCAGTCTTGAGGCTTCCTCCTCTCCATCTCCCAGCATCTGCCCAAGTTCTTACTCATTACCAAAGCATCAGGGAGGGTCTCTGGCCTTCAGTTTCTACCCCGGCCCTTTATATGATTATTTTGATACTGCAGCATGTTTTCTTCTAGCCCAACCTGGGCTATACGCTTGCAGCGGTGGGAGGAAAACTTAGGAGAGGAAAAACACTACATAGTCCCTCAACAAAGCATCCCATGGCAGGGAGTCAGAGAACAAATTAAATGAAAGAAAAGAAACAAGCAACAAGGTGCTGCCAGCCTCAGGTTTCTGAAATACTCAACAGGAAACAGAAAACGCAAAAACAACATACTAAGGGATAAAAGCAATTATTGTAAGAAGTACCACTTAAATTGCAAGAGCTGGGGGACCCCACAGAAGAAAATTAAGGGAATACAGTGCGTTCAATAATAGTAAATATATGCATACACAATCCTTCATATATGTATGCAAATTTATACATTATGAATAACTTTTCCACATTTGTTTGAAGTACTCTTTACAATGAAGTTAGTAGGAGACAAGTTAACAACTTCATTTTACAGATGAGGAAACTGCCTCAGGTAGTTTTGTTGACTTGCTCAGTATCACAGGGCTGATTAGGAGTGGAATATGAAACGGAGCTCCCCTTCTACCAAGGCCGTTCTCTGCCTCCTCTTCCACTTCTGGGTGAACTGGTTCCCTGAAAGAGGTTAAGTTCTAAAGCAGGATTGGAAGCATTTACATGGACAGAGAGAAGAGGTTTCTGAGTGTGACAAGGAGTTTGGGGAGCAGTGAGAGAATTTGAAAAATATATGAGAAGGACGTAATTAAGGCCAAGTTCCAGATGCAGAAGAGAAAAGCCAGGGCATGGAAAAGTGAAAGAATGCTGAGTGGTGATTAAGGGAGCTGTTGATATGAGACAGCAAAATTTCCCCTCCCACCCCTTGACTTAGAAGATTACCTCCTTCATCTCTTCATACATAAATAGTCACCAAGAAAATAGTCACCAGTATCTCCAGCTAGTAGAACATTACCCAATCTAGGCATATACAATCGTTCTTTGACCCTTTCTAAATCTTAGACACAGTTAGTCACATCATTCTCATTTCCTGTTCTCTAAGTCCTATATCCAAGGCTCAGTCATACCAGGGAGATATTGCCAGTTTACATCCAGACCACTGCAATCAAGTGCATATCGCAATAAGGTGAGTCACATGGATTTTGCTTTCCCAGTGATATAAAAGGTGTGTTTATACCGAGATGGTTGGATGGCATCACTGACTCAATGGACATGAGTTTGAGTGAACTCTGGGAGTTGGTGATGGACAGGGAAGCCTGGCGTGCTGCATCCATGGGGTCGCAAAGAGTCAGACACGACTGAGCGACTGAACTGAACTGATACTATACTGTAGTGTCTCAAGTGTGCAATAGTATTATGCCTAAAAAATGTACATACCTTCACTAAAGGTACTTTATTGGTAAAATTTTCTATCATCTGAGCCTTCAGCAAGTCAATCTTTTTACTAGTTGAAAGTCTGACCTCAATGTTAATGGCTGCTGACTGATCAGGGTGGTGGTTGCTGAAGGCTGGGGTGGCTGCAGCAATTTTTAAAATTAAAACAATGAAGTCTGTAGCATCAGTTGAATCTTCCTTTTATTAACAATTTCTCTGCAGCAAGCAATGCTTTCTGATAGCATTTTACCCATTGTAGAACTTCTTCCAAAATTGGAGTCAATCCTCTCAAACCCTGTCAGTGTTTTATCAACTAAGTTAATGTAATCCTCTTAAGTCCTTTGTTGGCATTTCAACAGTCTTCAAAGAATCTTCACTAGAGATTGATTCTATCTCAAGAAACCACTTTATTTTTTCATCCATAAGAAGCAAATCTTCATCTGTTAGAGTTTTATCATGAGATTGTAATTCACTTACAGCTTCAGGCTCCACTTTGAATGCTAGTTCTCTTGATGTTTCCACCACATCTGTAGATACTTCCTTCATTGAAGTCTTGAATTCCTTAAAGTCGTCCATGCAGACTGGAGTCAATTTCTTCCAAACTCCTGTTAAGGTGGATATTTTGACCTCTTGTCATGAATCACACTTGTCCTTAATGTCATCTAGAATAGTGAATCCTTTCCAGAAAGTTTTCAATTTACTTTGACCAGATTTATCAGAGGAATCACTATCTCTGGCAGTCATAGCCTTACAAAATGTATTTTTTAAAGAATAAGACTTGAAAGTCAAAATTACTCTGATTCATAGGTTATAGAATGTATGTTGTGTAGGCAGGCATGAGAACAGCATAAATCTCATTATACATCTCCATTAGAGCTCTTGGGTGACTGGGTACATTGTCAATGAGGAGTGATATTTTCAAAGAAATCTTTTCTGTTGGTCAGTAGTCTCAACAGTGAGCCTAAAATAGTAAAGCATGTTGTAAACAAATGTAGTTTAACCTAGACTTTGTTCCATTTACAGAGCATAGGCAGAGCAAATTTAGCATAATTCTTAAGGGCCGGAGGGTTTTCGGGATGGTAAATGAGCACTGAATTCACTTGATTTAAGTGAATTTAACTTAAATTCACTAATTGCATTAGCCCTTAACAAGAGAGTTAGGGGCTAACACAGCTAGTGATTTTGAAGCTTTGAAGCCAAACACTGACTTTTCCTCTCTAGCTATGAAAGTCCCAGAGGGCATTTTCTTTTGATATAAGGATGCTCCATCTACACTGAAATTTAGTTGCTTAGTGTAACCACCTTCATTAATGATCTTAGCTAGATTTTCTGGATAACTTGCTATAGCTTGTGCATCAACCCTTGCACTTGAACGTCATGGAGATGGTGTCTTTTCTTAAACCTCATGATCCTAGCTTCAAACGTTTCTTCTGGAGCTTCTTTATCTCTCTCAGTCATCATAGAGTTTAAGAGAGTTAGGGCCTTGCTCTAGATTAGGCTTCAGCTTAAGGGAATGTTGTGGCTAGTTTGATGTCCTACCTAAACCATTAAAACTTTCTCCATATCACCAATGAGGCCATTTCACTTTCTTTTCATTCACTGGAGTAGCACTTTCAATTTCCTTCAAGAACTTTTCCTTTGTGTTAATAACTGGGCTAACTGTTTGGCATAAGTGGTCTCACTTAGGGCCTGATTCTGTTTTTGACATGTTTTGCTTATTCAGTTCAGTTCAGTCACTCAGTCGTGTCTGACTCTTTGTGACCCCATGAATCGCAGCACGCCAGGCTTCCCTGTCCATCACCAACTCCCAGAGTTCACTCAGACTCACTTCCATCGAGTCAGTGATGCCATCCAGCCATCTCATCCTCTGGCGTCCCCTTCTCCTCTTGCCCCCAATCCCTCCCAGCATCAGAGTCTTTTCCAATGAGTCAACTCTTCGCATGAGGTGGCCAAAGTACTGGAGTTTCAGCTTTAGCATCATTCCTTCCAAAGAAATCCCAGGGCTGATGTCCTTCAGAATGGACTGGTTGGATCTCCTTGCAGTCCAAGGGACTCTCAAGAGTCTTCTCCAACACCACAGTTCAAAGCATCAATTCTTCGGTGCTCAGCCTTCTTCACAGTCCAACTCTCACATCCATACATGACCACAGGAAAAACCATAGCCTTGACTAGACAAACCTTTGTTGGCAAAGTAATGTCTCTGCTTTTGAATATGCTATCTAGGTTGGTCATAACTTTCCTTCCAAGGAGTAAGCGTCTTTTAATTTCATGGCTGCAGTCACCATCTGCAGTGATTTTGGAGCCCAAAAAAATAAAGTCTGACACTGTTTCCCCATCTATTTCCCATGAAGTGATGGGACCTGATGCCATGATCTTCGTTTTCTGAATGTTGAGCTTTAAGCCAACTTTTTCACTCTCCACTTTCACTTTCATCAAGAGGCTTTTGAGTTCCTCTTCACTTTCTGCCATAAGGGTGGTGTCATCTGCATATCTGAGGTTATTGATATTTCTCCCGGCAGTCTTGATTCCAGCTTGTGTTTCTTCCAGTCCAGCGTTTCTCATGATGTACTCTGCATGTAAGTTAAATAAGCAGGGTGACAATATACAGCATTGATGTACTCCTTTTCCTATTTGGAACCAGTCTGTTGTTCCATGTCCAGTTCTAACTGTTATTTCCTGACGCTTAATCATTTCTAGCTTTTGTTTTAAAGTGAAACTTTTCCTTTCACTTGAACACTAAGAGGTCATTGTAAGGTTATTAATTGGCCCGATTTTAGCATATATTCCTAAAAGAAGGAGCCCCAAGGAGAGACAGGAAGACTGGGATCAGCTGGTCAGTGGGGCAGTCAGCATACACACAAGATTTATTGATTAAGTTTGCTGCTTAATGGGTGGAGTTCTTAGAGCCACAAAACAATTTCAATAATAACATTCAAAATCGCTGATCACAGATCACCATAACAAATACAATAATAATGAAAAAGTTTAAAATATTGTGAGAATTACCAAAATGTGACACAGAGATATGAAGTGAGCAAATGCTGTTTGGAAAAATTGCAGTGATAAGACTTTTCAGATGTAGGGTTGCCATAAACCTTCAATTTGTAACAACAACAACAACAACAACAAAAGTAGTATCTGCAAAGTACTATGAAACCAGGTAAGCCTGTATTCTGGCCTAGACCACATAGACAGGTGAAGTCTTTAAGACATGCACCATCGTCGCCTGCCATTATGCCTCTGTAATTCTTACTAGTACACCATATCACCACTACACTGAGCCTACATAAACCAGTGCAAAAGCTTCCAAGGAGGCATTATTCAAGCCAACTTCCTTCCACACCAGGCAAAGACAGGAAATGGTGCGTTGTATCTTTAAATGGAAGAAAACAGAAGATCTCTGAAGGAATAATGGGATGGAGGGCCAATTTAGAATGAGATGCCAGATGGGTACCATGGACCATTATGATAATGCTTTGTTAACCTTTTCATAAAGATCTTACGAGGCTAAAGCTCTGATGTTGAGGCTCTACACTGATTTGTGTATTTAGCAATGAGAAATGTACCTGATTTGTGTATTTAGCAATGAGAAATTAAACGTTAAATGGAAAAAAAAAACCTCTACCAATATTCAATCTATCCCCACTAACCCCTCTCTCAACATTGCTGTCTATTTTCATAAGCAACTGTGTTTTGCGAATAAAAGTTTTCAAAATCCTCAATCACACCCACATCCCAAAACCTGGCCTTAGTTGGAAAGCTTTGCAGCTCTGACTCAGTAGAGCTGGTTATCCTCTTTAATTGGATTGATGGCGACAATTGTAATTACCTTAGATGAGATTGCCTGTAATGTAATTATGTTTCCTTCATCAGTGTGAGCTGGACTTGTGGAATACACACAGAAGATGCCTCCAATTACTGAGAGGTTAAGGAGTGCATCATATCGCCTCACAAATCATGTTTGTTACTATATAGGATTTTAAAAATTACATGTGAAGCTGAAGGAATTATTCCTGTAAAGCAGGTTTTCTGACCCAAAAATATCCCTACATAGACCTATAGTATATAGTGAGATGGCTATATTTTGGAGCTCTGTTTTTATTTAAATAAAAAAAATCTTAGCAGAGAGTACCAATGGAAAATCTGTTTTTTCTTGTTTAGTTACTGCTTACTGGTTATTAACAGTGATCGAATCTAAAAAAAAAAAAAAAAACTTTTTTAAAGCATACAATATGCAGTAAAGTTTAACTTGATTTTTCTCTATGGTTTAAAACTTACCATTTCTGAAAATAATACAATAAATAACAGGAGATAAATTTAAAATAGTCCTTATGAAATAACCATAATTAATACCTAGGAAGCCAGCTGCTTTGCTACAATGATGTCTCTTTCTATTTTCCAATTAACACATGGAGAACTTAAAATTTTTCAATTGAAAGCCCATCCTTGAAACAGGACAAGTCTGCCAAACCTACTACAAACACATGTCATTTAGGAGAAATGACACGTAGTGGAAATCCACCCCAATCTTATTAGCGTTAGCACTGCTCTCATTTGAAATAGAGCTGCTTACGGGTTTTTTTCTTCCCAAGCATATGAAACACAGAACTTGGAAATGTGCCCTTTTGAAAAACTTATTCCTATATTCACAAACCAGATGGTGCACATCAAATGCATCCTGATTTTCTAATGAAATAAAAAAAGGGTTCCTATTGTGTTCTTTAACAAGATTAATGCATCCTCAACTGCTAGTTTTGACAGATACTCCTGGAAAGTTGAACAACTTGGTGAATGCTGTTCTGCTGGACCTGGACCGGAAGGCCTCACCAAATGAAGAGCTGGGGCCATGCTCAGGGGAGCTCTGCTTTTCAGTTCTTCCCAGTAGGATCCAGGATTGAAGCAGGCTCTACCACAGCTGCTCACAAAGAAACCTTCCATCCTTGAACATCAGAGACCAAGACAAAGAATCTGCTGCCTCATAAAAGGGCTAACCAAACAAGAAAAAGTATCTCCTCTCTCTCGACCTCTCTCTCTCTGTGGTCTACTCCTTAGTCCAGCCTTCGAGCCATTTTCGTAGGATGCTTTCATCACTAACACCACCAATAAAAGCCTAATTCCGGGCACTATTTGAATGTCACACTCATGACTATGAGACACCGCCGAGTAAAAATATATTCAAAGCCAATAAAATTATGCTTGGTTCTTCCAACAAATTAGAGAAAAATATAATGCTGTTTACCTTGGAGAAGGTTGGTTTGTACAGCCAAAAACCTGAAAAAAGAAAAGAGAAACGGATTAATTCCTTATTACTTCTAACCTTGCCACCATGATACTACATTGAACATATCTGTGGTATGCCTATTAATTTAGTATATCTATATGTCATTTTTCTCTTGCTGGAAGTAATAGAAAGGTTTAAGCCAAGCTGGAGTCTAACCTAAATCCATTTTTTCTATTTAATTCCACTATAAAGTCTGGAATAAGTTAAGATGAGGAAAAGCACCCACCAACACACTTGAGGGAAAAACTATGGCAGGCTACACAGGGTAGTTTAAAACTTTTCTTTTTTTTTAAGCTTTTAACCATTTGAGGACTTCTGGTCTGCTGTATCTTATTTTATTTCATTCCAGAGATGAGAAAAAATTTCCTTTGTGCTGAGACATCCTGTTTCATGAAATTCAAAATTGTATGTCATTTTTCTTCATGAACTGCTCTAATTTAACAGTTAGCCTAGAAGAAAATGCAGTACCAACAGGTTCAGACACATAATACCCTAAACCTGAAAATAACAAGTTGGAAGCATCACAGGCTACACAGTAAATCAATTATTTTTCCATCAATTCTATAAGCCTAAGAGTCTGAAAAGTGAAGGAAGGTATTTTTGAACAGCACTATTCAAAGGCTGTTGCTGAGTTAGATGTTCAGTTAAGCTGAACAACACATCTTGTTTTCAGTTTGCTCTGCAGAATGTAAACATTTTACATTTTAAATGTGTGTATCTTAGAACTTTTAGGCTAGAAAGACTCAATTAAAAGTAACACCAATAACTATGTTAAAGTTAATCAATACTCCAGGATTTGAAAAAAGTTTCCCCAAATGTCACACAACTCCCTGGGACCTGGGAGTTTTCCTTTCCTTAAGGTATGAAACCGTTTCTCCTCATGGTGTTGTATCATTAAAAAAAAGTGTTTAGCAGACTGGTACCAAATCAATCAAAAGGTTAGCATTCTTTTTATTTTGGTGTCCTTTCTTAATAGGCAAAAATTGATTGATTAGTTCACCTAGAACATTCTTAGCCTTAGGGCAGAAACAGCACTTTGTACACAATAGTGGACTGGATTTAAACAAGAAAAAGAAAATCAACATTCAAGAATACAGTGAACTTCAAAAATGGAAGAAAATAAATGCTCAGGAGCTCAGAGATTAAAGAATGTGCCTGCAACTCAGGAGACGCAGCAGATGCTGGTTTGATCCCTGAGTCAGGAAGATCCCCTGGAGAAGGAAATGGCAACTCACTCCAGTATTCTTGCCTGGGAAATCCCATGGACAGAGGAACCTGGAGGGCTATAATCTGTGGGGTTGTGAAGAGTCAGACAAGACTGAGCAACTAAACACACACACATAAAGCCTGAACGCATACTGAAATTCCCATATATTTAAAATCTCACATTTCAGTTGTATTGAATTGTTAAGTGTATACTTCTGCTTTACTTAGTTGGAAATGTATTTATATGACATGTAAGTTTATCTGGATAGTTTAACTATCAGCTTAGTTTCTCTAAACTACATATATTTTTGAGGAAAAAAAAATTAAGGTACTTCCCCAATAAATCCACAATTTCTACTACTTCTGTCCACCCCTAGTTCCATATTGACTTCAAAACTACGTTCAGGAAGAGGCTTCCTTAAGTGGAAAGTTTGCTGATCTTTCAGAAAAAGCAGGGCTTCCCTGGTAGCTCAGCAGTAAAAAAAATCTGCCTTCAATGCAGGAGATGCAGATTTTATCCCTGGGTTGGGAAGATCCCCTGGAGGAGGGCATGGCAACCTTCTCCAGTAGTCTTGCCTGGGAAGTCCCATGGATAGAGGAGCCTGGCAGGCTACAGTCCATGGGGTCAGAAGAGTTGGACACGACTTAGCGACTAAGCAACAGTGACAGAAAAGGCAGGGGGTGAAAGACAGAAGCAAGTAGCTCCTTGTCACCGGCCGTGATAAAGGCAGAACTACCAGAACCTAGTAATAAGAATCCTCTTTCACCCTGACCCTGTTCTATTATTTATTGTTTGGGCAGCTGGAAGTACCAGGCCCCCAGCACAATAATTTATACTGTAGGGGAAGTGGTTTTTAAATTTAAGTGTGCATGGGAGTCCCTAAGGGGAACTTATTAAAAATGCAGATTCCTGAGCTCTAGCTCAGCTCTACTAAATCTGAATCTCTAAAGGGTTAGTGCCTGGGAATGTTTATTTTCAATAATTTTCTGGGTGACTTTGATCGAATGGTCATTTTGAGAAATACAGACTTAGGAAGACAGGAAAAGTGGCATCAGTCTGTACCAAGTGCCAGGTCTCAGATGGGTAGGTCTGTTATATTGATATCCCATCTCAGAATACATTCAATATTTAAGTTTGAAAAACAGTATACAGAACATAAGTAGAGTATGTTCTTTACTTGCAAATGTTTTTCCTTTTCCTTTACGATTTCCAAATAGATAACTGACCTGCCTTTAGCATTATATTGTTTTGGTAACGTATAAATCACTGAAAAATGAGAAAGTTTAAGTAAGACAACTCTAATTAAAGTGGCCCTTATTTATCGTTTATCCGCAAGTAAGTCACAGAATCCTTGAAATTTATAGCTGGATGGACTTCAGAAAAAACAAAAAAACAGTCCAATCATTTCATTTTTCCAAGCGAAGAAGCTTCCATGCAGAGAGAATAACTAACTGGGATTATTTTATAAATGGGGGTGATCCAAAAGATTAATGGAAAATTTTAGCTGTGATCTTGAATAATTTCCATGTATCTGCTTAATGTTTACCCTTTCTCAGTTCAGATGGGAATATCCACAAAAAGAACTATGTTAGTAAATACAATTAATCATAATCAGTCATGTACTGTCTTGGATTTGCCCAGAACCAAAATACTGAAATGGACACATGGCATGCTGCTGGTTCTAATTTTCTAACAATTCATTAAATAGTTCATGCTTTGCTTGTGACAGCACAAACCTTTCAACCTCCTATTATAATTGATGTTATGAAAGGCACCAAAGTGTCCAAATACGTGTCATGAGGTCTGGAGTGTGATGGCCATTTCCAACAACCATAGGGTCTGCATAAATTATAATAAGCATATTATTATCATTTTCTTTGTAACAGCCTCAGAACTTTCTTTATCTATAAACACTGGTTTTGGAATAGACGATATCTAAGAATCTAACAGTATGATACAATTAAGCCAAAACAAAAGGATAGATATAAAGATGCCAAGTTTTAATTTAAAACAGAAAAACATTTGAGAAATGATTATCTCTCCCACCACCATCATTTTACTGAAAAGGAAAATTTTAACCTCAAAGCATAAGAAATACATAATTTTAAAGCAAAGATAACCTTTAACCTAAAAAAATCAACTTAGTAAAGCACTACATTTTCCTTACGTTCTCCATATTGCTATAGATTCATAATAATTATCACGGACCCAGTGCCAATCAATGAGCTATACTTTGGGAGCCACTGCTGTAAAGTTCTTTGACAAAGAACTTAGAGTCAGCATTTTCCTGGGTTTATCTTACACAACATTCATCCCCTGAGATGCTTCTAAATAAAAGATTTCCTGGTTTTAGAGCAAAAAGGTGTGGTGGTGCTGGTACTTTACAGTATAACCCCTTTCAGAGATTCTTAGTGAATAATGTATGTTCAGAGTTCTTTTGAAATAAAGAAAATGTTACCTTTATTTCCTCTCTCATTTAAAAAAATGATATCATTTACCCCAGGAAATATTTTTTTTTGCATATAGCACCTATTCACATTCTACAAAACTAGTATACTGAATATCACACTCTCAGAGTAGTCTATCATTTTCCTGAAATCAACTCCACATCCTGACCTGCCAATATACCTAATAGGACCACCCTTCTCCTACTGCCCAGTGGTAACTTTGGAGGAAGGTTTGACCTACAGTCAAGAAGTATTCGTTAAGTGAACTGGAAGTGAGCCTAAGACTTCAGGCAGCAGGCTACCAGGTGAGTTGAGAATAAAGCCCTGTGGGGACGAAGACTTGGTGTCCATGAGGGAGATGGTATCCTCCCATGCCCATCAGAGGAACTCATGTATCTTAGGCCCTCTTTCTTCCTGATCACTTCAGAAGGTTCAGCTGTATGTAGTTCAGTTCAGTTGCTCAGTCGTGTCCGACTCTTTGCGACCCCATGAATCGCAGCACGCCAGGCCTCCCTGTCCATCACCAACTCCCGGAGTTCACTCAGACTCATGTCCATCGACTCAGTGATGCCATCCAGCCATCTCATCCTCTGTCATCCCCTTCTCCTCCTGCCCCCAATCCCTCCCTCCCAGCATCAGAGTCTTTTCTAACGAGTCAACTCTTTGCATGAGGTGGCCAAAGTACTGGAGTTTCAGCTTTAGCATCATTCCTTCCAAAGAAATCCCAGGGCTGATCTCCTTCAGAATGGACTGATTGGATCTCCTTGCAGTCCAAGGGACTCTCAAGAGTCTTCTCCAACACCACAGTTCAAAAGCATCAATTCTTTTCCGCACTCAGCTTTCTTCCCAGTCCAACTCTCACATCCATACATGACCACTGGAAAAACCATAGCCTTGACTAGACAAACCTTTGTTGGCAAAGTAATGTCTCTGCTTTTGAATATGCTATCTAGGTTGGTCATAACTTTCCTTCCAAGGAGTAAGCGTCTTTTAATTTCATGGCTGCAGTCACCATCTGCAGTGATTTTGGAGCCCCCCAAAATAAAGTCTGACACTGTTTCCACTGTTTCCCCATCTATTTCCCATGAAGTGATGGGACCTGATGCCATGATCTTTGTTTTCTGAATGTTGAGCTTTAAGCCAACTTTTTCACTCTCCACTTTCACTTTCATCAAGAGGCTTTTGAGTTCCTCTTCACTTTCTGCCATAAGGGTGGTGTCATCTGCATATCTGAGGTTATTGAGATTTCTCCTGGCAATCTTGATTCCAGCTTGTGCTTCTTCCAGCCCAGTGTTTCTCATGATGTACTCTGCATAGAAGTTAAATAAGCAGGGTGACAATACACAGCCTTGATGTACTCCTTTTCCTATTTGGAACCAGTCTGTGTAAGGATACCAAAATAACAGTGACATAAACAAGGTAATGTTAATTTTTCTCTCATATACATAATCACCTACATAGTCTTGAGCAGTGGTTCTCAAAGTGCAGCTCCAGGGGAGCAGTGTCAGCGTCACTGGGACACTGTTAGAAATGCAAATTCTTTCCATTGTTTTCTTTCTTTAAATTTTTTTTAAATTTTATTTTTAAACTTTACATAATTGTATTAGTTTTGCCAAATATCAAAATGAATCCACCACAGGTATACATGTGTTCCCCATCCTGAACCCTCCTCCCTCCTCCCTCCCCATACCATCCTTCTGGGTCATCCCAGTGCACTAGCCCCAATCATCCAGTATCGTGCATCAAACCTGGACTGGCATCTCGTTTCATACATGATATTTTACATGTTTCAATGCCATTCTCCCAAATCTTTCCACCCTCTCCCTCTCCCATAGAGTCCGTAAGACTGTTCTATACATCAGTGTCTCTTTTGCTGTCTCGTACACAGGGTTATTGTTACCATCTTTCTAAATTCCATATATATGCGTTAGTATACTGTATTGGTGTTTTTCTTTCTGGCTTACTTCACTCTGTATAATAGGCTCCAGTTTCATCCACCTCATTAGAACTGATGCAATTTTTAATGGCTGAGTAATACTCCATTGTGTATATGTACCATAGCTTTCTTATCCATTCATCTGCTGATGGACATCTAGGTTGCTTCCATGTCTTGGAGGAAACCAGAAGGGAAAGAGACACGTGTACCCCAATGTTCATCTTTCTTTAAATTTTTAATTGGAGTATAATTGATTTAAAATGCTGTGTTAGGTTCTGTTGTACAGCAAAGTGAATCAGTTATACATAAGCATATATGCACTCTTTTTTTTAAATCAATAGATTCTTTTCCCATATAGGTCACTACAGATTACTGACTAGAGTTTCCTGTGCTATACAGTAGGTCATTATTAGTTCATTTATTTTTAAATAGCATATTGTGTGTATGTCAGTTCCAGGCTTCTCTGATGGCTCAGCAGTAAAGAGCCTGTCTGCCAATGCAGGAGACATAAGAGACCTGGGTTCAATCCCTGAGTTGGGAAGGTCCCCTGGAGGAGGAAATGGCAACCCACTCCAGTATTCTTGCTGGGAAATCCCTTGGACAGAGAAGACTGGCTTCTTGAAGTCCATGGGGGTCACAAAAGAGTTGGATATGACTTAGCAACTAACACTGAGTTCTTCAGCCATTGGCCTGGTTCAGGCACTCCAGCAACTCCACCTGGATGGCTGTGATGGCTGTCTTCTAATGGCCTCTGACACGTCCACAGATGCTCTTCAACTTGGTTCATCCCACCTAACTAGGAGGCTATCTTCCTTAGAATGTAATTTGTTGTCTCCTTCTTACTAGACTATCATTGGATTCCCCACTGGCAAAACCCGAACTCTGCAAGGAAGGTCACAGAGTCTTCCCACTTCTGGCACTTCTCTTTCTTCTTCATTATCCCTCACCCCCTCATCTGGACACCTAGATCCCAGCTGCAGTAAATACTGTTTCCAGAACCTACCACACCACTTTCCCCTCCACGGTTTTACACATGCTATTTCCCTTTTTAGAATGTCTGTGTTGATGCTCCTCTACACACACACATTCATACACTCATACACACTCATACACTCACACACATGTGCTCAGACACAATCTTTTTAAACTGATAAACACATGCTTATTTTTCACAATCTCTATGCACCAGTTCTTCAGGGCCTTTCTCCACCCCCCATGCTTGGTTACTTACTTCTTTGTGTTCCCATTGTAGCTATTCCTACTTATTCTAGAATATTTAGCACACTGTATTTTAATTTTTTGCATACAAATCTGCCTCCCAGATTTGATGGGGAGTTTCCTGGAAGCAGGTACTGCTACTTATTCAGTAAACATTAAATGTCCACTGTGTGCCTGGAAGTTTATATCCTGAGGACTAGGGCCTACCACAGTGTCAGTGTCTGATGGGTACCCAATAAGGACAAAGTATGAATGCAAGAATGTTTTCTGTAAACTCTCTCAAGGATGCAATGATTATAATATACCTGTGGGTGTTCTTGAGAAACATACATAGAAGCATATAAGTAATATTAAATCTGCTAAACTCAGAAGTGAGAAAATATTTTCAGAATAAGTATTGGCCTTTAAATAGCAGAAGAAGGGAATTCTCTGGTGGTCAAATGGTTACAGCTCCATGTTTCCAGTGCAGGGGGCACAGGTTTGATCCTTCGTTGGGGAGCTAAGATCCCACAGGCATCCAAGTGTGGCCAAAAAAAAAATTAAACATTTAAAAATAATAAAGAGCAAAAGAAGAAGAAGGAGGGAAATGAGAAAAAAACCTGGGATCAGGGCAAAAGATGTGAAGTTTCTATGCTCAAAGCAAGGAATGTATTTGTACCTGGGAACATAGGGGAAAACAAGTCCTGTAACAGTGATTTCAGCTCTACAGAGAAGCAAATATTATCCTTCCAGTTTGTAAGGCGCAATGGCACTTGTCCCTTGTGCTGAGCAGGAGACGGTGAATTACGTTGTCTGTGCACAGATGAATTTAAATTCCCACAGGCACAGGTGACTATGATGCCACTTCACCCTGAAATCTGCCCTTTCAATTTCTTGAAAGAAGGGAGAATATCCTGATGTGTGAAGCTTTTCTTCTGATTATTAAAAAAATAAAAGTCTCTCCAGGCAATTGTCCAAGCCCAAGAGCTTAAATGAAAATGTTTATTTTGAGAATTTTTCATGTAATTCCCTGTTTGGATTGAAGGTAGAGACCTTTTCTTGCCTAATCATGGGACAGAGAGTAATAAATGCTTCTAAAATTCCAGACCAAGTTGGAATCAAGGACACTTAGCAGAGACAAGTGGTACTGTTGTGGCTCCCGGGCAGAGGCAAAAAGGGCAAGCCAATCTTTTTATGGTCTGTCCTGTGCCAAGATCTAGCTTTGTTTATTCGATCAGTGAATCCATTCTGGAAGGTTATGTTCATTATGGTACTTTGTCACTAATTGGATAAAGGAAATAATCAATGTGATTGCCAATACTGTTACTTTTTGGAATGAACCAAGCAATATATATGCAGTTATGATAAATAATTGTTGGATGTAAAATATTATGGATGATAGTTACAATTTGCTTGTCAGTGATGGAGCTACTATACAATGCAAATAAAAAATTCCACCATCTTTCCATAATTTTCATGAAGGGCTCTTCTAGATGGAAATTTTTATTTATGTAATTTTCATAGGATATAATTTGACATAGACTCTGTCTCCTAAGCAGAGTGTGTTGTAAACATTCTATTTAGCTTGCAATTACCGTACAGTTAAATGACTAATCACAGAAACTCACTCCACGGTCATTGACAAAAATGGCCACACTTAACAAATGAAATTAACACTGAGAAAAACGAATCTGCCTCTTCCCCACACCCAGAAAGTCAATCACATAAAATTGCCTCAAATATGACAATTCTGTGATGAGACACAGTTAATCTGTGCTGTCTGAGCCAGAAAATTTCATATCTTAGGTCCTGATTTTTTCACTCCAAGTACAGCTGAATGCAGTGAAGAAGGATGGGGAGAACTCATTCACAACAAAGGGTAAGACATTTTCTAAGTATGCTTGGATGAGGTGCTTGAACTCTATTTCACAACATTTTTCATCCCCACTAACCCTTCTCTTATATCCTACCAAATAAAAAGATATTGATTCTTAATGAAAGGTACTTATGAAACAATGACCATATCTTTCTAGCTCCCATTACCTTGATTTTAGAAATAACATCTAGTTCATGTTAGAGGCTTCTGTTAGGGCTGGAAAACTCAGAAAATGTCACCAAGAATGGATGAACCCCAGGAAACAACTGTTCCCCCACTGGATTTCACTCCCATTCATGCAGAGTTTTATCTGAAAAGGTACTGGGGTCTTTTGGCATATGTTGACTATAGTTAGCTCTCTTTTCCATGCTCTATTGTGGCTCTTCCAAAATGTCACTATTTCCAAGTTCTCTCCCTACCACATTTCTTATCAGTGTCAGCAGATAATCTTGCTTCTCCAGACTCAGGGACACTAGAAGCCAATACATAGGAACTCTCCCAAAATGGTGAAACCTCTGTACCCACCTCCTCATCCCTTTCTTCATCTATACATTTTCACCTGCTCCTATCCTGATACAATGAAAAAGATGTTTCTCCAACAGTCTAAAACTGAACCCTCTAACTAAATCCTGATTCTATCCTCTCAGAATTCTCTTCTGAATTTTCAACTTTTAGTGCCTCTTTCCCATCGATACCTCAAGTCAAAAAGTAAATGAAAATTTTCATCAACCTTTCTACTCCTTAGAAATCAAATTTCCTTAAAGAATTGCTTCCAACTTGTGTGTTGTGTCAGCCAGCCCACAAAAATGACCCTACTTGGTCTTCAGGTCCTTATTTTGTTCTCTCTCTCTGAAATGGCCATGTGATTCACTTTTTTGGGCCAAAGGATGCAACACAGGGACATTGTATAACTTCTGAGATTAGGTCAAAAGAAATTTTGCGCTTTCTACCAGGGTATCCTGGAACCTGCTCTAAGGGAAGCTAGTCACCACACAAAAAGTCCAACTAGCCTGAGATAGCTGTGTTCTTAGGAAATCCAAACTGTCTATGTAGGGAGGTGTAAAGAGAGAATGACAGGGCTGCCTGTCTAGCCCCAGCAGTTCCTATCAACCCAGGTGAGCACTTGCCATTGGAGTGAGAAGCCCTCTTGGACTTTAAGCCCAATCACTTCAGTTCAGTTCAGTCGCTCAGTTGTGTCCGACTCTTTGCGACCCCATGAATCGCAGCACGCCAGGCCTCCCTGTCCATCACCAACTCCCGGAGTTCACCCAGACTCACGTCCATCGAGTCAGTGATGCCATCCAGCCATCTCATCCTCTGTCATCCCCTTCTCCTCCTGCCCCCAATCCCTCCCAGCATCAGAGTCTTTTCCAATGAGTCAACTCTTTGCATGAGGTGGCCAAAGTACTGGAGTTTCAGCTTTAGCATCATTCCTTCCAAAGAAATCCCAGGGCTGATCTCCTTTAGAATGGACTGGTTGGATCTCCTTGCAGTCCAAGGGACTCTCAAGAGTCTTCTCCAACACCACAGTTCAAAAGCATCAATTCTTCGGTGCTCAGCCTTCTTCACAGTCCAACTCTTACATCCATACATGACCACAGGAAAAACCATAGCCTTGACTAGACGGACCTTTGTTGGCAAAGTAATGTCTCTGATTTTGAATATGCTATCTATGTTGGATACAATAGAACCTTCCAATTGTTCTGGCCCCAGTCAAGATCTGACTGCAACCAGGTGAGAGATACTGCACTAGTTTCTGAGGGCTGCTGTAACAAAGTAGTAACATACATAAACTGAGGAGCTTAAAACACCAGAAGTTTATTCTCTTATAGTTCTGGAGGCAGGAAGTTTGAAGTGAAGGTATCAGTAGGGCCATGCTCCCTCTGAGACTCTGGGAAGAGACCTTGTTTCCCTTTTCTGAGCTTCTGGTGGGGGATTCATGACCACTGATCAATCCTTGACGTTCTTGGAATTGCAGCTGAGTTCCTGCCTCTGTCATAACTTGGCATTCTCCTTGGGGGTTTTATAAGGACACCAATCATGTTGAACTAACAGTCCACTCTACCCCAGGAAGATCTCATCTTAATTAATTCTATCCATAAAGACCCTGTTTCTAAATAAGGTCACATTCTAGGCATTGGGGGTTAGGATTTCAACATGTTTCTAAGGGACAAAATTCAGCTCGTAATAGACCTCAGTCTAGAACCACTCAGCTGAACCCATTCAATCCACAAAACATAAGAACAATCATAAACATTTAAAAAAATACAGGATCAAGTAAAGTGTGATAAAGCAAAATGCAATAAAACAAGGTATGTCTGTACATTTACCTCCCTTTCTTACTGAAGTCTATCAAAATAACCAAGAGACTTTGTATGCGAGAATAACTTCATCAAATCCCTGAAAAACAAAGGGTGATATCAGCATACCAGAAACTTGAAGGATTTCTTAATAATGCAAAGCAGAATTAAATTGAAAGAGAAAGTAAAAACACAGCCAGAGACTAGAGACAGGACGGTGGAGGAGTAGGTGGATGTAGAGCACATCTCTCTCCATGGATGCACCAGGAATACAGTTTCAGAGGCAGAAGATACCACGGAGCATAATCTGTGAGCTGGCAGGAGTCTCTGACCACCCAAAAGGAATATGTAGATCCACACAACACTTGGTTGGATGAAGGAAGGAAGGGAAAATGAGGAGGGGAAAGAGCAGGATCAGATCTGCACTTGGAAGGTGGGGGAGCTGGAGCAGGGGTAAGAGGCCCACATTGGGACAATCAGTTGGGACAGAAGGGAAGCATTTGAGGCTGTCGGAGAGTACAGCAGCTAATCTGTGACGGTCTGAATGGAATGAGAACCACACGGACAGTCTGTGCTGTGGCCCTACATACCCTGGACAGGGATTTAAGTCCACCAGAAAGCACAGTGGCTGGGAGCTGGAGCGTAGGGATTGGAGAGCAATCGCAGAGCAAGGCCTGCTGTTGACTGCGGGGAGACAGCCCGAGGGAAAGGTAGGGAGGAGAACACCCTGGAGAAAGCCTTTGGAGGAAAGCTGGGCAGCCGTGGCGGCAGGGCGCTATTGCTGAGCCGTGGACAGGGTTGGAGCCACTACTGGAGCCTCTCTCTCCCCACATGCCAGCACTGGCAGCTGACCAATAGGGAAAGACCCCAGAGGGGGCGGCCCTTTGAGTTCCTGCTGCCCCAAGCAGTAGAGAAGGACCAGTCAGAGAGGCCCTTTGAACACCAGCTGCCAGGGGCAAGAAAAAGATGATAATAGTGCTACATTTTCTGTGCCGGTGGCAGCCGGCTTCCCTGCGCACTTGGCGCTGCAGCTGCAACCACAGTAGAGCTCTAGGATACCCAGGAGTGGAGTGGCTAAGCAAGAACAAAAACCTTTCTGCCAGCTGCATAAGCTGCAGATTAAAGCCACATGTTCAACTAGGTAGACTTGAGTCTATGGAATATATAAAAGGACAATGGATATTCCCCTAAAAGAAAAAGCCCTAGCTCTGGCAGGTGTGGACACTGGAAGCAAGAATACATAGGAATAGGGAAGATTAGAGTCTGAGCTGTCCCCACATCAGGTCCAGAGAATTGGAGGACCTATTAGGTGGAAGTGGGCTGTGACTCACAGTGGGGTAAAGGACGCTGACAGCTGAGATCTGGGAAAAACATTTACTATTATTCTTATATTTTGATTCATTCTATAGTTGGTTGTGGATTTTTTTCTCTTCTTTGTTTACCAACAAAAAAGGGGCAGAAGACCTAAATAGACATTTCTCCAAAGAAGACATACAGATGGCTAATAAACATGTGAAAAAATGCTCAACATTGCTTAATATTAGAGAAATATTAAGTAATTAATAAAAATTACAGTGAGGTACCACTTCACATTGGTCAGAATGGCCATCATAAAAAAATCTACAAATAATAAATGCTGGAGAGAATGTGGAGAAAAGGGAACCATCTTTCACTTTTGATAGGAATGGAAATAGATATAGCCACTTTGGAGAACTGTGTGGAGATTTCTTAAAAAACTAGAAATAAAACTACCATATGACCCAGCAATCCCACTCCTGGGCATATACCCTAAGAAAACCACATTTCTAAAAGATACATGCACTCCAATGTTCACTGAACACTGTTTATAGTATCTATTACAATTGTATAATTACAGAAGTTCATTGCAGCACTATCTACTGTATTTACAGTACAGGACATGAAAGCTACCTAGATGTCCATCGACACATGGATGGACAAAGAAGTTGTGGTATACATTTACAGTGGAATATTACTCAGCCATAAAAAGGAACAAATTCAGTTCCAATGAAGTGGATGAACCCAGAACCTGCTATAAAGTGAAGTGAGTCAGAAAGAGAAACATCAATATCAATATGTATATTAATGCATATATATGAAATCTAGAAAAATGATACCAATGAACCTATTTGCAGGGCAGGAATAGACACACAGAGAATGAGCTTGTGGACACTGAGGGGGAGGGTAGGATGAATTGAGAGAATAGCAATGAAACATATATATTACCATTTGCAAAACAGATAGCCAGTGGGAATTTGCTGTATAACACAGGGAGCTCAGTCAGGTGCTCTGCAACAACCTAAGGGCTGGGATGGGATGAGAGGTGAGTGGGATGTTCAAGAGGGAGGGGAAATATGTATACATATGGCTGGTTCATGCTGATGTATGGCAGAAACCAACACAACACTGTAAAGCAATTACCCTCCAATTAAACAGAAATAAATTGAGACAAACAAAAAACACAGCCAGAGAATCCAGGAGGAGGCTGAGGAGAGAACTTCTGAAATAGTGATAAATGTGGGAAACAGCCTGGACCTCAGAATCCACAGGATCAGGTAACTGTGAGGCTCGGAGCCAGTCTCCCTTCCCTGTGTCTCCCTCCTCGCTTGTAAGAGCTGGGCAAGGTATGCTCACCTATGGGCGTTACAGAATAAAGTGGAACCTTTTTGTGGGGGCTCCTATCTTAGCTTTAGGGGCCAGAAGGGCAAAGGAACAGTTCCTTGATACAGGCAAGGCTCCACAGACAGGAAGGAGACAAATCAGTGAGGGACACACGGCTCAGTACTGGGGCAGGAACCATGAACTGGCTCCCATCCATTCGCCCTCTTCTGGTGCACCACCCAAGAGGGTGGGGTGCCCTCATCCGTCAGGCCACCATCAGGCCCTGAGAGCTTAGCCTGCTCACAGGGGACCCTCACGTGATGATCCAGCATATCCACTCACGATGTCATCTCACCACCGACAGTGCAGCGCTGTTCTGTACAAGAGACACCTCTAATTCAGAATTTCTCATCAGTGACATTATTGACACTTGGGGCCAGACAAATCTGTGTTAGGGGAGTTTGTCCTGTGCATTGTAGGATGTAGGACAAGCACCACCCAAAAATGCCTCCAGACATTGCCAAATCTTCCCCTACTGAGAACTATTACTTTTAATTTACAGCAAACAAGCCCCATCTTTGACTCCTTTCTTTTATTAGGAGACTATAAAACCCCATCCTCTGTGAAATATTTGTCATGTCTAGTTGTACCAGCCTGCTTAGCCCCTACTCCCACTTTCTAAATTCTTCCTGGGACCTGACTCTCTTACCCAAGCAGAGCCACCACAGAGGCATGGGCTCTCAGACAGCATCCAGATGTGGGTCTTTCCACCGCACTTGCAGATGCCTGTAAGCAAGGCTCTCTGCCGTCTCAAACGTATGATCTGTGATTTCAGAAACGTGCAGTTCTTATACTAACTCAAAACTTCTCTCAGCAATGAATCTGTTTGTATTGAGCCAGAGGAACGTGGCTCACAAAAGAGGAAAGGCAGGAGCTGGCGGCCGAGAGGCAGACACCACGGATTCGATCGACTGAAGTTAGTGGAGGGAGCAAATTCTTTAGTGAAGGATCCAGATAGAAAAAGGAACAGGCAGACAGTGCCCACTGGACTGCTGGCTTTGCTGGAGTTTCGCTGGAGTTCACGGTTCCTCTCTGAAAAGGAAATGTCTCCAAGAAAGACAAACTCACCTGCTTCTGGGAGGAAGACCTGTCTCCCCGGATGCCCTGGAGATAAAAGGTCAAGTAGAAGGAGAGGTTTGGAGAGTGAAAGAAGAGACTTGATTGGGTCATGGCTGGAGTCCTTTGGGGGGATCCTTCCAGCAGGCCAACCTCCCACTCAAACCCTGGAAGTGTGTGTTAGGGGAGGGACAGAAGTCAGGAGAAGGGGCCCCTTTAGTTTATTCTTTCCACAGGCAGCGGGGAATGGGCAATGTCTTCATTAGTGAGGCTTCTGGTTATCTTTCTTTGGGCTTTCCTATGGAAGTAGATGCACACATGCAACCTCCCAATCACTCTTTTCAGAGGGAACACATCAGTCTGAGTAAATCAATCTTGCCTACTCAGCTCTCATTTATCTACTAACAGAAAATGGAGAAGGGGGAGGAGATCGAGGTATTCTATAATTCACCAAGATGTCAAAGTGCTGCTTCATTAAAATAAAACAAAAACAAATAAATTGTTATTACTCCAGAGCAGTGGGCAGCAAACTCTAAGCCCACCACCTATTGTTGTAAACAAAGTGTTATCAGAACACAGCCTCACTCACAGTGTCCTTGACCACTTCCAGTGACAGAATAGATTAGCTGTGGCAGAGATCATATGATCTGCAAAGTCTGAAATATTTACTAACTTGTATTTTGCATAACTACAATAAACAAAGGACAGAAATGGTACAGACCTAACAGAAGCAGAAGATATTAAGAAGAGGTGGCAAGAAAACACTCTGTACATGAACTATACAAAAACTATACAAAAAAAGATCTTCACGACCCAGATAATCACGATGGTGTGATCAATCACCTAGAGCCAGACATCCTGGAATGCGAAGTCAAGTGGGCCTTGGAAGCATCACTATGAACAAAGCTAGTGGAGGAGATGGAATTCCAGTTGAGCTATTTCAAATCCTAAAAGATGATGCTGGGAAAGTGTTGCACTCAATCTACCAACAAATTTGGAAAACTCAGCAGTGGCCACAGGACTGGAAAGGTCAGATTTCATTCCAATCCCTAAAAAGGCAATGCCAAAGAATGCTCAAAATACTATACAATTGCACTCTTCTCACACACTAGCAAAGTAATGCTCAAAATTCTCCAAGCCAGACTTCAATGGTATGTGAACCATGAAATTCTAGATGTTGAAGCTGGATTTAGAAAAGGCAGAGGAATCAGAGATCAAATTGCCAACATCCATTGGATCACTGAAAAAGCAAGAGAGTTCCAGAAAAACATCTACTTCTGTTTTATTGACTATGCCTTTGACTGTGTGGATCACAAGAAACTGTGGAAAATTCTTAAAGAGATGGGAATACCAGACCATCTGGCCTGCCTCCTGAGAAATGTGTATGCAGGTCAAGAAGCAACATTTAGAACTGGACATGAAACAACAGACTGGTTCCAAATTGGGAAAGGAGTACATCAAGGCTGTTTATTATCACCCTGCTTATTTAACTTATATACAGAGTATATCATGAGAAATGATGGGCTGGATGAAGCACAACCTGGAATCAAGATTACCAGAAGAAATTTCAATAACCTCAGATATGAAGATGACACCACACTTATGGCAGAAAGCAAAGAAGAACTAAAGAGCCTCTTGATGAAAGTGAAAGAGGAGAGTGAAAAAGTTGGCTTAAAACTCAGTGTTCAGAAAACTAAGATCATGGCATCTGGTCCAATCACTTCATGGCAAATTGATGGGGAAAAAGTGGAAACAGTGTCAGACTTTGCTTTTTGGGGCTCCAAAATCACTGCAGATGGTGACTGCAGCCAGGAAATTAAAAGACGCTTACTCCTTGGAATAAAAGTAATGACCAACCTAGATAGCATATTGGAAAGCAGAGACATTACTTTGCCAACAAAGGTCTGTCTATTCAAGGCTATGTTTTTTCCAGTAGTCATGTATGGATGTGAGAGTTGGACTATAAAGAAAGCTGAGCACCAAAGACTTGATGCTTTTGAACTGTGGTGTTGGAGAAGACTCTTGAGAGTCCCTTGGATTGCAAGGAGATCCAACCAGTCCATCTTAAAGGAAATCAGTCCTGAATATTCATTGGAAGGACTGATGTTGAAGCTGAAACTCCAATGCTTTGGCCACCTGATTGAAGAGCTGACTCATTTGAAAAGACCCTGATGCTGGGAAAGATTGAGGGCAGGAGGAGAAGGGGACGACAGAGGATGAGATGGCTGGATGGCATCACTGACTCAATGAACATGAGTTTGAGTAAATTCTGGGTGTTGGTGATAGACAGGGAGGCCTGGCATGCTGCAATCCATGGGGTCGCAAAGAGTTGGACACGACTGGGTGACTGAACTGAACTGATTTTGCATAAAATGCTTGCCAACCCAGCTCCAGAGCACTGAACACCAAAGTTGTTTTTTTTTTTTTTTTAAATATACCATTCAGTAGCCTGCTTTTTCCTCTGTGCTTTGGCTATACTGTAAGTGTAAGACTGACAGTTTCTGTAGACTATACGCTTAGATCTCTTCATTTTCCAACAAATGGTGCTTTTCAGAGAGGTCTGGAATGCTGCCAGCAGGACCTGGTTGGACCCTCAAGTTTGCAGGGCTGAAAGGTGGAGAGAGGACAGACGAGACCAGAGATGTTCAGATGGAAGGTGTGAGGACCAGATGATGAGTATACTTTAAAAACTCAGGATGAGGAATTCCCTGGTGGTCCAGTGGTTAGGACTCCATGCTTCCACTGCAATGGGCACAGGGGGCATGGTTCAATCCTTGGTCAGATCCAACAAGCTACATGACTCAGCCAAAAAACCAAAAGCAAGCAAACAAACAAAAAACCAGGATGGAGCCAGTTGAGAAGTGGGGTGAGGCAGGGCAGAGGGCGGCCTGTCACCAGGGGCTCTTCCCCACTTCCAGCCAGCCTGCCTTCTCATCTCTGCTCCTCTACCTGTGGGAAGGGGCTTCCTCCCATGGTCGCCCATGCAGAAAACCAAAGCCCATTTTCCCTCTCTGTTGCCCCTATATTGCCATCGCCCTCTGCTCTTCCTTGCCTTCAAACCCAGATTCCCCCAGAGACTTCCATCTGCAGCCTAGCCTTCTGGCAGCTTTCCCAACCCATTGGGAGCACCCTGGGGAGAAAAGAGCAAACACACATGCAATGGGCAAGGCTTGTAAGAAACCTGTCAAATATCATTTTGAGAATCTAGGCCTGCACTTAAATACAGTCCTAGCACAAAACAAGTAGCAAAACAAGGTTTTCTTTACAAACTGATGGCTACAGGGTTGGGGGGCTTGTGAGTGCCTCTGTTCTGTAGGATTCTTTATTGAAGAAAATTCATTTAATTCAGTCAATCACTGTTACTATGAGCTGGCTGCTGGGGTATGCAGGAAGCCTTGGTCCTAGAATTCCAACCCATGGTGGTATTGGTTTAAAAGTGGTTTTGTCTTCCCAACGGAAAATCTTGTTTATGCAATGACTGGACATCAGAAGATTCGGATAATATGACCCTTTGTATTGTATTTGTGTCATGCTTCACAACAAATAAAAGCACTTTCTCAGAGATTACTGTATTAGGTCTTCCTAGTCAGTCTGGGAGGTAGGTAAAATTCTATTCATGGGGAAAAATAAGTAAACTAGGCTCCTTGAAGTTAATTGTCTTGTTAACCTTGGCTGCACTAAGTTAGACTTTGATTTCTAAGTTCTTAGAATTTTCCCTAGCATTCTTATTGCATTTTCCAGATTTAGAATGCTAGTTTATCTCATAATGAACTATTATTTCTTGTAGTAGGAACCTAAATTCTTATGCTCACTAAGCATTGTCTATGTACTAAATAAAGGATATACCATATACACACCCAAAGAAGCCAGGATGAATAGAATATAATTAACTCATTTACAAGACACCTTTTATCATTTTTTATAATCAACAAATATTAAGAGTATATGTTTTTCCAAGGCTGAGAAAGTCAAATAGTAGGCTAAGTAGGGATTATAAGATTTGGGGGAACCATAGGGGTTTTGGGTAGGAATATAATCCTGAACAAATGGCCCTCTCATTCATTCAAAAGTCAATCAATTATAACTACATGGAGAGGTCATATGCTTGGTGGTTAGGGCTGCAGGTCGGATAGATAAAGCCATAGGATAGATAGATAGGAGCCAGATAGATCCTGAGAAAATTTCTAAACTTTTCTCAACTTAAGCTTTTACAGGTATAAAATAGTGCTTACTTTACTAAGTTGCTATAGAGATTGAATAGGATAATTCATTTTTATAAACTGCTTAGAACAGTGTATGCATGCATTCATGCGTGCAAAGTTGCTTCAGTTGCATCTGTCTCTTTGTGACCTTATGGACCATAGCCCGCAAGATTCCTCTGTCCATGGGATCCTCCGGGAAAGAAAACTGGAGTGGGTTGCCATGCCCTCCTCCAGGGGATCTTCCTGACTCAGGGACTGAATCTGTGTCTCTTTCATCTCCTGCTTTGGGAGGCAGGTTCTTTACCACAGTGCCACGTGGGAAGACCAGAATAATACATACCACATGGCAATTGATGGATAAACTTTTGTTACTGTTATCAATAGCATTATCAATATAAACGATATATTTTTTACCTTTCCCCTACCTCAGTCAGAAGTCTCTCAATTTCTGTGAAAAGATGCAGCATGGTTGAGGTGTAGGGTGCCTGCAGAAACCTGTTTTAGGAAAGGTGGTCTGTCTTTCTTTAATTTCGTGCTACACAATGTTCTTGCCTCTATTAAGCTAGCAACAAGCCCCAGGCAATATTACCTTTTCAAGATGAGGACAGGCTCCCACATTGGGGCTGTCAGAGAGAATTTGGGGCGTGTGAGCCATTTCAATGAATCAGACCTGACAAATCCGATTTACAGATTAAAATAATGTTGTGATATTTACCAAAAGTATATATAGCAAGTTAAGACACCTCTGACAGGCAGACATTGATTGCCTATTATAATCAGCTGGTATAATTTAGCTACCACCAGAAGCAAAATGCTTAGGAAAGGTAAATCTGATCATAAATAATTTCCATTTTGATGCATTGAAAAATCAAGTAAGACCTTTATTCAGGGCTTGCTACAAGGTGACACATCTAGTACATTATGCGAGGTCACATCAGGTTTAATTTGGGTGTTAGGAGAAGATCTGATTTGACATAAACAGATGCCAAACAAAGCGTTTAGAGCAATTTCACCAGGTACCAGTATATTAAGATAGACAGAGAAACGACAGAAACCCACTGCCCGCATATATTCACTAAATTTCTGATGCTTGTGGGACTTTGTCAATATTACTTAATCAATATCCCCAACAATTCTGAGCAGAATCAAGAATCATAGCCTTGAAAGAGACCTCAAGGTGTCATTTTGTCTGGAAGCCCTGGAGCAAGGTTATTGCTTAGGAGAAGCATGGTCTGACTTTCAAAACTTATTTGTTGAATGAAGGAAAAAATTCTCTTCACCTCCCATCCCCAGAAGGCTGCTTTGCCCCAGGGGTGTAAGTGGGGCTGAAAAGCCTGGATTGGCCCCAGGAGTTTAAAGTTCTATCCACTAACTTATTAATTATTTATACCGTGCCTTCTTCTAAAAAAGATTTGAGAGAGCCTACAACAAAAGACACCGACAATAAAGAGTCTTGTCCTCAGTCATCCCTTGCAGGGTTTCATTATCACTTTCATGATCATCAAAAATGAGTATTAAATGGCTATTTGCATGGGATGCTATGCCAGGGGCTGAATAAGTCAGACAGAGCCAGCTCTAACCTCCGTGAATTTCCATCCCTTCAGTTTGTGTTCATTCATTCTTTTGACAAATATTTATTCAGCACATTTCACACACAAGTGCTGTTAGGCAGTGTGGGGGTGGTAAAAATGAATCATGTGCGGACACTGCCCTGCCTTTAAGAAGTTAGTGGACAAGTTTAGGGAGGCTAGGGCAAGCATATATGATACCAATGTGTGTGTGTGTGGATAAAACACAAACCTAAATACTCCAAGCTAAGCCAGGCAGAAGGGATCAGTGCTGTGGGTGAGTCACAGAGGACTGCAGTGGAAGAAGGTTCGGGGGGATGGCATGGTGTGTCTTAAAGAAAAACGAGCTGAAGCAGATCAGGCTGCAGGCAAAGTCGCAAAGGAGAGTTCAGCCTTCCCAGGCACTTCTCTGCCCTCCTGGCACTCTCTGCCTCCTCTGCCCTCTCCTCTTCTCATCTGGACACCCCAAGCCCTCTTGCTGTCACAACTGCCTGGTTTCACCTTTCCCGAAGACTGGCATGCCTCTGGCTGAGAAATGCCTGATTCTATAGGACTCAGCTCTGCTAGAGATCACCAATATAGATATTGGTGGGATATAGAACTCTTATCTACACCAAGGTAGACACAACTAGCCATTATCTGTCGCCATGTCATGCCTAGGAGTGTCTGATTTTAAGAGGATCAGGCCTGGCACAGTTGACAAAATATGTGGTTCTTGGAGGCCTCTGCTTGGTGTAAGAGCTTTCTGGGTGCCCTCAAACCCAGGACCCAAATATTAATAAATTCTAGCTCTGTGTACTTAAAAAACAAGGAGTCCCCAGAGAAAACTTCCTTGAAGGGTCTCAACAGAAGTTGACACTCCAGCCTGTAAGAAAAAGAAAGACTCTCTTCAGCTACAGACCTTCATTCCTTGGAGCAGCAATTCTTTTTTTTTAATTAAATTTATTTATTTTTAATTGAAGGATAATTGCTTTACAGGATTTTGTTGGTTTTTGCCAAATATCAATATGAATCAGCCATAGGTATACCTGCAGGTATACTTCAGTTTATATAAGGATCTCAGGGAAACTTGAAAGAATACAGATTCCAAGGCTCCAGCCCTGGAAACTCCGTTTCTTTAGGAAGTCTGGAGTGGGTCTTGGAATCCGCATTTTTAACAAGTTTCACAGCAGCCTCTGGGGAGGTGGTCTTAGGCTCACCCTTGAGATACACTGCCAAAGGGACACACATTCTGGGAGGAGGTCCAGAAGCGCAGGAAGATGTCCGTCTTGTTCACAGATGGACTCCTGGCACTAGAACAGGATGGAGCTCACATTGACCATACAGTAAATATGCTGATTTAATTAATGCCTGGGGACTTGCCCTGCCTCCTGGCACCCTGAGAGGGGAGGCCTTGGTCATATTTTTTGGTGAATGAATCATTGGGGAAAGTATAAAGGTATAGCAATGACTGCAGAAAGGACTCTGGATTATGTAGATATGGAATGAGGCAGTGGAGAACTAGTCTAGTTGAGTCTAGGAATCACAGGCAGAGCCTGCCCTGTCCTCAAGAAGTTGATAGGTTGAGGGTCAGGGTCAGAGTGGGAAGAAATGCTTTGGATTTTAGCCCAAGGGTCATAAAGCTACTTAGCATCTCATCACTCACCCTCCCCACTACCCAGGCTTCTAGAGGAAAGAAGATCTGAAAGAGAAGTGGAGACTGGGAGAGGGAAGGTGGGATTGCAGGGCTGAGGTGGAAGGCAGTAGAGGTAGCTCAAGGCTGCAGGCAGTGCACTCTGGGGGTGGGGGTGGAGACGCCTCCTCTGACCCACAAGGGATCCTCAGCAGCTCCTGCCACCACACCCCAGATGCAGCTGCCTCTTCTGCTTGGCATAGAGCAAAACTCCGAACAGGCTGCTTTGGGCCAAGGCATTTAGCCTGTGGCATTCAGTCCATTGTCAGGTTAAATTTATTCTTTTGTCTTATGACTGGCTTTGATTAAAAAAAAAATAAAAGTCCATCCATCTAAAAGAAGAAATCCTACAACTTCTTCCAATGACTCATTGCTGGGCTTTGTAATTCACTGACAGGAAACTCTCCTGCCTTGCATTCGATGTCAGTTAGCAGGAGAACAGAGAGCAGTCCCGATGTCCACTGACTGCATCATTAGGTTTCTTAAGAGCACTACTTGGCGTGGGTAGATCTGGGCTCTGGCAGTTGCTCTAAGCTGGGCTGGCTGCCTTACAAATCTTGCTGTCATCTAGGATGGCTTAGTTGACATTTTGTCTGGTCTATTTTCCTTTCAGTGG
Organism: Bos mutus; assembly: GCF_027580195.1. NCBI lineage: Eukaryota > Metazoa > Chordata > Mammalia > Artiodactyla > Bovidae > Bos > Bos mutus. Next base: position 45,900,855 of record NC_091626.1, on the reverse strand, counting down.
AGTGAAACAGGATACTGGATACAACCTGTTAAAACCAGACTTCTTCCCAATATCATCACGCTAGAGAAAGCAATTTATGGATGCAGAATCTAGGGGCAATCTGGGAAATTTTCCCAATCATTACCTTCTTCCCCAAAGTTCGTGTAAAAGACTCTTTTAAGGATGGCTCCATATGTACATCTATTTCCATTCTAAAGGACGTGCGACTTAGGTTCTAGCCCTTAATGGTTAATGTAACTTTGCATAAGAAGGATAAATCCCAGAACTCATCTATAAATGGAGTGAGTTCTATTAGCAGTGAAAAATCCCCCAATGAAAATTCCAATGACTGACAATGTCCTACCATGTCCAGGTGATATGGGCTCTGGCTACTATCCTCAACTGCCTATTTCTTGCTCTTGTTCTCTTTGTTCCTCTGACAAGCTTATTTTCTTTCGGACCTCTGCATAAACCCCATTCCCCAAACCATGACCCCCATCCTCATACCTCTTTACAAGGAATGCTGTTACCCAGGTTTGTTTGTTGTTGGTAGTGTTTTTTTTTTTGTTTTTTTTCATATGATTGACTTCTTCATGTTATTCAAGTGTGAATTCAAACATGCCCTTCCCAGAGAGGTTTCCACGGTCATCAGTCTAAAGGAGTGCCTCCCTATTTCATTCTAACACTCTCAACCACATTCCTTGATAGAATTTTTCAAAGCATTTACCATTACCTGGAATTATCTTATTTGATAGTTTGCTTGTTTATGAATAGTTCTGCTATGAGAGTGACATATGTATTCCTAAAAATCATCAAGTTATGTGAAATTACATACTATTAATCATGGAGCTATAGGAAAAATGGAGTTGGGAGCCCAACACTCAAAAACTTTACCAGTGGCATATTTTAAAAAAATTCAAACAATAAAAATGGCATCACAGTTTCATGTATGTTTCTGGTCAAAATATACATAACTACTGTGAAGTTGCTCAGTCGTGTCTGACTCTTTGCGAACCCATGGACTGTAGCCTACCAGGCTCCTTGTCCATGGGATTTTCCAGGCAAGAATACTGGAGTGGGTTGCCATTTCCTTCTCCACGAGATCTTCCCAACTCAGGGACTGAACTCAGGTCTCCTGCATTGTAAGCAGACGCTTTACTGTCTGAACCACACTGCAACAAATACATCACTTTATCTTGAAAAAGACTTGAAGTTTGCTTGTAGTTGTGGGGATGGAGGGGGTTGCAGCTCGTGAGTTATTGTGAAGTGGAGCAAAGAGGCTTTTAGACAGATGTTAACACCAGATGTGGCTCATAACATACTCAGAGAATTGAGGTAGCTGGTAGACGTTTGAGGTGCTTACACACGTCCACTTTATGTGTTCCTGTGTGGCTTGATTCAGCTTGGTATAGCTTTCTGCTTTCTAGTGTTTCTCACAGAAGAAATTATGTATAAGCAAACATAAAATTTGAATTGTGCTTAAATTATTTTCTAACATATCAACCAGGTTGGAATATATTCTCATTTTCAAAATAAGCATTATAGGAGATCTGACAGCATTTGTTTACTCTACTCACTAGAACTTAACCTCCATAAGATCAGGGAGCTTTTCTGTTTGATTCATTGCTATATTCCAACATCTAAACAGCCTTGCACATAGTAGGCTTTAAATTAATATTTGTTGAATGAATGAATGAATCTTTCTTCAAATTTCTTCTCTGTCCACTTTCTAGTGATAGCCTTTCAAGGGTTACAGTGGTCCACACTGGTGTGGTGGTGAGGAGATAACAGTAAGATCAGAGGAGCTTCAGAATTGCTGTGTTGGGGGGAGGGGACATGTGTTCCCTGAAGACAAATATAAAACTGCAAAGAAAAGAAAATCTAAGATCAAACCAGTCAATCCTAAAAGGAAATCAACCCTGAATATTCATGGGAAGGACTGATGCTGAAGCTGAAGCTCCAATACTTTGGCCACTTGATGTGAACAGTCGACTCATTGAAAAGACGCTGATGTTGGAAAAGATTGAGGGCAGGAGGACAAGGAGGCGACAGAGGTTCAGATGGTTGGATGGCATTAACGACTCAATGGACATGAGTTTGAGCAAACTCAGAGAGCTAGTGAAGGACAGGGAAGACTGGCGTGCTGCAGTCGATGGGGTCGCAAAGAGTCAGACACGACTTAGTAACAAAACAACAACAAAAGCCTAAACTACAAGTGACAATGATACCTCCACAGCTGCCTCTACCTTTGTAATCATCAAAGACCTCCAAGGCTCCTTCTGTCCATTACAAAAACATGATTTTAATGATGGATTGTACTGAGGAGTCAGTGCAGAACTATGGACCTAGAAACAGTAAAATAATTACTCTGTGCTATGTGGAAGGATCCCTGGAATGCATTCCACTAGGAATGAAGGAAGCCTCAAATATTATTGTGAGCAGGCAAATTTGCTGGGAAACTCCAACTTCTGTCCCTTCTTTCCATATGTGTGTCTCAGATCTAAAATTTAATCACTCTACTAAGTCATAGAACAGAATTAGAAGTGGCTTTGAAAGGTCATCCTAGACAGGTAGGTTATGTCATATTCCTAAAGGGTTTGAAAAATTTTCAAATTTCAGGGAAATTGTCTAGCACTACCAAGTAAAAGGTCAAATCAGAAAGCCCAAGAAGAGCTAAGGAACACTTTTTCTTTAAAATTTTTCTGATTTAAATTGTGAACCTAAGAAAGTGTGCCTGAAATGCAAATGTGGTTGAGTTACTTTAGTTTATCAGGAAAAACAGGGACTATTTTGTTATGATTCTTTACTTCCTCAGTAACTGCTCAATCTTATGGAGAGTTGAGTGGAGTGGCAAAGTAATTACATGGTGAGTACCATATATTTACGATTATTTATGTTTTCTAGATTGGAGTACGGGGTAATTATTTTTGGTCTTATTAAGTGCAAATTACCAAGTAGTCTTCAGGAACATGTAATTACTATGTACTGTAGTCACATGCCACTTACTAAGCAAAATGAATGCAGTGAAAATTTTATTTAATATAAACAGAACCATGCATGTGGCTTTATGAAGCCAAGTGCAGGGACCTGCCTTCCTATTTGAAGAGGAAACAGAAGCAGCCCCTCTTAACTTAAGGCATTTCTTCAATGAGCAAGATCAACATTTCTCAAGGGCTGATGCTCATTAAGAATGCAGATGTCCAGAGCCCAGTCCCAGACCTAAAGAGTCCCACTCTAGGAACTGAGGCTATGGAGTCTGGGGTGCTTCACGTGTGCACTACAGTGAGCAAGCATCTGCCTGACAGTCACAAATTACTCTGATCAGCAGGGCTACACTCTAAACACAAGAGATGGGAAAAAGTGGGCCCTAAGTGGCAAACATTTTTCTGTTTTTCACTGACTAGTTTCTGTTCTTCTTTTTAGATTTCACATTGACATATATCCATAAATCCACTGTTGCAAAGATATAGAAATCTTCTTACATGTTGAGAACTCGCTGTGAGTTGTTTTCTATTATACAGGGATCATTTACATGCGATTTAGTTTAGATTTTTTCAATTTTAGTGAACACACATACACAATTTGAGGGACAGGAGTACGAGGAAGACCCAGAGGCCCAGGAGTGATTTGCCTCATGGTCACAACAAGGGCTGATTTTATTTATCATGTATTTCCTGTGCACTTACTGTAAGCCATGTAAGTCCACTTTCTACAGCTGCTCATTCAATAAGTCTAATTTCCTTAATTGAGATCGATTACCAAAGTGGTTAAGGGTATAGGATCCAGGATCAGGAGACCCCAGTCCTACCATTTACTAGTTAGGAAACCATGGATACTATGTCTTAATATTTGTGTCCACATCAAAATTCTTAAGTTGAAATCTACAGCCCAAAGGGGATGGTACTAGTAGGTAGGGCCTTTGGGCTATGATAAGGTCATGAGGGGAGTGTCTTCATGAAAGGGATTAGTGCTCTTTTGAAAGAGACCCCAGAGAGCTCCCTCATTCTTTCCACTATGTGAGGATATGATTAGATGTCTGTGACTCACCAGAAGATCCTTATGTGACCATGCTGGCACCCTATCTCAGACCTCCAGCTTCTAGAACAGTGCTAAATACAATTCTACTGTATATAAGCCACCTAGTCTGTGGCATTTTGTTACAGCAGTCTGAACTGAGCAAGAAGATGGATGAGTCACTTCTGTGCTCACCGTCATCATTATCCATTAGGGTTAACAATGCTGATCTCAGAGGGCTACTTTGAGGAAAAAATAACATAATGCCTGAAAAGTGCTTAAAACACTGCTACCGTCTATAAAAGTCTCAAAAAATTAGTCTCTATTGATGTATGAAACATGAAAATACTATATTCATTTTTTGGCACTTGGATTTTCTTTCTTAGACACATTCTGAAAAGAAAAATCAATAAGACAATTTTTACACGTATCTTTCCTTTCACACTTTAAAACTCTAACCGTACCAACAGGCAAGAGCAGAGCATGCTTTGTCCTTGCCAAGGCAGAGAAAAGGTTAACTTTTTGACTTTAAGAGAAGCCAGCTGGAGAAGCAGACTGTCTGCTAATGGTAAGGGAGGGGAAGCAAGAACTAATTTTAGCCATCATTCCTCAATCACTGTCCAGTCCCTCTCACACCCCTCCCTGCCTGCCCCCATCCTCTCTGGACTGTGAGGCATAAGACTGCTTCCCCAGGGCACCTTCAGTCCTGGGAGGGAGGGACGTAATTCTACAATAGCTCTCTTGCCTCTTCCGGTGAATTAGAAACGCTTATGCCCTAGATTCAAAAATATCCGAAACACCATAAATACCAGCTTTCTATCACTTGCAAATTATCTTTGCCTTTTTCTCAGAAACAGGCAACCATGTACCTTTCCTGCCATCTTTTGCTGGAAGTGACTTTTCAGAAATGTGAAGCACTACTGTAGAAAAAAATTTGAGAAAGTCCAGATATACTTTAACTCAGCCTTATAGTAAACAAAGATGAGGAAAGCAAAGATTAATGATGATTGTTAGGGTGAAACCATCTGCTTGTATAACTTTCTTCACCCTGGTTCTTGGTGGGAAAATATCTGGGGAAAAGAAGAAAAAAATAGTCAACTAAATATTATATTTCATGAGCCTGACTTGATGCTATAAAGATTGTGAAACTATATATTTGTGAAATGCAAACATTTTTCATCTACTACCATTTTATAATTAAGGCACAATTTTTTACTCAAACAAAAGTCCTAGCTTGGGGAATAGAAGCATAAACAGAAACACAATTAATGGTTTTCCTTCCACGGGGAAGAAAATTTTCATTCCACGTGTGCAGAAATACTGAGACATATTTTTGTACGTACACGAACATACATGCACATAAATATGATCACAGGTAATGAGAGGTCAAAAAACCAAAGGGGACATCTAACCTCAGATCTGAGAACCACATGACTCGTTTGGTTCTGGATTGTTAGGCAAAGTAGAAAGGCTTGGATGATACAGTCTGGACACAGACAGAATTAAAGAGGATTGTTCCTTTTTACCAAGCCAGAGAAAGCCCTGCCTGATAGTATTCTGGGGCTAGCCCAGGCCCAAGGGGTAAGCATTTGAATAAAAGAAGTCATGGAATCACAGAAGTGAAAGAGGCCTTAATAGGCCTCTAACACAATCTTAGATTTGCCAGCAGAATGAATGCCCCAGTGACCACTGGCCCAGGAGCAAGGTGATGTGATGCAGTCACGTAAGCCTCTGAGCCTCGTAATGCGAGACTCAGACCAAGTGAGTCCTGATTTGGGGCCATGGGTGGATGCCCGCAGGCCCAAGGTCTGAGATAAATTCTTCAAAAGTAGGGAGCTGATTAGACCACTGTGCCCTACCTCTTACTGGCATTCAACACCAACATCTTCATGTTTTCTTGTTCTTTTTTTGTCTGAAGCTACACCCAGGGGCTTGCCTTGGAGCCTGGTCCTGGATTAACCCCCATTTGCAGATATTTTTCCCTTGGCCTCCTTTGCCTATGATGGGAAGATGTGCTGAGTTCAGCTGCATTTGGACCATGGTCCTAACGAATCATTTTAGATTCTCTTTATTTCATATTTATATCTCCATTACTCTGCCTTTTAAAGGGTAAATTCCAAACACGACTCTCAAATATTACAAAAGGTGGCTTTCAGTCAAAATTAAAATAAGTACAGACAATAAATTGGTTACTGGTAGGTTTTTCTTTTTTTAATAAATCATAGTCTATTAGTAGTGCAGGTAGAAACTTGTAGTTTAAAGGAATATCATTGAGAATCATTTAGACATTTTAAAAATTTGTGATGAAAATGTCTCCTTTGGTAAATTCAGAATTTTCTCTGCCATAGCTCATTATGGAGCTAGACTGAAAAAACTTGAGAGGTGGAAAATACAGTATGCATTTATTTAAATAATATATACAGAGTATCTCCATCATGTTTCTTTCTGTTAATTTTTAAATATTCATACCCCTCATCCAGTTTCTACACCTACAATGGTCAGATACCATAATGTTTATCAATATCTTTATGACATCTCCTGAATGCCACCTCAAAGCCCTTAGTGCAAGAGCAACCACACTAGGCTTGTACTACCCTCCATCCACCTGCACCGTTCCATGCCTTCTAAAGCCTGGGGGTGCCTTTAGCCCACCCCACATCCAGGCTTTGCTGAAACTTCAGCTAAGACCATCTTGATTCTCTTCATGACCTTGTTTCTACCCTCTGCCTGCCCAATAGCTTTATGATATTCTCTATTTAAGAAAGACTGCATGTTGGGAGAAAGCCATTCACACTCAGATCCTGTTTCAGTATCCTCAAAAGAATTAAGAGATAGATTACTACATAATTGATACTATTAATTTGTTTCAATGAATGTAATGACAATTGTGTCTGCAGTGCCCTTGTTTCCATCAGCTGAGTGATCTGATCACCAGATCCGGTTTCACTTCAAGGGTTCAGCTTAGCAAACACCATTTGAAAGTCCTCTCATTCAATGAACAACCTGGCATCATATTTTTAATGTTACGCTTGCTTGTTAAGAAGCTGAGAATTCTTTGGATTTTACAATTTGAACCAGGATTTAGTCAAACTAACATTGATCTGTCATTTCCCGGGTAGGTCTTACTTTCAGATCCAAATAACACCAAACAAAAACTACTTTATGAAAATTTATCACTCTTAATATTGTGGGGCAACTGGGAGACACAGAGACCTGAGGATGAGATCAGTTTCTATCCAAAAGAACTTGGATATTATCATTAATTCTCTTAATGCACATCAACCTGCAAGATCCACTGGGTTCTTGCTTAATAATTCAGATAATTACCAGCTACAGAGCTCTAATGCACCATACTACAAGCCTCATGCTCATCATCTCATCAATTCACAGCAGCCCCACTGGGATATGCACCTCTACTCTTCTCATCTTTGTAGATGATTGAAGTCCAGTGGTTTCTCTAGAGTCAAACGTTATTGGTGGAACCAGAATTTAAACCCAGTTTGCATGACACTAGAGCCAAGTTCGCAAGTGCTGGGTGTAGAAATCTAAGTCCTATGAAATGATAATGCCTCTTGAAAATGATAAACTTTATGGGAAATAAAAGGAGAGCCCAGTGAAGACTGATTTTGCCACAGAAGACTTGCTGGATGTGTGCTGGGCAGTCACAGTAGAGTATATGTGGCATCACTGCTGAGGCACACAGTGAAATCAAAAGCAAGAAGTAGGAAATGGATAAAGTAGTTTGGGTGTCACTTAGATGTCAGTGTTATAAGATGGAGGGTTTACAGTAAAAAGGGGTGGAGAATAGAGTTGGATGTGTAGAGCTGATTCTGGAGGAAATTTAAAGCCAGGCTGAGTTCACACCTGGTGTGTTAGATGTACAGAGTACAGTTGAGGGTGAGCCAGGAACATATTTTAGCAGAGGTGTTTTAGAAAGATTTAATGCCATGTTAGCTGGGAGAGATGGGAGAAGAGACAACCAGCAATGATACACTGCAATAATCTCAGTGAGGCTCATCATGAAGGACTGAGCTAGGGTGATGGCAGAGGGAATGGACAAGATGGGGTGTTTCACGATATCTCAAAAGAAAAAGTGATAGAACTTGACTGATTGATATAAGGGTCCATTTAAGGAATTATAAGAATAGCGTGTATTTAGTTCAATGAAAATTCGTCATATTAAAATAATTTCTATGTACTGGAAGTCTCAAATAAGTCCTTTACCATGCATTTGGTGACTAAAGCTTGCTTGTTTTATAAAGTTTCTTAGTATTTTTGCTTACTTACCTTTCTTTGTAGAATAAGAACTTGTGAGTTGTCAGTTGTTTAAAAAGGATCTTTTTATAAATCAGTGATATATTCTTCTTAACTGTTATGTACAGGTCAGCTATTGATTTTTTGTTATATGAAACCACCTTAATGTTTCCCTGTTTCTTTAACTTACAAATTTCACTTGCCCCTGCTATTTTGTGATGGTTGTTTCTCCCTGAGTTTAAGATACTTTACATATTACACATTTTGATTTCTTTTTATTACACACAATGCTTATCAAACTGTTGAGCACATAGAACATTTATTGATTCAGTAATTAACCTGATTTTAAAAATGAGGATTTTTTCCCGAGTCAAGAATTTTAAAATATTAATATTTAATAATGCTTTTCAAATGTCCTGGTTCAACTCGCTTTTAGAATGTAATTCCCTGAGGACAGAGTCTGTCATACATGTCTTTGTGTCTCCCCAGCACAGTGTCTGGCCAAGGTTGGGCAACATTCATTGAATGAATGAAAGGTTTATTTACTTGAATAACTATTTTCTTATTAAAAATGACAAGTCCAGGTGTCCACATATGTTAATACTTCCTGGAAAAGTAATACAGAGATCATATTCTGTGTTTCTCTCTTATTGGATGAAAAACATATTGATGAAAAAACATTTTCACGCCAGTGTGCGTGAACACATATGATTTGATTGTGTCACTACAGGAGTGCCTGGAAAATCCCATGGACGGAGGAGCCTGGTGGGCTGCAGTCTATGGGGTCACTAGAGTCGGACACGACTGAGCGACTTCACTTTCACTTTTCACTTTCCACTTTCATGCACTGGAGAAGGAAATGGCAGCCCACTCCAGTGTTCTTGCCTGGAGAATCCCGGGGACGGGGAGCCTTGCTGGGCTGCCATCTATGGGGTCACACAGAGTCGGACACGACTGAAGCGACTTAGCAGCAGCAGCAGCAGAGGAGTGCCTGTTTCTGAAAGTTGATCCCAGTGCTCCAGGAAAGCAGGAGAGAGTGTGGTAGGCAGGCATCTTCCACACAGATGGAGACAGAGCTGGGCCCATACAGGAAGAACCAGGGCCTAGCATAGCCTCTGTGCTCAACACAGAAATTGCCACTTAAATAAAATCTTTTGTTTCAAAATGCTAATAATTTAAGTAAAATGATTTTAGAAGTACAAAGTATTTGTGCATTTTTATGTATGTATATCAAAATAATATGTTTAGAAAGTGACGTAGATAGTGGTATGCAAAAAATTTATTTCTAAAAATAATTGAGGCTGAAAGATTCTTTTAAAGATGAACCTATAAACCTAATTTGATGTACCTTTAGTCAGAGGAAACTAGCCACTATCACAGACACATTTAAGAAAAATTTTGGATCTAGTTATTCCTTAGAGATAACATCTAATCCTGAGATGACTGTACTGACCTGATGGCCTTTATTTTCAGGCCACATGATTAAGGAGGTGTTTCTTAAGTTGAAATTTTCAACTTCATCTAGAGTCAAAGCGATGCTGTTCTAAACCAATGACAATGTGTAATTTGGCTTCTGTTTCTATAATACTTTGAACTTAATGTTAGATAGGAAGCTCAGCTCCAAGCAGAAAATAATAGGTTTTGTTTTTCAAGGACTTTTTGCTAGAAGAATAAATCATTTTTTAGTTTCAGGTAAGGATGAACTAAAGGATATTCATGTAAACACACACACACACACACATTTGTATAATCTCAAAAAATCAATTTTCAAAACCCGTATTTTTGTAATTTAACCAACATTTGAGCAATTTCCTATTCCTTACCAAAAAATGATCTTACAAAACTTTAATATTTTGTGGTTCCTGTGAACATTACCCATTGAGGTCGATGGAACTCTAAACATGCCTAAACCACAGCTGTTAAGTAAAACTATTTAACAGAATATTTTCTGCAATGCTTTTTCAGGAAACCATCCCAGCCACAAAATAGTTCTCAGCATCAGATATTCAGCTTTCTTAAACCCAGATTAAAGATCAGTGATGATTCTGGGATGTTTTTAAATCACTCTGTAATTAAAAATAGTTAATCAAATTCATTAATCAGAATTCAAAGACCCACACTTTGACTTAATGTACTCCTTTGAACTCAGGAATTCTCTAATCAGACAGCAGAATATCTGTAATTGGCACTCTCAAGGCCAATGGCTGTGGTGACCACTTGTATAAATTCCAGGGACATCAGCCTCTGAAAATATCTCTTGCTTGATTTTCAAATGTTTTCTTCTAAGCTGGGCTCTGAGATTTTAAGAGCTTTATTCCAACTATGCTCTATTATATTGGCCTCAAATATATTTTAAATAAGTGGGCTGGAGAATGATTCTCCACGAGAAATGAACTTATGACCCTGTCAATTAAGAATAAAAGTCCTGATGAATGCACCACTAAAAATTGAGGCACAGTGTGCAGATAGGCAAGAGGGGGGCTGGGATGGGAGGAAAATCGGATGAAGTTTGTTGCTTTGCCCCATTTTAGATTGCTTATGGTCTAAAATTTATGTCAGCTTTTGGATCTGTGCACAGAGGCTGAAACTTCCTAGCCGTAGATGTATATTTGGCTGAGCACAAAACGCATCTACACCTCAGTGACTCTTCTGAGAGTAGCTGAAACATATGGAGCCTTTCTCACAGCACCAGGCCACTACATCACCGACTCCTTGGCCTCTTCCCACCAGCTGAAGCATTAGGTTGGACCCTGTCTTTTGGTCACAGCTTAATCATGTGGGATGGAACAGTTTGGGAAGAACTGTAAAGTACTCCAATTTGTCTAGCATCAAATGACAACCTCCTGGACTCAAAACTGAATAGAATGAGCCTTTGGTAGCAGAGGGAGAATGTCACCGACCAGATGAAGCCAGGGCTGCAACCACAGGGGGTTGAGGGTGGCTGAGGCGCTGGGGCTGACTAGTAAGGGAGATGATTGAATTAGTGGTCCGATCCTTTATGAATCAAACAGCCTTAGGGAAATCTCAGGAGTTAAGTGTAACTTTATTTTTTTTTTCATCCTAAAACATATTAAAAATAGAAAAAAGTCAAAATGAGACTTCACCAATTATAGTATATTTAAATGTTTGAAAGTGAAAGTGAAAGTTGCTCAATCATGTCTGACTCTTTGAGACCCCATATACTGTAGTCCATGGAATTCTCCAGGCCAGAATACTGGAGCGGGTAGCTTTCCCCTTCTCCAGGAGATCTTCCCAACCCAGGGATCAAACCCAGGTCTCCCGCATTGCAGGTGGATTCTTTACCAGCTGAGCCACAAGGGAAGACATTTAAATGTTTATATTTAAACAAAACAAAAAACACTTAACTTACAAAATATCCATATAATTGTAATGTTCACAAAGTAATTATAGGATTTACGACAAATATATCATTGTAGAGTCCATTATAAGCAGTGTGATTGGTAATGGGTCACAATTAAGTTGAAGTCTGGACTGCTTATTATAACCTGGCAGTATACTCCCTAACTTTGTGCATCACCTCACATGAAGATGACATTAAATGCCTGATCCATGTGGGTAATGGCCCTGTGTGCCACCTGCATGGGTACAGGACATGCAGGCTGGAGCCAGCTGGAAGGGCTTTACATTTCTGTATTTCCGAAGTCAAGAGATGCAAGTGACTGCTGGGACACTGGGGACTGATGGCTTGAGCAGCAAAGGGCTTCGAACTTTCTGATGTTAAAAAGTGACCTTGCACTAAAAACAAAAAACACAAGGAGACATTGCTCTGGGTCAGCAACTTTCAAATCTTTGTAAAAATATCCACTGCAAGATAAATAATTAGATATTAATTTGTGTGTGTGTGTGTGTATTTACCTCATGTACTTCCTTCCTTCATTCTGAGAAGGTGTTTTTCTGTTTCTGTTCCTAATAAAAGTGGGAGTAGTTGCTTCTGTGGGAGTGAAGCTCCAAGGCTAGAAGGGGAAGGTGCTTGGAGGGACTTGAGTATCAGGGGTCTCTGCTTGGCAGCTACAAGGTGCTATGCAGTGGTGTCTGGTCCACGCAGGGTAATTGCTGGGTGGTCCCTTTGGGTGGCCAGACCCAAGCACATGGTCTCCAGCTGCTATAAATGTCCTGTGCTCCAGACCTGTCTGTACCCAGGATCCATTGAACCACTGCAGGGCTCATATCAGCTTGTGTGAAAAGCTTATCATCAATGACCATGTGCACTGTGGGTCAGAGAGTTCTTTCAAAATGTTCTGCTTTGCATAAGACCTCTAGAAGCTTGCATGAATCTAGGCAGGGCAGAAAGGGAGAGCCATGAACAACAGAATTTTTTATTGGCCGGGTGGAATAGAATTGCAGAATTAGAACCAGAATTGGTTTTAATGTATTAAAAAATAATTTGACACTTCTTGCACCTTCATGTGATTCTTGAATATGTATGATTACTATAAAACTATATATTTTTCTTTAGAGGAAAGCTTATTTGGAAGCCCAAAGTAAAAACAGGTAAAAACTGGAGCTTTTCAGATTAAAAGAGGTCACAAGACCTGAAATCCTGTCTTCTTGTATCCCCCAGACAGTGTCTAGAGGCTTCATCGATGCCTTGGGATTCCATAAAAATCTCTCGAGTTCCACTGAGCATGGCTTTAAAGCTGTTGTTCTACTTAGTGAGTATTAGTGAAGAATTGATGATAGTGATAATGATAGTATTAATAATGGGAAAAACATGTTGCTTTACAGTTTAAAAAGCACTTTTCTGTATGTTGCTTGTTCCCTATGATAACTTGAAGTAGGTTAACATAGACATCCTAATTCTTAGGATGAAGCAACTTGTCTTGGACATGGTGCCAGTAAGTTTGGTGCCTAATTTTGTCGAAATTTTTTAATCTGAGAAAATAAAGTACTAAAAGAATACAAAGAGCACATACTATCATTTAGGCTCTTATCACCTGAAATGAATAAATATGCATACACAAATATGCATACTTACTTGAGATGTAATTATTAAAAAATTATGAATAAAATAGTTCCCTGTGTTTTCTTCCCAAATCTTATTGTTTTTTTTTTTTTTTCCTCACAGGAACCAGTATAATTAATGTAATGTGGGTCAGGCTCTATTTTTATTTATAAATGATATAGAGAACAGCTTTGTAAATTTTAATTTATCAAGACATACTGCATGTCAAACTTGCATTGTCACTCAGCTCTGCATCATTTCTACTGCTATTTGATAGTACTGCATAATTTGATTATATTACAATTTATTTATCCTTTCTCCTACTGATGGGCATTTTGGTGGTTTCCTACTGCATGAGATTAGGATTGACATATATACACTACCATGTATAAAATAGATACTGGGAAGTTGCTATAAAACACAGGGAGCTCAGCTCAGGGGTTCGGAGAAGGTAATGGCACCCCACTCCAGTACTCTTGCCTGGAAAATCCCATGGACAGAGGAGCCTGGTAGGCTGCAGTCCATGGGGTTGCTAAGAGTCGGCACGACTGAGTGACTTCCCTTTCACTTTTCACTTTCATGCATTGGAGATGGAAATGGCAACCCACTCCAGGGTTCTTGCCTGGAGAATCCCAGGGACAGAGGAGCCTGGTGGGCTGCCGTCTATCAGGTCGCACAGAGTCGGACACGACTGAAGCGACTTAGCAGCAGCAGCAGCAGAGGGGTGGAATGTAGGGGGAAGGGAGATCCAAGAAGGAGGTGATCTATGTATACAGATGGCTAATTTACTTTGTTGTACAGCAAAAACTAACACAACATTGCAAAGCAATTATACTTCAACAAAAATTTTTAAAAAATCACTACAAAGATGAACGTGGCCATAACTTATCTCTAGAGGAGACAGTGTTAGTTTACAGAGTATGAGCATAATAAGTTTTACTAGATACAACCACTCTTGTCTCCAAGTGACATTCCTACTAGCAATGTATGAAAGTTTTGATACATCTATGTCCTTCTCAAATTTGGGATTGGCTTGTTTTTAAATTTTAGAAATCGAACAGGGCTTAAATAACATCATGTTATTGTTTTAGTTGGCATTTCTCTCATTGTGAGTGAGGTTGAGAATTTTTTCTGTTATTATAGGCCATGCCTCACCTATGCACCACACGCTTAAAATTTTTGTTGACTTCTTAGTTGGTTGTTTTTTTCCTAGTGATTTCTTCCATGCCCCTCCAAAGCCACTGTAAATATAGATGGCAGAATACTTCCAAAGACCAAGTTTCAGCTTTCAACAATGATCTCATCCTACTCAGTAGAGGCAAGGGGATATTTTTCACTTCTTGTCCAAAAGAGCAAAAGGTAAGACCTTTTCTTTTCCTGAATGAACCATCTTTTCTTCCCAAACAAACAAATAACATCTTCCATCTTCCTTCAGAATGCAGATTTTTGTCAGGACTAAATCGCTAGCCTTTACTGAACACAATCATGTGGCAGACACTATGCAAAGCACTTTCTGTGTATTAGCTCACTGAATTCTCCTAAAGGTCCTGGGAGACATATTTATTACCACCCGTTTCCAGATGTGGAAGCTCAGGTTCAGGGAGCTTAAATGACTGGCTCACAGTTTTAAGTAATATGGCCCAGATCTGAGCCAAGTGCTTCTGATCTCAAATCAGAACCTATTTAGTATGAAATCGAAAGGACCTAAGAGGCTCTTGAGAATGCCTCTGTGTCTTCCCTTCAACTCCCCAAACCCTAGGAATACATTTATTGTCCCAGCCCACTTGGGAAGTGTCCTGGGCTCTGAATCCTTGATGCACATACATTTTGTGATTCCTTAACATGCAGGTGGTACAAAGCATACTCAGTTCCAGTGAACACACTCCAGCTTCATCTCCTCATTGTCTCTCCCTCTTCCCCATCATCTGCCTCATGCTCTGTCCATTCCTTACTGCTGGCAAGAAGGTCTCAACACCACCTTCTTCTTATTGCCTCTCTTCCTGTTTGCATGGTGGGTCCTGAGTTGGGCCCATCATGAGGTTGTCAGAGCAGGTAGAGGCCCAAATGCTGGGATCAAAGACTTTGGGAATGTCCTCTGGTCTCTTGTGAACCCAGAAACTCACAGATTTTAGAGTTGCAAGTGACCTCAAGAGAGGACCTCATCCAGCCATCTGCCTTTGTCAGGTGTCAGACATTATCTCAATTTTGATGATGAGGTAACTGGGACTCTTCAACATTACATGATCAACCCAAGGTCATGTTCTAAGGGAGTGACTGTGAAGGGCTGAAGCCCTAGTATAATAAGCTGCTTCTTTTATTACACTATTAGAGTATGTCTTTGGGGTTTTGAGATATTTTTCAAATATTTAAACTTTTATAATTCAAACTAAGGGAAAAAAATATGTGTAGTGACAAGGTTAATAGCCAAGAGAGAAACACCAAAAGTGGAGAGAAAGTTTCAAAGGGAAATGAAAGGATAAAGAAGATACATTTTGCTGACTTCCTGCAAATCTTAGATGTCTCTCAGATTCAGAATTATTCAGATTTTTAGAAAAGCAATACAGTAAATGTATCATATATTACAAAGCATTCTCAGTAGCATCTGGGATATCATCCTGTAATCAAACACACTTGTATTTATTCAGCAAAAAATATGAATATTCTCATTAAGTAGAATTAAATGAAGACTATAAATAGCCCCATATCAATTCAAGTAAGGTTTTGTAGCCAACCAAGTTCAGATCAGGTCAAGTTTTGACATCAAATGAGTTATTTTTGAAAAGCTCTGTTTTGAGAGATTTCTGGAATTTGAAATTTCAGATAAGGGATTGGGGATCTACATTAATATCCTGTATTATTATTATATCACAAATGAAGAAACAGAGGCTTAGAGTTTAAGTAATTGCCTAAGTTCCCACAGTTCCAAGCCAGAAATGGGAGTAGAAACCAAAGACCTAAACACGGCCCTCTTTTCTCATTTCTGCCTCCAGTGAGGGGGTTACTTCTCTCAAGGAGACAGAGGGCCAACTTAGCTGAATAAGCTGACATTTGTAGTTTTAATATATTTCAGGAGGGTTCTCACAGCACACATGCATGGTACACAGACTAAAGGCCTATGGGCAAGTGAATGCCAAGGTTTACCAAGGGGCACAAAGGAGATTGTGTAGAGATACACCAGAGGCAGGCTGGGTTTCTTTGAGCTCATAATTGAGATGGTAGGTAGAACCTCTCAAAGAAAATATGGTAAAGGAGAAGCTGATACAGGTATATTCACTCTTGTCTTTGGCAAGGAGGGTGAAAACTAGTTGGCTTTTTTTAGAATTCTGGATTAGAAGAGGACCTAAATGCCCCTATTTATAATCCTCATTACTTAATCCCTATTTATTTCCCTAATTCTTCAATTTTTTTCTTCAACTTTTAATGAACTTCAAGACTTTGTGATTCAATGATTTTTAGTAAAGTTATGAAGTTGTACAGCCATCATTATTATTCAGTTTTAGAATATTTCCACCAGCCAGAAGATTTCCTTGAGCCCATTCACACTCAATTCCTGCTCGCATTCCAGAGCAACCACAGATCTGTTATTTTTCCTTTTCTGAAAAGAAGAAATGGATGAAATGAAATAGATTAAATAAAAACATACATTTTTATTTTTGCCTCTGACAGCTTTCACTTAAGGCTTTTGAGGTTCACTTGTTGTAAATACATCAGCAGTCCATCTTTTGTTGTTGGATAGTATTTCACTGCATGAATATATAACATTGTGTTTACAAATTCATCACTTGATGGACATTTATATAGTTTCCAATTTTTGGCTAACAGAAATAATGCTATGAACATTCTCAAACAAGTTTCTCTTTGGATATATGTTTCAATTTCTTTTACAAAGTTACTAAATCTACTAAGATTTCTGGATTTCATGGAAAATTTATATTTAAGTTTTTACGGAGAAGGCGATGGCACCCCACTCCAGGACTCTTGCCTGGAAAATCCCATGGACGGAGGAGCCTGGTAGGCTGCAGTTTTTAAGAAACTGCCAAACTATCTTTCAAGTAGATATATCATTTTACATTCCTAGCAGCAAGGTATGAGGGTTTCTGTTTCTCCATATCCCTGCTAACACTTTTAATACACAAAAGTTATTAATTTTAAAGAATCAAATTCATCATTTCCATAGATCTTTCTTTTAGTGTTGATTCTAAGAACTCCTTGATTCATAAAAACTTCTTCTTGTTCTCTTGCAGAAGTTTTATAATTTGAGTTCTTCCATTTAGGTCTATGATACATTTTTGAGTAATTTTCCTGGTATGGTGTGAAGGAAGGGTTCATTTAATTTTGTTTTTGAAAACTGATAAACCAATTTGTCCCAGGACTGATTGTTGAAAAAACTATGTCATCTCTTTTGAATTATCTTTGTACTATTGATAAGAATCAGTTGACCATGTACATGTGGGTATGTTTCTGAGCTCTCTACTCTGTCCCATTGACTAAGTTGTCTATTTTTATGCCTTAATAATATAAACTTCAAATCAGGTAGTGTAATTTGTCCAACTTTGTGTTAGTCATTCTAGGTCCTTTGAACTTTATAACCATTTGCCAATTTCTATAAAAAGACCTTCTGGACTTGATAGGGAATCCATTGAATCTATAGATAAATTTGGATAGAATTGTTATAAAAAGAACTGAATCATTAAATTGATAGAAATAAAATGTTTATTTATATCTTCTTTAAATTTTTCAGTAATTTTATCAAGATTTTAAAGTTTACATTTTATACTTATTTTGTCAAATTCATTTTGAATTTATTATTATTATTTTTGATGCTACTGTGAATGAAATTATTTTATTAATTTCATTTTCAGTTTTATATTTGCTGAACTACATAAAATTATCTTTACATATTGATTCTGTATCCTGTGATCTTGTCACACTCATCTACTCACTCTAGAAGGTTTTATTATTGTTGGTTTATTATCTAGAAGGTTTATTATTGTTTTATTATTGTTATTATTTACTAATGTCATGGGTTAGAAAATCTGGTAAAATGTTGAATGGAATAAGCATAAATGGACATCTTTGTCTTGTCCTTGATTTTGGGGGGAAACCATTCAGTCTTTCAGTATTAAGGATGCTAGCCATATGTTTCTATAGAAGTCATTTATCACATCGAGGAAGTTTTCTTCTACTGCTAGTTTGTTTAGAATTTTTATTATCAATGAGTGGTGGATTTTGTCCATGCCATTTCTGTGTCTATTAAAATAATCATGTGTTTTATACCCTTTGGTTTAATAATAAAATGTATATTAATTTAGTTTTGGATGTTAACAAAATGTACCTTCCTAGAATAAATTTAACTTGGTCATGATTTTTAAAAATATTTTATAGAAGTCATATAATTTTGCTAAGGAATTTGCATGTATGTATGTCTCTCTTTGTCTTTAGCAACATTTCTGATCTTGGAATCTATTTTATTTGTTATTAATATAGCTACTCCAGCTCTGTTATTGATATTGCTTGCATATTTGTCTTTTCTGATCCTTCACTTTCAACCTATTTGTCTTTCAGTTTAAAGTATGTCCCATATAGACAGCATAAACTTTCTTTTTTCAGTCAAGTCTGATCATTTCTGACCTTTAAGTGAGGTATTCAGTCTATTCAGAATTATTGTGATTAAGAATATTATCACTGTATTTACATTTGTCATTATGCTGTTTCTATTTGTCTCATCTTTTTGTTTTTCCATTCTCGATCTTCTTTTATTCTAACTAAATATATTTTCATTTACTTTTTTCATTGCTCTTTTGATAGCTATGTATCTATCATGATTTGCCTAGTGATTGCCCCAGGGATTATAATATGAATTTTTTAAAGTCTTTATTGAATTTGTTACAATACTGCTTCTGTTTATGTTTAGGGATTTTTGGTCATGAAGAATGTGGAATCCTAGCTCCCTGATCAGGGATTGAACCTGTACCCTCTACACTGGAAAGTGAAGTCTCAGTCACTGGACCACCAGGGAAGTCCCTCTAATGTACATCTTAATTCATCATAGTATACTCCAGAAAAATGCTAACCTAGGTCAAGAAAGTATAGAAACTTTGCTCCAATATATATCCCCCTCTTTTGTACTATTTTATCACATATATCACATCTATATATGTTATAAACTCAACAATACAAATTTTAATTGCTGCTTTTACAATCTTACTTATTTTAAAGAAATTAGAAAAAATAAATTTGCATTTATAGAATCTTTTATATCTGCCCACATTTAACATTTCTTATACTTTTCAGTGCTTTGGATTCCTGTTACTTTCTAGTATGATCTCCTTTCAGCCCATATGACTTCCTTCAGTTTTGTTATAAGGCATGTCTTTTAGCAACAAATTCTTTTAGTCTTTGTTTATCTATAAATATCTTTATTCACCTTCGTTTCTGAAGAATCTTCTTTTGGAGACAGAATATATGGTTGACAAGGTTTCTTTCTTTCATTTGAAGGTGTCATTCCACTGACTTCTGAACTCAACTGTTACTGATGATAAATCAGCTGTTAATCATCTGCTTGATGTGACAAGATATTTTTCTGTTGCTGCTTTCAAAATTTTTTCTTTTCCTTTGACTATAAACAGCCTAATGTGTCTAGATATGGATCTCCTTCATTTTTTTCTAAATGAGATTCACTGAACTTTTTGGACTTGTAGATAAATATTTTTATTAAATTTGAGACATTTTAAATCATTTCTTCGAATGTTATTTTCTGCTCTAAATTATTTTCCTGGGCTACTGTAACAAAATGCCACTCTAACTAGGTGAAATTTATTGTCTCTCAGTTCTGGAGGGTAGAAGTTTGAAATTAAGGTGTCAGCAGGGTTAGTTCCTTCTTAGGGATGTGAGGGAGACTTCACATGTCTCTCTCCTAGCTCCTGGTAGCCTCAGGCTACCTTGCCTTCTTTGTGTCATCGCTTCTTCCTTCTCTGCAGTCGCTGTCTGTGTCCAAATTTCCCCTTTGTAAAAAGACATCAGTCAGATTGCACTAGACCTCATCTTAACTTGATCATCTTCCAACTCCCTAGTTCCAAATAAGGTCACATTCACAGGTACTGGGAATTAGAACTTCACCATCTTTTTGAAAGACAAAATTCAATGCATAAAATGTTCCTTTGGCTCTTTCCTTTCCTCTGGAACACCAATTACATATATGATGGTATGTTTGATGTTGTTTAATACGTTCCTCAGGCTTGCTCATTTTAATTCAATCCTTTCTCTCTGTTCCTCAGACTGAGTAATCTCTATTGATTTATCTTCATATTCACAGTTTTACTCCTCCTTCCACTCAAATCAGCTCTTGAGCCCGCTAGTGAAATTTCTAAATTCCAGATATTATAACTTTCAACTCTATCATTCCCTTTTAGTCCCACTTTATAATTTTCATATTTTATTGTGACTATTTGTTCAGTCATTGTCATCATGCTTTTCTTTTGTTGTTTAAACATAGATTTCTTTAGTTTGTTGAACATATTAACAAAAGCTGTTTTGATGTATTTTGCCTGTTAATCCATCATCTGGGGATAATCAGAAATAGTTTTTATTGACTGCCTTTTCCCCCTAAATGTTGACCAAATTTCCTTGTTTCTCTACATATTCTAGAATTTTCATCATATACATTTTATGTAATATATTACTGTAATTCTGGATTTTTAACTTTTCTCCTATAAGAGATACTAATTTTTGTCATTGTTTTATTCTTCTGGTTAGTAATCTACATGGACTAAGTCTGTGAACTTTGTCTTTTCTGTAAGTTACAAACGCTAATGATCCTACTCAGTGTTTTCATTTGCTTTGGTTTTATTTTTAAGCCAGCTTCCTAGGTATCAACTTCCTAGGTACCTATGTCTGCTTAACATGGTGTTCAGGCAAAGATTGGTAAGAAGTTATGCTCAAACATTTTGAGCCAGTAAGGTTCTACTCCTGCTAAGGGGTCTGTGTGTAGGCTAGGACAGCTTTCAAATTTCAGGTCATTCCCAAGTTTGTCCTGCATTTTCCTTCCTTCTAGATGCTATTTTTTCCCCTTTGAATGCTCCATCAACCAGGGATGTTTGAATGGCTTGAGCCTTCACAGTCTTTCCTGCACATCTGCACAGTCCAGTCAATTTGGGACATGTGGAATGCTTATCAATTCTTGTGTGCCTATCTCACCTTTCAAAATTTCCTGTCAAATCTCTGGCTTTTATGACGGTCTAGTCCATTGCTTGTCCCACCTGGGACTGTAACCTGGTGCTAATGAAGCCCCTACATCTCCCGAGTGGCTTACTACCAAGCTGACCACTTTAACTGCCAAAGCTGCAATACAGATGAGCACTCTCCAGCACGGTAGCAGGGATGCTCCTTTCATGAGCTAATAGAGCTGGGAGAGGGGTGGGAGAAGCAATTGACAAGAATACCAAAGACACTGTTTTTAGCCGAAATTCTGTATTTCTCAAGAATGGTGGTTGGTGGTTTAGTTGCTAAGTCATGTCCGACTCTTGTGACCTCATGGACTGTAGCCTGCCAGACTCCTCTGTCCACTGGATTCTCAAGGCAAAAATACTGGAGTGGGTTGCCATTTCCTTCTCCAGGGGATCTTTCTGATCCAGGAATCAAACCAGGGTCTCCTGCATTGCAGGCAGATTCTTTACCAACTGAGCTATGAGAGAAGCCCTGATTCTTCTTAATTTGTTCTGTGCTTTTGACTGAATGATTGTTTCTGAGATTTTCATTCAATTGTATAGTTGGTTTTGGGAGAAACAGCTTGTTTACCTCCTCACTCCATCATGCTTGAAGAGAATGAGCTCTCACATTAGTAGCTTTTTAAGAGTCTTTTCTTTGATTGTGCATTAACTCCACTGTGTCCTAACCATGATGTTTTCTTTCATTCCTTTGGTCCTAGCAGTTTGGATATAGATTACTGAAATTCTAGAGATGACTGTGACAAACAAAATGGATAGGACCTTCATTTCCAATTCCTTAGTTTATCTCTAGAAAATAGCAAGTTTAGCTAAGAACCCATGAGTTTTCTCATCTACTGGAATGTGCCCTCTCCTCCTCTTCAAACCAGTTGCTGCTCTAAGACTGTGCAAGATCACTCTCTCTTATAAAGCCATTTCTAATTACTTCAACCTGCTCCGACCTCCCTTCTCTTTGAACTCTTTGATTCTTATTTTTGCCATTATTTTTGGAGATTATACAGATTCTATAATATATTCTTCTCCTAGCTATTCTTTTTATGCACTATTCTTTCTTTTCTCCCCAGGGAGATCACATTTATTGAAGGTAGAAGCAAAGCTATTATTATTTTGCATGTCTCATAGATTTTGCTGAAATCCTAGATATAACTAGTGCACAATTTAGAGTTAGTAGGTTGAATTGAATATATCGTGAATAGTTGCCTGATTGGTGATCATGTCCTATACTTTTAGAAATGTTGGAATCATAAAAGATGTTTTATACTCCTCTTCACATGGTACAGCAAGTCCCTGCATACTTAAATCACTCTACTTTTCAAACTATAGATAGAGGCCCTCCTTCAGGAAGCTTTCCTGCTCCTCTCCTTCCTGAATTTTCAGTGCATCCTGTGCTCTGCCTGTGGTGTTCATAGCTTTCTGTCCTGCATCATAGCTTTATGTGCAGGCCTTTTTCTGTTAGATGTGAGCATGAGCTTCAGGCAAGGACTAACCCTGTGACTTCATTGGTAGAATGTTATAGTAGACAATGAACTTGGTACTTGTATACTAAATAAATGAGTGAATGAATGGAGGTTCAATCTTGGCTTTATAAGTTACACTCAGTTTGCAGAATATAGTCGTTGAAAATACAATGTCCTGTAAAGTTGAAGGAGATAAGCACTTAAAAGGAACTTACAGATGATCTAGAAGAGTTTCTTTTCAGATGGGATCACTGAGGTCTCACTAGATAAAGTGACTTGATCCAGGGAACAAATAGCAGAGTTCTCTGGATGGCTGATGAATTTTTGCTCATTCTTCCTTCAGGGATGCAGACTAAACCTATGGTTTTGTATTTGTTACAAGCAACTATTAACTTTATCAGGATTCCAAGTTTCATTTAGTGCTTCTCTTCCTGTCCATGACTTTATATTCAATCCTTTTACCACCAACAATAAAGCTGACCTTGCATTCACTGTAGAGTAACAAATAAATGGGCCCACTCTAATAGCAGAGTTACCAGGCCTAACAACCAAAGCTTTTCCTTTGATTAGAAGATATTAATAGACCCCAATGTATTGACTGGCCCTTAACAAGGAAGTAAATTCAAAACCAACAAGAAAATGTAAACCTGATGTGATTTCCCTAGCCAAAAGAGAGCAAATAGACCTCACTGTCTGTGAAGTGTAGAGCTACTAAACTTTAATGACAATATCAGTTCTGCTTGATGAGGGCAATAGTAACTCCTTGGTTCATCTATTATAAAGATTGGAATTCAGGCTGATTTCATTGCACTTGGCAGGTTGCCGAGCATTAGCGAGCTAATGTGGGCCATATTCTAGTTATACTTAATGAAGGCAGTGCCCCCAAAATCAAATTTGAGCAGAAAGCTTATCTACATATCTGATTCAGAATTAACAGCAGAACACTTGTGTTTGTCATATTGTTGATGTTTAAGAGAACGTTAACCTCAAATTAAAGAAATGTAAAGTCACAATTGTAGGTTCTTGAAATTGTTGGGTAGCTAACTGTCAAATTTATGCTTTCATTTTAGTGAGGTGGGGTACTTTGAGAAAGGGTCCTAGCAGAGTCTGGCTGACACACCCATAGAGAGACATTTCCCTCCTGTCTCTTAAAAATGGACAGTATTTACATCGTAAAATAAGCTATTATAAACTTTGTCCTAGGTCCCCTTCTTCTTTACCCATTCTGCTCCTCTACACCATCGTGACAGCTCCCGCAGCATATGAGGATGCTACGGCTAGAGATAACTGCATTCGCTAATTAAGAATGCTTTACATGCCAGGCTCTCTTCTAGATGCCTTACATCATTTCATTTAATCACGAGTCTTTTAAGTTAGGCATTTTCGTTACAAGCATTTTAAAGATAAAGCACACAGGACTCCGAGAAATGAACTGACATGCTCAGGGTCCTATATCCAGAAAGGGACAAAGATAGGTTTTGACCATCTGACAGCCTTTGCACTGATACCTTGGTTTTATATTTTCATTGTTGAGTTTGACTTTGGGTGCCCCAAAGGCATCACACCCAGCTTTTGTTCTCCATCTTCTGTGTCCCATTGTCAGAGAAAAGAAGCTCATAACCCAAGCCCTGCTGTAGTCCCCTAGGGCTCACCTCTTGGGGAAAGGGGTTACATAACAGGGAAAAGCAACCCAGGAAAAGGGACTTTGAATAATTCTTCTCCTTCAGTTCTATATGCCCAAATATCTTTGGAAAGCTATCCATGGCTTATACTGCTGTGTGTGCATGCCTGCTCAGGCGCTTCTCCAGTGTCCAGCTCTTTGTGACCCAGTGGACTGCAGCCTGACAGGCTCCTCTGTCCACGGATTCTCCAGGCAAGAGTACTGGAGTGGGTTGCTGTGCCCTCCTCTAGGGGATCTTTCCGACCCAGAAATCAAACCCAAGTCCCTTGCACTGCAGGCAGGTTCTTTACCCACTGAGCCAGCTGGGAAGCCCTCACACTTCTATGCTGCTGCTGCTGCTGCTAAGTTGCTTCAGTCGTGTCCGACTCTGTGTGACCCCATAGACGGCAGCCCACCAGGCTCCCCCGTCCCTGGGATTCTCCAGGCAAGAACACTGGAGCGGGTTGCCATTTCCTTCTCCAATACATGAAAGTGAAAAGTGAAAGTGAAGTCGCTCAGTCGTGTCCCACTCTTAGGGACCCCATGGACTGCAGCCCACCAGGCTCCTCTGTCCATGGGATTCTCCAGGCAAGAGTACTGGAGTGGGGTGCCACTGCCTTCTCCGTACACTAGTATGGTCTATAAGACAATAACAATAGAAATATAGGGAAATCCCAGAAAATTTTTATTGCTGTATTATATGCACAATGCTAGGAATAGTGGCTCACACATACAAATTTGACATTTTCAATAAGGACTTCTTGGTTATTTCATAGAGAAGGCAATGGCAACCCACTCCACTACTCTTACCTGGAAAAATCCCATGGATAGAGGGGCCTGTTAGGCTGCAGTCCATGGGGTCGCCAAGAGTCGGACACGACTGAGCAACTTCACTTTCACTTTTCACTTCATGCATTGGAGAAGGAAATGGCAACCCACTCCAGTGTTCTTGCCTGGAGAATCCCAGGGATGGGGGAGCCTGGTGGGCTGCCGTCCATGGGGTCGCACAGAGTCGGACACAACTGAAGTGACTTAGCAGCAGCAGCAGCAGGTTATTTCATGTAATGATATTTTGTCTATTCATTACACATAGTTATAATGTTAAGTGAAACAGAGAATAAAATCTTATCCACACTATAATTACCAGGAAAAACTATGAGTGCATATGAAAAAGTTGGAAGGGAGTATAAAAATGGAAGTGTGGTGCAATTTGTATGATAGGATTGTGGGACGACATACTTCTCTCAATTTGATTCCTATTAAATCTATAATAGTGTTGTTTTGTGTAATAAATAATTTTTAAATATGTAACAATGACTACCAATTAAAAATAAAATGTGTAAGGTGTGTGCCAACACCATCAGGAAGAATAAATGTGGCATTTCGATTTCTGCTAGAATTCTGGCTTCTATAAAGCCAGAATTTATTCTCCTATAAAGAATTTACTGTCACAAAGTGCATTCAGCCCTCAACTATGTGAATGAAGGGAAGCACTGATGAGGGTCATCTCAACATGTGGATGCTGAGGGGTCCAGGGCATCTTACCAGCCACTTCCCTGGAAACCATTTTGTCATCTGTGGGCCTGAAAGCCTACTAAGCATGGTTCTGTGGGTCATTTCTAGATAATTTACACTGCACTCATCTCACATGCTAGTAAAGTAATGCTCAAAATTCTCCAAGCCAGGCTTCAGCAATACATGAACTGTGAACTTCCCAGTGTTCAAGCTGGTTTTAGAAAAGGCAGAGGAACCAGAGATCAAATTGCCAACATCCGCTGGATCATGGAAAAAGCAAGAGAGTTCCAGAAAAACATCTATTTCTGCTTTATTGACTATGCCAAAGCCTTTGACTGTGTGGATCACAATAAACTGTGGAAAATTCTTCAAGAGATGGGAATACCAGACCACCTGAACTGCCTCTTGAGAAATCTGTATGCAGGTCAGGAAGCAACAGTTAGAACTGGACATGGAACAACAGACTGGTTCCAAATAGGACACGGAGTACATCAAGGCTGTATATCGTCACCCTGCTTATTTAACTTATATGCAGAGTACATCATGAGAAATGCTGGACTGGAAGAAACACAAGCTGGAATCAAGATTGCTGGGAGAAATATCAATAACCTCAGGTATGCAGATGACACCACCCTTATGACAGAAAGTGAAGAGGAACTCAAAAGCCTCTTGATGAAAGTGAAAGTGGAGAGTGAAAAAGTTGGCTTAAAGCTCAACATTCAGAAAATGAAGATCATGGCATCTGGTCCCGTCACTTCACGGGAAATAGATGGGGAAACAGTGGAAACAGTGTCAGACTTTACTTTTTTGGGCTCCAAAATCACTGCAGATGGTGACTGCAGCCATGAAATTAAAAGACGCTTACTCCTTGGAAGGAAAGTTATGACCAACCTAGATAGCATATTCAAAAGCAGAGACATTACTTTGCCAACAAAGGTCCGTCTAGTCAAGGCTATGGTTTTTCCTGTGGTCATGTATGGATGTGAGAGTTGGACTGGGAAGAAGGCTGAGCACCGAAGAATTGATGCTTTTGAACTGTGGTGTTGGATAAGACTCTTGAGAGTCCCTTGGACTGCAAGGAGATCCAACCAGTCCATTCTGAAAGAGATCAGCCCTGGGATTTCTTTGGAAGGAATGATGTTAAAGCTGAAACTCCAGTACTTTGGCCACCTCATGTGAAGAGTTGACTCATTGGAAAAGACTCTGATGCTGGGAGGGAGGGATTGGGGGCAGGAGGAGAAGGGGACGACAGAGAATGAGATAGCTGGATGGCATCACTGACTTGATGGATGTGAGTCTGAGTGAACTCCGGGAGTTGGTGATGAACAGAGAGGCCTGGCGTGCTGCGATTCATGGGGTTGCAAAGAGTCGGACATGACTGAGCGACTGAACTGAACTGAACCATGAGAGCATCCATACTTTGGCTTCTTTACCATAGTTTCACCCAAATTACAGTCATCATCTACTATACCATGTGATTTGATAATAACCAAAGGCACTACAAGATCAGAACTAGTGGCTTCCAAAGTGTGGTACCCAGGTAGAAACATTAGGGGTTGGCTAGAAATGCAAATATCCCAGCCCTCCAGTCTTTCTGAATCAGGAATTCTGGGGAGGGGTACAAACCCAGGTTTTAACAAGCCCCTCCCAGGTGATTTTGATGATGAGTAAGTTTTGAAAATCCCTGGATGAAACAACTCTAGCTTGTCCCCACTGTCCACTGGCCAAAGGGTCTCAAAAGGATTGACCATTTAGCTCATATTATTCACTTTATTTCAGGTTAAAACAATGAAAGTTATTTAAATGTAAATGTGTTTCACAGAAAAGGTTGTGTTTTAGGACGTTATGTGCCATTAACATGTTAGATTGAATTAATTTATCAGTTTGCTTTGAGGGATCAAGTTCTTTAGGGTTTGGGAGTTGAGAGTTTAACAGTGGAGAGCAGTTATGAGAAGATGAAGCCTGGCTATGGGGTGGGCAAGGCTATTACAGATGTAGTTGGGGGTAAGTGGCATTAGGACACCCTGGAGCCTGCAGGCAAAGCTTACCTACCTCTTGCTGCTGCTGCTAAGTCGCTTCAGTCATGTCTGACTCTGTGTGACCCCATAGATGGCAGCCCACCAGGCTCCCCTGTCCCTGGGATTCTCCAGGCAAGAATACTGGAGTGGGTTGCCATTTCCTTCTCCAATGTATGAAAGTGAAAAGTGAAAGTGAAGTCGCTCAGTCGTGTCCGACTCTTAGTGACCCCATGGACTGCAGCCTCCCAGGCTCCTCTGTCTATGGGATTTTCCAGGCAAGAGGACTGGAGTGGGGTGCCATTGCCTTCTCTGTACCTGTGTCTTAAGACTGCACTAACCAGTATGCTATGCATTCAGACCAGTTCAATGTTCTCCTTGGGAAATGGCTCCAGTCTACCTGTCTTTGTTGTTAAGTAAAAGGTGGCTGTATCCATTCTCTGAACACACATTAGGAATTTAACACCCAAAATGGATCTTCTTGGAAGCTTCAATTCCTGTCCAGAAAACACTGCCTTCTTATGAGATGCAAAACTATTTTCAGAGCAAAACTAATATGTAACTCAAACCTTGTCTTCACATATAATTATGAATCATTTATTCTGGATTGAGCCCTGCTGAGTGTGGTTTCATCCGAGGCTCACCATAATCCTTCTGAGAACACAGACCTCCTTGTTTTAGCACTTCCCCACTGACTGCTTATTAGAGAAAATACACAGAAGCTCCATGACCAAAAACAGAACCTTTACCTGAGACTATCAAAGGTGTTGCCTACAGCAGTGACATACACCAGAGGACCCTGGGGGCTGCACACCCTGCACGTAATGCCGCCATTCATTATCTATGTGTCACTTTGGGTTTGGCTTCACAGCCACATGTCTTGCTAAAAATGAGCAGCAGGATGGAAAAAGAGTGAAAACATAAAGCTGCTTTCTTGGGCACTGAAAGAAAACTGAATGCTGAAACCATTAACACAATTTCCTGTCCAGCAGGACCATGGTGAGCCCTAAGCAGATTTATCCTGTCCAGCAGGACCATGGTGAGCCCTAAGCAGATTTATCCTGTCCAGCAGGACCATGGTGAGCCCTAAGCAGATTTATCCTGTCCAGCAGGACCATGGTGAGCCCTAAGCAGATTTATCCTGTGACAAAGTTTGTTTTCTGCCATTGCTATGCCCTCTTCTCCCCAAAGAGCATCTTTTTTTTTTCCCCCCAGAGTGCCAACCATTTATTCTGTAAAACTATACTGATGGACTATACTTATTTTCTCATCTAACTTGCATTCATACCTGTTCTTGTTCTCTTCCAGGCTAAATATCTGCAGTCTTCGGACTCTTTGCTCATGACTGTGTAAGGAAGCTGGAGAGAATGATGGTTATGAATATGGGCTCCTGGGGAGAAGCCCATGATGGTGGAGTAGAAGGATGTGTGCTCTTCTTCTTTGAGTACACCAAAATCAAAACTAGCTGCTGAATGACCATCAACAGCAGGGTGTTGGAACCCACCAAGAAAAAACACCCCACATTCAAGGACAATAGAGAAGCCACAGTGAGATGGTAGGAGAGGTGCAATGACGTTAAAATCAAATCTCATACTCTCCAGGTGGGCGACCCACAAACTGGAGAAAAAAAATACCAAAGAAGTTCTCCCGCTGTTGTGAATGTTTTGAGCCTCATGTCAGGCTTCCCAACCTGGGGATCTGGCCAAGGGACAGGGAATCCCCAGGGAATCTGACTTTGAAGGCCAGTGGGATTTGACTATAGAACTTCTACAGGACTCGGGGAAGCAGAGACCCTTGGAGGGCAGAAACAAAACCTTATGTCCTCTTGAGCTGGAGTGTCTGAGTTCAAATCCTGTCTCCACCACTCAGTAGCTGTGTGACCTTGGCCAAGTAATTCAACCCTCGGGCTTGTCAGCTCTCCGTCAATATTGTCGAGACATATTTAGGTACCTCATGGTGTGGTCACAGAGGGTTAAATGAGATAACACATAGATATCCCCTGGCACACAGAAGGTGCTTATGGAGAAGTCTGTTTTCTTTCTCATGCTGGACTACAGCCTGTCTCCTTCTCATCCTCCTCTGATCATACTTGTGATCAGAGTCACCCTGATCCTGTCACCCTTCCTCCGAAAATAGATTGCTAAGAGTATATGCATTGTTTTCTCCTGGACCCTGTATTTCTCTAATAAGAAATACATCTTTATATTTAATCCACTTTCTATAAAAGCTTGGGAAAGCCTGTCAGATGCAATTTATTCATTTACATATATTTTACAATTCTTTTGTCTTATCAAACAATAGTGAAATGCCCTTCTTAAGACGGGAATAAGATAGAAAAAAGGCTTTGGTCTCACACATAGCTGAATGAAGCCTGGTTTGCACCCCTAATAAAACTTCAGCTTCATTTCTAATCATGATTTAAGGTCCTTTTACCCCCCTGGTGCTCTCTCTTTTAAGTTCAATATTCAATGGTACAATACATTAGTAGTTTTAAAATGTCTCTTTCAGGCAGGAAATGTGAGCTATTAGCAGGGCTGTAATAGGCCAGCTAAAAGTAAGGGTGATAGGCGTGGGTGTGGGCGAAAGGTGTTTTATACAACCCCACTGGGACATCATCACTTCAGAAAACAATTTTACAGCCATATAGCTAAATTAACTGGTAGTTAGAGGCAATTATGTGATAAAGTAAAAATATTTATGTTCTTTAGAGCTCCAAAACTGTCATTTGAAGTGTGACAAATTTTTAAGTAATTTCACCTGCAACTTTTGAAAGATTAGTTCTATGAGTAAGGGCATAAAATTGAAACAGGTTGCCACTATGAAATAAAATCAAACTTATCTCCTCCTTGTAATTTCGCTTGAATTTAGTGCTCATAAAATGTCTCACTGTCATAGTTCTCATGCTCAAAATTTTTATTTTCTAAACAACCACAGCTTGGAAGTTAAAATTTAAAAATGTCATCATCCCCTGAGGAATCTGAAATAAGTGCACGCGCACATGAATCCGCAAATACATACATTTCTTGGTGCCTTGCCCTATAATTTTTTGTCATTTTTCTTGATGATAAGCGTAAGCTCACATTTTCCCCCTCATTCTTGTTAAAAAGTACATTGGAATCCATAAGCCATAAAAAGAACGAAACCACCTACTATCATATCGTTTATGGAGCTGTTTTATGGTTGTTCATTACCATTTTTGTCTCTGCTCATGTACATTTACATTTTTACACAATTGCAACCACACAGTTGATACAATTTTGTATTTTTCCTCAATATTTTATATTACGCATTTTTAGTGTTGTTACGTAGACTTCATGACCATCATATTAACAAGCTGTGATATGGCCTTCTGAATGACTGCACACTATCCTTTCTTCTCCTGTTGGGCACTTAGACGGTTTCCAGGATTTCACTATTGTGCACAGCACTGTGATGGACATTTCTATGTGTATGGCTTTCTCTTTCTTTTACTCTCTTTCCCTGGGCTACAATCCCACAAGTGGGGTTACCAGGTTAAAATGTATGCACTATTTGCTTTGATAGCTCTTGATACCTAAGGTCAAATTGCTTTTCAAACTGTTGTATCAATCTAAATGACCTCTAGCAATACATAAGTTCATCTATACCTCAGTGTATTCCTATTTCACAGAAACATGTTTATTTATATGGCTTCGATGATATTATACCAAATTCTATTATTTACTATGCCTCTGAATCTTTGGCCTTGGTTAAGGTCTTTGATTCCTGCAGTTTTTAACAGGTGTTGGTATCACAGCATTCACATGCAAGTGCATGCACGCACACACATGCTCACACACACACAGCCCCAGATATTAGACTTTCACTGGGGTCGGAGGTAGAGAAATCAATCAAACACATACCCCTGCATATTGGAAGCAGAACGATGCAGAGAAGAATGAAATGTAGTATGTGGAGTTCAGACTACTCACTTTCTTACTTCATCCTTACCTCTTCTTTTCATCAACTCACTGCTTCAATCCTAAACTTTAGCTCCTGTAGAGGCTGTACCTCTTTTATCCGAAGCAGGATACCAGCCTTTATATATTACCGTAGGTTCACTTGGCCATTTGCCATAGTTAACTGCCTCTGAAATTCATAGTGCAAATATGTGTATATTCAGTCCGTCCATTCCCCGGCCCTACAAACTGCTCCCAACAAAATAAACAAAGGATGGACCATGGAGGCATGCATGGCACAGGCTGGGACTGCAGGGACGCACAGGAGCAAGTATGCTCCTGGCTGGCCAAGCAGTGGTGACCTCTCTGAGCTCCCACCAATACGGCTCATGAGTTGTGGTCATCTGAGCATGAGAGGCTGGATCAGAGCCCACAGCTCATTGCAGATGGGTCACTCAGGAGCCCAAAACAGAAATAAGTTTGAATCAACACAATCAAAAGGTGAAAAGCTCCATATAACTAGAGATACAAGGAGCAAAGTTTACAGATATCTAGAGTTGTTCTAGCTCTCATAAAAAATCATAGCTTAACCTTTCATAAATGATGGTTCTAGTCTAATTTTTATTATAATGTCATGAATAATGTATATCTGTTTTATAGCATATAGGCACTTTCCAAAATGATAATGCCATATTTATTTTTAAATTGTCTTCCACATAGAATTTAGCTCCCATTTTGGGGAGTTTCTACTTGGACTGTAATCATAAGGGTCAGCTTCTTGGGGTTACGGGATATCAGTGTCTCAGCCACAAGACAGTGACTGATATAATAATACAGGCACAGTTCAGCTCTGTAACAAATCTTGCAGAAGAGCTTTGAGGTTGAGTTTGAAAAAAGAACTGTTCTATACCTCGGATGACGATGATGCTCACTTGTCTATTGCAGCTGAGAATGGGCCCTGCAGAGATGGCTAGATGGGTTCCACTAAGCAGTGGGATCAGCTCAACAGTGGAGATGAATTCAGTCACAGAGATTCTCCATGAGCATGTTCCCAGATTCTTTTGCTATAGCAGTTTGGTTCTCACACTAGGGGACATATTTTGTATCTTATAAAAAAGAGGTTGTTTCTATCAAGATCTACATACAAAATGAACTAAAATCAGGAGCAAATAGCATGGAGTT
The DNA here is from genome assembly GCF_027580195.1 of Bos mutus. Classification (NCBI taxonomy): domain Eukaryota; kingdom Metazoa; phylum Chordata; class Mammalia; order Artiodactyla; family Bovidae; genus Bos; species Bos mutus. The sequence goes on along the minus strand of NC_091626.1, from coordinate 45,867,674 downwards.
ACTTATTTTTTAATGGAAAGAAGTGAAGGAGAACACCATATCTGCTATAGTTCTCTTTTGCTCCCTCTTCTGTAATAATTCTGCCTTCCCTACCTCTCCTGCTGCATTAGAAGAGTATTTGAGTTCTGTTTTACTTTACATCTTGAATATTGAAAACCAAACCCAGAAAAGATGACTGGCCATTCTTCCTCTTGATCAAAACTTCAAAACTTGGAAGAGAGGGACTTCTCTGGGGGTCCAGTGGATACGACTCTGTGCTCCCAATGCAGGGGGCTAGATTTGACCCCTGGCTGGGGAACTAGATCCCACATGCTGCACCTAAAGACCCCATGTGCTGTAACTAAGACACAGTGAAGCCAAATAAATAAATAAAAATAAACACTATAAAAGAAAAACTTGGAAGGAGGAAACCATGGCTCAAAAATTTGTTTTTTCATTCACTTGCTCACTCTTTTTCAATTTTAGCTTCCTGTGATATATAAAAGTCTCTTGAAAGGTTTATAATATACCATAACAACGTGCTCTATATTCTCTTAAACAAACCAGCATGTGGGTGGTGACACTTCTCTTCTGTCTCCTTAATGAGAACAGAGAGTCCTTTAAGGAAGGAAGAACACCAAGTGGGCAATCCAGATTTCAATGACCTTTGTCATATCACCTGTGCAACCTCAGCCTAGTATTGGCAACTTTAGGCAAGTTTAATAAAAAGAGTGAGACTCTCAAGGATGAACAACACTTGCCTAGGTCTACAGTGAAGAAAGACCTACTTTCACACTCCGGGAATCCCTTTCATTTTCTTAGTTACGAAAGGTTAGGGTGGGGTTACGTTAAGACCTGGGGTAGAGAGGCAGGTTATACAAATCAGTACTATAAATGTTTATAATCTCCATCTTCATCTCTTTGTGTTAGTCTCTCAGTCGTGTCTGACTCTTTGCGACCCCATGGACTGTATCCCACCAGGCTCCTCCATCCATGGGATTTTTCCAGGCAAGAGTACTGGAATGGGTTGCCATTTCCTTCTCCAAGAGTATCTTTAGTTACAACTGACTTTGATTTTGGTTATGCTATTTGGCAGCACACAAATTGATTTCCTGTGCATAAAACCCACAGTGAAAAGTTCATTGATACTCTAGACGTTTAAAAATCATATTTAAAACATTTCTTCCACTTCCTGTAAGATGGGATTAAGTGAATTTGTCCTCAATAAAAGCTGCATGACATGGAATAGCACTGTAGTCATGGAGAATCTGATACCACTACAGACTTGTCATAGAGTGGCTTCATGCCCTGATGGGAGCATCACAGGAAATCAGCAGACTGTGCCAGGGAAAGAAAAGGACCCTTGAGGGTACTACGACTTTGTTGCCAGAATCTGAGCAGCTTCGCTTCACACACACAGCTGGCACAAAGTTCCCTAGGGTTCCTCTAGCAAGGAATCCTGGCTGGGACCCCCACTCCTGCTCCTGTAGGAGCTCCTCCCACAAGCATCCTTTGCCCAGTGCTATGGGAAAGAAGTACATGGTTGGCTTCACAGGGGCTAGGGAATAATACCCTGTGATACACATAGTTAAGTGAACGTGTATTTTTTCAGCCCTAAGGGTTGAATGAGTTGATTCAGATCAAAGTGTAATGATCTATATCAGTATGTCCTTATGACTCATGAGGTGACTTGAAAAACACGGATGCCATGCTTCATGCTCCATGCTTGGTGCTGTTAATAATATTGATGATAATAATGACATATAATTAATAATAATAATGATAGTAATAAATAAAGAGTTCTCGTGACCCAGGAAAGCCCATTATAATTTTATGGGATCATGCTCCTATATTTTTCTAAATGTTTACAACAGACAAGTTATTTTAGATTTAGAAAAAAAAATTATACATGTATATGTGTATGTGATAATCTTCATATATATGTATGTATGTATGTGTGATATATGTATCAATCATCATACTGAAGCGAATTCTCTTATTCTGACAACCATTTTTGCAAGCATAATGTGCTGTCCTAGGAGTGTTCATGCTGCTTTGAAGAATGTCCAAATGGCAACTGGGATGACTCAGGAGAGTTCCATGAAAGCTACATTGAAAGGGCAATGGCTCTTTCCATATTTTTGAACATGTGCAAATTCCCTTGCCTCCACTTTGTATACTTCCCTGTTTCTGTGTCTGCTTCCAGAAGGGAAAGGGCCAAGAAAGAGCTGAACTTGTTCCAAAGGGAGGTGTTTCTGGCAGGTGCGAGGATTTTAAGATAATAAAAACATGTAGCAACCAGCAGTCCCCTCAGCTGAGCAGCAGCTGCCTCTCCGCGCTGCCTACTAAAGCCTGCTTTGGAAGTGTTCTTGGCTTCAGAAACTAAGCAGACCCACTTCTGCGTTCCCAACCATTTGATCTTCTTTCTACTCAGCCCATCACTGGGAATTCCCAACTACTAAATTAAGAAAGTTTGAAAAGCTCTTGATTTCAACACTAGTTCCCATCAACTGTGGTGGGCAGAGAATATTGTTTTATGGTAAGCACATCATTTTCCTCAAAAGGTTTGTGGCAAACAAAAGGACATGGATAAAATTGAATCAGAGAAAGATTGTGTCAGCAGTTACATATTTGGGGGGGAAACAACCTCAGAGGTAAGGCAATTCCAGGGTCTTCTGTGTTTCTGGACCTGAACTCAGCACAAATGTAGGTGAGAAAAAATGGACTCTCCTTTTCAGTTTTTACCTGGTTAATGTAGGTGAGAGACACAGTGAGCTGAAACAGACTTTATTTTGATTGCTTTCATGAAGGTAGGAGATGGATGTTAATAATGTTTTAGAAATACATTTTTATAAGGGTTTTAGAAGCCTTAGGCAAACGTGGATGGTTTTCTAAGATTTCCTTTATGCTGTTTGCACATTTTTGAACTTCAGACTAAAATTCTATGAGCCTGTTATTTTCAAGTGCAGATAGCAACATGATTGAAACAAATCTCTATTAAAGAAGAACAAAGATGGATGAACACATTTTCTTCCATTTTATTGGGACTTACCAAATCTTGAAAGTAAAAAAAAAAAGTTGAAAACCAATACAGCACAGAAACTGGAGCAGTGGCTAGAATATTTGATGTTTAAAACAAGAACAAAAGCAAAAATACTAGTCAAGATATTTCACAAACAGTACTAGAAAAGTTTAAAAACAAGGTATTTCAGTCTGCAGCAAGGTCTTTTTCGGGCTTTGAGCCATATTAAACTAAGCAATACAGATTAATTTAGCCCCATAACAATTGTTCTGTGATTAGTGCTAATAGTGTTGTTGCTAATATTTCTGGAAGGAGATCAGGGGTTTGTGTGGTATGAGGGTTTGTAAACTGGTGGATTTTGATATGGACAGTGTATTTTCCTCATTTCCCCCCATCATGTACATCAGGATCCCCCAGAAATAATAACAATCTCCCCAGGTATTTATGGGTATGTATCATAATTTGATTTAAATGTAAAAATAGTGTCATTCACAAGTGCACATAAAGTCTGAGTTATTTGTGTGTGTGTATTTTTATAAGCAATGATCCCACCATTGACTCTCCCCAGAGCAGGCTAAGCCAAGAATAGGTTATTTCTGTCAGCTAGGATGTCTGGCTCTTGAAGCACAAATACTAGACAGAATTGGGTTGGAACATGGAGTGATGGGGCTAAGGTCACACGCTGGATACCAATCAGTTTTGCACAGAGGATATAAATGTATCCTAGGGGCACAGATGCCCCCAGGTCATCTGACTGTGAGCTGCATACAGTAGATCTCAAGGGAAATCCAAGTGTGAATGGTTTGGCATGATCAATCAAGCCCATTGAGACACACATCAAATGCATATGTCACACCACTGTGGGTTTCTCCTTCACAGTCACAAGGTAACGGTCATGAGATCTAAATGTAAAGGATTGGTTGGGGTTGAGAAGAAAGGTCTTCTGGGTTTCATGGCATTAATTTCTAGGTCACCCACATTGGAACTTTTAAGTCGAGGTTTGATTGTAATTTGAAACCATATTCTGCACTGAGAAAATCATATCTCAAAATACTGAAAAATGTCATATACTTACAGATACACAACTACAGCTTATCCAATATGGGTTTCTTATCTAGATTTCATTTAGTTAGGAAGGTGAGATAGTGCAATAAAAAAGAAATGTAACTTTGGAGTCAACTTTAAGTTAGAATCTCAACTCCATACTACTTTAAGTTGAATAACCTTGAGAAAGTTAAATAATTTACTGAACCTCAGTTTCCCAAACCATAACATTGAAAATGGTTGATAACTGTCTTTTTCCCACTTGGTGATACTCCAAACTCCTCCTTGTCCTTCCTCACACTATTTTCCACTCTTCTCACATGGTTTTACATTGCCTTAAATGAAAATTCCCTATGCATATTAATAACAAACTTGGAACACTCTCCTACTCCTCCCAGCAGGGTCAGTTTCAATCTCCTCCATCCCTAACTTCTATACAAGTGTAGTGAGTGTGTGTACATGGGTAATGTGTTGGCAACGAGAGCGCCAGGCAGTACTTATTATCTCCATGCCCCACACCTTCTCACCTTGAGTCATATGCAGCTTTCTGCTTCTGTCTGGAAGGGACCTTTCACACAGCCCAGCTGCCCCATTAGGGGGTGGGGAGAAGAAAACGAGGGAGAAGAGCTAGGAAAAAATGGAGTCATAACTAAGGACAGAAGACCACATCAGAACTGGAAAAGGACAGAATGTCCTCAGACGTTCACTCCACAGCACTTTCATTTGTCCTGTCCTCTGAATGGCAGAAGATATATATTTTTCATCCCCTAGTTTGTTCATAAAATATAAGAGGGATATTATGGATATATATATATTAAAATTGATCATGTTTATTTAAATCTCAGAAGCTAGATTTAGAGTAACCTATTCATGGACATACAAGGTAAAAGAAAATTCAATTCAGAAACTAATAAATTGGGAATACATGTTGATGCTCTGAGCTAATAGCTCAATATCAAGAAAATGTGACATCTTGCTACTGTCCTGTGGTAAGGCTAACATGGCATGAAGCAAATTCTAACCTGATGACACATTATAGCCTAAGGAATGTCTTTCAGTACAGACTACCAACAACCTTAGTTATTGACCATGCAATCCAGAAGAATATGTATTGGTAGATAGAGTGCAAATCGATAAATGTCCACTGTACTCACCCAGTGATGAATTACTTAGCAGCCTATTTTAATTTACCTTAATTTGCAGTTCAACTGGTTACACATTTTCCCCCAAAGTGCTAATCAATTTTCAATCAGAGAAGATTGAAGTATTGCCCCACATCCTTCGAATTCCTAAAGCATCATTTATTTTAGAAATAAAGTCAACTCCTTGGTATATGTCTACATTTTCCTGGCAAGCTCTGAACTATAGATTTGTTGGTTTACTGACCCATTTGTACAAATACAGGTCACCTCCTCTTCCTCCACCCCATGTTTTCTTGCCAAGAAACCAATTCACATATAATAATTTCCTATTATGGCAGCTTTAGATAAATCTACAGTTTTAATGACAACATGCCCTCCTCCAGGTTTAGATTTTTCCATATAGTTATTGTTAAGAAGTGTCTGTCCACTTACTGATTGGCACAACCATTCAGGTCACTTAATGGATTGCTGATCTAAGTTCCTAAAACAAAACATACTTCAGGCTGTAGCTGTATTGAAGGCTATCCAAAGGAAATACCAGTCCCTCTGCCCATATGTTTTTCTCTCTGTTTGATTCTTCTAGAGTTCTTAAAGCTGTTGTCTATGGGACCACATATACAAGAATCCTATTCTGTTCTGTATTTCCAAGGTCCTTCATGTTCTAGATACCTTCCTTTTTTTTTTTTTTTTTTATAAGACTTTATTCATCACAAGTTCCATTCTCCCAGGACTTCTTGATGAGAAAAACTAACCTGGATTATTAGATATAAATAATGGGCTATGATGATGATGATGATGACCTAAGGTATTAATGCATCAGTATTTTAAAATTTAAGAATGAACCACAGTATTATTTAACTTACTTTTGAGACCTAAGTTCCCAGCACAGTGCCAGGCAAATAGTTAAGTCCTCAATTTTGAGCCCATAATAAGTATTCAACAGCTATTTGTTAAATTAACGAATAAGGATACTTATTTACATTCTAACAAGGAACTTCAAAGTTTTAACCCAAAGGGGTTTAAGATGATAATGTTATCAAAACTCAGAGCACACTTGTAGGAGTATTTGGGGATTAGGCTACTCCAGAAGGTATGCTGAATTCTGCATGATATTGGATGCCTGGACTACCAAAGGTAAGGCTAATAAAATCAATTTCACACAAATATATTTTATTATTAAATAATAATTATTTTTTACATTCATTTAGCAGGCAGTAAAATGTTCTAATTGATTTAAACCTAAACTTTGAGCCCACTTTCTTTAGTTTGGTTGAGTCCGATGATCAAAATTATAAATATAATTTATTTATTGATACTATGTTATAGGGGTTTCCCAGATGGTGCTAGTAGTAAAGAACCTGCCAGCCAATGCCAAGAGATGCAGGTTTAATCACTGAGTCAAGAAGATCCCTTGGAGGAGGACACGGCAACCCATTTCAGTATTCTTGCCTGGGAATTCCCGTGGACAGAGGAACCTGGCGGACTACAGTCCATAGAATCATAAAAAGTCAGACACAACTGAAGCGACTTAGCACATACTCACATGGTATGTTACAGATGCATAGTGAAGCTTCTAACCAATAGTAGACTTTTGAATATCCAAGTCAAGTCTACCAACCAACCACAGTTTCTTTATTTGAATAACTTTTTATAGCATGGCAAATTCTAAATTTTCTGATCTTTCATCTACATCATTTTTGCTTTTACTTGTTTAGAAGAGAGCCCCCAAATTTGACAATGTGACAGTACTCAGAATCAATTTTACTAGGTTAACATCCTATCATAGACTCATGGGTCTGAAATAACCCTGCAACAATCATAGTATTTCAGAGCTGGAAGGAAACACTAGAGATAATTTGGTCCAAACCCTTTAGTAGAAATAACAGATTTGACTTAATAAATCATCCAGAGTGACACAGCAAGTTTAGTTTAGAATATAGGCTCACTAATTCTTATTTCAGAAATTTTCTGTAGCATAATTGTTTATCCATAGTATTCATGATTAATTCATTCAAAACCCTTATTATTGAGCATCTATTATGTTTCAGACACTGCTAAAACCTTGGTGATGCAGGAACACAAGACAGTGCTAGGTTGATGATGCCCTATTGCACTGCCCCAGCTCTCAAGGTGCTCACAATCGAATCCATGTGACAGATGTCTAAACATATCACTCCCAGCAATATGAAAAGACAGAGCATTGCGGAACCACCTAGCAGGGCACCTAACTCAATCTGAGGTCAGAGAAAACACCTGAGCTGAGGCTTCTCTTCTAAGTTCCAGGGCTAACCTAAGAGACACATGGAATCATTGCTGAGAAGAACATCTGACTTACTGGTCATGTTTACCCCAAAGTCACACTAGTCCTCTTATGACTTTCTAGTGATCTTCTCCATAGGGTATTGACTATAACCAGCAGAAAAGACTGACTTAAAGAAAACCCCAAATATCTCAGAAAAAAGAATAGCACAGCTTTAAGAAAAATAGTATTCTACACTTTCAGAATGGATAAGAAGGAAAAGTAGGAAGGCCAACACCTCTAGCTTGGTGAGATGTGAAGCCAAAATAGGTCACATGTTCAATGTGTCGCTACTAGTGAATCACTCACAGGTATGACCAATTGTTGTAAGTCACCAGGCAAAACAAGCACTTTCACAAGAGCTAGTGTCCAAGAACTACATGTGTAGGATCAGGAAAAAGATGTATCTCTATGGTCAGCTGAAAGGAAGTACAGCTAAAGCAGAAAGGAGATCCAAAGGTTGGTGACTTGTTGCCAAGTTCAGGAAGCCATATATGTTCTCCAAGGTTTATTATATTCTAGAAACCACAGGATTGCCTTTTAATGTTTCTCAACAAAAAAATTCCTATCAGACCCCTGGGTTATTTCACTTTGGAGAGGAATATTTCTTGAATATTATGGTGGAAGTCAGAGGAAAACAGCATGTAATATTATTTGAATTTATGATTGGCTGGTTATTATAACATATCCAACAACTGAGTTGCACCTGCAGTTCAGTTCTATGCTTGGTCTTCATGAGGATTTCACTGACTGTCAGCATCTCCAGTTTTCATGTTATAACAGCAACCTTACTTGTATATAGGCCTATATAACAGTTTTTTAAGGGAATGTGGTGTGCTGCGATTCATGGGGTCGCAAAGAGTCAGACACGACTGAGCGACTGAACTGAACTGACTGAACTGAAAATGTTTCAAGGGGTCTTTTTAAAAATCAAATAAGCAGCTGCAAATGGGGAAATAACCATTCCAACCTTGTTTGGGAACCAGCTCTGATCACTCAGGGTATTCAGAAACTGCACAGGGAACTTATTTAGAACATCTCTGAATATACCACGAAAACCAGCCCTAAGCTAATTCATCTGATTGTACTCTTGGCAGCTCTTTTTGGATTGCTAACACTTTGCAGCTGTAAAAATAAAACAAAAACACCCTTGAAATAAGTTAGGTGCATATATGAAAAGCACAGCTGGGCTACTCCCTCAGATCATCTGTAGATATAGGATTCTGTTTTTAAATGCTATTTTGCAAAGGGGAAAGACCATGGCCATCTCTGAAGAAAAGCCAACATTGCAAAGATAATTCGTTCACAGTTCCTTTTTCTCTTTACCTTTTCTCTCCTGTATCTCTGGCACAATTTTACTGAGCTCCATAGAAACTGCTGTTAGAGACATCAGTTTCGGATAAGTCTACACAAAAATAAGTGAGATCAAGCAATTTTTGGAGGCTCAGAATAACAGAGAATCTGGATTATTTTGGGAATGAAAGTTCCTTATTTACTGTAGGGATTCTTTCATCTCAAATTCTTTGGATAATTGTTTATGTTCACATGGTCTTCATGGAAACACTTTTAGAAGTTATGGGGGTCAAATTCCTTTATTGACTTTTTAGTGTAGTGGAGTTAACATATCTTTCTAGAAAACTTTAAGTCCATCTTGCATCTAATGGTGGCTCAATTGGTAAAGAATCTGCCTACAATGCAGGAGATTCTGCGTTCAATCCGTGGGTCAGGAAAATCCCCTGGAGAAGGAAATGACAGCCCACTCCAATATTCTTGTCTGGAAAATTCCATGGACAGAGAAGACTCGTGGGCTATATTGTCCATGGGGTCACAAAAGTTGGACATAACTTAGTGACTAAGCCACCACCACTAATAACATTTAAAGAACCATAATTGGCAAAACTAATACAATTATGTAAAGTTTAAAAATAAAATAAAATTAAAAAAAAGAATGATAAAAAAAAAAGAATAGAAGTACCATATGATTCACCTGTCCCATTTTGGGATATTAATGAATATGAAAAATGAATATGAAAGAATATGTTTTCAAAGAATATGAAAACAGTAATCAAAAAAGATATTTGCACCCCCATGTTCATCTAGGCAGTATTTATGATATCAAGATATGGAAACAACTTAAATGCCCATTATGGGATGAATGGATAAAGGTGGTGTTGTATAGGTATATACATATTACCATAAAAAAGATGAAATTGTGCCGTTTGTCACAACATGGATGGACCTTGAGGGTATTATATCATGTGAAATAAATGGAGAAAAACAATTGCTGTATGATTTCACTCATATGTAGAATATGAAAAATAAACAACAACAACAACAAAAAAGAACCATACACTTGAATTTTTCTTATTTGCAATTTTCTTTAGTATATTGCACTTGACTGCTTTATCATGTCCGAACTTCAGAAAGCTCCCTAGGAAACCATCTACATTTCTTACACACAGCATCCTTGCCTAAGCTCATCACAAATGTGATCATGTCATTAAAATGCTTCCATAGTTCATCTTTATTTTTGTCATAAATCTTATAATTCACACTTGATTTTTCTTCCATTTCAGTCTTACCTCCTGCACTCTACTCCAAGAGTTTTATTCTCAGCCAACAATGGACACTTGTTTTTCTGCAACACTTCACATTAGCTCACACGTCTCTGCTCTGAAAATTTTTCCCTCCGTCTGGAATATGCTCTCCATTTCTGCCTGGGCTGCTCCATTTTTCCTTCTTGTTCACTATGACCTTTCGTTTGAAGTCTTCTTTAACCTCCCCAGGGCAGTGCTACATGTCTTTTTATCTGCTCTTCTTGAGGATACTGTGAATTACTTCAATATAGGACTGATCATATTGCCTTTCAATGAGACAGAACACTCCCTCGGGCCAGAGCCTTGCCTTTTCATTCCTGTACTCAGAAGTGATATAGAGGCATTGGCCAATTAGGACACTAGCCACACATGCCTCGTTCATCTGCACTGGGCCATGCTGACTGAGTGCGGCCTTCTTGTACCACCAGCACCAGCAGCTACCACAGACCCACTTACCATTTACTGAGCAAACAGAGATTCAATGGATGAAAGAATATATGAATGGACGGATGAGTCAACTGTTGTTTTTTAATTCAAGTTCATGGAATAACTTACTAACTTGTCTATTGGTGACAAAGGATGCTTTTCTAATTTTGAAATATTATCTCACATTTATCAGTCACTCACCATAGAAACCTGGAAATAAAGTTTCCAGATGTTTTATTCAGATCTTATTTAAAGTGTAACTTTCTAAGCTACAGGTAAATCTAATTTATATGTGAGTAGATTCTTTGAATTATGGTTTATTCACAATAAGCCATGTTTTAAAAGTTCTTATTAAGAATAAGCACCTACTATAAGTCAATTAAGTGCTCACAGTGTGGCTTCATTATATGGCTTGAAGTGTTGTGAATTCCCAGAGCACTAGACACATCCAGATTTAAATGTAAGCACAAAAAACTAAAAAAGCACATTACATAGTTAAATATAAAAGCTTTTGAGATCATGCTCCAAGTTATCTCTTACATGGGTACAGTCCTTTAGACTCTCCAAAGTGCCTTCTTATGCATTTTATAAAACTACAGAAGCTTGTACCATCCCCTTTTCAGATGAGAAAATAGGTACCAATAGATCAATGCTTTGACCAGTGAGATGCAACTTGATAATGACCCAAGTTGATAGACCCAGATCCATAGCTGCCTGGATCAAACTTGGATTCATGTCTTCTGTCTGTTATCTTCTTGGCTACACTTCTCTGCAGTTGTACCTGTGTTTTCCATAGGGTTAATTAAGCACACAATCAACAGATGTGTTTCCTTTCTTTGCTCCTGTTTAATATATTTAATTCCTTCATTAAAAAACTGAGCCCAGCATTACAAGATGAATGGCCTGTGTCTCCGAGGCATTAAAAATTACATTATTATAATATTATTAGTCTCTTGATTATGTGAGCCCATTTCTTTTGAGAATAAATTTACAATGTTTTAATTGTCACCATGGTATGTGGTAGCTAGTGACATAGCTGTAAGCAGATGTTAGTAGAAATTTCAATGGCAGTACCAGGTGATGACAAGCATATCACAATATAAGAAACACTGAAATAAATTTTGTACATCCTAAATTGTCTGGCTAGATCAGAAAATGCAGCAAAGCAGGATATTTCTTATAATATGCTTTCTAACACCTTGTCCAAGAAAGACATGGTTATCAGTTTCCCTGAAGCTTAAGTCACAGCTTGAACATATTCAGTAAGAAGAGGGCTTTTTTTTCTTTTTTCTTTTCAGGATTGTTGGTTAAATGTCCCTTTTCTCAATTTTATCCCATGAGCTCTAGTAGATCTTCTTGATACCAGGGAAATTATTTCCCCTCTTCCTCTGGGTTTATATTGTCTGCATGGTTGTTAAAGGTGTATCTGTGTTTTCTTCGTCTTTAAATAATTAAGTTTTCAAAACGTTTTATTTGCTAAGATTTTGCTATACATCAAAATAGTGTTATGCACTGACACCAAATAATAATTTTAATAGATTTTATGACAACTAGAAAATCCCGAAAAGGTTATTTGTTATTAAGTGCAATAAAAAATGACTTCTTTATTAGATCATTAAAGTTTGCCTGACCCAAGCCTATTCATTACTGTTTTAAACAATCATCTTCTCATATATTATGATAAGTGTCAATAGCCTTGTGCTCATTCCACACCCCTATCAACAGACCAGTGGATCCTATACAGATAATTGGTTCAACTCTACAAGATATCCCTGCCAAGCTGTTGGTTTTCTTTTCTAAAGTTGATATAACTCATGGTTACTACTAGGCCTTGATTTGAAATTTTAACTTATAAATAAATAAAGCTATAAAATACCTGGGGCTCTCCTAGTCCTCAACTTGCCTGATCTGCTCCTGGGTCTTCTGGGAATTCGAGAGGAAGTTGAGACACATGGCAAAAGTTTCTAATCCCATTGTGACAACTCTCAGGCTCTTCATACTTTCCTTCTGGTAAATATTTATAGGCCAGTCACTGTGTCAGATGTGAGGAACATATTATGAGCCTATGCATTCACTGTTCCCAGGTTACTCAGGAGCAAATGGAAGAAACCATGGTATTCAGATAATCATACTAAAAACTTTACACCTGCAGCAGATGCTTCCAAGGAGAGAAATATGATTTGATGAAAGTATATAACAGATTTGATCTAAACAGGAAGTAACTGACAATGAATTTTAGTCACTCTACTATAGAAAGATGAGGAGGGATAAGAAGATTGGCATAAAGGGCTGAGGGTTCAGGACAAGTGGGAAAATATGAGGCAATATAGAGAGAAACATGGAAGAACAGAATAAAAAATAAAGAGCAGGAAGAAAAGACAGGTGGGGATTAGACACACGAAGCCAAGTACAGTTGCTAGAACTTCTCACAATGGACTTCACCATCTAGATCTTCACACCATCTGGGTTTCGTGGTGGTGAGGAGACAGGAACAGGGTAAGATTCATAAAAGAGAAGGGGCCAGAGCAGAGATGAATATGTAGAAAAATGAGAATCAGGAGGGGTCTGGATTAAAAGAAGAAGTTGCAGTTCGGACTATTGACTGTATTCAGAATGTTCTGGGTCTTGAGCAGTCAGAAGATAGATGATTCTATCAAATTACTAGAATTTTTGAGAAAACATCTCGTCATGTTTATCTTTTTACCTATCCGATCACATCTCCTCTGGCTCCCTATGTGGGCCCCAGTTTTGTATGTGCCCTCAAGCTTTGGTTGTCCATCCTGGCTTCTTCCTGAATCACCCCCCTGAAAAGTACTTTCCATGACCACATCCATATCACTGACTTCCAAACCTACTGCTCTCCTGTACTACTACAGTTTCATATTTTAAATTTGGATAATCTGTCAGCAACTCTAACTCCATACATCTAAATATAAACTTTAAACACACTCCCCTCTCTACAGGATCTCCAGCCAGCATCCTTAGTTCTGTTAATGGCCCTGTATTGTCCCAGACACAAAGGTAGAAACCTTGAGGCATGATTTGGCCATCCTTGACGACTTGCATCCTTGTGCCTTCATAGCCAGTTTATCACCAAGTCCCGTGACTTTGAGATGACACTCAAGTTCACTCCATTTTCTTAGTCAACATTCTGGCCCAGGCCAACAAGCTTTCAAGATTGACACATGGCACAGCCTTTGGTCTGTTCTCCTAGGCTCTGGGACTTCTGTCTCATCAATATATTCTAAAAACACCTGTTTAATATTCCATAAATTAAATTTTAAACATGACTTTCTCCTTTTTAAGAACTTACAATGGCTCCCAATACCTTAAGGTATCTACTCTAAATGGTTTGCCTAGCCTAGTTAAACAATCTCCCCACTGCCTCCCTCTGATGCTCGACTAATTTCTACCTTCTGTCTTGTACTTTGATTTGCCATGTTTCCTGACCTGAGAATATCTTTCCCTATCCTCTTAACCCACACGGACTGGATGTTTTCTTTAGGTGTACTTTATTGTTTTACAATCTGTTTAAATCCATCCTTACTAGCCATGATATATTTGTCAAGCTTTATTTGGTATTATTTGAGTTATGAAAATAAGAATGTTTGCTTTTGTCCTTTTTAAATATAAAATAAGTTCATATTTATTGTGATTTTCTAAATTATGAACCACCTCCAAGTGATTATGATGACTAGCCTTCCCTGTCACAGGCTCTACACATAAAAGATGCTTCTTACACAAATTGATCCTTTGTGACTTTTGTATCTAAATGCTTATAGATGCATCACTGTGATGTTTCCTTAATTAAATGCTTTCATGCACTGTTATTTAAATGTAACATGAAGATTCTTTAACTTAGACAATTTACAGTGGCTTTTTTACTTTTACTCTTTATAAGCAATAAAGACATCTGATAATGAAATCAAAATGGTTCCAAAGAATTTTCTATTTTGATCTGGGGAATATAAAGTGGATACAGAGTATTAGAAAAAGTAAATACAAGTAGATACTTTATAAGATAAAGCAATAGGAAGTTTTAAAAAGCATTCAGTGCTTGTAAATGGGGAGATAATTTCCTAAGTGTTCAGAGATGGCTCATCTGAGCCCAGTAACTTTCTTGGTTTTTCCACCTTGCCAGGTTTTTCCACTTAGCCAGGTTTTCCCATGACTTCTGCTTTGTAGAATAATACAGTCATTGGAAATTGTGGATTTTATTGTTAGAAACCTAAATCCATTCTGGCTGGATTAAACAGATGTTAAATAGCTGATTGTTCTTTTGATAGTCATAATTAATATTTATCCTAGAAATACATCCTGGGGCCAATAATGAGATGTACCCTCTATGTGAAGAAATGGACATCATTACTGATTTTTGTTCACATCCAGTAATTCTTCCAAATTGTCCCTCAGTGAGGCCATGTCATTTGGTCCAAGCTGGAAGTCAACTGTACAGTCTGACAACTGTGACTGAGCTTGTATTGGCTAAGACAGTCAGAAGAGCCTACCCACAAGTGAATCCTGCACAAACCTGCACTGTGCCCCCTTCAGAAATAACATACCATTCCTCTTGGCCCTCACAGAACTTTGCACATCCTGTAAAAGGCTCCTCAAAGTCAAGGATAATATCTTCTTTATTTCTATATTCAACAAACCCACCACAACACCATATTCCTAGGAGGTTCTAGATAACTATTTCTTCCATGGAACTGAACACAGATGAACAACTTTATCAATCTTAGACATCAGCATTTTACGTAGCCATGCCATTCTCAATAATGGATTAATCTTTCCAAAACATAGTTGAAAATTTTTTCATAGTTCCCAACCAAATAAAATCTAAATACTCTAATAAGACATTCAAGATTCTTCATGGCCTGAACCTAATCCAAACTTTCCTGCCTCACTGTCCAATTCTCTTCATGAAGACAACACAGCTAACAAACTACCTTCTGCTCCCTGTATCCAACCCAATTTTTCTGTTTTTTCCTTCCCTGAATATTTTAGCCTTCACGTATCTACATTCAATTCCCCTTCTAAATGTCCCCTTCATGAGGTTTATACCATATCCTTTCCTCTCTATCCACATTCCTTAACCTCTAGTAGCTAAAAAATTAATTGTTCTTTTTCAATAACTCCCATACTATTCAATCTATGTTGAATAGAAGACTATTAATGTCTTCTTTTTTTAAAAAAAAGTTTATGTTACATCCTACCTCATATAAGAGTGGTGGTCATAGTAATCTTAATTCCCTTTACTGTAGTGGCCTAACTGCCTTTTTGTTTACTTCCCTAAGGAATCTAGCATTTAGGCATGCTGCTGCTGCTGCTGCTAAGTCACCTTAGTCATGTCCGACTCTGTGCGACCCTGTAGACAGTAGCCCATCAGGCTCCCCATCCCTGGGATTCCCAGGCAAGAACACTGGAGTGGGTTGCCATTTCCTTTCCAATGCATGAAGTGAAAAGTGAAAGTGAAGTCACTCAGTCGTGTCCGACTCTTAGCAACCCCATGGACTGCAGCCTCCCAGGCTCCTCCGTCCATGGGGTTTTCCAGGCAAGAGTATTGGAGTGGGGTGCCATTGCCTTCTCTGGGTATTTATGCATAGTAGGTGCTTAAAAAGCATTTGCTGAATTTTAATAGAATTGTTTCTCAGAATCATCTAGATTCTCTGCTCATTATAGAGATAAGGACTAGGGGTTGTTTACTCTAGTAGTTAATAGCATAAACCCTGCAGCAAAGTGACTCCGTTCATATCTCATCTCTGCTTCTTCCTAGCCAGTGATCTTGAGCAAGTTCCTTGACCTCTGTCTGCCTCCATGTTTTTATCTGAAGAATGTGGTAAAACTCATAACTACTGCACAGGGTTTAGAATTTAATGAGTAATATATAAAGAACCTAAAACAGTATCGAACCTGGGTCTCCCACATTGCAGGTAGATTCTTTACCATCTGAGTCACCAGGGAAGCCCTCTCTTTTCACTTCACTTTCATATAAAGAACCTAACACAGTAGTCCTTGGTACTATATGAGTATTATACACACATTAGCTCAAATCCTCAGAGGAGTTTTCTCAGGTTCCATTACTAATTTTCTGAAAGGCTGTTCCCCTTCATCTGGCTGACTTCCTGTCACATTTTTTCCTCTCATTCCTCTCAGTTGTGAGACACTGAAGAATATGGTGTGGAATGATTTTCCCCCTTAGGTGTTCTATTCCGTAACAAGTTTATTTCCAGCTTAATATTACAAATAGCTACATTTACATTTATTATGCATAAGCTAATGTCCACATATAGAACCAAGTGGTAGATCTATAATATGCAAATGGGTTTTTTTTATTGGTATGGCCAGGAGAGGTACGGAAGACCCAGTACTGTGGTAGAAACGATAATGTAAAAGGAATTGTGTATGTGTGTGCAGGTAAGGGGCGGGGTGTGATAGGGGAAAAATTCAGGCTGAGTGAAAAAATATTTCCACATGGGGAACTTCTTCAAGAATCAGAAATTTCAGAAGTGTTACATGGTTTCTTCAACAGTGGATACTGTCAGCCCAAACTACTTGTTTGTCACAGTCCACACAGGAACATATAATTAGTATATTTACATTAGTAACTATTCTATTTCTTTTCAATGAAAACTAAATTACTAGGCCACTTTAGCATTTAGCTTTAAGGAATAGTTGTTGGCTTAGGTGCATTTTTGATAGTGGGCACACAGATGGGCACATACTTAGCATTTTCCAACATTTTTCTCTCTGCACTGTTCCTTCTCCTGGTGATAAGCACCCCTGATAATCTCTGCCCACAGATAACTAGATAACTTTGGATCGATTTCATATGTGATGATTTAATGTCAAATATTCAATACATACTGCTATGTCTTTGTACCTTAGTTAAAGCTAACGTCTCAGTAACATTTTCCAGTAAAGGTTTTAAAAACACTTATATTCTTTGCAAATCTGACACAATTCTGCCATTTTGAATTTTAAGTTTTTTATCCAATTACAGTGATCAAGGAATATTCAGTCTGAGAATCACAAGCCTATGTAACATCCCAATTTTGGCTTCTATGTTAAGTTCAATAAACAATTTCCATCCATCCCCCATCCATTTAAGAAGTCAAAGAACTTCTCTATGCACATGCTTTTTCCAATGGGCTCCCTGTCCTCTCACGAATAAAACATAATGGAAGGATGTGGGCAAAGTCAAGGGGTGTCGCTTTGGTAGCACTCACAGCCCTCATCCCCCAGGAAGCCATCCTCCCCTTATAGTCCATCTCAGCTCAGTGAGCTGTCAGTTCTCTGTGTTGTCACTTCCTGTACTTCCTACAAACCCAACAGAGAGCAAATCTACAGACTTTATTTTGCGCTTTAAAGAAAATGACCTAAGGAAAACTCTCTGCTGACTACTCTACCCTCTGTATCTCCAAAGGTGAAATAGCCATAAATAGTATTATTAATTTAATAAAGTCCACAATATGCTTTACAAATAAATCCTGTGTTCAATTTACTGTCATCTGTGTTTTCAGGATTTCTAGGAGAAATATTTTAAAGGTCATGTTAACAATTTTCAGAAGACACTACAGCTCTCTGTTGCCTTGAAATACTTTTTTATTGGGTTTATTGGCTTATATCTACATCTACTGAAGTAGATTCGAGTTTCCTTTTTTGTAAATTTTCAACCAAGTGATCATTGTAATTTCTTACCATCTACAGTTCTATCATGCAGATAGGAAAAGAAAATACAACCTTATCGCAGGAATAAACAAGTTTTGATACAAAGTGAAAGTGAAATTATTAGTCTCTCAGACATGTCCAACTCTTTGCGACCCCATGGACTGCAGCCTGCTAGCTTCCTCTGTCCATGGGATTCTCCAGGCAAGAACACTGGAGTGGGTTACCATTCCTTCTCCAGGTGGTCTTCCTGACTCAGGGATCAAACCGGGGTTTCTTGCATTGTAGGGCTTCTCAATCTTATCATAGTCATCTGTGGGTTACCAGTGGTAGGTAATACATAAAATATTAGTGGCATCTGAGGACATTTTTTTCTATTTTACTTGTGAATGTGACATACAAGATGGGCCTATTCCTCCTCAGGCTTAGCAATCTCATCCTTATCATCATCATAGGTATCTTCAAGCAATTGTTATTAAAGGATCAAAATGGAATGTCATTGTGCTGAATGATACACACTTCACTTTATACCCATGCCAACTGAAATAAGCAATGAGAACACTGAAATGTATATATAGTAAACTTATCTGCTATCCAGAACTACTGAGATTTGAAATGTTCGGCTTAATAGAAGATTAGAGTGAAATCAAGATATTGAGTCAATTTGTCAGGCATAGTCAACTTCCCCTTCTTGTTTAACTGGCCACAGATAATAGCCTTGAAGGGCACATCTCCACAGGATCTCTACCAGCCCCTGCTGATTAGGCCAGGAGTGGACAAGAGACTCAGGAAGACTCAATCCACTCACTCACCAGCCACCAATTAAACATTCCCTCCTAAGAATTTTACCTGAGAGAACCAGAATAACAAGGTAGGGTGAAACTCTGACATTTGATAAAGGTTTGGGGTCAGAATCAGTGCCAAAATGACTCAAAGCTTCAAAACCCAAAGTGATAAGAGCCTTGGGGAAAAGTCAGTGTGCAGTGATAAGAAAAGAGCCAGCGTACAACACAGGTGAACAATAGTGCAAACCCAGAGAAAGAGGGGCAAGACAGTCAGATTGCACGAAACTGGATTTTATGAGACTTTACTGTAGACTTTGAATTAATGCTTTTATTCACTGCCATTTTTTTCCAGGAGTAAGTTTTTTGAAAAGCTGTTATCCTGTTCCCATCTAGCCTCATCAATCCCTGTTCTAATAAACATCCAGAGAGGAAAAAGTGAAAATGAAAGTCACTCAGTTGTGTCTGACTCTTTGTGACCCCATGGACTCTACAGTCCATGGAATTCTCCTGGCCAGAATACTGTAGTGGGTAGCCGTTCCCTTCTCCAAGGTACCTTCCCAACCCAGGGATCGAACCCAGGTCTCCCGCATTGCGGGTGGATTCTTTACCAGCTGAGCCACAAGGGAAGCCCAAGAATACTGGAGTGGGTAGGCTATCCCTTCTCCGGCTCAACTGTTGATTCACTTGGCAATAAGGAAGTGCCTTATAATCCATACACATATATGCTTATGTCCTTTAGCCTGAGAATATATGCAGTGGTACAGAATGCTGCTAAAATAGCATCTTCTGAATTGTAGCTCCTTTATACTACCTGATAATTCTGGTCAAAACTATGTTACAGAGTTCAGTGTGTGTGGCCATATAATGAGAGCCCAAATATAATTTGTCTATGCGTATGGAGGCAAGGAGCAGAAGTGAAGTTATCATGAAGATTTCCTGTTGGAATCCTAGTTTTCTGTACACTTCAAATCACAATCTTAAGCCCAGGCATATATTTTGCACATATAATTGTAAAGTGTCTGTTTGTTACATGGGTATTTATAGCAAACTGACAATACATAGCTTCCTTCACCAGACTCTATTTTGGTAGGAAACTTTTCACACACACATAAACAGTACACATCTTTGACCTTATTTTCACGTAGATTTTGTTTTGGTTGTATAAAGGCAAACTGGATAGACTGTCATGATTCATTTTGGCTTACTTTTAACTTTTTGTATAAGTTTGTTGTTATATATAAATATATGAAGTAAAATAATTATATCAATAGTAATGTACAATTTGGCTTCTCTGATAGCTCAGTTGGTAAAGGATCCGCCTGCAATTTAGGAGACCCCAGTTCAATTCCTGGGTGGAGAAGATCCACTGGATAAGGGATGGGTTATCCACTCCAGTAATCTTGGGCTTCCCTTGTGGCTCAGTTGGAAAAGAATCCACCTGCAATGTGGGGGACCTGGGTTCGATCCCTGGGTTGGGAAGGTACCCTGGAGAAGGGAAAGGCTACCCACCCCAGTATTCTGGCCTGGAGAATTCCATGGACTGTATGGTCCACGGGGTCACAAAGAGTTGGACATGACTGAGCGACTTGCACTTTCACTTTTAATGTACAATTATTGAATATTTACCTTGGCCAGATAGTGTGCTAAGTTTCTATCTTGAATTATTTAATTGAACTTGTAAACAATCATATGGAATAAGCATCATTCATTAATCACATCTTGTAGTTAAGGAAACCAAGGCTATGGGAAGTTTTATAACATCCTCCAGAATCATCCAGCTAATGAGCAGCAGTGGCAAGATTCAACCAAATTGCCTGTCTTCCAGCTTTACCATCAGCACTACTGAGTTGCTTCTCTCTAGATAGACCCTGTAAAGGAAGATGATTTAAGCCTAAATTTTTATTTTGGGAAAATGGATCTTAAAAACATTACTCTGATGTGTAACATTTAGAAATGCCCTTAAGTACATACACTGCATTCAAAATCCATCCAAGTTCTCTTTAGATGTCTTGTGATCTTAATTGTATAAACTAATAATCTAACTATGTCAAAAAAATAATCCTAGATGATATTTTTAAAGGAGCAGAAGGAGTTTGAGTTTAGTTGTACATTATATATAACAACAGGTTTTCATACAAATGGCCCAAGTTTAGGAGATCATTGGCTAATTATGAAGTGCCTAATTTTGTGGTTTTAAATTAGGGCATTTGGGCATTCAGAATGAAACATGTTAATGCATCTGTTCAAGTCTCTTTAGATCACTCAGAAGTTAGATGTTCTATCTAAAGGAATTTTTCATGACAGGTAAGAATGTGGGAAAGATTTTAAAAATATAAAGTTCTACTTTTCCTTACAGAGATTCTGTCGAACTGGAATTGCCCTTCTGGTGTGTATGCTGTCACAGTAAACAGCTTTACCCGTTTTTCCGTGAAATTCAGGGCCTGAGAGACTCAACCAAGGAGCATTTTCTTGGTCCAAAAGTGAGGGAAGACATCAAGATATGCAATCCCTTTGCTTCTGTCCTGACAGCCTAGCAGGGCTATGGAAACCATCTCCTCCTCCCTCCGGAGCTTCGTAAGCTAGCAATCGATTCACCACTTGTAGTGGGAGCTGCATTTCAGACAGACTATCATCCAAAGAATGAAGACAAAATATGTGAGGCTTTAAATATCTTCCTGGATCACGGTCTTCCAAACTCGCAGCAAATTGATAGAACAATGACCCCTTCATATGAAATAACAAAGATTAAGAAAAACGTAGGCTTTGAAGAAATAAATGTGCTATTCTTCCCCAAACCATACCATTCCCAAAAGGCTTATATACCAATAAAAATCTCTTTCCAAATGAGGCAACTGAAGACATCCTTAAAGACGAAGAAAATAAGTTAAGAAAAGGAAAACAATATGCCTCAAAGGAAGGCAGATTTTTCTTAGTGTTAGAGACTTGGGGCTAAAACAGGAAAAGACCCTGAAGAATAGAAAACACTTTTCTGAATGCAAATGAGTTAGCCTTCTGAAAGAGATGGGCATACCAGACCACGTGACCTGCCTCTTGAGAAACCTGTATGCAGGTCAGGAAGCAACAGTTAGAACTGGACGTGGAACAACAGACTGGTTCCAAATAGAAAAAGGAGTACGTCAAGGCTATATATTGTCACCCTGCTTATTTAACTTATATGCAGAGTACATTATGAGAAACTCTGGGCTGGAGGAAGCACAAGCTGGAATCAAGATTGCAGGGGGAAATATCAATAACCTCAGATATGCAGATGACACCACCCTTATGGCAGAAAGTGAAGAAGAACTAAAGAGCCTCTTGATGAAAGTGAAAGTGGAGAGTGAAAAAGTTGGCTTAAAGCTCAACATTCATAAAAGTAAGATCATGGCATCTGGTCCCATCACTTCATGGCAAATGGATGGGGAAACAGTGGAAACAGTGGCTGACTTTATTTTTGGGGGGCTCCAAAATCACTGCAGATGGTGACTGCAGCCATGCAATTAAAAGACGCTTACTCCTTGGAAGGAAAGTTATGACCAACGTAGACAGCATATTAAAAAGCAGAGACATTACTTTGTCGACAAAGGTCAGTCTAGTCAAGGCTATGGTTTTTTCAGTGGTCATGTATGAATGTGAGAGTTGGACTGTGAAGAAAGCTGAGTACCGAAGAATTGATGCTTTTGAACTGTGGTGTTAGAGAAGACTCTTGAGAGTCCCTTGGACTGCAAGGAGATCCAACCAGTCCATCCTAAAGGAGATCAGTCCTGGGTGTTCATTGGAAGCACTGATGTTGAAGCTGAAACTCCAATACTTTGGCCACCTCATGCAAAGAGCTGACTCATTTGAAAAGATCCTGATGCTGGGAAAGATTGAGGGCAGGAGGAGAAGGGGACAACAGAGGATGAGATGGTTGGATGGCATCACCGACACGATGGACATGGGTTTGGGTGGACTCTGGAAGTTGGTGATGGACAGGAAGGCCTGGTGTGCTGAAGTTCTTGGGGTCATGAGGAGTCGGACACAACTGAGCAACTGAACTGAACTGAAGTAGATAACAGGCTATTTTGAAGGCTATATTCTCCTGTCCTCCCACCTCCAAGCCTTCCCTACCAGCTCAAGTCTTATTACTCAATATCTCCTTTTCCTTATTGCATAACATAGAGTTATTAGCTGGGCACATAGACATCTAGGATAGACTATCTTTCCCAGCTTCCCTTGCAGCTAGATATTGCCCAGGTCTGGCCAATGGGATAAGAGAGGAAAATATACCTCAAATTTTTGTATTGTAACCTTACAGGAGAGATCTTTCCCATCCTCCATCCTGTTACATAGTGGTCAGCCTTTTTGGACTATGCATATTAAAAATGCCCTCTCTATAGGAAAATATTCCTCATCCCACAATTATTGTTGATGCCTAAAATAAAATGTCTCCTAAAATGCTGTCCAACTGAGAGGGATGGAGGGGAATAAAATGATAAAGGTAATACAGTTAAATGGTTCTACAGAGAAGCTTTTCTAGTTTCCAGCATTTTCCAAGTTGAGCTCTTCTTCCTTGAGTCTGAGGACTGTTCTCTAAGTTAAGGACTTAAGAGAAGGACTGGACAGTCTAACCTTAGGAGGCATGGAGGGACGAGAAAGATTTAGATCTGTTGGACTTTCCTCTTGAGAATTCTCTCCTTAGTTATTACCTAAGTAAAAACAAAAGTAAAAATACATGGGAATTGATTATTCCTCTGATTCTGTAAACAGTGAAACAGTGTGGAGAGAGCTGAAGATGCACTGCTCTTACTCAGTTAAAATGAATGCAGTGTCCACATTAAAGTTTAAAACAGAGACTCAGGATTACATCAACCAGGTGCCTTCCACTTTCCTCAGCTTTGTTCTGGGTGCAATCAAGCATGAGAGGTTGAAATGCTGATCCTCCCACCCAGAGCCTAGCCAGCAATAAAATGATACTACCTTTTGTCTGCTAGGAAACAGTTACTCACACAGCATAGGAACTTTTACTGTTGAAGGAATACTCAAAACGAGGTCTTAAAAAAATAATAATAAAGAATTGAGCTTTACTACACTGACATGCAATCTATTGAAATCTGCAGGGGTTTTCCTACCTGCTGGGGGTTACGGGGTGTGAAAAAACAGCTGTTAGCAGTTTCAACAGTGGATTATTTTACAGAAATTTTCATGAAATAAATCCACATGCATTTTCCAGTATTTTTTCCCCTCCTTCAGGAAGCATCTAAAGAGGAATATAAATTTAGTTTCTTTCTTTTTTTCTCCCACTGTTCAGAATGCCCTAAAGGGAACAAATGTAGTGGGGAAATAAAGTAAGGCTATGAATTTTATAAGATTGGCATACAAAATTGCCTTCCTCATTCTGTGCTGTGAACTCAATAAAACACTTTATTTTCTCTAGGAAAAGAAATCCAACATAAAAACACACCTACACAAGAACACCTTTCATCAATTACTTTCACAGAAAACCTTTGCGACGTTGGTTTTCTTGTTCTCCTTTGGAACCAGATCTGTGACAAACTCCAGAACAATCTACATGTGGTATCACAAATTTTGTTGGCATTTCCATACAATTATTGGTCAGAGTACTCTTTTGCCACAATATGTACCCAAGATATACATACTTAATTTTTTGGCCATGCTTAGCAATTGTGAGATTTAGTTCCTTGACCAGGGATTGAACTTGGGGCCACAGCAGTGAAAGTGCAGAGTCCTAACTACTGGACTACCAGGGAAATCTCCATACATTTTAAAAACACTTGGATAATATAAACAAAACATGTATTCTTTTCAAAATTTTCTCTTAGAAAACGTATATATTTACTGTGTCACCTGCCAGTTTGAAAATTGGAGCATCACTCTTGGGGTAGTGGACTCTTTTGGCTGTTTCTGCCTTTTTATTAGAAACGCACAATCCTTGCTGTTCAAGCCCAGTTTGCACCCACTCAATCTGACAGGACTTGAAAGAACTTGGGAAACATCCCTCTCTTGGGGATAATTCCTGCCAGAAGCTAGTTAGAAGCAAAGTCCTGAGACACTGAGTAAATGAAGGACGGTCCAGTTAAGAATCACTAGTTCCATTTGGTGCCAAACACACACTTATTGTTTGCTTGTCGCAAGTTGTAGCCAACTCTTTTGCAACCCCACGGACTGTAGCTCACCGGGCTCCTCTGTCCATGGGATATCCCAGGCGAGAATACTGGAGCATGTTGCCATTTCCTTCTCCAGGAGATCTTCTCAACCCAGGGATCAAACTCGCGTCCCCTGCATTGGCAGGCAGACTCTTTACCACAGAGCCACCAGGGAAGCAAAAACCCAAACCACAAACAAAGAACAATTCTAGCAGCCCAGGACAGCTAGTTGCCCACTGCCATAATGATGATTCTATCTCCTGATTACAGGCTTAAAATTAAAAGTTTCATCACAGTCTAATAGGCATTGCTGAATATTGGCCATGTCTCCAAAGGCCAAAGCTAGACGCTTTGATCTGAATAAGGATGGTCCTTGAGGAGGATTATTAATAACATTCAGGTCCCCAGTAGTGCTTCTCTAGCTGCAGCCTATCTGTAAACCAGTCTTTTATGAATAGATAGATGTTCACTTACATGGACCATTTTTAGCGATGCCGCTCTGGGCGACCAGTCCTCAATAAGTTCTCCCATTCAGTGTTCTTTCTCTGTTATCTTACAGAGATTGAGAGAAAGATTAGAGGTCTTTTTTTCAAGTTTCCTAATAAAAGGCAAACTGTTTTAAGAAAAGTGGCCAATAGGCCTTTAGTAGTTCATAATAAGGACAAAGGATGTGGCAGTCGGTTGAGGGCACAGTCCTGTAGGAATGGGCTGCCAGGTGGTAGCAGGGAGGGAAGCAACAAGAATGAAAAAAAAAAAAAAATTTAAGGTACAGACACTGGAGGTAAAAAGATGCCAAATAATGACTCCGGAGAAGAGCCTAACGTGTAGTTTGAAAGCACAAAATTTCATTTCTTACTGCATTGCTTGCTGAAATTCTACAACTCAACGAAGAAAGGAAGTGGAAGTGTGAGTCGCTCAGTTGTGTCTGACTAAAATGCGAGTGTTCTTTGGCTTTTCCTCCCCATAAATGCAGAGAGCTTCTATAGGAGGGGGCCTGCCTCTTCCCCTCTTTCACATCACTGGACTGCTTTGTTGTTGTTTGTCTTTTATCCAAAAGTCTACAAATAATAAATGCTGGAGAGGGTGTGGAGAAAAGGGAACCCTCTTACACTGTTGGTGGGAATGCAAACTAGTACAGCCACTATGGAGAACAGTGTGGAGATTCCTTAAAAAACTGGAAATAGAACTGCCTTATGATCCAGCAATCCCACTGCTAGGCATACACACTGAGGAAACCAGAAGGGAAAGAGACACGTGTACCCCAATGTTCATCGCAGCACTGTTTATAATAGCCAGGACATGGAAGCAACCTAGATGTCCAATGAATGGATAAGAAAGCTGTGGTACATATACACAATGGAGTATTACTCAGCCATTAAAAAGAATACATTTGAATCAGTTCTAATGAGGTGGATGAAACTGGAGCCTATTATACAGAGTGAAGTAAGCCAGAAGGAAAAACACCAATACAGTATACTAACACATATATATGGAATTTAGAAAGATGGTAACGATAACCCTGTATATGAGACAGCAAAAGAGACACTGATGTATAGAACAGGCTTATGGACTCTGTGGGAGAGGGAGAGGGTGGGAAGATTTGGGAGAATGGCATTGAAACATGTGAAATGTCATGTATGAAACGAGATGCCAGTCCAGGTTCAATGCACGATGCTGGATGCTTGGGGCTGGTGCACTGGGATGACCCAGAGGGATGGTATGGGGAGGGAGGAGGGAGGAGGGTTCAGGATGGGGAACACATGAGAAATAAAGGAATAAAAAATTTAAAAAATAAAAAAAAATAAAAAATAAAGACTATTTTAAATGGCTGTAAGAATAAATGGCCTAGGAAGCTGCATATCTGATTTCAGAGACCCTGGTGATGCTCTTTTGCCTTCACTCCCCTGTTGGCAGCTGAAATTGTACAGACAGAATTACAGGATATTTCAGTGGGGTCAGATGTCTGACAGCATATTAAATCAAGCTCCAGCCAATTCCAGGCCTTTCCTTAAGCTCCTCAAGCAGATGAGTCATAGAGAGCAATTATTTTGGAAGTGAGGCTCCCTGTTAAAATGATAATACTTATTTTCAACTTCTGACCCCTCTTTTTAGATGAGTTTTTAAAATCCAGTCTGAAAAGCAAGCACTGATAAAAGAGAAAGGGGAGAGGGTGGAGAGACTGACAGAGTAAGAAAGTGGAAGGGCTACTTACTCATTTCGCAGAATAATTTGCAAAGTCCAAGAAGCTCAGAAGACTTTCTTTAGGTAACCAACTAAGTAGCCAACATCCCTCTCTGGCTTGACCTTAAATCTCTAGGTCTCATTTATGAAGCAGTTGTTTGCAAAAACATGAGGACTACAGTTAGGTTTACATAAAAGGCCCATGGTGTAAGGGCTGCGTTTAGGCTGTGCTCAGGCAAGTATAAATCCCTTATTTCTGCTCCCTTAGAGGCAATCATTTCTCATCTTCTCTATATCTTTAAATCATCTATTCTCATTGATCCATATCACCTAAGGGAGGGGAAGGACAGAGACTGAATTAGTGGCCGGAGGCAAAGCCACATGGCAGAATGACAGGTGAAGACACTGTTGTGGGCAGGAGAGAGACACTGTGATCAGGAAAAGAGAGAAGCAACAGGGAGCCCACTTCTTCCATAGGCAGCCCCCCTCTGCAAAGAGAACAGCTTGGAGAGATGCTCAAGTCACCACGACTGTTATGAAAATTCGGTCCATTAACATTGTCACGAGCAGATACTTTGTCATCTCATTATTATGCTCATTTCTACCTGGTTCCTGCTAGACACACATGACTTCTGCTATGGACTGCACGTTTGTGTTCCCCAAAAGTCATCTTAGCAACCCTAACACCAATGGGATGATATAAGGAAGTGGGAAATTAGGGAGGCAATTAGATTTAAATGAGATCGTAACAGGGAGAGTCTCTATGATGGGATTAGATGAGAAAGAGAGCAGAGCAGGCTCTCTCTCCACCATGTAAGGCTATAACAAGAAGATATCCATGTGCAAACCATGAAGAGCACTTTCACCAAGAACCTGACCATGCAGGCACACTGATCTTGGATTTCCAGCCTCTAAAACTGAAAAATGAATATCTGCTGTTTAGCCACCTAGGCTATGGTATTGTCTTATAGCAGCTTGAAATGACTAAGAGAACTTCTGTGATCCCTGGTCCCAGGAAAGGCCCTGACATTTGCTGCTTTGGCCTAGTCCAATAAAGCAATTACTAAGCAATACATTTCAGTAGACTGAGTTGAATTCATCTACTCAGGAAGATGAATTTCCTTATTTGCCACTGGGATAATGCGAAGTATGAGTGGAAAAGAGACTTCCTTGTGTTAATGGAAATCTTGATACTGTAGTACTGTCTCCCTCTAACTAATTAGGTTTCAGAATGATCACACTCCCAAATCTTTTGGCTCTGACTAGGTATTAAGTCATTTATAATTAGGCATAAACTACAGCAAGTTTTCTATTTGTCTGTGATTTATTCATGGTATCAGGTATCTTTAGGAAAGTAAGCCCTTTATATATATATTTTTTTTATCGGCAGAAAACTCATTAATTTGTTGTGTTTTTTTTCCCGATAAGGCTCAAATTATTACCAAGGTAATCTTCAAGTAAGTTTCAATCAGCAGCTTCACAAGAGGGAATGGTATGCAGGCAAGTGGAAACACAGGCCCCAGCCACCTGCATGAAAAGCCTTCTGCTCAACCTCCTGCATGGTTTGCAGTCTCCCGGGGAGATGAGGATTAGGTTGAGCATGTTAATTCAGGAGGGAATAAAATAGCTTAAATCCCTAGGCAGTTCCATCCATACCTAGATACGGCAACATTTCACCATGCAGCAATCTTGTCAGCGTGGAGACAGAATGCACAAAACTGTCACTAAATTATAGGCCGAAGCCAGTTTGTATCGGTGGCAATAGATTTTATGATAGATCCTACGCTGCGCAGGGCACGTAATTTATATCTATCCCACGTCTCTCCTTGATAAAAGTCAGGAGGAAGGCATATTTGTATTCCACTGCTGAGGGTGTTGAACATGCTTATAGGCCAAATGAAGCCGCTTTGTTTGTTATCTCCTGGCTTCCAGAAATAGTCGTCTCTGATAAACTTGCCACTGGAGTTCTGAGTTACCACATCATGATGTAATGGCCTGGGGAGTACAGTGAAACCACAAATGTCCAAATAAATTGACACAATTTCCTGCACAGGAAGCAATCTGAAAATAATAGGCAGAAATTCTGGCTCCTTTTACACATAGAGGAGACGACAGTCATCACTGAGTGGGTATCTGGGAGCGTTCTGGTTGATCCACAAAAGGCAATGCTCATAAAAGTCAGGCTTTTCTAAATGTGCAGTGAATGCATCAAGTCTTTTTTATCTTTCTCCTAATAGCAAACTGGGAGCAGGCTTGTGGAGTAAATATCCAACCCTGAGAATCATCAAGCCACCCTGTTTAGGTATAGGCATCACTTCAGGAGTTCCACAAAGAATCATGTCCTCTTTTACTTCCTGACTCTGCACCTTCCATTTCCTCCACTTGGAAAGCTGCCTTCCTCCCCAGCCACTCCTCCTATCTTCCTTTACTCCACCCTGACCCCTTCCTAGCCTTGAATCACAGCTTCACATGATTCTTGTTGGCCTCCTTTGGGAAGTGCTCATTAAAGAAGCCTGGAATTTTTAGTCCCCTTTCAGCAACCTTATCACCTGGGTCTTCTTAAAGCACAGTTCTGTCCACTAGACTGGGAGCCTCCTGAAGGTAGGCACCATGCTTTATCCATTCATTCTTCTGTCCCCAGCAGCCCCCAGGTGCCTAGTACAGAGGAGATATTCAATCAGTTCTTAAAGAATATTGAAAGAGTGTATTCAAACTACAGGACTTTGCTTTGCTGTTGAAATTTGTTGTTTGGGGCTTTTCATTTTAAGCTCAAAAAGCTATTTACAAGTTCTCTCCAGCAGATCTGTGGTCTTTGCCATGCCCCCCTTTTTCTGGATATTCCATTTACCCTTCAAGATCTATTCTCTACTTTTCTGCACCCCGTTCTATGTCCTGGGAAACTGACTTCCCTGTCTCCAAGGTGCCCGTGCTCTCTGGCTTTCAGTTGGATTCAGCCAATAAAGGACACCATCAGAAGATGCAAGATGAGAGTGAGATGAGGATATTCACTTTAACATACCAAAGCCCCACTCTCTTTTGATAGGTTGACTGTGTGGAAGACCATGGCTATTGGAAGACCATATCCTCTACACAAGTCTTTTCCTATAGCGCCGTGACTCCATGAGTCCGCTCACAGATGACCTCATCATCTCTTAGAGGTTTCTCTTAATTTGTGCATAACTTAGTAAGGGTAAATTTATTACATTCTCCCTAACTACTTGGTTTGAAAGTTTTTACTTGTTTCTTGCTGGGACCTTAATGGATTTGACTGCCTTCCCTACTTCTGCCCATGATGAATAAAGAAGACCACACAAAGTCACTGTCACTACCACCACCACCACCCTGTTGGGCGGACTTCACCACCACTAGTTAGAGTCACTATTCACACCATCTAAAGACCCCTTTTGCTTCCTCTTCAAGAGGAGATACCATTAAAAATTTTGGGGAAGAGGCTGACACACTTAAATTTTCATTTATTCATCATTTAACAAACATGTTTTAAAGCTCCACGCTTTCCCCTGGAGGCAGAGTGTGAACAAGACAGGCAAAGTCCCTGACCACATGGATCTTATAGACCAATTTGAGAAATCAGACAATAAACAAGACATATAATTTATAATTGTGGAAAATGGTGCAAGGGAAAAATGCATGGTGTCAAGAGATTTCTGAGATATCCTAAAGTTTATAGATGAAACTATTTCCTATATGGGTTTCTGTATCTTAAAAAAATTGAATAAACTTGGTTTTGAAATAGAATTACAACTTTTGCTTTGTTCTTGGAAAGCACATATTTTGAGACTCCCTCTAAACCCCAAGTGCATGCTTCCCCTGGTTTCACAGCAGCTCCACAGGACCCACTGTGTACAGTCTACCAGGCGCCCACAGAGCTGCCCTAGCTACCTGTGGCTTGGAGCGAGCTGGACAAGTGTAGTTAGATTACTGGTAGATAAAGGGATATAGTCTCACTAAAGCACATTCGTGGTAATGAATCTTTATGATATATTTGTTTTCTAGGCTTGAGGAAGGATTTTCTTTTAGTTAAAATAATTTATTATTGCCCAGGGTTCTAAAGAGATTGCAATCTGGAGGGATGTTATACTCAAAGAAAAGAAGACTCTTCTTTCTGGTATCAAGGAACAATCATGGAAGGAGTCATCCATTCACTCAGCCAACATTGGCTGGATGTTTGCTATGTGTCAGCTCTGGCACAGGCACAGGGGATATAAAAATAGATACAAGGCAAGCAAGGCCTTGAAAATTTTACATTTTAGTTGAGGAGACTGCGAAGAATGTCAAGGCAGGAGAAGAAGGAACCCTCGGAAGAGCAACTGCCCTGGGCCTTGAGCAACGGCAGGTGGGGGAAAGGTCTCCTCTACAAGGATCTGGAGACACCTGTAGAGTTCAGAGTACTATCTCCACAACTGTCCCCCAGTAACTCATTTAGGCTATCTCTTCCTCTTTCAAGTGCCCTCAAAGAGCACTACAACCTCTGTCCAGCCAGTCTACATGCATCAAGGCAAAACAGAATGAGCCCATATTGACCCATGCACTCTCAAGATGGCCCAATGAACAGCACAGAGTTGCTTCTGTCGGCGGGGCACCTCTGAGCCAAAACCTGCTAGAGGAGGCGGTTCTACACTGGTGTAGTGCACAAAAAAGGCAGCTTTTCCACTATCCCGACCCTGACTCTGGTCTCACTCACTCTGCCGGAAGCAGTATAATTAAAGCTCAAAAAAACACAAAATCCAAGTTTTATCTTCAGTCCTTGGAGACTCTTCTGCTTCAAAACCACAGCCAGCACAGACACCATGAGCAGGCACATTCACCTTCGTTAGATGTTGGCTCCTCTCTGGTACCTTCCATTTCCCTGTGTTTTAGTTCTACAGAGCCAAAAAAACCCAAAGTGCCTGGTACTTGGTATTAGATTCTCCACTGTCATATCCCATCATTTGACTTTTGACCCCCCCTCAACCCAACTCCTCTATTTCACACTATCCCCCCAGGGCCCTGCTGTTTGTGGTTGAGATCACAGGTGTTCATGGGGTACTTCTCAGAAATAGCTATCTTTAAGAATTTTCTGAAACCAACAAAAAAATGCATATCTCTTCTAGCTATTTTTTGTACTATATTCTGACAGCTGCAATTGGAGGGAACATTTTCAGAGTCAGCCTTCTATTACATTATATAGGTCTTGCCCAAGACATGAATAAAAAGGTGTTAAAGCACGTTCTGTCCATCTTATGTCCTCTCAGGGTGAAAGCATGTGATATGAGGAGAAAGAAAGGAGCACTCCTTCTTGTCCCAGGAGACCTGGTTTCCACTCGTCACTCTACCCCTGGCTGAGGTCCCAGGGCCTTAGCTTCTTTGGGTCTCCATTCCTTATCGCTCTCTTCTACTATTAGGATTTATTATGTGTGAATAAATTCCCACAGCATTATTCTCTAAAGTAAAATTTAAACTATACTTTAACACTCAAGGAAAATTGATTTCGTATCATCCACTGATTTCTCCATTGTCTTACCCGGTGAGAACTGCCCAGGTTTCATGAAGACACAGAATCACACAAAAACAGGCAAAAAAAGATTGGCAATTCTGTTTATCATTTTCTGAAAGGTCTTGTTTAATCAAGAAATTCTTCTTCCTCTTCTCTCAACTTCTTTAGGGAAGATCTTGGAAGGTCAGTCAGGCCTCCCTGGTGGCTCAGACAGTAAAAAATCCACCTGCAATGCAGGAGACCCAGGTTTGACCACTGAGTCAGGAAGATCCCCTGGAGAAGGGATAGGCTACCTACTCCAGTATTCTAGGAGCTTGGTGGGCTACCACCCATGGGGTCACAAAGAGTCAGACACGATTGAGCAACTAACACTTTCACTTTTCACTTGAAAGGTCAGTAGCATGAAGAAAGATTAACATAGGCCAAGAATTCAGTGATGAGAACAGGGGCTGTCCTAGCATAAAGCACATTGTGAAAACATTTTCACAATTTGTGATGATGATAATAAGGACAACTCATGCATTTCTTCAAAGAAGCTCAAAAAATTTCATGGGCCTCCCATTAATCATTCTTGCCACTGCCCCATGAGGGAAGAAGAGGGCAGGGACTAAGATGATACAAATGGCAGGAGTAGATGGAGTCATCAGATTGAACCAGAGCCTTATGAATTGTCTGTTTCCCCTTGTAACCAAACAGCAGCTACAGCAAAAGGCAGGGAGGGGACTGGGCCCAGTCTCAGGCCAGAAGCTACACCCCTTGGAGGCCTCCTGCCAAGTCGGTGCACCTGACTTTTATAAATGCCACTTTGGACAACCATTTATCACTGATGAAGGCCTGTTGGGTCTCATATTTTGAAAGTCTTTTTTGCCATCCTGATGTGTTTTTACTGCATAAAACCTGGTTTCCACAAACTGGTGATTATTGGATTTCCCCTTAACCCTCTGATTGTCATCTAGGTAAACAACTACTTATCACTCACTCCCTGCTTGTCACTGAGTTCTTCTTCTTGGGTTCTTTTTGTGTCTAAAAAGAATGGGAGAAAGCACTTCTTAGGATGAGTCAATACCTTTTTAAAAACAAGGAGAACAAAGTCTTTTCCCAGGGCTGCTCTAGCCTAAATGTCTCCTTCTCTCCTTCGGCCTCTCACTCCTTCTGTCTCTCAGAGTCTTCCTTATTTTCCCCTTATGATTAAAAATTAAATTCCTCTCTGTGTTCTAAATCATAAACTTCAGATTCACACAAAATTCCAGTTTAAAAAAATAAATAAATAGCCATATCCCTGGCAGTTGTAATCGTCCTCATCTTACTACTGCTCTCATCATTTAATGAGCCCTCAGAAGTTCACTGATCAATGCAAAGAAACAGAGGAAAACCATAGAATTCGAAAGACTAGAGATCTCTTCAAGAAAATTAGAGATACCAAGGGAACATTTCATGCAAAGATGGGCACAATTAAGGACAGGGATGGTATGGGCCTAACAGAAGCAGAAGATATTAAGAAGAGGTGGCAAGAATACACAGAAGAACTGTACAAAAAAGATCTTCAAGACCCAGATAACCACAATGGTGTGATCACTCACCTAGAGCCAGACATCCTGGAATGTGAAGTCAAGTGGGCCTTAGGAAACATCACTATGAATAAAGCTAGGAGGCAATGGAATTCTAGTTGAGTTATTTCAAATCCTAAAAGATAATGCTGTTAAAGTGCTGCACTCAAAATGTCAGCAAATTAGGAAAATTCAGGACTGGAAAAGGTCAGTTTTCATTCCAGCCCCAAAGAAAGGCAATGCC
This sequence comes from Bos mutus, assembly GCF_027580195.1. NCBI lineage: Eukaryota > Metazoa > Chordata > Mammalia > Artiodactyla > Bovidae > Bos > Bos mutus. The sequence continues at coordinate 45,833,103 of NC_091626.1, read as the reverse complement.
AAAGAATGTTCAAACTACAGCACAATTACACTCATCTTACATGCTAGCAAAATAATACTCAAAATTCTCCAAGCCAGGCTTCAACAGTACGTGAATCATGAACTTCCAGATGTTCAAGTTGGATTTAGAAAAGACAGAGGAACCAGAGATCAAATTGCCAACATCTGTTGGATCATCAAAAAAGCACGAGAAAAAAAATCTACTGCTTTATTGACTATGCCAAAGCCTTTGACTGTATGGATCATAACAAACTGCGGAAAATTCTTAAAGAGATGGGAATACCAGGCCACCTGACTTGCTTCCTGAGAAATCTGTATGCAGGTCAAGAAGCAATAGTTAGAACTGGACATGGAAAAACAGACTGGTTCCAAATAGGACAAGGAGTACATCAAGGCTGTATATTGTCACCCTGCTTATTTAACTTATATGCAGAGTACTTCATGAGAAACACTGGGCTGGAGGAAGCACAAGCTGGAATCAAGATTGCTGGGAGAAATATCAATAACCTCAGATATGCAGATGACACCACCCTTATGGCAGAAAGTGAAGAAGAACTGAAGAGCCTCTTGATGAAAGTGAAAGAGGAGAGGAGAGTCAAAAAGTTGGCTTAAAGCTCAATATTCAGAAAACTAAGATCATGGCATCTGGTCCAATCACTTCATGGCAAATAGATGGGCAAACAATGGAAACAGTGAGAGACTTTATATTTTGGGGGTTCCAAAATCACTGCAGACGGTGACTGCAGCCATGAAATTAAAAGACGCTTGCTCCTTGGAAGAAAAGCTGTGATCAACCTAGGCAGCATATTAAAAATCAGAGACATTACTTTGCCAACAAAGGTCCATCCAGTCAAAGCTATAGTTTTTCCAGTAGTCATGTATGGATGTGAGAGTTGGACTATAAAGAAAGCTGAGCACTGAAGGACTGATGCTTTTAAACTGTGGTGTTGGAGAAGACTCCTGAAAGTCCTTGGACTACAAGAAGATCTAACCAGTCTATCCTCAAGGAAATCAGTCCTGAATATTCACTGGAAGGACTGATGCTGAAGCTGAAACTCCAATACTTTGGCCACCTGATACAAAGAACTGACTCACTAGAAAAGACCCTGATGCTGAGAAAGACTGAAGGTGGGAGGAGAAGGGGACGACAGAGGATGAGATGGCTGGATGTCATCACTGACTCGATGGACATGAGTTTGAGTAAACTCCAGGAGCTGGTGATGAACAGGGAAACCTGGTATGCTGCAGCACATGGGGTTGCAAAGAGTCAGACGCAGCTGAGCGACTGAACTGAACAGAAGTTCAAGAGACAGAACTAGTGAAAGAGAGCTGTAGCAAGCCAAAGTCTTTGCCCTGGGGCAAATGTCTCTGGAAATGAATCGGTATGGCCCATCTTGGAAAACAAGCAGAAGATCGGTGTGTGTACTCAGAGAGGAAAATAAGCAGGAAGCCTAAAGAGGAGGTTTCAAGACATTTCCAGGAAATTAAGAAAAAACAGCACCCCCAACTTGCTGATGCTAAAAAATAAAGCAGTTTTATTAGCCGTTAGGGTAGAGGCCAGCCGATGAGGGGTTAAGAAGGGTTTGGGTGAGGCCCCAAAGGCATTGCCTGTAGGTCACCCTTCTTTAAAAAAAAAAAAGAAGTGACACGAAGGAACTACAACAGCTAAGGGTCATTCCAAGGTCAGGAGAAGAATCTCCCAGACAAAAATTTCCCAGTGGGAGCTGGGGAGGGGGAGATAGGAGGGAAGGAAACAAATAAACAAGAGCAGCAGACACACAGAACCTCTCCATCTTATGTTATTTTAGGCTATATTTTGCTCCTAGTCTCAGTGTCCTGCGGTACCTCTAAAAAAGAAAAAGGAAAGCTTGAAATAGAATTCACTGCATTCCTTGTACCACAATATAGGTGTGTAATGAAGGCATGGAAGGGAACAAATAGGTTTTTTCTATAAAAAAACAACTCAGCTGTCATGCCAGAGGCCTTCAAGTAGGCGGATTTCAGAGTGAGACTGTCTGACCTCGAAGACATCTGCCTTCCAATCTGAGAGTCTATGATCTAATTTCCAACACACCCACTTTGAAAACTCCTGGTAAGCAATAACCGACAATGTGATCACAATGGAAAAATCAGGCACTCAGGGAATCAGGGATTGCCATACAACTGCCTACAACAGTGTCTTTCCCCTGAATATGTATGGCTAATAGATGACAGTTCATTCTTCATCCATTATAAAGTTAAAGACCTAAAAATTCTATGGACCAAGATATTACTTTTCCCAAAACTGCAGTTGAAAGCTACAAAATTAGAGAGTAGCACTGGCTCTTGAAACGAGTGGTTTTCTAGAAAGCATTGCTGTGTACCCAAAGAGACTGCTTCAGTCCAGCACATCCCTCAACAAACCTTCATTCTTCTTGGGCACTTAAAGTTTATTTTTAAAAAATTGTTTCCTCTTTAAAGAAATTAAACAAAATGTATTATTCAGAACAGCTACCTCTGAGTCTGGACTCCTTGCTTCACTGAAGACCCAATGCTCAGGATCAGCTGCTAGGAGAATATTTTGGCACTTGGCAATTATTTTGCATGAGCAAGTCTTACGACTCATCAATACTTATCACTTTAATGATGTCCCCTTTTAATTTCTTTAAAGAAGTGAGGCGAGTCACCTAACTTGTTAGCTTGGTAGAGCTGTAGCCAGGGGCACACTTCTAGGACAGATATTAATTCACAGTGTCCCCACCAAGCACGTGGGACCTTTCTGTCCCTGAGCTGTCTGCCCATAAAAGAGCAGCCGGGGAGAGCTCGGAACAGTTAGTATTCTAGTCTCCCTTCTATTCTCTGGAAAGGTACAACAGGTTGATGAGACAGTAAATTAGGTTTTTGTTAAATAGGCTCAGCTTGACAGTAATGGTTAAATTCAAAATTGGGACATCAATGGCATTTGAAAAGCAAGTTGATCCTGTCACTTTGATGTGCCTGTGGTTGCTGTGATCATCTGAGAGGAAGCAGACAAGGCACATTGTTTCATTCCAGAAGATCATTTTGTAATTTCATTTCAGTTTGTTGTGAGGCCTGACCACCTGTATTATGGCACTGAACTGAAGTACCGGGGGTGGGGGGCTCAGTGTGATAATGAGCTCAGGTTACATGATGGTAACGGGGTGCTGATACCATTCACAACATTATGAAACAACTCTGGCACTCCCAAAATTAGAGTATGTGAAGTCACTATAAATGACAGTGTTGCTACCGTACAAAAGCCACTGATTCCACATGGCTCAATGGAGGTGACTGTAGAGTAGCATCCAGTAAGTAGCAAGTCTACGACTCCCTTCTGCAGCCAACCTGCTGCCCACAATTTGAGTTGTGGTTTTCTACTTTCCAAAAGTAACTTTCCACCTCTGTATTCCCTTTCAGATCCACCCAAGTTACAGTTCTGTCTGTGAAGAAGGGTTGGAAGAATGAATGCATAGTGAAAAATGTATTTTTGAAAGGTAATTGCTGGTTCTGTTCCAAGTCTAGCCCACGGAGTCAAAATATATCAATATGACACAAGAAAGCCTCATTGAAAAGTTGTCCTGTGTGTGGCTCATGCCTTCCACTACCTGAAGACATATGCCCCCCATAGCCTGTTGTAGACCACGTTGTAGGGGCATGACAGACTTGCTCTAATCCTCAGGGATTCTCTAAGAGGAAAGGAAAAGTCTCTGGGAAAACTCCATTCTGCTGGGGCTGCCTCTAGGAGAGGGTCCTGTCTTCTTCCTTATACACTTAGACCTTTGTACTCTATCTGGGGATGAATCCCTACCATTATAGGAGGATTGTTGCAGAAAAGTAAATCCATCCCCAGATTAGCAAGCAACAGAATATTTCTACTGCATTCATTAATTTATTCAACAAGGATTTATGGAGAGCCTTCTATGTCAGGGATAATTTTAGGCACTGATGTATCAGCTCCTTGTGAAGCTGACATTCAGAACAGGAGGCAGCGGGAAGACAGATGATGAAAACAGACATAGTAAGTCAATTGTAGAATATGGTAGTATTAAAAGGTAATAAGGGTTAGGAAATAAAAGATAAAAGCCAGATAAGGGTGACTGAGAATTGTGGGAGAAGAGCAGTTATCAGTTTTAGTATAGGGTAGATCTGTAGGCCTCTTGGAGAAGGTAATGTCTGGGCAGAGGCTTGAAGGAGGTGAAATAACTGGTGATACTGATGTTTGGAGGCAGATCATTTTAGGTAGAAAAAACACTCAGCGAGGAAGTCAGGAGCACGCCACCACGTTTGAGAAAGTCCAAGAGAACAGTGTGGACCCTTCTAGCACGACTGCAGAGGGATGGGTGAGGGGTAGGAGATAAGGTCAAAGAATAATATGAGTCCAGATAATATGGGATCTTGTAGAGTAGTGCTTATCAAAATTTCAGGTGCATGTTAATCAGCTGGGATCTTGTGAAAATGAACAGCCATTATTTACTTGATGTGGGGTAGGGCCTGAGATGCTGTATCTCCAGTTCCTAGTTGCCTCTGGTGCTGCTGCTGAATGGCCCACACTTTAAGAAGCAGAATTTCTGACAATTGTCAAATGACTTTGAGTAAAATGGGGATCCATTGGAAGATTTTGAAACTATCGAGAAAAGACTGAGGTGGTGGAAAAGGAGAGAAGAAGGGAGACCAGTTAGGAGGCTATTGAGTTACCAGTTACAGGCAAGAGATGGGGAGGTCTTGGTAGAAGCAGTTAGATTCTGGACATGTTTTAAAGGTAGAGCTATAATGATCTTCTGATGGGTTAGAAGCTGTGTGTGAGAGAGACGAAGCAAGCTGATACTGAAGTGTTTGACCTGAATAACTGGAAAATGGAGAGACCATCCACTTGAAATGGGAAAACTGCTGCAGGTGGAAAACGATTTAGAAAGTAGGTATGAGTTCGGTTTGCATATAATGCATTTGGTGATGTTAGAAAGTAGAGTCTGGCACTTGGAAGAGAGGGCTGGACTGGAGATGAATGTGGGTGTGGCTGACAAAAGATACAAAAAGCCCTACAACTGGAGGAGATCACCCAAAGACAGAGTGTAGATAGAATAGCCCTGTGGCCCTCACCTCCTGGAGTTGCGTCAAGGATCTCCTGCCCCCAGGAGACAACACAGAAGAAGCCTGGAAAGAGAATTCTCTCTCAGGGTTCCCTGGAAGCAGAGAACCTGAGTGTGCTTCCAATGCAACCTGAGTGTCTAGAGTCTCCTCGGGTCTCCCACAGCTCTGTCATGCCGGTAACAAGGCCTTTAGGAATGACTCCTGGACAAATGCAGACAGTGAAAAGGTGTACTTTTCCCTTCTACAAACTCAGTCTCTATGATGAAGCCACATCCACCAGCATGAATTATCATTCAAGTGGTCAACACCTTGGAGCTTTCTCCAGTTTGTTGAAACAGATGAAGAACAAACACCCGTTTGAGGTAGCAGTGTAAATATTTACTTATTCATTCAGCAACAAAGAGTGAGCAACACAATGTGTAAATACGGGTCTAAACAAAATAGAAGCTACAGAGAACATCACTTGTGGGTCTTACTAATCTAATTGTTTCAGTACTCTTTAAGAGCTGAGCTTGGCTTAAGATGCTTCAAGTACTAAACACAGATGCGCGCGCACACACACACACACACACACACCCCTTCTATTGCCTGGGAATCTATCTTGGATTCACTTCTTGAACCTGCTCATTCCATCTGGCCAAGCTTCTGCTGCAGACTTATCCCTTCACTACCTGTCACCTTGCTAACGGAATTTTAGGTTCATCTGTTTTCCTGGATTATATATTTGGCTCACTTCTACTCATGCCTGAGGCTAGAAGCAGTTCTTGAGGCCCACAGAAAGTGAAGCTGTAAACCTCTGCTCATTCAGGACTGGAGATAATTAGGTACTCTCCGTAAGAAAATTAGGGTGTAACAGTAACAGAGATTAGTATTAAGGTTGCTTGAAAACTGAGCCAGAGTATGTATATGTGCTTATATATCTTGATTCACACACAGAAGTGGACTATAAGTAGCAGACGCTATCATGTAGCTCACGGCCCTTTGGTCCATTCTGCCTTGTGTTCTACCTCAGACTATGGCACCATTTTTTTTTTCTTCCAGAGGGAAACGATTGTCATTCCCTGATATCTACCCAAAGGTTAACTGTATGCCTTAAAACTTTTTAGTTTCTATTAATAACCCACACTCTGGGTCTCTCATCCATGAATTTTATCTATACTTTTCCTGAAGCTATTGACATTTTAGAATGTACTACCTCCTGGGGGTAATGACATCGCATTTTATGCATCACTGGCAAATGACAATGAAGAAGACATCTGTCAAGGCCTACTTTGGTTCCTGCTCCCACGGCCTGCCGCTTCTTGCTGCTGGGGACACATTCCTCTCACCCACAGACTAAGCCCTATCTCAGGTTCTAGCATCAACCCTATCTTAATCACAATGATTTAAAGAGTTCTCCTTCAACATTCAAGTGACTCTGAATAAAATCCCCATAGCTGCTAGTTCTTTAAGACCACAGGACCCAGTTCTCTAATTGAGCTTCTGTCTCTATTTCTCAGATCAGTTTCCCACCTTGTACCCTAGTTCTGGCAAAATCTTTGTCTCATTCTTTTGTATCAAAGTGCCCAACTTGGTAACCTTCCCAGTACTCTTAGCCTTCTAGGAATATTTCCTGTCATTTTATCCCGGGGCCTCTGCCCAAGGGATGGGAATCCTTTCCCCTGAACCCCAGAAATGCCAGTGTCTCCTGATGCTACCTGTTGGCATGTCTACCTGCTTGATGATCCCACATAAAGATTTGTGCTCTGCCCATCTGCCAGGACCACACAGTGTTTGGCATCTGACCCTCCACACTCACTGCCTGCTGGATCCGCCTGCTGTTGATGGTTTAACTGTGTGGACGCTGGGAGTGATGGATGTATGGATGGTACTTGCTCAATCATGTACACATACGCAAGAGAAATAAAGAACACTAACCTGAGCCACTGCTGACCGCTATACAGATTACATTTGGCTCAGTCGTAGAGTGTACCATATGCAGCGTCTGAGAGGTACAGGGTTTGCAACATCAATGGCCCCCCTTGGAGTTGTACTGTGCAGCGATCCTGATGCTAACCACTGCCTGATACCCTGTGACCACAACTATTAATAAGTGATTGTGTATATAGCAAGTTAAGTGGTGATCAGCATATGCATCAGTATTTAACATATCATCAGCATTTAAGTTTCAGAATCCTGACTTAAAGCCAGATAAATGTTTTGCTGTTGTTGTTGCTGTTGTTATTTAGACTTGTTTAGTCATTAAGTCATAGCCCCAGGGACTATAGCCTACGAGGCTCCTCTGTCATGGAATTTTTCAGGCAAGAATGCTGGAGCAGGTTGCCATTTCCTTCTCCAGGGGATCTTTCTGATCCAGGGATTGAATCCATGTCTCCCGCACTGGAAGGTGAATTCTTTACTGCTGAGCCACCTGGGAAGCCCCACATAAACGTTAGCTGGAACCTAATAACAGGGTCAGATTCAAAGGGAAAAAGTGGGGCAGTATGCCTAATCTCAAACATTTGATAATGTTAAATAATTTAACAGAAAATATGAATTAAAGTTTTCTTGATTGAAACTCCTTGCCCAGGACAGGTGGCTTAATTCTAAATGATAATACGTATTTCAGATGCGACGGTCCTTGGGGCCCATGGGTGGCCTGTGGTGTAGCCTGAAGGTGTGCAGGCATTCTTGCTTTCAATCACCTCCTCCTCCCACCTGTCATACAGCATACCTCCTCAACATTAAAATCGGGTTTTAGGTTTATTTGAATTGGAGCCCTACTCAATTCTCTCATTTTCCTCTCTAACCTCCTCCAAAAAACTTGATCTAGGAAACCTACTTAGGTATTTATCTTAACACAAGTCAGCATTGTTGACTTAATGGCTCATACGTAAGTCTCTGAAGTGATATGTCTCAGGCCAGGTGGGTGGAAGGTAAGGAGACCATAATGTCAAGATACTCTGTGCCATGCTGTGCCTAGTCGCTCAGTCACGTCTGATTCTTTGCAACCCCATAGACTGTAACCTGCTAGGCATCTCTGTCCTTGGGGATTCTCCAGGCAAGAATGCTGGAGTGTGTTGCCATGCCCTCCTCCAGGGGATCTTCCCAACCCAGGGATTGAACCCAAGTCTACCACATTGCAGGTGGATTCTTTACCATCTGAGCCACCAGGGAAGCCCAATGTCAAGATATAGGGGCAACCTAATAAAATTGGCTGAGGGGAGAGGAAACTAATCTGAGAGGCAGGAGAGGTTAGACAACTTGTCAACTGTGCAGCTTTGGTAAAACCATGTTATGAGTCTGGGCACCTGCCCTTTCAACTGTAAAGATGAAGGAGGTTGTGAGATGACTTCTAAGGCACTTTCTATCTCTAAAATTGCAGACCATAAATCTGGAAGTTGATGCATTTTCAGCATGTAGTCCCACAGCGGTGATCTTTGGATAGCCCAGGGATACAGACTAAACTGATGTTAAAGAAATCTCTAGCAGCGGTGGAAGAATATCCCAAACTGACTCCACCTCCTCTACCATTTGCCCCAGGGCAGCTCCGAAGGAAGATGGATGTTTCATTACAAAGTAGGTGCTCACACATCGGCCATGTGTAACTGAAGAGGTGGTTTCATGGGTACCGTTTAAAACCTAAGGAAATTGGAAGCAGTACATGTTGGCATTCTTTCAGAAGGTGGTACTGTGAATACTTATTATACACCCAGATTTTCCTCTCATAAATTAGATTATAATGTACTTGGTTAATTCTAGCAAGGTATTAATATCACATTAATCTGAGTCATAAAAATAAAGTATTTATGGATCTGATTCAGCCCTCTAAGAACTAAGTGCCATATGGAAAGTGGTGTCAGAGGATTGTGTGAGGTTTGTAGATGAATCTCCCTGATCTCATTCAAGGAAATGAATCTTTATTCGTCTTGGCCCACTGATACCCTCTGCCCTTTAGGCCTAGCTTGAGCTCCATTGCTTGTGAGTAGGCCCCATCAAGGGAGAAGACAATGGCACCCCACTCCAGTACTCTTGCCAGGAGAATTCCATGGATGGAGGAGCCTGGTGTCCATGGGGTGTCCAGTCCATGGGGTCTCGAAGAGTCAGACACGACTGAGCGAATTCACTTTCACTTTTTACTTTCATGCATTGGAGAAGGAAATGGCAACCCACTCCAGTATTCTTGCCTGGAGAATCCCAGCGACAGGGGAGGCTGGTGGGCTGCCATCTATGGGGTTGCACAGAGTTGGACATGACTGAAGTGACTTAGCAGCAGCAGCAGCCCCCATCAAGCCAGCCAGCAGTCTCTCTTCTTCCTGGTTTCCTGGGCTTGTCCATCTGCACCTCATGATAATACTCTGCATTCTGACCACTTTATGCTTCTCTCTAATCATCACATATATGCAGCTCTTGACATCCAATTAGATTGTAAACTCCTTCAGTTCCCATGATGAACTGCTCCTTTGTCTTTTCAAGGACCCGACACTGGAGGCTGACGTATGTTTAATGCTCAAGAAGTATGTTTTGAAGGGAATCAATTTCATAGACTTGTGAGAGTCTACTATGGGCCAGGTTGGGAGATACAACAATGGATTAGAGAATCTCCATCTTAAGTATTTATCAAGGGAAAGGAAAGAAAGACATGTTCTCCATCAAGAAGACACAAAGATAACGAAAAGAAAAAAGAACAAACTGTTTTGCAATCAAAGAGGAGAGCAATGCATTTCAAATGATGGGCTAAGGTGTAGATCTCAAAATTTTGCACGCACTGGATTCACCTGAAGTGTACATCTTGCTGTGCCCCACTTCCAGAGTTTCTTATTTAGTTTAGAAATGGCCTGAATATTTGCATTTCCCACTAGTGCCCTGGTGATGAACTAGTTCCTCACTCAGCAGAAACACTTGAGAACCACTGGGGTAAAGGTCAAATTTTTGTGGTTGCTTAGTTGCTAAGTCATGGCCAACTCTTTCGTGACCCTACAGACTGTAGCCCTCCAGACTCCTCTCTCCATGAGATTCCCCAAGCAAGAATACTGGAGTGGGTTACTATTTCCTTCTCCAGGGAATCTTCCCAACCAGGGATCAAACCCAGGTCTCCTGCACTGCAGGTGGGTTCTTTACTACTGAGACACTTGGGAAACCCAAAGGGCAAATAAGCCCAAAATAGTGAAAAGCATTTCAGCAGTTACTTTCACCTGCTTTAAAGGAGTAGGGGAGGATATGGCCAAAGAAACAGTATGACAAAAGGGAGAGAAATGTATTAGCACCTACAAAGTTTAAGGGATGTCAAACAGCTTTTTTTTTTTTAATTAAGAGTACCAGGATGGAGGGGCTCTATTTTGGAGGGCTTCAATGTCATATCAGGGAACTTGGGATTACTTATTGGGCAATAGAGAATACAGAGTCCAAAAAATTTGAAACAAATGTAAATAGAACAGAGAAAGACAATACAGATTCCTAGAAGAGGCTGGCAACAGGAGACAATAGAATAATGGACAAGAGGGCTTGATAATTAAGCCACTAAGCCAATCTGTCTTTATTAAGGGGGATAGAACAGGTGTTCTTCCAAAAGCTGCTCCATATGCTTCTAGAGCTAATCTGAGTAAGTGGGACAAAGGTCTCCATTTGGCCATCCCTAGGGTTTAGAGATTCTGCTTTTGTTACCCTCATACACACACACACACACACACACACACACACACACACACACAGGCACACTAGAATTTAGAATATTCCTCCTCATATACCCATAAAAAATCTGTAGCTCTGAAACTAGGATTTAGCCCCAGTGCTAAATGCACTGGTGTGGAAGCATTACAAAACACACAGGGTAAGAGAGTTCTTTCACTCAAGTCAGGAGCTGTCCAGGATAATAACTTGATCTACGAAGTAGACCTAAAAAGGAGGACAATTGTATTGAACCCTCTAAGTCTGTCTGAAAGAAAGGAAAAAAAAATAGGTTTGAGCTCTGTCTCCCAAAATAAAAATAACCAACACACAGTACTAGTGTTCTGAATATAATACATACGCTGTGTTATTTAATCCTCCCGAAAGAGATGACTATTACCCCCTTTTACAGATGAGTAAACCAAGACTCCAAAACGTCAAGAAATGTGACAAAGACACACAACTATTAAGAAGGGGAATCAGGATATGAGCTCAGAAAGGCCAGGTATCAGCATCTGTGTATTAAACCACAGTTTTAGGTTTTCCCTCTCAATTGGCTAAGATTCCTAAGATTACACGTGCGTTTGAAGTCTTGATTTGTCTCTCATTTCTTCTTCCCTCCCTTCTGTCCTCCCTTCCTCCCTTTCTTTTCAAATTATTGAACTCCTATGATTTATCAGGCACTATGCACATAGACTGTTGCTTCTTTTTTAAAGTGGAGCGAAGAAGCTATTCTAAGCAGAGAAATAATTTTAGCAGTGAACTGCATGCATGGCCAGTACACAGGGGCTTCCAAAGATCAATCCACTCCATGAGGCCACCCTCTCAGAGTGCAGCTTTGGCTACACTTGCAACTTAATAAATTCCAGGACCTCATTCCCAGCCTCATTTAGTTTCTTATCACAAACCATACTGAAGCTTTTTGCAACACCAAATAGGATTCAAAACCTCCTAGAAGAAGAGACTGTAAAGAGGGCTTTTATATAGTTATGGGGGGAAAATATCTTAAAACACATTCATCTGAAGACTTCTTTCAATTCTCTCAAGGAATGCTAACCTTTATTTTCAGTTTGTGAGATTCATGTCAAAAGCTTGCTGTAGCCTGAGGTTTAAACCAGAGAGATTTTGACTTGGTCCTGAGGCAGGTATCTTTGTAGCTTTCTAATCTCTCTCTCTGAAGTTCAGGGCTTTTAAGAGAGGTTGGTGATGTTCCCTGCAGAGGATTTTCTGTCATTTCATAGGCAGGAATGCATGGTTGCGATACTAAGAACTGAACTTTCAATCTCTTTACATTCTGCTTAATTGCTATTATTGGCCTAATTGCAGGTACTGGGCTCAAAGAAAACGCATGTCACTTGCCATCTGTAGCTGGAAGGTGCCTGAATCAAACCAAATCTGTTCAGGATGCAAAAGACACTTTAACATATGCAGATGCCTGAAATGGTTTTACAGACCCAAATCCTTTTAATAAGCTTAAGACAGGCCTGAATTTATTTAAATGTCTAATTCTAAATGTACGTATGCCTGGTAGTAATGTTTACCATCTGTCTGACACTGCTTGTTGAGGTAATTGTCAAGCTACATTATGACATATGGTGCACATATTTGGACCTTAAATATAACAGCCTTGGCATAAAACAATTGGAAACCAAGATTTAATCTTTGGTATCATTCAAGTTGGAGTTGAACAAACAGACAGTTCTGGGCTATTACTGTTTTCTTCCTTTATGATAAATACTCCTCCATAGACATACTTGAGAACAACATGGGAGTGGCAAGCCTGGCTTCAGCACACTGCCTTTTTCTTGCTCCATCTCGGCACTTAGAAACCCAGTTGGAACGGCACTTCTGCAGTAGGGACCAAAAGCCAGTCTGGGCCCAGCCAGCTTCCGGCCTCAGTCAACAAATATAAGGAGCGTCCTACCTGAGAACCCAGAAGAGCTAGTTGCCTGGGCGGAAGGGCAGAAAAATACAAGACAGTGGCAATAACTGCGATTTCTCTTTATTCTATTGCCTAACTTCTCTTTTCTTCTCCATTCTATTTCCCTAGTTAGTTTTCCCATCATCATTCTAATATGGTAAGATCTAGGAAGGAGGAAGGAAGGGTAGAAAGTGACAGTTCCAAGATCCCCCTAACACCCTGGGGAAATGCACATGACTCTAGGAGATGAGAACAACACCCTTTTCAAGTTATTTTGGTTAAACGATAGAGACCCTGGAGTGACAAATATCTCAGGCACTGCTCCCTTTTTCCCTTAAATACTGGCAGCACTGTAGCATTAGATACAGCTGTGTAGATGCCTAAAGCCTGACTTGAAAGACCTACTTTATGCTTGGATTAGAGGATGAGTGTAGCTATTGTGGTTGCAGTCGCTGTCTGGATCTGAAGGGATGTAAATATGGCAACAGGAATAATGTAACTCTTGCAGTAGCGTAACTGAGAATGTGGTCAGTGCCTCTTCTCAATGGGAATGGCATGTCATTATACACGGCACTCCATACAATAATAGCTTCCAGTATAAAGTCAACATAGACACTCTTTCTCTAACCCTGCTTCTATCCCTGGAATCCACTGCCTTTTTATTTAGAAAAGGAGGCATGGGGAATTCTGGAGGCTGAGTAGGACAGTCAACAATGATGTGTGTGTGTGTGTGTGTGTGTGTGTGTGTGTGTATGCAGATGCCTGCACAGTTTAGGAGGCCTGGAAGATGAAAATGACAATATATGAGGTTACCCACCAGAATCATTCAGCCTTGGATTTTCCCGCAGCCTGAAATGACGATTTGATTCCATATTTTGGTAGCCTGCCAAGTTCTGTATTTAAGCCTGAAGCTTAACATGTCTTCTGTTCCTAATTAGCAACAAGGCTAAATTTAGCAAAGGTTTCTCTGGTGCCACCACAGTCACAAAACGATTCTAAAACCTAACATGAAGGCATGTTACTTGATGGATTTAGGAAAAGACAAACAAACTCAAAGGTGCTTCTCTGGGATCTGATGGTGTGAGATGGGAAAAAATTTTAAGGCAAAGGGATAAAACTGGCCATTGTGTACATATTTAAATTTTGATATGGGAAAGTTCTCCTTTGAGGCTCAGAGTACATAATGTGGCTGCCCAGGGTTACACTTTCATAAACTTCTGGCCCCAGGAAACAGTGATAAAAGGTCAAGATTCACCTCTCAGGCTGCCCAGCTCCCCACTGGAATCCTACTACTTCCCTACCCAACTCCTTTTCTCTGACTCTGTACGGTCTCTGGTTAGATCGAAGTCCTTTGTGCACTGCCATCCTGACCCCGACTTCCCTGCTCCTTGAGACTTTGATCACCTGGCAATAATATCCCACCTCACCTTTCCTCTGGCCCATCAGCATTTCTAGTACTTCTTTCCCACTTTCCACAACTTATTTTTAAAATTTCAAATCTACAGAAAAGTTGCAAGAATAAGATGATGAGCAATGAACAGGTTTATAACCTTTGCCTCAAGTCACCAATTATTCTCATCTTGCCACAGTTACTTTCTTTTTCCTTTTCTCTTTCTTTATGTGTGTGTGTGTGTGTGTGCATTCACACATGCATACATACATATAAGGACTATTTTTGCTTTTGTTGCTGGACTATTTGAAAGTTAGTTAGAAATCCTGACTCCTAAGTTTTTCCACATGTATCTCCTAAGAATAAGGATGTGTGTGTGTGTGTGTCTGCTCAGTTGCTCAGTCATATCCAACTCCGTGACCCTATAGACTCCCCACCAGACTCCTCTGTTCATGGGATTCTCTAGGCAAGAATACTGGAGTAGGTTGCCAATTCCTACTCTAGGGGATCTTCCCAACCCAGGGATTGAACCCCTATCTCCTGTGTCTTCCACAATGACAAGTGGATTCTTTACCACTGAGCCAGCTGGGAAGCCCCAAAATAAGGATACTACCTAGATAACCATAAATACAATCACCATATGTTGGAAATTTAACCTTGATACTCTATGATGAGCTAATATACAGCCAATCTTCATATTTTCCCAACAGTCCCACAGCATCTGTATAGGTCTTTAATGTATGATATCAATCTTTATGGAAGTCTGGGCCAGTGGTTCTGCAGAATGTGCCTACTGCTTTAAGTCTTACCCTTTTTGCTACCTCCTCAGTGTTCCTAAACATCGTTGGGCATACTTAACACTCATGTTCTTATTCTTACTAAACAGGTAAAGAATGAAGATGTTGGATGACCTACCTGCTAAAGAGAAGACATTCGACTTGGGGCCAACCAAGGAATAGGGGCAGAAGAGAACATGTATGGCTCCTTCTCTTCCCTTCACGTTAGCTCTTCCACACCATACCTCTAGTTTATGCAAGGCCTGACTTCTTTTCTTCCTCCTGGCTGACCCCTACTTCTCATGCAAACAGTCACTCGGAGCCACCGTAATCCCACACTCCATCCACATGTCTGCCTGGTTACTGTGTCTTCCCAGGCTCAGATGACAGGAAGGAGACAGTTTCTCCTGAGAGGAGCAAGCCCTTACTCCTCACTCTTCTTTTTCCCATAAGGCAGGGATTCCCAACCTCCAGGATCTAATGCCTGAAGATGAGCTGATGTAATAATAACAGAAATAATATGTGCTACAAATGGGCTTGAGTCATCTCCAAACCATCCCCTCCTCCCCTGGTCCATGGAACAATTGTCTTCTGTGAATATAACCAAATTTGTGGACCACTGCCATACAGCACAGGGAATTTCATTCCCCTCCACAAAGAGAAGGGTTATGGGGAGCCTCTAACGGACTCATGCGGGCTCTGTGAAGTGACTAGGAAAACTGGAGGACAAATCTGAGCATGCCCAGGCAACTCCCTCCTCTTTTGTTCTGAGCCGCCTGTCTGAGCAGACGCACATACGTGCTCACAGCATTCTCTGTGTGCCTGTGTGTGTGGTGGGTGCTGTTAGGGAGACACGTTCAATTTAGAGGGCAGTGTAGGGTGCCTGTTGGGTGGCACATCAAAGCCCTCTTACATTCTCTAATTAGCTTCATCAAAAATAAAGCTGCTATTTTGATGTTTATCTGTCTGATGCCTGCAATTCTGTGTTGTTTTCCATCTCGGGAGGGCAAAAGGGTCTTGTTTATTGGCTCTCTGAATCCCCAACTTTTCTATCAGAGTGTTAACCATAATAGAGCAGCACAGGTTTCCCAATGCCCTTGCCATGGGGTGGAATGAACACCGTGCTTGCGCTGAGCTCTTCCCTTGCAAGGGAGACAGGGGGTGGCCTGCACTGTGGGACAATGGGGACAACTCAGGGCCACTCCAGTGGGGGTCGGTGTTGGGGGACAGAAGCAGCTGGCCGGCCACAGGCCCCAGCCAGTTGGTATGCTGGGAGACTCCTTGGAAGAATTCAGAAGGTGGGAGGAGAGGTCTGTGATTCTGATAAGCAGGTGCACAGAAGACAAAGATGGACAGCAAAGTCTCATTTTCAACTCTGAGGAAAGGGCAAATCTGGCTGATCCTGCCAGCAATGCACTATCTCTTAGGGTAGGAGGTTGCAGGACCACAGCAGGAGCAGCAGAAGGTTTTGCATTTAGCTGCCAAGGGCTAATACTTTTGCGATGGGAACTGAGAACTGATGTTCCTACTGGGCTCCCCCGAGATGCACGGGCTTCTTCACTAGGAGGTGGCTGGAGCAGTCCTTTCTAGGACAGACTTCCCCTTAGATATAAAGAAAAAATTGGCTATTGTTAGCTGGGGCTTGGGAATGGGATGAAGGTGAAGTAGCAGAAAATGTAAGGATGGGGGTCTTTCAGCCTTTTGCTTATATCACTAAGACATTAAATTATGCTGAATGATGTTTGGTTTATCTCTGAGTCCAAGAAGAAATGAAAGGAAAAGATGCCATATTCAAAACATAGGTGGAACTGTCTAGGCCTTGACCTGTTACTCATAGGGGTATGATGTAAGTTTGTGTGTGTGTGTGTGTGTGTGTGTGTGTGTATGTGAGCGCACGCACACCTACAGATGTAAGAAAAGACGCTGCTGTTTCCCCCAAGGATAGTCAACTCAAGTTTATGCCATCTCTACACAGCTGCCAACACTTGAATAATTTAGTATGCACCGCACCTCCATCTCCGCCTCCACCAACATCACACATGCATGTTTTCCTTCCCAGCAAGTATGAGCAAAATGACCCAAGGCCCTTGGTCTGCTCCCTCAATCCTGACTAGAATCACTACCAGCCTGGGTGTGCTGAGCAGGTTTGGACACATGGATTTATTTCTCAAGTTGAGCTTTGGAGACCCTGTGATCACAGGACTAGCACAGTGCACGGCACACGACAAGCGGAAAAGGTTAGACAGGTTACATCTTCGTGAGTGGGAAACAGTAGGATGTGGAGGCTGGTGGCATGGGGTTTTGTTTATTTTTTTAAACTGTTTATTTTGCATTGGGGTATAGCCGATTCCCTGGTAACTCAGCTGGTTAAGAATCTGCCTGCAATGCAGGAGACCCTGGTTCGATTCCTGGATTGAGAAGATCCCCTGGAGGAGGGCATGGCAACCCACTCCAGTATTTTTGCCTGGAGAATTCCATGGACAGAAAAGCCTGGCAGGCTACAGTCCATGAGGTTGCAAAGAACTGGACACAACTGAAGCACAGCATTTTAGGTGAATACTGAAGGGACTTGGTCATACATATGTGTGTGCTCAGTCATTCAGTCGTGTTCTACTCTTTGCAACCCTCTTGGGCTGCAGCCCACAAGGCTCCTCTGTCCTTGGGATTTTCCAGGCAAGAATACTGCCATGGGTTGCCACTCCCTTCTCTGGGGGATCTTCCCAAACCAGGGATCAAATTCGGGTCTCCTGCATTGGCAGGCAGATTCTTTACAACTGAGCCACCTGGGAAGCCCTAACCATACACATACGTATATCCATTCTGCCCCAAACTTCCTTCCATCCAGGCTGCAGCATAGGGTTTTAGACACAGTTCTGTCACCTCTTAACTTGATGACTTTGGATTAGTTCCTTGACTTCCTTAAATCTCATTCTCCTCACTTATAAGATAACAATAAAGACTATCCTGTGCTATTGTTTGAGGATGTCGTAATTTGGTTGGTTGGAGCTGAGGGTAGTGCTTTATCAATAATAATCAATTGTTACATTGCAAAAAGCTTTTACTGGGCCTCTGCTTCTCATCTGAATGGACTGGATTAGATTTCTGAATTAACCAGAAAGTATCTGCCATTGTTTTCTGTGTGAATGTTTGTGGGTCAGTGATGCCAGGGACATGGGTTATCTGAAGACGTCTTCAAAGGAGGCTTTTGAGGCTTTAACAACTTGGGAAGTTTTCCACAAAAACTCTCAATTTTATGTAACATCTGCATTAATCCAGAGCTAGAAAATTGCCTTTCTGGACATTTAAAACTATTAAGGCATGTTGAAAAACAGTTTGATACATGGACCTTTGACAGACATAATTAAACTTTTAAGCATTATGCTCTCCCTCTGCTTATCAAATACTCTAAATTATACAGAATGGACCAAAATCTTGCATTTCTATCATACTTGCATATATGGGAAACAACAATGGAGGCATAGCAATTTTGTGGTAACTTACAAGACTGCAAAACTCGTGTGTGCAGTCTGTGACTAAATTAATGCATTTTTGCTGCCCAGTGGCATTATTTTAGTTATGGAACTTCTCCTAAGATTGACACCATAACAGGAAGATTTCAGTTTGTCTTTAGAAGAAGCCAAACCCACACACAGGCCCCACAGACATAGACTGTACATGTGCATGTTTGTAAGCGTGTATGCGTGTGTATGTCAGCATGATGGAAAGGTGCAGATACAGCTAAATGCTGAACACTTTCAATTTGTTTTGTGACTGCCATTTTGTTTATTTTTCCCTGTGATGCTCCCATTTCATTCTTTATTTCATGGTCCCTGATGACCCAGGGTTCTCTTCCACAGGCAGTTAGCAGGGGATGCAAAGAAATAAAAATGAACCTATGCCTAAAGCCCAGGCTTTCTAGCTAGAATGAGACGGATCTGATTTCTGCACGGTCATGTGAAAGAAAGGGCTTCCCTGGTGAATCAGTCTGCAAAGAATCTGCCTGCCATGCAAGAAATCACCTGCAATGCAGGAGACAATGGATTTGATCCCTGGGTTGGGAAGATCCCCTAGAGAAGGAAATGGCAACCCACTCCAGTATTCTTGAGTGGGAAAGAACTAGGGATTGAGCCGAGTCTCTGACATCACCTGCCTTAGCAGGTGGGTACTTTACCACTAGCATCACCTGGGAAGCCCAAACTAGTCTGTGGACATCTGTAAACAGAGCACAGATGCGTCTCTGAAATAAAAGTAGGACCAGGAGAGGCTCCAGCTTCCCTATCTGGGCAGCATCTTCCAACGTAAAGGATATTCATATATGAGAAAGCTTGAGTCTGAAAAACATCTGTAATGATCTACAGTTAGGATGGTTCTTGGTATCCTGCCCTGGTCAGGGGCCCCTACATAATGAAGAGCTAGCTCTTCATTAAGCAATTCTTACCCCTTGATATCAATTTATAAGACATTTACTTTCTTCATTAAGCACTTAGCAAGTCGCAAGAATCAAGCAAAGATGATTTATTTTATCTTAACAAAAAGTCTACAAATATTATTTACTATCCCCATTTTAAATATATGGGAACTTCAACTTGCCCAAGGCCATCTCGCTTGTGAATGACAGATCAGTTGGAAAAATCCAAAGTCCATCCTCTTTTGAGTTCACCAGAATGACAACCTCATATTTTCTATGAGCAACAGATTTATGGGGATCTGGTGTGGTTCTACTTGCTTTACTTTTCATTCTTACAAAAAAAGAGTTTACACTTGGAATGAATATGATGGATGGTAACTCAGGTATATATCATTTCAAAGAAAATCAACATATAAAAGAAAAACATTTTCCCCCTAAACAGATGTATAAGCAGAAGGATATTAGAGCTTTATCTCAGAATTCATCACAAGATATCACTAAAGATCAAGCTTCTCTAAGATATCCGGCATACAATATGAGTTCCAAAAATCTAGTTAGTGCAGATTTTTGTATTATATTACTTGAAGAAAGCAAGTATAACAAACCGTATAGTCAATAAAATAGAATTCAAGGCAGAAAAAAATTGAATCGGCTCCAAAGGTACGTGAATACAACCATAAATATAATTACTGATTTTACTGATATTTTGTATCATGTGTCCAGATAGAAACACAAAATGAGGCCTGGTTTTAAACAAAAATGAGGTTAGGTGGACAGGTAGGAGGAGGTCACAGTGAGCCCTTCTTTTTCATTTCTATTTATCTCAGTTTTTATGGGGAAATCACAGTGAGAATACAGTTTGAGGAAAACAATCCTCAAAAATCAATGGACACATGTAGTGTCTTTGACCTAACAGTTTGGGTCACAGGACTCAGGAATGGTGGAAGGCAGGGACGGCAGTGATACATGGAGGTGGTGTCAAGAGACATTTCATGAACCAGTGAACATTTTTATGGTTCAAATGGATTTGGAAACTTGCTGCAAAAGATATTCCATTCATTTGGGCAGAAGGGAACCATCTCTCAAAGATGATGTGACATGCTCCTGTCATCTTCAAGTGGTTTGGGTCATAGATTTTACTAATTACCACATAGCCTTTAGATTTCTCCATCTCATATCAATTTTCTTCCATTCACACCTCAGGCCAGAGGTGGGAGGGTAGCACCTTTCTTTCTTTCCATGTGACTTTATCCCAGGAAGCCCTTTCATTTGGGAGCAGGACAAAACACAGTGCACAGACCGTGCGGCTGCATGTTCCAGATTTCCAGAGAAGCCCACTTTCTGTAGTATATACTTTTAAATCACAGAATTTATTTATGTTCTCTCTCTCCTTTCTGTGGTCAATGACACGGGTCAAAGGCATTTAATCAAATCCTTGTAGAGAGATGAGTCCCATCACCATGCAGTGCGATGGTCTAATTTGTCTTCTGTCAAAAAATGTATTTTGGGAACAGAGCTGAATGTGATAAGTGTGATGTCTTTTTACAGTCACTGCTGAAATATGTGTTTGGCACAGATTTGCTAGGCTCATTATTTCATCTGTCTCTGGGTAAATATTGAAATTGTTGTTAGTATGGATACTAAATACTGAGGAAAGAGGGGGACATGTTTTCTTTATTTCAATCCAAGTTCAGCTAGCTAAAAGCCAAAATTACCTTCTGATCTTTGAACCAGAGTAACTGATGGCCAAGAAGGCAATGCAGTGACAGGAGCATCTACTGCCAGATGCCTGATTGCTGCTGGAGAAATAATGATATAAATGAAGCATATAGTAAGAAAAACGGAAACAAAAAAGTCCTCCAGCCAGCAGGTGGTGCCACAATTTATAATGTTCGGCTACTTTGGGCTTTATGAACAGCTTGCTAATTGCTTTGTCAATTATTATAATTTAAGTGATATAATTCAATTTTTGCTGCTGCATCACATACTGGCTTTTTAAATAACTCATATACAGCTCCTTGACCCTGGGTAACCAGTTCATTATGTTACTGCTGTTAACAATTTCCAGGCACCCTCTGCTGACTACACCATCCTCCTAACTTTCAGAGGAAGGGACAAGCTTGATCCAATGTATCTAGTGAAAATATAGATCTAGTTTTTGAACTAGACCCTACATCTCAAACAACTCTGAACTTGTAAAGTACAAAGACAGAATGGTGTCTCATTCTCAAGATGTTAGAGAAAATCTATGTAGGTCTCATGTAGGATCTTTTATGCTAAATCCATTCCAAGATAAAGATATTCCCCTGGTCAGTCCTCATGTTTTCTCCTACTTATAATTTTTACACTTTCTTTGCAAAAGAAGTAGAGAATAAAGTAATACATGAGATAAAGAAGGGAAGTGAAAAACTAGCCAGAAACTTGATGGAAAAAGAAAATTCTACCTCTCGAAAGAACTCTGTGAGTGTGTGTGTATGTGTGTGTGTGTGTGTGTGTGTGTGTGTGTGTGTGTGTATACTCAGTCACATCTGATTCTTTGCAGCCTATGGACTATAGCCAAACAGGCTCCTCTGTCCACGGGATTCTCCAGGTAAGAATACTGGTGTGGGTCACATGCCCTCCTCCAGGGGATCTTTCCAACCCAGGGATCAAACCCATGTCTCCTGCATTGCAGGTAGATTCTTTACCCACTCACCTACCTGGGAAACCTCAAAAGAACTCTAGACAGTGATATATCTCCTAACACTTAGAGAAAGCCCTATTTAATTTCAAGCCTGGAACCCTGAAAGCTAGATTTCCAATGCAAATTAAAGAACTGAGGAGCTTTTATGAACTGATGAGGAGGGAAAAAATGTTGATGGGATTTCCCATTTGCCCAGGTGCCAGAAGTTACTTCAATTCTCTGCACTGCCGTGTTCTAGAAATACCCAGGTCAATACTTCCCTCTACTGCTTGGAAGCAATTCTACAACATAAGTCAACCGGAATTATTCATACAAAATAGCATACCTGTTTCACAGATGTAAAAAACTGAGGCATAAGTAGTAAGTTGACTTTTGCAAAGTAAAATGAAAAGGAAAGTTTAATAATGGTTCAAGACTATCTCACCTCTGAATAACATCTATATGTAAGTGTAGGCAAATTTACCTTTTTGAATGGAAATCTTAATGAACAGACTGTTAGGTGAAGATGTGAGGCTTGGCAAAAAGAAGCCTCTGAATAGGTTTAGAAGAGCGGAAAGTGAAGGTGTGAAAGTGTTAGCCATGTCCAATTCAGTCATTTCCCACTCAGTCATATCCAACTCTTTATAACCCCGTGGACTGTAGCCTGCCAGACTCCTCCATCCATGGAATTCTCCAGGCAAGTATCCTGGAGTGGGTAGCCATTCCCTTCTCCATGAGATCTTCTTGACCCAGGGACTAAACCCAGGTCTCCTGCACTGCAGGCAGATTCTTTACCATTTGAGTCATCAGGGAAACCCAAAATACATGTACACCCATACCTGGGTTCCATTTTATACTGATTACACCAGAGCCTTGGTGGGTAGAACTTAGGCACTAAAATTCTCCAAGGCATTCTAACAACTACTTAAACTACTGAAGTGTAATCCTAGCTAGTGGGATATTTGAAAGCAGTGAATAAGGGGATTAGAATAATATCTGTTTTATTAAATAAATATAAAATCGCTTCAGTTTCTTATTTGATATAAAATGTAATAAATTCATATGCATTGATTATACCATGATCTTAATTATTTTAAATTATACAAATATATGCAATAATCACAATTATTAAGCATAGAAACACAATTTAGAGACTGTCAGCAGATGTTGGTGTCTTTATATTTTTACTACTTGTAATTAAGCTGCCCAATTACATTTGGCTTCATTTGTTGAATAGCTACAGACAAAACAGAAGTGTAGCATGTGAGTATAATCAGGTTCTGTGTGACCCTCTGCTGCTGCTGCTGCTGCTGCTGCTAAGTCGTTTCAGTTGTGTCCGACTCTGTGCGACTCCATAGACGGCAGCCCACCAGGCCCCGCTGTCCCTGGGATTCTCTAGGCAAGAACACTGGAGTGGGTTGCCATTTCCTCCTCCAATGCATGAAAGTGAAAAGTGAAAGTGAAGTTGCTCAGTCGTGTCCGACTCTTCACGACCCCATGGACTGCAGCCTACCAGGCTCCTCCATCCATGGGATTTTCCAGGCAAGAGTACTGGAGTGGGGTGCCATTGCCTTCTGCTCACCCTCAAGCACTTATTAAGAGAGCTTTCTCAAGGGCAGAGTGGATTCTAACCAGTCAAAACCACCTCTTTCCATGAGAAGAGTCATTCTACTAGTGTCCTCTCTGACTAGTTATGAAAATAGCTTCTCAGGGAACCAGACACAGTGGTGATACTGTAGCATGAAAGGAATTCTGTCTGGGGAAGAGGGTTTGGGTTTATCATTGATGGGTTAAGAGCCAGACCATGAACAACTGCCCTTCAAGTAGCCATGGTGATGTCAAAAATTTCTGCGGGTAGGGATTGGTGTTGCCTTTATTCACCAGAGAAAAAAGAAAGCTTGGATCATTGGGACAATCACTCATATCACCATCTGTGAGCATGTTGCTGTATGGGGGAAAAATAACAGGCTATAAACACATGATTTACCTGCAGAAGCTTTAGAACTGCAATTTGAAGCCTTACAGACGTAGCTCGATCTTTTATTTAAACAGCCTTTTGTTCCCATCCAAGAAACTATAAGCAATTTATAAACAGAGCTGAACCCCAAGTTTCATAACAGACATATTCTTGAGAAATACGTGACTTAAAACCATGTAACTAAAAGCTTTGACATTATCTTAAATTAACCCTGAAAGATGATCTATTCATCATATTTTATGAAGCAGAATATTTAAATACAAAATATCACAATGACATTAATAATCCTATCAAATGTTTACTATGAGTTATGATTTGATAAAGCTACCCTTAATAAGCTGCTAATTAATTTTTTTAATTTTACAAATGACACACATATTTTATCTTGTGGTTGGTCTTATCTGGCTTTGCAGATAAACTGTGGAAGATATGCAGAACCTGGAGGAGGGAAGAAGGGCAAGTCTTGAGTGACTGAGCCTGTGTGTGTGTGTGTGTGTGTGTACACACATGTGGGTGTTCAGCCAAGTCTGACTCTTTGTGACTCCATGGACTGTAGCCTGCCAGGCTCCTCTGTCGATGGGATTTTGCAAGCAATGAGCCTGAGAAGGGTGTAAAGCTAAGACAGACTGTTTCTGGGACAGACAAGAGGTTTGGAAAAGAAGAGCTCTTTAGTTTTAGACTTGGTCTTGGTCCCATCATTGACTAGCTGCGCAACCTTGAACAAGTTTCTTAATCTTTATGACTGCTATGGTCTGAATGTTTGTGACCTCCCTACCCCAAATTCAAATGGTGAAATCCTATTGTATGCCTATTAGCAGGTGGGTTCTTTGTGAGGTACTTAAATTACGAAGCTGAAGCCCTAATGATGTGAGGTACTTAAATTACGAAGCTGAAGCCCTAATGAATGAGATGGGTGTTCTAATAAAAGAGGGTTCACATTAAAAATAAATAAATAAGAGGATCCAGAGAGACCCCTCACACCCCCACCATAGGAGGACAAACTAGGGGCTGGCTATGAACCAGGAGGAGGGCCTCCACTAGAACCTGCCCATGCTGGCACCTTGATCTGGGACTTCCCAATCTCCAGAACTGAGAGCAAATTTCTGTTGTTTTATAAACTACTGAGACTGTGATTTTTATTATAGCAGCCTACATCGAACAAGCAAGAGAGTTCCAGAAAAACATCTATTTCTGCTTTATTGACTATGCCAAAGCCTTTGAGTGTGTGGATCACAATAAACTGTGGGAAATTCTGAAAGACATGGGAATACCAGACCACCTGACCTGCCTCTTGAGAAATCTGTATGCAGGTCAGGAAGCAACAGTTAGAACTGGACATGGAACAACAGACTGGTTCCAAATAGGAAAAGGAGTACGTCAAGGCTGTATATAGTCACCCTGCTTATTTAACTTATATGCAGAGTACATCATGAGAAACGCTGGGCTGGAGGAAGCACAAGCTGGAATCAAGATTGCAGGCAGAAATATCAATAACCTCAGATATGCAGATGACACCACCCTTAAGGTAGAAAGTGAAGAAGAGCTAAAGAGCCTCTTGATGAAAGTGAAAGAGGAGAGTGAAAAAGTTGGCTTAAAGCTCAACATTCAGAAAACGAAGATCATGGCATCTGGTCCCATCACTTTATGGGAAATAGATGGGGAAACAGTGGAAACGGTGTCAGACTTTATTTTTCTGGGCTCCAAAATCACTGCAGATGGTGATTGCAGCCATGAAATTAAAAGACGCTTGCTCCTTTGAAGGAAAGTATGACCAACCTAGACAGCACATTTAGAAGCAGAGACATTACTTTGTCAACAAAGGTTCGTCTAGTCAAGGCTATGGTTTTTCCAGTGGTCATGTATGGATGTGAGAGTTGGACTGTGAAGAAAGCTGAGCGCCAAAGAATTGATGCTTTTGAACTGTGGTGTTGGAGAAGACTCTTGAGAGTCCCTTGGACTGCAAGGAGATCCAACCAGTCCATCCTAAAGGAGATCAGTCCTGGGTGTTCATCGGAGGGACTGATGTTGAAGCTGAAACTCCAATACTTTGGCCACGTGATGCAGAGAGCTGACTCATTTGAAAAGGCCCTGATGCTGGGAAAGATTGAGGACAGGAGGAGAAGGGGACAACAGAGGATGAGATGGCTGGATGGCATCACCAACATGATGGATATAGGTTTGGGTGGACTCCAGGAATTGGTGATGGACAAGGAGGCCTGGTGTGTTGCAGTTCATGGGGTCTCAAAGCATCAGACATGACTGAGCAACTGAACTGAACTGAACGTGGACTAAGACAATGACCTTCAGTCTTCTCATCTGAAAGTCGTCAGTGATAATAATCACATGAAATAGTTTTAGGACCTAAATTAAAATGATGCATAGAACATGATAAGTAAAGTGCACAGCAATACACACAAAGTGATAACAATGATTTATATAATTATGTGTATTGTTGCTGCAAACTACAGTGCATAGTATAAACAGGTAACAGTGTAATGAGCAGTACAACTACAAATCTACCTGGAATATTGACCCTACAACTTTTAAATGCCAGCTCATATTTGAGGTCACTGTCCTCTCTCCATATCAAGACTCTCTGAGTCTGCAGTCATGATGGTCTCTTGTATATCAGGTTACTTATTAGAAAGATAATATCGATTTCTTTGAGGTGTTTTTCAGGGGCCCCCAAAGTAAATCTTTCCCAATATTTAAAACATATACTTGATTTAGCCTTTGATAAGAATATCTTCCAAATTTGGTGAAAGTATGTCTATCCGTTTTCATAATTTATGGTGATATGGAGATTAAAATGTACTTTGATTGACCTTAATTGACAGTATTATTATATCTGAAATAACTCTGGACACCTGTAACCTAGAGGGACTCAGGGTCTTGAGATCCCTCATTTTAAAATAAGATCCCAGAAAGGGCCTCCTGTTCCCATTCAAAGACTTCTTATCTAGTAGCCTTTTTAAAGGCTATGGATTTGATAGCCTCATGTAGTTATCAAGCTTGGTGAAAGATACAGAAAGGGCAGTAAGAGGTGCCACAGTGAATTTGCCTATTTCTCAGTTTTTCTTCTGGGTGGTATGTAATTCTTAGTCCTCATGATAGTGGGAGGTATTTCTTTGGGAAGCCTAGTTTATAAGTCTATGTCACTCCATTGCTGAGTCTTGGGAATCTGAAATGATAACCTAAAGATTGAAATCCATGTAATGATCAGACACACGGGAAGTAAGGTTGTTAAAATAGGATGGGCCAAAGTGTGAAGACAATGATTTACATACTGGAATATGGTCTTAGTTTGAAAGGCAGTGCGGAATCAATGAAGGTTGTAGTGGTACTTGAGTCAGGCTTTAATAAAATAATCCGACAGCACTGTACAAAGAGAGAAAATCAGAGAGGAGATTTATTGTACAATAGTTCCTATGGGAAGCTTTGAAGTTTTGATGTAGCATTTGTATCAGAAGGAAAGAGTTAACTTCTGCAGAAGTAGAACCAACTAGAAACTGACTAGAGGCCAAAGAAAGAAACATGAGAAAGAGTGCAGGAAGATTAGGATGGCTGCAAGGCTCCAACAGAAGTTAATTGTGAGTAAGGTGCTACAGTAAGTAGAATTAAAAGACAGTAGTTTACAGTGGAAAGCAGGCTTGACTTTATACATTCTACACAACTGGCTGAGGTGTTGAAGGCTGTTACAGAACTGATCGAGAAGCACTGGGAATGCAGACCTGGAACTGTGTTAAGGAGGTTGTGTGTGCGTGCTTAGCTGCTCAGTTGTGTCTAACTCTTTGCAACCCCATGGACTGTAGCCCACCAGGCTCCTCGGTCCACGGGATGCTCCAGAATACTGGAGTGGGTTGTCATTTCCTCCTCCAGGGGATCTTCCCACACCAGGGATCCAACCCATGTCTTCCCCATTGTGGGCAGACTCTTTAACATCTAAGCCACCAAGGAAGCCCACAAATATACTTGAGTCATCTATTAGGGAGATACTTGCCACCAGGAAAATAAATTAATTTGCTGAAGGAAAGTGTATATTTAAAAGAGAAAAGTAGTCAAAGATGAGAACCAGAAAACAATAATGACAGGAAAAGTAGAAATTTCAGAAAGGAGCCAAATAGCAGTGTCAAGGTTGTGAGGTCAAAAAAAAAAAAAAAAAAAAAAAAAGATCACTGGAATAAAAAAGGACAAAGAAGAGGAGCCAAGATTTTGGCTTGACATTGAAGGGAAGGAGGAGAAAAAACATCATTTTAGGAAAGCAACAAGTTTGAAAAAATCTTTTTTTTTTTCCCTTAATTTTTTTTTTTTTGTGGAGGAAGACAGTATTAAAATTATGTTGAAAATACCAGAATAAGGGAAGGGTTTATGGAGCAAGAGATTAACAGAGACAGTAAGAAGTGGAATTAGATACAGAGAAGAAAAGATGAATTCTAGCAATGAATAGGAAGCCTCTGTTTCACAGACAGAGACAGAAAAGATCGCAAATGAGTGATTACTCATGAAGCATAGGACAGAAATCTAAAGAAATTGTGCCTGGTCTGAGTCTATCTATTGAAAGTGTGGAGAAAGAACTGAGACTGGGATTGTGAGTCAATGGAGAGTATTTAAAGTCTCTGCCATGAGTTTGGCTGATGCCAACTAGTGGCGAATAAAGAGACTGCAATATGGCCATAATGGCCCAAGTGAGGACAGAAAAGGGCTTTCTCAGTTGTTTTCAGTTGCCCAACAGTCAAAACATCCAAAGATCTTTTGGGTTGGAGATCAGCAACGTTGGAGGGTAGAAGGTCAAGTTCTGATTAGGATGTTGAATTTTCTGAAAGAGAATTCAGGCTAAGAAGAAAGCAAGAAACAACCAACCAACCAAAGAAACAAAAAATATAGGACAGTGAGGATTCAAGTACCAGAAAGGATGTTGAGGATAAAAATCAGGTTTAGGTAAAGGGTAGGGACTTCTTATCAGAGGTGAACTAGGACCACTTCAAATATGGGATCTAAGATGTGGACTAAATCACTAGTTTCCGAAGTAGAACGAAAAACGTGAGTTTCTTGAGCTGAAAAATAGAGGAGTAAATACTGATATTTAATTTAGGGAGGAGGATGAGCTCCATGTAGATAGGAGCTGGGTTCTGAAGTCACTAAGGATATTGGGAAAGTGTTGATGAATCAATGAAATAATGAACATATTATGAATACACAAAGAGCAAACATTTCACTTCACTGACTGAATCAGTGGTTGGATAGCCTCTGACAAGGTAGTATCAACAGCCTCAAACACTACAAAATATGGCTTGGGTCTAATCATGGAAATCATATGCTTAGTCTTGGACCAACTAGAAAAAATATTGAATCTGAAAGCAGAATAAATTAGCTCCCATGTTCCATTAGGATACATTAGCATCTGTAATCAGAAATCTAAAAAAGAAGTTTAATGGAAAAATGGAGGTGAGTCCTTAGTGTTTCCATAATACTCTATTTCATAGAGAACATTGTTTCTATCTATCTCCCTTTGGAATCCAAGTGGAAAAAGTCTCAATAAAAGAATTATTGATTAGTTTAACAATCTCATTAAATTTGATTAACCTTTTAAGAGCATTAGGTAGATCTTTAAACTATACCAAAGTGAATAATACTTTTATGTTCAATGAAGGGCACCTTTTAAATACTTCTTATGAGAACCAGGTAAATAAGACTAAATAAGACTAAAGTTAACATTCAGAACTTTAAAATCTGCCCTTCTTTCTGTACCTTACTTATTTTTTAAAGATTCAGTTCAGTTCAGTTCAGTCGCTTAGTTGTGTCCAACTCCTTGTGACCCCATGAATCACAGCACGCCAGGCCTCCCTGTCCATCACCAACTCCTGGAGTTCACTCAAACTCACGTCCATTGAGTCGGTGATGCCATCCAGCCATCTCATCCTCTGTCGTCTCCTTTTCCTCCTGCCCCCAATCCCTCCCAGGATCAGGGTCTTTTCCAATGAGTCAACTCTTCGCATGAGGTGGCCAAAGTATTGGAGTTTCAGCTTCAGCAAGATTGCTGCTACTGCTAAGTCGCTTCAGTCGTGTCCAACTCTGTGCGACCCCATAGACGGCAGCCCACCAGGTTCCCCCGTCCCTGGGATTCTCCAGGCAAGAACATTACTCAGAAGTAAAAATAACTTGATAATTGTTTAATTTTTTAAATTATTCATGAAGAGAATGATACACCATACTAGGCTAAAGGAAAGGCCAATAGAAACAGAATGTTTAAAAAGAGTCCTAGAACCTTCCTTCTCTTTGTTTTTGTGTGTGTTCAGTCAGTCAGTTGTGTCCGACTCCTTGCAACTCTAATAGCCCTCCAGGCTCCTCCATCCTTGGGATTTTTCTGGCAAGAATACTGAAATGGGTTTCCATTTCCTCCTCCAGGGGATGTTCCTGACCCAGGGATCAAACCTCCCCCTTATCTCCTGTGTCTCCTGCACTGAAGGCAGAGTCTTTACTACTGAGCCACTGAGGATTCTAAATACACTCATTCATGATTCAGATTCATTAACAAGACCTAGTAAAGAGTTCTAACGTACATAGTAATGGATCTAGTAGGAAAAGTATTTAAGTCAGTCTTTGAGTTGCAGTGGCTAACCTTTCTTCATCTCTACACCCTCCATTAGCATCAGAACAAAGTCTACTCTCCGTAAGTCTCAATTTACAATCAAGGCATAACATAGGCTTGAAAGGAGAATAGAATTCCTCAGTAAACTGAAAATCAGGGAGCTTTTCTTCCTTTTACTTTTCTTTTTCTAAATAAAAATAATTTATAGTAAGGAACACTACTATTTGTCCGGACAGCTGCAAGAATTGTTATTATTTGTACAATTCCTTTAATCACGTACAGTCACAAGAATTGCTTGCAGTTTTTCTATTTCCCATTTACAGCATATTTTTAAAATAAAAATGGTAAAGCATCAGAAACTTAGTCCCTTATGTAGTTGACCTTTTAAAAATTCAGTATTTTTATTGACTGTCCATTGTATTTTCTTCCCCTGAGATACTGGTATGATAATCACAGCGTGGGAATAGTCAAACATTATTACAAAACCCCAAAGCCAAAAAAGCTTTTTCCACAGGGAACTGTATTACTCTTCCAACAACTAACTGTGTTTATGGTCAAATGCTAATATAAATGCTAGCGATCAAACAATGGCCTGCTATCATGTGCAGAATGATTCATCATCCAGTATAAAAAAATATAATTAGTACAATATATATAACAGATTACATTTACATAATCTCCAGATTTTTTATTCCACTTTGGGGATAAGAATAAAAATAAGGGAAAAGAATCCAAGTATTTTTAAAACATGATAATAGAAGATATTGTCAAATTCTTCAGCAGCTGTTTATCATAAAGAATAAGTTACAGTAACTGTTCTATTCACTGGTCATATAAATTGAAAGCTCCTCAAATTATATATTAAAAAATTATGTCCAAAATGCATACAACTTAACAAAAACTTTTGAAGGCTGATTTCCAGTACACAAAGACTTCTGATATGTTCTCTAGGTGTGAATTTAACATTGCTTAGAAATTTCTCCAGGACATTTAAAACTCCTTTTGTGACTCTTCATCAGCTGTTTTATAGACAGCGGTGATGTCTATAATATACATTTTCACTTTTTGCATGGTTGAAGGAGTTCATATGCTATATCGAATTTTAAGGTAGAGTGTAAGATTACATTTCTAGAATACAGAAAGCCATAGCCATCGAAACTGCACTATTGCTATTTATAGTAATTCTTACTATTTACTGTTTGATGGGCATTTGTAAATTATAGAGAAGATGGTGCCAAGGTGATCATCAGGCCACTGTAATAACTGGTAGCACATGTTGTCAACTGTAGATAGGCCTGAACAAGCAAGCACTCAGATCCTCAATATATTTTGAAGTGAGCAGCTTTTCTACTTTTTGGAATGGAAACTACTTTTAAGAATATGTTACAGAAGTATATAAAACACCATTCTGGCTGACTGTCTTATTGAAGACTTCATGTTGCATAAGTTTGAGACTTGAACTTTCCATTGCATATTCTTTACAAGTTGAAGTTCTGCAAACTACACTCCATTTCTAACACCTGACCATGAATTTTACAAAGAATTCCAATGCACTTTCAAACCAAAAATCTAGGGTAGGCAGAGTAGTGGGATGATTGAGAATGAACTTTGGAGGAAGGGGACCTGGGATCAAATCTTAACTGTTCTAAGATAAATTACTTGGTTTCTCTGAGCACAGTTTTCTAAGCTTCAGTTTTCTCACCTTCAAAGTGAGATCACTGTGTTTTCTACCATCCAGGGATACACTGAGAAATAAATGAAAAAATACACACAAAGCAAATAACAGAGACTCTGGCAAATAAAAAAACACTCCGAACTATTACGTAGTGTACTTATAAACACACATACGTCAAAGGCCTTTTCTGTAAACTATTGTTCAGTTTGTTGACTGATTCCCTATCAAGGGTCTCTAAGTTTGGGGTATATTTGGCTCCAACACTCAGCATTGGTAACTGATTGGGATATAATGACATTTTCTAGCTAAGATATTGTGCTAGTTGTTGCTTAGTCATTAAGTTGTGTCCAACTCTTTTGTGACTCCATGGACTGTAGGTCATTAGGATCCCCTGTTCGTGGGATGTCCCAGGCAAGAATACTGGAGCAGGTTGTCATTTCCTTCTCTAGGATCTTCCCGACCCAGGGATCTAATTCAAGTCTCTTCATTGGCAGGCAGATTCTTGACTGTTGAGTTAGGGAAGCCCAATACTAGCATGACTTTCTGACTCTAAAGAGAAACACCCACCTTTGACCTTGATGATGCTTTTACTTGCCAACAAAAAGACCACAAGACGAAAAGACTGAGAGGTTAGTGTTGCTGACAAAGTCTCACATAACATGTTTTTCTGGCAGAGCTGTGTTTTCAGCAAGCACAGGCCCCATGTAAGTACCAGACTCTGAGAATGGGCCACTGTTCACCTGTGCCTTCTACTGATGTGTCACCACCCCATTACAGAACGCCGAGCATGAGGGGGTGGAAACCTCTCAGGGAGACTTGGACCTCCATGGCCGTTTCCAGAGTCTGATTGTGGTGGTTGATTCTTCAGTTCAGTTCAGTTCAGTCGCTCAGTCGTGTCTGACTCTTTGCAACCCCATGAAGCGCAGCACGCCAGGCCTCCCTGTCCATCACCAACTCCCGGAGTTCACCCAGACTCACATCCATCGAGTCAGTGATGCCATCCAGCCATCTCATCCTCTGTCGTCCCCTTCTCCTCCTGCCCCCAGTCCCTCCCAGCATCAGAGTCTTTTCCAATAAGTCAACTCTTTGCATGAGGTGGCCAAAGTACTGGAGTTTCAGCTTTAGCATCATTCCTTCCAAAGAAATCCCAGGGCTGATCTCCTTCAGAATGGACTGGCTGGATCTCCTTGCAGTCCATGGGACTCTCAAGAGTCTTCTCCAAGACCACAGTTCAAAAGCATCAATTCTTTGGTGCTCAGCCTTCTTCACAGTCCAACTCTCACATCCATACATGACCACAGGAAAAACCATAGCCTTGACTAGATGGACCTTTGTTGGCAAAATAATGTCTCTGCTTTTGAATATACTATCTAGGTTGGACATAACTTTCCTAATTCAATTCCTGTTCTGCAACCAATCCTTTTTAATTTGAATTCCAACTGGGTTTCTTTCCAAGCTCAGCCTTTAAGGTTGGACACAGGAATAGTTTTTAGTTTCTTTTCTTGTTTCCCCTCCTCAACAGACTTTGGTAATGGATATGGAAGAATTTAATACCCTGAGGACTCTTCAAAGAGTCTTACTTGGCAAATACCTAAACGAGAGTTGGGAACAAAACAACCATAAAAAATATATGTAAAACATGATTCCTTTTTTTTTTTTTTAAAATGTTGTCAACTTTTTATAACATTGTGCTTTCCCACTCAAGGGACATCAGTTAAAGTTATGCCACTGTTTTCATCACAAAACCCCTAGTACCCAAGCATTAAAAAGCCACCTACAAAAATGGGATATAGAGTGGATATAGAGTATGACATTACAAATCTCAAGATCTGAGTATATTTTAAAAATGCACTTTAAATAAGTGTTTCCAGAGTTTTTTAAAACTTAGAAGAAACAAAGCTACATTAAAGCTTAAAGTAGTTTTTCAAAGCATCTTTATATATTGCTTGGAAAGGTATAAAAATACAGTGAGGGCTGTGTAGTAAGTACATACGTTTTAAGGTCCTGGCTAAAGATCAAATGTTCAGAGAGTTGCAACGAGCGAGCACTTTGTACATTTGCCTCAGAAATGTGTACTTCCTTCCCTCATGGACTGGAAGTGGGAGAGAACTTTTTAAGTATTAATCACAGTTTTATTTTTGCTTCCTTTGCCAGGAATTATAGAAACAGTTCTATATTTCAATACTGTAGCTCTGTGGGATCTTATGGAAAACATTTCTATTTGCTTTACTTCTATCCTTATTTCAGTCAAATTTAGTGTACACAGTTTTCCATCTAATTTGGATTTTTATCTCTCATTCTGAGTAACGTCATATAAGAGTATTTGAATTGGACATTTCTTTTTTTTTTAATTTTATTTTATTTTTAAACTTTACATAATTGTATTAGTTTTGCCAAATATCAAAATGAATCCGCCACAGGTATACATGTGTTCCCCATCCTGAACCCTCCTCCCTCCTCCCTCCCCATACCATCCCTCTGGGTCATCCCAGTGCACTAGCCCCAAGCATCCAATATCGTGCATCGAACCTGGACTTGCAACTCGTTTCTTACATGATATTTTACATGTTTCAATGCCATTCTCCCAAATCTTCCCACCCTCTCCCTCTCCCACAGAGTCCATAAGACTGTTCTATACATCAGTGTCTCTTCTGCTGTCTTGTACACTGGGTTATTGTTACCATCTTTCTAAATTCCATATATATGCGTTAGTATACTGTATTTATGTTTTTCCTTCTGGCTTACTTCACTCTGTATAATAGGCTCCAGTTTCATCCACCTCATTAGAACTGATTCAAATGTATTCTTTTTAATGGCTGAGTAATACTCCATTGTGTATATGTACCACAGCTTTCTTATCCATTCATCTGCTGATGGACACCTAGGTTGCTTCCATGTCCTGGCTATTATAAACAGTGCTGCGATGAACATTGGGGTACACGTGTCTCTTTCCCTTCTGGTTTCCTTGGTGTGTATGTCCAGCAATGGGATTGCTGAGTCATAAGGCAGTTCTATTTCCAGTTTTTTAAGGAATCTCCACACTGTTCTCCATAGTGGCTGTATTAGTTTGCATTCCCACCAACAGTGTAAGAGGGTTCCCTTTTCTTTGCACCCTCTCCAGCAATTATTGTTTGTAGATTTTTTGATAGCAGCCATTCTGACCGGTGTGACTGTCTGTTTCCTTAATTTCTCTTTCTGTTTTCTCATTATTAGTGTATAGGAATGCAAGTGATTTCTGTGTGTTCATTTTATATCCAGCAACTTTACTATAGTCATTGATTATTTTATCTTCTTATGCTTCTATAGCCAAAGTTACTCACATGTTTTCTTACATTAAGATGACCTGCCTTTAGTGCAATCATAGACACTGACTGGAAAATCATCACATTCTTGAATTTCCACATGTTGTGTATCATGACAGAATCTCTGAAGTCTAATACTCAGAATTTTTTATCAAGATCCATCCTTTTATATAGATAATAACTAACTCTAATAGAAAGAATTAGAACCCAAATGCATGGATTTATGAACTAATTCAACCAGTGCATTTACTTTTTTGTTTTTTTTAATTAATGACTGCTTTCTGTTCCAGGGAGGGAGCGGGTAATGAGAAATAATTAGAGCACTGACCAAAGAGAAGATAAATTACATAGGATGAGATTCTTTGGCAGAAATTAGTAGCCAAGGTCATTTTGAAATGGAATCACACATACACATACATACACACATACGTATACACACATACATAATGTATATGTATATAGGTATACATATATATACATACACACATATATATGTATATAAACCTCAAGTGGACAGATTTAATTAGACCAATTCTAATCTTTATTTATAAGATACTATTGATGGCCCTCTTTCATCTTATTTCAAATTAAAATATAAACTCACCACCAATTCAAGAACTAAAAACATTATCATTAACCTAGATCTACGAATGAGCACCTCTTTATTCCTTCCCTCTCTTATATATGGAATTTAGAAAGATGGTAACAATAACCCTGTATACGAGACAGCAAAAGAGACACTGATGTATAGATCAGTCTTATGGACTCTGTGGGAGAGGGAGAGGGTGGGAAGATTTGGGAGAATGGCATTGAAACATGTATAATATCATGTATGAAATGAGTCGCCAGTCCAGGTTCAATGCACGATACTGGATGCTTGGGGCTGGTGCATTGGGACGACCCAGAGAGATGGTATGGGGAGGGAGGAAGGAGGAGGGTTCAGGATGGGGAACACATGTATACCTGTGGCGGATTCATTTCGATATTTGGCAAAACTAATACAATATTGTAAAGTTTAAAAATAAAATAAAAAAAAAGAAGTAAACCGTATCTTGAATTTTGTGTTTATAGTTTCCCTACTTCTTAAAGAATACAGTTTGAAATCACATATGTCATAAATAATGTATTTCTTAGTACTATAGTATTGTTGTTTGCCTAATTTTGAGTTTTGTGATAAGAGCTTCATACAGCCTTCTGAGACTTTTTTTTTCATGCCACACGATGTTACTAAGAGTCATCTGTGTCACCTGTAACTCCAGCTTCTATTCTGTTATTTCCATATAATATTCCATTGTGAGAATGTATCATAAGTTATTTATCCAGTACCTTGTCAGATTCTCTTGTCAAAAGATACTTGTTTCTAATAATGGTCTTACCTGAGAAGGGGGATTGGTGGCAAGATTAAGGATATCTTTATTTTACTGCTGAAAAATTATTATATAAAGCCTCCTGGTGTATGTTACCCCCTTTATATATGGATGTATGTATATATAATTGCTAGGTCACCGAGAAGGCAATGGCACCCCACTCCAGTACTCTTGCCTGGAAAATCCCATGGATGGAGGAGCCTGGTAGGCTGCAGTCCATGGGGTCTCGAAGAGTTGGACACGACTGAGCAACTTCCATTTCACTTTTCACTATCACGCATTGGAGAAGGAAATGGCAACCCACTCCAGTGTTCTTGCCTAGAGAATCCCAGGGACGGGGGAGTCTGGTGGGCTGCCCTCTATGGGGTCGCACAGAGTCGGACACGACTGAAGCGACTTAGCAGCAGTAGCAGCACAGAATGTGAATGTTCAACTTTATAAGATAATGCCCAATTATTTCCAAAGTGGTTGCTTTGGTTTACATTTCAACTAGCAATTTTAAAAAGACTTCACTGAACCATATCTTCTCCAGCACTTGACTTTGTCAATTTATCAGATATTTTTCAAGTTGAAATGGTGTTAAATGGTATTAAAAATTTGCATCTCTCATTACTAACTAGATTGAGCATATTTTTGTATGTTTATTGACCAAATATATTTATTCTTCTCTAAAATGCCAAAACTCATTTTTTAATTGTTTCATTTGTGTTTTCCTTATTTGCCTGATTAAGTATTTTATAAACTCTGAATACTAATCCTTTGTCAATTGTATATTTTATAAATATCATCTCACCAGTTTGTGGCTTTCCAATTTTTTAAGTGTCTTTTAGTGTCTTCTGAAAAAGAAGAGTACATAAATATCTCATAGTACTATGGAATCCTAAACAGTTGTTTAAAAAAATAATAAGGTCTGATTATGCACTGATATGAAAAGATCTCCAAGAGTGTTAAGTGACAAAAGCAAGCTGAAATCATATTTATAGCATGCTCACATTTACACAAAAAAGAACAAAACCAGATATGTCCATATAGCTTTATGTACATATGGAAACACGTAAGGAAATGAGAATAATACCTCCCAATTGTTGACAATTGAGAGGAAGGCAGGGGGATTAATGTGAGGAGGAAGAAAGGGTCTTTCATGTTTCCTCTAGATATTTCTGTATTCTTTCAACCATGAGCAAAGAAAACACTATGTATTACTTATGTTACAAAAATAGTAATGACAGAAACAAAAAAGTAAAGAATAGTTGCTGCTACTGCTAAGTCGCTTCAGTCCTGTCTGATTCTGCGGGACCCCATAGATGGCAGCCCACCAGGCTCCCCCGTCCCTGGGATTCTCCAGGCAAGAACACTGGAGTGGGTTGCCATTTCCGTCTCCAATGCATGAAAGTGAAAAGTGAAAGTGAAGTCGCTCAGTCATGTCTGACTCTTCTCGACCTCATGGACTGCAGCCCACCAGGCTCCTCCGTCCATGGGAGTTTCCAGGCAAAAGTACTGGAGTGGGGTGCCACTGCCTTCTCTGGAGGCAATGTATTACTTAAGTTACAAAAATAGTAATGACAGAAACAAAAAGTAAAGAATAGTATGACTGAGGAATGTACAAATAGATCAGTAGAACAGAACAGAAAGGCTAGAAACAGTGGCACACATATCTGAGATTTAGTATTTGGTATATCTAACTTCTCAGATCAGCCATGAAAGGATCAGCTCTTCAGGAAATCATACTGAAGCAAGTGGCTGACAATTTTGTGGTGGTGGCTTAGGGAAGTAGATAATAGATTCCTGCCTCTAACAGTCATCAAAACTCGGATGAAGAAAAGAGATAAGTATAAAAAGCAAAATTATGGGAAATATTAGAAAAATATTCAAGAATTTTTTGTGACACAGAAAAGTCTTCAATATATAATGCCAAGAAAAGAATATAAAATAATGCATACAATATAATCTAATTTATATTTTTAAAAAAGTCATAAATATATACACATATGTATAGATATATATGTGTGTGTTTGCATATATACACATATGAAAATGAAAATATGCACATGTATACGCACAGGTGTGTGAATAAATTTATATATTTACATGTATTGGAAATGTGTGGACACAAGTTTAAACAAAAACTAACTTTTACAGCAGTGACTTATTTACAAGAGTGGAGCTGGAGGGGTGAGCATCTATAGCTTTTACCTGGTCAGTAATTATTCACTCAACTTGCCTTTAGGGAGCCTTCTCCCTCTCTTCTAAGGTGCTTATAAGGATGCCAGTTATAGTACACATTCTCTTGCACAGGGATTGGTAAAGATGTTCTTATGATTTAAGAGGACCATATCAGGGTCCTTCCCTGAAATTTTATAAATGACCAATGAAAGAGGAAAGCATTCTCTTTTTTCTAGGGCCACTACCAGTATGAAGACTAGTGGCCCTAGAAAAGGGCGACAGAGGATTAGATGGTTGGATAGCATCACTGACTCAATGGACATGAGTTTTAGCAACTCTGGGAGGTAGTGAAGGACAGGGAAACCTGATGTACTGCAGCCCATGGGGTCACAAAGAGTCAGACATGACTTAACAACTGAACAATAACAACTACCAGTGTGCTGCTGCCGTTTAGTTGCTAAGTTGTGTCTAACTCTTTGCAACCCTGTAGACTGTAGCCTGCCAGGCTCCTCTGTCCATGGGATTTCTCAGGCAAGAATTCTGGAGTGGGTTGCCATTTCCTTCTCCAGGGGATCTTCCTGACCCAGGGATTGAACCCATCTCCTGCATTGGCAGGCAGATTCTTTACTGCTGAGTCACCAGGGAAGCCCTATTAAATTGTTACTTGTATAAAAATGTCACACTTTGATTTAAATATCCATTTGTATATTTATTTATTATTCTTTTGACTATTAGATTTCAGAGCAAGTATCACTGTAAAAACAAAGTCCATGACTGTATAATAGTTGCTCAATGAATATTTAATTGAAAATTATGATATGTTATGGGAATGTCAAGTCACATATGTGGCTTAACTGTAGGATGTGTGGAAAATGGAAGGAATAATAAAGGAGATAAACACACAAGGACAAATTATGAAAGACGTATGAAGCCATATAGTACATTCATAGTCAACAGTAGTATAAATTTAGCACTGATGTCATCAATTACATTTCTAGTCTAAATTCTTTCTATAAAATGCACAAACTCAGATATAGTTGTCTAATGCCAAGAATTAATTAAAATATAATTATACTCTCCCATCTCTTTGACCAGGTGGAGAAGCTGGTTTCAGCAGGGTGCATATGAGGCCAAGATAACAGATGTGATTTTTTAGTAGGCCTGTTTTCTTCATTGTTAGGCATTTCCAGCTGTCTGGCAAGCTTGCATTGGAGCTCATGATGGGAATGGGTAAGAGGGTGTTTCAGAGTTGGCCCAGACTCACCAGAAAGAACTCAAATGTTCTTGGGGCATATCAACGTCTTCATCTTCCTTAATAGAAAACAATTTTACAAACAGGAGACCTTTTCCAACAATATGGTCTCACCAAGCAGGATCAACATCAAAAGTTCAATCTTCATAAAACCATGAAAGTTCTTTCATTGTTGTTCTTGCTTGTGGTGCACATCTGTTTATTTTCTTGACTTCAGTTGCACATTACAAATGCACTCAGTACACGGATGGAAAATATTAGTGGGAACATTGACTGCAGCTGTCCTTTTCATAGGCTGTGCTTTAACTAAAAATGAGTTGTTAGCTCTGGTCATTAACTAGAAACAATCCCATTTTTTCACTAGCCATAATGATGAACTTTAGCAGACTCTGGCTTTTATTAGATTCTTTGTATATTTAACAAAAACCCTCTTACCTGGCCCTACAGCCCAATTTTAGTTCACTACAAAGCAGTGTTTTGGCAATCCTTTTATTTCATTATCTAAACAAACACAGTCCAATAATGTGGACTTGCATTAAAAGTGTTGTTGGCCCTGTGGACTGAATCTTTCTGGCTCCTTTTGAAAAACAGCACTGCCTTCTCCTATTATGTTAACTGAGCCTGATGAAAGAGTTCAGCATTGGGGGCTCTATAGAGAGCAATGGCACAGGTCTCTTGTCTCCATAAAATATGGACCTGACTGTGACGCTACTGTGGCTCAGTGCTGTGCCTATCTGCCACTATCGGGACAGATTTACAAACTAGTGTGGCTGGGTTTTCTGCTGTTTCTCTCCATGTGACACCAGTTTTGGACAGTGGTCAAGCTAACCCAACTTAATGACATCATTCTAGAAAGCTGGATAGATTAACAAAATTGAGTCTGATGAAACTCTCTCTGGGTTAAATGTTGTATTACTCTCTTTGGTGTAGATTGAATTATAATTAAATCAGAGTATTTCAATCTCTGTACAAAATGTTTTACTGTGTACTTGTGCCTGATGATCTTCATCTTTTTTTTTTCCTTGAGAGGTATGGTCATGTCTATCTAATTGTGGTTATTTTATGTTTATTCCTTCTTCCAAAAATAGACCATGCTAGATACCATAAGAACCATGGACGTGATGCAAAAAAATTGTTGGTTGGGTTCATTCAGTGTGACCCATTACTTAAATGTGGATCAAGAAATATTGATCTTTCCTGTGCCTGCTTTGCAGGTCAGAGTGACTCAGATTTTGACCACATATTTAATCACATTTAATTTAGTCATGGTGATAAAGATATGGCATTTATATCATCTAAGAGCATGATGAATCTATAACTTCTACAGCATAAAAGCTATGTACAAATTCCAAGTTAGTGTATTTTCTAGATGGGATATTTATAAATAATCATAGATCACTACATTATCCTAAGATTTGTGCATTCAGTGTGATGTATATCCCTGTATATACACATATAGATACAGATAGATAGATATCTCTGTAGTCTTTGAAGAATAAATAGAAAAGGCTTAATAAACATCTTTTCTAAAGAGAGTCAGAATTTATCCCACAGGAAATCACATGGCATTCTCTTCTCCCTTCCCCACAGCTGCACGACTTGAAACTTCTCTTTGAATTGACTACTCTGTTGACAATGATAGGATTTAGACTGTATTTTTATTTACTGTGGACTGTTAAGGAATAAGGAAACTGATTGGATTTCATCATTTCCATGCCTGAATATCCATTGTTTGAATGACTCTGGCAAGGAAATAAAATATTAGATTAACTAACTGGTAACAGTATTTTATATGCTTGTGAAGAACTCTGATGTTACAGAAATGAAGTAAATAATAAGGCTCCTGAGTTGCTATGTGGCTTGATGCAAGGGCTATAATGCCGTTACATAGGATGTGTCCCTAAAGAACCACAGAAGCATCCCTGCATTACTACTAATGGGGCAGGAATTTCAATAGTGCTACACAGGAAATGTCCCTGAAGGGCTATTGATGGGGAAGGGATTTTTAATAGTGCTACACAGGAAGTACCTCTGCACTACTACTGCTGAAACAGTGTCGAAGCACTCCACGATGGGGAATGTTTTCAGCTTGGTGCCGGGCAAAGGATGACTCTTACTGCCAAAAAGAGACTGAAAATACCCTTCCCGCTGCTAGAGAGTGCTTAGAATGCTGCAAAATGCAGAGAAAATGCTGACTGTGCCAAAAAGAATGGAAAGAGAAGGGAGTCCTCCTATGTGAGGAGTTTCAGGGCCAAGCAAATAGACCAAAGCCATTTATTAGACTAACATGTAAAACAGACAGCCAACATTTTGGTGAACTAAACAAGAATCTCTGTAAAGGTTCAATGTGAAATGAACTTTAAGCTTCTGCAGATAGGAAGCCCCAGAACTATCAATAAAGACCCTGAAATAAGTAACCCATATCCTGGTATAAGGAAATAAGGCAGGGCGTTTGTATTATAGCAAAGCAAATATATACATAGCAAACCAAAAAGGCTCCAAAAAACAGGAACAATAAAAGAAGAAAAGAGTTCAAAGTAAACTAGTATAGATATCATTACTCTTTCATGAAAGTCGAGAGATTTTAACAGATATTTACTGTTAGAAGAGCATGAAGATGGAAATCTCAACACCACTGTTATTGATGATCATTCTATGGTAAAGACATTCTCATGGTAACTGAATAGTAAAATCAATTTAGTTCCCATTCCAAAGAGCAGATTTAATCCTTCAATAAATCTTGCCATGGTCCTCAAAAATTCCTGAGTTTAAAAATCTCCTGCAGGTATTATAATTGACAGAAATTTGAATAGACTGTATTTGACTATTACAGTTAAGACTGTGGGTGGACAAAATCAGGCAATTGGCTCTCACCAGACTTTGGAACATAAATTTATTCATGAAAGCAATACAAAAATTCAATGAGCTAAATGTCCCACTCTATTCAATCACTGGAGTTTACCTGGATTTTTCTTTCCTTTTATGGAAGGCAACAAGATTGGTATAAGAGTCAAGATGTTGAGTCTCTGATCTCTTAAAAAGACCTAGCACACACTTCTGTATTCTGAAGGGTCTATGGCCAGTGAGTCTCTAAAGTCAGAGTAAAAATTAATTGTTAATATTTTAAATCGTATGGAGCTGACCTAACACCTATTCTGGCAGTAGGATAAACGGCGAGGCAAAATGAATGACTCCTCATTCCCTCCACATCCTCTGAATTCCTGACCATTCTTACGCTGCTATACATTTTTCTTTCTTTTACTATATTTATCATCTTCTAATAAACGACATGATTATTTGCTGTGTCTATTATGGTTTGTCTCCCCCCTGTGCCCCAGGCTTATTCACTGATGCATCCCAACACCCCCAAATGTACCTGATACAAAGTAGTTGCTCAAAACATATTTATTAAAAGTGTTGAATGAATAATGTTATCAACCCCAATATTATATATCATCCTCTTCATACGCATTTCCACCTAGTGAATCACATTCATCTGGACCTAAACCTAATGGATTAATAAATAACTCCTTTGCTTATCAAACCAAGAACTCCTCCCATGTTTCTCTACTAAAATCTTAGAACAACTCTTTGTAGTCCCTTGTTGTTTTGTTGCTAAGTTGTGTCTGACTCTTTTATGACATCATAAACTGTAGCCTGTGAAGCTACTCTGTCCATGGGATTTTCCAGGTAAGAATACTGAAGTGGGTTGCCATTTCCATCTCCAGGGGATCTTCCCAACCCAGGAATCGAACCCACATCTCCTCCATTGGCAGGCAAATTCTTTACCACTGAGCCACCTGGGAAACCCTTGTAGTCCTTAGATTTCTTTATTTTTATCCATCTCCTTTTCCTTATCCTCTATGTTCATGCTATCTTATTAGCATATCTGCATATTTCTGTTAGCATTCCTATATGATGGCCCCTGTTATATTACTTCCACATATTATACCACAGTCTAAAACAGCAGTAGCACCTAGGCATCACCTAGCTTGCCAACTTAAACTGCTTGGTAGAAGCTTCCCAGAGAGTTGTGTTGAGAAGGATTTTGATGCCATTCTGAAAGTGTTCTGTTTTGGAATATGGATACCTGTCATGGAACAGGTAAGGGTGACGTGTCATCCCTGGTCTAAGCTCTCATTAACTCACACACTTAATGTAGCAAACTCCTTCACAGAGCCCAAGTGTTCAATCTTTTTCTCTTTAATATCTCTAAAATAAGTTTTAAAACAATCTTTCACAAAAATCTTTTACCATGTTTCCCCTCATTCAATAATTTATAATGACTCATCGTCATCACGTCAAGTCTTACGTTTAACCTAAATTCTCATACGGAAACTTCCATTCTCAGAGATTTCATCATTTACAACTTACCTATCCAGAATGCTTGCTCTGGCCAAAGGGCCTGCCTGTTTCCTTGCACGTCCTGCTTGGCCCTGCCCTAATGTCTACTTACACCACACAACGTGCTGTACCTGCAATGGTTATTCTCCTTTTCCTTACCAAATGCTTCCCTTGTCTCTCAGGAAGAAAATGACTTCTTCTA
This sequence comes from Bos mutus, assembly GCF_027580195.1. NCBI lineage: Eukaryota > Metazoa > Chordata > Mammalia > Artiodactyla > Bovidae > Bos > Bos mutus. The sequence goes on along the minus strand of NC_091626.1, from coordinate 45,788,341 downwards.
GGAAGTTTTCTATAACTAACAATGTCTGATAGGTCACATCTCTACCCTCCTCAGGACTTCTACATTCAGCTTTACTTTTTTTTTGACATGGTTTTGTACATAAACACATACCTTCTGGAGAAGGCAATGGAACCCCACTCCCTTGGTACCACTTTTCTAGGCAAGTGGTACCCTTGCCTAGAAAATCCCATGGATGGAGGAGCCTGGTAGGCTTCAGTCCATGGGGTCGCTAAGAGTCGGACACGACTGAGAGACTTCACTTCACTTCACTTTCACTTCAGGGTTAAGCTATACATAGTACATACCTGTATTCCTTCCTAGCACTAGGGTCAGGATTTGGCATAGAGAAGGAACTGTAAAGTGAAAATCACTCAGTCATGTCCAACTCTTTGCAACCCCCTGGACTATAGCCCACCAGGCACCTCTGCCAATGGGATTCTCCAGGCAAGAATACTAGAGGGGGGTAGCCATTTTCTTCTCCAGGGGATCTTCCCAACCCAGGTATTGAACCTGGATCTCCTACATTTGAGGCAGATTCCTTACCTTCTGAGCTACTAGGGAAACCCAGAGAGGGAAATAGGCCACAGTAATTACAGACTAAGCCACACCACTTTCCTTCTTCGGAGCTCTGCAGACATGGTAATGGAGCTCAGTGGATTTGCAAGTTGGAAGTGACTGGGGTTGGCAGTGGCCCAACTTCAGGGCCAGGTGTCTGGAAGCTACAGTGTTTGTGAGTTAAAAGAGACTTGTTTCTATCAGTCTCAGATTCTTGAAAACAGTCATAGCCAGGGTGAGAAAATGAACCATGGGAAATGTCCCAGTACAAATAGTTGGAGCTCAGGTGTCTAAAACACTTAAGAGTTTAAAATACTTGCTTCTTTCTAAAATCCATCCAAACTCTTTTCAAATCTGTCAAAGGTACTTATCCTCTTCATGCCCTTGAGTACTGAGTTACTTTGTAGCTGTAAATGAGGGTGGCTGTGGAGTTCAAGATGACAAAGCCCAAGCTGAACACAATTTTACAACCTTAAAGCTAGCAGTTTTGTGGCTATTCACCTCAAAAAGGGCTCTCTACTTTTATCTAAACTGCCCTCATCTATTGTCTCCAGCCTTATGAAGAAAGCTTCATGGATCTGAGCCCTGAACGCATCATTGGAAAAGTACTGAGAATCTACAATATAGTAGCAATGATGTTGAAGGCTCAGGAAATTCAATACTAGATAATTCCTTGGGGGGTTTTGAGTCCACTAGAAGGAGAAGGAAATGGCAACCCACTCCAGTATTCTTGCCCAGAGAATCCTGTGGAGAGAGGAGCCTGGGGGCTGCTGTCCATAGGGTCGCACAGAGTCGGACACAACTGAAGCAACTTATCATGCATGCATGCATTGGAGAAGGAAATGGCAACCCACTCCAGTATTCTTGCCTGGAGAATCCCAGGGACAGAGGAGCCTGATGGGCTGCCATCTATGGGGTCGCACAGAGTTGGACACAACTGAAACGACTTCGCAGCAGCAGTGATGATAGGCCTATAATTAGATGATTTCATTATAATGATCTAGATTCAAGATGAAAATATGAATAAAAGACAAACAACACAAAAAAGAACACTTCAAAAAGCCTTGAGAGGCCTAAGAAGGACTTTCTGCAAGAGGTGTATTCCAACTGAGTATTCCTAATCAAGCAGGAATTCACTAGGTGAGGGAAGGTAGTAGGGTTAGGGGATTTGCATTTATTTAGGTTATTAGGTTTTCATGATGAAGATACAATGAGAAGTAGGACAATGGTCCACTTTGTCCTCCATAAGAATGTTACAGTGTTATTATAGAGATGGTTGTATCTAAAAATAAATACATATAAACTAAATTGCTACAAAGTGCCTCTCAATAAGAAACTTGAGAGCCAGAAACAGAGGGTGGGGAGATAAGTTAGGTGATGGTGTGTTATTAGTGTGACAGTGAGGTAGGTCTTGAAGTAAAGACAGAATTGGGGGGCAGAAAAAACAGCTGAGGTAGCATAAACCAGAGAATGGAGGTGAGAAAGCTCAAGGAAGGTATAGAGCACATGAAGAGCGCTATTTAAATTGGAAATTTAAGATGTCTGAAGGAAAGTAATAGAGGATCACTTACGAAAGGAAATTGGGCCCAGCTTGTGGGTAATTGTGACTGTCAGAATGAGGTGATTGGATTTTGTCATATAGACCTTGGAGAGCCATTGAAGGTGTTTGAGTGAGACAGTAACATGATCAGAGTTACCCATTAGATAGGAGAAACCCATTACACAGGAGAAGAACATCAGATAAACTGGAGAAAGGGAAATGGAATTAAGGAGCATGCTTTGAAGGGCTTCCCTCGTGGCTCAGATGGTAAAGAATCTGTCTCCAATGCAGGAGATTCAGGTTCAGTTCCTGGGTTGCAAAGATACCCTGGAGAAGGAAATGGCTACCTACTCCAGTATTCTTACCTGAAGAATTCCATGAACAATGGAGCCTGGCAGGCTGCAGTTCATGGGGTTGCAAAAAGTCAGACACAACTGAGTGACTTTCACTTTTTTCACTTTTTGAAGGCACTGCTTTCCTCTAGGTGAGAAATATCAAAGAAGACAGGCAATGCAGTAACAATGATAAGAAAATAATAAATTTAAGAAATGTCGCAGTGTATGATTTAACAGAATCGCAATCTGCTGGCATTTATCTCTAGATGGGTGTCATTTGTCTCTCCTTAATTTAAGGAGGCAGGGGCTCTCTTCTTATCGCTGTATTCCTCTGACTGTAAATGGTCCCTATAGCTGCTGCTGCTGCTGCTAAGTCACGGCAGTCATGTCCGACTCTGTGCGACCCCATAGACGGCAGCCCACAGGCTTCCCCGTCCCTGGGATTCTCCAGGCAAGAACACTGGAGTGGGTTGCTATTTCCTTCTCCAATGCATGAAAGTGAAAAGTGAAAGTGAAGTCGTTCAGTCGTATCCGACTCTTAGTGACCCCAAGGATTATAGCCTACCAGGCTCCTCCGTCCATGGGATTTTCCAGGCAAGAGTACTGGAGTAGGGTGCCATTGCCTTCTCCGGTATAGCAATTATTCAGTTAATAATAAAAGAACTCCCAATTTACTAAAGGTTAGTTTCCAAGTTGATACTCTAAAATTTCAACTTATTTTACACACACATAAGAGAAATCAGATTCCCCCCACCTCTTGTAAGAGAACCTCACAGAGTTGTTCTGATAAGATAAGAATAAAGTATGTAGTGCATAAAAGATAATTGATACCTACACATTTATTAGCAATGTTAGTGGAGTTCTTATGTGTTAAGTGGCTGCATTTAGGGCTCATAAGAGGTAAATCTCAATAGCTGAGATAAGGTTCTTAACACTTAGCATCATTCCTGCCCCTACCCACTGAACCTGGCATATAGAAAATGGTTGGGGATGGGGATGATGGATGGGCAATTCAGGAGACTCCTCCTCAACAAATGACACTCAACTCTATACTGAGCGTGGCAGAACACAAGGAAGATCCCAATGAAAAGGTTGTCCTCCAAGACAATTAGCAATATGAAGTTAACATACACATGAAATGACTTTGACCAAGACCAATCGGGGCTGAAGAATGTGGTTCAAACTCTGAAGCACATAGACTGATGAAGCAGGAAGTTTGCATTCTTTGTTTGTCATCTGTGGTAGTTAATCTTTCCCAAAGCTCTGATAAAGCCATCCTCATTCTCAAAGCCTGTTTTGGTTCAAGTTCCCTTCCTTCCATTCTACACTACCCCCAACATACTGGCCTTGTCCCTTGACTTTTCCCTTACAGGCCCCATGGTGGCTTCACAGAGGTCTAATATTAGCCCAATCCTCCTGGTCAGCGTTACTCTTTCTTTATGAAATTTGTGGGACTTAAAGTTGAACCAGACAGACAAGAACTTTAAACTCTGTTATTGCCCTTCTTTACACTTCCAACAAGTTAATTGTCTGTTTGTCTTCCTGTAATTACTTTAATTACATGCCATTAGTGACCATTAATAAATGCAAGTGCGTTTGATTTTCACAAACCTTACTTTTCTTACTGTCTGCAGAACTCCATCAAAGCTTTCACATGTGGTCAAAATAGAAAGGGAGGCAACTCACACATTCACATTTAACCTTTAGGGCTAAAGTAAAAAATAAAGGATAATTCATGAATGGGCCAACTGTTTTTTCCTGCCTCTGACACTGGCTGGCATTCTTTCTATAGTGGTTACATATATATGCAGCGTGCTCATTTATAAGACAGCAAAAGTTAAAAGGGGTTGAGAAATAAAAGCTGCCTAATTGCTGCTATTATCTCAACTCAAGGAGAGAATTGCTGGGTGATATTATGAGGATCGAAAAAGCACTGAAGATTTTATTGATGGAACACTTTTGCTCTAACTTCAAGCCACAGAAAATGAAGGTCATAATTTCAGTTTTATGAGCACCTGATTGGGCATTTACATGGAAAGAGCTGAACTATGAGGAGACTAAGACAATATTCTCTCTGCCACAGTTTACTAGATGATATCACAATATCTAGTATAAAAACAGTTTCTCTAGTTCTGTCTTGTGGTCAGCTTTACCAGTAAAGCCAACTGCAAGATTGAGAAAAATGAAATGTATAGATAATGGTTAGTTAGATGCTCCTTACTACATCGTTCCCACAAAAAAAGAAACAAATTAGTAAAAATATTGAATTCTGTGGCTGTTTAGATACTTCCAGCATAATTCTCTTGCTTATTAAAGCATTAAATAGACTAGGTTTTTTTTTTTCATAATGATAGCAATATGCTCTCTCCAAATATAAAATGATGATGTTTATCCCTAATTACTGGAATTTGTGATCTGAGTGTTTTTCTTATGGTGAAAATGCGTTATGCCAGGACATTTGTGATCTTTCCCTGTTGTAGACTAATGGCAATGGAGAGAATGGCCAGGGCTGAGCCTGTGGGCTCTCTGTAGCTATGGGAAAACAATTTAAATGCGTTATCTATCCAGGTGAACCCAAGAAGGTAGTGTCATTAGTCCCCAGGTGTTCCTTATTGGATACTATACCCAGGTTATTAGGACCGGACTGATAATATAATTTACATGCTGCTTCCTGTAGAAGTTCATGTGGTATTTGAAAACATGCAGCTTTTTGGGGAACTAAAAACCCAAATATTGTAATTAATTCCAAAAAATGACACATTTTCCTAAAATTTGGGACTTAGAGTCTAGAGTTGTGAGTCTAGACTTGTGAGTCTAGACTTGTGAGTCTAGAGGACACATTTTGGTTAAATGAATTTGCATTCTAGAGAAAATATAGTTCACATTATGAAAAATCAGTTTTCTGATTCTTCTACATTGTTCCCACACCACGAACCTTTAATCATACAATATGACCTTTCTACGAGACTGCTTAGTATTACTATCTCCTTCATCTCCCAGTGCCAAGATCTTTTGGAATGAAAAATAGATTTGTACTTAGAAATATCATCTGCCTAAGGCCTCCTGGTGAAGCAGGGAAATGAGAGTGTACTAAGAAAATAAGTTGGCTAGAATTAAGAAAAATCTAAGAAATGGAGCAGGAGTTGTCTTAGGATGGGATAAATGGGGTGAGTCCATGGGCAAAAAATTAAGCAATTGACTGAATTAGGTCAGATGGTTTGCTGGGCATATCATGCTTCCTCCATCCATAATCCCAGTATTTGTTTCTAAAATGACTTCAGGTTTGGGGAATTTTTGTTTTGTTTTGTTTGTTTAGTTTTGGAAGAAATGATAGAATAATAGATAGGTGGAAGAAATAGTACCTAACAAACTGTTTCTAAGCTCCACCACTGATTTACATTGAATTGAACTTGAAAATAAGGTATATCAAATTCTCAGATTCTTCGCATACAAAATATGAGTACAATAATTAAGTCCATCTTCTTTCATCAAATAAAAGCCTATATTTTAAGGTTATAAAAATCATTTAGAATTCTCCATAAAAAGAACAAGATAAATAATGCATCCCCCAACCTGATTTTAATAATTATTACAGTTTATTTCTCTATCAGTCCTTCTGTGAAATCTGTTTAATCACCAGTCTTGAGAAGAGAGCTAAATGAATGAACAAATGAAGTGTCAACACCTCAAATGCAGACCATTTTTCTATCTGCCTTTCCTTAAAATGCCCTCCCTACCTCTTCTGCTTGAAACACACCCATGTCTCCTTTGAGATCTAGGATACATGTCATCTCCCTGTGGTACAGGTCTCCCCTAACAGTTCTCTCTGTTCTAACCATACTCTGCACAAACTCACAGTAGAGCCCTGACATTTAGCAGCATCATTGTGAGCAACTGGAGGGCTACTGGCTTGGCACTCATATTAGTCAGGACAAGCTCCATTACACAAGTCACAAACTGACCCCCAAATCTCACTGATTTAATATGACAAAAGTTTATTTCCTGCTTATACTTTATATCCAGTATGGGGTCAGCAGAGACTCTACTCCACATAGTCACTGAGGGATCCAAGTTGATGGTGACTCCATCATCCTGTAGCAATGTTATCCAGAACACATGTCTGCTTTTGGCCAGAAAAGATTCCATTAAATCATACAGTAAAATCATGAAAAACTGCATATGGACTTTCATTTCTTCAGTCCTGAAGTGACATACTTATCACTTCCACTCACACAGAGTCTAGAACTGGTCACAGTACCTTGCCTAATTGCAGAAGGATCAAGTAATATATGAGAACAAAGAGAATGCTAAGCATTACTGTCTGTCCTTCAATACTCTATCAAAGTATTGTTAAAACAGATACACTCCCAAAGCAACCTATAGATTAAATACTATTCCCATCAAAATCTCAATGACATGTTTATATTAATATTAAAAACAATCCTAAAATTAATATAGAACCACAAAAGATCCAGAATAGCCCAAGCAATTTTCACAGAAAGGAATAATAAAGCTGTGTCCTGATTTCAAAATATATTACAAAGCCATAGTAATTAAAACAGTATGATACTGGTATAAAGACAGATATAAAGATCAATGAAATAGAATAGAATCCAGAAATAAACCTGTAAATACATGATCAACTGATTTTTGACAAGGGTAACAAGAAAACACAATGGGTAAAGAATAATCTAATCAATAAATTATGTTGGAAAAACTGTATACCTGCATACAAAAGAATGAAATTGGACCCTTATATCATACTTAAACTCAAAATGGATTAAAGACTTAAAAGTATGACATTAAACTATAGAACTTTTAGAACAAAGATAGGAAAGAAGCTTTTCCAGACATTGGTCTTGGCAATGATTTCTTGTATATGACCAAAAGCATAGGCAACAAAAGCAAAAATGGACAAACATATTACGTCAAACTGAAAAGCTTTTACACAGTAAAGGTTATGATTAGCAGAATTAAAACGCAACTTTTGGGAACAGGAAAAAATAATTGCAACCCATATATCTAACAACGAATTAATTTCCAAAATACATAAGGAACAACTCAATAGCAAACAAAAAATAAAAACAAACAAACAAAACTGTCCAATTAGAAAATGAGGACAGGATTTGCATGGATATTTCTCCAAAGAAGACATATGAATGGCCAACTGGTATACGGAAAGGGGCTCAAGGTTATTAATCATCAGGACATGCACACCAAGAACACAAGGAAATACCACTTCACACCTGTTAATCTTGACCCAGCAATCCCACATCCAGGTATACAACCAAAAGAATAGAAATCAAAGCCTTAAAAAGATACTTCCACTCCCATGCTCATTTCAGCATTATTTACAATAACCCAGATACAGGAACAACCTAAATGTTCATCAAGAGACGAATGGATATAGAAAATGTGGTATATTCATAAGTGGAATATTATTCAGCCCTTTTAAAAGACCCTTAAAAATTCTTCCATCCACCACTTGCAACAATGTGAATGGACCTGCAAGAGATTATGCTAAGTGGAATAAGCCAGTAGCACATTGCATAGATACTGAATGGTTTTAATAAAGCTAATACCTACTATAGTAATGTTGCATACATGAGCATTTCATTGAGGTCACACAAATCCCTTTAAGAAGAATCATATATATATATTTTTTGAGGCTAATTACTTTATAATATTGCATTGGTTTTGTCATACATTGACATGAATCTGCCACGGGTGTACATGTGTTCCCCATCTTAAACCCCCCGCCCACCTCCCTCCCCATCCCATCACTCTGGGTCATCCCAGTGCACCAGCCCTGAGCACCCTGTCTCATGCATCAAACCTGGACTGGTGATCCGTTTCACATATGATAATATACGTGTTTCAATTTTATTCTCCCAAACCATCCCACCCTCGCCCTCTCCCACAGAGTCCAAAAGACTTGCAATATATATATATATATATACACACACTCATAAGCTGAAGACTTAATGCCATGTACCCTTTGATACATACTATTAGGTTGTTGCTATTTAGCACTGTCTGACTCTTTGGAGACTTCATGGATTGTAGCCCACCAGGCTCTTCTGTCCAAGGGATTTTCAAGGCAAGAACACTGGAGTGGGCTGCCATTTCCTTCTCCAACAATTAGGTTAGGGATGCACAAAAATAAAAGTGTTTTTAGTTTATGTTTATGGTAATTTCATGGGAAAATAGAAAAGATCCCCAATGTATTGAGCAAACATTCCACAACTCATTAGTCCATTTACTCCTCAATCCACTTCTCTAAACTGAAAGGAGAGAGGCTTCTGGCTGAGAGATTCTGACCCCAGTGGCGACAGAGAGGGTCTGCCTTCCTCTGGCCTCAGCTGTAAGCCTGTCTCAGGCAGCCCTCAGGCTTCTTCCGGAGTCAGTTCCTTCCACAAGCCCACAAACAAGGCGACAAGCCGACAGGAACTAAGCCAGGATTCTTGGCCTCCTATTCTCCCTTATATGCCAGGGAGAAAGGAGGCCACCTTCCAATGTGCAGCCAGCTAGGAATTCAGCCTCCTCCTCCTCCCTTTCCTTTACCCTCGCCAGACAGCCCTGTGGACAGCCTTCTCAGGCTTCCGGCTCTCCTGGCCAGCTGGGAAAGGAACGGCCTTTCCAGACCCCTGTGAGCTTGCCAATAAACCCTTCTTTTTCACTCAAGCGCCAGAATTGGGAGATTACAAAGCCACTGTCACAAAATGGTCACTAATAGAGGCTTTAAGAGACCAAGGGGAAGAAAGAATTTCTGGGTCAAAGGAAAAGAAAGACTATGGCAAGTTTCTAGCAGTGTAGTCATGGTTTGCTATAGTTTGCTGATAATCAGAGAAAACCTTTTCCTTCCAAGGGACCCCAGGCAGGCTGGAAGATGTATTTCTGAAATCTGTTCAAAGCCACATTTCATTAGTTTTATTTTATGAGAAGCTTTCTGTTTGCACATTAACCCCAATTCTCTAAGACATGAAAAATTTGATACTTCATGAAGATACATAGACATTGGTATGAGATATCTGTTTCAGACATAGACTTCCTGGGGACTGGGTGAGAAAGCAGCTAGAGACACCCATTCCTGCAGACTGCATTCCCATATGCCCATGGACTCCAGCATGATTACTGAATTGAGTCTGTGGTGCAGATCTCCTCCAAGGTTAGTCTTAGTGTCTCTTGGCCAGAAACTTGCCTGGCTAAGTCATAGACCTCTCTCATGTGGTACTGATTCTCTGACTTGGCCAGGTATTATCCAGGATCCACTGGGCTCCAAAAATCATAAATCTGTTCCAGGGCCAGTTTTGGATTGGCACCAAAGCTACCTTTGAAGCAGCCAACGAGAAAGGTCCAGTCTGTGTGGCCAGTGGGAGGCCACCATACCAAGACTGACTGGCTACTCTCCTCTACTAACCATGTCCCCCATTTTCAAGGCCATCAACAGTATTAGCAAAATACTTTTTCTTAAACTGGCCTAAGAGAAGAGGTATTGTCTGCATCCATTTTTTCCTAGGGAGTTCCCATGATTCTTAAGGGGACAGAGCACTGTCAAACTCCATTTATTTACAGTTTCTAACACTAGGTCCTAGATAAGGCAAAAATGTCCTCTGAAGCTCTTCCTCCAGAAATATGGATCTCTTAGTAGTCTATGACTGCATAACTATTGGTAACCAGGCAGTAGTTCTTGACAAAGCAAAAGTACACATAATCTTAAAAATGAATAACCTTCTAACACGGACTGCAGAAACCATTTTTAATCATCAAATCAACATTTTTCAGCATCAAGTTAAAATCCAGTTCTTATCCAGCACTATTTTGCATATATATATAGTGGTTTAGTCACTAAGTCGTGTCCAACTCTTGTGACCCCATGGACTGCAGCCTGCCAGACTCCTCTGTCCATGGGATTCTTCAGGCAAGAATACTGGACTGGGTTGTCATTTCCTTCTCCAGGCAATCTTCCCAACCTAGGAATCAAACCTGGATCTCCTGCATTGCAGGCTGGTTCTTTACCCAACTGTGTTACAAGGAAAGGTGTTATCATATGTTACTCTCTCTCTCTCTCTCTGTCTCTCTCTGTATATATATATATATATATATATATATATATACATACACACACACACACACATATATACATATATATATATGTGTGTATCTTAGATATATATACATATATCTCATTCAATCTATAATAAAACTTAATTTTATTGGTGTTACTCATATTTTTCAGATGAGGAAGCTGAAGCTCAAGGAGAAGTCAAATAATAAGATCAGTGTCACACAGATTATAAAAGATGCAGGCAAGATTTGACTGTGGGTATCTTTAGTCAGCAAGCTCCTTTTCTTCTAGGATTCACATTCCTCCAATATTGTCCTGGAGCCACTTTGGACAGAGCAGGAGTGCATGATTGGGAAGCAGGTAAGACTCTCATCAAGTGTTCTCATTATTTCTTCCAAATGTACTTTACCTGCTTTGCATATTGGGTTTTCATGAAAGATTTTCCTTGAAGATAAGAAAAGTTGGACCATAGAACAATACACCACTTGTCCTCCTGTTTCAGGCTTCCTGCTTAGGAAAAAATAATAGCTAGCAGAGCAACATATGATTGCCACGGTATTTTCTAAGGATAAGATTTCTGAGGGATCCCATGGCATGTTAATCGATGACCATGCTAACTTACTAGACAATCAGTGATGATACCCCATACTCCCTTGTGGCCCAAATTTTGTTTCATAGATCAAAATTTTAATTAAGGAAAACAAGAATGACTGAATTTCAGACTCTTAATGTGCTTTAGATTTCATAGAAAATATTAAATTTCCCCAGCTCTTATGAGGAAAGGATAGGCTAGTGATAATCAGGACACATGAATTTCTAAACCTAATACTGCCACTAGTTAACTAAATGACCCTGGGTAAGACATGGCATTTCCTGGGCTGTGATTTTTTTAAATGATATCCATATTTAACATTTTCTGATTTCTCTGTACAATATCAAAATGCACAGGCTATTAGAACCCACTCTAGTGTCTAGTCTAGTGGCACTTTGGCCTCTTAAAGGAAGGAAGAGGCAATGCCAAGGTATATGGCCTCAGAGTTGAGCTGTCAAGCGGTTTTCATCAATGATAATTGTCTTCTGGCTTCTTGCTGATTTCAGTTAGCCCTGCTTCCCAATGACAAGACATGTTTATCCTCTTCTCTTTTCTTATCTCTTCTCTATTCTTCTCTCTCTTTCTCTTTATTCATGTGTGAGAGAGAGAGATAGAGAGAGAGAGACAGACAGTCCAGCATAACTCTGATCATCTGAGGTTGGTATATTTCTGGAACTATCTCCCCTTTTCCTGATTTTTCAACCTCAGATATAACTATCAGGATTTTCCTTATCAGCTATGCTGAGCACCTTTTTTCAGAGAGGTACTCTCAGATGAAAACAAAGGACAAAATCAAAAGCCACTTACCTTGGTAATCTAGCTCTCCCCACCAAGTCCAGCCCCCCAATCCGGCCCCCAAACCAAGTAACCTGGGCCTGTCTTCCAGGCTTCTCTCTACTGCCATCTCATGGTGAGGCAGCCTTTTTCTGAGAATTAACTTTTACTTTGGTACAGGGCCTCACTGACAAAGTAGACATAAAAATTATAGGGTCCTGTCCACCAGAGCAGCAGTCTTTATAACAGATTGCATAGGACATGAAGATTAGGACATCCAGAGAATGACTGGATAGACTGTAGTTTAAGCAAAGAGTATATCAGCATTAATTCAAGAAATAAGAAAAAAGTTCCTTAGGAGAGAGAGGAATCCTGAATGTTCTGAATTCTACCTTTTTTTCCCCCATATGGAGGTGGAAACTTTAAAATACTAGAATCATGGAGACCCATTTATGGGACTAAAAGACTTAAAACTGCACTGAGTCAGCAATGATTTCAACACCATCACTGTAGCAGTCTATCAGTATGTTCAGTCACCATGATGCTCACTCACTCAGTCACCCTATAACACTGTCACTGTTTGAATAGAACCGCTTGATGCCCTGATATTCAGGAGACAAAATGGTCTCATGTCCCAGCCAATTAACTGTCTTTCTTTGGTACTTGATTTCTTCTTCTTGTGTCACTAGACCATAATCATGAGTATTTCCCTCTATCGAAAGTGTTAGCTGCTCAGTTGTGTCCAATTTTTTGCAATGCTATGGACTGTAGCCCACCAGGCTCCTCTATCCATGGGATTTTCCAGGCCAGAATACTGTAGCGGGTTGCTGTTTCCTACCCCAGGGGATCTTCCCAACCCAGGGATCGAACCCATGTCTCTTGCATCTCCTGCATTGGCAGGTGGATTCTTTACCACTAGCACCCCCTGGGAAGCCATTTCCCTCTATGCACACCACACAACTTGCTCTGCTCCATCAACTGCCTGCCAGACATGGCTGTTACAGTATATACATTTAGCTGCGAAAACAGTACACTTGACATTGATTTAAATTTGGAAACACCCCTGTAAAGCATGTTTAGCTTATGGCATGCAGCAAACAGACCTAGATTATTATTCAAATGTTGTGCTTTGAAGCAGTGCCTCTATTATTTATCCTTACTCTCCTCCATTCGTGTTTTTCCTAAATTGGCAATGCAGGTTTAAAAAATCATGACAAAACTTGAATTTTGATCTATACTGTATCAAGGATTCAATCTAAAGAGCTAATCCAAGCTGAACACTGTAGTTAATGCTAGTTGAGTGCTAATGTTGAGGCACAAATCCAGACCAGATGACAGATATTTCCCTAAGAAGAATGAAACTTCCACGTTCAAACTCAAATCAAGTAGTAGTATACACATGTGGAAGAGACAAAATTGCAAAAGACCCATGTCTTACTGTAAGGAGTCTTGGTCTTCTACAGGATTCCAGGCTCTCAATTAGTGGCCAAGAGATCCAGGGCTTTGCATTCTATAGGAAATTAAAGAAAACAAATAAAAAGACATTGAAATACCTACAAATGCAGTGAAAATGTATTGCCTAAAGTTTACTCAAGAAACAGAAAATAAATTGGAACTAAGTTCATAATCCCAGTTTATCTAAGCAATTTAAGGGCTTCAACCAAAAATATTTCTCCACACAGAATCAATATGTGGGCTGAGAGCCTTGTACTGGACCTTAGAAGGGATGCAACATGGTTACTATAGGAAATATGACTGTTTTAGGTAGAATGCAGACATGGGTGAGGTGACATGAGGGCACATATGACACTGTTAATTTCTTTTCAGTTGTTCTGGTGAGCTTAAGGAAAAAGTCTTATTTTGATTAAAGTATGTCTCTAACTTTGCCAATCTCTCTTTTAACGAACATAGGTCTTGGCAGATCACAGGATTCAACCAGTTCTTATTAATCATGTTTGTTTCCATTGCATTTCTATTTCTCACAAACCGTAGGAGTTTTCTTTTATCTACTTATGGTAGAGATAAAGTGTTTCCTTTTAAAATGATTTTAAATTTAAGACTGAGTCAATTTTTAAAAAAATTTAAGTAAACAAGATTACTTTTGATATACCAAGAGAGGAAAAATGATGACGGTAATAAGGAGGTGACCGTACTGTGCTTAGTTGTGTCTGATTCTTTGCGACTGCATGGACTGTAGCCCACCAGGCTCCTCTGTTCCTTGGGATTCTCCTGGCAAAAATACTGGCGTGGGTTGCCATGCCCTCCTTCAGGGGATCTTCCCAACCCAGGGATCGAACACAGGTCTTCCACACTGCCGGCAGATTCTTTACTGGTGTGGGTAGCCTAACCCTTCTCCAGGGGATTTTCCTGACCCAGGAACTGAACTGGGGTCTCCTGAGTTACAGGCGGATTCTATACCAGCTTAGCTCCGAAGGAAGCCTCATATATGTGTATAGGTATACATATATATCTGCATATAGTATCACATTATTTAAATTAGAAAGGAGGTTGAAATTTCTGATTTCCTTGTCTGTGTTTTATTTCCAACTAGAAGGCAGTCAGGTATAATGTAGCAAGTGACAAACAGTGGCACAAGCCTGTTATTTAATGACATGTATACAAGCCTATGCTTCACCAAGCACTGTTATGTTAACTGTGTAATCTGAATCTCAAAACAGCCCAGTCAATGTTATCATTTCCCACACTATAGATGAGAGAGAAAACTAAGGCCCACAGATGGGGTTCAAATCTGTCTTCTGCTTGCCACTCTAGCAGGCACATCTGCTAAATGGCCCCAATGCTGCTAGGTTAGGTTCTACAGAAACCCATGATGATTAAAAAAAAAAAAAATTACACCAAATTTCCCTTAGCATCGTTAGAGAAAGCAAAGGGTCAAAATCCTTATTCCAAGCAAAATGTCATGTTGTATAAAAGGGATGTGATAAGATAGACAAACCATCCCACTCCCATTTCCCACCTATCTAGATGGACTCTAAATTAGTTTATCCCTAATTAAATATCATTTTTAATTCCGCCATCCCTTCCTTTGCTTCTAAATCTACCGTTTAGCTAACATGTTCAAGTTGCTTTTTCCTTCAAATTTGCCAGCCTTCTTGCATTTCCAGCCTTCACACATTTAATGAGAATACACTGGGGATACAAGGCCTTGAGTCAACTCACCTTCTCTAGGTTGCATTTTCCAGCAAGCATTAGCATAAATACCAGTATGTTTATACCATAATTACTTTAATTCCCTTGGCCCCAGCAGACCTGGAGTATGTCAATACACAACAATTTCAGGGGTAAGGGATGATTACTGGTCCATGAAACATAAATTACAATAAATGCTTGGAAATTTGGCACACAACTTCTAAAAGGATCCCAACTTTGCATCAGGAGGGCACAAGGCTTTTTCCCTCATGTGAGTGATTTTCTAGGTCTTCAGGCTTTCTTTTTTTAAACAACGATCAAAATTCTTTCTTTGAATTTTCTCCACGAAAATTACAAATATGAACATTTTGGCATCTTCAAAGTATGCCAAAAGAAAAACCTATCAGGAAAGTATGTTTCTTTCTGGAGAAAACCACTAAGTAAATATGCCTATAAAACTGGCAAGAGTCCTCCCTGGATTTATAACATAAAGTTAGGGACCTTTCTCTTTCATAGGCTATAAAAGAGCTTAGCACCACTAGCAATGTTGCAAAGTGAGTGTCTAAGAAATAAGAACTTTAAATGGCATGTGGACAATTGTTTACACACATATGAATGTACAGAGGTCTATGCTTAGGGGCTTATTATTAATAACCAGACAATTAAGAGTGGTGGAGGTTGAAGTTAAAGGCACAATTTAAGTGATTATAGCGTTATGAGGGATATTTCTATTTTTTATACAATAAAGATCCATATACCACTAGTCAAAGAATGTTTATTGATTATTTAACATGTGCAGAGCACTGGGGGTATAGGACAGAAGAAGTTCTTGTGTTTATTGAGAACCTACCATATCCCAGATGCTGTGCAGCAGAATTTCTTGTATATATGTGAGCAATGTGGGGTAGGACAAAGAGGAAGTGTAGGAGAAGAGGAGGGGGGATTTCTAGTTTGAGTCTCAGTGTTTTTCATCAGTGGGATTCTGTGGAATTGTTTTTCTATTTACACAAGAGACTTAAAAACTTAAGTCGAGTACTAATTCAGACAAACATCCTTGGTCCACAACAAGACTTCATTTATCAGTGGGGTAGGGCAACCCATGGGACTGTCACTTGGGTTTATGTCCTGACCTAACTGTGCATGGACCCATGTATATGGCACTTGTCTATTAATGTGGTATTTAAATTAAATTTGGGGGAGAGAGAAGTGAGTTTCCATTTTGGCAAGGGTGCAGGTGGTTTGTGGAGATGTAGTACTGCAAAGGATATATGCTATAACTTGGGCATCTTGAGAGCTTACCATGGCAGCATACCAGCAGCTCCTCAAACCAATAATCTCAGAGAAGTGAAAATCAGACATGGCCATGGGATACACTGCAGGTGTATCTGGGGTGTATCAGGAAGCTTGCCCTTGGCGTGAACCTGAGCATTAGTACTAGTTAGTGATTTGATACGATGCAGAGAACACAGGAGGAGAAGGCAATGGCACCCCACTCCAGTACTCTTGCCTGGAAAATCCCATGGATGGAGGAGCCTGGAAGGCTGCAGTCCATGGGGTCACAAAGAATTGGACATGACTGAGCGACTTCACTTTCACTTTTCACTTTCATGCATTGGAGAAGGAAATGGCAACCCACTCCAGTGTTCTTGCCTGGAGAATCCCAGGGACGGGGGAAGCCTGGTGGGCTGCCGTCTATGGGGTCACACAGAGTCGGACACAACTGAAGCGACTTAGCAGCAGCAGCAGAGAACACAGGTATCATCAAAAGCATCTGAAACAGAATGCATGGATTGCCATGCCCTCCTCCAGGGGATCTTCTAGACCCAGTCATATAATATTATGAACACATTTCTTAATAAGAGCAAATAAGACACCTATTAATGATAATCCACTCCAGTATTCCTGCCTGGAGAATCCCGTGGACAGAGGAGTCTGGCAGGCTGCAGTCCATGGGGTCGCAGAGAGTCAGACACGACTGAGTGACTGAGCATGCATGCATACAAGACACCTCTAAGGACACTATGCTACAGGGGCTGAATTTATTAGAACAGCACTGAATGGTCCATCCACATTAATACTTTTTATTATTTACTATTTCTGTGAATCTGGAAAACATGTTTTACACAGAAAATATATTTAATAGTCATGACAATGAAAGCTCATAGACCTCATTTTATTGATGAAGAACTATAACCCTCCAAAATAAAATCTCTTGTTAGGGCACTGTATAAGTTGAATGGCTTCCCTGGTGGCTCAGATGACAAAGAATCTGCCTGCAAGGCAGGAGATCCGGATTTAATTCCTGGGTTGAGAGGATCCCTTGGAGAAGGAAATTGCAATCCACTCCAGTATTGTTGCCTGGAGAATTCCACAGACAGAGGAGCCTGGCAGGCTACAGTCCATGGGGTCATGAAGAGTTGGATAGGACTGAGAAACTAACACTCTCACTCCTTTTATTCATAGGTTGAAATATGCCCCCTAAAATGATACATCCATGCCCTAACCATAGAATCTGTGAATATTAACTTATATGGCAAAAGATATGATTAAGTTTAGGATATTGAGAGGATGAGTTTATTTTGGATTATCTAAGCGGGCCCTAAAGACAACCACATTGTACCCTTATAAGAGAGAGGCAGAGGGAACTTTGGGATGGACACACAGAGAAGACGTACAGAAGAGAAGGAGGCAATGTGACCACAGAAGAGAGGATTGGAGTGATGCAGTCACAAGCCTGGAATCACCAGAAGCTGGATGAGGCAAGGAACAGATTCTTCCTAAAACCTTCATGGCTTGGCTGACACCTTGATTTCAGACTTTCAGCCTCCACTATGACAGAATACATTTTTGTTTTAAACCACCCAGTCTATGATAACTTGCTTTAAAAACTACAGGAAAAAATACAAGTTACACAATTAACTAGCAAGAGGAAGAGAGATGTTTCAAATCAAAGTTTGTCTGACTTTAAAATCTGTCTCTCTGGGCCCACTGGGATGCCTCCCATATGCCATCGACATATGTTGTGGCCATACAGCTCTTGGGTCTTTCAAGATACCTTCTTACCATCTACTTTAGCTAAAACCACTAAACCACTTTATATTTGGAAATCACTAAAAATTGCTATATATGTTACGATTTAAACAAAATGTAAAGGCTTCAAAGTTGAGTCAAGAGAACTTGTTATGATCAAGAAAAAGTATACAACAGAGAAGATTTTGAGTTATGAGAAAAATGATACACACAATTGGATAATTGTGAAGGACCAGGTAGAGCATTGCAGGGCCTCTGAAGGACAGTTTGAATAGTATTTCAAGGGGAAAATTACAAGCCCCATTCAGAGCACACTGTGTCAGCCGGCTTGCAATTGGAAGTCTTGTACTAAAATGAAAACCTAATTAGATTTAGATCATGGTTGTTTCTGTTATCACTACAGTGGATTGTTACTATCCCTTCTGGAATCTGAGGTATTCTTATTTACTTACTGAAGATCCTTCTCTTAAAAAAATCTTTTCTACATCCAAGGTCATTTACTGAATCAATTTTGTATCTACATCCTTCATGGTCAGGCATTTTCTTTCTGTCCATGAGCCTCTTTCAATGCCATCTGTTTTGCTAAGGGATTTAGTGAATTACAAACCAGGCCAGCGACATACAGGGACACAAATACTGGGTTCTTAAAAAACAAGTTTTCGCTTTACTTCAGCACTTCACCCTCTCCACTGAGGGTGAATTAAGTCATCTTCATGAGAGACAGTGAATGAATGAAGTTGCTCAGTCGTGTCCGACTCTTTGCGACACTAGGCTCCTCAGTCCATGGGATTCTCCAGGCAAGAGTACTGGAGTGGGTTGCCATTTCCTTCTCTGGGGGATCTTCCTGACCCAGGGATCGAACCCAGGTATCCCGCATTCCAAGCAGACGCTCTAACCTCTGAGCCACCAAGGAAGCCCTTGGTGAGAGATAAAATTACCTATATTCCTGCCTAAACTTAATAACAAAGAAGAAGAAGAAAGCCTTTTATCTGTTCATTGTAAACAGAGTAATTACAATTTGCTATGGCTCACAGACGCAGGAACAAACAACAACAAACCACCACATTTAATGTGTTTTTCATTTTCTCTGAGAACCTGAACAACTTGATAGTCTTAACTCTAGCTCATTACAGCTAACATTTTAATCTCTCATGGCAGAGAAGCAAGAAATAAGCTTATGTCCAGGTAATAACAGCATCACTAAGATCAATACTCAGAGATACAGTAGGAAATAGGTTCACTCTTTGCAAAAACACTATACGTTTCCCACTTGAGAAGATCAAAGCTGAGATGGGGCATTTGGGGTCTGGCTTTCACCTTCTAGAGTCATTGGTCAGGCGACATACAATAGAGCTTTCCTGCTACATAAGGCACAGTACTGGGGAATAAAAAAGGTTTAAATGTGTCACCTCTGCCCCAAAATTCTAGTTGGGTAGATAAGAAATGATGTCTTATTATTTTAATAGCCCCAAACAATTGAAACAAAAAGAACCTCAAATAAGAGTTCAAGACAACCAAAATAGCACAAGACAGGACATGTTTAATTATCAATAATTGCTACAGGATGTCAGAAAAAATGGAGAGAATATATCATACTGGAGTGGTCTGGATGTCAGTACCAAGACTGGAAATGAATTACGCTAGATGGATGTAAAAAGCCAAAAACAATCAATATCTAGAATCACCAAATGATACCCTCATGAATATTCAGTATTCTCTGGTAACGCACAAGGATGGCCTTTCTCATGCAGCTGGATCAAATCTGCTATACTGACTTGAACCAGTGCACATTTATAGCCTGTTCCTTCCAACACAGTATAAATGTCAGTATGGAAACAGCAACATATATTTTCTCCACATATTATACAAATGTGTCATGCATGTGGAAGTTCTAATCTTATGGATCTTATCCCTTTGGGACTAGTTGTGTGTTTATATTGACCTTAGTTCATCCTTCTTAAATTAACAAAGAAGGACCAGATTTTCCATTCCAAATAGAATGAGTCATCTAAGTACAAGAAGCAGTGAAATTTCCAAGAAGAAGCCTCTTCCTAATATCCTGTACACCTCACATTATCAAGAAGAATTTACTTAGAGAGTAATAGAAGTACTACTACTACAAGTTGTAATGATGGAAACCTGGCCCCATGCCATCTATTATATTTTCATAGGATTATTAAATCTGACAGACAAATCTCAGATTCTTGTTCTACCAGATTCAATTTAACCACTGATCTGCTAAATATTACAGAATGCCTTCTTTATACTAAATAATGTTTCAGGTATTGCAGATATAATGGTGGTGGTAGGGAAGGTATAAGGTGTGTGTGTTCATAGAGCTTATGTTCACATGTGTGTGTATGTTATTGTGTTGGGGAGAGACAGACAACAAACACACGGTACAGTGACTAAAGGCAATTCAGATTGTGAGGCATCTGCTATATGGAAATAATAATGATGTGATGAGATGGAGAGGGACTGCTGGGGATGACAGAAGTGGGCGTGCAATTACTTTAGATGGTGTAGTCACCCAAGGTCTCTTGGAGGAAATCACATTCTAATAACTGGATGAAGGTAGTGATACAAAGATCGAGGGAACAGTGGTACAGGCAGAGAAAAGAGCAAGTACAAAGGCCCTAGGATGGAACTGAGCTTGTTCAAGGATAAGCAGGAAGGTCAGTACCACTGAAGCAGAATGACAGACAGAAGTGCTGAGAAGATGCAGGAAAAGGAAGGCAGGACTTAGATCATTTGGGGCCTTGTGGGCCATGGAAAGGATTCAGTATGCCTGCTTAGGGACAAATATTAACAGTAATTTCCTAAGATCCAAGCAAATTTAGTTGAATTAATTTCTAAGTTATTATAAATGCTCTTACATACTAAAATACTCACTGGTAACAAACATTTTAAATTTTAGATACTTATTTGAATATTTACTAAAAATATAATGTTTACCAAAATGGAGATTTGCTGTTTTCATAGTTTGATGATCCTATTTCAAGTTACATAATAATTAAGAGATTTTTTTTTTAATTTTAAATTGGAGGATAATTGCTTTACAATGTTGTGTTGGTTTCTGCCATACATACAACATGGATTGGCCATAAGTATACATATGTCTCTTCCCTCTTGACCCTCCCTTCCACATCCCCCCTATACCACCCCTCTCAGTTGTCACAGAGCACCAGACTGGGCTCCCTGTGTTATACAGCAAGTTCCCAGTAACTAGCTATTTTACATGATATATGTCAATGCTACTTTCTCAATTCGTCCTATCCTCAGCTTCCCCCCATGTCCACAAGTCTGTTCCCTACATCTGTATCTCCATTCCTGCCCTCCAAATAGGTTCATCAGTAACCATTTTTATAAATTACGTATATACGCATTATTATACAATATTTTTTCTCTTTCTGACTTACTTCACTGTGTATAACAGGCTCTAGGTTCATCCACCTCAGTAGAACTGACTCATATTCATTCCTTTTTATGATTGAGTAATATTCCATTGGTTTCCCAGGTATCTCAGTGGTAAAGAACCTGCTGGCCAATGCTGGAGATGTGGGTTTGATTCCTGGGTTGGGAAGATTCCCTGGAGAAGGGAATGGTGATCCATTCCAGTATGCTGCTGCTGCTTCTGCTAAGTCGCTTCAGTTGTGTCTGACTCTGTGTGACCCCATAGACGGCAGCCCACCAGGCTCCCCTGTCCCTGGGATTCTCCAGGCAAGAACACTGGAGTGGGTTGCCATTTCCTTCTCCAGTATACTTGCCTGGAAAACTCCATGGGCAGAGGAGCCTCACAGGCCCCAGTCACACAGACTTGGACATGACTGTGGAACTAAGCACACACACACACAATATTACATTGTATATATGTACCGCAACTTCTTTATCCATTCATCTGTCAATGAACATGTAGGTGCTTTCACAGCCAAGCTATTGTAGGTAGTGCTACAGTGAACACTGGGGTACATGTGTTTCTTTCAATTATGGTTTTCTTAGGGTATATGCAATATAATTGCTGGGTCATATGGTAGTTTTATTCTCAGTTTTTTAAAGAAATCTTCACACTGTTCTCCATAGTGGCTGCATCAATTTACATTCTCACCAACAGTACAAGAGGGTTCCCTTTTCTCCACACCCTCTCCAGCATTTATTGTTTGCAGATTTTTTTGATGATGGCCATTCTGACTGGTTTGAAGTGGTACCTCATTGTAGTTTTGATTTGTAGTTCTCTAAAAATAAGCAATGTTGAACGTTTTTTCATGTGTTTGTTGGTCATCTGTAAGTCTTCTTTGGAGAAATAAAAATTATGGGATTTTTTAGTACATTTCAATATTCCCCATCCCTGTCTCACAATATTATCTACACAAAAGGCAGGACTCAGAGAAACAAAGCCCAAAATCATGTAACACTAACAAATCACCTGTTTTCAGTTGTCTTTACTCCTGCTTATATTCTGTCCTCAAGCATATGCTATCATGATGTAGCTTTAATCATAACAGGTATATGATTTTTCTCCAATGCTTTCAAAGCACATTTTGAGTAGGGTACTTATTATTTTGCAAGATTTGGACACTGGCAAGAAGATTTCTCAGCAACTCTAAATAAGCCTGGCTAACTGAACTTCATTGATCACTCCTTGCAATGATTTTCCCCTCTCTTTGACTCAAATCTTCACTTCTTATCAAAATTGCTCTTTCAGGGTAAAAAAGGACTTGAGAAGAAAAGTAATTTCTGATAAGCAGTAATGAGACTGACTTCTTACTAGGATCCCTGGGTATAAAAATTAGATTCTAAGTAATTTCTAAATAATTTCTGAGAATTCACAAGAGGAGAATTCCTCCTCTTAGCTGAGTGTCATTTGTTTGCAAATGAGAAGACACAGCTGTGGGATGGCTAATTAGGAAGACTTTAACCTTACCTAACTATGTTTTAACAAAACCTAGAAAAAAGACATTTTTCTTTGTCTCTGTGTCAGATTTTTAAACTCTCTCTGACTTGGGGATTTGAATATAGGGATCTAAAGAGTTTAAAAGGTCAATGGAGGAGCTAGTGAATTTGATTTTTAGTACTGAATTTTATTTCATAAATTCATGTGTTATTTAGAAACCTGAAGCAGAAGGACCAAATATAGTATATTCTCTACTACTCCACATGTCCCTCCAGACAGTTATCTCTGGTACTGTCAGAAAGACAAAACCTTCTTCAAAAGAATTTAAGAGAGTTTTTCTCCATTGTTAATAAAATCTAGTGTTGGTTTAAATAAAAGGCTGCAGGAAAAAGTAAGAAAATGTATAATTTGTCTTGTGGTTATTTTACAAGTTTTAATTTCTCTTTCAGGTATTACAGGCATCTCAAACTTGGTACAGTCAGTACAGAAATCTTGATTCCCACACTCAGCATCCCATTTATTACCCCATGATCTTCAGTTTAGTATGTCACCATGTACCCAGTGCCAAATCAAGCTAAGTCATTCTTCATTCTCTTCTTTCTCAGACCCTCCTATAACTCCATCCACCTACAATTCATCTGCAAGTTCTAGTAATTCAGTCCAAAACCTATATTACAGGGCTGCAATCAAGGAGTTGCTGGGTTATGTTCTTATTTGGGGGCTCAACTGAAACAAATCTGACTTCAAGTTTATTCAGGTTATTGGCAGAATTAATTTCCTTACAGCTGTTTGACTGAGGGAACTGGATTTTTGCTGGAAGTTGGCTAAAGACTGCTCTCAGGTCACTGTGGCCACCAGAAGTTCCTAGAGGCTGTCTATATGTCATTTCCACATGGGTTTCTCCAAATTATCCACTTACTCCATCAAGCCTATGATGAGACTCTGGCTTGAGTCTGATAAGACAGAGTTTTATATATTGCAACATAATGATAAGCATTGTACCCTATCTCTTTGTCATATGGCATAGCCTACTTACAGGACTGACAAACCATCACCTTTACCGTATTTAACTGATTAGAAACAAGTCACAAGTTCCACCTACACTCAAGGGGTGGAGATTACACAAAGTCTTGCACACAAGAAGGTAGGAATTATTGGGGCTGACTTTAAGGTCTTCCTGTTAGATTATAACTGACATTATTTATTACAGTTTTAAAATAGTATTCTTGGCTCATATTCTTACTGTTTCCTTTCTTTTGCTTGCTTTGGGTTAAATTGCTTGTGTCCCTCCTAGTTTCTTTAGGTGAAAGCTTAGGCCATTTATTTGAGACCATTAGTCTTTCCTAATAAAGGGGGTTATTGCTATAAATTGACCTCTAATTACTGTGATAGCAGCATTTTACAGATTTTTATTTATCATGTTTTTCTTTTCATTCCATTCAAAAACATCCTGATTTGCATTTTGATCTCTTCTTTGATGCACAAGTTAACTAGCAGTGTGCCAGTTAATTCCCAAATACTTGGGGATTTTCCAGTTACTTTTCTGTTATTGATTTCTAAGTTAATTCCCTTGTGGTCAGGGAATATACTTTAAATATCTAGAGTCCTTTTTAAATTCAAAAGACCTGTTTCATGGTCAGAATATTGTCTATCTTGGTAAATGTTCCATGAGCACTTGAAAAACAATATGTATCATTTAATTATTGGATAGAGTCTTCCATAAACATCAATTAGGGCAAATTGGTTGATAGTGTTGTCTTCTACAGCTTAATTTAATATACATTTTCTATTGATATTGAAAAAAGGTTATTGAGATCTCCAACTATGATTGTTGATTTGTCTAATTCTCCTCTTATATTATACTCTCAGTATTTGCTTCATACATTTGGAATCTTTAAGTGCATAAATATTTAGAATTGTCATGTTCTCTTGATAAATTAACCTCTTTGTCTATGAAATGATGCACTTTATCCATGGGCCATATTCTTTTTCTGTTATCAATATGGCCACTCTGTTTTGTTTTATTAATAAATTATCAATACATTTATTAATAAATAGTGCTTTCATGGTATAATTTCTTCTATCATTTTTTTTGTTCAGTTGCTCAGTTGTGTCCAGCTCTTTGCAGCCCCATGGACTGCAGCATGCCAGGCCTCCCTGTTCCTTACCATCTCCCAGAACTTGCTCAAACTCATGGACGTTGAGTCAGTGATGTCGTTCAACCATATCAATCTTTGCTGTTCCCTTTTCCTCCTGCATTCACTCTTTCCCAGCATCAGGTTCTTTCCTAATGAGTTGGCTCTTTGCATCAGGTGGCCAAAGTATTGGAGCTTCAGCTTCAGCATCAGTTCTTCCAATGAATACCCAGAATTGAGTTTGATCTCCTTGCAGTCCATGGGACTCTCAAGAGTCTTCTTCAATACCACAGTTCAAAAGCATCAATCCTTCAGTGCTCAGCCTTCTTTACAGTCCAACTCTCACATCCATGACTACTGCAAACCATCAGTTCAGTTCAGTTCAGTTCAGTAGCTCAGTCATGTCCAACTCTTTGCAACCCCATGAACCACAGCATGCCAGGCCTCCCTGTCCATCACCAGCTCCCAGAGTCCACCCAAACCCATGTCCATTGTGTTGGTGATGTCATCCAGCCATCTCATCCTCTGTTGTCCCCTTCTCCTCCTGCCCTCAATCTTTCCTAGCATCAGGGCCTTTTCAAATGAGTCAGCTCTCCGCATCAGGTGGCCAAAGTATTGGGGTTTCAGCTTCAACATCAGTTCCTTCAATGAACACCCAGGACTGATCTCCTTTAGGATGGACTGGTTGGACCTCCTTGCAGTCCAAGGGACTCTCAAGAGTTTTCTCCAACACCACAGTTCAAAAGCATCAATTCTTCGGTGCTCAGCTTTCTTTATAGTCCAACTCTCACATCCATATGATTACTTGAAAAAACATAGCCTTGACTAGACGGACCTTTGTTGGCAAAGTAATGTCTCTGTGTTTTAATATGCTGTCTAGGTTGGTCATAAC
Source organism: Bos mutus (assembly GCF_027580195.1). NCBI lineage: Eukaryota > Metazoa > Chordata > Mammalia > Artiodactyla > Bovidae > Bos > Bos mutus. The sequence continues at coordinate 45,762,379 of NC_091626.1, read as the reverse complement.
TTTCCTTCCAAGGAGTAAGCGTCTTTTAATTTCATGGCTGCAATCACTATCTGCAGTGATTTTGGAGCCCAGAAAAAAAAGTCAGCTACTGTCTCCACTCTTTCCCCATTTATTTGCCATGAACTGATGAGACTAGATGCCATGATCTTTGTTTTCTGAATGCTGAGCTTTAAGCCAACTTTTTCACTCTCCTCTTTCACTTTCATCAAGAGGCTTTTTAGTTCCTCTTCACTTTCTGTCATAAGGGTGATGTCATCTGCATATCTGAAGTTATTGATATTTCTCCCGGCAATCTTGATTCCAGCTTGTGCTTCTTTCAGCCCAGTGTTTCTCATGATGTACTCTGCATAGAAGTTAAATAAGCAGGGTGACAATATACAGCCTTGATGTATTCCTTTTCCTATTTGGAACCAGTCTGTTGTTCCATGTCGAGTTCTAACTATTGCTTTCTGACCTGCATATAGGTTTCTCAAGAGGCAGGTCAGGTGGTCTGGTATTCCCATCTCTTTCAGAATTTTAAACAATTTATTGTGATCCACACAGTCAACGGCTTTGGCATAGTCAATAAAACAGAAATAGATGTTTTTCTGGAACTCTCTTGCTTTTTCGATGATCCAGCGGATGTTGGCAATTTATCTCTGGTTCCTCTTCCTTTTCTAAAACCAGCTTGAACTTCAGGAAGTTCACGGTTCACGTATTGCTGAAGCCTGGCTTGGAGAATTTTGAGCATTACTTTACTAGCATGTGAGATGAGTACAATTGTGTGGTAGTTTAAGCATTCTTTGGCATTGCCTTTCTTTGGGATTGGAATGAAAACTGACCTTTTCCAGTCCTGTGGCCACTGCTGAGTTTTCCAAATTTGCTGGCATATTGAGTGCAGCACTTTCACAGCATCATCTTTCAGGATTTGAAATAGCCCAACTGGAATTCCATCACCTCCACTAGCTTTGTTCATAGTGATGCTTCCTAAGGTCCACTTGACTTCACATTCCAGGATGTCTGGCTCTAGGTCAGTGATTACACCATCGTGATTATCTTGGTCATGAAGGTGGTTTTTGTACAGTTCTTCTGTGTATTCTTGCCATCTCTTCTTAATATCTTCTGCTTCTGTTAGGTCCATACCATTTCTGTCCTTTATTGAGCACATCTTTGCATGAAATGTTCTTTTGGTATCTCTAGTTTTCTTGAAGAGATCTCTAGTCTTTCCCATTCTGTTGTTTTCCTCTATTTCTTTGCATTGATCGCTGAAGAAGGCTTTCTTATCTCTTCTTGCTATTCTTTGGAACTCTGCATTCAGATGCTTATATCTTTCCTTTTCTCCTTTGCTTTTCACTTCTCTTCTTTTCACAGCTATTTGTAAGGCCTCCCAGACAGCTATTTTGCTTTTTTGCATTTCTTTTCCATGGGGATGGTTTTGATCCCTGTCTCCTGTACAATGTCACGAACCTCCGTCCATAGTTCATCAGGGACTCTATCTATCAGATCTAGGCCCTTAAATCTATTTGTCACTTCCACTGTATAATCATAAGGGATTTGATTTAGGTCATACATGAATGGTCTAGTGGTTTTCCCTACTTTCTTCAATTTAAGTCTGAATTTGGCAATAAGGAGTTCATGATCTGAGCCACAGTCAGCTCCCGGTCTTGTATTTGCTGACTGTATAGAGCTTCTCCATCTTTGGCTGCAAATAATATAATCAATCTGATTTTGGTGTTAACCATCTCGTGATGTCCACATGTAGAGTCTTCTCTTGTGTTGTTGGAAGAGGGTGTTTGCTATGACCAGTATGTTCTCTTGGCAAAACTCTATTAGTCTTTGCCCTTCTTCATTCTGTATTCCAAGGCCAAATTTGCCTGTTACTCCAGGTGTTTCTTGACTTCCTACTTTTGCATTCCAGTCCCCTATAATGAAAAGGACATCTTTTTTGGGTGTTAGTTCTAGAAAGTCTCGTAGGTCTTCATAGAACCATTCAACTTCAGCTTCTTTAGTGTTACTGGTTGGGGCATAGACTTGGATTAATGTGATATTGAATGGTTTTCCTTGGAAACGAACCGAGATCATTCTGTTGTTTTTGAGATTGCATCCAAGTACTGCATTTTGGACTCTTTTGTTGACTATGATGGCTACTCCATTTCTTCTAAGGGATTCCTGCCCACAATAGTAGATATAATGGTCATCTGAGTTAAATTCACCCATTCCAGTCCATTTTAGTTCACTGATTCCTAGAATGTTCACATTCACTCTTACCATCTCCTGTTTGACCACTTCCAATTTGCCTTGATTCATGGACCTGACATTCCAGGCTCCTATGCAATATTGCTCTTTACAGCATTGGACCTTGCTTCTGTCACCAGTCACATCCACAACTGGGTATTGTTTTTGCTTTGGCTCCATCCTTTCATTCTTTCTGGAGTTATTTCTCCACTGATCTCCAGGAGCATATTGGGCACCTACAGACCTGGGGAGTTCCTCTTTCAGTATTCTATCATTTTGCCTTTTTGTACTGTTCATGGGGTTCTCAAGGCAAGAATACTAAAGTGGTTTGCCATTCCCTTCTCCAGTGGACCACATTCTGTCAGATCTCTCGACCATGACTCGCCCATCTTGGGTTGCCCCACGGGCATGGCTTAGTTTCATTGAGTTAGACAAGGCTGTGGTCCTAATGTGATTAGATTGACTAGTTTTCTGTGATTATGGTTTCAGTGTGTCTGCCCTCTGATGCCCTCTCACAACACGTACCATCTTACTTGGGTTTCTCTTATCTTGGACATGGGGTATCTCTTCATGGCTGCTCCAGCAAAGCACAGCTGCTGCTCCTTACCTTGGATGAGGGGTATCTCCTCACTGCCGCCCCTCCTGACCTTGAACGTGGAGTAGCTCCTCTCGGCCCTCCTGTACCGTGCAGCCACCGCTCATACATTTTACTACTATATAAATAATAAATCCCCTCAATATGCCAACATTATTTGTTTTAAGTAATCAATTGTATTTTAAAAATAAGAAAAAAAAGTATTTTAAAATACTCACATGTATATCATTTCCAATGCTTTTCATCCCTTTCTGTAAATTGATATTTCAGATTTTGTTTCTCTGAAAACATTTTTTTAATTTGGTTTTCATATGTGAGAGATACTTTTGTTGAATACAGATTCTAGGTTGACAATTTTGCTCTTTATTACTTTAAAGATGCCACTCCTGTATCTTTTGACTTACATTGTTTTTAATGAGAAGTCTGCAGTCATTCTTATATTTTTATGTACTTTTTAATGTACTTGATGTACCCATGTATGTACTTTGTCTTTTTTCCCTTTGGTTACTTTAAATTTTTTTTCTTTTTCTTACCAGCTTTGGAAATTTATTTATGAAATGTCTGATGAAGATTTCTTCTTGTTCTTACCTTGATATTTATTGAAATAGTTTCTTGGATTTCTCAGTTTATATTTTTCATCAAATTTATAAAATTTTCACCCTTTAATTCCTCAAATATTTTTTTATGTATCTCTCTCCATATCAAGGACTCCAATAACAAATATATTAGGCTATTTTCCATACTTCACTGATGCTCTGTTCATATTTTTTATTTTTCAGTCTTTTATTTGCCTCTGTATGTTTCATTATGATCATTTTCTATTGTCATGTTTTCAAATTCACTAATCTTTTCTTTTGCAGTGGCCAATGTCAGTCTTGCTGTTAAATTGCTAAGTCATATCCGACTCTGCCATCTCATGGACTGCAGCACACCAGGTTTCCTTGTCCTTCACTATCTCCCAGAGTTTGCTCAAACTTATGTCAATTGGGTCATTGATGCTATCTAACCATCTCATCCTCTGTCATCCCTTTTTTCTCCTGCCTTCAGTCTTTCTCAGCATCAGGGTCTTTTCCAATGAATTGGCTCTTCACATCAGGTGGCCAAAGTATTGGAGCTTCAGCTTCAGTATCAGTCCTTCTAAAGAATATTCAGGGTTGAAAACCTTTAGGATTGACTGCTTTGATCTCCCTGCTGTCCAAGAGACTATCAAGAGTCTTCTTCAGCCCCACAGTTTGAAAGCATCAATTTTTTGGCGCTCAGCCTTCTTTATGTATTTTTAAATATCAGACAGTTATTTTTTTCATATTCATGCTTTCTTTGGGTATTTTCAAATATCTTCCAAGTCTCTACTTAACATGCTTGTGCTTTCTTTTACTTTTCTGAAAATATGAAATATATCTATAATATCATTGTAATATTCTTGTGTGATACTTTTTCATTGGTGTCATTTCTGAGTCTTTTGTGTTGACATTTTCTTCTAATAATGGGTGTATTATACTTTTTTGCAGTAAACTTTTATTGGATGCTTGACATATGAATTTTATTTTGGGGGATGGTGGATATTTTCATATTCTTTTATATATGTTTGAATTTTGTTCTGTCACTCTAATAAATTACTTGGTAAGTTTTCCAAGCTTTTTTTTTTATGGGGTACCAGAGCATTCCTGGTGGCTCAGTGGTAAAGAATCTGCCTACAATGCAGGAAATGCAAGAGAAACAGTTGCAATCCTTGGGTTGGGAGAAAGAAATGGAACCCACTCCAGTATTCTTGCCTGGGAAATCCCATGGACAGAGGAGCTCGGCAGGCTACAGTTCACTGGGTCAAAGAAGAGTTGGACGTGACCTAGCAAACACACACACATACACAGTGTCCTTCAGCTTAAGACTCATTTTTCAGTGCTATTAAAGCAATACAATTGTAAGTACTTTACCCAAAGCCCTGTTTATTGCAAGGATTTCCCACCCAGGCTCTTAGGAACAAAAATTATCACAAGTGTTTTGTGATATCCTGGAACTGTTTTACCCCTCCATTATAAGCTCTTTCTCCACTCATGGTGGTTTCATCACATCCTTCCGGTGAGCAGAATCAAGCAGATGACTTAAGGAGAAAACTTTGGAGATACCAAAAGTCTCTCTCTGTGCTGCTTTGTTCTCCCCTATATTCTGTCCTACAAATTATAACCTCTTCACCTCCCTGAATTTTCAACTCCATCTCTTTAGTCCAGTGAGAATTACTGGGATCTGTCTGGATCCCCTTTACTGTAAAATCTTAAGGCAGTAAACTGAAACAATTATAGGACTTGCCTCACTTTTTTCCTTTATGTAAAGTATCACTGTCTTATATTGCCTGTTATTCAATATTTCAAAACTGTTGCTTTGTATATATTGCCCATTTCTTGTTGTTGAAGGGAGGTGAATAAATATGGGCTCTGTTCCCTCATTCTTACCAGAAGTGGAAGTGAGCTAGTATCCTTAAGCTTTCCATTTTGTGTCATGACCTCTATTAGCAGGCTTCTGAAATCTATGCATTCTTCTCAGAAGGTTATTAAATTCATACAACTAAAGCATAGGATAACAAAATAAACCAATTACCCTGAGACATGTTTATCAAAATATTTTTTAAAATCTTTGCATTACAGTAGCATCACTGACTCGATGGACGTGAGTCTGAGTGAACTCCGGGAGTTGGTGATGGACAGGGAGGCCTGGCGTGCTGCGATTCATGGGGTCGCAAAGAGTCAGACACGACTGAGTGACTGATCTGATCTGATCTGAATATTTGTGTTCTACATTAAAACATTAAAAAATTCTAGCAGCTGGTCTAATAATTTCCAAAATTTGAAGCAGTGTTGAGCATAATTAATATTTTCAGATACCTGAAACAACTGTGTTATGAAAATATTTTCCATTTCTATTGGTAACAAAATCATAAGAACTGCTAATACTACAGATTTCGATACTGTATTCATAATTGAAAGGATGTTAAGTTTCAGTCAGAGGTTAGTGAAAATAAAGAAATATATTTTGTTTATCTAGCTTCATGGACTCCTTCCATATCTGTGAACATCTTATGGACCCCTTGAGAAGAAAGACTGTTGTAGAGAAATTTCTCTGAATCTTTGATTTTGGAGATCAAGTCATGGTTCATAGAATTTGCTGCCCCTAACACCTTGGTTTTCAATCTTGCTGTTAGTTCTATATCCTTATTTTAAGCGAGGGCCTGAATAACAGTAGAATTAAGTGGGATAACAGGACAAGCATTTGCCTTATGTTTGGCACCCGGTAAGCCCAAGCAGGATAACTAGTAACTATCAGCAGCCTCATTATCATGGGGGGACCATTTTTGTTGGGAGGAGAGACTGAAATTTATATAATATGAGGGATCTCTTTTAAGGAAAATCAAATAAGTATTTTCCTTTTGCCAATTTTATGAAAAACTCTGGTGGCTCAGCAGTAAAGAATCTGCCTGCCAAGCAGGGGACATGGGTTCAATCTCTGGGTTGGGAAGATCCCCTGGTGAAGGAAATGGAAGCTCATTTCAGTATTATTGCCTGGGAAACCCCTTGGACAGAGGATCCTGGCAAGCTACAGTCCATGGGGTTGCAAGAGTCAGACATAACTTAGCAGTTAAACCACCAACACCATGACTATAAGAACCTGTTATTAGGGTTTTCCCTAGGGCCTCAAAGCTTCCTGGGAAAGCTAGGATTCCTGAAACTTAAACTTTACTAATTTCATGGTAAGTCTGCTTCCAACTGACATTCTCCTCTTCTTCATCTTCATAATTTTTATCACTTATTCATGATGCTAGAGTAACCTCTTTGTCCTTGTGAACGCAAAGGTAATGGTATGAGGAAATGTGGAGAGGTGGTGAAGATAGGAGAGGACAACTACCCGGCCTTGCCTCGATCTTTGGAGCCCCAGCCTGAGTGCTTGACTCCTGGAGGGATTTGTTTTCCATGTTCCCAACAACAGATGTATTAGAGTGAACCAGTGACAGATAGCACAGCAAACAGAGGGCCCTGCCTAATTACTTCTCACTCTATTTCCACCATCTAGCAAAGTAAGAGCACATAGTGGATGTTCCACATAAATGTATCAAAACAATGAATGAATGTTGTTGTTGTTGTTGTTGTTTTTTCTCAGTATCTTTTGGGGGGAAAATGAAGTAAATAGGAAGAAAAAAAAAAAAAAAAACTTAAAGCTGGATATTGCTACAATTTTTTTTTAACTTTTAACCACTGAATCAAATGTTTCTCTAGGACGTAGGGAAGTCAAGCATATTAGGGTGAAGAGGGAAAGTGATGTGTTTAATGTTTTTTAGTGCCATTCCAACCGCCCTGCTAAGTGCTGTCACCCTTCCTCTAATTGTGCTTTCCTATCCTTTTTTGGGCTTCCCAGGTGGTGCCAGTGGTAAAGTACCTGCTTGCCAATGCATGAGACATAAGAGACATGGGTTTAAGCCCTAGGTTGGGACGATCCCCTGGAGGAGGGCATGGCAACCCACTCTAGTATACTTGCCTGGAGAATCCCATGGACAGAGAAGCCTGGCGGGCTACAGTGCATAGGGTTGCAAAGTGTTGGACACAACTGAAGCGACAGCACACACACACTCGCTGCTTCTAGAGTGTTATTTCTCCTAATCTCTGGTTCCATCTGGGGTGTTTGTGGATAACTAAAGATGATGATAATAAATGACAATAATAATATGAATACTAACATTTATTGAGTGCTACTATGTGTCAGGCTCTGAGTTCTTCCTTTTTTTAATTTTATTAAAAAAAAAAATTTGGCCGCATGGGCATGTCTGGGCAGCATGCCTGACAAAATGCAGAATCTTAGTTCCTGAAACGGGATCAAACTCACACCCCCTGTGCTGGTAGGGCAGAGTCTTAACCACTGGACCACCAGGGAAGTCCCTGGGCCGTTCTTTTATAGTCTCATCTTAATCAACCCTTACACAATCCCATGATACGGGTTTAATCACCACCCCCATTTCACAGATTGGGAAACTGACGGCCACAGGTAATGTGTTTAGTGTCACACAATTAATGAGTAGTGGTGTCAAGATACAAACTTAGGCATTTTGACTCCAGAGCCTGCTTAAAGCCATTTAGTCACCCCACCACCCTACTGCAGTATGAATAAAATTCAGGAGTGATTCAATTTTATAGAGCATCAGCATTTTAGAAAGTGTCACTGTATAACGAAAAGCCTTCAACAATCAAAGAAATATAAATAAAAGGGTGATATTAAGTGGCTGAGGTAAACAAAAATCATGTCATATAAACATCAGCATGCTGTGTGTAAATAGTGAATAAAAAGCTGCATGTGTGTGAGAGAGAGAAAGAGAGAGAGTATGCAGAAACGGTGAACTCTCTGAAGGCAAAGCCCTCAGAGTCCACCATTACTTTCTTGCTGTTTAGTCTTCGCAGCACAACAGGCAGTCCTCATGGGCAGTGATCTATCTGTTGCCCCAAAACGTGCTTAGTAAAAGGTATTCAATAAACATGAGTGTCATGAAGAAACTAAGCTACATCCAGGAAAAAAAAAAAAAAAGCTGCTTTAGGATCTTTAATAGGCCAGAATTCAGTTACCAAAACTAGACCCTAAGATCTTATAAAATTCTAAGAAGACAGAGATTCATAGCTTGTGATTCATATTTGAGTCTTACTAGCACAGAGCCTAGTATACAACCACCAGGCTATTTATGATCAGTGAGTACATGAAAAAACAGTACTGTTTTTTGTTTTTCTTATGGCTCTACTGCATGAGGTATGAAAGCTGCACTGTTTAAAACTGTGTTCTCCACTGACTGCACCATAGGCCTTGCATTACTTAGAACATTAGTTGGGCAGCAGCATGCTTTTGTTCACTAGTTATGTAGTCCTATGAAGCGATGGTGGTCACGATCACCAGGACGTCAAGATACTCATGGTCAAAGAGATCAGCAATAGGAATGAGCTTTACGCAGAGCATGGCTCTCTGGGTCTCATCTCAGAAGGGCTCCTGTTTCCAATAGATGTCTGTTTGGGATTTCTCTACTTTGTGGCTTCATCCTCAATAGCTTTCAAACTTGTGTGTGGAGTGTCAGTCTGGGCCACAGGATAAGACTTACGTAGGTTCTTGATCCACCCCTTCCCATGCCATCTTTTTGAAAAGAGTTGTTAGAAGTGGTTCCTGGGATAAAGCAAGATTTTTTAAATAGATCAAACCGGTGACATTTGATTCTGCCTCTTTGTGGAGTGGGGCTATTTGTTTTAGTTCAGGGAATAAAACTGAAAACTCACAGACATGCTATTACTACTTAAAATTGCACTCTGTCCTGAACATGAAATACAGATAAACCCTAAGTACCATTCCCAGGTCTTTCCTCTCAGTAGGATACAAAGCTTTTGTACACATAATGAACTCAGACATTTTAATAGCCGATTTGTACCCTTCAGGCCGCTGTTGTCATAACCTCTACTGACTCACTGTGGATTATTATGTGGGGCTTATCATTGTTGATTTACTTTTTTCATATCTGTTCCTAAAGCAATAGATATTGTCACTTCCGTTTAAAACACATTTATTGAAATGGTGCTTTTTTTATAAAGGGCACTCAAGTCATTTTTATTTAAAATGAATGAATTAAATTTATCTTCCTCATTTGCTTCTACATGACCTTTTGGGAACTTGGAAATTAAATTTTCTCCTAATATTTTACTTTCCAACTTGGCAAACATTGGAGTTGTTTTAGATCCTGAACAAAGTTGAAAAAGCACAGATTTCTTTTCAAAAACCAAATTTGAAACAAATGATAATGATTCTCTGGAAATTTATTTGCTATGGTTGAGCTTTACCTTTTCTTTTGAAATGAATTACAAAGAAGAGAGTAACATGTAAGAAATAATGAGATCACAAAAATCAACTAAAACAGAAACCATCCATAGGGGTGATTTCAACTATAAATATTTTTACTTAAAAATATAAACGAGTTCATGTTGTTATTTAATAAATATTATTATTTGATGTTGATAAACATAATAAATCAACTGAACAGAAATTGAAATATACATTTTTGAGTAGACCAAATTAATACTTTACTAACGGTAATGACACTAAGTAAAGATCTCGCAAATATGCCAAAATGAAGAAACAGATCAAAGAGAATTTTCTATTTATAACTTAAAATACTTGTTCATGCTTGCTTACATAATCATGTAATAAAAGTATTCCTGAAGCTTTAGGAAATATTTTTTAAAACCGCCCTATTAAAATTCAATAATAGAGCTTCCTTTTCTTAAAAAGATCAGTATTTTTCAAATGAAAAAAGAAACAATTATTTTTTAGAAGAAAAGATTATTGTTATTAGCTAATTGCACATTATAAAAACACTAACTGCATATAGTCTTATAATTTGTGGAGGTATCTCCATATATATATATCTGGAAGAGGTAGATAAAACAACTATTTCTTATTCCTACATTTAAAGATATAAAGTAGAGCTCAGAGAAATTAAGTAACTTTCTCAAAACACATAGATTAATTGCCAAAGGTGGGGCTTAACTGCAAGTCATCAGCCTTTCTTTGAATCCACTCTTCGGTTAATCAAGAAACATACCCTTCTTCAGTTTCTGCAAAAGCAATGAAGACAATTTTCCATGTGATTTAGTGACACTGAGGACTTCTTTCATTTGCCTCATCATTATTATTAGTGACTGGCATTTTTTAGTGTAGTGCTCACAGCTATGGAGAACTCAAGGAAGAGTGAAAAGGGCAAGTTGTGGGCTGGGCCCTAAGGAACTGAGAGGCTCACAGGGGTGCAAGCCAGGAAAGGAAGTAGTGGACATACTTAGACAGAAGATCTAAGTATGCACAAAACAAAGGTACCAGTTCTAAGTACCAGTGGCTTTCACAAAAAGAAGTGATCAGCTGGGAACCCAGATGAACAAGAAACAATCCAATTTTGGGGTTTTGTTTTAGGTCAACTACATTGAGGTATAATTTGCATATAATAAAATATATCCACTTTCAGTGTGCTGTTCAGTGACCAATACAATCAAGAGCATTTTAATCACCCTTAAAATCCCCTCCAGCTTTTCTGTGGTCAATCCCTCCTCCTACCTATGGCCTCATACAACCACCCTACTTTGGTGGATCTAGTAAGATTTTTAAAGTTTGAAAAGAGAAGAAGGTAATGGAAATAGCAAGAAAAAAGGGAAGACTGAAATCAGATGAAATTTCCCAATTGTTAGAAATCCAGGTTATAAGTCTAAGTAAAATTTCCAAGCAAGGAAGGAAAAATGAGTTGGGTTTGTAGGGAAGGGAAAGGTGAAGCCACCTGCTCTCCTATGTAAACCTCCTCCCTTCCAACAGTCATTTCTTGGTCTCCTTGTCCCATTATCAACCTCAGGCCCATACATTGCTTACATTTATAGGAAGAAAATGACATGTGCAGAACTCTGCTGTATTAGGAAGCTGTAAACTGATACCTCCAATCACCATCCCATCCCAGATAGCCACAAACCCTAACCAAGATTCTACTCAAGTAGTTCTTAAACTGCAGGAGGATCACAGACATCCTTGAGGAAGCTTTTGATTCTCTCCCTAATAACATGCACCCAGAACCAATTCTGCATTCCATTTCAGGTGGTCCACAGGGCCCCCAGAAGCCATCCCTGGTATCCAAAGAATGTCCTTGGTGTTCAGAGTAAAACCCTCCCATAACCTTGTGTTTTTCTGCATCTTCCTGCACAGGTCACAGCTGGGAGAAATATCTCAACCTGTGCCAAAGGGGCCAGGAGAGCCGCTGCATCATGTTCTACACTGGCACTTTCTCTACAAAGCATTCTGTGGGCTTTAATAACGCCTTCCCACCATGTGACACAAGGAAATACGGTTCTGAAAAAAAGATATGAGGGGAAGGGAGCAATGCATGGCCTGTCGAGCAGCAATGCGGTAAAGGATGAAGACCACCTAAAATATTCTAGTGTTGTCTTTAGTCCTGTTTCCCCCCCTCCCAAAAACTATGAGGGGGTATAATGTTGAAGAAGTCACAAACCTCTCTGGGCGGCCCCAATACACTCATCTTTCAAATGAGAAGGGACCGGATTGGATAGTGTCTATAATTTCTAAGATTTCATATCCCAAAACACTGTCCCTTAAGTCAAACTATCCTTTCCCCTTTATAACTGAAATAAAGTATGCTGGTGAAAGTCGCTCAGTTGTATCTGACTCTTTGCAACCCCATGGACTAATACAGTCCATGGAATTCTCCAGGCCAGAATACTGGAGTGAGTAGCTATTCCCTTCTCCAGGGGATCTTCCCAACCCAGAGATCGAACCCAGGACTCATTCATTGCAGGCAAATTCTTTACTAACTGAGTCACTAGGGAAACCCAAGAATACTGGAACGGGTGGCCTATCCATTCTCCAGGGGATCTTCCTGACCCAGGATTTGAACCGGGGTCTCCTGCATGGCAGGCAGATTCCAGGTGAGCTACCAGGGAAACCCCTTGAAGTCACCATATAAGATATCCTGCATACACACCTGAAAATCAGAACATTTGAAAAGCTCATAAAACTGAGAAGTTACCTGGCATGGTCAGGAGGAACCAGTTTCTGAGAAGAGAATCCTGTACCTTTAACCCCTTTTTTGGGGGCCCACAGAAAAGCCGCACCCTGCTTTAGGAACCAACTGACTATAACACACTAACAAGGTGTCACTGACAAGCACAGTGACCGTCATACTGGGGTGGGTGGTGGGAGCTATGAGAGGAGCATCATACCCAATATCATCTAGCACATCCTGCTGCTGCTGCTGCTAAGTCACTTCAGTCGTGTCCAACTCTGTGCGACCCCATAGACGGCAACCTACCAGGCTCCCCCGTCCCTGGGATTCTCCAGGCAAGAACACTGGAGTGGGTTTCCATTTCCTTCTCCAATGCATGAAAGTGAAAAGTCAAAGTGAAGTTGCTCAGTTGTGTCCGACTCTTCGCGACCCCATGGACTGCAGCCTACCAGGCTCCTCCGTCCATGGGATTTTCTAGGCAAAAGTACTGGAGTGGGGTGCCATCGCCTTCTCCAGTAGCACATCCTAGGGAATCAATAAATAACCATGGCTTGAGCGAATACATGAAGAGAAGGAAATTCTGTTTTCCCTGTTTCCTAGGCAGAACAGGGAATGAATGAGATAGATATTTTGGTTTATTTTAACTGGGGTTATCTGATTAACTAAATATGTATTTCAGGTAAGTTTACTTTAGAAGGATCTTAGCCTGTGCACTGGGTACCATAGGTTTTCTCTTTGCTTCATTTCTAATCCTATTTTTAAAAAGACAATTAAAATGGTGCCAAATGGTCCCTGGAGGTGAGCTACTCTCAAAACAGCTTTCTCTGGCTTCATAGTTGTGGAAACTGTGTTGTCACTGGGAATTTCACTAATTCTTTGAAACATTTTAAAACAAGTACTCTGGGATAGCTAAATATAGAACTTGCCGACTAAATATGCCTTTAGAGACTTTTAATATATATTATAAATATATATTTAGGGATTGTCTTACAATGAATAAAGGGCTTTATAATAACTCCTTTGGAAGGATTGTGCTCAATTGCATTATATGTTCAGTCTCTTAAAAAATTCATGATATTTACCTGATAGACCAGGATGTCTGATAAGAGATGGTAACGAGACACTGTCAGTGAGCCATGGAGAATCTCAAATTCCACATACGATGCGAAGCCTCATTCTTCACAAAGACAGAGTATGTGAGCAAGAGCTCAGGATACTTCGTTTTTCCTTATAAATAATGCAGTACAGTTGCTCACAGGTCAGCCCATAAATGGGCAAACACAATCTTCATGAACTGGGTCATCCAGGTTCAAAGCAATTTGTGAAAGAAAGATTTTCCTACAGTTCTAAGTAGGACATGGGACCCTCTTTTAAACGTAGATGGATGACTGTACCAAATCTCTGCATCAGATTCTTCAGCCCCTTCCTCAGTCAGATCCTTTTGGCTACACACACATACACCTTACTATTGTCTAGACAATGGATATCAGCATTTTTGATCATATGTTCCATTAATAAAATATGCTTTAAAGTATTTTATTCCAGTATACATACTGGAGTAAAATATACTGGAGTAAAATACTTCATAAAGTATATATATTTAATATAATTAAAGCTTAATTTATGTCTTATTTTTAAGCAGCATGTGACTACATTGTGCTAATATTTTTTTCCACATGTCAATAAATCACCAGGCTCTTGGTTTGGGAGAAGCCAGCCTAGACTGAAAAGCGTGCTCACTCACTGCATCCTGTCTAGGATTTTTCTTTGCTTCCCAATGATCTCTTCAAAACATGCACAGAAGGGAGTCAAAACCTGCAGTCACGGCAGCATGCAGCAGCAATTGTCTCTGACAACAAGTGAAGGGACAGAGGGTGAGTTTTCATCTGTTTCTTTGCTAGAATGAGATTCTGGATGGATAAAGCATCATGACCCCCCAGAAAGGTTTGGACAGGGTGGAAAGGTGAAGATGATTTATCACGTCCTCCCTGCCTGAGTCACTTGCAGGGTCTGCTCTAGAATAAAGCTGAAGACTCCAGTCCTCTCCCTGGAGGAAGGTATCAACCTCAGTGGCTTCTACAGGCAGGACAGGTCCCTTCACAAGCATCCTTTTGTGAACCGAGCAAAATGCCAAAGCAGGGCTCTTCCTTCAGCCCTATTTGCTTCTTTCTCTTCCCCTCTCTGGTCACCAAATTAAGTCCCCATGGCCCTCATTTCTTTCTCCAGTGAAGCCCTGCTACTAGGAAGATAACAGTGATAAATAGATCCATCCATCCTTTCATGTGACAAGTGTTATTGAGTTCCATCAATATGCCAGGCTGAGAAACAACCAGTTGATCAGGCATTATTCCTTAGAGGGCTATCTGCTTAAAAAGTGTGCCCTATTGTTAAGGGTTCAGGTGCCAAGAGCCAGAATCTCCAAAAACTGCCAAGGCCATGCCATAGGCAACAGAGGCCTCCCAGCATAGGCTGCATTGCAGCCTGGCCCATCAGCTGAGCTCAGATCATACTCAGTCTATTTTTCTGGAAAACAGCCAGCTCTTCATTCAGCTGTCATACAGACATGAAGAAAGGTCCTGGCCCAGGATTCATGATAAACTGGGTTTTCGGCCTGGATTAAGGATATGTTTAAAGGAGGGAGGGGGTAGTAGGGGTAGGAGCGGGTAGGTGAGTAGAGAGCACATACCATCAGCAAGGCAGGGTTCATGAAGCAAATGTTAGTGCCCCTATGACAAGGCTAGTTTCTGCATCCTTCAGTCAATTCAGTTTAGTCACTCAGTCATGTCCGACTCTTTGTGACCCCATGGACTGCAGCACGACAGGCTTCCCTGTCCATCACCAACTCCCACAGCTTGCTCAAATTCACATCCATTGAGTCAGTGATGCCATCCAACTATCTCATTCTCTGTCATCCCCTTCTCCTCCCACCTTCAGTCTTTCCCAACATCAGGGTCTTTTCCAAGGAGTCAGGTCTTTGCATCAGGTGACCAAAGTATTAGAGCTTCAGTTGCAGCATCAGTCCTTCCAATGAATAGTCAGGACTGATTCCTTTAGGATTGACTTTTGATCTACTTGCTGTCAAAGGGATTCTCAAGAGACTTCTCCAACACCACAGTTCAAAAGCATCAATTCTTTGGCATTCAGCCTTCTTTATGGTCCAACTCTCACATCCATACCTGACTACTGGAAAAACCATAGCTTTGACTAGACGGACCTTTGTTGGTAAAGTAATGTCTCTGCTTTTTAATATGCTATCTAAGTTGGTCATAACTTTTCTTCCAAGGAGCAAGTGTCTTTTAATTTCATGACTAGAGTCACCATCTGCAGTGATTTTGGAACTCCCCCCAAAAAAGTCTGTCACTGTTTCCATTGTTTCCCCATTTATTTCCCATGAAGTGATGGGACCAGATGCCATGATCTTAGTTTTCTGAATGTTGAGTTTTAAGACAACTTTTTCACTCTCCTCTTTCACTTTCATCAAGAGGTTCTTTAGTTCCTCTTCACTTTCTGCCATAAGGGTGCTATCATCTGCATATCTGAGGTTGTTGCTATTTCTCCCGGCAATCTTCATTCCAGCTTATGTGTCATCCAGCCCAGCATTTCTCATGATGTACTCTGCATATAAGTTAAATAAGCAGGGTGATAATATATGGCCTTGATGTACTCCTTTCCCAATTTTGGAACCAGTCCATTGTTCCATGTCCGGTTCTAACTGTTGCTTCTTGACCTGCATACAGATTCTCAGGAGGCAGGTCAAGTGGTCTGGTATTCCCATCTCTTAAGAATTTTCCACAGTTCATTGTGATTCACACAGTCAAAGGCTTTAGTGTAGTCAATGTAGCAGAAGTAGATGTTTTTCTGGAATTCTCTTGCTTTTTCTATGATCCAATAGATGCTGGCAATTTGATCTCTGTTTCCTCTGCCTTTTTCTAAATCCAGTTTGAACACCTGGAAGTTCTCAGTTCACATACTGTTGAAGCCTAGCTTGGAGAATTTTGTGTCCTCCAACAAGCATAGTATAATTGGGTGGATTTCTTGGTTTCTCTGAAAGTGTTTTATAGTTTTAGCCCTACTCTGAGACGACATTAATCACAGTCTTTTGGAGAAGGAAGTGTTCCACGTAACTTGAAAAGACTGGATGTGGGTGTTATTTTACCTACGTGTGGCCATTGGCTTTAAGATCCAGCTATGTTGCCAGGTCATTCATTCACCAACAAACATTCTCAGAGTGATCCTATGAACTACAAATCGCACCAGAGACCTGTAAGGCACAGGATCTGTCTATAAAAAGCTTGCAATAATGGAGGGGTGACAGAAGTTTAAATTCACAACAACAGAGAAGTATGAAAGCGGATGTATGCCATGTTCAGGTCAACTATGCTGGAAGCATGATTGCTAAGTTGCTTCAGTTGTGTCCAACATTTGGGACGCTATGGACTGTAGCCAGCCAGACTCCTCTGTCCATGGGATTCTCTAGGCAAGAGTACTGGAGTGGATTGCCATGACCTCCTCCAGGGGATATTCCAGACCCCGGGATCAATCCTTCATCTCCTATGTCTAGTGCATCGGCAGGTGGGCTCTTTACCACGAGCACCACCTGGGAAGCCCTGCTGGATGAGAATATTTTAAAAAGGAAATGCTGACAGAGCCAAGAGGGTCTTGTCGGAGAAATGGCAGTGCAAGCATGTTAAAGGAAGTGAGATATTCCAGTAAAGGAAACAATATGTCACATTTCATGACAGAAATGGAGACTTGGGTGTTTGTTAAGTACAGTTGTAGCATACGGTGTCTATGGTGATATGCCAGGAGAAAAAGGCCAGGCATTTAGGCACGGAAAAGACCATGGGAAGCCTCCTGTGTCATGCTGTGATTTTCAGGCTTTATCCTGTATGCAAGTAGAAATTACTGAAGGTTTTTAAGAAGGTAAATGTATTTTAGAATGGACTAGGCATATGGACGGAGGTTTGTGACATTGTACAGGAGACAGGGATCAAGACCATCCCCATGGAAAAGAAATGCAAAAAAGCAAAACGGCTGTCTGGCTCATTGGAAAAGACTCTGATGCTGGGAGGCACTGGGGGCAGGAGGAGAAAGGGACGACAGAGGATGAGGGACATGACTTTGGGTGAACTCCGGAAGTTGGTGATGGATAGGGAGGCCTGGCGTGCTGCAGTTCATGGGATCACAAAGAGTAGGAGATGACTGAGCGACTGAACTGAACTGAACTGAACTGAAGGCCTGTTGAACTCCTTATCACTTTGCTTAGTATTTCTAAACACCAGTTCTCAAAATCACTACAACACACATGACATGTGACATTCCCACTAGCAGCATGCTTCCATGAAACATTGTTAAAATAAGCTAGGAATGTTACATTTAATTCAACACAGTAGCTGTAAATCCATTGCTCTCTCTCTTTCAGAAGAAAGCTTGTTGGATTTCAAGCAAAGCAGGAATCCCTCAGAAGAAATGGAGTAGCCATCATGGTCAACAAAAGAGTCCGAAATGCAGTACTTGGAAGCAATCTCAAAAATGACAGAATGATCTCAGTTCGTTTCCAAGGAAAACCATTCAATATCACAGTAATCCAATTCTATGCCCCAACCAGTAACGCTGAAGAAGCTGAAGTTGAACGGTTCTATGAAGACCTACTAGACCTTTTAGAACTAACACCCAAAAAAGATGTCCTTTTCATTATAGGGGACTGGAATGCAAAAGTAGGAAGTCAAGAAACACCTGGAGTAACAGGCAAATTTGGCCTTGGAATACGGAATGAAGCAGGACAAAGACTGATAGAGTTTTGCCAAGAAAATGCATTGGTCATAGCAAACACCCTCTTCCAACAACACAAGAGAAGACTCTATACATGGATATCACGAGATGGTTAACACCAAAATCAGACTGATTATATTCTTTGCAGCCAAAGATGGAGAAGCTCTATACAGTCAACAAAAACAAGACCAGGAGCTGACTGTGGCTCAGATCATGAACTCCTTATTGACAAATTCAGACTTAAATTGAAGAAAGTAGGGAAAACCACTAGACCATTCAGGTATGACCTAAATCAAATCCCTTATGATTATACAGTGGAAGTGACAAATAGATTTAAGGGCCTAGATCTGATAGATAGAGTCCCTGATGAACTATGGACGGAGGTTGGTGACATTGTACAGGAGACAGGGATCAAGACCATCCCCATGGAAAAGAAATGCAAAAAAGCAAAATGGCTGTCGGGGAGGCCTTACAAATAGCTGTGAAAAGAAGAGAAGCGAAAAGCAAAGGAGAAAAGGAAAGATATAGGCATCTGAATGCAGAGTTCCAAAGAATAGCAAGAAGAGATAAGAAAGCCTTTTTCAGCGGTCAATGCAAAGAAATAGAGGAAAACAACAGAATGGGAAAGACTAGAGATCTCTTCAAGAAAACTAGAGATACCAAGGGAACATTTCATGCAAAGATGGGCTCGATAAAGGACAGAAATGGTATGGACCTAACAGAAGCAGAAGATATTAAGAAGAGATGGCAAGAATACACAGAAGAACTGTACAAAAAAGATCTTCACGACCCAGATAATCACGATGGTGTAATCACTGACCTAGAGCCAGACATCCTGGAATGTGAAGTCAAGTGAGCCTTAGAAAGTATCACTACGAACAAAGCTAGTGGAGGTGATGGAATTCCAGTTGAGCTATTTCAAATCCTGAAAGATGATGCTGTGAAAGTGCTGCACTCAATATGCCAGCAAATTTGGAAAATTCAGCAGTAGCCACAGGACTGGAAAAGGTCAGTTTTCATTCCAATCCCAAAGAAAGACAATGCCAAAGAATGCTCAAACTACCGCACAATTGCACTCATCTCACACACTAGTAAAGTAATGCTCAGAATTCTCCAAGCCAGGCTTCAGCAATATGTGAACCGTGAACTTCCTGAAGTTCAAGCTGGTTTTAGAAAAGGAAGAGGAACCAGAGATCATATTGCCAACATCCGCTGGATCATTGAAAAAGCAAGAGAGTTCCAGAAAAACATCTATTTCTGCTTTATTGACTATGCCAAAGCCTTTGCCTGTGTGGATCACAATAAACTGTGGAAAATTCTGAAAGAGATGGGAATACCAGACCACCTGACCTGCCTCTTGAGAAATCTGTATGCAGGTCAGGAAGCATCAGTTAGAACTGGACATGGAACAACAGACTGGTTCCAAATAGGAAAAGGAATACATCAAGGCTGTATATTGTCACCCGGCTTATTTAACTTCTATGCAGAGTACATCATGAGAAACGCTGGACTGGAAGAAGCACAAGCTGGAATCAAGATTGCCAGGAGAAATATCAATAACCTCAGATATGGAGATGACACCACCCTTATGGCAGAAAAAGCCTCTTGATGAAAGTAATAGTGGAGAGTGAAAAAGTCGGCTTAAAGCTCAACATTCAGAAAACTAAGATCATGGCATCCGGTCCCATCACTTCATGGGAAATAGATGGGGAAACAGTGGAAACAGTGTCAGACTTTACTTTTTGGGACTCCAAAATCACTGGAGATGGTGACTGCAGCCATGAAATTAAAAGATGCTTACTCTGTGGAAGGAAAGTTATGACCAACCTAGATAGCATATTCAAAAACAGAGACATTACTTTGCCAACAAAGGTCCGTCTAGTCAAGGCTATGGTTTTTCCAGTGGTCATGTATGGATGTGAGAGTTGGACTGTGAAGAAGGCTGAGCACCGAAGAACTGATGCTTTTGAACTGTGGTGTTGGAGAAGACTCTTGAGAGTCCCTTGGACTGCAAGGAGATCCAACCAGTCCATTCTGAAGGAGATCAGCCCTGGGATTTCTTTGGAAGGAATGATGCTAAAGCTGAAACTCCAGTACTTTGGCCACCTCATGTGAAGAGTGACTCATTGGAAAAGACACTGGTGCTGGGAAAGATTGAGAGCAGGAGGAGAAGGGGACGACAGAGGATGAGATGGCTGGATGGCATCACTGACTCGATAGACGTGAGTCTCAGTGAACTCTGGGAGTTGGTGATGGACAGGGAGGCTTGGTGTGCTGCCATTCATGGGGTCGCAAAGAGTCGGACACGACTGAGCAACTGATCTGATCTGATCTTATAAATGCCTAAACAGCCACTTTGTTAACAGAAGAATTGAAAATGTATGCATAATTTATCGATATAGTATATACATATAACTTGCCAATGCAATTGCAGTTTGTAAGAATATGTACACCGGGATTTCCCTGGAAGTCCAGTGGTTATTGGGACTCTGCACTTCCAATGCAGGGGGCACAGGTTCAGTTCCTGGTTGGGAGGCTTTTGCATGCCACGTGGCCTTGCCAAAAAAGCTAAAAAAAAAAAAAAAAAAAAAGAATAAATACACTAGGAAAAATACACTCAAGTTCATCCCTGGGACCCACAAAGAATGACGCATCCCAGGAACACCCTCAGCGGTGCAGGCTGGCAGTCCCAAGGGCTAGGGCCTCTTTCTCTTAGATACCCCCACACAAGTCAACTAGGAGTCCTTCCACTCCTGGAAACGATCAGTGCCTCTCTGTTCCACCAAGCATGCAGACAGGCTGTTAAGGAAGAGACCAGCAAGGCTGCTCACCCAAGGCTGATCACTCCACTCAGCAAAGCTGAGAGCAGTGTGAGAAGCAGAGGGTGGGTGAGGAACGGAGGAAATTTCCATGTAGGAAAGAAAACAGTTGTGCACACCTATTTATTTTCTCTTGCACAAAGATCACCTATTTTCCTTTAGGAGAAGGGAAGAGGAAGGTAATCACCATGCATTCTTTGTGAATCAAACTACTTTTATGTTTAACACTTTTCTGTAACCAAGTATAAATCGTGTTGCTAGAGCATTCTTGATATAACTTGTGTCAGAGTGAGCCATCTCATCCTTTGAACATAACCTTCTGAAAATGATATTGTCATGTATATGGAGCTTGAATGGGGGAAATGAACATAAGATGAGGGGAAGGAGAACAGGCCTTGACTCCTGAAATGCCATGGTTTGTTGTTGTTGTTGTTTTAAGTTGTAAATTTGAATCAGAATAGTAAAAATGAAAAACTGAAAAAATAACCCTCTTACTAAACTAGAAATAATCTAAGCATCATACAAAAGGGAAATGGCTCAATAATGGCACATAGAATAAAGGAATATTATTCTACTAAATTTAAGCTACTAAATTAGTACTAAAGAAATTACCACACTAAATTAACAAGTATAGAATACAAATGAGTATATACCATAGTTACTAATAAGTAAAACAGATGCAAGAATGGGTACGTCCTGAACAGACAGGGATGTGAAAGAGTTGACATGTTACTGTGATGGGAAGATGACTGAGTTTTACTTACTTTCTCTTTTTCCTATTTTCCACAAGTTTTCTTTGATGACAGTATTATAAGATAATGATAATATGACCATAGCACAACATAAAAATTAAAATATTTTAAAAATCTGAGATGTAAATATGAATTTTGTCTGGTGTATGGTAATCTTTTAGTTCTCGCCCAAAATGAACTGGTCCAGCTCATTCTGGAGGAAACTGAATATCTAATCCATTATCTCTGTAATGGGAAGTACTTCTAACACTTAAAGGACTAAGGGTGAAGAAGTAGTCTTCCAGCCTCGACAGCTTATACTGGTGTCATGGGAATCATCTTAGTTTAGTTAAAAGAAATCAGCTAACTCTACACTCTCAGCTATTCTTCACTCACCAGTACTTTATTGAAGACTTATATATTCCACCTCCACTGACAAGCCACCCTTGCTCATTCTAGCTAACATGAATCTTCTCCTTTTTGAACACCCACAGCTTAACTATCAATACTACTTATTTGGGAGTCATAATTTGTATTGTTAGCAACTCTGTATGTGTGCACATGTGTGTGTGTGTATTAATTATAAATTCCATTAGAGTTTGTTATTCTCCTGCAAACAAGTATGGGGTAAAGGTCCAAGAAACAGTCATTGGTGAGAAAGACAACGGCACACTCAGTCACATCTCAGCCAGATACAGATCATAACCAGAACGGGGGTGGTGAACGTCTCTGAAAAGTAAGTGAGCCTCTATTCTGTTCTCTGCATCTACGTGTTTGTTTATATGTGGCCTGGCTTGGTTTGGTGGGGAGAGTGAAATGGGTAAAGGGGATCAAAGGTATGATGAGAGGTGGAAACAAAATTTTTGGTGGTAAGCACACTATAGGGTATACAGAAATAGAAATGTAACTTTGTACACATAAAACCTATCTACATTATAAACCAATGTTACCTCAATAAAAGAATAAGTTAAAGGTAAGTGAGCCTCTAGCTGGAATTTGATCACATCCCAAAGATGCTGATAATCTTCTAGATCATCTGTTTATCATCTTTATTTACTTTTTTGACACTCACTTTTATCTAGAAACTGGGCTATTAATAAAGACAATGTTCTTAGATATTCTGAGCAGACAAATTTCCATGACAGGTGGCCATCACTAAGTTATTTCCTAAACTACCTAATGTGCAAATGTATCCCTTTACCTTCAAAAAGCTGAAGGATTTCCAAAGTTGCTGATGGATTTTTCCTTAAGGTTTTAACAACAACAAAAATTTAACATAAATGTCAATATTTTTTCCAGTGTCTTTAATGATTTAGCACTGTGAAAAACACCCCAAAAATTTGAGGTTTAAAACAGTAATAATTTTAGTATCTCCCATGAACTTGGGAAGGGCTCAGCTGGGTGGTTTGGCTTGGTCTCTGTGAGGCTGCAGTTGGATGGTGATTGGAGCTGAGACAGCAGGTGCTAGCTAGAAGCTGGTCGGTCATCTTTCTGTTCATGGAGTCTCAGGACTTCTCCATGTGGTCACTCCATCTGGGTTAGTTCGGATTTCCTCATAGCATGGTAGTTTTAGAGCCAGACTGTTTGAATGGCAGCCAAAGGCTTTAAAGGAATTACTTCCACTGAGCTAGGTGAAAACTACACTGTCTTTTAAAACTTGGCTTAAAAGGTCATTTTAACTGTTCTCTCTTGGCCAAGACAGTCATGATTGCTTGCCAAGTTTCAAGGGGAGGGGGTACAACACAGACCCCACCTCTCAATGGGAGGAATGTTGGGATGGGAGATAGAATTGTGCCCATCTCTGGAAATACCATCTGTCACAAGGAGACATATCTGTCAATGTATTCCATGCGATTAGCAACATTTTCATTTGCTAAACTGTAATGCAGTTTTCTACCATCACTGGCAGAAGAAAGCTAATTTTCTAGTGAGTGAACTCTTTTGTAAAAATCGGAAACTATACCCAGTTAGCGAAGGATTATCCTTCCTGTTTCAGTTTTGGAAAATGCTATTTGGTACACACACAAAAGGCTTAGAGGAAAGGGACAATAAAACTAACTCTAGTCAATTTGGAATTCTTAGAGATTTATAGGTTTTACAGTTCTGCTGTATATAAGCAGGGTTTTCCCTATTTCATAGCAAAGCTTTCTGTATACAAAGAATCAACACCCAGAAAAGGTTGGCTTTGTCATGTTGCAGCACAGGACCAAAACAAAGGTACTGTTAGCCTCCGCATTTCTAATCAAGCTGATAACAGTGCTGTAGACTTATATAGCACTGTCTGCCCTAAAAGGTGGTTAAAATGATGTCAACTCGTAATATTTAAAACTATAAACTTTTTGTACAACTTCCACAGATTTTTTAATAATCTGCAGGCAGGTTACTCTCATTTGAAAGATAAGAAATGGGAGAGGCACATGGAGATCTAGGGGCACAGGTCATATGGCTAGCTGGTGGCAGAAAGCAGAAATAGGAATTCAGGACCAACAAATGCAGGCTAGGATTTCTTCCTGCTCAGGACTGTGGGGTAGGATAGGTGTAAAATTTCCTATGGCTAAAGAGACATATTCATAGAGACATAAAGAAACATAGACGAGGTGACTGAGTCTCCCTTTTCTGTACATCATAAAGAGTATCCTTTGAAAGTATGACAGTGTGACTATAGCTCACTCCTCTCAAAGGATGAGGAAGGGGAGGGGAAATCTTGGGGTTCTAAGTGTTTCAAAGACTATCAAAAAGACTGTCACAAACCTTGAAAACATTGTTGGTTCTCAGAATTTGATGTGCATAATATACAGAATGTTATTAACTTGTTTTAACTAACCTTCAGCAGAAATCTTGTCAATGTATTGTGAATATAGGGTTTGCTAGTCATTCGGAATCTTTTTCCAAGCTATTTACTCTAATTATAACATACTGAATGTAATTAGGGAGAATTTTAGCTGCTTTCAAAATGCTAGAAATTGTACATGAAGAGAAAGATGTGTAAACTAGATAGAAAGTGCTAATAATCTGTCAGTTAAAAACTTGGCTAATTATTCAGTTATACAAATATCAGTAATAAACTAAGGAATTTGGGGTCATAAGTGATCTCTCAGTGTAGAGATGTGACTGTACCACTCCTGTACTCCTTCCCAACCAAAGGGACCATATAGAAACCAGCCTTAGACAGGCTACAAATCCTTTCTCTGATTTATTCTTTGAATTGAAAGGTTTTTTATAAACAGATATTCCTAATATATCAGAATTTGGAATATATTCAAGTCAACCCTCTTA
The DNA here is from genome assembly GCF_027580195.1 of Bos mutus. Lineage (NCBI taxonomy): Eukaryota > Metazoa > Chordata > Mammalia > Artiodactyla > Bovidae > Bos > Bos mutus. Next base: position 45,737,416 of record NC_091626.1, on the reverse strand, counting down.
AAAAATAAAGTGTATTGGCTATGATTCTATAAAACTTTTCAGTACATGGAATCTTTGAAGGCCAGTTTTATCCAGTCAGCTGGGACCTGCTGTTGCCAAAAACCATGCAACATCTAAGACTGAAAAAACAGCTGTGCATTTCGAAACTCCTGCCCATAAACATTTAAAAGACAAATGGTACATCAAGCTATCATATAAATGACATTGTGTCTACATTCTTTTAAAGTAATAAACATATCATTTATCTTGCTTATTACAACAAGAACATTCCATTTTGTCTTGGCATTGGTCATTTCTCACTATACCTTCTTCCTATCCTCCCCATTTGTATCACAATTTTTTTTTTCTTTTATTTCAGACTTTTGGTCCACTCTAGTTTCTTCCCAGCATTATTTGCTTGGTATTTCCCTTCTCTGTTTAACTTGTCTTTCACTTCCCTGATTATTTTTTCATTAAATGTTTACTGCAAGATAAAAAAAACATATTTGAGGATTAGACATAATTGACCAGGTAATAGAGACATCTGTCTTGAAGAATATGTGATATACTTAGATAACATCACTCACTTATACATAAGAAAGACCAAAACAGATTCCTGAAGAGATGCAAAATAGTATGATGTAAGGAGAGTGTCTGGGCTTCCTGGGTGGCACTGGTGTTAAAGAACCTGCCTGCCAATTCGGGAGATGCAGGAAAACTTAGGGTCAATCCCTGGGCTGGGAAGATCCCCTGAAGAGGGCATGGCAACTAATTCTAGTATTCTTGCCTGGAGAATCCCATGGACAGAGGGGCCTGATGGGCTGCAGTCCATTGGTTGTGAAGAGTCGGACATGACTGAAATGACTTAGCATGCACACACAAGGAGAGTGTCTAAAAGCTGACAGGGAATTATTTATGATTAATCTGGCAGGGTAGCGTGAAAAGGTAAGTGTCAAGTAGAGTGTCAGAGGATGGTGGAATTTCAAGGGCAAAAGAAAGAAGGAGCAAATAACATAAAAGATGACTACAAACAGATAGCCTGATTGTCATGTTTGGTCTCCTAAAGGTCAAGCAGATAATTATTAATGTGTGTCCCAACAATAGGTTCTTCTGCAGGTTCCACAAAAATTTATCACAATTCTCACTTTCTTTTTCTTTTTATATGCTAAGCTATCTGAATGCATATATTCTAAACTGCCTCCATGTATTCAATATCTGAATGCATATATTCTAAACTGCCTCCATGTATTCAATATCTGAATGCATATATTCTAAACTGCCTCCATGTATTCACTAAATTGCTTCCAAGTATTCATCACTCATGTCTTTCACCCCAGACAATCTGGTTACATTTCATTTTGATTAACAAAAAGTCTACAGAGGTCACCAATGACCTGACTTATTTGCCTATTTCATTCTTTTTTTTTTTTTTAATTTGTATTATATTTAATTTTTATTGAATTATAATTGACATGTAATATAATGTTAGTTTCAGGTGTACAACATAGTGATTTGGCAGTTTTTAATTTTAATTATTTTTTTATTGAAGGATTTTGCTTGACAGAATTTTGTTGTTTTCTGTCAAACCTCAACATGAATCAGCCATAGGTATGCATATGTCTCTGCTTTTTATTTTTTTAAATTTTATTTAACTTTACAATATTGTATTGGTTTTGCCATTTATCAAAATGAATCCACCACAGGTATACATGTGTTCCCCATCCTGAACCCTCCTCCCTCCTCCCTCCCCATACCATCCCTCTGGGTCATCCCAGTGCACCAGCCCAAGCATCCAGTATCGTGCATCGAACCTGGACTGGCAACTCGTTTCATATATGATATTATACATATTTCAATGCCATTCTCCCAAATCATCCCACCCTCTCCCTCTCCCACAGAGTCCAAAAGACTGTTCTATACATCAGTGTCTCTTTTGCTGTCTCGTATACAGGGTTATTGTTACCCTCTTTCGAAATTCCATATATATGTGTTAGTATACTGTATTGGTGTTTTTCTTTCTGGCTTACTTCACTCTGTACAATAGGCTCCAGTTTCATCCACCTCATTAGAACTGATTCAAATGTATTTTTTAATGGCTGAGTAATACTCCATTGTGTATATGTACCACAGCTTTCTTATCCATTCATCTGCTGATGGACATCTAGGTTGCTTCCATGTCCTGGCTATTATAAACAGTGCTGCGATGAACATTGGGGTACACGTGTCTCTTTCCCTTCTGGTTTCCTCAGTGTGTATGCCCAGCAGTGGGATTGCTGGATCATAAGGCAGTTCTAGTTCCAGTTTTTTAAGGAATCTCCACACTGTTCTCCATAGTGGCTGTACTAGTTTGCATTCCCACCAACAGTGTAAGAGGGTTCCCTTTTCTCCACACCCTCTCCAGCATTTATTGCTTGTAGACTTTTGGATTGCAGCCATTCTGACTGGCGTGAAATGGTACCTCATAGTGGTTTTGATTTGCATTTCTCTGATAATGAGTGATGTTGAGCATCTTTTCATGTGTTTGTTAGCCATCTGTATGTCTTCTTTGGAGAAATGTCTATTTAGTTCTTTGGCCCACCTATTTTGTTCTTGAGCTCAGCTTCTCTTATCTTAAATATCATTCGACACCAACTCCATGACTTTATCTTCAGAAACAATGTACATTTCTTTTCACTGCCAATTTGATGCCTGTGAAAGCCATTCTTATAAAAGTGGTTCTCCCATCTCCCTCAAGCATGAATGAATGTTCTCTCCTGAAGTTTAGTGACGCTGCTTTCCCCTTGGTGCTCGGTTCCTTTCCAGTCAACAGTTCCCACAATCCCACCCAATGCATGTTTGCACCTGACTCTCCCAGTGCAATCCTCAGCCCAATATTTCTTATTGGCTATAGTTTGTCATCACACAGATTCCTTGCCAATAACAAGTGAAATATACCCACAGCCAAGTCCGTTATAGAATCACTATTCCCAGTTTACAACAAACACTCCCTTTCATGTCATTTTCTTTGGCTTTACTGATGATAAGGATAATCTCTTTCCTCTCTGTGTCCTTACTTGCAGGAGGCCATCTTTAAGTTCTCATTTTCTGTTCTCCATTCTGCCAAGTCTCTCTATTTTTATCTTACTCTTAGGTCTTAGACATGTTTCTTTCTCTTATTTCTGAAACGGCTGTCTTCTTTCAATCTCTAACACATTCACAACGGGTCTAGCATATTGACCACCCCCTGGTTTCCATCCCTCCTTTTGTTCTCAGGAGTTCAACTTACATCTGAGCAACTTGCTTTTATGTAACTCTCCAGACTGGTCATAAAGTGTGTACTCAATAAATGTTGGAAGCTGACATTTCCTGTCACTTGAGACTATATCTTGGATGGATTATATTTTCCCCTCTTTTTCATTAGTGCTTGGAATGCTTTTTTCAAATGGAACTAGCATCCTTTTTGTATTGAAATTCCTCTTGGCAACTGTGATCTTTCATAAAAAAAAAATTTTTAGTAGTATCTTGGAGAAGGATTTTTAGAGATTTAAGTGAGCCTGGTTTTTTTTCTTTGAGACCTCACACTTACTTTTTATCTGATTTTTATTGTCTGCTGAACTTGGCCTCTAAACCCACGGGGCAGAAATTAGGTATAAAGTGTTCATTCGTGTGAACAGCATCAGCGCTTAGTCAATAACGCACTGTCTACTTTTAGCTCTGCCTTTGTAAAGTGAATAAGAAATCCCACACGGAAAAGCCTGTAATGAAAAGATACACCATGGCCAAGAGGATATTGTACAGATCGTATCACCACTTGGGTCACATGATAAATTCTCCCTGCAAAGGAGAGTTCACACATTCAGAAAAGAAAGTACAGCCAAAATTGTAGTGTTGGCACAGCTCAGGCCCAAATCTATCAGTTGTTTCTAGTAACTATATAAACAGAAGCACAGAATCTTGAGCAGCTTATAATTAAAGACTTCTAAAGAACTGATCTGTATAAATACAGAAACTGTAAGTGTTCAGTTTATATAGGCTTTTTAAAATAGGAATGTTCTGACTCACAAACATTATTAAATATGTACACAAACTACTCACATCTTGATACATAGCTATTATTTGATTACAAAAATAAAACATTGCTAATGCAATACTTCCCAGAGTACATGTTCAAATTAATTGGCATAGTGCTCCAATTATAACATGCAAAGAATAGAAGGTGATTTCCTTCTTTCATTGAACAGAAATCAGAAATTAAAATTTTACAAAAGCTCCAGTTCTCAGGTGACTACTTTTCAGCTTCTCTCTTTAAACTGGTAGACCCAGATGTTTTTATTCTCTCCCCTTTGACTCTTTCCTAAAATGTCACTCTTTCCCTGCCGACCCCTGCCCCCCTCCCCAGGCTCCAACAGTTTACCTACTGCACAATGTTGCTGGGAGAGAGTCACATATCAAATGCATTCACTAAATATTAATGTATATCTACTGTGTTACGGAAAATGTTGCAGGCATTTGAGATACAACAGTGAGACAAATCAACAAAAATCCTTTCCCACATGGAGTTTACACTCTAGAGGAGGCAAGCTAACAACAATAGAAATGAATGAGACATTTAAGTGGATAAGCAGAATAAGGGACTTTTGGGGTGAGGACAACAGACACTGATCAGGGTAGGCCTCATGAAGGTGGTATTTGAGCAGACTTAAAGGAGGCAAGGGACTTGGCCATCTGTGGAAATAACATACCTGTTGGAAGAAGAGCAAGTACAAGGGACTGGAGGCAGGAGCATGTAAAGAGGGCTTCAGAACAGCAAAGAAACCAATGTGGCTGGAGCACCATGAGCAAGGAGTTAGGAGATTTTATGAGAGGAGAGGAGAGATATAAGAAAGCATTAAATCCTAGAGGAACAAATAGGCTATATAAGGATCTTGGCTTTTACTGTGTGTGAGATGAAAATCTATTATGGCATTTTGAGTAGAGGAGTGACAAGGTCTTTACTACATTTTAAAAGATGAAACGAGTCGCCAGTCCAGGTTCAATGCACGATACTGGATGCTTGGGGCTGGTGCACTGGGACGACCCAGAGGGATGGTATGGGGAGGGAGGAGGGAGGAGGGTTCAGGATGGGGAACACATGTATACCTGTGGTGGATTCATTTTGATATCTGGCAAAACTAATACAATTATGTAAAGTTTAAAAAAAAAAAAAAGATGACTCCTGTTGTAGTGCTAAGATAGGTTCTAAGGAATCAAGAGAGAAAGCAGAGAGACATTCAGAAGGTTAGTGCACTCCATGGACAGAGGAATGGATGAAGAAGAAATGGTACATATGTACACTGGAGTTATTACTCAGCCATAAAAAGGAATGAAGTTGGGTTATTTGAAGCAATGTGGATGGACCTAGTGTCTGTCACACAGAGTGAAGTAAGTTAGAAAGAGAAAAACAAATATGGTATATTAACACATACATGTGGAATCTAGAAAAATGGTACAGATGAAGCTATTTGTAGGGAAAGAACAGAGTCACAGACGTAGAGAATGAATATATGGACACAGGAGGGGTGGGGGGCTGGGAGGTACTGGGATATTAGGATTGATACATGTATACACTACCATGTGTAAAACAGATAGCTAGTGGGAACCTGCTGTGTAGCATGGGAGCTCAGCTCAGGGCTCTGTGATGACCTAGATGGGTGGGATGGGAGGGACTGGGAGGAGGTCCATGAGGGAGGGGACACATGTGCACATATAGCTGAATAGCTTCATTGTACAGCAGAAACTAACACCACATTGTGAAGCAGCTATATTCCAATTTGAAGAAAAGAATGATCAAAGATTGTACCACAGTGGTAGCAATGGAGATGGTGAGAAGGGGTAGGGTTAAGGATATATTCTGAATATAGAGTCAACAGGATTTTCTGAAAGATTGTATGTGAGATGTGAGAGCAGAGAAAATCACAGATTAACTCAAGATACTTTGGTCTGAGCACCTGACATGGAGAAGACTACACGTTGAATGGATTTGGTGGGAAAGACAGGAAATTCACTTTAGAATACATGATGCCAGACAATTCATTCACACCATCCAAATTTGTTAGCAGTCATAAACTAGAAGTCCTAAGAATGAAACAGCTTTTATGGGCCACCCCCTAACTCATCGCAGATTTTGGTAGAAGCTTAAGTCACAACAAGGGCAGAGTGAGAAAAAGAACTATAGTTGGCTCTTGAGTCAAAGAGATTTTTAGGGTGTTATCTGTGATGGTGTCAAAGCAAAGAGTAGAAAGAGTGGAAATGTACTATGTTGTTTGGAAAAAAACAAAAATCAGGCCCAAAGTTTTCATTTTGTCTCACCTATAAGAATAAAGAAAATTCGTAATTATAGCAAATTGGCTGGATCGTTTGCATTGGGGTCTGACTCATCCAAATCAGTGCTGTACAGGCCTCCTGAAGGCAGGTCTTTAGTCAGAGGGAATTAAAGTGATTAAGAGCCAGCCAGTCATCCAGGTTGGTATTCAAGGTGGCAGATCACTTCTTTTCCCACTTAAACAAATAGATAGTGCTTAGTTCCTTTGTTAATATCAGACTGTGAAGGTGGGGAATAATTTAGGATAAAGGAATATAATTAATATTATGTAGGAAAATGTGCAAAGGGAAGTCTGTACAACTGATTTTCAGTTGGATTGGAACTGATTATTCAAAAACTTTCCTACATACTTGTAGATAACTAATGATTTTGGCATGCTGATTTATTCAACAGTAAACGTTTAATATTGCTCCACAGAATCATGGACTGTATTAGTAATAAAAAGCATAGTAATACAAGACCTTGTCATCAAGATCACTGTAGGCCTTCCAAGCCTATAAGGAGACTGCTGCTGCTAAGTCACTTTAGTAGTGTCCAACTCTGTGCGACCCCATACATGGCAGCCCACCAGGCTCCTCTGTTCCTGGGATTCTCCAGGCAAGAATACTGGAGTGGGTTGCCATTGCCTTCTCCAATCAGGAGACTAGATGGTCTTCAAAATAATTTGCACGGGCACAGAAAACAATTTGGAATAGCCACGAGAGGGCAATAGGCTAACCAGGTATTTGACTAAGGAACTACTGAAAAGTCCCCTTTTAGAATGAGAAAAGGAATACTCTTTTAAGTTTCAGTGAGGGACAGACAACCAAACCACCAATTTTTAATGCTGGTTCCCAGCAATCATTTTCCCACAGCACTTTTCTACATCATAGGATTGAAAGATTAAATTTCTGCTTTAGATTAATATTTTAAATATGTATCAATCATTTAGAGTCTATTAAAGCATCACAAATGGTTATTATCTATATTAATCAGGTCAGGCTATCAGTGACGTGGTAACAAACAGCCCCCAAATCTCAGCATCGTAACATAGGAAGGGAAGCTTTTATTTACATACTACTCCTATGCTGCAGTCCACGGAGTCACAGACTTGGAAACTATTGAGCAACTGAACCACAACACTGTCGAACATGGTGGGGGCTTATCCTCTCTAGAGTTAACCAGAGACCAAAGTACTGGAACACTCAGCTTCCTTGGGGATGAGAGACTGATTAGCTGAGCATAGGCTTCTTTCTGCCTCAGCCTTAGAGTGAATCATGCCACCTCCTTCAGAGCCCTTAGGCCAAAGCTAATCATATCACTCCTACTAAACTGCAAGGATACTTACTCAGAAGTATAAGGAGTATTTGGTGAGCACTCGTCTTTTCCATGCCATCTTTCTGTTTATTTAAAGGACCCACAGCATAATTCTTCTTTGAGATGTACACAGAAGTTGGTTGGAAACCATTTGAAAAAAAAAAAAAAACACTTGAAATTCTTCATCAGGTGAAAATCAGGTGAAAGATTCAACTTATTCCAGTCAGTAGTGCTTCTATCCAGAAAGAGCTTTCCTCTCTCAAGATCCAGCTCATACTAAGGCAAACTGAGCCAGAGCATTCTGTGGAGTCAGCAGACACCCACCTCAGAACCTCCCTTAGCTAATGTGCTCAGAAGGAGATAAATCTGGCCTGATTGCAAAGGGAATCACACATCTTCAGATTTGCCATATGCAGTTCTTTGTTTCTCACCATGGCCTGTGAGTGTGTACATTACAGAACACAAGGTACATGTGTAACAGAGTTTCTACCATAATGCCAAAGTTTATCATGAAAGAAGGAGACAGGAGAGGGAGAACATAATCTATGTCACTAATGGTTTGAAGGATCGTGGAATCCAAGACAGGGACTGACCTATAAACCAGGCTGCTTCTACTGTAGCAACATCACAGAAATTTCAGACTGTTGTTTAGAATATTTTCTTCCTCATTCAGGGAAGCAGTCTTTTTAAGTATGACCTTCTAAGAAGTCCCGCTTCCCTACCATAAAATCTATGAAGAATATGGCAAAGTACAAAAAGGGACTGCAACTTGAATATGGTGTTTCCAACATAGTTAAGTTTAAAATCTGGCCATTCTCCACTAACTTGCAAGCAAGTGATTTATTTTTAACATTTATTATCTTTCTTTGGGATCAAGATAAAGCTGTCAAAGAACTGTAGTCTATGTGTGTATATGTGTGTGTGTGTTGTTTCTGATGACCAGCTGTGTTTAGTCCCTCTAAAGGTCAAAGGAAGGCTCCTTTCTTCTTCCCATCTGGCATATTTCTTACAAAGAACACACTGATATAAACACACATATTTCTCTTGTGCACTGGGTCTTGCCCTCAGATTGATTCTGGGTTAGTCAATGGGACCTCACATATGATTCAGAGGGAGTTATGCCATGTGGGACTATATACTATTCATCTGCAGAATGAATTCTATATACCAAACACTATTTACATGCTGCGTAGGATACAAAGTTGGATCAAACACAGATATGACTCATGAATTAGCTTCAGTCCAATAGTCTGTCACCTGCCTTTAGTTAATCTTTCTGAAGGCTGAGGAAAACAAAGTTATATTTATATATCACTGCTCCTGAAAGCAATCAAAATAAGGAAAACAGCAGAAAATGATCAGGATGGCATGTAGCAAGAAGAGGGAGAGGGATAGAAGATGGAAGAAGAAAAAAGTATCTGCTTTGATTCAAATAGTTTACTCCTTTAGATCCAGAACCTTTCTTCCTTGGCTTCATTGTCATGTCACTGTCAAACTGTGGGGTATGTCAATCTGGGCCATCCTGAACGTACTCATTTCAATAGGATTAAACTCCTATTCTCAAACTGCTTCCTCCTAACTTTCTTATTTTTGTCAGTCCTTTCAATATTCATTACCAGACTTGAAACAAGTTATCTTATTTTTGCTATTCTCTTTCAGTCCCCAAACCAAACTACTATGCCCAAGTTTTGCTTTTGCTGCTGCTGCTGTCTCGTCAGTTGTGTCTGACTCTGTGCAACCCCAGAGACGGCAGCCCACCAGGCTCCCCCGTCCCTGGGATTCTCCAGGCAAGAACATTGGAGTGGGCTGCCATTTCCTTCTCCAATGCATGAAAGTGAAAAGTGAAAGTGAAGTCGCTCAGTCATGTCCGACTCTTAGCGACCCCATGGACTGCAGCCTACCAGGCTCCTCCGTCCGTGGGATTTTCCAGGCAAGAGTACTGGAGTGGGGTGCCATCGCCTTCTCCGTGCCCAAGGTTTACTGCATAACTTTTCTCCCTTTCTGTTAACCGTCGTAACTGAGGCTTCATCCTTGAGAATCTAGATGGCTGTCATTATTTCATATTTGACTTTCTCACTTTCAGTCTGCCACCTTCACATAGTCATTTATAATTTTAGTTGACTTTTTTGGGATGTTGGTCTTCATTGAGATAATAACTTATGTCCTTGCTAACAATCTTAACACTCAGAATTTTGATGTAATCACTGCATGCTCATCTCATAGGTTACATTTTCAAAAGCATTAAGGGGGCTCTGGACAGAATGTGACTATCAGAGAACTAATGGTATCTTTCTCTTAATCTTTTCCACATCTTATAATGAAATTAATTTTGACATCCAAGTCATATTTTATGTTTACTCCATCATGCTTTGCCAAGAAACTAAGAGCTACCATGGATTCCAAGGCAGTGAAAGTATGCCCCTATCTATGTAAATCAGACATTTACTATACGCCACAACTTCAGGGAATTATTTTTTCTAATTAATCATTAACCTCAACTAAAATTGAGGTCCAGAATGTGTAATCTATGAAACACTAAATTGCAGTGCTCGACAAAAAAATGTTCTGGAAAAATAAGGCTAAAGATACATTAAATTCAGGATCACACAAATATCTATACAAATGGTTGATATTTATTAAAATCTAAACCCTGGTATTTTGAGGCAAAAAATCATTATTCAACCTAGCTGGAGAAATTGGTTAATAAAATGTCACTGAAGTCTCCATTGTTGCTTTTACTGCTGTTACTCTGTATGACAAGCTGTTGTTTAAAAGGCACATTTTATAATGGTAAGATACTTGGATATATGTGTAAGAATCAAGAAATGTACTACCTTTTATTAGTATTCCAGCAATGTAAATAACTCAAAGGCCTGACTCAAACGTACATCTGCACTGTCCTTGAAAAAGGCTTAGCAAAAGAAATTAAGAGTATAATTAAGATGGAAGTGATAATATCTAAAATACTAAAGAACAAATAGCATTTATCACAATTGGTAATTATAGATTAGAGTTTGTTTATAGCCTGTAAATAGTGCTTTGCCACTCTTGCTCAGCACTTTGCCCAATCTCTGGTATAAAGACTCAGAAAATTTTTGTGGATTGAATGAATTTTTTTTTTTTTGAGCACCCTACAAACATTGGAAGAATCCATTCACAAATAATAAATGAATCATCTTACCCACTCTTTAAATATAAACTATTATGTTTTTGACAAATCACTGATGGCCTAGTTTATTTCATAGTTTTAAAAATGATTTTTCACATCTTAAAAATGTACACTTCTCACCAAAGCAAAATGGACTTACATTTGATCATTTAGAGTTTTAGTTTTTCTAAGCTGAATTGTTTCATTTTGGAAAACACAGGAGTTCTCAAAAGCGATGCCAAAACCAACTAATAATTTGGAGAGGTTAGTTTTAGAGTTTCAGCTCAAGTGTGGCCACATGATCTTCAGCACATTTGCCTATTATGTTTCCTCTTGGGCAAAGTCAAGTCACTCAACTTTTTTTTTTTTGGCTGATTACTTACTGTGTGTGGATGTATGCACCTATATATGTGTGTGTGTGTGTGTGTGTGAAAATATATGTATATATAATACACATTAGAAAGAAAGCTGAGTCCTGAAGAATTGATGCTTTTGAACTGTGGTGTTGGAGAAGACATCTGAGAGTCCCTTGATCCAACCAGTCCATTCTGAAGGAAATCAGGCCTGAATATTCATTGGAAGGACTGATGCTGAAGCTGAAACTCCAATACTTTGGCCACCTGATGCAAAGAACTGACTCATTGGAAAAGACCCTGATACTGGGAAAGACTGAAGGCAGGGGGAGAAGGGGATGAGAGAGGATGAGATGGTTGAATGGCATGACCAACTCGATGGACATGAATTTGAGCAAGCTGTGGGAGTTGGTGATGGACAGGGAAGCCTGGTGTGCAGCAGTCCATGGGGATGCAAAGAGTCGGCCACGACTGAGCAACTGAACCAAACTAATATACATTATGTATATGTATATATGTAAATTACATATATATATATTATACATATATATATATGGCCAACAAAGGTTCGTGTAGTCAAAGCTATGGTTTTTCCAGTAGTTATGTATGGATGTGAGAGTTGGACCATAAAGAAAGATGAGCACCAAAGAATTGATGCTTTTGAACTGTGGTGTTGGAGAAGACTCTTGAGAGTCCTTTGGACAGCAAGGAGATCAAACCAGTCAATCCTAAAGGAAATCAGTCCTGAATATTCATTAGAGGGACTGATGCTGAAGCTGAAGAGTCGGACACAACTGAGTGACTGAAAAACAACAAAATATAAAGGGGGATTCCACGGTGACTGAGCAGTAAAGAATCTGCCTGCAATGCAAGAGCTGCAGGAGACGTGGGTCTGATCCCTGTGTTGGAAAGATCCCTTGGAGGAGGGCATGGCAATCCACTCCAGAATTCTTGCCTGGAGAATCCCATGGACAGAGGAGCTTGGTGGGCTACTGTACATAGTGTTGCAGAGTCGGACTGAAGCAACTTAGCATGCAAGGTTGTGTACACACACACACACACACACACACACACACACACATATAAAGAGGGGGAAGGTAAGGAGAGAATAAATCAGAAAGCTGTTGGATTTTAATAAGAAAAGATCCCGCCTTCTAAAATTCACCAGCCTAAACATAAATTGCTATGTTTCTATTGATCTATATTTATAAGCCATATTTATTCACAGAAATATGCCCCTACCCTCTCCACTCTCTTCTTTTTTTTTTTTCTACCCAAAAGGGCATGCAGGATCTTATTTCTGAAACAGGGACTGAACCAGTGCCCACTGCAGGGAAGCATGGAGTCCTAACTACACGACAGCCAGGAAATTCCTTCTCTCTCTTCTTATCTCTGTGTTATAGAGGACTTAAAATCAAACCTATAGTTTTGTAGAGTGGACATTGGCTCTTCTGCCAGTTTTTTTCATTGAGGGCATTACCAGGTCTGAATACTCTTGGCTTTTCTAGACTCATTAATGATTTTTTGAACATGCAGCTTTCCTCTTAAAGGAGAAAATGTTGTTTAGGCCTCAATAGTCTCATGCATTGTTCATCACAACAAAAACCTACCCCAGCAGAGCCATGTCACCTTGATGATGGCTGGGGTAAATATTTAAAATAATAAAAATAAGCCATTCATATTTTTAACACATGTCAAGTTTGTCTCAATGAATACAAAGTCCTGTGCATACACACCTTTATGAAATACATGAGAGGCTTATTTATAATTATTATCCTTATTTCAACAGAAACACTAAAATATCTTTTAGTCACATAAGACGCATCTTGATGTCAGAGGCATTTTCAACTGCACTGTATCTGAAGTCTAAACTGTTCGGTTCTTATGTGCATGTGAATCGAGAGGGAGTATTGAAAACATCACCCAAGAAGCATTTTTGTGGATGCCCTTGGAATTGAGGTCAGCATGATTCACTCGGTTCACATGCTGGACCTTAAGGCACGGTGACAAAACTGCCCCTGCTGCCCACAGCGGTAATGCTGCCAGCCAGCCCCATGTCCAGCCCACAGCTCCATCCAGCCAACTAGGAAACTGTGCTTTGTGGGCAATCTGGGATCGCCAAGGGAGGATGCAAGTTTGCTGAACAGTGGAAAGAGAAGCAGAGAGAAAACTGTGTTCGTAATGAGGATACAGAGCAAAGCGTGGACCTGGAGCCATTAGACTGTAAGCAATGTTAGAAGGGGAGAAAGATAGTGTTTCAATTGGTGTTATACTCAGATTGTGCTTTTAAATGTTAATTTGAAGCACTGTTGTTTAGTCGCTCAGTCATGTCCCATGTCCGACTCTTTAAGGAACCCATGGACTTCAGCCCACTAGGCTCCTCTGTTCATGGAATTCCCTAGGCAAGAATACTGGAGTGGGTTGCCATTTCCTTCTCCAAGGGATCTTCCCGGCCTAGGATGCAGGATCAAACCCACAACTCCTGCATTGGCAGGCGGATTCTTAACTGCTGAGCCACCAGGGAAGCCCTGCTACTGCTGCTGCTAAGTCACTTCAGTCGTGTCCAACTCTGTGTGACCCCTTAGATGGCCGCCTACCAGGCTCTGCCACTCCTGGGATTCTCCAGGCAAGAACACTGGAATGGATTGCCATTTCCTTCTCCAATGCATGAAAGTGAAAAGTGAAAGTGAAGTTGCTCAGTTGTGTCCAACTCTTTGCGACCCCATGAACTGCAGCCTACCAGGCTTCTCCGCTAACTTGAAGGATATTCTTCTAAATAAAATTTTAGTTTATTATTTATTAAATTTAACTTAATAAAGTAATAATAATGATGATGATACCCAACTATAAGGTAAAAGCATCAGAAATCAAAGATTATAAAGAGAAGGCTTAAGACTCACATTACAAAATGTCTTGCACAGTAATAGCCATCTATTCTCAAAACAGAGGCCTAGAATGATGTAGTGGAAAAAGTGATACCCAAACCTCGCACCCACAGGCACTTCACCATAGCCAGGTGTTCACATCATACACCCACTATGTTTCATCTGTGTTCTTCAAGGGAAAAAAAAAAAATTTTAAGTTAAAATTTGTTTCAACCAAGATAAGGAAAAATCATATCTTGAGTCCTGAACAGAGTCTAACCTCTCTCCAGGTCACTGGTTGTTTAATAGCTACAGGAATGACCATCAATCTGTGATCCACAGGACTTGCCTTTATAACTTGCTTCACAAGAAGACTCAGTGGTTGGGGTTCCTAACTGAGACAGCTTTGCCCGGCCTGACTTGGGCTTCCCAGGCAAGACTGCTCAATACTGCCATTCAGTACCCCGCCCCCACCCCATCCAAGAAGCCACACTGCTGAAATGGCACAGGAATGGTGAAGAGTGAGGGAGGGTGGCAACATGTGACAAAGTCTTGATAGTCCTCTCAAGAGATGGCATTTACAACTTTTCTATGCTTTTCTTTCTAGAAAAAAAAAAAAATAAAAAAATTGCATCTTTATAGACAGCAATCAAACAGAATGTACACATACATCTCAGAAGGTAGGTAGCCATCTTCATATCTTATCAACATTCATCTGGACTTTGAGACATTACCTTGGGCATGTGTAAGGCTGGGGTGGAACAGAGGCAGGGGGAGCCAATTATAACCCTGAAAGGAAATGTATTTTCTTTGTTTTCCAGCATTTTATACATTTTCTCCTGTCTCTTCACTCTGCTTTAGCACTTCCAGGCACAGACACTGAACTCTTTGACCTGCCAAATGGGAGACCCAGTTTACATTAGCCCGTCTCTGTCCCAAGTTTTCTGCCCTTCCATATGCCTCATTAAAAACTATTCATATTTTATATCAGAGGAGGCACAATTAACTTGCTTTTCCCAGATCAGCCCCTGCCCTGATGAAATGCCAAAGAGAGAAAAGTACTTCCTGGATGATCACAGACAAGGAGAAAACAAACACATACTGAGGAAGTGAAAGTTGGGAGTAATCGTGCAAGTGAAAACGGGCCCCAGGCCAAGTATGAGTGGTCCCCTCCTCCTTAGCCACAGGCTCCCATGCTAGCAAAAAGGAATTCTCTTTCTTTCTCTCTGTAGCAGGGAAAATGGTTTGGCATACCAAGAAGGAGATTCCTTGGAGAATGGGGTTAAGTGGGAAAGAAGGAGGAGTAAGAATTTAGTGTTAAAATCAAAGAGTAGCTGGCACAAGCACACTGGATCTTCGCTACTTCCCCTCCCTGGTAAAAGTCTGGAGATACTCAGCGAGTGGTTGCTGAATCAGGTCAGAAAGCACGTGAGCTGGCCACAGGAGCCTCTCACTGTCAGATACAGCTGTATGGGCCCCTTATAGTGATTAGCTCCAAACCAACACACAGACACTTTTGACACTTTAAATGAGATACATCATTCAAAGGCATGAAAAAGTAAGCAAACCTTTTCATGGTTGTCTGCTAAGTGACCACTAAGTCCAGAGACTCTGAATTTTTTAATTATTGGGAAAGTCAATGGGTTTGGTCACACAAATCTGAGGGCCTTAAAACTCTTGGGGACCAAGAACAGGCACCTTAAAAATAAATCCTTTTAAAGCTATTTTAGTTATTGATGGACTTCAACAAGACCCAGCAGAGAGGTCTTGACCATAAAATACTCAGAAGTATACCATCTGCACCACTATACTCCTTCTCAGGCAGGGGTTTCTTGTAGAGCCAAGTACACAATTTTGTTAGTGTTCTATTGCTTTACCAAAAACACAAAGTAGAGTAATAGCACACCTCTCACAGATATTGCAAATCCACGTCAAATTAAATCCCTCAGAACTTCACACCAGATTTCTGAAGGATTGGCTAGATTGGATATTTCATGACCTCCTGGCGTTTCATCTCTTCCATATATAACAAGACTGTCTCACAGCTGTCTAACAGTTTACTAATGAACTTCCCAGACCTTGATTTAATTCTTACAAGAACTCTGACAAGAAAGCACATTGTTGTATAAGAGGATGCAGAAAATGTAAGATTTACTGAGGTCACACAGGTAGGGAGTGGCAGAGCCAGGAACTGAGCGGCTCACATCTAATGGTAACTTCGGTTCTGTCTACTCTGTATCACAGCTGCCTCCAGCTTGCTTGTTCCTGAGGGTTGGGCAGGCTCTGGGCTCACATATCCTCTACAGCAGTGGTCCCCAACCTTTTTGGCATCAGGGACCAGTTTCATGGAAAATAGTTTTTCCATGGAATGGGGTGGAGGGATGGTTTCAGGATGATTCAAGCTCAGTACATTTATTGTGAACTTTATTTTGACATTTATTACATCAGCTCCACCTCAGGTTATCAGGTATTAGATCCTAGAGGTTGGGGACCTCTGCTCTACAGGAGGCCTGGCATGTACCAGTACTTGCTCTACATCTTTGAGAGCTGGAATGTCCTATTACTTTAACTGTTCTCCATCTGTCCCTCCCACTTCCCTCCTTCCCTCCCTCTCTCCTTCCTTCCTCCCAGCCTCTGGTCTATTCACCCAATTACATAACCCATCTGTATTGAGTATCTGAGTACCTACAATACTCAGTGTACACAGACACCAAAGTGATGGGAAGACAAAAATCATGACAACCATCTTACCAATTTTTTAAGGGCCAGCTGAAGCCCAAATCTCTTCCTGAAGACTTTTCTGCCTCTCTATTCTTAAAACTCCTTTTGCTCTTGTAAATGCAGCATGTAGTCAAAACTGGAAATATTTTGGTCTCCTGCAAAGCAGGGATTGATTGATCAGTGTTTATACCATGTGTTCATAATGGCTCCACAGGTTGGTTGCAAGGTTTTTGATTAACACACAAAAATTATATTATTCTCTTTATCTCCCATAGTGCTGAGCTAAATAAATTTTCACAGGTTAATTAATTGCTGTTCTCTTTAAATCTGTTGCAATATGGGCAGGTAGATGGACCATATTACATCTAAATTCACCTACGTATTGTGGTTGCTAATAAAATACTCAAATTCTCTCTTTTTCTATATTTTTTTAGCTTAAGTCTGTGATGCAACCTGATAAAACATCTGAATCTTGTATGTCTCCTGGGGAGCTAATGGTTTCAAAGTAATTTATCTGAAAGGAATGTATTTGATTATCCTGTTTCATACACCCCATTTCTCTTTTTCTCTAAGATACAATTTCTCTTAGCCTCCTCAGAGACTTGAGAAGACAGTTTAGGGAGTCAGGAAGGGTTCTAGCAGGATAAGCAAGAATTTCTTGACTAGTTCTGAGGGATAGCTAGCTTTTGTAGATAATAATAGTGGTAGCAGCTGTAGTGGTAGTAAGGCCACGAATCAGAGTATTGTTTCTTTTAGAATTTGGATCTAGTAGCCCCCTGTCAGTAAGAGATGATAACACTATTCCCATTTCACAGCAAACTTAAGAAATGTCCCTGACATCATGTATTTAGCAACACGCAGACAGAAATCTAACCTGTTTTTTTTTTTTTTAAACTTTGTATTTTATATTGCTGTCTAGTTCATTAACAATGTTGTGATAGTTTCACGTGTACAGCAAAGTGATTCAGTTACACATACGCATGTATTTATTCTTTTTCAAATTCTTTTTCCATTTAGGTTGTTATATTGTACTGAGGTTTTCTAATCTCACATCCAATGTTCTTTCTCATGTGTGTATTTCTTTTCCTTTTAAAGTCAATTCATGTATAATATGTAAAAGCTAGTATTACTGAAACCAGTGTTTTCCATGGAATCATAATTCCATGGGATACTATAAAATTTAACAGAAACAAAAGAAGTCCAATAAATTTGGGAAACAATAGGTTAAAAGTGTTAAGCTGCAATATTCTCGGAGCATTTAACCTACTGCTGTGTACTGTTGTGTGGGATTCTCCATGAGTGCAACATTTCCCAGACCCTTTGGATTGTGGAGAATGTAGTATATAGCAGGAATATGAGAAGTGTTTCTCAAACTGATATGACCAATGGATCATTATACTGACCAATATCTCCTGAGATCTGTGTCCCAGGACGCACGCTTTGGGCAATTCTGATCTCTATCAGTGTCGCTTCTCTCCCTACTAAAGTCTTTCCTATTGTGGATTCTTGCTATGTCATGTCTTTAAAGGAAACGATGTCATGTCTTTAAAGGAAATCAGTTAAAGGAAACGATACATTGAAAATGTATCTTACTTCAATAAGACCACAAAGGAAAATGCAAATATGTCTTATACCCTACTGGCATTTGAAACTGCATTTGGTACTTCAGTTATTAATTTATTTCTGTAATAGTTTAACCCATATAAAGAAGCATGTCATTTCTACCATTTAAACTCTGTCAGTAAAATGATCATTATGTCTTTTTAACAAAAAATATTCTCTTCAGATTTATGAGTTGCATCTGGCAGAGAAGAACTGTGTAATTTATACAGTTCATTACCACAATGGTAACAAGAATGAGAATCGGAGCAGCCCTTAGGATATTACAAAACAAATATGAAACTAGTCCTTGCTAGTGTTGGGCTCCACTTGGGGAAAAATACTTGGTGTTACATATGTATGTGGAACAGAGAAATTGAGTTTCCCTACCCTGCAGGAAGCGCACATCACAAATATGCTTTTATATGTTAAAGAAAACATTAATAAAAGGCCCAAATCTTTCTTCAAATATTTCCTTCTGTATCTCCATGCCTTTTAACTTGGGGAAAAAAAGATTTGAGCGGCAATGGTCTTAAGGCCTTATCTTTCTCTGTATACAGACCACATCCTCATGTGTCCCACATGACAGGGTCAGAATGGAGTTGGTTCAATTAATCCAAATACTTCCATGCAGGGTACTGATGATCAAAACTGAATCCACTGTGTTTTCCTCTACATCAGAAGCTCTACAAATCCATGTGACAAAATGGGGAATCACTAGACAGTACTATCAAATAAAACAGAAGAAAAATATCACAGTTAAAACCCTTGCACTAAGCTAAGTCAGGTCTTAGGTAATATAAAAATCAGTGTGGATATGCTTCTGGAATTTGGGCACATAGCATAAAATTGCAGAAAGGCTTTCAAAGGATGAGACAGGTAGACGAAGTAACGTTTATTAGTCCATGCATGCTCAGTTGCTTAGTTGTGTTTGACTCTTTGTGACCCCATGGACTATAGGCTGCCAGGCTCCTCTGTCCATGGGTTTTTCCAGGCAAGAATACTGGAGTGGGTTGCCATTTCCTCCCAGGGGATCTTCTGGATCCAGGGGTCGAACCTGCATCTCCTGCATTGGCAGGCAGATTCTTTACCTCTGAGCCATCAGGGAAGCCCTTTTATTAGAACATAATAGCAAAAACACGGAGTCTTTTATAGGGCTTCCCCCCCCACCCTTCATTTATTATGGAACACCTACCAATAGCCAATACACACACAAAAATCTCCAGCAGAGAATGAGTGAGAGCAATTAGAACAAGTGTTTACTGGGCTGGAAAATTTGAAGGGAGACTTTGGATCTTTGGATTATTCACTGAAGAAACGCCCCCAAAGTGCCCTTGCATTCTGTGAAAACTTGGAAGTGAAAGACAAGTTCCTTTACTATTCGAGTCCAGTGAAATAAATTCCTGTAGCATTTCAGGAGAAGGTGAGGGATGTCAAACTACAGCAGTACTGTTCCAAGAGGTTAAAGGGCTAAAGCACAGCATAAGGAATTAACATTCCTTAGTGGGAGGGGGACTCCATTAGCCCATTAGCCTTGCAGGCCAACACAGAAGTTAAAGATAGAATTCATCCATTTTATTCAGATGTACTCTACCTATACCATAAAGCAATACTACCAACTTCCCAAGAGATGAGAAGGTTTAACACTGACTAATACTGTTGAGGGGTATCTCTCATACGTAGACATTTTTTTTTAAAACTGATGCCTGTGTATACGATGTCAGATTACAGCGTATAGTAATCTTTGTACTTAGAAAATTGGTCCGAGTAAGAATAAAGGACTAACACTTCATTTCAACCTCTTAAAAGATTCATTCATTGTTGTTTAATGCTTTATAGTCTCCTCTCTCTCATTCAGATGAGAGCAATAGGATCCAGCTCTGATTTTTATTTCAGGGTTTTCAAGTTCTACCACTTGCCTTGATCCAAAAAGAATACAGTAGATAGTAGGTGAATAAATGGGTAAAGAAACAAATTTAAAAATAAACTGAGGATACAGCATTTCAGACATTTACTCCAGGCTCTGATTTAACCAAGATTTATGGTAGGTAAAAACTGTATTCCATTAAAAGTTGTTTGATTTCATCATGCATGATCTCCAGAAGTAACTGAAAGCATAATGCATTTTAAAATTTTCAAAATGAATTACTTTTTTTATTACTTAGAATGTATGCAGTATTTTAACATTTCATATGTATTCCAAATTCTTCTCTTTATAGTTCCATGGCAGACACATATTTTTAATTCCCAGCAGGAATCAGAGCTACTGGTAAATAGTCACTACACACTGTATCTGTTAAGTGCACTTTCCTATTTAGTTTAGTTACTTTCTAAACAAATGTATTGAGTAACTTACAGTTTCATAATACTCTATGTGCCATGTGCCATTTGCTGCTTCAGACACTGGTTGCTCTCTAGGCCTTTACTGATTTTCCATTTAAAATTTAGTAAAGTTGTAAAAGTATGAATAACAATCATTTTGTGAGCTTGTTTTGTTATATTATTATAGAAACTAGGTAGACTGTGAGTTTCTTGTTGGTCAGTTATGGACAAACACCTTTTTCCTGCTCCCAGTGATTGGTATTATTTTTAAATAGTCTTATTTGGTAGTCAAAGCAACATGAGAAATTGGAAACAGTAATGAGTAATGTCAAACACCATCGTTTTTAGAGAACTCCCATCCTCAATGCACAAATACTTGTCCTGGCAAAACAAGACTGTAAAAGAACAGAATGATAATTTGGTCACTAAATCCCTTAAGTTTGGGCAAAAATCCATACTCTAGTTTGTTTATTGCAGTGTGAATATTTCATACACATCAAGACACAATGACGTATATAAAAAAATGAAGTATAATTTTTCACTTGGGGGAAGAAATTGATTCCTTTATCCTGTGGATTTGTAGTTGTTGTTTTTCTTTAGTTGTCATCTAAGGGTTAGATTGTAGTCATCTATGTTTCTTTGATGAGGACTAGAAATTTCATTAGACAAGGTCCCAGGTGAGCTATCAAGTATGGTATTAGATCTGTTTTGACTAAGAAAGCAAGAAGGCAGATTCAGATGAGCATAAACATTCAAATAATTCTTATAACAAGAAAGCCTAGCTATGAGTGACCTTTTTTGTTGTTTTAAGAATACCTGAGAGGAGCTGGTGGTAAAGATCATTTATCAATGGAGTAAGTCTGAGTTCTAGGCCTCATGGCAACTATACGTTCCTTAAACATATAAAAATACTTATGAGAACCTCCATCTTTGGTCTCCTTCAACGTAGATGATGCCTGAGTGGTTCTCTGTTTTCTATCACTGAAAGCCAGGATTACATTTTCCCCAAGGACAGAGGTGTGACCCATCATTCTATAATATATGCAGTACAACATACCCGTTACAGTGACTCAGAGTCAATCAGAAGGAACAGGAATTCATAGCTCTTGTTTTAGCAAAAGGCCAATCCTCACCTCTTATTTATGTCTTTGTTAAAGGCTCCTTTAGCCTGAGGGTCTTTTCTCCCCACTCTTACCAATTTCCTTTGAGAGTTGGCCTTCCGTTTCAACTGAGTTATTTTGATGATAATGTTTCCTTTAAGATGATTATTTGTTTAAAGTTCAAGCTAATAAAAGTAACTTATCCTATTAAAAATATTCTGGGGAGCAGAACAACATTTTAGGATGTTAATTGCTCATGTTACCAGTCATCCATGAAACATATGCCAAAAATGCTCTAAAAGGTTCCAAAATGTCTCCTGCAGCTATAAATCTTTTACAGGTACAATTATGTGGGAACAGAAATAAGAAAAAGTGCATCCAACATCTGGAGTCAGATGGTTTACTGAAGTAAAATTACAAAATTAAATTTAAATGAATTTAATTAAAAAGGGGCGAGGGACCCAATTTAATATGGCCATTTATCATGTCCTCATTGAAGTTTCTTCTAGCACCGGAAAAATACAATAAAGTTGGAATACAAAAGTCAGATAAAGCCTCTAATAGAGTGTGAAAAGATGACCAAAGAGACACAGTCAGGCAGAATATATTCTTTTCTCCCTGTTATTTTAACAACATGAAATACCCAATTGTTTTGAAAAGACAGTATCAATCAAGAAAACTGAGCTTGGAAACTAATCTGTTTCAATTGTCTCTTCTGTTTAGAGTTTCATTTCATGTATTTCATCACTTAAGGATGATGATTACTTGGTTTGGTTTTTAATTGAATAATACATGATTAAAGAATCTAACAATATGTAGCGAAACTAAAAAAAAAAAAAGTCCAGATAGCAAAGTGTTAATTTCAAATCACCTGCCCTTTTGTTTTCATTGTCTAAAAAAAAAAAGGAAGAATCAAAATACTGATAAAAAAGGAAGAATCAAAACACTATAGTACTAAGTTCTAGCTGTTGGTTGATTAATTTCTGTCTTCTTAGTTCTCAAACATTCTTAGTCTTCTTAATTCTATGCTGTGCCTATGTGCTGAGGAAGACATATTAAGAAATAAAATTATGTCTTAAATGATCTATTTATAGCTATAGGAAAACAATAGAAAATTATTTAATTGAATTGATTGACAGATTCTAAAAAATATAGTCAATGTTATTTGCCAAATTTTCACCCTGTGGTAGTGTGAATTGCTAGACTTTGGGTTTATGAAAATTTTAAACCATCAGCTGACACTCAGATTCTCATTATGTCATCTTTCCTTCTTCTTCATAAATATTTAATTTTGTCATACATGTTATTAGTACCTTTCCTTCAGATCCTCCTTACCTAAAAGAGAGACTCTTTAACATCTCCCTTTGCAACAATATAGCTAATCTAACATGGTACAAATTCACTAGTCAAGCAGGAAACAAAGACAAAAAAAAAATGCTTAAGCAGAAAAAGGTGTAAACACTTGAG
This sequence comes from Bos mutus, assembly GCF_027580195.1. Classification (NCBI taxonomy): domain Eukaryota; kingdom Metazoa; phylum Chordata; class Mammalia; order Artiodactyla; family Bovidae; genus Bos; species Bos mutus. The sequence goes on along the minus strand of NC_091626.1, from coordinate 45,714,227 downwards.
GGGGCCAGAAAAACATAAAACAGGAAAACAAACCAAGCATCTGAGTCCAAAATCAAGGAGCAAATGATAAAGCATCATCAATGCATATGTGTTGAGCACCTACTGATTATGTGAGATGCCTAGCACTTCCAAATACATTACAACTATTAACATGGTAACCCTGTAATAAGAAAGCAGAGGATAGTAGCACTCTTGTAACTTCCTTGACATTGTATAGCTGATAAGTTACAAAGTCAGAATTCAAATACCAGCCCTTTGATGCCACAACCTATGTTCTTCCCTTTATCAGACTGCCTCAGAAACTGCAGGTGGTGGGAACCATATTAAGGGAGATTGAGGAGAATAACAAGAAGATTGAATCTTGGAGTGGGACATGAGAAATAACTAACAGTACGGGTGTGAATGAATAATGAATGATTTTAACTGTTAAGAAAAGTTCATTCATCTAAATCATGTGTTCTTCACTGACTCACAGCATTTGCTTCCCATAAAAAGGACAAAAATATTACTCTTTAAAATCCTTGCAATATCTCTACATTGTAGGAAAAGAAGAGAAATAACAATTTTATAATTTGTAATAATCCCAATGGTACTGATGGTGTGTGTCACTAATTGTGATTCCATTCTATTTATATCTATTTCATATGTATATATTTTATTTTACAGAGAACCAAATAGCCACTCCTAAAACCACAAATCTAAAACAGCTTTGCTTTTCAAAGAGACTAAGCCTAAGGCTTTAGATTTAATTACAACTTGCATTTTAGTCCTATAGAGTGGCTGAACAACTATAGTCACTCCAAATACTGTATGACTATTACCATCCTTCCCAAAACAATGTTGATTTTAGAAGTGCCTTAGATGGAAAAAGTTGAGTCATTTATGATTCAGATGCAGTTCTCAAGTCAGTTTTGCAAAGACAGAAGGTCAGGATGAATAGAAGGTCACTAGAACTTGCAAAGCACATACCTTCACCAGGCTCAGAATGCAGAGTACCAAGGATGAGCAGAACTGGTAGGTGACCAGTATTTTAGAAGATGTACAGAACGAGAGAATGCTGTACTTCATTCACTGCATGAAGGAATGAAACAAGGTGGAAAAATGGGGACGTGAAAAAGGGTTTGGGCTTCCCGAGTAGTGCTAGTGGTAAAGAATTTGCCTGCCAATGCAGGAGATGCCAGAGATGTGAGTTTGATCCTTGGGTCAGGAAGAACCTCTAGAGAAGGGCACGACAACCCACTCCTGTATTCTTGCCTGGAGAATGCCATGGAGAGAGGAGCCTGGCTGGCTACAGTCCATAGGGTCGCAGGATCTGACAAAATTGAAGCAACTTAGCATGCATGCAACAAGAAAGGGTTATAAATAGGCATGTGGGAAAAAGTTGGAGCAAAGACCACAAAAGAACGCCATGAAAACGCAATAAGTTCCACAGTTAAGCTTGAATCTGACGGGCCAAATACTAAAATATTCTTCTGATAAAGGGAATTAAGGAGGTCTTCTGATTAAAGATGAATGAACACCTGGGTTCTACAATGATGAATTCAGAGGGAACTAGCCCATTGCACGTAAGACCACCTCACTGAAGACCACTACTTGGCTCAAGTTAATAGAGTATCTGTGTGTTTTCTCTGAGTCGTACCACTCTATGAAGGACAACTGCTTCCTTAGCAACAGTCAGGTGGGAACCTCAGGAAAGGTCTTCATGTTCTTCAAAAGGTCTGTCTCATCACCCTTGAATCTTGTACTCAACACTCTCTTAGTGAAATCTTAGTGTCTGGATAATGATCACTCTCTCTAATACTACTCCTATTCGATTTTTAATCATTTTTGTATCCAATGAGATGGTCCTTTCACTAACCTGTGCTCTCACTTCCTGACTTCCTCTCTTCCAAAGATTTCATTAGCCATTCTTCCTAAACCACTCACTTCTACAGTCATACCCTTCACTTAATTGCTACCAATAACTGCTGCCCTTGCAAAACCTTAATTTCAAATATTCCTTTCCTTGATCATGGCCTCTCATCTTTCTTGTTCACTCCTTTGTTGTTGTTCAGCCACTCAGTCACATCCAACTTTTTGCAACCCCATGGACTGCAGCCTGCCAGGCTTCCCTGTCCTTCACCATCTCCTGGAGTTGGCTCAAACTCATGTCCATTGAATTGGTGATGCCATCCACCCATCTTATCCTCTGTTGTCTTCTTCTCCTCCTGCCTTCAATCTTTCCCTATTTGCAATATCAGGATCTTTTCCTCACTCCCTCATTCCAAATTCTACAATTCTACAACCCCCCAGGACCTAAAATCCACACTTTCAGTGTCCCTGAGATATCTCTCCCAATGATATATCCTCTCTTGCCTCCTTTCCAGCTCAAGTTCCAAGTTCCATCATTATAGTTACATCTTGGCTCCCTCTTTGCTTTAGTGAACTTTCCTGATGAAATCATGGCCCTCACAAAAGTCACTCAAGCAATCACTCAGTGCTTACACTCCTGCTGTGCCTGTTAGCTGGTAGATAATCAAAAAAGAACTTGCACAGGCTCTCATTATCACATCTGCCCACCTACCCACCTCTCTTCTTTTAGCATGGATGTGTTCTCCCTGCTCTTAAGTCAAGGCGAGCCTCTCCACTGAGGCTCAATACCTGATACTCTTCTCTGTTACTGGAATTACTGCAGCATGCTCCTAAATGATCTCCCCACCTTTGCCTTCCTTGCTGACCCCACGTGTCATCTCTGCAGTCCACTCTCAACTTGGCAGCAAGAACGATTCCTCCACATTGTTGCTCTGATGTCATCTCCCATTACCTCTCCCTCTTTCATGCTGATCCAACCTCAGTGGCCTCCTTGCTGTTTTTCAAATATGTCAGGTACTCTCTTGTCTCAGAGCCTCTGCATTTACTGTTCTCACTGCCTAGAAAACTCTTCACCCAGATATCAGCATGGTTTGCTATTTCATCTCCTTCAAGTCTTATTTCAAAAAGTCTACATAGAACACGCTGCTATATTTAAAATGGATAATCAACAACATCCTACTGTATAGCACAGGGAACTCTGTTCAATGTTATATGGCAGCCTGGAGGGGAGGGGAGTTTGGGGAAGAATGGATACATCTATATGTATGTCTGAGTCCCTTTGCTGTCCACCTGAAATTATCACATTTGCTAATCGGCTATACTTCAATATAAAATAAAAAGTTAAAAAAACTAATCTGTGCATGGCTACCTTAAGGAAGGTCTTCAATAAATATTATGCATGGGATCACAAAGAATTAGACATGACTTAGTAACTGAACAACATACAATAAAAAAGTCTACATTAAAAAAATGTTACTACATCTGTCTGCTTACAATTTAGACACCTACCAAAACCTTTTGTGACATTTCATACCTCCTTCTCTATTTCACTCATTCTCTTTAGCACTCATCTATTTATAAAGTACACATGGGAGTATAAAGTATATAAAAGTTGTATCTTTTAGATTTCTATCTTGCTTATCTCCTCTACTAGAAAGTGATCCATGAAGACAAGGAATTTTATCTGCTGGGTTCACTTGAGTATTCCCAGTACACAAAACAATGCCCAGTAAATACCTATTTGGTGATCAGTAAGTATTTGCTCAATTAATAAGTCAACAAATAAATGGATAAATGAATGACTAGGGAAACAGAAAACAGAAAGTTATATTTTTTCACCTGGAAAATTAACATTTGGAGATGTCTATTTTTACTATGAGATCTCCTGTTTATGAAATCAGGATTTCAGTGGGATCCTAGGATATAGTAGTAGTTAAACTCAGCAGTGGCCACAGGACTGGAAAAGGTCAGTTTTCATTCCAATCCCAAAGAAAGGCAATGCTAAAGAATGCTCAAACTACCGCACAATTGCACTCATCTCACACGCTAGTAAGGTAATGCTCAAAATTCTCCAAGCCAGGCTTCAGCAATATGTGAACTTCCTGATGTTCAAGCTGGTTTTAGAAAAGGCAGAGGAACCAGAGATCAAATTGCCAACATCCGCTGGATCATCGAAAAAGCAAGAGAGTTCCAGAAAAGCATCTATTTCTGCTTTATTGACTATGCCAAAGCCTTTGAATGTGTGGATCACAATAAACTGTGGAAAATTCTGAAAGAGATGGGAATACCAGACCACTTGATCTGCCTCTTAAGAAATTTGTATGCAGGTCAGGAAGCAACAGTTAGAACTGGACATGGAACAACAGACTGGTTCCAAATAGGAAAAGGAGTTTGTCAAGGCTGTATATTGTCACCCTGTTTATTTAACTTATATGCAGAGTACATCATTAGAAACGATGGACTGGAAGAAACACAAGCTGGAATCAAGCTGCCAGGAGAAATATCAATAACCTCAGATATGCAGATGACACCACCCTTATGGCAGAAAGTGAAGAGGAACTAAAAAGCCTCTTGATGAAAGTGAAAGTGGAGAGTGAAAAAGTTGGCTTAAAGCTCAACATTCAGAAAATGAAGATCATGGCATCCGGTCCCATCACTTCATGGGAAATAGATGGGGAAACAGTGGAAACTGTCAGACTTTATTTTTCTGGGCTCCAAAATCACTGCAGATGGTGACTGCAGCCATGAAATTAAAAGACGCTCACTCCTTGGAAGAAAAGTTATGACCAACCTAGATAGCATATTCAAAAGCAGAGACATTACTTTGCCAACAAAGGTCCGTCTAGTCAAGGCTATGGTTTTTCCCATGGTCATGTATGGATGTGAGAGTTGGACTGTGAAGAAAGCTGAGCGCCAAAGAATTGATGCTTTTGAACTGTGGTGTTGGAGAAGACTCTTGAGAATCCCTTGGACTGCAAGGAGATCCAACCAGTCCATTCTGAAGGAGATCAGCCCTGGGATTGCTTTGGAAGGAATGATGCTGAAGCTGAAACTCCAGTACTTTGGCCACCTCATGCGAAGAGTTGACTCATTGGAAAAGACTCTGATGCTGGGAGGGATTGCGGGCAGGAAGAGAAGGGGACGACAGAGGATAAGATGGCTGGATGGCATCACTGACTCGATGGACATAAGTCTCAGTGAACTCCGGGAGTTGGTGATGGACAGGGAGGCCTGGCGTGCTGTGATTCATGGGGTTGCAGAGTCGGACACGACTGAGCGACTGATCTGATCTGATAATGGTGTCTTGACCATATACCAATACAGCTCATCGAGCAATACAAAACCCACTCAGAGTTAAAGTAAATCCTTGAACAATTCTAAAAGTATCATATTTAATCTTAGCAGTAATTGTCACTCCTTGAGGAAAGAGGTATTTTGTAGATCTTGCCCATACAGGTAATCTATGGATGTTTCACTTTTGATGATATCTACTGTCTACATGCTAAGACACTTCCCCTCTTCCTTTTCCTTCCCCCTTACTTCCCCTCCCCTCCCCCACAGAGCATATAAGTACATAGAATCTAAAAGCTGATGTACATGACCAAAACATGGGATGTCAGAGTGTGTCTTCTTGCTTGATATGAAGATGCAATCATAATATGCTTACAATGTTTCTCATCTCTCCTTGCACTCTACACTCCCCTCAAAATTTATATACTTAAGCTTTTAAAATATTTTTCAGGATCCTATTTGTGATTTACAACATATTCTTATAATGTATCTTTAGATAGTCAATTAGAATTTTTGCAGATGCTCGATAGGACATCAGAAAACATAGCATTAAAAACTATTTCTCCCCTTCTCCCTCAATTCATTAGAATCTTTCAGTGATACAAAGACCGCTTTTTATCAAAGGCTCTCAATCTATCCCAATTTTCCATAAGTCAGTGCTCTAATGACACTATGTCAGATGCAAACCTTGAAAATAAAAGGAGAAAATTCACTTTTGACTTTATTACACCAAGAATGTCTGAGTGATAGATGGGACCATTGTATATATGGTGGTTGTCTGGTTCCTATTGTTACTTATGGGTTATTTTGATCAGCTGCAAAGTTTAGTGGGTGACTGGAATAGAAAATATTTGCTGTTTTCTGGAGCTTCAGCGAAATGCTAAGGAAAGCAGCTGAGAGTTGAGAGACTGTACTTGAATTTCTACCAATTTACATTGTTTCATGAACTTATTACTGGGAAGGGACCTAAGGAAACCTATTTGCTGATTATATCTCAACTCCATTTTGACTCTGGGGAGAAGCAGAGATAAATGATTGAAAAGAGAAATTACCTTTTAGTTGAGTACACTGGAAATAACAGTATCCAGTTTAGTCACATCTCAAGAAAATTAGTTCACTGAGTTGTTAGTAGGGTGGTCTGCTGCTGCTGCTACTGCTGCTGCTAAGTCGCGCCAGTCGTGTCCAACTCTGTGCGACCCCATAGATGGCAGCCCTCCAGGCTCCCCTGTCCCTGGGATTCTCCAGGCAACAACACTGGAGTGGGTTGCCATTTCCTTCTCCAATGCATGAAAGTGAAAAGTGAAAGTGAAGTCACTAAGTCGTGTCTGACTCTTTGCAACCCCATGGACTGCAGCCTACCAGGCTCCTCCGTCCATGGGATTTTCCAGGCAAGAGTACTGGAGTGGGGTGCCATTGCCTTCTCCAAGTAGTATGGTCTACTGTGATGAATAAAAACTAATTTTCAGGCTAACTGGGTTAGTTATAAACACATGGAAATCTGCATAGTGGATCTTGAGATAACTTTTCCTATACTTCATTCCTATCTCAATTCTCTTTAGTTACTTTCTCAGATTAGTCACAGCATTTTGCGACCCAAAGAAAGTTGAAGCTAAGTTCTAACGTGAGGATGGAATGGACTGTATTCAGACTTAAAGAGACTGCTATTTTTGTTTTCTTTAGAGAATAAATTCATATGAATGAGGGTGGATTTAATCATCAGAGAAGGTACAGATGATGCTTCCATGTAGCTGGGGGGGTCTTGGAATCAGAAAAGAAAATGGTAGCACACATAGGTAAACATCTCCATAATGGTGAACTTTGGATGGTGTTCAAATTTTATCCATTAAAAAAAAAAAAAAACTAAAGGGATGATACTCTTGGTTAGTATTTCATATGTCAGCCAATTTCTCTGACCCACATCCATTATGTTAACGCTCTTTTCTAGCAGTCTGGATAAAAAATTTGGACCACTATGTTTAACGTCATCCATTATTCATAGTCCTTGATTGCTTTTAACATTAGTACATGAACTGGGAGCTCTGGAAGATTTTCTATAACGTGTGAATTGTTGGAATTTCCTGTTTATTATATAGGTAACATTTTCCCATAATGATAGCTTTATCCTTAAAGGACACGTGATCAACAGTTCTTTTCAGGGGCAAAGATGATGGTGTGTTCAAGCAAATTATGTTTTTTGACCCAAGACATTCCCCCCTCAGTTCATATTGATTGTCTACAGCGTTTGTAATGAAACAGAGTCAAAGAGTAAACTCAGGGCTATAGGGGTATATTTGTCTTAGAGATCAAACACTTAAAGCAGGATTTATGGAAGCAGAGGGCTGTGGGTCAATAGCTTAAAAAAAAAACAAACCTGGATTGTAAACAAGTAAAGGACTTTCTGAGGTGTGAAGGAGAGGAGAAAGGAGACTGGAGGGGGTGGAGAGAGGAAGATAAGGGGAGGAAGATAAGCAGAGATGAGTAAAAAGTATACATCTGAAAAGAATTAGAGGGAAAGAGGTCTAAGAAAGGCTGATTCACCTCAAGGATCAACCCCAGAGACTCTTTCCTCCCCATCTTGCTGACAGGGATTATATTGTAAGCATTTCTTCCATTCTCTCCCATGCTCTCCTTTTGGAGTGATTCTAGGACACTGAAATTTAATATCAGTGCAGCATAAACACCAGAGACAGGTTCAGACACAAGGCAGACACAAGTTATTCGATGAACTCTTGCAGTTATCATAATTTAATAAGAAAAGCAAGCAGATTAGAGCTACTGTTAGCCTTTGTTCAATGTAAAGACACCTATGAAAATCCATGAAGATGCTTTTTTTATATATAACTTTCAAATCAGAAAGTGCTATTAATAAGGAATCAACTTTCTATTAAAAGCAATGTAAAATTCTGTGCAGTGATTCTTAGTTTCTCAATTTTCCTATTTAATATCCTTTCTTTGGATAAATCTACAGAGGAGTAAGTACAGTGACTATTAACCTCATTTTACAGATTAAAAATTAAGACTCAACAGTTAAGTGACTATTTAAGATCTCAGAGGCAAAAGAAAAAAAGTGCTAAATCAGCTATGGTGTCCACTGATTACTAAATCATGGTTCTTTCTACCATGCCACTCTGTGTCAATGGATGTTTTCTCAAACAAGGCTATCTGGTCAACAAAGCATCCTCGTATTACACAGGAGGCACAGGATTCAGTATCATCTGCTTCAAGAAAACCTTCCCACAACCAAAATGAAACAGATCAGTTTAACACAATCTATTGGGTTTCTCTGGTAGCAATTCACTCTTGATAACAAGAAGCACAATCTGATATACAGAACTCAGATGAAAGGATGACTTCTGTGGTCCAGACGTGAGTAATTACAAGTACCACTTGCATTGAGTTTATTGTTTCACTAAGACCAATCACATGCATGTTTCTCTTACTTTTTTTTTTTTTTCTTTCTTTTCTCAAATTGCTTAGCTTTGAGGACTTTAAAGAGCCCTGTTCTAACTCTGGCCTTTCTGATATCGGAGATTTAATGACTCTCTAACTAAGATGTTATCTTGAATTCCATGTGTATATGAGAAACCATGACTTATGTATGGGAATTCGGGTTTGGCAGCAGTTTCTAGAAAGTACATCTAAATCATGAAATAAAGCACTAAATTCAAGTGCAAAGCAATTTAATTTTTAAGAGGAATGTTATTCAGATAAAAGAAACCATAAGGGTACCATCATTTACTTTTATATGTATAAACGTGTGAAGCTGTATCGTCAGTTTCAGGTATCCGTTTAAGTAATGCATCTCCCATGCTATTTCACAATCATTCTTCCATTGTTCCATAAATAGATTATGCGAATACAAGCTGTTAAACTAAAAGTTGCTGTAATAATATAACTGAATAAAGCAACAGGGCAATTTGGGAGGAAGACACTTAGAAGACTAAACATGAGTGCTGAATTAGCAAAATACATCCTTTGAAAATTCACAGATTTAAGGTATCTAGTACTAAAAAATGGAAAATAAGTTGGTTATAAGTCAAACATTGTTCAGTGTACCATAGACCTGCTACAAAGTCACATGAAAATGGAGACCTGAATATTTGTGGAAAATATGCTAGAATGGTACCCCTCAGAGAGATAAGGGTGCTGAGTGCAGTCTCATCCCATGAAGACCTGACTCAACTTGAAGATGGTAATGGAATGAGTATTATTACTGAATTTAACCCATTCAATTCAACAAGTCAGGATCCAAAGAATCTACCTAGGCCTATATTGTCTTAACTTCAGTTAGCCACATCATGGTGTACTTTTTACTTTATATTGAAAATATGTCCAGAGACTCTGTTCTCTTCCGTAAAAGATAGAATGCTTAATTATTACTTAAATCAATATTATATCTTGGTCTCAGATCTTAGACTCCTCTTTTCAAAACTATCTTCCAGTAACACAATTTGCTATCCATCTGCCAATATCTTCACCATTATGCCTCCCTTTTAAAGAAACATCATACGGTTGTGCCTTTGATACCAATAAGCACCTAGTGAACACCACACCATCGGCATCATGCAGTTCTCATTTTCCAGCAATCCTATAATTGACTACAGATTTGGTTCTTTTAAAAATCCAGTCTCTGCATCCATATTAAAGGCATGACTGTCCACTGATGTATTGAAAACAGGATTACTTTCCCTTTCTTTCTCTATGCATGCGTGCTAAGTTGCTCAGTTGTGTCTGACTCTTTGTGACCCCATGAACTGTAGCCCACCATGGGATTCTCTAGACAAGAATACTGGAGTGGGTAGCCATTTCCTTCTCCAGCGGATCTTCCCAACCTAGGGATTGAACAAGGGTCTCTGACATCTCCTGCAGAGACTGGCAGGTTCTTTACCACTAGCACCACCTGGAAAGCCCTTTTCTTTCTCCACATTCATCTTAAACACTGTATCCCTTTGTGCTCTGAGAATCAGATCTCTTTAGAATAGACAATTTCATTGTTCAAAAGGGAAATTGTTTATCCCACTTGGTCCAATTGTACAGAAGTTAAAAAAAAAACTGATATTACTTAGTTTCCATATTTTCACCAATACCAATGATACTATGCTCAAATTCATGGATTATATATTTCTCCTGTTTTTACTGTGATTTTGTAAAGTAACTGAATAGAGACCTATCTGGGTCAAAAAAACTTAACACCTAAACAAGTTTAATGTCATACCTAGTGCAAACAGCCAGGACCCAGTAACATTTAATGTCCTTCATTATTATATCTTTAAATCTTACCAGTGCAAGCAAATGTGAAAATCCTTAAACTGCTGGCCTCAGTGTTCCCATGTCAACTGGCATATGCTCAGGTTGGAGTTCCTGCCAAAAGTCAAAGGAAAACATTTATGAGACAGAGACTGATGGACAATTATTTTAATCCTGCATGTACAACACTCCCAGCAAGCTTGGTTTATGAACACCTGTTGCTGCTTTAATGATAAGACCTCTTCAACACAGCTGAATGCAGTGCACCAATAGATCTTCTTTTTTCTTCTCTTTCTTTTTTCCTACCCTAACTAAGAGACTGATTATTGATCTCCACCTGGATATTCCTATTGAGGCCTGGCCATTCATGGATACAAGCAGGAAGAATAATGGCACACTGCATGGGTAGTTTTAATAAACTGCAATAGGGGCATGGTCTCTGTGGGGAAAAAAAAAAAGAACCCATCCAATCTTAATGAAGCGTGTGCTTACATGACTAGAAAGTCTGCGGGCATTCTATAGGCCAAGCATCAGAGAGGACAGAGCACCTGGACTTCGACTGCATGTCACATCAGAGTGAGTATAAGACCCTAAAGACACCCTATAGGCCTACTCAAGGGAAGCTTGCAAGTTCTCTCGATGGCCCTCAGAATAGAAGCTTTCAAGCCTGGAATGGACGGATCTGACCACACAACTGGAACAGAGGGCTCTGAACCCAGATGCAGCTGTACAGAACCATAGAGGGTATTTCTCTCCTTTCTCAAGTTGTTTCTCTGGAAGACCTGAGAATCCAAAACCTGAAGACAAGAGGGTGAAAAATAGCTGAAAAAAGAACTAATTAGTAAAGGTCACCTTCAGACCCACTTATTGAAAAAATCTTTTCTGTTTTAGCCAACCCCCTTCTTGTGTTATTTGGCTACAGCTGACATAAGTCAAGCACTGAATTTAGCAGAAGTATATATAAAAGAAACAAGGCTGTGATATTTAAAAGGGGGAACTGGCTTTTTGAAAATCAGAAACGGCCATCAAAAAAGCAAGTGAGTAAGGCTTGTTTGGAGGGCAGATATAAACCCAAACTTATTCCAGTTGTGTTGAGCTGCTTTGTGCACAAATGAAGTTATTAAACCAAAAAAGTCAAAGGCATGCTTTCTAACACATATAATTATGTTTCTTTTTAACATCTGATTTCAACATCTACTTTGAGTAATAAAGTATAGCATAAAGGCTTTTGACCTGAAATCCAAGAACCCCCTTCCCTTAAATAGTTTGCAAATTTTATGTGTTTTGTGTGTAAAGTGTTTGCCCTCCTCCCATCTCCCACTCCCAGAAGTCCACAGCTTTCATGGGATTTTTTAAGGTGAACTCTGACACATAACCAGTCCATTCTAAGGGAGATCAGTCCTGGGTGTTCTTTGGAAGGAATGATGCTAAAGCTGAAACTCCAGTACTTTGGCCACCTCATGCAAAGAGTTGTCTCATTGGAAAAGACTCATGCTGGGAGGGATTGGGGGCAGGAGGAGAAGGGGACGACAGAGGATGAGATGGCTGGATGGCATCACTGACTCGATGGACGTGAGTTTGAGTGAGCTCCGGGAGTTGGTGATGGACAGGGAGGCCTGGCGTGCTGCGATTCATGGGGTTGCAAAGAGTTGGACACGACTGAGCGACTGAACTGACACATAAAAGGTGAAGAACCTTTGGGTTGGCAGCCTAAAGCTGTTGGTTCTAATCTTAGCTCAGCTTCTAACTGGTTTTGTGACCTTCAGCAAATGACCTCCCCTCTGCACACCTTAGTTTTCTCATCTTGAAATGAGAAAGCTGAACTAGAGAAATCTATTCTTCCAGGTTAACAAATCTAGGAAATACACATAAAACTAGAAGGATCAAACTGGAAGATATCTTGCCGTGTCCGTTGGCTTAATCTCCTTACTTGTGGGGGAGAAAATGAAGCCCAGTGAGATTTTCATATTATACTTATGGTGAAGATCAAGGATGCACCAAGAATTTCTGACTCATACATCAATTCGCTCTTCATTCTAACACATACAATGTTTGTGAAGCTCTATTCTCAGATCACACTTTACTCATTGGCTGAGGAAGCATTTCAGGCAGGCTTTCCCTGTCTTGGCTGGGAGAGGGGTACAGAGTGTCCTTGGGGGTTTTCTTGCAGATTTTCTCAGGGAGAGTACATATGCTCAGGTCTCCAGAGAATTAGGCTCTCACACTCACAGCTGTACAACAGGCAAGAAAAAGCTGTCTACAAAAAATAATCAGCATTTTCAAAAGTGCTCTGGGGTATCTTCAGAAAGTGTTCCAGGAAAATTGCTATTATAAAAAGATCACTAAGGTCTCTCCTCCTGGATCCTATTACACACTTAGACATTAATATTTTAGGTACATTGGTGATACTCATTTACTCATCTGAAGTTCAACAATCGGCAAGCATGCCTGGCAACAAGAGACCAAGTCCTTGCTTTCATGCAGATTACTGTCCAGGAAGGAACTAAGGCCTCCTAGAAGGCCTGCTGCACTCCTGCCTGTGTCTACCAAGCAGCAGCGACAGGCATCGCCTCCCCAAGACAGGGCCTCATGCTTCCTTTGGGTTGTCCTTTTTCAAATTTATAAACACAGCTTAAGAGAATCTCTATTACTTCAGTGTGAACCCATTTATCCAAATATCTTTTGTTAAACTCAATAAAACATTAAACTTTGTATATCTTTCCTCATTCTGTCAATTCCTACTTGCTTATCAAAATCCTACTTATTCAAAAATCAGGGAAGCCTCTATTCAAAAATACCTAGATCAAATTTTCCCTTCTCAATCTCCCAATATGACTTTATTCCAGTTACTTAAGAATGTACAGAACAATCTCATTTATTCCTCTCTTAAAGCACTTGAATTATAGAAATTCTAGACCTTCATGAGTACACAGGAATTATAAACCATTGAGTTCCTTTTATCCACAAGGAAAGAGTGGTCTAGAAAGACAAAGTTGCCAAGTATGTTCATGAGTCATTACAAATCAAAGGGAAAAGAACAGGAGAGTACATTTTTGTTTAGCATTTGTTCAGTGCTATGTTCTTTGTAAGATATTTTAAGTACATTATTTCATCTAATTCTCAGAAATATATTGCTCAGTAGATATAGCACCATCCCCATTTACAGATGCAGTAAGCAAGTCACAGAGAGAATAATTTAAAGCAGGTTAAACAGCTGCAAGTGGTAGCTGACAGAGGTGGCTTTAATCTCAGCTCTGTCCCAGGATGCCAAACCATGCCAAAGACAGTTCTTGTCCCCCACGCCCTCCCCACCCTCTCCACTTCCACGTGGGGGAGGGGCTGAAAAGTGAAAGTACTGAAATTTACTAAGGAAGGGGATTAGTCAGCCCAAGTGATAAGCAGCTTGGTCAAGGGCCAGATCTACTGCTTACTTCTGAGATCCATTCTCCCTCCCCTACAACATGGCAATGAGGCTGGAGAAAGGCATGAGAACCATCACTGTTGGAAGGAAAGCCATGAAGACTGCCAGAATCTGCAAGTGTCTGAGCTTCTGACTGCTTATCAATCAGATGGGCTTTGGCAATCATGTTCAATTTCTGAGTTCCAGGAATGATAACAGCTCACTAGTTGTAAAATTAAAAAAAAAAAAAAGCAGGTTTCCACCTTGTATATCACTTTTAAAGGGAGGAGAGTATTTGCCAATCCTTATTTCCAAATACTATCAACTTTCTACACATAGGAGGTGTTGGGCAGTTTTTCACGAGAAAAAGGGGGCAGGGATTAGGCTCCATGGGTGAATGCAGCTATTCTTCTGTGGATTAGTAATTCAAGTGGACTTTTCTCAAATATTCTTGTGACTATGACAGACTAAATACATCTAAAATAATGATAATAATAACCAGCCTTTCTGGAAATTTGGGATTTTTCACTTTACAACCTATCTTTACGTGCACTGTTATTTAATTTCCACAAAAACTATATAAAGTGAATAGGACAGTCATTATTAGTCCAACTTTAGAAATAAGGAAGTTGAAGCTAAGTGAAGTAATGCATAATTAGTACATCAAGATGATGTGTAATCATATAAAAACAACACAAGTTGTACTCATTGAGGGCTTGCTGGACGCCACATCATACATTGCAAAGATTGTATAAATCTGCTCCCTGAATTTTCATAACCACTTCATGACACAGGTATTACCATCTTCAGACAAAGGAGGAATCTAAGGATTACAGAGGACAAAATAACTTGCCTAAGGTCATTACAGATCAGATCAGATCAGTCGCTCAGTCGTGTCCGACTCTTTGCGACCCCATGAATCACAACACGCCAGGCCTCCCTGTCCATCACCAACTCCCGGAGTTCACTGAGACTCACGTCCATCGAGTCATAGAGCAAGTTAATAACAGAGCTAGGATTCAAATCTACGTTTAAGTCAAAGCCCAGAATCTCAACCAAAATCTGACCATGAGTCTAAATAAGGCAATCTAACTTCCAGAGAGGTCCTTACTGCCTGAGTGTTCAGGTTCATTAACCTGCTGTGCCTGGCTTGTCTGAGATTCTGTGGCCTCTGTGTCACATTTGAAAACATTAAAAAAATTCAAGTTATTGGAAACTTGAAGTCAAGATTCTTTAGTATTACTTTCTGTAAACCATGCGGTTGAGACAAAACGATCTACTTCAGAGTAGTCTAGCTACCTCATTTGTTTCCCTTGCTATGCTCTTGTAGACTTAGCTTTATTGCTTTTCTCACTAGTGGTTACCTGACTACATATAGGTGGAGCTAGTGGTAAACATGGCATCACCGACTCAATGGACATGAGTTTGAGTAAACTCTAGGAATCGGTGATGGACAGGGAGGCCTGGCATGCTGCAGTCCATGGGGTCGCAAAGAGTCGGACATGACCGAGTGACTGAACTGAACTGAGTGGTAAAGAAATGCAGGAGATGTAAGAGATAATTGTTTGATCCCTGGGTTGAAAAGAACCCCTGGAGAAGGGAATGGCAATCCATTCCAGTATTCTTGCCTAGAGAATTCCATGGACAGAGGAGACTGGTAGGCTACAGTCCATGGGGTCGCAAAGAGTGGGACAGGACTAAAGCGACTTAGCACACACACAAGCCTACATATGTGCAAAGCTTCACACTTAATAAGAAGACTCAGAAAACCCTTTTCCTCACTCCCTTCATGGGTTCAAAAAATAAATAGACTGAGGAATTGTAGCAGGAAGAGAGAAAGGAAAGGATATGTGAAAGCACTTCCCTTTCAAAGAGTGGTTGGTTCTCAGATCCCCTTGCATATGGCGCCTGTGTAAGTAAAAATGTGGCACACACTTCAGAAACGCTGTAGGGCATGTGTCTCTGCATACATATGCATAATGTCCTTTTCACACTTTGGAGTTACCAGATGCCTGGTTCTGCTTGGAAGGGGCTTGGTAACCCACTTGAAATCGTGAGGATTCATAATTCATTTATGCAAGCTGCACAACCCCTCTAGATGACATCTCCTGCTCTAAAGAATGATTGAGAGAAAGATGTAATAGAGCCGAAAATGACAATGAAATATTAGCAGTGCGGCAGAGTTTATATGAGGCCTCCTGCTAGATGAGGGAATTATGCAAGTCAAAAGAAGAGCCTTCAGGCAACATGAGAGAAAAAACAAAGGAAGAATGTCTAGGTGTCAAGGACTAATTTTGTTGCTGTGGGGAAGGCCTGGAGGCACTGATTCATTTTACAGGCAGGTGTGCAGCCCTCTACCTTGAATTCTCCAAGGGCAGGGCAAAACCACTTCTGCATTTACACTTGACCATTAAAATTACCTGATGTTCAGAAGAAATGTTTAGGGGAGAAGCTGGGAAGCTAGGACGGACCAGGCTCTGCCTGACGTGGAACTTTAGGCTCTGATCCTGTTCTCCTAGCACTATCCATCTCCAATCAAATCCTTCCCCATTTGCTCTTGAAATTTTTTTCTGAAACACCAAGCTATTGCCATCTCCCTGCCCCCTTCCACTCACTTACCTGCCCTCAACTCAAGGATGGGATCCTTTTCCTTAGAAGAGAATACAAATCTCTTTAAAATCCTGCCTGCCTTTTCACCTCTTGCCACATGGAGCTCCTTCCATCTCCTAAAACACTTTCCGTTTACTGTACCTTTACTCTGCTGTCCCCTCCTCCTGGAAAGCCTTTCTCACTTCTCCACTGGGCACATTTCCAACTCATTCTCTAAGAAACAACTGCCACATAACTAGCTGTGGGAAGAATTTCTCAGCTGCTAGGAAGGAGCTGGTCATCCCCTCTGCTGTATTCTCATGACACTTGATACTCATCTGTACTTGACCACTTTAGCACTCTCCACTATAATTGTAATTTACGAAGTTTAGACTACACAAAACTGTGGATTTCTGAAGAGCAAAAGCAACGTCTGTAAATAGACCTTTTTATCTTTTATATGGAGCAAAGTGCCCAAGGTATATTTGCTTAATAAACACATGTTGATTGGAAAAAAAAAAAAGAATGGCTGTTTCCTTCATTTCCCTCCCATGTGCTTTTAGCAATCCAGCACGTGATTCATCATATGGTGATACACTCCAGTGATAATGCTGGAGCAAAGCTAACCGCAGAAGGCAATAGATCCGAGTACTGGCCTGGCACCTTTATCCCTTTTACCAATTTCTTCTTTCCTGTAAGTGATGCTCCTCTATTATGATGCAAGGGTTTTCTCAGGTCACAGTACTAAAGCTCCCAGAGAGAGCTGCAAAGATCTGGAGCTTTGCAATCAGATGGTCCTTGGCTCAAATCCAGGCGTGGTCTTTGGTAATAATGGGAACTGCAGCAAGGTTCAGACCCAGCTGAATTTCAGGTACCCTCATGGTAAAATGAGGATAAATTCTTACTCTATGAGGTAGTTGTGAATATCAAGCTAAATTATAGCTGCCAAAATTTTGCTCGTTGTACACGCAATCAATGGTACCATTTATTGTTTTACATCTTCAGCCTCTAGAATAGGGATTATCCCTGATGGTTGGTTGAAATGTGGTTTCTATACTAGAATTATCTAGAATGACTTTCCGAATTATATCCCCACATTCCTTTCTAGAAACACATGTGTGGTATAAAGTCACTACTACAAATTAAAGTTATGATTTCTTTCTCAGAAATTATCAGACAGGAGATTGAGAAGCATTTCTCTACAATATACCTTGGAAAGTTTTGCTCTTTATTTTCACAACTATAATTTTAACTGGAACCCTAAACCTCTCACCCTTAAATTGTTATACCAGCTTCCCAGCTGACCTTTATATTTAGACGTTATCCTCTTGTCAATGCATCCTATATATAATAGTAAACATCATCTCTGAAACTCTGGAAAGGCAGAGTAATCTTTTAATGAAATGATTAGGTAGCCCCCACTGGGAGATGCAGGCCCCTTTCCGCCAAGCATCCCCTATATGCTTGGTCATACCTCGGTGCCTTTGCTGATGCTCTTGCTTCCAACTGAAGGGTCTTCTCCATCCCTTCCTAGTCTCCACACCCCCAAATTGTACAGCTAAAGAATTTCTACACATTGTTTAAGATGAAGTCAAGAAGACCTAATGGTCCCCTCCTATGTGGCACCACAGGACCCAGCATACCTCTACTACTGCATTCATCCCAATCTGTCACAAGTTATCTGTTCACTTTTTTTTTTTCCTGTACAAATCTGTGAATTCTTTAAAGGAAGAAACTGTGTCTTAATTATTCTTGTATCTCCTCATAAAGTAGATACTCACTTAATTTTTACTAAACTGAGTTAAACTGAACTGACATGAATCCCTGTTCATGCTCCATTTAAGCATTTGACTTGTTACTGCCTCCTCCTAGGATGTGTATGTGTGTGCATGTATACATGCATTTCTGGGGTTTTCTCACCACTTTCATGTTTTTCTCCAAGAGATTCTCAGACAAAGATGACACAAAAGAGAAGAGCTGCACATTTATGGGTCAAGTTCATTTAAGCACTCTGGGAGGCTGGGCAAGCTCTCCAGCCAACATGAGGACTGTGAAAAAAGGCTTTGTTAAAACATCTTGCAGCTTCCTCTTCATTAAACACAAACTTGCTCAGGTAGATGGCAAGATAGTACTGCCAACTTGACTGAAACTTCACCCAATCTAACTGCCTGGACTGGCCTAAAAGGTATGATTGTTTTTCTTTGTGACTGTCCTGCAAACAGGCCAGGATTCTGTGCTCACATGTCTCCTTGTCCAGTGGATGGCACTGCTGCAGGCTGGTTTTCCTCTGTATTCATTCTTCTGTGATGGATGTGTTAGTCCTCTTGCGGTCCCAGAATCAACACTGTTCCTTGATTCAATATGCATTTATTCATTTACCAAACATGTATTGACCCTCTTCCTTTTGTCACATGCAATGGTAAGTCCTAGGGAAATAAAGCTGCATAATAAAAAGAGTCTGGCTCTCAGTGAAGTCACCTAGGATGGGACAGGATGGAACATTAACAAATAATGACAGTAAAATAAGACAAATGGAAAATTGACAGTTGTGCACAATGTCAAAGGGCCCAGTGAAAGGAGATGAAGAGAGACTGATGTCTCTTCCCACCTGTAAACTCCAGAGAACCTGAGTGCACCCAACACAGACATTTTACTCAGTCTCTGAACATTCCCTGTGAACCCAAGGGCTGTGGAGAAGACTGCTAACCCTGTCACAGAACTTCCTGAGTGGCTCTAAGAGCCCAAATTTCTCCTCTGAAGAGCTATTATTCTGTACTCACAAGCAACTGTACTGTGCCACTTGAAGGATATTGTCGCATTGCCACATTTT
Source organism: Bos mutus (assembly GCF_027580195.1). Classification (NCBI taxonomy): domain Eukaryota; kingdom Metazoa; phylum Chordata; class Mammalia; order Artiodactyla; family Bovidae; genus Bos; species Bos mutus. Next base: position 45,695,019 of record NC_091626.1, on the reverse strand, counting down.
TAAAAACCTCTGTTTTTCAACAGATGTAACTTTAAGACTTTGACCAAGTATAAGATGCAGAATGTAACTAAGAATGAATTATAGATGAGGCATATACCAGAAGAACCTTAAATAAAATCCTCATCCAGCTCTAACTCTACAACCATGCCCTCCAATATACAAGCCACATGGAGTTCTTCAAATTAGATTCAGTTCAGTTCAGTTCAGTCGCTCAGTCATGTCCAACTCTTTGCAACCTCATGAACCACAGCATGCCAGGCCTCCCTGTCCATCACCAACTCCCAGAGTCCACCCAAACCCATGTTCATCGAGTCGGTGATGCCATCCAACCATCTCATCTTCTGTCGTACCCTTCTCCTCCTGCTCTCAATCTTTCCCAGCATCAGGGTCTTTTCAAATGAGTCAGTTCTTCACATCAGATGGCCAAAGTATTGGAGTTTCGGCTTCAGTATCAGTCCTCACAATGAACACCTAGGACTGGTCTCCTTTAAGAGGGACTGGTTGGATCTCCTTGCAGTCCAAGGGATTCTCAAGAGTCTTCTCCAACACCACAGTTCAAAAGCATCAATTCTTCGGCGCTCAGCTTTCTTTATAGTCCAACTCTCACATCCACACATGAACACTGGAAAAACCATAGCTTTGACTATATGGACCTTTGTTGGCAAAGTAAAGTCTCTGCTTTTTAATATGCTGTCCAGATTGGTCATAACTTTCCTTCCAAGGAGTAAGTGTCTTTTAATTTAATGGCTGCAATCACCATCTGCAGTGATTTTGGAGCCCAGAAAAATAAAGTCAGCCACTGTTTCCACTATTTCCCCATCTATTTGCCATGAAGTGATGAGACCAGATGCCATGATCTTAGTTTTCTGACTGTTGAGCTTTAAGCCAACTTTTTCCCTCTCCTCTTTCATTTTCATCAAGAGGCTTTTTAGTTCCTCTTCACTTTCTGCCATAAGGGTGGTGTCCTCTGCATATGTGAGGTTATTGATATTTCTCCTGGCAATCTTGATTCCAGCTTGTGCTTCATCCAGTCCAACATTTCTCATGATGTATTCTGCATATAAGTTAAATAGGCAGGGTGACAATATACAGCCTTGACAAACTCCTTTCCCAATTTGGAACCAGTCTGTTGTTCCATGTCCAGTTCTAACTGTTGCTTCCTGACCTGCATACAGGTCTCTCAAGAGGCAGGTCAGGTGGTCTGGTATTCCCATCTCTTTCAGAATTTTCCACAGTTTATTATGATCCACACAGTCAAAGGCTTTGGCATAGTCAATAAAACAGAAATAGATGTTTTTCTGGAACTCTCTTGCTTTTTTGATGATCCAGCAGATGTTGGCAATTTGATCTCTTGTTCCTCTGCCTTTTCTAAAACCAGCTTGAACATCAGGAAGTTCATGGTTCACATATTGCTGAAGCCTGGCTTGGAGAATTTTGAGCATTACTTTACTAGTGTGTGATATAAGTGCAGTTGTATAGTAGTTTGAGCATTCTTTGACATTGCCTTTCTTTGGGATTGGAATGAAAACTGACCTTTTCCAGTCCTGTGGCTACTGCTGAGTTTTCCAAATTTGCTGGCATATTGAGTGCAGCACTTTCACAGCATCATCTTTCAGGATTTGAAATAGCTCAACTGGAATTCCATCACCTCCACTAGCTTTGTTCGTAGTGATGCTTCCTAAGGCCCATTTGACTTCACATTCCAGGATGTCTGGCTCTAGGTGAGTGATCACACCACTGTGATTATCTTGGTCGTGAAGATCTCTGTTGTACAGTTCTTCTGTGTATTCTTGCCACCTCTTCTTAATATCTTCTGCTTCTGTTAGGTCCCTACCATTTCTGTCCTTCATTGAGCCCATCTTTGCATGAAACGTTCCCTTGGTATCTCTAATTTTCTTGAAGAGATCTCTAGTCTTTCCTATTCTACTGTTTTCCTCTAATCTTTGCATTGATTGCTGAGGAAGGCTTTCTTTCTCTCCTTGCTATTCTTTGGAACTCTGCATTCAGATGTTTATATCTTTCCTTTTCTTCTTTGTTTTTTGCTTCCCTTCTTTTCACAGCTATTTGTAAGGCCTCCTCAAACAGCCATTTTGCATTTTTACATTTCTTTTTCTTGGGGATGGTCTTGATCCCTGTCTCCTGTACAATGTCATGAACCTGCATCCATAGTTCATCAGGCACTCTATCTATCAGATCTAGTCCCTTAAATCTATTTCTCACTTCCACTGTATAGTCATAAGGGATTTGATTTAGGTTACTTAGAACCAAATAAATTAAAATTACTGTTCTGCAATTCCATCAGTCACATTTCATGATTTTGACAGGCACATGTGTCTTGTGGTTACCACACTGGACAAATACTGAACACTTTCATCATCACAATTATTTTTGAGAGCAGTACTACTAGACAGTGCTGCTCTAGAAAATAATTGGAATTTTTATTCATTAATTCACTTATTTTATAATTTTACAACTTGCTTACTTTGTGAAAGACTAAATCCTGAGTTCTGGAGGAGGCAGAGATAAAAAGTAAAAGTTTTCCACTGTTGAAAGGCTAACAATTCAATGAGAAGACAAATATTTAATAAAAATAAAACACTGGACATTGTGTAATGGGTCATAGGAGGGCATGGAGACAAGACAGCCAAATCTTACCTAAAGTAAGAAGAGACCTCAAAGCGAGGTGACGGGATGTGACTCTCGGAGCATGAAGCTACTTTCCTAATTTACAAAGTGGAAAGGGCACTGGAGATGGTAAGAGTACCTGCAGAGTCACGAGGCACAGAAGAGCTCAGCATGCCACAGGCATTTAGTATTCCTGGAGTGGAGTGTAAACTTTTGGAAAGTTGGGTGAGAACAGGCTGGCAAAGTAGATGCCACAGTGTGCTGAGAGGTATTGGGTGAGCAGGTGGTGTAAGGAAGAAAGGTCACAAACTATAACACAGTGATGAAGAACATTGAAGTTACATAAAGCTGGATTATACTCAAAATTTGCCGCTGTTAGCTTTATTGTCTTTGGCAAGTTTTAAAATCTCATTGAATCTGATCTTTCTGTAAAATGGTGTTAATAACACTGCCAACCTTTTCTGATTATTGTGTGGATTAAACGAGACCATGTGCTTGTCACAGTGCGTGGCACATGTTAAATACTCAAAAATGAAAATCATTACAATTTATTCTATAAGGAATGTGGAGTTACCAAAGTGTCTGAGCACAGGAATAAAATGATGATATTGTACAGAGTAATAACACAAGACAATCAGTGATGCCAATAATTTCAAAAAATGGCTAATATTTATAGAGTATTTAACTATATGTAAAACATGGTTCCAGATGATTTAAATAAGATAATTTATTCAATTCTCTTAGCAACCCCACAGGGTAGGCTACCACTACTTGCTCCCTTGTATCAATGAGAAAAAAAGGCACAAAATGTTAAATAATTTGTCACACAACTGCTAAGTAACAGGTTGGGACTCAAAAAACCCATAAGACTCTTGAATCTATACATTCAGTTTCTAAGTTCTGCCTCTGGTAGAGATTCTTTGACCAAAGTCTGCCAAAATTTGTATCGAATTCTTTCCCATCACATCATCGCCTCAAAATAATTTTAAGTATAGATCTTTAAAACAACATTCTCACACCATGAAAGCCAGAAGTCAGTATGAGTGCTCTAGATATATCCCATAGAAGGTCATCTGGATATAAATGGGCCAGTGCTTGATAAAGTGTGTATAATTTGAAAGGTTGGTTCAGAACTCATGTGGATAATCAAGACGTGACTATTATTCAGGGTATCCTCAACAACAGTGAGCCTGTAACACCCTTCATAAAAGTCAGCTTCTTTTTTTTTCAAAAATAGGGCTAATGTGTATCTCATAGGTTTGTAAGAAACATTAAGAGAATGTGTAGAAAGGATTTTGCGCTGTGTATGGCACTCAGAAATTGTTCATTGAGAAGTAGCATTTGCTGTGACAATCTTTGTTATTTTAATTAAAGTGTCATCTTCTAATACAAGGTTTGCTGAGTCTTGCAAAGCCTTTCCTAAAATTCACTTCAATTCTCTCAAACATTTTAAGAATGGACAGAAGGGTACCATAGATACGCAATTCTTAAAAACAAACACATCCCAGCCTATCACCTAAATTCCAATTCTTCTTATTTAAAACCTTCTCTGATTCAAACTCAGCAACACTTACCAAAACAACCCTGTTTTTACCCAAATCTGAGCCCAGGCTGCCCAAAACAATGATGTTTTCATTGACTGACCTCACCAAATGCCTCATCTGTCAGGGAAGTTCTGCCAAATGTCTTTTCTTCTGATATTCTGTCCTTTAGTTTGATGTTCATCCTCACATAATTCCAATTTAATGAGTGAGATAATATAATTATCCTTCAAATTTGTTCCACTCCTTTAGAGCCCAGCTTCTCCCTGCGGGGCCTTGTCTAGCATGATCATCCTTTCTCTAGTATAAGACATTGGCCTGGGTCTCAGTACTGGCCAAGAGGGTATGTTCTTCCCTGTTGATAATGGCAGTAATAACTGTTGGAAGAACATATTCTCAAACCACCAAAAACAAATTGTTCTTTTTTTAGTCTTCTAAATAGCGTACAATCAGAAAGCAGATGTTAAGGCATCAGCCTGGAAGCCAGAGGAATTGAAATCCAGGAGGCCAGGATTTGAGAAGAGAAGAGGTTCAGGTGGCTGACTGATATATAGTTATGAAACTCTGGGTCAGAAGAAATTCTTGGAGAGATTCAGCCTAATGATGGCTGGTAAGAGAACCAGGAAGTTGAATGTTGCTTTGGCAATTGATTAAAAGCAGATTGTTGAGAGCTGAGTTGTCATGGGAATCTCACTGGACTAGAAAGCTCACTGCGGGTGCCACTTTTATTCTCTGTTGTTTTCTCATCACTAAAATGCAGAAAATAATTGAAAATAATAAAAACTACAAAGTTTTACAACTGAGAAAATGTATAACAGTTCATAATGTTTTAAATGTCTATAAATACACAAACTATTCTCATGTAAAGAATTTATGTCAATGTGTTTGGCAAGATTAGAGGCTCAAAAATGTTGACTAAAACATATCCACACCAATCTTCTAGTGGTGTATTGAAATGGCCATTTTAAAGCACAAAGAAGTTTATTAACTTGGTCAAGGTTATACTGCTGCTAAGTTTAAGTTTGGGGTTTCCCAGATGGTGCTAGTAGTAAGGAACCCACCTGCCAATGAAGGAGACATAAGAGACGTGGGTTCAATCCCTGAGTTGGGAAGATCCCCTGGAGGAGGTCATGGTAACCCACTCCAGTATTCTTGCCTGGAGAATATCATGGACAGGGGAGCCTGGTGGGCTATGGTCCATAGGGTTGCAGAGAGTCACACATGAATGAAACGACTTAGCACACATCCATACACGCACACAAGTTTAAGTTTAGTCATGCACTGTGGCTCCTGAGCCAGTGCCCCTAATCATTAGAGTGTAATTCCTCCCTAGATGAGGGCCTATCTGAATTCCAAGGGCAAAAGCACCAGGTTGTTCCTGAAAGGTTGGTGACAGCTACTCAGAGCCATCACCTGCCTCCAGAACCCCGACAGCAGGGGCACAGCACCACCCAACACCACGTCCTTGCTCTCACTTCTCAGTCTTCACAAATGCCCTTCCCTGTGTCTAAAATTGTGATGTCGTCCCTCTTCTAAGCCAAGCTATCTTTCTCCGGTCCTTTAAAATTCTCAGTCGAAGCAATAGAGAAATAGGAAATAGGAATTACAATGTTTTTCATCAGCATTTCAGGATATTGAGAAAAACAAAGACATACAACGACAATAACGACAAAAACCCCTGTCCATTTTATTGGCATAGACAGAGACTCCAGAACCTTTGGGCCTACTTTGAAGACTTATGAAAGACAAGCAGAAGTTTGGGGGTTTACAGCATCAAAACTGAGGCATCTGTGACTTTAGATAGTTTGAAAGGGTATCTTACTTGATAGCAGCCAATAAAGCAGGAGATGGTGCCAGATCAGATAAGAAGAAAGAACATCTCCGGCCAGAATTAAAAAGGCTATTTTGGGATATGTCAAAAGGAGTAAAGCTAGATTGGAAATGACTGCAAAGGTGATTAAATAGGTGAGAACAAAGAGAACACTTCCTGAGTTCTGGCTGAGAAGGGAAAAATTCTTAATCATCTTTTAATTGTACTTCATAATTAGCCAAGTCACAAATGCCATGGCTGGGATTAAAAGATTGCTCATAAGACAGAAACTATTACAGATTTTTGCTAGGGAAAGTGATCGGGGTTGGGGGATGGAAGGAGTGCTAAAGCCTTTCAATTTGTGTAATGATTTGAGAAACCAGGTCTTGCAAGCATATTTGTTCATAAAGCACATTTTGAAAGATACTGTTGTTCTATTTTTCCTTTTTCCCTTTTCCAAAGAAAATGAAAAACAGTGATGGAAATTCTTCCAGGGAAACAAAATCTTAAGAAACAGTGAACCAAATAGCCACTGGAAATTGCTTATGAAGCTCCTGAAGAAAATGGATATATGATATCATATTTACATTACAATATCTTCAATGACAAGAGGGAAAGAGGAAAAAAATGCTGAAGTTACATTTGAGTGAGTTATTCCATGCTAAATATTCTTAATTAGTATCACAGAAGGCATGGAAAACAGGTTAATTACTTACAGAAATAAAATAAAATTACCTATAACAAGTATGTATATAATATGTCAATGTATAATTTCTGCTGGAAAAGCAAGACTCACCAAATTAGAAGGAGTGAAGGCAAAGTCTGTGAGAAAAATAATAATACCTTCAGATAACTTGTTGTTTGCCTTTTATTAATTCTTTGCGCATTTATCTAACACCTATAGCATGTGAGACTCTTTGCTCATTGCCAGACTTGCACAAACCAGTTAGAGCATATAATCTGCTATCATGAAGCTTGCAGTCTAGGAAGAAAAGCAAAGTTTTATTTTCTTCTCATCTATGGTCTCTCTCCATCTCTCTATGTGATTTCATTTTCTTTGTAGCTTTTAATAAGCTCTACAAGCAGACTAATCTCTAAATGATATTTCCAGCCTGAACTCTATTATGAACATACTCAACTAAACCTAGGTAGTCTCATGGATTGTCTACACAGAATTCTAAGAAGGCTGACCGGAAGCTGTTGTGTCTGTGCTTTGCAAACCCTTGGACTATAGCCCACCAGGGTCCTCTGATCATGGAATCTTGGAATCTTGCCTCTGATCAGGCAAGAATATGGATTGGGTAGCCATTCCTTACACAGAGTTCTAAGAGGGCTGTCTAGATAAATGTATACAAATCAGAGCTGGCCATTCACCAATCTCCACCAGATGTTCTTGGAAAAGATCCTGTCTTGGAGAACAGGTCACCAGGGTCCCCTGATCATGGAATTCTCTAGCAAGAATACTGGAATGGGTAACCACTCAATACACAGAGTTCTAAGAGGGCTGTCTAGATAAATGTGTACAAATCAGAACTGGCCCTTCACCAATCTCTACCAGCTGTCTTGGAAAAGACCCTGATGCTGGGAAAGACTGAAGGCAAGAGAAGGGGACAACAGAGGATGAGATGGTTGGATGGCATCACCAACTCAATGGACATGAGTTTGAGCAATATCCGCAAGTTGGTGATGGACAGGGAAGCCTAGAGTGCTGCAGTCCATGGGGTTGCAGAGTTGGACGTGACTGAGTGGCTGAACTGAACTAAACCAGCTATTCAAGGCTATCGTTGGTAAAGGCTGGTTGTAGCAAAGGAATAGAGCACAGGACCAGACCCACAATGGTCTAATGGTTTAATGTTTTCTTGCCACTGTCTTGAAATTCTTAATAATTTTATCTTTGAATTTGTGTCTTGTATGAAAACTCGATGAAACAATAGAACATGTGTATCAGAAGAGTTCATACATGGATGAAAGGAAAACCTTTAATATCTTAGTACATTTCATGGTACTTTTTCTCCGTTTTTTGAACAAGGGGCTCCGCATTTTCATCTTGCAATGGGCCTCTAAATTGAGTAGCTGATCCTGTGTATGAACATCATGTAAATCAGATTCAGGTAGTGTGTTCATGTTCACACTCTATCACTAAAATGCCAACCTGCCCCATTTCATTCCCCTCACTTCCTACTGTGTGTTTTAAATTGACCTGAGCACTGACATTGGGTCTTTCTCTTTCATGACCTCTTAGATAGCTTGCCTGACAGCGGACTTAGATGTTACCACAAAATCAAGGCATTTTCCTGCATGATAGCACCTGCCTCCTGGACAGGCCTTCTCTAGCCTGTGTGCATTCTTCAGAGGAACAAGCAATGATACCTAAATGGTTTCTCCTTCTTTCAAAAGCATGTGTTCTTTTTTAAATCAAGTGGCAATTAAAAATCCATGAAAAGTCTAAAAAATAAGTGTGCAGTCAATCTCTTCTCAGAGCTTTGTGGTCTAAAAACCAGGATTTGACTACTTCACAGAATTTGACTACTTCACTTGGCTTCTCCATTGACAAAACCAGTAACAATTTTGCATCTTAAATTTCACAACTTTCCAACATTTTCAAATCCTCACTCCCAAAGGCAGAAATGTTTTTAAAATCCCAAGAGTCCTCTTTGAAGAAAATCTCTTCCCCCTCACAGTGCTGAGTGGAACAACGGCATATGAAATATTTTCCAAAGTACGATTAATTGAAGCACTTTTTCTTAGTTTCCTACACTGCAAAATATCTACTATGTATTCAATTTTATAAATCAGATATACTGTAATATCCTACCTTTATGCAGTAGGGAATTATAGCATTCTTCAGTTTTTAAAAAATGTCAAGGAAAGCTACACGTTTTGGGCACAGCATCTCAGAAAAATATATCTTTAAGACCACAGGGATCTTAATAAGGTTTGCTTTGATATAAAATGGCAACAGGGAAGAGGGAAGGATTACCCTTTCTTCACTTAAAAAAAAAATAGGCATCATAGGTTGCCGCTTCACAGTAATGTCTTAATATTCTCTCATTTAATTATGTAAATCATCAAAGAAGGCGACTGTTTATGGTAATTTACATATGCAGAGATCTGCTTCCCAGGTAAGCTAATTTAAATTAAATTATAACTAAGGGAGATTTACCACTTGTTGATTGAGACAGACAATCATTTATAACTCCACAAAATGGCTAGTAAAGACTGCAGGATTTCAAAAGTGAGGTGAAACAGTAGTGATCCTGCTGTGAAAGGAATCAGCTGAAATGCTATGGAAGGATTTAGTGTTCCTATTGATGTCTGTAAGAAGTGGAGGCAGTCTCTTTTGTCAGGGAAGTGATTAGTGAATACCGTTGACCCTTACTACCTCCACATTCAAGCCTTTCTTTACACATGAAGTTAAAGGCTGTTCTCTCCAAGGAATTCACCACTCTCTTTTGATACAAATCCAGCACTCTTCAGAATCCTCCTGCATTCTGCTGAATGTAACTGAGAAAAGACCAATGTAAACTGCTGAAGTGTTCAGTGTCCCTAGATCCTCTCTTTTCTTTCTTTCTTTTTTTAACCATTAAAGATACTCCATTTCAGTTTGAGAAACTAAGCATGTACAAATTCATTCTTTGTCTTAGGGGCACTTTGGTTGCAGAGTGAATGCCCTCCTTCACTAATGACACTTCCAGGTGGGTCTACAAGACCAAGAAAGGTGCACCAGTCCACCTGGCTGAAGACAAAGGTGTCTGTGACAGTGGCCAGCCACAGTTTGAATTTGGCAATGAGGCGGCTGCAAGGATAGTAAACTGATTAGGAGAGCGGGCTTTAGAAGCAGATAGAGGTGGATTCAGATACTCACTTTGACATTCACTTTCTAAAAAAACTTTAGGAAATGTGCTCAACCTCTTGAATCCTGATGTCCTTATGAAAAGCTAGCATTCATTATACCTTCATCACAAGGTTCATATGATGACTTAATAAGCCAATGTATATAAAGCACATAGCTTTACATAAATGTTCCTCCTCAAAAACAACTTCTAAGAATAACAACAATGATGATTATACACACACACACACACACACACATATATATATACATGGAAAATGGACAATTTCCAACATATTTATGGGTAAAGAGTTCACAAAATCTTTTCCATTTGGCATGAGAATTTGACCTTCAATTAACTTTCAAGCTTGGTTAAGTGTAATATGCCAACTATGTTGCTAACCAATGTTTATGGTAAGATGTGACCCATAATTAATAAATTACATTTGAATGGCAAGGAAAATACATATAAATACCTAGTAGGAACTATAAGTACCTGATAGGAAGCCATTCTTGGGGCTTTCCCAAGTGTGCTGAATTGCACTGACATGTCCTTTGTGGAGACCCTGGAAATTATGACTATTGTGGTTATTATAAAAGCTATAGGCTCTTGGGGGCACAAGGCTTTGAATTATCTATCCAGTATAGACCTTGTCTCCTCATAGCTGGCCTATGCTGCACAGAACTCTGTGAAGACTCCTGTAGACAATAAACTCTGGGGCTCTCTCTGCTGGTGTGCTAGGTTCCCATCCAGCTCCTTCTAAATGAATATGATGTTGGATATCTTTGACAATCTTGTGGGTCTGAATGTTTAGAAAACATTCTGTAGATATTACTGAACATCTCAACTTAGTTTTTTGACCACCAAGGCATAAGCTTGAAGGTTAAGAGTATGATAACATTAGAGTAACATAGGTTCTGGATCACCTATGATGCTTGTGGGATACCAGAATTCTCCCTCTCTTCAAGTGTATTTTCCCATTTGCTTGAAGGAGACATTTCTGCTGCTGCTGATTCTTCAGACTGGTAAAGTCATTTGTAGAGGCCAGTAAAAGATTGGTTGATTAGAATCAATTTATAAATGTAGTCCTCTCAATGGAACAGGAAATGGCAACCCACTCTATTATTCTTGCCTGGAAAATTCCCTAGACAGAGGAGCCTGGTGGGCTACTGTCTACGCAGTCACAAAGAGTCAGACATGATTGAGCGACTGAGCACACACACAGTCTTCTCAATCTACCATATGCAAATAACCAAAAAACTAAAACACAGAACTTCCGGAGAGAAGTTTCTCCCCAGAGACACATTCAGTGGTTGGATGAATGGCAAAGGCAACCAAGAGACATTTCTAATTTTTACTAGAAACCTTTGCTTACCTTGGTGGCAACATTTTCTCAACTGGGATTTTTAGACAAAATTAAGCCCTAATGCCCTGAAGCATCTATATTAGTTTCCTCTTGTCACTATAACAAATAACCATGAAATTAATAGCTGGAAACAATATAAATTTGTTATCTTACAGTTCTGGAAGTCAGAAATCTGAGATAGGACTCACTGAACTAAAATCAAGGTGTCTGTTGGCAGAACTGTATTCCTTCTGGTTTCTCTAGGGAGAATTCATTTCCTTATCTGTTCCAAAATTCTAGAGGCTGCCTGCATTCCCTGGTTCATGATCCCTTCTTCCATCTTCTAATCCAGCAGCACAACAGCTTCATATCTGTTTCTGACTCTGACTCTCCTATCTCCTGCTTTCATTTATGGGGACACTTATGATTATATGAGGCTCACCCAGGGAATCTAGGATAATCTCTCCATTTCAGGATCCCTAACATAATCACTTCTGAAAAGTTTCTTTTGCCATGTACAGTAACAGACTCATAGGTTCCAAAGATTAGGAACTGGACAACTTTGTATTACTCTGCAACCTTTGTTTGTAATAAATTAATTTCTCTCTTATGCAAGTATAATGATACTAGCTATGTGTTATTCTCAGAAGAATTGATAAAACTGTCACTCAAATCATGTTTGTGATTTAGAAATTTAGGAAATTTGGTTCTAGAAGAGTACTTGGTAGGAACAGTACCTGAAATAAACAGGCAACAAGGCATTTTTTAGTAAGAGTAGTTTTACAGATTCTTTAGAAACTTAGATAGAGAAGCAGGCCAAGGAGGTGGGCATTAAAAATTAAGTGTGAGACCAGAAAGCATATGGCAGTGATTTTAAGATGCATTGTTGGGGTAAATACATCTACAAAGAGAGGAATATTGGGGCAAAAAGAGTGGGAGAAAATGTGAAAATAAATGGTTGATGTCCCATAAATTTCATTGTTTGTAAAAATGGGCAAGTCATCAAAGTTGTAAAAAACTTTCTTTTCTAAAAATCTAGCCTTTATTCTAATGACCGGTCGTTGCATATTTCAGTGGATACTCCACAAGAAATATTCAGCAAAAAAAAAAAAAATGCATGTGTATATAAACCACAAAATAGCTAGTTTCACTTCTCCTGAAAAAAAATAAAAATCAATAGTTGTTTCTGTCCCCAAATTTAATCTTGGGTCTCTTTGTGAAATGTGCAGTTCAATTTAATGTTGATGGGTCATTCCACTGAGTGAGAGTTTATATACAATTCAATATTAATTTCCAGTCAACTATAAACCAAAACACTCCAGTTTGACAGTCACCTCTCCACATTCAGCTTGACATTATCTTTTAATCAGTAATAGGAGCCAATATCTGCTGGATTGATCCTTACTATCATCACAAAAGGTCCAGTAGGAAAACTGGAAGACTCATTACTGTAAGTACTTGTTTAGAGTGGAGCAGAACTTCTGGTATAAACTTGAGGCTACCTAATCTAGCTTCTAGACTGTTTTCCATGCTAAGAGTTTTGTAGTGGTAAAAGGAGGCCTGGCTGTAGTCGTGGTTCTGCCAGTATCCAGTGTGTATGTGACCGGAGAGCAGCTCAGACAGCAGGAGAGAAGCCAGTTTGGCCGAGTGGGGTCACTGATACTTATCTGGGGGAAATATTTATGAGCAGTAACAGGAGCCACTGTCCAGTAAAATAGCTCACAATTTAAGAGGAAATACTTTCAGAAGAGAAAGCAAAGCAAAAGGGGTGAACTTGTCAGACTGGTAAACTGAGAAAGCAAGGGCCAAATTCAGGAAGAAAAGCTCATGACAGGTGAGTCTTATTGAGAAGGAGGGGATTAAGAAAAAGAATTGGGCCATAGCAGAATTTGAGTGGAATACGCACACTTGTGAAGCCCTAGACTGTTTCTGATTCATCTCCACACCCCCACCTCTTGATTCTTATTACAAGGGGAAAACTAACACGTCAGACAATACAAAAATGGAAGAAAAATGTCAACTTAGTAGGGAAGATAGATCTCAGTAGAAAGAAAACAAAGGCAACAAACTGATATAAATGCTTATATCAAAGAGAAGGACACCTAGAGAATCATAGGAGGTTACCTCCTCCTACTGTCTCCAGAAAGGACCTTTCTGAGGAAATGATGTCTAAGCTAAAATTAGAAAGAACAGCCCTGTGAAGACTTACAGAGCTTGCACTACTGTGTGCTGTGTTAAGTTGCTTCAGTCTTGTCTGACTCTTTGCAACCCTGTGGACCATAGCCCACCAGGCTCCTCTGTCCATAGGATTTTCCAGGCAAGAATACTGGAGTGGATTTCCATGCCCTCCTCCAGGAGGTCTTCCCAACACAGGGATCAAACCCACATGTCTTAAGTCTCCTGCATTGGCAATCGGGTTCTTTCCCACTGGTGCCACCTGGGAAGCCCTACAAAGCTTGAGGGAACTGCATTTGCAAATGTCCTGAGGCCAGAAAAATCTTGTCCTGTTTAAAGAACTGGGAAAAAAACCAGTGAGGCTTGTAGTTCAAGGTGAATAATTTAGATAAAGTTAGAAAGACATATGTGGTAAATTGTGCTGTGTGCTTAGACGCTAAGTCATGTCTGACTCTGTAGTCTGCCAGGCACCTCTGTCCATGGGGATTCTCCAGGAAAGACTACTGGAGTGGGCTGCCATGCCCTCCTCCAGGAAATCTTCCCAACCCAAGGATTGAATCCAGGTCTCCCGCATTGCAAGCAGAGTCTTTTCTGTCTGAGCCACCAGGGAAGCCCAAGAACACTGGAGTGGGTAGCCTATCCCTTCTCCAGGGGACCTTTCCAATCCAGGAATCGAACTGAGGTCTCCGACATGGCAGGTAAATTCTTTATCAACTGAGCTACCAGAGAAGCCTTAAGATTACCCTTAGGCAAATATTCACTTCCTCCCTCCTGCCCCCTTCCAAGGATGAATATACTTGTCTACTTCACTGTTGTTGGACTCAGCCATGTGACTTGCTCTGGTTGCGCAGTGGATGGGCGAACTTTGCTAACGCTTAACTTTGGCCTCAGCTGCCGTCACTTCTTTGGTCAAGGGGGACACTGCAGATATGATGCAAGAAGAGGCTTATAATAGGCCTGGTCAGTTGAGCTCACTCTGTTGCACTTCTGTCGCTTTGATGAAAGAACATGTTCTAGATACTCCATTAATAAGAGGAGGATGAGAGACATGTGTGGCAGACATGGATCCAACATGCAGCTTGGAGTTGAACCAGCCCTACCTAGACCAGCCAACCTCCAGCTGATCTGCAGATGTTTGAGTAAATCATTAAAGATTAAATGATAGTTGATTTTAAGCCACCATGGTTTGGGGTGGTTTGTTATTCAGCATTATCATGGGGATAATTGATGGAGTATAAAAGGATCATCTTACAGAGCATGTGGGAAAATAACTGAAGAGTTTTAAACTGAGAGTGATATGATATGAATTATATTTATTGTTTCTCACTCTAGCTGCTATGAGAAGCCAGTAAGAAGGAAGCAGTGAGAACAGTCCATTTGGAAAGAATGGTAGCAATGTAGTAAAAAGGAAACAAATATATTTTAAATAAACCTTGGGAGCAGAACCAACATTACTGGCAAAGTAGTTATATTCAGAGAGAAAGGAAAGTGAGACCTAAAGAGTGACTTCCAGGTTTCCAGCCTGAACAACCAAAGTAAAGAGTAAAATACTTTTGGTTTTCCATACTGCTATTTTTTTTCACAATAATAATGTAAATGGCTATACGATCAGCTAGCATGTCATAGATTACTTAATTTACTTTATTTTGAATGTGCTTTGTTTCCAGTTTTCTTCTTTTACCAAAAACTCAACAGTTAATATCTAAGTACATTTAATTTTCATATGTTTTAGATGTGGGAGGGAGGGTAGATTCCTAGAAATGGGATAACTGGATCAAAGCATTCCAGTGGTGTCTTGTCTTTTTTCTCCAGAGAGTTCATTCCTTCCCATAGACAGGAAGTTAATGGGGAATGTGGAAGAAACCATCTACAAAGAGCAATGAATTCTGCTTTGTTGAAATGCCACAGACTCCTCGAGACTTCTAAGAATAGCAATAGTAAACCTTTATAAAATGTTCTGTATGTGCCAGACTATTCTAGGGACTTTGTCTATACATTAATAGATCTAATCCTCATAAGAAGTCTATGAAGTAGGTACTTATTCCCATTTTTCAGATAGGGAATCCGAGGCAGAGATGCTAAATATCTTGCCTCTAAAAGCATAAGCAGAGATTCGGTAGAAATCACTGTCTCTGTGGTAAGGATGATGCTGAAACGTGTCAGTTCACCACATGTACCTTATTTGGACTTGTAGATGAAACTGCTTCTCACTTTTGTATGAAATAATCCCTGTGCTTATTCTAAGAAAATGAAAAAAATTTAACTAATAAGCTTTGTACCAAATAATCATGTGTTTCTCATGTTAGGTTTTTTACTAGACAGACTTTGTAACAATAGCTTTCACATGGAAATCTGGAGCCAAATGCCTAGCCTAGTTGCAGCAAGCGTCTAGATCTTCATGCACGTTTATACCCATTTCTGTATTCCTATTTTGCCTCCACTTATCTTCCTTTCTCATTTACTTCTAATTTTAATTTATCATGATGGATTTTATGTATTTTGTAAGCTTCCTTAAATCCTTTTGAAACAAAGAGAAATGTAAATAATAAGAAACAAACTCAGGCAAGCCTTAAAAAAAGAAAAGAATGTCAATACAAACATGGCTCAAACTATGT
The DNA here is from genome assembly GCF_027580195.1 of Bos mutus. Classification (NCBI taxonomy): domain Eukaryota; kingdom Metazoa; phylum Chordata; class Mammalia; order Artiodactyla; family Bovidae; genus Bos; species Bos mutus. The sequence continues at coordinate 45,679,075 of NC_091626.1, read as the reverse complement.
CTACAAATTCCATAGAGTCAGTTTCACTGATATATATTTATTGTGTTTGTTTGCTTGCTTTTAATGTTCTCTGGCACTTACAATATTTTAAAGTGGTATAATCAGTGAGAGTGATCAGGAAATGCTATCTAAAAGAGTATCCTATGCTGGGAGGGATTGGGGGCAAGAGGAGAAGGGGATGACAGAGGATGAGATGGCTGGATGGCATCACTGACTCGATGGAGGTGAGTCTGAGGGAACTCTGGGAGTTGGTGATGGACAGGGAGGCCTGGCATGCTGCGATTCATGGGGTTGCAGAGTCGGACATGACTGAACGACTGATCTGATCTCATCTGATCTGATCCTATTTCCCAACCTTATTCTGCTTTGTTTCCTGAGAACACTGATGAAACCAAGTAACAATTCTTAAAATAATAATGCAAAAATATAAATATTAATAATGATATTTATTGTTTGCTACTGTTTTAAGCAGTAGAACTTAAGTAGGCACTATTCTAAGCACTTAATAACACGTTATGTTATTTCCTCCTTCCAACAATCTCATGAAGATCTCACTGTCATTACACACAATTCAGATGATGAGACGGGTTTCAGGTGAAGTAACTTTCCCAATGCCACAGAACTAGCAAACAGCAGATCTTCAGACTGAACTGAGGTTTGTCTGGCAACCAAAACTGTATTATTAACTACACGATATTTACATATATTTCTGGGATAATGAGTTCCCAATTTTCTAGTCTTTGCGTCATTGCTTATGAGGTGGCCATAAGAACATACCTTGTGTGTGTGCTCAGTCGCTTAGTCGTGTCTGACTCTTTGCGACCCCGTGGACTGTAACCCGCCAGGCTTCTCTGTCCATGAGATTTCCCAGTCAAGAATACTGGAATGGGTTGCTATTTCCTCCTGCAGAGGATTTTCCAACCCAAGGACTGAACCCACATCTCTTGCATTGATAGGCGGATTCTTTACCACTTAAGCCACCTGGGAATTTTTTTAAAACACAGCTTACAGACCTCCAACTACCAGAAGCATGAGTGACCAGGGTCCCCAACAGCTGCCAGCTGATACCAGCACCACACCTGCCACAGGTCATGCTTTGCACAGGCTACTGTACAGCTGCCAAGACTGGTCCCAGCCTGGAAGACACAGACCCCTTTAAGAATCAACTTTGGCTGCAGAACTCCTGGTCCGAAGGTCTTGCTGCAACTTCATTAGACTACAAGACCATCTAGGATCTTCCTTCCCTCTCTCCTTCCCTGGGGTCAGTCTTGGATCAAGGTCTGACATTTCACCCAGATTTCCCTATATCTCTTTATTTTCACTCAAAAGCATCCCCCTAATAAAAACCTCATATGTTTAATTTACCATGGGTGAATGTTTCTCAAAGGACTCCAGCTAACACAGTCTACAATGTTTCCTGCTGCTTAGTGTTCTCTTGACTCTACCCTTCAGACCTTTCCCACAGAGCATTAATTGATTCCCCCAAGCCCCTATTTCCAGCTAGAAGCTTTTCCTGTTACCTCTTATCTGTACCTCTTTTAGGATTCATAAGTTATTTTATGATAAATTATGGTTATCTATGTAGATATTTTATCTCCTCCACCAGATGTTGAACCCCTTGAAAGTAATAGCATCAAAACTTATTGACACATTATATCACTCTGGGCCAGGCATTATACTATGGGCTTTACATACATAACATATCTAGTTAATCCTCATCAACACACTTCCGGGTATACATTATCAATTGCATTTTATAGAGAAGAAAATTGAAGCCCAGAGAAATTAAATGACTTGTTCAGTTCTGTGCTAGTTGGTAGTAGACTTTAAATTTGGGCTTTTAGGCTAAATCTTGTGCTCAAATTATTAATCCAAGCCCTGTCAAAAGCCCTTGCTGAAAGAAAAAAAGTGCTAGATAACTAATCCTATTTCTTATCTTAACTCCTAGGAAGCAGAGGGCTAAATTGTACGTCCTACTGGAACAGATATCCTTTGCTTTGGAGTTCAGGTATGGTTATTGCTCCCTAGCTTCAACCTTTATTTTTAGTTCTTTTTTTAACTGCTATGTTTCTAATGTATGTGATTTGTTTCTTTCCCTTTGGAGGAGTGGCAGATATAAAAAGCAAGCAAGAACCTCTGGATCTGTATGTTTCAGGTTCAGATACACAGGAATAGAGGGATATATTTCTCTGACAAAACCAAAACAGGCTTTGAAAAATGATCTCAGAGAAAGTAGAGGCTGGTAGTGCTTTTCTCTGTTAAAAGAAAAATAATTTTTATAAATTCGCATAGCAATTTGCTCATGAAAATGAGAATGGAATTCAGTACTCCCAGTTCCCAGAGCAAAGACCATGTTCATTGCTTTCATAGCAGAAAGGAACAGCGTAATGTCTACTGTGACTATGCCAAAATGTATATTCATGTGTCTCGAGACAAGATATTGTAAATGGAAACTATGTCTATGAAGCCCCTTACTTGACTTAATGGCACTTATTCGCTCTTGAATTCCTTATTGCAGTGTTCTGTTTGTAGTGCAAATTGCATTATTAAGTATTGATGAAAATTCCTAAAAATATCCTTCTATCTATCCAAAAGTTGGATGCACTATTTGCATGAGTTATGAAAACTGTTGTATATAATGAGTCGGAGCACTGCCTTGTGAATTCTGCAGTAAAAAAAATTATAGTCCAGCTCCACGAATGTAATTATTCAGGCACCCAGTCTGATTTATCATCTTGATGAGAAACTAAGCCATGAAATATCCTCTGCTAAAAATCAGCCTTTGCTCATTTCACAAATACAGCTGAGAGAAGCAGGAGGGGTGAGAAAAACAACAAATGATCTGCCAGGACTAGAAGACACATATTTCTTTTTCTTTAGTTAAAGAAAAAGAAAAATAAACAGAAAAACAAACAAAAAATACAACACTGTAGTAATCAAATGTTAATTTTGAAACAGACAAATGGGAAAGAAACGCCACATTCCTGTACATGGTTTTGGCAGTGTGAGCCTAACTCAGGGCTAGGGATGTTTGTTTTCACGCCACTTATCCAAGATCAAAACTTCAGAGTGGGAGGCCCAGAGGCAGGAGGAGCTTATGACAGGAGGCTCCTGGAGCTCTCCACACAGATATTCTCCTGCTGCCATTGGTAGCTGATTAGTCCTTCTCAGACAGCAGTGTCTACTGGCTTCTGCTCACTCCTCAGTGCACAAATTAGTGAAAATGAGTCACAGCATGTGCAAGCAAGTGGGGCTGATGAAATCTGCAGAGGTCAGCTTGCTGAGAAATCATTGCAAAGGAAAATAGGAACTTCCAACAGATTGAAGAATGGGAAGCTGATAAAGATATTTCAGAGAGGAAAAGGTGAAGTGGGAAAAGAACCATGCTTTCCAGCTCTGAACAGCAAGAGAACACTTAATGAGTAGGCCACAGAAATGCAGCAAGTATTTGAAATTTGCCCTTTACTTCAGATCTCCTTGAAAGCACCTTTCACACATTGCTAAACATGCATCCAATGCTTTGGCTTTTCTATTCTTTGGACACAACTGTTGTCACTTGGGGGAGGTGGGGCGGGCAAGTGGAAGCTGGCAGTTGACTAGTCTGACTTGTGGGAACACAAATCCTGCTACTTTGGTCTTAAATCATTTTGTGAAGGTCCCTGGAGATTGTTAACATTTAAAAAGCATTTAAAGGCCCAGCCAGAAATGAAATTGGGTGTAAGCAATAACTGAGCAATAATGAGCTTCATTATAAATGAGACTGTGAAAATAGACTTTGTGTGCATGAGTGTGCACATGTGTGTATTTCAAGGAGTAAGAGTTTGAACTTGGGTCATGAGATACACAGAGATGCTTTCAAGAACAAAGGTGATATGTTATGAGAAACTGAGTGTGTGCTAAAATTTCATGGCCTGCCAGAAACCAGTATAGCCTGGTAGTCAAAGGTTCTGTCTCTGGAATTAGAAAGAGCAGAGTTCAAGGACCAGTTTTACTCCTACATCTGTAAACCCACTCAATTGACTAATCTCTCTGTGCCTCAAATATCATTATTTTATATGTTTATAACATAAATAGATAATATTTAGCTCACAGGATTCTTGTGAGGTAATGCATTTATATGAGCTCATTGTCTGACCCAAGGAAAGCACTCAACAAAATATTTCTATTGTCTCGTAAGTTCTGAGCCTCTGCCAGTGCCAGAAGTGAAAATAATGGAAGCCTGATCTCAAGAGGAAGAGTATGCTCCCTTGAGGACTATCAGAGCTGGCAACTTTAAATCAGCAAGTAGCCAGGGGGTAGGGGGAGTAAGAGATCCATTCCAGTGCTGTTGTCCATTCGGCTCTACATGGGAGACACTGTTATCTGACAGCCTCCCACATTTTCCAAGTATGCTATCTGAGCTAATGAATCACCAAGTGAATCAGAAACTCTACTAGAAGACTTTGTTCCCGACTCTTCCCGGATGGGATAAGGCATAAATGAAGAGACTAGGATCTTGCCTACATAACCCTAGGGAATAATGGTCCACCATATCCCTGCACCTTTATTGGCAAGGTAATGTCTCTGCTTTTTAATATTCTGTCTAGGTTGGTCATAACTTTTCTTCCAAGGAGCAAGAGTCTTTTAATTTCATGGCTGTAGTCATCATCAGCAGTGATTTTGCAGCCCAGAAAAATAAAGTCTGTCAGTGTTTCTATTGTTTCCCCATCTATTTGTCATGAAGCGATGGGACCAGATGCCATGATCCTAATTTTCTGAATGTTGAGTTTTAAGCCAACTTTTTCACTCTCCTCTTTCACTTTCATCAAGAGGCTCTTTAGTCCTTCTTTGCTTTCTGTCATTAGGGTGGTGTCATCTGCATATCTGAGGTTATTGATATTTCTCCCTGCAATCTTGATTCCAGCTTGTGCTTCATCCAGCCCAGCGTTTCTCATGATGTACTCTGCATAGAAGTTAAATAAGCAGGGTGACACTATACAGCCTTGATGTAATCCTTTCCCGATTTGGAATCAGTCTGTCGTTCCATGTCCAGTTCTAACTGTTGCTTCCTGACCTGCACACAGATTTCTCAGGAGGCAGGTAAAGTGGTCTGGTATTCCCATCTCTTTCAGAATTTTCCACAGTTTGTTGTGATATACACAGTCAAAGGCTTTGGCATAGTCAATAAAGCAGAAGTAGATGTGTTTTCTGGAACTCTCTTGCTTTTTCAATGATCCAACGGATGTTGGCAATTTGATCTCTGGTTTCTCTGCCTTTTCTAAATCCAGCTTGAGCATCTGGAATTTCTCAGTTCACATACCGTTGAAGCCTGGCTTGGAGAATTTTGAGCATTACTTTGCTAGTGTGTGAGATGAGTGCAATTGTGAGGTAGTTTGAACATTCTTTGGCATTACCCTTCTTTGGGACTGGAATGAAAACTGACCTTTTCCAGTCCTGTGGCCACTGCTGAGTTTTCCAAATTTGCTGGCATATTGAGTACAGCACTTTCACAGTGCCATCTTTTAGCACTTGACATAGCTCAACTGGAATTTCATCATCTCCACTAGCTTTGTTTGTAGTGATGCTTCCTAAGGCCCACTGACTTCACATTCCAGGATGTCTGACTCTGAGTGAGTGATCACACCATCGTGGTTATCTGGGTCATGAAGATCTTTTTTGTATAGTTCTTCTGTGTATTCTTGCCCCATCTTCTTAATAATCTGCTGTTCTGTTAGGTCCATACCATTTCTGTCCTTTATTGTGCCCATCTTTGCATGAAATATTCCATTGGTATCTATAGTTTTCTTGAAGAGATCTCTAGTCTTTCCCATTCTATTGTTTTCCTCTATTTCTTTGCATTGATCACTGATGAAGGTTTTCTTCTCTCCTTGCTATTCTTTGGGACTCTGCATTCAAATGGGTATATCTTTCCTTTTCTCCTTTGCCTTTAGCTTCTCTTCTTTTCTCAGCTATTTGTAAGGCTTCCTCAGATAATCATTTTGCCTTTTTGCATTTCTTTTCCTTGGGGATGGTCTTGATCAGTCTCCTGTACAATGCCATGAACCTCCGTTCATAGTTCTTCAGTCACTCTGTCTATCAGATCTACTCCCTTGAACCTATTTCTCACTTCCACTGTATAATCATAAGGGATTTGATTTAGGTCGTACCTGAATGCTCTAGTGGTTTTCCCTACTTTCTTCAATTTAAGTCTGAATTTGGCAATAAGGAGTTCATGATCTGAGCTACAGTCAGCTCCCGGTCTTGTATTTGCTGACTGTATAGAGCTTCTCCATCTTTGGCCACAAAGAATATAATCAATCTGATTTTGGTATTGACCATTTGGTGATATCCATGTGTAGAGTCTTCTCTTGTGTTGTTGGAAGAGGGTGTTCTCTTGGCAAAACTGTTAGTCTTTGCCCTGCTTCATTTTGTACTCCAAGGCCTAATTTGGCTGTTATTCCAGGTATCTCTTGACTTCCTACTTTTGCATTCCAGTCCCCTATAATGAAGAGGACATCTTTTTGGGGTATTACTTCTAGATCTAGAAGTGACCTCTTTGATAGGTCACTTTGAAATCTTCAAGAAAGCCCCCACATCACCCCTAGTAGAGAAGGATCACCTTCCCAATGCCTTTTACTGGAGCATCCCCAGGGTCATAGGTATGGCTATTGTGCCCCTGAGTCTAAGACATGGATTAGATCGGTTTCAGAACTATGTTGGTGTCACTCTACAGATTGGTTTGGGTAAGAAAGATGCCCTGACCAAAAGACGCCTTTTGGTCAATCTATAAGGGTGATCCATGAAATGGGCTCTTGCTCAAAAATAGAATTTTCACCTATTGGCTATTTCAGCAATGAGCTAAAGTCATAAATAGGATACCATTTGTTTGACTGCACCAGTTTTTGGTAGAACCTGTGGATTTGTTCTGAAATGGCATATTTTGGAGAGCATAAATCCTCCACCATCCACTGTCATTTTTATTATGTAGACATAGTCTAAGTTCTTTACTATAGTACTGTTGAACCAGATGTTCAAAGTATAAAATCTACTAAAATAATGTTTGGTACTAAGCTTAGAATGCTGGTAGCTTCAGCCTCACTTTATTCAGTTTTGCATTTCTGTTATGTTTCTGAGCCACAAAGATGTTTACCTTGTTCTTTGATTGCACCTATTTTAATTTTCTCCTTCTAGCATTTTATTTATCATCACTAGGGATTAAAGTCATGGGTGATATATGATGACCTCCAGCTATGTTAACTTCAAGTTCTACAATCACTTTTAATTGACTTCTAAATCTAGGCTCATCTTTGAGTTAACCTTCAAAATTGTATTCCAATAGTTATCTTAATACAGTATCTCTTTACTGACTGATCTTTACTTAACTGACTTAACATATCATTCATCTCTAAAATACACAAAATGAGAACCTCTACTTGATGAATTCCCTCATTCAGCAGGTTATTATTAGTAAGCCCATAAATATGCTTATATGTCTACTCCTTCAAAACAAGTTGACTATTTATTGATTTATTTTTGCTTTGTATTCTGTTTTATTCTAAAATACAGCCTGGAGTACTATAAAAAGATTCTTGTTTTCTTACAATATCTATAATATGTCTTTGTTAATTATTGCTTGTTTTATTTAATTTTTTAATATTTTATGGAAGGATAATTGATCTACTTTCTGATAGTCACATATATGTTCCTAAACCTACTAATTCTTCTTTACAGCATTTATATAACTGAATTCAAATACAGTAACCGATTAAATGAAATATGAAAATTAAAGGAATTGTTGTTATTATGGAAATTAAAAAATTGCAAAGTTTTTTTTGAAGGTGTGTCCTCAAAAAAAATCAGCCTTCAAATTTTGTATAGATGGGACAATTATACACAATTTTTGGTGGGGGTGACCCACAGCAGGAGACCATATATTCATATTGGTTAGTAAATGTCTCAGAGTCTAATCTTGCTTCCAATAGAACTTGGAAACTGAGAAAAAAACATGTGGGTGTGGCTAACGCAAGAGAAGCATTAGAAAAGAAGGAGAACATATACATATAACATTCTAATACAAAATATAGATATATCCTATTCAAAAATATATATATATGTGTGTGTGTGTTTGTAACTGAATCATTTTGCTATATAGCAGAAACTAACAGCATTGTAAATCAATAATATTTCAATAAAATTAATTTTTAAAATAAAATTAGAGTTAAAAAGAAAAAGGAATCAATAGAATCCATTTCAAAAGAAAATATCCTGGCATTATGTTTACAAAATTGTGGTTGAGTATACATTTATAGGCTTTACTTTAAAGTAAAATGTTTAATGTTGTATGTGTTCCATATTTTGATACCCTTTAAAATGTTCTTTTTTGATTAGCCAGCCAATACATGTCAGATGAAAGGGCTTCCACTACATTTCTAAATGTAGTATTTACTTAGGGTAAGATAATTTCTTATTCTCTGCTCAAAGCTTTATATTTCATGTCTCTAGTTGTGAAGGCTACTTATCTTACTTAAAGTTTCTCTCCACTAATCTTTTATCAAAATCCTATTCAAAATTCACTTCTTACATGAAGGCTTCTCAGATTAATTCCACTTATATTTAATTACCTTTGCTTTATATCTCTTTATCACATATCTCAATCTACTCATCTCAATTGCTTCTTTTTATACTGTCAAGTATTAAGCATTTTTCTTATCTGTTAGGCTACTTTCCCTAAATAGATTATAAGTTTTTCCAAAACAAAGACTGCTTCTTCTCTCTCTTGAAATTTCCTTCAGTGTCTTTGACAGTCCTCTCTATCGAGTGGGGTTATTCAATATGGCTTAATTGACCTATCATTTAGATGTTTAATTGAATGGATTAAATAAATGATTTCATATACATAAATATTTCCTTCCTTACAAATCCCAGCTTTGAGAAAAGTATAAACAGTTCCCCAAGGACATTATTTCTACCCGCAAACCCGTAGAAATTTGGTTAGAGATATGTAGAAATTTGGAATTCATTTATCAGCTACATAATATGAAAGAGGTCAAATATGGCTAACGATGTCAATGAAGGATTTATAAGTTTAAATGTTCATAGGTGGGCTGTGGAGAAGGCACTGGAGACCTACTCCCGTACTCTTGCCTGGAAAATCCGTTGGACGCAGGAGCCTAATAGGCTACAGTCCATGGGGTCGCTAAGAGTCTGACACGACTGAGCGACTTCACTTTCACTTTTCACTTTCATGCATTGGAGAAGGAAATGGCAACCCGCTCCAGTGTTCTTGCCTGGAGAATCCCAGGGACGGGGGAGCCTGGTGGGCTGCTGTCTATGGGGTCGCACAGAGTCAGACACGACTGAAGCGACTTAGCAGCAGCAGCAGCAGCTGGGCTACAAATTATATTTCAGGCAAACGCAGTTATAGAAACAGAAAGAAGTTTCCAACATAATCGTATTCTTTTTGTCTGTTTTAAAACAGCCTCTAGTTATAGAAGGAAAAAAATAATTAAATGGGAAAATGCAGCATATGTCTTCTGATATACCCTTTGCCAAAAGATTACAAACCGTTCACCTGGACTGTTCTTCCCACAATGTCCAATGTAGGTCTGAAGCAAGATATATGTATTTTGGAAATGGTCCAGTGAGTAGTTTATTACATTTTGTGATGTCAAAACTGAGTATAATACTAATAGAGCTCTCTGCTACTGGTAGTAATCCCATTTTATAGATTACAGAATTGGTTCAGATAAGTCTCGATTCATTTACCAGAATCTTATCTTTCTGAGCCACTGTAAGTACTTAATGGAGTAGATGGCATCAGCTGGTGGAAAATAATATATTTAGGCCAGCTTTGTGCTTTAGGTAATACATTGTCCTAACCGAAATAAGCAAGGCATTAAGAGGTCTGTCTTGGAAGGAGGCACCAAGTCTGAGGCACAAAGACCATTCACTGAATTTTTTGTTTACCACGAGAATTCTTAGATTGGAAGGAAAAACTAGGTTCACCTAAAATGTAAAAGATGTTCAAAGCACACATCACAATGATAATATACCAAATAACTGGCCAATCATTTCCTCATGAAGATCCTTCAACTAACATGGAGAAGTGAAGTAAAAGTTGATCAGTCATGTCCGACTCTTTGCGGCCCAATGGACTATACAGTCCATGGAATTCTCTAAGCCAAAATACTGGAGTGGGTAGCCTTTCTCTTCTACAGGGGATCTTCCCAACCCAGGGATCAAACCCAGGTCTCCTTTGTCTGCATTGCAGACAGATTTTTTACCAACTGAGCCACAAGGGAAGCCCAACATGGAGAAAGGAGTCTAAATTTCAAACAGGGAAGCAGAGGAAAAATGGCAATTCTTTCGAACAGTTTTTTGGAACCCACCCTTGCTGGGGATATTCTGCTTCTAGAGAGAAAAGAATTGTGCTTCTATTATTCTATCAAGATGCAGACCAACTATGTGGTTTTAAGCATTTCTCCCACTAAGGACATTTCCCCATTAATACATTTAATTGAAAGTGACCAGGCAACATAAAATTCCATCTAAACACTTTAATATAAACATATTGGAGTCTCACTAAAGCAGGTAAGTTTCCCAAACGTCAGTCTGGAAGGACAACACCCTCCCACCAAAAAGAAATAAAGAAGTAACTTTCTGACTTGTCTCAAGCCCTCTCACCAGCCATAAACACCTTTACAGTCCCCTTAGACTCTTAGGGAAGGGGTTATTCAGCTCAGTTCAGTTCAGTTCAGTTGCTCAGTTGTGTTCGACTCTTTGCGACCCCATGAATTGCAGCACGCCAGGCCTCCCTGTCCATCATCAACTCCCGGAGTTCACTCAAATTCACGTCCATCTAGTCGGTGATACCACCCAGCCATCTCATCCTGTCATCCCCTTCTCCTCCTGCCCACAATCCCTCCCAGCATCAGAGTCTTTTCCAATGAGTCAACTCTTTGCATGAGGTGGCCAAAGTACTGGAGTTTCAGCTTCAGCATCATTCCTTCCAAAGAACACCCAGGACTGATCTCCTTTAGAATTGACTGGTTGGATGCCCTTGCAGTCCAGGGGACTCTCAAGAGTCTTCTCTAACACCACAGTTCAAAAGCATCAATTCTTCAGCGCTCAGCTGTCTTCACAGTCCAATTCTCACATCCATACATGACCACTGGAAAAACCATAGCCTTGACTAGACGGACCTTTATTGGCAGGGTAATGTCTTTGCTTTTCAATATGCTATCTAGGTTGGTCATAACTTTCCTTCCAAGGAGTAAGCGTTTTTTAATTTCATGGCTGCGGTCACCATCTGCAGTGATTTTGGAGTCCAAAAAATATAAAGTCAGCCACTGTTTCCCCATCTATTTCCCATGAAGTGATGGGACCGGATGCCATGATCTTCGTTTTCTGAATGTTGAGTTTTAAGCCAACTTTTTCACTCTCCACTTTCACTTTCATCAAGAGGCTTTTTAGTTCCTCTTCACTTTCTGCCATAAGGGTGGTGTCATCTGCATATCTGAGGTTATTGATATTTCTCCCAGCAATCTTGATTCCAGCTTGTGCTTCTTCCAGCCCAGTGTTTCTCATGATGTACTCTGCATAAAAGATAAATAAGCCGGGTGACAATATACAGCCTTGACCTACTCCTTTCCCAATTTGGAACCAGTCTGTTGTTCCATGTCCAGTTCTAACTGTTGCTTTCTGACCTGCATATAGGTTTCTTAAGAGGCAGGTCAGGTGGTCTGGTATTCCCATCTAGTTCAGAATTTTCCACAGTTTATTGTGATCCACACAGTCAAAGGCTTTGGCATAGTCAATAAAACGGAAATAGATGTTTTTCTGGAACTCTCTTGCTTTTTTGATGATCCAGCAGATGTTGGCAATTTGATCTCTGGTTCCTCTGCCTTTTCTAAATCCAGCTGGAACATCTGGAGGTCTACGGTTCATGTATTGCTGAAGCCTGACTTGGAGAATTTTGAGTATTACTTTACTAGCGTGTGAGATGAGTGCAATTGTGTGGTAGTTTGAGCATTCTTTGGCATTGTCTTTCTTTGGGATTGGAATGAAAACTGACCTTTTCCAGTCCTGTGGCCACTGCTGAGTTTTCCAAATTTGCTGGCATATTGAGTGCAGCACTTTCACAGCATCATATTTCAGGATTTGGAATAGCTCAACTGGAATTTCATCACCTCCACTAGCTTTGGTCATAGTGATGCTTTCTAAGGCCCACTTGACTTCATATTCCAGGATGTCTGGCTCTAGGTAAGTGATCACACCATCATGATTATCTGGGTCATGAAGATCTTTTTTGTACAGTTCTTCTGTGTATTCTTGCCACCTCTTCTTAATATCTTCTGCTTCTGTTAGGTCCATACCATTTCTGTCCTTTATCGAGCCCATCTTCGCATGAAATGTTTCCTTGGTGTCTATATAATTTTCTTCAGGAGATCTTTAGTCTTTGCAGCCAAAGATGGAGAAGCTCTATACAGTCAGCAAAAACAAGATCAGGAGCTGACTGTGGCTCAGACCATGAACTCCTTATTGCCAAATTCAGACTTAAATTGAAGAAAGTAGGGAAAACCACTAGAGCATTCAGGTATGACCTAAATCAAATTCCTTATGATTATACAGTGGAAGTGACAAATAGATTTAAGGGACTAGATCTGATAGAGTGCCTGATCAACTATGGACTGAGGTTCCTGACATTGTATAGGAGGCAGGGATCAAGACCATCCCCATGGAAAAGAAAGGCAGAAAAGCAAAATGGCTCTCTGGGGAGGCTTTACAAATAGCTGTGAAAAGAAGAGAAGTGAAAAGCAAAGGAGAAAAGGAAAGATATAAGCATCTGAATGCACAGTTCCAAAGAATAGCAAGAAGAGATAAGAAAGCCTTCCTCAGCGATCAATGCAAAGAAATAGAAGTCATCTATAAGATTGCACTAAGTTCCTGTATTTCAAGTAACTTTTCCATTTCAACTCACAGACCCTTTATCACTTCAGACACAGTCACTCTTTCCTGGGTTTATTTTGGGATTGACTCCACATTAGTTAGGACTATAGAATACTTGACAACTGCCAACCCTCCCACTATGGAGGAACACTTTTTCATCTTATGAGAACTTATTTTCCATATGCCCTTTGCACTTCCTTGCAAGGACTCATAGACTCTGATTCTTAGGTCTCCATAAAGTAGCTTTCTTCCCTCCTCAGCATTACCCTCTATTTCTCATCCCTATAGCCCAGGAGGCACTTGGCAGCAGTGATAGGCATACGTTACTATTTCCATCTGATTGCATTGCTAGGAATTACTGAGTTCCCCCATGAGGCCACTTGTACCTATTGCCTGATGGCTCCAAAGATGACAGCCAATCCCTGAAATAATTTCATGTTATTAAGATACAAATTTATTATCACTGAATAAATTATATATTTGACTCAAAATTCAGGCTAAACGGAAGAATTAGATTATTACTATCATCCTGCACAGATTTTATTATTAATTTGTTCATTTGAAATTTAATAATTCTAGGCAGGTCAAATAAATTATTTAAAATTGTATTCTGCCCTCAGACACAAATCCAACATATCTTCAGGCATTCAATTACTCATCATATATAGCTTCTTCAGAAGTCAAGATGATGTCTGGCAAATACTTGTGGGGGAAAAAAGCGTCACTGATCATCAGCTATCATACACCAATTATTGATTATTTTAAGCCATTAGTTGTTTAAAGTATAACAATGATAGATAATATTCAAATTAAGCTTCTGATGTGATCATGGGAAAAAAGAGGCTGATAAATTTCTCAGTAACAGATCCATAAAAGGTCAACTCAGGGATCTGTGGAGATTGCTGATATTTAATATATTTTACCCCACAAGAAAGCAACTGCCTTTAAAGCACACATCTCTGCCCATCTCCACAGTAATATGTAACTTAATAAAGAGCCACAGCTCCCCAGCTGCCCATTGTCTGGGTAGAGTTGTTTGTCTTTCTTTAGCAAGCTCTGCAGAAAGAAGAGCAGTTTTCCAAAACTTAGATGAACAGTCTGGGCTTACAAAATAGCATTTTGGTTTTCTCACAGTAGCAATTTTAGGCGACACTAGTGCTTGGCTAGAAAGCTGAACACAAGTTATAAGCAACCATTCACATAACCACCGGGTGGACATTATGATGGAGCCAACTTTTATGTTCAACATCTCCATTGTAAAACCAGTTTGGCATTTGGTTTTGTAAAAGTAGAAGGCAGTTAGTGCAGGGCTGGGGGTGGGGGTGGTGGGGGTGCTGATGTGGATTTCTTGCTGTGCTCAGCACTGAGCAGTAGGCTGAATTGGTTACATTCAGATGCAGGTTGTGATGAAGAAAAGTTAAAAGGAGTACCCCGAAAAGACAGATTTGTCAAACACAGGGCAGATGGAGCTCCGAATAGGAGAACTGAGCAAAGGGAGTGCAAATCAGCCAGGGCAACATTTCTCAGCCCTTCCATTGTCTCCTGGAAGTTCGTGCCCTGAAAATAACAGGTCAGGTGCTCAAGAACTGTTTGCTTCTCAGAAAGATTTACACAACGTTAAAGTTCATTTTGATGATGTACACTATTTGAAGACACAGCACCATATCCGTTTTAAACAGTTTGCTCTCTTTACCTGGGATGCTCCCTCCAGTTATTAATATAAACAACACAGAACTCATTTTCTATGAGAATTCAAACTCATAGAAATGCACTCAGTTTTAAATTTCTTTTCTATATATAAAACTCCAGCATTTGATTCTTTCATATTTTTCCTATTAATATGATAGATTATAAATATATTTGTAATGTCCATTATCCTTTAAATTATTTTCAATGCATTAAAAATCCTAATCCATACAATTTATTAGTGGAATAAAATCATATTTAATATGTACCCCTGGCCATTTAATTTTTAACAGACTTCTATAAGGAAATCAACACCTTTCTCTTTGTCTTATAAGAATTAGAACTGTAACTAGGTCAATAGACCAGTTCTTCACTGAAATGATGGGAAACTGAATTTGACTTTTTATCTTCTCTGGCCTGGTATGAAGTCATGTCCTCTGCTCACCACTCCAGTATTCTTGGGCTTCCCTGCAATGCCAGAGACCTGGCTTCAATCCTTGGGTTGGGAAGATCCCCTGGAGAAGGGAAAGGCTACCCACTCCAGTATTCTGGCCTGGAGAATTTCATGGAATGTATAGCCCATTGGGTTGCAAAGAATCCAACACGACTGAGTGATTTTCACTTCACCTCTGCTCACCAGCCAGTTAAAGTAACTAAGATATGTACCAATATTATAATTCAGTGGGCAAGTGGGATAAAAATTAAAATAAGTAATTTTTTTAAGACAATAGGAATAGAGCAGGTATATTCAAGAGGGGGAGATGGAGACTTTGAGAAAACAGAAGCATAGAAGTGGAAGAGGAAGGTGAAGGAAGGAACGGGAACAGAAGCAGAGAAAGGAAAAGTCAACATGAGGCTCCACAGTTGACAAGTGGACACCAGAAAGGCTCTCCACTCAGGGTTTTAGGTTATTCCACACCCACACCACTATTTCTTTTCCTCTGCCCTCTGATTTATACTTCTGCTGCTCCGAGCTGCCTCCTGACCCATCTTTCTGGAGTCAGGTGATTTTGGCCTTTACAGCGTCTACAATACCTGGGGACTTCTAGTCGCTCAGATGTTAGACTCCTAGCACAGGTAGTCAGCTTTTTCAGACATCTCCTAAGGAGTAATACTGACAAAATACAATTAAGAAATAAGCAGAATGGTCCAGACTGCAATGGTATTTAAGTTCAGAGGCAGAAAGTTATGAATTGCCCTCTGGGGAACAGGAAAGAATAGGAATCAGCTGCTGTGAAGTGGCCTCTGTGACAGGTTAACAACAGAGCTAGAGAAACCAGCCTCGAATCTGACAGGAAGAGGAAGGCACTGCAGTATTTCCACTCTGCTTCAGGGGCTCAGATCTGGTCCCACATCCAGGTTCCTGGAGCACTGAGACGTCAGGATACATAAGGCATCTAGCCCAAAGGTGGAGACATCTGTATTTTGCCCCTGCTGCTCCTCCCCCTTCAGTTCAGTTCAGTCGCTCAGTCATGTCCGACTCTGAAACCCCATGGACTGCAGCACACCAGGCTTCCCTGTCCATCACCAACTCCTGGAGCTTGCTCAAACTCATGTCCATCGGGAGTCGGTGATGCCATCCAACCATCTCATCCTCTGTTGTCCCCTTCTCCTGCCTTCAATCTTTCACAACATCAGGGCCTTTTCCAATGAGTCAGTTTTTTGCATCAAGTGGCCAAAGTATTGGAGTTTCAGCTTCAGCATCAGTCTTTCCAATGAATATTCAATACTGATTTCCTTTAGGATTGACCCGTTTGATCTCCTTGAGTCCAAAGGACTCTCAAGAATATTCTCCAACGCCACAGTTCAAAAGCATCAATTCTTCAGCTCTCAACTTTCTTTATGGTCCAACTCTCACGTCCATACATGACTACTGGAAAAACCATAGCTTTGACTAGATGGACCTTTGTTGGCAAAGTAATGTCTCTGCTTTTTAATATGCTGTCTAGGTTGGTCATAGCTTTTCTTTCAAGGAGCAAGCATCTTTTAATTTCATGGCTGCAGTCACCATCTGCAGTGATTTTGAAGCCAAAAAAAAAAAAAAAAGTATCTCATTGTTTCCTCATCTATTTGCCATGAAGTGATGGGACCAGATGCCATGATCTTAGTTTTCTGGATGTTGAGTTAACTTTTTCACTCTGCTCTTTCACTTTCATCAAGAGGTTTTTAGTTCCTCTTTGCTTTTGCCATAGGGGTAGTGTCAGCTGCATATCTGAGGTTATTGATATTTCTCCTGACGATCTTGATTCTAGATTGTGCTTTGTCCAGCCCGGCATTTTGCATGATGTACTCTGCATATAGTTTAAATAAGTAGGGTGACAATATACAGCCCTGACATACTCCTTTCCCAATTTGGAACCAGTCTGTTGGTCCATGTACAGTTCTAACTGTTGCTTCTTGACCTGCATACAGATTTCTCAAGAGGCAGATCAGGTGGTCTGGTATTCCCATCTCTTGAAGAATTTTCCACAGTTTGCTGTGATCCACACAGTCCTGCACGATAATCCTAAACCTTGGACAGGCTGCGAGTTCTCACTAATCACACAGGAAACCCTCAGGGATACAGTGTCCCTAATAAACATAGTGCAGGCGTGTGTGCTTCAGTTGCTTCAGTCATGTCTGACTCTTTGTGACTCCATTGACTGTAATCCGCCAGCATGCCCTGTCCATGGGATTCTCCAAGCAAGAATACTAGAGTATGTTGCCATGCCCTCCTCCGGGGGATCTTCCCAACCCAGGGATCCAACCCGTAGCTCCTGCATTGCAGGTGGATTCCTTACCACTGAGCCACCAGAGGAAGCCCCTAACATATAGTGAAGGCAGCCAAATCAAGCTTTAACATCTACTGACAATCAGTCTTTGCAGGTGGGTGACTCACAGGCATAGAAGAAAAGGAGAGTTCTGCCTTAAGCCAAGGAGTGGCAACTAGAACAGTGTGAGCCCAGTAGGGATAAGGAGGCACTGATTCACCAGCTCACATTCATCTTGTCCACAGAAGAGAGGACCATTGCCATTCTTGCTGTCTAGAAGGTTCCTCCAACAGAAGGGAGGAGATTTGGTCCTCACCCCAAGAATGAGTTTTCTGCTTGGTTCTTTTCCCTCTCATAGTTGTGAAGAAGGGTAAACAGAGACAAGCTGACTTCTTTCCACTAGCCCCCCACCACTTATTCCCTGGGATTTCTTCCATGAGCCAATTTCCTAATTCTAGTCCCATTTCTTCCCTCCCAAAAGAATGTTGCAGTCCCTTACATTAATTCCCTTCTTATTTATTCTGGAATACAAGGAAGTGGTTATCTATTCTTAACACTGAAATATAGTGAATGGAGCTACAGTGAATGTTTTCCTTTTTATTTGCTAATATTCAGCATTTTTTGCCTTAGTACATCACCAAAAGAAGGTTGATTTCTGCCTGCTAATCTTCACATCTGCTGTGGTTCAGCTTGCAGCCATTACACAGACAGAAAGTTATTTACTGCTGAATGGATTTATGTTATGACTGTCCTCATGGTTATGCCTAAGAACCCCAATGAAATGAGAGACATTAATTATTTGCCTTTATTCCAATAAAAGATTAGCTCTTCCATTTAGACCTTTTGTTCAAAAGTTAAGGAAATGTATACAATACAGAAAACACAGATTTTGATAATTTTTTTAAAAGCCATAACTATGAAATAGAACCTAGAACTCATTAGAAAGCATCATGGATAATAATAGTTCAATTACTTAGTGTTAATTAAATAGCAATATTTAGTCACAGGTTGGAAATATCCAAATTTTAAATTATCATATATAGAAACCTCATAATGTTCTTAGCAACTGTACCAAATACTATTCAGTTAGCGTGTGGACAGGTCTGATAGAGGAATGAGGTAGCATAACATTGATTTTTATCCCTTTCTTCCTTTCTCATCCTCTGGGAGGGAGCTTTCTTCTCACTTCCAGGACTCCGGTATCCAAAGCCATTGGGTTCTCTCTTTCCTCAAAAGAGGAACTCTCTGAAGAGATGGTGATCATACTTATGTGTGAGCGTTAATGTATGCCATTGTGATGCTTCAAATATGGAGTAAATTTGCATTTCAGGGTATCTATAGTTTCCAACCATGTTTATTTTAAGAAACACATAAGAGCTGGAAAACAAGTGGAGGAAGAGGGGGAGAGGAGGCTCCCTGGCCTATAGAATTCCCACTCTCCATGTGACAACCTCTACAAACACAACTGCAGCTAAAATGACATCTCAGAGACACCTGGATCTTCTGGGCACCGTGAAGCCATTGCAGCTGACTGAATCACCCCTTCATTCTCATCGGTGTACTGGACGCTGCAGTGCACAAAGCTAGTTTTTAACACTGAGGTTGAAGGTGATGATGAAGCCCTCTGAGGACTAGGCAGTGAAATAAAAGCTGAGATAGATTTCATGCTTGTGTGTTCTCGGTAGAATTACTGTTCCATGATCTAAGTTTGGCATTCATTGACCTTGTCATCAAGGAACTGGAAGTTAGGAATTAAAGTCATGTTTCTTGTGACACACAATCTGGATGCTATTTCTTTCCTCGAGCCTGAAAATGACCCTGGCCAGTCCTATGATTATCGACTAGAATTAGCAGCGGAGGATGTCCTAGTGAAAACATAGCTCGGGTGGCAGGAGGATAACATTTATAAGTATCCTGGAGGGAGTTGCTGGAGTTTTAGGGGCAAAGTTTAATGTGGCTATTTCTTTTCCTTTTGAAACCCGAGGCCACAAAATAAACAATTCTGTAGTTTTATTAAAACACTAAATATATGGTGATTTTCCACTGACATTTACCTAATCAGGGGAAAAAGTGTACCAAAGGGGCTCAGAGGCCCCTGCAGATTTGTGCTTTGTAAGCTGTAGCATCAGCAAACATTTGCAGCAGAAGTAAGGAGGTGAGCTAAACAGGGAGCTCTCAGGTCATGTGTATTTTGAGACTAACTAAATATGGAGTGGGTTTTGCTTTGCATCTATTTCTTCAAGTCCAGCTCTATCTTTGCAAATAAAAAGAAAGAAGCAATTTCATTGTGCTTCTATCCATCTGTTCAACCATGCAAAATTTTTGAATTTCTTGGTAGAGGGTATCCCAAAGCAGGTATGTCAGGTCTCCTGCTTGCCTGAGGATCAGGGAAGGCCTGGGAGTGTTGCCAACTAAATGACTTGAAGTCTCAGCCTGACTTTGATGAGAGAGTACAGTTATGAAGCCAGAGACTGCATGCCAACCGAGCAAGAGTTCTAAAGTCAAAATTACTGAGGCCAATGCTTTTAACAAGTTAAATCAGTGAGTGAAGAGCTGAGGAATGGAGATATGGAATTGCTACAGGCAGATAAAATCTACTGCAGCAGGTGCCAGCTTAGGGATCAGGACAATGTGGGCTTGAATATTGACTCCAACACTTAACAGTTGTATAGCCTTACACACATTACACAATCTCACTAAGCTTCCATCTCCTCATCTATAACTGGAGGAAAGTATTATTGCCTACCTCACAGGACTTGTCACTATTGATAAAATGTTTCTAAAGCACTCAACACAGTGCCCAATAGGCAATTATGTACTTCATAAATATTATCTATGATGATGATCATCACCAAACCCAAAATAGAGTGAGAAGCAGCAAAAGAGCTTGAAGTGAGAGGGCCTCAAGCATCATCCTCCAAATGCTCAGGATGTCCAAACGCTTTTAATGGCTCACCAGTTATATGGTAATTAGTTCAATGTAGTAGACAAGAGTCAACATGTTGCTCTGCACTACAGGGGAAGGGAACGCATCCCTCTGAGGTAGCATCATAGGTACCTAAGGATCCCAAACATAGGGATTGTCTTCCTTCAACTCTTCCTGAGGTTTTGGCATTCACATCACTTTCAGCAGGGTTTTCTTTTAAAAAGTATATTATTTCATTGATTTGGGATAGGATCCTTATTAAGGGAAGACAGTAGCAAGCATTCAAGATTTCTCAAACATGGTTAGCAGATACAACAACTTCTCTGCCATGAACAGGACATGGAGATAGGAGTTAAGTGTCTGTCATCATTACTTGGCAGAAAGCTGCCCTTTGAGGGCACTTGTGTGATGAATTAGCATATGACAAAAAGAAAAAAGTCTCCAGGATGTAATCCTAGGCTTGAGGAAATACATGGATACATGGCTGTCTTGAATTATAGTCCTACAGGTAGAGTAGATGGGAGACCATCCTGATTAGAGGCACCAACTGTAATGTTTGTCCATCCATTGTTTCATTTGGTGCTCGACTCAGTGAACAGATCCTGCCCAGTGGTGGGCACTAACTGGCATCAAGTTGCATCCAAAGTTCTGCTGTCTGTATCACAGTCTTCACAAAGCTGCACTAACTCACATCACTCCCTTTGCTGCCTCCTACACTATCCCCCATTCTTTCCTCTCCATGAACTCAATACTCTTTGTACAATCATCACTACCTTTTAATTTATGAGATTATTGCCCCATTTATCTTAACTCAAGGCTGCCAAGCCCTCATCATTCATTTTCCACTTAAACTATTTATGAAATACCAACAGATTTTTCTACGCATTAGAGAGTGAAGGAGTGAAACCTCGAGAATGAATTGCTTGCCCTTTACCAGAAGACAGAGTCAAACTGAGTAGGTTTATGTCCTAGCTTTCCTCTAACTGGCTGTATAATAATCTGAGGCAAGTTACACAACACAGTGTGCCTTAGTTTCCTCATCTGTAAAATGGAGATAATAAAAAACCTCTGTCATAGGTTGATAAGTGAGTCAATCCAATGCAATATGCTTCAAACAGTGACTGATATTAATTATCAGACATTCAATTAATGCAGGCCACTTTCATACTTATTTCGTAGTAGGTGGCTCCTGAAAGGATGAAAATATTTACTATATTGTATGCAGCTTTTCTAGTCAGAATCATAGTATCTCACTATTTCAAAATTTTCCTTTCGGTAGGAACTTCCTTTATTCTTACGGCAATAACATATACTTTAGCAGGAGCTGGTAATCCAACACAATTCTAATGTACTAACCTTTTATGTGTACCATAAAATACATCAGTGATTACTATAATGATCAGTAAGGTTAAAACATGAACCACATTTCATCAAAATCGGTATCTTATGGCACAAAGAAAAAAGAATAATTACTTTTGAATTTCAATAGGAGGATTTAAGCCATGATAACATATTGGGATTCAAATTTTCACTCTAAGCCCAACAGAATAGATGAAACATCGGCAATAATGGAAAGATATGAAGGACAATTTTCTAAAATGTTTTTTCTTTTATAAACTATTATTGTCTCTTTTTCCCCGGAAAATTTTGATTCATTGTAAAAGTGTCAGATAATTCAAAGAAGTTGCTTCAAAACTATCTGGGCTCTAGGTTTGATGTAACTTTTAGAAATGTTTTTATTGAACTAGACCATACATATAGAAAAATGCACAAATCACAGGTATGTGATTGGATTAACTTTCACTAGCTGAACACTCCCCTGTCATCAGCTCCATCTCATGAAACAGAACATGACTAGTACCCCAAAATCCCTGGGGCCCTTTTCATTTCCTGTCCTCTGAAAATAATTACTACCTTAATTTTTGACAGTGTCCATTAGTTCTGCCTACTTTTGAACTTATATAAATGGAATCAGAGGACATATTTTCTGGCTTCCTTCATTCTACATGGTTTATGACATAAACCTGTAGCCCCCAAGTTATTAATACCTTTAGATTAATTCAGTGATATAGCTCTCCTGCCAAGGAGAAGGAAACGGCAACCCACTCCAGTGTTCTTGCCTGGAGAATCCCAGGAACAGGGGAGCCTGGTGGGCTGCCGTCTATGGGGTTGCATAGAGTCGGACAAGACTAAAGCGACTTAGCAGCAGCAGCAGCCAAGAACACACTGATCATTTGGGATGTTCAGTGTGATCCTAGAGGGTCCACAGGGACCAAGAAGCATCTCTAACAGAGACTGCATCTTTCTCCAGGGGCAATATGGAGAGAAATGTTAAATGCTGAAAAGTAGCAGAAAGTTAGATTTTTGATCAGATGAAGCTGGGCTCCAATTATTGCTATGTTCCTCTGCTATGAACTTTGAGCTTCAAGTTATATTACTGTAAAAATGAAAATGGAAAGGTCTGGCAATTAATGCAAGGATCAGGGTGGCGTTTTTGAAACTCCTACTAGCTGACTAAAATATAGTGTAGTAAAGAACTGGCCATGGCTGTTTACACACACACACGCACACACACAGGCCTCTGCTAAAAAGAAAAAGATACCCAAAAGGGTAGTCCAGGTGTATCAAATGGATATGTCAGTGATCAGATAAACCTACTTGCTTGCCTTAACAACGGTGTTGGAGAGCCAGAATTATGAACAATTACATGAGTAGCAGACTTAAAACTTTCTGAACACCAGGTAATGAAGCTGCCTCCATCTCCTCCCCCAGCTTCCTTGCTAACTTGTTGCATGGTCAGCTGCTCAGAGCTTATCAAAGCTGAGAAAACTGGCACAATGCCATTGGTCTGCCATATCTTAGAGGTCACTGTTGCAATGGTTTTAGGGTTATGAACACTGATCTATGAAAAAAAAAAAAAGAAAGAAATTGTAAGTGCATCTTTAGAAAGAGATCTGAAAGGCTGGTAAAAGGCTTGTTTCTCTACCATTTTTTGTTGGGCCCAAACATCATGTTCTAGTCACACACCAAATGTTGTTATGAAAAGAAAAAGGGAGCTTTAAGCTACAGGGGGCCCTTGGTCTCTCAGAAGTGTCCTCATCTTGTCAAAGCTAAAACTGAGAGCTTTTGACGATGAGCCAAAGCTTGTCATCAGAAAAACAGAAAGGCTTGCTCCAACATTATTTAATTAAAATGTTAAAGAGATGATTGCATTGCCTGCTTAAATACAGGGATTGCAGTATTACTTAACGAAGAGGCCAGTGGTATTAATCCAACTCTTTCTCTCTCTCCTTTTCTCCCTCTCTTACTCTGTATGTGTATGTATAAGGGTAAGGGGAAAGTAGTCATAATGGCAAAATCCCAGACTAAGGGTTCTCCTTTCCAGAAAAATTTCTTTTGAAATAGTTCAACTGACTTTTGCTATAGTTTTGGGGGGGGGGAAATTTGGTAAAACAATGAATAGTAAATAGCTCATATGTCCCATAGTTGAGTATGCTAGAAGGCAGCAGAACTTAAAAAAAGTGGTCATTTGATGTGAGAAGGAAAAATACTTGAAATATACTTTCGATTTTTAAGGCTGTTAATAGCAGGTAGATATTCGGATGACCTGAGGTTTGATGTCCACCCAAACTAAACTAGTTATGCATAATGTAGAATAGGATTAAGGAGAAAATCTGGGCTGTGGGCTCCATAAAATTAACAACAATAATAATTAACAATGACTAAAGGAAGAGAAATACAGGGAGAGTAAGAGCAGGAAGAGAAGTAGCAGCAGAATAAGAAGATTCATCAATAGTTATTGTGAATAAGTAACTATCAGACTTATTGCACAATTACACCCATCTCACATGCTAGTAAAGTAATGCTCAAAATTCTCCAAGCCAGGCTTCAGCAATATGTGAACCGTGAACTTCCAGATGTTTAACCTGGTTTTAGAAAAGGCAGAGGAACAAGAGATCAAATTGCCAACATCTGCTGGATCATGGAAAAAGGAAGAGAGTTCCAGAAAAACATCTACTTCTGGTTTATTGACTATGCCAAAGCCTTTGATTGTGTGGATCACAATAAACTGTGGAAAATTCTGAAAGAGATGGGAATATCAGACCACCTGATCTGCCACTTGAGAAACCTGTATGCAGGTCAGGAAGCAACAGTTAGAACTGGACATGGAACAACAGACTGGTTCCAAATAGGAAAAGGAGTACGTCAAAGCTGTATATTGTCACCCTGCCTATTTAACTTATATGCAGAGTACATCATGAGAAATGCTGGGTGGAGGAAGCAGAAGCTGGAATCAAGATTGCAGGCAGAAATATCAATAACCTCAGTTATGCAGATGACACCACCCTTATGGCAGAAAGAGAAGAGGAACTCAAGAGCCTCTTGATGAAAGTGAAAGAGGAGATTGAAAAAGTTGGTTTAAAGCTCAACATTCAGAAAACTAAGATCATGGCATCCAGTCCCATCATTTCATAGCAAATAGATGGGGAAACAGGGAAACAGTGGCAGACTTTATTTTTCTGGGCTCCAAAATCACTGCAGATGGTGACTGCAGCCATGAAATTAAAAGACGCTTACTCCTTGGAAGGAAAGTTATGACCAAACTAGACAGCATATTAAAAAGCAGAGATTACTTTGCCAACAAAGGTCCGTCTAGTCAAGGTTATGGTTTTTCCAGTGGTCATGTATGGATGTGAGAGTTGGACTATAAAGAAGGTCGAGGGCCAAAGAATTGATGCTTTTGAACTGTGGTGTTGGAGAAGATTCCTGAGAGTCCCTTGGACTGCAAGGAGATTCAACCAGTCCATCCTAAAGGAGACCAGTCCTAGGTGTTCATTGGAAGGACTGATGTTGAAGCTGAAACTCCAATACTTTGGCTACCTCATGCAAAGAGCTGACTCATTTGAAAAGACCCTGATGCTGGGAAAGATTGAGGGCAGGAGGAGAAGGGGATGGCAGAGGATGAGATGGTTGGATGGCATCACCAACTCAATGGACATGGGTTTGGGTGGACTCTGGGAGTTGGTGATGGACAGGGAGGCCTGGCGTGCTGGGGTTCATGGGGTCGCAAAGAGTCAGACATGACTGAGCGACTGAACTGAACTGAACTGAACTGAACCACCAGACACACTGGCAAATGAACTACATCATACATTTTTTTCATGTAAAACTCACACCAACTCTGAGGCACATGCTATCATTAATCCCCTTTAATAGCTAACGAAACTGATTTGTACAGGGATTAAATAACTATGAGGGATGGCCCATGCATTCGCATTCCAGAGTCCATGCTCTTACTACTGTGTTGCCTCCATAGGAAAAGTGTTAGTCGCTCAGTTGTGTCCCACTCTTTGCGACCCTATGGACAGTAGCCTGCCAGGCTCTTCTGTCTATAGGATTTTTTGGACAAGAATACTAGAGTAGGTTGCCATTTCCTGCTCCAGGGGATTTTCCTGACCCAGGGATTGAACCCGGGTCTTCTGCACTGCAGACTGACTCTACCATCTGAACCATCAGGGAAGTCCTAGAGACAGAGTCTTAATTGGCTGTCATTATTTTTTTGATTGGAGCTTAACTGGCCAAGCATTCAGTATTGAATTCATTTACTGATACAATTTTATCTTAGATGCCCAACAGATGAATACAGGTCCTTTGGTGATCTGTCCTTACCCCAGCTTTCCAACTGTATCTTTCATTACACCCTTTCTTGCCTGTATCCACTGTCAGTATCATCTTCAAAGAGTTTCTTGCCTCTACAAGCTGCACACTTGTTATCTTATGTCTTTTTACATGAGGCTTCCTCTGCCTGAAATACTTTATTCAGTATGTCTACATACCCCTCAAGACCATAGTCTATTGTCATTTCCTCTGTGCAGTCTCCCTTGATTCCTTCAAGCAGAGTTAATAACTCTCTTCTCTATTTCCCAATAGCACTACGTAAATACCACAAATAGAGTCTTAGGGCAATCAGTGCAATTTTTCTGTCTTTATATATCTGTCTTTGTCACAGTTCTTTTTGATGGGCAGGGACTGAACCATCATCTCTGTATTCTTACTCTGTGCTATTGAATAGATTATTGCTTCTGTCCTTATAGAATAGATATACACAGACCTGTCAAATATGACCATGCAGATTTTTAGCTATAGAACTCCAGAGGGCACCGTTTATAAAAATTATAAATATGAGTGGCTCTTCTGGAGTCACGCAGGGTACCCCCTGAACAATTGAACACCACTGCCTAGTATCAACAATAAAATATTTAAAAAATATGAGTGCATATACCACAAATGGACTGAAAGTTGTAGCTCAGGACTACATATGAATAACTGAGATCAGAGTGACGGGGTTTTGACCGTTAGTCCAAACCTTCTGCCATTTGTAATCAGTTATATCCCAGTTTGAATAAAATGTTGGTACTATAAAGATGGTAGTCAGCTCATAACTGACCCAGGTCATATATCTTCTCTTGATATGTGTACTCAGTCGTTCAGCCATATCCATCTCTTTGAAACCACTTGGAATGTACCCACCAGCTTCCTCTTTCTATGGGATTTTTCAGGCAAGACTACTGGCGTGGGTTGCAATTTCCTCCTCCAGGGGATGTTATTGACCCAGGGATTGAACACGAGTCTCCTGAGTCTCCTACATTGCAGGAAGATTCTTTACTGTTGAGTCATTGTCATACTCATATCTAAATGAAATACGCTTCAGAAAAATCTTGGATTCTGTTTCTAATACTATGTCTAAATTTGTTCAAGCCTGGGCAGGTTAGTTTTATCATAAATAAATGGACACTTGACCCAGTCAAGAGATTAGATGCTGATGCTTGACACAGATTCCTAGTAGAGGAAGAGATATTCACAGATGCTATATTGCCAGGGTTGAGTTCTTTGGGCCTAGTGAGGTTATCTACTTACAGGAGTCCCTGGGCACAGTTGTAAGTGCAGAGGGATGAAGATTAGTCACACTTCAACAAGAAAAACATCAAACCCCAAGTAAGAGCAAATATCCTAAGCAAAGGAGAAGTCCATTCTAACAGTGTGCAATGTATACATAAAATTGGCTTTCCTGTCTTAACTTGGCTTAGACAGGCTGTCATCTTAAGTCCTGATGATCAGCAGGTTGTTCATTTTGCTGGAGTCCATTCCTAATGAAGGTTCTGTCTGTGGGGTGCCTTCTTGGAGCCTTTTAGACCCTACCAGGTCAGCTGAAGGGTTAATGATTGGTGGCTGCTTTTAATTTCCTCTGGTTTCCCTTTTGTTATCTTACTGCTTGCCATCTCTTAGATGCTTGTACTTGATGGATTCTGTGGAGATAAAGATAAGGGTAATTTCTTGCCTACGATGCTTTTCTTTTGATCTTTTGTGGTTTTATTCTTGCACTTTGGAGTGTGGCACTCCTACTGTGCAGCCAGATGTGCCCAGAGCCTACTTGAGATGCAGCCCTGAGCACACAGACCAGAGCAAGATTGTTCTGAGATGGCCAGGATCGTCTGTGTGCTGGACCCAGGTACAAGATGGGGAGGGCAGTCCGGGGGAGGGAGGGGGACTGGAAGTAGGAGTGGGGCTTAAGGCAGGAAGGCACTGCCTAACAGGAGGAGCAAGCGGGAGGCCCTGATGTGGAGGGATGGCCTGCTGCCTGCTCTACTTTCAGTGTTAAGAAACTAAGTAACGTATTTCAGGGACTTGAATACATTTTGTGTTGGTTACACAGAAAACAAATTGCAGCTACTGTATAAAACTCAACATTTGCCGCGCAAGGCTATAAATAATGGTAATTATGCTGCTCCTTCCCCAGCAACTTGCATGCTGACCCTGAGGAGGCCCCTGGAGCTAGCTTATTTGAACTAAAAATCCCCTTTAGACCTTTTCTTCTCTGGTCTCTCACATCTTTCCAGTGACTGATTATGAGATGAACAGTTGTATAGGCTGTGGTCATTTTGAAGTCGAGATAACATAATACAGTTGGGATCCTGTCGCCCACAGATTCAGTCACAACTGGTTTTGACCTACGGCTCCAAACATGTGAAAATATTCCACACCTACCCAGCCAGGACTTAAGAAATTTTTGGTTCAAAACATGTGTAATTAAATGAAGCAGCTAAGCAGTGGGGGCGGGGGGCATAGTTGACACAGTGAACAAGTGCCATCACCCAACCCAACCCCAGCTCTTTCCTGGGAAGTAATGTCTCAATTCCGTAGCCTTCTTCCCTAGGGTAGGCGTGCTCTCCACTTTTTGGCTGAATGCTCTCTTTCTCACAGATTTCATCTGAAGCAAATTCACTCAACTTTCCTTTTACGAATATTCTGTTATTTGCTTTGTACTCTAGGTCTTGTTTTATTTTTCTGGGAGGTGGGGACAGGGCCAGCTTCATAGGATGTCCCCTGTGCCTCCTTCAGAAGGGTCCAATGCTTGGTTTAATGCTTCATGGTTTAATGTCAACATCTTAAAATGCTTGACATTTTTTTTTAAAAAGGGACAAAACAAGTTATTTACCCAGTGCTGAAGGGGACATGTATTCCTCAACCCTATTCCACTTTGGAAGTGAAAGTGAAAGCGAGTCGCTCTGTGAAAGTGAAAGTCTGACTGTTTGCGAGCCAATGGACTGTATAGTCCATGGAATTCTCCAGGCCAGAATACTGGAGTGGAGCCTTTCCCTTCTCTAGGGGATCTTCCCAACCCAGGGATCGAACTGGGGTCTCCTGCATTGCAGGCAGATTCTTTACCAACTGAGCTATGAGGGAAGCCCCACTTTGGAAGGTGAACTCAAATTCACAGATCCCATAAGACATACTTTGTGCCAGGCGCCTTCAGTTCAGTTCAGTCGCTCAATCGTGTCCAACTCTTTGTGACCCCATGAATTGCAGCACGCCAGGCTTCCCTGTCCATCGCCAACTCCTGGAGTTCACTCAAACTCACATCCATTGAGTCAGTGATGCCATCCAGCCATCTCATCCTCTGTCGTCCCCTTCTCCTCCTGCCCACAATCCCTCCCAGCATCAGAGTCTTTTCCAATGAGTCAACTCTTTGCATGAGGTGGCCAAAGTACTGGAGTTTCAGCTTTAGCATCATTCCTTCCAAAGAAATCCCAGGGCTGATCTCCTTCAGAATGGACTGGTTGGATCTCCTTGCAGCCCAAGGGACTCTCAAGAGTCTTCTCCAACACCACAGTTCAAAAGCATCAATTCTTTGGCACTCAGCTTTCTTCACAGTCCAACTCTCACATCCATACATGACTACTGGAAAAACCATAGCCTTGACTAGACGGATCTTTGTTGGCAAAGTAATGTCTCTGCTTTTTAATATGTTATCTAGGTTGGTCATAATTTTCCTTCCATAATAGGTGTTTAATGGGTGTTTAATAGGTGTTTGGCACCCCACTCCAGTACTCCTGCCTGGAAAATCCCATGTACGGAGGAGCCTGGTAGGCTGCAGTCCATGGGGTCGCTGAGGGTCGGACACGACTGAACGACTTCACTTTCACTTTTCACTTTCATGCATTAGAGAAGGAAATGGCAACCCACTCCAGTGTTCTTGCCTGGAGAATCCCAGGGACGGGGGAGCCTGGTGGGCTGCCGTCTATGGGGTCACACAGAGTTGGACACAACTGAAGTGACTTAGGAGCAGCAGCAGGAATAGGTGTTTAGGGGCACGTTCTGCGTAGAAGTTAAGAATCCATATTCTGAAGACAAATGCTTAAGTTCAGCTGCCACCATTCAGATGCCACCATTTACTGACATTTACTAGCTCTATGGTCTTAAACAGATCACCTATTTGTTCCTATCTCATCAAGTTTTTGTGAGGATAAACTGAGTAAACACATATAAAAGTTGATACAACAACTTCTGATAACATAGTAAGTAAATGCTCTTTATCAGCTGCTATTATGACCATTATTACCATTATTGTTTGGAAATCTTTCTCTGTTGAATTTGATCCAGGTATTGAAAGGAAGCAATGTTCAGAAGGTTTCCTAAAGAAGTTACTCTGTGTCAGCAGGCTCCCAAGGACTTGGTCACTGAACTGAGAAAGCCTGTATATTTCCCAAAGAGCAAATGAGCAGCATGAGGTCATCACCTCTGAAAGTTCCCATTGGACCTAATTCAAGAAACTCTGCCAGCTCTCTCAGCTAGGCCTCCAGCACAGAGGGGGCTCATCTCCAATGGTGAAATTGTCTGTGTACTGGGAACAGCAGCCCAGAAGCCTGCAGCTGCCCCCTCCCTTGCCCTTCCTCTGGTCAGTCCCTGTGGGGAATTCATTATGGTTGGCCACAGACACTGCTCTTCTCTCCAAACTGGTGGTTAGGAGGCTCCAGAGAGGGCCACTCTGCTTTCTCCACACTGATTACTATGATCTCCAAGAAGCTCAGAGTCTAAAGCAGATTGTTTGGGGGCTGGTAAACCCACACAAGAGCCCAATGAGGAGTGGGGTCAGCAACTGTCACCACCTGTGTCAGATGGGGACATTCAGAGGTGAGAGGTTAAAGTCATCCTGGAAAGGGGCAGAAGTGAGACCCCAGGGCAGTTTCTGCTGATGAGTCTGTGTTAAGGCCAAGACCAAGTTCCAAAATCAGGAGCAAAGATTTTCCTGCCTGGGAAGCAAGAATTCCTATTCTAGCTATGGAATCATGAGGCTCTATATTTATGCTGACCCTTAATCCACTGACCTTTATGCTGACCTTTATCTACTCCTCTCCCAGACTCGCATTAATACCCCAACAGAGCTGCACCAGGGCAGGCATGTGTCTTTTTCCTTGTGATGACTTTCACTCGACTATGTAGCCAGCTCTGTACCCCATTCTTCTTTATATCTCCTTCATGTCATGTATCTCCTCCTTGGTTTCCATGGTAGTTGCTTGCTGACATTTCTCCTCGCCAATTAAGGCAGTCCACTTAGCTTTCAATAATTTAGAGAAGGTGATCACAGAAATCAATGTTTTGTAATAAAAGGGAAACACATTTATGAAGCCTAATTTACTCTAACAAGCTCATTTTTGTTTTAATGTTTTTAAATCTTGGTAATTCTATGAAATTGGAAGTCTTCGAGGAGAATGTAGCAAGGATAATTACACAGTACAGTTTGTTTCCCAGCCACAGTTTTATGGAGAAATCAGAAATGATGGGGTAAGGCACTGGAGCTCCTAGGACTTGCTAAAAAGTAAACGTACAGCAGTGGTGATACCAGAAATAATGGGGCACAGGAGGCTGAACAGAGTGAAAGAGTGCATTACATAGACACTGAGTCCAGCAGAAAGCATATACAGCGGAGGCATGTTACTTCTGTTATCCATTCATCCCACAGATATGCCCTGTTCAGTTCAGTCGCTCAGTTGTGTCCTACTCTTTGCAGCCAGGCTTCCCTGTTCATCTCCAACTCCCAGTTTAATCCAACTCACGTCCATTGAGTCAGTGATGCCATCCAACCATCTCATCCTCTGTTGTCCCTTTCTCCTTCCGCCTTCAATCTTTCCCAGCATCAGGGTCTTTTCAAATGAGTCAGTTCTTCCCATCAGGTGGCCAAAGTATTGGAGTTTTCAGCTTCAGCATCAGTTCTTCCCATGAATATTCAGGACTGATTTCCTTTAGGATGGACTGGTTGGATCTCCTTGCTGTTCAAGGGACTCTCAAGAGTCTTCTCCAACACCACAGTTCAAAAGCATCAATTCTTCAGTGCTCAGCTTTCTTTATAGTCCAACTTTCACATCCATATATGAGTACTAGAAAAACCATCACTTTGACTAGATGGAACACTTTTGGCAAAGTAATGTCTCTGATTTTTAAATGCTGTCTAGGCTGGTCATAACTTTTCTTCCAAAGAGCAAGCATCTTTTAATTTCAAGGCTATAGTCACCATCTGCAGTGATTTTGGATCCCCCAAAAATAAAGTCTCTCATTGTTTCCACTGTTTCCCCATCTATTTGCCATGAAATGATGGGACCAGATGCCATGATCTTAGTTTTCTGAATGTTGAGCTTTAAGCCAACTTTTTCACTCTCCTCTTTCACTTTCATCAAGAGGCTCTTTAGTTCTTCTTCACTTTCTGCCATAATGGTGGTGTCATCTGCATATCTGAGGTTATCGATATTTCTGCCTGCAATCTTGATTCCAGCTTGTGCTTCCTCCAGCCCAGCATTTTTCATGATGTACTCTGCATATAAGTTAAATAAACAGGGTGACAATATATAGCCTTGACGTACTCCTTTTCCTATTTGGAACCAGTCTATTGTTCTATGTCCAGTTCTAACTGTTGCTTCCTGACCTGCATACAGATTTCTCAAGAGGCAGGTCAGGTAGTCTGGTATTCCCATCTCTTTCAAAATGTTCCACACTTTATTGTGATCCACACAGTCAAAGGCTTTGGCACAGTCAATAAAGCAGAAATAGATGTTTTCCTGGAACTCTCTTGCTTTTTTTGATAGTCCAACAGGTGTTGGCAATCTGATCTCTGGTTCCTCTGCCTTTTCTAAAACCAGCTTGAACATCTGGAAGTTCATGGTTCATGTACTGTTGTAGCCTAGCTTAGAGAATTTTAAGCATTACTTTACTAGCATGTGAGATGAGTGCAGTTGTGTGGTAGTTTGAGCATTCTTTGGTGTTGCCTTTCTTTGGGATTGGAATGAAATGGATATGCCATGAGTGGCTAATAAATGACCACCACTGTGCTACACTCTGGGAGATACAGCAGGGAGCAGGCAGCCCAAGTCATTGCCCTCACAGAGTTGCCAGTCTAGCTGGGAGATAGTAGTTCTTACTAAAGTATGAATGGAAATGAGAAACAAGAGACTTTCTAGTTCAACCTTTCTATTTAATAAATGAGGAATTTTACCATGAGATAAGGATTTGCAGAAATCATTGTCATCACTGAGACACCCAGATCTTCTAATTTCTTGTTCTAATGCTGTTTACTCCTTTTGATGTAACTCAAGGAGTAAAGTTGCCCAAAACGTCTCCATCAGTGCCCGGCCATGGGGCATAAGCTTCCCACTCCTGGTGCTCCTTCCCAAGGGGATATGCAGATTTTGACTGAATGAAAGCATGGTGTTATCTGTAAGAGTGACTGGTCAAGTGATGCCACAGGAAAAAAAAAAAAAAAAAAGCTTAGCTGGCCAGCACAGCTAGATCCTGAAAATACAGAGTGGCCAGCCTGAAAGTTCTAGGCTCTGGGATGAAAGAGAGGAAGAAGGCAGAGAAGACCTTGAGAAGGTAAGGGGAGAGCAACTGGGGAAGGACCCAACTCTTTTGTTGCACAAGTAGTTACCAAGCTCCTAGGTTGCACAAATACTTTTA
This sequence comes from Bos mutus, assembly GCF_027580195.1. Classification (NCBI taxonomy): domain Eukaryota; kingdom Metazoa; phylum Chordata; class Mammalia; order Artiodactyla; family Bovidae; genus Bos; species Bos mutus. Next base: position 45,645,499 of record NC_091626.1, on the reverse strand, counting down.
CAGTGAATCCTCAAGACAATCCTGTGTGGTGAGTTTTGCCCATTTTTGCCCCAAAGGGCCTCCATTTGGCAAGAGGCAAAATTAATACCCAAATCCAGGTTCAGATCAGATCAGATCAGTTGCTCAGTCGTGTCTGACTCTTTGAGACCCCATGACCCGCAGCACGCCAGGCCTCCCTGTTCATCACCAACTCCCGGAGTTCACTCAGACTCACGTCCATCGAGTCAGTGATGCCATCCAGCCATCTCATCCTCTGTCGTCCCCTTCTCCTCCTGCCCCCAATCCTTCCCAGCATCAGAGTCTTTTCCAATGAGTCAACTCTTCACATGAGGTGGCCAAAGTACTGGAGTTTCAGCTTCAGCATCATTACTTCCAAAGAAATCCCAGGGCTGATCTCCTTCAGAATGGACCAGTTGGATCTCCTTGCAGCCCAAGGGACTCTCAAGAGTCTTCTCCAACACCACACTTCAAAAGCATCAATTCTTCGGTGCTCAGCCTTCTTCACAGTCCAACTCTCACATCCATACATGACCACAGGAAAAACCATAGCCTTGACTAGACGAACCTTTGTTGGCAAAGTAATGTCTCTGCTTTTGAATATGCTATCTAGGTTGGTCATAACTTTCCTTCCAAGGTGGCCAGTTTCAAACACATATGTGGACATACATTTCAAATATATGTCCACTCAAATATATATTCCACTCCAGCATCCTGATACAATTTTTCAGCTTCATACTTTTCTATGACCTAGTGCTGCATTAAAGTCTTACATTTTATTTTATGGTATTTTATATTTATTTATTTTTTAACTGCTCTCTACATGTAATTAAGGATCCATAAACACTTAAAGATCAGTGGAGGTAGTTGAATAGAATCTATTATGAACTGCCATTTGAGAAGAATAAAATATTCCTAAATTATTATTTTTTTTGTAAGCCTACATTTTCACAGGTCAGTTTTTTGTTGTTGTTGTGGATCATGTTTAAAGTCTTTATTGAATTTATAAGGCTTCCCAGATGGTGCTAGTGGTAAAAAATCTGTCTGCCAGTGCAGGAGATGTAAGAAACACAGGTTCCATCACTGGGCCGGGAAGATCCCCTGGAGTAGGAAATGGCAACCCACTCTAATATTATTGCCTGGATAATTGCATGAACACAGGAGCTGGCAGGCTACAGTCTATGAGGTTGCAAAGAGTTGGGCACAACTGAGCACGCACACATAAGACTGAACTTATTACAACAGTGCTTCTGTTCTATGTTTCTTATCTTTGTTTTCTTTTCTTTTTTTTATTTTTGGATGAGAGGCATGTAGGTTCGTAGCTTCTAGACCAGGAATTGAACCCCCTGCACTGGAAGGCAAAGTCCTAGCCCCTGGACCGCCAGGCAAGTCCCAAGATTGGACTTTGTTAAAATAGGATAACTTGCTCTTTACTGACAACGGGTAACTTTTCTTGCTTTATACCTGTAATCTAAGACAACACCATCCAATAAAACTTTCTGCAACAATCGATACGTTTCCAATGTGTGTTGTCCCAATATGGTAGCTGTTAGACATATATAACTAATGAGGACTTGAAATGTGGCTTGTATGACAGAGAAACAACTTTAAATGTTGCTTAATTTTAATTTAAAATATCCATCTGATGGCCTAACATATTGAACAGCACAGGTCTAGAAAGTTCTGTAAATGTAAGCTGCTCACAAAGATCTATATTTATCTGCTAAGCAAGCTCAGTGTGTACTGGGAGACTCTGAAGAATGCTGGCACTCTGATATGAAGACACAAATGTCAGAAGCAATCTAGGGTAATAGCTTCAGTAACATCCAGACATCATTAGTGGACTTAAGGATTCATTAAGTTTTAGAATCCCTTCACTGATGAGCAGGATGCACTTGTCTGATATGGCTGGTTGTGTCACATTATTTTACCGGCAGAATGAACATCCCAGAAAATTTATATCCTTGTTTAGAAAGCTAGGAAGGGAAAAAAAAAAAAACACCTCTCAGCCTGAAGGACCATGACTATGCCAAACACAGAGCACTTCTAAAATCCTCTTTGGGCCAAATCATACCAGGCAATGTCCATGAGTGTGAGCATAATCCATCATTGCTCTCTTTTTTTAGCCACATTAGAATCTACTTAAAGCTTTTGTTTTTTCCTTCCCCAGCTCTATTTGATCACCTCCAAACTGCACTAAGTCTCACAATATTCCTAGCAAATCTGTCAAAAAACAGAAGGAAATTTTAAAAAAGAACCAAGAATGAAAGCTATTATAACCTAACTAGAAATGTGATTATCATTTTTTTCTTTTACTCTTTTTGTATTTTCATTCTGTCAAGTGGTACTAATCCCTAGGAAGATATTTCTTTTAGTTGGCATAAACAAAGTATCTGAATTTTTATAACTCTCAGTGACTGAAGTATGTAATAAATATGTCTTCTAACTGCAAAGTATCTTCCTCTCAGAAGCTTAAGCAAAGAGATGGACGCGACTGAGCACACATGCTCTGTTCTGTTCTCTACCACTGTGCCAGGTGTCATGGGAGATACAGTTCTTCAAGAATGTCCCTCTCCAGGGAGGGGAAAAGATAAGCATCTGGCTTCCTAAGATCCAAAGAGAATACATGATAAATTCTATCTATAAAAGATATCATGGCAGACCAAATATTTGTTGTTGTTATTTAATTGCTAAGTTGTGTCTGACTCTTTGCAACCCCATGGACTGTAGCCTACCAGGCTCCTCTATCCATAGGATTTTCCAGGCTAGAATACTGTAGTGGGTTGCCATCTTCTTCTCCAGGGTATCTTCCTGAGTCAGGGCCTGAATCCACACCTCCTGCATTTGCAGACATTATTCTTTCCTACTGAGCCACCAGGGAAGCTCAGATCAAGTACAGTCAGAACTAAAACTGTTCTTAATATGAGATAGAAAATTCTCTCTTGTCTTCTCTCTGCTGTCTTCCCAGAGCTGTACATGTCAAAAGTGTTACGTCTCTACTCCCCAGCGATGGGCACCCTAAATTTATGTCTAAAACATGAAAATAATCTCATAAAATACTTTACTGCTCTCATGCATAAAGCAGCTGTAGCTATGATGCCCATCGAGGGCCCTGCTTCATGGAGTACATCTAGTGCTTCCCTGTGAGACTGATGGAATCCAGATCTCCACCCACATGGGTGTTGAAAGAGCCTCATTTGCACATTACCACTTCTGCCCAGGAAATAAATTAGAGCCAGGTGGTCCCCTATCCATTTCAGAAACCAGGAAAGTGGTTTAGATATATAGATATACATATAAAGATGACCCTTCACCAGATGACTCAGAAAGCTTTGGGGCAAGGCAGGAAATAAAGGAATAGGAAGCATATTTCCTATCATCCTAATTCATTCCTTTTCCTCCTTCCAAACTGACCATGATAAGTTCCCATTTTTCTATGGGGATCATCATGAGGAAGCAATTACAGTAAAAACTAAATCTATACACTGTCACTTTATTATTACTTTCAAAAAGATTTCTCTATGCATAAACTGGGGGTGAGGAGACCAAAGTTACTGTGCACATAAGGACAGATTATAAACCAAAAGGCCAAGAAATAAATGGTGATTATAAAATAACATTCATAACTATGGATCATGGTGATCATTCTCCATAGAAAAGTAACTACTAATCAACCAAGGCCACTAACATTATTTTGTTCAAAGATATGGGAAGGCACTCTTTCACATGTGGCCACACACTCTTTGGAGAGTCAAATGAAGAGTTTGGAAAACAGCATCATCTGCCTAGGGGGAAAACTCAGAGCCCTGGCACAGAATAAATTGTGGGACTCTGAAAAAATGGTTCTCTAAAAATTCCCGACTTTTACAGAAACATGGAGCTTCTTCTAAACTGAGTTTAAATATATTTAGTTAGTTTGCAATATATTAGTAAATCTTGTAATGATATGCTTTCCTAGTAAGGATAATTGTGGAGAGGATTCTCCACTAAAATCATCTTTTGTGTTGAATTAGTTGATGGCATTGCTAACATGTTTGAAGGGTGGAAAGGTGTTGGGTTCTGTCCCATATTATGATGTAAACACAGAAAATGGCTATGTACACATTTCTCAGGTTTCTCTGGTCTTCTCATTGGGTCTTGGTATTCTGGGGTTTAGAGTTTTTATTTGTTTTTGGTTTGGAGTGTTTTATCAAAATGTCATGCATAACCCCCATTTTATCTAAGCATTAAAATCTGTCCACAGTCTAATAGAAGGGATTTGAAGATTATCTGACCTTTTGGCATAATCAACATCTCTATGCCCCTACATGTCTATGAAAAGTTGAGGTTTGACCCTATTCTCATTCATAAATAGAATGAAATAAAATGGTTTGGGGCATGATTATACATGAGTAGTGGACTGAGAAGGGAGTTGGTTCTCCTAACGTACTCTGGGTCCTTCTGGAAGGATGGAAGAGCAAGTGGATGAAGGGGGAGATGAAAGAATAAATGGATGTGTGGACAGGCCTGACGGATGGATGAATTTCCTGATTAATAGATACCTCACCTATACATCTGAACTTGAATCTAAATAGAAACTTGGCTCAATTTTTCTTTATCCTTCTGTGAAATGAGAGATGAAGGCATGGTCCAGCTGTCACGTCCTATGATCACACTTCTGTAAAGATTTTCTGTCCCCTTCTCCCTCCTCACCTTCCCATAGTATGTAGCTTAGAGAACTGATCATTCAAATCTAGGCTCAGGAACTTCCCTGGTGGTCCAGTGATTGAGAATCTGCCTTCCAATGCAGGGGGCTTGGGTTCGATCCCTGGTTGGGGAAACAGGATTCCATGTGCTGCAGGGCAATGGAGCCTACTGGATGCAACCACGGAGCCTGCATGCCACAACTAAAGAGAAGCCCGAGCACTGCAGCAAAAGATCCTGCATGCTGCAACTAAGACCCAACACAACCCAAAATAAATAAATACATGTTCTTTAAAAAATTCAGGCTCAAATTTTCTTGATTTTCCCAGTATTAATGTGCTCTGAAATGTGTTTCTATGTGTCTTCTGAGGCATTGTTTTAAAGTGTTTATCGGATAATCATAAAGTCTTCAACACTGTTGAATTCTGTTCTCCTCAGTGGGCAGAGAAGGCAGTTCTATTTTGTCTTGAACTGGATAGAAACCTCCTAGGTACTTAATGACATTTGTTGGAGTCAATTTTTCTTCTACTTTAAGAACAATCCTCCTTAAGGGATTTAGGTCCATATTCTCTCGTTCCCATCTTCTTCCCTTTCTCTGCCTATCTCTCTCAAATGAACAATTAGAAGGGAGAGGAGAAAAGTAAAGGAACAGAGAGACCAAAGGAAGAGAACTTGGTACAATAGGAATAATCAACTAGGACTGAGGAGGCTGCCAACTCCCACTGTTTTCTCAGAATATCCCTCTGGGTTAGACTGTCCCCATTTGGAGCTCTGAAATTCAACAGTTTTCCTTCCTTCTCAGTGGTATCCAGAGTAGAATGTCGCTTTTGACTAAGAAATATCGTAAATAGAGACTTGGAAGAGCAATTGAACACAGCAAAATCCTGCCCCTAAAATTGTTTCTGTAATTATAATCTTTGCACTGGGAAAACGTGGCCCTCTAATTCACATGCCCTCCTAGTGCGGAGGTCTGATGCACACTGATCTGCAGTGTAAATCACAAGGAACTGCTGCTGGATTTAGGAGGCAGTTCTCTAACTACACTGTCAAGTGCATGGAGCCCTGCCCCCGCCCTCTTTCTCAGAGCTGATTTAAAAGCTATGTAAGTAGGTAAGCATGATCCTGACAGATAAAGTAAATGGAAAGGAAGGTAACAGGATATAATAAGACTAAGAAGCTACAGCAGATGTCTGTCCCTAAAAAGATGACAATGGTAAATGCATTCCTAAAAATTTCCTCTTTCACAGGCACATATACCCAATCTTTATTCTGACTGAATATCTAAACTGAATAATTTTCCACCTTTGCTCTTTGATTCCGGAATATTATCTATATAATAATATATAATCTCTCTTATTATAAGATATTATGATAAAAATATCTTCTCTCTCTTATCTAGAGTTAATTGACTAGCAGTTGGGTTTTTTGAATCATTCTTTCATCACTTGTCATCTATAACTGTAACTACATGCCCCATCTCTTCTGCTGCCGCTTCCCTCTCCAGCCCCTCAGTCTCTTATTCTTCCCTCTCTAATCCAAGCACCAAGAAAGACCTCTGAAGAGAAGAGAGTTTTAAAACTTGAAAATTTGGTACACAAAGTTACAGTCTGATATCTGAGAAGGAAAATCCTAAAGCCTTGTCATCTTTAATCACATACATTTAAATATTTCTTCCTGGCCTCTTAAATCTCCTCCTAAGTCAGTTTCAAATAATATGCAAAAAAATCTGATGAATTCATTGGAACAATTTTACAAATTCTTGAATGATTTTTTGTCCCCCATGGCTGGAACACACATTCTAGGCAGCTTAAAGCTGTTAAATAAGCCCACTTTTCACGTTTTTTTCCTTCCGGTACTTATGCTGCCAGCAATAGAGACACAATGTAAACTGCAAGGCCTTTTGCTGACCACAGAAGTCTCCTCTGTGCAGAATGGCAAGCAGCCACTTCGAACCATAACTATTATGTGCTTGTATCATTGTTGGCACCGGCCTGCTGATTCACCCCTACCCCCTCTTCACTGGAGGGGAGGCAAGCAAACTGAAAACTCACAGGGTAAAGGAAATATTCTCACTCAATGGTAAACCCCAAGTTGCCTTTCCTCCGCCAAACAACGGAGAACTCCTAATCTTAAATTTCAACCTCATAAAAGATCAGAAGGGACTCAGGGGAGGAAAGGGCTGGAGAACTGACCTGTGAGAACTGTTATTTGTGATTTGTAAAAATTAGACACAAAATATGAAATTAAAAACAAAGGGGTAAATGCTAATCAATTAAGTTTTGGGGAAAAAAAATAAAACAAAAAACTTTGTTTTCTTCATGTGAAGAACTAAAGGAACCGAAATACTTATCCTGGAAAAGAAAATTACAGGAAGGCTTGGGATGTGGGGACAAGGAAACCACAGTTGTCTCTGAATAACTGAACTACTGCAATTGGAAAGAAGGAATGGGTTCGATGTGTGTGGCCCTAATTAGAAGAACCAGGTCCAATGGGTGGCAGTTAAAGAAAACTTGATTTTGAGAATGATAAGAATATTAGACAGTAAGACCTATCTAATGATGGAATGAGGCAGCTTAGTGGAAGACGGGATGGAACTTAAAGCTTCTATGTCTATTCAAGAAACATCTGAATAAGCAGCAGCGAATTTGTCCGAAGTTAGTTTTTCCTGATATTGCAGAAGGAAATGGCAACTGAATTGAGTACTCTGGCCTGGAAAATCCCATTGACAGAGGAGTCTAGTGGGCTACATTCTATGGGGTTGCAAAGAGTCAGACATGACTGACCGACTAACGCTTTCTGATATGAATCTAATGGTATCATGGTGGGGAGGAGCACTGGACCAGGAGTCAGAAGTCCTTGCTTTGTCATTTAATGGTGAAATGATGCTGATAAAAATCAATGAACCCATCTGGACTTTTCTTTACCTTCTTTCCAATTTTCATAATGTCCTATTATAATTTTTTATACTTTTTTTTTTTTACTAGTTATTCACAAATTGATGAAGGGCTCTGTACTATGTAGACACAATTCAGGCATACTGTTGTGATGTACATTTCTCAGAATTTCCTTTCACCATACAGAATGCTGGAAAGTGCTACATACACCTCTAAACCAGAAGTGCTTGAGGATTTTGGTCAACCTCTGTTGCCTGAAATGGTACAGCTAAATTTGTTCAAGGAGAAGCTGTAAGTAATACAGAGGGGAAAAACATGGTATACCTAACTTGGATAAGACCTTACTCACTTTGTTGATGATACATTCTGCTATGTGTTATTCAAAGTAAAATAGAGAACCATGAAAAAGATTGAGGCTATATTCAGCTTTTGCAAGAAGCAAGATAAGGATTCAGTGAAGCACAGTAGCATTTTTTTCCCTAAGACTGAGAGCCACAGACTAGATATTGGTAAAGGCTCTGCCATGACTGTAAAGTCTCAGTCATTGCTTCATGCCCGTCCCTGACCTCTCACATTCATCTGATTCTTGGTACTCCTCTCCAACTCAGCATACACATCTGCATCAAACCATTCAGAAGCTATTTCATTCAGTTCAGTTCAGTCACTCAGTTATATCCAACTCTTTGCAACCCCATGGACTGCAGCATGACAGGCTTCCCTGTCCATCACCAACTCCTGGAGCTTACTCAAACTCATGTCCATTGAGTCACTGATGCCATCCAACCATCTCATCCCCTTCTCCTCCCACCTTCAATCTTTCCCAGCATTAGGGTCTTTTCCAATGAGTCAGTTCTTCACATCAAGTGGCCAAGGTATTGGAGTTTCAGCTTCAACATCAATTCTTCCAATGAATATTCAGGACTAGTTTCCTTTAGGATGAACTGGATGGATCTCCTTGCAGTCCAAGGGACTCTCAAGTGTCTTTTCCAACACCACAGTTCAAAAGCATCAAATCTTTGGCACTCAGCTTTCTTTATAGTCCAACTCTCACATCCATACATGACTACTGGAAAAACCATAGCTTTGACTAGACGGACCTTTGTTGGCAAAGTAATGTCTCTGCTTTTGAATATGCTGTCCAGGTTGGTCATAGCTTTTCTTCCAAGGAGCAAGTGTCTTTTAATTTCATGGCTATAGTCACCATGTGCAGTGAGTTTGGAGCCCCCCAAAATAAAGTCTCTCACTGTGTCCATTGTTTCCCCATTACAAAGACATTATAAAATAGTATCAGTTCAGTTCAGTTGCTCAGTCGTGTCCGACTCTTTGCGACCCTATGAATTGCAGCACACCAGGCATCCCTGTCCATCACCAACTCCCAGAGTTCACTCAAACTCACATCCAGCGAGTCAGTGATGCCATCCAGCCATCTCATCCTCTGTCGTCCCCTTCTCCTCCTGCCCCCAATCCCTCCCAGCATCAGAGTCTTTTCCATTGAGTCAACTCTTCGCGTGAGGTGGCCAAAGTACTGGAATTTCAGCTTTAGCATCAGTCCTTCCAAACACCCAGGACTGATCTTTAGAATGGACTGGTTGGATCTCCTTGCAGTCCAAGGAACTCTCAAGAGTCCTCTCCAACACCACAGTTCAAAAGCATCAATTCTTCAGCACTTAGCTTTCGTCACAGTGTATCAGCTCTCACATCCATACATGACTACTGGAAAAACCATATAGTTAAGTTTAAAGGAAGAGTATTTGTGAATCTATATTCTTTCTACCCTGGGAAAAGTAGGAGTTGGAATCACTAGAATCATGAGCAATACACCTCTGTGTTGAAAACTATTATGACATTCAATGAGGAAGGTGCATTGTTTACATCTTCTTTCTATTCTTAAATCACCAAAACGTATAGCCTCACAATGGGCTTTCTGAGAAAAGTACTAGCACATCAAAGACCATGGAAAGATGCCAAAACATTAAAAGTTACCTTAGAAACTGAAAGATTAAAAAAGAGAGCGAGAGTGAGTGCTTATCAGCGGAGATGATTTAAGAACTCCACAGACAAAGACCTAAATAATATTTTAAAGTCCGGTTCCTTGTGAAACCTATGTTTCAAAACCTTGAAATTCGTTCTAACTACTTATCTCAAGATATGTCCTTCATAATTGTCTGCACAGTCCTTGTCTCCATGTCAATGGCCTCCATAAAAATAGAAAAGATTCTGTGTGCAACAATCTTGACAACCTTATCCAATATTTTAAACAATAAAATTAGTACAAAAGTGGTTTCATTACTGTCTTCCAAAAAATGACAATTCACTTGTTTTTTTTTTTCTGACAAATATTTACTCCCAACCTTTTTAGGATATTGGCCTAGGAGCTATGGTGGACTCAAAGATGAAATTAGCATGTTCCCTGCGCGGGCTGTGAAATGTGCTGAGTCGCTCAGTCGTGTCTGACTCTTTGCAACCTCCTGAACTGTAGCCTGCCAGGGACCTCTGCCAATGGGATTTTCCAGGCAAGAATACTGGAGTGGGCTGCCATCTCCTTCTCCAGGGGATCTTACTGACACAGATCTAACCCACATCTCCTGCATCTCCTGTACTGGGAGGTGGATTCTTTACCAGTGAGGCACCTTGGAAGTCCCATAGTATGGTCATGTACTCAGAAATGTGATGCAGGCCTAAAGAAATCTAAAGCCTCTATTATAAAAACACAGAACTCTTTAGGAAGTATCAGTGTAATTTGCATCAAAAAATTCAGTGTCTTTTGTGAGGCCCTTGGGGTAATCTGAAAGGGTTGATCATAAAGATTTCTTTATGAACAGAATTGACAGAAAGTAGCATATATATATATATATATACACACACACACACACACACACACACATATGTAAGTATGTATGTATGAAATCCATTCTGAAGGAGATCAACCCTGGGATTTCTTTGGAAGGAATGATGCTAAAGCTGAAACTCCAGTACTTTGGCCACCTCATGCGAAGAGTTGACTCATTGGAAAAGACTCTGATGTTGGGAGGGATTGGGGGCAAGAGGAGAAGGGGACGACAGAGGATGAGATGGCTGGATGGCATCACTGACTCGACTGACATGAGTCTGAGTGAACTCCGGGAGTTGGTGATGGACAGGGAGGCCTGGCATGCTGCGATTCATGGGGTCGCAAAGAGTCGGACACGACTGAGCGACTGATCTGATCTGATCTGATGTATGAAATCAGTATATATACATATATATGGGCTTCCCAGGTGGTGCTAGTGGTAAAGAAACCACCTGCCAATTCAGGAGACATAAGAAATGCAGGTTCAATCCTTGGGTCGGGAAGATGCCCTGGAGAAGGAAATGGCAACCCATTCCAGTATTCTTGCCTGGAAAATTCCATGGACAGAGGAGTTTAGTGGGCTACTGTCTATGGGGTTGCAAAGAGTCGGACACAACTGAAGCAACTTAGTGTGTAATATATATATATAAACTTTCAAAAGAAAATAAAGCAGCAAATCATAATAGTACTTCTCACAACACTCTTCAGCTGTGTCATTATTTGGCCATGTAGACCTTTGTATGGAGGATTACTAGTCAGAGATATTGATGTCCCAGTATCCAAACAATATACATCCAACCATTATTTCATGAAAATTCAATCAGCCTCATTATGTTTACATGATGTTAACTATGTATAGGTGGGAAGTAATCAGAATAAATCCTCCTAGGTGACTGGATCATTGTAGTACAATATATCCAATACTGGAAATATACTTAATGTTCAGGAAGTTTTATAGGACATACTGTTCAATTATACCCTTAAGAACATAAGTTTAAAAATCAATCAATAGGCTTTCATCCTCATCTTTTTTGATTTTTTTTTTTAAGCTCATGAATGAACAGGAGATAGCTGAAGAAACCAGCTGAAGCTGGAGATAGTGTAGAAAGTAGAAAGTGTTGATCGCTCAGTCGTGTCTGACTCTCTGCGATCCCATGGTCTGTCCATGGAATTCTCTAGGCAAGAATACTGGAGTGGGTTACCATTCCTTTCTCCAGGGGATCTTCCCAACCCAGGGATCAAACCAAGGTTTCCTGCACTGCAGGCAGATTCTTTACCATTTTAGCTACCAGGAAAGCCCCTAGCTGAAAGAAGTTTAAAATAACTCTTTTTAGCATTCATTGTTTAAAAGAAAGAAAGTGAAGTTGCTCAGTCATGTCTGACTCTTTGCAACCCCATGGACTGTAGCCTACCATGCTCTTCCGTCCATTGAATTTTCCAGGCAAGAATACTGGAGTGGGTTGCCATTTCCTTCTCCAGGGGATCTTCCCGACCCAGGGATCGAACCTGGGTCTTCCTCATTGCAGGCAGACGCTTTACCATTTGAGCCACCAGGTAAGCCCCTAGTTTCACTGTGAAACTGCAGTGAATTTAGGATGACTGAGATAAATCAGAAGGTTCTTCACTCTCAGAAGGTGAAGTCCCCACCTGCTACTTCATAAGTCAGAGCTACATTCCATCACTTGCTCTCTGAATCAGTCTCAGGACATGATGTTGGAAATAGCAGTGTTTATTCAAGGTTACTACTCTCTTGAGCTTCTAAAACAGAGTAGTAAAGATAAGGTAGCCTGTTAAAGACAAAAATGTTATTAGTCTTCAGATAAGATAGCTTATCTTCAACACCCTCTCCTACTTCAGTTATTGAGGCTCTGTAAATTTAGTGACAATCAAAATGAGGAAACTCAGTAAGTTATCTCTCTGCATGATCTAAATATAAATAAATAGGAAATGTTATTCAGTTTTCTATTAATTATTAAAATATCATTAATATTATCTATTTTCATTAATATTCACTTTTAGTCAAGTATAATCTTTCACTTCAGTGGGAAACAGATATCCAAACTGCATGTTTGTGAACATTACACAGTGACTGTGAAAGTTTAAAGACATTTATTCATTCAATCAGGCAACTGTCCTTGTTTATTTTCAAATAGACTAGATAATGGATTTAAAATCCTGTTTTAATTTTATTCTTTCAGAACATGTCATTTCTTTTGCACAAAGCTATATTTTCCACTTTATTTTGATGACAGTTAAACATAGTACTTTCCTCTCTCAAGAAATCTTCCATGTCAGAGCTATAAAAGGATATATGAAAGGTTCTGAATTTTTCAGTTGTTCACCAAATAGGCTTGGCCCACCCTTACTTTTGTGTGAAACACTGAGTTGAGTCATGTTTAAAATACCAAGAAAAATCAAACGTAATTTTAGCCCTCAAGGAACAATAACTATAGTAATTCAGGTCATAGGTAATTACATAACAAAGTAAAAAGTGATAAGTTACAAGCAAAAGGAGGTACAGCCAGGAAGCGCAGTCTTACCTATTGGCTAAGAATAAGGTCTGTGAATTAAGATTCCAGATATAAAAGCATCCATTTGATTTTGAATTAATTATTGTGCCAGCTCTAGGAATCTTCCTAAGTGAATTAGGAATAATAATAGCACTTGCATTATGGGGTTGTTTTGTGGACTGTATGAGGTAATGTGCACAAGGAATTTTTCATATTATAGAACAAGGTTTAATAGTTATTGTTACTATTGTTGCTTTGTTCTTATTGGTAGAGTAGAAAAGATAGTATCACAAAATGAGATCAAACTGATATTTAATATATGAGATATTTTATAGATGAGAGAGTGATCATGTCCAATGTATGAATCAGGAAGCTCCTCAAAGAATTTTGAAATTTGAGTTAAAACATTAAAGAGAGATAAGATATAAATACATGGAAATGGGGGTGGGGGTCATTTTCTTTATAAGGAAGAGGAGATATAGAGAGGTAGAACCAAGAAAGCATCAGGTACTGGTGAGGAATAAGAGGCTGCTCAGCTTGACATTTGGGCAGGGTACGTGAAGAGAGAGGTCAAGGTGTACCGATATATCCATGGAACACAGGAATCTGATGGTGATTTTCTAGAAAATGTACAATAGTTCAGGAGTTTTGATGATGGATGTTATCATATAACCAAAACAGCATTAAGTCATATACGTGATAAGGTTCCACCTTCACTTGGGACAGAAAACATTATAAACAGAATGGTTTGATAAGCTAAAGAAGCCACTCATGATCCCATTCTCTTAAAATTTATATTTAAACTAAAGTTCAAACTGTCTGAATCAGCAACAGCTACCCTAAGCTCAACAGCAATAACTAAAACAGCTACAGTTCTATTAAATATTAGTTGTCCAATCATTTTAGGTATTTTACTAAAAATGCAAGTACAGATGAACCAATTTTTGCATTAGAAATATGAATTTCATCTCCTTTCCCATCCGCCAAATTTCTGTGAAAGTGATATAATAAAGCAAACATCAAAAGTTATATTTAAGTAGAAGGGCCAGGTCTGACTGTGGAGACTGGTGGTAATGACAGAATGGTCTGTGGTTTGCTGCTATCGCTAGAGGCCATGTGAAAATAAACCCTTGCTAACAGAATATCTCGAGTATCAAATCCCAAAAACACACAAATGTTTGACCCTATATTCAGCATTACTGTTTGCAATTCAGTTTTCCAAATTTGTTTTCCAACATTTATTTCAGTTCAGTCAATTCAGTCGCTCAGTCGTGTCCAACTCTTTGCAATCCCATGAATCGAAGCACCCCAGGCCTCCCTGTCCATCACCAACTCCTGGAGTTCATCGAAACTCATGTGCATCGAGTCGGTGATGCCATCCAGCCATCTCATCCTCTGTCGTCCCCTTCTCCTCCTGTCCCCAGTCCCTCCCAGCATCAGCGTCTTTTCCAATGAGTCAACTCTTTGCATGAGGTGGCCAAAGTATTGGAGTTTCAGCCTTAGCATCAGTCCTTCCAATGAACACCTAGGACTGGTCTCCTTTAGAATGGACTGGTTGGATCTCCTTGCAGTCCAAGGGACTCGCAAGAATCTTCTCTAGCACCACAGTTCAAAAGCATTAAATTCTGTGCTCAGCTTTCTTCACAGTCCAACTCTCACATCCATACATGACCACTGGAAAAACCGTAGCCTTGACTAGATGGACCTTTGTTGGCAAAGTAATATCTCTGCTTTCAATATGTTATCTAGGTTGGTCATAACTTTCCTTCCAAGGAGTAAGCGTCTTAATTTCATGGCTTCAGTCATCATCTGCAGTGATTTTGGAGCCCCCCAAAATAAAGTCTGACACTGTTTCCACTGTTTCCCCATCTAGTTCCCATGAAGTGATGGGACCAGATGCCGTGATCTTAGTTTTCTGAACATTTATTTAGTAGCTGCTATACGATGACATATGTAAAGTGGGGCTTCCCTGGTGGCTCAGTAGGTAAAGAATCCATCTGCCAATGTAGGAGATGCAAGCCTGATCCCTGGAGAAGAAAACAGCAACCACTCCAGTATTCTTGCCTGGGAAATTCCATGGACAGAGGAGCCTAGCAGGCTACAGTTCCTGGGGTCGCAAAACAGTCAGACACAACTTAGCAACTATATAACAACAATATGTAAAATACAGGGTTGGTATATATACTGCTGCTGCTGCTGCTGCTGCTAAGTCGCTTCAGTCGTGTCCGACTCTGTGCAACCCCATAGACGGCTGCCGTCCCTGGGATTCTCCAGGCAAGAACACTGGAGTGGGTTGCCATTTTCTCCTCCAATGCATGAAAGTGAAAAGTGAAAGTGAAGTCGCTCAGTTGTGTCGGACTCTTAGCGACCCCATGGACTGCAGCCTACCAGGCTCCATGGGATTTTCCAGGCAAGAGTACTGGAGTGGTATATATAAGCCCCTATTTATTAGCTGAGTTTCTCCCCCACTGAATGCCCCAGTTTAGGAGTTCAGAGCAGGTTTTACAAGAGTGTGTGTGTGTGTGTGTGTGTGTGTGTGTGTGTGCGTGTGTTCGTTGCTTAGTCTTGTCTGACTCTTTGCAAACCCATAGACTGTAGCCCACCAGGCCCCTTTGTCCACAGGATTCTCCAGGCAAGAACACTAGATTGGGTTGCCATTTCCTTCTCCATTTACAAGAATAAACAGTTTGTTAAAAGCCTACTAATCTCCAATTGTTGTTTTTATATTCATTCTATGAAATTCTACAATTTTTTAGATCAAGATCAGTGAAATTAGAAGCTTGATTTGTGATAAAGGGACATGACTGGTTTATCATGAAAACATACTTATGTGATCACACACAGACACACACACATACACACACACACAAACACATTTCCTCAGTGGTGTTGGAGAAATAAAATGCTCTTTATTGTACTGACTTCTGAAATGAGTAAACTGCTCTGAAGCTGATGTGAAATCATTCTCCAATAATAGACCCTACTTTGTTAATTTTTTGTTGTATTGTTATTGTGCACTACACAGTAATGGTATGAACCCTTCAAGGGTTATTTCATCTTCCATGGATGAGGAGTTTATCTCCATGGAGCAATAACCAAGATCAAGCCAGTCTTTTATCCTTGAATGTATTCAATAACATTAGCATTGAGACCAAATTTCAGTTTACTCCAGGCAGTTACCAAAATCTGTTTTTATATTAGTCCTTATCTCTAGATTCATATTTTTTATAATGATCTCAATTCCACTTTCTAGCATCTTTTGGTACTAGCAATGCCTGCTTAAATGCAGTTAAAATTCATTATAACACTTTATTTATACTAGAGACCCACACAATATTTTCTATGAAAATAGAATTCACATTTTAAAACAAACAGAAAAAGACCCTTCAAGCAGCAGAACCACTTGATAATATTCCCTGTCTTTACATTCAAAACATCTTGGCATATTGATAAGGTGATGAGGCTTGATCCTGCAAATGCTTCTTCTCTGGGCTTAACCAGATGCACCAACATGCCCGGTGGAGTCATGAACAGTGAGCAAATAAACAAAGCGCCTCTGCCTCATGGAGATGTTACTCTGCACCTGCAAAATCTCAAATAACGTCCTTTGATGAAGAAATCAAATCAAATCCACAAAAACTGCCTTCTGCTTTTCTAAAGAAAGTTATCAACATGCCTAGCAGTATTGCTCCTAAGGAATATGACTCTTTTCTGTGTGGAAGAAGTGGGCTTAGATCAATGACTGTGGGCTGAACCACTCTGCGTTTATACAGTGGAGAGAAAAACAGAGAAACCGAGGTCCTTCCTCCGGGATCTGCTGTGGCATTTGTGGAGGATGGACCTCAGTAGATTCTGTCATTAGATCCCATCCCATATCCCTGAAGCACAGATCCACAGGGTCGGTACAGCACCTGCTTGGCTAAGAACAAGGCCAGTCACACGGTTTCTCATTTCTGTTATTTTATTGTTTCTTCCATCACAAATGCCTCTCCCATTCTCTACTGAACAGCTCTCATTCTCTCTTCAAGATACTACCTAAACATCACCTCTGAAAGGTATTCCCTGAGTCCTCCTGTAGAATTAGTTACTGGTGGTAGGGCTTACCAGGTGGCGCTAGGAGTAAAGAACCTGCCTGCCAATGCAGGAGACATAAGAGACGTGGGTTGGATCCCTGGGTTGGGAAGATTCCCCGGAGGAGGGCATGGGAACCCACTTCAGTATTCTTGCCTGGAGAATCCTATGGACAGAGGAGCCTGGCAGGCTACAGTCCACAGGGTTGTAAAGAGTCAGACGTCTGAAGCGACTTAGCATGCATGCATGGTATGGTATAGCAGGAAACAATTGTGTGTGTGTGTGTGTGTGTGTGTATGCACATGCTGGAATTAAGAAGGCCTGGGTTTGAATACTAGCTTAGGCAATGACCAGCTGCACGATCTTGGGCACATTATTTAAAACGCAACAATTCTGTTTCCTTACCTATAAACTTTTCTCATAGATTTTTTGAGATTTGAGATTATATATTGTTTTCCTGGTGGCTCAGACGGTAAAGCGTCTGCCTGCAGTGAGGGAGACCCGGGTTCGATCCCTGGGTTGGGAAGATCCCCTGGAGAAGGAAATGGCAACCCACTCCAGTACTCTTGTCTGGAAAATTCCATGGACTGAAGAGCCTGGTAGGCTACAGTCCATGGGGTTGCAAAGAGTCGGACACGACTGAGCGACTTCACGTATTGTTATTGACTGAATGTTTGTGTCCCTCCAAAAACTTCGTATGTTGAAACATTAACCTTCAAAGTGATGGTATTTAGAGGGGAGGACTCTGGGAGTTGATTAGGTGGGGCCCTCATGAATGAGATTAGTGCCTTTATAGGAAGAGACCACAACGGAAGTAGTGATAGCCTGTATGTATAGTCCTCATGTGTACAGTGCTATTCTATGTGTTTTTATATACTGTCATTAATCCTCACACCAACTCTATGACGAAGCCCCAATGTCTCTGTCCTTCTCCGTTTACACAAGAGGAAATAGACAAATACAGACATTAGATAATTTTTCCAAAGTCACGTTGCAAATAACCAACACAGGTTCTATTTAAACCCAGGCATGGTGTGTAATAGGTATTTGTTAAATGAAGTAAAGGAAGAGGAAGTAAAAAAGTGGCCGTACATATATTATTTTAGCTTTATATCTAAATAGGTATGTTAGGCATGTTAAGATGCAAAATTTGAAATTATTTCAATTAGATTATTGAACTACACTTTTAAAAATAGATTTTAATGGAATAGAAGAAGGGCAAAAGCCAGGGACTGCCTCAAAACAGAGTATCTAGATATTTACGCAGCAAGATGGAAAAACCTCAGAAACTCTCCTGTCCTAAAGTATTTTCCCCATATATTTCTAATTTCTACCATAGGGACACAGCTGAATTTCTGGAAATAATATACCAAGTCCATGAGATTTCCCCAGGCAAGAAATGCTGGAATGGGTTGCCACTTCCTTCTCCAGGGGATCCTCCTGATCCAGGGATTGAACCTGTGTCTCCTGCATTGGCAGGCAGATTCTTCCCAGGTGGGTGCCACCTGGGAAGCCTAAGTTGATTGACACTGAAATATTAATGATTTATTATGCAGGGAATGTTTGACTATTGGTTTTTCAAGGTGAAGGAGAAAAGAGATTATGAAGGGAGTGAAAGAACATAAATAGAATATATCTCTTATCCAGTTTATTTAAATGGCATGCATTCATTCTTTGGGGAAAAGGAGCAGATTCTTGGACTGTAGCCTGCCAGGCTCCTCTGTCCATGGGATTCTCCAGGCAAGAATACTGGAGTGGGTTGCCGTTATACCTTCTCCAGGGGATCTTCATAACCCAGGGATAGAATTTGTATCTGTTATGTCTCCTGCATTGGCAGGTGGGTTCTTTACCAATAGTGCCACCTGGGAAGCCCTAAAATCTGGCCTGCATTCATTCTTTTGGACAAAGGAGCAGATTCTCACTAGGTTAATAGAAGAAAACATACAGCAAAACACTGTTACTTTGGACATTCATTATTAGCAATGGATTTTCAAGTATCTCCAGTTAGTTCCAGCCACCTAGTGCCTGTAGTGTGATTAGGGATGCCCAGCAGGTCATAGTAACAAGAACTAGTCTGAAAAGACCAGAAACTCTTATCAATGTTCTCAGTTGTTACTTGGAGGAAAATAGCTATGTACTTTCTGTCAGAAGAGTCTGCTCCATTTAATTTTCAGCATTGGCTGTGAATAGGTCTTCATTCATTGGAAGAAATGCCAACTATGTTGGGTTGGGTTTTAACTTATGTTTTCATTTTTACCAATTACTCAAAAATTGTCCCTGACATTCCAAGGTAAGTCAGATTTCTGTTAAGAAATATGTTCAAAAATAAACGAAGAAAAAAAAAAGAAAAAGAAATACGCTTCAACGGAATCACAAAAGCTATGGTAGGAGTACAAGTTGTCATCATTTATGCAAATACCAGTTCTGCTAGAGTTGAGTGGGATTCTGCTAGAGTTGGGTGGGACAGTATTAACTTTTTTTTTAATGCAGAAAGAAAAAGAAACCCCCCCCAAAAATCACTTAAGACAGAAACCTGGCACCATTCCTAGATGAGAAGATTGTACTTTTAAAACTCTTTTTTTAAAATATAAAAATAGAGAAAGAGATTAGCAAATCTTTTATTCAACTCTTACTATGTCACCACAGAATATCACTATAATTATTCTGTTTCTAAGTTTGAATTGCCTTTATTTGATTTTTATTTAAAATCATAAAACTCTTCTCCCTTATACTTTGTGTTATCATCTGGTGGTTGAACTTCCAGTCACCTCAATCCTTTCAAACACAGCTACAACCTGGAGGCAAAATGACAGTCATGGAAGAAGTTTTAGGGATCAAATTTAAGCTCCTTGTTTTCCCTATGCAGTCCAGGGATATTAAAAGATTTCTCAGACACACGAACAAATGAAGGCAAGGTGACACAGGGCAACAAGTGAAGGCAAGGTGACACAGGGCAACAACCTTGGTCTGCTGACACTACTCCACTGCCTTCCAAAACTGCTTTCTGCCTTTGAAAGGAATGCCTGAGTAACACGAAAAGCTAGTCTTCTGGGGGCCCTTTACTTACTAGGAGAGACGGACACGCCTGCCAATAGAGTTCACTGTTGGAATATGGCTTAGCAAAACTGAAACTACTAAACTAAGTCTTTGTCTCATCCTTCCTTTGAGATACAGAGAGCAACAGTTTCCTGATGGTGGTATATACATTGTGAACCAACATTTTATAAGGATTGTATAATATTTTTAAAACTGTATGAGGTATAATCAATGTAATAAAATGTCCATATGTTAAGATATATATTTAGACACACAGATTTGTATTCTGTTACAATAGATAAGCTCACACTTTCTAAAAGTCTGTTAAAAGTAATCATACAATATAATTTTTGGGGATATGGCTTCTTTAACTCAGCTTTATTACTTTGAGATTCATCCATGTTGCAGCACATATCAACAGTGCATTTTTTAATAATGGCAGTGTAGTTCTCCATCGTATTGTTGTACAATGTTTGTTTAACTATTCACTTTTTGACGGACATTTGTTTGGGTCATTTCCAGTTTGGGGCCATGAGAAATAAATGTAAATAAATTGTACATATATGAACATTCATGTGCAGTTCTTTATATGAACACATGGTATCGTTTCTCTTTGGTGAGTATCTCGGTGTCGAATGACTGTTTATTTAGTTAGCTTTTTAAGAAAATGACAAATTATTTTCTCAAATGGTTGTACCATTTTACAGTCCCACAAGGAGAATATGAAAGTTCCAATTATCTAAATCCTTGACATAGCGTGGTCAGTCTTTTAATTTCACATCCCAAAAGATGTGTAGTAATATCTCACTTTGATTTTAATTTGTATTTCTCTAATGACTAGTGATGTTGAACATCTTTTATGTGTTTATTTGTCAACTTGTATATCTACTTTGATGAAGTGTCTGTTCAAATCTTTAGTCCAATTTTTAATTGAGTTGTTTGTTATCTTACTACTGATTTTGAGAGTTCTTTTAAGTCCTGGATTTATGCTCTTTATCAGATAGATGACTGATCTGTGTCTTGTCTTTTCAATCCCTTAGCACTGTCTGCTGAAGACGCAAAGTTTTAATTTTGATAAAATCCATTTTATCAGTATTTTCTTTTATGGATTATGCTTTTGGTTTCATACCTAAGAAATCATTGCCTGACACAAGGAAACAAAGGTTTTCTCTTCTGTTTTGTCTTCTTCTTGAAGTTTTATAGTTTTGAGTTTTACATTTAGGCCTGTGATCCAAAAATCAACTTAATTTTTTTGTATATTGCTTACTAGTACTTTTTAATGTATAGCATGAAGTATTGCGGGGAGCTGGCGGGAGGTACTCCGCCCATGGCAAAGGTCATGAGGAAGGAGGCTCAACATACGCAAAGGCGGGATCGAGCCTCAGGAGTCCCCCTGGAAATCCTCGAGCATCTACCCCCATAACCAGAGCCTGCCTACTTTACTACTTTGTGCTCTCACCTACACCTCTGACTTTACAGGGGGCTGTCCCCCACCACCTCTTTCAGAGAAGGAGTTAACTTAGAGCTCCAGTTAATAATAATTCCTGGGCGTGATAGGAGTGTTTCAACCTACAAACTCCTCTGAAGGTTCTCTAGCCTGCCTGACAGGCTTGTCCGGCCACATGTGATTGCTCACA
The DNA here is from genome assembly GCF_027580195.1 of Bos mutus. NCBI lineage: Eukaryota > Metazoa > Chordata > Mammalia > Artiodactyla > Bovidae > Bos > Bos mutus. Next base: position 45,623,841 of record NC_091626.1, on the reverse strand, counting down.
GCCTCCCAACCGTGAGAGGCACGAGATGCTTTAAACCTTCTAAAAACAGGTTCCTTAGAAAAGTTAGAAAACCATTAGTTTAAGTATAGTGGGCTGATTAGAAATTGTTTGATGAAGGGTTTTTCATTTGTTGAGCCAATGTTTGTTGCTGAGTCTCCACATCCCCTGCCCTTACACACATTAATGAATATATAGAAGAAATAAGTATTAACCTTTGATATTAATCATGTTAGACCTTAGGCTAAGTAAATTCTTTCCTTAATTAAAACCCACTACACCCTTACCCTATAGGAATGTAACTTTATCTGGTACCTTTGGAAGGTGGAGTCTGTTTTAAGAATAATCACCCCTGGAGAAATAAGTGTCCTGGTTGACTGACTGCTGTCACAAGGAGAGGGTCATAAATTGTCAGCAGGCCCCCTGGCCAGAAGATGATGTAACACCCCTAAGACCTCTGTATACATTTGTATGAAGCACCTGACTTTGATAAAAGTCAGGACTGCTGACCCCGTGTGACTTTTGCATAAGATCTCAGTGTATAACAGTAGACCATGGAAAATAAAGAATTGGGATCAGTTCCTCGAAAGACTGGTCTCCCCATATCTCCTCTCTCTCAAACTCTGGCTGAGTCTCCATCTGGAGCGCGGAACCCGCCATGCTTACTAATTATGCCTGGGCTTCTAAGATCCGACCGGGGAGGCCTCAGTGTCTCCTCTCCTTCGGGAGAAAGGAAGGACGCCTGCGGCCTATGTAAGTGGTGCAAACTTCTTGTCTTGAAGTTTTATTGGTCTCCCGCGTAAACCAAGCTACTCAGCCTCTTTTCTCCACTGAATTTTCCTACTGAGCTATCCTCCTTCTATTACTCTTTATATCTCTAATTAATATCTAATTGAAGCTATTGTATCCTGATCCTCGCTGATGCCATCCCTGCTTCGAACTCCCTGGATCAGCCGGGGCTGGACCCCGGCAAAGTATGGATCAAAGTTGTTTTATTTTTGTTTTCATATGGCTATCTGTTAGTTCCAGCATCACTTGTTTAATACTTTCTCTGCAGAAATGCACCTGATCCTGTGTTGTAAATCAACTGTCTATATATGAGTTGATCTATTTCTGCATTCTTTATTCTATTCCATTGATCTGTCTACCTTTACTTCAATACCATACTGTCTTGATTACTGCAGGCTTATAACTCTTACAATCTGTAGTGTCAGTCCTCCAAGTTTATCCTTTTCAAAGTCACTTTGGAATTTTAAGTCATTTGTATTTCCATATGTATTTTAGAATGAGTTTTCAATTTTGACAAAAATCCCTGCTATAATTTGATTTGGAATTGTGTTTTATCCATAGACCCATAAGAGGAGAATTGACATCCTAACAATATCAAGTTTTCCAACTCATAAACACAGTATATGGATGCACTTATTTAGATATTCTTTAATTTTTTAAATAATGTTTTATAGTTTTTAATGTATAGATCATACATATCTTTTTTGCATATTTACTAAGTAGCTCATATTTTTGTTTCTAAATGGCTTTGATTTTTTATTTTAATTAACAAAAATTCATTGCAAATCCATAACACTATTGATCTTACATGTTATATAATCTTGCTGAACTCACTTCTTAAATAGTTCCCCCCCACCCCTTCGGTAGATATCACTAGATTTTCAAGGGCTTCAACAATAGCTCAGTTGGTAAAGAATCCACCAGTAATGCAGGAGACCCTGGTTCGATTCCCAGAGGGTTGAGAAGATCTGCTGGAGAAGGGACAGGCTACCCACTCCAGTATTCTTGGGCTTCCCCTGCGGCTCAGCTGATAAAGAATTTGCTGCAATGTGGGAGACCTGGGATGGATCTCTGGGTTGGGAAGATCCCCTGGAGAAGGGAAAGGCTACCCACTCTAGTATTCTGGCCTGAAGAATTCCATGGACTGAATACCCCATGGGGTCACAAAGAGTTGGACACAACTGAGTGACTTCACTAGATTTTCTATATAGACATTCATGTTGCCTGCAATTAAAAGAGCTTTAGTTCTTTTCTCCTACTTAGATGACATTTTCTTTTCTTGCCATACTATGCCACCTAGAATTTCCAGTACAATGGAATTCCAGCACTGATGAGTAATTAACTGAATTAATTACTGATTAATTTATCAAGGGGGACACTCTGCAGATCTCTGGCATTCTCCGTTCTATTCTCTCTTCTCAGGATTTCTTGCCCTAGGAACTCTAGACACTTTGAGCTTCATATTCTCAACTCAGGGAGTATATCAGGCTCCTCCTTGATTTCCCCTCCTTGTGCTGTGGCCAGAAAACTCTCCAAAGAGAGTAAGTTGGGGCAATCATAGATCCAATTTGGCTTTTTCTCTTTCAGGAATCACTGTCCTTCCTTGCCTGACATACAGTGTCTTGAAAACTGTTATTACATACATTTTGTCCATTTTATTGGTTGCTTCAGACAGGACTATAAACCTACTCTTTTTTACTTCATCTTGGCTAGAAATAGAAGTCCTTATATATTTGTTTTAATGTACACTAAAACATAACTGACAATTACACTGGTAATGCAAGAGTGATATAATTTTCTCATAAAATCCTGTAAGTAAAAAATAGTCTATTTTTAAAAGTAACACATGTAATATAATGCTGATAAATTGATGATGCAGCAAGAAGCCTGAAGGTAGTACTAAAATTGTTAGTTTACAAAGCATTATAATAGGAAGTAAATTAAAAGTAAAGGTGGGTAAGGGCTTACACTGAAAGGAGATCAACCAGGAAGCCACAGGTGACACTAGAAGAAAGCAACAAATCTAGATGCCTTGAAAGTAATTTGTGTTTATTTAGTGTAGAGTCAAGGGGATTGTACCCAGCAAAAGTTATTTTGCTAATCACTGTACTAAAGAACATTATAAATTTAGTTCTTAATGATAACTGTAGATTAAAAAAATTTTTTAAACTGTGTTTAGGATACTATGATACAGAAAGTAATCATAATACCTTTTAGGCACAATTCAATAAACACTTGTTAAAGTTTCTTGCTCCAGGACATAAGACTTAGAGATTTTGGCAATGGCAACCCACTCCAGTACTCTTGCCTGGAAAATCCCATGGGCAGAGGAGCCTGGTAGGCTGCAGTCCATGGGGTCGCTAAGAGTTGGACACAACTGAGCGACTTCACTTTCACTTTTCACTTTCCTGCATTGGAGAAGGAAATGGCAACCCACTCCAGTGTTCTTGCCTGGAGAATCCCAGGGACGGGGGAGCCTAGTGGGCTGCTGTCTACGGGGTCGCACAGAGTCAGACATGACTGAAGCAACCCAGCAGCAGCAGCAGAACTTATTTATTGAGAACATCTTAATAGTGTTTTCCGAAAACTACTGAAGAACAGATGCTATTGTTCATTACTTTGTAAACGATTGAGAATAAAGTAATTTGGTGTTCTAAGGCAAACAAGAAACAATTTCAATGAATTTCAAAGGCTCAGGCCCAAATATGTCAGGCAGTCATGCAGTGATCTTTCAGATTTGTAGGTGGAAGGACAGTGGGGAGGGAATAAACTTGAGCTTAATACTAGGGACACTTTGCTTCCCAGATGTCACAAGAAATATCACAAGCAGAAAAGCAGGGCCCTGAAGTCCCATAATAATAAATTTAGATTTGTGCAACTATTTCTGGAATAACGTGCCTCATTCAAATTGTGCATAAGATCACTGCAGAATGATACTTTAAATCCCATAAAGCTGTTTAATAATATTTATTTATAATTTTACAGTTAAGAAAGTACTTGATCACATCTTATCTCAACTTTAACACTGAGATAAAACTAGAGAGAGAGTTACAAATATCCCTACATGTGACCTGTACAAAATTATAAAGTTGCTAAGTGGCAAAACTGGGAAATGGACATGTATCTCTTTATTTCCCAAACCTGTGCTTTTTACAACATGCAAAAGTAAGTTTGGGTCTCATTTCTAATTCTATTTTTGATCCCTCAGTTCAGTTCAGTTCAGTCGTTCAGTCATGTCCGACTCTTTGTGACCCCATGAATCGCAGCACGCCAGGCCTCCCTGTCCATTTTTGATCCCTAGTAGCATTTAAAACTTACGCTGAATCTACTGGCAGGGTTGAGAGGTCACTAAATCTCCTAAAGTGATTTCATATATATGGACTTTTTAAATGAGAAAAAAAGGTCCAACACTCTAAGACTCAAAATGGGTTAAAAAGTCCTACTTGCTCCAGATAGCTTTGGAATGATCATTTAAGCTAAAGTTATAAATCTCTCAGCTCTCAACACTTCCAACAGTTCCTCCCATTCCAATGGCATGACAGGATTTTGGATATTAAATCAGTAAACACCAGAAACCTAAGAGAGGTCAGAGTGGTGTTTCAACTTCTATTTGAATCAGTGCTTTCCTACTGCCTGGGATTATGGTGCTAACAACATGATTTAACTCCATAGTCTTATATCTGCAAAATGTTTCCATTAGCCAACTGAAACCAACTCTAGGGATTCAGCTGAAAGCTTCCAGATTTTGCCCCTGGGGGAAAAAAAAAGTAAATACCGTCTAAAAAGAGTGATTTCAATTAGAGATGTAAAGCCATAAATACATATTATTTTCTCCTGAGAGCAGGAGTTGACCACTTTCCTGAAAAGGGAAACTGAGTAGATAACAATACATGACCAAGTAGAAGAGTACAGAGTCCTCTATTCTCCCTAGAGAAGGTGTGGCAGAATTCTCATTCCAGTTATGCATTGTCCCAAGCAACCCTTTGACTTTTTTTTTTAGATTAGCACCTAAGTAGGCTGTTTTGCCTAGTTCAAGAACACAGCTGGTTCCACAGGAATGATTTACTTGGATCACTGCCATCTTCTCCAATGTTTTCTCCCCCTTCTTAATTTTTCCAGCCGTTTCTTCTGCAACAGTGGCCTGTCACCCATCGGCAGGCTCCCAGACATCTCTGGAACCTCAGCTCCTACAACTATTAATTCTTCCGCTCTGTTCCTTATGGAGAAGGAAATGGCAACCCACTCCAGTATCCTTGCCTGGAAAATCTCATGGACACGGTAGCCTGGTGGGCTGCAGTCCATGAGGTCGCAAAGAGTCAGGCATGACTGAGAGACTAACAGTTACTTACACTTACTCTCCTCCATATCCTAGCTTTTCTTCACATCTACCAACCATGCTTCTACCTCAGGGTCTTTATACCCTGAGGTACAAAGAATGTCTTCTACCCTAGAGAGCCACATAGCTTGCTTCTTCACTTTACTTAGGTCTTTGCCACCTTATTAAAGACCACCCTATAAAAAACAGTGACCTTCATGCTTCTAATACTATTCCCCTTACCCTGTTTCATTTTTTTCTTTATACCCCTTGGAAACACCGAGAATATTATGTATTTATTTGTTTACTGGTGTGCCTCAGTCCATGGGGTCGCACGGTCAGACACCACTGAGCGACTGAACTGAACTGATTTGTTTACTTGTTTGTTTTCTGCCTTTCCCAATTAGAAGGTAACTTCCATGAGTGCAGGCGTTTTGCCTATCTTGTTTTCCTGATAATATCCAGCAACTAGAGTAATACGTAGAAAAAGGAAGAGCTCAGTGAATCTTTGCTGACTGACCGAATAAATGATGTATATCATCAAATAAAATTGGCTTCCTAATTTTCCATTACATGTTATGACACATGCCATCAAATTTTAGGTATTACTTCTGGGATCAATATGAATGAGACTATTGCCATCTAGACACTTGGATAAACTGTTACAAAGGGAACAGTGAAGTCTTGCCTAGTCTTTTGATCTGAAGTATTAAGCCCAAACCAAGAAACACCTGGAGTAACAGGCAAATTTGGCCTTGGAATATGGAATGAAGCAGGGCAAAGACTAATAGAGTTTTGCCAAGAAAATGCACTGGTCACAGCAAACACCCTCTTCCAACAACACAAGAGAAGACTCTATACATGGACATCACCAGACAGTCAACACTGAAATCAGACTGATTATATTCTTTGCAGCCAAAGACGGAGAAGCTCCATACAGTCAACAAAAACAAAACCAGGAGCTGACTGTGGCTCAGATCATGAACTCCTTATTGCCAAATTTAGACTTAAATTGAAGAAAGTAGGGAAAACCACTAGACCATTCAGGTATGACCTAAATCAAATCCCTTATGATTATACAGTGGAAGTGAGAAATAGATTTAAGGGCCTAGATCTGATAGATAGAGTGCCTGATGAACTATGGACTGAGGTTCGTGACACTGTACAGGAGACAGGGATCAAGACCATCCCCATGGAAAAGAAATGCAAAAAAGCAAAATGGCTGTCTGGGGAGGTCTTACAAATTAGCTGTGGAAAGAAGAGAAGCAAAAAGCAAAGGAGAAAAGGAAAGATATAAGCATCTGAATGCAGAGTTCCAAAGAATAGCAAGAAGAGATAAGAAAGCCTTCCTCAGCGATCAATGCAAAGAAATAGAGGAAAACAACAGAATGGGAAAGACTAGAGATCTCTTCAAGAAAATCAGAGATACCAAGGGAACATTTCATGCAAAGATGGGCTCGATAAAGGACAGAAATGGTATGGACCTAACAGAAGCAGAAGATATTAAGAAGAGGTGCAAAAATAGACAGAAGAACTGTACAAAAAAGATCTTCATGACCCAGATAATCACGATGGTGTGATCACTCAACTAGAGCCAGACATCCTGGAATGTGAAGTCAAGTGGGCCTTAGAAAGCATCACTACAAACAAAGCTAGTGGAGGTGATAGAATTCCAGTTGAGCTATTTCAAATCCTGAAAGATGATTCTGTGAAAGTGCTGCACTCAATATGCCAGTAAATTAGGAAAACTCAGCAACGGCCACAGGACTGGAAAAGGTCAGTTTTCATTCTAATCCCAAAGAAAGGCAATGCCAAAGAATGCTCAAACTACCGCACAATTGCACTCATCTCACATGCTAGTAAAGTAATGCTCAAAATTCTCCAAGCCAGGCTTTAGCAATACGTGAACCGTAGACTTCCAGATGTTCAAGCAGGTTTTAGAAAAGGCAGAGGAACCAGAGATCAAATTGTCAACATCTGCTGGATCAACAAAAAAGCAAGAGAATTCCAGAAAAACATCTATTTCTGCTTTATTGACTATGCCAAAGCCCTTGACTGTGTGGATCACAATAAACTGTGGAAAATTCTGAAAGAGATAGGAATACCAGACCACCTGACCTGCCTCTTGAGAAATCTGTATGCAGGTCAGGAAGCAACAGTTAGAACTGGACATGGAACAACAGACTGGTTCCAAATAGGAAAAGGAGTACGTCAAGGCTGTATATTGTGACCCTGCTTATTTAACTTCTATGCAGAGTACATCATGAGAAATTCTGGGCTGGAAGAAGCACAAGCTGGAATCAAGATTTCCGGGAGAAATATCAATAACCTCAGATATGCAGATGACACCACCCTTATGGCAGAAAGTGAAGAGGAACTAAAAAGCCTCTTGATGAAAGTGAAAGTGGAGATTGAAAAAGTTGGCTTAAAGCTCAACATTCAGAAAATGAAGATCATGGCATCTGGTCCCATCACTTCATGGGAAATAGATGGGGAAACAGTGGAAACAGTGTCAGACTTTATTTGTTTGGGCTCCAAAATCACTGCAGATGATGATTGCAGCCATGAAATTAAAAGACGCTTACTCCTTGGAAGGAAAGTTATGACCAACCTAGATAGCACATTCAAAAGCAGAGACATTACTTTACCAACAAAGGTCCGTCTAATCAAGGCTATGATTTTTCCTGTGGTCATGTATGGATGTGAGAGCTGGACTGTGAAGAAGGCTGAGCGTCGAAGAATTGATGCTTTTGAACTGTGGTGTTGGAGAAGACTCTTGAGAGTCCCTTGGACTGCAAGGAGATCCAACCAGTCCATTCTGAAGGAGATCAACCCTGGGATTTCTTTGGAAGGAATGATGCTAAAGCTGAAACTCCAGTACTTTGGCCACCTCATGCGAAGAGTTGACTGATTGGAAAAGACTCTGATGCTGGGAGGGATTGGAGACAGCAGGAGAAGGGGGCGACACAGGATGAGATGGCTGGATGGATCACAGACTCAATGGACGTGAGTCTCAGTGAACTCTGGGAGTTGGTGATGGACAGGGAGGCCTGGTGTGCTGTGACTCATGGGGTCGCAAAGTCGGACATGACTGAGCGACTGAACTGAACTGAACTGAGGAAAGTATATTAGCATGCCTCAGCTCTCACTTATAATTCAAAAATATTCTCTTGAAGTTTTTCACCAATTTTCCTCAGATTTTGATCAATTATTTTTCATTATGACATGCATGTCAGAATAATGTGGACTATTATCAACAACAAATATTTACTCATTAAATCTTTATTAACCATAGTTCACCATAATCTAACTGGAGTACCCTTGTAGGTTTGAATAGAGCATACGTAAAATTTATGAACTTAAAAAGTCATAAGGAATAATCAAAGGTTGCCAAACCCAGTTTCCCACCTCACGAAGGAAGTCTTTCCAATAAAAATAATATATAACAAAATGACCACTTCCATGTATAGAGTTCTTAATCTTATTATTATTGAATTATGTAAGGTTACAGTAAGGGTTATTTGAATTTGTTGAGCTGTATAACTTCCACCAGCTCCTTCCAGTAGCACAACTTAAAAGACAGGAAACAGCCACTGTAGTGGTAATACTGTGTACATGACTGGATACTCATGCACATGGGTGAATGGTTCCTATGTTTGGCATGTTATATTGTGCATATGTGCAGATCTGTTCTATGATTCAGGACCCATTCCACATAGGACCTTAATCTACTCCACAATCCTTTATCCAAGAAACTTGGTTATTTTGTGGGCACCAGGGGACCTAACGTGGCAGGCCAAGGCTTTTAAGACTGTGGACAGGCATGTCTTTCTCACGCATATCATTCTTTAAGAATGACTGACCCCACAGCCACAGCTAGATTCCAGAGGGAGAGCTCTGCTCTTGATTTAAAGCTTAAGTGCACTTAGAAAATCATCTTGAATTTCATCCCAACAGGGGAAAAACACAGCTTGAATGGTAAAAGAAAGCTGCCATCTCCCCTTTTTGTGCCACCCAGGGTACATCCCCAAGTTCTTTCTGGTTACATTTAACCATAGAAACAACAGGACAATGGACAGTTGGTGAAAGCCTTGAGTTTAAAAATACACTGTCAAGGCCAGAACCTATTTCCGACACAGACTCAATGCTCAGACTGTTTCTGCTGCCTGCCTTTCCAGTAGCGCCTTTCCCTGGCTGACATGTCCAAAGCTGGGGTAGGAACCTGAGAGTTTCTTCAGTCTCACAAGCATTTTTTGATCTCTGCTCAAGGTCACATTAATATGCACAAACCAATTAAAGCCCAGTTATCATGTAAACAAGGGGGCAGTGTTTGCTGGCACTGCCACATGCTGTAGTGCTATTAGCTAAGGAAAAGTAGAATTACCAAAGATGTCTTGTTAGGTGCCTTAATGCCATTTACACTCCTTCTTCAGATAAGTAAGCTAATTAGAAACAGACTTTAGTTTCAGCACTTCTCATTCAAAATCTAACACTTTGGAAGAATGATAATGAAGAGGAAGAGAGGTGAGTTTCCTGCCAGAGCTGTGCACAGATTTAGGGCAAAGTCAGGGCTGTTTTACTGAACTCTTCATTCCAAGACTGTAACTGATTCAGTCATCATTGCATCAGGCTGTGGCTGGTGCAATATGAGAACTGGGGATGTGTTAAGTGACTGAAAACATAGACTGTGGTTGTTAATATATCTTCCTATGTTGTCTCTCCCCATAATGGCTAGAGACAGAAACATTCACCACAGGCCTATTCTTGACTTCTGTTTTTATTTACCCCTCAGTCTTTTCATTTTTAAATAATATTTTCATTATGGAAAAATTTGACAATGTAGAAAAAAATAGAGAGGACAATAAAATTCACCTTTAATTATACCATCGGAAGATACTACCGGTATTCTGTTTTGCTGTATTCCCTTACATACTCCTGACCCCAAACTCATAATTATACATATGTCTATGCACTATTTTTAAAAGAAAAACTAGTTGTATTATATATTTAGCTTCATATCCTGTTTTGTCTAAAGAATACAATAATCATTTTCTCATATAATTAAGATGAAAATACAATTTAGAGATTGTATCATATTCTGTCATATGAAAGTACAATATTTGCTTAGGGAAATTGCTTGAAATTTAATTTTTCACTATTAAAAGTAATGCTACATTGAAGAAAGTGAAAGTGTTAATCACTCAGTCGTGTCTAATTCTTTGTTACCCCATGGATTGTAGCCTGCCAGGCTGCTCTGTCCCTTGAATTTTCCAGGTGAGAATATTGGAGTGGGTAGCCATTCCCTTCTCCAGGGGACCTTCCCAATCCAGGAATCAAATTCAGGTCTCCTGCAATGCAGGCAGATTCTTTACCGTCTGAGCCACCATTCAATGTAGTGAATATCTTTCTGTATATATCTTGGCATATATACACAATTGGCAAAGAAAAACACATGCTCATATCTCAAGTCAATGTTCATAAGCGTTAGAAAAGTAAAAATAAACAAACAAACAAACAAAAAACAAGAATAATGTGGTCAAGGGTTGGACTATTTCAAAAGACATTCAGATTTTTCTATGGTGACCCTTTTGCCCTGTGACCTAGGATATGGGTATAGTACATTATGAAATTAAGGGCAAGAAGAATTTGCCACTATGGATTGAGGAAGGATCAGAAATTAAACTCATGACCTAGACTATTCAGATTTGATGCTCTTGCAACAGCTAAAGACTGAGATCATTCAACACAACAAAACGGCTGTGTAACATGGAGGAGGGGCCAGGCTCCTGAGCATAGCATGTAATGCTTTCACATATATAACTAAATATGCATTCTCAATACACTTTGTCCTTGCACATGTCCACATCCTTTGTCCTCTAAACAGAAATTCTCTCTCTGGCTACCTGGAATTTTATACGCACTCATTGAAGCCAACCTTGAAAGTCACTTCCTCTGAGAAGCCTTCCCCTACATTTCCAGAAAATTGTGGCTACCTCTGTGATCCCATAACATTTTGTATTGAGAAAGCAGTATTTTGTGTCCAGATTATTCTCAAATAATATTCCAGAGAATATGTCTTACTTATTTTTGTAGGTCTACTGACTCTGTTATATGTGTGAAGTTTGATAAATGTTGGCAGAATTAAGGAGGAGCGATTCAGACTTATACCATGCAGAGTGAGCCACTCACCCCATCAACCCAACAGGCTTCCCAGCCAGGTTTAACACATGGAAGATTTGGAGTTAGAGACTACCATCTTAATACCTGCTTCCTCAGCCATGCCAGCTTCCCCATCCATCACTGATCACCATCTGGTCACTATTACTATTGCTACTTAGGTCTCTAACCTAAACAATGATCCTTTACATGAGATATCTTCCCCTCAATGCCTTATCCCAGACAGAAAACAAGTGAGTGCCTCGTTACCAATGCACTGTGGGTCACCTACATCATGCTACACTCAAACATGCGAACACACACATATGCATGCACATGTACACACACAGAGACACACAGACATCACTCATTTCAATATTCACATGAAAATACACATACACCCAGTCCCAGGTCATGCCAAGAAAGAAAAAGAAAAAGAAAATAAAGGGAGATAGCAGATTATAGAATGAAAAGCATAACAAGAAACTATGAATGTTTTGCATGTGAGACATAGGGCCCTGGTGGGCAAGGGAGAAGGTAAATATGTAGTCAGCTAAAGGACCACCAGTTGCTAGTTATAAATAGATGCAGCAGAGGATGAGCAGCTTAGCTTTATTTTAATCTGTCACTTTACCAAGTGGGTTAGCTGGAGGCATCAGACTGGTCACAAAAGCAGCATGCAGTTCTTAAACAGCATCTTTATCATCTGATGGAGGCAATGATGACTACATTAATGGGACAACAGGAGAAATATATAGCTCTAAAGCATGTTTCTTATACTTTAGTGTGCAGGAGAAATGTCTTGGGATCTTGTTAAAAATGCAGATAGTCCCTACCCTAAATAATTTTGATTCTGTGTGTAGTAGTGGTCAAGAAACAGAATTTTTAGTAACCATTCAAGTAAATTCTGAGATACGTCTGAGGGCCATTCTTAAAGGAAATACTGCTATAAAGGGAATGAAAAGAGACACAGAAGAAGGGAAGAGGCAGTGAGCTAAATTACCTACAATAACCCAAATGATGTACAGTTTTTATTTACTTATAAATTCTTATTTATTTACTATACTCAGCTAAAACATTCTGACATTAATTTTACCTCATTTGTTTGAGATAATGAGGCTGAAACTTTGTAAATCCATTTATATACAAGCCTATATGTAAGTTGGAATATATATAGTGCTACCATGAGAACCATGATATAGGTTCATGCTATGAGCTGCATGGCTCATAAATGAAGAGGTTAAGAAAATGGTAAGAGAATGGCTTTCCATTCATTTTAAACACTCCTTCCATGAATCCCTTAGCTGATTCCTCAGCTTCTTCTACCTCACAAAACCCTCTGTAGTTCCTCTCTCTCGTGTTTGTAACACCTGAAATTACTTACTACCCCCATCCCCACCATGCTGTCTTGCTCACCATTTGGAACACTCCATGAAGACAGATCTCATGTCTTGTTCAACAGTGTATGTCCAACACCAAGAACAGTGTCTGGGATATTTTACATCCTGAAAACTTTTGCTGAAAGAATGCATAAGCTTTATATTGAGTGATAAACATCTACTCCAAGATAATTTAACCAAAAAGAATCATGAAATAAGCAGCTTAGATTTACTGAAAAAAAATGAATGAACTCTTATCTTGATTGATGAAAATCTACTCCAATGACTTGACTGAAGGGAGAATACTTGAATGACAAGATACCAGGCACTTAAATGATAAAACAGGCATAGGAATGTTTTCCTCATCGAGTCCACTATCACCTTTTCGATAGTCCACTTCTTCCCTTCTTACTTAGTGCCAAGTTAGTGAGAGGGTGAGGACCCCAAGAGCTGAGAGGCATACTAGAGCTTGGGGATGAAGAGAAACAGCAGTTGCCAGGAGCATCAAGGTGGATCATATTCATAAGAAGGATCTCAGCTGGAGATCTGATCAGAAGACCCGCAGACCACGTTTTGGTCACCTATTTGAGGGCTACTGGGAGATGCTCTGACAATGTCTAAAGTAAATGCTGCCCTTTGACCTATAGGAGTTCAGGTATTATCTATGATTTCTGCCTTAAAATGGATGCTTTATATCTTCAAGGCTACATCAAGAACTTGAACTTGATCAGTATAGTTATTCTTTTGGGTGGGAAAATTGGATTTTTCAGGGACAAAGTCCAAGGACTACTGTCCTGGAAAAGTTTCCTTAAGTGTTCTGAAATACTCTCTTGATTAGGAGATGAGAATTCATCTCAGCTTGGCATCAAAGAAGAGCCTATGCATGCTTGCTACCTACATAGTTATCCCGAGAAACACGTTTCCTGCCTTCTTTGTTCCATCTAAGGTATGTAGAATCAATATCCCAGATTAGTTGTCTTTGTGTCTGAATTATCAGATTTTAACAGTTTGTACTGCAGCTTCCCTTGGACTGTGAGCTAAGACCCACAGTCAGGAGGAGGTGACACCTGAAAGCTGGCACACCTGGCACAGTCCTGGTTCTGCCACTGACTTGCAATATATCCATGAAACCCCACGTGTAAGATGGACAGAAAGGTAACAAAAATCATAGGCATAACTCTGTGAACAATAAATGAGGAAAGGACTAAAAGTACCATGATCCTGGCATTTAGTGAGTGTTCAATAAGTAATCTTTCCTTCTCCTATCCTACTTCTCAGAAAAAGTCTTAGTTTGCTGACAAAGCCCTCTTGCATATCTAAACATTGAAAATTATGCAGAAGTACTCTCTCAGTATTTCCCAGTCCAACATACCATGCTTTCTCTTTCCTGAATGAGAAAAACATTTCTCAGTTAAATAATAATGTCCTTTATTGTTGCCTGCATCCTATCTGACATTTACCTTGGTATTCATATTTTCTACTTGTACATCACAAGTTAAGGGACAAAAAATACTATCTGAATAGGCCTGAATGTATGTACAATGATAGGTTTTCCGCTCACATAGCTTCTTAAAACAACTTTAAAATATTTAAATAGAAATGAAGAAATCACAACCTTCAATTCAAACATATCACAACTAAATGTGGTTCTTGCGAGAAGAGTGGCTCCTCACTGGTGAATTTGAATTAAAAAGTTAGAAAATATGGGGGCAATGCTATTAATGTAATGAAAATCATGCTCATGCTCAGTTGCCAAGTCGTGTCTGACTCTTGCAACCCCATGACTGTAGCCCGCCAGGCTCCTCTGCCCATGGGATTTCCCAGGCAAGAATACTGGAGAAGGTTATCATTTCCTTCTCTAGAGAATCTTCCCAACAACCCAGGGATTGAACCTGTGTCTCCTGCATTAGCAGGTAGGGTTCTTTACCACTGAGCCACCAGGGAAGCCTGTATTTAAAATATCCACAGTTTATCTTGTGCTTATTATGTGCCAGGCATTAGGCTGAGTGGTTTACATTTAGTATCTGATTTGATCCTTACAATAATGCTATGAGTTAGAGGTGGTTATCAGGATTTTATAGGTAAGGAAACATTAGATGTCAAGGGCATAGATCTAAAATCCTGGGATATGTGTTTAGAATTTTCCAGAGAAGTGTTGGTGGCCCACTCACTGTAATCACATGAGTAGCCAGCCTGACATGGCTTTGGTGAGGTTGAGGGGAGGGAGATAAAAAGATTTATTGGGCATGAGAAAAGTCTTTTCATCATCTGACAAATGACAAACCCCAATTACTAAAACACACATCTAAGGAAGCCACTGATTTTTCTTCAGTGATCAGTGTTTAGCAACCAACATGTTACAAATCTCATTCCCACATTCTGAATTTCAGCTTGGCATCTTCAAAATTCCCTGTCAGATCTATTTTCAAGGTTCACATGGCAACACTGCTTGTAAACAACTCAGTCCTTACTAACAAAAATGTAAATGTAAACCAGGCTGCAACCTAACTGAAGATAGTAAGCAAATGCTGAGAAAGGGGAAGAAGATGTACTTCCCACTTGACCTGTTTGCGATTTTGATCTTCACGCACCAAGTGAATGCATTAAAAAGCAACACTTTTTGAACAAGAATGTGCACAGCAAATGTTTTTAACAGACTTGGCCAGATGAGATGAAATGATTGCTCTTTTTTTTCCTGATTAAGAGTAGTCCTATGACTGCTACACCGGTTAATAGCAGAACGATTATTGTCATAAGTAAAATGAAATAAAGCTTACTATAATATTTCTGTAACTCCTTTACAACTGCTCTGTTTTGAGATCTTAGGTATGATTGTGACAGAATTTAGTTTCTGATATTTTCATGCTCAGCAGTAAAGAAATTAATGAAAACTGCATTTGAGAATCTATCGCTGTAATGGTTTCTCACATGGATCCTCTCTGAAGCGGTACAGCTTAGGGAGGTTTTCACAAGGAAACATGGACAGTCGCTTTGGTTTGGACCCCTAATGTTCAAAGTAATTTAACAGCAGCCATTTTTCTGGAAAATCTTCTGAATTTCCTATAAATCTAAATCCAATTACCGATGTAGGCTCTAATAACTAGTTACATGAGATTTGATTTTTTTTTTTTTCCTGGTACCTGGGCAACTGCTCGAAGCAGCAAATTCGTGTCTCTTATAAGCAATTTTTAGATTTTTTATTTTTTGACTACAAAAGAAGCTCTTAAGATAAAATGACAATTGCAAATGAAATATCAAGATGCAAATCAGTGCTTTCATTAAAGACTTGGCAACTCTAGGCACAGAGGAGGTGCAGGCAGGGAAAGGGTATGGTGAATAGAGACACTAAACATTAGACCCAACAACTAATAATGGAGCCAGAACAATAAGAAATGAAAGAAATGGATGTACTGGTGACCAAGGAGCCACATAAAGGCGATTATAATGGGAAAGAGAGTTCAAGGTTTTTTCATCTTTGGAGCAGAGGCCTTGGTAGTTAATGCATTTTAAAGGGTAGGTGTTCTGTCACAGGTCGTTAGAATATAGGAAAGGAAATAATACTGACCAATCTTAGATCTGAAAACCTCCAACCCCTGTTCTTATTTCCAAAGAGTAAATAATAGTTAAGAACAATGAATAATTGAGTCTTGCCTACTCCAGAGAAAAACAATGAATTGACTAAGCTGGGGAAGTGTGGCAAGGCTGAGTCTAAAATCTCTGCAGTGAGCAAGGTAGGATTATGATAGGGATCAATTTAGAGAACACTTTGTTTTTTTTTTTCACATAATTATGCTAAGCAAAGCAATTCAGAGAAGTATATTAAAAATGGCCAAGAAACACAAGGAAAAATATTCAAAGTGACTAGAAAACAGAGAAATAAAAATTTTAAATGAGGCTATATTTTATTTTCCTAGCAAAAAGATTACAAAGAGTGGTGATACCATTATTTGGAGAAGGTGTGGCACACTTGGCATGCGCATATGCTACTGGCAGGACAGTGAATCACTACCACCTTTCTAGAGTGGCACTTGCAGAAATTTGTATAAAATCTGACATATTCTTTCAAAAGCTTCACAAACATATGTTCATCATAAGATTATCTGTAATAGCAAACACTCAAGCCAAAAATCAAATGCTATGAATAGAAGTTTTTAAATAAACTAATGAATCTCATTGCCATGGAATAACAGCTTTTAAAGTGATACTGAACTATATTCATTGGTAAGGAAGGATTTAAAATGTATACCTAAGCGAAAAGAGCAGATAATAAAAGATCATATCCTATACTTACTACATCTAGACATATATAAACATATATACATATTAATAAAACCCTACAGCTACTATATATATGTGTATATATATATATATATACACTTATAAATACATATAATAAGTATATGAACTATAAACAGTGCATAATATAAATAACATATGGGGCTTTCAAGGTAGTGCAGCAGTAAAGAATCTTCCTGCCAATGCATGAGACGAAAGAGACACAGGTTCAATTCCTGGGTAGGGAAGATCCCCTGGAGAAGATCCCCTGGAGGAGGAAATGGCAACCTGCTCCAGTATTTCTTGCCTGGAGAATCCCATAGACAGAAGAGCCTGGCAAGCTATAGTTTATGGCATCGCAAAGAGTCAGACATAACTGAGCACATAAATAAAATATTTATATATAACACAATTTATATATACTACATATATGCAAATACAAACACACATGCGTGTGTGTGTGTGTGTATACATATAATAGTTGGCTTTTCTGTGTTTAAGAGAATCACTGATCATTGTTAAATAACTAAATACCTGTTACTACCCATCTTAGAACTTACAGTAATATTTTCCATATGGATAGCTATTGACTATGAAGTTTTGAAGCCTATAGTTTTGAAGATCTAACTCTCTTTATTTGGTATTTATATTTGAAACTAATATGCTTTCCTCCTTGACTTCTTAGGTAAACACAGGTCAATTCACTTTTTTTTTGGTGAAGCATAAAAGATGACACCAAACTAAATTTTATTTTGACTGATTTACAAATTCATATTTATAAAAGAAAAACACTTAGATAAATAGCTAGGCACAAGCAAATGTTAATGCAGTTACCTCTGAATTGTGAAATTCTATATGAACTCATATGTTATGTATTGATTGTTTTTTACTTACTTTGATGTTTAAATTTGTTTTGGTCTCCTAGTCTATGTACCTTAAGAAGAAAAAGAAAGGAAAACCAGGATAACCCAAGCAAAATGCCTCTTAATATTAGACGTGTGCTTTTTCCTCAGCTGCCACAGTACCACAGTACCATGATAAACCTGGAAGATTCCTGTTTTTCCCCTGAGAGTCCCTTTTCTTCTGGTCATTCATAGATGTCTTTTGTTTCCTGAACAAATATCTTATTTCTCTTTGTCTTTCCTTATGCCGGTTCCTTTCATCAATGGTATTTATCAACTCAGAAAGAAGTTGACTTTTAAGATGATAAAACAAAAAAGTGGTGATTTTAGGGGACAAAAAGAGAAATAAGTTAGCTCCTATCTTATCTTTTTTGTTTCTTTGGGTTTTTTCTCCCTTTTTTTTTTTTTTAATTGACTTCCAAAACTCCAATTGGCATTTGAAGTACAAATGCATGCTACATTTTATCCAGACAATATGAAAAGGTGAGAAATGTATATTTACCAGGTATAATATTTGGCTAAGTAAATGGTACATGGTCTGAATAATCTGACCTTTTAAATAATGAGTATATTGATGTGAATATATAAATAGATAGTCTGGTGGATGAATGGATGGCTAGATAGAAAAACACTATGACAAATATAAAACAGATATCAGACTGAGCAGGTCCAAAAAAGTCAGTACATTAACCAATTCTGCAAATATATCAACTTTTGAATTAGACTCTTCCCTTGGTGTCTAGGTAGATGAAGCAATATATTCTCACAGGGGAGAGAGAAAAATAATCGTCATTTGAGAGAAATATAAAAGCACCATGAGGCAAACACCACAGTTGCAGGCAACATTCCCCAGTGGATGCTAAAATCAATGTAAAATGTTTGAGGGGAAATAGAATGCTAGTATTAATTTAAAGGCAACCCACTCCAGTGTTCTTGCCGGAGAATCCCAGGGACGGGAGAGCCTGGTGGGCTGCTGTCTATGGGGTCGCACAGAGTCGGACACGACTGAAGCGACTTAGCAGCAGCAGCAGCATTAATTTAAAGGATCTTCTCTAAGATATTTATCAATTAGAAAGGGGAAATTAGTCACTGGACAATGGAGAAATACAGTATATATTATCTTCACCAAGTGGTCAAAGTTCCTATCACCAATAATAATAGACATAGACAGCATGTATATGCTCTGATATAATGCCCTGAGAAAGGTGTGACGCTTCCCCTGTGGTATTCTTCCCCAAAGTATATAACCTCAGTTAAGTCATGAAGAAACTTCTGAAAAACTTAAGAGGCATTGTACAAAGTCAGCAGCCAGGTCTCAGTGTCAAGATACAAAGAACTGTCACAAACTGGAGTAAACTAGAGAGACACAGAAACTCCATGCAATGTGAAATCCTGGACTGAATCCTAGGACAGAAAAACAACATGAGGGGAAGGAAAAAACTGGTGCGTTCTAATAAGGTCTGAAGTTTACTGAATAGTACTTTACCAACATTAATTTCCTAGATTTAGGGAAAGCTAAGTTAAGGATACAATTCGTGAGTTTTCTGTATTGTTTTTGGAACTTTTCAGTAAGTATTTTCTGGGTGCCTGATGTCCTCTGCCGGTATTCAGAAGTTATTTTGTGGATTTTACTCAGTGTTTAAACATTCTTTTGATGAATTTGTGGGGGAGAAAGTGGTCTCCCCATCCTATTCCTCCGCCATCTTAGGACCGCCCCCTATGTATGATGTTAGTAAGTATTAAATTACCTGAACATTTAAAGAATTTAAATGGGGAAAACTGTTATGCCTTCTTTCTGGGATTAATTCTTGTTCTATAGATATCAAAGAAATACTGAAACCCTCGTGTGCAGTTTTCTGTTTTATATAAGCATAGACTTACACTGAATCTTAACAGCACAGCTAAAAGAGACTTCACAAGTTGCAGTGTTAAATTAATAGTATCTCTGACGGATCTAATGGTGCCCTCCAATAAGGAAAGGAATTTTCTTCTCTCTGCAGAGTATCAGAGGGGGAACAGAGATTGTTTTAACATAAACATTTAAAAAATAAACCCATTGAATAGTGTCGAAAGGGTTTATCTATTCATTTTCTGTGAATATCAATCACAGTATAAATGGCCAATGCCTAAGGAAGTGCTGGCACATTGATTTGTGTTGACTAGAGAATAAGGAACATGACGCAGCTATGTGCTCTATCTCCTTACACTGAAGAGGTAAAAATGACTTTTCTCATAAAAAACGAACGCTTCTTCAAACGTATGTTCATTATACTATGGGATCATTTCTTATGAGGAACAATATATTCTTCTAATAAAGATGATGACAGTAATACATGGCTTATACAACGGGGTCTTTGTAGAGAGTGAAAACACCGAAACAGACATAAACCACTCATTTTTGACTAGAAAATTGTGGCTAATAACCATCTTTTTCACTCAATAAATATTGTTAATTATGGCTGATGAAATAAATGTATTCCATTATTTATGCTTAAAATGTCCAGGAAAAACCCCAGTCATTTTTCTCTGTATCCCCCTCTAAGGTGGCTCTAAGGTCTGCAATTTGAATAATAATTCAGTTTTGTCTTATTTGACCTACCAAGAGATAGACGCATAAAACATGCAAGTGAATCCATGAGACCATACCAGATACTCCTCACCAGAAAGAAGAGATTCCTGTGGTTGAACTGAGTTAATCAGGCCTAGGATACACAAATATATTTTTCAAATTAACTTTTATTTGGTAATGCTGTGTGAGTAACAACAGATAGAACCTCATTACCAAGTAGTTTATAATTCAGCATGGAGGACAAAAATAATATTTCTAAAATAATTACAGTGTATGTAAGCTTCAGGCCATAAAGACAGGTCAGTGTATCAGCAAAGATTTGTATATTGAATCATTGTTATTGATGTACTGCTTGGAATTAGGGATATAAAGATGAAATGCATACTTACTCTACTCTTACGAGTCTAAGGGATGGGTTAAGAAATTTTTAAGAAAGCAATACAGGTGGTGAAGTGTTAAGACAAAGTGACACTTAAAGACTCTGGAGAGGAGATGATAATTGACCTGAGACTTAATGGATGACAGGGAATTTTTAAAGAAAGAACGTAAGTTGGGAGAAAGGGCCGCTTACTCATAGAGAATGGCAAGTATTAAGTCAGAAAAGCATGACAAAAGGAAAGGTGTGAGGTGTCATAAAATGTGTGAATAACTGTAACATATGGTACAGAGGGAGAGAGGTCAGAGGTTATGGCTGGGAAGGCAGATCAGGGCCAGCGAGGGAAGCAACTTTATGACACATTGGGGAACTCAGGTCTTATAAAATAGATAATAAGCAATCGCTGTATATGAAGTGAAATTGAGTGCTATGATTTTGGCTACTGCAAAGATAAAATATGGAAAAAGGGCAGTAGAAGAAAAGAAGACAAGTCAGGAAACTCTTATAATGTTACTAACAGCAGAACCCTTCAGGTAAAGAAAGAGGACTTCAACAGTGGCTAGAAGGTTTCTGGCTAGGGCTACTGAGTGGATGATGCTGGGATGAGAAATGCAGAGAGGAAGCTCATGAGGTTTCCTTGGATATGATGAGCTGAAAAGCATCTCTGTAGACACATTCAATGGGTGGTCAGAGAAATGTGGGCAACAGAAAGACAGAAGAAATTAGAAAAGCACGGCATACAATGGTCTAAAGCTCCACTGTCCAACATGGTAGCCACTAAGCCCAGGTGGCAAAGTGAAACATGGCTAATCAGAATGAAATGTGCTAGCTGCTATATATAAAATGGATAACCAAAAAGGACCTACTCTATAGCACATGGAATGCTTCTCAATGTTACGCAGCAACCTGAATGGGAGGGGGGTTGGGGGAAGAACAGATACATGTATATGTATGGCTGAGTCTCTTCCCTGTTCACCTGAAATTATCACAACATTGGTTCATCAGCTATGCTGAGTGCTAAGCCGCTTCACTCAGTTCTACTCTTTGTGACGCTATGGACTGTAGCCCACCAGGCTCCTCTATCCATGGGATTCTTCAGGCAGGAATACTGCAGTGACATGCCATGCCCTCCTCCAGGGGATCTTCCTGACCCAGAGATCAAAACCACATCTTTTATGTCTCTGGCATTGGCAGGCAGATTCTTTATTACTAGCACCACCTGGGAAGCCTGTTAATTGGCTATATCCCAATACAAAATAAAAGTTCAGAAGAAAAAAAAAAGAATGAAATGTGCCATTAAGTGTAAAAATGCACCTGATTCCAAAGATTTTACTGAAAAAAGTTAAATATATTAATAATAATTTGTATATAGATTATAAATTGAAATAATAATATTTTGAATATACTGGATTAAATTATTATTAAAATTCTTTTCACCTTTTCATATTTAACTTTTTAATACAGCTGTTAGAAAGTTAAAATCACATAGGTAATTACATTTCTAATTTGCATTATATTTCTGTTGGCTGGTGCTGGTCTAAAGGCTCTAGTCATAGCGGTGTGAAAGAGTTTCAAGATGTAAACAGGGAAGCAAGAGTAGTCAGGCATGTATTTGGAGATAAAGGCTATCCAGAGACTGAGATAAGGAGCAGAAAAAAAAAGAAGCACTAAAGATGCAATCAATTATTATTTTGACAGCACACTGATGAGAAAAATAGCATGACTGGAGCACATATACAAAAAGGTGAACATGTATAAAGAAGTGAATTTGATTATGGAAAATAATAAATGATTGTGGCTAAACATGTATGCAGTATAAAACAGAGAATACCTGGAAAGGGTCATAGCATGATGAGCACACTGCTTTAGGAAGAACATATGTTATTGGTACACATGATGAGGAAGGGACTGGAAGAGACAAGAAGGCAGCGGGAGCAACAGCTGGTGTCTAACATGAAATCAGACATTTTTAGATGAGGGTGAGCTAAGGGGAAGAGGAAAAGGAAAACTTATGAAAGATGGCAAAAAAAGATGCCTAAGCAAGAATGAATGTGGTCAACTACAACTGCAATTTAAACCTTAGCTCTTCATTGGGGTGGACAGGTCAACATCACACTCAAAGCTGAGACACTGGTAACTTGAGGCCACACCATTTTCCTAACTTAGCAAGCACCTTGACATGCTTTATTGGATCAAAACTGCTGAAGATGGCAAACTGGAAAGTCCTCACGAGAGCTTCGGGAAACGGCAAGGTCGCTGAAGACAGCTCCATAATTAAGACCCATTGCCAGGAACTGTCTCCTGTATCTTTCAGCTGCTGCAGACATTTGGTTTGCCTCATGTAGACACAGGATAAAACCCACCAAGAGAGATTTCCCATAGGCTGGGAAGAAATGTGAACAGCCTAGGGTATTTCTTGACTTCTGTTGCTAACTGCTGTGTGAGAGAAAAAGCTATATATAGATTTTTTTTTCATTCCTGTTTCTGTTATTTTAATGAGACCCAAAGTTAAAAGATTCAAATGCTCAAATCCAAAAGATAACTTTTAATTTGTAGAAGAGATGGAAATACATCTTTTACTTCAGGGTAAATATCACTATGCTGATCTACAAGATGACCTGATTCTGGAACTGAATACATCAAAATATATGTTAAAACACATACACACAAACCCTCCTTCAAGAGTTATATTCAATGTCTTTCATGAACCCATGTTGGCTCTAAAGTAGATTGTTTTCAGCAATCAAGAGGTGAAAATGCTTGACAAAAAAAGGGTATTAAAATGACTGCTGTGTCTCTGAGATAGCAATTACATTAATAACTTCCCTGGATCCTTAAAAAAAATCAGGCTAGCTATCACAAAGGGTGTCAGATTAAGCACACAGGCAACTAAATCCACAACTCTTTGAATGGAAGATAATGCATTAAGCATTCTTCTCACTGCTAGGACCAACCATTAAGTCACTGAACAAAGAAAAAAGCGTGTAGATGATGCAACAAAAGTCAAGCTCTTTGGGTCAGTTCTTCCCAGGTTGTGCTGATAGGAAAGCTAGAACAGGTAAGAGGAGGACAATGAAGTCTTTAATGATTGGTCCTTGGTTGAAATTCCAAATCAAAGCACCATGGCACTGTTTGGAATTTTATCTCCCCAAGTATGCACTATTTTGTACAGAGTTTCAGCCAAGAAGTTAGGCAATAAATTTTCAGAAATTCTATGCTCACCTATAGCCATAAATCCATGATAGGGACACTTCATGAATTTTTTAAGAAAAAGCACAATGGAGGAACTAGAATTAAGATCTTCAACTTTTGCAGGTTACAGGTGTCCCTTGGTATCCTGGGGGCTTGGTTCCAGGAACCACCCTTGGATAGCAAAGTCCCCAGTGCTCTAGAGCTCTATGGTAAATGGGGTAGTGTTGGCATATAACCTTCTCACATTCTTCCTTAGAATTTAAATCATCTCTAGATTAGTACTTATGATACCTAATACCATGTAAATGTTATGCAAATAGTTGTAAATACAAATGTAAATGCTATGTAGATAGTTGCCTGGCACACCACAAATACAAATTTTGCCTTTTGGAACTTTCTAGAATTTTTTTTCCGATTATTTTCCGACCTGGGATTGCATATGTTCAGGTATTTCTTTCCTTCTGATTTTACCTCAGTCCCTCCATAGATTATGAGGCAGGGCAACATCTGCAAAGTAGCTGTGTGATCTTAGTTCTCGGTTTTCTCATAGATAATTTATAGAAAATACCATCTCTCCTCACAGGACTATTTCAAGGATTAAGTGAGATCAAAGTGTCCAGTACATAGTAGATTCTCCATAACAATATTAATAATAATTACCATTATGGCTCAACTGGTAAAGAATCTGCCTTCAATGTGGGAGACCTGGGTTCGATCCCCAGGTCAGGAAAATCCCCTGGAGAAGGAAATGGCAACCCACTCCAGTACTCTTGCCTGGAGAGTTCCATAGACGGAGGAGCAGGACAGGCTGCAGTCCATGGAATCGCAAAGAGTCAGACACGACTGTGTGACGTCAGACACAACTAATTTTCATTTTCACTATACAAAGGGTGTATAAGGTGAGGTTAAAATTTTTAAACTAGGGGAAAAAAAAAGAAAAAAATCATGAACTATACTTGTATATATTTAGATCATTATTTTGCTCCAAGGCAATTCCTTCAGAACTTTACCACCTATTTCGTAGTAGTCTACACATTGGCAGATTATGGGAACAAATGAGAAATGTAGTAATGCTGTATGTAGTACTGTACTACATACAAAAATAGAGACATACCTAGTTTACTAAATGCAGACTCTGGTTTAAATACAACCTAGATGAGAAATTTAACAGCCTTTCCACATCAGCCTCCATCACCTCTGCTCCACCTCACACTCCACTGTGACTGGCAGCTTTTATCTCAGCTTCCAGTTCATATTTATGATGGAGTGCATGGTTTCTAAATGTAAGCTGAGCTCACAGCCCTTCCATGTCCAAGTCAGTGTTGGGCATATGGTTTTGTCAGTACAGAGCAAACACTTGCCATATGAAAAAGACCCACTTCATTAATCTTTTCCACTTGCCACAGACCTAAAAGGGCATGTTCATGAGGGTGTCTCTCACACTAGACACATACCAGAATCTCAGAAATTTGTAGCAAGGAGGCAGAAAATGAGTATAAAAATGAACCATGTCCCATTTGCCTTTACAAGGATTTATAGTCAAGGGTTCTTCTGAGAATCATGATCCCATATCACCCTTAAGAATAATGTACTTTATACTTTTTAAAATGTGTACCATAAAGTAAATGTCAATCTGTAGTACTGCTGAGGAACAACCTGAGTGCTATGCTTGAAAGATTAAATTAGGGGGATTTAGGCAGACAGATGTGTGTTTTAACTTTGATCACATCATGGAAAATCAACAAATGACAGAAAATAAAAACTTGTCAATGGGATAAACAATTTTTAAAAACTAGAGCAGACTCAATTATTTGATTTCAGCTTCTGTCTGAAATAGATTCAGTCTGATGGAGAGGAGTGAGCAGTGAGCATCATTTTTTTCCCATTAACTCTCTTTCTACAGTTATAAGAGAAAAAATGTAAAATTTGACTTCAGTTTTCTGTCAGTGATCACTATGGTCTTTTTACATTGTGCATGAAGAGCCCAACCCAACATTTTGAGGCCATTGTCAATACGGTGATGTAGGCACACTTGAGTCATTTGTCTAAAGATTCCTCTGAGAAGTAATTATGAAACTGTCTCAGAAGATTAGTTCTAAAGAGTTCAAGGAGATTTTCTTGGTTTGTCTAATTAAGATGAGCCTACTCAAACCTTCATTTATTTCAGAGATTAGAGGTAAAGGACAATGATTTAAGATTTAACAGATAAGGATGAGTAAAGCTTTAAGATTTATTGTCTTCTATATGACAGAAATTATACCCCAAATGCAGTAAACATTATTTTCTTTTAAACCCAAGATGGCACATTCCCACTTGGCACGTGAGAAAACTGAGGCCTAGAAAGAATGGTAATTTATTCAAAGCATACAATAACTATGTGGCAAGGGCTTGGATCTGAAAAAGTCTTTTCAGCTATGTAGAAAACACACCAAGGAGAAAAGACTGCAGATAGGGCACTATTTAAATATTGGGAAATCCTTATTTTGATGTCTCACCTTTTTATAAAATATGTCTTGAAATGTATGAGCTTAATGTCAAGTTGCTTACCTCTCTACTATTTTGAGAAAAAAAAAAATAGCCAGGTCAAATTTTCATACATTTTAGCAGGCAGTGAACATGCAAAACACATCAGAACTTCTCTCCTCATCATACTATTTCTAATTAAACTGGTAAACAAAATATGCTTCAA
Source organism: Bos mutus (assembly GCF_027580195.1). NCBI lineage: Eukaryota > Metazoa > Chordata > Mammalia > Artiodactyla > Bovidae > Bos > Bos mutus. Next base: position 45,597,202 of record NC_091626.1, on the reverse strand, counting down.
TCCAACAAGTGTGTCATACAAAGATCCCTTTTATGTAATTCTTGTAAATCATCTTCAAGAAGATGGTTTTAAATGGTGAAGCCTAATTAGTATAATTGCCATTTTACAAGTCTCAGTTAGTCATTGTCTTTTACTTGGAAGGAAATGAAAGACATTCTGGAGATGAAGAGGGAGATAAAAACCAAAACCATTAGAACTGCTTTCTTTTCCTATCTTACTTCCTTCACCTAACTGTTCCTCTAATATCAAACAGCTGGACTTAAATGAATATTCCATTCAGAGTAACAGTCACCATCTTTCCTGCTTTATGTTCTGAAGTTTGGCCATTTACCTTTCTCATTTACACATTTGTGAGTGCTAGAGAACTTAGGAAAAATTGTTTTAGTAATTGAGCTGAGAAAATTCATAGCACTTTTTCTTAGACCTAGGATTAAGCAGGAATTGACACAGAAAACTATAAATAAAAATTCTGAGAGTACCCATCAATTTCATCACCATGATTCTCTCAAATGTACAACCCATCATTAATTTGGTTTTTTTAGGTTCCCTGACACTTAATGGTCTTCGGTTCCCGGTAAAAGCATAACAATATAAGAGCTAATTATAAGAGATTCCATTTGCCCAAATGACATTATACATTTGCAGTTAACTAACTCCTTTAATCTAAATGTGCAATAACAAGGAATTAATTAATAATAGCAGTTAACATTTATTCACTATTCCTTATGTGTAGGGCTCTATTCTCGGTGCTTAACATAATTGGTTATCTCACTAATATTCACAACAATCACACAAATATTCACCACAATTATAGATTCTATAATTATCCCCATTATACAGATGAGGAAATGGAAGCATAGGGAATTTAAGTTACTACCTTAGGTCAGACATCTATTTAGAGATGAAATTAAGATTCAAATGCAGGAAATTTGGCTCAAGTGCTTGTGTTCTGAAATATTAATACTACAATATACTGCTACCAAAGTAGAATATGCTCATACATAAGGCATTAGGCCAAAAAATATCCACCTGTTGTTGAAATTGCAACTATATCTATCTGTATTGAGTTTAAGAGCCACATATGTCCTATAAATTATTTTATAGAAGGGATATATATATATATAAAAATTAAATTTTTTAGGAAGGATAATGTTAGCAATTGTCTCTAGTTGGTAAGATTATGACTGATCTCTATTTTTATTTGTATATACATATGGTTATCAATTTTTAATTGTATTCTCTATTTCTTTTCACAATGGATATTTACTGTTTGAATAATTAAAACCCTTTGAAAAAGGAAAAAATGTAGAAGCTGAATTCTTAAGAGAACCCTCTAATACCAGAGCCAGGTAGAAGATGAGTCACCACTAAACCTTAACTCTCTCTCCATTGGAAGTCTCACCTATCTACTTCAACAAAACCTTTCATTTTGTACAGCACTTGAGTTTACAAAAAGTTTGCACATGTTATTTAGGTATTATCCATCAGACCCTTAGCTCATTTATTATTCATTTTGACACAGGAGAAGAAAGTGAAGAACAAGTGCTAGCACAAAGGACACTGCAGAGTGCGATGGCTGGGAAGGAGCAGGCTGTGATCTAAACGAGAAGGACTTTTGGGTAAGCTGTTCCTCTTGACTACCTTCATGGCAACTCAACCCTTAAGAAGTATCCTGACTTTTGGTCCAAAATCCAGAGCTTCCATGTGGTTAGGGAAGATCAGAGCTTGCAGTGCTTCTTCAAAGCAGTATTGTTATGATGGTGACAACAAAATCACTAAGTTAGGAAAATTCTCCAATAAAGTGTCTTCATAGGAAAAAAATATTATCTTAAAGTAATTTTACTGAATTCATTAGTAAAATTTAGTATAAAATTACAAAAACTAAGATGGAACAAAACCACCAGGACAAATTATAGCATTCTACAACATGACAGCTTTACATTAATTAACATAATCTAGTAACCAAGGAGGATCCTGGAAGGCTGCAGTCCATGGGGCCGCTAAGAGTCAGACACGACTGAGCGACTTCACTTTAACTTTTCACTTTCATGCATTGGAGAAAGAAATGGCAACCCACTCCACTGTTCTTGCCTGGAGAATCCCAGGGATGGGGGAGCCTGGTGGGCTGCTGTCTGTGGGGTCGCACAGAGTCGGGCATGACTGACACGACTTAGCAGCAGCAGCAGTAACCAAGGAAAGGGCAGCTCTTTCTTCTCTCCTTTACCAGATGACGCTATTTCTAGGAAAACAACCATTGGGGTATCACATTTTGTTTCACCATGTAGCTTTGGTATGATCCAAGGAAGTTATAACCCAGAAATCAGTGCCAGGTTTCTTGACAGACATTTTCAATGACTCTCCTATCATCAGGTCATCCGACGGGCCACACCATGGAAATCTACATGGTAGTGCCACACTAATCTGTTCACCCACTGGTCACCAATCAAGGAGAATGTTTACAATAGAAGGGTTGCAAGATATTCTAACACAGTGGACCAAACTTTAAAATACATAATAATCACCGGTGAAGCTTGTTGAAAAATGCAGATTCTCCAGGCCCTGCTCTTGAAGAATTTGATTCAGTTGGTATGGAGAGAGGCCCAGGAATTTACATTTTTAGTAAGTAATTCAGGTTATTCTTTTGGCCTTTATGATGGATATAAATGAAAAACAGGTGCTAGTATCATAACACTCAGCATATATTCTTATTTGCCTTATAAATTCTCATCTAAGTATAAGTAGAGATGGTAAGAGTAAATCTTTCAGCTTTGCTTCATTAATAATTCAGCAAGACTGAATATTGTTTTGAATATATTTGATTGCAAACTTGGCAGGTCTTGTAAGCAAATTTCCTCCCATATTTCACATCATCAGAACAGCCTTAGTCATCAGCAGTATAGCAGACTGTACATTTACTCAAAGGCGATGAGGTGTGTGGTGATAGTTTAGATAAGAGTTTGTTCACACATTCCACTCAAATGCAACTAAAGAAAGAAAAATATGCATCCATCTTCAGAGCAAGCGAATATATAGTAATTTTATATTTACAAATATTAGGTAAATAAGTAATGTAACGGAGAAGGCGATGGCACCCCACTCCAGTACTCTTGCCTGGAAAATCCCATGGATGGAGGAGCCTGGTAGGCTCCAGTCCAGGGGGTCGCTAAGAGTCGAGCACGACTGAGCGACTTCAATTTCACTTTTCACTTTCATGCATTGGAGAAGGAAATGGCAACCCACTTCAGTGGGTTCTTGCCTGGAGAATCCCAGGGACAGAGGAGCCTAGTGGGCTGCCCTCTATGGGGTCGCACAGAGTCGGACATGACTGAGGCAACTTAGCAGCAGCAGCAGCAGCAGCAGCAAGTAATGTAAAGCTGTGTAGCAGAAGTTAAAGTGAAAATTTCAAGCATTTTGGACTGTTTTGACAAAAGTGGCTAATATGGACAAGACCTAGAGTTATTCTCTCAAAATCAATGGATTATTGACCATGTTTTTATTTGTTTCTGGGTTTTAGTCCTTTGTCATGGAAGAATATGTGCCTTTACATTGAGCAGAATAGTCCAATTGGGAGGAATTCTCAGGTCAAATCAAGATGAGAATAAATACTAGGCCTGTTAAGGACTCTAACAGAAGCTCTATATAGAGAATCCCTAGAGGTGTTTCTTACTACTAAGGTAACATGATAACTCTTTCTGGAGGAAAAACATGATTTACAGATAATGGTGTAAAACTTGTGCTAAAACATTGTAATCAGTACATTTAAATGCCCCCTTAGGCAGTTTATTTAAATGTACTATCCTGCATAGTCAATCAACCTTAATATCCTACCTACATTTCCCTGTGATCAGACTAGCCAGATAATGATGTTGGGGTAAGGGACGGGTAGATATGGGGCAGAGGGAAGTATTCCAGCATCAAAGGAGGTGGCAAAAACCAGACTAAGTTCTTAGGCATAATACCTCAGGGTCCCATCATTTGACTGGTCTTTTGTGGAACCAAGAAAATAGCTCCATCACCAACAGTGGGCTTGAACTTATATCATTCAAAAGGGAAGAGTTATACTTCATCAACAGTCTGCCAAATTGTCTCTTTATTCACTCAATAAATATTGAATGAGTATCTATCTAAGTGTCAGACAATGCTGGTAATTCATAAGTGAACCAAACATAAAAACCCTGCCCTTATGAAACATATCTTCATGGGAAGACAAAAAAGTTGAGAAAATAAATACTAGACATATACTACATCCAATGGTGATAAGGGCCAAGGAGAGATACAAAGCAAGAAAGGGGTGGAGAGTTCAAGGGTCATTTTTAATAAATTGGTTAGGAAGAGTCTAAGAAGGTACTTCTAAGACGACTTGAAGAAGTGAGGAGGTGAACCACGTGGAAGTCATCTGGGAGAACATTTCTAGGGAATGGGAATAGCAGGTGCAAAGAGACATGCAGATCATGAGAGACCTCAAGACCTGGGCATCTGAATCAGGGGTGTGGCTTCACAGCACAGGCACCAACACCTATCTCAAAGTATCAGACTGTTGAGAAGTGTGCTTTCAGTAATTCCACAACTTCATCAGCTGCTTCAGGCTTCTGGAGAGCAAGACTGTGGTGAAGTTTGGTTTGTGTCAATCTCTGGGAATTTTGTTAGGTGTATTTGTCTTTCTGTCTTTCCTGTTTCTCCAAGAAAGGACAATTTCTCCAACGAATCTGATGAAGTAAGATGAATTAAATCAGAATCCTTAGTCTGCCTAGAAACAACAAGTGTGAGCACAGGACCAGCTCAGTTTTCAGAGTAGGAGTCATAAATTCTGCCATGAATAATTCTGATGATTTTATGAGACTTACTACTGGTTGGTGTATTCATTTTCTGTAGCTGCTGTAACAAATTACCACTTACTCAGTGGCTTAAAAACAGCACAAATTTATTATCTTATAGGTCAGATGTCTAACATGGGACACTCTCCAGACTAAAATCAAGATAGAGGCTAAAATCAGCTGGTAGAGCCGCGCTCCTTTCTTTAGACTCTAGGTAGGATCTATTTCCTCTCCATTTCTCTCTTCCAGAGTTGTCTGTAACCCTTGGTCCATGGCCCTTTACCTCCATCTTCACAGCTTATCAAAGACAAGTGGACCTTGCTTCTGAAGCCATATCTCCTTCTCTGACTGAGGCTCTCTTCTGTCTCTCTCTTTTGTTTTTAAGGATCCTTGTGATTACATTGGACTCACCCAGTAATCCAGGGTATCCTCTAAGTAACAACTTAATTACACCTGCAAAGTCTCTTACCATGCAAAATAACATATTTATAGATTCTGAGGTTTAAGACAGGGATGTATATTTGGGGGCTATTATTCTGCCTACTATAGTTATACCTTTTTTTTTTTTTCATGTTTCAGAAGCTGATCAAGTTTTATGAGAAAAGTTTGTTATTAGTCACTGCAAAAAATGGCAAGGGACAGAAAGGTTTCTTACTTATACGAGCAGTTATTTGAACAAAAATTGTTTTCTGAGATGATATTTCCTAAAAAGGCAGCATATGACTATAGGGTTTTAAAAGGAAAAAAAAATGAAGGAATTTATCCATTGCCTCCTTGGATATTTTAATAATGTGTAAATTGGAGCAAATTAATCAACCACTGTGAATCTCAATTTCCTTAAAGTAACCTTTCAGAGTTATAAGAATTAGAGAGGATAAACTATGTGCCATACGAATTAATATGGCATTGGCCTACATTGGCCACTTTTGTTATCTTTTGTTCTTAATCACCATCAACATTTTTCTTTCACTTGCTTCCTAACTCTTCTAATCTACTCTCTGAATAAAAACGTTAATATCTGAAACTATTTTCTATGTAAACTAGTCCAAAATATTGCATCTGACCTAAATAAACATTTCTGCTTTTCTCTTCTTCAGAGTTTGGGGGACTGTTGAACTCACTGTGGTAAATCAAATCCATGCAAAGGCCAACTCAATGTGCTGTGGCATGAACCCTGCAGCTATTTTTAGGAGAACTGCCCTATGGTCACTGCCCCTCTTTTCTTCCCTCTCACAGCTGTTGCTGTAAGAGTCACCTGGCAGACTGGCAGCAGCAGCTGTCTGTGCAGAGAAAGGCTGCAGCCCAGAAACCAAGCTCCAGTGAGCTAGCTCCAGAAGCTAAAGGCAGCCAGTGGGCTCAGATCAGGTGAGTAGTGACACTGAAGGTCAGACTGTCCCTGGAACGGCTGGACATATGCCTGGTGACCTTCAGGGCCACCTGCTTCTTCAGAGAAATCCTGGGTGGAAGAAAGAGCACCAGCTACCTGCTGTCACTTCTGCTCTATTTCTGATGAGTCTCAAGTTCATATCTTATGTTGGTGTGAAGTCCCAGAAACTTCAATACTTGAGGTCTACTATACCTAGTATCTGCCATGTTGGATGGTTTGGATGGCATGGGTCCCAAAGCCTCTGTTCCCTCTAGAGCAGACCCATGTCTAGACCCATGCTAGTACTGGGCATGATGGAAGTCTAGCTGCCACTGTTTACATTGATTTACTTCTCTCTGATCTCTGCTGGCATGAATCATACAGCCATTCAATGTTCATTCTGTGCTCCTTCTTTGGGAGTGGTATGCCTAACGATAAGACCAGAACCCTGTTTGATCTGACTCCCAATTCACTTCTCTTTCTATGGCACCTCTCTCACCCACAGTTGGAGTCCCTAATGCTTCTCCTTAGAACCTTGAGATAAGCTTGTTGCATGGAGGGAGCAGGTGAGTAGCTAGCTGTGTTGTTTCCAGAGTTTAATATAAAACATTGCTTTCTTGCAGATGAAAATACTGGAGTCAATAAAATGCAGTACCTCTCTGTGAGTGGTTCAGAGCCATGGCAAGGATGATCACAGACAACACTGCATTGAACAAGCAGCGCCATGGACTGGGCTTGGTGACATTACACACAACAGCTGTGTTGGCCTAACCAGCCTTTGGGAACTGAACAGAAGGCAGAGGGTGACAAAAGGAGAAGCTGGTGAGCAATCAGGGAAAGGCAAGTAAATATATTCCTCAAACCTCTGTGACAAATGAATCCACAATTACATGATCCCAAGCACTCACCTATCACCGATTAATAAAGTGAAACCTACAGGTACCATAATGAGAGCCTCAAAGGAAATCATCTCAAATGTCAAATCTGTTTTATTAAAAAAAAAAAAAAACACCTAGCCATACAAATAGAAAAATAAGGATTGAAGGACATAAGCTTGTATATGATTCACTGGCAAGGACCACATTGAAGTCAGGTTTTTTTTTCCTTCTGGTCATCACTATGTCTCCCCATAAATCCCCCCTTCCCAGGACTCAACACTGGAAATTACACATCACAGGCACTTAACAAATGTTTTAACTTGACGGAATTCTTTTTATTCCCACCTAAAAAAAGACAAAACTCTCAATTTCCTTTTTCATGATTTTTTCAAGTGGCCCAAGTTCACTTGGCACTACAGACAATACAAAAGCAATCAGCCAAGAATGAAATGCCCTAAAGACTGGAAAAGCAGACATTAAAAGCACTTGCTGGGAAAGTCCTCAGCATGAGCAGCAGGCAAGCACTGCAACCAAGCCATGGAAGGCACAGACCAGGCAGAATACATCTGCTCCCTGAGATCTGATGAGCCCGTTGTTCTCCAAGTTTGCTCAGGTTAAACAGAATCTCCAAATCTTCTGAGGCTCTCTAACACCCAACTGATAGCTACATCAAGGATAAATTTATGCTAATCTGTTAATGTGTACACCCCACAGTCATTAGTGAAGGAGACAGCCTCCTCTATCCAGTTGCTAAGGGTTTCTGAAATAGAGAACTAATGGAAATGTCTTATAGTTCTCCACGCTAACTCTGTATTTTTTTCAGTGCTCACACATATGAGCCTGCAGTTTTTCATCAATATCTACAGAATCTTATTATAAGATGGCTTCTGGTAGACTGTAACGTCTAACAGAGAAACAGCTTGTGGTAGAATGCAGGCTACTCAAGTACGTTTAATAGACTTCATCGGGGGTGGTTTGTCATCAGGGATAACAACATAAATATTTTGATTTATGTCAGACTCATTAATTATTCCCTTAAAGTCTATATTTTGGAGAAGCTCCATATAAGCTGAATTTACTTGTTATTTTCATCTTCATTGAACTGAAAGCCCTCCTGCAGTTTCGAGTGAAACAACTGTTGTTTATGGGCCATGCAGACTGGCTTTACTTTCCCTGCCAAAGGTAAATACCCCAAAGGAATCCAAAATTACACTGAATGAAAATTTGGATGAGCACCATTTGTGCTTTAATTTGGGTAAAAACAGTCCTCAAAGGTTATGGGCTGTGAGGGATATTTGGCTTATTAAGTAGGTCCCAGGTTGAAGTTATTCCAAGCAGACTGGATTTTGTCCCAAACTGGCTATTTTGTGTTGACCTACACGGGGAAATAAAACAATTCATTTGAAAGAAATGATGTGTCTGTTTTAGTCTCTCAAGACTGCATGATTCATTTATGTGCTAAGTGTCATCGTGGCTAAACTGGCCCACATGTTCTACTGGTATCCACCCAGCGCAATGGGTGGATGAAGACAAGCAACATCCTCAACATCTTCCACCCCAACCTTCCCTGTGTACTTTTCATGCAGAGCACTGTCTCTCCTCCAGACTCCTTGCCTGTTCTACTGGTCCACGGTAGCCCTGGGCAAGTCACAGTCTGCCATTCAGTTTTCATGTTAAAACAGGAATAATTTATATCTTTCAAGTTTAAGGATACTTTCATGGATAAATGAGTTAATACAGATAAAGCAGCACGATGTCAGAAACCCAGTAAATATTCAATTAATGCAAGTTAATATTATTATGGTTAAAATTATTATCATCATTCTTGTCATCATTCTTCTTTACCAACTGGCACAAAGTAAGGGGCAGGGTAACAGAAGGGTGACAGAGAACTTGAGTCAGCAGAGTTTTTGCAGTGAGAAAATGAATCTGGGGTTGAGACCTGAAACATTACCATAAGCCTGAACTTTTGCCAACCCTTGAGCCTGCTAGAATTAGATGTGAAAAAAGAGTTGATGGAGCATTATTCTGACATAATGGGCCATTTCACCACCGGGCAAATAAGATGATTTCTAGGAAAGGTTTAGGGTAAATATTCCATCCAATGGATACAATTCAGTCATTGTCACATGGTGGAGAACTTTATATCTCATCTTACTCTATATCAAACAGTTGTTTCCTACATATGTTTGCTCATGCTGCAAACTGCCCTAAATACCTTTGTTATTTTTTTACTCTCCCTTTATTGATGTTCAGAATAAAGGTATGGTAGGTAAGTCTGGTGAGAAAATAAAACAAAAAAATTTGTCTATATTAAGCCAAGCTTTGAAATTTCCAAGTTGGTCACCACGAGCCATGCCTCATTGCTCCAGGAAGGTATATGATGGCAGTCATTCCACAGTCTTCTTCCCAGTGCAAGGTCCACCCCTTACCCTGGGGGTCCTGGACCAGTCAGTCTCCTATGAATACTTCTTATCACCTATTCCCAATGTGTGTGTGCTCAGCTGCTCAGTTGAATTTGATTCTTTGTGACTCCATGGACTGTATCCTGCTAGAGTCCTCTGTCCATGGGATTTCCCAAGGCGAGAATACTGAAGTGGGCTGCCATTTCCTTCTCCAGGGGATCTTCCCGACTCAGGGACTGAACCATGTCTCCTGCTTGGCAAGCATATTCTTTACCATTGAGCTACTTGGGAAGCCCCTGAACTCATCTAGGACCCCTCTATCCCTTATTCCTGTAACTTTGTCTTCTGTTTATCCAGTATACCAACTGTTGGGCAGCATCCCACAGGCCTACAAGGCCTGTGCTTGCCCAGCTTCAAAACAAAACTAGAGCTTGGAGTCAGCAACACAGATAGCAATGGCTTAATGGATGAGGGGAGCTTACATGTCTGATGCAAGGTCCTGGGGCGACACCTCACTGTTTGTCACACTTGGTGGGCAGGACTTAGCGGCAGCCTTCGCTCTAGGAGGGAAGAGGGGACTACCAGTTACAGGGGAATTGATGTCAGGTGATCTCATTAGTTACCAGGGAAACCAGTAGACAGCATGCTCCTCACCAACCCTCTAATAAAAACAATCAACAAACAGTTGGGGCATGGGGCAAGTATTCAGTTGGCCAGAAAGTCCATTTTTTCTCCAGTAAGATGGTACAGAAATCCCAAATGAACTTTATGCCCAACCCAATATCCATGGACTTCCCTGTAGCTCAAACAGTAAAGAATATGCCTATGATACAGGAGACCAGGGTTCAATCCCTGGGTTGGGAAGATCCTCTGGAGAAGGGAATGGCAATCCACTCCAAGAATCCAGGTATTCTTGCCTAGAGAATTCCATGAACAGAGAAGCCTGGAGGGCTACAGTCCATGGGGTCGCAAAGAGTTGGACATAACTGAGCGACCAACATACACAACATGCAGGAAGGACAATCATGTGAGCAGGGTGCAGGTGAAACAGGCACTGGTCGGGCAGGGGATGTCCAGAAAACGAGAGCAGGCCTGACCATATACCACCACTTTCCTTCCTCATTTGTGTTCTTTCCCCTCTGTGTGGAACTGTCTTCCCCACTGGCCCTCCTGGCTTACTTGATGTTGTTGTTCAGTCTCTCAGTTGTGTCTGACTCTGCGACCCCAAGGACTGCAGCACACCAGGCTTCCCCTATCCTTCACTATCTCCCAAGAGTTTGCTCAAACTAATGGCCATTTAGTCAGTGATGCCATCCAACCGTCTCATCCTCTGCTGCTCCCTTCTCCTGCTTTCAATCTTTCCCAGCATCAAGGTCTTTTCCAATGACTCGGCTCTTCTATCAGGTGATCAAAGTATTGGAACTTCAGCATCAGTTCTTCAAATAAATATTCAGGGTTGACTGCCTTTAGGATTGACTTGTTTGATCTCCTTGCCATCCAGGGGACTCTAAAGAGTCTTCTCCAGCACCACAGTTCTACTTGGACATGTCTCAAATGTCACATTCTCAGAAAGGCTTCCCTGATCACCTTGCATAAAGAGACTCTTAGCTAAAATACCCCTAGTAATACCCCTCTACCTCATCACTATTTTTATCACCTTTAGGGCTTTTATCACAACAAGTACTCATTTTGTATATGTATTTATTTTCTTGCTTTATAATAACTATACTTCTTTGAGAAAAGGAACCTCTAAACCATGTATCCACAGCATCTAGGCCAGTCAGTATCTGGAACAGAGTCAACAGAGATTAAACATTTAATGAATGAATAAACCACCGCTTTGTTCCAGAATTTCCCATTTTATGCAAAGCAGCACAATGTTTTATAATTATGCTATCTCTTTATACACATTATTTGAGGATAGGAACGGGATCACATAGAACAGAGTGGGAGGGAAGAAAGTAACAGGCTGCATAAAAAAGCCAGAGAATCACTGATTAGAACTAAATCACCTGATGACAGCTGTTTCAAAAAAGAGTTTCTGGTATTGTGTGCAAGAAACAGGACTGAGAACTAACAAATATATGTAGGTGAAATTCTGCTTTATAAAGCAGTTGATAAATGATAAAAATGTTTAGTTCATTTAGGTCCAAAATATTTCCAAGATAAACACATATTTGTAAATGTTATTTATTCCTTTTTAAAATACCTGATTCTACATTTTGCTGTGCATCTCTAATGATAACCTATTCACTAAACGCTTCCACCAGGGATTCTAGCTGAGGTTTGTGCCCTCGAACGAGAGAAAATACCTCCTCTTGGATGACTCATTTCAAAAAGTGGGAAGACACTCTCAAAATGGGCTTGAGAACTGTTTTTTTTTTTTGAGGGGGAGGGCTGTGTTATAATTACAGTAATTTCATTTTCCTTTTTACAGACAAAAACATAAAGGTGATTTTTAGAATTTCATTTGTTTCTCTTCTCCTCCTCCCAGCCACATGCTTATCAGTTCCACTTACTCAACAGTGAGCTTTACAGGGATGCAGGTGTGAAAGCATATTCATATGGAAAATGTTCCTTAAACACAGCCCTAAATTATACTTGGTGACCAACTGTGTGAATATTTATGGCAGAGTTTGCTCATCCATTAAAAGAAAGAGTATTTTTCTATTATAAGTTTCATATCTTGATAAAACACTATGTTATATTCTGCCTTTCTAAAGGAATCCCCTGTTAAAACAGTTATCTAGTTCTTTACTTTTACAGTGTTATAAAATATGTTCAGGCACATAAATTGTTTTTCAGTTAACATTCCCTCTTGCTTTATATTCTGTTTCATCTACACAGATTTCAATGAATGCATAAATGTTGGTTGGTTATCCAGGTTATCCAGATAGGCTCGGGTGCATACACGGCTATGGGTTTGAAGACTTTAATTTTCAGCACGCTACATTAAAGTCATATCTATTTTTCATAATGTCATAAAGCAAATATTTATTGAAAAGAGGGCAATATGGGAGCAGCTGCTTTTCTAAAGGCAGCCATACCTCAATGATGTTAGGCTAATAGCTGTATATACACAAACATACACTCATACACCATTATTCCATTGCTCCCAAAACCATCATTAGATTGTTCTGGTCCACAGTTGTTACCTCCTACACTGGATAGCAAGTCCTCTATACATGAAAAAACAAAAACAAAAAAAAACTAGGCAAGAAAAATAGGCAGGAATGGAAAGGTGCAGGAATGGGCTGAATGTGAATTGCAAGTGCTTAATTAAAATAGACACTTGATACATAGATTTCTAATTCCAACATATTAGCATAAAAACATGATTAAATCAGAAAACTGAACACCTGGAGCCTTTGGGGTCAAGAGAGGTCTAATGATACCAGTTCAAGAGAAAAACAGCACCAAATTCCAGATCTGCGAGCTGGCAGAAGGGCAACAGGTTAGTCATGAAGGCAACAGGGAGGTACTGGGGATATACACACTGTACATGCATATGTAGAGACAGAGACAGTCTCCTAAAGGTGGAGCTAAAAATGGAACAGTTTTGTAACAAGTGCCTGAAAAGGTGAGAAAAATATCCTAGCTAATATCAGGAGAAATAATATTGTACAGCATTGGTTGGGCCCCAGCTAAAATGGCTTTTAACTGTGGGGTCAAGAATTTATCACATCAAATTTTAACCCTGTTCTGACTTCTAACATTTGACCTTTCACACTGTAATTGAATGGTCCATAACAGGCGTTCTGTACCTGCTTTTGAATACAATCCCTAGGTTATTGCTTAAAGATTTCCACCTCAATGCATAACAGTTCTCCTCATTCATGCAGCACGGGTTATCTCAACGGATAGGTATTTCTTACTCTCTAAAGACCTACCAATAATTCTCACAGGAGTCTGAGTCTGTAAATTCACAGTGAAATCAGACCTTGAAAAAGACCAAACTGTTTGTGCCAATCCACGCCGATTTAGGCAAAGCAGAGTATAAGAAGGCACGAGGCTTCTATCTTCAAACTGGAATCCTGGCTCCCCGTGAGGTTAGGAAAATAAGGTAAGTAATATATATTTATCTAACCTATGATTTTAAAGTGATTTCTCATATATAATCCCACCAGATACTCTCACACATGCAAAACCATAGAATTTTTAAGAACCTCCTTATAAAATAAATAATTCCATTTATTTGCCTTGTATAATAATTCCTTGTATAGTTGGCTCAACTGTCGCAGACAATAGAGGCCTTTCAGCCAGCCATTGCCTGAGCAAACTGTCACTCCAAGCCAATGTCCCCTCTTTCCAGCCCTGCTGTCTCTCTGCTTCTCTTGGCTCCCTCTGCTCCATTAACAGCCTAGGGCTAGGCTAAGGCTAAAAGTGTCTTAATGATTCCTTTCAAAACAGAGGCAGCAAAGACAAAGGAAATATTGCACAAGAGAATTAAGTGTTTCAGATTTTGTTCCATTTTGGGCAGAGACTGAGACACAAACATTCTCAAATGTTGAGATTTCTGCTTCCCGTCTCTGTCTCTGTCAACGGTTGGCAACAGCTGAGAAGAAAAGAATACAAATTTAAGCAGTGCACACATTCCACCTTATACCTAGGCTTTCAGTGAAAAGAAGGGAAAAAACAGTCTCTGCAAAGAACCAAGGTAAAATCCCACTAGAAGAGACCAAGAGGCCGACCCAAAAACAACACAGCAACTCTTTTTTTAAACATTTTTAATTTTAGTTTTGAGAAAGAGATTTAAATGAGTTAGCACTGTCAAAAAGTAGGGAGAGGGAGAGAGATTCCCACAGTTTTTTTTTTTCCCACCTTAGAATTCTAAGGTTCTTAATTTCTCCGGTAGTACAAGGCTCTGAAAAGTACTTTCAGAATACAGTTCCAGCATTTCTTTTCAGGCAGTTTGTTCTTAAGAATGTTGGAATGTGAACAACAAGAAAAAAAATTGTTGCTTCAACTGCTATCCTCACTCTGCATTTGGCCCCCAAGCACTGCTGATGTTGCAGAATAAATACCAACACCACCACAAGCAACTTGACAAAAAAAGTTTTTGGATTCGCAAAGTACACAGCATGCAAGACTTAACTGAATACACTTCTTTATCACAGAAACATCACAATGGTCACAGGGCAAAAGCCAATGAATTGAATAACACTGGGCATTTTAATTACAGAAAAGTGGGCGTTCTCAGCATAGTTGTTTATAATAATCATATCCATGTGTTGCATTGAACAGTTCTGACTTTGGACCTATGCAAAGTAGGATCAGACACATAGACTGATTTCCAATTCCCTATTGCCACTGCAGACTAAACAACTGTTGGTCATTAATAAAACATCAAGGTGAGATATAAATACACAAAGTGTCCCTCTCAAAGGTATCATGGCAAAGACCCTACACATACAAAACTGCCTAGTGTCTCTTTTGGAAAGATCCAGAGCGTAACCGGCTGTGCCTGTCTTCGACTCAGAAATCCAGCTTTTATTAATCTAGAGTTTGGGCCACTAAGTCCAAAGAGTGGTGAACGTAGGCCATTCTGACCAAAAGGGCAAAAATGAACCACTGTACGGGCAGACAGCTCAGGAGGAATTGCCAGGATGTGTAACAAATAAGACAGAAAATTCAGCTAAGATTTAGAACTAGATAAAGAGAGTAAAAGGCTACACAGGAGCAGGACACACCAAGGGTAGAAAGAGGGTGCTCGGAACCCAGGGTGAGGAAGAGCAGTGGTAGAGGAGGCAGACTGGTTGAGACGAGGGAGGACCCTCGTCTAGGAGGCATCTCCTTCACCTGTTACTGGTATATGCTCATACAGCTTTGATGCTGTGGCCAGGGGGGAAAAAATCAACCACCAGGTTTCCAAATCAGACATTTTCCCAAGAATTGAGTTATTTGCCTCAAGATTGGATTCAGTAATCTCAGAAAGAGATGCAAGAAAATCAATTTCCTGATAAAGAAAAAAATCTCATCAAGAGCACTCTTGGGAGACAGACTGCGAGACCAGGCAAATGTGTCCCGGTACAAAGGAAACAAAGACGGCCAAGCAACATGAATGACTGGCAAATACTGAAATTGGTTTACGCGTGCACTCAGAAAATAGGGTTTCAATGAAAAAGCTATCAAAACTAATGACAAATATTTTTTTCCCATGTAAGTCTGGTCAGCCTTTATTGCTCACCCTGTACCCAGGGCCCAGATCCTGGCTTAACACACCAGTTTCACAGAGCTGCAAAATGTATGCTGAGGCTCGGGACCCAGAGGGTGCTTGGCTGATGTGGCCCTTACTGTGCTTGCTTGTCTGTGCGCATGGAAATATCAGACCTTCCTGATATCCTGCAGTGTGTGCGCCAAGCCAGCGCACAGTTCAGGCCTCAGGACCCAGCTCCTCAAATCTGTGGTTTACAAGCTTTCTTGAAAGTCCTAAATGCAATCATTGTCTTAAAAACTCATCTGCTTAAAATAAAAAGAAAGAAAGAAAGAAAGAAAGCATTGCCAGGAACTGCTTAAAGGAAAACAAAAAGCTTATTTGATTTTTTTTTTTAACTTTGCCCATCAGATGCCAAGTAAACTTATTAAGTCTTTGTTTTATGAGGAATCAGGAAACATGTCCAAAAGCAATTTTATATAGCCAGTAGGTATCAACCAAATATGTTCCCATTCACTTTTAAAGGTTTTTTTTTTTTTTTTCTAAACCCCACTGTAAACCTTTCAAAAGGAAGGTATCAAAACTTTTACATACTTTCTATTTTCTGTCACTGCCTGAACACAACAGCCTTTCAATCAATGTTCAATGTTAAACCAATATTTCAAGGAGTGAAATTATACATCTTTTAATCACACATTTATCTAGCTTTCTGTTTTCCCAAAATAACATGAATTATGTATCCATTTTAATGTTTTTTCTATATTGGAGAAAATAGATTTCCTGAGCAATAAAGAGTAGAAATTCTGTAAGATGTTTGCATACACCCAAGATTTCTTTTACAAAGGCATCAACAGGTAGAGCATGGTAACTGGGTTTTGCAGAAGATCTGGGACCAAACTTCTGCTTACTGTGGCATACTTTATTTTAACTTGAGGAAGAAAAGACAGACAGATTGTTCAGCTAAAGACAGATCTAGCTTAGACAGAAACAGCAAGAAGCCTATCATAGTGTTAAGATATCATAAAAATGATTATGGTAAAAACAACTTTCTAAAATTATATCAAATGTGTGATTGGTAGAAGGTGTAGAGAGAAAACGATTTAAACAGTTACAGATATTGGTGAGAGCTTTTCTGTAAAGAATCCACCTGCCAAAACAGGAGACGTGGATTCAATACCTGGGTCAGGAAGATCCAGGTGTAGGAAATGGCAACCCGCTCCAGTTTTCTTGCCTGGGAAATTCCATGGACAGAGGAGCTTGAGGGGGCTACAGTCCATGAGGTTGCAAAGATTTGGCAACCAAACAACAACAAGAGATATTGGAGGAACAACAGAATGGCTTAGAGCACAGAGTGAATTATTTGGGAGGAAAGGTGATACTGGTTTAAAAGGAAATGATTCCTATCCCCTAAAACTCTCAGAGGAAGGAAACTGGGACAAACGCTTCAAACAAAGGAAGTTGATTAGGAAGGGAGGTGAAGAAAAGGTGGACAAGAATATGGGCATAATAAAGTCTCCAGTTAGGCTTTTGGTTCTATCCTAGATGACTCCATGGGTTCGAGTTGTGTGCTAGGGTTCTAAACCTCCATCCTCAGTCCTCCTATTACAGGGGTTGGACGGCAAGGGGAAGATAATGAGGCTTCAGATAATGGACTTGACACCAAAGGCATCAGCCCAGGCTCCTCCTCTGGCTGCAATATATGGACACGAAGACCATATAACTTTTCTAACTTTTCTGAGAAAGGGAGCTCCTTCTGTCCTGTAGCACTCAGGAACCCTAGACAGGATCATTCAAATTCTTATGGCCCTTCAAACAGTTTCCATTTTAGACCTGGGGCTTTTTTCCCCTGCTGATTTGTCTGCCATCAAATATCTAAGCTGGAGAGATTCATACAGAAAATGTTTCACTTCATCCATTATTCATGCACACCTTTTGTTTAAAAAGAATGGAAAGTGCACCTAAGCCAGATATCTTCAGAGACTAACATACTGAGTTTTTGTGTTTGCTTTTTAACTGCTAACTGTTGTTCTTTGCTATCAGCCTTTTAGCCACAAAAAATGGGCAAAAATCTCCTGGTTAATATTCCTTTTCTACTATTCCATCTAATTTCTGGATGTAAAAGTCTAGTCTCCATAGGATAGATTTTGTTGGTCAGGGAAATCTACGGTAAAGAGGTGACCCTGAGCAGAGACCTGAGAGAAGAGAGGGAGCAGATCATA
Organism: Bos mutus; assembly: GCF_027580195.1. Lineage (NCBI taxonomy): Eukaryota > Metazoa > Chordata > Mammalia > Artiodactyla > Bovidae > Bos > Bos mutus. The sequence continues at coordinate 45,579,366 of NC_091626.1, read as the reverse complement.
CAGGTATAGAGAGGAGAGCATGGCAGGAAGAAGGAACAGAACTGAGAAGTCCTGCAAGTAAGAGGGAGCTTCTTAGGTGACTCTAGTGGTAGAGAAGCTGCCTGCCAATGCAGGAGATGTGAGAGATGTGGGTTCAATCGCTGGGTCGGGAAGATCCCCTGGAGAAGGGCATGGCAACCCGCTCCAGTATTCTTGCCTGGAGAATCCCCATGGACAGAGGAGCTTGGTGGGCTACAGTGCACAGAGTTAGAAAGAGTGGGACATGACTGAAGTGACTTAGAACACACGCACACAGGTAAGGAATTGCCTTTTATAGGCCAGAGCAGCAAAGAGGAGATCACAGAAGTAGGAAGGACAGGAGAAAGTGTGGTAGAAGTTTTCAGAGAGGTGGCAGCTGTGAGGGTGAGGAGACACAGGTGACTGGTAAGCAGCTGAGAGGACTTGGGCTTTCTTCAGATTGAAATGGCAAGCTGATGGAAGGTTCTGAACACAGGAGTAGCATGATCTATTAAATGACTCAGAGCTGAAAATTCTACACTAGTTACTCTGTGGAAATTAGTTGGTGGGAGATGGAGAAGGATGGGTAAGACCAGAAGCAAAGAAGACATCTAGGAGTCTCTTATAACAGTTTAAGAGATGTTGTTAGTTTGGACCAGAGTGTTAACAGTGGGGGTGGTGACAGGTGATCATAGATTCTGGATATCTGCTAAAGATAGTGTCAACAAGGTTTTTTTTTTAAAGGATTAGATGTGGTATTTGAGAGAAAAGGAAGCTGAGGGGAGAGAGTAGTCAAGAGCTGGAGTAGTCTGTGGGTCACCTTAGGTATAATTCTGTCCTTTAATTTTTGGAGCTTAAAACTGTAGATGGAGAATAAGGAAGACTTAGTAAAATAGAGACACACTGATAAGTGAATGAATGAACTGAAATAATATCCTGAATGTGCCTCTACCATAAGAATTATCACATCGCATTATTATCATCTTCACTGGCCCTTTTTTCCATGAGGACAAATTCTTTGTCTCATCTGTTTTGTATTTACAGTTCAAGAATTTAAGAAAGTATTCAATCATTTATTTCAATTTCAATTCATTTATTTACATTACTGTGACAAGATCACAAGAAACATTTAACAGTGAAGGAAACCAGAAAGAGAAAAACAAATATCATACATTAACACATATATGTGGACTCTAGAAAAATGGTACAGATGAACCTATTTGCAGGGCAGGAATAGACGTGCTGATGTAGAAAATGAGTGCTCTGTGATGACCCAGAGGGGTAGAACTAGGAGGCTGGAGGAAGCTCCAAGACGGAGGGGATATATGTATACATATAGCTGATTAATTTCAGTGTACAACAGAAACTAACAAAACATTGTAAGCAATTATACTCTATTAAAAATAAATAACTAAATAAAAAGTATAACAGATTCACTTTGTTGTATACTTGAAACTAACACAACATTGTAAATCAAGGTTAAAAAATTGACTAATATCCAAATAAAAAATTTTTAAAAATTAAAGTGGCTGACACAATTGGAGGAATACAGGCAATAGCTTATGAGCAGAAATGCCTTAAAGTGGATAATATCAGGGCTGCATGTGCTCTCCAGCTATTTTAGGAGTTAAAGAGCAGATAGTTTAAGGTAAACATCTTATTAGTCAGCTAATAATCCTCATATGTCAGTGGGTTACTAAAACACAGATTTATTTCTCATTCATATTACAAGTTGGACACAAGTTAGCTATGGCTTTCTACCTACCTTGTCATTCCAGGACTGAAGAAGCAGCCCAAATCTGAAACATGCAAAGGGAAGATTAAAAGTGGTGGGAGAAACCAACAACACTTCTCTAAACTTTAGAATTGGTATGAGCTCTATCCACGCACATTCCATTGGCTAAAGCAAGTAATTTGTCCAACTTAAGTCAATAAGTAATTTGTCCAACAAGTTAATAACTAATTTGTCCAACTTAATTCCATTACAAGAGAAGACTCTACACATAGACATCACCAAATGGTCAACACGAAAATCAGATTGATTATATTCTTTGCAGCCAAAGATGGAGAAGCTCTATACAGTCAGCAAAAACAAGACTGGGAGCCGACTGTGGCTCAGATCATGAACTCCTTATTGCCAAATTCAGACTTAAATTGAAGAAAGTAGGGAAAACCACTAAACCATTCACGTATGACCTAAATCAAATCCCTTATGATTATACAGTGGGAGTGAGAAACAGATTTAAGGGACTAGATCTGATAGATAGAGTGCCTGATGAACTATGGACGGAGGTTCGTGACATTGTACAGGAGACAGGGATCAAGACCATCCCCGTGGAAAAGAAATGCAAAAAAGCAAAATGGCAATCTGGGGAGGCCTTACAAATAGCTGTGAAAAGAAGAGAAGCGAAAAGCAAAGGAGAAAAGGAAAGATATAAGCATCTGAATGCAGAGTTCCAAAGAATAGCAAGGAAATAAGAAAGCCTTCTTCAGCAATCAATGCAAAGCAATAGAGGAAAACAACAGAATAAGAAAGACTAGAGATCTCTTCAAGAAAATTAGAGATACCAAGGGAACATTTCATACAAAGATGGGCTCGATAAAGGACAGAAATGGTATGCACCTAACAGAAGCAGAAGATATTAAGAAGAGGTGGCAAGAATACACAGAAGAACTGTACAAAAATGATCTTCACGACCAAGATAATCACGATGGTGTGATCACTGACCTAGAGCCAGACATCCTGGAATGTGAAGTAAGTGGGCCTTAGAAAGCATCATTATGAACAAAGCTAGTGGAGGTGATGGAATTCCCGTTGAGCTATTTCAAATCCTGAAAGATGATGCTGTAAAAGTGTTGCACTCAATATGCCAGGAAATTTGGAAAACTCAGCAGAGGCCACAGGACTAGAAAAGGTCAGTTTTCATTCCAATCCCAAAGAAAGGCAATGCCAGAGAATGCTCAAACTACTGCACAATTGCAGTCATCTCACTTGCTAGTAAAGTAATGCTCAAAATTCTCCAAGCCAGGCTTCAGGAATACGCTTGATGAAAGTGAAAGAGGAGAGTGAAAAGTTGGCTTAAAGCTCAATATTCAGAAAACAAAGATCATGGCATCTGGTCCCATCACTTCATGGGAACTAGATGGGGAAACAGTGGAAACAGTGTCAGACTTTATTTTTGGGGGCTCCAAAATCACTGCAGATGGTGACTGAAGACATGAAATTAAAAGATACTTACTCCTTGAAAGGAAAGTTATGACCAATCTAGATAGCATATTCAAAAGCAGACACATTACTTTGCCAGCAAAGGTCCATCTAGTCAAGGCTCTGGTTTTTCCAGTGATGATGTATGGATGTGAGAGTTGGACTGTGAAGAAAGCTGAGCACCGAAGAATTGATGCTTTTGAACTGTGGTGTTGGAGAAGACTCTTGAGAGTCCCTTGGACTACAAGGAGATCCAACCAGTCCATTCTAAAGGAAATCAGTCCTGGGTGTTCATTGGAAGGACTGATGCTGAAGCTGAAACTCCAATACTTTGGCCACCTCATAGGAAGAGTTGACTCATTGGAAAAGACTGTGATGCTGGGAGGGATTGGGGGCAGGAGGAGAAGGGGACAACAGAGGATGAGATGGCTGGATGGCATCACCGACTCGATGGACATGAGTTTGAGTGAACTCCAGGAGTTGGTGATGGACAGGGAGGCCTGGCGTGCTGCAATTCATGGGGTCGCAAAGAGTCGGACACGACTGAGCGACTGAACTGAACTGAACTGAACTGAAGTCCCATAACGGTAGGAATACTTAATTCTCTTATAGGAAACATAAGAATAAATAATTGCAGACAGAAATATATCTATTATGAGTTACTTCCAAAAGATATAATTGCCTTTGGCCTCCTAGATCCCAAAGGGACCATGGGACCATGGCCAATGATTGATATATCTACTACCACAGCCATCCATGTTCATAAAGTTTAGATCCAAGTTTTGAAGAGACCAATGGACAATCAATATTACTTATTGGGAACCAACCAGTCCTCTTGTTTCTTTTGAATCTTCAAGAAGGATCATTAAGTAAATTTAAGGACCTCTGGTTTCAGAAAATGCTGGCAATCACCACTCACAGTATAGGCTGATAAAATTTCTTTTGTTTAGTTTCTCAAGGATCCATTACTACAGTGTTTTTGTCCTGAACTGTGAAAATGGGGAAAGCATCAGGAGTAGTAGATGTCTCAGTTTCAGCAGCCAGTCCCTTCCAAATTTCTCCTCCCAGCCTTGAGTGTTAATACTACCTCGACAGGAAAACTGCTTAAGTTTGTAAGCAACCAATTCTGTGCTTAGAGGCACTAAACTATATATTAAAAATCATTCATAATGTCAAGCCATGTAAACATGGCATGTTTATAAGGACATGGGGAGATAATAAATCAATGCATTAACATTCAATCGGAGAAAGGGATGGCACCCCACTCCAGTACTCTTGCTTGGAAAATCCCATGGACGGAGGAGCCTGGTGGGCTGCAGTCTATGGGGTTTCGAAGAGTCGGCCACAACTGAGTGACTTCACTTTCACTTTTCACTTTCATGCATTGGAGAAGGAAATGACAACCCACTCCAGTGTTCTTGCCTGGAGAATCCCAGGGACAGAAGAGCCTAGTAGGCTGCCATCTCTGGGGTCGCACAGAGTCAGAATCGACTGAAGGGACTTAGCAGCAGCAGCAGCAACATTCAATAATTCCATGACTTGTGATATGTTTTGGTTCAAAGTTTTAGGAAGCACCTCTTTTTAAAGTGGTACCAAAGAAATATTTTGATGCTGAATAATTATGTGGTTAGACCTACTTTTCAATGTGAAGAATATTATGCTGTGATCCTTTCTCTCAAGGCTCTGAATGAAGACCTAGAACCCAATAGGACACCTGGGCTAGTTGGGATGCTCATCAAAACAGAGAAATTCATTATAAGAGATACCATGATATAAATGGCTCTATATAAGATGACTATTTCCGTATCTTTACTGACAGTCCTGACTAGTACAACTTTGTTCATTTGGCTAAAAGTTTCTTACAACAAATTATCTCATGCAACAAGAGTTTTACTTACTCTGTGTACATGTGTGAGTGTATATTTTTTTGTATTTCTGGTCCCACACATTGGCTGTATGTATTGGAGAGAAGAGAACTAGTGGAAAGTATTAATTCATGAAGCTGTGGTCACTGATGTCTCAGTTACTTGTTCAAACAAGTGAATTGATACTAGCATGATAGAAGGGGTATTCACTCAAAATTTTAAAATGTTTATATAAATGAACCTGTATTACATAGCATAGTAAATTCATAGTTACTAAATATAAATCACTTCCAGTGGCATGAAAATGAAAGTGTTAGTTGCTCAGTCATGTCCACCTCTTTGTGACCCCCATGGACTGAAGCCTGCTTCTATCCATGGAATTCTCCAGGCAAGAATACTGCAGTGGGTCACATTCCCTTCTCCAAGGGATCTTTCCAACCCAGGAAACCTGGGTCTCTTGCACTGCAGGCAGATTCTTTACCATTTGAGCCATGAGAGATGACCAGTGGCATATACACAATATGTAAATAATTTATACTCATTTAACTTTACATTTTAAAATGTTTTCATCATTATTACTTAATTAAAAGACATATAGTTGTTTATATTTCAACCAGGTTATTCTTCTGGTTACACAGAACTGAACAATTCTCAATCTCCCTGTTTCTCAGTAGCCTTCTCTATCTTCCATTTTGGTTAAATTCCCATGGAAGTGGTGGAAGTTAATTGCCCTTTGAGAGTACAGGACTGCAAGTAAAGTGAAACATTCTCATTTTATTTTCAGAAAAGAGAGTGTTGCATTGTTTCAAACCTGGGTTCGTGCTTGTCATGCCAAAGGTGAAATAATGACCTCAGTAAGCTTTGGAATTTTAGCTACAGTTGAAGTTTTGCAGTGATTCCTGCGACTTCTGTTATGTACAGGCCTTAACCAGAGATGTGAATGTCCTCTTGTATTTTTTAGATGAAAAATGTCTCTGTCAAATAGGCAGCATGTTGCAGACATATTGCAGAGCCTCTAAGGTGAAAGACATTTCTTACCTAAGATCATCAAGAGATTTTTCTTCACTTTTACATTACTGTCTTGCCCTTCCCTTTTACCCCTAGTCAATGCATCTAAGAGAATTTGTCTTTCCCAGGCAATTATTCCTTTCCTCCCAGGATGAAGCTATAGTGGTGTCACCCACCTTCCAAGGATCAGCCTGACACCATCAATACTCCCAGGATTAACATGTGGAGGGATGAGACCTAGGATGTACAGGTCTGGGGCATAAATGCCCAGATTGTATTTCCTTTGGTGTCTGTACATAATGTCCCAATCCCCACACCCCACCAACCGTGAGATTTTACTTATTTATTTATTTACATCTCCACAGTACTAGTACTTCCTGTAATATCCAGCCTCCTGCTTTGTTCTTCAGAAGTTTCTGCAGGATTGAACACACTCAGCTCTAATTCACTTCTACAGAAACAACACAGTCATCCCAGAGAACTGCCATTTCACAACCACTCTTGCTTTCCTTGTAGCCACACTTTTTTCCTTTCACTCAAAATCTAATCCCCTTGGTTCTCTGTTGCCACAGTGCTTGAGAAGAAAAATTAGACTATGTTACGAATATAAATACTAAAATAAAAAGTTCTGAACTGAAGTTAGCTCCCCCTTTACATGTTCACTTTGAAATGATCCGTTTGTGCCCTAAGATAAATCCTCTCTGACATTTGATTCTCGTTTACTATTCACCTTGGTTGAAGCTTTGGGGTCTCCATCTCTCACCAACCTCCCTCTCTTCAACTCTTGGTTGCTCGGCAACCTCAAACAGCTGGTTGCCCAAACAGGAAAAGTAAATGGGATTAACTCTGGAGGAAACTAATTGAAGGAAGCATTAGTATGCTCCCAATCAGAATTCTTTCAAAAAAAAGGAATTTTTTTTCAATACTAGCTGATTAAGTTGCACTGTGCTGTCCTAAGTAAGAAGACAGACTATGGAGTGTACAGGTGGAAGGAACATTACAGATTCGAATGCTGAATATTCAGAGCAGTGGTGACAGCAGCTACTACGTAATTGCCCTTAACAGGCCACAGTCCTCTGTTTGCAAAATGGCGTAAAGTTATTACAAGTCTTTTGCTTGTTACTTCTCTCATTCATGCATGAATGTATATATTCATTCACTCACTCACTCCCTTACTTATCCACTCAGTTAAGTACTTACTGAGAGACAGCAGGCTGTTAATAGAAATTCTACGGACTCTGGGGGTGAACCAGACATTCGTTTCAATCTTAGCTCCAATACTTTCCTATCTCTGCCATTCTAAACCAATTTTCTTAAACTTTCTAGATCTTCATTTAAAAATTAGTAAAATCAAGTTATCAATACTTACACCTAAAATAGAATATGCAAAATAACCACTACAGTGATTGCCCAGGTTAGACATTCCATTAACTTAATTTTCCTTCCACCATGTGTCACTGAAATGTGGGAGAAAAACTGGAGGTATGTTATCTAGTTTGAGACTTCTGTCTGTATTTCAAGCATAAAGCCAAGACAAGAATGAAATTTCAGCTGTAGTAGTTAAGAGGAATTGACAGATATGAGGTTTCTTAAATAACTAGAATGGAGTGAATGATAAATCAGTGGAAACTGTCAAAGATACCTCAATGTTCTGAGACTGGAAAATCTCAGAGAATGGTGATGTTACTGACGAACTAGCAACCAAAGAAATGAAGTTAGTCTGTGCAACAATTTAGGCTTAAGTATGAGGGCTGGGACATGCTTCCCTGATGGCTTAGTGGTAAAGAATCTGCCTGCCAATGTAGGAGATGCAGGTTTGATCCTTGGGCTTGGGAAGAACCCTGGAGAAGGAAATGGCAACCCACTCCAGTATTCTTGCCTGGGAAATCCCATGGACAGAGGAGCCTGGCAGGCTATATATAGTCCATGGGGTTGAAAAGAGCTGGACACAACTTAATGACTAAACAAAAAATCAAACAGATAACGACTGGGGCAAAGCTGACCCTGGGGTAGAACAATGAAGGCTATACCTTGACTTCAACTGGCCCTGCTTCTCCTCTGCTCTAAGACCTAGCTGGCTAGAACAATGAAGACAGTAGGGCAAGTGAAGAAACAGGTGTAATGAGCTATAGTTAAAAAAAAGTCCTAGGCTGCTCCTTGGATAGCAAGATCAAACCAGTCAATCCTAAAGGAAATCAACCCTGAATATTCATTCGAAGGACTAATGTTGAAACTGAAGCTCCAATACTTTGGCCACCTGATGCAAATAGTTCTTGGAAAAGACCCTGATGCTGGGAAAGATTGAAGGCAGGAGGAAAAGGAGACAACAGAAGATGAGATGGTTGGATGGCATCACCGACTCAATGGACTTGAGTCTGAGCAAACTCGAGGAGATGGTGAAGGCCAGGGAAGCCTGGTGTGCTGCAGTACACGGGGTCACAAAGAATTCAGACATGACTTTGCTACTGAACAACAACAAAGGTGCCCATATGAGCTAGACCTCTGATATTCAAAGACTTAGTATCAGCCTTTTAAACTATTTTCAATATTTTATTTCCTTCCGAGCAAAAAAGTTAATGACTACTTTCTAGACCAATATGTTAGTCATATACAGCCCTCGGAACTTCTGTGAGCTGGCAAAGTGACCTCAAGATGGAGCTCCAGAATGTCTATAGACTGGAAAAGTCCACTCAGAACTTAAGTTCTCATACCCTCTGCAGGTTAGACAAGCGGGTTGAGAAGCAGAGGAATAAGGGACCACAAGGACTAGACTGGTCCAATCTGGAGTTCTAAAGCTTAGATAAGTCCTGTTAGGGATATGTATGTTGAGACAGGAACAGAACCACTATAGGGAGTGGAATTATTTTGCTGTGAATAAGCCTAGCTTTGTTCATTATCACTCGTGAAAGTGATCATAAAGACTTTACTCCTTTTTGAAAATGGTTGTCCAATGTGGCACAAAATGTCAGTAAAAGCTAAAGAAATAAGAAAATGATCATTTCAGGTATAAAGACAAGACAGATATGGGACTGGAAAGAAAGGAAAGAACCTGGGCAGTGATTTTCCTATTTGCAAATCTGGAGATGCTTGAAGGACTTCTAAAAAGAGTGATAAAGCATACAGAGCAGCTGCATGGCAATTTCATTCCTCAGGATGAATGCTGCTTTTTGCAATTCTTCTCTTATTTACCCTTCAAGAATGCCCTTGTTCAGTTTATCTACCTTTCATCTGAATAATAATAATATAAAGAATTCTATCAGGAAGGGGATGGAGATAATATACAACTGAGGTTTTAGGAGACCTGCACAGTTCTGAGGTCTGTCCTTGCGGTAGCACATCCTGCTACCTTTTCCCTTTCTTTTTCTCTTTTTCAAACATCTATATTTTCTCAACTGTTTTCCTGAAGAAAGAAAAAAAAAAAAAAAGGAACTCCTCTCCAGTAAAGTAAGGAACAAGATTTGTTATTTGTGTTCTTTTTTCTTCCACCAAAGACAAAGGCTGTCTTTGTAATCTATCCTTGCTAAAGATTATGTATTTCCTCCACTTTGAATCAGTCACCAGAAAGGTTAAAAAAAAAAAAGGGCAGAAAATAGGGATGTTTAAACTATATAGAATAAATAAATAATTCAGTGATATTAACCTCTCAACTACCTGCAAAGCATTCTTTGTAGCTCAAAGGGTGAGACGGCCTTATGAGAGAAATGGTGTTTATCATTTATTTAATACACATGGCTGCAGCCTAAGGAAGAAAAGTTTAAAAGTAATGTCAACAGGCAAAAGACCACACTAGGAGTCATGGAGCTCACCTTGCGTTTCTCCCCGAAGCAGAGCTGACGGGAATTCATTCAGGACCATTCTATTATTCATGCAAAGAACTGTCTATCACAAATGCAATATGAAAAGGAGGTGCGCCCCATGTGAGGCATGAAATACCATCTCTAATAACTGGCAGTTTAATTTCAAGATTTCGGGACTGCTCATTTAAAAATACCTGAAGCAAAGTTCTAAAGCACAGAATGACAAAGGAAATCATTGCTGTTACACTTTAAGAAACCGTGTCCTATTTCTGCTAGAAAATACAAGAATTTGGGTTAAAAAGACGATAGGGAAAATAATGCAAAAAACTGACAATAGAATGTCATGGCAGCCGGCGCCTCAGAGTAAGAATTTTCATAACTCTGGAACACACTCACTAGGACATGGTCTTTGTAACTATCTTAGAAAACTCATCTTATTCCTTTCTAATGCTATGGCAACTGAGAAAAAAAAGTTACAGTAAAATCTAGAATTTACAGGAGAACCTAGACGCTAAAATAACCATTTTTGACTTCTGATAGACTCATAGTATTTCTGACATATACCTAGAAAGAACCTAAAGAATCACTCATTATAATAAACTTACATAAGTAGTTAAGAAACTGAGACCCAGGGGCAGATACAGATTAGGACTGTAGACTCAGCATTACCTAGTATCCTTTCTCTTTATACTGTATGACTTTTAAAAAATTACCATTTAAAATAATATCACGTTAATGATAAACATTTCACTGTGTAAACAAGAAGTTCAAGTCTATCTGCCAGCACATGCTCAAGCAAGCCCCTTCACATCTACAATGCTATATGCCCTGTTTAATGCAGTCCTCTTGCTTTTGCATTAAAGAAGGAGGACCTCTGCCTATACTCCCTGGACCAGATGCATTGCAGGGATGGGTGGTAGTTTTCATGGCAAAAGTTAGGTTTAGGGGATTTCTAAGGTCAAGGATCTATAGGAGAAACAAAATTAGACCAAAGGGTAGAGTTGATAATAAAAAAGAAGATAATAAAAAAGCCCACAAAGGCAAGGGAGTTAAAAATAGGCAGTCAACTAGAAATTGGGGTTATGGGCCCAGGACTTCCTATCCCAGGGAGGCAAGTGCAAGAAGAACAGCAGATGTAACCAGGACCCTGTCTAGGACAACAGCCTGGGGCAGATGCTGTCTGTGAAGAGTTTGTGCATGCCAGCTGCAGCAGGATGGGTAGATGGGCTGGCTACGACTACACTACAAGGCCGAGACAGGCTCACACACATGGCAAGTGTTAAGTTGGTTTGCTTGCTGTATTTCTGGTCTAGCCTGTAATTTTCTCCATCTGGACACACCTCCAAGCACAAGAGGAGAGCTTAAGCAGCAACCAGAACCTCAGCTCATCCACCATTGATGAGGTTTGTCTCTCCTCTTGGGAGAAGGCAATGGCATCCCACCAGAACTCTTGCCTGGAAAATCCCATGGATGGAGGAGGCTGGTAGGCTGCAGTCCATTGGGTCGCTAAGAATCAGACGTGACTGAGCGACTTCACTTTCACTTTTCACTTTCATGCATTGGACAAGGAAATGGCAACACACTCCAGTGTCCTTGCCTGGAGAATCCCAGGGACGGGGGAGCCTGGTGGGCTGCCGTCTATGGGGTCACACAGAGTCAGACACTACTGAAGTGACTTAGCAGTAGCAGCAGACCTGAGGGTACCTCTGACTACTTAAAGCAGAATGTAAAAGTCATTGAAGTAAAGGAGTTTTAGGCAAAGATGAGAGTATGGGAAGATTAGTAGCAGAGATTGAGTGAGAGAAGACAGATGTTAACTGTAAGTAAACACCAAAGTCTTCAACAGAAAGTCAAAGGATGAGCCAATCAATCACCTGGTCTCTGCCTAGCATCCACAATGCCACACAGCTGCCTCTAGTGGTGTCAGAGCCTCCATGGATGTCTAAATTTAGTGATTCAGGACACGGCATGTACTTGAGTCAAAACACACACACTCTCTCTCTCTCTCTCTCTCTCTTACTGATTTTTTGTTCTTGCATGTGTCTGTCAAAAGACCACACTTCAGGTCCTGCCACTTTGGAGTTTAGAGAACTTAGGAATTTAGGGAAAAGGATGATGGGGATGAGGTAGAATATGGACACTGCTGCTGCTGCTGCTGGTGCTAAGTCGCTTCAGTCTCGTTCGACTCTGTGCGATCCCATAGACAGCAGCCCACCAGGCTTCTCCATCCCTGGGATTCTCCAGGCAAGAACACTGGAGGGGGCTGCCATACTGTTCCTCAAATAAGAGAAAGGAAACTGCTGTGGAAGATTTACCTGCAGTTTGACCTCTGAAGAAACAGGAATAAAACACACGCCAGGGTCTAGAAACTTCAGATCCTATTATGTTGAACATCTCAGAATCACAGTAAATAAACCAAAAGGGTAAGACTGCACAGATTTGAAAGGCACCAAGGACAGTGGGGAAGAGGGAGCAGAGGGCACAGAGAAATAGCTTGAGGAGAGGGTTTGGGGTGGTGAACACATATAAGGCATAGTTCTGTGCAAACATGCAGCTAGTAAGAATCACCTAGAAACAAGACAAGACATGGTCTGAACCTTGGAGCTGATTCTGGGGATGATAGCATAGGAAGGATACAGAGAAGAGACCAAAACATCATCTACCTTGAAAGCTGCCAGGAAAGCATCCAGCAGCATGTCTGACACATAACTGACTCTCAGAGTATGTTAACACCTTTCCTTTATGGAAAATTCCCTTGAGTAACACTGAAATAAGATAGTCTTCACAGTTCACAGAACATTTAGAAATAGTACAAAATAGAATATATGCATATTCTACACCCATACTGCTCTTAGGAATATAGCCAACAGAAATAGTCCATACATTTACCAAAACACATTGCACAAAAGTGTAGCAGCTGTATTCACAACAGCCAGGACCAAAAACTATCAAAATGCTCATCCATAGTACAATGGATAAGTAAACTATAGTAAAAGCTAATACTGCTACTGCTGCTAAGTCGCTTCAGTCGTGTCTGACTCTGTGTGACCTCATAAACGGAAGCCCACCAGGCTCCCCCTTCCCTGGGATTCTCCAGGCAAGAACACTGGAGTGGGTTGCCATTTCCTTCTCCAATGCATGAAAGTGAAAAGTGAAAGTGAAGTTGCTTAGTCGTGTCCGACTCTTAGTGACCCCATGGACTGCAGCCCACCAGGCTCCTCCGTCCATGGAATTTTCCAGGCAAGAGTACTGGAGTGGGGTGCTATTGCCTTCTCCGAATACAGTAATTATTTTTTCTCATTCATGTACAATATTCTACTGTAAAAAATAGAGGTAAATTCTACAAGCATAATGTTAAGCAAAATAAGCCAAGCACAAACGAGTACATACTGTGTAATTCCATTTATAAATTCAATAAACAGGTGAAAAGCATCTACACTCCTAGAAGTCAATATAGCTAAAACACTTGGTGGGGGTAGGTAGTGATGAGGTTTCTGGGGAGATGATAATGCTCCAAACAATAACTGTCATGTCAAAATTAGCCAATGTCTTATTTTCAGAGACAACATATACATGCATGTGCACACAAGCATTCTTTGTGTTTAAAGAGCAGGATGCTAGGCTCATTGTTATCACGTTATTATAGTAATAAGGATAAATGTAATCCTTCCTGGAAAAATGTATAGCATTGTAGTGGAGAAAAGATAAGTTCCAGTATTTAAGCTGAATTAAACTGTGATTTACCTTAACTGCTCATTATTTCTATAATTGGGGCAAATATCTATATATTAATTTACTTGTCTGTATTGATAAAATTAGGAGAAGAATATCTACATCATCGAGGTGTTGTGAAATTTAAAGAAATGATAAACGACATGGACTAAAAGTGACTGTTAATAATGATGTTAATTTCATTCTTCCCACTTTCTCAGGCAGCACACACACATACACACACACACACACACACACATATGTATTGCCCATCTTTGTGATATGACTGTAAGTGTCCTTTTCAATGCTGTTACAGCTCTTGGTCACAGAAACTTCAGGCAACCCTTAATCCAAAAGTGACAACCTGTCTCTGTAATGGATGATTAGTTAGCATTATTTCTTCTTACTGTACTACCATCACCATAGTCTCTGAGGTTGGATATCAGCAGATCCTGTTAATGTTTCCTTTGCCTATTTTGTTTAGAGTTAGTCAGCTATATGTAGCATATGTTGCTGGTGGTGGTGGTCAGTTGTTAAGTCATGTCTGACTCTTTGCGCATCCATGGACTACAGCAAGCCAGGCTTCCCTGTCCTTCACTAAGTCCCAGAATTTGCTCAAACTCATATCCATTGAGTTGGTGATGCCATCCAACTCTCTCATCCTCTGCTGACCTCTTCCCCTCCTGTTCTCAATCTTCCTCAGCATTATGGTCTTTTCCAATGAGTTGGCTCTTCACATTAAGAGGCCAAAATATTGTAGCTTCAACTTCAGCATCAATACTTTCACTGAATATTCAGGGTTGATTTCCTTTAGGATTTACTGGTTTGATCTTGCTGTCCAAGGAACTCTCAAGAATCTTCTCTAATACCACAGTTCAAAAGCATCAATTCTTCAGCACTCAGCCTTCTTTATGGTCCAGCTCTCACATCCATACATGATTACTGGAAAGACCATAACTTCGACTATGTGAGTCTTTGTTGGCAAAGTAATCTCTCTGCTTTTTAATATGCTGTCTAGGTTTGTCATAGCTTTCCTTCCAAGGAGCAAGTATCTTAATTTCATGGCTGCAGTCACTGTCTGCGGTGATTTTGGAGTCCAAGAAAATAAAACCTATCACTGCTTCCACTTTTTCGCCTTCTATTTGCCTTGAAGTTATGGGACTGGATGCCATGGTCTTAGTTATTTGAATGCTAAGTTTTAAGCCAACTTTTTCACTCTCCTCTTTCACTCTCATCAAGAGCATATATAGCCTGCTTTATCCTTATCCACACTGTGCAAACCACAGCCCCCTTCTTCATAGCTCTAAATTGCAGCCACAGTGCTGATAGACAGAATGCACCCACAAGCCTGCTTGAAGAACTTGCCCTTCTCTGTTAGAGGTTACCTGCAGTTTAGGTAATGCATGATTCCTCATCTCCATAGACAAACCCACCTACTGGCAACTGGAACATCTTTGAACTTCTTCATTGATGTGAATGGTCCAAAGGACACAGGTGAAAAACCTTTGAAGTGACAGAACATCAGGTTGTACAAAGCTGGGGAGACAGGTGGAAGAGACATGGCAGGCACTGAAGGTCACTTCTCTACTTCCCTTCCCCTCACCCTTTACATACATCTTCTAAAATCTTCACAGCAGTTCCATTCCCTTATTTCTCATCCCATTTTATTTTCATATTTTACTCTACATTACTAATTCTCTCATTCCCTTTTAAATTTTTCTTAGCTTTATGTTTCTATTTTTCTATCAATCCAGGTTTGGTATTATGCACTTATTGAGCTCATAAACAGAACTTATGCCCTGGAGGAAAATCCTGAGAAGTTAAATACATTGTATTCAATTTATTTTGGAAATTAATATGTCAGTAAGTGAACCAATTTTTCATTTCTTTATATACTGGTTAATGAACCTACATTTTGGCAGCCATGAAAGCTTCTTTCAGAACTTTCCCCTCCTCTTCTTTTCAAGGCTTTTTAGAGAGGAGCTTCACAGACTAGTTTCAGGAGGGGGTGAGGATGGAAGTTTGATATTGTAACCTTCCCTTTTCTCTCAAGTCTCAAGCTTCTCTTCTTTTGCTGAGCATCTTAAACAAGCAGGGGGATGTTTTTCCTCTTTTATTTTTTAATTGCTTATGTTGATGTGCAAGTCAATGTTTTCAATGAGATGCAAACGGAGTCACACACACAGCAATAATGGGGGCTTTGTGGGCTGCCCAGCATGTGCTATGTTTCTCTGAAGACTTTAGGTCCATATCCCAAGCTCTACAAAGGGGTTAGTACATTTCAGCTTCCCTCTGTCCCATACCAAGGAGATGCTCTGACTGTGAGAAAAACAGCAGGTAGATTAGCCACTGATAGAATATGTAGTTTCTCCAGGCCACCACTATGCATAACACTTCTTTTCCACTGAGAGTCAATTATTACATTTTAAATAATCAGTTGTACAGAGAATTTAATGAAATGCAGCCATGATATGGTAAACTAGAGCTGACTGAAAAGCTATTTTTGCTTTCAAAGATTTTTGCTATTCAGTTAACTTTTCCTATTAATACATCATGATAGCAACTGTGATTAGAAAAGTAACATCCACTAATTTACACCTGAATGACAAAGGAAAGGTTGCTAAGTGCTTTGGAAGTATAATAGGATTATTTTTTTCTGTGGGGAGTAATATATTCTGGGTAAGGACAGAACTCTGGTTAAAGTCTATAGAATTAACAAATAGAATTTATCTATCCTGATTTGGCATGTTCTCGAGGCTAAATATTCATTTATGTAAGGATTTTTGCCCTCTATATTACTATTAGCACGTTTAAAGCCTTTTATTCAACACGGGCAGAACAGATTGCTTATACTTTCTCAGGTCCTTCTTACATTTTATAAGTGCTGAAGCCCAGGAAATCTCTATGAAAATTAAGGCTACAAGAGAAGAGTGCATTTGCTGTTGTCTGGGTAACAGGCTTGGGCACTAAGTACTGGAGACTTCTGCAGGCCAATTTTTTCTTTTTAACGAAGAACAAAAGAGGGTTCCCACTTCAGAAGGGTTAGCTCACCCTCGAGGCAGTAAAATTGGAAATGAAAGGTGAAACTAAGGACACATATCCCCTTAGAATTCTGTAGAAGACCACAGTAAATGGTGCACCCACAAACTAGTGAACAAACAATGGTATAAATAAGAATAACCTGAGAAGATTCCCAACCTTACAGGAGGAGTGAGGAAGGCTAGGAGTGAGGAAGCCTTCCTAGAAGGCTCAGGAACCTGAAGAAATTTCAAGGACTGTGAGAAAAGAGGAATTCACCCTAATTTACAGATACCATAGGTGAAGTCAGGTAGCAAGTTTTTGGTTTGGCCTGCTATCCTTAAAATGTCTTTAAAAGTTCAATCTGAGATTCCCCATACAAAGTTCAGCAAAGCAAATTTAAGGTCTACAATGTAAATTACCATTCCTGCTATACTTATGTATGACCACCTTATTTTGTAATCAAGTCATTTTTCTTTGAGATCGGTGTTGTTCAGTCACTAAGTCATGTTCAACTCTTTGTGACTCCATGGATTGAAGCATGCCAGACTTCCCTGTCCTTCACTAAATTCCAGTTTGCTCAAACTCATGTTCATTGAGTCATTGATGAGTTTCAACCATCTCATCCTCTGTGACCCTTTCTCCTCCCGCACTCAGTCTTTCCCAGCATCAAGGTCTTTTCCAGTGAGTCAGTTCTTTGTATCAGGTGGCCAAAGGATTGGCGCTTCAGCTTCAGCATTAGTCCTTCCAGTGAATAGTCAGGACTGATTTCCTTTAGGATTGATAGGTTTGATTTCCTTGCTGTCCAAGGGACTCTCAAGGGTCTTCTCCAGCATCAATTCTCCAGCAC
The DNA here is from genome assembly GCF_027580195.1 of Bos mutus. Classification (NCBI taxonomy): domain Eukaryota; kingdom Metazoa; phylum Chordata; class Mammalia; order Artiodactyla; family Bovidae; genus Bos; species Bos mutus. The sequence goes on along the minus strand of NC_091626.1, from coordinate 45,561,915 downwards.
CAACTTCGAAAGCATCAATTCTTTGGTGTTCAGACTTCTTTATGGTCCAACTCTCACATCTGTACATGACTACTGGAAAAACCACAGCTTTGACTATATGGAACTTTGTCAGCAAAGTGGTATCTGTTTTTTAACATGCTGTCTAGTTTCGTCATAGTTTTTCTTCCAAGGAGGAATTATCTTTTAATTTGAGATTATTTTTGATCAAAAGAAGGGTGACTATAGAGAGAAGTGTTGTGTTTCAACAGAAAACTATTCATCATCTATAGCACATTCTTCTGAGTTATCAGAGTCTAACCCTATTCAAGGTCTTTAAGATTTTTTTGCAACTCTTTGTAAATTACAGGGAACTGACAGATATGCAAATAGTGTCTTGTCTGGTAGTGGTTTAATTGACTTCCTCCCCAACTGTGGGGAAAAAACAGTTTTGGTACTTACACCTACATTGGACTGGATTCTACTACTTGCAAAAATTAACAGTTCTTCTCAAATTTTCAGTTCTTCCAACTTTCTTCAGTATCTTGCTGCTGCTGCTGTTAAGTCGATTCAGTCGTGTCTGACTCTGTGCTACCCCATAGACGGCAGCCCACCAGGCTCCCCCGTTCCTGGGATTCTCCAGGCAAGAACAATGGAGTGGGTTGCCATTTCCTTCTCCAATGCATGAAGGTGAAAAGTGAAAGTGAAGTCACTCAGTCATGTCTGACTCTTCATGACCCCATGGACTGCAGCCTACCAGGCTCCTCCATCCATGGGATTTTCCAGGCAAGTTCCTCCTCCAAACTAACTTTTCAGGTTTTTTTCCCCTCTTGCCTGACTCACCAAGCATCCTCACCAAGACCTAAAATCTAACTGCCCAGATTTCTTTCTATGTTCTATGCTGCCTTATTATTGGCCCTTTTATTCAAAATCTGAAGAAGTCCTGCAAGATGAATGGCTTACACCCCCACAGATTCACCACTGAAAGTCATGCAGGGGCCAAATTCTCCTTGGAATGAAAGTTTGGCTAAATACTTGAGTCACAGATGTCCCTAAATAGGAATGTAGCTAATATCACCAAGAGCGTCCACATCTTAATTTGAGAGGTTCAAGAAACTCATTGAGTGCTGCAGCATAACCAAAAGATTGCCCTCCACTTAGCTCTTAAAATCCACTGGACTAATTACCATCAAGATTCCACTCCTGGTTCGTTACATTAACACAAATCTTTTTATTAATAGTTTTCATTGTCATTTCATGTATGCCTTTTTAAAATATCTGATCTCTAGGACTCTAAAACAACTCACATTTGCCATCAACTTTCAAAGATAGTCTGATTACAGAAGTGACATCAACAAGAGTCCTTGAGGGACTATTTCTTAGTCTCTTTTATGTCCCACCCAGGATGTCTGTTATCTTCTCTGAGTCACAAAGTAACACATAATATTTCTAGCTAAAATGAAGATCGACCATGTTGAACTTAACCCAAGCCCTATACTCCCCAAAATACAAAGATGGTTTAAAAACCCTCCCATAACTGCATGATAACCACACTGCCCACTCATATTTCCAGAGAAGATCCATCTCATCTTTAATCATGACTCTCATGTAAGACTTTTGAATGAGTCCCTTATTTAACTAACTCTGTAAAACCCTAGTCTACATCCTTTTCTTTATGATGTTCCTCATGAATATTTCCCCTATTATGATAGCTTGAATAAAATCATCTCCTTAATCATTCAGTGCATTTTGTCCTCCAATGGAGTTCTGTAACACAGATGCATGCATTTGTCAAAAAATCAGGGAGTGATATAATTTAGATTTGTGTATTTCATGAAATATAAATTTTACCCCCAAAGGAAAAAAGGAATGTAAATATGAAACATAGCTAATGATATGTACACGTTAAGTTGCTTAGAGGTAAGAAGAATGGATATCTGAAATTTACTTTGAAATATATTTTTAAACAGACAGATTGATCCATCCATAAAAGAGTGGATTTTTAATAGCTTGTTATTAAGCAAATTCAATAAAGGGTAATTACTGAATCTCGGTGGTGAGTTTCTTAGTATTCACATCAAACTTAATGGTGAAATATTGAATTCTTTTACTCTAAGATTGGGAAAAAGGCAAAGATAGTATAGTCTCTGTTACCATTTCTATTCAAATTTGTTCTAAAGGATTGAGTGCAGTAAGGAAAGAAAGGAAATAAAAGACATAAATCATTAATAAAGAAAGTAAAACTGTTCAATTTTCAAAGGCTAGAACTCTTTATAGAGATAATTCTAAAGAATCTACAAAGTTATTACTAGCACCAGTAAGAGAACTTACCCAGGTCATAGGATAAAAGGCCAATATATGAATATTAACTATATTTTTTATACTACCAGCACAAATAACTAGAAAATAAAAGTTTAAAATAGCATCTAAAACATTACAATCAAAATTAAAAACCTAGGGATAAATACAAAAAATGATATTCAAGATCTCCACTTTGTAAACTACAAAAATATTTCTGAGAGAAATAAAGATCTAAATAAATGAAGCTATACCATGTTCTTGAATTAGATGACAATATTTATATAATGTCAATTCTCCTCAAATTGATTCACAATTTCAACTCAATTCTCTTGACCTCAGACTTAGGATATCAAAAATAAAATAAAATGTTAAATAATTAAAATGTGTAAGAGAGTACTCAGATTTTGAGATTTCTTGGAGACTTTTAAAGACAATAGAGCTAGTTTTTAACTAACAAGAATCTATCTAATATGCTGAATTTGCAAAATATCATTACAAAAATAAAAAGAGCTTGGAATTAGTGAAGCAACTTGGATTTCAGTGTGATCTGTGTCCATAAATCTTGTCAGTAACCTCAGACATATTGCTGAACTGTTATTCATTAGCCATTCTGTTGGCAGACCTTTGTTGACCCATAAAAAACTTTAGGGAAGCTGAAAACAACTCAATTAATAAAATATTAATTCATATAATTTGAAAATAGGGGAGCGAGACTAAAATATAATAAAAGTAATCTCGAATTAATATACAGTAAATTAAAACAATTTATCATATTTTACATTAAGATATAAATTTAATCTCTAATGGAATTTACTTTCTTCTAAAAATATGTGTTTAGCTCTTATTGAGTTCTATTTTTAACTGTTAATGTTTCTTCTCAATGATGAGCTACACTTCTATTTAAGATATAAATCAGATTTATTTATCCTTGGATAGACCTCATCTCTGGAGATGGAAATGGCTCATCTATTGCATTGACAATAGTATTAATATGAACATTCCTGAATATGCCAGTAGTCTTATGTGAAAGATAAATCATTTTTATATATGTGCTATAGTGCATTACTTTGCCAACAAAGGTCCGTCTAGTCAAGGCTATGGTTTTTTCAGTAGTCACATATGGATGTGAGAGTTGGACTGTGAAGAAAGCTGAGCACCAAAGAACTGATGCTTTTGAACTGTGGTGTTGGAGAAGACTCTTGAGAGTCCCTTGGACTACAAGGAGATCCAACCAGTCCATTCTGAAGGAGATTGGTCCTGGGTGTTCTTTGGAAGGACTGATGCTAAAGCTGAAACTCTAGTACTTTGGCCACCTCATGCAAAGAGCTGACTCATTGGAAAAGACTCTGATGCTAGGAGGGATTGGGGGCAGGAGGAAAAGGGGACGACAGAGGATGAGATGGCTGGATGGCATCACCAACTCGATGGACGTGAGTTTGAGTGAACTCCAGGAGTTGGTGATGGACAGGGAGGCCTGGCGTGCTGCGATTCAGGGGGTTGCAAAGAGTCGGACACGACTGAGTGACTGAACTGAACTGAACTGATAGTGCATACACACAGTCATATAATATGTATAAGATTTAGAAACATGTTTGTATCTCTTAAATAAACTAGTAATATTTTTTAAATTAAAGCATATGTAATAAAAGCATAATACAGAAAAACTTCTAAAATCAAATATAAAAGGGCTGGGATTTAAAGAAATTCTGAGTGGAATGTACTGTAGCCTAATGTATGTCAAAATGCCAAGTATTTTTGCTTAAAATACAACTGTATGTATAGATTGTATGAATAGCCATGTAGCATCTAGATTAATGGCAAAATTAAGCAGGAATTCTCTAATCAATTCTCTAAAAAAAAAAAAAAAAAAAAAAAAAAATGAAGAGAAAAAAGAGTGAAAATTCACCAGCAGTAAAAGGATAGAGTGATAGATAATCTTGACTCATAAATATTAAAAAATGAAACTGAAATTTCTCTTATAAAATGACTTAACTCCTAACCCAACCATCAACCCACCAAAGTAGTACTAAGAAAAGAAGGCAAGTCAATTAACCCCTAAGAACTAACTGTTCACTAATTTCGTACAATGTAGGGAGAAACAGGTCCAGAAAGTGCATAGATATGGTCCAAAGATGAGTAAAGGAATAATCCTTAAGGTCCTGAGATGAGCAGAGAAATGATCTTTGAAAACTCCCAGCATTCAAATGGAATGGTCATAAGTGCTTGCCATTTTCCAGGATGACATCCATAAGAACTCGGATCCATCCTAGCTGGTAAAGCTAGCTGCTTCATGGGATCTCAGAAGAAAGAGCTGAACCCAGTTCCACTACTCTAGGTGAACTACCTTCACCACTTCCACCTCCACCTTCTTAATCCTCACTTTCAGATTACAAAATAAATAGAAGGCAATATTTAATTTTGGGGTGTGTACAGAGGCGGATAGAGGGGAAGTGACAAACTAAATAAACAGAGAAAAATTTACAAAAATAAGTAACCCACACAGTATCAGATATAAATGGAAGATCTAGGTCAGTGGTCATCATGCTTTACTGTATTTTAGATTAACTATCATGCCTAGTCCATATCCCATATCGATTAAATAAAAATCTCAGGTATTAGTATTCTTCAAAGCTCCCCAGGTTATTTCAGTAACTACAGTGAAAATTTGAGCAGTGCCTCTCAAACATTAATGTGCCAAAGCATCACCTGGGGATCTTGTTAAAATGCAGTTTCTGTTTCAGTAGGTCCTGGGTGGCGTCTTTGCATCTGCATTTCTAATAACCCTCTGGTGATACCAATGTCTCCGGTTTGAAGATCACACTATGGGGAAAAAAAGAGTCTAAATAGAACTGATAATGTAAAGTTGAGAAAAATAAAAGGAGAAAAGCATGGAAATCATGCAAATGTATTTTGTTAAATAAAAAAAAGACAAAGGAAGATAAAGAAAATAAAAGCAAAGAAAGTCAAGTAATTCAGTTGGAAAAAAGTAGTAGAGTCTGGAAAGTTGTTGCGTGTCCCAGAAGTTAACAGAAATTTGAAATGGGTAAAATGTCAGCTCAAAAAGAAAGTATAGCAACAGATAAAAACAAATAGAAAAGGAAAAGGCTAAGCTAAGGGAGAAAGACAGAGAACCAAAACACTATTAGATATATAAAAACTTAGAAAAAATAAAAAACATATGAGTTTTAAATAATCAGAATGAACCACAAAAAAACAAAAATCAAAAGGATTAAAAGCAAATATTGAGAGAATGACAGACATAAGTATTATTGATAATTCAGTTTGGATAATGGGTATCTCCTAACTAAAGAATATAATAAATGGATCATAAAAATATTCAGAGACATATGGAAATATTCTCTTAAAAGATGAAAAAAATGAATCCATCCCTTGAAAGGATATACATCAGAATGTAAAACAATCAAAGTTAAAATATATCCTTTAAAAGTTACTTAATTTCAGGAATTAAGAAAGAAAAATACACAGGAAGAAATTAAATTACTTATAAGCACAAAGCGGCGGGGTGGGAGGTGGGCGGGGATGGGGGAAATGGGCTCCAAACTTTTCCATAATATATTTCAATGTCAAAAGACAAGGGAAGGGTCTCCAAAGTTGTAAGGAAAACAAAAATATATGCCAAGCATACTTTAAGTGGTTAATCTTACTCAATTACAAATACAACAGAAATTCAGAATATATACACAAACTCCTTCTGGAAAAACAAATGATTTAGTCATCACCTGCAGCAAACCAAAGCATAAAGGAAAATTAAAAGGCTGGGATTAGAGCGTGTGTGTGTGCTCATTTGCTGTCACGTTCACCTCTTCTGACCCCATGGGCTGTAGACCGCCAGGCTCCTCTGTCCATGGAATTTTCCAGACAAGAATACTGGAGTGGGTCGCTACTTTCTTCTCCAGGGGATCTTCCCAACCCACTGATGGAACCCACATCTCCTGCATTGGCAGGCAGATTCTTTACCGCTTGAGCCACTTGGGAAGCCCCAGGAATGGAGAAAGTCATGTTAAAATTACTTCAGGCTGCTCTGTTTCTGGTATGACACAGAGAGGAGCTTTGTGGACTTGTTTTCCTATAGAACTACTAGTGAAAATTATTTAAAAACAACATTAAAGCTTCTGGAAGTGGTCCTAAGTACAAACAGAAAAGGAGAAAACATTTATTCAAGAAAATCTAGTAAAACTTCATAAGGACAGCAAGAGTGTATGGTATTTGAATCAAAATACCATGAACTGCTCCCTATCTTTTTTCCTTCCAGTTCAGCAAATCAGAGACTCCAATTTAGACTTGGTATACCAAGAACACAAGAGTCCTTCACCCCTCAGTGTCCAGTTAGAGTTAGCTTTCTGGGAGTTGTGGGTACAGAATATTAGTATTTCTCAACATCGACTGCTATCTATTGCTGAGGGTTAGTTCTGTGTGGATGCAGATGAGAACTGGAAGTTTCCTTCTTCTGTCCTGCCTTAAACTTTCTTCATTCCTGCCTTTCTTCCTCTGCCCTGCCTTAACTGGTGGGATGGAGGCTTTGTTGAGAATACTGGGAACCTGACTCTCCCACCCCTGGTTATAAGGCAATGGTTAATGCTGGGAACATCAGGCTGAACGGACTTAGTGCTAGTGCCAACCCCACTTGACCAAGTACTCAGCATCAAAAGCAGGGTTGTTACTTAGAAGCACATCACTGTCCCCCTGTCCACAGCTCCAGAGCTATGGCTCAGAGATTATCTCAGGATGAGAAACAGCCTTAAAATATACAGCCTGTAGTCTCTTCCTAAAGGAACTGACTTCAATTACAATGGAGTATGGAGAAGTTCAAGCCTAAGAGGGGCTCTGATAAAAAGAGTATATGGTGAAAGGTAATTTGAAGGAAATTAGTAGATTCACAGCCGATACAGGCCCAACAGGCTGGACTGTTTGCCAGAGAGAATGAAACAAGACAGCTGAGAGGAACGCTCCTTGTACCAGATGCAATTTCATATACTGATCTCAGGAATTATACCAATGAAGCCCAAATTTGACTGGATCCATTTACAAAGCAAAGTATTCCCTAGAGCAGTGGTCTCTGATCTTTTGGCACGAGGGGCCAGTTTTGTGGAAGACATTTTTTTCCATGGACTAAGGCTATGTGAACAATGGGGAGCAGCTGTAAATACAGGTGAAGCTGTAAATACATTGATTCACCTGCCACTCATCTCCTGCTGTGCAGCGCGGTTCTTAACAGCCCATGGACCAGCACTGGTCTGTGTCTTGGGGGTTGGAGACCCTGACCTAGAGCATTAGTAAAAGAAAACATTAGGAGAAACAGCCAGTAATTGATGGAGCTTCACAACTGGATGTAATCAGGGTTGAAACAGTGCTGGAAAGCCCTGCCAAAACAACTGGCAACTCAGTGTGACCCAAGGCTGCACATACAAGTGAGCAATATCAGAGACTTAACATCGTGTGAGGGATATCAGTTCAATTCAGTTCAGTCACTCAGTCGTGTCCGACTCTTTGCAACCCCAGGGACTGCAGCACAACAGGCCTCCCTGTCCATCACCAACTCCAGGCGTTTACCCAGGCTCATGTCCATTGAGTCGGTGATGCCATACAACCATCTCATTTTCTGTCATCCCCTTCTCCTCCCGCCTTCAATCTTTCCCAGCATCAGGGTCTTTTCAAATGAGTCAGCTCTTCGCATCAGGTGGCCAAAGTACTGGAGTTTCAGTTTCAACATCAGTCCTTCCAATGAATATTGAGGACTGATTTCCTTTAGGATGGGCTTCTTGGATCCCCTTGCAGTCCAAGGGACTCTCAAGAGTCTTTGCCAGCACCACAGTTCCAAAGCAACAATTTTCAGCACTCAGCTGTCTTTACAGTCCAACTCTCACATCCATACATTACTATTGGAAAACCCATAGCTTTGACTAGACAGACCTTTGCTGGCAAAGTAATGTCTATGCTTTATAATATGCTATCTATGTTGGTCATAACTTTCCTCCCAAGGAGTAAGTTCCTTTTAATTTCATGGCTGCAATCACCATCTGCAGTGATTTTGGAGCCCCCAAAAATAAAGTCTGACACTGTTTACACTGTTTCCCTATTTCCCATGAAGTGATGGGACCAGATGCCATGATCTTCGTTTTCTGAATGTTGAGCTTTAAGCCAACTTTTTCACTCTCCTCTTTCACTTTCATCACGAGCCTATTCAGTTCTTCTTCACTTTCTGCCATCAGGGTGGTGTCATCTGCATATCTGAGTTTATTGATATTTCTCCTGGCAATCTTGATTCCAGCTTGTGCTTCCTCCAGCCCAGCGTTTCTCATGATGTACTCTGCATACAAGTTAAATAAGCATGGTGACAACATACAGCCTTGACGTACTCCTTTTCCTATTTGGAACTAGTCTGTTGTTCCATGTCCAGGTCTAACTGTTGCTTCCTGACCTGCATGCACATTTCCTAAGAGGCAGGTCAGGTGGTCTGGTATTCCCATCTCTTTCAGAATTTTCCACAGTTTGTGATGATCCTCATAGTCAAAGGCTTTGGCATAGTTAATAAAGCAGAAATAGATGTTTTTCTGGAACTCTCTTGCTTTTTTGATGATCCAGCAGATGTTGGCAATTTGATCTCTGGTTCCTCTGCCTTTTCTAAAACCAGCTTGAACATCTGGTAGTTCACGGTTCATGTATTGTTGAAACCTGGCTTGGAGAATTTTGAGCATTACTTTATAAGGGAGCAATATCAGAGACTTAACATTGTGTGAGGGATATAGACTTCATGAGAATAATCCAGCGAGTCACTGAATAAATAAATAACAATAGCAGGCTCCAGAGTAGAGAATCAATACCCAAACTGACTATATTAAAATGTACAGTTTCAAACAAAAAGTTAGAAAAAAATAGGAAAGTATGATGCACAAATGAAAAAGAAAAAAGAAAGAAAAGCAGGTAACAGAAACTGCCTGAGAATAACTAGATGTCAGATTTAACAAATCTTAAAAGCAGCCATTATAAATATGTTCAAAGAACTAAAAGAAACAATGATTAAAGTACAGGAAGGTATGAGCAAAACACCATATCAAATAGACAATATTAATAAAGAGATTAAAAAAAACCTGAAGAATCACATAGACATTTTGGAATTTTAAGGAATAACACTGTAATAAAAAATTCACTAGAGGAGTTTCACAGTAGATTTGAACTGGCAGAAGAAAATTAGTGAACATAAAGATAAATCGATAGATATTACATAATCCAAAGGACAGGAAAAGAAAAGAATTGAGAAAAATGAACAGAGCCTCAGAGAAATGTGGGACTCAGTTAAGATCATAAACATGCATGTAACAAAAAAGCCAGAAAAAATGGAGAGAGAGAAAAGAGCAGGCAAAATACTCAAAGAAATAATGGCTAAAATTTTCCTAAATGTGTTAAAAAACCATCAATCTACACACCCAGGCAACCCAATGAATCCAAGCAGAATAAATACAAAGAAATCTATAAACAGACTCATCATAGTAAAGACGTTCAAAGACAAAACAAAGGGGAAAATCTTGAAAACATCAAGAGAAGAAGGACACATAATTGTATGGAATCCCCAGTAAGATTTAACAACTAACTTTTCATTAGAAAAACATGGAGTACAAAGGGCAGTAGCATAATATACTCTAAATGCTTGAAGAAAATAATGTCAACCCAAAAGCCTATGTAGAAAAAAATCTATCTTGTGAATAGGAAGGTGAAATTAATGCATATCAGGTAAACAAAAACAGAAAATCTGTTGCTAGCTAACAGCTAACAGAAAATGATATATAAGAAATACTAAAGGAAGTTCTTCAGGCAGAAAGCAAGTGAACCCCAACAGTCATTTGAATCCAAATTAAAAAAATAAAAGTATAAATGCATCATTTCTTCTCTTAACTGATTTTAAAAGCAAACGTACAAAACAACACAGATATAGTTTATTATACAAAATTAAATGTAATAAATTTGCAAATCACAGCACAAAAAGGCGGGTGGAAACAAGACTGTACTGATCTAAGAAAATGACTGCATATGGTAATTTAATTCCCCAGGAACAAATAAAGAGAATCAGAAATATTAAATAAAAAGGTTAATACAACAAAAACTATAAATACGTACTTGCTCTCTATTCCTCTCTCAGCTTCTTTAAAAGACATTAAATTTTATAAACCAGAAACCACAGCAATGACATGTGTTTGTAAAATTTAGAGATATAATATGATCACATACAATGCACAAAAATGGTGTAAAGGTATACATCTACAAAGGAATGACATTTCTATTGCTCAATGGAATTAAGTTAGTAAAAATTTAAAGCTGATTCTGAAAAGTTAAGCTGTACACTGTAAACACAAAAGCAACCACTAAGGAAATAACTCCCAAAAATGCTAGGGAAAAAAATCACTAAAGATATTAAAATGGTACATTATGAAATATGCACTTAATGCTAAAAAAACCAATAAAGGAATTGAGGCACAAAAATATATGAAATATCTAGAACACAAAAGAAACCTGGCATCTGTAAATACAGCTATCTCAATAATAACATTTATCTAACATTAGATAAATAATCCAAAGTCAGAGATTGTCAGATGGATTAAAAAAACAAGACCACTATATGCTGTCTATAGTAGACACATTTTAGATTCAAAGATATAAACATTAAAAGTCAAAAGATAAAGAAAGATATACCATACATACAGCAATTATAAGAAAGAGGGGGTGGCTGTAACAATATCAGGGAGAGCACACTTTAGAACAAAAAATGTTAAGAGATAAAGAAGGGTACTTTATAATAGGAAAAATTAATAAATCAGAAAGATGTAATAACTACAAATATTTATGCCCCTAATAGCAGAGTACCAAATATTACAAAGCAAAACTGATAGTAGTAAAGGGAGAAATCAAGAATTCAATAATAATAGTTGGGAGTTCAACATTCTACTCTCAAAAATAGGTAATAAAATTAGGCAAGTACCAATAAAGAAACAGAGGTCCTGAATGACACAATAAACCTCCATTCAACAACAGCAGTGTATCTTTTTTAAGTGTACATGGAACATTCTCCAGGTAGAATATATGTTAGGTCATAAAACAAACCTCAATACATTTAAAAGTATGGACAGAATACAAGTATATTCTCCAACAACAATGGAATGAAATTAGAAATCAGTTACACAAACTTGGCAATTTACACACTTCTAAATTACCAAATGCATCAAAGAAGAAATCACATTGGAAATTAGAAAATACTTTGAGATAAATGAAAACAAAGACATAACATAACATACCAGAACTTATGGGATGCAAATTATAGCTGTAAATGCCTACATTAAAAAAAAAAAAACTTCAAATCAATAACATAACTTTCCACCTTTAGACACTGGGGGGGAAAAAAAAGAAAACTAAACCTAAAGTAAGGAATAATAAAAATTAGATCAGAAATTAAACAAAGATTAAAAAATTAATAGAAAAAAATAAATGAAACCAAAAGCTGCTTCTTTGGAAAGGCCAACAAAATTGACTTTTGTTGAGGGCTGAAAAATCAGTCTTCACCTCAACTTTCCAATTAATTAATATTCATGTCAATCTATGGAACTTGTGAATGATACTTTACATAGGAAAAAGTTTGGTTACACTGAGGATCTACAGAAAAGGAGCTTAAGCTGAATTATCCAAGATGTGACCAAAATGCTATTACAAGTGTCCTTATGAGAGAAAGGCATGGGAAGATTTGACTGATAAACAGGAGAACAGAAAGAGAAGGAGGCAGTATGAGTACAGATGTAACAAGGAATGCCAAGGATTGCTGCAGCCATCTGAATCTAGGAGAAAGGCATAAAAGGGGCTCTTTCCTAGAGAGTCCGGAGGGAGCATGACCCCACAAACACCTTGATTTCAGATTGTGAGAGAATGGATTTCAGCTATCTAGGCCGCCCATTTTGTGGTAATAAAATGGCAGCCAGGGGAAACATACATCTTTAGCTATATTGACCAAGAGAAGAACAAAGGCAGCCCACTAGGCTCCTCTGTCCCTGGGATTCTCCAGGCAAGAACACTGGAGTGGGTTGCCATTTCCTTCTCCAATGCATGAAAGTGAAAAGTGAAAGTGAAGTCACTCAGTCGTGTCCTCAGCAACCCCAAGGACTGCAGCCTTCCAGGCTCCTCCATTCATGGGATTTTCCAGGCAAGAGTACTGGAGTGGGTTGCCACTGCCTTCTCCAGAGAAGAACAAAGAAGACTCCAATTACTGGATTAAGAAATGGAAGATAAATCATTACTAAATAAGACACTACTAATATAAAAAAATGATGATAAAGTAATACTATGATAATGTATATCAACAAATTAGACAACCTAAATGAAATGGATAATTCCTAGAAGTCCACACAACTAGTAAAAGGTTTCCATATTTCAGTTAAAGTGGTAAAATGTGGATATCCATAGTGTGGAATAAGTCACATACATACAATATAATACTCAGCACTACAAAAGAGCCAGCACTACAAAAACTATACAGACATATGCACTCAAAAACACTAATAAATAAAGATGAAATCCTAAAACAATGTTCCAATAACACAGAGGCAAAGAAGAAAAGAGAAACAGAGGAAAGAGAATGAGAGGAGACAAGCAGAAAAACAAATAACGAAATGACTTTAAACATATAAATATATCAGGTACTAACATAACCACGATTACCTTAAATGTAAATGGTCTAAACATACATCAATCAAAAGAAAAAGATTGGCGTTTTAGATTTAAATAAACTGACCAAACTATGTGCTACTAACAAGAGGCTGAAATTCAAAATTTACCAGTCTGAATGAAGTTTGGAAAACTTATTTCAAATGGAAAGATTAAAAACGATAAGCAAACATTAATAAAAAATGCACAGTGGCTGTATTAACATCTGACAAAGTAAACTTCAGAGCAAAGAAAGTTATTAGAAACAAATATAATGATAAAATCATCATCCAAGAAAATATAATGGTCCTAAATGTGTATGTACTAATTGACAGAGTCTCAAATACATGAAGCAAAAATCAGTAGAGCTGAAAAGAGAAATAGACAAATCTGCAGTTATAGCCAGGGGCTTCAGAACTCCTGCAATTCCATCAAATCAGAAAATTAGTAGATCTGAGCAATATAATCAACAGAATCCAAGTGATATTTTAAGTACTCATGTTATATTCAAGATACACCATATATATTGGAAAACATATTTAAAATTTAAAGAATTAAAACCAAACAGAATATGTTCTATGACCTCAATGGAATTAAAATAGAAACAAATAACAGAAAGACAATAGGAAAATTTGTAAACATACATATAAATAACCCTAGTTCAAAAAAAGAAGTCTATTTAAAGCACATATAATTGAGTAAAAAATGAAAATACAACATATCAAAATATGTGAAATGCAGCATAAGCAGTTCTGAAAGGGAAATTAATAATACTAAATGCTTGAATTAGAAATAAAGAAGGTTATTAAATCAATAATCTAAGTTCCAAAAGAAAGAAATTAGAAAAACAAGGAAAAAACCAAAGTAAGCAAAAGGAACATAATAAAGACCAGAATAGAAATAATGACATTAAAAATAAAAAGCAATAGAGAAAATTAAAAACAAAAGCAGTTTTTTAAAAATTAATAAATCTGTAGCAAGCTCAATGAAAATTTAAAAAGGAACACCCATATCATCAATATCAGGAATGACAGAGGGGATATTACCATAGACCCTGCAGCCATTAAAAGGATAATAGAGGAATAATACAAATAATTTTACACAAATACATTTGATGACTTTCCTCAAAACCCACAAATTACCAAAATTCAACCAACATGAAGCAGAGAATCTGAAAAGCACTATAACCATTTAAGAAATAGAATTCATAATTTAAATCTTTAGGAAAAGAAAACTCCACACTCAGATGATTTCATTGGACAGTTTTACTAAACATTTAATGGAGAATTAACACCAATTTTACATGATCACTTCCAGAAAACAGAAGAAGAGGGAACACTTCCCATTTCATTTCATGAGACCAATATTACTCTGATATTAAAACTACACCAAGAAAATGCAAAAAAAGAATATTATAGAGCAGTATCTCTCAAGAATTTAGACACAGAAATCCTCAACAAAATACTGGTAAAAAAAATCCAAAAATGTATAAAAAGAATTATATATCATTATCAAGTAGAATTTATTCCAAATATGCAAGGTTAGTTCAATTAGAAAACCATTTAATGTAATCCACTATATCAACAGGCTGTATGTACTAAGTCTACCAGGCTCCTCTGTCCATGGAATTCTCCTGGCAAGAATACTAGAGTGGGTTGCCATTCCCTCCTCCAGGAAATCTTCCCAACCCAGAGATCACTTCTTGTCTCTTAATATCAACAGTCTAAGGAACAAAAATTAAATGATTGTATCAATTAAAACTGAAAAAAACACTTGAAAAAATCCAGTACTCATTCATAATAAAACTTGGGGATACAGGGAATTACCTAAACTTGGTAAAGAATATGTAAAATAACCTATGGCTAACATACTCAATGATGAAAAACAGAATGCTTTCCCATAAGATCAGGAACAAGACAAAAATTTATTTTCTCATCACTATTATTCAATATAGTACTGGAAGTTCTAACCAGCATAATAAGACAAATAATTGAATTTACATACAAAAGATATAAAATATACAAATGAATATGTATACAAAAATCACACAGATTGGAAAGAAAGAAAGCAACTCTCATATGCAGATGACATGACTGTGTACATAGAAAATCCAAAGAAATCCTAAAAAAAATATCTAGTTTTATAAGTGTTTCCAGAAAAGTCATAGGATACAAAATTAACACACAAATATCAATCACATTTCTATATACTAACACTGTCCATGTGGAAACAAAATTTTTAAATTATAATTATTCCAAAGAAAATATAACACTTGGATATAACTTAACAAATGTAATCTTTAAAAATGCAATACTTAAGTGCAGTGGGATCTGTGTGCTGAAAATTATAAAATGGTGATGAAAGAAATAAAGACAACCCAAATGGAAAGACATACTATATTCATGGAATGGAACACTCATCATAACAAGGATAGCCATTCTTCCCAAGTTGATCTATAGGTTTAACACAATTCCTATCAAAATCCCAGTAAGTGTTTTAAGAAAGAGACAAGGTTATTTTAAAATTTGTATGGAAAGACACAGGCCTTAAAATAGCTAAAATAATCTTGACAAAGAAAAATAAAGTGAGAAAAAGTACTCTACCCGATATTAAGGTTTACTATATAGCGTCATTAATCAAGTTCAGTGGAGGAACTGACACATAGACTAATGAACAGAATATAGAAATAGACCTACACAAAATGCTTAACTCATTTTTGAAAAACGTGAAAGAGCAATTTAATGAAGGATCGACTTTTCAACAAATGGTTGCTGGAGCAACTGGATACTGTAGGCAATAAAAGTAAATCTCAATCTAAAATACTACATCTTACACAATAAGTAACTCAAAATGGATCACACATAGAAACATAAAACAAAAATCTAGAAAACTTTGAGAAATTACTACAGGAGAAAATCCTCTAGATTTTAGGGCTAGGGAAAAAGCTCTTGGACTTGATACCTAAAGAGTGATCCATAAAAAAAGTTGGTAAAATTAAAAACTTAAAATTGATAAATTTTAAAACTTTTGCTCTTTGAAAGGCAATGTGAAGATGATGACAAGATTAACCATACACTGGGAGAAAATATTTACAAACCACAAAAACAAAATAAGAATAATACCCAGAGTACAAAGAAATCCTAAAATTCAATAGTAAATGTTTTAAAAATCCAAATAGAAAATAGACAGGTACATTAACAGAGATTTCTGAAGAGGATATACAGATGGTAAATAAACACATGAAAAGAGATTCATTATCCTTAACCATCAGGGAAAGTCAAATTTAAACCAAATGAGGTATAACTATACACATCACTATAATAAAAAATAGAGAAGAAGAGTAGTAGATGTATTTAAGATACAATTTATATGTAGAGTCAAGTGTATATATGCATGGAGAAATGTCTAAAGTAATCACCAAATGTGAAAAGTAGTTATTTATGAGTGGAGGGAATTTGGCTGAATTATGGCTTTGTTTTTCATATATATTTGTAGTAACTGAAATTTTATAATGCATTGTTTGAGAGATCATAAAGTTATTAATTTGGAAAGATTAACAAAGTACAAAATAAGAAATAATCCTACTCAACTAACCTAGTCAGATTATATACCTCACTACTTTACACACAATTTAAGAAGGAAACTGGAAACAGCAGCACCATCAATGAGAGAACAAATAGAATGACATATTTGAATAGATATGAACTAAAGTGTTTTGGGGGAGAAGGACCATAGTTATCTCGAAACTATTTAAGGGCTGTCATATAAAAGGGGAAGTAGGTTACATACTATGTTCTAGAAACAAGAGCTATGAGTAGAACTTGCATGGCAACAAATTTCCTATTAATCAATCTGACTCACAAAGTATAGGATGAGTTCACACAGAGGCAGAGTTAACTTTCTGTCAAGGATGTTGTAGAAAGAATGTCTCTAGTTCAGAGAGTGACTAGAATTCTGAACTGTTAAAGTCCATTTACCTAGAATTCTGATTTTTAAAAAAAGGAAGAAAAACACCAATACAGTATACTAACGCATATATATGGAATTTAAAAAGATGGTAACAATAACCCTGTGTACGAGACAGCAAAAGAGACACCGATGTATAGATCAGTCTTATGGACTCTGTGGGAGAGGGAGAGGGTGGGGAGATTTGGGAGAATAGCATTGAAACATGTATAATATCATGTATGAAACGAGTCGCCAGTCCAGGTTCGATGCACGGTACTGGATGCTTGGGGCTGGTGCACTGGGACGACCCAGAGGGAGGGTAGGGGAGGGAGGAGGGAGGAGGGTTCAGGATGGGGAACGCGGGTATACCTGTGGCAGATTCATTTCGATATTTGGCAAAACTAATACAATATTGTAAAGTTTAAAAATAAAAAAATTAAAAAGGAAGGCCTCTGGCTAGTTTTAATTGCCATTTATCTTGTAGCTGGGGTTGCTGGCAACTTCTGACCTATCCCTTTATATCAATTTCCTCTGAGAATAGCTGTTTTGAAGACAGGTCTCAGGTAGCTTTGATCCAGTGCTTCAAGATGGAAAACAAAGTAAATCAAGATTCCTCAGTTTTTTAATGCATTAATTATTTCACATCATATCTTTCTATATTATGAACCAGGGAAAGGATTGTTTCCAAGTAATCTTTCCACCTTGTTGAAAATGCAAGTGAAAAATTTCTAAGCCAAAAGCATGCATCTTTTCACGCTAGAGTTCCCACAATTGTGTCAAAGAGCATTTGGCATTTGACAGAAGAGAGCCACACGTGGTGACCTTCATTCCTTCTGGTCCTCAGATCTTAACTCTGGGGCAGTGCATATCACTTTCTTTGGTAGACCTTTAGGGCACAGTGGAAATTGTTTACTCTTTTTTGTTGTTGTTGTTCCCTAAAGATAACATTCCATCAAACTGAGAGCTACTGACAGCAATTGCTATTTAAAGAACTGTCACTCATTTTATACAATTTCTAAAGTATTTGGAAAATTGTGTGAAAAAAGTTTTTAAACAAATAAATA
This sequence comes from Bos mutus, assembly GCF_027580195.1. Taxonomy (NCBI): domain Eukaryota; kingdom Metazoa; phylum Chordata; class Mammalia; order Artiodactyla; family Bovidae; genus Bos; species Bos mutus. The sequence goes on along the minus strand of NC_091626.1, from coordinate 45,543,925 downwards.
TATTTGTTTATTTGGAGGAATAAATATATTCCTCCACAGCAGCACTTAAAAGCTTATAAGTGTTTTAAAAAGTTTTTAAACAAATAAATATAATGGAACCATTCCTCCACAGCAGCACTTAAAAGTGTTTTCTTTCAGCGTTTGCTTTGTTGTTGTTATTGTTATTCTATTTACAGACATGTCATACACTTTCATTAATATGTGTCATCCTGTATGTTCCATCAATTGTTAAGTACAGACTATTTTCACCTTTCGGGTTTTATCATGAACATCAGAGAATCAGTCAGTAAAGTTGGACAGAGTGATTAGTTATTATTTATGGGAATTATCCTTCTAGGCTGCAAGCTCCTCTAAGGCAGGATCCATGACCTACTCATTTCTGATGGATATGAATATGCATCACAACACCAGAGAAGCATGAATATGACTTTATTTTATGTTTCAAATTCAAATTAAATATTGTTCTAAATCCTCACTAGGAATCTGCCCTGCTCACCACTTCCAGTGCTTTGCAGTAGTCCCAGGATGTTTAGACTGTACAGAAATATAGAGAGTGGTGTCTGGTTTTAGTTCTTTGAGACACTTATTAACCAAATTCAAGTGATCCTAGTAAACTCCTCTGCTCATAGAATCCCCTTCCCTATGCTTTATTTTCCAAGGCCCTTTAACTGCCTTGTCTCTTAAAACTAGTGGCTCTACTAGGCCACATCTCTTCAGTGTCCTTTCTCTGGTCCTTCCGCCTTTGGGACATAGATTCAATTACATTTTAGTTCCTGGTCCACATTCTAACCCTTTATCTCCTGAATCTAACCTTTCTAATCACTAATCTTTGAGCTCTTTCTCTAGAACATAAGAAGGCCTAGAACACAGGATGGTACCATATCACTTCTTGAAGTGCGCGTGTGTGTGTGTGAGACAGGGTAGGAGTTTATAAAAAACCTACAGAAAATTAAAATCAACACTTTTTTCACACTATTCCACCATTGACCTTTATATCCCCAGTGCCTAACACAGGCCTCATACGCTATGCCTGGTACAGGGTAGGAATTTATCAATATTTAATGTGTGCAAATGGGCTGCAGGCACCACAGGTGAACTCTCACTAGACATAACAATATAGGATCCTAGAACACAACTAGCACAATATTCATAGAAGTAGCAGAACACGGTAATTTTTTATTAAGTATCGTGTCATAGGGCTGCTCACCTCTTTGGCCGTGCTACTTAAAGTTTCAAGTCTTAAAGATAAGGTTGGCCACACTTCTTCAAACAAGGTGACAAGACACCCAATACTTGGAGGATTCCATTACTTTAGACTCAACTCTGTAAACACACGTGTGTTAGAAAGCCAGACAAATGACTGATTGTCACCTCTGACTTTCTACACAGTATAGAAATAGTCAGTGGAATAGTATAATAAAACTTCAGCTATTGAGAGCTATGTTTTCCAAATTTCTCAGTTTCACAATGTCATTAAACTTTTAACCATTTTTAATGAATATCTTCTTAGAATACATTATATATAACCCTGCCATCTTGAGCAAATCACAGCAAACGTAATTTAACCTTTCTGTGATAACATAATTATTACTAACACTCATTATTCCTGCCCATATAAAGTGGTGCCTTATGGGCACTTTGGAGTAAAGTGTTCTTTACATGGCAGGAAATGACCCTGACTGCTGAATATTCCTAAATGCACAAATTCTAACTTTCATAACTTTTGGGAATTTTTTGGTAAGTATTTTTCTCACTCCTTGCTTGTTAATGGGAAATGATACTTTATTGGATGCCTTTCCTTTATAATTTTTAATTATTTTGTTTCTAAGTTGATAAATCTTAGAATATGGGAAACTAAGCATCTTTATTTAGGAATATGTAAGAACAAATAGTCTCTGATTTTCACTGGACTTATATTGTGTCACCTATTTTTGCTAAAAAGGATGTTCAATTTAGGATGTACATAGCTATGCAGAGGTCATAATGTTGCAGATAGCTAATTTACATATATTTACAAGGTACTTGTACTTTTAAGAATAATGTCATAGCTTTGAACCATTTGCCTCTCATACTGGTATTATATAATATATATATAATGTATATATTATATATATTTTATATAATATATAAAATATATTTTATATATTTATTTTTATATATTTGTGTATTATATTTTAAATATATATAATATATATTTATATTATATATATTTAAATGTATTTTATATACATAAAATATATACAAATTATACATTTTGTATGCAAACTTGCAGTTTAGAAGGTCCTCATACCCATAGTCAATGTAGGGAATTAAAACTTTATCCCTTGCATGTTGACCCCAAAATCTGACATAGTTAAAACACACTACAGTTTGCAAATGTTCTGGTCTGTTAAAAACTAATAGACCCGACAGAGTTTAATGATCTTACAAATGATGAAATTGACTGATGGAATTTTTAGATTCAGACTATTTCTTCTCATATGCATCCATGCTAAGTCGCTTCAGTCGTGTCTGACTCTTTGCAACCCTGTGAACTGCAGCCCACCAGGCTCCTCTGTCCATGGAATTCTCCAGGCAAGAACACTGGAGTGGGTTGCCGGGCCCTCCTCCAGGGGATCTCCCCAACACAGGGATCAGATTGAACTCACATCTCATTACGTCTTCTGCACTGCAGCCAGGTTCTTTACCACTAGCACCACCTGTGAAGTTGTCATATAATTTGAATCTAATCTCAACTATTAATCCAGCTATACACATATACACTCACTAGAAGTTTGAGAAGTAGGAGAAACTACTAGTAGAAGAAACAATGCCAAATAAGACCAAGAAGTAAGCAAATATTAAATGGATAGATCAGTAGAGACATAAACGGATAAGAAACTTTGTTTATGGGGATTACTATTCATATTATGCATTTTCTCCATCAACAGTTATGAAAAATGACAGCAATGGTTCCCCACTGGTTGTTAGCTTCTGAGAGTGTCTCTAACCCTTTTTTATTCACTTACTCCTGCCCACATCTCTGCTAGTGTTCCCCCTTTATTCATTTATTTATTTGCACAGTCTAAGGTTAATTTGTTTCCTGTTAGGACCAAGGCTGAAGCAGCCCTGTTTCCTTAAAGCATTATGAAAGGTTGCTGAAAGTTCATTAAGACTTAGAAAAGGAACATTTAGCACAGAGATGGGAGAGCGTCATGAGAAATCATGAGATCCCTGAAGAAGTTTCCATTTTTTTTTAATCACTTTTTCATTCCATGAAGCATGTCTATGATTTTCTACTTTATTTTGTGATATTGCTGTATTTTTGCAGCAATTCTCACCCCTCACTACCGACATATACACACAAATACTTTTTCTTGGTGGATACTTACTCTCTGTGCTTGCAGTTTCTTAGGTTCAGAATCTTTCTTTACCTTCTTTTATACTTGATATTTTCTCGGAGAAGGCAATGGCTACCCACTCCAGTACTCTTGCCTGGAAAATCCCATGGACGGAGGAGCCTGGTGGGCTGCAGTCCATGGGGTCGCTAAGAGTCCGCACGACTGAGCGACTTCACTTTCACTTTTCACTTTCATGCATTGGAGAAGGAAATGGCAACCCACTCCAGTGTTCTTGCCTAGAGAATCCCAGGGATGGAAGAGCCTAGTGGGCTGCCATCTATGGGGTCACACAGAGTCGGACATGACTGAAGTGACTTAGCAGCAGCAGCAGCAGCAGCAGCAGCAGCAGCAGCAGCGTACTTGATATTTAGAACACAAACAAGAGGATCCAGTTTTCCAAAAAACAAGCGGATCAAGTTCTCAGAACAAGCATCACAAAGATCGTAAATTTGTCTATGCCAAGCTACATTCCATATTTAAAATGTGCAAATTTGGCACATTCATGAGAGGAAGTCTGTAAGTAATAAGATGGGTATAAAACAGCAAATCACCTTTCTTGTTGGTACAAATATCCAAGTATTTCAGATCATTCTGAATTGTGGCCAGAAGCTAACGTTTCAGAACAACCAAGTTCTGGCCCTGTCCAGTTGTTCTGGCCTCACTTCTTCTCAGATAAGATCAATTTTCTCACTGTGCTCACGGATCATAGAATGCAAGAATGGATTATGGTGAGGACCTATCTACTCTAAAACCTTCATTTAAATAATAAGGATTTCAGTCCCTGGTGGCTCAGATGGTAAAGCATCTGCCTACAATGCAGGAGATACAGGTTCAATCCCTGCGTTGGGAAGATCTCCTGGAGAAGGAAATGGCAACCCACTCCAGTATTCTTGCCTGGAAAATGCCATGGACAGAGGAGCCTGGCAGGCTACAATCCATGGGGTCACAAAGAGTTGGACATGACTGAGCAACTTCACTTTTCTTTTACTTAAAGCCCTAAAATCCTGTGGTGGGTAGGCCGGTGCAGTGCTTAAGGGCTAGATCATGAAATCAGGTTTCCTAGGAGTTTGAAACATGGCTCATTATTTAACTGTGCAAACTTAGACATGTTTACTTAGCTTCTTTGTGCTTAAGTTCGCATCTGTGTAATGAGAATAATGTATCTACAACAGGGTTATTATGAGGATTAAATGAAATAATATCTAAAAAGGGCTTTGTAACACACATTCATAATCAGTAAATGGGATACGAATATTATAAAGAAAATTAAGTCATATATTTTCATGCAGAATTAATGCTTAATAACTCTACAGGAAAGATATTTTCCTTTGTAGATAATGAACCTGAGAGTCATAGAATTTATGTAACTTTGACAAAGTTACAAAGTTCTTGCTCAGTAGAGAGATTCAAACTCAGAACACCCTGAGCCTAAAATCCATGCTGTGACCTCTTTATTCTGAGTTCTCCCATTCCTCCTATGGCCCTTCCCAGTATTCAGCCAATATCCCCAAGGTTCATTTTCTTTACGTTACCGTTGGCTCTTCTCTCCCCTTTATCACAAATATCCTACTTAAACTATCACAACCACACATCAGAGAACTTTGCCTTATTTTTCTTCATACCATATACTCATTACTACCTGATATCATATTATATATTTATTTTTTATTTTCCATATTTCCCACTGAGACAGTAAACTCCACACAAATAAGGATTTCATTCAGTTATGTCCACTGCTGTATCCAAGTTTCTATAGCCTGTAAAATTATGCAGTCTAGAAGATTACAGGTGTTCAAAATTATTTTTGATGATATATGAGTGAATGAATAAATTAATGAATGGATGAATGAAATCCTCTCCCTCAACAAATATTGTAAAATAAATGCATTTAACACAAACACTCCACATAGCTTTTTTCCTTTTCAGGCTCATAGGTACAACCATTTACCAACACATAAAACCCACACACCAGAGAGATCCCCCTTTATTGTGCTATTCCATTTAAAGTCATTTTCCATATCAAACCGTATACAGAGAAGTAAAAGCACTTTCTATCATTTTGATTATGTTCTATTCCTACTTAAAAATTTACTATGTTTCACATTTCCTAGCACACCCCAAATCAAACCTGCTAATCACGGCATTCCTGATTCTTTGCTAGCGTCTCCATTTTATTTTAAAACTAAGTCTTCTCATTTCTTGGTGTATTTCAAATTCTAATTATTATTGCCTGTTTTATATTGAACATAACTATATTGGCTTGGGTTTGCCTAATGAAAATTTTTATTTCTTTCTATCACATAGCTATTCAAGTTCAAATCAATTCTTCCTGAAGAGCTGGGTCTCATAAGATCATAACAAACCATTTGTTTTTTATTTTGGTATAGTACTATAAAAAAGAAAATTAAATTGTCCAGGTTCTTGCCTTCCAGGTTCTCCAATTTTAATACAAATAGTGATGGGGTAAGAAGTTAGTTGTACTGGAACACAAAATATACACAGCTAATCAGTTCATGAGTTGATGCCGTGAAAGGTTAAGATGATGTTGAGGAGCTGCCGGCAGTTCTGGCACCGCCGCCAACGGGGACCGGATGTGACCTTCTCCTGCCTGGGAAGTCTCAAGCGCTCGATTTTCAGTGTGCCCCTGAGGTGGCAGTTTATATAAAGGAAGCACTGGGACTTGTGGCCACATCCTTCAAGAATAAAAAAGTAAAAAAAAAAAAAAAAAAAGATGATGTTGAGAGTGGAGTAAAACCACTGTCAACCAACTTAGATATGCAACAGTGAGATGTGCTAGTCTGGATTTTACTCTTTGCTGTTTCTTCTACTTAAATCATCTTCCACTTTGCTAATTAAAATTGTATTTCTCCCCAGATGGCTTCTCAAATTCCAAACTCCACTCAGGCTTGTAGGTTCCCATTTTTCAGGCAGCTCACAAAACAAACACGCTCAGTATAGCCTTGTGAGTGTGCATAAGTGCCTGTTTGTCTATGTGTGTCCAAAGTGTTTGATGTTACATTGGAAAGTTTCAAAAAGGTAATATAGAGCTACCACATCCTCAAATAGGGCTTCCCAAGTGGCTCAGTGGTAAAGAAACAGCATGTCAATGCAGAAGATGGAGGAGATGTAGGTTCGATCCCTGGGTCAGGAAGATCCTCTGGAGGAGAAAATGGCAACTCACTCCAGTACTCTTGCCTGGAAAATCCCATAGACAGAGAAGCCTGGCAGACTATAGTCCATGGGGTTGCAAAGAGTTGGACATGACTGAGTATACATGCATGCATATACTCAATCTATGATCAAGAGGTTTAATCAGAAACCGTAACTATTAAATGATAGTTTAACTTTAGTTTTCTAAAAACTGTTTATGTAGTGTGTATACACATATACTTTGCATAATACATTTGCATAGATAATGCTTAAAAGGTAACAGACCCTCTTGTTAACAATGGCTACTTCTACTTATCTAACTTTTCTAAATTTTCTATAATTAACAGAGCTTGCTTTTATAATTAGAAATAATATTACCTAAAAAAAATGTATTTCCAATACAGTGCATATTTGATCATAAGGATACAAATAATCTTTTCTCTGAGAATTTTTTTCTCCTACAGACTCCTAAGAAAATTACCATTAGTTTGTAATTTAACTCAATACATTTTTTGAAAGTGTAAAGAAACTTCAGACCTGACCCTCAAAGTCTGCATATACCCATAACTCCTTTTTCATCACATAATAACTTAAGTCATGAGCAGAAACCTTAATTGATTGAGTGTAACCAAAATCACTGCAGATGGTGATTGCAGCCATGAAATTAAAAGACGCTTACTCCTTGGAAGGAAAGTTATGACCAACCTAGATAGCATATTTAAAAGCAGAGATATTACTTTTCCAACAATGGTCTGTCTAGTCAAGGCTATGGTTTTTCCAGTGGTCATATATGGCTGTGAGAGTTGGACTGTGAAGAAAGCTAAGTGCCGAAGAATTGATTCTTTTGAACTGTGGTGTTGGAGAAGACTCTTGAGAGTCCCTTGGACTGCAAGGAGATCCAACCAGTCCATTCTAAAGGAGATCAGTCCTGGGTATTCTTTGGAAGGAATGATCCTAAAGCTGAAACTCTAGTACTTTGGCCACCTCATGTGAAGAGTTGACTCATTGGAAAAGACTCTGATGCTGGGAGAGATTATGGGCAGGAGGAGAAGGGGACGACAGAGGATGAGTTGGCTGGATGGCATCACTGACTCGATGGATGTGAGTCTCAGTGAACTCCAGGAGTTGGTGATGGATAGGGAGGCCTGGTGTGCTGCAATTCATGGGGTCACAAAGAGTCAGACATGACTAAGCAACTGAACTGAACTGAACCAAATCTGAGCGCTTCCTAGGGGTAGAGTGATAAAGAATTCGCCTGCCAACACAGGAGGCTCAGAAGACTCAGGTTCAATCTCTGGGTCAGGAAGATCTCCTGGAGAAGGAAATGGCAACCCACTCTAGTATTCTTGCCTGAGAAATCCCATGGACAGAGGAACCTGGTGGGCAACAGTCCATGGGGTTGCAAAGAGTCCAACATGACTGAGCACATACCACACACACATACACACACAACCAAATCTGTAAGCATTATGCAGAACATGAAGGAACAACTGAGAGCAAAAGTCTGCCTCTTTGAGAACCTTGAAAACTTCATAAGGTAACTACAGAAAGTAAACCCAGATAATGTCAAGAATGGTTTGATGTATCTGATATCTCCAACATATCTAAATCCACATTCTTCAAAATAATAATAATATTAAAGTACTTAACCTATGCTAGCCTCTGAGCCTGGTCATTGTTACAAGAACATATAACAACCTTGTGAAGTAGAAATTATTCTTAATGTCCATTTTAAGAGACATTCCAAAGAGATTAAGTGACTTGCCCAAGGTCACTCAGGTAGTAAATCAGTTCAGTCAGTTCAGTGATGTCTGACTCTTTGCAACCCCATGGACTGCAGAATGCCAGGACTCCCTCTCTATCAGCAACTCCTAGAGGTTGCTCAAACTCATATCCATTGAGTCAGTGATGCCATCCAACCATCTCATCCTCTTTCCTCTTCTCCTCCTACCTTCAATCTTTCCCAGCATCAGGGTCTTTTCCAATGAGTCAGTTCTTCCCATTAGGTGGCCAAAGTATCAGAGCTACAGCTTCAGCATCAGTTCTTCCAATGAATATTCAGGAGTGATTTCCTTTAGAATGGGCTGGTTGGTTCTCCTTGCAGTTCAAGGGACTCTCAAGAGTTTTCTCCAACACCAAAGTTCAAAAGCATCAATTCTTTGGTGCTCAGCTTTCTTTGTGGTCTAACTCTCTCAGGTAGTAAATAGCAAAACTGGAATTCACTCCTGTTTCTCTATCTCCAGACTCCAGTCCTTTTCTTTACACCCAGCTGGTCCACACTGGGTAATCCTGTCCCCACCATGAAACTCATGGGATCAGTGTTAGAAGTGCAAGGAAGTAGCCAATATCTTATAGAATTTTCTATCCAATGATGGGGCTGAGGAACATATAGCACACCAGAATATGGCACCTTGGCATACTGAATATCTTAAGCTGAAGGAGTCTGAGAATATGGTAGAAGCAGGAGGATACTTTGACCTCTACCCTTGCCCTTCAGAGCAGGAGCTAAATCTCCCATGTGAAAGGTACCCCCCTGTAGCAGGAAATAAAAAGACATCTTTATAAACACAGACAGTGAGTGGAGAGCTGAGAAATCTGTACAAACAAACCTAATCATTGAACTAACCCTGTCTTCCTAGTTACTGCTTCATCACTTACTGCTGCTGCTGCTGCTAAGTCGCTTCAGTCGTGTCTGACTCTGTGCGACCCCATAGACGGCAGCCCACCAGGCTCCCCCATCCCTGGGATTCTCCAGGCAAGAACACTGGAGTGGGTTGCCATTTCCTTCTCCAATGCATGAAAGTGAAAAGTGAAAGTGAAGTCGCTCAGTCGTGTCCGACTCTTAGCGACCCCATGGACTGCAGCCTACCAGGCTCCTCCATCCATGGGATTTTCCAGGCAAGAGTACTGGAGTGGGGTGCCATTGCCTTCTCCGTCATCACTTATGACCCCTAGCCTAAACTCCTCCGCTTGTCAGTTCTTCATAAATTTATTGTTTCTTTGTCAAAGGGTATAAGAGCTCCCTGCCCTGGTCACCTCTTAGGATATTCATTCTTGTCAAGGTGCCTATGTACATGAAAAAATTCAATAAAATGCATTTGCTTTTATCCTGCTAGTCTGTCTTGGAATTTTGTTAACTTTGAGAGCAGTCAGGAGGTCAAGGAAAACTCGTTCCTTTCCCTATATCATCTAGCCCTTATATCCACCCTGATAGATTCTTTTGAATAAAGAAACCTATTGAGAAAAAATGCATAATTAAGCAGAAGTGGAGGGTTCTCATGAACCAGATGCACATCTGATAAGCAGTGCTCTGGGTCATAGATAAATTTTAAAGAGTTCTTTTTTCAGCATTTTCTTTTTTCTCCCTTCCTTCCCTCCCTCCCTTCTACCATCCTCCTTCCCTCACCCCTCACCCTGCTGATTCTACACCTAAATCAAGCCCAACTCTAGGTCATGTTTACGGTATTTCCTTTCAATATGCTTAGCCCTAGAATATATCTGAAACCAGAATGTACTAAAATAAGCTAGCAGACAGACAGAACACAAGAACTCTATTATAGTTTTGTACAAACAAAATAAACCTTCTAGGACTAAAAAAAAAAAAAATGTAGGAACACTTTTTATCTATCCTGTAGTTGGTGACCACTTATGCATAGTGTGGCCATGTGGACAGTTGTCCCTTTCCTTTTCTTGCTTTCAGTCATTTCCTTCAAGAAATCCAAGGAATGGGTTGTGATTTCTAAGGCTCCCTACATGTTTGACATTCTGTTTTTTTACTAGTGCCTACTAGAGCTAAATAAGAATAGATTATTGACAAATTAGAGGGAAAATACACTCCAACAGAATCATTTAACACCAAGAATGTTGTTAAAATACACATTTTGGGCTGCACATTGTTTTATGAGTCTGGATAACAGTGCCATTTACATTCTAATCCTGCCTCTATCCCTGCCGTGCTAGGAGAGAGATGAATCTCTCATTTTTTTTTGGTATTTTAATTTCCTTTATGGTTAAGCAAGGACTATATATACAATCTACTCTTCTGAATTTCTTAGTGGATTATAGCAAAACCTTTCATAATGTTTTGGCTTAAAAGATTTTTCTCTGAACCATATTTATGTTTTCATATTCTATTTTTCCCAGACAGTCATCAATAAGATTCACAAAGGAATATAGCCATATAATTGGATTAATTTCCCTAAATCCTAGCATGATCCCAAAATGTTTGCCCGTGACTAATCAATGAATTTGAATTATGGCAAATGGCACTCATTATGCAAACGTTTCAAATATCTTCCTTTTTCTCCATAGTCAGAGCAATCTGGTTTAACTAACTGTGAGAAAATAAATGTTAATATTCAACAGCATTAAAAACACTGTTCTGTTGGACTAAAATTCCCCTAATGACAAAAGAAATCAAGATTCAAAAGATTCCATGTCAATGCCAAAGCAGTAAGTATACTAAACCTATATGATCATATGGAGACTGAATGCTGAAGTTGGAAATAATCTTAAAAAGAAAAAAGAAACTAGCAGAAAGGTTTGAATTTATATATGAGGAAAGGAGTGAAGTACGGTATGAACTGTGGTGTGGCTGTTATGAAACCACAGATTCTCTGTCAGAGGTCCTGGTTTAGAGATTCAGCCAAAACCCTTGGGGATGACGAATCACTCCATATGTAGGAGAAAATCAGGCTTATTCCAACTATACATCATATAACTGAGATCAGAATTTATAATAATTATGCTATAAAAATAATTTATTGAATGCTTATGACATGTTAGGGACTCTGAAAATGTTACTTCAAAGCCTCATGTAACCTTTAAAGGTAAATATTATAATCTCATTTTATATATGAAGTAACTGAAGCCTAGACAGATGGATAAAAACAACAACAATAATAGAAAACAGTTGTTTAGGATTTACAATGGGCCAAGTACTAAGTGCTTTCTTATACATTATTCATATCTTACATATATAACATTTAATTTTCATAACAACTCTAGAGGTAAGGATTAGTATCACACCCATTTACCACATGGGAAACTCATACATGGAGAGGCTAAAGAGCTTCCTCAAATCCAGGAAATCTGGCTCCAACAGCCAGGCCTAAAGCACTACTCCATACTCAGTCTCATACAGAAAGTGAGTGGCCATGGAAGAATCTGAACATTGGGCTTAGACTCCAAAGCCAGCATTCTTTCTCAGTCTTCATGTTTCTCAACCTGGCTGCTCATTAAATAACCTGGAGAACATTTGGTAGGACTTCCATTGAAAGGGTATGATCATTTTATCATGCATACAAAATGAAGGAGCTTTCAGTTGAGCTGTCTACTTTTGTCTAAGTGCTAGTGAATCCTGAAAGAGTCAATTAGTACCTTCTCTATTGCTTGGAACAAAAGTTCTCATCAGTTCTCAACTGATTTATCAGTTGACTCGTGGGTAAGTGCTAAGGCAAGGCTGGGACCCATTGCCAATGGCTCTAGCCTAAGCATGGCTGCCAGTAAACCAGGACTAGGAAACTTGAATGGGTTCCACAGAAATGCTTTTATTTCCTAAGACAAACTTTTGATTTATACCTCTTTGAGCTTTTCACTTTGACAAATATGTATCTGAGTTCCAACTATGGGCCAAATGCTAGGAAATACTATGCTGGGGCTTTGGGGAACTCAGACTCCTTGTCTTCTAGAAAAGCACAATCTAGTGGAGGAAATATAAATATTGACAGGTAAGTAATTCATGGTATAATACTAAGAAGCCCTTTTAGCTCTGTACCCAAGTGAAAGTTTCTGCTATATGAGAAAATTCTAACAGGTTCAGGTATACTCTGGGGGTCAAATCATGCACATAAAGGTGAGATATGGGGCCTTACAATGTGTTTCACTCTCATAAATGAGTTTAGACAATGCTGTGTGCTTTTAATGTACCCTGGAGAATTAGATAGATCATTATTATTGTTGTTGCTATTTTATTCTCCAACTATGAGTTTACAGCATCTTCTCTTCAGTGGTTTGTGTCCCTGAGAGCAAAATAAACTCAACATTTTCTTTCTGCAACCTCTCATGAATATTAATATTGTCTTTATTTATTGTTTGGCAAAATATGACAAAAATAAAAATGCACTACAGCGAAAAAGAACATGCAAACACCAAAAATATCTAGCTACTGTCAGAATACTTGTGTCATCATCATTATCAATAAATGCACGGTTGACAAGCATGTTCTATACACCACATCGTCCCACAATTTCTTCTAACCATTGACTTTTCTTAAAGGGTGTTGCTGATTCTTTGGCTGCTACTTGCAGAACCCCCACTACTTTTAAAGCTGTACAGTTTTGTCATTCTTAAACTAGAAACATGGAGTTCAGTGACAACCGGCCAAGGAGATTTATAAGAGCAGTCATCCAGAAACAGACTTTCAGAGCCTTAGAATCTTCCCTCAAGGGCTTTATACCAAGAAGCTCAAATATATAAAACAAACAAAAGTAGAATTGTTTTGGTTGAAAAAGGGATAAAGATGGAGTCCCTCCTGTTCAGACCTATCCTCACATCCTAGAAGAGCCTGAAGCAGCTCCACAGAACTCTTTGAGTTCTGCACAACTGGACAGCCACTGATCAGTCCACTTTATAGATGTAGGAACCAAAGGAACAAGACAATGAAAGTGGCTGAGGCCGCAGACTTAGTTAGCAGCGAAGCTGGGACTAATATTCCTATCCCTTCTGTCCAGTGATCATTTTACACTGCTTTTTGCCCCTCACATAGGTCAATTTGAAGGAAGGACAAAAGACATAATTATTAGAAACAGTATCATGACAGTCTGTTTTCCAATTTTGGCAAGTTAGAACCCTTCTGCAGTTTGTTGAGTCAGACACCACTGAAGTGACTTAGCAGCAGCAGCAGCAGCATATTTACCACATGGTGGACCAATAAGTAAAGCAGACAGCTCCAAGATGTCTACTCTGTGTTCTTACACTTGGAATAACACATATGAAACTACTAGTTACCTTGAGCTCTGGCAGCCAAAAGGGAGCCTGGCCACATTGAGAACTTTACCAAGATTCTAGACAGTACAGCAAGGCCATTCTCTAATTTTCAACGGTATTTCTAAGAGTGGTATTGAATTATATAACCTTGTTGATATCATTGAACCACTCTGATAAAACTGCTCAAAGGCATAAAATAGTCCAAAGGCTGGTGGTATTTTGTTGCATATACATTTGATTCAACAAAAGACGAGTATTATTCGATATTTATTTATCCAGCAGAATGTACACAATGTCACTGCCTCCTGTTGCAGTTTGGGTCTAAATAAACCCCTTCAGTAGCTATATGGTAAATCCAGCTTCAGAAAGTATTAGGATGCATATAGTAAATTAGAGACACACTCATGATCTGAACTCTATTTTGATTCCCAGTCCAGTGATACTCACATAAGTTGCTTCATAACTATATTAGCCTCCTTTCTATAGAAGATTATAGCTGATGTGCAAGATAGGCAAAGATTTCCTAAGCATTTTCTAATCCTTTTTTATAAGGTAACAGATCCTTAGCCTTACCACACCTATAGCAGAATTTTTCCATACAAAATGTTGTTGAGCAATTATTCTTCCTGATAACCTTCAGTGATAGCAGAGTTTATCTAAAGGCAGTGAGAATTATTTCCTCATAAATATTTTTGTCCTCTATGCTGAAAGGTTAAAAAAAAAAACTCCCTTATACAGTATGGTAGAGAGATAAAAAATAAACTGATAAAATACTTTATCACTGTTAGAATACTAAAAGGCTGTTTAAATTTATGATTTTGTTATTAATTATATTATTACTGAAATGGATCATATAGAATGTTGTGAATCATAATACTAAATTCTTAGAATTATATTCAACAATGGATAAATATGGAGACAGGGGATTTGAGAGAACCCCACATGAATTCTCCCTCTCCTGGCAGGACTAAGCATACCTAGTGGATGTGATCAACCTCTCTAGTTATCCAGGAAAGAGGGATCTCAAGTTTCTTCAAGAAAATCTCAGCTGTTACAGAAAATGACAGATTAATGAACTCTGAAAGTTTGTCCCTCCATAAAAGCAATGAAAAACATGGTAAAGACTACTGGAATCAATATTTCAGAACTCTAGAATCTAACTAAAATTTTGCAGCTTTTACCCCTCGGGACTTGGTGGAAAAAAAAAAAACAAAAACATTTACATTGGAATGTTCTAGTCTCTGCTTTAGTCTTTATCTCCTGGTCGCACAGAACCTAGAGGTTAGCCACTGATGAGAGCTTCGGGCCTCCTCAGGTCTTTTCTGAGCTTACGCATAGCCCTGGGCCTGCACAGGACCTCAAGACCCCCAGGAAAACGTCAGAGCTCTTCAAAGTCCTTATATTTCCCAAAACATCTCATTCCCCAGCTTTTCTTCCCAATATGTTTTGGTTAGTAAATGCCATTTACATTAGGGAAAAAAAGAAAGGAAGGAAAGAAGAAATACTTAGATATAAATCTAAGAAAATATGTATAAGATCTGTATGTGTGTATGTGTTTAGTCACTCAGTTGTGTCTGACTCTGTGACACCATGGACTAGGGCCCACCAGGCTCCTATAACCATGGAATTCTCCAGGCAAGAATACTGGAGTGGGTTGCCATTTCCTCCTCCAGGGATCTTCCCAACTCAGGGATCGAATCCAGATCTCCCACATTGTAGGTGGATTCTTTACTTCTGAGCCATCAGGGAAGCCCACAAGACCTATATAAGAAAAACTAAAAAAAAAGAAAAATTGCTGATGAAAGGAATCAAAGAAGACCTAAATAAATGGAGAGATTTTCCATGTTCTCACATAGGAAAATTTATATCATTAAGATGTCAGTTCTTTCCAACTATATCAATAGTTCCAAGGCAACCCCAATCAAAACCCTCACAAGTTATTGGTGGATGTTGATAAACTGATTCTATAGTTTATACACAAAGGCAAAAGACTTAGAATAGCACACAATACTGAAGAAGAACAAAGTCCTAAGACAGACATTATTCAACCTCATGACTTATTACAAAGTTATAGAACAGAATAGAGAGCCCAGAAATGGACCCACAGCCAACTGATATTTGACAAAGGAGCAAAGGCAATCTATGGAGAAAGCATAGTCTTCTCAACAAATGGTGCTGGAACACCTTGATATACAAAAGGGAAAGTAAATTTAGACATAGATACTGCACCTTTTACAATAACTCAAAATGAATAATAGATATTAATTGCAATAAACAATTAAGTATAAAACTTTTAAAGACAACATAGAAAAAATCTAGGAATGCTTGGGTTTGATAATGAGTTTTAGACACATCACCAAAAATACACAATTCATGAAAGAAAAAGTTGGTAAGTCAGACTTCATTAACATCAAAAACCTCCACTCTACAAAAGATACTATTAAAATAATAAAAATACAAGTCAAAGAGTGGAAGACAATATTTGCAGCACACATACCTGATAAACAGAGTTGCATCCAAATATACAAAAAACTCTTAAAACCCAACAATAATAAAACAGACAACCCAATTAAAATATGGACAAGACAGCAGAAAAGACATTATACCAAAGATGATATACAAATCAGACAGCAACTAATCACATGAAAAGATGCTCCAAATTATATGCCAATGGGGGACTGCAAATTAAAACAACAATGAGATTCCACTATGCATCTAAAAGAATGGATAAAATCCAAGATATTGATAAAACCAAATGCAGGTGAGAATGAAGAAATGGGAACTCTCATTTATTGCTAACAGAAATGCAAAATGGTATAGCCCTTTTGGAAGATCTGGTAGTATACAGAACAGTTTCACTGACATTATCAAAACACATTGGTCAAAATACATACATCTGTACAACACAAGAGTGAACATAAGGTAAACTATTCTGAACTTAGTTATTAATAATGGATTAATATTGGTTTATCACTTCTAATAAAGCTGCTATATGAATTGGGAGCACTCTCCTGCTTTCTGACACAAAATATTCGGGCTTATCTTGTATTTGCTCTGTCCCAGGCCTAGAGTTGGTAATTTCTCTAAGATCCAACGAAATGCTGTTGAGTAGAGACTCACTTTAGATTCATAACATAAATTAACTAAAACTAAAAGGTTGGAAAAGATAATTCATGCAAACAGCAACCAAAAAAGAGCTATACAAAATAGAGTATAAGACAAAACTTGTTGTGTAAAACAAAGTGAGTCAGTAGCTAATAATACAAGAGTCAATTCTTCAAGAATTACAGAAACTATTAACTTATATGTATTTAATCATGGGCCGCAAAACACGTAAGATGAAAACTGACAAAAATAAGCAGTGAAAAGACAATTCAGCAATAATAGAAGGAGACTTTAATACCTCACTTTAAGTTGTAGATAAAACAACTATACAGATGATTAGATAGGAAACAGAAGACTTGTACAGCACTGTATACAACACAGTAAACCTACTAGATTTAACAGATGTCTACAGAACACTCCGCCTGATAACAGAAGAATATGCATTCTTTCCAAGCACATATGGAACCTTCATATTTTAGACCACAAAGCAATCTCAGTGAGTGAACTGAAAAATAATTAAATCATATATTCTCTGACCACACTGAAATAAAATTACAAATCAGTAAGAGAAGCAAATGTGAAAAATCACAGATTTATATAAACACTTCTTAATAACTAATGAGTCAAAGGAAAAGTCAAAAGGGAAATCAGAAAATACTTTGAGATAATAAAATTAAAATAATTTTTAAAAATTATGGGATGTAGCACTCAGAGGGAAATTTATAGCTGCAAATGCCTACTTTAAAAACACAAGAAAGATCTCAAATCAATAACTTACACTTCTATTTAAGAAAGCCACAAAAAGAAGAGAAAACTAAGCCCAAAGCTGGCAGAGGGTAGGAAATAGTAAAGATCAGAACACAGATATAAAGAATAGAAAAACAATAGAGAAAATCAATGACGCCAAAAGTTGGCTCTTTGAACTGATCAAGAAAGTTGACAAATATTTAGCTAGATGGACCTAGAAAAAAATGAGAGAACAATCACATTATTAAAATCAGAAATTAAAATGAGAATGTTACCACTGATATACAGGAAAAAAAATGTATATGTTAGAGACTACTATGAGCTATCATGTACCAACAAAGTGGATAACCCAGATGAAATGGACCAGTTCTAAAAATACACAAACTATCAAAACTGACTCAAGAAGAAACAGAAAATCTGAACAGTTACCTATCACAAGTAATTTAAACACTACAAGGAAAATCCCAGAATTTTCTTTTCAGAAGGTTTTACTGGTGAATTTGACCAAATATTTTTAAAGAATTAACACCAGTTCTTATGTAACTCTTCAATATATAAAAGGGAAAGGAATACTGCCCAACTCTTTCTATGAGGCTAGTGTTACCCTGACACCAATGTCAGACAAAGGTATCACAGGAAACAAAAACCTACATATTAATAATCTCTGTGAATGTAGATGCTAAAATGTTAACAAACCGAATCAAGCATCATTAAAGGGATTACACACCATGACTAACTGAGATTTATATCAGGGATGAAATTTTGGTTCAATGTATGAACATCAATCAATGTAATAAATCATATTAATAGAATTAAAAAAAAAAAACAAACACATAATCCTCTCAATAGTTGTAGTAAAGAACTTAGCAGTATACAACACCATTTCACAATAAAAATACTCAAAAAACTAGGAACAGAAAGGAAATATCTCAACTTGATAGAAGGTATCTACAAGAAACACATAGTTATCATCAGGATTACTTATGAAACACTGGATACTTCCTTCTAAGAGCAAGAAAAAAATCAAGGATGTATGCCCTAGCCATTTCTATTCAATATTTTACTGTAAGTTCTAGCCACAGCAATTAATTAAGGAAAATAAATAAAGGCATCCAAACTTGAAAGGAAGAATAAAACTACCTCCATTTGTAGATGACATGATATTTTACATAGAAAAATCTAAAGAATACACACACACACACACACACAAATCCCTATGAGAGCTCATAAAAGAACTCAGCAAAGTTGTAGGATATAATATCAATAAATAAAAATCCATTGTAAATATTTCTTTACACTTGCAATGAACAGTCTAAAAATGAATTGAAATAATTTACATTTACAATAACATTTAAAACTGTAAAATAATTAGAAAGGAATTTAAGCAATAAAATGAAAGATCTGTACCACAGTAATTATAAAACATATAGTAGAAATAAGTTAAAGAAGACAAACAAATTGAAAGACACTTCATGTTCACAGATTAGAAAATTACATATCACTAACATGGCATTACTCTCCAAAGTAATTTACAAAGTTATCATTATCAAAATTTTAAGTGCCACTTTTGAAAATCAGGGCAAGATGATCCTAAAATGCATATAGAAATTCAAAAGACCCCAAAAGCCTTGAATATGAAAATAATATTGAAAATTATAATAATTTTGAAAATAAAAAACAAAGTTGGGAGACTCACACACCCTGACTTCAAAACTTATCACAAAGGTACAGTAATCAAAACAGTCTGGGTACTGGCATAAGACTAGCTAAAGAGATCAACAGAATAAAACTGAGAGTCCACTCTGTAGTATCTTGATTTCTAATAAAGTGTGCCAAGACTATACTATTAGGGGAGAATAGCCTTTTCAACAAATGGTGGCAGGACAACTGAATATCTACCTGCAAAGATATGAATTTGGACCATTCAGTTCAGTTCAGTTCAGTGGCTCAGTCATGTCCAACTCTTTGTGACCCCATGAATCACAGCACGCCAGATCTCCCTGTCCATCATCAACTCCTGGAGTTCACCCAAACTCATGTGCATCGAGTCGGTGATGCCATCCGGCCATCTCATCCCGTCATCCCCTTCTCCTCCTGCCCATAATCCCTCCCAGCATCAGGGTCTTTTCCAATGAGTCAACTCTTCGCATGAGGTGGACAAAGTATTGGAGTTTCAGCTTCAGCATCATTCCTTCCAAAGAACACCCAGTACTGATCTCCTTTAGAATGGACTGGTTGGATCTCCTTGCAGTCCAAGGGACTCTCAAGAGTCTTCTCCAACACCACAGTTCAAAAGCATCAATTCTTCAGTGCTCAGCTTTCTTCACAGTCCAACTCTCACATCCATACATGACCACTGGAAAAACCATAGCCTTGACTAGACGGACCTTTGTTGGCAAAGTAATGTCTCTGCTTTTGAATATGCTATCTAGGTTGGTCATAACTTTCCTTCCAAGGAGTAAGCGTCTTTTAATTTCATGGCTGCAGTCACCATCTGCAGTGATTTTGGAGCCCCAAAAAATAAAGTCTGACACTGTTTCCACTGTTTCCCCATCTGTTTCCCATGAAGTGATGGGACCAGATGTCATGATCTTAGTTCATATATGAAAATTAACTTGAAATGGGTTAAAGACCTAAATGGAACAGCTCATAGTATAAAAAAAACTCTTAGAAAAAAACGTAAGTAGATGGGGAACACATGTATACTAATTAAATAATTAAAAAAAAACAAAAAACGTAAGTACAAATATTGTGAGCTTGGATCAGACAACAGTTTCTTAAATATGACACCAAAAGCACATGCAACAAAAGAAAAGAATAAATTGGACTTCAGCATAATTCATTTTTTGTGTGTCAAAGAACACAATAAGAAAGTAAAAACACAATCCACAGAATGGGAGAAAATACGTGGACACATATATATGTGTATATTAGCTTTATATAGCTGATAAATATATAGATTATATAAAGAACACTTAAAACTCAACAATAAAAACAACCCAATTAAAAAATTGGCAAGGGATTTAAATAGTCATTTCTCCAAACAATATATACAAATGGCAAATAAAAACATGATTTCAACATTATTATTCATTACAGAAATGCAAATCAAAGCCATAATGAGATACCACTTCACAACCTCTATATTGGCTATAATAAAAAAAACAAAATAAAAAATAAAACAACAAGTGTTACAGAGGATGTGGATAAATTTCAACTCTCATACATTTCTGATGGGAATGTAAAATGTGGAAGCCACTGTGAAAAATGGTTTGACAGTTTCTCAAAAATTCAGCAATTCCATTCCAGGAGACATACTCAAGAGAACTGTCCACACAAAATCTTCACCATAAATGTTTATAACATCACTATTCACTATATAGTAGCGGAAAAGTAGAAACAACCTATATGTTCATCAAGTGAGAATGAATAAGAAATATGTGGTATATCTTTATAGTGAAATATATAACCATAAAAAGACTGAGGTATTAATACATGCTAAAACATGGATATACTTTCAAACACTCTACTAAATAAAAATATCCAGATAGAAAAGACCACACATTGTATGTTCATATAAATGAAATGTCCAAAAAAGTTAAATCAAAGAGACATGAAGAAGGTGAGTGGTTTTCAGAGGCTAGGAGGAAGAAACTGAGACTGTGTGCTAACAGTCATGAGCTTCCCCGGTGGCTCAGCGGTAAAAAAAAATCTATTTGCAATGCAGGAGATGCGGGTTCAATCCCTGGGTTGGGAACATCCCCTGGAGGAGGATGTGGCAACCCACTCTAGTATTCTTGCCTGGAGAACCCCATGGACAGAGGAGCCTGGTGGGCTACAATTCATTGGGTCACAAAGAGTCAGACACAACTGTAGCAATTGAGCATGCATGCATGCTAAGAGTCATGAGGTTTCTTTTTGGGATGACTAGAATGTTCTGGAATTAGATATAGTGATGTTTATACAATCCTGTGAATATGCTAAAAGTCACTAAGATGTAAGCTTTTAAATGTTTAAAATGGTGAATTTTATATTATTTGAATTTTACACTAAAAACAATCAATTGCCAAAGAAAGATTCTAATTTTTCTGTCTAGCTTATCGGTTACTCTCAGATAGTTACTTGAGAACAACTAATGCAGGATAAGAATTAGGAAATATTTCTTGTTCTAATTGACATCTCCTGAAGGGATAAACTGCTGGGGCACAGTTTCATGTAATAAGAAATAGAAAAATTGTCCTATGTAAGAAACAAAAGTAATTATGAATTAGAAATATAGAAGCTTAGTGAACAGCCAATTCTGGAAAGTATATGCAACAAATTTCATTTCTTCAAATAACTGTAAATTTAAAAGTACCCCTGCCTAGAAAAAGTGGGAGTAATGGCAATGAGAAGTGGATTTTGGTAATAGTAACACATAAAACAAATGGGGATTGTTTGTTAGGTGGTGACTTGCTAGCATAGCAAGTATTAGCAGAGATCTGAAAGATTGAGACAGAGCAATATGATAAATAGAGAAGTGGTTAGAAGCTAGAGCACTAGAAAGACAGACAAGAAAGGTTAGTTAAGATCAGCTAGTTCAGGTGAGCTGAGAAAGAGATTTCAGCATTAGTAAAGAAGATACTAGTCTGGGGTCATTTATGTGAGTGAAAGACAAGCATGGTAGAATTCTCTGCTAGAAGGATTTCAATGGCTCCAGCGGAAATTCAACCAAGTAAGATAGGGAGAAAAGGAGAAAGGAAAAAGAGTGATGAGGAGGGGGAAGGGAATGAGAAAGCGAAGGAGGGGTAGGGAGGAGAGGAGGAAAGGAAAGATGACCAGACCTTTTCTTGCAATATATCTACTTAGCAAAAGAGAAGATACAAGACTTACTTTGAAGGAGGATAATAGCAGAGGAGAAAAAGAAAGTAAAACAGTAAGAACCTATTCAAAACTGACTAATTACTTTGACTTACTTGTTTCAAGTACATGAAGCAGTGTGATAATCACCCACACATCAGTTATATGTATTTTATACACAAACACATAGGAAACCATTGGCTGTCCTAGCAGTTCTTTAAGAATGCATTGAGATCACCTGGAGGGCTTGTCAGAACACAGATTGTTGGCCCCACCTAGACTTTCTCAGGTAGCTGGTCAGGAATGGGGCTGTACCAAGAGTGTACCCAGGTATAGCTAGAAGTTGCTGGTACAAGGACCACATTTTGAGAATCACCAAGTGAGAAAAGCAGGGTACAAAGAAAGAAATCTTGATGGCCTGATGAGTGCACAAGATGGATGAGGGTAGAGAAGGCAGATTGAGCCAGTTACTTACAGAGCACTGACGACCTGTGCTAGTTACTGGAGATTAGAGACAGAGTTGGGCACTACAGCAAATCTTTACCCTCATCAAGCAGACAGAACACTGATGTTTATGCATTTTTGTGTCAATTTTATTAAATGAGAGTATGAGGAAGCTGGAGCAGATAAATCAAGAGATCTTCGTACAGCCTGGGCTCCAAGAGTTAAAAGATAAAAGTTTACTTGGTTTAATAACCCAAATATTCTTTATTCCAAAGAAGAATTTCTTTAGGAGATACCAGAAGTAAAAATCCATCCAAGTTAGAGCTGCCAGAATTAGCAAATAAAAATACAGGGCACCCAGTAAAATTGGAATTTCAGATAAACAATGCATCTTTTTAATATAAATGTTTCATGCACTATTTGGAGCAAACTTATACTAAAAAGTTTCTAATTGTTGATCTGATATTCATATTTAACTGAGTGTTCTGTGTCTTATCTGGCAGCTCTAATCCAAGTAGACTTTGACCAAATATTCATTCAATGAACATTCAATATGTCCTCAGTCTTATAAAGACAGAAGTATAGAGCATATTCTGTGCCATACGAGACAAAAGGATGGCCAAACAGCAAAGGCAGTAAGGGAGACCAGTA
The DNA here is from genome assembly GCF_027580195.1 of Bos mutus. NCBI lineage: Eukaryota > Metazoa > Chordata > Mammalia > Artiodactyla > Bovidae > Bos > Bos mutus. The sequence continues at coordinate 45,520,622 of NC_091626.1, read as the reverse complement.
CAACTGGAAGAGTCTAGGAAGGGAAGCATCATCAGCAAATACGACCACAGCTGGTCCTGAAGGTGAGTAGGATTTAATTAGTCAAAAGCTGGGGTCAAATCTATGCATAAGAAGTGAACAGCATGAATATGAAGCATAGTGTCTGGACCAAGCACAGCAGGCAAATTAGAAAGGAACATTTATGACTGACAGAGCCAGCTCCCTCACCAGCTATATAGCTTCTTGGAGTATAACTACCAACTCTCATCAATATCTATATATCTATAAATATAAAACCATCTCCATTTTTTTCAGCTTCATGAGGACCACATGGAGAGATCTGAATGGAAAGCATGCTAGAGGGTCTCCAGACATTCCTAGCCCTTAAGACAAATAAACAGACTGATGGTTGGTGTGCTTTTAAATAGAAAAGAAGCAGATCTCTGGTCCCAATGCATTTTCTGATTCTAGTTTGAAATAAACATCTGTGCTACAGCGTTGGGGCTTGGTCTTGGGGTTAGTAGACCTGGGTCCAAGTCTCGAGTCTGCTCACAAGTGAGACAGTCTCTGGGCTTCAGTTTCCAGCTGTACTGTGATAGTTTGAGATTATACGATTTCTCAGGCCCCTTCCAATTTAACATTCAGTGATTAATTGAATAAATCGTTCATTCATTAAACACTTACTGAGAGCTTGCCATATGTAAGGCAATTTGTGAGGAGCTGTGATGGATACAAAGAGAGTTAATTATTCACAGATATTTATTCATCACGAGGTAAAACTCTGAAGCAAATATTTTTCCCCTATTCCAATCCTTACACCGAGAGACTCATTTGAACACTCTGTAGAGGGCTGGCCTCTGGTCCAGTGCACTCAGGCTGCCAGAACTGCTTCCAGCCAATCTGCTGCCTCTCCTTTATTTTCCCCCTTACCGTAAGTTTCCTCAAAGAAACTCCACCTGTCTGCATTTCATTCCCTAGGGGTCCTAGACTTAACCTTCCAAAGTGAGAATCAACTCATCTGACAACTCAAAAATGTCAAAGCCCTAAACAGGGAGGGAGCTACAGTTGAAAAAACCTGAAAGTATAGATGGGCTTCAATCTTTTTTCCCTTCCTGTGTTAATGACTCCAATCAGAAATTGATGCAGATAAAACAAAGCAAAGAGAAAGAAAATAAGTATTTATCAAGGCTTATTGATGCTGTCAAGCTAAGTTCTGTACCATCGTATTTGATCTGCATAATTATCCATGACAACAGTTTGTTATCTTCATAGATGAACCTGAGACAAGGAGTAGGCAGTGAACTTTCCCAGGTCCAAAATGCCAGGGTCAGGAGTAATCTGGATTTGTCTTAATACTAAACTAATGCTCTTTCCAGCAAACCAGCTAATTCATAGGTGTTTCCAGGCTGCCAGTATGTTTCAACCATTTATGTGGTATGTGCTGCAGTGCAGTACTAAGTCGCTTTAATCGTGTCCAACTCTTTGTGATCCTATGGACTATAGCCCACCCTGGGGTTTTCCTGGCAATAAAACTGAAGTGGATTGCTATTTCTTTCTCCATTATGTGGTAAACCAATGAATAACACTGAAGTAACAAATAATTGCTTTAGAAATAAAGTATATTCAATTTATTTATAACAATGTCAACTTCAACAACTTCATTCCAACATGCCTTTTTGGTTTTGTTCAAAGTAGGAGACTTACAGCCCAAATTAGGCACTTACTCATGATTCTTGCCACAAGAATATTTGCTCACACAATGCCATGAAAACTCAGTGTTAGTCACTCAATAGTGTTTAACTCTTTGTGATCCCATGGACTACAGCCTGCCAGGCTCCACTGACCATGCAATTCTCCAGGCAAGAATACTGGAGTGGTTTGCCATTCCTTTCTGCAGGGGATCTTCCAGACCCAGGGATCGAACATGGGTCTGCTGCATTGCAGGCAGATTCTTTACCATCTGAGCCACCAGGGAAGCCCACACAATGCCAGAGGTCAATACACACACACACACACACACACACACACACACTTTTAAAGATGTAGGGCCAGAAGAACATGTATACGGACTGGAATGAGACTTACTTGCCCTTAAAGAATCCCCACAATCACCTGCTTGCCATTTGGTACTATCCAGCATTTTTTTCATTCATATTTACCTATGGCACTGTGTGAATGAAAAAAAGGCTGAAAAAAAGGCTGTATAGTACTGAATGACAATCAGGTGAATGAGGGGATTCTTGAAGGGCAGGTGAGTCTCGTTCCAGTCCCGTATACATGTTCTTCTGGCCCTACATCTTTAAAGGGTGTGTATGTCTGTGTCTGTGTCTGTGTCTGTGTGTGTCTTTCGGTCTGTCCCCTCCACCCACCCACTGGGAGAGGAAGTGAATAAGTGGGAAGGATAAGGACAGGGAGAATAAGAGAGCAAGAACACAGAACTGAGAGGCAGAAACAGCTCTCTAATACCTATAAGGAGTTAATTTGAACCACCATGCCTCTAAGGCAACTGCGCTTTTAACAATTTATACAACAAAGTGGAAGCTTTTCTAAGCTGCATTATTATATATGTATCTGTCTTTTTAATATTTTTACAGCCAAGGGTCATCATCAGTATTTTGCAAAACACTACAATGCCCTTAAAGATAATCATATGTTCAGGGATGTTTACCTCTACCCCAAGGAGCTTCTGATTACTATGATTTAGTGGTCAAGGGCACTTTAACAAATGAGTCACATTTCCCTTGCCTGGAAGGAGGGTGTTTGTAAGAAAATCTTGCTTGGTTATAGGACATATATTGCACCAATGGGCTCACCAGATTAAAAACTCAGAACAGAGAGCATAGTTGAGCCAGGAAGGACAATTAGAAAAATGAAAGCAGAAAATAAGCCAGCACAATACCTGATGCAACTCAAAGCAAAGATATGGAATGGGATGGAGGAATGGGTTTTGGGAGAGTTAGACAGAAAGGAAGACTCCAAGGCAAAGTCTATGGATGATGAGCCAGATCCTGCTCATCTTGTTCATTGTGTAGCTTCCTTAGAAGCACTAATGTTCCTTCAATATACACTGTTTGCTAGTCCTGGGTCCTCTAACTCCTCTCTTGCTATCTTATCAGTGTATATGCAACCTTTCACTGTCAATGTCTATGTGAAACTCCTTTGCCTTGTAATCATCTGTTGCAGCTATGGACTTGAAAAATAGAAAGACAGCTGATAGAAGTGTAAGCTAAAAAGGAGTGAACCAGCTCTGACTGAGGGTCTACAAGTAATAAAATATTTGGGTATGTCTATGATGAGCTTCCCAGGTGATGTCTCCTAGACACAAGAGAGACAGGTTTGATATCTGGGTCAGGAACATCCCCTGGGGGAGGAGATGGCAATCCACTCCAGTATTTTTGCCTGGAAAACTTCACGGACAGAAGAACCATGTGGCTGCAGAGAATTGGACATGACTGAATACACATGACATCTGTTTTGGCTACTCAGATACTTCATTTATTTCTGGATTTCATCTATTCTTTAAACAGGAAGTAGGTCAGGTCTGGAGAGAGAATTGCATTCCTTTCCTGGATCTGCCATAGCAAAGTACCACACATTGGGCAACTTCAACAAGATAAATTACCGAAGGCTAGAAGTCTGAGGTCATGGTGTCAGCAGGATTGGCTCCTTCTAGGGGCTGTGAGGGACAAGTTGTTTTATGCTCTTCCCTTAGCTTTTGGTGGTTTGCTGGCAATTTTTGGCATTCCTCAACTTGGAGATGCATCACCTAAATCTCTGCTTTTATCTTCACATGGCACTCTCCATATGTTGTCTTGTCCAAAATTCCACTTTTTATAAAGACACAGTTATATTGGATGAGGGCTCACATTTTAATGACATCATCTTAAGTTGATCATCTGCAAAGCTCCTCTTTCCAAATTAAGATGATGTTCACAGGTACTTCAGAATTTTGGGAGAGGTGGACAAAGCTCATCCCAAAACAATTTTTATGTTTCTGTTGGGGGGGGTGTTCTGTAAAGGAAAAGGAACTCTATTTAGGCTTCTATGTGTGTATATAAATAGGCCTACCCTGTGAGGTAGGCCTGGTCCTACTCAGGCTGCCAGAGATGGTGGAATTCTTCTGTTATAAAACGTGTTGAAACCCATCAAATCTAAGTAGACCATAAGACTCAGGGGCTTGGCATTCTATTTGCATCAAGACTGAGAAAGGCCAGGGACTCCCCAGCCAGGGTATAATGGGGACAGGAAGAAGAGAATCTCACAGATCAGAATAAGGATCTTATGCCACCACACAACCAAGCAGGGTTTCCTCTGTCATCCCCATACCTCCACAGAGCAATAAGGAAGGAAAGACAGTGCATAGAAGATAGGAAAGATAAGACAATTGGTTTGGAGTGACAGGAAGTAGGAAATCAAAGTGGGATTCAGTTCAGTTCAGTTGCTCAGTTGTGTCCGACTCTTTGTGACCCCATGAATCACAGCTCGCCAGGCCTCCCTGTCCATCACCAACTCCTGGAGTTCACTCAGACTCATGTTCGTCAAGTCGGTGATGCCATCCAGCCATCTCATCCTCTGTCATCCCCTTCTCCTCCTGCCCCCAATGCCTCCCAACATCAGAGTCTTTTCCAATGAGTCAACTCTTCGCATGAGGTGGACAAAGTATTGGAGTTTCAGCTTCAGCATCAGTCCTTCCAATGAACACCAGGACTGATCTCCTTTAGAATGGACTGGTTGGATCTCCTTGCAGTCCAAGGGATTCTCAAGAGTCTTCTCCAACACCACAGTTCAAAAGCATCAATTCTTTGGTGCTCAGCTTTCTTCACAGTCCAACTCTCACATCCATACCTGACCACTGGAAAAACCATAGCCTTGAATAGACAGACCTTTGTTGGCAAAGTAGTATCTCTGCTTTTCAGTATGCTATCTAGGTTGGTCATAACTTTCCTTCCAAGGAGTAAGCGTCTTTTAATTTCATGGCTGCAGTCACCATCTGCAGTGATTCTGGAGCCCCCCAAAAATAAAGTCTGACACCATTTCCACTGTTTCCCCATCTATTTCCCATGAAGTGATGGGACCAGATGCCATGATCTTCGTTTTCTGAATGTTGAACTTTAAGCCAACTTTTTCACTCTCCTCTTTCACTTTCATCAAGAGGCTCTTTAGTTCCTCTTCACTTCCTTCCATAAGGGTGGTGTCATCTGCATATCTGAGGTTATTGATACTTCTCCTGGCAATCTTGATTCCAGCTTTTACTTCTTCCAGCCCAGTGTTTCTCATGATGTACTCTGCATATAAGTTAAATAAGCAGGGTGACAATATACAGCCTTGACGTACTCCTTTTCCTATTTGGAACCAGTCTGTTGTTCCATGTCCAGTTCTAACTGTTGCTTCCTGACCTACATATAGGTATTAAGTAAGGATAGAAGTAATTTTTAATGAGTTGTTGTTGTTTGTAAGTCCCAGACTTGTAAGGTCAACTGAATAATTTTCGTTCATGTAAAGAATTTCCTTTCATTTTCATTTGCTCAACAGTTATTCATTGAACATCTACCATGTGACAAGGGTTTTGGTGACTGGTAATAAAATGGTTAAGTCACAACCTTTCTTTTGAGATAACAGCCTTCAGTGCCTACTAAGGTTTTGAGGTTAAAAAGGCCTGAGATCAAATTTTATTTGCACAGTCTATCTGTACTTCAGTTTCCTTGTGTGTAAAATGGAGATGATAATAATGTTTTGTTAAAAGAAATAGTGTTTTGTTAAAAGAAAAGTTATCTATTATATTAAAGTATTTATTTAACACAGTGCCTAGAAAACATTAAGTGCCATAAGTGCAATTATCACTGTTAGGATATATTAATAATCAATATTATTATGATTATATATGTAGCACAGAGGAGAAAAGAATTAATTCTGATGGGGAGAGTGTAAGAATGGAATCACCCATGAGGTGATATTCAAACTGATGCTTGAAATTAGGTCTAGGATGAGAGATGAAGCAAAAGAAATTAAGTAACAAATAATATTCCATCTTTTGTACCTTAGACACTGAAATTGTCCAGAATTTAAATGCTCTGGCATTTTCAGCAGAGTCTTGAGGCAAACACATAAATGATAATTTTCAGTTATTTCTGAAGTTCATAAATTGTTATAGATGTTACTTCAAAAAATAAAGGGAGAATAGAGTAGTGAAGTAAAACTGGAGATATAAAAAGTGGTTCAGATAAATATACGGACCACTTGTAAATCCAAGAACTACATTTTTCAGGAGAGTGAAAGAGCTGGCTTAAGACTAAAAAACAAAAACAAAAATAAAAAACAACTAAGATCATGGCATTCAGCTCCATTGCTGCATGGCAAATAGAAGGGGAAAAGGTGGAAGCAGTGACAGATTTTCCTCTTCTTTGGTACAAAAATCACTGGGGACAGTGACTACAGCCATGAAATCAGAAGATAACTGCTTCTTGGCGGGAAAGCAGTGACAAACCTAGACAGTGTGTTGAAAAGGAGAGACATTACTCTGCTGACAAAGGTACAGATAGTCAAGGCTATGGTCTGCCCAGTGGTCACATATGGTTGTGAGAGCTGGACAGTAAAGAAGGCAGAATGCCAAAGAATTGATGCCTTCAAACTGTGGTGTTGGAGAAGACTCTTGACAGTTCCTTGGTCAGAAACGAGATCAAACCAGTCAATCTTAAGTCCCTTATACTATATTAACCCTGAATATTCACTGGACTGACTGATACTCAAGCTAAAACCCCAGTATTTTGGTCATCTGATGTGAACAGCTGAATCTGTGGAAAAGTCCCTGATGCTGGGAAAGATCAAGGGCAGAAGGAGAAGAGGGCGTCAGAGGATGAGATGGTTGGATGGCATCACTGATACAATGAACATGAATTTGGGCAAACTCCAGGAGATGGTGAGAGACAGGGAGGGCTGGTGTGCTGCAGTCCATGAAGTTGCAAGGAGTCCGACATGGCCAGGTGACTGAACAATAACAACAACAACCACATTTTGTTAGACAACATCATCTCTCTAGCTGTCTAGAGTTTTACTTACCAGACAGAATTTTGGACTTCACAGTAAGGCTAGTGATCACCAAAGAAAGCAAGACAGAACCACATGATCACTGTATTTATCAAGGATTAGAGTGCACACACAGGATGGCAATTTTCAAGCCTCTCCCTTCAAAGTTGAAGGGTAACTTGGAACCATTTGACAGTAGATGACAACACGGAAGTTTGATGTCAGAAAACTGGCAATGTGAAGCACAGTTCAAAATACTGACTTCAATGTAAAAAACCTTAAAGAGTGCTGCCACAGGTGACCAAAAGAAAGAAAATAAAAAAGAAAATTAAAGGGAGAAAACTGAGAGAGAACTCAAACTTCAATGAGATCCTTAAAAAAAACCCTGGAGGGAAAAGACACTATAAACATCTTTGGTAGAAAAAGTTACAACATAAAACAGAAAGAACAGATGAAAAGTAGAAAATATCCCTCAAAAGGCCAGTGTGGTAGACAAATTAACTGTAAAAGATGCAAGTAATTCATAAATGAAAATATTAGGTATGATTCCTAATACTTTAATAAGATAGTTTCTAAAACACAACTTTTCATATTTCAAACAAGAAGTCTGGTTTAAAAGGGGAGGGGTGGGGAAAATGAAAATGGATGATTAACCAAGAAGGAAAACATTGGAATAGTTATATATCATATAATATTTTATATATACAGTATGATACATTATGTACATGCAATTAAAATAATAAATGTAGATACTGTCTATTTCTTAAGGAAGATAAGAAAATATTATTTGGAAGTTTAGCCTTAGCATAAAAGGTTTTAGCATTTATCTATATGGGGCTGAAAACGAAAACAAAGAGGATCAGAACCCTTGTAAAGACTTTGTAAATACTGCAAAGAAACAAAACATTCAGGGAGAATGGTCTGCATTGTAGTTAATCTTTCTAAAGGCTGACATCTGAGAAATATGGCTGGAACCTGTGATCATGGCCCAGTCAGTAAGTATCCAACACTATGTGTATGATCCTTAGTGAGTCTAATGATGAATAAAATATGAATGCTGTTCTTAAAGTTCCCTTAGTATGGTTTTTTAGTCACTAAATCTGTTGACAAGGCAAAGCCTCCTTGCCCCAGCTTAAATTTGCATCACATTTATTCATCCAATAGACATAATTGAACTCCTGGTATTAGGACCTGAGAATATTAAAATAAATAGAAGGGAAATGTTGCTCTCAAAGAGCAGAGTTAATGGAGAGGACGATGCATTTGTAATATCACAGTAGTGGTCATGTCTAGCTCTTCGTGGTTAATTAGGAGGGAGCCAGAGAGATAAAGAAAAATATATGTAACACTGTTTGACTATCCTGACAGGACTAAATTATGTTTTCAGTGACAAAGGCAGAGTCACTAATAGATTTGTTCCAGGTTGAGAATGAACATTGAGCCTTCCTGGTACTATCAGGTCACCATTTTTATTTTGAGTATGTTTGGCGATAGCCAATAACATAATTCACAAATGTGTTCTCACCATGGGAATGAAAATGGAAGGCTTGTGAAACAGGGTTCAGGACATTGGAGAGGGGTGCAAGCACAGACTATAAAGGGAAAAAGGATAAATGGCAAGAACATGAAACCTAAGAAGAAAATATTTGGCATGTGGAAAGAAAATAACTTGGGCAAAGTACATGTGACAGGGAAAGTCTGAGAAGCCCGTGTCCTGCACCCAGTGGGACTTAAGGGGCTCAGTCTCTTTTTGACCTGACATCTTCAAGACTGACTGCTCCTACTTTTGGAAATATCATAAGATGGGTCATTCCCATAGGATATCTTTTCCTAAGTGTGTTTTGTGAAAGACTAGTTCCATGAAATAGTAATCCATGAACATGAAAAATGGGTTCTCTGGTCAAATGAATTGTGAAGCTCATCTCCTGTTATATCAGTCATGGACCTACAGGAAATATAATTTACTCAGATGGTTCAGGAGTTCTTAATCTCATGTGTGTGTGTGTGTGTGTGTGTGTGTGTTGGGGAAGGTTGAGTGTTGAAATCCTCAGGAGTTTGGTGAAGTCAATGAAATCAATTTCAGAAAACACATAATACAATAAGATTACAAAAGGATTCCAATTAAATTGAAATTCAATTAACAATATTTTTAAAACAAATATTAGTATAGGAATAAATGTGCTTCTTCACTGACCTATTTAAATAACATGATCTAGCATCATATCTCAAACTAATACAGTTTCAAAGTAGTAATAATAATAAATACTATTTCAAGGTATCAACAAAACCTACATGATATGAAAATATCTGCGATATCTGCTGACGACAAAGCCAGAGGTGTTGCTAATGTCTTTTGCCTACATTTACAGCTGGATCAAAAGATAACTTTCTTTTAGAGGTTAGTGAAAATACAGGAGTAATTTACTGACAACCTCAAAGCTTATTTTTTTTACCCATCCAAGTTCTCCAATCCCCTGTTTTCTATCTATAGATGTCCTTAGACCCTCAGGCTAAGAATCCCTAGGAAAAGACTTTAATGAAGAGACTGCTTAAAGAAATACAGGTAGGGTTAATAAAATAATTAAGGGATGCAGAAGCACCCAGGGAGTAGCCACAATAGGTAAGCCTGGGGCAGAAACAAGGGGAAAAGAAATCGTATTTCTAGAGCCCACGGCAAGCTCGAGCCATGGATTGGACCTGCCCAAAAGAGCTGTAATCATAGAGGAAGTCAGCTACTGCCAGAGAATTGTTACCAAAGCAAAAATGCTGGGAAGAAAAAATCATTCTCCTTTGCCCATTTTATCTTCTACTGCTGCTGCTGCTAAGTCGCTTCAGCAGGTGTCCTCAATTGGCCAAATCCAATAAAAGTTCAGCTGACACAGCCTGGCTGAGTCTTTTCACAGGGGACAGTCCCCAGGGGACCAGAACAGGGCACAGAAGGGTGGAAAATGAGTGGTATGGGAAGATACACCAGGAAAACTAGCCCATTAGGTAGCTATGGTTCTTCAGGGCAGATTTTTCAAGATATTTCAGTATATACTAAAAAATGTACTGTAGTGATTCAACACATGCATTGATTATTAATTTAATAAGCAGTGGTGATCAAAGCTAACTTAAGATCCATTTTCCAAGAAACATCATGGAGGATTAACAGTCTGTAGAACAAAAGTTTCCTGATACTGCTTTAGGATTTTCTGCAGACATGTATTTTCCCTGCATCAAGTTATTTAGCTGTCTAGCCAGGGAAGCATATTAGAAAACACGTGAGAGACCAGAAAGACCAGATTTCAACTTTATTTGGCAGCAGTGAGAGTTGAGAATAAGTGTTGTGAAGAAAAAATAACTTGCCCTGCTTTTTGTCAGAGATAGTTGAGAAAGTGCCCAAACTATGACAGCACTTTGGGGAGCCCATCCCCTCATACCTGGTTCAGGACTCCAAACTTCTTTTGTAGGGATTTTAAACATCCCAAGTAGTCAGCTTGTGTCCTGGACAGATGAGAGTGCTTACATGTAGCCTTTCCACTGAGAACAGTGGCTTGTGGTAAACACTCATCACAGGCTCTTACAATATATTATATATTTTTTAAGCATCACAAACTATTGTGTATCCGTCGCTGCTGTTAACTAGTTCACCAGAACAGCACCTGGCCACAGATTATCCAAGAGCTAAAAATTACTTTCTTGATAGATAAGAGCAAGAAGAAGGAACTTTTGGATGATTGCTTACAGAAAGGACCCAAATCTCCATCCCCTCCTATATCCACATCATTTGTAATGTGGCTTTACAGGTCATCCCTTTAAGTGGTAGAATATACTTCCTCCACTTCCGTATCTGGGGTGGTCTTGCAACTTCTTTCAGACAATAATATATGGCAGAGATACTAGAGTTCTAGGCCCAGACCTTAATAGACCTTGCATACATCTGCTAGTTCTCTTGGAATCCTGCCCAGCTGTCATGTGAATAAGCTTGTGGTGCTGGAGGATGAGAGACCATGTGGATCAGAATCAAATTAGACCATGTGTCCCAGCCAAGGCCCCAGACATGCGAGAACCCTGCCAAGATCAGTAAAGCTGGCCCACAGCTGACCTAAGCAGATCATAAATTCATAAAGAAGTCTATCCCAGACAAGTGAAAGTATCTAGCATATCCTAGCTTATATTGTTGACCTGCACAATCATGAGCACAATAAATGGATTTTGTTTTTTGGGGTGACTTGTTATGCAGCGATAGCTAATTGATAAATAAAGCACAGGATATAACTCTATCTGGTCCCAATGTACACAATATAGAAAGAAATGTGGGTAGCATAAAAAAAAATTAGGTCTTCTGCACTTGAAAAATGAGAATGGGATTTTGACAGTTTATGCACAATGCAAGTAGCACAAAAATTCAACTGTACACTTACAGACCCAGGCACAGTACAGGATGAGGAAGGTAACCATAAAGAGAAAAATGTAATAAAAACATACTCTTAAGCATCCTAAAACATGTTTCTGAAAATCTTGAACTGACAGTTGATTTACATTGTTAGTTTCAGGTATACAGCAAAGTGAATCAGTTGTACATACACATGTATCCACTCTTTTTTAGATTCTATTCCCTTATAGATCATTACAGAGTACTGAGTAGCATTCGCTGTGCTGTACAGTAGGTCCTTAATAGTTATCTGTTTTATAGATGTTGTTTTACCATCAAAACAACAGTGTTTATGACCGGGAAACCTCTAGCCCCCTCATGAAATCTTAGTGAGTATGCTTCTGTGAATGTGCTGGAGACTTCAGGTCATGGTCCACCTCTGGCAGCTGCGGAGAGAAATGGTGAGAATCTTTGACACAGTATACTTGTAGAAAATCTACTAACTCCAGATCATTTAATGAGAGGTTGGGCAATGATTCAAACAATAATGGCTCCTGCCAACCAAAAAATTATTCCTCTATAAAACAGTGAAATTACACTACCAAGGTTAAAAAAAGATTTATGTCCTTAAATAGGAAGTTTAAAGCTGTATAGGAGGACTATCTATGGGTTAAATGTTATAATGCCAATGCTAACAAAAATTTATAACATTTTTGAAAATAAGATGCAAAAATCTTTAGAATGACAGACTTCATTCAGTTAGCAATCACTAGAAAAACATGGGCTTTGGCATCAGAGAATCTGAATATGAACTTTGATTCTGCCACTTGCACAATACCATCTATAAAACAGGTAACTATTAACTACTGTACAGCACAGCAAATGTTACTCAGTACTCTGTAATGATCTATAAGGGAATAGAATCTAAAAAAGAGTGGATATATGTGTATGTACAACTGATTCACTTTGCTGTATACCTGAAACTAACAATGTAAATCAAATATCAGTTCAGTTCAGTTGCTCAGTCATGTCCGAGTCTTTGCAACCCCATGGACTGCAGCAAGCCAGGGTTCCCTGTCCATCACCAATAACTCTCGGAGCTTGCCCAAACTCATATCCATCGAGTTGGTGATGCCATCCAACCATCTCATCCTCTGTTGTCCTCTTCTCCTCCTGCCTTCAATCTTTCCCAGCATCAGGGTCTTTTCCAATAAGTCAGTTCTTTGCATCAGGTGGACAAAGTATTGGAGTTTCAGCTTCAGCATCAGTCCTTCCAATGAATATTCAAGACTGATTTCCTTCAGGATTGACTATACTCCAATAAAATGTTTTTAAAATGAAAAATACACTAAATTGTCTTGTCCCTGTTGCTTAACTTCTCTAAACCTATTTCCTGTTTTAGAAGATGGTAAGAGCAATAACTACAATAGACTCATAGGGTTATTGTGAAGATTAAATGAGGTAATGCATATCAAACAACTGACAGGGTGTCTGTCTCATAGCAAGTGTTCAATAAATCTACATTGCCAGTTCTCTATGTTGAAGGCAAGGCATAATCTCCATGAACACTTTGCTTTGGCTATCATAGTGTTTAAATTGAAAGAGTTTTATCAAAAGCTCAATCACACTCTTTGGAGGAAGTGAAAGGCATGACTGAGTTGTAGATAATAAGCAAAGTGGAAAAAGAATGCATCTTTGTTTGATGCTGTTAGTCACAGTCCAGGCACCCTCCAATTTTCAAAGGGTTGAAATTTTATAGATGGTGGTTAGATTCTCAAGCCACCTCGGAAGAGTACATTTGGCCCATAATATGGTTGACTAAAGTACTTTAACTCTGGGTCTCAGAGCAGAGTCCCATGTGGTAAAAGACAAAGACGTAGTGAAGACGGGGAGAAGGGGCATTGTGAAGAAAAAATAAATGGATGAGAGAAATAAACTAATAGGTACGGCATGTCCTTTAGATTCCAGACACTGAACTATGTGCATAGCAGTTTTATAATTTAATGCTCATAGAATTTCCTGGACAAAGATACTTCTCTCATTCTACCTAGAACCACAATAAAACAATGTAGAAGTTCAGAGAGATTAGTTTGTCCAGTCACATAACAAGAAAATAATGAAAGTAGAGCATTTTGAATGCTGTAAAGTCAGTGACCAATCAAGGAGTGACCAGAAAAAATATTTCAGCTAAAAGACCTCAGGCTATAGCATTTTTATAGGGGGAAGGTTCTTTCTAATTATTTTATTAAATATTACTTTACAAAAGTGTTTCTGTATGTGTATTCATACATATATACATATGATGTGTGTATTTAAATAAATATTTGATTGTAATTAAATGAAATCTGGGCAAATGATATGAACTTTTTCAAACAGCACAGGAAGATATAAAATGAAAGCTAAACATCTCCCACCACCTATAGTTTTATCTGTATTCTTCCAGGAAAATGCAGATAACAATTACTTGGGTTTCTCTGGTGGTGGCTCAGTGGTAAAGAATATGCCAGCCAATACAGGAGACTTGGGTTTGATCCCTGAATGGGGAAGATCCCCTGGAGAAGGAAATGGTAACCCACTCCAGTTTGCTTGCTTGGGAAATCCCATGGACAGAGGAACCTGGCGGGCTACAGTGCATGCAGTCGCAAAAGAGTTGGACATGACTTAGCAACTAAAGAACAATTACATGCACAAAGGAGACATGTAATACATACTTTGTATATCACTTAATAATATATCTTAAAGCTCTTTATTATCACCAGTAGGTCTAACTTACTCTTCATACCGATGTAAGGTATTCTATTCAGTACACTAGGTTGGTTTATTGACAATCCCCTGTTAATAAGGTACATCTCATTCAGATATCTTAGCATCGTTTTCAAGTATATTACTAGGGTAGATCCTGAGCTGTGAAGCTGCTGGCTCAAAGGTTGTGTGAATTAGAATTTTTGATCCATAATGCCAAATTTCCTTTCAGTTTCTAACTTCACTCATATTGTCTGAGATGATTTCTTTCCTCACATCCTCACCAGTGCTAAACATCATTAGATTTTAAAATTTCTGCTGAACTCACAAGATAAAAATTTTATCTTATTTTAATTTTCATTTCTTTAGTTATGTGTGATGTCTATCATTTTTATATTACTTGTCATTTGTATTTATTTTTTGTGAATTATTTTCACCTATTTATATTTTTGACCATTTTTTAAATTGACACTATTTTTTTCTTAATTATTTGTACAAACTCTTTGAAAATTAAGGAACTGGCTATTTTCCTGGGTCCTGCAGAAAATCAAATTAGAATCAGAAATTTGCTAAGAAGGTGAAGTGGCCACTTCACCTTCTTAGCAAATTTCTGATTCTAATTTGATTTTCTCTTATATTGGCTTGCAAGAGATCATGTTCTGGTTATGCTATGGCTTCCCTCATAGCTCAGTCGGTAAAGAATCTGCCTGCAATGCAGGAGACCGGGGGTTCAAGTCCTGGGTCAGGGAAGATCCCCTGAAGAAGGAAGGAGCAACCCACTCCAGCATTCTTGCCTGGGAAATCCCATGGACAGAGGAGCCTGGTAGGCTACCATCCATGGGGTCACAAAGAGTAGAACACGACTTAGCAACTAAATCACTACTCTATTAAGAATATTCTGGCATGTGTGGGACTTTGCTGGTGGCTGAGTGGTAAAGAATCTGCCTGCCAACATGGGAGACATTGGTTTAATGCCTGATCTGTGAAGATCCCACATGCCACTGAGCATCTAAGACCTTGGGCCATAACAACTGAGCTCTCGCTCTAGAGTCTGTGTTCTGCAACAAGAGAAACCACTGCAATGAGAAGCCTGTACATTGCAACTGGAGAGTAGACCCCACTCGCTGCAACTAGAGAAAGCCTATACAAAGCAACAAAGACCTAGCACAAACAAAAAATAAATAAGTAAAATTATTTTTTTAAAGAATATTCTGAGAGCATGTGTAAAAGTTGTATGTTCTTTTATGAAGCAATGTGTGGATCACAAAAAACTGTGGAAAATTCTTAAAGAATGGGAATACCAGACCACCTTACCTGCCTCTGGTGAAACCTGTACGCAGGTCAAGAAGCAACAGTTAGAACCAGACATGGAACAACAGACTGGTTCCAAATTGGGAAAGGAGCACATCAAGACTGTATATTGTCACCCTGCTTATTTAACTTATATGCAAAGTATATCATGTGAAATGCCAGGCTGGAAGAAGCACAAGCTGGAATCAAGACTACCAGGAGAAATATCAATAACCTCAGATATGCAGATGATACCATTCTTATGGCAGAAAGTGAAGAGGAACTAAAGAGCCTCTCGATGAAGGTGAAAGAGGAGAGTAAAATGCTGGCTTAAAACTCAACATTCAAAAAGCGAAGATCATAGCATCTGGTCCCATCATTTTATGGCAAATAGATGGAGGAACAATGGAAACAGTGACATATTTTATTTTCTTGGGCTGCAAAATCACTGCAGATGATGACTGCAGCCATGAAATTAAAACATGCTTGCTCCTTGAAAGGAAAGCTATGACAAACCTAGACAGTGTATTAAAAAGCAGAGATATCACTTTATCAACAAAGGTTCATCTAGTCAAAGCTATGGTTTTTCCAGTAGTCATGTATTGTTGTGAGAGTTGGACCATGAAGAAGGCAGAGCACTGAAGAACTGATGCTTTTGAACTGTGGTGCTGGAGAAGACTCTTGAGAGTCCCTTGGACAGCAAGGAGATCAAACCTAAAGTAAATCCTAAAGTAAATCAATCCTAAAGTAAATCAATCCTGCATATTCATTGGAAGGACTGATGATGAAGCTGAAATTCCAATACTTTGGCCACCTGATGCAAAGAGCTGACTCATCAGAAAAGACCCTGATGCTGGGACAGATTGAAGGCAGGAAGAGAAGGGGACGACAGAGGACAAGATGGTTGGATGGCATCACCAACTCAATGGACATGAGCTTGAGCAAACTCCAGGAGATAATGACAGACTTGGAACCCTGGCTTGCTGCAGTCCACGGGGTCTCAAAGAGTCGTACACGACTAAGCAACTAAAAAACAACAATTTAGGATTATGTGTATTTGTGTACATATGTTTGGTTTTGAATTTTTGTTAATTTGAGTACTCCTTCAGAGACAGATCCTTTTTTGATGAGCTAAGAAATCATTTTCTGATCCTGCAAGACTGAGAGCAATACATGGGTCATTATTAATGGCAAGTTCATGCTACTTTGCAAAGTGGCTCAGTGTGTCCTGTCTGCAGCCAGTCAGCTTCTTCTGGCAATTCCCCAACCTCTGTTCCACCCCTTCATTCCAACTTTCAGGAGCATTCTGGGAATCCATAGGAGAAAATGTAAAGGTAGGGCTTGGGTCTTTGTAAACCATTAAGAATTCTGGGGAGAAAGCTGTTAACATTTTAATCAATTAGACACTGCACGAGGAAGATTCGAGGAATTTGGGACACTAACCCTCTGAACTCTGTGCCCATTCTGAGATCCTCATAAAGGCTCACACTTACTCATCTCAGTTCAGGGCTGTTCATGATTAACATTTGTTTACATATTTTGAAGCTTTAAAACCATAGTCTGTCAAACAAATAATTAGTAGTTACATATTTCAAAGATCTTGGGGTTTATTCAAGTTCATGCAAAATATGTTGTATTTTTAAATAACTTTATGCTTATTTCACATTAACATCTTATCAAATAATAAGGAAAACCATCCTAATACTATGTTTAAAAGATAAAATTGACCATTCAACAGGATTAGTTTTCTCTTCAATTAGATGTCAGGACTAATTTTAATGCCATAAGAAATTCTCATCATTTTATAAATTGTCTAATTACTTTTGGGGAAATACCAGCTTTATGTTTCTGTAATAAAAAGTAACGGTAATATGTGGACTGTATACTTCTTTGCTGACAACTTTACAGTGATCCTTGAGTACTGATTCTCTACTCTGGTGTCATTGTGCTTTATATGCTTTTCAGGTGAAAACACATTCTTCAGGCGTTTAGCAACATTTAAAAATCATAATATCTATAATATTAGCATGTGACCTGTAAGTGAGTGAGAGTTTAAAGAAAACCAAAATGCCCAAAACCATGAGTCACAGTTAATTATTTCCAGTTTTGCAATTTTGAGAAACTAATTTATTATATATATATAACAAATATATATAATATTGTATATATAATAAATAAAATATATAAATACATAACATGCACTTCCCTGGTGGCTCAGACGGTAAAGAATCTACCCACAATGCAGGCGACCTGGGTTCAATCCCTGGGTTGGGAAGATGCCCTGGAGAAGGGAATGGAACCTACTCCAGTATTATTGCCTGGAGAATTCCATGGACAGAGGAGCCTGGCAGGCTGCAGTCCATGGGGTCGCAGTCAGAAAAGACTAAGCGACTTTCTTTCACTTTCACACACACACACACACACATGCATATCTGTACATGTGTGTGCACACTCAGTTGCTAAGTCATGTCTGACTTTTTGCAACCCCATGGACTATAGCCCAATAGGCTCCTCTGTCCATGGGATTTCCCAGGCAAGAATACTGGAGTAGGTTGCCATGTCCTCTTCCAGGGGATTCCCGACCCAGGAATTAAACCAAGTCTCCTGCATTGGCAGGCAGATTCTTTACCACTAAGCCACCTGGCAACCCCTGCATATGTGCATACATCCATCCAACTATAAATATTTCCATCTAAAAGTATGTGGTTCATATATATGAAGTATAGCTATAAATGAACTCATGTATAAATAGAATTAATGTATCTATGGAGTGAAAAGTACTTATAAATATATATGAACTAAATTCTTAAGACAGTACCTGAACAAAAATATATATGTACCATAATGTGTGTTATTCATTTAAAACACATATTTGAAAAGTGCTGAATATTTTTAACATCCCCTTAGTAGCAAAATGTGTTTGTGTATATTTACAAAACCCCCTTTAATACACGATGGACAAAGAAAGCGTCCTATATTCAAGGGCAACTATAATCTGGTTCCATTCACGAGGGTTTAGAAAACCCTCTGGTTTTCCTTTAAAGTCTTCAGAGAACAAAGATTCTCTAGCCATAGATCTTTAATAGCTTCTGTCTAGATTCAGGTAGATGGCACGATATAAAGCATAAACACCAGATGTTAATTTGAATTTAAATGCAATTGAATTGTCCATCAAAAAGAATATCATTCCCATTTATAATTAGCCTCCCTGAAATAAATGAAAACTTATTCCTGTCTAAAACGAAGCTTAGGTCTGTTTATAGAACAGTCATCAGCTCATGTGCTTCCCCTGCTTACAGACAGAACACGCTCTTCCCTAATGGGCTTTCAAATCCATGTAACTGTCAGCAAAGAAAGAACAAACTAAATGGGCAGAAGATACTACATTAGCCAAACTTCCCTCTTCCTCCAGCAGTCGGAAGTTCTGATGTCCATCTGCCATTTTCCAGAATGAACTCAGACTCTATCTTGAGAAAACTGTGAAATATAAATATTCTGATGCAGTTTACCTTAATAACAAGATGAATTAGATGGGATTAGAGTTTTCTTCAGTTTTCTTGGTAGATGGTCATTTACCTGTATCTGGGCTCACTGGCTTACAGAATCCAATGAGAATTTCTAACATGCCATCTTTTTCTATCACAATTTTGTTCTGCCCATAAATAAAGAAACTAGACAAGAACAAACGCCAGATTCACCCCCATTATATGCATTCTAAACACAAGTGTCTTCAGAGTCTATAAATAAACACATTTCAGGGAATTCAGTTAAATAATTATCCGGCATGCTGTTAGCAATATTATATTGCTTTCTGACCTTCAGATATGTCTTCCTATAACCTTTTCCTCCTTTCCCATTAAATGTTTAAACCTCTCTTTGCTTTTGAAGCCTTCCAGACTCTGTGCTTTTCGACTTTGTCCTAATCCCCCCCGCCAATACTTCTTCCACTGCATCACATTGCTCTTCTCTCTGTCAACAAGATGAATCCTTGACCCTACTTCACCTTGAAAACACATTTGTTTAAGTCAGACTTTTTATACTTGAAATAGTCTAATTATTAAATAACTGCCATCTAATTTGTTTAAAAAACAAGATTCAGGCAGTGAGAGAGAAATATTCAGTCCCCATGACTAAGTCTCAGAATAATGTACTGCTTGCCATCATATTGCTGGTAATGTTTTTAACAGTTTTTGCCATTGTGACACACACGGATAACATTCTGATCAATGACACAGTCTCGTAAGTAAAGCCAGGTACGGGAGCAACCACCAATGTGCCAGACATAACTACACACCACACTTTTCTTTCCCAAAAGAGAGAGTATGACAGGATGTAAATAAGTAAAACCACCATCATTATACCAGTGATTGACTGTTTTAATTTCTTAAAATCAAAAGGGAAATCATTTGCAAATGTTGGCACTTTATTAACAGCAACAAATTACTCTCTGCATACCTCAGAAGTGATCACAGCTCATCAGTGTGTTGTATCTCTGTGGTTAAGACCTCTTGCAACAGACTTTCATTTTCTCATATACTTTCTCTGAACCTTGTCAGTCACCAAATGATGTTAGGCATACTACAAAACAGTCCTTTATTGATTTTGAGGCTAGGTTAACAATAAGTGAGATCAGTAAAATCCAATGAGATATATAAAAGTTTTTGATTTAGAAACTAGAGACAGCTAAGCATGTAAGAACATCAGATGTGGGTGGAGTTTAGCCTAGTCATATTAGAGAAGAGGAAACCAGAAACACATTACAACACTTGGAGTTGATAAATTCATCTACCCATTTCTCAGAACTCCTGGCACCAGATGAAATATAAAAATGCCAACTAAAATCTGCAAAGCTGTGGACAAGTGCTTGTGATACTATAGAACTGCCCCATTCAATGTGGCAGCCTGTAGCCACCTGGGGCTATTTGAATTTAAATGAAAATGAATTCAAATGTATAAAAATGAAGAACTCAATTCTGCAATCACATGAGTTACATTTACAACCTATAGTTTGAGAGCAATTTTGTCCAATGGAACTTTAAGAAAAGGGAAATGTTCTATATTTGTGCTGTCCAAGATGTGTAGCCACTAACGTTGTGGCTTTTAAACAACATTAAAAATGTAGTAAAAAAAAAAAAATGCAGTTAGTGTAAGTGAGGAACTTAAATTTCAATTTAATTTTAATTAAGATAAATTTAAATGGTGATATGTGACTAGAGGCAACCATATAGAACATTTCCACCACTGTACAAAATTCTATTAGACAGTGCTACTCTAGGACCATAGGATCCCTTATGCTAGAATGTGAAAAGGAAGGGCAGAAAGTAAGAAATAAGGGTGGTGTTAGAGCAGAAAAATAGTATTTTTTCCCTACCTACTATCTGCCAAATACTTTGCTATAGTCCTTTCATATGTCATTTCATTTAATTCTCAGTCCAGTTCAGTTCAATCGCTCAGTCGTGTCCGACTCTTTGCGACCCCATGAATTGCAGCACGCCAGGCCTCCCTGTCCATCACCAACTCCCGGAGTTCACTCAAACTCATGTCCGTCGAGTCGGTGATGCCATCCAGCCATCTCATCCTCTGTCATCCCCTTCTCCTCTTGCCCCCAATCCCTCCCAGCATCAGAATCTTTTCCAATAAGTCAACTCTTCTCATGAGGTGGCCAAAGTACTGGAGTTTCAGCTTTAGCATCAGTCCTTCCAAAGAAATCCCAGGACTGATCTCCTTTAGAATGGACTGGTTGGATCTCCTTGTAGTCCAAGGGACTCTCAAGAGTCTTCCCCAACACCATAGTTCAAAAGCATCAATTCTTCGGCGCTCAGCTTTCTTCACAGTCCAACTCTCACATCCATACATGACCACTGGAAAAACCATAGCTTTTGACTAGATGGACCTTTGTTGGCAAAGTAATGTCTCTGCTTTTGAATATGTTATCTAGGTTGGTCATAACTTTTCTTCCAAGGAGTAAACGTCTTTTAATTTCATGGCTGCAATCACCATCTGCAGTGATTTTGGAACCCCAAAAAATTAAGTCTGACACTGTTTCCACTGTTTTCCCATCTATTTCCCATGAAGTGATGGGACCAGGGGTTTAGTCCTCACAGACTTCAAAGTGTTATTGACCTAACAGCAGAGACTGAAGAAGGGTTTGAGTCCACATATACACAACATCTTATGCCATGCTCTTTCCACTACTCCTTGGCATCAATATAATCACAAATGGTATTCACACAGTCAATATAGACTTATCAGAAAAAAGAGATTAAACAATGAGGTGTCAGGCTTCCCTAGAAGCTCAGTGGTAAAGAACCTCCTGCCAAGGCAGGAGATACATGTTCGATCCCTGGTCTGGGAAGATCTGATATGCTTCTGAGCAAATAAGCCCATGCACCACAACTGTTGAGCCTGTGCTCTAGAGCCTGGGAACCACAACTACTGAGCCCACGTGCTGCAACTGCTGAAGCCCACACGCCCTAGAGCCCATGCTCTGCACTGAGAGAACCCACAGCAATGAGAAGCTTGCACATGGCAATAGAAAGCCCCCACTCACTGCAACTAGAGAAAAGCCTGCACCAGCAACAAAGACTAAACACAGCCAAAAATTTAAAATATAATTAACAAAATATATATGTAAAAAAGAATGAGGTGTCATGTCATTAAGGCACGTAAAAACAAAGGAAATGCTACTTTGCATATAAGGCAACAAACATATGAAATGTATTCTTTTGAGAGATTTTATCTACTTCAGTAGCTCAGCTGGCAAAGAATTCACCTGTAATGCAGGAGACCCTAGTTCGGATCCTGGGTCGTGAAGATCCCCTGGAGAAGGGATAGGCTACCCACTCTAGTATTCATGGGCTTCCTTGGTGGCTCAGATGGTAAAGAATCTGCCTGAAATGCAGCAGACCTGGGTTCGATCCCTGGGTTGGGAAGACCCCCTGGAGGAGGGCATGGCAACCCACTTCACTATTCTTGCCTGGAGAATCCTCATGGACAGAGAAGCCAGGTGGGCTACAGTCCATGGGGTCGCAAAGAGTTGGACATGACTGAGCAAATAAGCACACAAAATGAATGACTGAAATTTTCATTATTAAGGGAAGCTAGAAATGAGTGAATTACCAAAAGTAAAACTGCAGTAATGGTGATCATCATAACAATAGCTATCATTTATTGAATCCTTACTGTGCTCAATAGTTGATGCTCATAATCACCCACCTCTGAAGTACAGGTGAGAGTGTCACTGTCAGAGATAAAATAGCAGTCTGAGAAGCAGAAAGGTCTGACTGACTAACCTCTTTATTATCTTCTTAAAGTGAAATTTCCATTGCCTTTTCACAGGTACACACAACAAATTGATGAAAGAATAGATAATGTTCAATAGTCAGTGAAGAAATGCATTGCCACTATTGAAAGTCCTCATTTAAATTTTAATTTGCCTGTTTTTTATTTATCCTTGAGTACTTTCTAATTTTTTCTCTAAGCTTTATATCTGGTGATCATAATCATTTGCAAGGCTGACATTAAAATTTGTTAGGTTGGTAGGTTTGGGTGAATAACTTAATTTTCATGTACCTTTACAGCCCTGTCAGGATATTGTTAACATTAGAAAGAATCTCAGTCCATCTTGGCCTTCTTAATATTTTCTCCTTTCTAGTTTTTATCATCAGTCATAGAGACAGAACTGCTATGGATGAGAGTACATTTAAGGAAGTAATAATGACTCTTGACTTCCTGCAATATCCATCTCATAGAGGCTGGAAATAACTTCATGAAAGCTAGTTATTAAATAATAACAATAATCCCTAGCATACGTGTTAACACCTAACCCAATCATTGGCACATAAAACTCACCTAACAATTATTTCCTTCTCTCCCTTTCCTACTCTTATCTCCTTGGTCTGTCAAATTACAATATAAATTATGATTACAAGTATATTTGGCTCAATGCTTTCCTCTTTGATTCAAGCTCACTGCAGAAAGACAAAATTTATATTCCAGATCATCTCTATGTATGTCTTTGGGAAAATAAGTGCCAATTCTGACTTTCAAATATCCTATAGTTACTATTTATGCTAATGGATATTTAGGCTATATATATTTCAAAAGATTATCGAATTAGGATTACACACCTAAAGAATATATATGTATCTTAAAAAGAAATATATTGGAAATATACTGCTTTATCTTATCAATGGGCTCAGACCCACTTGTAGATGTGACTGGTGATAGAAGTAAGGTCTGATACTGTAAGAGGCAATATTGCATAGGAACCTGGAATGTTAGGTCCATGAATCAAGGCAAATTGGAAGTGGTCAAACAGGAGATGGTAAGAGTGAACGTCACATTCTAGAAATCAGCAAACTAAAATGGACTGGAATGGGTGAATTTAACTCAGATGACCATTATATCTACTACTGTGGGCAAGAATCCCTTAGAAGAAATGGAGTAGCCATCATAGTCAACAAAAGAGTCTGAAATGCAGTACTTGGAAGCAATCTCATAAACGACATAATGATTTCAGCTCGTTTTCAAGGCAAACCATTCAATATCACGGTAATCCAAGTCTATGCCCCAACCAGTAATGCTGAAGAAGCTCAAGGTAAATGGTTCTATGAATTCCTACAAGACCGTTTACAACTAACACCCCCAAAATACATCCTTTTCATTATAGGGGACTGGAATGCAAAAGTAGGAACAGGAAAATTTGCCTGGAGGAACAGGCAAATTTAGCCTTGGAGTACAGAATGAAGTAGGGCAAAGGCTCATAGAGTTTTGCCAAGAGAATGCACTGATCATAGCAAACACCCTCTTCCAACAACACAAGAGAAGACTCTATATACATGGACATCACCAGATGGTCAACGCTGAAAGCAGATTGATTATATTCTTTGCAGCCAAAGACGGAGAAGCTCTATACAGTCAGCAAAAACAAGACCGGGAGCAGACTGTGGCTCAGATCATGAACTCCTTATTGCCAGATTCAGACTTAAATTGAAGAAAGTAGGGAAAACCACTAGACCATTCAGGTATGACCTAAATCAAATTCCTTACGATTATACAGTGGAAGTGAGAAATAGATTTAAGGGACTAGATCTGATAGACAGAGTGCCTGATGAACTATGGATGGAGGTTCGTGACATTGTACAGGAGACAGGGATCAAGACCATCCCCAAGAAAAAGAAATACACAAAAGCAAAATGGTTGTCTGAGGAGGCCTTACAAATAGCTGTGAAAAGAAAAGAAGCGAAAAACAAAGGAGAAAAGAAGAGATATACCCATTTGAATGCAGAGTTCCAAAGAATAGCAAGGAGAAATAAGAAAGCCTTCCTCAGCGATCAGTACAAAGAAATAGAGGAAAACAATAGAATGGGAAAGACTAGAGATCTCTTCAAGAAAATTAGAGATACCAGGGGAACATTTCATGCAAAGATGGGCATAATAAAGGACAGAAATGGTATGGACCTAACAAACGCAGAAGATATTAAGTAGTGGCAACAATACACAGAACTGTACAAAAAAGATCTTTTAAGACCCAGATGATCACGATGGTATAATCACTCACTTAGAGCCAAACATCCTGGAATGTGAAGTCAAGTGGGCCTTAGGAAGCATCACTACAAACAAAGCTAGTGGAGGTGATGGAATTCCAGTTGAGCTATTTCTAATCCTAAAAGATGATGCTGTGAAAGTGCATAGCACTCAATATGCTGGCAAATTTGGAAAACTTAGCAGTGGCCACAGGACTGGAAAAGGTCAGTTTTCATTCCAGTCCCAAAGAAAGGCCATGCCAAAGAATGCTCAAACTGCCACACAATTGTACTCATCTAACATGCTACTAAAGTAATGCTCAAAATTCTCCAAGCCAGGCTTCAGCGATATGTGAACCGTGAACTTCCAGATGCCCAAACTGGTTTAGAAAAGGCAGAGGAACCAGAGATCAAATTGCCAACATCTGCTGGATCATTGAAAAAGCAAGAGAGTTCCAGAAAAACATCTATTTCTGCTTTATTGACTATGCCAATGCCTTTGACTGTGGAAAATTCTGAAAGAGATGAGAATACCAGACCACCTCACCTGCCTCTTAAAAAATCTGTATGCAGGTCAGGAAGTAACAGTTAGAACTGGACATGGAACAACAGACTGGTTCCAAATAGGAAAAGGAGTACGTCAAGGCTGTATATTGTCACTGTGCTTATTTAACTTATATGCAGAGTACTTCATGAGAAATGCTGGGCTGGATGAAGCAGAAGCTGGAGTCAAGATTGCTGGGGAAAATATCAATAACCTCAGATATGCAGATGTCACCACCCTTATGGCAGAAAGTGAAGAAAAACTGAAGAGGCTTGTGATGAAAGTGAAAGAAAAGAGTGAAAATGTTGGCTTAAAGCTCAACATTCAGAAAACGAAGAACATGGCATCCAGTCCCAATACTTCATGACAAATAGATGGGGTAAAAACTGGAAAAAGTTGCAGACTTTATTTTTTGGGGGCTCCAAAATCACTGCAGATGGTGACTGCAGCCATGAAATTAAAAGACACTTACTCCTTGGAAGGAAAGTTATGACCAACCTAGACAGCATAATAAAAAGCAGAGACATTACTCTGCCAACCAAGGCCCATCTAGTCAAAGCTATGGTTTTTCCAGTAATCATGTATGGATATGAGAGTTGTACTATAACGAAAGCTGAGCGCTGAAGAATTTATGCTTTTGAAGTGCGGTGTTGGAGATAACTTTTGAGAGATACCTTAGACTGCAAGGAGATCAAACCAGTCCATCCTAAAGATCAGTCCTGAGTGTTTATAGGAAGGACTGATGTTGAAGCTGAAACTTCAATACTTTGGCTATCTGATGCAAAGAACTGATTCATTTGAAAAGACCCTGATGCTGGTAAAGATTGAGGGCGGGAAGAGAATGGGACAACAGAGGATGAGTTGGTTGGATGGCATCACTGACTCAATGGACATGAGTTTGGGTAAACTCCGGGAGTTGTTGATAGACAGGGAGGCCTTGCATGCTGTAGTCCGTGGGGTCACAAAGAGTCAGACACGACTGAGCTACTGAACTGAACTGAACTGAAGGTGAAGAAAATATATCCTTATTTTCTGTACAAGATAACTTTAGAAACTGTACCCACTGATAGAAAAATCTATGATAGATCTTGTGCAGAGTATTACGTAACCATTATAGAGAATGAACCAGATCCATTATTATTAGAAAGGAAAGAGATATAAAATATAAAGTTATGTGAAAACAACCAAATGTACAAGTATATGTATGCTATAATTTTTTTAAGCAACCTGAAAATCTTCACGGTTGTCAAATTGACAGATGAGAGAGTGATAGATGGATTCTGGTATGTTATTGTTATTATTGTCATTACTGTTAGACTTCATGCACACAAAAGTCAATAGTTGCTTTCTCTGTGGAGGGTAGGGTGGTGAAACATTTATATTTTATTTTGTACTTACATACAATTTAAATTTTCTTATCATGTATTATCAGAAATTATATGGGCACTGACATTTTGATCCACTTCTGTTAACCTACTTCTTTTTATTAAAAATAGTATATATTATTTTTGTTTTGTTTTTAGTACACGTTATTTTAAAACAATCTTTTATATTATTGACAAAAGGTTTAACTGAGCCATCATTTGCTCTGTTAAATACACATTGATAAATGACAATATTTTTGAAGGGCTGCCCTCTAAACTGACAGAGCAACACTGCTTTGGGTACATAACTACTTGGTCAAAGAAACATCAACTGGTCATGATTGCCTATCCTGAAAAAAATGAAAACACAAGGCTTACATCTTCAAAGAAAGAGAAGCCATATACTATCCACTAATACGACTACTTTTAGAAACCCCACCTTATTTTGATTCAAATCTGGCTTGGACGAATTATTATTTGAAATCTATTCAAGGTCCCGCTAATGTCTGGATGTAGTAAAAGCTAAAGAAATCTCCTATTATTTTGACAATTTGCTATAGAATTTAAGACGCTAACTACATTGAAACAAATGGGAGGTCACAAGGGAATAGACCTTTCCAGAAACAGAACACCTATTATGAGTAAAGATGTTATCTCAGGTTCTTTATTCCATTTACCTTTTTAAAGGAAGGGAGTGTAGCAAGTATTCTTTCATTCAGGACAAAAATCTAATATTCATCCTGGAACAAGAACTGCCAGCCATTACATTTAAAGAGTTTGATGAGCCCTTAGCATTTGATCCTTTGGTCCAATGAATCAAACACGAGTAACAATTTCAATCTTTTCTTTTTTATACAAAAGACTAAGTCAGGATTGACAGCCTTTTAGAAACTGGCTGTCAGGGAGTTAAGTTCTGTTTTTGTTTGGCACATAAGCACTGGTGAAGATCAGTACAACAGACTTAGCCAGGCAACAGGGACCAAGAAATGATTTAAGCTTAATTAAGATTTCTTCCCACATCCCACATTCATAGACATTCTTAAATAAAATAGTCAGAAATTGTACAATGTTTCCAAAATCTTTGAAAGGGTAGAATGTGTTATACTGTAGTAGTGGATAAATATACAAACTTTTCAAATTTGCTAGTTTCAGTGAATATCTCTTAGGGTAATCTACTTTTCATCATAGAGCCTCTGAGAGAAAACTTGTTTATTACATGGTTGACACCTGTTTAGAAGCTAAAACTGGTAAATAGTCCTCCAACATTTTCAGAGGTGTACTCCATGGAAAATTTATTTCTTGGGATATTTGAAGGTTAGGATCCCATGATCAAAATATTTTGGAAGCATTTTACATTATATTCTCATATGGGTAATTCACAGTATAGATCTAATTATTCCAGATTCTGAGTAGTCAAAAACATTAACCAGTTTAAATTTGCTTATGTCTTATTTCTGAATCTTTTTATCATGGAAATATTTTCCCAATATATTTATTAATATTTCATTGAATCAATATTCTATATAGACAATACTTCAGGAAACACAAGATAATTCTGTCAGTAATAATATGATGATTGTGGGTCCAGCTACCACAGAAAACAGGGAGTATCTCAAAGAGAAAGCAGATGAAAAGAGATTTACATGCTAGGTCTGTGGCCCAATTTCAGCATCCTGAAATTAGAGTAATTACGCTCCTTATTGGTAAATATTCTTGCCCTGTTTCCAACCAAATCTGGACCAGAGGAAGGGTGAAATAAACTACTAGTAGGAAAGGGGATGCTCTTTATTTATCCCCAGAGATCAACACAATCTCATTTATAAATGAAAATAATCAACCCAGAGATATGAAAGCCAAAGACCACTCTCATGGTCAGGAGCAGTCCTGGATTGAGAACTCAGTCTTCTGAATCTGATACCAGAGTATGTTCTAGCAGCCGACACCAATTTCTGTCCATTGATGAGCAGAAAAACTACTGATTGAATCAAATGTAAGTGTACATTAATGTTACTTTGGGCCCATTTAGGACCATGATGAGAAATGAACAACGGTGGGTGGGGGGGCGGGTTACAGAAAGGTGAAGTCCTATCATCTCTCATATGTATTTTTGGAAGATTCTAAGCATAAACTTTCATATGATCATAGTAATAATAGGTAGAAGTAAAACAACAACAGCAATAACCAGTAGTAATAGTGTAGTAGTGACACCCACTGAGTGTCTACTCTTCTCTAGCACAGTTCTAACTGCTTTGAATATGTTAACTCATTTACTCCCTATAATAATCCTGTAGTAGGAAATACGGTTTTTCTCACTTTACAAACTGCGAGAACTATAGATCAGTTAGTCTCTAAACCTTGCCCCAAATCTCACAGTTTTATGTGGCAGAGAGAGAATTTAAACTCAGGGAGTCTGACCTCACAGGCTGAAGTCTTTAACCATTAAGTATATTGCCTTGTAGATGTCTGCTGATGGTTAATTTCCTTATGCATTTCCACAGTCATGCCCTCTTGTCCATTATGGATTCATCCACTGTTGATTGTCAAATGTGATGAAGTATTAGAATCGCCTTAAGAACACCTTTAAAATAAACACGGTAGTCTTCTCGCCAAGGTACTCTGCTCTGTACAAAATTAGGTAGTTTCAAAAAGCACAACAGGTTCACCTGGAGGTTCAGATCCCAGGACCCACGTTTGGGAGCCACTGATATAGAGCCTTTCTATTGTGGATGGTTGCCTTATTTATTAAAGAAACTGCCTGTGTTCATAGGAGCCGTTGAGAGGAAAGAGGACACAAACGGTAACTAGACTGGCTAAACTAGCTCCTGGTCCTGGGAAGTCTTCAAATTCCTTTCTCACACTATGAAATCCTTGAGGACAAGGACAAAACATTAGTCAAATTTGGATCTCCCATGATGGCTAGTTGTTACTGTTCCATCACTAAGTTGCGTCCGACTCTTTGTGACCCCATGAATCATAGCAGCCAGGCTTCCCTGTCCTTCACTATCTCCCGGAGTTTGCTCAAACTTACGCATTGAGTTGGTGATGCTATCCAACCATCTCATCCTCTGTTGCCCCCTTCTCTTCCTGCCCTCAGTCTTTTCCAGTGTCAGGGTCTTTTCCAGTCAGTCTGCTCTTCACATCAGGTGGCCAAAGTATTAGAGCTTCAGCTTCAGCACCAGTCCTTCCAGTGAATATTCAGGGTTTATTTCTTTTAGGATTGACTACTTTGATCTCCTTTCTGTCCAAAGGACTCTCAAGAGTCCTCTCCAGCACAATTTGAAAGCGTCAATTCTTTGGTGCTCAGTTCTCTTTATGGTCCAATTCTCACATCTATACATGGCCAGTGGAAAAACCATAGCTTTGACTAGATAGACCTTTGTTGGCAAAGTGAATGCCTCTGCTTTTTACTATGCTGTTTAGGTTTGTCATAGCTTTCTTTCCAAGGAGCAAGTGTCTTTTAATTTCATGGCTACAGTGAACCCCCACAGTGATTTTGATGATGGCAAGGGAGTACATGTGTGCTCAGTCATGTACAACTCTTTGAGACCCCACAGCCTGTAGCCCACCAGGCTCTTCTGTCCATGGGATTTCCCAAGCAAGAATACTGGGGTAGGTTGCCATTTCCTTCTCCAGGGGATCTTCCTGACCCAGGGATTGAACCTGCATTCCCTGCTTGGCAGTCAGATTCTTTACCACTAAGCCACCTGGGAATCTCGAAACTCGTGCCTAATTCATAGTAGATGTTCAGTTAGTACTTACTGTCTAAGTTTCTGGGTGAATATTATTGAGAAAAGGCAATAAAAGAATAGTTTTTCCAATGAGACTAAGAAGGGTCCTCTAACTAATAATTATCTCTTGACCTGATTATGAAAGTCATAAATTTCTCCATAACACTGTACATAGGAGACACAGTAAGAGAACTTAATCACCATGTTATCACAAAGGAAGGAACAAGAAGGGCAAGAACAAATGGGTGCAAAGGAGGAAGCCATGTTTAAATGATGCTTGGTTTAACAAACTACTTATCAATTTAGAAATTCAATATAATCACCTAGGTTTACTTGACTACATTCATTAAATAAAATGAGCATATTTTTAACTCCTTCAAGGTTGGTTCCATAGGACCCTCAAATGAATTTACCCACTCATCCTCCCTTCTACTATGGCCTAATTGGCCTACCATAGGCTAATGGGCAAGCAGTCTTCAGCAATCATTTATCTTTTTTTGATGTCTTCTACTTAGAGCTCCCTTTAAGAATAGCAGTAGGTTTTCCCTTGAACTTATTTTCTCTCTCTTATTTGTTTGCTTTTTCAAGCATGTTGGAGAGGCTTCTTTGTTGTTTGTTTCTGAAACAAATCAAGGACACTAATTTGTTCTTTGTGGATTTTTGGAAGCTACCCCAGTGGGAGCCACTTCCTGTGACCAGGATTTCTATCTGTGGATGATGTGGGGCAGGGAACTCAGAAAGGCTATTAAGACAGATAGGAATGCTATCGCTAGGTGAACACATTAATGCTGTAGACTGAGAAGCGGAACCCCTGATTCTGGGGAGATGCAACCGAGTACATTTAGACAAGACTACCCAAGTGCCAGCATTTACCTCTGTGCAAGGGCGTACTAAGCAGCAATTTCTGGCTGAGATGAAAAATCCTGTTCTCTTTAGACATGGGGATGTAGTACAGCTGTGACACTGCAGGTATAGAAAAATCTTCATGGGCTCTGAAGCTAGAAGGAAGTTGACAGCTCATTTTAGGATGATGGGGAAAGTGTTCTGGCTGAGTAGTGGGTGGGAACGTTCTCAACTCACTCTAAACCTGTACATTTTACTCCTGGCTCTGCCATTAATCGGCACTGAATCCTGGTCCAAATCACTTCATCTCCCTGCCTCCCAGGGTTCCCCCATCTGTAAAATCAACATATCCAAACAGTTGCCCAAGTGTTCCTTTCCCTTTTAATGTGCTGCCTTCAGATTAACAAAGACACATGCATATTTATATCTGTAAGATAAAAAGCCTTTGACTTTTTACCTTAAGCTGACTTTCAGGAAAAACAAACTATATAAGAAAATGAATGTATATTGGGAATTTATTTTTTAAAACAAACTTCCAAGTATATAGCCAGAGTTAAGTTTTATATACTTTTAAACACAGTCATCTGGGTTTCCCTGGTGGCTCAGTGGTGAAGAATCTGCTTGCCAACGCAGGAGACACAGGTTTGACCCTGGATCATGAAGATCCCTTGGAGAAGGAAATGAAACCCACACCATTATTCTTGCCTAGAAAGTTCCATGAACAAACGAGCCTGGCAGGCTATAGTCCATGGGGTTGCAAGAGTCTGACATGACTTAGTGACTAGACAACAACCCAGTCATAAACTCCAGTACTTTGGCCACCTCATGCAAAGAGTTGACTCATTGGAAAAGACCCTGATGCTGGGAAAGATTGGGGGCAGGAGGAGAAGGGAACAACAGAGGATGAGATGGCTGGATGGCATCACTGACTCAATGGACGTGAGTTTGAGTGAACTCCGTGTGTTGGTGATGGACAGGGAGGCTTGGTGTGCTGTGATTCATGAGGTCGCAAAGAGTCGGACACAACTGAGCGACTGAACTTAACTGAAAGGATTGACAGTAACTGATATTGAATCTCAAGCCCTATAAAGACATTGAATTATCAGAAGAAAAGGCATGAAAGTATCTGTTTACAACAAAAGAAAATAAGATAAATTTTAGAAGTGTATTGAAAGGTAATATAAGATGAATAAATGCTTTTTTTAAAATGCAAAACCAATTATCTTATCCTGACACAACTACTACATTTATGCATATTATCTAGACACCCAAACCGTATTTACATTGCTATAATAATGGTATACACAGAACTTCATATTTCACTATTTTCACGTATATTATCTCTTAAATATACCTTGATTTTCCTACAGTATTATTTTAATGACTTCATAACATTAAACTGTGCTGATGATTTATTTATAATTTGTAAAATCACAAATTTATAAGATCATTATTTTGCTGAACTTTTAGTTTGTCTTCCAATTTTTGCTATTAATATTGATTACAATATTTTTTTTTATGTTCAGCTTGTTTTGTTTCTGTTCAAATCTTCCCATAAGAGAAGAATTTTGGAGGGAATGGATATGATTAAATTTGTGGCTTTTGCTACATACAAGCTTTCATGTTACTTTATCAAGGGATTATTGGCTAATAATTCCACCAGCATACATCATTTTAACCAAAACTTCACCATCTTTAACAGTGATCATTTTTATGTTATAATATCATGCATTTCAGAACTAGTAGAGTAACAATGATGTGTATGACAAAGGGTCCTCAATAAGTATGTTTTGACCCTGCTCATTAAAACTTTGGACTTAACTTGGAGATTCATTTATTACTTCATTCACTCTAACACACTCATGCATTAACTCATGCATTCAAAAACCTTTCATTGGGCACAATAAAATAATGACAATATGTTAGGTCCTGGCTGTACAAAGTTATACTTTCCTTTAATGGCTTACTTTTTCAAAAAGAGAAATCTATGTGAAAACATACGTGGTCACTGCTGTCATCCCAGTATGTTTTAGGATGTGTAAAGATGTGGGGGAGAAGACAAAAAATAGCTCATTATTTTTCTTTCATAGCATATTTTGAACAGAATATACTAGGAATCTCCAATTATCAGAACTAGTTTTTTAAATCATGTCATGAATGAGAAAACTACTTCTAAAGTTATTTTGAGAGGCAGAAAATTTGAAAAGAAATTAAGAACAAATTAAGAGCTAATACTAATTCCGAAGTTCTCCAACTTCCTCTTATATTGGCTTTCACTTTGCTTGAGTGCCCATTAAAGTGTTCAAAGGGTTCAAAGCCACTTCCCAGATGGCTCAGTGGGTAAAGAATTTGCCTGCAATGCAGGAGATGCAGAAGACGCAGGTTTGATCACTGGATCAGGAAGAGCCCCTGGAGGAGGGCATGCCAACCCACTCCAGTATTCTTACTTGGAGAATCCTACAGACAGAAAAGTCTGGCAGGCTACAGTGCACGGTGTCGCAAAGAGTCAAACACAACTGAGGTTACTAAGCACACACGCAGTGTTCAAAGCATGAAAGTGAAAGTGAAGTCACTCAGTCGTGTCCGACTCTTTGGTCACTCAGTTGTGTCCGACTCTTTGAGATCCCATGGACTGTAGCCTGCCAGGCTCCTCGGTCCATGGGATTTTCCAGGCAACAGTACTGGAGTGGGTTGCCATTTCCTTCTCCAGGGGATCTTCCCGACCCAGGGATCGAACCTGGGTCTCCCGCATTGTAGGCAGATGCTTTACTGTCTGAGCTACCAGGGAAGCCCACATACCTAATAAACTGAGCTTTTATGACTCTTTCTCCTTCATCCCTCAAGCCTATACACTATCTTCTTTAGATTTAAAACTCTTGAACTGAAAATTTTCATCAGTCCCACATTCCAACATCTTTCACTTCTCAATATTAATCCTCCCTCAAAAACAGCAAATACACACATCATTAATTGAATGCTTAAAATATGCCACACACTGAATATATAAATTTTTGTCATTCTTACAAAATTTGCTTTATGCAACATTTATTAAAGAAATTATATAATTGACCTAGGTCATAAAGCTGACAGGTGAGAGATTTGGGATTTCCATTAAGATGATCTCTAAACTCTTTCTTTTTTCCTTTAAAGGATCCCACATTTCTAACCAGGGTCATGTCGTGGTCCCTCAGCAGAGAAAGCACCTAACCCCTGGACCATCAGGGAATTCCTTCTCTACTCTTCTTGGATTTTATATTGTATTATTATCACAGTCCAACTTTGAAGAAAGGCCTAGGACCTATGACCAGTCTCTCTACAGTGTTAACTTCTTATTGGATGATATTCAGGGGAACCAAAATGAGGGGAAAAGAACAAACAAATGTACTAGGCAAATTTTCCTAGTATAAAACAAGTGGTCAAATCTATCAATTCCATCCATACCTTAACAGACTAGATGACTTAGAATGCTCATTATTAAATAGTCACCATTTCCACAAGGGGCTTTCCTTGTGGCTCAGCTGGTAAAGAATCCACTTGCAGTGGCGGGAGCCCTGGGTTCAATCTCTGGGTTAGGAAAATCCTCTGGAGAAGAGGGAAAGGCTACCCATTCCAGCATTCTGGCCTGGAGAATCCCATGGACTATATAGCCCATGGGGTCGCAAAGAGTCGGGCATGATTGAGCAACTTTCACTTCACTTCATTTCCAAAATGATTAACTTAATAGTATAGTATTGTGAAGATAAGACCTCAGTTATATTATAAGCAATAAGATCTTGCCCCGTATTTTATTGTCATTAATTAATGAACTTGGACACATACAAAATGGACCCTCACACATATGAATTGTCTTCTGAAAGTGAATTTTTTCTATACCTCACATGGAGAAGTTTCAAATCTCTACTAATACTGTAGTAAGAAGTCATAGTGCCACAGTGGGTTGAATTTTGTGCTGAATTTGACTTTAGTGCTCATGAATATCTTAAGATAATCATTTTTGAACTACAGTCAAAATTAAACAGTGCTAACTTATTTTTCGGGGCTCCAAAATCACTGCAGATGGTGACTGCAGCCATGAAATTAAAAGACACTTACTTCTTGGAAGGAAAGTTATGACCAACCTAGATAGCATATTGAAAAGCAGAGATATTACTTTGCCAACAAAGGTCCGTCTAGTCAAAGCTATGGTCTTTCCAGTAGTCATGTATGGATGTGAGAGTTGGACTGTGAAGAAAGCTGAGGCCAAAGAATTAATGCTCTTGAACTGTGGTGCTGGAGAAGACTCTTGAGAGTCCCTTGGACTGCAAGGAGATCCAACCAGTCCATTCTGAAGGATCAGCCCTGGGTGTTCTTTGGAAGCACTGATGCTAAAGCTGAAACTCCAGTACTTTGGCCACCTCATGCGAAGAGTTGACTCATTGGAAAAGACTCTGATGCTGGGAGGGATTGGGGGCAGGAGGAGAAGGGGAGGACAGATGATGAGATGGCTGGATGGCATCACCGACTTGATGGACGTGAGTTTGAGTGAACTCCGGGAGTTGGTGATGGACAAGGAGGGCTGGCGTGCTGTGATTCATGGGGTCACAAAGAGTCGGACACGACTGAGCGACTGAACTGAATTGAACTGAACATCTGAAGTGAGTGTCTCTCACAGTCAGTCAGTCAGTCAGTCAGTTCAGTCGCTCAGTCGTGTCCGCTCTTTGCGACCCCATGAATCACATCACGCCAGCCCTACCTGTCCATCACCAACTCCCAGAGTTTACTCAAACTCATGTCCATCAAGTCGGTGATGCCATCCAGCCATCTCATCCTCTGTCGTCTCCTTCTCCTCCTGCCCTCAATCCCTCCCAGCACCAGGGTCTTTTCCAATGAGTCAACTCTTCACATGAGGTGGCCAAAGTATTGGAGTTTCAGCTTCAGCATCAGTCCTTCCAAAGAACACCCAGGACTGATCTCCTTTAGAATGGACTGGTTGGATCTCCTTGCAGTCCAAGGGATTCTCAAGAGTCTTCTCCAGCACCACAGTTCAAAAGCATCAATTCTTCAGTGCTCAGCTTTCTTCACAGTCCAATTCTCACGTCCATACATGACTACTGGAAAAACCATAGCCTTGACTAGACGGACCTTTGTTGGCAAATAATGTCTCTGCTTTTTAATATGCTGTCTAGGTTGGTCATAGCTTTTCTTCCAAGGAGTTAGCATCATTTAATTTCATGGCTGCAATCATCATCTGCAGTGATTTTGGAGCCCAAACAAATAAAGTCTGACACTGTTTCCACTCTTTCCCCATCTATTTGCCATGAAATGATGGGACCAGATGCCATGATTTTAGTTTTCTGAATGTTGAGTTTTAAGCCAACTTTTTCACTCTCCTCTTTCACCTTCATCAAGAGGCTTTTTAGTTCCTCTTTGCTTTCTGCCATAAGAGTGGTGTCATCTGCATATCTGAGTTATTGATATTTCTCCCAGAAATCTTGATTCCAGCTTGTGCTTCTTCCAGCCCAGCGTTTCTCATGATGTACTCTGCATAGAAGTTAAATAAGCAGGGTGACAATATATAGTCTTGATGTACTCCTTTTCCTATTTGGAACCAGTCTGTTGTTCTATGTCCAGTTCTAAGTGTTACTTCCTGACCTGCATATAGGTTTCTCAAGAGGCAGGTCAGGTGGCCGGGTATTCCCATCTCTTTCAGAATTTTCCACAGTTTATTGTGATCCACATAGTCAAAGGCTTTGGCATAGTCAATAGAGCAGAAATAGATGTTTTTCTGGTTCCTCACAAAGAACCTTTAAAGACACCTATAGAGACAGAAGGACTTCCCTGGTAGCTTACCTGGTAAGGAATCTACCTGCAAGTCAGGAGACCCCAGTTTGATTCCTGGGAAACTGTATTTTTAAAACTATTTGACTTTTCTTTCACTGAGGTTTCATCAAGTTCCCGTGGTCCAAAGTGGTGTGCCACTTTCTTCTCAAACAAGAGATTTGCTACTAATGCTTACTCTTACTGATAGATTCTATATTACCAATTCTTTTGTATTATCTACTCTGTATTTTCTTCTTTCTACAATAATTATGCTTATGCAAAAGTACTGATACAAACAAGACACTAACTTACAATATTTACAGTCTCCTAAATAAACAAATAGGAAAATGGGAATTCTCATAATATACACAAAGCAATGAGATTAATGCAATAACTCTTAAAACATACACATTTCAATAGTCTATTAGATTCAGAACATGATGTTGAAGATACAGGGGCACACGCTCCTTTTGAAAATGACTTAAAAAAAATACTTCAGTGTCTAATTGCTGCTGCTGTTTAGTAGCTAAGTCATGTCTGACTTTTTGTGACCCCATGGACTATAACCCACTAGGCTCCTCTGTCCCTGAGATTAACCAGTCAAGAATACTAGAGTGAGCTGCCGTTTCCTCCTTCAGGTAATTAATTACATAAGCCTTTCTCATTCTTCGTTTTTTAACGAAATGAGATGGCCAGTCTCTTTAGGGAAAATGTCTCTGAGATGTTTTATATACATACAGTAGATAGGCTCTACTTAGAAATTCTTTGATTATGGAATTTCCCAAAGTTTGGTCAAATTTTCCTTTTTTATAAATGCAGTGATATTGGTAGTTCATCATCCAAACTCCCTGTTCCAGGAGTTCATACTGCCAAACTGCTCTGGAGCCCAGATAATTTCTATATTATTAAGCAAATCCTTCTGATATGACTCAATAGATAATCCACTAGATCAAACTCATGCTCACAGAAAAGATTATTAACGTGTCTTTTACATTTATTGTGTTTTTATTTTTTCCTTTGGCTTGAACGCATCCTATTTCTTAGAAAAATGAGTGCCTGTGAATTTTGTAAATAAGCTTGATACAAAGACCCATTCAGACATATGGTAGAGATTTCTGAAATGCACTCCATTCATCCTTAATGGTTTTTATCTTGAAATTCTCTTTGGAGAGTGCTGTATTAGTTCACTTTACTTCATGAAACACTTGTGTAAGTATTGTTCACTACAAACAAAGCAGCATAATGTAGAAACGAATTATTTACAAGTACATTAAAAGGACCGAGCATTCTAAAATGCAAGTTGCACAAGCTTTCTGCTAAACAGATGAACAAAACAAGGCGAAAGATGGTTTATCTTAGTTCTATGAAGACACAGACTACCTTAACTACAGCTTACATATCAACTCATTTCTTCCTTCCCTTCTCTCTGTCCCTTTAACCACACTCAAAGAAACCATGCAGTTCTGGTGGAAGAAAAAATCATTTTCATCATATTGTTCTGATAGCTTTTTTCAAAACAATCAACAATTATTTTGTTGAGCACAGAAACCAGAAAACCTGGGGGCGGCATTCTAAGTTAACTTTAGCTGAAAACTTTTACAGTTATAAATGTGTAAAATATGTTTACATGTTTATAGGGTAGTTTAAAAAACTTTCACGCATTTTTAACTTATCCTCAAAATGTCAGCACAGGTGAGATAGTGAAATTAAATGGGCAATTTTATTCTAAATCCAGGTTGAAAATTTTAATGACTTTACTCCAGAGATTTTAAGCTTGTTAGAATAGTATAAAATTAATTTCCTGTATTTTAGCCACTCATTAGAATAAAATAGTTAAACATAGCTAGCATTGACAGATGCTAAGAATTATAAATTAACAGTAGTACTTTGAATTTACTCCATGCATATTTTATACTTTTTAGTAAACATTTTGTTTCCAATTGATACCTGAATTTTATTAAAATATAATATCACAGCCAGAAAAGGACTGCCAACTTCTTCCAGAAGTATCTCTTAAATTTACTTGGTTAGTTGACTGTCCTTTGTACCCTTGCCCTTTATAGTCTAATAACACTTTTCACAAACATATTTGTCTACCCAAACAATCCAACAAAGTAAGTACTCAGATATTCACACAGTGAGGAAGTGGAGGAGCTGAATTTAAATTCAGATCCTCTAATTCACTACATTGCCATTTCCCTTCTCCCACAGCATCTTAAATACATAGATAACCATCTCTGTGCTCCTTCCTTAAGGAATCTCACTTTCATCGTTACTGAACACTTTGTTTTGCTTCAGGAGGCAGCAGAACATAATGATGAAGAGTGTGGTCTCTGAAATTGGCCTCAGTTCCACTCCCAACCATCTGAATGTTGGATATGGTACTTAACCTCTCAAAGACTCAGTTTCATCTTCTGCCTGAGAGTGTTAACAATATGAACTTTCACAATGAGGACTAAATAAAATAATGCATGCAACTAGGTAACCTAGCACAGTGCAAGGGGCATAGTATGAATTCCTTAAATTCAGCTAGTTTATTATTGGGCATCTCAGTTCACATACACACACACACACACACACACACACACACACACACAAACCCTAGAATAAATCTTACACTTGTTTCTGAGAAGGTATAAAATAAGAGGGATCCCTTGCAGATTAGTGAGTTTTTATGGAAAAGAATTATTTGAGGAGTGCTTTACCAGGGTGGAGTTGACCATGAGTCAGGATGGGAAAAATATGTCTTTAGTTCTTTCTCAGTTAGGTTTTCACACTGGGACTACATAATTTTCTTGAAGGAACTGCTAAAATATCACACACACAGAGAAACTTGGACATACCTACCTAGATATTTAAATGTTCATTCTAAAATGTATTCCAAGTAAAACAGGAATGTGGGAATTCTCCGCCATTTTGAGTGAGGTGCATGTACATGCACTCTTCCTCACATAGAGTTGTGAGTTGTCTTAAGTTCTGCCTTGTTTACCACAAAACCTCCTCTGCCCACCAAGGCTGCCCAGCAAACACCTTGATGAAAAAGTAGTATTCTTTTACAGATTTTTTAAAAATTTTATTTTTAATTAGAATATAATTGCTTTACAATGTTCTGTTGGTTTCTGCCACACAACAACATGAATCAGCCATAAGTATACATATATCCCCTCCCTCTTGAACCTCCCTCTCAACCCCACCCATCCCACCCCTCCAGGGTGTCATAGAATACCAGGATGAACTCCCTGTGTTATACAACAATTTCCCATGAGCTATCTACTTTACATGTGGTAATGCATGTGTTTCAATGCTACTCTCTCAATTTGTCCCACCATCACTTTCCCCTCGTGTCCACGAATCTGTTCTCTATGTCTGCGTCTCTATTGCTGCCCTACAAATAGGTTCATTACATTGATTAGTACCATTTTTCTAGATTCCATATATACGTGTTAATATATGATATATGTTTTTCTCTTTCTGACTTACTTCACCCTGTATAACAAACTCTAGGTTCATCCACCTTACTAGAACTGACTCAGATTCATTCCTTTTTAAGGAATGCATTTAGGTACCACAACTTCTTTATCCAGTTATCTGTCAACAAATGTCTAGATTGCTTCCACGTCTTGCAATTGTAAAGAGTGCTGCAATGAACACTGGGGTACTTGTGTTTTTTTCAATTATGGTTTTCTCAAGGTATATGCTCAGTAATGAGATTGTTGGGTCATATGGTAGTTTTATTTCTACTTTTTAAAAGAACCTCCATATTATTCTCCATGGTGGTTATATCAATTTACATCTCTAGCAACAATGCAAGAGGGCTCCTTTTTCTCCACAACCTCTCCAGTACATATCATTTCCAGATTTTTTAATGATGACCATTCTGACTGGTGTGAGGTGTACCTTATTGTATTATAGTTTTGATTTGCATTTCTCTAATAATGAGCAATGTTGAGCATCTCTTTTCTGGCCATCTGTATGTCTTCTTTTGAGAAATGTTTTCCACCCATTTTCTGACTGGGTTGTTTGTTTTTTCTGGTATTGAGGTGAATGAGCTGCTTGTATATTTTGGAGATTAAATCTTTGTCAGTTTTTTCATTTGCAATTATTTTCTCCCATTCTGAGGGTTGTCTTTTCATCTTGTTTATAATTCACAGGAATAGTAGAGTTCTCCAGGTGGTGTGATTCACGGTTGGTAATGAAAGCAGCTGAAATAATCCATTTTCATAAATGTCTTCCCCATCTTAATACAAACCTCTTTATTAGTCAATAGGCCCAATGAATTATCCTAACAGATTTGCTACTTCAAACATTTTAATGGGAAGGTCAGAATTAAAGACCGAGGAACAAATGAACAAACAATTGGACTTGAAGCTGGAAACCTTCAATGGCCTTAAGAGTCACCTGTCTACTGCAAATGCTGAGTAAAGTCAAACCCAACAGGGGAAAGATACATAAGGGGTTAGTGCTGTTCTCTTCCATATCTCTCTTTTTCCTGTTTCAAGTCCTCAGAGTGAACATTTTAGAGAAATTTCCTTCTCAACAAGGGACTCCATATTGTATCCACTGACATTTCATTACAGGTTTCAGAGAAATACAGAAACATACTGACATTAACTGCTCTCTCTCCTGTCATGATACATTTTTGTTATCCTTTGCTATGAACAGTTTATAAATTTTTTGGTGCCAATGAAGCAGAATTAAAATAGGAGGGGTCTAGATTCAAAAAAATCCAAATTTGAATACTGGCACTCTTGCTTAATAATTTAAGTATCTCACCCTCCCCCAGACAAAAGAAAAAAAAAATCATCAAATTGTGAATGAGAATCCAGGTCCCTGTTTTGTATACCCATAATGTTAAAGGTTCAGCATGGAGTTATACAATGCAGTAGCCTTCATAAGCAGAGGGAGTTTCAAAGATGAAAAAAAGGAACTTTGCTGGTGGCTCAAAGGTTAAGACATTGCCTTCCAATGTAGGGGGTGTAAGTTAAATCTCTGATCAGGGAGCAAAGATCCCACATGCCTCACGGCCAAAAAACCAAAACAGAAAACAGAAAAAATATTGTAACAGATTCAATAAAGAC
Organism: Bos mutus; assembly: GCF_027580195.1. NCBI lineage: Eukaryota > Metazoa > Chordata > Mammalia > Artiodactyla > Bovidae > Bos > Bos mutus. Next base: position 45,478,348 of record NC_091626.1, on the reverse strand, counting down.
TTTTAAAAAAAGATGAAAAAGATAGGATCCTAGGTGTTATTATTTGCTCTTATTTCACTATCTTTAGATAACTATATTTAGGGAACAACATAATCTTAGCTACAATGGGATCCACATTTTTAAAGGAAGAAGAAAATCATAAAGGTTCAGAGACAAATCCAAAGAAATGGGTTTATTACTAGGTTTGAAGTATATCCACTCAGGTTGATATGAGAAAGGGGCTGAAGGCCATAACTCTATATTAGAGCTGGGAATATATGATGTAAGAAAGACACTTAAAGGACACTAACTGGACAATCTAAGAATTCCTATATATTTATCTACATTTGAGAAGCAAGAGGTACAAACAGAAGGAATCTGAAGTCAGCATGAGCCACAGTTCCAAAGCAGTTATTACTACAGAGGACTCAGCAAGAGTTTATAGGAGGTAGGTAGAAGTTTACTCATCCTATTGAGACATGCAAAAAGAAAACTTCATTTCTTTCATATGATTCTTCTTTAAGTTGCTCTAGTCCACAAACACTCACTAATTCACAATATTTTAATTATGTTCAAGCTTAAGTAATCTCCTTAAATTTAAATATCACTTCTATTCAAAATTAACTTCTCAGTAGAGCTGTTTATAAAATCATTTTCTGGAGGATATAGTCTTTTCATTATAAATGTTCAGTATTTTGTTTCTTCCTCTTCTTCCTTTCTTCCCTGAGATAATTCCGGAATTGACCCTGGGTTTATGATAGAGAATAGAAGGGAGCTCCAATCCACACCAGAACTTCAGACGTTCTCAGGTCCCTGATATAGAGTGGAAGGACCAGTTTACTCTCTATGTGGATAACCTGGAGTAAATTCAAAATATTTAACAATGGGTACGATGGTGTGATCACTCACCTAGAGCCAGACATCCTGGAATGTGAAGTCAAGTGGGCCTTAGAAAGCATCACTACGAACAAAGCTAGTGGAGGTGATGGAATTCTAGTGGAGCTATTTCAAATCCTGAAAGATGATGCTGTGACAGTGCTGCACTCAATATGCCAGCAAATTAGGAAAACTCAGCAGTGGCCACAGGACTGGAAAAGGTCAGCTTTCATTTCAATCCCAAAGAAAGGCAATGCCAAAGAATGCTCAAACTACCGCACAATTGCACTTATCTCACACGCTAGTAAAGTAATGCTCAAAATTCTCCAAGCCAGGCATCAGCAATACATGAACCGTGAACTTCCTGATGTTCAAGCTGGTTTTAGAAAAGGCAGAGGAACTGGAGATCAAAGTGCCAACATCCCCTGGATCATCAAAAAAGCAAGAGAGTTCCAGAAAAACATCTATTTCTGCTTTATTGACTATGCCAAAGCCTTTGACTGTGTGGATCACAATAAACTGTGGAAAATTCTGAAAGAGATGGGAATACCAGACCACCTGATCTGCCTCTTGAGAAATCTGTATGCAGGTCAGGAAGCAACTGTTAGAACTGGACATGGAACAACAGACTGGTTCCAAATAGGAAAAGGAGTACGTCAAGGCTATATACTGTCACTCTGCTTATTTAACTTATATGCAGAGTACATCATGAGAAACGCTGGGCTAGAAGAAGCGCAAGCTGGAATCCAGATTGCCGGGAGAAATATCAATAACCTCAGATAAGCAGATGACACCACCCTTATGGCAGAAAGTGAAGAGGAACTAAAAAGCCTCTTGATGAAAGTGAAAGAGGAGAGTGAAAAAGTTGGCTTAAAGCTCAACATTCAGAAAACTAAGATCATGGCATCTGGTCCCATCACTTCATGGGAAATAGATGGGGAAACAGTGGAAACAGTGTCAGACTTTATTTTTCTGGGCTCCAAAATCACTTTAGATGGTGACTGCAGCCATGAAATTAAAAGACGCTTACTCCTTGGAAGAGAATTGATGACCAACCTAGATAGCATATTGAAAAGCAGAGACATTACCTTGCCAACAAAGATCCGTCTAGTCAAAGCTATGGTTTTTCCAGTGGTCATGTATGGATGTGAGAGTTGGACTGTGAAGAAGGCTGAGCGCCGAAGAATTGATGCTTTTGAACTGTGGTGTTGGAGAAGACTCTTGAGAGTCCCTTGGACTGCAAGGAGATCCAACCAGTCCATTCTAAAGGAGATCAGCCCTGGGATTTCTTTGGAAGGACTGATGCTAAAGCTGAAAGTCCAGTACTTTGTCCACCTCATGCGAAGAGTTGACTCATTGTAAAAGACTCTGGTGCTGGGAGGGATTGGGGGCAGGAGGAGAAGGGGACGACAGAGGATGAGATGGCTGGATGGCATCACTGACTCGATGGACGTGAGTCTCAGTGAACTCCAGGAGTTGGAGATGGACAGGGAGGCCTGGTGTGCTGCAATTCATGGGGTCGCAAAGAGTCGGACATGACTGAGGGACTGAACTGAACAGCATGGCAAACAAATGGATGTCAATCCAATAAAACTATCAGAATAGACATGAAGGTAAACAAATGATGTAAGCATGCCATTGCAGACCTGCTAAAATAATAATCCCTGTAGCTAAACCACTGAAATTTGGTTGTCCCCTCTAGTCTTCTGGAAGAAAATGCTGGTGCCTTTCATTGGTGTCCACATGTACAAACCATGACCCCTAATCCTTAAGATTCCATCCATGGCAGGCAGCTTCTTCCTTCAGACTTCAGATCACCACTAATCTACTGGCTACCCTATGCCCTCACTGGGACATGTCTTCTAGATCCATTTTCAGAGGTTCCTCAACCAAGCAGCAGAGAAGGCGATGACACCGACTCCAGTATTCTTGCCTGAAAAATCCCATGGACAGAGGAGCCTGGTGGGCTGCCATCTATGGGGTCGCACAGAATCAGATGCGACTGAAGCGACTTAGCAGCAGCAGCAGCAGCAGCCAAGCAGACTATCACCACCATCGCTCTACTATTGTCCAGGTCATACTGGGTCTTCTCCTAAAATCTTGCAGTTTCCTCCTACAACCTAATATCTGGGAACCACACCTAGTATTTTTTTTTTGAACTCTGTTCTTTTTCTGATCTTGAACTCATAAAAAACAAGGTCAGGATCTTAAATAAATCATCCTGGTTCCCTAGTTTCATTAACTTTTTCCTGCCACAATTAGTTAGGGCCAAAAGAGTGGGCTTTCCATTTCTTCTGTCTCATCTTGAGTTTGTTCTATTTCCTGGAATGCATTAAAACTCTCTGATCTATTCCACCAGTCTTGGTTCTTGATATCCTAAAAGCTAAAAGATTTAGAAAATCCTTTCTCCTAAACAATACCTGATTTTTCAAGAATATTATTGTGCTAAAGAAGTCAAGAAATTAAGCTTTGAAATGAAAAGGTGAACAGTGGACACTTTAGTTAAGATAGTACCAACTGTGTCCTTTTCTAAGGCCTCTTTGCCCTGCCTCAGAAATGACACCAATATATATAAAAATTGTTCCTTTAGAAATATGAATTAGACATTGATGAAAATTGTAATTTATTTTGAAATACTAGAAAAAACACAAAGTATACATAATGATACTTAAAGCTGCTGCTGCTAAGTCACTTCAGTTGTGTCCGACTCTGTGCGACCCCATGGACTGCAGCCTACCAGCCTTCTCCGTCCATGGGATTCTCCAGGCAAGAACACTGGAGTGGGTTGCCATTTCCTTCTCCAATGCAAGATATAATATTTACATATTCAGCAGTATATTAATTAAAGGTAGCATGGAAATGGAGATCTTTATATTAAAAAATAAAATTAAGAAATATTTGATAAATTGCTCAAAGCAGCTAATACTTTGGCCACCTGATGCAAAGAGCCAACTCATTAGAAAAGATACTGATGATGGGAAAGACTGAAGGCAAAAGGAGAAGAGGGTGGCAGAGGATAAGACGACTGGATAGTGTCACCAACTCAGTGGACATGAATTTGAGCAAACTCCAGCAGATGGTGGAGGACAGGGAAGCCTGACATGGTGCAGTCCGTGAGGTCAAATAGAGTTGGACATGATTTAGCAACTGAACGACAACAACAAGGCTGGAAACAGTCCTTCCATGAGTCGTGGATCATCTAGCAGGATTTGAGGGTATGCTGGGGCTTTTTTCCTTCCTTATATTCTTGTTAAAGTTGGAGTTAAATCAGAGGCTGTGAATAAACCATTGTGGACTTATCTCAATTAACTCTCCCCCTGCAACTCTCACTTTTAATTCCTAGCCTAGGTTTGCATCACAATCACACACACATATACACACATACACACAAACTGCTATTACAAGTTCAACCTCTGAGAGAAATTTAACAAAGCAAAGGCAGATAGAATAGCAGTCTGTACAACACCTGCAATCTAATCTAAAAATAGACTTTGAGGGGCCATTCTAATCATCCTTCTGATTTTCTTCTCTAGTCCAAGAAATTAAACAGACCAAATTTATTGCCTCCTAAAGCATAAAGTGTCAGTTCATGGAAAACCAGTTAAGTTTGGCTCTGTAAACATCTAGAAAGTAACCTCTCATACAGAACACAACTTTAAATCATCACGTTCCACCACGAGAGAGTCTTCTTTTAGAGAGTAAAACCTCACAGGTTTGAGAGAAGAACAACTGTTCTCAAAAACACCAAAGTGATATTATCTTAAAAACCACTGAAAAAGCTAGAAAGCACTGTTTAAAACCAACCACCAAGCTTATTTAAATCCAAAGTACAGAAAGGTAGAGGTCCAGACTTCCCATTTGACTGCATGATTGAGGAAACATTTTCTGAATCTTTAAGTGATTTTTTTTTCCCCCAACAGTGCTAAGATCTACCAGTATATCCTACTGAGGATACCTTTTTTCAGGGTTTAGCATCTGGCATTCTTCTCAGTTATAAAAATTCTAATGAAAAGAAGCAGTTACACACACCCAGCCCCACAAGCTTAAGACCTTTTATGGTTGCCTTATATAATCGATGTCACATGTATATTTAGAATAAACGGACACTGCACCTTTGTGTCTGTTTCTCCTTCTGAAATGTTTTACATTCTCTTGAACTGTGTGCAACTTTAGAAATTTCCAATCATCTTACTTTTAAATACCTCAGTCTACAATATAAAAGGGCTTTGAGCTTATTTAAATAAAGACATTATACACAGCTCTGTCTCCACTCTTTCAAAATACTCAATCAATTAACATAAGCTGCCTTCCAGAGGATTTACTTTAAGTGAGGTGGAAAGGAATATTATTTCAGAATCAAAGAAGAAAAAAAAAAAAAAGAATACAGAATGCATAGCAAACCAAACATTTGGAAAAAAAAAAAAAACATTAAGACTGTTCAATTTCCTCATATTTTAGGGATGGTGGTGGTGGGTTGTTTTTTTTTTACCCCTTTCAATGCATTCTGCCAATGACTGCATTCTAAACACCACAAAGGTTTCTGGGATGTCTCTGAAGGGATATAATATCCAAAATGTTGCAGTCCCACCATAGACAGAGGCTCAGGAAGTCTCTCTGCAGCCTCCAAAATATTGCAGGCTCAATTACCCTCAGGGTACAATGAATGGGCAGCACCATTAATCATTCCCAGGGCACTTAATGCCCTGAGAACAGTTCTGAGTCCCACAGCAGCCATAGGGGTTTCTAAGAACTGAGCTGGTCTCTCACAGCTGGGCCATGCTGCCCCCTGCAGGTCAGCAAGAAACACAGCTCTTCGGATGACAGTCTTCCCTCCCGTCTAGAGGAGCTATAAGGTGTGGGGTGTGTTGAATACTCCCTCCTTCTTGGGCACTTAACCCTGTTCTTCCTACTCCATAGATGCTGGGGCTTTCTTCTACTTCATTGTTCAGTTGCTTGTGGAGCAAGTGAAGCCAACAGAAATAGGGCAAGACTGGTAGCACCATGGTCTGTACTTTCCTTACCCACACCGTCATACACATTGCGGCAAATCTTTTGGAGCGCCTCTTCTCTTGTTTGTCCATCAGGTTGATCAATATTAGGGGTGTCATGTTCTGTTCTAAAGACAAGACACTGTACTCACCCTTAAAATGCTCTGACTCTGGGTGAAGCAAGAGACAAAAAAATGGAGGCTCATGGCTCAGTCATGATGAGTGTTCACAATGGGTAAGTACTAGATGTTGTGGGACCCAGAGAAGGGAAATATAAACAGATTAGGTATGAAACAATGTTAGGAAAGTCTCCAGTGGGAGGGGCTCTGCAGTGGCGTAGTATAAAGAACAAGGATATGCTTTCGAAATCTGATGAGTCTATGATAAAATCATTCAACCTTTCCAATTTTCATTTTCTTCACTTGAAAAAATTTTAGTACTAACATCCCTTTTATAAAGTCATCAGAAAAAATAGAAGTTTATGCATAAATAATTGGGATAGTATATACCTCAATACCAGATAGACATATTTAATTACAACAGTTCTGGCAGAGCAAGTTGGTCTTATATGGACAGAGAAGAAGGCTGGGGAAGACACAATATATACGAGTCGGATGGGTGAGAGAACTGTGTATTCAGAGATCTTTAAGCAGTGTGTTATCACTGAAAACACTTCAGTTTCACTTCTTTTTTTCTGTTTCTCTCTGTTCATCTCTGCTCCTTTATCCCACTCTTATGTTTTTTCTCTCCACTGCACCCCCTACCCCACCCTACTCAACATTCAAAGGAAGTAAGAATGCTATTTGTCTGCAGGATACTAAACAACGTCTTTTAAGTTTTCAGCTAGCTCATGACAGGAACATTTGTTTGGAAGAGAAACAGGCACCTGAAAGAATTCTATTTTCATCAAATTTCCTTCAACCAACTCAGTAAAGAAGTTGTGGGTGACATGCTGATAAAATGCTAGCAACCGGTCTATCCCTACAGAACGCACTGGTAAGTTTGAGTGAGCTGCAGTGACATCTCCTGGTAAGAGAAAGGGAATGTCACTGGATACAAAACTTTCCATGCCTTTACAACTTTATGATCCAAAACAATACATGCAAATATCTTTTCCAAATGAAATGTTTTTCTGTCTGAAAAAACAAGAGTTTCAAAGACAGATACACATGTATAATACTCAGTTCGGACTGATTTCCATTTTAGAGACCAGTTGACTCAAAGAAAGAAAACAGTTCTGTTTTTATTTCATGACATCAAATAACTAATTTGACCTTAAAAAATCTTTCACCCACTTATTTTGGCTTTGTGTATATACAGAGCCTTATTCAACATTTTCTAAAGCTAAGAAGAAAAAATTATATGGAAGTGACTTTATGTAGAAATTTTAACCTGGTTCTTTGTGAAAGGCTGGTCTGACACTTCCTTTTGAATGCTTGAACTATCAACACTCTATCAGCTCACCCCAAGCTCACTCTATACCCCCAATACTGAAGCTTCCATTTAGTCTGAAGCATTTTTACATCTCAGGTCCCCCAATTCACATATTGCCCTTTCTCTCCACTCTCAAACTCTCTACCTCTTTCAAAATGCACTTGTGTACTGATGAGCATTGTTAAGGCCCTGTGTGAACCAGAGCTAAAATAACAAGTGTTAACAAGTTGACCTTCTATATCTCTTTTGTGACATACAAACCTCACAAATATGAAGGTAGCCCTTCTAGAAATGCAAATTCCAAGATGACAATAGTGAAAATTTCAGTCAACCAGCCAGCCAGTCAGCCAGCCATCCAATATTTATTCAGGATAAATAACTACCAAAGAGTCTACATGCCAGACTCTTTGGTAGGTATTTGGGGAAACAAAAATAACCATGACAGATACTGTATTTGTTTCATAGAATTTAAATTCTAGCAGCAAAATGGGGAGTGGGGAGGGTCCACAAACAAAAAGCTCAAATTATGATAAGATCTATTAAGGAAGCTCAGACCGTTAAGATCAGATCGGGGTTTGATCCCGGGTTGGGAAGGTCCCCTGGAGGAGGAAATGGCCACCCACTCCAGGATTCTTGCCCAGAGAATCCATGGACAGAGGAGCCTAGAAGGCTACAGTTCATGGAGTCTCAAAGAGTCAGACACGGTTGAGCAACTAACACTTTCACTATTAAGGAAACAATAAAATGTGGAGAGTGAAAAAAGAATAATAGGAAGTGTCCTTTAGATGACCAGAAATCAGGAAAGGACTCAGAGGAAGTAGCAAAAGCTGAGACCTGTAGGACAAGAAGAAGCTATGCGAAGAGTTGGATGTGAGTATACCAGGCACAGGATATAGCATATGCAAAGGCCCAGTGACAGAACAGGATTTGATGTTTTCATAGAAAAAAGAAATTAGCAAGAGTTAATAAAGTTGATGAAGGTGATTATAAGGATTTTATTATTGATTCAAAGTGCAATGAGAAGTCCTTGGATGATTTTAAACGGCACTTCCCTTGTAGCTCAGTCTGCAATCTGCCTGCAATTTGGGAGACCTGGGTTCTATCCCTGGGTCGGGAAGATCCCCTGGAGGAAGAAATGGCAACCCACTCCAGTATCCTTGCCTGAAAAATCTCATGGACAGAGGAGCCTGGTGGGGTGCAGTCCATGGGGTCACAAAGAGCCAGGCACGACTGAGCAACTAAACAAAGAAGGTTATAATTTGATTTAGACCTTGACAAATACATAATAGTGTTTGCTTTAAGCTAGACATTTATTTAATACTCATAATAACATTAAAAGATAGGTATTAATACTTTTAATCTTATTTATGGGAAAACGAAAGCAAAGAGCTGTCAAGTACCTGGTCCCCAGTCTCACAGTCAGTAAATGGCAGTGCTGGAATTCACACTTGGGCTGCCCACCAGTGGGGTCCATGCTTTAAACACTATGCAATACGGCCTCTCAGATCATTATTTCTGCAACAGCAAGAGTGGGAAGAACCTGCTGAAAGCTAAGGCAATGATCCAGGCTGAAAATTATGATGTCTCACAATAGAAGGACAGCAGTAGAAATGGTGAAAATTAAATAAATGTGTGATATATTTGAGCAGTAAATTCTGAGTCTTGGTGGATTGGATGTTGCAAGCAAGAGGAATGCCTGATGGGGACCAATATTTCAATGACAGCCAAATCACCCTTTCACTATCGTGTTTATTCAGTGGACATTTTCTATGTCACCAGGATCTTCCCATCAAAAACCTTTCTCTTCCAAGCTGAGTGAATTTTCCAAGAATCTGCCATACAGAACAATTTTCATCTCAATGTCCAAAGGTTCTCTGGACATTGAGAACCTTTTAACATGGTTCATTTATTTTTCTGGTCTTTCTACATACATATAACAAAATGCATCATGTACTTTGTATAGTTAATAGTTTTAGGTGTTTTTTTTTACATTATATCATTATTTTAAAAAATAATTTTAAATGATGCTTAACATTCTGTCATAACAATGTACTGTACTTTATTAGCTTTTTTCCCTATCCTTGAGCTGGTCTGTTAATTTTTTTCATTATACTAACATACTTTACATAAATCTTTGCCTCAAACTATGATTATTTCTCAATACTAATCAACTAAAAATGGAAGTTCAAGATCTAAAGGAATAGTTTTATTCACTAATAAATTGCATTTACATATTTCTACATCAGATTCCACTAAATTGTAACCGTCTATATTCCACCAATGCTATGTGAGAAAATCTGCAAGAAAGTAGATGATGTGGAAGCAAATACTTCCAGGTAAGATAAATGTGGTAGTGGGTAACTGTGGAAAGGTTTTTCTGACGGCTCAGTATCAGTGAATAGGAAGAAGAGCCTTCATCTGAGAGTGAGGATGTAGACAGAGGTATTGAGAGTTCGGAAGAGACAGGAGGAAACATGACATTTTTACGTTTACTCGGACAGTAAATGGAGCAGGCTAGTTCAGTAAGATTATCTGACAATTTTAAGAATCCATTTAAGATGAATGAATATGAAGTGACAACATGGTTGTATAACTGGATATGTTGAGCTGCATGAATGCACATGTACAGTATAAGAGTGTTGGATTTAATCAGGATTAAACCTCCACATCTTGATTTCTAGTCTAGACTACTAAACTGGTCTTAAGTCTAATGGAAATTCTGGGTTTCCCATGTAAGTCTCACTGTTCTTTTCTCCAGCAGCTCTGTGCCACAGACCCCCATCTACTGCTTCTTCACCTGCTAGAGTTGTACTTGTCCTTTTTGCTTCAAATCCCCTACTAAACTTTCCTAGACCAGTCCCCTTCCACTCAAATTGAGACACATCTGTCTCACAGCTCCTGTCCTTATAGCTCCCCAAATATCCCTTGATGATCTGTAGAATTTATTTTACCACATTAACTCATTATTTTTAGTCTCCATTTGACTCAATTCTTTCAGGGAAGGACCTCTTTATTGGTTGTTTTTATGCTCATTTCCCATGTCATATGATGCACAATATACGATACACAATAAATCCTCATTCAATGTTTATTAATGAAAGTAAATGTTTGTAATTAAGGGATACATTTTTTGATAGCCTCATCAGCAAGAAAAGAAGTTGCCTTGATCATAACCACACCACACCATACAAGACTAGTGAAGATGTCAATGACAAGCAACAGGCCTAAGATCAAATTTTTCAACTACTAATCAAAAGTGTTAAAAAAAAAATAAGTATTAACTTTCACACATAGCTTAGATCTAATATCTAGTTTGTCTCTTTAGCATTGTAATGATAGTAATAACCATAATAATACCATATTTGAATAAAATTCTTTATATTTTCCAAACATTTTCAGCTTTACAATAAGACTGTAAAACATACTCACATATACACATACCTGCCCCCCAAAATGCCAAATTCAAATGCAATGGCAGGGATGCCTTCAAAGAGAAAGTGTCTTCTAAGTAAATCATTACAAAAAGATAGGCATTTCACAAATGGGTAGGAAAAGTAGAACATTCCAGGTTGAGTACAGAATGAAGAAGATGTCTGAAAGTTAATAAATTGCAAACTTATCTTTGTAGGCAGATTTATAGCTTATATAACTTTGCCATATTGAATTGTGTACAAAAATCCATAGTGAATAGAAATATGCAGAATAAATGAAGAATTTACTTTTTCATTTTTATTTGGTCCTTCTAACTTAAGGCAGACACAGACATGGTATAAATAAAAGCCAAATTTTGACCTAATAACATAACATTGGAATTGCAGATACATTCTAATTCTCTTACTGCATTCCCCATACACAAAATGTAATGAAAAGTACAGATAAAAAAGAAACCTTAATTGCCATTAGAGAATAAAATAGAATTTCCACTTAGATCTTTAAAGGCAGCTATTCTTAAAAAATTAATTCATTTGATAAATATTCAAGTTTCTTCTTGACTTTTTCTATGCGAACATTTATCCTATGCGCTCTGGATGGAAATGAATGTTACCAAATCTTTGAGTTCAAATTCACAGCCCCAAGAGTTATTCATGCCTGAACAAACTAGTGAGGGATACTTAACTGGTCTCCAAATCTCTTAAGGATAATCTGAAGACAAATTCTTTGCCCAAATGTTATTAATTATATATTTAGCACCTTAGGTAGCTTATTTCTGAGAGTTTTTAGAGATCAAAAAGGATGTGAAAAAAGTAAAGAGAATCAAAGCTAAAACATCAATTTGAATTGAACTGCACAATGAGGATTTACTCCAGCACTTTGTTGCAATGTAATGTATAAATAACCCTCTGAGGTTCACTTGCCAATTAGGAACCATCACATGGCATGCACCTTAGATGTCAGTAGTTAATTTGCATGTCAGTGAAACATTAATTTCATGAAAATTTTAAAGCTCCCTGCACTATTTATATCATAAGTGGAAGCACAGTAAGTGTACTACGTGTATTTTATTGCACCCAATGTGCTTTTTTAAAAAGGCCAAGTTTAAATGATCAGTATTTATCATAGTCTGATAGTTTGCTTCAGTTCAAGACAACAGATCTGTGTTTTAGACTTTAAATTATTTTTAACACTAACTATAATTGAGATGTCTGAAAAAAATGGTGTGTATGTGGGAGATAGAGAAGATGAAAATCAGATTTATACCCAGAAGTAGCTGGTTAAATTTGGAAGTTTAATTCAGAGTTTGTAGTCTTAGCCATAAATATGTCACCCTGGGTCAATAATTTAGTTCTTTCTCGACACCCCCCCGCCACCACAGGTTTACTTTTTTTTTTTTCTTTCCCTGAGTTTTTCTATAGTGAAAAAGAACGGTTTTGCGGGTGGTCCCTTCTAAAAGCTGAAAATGGTTGTTGATTCAAGCACAAAGGGAAACAACCAGTGGGCACTTAAACTTAACTACTGTATTTAAGTACCTATGGTACTTAAAACAAATATTGTATTTACATAGCAAGAAATTTCATAAGCCTAGGAGTCTGGTGGGGCTTAGCTTGACACTTGGAATTGTCACACTTGTCAATCAGGTCAAGCTACTGGCTGACTGGGGAGCAAGGAGAAAAGACAGTAGGAGAGTGAGAAAGAAGAGAAAGGGAAGAGACAGGTCTGGAAGTCTCCAGTCCATTACCACAGAATCGCAATGACTTTTCAATTTATTTTCATCTTCACATCATTCTCAGACTATTTGGAGTTTAGGATACCCAGAGGGGAATTCTTTCTAATGAAAATATTTGGTTACTTTGCTTTACCAGTTGTTACTATTAATAGTGTTTTCTAGAAAGTGGAAGTTGAGAATCATTAAAGATAAGGTCTAGGTTTTCAATTTAATGCAACAGATGTGTGTATATACATTGAATCATTATTAGCTAGTCTGTTATGTGTTTATGGCTTCTATATCCAGCTAGATTATAAGTATCTTTAGATCAGAAATCGTTTCCCTGACATTCCCTCAGCATTTGCAATGTTAGACCTTAATGATATTTACAGACTTAATTGTATTTCTAAACACTTATTCAAATTAATTTTGATGGTCTGTCTCCTTCCACAATGAAAAAAAAAGACATCTTGACAAAGAAAATATGTAAGTAAAACAAGATAAGGTCATTCAGAAAGATAACACACAAGTGCATTCTGTAGAGCCTTATATGATCGATAAATTAGATCTCTGATTGGCTCTGAGCTTTTTAGTGGTCAAAGAGAAAATGTGATCAGTTAAGAAATTCACATCACCCCTATGATTAAAAATACTAATTTATCAGGGGGAAAAAACTACATGTTAAAAGTATATACAATCATTAATTTGCAGTCCCTTGTATCTTCATTTCCTAAATGTTTACATTTTTGTTAATCCTGTTTATCTCCATTTTCAAGATAATCTAAATGAATATTGATTATTAAAAATAAAACCTAATGGAATACTTTTCTTCATATTAGTTTATGGGAAGGAAAACTAAATTTAAGATCTAAATGCACTAATTTGAATCACTTAACCAATCTGTTTCTGGTTGCATCTGGTTATGAAAATTGAGTGTCAAACCATCTTCCTCAGTAAACACTGAATAAGCACAACTCACAGAAGAAACTGAACTTTTTAAAGAAAACTTTTCCAAAATAAGCATTGACAACTTTCATTGTTACATAAATAGAACAGTGCTCCCTCCCCTCCCACTGATACCCACTCCTGGCCCAAAAAGAAAGAAAGAAAAACCATAAGAAAGCAGTGGGTAGTTTACATTACTTAGTATGAAGAAAATGAATGGAATTAAAGTCACCATTGAAATGCAACGAAGCAAAGGCACTGTGATACTCTATTACTTCTACTGTTTGCCTTACCATATGTGAAGTTAGTACCTGAATTACCTAAATGTAGATTTTGTGCTACAAAGCTTGGACTTTTAAAGGTCAAAGAAGTATTCCTCAATGAATTTTATTGAGGTGAAATCTGCCCTCTCTGTGTTAAGCTTAATTCCCACATTTTCAACAGCAAATTCCCTAACCAGACAATGCTGAAGATATTTACAGATAAACTTATGACACAGAAAAATAACAAAAGATTCAGAACCAACAGGGTATTAATTTAAAAGGCACTTAATTTTGAAGAAGAAAAGGGGATCAACAAGAACTCAGAAGGGGTCTGAATGATAGTAAGTATATAGCACAAATAATTCTCTATTTGGGGGTCCTGAGAAATTTCAGCAAGTGGTTGTGGGGTAATGAATGTTTGTAATTCATTAGCTACTATTTTAAAATGCAAAGCACACCATGACATCAATGATGTTCTTTTTAATCTCAACAAACAGGCTATTACAATTAAAGCACTTGCAAAAAGACAGTATATTTAAATATAGATTTTGATGAGATTTCAATGTTTTAATAACAATGACTTAAAAAGATTTCAAAATTCTATTGGAAGAAGAAAATGTCTTATGAGATTGGTTCAAAAATGCATGTGCTTGTATGCACCAATCTTTTATGAGTATTTAGTAACAGCCAGCATTTCTATCCTGAAAATTTCTTTTCCTCGGGATCCTTTAATAAGGTTTTAGTATATCTTTAAGAAAATAATCACTATTTACTTAAAATAACATTTTCCCAAGTACAGAAAATAATAGCATTCTAAAGTGCTTGATTTTCTTTTCTCACTTTCCATCTTCCTTCAGCTCCTAGACAACAAAACAATGGTTCTTTCTTCATGTGGAAGAGTAAACTCCATAAACACAAATGGCTAGAGGGCCTCACAGCAGTGAAATTATGGCTTCACAAGGACTTTTTTTTTTATGAAGAAACAAGTTTAAAAGGACCTTTCTCAATTTCTCAACATACTTTAAAGTCATGCATATTTCAATGATATAATTAAACTGGCAACACTAAACACTGCTGACTGATAAATGAGACCAAAATAATTAAGTTCTGTTCTTTGTACAATCAAGATTTAGTGTAGCAATCAATCTGGGTAAGAATTTGGAGTCTGGAGACTTCAGAAGATGAACAAGCAAGTAGCTAAAACTGGTCATGTGGGAAGCTGGTTAAATGAGTATACATTTTATACACAGCTGTGGATACCTTTCATATTTTAATCTTCATTAGAACCTGGTTGATTCATCGCTCATGTGGTCCCATACTAAGCTGGACATGGCAGGCACAGAAACAAACAATAGAACTGTATAAAAGATAAGTCTGTGTATTCAATGAACACTATGATATTTAAAATCTAAAATAATGACAGACTGAAAATATACAAGCTTTTTTTCAAAGTCAATCCCTCACTAACGAGAGGCACAAAAACTGTGATGAAAAAGCAATAAGGATCTAAATACTAAGAGTGATAAAAGGAGAAAGAGAACACACTATACTTTCCACATATATATTTGTGGAACTATGAGTGTGATTGGGATGCCTACTCAGGCCTTCCATTTTTATTTTCTTCTGCCTAACTCTTGCTTCCCTCCTTAGAATAAATCACACAGTTTTCATTACCCTAAGTAACACTCTACTGCAAGGGTTTCCCCTGTGGAATCAGACTATGGTCAGAGAGAGGTGTTCATATTATTTCTCCTGGGGTCTAGAATTCCAGATTTCAGCAGACTGATGCACTTAGCAAGTCCATTAGGCAAGTCAAAGTAAATATAACTAGCGCAGTTAAGTAAGTGTGTTAGTAACTATTGAGATTTACAGAAATATATACATATACATATATATAATTTTTAAAACTCTCTCTTGTTGGATCAGCTTAAGAAGAAACATCCTTCTCAGGAAAATGCATCTTCCTTTGTAGTGGGCTAGGGAACAGACATCAGGATATACCTGATGTCTATCAGGTATCACTGCAATTTAGGGAATTGGGGAAACGAGTGTCCTCGTATTCAACAAAATGAGCATACACTAGTTATGTTTTGGCATCTCCAATTAGGGATAGCTGGTTCCCTTTGACTCTGGGTGCACATGTCTGCCTCCATGAATGTCAGCATGCGGCTAGAGTGGGGAAGCAATGTCTACACCAGCGCTTGGCCCTTTGTAAAGTGGGAATTGCACTTTCCCTAAAAACAGTTTCTTTTCCCGAAACCATGCAACTCGACCAGCTGAAGGCACACACATGATAAACACACATTTCCCCAAAAGAGGGGGAAAGGGGAAAGGGTGAGAAAAAAAAAAAAAAAAAAAACCGCCCAAAAACCTTTGAAGATAAACAGGTGCTAGCAACAGAAAGCAGCCAGTTGCCAATAACACTTAAAACTCCATCTTCCTTACTCTGTAAACAAATTCAATGGGGAAATATCGCGCCGCGTTTCTGAAGGTTTAATTCGCTAGGCTGTCTCCGTGAATTAGAGTCAGATCTAAGTTTCACACTCAGCAGCGGTTTTCACTGACGACTACTGTTGCCCTCCCAGCTCCTAGAAGTCTGCTTCCAAACTGGTAAGCCCTTTCCTCCAGGCACCCTTGACCTCACTCCTCCAAGTCGTCACTTGTATGTATGGCCCCTTGAGCGGCGTCTGTCGCTCAGCCCGGCCCCAAGAACAGTAACCGCGAACAATGAGCAGACAAGGGACCCACCCAGCGAACGCCTGCTCGCCAGCCGCGCGCGAGCCCGCCAGCGCGGGACGCTCGAGCTTCGGGGCTTTCAGCGGCCCGTCCTTTCCCTTCCAGAACCAGAGAAAAGCAAGAAGGTAGGTGGATCCCGTGGGCACCCAGTCAGCCTCCCTCTCAACACCCGCTGTTAAAGATGCTGTATCTAAAAAAGAAAACCAAAAGAGGGGGCGGCATGGTGGTCCGGCCGCTGCCCACCCGAATCCAACTGGCCCAGCAAGGGCGCGTAGGCACTCACTTGCGCCCGAGTCCGCGGCAGGCTGAAATCCCGAAGGATTTGGGGTGGGGGCAAGAGGTGGGGCCAGGAGCCATAAAGTGGCTTCCGCTCCTTCCCCACCCCCGCTCCCTCCCCGGCCTGGCCCGGCTCTGGGATCGGGCAGGACACAAAAGATGGGTCGCATCCGTGCCAACAACTCTGCCACCGCCTCCGTCTGCGCTGCGCAGGGCCACCCGGCGGCGGGGCTTCGCGGCCGGGTCCCGGTGCCGGCCGGGGCGCACTCAGAGGCTGGAGCATCCCTGGACGCCGGCGGAGCTCTCTGGTCCGCTTTTCGCGCGGCACCCCGCAACGGGAGCTCCGAGCTCCACAGATAAAAGAGGCTGAGGCGGCCGAGGAGAATTGAGAGGAAAGGCGAGACTTACTCGGGGGCGGACTCCCGCTTCGGACTCGGCAGGTGTCAGGCACCGCGGGCCCAGGGCTGAAGGCGCTGGCGCAGCTCCGAGCTGGGCTCCACTTGGCGAGCACGGGAAACTCCCCTCGCCCCTCGGCCCCGCGCGCGCTCCTCGCTGTCCCTGCACCGAGCGACGCAGGCACGCTCCCCACTGCCTCCTCAGCCCCGGTGGGTCTCGCTGCCCTCCTCCCCCGGTCCGCCTGCTCCCCCACAGACCACACCCTGTCACCTCAGCGGCCCTCCACTCCTTCCTCTTTGACACTTCCACCCGTTACTCCTCCGTCTGCGTCCTCCCACCCCCTCAAGCCCACGTGCTTCTGCCGCTCCGGCGGCTCCGAACTTCCCCTGCCCGAGCCCCCACCTCGGCTCGGAGAACCCCACCGTCTCCAAGAGGAGACCGGGTCCAGCTCGGGGTAGCATGGCGGCTGGCTGACCTTTAGGTCCTCGCCTATGTTTCCCCAGCCCCTGGTGGACACAGGACCCATCATTTTGATGTTGTTAATGCGATGGGTTAGGCATTGAGTACTATATATAAGGATGTAATTTTTGATGTGCCATTTGTCACTTTTAATATCGCAGACGTTTGTTCCCGTGTGACACCTAGTAATTACCTAGCAGCTATTCACTGGGCGTTGGGGATGGACTGTCAGCCCAGCTTTCTCCAAATGCAAAAAGCCCAGCAAAATGCCTGAACACATTTTTTTACCCAATCCAAACCCAAAATACCATTTTGTACTGACCCCTCCCCTTTCTTTTAGCTGTTGTTATAAAAAGATTTTTATATTCACTTCTCCCTATTCTGCATAGTTAGAGATTTCTTTCCAAGGGCTCCCTCAGCACTATTCCTAATTCCATGATAGTGCTTACCACCCATTTGGTGTTCTCCCTTCACCTGCCTCTGTTACTGGCCCATAACTTTCTCTAGGCAGAACTTTGTCATGCTGGTAACTTTCTCAGCAGCTTCTTGTATAGTCTCCACTATATACTATATGCTCAGTATTTAAAGGAATGAAGTGTGGAATTGCATACTTGCCAGTATCCCACTAACAGGTCATGTAGAAAACAAAGCTTTTTGCATTTTATTTGGGTGATTTTTCATGCATTCCTTAATGTAATAATTAAAACCTCACTTGTAGGTATTTCCTACTTTTTCTACCTTGGTGATGGTCATTAAGCTTGAATTGCTAAGTGTTTGAACTGAGGTTCAGTGTCTCTGCAGACTAGCATAAGCTGCCTCGGCTGGTGTTCTTACATTACCATCCTGCCCTGACTATCCAGCCTGTCCTGACTGTCCAGTGCTACATCCTAAAGCTACCTACCAGATCTACAACCTGCCCAACCAGCTCTCCTCCAAAGAGAAAAACTTACCCTTTTCATACCCTCTTCTGTAACTCTTAACCCCCTTAAGTTCAAAGCAAAAAACAAAAAAAATTATCTAAGCTCAGACTGCTTATAGTACTTATTATCTTAACTCTTACACTTAAAATTCTTTTGGCGTATATTTTGCCTCAGCTATCCTTGTGTTTTACACAAGGATTCTTATTTCTTTGGTTTCTTCATTGAAATAAATATTAACATTTATTAGAGACAGCATGTAACAACTAGTTATTGTTCTGAGTACTTGACATATATATATGTGTGTGTATATATAATCTCATTTAATGCTCAACAACCCAACAACCATATGGAGACTATTTTATAAATGGAAAACAGAGGGACAGAAGAAGCAGGGTCACATAGATAGTAATGAGTGAAGCAAGGATTAGATTCCTGACAATCTATTTAGAAGCTGATGTCTAATCACCCTGCTATGTGACTTCCCACAGTCCCTTGCTCCTAATAAATGTTAGCAAATATTTTAAAATAATGAGTATTTATTCTTCTACACTTAGTTTCATAGCAGGAAAAAAAGACAATAATGAAATGAGAAGAATTTTACATTATCAGTAGCATATGATTGGCTCTGACACCACCAGAACTGCTTTCTTTGGGGTATCATGGATCCCCCCCCACCCCCGTAACTTGTATTTGAAACATGTGAGGGACCCAATTCAGGCTCATGATTTCAGGTGTGTGAGACAGCAAAGGCTTGAAGGTTGGATTGCAGATCTTTCTAGTCTAAAAAGACAACCTCACCTAAACTGACTCCTGGGTAAGGCTACCAACAAGCTGATTTCTATTCTTCAGGGACCCTGATCTGTTCAAGGCATCCCCTCAGTCCCTGTGGCAGACTGAATAACGACTCCCAAAAACATCCATATCCTAATCTCTGAAATTTGTGAATGTTACCTTATGTGGCAAAAATGGGCTTTGCACATGTGGCTAGTTAAGGATCTTGAGGGCAGATTAGCTTGGATTGTCAAGGTGGGCCCTAAATGAAATCACATGTCCTTATAAGAGGGAGACAGAGAGACATTCAGCACAGAAGAGGAGGAGGCAGTACGACCAGAGGCCGGGATTCGAGTAATACAGCCACAAGCCTATGAGTGCCACCAGTGCTAGAGGAAGCAAGAGAGGGATTCTCCCCAAGAGCCTCTTGAAGGAGCATGGACCTGCCTGCACGATGATTTCAGCCCGGGAAAGGGATTTTGAATTTAGCCTCTAAAACTGCATGAAAATAAATGTGTGTTGTTTCAAGCCACCAAGTTTGTGGTAATTTGTTTTAGCAGCCAAAGAAAATGAATACAATCCCCAACTCTAGAAATAATTTCTATACCTGGGAATGAAATAGAAGAAAGTTCTTCCAAACAGTTGTTCAGGCCCCTCTTCTGTGGCTGGCAGAACCAATCATTTGGGAGAGGAGAGGGGCATTTGATCCCCAGCACAATATTATAGGGACTTACCAGGTGGCTCACTCCTGCTAATGCAGGAGACACCAGAGATCCTGGTTTGATCCCTGGGTCAAGAAAATCCCCTGGAGGAGGAAATGGCAACCCACTCCAGTAATCTTGCCTGAAGAATCCCATGGAAAGAGGAGCCTGGTGGGCTATAGTCCATGGGGTTGCAAAGAGTTGGACATGTCTGAGCACACACATAATATTATAGAAAAGTCTTCCATTTTAGATGTTGTCATTACTTACAAACAATAAATGCAAGCAATAACTGAGATATACTTTTATAAATCTATTTATTCTAATAATTTTTGAGGTTTTTATATTGAACCACCAACTAAAAATCTTAATTTATCTACTTAAAATAATTGTAATATATACTGGAACTATATATAACTTTGCTCTGTATTTCCAAGTCCCCTGTAAATGTGTTATCATATTTTCATAATTTAAAAAAAAGAAACTTGGAATTTTAAATTTGTTTCCCATTATCCATATTTATAGTCCCTAAAATGTATAATGGTTTAAAATATATATTCTATAATTTTCTAGTGAATAGCAAAAGTATATTTTCATTAAGTTAGACGTGTTAATCTGTAAAATGAAAAATATACATAAACTCTCCGTAAACTTTGTAAACTTTTTCTCATATTTTGCCATATTTGAAATCTCAGAACAAATAAACAAAAAATGTGGCCCAGTCTCTCAAACTCTGTGAGACCCTACTAGCTGAAATTAAGAACTAGATTTTTCTATCTGCTTTTTTTTTTTCTTGTTTAACTAGGGCTACCAGATAAAATAACCCAACTAAACTTGAATTTCAGATAAAAATAATAATTTTAAGTATGAATCACTGTGCCATGCAATATTTGAGACAATAAATTGTCTATTTTTCAACCTGTTGTGAGTCATCAATGTTTGGGATTTGGAGACATGCTTATTCTTAATAGTTATTGTTTATCTAAAATTCAGATTTAACTGGGTACCCATATGTTTATTTTTTTCAATCAGACAAACCTGTTTGACTTTTCTGTTGCTTGTGCATTTTCCTGTTCTTCAACTTTCCCCTGACCCACTACCCCTCCCCACCTCAATTTTTATTAGAAGTAACTAATATGTTTTCACTTAAAACAAGGCTAAAGTCAGATTTGATCTCTCACTGCTGGCCTAGGGCTGATGCCTTGCTCCATACAGAAGAAAAGAGAATAATGTGACTCTTCTAAGATTTGGTTGCAGAGCATAAATCTCCTCCAGGGGGAATTCCCATTGTCACACAGAAACACAAGAGTGTTTCGGTCAGTTCAGTTCAGTCGGTCAGTCATGTCCGGCTCTTTGCGACCCCATAGACTGCAGCACGCCAGGCCTCCCTGTCCATTACCAACTCCTGGAGATTACATGCTACTATTTATCATAGCATGCTACTATTTATCATACAAATAGTAGATTGGATTAAGCTGAAGACTTCTTTCCTTTTGAACTAGTATTCCCCTGTCATTCACAGTCCTTTTGCTAGCAGTAGATAAATATTCTTTGCCCCTTTGGTTTCCAATTTCTGGCACTTGGATTTGTAGAGGGTGAAATGAAAGGGGAAGGGGAGGATAGATGATAATTTGCATGACTTGTATTGAAACATAAGGGACAAATAAAGCAAGTCAGATAAATCACTAAGTTATCTGAGATTTAGTTTCTTCTTCTGTAGAAATAGAACACAAACCCTTTACATACACTTTATAAATCTCTAAGCTCTTACTTGCACACCATTTTTTACATCCTTTTCGGATGTATAATATTTTCCATTTTGAAGTAAAATTAACTGGAGACTTGAGAGAGTCAGATAGTTCATGATTTGAATTTCCATGATTTGGATTTCAGTTCCTCTGCTTATTAGTTAACTTGGTAAGTTTTTAATTTCTCTAAACTAATTCTCACCCTAGAATAGAGGGATAACACTAATCACCCCATAAAGTTGTCTTGAAATTACATGAGAAAATATCTGTAAAATGTTTCACACAGTATCTCATACAGAATACTCTATCAATAAATGGTAACTATTAATATTTTTTTTGCCTCACTTGATACAATGATTCCATTCAGTGCTTTATCCCCCATTCTTGTCTACTACAATGATTTGCACATAGTAAGAGCTCAAAAATATTAAATGCATGAAGGGATATAAGGTAATTTATATGAAAGTGCTGTGAAATTGACAAAGTGTTGTCAAGTTTTAAGAGGTTAGTACTGATAGTAATAATTAATAAGTAATAATAGGTAACACCATTGAATCTTTGATTCTGGCTCAGCTTTGAAGAACTTCTGTGCAAGAAATGTTTGATGCTTAACCTTTTTCATCTAAAAATTCAATTGGGAGAGACACTGTCTACACAACAGCAACATCTCCTGATCAATGGAAAACGGTTTATTCATTTTGCTTTGCTCAATAAAAATTACCATTCTTCCTTCAAAGACTTTTTATTCTATTTCTTTCACTGTACCTGTATGAATTAGTCTTGGGTGAATTGGACACAAACATCTGCTTCCCCTCAAAAGTGGTTTTCATTTATCTCTCCTCTATCAGAGTGCAGAGTTCAGCAGGCCACAGCCAATGTGTTGGCCCCACAGTCGTCAGGAATGCAAGCTCCAACATCTCTGCACTGCCTCTTAGCTGATGATGTCTGTTGGGACTCCAGTAATCCCTTCTCCTTTATGTACCTGAGGCAGAGGGAAAAGGATAAAGGGCAAAAAGGGTAAAAAGTAAGCCCATCCAGGTGAATGTCTTCTTTAAAGAATCTTTCCCAAGCTCTACTAGATGAATTTCACTTACTTTGTGTGACAGAAGAAGCTGGGAAATGTCACTTTCAGCAAGACTCATTGCTGCCTGAATACTATTAAGTTCTGTTACTCAAGAAAAAGATGGATATTAGGCAAATACCAAATATGTTTACCATTGACATCTTCACTTTTCCCTTTCATCTTCGTCCTCTAGGTCCTGGTTTGCTATCCAGTTGGCAACTCCTTGAGTGTTCTGTATCTGAATCATTTTCTCCTCTCTTTCTGTATGTCTTTTTCATTATTTCACAAATCTGTTGCCTGTTCTTGTATTAGTTACTTAAGCACTCTAATGTGTGTGCTCAGTCACTTAATTGTGTCTGACTCTTTGTGACCCCATAGACTATAGCCCACCAGGCTTCTCTGTCCATGGAATTTTCCAGGTAAGAATACTGGAGTGAGTTGCCATTTCCTACTCTAGGAGATCTTCCTGACCCAGGGATCAAACCTGCATCTTTTGTGTCTCCTGCATTGGCAGGTGGATTCTTTACCACTGCACCAGTTGGGAGGCCTAATCACCCGAAAGTTCCTCATATATATCATTTTTATTCAGTTCTAAACTACTCTTACTAGCCACTATTTTTTCTCAATGCTGGCCAGCTCTGCCCTTTGACTACAATCATTGACTTTACATTTTTCCACATTTAATCCAGATGCTTTCAGAGTCTTTGATCCTTTGTGATTGAGAAAACATTAGCCTCTGATATGATATCTGTTATTTGCTTCAAAATAATCCAGTGTTGGGAGGGGGGAAAAGTCAGTGATGTGTAAATGAAACAAGATTAGCCATGTCTTGAAATTATTGAAATTGATGGTGGATTTGTAGGGGGTTCATTATATCATTTGGAGAAGGAAATAGCAACCCACTCGAGTATCCTTGCCTGGAAAGTCCCAGGGACAGAGGAACCTAGTGGGCTGCAGTCCATGGGATCACAAAGAGTCGGGCACGACTGAGCGACTAACATTTGTATCATATCATTACTTCTAATCTTGTGCATGTTTTAAAAACTTATACAATAAAAAGTAAAGAAAGAAATGATTGCTTGAATCTCTGTTTGCAAATTGTTGAGGTATAAAGTCCTTCCCAAAATTTATTCACAAAACTCCAGGAGGCTTACATTGTGTTGATCACCTACACTTGTAGGATCTTCTTTCATATTGGTGTCACTCTGCCATCCACATCTTCCCATATATGACTCTCAGTCGTTTCACCAAATACACACACATACAGATAAGATACATACAAAGTAATTTGAATAAGATAGCCTTTAAGAAGAGCTATTGGCCATATGAAGTCTTCACGTAACATACTGCGTAACAATGTAAAAGATTACATTTCTCTTCATTCCTTGTGGCTATGTGTATACTTTTTCTTTTTCTTCCTCCTCACCCCCCACACTAACTGAAATACAGACTTGAATTGTAGGGGCTGAGCACCTATCATAGACAATGAGTGAATACATTTAGATGGCAGAGCGTCAGGATACAGGAGTCTAATTTTCAGAAAAACAGAGGATACCATATCAGCTCTAGACTGTCTTGGTTTTGTTTATGAACTCAAGAGAAATAAACATATATCTTTTTAAGCCACCATTATTATGTGCATGTGTTTTTCTATTACATGCTGCCAAACATAATCCTACTTGATATACTTACCAAAGGATTTTCTTTTTTTAAACAAGTGCAATTCTGGGCCTAAGAGAAATTCTATTGTCAGATAGAAATAATTTGTTTTTTTCTTCACTTCATTACATCAAATTCTTGTATCATTCCCAGGACCAGTTACAGACTTTCTCTTTATCTCCTTGACTTGCTATTGTCTGAACCAGTATAATAAATAAAGTATATTGCAAAGGTCAAATCTAAACTAAACATTTAAATATCACGTTAAAAGAAAAATACATTAATTATTTCAATCATCTCTTGTTGCTAACAAATCACTCCAAAATTTTTAGCTGAAAACAGCAGCATTTTATTATTTCTCATGGTTCTGTGAACTTACTGAGATCAATCGCATGGTTTTTCTGTTCTGCATGGTGTAGCTGAGGTCATTCAGGTGGGTATACTCGGCTGGAAGATATGTTGTGTCTGGAACATCCACTGTGACCTTTCAGCCTCTAGTGCCTTCCTTCTTCTGGCCTTTCATAATTTTGTTGTCTAGCCTGGGCATCCTTACAGCATGATGGCTGGCTTCTAAGCAAGGCTGTTCCAAGATGACAAGCCCTAATATGCAAGCACTTATTAAGACTCTCCTTGCTTTAGGCTTGCTAGTTCCTAGTTGGACCAAACCTACAGATGAGGAGGTTGAGCACAAGGAGTTTCAGTAAATTATCCAGTCTTAGATTTAGAAAGTAGCAGAATCAGGATCTAAAACTACCTAGGCTGACTCCACCTGATAAGAGCGGTTATAGTGGGGGCTACAGAGTTTGGAACTTGATAACTGTCTATTTAACATATGCAAACTTTGACTCTCCAGTTATTTCCAATTAAAAAAAACACAAAAGGCAGCATATATGTAACTTTTCTGGGTAAAGCCATAAGTATGTTTTGAAATTTATAAGCTATAATACAAAAGCTAAAAATATGAGAGCTGCCTTATCTTAGTGTATCCTCCATAGTGCTGGGCAGTCACTGTGCCACACAGGAGCTGTCCATGATGTGGTTGGACGCTGTGTGCCCTGGAACATGGCTGAAGCAAGGCTGTTACTAGAAGGATGGGGGATTGGGAGGAAGGCTGTGTCTTCCTCATGCTGAATTTCCAGGCATAATAATGCCTCCCTGAGAGCTGAGACTCACTCTTCTTGCAGTGAATGCAGATGTACAGAGACACTTAGGTTGCTGGCTGAGTTTGCATGAAATCATTACCTCATTTCAACACCACTAGAGAAGCCTGAAGGGTATGCATGAGGCACTTTAGCATTTTTAATGACATCCATTTCAGTTCACATAATTATGCCAAGGATGCAGTGGACTCAAATCAATTGTTTTAGGTAGTAAATGGAGCCCAAAATGCACTGTAATATAATTTATTTTGCAGAAATATCACAAGATACTTCACAGGTAATTATGTTTGATGTCAAAAAACACAAACCCTGGATATGAAAATGTGTTATGTAGGTTGCATTTAGAAAAGTGTTGCATAAGGTTAACGTAGTTTGCAAAGATTAGGGAAAAGGAAATTTCACAAGTAGAACTCATTTAATTAAAGCAGTGATGAGGATAAGATTTTAAGGGCTTAAGGGTGAGAGGGGATTCCTGTAGGGCATCAATTCCTATTGTCCTTTGGTTTAAAACCTACTAAATACACTTAATGCATATACTAACTACAGTGACATATTTAATATCTATCTTTTTTTGAGTGTATACCATTTTGGTTGTCTGTGCAAACATACCCTAAATTATCTGTCCCTCCTGTCCTTTACTGCCTGTTCCATCTTCTGCTATTGCTCTCTTTCTTGTTCCCTCTGTTCTAGGCACATTGGCATCCTTGCTCTTCCTCAAACACTACTGTTCCCTATGCCTGGAACGTCTTTCCCTTAGCTGCATGTACACAAAGTCTCTTACCCCTTTCAAATATTTGCTTAAATTTCACCTTCTCCATAATGTCTTATTTAAAACTGTACCCCACCACCATCCTCAGTATTCCCAACCTCCCTCTTCTACTCTACTGTTTTTTAGAGCAAAAACAACTTTCTAATATACAACATAATTTACTGCTCTTTTTATTATCTCTCTGTCTCTGCTGTGTCCAACTAGAAAGCTCAACAGCAGTCTGAATCCTTTTCAGTTTCTGTTTAATGATGTACCTCAAGAGCCTAACACATTGCCTAGCACATGGAAGATAATTAATATTTACTGAATAAATAATAAAATTCTAGACTGTGCAATGTCTATTCTTAAATAAGACTTCAATGGCTACATGAGTTTTTGCATTGTCATGTAGATATACCAGAGTGTAATCCTTAATAGTATGAGAAATGGAGGGTGAATTGTACAAAGAAAAAATCGGAGAAAGGATCTGCACTCCCCAGAAGCAGTGTTGTTCTGAGATAAGGTAGGTAGGGTATGATGTTCTAATGCCACAGTTCCAGTTCAACATCTCCAGTAACAGTTGTAAAAATTGTCTGGAAGAGGCATAGGGCTAAGAATGAGCAGCATGACATTTTAACTTACCTCACTTTCAAATAAATCCCTATTTAAAAACTCCATCTTACAAAATTGTTATTTAAGGGCATTCTTATGGATTTACTACTAATTTTTTTTTAATTTTAGTTAACAAGTTTATTTACTTTGAAGTAAGAATTTTTCAAACAAGTCTCATTAAAAAGCTTTAAGTGGTTAATACAAACTAGAATGGTATGCTGAAAGTGATTTTTGGCCTGTATCCAGTCATAAATTAAAAAAACAAAATAAGCATGCATTAAGATTGATTGCCAGTGTCTCATGAACAGAGGAGGTACGAGTGTGCCTATGTTTAACATCCTGGGCCTAAAAGATTTCTAAGGTCCCTTTCAGATGTATCATTCTCTGTGAAAGAAAAAGTATTGTTAGCAGAAATTCTGATAGGGGAAATTTCAAGTGAGTATATTAAGGATCATAATTCATTTGAAAGGCAAAGCAATGAAAATAAAGCATCATTGAAGAAAGAACTTCCATGTTAATATATGGGCTTACTGATATATATTACTTAATATATGAGGTCTCTTCTCATCTCATTAAAATATACCTGAAAAACAATCAAAAGACAGGAGGGGTGTATATGTGTGTGTGTGTTTTCCTTTTTCACTTATTTATTATCTCTTTCTCCAATGAGGCTGTATGTTTCATAATGGCAGGAACCATATCTGATTAGTTCTCTAGTCCCTAAGCATAACAGAAATTATTAAATATATTTTAAATGCATGAGTTGTGAAGACTGGTGCTTTTGCAACATGATCTAAAGGAGGAGGTCATAACATTTTGGTGGGAAAATAGTGGCAAGAAAATCATCATTTTGATTCAAATTTTTTTTCCTTCTCTGACAGCTGCAATTATAACAAGTGTTTCTATTAACAAGTCATAGACCAATAGTAAATAGTTACTTTTTTCAATTTTTTACTGAGAAGTATTAATACCATTCATTCATTATGCTGTGCCCTACTCCAATTATGTGTAGCATCATTTGGGTTTCAGTTTAAATACACTTATTTTAAATGCATATTTCTAAGCAATTAACTTCAAAAAATAAGTCATTAAAATATGTGAAAAACTTGACAACTTCCAAGAAATTAAAAATAAGATTGCTACCTAGCAAACTAAAAAGAAAAGCAAATTAAGCAAAGTTTACAAATTTAAAGGCAGAAGTAAAGAGTAGGTAGTAAGCAAAAACAAAAAAAAAATAGAGAAGTTTTAAAACTGAGATTAAGTATATTATGACATTTATATGTGAGTTAAATTCCTCTGTTAACAGCAAATGCAAAAAAGAAAGAAAAAGAAAGAGATGGAGGTAGAAGTCACAATAATAATATCAAAATGGAACTCAAGGGGAAAAAGATATTGAACAAGACAGTGGAAAATTCTACTGATAAAATCCATTATAGAAGGATAACAGTAATAAATCTCCATGAAGACAAATTATAGCAAAAAATATTAGAAATAATTTGACATAAAAAACAATTATAGTAAAGTGCCTTTGCTTAGTACTATCACACTATGACTAATCAAGACACAAAGTGATTATGCACAGACACTTATGAGTAATATCACTGAATTCTCACAGATAGAAAATATATATTTTGTCAAATGCCTGAGGAATGGTTATAAAATTATTCATATCTAAAGCCATTCAAAAGCCTCAACTTTCTGAAAAATGGAAACTGGATGGGCAAGATTACATCTTTTGTCCAAGAATAAACAAAACTAAAAATTAATTAAGATTCCATTAGATACCAATTTACTTAAAGAGGGAATAGAAATGCAATTAAAAAATATTTAGAACATAATTGAATTGAGAATAGTATGTATCAAAATTTCTGGGATAGTTAAAAATACACACTCAAAGGTAAACATATTTTTAGGCGCTGTCATTTAAGAAAGATAAATGAAATAAGCATTTTATGAAGTTAGAAAGTTTTAAAGAAGGCAGCCCCAAGGAAAGCAGGAAAAACCAGTTAGAAATTACTAAATAGAAAAAAGTGTGGATAGATAAAAATTTGTAGATTTTTCTTAAAAGGATATTTTTGGGAAATATAATTATTAAAAAGAAAATTATTTTGAAATAAAGTAAGTATTAAAACGGAAAAGGCAATGGCACCCTACTCCAGTACTCTTGTCTGGAAAAATCCCATGGACCGAGGAGCCTGGTAGGCTGCGGTCCGTGGGGTCGAAAAGAGTCGGACACGACTGCGAGACTTCACTTTCACTTTTCACTTTTCACTTTCATTCTTTGGAGAAGGAAATGGCAACCCACTCGTGTTCTTGCCTGGAGAATCCCAGGGACGAGGGAGCCTGGTGGGCTGCAGTCTATGGGGTCGTACAGAGTCGGACACGACTAAAGCGACTTAGCAGCAGCAGCAGCAGAAGTATGAAAAACAAAGGAGACAGATCTTAACTTTACACAACAATTTAATGCATAGTTGTATACAAGTATACCAGGAAGTCCTAGGAGTAGAGAAAACGAAATTCTTATTATAAATGTAGCTATAAAAAGCCCTTGGTTAAGAAATTTTTACAAGCAAGTTTTTCTGAGTTTGCAAGAAACAGGTAATTACAGTGTTATGCGAAAAATTCCAGAGCCTTAAAAATACATAGAAAACAAACCAAATAATTTGTTATCTTCATATTGAAAGAAAAAAAAGTATATACTTTTGTATACCCCGTTTTTTCTTATGAGTATATATTACTTTTATAATCAGAAAAAAATATAGGGCCAAATATAAATGACTGAAGGAAATAAAGTTGATTCAATTGTAATACTTTGGTTTATAAACTTGAGGGTGGTATTTTGCATAGTATGAGTTGTGCCTATTTATAGCTTTTTTCTGCTAAGAAAAATAATAAGAACTTATTTCTTAGGATTGTATAGTCATGAATTAAGACTTAAGAGGCTTGCTTAAATAGACATCACTTACTTATATAACAGAAAAGGCAATGGCAACCCACTCCAGTATTCTTGCCTGGAAAATCCCATGGACAGATGGAAAATCCCTGGTGGGCTGCAGTCCATGGGGTCGCTGGGAATCGGACACAACTGAGTGACTTCACTTTATTTTTTCACTTTCATGCATTGGAGAAGGAAATGGCAACCCACTCCAGTGTTCTTGCCTGGAGAATCCCAGGGACGGGGGAGCCTGGTGGGCTGCCGTCTGACAGTAATTAAATAATTACATTCTGATTATATTTAATGTTTATACTAATATACTAATATCAATTCAGTAACAGTTCTACACATCTTTATTTCTTAATCCAATAAAGAGATTGTATTTTTGTCAATCTATTCAGTTACATCAACATAAAATTCTCTCTCAATTCTGTTGGGTTTTTTAGATCAGACTGCTTTTTAATGGATACCCTTAGGAAAATTCCAGGGTAGAGGAAAGAGTATGAATTCCTACAGTTAGCATTTATATGACTGTGATGCCATAAAGCTAAATGATAACTCTCTAATGGGTTGGGTATGTGCAAGGGTAGTAGAACCCATTAAAAGCTTATTGCCTATATTCATGGGGCTTCTCTGCCTCCACTTCAGAGCATCTTGATTGAGTACTATCATTGGGTTGTTATCACCAAAAATAATTATGATAAAAAACTGGAGCTCTGATTGTCTTGATAATAGTTAAAAGAAACAGAGGTTTTTGTTGTTGTTGGGAATATTTTCTTATGTAGGTGTCCAAGAAAATGCACATATTTTATTGGGTTGGTTAAATTTTTATTAGTGCATTATAGTGATTCTTTATATGATTTGGATATGAGTCCTTTGTCAGATAAACGTATCACAAATATTTTTTCTCAATGGATCATCCTTTCATTTTCTTGATAATGTTATTTGAAGATAAGAAGTTATTAATGTTGGTAAAGACTGTTATCTGTCTTTTTATTTCACAGACAATGCTTTTTATATCTTATCTCATAAATTTTTGCTTACCCCAGGGATATAAAGGTTTACTCTTGAATTTTCTTTTTTCATGTAGATCTGTTGTTCATTCTGAATTAAATTTTGTGTATATTGTGATATTGGATTGAAATTAATTAATTTCTATAAAGATATTCAATTGTTTTAACACATTTGTTGGAAAGACTTTTTAATTCATGGAACTGAATTGATATTTCTGTGAAAAATTATTTGACATAAATGTATGGTGAAGTGAAGTGAAGTGAAAGTCGCTCAGTCGTGTCTGACTCTTTGTAACACCATGGACTATACAGTCCATGGCCTTCTCCTGGCCAGAATACTGGAGTGGGCAGCCATTCCCTTCTTCAGGAGATCTTCCCAACCCAGGGATCAAACCCAGGTCTCCAGCATTGTGGGCAGATTCTCTACCAGCTGAGCCACGAGGGAAGCCCTCATGGTATGTACGGTATGTTATGTATATATGTATATATTATGTATATGTATATTATGTATATATGTATGGTATGTTAATGGAATCTATATTTTGTTTCCATTGCTCTGTAAGCTTACCTTTATATCAATACAATGCTATCATGATTACTGTAGCTATATATTCTAAGTCTTGAAATCAGGTAGTGTACATCCTTCAACTTTGTTCTTTTTCAAGATTGTTTTGACTGTTCTAAATCCTTCACTTTTCTATATGAATTTTATAATCAGGTCATCAACAATAGCAAAAAAAATGCTGCTGTAAATTTGATTGAGATTTTATTAACTACATTGATCAGTTTGTGGAAAATGATCATTTTATCAGGTTTGAGCCTTCCAATTCTTGAAAATGGTTTATTTCTGTTTATTTAAATATTCTTTCAATGTCTCTCGATGCTTTTCAGTTTTAAGTATAGAGTTCTTACATGACCACACCATCATGGTTATCCAGGTCATTAAGAACATTCTTGTATAGTTTTTTTGTATATTCTTGCCACCCCTCCTTAATCTCTTTTGCTTCTGTTAGGTCTTTACCTTTCCTGTCTTTATTGTGCCCATCCTTGCATGAAATGTTCCCTTGATATGTCCAATTTTCTTGAAGAGATCAATTCTTTCCCATTCTATTGTTTTCTCTATTTCTTTGCATTTTTCATTTAAGAAGCACACATATATTTTAACATACGAAAAAACTGTGAACTGGTTGAAAGATCTGGTTGGTTAGTGAGGTAAATGGCTTACATATTTGAACCCTTATTAATGTTACCCTTTAAATGTTACTTTTAAAGTATTAATATCTATCAACTCAAACATTACATTTTTGAGCCTTTAATAAATTAAGGGATTTAATACTAGTATTTTGAAGAGATGTGGTCATAAGGGTACATGGAAGAGGTCATTCCCAAAACTTTTGTGTTATTTTTAAATTTAACAAAGTACTATAGTTCTCTAAAAGTTCAAACAGGAAAGAATAACGACTGACAAAGACTGACTAACAACATTATGTTTTCATGAAACATCACTACATGAAGGAATTCGGGAAGTTTATCTTCCAGATACATATGCCCATCATACGATTGTGATTCTTCCATTTGTACCAACCAGGAAAGTCAAGACAATCGTATTATTATCCTCGCCTTCCCTGTATCCCAAATTCCCTTCATTACTAGGAATCTTTGGTGCCAATTATTACACTGTGCCAGTGGCCCCATTTGTATTCCCTATAAACTTGTGAACCCTCATCTCCACCATGAGCTTTGTTTCTCAGTTCTCCAGGCCTGTCTCTGGGGTGTTCTGATCTGACCTGATGGGGGTTACGTGAATGACTCCTTTCCCTTTTTGCCTTCAGTTTGTTTATGGATAAGGGAAGGGAAAGTTGGAAGCTAAACTCACAATATTTACTAGACGCACATTGGAAATACACATTTGTGTCGTCTATAGAATTGGTCTTAAGTTCTGTAGATGTAGAACTTTAACTTGAGAAACAAAGCAGGAATAAAAACAGTTCTATTGAAGAATCAGGAGCTTGCAAGAAGTTACCCCATCCATTATGGGAGATCCCTGACATCCGGAGAGTTGGCAAGCTCAGGCAGTACTTTTGTATTTGAGAACAAAGAGTGTAAATCCTTTTATAAAGTTAGGCATCCCTTTATTCACAAAATAATCACATCCTATTTTATCTGTTTGTAGCTTTGGATTTTTGTATTCTAAGTTAAAGCCAAGCACACCCACGGTAAAAACAAAAGTATACTGCTTTGTTCTGTAGTACTTTAAAGACTCTATTTCCTATGATCAAACTACAGGGCAGCATACAAATGCGTTCAGTTTATGTAGAAACTCTTAACATGTGTTGGGAAGATAAGATTCCTTTCCAGGTTTATCTCAGGCAGAGCGACTCCCACTTCCTATACCAGACCCCACCACACATTCCCTAGTTTGTTTTCTGTTATAATTATAAACAACAAACTTTTTACCTCTGAATTGTTATCCTCTTTAAAATCTCCATTATGTTTCGTAAGCTCTTTCTGCCATTTGGATTGTCCTTTCTTTCCTTTTTACTGATTAAGTCTCACCCAGTTCTTAAGATCTCAGGTAAAATTTTCTCATCTCTGAATCCTTCCCTGAATTGCTAGTTGCTATTGGAATCCCAGTAGCAGACTAAACCCATTTTTATTGGGTATTTACAAAACAAGAGTTTGGCTCTTCCTGTTGTTCACGTGTGTTAACTAGATTAAGCAGGGCATGTCTACTGAGACTATATTCCAAATGCTAAGGACAACACTGATGCTTGGGAAGTGCTGGCTGAGTGACTGAATGAATAAATGAATGAATTTTTAATTTTTCTTTCTTTTGCTTTCTTGAACTCTCATTTGTTCTAAATAATTTTCCATGGCACTTAACACATTCTAAAATATTACGTACTTTTGTTATTTATTATATTTGTTATCAATGTCTTCCCATTAAGGCAGAGTATCTCTCTTTAGAATGTGTTAAAATTTATTTAGGGAATGATTAAAATAAATCCTACCGAAGCCCATGTACTCTGGAGCCCTTGAGCCACAACTAGAGAATCTGTGTGCTGCCACTAAAGATCTCCACATAATGCAACAAAGATCTCACATGCTCCAACTAAGACCCAGCACAGCCTAAATAAATAGTTTTTAAGAGTATGCTGAATTTAAGTATAATTCTTATTCCTAGTTGCCCTTTAGGTCTGGTATGTGCATGTCTGCTCAGTCATGTCTGACTGTGACCCATGGACTGTAGCCCACCAGGCTCCTCTGTCCATGGAATTTTCCAGACAAGAATACTGCAGTGGGTTGCCATTTCCTTCTCCAGGAAATCTTCCCAACCCAAGTATGGAACCAGGGTCTCCTGTAGATTCTTTAGCACTGCGTCTCCTGGGAAGCCCTTAGGCCTAGTAACTTGATCTAAAATTCCTTAGCATTTACACAGGAAACTTTGTAAAAAACGTTTTGAGTCTCTGTTAAATATTTAAATGTCAGCTGAATGTGGCTTCGCTGATGGCTCAGTGGTAAAGAATCTACCTGCAAAGCAGGAGCTGCAAAGATAAGCAGGTTCGATCCATGGGTCAGAAAGATCCCCTGGAAAAGAGCATAGCAACCTACTCCAGTATTCTTGCCTGGAGAATCCTATGGACAGAGGAGTCTGGCAGGCTACAGTCCATGGGGTGGCAAAGGGTCAGGCACGGACTTAACACTCAGGCACTCATTAGCTGAACATGATCACCTTTTTATCAGCCTGAACAAGTTAACCCAAATAAGTTTATCAGATTGGCCCTAATAGAAAACAAAGCAGGGTAAAGCACTCTTTCATTCACCTGATATTTCTCTAGCATTGCCTCTGTGCCTCTGTTCAGTAAATTGGGCATGGTATACTCTCACAGAGGGCTTCCCTGGTGGCTCAGTGGTAAAGAATCCGCCTGCAATGCAGGAGACATGGGTTCAATGCCTGGGTCAGGAACATACCCTGGAAAAGGAAAAGGCAACCCACTCAGTATTCTTGCCTGGAGAATCCCATGGACAGAGGAACCTTATGGGCCAAGGTCTATAGGATCACAAAGAGTTGGACATGACTGAAGCATCTTAGCACACATGCATGCACTCTATATCAAAGATTGAGCACCGCTATATACATCAGCATGGATTAATTTCAGAAATATATTTTCTGGTGAAAGATAAAAATCACCAAGAATACATAGGTAGGGTTTAATTTATGTATAAAATGATCACTATTGATTAAGAATCTGAGAATATTGATTATACTGGAAAAAAGTTAAGGAGATAATTAACTCCATATAATCAAATTTGTATTATTTATGAGTGGGCTGGGTAGAGTGAAGGTTGTTAGATAAGTGAGGGGAACACAAGGTCTTCAAAGTGTTGGTCATAGTCTATTTCTAGAATGGGGTATGGGAATACAAGGACCTCAGTTATTACTCTTTTTACTTCATTATAAATATAATTTCAGAAATATTTGATAATTAATAAAACCATTAAAAAATCAAAACAGAATAACACCACAATGAAAAGAAAGAAAAAATATTAAATTGTACTCCAATTTAGCCAATGACTAGACTAAAATTTCATATATAAACAAATTCTTCTCAAAAAGCTAATAGATCTTGGCAATTTTCTTGAGGGGTATAAAACCTGTATGTAATCACAAATTTTCTGAAAATTGCCATGCAACTTTCTTGCCTCATGTTCTATTAATAACATACTAATTAAATATTAATAAAAGATTCATAAATGGTTAAACACATTTAATGGTGCAATTTGCTTAGGAACTTTTACTGCAATGTATACACACATTTTCAGAGGCATGTTATCTTTGGTGTATTTTGTGTGTATTTGTGTGGGTGCCTGTGTCTAATTTCTCTATAAGACTCACAAAGAGATGCAGAAATTCAGAAACCAACCAAACTTACCTGTCTCTAAATTGTTTTCACTCTGCTTCCTAGAAAACATTTAAATTCATCCTCTCCTCCACATTCAGACTGTCTTTACCTTGGTTTAGTAGTCATTTCTGGTTTTACTATTTACATTGATTCATAGCTATTTTCCCTGCTCCATCTCTTTCTCTGCCAATTCAGCTTTCAGAGAACTTCTAGCCAGATTGATCTTCTAAAACACAAATCCTGCCTTAAATTCCTAATTTTCTACAAAATAGAACAGAACCTCCTCAGAATAACATAAAAGTCTTTTAGAAATCCAGGTACAGCCTATTTTTCTGAGTCTTTGTGCTTCAGCTTTACCAAACTACTTACCAAAGAGTTCTGCTTCCCCTGATGTGCCCTGCAGTTTCATGCAAGATCACCCCTCTTGGCAGTTAATTGCCATTAGTGCACTCTTAATGTTGGTGGCTCAGAAAGTAAAGAATCTGCCCATAATGAGGGAGATAAGGGTTCAATCCCTAGGTCAGGAAGATGCCCTGGAGAAGGCAATGGCTATCCATTCCAGTATTCTTGCCTGGGAAATCCCATGGACAGAGGAGCCTGGAGAGTTACAGTCCATGGGGTCCCAAAGAATCAGACATGACTGAGCGACCAACACTTTCATTGTTTATTAGTTTCTTTGTTTTTTATGAACCCATATCTACATTTCTAAAACTTGGCTGCATTTTTACCTCCCTTGTTCTAGGCATTTTTGTCTACTGTACTTCCCTAATCTGTAGGACATATTTCTGTGATAGAGTTTTTAACAAAATGGTGGAATCATTACTCCTTTGTCTCTTCCTCTGGGCTTTGTGCACCTTGGGAGAAGAGATTGAAGCCTATTAGTATTTCTGGGTCTAAACATTATCTGGAAAATAGTTTTGCTGAATAAGTAAGACAATCAAGATGATGAGACCAGTGAAGAGGGATGTGGAATTTGGCCTAAACATGGGAAGAAAGAGACATATCATGAATTTCAAGCTAAGGAGTACGGAAATTAAACAGAAGACACAGTTAAAAAAGGTTTCATTCATTCAGGGTGAAATAGTCCTTATCGGGTACCTTTTATTGACTAGAACACTAAGAAAAAAATCACTAAACAATGACAATGAGTCCAGACAATTGATGGTTAAAAAAAAGAGACAGAAAAGAAATAAAAAGATTTTATTTTTGGTGCCTTCAATCTGTGTCTAGAAAATGCCAAGCCAATATTTTGGGAAGGAGAAAACCAGTGCACATAGGTACAGAAGCTTCTTTTTGGGCAAACAGAATCTATGTGATGAAATGTTTGATCAAAATGTTTATTTGAAATGGTGGTGTTCTACGAGGCAGAGGAAAGGTTTCTATCCCAAACATTTGCTTTTTGTCATTGTAAAAGAGAGTTCAATGAATCCAATTAACTGAGCAGAAAAGAGTACCTGAGGCCAGATGTACTCCTTTATTCCTTCCCAGAGGGTTAATACATTGTTAAGCTTATTTGGGCACTCTAGCATTTGTCTGGGCTTCTGAGAAGTCAGCTAGACTGGATGTACTTTCTGGGAGGAAAAAATAAATAAATAAATAAAGGGAGCACCTAGAGCCTGCTGTGATCTGTGTAAACTGTTCCGAAGCCTCACTCTGTGGCTTCTGTCTGCAGCCCCACTAGCTACCATTTAATACAAGCCCACCCATGCCAGGCACTGTGAAAAGCACTTTGCATATAATTATGGTCTCATTTAACTGGCACAGCAGTACTGTAAGGAACAACGTTTACCTCCATTTTACAGAAAACAGTTTCAAGTTAAATGAGTTGCTTAAGGTCACATTACACAACTAGTTAAGCAGTTGAGGTTAGAATCGAGCACAGGACTTTCTGAGTTAGTTGCAAGGTTTAGCAAATACAGGATACTCAAGCATCGCTTACACTACAAAATTAGTCATTGTTTACTTTAAATTCAAGTTCAATTGGGTGTCCTGGATTTTTCACAGCAGGCTTCCCAGGTGGCTCAGCGGTAAACAATCTACCTGCCAATATGATGCCCTGGAGGAGGAAATGGCAACCCACTCCAGTATTCTTGCCTAGAAAATCCATGAACAGAGGAGCCTGGCAGGCTATAGTCCATGGGGTTGCAAAAGAGTCGGACATGACTGAGTGAGTGAGCATGCACACGTTTGCCTAACAACCTTATTTTGAGTGAGTCTAACACCCCTATCACATGGTCACTCTGTCGACTGCTTTGGAAGATAATTCCAGGGATAGTTCTGGGTGAACATATTGACAAAACACAGTCAAAGAGCAGTCAAATCTGGAACTAACAATGAGTTGCATGTCTTCCATGTGACAGATGCAGTCACTTACCCAGGTTTTTACTACCTGTGAGTCTTGAATTAGGACCATGGGTTGAAGAAATTGAAATTCAAGATCAAACACAGTTACAAAGGTAGGTGGCTATGATGTTGATGAAGATTCAGGGCTCCTCACTTGCATGGCCCATAGTCCCCATTTTATTTTGTTTTCACATAGAAGATCCCATAAATTATACAAGCTTTGGACCCCCCCCAAACCTAAGTTTGTCCTATACAATATGTTTATGTCAGAATCAGAATGCAAAGCCAAAAAAAGCATACTCTTCTCCAAATCGTTTGCTTTTCAATTATTTCTTAAAACTAGCTCATCCCCATACCAAAAAAGTATCCAATGCATGTTTGGTAAATGGATGAACAAACAAATGTATGGATAGAATATTTGATAAAACTTCAGAAAATTCATGCTTTTAAACACACTATTGAGAATTTGGTTATTCACATTTTTATACAAGTCGTGATCACCTGACTTTTTTCTTCATATTGTGCCATGTTTTCTCTCTGGAGATAAGTGCAGTTAACAGTGTAACACCTGTTATGAAGAGCATGATTAAAAATGGGACCCTCCTTCATCCCATAGGCCTAGTGGAAGGTGGTTACAAGGTGGTCCCAGAGTTGGTCTCTTCTGTGGCTATACTTTCTATTATTTAAGCTGGGATGTCCCAACATGATTCTATTGCGATTTCATTTGTGTTACAAGGGGGTTTCCCAGTTGCTTTTACCTGATTAGACTGTTCAGAATTTATCTTCTGCCTACTTACTCTTAACATTATAGAATGTTTGGATAAGCTTCATCTAATATGGACTCTAGTCATATTTTTTACTCAGTTAATTACTTTTCTGCACATTGGGATAATTGCATGTTTTGCCTTCCCTAGAGCAAGGACATTCAGATCAGTATTAGGAAGGCTGGAGAGACAGGGGGACAAGTTAGGCATGGTAAGCTTGATCTTATATGTACTCAATAACCATGCAACCGGTGCAGAGTTGAAACTTGGTAATGAAGATCCTGAAGCCATCTCCCTTATAATTTGTCCTCCCAATACTTCAATCTGGCATCATAATAAAGAAAGATCCTGTAAAGACATATAGCCTCAAATGGTAAAGTTGAAACTAAGCTATACTTAACTTTAAATCTCTTTCTTCCACCAATAACCAAACAAAACCCCAAAAACCTGTCAGAATCCTGTCAATTTTAGAAATATCTGTATAATTTTATTCTGATATATTACAATATATTTATGCATACATAGTAGATCTGTAAAATATAGAAGAGTACAGAGAATAAAATAAAAATCAGCTGTATTATCTAATAGCCACTAACACATGTATGTTGTTTTCCAATATTTTCACACTTACATATGTACATGTGAACTTTTTTTAGAGTTGAGATCATATATTATATTGAGGTTACTATAATTTTTATGGCATTCTCTTGTACAATATGTCTAGTAGAACTTAAGAAATAAGCAGGACATTAGTTTGCAAATGGGTGTGAGCCAACTTAATAATTAACATCATGTGTATACTTAGATTTTTCATTGCAATCCTCTGTTTAAATTCAGGTCTCTAATGGTTTATCATCCAATGATATCTATCAGTAAAAGAAAATGTGCATAAATGTTATAAGTATGTCTGGATTTAATGACTTTAATTTCATTAAATTAACCTAAATTTGAAGTATTTTTCCCTCTTAAACCTGCATTCAAAGAATTGGGTGTTACCCAATCTATAAACAACTCTTTTGCATTAGAGGTACAACTAGAACCACAATAAATGTGGTAATTATTGTTGCTTTTCAGTTAAGAGTATTAGTATTCATTCAGAAGTCTGTTAATAGACTAAAAATATATAATGTGTTACTTAATTTAAAAGGATCCCAAAGCCAGTTAACACTTGTGCTTTGTGAATTGACTTCTAATCTGATATATCCAGCCATTCTTTCTTTTTTTTTTTTTCAAATGAGTCACAACCTAGATCCTGACATCTGAGAATTCTTTGATTAGGTTCTCACAATGGGGTCAAGGCTCTACCTTGGGCTTCTTAGTCTTCAAACTCACATAATTGTTAAGCAATAAGTTATGATGTCATTGATGAAAGTAATGCCAAAAATTGTTTCTTCGTATTTTGACACCCATATGGATTAGATAGGTTGCAGAACTTTTTCTTTCAAAATTGGAAAGTAGAGCAAGGCAATGAGATCTCTTTACCATTGCTGTTTCTAGGTATGGTTGCTTTTGTGGTCACGAGTCCTGTCAGAAGTTCTGATAGCAGCTCCAATCAGAGACCAGTAGAAACTTATGTGCATTTGCTACCATGAACAGTAATGCTATCAGGTTACAGACCAATAGCAACTCTATAAATAATTATGTATATTATTCTACTGCTAATCTGAAAAACGTTTCAGAGTATACCATATTTATACCAGTTTCCTAACATATATTAATTGTCATAAGAACAAATTTTAGCCTCCCCAGCTATATAGCGGGATTGTAAATATTTTAATTATTTCTATTTAAATTCCTCCATTCTCTAACTTATACCTTAAATCTTCAAAAAAGAGACTTATGGCTTAAATGAATTGCATATATATAATAAGACTTTTGAAAAAATATAAAATCATAAGAAAAGGGAAGAAGCATATTTTATAGTTAAGAAATATTGACAGTGATTTAACTCTAAATTGGGGTCTAAGTATCCTAGCAGTTAAGACAAAACTAGAAGCACAAAATGTTGTATAACCTTTTTTCCATAATAAAATAAAATCTATTAATTATTCAAGACTGACAAAAATTTCCTAGTACAAATTAGTGGAATGAATTTGTTGCAAGAGACTTTAATGAGAGGAATGTAATTGAATTATTTTCAATAAGCATTTTACAGAAAATGCTAACATTACCTCTAAAAGTTACCTTTTTTTTTTTTCCCAATTGGCCCTAAGTTGCAGTCTTGAGTTTATCATACTCCTAGTAATGGTATATGATTTTTTAGTGTTTGGCCTTCAAAATCAGGACTATATATATATATATATAAATATAAATGAGGATTTTCTAGTGGTCATGTATGGATGTGAGAGTTGGACTGTGCAGAAAGCTGAGCACCGAAGAATTGATGCTTTTGAACTGTGGTGTTGGAGAAGACTCTTGAGAGTCCCTTGGACTGCAAGGAGATCCAACCAGTCCATTCTGAAGGAGATCAGCCCTGAGATTTATTTGGAAGGAGTGATGCTAAAGCTGAAACTCCAGTACTTTGGCCACCTCAGGCGAAGAGTTGACTCATTGGAAAAGACTCTGATGCTGGGAAAGATTGGGGGCAGGAGGAGAAGGGGATGACAGAGGATGAGATGGCTGGATGGCATCACTGACTTGATGGACTTGAGTCTGGGTGAACTTCAGGAGTTGGTGATGGACAGGGAGGCCTGGCGTGCTGCGCTTCATGGGGTCACAAAGAGTCAGACATGACTGAGCGACTGAACTGAACAGATATCAATGAGGAATGATTCTAGTAAGCATGTAGCTTTCATATGATACAAATTAATAGAAGTCTAAAGAGCAGCATAGAAAACATCTTTCATGAATAAAATTAGTCTTACATTTGTTACTCCAGTGGTCTTCATGCTGGAATATATACTTTCCCCTGGGAGTCCATGTTCCACCAGGTCCTTAAGCAAGAATAGCTTTAAGGAAATCTATTTCCAAATATTCAACATTGCCACATGTGTAGTTTCCTAGAATGGATATGCCTGACAGTTTGCTGGTGGCCAATGCATCATGCTGAAAGTTTCTTGTCTGTTATACTTTCTCAATTTCTCTTTTCTAATTGTTTTTCTCCCAGTTTGCCATAGGAAGTCATAAATTTCATACAAAGGGAATCTTCATATGGTACATTGCCTCTGTGAGAGGGCCCAATCAAAGGGATAATTTAAATGATACTAATGACTGAGAAATGATTTCTTTTGCCAGTCAGGTGGCTTCTAATTCTTTGCTTTTGAT
Source organism: Bos mutus (assembly GCF_027580195.1). NCBI lineage: Eukaryota > Metazoa > Chordata > Mammalia > Artiodactyla > Bovidae > Bos > Bos mutus. Next base: position 45,436,248 of record NC_091626.1, on the reverse strand, counting down.
AAAACTGAATGAAGAAACAAATCTAGTAATTAGATCATTACAGACATATTTTTGATGAGAGATCAATATGTGATTTTGCCTTATAACTTGAAAGGAGTTCAATGAATTGTTTCATTGCCATAATGAAATTCTTTGAATTCTCATCTCTTTAGAGGAGAGCAAGTTATCTCACTGAATATGTCAAGTAAAAAATAGAAATAGAAATGAGTCTGAATTTTTAAAAGAGAGTGCATAAACTAATTGAAACAAGAGCATCCATCATGTATTTCATTAAGAAATGCATTCTTAATTATATTTTACTTACTATCCTTAGTTGAATTGATGATAAATTTATTTTGCTTCTGTCAACACAGATGATCATTGAAAATTATAAACAAATATATTTGTTCATATGTACAAGCTAAAATTAAGGATTATAGGATTACCTAGAGAAGACTTTCATACATTAAATTATTTTATAAAGAATAGATTGTATATGGAAGTAGAATGGAACTATATGAACAAGATCCAAAAGGAATAATGGTAGATTTTCAAAAAAATACCTTATTCATTTTTCCTTCTTTCATAGAGGATGGTGGGCATTAAAATCACAATGATAATTAGATTTCCTTGAAAATATCTGAAATATGTTTCAATTGTTTGAAATCTAATAATTTTGTTTTTTAAAGTTAGTATTTTAAAAAACACCAGATCTTATACATTTTAAGTAGTATTTTAAACTTAAAATAATGACAGGAAATTCTGGATGTCAACTTAAAATGTGCAAGGCGATTCATAGGTTTTCAAAATTATTTTAGAGAATATAAATAAAATGTTAGAAAGTCACTATTTTCATCTATGGTGTGTAGATATCATCTCTTTAACCTAGACATTTGATGAAGGATAGAAGTGCAAGGTTCTTTCATCTCAAAAGAACCAGCAGTGTGGAATTCTGTAATCCTGACTGATCTACTCTAAACACTTAAAAAGCCCAATCAGGATACAAGGCCATCATAGCTTGGCATGAAATGAGCCAATGTTTTGCCCAACAATGAAGCATCAGATCCCCCTAAAAACAAGACTTTGATCCAAAACCCATATGATTTTTGTTTTGTGTCTACAGTGCTAGGAGTCTTTCTCTTTTTCCAATACAACATCTTTTTCTAAGGTACACCCACTTTATCCCCAAATTTCATTGTTTAATGTATGTATTATTTTTCTTTAAATATGTTGCTCTTGGCAAACACTATTGACATTTCTGAACTTCAATAATAAACTAAATTTTGCAGGTTCTTCCAGACTGAAAAAGCAAGAAACCTCTTCAGTGCTCATATTCCAAATGAGGGCATTCTTTGCTGTTCACTGGTTCTGTGTCCATTGGTCCTGGTCATATGTATTGTTGCAGTTCTGTGGTTAGCTCTGTAGGGTGCTGAGCTTTCCCTACAGGGTGGCTCCCTGGAGGCAGTATGGTACAGCAGAAGAGAACAAAATCCAGAGGAAGGAGATTTGAGATATTTAACAGATTTGACACTACTGAGGTAAGTAAGCATGCATAATTTTCTACATTGCACAGGACCTTGGCTTCCTTATTTATAACATAAAGACATTGGATAGATGCCACAAAATTTTCTTCCAGTCTTAAAAGTTTGTGACTTTATGTGGGAACATTTTAGGATGATGAAATGTTCTATTTTATGGTGATTGTCATGGTTATGTTTTTGTATACATTGTAAAAATTCACTGGTGAAGTACATTGTACAGCTGACAAAAAAATTGTGACTTTCAGAAATGACACTAATAGTAACACTTAATGACTGTTGTGTGTCAGCTACGAATTTCTTCACATGTATTGTTTCATCAATGTATCATATATTCTCTAAAAATTTGATACAATTTTTATCCCCATCCTAGTGAGGGGTAACACTAAGATCTAAAGATGTTGGTGACCTGACCGAAATCCACACATGGTGAGTGGCAAAGCCAGAACTCAAATATATGTCTGCCAATCCAAAGTCTGTGCTTAAATAATTTCTTTACTATTAGAAGAAAACCAGAGAATGGGGCATATTTACTGACTGACTCCCTCCCAGGTCCACATATCAGGAGCAAGACAACATTTTTGTTTGTTTCTTTATTTTGCCTTGGTTTTAATCCCTGCCAAGGATTAGTGAGCATTTCTAGGATCATCCTAGTTTTCTCAGCAGGCCTAGGAATCCATTCCTTTCTTTGTGGACTCAAAAACATCACTACTTACATGGAAAAATGCAGAAAAAGGGGCATGCAAATTGAAAAAAAATCATAACAGAAATTTATGTTTTTGTTGTTGATGTATATACATGTTTTAATTTAAGATGCACTCAACTGATTGTAAATCAGCATGTACACATAGAGCCTTAAGGGAATGCTAAACTTTGCCTCCTACCTAACCTGAATATTGTCATATTCCCCTATAAATCAACTCTGCAATGTGTGCTTTTGACAGAATATGTGCTGTGTCAGGCGGTTTTAGCAGTGAACTTCTATAATCAGCAAGGTTATGTGGGACCTTATTTTAAGTAGCAGCAAACAAACATGTCTAAAATAACCTATAGACGAAGGCTTGGCTAACAAAACCAAGTTCCAAAAAGTGGCCATTGAATTTTTTTTTTTTCCCACTAGAATTCCTTATAGCAGCCCATATTGTTTTGGGTATAGTTAAATGCCTTTTTGAAGAAAAATGTAATGATAATATATGTATTTTAGTGATATATGGCATGAAGCAATGACTAAAATACTCTTTGTACAAATCAACATGAAAGATGCCTAAATTGGGAGAACTGATTTGTAGTGTTTGGGGGACTGAAATGTGTCTACATATTAAAGATTGATATTGGGAGTCTTTCCCAAGAGAACATTAACTGTATTTGAGTTCTAAAAGTTCCACCCTCAGTAATTTTGTCTGAGAAAGTATCATTGGATTTCTTTGGGTCATTGATTTTCCTAAAGTACAAGTGCTATCTGTTTCAATCTTTGAGATCTAATTATACTCATTCTTACAAATTAAGAGTAAGTTTTTATATTATGCCCAGAAATTCTTAAGTATAATTTCATATTGGGGTTCTAGAATTAAATCTAGAAGATTTAATTGGTAATGTTAAAATACATTTAGAAGTATTACAGGTTATCTTTTCTTGGGGTTGGGGAGAGGAAGCTAAGATTACGTTAAGGTTAATTTACAAAATGTGCTAGAAGGAAAAAAAAAACAAATGCTCTCATTCAATTTCTTAAAATTTAGTGTCATCCATGTTAAAACCACCCAGTGAGATTCTCAAAGGACATGTCCTACCCTTGGCTTACTTTTAAATCAAGCCTTATTTTTGTGTGCAGAAGCAGAATGAATTATAAATGATTATAACATTTAAATTCTAGGTTTATTTTCAAGTGTAGTTGATTTTACTTAAATGGGAATTCTGTAGCTATTTAGTAATTAGGAATGATAGTTCTCTGCAATTCATAATTGGACCCAAAACAGGTGTTTTCTTTCTTTTTTTAAAATTAGAAATATTTTCAGCATTGGCAGAAGAATATATTTTCAAGTGGCTATGAGGTAATGAAATTTTAACTGAATGTAAAAGAAGGTTCTACTTTTGCTATATTTTTAGAATGTATTTTTATTGAACAAATCAAAGGAATCTGCATTCCTAATTAACCAGTTTAAATAGCAGTTAATCAGCTAGAGGTGGTAGTTTAAATGGGCATTAAATAATAGTGATAAGAAAATTAAAAGGAAATAAACTGATACAACTATGTATAACTGGTTATTCCAGAATATATAAATATATATACTCATGTGTATAAATTTGAACTATTCATGTTATGAACTGTTAATTAGAATAAAAGTTACATATTATTTCACAATCAGAGTCAAAATCATGATGGATTGTAATTTATTTGAGACCATTAATGACCAAATGAGTCTAAGAATTATGTAATCCTAATGTTATTAATAAATGGCCCTCAGCAATTTCCCAACCTAAATTGTCAATTTAAAAACAGTTTAGATTGAGTATTTCCAATTACATTCCCAAAGTAGGATATACTTAAATGGTTTCAGACCACAAAATAGAATTAAGAGGAAGATTATTACAAACTAGACCTATGAAGAATATTCTTCCTCTCATTCGAATGCACCCTCTTTTACTAATAATACCAGTTGGCTCACAAGACTGTTCCCAAGACTGACCACAGAAACAAAACAGATAGTTTGCAACGAACAATGTTACCAACTGAGATAAAGATTTCCTTCTTCTTTCAAAATAATGTAAAATAAAAAGTCTCTGAGTTACATGAAATGATGAATTAGGAACCAATGACCTAAACTAAAGATGTTTACTGGAAGGTTACAGAGATTTGTCAGATGGTAGGTCATTCCTCTTCCTGTTTTGCTTCATTATGTATCCAAATGGTCATATGTATGCTGCTGCTGCTGCTGCTGCTGCTAAGTCGCTTCAGTCATGTCCGACTCTGTGTGACCCCATAGATGGCAGCCCACCAGGCTCCCCTGTCCCTGGGATTGACCAGGCAAGAATACTGGAGTGGGTTGCCATTTCCTTCTCCAATGCATGAAAGTGAAAAGTGAAAGCGAAGCCGCTCAGTCGTGTCCGACTTGCAGTGATCCCATGGACTGCAGCCTACTAGGCTCCTCCGTCCATGGGAGTTTCCAGTCAAGAGTACTGGAGTGGGTTGCCATTGCCTTCTCCGGTCATATGTATAATGTCCATTTAAAGTTTCCCTGTAATTAACTACTTTTCTGTGTTTAGAATTTACCATATTTTAACGTTTTCTTTGGCTTTTCTTCTTTGAAAAATTAGAGCAGACTCATTTGAAATATTCTAAATATAGAGTAAAGCAGAAAAAAGAAAAGAAAACCCACAAAGGGCCTTTTTTCTCAGTGATGAACATTTTGATGAATTGTGTGATTTAAATGATTCAGAAATCCCCTGATGTTAGTACTATACTGTGTAAATACAGACTGTAGTGTTATCAATTGTATGTCCACAGGTAGAGCATAAATGACTACAGAATTAGAGAAAGGTACAAGGGTTGTTTGGACTCAGTTCAGTTCAGTCACGCGGTCGTGTCCGACTCTTTGCGACCCCCTGAATCCCAGCACGCCAGGCCTCCCAGTCCATCACCAACTCCAGGAGTTCACTCAAACTCATGTCCGTCAAGTCGGTGATGCCATCCAGCCATCTCATCCTCTGTTGTCCCCTTCTCCTCCTGCCCCCAATCCCTCCCAGCATCAGGGTTTTTTCCAATGAGTCAACTCTTCACATGAGGTGGCCAAAGTACTGGAGTTTCAGCTTTAGCATCAGTCCTTCCAATGAACACCCAGGACTGATCTCCTTCAGAATGGACTGGTTGGACCTCCTTGCAGTCCAAGGGACTCTCAAAAGTCTTCTCAAACTCCACAGTTCAAAGGCATCTATTCTTCGGCGCTCAGCTTTCTTCACAGTCCAACTCTCACATCCATACGTGACCACTGGAAAAACCATAGCCTTGACTAGATGGACCTTTGTTGGCAAAGTAATGTCTCTGCTTTTGAATATGCTATCTAAGTTGGTCATAACTTTCCTTCCAAGGAGTAAGCGTCTTTTAATTTCATGGCTGCAATCACCATCTGCAGTGATTTTGGAGCCCCCAAAAATAAAGTCTGACACTGTTTCCACTCTTTCCCCATCTATTTCCCATGAAGTGATGGGACCAGATGCCATGATCTTAGTTTACTGAATGTTGAGCTTTAAGCCAACTTTTTGACTCTCCTCTTTCACTTTCATCAAGAGGCTTTTTAGTTCCTCTTCACTTTGTGCCATCAGATCAGATCAGTCGCTCAGTCGTGTCCGACTCTTTGCGACCCCATGAATCGCAGCACGCCAGGCCTCCCTGTCCATCACCAACTCCAGGAGTTCACTCAGACTCATGTCCATCTGGTGTTATTTACATATCTGAGGTTATTGATATTTCTCCCGGATTCCAGCTTGTGCTTCTTCCAGCCTAGCGTGTTCTCATGATGTATTCTGCATATAAGTTAAATAAGCAGGGTGACTATATACAGCCTTGGCGTACTCCTTTTCCTATTTGGAACCAGTCTGTTGTTCCATGTCCAGTTCTAACAGTTGCTTCCTGACCTGCTTCCAGGTTTCTCAAGAGGCAGGTCAGGTGGTCTGGTATTCCCATCTCTTTCAGAATTTTCCACAGTTTATTGTGATCCACACAGTCAAAGGCTTTGGCATAGTCAATAAAGCAGAAATAGATGTTTTTCTGGAACTCTCTTGCTTTTTCCATGTTCCAGCTGATGTTGGCAATTTGATCTCTGGTTCCTCTGCCTTTTCTAAATTGGGACTAGGTGTCCATTAAATTGAAAGGGATCACTCTGTAAGTCACCCCACCTACTGCCAGTATCCTTAATTAAGGGGAAAAGGCAGGGGCAAGAGGGAATAGCTTTGAACCATTCTTGGGCTGTCTTAAGTCCAACCACATTGCTTTTCAAGGCAACAGTGCTTTCTAGAATACTCACTGGTGGTTTTATTCTAATTCCCTTTTCATATTTTGCATTCAGATTCTAGCTAAGTGAGAACCCTTGGGCTCTTCATAGAATTGTGACCTTGTCCTGGTTAGTGATGCTAATCATAGAAGAGGTATGAATGAATTTTCAAATAGGTTAAAGAATGATCTGAGAATTAACCAAATTGTATCACAGCCCTGACATAAATTTATTAAAATCCTAGTATGATAACCCTTTGGGCAAAACTTTCTCCTCCTTTCAGTTACTGCCTTATAAAATACCTATTCTTTTCTGAGCTTAAGAAATGTAGTAGCCTCAGAGAAATTCCGAATAATTCTACTAATATTGAACATAATGGCTAAGACAAAGTTCATTCCAGAACTCTAAAAAGCTCATCTTGCCAGACAGACACCAGATGTATATAGTTTTGTATTAAACAGAATTCCTCCTGCTAGCAGGGCTTCTCAGGTGGCACTGGTGGTAAAGAACCTGACTGCCAATGCAGCAGACTTGCAAGAGGTGGATTCGATCCCTGGGTCAGGAAGATCCCCTGGAGAAAGAAATGGCAACCTGCTCCAGTATTCTTGCCTGGGAAATCCCATGGACAGAGGAACCTGGTGGGCTACAGTCTTTGGGGCTGCAAAGAGTTGGACAAGACTGAACACACACACACACACACACACACACACACACACACACTAGCCTTCTAGCATACTGGTTATTAAAAACTGAAATATACTGTGATCTGTTTATATTGGATCTTTATCAGAGCACACACCTTAGTCAATGTCAGAATGTTGCTGTTGTTTAGTCACTACTGCTACTGCTAAGTCACTTCAGTCATATTCAACTCTGTGTGACCCCATGGACAGCAGCCTACCAGGCTCCCCCGTCCCTGGGATTCTCCAGGCAAGAACACTGGAGTGGGTTGCCATTTCCTTCTCCAATGCATGAAAGTGAAAAGTGAAAGTCAAGTCACTCAGTCATGTCTGACTCTCAGCGACCCCATGGACTGCAGCCTACCAGGCTCCTCCGTCCATGGGATTTTCCAGGCAAGAGTACTGGAGTGGGGTGCCATTGCCTTCTCTGTGTTTAGTCACTAGGTCATGTCTGACTTTTTTGCAACCCCAGGAACTACAGCCCACCAGGCTCTTCTGTCCATGGGATTTCCCAGGCAAAAATACTGGAGTGGGTTGTCATTTCCTTCTACCAAGGGATCTTCCTTACCCAGGGATCGAACCCATGTCTCCTGCATTGGCAGGTGGGTTCTTTACCACTGAGCCACCTGAAGCCCCAATGTCAGAAGAGTGAAAGAAAAACCTAATATTGTGTTGAGGCCTACCACTAGGAGACTAAGAGTTTGAACAGCTTCCTAGTGACATTTTCCATGTCAAGGTTTAAAAAAGAAGAGAACAAAGGTCACTTTGACAACTTACTTGATTGAATTACTTGGCTGAACCCACAGTATATGAACATATTGATGAATATGTTTCCATGATAGACAAAAATGATAATCCTCGGGTTTGTTTTGAAAAATGTGGGTTTCCATCTTATTTCAGCTCCTAACCAAAGAATCAGCCTATTTCTCAAGGAAATTTGTCTCTTGACATTTCTGCCTTCAATGCATCAAGCTTCTACTCATATATATTTGTGTCTGGCCTTTTAACAGCTATGCCATCTAGCAATCAAGTATCTGATTTGATTTTCTTCAAATATCTAATCTCAGGTACTGTATCCTCACAGCAGGCAATTTTTATGTAAAATACTGGTAGCAAAGCTAATGGATCTGATGACAGTTTTAAAACCTTTCTACATTAATGACCTTTCTATTGTATTTGTGTCATGTCTTCTATATGCTGTGATGAATGGAACACTGCCATTATAATGTCCTAAGTAACCACTCTGAATGGGACACCATCTATTCTTCAAAATTGTGATTACCTAATGCAATATATTGTTACAATTTATGACTTCCAGGGAGAAAAATATTCCTTTAACTTAGATGAGTATTTAGTTATAAATGTGTGATTATGTGGTACTTTGTGATCTGAATATATTGAGAAAATGTAGACCTGTGAGAACTGGTCCTGTTTTGTTATTAGAGCTCCATGTATTGATTCTGTCGTGAAGTCTTCAAATTCCTCTTTTGGGAGAAAATATGGGACAGGTGATGTAAGGGATATTAGTGTGTTGTCAAATATGCAGAACCAAATTTAGCAATACAAAGTAAAACAAGCAAGCTTCATTGAGTTATATGTGTCATAAAATAAATTGCAAGCACTTAAATTGTATAATTTGATCAGTATTGATCTATGTGTACACCCATGAAACCATTACCACAAAAGAAGGAATATATCCATCACCCCCAAAAGTTTACCTGTGTCCCTTTGTAAATCCTCAGTTCTACTCTCTTCTGTCAACCTCCAACCCATACCCAGGTGACTACTGATGTTCTTTCTGTCAGTGTTGATTAGCTTTTCATTTATAGAGCTTTAAATACACAAGATCATACAGAATACAATATTTTTTGACTGACTTCTTTCATGGAACATAATTACTTTTAAAATCCAGATATGTTCTTGTGTTTCTATCAATAATTTTTTCTTTTTACTGCTGAGTAGTATTCCACAGTACAGAGACCAAAATTTGTTTTCCTATTCATGTATTGATGAGCATTTGTTTGAGTTGTTTCCGTATCTGATTGATACAAATAAAGCCTCCTAATCCTAGAAAACACTGATAAAAGAAGTACAGTTTCTGCTGTGTATGCCTTGAGATGAGAGAGATATAGTCTGTGTTCTGGAATTGAAGATGAGAATTAAGATGTCACTTCTCTCCAGTTTGATCTATATATTTATCTCAATCTCAATGAAAATTTCAGCAAGCATTTTTATAGATATTGACAAGAAGATTCTGAAATTTATATGGAAAGGCAAAGCAACTAGAATAAATAAAATGATTCTGCATAAAAGTATGAGGTTAGAGCATTCAAACTACCTAATTTCAAGATTATTCATAAACTGTGGCAACTAAAAAAGTATGGGGTTGTTGGAAGGATGTAATGCATAGAAAATGGAACAGATTACAGAGGCCAGAAATCGGCCCACACATATATGATCAGTTTATTTTTTATAAAATTGCATAGGCCAGTTAATGGACAAATGGTTGTCTTTGAACAAAGTGTTAGAACCACTGGATATCTCCATACTTAAAAAAAAAAAAAAAAAAGATGGGAGAAAGAAAAGAGAAACCTCAACACGTATTAACACATGTTTCACACTTTAAATGAGAACTGACTTGAAATGACCCACACCAGTCTTCTTGCCTGGAGAATCCTATGGACAGAGAAGTCTGGTGGGCTACAGTCCATGGGGTCACAAAGAGTGGGATCTCCCCCTCCCCTCCCCTTCCCCTGTTGCTCCTCCCACAGATGATAGCTTCTCCAGGTGCAAGCTGCACCTGTGGAGCTCCCTGTGAGCGACTGAGCACACCAACTGTAGGTTAGTAAAGCTCTGTGGTTTAAGAAATGCCTGCAATGAAGGAGATGTGGTTTTGATCCCTGAGTTGGGAAAATCCCCTGGAGGAAGGCATGGCAACCCACTCCAGTATTCTTGCTGGGAGAATTGCATGGACAGAGGAGCCTGGCAGGCTACCATCCATAGGGTTGCAAAGAATCAGATGTTACTGAAGTGTCTTAGCATGAGCAATTATGTATATACTTTGCTCATGCATCTATTTCCTTAGTGAAGACATACTTTGAATTTATTGTTGAAATTCTCAGTGGTTTATTCTCTCTTGCATGTCACTAGAAAGGCTACTTAGCAGTGTACCAAAAGGCATTTTAAATGAAATGCACGTTTGTCTTAACCAGTTTTTGAATATGAGTTATCTTAGAAGAAAATCGTGGTGAGGTATTTCTAATTAAGTTGGCCTGATCCATGTCACTTTTCCAAGTCTCTCTCTAAAGAAACTTGTTGCCTTCCTTCTTAATGCATTAGAATTTTGCAAAGAATGATTTTAAGTAATGTGTTTTTGAAGAGCAATTTAGAATACCTCCTAAAGTTTAAGATGAGCAAGCTCTATGATATATTGTATGTGTTTAGTCGCTAAGTCGTGTCAGACTCTTTCGTGACCCCATGGACTATAGCCTGCCAGGATCCACTGTCCATGAAATTTCCCAGGCAGGAATACTGAAGTGGACTGACATTTCCTTCTCCAGCGAATCTTTCCAATCCAGAGATCCCCAGGGATGGAACCTGTGGCTCTTGCCTCTTCTCCTGCATTGCAGGCAGATTCTTTACCACTAAGCCACTGGGGAAGCCCCTATGATATAATAATTTCTCTTATTTTCTATCCTAGAAAAAATTTTGCACACATATACATATAGTAGGATTTCTTTATACAGCAACATTTTAACAGGAAAAATTGCAAACAACTTGACTTTTTAATAACACAAGATATATTTAATCAACCAACTATTACACTGAAATCAAAGTGATCTAACTAGCTCTACTGGGTTTTTCTCTGGGTGAGCCTGCCTTGGTGTGGGACCTCTTGGAGGCCGTGTTCTGGGCAGAGCTCAGGAACAAACCACGCCCACCCAAGGCCTCCCCTGCGCTTCCGCTCTTCCCCTTGCTCCTCACCTGATTGATAGCGTCTCCAGGTGCAACCGGCACTTGCGCTCTCTCGACGCAGCTATGACCGCTTCCCTGTGAAGGCCGTGTGAGCGTCCCGCCGCCACGACGACTTGGTCTTGGCACCCGAAGTCCTGTGGTCCTTGGTCGGTGTCTACAAGTGCGAATCCCTATCTTCTGAGCTCTGAGTCAGGTATGTGGGGCACGCAGGATGGGGAATGGGAGGAGACGAGGTTTTCCACCACGCGCATTTGCCCTGGCAATATGTCTGGAGCCTCCCCACAATTCCTAGTCTGGATCCGTGAGTTCTGAGCTCTCAGATGTCTTCTCATCAAGTTGTCCCCTCAGGTTGTCTCGTCAGGCTGACTGTTCAGGTTGCCTCCGGTAACCTAGCCAGACTCAGACGAGGTTTCTTGGCTTTTTGTTTTTTCCAAATCTATACAAATAAAACTCAAAAACCTAATACAGAGTGAAAAAAAGTTTTTAAAAAAGAGAAATGCCCTTTATGTAAATAGCCGCCCCACATGTATTGTTTCAAGATGCCTACATATTTAATAGAACTATATAAACACGAATTAAAATCATATTTCCTGGCTTTAGGATAGTAGTCCCCTTTTAGAAGAGAAGAAGATAAATAGATCTGGGGTGGGTTTAGCTGTATCTGTACATTTTTATTTCTGTAAATAAAGAGTATAATCTGAAACAAATACAGTGAATTATAAGTGTGGCTTAAATATGAATAGTACTTACAAGGATTTTTGTTACATAATTTGTTATATGATAAATAGTACTCTGTGCTTTAAAATGAAAGGTATGTTAAATAACCTGTAACTTACATATCAATTTATTTGCAAGTCCAGTTGGAAGTTTCCAGAAACCTTTGTATTCCACTTATTTTGAGAGCACAACCCTAAGTGGTCTTACAGTACATTAATTCAGTTTTTAAAATTCATTCATTCATTTTTGGCCATCCTGGGGCTTCATTGCTGTGTGCAGGCTTTCTCTAGTTGTGCCAAATGGGCGCTACTCTTCCTTGGGGTGAGTGGGCTTCTCTTGTTGCAGGACATAAGGTGTGTGACTTTCAGTAGTTGTGGGGCAGGAGCTTAGCTGCCCTGAGGCATGTGGGGTCTTCCCAGACCAGGGGTACAACCCATGTCCCCACATTGGTAGGTGGATTCTTAACCACTGGACCATGAGGGAAGTCCACACTTTTTTTATTGTCGTAAAATACATGTACAATTTTATCTTAAGCATTTTTTAAGTGTGCAATTCAGTGGCATTAGGTAAAATTCACATTTTTGTGCAGCCTTTATCACTATCCTTTCCAGAACTCTTTTCCACTTTTCCTCTTACAATACTGAAACTGTGCCATTAAACAATAACTCCCCATCCCATTTCCCTGAGCAACTATTAATAGTATTTCATTTTCTATCTGTATGATTTTGACCTCATATAAATGGACTTACATAGTATTTGTCTTTTTGTAACTGGCATATTTTACTTAGTATACGCCCTCAGTGTTTGTTCATATTGTAGCATATTGCAGAATTTCTTTCCATTTCCTTCCTTCTTTTACTGCATTTGCTTATCTGTTCATCCACCAATGGAGACTTCAGTTGCTTCCACTTTGTAGCTATTGTGAGCAATGTTGCTATGACCATGGATGTACAAATATCTCTTTGAGATTCTGCTTCAAATACTTTTCAGTATACCTCCAGAAGTGAAATTGTTTGGATCATTTTTATGATAATTTTTATTTTTTTGAGGAAGCATCATACTGTTTTCCTTAATGGTTATATCATTTTGCATTCTCATTAATAGTGCACAAGTTTTTACAGTTTCTCCACGTCCTCACCAATGTTTATATTTTCTGTGTTTGTTTTGATAGCAACCATCCTACTAGGTGTGCGATAGTACTTCATTGTATTGAATAGTTTTGCTTTGCATATTCCTAATGATTGATGATGTTGAGCATCTTTTTATGTGTTTGTTGGCAATTTGTATATCTTCTTTGGAGAAATGACTGTTCAAGTTCTTTGCCTATGTTTGAATTGGGTTGTTTTGTGTTTGTTTTTGAGTGTTAGGAGTTATCTATATATTTTAAATATTAATTCCTTATAAGAAATGTAATTTGCAAATATTTTCTCCCATTCTATAGGTTGTCTTTGTACTCTGTGGATAGTGTCTTTGGATATACAATTTTTTTTAAAACATCATGAATATGTTTATTTTTCCTCTCGTTATCTGTGCCTTTGGTGTCATACCCAAGACATTGTTGCTAATCTGACATTGTAAAGCTTGGATCATGGATCTGTTTTGACGTAGTTTTTGTATACGGTCTTAGGTTAAAATGCAACTTTTTTTTTGCATGTGAATATCCAGTATTCCTGCAACCATTTGTTGGAAAAACTGTCTTTTTTCTTAATGGTTTTAGCATCCTTACTGAAAATCATTTGAATATATTGACCAGTACTATACTCTTCTGATTACTGTAGTTTTGTTTTTGCACTTAGCTTTAAAATCAGGAAATGTAAGTCCTCTAGCTTTCTTGATCTATTTTAGGATTCTTTTAGCTATTCAGTGTCCCTTGAGATTTCCCATGACTTTTAGCAGGGGTTTTCCATTTCTGCAAAAAACTCACTGGGACTTTGATAGGTTTTGTATTAAATCTGTAAATCGTTTCAGGTAATATTATCATTTTAAGAATGTTAAATAATATTAAGTCTTTTAATCCACTAACATGAGCTTTATTTCTATTTTTAAAAATATCTTTAATTTCTTTCACCTGTTTAATAGTTTTCTTTGTATGCTTTTCAATTCCATGGTTAAATTGATTCCTAAGTATTTTAATCTTTTTGATACCATTTAATGGAATCATTTTCCTAATTTATTTTTAGTTGTGTTCATTATTACTGTATAAAAATGGAACTGAGTTTTGGGTGTTCACTTTCTATCCAGTTACTTTGCTGAATGTATTAGTTCTAACAGGGTTTTTTTGTTAACCTTTCTTTTTAATATTTGAAGTTTTATATATATAAGATCATAGCATCTGTTAACAGGGATCATTGGACTTCTTCCTTCCTATCTGGACGCTTTTAATTTGTTTTTCTTGCCTTATTGTTCTGACCGAGTGTCTCAGTATTGTGTTGAATAGAAGTGGGAAAATCAGGTTAACTGCTCCGCTCATGACTTTGTAGGAAAAGCTTTCAGTTTTTTATAATGAGTATGATATTTTCTGTGAGTTTTTCATATATTGGTTTTGTTATGTTGAGGTAGTTTTCCTCTATTCTTAATTTTTTGAGTGTTTAATTGTGAAAATGTGTTGAGTTTTGTCAGATGATTTTTATTTTTATTTTGGCATATATTTAGTTGATTGTGTTGATTTAGTCCTCTGTGCTGTTAATATGGTCTTTTTCATCAACTGGTTTTTATATGTTAACCATCTTTGCATTCCAGAAATAAGTCACACTTGGTCATAGTGTATAATCTTTTAATATGTGATCAAATTCCATTTGCTAGTACTTTATGAAGGTTTCTGCCTCACAATATTCTTTTTTTTTCTTTTTTTTAAATTTTATTTTATTTTTAAACTTTACAATATTGTATTAGTTTTGCCAAATATCACAATATTCTTAAGGGATATCAATCTGTAGTTTTTCCCCAGTGTCTTTGTCTGACTTTGCTATCAAGGTAATGCTGGCCTCACAGAACTAGTTGGGAAGTTTTCTCTTCAGTTTTTGGATAAGTTTGAGAAAGAATTTTAGTTCTTTGAATGTTTGGTACATATCTCCTTTCTAATTATAGGCCTATTCAGATAGTCTATATCTGGTTAGTCTCAGGTTTTCTGGTTTAGTCTTGATAGGTTTTGTGTTTCTAGGATTTTCATCTAGATTATATAACTTGTACTTGTATAATTGCTCTTAATACTTTTGTATAGTCCTTTTTATTTCTATAGAATTGTTAGTAATTATTTTGGGTTTCTGGATTCAATCCCAATGTTCGTGTGGGGATTTCCCACATAACATCAAGCAATTCTCAGCTGTCAGCAGGTTATCACCCATGTTTCTGCTCCATTTGCTATAGATTGGAGGTTCCAAAAACAGCTTTCTTGAACTTAAGATACCAGTGACAAGTCCAGGTTGTTGCCTGTATTTCTGAATGACTGAGTATAATTCAGAAGTTCCCATGACTTCCTCTGTAGTTTTGACTAATTTGCTAGTGCATGTGTGTGTGTTCAGTTGTGACACCATGGACTGTGTCCCACCAGGCTCCTCTGCACATGGGATTTTTTAGGCAAGAATATTGGAGCAGGTAGCAGGTAGCATTTCCTCCTCCAGGGGGTCTTCCCCACCCAGGGATTGAACCCTTGTCTCCTGCATCTCCTGCACTGGCAGGTGATTCTTTACCACTGAGCCACCTGGGAAGCCCTCAATTTGCTAGAGTAGCTCACAGAACTCAGAAAAACGTTTTACTTACTAGATCACTGGTTTATTATAAAAGGATATAACTTGGGAGTAGCCAGATAGAAGAGGTGTCTGGTGCAAGGTATGGGGGTAGTGTGTGGCACTTTCGTGCCCTCTCTAGCTGCAACGCTGTCCCCTAAATTGCCAGGTATTTGCCGACCTGGAATTTCTCCAATTCCCATTATTTTGGGTTTTTATGGAGGCTTCGTTACATAGGCAGGATTGATTATGTTGTTGGCCATTGGTGATTGATTAATCTCCAGTCCTTCTCCTCTCCTTTTCCTAGAAGTTGGGAATGGGACTGACTAAAAGTTGGGAGTGAGAAGTTGGCTCCGCTGACAACCAACCAATCCTGTTCCCAAAGTAACCTCATTAACATAACAAAAGACACATTTATTGCAAGAAATCTCAAGGATTTTAGGAATTCTGTGTCAGAAAGTGGGCCAAAGATCAAATATATATTTCTTATAGATCTTAATACCACAATAATGTCCTCCCTTTCATTTCTGGTTTTAATATTTTGAGTCTTTTTTCCTCTTAGTTCATCTAGCTAAAGGTTTGCTAATTTTGTTAATCTTTTCTGAGAACCAACTTTTGGTTTTGTTGATTTTTCTATTCTCCATATTGTTTATCTCTGTACTAACCTTAAATCTTTATTATATCTTTTCTTTCCGTAGCTTTGGGTTTAGTTTGTTATTCTTTTTCTAGTTCTTTAAGTTATAAAGTTAAGTTGCTGATTTGAGATCTTGTTTCTTTTTATAGCATTTATACCTATAAATTTCCCCCTTAGCACTCCTTTTGGAGAAGGCAATGGCAACCCACTCCAGTACTCTTGCCTGGAGAATCCCAGGCATGGCGGAGCCTGGTGGGCTGCCGTCTATGGGGTCGCACAGAGTCGGACACCACTGAAGCGACTTAGCAGCAGCAGCACTCCTTTCACTGTGTCCCATCAATTTGATATATTGTATTTTTGTTTTCATTGGTCTATCAGATCAGTCGCTCAATCATGTCCGACTCTTTGCGACCCCATGAATCGCAGCACACCAGGCCTCCCTGTCCATCACCAACTCCAGGAGTTCACTCAGACTCACATCCATCGAGTCAGTGATGCCATCCAGCCATCTCATCCTCTGGCGTCCCCTTCTCCTCTTGCCCCCAATCCCTCCCAGCATCAGAGTCTTTTCCAATGAGTCAACTCTTCGCATGAGGTGGCCAAAGTAATGGAGTTTCAGTTTTAGCATCATTCCTTCCAAAGAAATCCCAGGGCTGATCTCCTTCAGAATGGACTAGTTGGATCTCCTCACAGTCCAAGGGACTCTCAAGAGTCTTCTCAAACACCATAGTTTAAAAGCATCAATTCTTCGGCGCTCAGCCTTCTTCACAGTCCAACTCTCACATCCATACATGACCACTGGAAAAACCATAGCCTTGACTAGACGAAACTTTGTTGGCAAAGTAATGTCTCTGCTTTTCAATATGCTATCTAGGTTGGTCATAACTTTCTTTCCAAGAAGTAAGCGTCTTTTAATTTCATGGCTGAAGTCACCATCTGCAGTGATTTTGGAGCCCCAAAAAATAAAGTCCGACACTATTTCCACTGTTTCCCCATCTATTTCCCATGAAGTGATGGGACCAGATGCCATGATCTTCGTTTTCTGAATGTTGAGCTTTACACCAACTTTTTCACTCTCCACTTTCACTTTCATCAAGAGGCTTTTTCTAGTTCCTCTTCACTTTCTGCCATAAGGGTGGTGTCATCTGCATATCTGAGGTTATTGATATTTCTCCCAGCAATCTTGATTCCTGCTTGTGTTTCTTCCAGTCCAGTGTTTCTCATGATGTACTCTGCATATAAGTTAAATAAACAGGGTGACAATATACAGCCTTGACGAACTCCTTTTCCTATTTGGAACCAGTCTGTTGTTCCATGTCCAGTTCTAACTGTTGCTTCCTGACCTGCATACAGATTTCTCAAGAGGCAGATCAGGTGGTCTGGTATTCCCATCTCTTGAAGAATTTTCCACAGTTTATTGTGATCCACACAGTCAAAGGCTTTGGCATAGTCAATAAAGCAGAAATAGATGTTTTTCTGGAACTCTCTTGCTTTTTCCATGATCCAGCGGATGTTGGCAATTTGGTGTCTGGTTCCTCTGCCTTTTCTAAAACCAGCTTGAACATCAGGAAGTTCATGGTTCACATATTGCTGAAGCCTGGCTTGGAGAATTTTGAGCATTACTTTACTAGCGTGTGAGATGAGTGCAATTGTGCGGTAGTTTGAGCATTCTTTGGCATTGCCTTTCTTTGGGATTGGAATGAAAACTGACCTTTTCCAGTCCTGTGGCCACTGCTGAGTTTTCCAAATTTGCTATAAGTATTTTCTAATTTATTTTTTGAATTCTTTGATTAATTGATTTTTTTAAAAATTTCTACTGATTTGTGAATTCTGCAATTTTCTCTCTTATTGGTTTCTAACTTCATATCATTGTGTTGGAGACTTTATTTGTGTCCTAACATTGTCTTGTATGGAAAAATGACCCATGTGCACTTGAGAAGAATATATATTTGGTTGTTATTTGGTAAAGAATTCTGCATATACCTGTTCTACTTGGTTTATTGTGTTGTTCAAGTCCTCTATTATCTTTTGTCTGTTTATTTTATCTATTATTGCAATAGAGGTATTGAAATCTCCAATTCCTCTTGTAGAACTGTGTATTTCTCTGTTCAGTTCTGCTAAAACTTCTTCTTTGCCTCCAAAACCTCACAGTTGTGAAATACTACTGGAAATTTGTGTAAAAAGTTGCCAATTTTTAATGCTTTTTTAAAGCTGTATTTTCATAGTTTGGTTAAATTTGATGGCTTCTGTATTAATTCATTGGTGTTAAATTATATATAAAGCTTCACTTTTTGTGTGTATATATAGTATATAGTAATAATTATTTTGGTAATTATCTAAATTTTTAATCAATTAAGCTAGATTGATTTAATTTTATTTAAGTATATATAACAATCATTTTTATTTTTAACAAATTAATAAAATAAGAGTTTAAAAAATAAAAGTAGAAGAAATAGAAAATACCTCATTTTAAAGTTCATGTTTTCAATCTTTACTTTACAATTTGTTAGCTTCCAGACAATAGACATTCTTGTTGAGCAAAGAAGTAATAACAATTTCATATATGTATATATATATTTTTTTAATCAATGTTCGAAAATTTTGTCATCTTTCCATGACCCTTACAGCTCTGCCAATTACTCTGTAGAAGCTTGCAAACAGGAAATACAGCAATCTCTAGTGTCAATCATGAAAATTAGGATTCAGCTCCATGAGCAGCTCGTGTAAGAACCTGTAGACCAGGAGACACAGCAGTGAGATAGGATACAAAAATTATTATTCCATTTTAATTATCCTAAGGAGACTAGAGGTATAAGAGAATAGTCCACTTGACTAATGCAGAGATGGGATGGGGAGAACCTAGTATAATCTTCCTAAAGCTGAGCAGAAATCTCCAACATGATCTGGAAGGCCCTAGGTAGCTCTGTTTAAAAGTAAAGCATTGTTCAGTCTATCAGCAAATTTTAAAGTATGATCTAAGAGTTATCCCACTGAAGATCAAATTGTGGATTTGAGGACTTTATCCTCCTGTATCTCCTGAATTAGTATCTATGATATTGAGTTTTGATAATTTGCATTTCTAACTAGATAGCCAGTAGATTATTTTTTAAATAGTACTTTATGGAGACATAACTGTATATAGTAAATTATGTGTGGTGACCACCCAGAACAAGATGTAGAACAATTTTATTGTTATCCCAGAAAGTTCATCTTGGTCTTTTTCAGTCAATTCTCAGTACTCCAACTGTGTTAAGCACAATTCTGACTTTTCTCAACATACATTGGTTATATCTGTTCTTGAGCCTTAGCAACATGGAACCTACCATAGATAATTGTTTCTGTTTTCCTTCTCTCAGCATACTATTTTTGAAGCAAAGTAATTTTTAGGTACACTAGAAGTTGAAAACCGAAGTTCTCTGGAACAGAAATTATCATAAGGAAGCCTGTTTTTGGAGCTCCTCTGTGATGGGATGGACTCTTTTCAAGCTATTCCATTTTAAGGCTGTATTGTACCTGAGACAAAATCCATTACATAGTTGCCAAATAGTCTGTTGAGTTCCTCCTGCATTCATGATTTCACACACAGAGGCCAAATCAGCTGAAGAAATCAACCAGTGATTTTTATAATCCTGCTTTTCACATTTCTAAAGTTATGCTTGTCTCCATCTTGAAATTCTTCAAGAAGTTTAATAATAGTACAATGACAGCTTGTCAAAATTTTAGTAATATTTGGCTTTAAATAAAATAATCACAAGTGGCTGAATAACTCAGCATTCACCATTTCTTAGAGTCCTCTCAGCTTGATTTCTACAAGATTTCACTCAAGAATTCTAAGTAGTTTCTCAGAATGGGAAGTATAACATAGCAGGAAAACAAAGTTACAATTATCAGAGAAGTGTGAAAATTACAATGGAAAACACCTATTAGACCACCTAGGCTTCAGCCCTGCAGAGGAGATTTTGGTTATTGTGGTAGGTTGCCAGGGGTTTTGCTGAATTTAGTGATTTGAGCAATTTGGTTTCTGCTACTCTTTTGGCTAAGTTTTCTGTAATTTATTAATTGTTGCAGGATCAAAGTTTTACTGGGTATGTAACTTAATTTTTGCTTCTAAGTTGTAAAAATATCCTGTGTTTCTCCTCTATTCTCACACTACTACCTACTTCACTTCTGACGTCAGATATGTGGCTTTTTACACACATCAAGCAGTTCTCCAACACCAGGTGGATGTCCCATAATTCAGTTCAGTTCTGACACTATCTGCCTCAATATATCAATAGCTTCATATCTCGCAAGTAAATCTGTCCCACAAGACTTCCCCCACTCAGATGCCAATCATAAATTCAGGTTGTCACTGTACTTCTGTCAGGCTGTATACACCAAGATTCCTATAATCCCTTCCTTGAGTTTTATTATTTGTTAGAATGGCTCACAGAACTCAAGGGAAACTTACTTATGTTAACTGGTTTATTATAAAAGATATAATTAGTGATATAGATAAATAGCCAGATGAAGAGATCTGAGTACACTAACATCTGTCTCCCTATAGTTGGAGTGTGCCACCCTCCCAGCACCTGGATGTATTCATCAACTCAGAAGCTCTCCCAGCTCTGTATTTTTTTTTTTTTTTAATGGAGGCTTCATTACATAGACTTCCCTGTGGCTCAGCTGGTAAAGAATACCCCTGCAATGCAGAAGACCTGGGTTCAATCCCTGGTTTGGGAAGATCCCCTGGAGAAGGGAAAGGCTACCCACTCCAGTATTCTTGCCTAGAGAATTCCATGGACTGTATTGTCCATGGGATCTCAAAGAGTTGGACATGACTGAGTGACTTTCACTTCACTTCACTTTACTTCATCACACAGACATGATCAATGATTAACTCAGTCTCCAGTCCCTCTCCCCTTCCCAGAGTATAAAAGGTGAGGCCATGAGTTTCCAGCTTCTAATCATGGCTTGGTCTCTAGTGGTTAGCCCCCAACATGAAGTTATTGATGGGCCCACCAAGAGTTGTCTCATTAGAACTAAAGACACTATTGTCATCCAGTGAATTCCAAGGAATTTGAGAGCTTCAGAAACCAAGGTCAAAGAGACAAAATATTAGAAAAAGAAAGATATTTCTGCTTCTCTTAGCTGTGGTTTTTCCAGTAATCATGAATGGATCTGAGAGTTGTACCATAAAGAAGACTGAGTACTGAAGAATCAATGCTTTTGAATTATGGTGCTAGAGAAGACTCTTGAGAGTCATTTGTACTGCAAGGAGATCAAACCAGTGAGTCCTAAAGAAAATCAACCCTGAATGTTCATTGGAAGGACTGACGCTAAAACTGAAGCTCTAATACTTTGGCCACCTGCTGCAAAGAACTGACT
Source organism: Bos mutus (assembly GCF_027580195.1). Taxonomy (NCBI): domain Eukaryota; kingdom Metazoa; phylum Chordata; class Mammalia; order Artiodactyla; family Bovidae; genus Bos; species Bos mutus. The sequence continues at coordinate 45,414,648 of NC_091626.1, read as the reverse complement.
CATTGGAAAAGACCCTGATGCTGGGAAAGATTGAAGGCAAAAGGAGAAGGGGGCAGCAGAGGACGAGATGATTAGATAGCATCACTGATTCAGTGGACATGGCTTTGAGCAAATTCTGTGAGATAGTGGAAGACAGGGGTGCCTGGTGTGCTGCAGTCCATGAGGTCACAAATAGTTGGACACAATTTAGTGACTGAACAGCAACAATGAAACTTGTCTTAGGCCATCATAAAGGATTTAGGAGCAACATGCCAGATATAGGGGGCAGAGACCAGATTATATATTTTTCATTATTTCACACCTTCTCATAAATTTCCTTCTCCATACTAAAATACTAAATACTACATAAAATACTAAATACTACATACTAAAATGATGTCAACTTGCTTTTCATTAAATAATCATCTCTTGGCCTCTGATGTCTGGACTTGATGACGGAAGTTGGAAGTGATCTGTCTCACTTCCCTATTGCTATTTTACTAGCACACCTCTTTGAGTGGGTGGGGGAAAGCATGTAAGATTAAATTAGAAGAAGAAAAATCTAGACAATGGGTGATGTCTGCATAGCTAATGGACAGCAAGGGAATACTCATTACAAGCACTAGTGAGAGAGGGCCATTAAAGATAGTATTAGCTAAAATTGACCCTATCAGGAAAATATACTGGGGTGATTTGGAATCTTAAATATTCCCTTTTTCACTTGCATCATTAGCACAAACAGCCTTTTTTTTTTTAATAATCTTACCATAAATTTATATTTTATTCTATTTAGTTTCTTTCTTAAATTAGCTATCAGTGTTTTCAGAAGAAAGATATATAAACTATCATTCAATTTATAGATTTGTAAATTGTTCTCAACCTAAAGCAAATATTTATCCACACTGGATCCTTAACACTATCATGTTCTAAACATATTTCACCAAGAGATATATCAACTTGTATATCTGGGACTTTCAAAATGGTCAGTAAGAGGCTCACAGATTACCATCACAGTTCTACAGGATGCAGTGGTTTCTGCTCTCATTTATTGTAGGAATGAAAGCCACTATAACTCTGGGTCACTTGAATGTCCTAGTAGCCCCATTACCTTCTGCTTCAAAGAAGAATATCTCATTGAAATTGTTACTAATTCTAAGCTGAGGTCTTTTCCATCTCTTTGACCTTTGATGCTTTCCCATTGATTCAGCATGAATTCTGTTTCATAGAGATGGAGATAAAATGCACATTTTCACTCTGTGTTCCATTTTGTACATTTCAGAGAAATGGACATTTTATAACTTTGAAGTCTGTGCTAAAAGATTAGGTATCAAAAAAAAAAGGAGAAATATTTGATTTCCAGAAATCTTAAAATGGGTAAACCCTCCAAAGTGATCTATAAAAACAGAACATTTGAATTAGGAACAAAAAATATGTGGGTCAGAATTGTGGCTTTGCTCTCTGAACCTCATTTTCTTCTTCTGTGAACTGGAAATAGTAATACTTTTCCACCTGTTGCAGAGGTTTTGGCTCTTTGTGTGTGTGTGTGTGTGTGTGTGTGTGTGTAAGAAGATCAAAGGAGGTAATCTATGTGTACTAAGATTATGTGTACACCTTGTGTACTAAGAAGTACTGTGGAAATGCTACCTGTTGCTTTTACTGCTCCTGGTGCTGGTGCTGATGGTGATAGCAAGCATTCTGCCAAACTGAAAGTCAGACAGATTGGAATTCAAATCCAAGTCGCTTTTGTACTTACTGCATGTCATATTTTTATATCATAGTTTCCTCATCTATAAAATAGCATTAAAAATTAGTATCTATAACCAACTCACAGAAGTGTAACTATTTAAATAATATATAAAGCATATAGTTCTTAATAAATGATAAAGAGATAAGAGATAAATATTACTTTTCTAATTCCTTCCTCCACACCATGTACACATATGCACACACACTGTAAAAAATAAATTTGAAACTAGGGCAAGAATTGGTCATTTATAGTCTGTGGCTAAATCTGGCCCACCGTCTATCTTAGTAAACAAAGTTTTATTTGAATAATACCACACTCATTTGCTTACATAGTATCTATAGATGCTTCAGCAATATAATGGCAGATTTGATTAGTTGCAACACAAATTATATGGCCTACAAAGCCTAAAGTATATTTACAGGCCCATATGGCCAATAGGGGTTTCCCAGGTGGAGCTAGTGGTAAAGAATCTGTCTGCCAATGCAGGAGATGCAAGAGATGCTAGTTCCATCTTTGAGTTGGGAAGATCCCCTGGAGGATGAAATGGCAACCCACTCTGGTATTCTTGCCTGGAAAATCCCATGGACAGAGGAGCCTGGCGGGCTGGAGTCCATGGGGCCACAAAGAGTTGAACACAACTGAGTGACTGAGCATGGCCAAGAGAAGAAATTTGCTTATTTCTGGTCTAGAAGAAGGTCTAGATCTAATATTAAAAACATAAGAAGTAAATAGTCCTGTCACCAAGTGGTTACTTAAACTTGGTGGTATAGATGTACTCAAACTTTTTGGTGTCAGGACAACTTTACAATTAAGAAAACTTTTATTTGTGTTGGTTCTGTATATATCATATTTGAAATTAAAAGCAATTTTTAAATTACTTGTATATTAATTCATTTAAAATAACAATAAACTTATTATATACTACAACAAATGACTTCTTTTAACAATGACTATTTTTCCAAAGGAAAAAAAGGTCAGTAAAAAGATTAACATTGCTTTATGTTTTTGCAAATCTCTTCAAAACTTGGGTTAATGGAAGATTCTTGGAATCTTTTTTTTTTTTTCCCTTGGAATCTTATATTGTGTCTGGATTCAATCTGTTCTAATATCACATGTATATAGCCTCTGTGAAATCCCACTGCACAGTTACAGCAGAATGAGAGTGCAAAAGGAAAAGAATTTCCTAGCATTATTAAACTGTGGTGTTGGCGAAGACTCTTAAGAGTCCCTTGGACTGCAAGGAGATCCAACCAGTCTGTCCTAAAGGAAATCAGTCCTGAATGTTCATTGGAAGGACTGATACTGATGCTGAAGCTCCAATACTTTGGCCGTCTGATGTGAAGAACTGACTCATTGGAAAAGACCCTCATGCTGGGAAAGATTGAAGGCAGGAGGAGAAGGAGACAATAGAGGATGAGATAGTTGGATGGCATCACCGATGCGATGCACAGGAGTTTGAGTGGGCTCAGGGAGTTGGCAATGGACAGGGAAGCCTGTTGTGCTGCAGTCCATGAGGTTGCAAAGAGTCAGACATGAATGAGTGACTGAAATGAATTGAGCATTATTATGAAAATAGTTTTGAATTTGGGGGCCCCCAGTTGTCCCAGATTGCACTTTGAGAACCATTTTTATGTGGTTGCATGTATGGGGTTTCCCAGGTGATTCAGTGGTAAAGAATCTGCCTGCCCATGCAGGACATGCAAGAGATGTGGGTTCAATCCCTGGGTCAGGAAGATTCCCCTGGAGAAGGAAATGGTAACCCACTCCAGTATTCTTGCCTGGAGAGTTCCCTGGACAGAGGAGCCTGACGGGCTACATTCTGTGGGATTGCAAAGAGTTGGACGTGACTGAGCATGGACATACATGAACTTATAATAAAATCCAAACGGAGATAATAATCTATAACTCCTCAAAAAATAAATTTAACTTATGCTTTGGATACTTGATCAATTTTACTCTGCTTCACAGCAAATATTTTTTTTCTGAATACAGATATATTTTGTTAAGCAAAAGAATGTCTAAAATGTAGTCCTTAATTTGAAATCCAACATATAAAACCATGTATTTTCTATTGATCTGCATTAAAAAAATAAAGACAGATACACATATGCTGCACTTAGAACAATTTTACAGCTATAATCCTGTGCTTTCATTACTGAGGAGGCACACTATTACTAGCCCAGAATCGGGGTTTTATGAGGATCCATTTTTAAATATAGTTGCTTCTACTATTACAAAGTCTCTGGTGTAAAATGAAAGAAACATATAAAGTTTGATGTAAATAAAATGATCTTTAAAAATTAAAATATAATACATGCCCATTGTAGATGACTTTGAAATATATGTGAGCAAAACCCCAAATAAAAATATATCCTAAACCACTAGAAACAACTACCTTTTGAATTTTTCTGGTATTATTATTATTGTTTTAAATAGATACCTGTGGTTCTGTGTATCCAAAACTTAAAAACTGGTACTGCATTATTTTATCTTTCCTAAGATATTCACTTGGTTAAAAACCTCCAATACTCTCTTAACAAAATCTCATAAAAAAATTTATTTGAAAAAATTAAAATATTTTAAAACATTTTCCTTAAAAATTATTTTGTTTAGGATCTAGAAAAATTACTTAGGAAAATATTATTTTTGCATTTAAAGTAAAAGTACTCAGTTCTTTTTTATTAGAGGATAGAAAAATTAATGAAATTCTCCTTAAGATTTAAATAAGGTATAATAAACTTGTGTAAAATGCATGACTGCAATAAGTTTGACATTATTTCAGTCAGAAAAGATTGGGTAATGAAATTAATAATGTTGGGATCCTGATCAGCTGAACAGTGAAAATTTAATTTTTTAAGAATAGATTGAATAATGCTAAAAAAATGGAAAAGAGATTTTGACTTATAACCATTAAAATCCCCCAGTCATATTTAGGATAATTAAACTTAAAAATGACAGTGAACTCAAGAATTGTATTAATAATAAGCTGCTATGATGTATGATATGTATCACTGTACACTATATGTACATTTTCAGCTTTGAAAGTCTGCAGCTTCAAACTACCTCTCACTTCATCAGTATAGTCAACACGTGGCAAAGTAATTGTAATAATAGCATATATTAATGAAAGCATATATTTACTGAATATCTGTTTCATGAAAAATATAGTCTTATTTCAAGAAAGCATATAATTTATCTTATAAAATATTTTCTTTTCTGCCAGCCATGTATATCTTTTACAAAACAGATACAATAGCAGTAGTGGATTAATAGTCCATCCTCATTCATATCAATAAAAATTATTTATCAAAGGAATGTGAATTAATATAAATTTCTCAGTGAAATGCAAAAGACTGTTTTGGACTCAGAGACCATCTGTTTTGTAACTGAACTAGGTTTTGTGCTTCTACTGGGTATTGCAGCTATAAACATGAAAAAGAGATTCACATTTCAGAAGAAGGAGCGTTAAAGAATCAAGTGCAAAGTGCAGGGAGCACTAATTCTGCATAGATGGAGTAGGATAGTCTAAGTTGTGGCATGTGGAAGAGAATCTTTTCACACATGGGGGATCTACTGGTGTAAGAAAACTTCCATCAAAAAGTGGCTTCCTTCTAGGTATTTCATATGACATAAATATTATCATTTTTTCCCATTCACAAATAATCTTTTCTTCTGGAGTTTTCTTCTTCTGGAGAAGGAAAGTCCAGGGTAGGAAATGTTTAATTGTTACAATCATAAAGTATACGTTCATTTGCTAAGTCTGCACCAGAGTAAGAGACAAAGTTCTACCTTTAGCAATATATCCATCAAATTCTCTTTTACACTGAAGAAATGATATAGGAGTGAAAGTAAGTGATGTTATTCTGGGGGTAAACTTGAAAATCCTCTTTAATTCATGAAAACTAAATTATTCATAATTATGAGACCTTATTAACAGCAGTACATCTGAGGTACACTTTGTGTGCCTCAATACTAAAGGTTGAGACTTTCTGTTAAAAATGATGCTATATGATTCCCATTCACTTTGCTTCATAATCCTTATAGACTCTTTTGCTACCTGATTCTTCCATGCCTTGTATAACTGTTTGTCAGGTCTAGCCAGTTCTTACTCCTTTGAAATGTATTTAGTTTCTATCCTTTCATTATCATTTTCATTGCCACATCTTAATACAAATTTTTGTTATTTGTTATCTGGAAAATCACAAAGTTTTCAAGCTATGACACATTGGGAACTGAGAATATCTGTGTGGATATTTTGCATTTTTAATGCAGTTGAGTATCAGTGTACTGATATTTCACAGTGCATGCATTAGGTCACTCTTATTCTGTTACATAAAAGTAATGTTTCAATGGGGACATTGTGTTAAAGTAATGTAAAAATTGGAATAAATATTATAAAGTTTTTGAGCAAAACTCAAGATTGGTTTCTGATTAAAAATGAAACAAAAAATTTCTTGAAAAGTAGAAATACAAGTATTCTTAAAGATGTATCAAGCATGCCAATAAAATTTCTAAACAGTATCATTTTATTAAATTCATTACAATTTAATGAGGAGGAATCTTAGAGTTAATAATTAGCATTTGGTATTTCTGAGAATTCAGATCAATGCAATCAAATATAAAATAAAAAGTAATTACAAAGAAGTGATAGCTTTTATTAATTATAAATAATACAGATACCAGTTCAGTTCAGTAACTCATTCATGTCTGACTCTTTGTCACCCCATGGGCTGCATCATGCCAGGCTTCCCTGTCCATCACCAACTACCACAGCTTGCTCAAACTCATGTCCATTGAGTTGGTGATGCCATCCAACCATCTCATCCTCTGTCATCCCCTTTCTCCTCCTGTCTTCAATCTTTCCCAGCATTAGGGTCTTTTCTAATGAATCTGCTCTTCACATCAGATGGCCAAAGTATTGGATCTTCAGCTTCAGCATCAGTCCTTCCAATGAATATTAAGGGTTGATTTCCTTTAGGATTGACTGGTTTGATTTCCTTGCTGTCCAAGGGACTCTCAAGAGTTTTCTCCAACACCACACAGTTCAAAAGCATCAATTCTTCGGCACTCAGCTTATTGTCCAACCTTCACCTCCATATATGACTACTGGAAAAACCATAGCTTTGACTAGATGGACTATTTTCGGTAAATAATGTCATTGCTTTTTAATATGCTGTCTAGGTTGGTCATAGCTTTTCTTCCAAGGAGCAAGTGTCTTTTAATTTCATGGCTGCAGTCACCATCTGCAGTGATTTTGGAGCCCCAGAAAATAAAGTTTGCCAGTATTTCCATTGTTTCCTCATCTATTTGTCATGAAGTAATGGGTTGGATGCCATGATCTTAGTTTTTTGAATGATGAGTTTTAAGCCAGCTTTTTCACTCTCCTCTTTTGCTTTCATTAAGAGGCTGTTTAGTTCCTCTTTGCTTTCTTCCGTAAGGGTGGTGTCATCTGAGTATCTGAGGTTATTGGTATTTCTCCCTGCAATCTTGATTGTAGCTTGTGCTTCATCCATCCGGCATTTTGCATGATGTATAAGTTAAATAAGAAGGGTGACAGTATATACAGCCTTGATGTACTCCTTTCCTAATTTGGAGCCAGTCTGTTGTTCCCTGTCCGGTTATAATTGTTGCTTCTTAAGCTGCATACAGATTTCTCAGGAGGCAGGTAAGGTGATCTGATATACCCATCTCTTTAAGAATTTTCCAGTTTGTTGTGATCCACACAGTCAAAGACTTTGGCATAGTCAATAAAGCAGATGTTTTTTCTGGAACTCTCTTGCTTTTTCAATGATCCAACAGATGTTGGCAACTTGATCTCTGGTTCCTCTGCCTTTTCTAAATCCAGCTCGAACATCTGGGAATTCACAGTTTATATATTGTTGAAGCCTAGCTTGGAGAATTTTGAGCATTCTTTGCAAACATGTGAGAAGAGTGCAACTGTGCGGTAGTTTGAACATTCTTTGGCATTGCCTTTCTTTGGGATTGGAATGAAAACTGACCTTTTCCAGTCCTGTGGCCACTGCTGAGTTTTCCAAATTTGCTGGCATATTGACTGCAGCACTTTCATAGCATCATCTTTTAGGATTTGAAATAGCTCAACTGGAATTCCATCACCTCCACTAGCTTTGTTTGTTCGGTATCTCTAATTTTTTTAAAGAGGTCTCTAGTCTTTCCCATTCTATTGTTTTCCTCTATTTCTTTGCATTGATCACTGAGGAAGGTTTTCTTATCTCCCCTTGCTGTTCTTTGGAATTCTGTGTTCAGATGGTGTATCTTTCCTTTTCTATTTTGCCTTTAGCTTCTCTTCTTTTCTCAGCTATTTGTAAGGCCTCTTCAGACAACCATTTTGCCTTTTTTCATTTATTTTTCTTGAGGATGGTCTTGATCACTGCCTCCTATACAATGTCACAAACCTCTGTCCATAGTTCTTCAAACTCTAATCAAACTATCAAACCTAATCCCTTGAATCTATTTGTCACTTCCACTGTATAATCATAAGGGATTTGTTTTAGGTCATATCTGAATGATCTAGTGGTTTTCCCTAGTTTCTTCAATTTAATTCTGAATCTGGCAATAAGGAGTTCATGATCTGAGCCACAGTCAGCTCCTGGTCTTGTTTTTGCTGACTGTATAGAGATATATGGAACCTTAAAATGATCATTACATCTGATCATGACGTCTACCTTAAAAAATAATACTAGGGTAAAAAGGTATCAATAATGATGATTTTTAAAGTCATTTGTCTTAACAAAAATTTTGAAAAATCTAAATGTTCAGTTGTAGGCAAATGATTTATGAATATGACACATTTTGAATGGCATTAAACTTGATTTTAATGAGGCATTTGAATCACTCAATGTCTGTACCTTAAGACCCTGCTGAAACATAAAGAATGTTATAATAATAAATATGTAATATTATGGTAGCTACGTAAAAAGAAAAAGAACAAAACGGAAGGAAAATAATGGAATCTGAATAGGGATTATCTTTGGACAGTAGATTCTTAGTTTCTTTTATTTTACAAATTTTAAATTTGCAAACTTACTACCATGAGAATATATTATTTTTATAATTAGAAAACATTCGAGGGCTAAATAAATAAATATAATTCAGCTTAGAATTCACTTCCTCCAAGGAACCTTTCTTGATTAATCTCACTGGCATTGATCATTGCTTTATACTGTGCCCCCATACTTATGCATTCAGTTCATATTATATTAATTTGCATGTTTTAAAAATCAATTATGAGCATAATTATGTTATTTCCACACATACATAGTGTAGTCTTCACACAGACTTATAAACTTGAGAATACAATGAGATGCATGTGTATTTCCTACTATGTTTCTACAATAATTCATGTGATAGTTTTCAGAGATTGAATGTTAACTTACTGAACACCTGATGAAATGTGGTACTATCTGACAAGAGGAATAAACATGAAATATACATAAAATCCAATCCAACATTCTCTACATTTTTTATTGCCGTAAACCCTAGTTATTGAATCTTAAAAAATACATATTTAAAAGTTGAATATTATACTTTGTTAGCTGTATATTATCATTTCAGATCAAAATGATAAAAAGTTTATCCAACAATACTGTCCTTGTAAAATTTTTTACAAGGACAGTATTGTTGGATACTCACTTTCTTCCACTGCTACATTTCTTTTGTATTCATGTATTTCTTAGTTCTTCCTGAGTTTTCATCAGAATTCATCTAAAGTATTTTAATGTAAAGTTAGATATTAAAGAAAAAATGGATAACTGTTTCTAGTTTAGGTAGAAGTCATTACCACTGCATTCCCTATTAACATATATGCACTCTTTCTTTGTGTCCCAGATGTTCAAGCATATGGGAATGAAAGAAATCAATGAATTGGAACCTCTTGATTCAGTTATTCTGGTGACAAACAATCCGTATTGCTCATTGATGATTGTTTTACCCTTGACAAAGTGGCTGCAACAGTTGCTTGCAGATGTAGATACACTTAATTTCTTTTCTCCACTTCTCACCCCATTGTATTTGTTATTCTGGATCAGAGAAGAATTTAAGAAACATGGCATTAACTGCATGCACTCCCACTTATTTGTTTAGCTGAGGAATGCTATTAGTATTTCCTATTGAATCCAGATGAGAAAACATGACACATTAAATGAAATAATTTAGTGAAGATTTTTACTCATTTCAGGGAGCAGGACTGAACAATAATTGTGCATCACTCTTGAAAAAGGATAAGAAAACAGGCTCCAATGAAAGTATATTTTCCCAGAAGCAAAGGAAAATTGTAGATGTATAAATTCAAATAATATTTTAAAGTTAGGTAATATAAGGTATGAAATTATTGTGTCATATACAATTGATGTGAAGGTGAACAATGATGCAGAAATTCAGAAAGTAAGAAGGAAAATGAGATAAATGAATAATGGTTGCAAGGCTAATTCTTATGCAATTATCAGCTGTTTAGTTGCTAAGTCATGTCCGACTCTTTGAAACCCCATGGCCTGCAGCACGCCGGGCTTCCCTGTCCTTCACCATCTCCTGGAGTTTGCTCAAACTCATGTCCATTGAGTCAGTGATGCCATCCAACCATCTCACTCTCTGTCATTCCCTTCTCCTCCTGCATTCAATTTTTCCTGGCATCAGAGTCTTTTCCAATAAGGTGGCTTTTTGCATCAGGTGGCCAAGTATTAGAGCTTCAGCTGTCAGTCCTTCCAAAGAATATTCAGGGTTGATTTCCTTTAGAATTGACTGATTTGGTCTCCTTGCTGTCCAAGGGACTGTCGAGGGTCTTCTCCAACACCACAGTTCTAAAGCATCATATCCTCACTGTTTAGCCTTCTTTGTGGCCCAACTCTCACATCTGTACATGACTACTAGAAAAACCATAGCTTTGACTAGACCGACCTTTGTCGGCAAAGTAATGTCTTTGCTTTTTACTATGCTGTCTAGGTTGATCATAGCTTTTCTTTCAGGGAGCAAGCATCTTTTAATTCCATGGCTGCAGTCTCTGTCCACAGTGATTTTGTAAAATCTGTCACGTTTTCCATTGCTTCCCCATCTATTTGCCATGAAGTGATGGGACTAGATGCCATCATCCTAGTTTTTTGAATGTTGAGTTTTAAGCCAGTTTTTTTCACTCTCCTATTTTACATCCATCAAGAAACTCTTTAGTTCTTCTTCATTTTCTGCCATTAAGTTGGTATGATCTGAATATCTGAGGTTGTTATTCCTCCTGGAAATCTTGATTCCAGCACAGAATTTCACATGATATACTCTGCATATAAGTTAAATAAGCAGGATGACTATACAGCCTTGTACTCCTTTCCCAATTTTGAACCAGCCCATTGTTCCATATAAGGTTCCAATTGTTGCTTCTTGACCTGCATACAGGTTTCTCAGGAGGCAGCTAAGGTGGCCTGGTATTCCCATCTCTTGAAGAATTTTCCACAGTTTGTTGTGATCTGCACAGTCAAAAGCTGTAGCATAGTCAATGAAGCAGAAGTAGATGTTTTCTGGAATTCTCTTGCTTTTTCTATGATCCAGTTGATATTGGCAATTTGATCTCTTGTTCCTCTGCCTTTTATAAATCCAGGTTTTGCATCTGGAAGTGTTTCATTCTCATACTGTTGAAGGCTAGCTTGAAGGATTTTGAGCATTATCTTCTTAGCATTTGAAAATGAGCACAGTTGTGTGTTAGTTTGGACATTCTTTGGCATTGCCCTTCTTTGGGATTGGAATAGATCTGACCTTTTCCAGTCCTGTGGCCACTGCTGAGCTTTCCAAATTTGCTGGCATATTGAGTGCAGCACTTTAACAGCATCTTCTTTTAGGATTTGAAATAGCTCAGCTGGAATTCCATAATTTTCACTAGCTTTGTTCAAAGTGATGCTTCCTAAGGCCCACTTTACTTTGCAATCCAGGGTGTCTGGCTCTAGGTGAGTGACCATACCATTTTGGTTATCTAGGTCATTAAGACCTTTTTTATAAATAGCTCAATCCAAATTTGAAAGAAGTAGAGTGTTGATAATACTACATTTAATGTATATGGAATATTATAAAGGTAAATATTGCAACATAGTTTAAAAAAGGAGTGAAAAACAAGTGAAAGTGGAACTGAAGATAATTGAACTTGTCCCACTTCTTTTAATGAAAATTTTCCTATAACCAGCATTGCTACTGCTGCTGCTAAGTCGCTTCAGTCGTGTCCGACTCTGTGCAACCCCATAGACGGCAGCCCACCAGGCTCCCCCGTCCCTGGGATTCTCCAGGCAAGAACACTGGAGTGGGTTGCCATTTCCTTCTCCAAAGCATGAAAGTGAAAAGTGAAAGGGAAGTCACTCAGTCGTGTCTGACTCTTAGCGACCCCATGGACTACAGCCCATTAGGCTCCTCCATCCATGGGATTTTCCAGGCAAGAGTACTGGAGTGGGGTGCCATTGCCTTCTCCATAACCAGCATATATGCTTGAAAATAAAATATTGAGAATAGAGAGCATACTTGGCCGTTGTAAATGTCAGTCAGCTATTAGCTGTTTTCGTTGAGGCTGTATTTCTACAGGCAAATTTTTGCTAAAATATGTGATTCACTACAAATATTATTTGTTTTTCAAAAATGTTTCTAGCCCAAAGGTTGAAACTTAGAGGTTCTTATAAAAAATACACATTCAAAAAGAGCAGACAGCTTAGAATGTTAAATGGATCATAGTAGCAGAGGCAAATTCTAACAACAAAATGGAAAAGAATACAAACAAAGAATCACATAGAAGAACATTTAATTTTAACATTGAGGAAAAGCTTTAAACATGAATTCTATTCAATTACACTTTAGTTCAATAAACACAGCAAAACACATTGTTTTTTAAGTGAGATAAAATCTTTCTGATTTGCATGTAACGTCAGGAGAAGGATTAATATTTTGGAGACATTGCGATAAACTAAAGCATTTATTGGGTTCTGTTTGCACTTGCTACACATTGCTTTTAATGTATATTTTGGCAAGTTTTGATGTCTAATGTGGAGCTTGGGTATGATTTTGAGCAATTGTTAGCAATACGTAACTGACATAAAAAGTTATCTGCTGTTGTAGGTGAGTGTAGAAATGTGGTGTTTATGTAGGTTAAGGAACTTGGAACAATTATATATTTAGTTCAGTTAAATGAACATTTATTGACAATGTGCTAATCTTGGGGAGGAGTGAAGGTAACGGTAGAGGATAGGGATAGATTTAAGTTTGGTAAGCCATACTGCTAACCTCAAGGCCTGACAATACATACAAGTCAGAAACACAAAGAACTTATTGAAATGCAAGGAAAATTTCTTAGAAAATTTGCATCAGTTTTGATTGGTGCTTAGGGACTGCAGATTACATTAGAAGAAAGTCATAGCAAGACATAGGATAATTTCCTTCTTGCACAATAGCAGATTTCCTAGTTTTAGCAACAGGAAGCTGCTTTTAGTTTCCTTGAACCCTTGAGATTGTCTGGGAGGGTGGTGGTAAGTAAGATTGCTACTGAATAAAGACTTTGGCAGAGAAAGGAATTATCCATCAGTTATTGGATAATAGCTTCTTATAATTATGCTACTTTCCCATTTGAAATGGGACTGATATTAACTCCAGGTCAGGTTTTCCAAGCATTAAATAGTGCTTCTCCTGGCCTCTTACAGCTCCAGGTAGACACCTGCACACTCAACTACCTTCAGTATTGAGCTAGTCCCTGCCAAAATTGAAAGCATTTGAGAATATTGAACCAGAATTCAGGCAGATCTGGAAATTGCTGCTCTAAGTCCAGTATCAAGGTTCACAATGAATCATCAATTTCTTACTAACCAAGTCTAATGGATTTTCCCATTAGTTATAATTCATTTTGCCTTGATTACGAATCAATACAACTCCCCTCCTGTATCTACATTACTCTCCCAAATGTTTTGATTGATATACTGACAAGTTGCCTATAGACTTTTGGTTACATGTTCCAATAACTAGTGTGTCCATGTATGCTTAGTCACTGCAGTTGTGTCTGACTCTTTGTGATTGCACGGACTGTAGCCCACCAGTCTCCTCTTGTCCATGGGATTCTCCAGGCAAGAATATTGGAGTGGGTTGCCATGCCCTCCTCCAGGGGGGTCTTCCCAACCCAGGGATCAAACTTGCACTGCAGGCAGGTTCTTTTTTTTTAATATAAATTTATTTATTTTCTGCTGAGTCACTGGGGAAGCCTTCCAATATCTGAAGTCTCCTTTAAAATAAAATCACTCACATGGCCATGCTTGTCTGATACTATCTCTATGTATCAAATAAATGTTTCAGTATCAATAGCAGCTTCATTCAAGCTTGAATTTGTTTTGCTTTGGGTGACAGATCTGTAACTAAGTTGAATTCACCTTTCCCGTCTGGTTCAATGTTATCTTCTTTCTCTTACAGTTACCAAGATGCCGTTTTTCCTTGAGGCTAGGAGAAGGCAATGGCAACCCACTCCAGTACTCTTGCCTGGAGAATCCCATGGACAGAGGAGCCTGGTAGGCTACAGTCCATGGGGTCACTAAGAGTTGGACACGGCTGAGCGACTTTACTTTGACTTTTCACTTTCATGCATTGGAGAAGGAAATGGCAACCCACTCCAGTGTTCTTGCCTGGAGAATCCCAGGGACGGGGGAGGCTGGTGGGCTGCTGTCTATGGGGTCGCACAGAGTCGGACACGACTGAAGCGACTTAGCAGCAGCAGCAGCAAGTCTGTTAGTATCTGTATTGCTGCTGTTGCTGCTAAGTCACTTTAGTTATGTCAGACTGTGCAACCCCATAGACGGCAACCCACCAGGCTCCTCTGTCCCTGGGATTCTCCAGGCAAGAATACGGGAGTGGGTTGCCATTTCCTTCTCTAATGCATGTGCATGCATGCATGCTAAATTGCTTCAGTTGTGTCCGGCTCTGTGCAACCCCATGAACAGCAGTCTACCAGGCTTCTCTGTCCACGGGATTCTCTAGGCAAAAATACTGGAGTGGGTTGCCATTTCTTTCTCCAAGTATCTGTATTGAAAACCTCTAAACTATGTCTTAGTTGACTCTTTCATAATATTCTTCATTATGAAAAAAATGCATTCTAAACATTATTCCCATTCTAAGAACCTCAGCTGTTTATTTGCAATAAAAATAAAGTGGAAACTTGCCAAGTGCTGTGGTAGTAAAAGAAGGTAAAATCATTGTTCTGAATTATTCATAAAATCACAAAATTTAGGGGCAAACACTAAACAAGAAAGCATTACTCAATGACCTGAAACAGAGATTTTCTCTAGTTTCTCATGTAATTTGAAATGTACTGCAATTCACATTCTTGCTATTATAAATGTATGGGTGATTCTCTTAGTGAAAAGCACCCAATAGAATTATTAGACAAACAAGATGAGCTTTTCTCCTCTTCCCTTCTCTGAAAGCAATTTTCACACTGACATGTCTACAAATGTGTGTTTTAATAGACCCAGTCTCTCCATGATGTCATTTTCCCCCTGAATATCAGAATATATATTTATTTCTGTAGAATTATTTAGCTCTCAGGTGCTGAGTTACTATTTCCCTGGAGTTGCATTGCCCAAAGTAATATGGACATTTTTCTCATTTTAACTCTCACCTCATATGGTCCCTTGGTTTGTAACATTTTGCAGCTGTTTTGATTTCTTTTCCTCTCCTTGGAAATTCTTTGCAAATTCAGGAGAAAAGGTGTTGATGTTTTTTCCTTATTCAGAAATTATGGTGGATGAAAAAAATCTGATTAGGTGACTCCATTGCAGCTGGTCCCAACTTTTTACTAAAATAATTGTGAGGGAACTGAAAAGGTGAGAACTCAGGCCATGAAAAATTTAGAATATAGGATGACAGTATGCCACAATTTGAAGAAAAGCATCAATAACTTAGTGAGAGATGGTGGTGAATTTGTAAAAAGCAATAAATAGAAGAAAAATTTCTTGATTCCTTTTTTTTGTGACAAAGAAAAGACATCCTGAAAATAAGTAAGAAAACTCTTTTATTTCATTTATATTCAATAATTGTTTCCTAACAGAATATGAGGACCTATGCCAATAGGAAAACCGTGTAGATATATCTCTTTATTCTTCTGGCGCTGGTGTTGACATAGGAGAGGAACTTCCGTCTTCATTATTCCTCTAACCTCCATTTTACTGTACTCTATATTATTTTATCAAATAATATCAAAACATTTAAACTGAAATAGACTGCCAACTCTCTAAACAGGATCTCGATCTAAGATGTAGCAGAAGTAAAAGGATTATGTTTGCACATGAGAAATGAAAGTAAGAACTGTGAAGAAACTCTGGAGAGTCCACAAGTCTTTGAGCCTAATGTCTGGAAGAAATGGCAGCTGGAGGCGGATGACCTCTCATCACCTTTACTGTTTCTCACATAACAATATTGCAGTAAGCACCTAACTGATTGTGCTTCTAGCTTGGCAGTACAGTATCTACTCCTTAAAATAGAATAATCCTTTTGAAATATAAGGCAGATCATTTCACCTTTCTGCTTAAAAACACTATTCTGCTTTCTATGGCTTCCCATTTTATCCAGCATAAAATTCAAAGTTCTTACTGAGCCTATAAATGCCTTTAGGGTACTGTCCCTCAGCTATGTCTCTGAAAAACTCACCAGCCTCCCCACTGATCATTCTTGTCAGTCACACCAGTGTCCTTGGTGTTGTTTTGAAGTAAGCCAAGCACGATTTCCCTTCACGGTCTTTATCCTCACTGTTTTCTCTGTATGTCTTACTGGATGCCTTGGGCGTTCCACATGGTTTACCTCCTCGCTCCCCAGTTCTTTGCTCATATACTATTTTAATACAGAAATATTTATGAACTAAAATTGTACTCACACATTCTTGATTCCTCTTTTTTGATATGCTTATAGCATTTAAGACTACTATTTACTAGTTTATTTGTCCTTTCCCATAAAATGTCAGTTCAACAGAAATATTTTTATAGTGATAAGAAACATATAACCCTCAACAATTTTTAAGTGTACAGAACAGTATTGTCAACTATATTGTCAACTATTTTCATCTATCTAAAACTCATTGAAAAGCCAACTCTCTATTTGTCTCTCCTGCCTTTCCTTGGCAAATTTAATTTTACTTTTTCTTGAGAGTCCTTTGGACTGCAAAGCGATCCAACCAGTCCATCCTAAAGGAGATCAGTCCTGGTTGTTCATTGGAAGGACTGATGTTGAAGCTGAAACTCCAATACTTTGGCCACCTGATGTGAAGAGCTGACTCATTTGAAAAGACCCTGATGCTGGGAAAGATTGAGGGCAGGAGAAGGGGATGACAGAGGATGAGATGGTTGGATGGCATCACTGACTCAATGGACATGGGTTTGGGTAAACTCCGGGAGTTGGTGATGGACAGGGAGGCCTGGCGTGCTGCAGTTCATGGGGTTGCAAAGAGTTGGACATGACTGAACAGCTGGACTGACTGATCTCTGTAAGTTTGACTAACTTTGTTGTTGTTCAGTTGCTAAGTCGTGTCCGACTCCTTGTGACCCCATGGACTGCAGCACACCAGGCCTGCCTGCCCATCACCATCTCCCAGAGTTTGCCCAATTTCATTCCACTGAATTGGTGATGCTGTCTAACCATCTCATCCTCTGCCACCCTCTTATCCATTGATTTGTTTTTATATATTGCACAGATTTCTGCAGTGAAATCATCTAGATCTGGGATTTTAACCAACATGTAATAAAGATTCATGTAAAAATCAGCTACTTACTAATTGGTTGTATGTTCATTTGGTGAAAGAATTTATAAATTCTGCTTTTTATGTAAGATCTCCACATTGTTAGGGATGATCTTATTTCAGATAAGCTCTGGTTCCATCTTTTAGTTTTGAATTTGAACATCTTTTCCTCATTTGTTTTATCAGGACCCTGTCTATTTTTAATTTAAAATTCATTCAATGTCTACAGTCATTGAGTTAACAGAGAGAGCTGGTTTATCCAGAAATACAACAATTTCTTGGGTGAATGTAAGGTATACTTTGCTTTTAAATCTCTAACATATAAATTCTAAAAATAAAATTTGGGCAGTTTGCTTGATTCCTGAACATATGTAATGAATAATTTTGCCAAAGTAAGCAGACATTCTTAGAACACTTTAATATAATGAATAACTGGAGAAAGTTTTTAATATAATTTTAGCAATTCTATTTAAACAAAGAGAATCTACTAAAATTTTCATTTTTTATAAGACTAAAGTTCACATTAAAGTCACTTAGTACTCTTCATTTTCATTATTTTAGAAAATTTCTATTAGTTTCTGATTTTCTATGTATATGATGTATAGAACACTAGTATTGTATAAACATGGTAATTCAATATCTATTTTTCACATTTTATAACAATGAGCTTTTAAAATTCTTTTTTTAACTGTTATATGCCTCTTACCCTTATCCCTCAGAGGGCAGATAGAATGAAAACCACAATCACAGAAAACTAATCTGATCACATGGACCACAGCCTTCTCTAACTCAGTGAAACTATGAGCCATACTGTGTAGGGCCACCCAAGACGGATGGGTCATGATGGAGAGTTCTGACAAAACGTAGTCCACTAGAGAAGGAAATGGCAAACCACTTAGTATTCTTGCCTGGAGAACCACATGAACAGTACGAAAAGGCAAAAAGATAGGACACTGAAAGATGAACTCCCTGTCAGTAGGTGCCCAAAATGCTACCGGAGAAGAATGGAGAAATAACTCCAGAAAGAATGAAGAGACGGAGCCAAAGCAAAAACAATGCCCAGTTGTGGATGTGACTGGTGATGGAAGTAAAGTCCAATGCTATAAAGAACAATACTGCATAGGAACTTGGAATGTTAGGCCCAAAATGAAGGGAAACTAGAAGTGGTCAAACAGAGAATGGGAAAGACTAGCTGCTAAGTCGCTTCAGTCGTGTCTGACTCTGTGCGACCCCATAGACGGCAGCCCACCAGGCTCCCCCATTCCTGGGATTCTCCAGGCAAGAACACTGGAGTGGGTTGCCATTTCCTTCTCCAATGCATGAAAGTGAAAAGTGAATGTGAAGTCGCTCAATCGTGTCTGACTCTAGCGACCCCATGGACTGCAGCCTACCAGGCTCCTCATCCATGGGATTTTCCAGGCAAGAACACTGGAGTGTTAGCTAACATCTGTTGGATCATTGAAAAAGCAAGAGAGTGCCAGAAAAACACCTACTTCTGCATTACTGAATACACCAAAGCCTCTGACTGTGTGGATCACAACAAACTGTAGAAAATTCTTAAAGATATGGGAATACCAGACCACCTAACCTGCCTCCTGAGAAATCTGTACACAGGTCAATAGCAACAGTTAGAACTGGACATGGAACAATACACAGGTTCCAATACAGGAAAGGAGTATGTAAAGGCTATGTATTGTCACCCTGATGATTTAACTTATATGCAGAGTTCATCATCCAAAATGTCAGGCTGGATGAAGCACAAGCAGGAATCAAGATTGCAGGGAGAAGTGTCAATAACCTCAGATACACAGATGACATCACTCTTACAGCAGAAAGCATAGAGAACTAAAGGAACACTTGATGAAAGTGAAGGAGGAGAGTGAAAAGTTGGCTTAAAACTCAGCATTCAGAAAACGAGGATCATGGCATCCCGTCCTATCCCTCGATGGCAAATAGATGGGAGAAACAATGGAAACAGTGAGAGACTTTATTTTGGGGGGCTCCCAAATCACTGCAGATGGTGACTGCAGTCATAAAATTAAGTCACTTGCTCCTTGGAAGAAAAAGCTATGACCAACCTAGAAAGCATATTAAAAAAGAGACATTACTTTACTTACAAAGATCCATCTAGTCAAAGTTATGGTTTTTCCAATAGTCATGTATGGATGTAAGAGTTGGACCATAAAGAAAGCTGAGCGCTGAAGATTTTATGCTTTTAAACTGTGGTGTTGGAGAAGACTCTTGAGATTCCATTAGACTGCAAGGAGATCAAACCAGTCATTCCTAAAGGAAATCAGTCCTAATATTCATTGGGAGGACTGATGCTGAAGCTGAACCTCCAATACTTTGGCCACCTGATGCAAAGAACTAACTCATTGGAAATGACCTGATGCTGGGAAAGATTGAAGGCAGGAGGAGAAGGGGATGACAGAGGATGAAATGGTTGGATGGCATCACTGACTCAATGGATGTGAGCAAACTCCAAGAGTGGTGATGGACAGGGAAGCCTGGCATGCTGCAGCCCATGGCGTCGCAAAGAGTCAGACATTACTGAGTGACTGAACTGAATTGAACTGAACTGTTACCAAACTACACATTAGAAAAGTTAAAACATCTCTATTTATATTTTTATGATGATATAGGGGTCTTTACTTTCTTCCCCAGAATAGCATGGGCAAAATCTGTAACTCATACATTGTGATTTTAATTACTTAAGGCTCTTTCCATTCTGTGACAAATTTTAATTTTCTCTTTTGCATTTCATGTCACTAACTTTTAAACATTCAATTTTCACCCAATTTTGTGCACTGTAGGACATATATTAACTTTCCTGTCTTAATAGTTTCTACCTTCTTTGACGGACTAGCTCTATTATGAAAACAAAATAGTTGGATAATCTTTAAAGAAGAATTTAAAATAATTTCATTGTAGAGACTGTAGTGAAAATGTAAGTTAATTCTAAAGATTCCAGTTAGAAGGGAACCATTTGAAGATGAATGTTTCAATACACAACTGTTATGTTGAAGCTGAATTTGGCTATGAGCCACATTAATTATGCCCCTTTGATTTGAATGACAGAGTAACAGATAATACCTTTTTGAAAGGAAATCAAATCTGAAACATGGTAGTGAAATCTAATCCTTAACCAAGATATTTTTGAGGAAGACATGGGTTGATCTATAATGAATATTACTTGAAGTAATAACAATCTCCTATTTTAGTTTTTCAGAAAACATGCAATTAAGAAGTTTTCTAAATGTATACATAGATACTTTTGTGTAAATCGTATACAGAAAGTACCTGATTAAGTTAGATATGTGAATTCTTTAGGTTCTGAAGTAGACTTATAGTCACTTAAAAGAGAAACTTCTGGTTAGTTTCTCTGACTTTTATCCCTTTCAATCCATCATTAATTCTGTGGATAGAATAATTTATAATGTGGCTTTAATCATTGCATCTTTTGATCAGAAACCTACAAATATTCTCAATTTTCTTCTTTTTATATTTAAATTCTTCTTCATTGCTTTAATCTTTCTCCTTTCCTTGGTCCCATAGTACTTAACTAAGATTTTTTTTAAGCTTTTTAAACTTTGCTCCTAAGCACATTGAGTATTCTTTTCCTTCTTTCCTATTTGTTGTCCTTAGGTCCAACCCATGACTTCTTTTGTGTTCTCCTGGCCAAGAATGTTCTTCTCCATCCTGCCATATAACTATTAGCCATCCTTCATTGACTGGATTACATTTTTTTCCCATTCTTAACTATTCCCTCCTTGATCACTGTCTTTTTTGAATTTTTTTCCATACTTATAAACCATCCCCTAAAACATAGAGCTTAATTGTATACTCTTGGATGTTATTTTAGTATTTGTTTTTGTTTAAGTTTTAAAATAATAGTGAATAGGTAGGAATAAGCAGGCCAGAAATCATTCTGAGACAAACTTAGCTTGTATTATTGCTGTAACTACATGATCTAAAAAGGGGCTGAAAATGTCACTGAACCACAGTTTTTCCTTAGCATAGTTAATATACCATTTTTTCGTACCTAACATGATGTTTTCACCACCAAGAAAATGTCCTTTGGCAAAAATAAGGTTTCACTAGTGTATATGGAGACTTGGACTATGTGGCTTCCCAGCTCGCTCAGGAACTGGTGAAGCCAGGGCACATAGTTGGGTAATCCTCCTTTTGTTTATCTTATATCCTCACTGCATGCAGTATGGAATCTGTCTCTTTCCCTAATATGTACCCATTACCATGACATGAAGGCAAGAAATAGTCATTTATGAATACTAGAATGGCTGCAGCTGTTACCTGGTATTCCCTTTAAAAAAAAATCAAAATACCATTTTATAAATGATTATTGTAAATACTCTAATAGTCCAGAATGGACTAAGTGGATTAAGTATAATAAGTTAAAATATAATTTTCTCTGTAATTCCAAGTGCCATATCCTTTTCTCTATCTCTTCATAATTACTGGTAAAAATTTAGATTATATCATATATATACATGCATATATAAAAATACTATTTGTGATATGTAGTTTCTGACATTTCATTAAAAAATACATTGAACATCTTACCATTATTTGAAAGTCTGTAAAGTGTTATTTTTTAACCTATATTTATTTTTCTAAGTTTTTTCTGATTGGATCATTTTTTTTTTTTTTTTTTTGCAGTCTTTCTTGAATTTATTGCAGCATTGCCTCTGTCTTAGCTCTTTAGCCTTGAGGCATGTGAGATCCCAGCTCCCTGCCTGACTAGGGATCAAACCCACATCCCCTGCATTAGAAGGCAAAGCCCCAACCACTGGACAACCATGAAATTCCTTTTACCTATATTTAAATAAGTCATAATTGATGAAAATTTATGGCATTTCCATTTTATCCATTTTGTAAACAATTGTATAATGAAAAACCTTTCATCTATTGGTTTGCATATTTATTCCATTATTTAATTGGGTCTGAAATGAGAAGGGGAGTTGTGAATTTTCAAATGTTTCTCAGGACCACTCCCCTCACATGCTTTTGGGAAGGTAGGTCATCTTAGGTTTAATCAGTGACAGGGACATGACTAGTATTTAGGCTTAATCAATGACAGGGACATGGCTTGCTTTTACCAAGTAGAGGTCAGAGATGGTGTGCATCCTGCATTGGGCCAGACAGTCCTAGACAAGGAAGAATTGTTTCGTCTGAAGGTCCAATTGTGTAACCTTTGGAGAAACATGGCAGCAGGAAGTATTTCACTATCTGCTTTAAGAAATGTTACAGTAAATATGTATTACTCATAATCTGGAAAACAATATGCTTCCGTTTAAAATATTAACCTTCCTCCATAACAACCAATAGAATTTTAATGTAAGTGAAAGGCTGTTTTTTTTGTTTTTTTTTTTTCATACAAATGCATTAGACACCCCCTCACCCAAAAGAGAAAGAATATAAATAGATAAATCAAGATGAAAGAGAAACTGGATGATTTAAATGGTTCTGAAGAATACAGAATGTAAATATTGGCCAACATATTTAAAGTGTATGTGAAAAGGTTAAGTTTTAGAAAAAATGTAAAAAGAAGTCTGAATTAAGAGAAATTAAAACTTCTTAAATATTCCAACAACATAAATGGAAAAAGTTGTAAGGTCATACCACCCAAATAGCTTAAGGCCTACATGCATATCTCAAGCAGGTCCTATTAAAGGAAAAGTTAATTCTTGTGCTGTTTAAAGGTTTTTTCTTTTTAGTGAGGGCACAGGAAATAAATATAGCTCTGCCTTCAAGTGTGCGTGTGTGTATGTATTTAAGATTACTTTCATTTTTTTTTGATTTTCATAGCAATATGCATATCTAATTAAATTGGAGGAAATATTTCCCTTCAACTTGATTACAGGATCTCACAAATTTATTTCCTTTTTTCTTTTTAATTAAAAAAAATTAACACATTTCTGTTACCCTTTACCTCATGCCTCTGGTAACCAGCAATCTGTTACTGTTATCTGTATCTCTGGGTTTTTCATTTTTTTGTTTTTTTCTTTGATTTCACAGAAGGAGAGCTCATATAGCATTTGTCTTTCTCTTTCTGACTTATTTCACTTAGTATCATGCCCTCAAAGTCCATCTGTGTTGTCTATGTTAAATATTTCATTGTTTTTTATGAATCATTAATACTCATATTATTGAGTATTGAGCAGAGACATTACTTTGCCAACAAAAGGTCTGTCTAGTCAAGGCTATGGTTTTTCCAATAGTCACGTATGGATGTGAGAGTTGGACTATAAAGAAAGCTGAGCACTGAATAATTGATGCTTTTGAGCTGTGGTGTTGGAGAAGACTCTTGAGATTCCACTGGACAGCAAAGAGATCCAACCAGTCCATCCTAAAGGAGGTCGGTCCTGAGTGTTCATTGGAAGGATTGATGAATTGGAAGGATGAAGCTGAAACTCCAATAATTTGGCCACCTGATGTGAAGAGATGACTCATTGGAAAAGACCCTGATGTTGGGAAAGACTGAAGGCAGGAGGAGAAGGGGATGACGAAGGATGAGATAGTTGGATGGCATCACTGACTCAGTGGACATGAGTTTGGGTAAACTCCGGGAGTTGGTGATGGATAGGGAGGCCTGGCATGCTGTGGTCCATGGGGTGCCAAAGACTCAGACATGACTGAGTGACTGAACTAAACTGAACTGAATACTCATATATATATGAACTTGAATAATACTCTTGAACAATATTATATATTGAATAATATTTCTGAATAGGCTGAAATGTATTTCAATTAGGTTATTTTCCTATCTTGGCTATTGTAAATAATACTCAGTGAGCAAGGGACATTACTGGAACATATGGTAGTCTATTTTCAACTCTTTGAGGGCCCTCCATACTGTTTTGCATAGTGCCTACACCAGTTTACATTCCCACCAGCAGAGCTCAATGGTTCCCTTTTCTCCAGATTCTTGCCAACACTTGTTGTTTTCTGTCTTTTTGATAATAGCCATTCGAAACAGGTGTGAAGTGATATCTCATTGTGGCTTCAATTTACATTTCCTTGATGATTAATGATGTTTAGCCATATATATTTTTTTGTTTTAGAAAAATGTCTATTCAGATTCTTTGTCCATCTTTTAAATTGGATTGTTTGTTTTTTGGTTATTGTGTTTTATGGATTCTTTATATACTTGGGTTATTGTCCCTTTATTACCTATATGACTTTCAAATATTTTCTCCCATTCAGTATGTTGCCATTTTCCTTTGCTTTTATTGCTCTTGTTTTGTTTTGGTGTGAGATTAAAAAAATCATCACCAAGACTTATGTCAAGGAGCTTACCACCTATGTTTTCAGAAGGTCTTACATTCCTGTCTTTAATCCAGTTTGAATTAATTTTTGTGTATGGTGTAAGATAGTGGTCTTGTTTCATTCTTTTGCTATAACAATCACATTTTCCCAACACTACTTATTGAAAAGACTGTCCTTTTCCCATTGAATATTCCTAGCTCCTTTGTTATAAATTAATTGACAATATATGTGCAGGTTTATTTCTTTTCCATCTGTTTCACTGATCTATGTTTTTATGCCTGTACATACTTTTATTAGGAAAAGGCAATGGCACCCCACTCCAGTACCCTTGCCTGGAAAATCCCACGGATGGAGGAGCCTAGTAGGCTGCAGTCTATGGGGTCGCTAAGAGTCGGACACGACTGAGCGACTTCACTTTCACTTTTCATTTTCATGCATTGGAGAAGGAAATGGCAACCCACTCCAGTGTTCTTGCCAGGAGAATCCCAGGGACAGGGGAGCCTGGTGGGCTGCCGTCTATGGGGTTGCACAGAGTCGGACATGACTGAAGCGACTTAGCAGCAGCAGCATACTTTTATTAATAATAACTATACCTTTGAAATATAGTTTGAAATCAGGGACCTTGAGGCCTCCACTTTTGTTCTCTTCTCAAGATTCACTTGGCTGTTCTGGTGGCCCATACCAGTTTTAGGATTATTGCTTTGAATCTATAGATTGCTTTGGGTAGTATGTTTATTTTAACAATTTTGATTCTTTCAGCCCATGAGCATGGGATATCTTTTCATTTATTTCTTTTATATTCATTTCTTTTTGTATGTGTCTTGCACTTGTCATGTCCTTGGTTAAACTTATTTATAGATATTTTACTCTTTTTGGTGCAGTTATAAATGGGATTGTTTTCTAAATTTCTCTTTCTGATAATTCATTATTAGTGTGTAGACATGCAACACATTTTGGCTGTTTATTTTATATATTATAAGTTTACTGTAAGATTGATGGCTCAGACGGTAAAGCATCTGCCTACAATGTGGGAGACCCGGGTTCAACCCCTGGGTCGGGAAGATCCTCTGGAGAAGGAAATGGCAATCTACTCCAATACTCTTGCCTGGAAAATCCTGTGGATGGAGGAGCCTGATGGGCTACAGTCTGTGGGGTCGCAAAGAGTCGAATGTGACTGAGGGACTTCACTTGTTTACTACTATAAGATTTATTTGAAAAAAAAAAAGAGAAAAATTTTAAAAAAGATTCATTTGTTTTAACATCTTTTTGATAAAGCCTTTAGATTTTTCCACATATAATATTATGTAATATGTTAATAGTGACAGATTCTTACTTTCAGATGTGAATGTCTTTAATATCTTTTTCTTGGCTAAATGCTCTTGCTTATACTTCCAACACTATTTTGTATAAAATTGGTGAGAGTAGCATCCTTATCTTGTTCTGATCTTAGAGGAAAAGCTTTTAGCTTTTGACCACTGAGTGTGATGTTAGCTGTGGGCTTGCCATGTATGGTATTTTTATGTTGAGGTATGTTCCCTCTATACCCACTTTAAAGCTTTTAGTATATATGACTGTTGAATTTTGTCAAATGTTTTATCTCCATCTATTGAAAAGATCATATGAGTTTTATCCTCTTATTGAATTGACCCTTTTTTTTTTTATGTAACACCTACCTTGTCTCTTGTTACTCTGTTAAACTCTATTTTGTCTGATATGAGTATGTTACTGACAGTGGGGTCTGCTACTCATCACTCAAAAGCTACTAAAGAGGCAAGGTTTGTGGAAAGGAAGATTTACATTATTTCAGGTGCAGGCAACCATGGAGGGTGACAGACTCCTGGTCAAAGGCTGACTCCTCCTTTGACAATAAGTGGGCAAGAGCTTTTATAGACTGAGGGAGGGGGCTCCAGGCAGAAATAGCACAGTCAACTCTAATAGTTATCTTGATATTAATCATGCAATGGTCTGATCAGTGTCATCTTAATTGTTTTAAGAACATTTAGTCATTAGTTCCAGGGTCAGTTTGTCCCCATCTCTTTAAGACAGGTCATTGGAATTGTGGCAGCTTATATCATAGTCACAGTCTGGTCATCATAGTTAACGTCTTGTACCTGAAGGGGTTTTAGTATCTATAAGATAACTCAAGAATATGGCTCAGAATATTATTTTAAAAATAGCCATTGCGTAGGAGCTAAAGGTCCTTGACTAAATGACTAAACTATTATTATTTAGTCTTGTTGGACTGTTTTCCTTTGTTTCTGCATTTTCTCATTTCTCTGATTAAAGTTATTCTTTGGCTAAAATTATTCCTCAGACAAAAGGCAGGCTGTAGACATGATCAGGGGAGGACTGTAGGTTCCTGCCCTGTTTCATATGGCTACCCCAGGTTTGTTTTTTTTTTTGCATGAAATATCTTTTTCCATCTCTTCGCTTTCAGTTTGTGTGTATCCTTACATCTGAAGTGAATCTCTTGTAGGTAGCATATAGATGGATCTTATTTTTGCATATATTCAGCCACTCTCTCTTTTTATTGGAGAATTTAGTCCATTTACATTTAAAGTAATTATTGATAGGTATGTACTTATTGCCATTTTGTTGTTTCTTGACTCTTTTAGTAGGTCCTCTCTTTTCCTCTCTTTTGTGGTTTAATGACTTTCTTTAGTCATATGTTTATATTTCTTTATCTTATTTGTATTTATTACAGGTTTTTGCTTTATGATCACTGTGAATCTTATGTATAAAAACTTCTCAGAGAAGGAGTAGAGAGAGGAAGGGATAGAAAATTTAAATTTGAAGAAATAATGGCTGAAAACTTCCCATATCTTGTGAAGGAAACAAGCATCAAGATCCAGGAAACATGGAGAATTTCAAATAAAATGACCTTAAAGAGATTCACATGAAGACATATTAAAATTAAATGTCAAAACTTAAAGACAAGGAAAGAATATTAAAAGCAGTAAGAGAAAAACAACTTATTATGTACAAGGGACTAACAACAGGTTTTTCAGCAGAAGCTTTGTAAGCTAGTAGGCACTGGCACAATATATTTAAATTGCTGAAAGGAAAAAAACAAAAACAAAATTTTAACTAGGAAAACCTGGAAAAGCTATAATTCAGAATTGAAGGAAATATAAAGCTTTTTCCAAAGAAGCAAAAGCTAGAGTTCATCACCACTAAGCCAGTCTTATAAGAAATATTAAAGGAACTTTTATAAGCTGCAAAGAAAAGGTGCTAGTTAGTAACAAGAATACACTGAAGGAAAAAATCTCACTGGAAAAGCAAATGTATGGTAGAAGTAGTATATTCATCACTTATAAAGCTGGTATATAAAAGACAGTTCAGTCACTCAGTCATGTCTGAAGTTTTGCGACCCCATGGACTGCAGAACACCAGGCTTTCCTGTGCTGTACCATGTCCCGGAGTTTGCTCAAACTCATGTCCATTGAGTAGGTGATACCATTCAACCATCTTGTCCTCTGTCATCCCCTTATTTCCCTTTCCCAATTTTGAACCAGTTTGTTGTTCCATATAAGGTTCTAACTGTTGCTTCTTGACCCACATACAGGTTTCTCAGGAGGCAGGTAAGGTAGTCTGGTATTCTTGTCTCTTGAAGAATTTTTCACTGTTTGTTGTGATCCACACAGTCAAAGGTTTTAGTGTGAAGCACAAGTAGAAATTTCCCTGGAACTCCCTTGGTTTTTCTATGATCCAACAGATGTTGGCAATTTGATCTCATGTTCCTCTGCCTTTTCTAAATCCAGCTTGTGCATCTGAAGGTTCTCAGTTCATGTACTACTGAAGCCTGGTTTGAAGGACTTTGAACATTACCTTGCTAGAATGTGAAATGAGTCTAATTTTGCAGTAGTTTGAACATTCTTTGGCATATAAAAGAAAAAAGTAGTAAAAGTAAGTGTGATTATAATAAGGGATACATAAGATAAGAGGTAAAATGTGACTTATAACAGTTTTTCATCATTAAAACAACTGAAAAAATGAATATAAAAGAGAAAACACAAAACCCAGTTATGTTAAAAATAAACACCATGAAAAAAATCCTTAAGCAAACTCTGAGGAATAGTTGCTCAATGCCATGACAATTTATTCTGTTCTTCAAAATAAGGCAAGAGTAGGTGCAGACACCTGAACAAATATGTCATATCAAATGCATATAGATTAGTCTCTTGAAATTCCATAGTTTGATGGTAAATAGTTTAATAAAATGGTATAAACTTATAGGATCAAAGAGCAATATTTTTGAAGATAAGACATGTAAATATTAAAGAGACTGAAGAGGACTGAATTTTACACTGTCAATGGGGAGATCTGATCTCCCTAAAGTCTCTTGAATTAATGGTATAAGATACCATTGGAAGTATAGAGAAAAGCAAAGATAAAACTCAGGAAAATTGGTTAGAAGTATGTTTTTAATGCTCAGATTACCAAGTCTAGTGAATGCCTTTTGGCCCCTCTGGCAGAATAGTGGAGGTTTATCCTCTGAAGAGGTAAAAGGGAATCTTGGGATGGGAGAAATCAACTTTTTGGTGATACATGAAATAGGGGCTAAAACAAACATATAATACTAAAAGCTGAGATATCTCCAATCTTTAATCCTCTGTGGGTTCACAATATCAAGATCTATTAGTCTTGTACCCTCAGAGGAGGAAACTGAATCTGCTTTGAAGAATCTACTTTAGTCCAGTGAAATAGACTAAAGGATATGTTTATAAGGGGCAGTCCCAAGGAAATAGTCCACTTAGATTAGCCTGTAGTGAAGCCACAGTTGAAAACTATTCCTCATGAACTTAGAGATTATTGTCAACATTTGTTGCACTGTTCATAACCGCTATGAAAATCTAGGAATAACCAGTAAGGTAAAAGAGACAAAACTAAATAAAATCTCTAGAAATATACTAAGGTTATACAGGGAGGGATGAGACTTACCATTAATCTCCTCAGAGATAATACACCTACAAAACAAGAATAAGATGTGACATAAAATGAATCACTAAAAACAAAATTATTGAAAATTAAAAAAATATTGCAATAATATAATTTAATAGTATTATAGATTTGGAAGATAAAGTTGACTGAATTTCCTGAGAAAGTGAGGAAAATATAAGAGATGAATATTAGGAGAGAACTGTTTGGTAAAGTAAGGCATCAGTCCAAAAGGGCAGCAATACATAGGGGAATAATTCTATAATTAAAGAGCAGTTAATACAATGGAGTGTGGTATACATAAATTAAATAATTTGTAATGGATAACAATTAGAGTTCATAAGTTTTCACATTGAATTTATACACTGGGGTTCAACCCAGTAGATGAAAACAGACCTACCAACACTAAGAATAATAATGAAAAAAATCAGCTCACTGAGAAAAAGAACAGAAGATAATTCCTGCTGTTTGAGAGGAAAAACAAAAATAAGTCACTAGAAGTCAATGAAGCAAAAGTTTGTAAATTGGAAAATTATTTCCAATGTAGTATAATATACTTAGCCAAACTGTTAAACTGATATGAGAAAAATCACACAAAAAATTTTGACATTAAAATTTCCAAAATGATACTTCCACTGCATAGTATGTTAGAAAGTTACTGAAGAATGTTCTACTAAATTGAACAGTAAGTGAGGAAAGAGAAAGGCACAATGTATAAGGAATCTCCAGGTTGTTAAAGAAGTAGCATATATTTAAGTGATAATCTGTGTATATTAGCAGTAGAGAAAAAAATCTTCAAAGAGATAAAATTTGTCTTTTGAATGTATTGATAGACTCATTAGACAATGGAATTGAACTCATTTTTTGATACATATATACAAAACTAAACAAAACAAAAATAAGAGAATTATCAACTCAAGGAAGGAAAATATTGAAAAGAAATACAATCATTTATACTTAAATGGATCAGTTGTAACATTAACATAGTCATAATAATATGAACACTAACTATTGACCAAACAACTTTAAGATATAGTTATATTGAGAGGATGGGAAGAAGAGTTAAATCTTTAGTTGTCAGAATAGTGATTGATAGAAAATACTTAATGATGAACAATAATGAAGTTTCAGTATTAGACTATTATTTAGAGATATAAACACAAAATCCAAAAGCAATATTAAAGTAATTGAAAGTAGTATTTTCTGAGGAGGGAGAAATGGGATGCAAGGAATAGGATATTGCCATTTTCCATAATAAGATTCAAATAATTATTTGACCATTTAACCTGTGTGATATATTAATATAACATTTTAAAATTAAAAATAAAATAAGAAGAAAGAATTGATGTGTGATCTTCAGATCATGGAGATTAGAATCCATATAGGAACTATAGCCTACAAGAGTTTTACAGTAGTTTTATCAGTTTTACACTGATAAGTGAGCATGTCAAGCTGTTTTTCGCTGTGATTTTTGAATATATAAAGGAGTCTTAATAGTAAGTACAAATTTTAAGTTAACATGCAGCATATTAAATTTTTTAAACACTTACAATTTTATATTTTAAACTAGGAAGATTTATTCTATATAAATCTAATGAATTTAAAAATAATTTTAAAGGGGGACTTTGATTAATGTTTGGTTCCATTTACAACTTAATTAGACTCCCTTAAAGTTTTTAAACTGCATTTATAAATTTAGTGTGCTCAATTATCTTCATGAACATTTTAATTATCTAACAAACAAAACCTTCCAGAGTACTTAAACAGTCCTAATAAAGATAATAAATCAAACTAATAACATGGTGAATCTTAAGGTGTCTCAAATGTTAAAACACTACTGACAACTTAGTAAAATTTCTTATATCTTTCAACTCAAAAAGCAATGCTTAAAATAATCACTCGGTTATGTACTTACAGTGTGAATTTAAAGTGCTAATCTGTAGATATTTAAATATTTAAATATTTAAATTACTAACATCAATTATTGATGTGTATACCATCTTTAAAATATGAATATTATAGCTTTGATCTATTTAATCATTTCTCTACTTTGAAAAAAATTCTTTTCCCAGGGAAAAAATTACCATGAAAACAATTAAGCTTTCTTAAACACATGGGGTTTTCAACTCAAGTAAATTGTAGCATCACAGGCTGCTTCATTAATGGACATTTCACTTGGATATTGATTTCTGGAGTTGCAGATATTCAGGGTGATTTACTTTATAAATATGGTGAACAAAATTTGAACCTTTTATAAAGTTATACTAATAAATAGAGATTCCAAGTCTATGAACTCTGAAGAAGGATGAAGTGATGGAGGGACAACTCGTGTTCGTTAGATTCACCATACCAATGTGTCTTCTTCACATTATCTTACATCCAGTTTGATTTTAATTAATTTCCCTGCTCAGATTGTTTAAAGACTAAGTTGGATTAAAAATCTATTTATTGTATGATTCTTGTCAGAGTACTTCTTATATTCTTATTATCTGCCCAAGTCATAACTTTTCTAGATATTTAAATGACATTAAATGGATTTTTCATCTCATATCTATATTGAGCTCAGTGGTCATAGTTTTCAAGGCTAAATTAATGATAAAGCCAGACCAGTTTACTGCTGGCCATGAAAAGAATGATTCCCACAGATTACTGAGAAATTGCTGAGAAAATGTTCAGGGAAAATAAAACAAAATTGAGGCTGCTTGTTGACATAATTTACTCTACAAATCTCTTCCTTCACCATAGGTATATCAGTAAATGTGATCCTTTAAATACCAAAGCAATTATATAGAGAGCAAAATCCAAACTATAAAATGTTCATCTTTTATAATAAAATGCTCCCAAACTGGGAATTAGAACACAAAATTTACATAAGGAAAACTAAAACCATCAATCAAGATTAAGAACTGAAATGATGCTGAATATCAGCAAATTGAGAGGTAACAGTTTTAAAGTTATAGGTAATCTAGAGAATAACAAAAGTGAGAGCCCTAAGACTGTTGACAAAATGAGACCTTCAAAGGGGAAGCTAAAAGAAAGAGCATAACTAATGTAATTCAGGAAATTTCCAACACTGTGTTTTAGAATTTTGGTGAAGAGACCATAGCTCTACATAGAATTTTGTGTATAGCATTAAACAGCTGCCATGAGTGAAGAAGAAAATCAAAGCTAAACAGAAGAATTCATAACTAATTCGAAACAATCTCCATGACTCTAAGAAAAGTAAAATAAAGATGATATTATTCAAACACACTTTGATATAATACAAAACTGAAAAAATAAAAAATGAACAACTAATAAAACTAATCAGAATTTCTTTAATAACAATAATACAAAACCTGAATTTCCCTTCAAACATCTGAACAACTTCTAATAAAATTAAAGCATAAATCTCCCCCAAAATGTAAACTTAAAGCATAAAGAAATAGAAAGAATGATAAATAGAAATTCACTTTATAGCTGGAGGAAACTGTAAAAATATATCTTAAGGAAATTATTAGAACTGTATTAAAAATGTATGCTTTTAATTTCATGGCTGCAGTCACCATCTGCAGTGATTTTGGAGCCCAAAAAGATAAAGTCTGACACTGTTTCCACTGTTTCCCCATCTATTTCCCATGAAGTGATGGGGCCGGATGCCATGATCTTCGTTTTCTGAATGTTGAGCTTTAAGCCAACTTTTTCACTCTCCTCTTTCACTTTCATCAAGAAGCTTTTTAGTTCCTCTTCACTTTCTGCCATAAGGGTGGTGTCATCTGCATATCTGAGGTTATTGATACTTCTCCCAGCAATCTGGATTCCAGCTTGTGCTTCTTCCAGCCCAGCGTTTCTCATGATGTACTCTGCATAGAAGTTAAATAAGCAGGATGACAATATACAGCCTTGGTGTACTCCTTTTCCTATTTGGAACCAGTCTGTTGTTCCATGTCCAGTTCTAACTGTTGCTTCCTGACCTGCATATAGGTTTCTCAAGAGGCAGGTCAGGTGACTGCAGCCATGAAATTAAAAGACACTTACTCCTTGGAAGAAAAGTTATGACTAACCTGGATGGCATATTGAAAAGCAGAGACATTACTTTGCCAACAAAGGTCCATCTAGTCAAAGCTATGGTTTTTCCAGTGGTCATGTATGGATGTGAGAGTTGGACTGTGAAGAAGGCTGAGCACCGAAGAATTAATGCTTTTGAACTGTGGTGTTGGAGAAGACTCTTGAGAGTCCCTTGGACTGCAAGGAGATCCAACCAGTCCATTCTAAAGGAGATCAGCCCTGGGTGTTCTTTGGAAGAAGTGATGCTGAAGCTGAAACTCCAGTACTTTGGCCACCTCATGTGAAGAGTTGACTCATTGGAAAAGACTCTGATGCTGGGAGGGATTGGGGGCAGGAAGAAAAGGGGACGACACAGGATGAGATGGCTGGATGGCATCACTGACTCTATGGACGTGAGTCTGAGTGAACTCCGGGAGTTGGTGATGGACAGGGAGGTCTGGCGTGCTGTGATTCATGGGGTTGCAGAGTCGGACATGGCTGAGTGTCTAAATTGAACTGAACTGAAGTGAAAAATGTATGCTAAAGTTCTCATCATAGCACTATTCATAAATCTAAAATGTTATTAGCAATAATTGGATATGGTTATATTGATTATGGTGTTTGAATATCCTGGGACATAATGTGGTAGTTTTTAAAAGTTCATGAAGCACTTTTAGTAAATTGGAAAAATATTTTTGATTTGTCAAGTTCAAAATTCTGAAGACTAACTTACATATAGTGTGTAATTTCAACTATTTTCTAAATTGTGTAGAACAACCCTAAAAGTAAATGCAACAAACTACCAGTAGTGGAATTTTATAGTAAATAATGAAACTAATCCTTTGAACTACTACTTATGTTCTTATATATTTTCTCCATAGAAGTAAGTTCAAAGTGTATGTTTTATACCATTGACTTCCCACTAAGCATTGTGGCTTTATCCCTATTCCATTCAGTGGACTATAGGTCATGTAACTGTATATGTCAGTTTATGGCTGTAGTTCTGATATTAATATTAACCCTTTTATTACTATTGCCCTTTTCACAGTGTCCTAGTTTGGACAATAAATTATATGAGTATCTGACCTATAGGAAACCTAATGTTCACCCTGATTTTACATTGATAGCTTACAAAATTCTGGATAAGTAACTGATATATTACCATTCAATATCACAATTCAGTATCACAGTAATCCAAGTCTATGCCCCAACCAGTAATACTGAAGAAGCTGAAGTTGAACTGTTCTATGAACACCTACAAGACCTTCTAGAACTTGTTTTGGCTGATTGTATAGAGCTTCTCCATCTTTGGCTGCAAAGAATATAATCAATCTGATTTTGGTGTTGACCATCCGAAACACATGGTCAAACACATGTGTTTTTGTGTGGTCAAACACACAACACATTTTGTGTGTTTGACCACACAAAAAAAGAAGTCCTTTTCATTATAGGGGACTGGAATGCAAAAGTAGGAAGTCAAGAAACGCCTGGAGTAACAGCCAAATTTGGCCTTGGAGTACAAAATTAAGCAGGGCAAAGGCTAATAAAGTTTTGCCAAGAGAACACACTGGTTAGAGCAAAAACCCTTTTCCAACAACACAAGAGAAGACTCTACACATGGACATCACAAAATGGTCAACACCGAAATCAGATTGATTATATTCTTTGCAGCCAAAGATGGAGAAGCTCTATACAATCAGCCAAAACAAGACTGGGAGTTGACTGTGGCTCAGATCATGAACTCCTTATTGCCAAATTCAGACTTAAGTTTAAGAAAGTAGGGAAAACCACTAGACCATTCAGGTTTGACCTAAATCAAATCCCGTATGATTATACACTGGAAGTGACAAATAGATTCAAGGGATTAGATCTGATAGAGTGCCTGACGAACTACAGATGAAGGTATGTGACATTGTACCGAAGGCAGTGATCAAGACCATCCCCAAGAAAAAGAAACGCAAAAAGGCAAAATGGTTGTCTGAGGAGGCCTTACAAATAGCTGAGAAAAGAAAAGATGTGAAAGGCAAAGGAGAAGAGGAAAGATATACCTATTTGAATGCAGAGTTCGAAAGAATAGGAAGGAGAGATAAGAAAGCCTTCCTCAGTGATCAGTGCAAAAAAATAGAGGGAAACAATAGAATGGGAAAGACTAGAGATCTCTTCAAAAAATTAAAGATACCAAGGGAAAATTTCATGCAAAGATGGGCTTGATAAAGGACAGAAATGGTACAAACCTAATAGAAGCAGAAGATATTAAGAAAAGGTAGCAACAATACACAGAAGAACTATATAAAAAAGATCTTCATGACCAAGATAACCATGATGGTGTGATCACTCACCTAGAGACAGTTATCCTGGAATGCTAAGTCAAGTGGGTATTAGGAAGCATCAATATGAACAAAGCTAGTGGAGGTGATGGAATTCCTGTTGAGCTATTTCAAATCCTAAAAGATGATGCTGTGAAAGTGCTGCACTCAGTATGCCAGCGAATTTGGAAAGCTCAGCAGTGGCCACAGGACTGGAAAAGGTCAATGTTCATTCCAATCTCAAAGAAAAGCAATGCCAAAGAATGCTCAAACTACTGCACAACTGCACTCATCTCACATGCTAGCAAAGTAATGCTCAAAATTCTGCAAGCCAGGCTTCAACAGTACACGAACCATGAAATTCTACATGTTCAAGTGGGATTTAGAAAAGGCAGAGGAACCAGAGATCATATTGCCAACATCCATTGGATCATTGAAAAAGCAAGAAAATTGCAGAAAAACATCTACTTCTGCTTTATTGACTATGCCAAAGCCTTTGATTATGTGGATCACAAGACTGTGGAAAATTCTTAAAGATATGGGAATACCAGACCACCTGACCTGCCTCCTAAGAAATCTGTATGCTGGTCACGAAGCAACAGTTAGAACGAGACATGGGACAGCAGACATTTTTCAAATTGGGAAAGGAGTATATCAAGGCTGTATATTGTCACCGTGCTTATTTTACTTTATACAGAGTACATCATGAGAATTGCTGGGCTGGATGAAGCACAAGCTGGAATCAAGATTGCCCGGAGAAATATCAATAACCTCAGCTACACAGATGACACCACCCTTATGGCAGAACACGAAGAAGAACTAAAGAGCCTCTTGATGAAAGTGAAAGAGGAGAGTGAAAAAGTTGGCTTAAAACTCAACATTCAGAAAACTAAGACCATGATATCTGGTCCCATCACTTCATGGCAAATAGATTGGAAAACAATGGAAACTGACAGACTTTATATTTTTGGGCTCCAAAATCACTGCAGATGGTGACTGCAGCCATTAAATGAAAAGACACTTGCTCCCTGGATGAAAAGCTATGACCAACCTAGACAACATATTGAAAAGCAGAGACATTACTTTGCCAACAAAGGTCCATCTAGTCAAAGCTATGGTTTTTCCAGTTGTCATGTATGGATATGAGAGTTGGACTATAAAGAAAGCTGAGTGCTGAAGTTTTGATGCTTCTGAACTCTGGTGTTGGAGAAGACTCTTGAGAGTCCCTTGGACTGCAAGGAGATCCAACCAGTCCATCCTAAAGGAAATCAATCCTGAATATTCACTGGAAGGACTGATGCTGAAGCTGAAACCCCAGTACTTTGGCTGCCTGATTTGAAGAACAGACTCATTGGAAAAGACCCTGATGCTGGGAAAATTAAAGGTTGGAAGAGCAGGGGACGACAGAGTATGAAATGGTTGGATGATATTGTCAACTCGATGGACATGAGTTTGAGTAGCCTCCAGGTGTTGGTGATGGACAGGGAAGCCTGGCCTGCTTTAGTTCATGCGGTCGCAGAGAGTCAGACATGACTGAGTGACAGAACTGAACTGATATATATATAAGATTTTGGTCCCTATTATAAAACAGAAATAATCTTTCTACTGGTTAACGTCATAGGAATGTTGTAAGGATTAATGAAGATATACTTGGAAAAAAACTTTGTGTTCCTCAAAGAAAAGTACGACGTCATTTTCACTATTACTTTTCTTTTTTTCCTTTTCACTATTACTTTTCTCTACTAGCTTGCTTAGTGGGAAGTCAGAGGAAATCAAGATTTTGTGAGTATCAGCAGTGAAACCAAATAAATCACACATGTTCTGGCAGCACATTTTATACAACTGCTTCAGAACCCAGTGAACTTAAAACTCTCCTAAATATATAAATTAATAGAGAAAAATAGACTAAATTTTGACTCTAAATTGGCTGTTCAACTAGGAGTTATGAGTAAACATATTGAACTTTCCTTTCTGAATGAAAATATTGTGCTCTATCAAGTATGAACCATAAGGTGTGTTTGGAAGCTGAACAAAGACTGTTCATTAAGCTTGAAAGGGACAGATCTAAGCCATCCTGCACTTTGTAACCTGGCATCAGGCCTCTAAATCAAACTTATTATTTTAGGGGCCAATTAAATGCTTTTCAGTAACTCAGTAGAAAGACAGCATCTTCACAAAATATTTCCAGCACCTTTTAAATTGGATACCTTGGTCTGGCACTAAAAGATCTTTCTTGAAATTCTTACAATTCAAAATCAAAATCAATAAATCAATCCAGTTCTGAGACAGCAAAGTAGATGAAAGGCAACAACAAAGTCGATTAAAGTTCTAGTGGTGATTTCCCAAGTGTAACGGGTCCTTAGTTTGATTAAGACTCAGAGGAGGCAAGTCTGGCTCTTGGTCGCTTTGTTCTCCCTAAAACTAACATCCCTTGAGTTAACTATTATACCATACCAGATACTTTGAAGTTGAAACGTAATACTTCATTTTTTCTGACATTGCAAGTGCATTACATATCACCAAGTTTTTTTTTTAATCTTTTCACAAGAGAAACTGTTTCCCTGTCTATCTAAAATTCATACCTTGACCTTACATGTTTGTCTTTGAGAACAAATCATCTTTCTTCCACTGTCTGTCAATTTTGTCTCTTACTCTTTGCTGTTTACTGGAGGCAAGGATGGCATATCTGTGTGTGATAAGTTGCTTCAGTCACGTCTGACTCTCTGCAACCCAACGGA
This sequence comes from Bos mutus, assembly GCF_027580195.1. Taxonomy (NCBI): domain Eukaryota; kingdom Metazoa; phylum Chordata; class Mammalia; order Artiodactyla; family Bovidae; genus Bos; species Bos mutus. The sequence continues at coordinate 45,375,891 of NC_091626.1, read as the reverse complement.
CTATGTAGTCTGCCAGGCTCCTCTGTCCATTGGATTCACCAGGCAAGAATACTGGAATGGATTACCATGCCCTCCTCCAGGATATCTTCCCGACCGAGGGATTGAACCTGCGTCTCTTAAGTCTTCTTCATTGGCAGTCAGGTTCTTTACCACGAGCGCCACCTTGAAAGCCCTTATCTATATCATTTGACTATTTGTCAGAATGAAATGAAGGCTTTCCTGCTAGCTCAGCTGGTAAGGAATCCACCTGCAATGCAGGAGACCCCGGTTTGATATCTCAGTTGGGAAGATCCCCTGGAGAGGTATAGACTACCTACTCTAGTATTCTTGGGCTTCCCTGGTGGCTCAACTGGTAAAGAATGTGCCTGCACTGCGGGAACTGGATTTGATCCCTGGGTTGGGAAGATCCCCTGGAGGAGGGCATGGCAACCCACTCCAGTATTCTTGCCTGGAGAATCCACATAGACAGAGGAGCCTGGCGGGCTACAGTCCATGGGATTGCAAAGAGTCGGACATGACTCAGCAACTAAGCACAGCACAGAGTGACAGTTCTTGGAGAGTGTTGAGTGGTTATTTATGCAAAAGTGAACTAGTTATTTACTGTTACACTAGGTGCAAAAGAGAAATAAGTGCTGAAAACTGGCATTTCTTAAAATATTCATTTTCTTCCATTTTATTTTACTTGGAACACAGATAAAAGGCACATCTTAATTCAATTAGGAGTAATATTTAGTTATTAGTCTGTAAGAATGTTTATATCTTAGAATTCTTTCCACATTTCTGATTCTAAGAAATTTAATTGAGGAAAATATTTTTAGAGCTCAATATTTCTAAGTAAGAGTTACATGAATATATATAGAAATTAAAAAAAAAATACAGCAATGAGTGTTACCACACCTGGACTTGGATCTGCTTGCCTGCTGGCAGTAAGTCAATCTACTGACAACCAGGTTGTGGCAAAGGAAAGCACCGTGTTTACTGCAGGGTGCAGAGCAAGGAGAATGGACAGCTTATGTTCAAAAGACCCAGCATCCTATTGGCTTTCAGGGAAGGATTTTTAAAAACTCAGTGTGAGGGAGGGGGCTTCGGGGCATATCATCAACTCATGCTCAAGTCAACCAATTTCGTGTGATGTCCTGGCATCAGGTGAAGTTTCAAGTGTCATAGGTCTGCTGGTGTCAACCTCTCATGGTGCTACATGCTTTCAGGTAGCAGTTTTCACCTGGGCTGGGGGCGGGGTGGGTCTGCTTCATGTGAAAACAACTGAGGAAGTGTGTCAGTCCTTTATATCTTTCAGGGAACTGGGATTTCAGTGACTCTGCTGTGTGGTTGGTTTATAGTCTAAATTTTAAACTCTTGAACCAGCTGTTTGAGAATCAGAAGAGGCTTGGGAAAATAAAGCAAAAGCCTTCTACTTCAAAGGAAAGGGACATAGGGTTTTGTATATGGTTTCAATCCCTGCTTGCCCTTGATAGTTCTCAGTCTTGAGGGAAACAGATTTGGGACAAGAAAGGGAATATTTTAGATAGAGGGATTAATCATAAGCTCAGTAGACAAACTCAGTTTTAGGGGAACTTGATTTTATGAGAAGATCATCTGAACTTGAGAAAACATTGCAAATATGAAAGGAAATCATTTAGTGCATTCATTTTAGTGATTTTTATAAATACATTTAGTAAATTCTTGCCTTTCAGTTCAGTTCAGTTCAATTGCTCAGTTGTGTCTGACTCTTTGTGACCTCATGGACTGCAGCACATCAGGCTTCCCTGTCCATCACCAGCTCCTGGAGCTTGCTCAAACTCATGTCCATCAAGTTGGTGATGTCATCCAACCATCTCACCCTCTGTTGTCCCCTTATCCTCCTGCCTTCAACCTTTCCCAGCATCAGGGTCTTTTCAGTAAGTCAGTTCTTTGTATGAGGTGGCCAAAGTATTGGAGCTTCAGCTTTAGCATCAGTCCTTCCAGTGAATATTCAGGACTAATTTCCTTTAGAATGGACTGGTTGGATCTCCTTGCTATCCAAGGGACTCTCAAGAGTCTTCTCCACCATCACAGTTCAAAAGCATCAGTTCTTTGGTGCTCAGCTTTCTTTATAGTCCAACTTACACATCCATACATGACTACTGGAAAAAACCATAGCTTTGTCTAGATGGACCTTTGTTGGCAAAGTAATGTCTCTGCTTTTCAATATGCTTTCTATGTTGGTTATAGCTTTTCTTCCAAGGAGCAAGTGTCTTTTAATTTCATGGCTGCAATCACCATCTTCAGTGATTTTGGAGGCCAACAATATAAAGTCTATCACTGATTCCATTGTTTCCCCATCTATTGCCATGAAGTGACAGGACTAGATGCCATGATCTTCGTTTTTTGAATGTTGAGTTTTAAGCCAGCTTTTTCACTCTCCTCTTTCACCTTCATCAAGAAGCTCTTTATTCCTCTTTGCTTTCTCCCATAAGGGTCATCTGCATATTTGAGGTTATTGGTATTTCTCCAGGCAATCTTGATTCCAGCTTGTGCTTCATCCAGTCTGGCATTTTTCATGATGTACTCTGCATATAAGTTAAACAAGCAAGGTGACAGTATATAACCTAAAAGTACTTCTTTCCCAATTTTGAATCAGTCCATTGTTGCTTGTTCTTTTCTAATGGTTGCTTCTCAACCTGCATGCAGGTTTCTCAGGAGGCAGGTAGGGTGGTCTGGTATTCCCATCTCTTTTAGAATTTTCCACATTTTGTTGTGATATGCATTCAAAGGCTTTAGTGTAGTCAGTGAAGCAGAAGTAGATATTTTTTCTGGAATTCTCTTGCTTTTTCTATGATCTAATGGATGTTGGCAACTTGATCTCTGGTTCTTCTGCCTTTTCTAAATCCAGCTTGAACATCTGGAAGTTCTCAGTTCACATAATGTTGAAGCCTAGCTTGGAGAATTCTTGCCTGTAGGGTGTTCTTGTTATTGGAAAGGGCTGCATGCTCTTTCATTGACTGTTACTTAATTTGGGATAATTAGGAATATTAAATTTGAGTTCATTGTTTTTATGTTTTCTCATGCAGGTTTAACACTGTGGCTGTAGCTGCTTTGCATTCATATTGGCTTAATAAGTACTAGCTGGGGTTTTGTGAAAATACAGACTTATGCACTTTCTCTGACAAGAAACAGTTTTGGTTCCGGGTGGTTTTCTTTTGCCTACATTTATATAGCACTAATCTCATGAAGTCAAGCTTTCGACTAACATGTTACTGATTTACATATTAAACAAGCAGTTACCTCTGAATTGCTTTCCTTTATGATATTCTCAGATGCAAATTCTTGAAAGAGAGAATGTGGTCAGAGTCTTATTTGATTTTGTTTGATAATATTTTTGCCTCTTCTCGGTTTAATTTGACCTCACTTAATGGAAACTATGACAATAGTAGTGAGAACTTTTATAGTGGCGCTGTTATAACCTCTGGATATGGCAGCTATGGACTTCATGGACTTTATCTTTTTGTATAGGAAGCAGGCAAGAGATTACTTGCCTACTACCCAAGCTCTGGTTTTGGTTCCAGCGCTTCTGCATGTGTATGTGTGTGTGTGTGTGTGTGTATATATATATATATATATATACACACACATTCATTTGCTTCAGTCATGTCTCTCTGTGACTCCATGGACCGTAGCCCCCCAGGCTCCTCTGTTCATAGGATTTTCCTGGCAAGAATACTTGCAGAAAATTCTTTACCCCTGAGCCACCAAGGAACGAATTGTTCTTTGTATGTATCATGTGTATTTTGTGGGAGGGGTTAGGTAATGGAGGATGAAGAAGGAGTGCAAGATTTAGGGAGATCACAGAAGTGTACATAATTCATGATGGGTTCACTGAACAACTATACCTATGAAATGCCAGCAACCTCATCTGATTCAGTCGTAACTGAATCCAAATACTTGTAGGTGGAGCATATCAGAGTCTTTTCATTCTGAAGTCAGGTGACTTGAGTACCATATCCAAACATACCTGTTTTTTGGTCATGCCACTTTTACTTACAAAGCACTTCTGCTTCCTCACCTATAGTATAGATGAGACGTTCTATTTTACATGTCTCTCTTATCAAATTATTGTCATGTTTAGAAAACAATTAAAATCACATAAAATAATTCATAATATACTTTAAGTGCTAAATAAGTTGCTTTGTAAATAGCAATCCCTCTTTTTGTTATTCTCACTGTTATAATCTATGAAAAAAGTGAAAGTGTTAGTCACTCAGTCACGTTTGACTCTTTGTGACTCCATGGACTATAGACTGCCAGTCTCCTCTGTCCATGGGATTTCCCAGGCAAGAATATTGTATTGGCTTGGCATTCCTTTCTCCAGGGTACCTTCCTGACAAAGGGATCCAAATCCTGGTCTCCTGACTGAAGGCAGATATTTTTACCATCTGAGCCACCAGAGAAACCAGTTTCACTTAAGTGATTTTTGTAGTAATAACTTTCCCTTTGAATACTACATGCTTATCATTTAAAAAATTTGAACAATATCCAAAAAGTGCAAAGAAGAAACAAGCATATTATCCAAAATTTCCAGATATTATCATGTTAAGTGTTAAAGTTCATTTTTGGTGATTTTTCTGTTTCCTGTTAGTAGCTTTTGGTATTGTTTAAATTTAAAAAATAATACGCATGTACTATCGTTATAAGTCTTCTCTGATGGCTCAGTAGTAAAGAATCCGCCTGATGATAGAGGAGATACAGATTCAATCTCTGGGTCAGGAAGACCTCCTGGAAGAGGAAATGGCAACCCACTCCAGTATTCTTCCTGGGAAAATCCCAAGGACAGAGAAGCCTGGCAGGCTACAGACCATAGGGTCGCAATGCACTGTACAAGACCAAGTCCCAGTGCACACACACACACACACACACACATCTATCATTATAAAAGCTATAAAATTATATCTGGTTCAAATTTCATATATCCTAAAAATTTGAATGGATTGATTGGTGTGTGTGTGTGTGTGTGTGTATGAAAGATAGACATATACAGGTAACAAAAGATAAGAGATATTTCTGAGAATCTATTTTAGGTAAAAGTAGTACATTTATGTCCTTTAGTGCATTATTTCCTGTAAAATTCACATTTTCATTAAGAGAAGATAAATCAGATGATTGAGTCATGATGGTTTGTTAAATTTTAATTATATTTGGTGGTGTCAGTGGTAATGAACATGCTTACCAGTGCAGTTAGATGTAAGAGACTCAGGTTTGATCCCTGGGTTGGGAAGATTCCCTGGATCTTGCCTGGAGAATCCCATGGACAGAGGAGCCTGGTAGGCCACAGTCTATAGGGTCACAAAGAGTCGGACACAACTGAAGCAACTTAGTATGCGCGCATGCACACACACATTCACACACACACACACATTCACACACACGCACACACACACACATATATATAGCAAAAACTTAAAAGTACTCAAAATCTACCCTATTAAAGGAACTATCACAAAACAAATACCTCAATAGCTATTAGAAACATTTTCTGCAAAATAGACCATTACTTCTTACTTTATTTTCAAAGGTATCCACTCTTCAGGGTATTCTTTCCTTGGTGCTGTGGAATTTGTATATCTACCATGTGGCAGGCTGAGAATGGCTCCCAAAAATATGCCCACATTTTAATCCCTATAAAGTTTATCTGAGAAAAAAGGGTCTTTACAAATGTAATTATTCAAGGATTTTGAGATGATATTGTCCTGGGTTGTCTTGGTGGTCTTTAAATGTCATCACAAGTTTTTTGAATAAAAGAAAGCAGGGAGCAATGTGACAGTGAAAGCAAAGAGATTTGGAAGTGTGATGCTGCTGGTTTTGAAAATGTAATATAGGGCCACTCATCAAGGAATGTAACTTGATAGGCTGTAAGAGGTGATGAGCAGATTATCTTCTAGAGTCTCCATAGGGAGTATAACTCTGTGAAACTGAGCTAAGGAAACTGACATTAGACTTCCAGCTTCATCTAGCCTGAGCTATGAAAGAATAAATTTCTGTATTTTAAGCTACTAAATTTATTGTAATTTTTTAGAAGAACCACAGTAAACTAGTCCAGAGTCCTTTTTTTAATCAGTGAAGTTGCATGCTATTCTAATTTGTTGGATTTTTGTTGTTGTATAATATTCAATATAGAGTTTTAAAATTTTTTCTACCTTTTCTTTTTTAAGGCAAATAATGCTGCTGTGAATATCTGAATATATATGCACATGATTTATAGTGTAAATGTGTAAGTGAGTAGCTCACACATTTATTTTCTTCCCAACATTGTTTGAGAATTATTGTTCTATATCTTAATAGTTATTGTTGTTAGTATTTTAATACAAGTTAGTCTGGTATGTGTACAGTGGTATCTCTTTATAGTTTAAATTGAATTTCCCTAATGAATAGTGAAAAATGTTTGTGTTTATTGGATATATCAGGACCAATACCAGGATGAGTCAAGAGAAGCATGTAGGTACACAATATAAGGATGGAATTATTTTTTCTCCTTCCTTTTCCCATTTTTGGTGCATTATTTCTAATTTGCAAACAAAAAACACATAACTTATAATAAATAACATATTGTTCTTTCTCCTTTTTTCCCAACTTTGTTGTACCTTAGATGTACATTTAAAGCTAAATCCATATAGGTATCTACGATAAAAGTGTTGAATATTGGAAGATTAAGCACTTTAAACGTTAGCAGCAGCAGCAGCAGGCACTTTAATGTTATTCAACCCTCTAATCCTTCAGTACGGTCTATTTTGTTTGTGGATCTGATTAATTTTTTCGGTACTCTTTCATAGTTTTCAGTGTAGAGGTCTTACACATCTTTTGTTGATGTTGTGTATAATTATATAATTTTGTTGTTCTTTAAATGACATTTAAAAAATTTCATTATCCAATTGCCTGTGTATAGGTAAGCAATTTTTACTTTTTGTGCATTTGTCATAATTTCAGCTACCACTTTAAACTTACTTTTATTTCTGATTTTAGTTAATTTTGGATCTTCTTTGCACATAGCCAGGTCCTCTTAAAAATATTTACATTTTCTTTGTAGTCTTTATAAATGTAAATTCTTTTTATTGTGTAAATTCTTTTTTTTTTTATTCTTTTATTTACATTCTTTAAATGTAAATTCTTTTATTGCACTAACTGGGACCACTAGAATATCTTTGGTAAATTTTTTGCTTTCTATAGAATCTGTATAATGTTCTCTCTCATTTATTGGTAAACTTTGTTCTTTCTCTTCGTCTCCCCATCTTTTTTTCTCTCTCTTTCTGAAATAAATACATGATTATTCAAGAATTATAAAGAGTATTTACTGATTTTTCAAGGAGAAACTTTTTCTCTTGATTTTTAAAAATTGTATGTCTTTTTTCCTCCTAGTGATTTCTTTTCTTTCATATCTTCACATGTGCCTATTTATTTCTATTTGTTTTGAGTACTAGGCACTTGAAAATAATTTGAAGTCAAGAAAAATGTTAACTTTCCTTAGAGTAATTAAATTGCTCCCCCGTCCCTGGGATTCTCCAGGCAAGAACACTGGAGTGGGTTGCCATTTCCTTCTCCAATGCATGAAAGTGAAAAGTGAAAGTGAAGTCACTCAGTTGTGTCCGACTCTTCACGACCCCATGGACTGCAGCCTACCAGGCTCCTCCGCCCATGGGATTTTCCAGGCAAGAGTACTGGAGTGGGGTGCCATTGCCTTCTCCGACAGGAAGCTAAAGGTACTAGCATTTCAGTGTTATTTTAATGCAACTATAGAAGTGCACAATCTAGAAACTGATTTTGTGTACCTGTGTAGGCTGGTGTTTCTAGAATGTGGTTCTTGACCCCAATTCAAAGCTTTGAGGGCCCTTTTTACCTATTATCTCTAGCAGATAATCTTAGTTATCTGACAGGATTGGTAACACTACCTTGCCAAGCCATGTGGAAGCCTGAAGCAAAGGGAAAAATCAGTAATATTGATTGTGTCTTAAAAAAAAAATTGCTATGTTGCTTATCATAGATTTAAAAAAAATGAACTTTGATTTAATGAAATATTACATTAAAATATTGTTTACTTTGAGTGCTTAGCTTTTTTGGCACCACACCTGTGGCAAGGGCCTCACTGGCCCACCCGAGATCAGGGCCTGCACAAGACCTAGAGATTTCACATTTATATCCACTTGGGAGCATTTAACCAACAGATGAGACCTTGACCTTCTATGTTTCTCTGTAGCTTATTACAAAGAAATAGTATATTACAAAGACATGGTAAGAGATACTGGGAGAGGGCTAAATTTTCATGTGTAGTAGTTCCAGAAAGATGCCTATATAATCCTGACTGAATTACAGAATTTAGAGATTCCTTATTCACTGCTATATTTATTCTTTATCCTCTCCAGTTTGTTGCCCTTCCAGAGAGCCAGATAATGGGCATTGGTATTAGACAAATATGGATAGAAATTCCACTTAATATGACCTTGGATGAGTTACTTTACTTGTCTGAGTCTCAATTTTCTTGTCTGTAACATGAGAGTGATTTTCAGCTTATAAGGTTCTTGTGTGAATAAATAACATGTGCAGAAAAATCCATCACAAGCCTAGGCCATAATGTAAGCAATAAATATCATTTCTCTATTCTGCTCTTTTGCTTCCTACTCAACTTGGTACAATATGGTACATGCAGTGTATTATTCCATTCTATCATATAGAACTGAAAAAAAATTCAAATGCTTCTGCCAGTGTCTTTTATTGCTGTGATCATAAAGTGTTATATTGACCTCAATGATAGAATTTCTTCATTTGGAGTTGGCTCAGTTATATATATGAACAGTTTAATACTTCAAACATAGCAAGAGGAAGGAGTTGGTTTGTTATATATAACAGAAGGAGAGAAATAATAGGACTATTAAACCCACTCTAACTCCTGATCTAAACCCCAATATTCAGTTAAATTATTATGGTGATGCACAAGTTTAGGAATTCATATTGCTGTTTCTAAAATTTCCATGTGTTTTTAGTTGTGGAAAGAGAAACAAAGGAAAAAGAGAAAACTTATTTATTTTACTCCCTAAGCTTGTTCTCACTCTGTTGGGGTATAAAAAGATATTTACATAGAATAACAAAACCATCAGGAACTTCATCTTAAATAAACTTCAGCAAACCATGTTCTAATATTTGTGTAACAAAATATAAACCTCACTTCTTGAATTATTTTGAAATTACATAAGCTTTTGTTTAAAATTTTAATGATATTACTGATATATCAAATAACTATAGTTAATATCAAAAATATGAAAAATTGACACTGAGTCTCAGATACCCTGTGTAGAAACCCAGCCTCATAGTAAAAAAATTAACTGGCCATAATTATTTAAATTTGTTTACAAGTAAAACAACACTATCTGAAAAGGAATTACTAACAAATGTAATGAATGATATTTAAATTAAGAACTAAAAATCTGAAGGACAAATGTGTTAAAATCTTTGCTTCAAAGTAAAAAAAAATTTTTTTTCAGAAATTTTGTAGTTTTCTTTATCTTATTCGTGTTTACTTGCAGTAGAATATGAATATTCATATGTAGACAGGTAAGTCAGTACTAACATGCAAAGCATCTTTTCTGTGGATTTTATTTAAATTACATCAGTTCTGAATAAAAATATATAATTAAAACCAATAAATTGAGGTATCTTTCTATAACTACCCTTTTAAAAAATGGTAAATAGCAAACATGTTCATGAATAAACCATCATTTAATGTTTCATCAAGAAAATGTTTCTTCATTAAAGAACTTTGTGGCCTAAACTTGTGATAGTGCTCGGTCATGTCCGACTCTGCAACCTCATAGACTGTTGCCTGCCAGGCTCCTCTGTCCGTGGGATTTCCCGGGCAAGAATACTGGAGTGAGTTGCCACTTCCTTCTCCAGTGAATCTTCCTGACCCAGGGATTGAACCTGTGTCTCTCACATCTCCTGCACTGGCACTGTCACCATGGATAGCGATATAAACTTGGGGCTACTGACATGCTTAAGGAGGCAAGGTACATGTCCACACACATGCCAGTCTTTGTGCCAGTGTGCTTGTATCCATTTATTCCTGTTCTCTGATACTTCTATCATGCATTGTATTTCTACATGTGTTATATCAGTTCAGTTCAGTCACTCAGTTGTGTCCGACTCTTTGCCACCCCATGAATCGCAGCACACCAGGTCTCCCTGTCCATCATCAACTCACAGAGTTTACCCAAACTCATGTGCATTGAGTCAGTGATGCCATCCAGCCATCTTATTCTCTGTCGTCCCCTTCTCCTCCTGCCCCCAATCCCTCCCAGCATCAGGGTCTTTTCCAATGAGTCAACCAACTCTTTGCATCAGGTGGCCAAAGTACTGGAGTTTCAGTCTCAGCATTAGTCCTTCCAATGAACACCCAGGACTGCTCTCCTTTAGGATGGACTGGTTGGATCACCTCAAAGTCCAAGGGGCTCTCAAGAGTCTTCTCCAACACCACAGTTCAAAGGCATCAATTCTTCGGTGCTCAGCTTTCTTCACAGTCCAACTCTCACATTCCATGCATGACCACTGGAAAAACCGTAGCCTTGACTAGATGGACCTTTGTTGGCAAAATAATATCTCTGCTTTTTAATATTCTATCTAGGTTGGTTATAACTTTCCTTCCAAGGAGTAAGCATCTTTTGACTTCATGGCTGCAGTCACCATCTGCAGTGATTTTGGAGCCCCCAAAAATAAAGTCTGACACTGTTTCCACTGTTTTCCCATCTATTTCCCATGAAGTGATGGGACCAGATGCCATGATCTTCGTTTTCTGAATGTTGAGCTTGAAGCCAACTTTTTCACTCTCCTCTTTCACTTTCATCAGGAGGCTTTTTAGTTCCTCTTCACTTTCTGCCATAAGGGTGGTGTCATCTGCATATCTGAGGTTATTGATATTTCTCCTGGCAATCTTGATTCTAGCTTGTGCTTCTTCCAGCCCAGCATTTCTCATGATTTCTTCTCAGCTTTGCATATCTACCACACAATAAATTAATAGTTTTTAATTGAACAGTCATAAAGCTGAAACTCCAGTACTTTGGCCACCTCATGCAAAGAGTTGACTCATTGGAAATGACTATGATGCTGGGAAAGACTGGGGGCAGGAGGAGAAGGGGATGACAGAGGATGAGATGGCTGGATGGTATCACTGACTCGATGGACGTGAGTCTCAGTGAACTCCGGGAGTTGGTGATGGACAGGGAGGCCTGGCGTGCTGCGATTCATGGGGTCGCAAAGAGTCGACATGACTGAGCAACTGATCTGATCTGATCGGATCTGATATCTTTTTAAATGTATCCACATATCTCTCATTTCTGATACTCTTTATATCTTTAGTATATTTGAGTTTACATTTTGTATCACTATTCTTCTTATACAAAGATCTTTTTAAAAATATTTCTTCTAGTGCTGTTCCATTGGTAACAAATTTTCTTAACTTTTATTTTAACCCTAAAATCTTTAATTTTGCCTTTACTTTTGAAGATTGTTTTTGCTGGGTGTATAATTCTGAAATGATACTTCTTTTCAGTGCTTAAAATATTTTTTCAGTTGTTATCTGGCATAAATTTATTCTGATAAGAAGTTAGTAGTATTCTTTATCATCATTCACTTTTATATTATGTGTCTTCCCAGCTGGATATATTTACAATATAAAATTCTCATTTCTCTCCTGATATTCCTTATATCTTCTTTCTCTTTTTTTTTTTTTTACTTTAAATCTTTGCCATATTTTAACATTTAATATGAGCTTGTCTTCTACTGACAATGTTCTATTTATCTACAGGTCTACTTCTATAGCTTATTTGTTCTGATTATGTCACAGTTTCCTCTTTTTTGTTTTTTTCTTTGTTTAATGACTTAAACTTTGCTGCTTGATATTTTTCAGGCTATGTTATTGAATGTCTTGATTTTTGTTTTCTATGAATTTGTGTTGAATTTTTTCTGAGCAGGTAGGTAGTTTACTATCAGGTAAACTTGATTCAGTTATACTTTATTTTAAGCTTTCTAAAACTTAGATCATTTCTTTTGATAGGGCTAGATTGTCCCTAATTATGCATTACTCTTCTGAATTCTTAAACACCTGAGGATGTTTAGTGAGGTCTTTTCACTTTGACTAGTTGAAACTCGAATATTTCCCAACACTGTATAGCCTCTAAGTTAATTGGTGCTCAGTAAAGGTTTTCTCTCTGGCCTTGTGAAATCTTACTCAGTGTCTATACAATTTAGTATTCAGTCGAAAACTCAAGAAGATTCATATGTATGGTTTTGGATTTCCTCCTTGCTGCAGCTCCTTTCTCTCTGGAATCTTGCTCATATTCATAAATTCCAGTCATCTCAGCTTCATCCTATAATCTCTTTCCCTATCTAGAAAAATTACTTTTATCTATTTGGGCTTCTCCTTCCTTTATTGCAGTTTTAAAAGTAACTATATATATAGAAACTCAGCCTTGAATATGGAGTTCACTTTAAGAATCACAACTCTGTATTGTTTGCTGTAGAATGCTTGAAAACTATTGCGTCATATATTTTTTCTAGTGTTATAGTCGTTTACTGCAGAATAGTCTGAAATCCATTATTTTGTTATGACTAGAACCGGAAATCAAACACTCTGGTTTTAAAAGAGCACGTATTATGTACCTGCTATCTGCTGTGTACCATACTAAATGTTTTCAAATACGTAATCAAATCAGATTTACTATTTGCTATTCACCAAATAGGGTTTACATTTTATTATTTTGGGAGAGAGGGAGACCTTGAGCAGACTGTTTTCACCACTATGCATTTTCTCATGCTGAATATTTTTGGTATGTTATTTGCATACTGCCTAAATTCTGTTTATCTTAAGGGATTTATGGCACCTTTTTTTTTCTGCATTTTCCCCCAGTTCATTTCCCAAACCCACCCTCCTTTCCCAAATTTATATTTTCATAAAATACTTTTTGATTCACCTCTATTATAGCATTTACCCTATTGAATTATAGCTGTCTTTTATGTGCCATAAACCCTAGCAGAATTTTAGGCTGTAGTTGCATCTTGCTCATCTTTGAGTCTATGCCTGTAAGACTGTATTGCACACATTAGGTCATCTTTAAGTGCTGCTAAATTGAATATGCCCTATCTGACTTAACTCACATAATAATCTTGTGAGATAGATAGTATAATAATCATCATTTTTAGCATAAGAACTAAGGCCCAGATTTGGTAGATATTTTAATTCCAAGTTGCTAGAGTCAGTGCTGGAGGAGGAAATGGCAACCCACTCCAGTGTTCTTGCCTGGAGAATCCCAGGGACGGGGGAGCCTGGTGGGCTGCCGTCTATGGGGTCGCACAGAGTCGGACACGGCTGAAGTGACTTAGCAGCAGCAGCAGCAGCAGCAGAGTCAGTGCTATAATTTCATACAATTGCAGAACATCAGAATTGAAAGTGTCAATAAAATGAATTAATCTAACTCCCCAAATGCCCAAATTTCAGTGCCCAAATTTCTTCTACAGCATCTTTTAACAACAGAACTCTATTATGACCTTTCTATTTGTGTTCCTAACCCCTTAAAGCAATCAATATCTGATTGTTACCATTAATTCCTTATAGTAGTTCAAATTTACTACTCTAAAACTCCTAGTTCCTTTATCTACTCATCATTGCAATATAAAATTTGTCTCCAAGTTCATCTACTGTCAAGCCCTCAAATATTTGAAGACAGCTCTGATATCATAAAATCTTTCTTTCAAGCTAAACATCTTTAGTTGTTTATCTGCTCTTGGTGTGTATAACCTGGTTTCTACTCCTTACATCAAACATTCCACAGTTGTAGCTCAATTTTTTAAAGTAATCTTAAACTCCAAAACGGACTATTTTATATGATTACACTGATTACTATGAGACTGTTATCTTAGGTGTAATTCCAAAGTTCTTATTTTACCTTTCCAAGTTAAACAATGTATAACATAGATAAAAGAAAGTTTCCTTCTGGTAACTGGAAGAATTGGTTATGATTTACAGATGGAAGTGTAGGATAGTGTTCCTGTAGGACATTCGACTACCTTTTCAAGAGATGGATCATACATATATTTTTTCAGTTATCTGCCCTCTTCCCCCAGTCCTGTTGCTCCCTGATGCTCCTTTGTCTAGTGAACGAACAAAAGGAAATAAGAGAGGCAGTGAATGTGTTATATGTGAAACACACTCTATCTTATTTCTGACCACTGTTTCTAGATGAATAAGCAATGAAACAGAGGTGAATATGGATTTTATGAGTCTATAGAATTAGGCAATACATGTTCAAAAATTAATTCTACTATCTTAAAAAATAGCTTTCACTGTAAATCAACAGCTGATGAGTGGGAGTTGTACATAAAGGGGAAAATATGGGCTTACAGAGATTATGAATAGGTATTATAAAGAATTAACATTTTAAGTGAGTGAATTAAGTAAACTCTTGGCTGGATTGAAAGTTTAGATTCTGGTTGGCTGTAGTTTTCTCTTCAGTTCCAGAAATATGACAACTCCTAATTTAGAATAAAGACCAAAATTCACAAAAATTGGGAAAAGCACCCTTCCTCTTACCAGGTGGAGATATTAACAGAGCCATCAAATCATCCCTAATGCCATTATTTTGCGATTTTCCTTCCACTATAATAGTCAGTGAACTTTTGACGATACCTCACTTAATTATTTGATGTGTATTGGAAACTCAGAATCTTTCTCTTGTGACTTTGGTTTAGCCCACGGACCAGTATATCCCATGCATAAAGAAAATGTCAGTGTTCATGTGTTCCTGAATAGGCTATCTCAGTCACTACTTTTCCAGGCCCTGGAGAATTCCTTTCTCATATAAGCACATGTAGACACTCACATGTGTGCACAGTCACAAACCCACACACACATGCTCACATACATGAAGAATGCACCAACATGGACTTCCCTTGGTGGTGCAGTGGTTAGGCATCTGCCTGCCAATGTGAGGGACATCCTTGGTCCAGGAGGATTCCACAAGCCTGGGAGCCACTGAGCCCATGTGCTGCAACTACTGCAGCCCATGCCTAGAGCCTGTGCTCCACAACAAGAGAAGCCGCCACAACCAGAAGCCTGTGCTCCACAATGAAGAGTACCCCTCTACGCTCCTGCACTGCTCCCTGCAACTGCAGAAAGCCTGCACAAAGCAGCAAAGAGCGAGGGCAGCCAAATATAAATTAAAAGAGAGAAGAAAAAGAAAGTTACTGAGTTGAATTGTACCAGCTTTGCAGGAAAGCTAAAAAAATGTGCAGATTTACAGTTATCTGACTTTTACAAAAAGAAAATGCATGAACATTTGGCTTTACACTCTGTGTTGGCTCAATCTCCATTTGCCTTCAGATTTACCCTCAGATTTTGGGAGACCAAATTAGACAAACCTATTCTACCTTCATTTCTGTCATCCTTGATCTTGCCTGGGAGCAATAATCTTATAATCCTTCAGATTTACTATAAATATTTGAATATTTACTTTCAAAGGTTGATTTGTCTAGGTGGAACCTTAAAATCTTCAAACATACTATGTGATATGCATACAATCTCAGAACTGGTTTATCACGAATCTGTGTAATATGAATCAGCAACAATTACACATTACAACATCTGCTGGACCATACCTTAATAGCAATACTTTTCATAGAAGGACTTGTTGACATCCAGTGCCTGTTTGCAGAGAAGTTAATTATTTGCTGCAATTTGCTGAGGAAATATCCAATGCAATATGCCAATAGAATGTACATATTTCTTATAAAATAACCTGCTGTGAAGACCATCTTGCGATCCTAACCTGGGTAAAATAGTGTGTACGATGAAAGTTTCAAGGTGGCTGAAAACTCCAGGGCAAGTGTTTTATCCTAAAAATCAATTTCATTCTTCATTGCCACATTTTAAAAACTAAGACTTAGAGACAATTATTATGAAGTGATTTCATGGAGCAACTAGTATAAGCAAATACAGACATAAGAAGATTTAAGTCGGGGTGAAATCCTGAAAATTGATGCTGTGAAAGTGCTGCACTCAAAATGGCAGCAAATTTGGAAAACTCAGCAGTGGCCACAGGACTGGAAAAGGTCAGTTTTCATTCCAATCCCAAAGAAAGGCAATGCCAAAGAATGCTCAAACTACTGCACAGTTGCACTCATCTCACACGCTAGTAAAGTAATGCTCAAAATTCTCCAAGCCAGGCTTCAGCAATATGTGAACCGTGAACTTCCTGACGTTCAAGCTGGTTTTAGAAAAGGCAGAGGAACCAGAGATCAAATTGCCAACATCTGCTGGATCATGGAAAAAGCAAGAGAGTTGCAGAAAAACATCTATTTCTGCTTTATTGACTATGCCAAAGCCTTTGACTGTGTGGATCACAATAAACTGTGGAAAAGTCTTCAAGAGATGGGAATACCAGACGACTTGATCTGCCTCTTGAGAAATTTGTATGCAGGTCAGGAAGCAACAGTTAGAACTGGACATGGAACAACAGACTGGTTCCAAATAGGAAAAGGAGTTCATCAAGGCTGTGTATTGTCACCCTGTTTATTTAACTTATATGCAGAGTACATCATGAGAAACGCTGGGCTGGAAGAAGCACAAGCTGGAATCAAGATTGCCAGGAGAAATATCAATAACCTCAGATATGCAGATGACACCACCCTTATGGCAGAAAGTGAAGAGGAATTAAAAAGCCTCTTGATGAAAGTGAAAGAGGAGAGTGAAAAAGTTGGCTTAAAGCTCAACATTCAGAAAACGAAGATCATGGCATCCGGTCCCACCACTTCATGGGAAATAGATGGGGAAACAGTGGAAACAGTGTCAGACTTTATTTTTCTGGGCTCCAAAATCACTGCAGATGGTGACTTCAGCCATGAAATTAAAAGATACTTACTCCTTGGAAGGAAAGTTATGACCAACCTAGATAGCATATTCAAAAGCAGAGACATTACTTTGCCAGCAAAGGTTCGTCTAGTCAAGGCTATGGTTTTTCCTGTGGTCATGTATGGATGTGAGAGTTGGACTGTGAAGAAGGCTGAGTGCCGAAGAATTGATGCTTTTGAACTGTGGTGTTGGAGAAGACTCTTGAGAGTCCCTTGGACTGCAAGGAGATCCAACCAGTCCATTCTGAAGATCAGCCCTGGGATTTCTTTGGAAGGAATGATGCTAAAGCTGAAACTCCAGTACTTTGGCCACCTCATGCGAAGAGTTGACTCATTGGAAAAGACTCTGATGCTGGGAGGGATTGGGGGCAGGAGGAGAAGGGGACGACAGAGGATGAGATGGCTGGATGGCATCACTTACTCGATGGACTTGAGTCTCAGTGAACTCCGGGAGTTGGTGATGGACAGGGAGGCCTGGCGTGCTGCGATTCATGGGGTCGCAAAGAGTCGGACACGACTGAGCGACTGATCTGATCTGATCTGAACAATCCTAGTTCTGCTTCTGAAAATATTGTCATTGTGCAAAGCTTTGGTTGGTGGGATTGTTACCAGAAGGGGGACTCCTTCCAGGGCCCCAATGTGGGCTCTTTAACGCTTTGAAATGAATTGTCTAAGGAGATACACACACTGACAAAGCAAAAGACACTATTGAGAAATGGCACCCAGGCAGACAGTAGCAGGGTAAGGGAACCCAGGAGAACTTCTCTGCCACGTGGCTCATAGTCTCTGGTCTGAGGGTGGTGGTTTGCTTTCTAGGTTGTTTCTGGCCAGTCTTCTTGCCTGTGTCCGTATTTGGTCTGACTCAGGTTCCTTCCTGGGGACTCATGCATCTCTCAGCCAGGATGGATTCTAGTGTGAGATGTTCTGGGATGTTGGCAGGACCTATGATGGGCTGGCATCTCCTCCCTGCTTGTAGCCCCTCCCAAATTCTGCCAGTTAGTTTTCTGAGGCACCATATTTCTTATCAGGTCATTCTGTTGTGAGACAACTCATGCAAGTGATTATTATTGTGCCTGGCCAAGGTGGGCGGTTTCAGTCAACAGTTCACTAACAGGATTGCACAGTCCTGATGGTACTGTATCAGTACCATCAACCACATTTGAGGATCCAGAAAGTTCATACCTGTACCCTAGTTCTTTAATATCATAAAGGGAGAAAATGTAATAATTTGGTGGCAATGTCATCATAGGTACAATAATGGAAAATATAGTCATTAGCAGAATTTCTGTAACAAAATTAGTTACAACTGAATTTAATAAGAGTTTGGATTCATTTTATGATAGTAATGTTTAGCTTCAGGTGAACACTGAATTTGATGCTCAGCCTCTGACCAAACATTTATTTGGTTCATGTCTACTTAATAGATATTTGCATATTTAAAAGTCAGTTTTAAATTTTTTTGCTAGCAACCTTCATAACAAAGACATGCACATTGATTCATAGTCTGATAATATGATGGGAAATAAATGCAAATGTATACATACAGGGATATATTACAGGAACATGTAAAAAAGTAGAACCATTCAAAGGAGAAACGATTACATAAGATGACAAAACTCAAACTAAACATATCTTTACTAGTATATGTAAATGAAATAAAAATGAAAGAAAAAAATACTCATATTGGACAAGAAAAAAAGTGTTGGTTTTCCTGTTTATTCCACCAGATCCCTTCTCCAGCTTTTGCTGCTCCTTTGTGTACTCTGGGAGGCAAACTTCAAACTCTATCACTTGGTTCTCCTGCCAGCTGGCTTCTAGTCAAACTGGGTTAATTCACGTTACTAGCAAGAGATCAGAGAGCATGAAGAGAAAAAAAATCATGGCATTTCTTCTCTATTTCCCTGCTGATTCTGCATGACTATACTTTCTACCAAATAACCCTTCTTAACATGACCAGCTCTTCCTGAGCTTTTGTAATGCTATCTATACCCTTTGTCTCTTCAGGTCTAAGTTAAAAGTTTTTCACTATTTCTAGTCTCTGAGTACTGTAGCATCCTTTGCTGAGTCCCTAAATTCTGCTCACATTGAGGAAAATAGACCCTTCACTTAAGTCTGTAATGTGGACCACTGAAGCAGAAATTTGTTTCTTGCAAGGATACTGACTGATATAGTGGCTGTTACAAAGTGAAGTATGGAAGAATATCTTTCTTACAAAGAACACCAAGCAATGGCATTTTGTACTGCCCAACATGCAGAAAGAGCACTTTGCAGCAGGTCCAGTTGGTCCTGTAAGCTCCCCTGCCGTGTAGGCAGTATGACTCATTAGATCTAATAGTGCAGAGTCTCTGAGACTGAGAGTGATGCTGTTTGAAGTTCCAGCTACGTCCTAGAGGAGTATTTCAGTTCATTTTGGCTAAGATTTTGAAGCAAAGCCACACCCGCTTTTCAAATATTCTGTATATGAAAAGCAGTTTCTGACTTGCTAATGGGCCCAGGGATAAATAAAATGCTTGAGAATGGGATACTGGGTAACTATGTGATTTGAAGTGTTTATACCAACTGGGTGTTACTGCTCTCTGAGTTATCAAATCCTAAAGTGCAGGTACATTAGCATTATAAGTTATAAAATGGAAATTATTTATATGAAATGGCCTGAATAGGTGTGGGAATCACAAATCCATGAAATAAGCAGATAATTCAGTCTCCTACAGTATATGCTTACTTATTTGCTGAATCTCCCTCAATCCACATTTGTATTTATCAGAATAATTGTCTGAAGAGAAGGTGTTCAGTAATCAGGTGAGTCAGATGTGTGACCTCTCCATGGATGGCTATCTGTAAACTTCTTTTACCAGTGACTCTGGTGCTTACTTAGTGGGTCTATGTGGTGATCCTGGTAGCATGGATGGTGAATATGCATGAACCGAACAAAATGGACTGCCCTTTAGTAAGTCTGACCTGGCAGCTATCGCCAGTGTCTAGCCAACCACTACCAGAGGTAATGCCGAGCTCCTAATATGCTACCATTCCTTAGGGACCACCAGTCTGGTGGCAGGGTGATTACATTGAACTCTTTACATTATGGAATAAGCAATGACTTTCCACATAGAAATAGATACACATTCTGGAAATGGGTTAATCATTTCCTGCCCTCAATGCTTCTACCAGTATCACCATACATAGCCTTATAGAATACCTTATTGATTGCCATAATGTCCAACATTATGGACATTGTGCCTTTGATCAGGATACTCATTTTACAGCAAAGGAACTGTTACAACAGATTCATAGCCATAAAATTCAAGTTTTCCCACATGTCCAATCACCAGTAAGCTGCTGGCCTGATAGAATGATGGAATGGCTTCCTGGAGGTTCAGTTACAGTGCCAGCTGGGAGACAATATTGTTTGAAATTGTAGTACTGCCTAATGGATTATACCATCAGCCAATTCATGTTTCCATATGCCCCAAAGCCAGATCATGAAGGTCCTGGAACTAAGAGGTATAATTGAGAGAAATCTTTCTCATTATTTTACCTAATATTCTAGGTATAAAATTTTGTTTCTCTTCCTGAAACCTTGTACATATTAGGTGACTTTGGGGGTTTCTTTTTCCTAGGAAGGAAGACTTCTGCCTATGTATGTATTAAACTGGGTTTTAAAACTATACTCTTATGATGTTTCACTTCTAATGCCAGTGACCTAACTGGCAACAATGAAGTTTACTCTATGATTAATTCTGTAACAAGAGAAAATTGAGGTAGAAGGACTGGTCTGGAGTCCAGGGGATTCACTATAGAGAGTTTTATCACTTACATGGGCCATAAAAATAGTCAGTGAAACAACCTGGCCACCAAATAAAGACAGACTTGCCAAAGACTGTGAAATACTATGAGACAAAGATTTGGGTCAACTCACGAGACAAATATTCCTGTCCTTCAGAAGTTCAGCAAAGTGTATTTTGAACATGAAATGGATAATAGAAAAAATTCTAATAACCAAATTGGCTTCATGATCAAAGGCAAGAACAGTAGCATCTAATTATCTTATTTTCTGTTAATTGAGCATTTCTTTCCTCTTACCATACTCTTTGCTCTCTTATGTGAAGATTACTGATGGTGGATAATATTAAAATTTAAATTTCAACTGGGAGTATGGCTGAATTTCTGATACCCTGTCACAGTTTAAGTCATCATGGAACTGTAGTTTTCCCTGCACTGGGGATGCAATTTTCTTAATCTCAGTAAAAGCCAAAAATGGATACTGAGTGGGCACAGTGATCTGGTACTTTTCTGTTTGCTTCCTAGATTTATTTTCTTTCCTGCTCCATCTTCTTTTAGGTCATGGATGCAGAACTGGACATCCAGGTCCCTTTATGGTCTGAATTCTAGCAGAATACTCTCAGTGGGTGACTTCAGTAGGGTTCAAGTTGGGAGGAGGGAGAAGAGGGTATTTCTTTCCTGTTTCCTCCCTGCTTTGGTCCTGAGCCTCTGGCAGCGTGTCTCCATGTATGGCTTCTGCTGGGGGCCTTTCCTCATAGCTCCAGCAGTCACTTGGCTTTGGTGACACTTTCCATCCCTTTGTCCCTTTATGGCTTACTGCAGTTGCTGTGTCTCTGTTCCCAAGCATCTCTTGTTTTCTCTCATGAATTTTTTAAATCCTAGCTATAATTCTGTAAACAAGCTCTTTATTTAGTTCTCTACAGTTGAACCTCAGAGAGGAATCATGATTTCTTTCAGAATTATCTCTTGTATCAATGCCAGTGATTTATTGTGTATAAGAAACATAATAAAATTTAACTCAAAAAGCTTGAAAGGGAAACTTTAGGCAAAGACATGGCAGGCAAATGAAACTAAGAGAAAAGCATGGATCATAATTTTAATATCAAGTTAGATTGATTCATGGTTGGTAAAAAAATATTAAAAGGATAAATTGTTGTTGTTGTTCTGTAGTCACTAAGTCCTGTCTGACTCTTTTGTGATCCCTTGGAATGTAGCCCACCAGGCTCCTTTGCCCATGGGATTTCACAGGCAAGAATACTGGAGTGGGTTGCCATTTCCTTCTCCAGGGGATCTTCCGGACCCAGGGATTGAACCCACATCTCCTGCACTTTCAAGAAGGTTCTTCACCACTGAGGTTCAAGGGAGGCTAAAATGGACAAATACAGACATATTTTAATATGAAGATAATGTACACCAATAACTATTATAAATATTAATTTACTAAATACTGTGTCTACAAAATTTATAAAGTAAAAACTTCAGGAAGTAGAAACATTTTTAAAAGAAAACTTACAGTGTTCTCTTCTCAGCTAATAAATGATCAAGTGGGCAAAACACTGAGATTAAGGAGGGTAAAAATAACTGTTGGGGGGAGAACTAATAGGTGGATATTCATTTGTATGTTCATGGACTAAGCTAAAGTCAGCAAAGTATTTGGCCTCAAGAAAGACCTCAGGATATTCAAAAAAGGAGAAGCAATGCAGAGCTTAATCCATGATGATAATGTAATATGACAAGGTATTAATAATAACAATTGTAAGCAAATTATCTATACCAGTTGGTGTAGAAGATTCTGTCATCTCATTGGATCAAAGAACAAATCAAAATTATAACTGAAATTTAACTAGAAAATAATAATGAAACACCATGCTTTAAAACATTTAGCATAGCTGTAGCAGCATTCAGAGGCTATTTACTATAAATAATTTAACATAAAAAAGAAAAAATAACAAAGTATTTAAGTAAAGAATTAAATTACAGTGAAATTGATCAAAAGAAAGGATACATGAGGATTAAAAATGGAAATGGAAAGGAATGAATTAGAAAATAGAAAAGGATATAACTATGGAATAAACCCAAAAGCCAATATTTAATTTAAAATGAATTTAATCCAAAATTTAAAAATTAATATATATGGGGGCAAGAGGAGAAGGGGACGACAGAAGATGAGATGGCTGGATGGCATCACTGACTCAATGGACGTGAGTCTGGGTGAACTCTGGGAGTTGGTGATGGACAGGGAGGCCTGGCGTGCTGCAATTCATGGGGTCGCAAAGAGTCAGACACAACTGAGTGACTGATCTGATCTGATCTGATCTGATATATAAACTAATATTTATTCTCATTATAGCAACATAAAAGTGTAAACATACAAAATTATAA
The DNA here is from genome assembly GCF_027580195.1 of Bos mutus. Taxonomy (NCBI): domain Eukaryota; kingdom Metazoa; phylum Chordata; class Mammalia; order Artiodactyla; family Bovidae; genus Bos; species Bos mutus. The sequence goes on along the minus strand of NC_091626.1, from coordinate 45,352,815 downwards.
CATAGGGGAAGTTACCATAGGTTATACATAAAGATAAAGTTCCATTTCTATCTATCTATCTGTCTATTATCTTAAAATATAGTTTTTTACTGGAAGGGCAATGTGAGTACTTAAATCTTTTATCTTTTGTTATCAATTTTCAAAGTAAGGAGTTGTTTTAATAGCTGCCTCAAAAGATAAAGGGTGACAAATGAATTTTTTTAGCTTTTCTTTTTAAAAATCATTATGGACTCTTGGATTTTCATTGATCCAGTGTGTTCTAACCCGCTAAAGTCATTTTTCTTTTTGAGGCTAAAGTTGTCACGTAGTTGACTTGTGGGAAACCTTTCTTTTCTTTTTTTTTTTTGTTTTCTTTTTTTATTTTATTTTATTTTTTAACTTTACAATATTGTATTGGTTTTGCCATATATCAAAATGAATCCGCCACAGGTATACATGTGTTCCCCATCCTGAACCCTCCTCGCTCCTCCCTCCCCATACCCTCCCTCTGGGTCGTCCCAGTGCACCAGCCCCAAGCATCCAGTATCGTGCATTGAACCTGGACTGGTGACTCGTTTCATGTATGATATTATACATATTTCAATGCCATTCTCCCAAATCATCCCACCCTCTCCTTCTCCCACAGAGTCCAAAAGACTGTTCTATACATCAGTGTCTCTTTTGCTGTCTCATATACAGGGTTATTGCTACCATCTTTCTAAATTCCATATATGTGTTAGTATACTGTATTGGTGTTTTTCTTTCTGGCTTACTTCACTCTGTGTAATAGGCTCCAGTTTCATCCACCTCATTAGAACTGATTCAAATGTATTCTTTTTAATGGCTGAGTAATACTCCATTGTGTATATGTACCACTGCTTTCTTATCCATTCATCTGCTGATGGACGTCTAGTTGCTTCCATGTCCTGGCTATTATAAACAGTGCTGTGATGAACATTGGGGTACACGTGTCTCTTTCAATTCTGGTTTCCTCAGTGTGTATGCCCAGTAGTGGGATTGCTGGATCATAAGGCAGTTCTATTTCCAGTTTTTTAAGGAATCTCCACATTGTTCTCCATAATGGCTGTACTAGTTTGCATTCCCACCAACAGTGTAAGAGGGTTCCCTTTTCTCCACACCCTCTCCAACATTTATTGCTTCTATCTTTGTGACATAATCCTGTTTCTCCACCAAATAAAATACCATTTTCTCATTATGTTTCTCTTTTTGAAACTTTTCATTGAAATATAATATACATACCTTAAATTATACAAATCATAAGCATACAGTACAGTGAATTAGGGCTGGGTGAATAGACTGTTGAATCTACCGACTAGGTTAAGAAGTGAAAGACTAGCAGGATCTCAAAGGTTCCTCCTGCCCCATCCTAATCACTATCCTAGCCCTTCTGCCACAATGTAGCCTCTGTCCTGATTTCTAATGGGACAGAACAACTTAAACCTAAAAAGTTGATATAAGTGTATTAATGCAGAATGTGCTTGTTTTTATTTACTCCTCTTGCTCAATGACTGAGAATCACATACATAATTGTATCTTTATTATATTTATTTTGCTAGATGTATAGTAGTCCAATATATGTGTATAATACTATTTTTTCTTTCCTATCTATCTTGTTAGACATTGTTTTCAGTTTGAGGCTATTATAAATAATTTTTGTGAACATTTATAAGTATTTCTAGTAGTGCATATATACACATATTTCTATTGATAAGGTACCTAGAAATGAAATTCCTGAGTCACACAGTAAGTATAAAATGTAGTGGATAACATGAAACCCTTCCCCAAAGTAGTTGTTCAGGTTGCATCCCCAAAAGCATTGTGAGAGATTTCCAGTTGCTCCAAAACTTCATCAACACTTTAAATTTTCTTTTTAAATTTTCAACTTGTATTTGGGTATAGCCAATTAATATATGTTGTGGTAGTTTCAAGGGAACAGCGAAGGAATTCAGTCATACATGTATGCATTTTTAAAAGGTATTCTGGTGGGTGTGTAGTGGTTTCTCATGATAGATTTAATTATCATTTAGTTGGGGATTAGTAAACTTGAGTACTTTTTTCAAGTATTTATTGGATATTTGTAGAGCCTCTTTGAAAATGTTTCTTCAAAATTTTTACCATTTTTCTGATAAGTTGCCTCATTGTTGGAGACTTTGTGTATTCTCCATGTAAACCATTTGTCACCTGTATGAGTTGCAAATAATATTCTAATTGGGTTGGCTTTTGAACTCTTACTTGGACCTTTTGCAGGACTGTAATATTTAATTTTAATGTAGTTCAAATGATTAATGTTTTATTACCTATTAAAAATCTTTGCCTGTCAGTGCCCTGAAGATATTCTACTATATTATCTTCTAAAATTATAATTTACATTTCCCATTTAGATCTACAATAAATGAAAGTGATTCTGAGGATTGATGTGTGGTAAAAAATCTACTTTTGTTTTTTCTTATGGATAGTCAATTGCTAAGAATTGTTTATTGAAAATATCATCTCTCCTACACGATATTGCCCCTTTTGTCAAAGAACCAGGTTGTTCTCTTTCTGGACTCTATTCTGTCATATTGGTTTACCCTCCCTTGCAATATTCCTCCCTCTCTTCATTAAATAGTTTATATGATACGTCTTTATATCTTGTACTATGAATACTTTAGTCTTTTTATTTAAGATGTTAGTGACTCTTAGCTTTTGTATTTTCATCTAAATTTTAGAGTTAATGTGTCAGTTTTGAAAATAAATAAGTCTGCTAGAACTATGATTGCCACTGTAACCAATTGATTACTTTAGGACAATGAGCACATTTATACATTTGGGCTTTAAATATGTGAACATATTTTATCTCTTCATTTATTTATGTTTGATTAAATTTTGCTCAATAATGCTGTATAGTTCTGTTGGAATTTTACATAAATTTGATTAGATTTATTTCAAGGTATTTGATGTTTTGATGCTATTCTAAATAGTATCACTTTTTATTTTAGTATTCTCTCTGTTGTATAAAGAAATAAAATTTTAAATAATGACCTTACTGCTTCACTGTGTTATTTATAATGTTATTAGAAAGTTCTCTTGTATATGAACACAAATGTATAGACTGCAATCAAAAGTAAAATTTTTCCCTTTCTCATCATTACTCTTTTACTCCTTGTCTTTGCATTGGCTTTGGATAAAATAGAATGAAATGGAATGAAAATGATGAGAGTAACAAATATTGCCTCACTTTTTATCTTGGAGGGAAAACTTTTAACATTTCAGATTTTTTTCTCATATTCTTTGAAGTTGATGTTTATCAAATTAAAAATCTACTAGTTTTCTGAGCTTTTGTATAAATTGGTTATGACTTTGAATTGGTTTTTATTTCTATGCCATTCTTCATAGATATTTCTCTTCATTCACTAGTGAATTATACTGATTGATTTTTAAATGTAACTTTGGCAAATTTGGGGAAAGGGGGTTATATTTCAGATTAATAGGAAAGTTGAAAGAAAAATATAAAAAAACTCCCATACATTCAGATTCTCCAAATGCATAAATTTTCCCTGTTATGATTTTCCCTCTTTTTCTTTCTGAAGCAGAGTAATTGGCAATATTGCTCCCTTTTTCCATAGTTCAGTTCAGTCACTCAGTTGTATCCAACCCTTTGTGAACCCATGAACTGCAGCATGCCAGGGCTCCCTGTCCATCACCAACTCCCAAGTCCACCCAAAACCATGTCCATTGAGTCGGTGATGCCATCCAACCATCTCATCTTCTGTTGTGCCCTTCTCCTCTTGCCCTCAATCTTTCCCAGCATCAGTGTCTTTTCCAATGAGTCAGCTGTCCGCATCAGGTAGCCAAAGTATTGGAGTTTCATCTTCAACATTAGTCCTTCCAATGAACACCCAGGACTGATCTCCTTTAGGATGGACTGGTTGGATTTCCTTGCAGTCCAAGGGACTCTCAAGAGTCTTCTCCAACACCACAGTTCAAAAGCATCAATTCTTTGGGCCTCAGCCTTCTTCACAGTCCAACTCTCACATCCATACATGACCACTGGAAAAACCATAGCCTTGACTAGACGGCCCTTTGTCGGCAAAGTAATGTCTCTGTTTTTAATATGCTATCTAGGTTGGTCATAACTTTCCTTCCAAAGAGTAAGCATCTTTTAATTTCATGGCTGCAATCACCATCTGCAGTGATTTTGGAGCCCCCCAAAATAAAGTCTGACACTGTTTCCACTGTTTCCCCAACTATTTCCCATGAAGTGATGAGACTGGATGCCATGATCTTAGTTTTCTGAATGTTGAGCTTTAAGCCAACTTTTTCACTCTCCGCTTTCACTTTCATCAAGAGGCTCTTTAGTTCTTCTTCACTTTCTGCCATAATGGTGGTGTCATCTGCATATCTGAGGTTATTGATATTCCTCCCGGCAATCTTGATTCCAGCTTCTGCTTCCTCCAGCCCCGCGTTTCTCATGATGTACTCTGCATAGAAGTTAAATAAGCAGGGTGACAGTATGCAGCCTTGACATAATCCCTTTCCTATTTGGAACCAGTCTGCTGTTCCATGTCCAGTTCTAACTGTTGCTTCCTGACCTGCATACAGATTTCTCAAGAGGAAGGTCAGGTGGTCTGGTATTCCCATCTCTTTCAGATTTTTCTACAGGTTATTGTAATCCATCCAGTCAAAGGCTTTGGCATAGTCAATAGAGCAGAAATAGATGTTTTTTCTGGAACTCTTGCTTTTATGGTGATCCAGCAGATGTTGGCAATTTGATCTCTGGTTCCTCTACCTTTTCTAAAACCAGCTTGAACATCTGGCAGTTCACAGTTCACGTATTGCTGAAGCTTAGCTTGGAGTATTTTGAGCATTACTTTACTAGTGAGTGAGATGAGTGCAATTGTGCGGTAGTTTGAGCATTCTTTGGCATTGCCTTTCTTTGGGATTGGAATGAAAACTGACCTTTTCCAGTCCTGTGGCCACTGCTGAGCTTTCCAAATTTGCTGGCATATTGAGTGCAGCACTTTCACAGCATCATATTTCAGGATTTGAAATAGCGCAATTGGAATTCCATCACCTCTACTAGCTTTGTTTGTAGTGATGCTTCCTAAGGCCCACTTGACTTCACATTCCATGATGTCTGGCTCTAGGTGAGTGATCACACCATCGTGATTATCTGGGTCGTGAAGATCTTTTTTGTACAGTTCTTCTGTGTATTCTTGCCACCTCTTCTTATTATCTTCTGCTTCTGTTAGGTCCGTACCATTTCTTTTTTTTAATTTTTTTTATTTTTAAACTTTACAATATTGTATTAGTTTTGCCAAATATCGAAATGAATCCACCACAGGTATACCTGTGTTCCCCATCCTGAACCCTCCTCCCTCCTCCCTCCCCATACCATCCCTCTGGGTCGTCCCAGTGCACCAGCCCCAAGCATCCAGTATCGTGCATCGAACCTGGACTGGCGACTAGTTTCATACATGATATTGTACATGTTTCAATGCCATTCTCCCAACTCTCCCCACCCTCTCCCTCTCCCACAGAGTCCATAAGACTGTTCTATACATCAGGACCATTTCTGTCCTTTATTGAGCCCATCTTAGCATAAAATTTTCCCTTCATATCTCTAATCCATAAACTATTAATAATTAGCCTGTTTTCCTAAGAACTAAGGCATCTCCCCAACAACTGTCAAAATCAAAAGTACAACTATAAAATCAAAGTTTACTTATCTATATTTAAGAATTAAAACATTTTTGTATATAAACACCAATACCATATATTAACACATACATATGGAATTTAGAAAGATAGTAATAACAATCTTATGGCAGCAAAAGAGATGCAGATGTAAAGAACAGACTTTTGGACTCTGTGGGAGAAGGCAAGGGTGGGATGATCTGGGAGAATTGCACTGAAACATGTATATTACCATATGTATAGTAGACAACCAGTGCAAGTTCAATGGGTGAAGCACAGCACTCAAAGTTGGTGCTCTGGGACAACCCAGAGGGGTAAGATGAAGAGGGAGGTGGGAAGGAGGATCAGGATGGGAAGACACATGTGCACCATGGCTAATTCATTTCAGTGTGTGGCCAAAACCATCACAATAATGTAATTATCCTCCAATTAAAGTAATAAATTAATTTTTTAAAAAGGAAATCTTTTAGGCTGTTTTCAATTTTTTATATGTTACTGGCATTTTTCTGTAAAATTTTTGTGTAGGATTTTTGCATTGCATCAATTTTTATGATAAGGCTAGATTGTACTTTTCTTTCATGTGGTACATTGTCAGATTTTCTATCAAGATTATTTTGGTTTCATAAAATGTTCTGAAAAGGGTTTTCACAGTTTCTATTTTCTGTAAGTATTAGTCTACAATTATTATTATTCTCTTAAATCTTTAAAAAATTTTATAAGTGAATTCAGGCATTAGTATTCCAAAATTAAAAATAGTAAACATTTAATTTCATAATATATCACTTAGCTCAGAGTTTCTGTTTTTCTTGTGTCTATTTTAGTAAGTATTTTTCTTGATATTTATCTATTTATTATGTGTTTAAATTATTGCCATAAAATTAGTCATAAGTCATCTTAATAAAGTCATGTTAATTAGTCATTAGTCATCAATAAAATTTTAAGAGCATATTTATTAATGCGTAATCTACATTTATTAAAATTCACCCTTTTTAGAAATATGGTTCTTCTGTTAGGTCCTTATCTTTTCTTTCCTTTATTGTGCCCATCCTTATATGAAATAGTCCTGTGATCTCTCAATTTTCTTGAAAATATTTCTAGTCTTGCCCATTCTATTTTTATCCTCTATTTCTTTTCACTTTTTTCATTTAAATGTACATCAGTCAGCTAGAGATAGACAAATTGTAATACATAGAAACAATAGATTGTTAGCAATTATAAAAGGACAAACTTCAAGTCAATGCAAGAACATGGATGAATCTTACAAAAGACATGAAGAAAGACAAACAATTTCCTTCCATTTATATGATAGTCTGGAGAAGGGAAAACTATAGAAACAAATCAAATCAGTGATTACCAGGGCCCATAGGTAGGAGTTGGGGATTTAGTACATAAAGGCACTTATTGGGATGATGGAAATATTCTGTATTTTGATTTTGATGGTGGTTACATGATTGATCACTGCCTCCTGTACAATGTCATAAACCTCCGTCCGTAGTTCTTCAGGCACTCTATCAGATCTATTCCCTTGAATCTATTTGTCACTTCTACTGAATAATCATAAGGGATTTGATTTAGGTCCCTCCTGAATGGTCTAGTCATTTTCCCTACTTTATTCAATTTAAGTCTGAATTTTGCAGTAAGGAGTTCATGATCTGAGCCACAGTCAATTCCTGGTGTTGATTTTGCTGACTGTATAGAGCTTCTCCATCTTCAGCTGCAAAGAATATAATCAATTTGATTTCAGTGTTGACCATTGGTGATGTCCATGTGTAGAATCATCTCTTGTGTTGCTGGAAGAGGGTGTTTGCTATGACCAGTGCATTTTCTTGGCAAAACTCTGTTAGCCTTTGCCCAGCTTCATTTTGTACTCCAAGGCCAAATTTGCCTGTTACTCCAGGTATCTCTTGATTTCCTGCTTTTGCATTCCAGTTCCCTATTATGAAAATGACATTTTTGGAGGTGTTAATTATAGAAGATCCTGTATGTCTTCATAAAACCATTCAACTTTAGTTTTAGTTTGCATTTTTCTAATGAATAATAATACTAATCGTCTTTTCGTGTGTTTACTGGCTATTTGTAAATCTGTTTTGCTCAGGTGTTTGTTCAGGTCTTTTTCTCCTTTTAATTTTTAAATTAAAAGATGATTATTTCATATTCTGCTAATATTTTACATCTTTAGTTTTCAAATAACTGAAAGGGTTAATTCAAACATACTGGCAAAATGTATAGTATTTTACAATCTATATATTTCCAATAAGATGTATAAAGTTGTGATACTGATTAAAAGTCTGAAGAAGTAAAAGAGACAAGAGCTTTTGAGCTGTTAGAGAATTTATCATTTTTTCTGGACTGGATATAAAAACCAAAACTTATCTTTTGGTATTGGTCATGCTGAAAGAACATCTTCAGGAGGTTTTTCCAAACATACTAAAAAATGTTATTTTTATTTTCAGTCTACTTTGGTCCCTTTATAATTATTTATCCAAGTCTCCATACATTTATTCTAGGCAATTACTTTATGATTCTTTAATTCATTTTCAAGAAGAATTTTAAGCTCTTTTTTCCCCCCTGGATTTCTTGAACTGATGATATCTGTGAGAATTATGCTTTAAAAAGCAAAACAGAAAGTTAACCAAAATTAAAAATTTGATGAGCAGTGAACACTATCATAGCAAATATTAGTACTCCATACTGTCAATATGATTCTATAGTTTGTTTGCAGATCTAATGAAATAAAATATGACTCTCAGAAAATAAAAAGTTAAAGACTGACTTCTCAAATATGTCATGTCTTAGACCTAAGGCTTTTTTTTGGCTCCAGGTGGGAGGCTGTATCCATTTGCTTCTTAGCTCTTTCTCCAATAAGATTATGTCTTTATCAGGAGGAGAGTTTTTATTTTTCTTTCTCGTTTTTTTTTAATAAATGGTAGTTAAAAACATGTAAGAAATGAGCAGGTCTCTTTTACTGCACCTGTTACATATAACCCCGTTGTAACTAGTCGTCTGGAAAGGACCAAGGGAGGGCTTTATCATTGTGCAACAGGGCACTTTATAGTATGTAATGTGCATTTCTTTCTTTGGACATAATCTGAATTAAAATGTTACTATTTCATTAATAAATATGATATTTAAATCAGCAAATTAAAAATCACCACTATGTGTTAAAACTCCCTTAGATGACACTTCACTAGTCAGAACACGGTAATTATTTTGAAAAATCAGCTCTTCCAAGGTAACTGGGCAGGTACAATATTTTATAAAGTAAATTACCAGTTACCATCAACATTCATCAGGGACTCATTTGGATTTTATTACAGGTTGACATTTACTTATTTGCCCAATTTTAAAAATTACAACGGTTGCATGACTGCCCCAGGGCACAGCTGTAGAAAATTAACACACTAATCACATAAATTATCATAAATAAAAGGTTATAAAAGTAATAGCATACAATTTTTTAAAAGCAACTTATGACATCCCTAATAATACCTTAAATTTATATAGCACATTGAAATTGTCAAATCTCTTTTATCTCTATAGTTTTGAAGTTTAGAAACTCTGGCATAGGAATGCTATTATTGATACCATTTCAGAAGTGGGGAAGCAGAAAACCTTAAATAGCTGTTCAGTTGACCTAGGATTAAACAGCTAGATAGGTTCAAAGTCAAGTCAAGAATTAAATCTCCTGAACTCCCAACACTCCATTTTTTCCCTTTATATTTCTCTTTCATTGAAGAGTAGAATCAGAGAAGGCAATGGCACCCCACTCCAGTACTCTTGCCTGGAAAATCCCATGGATGGTGGAGCCTGGAAGGCTGAAGTCCATGGCGTCGCTGAGGGTCGGACACGACTGAGCGACTTCACTTTCACTTTTCACTTTCATGCATTGGAGAAGGAAATGGCAACCCACTCCAGTGTTCTTGCCTGGAGAATCCCAGGGACGAGGGAGCCTGGTGGGCTGATGTCTATGGGGTCGCACAGAGTCGGACACGACTGAAGTGACTCAGCAGCAGAAGAGTAGAATATCATTTACCCTCTGTGCTCCAATCTATCAACACATTTAGTGAACTGAAGATCACAAATATATCCTGATCTACCTCCAGAGCTGCCAGTCTTGTCTAAGCAAACATTGTCTCTTGTCTAGACTACTGATTGTGATAATGCTCCTCCTTCTCACCCCGTAAAATGCATATCCTACAGAGTACCCAACTGATTTTAAAAAATACAAATGAGTTTTACCATTTTAATTCTTATAGTGATCTATGGATCCATGTAATGTGACTCCCTCTTCAATGTCATCTCTTATCACTCTCTACCACTCCAGCTCTGCTTCCTTTTCTCTGACTGTTGAGCATGCCAAGATTGATCCTCAGTTCAGTTCAGTTCAGTGGCTCAGTCGTGTCCGACTCTTTGTGACCCCATGAATCGCAGCACGCCAGGCCTCCCTGTCCATCACCAACTCTCGGAGTTTACTTAAACTCATGTCCATCGAGTCGGTGATGCCATCCAGCCATCTCATCCTCTGTCATCCCCTTCTCCTCCTGCCCCCAATCCCTCCCAGCATCAGAGTCTTTTCCAATGAGTCAACTCTTCGCATGAGGTGGCCAAAGTACTAGAGTTTCAGCTTTAGCATCATTCCTTCCAAAGAAATCCCAGGGCTGATCTCCTTCAGAATGGACTGGTTGGATCTCCTTGCAGTCCAAGGGACTCTCACGAGTCTTCTCCAACACCACAGTTCAAAAGCATCAATTCTTCAGTGCTCAGCTTTCTTCACAGTCCAACTCTCACATTCCATGCATGACCACTGGAAAAACCATAGCCTTGACTAGACAGACCTTTGTTGGCAAAGTAATGTCTCTGCTTTTGAATATACTATCTAGGTTGGTCATAACTTTCCTTCTAAGGAGTAAGCATCTTTTAATTTCATGGCTGCAGTCACCATCTGCAGTGATTTTGGAGCCCCCAAAAATGAAGTCTGACACTGTTTCCACTGTTTCCCCATCTATTTCCCATGAAGTGATGGGACCAGATGCCATGATCTTCATTTTTTGAATGTTGAGCTTTAAGCCAACTTTTTCACTCTCCTCTTTCACCTTCATCAGGAGGCTTTTTAATTCCTCTTCACTTTCTGCCATAAGGGTGGTGTCATCTGCATATCTGAGGTTATTGATATTTCTCCTGGCAATCTTGATTCTAGCTTGTGCTTCTTCCAGCCCAGCATTTCTCATGATGTACTCTGCATAGAAGTTAAATAAGCAGGGTGACAATATATAGCCTTGATGTACTCCTTTGCCTATTTGGAATCAGTCTGCTGTTCCATGTCCAGTTCTAACTGTTGCTTCCTGACCTGCATATAGGTTTCTCAATAGGCAGGTCAGGTGGTCTGGTATTCCCCATATGCTACTGGAGATCAATGGAGAAATAACTCCAGAAAGAATGAAGGGATGGAGCCAAAGCAAAAACAATACCCAGTTGTGGATGTGGCTGGTGATAGAAGCAAGGTCTGATGCTGTAAAGAGCAATATTGCATAGGAACCTGAAATGTTAGGTCCATGAATCAAGGCAAATTGGAAGTGGTCAAACAAGGAGATGGCAAGAGTGAACGTCGACATCCTAGGAATCAACGAACTAAAATGGACTGGAATGGGTGAATTTAACTCAGATGACCATTATATCTACTACTGCAGGCAGGAATCCCTTAGAAGAAATGGAGTAGCCATCATGGTCAACAAAAGAGTCTGAAATGCAGTACTTGGATGCAACCTCAAAAATGACAGAATGATCTCTGTTCGTTTCCAAGGCAAACCATTCAATATCACAGTAATCCAAGTCTATGCCCCAACCAGTAACGCCGAAGAAGCTGAAGTTGAACGGTTCTATAAAGATTGATCCTACCTCTGAGTTTTTGTTGTTCTTATATTTTGCTCTGTTTGGAATGTTCTATTCCCTGATTTTTTGCAGAACTTATTTCCTCTTTCTCAGAGACTTTCTTTGATAACCGAACCTAATCTGGCTTCTCCTCTTTCCTTTTTCTTTCCTTCATCCTGGCCTCCAGTCATTCTTTATCACATGATTCTGTTTTATGTGTATAGCATCTGTCTTTTGTTACCAGGAATTATCTCACCCATGTATTTATTTACTTGTTGATTGTACATCAATTCCGATGAATTATAAAATCCACAAAAGCATTGATTTTGTATATCTTGGTCACTTCCTGTAACAGATGCTGTTCATCCTCTACTCCTCCACTCATGTCTCTTGAGGCCATCCTAGAAATCACCTGCACCCCAGTTGACCCTTGTTTTATATTCCCAAAGCTTTCTATTTCCACACCTTCCTGCCTGAGGGCATTCTTTGGTCATTCTTCTTGGAAGACAAGACATGCTGGAAAGTTGATGCTTCCAGGTACAACACTCAGTCGGTAAATAAAATCAGGAAATCATAAGTAAAATACACAGTTTTCTCTTTACTTGGGTAGACAGTTATAAGGTCAAAATTATAGGCATGTTTTATATCTTTCAGAGTCTCCAGGATAACCACACACAGTAGTAAATAACTTATTCATGCACATTTCATTGACTTTTATTTATTTCCCTGTTCTTTGTTGTTCTTAATTAAAATCAAGATATTTTTACATTTCCATATCTCCAGTGCTTGTTCAGATTTGTCGTTCATTGTACTGTCACCTCTCCCTGCTTTGTTTCTATCCTCCTTTTTTCTACCCTAGCTTGTCTTGCCAATGCTAATGATTTTTCTTTATGATTTCCTTCTCTGGTTTGTAGTAACTTATTTTTTGTCTATATGATGTTTAAGAGCAATTTATGTTAGTATACAGTGAGCACTGAGTATTTTGGTGATTGGTCAACAATTCTTGTAGGGTATATTTAGGTAAAAATGAGAATGAATCCCTTGTGACATTCCTTTCCTATACAAAGGAATGGATTTTCATGGCAAATGCCTGGTCACTCCAAATGACTTTGGCTCCTTTTCCTCAATACCCATGCTTTCTTCTTCTATAGTTGAATTTATGGCCACCCCCTAAAAGACTATTTTCTTGCCTCTTTCAAAAATATGTGGCCCTATGAATAAGCTTTGGACAAAAGGATGAAACAATGAAGAAGATATGGGCAATTTCATATATATGCCTTTGAAAGGAACAGATGTGTCTTTTCTTTTCCGTATTCCCCTACTTTCTGGCTATAATAAAGATGTGGAAGTGCGATGTTCTTGGGCAACATAGAAAAAAAAGTTGGATCCTTGCAACATGGATGGAACTCCATATCCATACCTGGTTTCTTAGGACCCTGTGAAGCAAGCTGCTATACCAGTGTAGGCTTAATGTGAAGGAGATAAAAACGACCTAGTTTCAGCTAACCATGTTTTGCATCTTAGTTCCGTGGAACTGACCCATGGATGGTCCTAATGATTAGGGATGTCCAGCAGAAGATCACATTGTTAAGTCTCTCTCTTTTCTTCCCTTCTCTTCATTCTCTCTTTCTTTATCTTTCTCTCTCTCTCTCTTTATATATATATATATAAAACATACATTTATTTCTATAATAAATTGGCACACACCCATAAAAATCAAAACACATGAACTAGAACATGTGATGTATAAAAAGAACACATTTCTTAAAAAGGATGGGTTATTTGGAATGTTTCTCCTCAAAATAATGTGATACATATTTACTCTCTTTGAGGTTATCTGTGAGATCTATGCATGGGTGTGATAGTATGCATGAATAATAGCAAGGACACATTCTGTAGTGTTCTCCCATCATAATAGGGGTCCCTAGCCTGATTAGACAGATGTTAATATAGAATTTGAATTACAAGTAATCTAACCATGGGTGAAAGATAATAGTGTTTGACATAGCTGTTTCAAAGTATCACTGGAGAAATTGTAACACATGAAAATTAAAAGTTGTTTTTCTTCTTTTGTGGTTACCTCTGAGTTAGTTGTATTATTCAGCCAGTTACACTCTCGGGTATTCTAATTCTGTTTTTAAAATTATGATAGTGAAACTCTACATGTTTGTGTGAATTGTAAATAAGAAAGTGTATATACTAAGTAGTGAAAGTGAAGTTACTCAGTCATGTCCGACTCTTTGCGACCCCATGGACTGTAGCCTTCCAGGCTCCTCCGTCCATGGGATTCTCCAGGCAAGAGTACTGCAGTGGGGTGCCATTTCCTTCTCCAGGGGATCTTCCTGACCCAGGGACTGAACCTGGGTCTCCCGCATTCCAGGCAGACGCTTTAACCTCTGCGCCACCAGGGACGCCTGATGGTATGGGGAGGGAGGAGGGAGGAGGGGTCAGGATGGGGAACACATGTATACCTGTGGCGGATTCATTTTGATATTTGGCAAAACTAATACAATTATGTAAAGTTTAAAAATAAAATAAAATTGGAAGAATAAAAAAAAAAAATAGATGATATAAACTTACAGTATTAATAAATATAGTATAGTATTACAAAAAAAAAAAAAATAAAATAAAATTAGAAGAAAAAAAATAAAGTCTACTAAGTAGACCACCCCACAATTCTATGGCCCTCTTCCACTTTCAAACCATGTCCTGAATGGCTCAAAACAAAGCAAGTGGAGTGTCTGAAGATGCTTGATTCTTTCTCATGTACTCCTGTAGCTTAGGAATCTGTTGATATAGAGCATCTCAATGTGCTTACTTGTCTTCTGACTTCTGGGTAGGCACTGTCAGTGATCATCAAGGAGGGAGATAAAAGATCTGACTTCTTCTGGGTGATCACAGCATGAATTGTCCTCAAAAGAAAAATCACTGCTCTTCAAGGTGGCTCTCTTCACACAGACATTTTGTTTCCAGGTTGTGATGAGTCTGTTATTCTCTGCCCCTTCAGGCCTAGAGACAGTACCAGCTGCAGTGTACATACAGCATTATTCTTTTTGGTGTATCTACTCACAACTTGTTAATAGCTCATTTTTTTAATGTGCTGTATTCAGATATCCCCATTTAAGTGTATCATATATTTCTTCCCAGAACCTGACTGCTATAGTTTGGAAAATCAGCTTTTAGTGAATATTTCAAAGGAGATTTCTTCTTTCTTTCTTCTTGCAATATTTCTCACATATTCTTACACTTGTTTAAATGTTACAGTAGATTCAGTAGTTAGAGCGGAAAAGATTTAGGACTGAAAATCATTATGCCAAATTGGAAAAGCACATCATGCTGAGTTCTGTGAAGACATTAATATTACTTTGCTATACACTATATTCATAAGGATCGCAATCATTTTTATCTATTTCTGCTTTTTTAATTCCCAGAAAAATCACTTTTCCCCCCCTAATATATAGTCTTTCCTTGGGCTTCCTAGTGGTTCAGCAGTAAAGAATCTGCCTGCAATGCAGGAGCCACAGAAGATGTGGGTTCAATCCCTGTGTCGAGAAGTACCCCTAGAGGAGGGCATGGCAACCACTCCAGTATTCTTGCCTGGAGACACTCATAGACAGAGGAGCCTGTGGGCTATAGTCCATGGAGTCATGAAGAGTCAGACATGACTGAAGTGACACATGCATATTCTTTCCTTGGAAGCCTTAAATCAAATCTAGCCTAAATCAAATCTCTCTCAGACTTCTTTTTTTGGAGGCAAACCTCCTATTTAGATTAGCATGGAAGTTTTTCTTTTATTTACCTCTCTTCAATGCTTGTAATGAGTATCATATTTTCATGAAGACTCTTTTAAAAAAATTCCTAAAAGGTTTATGGAAGACAGTAATTTCAAAGCTTTCAGCAGTTTTCTGTATTAAAGAGGTTGTGACATGAATTTACCTTTGCAGTTTCTCTTTTTAATAAAAAAATTAAAAAACTGTGATCTTTAATTATGCAAATATAAGGCAAGTATTGAACAATCATTCCTGAGAAAGACATGCGTTAAAATAGAATCCTTTTATTTTTTAAAAGTTTTTCTTGGTGTTACTGAAGGTCAAAAGTTTTAATGTAGATTATTAAGAAATGTTACAGATTATCCCTGAAATTCAAAAGAAATATAAACTTTCCTCCTAAAAATCAGTGATAAAAGTAAGAAATCAGTGAATAGATATTTTAAGTCCACTGGTCTCAAAGAGTTGGAAATGACTGAAGCAACTTGGCACATTATATAATTACAAGCTTGCCATATATAAGTATTTTCATTTAATTTTGTAGAAGATAACCAGTGAGGTTTGGTTTCTCCATTCTTGACCAGGCTTGATTAGAATAAAGGTGATGTTTTCTGCATAAGCTTCCTATCTTTTCTAAGTATCAACCAGAGTGGGAGTTGGCATTCGCAGTAGAATACAAGGTTCTAGAAATTCAAATTACTTTATTTTCTATTTTCATTCATTTATACACAAGTGCAATCCAGTTAAACATAAAGGGCAGCCTCCCAAGAGAAAATAATCTTAAGGGCTCTCAAAATTGGGCAATTTGTAGCAAGGGGTAATCATCATATTATCATTTTATAAGAATAGCTACCATTTATGAAGTACTTACTGTTTTGCTAATATGCTTTGCATATTTTATCTGTAGTCCTTTTTAAAACAATGCAGATAAAGTGTTATTATTCTTATTGATGACAAAGCTAGAGACTCAGAGATGTTAAGTGACTTACTATAGATAGCATCGCTAATAAGCGGCTGTGTAAAGATTCAGATTGAATTTGGGTTGGATCCCATGCCAATGAGTTCAGCCAGCCAGGGTACTGCCAGAAAGTTTTGTTCAGATGATGTATCTATGAGTTCTTTGATCTTTTTTTTTTCCCTTTTCTTTTCATTTTTACTTCATAAGCTAACCAAGCTATCTTCTTTCCACAATACTGTCTATGACTTGGTCATCCAAATGATAAATCTGTTTTGTCATTACCTATTGATATATCTCTTGAATACCACTTAAGTTAGTTTATAACTTCTAGTGAGTATCCAGTCTCTTTTCAGAGAGTAAGAGGCTACAGGTTCTTTGACTGACATAACATCATTTACTACATCAGTTCCTAAATTATTTGAATTGTTTGCCTTATTCATCTCCACTCACAGCTAATCCAAAATTGACTAGAGTTGGGATCAATGAGATTCAAATTAAATCTTATACCTTTATTTAAATCATTAGTCAGATAGATTTGATTTACATCATTCTATTCCCTACTCCACCAGAAGCATTTACTTGACATAGCTTAAGCCATATTACATAATTTTCACAACTCAGACAAGAATGTCAATTTAAGTTTTAGAAACTACACCGTGTACATTTGCAGTGATTTATAATGTTATCTTATTAGATTAATTCTACAGCTGTATCAGAAAACTGCACATCTAGATTTGTACATCTAGACAGTTTTACATTCATCATCTTCAGTTTCTTCCAGAAGGATGCATTTTTCACAAGGTTTGAGCTGTTTCTTAGATGAGCTGCTTGAATTTTGCATAAATGAAGTCTCTCAAATCTGGTGGGAAACTTTACTAAAATATTCTGAAACATAAAGATCACTTTTGGGTTATACTGCAACTGTTGGTTTTCTTTCATGCCATCTTGCCATTAAGTCTCAAATGAATGAAGGCTAGTACGTAGAAATACAAATAGTTATTTGCTAGGTACTGTGCCAAATGCTTCACCTCCATGATTTTATTTAATTCTTATACCCACATTCAGAGGCAGGTTTTATTATCCGTGCTTTATTTATCAAAACAAAACAAAACCACACACAAAGAGGTAAGCGATAATGTGCCAAAAGCCACTATGTCCAAATGACTCTAAAATTCTTTCTTTAGCCACTAAGGTGTGTGCCTCCCTGGGCTGCACTCGACATCTAACTCATTATTTCTGGACTGTTTTATTTTAGTGGTTGCCCTGCCCCTTCTTTGCACCTTCCGTCCTTGATTTGATCCACATCATTTTTGAAAATTATGTTACTCTTTTGAAATGTAGCAAGGTTTAAAACTGCTCAAATTTGATAAGAAAGGAGGGAAACATAGCTCAATCTAGCCTACTTATTTACCAAGGTAAAACAAAAAAGATATGCCCACGTTATGTGTGAGATAAGATGATGTTCTAAAATATCAAGTTACTTTTCCAGGTATCAGCAAGGAGGACTAGGGCCAGCAAAGGAAGCTGAGGTCTCTCTTTTCATTTTAATTCTTTGGAAAGTATATGTTGTCTTTGTCCTTGTGAGAGTGAACAGCTAAATTATGTTCTTTAACGATAGTTGTTGTTGTTTAGTCACTAAGTCGCGTCTGACTCTTTTGTGATCCCATGGACCATAGCCCTCAAAACTACTCTGTCCATCCATGGGATTTCCCAGGCAATAATACTGGAGTGGTTTGCCATTTCCTTCACCAGAGGATTTTCTTGACTTAGGGACTGAAACTATGTCTCCTGCTTTGGCAGGCAGATTCTTTAACCCTGAGCCACCTGGGTAGATATCACTTAAAACTTACTGTCAGGCCCTCTCATTGGAGATATGTGTAACACTGACTTACTGTGACCTAGGAAAGGCTGCCAAGGATGTCTTCAACAAAGGATATGGGTTTGGCATGGTCAAATAGATCTGAGAACCAAGTTATGTAGTGGAGTTGAATTTTCTACTTCTGGTCATGTTTATATCAATATAGGGAGGGCAACCTAGAGGTCAAATACAAAATCTGTAACTGTGGGCTGACCCTCACCCAAAAGTGGCACACAGACAGTACTCTTGGAAGAGAAATCTCTTTGGAGAATACGTTGGCTGAAGGGTTGAAACTGACTCTTGATACCATTTTTGTACTAAAAATGGTATCAAGAAAAGAAAAGGAGAGTGGAAAATTAAAGGCCTCATGTAAACAGGATTGTTTCAGTCTTGACAGTAGCATTGATACAGATTTTTCTAGACCAACCATCTATGATTGGGCTATGCTGGACTTTGAAGGTTGGTTTGCAGGCTATCAGATGAATTTTGACACAGCCAAATCCAAACTGTCACAGAATAATTTTCCACTGGGTTACGAGGCCACAGACTTCCAGCTGCACACTCACATGAACAATGGCACTGAATTTGGAGGGTCCATCTACCAAAAGACGAACGAGACGATTGAAACATCAATAAACCTAATGTGGACGACCAGCAGTGATGACAGCCATTAAGGCATCCCTGCTAAGTACAACCTGGATATAGAACTTCTCTATCTGATAAAGTAAATAATATCAGTCTGATTGAATTGGGTTATACTCAGACCCTTTTACCCAGAGTGAAACTCACCCTGTCAGCTCTAATTAATAGAAAGAATATCAATGCAGGAGGCCACAAGTTTGGGCTGGGATTTGAACTAGGTTTTGAGTAAAGCATCAGCTTTGTCCCTAGAGATGAAGAGAAATGAACCCACTATATTTTGACCTTAAAATTCTTTTGTGAAATTTCAATAGTGCGAACTTTTTATTATTCTGAAGAATTGTAATCCTCTCCACACTGAGGCCTACCTAACAAGTCCATCCTAAGGGAGGTACTTGAAGGAATGTCTAGAAGTCATCATGTTCCTGCTGCATTTCAGTTCAGTTCTGCAGTGTTATTTTAAATGTCTTCCTCAGCAATAGTGTAGTGTCATGTTAGAAAGAAGTTGACCCAACCCTCCAGTTGTCCATCACGTCCTGCATGTCATACACCACTTTTTTATGATCTTGTAATGTATTTGCCTCTGTTCTATAGTGGAATCTTTGGTTTTGCATTGGAATAAGATAAAATAAACCCATCATATTTGGAACATAAAAAAATAAAAAGAAAAACATATTGTGTAAAAGGATAAAGTTTAGAGGTCACCATTTCTAAAAAGGAAGGACAAACTTTGATTTTCTAAGGTTAGGATCCAAAATACAGTTTGTGTCACAGTATATGAAGCTAGGTTGATAATGAAAATGAAAGAGAATGGAAGCAAGTATTCCCTTTATTCATAGTCAGATGTCACAGATAAAAGAATTTATAATGCATTAATAGAACAAATATTAAATACAATTGAAGGATATAGGGAGATTTTCCAAGAAAAATTAACATAATGTGATAAATTCAAAGATTTCAACAAGTCATTAAATCTGTTTCAAAGTAGCTGTATAATTGTACCATCAGAAGAATTTTAATTATCCATAAGAGTTCATGGTAACTGAAGCATTGAATGAAAATGAAAACTTTTTTTTTAAGATTTCTTACAATTAGATAATATATGAAAACAAATGTGCAGTTAGCATAAGTTACAAAATTTTTAAAAATGTTTAGCTGGTATGGTCAAGAAATTCTGCACTCCTCTGAATTAAGTAATGTTACTAAATAGACAAGTTTTTAGAAAATATCAAATCGCTAATGATGACATAGCACTCATTAAAGGGAATTGACACTATTCTAACACCTTGAAAAATGAGGAACAAATTTAATTTCATGATAATAAATCTTAGTTGTTTTAAAGTGTGAAATAACATTGTGTTTTCTAGTATTTTAGTTTCTTCTTACATCATAAATAATCCACACAAGAAGTATGACGACTCTCAAAAATGACACATTATCATTCTCTTATTATAATAGTGGTTGTAGAAGTCTATTAGGCACAGTTAATTTGTCCCTAATCACTTTTGTGTGCTTAGTCGCTTCAGATGTGTCCGACTCTGTGCGACCTTGTGGACTGTAGTCAGCCGAGCTCCTCTGTCCATGGGGATTTTCCTGGCAAGAATACCAGGGTGGGTTGCCATGCCCTCCTCCAGAGGATCTTCCTGACGCAGGGTTCGGACTGGTATCTTTTATGTCTCCTGCATTGGCAGGCAGGTTCTTTACCACTAGCGCCACCTGGGAAGCCCCTCTAATCCCTTTTACTTTCCCCCATTTGTACTCAGCTTCAGAATGAAAACCCCGTTGTTCCCCATCTGGGGCTAACCTTGACTGCTTTCTCTGCCATTTTATTTCAGCAGTTTGGGCAACCCAGCTAACTAAAAAATTCTGTGTAGTGCATAGAAAGATGACAAAAAATAAATTTCTCAATTCTATACAAAGTTAGATTGAAAAGTACTCAATTTTTGTATTGCTGTATAGTTTTACAAAGAGGGACAACCAGTTTTAAGTTTTATATGCTACTAGAAGTATCTCACTTTGTTTTATTTATTCATGGTTATTGCATTTTTAATCCCATAAACATGGAACTGGAAAAAATATATATAATATCATAATGTATTATTATGGAATATATTTTTGTATTTATATACAATTTATATTTATAAATTATATGTGCTTAGTCACTTCAGTCATGTCTGACCATAACCCATGAGGCTCCTCTGTCCATGGGATTTTCCTGAAACAATATTGGAGTGGGTAGCCATGTTCTCCTCCAGGGATCTTCCTGACCCAGGATCAAATCTGTGCCTCCTCTTTGCAGGCAGGTACTTTACCTTCTAAGCCACTGGAGAAGGCAGATAAATCATATATTATAGTATATTATTATATAATACATTTTTGTATTTATATGAAATTTATATTAATAAATCATAGATACATTTAAGGAAAAACTCACGTACCCTCATCTGTCTTTGGTTTTATCTCAATCCAAAGGTAAGCTAGGAAGTTTAAGGCTATTGGATTAATGAATGGTTTAAATAGAGATAAGTATTATTTCAGTTATGTGTCCATAAGGTTCTTTTGCAATTATTTTAATTCAGTGACCTTTTATAGTTCCATCTGAGTCAAAGAATTCTGGAGTGCTGGTGGAAACTTTGTAACATTTTATAAATAGAAGTTGAATGAAAAACAGAAGAATAGAAGAGCTAACGGTGTCTACAGATAAATAAATATTCTTCAAAATAGTGATTGGTCTTGGGTGACAAAGCTTTGCTTTTGTGATAAAAAGCTTGCTAACAGTGTTTTAATTGAAACTTTTAATCTGAATGTTGTCTGAATTCTGTTAAATGTTACTTTCCTACCTTAACTCAGATTTTCTTAATCTTCATTTTCACATTGAGTATTGTTACACTGTCTGCCTCATTACGCTAAAGAAAGATGAAGTAAGCTATTAACATTCTGAACAGCCTATGAGATGTTATGATATAGAATGTCATTCATTTTTATGAGTTGGCTGTCAGTGTGGGCTGCAATAAAGTTATAATTCCTTCCTGGCATTATGTGATAGCTGATATTGCTGCAAAATCCTTATTAAAATTTCAATAATTGTAAATTAAAACAAAAGTAAATGGTGTTTTTATGAAATACTTGTTTCTGAAAGTCAGGTGATACAGAACAGGGCTCTCCAAGATGGACATTATTTGCTTTGTAGATTTAAAACATCATAATTTCACTGTTATTTTCTTTACTAAAAAACTTAGAATCATTCAAAACTTTTAGCAACAGAAGCTGGTTTGCTTATACTGAGAGAAGTGAGATGACGAAGTTGTATTATTGCTTCACCAAGTCTACTCTTAAATTGCTGCATGATGTCATTTGACAGAAAACTTGAAAGTTACAATTTGAGTATTTTTTTTCTATTTAAATATTTGGTAGAGAAGGGACAGTCAGTGTTTTACATGTCATCTCACGGCCTCATTAAATGAATATGTTAATGTAGCATTCAGCTTGCAAATTTCCTCATGCGAAATAGAAAACAACAAGAGAGAGCCTCTAGGACAGTTAATGCTGTATTATTTAAGCAAAAGTTATCAAAACATGCACACTGTCATTCAAAACAAAGGAATTTATACTCAGAGTTTGCTCATATATATTATTTATGAAAAGTATGTATTGAAAGAAAGGAAATATTTTATTTTATTTATTTTAATTTTTTCACTGAAGTATAGGAACTATTTTGTTAAGTAGATGATAAATGTCATTATAATGAATGTGATTGGAAAAGAGTATATAAAGGAGGCATAATCATTTTATGTCATATGTTTCATAGCGTTTATTCTCATCTCTATCATCTTCATAAATTACTGAAACTTGAGGAGAGAAATTTGGCGCTTTTAAAGATCTAACTTTGTTTAGTAAGATACCATGGACTTCCCCAGTGATGCAGCGGTAAAGATTCTGCCTGCAATGCCTGTTCAATCCCTGGGTCTGGAAGATCCCCTGGAGAAGGAAAGGGCAATCTACTTCAGTGTTTTTGCCTGGAAAGTCCCATGGACAGAGAAGCCTGGTGAGCTACAGTCCATGGAGTCGCAAAAGAGTCAGATACATCTTAGCAACTAAACAAGTAATATACCCAGAGTGAACTTGACAAATTTGTATAGGCCCATGAAATAAGATTAAGATTTGTATAGGCCCATGAAATAAGATTAATGTGCCAGTATAAAGGCAGTCTACCTAAAAATAGATTGATCCACTGAACTGTCATAGCACCTTAATTCTATCACTTAATAAAGTATCTTTATTATGAATCTTTATCTTTATTTTGAATCTTTACTCATAAGTCTTTGTTATTCACTAATACTGTATATTGTTTTTGTTATTGTTTTATTTTGTTTTATGCTCCAGTGGAGGTGAGACTTTCCACTACACTCCAGAATATGCCTGTCTTCTGGCCACCACAGTTAACATTTCCATTGCTTCTATCAACAGAACCTAATTGCACCTGGTGATGGTATGGATAATTGAGAAAGTAAAATATTGTGGAATTAGCAAAAGATATGCCAATCCTATGAACCATCAGTAGAGTAATAGCCTAGTTGTATCTCTAAATGTAATCCATGGATCTTGTGCATCAGCATCATCTGGAATGCCTATGAAAATATTGATTCAGGATCCCACCTCAGAGCTACTGAGGTAGAATCTGTATGCAATTTGCTTGATGATCAGCATGTTACAAACTCCAAGATAATTTCAATGGACATGGAAGTTTTTATAAGTGGTGTAAATAATTGTCAGTGATGATGCCTATGCTGCTAAAAGCTCTGAATCCAATGGTAATTTTCAAAAAACACACAAGGAAAGAGGCACAATGGTTTTCAAATCATTCCAGAATAGACAGGTAATTTTGTCATGGAAATCAACTTGGCAAATGCTTCTTTTTTTTCTTATTTATTTAAATAAAATTATTTTATTTAAAAATGTGTTGCTTCTAAATTGAGTCTCTTAGCCTTGACCCCATGGTCATCATTTGGCAGGGCCATTTAACTTAGTCTTTCTGAGCATTTTAGGAGGCAGAATAGATCAGTAGATCATGATTAGAACATGTACTGGTCAATGTCTCAGCAAAAAACAGATGGAATGCTAGATAATGAGTGACCAGGGATGGAGCTAGGGACTGAAGGCACAAAATTTAAGAAGACACTCAATCTGAAGTGTGTGTAAGCACTCTAGGTGCATTATCTTTTAAAGAACAAGTGTTATACCTAGAAATTCCAGAGTAATGAGGTCAGGGCAATAGTTACCAGAACTCAGAGAGGATATGTCACCTAATAGAAGTAATCTTAGATGGAGGAAAGCCTGATGCCAGCAGCCACCTTACAAGAAGGAAGCCAGAGGAATAAATATGCACGTATCCCTCTCCTCCATTCTCTTTATTGGTTGAACATAACCAGAAGCTGGAGGGAAAGAGACATCTTCACTGGAGTCCATACTCCCAAGTCAGCTTTCCAGGGTCCCAGCAGGGTGGCAAAGACTGGGAAGTGCATCTGTGGTGAGGGAGACAGGAGGCACTGGGATAAGACAAAGAGCCAGAGTGCCTAGGGCTCCCAGTTCACCATCATCTGTCTTAATGTCTTAGGGCCTTGCTCATGTCTTCTATATGCAGGAGTAATAGCATCTGCCTCATAGAACTATTTTTAGGAATAAATTCATATCTATAAAGATTTTATTTACATTTTTATTGGAGTATAGTTGATTTACAGTGTTGTATTAGCTTCAGGTGTATAGCAAAGTGAATCAGTTATACATATATCCACTCTTTTTTAGATTCTTTTCCCATATAGACCATTAGAGTATTGAGTAGAGTGACCTGTAGGTCCTTATTAGCTACCTATTTTCTTGTTTTAGTTATCTATTTTATATATAGTAGTTTGTGTATCTTGGGGAAGGCAATGGCACCCCACTCCAGTACTCTTGTCTGGGAAATCCCATGGACAGAGGAGCCTGGTAGGCTGCAGTCCGTGGGGTCGTTAAGAGTCAGACACGACTGAGCGACTTGACTTTCACTTTTCACTTTCATGCATTGGAGAGGAAATGGCAACCCACTCCAGTGGGTTGCCTGAAGAATCCCAGGGATGGGGGAGCCTGGTGGGCTGCCATCTATGGGGTCGCACAGAGTCGAACACGACTGACGCGATGTAGCAGCAGCAGCAGCAGCAGTTTGAGTATCTTAATCCCAATCTCTCAGTTTCCCTCTTCCCTTCTCCCCTTACCATCTGGTAACTTTAAGTTTGTTTTCTATATTTGTGACTCTACTTCTGTTTTGTAGATAACTCCATTTGTACCCTTTTTTAGATTCTACATAGAAGAGATATCATATGATATCTGTCTTTGTCATATATTACTCAATATGACAATCTCTAGGATCATCCATGTTACTGCAAATGGCAGTATTTTATTCATTTTATCACTGAGTAATATTCCATTGCATATATGTACCACTTATTCATCCATCCCTCTGTTTCCTGTGGATGTATGCCCTGGTATAGGATTGCAGGATCATATGGTAGCTCTATTTTTAGTTTTTTTAAGCAACCTCCATACTATTCTCCACAGTGCCTGTACCAGTTTACATTCTGACCAACAGTGTAGGAGGGTAGACCGCTTTTTGAGGTAAAAAGTAATTCAGAGATTCCCTATAACCTGCCAAATAAAGTCAAACTTTAAAGCAAGATATGGAGTCACTGACATGAGCTTACTTTCTGATTCAGTGTTCCACTGAACCCAATAAATTTTCTCAGCAATTGTTTATCTAAAAAGGAGAAAGTCCTTTATCATGCCCTTTTTAAAGATGTTTTTGCTGTATATAGGATTCTAGTTTGACATTTTCTTTTAGAACTTTAAAGATATTTTATTGTTCTATGACTTGGAAAGTGTATGATGAGAGGCGAGCTATAATTTTAATTTTGTTCCTCTGATTGAAATGTTTCACCCTATGGCAGTCTTCAATATTTTCTATTTATCTTTGGATCCTCACCTTTTAGCTAATAAATGCCTAAGAGTGTTCTTTATTTTATTTTAATTTATTCTCTCTAGGATCCATTGTGCTTCTTCAATTTGTATACTATTGTCTTATGAAAATATTGGAAAATTATTGGCCATGGGTCTCTTTTTCTTTAAATAATTTTTTATGTCCTGTTGTGTCTGTCTCTCTCTTCATTTCTCTAGGATTCCAGTTATAGGTATTTTATTATGTTTTGTCTCACAG
Source organism: Bos mutus (assembly GCF_027580195.1). Classification (NCBI taxonomy): domain Eukaryota; kingdom Metazoa; phylum Chordata; class Mammalia; order Artiodactyla; family Bovidae; genus Bos; species Bos mutus. Next base: position 45,326,806 of record NC_091626.1, on the reverse strand, counting down.
ATTTTGAATGCATTTTTCTCTTCGTTATTGTTAGCTAACTTTTCTTAAAAATTGTTTTCCCTCTTTGTTTCATAAGGATCATTTCTATTAAACTATCTTAAAGTACAGTTTTTTTTTCTTTACTGTATCCAATCTGCTAATAAAACCATCAAAGGAATTCTTCAGGTCAGATATATTTAAAAAAATTTCTAACATGTACATTTGATCTTTTTTTTTATAGTTTAACTCCATTTAAAATTCCTGATTATGTTTATTGTCTGGTTTTTCCACTAGATTAGTTTACATATTAGTTAGTGTTAGTCACTCAGTCGTGTCCAGCTATGTGACTCCATGGATTGTAGCCCGTCAGGCTCCTCTGTCTATGAAATTCTCTAGGCAAGAATATTGGAGTGGGGTTGCTATTTCCTCCTCCAGGGGATCTTCCCAACCCAGGATTTGAACGTGGGTCTCCTGTATTGCAATTGGATTCTTTACCATCTGAGACGCCAGCGAAGCCATTTTACATATTAATTATGCTTATTTAAATATTGTTTCTATATCTGGGCATATGCAGACCTGGTTCTGTTAACTCTTCTATTTCTTGACAATTGGTTCATTTTTCTTGACTTTCCTCTTTTGTCTGTGTATGTATTATAATTCTTGAAAAATGAGGTACATTGTGATAAAAGAACAAGAGAAACTGAAGTATATATTACTTATGCCCAGTAATGGGCATAAATAACACTTCTGTTAAGCCATTTGTGTGTAGCTAAAAGCTCAACATTCAGAAAACTAAGATCATGGCATCTGGTCCCATCACTTCATGGGAAATAGATGGGGAAACAGTGGAAACAGTGTCAGACTTTATGTTTTGGGCTCCAAAATCATTGCAGATGGTGATTGCAGCCATGAAATTAAAAGACGCTTACTCCTTGGAAGGAAAGTTATGACCAACCTAGATAGCATATTCAAAAGCAGAGACATTACTTTGCCAACAAAGGTCCGTCTAGTCAAGGCTATGGTTTTTCCTTGTGGTCATGTATGGATGTGAGAGTTGGACTGTGAAGAAAGCTGAGCACCAAAGAATTGATGCTTTTGAACTGTGTTGTTGGAGAAGACTCTTGAGAGTCCCTTGGACTGCAAGGAGATCCAACCAGTCCATTCTAAAGGAGATCAGCCCTGGGATTTCTTTGGAAGGAATGATGCTAAAGCTGAAACTCCAATACTTTGACCACCTCATGTGAAGAGTTGACTCATTGGAAAAACTCTGATGCTGGGAGGGATTGAGGGCAGGAGGAGAAGGGGATGACAGAGGATGAGATGGCTGGATGGCATCACCGACTCGATGCACATGAGTTTGGGTGAACTCCGGGAGTTGGTGATGGACAGGGAGGCTTGGCGTGCTGCAATTCAGGGGTCACAAAGAGTTGGACACGACTGAGTGACTGAACTGAAAGTCAATCTAGTTAGTAATTGTACTGGGTTTACATTTTTTGTTTCTATGATTGCGTTCAGTGAACCAAGTGAAAGTGAAAGTGAAGTCGCTCAGTCGTGTCCAACTCTTTGTGACCCCATGGACTGTAGCCTATCAGGCTCCTCCATCCATGGGATTTTCCAGGCAAGAGTGCTGGAGTGGATTGCCATTTCCTTCTCCAGAGGGTCTTCCTGACCCAGGAATTGAACCTGGGTCTCCTGCATTGCGGGCAGACGCTTTACCATTTGAGCCACCAGGGAAGCCCTCAGTGAACCAAAGGCTTCAAATTTCTTTTGTAGTGAACTGTCTTAGCTTGCCCGTGTCTGTGGGCTGGAGTTCCAGAGGATTTCCCAGTATTTCTTCTCTACCCTAAGCTTTCAGCAGGCCCTGTGTGCTGCCCTGCATGCTTTCATAACAAAGTCACTCTCTCTGCTTTAGTTCCTTCTTTTGTCACAGGCTGCTATTGCTTATGATTTGGTAAAGGATAATGGTTGATATAGGGAGATATCTCTGTTCTAATACAACAGCAGTCTTAAGCAGACATTATGTGTGTGAGGCAGGCAAAATCGCAGGGGTAGTTTTTTTTCAGTTTTTCCCATCCTCTAATGGTAGACAACTTGTGACTTTTACAAGGATGGGTTATCTTTCCCTTTGCCTCCATTCCCGTGGCAGTCTAACTTTGTCTTTTATTGGTGATGAGGGACAAGTTGAGTGCAAGTGAGATTCCCTCACTACCATCAGTGGCAGTAGCATTCTACTTTATATGAATATTGTAGCAGCATCTGGAGAACAAAAGGACTTTTTTCTCCTCCCCCAGTGGCAGCCAACTTTTTTGTGGTATTAGGGTAGTAACATCTGGAGAAGGAAATGACAACCCACTCTAGTATTCTTGCTGGGGTAATCCCAATGGACAGAGTAGCCTGGTGGGCTACAGTCCATGGGTTTGCAAAGAATTGGGTGTGACTGAGCAACTGAGCACACAGGTAGTGACCAGATATGAAAGTGTTTCCTTTCTCTCTCTCATTGACAGATGGCTTGTGCCTTATGTTAGAGCTGATCTGCTGTATGGGTCAATCTCCTGCTTCTCACTTAATGTAAGCCAATATTTGCTTTATAGCACAGAAAAGCCTAGCATGTGGGATAGTATATAGCCTTTTCTCTAGGGACTGCTGATCCTCACTTTATTTTCATACAGGGTCCAGAAATCTGAAGGCTTCTACAGATTCACCTGTTCCACTGTAAAACCTACACAGACGTTCTGTGTGTCTTTTGAGGGGAATTCTTTTGGGTCTCCTGCCCTGTCACCATTTCTTTTCGAGCACCTATTACAGAGGCCCTTGGAAAAAACCTAACAAGTTGATGTAGCTCGTATGTCTGACACTTCTAGAGATTTTAAACTGTCATACTGAAGCATAAACAGATTTAAGAGTTTCTTAAAATACTTAACTATTTAGTTATCAGCTACTTTTTCCTATGCTCTGACAATAATGAGAGTTTAGTGTTTTCATCTCTCACTGGAAGAGACTCTCATTCTTTGAAATCCACATCATCTGGTTGGCTTGTAATCTCAATTTTCTGAAGGATTCGAATTATGATTTTATACATTACCTAAAGGTTTTTCCAAAATCACTGCAGATGGTGACTGCAGCCATGAAATTTAAAGATGCTTACTCCTTGGAAGGAAAGTTATGACCAACCTAGATAGCATATTCAAAAGCAGAGACATTACTTTGCCAACAAAGGTCTGTCTAGTCAAGGCTATGGTTTTTCCAGTGGTCATGTATGAATGTGAGAGTTGGACTGTGAAGAAGGCTGAGCGCCGAAGAATTGATGCTTTTGAACTGTGGTGTTGGAGAAGACTCTTGAGAGCCCCTTGGACTGCAAGGAGATCCAACCAGTCTGTTCTGAAGGAGATCAGCCCTGGGATTTCTTTGGAAGGAGTGATGCTGAAGCTGAAACTCCAGTAATTTGGCCACCTCATGCGAAGAGTTGACTCATTGGAAAAGACCCTGATGCTGGGAGGGATTGGGGGCAGGAGGAGAAGGGGATGACAGAGGATGAGATGGCTGGATGGCATCACTGACTCGATGGACATGAGTCTGAGTGAACTCTGGGAGTTGGTGATGGACAGGGAGGCCTGGCGTGCTGTGATTCATGGGGTCTCAAAGAGTTGGACATGACTGAGCAACTGAACTGAACTGAACTGAAAGGTTTTTCATTGTTAGGAGGAGTATGATGTTTTATTCAAGCTTTTTGCATCTTATGTGGTTGCAGAACTTCCCTTAAGTTACATTATTTTCCCCTCTAATTACTTTTAACTAGGGTTTGTACATGTAGCTAGGCGGAACAAAGGAATAAAACATATACAAAGCCAGATGTTATGGGAGTCTGTCTTCCCAGTTCAGGTCCCCATGCTGGGAATACTAAAGTGGAGTTCAGACCCCTTCCTCTTCTGGGGACCCTCTTGCAGTTGTGATATTCCTCTTGCTTATGTGGCTGTGACAGGCGTGTGGGCTCTGCCTAGATTTCATCTTGACTTCTCCTATCTATCTCAGTGTGGCCTTTTCTTTATATCCTTAACAGTACAAAATCTGTTCTGTCAGTCTTAAGGTAATTCTCAGAGATAGTTGTTCTATATGTATTTGTAGTTTTGATGTATCTATTAGAGAGGTCAGCTCAGAATCTTCTTGTTTCACAGTCTTGATCTTGAAACAAATTATTGTGCTTTGAAGGCCCAGAGATAAGATGTACTTGAAGGAATCCTGGAGAAATGAAATCAGTACTAGACATACCTTTTGTAATAAATATATTTTATCTAGATGTTGCCAGCAGCATTGAGACACTTTTTATGTAAACTCTTGGCGTTGCTTATAGCATTGACTTAGTATATGAAGGGGCTTCCCAGGTGATGCCAGTGGTAAAGAACCTGTCTGCCAATGCAGGAGACATAATAACTGGATTCAATCCCTGGGTGATGAAGATCATGGAAAGAGGGCACAGCAACCCACTCCAGTATTCTTGCCTGGGGGATGTCATGGACAGAGGAGTCTGGAGAGCTGCAGTCCAGGGGGTCGCAAGGAATTGGACACGGCTGAAGCCACTGAGCACGCACACATGCAAGTGTAGGAAGAGTCAGCGGAAAGAGAGATGGAGAGATTCATCTGACAGAAAAGCATTGCTATCCAGATCACACATTTCCAGTCTTCACATTCTGTCCCTAGTTAATAACAAAAATTTTCTGAGTGCTCACTTTGTATTCAGTAACCTCTTAGTTTGCACTATAATATTTATATTTAAAAATCTTATTCAGTCCTCATGATAGTCCATTTTGCAGGTGAAAAACAGACTCAGAAAGGTTAACTATTTTTCCATAATGAAACACCTAGTAATAATGTGTCTTAAAGACTCGCCAGCCTGGACCCTGGAGGACCTCCATAGCAGTCTCCCTTGCAGTCTCCTTTTACCATCTGAAGTTTTATCTTTCCCTTTCTAGTTTTTGTGGAAAAATAGCAATGTTTAGTTCTTCACTGACTATAATAGCTCTCCTGAGCTAAGATTCTTGCATCATACTTGCTAGAAAAAAGTTACATTTCCTGTTCTAAGTTCTGTTATCCCTCTTCTTGTTGACAATAACTGACTAGTTTAGGCCAACTTTTCATAATGAATAATGGCCTGTCAGTGTCTCTTCATCAGTGACGAGTTCATCATCCCTTCCCGCTCTGAGACTCTGAAGATCTCAGATAAAATAAAATTAGTACTCATCCTCTGAGGCAATCTGATGAAACTCCCACCCAGCTACACTTGTTCCTTTGGGAGATCAAAATGAGCTTCTCTGACCACTTCTTCTCTTAGCTCTCAGTCCCCATGGTTGATCCTATCCTGGGACTTATATCTTTTGGCCTCTTATGTCCAGTTGAGAGAATATTGTTTTTCAATTATCTGTTAAGTTTAATAATATTGAAAACCAAGAAGTTTACTCCAAGTAAATAATGTTTTTTAAAGATAGTGTTTAAGATTTCATTTTACAGATAAGTTTAAGTTATGAATTTGTCTTTCAATTTTGATATGATTTTGGTTGACTTAGGAAATTATTTAAAGTTGTTAGCATATCTATAGATATTTGGAAATATCTCTGGTCAACCACATAGCCACCATTAATTTAATAAATAAATTAGAAAGAGAATAATCATGGATTTTGCATATGAATTTCTTCACAAGTTGTGTAATGTTGGGCCAGCTGGCTCATTTCCTTCATCTTTAATTTTACTCACCTCTAAAACAAAGATAAGAAAATGGTGAAAAAATGATTAACATTTTAAGTTGTCTAACAGGGCATAACAATTAGGTGATACTCAGTAAATGCCAGTTCTGTCCATTTGTCTTACCCAACTCTTCCTGTCCTTTCCATCATTAATGTTTTCCTCTTTTGAATACATGAGTTAAAAAAAAAATCACATTTTGTTAAATAGCCAGGTGATTTTTTTAGCAGATATTTGGGTAAGATCACAAACACTAGTCTTTCTTCCTATCAGCCCTTTTTCACAGGAAGTCTGGGATTGTGTTTGTCTTCTATCTGTGAAATTTCTGCTCTGTGATAGCTTGCCAATAACTTTCTTTCTGATTGTTATGGTACCACGGAGCTTAGAATCACCAGTCCCCTTGGCCACGAGGGCCAGGAAGTCAAGGAGTATCCCTTGTGTGGATTGCATATACCCATTTTCTTTAGCTAGGAAATTTGAAAGTGGAGGGGGAAGACTTGCTCTCTTGCTGTAGGAAATCACTGGGAAAATGCTGTGCCTGTGGGCTTTAGCACTGCAGTGCGATAGTGCCTTGTCTGTGTCTGCATGTCAGCTTTGTGATTGTAGCAGGAGGATGCCATGACTGCTTGCTTTTGTTGGCCCCGACCAGAAGCCTGAAGAGTGTTGAATTGACTTTTGGCAGGAAGAGGATAATGCTGAGACTCCTTATACTTGCTAGCCCCAGCCAGAGGGTGGGAGAGTGTCACGGTGGCCAACACTTGCAGATTTTAACTAGGAATCAGGAGAATGCCTCAGCCATTCATGCCGGGCCATCCCAAAAAGGGAGGAAGCGAATGCTGCAACTGGCAGAGCTCTCTGGTTTCAGCAACACATCAGGATTGCACCTGTTACTTGTTCTCATGTCTAAGATTTTCTGCTTTGTCTAGCAGGTTAATCAAGGAGCACAATGTTATCTTCATTGCCTGCATCAACAGGAAGTGTTTCCACCATCTCCTGACACTCCAACCAATGCCTTTAGATTCATAAACAACGCTTTTTAACATATAGAATTGGAAGTTTTCAGACTGCTGGTTATTGGGATAAGTAAGAACACACACAATCCCTTTTAGAATATCCCTAAACTTTGTATGTTAACTTGACAAATTAGCCTAAATCTTCTAAAAACACAAATTACCATAACTCACCATTATGAAATACACAATTTAAATTGCCTAATTTAAACTCCTCTTAAGGAATTTAACTTGTAGTTTGAAAACTACCAAAAAAGAAATCTTCAAGTCCATATGGTTTCACTACTGAAATCTACCAAATGTTTAAAAAGAAGTGAAACAGATTCTATGCAATGTCTTTCAGAAAATAGAAGAGAGAAGACTTCCCAGTTAATTTTTAGAAGCTAGTACTAGATTGATGTCAAAACCAGACAAAAACTGTACACAAAATGAAAACTATAGACTGATATTTCTCATACATATAGTAGTAAAAGTCCTTGACAAAATATTAGCAAACAGAATCTAGCAGTAGTAAAGATTGTATATGGTATCTATGATATGTTTATTCCAGGCATGAAAGGCTGATTTCACCTTGGAAAATAGCTTGTTAGATTAAAAACACAAAAACAAAAAACTAAACATGCAATTTCCATATGACCCAGCATTTATATTTCCAGGTATGCATCCCACAGAAACAGACTTATATTTACAGAAAAATCTGTACATGTTAGTTTTTAAAAGCTTTATTTATAATTGCCAAAAACTGGAACACATGTAGATATCTCTCAATGGGTGAATGTTTAAATAGACTATGATACATCTACAATATGAAATACTATTTTAGAATAAAAATGGGCAGACTATCAATACATGAAACAGTCTGGTTGAATCTTCTAAGAATTATACTGAGTGAAAAAGCTAATCCCAAAGAGTTACATACTGCATGATTCCATTTATATAACAGTATTTAAATGACAAAGTTATAGAACTGGAGAACACATTACTGTTTGCCACAGGTCAAGGAAAAGGTGGCTGAGGGAAGAAGGTGAGATCAGATCAGATCAGATCAGTCGCTCAGTCGTGTCCGACTCTTTGCGACCCCATGAATCACAGCACGCCAGGCCTCCCTGTCCATCACCAACTCCCGGAGTTCACTCAGACGTCCATCGAGTCAGTGATGCCATCCAGCCATCTCATCCTCTGTCATCCCCTTCTCCTCCTGCCCCCAATCCCTCCCAGCATCAGGGTCTTTTCCAATGAATCAACTCTTCGCATGAGGTGGCCAAAGTACTGGAGTTTCAGCTTTAGCATCATTCCTTCCAAAGAAATCCCAGGGCTGATCTCCTTCAGAATGGACTGGTTGGATCTCCTTGCAGGTGGCTATAAAAGGCAACTGGAGGGTTCCGTGGTGATGAAAATCTTCTATATCTTGACTGTATCACTATCAGTATCCTAGTTGTGATAATGTATTATGGTTTTTCAAGATGCTTTTTGAGGTGGTGGGGGATTAGTAAAGTATACATTGGATCTCTGTGATATTTTTTACAATTATATGTGCATCAGCAGGTATCACAAAATAAAATGTTAATTTTTTTTAAAAAGCATAGATCTTAGTTAAGTCTGATTGGATTTTTTAATTTTAAAAAGACCCCCAAATTATGCCTACTTTCACCTTCTGAATAGAGAAAAATATAGAACCAAAAGAGTACGACAGATATATGGTAGGTTTGAGTCCTATGATTAGATGAGTGAATGTCATAATTATTCACAACTACAAGAAATAAACTTTGATTTGCAGAGTTTCCAGTGTTTAAGGATGTGAAAAACATTTGTATACTTCAGTGCATTAAATAGTATAAGAGAGCTTTTCATTGCTATATACCTCTTTGGCACCTAACATAGATATTAGCAATAAAAGTTTATATTTTCTTTCTTTAATTGACATCTTATTGGGAAATTTCTATAAAAGATGTGTGTGGTTATGCTCATATTTGTGTAACAAGATAAGTATTTTACACTTTAACAATATGAATAAAACAAGACTGTGAAGTGACATGAAGTGAAGTCGTTCAGTCGTGTCTGATTCTTTGCGACCTTGTGGACTGTAGCCTACCAGGCTCCTCCGTCCATGGGATTCTCCAAGCAAGAATACTGGAGTGGGTTGCCATTTCCTTCTCCAATAATAATTAAGATATTTAAAAATAAGACTAGCTATTATAAGTTGGGACAAATTAAAAATGATGAATCTTTTTTAAAAGAATATATTTATCTTAGTGTTTTAAAAGGATAACTTTTTTCCTTTTCAACATCTGATTGTGCTTTTAAATTAAAAATAGTACCCATCTGTGTTTTGGCCTTGCAAAATGCTAATAGACTTTGGTCTGAAAGCCTAGAATGGATTTGCTACCTCATTTGATACTGGCAAGAGTAAAGGAAGAGGTGATAAAAATATACCTGTGTAGCAGCTCTGGTGGATATGATTTTGAGGAAGAAACAGGAATGTGGCCCATTTTGCTATGCGTGTGTGTGTGCGCTCAGTCTTGTGAAGATGTATAAAAGGAACATTTGTGCAGTAGACTGATGGCTGTGACAGAGTCAGACATCTGTGTGCATATGTGTATGTGCAAACCAACAATGCACCTTGTAATATTCCAAATGCTTCCAAAAAAAAGAATAGAAACAATTTATATGTCCATTCTTAGCTTCTCCATGAATTTACTTACAGCCTCCAACCACACTAATACAATAGGGGAATAGTCAGAAATGTCACCAGAACTAAATAAGAACTCTACCAATACTTTTTGGAAAAGGAAATGGCAACCCCCTCCAGTACTCTTGCCTTGAAAATCCCATGGACAGAGGAGCTTGGTGCAGGCTACTATCCATGGGGTCGCAAAGAGTCGGGCATGGCACTGAGAGGTAGTGGAATGGCAAAGTTGGGTTACTCTATCGAAAGAAAACATTCCCTCCACCAGCACCCAGCACCACATATACAGTATAATCACACATATACTTCTATGTATTAATGCACCAAACTTTGTGAAATATTATAAAACAATGGTATGAAGCATTAATTATTTTAAAATATGATTATTTTATTTCAACTACCCAGTATTATTTGACTTCCCAGTCTTTTCATGACCTCTAGCTTAATTTCACAAAAGCCTTGTGAATTACTGATGTAAATTAAGAATTATCCATGGGTCCACTAAATCTTTGAAAGCTATATTGATCAGATTTCAGCTGAAATAGCACTGCATTGAAATAATTAAAATTCCGTGGTTCACCATGAAGAGCATCTATTTCTTTCTCACTGTGTACAAGCAAGCTGTATACTTATGCTAGCTTTGGTTGGGATTGACTGATGTCTGCTCCTGGCTGACATTTTGGTTCAAGACTGTCTTTTTGTTCTCTTTGGATCAGTGATACCCAGGACATGATCTTCTCATGACTTGTGGCAGAAACATGAGGGACTAAATTAAACCATACAGCATATGAAAAGCTTCTATTGAGTAGAGCTCCTTAACATTGCAGGATCAAGGCAGTCACATGAGCAAACCAAATAAAATGGGACAGGACAATATACTGTACCTACAATAACTAGAGGTGCTTCTAATATGGATGGTACTCATAATTCAAAGATAGGGAATGAATGATTGGATAAAGTAACCTTAAAAAGCAAGAAAATAAATAGGGAGAATTTTGTCATTCACAATAAAGGACAGAAATGGTATGGACCTAACAGAAGCAGAAGATATTAAGAAGAGGTGACAAGAATACATAGAAGAACTATACAGAAAAGATCTTCATGACCCAGATAATCCGAGCCAGACATCCTGGAATGAGAAGTCAAGTGGGAGTTAGAAAGCATCACTATGAACAAAGCTAGTGGAGGTGATGGAATTCCAATTGAGCTATTTCAAATCCTAAAAGATGATGCTGTGAAAGTGCTGCACTCAATATGCCAGCAAATTTGGAAAGCTCAGCAGTGGGCACAGGACCAGAAAAGGTCAGTTTTCATTCCAATCCCAAAGAATGCTCAAACTACCGTACAACTGTACTCTTCTCACATGCTAGCAAAGTAATGCTTGAAATTCTCCAAGCCAGGTTTCAACAGTACATGAATGTGAACTTCCAGATGTTGAAGCTGGATTTAGAAAAGGCAGAGGAACCAGAGATCAAATTGCCAACATCCATTGGGTGATCGAAAAAACAAGAGAGTTCCAGAAAAACATCTACTTCTGCTCTATTGACTATGTCAAAGCCTTTGACTGTGTGGATCACAACAAAGTGTGGAAAATTCTGAAAGAGATGGGAATATCAGACCACCTGACCTGCCTCCTGAGAAACCTGTATACAGGTCAAGAAGCAATAGAACTGGACATGGAACAACAGACTGGTTCCAAATTGGGAAAGGAGTACATCAAGGCTGTATATTGTCACCCTAGAGTACATCATGTGAAATGCTGGGTTGGATGAAGCACCAGCTGGAATCAAGATTACTGGGAGAAATATCAATAACCTCAGATACGCAGATGACACCAGAAAGCGAAGAAGAATTAAAGAGCTTCTTGATGAAAGTGAAAGAGGAGAGTGAAAAAATTGGCTTAAAACTCAACATTCAGAAAACTAAGATTATGGCATCCTGTCTCATCACTTCCTGACAAATAGATTGGAAAGCAATGGAAACAGTGACAGACTGTATTTTTGGGCTCCAGAATCACTGCAGATGGTGACTGCAGCCATGAAATTAAAAGACACTTGCTCCTTGGAAGAAAAGTTATGACCAACTTAGAAAGCATATTAAAAATCAGAGACATTACTTTGTTAACAAAGGTCCATCTAGTCCAAGCTGTGATTTTTCCAGTAGTCATGTATGGATGTGAGAGTTGGACTGTGAAGAAAGCTGAGTGCCAAAGAATTGATGCTTTTGAACTGTGGTGTTGGAGAAGACTCTTGAGAGTCCCTTGGACTACAAGGAGATCCAACCAGTCCATCCTAAACGACCTCGGTCCTGAATATTCATTGGAAGGTCTGATGCTGAAGCTGAAACTCCAATACTCTGGCCACCTGATGTGAAAAACGGACTCATTGGAAAAGACCATGATGCTGGGAAAGATTGAAGGCAGGAGGAGAAGGGGACGACAGAGGATGAAATGGTTGGATGACATCACCAACTTTTTTTTTTTTTCACTTGCTTATTCACGTTTTTTTTTTTTAATTTTATTTTATTTTTAAACTTTACATAATTGTATTAGTTTTGCCAAATATCAAAATGAATCCATCACAGGTATACATGTGCTCCCCATCCTGAACCCTCCTCCCTCCTCCCTCCCCATACCATCCCTCTGGGTTGTCCCAGTGCACTAGCCCCAAGCATCAAGTATCGTTCATTGAACCTGGACTGGCATCTCGTTTCATACATGATATTTTACATGTTTCAATGCCATTCTCCCAAATCTTCCCACCCTCTCCCTCTCCCACAGAGTCCATAAGACTGTTCCATACATCAGTGTCTCTTTTGCTGTTTCGTACACAGGGTTATAGTTATCATCTTTCTAAATTCCATATATATGCGTTAGTATACCGTATTGGTGTTTTTCCTTCTGGCTTACTTCACTCTGTATAATAGGCTCCAGTTTCATCCACCTCATTAGAACTGATTCAAATGAATTCTTTTTAATGGCTGAGTAATACTCCATTGTGTATATGTACCACTGCTTTCTTATCCATTCATCTGCTGATGGGCATCTAGGTTGCTTCCATGTCCTGGCTATTATAAACAGTGCTGCGATGAACATTGGGGTACACGTGTCTCTTTCCCTTCTGGTTTCCTCAGTGTGTATGCCCAGCAGTGGGATTGCTGGATCATAAGGCAGTTCTATTTCCAGTTTTTTAAGGAATCTCCACACTGTTCTCCATAGTGGCTGTACTAGTTTGCATTCCCACCAACAGTGTAAAAGGGTTCCCTTTTCTCCACACCCTCTCCAGCATTTATTATTTGTAGAGTTTTGGATCGCAGCCATTCTGACTGGTGTGAAATGGTACCTCATAGTGGTCTTGATTTGCATTTCTCTGATAATGAGTGATGTTGAGCATCTTTTCATGTGTTTGTTAGCCATCTGTATGTCTTCTTTGGAGAAATGTCTATTTAGTTCTTTGGCCCATTTTTTGATTGGGTCATTTATTTTTCTGGAGTTGAGCTGGAGGAGTTGCTTGTATATTTTTGAGATTAGTTGTTTGTCAGTTGCTTCATTTGCTATTATTTTCTCCCATTCTGAAGGCTGTCTTTTCACCTTGCTGATAGTTTCCTTTGATGTGCAGAAGCTTTTAAGGTTAATTAGGTCCCATTTGTTTATTTTTGCTTTTATTTCCGATATTCTGGGAGGTGGGTCATAGAGGATCCTGCTGTCATGTATGTCAGAGAGTGTTTTGCCTGTGTTCTCTAGGAGTTTTATAGTTTCTGGTCTTATGTATAGATCTTTAATCCATTTTGAGTTCATTTTTGTGTATGGTGTTAGAAAGTGTTCTAGTGTCGTTCTTTTACAAGTGGTTGACCAGTTTTCCCAGCACCACTTGTTAAAGAGATTGTCTTTAATCCATTGTATATTCTTGCCTCCTTTGTCAAAGATAAGGTGTCCATATGTGCGTGGATTTATCTCTGGGCTTTCTATTTTGTTCCATTGATCTATATTTCTGTCTTTGTGCCAGTACCATACTGTCTTGATAACTGTGGCTTTGTAGTAGAGCCTGAAGTCAGGTAGGTTGATTCCTCCAGATCCATTCTTCTTTCTCAAGATCGCTTTGGCTATTCGAGGTTTTTTGTATTTCCATACAAATTGTGAAATTATTTGTTCTAGCTCTGTGAAGAATACTGTTGGTAGCTTGATAGGTATTGCATTGAATCTATAAATTGCTTTGGGTAGTATACTCATTTTCACTATATTGATTCTTCCAATCCATGAACATGGTATATTTCTCCATCTATTAGTGTCCTCTTTGATTTCCTTCACCAGTGTTTTATAGTTTTCTATATATAGGTCTTTAGTTTCTTTAGGTAGATATATTCCTAAGTATTTTATTCTTTCCGTTGCAATGGTGAATGGAATTGTTTCCTTAATTTCTCTTTCAGTTTTCTCATTATTAGTGTATAGGAATGCAAGGGATTTCTGTGTGTTGATTTTATATCCTGCAACTTTACTATAGTCATTGATTAGTTCTAGTAATTTTCTGGTGGAGTCTTTAGGGTTTTCTATGTAGAGGATCATGTCATCTGCAAATAGTGAGAGTTTTACTTCTTCTTTTCCAATTTGGATTCCTTTTATTTCTTTTTCTGCTCTGATTGCTGTGGCCAAAACTTCCAAAACTATGTTGAATAGTAATGGTGAAAGTGGGCACCCTTGTCTTGTTCCTGACTTTAGAGGAAATGCTTTCAATTTTTCACCATTGAGGATAATGTTTGCTGTGGGTTTGTCATATATAGCTTTTATTATGTTGAGGTATGTTCCTTCTATTCCTGCTTTCTGGAGAGTTTTTATCATAAATGGATGTTGAATTTTGTCAAAGGCTTTCTCTGCATCTATTGAGATAATCATATGGTTTTTATTTTTCAATTTGTTAATGTGGTATATTACATTGATTGATTTGCGGGTATTGAAGAATCCTTGCATCCCTGGGATAAAGCCCACTTGGTCATGGTGTATGATCTTTTTTATGTGTTGTTGGATTCTGATTGCTAGAATTTTGTTAAGGATTTTTGCATCTATGTTCATCAGTGGTATTGGCCTGTGGTTTTCTTTTTTTGTGGGATCTTTGTCAGGTTTTGGTATTAGGGTGATGGTGGCCTCATAGAATGAGTTTGGAAGTTTACCTTCCTCTGCAATTTTCTGGAAGAGTTTGAGCAGGATAGGTGTTAGCTCTTCTCTAAATTTTTGGTAGAATTCAGCTGTGAAGCCGTCTGGACCTGGGCTTTTGTTTGCTGGAAGATTTTTGATTACAGTTTCAATTTCCGTGCTTGTGATGGGTCTGTTAAGATTTTCTATTTCTTCCTGGTCGAGTTTTGGAAAGTTGTACTTTTCTAAGAATTTGTCCATTTCTTCCACATTGTCCATTTTATTGGCATATAATTGTTGATAGTAGTCTCTTATGATCCTTTGTATTTCTGTGTTGTCTGTTGTGATCTCTCCATTTTCATTTCTAATTTTATTGATTTGATTTTTCACCCTTTGTTTCTTGATGAGTCTGGCTAATGGTTTGTCAATTTTATTTATCCTTTCAAAGAACCAGGTTTTGGTTTTGTTGATTTTTGCTATGGTCTCTTTTGTTTCTTTTGCATTTATTTCTGCTCTAATTTTTAAGATTTCTTTCCTTCTACTAACCCTGGGGTTCTTCATTTCTTCCTTTTCTAGTTGCTTTAGGTGTAGAGTTAGGTTATTTATTTGACTTTTTTCTTGTTTCTTGAGGTGTGCCTGTATTGCTATGAACTTTCCCCTTAGGACTGCTTTTACCGTGTCCCACAGGTTTTGGGTTGTTGTGTTTTCATTTTCATTCGTTTCTATGCAAATTTTGATTTCTTTTTTGATTTCTTCTGTGATTTGTTGGTTATTCAGCAGCGTGTTGTTCAGCCTCCATATGTTGGAATTTTTCATCGTTTTTCTCCTGTAATTGAGATCTAATCTTACTGCATTGTGGTCAGAAAAGATGCTTGGAATGATTTCTATTTTTTTGAATTTACCAAGGCTAGCTTTATGGCCCAGGATGTGATCTATCCTGGAGAAGGTTCCATGTGCGCTTGAGAAAAAGGTGAAATTCATTGTTTTGGGATGAAATGTCCTATAGATATCAATTAGGTCTAACTGGTCTATTGTATCGTTTAAAGTTTGTGTTTCCTTGTTAATTTTCTGTTTAGTTGATCTATCCATAGGTGTGAGTGGGGCATTAAAGTCTCCCACTATTATTGTGTTATTGTTAATTTCTCCTTTCATACTTGTTAGCATTTGTCTTACATACTGCAGTGCTCCCGTGTTGGGTGCATATATATTTATAATTGTTATATCTTCTTCTTGGATTGATCCTTTGATCATTATGTAGTGAACTTCTTTGTCTCTCTTCACAGCCTTTGTTTTAAAGTCTATTTTATCTGATATGAGTATTGCTACTCCTGCTTTCTTTTGGTCCCTATTTGCATGGAAAATCTTTTTCCAGCCCTTCACTTTCAGTCTGTATGTGTCCCCTGTTTTGAGGTGGGTCTCTTGTAGACAACATATGTAGGGGCCTTGTTTTTGTATCCATTCAGCCAGTCTTTGTCTTTTGGTTGGGGCATTCAACCCATTTACGTTTAAGGTAATTACTGATAAGTATGATCCCGTTGCCATTTACTTTATTGTTTTGGGTTCGAACTTATACACCATTTTTGTGTTTCCTGTCTAGAGAATATCCTTTAGAATTTGTTGGAGAGCTGGTTTGGTGGTACAGAATTCTCTCAGCTTTTGCTTGTCTGAAAAGCTTTTGATTTCTCCTTCATACTTGAATGAGATCCTTGCTGGGTACAATAATCTGGGCTGTATGTTATTTTCTTTCATTATTTTAAGTATGTCTTGCCATTCCCTCCTGGCTTGAAGAGTTTCTATTGAAAGATCAGCTGTTATCCTTATGGGAATTCCCTTGTGTGTTATTTGTTGTTTTTCCCTTGCTGCTTTTAATATTTGTTCTTTGTGTTTGATCTTTGTTAATTTGATTAATATGTGTCTTGGGGTGTTTCGCCTTGGGTTTATCCTGTTTGGGACTCTCTGGGTTTCTTGGACTTGGGTGATTATTTCCTTCCCTATTTTAGGGAAGTTTTCCACTATTATCTCCTCAAGTATTCTCTCATGGTCTTTCTTTTTGTCTTCTTCTTCTGGAACCCCTATGATTCAATGTTGTAGCATTTAATATTGTCCTGGAGGTCTCTGAGATTGTCCTCATTTCTTTTAATTCGTTTTTTTTTTATCCTCTCTGATTCATTTATTTCTACCATTCTATCTTCTAATTCACTAATCCTATCTTCTGCCTCTGTTATTCTACTATTTGTTGCCTCCAGAGTGTTTTTAATTTCATTTATTGCATTATTCATTATATATTGACTCTTTTTATTTCTTGTAGGTCCTTGTTAAACCTTTCTTGCGTCTTCTCAATCCTTGTCTCCAGGCTGTTTATCTGTGATTCCATTTTAATTTCAAGATTTTGGATCAATTTCACTATCATTATTCGGAATTCTTTATCAGGTAGATTCCCTATCTCTTCCTCTTTTGTTTGGTTTGGTGGGCATTTATCCTGTTCCTTTATCTGCTGGGTATTCCTCTGTCTCTTCATCTTGTTTAAATTGCTGATTTTGGGGTGTCCTTTCTATATTCTGGCAGTTTGTGGAGTTCTCTTTATTGTGGCTTTTCCTCGCTGTGTGTGGGTTTGTACAGGTGGCTTGTCAAGGTTTCCTGGTTAGGGAAGCTTGTGTCGGTGTTCTGGTGGGTGGAGCTGTATTTTTTCTCTCTGGAGTGCAATGAAATGTCCAGTAATGAGTTATGAGATGTCTGTGGTTTTGGGGTGACTTTGGGCAGCTTGTATCTTGAAGCTCAGGGCTGTGCTCCTTTGTTGCTGGAGAATTTGCTTGGTATGTCTTGCCCTGGAACTTGTTGGCCCTTGTGTGGTGCTTGGTTTCAGTGTCGGTATGGAGGCGTTTTATGAGCTCCTGTCAATTAATGTTCCTTGGAGTCAGGAGTTCCCTGGAATCAGGGTTTGGACTTAAGCCTCCTGCTTCCAGTTACTGGTCTTATTTTTACAGTAGTTTCAAAACTTCTCCTTCTATACAGCACCATTGATAAAACATCTACTTTAAAGATGAAAAGTTTCTCTACTGTGAGGGTCACTCAGAGAGGTTCACAGCGTTACATGGAGAAGAGAAGAGGGAGGAGGGAGTTAGAGGTGACCCAAATGAGATGAGGTGGAATCAATAGTGGAGAGAGTGGGGTAGCCAGTAGTCACTTCCTTATGTGCAGTCCACAACTGGACCACTCAGAGATGTTCACGGAGTTATACAGAGAAGAGCAGAAGGAGGAAGGAGACAGAGGTGGCCAGAGGGATAAAAGGGGGGAATGAAAAGGAGGGAGACAGATCCAGCCAGTAATCAGTTCCCTAAGTGTTCTCCACCATCTGGAACACACATAAACTCACAGAGTTGGGTAGAGTAGAGAGGGGTTAGGGAGGAGACACAGGTGACCTGGTGGAGAAAAAGGAGAGTCCAAAGGGAGAGAGAGCAGTCAAGCCAGTAATCTCGCTCCCTAGTGAAAAATGGGTCCTGAAGATTGGGTTCTTAAAGGTACAAAATTGGTAACAAATATATAAAAGCAAAAATTAAAAATCTAAAGTAGAGTTTGGAATTTCAAAAATACGATGTTAAAGAAAAGAATAAGGAAAAGAAAGAGAAAATATGAACAAAGAAAAACAAACAAGGTCACGAAAATTATAAAGAAAATACAGGTACAAAATTGATAACTAATACCAAAAAGCAAAAATTAAAAATCTAGAGTAGAGTTTGGAATTTCAAAAGTACAATGTTAAAAAAAAGGAAGAAGAAACATAAAGAGAGAAAACAAACAAACAAAAACAATGTCACAAAATTATAAAGAAAATACAGGTACAAATTTGATATCAAATACAAAAAAGCATAAATTAAAAATCTAGAGTAGAGTTTGGAATTTCAGATATACAATGTTATATAAAAGAAGAAGAGGATGAAACAGAAAAAAAAAATTCACAGAAATTATATAAAAAAAAAACTGTAGGTACAAAATTGATAACATATACCAAAAAGCTAAAATTAAAAACTAGAGTAGAGTTTGGAATTTCAAAAATACAATGTTAAAGAAAAGAAGAAGAAAAAAAAAAAAAAACAAGGTCAAAAAATTATAAAATATATATATATATGAAGTTTGCTGAAGAAGAAAAAAATAGGGTCTTTTTTTTTTTTTTTGCAAAGTAATAGGTTATAAAAGTGAAAATTAAAGGAACAATAGAGGACTTAAAAAAAAATTTTAATTAAAAAAAAAGAAAGAATGATCGTAAAAATAGTAAAAATATATCTAGGACTTTCTCTGGTTTTGTTGTATGGTGGGTTCAGTTCATTTTTGGCTAGTTCCTTGGTCCGACTTATATTTCTCAAGATCTATAGGCCCCTTCCTATGTAGTCCGTATTAACCACAGGGTTTTGATCTATTGCCCGTAGCTTCCAAGGCGTTTCCCTCTGTTATAACTTCTTCTGTTTGCTGGTCTCTTCAGTGTCTGGCTTCCGCCCTGACACAAAGGGGACGGTGGGGGAAACTTTTTTTTTTTTTTTTAGGCTCACTTGTTCAGTCGCGCTGTGGGGAGGGAGGGAGGGAGGGATGCTGTAAACAAGTAACACTGGCGTGCGCTCGCAGTGCCTTAGCCACACTGGGTCTGCCCCCACTCACGGCGCGTGTAGCCTCCCTGCCCACACTGCTCGGGCTCTAGGTTGTTCCACCGAGAACGATCCGAGGCCGGCCCTGGGCTGCATGTACCTCCCAGGTCCAAGCCGCTCAGGTTCAGGCACTCGGGTAGTCCTCAGAGGCGCAGACTCAGTTGGGCCTGCGTTTTGTGCTCTTCCCAGGTCCGAGCAGCTCAGGTGATGAGGTGTTTGGCAAATGCCAATGCTGCGACTTATCGCCTCCCCGCCACTCGGTTATCTGGGTGTAAAACCGGTGAACCTTCTCAGGCAGATGTTGACCGTCCAGACCCCCAAGAAGTTTTAGTTAGCAAAGAAGCCTGCTTACAGTTTTATAGATAATGTCTCTCTGGGGCTGCGATTGCCCCCTTCCGGCTCTGGCTGCCTGTTACCGGAGGGGGAAGATCTGCAGCTGGCTATCTCTGTTCAGTCCTTTGTTCCGTGCGTGGGCCTGGCGGTGTCTTAGGTTGGGGCTGGCTTTTCGCGTGGTAGATATCCCACAGTCTGGTTTGCTATCCCAAATTATTTCACTCAGATAGTGCTCAGGGTATTCAGGCCAGGTTCTTACTCTAAGCAATGCAGCTGGTGCCACGCCTCCCTGCCCAGCCCCCGCTTGCTAATGGCGTGTGCAGGCGTCTGCGCTGCTTCTCCGCTGGGGGAGTTACCATAGGGCTCGCAATCTGTGAGTTTTAATTGTTTATTTTTTCTCCCTGTTATGTTGCCCTCTGTGCTTCCAAAGCTCGGCACAGATTCGGCAGTGAGAAGGTTTCCTGGTGTTTGGAAACTTCTCTCTTTTTAAGACTCCCTTCCTGGGACAGAACTCCGTCCCTCCCTCTTTTGTCTCTTTTTTTGTCTTTTATATTTTTTCCTACCTCCTTTCAAAGAGTTGGGTTGCTTTTCTGGGTGCCTGATGTCCTCTGCCGGCATTCAGAAGTTGTTTTGTGGAATTTACTCGACGTTTAATTGCTCTTTTGATGAATTTGTGGGGGAGAAAGTGTTCTCCCAGTCCTACTCCTCTGCCATCTTGGCTCCTCCCCCCGGCATCACCAACTTGATGGACATGAATGGGGCAAGCTCCAGGAGCTGGTGATGGACAGGGAAGCCTGTCCTGCTGCAGTCCATGAGGTTGCAAAGAGTCAGACACAACTGAGCAACTGAACTGAACTGAAGTTCAAATGTATTTATCTGTTTATTTAGAATATAAACTTACCAGTGAAAATTAGAATGTATACAAAAATGTTCACGTCATAAGTGTATAGTTCAATGACTTTTTTACACAGTTTGCTAAGAGTTTCTATCACAAATAACTAAATTGATGAAAAACTGTACTGCATGTTAAAATGATTTCATATTTTTTCTTTTAGCACAGTGAATTACATTTATTATTATTATTTTTAAGTGTTGAACCAAGCTAATACTCAGGGAATAACTTAAACTGTTTGTATTTTATATTAATTATAAATTTCAGTTAACTATTACTTGGAATAGAATTCATGACTAGTAATGAGAATATTAGTTTTACATTTTTATTTCTTGTGGTCTTTTCAGGATTTTTGAGTTCATTTTGGCCACCTAAAATGAAGTGGGAGTATTTCCGCTTCAGAAACTTAGAGTTTTTTATACTCTAAGTTTTTAGAAGATTGATATTATTTCATTATTAAAACTTTGAAAGAACCTGAAAGGAAGCACCCGGGCTTTATTTGTGAAAGTGAAAAGTGAAAGTGAAGTCACTCAGTCGTGTCAGACTCTTTGCGACCCCATGGACTGTAGCCTACCATGCCCCTCCCTCCAGGGGATTCTCCAGGCAGGTGTACTGGAGTGGGTTGCCATTTAGGAGCATTTTAAATGCTATTTTGATTTATTTAATAAAATAGACTATTCAGGTATTTACTAGCTGAATTTCTCCAGAGTCTGTTTTTATTATCTTTTTAACATCTGTAGAATCTGCAGTAGCGTCCCATTTTTAATTTATGTGATTTTTTTCTTCATTACTCTTGTTGGAGGCTTATCAATTGTATTTCTCTTCTCGAAGACCAATATTTATCACTATTTATTTTCCCCATTGTACCTTTCTTTTCTTTTTCATTAATAGCTGCTATTATTTTGTCATTTCCATTTAGCAATTTTCTTTGAATTTCATTTTCTGGCATTCACTAACTCTTTTAAATGAAAACTTATATTAATTTCTAGGCCTTATTTCTTATATATGAATTTTAATCTGTTTTTTCTAAGATGATTTAACTGTATATATCTATGATTTTTTCATGCAATACTTCAGTTATTATTCAATTTTTAATGCCCTCATAGTATCTACTTTAGCCATTGTGTTATGTAGAAGTAAAAGACTTACTTTCTAAACATCTAAGGGTTTTCCAGACATCATTTTATTACAGATTTCTAGTTTATTTCTACTTTTATCAAAGATCATCTTTAAGGATTTCTTTATGATTCAGCATATGGTTATATTTGGGTAAATAATCTATGTGCATGGATGTGTACTCTTGACTTTTTATGAGTCCAGTATTCTTTCCCTCATGCAGGTTTGATCCTTGGGTCGGGAAGATCCCTGGGAGAAGGAAATGGAAATCTGCTCTGCTATTCTTACTTGAAAAAAATCCCATGGACAGAGGAGCCTGGTGGGCTATGGTCTATGGGGTTGCAGAGAGTCAGACAGGACTAAGTGACTGAGCACCTTCTTTCCCTATGATTTTATATCTCCCTATAACTTCTGACTTTAAATTATCCAGTGCATACAGATTTAGAATATCTTTCTGAAAGATTGATCCTTTACTATTTTGAAAATAATTTGCATATCTAATAATGTTTATGTCACAGTGTCTCCTGTGTCTAACAGTACAACTGTACTAGCATTTATTTGGTTAGTGTTTTCATGCAATACATTTTTGCATTATTTTAACTTTTTCATGTTCTTACATTTATGTTATCTCATATGCAATACAATGTTGTTTTCAAATATAATTTGAACATTTAATTCATTCCCGTATAATTGTACATATATTTGGAATTAAGTGTTTCATACTATTTCTTCTGTCCTACTTCTATATTGTTTTGCTGTATTTTGAGTTTTTTGGATTAATCAATTATTCTGTAAAATTCTGTGTTTCTCCTCTATTGGCTTTGTAGTTATATATATATATATATATATATATATATATATATATATATATTTATAATTCTTTCAATGGGTACCCATTAGATTATAACATATATCTTTGATTTATTAAAACTTAAATTAGAATGTTTACAGCTTTACTGACAAAACAAGAACCTTTACAACACTGGTCTACTTATCTGCCTACAGCTTTTGTACTTTAGGGTCTTGGATTCTAATTCTTCATAAACTTTAAACCCACAAAATTATATTTTTGTTTGATATACTCAATAATTACTTGTATTTAACCACATGTATACCATTAAAATCTGCCTTCATTTTTTTGTATTTCCACTGAGCATCCATTGTACTTCCATCTATTACCCAAAGAATTCACTTTGTGCCTTTATTACATGTTTTACTAAGATTCAGCAGGTGAAGAATTCTTTCAGTTTTTCTTTTTTCTGAATAGGATCTTCCTATGGCTTTTTTTTTTTTTTTTTTTTTTGCCCCCCACCACCCCTGCCCCCACCCTGTAGCTTCTAGGATTGATATTGTAGTTCCCCTAGGAGGGATCTAACCTGGGTTCTTGGCAGTGAAAGTTGGAGTTCTAACCAGTGGACTGCCAGGGAATTCCCATGTGGCCTTTTTTTGAAGAACATTCTCACTGCATATAGAATTCTAGTTTGGCAGTTGTTTTCTTTCAGCACTTTAAAGAAAATATTTCTTGTTTTTCTGGCTTCCATCATTTTTGTTAGAAAGTAAGCTGTGAGTTTCTTGTTATTCTGTTAAGGCAACATGCCTGTTTTTTCTTTTCAATTGCTTGTAAAATTTTCTTCTGTCTTTAGCTTTAAGTAGTTTGACTCTGCTTTGTCTAGGCATTATTTTCTTTGTATTTTTCTTTGTTATGATTCATTGAGCTACTTAAACCTCTAAGTGTATTTTTTCTTCTATTTTGGAAGATTTTTGCCCAGTATTGTTTCAACTATTGTTTTTATCCCATCCATTATTTTATTTTCCTTTGGAACTTCTTTTATAGGTATTTTAGAACTTCTCTTCTCTCACATGGTCCACAAATCTATTACCTTCTTTTTGTTAATTGGTCATACCCTTCTCTCTCTGTGCTTCAGTATGGATATAATCTATTGAATTATTATTAATTGACTTTTTCATCAGCTATATTTCAATGTTTTAAAATCTGTATACTACATTTTCATCTTCAGTTATAGTAATTTAAGTTCTAAAATTCACATTTGGTATTGTTATGAGTCCTCTGGCACAGTTTTCTACCTTCTAAGTTATTTCATTTAGCATATTAATCATAATTATTTTAAAGTCTAATTTTGCAATTTTTAATATTTAAGTTACTTTTGAGGCTTAGTTTTATAGTGTCCCAACTTCCCCTCACTCCATGTTATTTGGTCACATATTTCTAACAGCTTGTATGTGCATGATATGTTATTTGTGTCAGATTTATAAAATTTTAGTGGTAGAAGTTTCTTGTGGACTCTGGATTTGTTTTTAGGTTATTTGATATGTTGTTGAATGTTGTTTATCAATTTAAGTAGGGCATTCTATTATTAGTTTATTGCTAATTTTAAAAATTATTACAGTATTAAATTTCATCAAATATTTCTTCCTCATAAATTGAGATAACTTGTAATTTTTCTTTAATCTGTAGTGATTCACATTAATAAATTCTTATGCTTTTTTGAAATATAAATTACTTAATACACAATTCAGCCTTTTAAAATATATGACTGAGTGGTTTCCAGTTTATTCACAATAGTTTACAGCCATCATCACTGAATTCAAGAACATTCTTCTCAGCTTAGAGCTTTCACTCCCTGACAACTCTCCCAACCTTCATCATGACTGATCTACTTTCCGTTTATATGGATTTGTTATTCTGGACATTTCAAGTAAGTAGAATCATGCATTTGTGGCCTTTGGTGACTGGCTTCCTTCATTTAACATAATGTTTTCAAGATATATTCCTGTTGTATCAATACTTCATTCCCTTTTTCTTTGTTTGATCTTTTTCTTATTATTTTCCATTATGATTTATTACAAGATACTGAATATAGCTTTCTGTACTATCCAGTAGGGCCTGTTGTTTATTCTTTATATGTATAATATTTTGCATCTGCTAATCCCCAATTCCCAATCCATCCTTCTCCTTCCCTCTTCCCCCTTGGAAACCAATAATCTGTTCTCTTTGTGAGTCTCTTTCTATTTTTAAGTAGATAATTTTTTATCTAATTTGTATCGAATTAAGTAGATAACAATTTTTGTCATATTTTGTATTCCACATACAAGTGATATCATATGGCATTTGTCTTTCTGACTTCACTTAGTATGGTATTAATTTTAATTACTGAATAATAGTTCATTCTATGGATATACCATATTTTATTTCTCCATTCATTAGTTAAAGGACATTTGAATTATTTCCATGTTTTGGTTACTATGAATAAAATTGCCATAATATTCATAAATGTAAATTTTTTAAAATTAGGACTTTGCTTTTTAAAAAGTTGGTTTTACAACAAAATTGAGTTGAAGGTACAGATATTTCCCATATATTCCCTGTCCCCCATACATGCATGTCCTTCCGCATTGTCAATATCACTCACGAGAATGGTAATTTTTTTTACCAAGGATGACTTACAATAACACATCATAATCACCCAAAATCCTGTAGTTTCCCTAGGGTTCACTCTTGTTGTACATTCTTTGGGTTTGGAAACTGTACAATGACATTTCGTGTGTAATTTTTTGTGTGGAGATACATATATATATATATTTTTTCTTTTTTCTTGTTACGTACTGAGGAGTGAAATTGATGAGTCACATAACTCTTTGTTTAACTTTTTGAGTTACTTACTACTGCCCTACACTTTTCTAAAGTGGCTGCATTATGTCACATTTTCAAAAGTAATATATGAGAATTCTAATATCTTCACAATCTTATCAGTACTTGTTATTGCTTGTCTTTTGATTACAGCCATTCTAGTGGGTATGAAGTGATATCGTGTTGTGGTTTTGAATTATATTTCCCTGATAACTGATGATGTTGAGAACCATTTCATGTGTTTATCGGCCATTTGTTTATCTTTGGAGAAATTACTATTCAAATTCTTAGAACATTTTAAAGTTGGATTGTTTGTGGTTTATTATTGAGTTGTGAGAGTCCTCTGTTGTCTTTGTTCTAGATATAAGCCCCTTATTAGATTTATGATTTACAGATATTTTCTCTTTTTGTGACGTCCTGGTGGCTCTAAAGCATCTGCTGGTGACAGTAAAGCATCTGCCTACAATGGGGGAGACCGGGTTCAATCCCTGGATCCAGAATATCTCCTGGAGAAGGAAATGGCAACCTACTCTAGCTTGCCTGGAAAATCCCATGGACAGAGGAGCCTGGTAGGCTACAGTCCATGGGGTCACAAAGAGCTGGACATGACTGAGCGATTTCACTTTCTTTATTTCTTGACTTTTCTCTTTCTGTGGGTTACCTGTTCAATTTTTTGATAGTGTATTTTGAAGCACAAAGGATTTTAATTTTGATAACATCCAACTTTTTTTTGTTTCTTCAGTTTCTTGTGCTTTGGTATCGTATCTTAGAAACAATTACTTATTCCAGGCGACAAATATTTACCATGATGTTTTATTATAAAAAATTTATACTCGTAACTTCTATATTAAGGTCTTTGATTCATTTTAATCTTGATTTTTGTGTATAGTGTGGGTTAGGGATTCAATTTAATTCTTTTGCTTGTGGTGGTCTTGCTGTTCTGTCATCATTTATTCAAAGGACCATTTTTCCACATTGAACAATCTTAGCACACTACTAAAATATCAAGTGACTGTAACATCTGGGGTTATTTCTGAACTTTAAGTTCTGCTCCACTGATCTATTATATGTCAGTGTTTGACCAGAGCCATTCATCCTCATTGCCACAGATTTTTGTAACTTTTGAAATCAGAAGTGTGATTCCTTCTACTGTTTTTTTTTTTTTTCAAGATTGTTATGTCTATTCTGGTCCTTTGAAATTTCATATAAAGGCTAAAATAAGCTGGTCAATTTCTATAAAGAAATGGGTTGATATTGTGTGAAGGAGTGCATTAAAGCTGTAGACCATTCTGGGGAGTATTGGTGCATTAACTGTATTAAGTCATTCTCATTCAACACAGGATGTCTTTTGATTTATCCAGGTATTTAATTTCTTCCAATGGTATTTTGTAGATTTCAGAATATGTCTTACTTTTTTTGTTGTTTATTTATCTTGTATCCTAAAATTTTATTGAACTCATTTATTAGCTCTAATAGTTTTCTTTTTACTAGATTTCTTAGGGTTTTCTATATTATAGGTAATATCATCTATAAATAGAAACAGTTTTATTTAGTCCTTTCTAATCTGGATGCTTTTTAAATTATTTTTCTTGCTAATTGTCTTGCCCAGGGACTGCAGTACAGTGCTGAATAAAAGCTGTGAGAGTGGGAATCTTCATCTTTTCTTAATCATAGTGGAAATACTTGAATCCTTTACCACTAAACATGATGTTAGTTTTGTAATTTTTTTTTTTTTTAGATGTCCATTATCTGGTTGAGAAATTTCCCTTGGTTCCTAGTTTCTTGAGTGTTTATTTTTCTTTTAATTATATAAGTATGTTTGATATTGTCAAATGATTTTTTCTATGCCTCTTTACTAATCTTACAGAATGATTTGGGAAATATTTCCTCTCTCTTTACTTTTTATAAGAGTTTGTGAAGGATTGGTATTCTCTGCAATAATTTTCATTTCTAATAATGCCCATTTTTTTCATTCCTGATTTTAATAATTTGATTCTTTGCTCTTTTTCTCTTGTATAATCTAGCTATAGCTTCATCACTTTTGTTGGCTTTTTGTAGAACCATCTTTTGGGTTTGTGTATTTCACTTTTTTCTACTCTAATCTTTATTATTTCTTTCCTTCTGCATAGTATGAGCATAATTTCCTTCTCTATTTCTAATTTCTTAAAGTAAAAGATTAGTTATCTTTTTTCTTTTTAATATAGGTGTTTACAGCTATAAATTTTCCTCTAATCTTTCATTTACTGCATCTTGTAAGTTGTTATGCAGTGATTTTGTTTCATTAATCTCAAGGTTATTTTTTCATGTCCTTTGTGATTTCTCATTAGCTCACTGATCTTTTATCAGTGTGTGTTTAATTTAAACTTATTTGTGAATACCAAATTTCTGTCTGTTATTTATTTTTAATATCATTTTTGGTGGTTAGAAACTATATTTTGTATGATTTCAATCCTTTTAAATTTATTAAGACTTGTTTAATGGGTTAATATGTAGTTTATCCTAGAGAATGTTCTCTGTTACTTAAGGATGTGTTTTTTGCTCTTGCTAGATGAAAGTGAAAGTGAAGTTGCTCAGTCGTGTCCAACTCTTTGCCACCCCGTGGACTGTAGCCTACCAGGCTCCTCCACCCATGGGATTCTCCAGGCAAGGATACTGGAGTAGGTTGCCATTTCCTTTTCCAGGGATCTTCCCGACCCAGGGACCGAACCCGGGTCTCCCTCATTGCAGGCAGACGCTTTACCATCTGAGCCACATTTTGCTAATACCCTAGTGTTCTATACATGTGTGCTTGGTTTAATTGATTTATAGTGTGGTCATGTGCTCTTTTTCCTTTCGAAACTTCTCTGTAGTTGTTCTGTCCATTATTGAGAGTGAATCATTGAATTGTTCAACTATCCCAGTTGTTTTGCCTGTTTTTCCTTAAATTCTGTGAATTAATGTTTTATGTATTCTTTTTAAAAGATTTATCTATTTGTATATTTATTTTTATTTTTGGTTTTGCTGGGTCTTCTTTGCTGTGTGTGTGGGCTTTCTCCATTTGCAGTGCGCAGGGTCCACTCTCTAGTTTCAGTGTGCTGGTCCCTCATAGTGGTGGCCTCTCCCTTGGTGGAGCATAGGCTTCAGGACACGGAAGCCCGAGCAGTTCCAGCACGAGGGGTCAGCAACAATGGCTTATGGGCTCTAGAACATAGGCTCAGTAATCATGGTGCACAGCTGCAGTCGCCCCATGGCCTGAGGGATCCTCCAGGACCAGGGATCAGATCTGTGTACCCTGCATTAGCAGGTAGATCCCTGAATACTGTACCACAAGGAAAACCCGAATGTTTTGCCTATTTTGAGGGTTCTATTTTAGGTGCACATTTTTTTATAATTGTTCTATCTTCTTGATGAGTTTACCCTTATAATTATAAATTAACAATTTATAATAATAACTTTTTTAGTAAATTTTTTGTCCTAAAGTCAATTCTATCTGATATTATTTTAGCCATTCCAGCTCTCTATTGCTTACTGTTTACATAATATATCTTTGTTCATCCTTTTACTGTCAAAGTTTTCCTTTACATTTATGTTGAAAGTAAACTTGTATTTTCCTTTAATCCATTGTGCCATTGTTCATCTTTTTTGAGTAGGATTAATCCATTTATATTTCATGTAGTAACTGATAAGATTTGATTTAGGTCATACCTGAATGGTCTAGTCCTTTTCCCTACTTCAATTTAAGTCTGAATTTTGCAAGAAGGATTAGATTAAGGGATTAGATCTGATTAGATTAGATTCAAGGGATTAGATCTGATTGAGTGCCTGAAGAACTATGGACTGAAGTTTGTGACACTATACAGGAGGCAGTGATCAAGACCATCCCCAAGAAAAAGAAATACAAAAAGGCAAAATGGTTGTCTGAGGAGGCCCTACAAATAGCTGAGAAAAGAAGAGAAGCTACAGGCAAAGGAGAAAAAGAAAGATACACCCATTTGAATGCAGAGTTCCAAAGAATAGCAAGGAGAGAAGAGAAAGCCTTCCTCAGTGAACAATGAAAAGAAATAGAGGAAAACAATAGAATAGGAAAGACTAGAGATCTCTTCAAGGAAATTCGAGATACCAAGGGAACATTTCATGCAAAGATGGGCACAACAAAGGACAGAAATGACATGGACCTAACAGCAATATGTGAACCGTGAACTTCCAGATGTTCAAGCTGGATTTAGAAAATGCAGAGGAACCAGAGATCCAATTGCCAACATCTGTTGGATCAACGAAAAAGCAAGAGAGTTCCAGAAAAACATCTACTTCTGCTTATTGACTACACCAAAGCCTTTGACTTTGTGGATCACAACAAACTGGAAAATTCTTCAAGAGATGGGAATACCAGACCACCTGACCTGCTTCCTGAGAGACCTGTATGTCGGTCAAGAAGCAACAGTTAGAACTGGACATGGAACAACAGACTGGTTCCAAATCAGGGAAGGAGTATATTGTCACCCTGCTTATTTAACTTCTATGCAGAGTACATCATGTGAAATGCCAGGCTGGATGAAGCACTACCTGGAATCAAGATTGCCGGAAGAAATATCAATAACCTCAGATATGCAGATGACACCATGGCAGAAAGTGAAGAAGAGCTAAAGAGCCTCTTGATGAAAGTGAAAGAGGAGAGTGAAAAAATTGGCTTAAAGTTCAACATTCAGAAAACTAAGATCATGGCATTTGGTCCTATCACTTCATGGCAAATAGATGTGGAAACAATGGAAACAGTGAGAAGCTTTATTTTTGGGGGCTCTAATATCACTGCAGATGGTGACTGCAGCCATAAAATTAAAAGACACTTGTACCTTGGAAGAAAAGCTATGAGCAACCTAGACCACATATTAAAAAGCAGAGATATTACTTTGCCAGCAAAGGTCCCTCTAGTCTAAGCTATTTTTTTTCCAATAGTCATGTATGGATATGAGAGTTGGACTATAAAGAAAGCTGAGCAATGAAAAATTGATGCTTTTGAACTGTGGTGTTGGAGAAGACTCTTGAGAGTCCCTTGGACTGCAAGGAGATCCAACCAGTCAATTCTAAAGGAAATAAATCCTGAATATTCATTGGAAGGACTGATACTGAAGGTGAAACTCTAATACTTTGGCTACCTGATGCAAAGAACTGACTCATTGGAAAAGACCCTGATGCTGTAAAAGATTGAAGGCAGGAGGAGAGGGGGACGGATGAGGATGAGATGGTGGATGGCATCGCTGACTGGATGGATATGGGTTTGAGCAAGTTCCGGGAGTTGGTGATAGACAGGGAGGCCTGGCATGCTGCAGTCCATGGGTTTGCAAAAAGTCAGACACAACTGAGAGACTGAACTGAACTGATAAGATAGGATTTATACCTGTAATATTCATATATTTAATATCCTAAACATTTTTCTTCTATTCCTTCATTATTAGTTTCCTTTGTGTTAAATAGACATTTTGTGTTGTACCATTTTTATCCTTGTGTCATTTTTTTCCACTATTTTTAATTGTTTTACAAAGCTGAAGAAAAAATCATTTTTTTTGAATTTTCAAATAATATTTTGATGTATAGAAATCTGATCTAGATTGATATCAACTCAAATTTAATAGTATATGAAACCTTTTGTATAATAATAGGAAATATATATATTTGTCTCTATCTCTAGTTCCTGGCATAAATCTCCTATAAAATCTCCTTATAATTACCTAAGTGATAAGAACACTAGAAACAACTTTTCTTCCAATATTTGCTCTTTGGCACTGGTTGCTGACATTGAGCTCCTAAATTCCTTGGACTTTCTTGGGTTCTAGGAATGTGCTTTGTTCTTTTGTTAGGAGTGCGCTCCTGAATGGCTCCTGTATAGGACTGGTCACCACAAAGACAGAGCCATGCTTACAAGCTTGGAATTTTTAGTCCCTCACCCCATTCTCCAGAGAGAAGAAGGGGCTGGAATTAGAATTAAGAGTTGATAATTGTTTTAATCAAACTTTAGACATTCATTAGTTATTTCTTCAATAGTCATCTGTCCTCTTCCTCTCTCTTCTTCTAGAGCTTCTATTATGTGTATCCGGATATGCTTGGTGGTGTCCTGTGAGTTTTTGAGGCTCTGTTGATTTTATTTACTATTTTTTCTTTTAACCTTTGACTGGATAATAAATTAAGCTATCTCCCAGTTAACTGATTCTTTCCTGTACCTGCTGAAATTTGCTGTCGAGCTTCTCTAGTGAACTTTCCATTTCTGTCATTTCGTTTCATCTCTTTGTTGATATCCTCTATCATTCTCATATATTCCCATATTTCTTAAGATATGGGCTCCAGTTTTTTAAACATATTTTGAAAAGCTGATATAAAGCCTTTGTCAAATAATTCCAATTTCTGGGCTTTCTCAGATACAGATTCTGATTGCTGGTTTTATCTCCTGCAACACGGGCCATATTTTCTTCTTTCCAAGCCACGTAGTTTTTGGTTGGTTGTTTGCTTTTGTTTTTTTCTTAAATTGAAAAGAGGACACTCTGAAAATAAGATTGTTTTTCTTATCAGGGTTTTGCTTTTGCTTTTTGTGCAGTTTGTTTAGTGACTTTTCTGACCTAATTCTGTGAAGTTTGTATTATTTGTCAGGTGTGGTCATTAAGTCTTCTGCTCAGTTTGCTTAGTGGTCAGATAATGATTGCAAGAGATTTTTTAGATGCTTAGAACCAAGAATTCTTTCAATGTTTGTCAAAGTGCTCTGTATACATGTTGTTCAGTCACTCAGTCATGTCTGTCTCTTTGTGAGCCCATGGACTGCAGCAGGTCAGGTTTCCGGGTCCTTCACAATCTCCTGGAATTTGCTCAAACAAATGTCCATTGAATCAGTGATGTCATCCAACCATCTCTTCCTCTGTCATCCCCTTCTCCTCCTGCCTTTAATCCTTCCCAGCATCAGGGTCTTTTTCAGTGAGTCGGCTCCTTGCATCATGTGGCCAAAGTATTGGAGTTTCAGCTTCAGCATCAGTCCTTCCAATGAATATTCAGAGTTCATTTCCTTTGAAGTGAAGTGAAGTGAAGTGAAAGTCTCTTAGTCCTCTCTGACTCTTTGCTACCCATGGCCTATACAGTCCATGGAATTCTCCAGGCCAGAATACTGGGGTAGGTAACCTTTCCCTTCTCCAGGGGATCTTCCCAACCCAGGGATCGAACCCAGGTCTCCCACATTACAGGTGGTTTCTTTACCAGCTGAACCACAAGGGAAGCATTTCCTTTAGGATTGACTAATTGATCTCCTTGCTGTCCAAGGGACTTCCAAGAGTCCTAGCACCACAATTGAAAGCATCAATTCTTCGGCACTCAACCTTCTTTATGGTCCAACTCTCACATCTGTATATGACTACTGGAAAAATCACAATAGTGGAAAGGGTTGCTATTTCCTTTTCCAGGGGATCTTCCCAAACCAGGGACAGAACTCAAGTCTCCTGCATTGTTAAAACTGCCTTACCCTTCATTTCTTGCATGTGCAGAGCTTCAAGGATAATTAGTAGTGAAGAGTGTAGGGACCCTTTCACATTTGTCCTGAACTGGTTCATAGCCTTGGGAATATATAACATCCTACATGCATGGCATTCTGTATTACCAGAAATATACCAAGGATTTGCCAAACCCCCTATTAACATGTTATGCTTTATTCTTTTAAGCTTTTTGGTGAGCTTCTTGTGTATAGTATTTAGGTCATTTTAAGTAAAGAAAACTTTGCAAGTGAGATATCCCAAGTAAAATACCAGACCAGTCAATAATAAAAATTCTCTGCAAAAGGGCCTTTGAAATACCTCTGACCCTTTATGGCCCCTTTTAGTGATTACTAAGTTATTCATTTTTACTGTGATGATGGGCTTTTGGTTTTCAAAGATACTACAAAGCTTAGAAGAAAGGGAAGATAGGATTCAGTTAAGTTCAGTCACTCAATCGTGTCTGACTCTTTGCGACCCCATCAATTGCAGCATGCCAGGCCTCCCTGTCCATCACCAACTCCCGGAGTTCACTCAGATTCACGTCCATCAAGTCGGTGATGCCATCCAGCCATCTCATCCTCTGTCATCTCCTTCTCCTCCTGCCCCCAATCCCTCCCAGCATCAGAGTCTTTTCCAATGAGTCAAGTCTTCGCATGAGGTGGCCAAAGTACTGGAGTTTCAACCTTAGCATCATTCCTTCCAAAGAAATCCCAGGGCTGATCTTTAGAATGGACTGGTTGGATCTCCTTGCAGTCCAAGGGACTCTCAAGAGTCTTCTCCAATACCACAGTTCAAAAGCATCAATTCTTTGGCGCTCAGTTTTCTTCACAGTCCAACTCTCACATCCATACATGACCACTGGAAAAACCATAGCCTTGACTAAACGGACCTTTGTTGGCAAAGTAATGTCTCTGCTTTTGAATATACTATCTAGGTTGGTCATAACTTTCTTTCCAAGGAGTAAGCATCTTTTAATTTCATGGCTGCAGTCACCATCTGCAGTGATTTTGGAGCCCAGAAAAATAAAGTCTGACACTGTTTCCACTGTTTCCCCATCTATTTCCCATGAAGTGATGGGACCAGATGCCATGATCTTTGTTTTCTGAATGTTGAGCTTTAAGCCAACTTTTTCATTTTCATCAAAAGGCTTTTTAGTTCCTCTTCACTTTCTGCCATAAGGGTGGTGTCATCTGCATATCTGAGGTTATTGATATTTCTCTCAGAAATATTGATTCCAGCTTGTGCTTCTTCCAGCCCAGCATTTCTCTTGATGTACTCTGCATATAAGTTAAATAAGCAGGGTGACAACATGCATTCTTGATGTACTCTTTTTCCTATTTGGAACCAGTCTGTTGTTCCATGTCCAGTTCTAACTGTTGCTTCCTGACCTGCATACAGGTTTCTCAAGAGGCAGGTCAGGTGTTCTGGTCTTCCCATCTCTTTCAGAATTTTCCACAGTTTGTTTTGATCCACACAGTCAAAGGCTTTGGCATAGTCAATAAAGCAGAAACAGATGTTTTTCTGGAACTCTCTTGCTTTTTCAATGATCCAGCAGATGTTGGCAATTTGATGTCTGGTTCCTCTGCCTTTTCTAAAACCAGCTTGAACATCTAGAAGTTCACAGTTCATATATTGCTGAAGCCTGGCTTGGAGAATTTTGAGCTTTACTAGCGTGTGAGATGAGTGCAATTATGTGGTAGTTTGAACATTCTTTGGCATTCCCTTTTTTGGGATTGGAATGAAAACTGACCTTTTCCAGTCCTGTGGCCACTGCTGAGTTTTCCAAATTTGCTGGCATATTGAGTGCAGCACTTTCACAGCATCATCTTTCAGGATTTGGAATAGCTCCACTGGAATTCCATCACGTCCACTAGCTTTGTTCGTAGTGATGCTTTCTAAGGCCCACTTGACTTCACATTCCAGGATGTATGGCTCTAGGTGAGTGATCACACCATCATGATTATCTGGGTCATGAAGATCTTTTTTGTACAGTTCTTCTTTGTATTCTTGCCACCTCCTCTCAATATCTTCTGCTTCTGTTAGGTCCATACCATTTCTGTCCTTTATCGAGCCCATCTTTGCATGAAATGTTCCCTTGGTATCTCTAATTTTCTTGAAGAGATCTCTAGTCTTTCCCATTCTGTTGTTTTCCTCTATTTCTTTGCATTGATCGCTGAGGAAGACTTTCTTATCACTTTTTGCTATTCTTTGGAACTCTGCATTCAGATGTTTATATCTTTCCTTTTCTCCTTTGCTTTTCGTTTCTCTTCTTTTCACAGCTATTTGTAAGGCCTCCCCAGACAGCCATTTTGCTTTTTTACATTTCTTTTCCATGGGGATGGCCTTGATCCCTATCTCCTGTACAATGTCAGGAACCTCAGATAGGATTA
This sequence comes from Bos mutus, assembly GCF_027580195.1. NCBI lineage: Eukaryota > Metazoa > Chordata > Mammalia > Artiodactyla > Bovidae > Bos > Bos mutus. The sequence goes on along the minus strand of NC_091626.1, from coordinate 45,291,772 downwards.
GGGCAAGTTAAATATTGTAAAGTGTTTTTCTTTTGTTTTTCTTAAATAAATGATCTTGTTTTTCTGCTTGTCTTTGGTTAATTTGTGGAGTGCTGAAGTTTATTCTGATTTTTTTTTTTCCTGGTGTTTTTATTGTTTTTTGTGGAGTAAAGAAATTCTTTGAGGTCCTTGTTCCCCCATTTTCATTGATGTCACTCTTAATAAATTCTTAATATTATGCCAACAAATCCTAGACTAATCTCAATGTGTAGTCTATGAGTATAGGAGAAGGAAATGGCAACCCACTCCAGTATTCTTGCCTAGAGAATCCCGTGGACAGAGGAGCCTGGTAGGCTGCTGTCCATAGGGTCGCACAGAGTTGGACATGACTGAAGCAAGGAGATCCAACCAGTCCATTCTGAAGGAGATCAGCCCTGGGATTTTTTTGGAAGGAATGATGCTAAGGCTGAAACTCCAGTACTTTGGCCACCTCATGTGAAGAGTTGACTCATTGGAAAAGACTGTGTTGCTGGGAGGATTTGGGGGCAGGAGAGAAGGGGATGACAGAGGATGAGATGGCTGGATGGCATCACTGACTCGATGGACATGAGTCTGAGTGAACTCCGGGAGTTGGTGATAGACAGGAAGGCCTGGCATGCTGCGATTCATGGGGTCACAAACAGTCAGACACAACTGAGTGACTGAACTGAACTGAACTGAAGCAACTTAGCATGCATGCATGAGTTGGAGAAGGAAATGGCAACCCACTCCAGTATTCTTGCCTGGAGAATACCAGGGACAGAGGAGCCTGGTGGGCTGCTATCTATGGGGTTGCACAGAGTTGGACACGACTAAAGCAACTTAGCATTAGCAGCAGCAGTCTATGAGTATTGCTGCATTTAGGTTTTAAAATATTTCATTTAGAATTCTTTGATTCTCTTTTATGCTGTGCTTATCCGATATCATTATCAAGGATTTCTAATTTTATGTGGCGATAATAACCAAATAAAACTAAATTTAGGCATTCTTCTATGTCAGTATGTATTCAGCTTAGTTGTCTACCTACAATTTTGTGCAATTAAAATGGTTGTTCTGAACAATGACCTTTAGTTCTGTAAGAACCAAGTCTACAAGAATACCTTTATTAAGGGTAGTATGAAGAACAGACTTCTAGATTTCTGAATAGTTTTTGTTAGATGTTGACATAAATATTTTCCAGCTAATGTTATCACTACATGTTCTAGTATTTCACTTGGTCAGCTAACTGGGCCCAGTAAAGATTACTGCATCAGTAGCCATGGCTAAGCTACTAAGAATGTTTAACAGTACTGTGTAGTACTTCTTATTGAGTATGTTCTCTAAATCTGAACAGTTCAAACTCCTATCTCAAACCTTTGAACTACCACAAAACCACATTTTTGGTACATATATACCTTTATTGTGTGTATAAAATAAAATTAGTTCAATTAACATAATTTGAAAATATACTGGGGAAGCATATTAGTAGGAAAATTGAGTTTCCCTGATATTTATCCATCAATACATACATTAATTCATACATTTTTTTCTCTCTCTCAACAAAATATTCCATTTTGGCCATGAACTAGACATTACATGGGTTAATGATGACATTATAGTGAATTACACACAATTGTCTTTCTCTTCAAGGAATCTACATATTAGTGAGGAGACAGGTACATAAACAAAATCTTGCAATGCTTTGGAATCAGTGCCATATATAAGTTGATTTTCCCAGAGCAGTCCTAGATTATATTTGTTGTCCTTATATAATTATTAATAGCAACTTCTCTGAATTTAATAAAAGATCCAATTTTGATCATAAAATATTCTACATATCTATAATATACAAAATGTGATGAAAGCAAAATTGAGGGGAAGATGGACTATCATTTTTGGAAAAAATATAATTTTTATTTTCTAGTTTTTTCCCTCTCTTTCTCTGCAGACATTAAATGTTGTTCCTTTTGCTACAACATCTTAGACCCAGGCCGATTCAGTAATTTCTTATTAACCAACTGTCTTTGGACTTTATTTTCTCTTCCCTGAAGGTCTGGGATTCATCAAAGTCAGAATTTAATCACACAGGCTCAGGCCAGACATACTGTGAGAACATGTTTCGTTTGTTACTTGGCTTTGCCAATGCACATAAATCTATCCTGACTTAAGACTGCTTTGTATCAGACGCAACCATCCACAAAGGAGTCTCAGATCATTCTAATGGGACCTTGGCTGAGATCATCAGATACATCTGCCAGTGGGTACTTGGTTTCCATCCAGACCCAGGTTCCGGAAATAAAATTCTCAACATCAAAATCTCTATGCTTATGGAAAGTTTAACATAGTCCATGAAATATATTAACTTTTCTTTGTATTTTTTCATTTTAAATTGCAGTAATTCAAAGAAGATAAAAAAAATTTGTAAACTGCTTTTTTTCCCATCTTTCAATAAAATCAGATGTCCTTAAAATATAGGGGCTGAATAGGACATTATAAACCAGGACTCTTCTTAGGGTAAAATCTGTAGTCAAAAGAATCAGAAAGATGACAGGAAAGTAATTTTATCTGTTGGAACACCTCCCATAATATGCATGAAATATTTATATTAGTGATTTGGATTAATATCTGGGATTAAGAATTACTTTTATTCAGTTTGTGCATTTTATTTTATTTTTGTCTAAATTGTGTATATTTTTGAATAGGTAATACATTGGTAGAAAATCCAAACATTACATAAAAGTATTTAGCAAAGCTTCTTCTTCTTTGATTCCAGCCAAGTAATTCTCCTTACTATAGGCAGACAGTATTTCTGCCCTTTAAATATTTTTCTAAAAATATATTAAGCATATACAATCAAATACATACATATATAATTTTGTAATTCTCCTATTGTTTCTTCAAATAATACTATGGTTTTATTTAATTATTAGTTACATGTTTAGCTGTAAATGTTTGCTTTATTTGGATCTTAACCTGGATAAAATTATTGTTTTCATATAGATTTTTAACATTGTTAAATGATTCAATTTTCTTCTTTTAATTTCGATACCCACTTTATCATATTTCTATCTGGTTTTGGATCTGTTTCTATTGATATAATTTTCCATTCCTTTGATGTATCTATTTTACATGAACAAAATCTGTATTGTTTTTATTTAATATTTATAATACCATTATATATCTGCTTAAGCTATTTCTCAGTATTCTTCTTTTTCTTATATTCTCTTTCTATCCTTGCTTGTTTCCATATGACCTTGGCATCACCTTGTATATGCTGTTGACACTTTAATTGTGATTGTGTAAAATTTAAGGGCTTCCCAGGTGTCACTAGTGGTAAAGAACCTACCATAGTCAATTCCCAGGCAGGTTGATAAGAAGTCTGGGGTCCCTGAGGATGAGGAGAAAGGGGCCTGGGGCTCTCAAGGAGGTCTGTATAAGGGTTTCAGTTCTCAAGGAGGAGGAAAGGATAAATATCTTTATTCCTCTACATTCCTTAGTCTTAATCACGTAAAAGGTTTTTTTCTTTAAGCCCAGAATTGATGATTACACAACAAACAACTCAGTTTAAACTCTGTACTAAGGATTCAGTTCAGTTCAGTTGCTCAGTCATGTCTGACTCTTTGCAACGCCATAGACTGCAGCAGGCCAGGCCTCCCTGTCCATCACCAACTCTGGGAGTTTACTCAAACTCATATCCTTTGAGTCGGTGATGCCATGCAACCATCTCATCTTCTGTCGTCCCCTTCTCCTCCTGCTTTCAATCTTTCCCAGCAACAGGGTTTTTTTTTTTTTTTTTTTTTCCCCCAGTGAGTCAGCTCTTAACATCAGGTGGCCAAAGTATTGGAGTTTCAGCTTCAGCACCAGTCCTTCCAGTGAATATTCAGGACGGATCTCCTTTAGGATGAACTGGTTGGATCTCCTTGCAGTCCAAGGGACTCTCAAGAGTCTTCTCCAACACCACAGTTCAAAAGCATCAATTCTTTGGCACTCAGCTTTCTTCACAGTCCAACTCTCACATCCATACATGACCACTGGAAAAACCGTAGCGTTGACTAGACAGACCTTTGTTGGCAAAGTAATGTCTCTGCTTTTTAACATGTTGTCTAGGTTAGTCATAATTTTTCTTCCAAGGAGTAAGCTTCTTATTTCATGGCTGCAGTCACCATCTGCAGTGATTTTGGAGCCCAGAAAAGTAAAGTCAGCCATGTTTCCACCGTTTTCCCATCTATTTCCCAAGAAGTGATGGGACCAGATGCCATGATCTTTGTTTTCTGAATGTTGAGCTTTAAGCCAATCTTTTCACTCTCCTCTTTTACTTTCATCAAGAGGCTCTTTAGGTCTTCTTCACTTTCTGCCATAAGGGTGGTGTCATCTGCATATCTGAGGTTACTGATATTTCTCCCAGCAATATTGATTCCAGCTTGTGCTTCTTCCAGCCCAGCATTTCTCATGATGTACTCTGCACATAAGTTAGATAAGCAGGGTGACAATATACAGCCTTGACGTACTCCTTTTCCTATTTGGAACCAGTCTGTTGTTCCATGTCCAGTTCTAACTGTTACTTCCTGACGTGTATACAGATTTCTCAAGAGGTAGGTCAGGTTGTCTGGTATTCCCATCTCTTTCAGATTTTTCCATAGTTTATTGTGACCCACACAGTCAAAGGCTTTGGCATAGTCAGTAAAGCAGAAATAGATGTGTTTCTGTAACTCTCTTGCTTTTTCGATGATCCAGCAGATGTTGGCAATTTGATCTCTGGTTCCTCTGCCTTTACTAAAACCAGCTTCAACATCTGGAAGTTCAGGGATTATATAACAAGTACTAAGGATTATATAACAACAGTGTATCCTGCTTGAGGATGGTTTGTAGTTCTTGAAAACGTTCTGACTAATCCTGTTATCTTAAAATGTATATTATGGGAGTGGGTCTAGTAAGATCTTTCTATTGTTAGTTCTGATCCTGTCAACTTAAAATGTAAATTGTGGGAGTGGGTCTGGTAAAATTTTTACAACTTTGAGGCATTCTTTTGATTTATTGTAATAACTAATTTAAAAAGTGTATAATTCCCTTGCCAAAGACTAGCAAGGGGGGCATTCTCTGTCCCCCTTTTGATGTCTATGGCAGAAACTTACTCTGTCCCTTTTTCAGTATAATAAAACTCTGCTACACAAAGGCTTTTGAGTGATCAAGCCTGGTCTCTGGCCCCAAAGCTAAATCTTCTTTGGAGATCATCATTCATGCAAGCTATCAAACCTGTCTGTCAATGCAGGAGATATAAGAGATGTGGATTTGATCCCTGGGTCAGGAAGATCCCCATGAAGAGGTCATGGCAACCTATTCCAGTATTCTTGCCTGGAGAATCCCCATGGACAGAGGAGCCTGAGGGGCTACAGTCCATAGGGTTGCACAGAGTCAGACATGACTGAAGCGACTTAGCATGCATGCATGCTTTAAATTTATAGATTATCTTAAAAAAAGCTTTTATTTTTTATGATGTTGAATTTTCCCCTTTAAGAAAAAATGATATGCTTCCATTGGCCTTATTTGTAATCTCTTGGAAAAATTTCAAGCTCAATCCATATAGATCTTAAGTATTTTTTAATCAATTATGCCTAATATACTTCAACCTTTTCTATCTACCTAAAGTGAACATTTACTTTATCTTTTAAATTCTTGCTGTCTTAATACATGGCTGTTAAAGGTTTCTGTGCATGAAGTTATCATCTACTCACCTTATGGAATTATATTTGTTACTGATTTTCAGTAATAGTTCCCGTTTTTGTATATAGAATTTGGTGACTAAAAGTAGAAATAATTCCACACATTCTCCTTTCCTAATTTTGTAATTGCAATAATAGTATTCTCAGAACAATGCTAAGTAATAATAGTGACAATGGGCATCTTACTTTGCTTCCAAGTTTTGGGGGAATGTTTCCTCATTATGCATATGCTGTCTTTGGAGTTATCTGTATAAGTCATGTTAATAGCATCATCCTATTTTATTAAAATTTTGAAATCAGGGATGGATGATTAATATTACTGATATCCATTAATGATCTGTAGGAATTACTTAATTTTCCTGTTTGAACTATTAATGCATTTAATTAAATTGTGTAAGTAGTAAACTATTATTTAATTATATAAATAGATTTTCTTTTTCTTTCTAACCATTTTTGAGCTTCTAAGAAAAAAAAATCCCACTTGGTATTAGTGTTTTTTATGTGTGTGTGTGCTGCTTGTTTCTGTTTTTTAATAATTTACTTAGAATTTATTACTAATTATCCTGGTGATATCTGTTTACATTATCTTGTCTTGTGATATTTGTTGCTGTTGTTTTTAAATTATCCTCATTTCACACAAAGAATTGGAAGTTTTTCTGTGCTTTGGAAAAATTTAAATAGCATTAATTTTTCTAAAATTAATGTCTTGAGAATGTAGATTTCTTCTTAAAATTGTCTTAGCTTTGTGCTTTTGGGGGAATAGCTCTGTGACACCTCTTCTTTTGTTATGGTTGTCTTTTCTGATTTTCTGTTTCCTTAGAGTAAGTTTTGATAGATATAAATATTTCTCTAAGGCCACATAGCTTTGCTTATAAATTCTATCAAATATTTAAGGATGAAAAATACCAGTAATAGACCATCTCAGAAAGTAGGAATGGTGGGGACACTTCCCAACTCATTTTATATAGACATACAACTTATTGTGCATTCAGGTCATCTGTTTTCTTAGCTTTTTTTTTTTTTATATTTATTTGCTGTTATAGACTGACATTAGTGAAGTAAAATATTTTGCTAATTGATTTTTTTGTTATCACTTATTTTTGACTCCTATAATCTTTGCTTTAAGGTTGTCAGTGCTCTGTTATGGTAACCATGTCTGCTACTTCATCATACATTTAGCTTTAAACTGTTGTAACTGCCTTTCTATGATTACTTAATGCCTTTAAATGAAGGTATCTTTATCTGATGTGAAGATCATACCTGCTGTTCTTTTTTGTTTGTTTGCACTTTACTAACATTTCTTTGCAAATCCTTTTACTTACTTTTCCAAATCACTTCGCTTTCAATTGTGTCTTAAAAACTGATGTAAACAGTATTTTTTATTTGTAAGGTAATGTGAATATCTTTTTCTTTTACTAAGTGAATATAAGCCATTTTTGTTTATTGACATAGCATATGTATTTAGGTTATCTGAAATTATTTTATTTAATTTTTTGAAACAAGAAGCTGGTTTCTTTTATTTATTTTTTTTTATTTTCATACATGGTATTATACATGTTTCAATGCCATTTTCCCAAATCATCCCACCCTCGCCCTCTCCCACAGAGTCCAAAAGACTATTCTATACATCTATGTCTCTTTTGCTGTCTCGCATACAGGGTTATCATTACCATCTTTCTAAATTCCATGTATATGTGTTAGTATACTATATTGGTGTTTTTCTTTCTGGCTTACTTCACTCTGTATAATAGGCTCCAGTTTCAACCACCTCATTAGAACTGATTCAAATGTATTCTTTTTAATGGCTGAGTAATACTCCATTGTGTATATGCACCACAGCTTTCTTATCCATTTGTCTGCTGATGGACATCTAGGTTGCTTCCATGTCCTGGCTATTATAAACAGTGCTGCGATGAACATTGGGGTACACGTGTCTCTTTCAATTCTGGTTTCCTTGGTGTGTATGCCCAGTAGTGGGATTGCTGGATCATAAGGCAGTTCTCTATTTCCAGTTTTTTAAGGACTGTTCTCCATAGTGGCTGTACTAGTTTGCATTCCCACCAACAGTATAAGAGGGTTCTCTTTTCTCCACACCTTCTCCAGCATTTATTGCTTGTAGACTTTTGGATTGCAGCCATTCTGACTGGCATGAAATGGTACCTCATTGTGGTTTTGATTTGCATTTCTGTGATAATGAGTGATGTTGAGCATCTTTTCATGTGTTTGTTAGCCATCTGTATGTCTTCTTTGGAGAAATGTCTGTTTAGTTCTTTGGCCCATTTTTTGATTGGGTTGTTTATTTTTCTGGAATTGAGCTGTAGGAGTTGCTTGTATATTTTTGAGATTAATTCTTTGTCAGTTGCTTCATTTGCTATTATTTTCTCCCATTCTGAAGGCTGTTTTCACCTTGCTTATAGTTTCATTTGTTGTGCAGAATAACTGTTTTGATAGCTTGTAAAAATCTTTTATTTGGCTCTTTCTCTGTTTTGTTTTTTAATTTAGATTTCCTTAGATATATTTATTTTTGCCATAGTAGTATTTTTATAACTACCTTATTATATTATCCTCTATATGGTCTATTTCTTCAGCATTATTTGTTAATTATCTTTGATACCACACATCTTGTTTGCCCCTCCAGATTCAGTTTCCATATTTTTACTTGCTCTCTTTGGTCCAGAAGTCTGACCCAATGGATTATATCAGTAAATTCCATGACATCTGTCTTTTGGTTGTGCTCAGCCATTGGTGACCCCTGGCAGGAAATAAGATGGATGACGGAAAGAATAGTTATGTCCCTTGACCTACCATCACAGTCTCTCTTATGATGACTGATTTTAAATAAATACTCTGTACTGCTTCACTCATTCTTTCTAGGCTAAAGGTAGGAACCCTGATTCTTGTTCTCTTGTTATTTCATTAAACCTACACTTTTTAAATTGTTCCTTTGAAAATAAACCTACCTCAAACTTTTCTGTTTTTAGTAAGCCATCTATTTCCTGCTGGGCCCCTTGACTGATATGCCTATTATAAGCAATGATTTAATTAGCATAATTACTTTTCTATTCTCTTTCTCACTCTCCCACAATGCCAGATTTTAACTAATTATGAGATTTTTCTCAGTGTCCATTGCTGTGCTATTAACTGTGATTACAGGTCTGTTGCTTGAACGCTCATGCTCATGCCCAGTCATTCACTCATGTCTTACTCTTTGGGACCCCAGGGACTGTAGCCTGCCAGGCTCCTCTGTACATGAGATCTTTCCAGGCAAGGATACTAGAGTGGGTTACAGTTCCCTTCTCCAGAGATTCTTCCTGACCCAAGGATTGAAACTAAGTCTCTTGTGTCTCCTGCATTGGTAGGCAGATTGTTTACCACTGAGCCATCGAGGAAGCCCTGTCACTTGAATAGTCACCTCTAACTTATAAATTCTAATTCCTATAGAAAATGAAGAACTCTGCACATTTATGCTACCACTCACTTTTCACACCCCTTTGTTAGTTATGTTTTCTACATAGTCAGGGAATATACTGTTTTAGTAATCTATATCAATATGCATATATATGTGTGAATATATCACTATATTTTACTATCTTGTCATTCTCTTTTTTTTTTTTTTTTTTAATAACAGGCCATAGATAAATAAGCATCACTGACATGCAGCTCGTAAGATGCTACTTGATTAAGAGCATCCCTACATTCTTCAGAAAGAAGGCCCTTTGCCTGGGATGCCATCTCAGCTTTAGGAAAAACCAGGCATAAAAAGTGCTCTCTTGTCATTCTCTTACATACATTTAATGCTTATTGCCAGATGTTTTACTTACTTTTTTAAGAAAATAATATTTATTTATTTAAGGCTGTGCTGGATTTTTGTTGATATGTGGGCTTGTCTCTAGTCGTAGCAAACTGGGGCTACTCTTTAGCTGCTATGCATGGGCTTCTCTTGCTGAGGAGCATGGGTTCTAGGGCACGTGGGGTTCAGTAGTTGCAGCACACGGGCTCAATAGTTGTGGTACACCAGATTATTTGCTCCACAGCATACGAGATCTTCCTGGACCAGGAATTGAACCCATGTCTCCTACATTGGCAAGTGGATTCTTTATCACTGAGGCACCAGCGAAGTCCTATCCTAGTTTTATGATTATTTTTCAGTTGGCTAGAGTTCCATCTCTAGTACCTTGCTTAAATTACTGCTTAGAAAGTGTGCCACATAAAATAAAAAATGTCTAGTTAAATTCTGAACTTCAGATAAACAAGAAATATTTTTCGTTGTAAGTATGCCTCAAGCATTGCATGAGACATTTTTATTTGCTAAATCTGGCAGCATTATGTCTGGCATATAGCTACTAAGTAACAGTCTTAGTAAGTGATAGCTTATGTGTATAATTTAGAATCTGTGAAAATTATAAACTGATATTTTAATGGCAGTTATTTAGGTTCTGTTTTACCTGGAACACAGGATGTACTTTCAGCATATTAAATAACATTAATTTTTCAGTATTATTTTCTTGAATTATGTTCTTATAGAGTAGTAGATTGAAAATGGCTATAGGTTCTTTGCCACACCCCACCAAAACTGAGTGATGGCAGTATCATCCTTCCCTTTGAATCTGGCTCTGTGTCTGTCTGACTAACATAATTGATGGGACCGATACTGTACAGCTTCTGAAGCCAGGCTTCAAGAGGCCGGTAACTTCTGCTTTTATCCACCTTGGGAATGTTGAAAGTCATTACTAAGCCAGCCACCTGGAATAGGTCGGACTACTTTGGGATGAAGTCTGCACTAGCCATGTAGAAAGACAGGTCAAGAATAAGAGTCAAATGTATTTGGAACTTCTTATCTAGCTCAGACACTAGCCAACCACAGTGTGCAGGACAGAGAGCTAAAGAACTGTCCAGTACAGTCCTCATCTCTCATGAATCTAAGCAAATAAAATGTTTTTTTTTTTATCCTTTTCTGTTTTTACAAAGATAGATTTTTATGGTTTATGCCTTAGGATGGACCTTTCAACTGTGGGAATTATAGGCTGCTGATTTTTCTGTTATAATTAGCTTCAGTGTTTGCTCTCCTCATTCTCCCAAGAACATGTCTGCCTATTTCCATTGTATATGGCAGCACTTCCTCCTCTGTGATGCTTTGAGTATTCTTTATCTGTGTCCCTTACACATAGCCAATGCACTGTGTAATTAAAAAAAAATTCTTGTAACACTTTAAATAAATTCAAACTAGAGATTATTAAGTTTTTATCATTATCTTCAAATGGGAATCTCCATAGGAATGTTAAAGGTTGTCATTTCATATTTGTTTTTATTTAGTGACATATCCAAGGTGTAAAGTGGATGAATAATTTAAAATATAATAAAAGTTAACACTATCAAACATCAGCATGAGAAAGACAAAACTGTGACTAGTACAGAAGTTCCATGAGGCTCCTTCCATGAACAGATCCCTCTCCATCCTCCTGTTGCTTTTCTTCAATGGTTTGCCATCCACATCATGTCTAAGACAAGAATTTTGAAAATTTGTCTGTTATTTTTTTCACTTTATATGAATGAATATATGGGACATACTATTTTGTATTTTTTATGCCTTGCTCTGAGTGTTCTTTGGAAGGACTGATGCTAAAACTGAAACTCCAGTACTTTGGCCACTTCATGCAAAGAGTTGACTCATTGGAAAAGACTCTGATACTGGCAGGGATTGGAGGCAGGAGAAAAAGGGAATGACAGAGGATGAAATGGCTGGATGGCATCACTGACTCTTTGGACGTGAGCTTGAGTGAACTCCGGGAGATGTTGAAGGACAGGGAGGCCTGGCATGCTGCGATTCATGGGGTCACAAAGAGTCGGATACGACTGAATGACTGAACTGAACTGAACTGATGCCTTTGAGAATCACCATGTGCATCAGTGAATCATTCTTTTTATTGCTGCATTGCATGTCTTTGTATGAATGCATAACAATGTACCTATTGTACTGTTGATAGGCATTGAATTTTTCCCATGTTAGCTATTAAAGATAATGCAGATAGGAACATGTTTCCTATAGCACATAAACATATTTGTCCAAGGAATGTGCATAGGTGTGGAATTTTAAAATTATGATTAAACTCATTTTTATATTTATATTTCAAAATAATTTTCTAAGTGTATAATACCAATTTATATTATTATAAATAGTGAATGATAGCTCCTGTTGTCCTACAACTTGATCAGCCTATATTCTTACCACATTTGTTTACTTATTGCCAATATATTGGTTATCATTGTGATTTTAATTCACATTTATTCAATACTTAATGAAGTTGATCATTGCTTTCATATATACATATATATATGAAACATATGTAACATATAAAACTATATATGTAACATATATATTATGGAATTGGAATTGAAAGTTGCTCAGTAGTGTCTGACTCTTTGCAAACCCATGGACTATACAGTCCATGGAATTCTCCAGGCCAGAATACTGGAGTGGGTAGCCTTTCCCTTCTCTAGGGGATCTTTCCAACCCAGGGATTGAAACCAGGTTTCCTGCATTGCAGGCAGATTCTTTACCAGCTGAGCCACAGGGGAAGACCACATATATATTATATATACCCATTAATTTGTTTCTTCCTTCAAAGGCATTCTTATATTATCTCTCTTTTTCTTAACTTTCATATAAAATCCCTGTATATAATCTGGCAAGTGATATTTGTAGATTATATAATTTCTAAAAATGTTCTTCCAGTTTATGGTTTACTGCTTTATATTCATTATACTTTATTTTTGATGAAAAGTTATTTCTAATTTTAATATGGTCAAATTTAGTAATATTTAAAATTTTTTAAACTTTTTAAAGAAATCTTTTTCTCCCCTAAAAGCTTGGTGGTAGTGGTGGTGGTTTAGCCACTATCATGTCCGACTCTTGTGACCCCATGGACTGTAACCAGCCAGGCTCCCCTATCCATGGGATTTCCCAAGCAAGAATATTAGAGTGGATTTCCATTTCCTCTCTAGGGGACCTTCCCTATCCAGGGATTAAACCCAGGTCTTCTGTATTGCAGGCAGATTCTTTACGAACTGAGCCATCAAGGAAGTCCCTAAAAGCTTAAAGATATAATGATTATTAATCTTATAATAAGTTATAAGATATCTTATAATTAATCTATTTTATGGCTTGAGGTGGAGACTTAATTAAGTTTTTTCTACAAAGATAACTAATTTTCCTGGTAATTAATGTAATTGCCATTCTGACTATTAACAGTATAATTAATTTTGCCCCTTTCTGTACTTTATATAAATGTAATAATGCATATATACTCTTCTGGATCTTTTGCTTAATATTATGTGTATGCTAATAGTTCATATTGCTATGTGGTATTAGAAGTCATTTATTTTTGTTACTGTACAATATTTTATAGTGTGAATATACCACACTTATTTTATCCATCCTCTGCTTTATAGATATTTGTGCAGTTTACAATTTGAAAATATTGCTAAATATAAGCTATGAACATTCTAGTCCATGGGTTTGATTTAAAAAGCTGCAGTTTTCTGATTTGTGTATGTCTGCTTTGATGTAAGAATGAATTTAAAAGGTCTTAAAGTTTGTATATTTCCAGATTTAGTCTGCATTCTAAGCTATCAAGTGGTTGTATCAATTTATACCCCACATCATCAGTGTAAGAGAGTTCTGACTTCTTCACACCTTTGTTGTATCTACACTTGGCTTCTCTCTCATTTTGACTAATTTGCCTCTTAAATATTTGTTTCACAGTATGATTTTAACTAACATTTTTCTAATAATATGTGAAAGCAATGGAAGTCAAAGATCATAAGGACACTGTTGATATATGCCAAACACATGAAATACATTAGCTTCTCAGGATAGAGACTAGAGTAGAGAGGGTAGAAAAGTGAGTCTGGAAAGGCAAGTAGAAAATATCTGGGACAAGAGTTCTAGTAAGTAGCTGGGATATTATTCTGGAGCTTAGAGAAATGGTCAGGACCAAAAATACAAATTTGCTAAGTGTAAGTATATTGATTGTATTTGAATCCATAGAACTCAATGCAGTATTAGTTTATGATTATAGACAAGGGAAAAAAAGAGATCAAGGAGGACATTCTTCTGCTACTGTTAATGTGCAGAGGTCTGGGACAAGAGACATTCATAAAGAAAAAAAACAAAACAGACGTTGTTCAGTTCAGTTCAGTTGCTCAGTCATGTCTGACTCTTTGTGACCCCATGAACCACAGCACGCCAGGCTTCCGTGTCCATCACCAACTCCCATGTCCATTGAGTCAGTGATGCCATCCAACCATCTCATCCTCTGTCGTCCCCTTCTCCTCCTGCCCTCAATCTTTCCCAGCATTAGGGTCTTTTCAAATGAGTTAGCTCTTCGTATCAGGTGGCCAAAGTATTGGAGTTTCAGCTTCAACATCAGTCCTTCCAATGAACACCCAGGACTAATCTTGAGGATGGACTGGTTGGATCTCCTTGCAGTCTAAGGGTCTCTCAAGAGTCTTCTCTATGGCTAAAATCAGAATATTGAGTCCTGGAATCCAAGTAAAGAAATTGTTTCAAGGAAGAAGTGACTAAATGTGTCAAATGACTTTGATAAAGTACATAGATCAAAGTCTAAAAATTTGCTGTTGTATATGGTAAGATAGAGTCATTTTGAGTATGACAAGAATTGTTTCAGTGGAATAGTAACAAAGAAAAACTAAATGAATTAATTTAATAGAGTTAACATATATTGACAAGTTGGAGATGTTTTAAAATAAATAGTAACAGAAAAATGAGCATACACAATTCTGTGCATTTTCTCCTCTAAACGTAAGGACCTTCTTCCTGTTTTAATGTGTTGAATTTTATGACTTTGGGTATACTTTTTTTTATAACTTTTGGGTATACTTTTCTAATGAAAATTATTGACATGTTTGTCTTCATAAAATATAAGAAAAATTGTATTAAATATTAAATATTTCTGAGACAAAGCACAAATAATACCCACACAAAATGAATAATTCAACTCAGCTCTTCCTGGTTTTTTTAAAGTGTAAACAATATATAATACAAAATCTATTATTGAGTGACTGCTACATGAATTATGAATAAAAATAATTTATAGGAATTGTCACTATACAATGTTCACCATAAATCTACCAACAAAGTTCTCTTAGAATTGTCTTCCATATATACATCCTTTTATTATGACATGGTGAGATATTGTCAGAATTTATTTGATACAGTGTTTAGAATTTCTTGGTAATTTTTATGGATTGTGATATGACAGTATATGTGCTTGAAATTAACACTATTTACTATTTACTTGATAGATTAGTAACCCCTCTGTAACATCTGTGCTCCATTTTATGCTGAAAATTCATGAAGCGTCTATGACAAAGATACTAATACTGATAGGACAATATTGAAAATATTTTGACAGAAGTAAAAAATAATTACGTTGCCTTCATGTTTAAAAAAAAATTATAGTTGCATTTGTGCAATTTTGTGGATAGTTTAAGAAGTTAATGTTGTGTACCTGACATACAAACATTTTGCTTCTTGGTCATAATTTGGTTAATTGATTGAGCTCTGTATTGTTCACTGGAGATCACAGATACTTCATAAGTGAAGGTAAATGAACTGGAGATCACACATTTTAGGGTTTGCAAAGTATCGTCTAATAACTGTTTTCTTTGGGTACCTTATATACACTGTGTGCTACTACGTAAGCCATAACCTGGTTCTCACTCTGTTCCTCGTGATTTTAAAATTTTTATCTTTATTATACTTTTGTTTTTCCTTGTTTGACTTGGCAGAAGTGAAAATAAATGTTGATGGTGGTAGCTGACAATGCAGCCCTTATTTTTCACTATGAAGACTTTCAAAATAGGAGAAATCTTATGCTGAAATGAAAGGAATATTTTGTTACAGTACTTGAGTACTCTCAGAAGATTTTTATAAAAAGGACAAACATCTCTAATTATCTGTATCTATGCAGAATTGTGTTTCTGAGGAATTATATATAGACACTTCTGAAAGAATTCTTTTATGGAATTTGTCCTTAAAATGCCTTCAGTTATTATAAGACATGTTTGTCTGGCTTCCTTCCAGGGATGTTTTCTTTTAAAGTGAATGTAAATCTGATTGTAAACCTATACTTTCAAAGAAACTAAAATAACCTGTTTCTGCCATTTAGCTTTGGTGCCCTTCCTGTAAATGTTCAGTATTTTGAAGTAAAAAGCATATCAAAAAAAGATCTTCAGGAGCTTCTTACATTATTTTAAAATCTCTTCCATTGATCTTTTAGTGATCACTTAAAGATTTATTTTCTAATAGATTTTTAAAATCTTGTTATGGATATTTATATGTCAGCTTTTTCTCCTTTAAAAAGCTTTGTTTTCATCCCTTGGTGCATTATCATCAAATTGAATGCCTAGAAAAGCATTCATTTTTCAGTTATTCACTTGTGAATTAAACATGTGTTAACACAATGTTTTGTGTATTGTGTTTACTCATCTCCTGTGTTTTCACAGGTTTTGCATGACTGTCATAAAAGTTTTTGCATAAGAGTTGAATGTGTATATTATATTTATTTTATTCTCTGTAATCAAGCCCATATAGCACTTTGCATTATAATATTACAGTACACTTAGGCAATGATGGGGCTTCCCTGGTGGCTCAGACGGTAAAGCGTCTGCCTGCAATGCGGGAGACCGGGTTCAATTCCTGGGTCAGGAAGATCCCCTGGAGAAGGCAATCCACTCCAGCACTCTTGCCTGGAAAATCCCATGGATGGAGGAGCCTGATAGGCTACAGTCCATGGGGTCGCAAAGAGCTGGACATGACTGAGCGACTTCACTTTAGGCAATGATAATATTAGTACACTGTAGTGACCACATAAGGTTGCTTCAAGCAAACAGGCTGGGGGCTTTAGCCACCCAGAGTTGAGTGTATCAATTATCACTATCTTGGGCCAGGCACTGCTGTGCATACTGGAAACATGGTGGTGAACAGCAGAGGCAAAGGCCCTGTCTTTGTTGTGTTTACATTTTAAACATGGATAATATACTTCCAACAAATACATAATACCTCTATAGAGGGCAAATAGGGAAAAGAGATAAGGAGTTGATGAGATAATGAGATAAGGGAGTATCATTTTAGGTAGGGTTATCTGAAAAGTTGGCAACCCACTCCAGTGTTCTTGCCTAGAGAATCCCATAGACGGAGAAGCCTGATAGGCTGCAGTCCATGGGGTCACACAGAGTCGGACACGACTGAAGCGACGCAGCAACAGCAATCTGAAAAGTTTCTCTGTGAAGATGGTTTTTTGGTTGTTATTGCCCAGCTTTTCTCTAGTTATAGAGAGTGGGGGCTACTCTCTAGCTGTGGGGTGGGGGCTTCTCGTTGCAGTGGCTTCTCTTGTTGCAGAGCATGGGTTCTGGGGCACGCCAGCTTCAGTAGTTGTGGCTTGTGGGCTCAGAAGTTGTGCTTTCCAGGCTCTAGAACATAGGTTCAGTATTTGTGGCACACAAGCTTAGTTGCTCTGTGGCATGTGGCATCTTTCCGGATCAGGGATCAAACCCATGTCTCCTGCATTGGCAGGTGGATTCTATACCAGTGAGCCACCAGGGAAGCCTGACGATGGCTTTTGAAAAGTTCAAGAATTAAACTAAGGGAAGTAATGAACTTTGGGGAAATGTGAGAGAAGAACATTCTAGTCAGAAAGAACATGAATACAAAAGTTAGAGTGTTAACAGAAAATTTTGAGAAATGTAGAGAAGATCAGGGAAACTAAAGTGGATTGGATGAGGCAAGAGTGGGAAAAGTGGGAGTTAGAGCAGGAGGCAATGACATGAACATGTGGCGCCTTCTAAGACATGGCCAGAAGTTAGGATTTTATTTTGAGTGACATGGGAAATGATTATTACAAGGTTTTGAGCAGAAGAGTTAGATCATTTGATTTATATTTTAAAGGAACCATTTTAGCTTTTATAGGATGAGTAGAAGGCAGGGAGATGACAAATTTGAGAGACTAATTAGGAAGTTACAGCAATAGTTGAAAGAAGAGATCATGGTGACTTGATCTTGGAGTCTAGGGTTTAAGTGGTAGAGGTAGCAAAATGTGATCAGATTCTGGATATATTTTGAAGACTGAACCAGTGAGATTTTATGATAAATAGGTTGATAAATTTTTATATATGAGAAAACAAATGCTTATAAAAGTTAACCAGAAGCAAAGGAATGAAAAGTACAAAATTAAAAATGATGGCCATATACTACTTTTTTCTTTGTATAGAAGGCTCATATTTTAACCTTGTGGTCTAGTGGTTAGAATTCAGTGCTTTCACTTCCATTGCCTGGGTTCAATCCCTGATCAGGAAACTGAGATCTCTCAAGCTGTGTAGTGCAGCCAAAATTATTTAAAAATAAATTTAAAAATGAAATTAAGATTTAAAACAGGTAAATATTATTTCTTTATATGTCTTAAAACGTAGGCAAATATTATGTCTTTATATGTATAAAATAACACATTGAATTTGATATTTTAAAGTTGAATACCTTTCCCACGGTTTTTCTTTTTTTTTTTTTTTTTTTTTCGATACATGAAAATTTCTTTTTTTTTTTGCTAATTTTATTTTTAACTTTACATAATTGTATTAGTTTTGCCAAATATCAAAATGAATCCCACGGTTTTTCAAGCTAATATGTAGCCCTTGCAAGATTGAGGGAAGTAGAGGGTGGATATGGAGGGCAGAAGGCAATTATCTAGCACATCTCACCCCTATTTCTTTCATTATACACACATCCTTAACTTACTCTGATACAAAATTTACATACCCAACACAGGAAGCATATAAAGTCATGTCAGTTACCATATCATCATGTAGTGATATCCATTTAGTCATACACTGTCTAAAACTGAAAAGCTTAGCTGCCACATTTATATAATGGAAAAACCAAGGATCACAAAACAATCAACATAAACTATAGCTGCTGCTACACAGACCATTGCTACCATTTCTGTAGCTAGTGAGAGGTACTCCTCCTCAATAATAATACCTATACTCTTCCAACACTCATTCCATATTGCCCATCCCATCTCCCAGCATATCAGTTGAACAGTGATACATACCTGTTAGGTGACACAGTGCTTCACTCCTGCAGGACCTGAGTTCTTGATGGCCTTATCTTTATGAGGTTGCTGCAGTTTCCCATTTATTTTGACTGTTGAGAAAGGAAGTACTATCAATTCCCTGGGATCCAGACAGTATTCCTTGTGTTCATTACACAGCATCAATACAGTTGGCCCTAAGTAATCTTGATCAACCACTCTGATCAGTCAAATGACTTCCTTCTCTGAATGTTGGTTTACTTTATGAACTAAAATGGCCAGTAATGGCTGCAGGATCCAAATCCCTTGAACCATGATAGTGTTTAGTAAAAACATTCTTCCCTTGGGCTTTAGGATCTATAAATCCATTGAGCTCAAAGTTGTAGAGACAGGAATCAGATTCTTCCACTGGGTTAACAGGAATAATAGGAAGAAAAATCAGTTCTTTTGGTACCTAGGTTCTAAGGAGAAAACAGAATGATATTATGACTCCTATCTTAAATGGTACATTGTATCCTATAAAACAGCACTACAAACCCATAGAGTTATGTATATGCTAGTGCTATAAGTGAACTTTCAATAGTACATCATTTCCCTCTTTTATCAAACAAAAAACTCAAACAAGGGAATATGATTTAAAAACAATGAATTCTGTGGCTATTAACTTGTTGCTTTTTTTTTCTCCTTAAAATCCATCCGTTAGCTAATATATCATTAGTGAGAGTCAAAGCATACCCAATTTCCAATCAACCTTTGTATATCCAACTTCTAAAATTAAATGTGCTATGCTATTTGCCCAGAGAAGGCAATGGCACCCCACTCCAGTACTCTTGCCTGGAGAATCCCATGGATGGAGGAGCCTGGTAGGCTGTAGTCCATGGGGTCACTAAGAGTCGGACACAACTGAGTGACTTCCCTTTCATTTTTCACTTTCATGCATTGGAGAAGGAAATGGCAACCCACTCCAGTGTTCTTGCCTGGAGAATCCCAGGGAAGGGGGAGCCTGATGGGCTTCCATTTATGGGGTCGCACAGAGTCGGACACGACTGAAGCGACTTAGCAGCAGCAGTAGCAGTATGCTATTTGCCACAAGATGTGCTTTTACCTCTCTAATTAATAGTGCACATGGTCTGTGTAACTAGCAATGACATATAACAAGAGTGAATTTGTTTTTGGTCTATTGCTTTACAACTTAAATCATTTGGCGCAAGTACATTAGCATGAAAGTCACTAGAGGAGGGAACTTTAAGTCAATTACTATAAAATCTTTAGTTATTAAGTAACTAAGGGAGCTAAGGGAGCTAAGTAACTAAGGAGCTAAGCTATTTTTTCTTTGAGAAAAGTTAAGAAGGAAAACTGGAGCATACATCTAATTCTGTGCAGGAATAGAATATGAATGTTTAGAACACATCAATGAGGCTTATGCTCAGTTTCACTGTATCTTAGAAGTTGAGTTCTTCTAACTTCCTTTAACTTCCTCTTTGATAGTCTGAGAAGACCCTAGTATTATTAATGCAGGTTTTGACTGCAAAGATAATAATGAGACCCTTTCCTGTCCATGATAGAATTATTTGAATGACATTCTTTATACTCATCTATAAATTGTGTTGTTGTTGTTGACGGGCATTAAAAATGACAGTATTTTCCTGGAATGATTTGCAGAATCTTACTATAAGCACCAAACATCAAGAAATGCCAGTGAAAAGTTTAGGAAACTAAACCACACAGAGCTAGGCCTCTGTATGAATTGAAGTAGTCCTATCATAAATAATTTATATCCCAACATACTGAAATCAAAAGGTGTTACTTGAATCTTTGTGTTTTATAGGTTTCACAAGGACAAAAATATAGTGTAAATATATTTACAAACCACCATTAAGTTGTAGATAAAGTAAAGAACATCAGTTAAATTTTAATTCCATATAAAAATGTATTTTTAATAAAAATATTTTCAAAATGTCATTTTGGGACATACTTATACTAAAAATAATTGTTTTTATTTGAAATGCACTTTTACCTGATCTCCTGTATTTTTGTTTGCAAAACCTGGCAAGTCTCTGTCCCTTCTACCAAGTTTTTTTGGGAAAATTCTTTTTATGATCTACTGAACCCTTGGATTTTATTGTTCTGATTGGGGTTTTGCATTGAAGAGACTAAATAATTAGTAAAAGAGGATACCTTCACTATAGAATAGAAAGAATGTGAGAGTCCTTTCTGAAGGGCAGAATAGATGTGAGGAGGTATTGGAGTAAGAGGAGTGGGGTAGAAATAGAGAGTAATGTTGAGAAGAAGAGAGTTTAGGGAGTAGGTTCCATGTAATGAGAACAATTTAGACTAGACTTAAATACGATTTTTGGAAAGTTTTGCTCTTTTTAATATAACATAATTTCTCTTTTGGTTTCTTGTCAGTAGGCTCCAAGAACTACATCGCATTATTATGTTGTTGTTTTTCTGTTTGTTTGATTTATTTTCTGGTGTGAGGGTAAGGTGTTGATGTTAGTTTCTTTAAGTTTTGGTATCTGGCTGGCACTGGCCAACCAATGGCCTAGTTTAAATTAGGTCACATCAAAGTTCAGTGCGTATTATTAATTGTCAAATCATGGGGACTGTCTGTCAAAAGGCGAAAATGCTTCTATGGAGGTTTCAAAAAATTGGAAAATAGCAATTTAATATTGACCTAAAAACATCTGTTTCAGCTTTATTGACTATGCCAAAGCCTTTGACTATGTGGATCACAATAAACTGTGGAAAATTCTGAAAGAGATGGGAATACCAGACCACCTGACCTGCATCTTGAGAAACCTGTATGCAGGTCAGGAAGCAATAGTTAGAACTGGACATGGAACAAAAGACTGGTTCCAAATAGGAAAAAGAGTACATCAAGGCTGTATATTGTCACCCTGCTTATTTAACTTTATGCAGAGTACATCATGAGGATTGCTGGGCTGAATGAAGCACAAGCTGGAATCAAGATTGCTAGGAGAAATATCAATAACCTCAGCTACACAGATGACACCACCCTTATGGAAGAATGTGAAGAAGAACTAAAGAGCTCTTGATGAAAATGAAAGAGGAGAGTGAAAAAGTTGGCTTAAAACTCAACATTCAGAAAACGAAGATCATGGCATCCGGTCCCATCACATCATGGCAAATAGATGGGGAAACAGTGGAAACAGTGGCTGACTTTATTTTTCTGGGCTCCAAAATCACTGAAGATGGTGATTGCAGCCATGAAATTAAAAGACACTTACTCCTTGGAAGGAAAGTTATGACCAACCTAGACAGCATATTAAAATGCAGAGACATTACTTTGCCAACAAGGGTTCATCTAATCAAGGCTATGGTCTTTCCAATGGTCATGTATGGATGTGAGAGTTGAACTATAAAGAAAGCTGAGCACTGAAGAATTGATGCTTTTGAACAGTGGTGTTGGAGAAGACTCTTGAGAGTCCCTTAGACTTCAAGGAGATCCAACCAGTCCATCCTAAAGAAGATCAGTCCTGGGTGTTCATTGGAAGGACTGATGTTGAAGCTGAAACTCCAATACTTTGGCCACCTGATGCGAAGAGTTGACTCATTGGAAAAGACCCTGATGCTGGGAAGATTGAAGGTAGGAGGAGAAGGGGAAGACAGAGGATGACATGGTTGGATGGCATCACCGACTTGATGGACGTGAGTTTGGGTAAACTCCGGGAGTTGGTGATGGACAGGGAGGCCTGGCGTGCTGCAGTTCTTTGGGTCGCAAACAGTCAGACATGACTGAGCGGCTGAACTGAACTGAATGGTTTGGAGTGGTTTGTGAAGTAAGGAAAATTCTTTTTCATAACTGAAGCCATAAGGTAGACAAGTGTCAATTTCCAAATTAAGGAAGTCATTTCAGTGAAAGAGCCTTGTTGTGGTGTGTTTTGTCTAGTTCTTACAGACGCACTTGTCAGTTCAGTAGTTCTGCTTCAGGGATTCCCATTAAATTCTTGAGTTATAGGCCCATGTCGGGCTGCCCTTAATTATAACAGCAAAATAAACTGTAGTTAACAATGTTATTTAGTTCCCATTAGCATTTATATCACTACAGTAGAGTTTTGAATTCCTGCCTTGTGAGGACCCTTGAAGTTTCAAAGCAGATTGTAAACTAAGAAATAATAGTATTGGGACAATGACATTGAAACATGTAAAATATCATGTAAGAAACGAGTTGCCAGTCTAGGTTCGATGCACGATACTGGATGCTTGGGGCTAGTGCACTGGGATGACCCAGAGGGATGGTATGGGGAGGGAGGAGGGAGGAGGGTTCAGGATGGGGAACACAGGTATACCTGTGGCGGATTCATTTTGATATTTGGCAAAACTAATACAATTATGTAAAGTTTAAAAATAAAATAAAATTAAAAAAAAATAATAGTAGCCATTTCTCAGGCTGGCTGAATAAACAACATGTCTTTGAGGCTTAAACAATAGTGAAATTTGTGAAGATGAAGAATATATGGACTTAGCATCAAGAGGCCCAGTTTTAAAAGAGGGGGGAAAAATATCAAGGATAGGGACTTCCCCGGTGGTCCAGTGGTTAAGAATCCACTTTCCAATGCAGGAAACACAGGTTTGATCCCGTGCAGAAGATTCCACATGCTGCAGGGCAACAAAGCCTGTGTGCCCCAGCTACTAAAGACCATATTCTAGAGCCTGTGCTCCTGTGCAGCAACAGAAACACCACAATGAGAAGCCCAGGCATCTCAACTAGAGAGCAGCCTCTGCTCACTGCCACTGGAAAAAGCTCACGTGTAGCAATGAAGACCCAGAAAAGCCAAAATTAAACTTTAAAAAATCAAGAATAATATAATAAATATTCATATACCACACATCCACAATTTTTTGAAAAGTTTAGCATTGCTGACTTAGATTTAACATTTTTTATAAAAGATATAAAGTAGGTAGGGAAGCCCCTTGTACAGTGGTAAAGAAATTGCCTGCAATGCAGGAGACATAAAAGATGTGGGTTCAATCCCTGGGTCAAGAAATGGAAACCCTCTCCAGTATTCTTGCCTGGAAAATTCCGTGGACAGAGGAGCCTGGTGGGCCCCCATCCATGGGGTAAAAGTAGACAAAGTACATACGTTTATAATATTGAACTAACTTTGACTCCAGGTGTTTCTTGACTTCCTACTTTTGCATTCCACTCCCCTATAATGAAAAGGACATCTTTTTTGGGTGTTAGTTCTAAAAGGTCTTGTAGGTCTGTATAGAACTGTTCAACTTCAGCCTCTTCAGGGTTACTTATTGGGGCATAGGCTTGGATACTGTGATATTGAATGGTTTGCCTTGGAAACAAACAGAGATCATTCTGTTGTTTTTGAGATTGCATCCAAGTACTGCATTTCAGACTCTTTTGTTGACCATGATGGCTACTCCATTTCTTCTAAGGGATTCCTGCCCACAGTAGTAGGTATAATGGTCATCTGAGTTAAATTCACCCATTCCAGTCCATTTTAGTTCGCTGATTCCTAGAATGTCGACATTCACTCTTGCTATCTCCTGTTTGACCACTTCCAATTTGCCTTGATTCATGGACCTAACATTCCAGGTTCTTATACAATATTGCTCTTTACAGCATCGGACCTTGCTTCCATCAACTGTCATATCCACAACTGGGTATTGTTTTTGCTTTGGCTCCATCCCTTCATTCTTTCTGGAGTTATTTCTCCACTGATTTCCAGTAGCATATTGGACACCTACTGACCTGGGGAGTTCCCCTTTCAGTATCCTATCATTTTGCCTTTTCATACTGTTCATGGGGTTCTCAAGGCAAGAAAACTAAAGTGGTTTGCCATTCCCTTCTCCAGTAGACCACATTCTGTCAGACCTCTCCACCATGACCCTCCCATCTTGGGTGGCCCCACAAGGCATGGCTTAGTTTCATTGAGTTAGACACGGCTGTGGTCTCTGATCAGATTGGCTAGTTTTCTGTGGTTGTGGTTTCAGTGTGTCTGCCCTCTGATGCCCTCTCGCAACACCTACCATCTTACTTGGGTTTCTCTTATGGTGGACGTGGGGTATCTCTTCACGGCTGCTCCAGCAAAGCCCAGCCACTGCTCCTTACCTTGGATGAGGGGTACCTCCTCATGGTCGCCCCTCCTGACCTTGAACGTGGAGTAGCTCCTCTGGCCCTCCTTTGCCCGTGCAGCTGCCGCTCCTTGGACGTGGGGTTGCTCCTCTCGGCCACCACTCCTGACCTCGGACGTGGGGTAGCCCCTCTCAGCCGCTCCTGTGCTGACGCAGCCTGGCACTATTGGTAGCCGCCCCTGACATTGGTCGAGGGGTAGCTTGACTCGGCCATGCTTCTGTGGGTTCCATCTTAGCTAGCGCGCTTCTGCACAATCTGTCTCATCCTGCGCACTTCTCATGATGCAGAGTCCATCATGAGAAATGCTGGGCTGGAGGAAGCACAAGCTGTTTAGTGGCCTGAGCAGTGAAAGCTGCAGTCTAGTCCCTAGCGGCAGGATGAGAGCTGCAGTCTTCAGAAGCGAACTGCTGAATGGGCACAGAGGGCGCCTGCAGATATGTCTGCAACCTCAGGCTGAGTAGCAGTAAATGCTAGAGCAGTCCATTCACCCGAAAATTGCTCCTGGATCACAGCCTTTCCAGCAGCCTCCCGCTCTTCTGAATCTCTGTGGCAGCAGAGATCAGGCCGACCTTGGAGTACGGAATGAAGCAGAGCAAAGGCTAATAGAGTTTTGCCAAGAGAACGTACTGGTCATAGCAAACACTGTCTTCCAACAACCCAAGAGAAGACTTAACACAAGGACATCACCAGATGGTCAACACCGACATCAGATTGATTAAATTCTTTGCAGCCAAAGATGGAGAAGCTCTATACAGTCAGCAAAAACAAGACCAGGAGCTGACTGTGGCTTGGATCATGAATGCCTTACTGCCAAATTCAGACGTAAATTGAAGAAAGTGGGGAAAACCACTAGACCATTCAGGTATGACCTAAATCAAATCCCTTATGATTATACAGTGGAAGTGAGAAATAGATTTAAGGGAATAGATATGATAGAGTGCCTGATGAACTATGGGCTGAGGTTCATGACATTGTACAGGAGACAGGGATCAAGACCATCCCCGTGGAAAAGAAATGCAAAAAAGCAAAAGCTGTCTGGGGAGGCCTTACAAATAGCTGTGAAAAGAAGAGAAGTGAAAAGCAAAGGAGAAAAGGAAAGATATAAACATCTGAATGCAGCGTTCCAAAGAATAGCAAGGAGTGATAAGAAAGCCTTCCTCAGTGATCAATGCAAAGAAATAGAGGAAAACAACAGAATGGGAAAGACTAGAGATCTCTTCAAGAAAATTAGAGATACCAAGGGAACTTTTCATGCAAAGATGGGCTCAATAAAGGACAGAAATGGTATGGACCTAACAGAAGCAGAAGATATTAAGAAGAGGTGGCAAGAATACACAGAAGAACTGTACAAAAAAGATCTTCATGACCCAGATAATCATGATGGTGTGATCACTCACCTAGAGCCAGACATCCTGGAATGTCAAGTCAAGTGGGCATAAGAAAGCCTCACTACCAGAAAAGCTAGTGGAGGTGATGGAATTCCAGTTGAGCTATTCCAAATCCTGAAAGATGATGCTGTGAAAGTGCTGCACTCAATATGCCAGCAAATTTGGAAAACTCAGCAGTGGCCACAGGATTGGAAAAGGTCAGTTTTCATTCCAATCCAAAAGAAAGGCAATGCCAAAGAATGCTCAAACTACCGCACAATTGCACTCATCTCACATGCTAGTAAAGTAATGCTCAAAATTCCCCAAGCCAGCCTTCAGCAGTATGTCAACCATTAATTTCCAGATGTTCAAGCTGGTTTTAGAAAAGGCAGAGGAACCAGAGATCAAATTGCCAACATCTGCTGGATCATTGAAAAAGCAAGAGAGTTCCAGAAAAACATCTATTTCTGCTTTATTGACAATTCAAAGCCTTTGACCATGTGGATCACAATAAACTGTGGAAAATTCTGAAAGAGATGGTAATACCAGACCACCTGACCTGCCTCTTGAGAAACCTATATGCAGGTCAGGAAGCAACAGTTAGAACTGGACGTGAAACAACAGACTGGTTCCAAATAGGAAAAGGCGTACGTCAAGGCTGTGTACTGTCACCCTGCTTATTTAACTTATATGCAGAGTACATCATGAGAAAGGCTGGGCTGGAGGAAGCACAAGCTGTAATCAAGACTGCTGGGAGAAATATCAATAACCTCAGATATGCAGATGATACCACCCTTATGGCAGAAAGTGAAGAGGAACTAAAAAGCCTCTTGATGAAAGTGAAAGAGGAGAGTGAAAAAGTTGGCTTAAAGCTCAACATTCAGAAAACGAAGATCATGGCATCTGGTCCCATCACTTCATGGCAGATAGATGGAGAAACAGTGGAAACAGTGTCAGACTTTATTTTGGGTGGCTCCAAAATCACTGCAGATGGTGATTGCAGCCATGAATTTAAAAGACACTTATCCTTGGAAGGAAAGTTATGACCAACCTAGATAGCATATTGAAAAGCAGAGATATTACTTTGCCAACAAAGGTCTGTCTAGTCAAGGCTATGGTTTTTCCCATGCTCATGTATGGATGTGAGTGGACTGTGAAGAAAGCTGAGTGCCAAAGAATTGATGCTTTTGAACTGTGGTGTTGGAGAAGACTCTTGAGAGTTCCTTGGACTGCAAGGAGATCCAACCAGTCCATCCTAAAGGAGATCAGTCCTGGGTGTTCATTGGGGGGACTGATGCTGAAGCTGAAACTCCAGTACTTTGGCCACCTCATGCGAAGAGTTGACTCATTGGAAAAGACTCTGATGTTGGGAGGGATTGGGGACAGGAGAAAAAGGGGACGACAGAGGATGAGATGGCTGGATGGCATCACCGACTCAATAGACATGAGTTTGAGTGAACTCCGGGAGTTGGTGATGGACAGGGAGGCCTGGCCTGCTGCAATTCATGGGGTCGCAAAGAGTCAGACACGACTGAGTAACTGAACTGAACTGAACTTTGATTACCATTTCCCTCAGGGCTACTACCATAAAGGTTTTGGTGTATATCCTTTCAAACCACATTTTGCTCCTATATGTAATTAGTGACCTGGATAACCTTGAATACATGGGATTTAATCATGAAGCAAGTTCATGTGTCTCCCCTATTCCTTTATACTGACACTGTGAATGTTTACTCTTCCCAAGTAATAGGCAGAATTTGAGTAGTCTGTGACATCTCTAACTGCCCTTGGCTAATCAAGAATCATGTGGTTGTTTAGAGTCATGAAATACTATCTCAGTTTGGTTATTACATTTTCAGGTCTTCTTGGATCATTAGAGTTTCATGTAATAGTCAAAACTCTAAATTGATTTAATGCTGAAACTTCTTTCCACCTCTATCTTGGACCAAGTGCATGAGTAAAGTCTAAGGTTGAGATGGAACACATATGGTCTGCTTCTTCTATCCCTCTGCCTTGAATTTCTACGAGGTTTTCCGTGGCCCTTTAATCTTGTGTTTGAGGCTGCCAGAGTTGCTTACTGTGTCAAAGTCCTGGCAGGGAACAGGTGACACATACAAAAGGAGTGATTACCAACAATTTAATGAAGAGAGTGTTTTAAAAGGAAAGGTGAAACACCTCATGGCTAGGAAGAGTGAAGAGCCACCACCATACTTGGTCACCCATTAACAGCTTAGGCCTGCGGTGGAGAAATACACATACTGCCAAGCCACAGTGAAAGCAGAGAAGAAACTAAGAGAATAAATAAACCAAGTTTTGTTTCATCCCACTCTCCCCAACCCCCCAAATATCCTGTGGGTTTTTCCCTTTGACTGAAATCAGTCAACAGCTAAAGGCTTGAGGTAACTCATATGGGTGAGCCTTCAAGAGTATAAAGCAGGAGCAAATCTGTAACACTAAATCTCTCACTTTGAGTACTTTGATGGGTCTTCAAATGATTTCTCTTTTCTTTCCTTCAGCCCCACCTAATTTGTGGGAAACTCCCATCTGCATTAAATAGGGAGAATGTCTTCTGATTAGAGCTTATTGCTGTTTCTTTCTTAAATGCCTGTCTATCTAGCAATATGTCAGCTTTCCAATTCTAAATATGTTTATTCCTCCAGGAATGTTCTCTCTTCTGCATAACTGACATCTAGTACAAAGGGGTCACTCATGTATTTGTGGTCCTGAAAGACACTGAGAGTCTATATTAAAATGGCATATTTTACCTTCAGCATGAGCTTCACATCAGGAGGTCCACTAGTCTCCATTCCTTTATGATTTTTCAGACTAGGTTCAGAAACTGATTCCAATCTTTAGGGGCACATGTTAGTCTTTTTTGAATGTTTAACTTAAAGACTTACTCTGTTATCTTGTACTGTCTTCACAGTTCCATTTCAGTTTTTAAATTGCCTGTGAACATTTAGAGATCCTTGGTCTAAGTGTCACTTTTAAATAATCTAGTATTTCTGGTATAGAATTATCTAATATTTTACAAATGATGGATTATGATTTTTTATTATGAATTAAAATCACTGATACTTATTTTCTATGCAATTTGCAAGTTATAAAAGTGACTTGAAGAGATGATTTCACATTTGCTGCTGTTAGGCCTAATATATTTGATTGAGTAGGCTATTTTATGTTAAATGTTTGTCTTGAGATTCCACAGCACAAGGATAGTGTGTTTTGGCTCACACATGGATGTGGCACAGGAAGGAACTTCAGTGTTCTTGCTATGTACTTTATTTCTACCTATGGCCCCAGAAGGATGGCAAACCTCCTTGCTTCCTTTATAGATCAGTAGGTAGATAGTCTTCCTATTCTATATTTTTGTGTAGAGAAGTGCTTTGGTATATCCTGGCTTTAATCATATAAAGCAGATACTTAGCTTGGAGTCCTCTCTTATATGGAATTGGATTCTCTTCTAAATCATTGGTAAAACATTTTTGGTACCTAGATATTTTTCTTCTTAGTTTCAACTTAGTTCTATTATATAAATAGCTCCCCATATTTTATCTGATGTTTCTATATATTGGCATACATGTGTGGTGGTGACATATCAGCTTAGTCTTACTTATTGACTGGACATAAATTTGGTTTAAAAAGGAATTTTTATAAAAAATGGGCATTTTCATTTCTATGTAATTTTAGCACCTGTAATTTCAGTAATGCAATATAATATGCATAGCATAATTTCTAACTCAGTTTAATCCATTACATAATAGCTCTAAAATTTATAAAGATAATACAAATATATATCAAGGAAGGAATTTTTTTATCTGCATGTACAATCACAAAATGTAATATTTCTAGATTTATTATAGTTTACAAGTACAATTATATCCTGCTGTAAGTAGTGATTGAAAAGATCAATTATTTCCATTACCTAGAACAAAAATTAAAAATAAGGAAAACATGACAGTTCATATTTTGTTTTGATATAAGATAATTATTTAGTTCTTTCAAAAACTGAGAAAATGTAGTGAAACTTTTATGTACAGTATTTGTTTTTTCTCACCTATCAATATTTGTTTATGTGATTTCAAACACATTAGCATCAAGTCTTGGAAGTGGATAAGCAGTGAAGTTTGCCAAGAATTTATAAAGAGCCTAATATCATAAATTTGAAAACTACTTGTGGTTTATCATCTAATATCTCAAAATTCACATTAGACAGGAAAATATAAAAGTAAGAAATGTTACATGACTTAGTAAATAATGCATAGTATTTTTTACTGGTCTAAAGCCTGTGGGTAAGATCATTACATAGGAATAAAGCAGATAGTCATGGTGTTGAACATAAAGATTTACATCATTTTCCAATCCATGTCTTGATTAACATCTTAGTTTTGGAGAGAGCTTAGTAGAATATCAATGAGAATTAGGTTGTTATAGGGAAGTAATATAATAGCTCACTATTTATAAGAAATGGGTAAATGGCTTCAGTTGCCAAATGTGACCTTTTTTCTCTGTCTGAAGGTCATATGAGGCTTTACTTCATAAAATATTATTAACATATAGAAAGAAATTTTTTTCTTGAGAACTTTCTGCTTTATATTTATGGTAATAGCTTTTTGAAATTGAAGGCAGTGTCTGATAGCTTGCTATGTTAGGATGATAAACAATTATATTTGCACCTGTTAATTCTTTAGTGCATATTATTTTTCTGAGACATGAAGGTAAATTTTCCTTTTAAAGTGTGTGTGTGTGAGGAAATGGGTGGATGGTACTTAGGATGAAGAAGATAGATTTGTCATGGTGTAGATTTTCTTCTCCTCATGAAACAGACCTGTGGATTAGAGGTAAATAAATGAGGATGATAAAGTTTGGTTCTTATTTTGTCACCTTCTACTATATCCTCAAATCATTTTATTTTGGGTTACTCCACAAAGTCACAGCAAAATCAGTCTTTCAGATTTGCCTTTTGTGTTGTACAACTTTTGTAATGATCCTTTAGTAGTCTCCTTAGTTGAATATTCATTCTTTTTCAATGGAGGGGAAACGATCTCTAGCCTTGGTTTCATTGACTCCTACTATCTTGAAGTTTATTTTTCTTACTCTGAATTCTCATACTCTGTTTTCAATTTTTAGTTTAACTGTTGAGTGAGCATGCAATCTAAATCAACAATAAGATATTACCTTTTTGTACGTAATTAACCAGTCTTTTAGACTGCAAGAGAAAATTAGATTATCTTAGTAGATTCAGGGAAATAATTTGTCAAGATTCAGCAATATTTATGATGAAAACATTCAGAAAACTAGGAATATGGTAAATAATCTTTAACTTGATACAAGTCAAACATACCTCTCTCTTATAACTCATAAATCAGTCTAAAAGTTAGTAAAAATAAAACAGTGCTCTTTAATAAAAACATGCTGTAAAGCTCATATGTAGTATGAATCAATAACTTAAATTATTCATGTATTGGGTTGGCCAAAAATTCCCTTTGGTTTTAAGGTAAAAATAAAAGACACAATTTTCATTTTCACCAAGAACTTTATTGAACAATGTATTCTTCATTTTGTTCCACTACCTTTTGCCATTTTTCAGGTAATTTGATAATTCTGTCTTGCCAAAATGTTTTATTTTTTAAGCAAAGAACTGTTCTAGGTGACTTTTACAGTCTTTCACAGAATTGAAATTTTTTTCCATTAAGAGAATTTTGTGAAGACTGAAATAAATGGACATCTGAAAGTGCAATATCTGGTGAATATGGTGGATGAATCAGAACTTCCCAGCCAAGCTGTAACAGTCTTTGATTGGTCATCAGAAAAATGCCATCTTGTATTATTCTTATGGAAGATTAAGCATTTTCTGTTGACTAATTGCAGATACTTTTCATTGAGTGCTGCTTTCAGGTGGTCTCACTGGGAGCAGTACTTGTTGGAATTAATCATCTGGTTTTCCAAAAGAAGCTCATAATAGAGGACTCTCTTCCAATCCCACCATATACACAACATCACCTTCTTTGGTTGAAGATCAGACTTTAGTGTGATTGTTGGTGGTTCATTTTGCTTGTCCCACAATCTCTTACACTCCATGTTATTGTACAGTATCTACTTTCCATCACCTGTCACAATTTGTTTTTAAAATGGAATGGTTTTGTTTTGTTTAAGTAGAGAATCACATGCAGTAATATGGTCAAGAAGGTTTTTTCCTTTTAACAAATGTGGGACCCAAACATCAAAGCAATTAACATAACTAAGCTGGTGCAAAAAAGTTTCAGCACCTGGTGTGGATAATTTGAGTGTGTAGGTTATCTCCCATGTGGTATGATGTTGATCTCAATAAATGTTTCGATTTGATCGCTATCAACTGGTCTACCCTACTGTGGAGCGTCAGCTGGCAAGAACCTTCACAAACCACTTTAGACATGTTCGATCAGTTATAGCACCTTCTACATGTACTGCAAAAATCTGTTTTTGTGATTCAGTTGTGCTTACCTTTCTTGAAATAATAAAGCATATTAAGCCAAAAATGTTCCTTTTTTTTCCATCTTCAGTATTAAAATGGCTACACAAAAATTCACCAATTTTGGTAAGTTTTTTAAAATGCATGCTGATATGACAGCTTTCATAATACAGTCTAACAAAATTGTTTCAAATTAAGCTTTTAAATTTTTTTAAAAAATTTATTTGACCACACCACTCATCGTGTGAGATCTTAGTTCCCCTACCAGGGATCAAACTCATGTCCCTTGCATTGGGAGTGTAAAGTCTTAACCACTGGACACAGGGAAGTCCCTCAAATGAAGTTAAAGATGACTAAACACTGGTATGGAAAAAAACCTAGGGAACATTTTGACTAAGCCAATATAATTTAAGATTTTACTAGAAAATCTTAAATTATACCATATTAAAAAGGTAGAATGAAGCAGTTGAAGTTGAATAATTCACTCCTAGATAACTTTTCAAAAAATTCTCCAGAAAAATTTTAAAATACTTCAGACTGAATGATAATGAGAACATCACATATCAAAATTTCTGTTGGATGCAGTTACATCAATCATCAGAGGAACATTTATAGCCATATGTATACCTCACAGAATGTCTCTTCTCATCAATAATACAAATGTAAAAAATAAAAGAGTTCTGTCTAAAGGAAAGACCACTCAAAAGTGTACATATAGTACATCAATAAAAATGTAAAAATAGAGTCCAGAAACATAACACCTATATATAATGGTTATCCTTGGTTCAATTTCATTTAAAAAACTGAGGGTATATTCTGGAAGTCCTTTTTTCTCTACAGATTTGATTTTTCCATCAACTTCAGTTCTGAAAATAGAGAGATTCTCTTCAAATTTAATTCAACCTTTAAGTAAACCAATTATTTGTTCTTCCAGAAATATACTCAAAAAAACTTGATAAATTTTCCTCTCTCATCAAGATGAGTCTAGATTATGTCTCTTTTATTATAATTTTATAAATTGCTGACTACTTAAGTGACTACCCTTTTATTCAAATTAAAGTTAGATGGAACTATACTTTCAGAAAACTTTTAGGTAAATATTACTTATACATTAATCTTATGTGTGAGTTTTTTATATTTTAATTTTAATTTCAATTACTACTCCTTTACGATATCATTTATTGGAGTATTATATGTATGATCTTAAAAGATGATGCCTTTAAAGTGCAATTCATCCTAAAAGATAAATTGTTAAAGTGCTGCACTCAATATGCCAGCAAATTTGGAAAAGTCAGCAGTGGCCACAGGACTGGAAAAGGTCAGTTTTCATTCTAATTCCAAAGAAAGGCAATGCCAAAGAATGTTCACACTACCACACAATTGCACTCATTTCACATGCTAGCAAAGTAATGCTCAAAATTCTCCAAGCTAGGCTTCAACAGTATGTGAACTGAGAACTTCCTGATGTTCAAGCTGCCTGGTGGCTCAGAGGGTAAAGCCTCTGCTTGCAATGCAGAAGACCTGCGTTCCATCCCTGGGTCAGGAAGATCCCCTGGAGAAGGAAATGGCAACCCATTCCAGTATTCTTGCCTGGAGAATCCCATGGACAGAGGAGCCTGGTAGGCTACAGTTCACGGGTTGCCGGTCGGACATGACTGAGCGACTTCACTTTCACTTTCTCTTTTTCAGAGGAACCAGAGATCAAATTGCCAATATCCATTGGATCAAAGAAAAAGCAAGGGAGTTCCTGAAAAATATCTACTTCTGCTTTATTGACTACACCAAAGCCTTTGACTGTGTGGATCACAATAAACTGGAAAATTCTGAAAGAGATGGGAATATCAGATCACCTTACCTGCCTTCTGAGAAACTTGCACGCAGGTCACCAAGCCATTGACTGTGTGGATCAAAACAAGCTGTGGAACATTCTTAAAGAGATGGAAATACCAGACCACCTTACCTGCCTCCTGAAAAACCTGAAGGTAAGGTCAAGAAGCAGCAGTTAGAACTGGGCATGGAACAATGCACTGATTAAAACCTGGGGAAGGAGTGCATCAAGGCTATATATTGTCACCCTGCTTATGTAACTTATATGCAGAGTATATCATCCAAAATGTCAGGCTGGATGAAGCACAAACTGGAATCAAGAATGCTGGGAGAAATATCAATAACCTCGGATATGCAGATAATACCACCCTTATGGCAGAAAGTGAAGAGGAACTAAAGAGCCTGTTGGTGAAAGTGAAAGAGAAGAGTGAAAAAGCTGGCTTAAAACTCAACATTCAAAAACTAAGATCATGGCATCTGGTCCCATCACTTCATTGCAACAGATGGGGAAACAATGGAAATTGACAAACTTTATTTTCCTGGGCTCCAAAATCACTGCAAATGGTGACTGCAGGCATGAAATTAAAAGACACTTCCTCCTTGGAAGAAAAGTTTTGACAATCCTAGACAGCATATTAAAAAGCAGAGATATCACTTTGCCAACAAAGGTCCATCTAGTCAAAGTTATGTTTTTTCCAGTAGTCATGAATGGATGTGAGAACCAAAGAATTGATGCTTTTGCACTGTGGTGCTGGAGAAGACTCTTAAGAGTCCCTTGGACTGCAAGGAGATGCAACCAGTCCATCCTAAAGGAAAGAAGTCCTGAATATTCATTGGAAGGAGTGATGTACAAGCTGAAGCTCTAATACTTTCGCCACCTGAGGTGAAGAGCCAACTCATTAAAGACCCTGATGCTGGGAAGGATTGAAGGCAGGAGGCGAAGGATACAACAGAGGACAAGATGGTTGGATGGCATCACCGACTCAATGGACATGAGTTTCAGCAAGCTTTGGAAGATGGTGAAGGCCAGGGAAGCATGGCTGCAGTCCATGGGGTCACAAAGAGTCGGACATGACTGAGCGACTAAACAACAGCAACATATATATGGTTTATCAATAAGTAAAAGTGCAAAGAAGATTTTTGGTTTCAATAGCTATTTACTGTAAATAAATGACAAATGTAAAAGCAACTTGATTTTTATTGATACTTTAATAATGATTAGTTTTAAAAATACAGTAATGAAAATTCCACATATCATAACTACAGGATACACTCAAATAGAATGCATTTATAGAAGACAATTTATAGATCTCTATTAAAAAGAATAAATGATAAAATTTATTAGTTACATGTCTCACCCAAGAAAGTAAAAAATGGATGCAAACCTGAAATAAATGAGGGGAAAGAATGTAAAGATAAGAGGAGTAATCAGTCAGCTATAGAGCAAAAGATTCATGAGAAGACTGAGACAAAAGTTGTTTCTTATAGAAGACTAAAAGATAAAACTTGACACTTCCTTTTTTAACCAGAGGAAGATACATATGATATTAGGAAAGATAAGAAGAAGCTAACCATATAAATAGCAGATTTAAAATATATACTATAAGCATAATTATAATTTATTTACATAAATTTAAATACCTAGAAACAGTAAATAATAAATACAGAGATACTGGGGAAAGATTATTGAATGAAAAAAGTATTAAAAATATGAGATTTATGGTACAACTTTAGTTACATTAGAAACATACACCTGAAGCACCATTATATATAAGATTATACACATTTGTTATTTTTTAAATTACATCTATTGAGTTATAATTCATAAACAGTATAAATCACCCATTTTAAGTGTACAGTTTGTACTCTGCTGTAAGCTCTAGAAATTATTCAGCTTATAAATTCTTTGCTGGTGCCAGCTGCTTGCAGTCTCACCACATGCATAGAATTTATGGTCTGGAACAGACTCAGGGCTTTCAATTCACCAATTTCTGGAACTATTGTTGCTGATTTCCCTTCCTTTCTCCACCCCATAAATTCCAGCCACCTTAGTCTCTCCCCCATCCTTGTCTAATCTCTGCTCAAGCTCCCTGTCTTTCTTTGACGGACCAGAATGGTCTTCCATGCGGAAAACAAGGATGATCATGAACTCACTTCATTTGTTTCTTTCTCTCAGGAAGCACTGCCCTGCAATAACTATAGTCAAATTATGTTGTTTAGTATATTTTTGTGTCATTTCTAATTGTTTATGGCATGGGGGCAAGGCAGTTGTTCCGCAAGCAGAAGCAGATGTTCTGTGTGTGTCCATTGTTAAGGATCTTTGTGAAGTATAACCGGATAGGTGACTGGTAGCATTGTGCTTTGGGGTTAAAGAGTTTAAAAAGTAAAGGAGAGGCCTTGCCTGAGTTAATGATAAATGTTCTATGAACTAAGAAGCATGTGTTAATAAACTCAATAAGTACATAAACAAAGTTAAAATTAAAGCATAGATGTATTCTGGCAAAACTCACAGTAAGTAATCACTAGACTATATGGTTCCCTATTTTTCAGAATGTTTTATAAGGGGAACTAATAAGTGCTCAAAACTGTGGCAGCAGGCTTCACCAGGGCTGGAGGTAACTGGGGAATTAGTTATGGGTTAAAGGAATGTAGAAAAGCACAGTTCTGTGTGAGCGGAATCCTTGGGTATAAAAATACTGAACTCAAAACCCTATTTTGATAAACATTGTTCCTCCTTGTGTGAAAAAAACCCTAAGGAAATTCCTAGTTAAAGCCCCAGAGGTTCATTTGGCAAGAGAATGGCATCTTGCCCTAGCACAATGACTGCAGGTGTTTCACGTGAAATTTAAGGGGCAGAGGCAGCTCCAGGAAAAAACTCCCAAAATATCCCCACATGAAAGTTTAAGGAGCTGGGCTGGCTTGAGTAGTGAATGTCATTCCTGGGTGGATGACAGGCACTCTTCACAACAGTTCAGCAGCTGGAGCAGCTGGAGGTATATGGACTCTTTTGGGAGGTAGGTTGACTTGGTCACCTTTTCCTGGAGTGTTTGTTCTTAGGATGCAGTCATGCCCACCATCGCTGAGAGCTGATCTTTCCAAAGACCCAGGTCAGTTCAGTTCAGTCTCTCAGTCGTGTCCGACTCTTTGCGACCCCATGAATTGCCGCACACCAGGCCTCCCTGTCCATCACCAACTCCCGGAGTTCACTGAGACTCACGTCCATCGAGTCAGTGATGCCATCCAGCCATCTCATCCTCTGTCGTCCCCTTCTCCTCCTGCCCCCAATCCCTCCCAGCATCAGAGTCTTTTCCAATGAGTCAACTCTTCGCATGAGGTGGCCAAAGTACTGGAGTTTCAGCTTTAGCATCATTCCCTCCAAAGAACACCCAGGGCTGATCTCCTTTAGAATGGACTGATTGGATCTCCTTGCAGTCCAAGGGACTCTCAAGAGTCTTCTCCAACAACACAGTTCAAAAGCATCAATTCTTTGGCGCTCAGCCTTCTTCACAGTCCAACTCTCACATCCATACATGACCACGGGAAAAACCATAGCCTTGACTAGACGGACCTTTACACGATGGGTTTTCTGTCTTTATTCTGCCTAGTGTGCTGATCCTATCCAATGCCATTGGATTGTTTCTTGGCGTCTGATTGTCCTTAAATGTTCTTTAGTATTGTCCTTCAAAAATCTGAATATTTAGAGAAATATGATGACTTTCATCATATTTCATCTCTAAAGGGCAGCCTGGTGTTTCTGCTAACTTCATATAGTGCTGCGTAATTCTAGATGCAGCTTGCAGCTTGCAGATACACCAGCTATTTTGCTGGCTCCAAAACAAGGCTATTCCCACCACTGATAGTTTACCATTGATAGTATGCTTTTCAGGTGAAAAGTTACAAGTGTCAGTCACTTAGCTGTGTCCAACTCTTTGCAATCCCCTGGACGATAGCCTGTGAGGATTCTCTACCATGAAATTCTCTAGGCAAGAATACTGGGGTGGGTAGCCTATCTCTTCTCCAGGGGATCTTCCCAACCCAGGGATTGAACCCAGGTCTCCTGCATTGCAGGCAGATTCTTTACCATCTGAGCCACAGGGAAGCCCCAGGTAACAATAGCTAAAATGTTACTTTTTGTTGATCAAATTAGCAAAGCCTTTATTCTTATTATTTTATTATACCTATATAAATTTTTGGTAAAGATCAGTTGACATAATTATTCCCATAAACTACTACTGTTTATAAAAATAAACAGGTTACTTATATGATATTATACATGTTTCAGTGCCATTCCTCCAAACCTCCCACCCTCCCCCTCTCCCATAGAGTCCAAAAGACTGTTCTATACATCTTTGTCTCTTTTGCTGTCTCGCATACAGGGTTATCATTACCATCTTTCTAAATTCCATATATATCCATTAGTATACTGTATTGGCTCCAGCACTCTTGCCTGGAAAATCCCGTGGACAGAGGAGCCTGGTAGGCTGCAGTCCATGGGGTTGCTAAGAGTCGGACATGACTGAACAACTTCACTTTCACTTTTCACTTTCATGCATTGGAGAAGGAAATGGCAATCCAGTCCAGTATTCTTGCCTGGAGAATCCCAGGGATGGGGGAGTCTGGTGGGATGCTATCTATGGGGTCGCACAGAGTCGGACACGACTGAAGCGACTTAGCAGCAGCAGCAGCAGCAGCATACTGTATTGGTATTTTTCTTTCTGGCTTACTTCACTCTGTATAATAGGCTCCAGTTTCATCCTCATTAGAACTGATTCAAAAGTATTCTTTTTAATGGCTGATTAATACTCCATTGTATGTATATACCACAGCTTTCTTATCCATTCATCTGCTGATGGACATCTAGGTTGCTTCCATGTCCTGGCTATTATAAACAGAGCTCCAGTGAACATTGGGGTACACGTGTCTCTTTCAATTCTGGTTTCCTTGGTGTGTATGCCCAGCACAATACAATATTGTAAATAAAATTAAAAAATTAAAAAAATTAAAATAAAATAATTATTTAAACAATAGTGAACACAATAAATTCTAAGCACACACCCAAGAATACTTACCAAGTGGTTGTTAAACTTAATAAGTTAATAACCATCATTTTTACTAATCTTATCAGCTAACTTTCAGAAGAATCCATGAACCAGCATTGACTAGGATCATTAGAGGTGGAAAAAATTGATCATTGGGGTGAAAGTGTCTTCACTAAACTGTATTTAACTGTGCAATATCAAAGAAATGTGTAAGAGATGTGTAATATTGCTTTTTATAATTTTTTTAAGGAATCAACTGTAAGGACTCTATCTTTTCTGAGGATAATAAACCACGTTAAATTCAAAATAAAATCAAATAAACAGGTTAAAGTTTTCTGGAAAGAAATTTGTCAGTTCAAATTCAGTTCAGTTCAGTTCAGTCACTCAGTCATATCCGACTGTGCGACTCCATGAATCACAGCACGCCAGGCCTCCCTGTCCATCACCAACTCCTGGAGTTCACTCAGACTCACGTCCATCGAGTCAGTGATGCCATCCAGCCATCTCATCCTCTGTCGTCCCCTTCTCCTCCTGCCCCCAATCCCTCCCAGCATCAGAGACTTTTCCAATGAGTCAACTCTTTAAGAGTACCTAATATAGTCATATTATTTAAAAATATTTTTATATCAAGGAGTCTACCCTAAACAAGTAAAACTTTGTCATAGATGATTTTTCAGATTATTTATTAAATCATAATTTTAAGAGTAAAATTATGAACAAATCAATTACTCCATGATAATAGAATGAATAAATTATTTATAACAAATTCATTTCAAGTGATTTTGGTTAGGTATTATAGTGGCATTTTTCAGAGTTACCTAATATAATATGAAAATGCTCGTTTCATAATATGGATACTAATCACATATGATTTGATTTCATTCTTGAAGAAATGCTTACACATAGAAAATTGTGAAAGGCAATGCACTAAAACATCAACAATGATTACTGCTTTCTGTCATTTCAGAGAAAATCATTATTTTGGTCTATACTTTTTTTTTTCTTTGGTGAACATGTATTATGTACTAAAAATAATTTTCTGGAACTTTTTGTACATTTCTTTTGCAGTTTCCTAGAGTCTGTAATTATATCAGAATAGAAAATTTTGTCTGTTTTAAAGTAAATCCTACAATAATTCTCAGCTGTGTTTGACTCTCCTTGGGTTGTTTAGATCTTCTTATGATAGGAAATATGACCATTTCATTAGAAAGATGACAGAGACAAATGTTTCTCCCTCTTGGGAGATTATCAGGCAAAAAGAAATCTTTAAAACAATTTTCAGTTCATATATGCTTATTTATTCAATACATACTTATTAAGTGCTTGCTGTATGCCAGTTGCTGTGCTATGTACTGGAAAAAGAAGCATGAATAAAAAAGACTAAGTCCCTTCACTGAATATATTTATATTATTGTGGGGGATTAGATAATCCAAAGGTGATAAGTGCTATAAAAAAGTACAGAATATACTAAGAGAAAATATAGCACCAAGAGCTGATCTAATCTGAACATCAGTTATCTTATCTGCAAATGGTAGAGACAGCACTGACCTCAAAGGAATTTGTGAAAAATAAATAACCTGTAAAGTTCATCTTGGCTCATGATATGAGTTCAATAAAAGTCATCTATCATTAACAGCTGATTGATATATAATGAAGATAAGAGTAATAATAAAATAATAAGTAATAAAAAGATTGAGATACTGTATCAAATTGTTTTGTTCACCAATTATTATAGTAGTGTATACTAAGGAGAATACAGAGATAATTAGTTCTGAGGTGAATAAAAGCAAATGCAGAGTGATTAAAGACAAAGCAATAGAGCAAATAACCAAGTGTAAAAATATTTTACTAACTTAATAAAATAGAAAGTGTTAGCAGTGTTAAATGTTAAGTTGCTCAGTTGTGTCCAACTCTTTGCAACCCTTACACTGTAGCCCACTATGTTCCTCTGTTCATGGGGTTTTCCAGGCGAGAATATTGGAGCAGGTTGCCATTTACTTCTCCAGTAGTGTTAGCAAGGTAAAACTAAAAACAAGACTGAGAGATAGTAAGGTCTAATGCTGTTGAAATGTGCATAGTGCTTAACTGGGATCTTTTTTCAGATGGTTTTCAGTATCTGTGCTTTATACCTTCAATCTCATTACAGAAGACACCACCCTGAAACTGTATTTATAACCAAAATTATGTCCTTTTCCAATCTACGCCCCATTGAAATCTTATTCTGATTAAAAAGAAAAAGGCAATGTAGAATATTTAATAAATGTTTTTGCTGGTTATCGTCCATGTAGCCTTCGCTTTCTAAATTGTGAAGACATGTAATTTTATATCATTGGTATTGCTAGTGAAGAAAGGAAGTCTGAACTCCTATCCATTTGATAACTGAAAAGAAAATGTTGGAATATCTGGGGATCATAGAATGCTTGTGGGATTCAACAGAAAAGTGACCCAATGAGTAAACTTAAAGTAACAGTATTCATATATCTGGTAAATTGGACACTATCTTCTAGTACTATGAGAAGAAGAGGAAACATTTGTTGAGTGCTAATTTTGAGCCATCCTATATTCTAAACACTCACTGAACTCTCAACAAATTTAGAAAGTAGTTGCTAGTATTCTTCCACATTTCACAGATAAACTGAATCAGAAAGAAATCAAATAAGTTTTCTAAGGTCAAACAGCTGCCGCTGCTAAGTCTCTTCAGTTGTGTCTGACTCTGTGCGACCCCATAGACAACAGCCCACCAGGCTCCTCCGTCCCTGGGATTCTCCAGGCAAGAACACTGGAGTTGGGTGCCATTTGCCTTGTCCGAAGGTCAAACAGCAAAGCATTTAAAACCGTATCACTAAACTGCAGGCTCTAGGCTTGCTCATTTATATTTCCATTATGTACTGCTAGAGATTTAAAGAAAACAAACAGAAGATAAACATCATTTGCCAATTTTAAATTAGTTATATAATCAAGAACTTTGCCTAACCATGCAATAACATGGTTCAACTAGACTAAAACTTAAGGACTTACAGAAAACCTTTACCAAAGCTCCAAAGTTTTAAGGTGGGTCAGGAGGTAAATACATAGATGTGATAATTTCCTTTTCTTTCTCTGTATTCATAAGGTATGATAATAAAGCCAATAACAATGCAAATATGATTGCAAAACCAAAAATAGCTAATATCCAGAACAACTTGTAAATGAATGGTTAATAATTGAATATTTCTTATATGCCAGAGAAAGCAGATCTTATATAAATAGTTTAATAATATAATAGTATATTTATATAAGATCTGCTTTCTCTGGCATGTAAGAAATATTCAATTATCAACCATTCATTTACAAGTTGTTCTGGATATTATTAGCTATTTTTACTACCTTATTACAAAGGTAGTAAAATACTATTAAACTATTTATATAAGATCTGTTTCTCTGGCATGTAAGAAATATTCAATTATTAACCATTCATTTACAAGTTGTTCTGGATATTATTAGCTATTTTTACTACCTTATTACACAGAGAAGGTAATGGCACCCCACTCCAGTACTCTTGCCTGGGAAATCCCATGGATGGAGGAGCCTGGTAGGCTGTAGTCCATGGGGTCGCTAAGAGTCGGACACGACTGAGCGACTTCACTTTCCCTTTTCACTTTCATGCGTTGGAGAAGGAAATGGCAACCCACTCCAGTGTTCTTGCCTGGAGAATCCCAGGGGCGGGGAAGCCTGGTGGGCTGCCGTCTATGGGGTCA
Source organism: Bos mutus (assembly GCF_027580195.1). Classification (NCBI taxonomy): domain Eukaryota; kingdom Metazoa; phylum Chordata; class Mammalia; order Artiodactyla; family Bovidae; genus Bos; species Bos mutus. The sequence goes on along the minus strand of NC_091626.1, from coordinate 45,248,412 downwards.
CACAGAGTCGGACACGACTGACACGACTTAGCAGCAGCAGCAGCAACCTTATTACAACTGGAGAAAGGATAGGCTACCCACTCCAATATTGTTGGGTTTCCCTTGTGACTCAGCTAGTAAAGAATCCGCCTGCAATGTGGGAGACCTGGGTTTGATCCCTGGGTTGGGAAGATCCCCTGAAGAAGGCACAGACTAGCCACTCCAGTATTCTGGCCTGGAGAATTCCATGAACTCTATAGTCCATAGCGTCACAAAGAGTCGGACATGACTGAGCGACTTTCACTTTCACCTTACGAATGATAAAGATTAAGTGACTTATTTAAAACTGTTTTAAAGTGTGAAACTAAGATTCAAACACAATTTCTCTTAATTCCTACAGAGCCTTCTACTTCTAAATTTTCTACACAGATGTTAAACCTCTCCGTATACCTCCATATTTTGCAGGCTGGAAATAGAAATTCTAGCAGATACTGATCTTAAAAAATAGTTATTCTTAAAACCATCTAACTTGTTTTAAATTTGCTGTAATGGCTACAATAGCTTTTTATGTCAAAATAATATGTGTTAGCACTGTATGTAATAAGAAAAGCTCTACAACTGATAGCTCTGAAATGGGATTTTGAATTTAATATCTAGCAAGGCGGAACACATCATTGGTGGTAGCAAGGATAGTCTCTGGAATAGGATAGCATGCAGTTGTCAAAACTTTTGCCACTGGTAAAATGGAATGGTATACTAGTGAAATGAAGTACACTGATTGGTGTATTATATGAAATCTTTGAGAAGTACAAAAGTATAAAGACTATGTGATCAAATGCCTCTTGCAACAATCAGTGTGTCAGGTATGTGTAAGGACTATTTTGGTGCAGATATCCAGTAGATAATCGGAGTTCAAGAGGGAATTTGGCTCAGAAAATAGGCTTTTATAAAATGTCTGCCTATAGAAAGAACTTGAAAAAGGCACTTGTAAAAAGAGACTTCAAAGGGCAGTTACCTCTAAAGCAAAAACCTTAAAAGGATTAACAGGGTGGAAATATTTTGACTAGAATAGGTATAAAAGTGGGGAGAAGAGCTAGGAGAAGATAGTGTATCAAGAGCTAAGGGAGCAGAGGTCTTACCTGAGGAGGGGATGATCGATAGTGTAGGACTAATAACAGAATTTGCTTTTGTTGTTGTTCAGTCACTAAAATAGATTTGGGCCATTAAGAGCTCATTGCTGATGAAATGAAAAACAAACTAAGGAAAAACAGAATCATCCTGGGAGTGAGTTGTAATTGAAAAAATAAAAAGCTAATGAACATAAACCACACTGTCAATAAATTTAGTCAAAAGTATGAAACAAGAGAGAGACTTAAGAGTAGGAGGCATGGAGTTTCAAGGGAAAGAGTTCCTTATGGAGAGTAGAACGTTTACTAAGGTACCAACATTTGGATGATTTAATGTCAAGAATTTGGAGGAGCATCCTGTGGACAATTTGGAAATTCCAGAGATACAAAGATTGAAATTTCAACAAGAGTTAATCTTAAAAAAAAGAAAAAAAAAACAAGTACCAGTGAGAAAGGCTAAACATAAAATATGTCTGAAAGTCATGACATTTTAAAATATTAAATTCCCTAAAAGAAATGTTAGATGAAAATATGAAGTAGCATAGAAAAGGATCATCTGAAAATGGTAAACATGGTACTAGAATCATATCACCAGGTTTTTTTTTTTTATTTCATGAATGGCTTCATATTTTAAAAAGGGTTTATTAAAACTGTGGTAGCTTAGAACCTATATAAATACTCCGGGTGTTTGTAAGAACGGACCTGTATTTGTTTTCTGAGAAAAAATTTTTTTTGTAATACTATTTTTTGATAAATTAAATACAATAGTATGTTAAAGGATTTGGATTTCTATAAACAAGGCCCTATATAAATGTTAGGTTTTGTTTGCTAAATTAGGCTTTCTTGGAATTCATTTGGAACAGCTGGATCACCTTAGAGCTTTGCAAGTTTAGTATGTTTCAGGAAGGAGTTCAGTGTCAACAACTTAGATTTTGGACTGTTAAAACTTAGCAGAAAAATCTTATACCTTAGAAGGAAAAAATGGCTGCAAGGTCAAGTTTTCTATACTAAAAGTCAAGAATCCTTGTTTGACCTGGTGAAATTATAGACTAGATTGTGGCCAGGTTTCCCCAGAGAAGGTGGTTCTCCTATCACAATGTTTATGAAGCACACAGAGGAGCAGGTCAGCCTTGAAGGCCAGAATGTGACAAATTCTTTTATCCCTCTGTCTGGCTGTCCAGGCCCCTCACTTGTATACCTAATCAAAATCTAGTTGTGCAGTTGAAGCACATGTAGGAAATTGAAAAATCCTTATGCTACTTCATAATCAAAGAATACAACCTTTACTGAATTCATTTGCTTAAAATTATTAAAATCATTTTTATGCACTGGAAAAAAATTCTTACTTCCAACATGGTTATGGTTTTTCTTGAAAGGCCAAATATTAAGAATATGATGCAATAAATCCTTTGATCAACTGTGGTGGTGGTGGTCTAGTTGCTAAGTCAGCCCGACTCTTGTGACCAACTGTCACAAGAGTCAATCTTGTTGATCAACTGTAAACACATTTTAGACTGCCTGTAATTTTTAATATATTTTAAAAATTTATGTTGTTTCCATTAAAGTGTCTGCTTCAGTTCACAGTGCTGATCTGGGTCAAGTGGGAACAATTTACCTTTAAATAAAATAAAACACAAAAAAAATATTGGACATTATGTGGTGTCAGGTTCATATTTTTTAGTTTTATTGTGTGATCTTCCAAGTAATCTTCAAGCTTTACATGTAACACTTGGATGTAGCATTTGAATAATGTTTATATGTTTAGAAAAGGATAGAGCTGTTCCAAAACACACATTGGTGTTCAATTCTTTATTAATGGTTTTGCATCACAAAGAACTTCTTAAATTTTCTGTCAATCAGCAGTTTTTGTTATTTTTGGACATTTTGTTTCTAAGACCCTCCAATTTGATATGCGAGGGTTTTTTTTCATGCTTTATTCTACAATTAGTGTGCACTAATTAGTATTCTATCTGAATCTGCACTGGAATATAAGTTTGAAGATGTATTTAAGTTCCAGATGCACTCAAGTTCATTATAACTTGAGAAGCTGGGGAAAAAATTAACCCCTTTGAAATTTACAAACCATTTACCCCTACGATTTGGAGAAGGCAATGGCACCCCACTGCAGTACTCTTGCCTGGAAAATCCCATGGATGGAGGAGCCTGGAAGGCTTCAGTCCATGGGGTCGCTGAGGGTCGAACATGACTGAGCGACTTCACTTTCACTTTTCACTTTTATGCATTGGAGAAGGAAATGGCAACCCACTCCAGTGTTCTTGCCTGGAGAATCCCAGGGATGGGGAAGCCTGGTGGGCTGCTGTTTATGGGGTCACACAGAGTCGGACATGACTGAAGTGACTTAGCAATAGCAATAGCAATACCCCTACGATTGCTATGAGAATTAAAATAGTTACTATGTAAAAGAAATCTGCACAGTGATTCTTAGTGGAGATTCAATGACAGTTGGCTTCCCTTCTCTACTTTTTCCAATCCTTTGTGATTCTCAGTTTCCTCACCTGATATATATGTTTTCTGAAACATCTAAGTAAAGTATATATTTATATTTATGGACCACAAATACAATAGCAAAAGAAATTCTGATTGCTGTTCTGTACTGTTTCATGGAAGGTGCACAGAGAGGCATCAGAGAATCATAATTTATTGAAGGATCATTCCCACAGATAGAGATACAAGATTAGTCCTTCTCTACCCAATATTAAATTTAACTGAGGTTCTCTCACTGTCACAGTAATTTGTTCACAATTGTTGCCTACAGTTTTCCTGCCTCTTAATCAAGCTCAAATGAAGCAATCAAAAAACTTTCTGAGCAGAAACTGTGACCTGAAAAAGGAATTAGGTAATTTAAGAACAGAAAAAATATGTGATGTGTTTCCTCTCTCCTAAATTTGTTATATTCCATGTGTGAAGAAAACAAATAGACTTCAAATTGTCACTATGACAGAATAGTTTGTATCAGATTAACTTTCCAACCGAGGGAACAGGAAGTTAGTAGTAGTAGGTGGGAATACAGAAACTGGAGAAAGTAGTTTTAAGGAGAAAAATATATTGAAAGACGATGGAGAGCAACCAGTGCAGGCAATGCTTTATGGTCAGTGATTCTTTAGAAGGAAAAAAAAGAGAAGGAGAGTTCCATTTTTATCCCAACTTTATCTTCTAAGGGCATTTTCCAAACTGTTCTGCTAGGGAAAGGAAATTGGTAGAATTAACTGACTGAGAAGACAGAGTTCAGATCTGTTGGTACTTTACAGACTAAATCCTGGACAGAAGGACAATCCAGTAAAGACTCTGAAAAATCTGCCTGCATACTCCTGTGAATCTTCAGCCAGTGCTTAAACTATGTGTATATAGGGTAAATCACTTTAGAATTCAGTAAAATATGACACATAGAATGTTGAAAAGTTGAACAGGGACTTTAGTATCTATGTGGTGCTGTGGAGACAAAGGTTAGAATTCAAGCATTTCAATTAAGGGGGCTTTATAAACACATTTGGCTTTCAGGTGAGACTCCAGAAAGGCCATGTCCTAAGAGTAAGGGCCTCCAACAAAGGAATAAAATTAATAGCTTGAGAGTAAGGGAAACTCTGAAGAGCAGTCCTAAGGAAGCCTGAGGCCTCTATACAATCACAGTGCTCTGCCAGAAGTCTATCTGCTGGTCAGAAAACTCTTAACCCTCCTTGGAGGGAGATGGTATTGTCAAGAGCTTTTATGATTTTTAAAACTTGTTTTATAGAGGTGTATCTTAAATGTTATAGATTGTATAAAAGGCATTAAGTGTACAGCTTAGTAAATATCTTCATATTTACAGCATTGTAAATACAGAATGTAATTACAGCATTGTAAATACATTCATATACATTGTAAATACATTCATATATTACCACTCATGTTAGGGTATAGAGCATTTCTGAAGCCTGGAAGGTTCTCTCATCTTTTGGGGTATTCAATATTCTTACTTATCCCACCATCAGTTAATATTGCTTATTCTGAAGTTAACATAAATGGAGTCATTTGTATGTTTAATGCCCAACTCCTTTTACTCAAAATAATAACCATGAGGTTCATCTATATTTTTGTATGTATTCACAGTTTCTTTTTATTTCTTTATAGCATCCTACTGTATCAGTATTCCACAATTTATTAATCTGCTGCTGATAGAAATTAAGATTGTTTCCAGTTTGGGGCTATTATGAAATATTCTTTTTTATGTTTTTGTGAGAACTTATCCACTCATTTCTCTTGTGAATATGACTAGGAGTGGTATAACTTTAGCAAATGTTGCCAAAGTACTTTCCAAAATTATGGTAAATATTTACACTCCTAACTGATTTGTGAGAGTCCCAGTTACTCCACATTCTTGCTGACATTAGTATTGTGACTCTTTGGAATCTGAATTTTCAGAGGAAATGTGTAGTGATTTGGCACTATGGTTTTAACTTGCATTCCCTTTGTAGGTAAAAATGTTGAGCACATTTTCTTATTCTAACTAACCATTTGAATTCCCTCTTATCAAGTCCCTGTTCAAGACTTGCCCTTTTTCATTGGGTGTTTTTTGTTTTTTCAATCGTTTATAGGAGTGATTTATATATTCCAGTTATATCTTTTGTTGGAAATGTGAATTGTAGAATCTTCTCCCTGTCTATGAACTATCTTTTCACTTAGTTAACGGTGTCTTTTGATTGATAAAAATTTTTAATTTTCACAAAATCAAAGGATTATTTATCTTATTTTTAATTAGTGGTTTGGGGTTTTGTTTAAGAAATCTTTTGCCTTATCACACCAAAGATATGAAAATATTGTCCTCTTTCCTTATAGAAGCTTTCTTGTTTACCAATCGTAGGTAGTCCTATGATCCAGCTTGAGAAACTTGTACCTATCCTATGAGCATGTAAGGTAAGAGTCTGTGTTCCTCTTTTTTATCTAATAAATAGGCAATTGTTCCGATATAATTTATTAAAAAGACCTCCTTTCCTCCAGTGAATTAGGGTTGGAACCACTGATGGCTCTTCATTTGCACATCCATTAATGACTTCTCTCTTCTGTTACACTAGTCAATGTTTCTATGCATATGCCAAGCTAGGCTGTCTTATTTATACTAGTTTTAGAATGAGTCTTAAAATTTTATGGTGGAATTCCTCCAACTTTGTTATTCATCATCAAGTTTGTCTTGGCTAGTTTAGGTTCTTTCCACTTATATCTAAATTTCAGAATCAGCTTTTCAGTCATGCCCCCAATATGCTATGTTTGTAGAGAATTCAGAGATAAATTTGAAGAATTTTCATACTAACCATATAGGGTTTTCTAATCCTTTAAAATTGGGCTATTAAATTCTTTTTGAACAGTGTCTCCTAGTTTCTGGTGTATAATTCTTGCACATATCATATTATATTTACTCTTAGTCAAAGCAGTATAGATGCTACATTTTAAAAAATTTCCTTTTATAATTGTTTGCTGCTGGTATATAGTGTATAGTGTTAGTCGTTCAGTCATGTCCAACTCTTTGCAACCCCATGGGCCATAACCCACAGGCTCCTCTGTCCCTGGAATTCTCCTGGCAAGAATACTGGAGTGGATTGCCATTCCCTTCTCCAGGGAATCTTCCTGACCCAGGAATTGAACCCAGGTCTCCTGCATTGCAGGTGGATTCTTTACCATCTGAGCTACCAGGGGAAATTTGCTGCTGGTATAGACAGCTATTATTTTTGAATATTGATTTATATCCTGAAACTTTAATTATTTTCAACAGTTTAAATTCTTCTGGATAATTTTTCTTACACACACAATCATGCCACCTGCAAATAAAGTTTGTTAATTTGTGAAGTTTATATTTTTATTCATTTTTGCAACTTTATTTTGTGTTAATTAGAGATGCACATACAATTGTAAGAAAAAATACGGTACAATTCCATAGACCCTTCATCCAGTTTGCTGCTACAGTTAGAGCGTACATAACTATAGTTCAATATCAGGAAACTGATATTGATACAACCCATCAATCTTAGTCAGATTTCAACAGTTTGCATGTACTCCTTTGTATATGTGTTTGTGTCTGTATCTGACTCTTTGTGACGTTATGGACTGTAGCCCACCTGTGGGGCTCCTCTGTCCATGGGGATTCTCCAGGCAAGATTGCTGGAGTGGGTTGCCATTCCTTTCTCCAGGGGTCTTCCCGACTCAGGGATTGAGCCTACCTCTCTTATATCTCCTGCATTAGCAGGCGGGTTCTTTACCACTAGTGACACCTGGGTGTCTGTGTATTTTGTTCTATGCTATTTTATCATATTGTGCGACCACCATCACACTCAAGACAGAAGAGTTTTGTTACAAGGATACCTTGTGCTACCCTTTTATAGTCACAGTTGCCTGACTCTGACTGCAACCCCTTACCTACCCTCAGCTCTGGTAACCATTAATCTGGTGTTCATTTCTATAATTTTGTTCATTTCTATAATTCATTCATTTGAGGAATGTTATATAATGGAATGAAAACGTTGAGACTGTTTTCTATCTTGTGATAGACCCATCATACAATATGCAAGTTGTTTCAAAGTTTGTTCCTTCTTCTTGCTGATATTGTGGTATGGATGTATCATATTTTGTCTGACCATTCCCTAGCCATAACAGCAAATGGGTTATTTCCAGGTTGGGACTATCATGAATAAAGCTGCTATGAACATTCATGTACAGATTCCTGTGTAAACAAACGTTTCTAGTTCTTAGGGATAAATGCCCAACAATTCTGTTCCTGAGCCATGTGATAAGCTCATGTTTAATTTTTTTTTTTAGGAAACTGCCATACTATTTTCCAGAGTGTAGTTGACATTTCTGTCATCAATATATGAATGATCAAGTTTCCCCAGATCCTTGACAGCATTTGGTATCGAGGTTTATCCTACTTCGGGTTTCCTCAGCTTCTTGAATCTGTAGAATTAAATGTTTCACCAAATTTGGAAAATTTTCAACTACTATTTCCTTGAATAGTTTTTCAGTTCCACTCTCACTCTTCCCTTCTTATAAGATTTTAATTATACCAATGCTAATTCTTTTGTTATAATCTCATAGGTTCCTGAGACTCTGGGTTTGTTGTTGTTTCTTCAGTCTGTTTTTCATTTTGTTCAGATTGGGTAAATTCTATTGATAAGTCAGGGACTGATTCTATCCTCTGTCCCTCTGCTCTACTATCTGTTGCCCCTCTACTATTAAGCCCATCAAGGAGGTTATTTTTTTGTTTCAGTTTTACATTTTTCAGTGCTATAATTTCCAATTTTTCCCTTTTCATAATTTCTGTTAGTTGATATTTTTATGTTTTTATTTGTTTTAAGAAGATTCACAATTGCTTCTTTAAGCCTTTTCATGGTGGATGCTTTAAAATCCTTTACACATAATTTCAACATATGATTTATTATTAGTGTTGTATTCTGGTATATTTTTATCCAGGTTGTGATTTTTTGGTTCTTTGTAAGATGAGTGATTTCTGATTGTACCCTAGATATTTTGGATATTATTTTATGAAACTTTGTATACTATATAATCTTCTTATTGTAGCAAGTAGTCTCCTGTTGAGGTGTACTTCTGGTGGTAGTTTAGTCCCTAAGTCGTGTCCAACTCTTGCAACCCCACGGGCTACAGCCTACCAAGCCCCACTGTCCATGAAATTTTCCAGGCAAGAATACTGGAGTGGAGTTGGCATTTAGATCTTCAGGGTATCTTCCCGACTCAGGGATTGAACCTGAGTCTCCTGCATTGCAGAAGAATCCTTTACTGTCTGAGCCACCAGGGAAGCCTGGAACCTGGGGCAAGTATTAATAAATGTGTCTGTTGTGCTTCAGGCCAGGCCCTGCCTAAACTACCCTAGCAAAAATGGAGTGCCAACTCACACTGCATTATTTCAGGCAAATTCAAGTTTCCTCTCTTCCACACTGACACCTTCTTGGTAAACCTGGGACATTAATTTATATTTCTTTGTTGCCTCCAAGTAGGGATATAGGCTCAGCTCCCTGCTGGACCCCAATGACACCATTAGAAGGGTGCAGATGAAGCAAGTGCCAACTAGCCATGCCTGTCCCAACAATCTCATCCTGCCTTGTAATCCTAGGTGAGGTGGAGGCTCAGCTCTTCACTGGGCCCCACCAATGCTAGGAGATGGCCAGGATTCATATCAGTTAACCTTACTTTGAACTGCCTCATTCATTCTCATTGCTGCTGGGTGGGTGTGAAGGTTCAACTCCCTGTGGGCACTGATAAGAACAGGGGTGAGGAAAACTTAGAATATTGACTAGTCCCAACTCACGCTGCCTATACAGTCTCAGTGCTGTCGAAGAGGTGGAGGCTCAGCTTGTGGCTGAACCTCACTGACTCTACCATGGTGGAATTATTTTAGCGCCACCTCCTTCTGGGTGGGAGATCAGGGAATTGGAGCATCTTTTATCCTCCGTAGGCATACAGAGCACAGATGAGCTCCAGACTCCGAATGATGATACTGTTTTAACAGGGAATTAGAGTTCTTGGAGAAGGAAATGGCAACCCACTCCAGTGTTCTTGCCTGGAGAATCCCAGGGACGGGGGAGCCTGGTGGGCCACCGTCTGTGGGGTCGCACAGAGTCAGACACGACTGAAGCGACTTAGCAGCAGCAGAGTGCTGCCAGCTTTAGCCAGTTAGGGATGAAAATTTATCTCCAAGTTTGGCCCCATGCATACCACTGGGGAGAGAATTGGACAGCTGCTGCCTGGTTTCTGCTGGGCTGGGATAGGGTTGGTAGATGAATAGCTTCCTATTCAGTCTCTGAAATCTTGCAGTGAGTGGTACACTTTTTTCTGTTGGTGTTTGACCAGAGTAGATTGGGTATTGCCACTAAAGACTTTTGTTTTGAGGCCACATATTTCTGGTCCTTGGACCAGTGAAATAGGCTTTATTTGGAGCTTTTTTTAAATTTTGTTTTCTGTTTGTGCCTGTTGTAGGTCTTGGGTTGAAGGCTTCTGCATCACCCTGCTGGGATGTATGGCAATCAATAAGGAAGCCAAGGAACTCACCCTTTTGCCAGTCCTCAGGTTCCAAGGTCCTTATACAGTCTGCCTTCTTCTTTCTGGGCCTTCTGGGGCTTGTCTTTGTATGTCCAGAGTTTTCAGTTGGAAGAGGCAATGCCTGGGAAGAATGGGGCTATTTCATCTTAGCCAAAACCAGAAGCCTTTTTAATGGCTTTTTTTAATACTAGCAGACTTCCAGTATGATATGTGAAACAAATCAGTATAGTTGACACTTCTTGTTTTGTTCCTGGATAAGGTAAATTTTTCAGTAAGTTATTAGATGCTGTTTTGATAGGAATTTTTGTCAGATTAAGGACCTTTGGAAAATTCTGAAAGAGGTGGGAACACGAGACCACCTGACTTGCCTCTTGAGAAATCTGTATGCAGGTCAGGAAGCAACAGTTAGAACTGGACAAGGGACAACAGACTGGTTCCAAATAGGGAAAGGAATATGTCAAGGCTGTATATTGTCACCCTGATTATTTAACTTATGTGCAAAGTACAGCATGAGAAATAATGGGCTGGAAGAAGCACAAGCTGGAATCAAGATTGCTGGGAGAAATATCAATAACTTCAGATAAGTAGATGACACCACCCTTATGGCAGAAAGCAAAGAAGAACTACAGAGCCTCTTGATGAAAGTGAAAGAAAGAAAGAAAGTGAAGTCACGCAGTCATGTCTGACTCTTTGCCACCCTATGACTGTAGCCTACCATGCTCCTCCGTCCATGGGATTTTCCAGACAAGAGTACTAGAGTGGGTTGCCATTTCTTCTCCAGAGAATCCTCCCAACCCAGGGATTGAACCTGGGTCTCCCACGTTGTAGGCAGACACTTTACCATCTGAGCCACCAAGAAAAGTGTAAGAGGAGAGTTAAAAAATTGGCTTAAAACTCAACATTCAGAAAACTATGATCATGGCATCTGGTCCCATCATTTCATGGCGAATAGATGGGGAAACAGTGACAGACTTTATTTTTGGGGTCTCCAAAGTCCTGCATATGGTAACTGCAGCCATGAAATTAAAAGACACTTGCTCCTTGGAAGAAAAGTTATGACCAACCTAGACAGCATATTAAAAAGCAGAGACATCACTTTGCCAACAAAGGCCCATTTAGTCCAAGCTATGGTTTTTCCAGTAGTCATGTATAGTTGTGAGAACTGGACTATAAATAAAGCTGAGTGCTGAAAAATTGATGCTTTTGCACTGTGGTGTTAGAGAAGACACTTGAGAGTCCCTTGGACTGCAAGGAGATCCAAACAGTCAATCCTAAAGCAAATCAGCCCTGAATATTCATTGGAAGGACTGATGTTGAAGCTGAAACTCCAGTACTTTGGCCACCTGATGCAAAGAGCTGACTCATTTGAAAAGTCCCTGATGCTGGGAAAGATCAAAGGTGGGAGGAGAAGGGGATGACAGAGGATCAGATAGTTGGATGGCATCACCAACTCAGTGGACATGAGTTTGAGTAAACTCTGGGAGTTGGTGATAGACGGGGAGGCCTGGCATGCTGCAATCCATGAGATCGTAAAGAGTGAGACATGACTGAGCGACTGAACTGAACTTAACTGAGGACATTTACTTATATTCCTAGTTTGCTGAGAATTTTTAGAATAAATTAAATTTTATCTTTTTTTTTTTTTTTTTTTTTTGTGATTGAAAGAACACTATGTTTTTTCTCCTTTTTTTTTTTTTTTTTGCTGAGGAGGTGAATTGTAATGATTGGTTTTCAAATGTTAAATCAAACTTGCATTTTTGAAAGAAAATTTGCTTTGTCAAGATGTGTTATCCTTTTAATTTAGTGTTGGATTCAGTGTTCTAATATTTCATTAATAAAGACTTTTGCTTTTATGTTATGAGAGAGATTACCTTCTTAAATTTATTCATTGGATCCTTCATTTTATATTTATTATTTTTAGTTATAAAAATGTTATTTTCTTTCAAATCTATCTCCATTCATATTGTTACAATTTTCAACTTCGGTTCAGTTCAGTTGCTCAGTCGTGTCTGACTCTTAGTGACCCCATGAATCGCAGCACGCCAGGCCTCCCTGTCCATCACCAACTCCTGGAGTCCACCCAAACTCATGTCCATTGAGTCGGTGATGTAATTCAGCCATCTCATCCTCTGTTGTCCCCTTCTCTTCCTGTCCCCAATCCTTCCCAGCATCAGGGTCTTTTCAAATGAGTCAACTCTTCTCATGAGGTGGCCAAAGTACTAGAGTTTCAGCTTCAACATCAGTCCTTCCAATGAACACCCAGGACTGATCTCCTTTAGAATGGACTGGTTGGATCTCCTTGCAGTCCAAGGGACTTTCAATCCAAGGGACTCTCAAGAGTCTTCTCCAATACCACAGTTCAAAAGCATAAATTCTTTGGTGCTCAGCCTTCTTCACAGTCCAACTCTCACATCCATACACGACCACTGGAAAAACCATAGCCTTGACTAGACGGACCTTTGTTGGCAAATTAATGTCTCTGCTTTTGAATATGCTATCCAGGTTGGTCATAACTTTCCTTCCAAGGAGTAAGCGTCTTTTGATTTCATGGCTGCAATCACCATCTGCAGTGATTTTGGAGCCCCCCAAAATAAAGTCTGACACTGTTTCCCCATCTATTTCCCATGAAGTGGGACCAGATGCCATGATCTTCGTTTTCTGAATGTTGAGTTTTAAGCCAACTTTTTCGCTCTCCACTTTCCCTTTCATCAAGAGGCTTTTTAGTTCCTCTTCACTTTTCTGCCATAAGGGTGGTGTCATCTGCATATCTGAGGTTATTGATATTTCTCCTGGCAATTTTCAACTTACTTCCTATATTAAACTATGTGAGGTATAATTCTAGTATCTGAGCCCCTGCTACTTTGTTTATTTATTTATTTATTTTTGCTTCTTTTAGCTTTCATTTGTATAGTCTCTCTTTCTCTGTCTCTTTTTAAATTAGAGATATGATGTCAGGGAGACATGGTTTCAAATCCTCCTGATTTTGCCATTTACTCACTGTGTGATTATGAATAATCAACAAAATAATGTTCCTGAGGTAATATGTGAATAAAAGCACTTTTCCTGTGGTACTGAAGTGAATAATAATTGAGATAACTATAAGAGGGGCCAATAATCTTTTTCTTTAGTCTTTCTTGACAGATTTGTTCCTTTTACAATTTTATTTCTCTTTTTGTAAGATTTCATTTCTGTAGAAGGCAGGACAAGAAATATTTTCCCTTTCTACCTAATTTATATTTATTTTAATATTTTAAGTCAGATACGGTGACTCCCTTCTTTTAAAACAAATTTTAAATATTATGGCTTTTGTTTGGGGCAGATACTGATGAAAAAAATAATAGCTAATTTTGAGCACCTTAGTGATGGAAACACTATACATAATTTTCATGAATCCTTACAGAATTCATATGAGGTAGGTGCTAACAACATTCAGTTTATGGATGGAAAGCAACATAAAGTACCTTGCATAAGGGCATGAAGCCAGAATCTAAGCCCAGGGAATCTGATTCCAGTCCAGATAACACACTTGCCTGCTTCTCCTTTGTTTCTCACCTACACATTTTGATTAAGAGGCAGTTTATTATATTGATTAAAACACAGACTCTGCAGTCATGTTGCCTTAGTTTGAAACTTACGTCTGTACTTACGGGCTTCCCAGGTGGCACTAGTGATATAGAACCCAGATGCCAGTGCAGAAGATATAAGAGTTGTGGGTTCGATCCCTGGATCAGGAAGATTCCCTGGAGGAGGGCTTGGCAACCCACTCCAGTATTCTTGCTTGGAGAATCTCATGGACGGAAGAGCCTTACAGTGTGAGACATCAAGCAAGTTGCTGAAAACTGAGTTTTGTCATATATAAAAATTTGTATTAAGATCTGTGTTAAGTGATAGGTCATTCATGTAATCTTAGCTCCTGTAGGCTTGATCATTTTGATTGTGTAACTGACACTGTATTTGGAAAAATTTTTGTAGCAATGATTTGAGGATTAGATCAGTGTCATAATCCTATATGCAATACTCATCTTTACTTCTGCTAAGTATCTGGGGACACTAGCAATCTGAGATTAGTTTAATCAACTCCCAGGCATTTTTTAAAATTTATTTTTAATTGGAGGATAATTGCTTTATAGTATTGTCTTAGTTTCTGCCATGAATCAATATGTCCCCTCTCTCTTGGACTTCCCTCCTAGGTACTGAGAATATTTGAAGCTTTTCTTCAAAGTTTCTGTGAGCCTATCTAGTTCTATTCCCAGGTCATTTTTTCACTAGGTTGCAGCCTTTTAGAGTCCTCATCCACAGTGTTAGAATTACTAAGACTTACATGTTTTTTGAACCCTGAACTTCAAAGATTTATTCCCTGCCCCAAGATGTTTTCAGAAGTGCTTCTCACATTCTCAGCATGTCAGATACTACCAGCAAAAAAGCTGCTCCAAGTGCTGTCTTTAGATTTCTACCATTAAAATGTCTTCATTTTTATTAGTGCTTAAGGGTATTTATATACCTTTATATCTTTCTATCAAATTGTTCTAGTTGTCCTTGGTAAGAAGATTGATCAAATTGTTTAATCTACTATTAAAAAGCAAATGATTTTCACATTTAGGTTCAAGTGGTTAATAATTCTTTGAATGCTAATTTTCTCGTTTTTTCATTTTACTTATCTTTATCTTCTACAATGAATAAGTATTGCCTGCACAATAAGACATATTCATTTAAAAATATAAATTGTGAAAGATCAAGATGGGAGGGAACATGTTTGATAGTAAGTCATATGAAAGTCATGGAAGAAAATCTAACATGAAATCACAGAATTCATGAATCATAGGCAATATAAAAAACTACGGCCAGATTTACCTGCTCCCCATATACTGCAGTACGCTGGTCTTAGGAGTACTCAGTTTAACTCAACCAAAAATATTGTTAGTGTCGCACTGATGGATTGTGATGTATTCAGAAGAGAACAGAACAATCTTGAGTTTCCAACTGTGACAAGGATGAGTTGGATAAATGAAAAATGTACTGAGACAATATATGATTGTGAAAAAATATGATAACTATCTTCAAATATGTGAAAATATATTATGCTGGAGAAAGAGTTTATTTAGAGCATGTTGCTTTAAAAGGCAAAAATATGGGGAATTAAATGAAAATAGGAAGGGAAGTTTTCCAAATAATTAGAAAGTTTACCAGTGATGCATAGTATAGAGAACTTTGCAAAACAATATTACCTGTCATTAGAAGATTTGAACCAATGGGTAGATAGCTACTTCTCAAACTTCCCTTAAATGAGTGTATCCTTTACAATCTAAATTGTAAAACTTTATGTTTCTAGGGTTGTTCTAGCAACAGCATGTGGGTTGTAATATAGGGGTAAGAGTTTAAGATCAAATAGACTAGGCAATATAAAAACTAAATTATGTCTTACTTGGGCATGATTGTTGACAGTGGATATAGCAAAGGCACAGAAACAAGAAGGATTCCTTGAAAAATTATAAAATAATTTTATAGTCTACAATATATGGAAGAGAGAGTAGAATAATCAAATAATTCTAGGAAAAATGTAGGAATAAGTGAAATGAATAATATTAAAAAAATCACATTATAAATTATAAAATATTTTAAAACTTATTACATAAGTTTTTATATAAATTTTCACTTCTGATTTCTACAACTACTTCTTTTCTTGAGAAGCAGTTATTTGCTCTATAAAATTTTCTACCTCTGTATCTGTCCTGCTGAAAAATTACAACAACCCATGTGTGAATAATAGAAATTTTTCATTTTTTCTGCCTAATTCAATTTTTAGCTTTCCCAATTTAAAGGAAGTTCAGGCTCATTATCCACCCTGCAAAGGTAGATTTTGCTGATATAATAATATTACTTTAGAATGGAATTTTTAAAAAATGGTGTAATAATTCTTATGTGTGATAAAAATGATTATTTTTCATTATCTCTCTATTATTTGCATAACTCTATGCAACAACTTTGAGTTATACCAAAAAACAAGGTCATTTAACCTTATATGGTTTTCTTTATGTATTTGTTGGTAAACAGAATAATAGAGAACCCAAAATATCTAAATCTTCATCACCAGAAACTGAATTTTCATCAGAAACTGAATTTACCTTACTTGGCTAAAGGAACTATACATATGATTAAATTGAGAACCCCAGTGTAGGGAGATTGTCTTGGATTATCCCTGCCCAGTCTAATCAAGAGAGTTCCTAAAAGCAAAGAACCTTTCCAGGCTAGACTCAGAGAGAGAGGTAACTGCCAAGGAGTAGTTTTGAAGATGGAGAAAGTGGGCACGAGCCAAGGAGTATGTGTGGCCTTTAGAAGCTGGGAAATGGGAAGGAAACTCCCCAGGGTTTCCAAAAAGCAACATAGAACTGCCAACACCTTGAGTTAGCCCAGTGAGATCTACATCAGATTTCTGACCTACAGAAGTATAAAACAACAAGTCTAAAGTGTTTCAAACTGCTAAGCTGGTAGCCACAGCAGCCATAGAAAACTAATACTACCAAGTTCTTATGGTTGGTACAACCATGGATTTTATTATTCATCTTATTAGTTTGGGATGTAAGCAGAAAAAAATACTAAGTCCAATTACTACTGACTTGAACAGAGAAAGTTTCATTTTTCTCGTGTAACAAGAAATCCAGAATTAGGCAGCCCAAGGCAGGTACTACCGTTCAAGTGTGCCATACCGACCCAGACTCATTTCAGCTTCTTGCTCTGTTATTCTTAGCAGATGTTTTTCCTTCCTTCAAAGGAAGAAGGTGAAGATATGAGTGAGCAAACAGCAAAATGACATCTTTGCAAAGCTTTTCCAGAAGGCCCATTCAGCCTTTTTAGATTTATGTCATTGCCCAGATAAGTTCATATTGGCTATGCTAAGTGGTAAGGTAGAGCTTGGAATTCTTAGCCAGGTACATTGCTACTCTGAACAAATTTGGGATACTGTTAGTAAAGAACATGTAGAGTGGACTAGAACTCATCATTGTCTTTTACTTGTATTGCTACATATTTTAGGCAGTGCAGAGCCTACTGCTGTAATCAAAAGGGCATTATGGTACTGTAAAAAAGCAACTATGACCAAATTTATAAAGGGTTGAAACACACAGTTCCTGATTCAGAGACATGGATTATAGGAATTAAGAGGTAGAGAAGAATTACTATAAAAAGAGATTTATGACTAAGAAGATTTCTTCATCAGCATATTCATCTAGCCAGCCTCTATTTTATCCTTTCATTTATTCTTCCTGGCTTGTCGTCATAGCAATATTCTAAGAATCAAGTTTAAGACTTATCTTTCTGTTATTCTCTATGAAAGGCTTCTACTAATAATATCAAATACTTAGAGTTTGATTTTTTTAGTATATTGCTAAGGGTTAACTTGGGCTTCCACGGTGGCTCTGATGGTAAAGAACCTGCCTGCAATGAGGAGACTCGGGTTCAATCCCTGGGTCAGGAAGATCCCCTGGAGAAAGGAATGACTACCCACTCCAGTATTCTTGCCTGAAGAATTTCATGGACAGAGGTCCCTGATAGTCTACAGTCCATGGGGTTGCAAAGAGTTGTACATGACTAAGCAACTAACACAACACACTAACACTAAGAGTTAACTTGGCCACGTAAAAGGAATGTACTTTCACTTTTCCCACTATTCCCTAAACAAATATTAGTAAACTAGACTTGCAAGCCAAATCTGCCTCATCAAACTAAACTTTTATTTAGTTTTCTAAATAAAATTTTATTGGAACACTTATTTCCATACTTCTTATGATGGCTTTGTGCTACAATGGCCATTTTCAATACATGCAATAGAGTATTGAATAGAGTACATTAGAGTACATATGTCCCACAGAGCTTAAAATACATACTATCTGTTCCTACAGATAATATTTGTCAACATTTTCCTTAAATTAGTAATAATTATTTTGTGATATGGTGTTGAAGTGGGTAGAGAAAGTATTATCAGTAGAAACTGGATTCTAATCATTATAAAATGCTTTTTGCTTGTCTTGGGAGTTTATCGCCCATCTTCTTCTGACACTTCATTCAAGGGCATCTCTCATTTAAGTTTTGCTAAAACGCCTTATTGTTTTGATCTCTCCCTCTTATTTAGCATTAATAGATAAGCAAATAAACACTCTGAATTTTTCATCTTGAATATCAAATAGACACAAAGGGGAAAACAATCTGAAACAAAGGAGTCTAGGTTAGTACGAGATGCTTCTGTTTATTACAATAAAAATCCATGAAAATATCTTGCCTAATCCTGGAAATTCTGTAACTCCAGACTTCCATAGTACATTAAGTCCAAAATATTTTTCCGATTGAAATCATACTAACAAAGCAATTCGAGCATAATGTGATATATGCCATAAGAACAGGGTATATAATGTATTCACAGAGGACAAAGAGAGCATTTCTCAGATGAAATTGAAATGAGTCATAAAGGATGAATGGAATTTTACCAAGGAGACAACATATCGAAAAGAATCTTAGCTTAGGGACAGAGAACATTTAATAAATATTGTGTTGGACAATATTAAGTGAATTTAATTAAATGAATTAAGTCAAATGAATGTTATTTTGTCATTAGTTTTCTAAGGCTTCCATATGAAAGTACAGTAGACTGCATTGCTTAGGTAAGAAGAATTTATTTTTTCACAATTCTGGAGATCAAGGTGTTGACAGGGTTTATTTCTTCTGAAAAGAATCTTCTTGCTTATAGTTGGCCATCTTTTCTGTCTTCTCCTGTAGGTCTTTCCTCTCTATGTGTCTATGTCCTAATTCCCTTTTCTAATAAAGGCACTAGTCATACTGGATTAGGGACCACCCAAAAGACTTAAATTTAATTACCTTTTTAAAGCCCCATTTCCCATATATAGTCACATTCCGAGGTGCTCAGGGTTAGACCATCAACATATGAACTTGAGGGTGATAAATTTAGTGCATAACATACATATTCATGGATTTACAAGCATTTTGATTCAACTATAGGATAAAATGATGCACCAGGAGGAATGGTGAAATATTTGACTATGAAGGTAGTCAAAATCCAAATTTGGATAATGTCATAGTAAAGAGTTTGGAATTATTTTTCACATAATGATGAAACAAGGATTAGTTTAAACAGATAAATAGCATGATCAGAATTGCTACATTTTAGGAAAATTAGTCTTTATGGTAATGGAAAAATTTGTAACATGGGTAAGATAAGAAAAAGAAGTAAGACCAGGAGGTTAGTTTTCACAATAGTCCGTTCCATTGAAGATAGAAGTCTGAAAAGGCAGTGGAATGTTATACAGAAGGGAGAGGGCATGAAGCTTGGGCTGATGGGTTGGCAGTGACTCTGTTCATGGAGATATAGGACCTATAGACTATAGGATATAGAGTCCTATTTCCATAGGAATGGAAAAGGTCATTTCAGCTTATAATGTTTTACTTTGAAGTGATGATTTTGAAGTGATTTTTCCTTTGTGATGATTAATTTTATGTATCAGCTTGACTGGACCATAGGGTGCCCAGATATTTGGTTAGACAGTATTCTGGGTGTGTCTGTGAGAATGTTTCTGGATAATATTAACCTTTGAATCAATAGAGTAACTAAAGCAGATCATCCTTTCCAGTGTAAGCAGCTCTCATCCACTCCAATGAAGGCCTGAATAGGACAAAATGCTGAGCAAGAAAGAATTCACTATCTTTTCCTGATGGTTTCTGTTGGGGGACACTGGTCTTCTCCTACTTTCAGGCTTAGACTGAAATGTACACTTTTGGCTTTCCTGTAATCAGGCCTTCAGATTACAGATCTTTGGACTTCTCAGCTTCCATAATTTCATGAGCCAATTATTTATTAGCTGTCTGTCTGTCTGTCTGTCTATCTATCAGTCAATCTATCCTCTGCTCCTGCTTAGTCACTAGGTCATGTCTGACTCTTTGTGATCCCATGGACTGTAGCCTGTCAGTTTTCTCTGTGCATGGAATTCTCCAGGCAAGAATACTGGAGTGGGCGGGAGGAGCCAAGATGGCGGAGGAGTAGGACGGGGAGAACACTTTCTCCCCCACAAATTCATCAATAGAGCATTTAAACGTCGAGTAAATTCCACAAAACAACTTCTGAATGCCGGCAAAGGACATCAGGCACCCAGAAAAGCAGCCTAATTCTTCAAAAGGAGGTAGGAAAAAATATAAAAGACAAAAAAAAAGAGACAAAAGAGGGAGGGACGGAGTTCCGTCCCGGGAAGGGAGTCTTAAAAAGAGAGAAGTTTCCAAACACCAGGAAACCTTCTCACTGCTGAATCTGTGCCGAGTTTTGGAAGCACAGAGGGCAACATAACAGGGAGAAAAAATAAACAATTAAAACTCGCAGATTGCGAGCCCTACGGTAACTCCCCCAGCGGAGAAGCAGCGCAGACGCCTGCACACGCCATTAGCAAGCGGGGGCTGGGCAGGGAGGCGCGGCACGGGCTGCATCGCTCAGAGTAAGAATCTGGCCTGAATACCCTGAGCACTATCTGAGCGAAATAATTTGGGATAGCAAACCAGACTGTGGGATATCTACCACGTGAAAAGCCAGCCCCAACCTAAGACACCGCCAGGCCCACGCACGGAACAAAGGACTGAACAGAGATAGCCGGCTGCAGACCTTCCCCCTCCGGTAACAGGCAGCCAGAGCCGGAAGGGGGCAATCGCAGCCCCAGAGAGACATTATCTATAAAACTGTAAGCAGGCTTCTTTGCTAACTAAAACTGCTTGGGGGTCTGGACGGTCAACATCTGCCTGAGAAGGTGCGCCGGTTTTACACCCAGATAACCGAGTGGCGGGGAGGCGGTAAGTCGCAGCATTGGTGTTCACCAAACACATCATCACCTGAGCTGCTCAGACCTGGGAAGAGCACAAAACGCAGGCCCAACTGAGTCTGCGCCTCTGAGGACTACCCGAGTGCCTGAACCTGAGCGGCTTGGACCTGGGAGGTGCATGCAGCCCAGGGCCGGCCTCGGATTGTTCTCGGCGGAACAACCTAGAGCCCGAGCAGTGTGGGCAGGGAGGCTACACGCGCCGTGAGTGGGGGCAGACCCAGTGTGGCTGAGGCACTGCGAGCGCACGCCAGTGTTATTTGTTTGCAGCATCCCTCCTTACCTCCCCACAGCGCAACTGAACAAGTGAGCCTAAAAAAAAAAAAAAAAAAAGTTTCCCCACCGTCCCCTTTGTGTTAGGGCGGAAGCCAGACACTGAAGAGACCAGCAAACAGAAGAAGTTATAACAGAGGGAAACACCTTGGAAGCTACGGGCAATAGATTAAAACCCCGTGGTTACTACGGACTACATAGGAAGGGGCCTATAGATCTTGAGAAATATAAGTCGGACCAAGGAACTAGCCAAAAATGAACTGAATCCACCATACAACAAAACCAGAGAAAGTCCTAGATATATTTTTACTATTTTTACGATCATTCTTTCTTTCTTTTTTTTTTTTAATTAAAAAAAAAAAAATTTAAGTCCTCTATTGTTCCTTTAATTTTCACTTTTATAACCTATTACTTTGCAAAAAAAAAAAAGACCCTATTTTTTTCTTCTTCAGCAAACTTCATATATATATATTTTATAATTTTTTGACCTTGTTTTTTTTTTCTTCTTCTTTTCTTTAACATTGTATTTTTGAAATTCCAAACTCTACTCTAGTTTTTTAATTTTAGCTTTTTGGTATATGTTATCAATTTTGTACCTACAGTTTTTTTTTATAATTTCTGTGACTTTTTTTTTTTTTCTGTTTCATTCTCTTCTTCTTTTATATAACATTGTATATCTGAAATTCCAAACTCTACTCTAGATTTTTAATTTATGCTTTTTGGTATTTGATATCAAATTTGTACCTGTATTTTCTTTATAATTTTTGCGACATTGTTTTTGTTTGTTTGTTTTCTCTCTTTATGTTTCTTCTTCCTTTTTTTTAACATTGTATTTTTGAAATTCCAAACTCTACTCTAGATTTTTAATTTTTGCTTTTTGGTATTAGTTATCAATTTTGTACCTGTATTTTCTTTATAATTTTCACGACCTTGTTTGTTTTTCTTTGTTCGTTTTTTCTCTCTTTCTTTTCCTTCTTCTTTTCTTTAACATCGTATTTTTGAAATTCCAAACTCTACTCTAGATTTTTAATTTTTGCTTTTATGTATTTGTTAACAATTTTGTACCTTTAAGAACCCAATGTTCAGGACCCATTTTTCACTAGGGAGCGAGATTACTGGCTTGACTGCTCTCTCTCCCTTTGGACTCTCCTTTTTCTCCACCAGGTTGCCTGTGTCTCCTCCCTAACCCCTCTCTACTCTACCCAACTCTGTGAGTTTATGTGTGTTCCAGATGGTGGAGAACACTTAGGGAACTGATTACTGGCTGGATCTGTCTCCCTCCTTTTCATTCCCCCCTTTTATCGCTCTGGCCACCTCTGTCTCCTTCCTCCTTCTTCTCTTCTCTGTATAACTCCGTGAACATCTCTGAGTGGTCCAGTTGTGGAGTGCACATAAGGAAGTGACTACTGGCTAGCCCACTCTCTCCACTATTGATTCCACCTCATCTCATTTGGGTCACCTCTAACTCCCTCCTCCCTCTTCTCTTCTCCATGTAACTCTGTGAACCTCTCTGAGTGACCCTCACAGTAGAGAAACTTTTCATCTTTAACGTAGATGTTTTATCAGTGGTGCTGTATAGAAGGAGAAGTTTTGAAACTACTGTAAAAATAAGACCGATAACTGGAAGCAGGAGGCTTAAGTCCAAACCCTGACTCCAGGGAACTCCTGACTCCAAGGAACATTAATTGACAGGAGCTCATCAAACGCCTCCAAACCGACACTGAAACCAAGCACCACACAAGGGCCAACAAGTTCCAGGGCAAGACATACCAAGCAAATTCTCCAGCAACAAAGGAGCACAGCCCTGAGCTTCAAGATACAAGCTGCCCAAAGTCACCCCAAAACCATAGACATCTCATAACTCATTACTGGACACCCACCAGAACACCGACACAAGCTTCCCTAACCAGGAAACCTTGACAAGCCACCTGTACAAACCCACACACAGCGAGGAAAAGCCACAATAAAGAGAACTCCACAAACTGCCAGAATATAGAAAGGACACCCCAAACCCAGCAATTTAAACAAGATGAAGAGACAGAGGAATACCCAGAAGATAAAGGAACAGGATAAAAGCCCACGAAACCAAACAAAAGAGGAAGAGATAGGGAATCTACCTGATAAAGAATTCCGAATAATGATAGTGAAATTGATCCAAAATCTTGAAATCAAAATGGAATCACAGATAAATAGCTTGGAGACTAAGATCGAGAAGATGCAAGAAAGGTTTAACAAGGACCTAGAAGAAATAAAAGAGAGTCAATATAAAATGAATAATGCAATAAATGAAATTAAAAACACTCTGGAGGCAACAAATAGTAGAATAACAGAGGCAGAAGATAGGATTAGTGAATTAGAAGATAGAATGGTAGAAATAAATGAATCAGAGAGGATAAAAGAAAAACGAATTAAAAGAAATGAGGACAATCTCAGAGACCTCCAAGACAATATTAAATGCTACAACATTCGAATCATAGGGGTCCCAGCAGAAGAAGACAAAAAGAAAGACCATGAGAAAATACTTGAGGAGATAATAGTGGAAAACTTCCCTAAAATGGTGAAGGAAATAATCACCCAAGTCCAAGAAACCCAGAGAGTCAAAAACAGGATAAACCCAAGGCGAAACACCCCAAGACACATATTAATCAAATTAACAAAGATCAAACACAAAGAACAAATATTAAAAGCAGCAAGGGAAAAACAACAAATAACACACAAGGGAATTCCCATAAGGATAACAGCTGATCTTTCAATAGAAACTCTTCAAGCCAGGAGGGAATGGCAAGACATACTTAAAATGTTGAAAGAAAATAACCTACAGCCCAGATTATTGTACCCAGCAAGGATTTCATTCAAGTATGAAGGAGAAATCAAAAGCTTTTCAGACAAGCAAAAGCTGAGAGAATTCTGCACCACCAAACCAGCTCTCCAACAAATACTAAAGGATATTCTCTAGACAGGAAACACAAAAACGGTGTATAAGTTCGAACCCAAAACAATAAAGTAAATGGCAACGGGATCATACTTATCAGTAATTACCTTAAACGTAAATGGGTTGAATGCCCCAACCAAAAGACAAAGACTGGCTGAATGGATACAAAAACAAGACCCCTACATATGTTGTCTACAAGAGACCCACCTCAAAACAGGGGACACATACAGACTGAAAGTGAAGGGCTGGAAAAAGATTTTCCATGCAAATAGGGACCAAAAGAAAGCAGGAGTAGCAATACTCATATCAGATAAAATAGACTTTAAAACAAAGGCTGTGAAGAGAGACAAAGAAGGTCACTACATAATGATCAAAGGATCAATCCAAGAAGAAGATATAACAATTATAAATATATATGCACCCAACACGGGAGCACCGCAGTATGTAAGACAAATGCTAACAAGTATGAAAGGAGAAATTAACAATAACACAATAATAGTGGGAGACTTTAATACCCCACTCACACCTATGGATAGATCAACTAAACAGAAAATTAACAAGGAAACACAAACTTTAAATGATACAATAGACCAGTTAGACCTACTTGATATCTATAGGACATTTCATCCCAAAACAATGAATTTCACCTTTTTCTCAAGCGCACATGGAACCTTCTCCAGGATAGATCACATCCTGGGCCATAAAGCTAGCCTTGGTAAATTCAAAAAATAGAAATCATTCCAAGCATCTTTTCTGACCACAATGCAGTAAGATTAGATCTCAATTACAGGAGAAAAAAACGATGAAAAATTCCAACATATGGAGGCTGAACAACACGCTGCTGAATAACCAACAAATCACAGAAGAAATCAAAAAGAAATCAAAATTTGCATAGAAACGAATGAAAATGAAAACACAACAACCCAAAACCTGTGGGACACGGTAAAAGCAGTCCTAAGGGGAAAGTTCATAGCAATACAGGCACACCTCAAGAAACAAGAAAAAAGTCAAATAAATAACCTAACTCTACACCTAAAGCAACTAGAAAAGGAAGAAATGAAGAACCCCAGGGTTAGTAGAAGGAAAGAAATCTTAAAAATTAGAGCAGAAATAAATGCAAAAGAAACAAAAGAGACCATAGCAAAAATCAACAAAACCAAAACCTGGTTCTTTGAAAGGATAAATAAAATTGACAAACCATTAGCCAGACTCATCAAGAAACAAAGGGAGAAAAATCAAATCAATAAAATTAGAAATGAAAATGGAGAGATCACAACAGACAACACAGAAATACAAAGGATCATAAGAGACTACTATCAACAATTATATGCCAATAAAATGCACAATGTGGAAGAAATGGACAAATTCTTAGAAAAGTACAGCTTTACAAAACTCGACCAGGAAGAAATAGAAAATCTTAACAGACCCATCACAAGCACGGAAATTGAAACTGTAATCAAAAATCTTCCAGCAAACAAAAGCCCAGGTCCAGATGGCTTCACAGCTGAATTCTACCAAAAATTTAAAGAAGAGCTAACACCTATCCTGCTCAAACTCTTCCAGAAAATTGCAGAGGAAGGTAAACTTCCAAACTCATTCTATGAGGCCACCATCACCCTAATACCAAAACCTGACAAAGATCCCACAAAAAAAGAAAACTACAGGCCAATATCACTGATGAACATAGATGCAAAAATCCTTAACAAAATTCTAGCAACCAGAATCCAACAACACATTAAAAAGATCATACACCATGACCAAGTGGGCTTTATCCCAGGGATGCAAGTATTCTTCAATATCCGCAAATCAATCAATGTAATACACCACATTAACAAATTGAAAAATAAAAACCATATGATTATCTCAATAGATGCAGAGAAAGCCTTTGACAAAATTCAACACCCATTTATGATAAAAACTCTCCAGAAAGCAGGAATAGAAGGAACATACCTCAACATAATAAAAGCTATATATGACAAACCCACAGCAAACATTATCCTCAATGGTGAAAAATTGAAAGCATTTCCTCTAAAGTCAGGAACAAGACAAGGGTGCCCACTGTCACCATTACTATTCAACATAGTTTTGGAAGTTTTGGCCACAGCAATCAGAGCAGAAAAAAGAAATAAAAGGAATCAAATTGGAAAAGAAGAAGTAAAACTCTCACTGTTTGCAGATGACATGATCCTCTACATAGAAAACCCTAAAGAGTCCACCAGAAAATTACTAGAACTAATCAATGACTATAGTAAAGTTGCAGGATATAAAATCAACACACAGAAATCCCTTGCATTCCTATACACTAATAATGAGAAAACAGAAAGAGAAATTAAGGAAACAATTCCATTCACCATTGCAACGGAAAGAATAAAATACTTAGGAATATATCTACCTAAAGAAACTAAAGACCTATATATGGAAAACTATAAAACACTGGTGAAAGAAATCAAAGAGGACACTAATAGATGGAGAAATATACCATGTTCATGGATTGGAAGAATCAATATAGTGAAAATGAGTATACTCCCCAAAGCAATCTATAGATTCAACGCAATCCCTATCAAGCTACCAACAGTATTCTTCACAGAGCTAGAACAAATAATTTCACAATTTGTATGGAAATACAAAAAACCTCGAATAGCCAAAGCGATCTTGAGAAAGAAGAATGGAACTGGAGGAATCAACCTACCTGACTTCAGGCTCTACTAGAAAGCCACAGTTATCAAGACAGTATGGTACTGGCACAAAGACAGAAATATAGATCAATGGAACAAAATAGAAAGCCCAGAGATAAATCCACGCACATATGGACACCTTATCTTTGACAAAGGAGGCAAGAATATACACTGGATTAAAGACAATCTCTTTAACAAGTGGTGCTGGGAAAACTGGTCAACCACTTGTAAAAGAATGAAACTAGAACACTTTCTAACACCATACATAAAAATAAACTCAAAATGGATTAAAGATTTAAACATAAGACCAGAAACTATAAAAATCCTAGAGGAGAACATAGGCAAAACACTCTCTGACATACATCACAGCAGGATCCTCTATGACCCACCTCCCAGAATATTGGAAATAAAAGCAAAAATAAACAAATGGGACCTAATTAACCTTAAAAGCTTCTGCACATCAAAGGAAACTATTAGCAAGGTGAAAAGACAGCCTTCAGAATGGGAGAAAATAATAGCAAATGAAGCAACTGACAAACAACTAATCTCAAAAATATACAAGCAACTCCTCCAGCTCAACTCCAGAAAAATAAATGACCCAATCAAAAAATGGGCCAAAGAACTAAATAGACATTTCTCCACAGAAGACATACAGATGGCTAACAAACACATGAAAAGATGCTCAACATCACTCATTATCAGAGAAATGCAAATCAAGACCACTATGAGGTACCATTTCACACCAGTCAGAATGGCTGCGATCCAAAATCTACAAATAATAAATGCTGGAGAGGGTGTGGAGAAAAGGGAACCCTCTTACACTGTTGGTGGGAATGCAAACTAGTCCAGCCACTATGGAGAATAGTGTGGAGATTCCTTAAAAAACTGGAAATAGAACTGCCGTATGATCCAGCAATCCCACTGCTGGGCATACACACTGAGGAAACCAGAAGGGAAAGAGACACGTGTACCCCAATGTTCATTGCAGCACTGTTTATAATAGCCAGGACATGGAAGCAACCTAGATGTCCATCAGCAGATGAATGGATAAGAAAGCTGTGGTACATATACACAATGGAGTATTACTCAGCCATTAAAAAGAATACATTTGAATCAGTTCTAATGAGGTGGATGAAACTGGAGCCTATTATACAGAGTGAAGTAAGCCAGAAGGAAAAACACCAATACAGTATACTAACACATATATATGGAATTTAGAAAGATGGTAACAATAACCCTGTGTATGAGACAGCAAAAGAGACACTGATGTATGGAACAGTCTTATGGACTCTGTGGGAGAGGGAGAGGGTGGGAAGATTTGGGAGAATGGCATTGAAACATGTAAAATATCATGTATGAAACGAGATGCCAGTCCAGGTTCAATGCACGATACTGGATGCTTGGGGCTAGTGCACTGGGACAACCCAGAGGGATGGTATGGGGAGGGAGGAGGGAGGAGGGTTCAGGATGGGGAGTACATGTATACCTGTGATGGATTCATTTTGATATTTGGCAAAACTAATACAATTATGTAAAGTTTAAAAATAAAAAAAAAGAGAAAAAAAAAAAAAAGAATACTGGAGTGGGTGTCATTTCCATCACCAGGAGATCTTCCTGACCCAGGGATTGCACCCTAATCTCCAGCATTGGCAGGCAGATTCTTCACTGCTGAGCCACCAGGGAAGCCCATCTATCATCTGTTTATCTGTGTATCATCCTATTTGTTCCAGGTGTCTGATGAGCTCTTATACTCATGGGGCATCCAATAAGGCACTGGGAAAAATCCTCGAAACAGCTAAAGATATAAGTATAATTTAGAAAACAAGTTTGTAAATCATTAATGTTTATAAGAGTTAATTAAATTACCAGTCAGGAAAATAAAAATCACTGTTCAACAATAAATTTCAAATGTAACTTTGTACATGGTCCTGTGCTTTCCTTCAGAACTCCTTGGGCTGTGCCTTGATCTTTGCTGTTTTCACAGCTTCCCTTGAGCTGAGAACTATCTTAGATCCCCTCAGAAGTTGGTGCCATGAAAATGTAATAGTTACATTTACTCTTTTCTATTTCATGAGATGATATAAGCTTTGATTGGCTGTCATCATCACGGAAACCTCTCCTTATCTCCTGATTAAATTAAAGCAAACCATTCAAATTGGTTTCCTTGCTTTACCACTACTCCATCTCCAATCCTTCAAATACACATCCACCCCATGTGCTTCCTCAGCTTTTAGTTTGTTTCATTGCTCCATCTAGATTCCTTAGCCTGGTGTTGAAAATGCCACAATCTGGTCTCATTCTAGTCCTATGACTCCATCCTCCTCCATCCCTCTACACATGCTCGGCCCACCTCTCCATTCTTAGGTCCAGTTCATATATATATATATCCAACTCTTTGTTTCACTCCTTAAAGCAGGTATGCCCAAGACCTACCTCTTCCATAAAAGCTTCCCTGAATTTCCCAGCAATGGTTTTCTCTGAATTATCTATGATATTTATTTTGGTCAAAAATAAGTTCCTTCTTTATGTAATGTATTAGTGTGCTTGAACTGCCATAACAAAATGCCGTAGGCTGAGTGGTTTAAACAAGAGACATGTGTTGCTTATAGGTCTGAAAACTAGGAAGTCCAAGAACAAGGTACTTACTGGTTTGATTCCTACTGAGACCTCTCTTCCTGGCTTGCATGTGACCTCTTTCTTGCTGTGTACTCACAGGACCTTTCTTTGGTGTGTGTGTATGTAGAGAACTTTCTCTCTTCATCTTCTTATAAGCCCCCAATCCTATCAGATTAGGATCCCACCCTTATGACTTCCTTTTACATTATGCTGTTGTTTAGTCACTAAGTTGTGTCTGACTCCCTGTGAACCCATGGACTGCAGCACGGCAGGTTCCCCTGTCCTCCATTATCTCCCAGAGTTTGCTCAAATTCATGTCCATTGAGTGGGTGATGCTATCTAACTATCTCATCCTCTGCCACCCTCTTTTCCTTTTGCCTTCAATCTGTCCCAGCATCAGGGTCTTCTCTTCCCAGTCAGCTCTTCCCATCAGGTGGCCAAAGGATTAGATCTTCAGCTTCAGCATCAGTCCTTCCAATGAATATTCAGGGTTGATTTCCTTTAGAACTGACTGGTTGGATCTCCTTGTAGTACAAGGGACCATTAGTCTTCACCAGCACCACAATTTGAAAGCATTAATTCTTCAGGTTTCAGCCTTCTTTATGATACAACTCTCATAACTATACATGACTACTGGAAAAACAAGAGCTTTGACTGTATGGACCTTTGTCAGCAAAGTGATGTCTCTGCTTTTTTAATATGCTATCTAGGTTTGTCATAACCTTCCTTCCAAAGAACAAGCATCTTTTAATTTCATGGTTGCAGTCATCGTCTGCAGTGATTTTGGAGTCCAAGAAAATAAAATCTGTCAGTGCTTCCACTTTTTCCCCTTTGATTTGCCATGAAGTTGATAGTACCAGATGGCAATGTCCTAACTTTTTTCCTGTTGAGTTTTAAGAAAGCTTTTTCACTCTCCTCTTTTACCCTCACCAAGAGGCTTAGTTCCTCTTTGCTTTCTGCCATCAGAGTGGTATCATCTGCATGTCTGAGGTTATTTATATTTCTTCTGGAAATCTTTTTTTTTAATTTTATTTTTAAACTTTACAATATTGTATTAGTTGTGCAAATATCGAAATGAATCCGCCACAGGTATACCTGTGTTCCCCATCCTGAACCCTCCTCCCACCTCCTTCCCCATACCCTCCCTCTGGGTCGTCCCAGTGCACCAGCCCCAAGCATCCAGTATCGTGCATCGAACCTGGGCTGGCGACTCATTTCATACATGATATTATACATGTTTCAATGTCATTCTCCCAAATCTCCCCACCCTCTCCCTCTCCCACAGAGTCCATAAGACTGATCTATACATCAGTGTCTCTTTTGCTGTCTCGTACATTCCAGTTTGTGCTTCATCTAGGTGGTATTTCACATCATGTCCTCTGTGTATAAGTTAAACAAGCAGGGTAAAATATATAGCCTTGTCCCAATTTGGGACCCTTCTATTGTTTCAAGTCAATTTCTAACTGTTGCTTATTGACCTGCATGCAGGTTTCTCAGGAGACAGATAAGGTGGTTTGGTATTCCCATCTTTTTAAGAATTTTCCATAGTTTGTTTTGATCTACATAGTCAAAGACTTTAGCATAGTCAATGAAGCAGATATTTTTTTCTGGAATTCCCTTGCTTTCTCTATGATCCAACAAATATTAACAATTTGATCTCTTATTCTTCTACCTTTTCTAAACCCAGCTTGTACATCTGGAATTTCTCATTTCACATACTGCTGAAGCCTGTCTTGAAGGATTTTGAGCATAATCTTGCTGGCATATGAAAGGAGTGCAATTGTATGGTAGTTTGAACCTCACAGTCTTGTTGTGGTGAAGGGGCTTGTGTAACTCAGTGAAGCTATGGGTCAGGCTGTGCAGAACTTTTAACCTTATATATCTCCTAAATCTCTATCTCCAAATACAGAGATCCTCCCTTTGGAGGTTAGGGCTTTATCATATGAATTTTGAGTTGACACAATTTAGTCAATAGAATGTGGACAATTAACTGAGTTATATTTGTATATATCTTATCTCTTTAGCTAGACTTGAACTCCTCTAAGGAAGAATCCCTGGTTTATATTTGCTTCTTCTATGTTTATTCAGTGTTTCCCATCTGGTTGTTAGGCATCTAGTCACAAATACAAATTGATGAAATAGTGGCAACTGGATCATGTCTCTTAACATACACAGTGTCCCTTCCTACTTTGCAGAGTCGCACTTTCCTATGATGGTCCAGGTTTAGGTTTCCAAGTAGTGCATATTCATTGCTCATGTAGTTTAGCTTGGCAAATGACTAACATTAAGAATTAAATCCCAGCCAGTCCTAAATTTTCTCCTTGGGATAAGCATAGATTTTCATACACTAATCCCTCTATTCTTCTTTGGTCAGTGACAAATAAGTCTCAGATATTATTTTCATCAGTTCTCCTTCCACTTCCCTCTTCTCTCCTCTCCCTTTTTCTTTCTCTTTAGTTCTCATTTTTTAAAGGGCTGTGAGAAGATCATGAGGAAGAAAGAGCCAACTTTTACCTTAACTGCGAACAATGTCTTAAACTTTAAAAAAGAGAAGTGTAAAAATGAGCCCAGGCAAATATTGAGTTTTCTTTTTATGCATTAATACATACTTTTTAGATCATTTGTATCTTGTAATCTATCAAATCAAAGCCTGTGGGTAGACTCTAATCCATGCATTATTGACAGCAGCGCCAGTACTGTGTCCTTTGAGGCTCTTACAGTCTATTTTCTAAAAGCCTAAGTGGTTTTATTTTTACTTTTAGTGTGGTTCAATAGTGGCTTGCTATGCCAAAGAAGTTTAGAGTCACACTCTACTCAGGAATAAGATAAAGGTTCATTTAGCTCACAGTTTTTGAGGGAATGATAGTCTAAATTAGTGATACATGAATTTATGCTATTTTAAGAAAATATTTTTTAACAAATATATTTATATTCTATTCTCACCAAAGAAGATTTTCGAAATAATAACAAGCTTTTAAGATCTTGATGTAACTTCTTAAAGGATATAGTCACCAATGATTTCAGTACACAAAGTAAAGAATGGCCCAATGTGATAATAGGATCTTTGGAGGCTAATTTTTGTGGAACTGAATTTTTGCTTTTTATTTTAACAACTCTAAGGTGACTTCCTGCATTGCCCATTTTCACTTTGTTGCCCCTCACTTATTCCGCTGATATCTTTCCCAACATTAGTGCTTTGATCCCTACTACACACATATGAACAAATACCTGATAATTAACAAAATTTGGTTTAAAAAATTCTGATAGACTGTGCATGAATTTGCACATCATTTAGACTTTCTTTGTATGTGAATTTATTAATGTTTTAATGCTATGACATGAGATCGCATGTGGAAAATGTTTTGTAATCTTAAATACAGAAGTAATATTTCAGAATAATAAAAAGCATACGTGTCAGTATCAGACAGACCTGTCTCTAAGCCCTGTCTGTCTGCATATTAAACTTTTGGCCTGAGGCAAGTTGCTTTTAACGGTTTAAATTATGGTATCTTAGTCTATAAAACATAATAAGGATGTGTCTACCTGCTATGTTTATCCTAATAATTGTTTCATAATGTGGCTGTAGTGATAGCTCATATTTAAATAGTCAATAAAAATCATCCATTCTTAATATAGATTGGCAGCAACACATTCTCCCCAAATCACTGATACAAGTCCCTTCTCTGTAATTCTGTCTTTAAAATCATTGGTACCTATATGAATACTAGCCAAAATTAAAATATGTCAAGCTCTTATCAGGGGTCATCCTGACATTTTAATGAATAAATGAACATCACATGTTATTCTTTACTTGCTTAATTTTTTAAATTATTTTTTTTTTTTTGCAAATGCTCTTGCTTAAGAACCTTGATCAGATCAGATCAGGTCAGTCGCTCAGTCGTGTCTGACTCTTTGCAACACCATGAATCACAGCACGCCAGGCCTCCCTGTCCATCACCAACTCCCGGAGTTCACCCAGACTCACATCCATCGAATCAGTGATGCCATCCAGCCATCTCATCCTCTGTCGTCCCCTTCTCCTCTTGCCCCCAATCCCTCCCAGCATCAGAATCTTTTCCAATGAGTCAACTCTTCACATGAGATGGCCAAAGTACTGGAGTTTCAGCTTTAGCATCATCCCTTCCAAAGAAATCCCAGGGCTGATCTCCTTCAGAATGGACTGGTTGGATCTCCTTGCAGTCCAAGGGACTCTCAAGAGTCTTCTCCAACACCACAGTTCAAAAGTATCAATTCTTCGGTGCTCAGCCTTCTTCACAGTCCAACTCTCACATCCATACATGACCACAGGGAAAACCATAGCCTTGACTAGACGAACCTTTGTTGCTGTCTAGGTTGGTCATAACTTTCCTTCCAAGGAGTAAGCGTCTTTTAATTTCATGGCTGCAATCACCATGTGCAGTGATTTTGGAGCCCAGAAAAATAAAGTCTGACACTGTTTCCACTGTTTCCCCATCTATTTCCCATGAAGTGATGGGACCAGATGCCATGATCTTCGTTTTCTGAATGTTGAGCTTTAAGCCAACTTTTTCATTCTCCACTTTCACTTTCATCAAGAGGCTTTTGAGTTCCTCTTCACTTTCTGCCATAAGGGTGGTGTCATCTGCATATATGAGGTTATTGATATTTCTCCCAGCAATCTTGATTCCAGCTTGTGTTTCTTCCAGTCCAGCATATCTCATGATGTACTCTGCATATAAGTTAAATAAACAGGGTAACAATATACAGCCTTGATGTACTCCTTTTCCTATTTGGAACCAGTCTGTTGTTCCATGTCCAGTTCTAACTTTTGCTTCCTGACCTGCATACAAATTTCTCAAGAGGCAGATCAGGTGGTCTGGTGTTCCCATCTCTTTCAGAATTTTCCACAGTTTATTGTGATCCACAAAGTCAAAGGCTTTGGCATAGTCAATAAAGCAGAAATAGATGTTTTTCTGGAACTCTCTTGCTTTTTCCATGATCCAGCGGATGTTGGCAATTTGATGTCTGGTTCCTCTGCCTTTTCTAAAACCAGCTTGAACATCTGGAAGTTCACGGTTCACATATTGCTGAAGCCTGGCTTGGAGAATTTTGAGCATTACTTTACTAGCGTGTGAGATGAGTGCAATTGTGTGGTAGTTTGAGCATTTCAAGAACCTTGAAAAATAACCTAAATTGATATGAGGTATCTATGATAACATTTTGTTTTATTGCATTTTTTGGTGGCAACCCTTTCTAAAAGTAAACTTCTGTCCAGTTTGGCTCCATACCATAATAAATTCAAGTTAATGGGGTCTAAATAGATATTTCTACCTTATTTTATTTCATGGGATGATATTGTTACCACTGATTTTGGAATGTCAGTTCTGCTTAGTAGCTTTGCCTTTGATAGCAAAAAAATTTTTTTCAATGATAAGACCAAGAAAGCCTTTTTACTTCATTTCCATTTTCCACAACAACCCAAGATTTTAGTAGGCTAGAAAAAACTTAAAATTTTCTCACTCGTTCACTGCATCCTTCTCAATATAAACCAAAATAATCCCAGTAAAAGAGCATCTCTTTTCAATAATGTGAAGCTATTGAAATGATAACAGTCTAGTCCCTGAACACCCACATATTTCCATTGAGCATTTACTCCATACTCAGGCTGTGTAATATGCTTGCTACATCAAGGGCAGAAATGAGCTCCACAAGTGGTCAGGAGGAAGCTCTTCAGTGTGGCAGTCAGGAAAGAGCCTCGGATAGACATTTTGATGTGTATTTTCTGGATGCTATTTTCTGGAGTCAAGAAATCCATTGCTGTAAAGGGTCTTCTTATGTGCCCCCTTTACTTGGCTCTACTCGAAGAGATAGTTGCTGTAATTATCAAAGAAGGTCCTCGAAAACAAAACTGTTTAGTAGATTCCAGTCAGGGTCTACATTGCCACATTTCAAAGCTCCAAAAGATGGCTAAAACGGGAGATCTTGGGAATATCTGGTGGGAAAAACAATAGGAAATATAATCCCTGAGGAGTGAATCCTGACTTCCCTCACCAGAGTTCTTTACTACAAGTGTTCTCCCAGCTCTATAGCCCTGCTGCATGCCAACATCTGTTTCTGAGCTGGCAACTTGCAGGTCCTTTTGAGTTCAAGAGCATGGGACCACTGCGTGCCCACTGACTTACCCCAGTACTGATTTGTACCAGAGCTAAGGATTTTAAGTGACAAGATACCTCACATGAGCCCAGAATATTGGACATATTTTTAAAACCATTTTATTGAGATATGAGTGACATACCAAAAAACATATTTAATGTATATGACTTAATGATTTGGGAGATAAGTATACGTCTATGAAACTAAAATGTTACCACTAAAACTAAAATGTTACCACAATTTATGCCATAAACATGTCTATCACCTCCAAAAGTTTCTTCCTGTCTTATTCATTTATTATTATTATTTGTGATAAGGCCAATTAAGATTTCACTTTAGTGAAATTTTACATTTATGATAAAATATTATTAACTATGGGCTTCCCAGGTGGCTCAATGGTAAAGAATCCACCTGCCAATGCAGGAGACACAGGAAACTAGGGTTCTATCCCTGGTTTGGAAAAATCCCCTGGAGAACGGAATGACAACCCACTCCAGTATTCTCGCCTGGGAAATTCCATGGACACAGAAGCCTTGCTGGCTACAGTCCATGGGGTCTCAGAGAGTCAGACATGACTGAACATACAGACATATTATTAACTATGGCACTAAAATGTATAGTAGATCTCTACTACTTAGAGTATATCTTTAACTGAAACTTTGTACCCTTTGAGCTTTTTTGATATCTGATTTAAGTTATTTCATAATATCAACTTCTATTCAATTTAATAAACATTCTTAGAGGATATGTCAAGAGCAGGGACCTATGCTGAGGATTGTGAAGGATATAGGGTTGAACATCAGGCTTTCTCTCAGTTTGCATGTGACATATTAGACTTGACAGCATGATGCAATTAGATGCTTAAAATATCATTTCCTAAAAATATATTTGATTTGCAATTAAGTATTTGTTAAAATATAACATGATAGCTAAAATGTAAGCGAAGAGAATGGTCCTAATGAATCAGAAATGTTGCTTAAGTTCCAAACTTCACTAGAATGTCAATGTATTCTTTGAATAAATATGAAACATAGGCATTAGTTTAAGTTCATCCCATGAATCAACATGTTGTTCAGTCACTCAGTCATGTCCAACTCTTTGCGACCCCATGAACTGCAGCACCCCAGGCTTCCCTGTCCTTTACCATCTCCCAGAGCTTGCTCAAAGTCATGTCCATTGAGTCGGTGATGACATCCAACCATTTCATCCTCTGTCATCTCCTTCTCCTCCTGCCTTCAATCTTTCCCAGCATCAAGGTCTTTTCTAATGAGTCAGCTCTTCGCAACAGGGGGCCAAAGTATTGGAGCTTCAGCTCCAATGAATCAACTAAGTACAACTTAAAAACTGCTTTCCTTATTTATAGGTTGAAATGGGAAATTAACCAGGGAGTATTTAAATTAATATACTTCTAATAGTTTCTGAGGAAATTCATGTGGAAAATAAGAACCTGCATAGTTTATGGTAAAACATCGGATCAATGTTATCAGTTTAAACCTGAAGAAAGATCAGTGTCACCTAGCATTTCTCCCACTGCTGTGCATTTCTCCACTATGGTTCTTACCACATCCATGCCGGGAGTTAACTGAATCCTTTATCTGGACACCTCTGCTTCAAATTAAATAAGTATTCATGATTTAACAAATAAATCTGGGATTGTCTGGCAAAGGATTCTAATGTGTAACCACCTCTAGAAATAACATGAAAAAGAGTTCTTAAAAGTAAAAAGTCATCCACGATGCATTATAAGACTACTGTAATAGTGAAAAGAGAAGCCTTTCCCTTGAATTATTGGATAAACTTATATTCCTTCCCCTCCCATAACATCTCATACTCAAACTATGCAATGGAGTCTCATGGTTAGAATCTCTGGAGTCAGGAAAATTTGTGTGCAAATTCTTACTTTGATCACAGCCCATCTGCTTGATCCTAGTCATGTTATCCAATCCCTGTATGCCTCAGTCTTCTGGTTTATGTAAAGAGTGAGTAATCATTATATGTACTTCTTGTGAGCATTGAGGAAGATATAACCTGATCATGTATATGAAGCCCTTCATATACAGGTACAGTTCCTGACATAGAAAACACTCAATAAATGTATACACATACATGATATCTAAAGATGACTTGTTCACTTTCTCTTTCTCCTGACATCTTCATTTTGGTGAATTAAGATCAATATCCTTCTAAGTGCTAAGGCTCAAAATCTTAAGCATCATCAGCTCCTTAATTTGCATTGAAACATCCTATCCTTTTTTAGCCTATATGATCAATTGCTCTAATCTGGCATTTCTTTCATCCACCATATTGTCTTTTGGATAAATCCCTTTCATTCCATCCATTATCACTAAAATTAGGCATTAATTATCATCAAGGATGCTGTGATGATGTCTCCACAAAGGAGGACCCTTTCTCTTCTCATTCTAATCCTTCCTTTGTAGAACTTCTGATTAATCTTCCTAAAGTTTTATTTTGACAATGATGAATATTTATAACAAACTGAGTATGATTGTTATTCATGTATTCATGTAATGAATATTGATTGATCAAATGTTACAATCCATGCAGTGCTTTAATCACTAGGGATATAGCAATAAATAACATAAATAAGTCCTTGTCCTCAGGAAACTTAGATTCTGGTGAACACACTTAAATTCTACAAATAATATTTTAAAATTAATATAAATTCATATAGTTTCAAAAAATAGTAAATTCCAGTGAATGTTTATTTATATTGATTACTTTGTTATGTGCCTAAATACTGCCAACCATAATAATACATATTTCATATATATTGACTGTAAACTTTAGACAGCCCTGAAAATTAGATTGTTGCTGCTGTTCAGTCACTATGTTATGTCCAACTTTTTGTGACCCCCATAGACTGCAGCACACCAGTTTTCCCTGTCCTTCACTATTTCCTTGAGTTTGCTTAAATTCATGTTCAAAACCAAGCAATTTTCATTGCAAGTTACTTCCTTTCTTGGTTTCAAAGAGGCAGCGGAACCAGAGATCAAATTGCCAACATCCATTGGATCATAGAAAAAGAAAGAGGATTCCAGAAAAAAATATCTACTCATTGACTATACTAAAACCTTTCACTGTATGGATCACAAAAAACTGTGGAAATTCTGAAAGGGATGGGAATAACAGACCATCTTACCTGCCTCCTGAGAAATCTGTATGCAGGTCAAGAAGCAACAGTTAGAACTGGACATGGAACAATGGACTTGTTCCAAATTGGGAAAGGAGTACTTTAAGGGTGTGTATAGTCGCCCTGCTTATTTAACTTATTTGCAGAGTACATCATGCAAGATGTCAGTCTGGGTGAAGCACAAGCTGGAATCAAGATTGCTGGGAGAAATATCCTCAGATATTTAGATGTCACTACCCTAATGGCAGGAACTAAAAAGAGGAACTAAAGAGCTTCTTGATGAAGGTGAAAGAAGAGAGTGAGAAAGCTGGCTTAAAACTCAACATTCAGAAAAAGCTAAGATCATGGCACTCGGTCTTATCACTTTATGGCCAATAGATGGGGAGGGAAATAGTGGAAGCAGTGACAGATTTTATCTTCCTGGGCTCCAAAATCATTGTGGATGGTGACTGCAGCCATAAAATTAAAGGACACTTGCTCCTTGGAAGGAAAGCTATAACAAACCTAGACCATGTATTAAAAAGCATAGACATCACTTTGCTGACAAAGGTCCATGTAGTTAAAGCTATGGTTTTTTCAGTAGTCATGTATTGATGTGAGAGTTGGACCATAAAGAAGGCTGAGTGCTGAAGAAATGATGGTTTTGAATTATGTTGCTGGAGAAGACTCTTGAGAGTCCCTTGGCCTGCAAGGAGATCAAACCAGTCAATTCTAAAAGAAATCAACCCTGAATATTCATTGGAAGTTCTGATGCTGAGGCTGAAACTAATCCTTTGGCCACTTGACGCAAAGAGATGCCTCGCTAGAAAAGACCCTGATGCTGGGATAGTTTGAAGGCTAAAGAATAAGGGAGAGCAGAGGATGAGATGGCTAGATAGGATCACCAAGTCAATTGACATGAATTTGAACAAATTCTGAGAGACAGTGGAGGACAGAGGAGCCTGGCATTCTGCAGTCCATGGGATTGCCAAGAGTTGGACATGACTTAGTGACTGAACAAGCACAAGAAGAAATTCATTTAATATTGACTAAGACACCTAACAGCCCTCTCACGGAACCCTTATTTTTTTTCTAACTTTATTGCCTACTTCAGTTCTCACATCCTCCTTTCAAGCCCTATAGGACCACAAACTACATTCCACTTTCTTTCCTCTGTATGATGTCACCTCGAGTTCCCTAGACCTAAGATATTTTCTCTGTACACGTCTCTCTCTCCTTCCCTCTGTCCCCTTTCACTCCTAGTATCCAAAATCCAAGAAGCCAATAAGCTTTCTAGATCTCCCCACCATAATTCAACAGTCCTCAACAGTCACTATTGAATTTTTAACACTCTTATATGACATTAACGTTAAGCTACCTTTTATTGTAATAGAAATTCAAATTCTAAAGAATTTGAATAAATTTTATTATTTTCAATTAACTAAACTCACTCTTTAATGCCTGTATTACTTTGTATGATGAAGTGTTTATAATAATGCTTTGCATATTCTCTGAGTCCAGTATATTGAATGGAAATTTGGGGAAGGAAACAAGTGATCCTTTAATTTGCATGAGGAGGTGGCTGCCAACCACTCTGTATTTAGATGGGCCTAGTTGTTGAAAGTTTTAGAATCTATAAAGGACTAATAGTTATGGCTGAATTATAGTAAGTAAATGCACAAAGACACATTAACTTGATTCAGTTAGAAGAAAAGTGATGTAAAAATGATAAATGATTGTATGGATTGTTAAAATGACATGTCAGATACTGGCTTGAATCCAGCTTTTTCCTTTTTTCAACAGCTTCTTGCTCAGGGTCTGATTATATGGGATTTTCAATGACTTCCTAAATAAAGACTACTAGTATTTTAGGACTTATCTTTGGATACACCCTTGGGATAATTTCAAAGGCACAGGAAATGTTTAAATTGAAGAGACAAAACAAGCAATTGGCTTTTTATAACCTTACTCTACAGATTGGTATGTTTTAAAATAGTGGGAATTTTTAAAGGATAGTCTTTTCTGATAAAGTGAGACAGGAAAGCCTTAGGTCAGAAACATCAGCTTTATAAAAAAAATGCCTTGAGGGAGGCCCAGATGCATTATCTAGAGGCCTTTCACCTCTTCCTCTAGCCCTGGTGCCTGTCACAGCACCATCAATCCATTTCTAGCATTTTACTTAGCTATGAACTTCTTAGAGTGACAAGAGAGTGATTCATAATATATAGTAAGGCTTCCAGGAAGCTTTTTTCCTTTAAGCTACAGGGCAAGTGAATCAGCCTTTTGCTTTCTCGCAGGAACTACTTATCTTCAATCTTTCAATTAAAGGTCAAAAAATGAAAGAAGACACTCTGGTCGTCTATTATGGTGTTTTTGTTCCCATTGTCAGAGAATCTGTTCTTTTGTAGTTGTCTTTCAACCTGTCCAAGACTTGTGTCTTTCTCCCCCTCTTCCTGATTTACAAAGTGGGAAATTTTCTCAGGAGGTCTGGAAATCTTTGTTACATACACACACAAGACATAGATAATTATAATCACTTTCAAAAAGGAAAAAAAAGTGCCTCCCATGGTAAGCATAATGTTTACTTAAAGCCTTTGCAAAAAGAGATTAAAGGCAAAAATTTATGAGTTAAACTAAAATATTTTTTAGGAAGTTAAAATCATGCTTCTTAGTGTCTTGATCTGTGCCTGCCTAAGTGAAGAGAAGCCTAAATAAGTTTATGCAATAAAAGCAAAAACAGTTAATTATTAGATGCTTAAAATGTACCAGGCTTTTCATGAATTGATATATTTAATCCTCAGATCAACATGATGAGATAGCTTTATTACATCACTAACCTACAAGTGAGAACTCTGAAATACAGTAAATTGCCCAAGGTCAAAGAGCTAGGAAGGGACAAGGCAGAGACTTAATTCCATGAAGTATGATTTCAGAGCCCATGCTCTTAACCACTGTGCATTCTCAAATGCAAGAAACTGATACAGAAAGTTCAGGCTCCTAGCATGAGGAATGGGTTTGGAATCTGAAAGACTGTAGTGATTTATCCACTCTTCATTTGATCTATATATGCCATAGCAAGATATTTTGCTGAGCATATTATTCTTAGGCTTTAAAATTCCATTCAGGAAC
Source organism: Bos mutus (assembly GCF_027580195.1). Classification (NCBI taxonomy): domain Eukaryota; kingdom Metazoa; phylum Chordata; class Mammalia; order Artiodactyla; family Bovidae; genus Bos; species Bos mutus. Next base: position 45,206,518 of record NC_091626.1, on the reverse strand, counting down.
TATCAAATATATCCCTTAATCCAAAATCAATTTATATGTATTGAATATCTCATGATCTATTATGGATATTCAACAAGGTACAACAAATTGTCTGATGAATGTGTGAAAACTACTGTTTAACCAGCTTCTACAATCACTCTTCACATGTCAATCACTGTGCTATCTTATCTAAACCTCAGAAGGCATGTGAGAGATACGTTTACCCCAACCTGTTATGAAGCTGAGGTCACATGTGTCTAAGAGACTGAATAATTCACTCTAGGTCAGCAGATTGGAAGAAATAGGGCTAACGTCCTGAGTTCTGATGATCTCTGAGGCCCAAAAGTTTACCAGCAATCCAGTAGTATAAATCACCTTAAAAAAAAAAAAAAACTACGCTAAAATACAGTTCTTTCATGCCTGATGTAGAGTGTTGAGGGAATTGTTTAAGGGGTAGCCTTCCGAATAACAAAGCATAAATTCTAGTAAAATTTAGTTAATGGATTATACTAACATACTTGTGTCTGGCAGATTTAAAACCATCCAGGTATCATAGTGGAGAAGGCAATGGCGGCCCACTCCAGTACTCTTGCCTGGAAGATCCGGTGGACAGAGGAGCCTGGTGGGCTGCAGTCTGTGGGGTCGCGGAGAGTTGGATATGACTGAGCGGCTTCAGTTTCTCTTTTCACTTTCGTGCACTGCAGAAGGAAATGGCAACCCACTCCGGTGTTCTTGCCTGGAGAATCCCAGGGACGGGGGAGCCTGGTGGGCTGCGGGTCGCGCAGAGTCGGACACGACTGAAGCGACTCAGCAGCAGCAGCAGCAGGTATCATAGTAATAACACATTAACAGCATTCTAAATACTTCTATGTCTAGGGATTTCTAACTTCCCAGAACCCTGAACCTCAACTCTTAGCAACTGAAAGTCTTAAGAATGTGCAGTACAATTCCTTCTATATCTCAATTCACTTGTATATAATTAAAAGTTATTATAATTGCTTTCTGTAAACCTTAATGAATTATAGAATTCCTAATTAAAACAGATGTTAAAAGAAAGAAAAGATCTAGGACTTAGATTTTGGATAGAGGGAAGTAGTGGGTTAAAAAAATTTATAGGTCTGTGTTCAGGGAAGCTATGCTCCATGTCATGAGGAATCCAATAGAATGAAATGGACCAATGTCTCCCAGAAAAATCCCCCATGTATAATTGAGTCCAAGAGAGATAAATATCATCCATAAGCAAGATCCTATGGATGAATCTCACTTGCATCATTATGGCTACTTTATTAATATTTACTTAGATCAAATTCTTCTCCAACTGATAGTTTATTCACAAACTGAAATAATATAAAAATCAGTTCATTTGGTGGCTTGTAAGGAAAGACCAGTTTTCGATTGTGAAAATACTGAAAATCAAACTTAATGATCTGTAGATATAACCCTATGATACGGCTGGTTCATGGATACCTTTTTAGAAGGACATGAGTGGCACTGGTGATAAAGAACAGTCCTGCCAATCAGGAGACATAAGAAATGCAGGTTTGATCCCTGGGTTGAGGGAAGATCCCCTGGAGGAGGGCATGGCAACCTACTCCAGTATTTTTGCTTGGAGAATCCCCATGGACAGAGGAGCCTGATGGGCTACAGCCCACAGGGTTGCAAAGAGTCGGACATGATTGAAGTGACAGCATGCATGCACGCACAGACCTGAATAAAGTTATAATAGTTCTGTGTTCAAAATATCAATGGGAGAACGGTGACTTAGACAAAGGGAAACCTTTAGATTTTTCAATTTGTCTAGAACACTATCCAGATGATGGAATTAGCAACTTCTTTTGGCACATTTGCTATTCCATAGGCAGTGCATATGTCAGGTGCTCAGAGCTTGATGCCACTATTTTTAGGGTTTTTCTTCCCCCTAATTTTATTATTTTGTTCTAAGAACTTTTAACATAAGATCTATTCTCAAAGTAATTTTTTTTCACTTTGCAATCTATGATTGTTGAATATAACTGCAGTGTTGTACAGCAGATTTCTAGAGTTTATTCATTTTACTTAACTGAAACTTTGTGTCTGTTGGCTATTGTCTACCCATATACCCCTCCTCCTAGTCCCTAGAAACTACCATTCCATTCTGCTTCTATGACTTTGACTGTTTTAAATACTCTTAAATGTTGAATCAGGTAGTATTTTCCTTTCTGTGATGACTTATTTCATTTATCATAATGTCTTAAAGGTTCATCCGTGGTTGTGCCATACTGCAGAACTTCCATCTTTTTGAATACTGGGTAGTATTATATTGTATTTATGTATGTATGTGTGTATATATATGTATGTACACACACACACACACATACCATATTTTATCCATTCATCAGTTGATAAGCATCAAGTTCTTTCCACATTTTGGCTGTGCTTTTGGTGTCACATTCATGGACCATATCACCAAGTCCAAAATCAAGGTTATTTTCCCTTATGTTTTCTTCTAAAGTTTTAGGTTTGGATCACCAGTTGAATTGATTTCTGTACATGATGTAAAATAGGGGTTCAAATATTATTTTTCATGGGAGTATATAGTCTTTCTGTCATTATTTGTTAAAGATACTGTCCTTTCTCTTTCCTGTATTCTTGGTACCCTTTTTGAAGATCAGTTTTCCATATATATATGAGTTTAGTTCTGGATTATCTATTCTGTTCACCTGGTCTATATGTTTGTATGCCAGTGCCATACTGGTTTTTCTGTTCATTTGTTAGTTTTCTTTATTGAAGTAGCTCTCATGTCTGCTGGTTTATAATTCTGAATTTTCTTATTAACTGATTCAAGAAATACTTCCTGGGATCCTTCTGATATCTAATCCAAGATTAAGCAGTATAAAGTATAATCCAAGGTAGATTTTTTCCCCTCTATCCAAGTTCTTTTATTGATTTATCCATTTTAATTTTCATTTATTCTTTAAATTGAAGTACAGTTGATTTACAATGTTGTATATAGTTTCAGGTATACAGTAAAGTGGTTCGGTTGTTGTATATACGTAGTTATTTTTTCAGATTCTTTTTTCTTATAGGTAATTATAAAGTACTGAGTGTAGTTTCTTGTGCTGTACAACAGACTTTTGTTAATTATCTGTTTTATATATAGTAGTGTGTCTATGCCAAAGAATGTTCAAACTACTGTACAGTTAGTCATTTCACATACTAGCAAGGTGATACTCAAAATCCCTCAAGCTGGGCTTTAGCAGTACATGAACTGAGAGCTTCAAGATATTCAAACTGGATTTAGAAAAGGCAGAGGAACCAGAGATCAAATTGCCAACATCCGTGGGAACACAGAAAAAGCAAGGAAATTACAAAAATCATTTACTTCTGCTTCATTGACTATGCCAAAGCCTTTGACTGTGTAGATCACAACAAACTGTGGAAAATTCTTAAAGAGATGGGAATATCAGACCACCTACATGTCTCCTGAGAAACCTGTATGCAGCACAAGAGGTAATAGTTAGAACAGGGCATGAAACAATGGACTGGTTCAAAATTGGGAAAGGAGTATGTCAAGCCTGTATATTGTCACCCTGATTATTTAACTTCTGTGCAGAATTGTTCAGTTACTCAGTTGTGTTCAACTCTTTGCAATGCTATGGACTGCAGCACACCAGGCTTTCCCATCCTTCAGTATCTCCTGGAGGTTACTCAACTTATATCCATTGAGTAAATGATGCCATCCAACCATCTCATCCTCTGTCACCCCTCTTCTTCTCTTGCCCTCAATCTTTCCCAGCATCAGAGTCTTTTCCAATGAGTCAGCTCTTCACATCAGGTGGCCAAAGAATTGGATCTTCAGCTTCAGCATCAATCCTTCCAATGAATATTCAGGGTTGATTTCCTTTAGAATTGACTGGTTTAGTATCCTTACTGCCCAAGGGACACTCAGGAGTCTTCTCCAGCACCACAGTTAGAAAGCATCAATTCTTTTTTTTTTTAATTTTATTTTTAAACTTTACATAATTGTATTAGTTTTGCCAAATATCAAAATGAATCCGCCACAGGTATACATGTGTTCCCCATCCTGAACCCTCCTCCCTCCTCCCTCCCCATACCATCCCTCTGGGTCGTCCCAGTGCACTAGCCCCAAGCATCCAGTATCATGCATCGAACCTGGACTGGCATCTCGTTTCATACATGATATTTTACATGTTTCAATGCCAGTCTCCCAAATCTTCCCACCCTCTCCCTCTCCCATAGAGTCCATAAGACTGTACTATACATATCAGTGTCTCTTTTGCTGTCTCGTACACAGGGTTATTGTTACCATCATTCTAAATTCCATATATATGCGTTATTATACTGTATTGGTGTTTTTCCTTCTGGCTTACTTCACTCTGTATAATAGGCTCCAGTTTCATCCACCTCATTAGAACTGATTCAAATGAATTCTTTTTAATGGCTGAGTAATACTCCATTGTGTATATGTACCACAGCTTTCTTATCCATTCATCTGCTGATGGACATCTAGGTTGCTTCCATGTCCTGGCTATTATAAACAGTGCTGTGGTGAACATTGGGGTACACGTGTCTCTTTCCCTTCTGGTTTCTTCAGTGTGTTTGCCCAGCAGTGGGATTGCTGGATCACTGGTTTAGTATCCTTACTGCCCAAGGGACACTCAGGAGTCTTCTCCAGCACCACAGTTAGAAAGCATCAATTCTTCAGCACTCAGCCTTTTATATGGTCGAACTCTCACATCTGTACATGAGTACTGGCAAAACCATAGCTTTGGCTATATGGACCTTTGTCAGTATAGTGATGTCTATGCTTTTTAATATGCTACCTAGGTTTGTCATAGCTTTTCTTCCAAGGAGCATGAGTCTTTTCATTTCATGGTAGCAGTCACTGTTCACAGTGGTTTTGGAGCTCACAAAAACAAAATCTACCACTGTTTTACTTTTTCCACATCTGATGGGACCAGATGCCATGATCTTAGTTTTTTGAATGTTGAGTTTTAAGCCAGCTCTTCCTCTGCTCTTTCACCATCATCAAGAGTTCTTTAGTTCCTATTCACTTTCTGCCATCAGAGTGGTATCATCTGCATATCTGAGAATGTTGATATTTCTTCCAGAAATCTTGATTCCAGCTCATGATTGATCCAGCCAGGCATTTCACATGATGTACTCTGCATATAAGTTAAATAAAGGAAGGATTTACTATTGGATTTTGTTAGTTGTTTATGATAATTTTTTGGTCTCTTGTATATTTTCTTTTTTATCTGTCTTCCTTTGTATTTTGTTAATGTTTTGTATTGATATGCTTTGATTCCTTTCTTCTTTTATTTTTCTTTTGTGATAACCTTGAAGCTTACATAAAATATCTCTTAGTTATAATTGTTTATTTAAGCTGATAACAACTTAATCTCAGTCACCTACACAAACTGTGTATACATTAGACAAAGGCACCAGTCCCATTTTTATAAACTGGCCTTGTATAGCTAAACACCCCCACCAATCAGCCTGACTCAAGATTCTGGGGATCTCTACCAACTTTTTCTTCCCCAAGAATAAGCAGGAAGTTGTGGTTTCTTCCACTCATTCTGTATTGATTTTAGGTGGAAAGGAGCTATGCCATGTAGTCTAAACCACCATCTGTGCTCTTCCCCAGATGACTAAACTATGCTATACCCATCAAAGCTCCTAGACTGGCAGGTTAGATACCAGTTCTTTGGACAGCCCCAGAGAAATTAGGGTGCCTTATGCCTGGATCAAGTTTTTTCCACTGGGGGAAGCTAAGAGCTGAGAATTTTCATACACATGCTCATAGGGGGCTGGGGCAGAATCTATGGCATCTACCAACCCAAGTCACTATTTCTTTTCTTCTTTAGGTTCCTAGACTATGCTGGACCCATTAGAGCTTCAAGGGTGGCAAAATTTCTTCAAGGATCTCTGGAGAATTTGGAGTTCTAGATACATGGATCAACTCTTTCCCTCCATAGAGGTAAGCTGAGAATTTGGACTTTTTATTTTCTTTACTGTGCTAAGAAGGGTGAGGATCTATGGTATTTAACAGTCCAAGCATTTCCCTCCCTGGGAGAAGACTGTGGCTAGGCTGTACTGGGTTCAACAAAGCTCCAGGATTGGCAAGACAGAAGCCAGTCCTCTAAGGTACCTGTCAGAAAAGTCGAGACACTGGATATGTATACCCAACCCTTGCCTCCCCTCAGTGAGGGGAGCTAGGAAGTATTTTGCTGATCATATGGTGCTGTGTCTTGGGCAGGGACTCTGGTGAGAGGTTTCTCCAGATCTCCCTACTGGCTTTGATGATGAGTCTGGTTTCATATTCTTCTGGAGTGCAAGAGCCTTTCAGTTAGTTTCTGGAGTTTTCACAAACAGGATGTATCTATGAATTTTTGCTGAATTGGTATGTTTGTAGGTGAGAATAGGTGCAGGGCTTCCCAGTCTGCTATCTTGCTGATGTTACTACCATTAAGATTTTTCTCAAAGTTTCATTTCATACATATTGAGGCCATACTGACACGCTGCACAAATCCAGCCCAATTGGCTGCTAGGTCCTGCTTTGTGCAGAGACCACAGGTCTGCTGGTGGTTGGGCCAATGTTCTATGGTGTCTTTCCATGCAGCCTGGGGGTCCTTGAGATAGTTCCACCCTTTGGTGGCCTGTACTGGATCCTGGGGTGACTGGATACATTGTGTGGGATTCCCGGTGTTCATTGTAGGCAGGGTTGAATCTCCAGGTGGCTACCTACAGGGTTTGGAGATTCCTAGGGCCACTACTTTCCATAAGCTGAGTAACCATAAGGGTGTCTGCTCAGCCTGGGGTGTCTAGTTCTGGTGCCAACTTGTTGGTAGGAAGATAAGCCCCAGGCAGTAATAACCTATATGGATTCCAAAATTTTGCTTGCCAGCACCAGTGTCCTCATGGTGAAATGAACTCCCAGAAATGGCTGCTGCCAGAGTCTTGTTTCCAAGGCAATTCCAGATTGTTTCCTGCCTTTCCTGGAGGCTTTCCAAAATCAGCAAGTGTCCCAGTTCAGTTGCCCAGTCATGTCCAACTCTTTGTGACCCCATGGACTGCAGCATGCCAGGTTTCCCTGTCCGTCAGCAACTCCTGGAGCTTGCTAACTCATGTCCATCAAGTCGGTGATGGCATCCAACCACTGTCGCCCCCTTCTCCTCCTGGCTTCAGTCTTTCCCAGAAACAGGTCTTTTCTAATGAGTCAGTTCTTTGTATCAGGTGTCTGTGGATCTCTGTGGGTCTTGGAGCATGTGAGGTTTTCTTTAAGTCCTTTAGGAGTGGAGTCTCTGTTTCTTTCAGTCTTCTGGATCTTCCTTATATAAGACCTACTGATCTTCATAGCCAGAAACTCTGGGAACTTTCCTTCTCTGTGAAGGACCTCTAGGCTGGGAAGCCTAATATGGGGTTCAGAACTCTCACTCCTTGGGGAGCATTTTTGCAATTGTGATCATCTTTCCATTTGTGGATCCCCTAATCAGGGGGTATGGATCTTGACTATACTGCACCTCTTCTCCTCTTATCCATAATATTGTGTTCCCTTCTTTGTATATTTAGTTGTGAAAACACTTTTCTGCTAGTCTTTGGGTTATTCTCATTGATAGTTGTTCTGTAAATATTTGTAATTTTAGCGTGTACATGGGAGGAGGTAAGCTCAGGATCTTCCTACATTGCCATCTTGGTCATACCATGCAACTTTATTTTCTTTATATACATTTCATTTGGCATTATAGTATTATTGGCCTCTTAGAATATAGGTCAAACGACAAGTGTGAAAAGTGTTGCTATCTCTATTTCCTTATATTGATGAAATACTTGAAACACATATTCTTTAAGTAAATTACAGATTTCATAAGATGATTTCTCTGGGTCTGAACTTTTTAGTTTTTCTGGCAAGGAAAATTTTCATCAAAAATGGTATTGTTTAACTAGTTATAGATTTATTCAGAATTTTCATTTTCTCTTGAGTCAGTTCAGCAATTGTGTCTAGAAATTTGCCCATTTCATCAGCATTTCCTAATTGGTTGGCATGAATTTGTAGGAATATTCTCCAATAATTCTTTTAACTGCTGTAGCTCAGGAATAATGCCTTCCTCTTTCATTACTGAGTTTGGTAATTTGTGGTTTCTCTCTTTTACAAATTGATCAGTCTAGCTACCGTTTGTCAATTTTTGTTTATCTTTTAAGAATCAACTTTTGGATTGACTTTTTTTCCTTGTTTTTGTTTCAATAATTTCTGTTTTAATCTTTATTATTTCCTTCTGCTTACTTTTAGTTTACTTCTGTTATGTTAATTTCTTAAGATGTAATCTTAAGTTTTTGTTTAAAGATTTTTCATCTTTGTTATTATAAGCACTAGAAGACATAGATTTTTCTTTTAAGAACTGCTCTAGCTACATCCAAAATTTTAATATTTGTGTTCAATTCAAAATATTTTCTGAGTTTCAATGGGATTTCATTTTTTATTAATGGATTATTTTTAACTGAAATATTTATATAAATTTTATTTAAAAAGTTAAAAGGAAACACAATCTCTATTCAGATAATTCAGTTTATTTTCTGAGCAACTCGTCCATTAAAAACTAAAAAAGCAATTACTGTGATTTTGGTTGTGATGCCCAGTCTAGAAATCAAAAGGCATCCCGGTGGCTATGTTCAATTGGAAGTGTTTTGTTTAAATTGCACTGTGTTTAATATTTTCAATGTCAAAATTTTTAGAAGGCTATTTTCTACAGACTATCTTGTTTTCCACATTGTGTATTATTACATCAAGTTGGCTTTAACTATCACTGTTGCTTAAATTGCCTCTATGTTAATAACAATCTGAGACTCCTGACATTGTACTACAGCAAGAAAAAGTAGAATGCCTCTTTAATGATTACTAAGCCTATTTCTCTTGAGAGAATTTTTGATTCTCTATAACTACATACTGCTACATTAACAGAATAGTAACCATAACCCTTTACACTACAACCTGAGTGAATACAGCTGTTTAGCCTATCTTAAAAATCCAAGGGAATATAGCTATTAATTTATAAGAGGAGCTGATAGGAGATTTCTCATGGCTATGATAAGTCTTAGCAGAGCCTTCTTTTCTGTTTCAGTATCTCTATTCAGTTGCTTAAAATAAAAGTTCTCAGTTCTTCCAAAGAAAATTTTCACTTGTGATCTTCTATAGAAGATGTATTAGAGAAGCAGCCAGTACTGGGAAGCCTACTTTAGCCTCTTCCTCCAATCAAATTGATTTACAATGATGAGAAAGAAAATATGCATTATCAGTATTGAAATTCTGCAATATTTTAAAATTTGAAATTATAAAACAGCAAAGAGAAGAAAACTCTATTACCAATAAACAAATAATATTAACACTTGGTTGTTGAGGTAAAATATTCACACAATAAAATTCGTTTGTTTCAGATCCTTTTTTACTATGAAGTTTGACAATTTGTAAGTCATGGAAATACCACTGCTCAAGATATAAAGTATTTTAATCACTCCAAAGTTTCCTGACATCCATTCATGGTCACTTTTATCCCCCTCCCAGAGGCGCTGCCAACCACTGATCTGATTGTCACTATAGATTTGTTTTTTCCAGAATGCCAGATAAACAGAACCATAAAGTGTGCTGCCTTTTAGGGCTGACTTATTTATTGTGCATAATGTTTTTGAAAGGAATCCATGTTTCTGTGAGAATCAGTAGCTTGGATTTGTTGTAGCTGAATAAAAATTTGTAGTATGGATGTACTACAGTTTATTTATCTGTTTACTAGTCAAAGAACATTGCTTTATTTCCCATTTTTTTGCAATCAGGATCAAAGTCTCAAAGAATATCCATATGTAAATTTTTTTTTAATGTTTTTAAATTTTTATTCCTTTATTTCTCACGTGTTCCCCATCCTGAACCCTCCTCCCTCCTCCCTCCCCATACCATCCCTCTGGGTCATCCCAGTGCACCAGCCCCAAGCATCCAGCATCGTGCATTGAACCTGGACTGGCAACTCGTTTCATACATGACATTTCACATGTTTCAATGCCATTCTCCCAAATCTTCCCACCCTCTCCCTCTCCCACAGAGTCCATAAGCCTGTTCTATACATCAGTGTCTCTTTTGCTGTCTCGTATACAGGGTTATCGTTACCATCTTTCTAAATTCCATATATATGCGTTAGTATACTGTATTGGTGTTTTTCCTTCTGGCTTACTTCACTCTGTATAATAGGCTCCAGTTTCATCCACCTCATTAGAACTGATTCAAATGTATTCTTTTTAATGGCTGAGTAATACTCCATTGTGTATATGTACCACTGCTTTCTTATCCATTCATCTGCTGATGGACATCTAGGTTGCTTCCATGTCCTGGCTATTATAAACAGTGCTGCAATGAACATTGGGGTACACGTGTCTCTTTCCCTTCTGGTTTCCTCAGTGTGTATGCCCAGCAGTGGGATTGCTGGATCATAAGGCAGTTCTATTTCCAGTTTTTTAAGGAATTTCCACACTGTTCTCCATAGTGGCTGTACTAGTTTGCATTCCCACCAACAGTGTAAGAGGGTTCCCTTTTCTCCACACCCTCTCCAGCATTTATTATTTGTAGAGTTTTGGATCGCAGCCATTCTGACTGGTGTGAAATGGTATCTCATAGTGGTTTTGATTTGCATTTCTCTGATAATGAGTGATGTTGAGCATCTTTTCATGTGTTTGTTAGCCATCTGTATGTCTTCTTTGGAGAAATGTCTATTTAGATCTTTGGCCCATTTTTTGATTGGGTCATTTATTTTTCTGGAGTTGAGCTGTAGGAGTTGCTTGTATATTTTGAGATTAGTTGTTTGTCGGTTGCTTCATTTGCTATTATTTTCTCCCATTCTGAAGGCTGTCTTTTCACCTTGCTGATAGTTTCCTTTGATGTGCAGAAGCTTTTAAGTTTAATTAGATCCCATTTGTTTATTTTTGCTTTTATTTCCAATATTCTGGGAGGTGGGTCATAGAGGATCCTGCTGTGATGTATGTCAGAGAGTGTTTTGCCTATGTTCTCCTCTAGGAGTTTTATAGTTTCTGGTCTTACGTTTAGATCTTTAATCCATTTTGAGTTTATTTTTGTATATGGTGTTAGAAAGTGGTCTAGTTTCATTCTTTTACAAGTGGTTGACCAGATTTCCCAGCACCACTTGTTAAAGAGATTGTCTTTAATCCATTGTATATTCTTGCCTCCTTTGTCAAAGATAAGGTGTCCATATGTGCGTGGATTTATCTCTGGGCTTTCTATTTTGTTCCATTGATCTATATTTCTGTCTTTGTGCCAGTACCATACTGTCTTGATAACTGTGGCTTTATAGTAGAGCCTGAAGTCAGGTAGGTTGATTCCTCCAGTTCCATTCTTCTTTCTCAAGATCACTTTGGCTATTCGAGGTTTTTTGTATTTCCATACAAATTGTGAAATTATTTGTTCTAGCTCTGTGAAGAATACTGTTGGTAGCTTGATAGGGATTGCGTTCAATCTATAAATTGCTTTGGGTAGTATACTCATTTTCACTATATTGATTCTTCCAATCCATGAACATGGTTTATTTCTCCATCTATTAGTGTCCTCTTTGATTTCTTTCACCAGTGTTTTATAGTTTTCTATATATAGGTCTTTAGTTTCTTTAGGTAGATATATTCCTAAGTATTTTATTCTTTTCGTTGCAATGGTGAATGGAATTGTTTCCTTAATTTCTCTTTCTGTTTTCTCATTATTAGTGTATAGGAATGCAAGGGATTTCTGTGTGTTGATTTTATATCCTGCAACTTTACTATAATCATTGATTAGTTCTAGTAATTTTCTGGTGGAGTATTTAGGGTTTTCTATGTAGAGGATCATGTCATCTGCAAATAGTGAGAGTTTGACTTCTTCTTTTCCAATTTGGATTCCTTTTATTTCTTTTTCTGCTCTGATTGCTGTGGCCAAAACTTCCAAAACTATGTTGAATAGTAATGGTGACAGTGGGCACCCTTGTCTTGTTCCTGACTTTAGAGGAAATGCTTTCAATTTTTCACCATTGAGGATAATGTTTGCTGTGGGTTTGTCATATATAGCTTTTATTATGTTGAGGTATGTAAATTTTTGTGTGGATATTTGTTTCTGTTTCAAAGTGACTATAACATTGACTAGGTCTGATAGACAGAGTGCCTGATGAACTATGGACGGAGGTTCGTGATATGGTACAGGAGACAGGGATCAAGAGCATCCCCAAGAAAAAGAAATGTAAAAAAGCAAAATGGCTGTCTGGGGAGGCCTTACAAATAGCTGTGAAAAGAAGAGAAGCGAAAAGCAAAGGAGAAAAGGAAAGATATAAGCATCTGAATGCAGCATTCCAAAGAATAGCAAGGAGAGATAAGAAAGCCTTCCTCAGCGATCAGTGCAAAGAAATAGAGGAAAACAATAGAATAGGAAAGACTAGAGATATCTTCAAGAAAATTAGAGATACCAAGGAAACATTTCATGCAAAGATGGGCTTAATAAAGGACAGAAATGGTATGGACCTAACAGAAGCAGATGATATTAAGAACAGGTGGCAAGAATACACAGCAGACTATACAAAAAAGATCTTCACAAACCAGATAATCACAATGGTGTGATCACCCACCTGGAACCAGGCATCCGGGAATGTAAAGTCAAGTGGGCCTTAGAAAGCATCACTACAAACAAAGCTGACAGAGGTGATGAAATTAGAGTTAAGCTATTTTAAATCCTAAAAGATGATGCTGTGAAAGTGCTCCACTCAATATGTCAGCAAATTTGGAATACTCAGCAGTGGCCACAGGACTGGAAAAGGTCAGTTTTCATTCCAGTCCCAAAGAAAGGCAATACCAAAGAATGCTCATACTATGCTCACAATTGCACTCATCTCACACGCTAGTAAAGTAATGCTCAAAATTCTCCAAGCCAGGCTTCAGCAATACGTGAACCGTGAACTTCCAGATGTTCAAGCTGGTTTTAGAAAAGGCAGAGGAACCAGACATCAAATTGCCAACATCCGCTGGATCATGGAAAAAGCAAGAGAGTTCCAGAAAAACATCTGTTTCTGCTTTATTGACTATGCCAAAGCCTTTGACTGTGTGGATCACAATAAACTGTGGAAAATTCTGAAAGAGATGGGAATACCATACCACCTGACCTGCCTCTTGAGAAACCTATATGCAGGTCAGGAAGCAACAGTTAGAACTGGACATGAAACAACAGACTGGTTCCAAATAGGAAAAGGAGTACGTCAAGGCTGTATATTGTCATCCTGTTTATCTAACTTATAGAGTACATCATGAGAAAGGCTGGAATCCAGATTTCTGGGAGAAATATCAATAACCTCAGATATACAGGTGACACCACCCTTATTGCAGAAAGTGAAGAAGAACTAAAGAGCCTCTTGATGAAAGTGAAAGAGGAGAGTAAAAAAGTTGGCTTCAAGCTCAACATTCAGAAAACTAAGATCATGGCATCTGGTCCCATCACTTCATGGCAAATAGATGGGGAAACAGTGGAAACAATGGCTGACTTTATTTTGGGGGCTCCAAAATCACTGCAGATGGTGATTGCAGCCATGAAATTAAAAGACACTTACTCCTCGGAAGGAAAATTCTCACCAACCTAGACAGCATATTAAAAAGCAGAGACATTACTTTGTCATCAAAGGTCCGTCTAGTCAAGGCTATGGTTTTTCCAGTAGTAATGTATGAATGTGAGAGTTAGACTATAAAGAAAGCTGAGTGCCGAAGAATTGATGCTTTTGAACTGTGATGTTGGAGAAGACTCTTGAGAGTCCCTTGAACTGCAAGACGATCCAACCAGTCCATCCTAGAGGAAATCAGTCCTGATTGTTCATTGGAAAGACTGATATTGAAGCTGAAACTCCAATATTTTGGCCACCTGATGCAAAGAGCTGACTCATTTGAAAAGACACTGATGTTGGGAAAGATTGAAGGCAGGAGGAGAAGGGGACAACAGAGGATGAGATAGTTAGATGGCATCACCTACTCAATGGAAATGAGTTTGAGTAAACTCCAGGAGTTGGTGATGGAAAGGCCTGTCGTGCTGCAGTTCATGGGGTCGCAGAGTCGCACACGACTGAGTGACTGAATTATTACTGGGTGACTGATAGCATTTTGCATTCCCATCAGCAAGATATGAGCTGTCTAGTTGCTCTGCATCCTTGCCATCATTTTGTATAGAAAGATTCTGTTTTCTTTTAATTTGGGCCCTTCTCATAGATAAATTGTAGTATTTTATTGTATTTCAACTTTATTTCTTTAATGATTATTACAACAGCATGCTTTCATAAGATCTTTTCTATTTTGCATGTATCTTCTTTGATAAAGGTTCTTTCAAAATCTTATGCCTATGTTTTATTCATTTTTTGTTTTTTTATATTGATATTTGAGAGTTCTTTGTATATTCTTGTTTTGCAATATTTGTTCTGTGACTTGTCTTTTTATTTTTTAAACAATGTCTTTCTAAGAACAGTGGCTTTAATTTTGTTGAGGTTTAATTTAACTATCTTTTATATTTACTTTTATATTTGTGCTTTTTAATCAACCCTATGTCATAAAAATTCTCTCCTGTTTTTTTTTTTCTTTTCATGAGTTTTGTAGTTTTAAGTTTTACAAAAGTCTGGGATACACTTTGTTGTGAAGTGGATCCACTTTGGTGTGAAGTTAAGGTTTTTTTATTTTAGTAATTTATTTTTGGTATGAAGATGTCCAATTGATCCAACATGTTATAATATAAGTAAAGGTACATGTGGTTTTACAGAATGAAGATCACATTGCATTTTTTGGATTTAAGCCAATATTTCTGTTATTATATCTCTCTACTTATTAAATTCTATTTGAAAACATGATTTTTTAATGTTAAATATATGTCCATGTAAGAGTTGTGTTACAGAAGAAGTATCAGACTGAGATATTAAGGAGGTAGACTAATTTTTATTTTTTTTAATTTTTTTATTTTTTTATTCTTCCAATTTTATTTTATTTTTAAACTTTACATAATTGTATTAGTTTTGCCAAATATCAAAATGAATCCGCCACAGGTATACACGTGTTCCCCATCCCGAACCCCCTCCTCCTCCCTCCCACACCATCCCTCCGGGCCGTCCCAGTGCACCAGCCCCAAGCATCCAGCATCATGCATCGAACCTGGACTGGCAACTCGCTTCCCACATGATACTTTACATGTTTCACTGCCATTCTCCCGAATCTTCCCACCCTCTCCCTCCCCCACAGAGTCCATAAGACTGTTCTATACATCAGTGTCTCTTTTGCTGTCTCGTACACAGGGTTATTGTTACCATCTTTCTAAATTCCATATATGTGCGTTAGTATACTGTATTTATGTTTTTCCTTCTGGCTTACTTCACTCTGTATAATAGGCTCCAGTTTCATCCACCTCATTAGAACTGATTCAAATGTATTCTTTTTAATGGCTGAGTAATACTCCATTGTGTATATGTACCACAGCTTTCTTATCCATTCATCTGCTGATGGACATCTAGGTTGCTTCCATGTCTTGGCTATTATAAACAGTGCTGCGATGAACATTGGGGTACACGTGTCTCTTTCCCTTCTGGTTTCCTCAGTGTGTATGCCCAGCAGTGGGGTTGCTGGATCATAAGGCAGTTCTATTTCCAGTTTTTTAAGGAATCTCCACACTGTTCTCCATAGTGGCTGTACTAGTTTGCAATCCCACCAACAGTGTAAGAGGGTTCCCTTTTCTCCACACCCTCTCCAGCATTTTTTAATTTAAAAATACTGTTCTCATCTTCAGTAGGACAAAATAAGAGTTAAATGGTTCTGAAAGCATTTAGTAATAAAGTTTAGTATAAGTGAAGTACACATGCATAATAAATCAATTTACAATTGTAGATTGTTACAGGCAAGTCTGATTGAATTATCTAGATCCACACCTGAAAAAATAACCATATTTGTGGGCTTGTCATAGGATGTCTAGAGTCTTAGTTGTTTAAAAACAAAACAAAAAAAACCTACCTCATTAGCAACAGCTTGCAACACTGAGAATCAGAGCAAGCAATGCATTTTCAGCCTGTCTTCAGTAATAAGAGTACAAGTCACATTATGTGAACTATTTGTCAACTTCTAGGAACATTCCTGCCATCTAGAAAGAGGCTGTAGCTGTCCAACAGTCACTCTGCCCACAGAAGAAAAAAGATGTTATAGTAGAGGCCATACTGCAAAGGAAACTTTTCATGTTCACCAGAACATCAGTAAGCAACTCAACATTTTTTGATTTCCTTGTTCAGAATTGTCACTTTCTCCCTCTCTGTGTGTACTTCTGCTGCAAGTGGCATTTTCACTAACAAAAGAATCAAGCAGTAACACCAATGTGGAGTGACTCCCTGTCCTAAAAGTGCATCTCCAGTACACTTTGATCACAGGCTTTCTACATTAGCATTCTGTGCAGAAGTAAAAGAAAAGCTATTCATACCGCCAAAGAGAAAACTTCCCCCATATTTTAATGAATTACCATGTTTATTCAACAGTTGTCAAGTGTTTCAAATTGTTCTAATCATAGAATAGTATAATGTATATTTTATGAGTGCTGGTTAAACCTAAAAACAGAAATAAATGTGTCCTTACATAATACACAACTATGTATTTTGGAAATCTGAGCACATCTGTAAATTACAGTTAAAATGAACTCAGTGAAACCTGATTTAGAGTCACTTGCTTTGATTCTCCAAACATCTTAGAAATTCTTCCCTAAAGTTCCACATTAGTTAAGATGTTGAATGCAGCTTTAGAATGAATGGTAAAGACACTTACAAAGAAAACTAAGTTCACCGTAGGGCAAAAGAGAACTATATTCATTCAATTACCGTTTTCTTTCTTTTAACTCAAAAAAGCTTGGGTAATTACCAAGGCTGATGTAGGCACAACTATGTTTTGGGAATCATTGAGAGCCCAGAGGGCAATAAAGCCAGCAAAGAATGGCATTTGAAATGTGGCTGATTATCTCTTAAATCAATTTGTGGAAACTTGCAAACCAGGGTCTCACTATAGGGAACCAAGGGCATCCATGCAGTATACTTAGAATTGCATCTCCTCCTGAAAATTCAGTTTGATAATTGTGTTAGACATGCTTAGAAATGTATTCATGAATTGGGGATTGTTCAAGATTTAGTTATTTGAGTTTTCTTCATCTATAAACTTCACTTTAAAAAAAAATAAATAAAGTAATGCAGATTGGTACTTCTAGATTTCACCTGGGAAAGTAGAGAGCTGGGAAAAGTATCTCTCCCAAATATGCAAAAGAAATAAGCTAGACAAACTGTAAGTTTACTGTATTTCTTGAGCCTAAAATGGGATACCGCTATAACAGAGTAGTCTTACAGATCACTAACATAATTACACTAAAAGGGGTAGGGAAGAACAGAATTCATGTAATTAACTTTGGAGAACATTATGTAGACTGTACACTACATTGCAAGGCTAAAGACAATAAGAACATATAAAAATAATGTACTCTAGTTAGTAAATAGGTTTCTCTCTTTGAGGAGAATCAAGATATTTGTATAGTATCAAAGTGTTTTCCTCAAGATATTTATTCAATATAAAGAGGAATTTTACAGTAGAAAAGCATGCCACCAATTCAAATATTTTTTATTACTTCATTCTTTATAATATTTGCAGAGTGCAACATCATATGAAAATGCATTAATTTATTTAAAAACACTGTATTAAAATGTACTTATTTTCAGTTTATATGTTTACAGAGTACAGTGATATCAGGGCTTCCCTGGGGGCTCAGATGGTGAAAGTATCTGCCTGCAATGTGGGAAACCTAGGTTCGATCCCTGTGTTGGGACAATCTCCTAGAGAAGGGAATGGCAACTCTCTCCAGTGTTCTTTCTTAGAGAATTCCACGGACAGAGGAGCCAGGCAAGCTACAGTTCATGGGTTTGCAAAGACGTGGACATGACTGAGTGACTAACACACACACACACACACACACACAGAGTGATATCAATCTGTTGCTGCTGCTGCTGCTAAGTCACTTCAGTTGTGTCCGACTCTGTGCAACTCTGTAAACAGCAGCCCACCAGGCTCTGCCATCCCTGGGATTCTCCAGGCAAGAACACTGGAGTGGGCTGCCATTTCCTTCTCCAATGCATGAAAGTAAAAAATGAAAGTGAAGTCGCTCGGTCGTGTCCAACTCTTTGCGACCCCATGGACTGCAGCCTACCAGGCTCCTCTGTCCATGGGATTTTCCAGGCAAGAGTACTGAAGTGGGTTGCCATTGCCTTCTCTGGATATCAATCTACTTATACATCTTTAACAATCTTTGGGTGAGTTTATTACACATACTCAAAAATAGAGCTGATACGGATCGAAAGGTATGCTCATTAAAATGTGTATGTTCTCATATGCATTTTTGTACCATTTTGGATTCTCTATCTTCTATATATATACAGATAAATGATAGCTAAATAAGAAGATAGATATCAAAGAGCCTTTCAAAATGATTTTACATATCATAGTCTCAGAGTGCATGAGAATTTTGTATATTAATATTTCTTACATTTTATTGGTCGCATTGGTGAAAAGTGCTATCAGAAATGTTCACATGTGCACTTCTTTGATTATATGTCAATTGACTCATTTTGCTCATCTGCTTTGATCTTTTTTGTATCTGAGTCTTGGTCATTCAAAAAAGATTATATATTAAGAAAATTTAGTCTTTTGTCACATATTTATGGAGAAGGCAATGGCACCCCACTCCAGTACTCTTGCCTGGAAAATCCCATGGATGGCGGAGCCTGGTGGGCTGCAGTCCATGGGGTCGAGAAGAGTCGGACACAACTGAGCAACTTCACTTTCACTTTCCTGCATTGGAGAAGGAAACGGCAACTCACTCCAGTGTTCTTCCCTGGAGAATCCCAGGGACTGAGGAGCCTAGTGGGCTGCCGTCTATGGGGTCGCACAGAGTCAGACATGACTGAATTGACATAGCAGCAGCAGCACATATTTATAATTTACATATATATCTCAGATGCATACTCATGTGCATATGTATAGTTTTTATCATATTTTTAAAGTCACATTTTAGCCTTATTAATGAAACTGAAATTTTGTTGTGTACAAATTTAACATTTTTCTACAGTTAAACTTATCAATTGCTTTCCATTTCGGTTCTAAGATTTATGTCTTTCTTAGAAAGACCTTATCTAATTTAAGATCATAAAATTATTCACCTATGGTTGTTCTCACAATCTTGTAGTTTTTATTTTTAAATTAAAATCTACTGTCTCCTTAAAATCTATTTGAGTATGAGGAGTAAAATATGGATTCAGATTTAATCATCTGTTTTTCAAACTATTAATATTAAAAGTATCCAAATGTTACTTTGTGAAGTGAAAAATCCTTATATGAATACTATATCACATATTAATTTCCCAAACATATTTTGTGCTATTTCTGGAGTTTATATTCAGTTCTATTTATCTATCCATGTGCCAGTACCAAACTTTTATAAAACCTGTACTATTGAATATAATATCTTTATTACTACTCCTTTTATACTTCTGATTATGATATTCTCTGGTCATTTGTTCATCTTTACTTTTTCAGGTTAATTATTAAAACCATCTTGTTAAGGTCCCACTGATTCTTGTAAGAATTTTCATTTCTATTAATTTGACTATAGCTAGAACTTTGCTTTCAGAAAAGGCAATGGCACCCCACTCCAGTACTCTTGCCTGGAAAATCCCATGGATGGAGGAGGCTGGTAGGCTGCAGTCCATGGGGTCGCGAAGAGTCGGACACAACTGAGCGACTTCACTTTTACTTTTCACTTTCATGCATTGGAGAAGGAAATGGCAACCCACTCCAGTGTTCTTGCCTGGAGAATCCCAGGGACAGGGGAGCCTGGTGGGCTGCCGTCTATGCGGTCGCACAGAGTCCAACATGACTGAAGCGGCTTTGCAGCAGCAGCAGCAGCAGCAGAACTTTGCTTTAGTTTGCTTTTTAATTTTGAAGAGACAGTCTGTCTTCATTCATTTTAATTAACTATTAACTAAATGTATCTTTATAGTAAAATTCTAAAGAATAAGTAATTATTCAGAATTAAGCATATTTTTTTTTCTTCATGTCCTCCACCAATTTTACTTTTCTCTCCAAGGATATTAACAGCAGCAGTTTGCTATCCAAGTTTTCATTCTTCTATATTTTTCTTGTTTGAACTTTGTCAAATTTTGTTAATGTGTTATACTAAATTTGAAATAAATTACTATAGAAGATTTACTTTTTTTCTATATTCTCAAATAATTATTATTTAATCTGTTCATCCAATAAATAGTTGAATGCCTAATACATGCTAAATAACTTTAGCATGTAGTAGGAAAATACAGTGGTGAATGAAGCAATATATTTTAGGATTTTGTATATCATATATTCACAAATGATAAACAAGTAAATCATATAAGTAAATTATCATAATTCCTTGTGAAAAAACTAAAAGATAAAGGGATTGGTAGTATGCACATAAGCTGTTCTATTTTTTTTAATTTAAATTTATTTATTTTAATTGGAGGCTAATTACTTTACAATATTGTATTGGTTTTGCCATACATCAATAAGAATCTGCCACGGGTGTACAAAAACAGAGTAGTCAAACTGGGGTGGTAGGCAATATGACCTACCAAGGATGTGCACACACTAATCCCTGAAACCTATGCATATTGTATATTACATGGCAAAAGGATCTTTGCAGATATATTTAAGGTTATAGACTTTACAATGGAAAGATTATTCTCAGTTATCTGGGTCTGAATTTGATCATATGAGCTCCTGAAGATGAGAATTTCTCCCACTCGAAGTAGAGGCTATGTGGCAGAAGAAATAGAGGGATTAGTATTGTGAGGAGGGAAACATAACTCTTGTTGATTTGAAGATGGAAAAGCTAAAGAGGAATGCAGGTGATCTTCTCTATTTAAAGAGACGAGAAAGCTGTTGGCTGACAACCAGCAAGAAAACACAAATCTCAGTCCCACAGTTACAGGAACTAAATTCTACCAACCTGAGCAGCCATGAAATTAAAAGATGCTTACTCCTAGGGAGAAGAGTTATGACCAACCTAGACAGCATATTAAGAAAGCAGAGACGTTACTTTGCTAACAAAGGTCCATCTAGTCAAGGCTATGGTTTTTCCAGTAGTCATGTATGGATGTGAGAGTTGGACTATAAAAAAAGCTGAGCACCGAAGAATTGATGCTTTTGAACTGTGGTGTTGGAGAAGACTCTTGAGAGTCCCTTGGTCTTCAGGGAGACCCAGCCAGTCCATGTTAAAGGGAAGCTGCTGAGCTGCTGCTGCTAAGTTGCTTCAGTCATGTCCGATTCTGTGTGACCCTATGGACAGCAGCCTGCCAGGCTCCTCTGTCCACAGGATTCTCTAGGCAAGAATACTGGAGTGGGTTGCCATTTCCTTCTCCATAAAGGAAAGCAGTCCTGAATATTCATTGGAAGGACTGAACCTGAAGCTGAAATTCCAATACTTTGGCCACCTGATATGAAAAACTGACTCATTTGAAAAGACCCTGGTGCTGGGAAAGATTGAAGGCAGGAGGAGAAGGGGGCAACAGAGGATGAGATGGTTGGATGGCAATCACTGACTCAATGGACATGAGTTTGAGTAAACCCTGGGAGTTGGTGATGGACAGGGAGGCCTGGCGTGCTGCAGTCCATGGGGTTGCAAACAGTTGGACATGAATGAGTGACTGAACTGAACTGAATCATGTTGGAAGCATATTATCCCCAGAGACTGACGGTAATTATCCATACTAGCTGACACCTTGAGTTGGGCCTGATGAAACCAGAGGAGAGAAAGCATGTCACAGGAAGGATTGTATAGTGGTGCACTAGAGTAATATGAACAAGAGGGAGAATGATGGGATATTAAAATCAGAGAAGGAATAGGAAATCTGATCCTTTGGGCCTTTTGGATGATTGGAGTATTTTTTATTCTGAGTGAGATATGAAAACTTTGGAAGGAGTCCAGACAGAAAAATAATATGTTCTGACTTTTTGAAGAACAACATTCTTGCTGTTTTGTTGAAAAAGACTGTAGATTAACAGGTGGATAAAAACAATTATCTATAAAAAATAAGAATAAGTGAAAACAGAGGTGGGAGAATCAATGAGGAGAGTACTAGATAATCTGGATAAGAAATGAAGGTGGTTTACACCGGGATGTTATGATGAGAATGATAAAAGGCCAGATTTCAGGGAAATTGGATATATTTTGAAGTAGAGCAAATAGGATTTACTGATGGAGTAGATGTGTGGTGTGAGAAAAAGGGAAGGATAAATGATGATGAAGCTTGTTAGCTTGAACAAATGGAGAATATAGTTTCCATTACTTGTGATGAGAACCTGCTCTGATGGAGAAGGCTAGACAAGGGTATAAGTGGAAGGACCACGCAGGGCCATCTCTGCCACACTTTGCTGATACATCAAGTAAAATGAGGACTGCATAGTCTTGTGATTATCTTTTCCTTGAAGTTTAAAGTCACAGAACCTGGCTTAAGTCTGTGGTTTAATCCTTAGAAACCTTCTCAA
This sequence comes from Bos mutus, assembly GCF_027580195.1. Taxonomy (NCBI): domain Eukaryota; kingdom Metazoa; phylum Chordata; class Mammalia; order Artiodactyla; family Bovidae; genus Bos; species Bos mutus. The sequence continues at coordinate 45,183,922 of NC_091626.1, read as the reverse complement.
TTTTTTTTATTCTCAAGTGTATATTCAGGTTTTATATGTTTTCTTGCTATCTTTCTGCTCATTTGTAGTTACAAGATAAATGATTTATTTTAACCTTGTGTTCAAATCTATTTGCATATTATTGTAGAAACTATTTTCATTCATGGGTGTGTGTGTGTAAAACATTTTCTCTTTCAGGTGATATCCCACATTTCATAAGGAATTTTTAAGGTTATATTTTCTCTCCACTTGTATATGAGTTAATATAATGATTTTTCTGTTTTATTATTTTTGTATCAGAGATCCTAATATATTAGAACTATTATGTTTACTTCCTTTATTTTCTAACTCACTAATTTGTATTCACATCTTTAGTAATTCCTTTTCTCTTTTTCTAAATTTTGAATTGATAAATCAATTCACTCCTTATTCTTTTCTGCTTATTAGTGGATTTGTATATTCAATAGAGAGTATTTTCACTGTAGTTATTTTCTGGGTATTCTACAAGTTTGATTTTGATTCTGATTTCTATATAAGAATTGGTTAAGAAAGGATATAAAAATAAACTGTATAAGGATATTTATATAAAATTAGAATTTATTAGAATGCAGGATCTTTAAACTTTACTCCATTTTTCTTAGAAAAAATAATTAATATCACATTTATATGAACCATTTACCTTTCCATCTATTTGTATAGCTAATATTAGTAATCATTTTATTCAGGTCTCTTGTCTTTATTTAAGTTGTCAATGGTATAAAAACTGAATTAATCACCATTGTGTTTCAATTTACCTCTTCAAGTATTTCCTATATGTATGGTTTATGTGAGAGCCAAGTTGCTATAGTCGTGTCCGACTCTTTGCGACCCTGTGGGTTGTAGCCTGTCAGGCTCCTCTGTCCATGCAGTTCTCCAGGCAAGAATACTGGGGTGGGTTATGAGCCTAATTTGGTCTTCAGTGCTCACTACAGTTCATTCAAACCAACCACAGGCTTTCTGTGCTCTGAGTTTTTATTTTTATTCATATGTTAGCTTTGTGAATTATAGTTTTTAAATTTTTTTAAGCCAGGTTCATGGGTGGTAGATTTACTGAGAACTTTGTATCACATTGCGTCTTAATGATAACCTCAGGTTGAAGAATAAATAATTTGAAATAATGTTCTTGTGACATATTTTTTAAAAAATATTATAAATATTCTTTTATTGTTTTCTGGTACCAAAATTTAGTATGAAATAATAGGGAACCAGCCTAATGTTTCCCCTATGGAGACAATCTACTAATTCTGTCTCTATTTCCTTTGAACTCTTTCTTTTAACTTGAATTCAATAAATTTATCACAATATGATTAAATTAACATATTCTTAGTCATTTGTTTTCTATAGTTTTTGAAGTTACTATTCAGTTTTCCATTGATTTTACTTATCATGTGGGACTATATTTCTTATTTTATTTTTCTATTCTGTTCAAGAGTATTAGTAATGCATATGCTGGACATTCTTTGTCTTCCATCTTTTTATCATATTCTATTCATTGTGTATCGTTCTTCCTTTTTACTTTAGATTTGGATTTGATAAATTTAATTCATAAAATCTTTTAAGTCATAGACATTGTTTTCAAAAATACCTGTATACACTGTATTTCACTTATTCAGATATGTTTAGTGAACACTATTATGTTGCCCTAATCTCCATTCATCAACTTCAGAAATATAGCACTCATTCCTCAGCTTTTGGGAACTGCTGTGTTTAAGAGAGGTTTCCAATGTCTATGAAACTATTCAATAACTGGAAACATCAAAGTATAAAAGGCTGATCCCTGTGCCAACTGGGACAACTGTGTAAGGCTATTCCAATTCCTGAGTCACCCTGAGATCAGTTCATACCTTTGCTGTGAGTGTGTAATGACCAAACTTCTCACTCTACCCAATATTGTGTCTTTCATTTCCCCAATGATGATGATTCCTAAAGCATTCCACAACAAATTTCAATCTTCCGTGTCTTATGTCTCAGGAACTTATTTGTCTTCAAATTTTATTCCAAGGAAATGACAGAAATCACTTGGTTAAAACTTGAGGTGGCAATCTTGAAATTCAAGATTGTTTTTTGTTCTTCTTTGATATGTTGAGTGAAATCTGGAGATAATATTTGATTGCCTCTTTCCTCCCATTTAGTTTTTTCATGTTTATAAAATTTTGTGATTTAGGATATTATTATTTTAAAATAAATATGACTAAACTGGGCTTTTCTTTCTTTAGCATTGTCTCTCTTGTTGATCTTCCCTCTACAATCATGCACACTAGAAGTTGTCAGCTATTCTATGGTTTTCCTACCCACCATCCACCTAATATTTTCAAGGAAAGGATTAAAACCTGGATGCTCAAGTTCAGTTCAGATCAGTAGCTCAGTCGTGTCCGACTCTTTGCGACCCTATCAATTGCAGCACGCCAGGCCTCCCTGTCCATCACCAACTCCTGGAGTTCACTCAGACTCAAGTCCATAGAGTCAGGGATGCCATCCAGCCATCTCATCCTCTGTCGACCCCTTCTTCTCCTGCCCCCAATCCCTCCCAGGATGAGAGTCTTTTCCAGTGACTCAGCTCTTCACTGAGGTGGCCAAAGTACTGGAGTTTCAGCTTCAGCATCATTCCTTCCAAAGAAATCCCAGGGCTGATCTCCATCAGAACGGACTGGTTGGATCTCCTTGCAGTCCAAGGGACTCTCAAGAGTCTTCTCCAACAACACAGTTCAAAAACATCAATTCTTCGGTGCTCAGCCTTCTTCACAGTCCAACTCTCACATCCATACATGACCACTGGAAAACCCATAGCTTTGACTAGATGGACCTGTGTTGGCAAAGTAATGTCTCTGCTTTTGAATATGCTATCTAGGTTGGTCATAACTTTCCTTCCAAGGAGTAAGAGTCTTTTAATTTCATGGCTGCAATCACCATCTGCAGTGATTTTGGAGCCCCCCAAAATAAAGTCTGACACTGTTTCCACTGTTTCCCCATCTATTTCCCACGAAGTGATGGGACCAGATGCCATGATCTTCGTTTTCTGAATGTTGAGCTTTAAGCCACTTTTTCACTCTCCATTTTCACTTTCATCAAGAGGCTTTTTAGTTCTTCTTCACTTTCTGCCATAAGGGTGGCGTCATCTGCATATCTGAGGTTATTGATATTTCTCCCAGAAATCTGGATTCCAGCTTGTGTTTCTTCCAGTCCAGCATTTCTCATGATGTACTCTGCATATAAGTTAAATAAGCAGGGTGACAATATACAACCTTGACGTACTCCTTTTCCTATTTGGAACCAGTCTGTTGTTCCACGTCCAGTTCTAACTGTCACTTCTGACCTGCATACAGATTTCTCAAGAGGCAGGTCAGGTGGTCTGGTATTCCCATCTCTTTCAGAATTTTCCACAGTTTATTGTGGTCCACGCAGTCAAAGGCTTTGGCATAGTCAATAAAGCAGAAATAGATGTTTTTCTGCAACTCTCTTGCTTTTTCCATGACCCAGCGGATGTTGGCAATTTGATGTCTGGTTCCTCTGCCTTTTCTAAAACCAGCTTGAACATCAGAAAGTTTATGGTTCACATATTGCTGAAGCCTGGCTTGGAGAATTTTGAGCATTACTTTACTAGTGTGTGAGATGAGTGCAATTGTGAGCATAGTATGAGCATTCTTTGGTATTGCCTTTCTTTGGGATTGAAATGAAAACTGACCTTTTCCAGTCCCGTGGCCACTGCTGAGTTTTCCAAATTTGCTGGCATAGTAGCACTTTCACAGCATCATCTTTCAGGATTTGAAATAGCTCAACTGGAATTCCATCACCTCCACTAGCTTTGTTTATAGTGATGCTTTGTAAGGCCCACTTGACTTCATATTCCAGGATGTCTGGCTCTAGATGAGTGATCACAGCATCGTGATTATCTGGGTCGTGAAGATCTCTTTTGTACAGTTCTTCTGTGTATTCTTGCCACCTCTTCTTAATATCTTCTGCTTCTGTTAGGTCCATACCATTTCTGTCCTTTATTGAGCCCATCTTTGCATGAAATATTCCCTTGGTATCTCTAATTTTCTTAAAGAGATCTCTAGTCTTTCCCATTCTGTTGTTTTCCTCTATTTCTTTGCATTGATCGCTGAAGAAGGATTTCTTGTCTCTTCTTGCTATTCTTTGGAACTCTGCATTCAGATGCTTATATCTTTCCTTTTCTCCTTTGCTTTTCACTTCTCTTCTTTTCACAGCTATTTGTAAGGCCTCCCCAGACAGCCATTTTGCTTTTTTGCATTTCTTTTCCATGGGGATGGTCTTGATCCCTATGTCCTGTACAATGTCACGAACCTCAGTCCATAGTTCATCAGGCACTCTATCTATCAGATCTAGGCCCTTAAATCTATTTCTCACTTCCACTGTATAATCATAAGGGATTTGATTTAGGTCATACATGAACGGTCTAGTAGTTTCCCCTACTTTCTTCATTTTCAGTCTGAATTTGGCAATAAGGAGTTCATGATCTGAGCCACAGTCAGCTCCTGGTCTTGTTTTTGTTGAATGTATAGAGCTTCTCCATCTTTGGCTGCAGAGAATATAATCAATCTGATTTCAGTGTTGACCATCTGGTGATGTCCATGTGTAGAGTCTTCTCTTTTGCTGTTGAAAGAGGGTGTTTGCTATGACCAGTGCATTTTCTTGTAAAAACCCTATTAGTCTTTGCCCTGCTTCATTCCGTATTCCAAGGCCAAATTTGCCTGTTACTCCAGGTGTTTCTTGACTTCCTACTTTTGCATTCCAGTCCCGTATAATGAAAAGGACAAAGTCCCATACAAATCTTTTAGGGAACTACGCGTGCTATTTGAACTATGAAACATTGTATAGAGTTTTATGATCTACCCAGATTTAATCCAAAGGGCGTAATATTTGATAGGCATCTTTGACAAACTGTGGTTTGGGGTTTGTAGCCATTTTTAGTCTCACTGTAGCTAAAATTTTCATCTCACTTTGTTCTCATTTATTTTACTTAGGGAGAATAATTTTAAAAAACATGACTTTACTCCATCATATATTATTGAAGGTTATTGTCTTTCTGTGTTTTAAGCTATTGTCCATTATATGATATTTCTCAGAAAATAATAAAGAATTGCTGTGACTTTAATCATCGAAGATATTAGGAGATTTTTCTTTCTCTAATGGCAACCCACTGCAGTTTTCTTGCCTAGAGAATTCCATGGACAGAGCTCTGAGCCTGGTGCACTACAATCCATGGGGTCACAAAGAGTCAGACATGACTGAGCAACTAAGCACATATTATTCATATCTTAAAATTACTTTTGTTGAAATATTTCAAATCTGTGATATTGTGTGTGCCATCAAATCATAATCTGTATTCAGAAGTATGCTTTTCTCTCTCCAAATTACTTAGTTCTGATACTTTAAAAGATAATAACATGCAAAAGTATTTTTATATTTTAGGGTCATTAATCACAACATTTACTGAAAAATAACCTGAGGACTCATGGATATCAAGTTTTGAGGAATTGAATAAAAATATAAAAAGCATTTACCAAAAACATTATTTTTGGTAAATATAATTTGTATTTTGAATTGTGCACTTAGGGATGTCTTGATGGTTCCTTAGTTATAGAATAATTCAATGCTTCATGGAGACTTAGCTTCTCATTCAATGCCTGCTTCACACTATTTTTTGATCCTGCATATTCAAGGAATTCTCTGGAAACAGCTGGTCCATACTGTGTCATAGGGCAGCCATTTGGAGTTTGATTTTACATCCAGTTCCCATGAGAAATACCCCTTTGAATTCAACTTTAGGAAATCTTTGTATATTTAATGGGGCAATCATGAAGCCCTTCAAGTTCCCTTCAGGAAATCATTATATGCTCAAAGGAGTAGCTAAAGCCAGCTTTGCATCTCATTGCTTACCTTTGGAAATCCGGAAATACCCTAATGTAGTGAAGTGAGATGTGTTCTGCTGAGACCATGACCTAATCTATTTTTTTTCTCCCTCTCTTGATGCTGAGGCTGATTGTATGTGTGATCTGATGCAAATGTGTACACATACAGCGAACTTCCTGCTACATATTCAATTGCTTATTAGTCTATTAATTTGCTTCTTGAGCAAGTATTTATTGAGTGTCTGCTTTCTGTAAAACACATAATTGAGTCCTCAATATTAGTCTTTAATAATATTAGTCTCCTAGGATCTAGTATTTCAGCAGTCAAGTATCCAGAGATGTATGTCATAGGAAAATAATGGTCACCATAGTTTCTTTTTGGTGTCATCCACCTTCAGCAAATGCTTTGTCAAAAAACAGAAAGTATATTTTCAAGCAAACAATTACTTTGTCAAGGCTAATGTTAGAGGAAGAATACATTTAAGTAGCAAAAGTCATCTCAGTTGTTAGTGAAATAAAATCATTGACCAGGATCTTGGTAACAATTCCCAGGTATCTCTTCTAGCTCTACAGGAAGGTATTTGCCCTTAGAAATGATAGATCAAAGAAAAGTACAGTTTTAGCAAATTATCTAACTATTGTCTATGGCATCCTGATTAGAAGCTATAAGAACAACATCATCAGTATATAAATAGCCTACTGTTATTTATATCAGCACTTTTCTTTTTCCTATCAAAGACCTGAACGTGAAACTGAGTTAATACCTAAAAATAATTTTGAAAATGCAAGACTCATTTAGTACTTTATAAAGTTTCATTTATATTTTCATTCACCTAATCATTTACTCATTCAATGAGTATGGATGTGTTGTGCATTTGTTTATTTCATTTGATACACTGAATAGTAATAGAAACCAAGGTTCAGGGCTTAAAATCTAATTATTTTAAGTCATACGGCTATAGGTGGTGAAGCTATTATTTAAATTAGGCCTGTATATGCATCAGAGGATGCTTGGGGCTGGTGCACTGCGACGACCCAGAGGGATGGTATAGGGAGGGAGGAGGGAGGGGGGTTCAGGATGGGAAACACGTGTATACCTGTGGCAGATTCATGTTGATATATGGCAAAACCAATACAATATTGTAAAGTTAAAAAATAAAATTAAAAAAGAAAAAATAATAAATTGGGCCTGTATAATCCAAAGCCTTGTGATGAAAATCAATATATTCTACAGCCTTGGAGTGAAACTCTATATTATTTAGCTACAATTATAATTCTGAGATTTTCAGCTATTTTGTAAAGACGTCTTGGCTTGAAAACCTAGATGTAAATTCACAGTCACATGCATACAGGGCCAGTGGTGACACAGGGCCAGTGGTGACATGTGTTGTGGTAAAGAAGGACAGATGGAATACCAAGCCCTTTTGAACTATCTTTCAGTTCAGGGATCTTTCACTTTCCCTTCACCTCTGCTGTAGGATAACAAAGCAAGTATAACATTGAAGGGTTATGGATATGTGGGCTGGCACAGGGGAGCAGCCCTCATTCCTTCAGTCCTTAGGAATCATGACAAAATGAAGGGATAATGCTGCCAGATCATCTGATTTTTCCACAGAGGCCAGAAATAGGAAATACAATGTGAAATCTTCTAATCTCTGAAGTAGCATAGCCCACAGTAAGCCTTGAGCCAAGACCCTGCATTTGAACCCTGACTCTGCCACTTATTTGTCTATGACTCTGCTGTCACTCAGCTGCTCTGTGCTTCAGTGTTCTAACCTGAAAATGTAGTTCAAAATAGTGCTGTCTTACACGTGTACCCTAATGTTCATCGCAGCACTGTTTATAATAGCCAGGACATGAAAGCAACCTAGATGTCCATCAGCAGATGAATGGATAAGAAAGCTGTGGTACATATACACAATGGAGTATTACTCAGCCATTAAAAATAATACATTTGAATCAGTTCTAATGAGGTGGATGAAACGGGAGCCTATTATACAGAGTGAAGTAAGCCAGAAAGAAAAACACCAATACAGTATACTAACACATATATATGGAATTTAGAAAGATGGTAACGATAACCCTGTATGCGAGACAGCAAAAGAGACACAGATGTATAGAACAGTCTTTTGGACTCTGTGGGAGAGGGTGAGGGTGGGAAGATTTGGGAGAATGGCATTGAAACATGTAAATTATCATACATGAAACAAATCGCTAGTCCAGGTTTGATACAGGAACAGGATGCTTGGGCTGGTGCACTGGGATGACCCAGAGGGATGGGACGGGGAGGGGGGTTCAGGATGGGAACACATGTACACCCGTGGTGGATTCATGTCACTGTATGGCAAAACCAATACAATATTGTAAAGTAATTAGCCTCCAATTAAAATAAATTAATTTTTTTTAATTTTATTTTATTTTTAAACTTTACATAATTGTATTAGTTTTGCCAAATATCAAAATGAATCCGCCACAGGTATACATGTCCTCCCCATCCTGAACCCTCCTCCCTCCTCCCTCCCCATACCATCCCTCTAGGTCGTCCCAGTGCACTAGCCCCAAGCATCCAGTATTGTGTATCGAACCTGGACTGGCAACTCGTTTCTTACACGATATTTTACATGTTTCAATGTCATTCTCCCAAATCTTCCCACCCTCTCCCTCTCCCACAGAGTCCATAAGACTGTTCTATACATCAGTGTCTCTTTTGCTGTCTCGTACACTGGGTTATTGTTACCATCTTTCTAAATTCCATATGTATGTGTTAGTATACTGTATTTATGTTTTTCCTTCTGGCTTACTTCACTCTGTATAATAGGCTCCAGTTTCATCCACCTCATTAGAACTGATTCAAATGAATTCTTTTTAATGGCTGAGTAATACTCCATTGTGTATATGTACCACTGCTTTCTTATCCATTCATCTGCTGATGGACATCTAGGTTGCTTCCATGTCCTGGCTATTATAAACAGTGCTGCGATGAACATTGGGGTACACGTGTCTCTTTCCCTTCTGGTTTCCTCAGTGTGTATGCCCAGCAGTGGGATTGCTGGATCATAAGGCAGTTCTATTTCCAGTTTTTTAAGGAATCTCCACACTGTTCTCCATAGTGGCTGTACTAGTTTGCATTCCCACCAACAGTGTAAGAGGGTTCCCTTTTCTCCACACCCTCTCCAGCATTTATTATTTGTAGATTTTGGATCGCAGCCATTCTGACTGGTGTGAAATGGTACCTCATAGTGGTTTTGATTTGCATTTCTCTGATAATGAGTGATGTTGAGCATCTTTTCATGTGTTTGTTAGCCATCTGTATGTCTTCTTTGGAGAAATGTCTATTTAGTTCTTTGGCCCATTTTTTGATTGGGTCGTTTATTTTTCTGGAGTTGAGCTGTAGGAGTTGCTTGTATATTTTTGAGATGAGTTGTTTGTCAGTCGCTTCATTTGCTATTATTTTCTCCCATTCTGAAGGCTGTCTTTTCACCTTGCTGATAGTTTCCTTTGATGTGCAGAAGCTTTAAGGTTAATTAGGTCCCATTTGTTTATTTTTTATTTTATTTCCAATATTCTGGGAGGTGGGTCATAGAGGATCCTGCTGTGATGTATGTCAGAGAGTGTTTTGCCTATGTTCTCCTCTAGGAGTTTTATAGTTTCTGGTCTTACGTTGAGATCTTTAATCCATTTTGAGTTTATTTTTGTGTATGGTGTTAGAAAGTGTTCTAGTTTCATTCTTTTACAAGTGGTTGACCAGATTTCCCAGCACCACTTGTTAAAGAGATTGTCTTTAATCCAGTGTATATTCTTGCCTCCTTTGTCAAAGATAAGGTGTCCATATGTGCGTGGATTTATCTCTGGGCTTTCTATTTTATTCCATTGATCTATATGTCTGTCTTTGTGCCAGTGCAATACTGTCTTGATAACTGTGGCTTTGTAGTAGAGCCTGAAGTCAGGTAGGTTGATTCCTCCAGTTCCATTCTTCTTTCTCAAGATCGCTTTGGCTATTCGAGGTTTTTTGTATTTCCATACAAATTGTGAAATTATTTGTTCTAGCTCTGTGAAGAATACTGTTGGTAGCTTGATAGGGATTGCGTTGAATCTATAAATTGCTTTGGGTAGTATACTCATTTTCACTATATTGATTCTTCCAATCCATGAACATGGTATATTTCTCCATCTATTAGTGTCCTCTTTGATTTCTTTCACCAGTGTTTTATAGTTTTCTGTATATAGGTCTTTAGTTTCTTTAGGTAGATATATTCCTAAGTATTTTATTCTTTCCATTGCAATGGTGAATGGAATTGTTTCCTTAATTTCTCTTTCTGTTTTCTCATTATTAGTGTATAGGAATGCAAGGGATTTCTGTGTGTTGATTTTATATCCTGCAACTTTACTATAGTCATTGATTAGTTCTAGTAATTTTCTGGTGGAATCTTTAGGGTTTTCTATGTAGAGGATCATGTCATCTGCAAATAGTGAGAGTTTTACTTCTTTGAAAGGATAAATAAAATTGACAAACCATTAGCCAGACTCATCAAGAAACAAAGGGAGAAAAATCAAATCAACAAAATTAGAAACAAAAATGGAGAGATCACAACAGACAACACAGAAATACAAAGGATCCTAAGAGACTACTATCAACAATTATATGCCAATAAAATGGACAACGTGGAAGAAATGGACAAATTCTTAGAAAAGTACAACTTTCCAAAACTCGACCAGGAAGAAATAGAAAATCTTAACAGACCCATCACAAGCATGGAAATTGAAACTGTAATCAAAAATCTTCCAGCAAACAAAAGCCCCCGTCCAGACGGCTTCACAGCTGAATTCTACCAAAAATTTAGAGAAGAGCTAACACCTATCCTGCTCAAACTCTTCCAAAAAATTGCAGAGGAAGGTAAACTTCCAAACTCATTCTATGAGGCCACCATCACCCTAATACCAAAACCTGACAAAGATCCCACAAAAAAAGAAAACTACAGGCCAATATCACTGATGAACATAGATGCAAAAATCCTTAACAAAATTCTAGCAATCAGAATCCAACAACACATTAAAAAGATCATACACCATGATCAAGTGGGCTTTATTCCAGGGATGCAAGGATTCTTCAATATCCGCAAATCAATCAATGTAATACACCACATTAACAAATTGAAAAATAAAAACCATATGATTATCTCAATAGATGCAGAGAAAGCCTTTGATAAAATTCAACATCCATTTATGATAAAAACTCTCCAGAAAGCAGGAATAGAAGGAACATACCTCAACATAATAAAAGCTATATATGACAAACCCACAGCAAACATTATCCTCAATGGTGAAAAATTGAAAGCATTTCCTCTAAAGTCAGGAACAAGACAAGGGTGCCCACTTTCACCATTACTATTCAACGTAGTTTTGGAAGTTTTGGCCACAGCAATCAGAGCAGAAAAAGAAATAAAAGGAATCCAAATTGGAAAATAAATTAATTTATATTAAAAAAAATAGTGCTGTCTTAGATGCTATAAAGTCCACACCATGATGGTTATTTGGGGGTGTGGGGGGAGATGCATTATTGTAGTGCTACCTACCTCATAGGATTTTGTGAGGACTAAATAAGTTAAATCCATATAAGGCCCTACATAGTGTCAGAAATTATTATGTTTATTGTTTAATTTAGGTATGTTTTAAGGTAAACAACTGTACAGGCTAAACAAAAATGTTCAATTTGCAACTTTTGATTAAGTCTTATAGATATTCTTTTATTCTTACCACTGTCTACACAGTTTTAAGTATCCACCAGGTAGTCAGTAGTCTCTGGATTAAGTTTTTATAATTTAAAATGAAAAAACAGCTTCTCATAAGTATGATACCTATATTTTATTCAATATAACATTTTCCCCACTTGAGAATGTTTTCAATATAAAAATAGAGCTCTTAATTAAAAAAAAATCTATTATTTTAGTAGCAGGGACCTTTATTGACCTATAAATGAAACTGGTCAAAGATGATAATGGAGGATCAAGAGAAGCTCACTCACATGAGAAATGAGGTCTTAGAACACTGTACACTGATTGCATAAGTATTTGAGAAGGCAGTGGTTATGTGTATAATTCATATTAGCTTCTTGATCCACTTATTAATGCCTTTGGGTTCATATCTAAGTTCCATGAAAATTAAAGCAATTATAAGCAAAAAAGTCTGAAACCTCTGTAAAACATTGATCTAAAAATAGAGATTCACAGTGCATTCCAGTGTGTAAACCAAAGGAGAGAAAAGCAGTCTTCTCCATTTTGCAAAAGAACACTGTGGAGGTTTATCATCTTGGTGGTGCCAATGACTCGGCCGTGGAAGATTATAGCATCTGGCAGACTAAGAGGTACTCAGTGGTGACTGACAAGAGATGATAGGAACTTGGCAGAATAGTGGCACCCAGATGAGGCCAAGCGAGTCAGCATCTGTGCAAAATAAAAAATGATCTATTTCTGAGTATACATGATACTTCTTAAGTTCTTCTAGAAGGAAGTGAAGACAACTTTTCCAGGGAACTGGCAGCCCTTTGCAAGTGGGGCAAGTAGGAGTCATAAGCTCTTTAGACCTGAGGCAATGGGATATGCTTGTGACCTATCTTGTATTGCAAATATAAATTTTATTTCAAAATAAATATTATATATCTAAAGAAACAGAAAATCAGGGCATAATTAAAATACAAATCCTGTGTGCAATTAGATAACTCTTTTGTAAGAAGTTAATAGGTATAAATTGATTCCTACATTTTTAACTCTTTCTTTCACTTACAGTACTTTAACGTTAAGCTCTAGATTGATATCACACAATTTAATGTTTGTATTGACTATTTCTAACTAAGTTTCTTATGTGGTATCAATGTAAAATTCTCTCCTCCTATTTGTAAATCTAACAGAATCAGTACAAGAAAGCTTTTTATTTTTTTTCTAAAATATAATTCGTGTCCATTTTTCAAGTTGCATAGAACACTTGTCCAGTGTAATTTCCCTTCACTATACTTTTTTAATCATGAAATTTTTATTGTTTACAGCTAACCATTTCTGTGCTTGGACCAACTTTCTGTTCTGTGATTGCAGAACTATGGATAATTTAAATTACAGATAATTGTTTGTTATACATATTGGCTACCACCTGTCCTTGCTCCCTTTAGCAATTGTGTGTTCTCTCTGGCAGTGTTTCTTAAAATGTGATGCTCAGACCACCTGCATGGAATCACTTGAGTAGCTTGTTAAATATGCGACTTTCTGAACCTATTGCAGGCCTCATAAATGCAGTTCCCTTTGACTTTGTCCCCTAAAGTTTGCAAAGTATTGCTATTGGCTTCATTTTGAAGATTCTGCTTCCTCTTTCTAAACAGGAATTTTTCCTCTTTTGAAAATATGCAACTTAAATCAGCCAATATATTTTGATTCCAAAAGACAGAATACTGAATTTAAAAATGTTACATACAATCCCATAGAAATCTGCAAGAGAGTCATGTTGGTAATACAAAAGTACAAGGGAGATTAAGAAAAGTGTAAAAAAAAAAATCCGTGTTGATAGTGTCCCATGAGGGTTCAGCAGAGCGACGCAAGCACATATTGGAAAAGAATAACAAAGGATTTGTGAAGGAGGCAGCTTTGACATGGGACTTGAGATGACTTGGAAATTTAGAGGTGGACGTAAGAAGAGTCTACCAGTAAAGCCTCAGAGCAAAGGCACAGATATGGAAAGATGACTATGAAAGTAACATTTCATAATTCAGCAAGCTGAAGATAAAATATACTCCTGGTGTTGGTAGGTGATAGGGCTGAAGATGCAGTTGAAATGGTACTATGGAGGGTCTTGAAGGCCATACTGAATAATTGGTATGTATTTGGCACCTCCTGAATGTTGGAACATTTTATATGGGCTGTAGATTTAAAGTAGGAAGTCACACATTTCGTGCATTAAAGGATAACATTTCTGATTTAATTTTTGCAAAGTCTGATTAGAAGTAAGGGAGTCACTCAGAGGAGAAAGTTACAGTAAATCTCAGTGCAATTGCTTGGTCTCCAGAGAATCTAATGGTGGGATAAGGGCACACAGAATGTGGATGACCCTCTCTTTCTAAGATAGGGTCTTACAAGTCCTGATGAGTTCAATTCTTACTATGTTACAGTCATTTTCTACTTTGGCATTGCAGCATGATTTATAAATAATTACACAGGCAATGTGTTTCCATTGAATAGTATGCTTGAGAAATAGCAGTTTCTTTTGGACCAAAGTAAATGCCAGCAAAACCACATTTTCATCCTGGGCATATGAGAGGATTACTTCATAAGAAGAAAGCATAGGTAAAGCACAGGATGTCTGATGAATATTTCTGCCTATCGTCTTCCAACATACTGGAAAATCAATTTCTTTGCACTCTAATACCTAATGCATTTACTATCTTCTTATCTTAAATTCTGATCCTAACTTTGGTCAACATTAAATAATAGAATCATTCCTTTATAATGGTTTATCCTATGAGATACCTGGGAACTATGGGACCTACAGAGAGCAGGTTAAAAGGAATAGAGAAGTCAATCAGGTCAGCCTTTCCTGGGAGACACTATTGCACACTAGAGAGGCTGGGGTGAGGGCTTCAGAATGTATGTTAGACTCTAAAGAGACAAACACAGACCAGCAGAGAGGGAAGCATTCAAGGAAACCTCAAAACCTGACCATCACTCAAGAGTGTGGTTAGTCTTTGAGGGATAGCTACAGAAGCCTCTAAGAGTATCTGGGACATGAAAGTAACATTTCAGTTAAGTTCAGTTGCCCAGCCATGTCCAACTCTTTGTGAACCATGGGCTGCAGCACACCAGGCCTCCCTGTTCATCACCAACTCCCAGAGTTTACTCAAACTCATGTCCATTGAGTCGGTGATGCCATCCAACCATTTCATCCTCTGTCATCTCCTTCTCCTCCCGCCTTCAATCTTTCCCAGCATCAGGGTCTTTTCAAATGAGTCAACTCTTCATATCAGGAGGCCGAAGTATTGGAGTTTCAGCTTCAGCATCAGTCCCTCAATGAATATTCAGGACTGATTTCCCTTAGGATGGATTACTTTCCTTTAGAACCTCCTTGGTGTCCAAGGGACTCTCAGAGTCTTCTCCAACACCACAATTTAAAAGCATCAATACTTCACCGCTCAACTTTCTTTATAGTCCAACTCTCACATCCATACATGACTACAGGAAAAACCATAGCTTGGACTAGACAGACCTTTGTTGGCAAAGTAATGTCTCTGCTTTTTAATATACTGTCTAGGTTGCTCAGAACTTTTCTTCCAAGGAGCATCTGTCTTTTAATTTCATGGCTGCAGTCACAATCTGCAGTGATTTTGGAGCCCCCAGAAATAAAGTCTGTCACTGTTTCCATTCTTTCCCCATCTATTTGCCATGAAGTAATGGGACTGGATGCCATAATCTTAGTTTTCTGAATGTTGAGCTTTAAGCCAGCTTTTTCACTCACCTCTTTCACTTTCATCAAGAGGCTCTTTAGTTCTTCTTCACTTTCTGCCATAAGGGTGGTGTCATCTGCATTTCTGAAGTTATTGATATTTTTCCTGACAATCTTGATTCCAGCTTATGCTGCATCCAGTCCAGCATTTCTCATGATGTACTCTGCATATAAGTTAAATAAGCAAGATGACAATATACAGCCTTTATATACTTCTTTCCTGATTTGGAACCAGTGTGTTGTTTGATGTCCAGTTCTCACTGTTGCTTCTTGACCTGCATACAGATTTCTCAAGAGGTAGGTCAGGTGGTCTGGTATTCCCATCTCTTCAAGAATTTTCCACACTTTGCAGTAATCCACACAGTCAAAGGCTTTGGCATATTCAATAGAGCAGAAGTAGATGTTTTTCTGGGACTCTCTCGCTTTTTCAATGATCCAGTGGATGTTGGCAATTTAATTTGTGGTCCCTCTGCCTTTTCTAAATCCCGCTTGAACATCTGGAATTCCCAATATTGTTGAAGCCTGGCTTGAGGAATTTTGAGCATTACTTTGTTAGCGTGTGAGATGAGTGCAATTGTGCAGTTGTTTGAGCATTCTTTGGCATTGCCTTTCTTTGGAATTGGAATGAAAATTGACCTTTTTCCAGTCCTGTGGCCACTGCTGAGTTTTCCAAATTTGCTGACATATTGAATGCAGCACTCTCACAGCCTCATCTTTTAGGGTTTGAAATATCTCAACTGGAATTCCATCACCTCCACTAGCTTTGTTCATAGTGATGCTTCCTAAGGCCCACTTGACTTCACATTCCAGGATGTCTAGCTCTAGGTGAGTGATCACACCATCATGATTATCTGGGTTGTGGAGATCTTTTTTGTGCAGTTCTTCTGTGTATTCTTACCACCTCTTTTTAATATCTTCTGCTTCTGTTAGGTCCATACCATTTCTGTCCTTTCTTGTGCCCATCTTTGCTTGAATGTTCCCTTGGTATCTCTAATTTTCTTGAAGAGATTTCTAGGCTTTCTCATTCTATTGTTTTCCTCTATTTCTTTGCATTGATCACTGACTGAAATGCAAAGTAGGAAGGCAAGAAATACTGGAGTAACAGGCAAATTTGGCCTTGGAGTACAGAATGCACCAGGGCAAAGGCTAATAGAGTTTTGCTGAGAGAATGCTCTGGTCATAGCAAACACCCTCTTCCAACAACACAAGAGAAAACTTTGCACATGGACATCACCAGATGGTCAATAGTGAAATCAGAGTTATTACATTCTTTGCAAGCAGAGATGGAGAAGCTCTATATAGTCAACAGAAACAAGACTGGGAGCTGACTGTGGCTCAGATCATGAACCACTTATTGCCAAATTCAGACTTAAATTGAAGAAAGTAGGAAACACCACTAGACCATTCAGGTATTACCTAAATCAAATCCCTTATGATTATACAGTGAAAGTGAGAAATAGATTCAAGGGATTAGATCTGATAGAGTGCCTGAAGAACTATGGACAGAGGTTTGTGACATTGTACAGGAGGCAGTGATCAAGACCATCCCCAAGAAAAAGAAATGCAAAAAGGCAAAATAGTTTTCTGAGGAGGCCTTACAAATAGCTGAGAAAAAAAAAAAGAGAAGCAAAAGGCAAAGGAGAAAAGGAAAGATATATCCATTTGAATGCAGAAAGTCACAAAGAAAGCTCAAATACAAGTGTCAGCATCGGAGTCAGAAGTCTTATTTTTAAACTTAGTTGGAATTTGTACATGTTAAAGTTCTGTCTTGGGATATAATCTCTACTTTATATTAACTATAAGTGAGATATAACCTTTAAAAATTTTGAATCACTTGTTGTACACCTAAAACTTGCATAATATCATACATCAACTATACCCCAGTTAAAAAAAAAAAATTCTATTCTGGGTTCCTGACATATGCTTTCATAGAGGTAATACGGGTCTGAGTTAGAGTGGAAATTTAAAAAATAATTGGTAAAAATGAATCTATAGAATTTATCTTCCAATCGAGGTTCTATATATATATTTATTATGTCAGGGGACAGAAGGGAAAGTGGTGGAACTCAATGTACACATTTATTTTGAATATTCTTTAGGAAAGCTGGGGACTAGGAAAGATTTGGACTAGAGATATATACTTGTAATTCAGTTCAGTTCAGTCGCTCAGTCATGTCTGACTCTTTGCGACCCCATGAATTGCAGCACGCCAGGCTCCCTGTCCATCACCAACTCCTGGAGTTCACTCAGACTCACGTCCATCGAGTAAGTGATGCCATCAAGCCATCTCATCCTCTGTCGTCCCATCATCCTTCTGCCCCCAATCCCTCCCAGGATGAGAGTCTTTTCCAATGAATTAACTCTTCGCATGAGGTGGCCAAAGTACTAGAGTTTCAGCTTTAGCATCATTCCTTCCAAAGAAATCCCAGGGCTGATCTCCTTCAGAATGCACTGGTTGGATCTCCTTGCAGTCCAAGGGACTCTCAAGAGTCTCCTCCAACACCACAGTTCAAAAACATCAATTCTTCGGTGCTCAGTTTTCTTCCATACATGACCACAGGAAAAATGATAGCCTTGACTAGACGGACCTTTGTTGGCAAAGTAATGTCTCTGCTTTTGAATATGCTATCTAGGTTGGTCATAAGTTTCCCTCCAAGAAGTAAGCATCTTTTAATTTCATGGCTGCAGTCACCATCTACAGTGATTTTGGAGCCCCCCAAAAGTAGAAATCTCCAAATTGTAAAATAGACTGAAACTTGTCTCCTTTTGCTTTTAAAAAGTCAAAAGGACTTCAAGTTGATATATATATATATATATATATATATATATATATATATATATAAAAACCTAAATATAACCACATCTGTAACATAATTATTCTATGAATAGCCCATAACATAGTGTAAAACTAAAATCACATATAGAGATTCCAACCCTTGCTGGAATACTCTGCTGAAGGCAGTGTGGAATGCTGCTGGAATGCACATCTTAATGGCTGAGAGATGTCATCTTGGCCTGTACATATAGTCACAGTAAATGAATTAGCTGTCTCTCTGACAGCTACAACTTTTTTTATGATACCCTTATAAAGTAAGAGAGTGATATGTGTAAACTTCTCTCGATGGTAGAATCTCTTCTAGGATTCCTTATACACTGATGCATTTGGCAGAATCAAACACCTTAGTGATGTCCAAATACACAATTCACCAATCGCCACACTCTGCCCTTTACTATTCTCACTATTGTCTAAGGGAAGTTACTATACCACAGACAGTTCCCTGACTCTCATGAAGCTGCCACTGCATTGGCCAGTATAGGCCACTGACATGGATGACTTAATACCTTGCTGAAAACTATGTGTGAATATGTCAGATGACATACATTATATGGAGACAAGTTTTTCGATCTGTATGGACTACTCTTTGGTATACTTACACAACTGGGATAGGGAAGAAGTTTCCCTGTAAGAACTGCTAAACATGAACTCACCTTTAAGTAGAAACATGTGAGTCTTTGAGATGAAGATCAGATTTTTCATCTGTAGTGAATGAAAGCAAGTTCTCACAGGGAAAATCTTGCTTTTCACTAGACCTGTGTGTGTTAGTTACACAGTCATGTCCAATATTTTGTGGCCCCATGGACTGTAGCCCACCAGGTTCCTCTGTCCATGGCATGCTCCAGGGAAGAATACTGGAATGGGCAGCCATTCCCTTCTCCAGGGGATCTTCCCAACCCAGGGATCAAATCCACATCTCCTGCATTGCAGGCAGATTTCTTACCATCTGGTCCATCAGAGAAGCCTCAAACTACCCTAATTCTTTACTAGAATCACCAGTCCATAACAGTAGTTCTCCTTTGATTTTCTTTCTTGTGATTTATTCACACATTTATTTATTCACACATTTTACTGATTATGTCAGCAAGTATTTTTGAATATTTTATGATAATCCAGGCATTCTTTGAAGTATTTATATACATGGATATACAGGATCATATTTTCTGTCCTCAAGGAGCTTGAAATATAGTGAATAAAGTGAACAAGTAATTGAAAACTTTCCATCAGTAACTACTGAAAACTATAGCTATAGGAGAAACTACCATATGAATGTATTCATATTAGAAGCACATCTTATTCAGACCATGTGCAGGGAGGTATGAAGGAAGAAATTCTAGAGAAGTTGAGATTTAACCTACTAAGTGAAGAATGAGCAGCAAGCTGATCAGTGAAAGAAAACAAGGGCTTTCTAGATAAGAAACTGCACAAAGGCAATCAAAATTGAAAAAGCAGAAACTTGGGAGCAGAAAATCACTTGATACGTCTATAGCATAAGAGTATACCCTGAGATGAGACTAGGGAGACAAACTAAGACCAGGTTTAAAAATCAGTTCTGTATTAGCAGGGAGGTATGACATTTTTTCACTGAAGGCTATTGAAAAGTATTGAGGTTTGACTGATTAACAAACTGGATTTATTTTTCACAGAATTTGCATCCCTTTATGCTTTGGGATTAGTGTTGCCCATAAGAGAAATGTGTGTAAGATTTAAAAGCTGAAGTGAAATAACAGTTCCCTCGTGGCTCATCAGTAAGAAATCTACCTGCCATGTAAGAGACCTGGGTTCAATCCCTGGGTTGGGAAGATCCTCTGGAGAAGGAAACGGCAACCCATTCCAGTATTCTTACCTGGGAAATCCCATGGATAGAGGAGTCTGGCAGGCTAAAGTCCACGTGGTCGCAAGAGTCAGACATGATTTAGGGACTACACCATATTGCAAGTCAGTATGGGAGGTAGACACTACCATGGGTTGCTTATATGTGAAGACTCATCTTCTTGGCAGTGCCACAGCTCCTTCACCTCCCACCACATCTCATCCTTCAGTTTCTCTGAGTCCTAGGCCAGAATGTGTGCAAGTCTGTGTGAAGGATAGTGGCTTCATCTGCAGGTCACATGTGTTGTCAAGGTTGAAATCAGTGCGAGGCAGATGTAGGTTACAGTCTGGCCTTGTGCAGTACATTTCAGTTGTCCTCATGGACTTATTTTTCTCACTCTCCCTACAGCTTTTCTTCCTGACCACCAACAGTGACTTTAGCTCACCAAACAATGCGTAATCAACAACCTTCTATAGACTTCATCACCAGTTTCCACAATAGCATAGGCTCTAATCTCTGTAATGAATCTGTTATTCCTTATCACTTATGGTTCTGTTTGCCTGAAATATAGGCAAAAAACCCCTGTTACCAAGGCTATTTATCAATGAAAATGATATAAGATTTTCACATTAGCATGATATCTATAATCTGGAAAATGGATTAGATATAGAATAGTTATTTACACATTCTAAATAGCAGAATCTTTACTTTTCATATTAAATTTATTTGAGACCTTAGATGTAAAGAGATGTACTTGTTTGAAGTAGGGATGAAGAACATAGGACCTGATTGTTCTGCCTGCTTTCACCCTTCCCTCTTTCAGTACAAGGAATACCCAATGTTTGGGGAACATAGTTTAACAAATGTCTGCACTAGAAAAACTCCTATAGTCATTCTTAAGAAAAACGAAGTGGCTCAATGCTTTGTGTGAGTGGTATGGAAAATGCAGAAATCTGGGATGTTTTAAGACCAGTAGATTTATTAACAGTATCATTTTTGGGGAAATTACCACAGATGAACTTGCTAACTTGAGAACATTGATGAATTTTTGGCTTGTTCAAGTCATGATGTGCAATAGGATTAGAGCTCAAGAGAGAAGTCTGATATAGAGACATGGTTTTAAATTATTGCAAAGGTAAGTCAGTTCTAGATTAGGAAGAATAGATTGAGAACAGCTAAGACCAAATATAGCAACATTAATGTGGTCATAGAGGCAAAAAGCACTTGGGTTGCCATGAACATAAGAGAATCAGTGCTGGGAGCCAGCGTGAGGAGCTCCGCCCATGGCAAAGATCATGAGGAAGGAGGCTCGGCATACGCAAAGGCGGGATCAAGCCTCAGGAGTCCCCCTGGAAATCCTCGAGCATCTACCCCCAAAACCAGAGTCTGCCTACTTTACTGCTTTGTGGTCTCACCTACACCTCTGACTTTACGGGGGTCTGTCCCCCACCACCTCTTTCGGAGAAGGAGTTAACTTAGAGCTCCAGTTAATAATAATTCCTGGGCGTGACAGGAGAGTTTCAACCTACAAACTCCTCTGAAGGTTCTCTAGCCTGCCTGACAGGTTTGTCTGGCCACATGTGATTGTTCACAGCCTCCCAACCGTGAGAGGCACGAGATGCTTTAAATCTTCTAAAAACAGATTCTTTTGAGAAGTTAGGAAATTATTAGTGTAGTATAGTGGGCTGATTAGAAATTGTATTGGTGAAGGGTTTTTCATTTGTTAAGCCAATGTTTGCTGCTAAGTCTCCACATCCCCTGCCCTTATACACGTTAATGAATATAACTACATATAGGAGAAATAAGTATTAACCTTTGATATTAATCACGTTAGACCTTAGGCTAAGCAAATTCTTTCCTTAATTAAAACCCACTGCACCCTTACCCTATAGGAATGTAACTATCTGGCACCTTCAAAAGGTGGTGTCTGTTTTAAGAATAATCACTCCTGGAGAAATAAGTGTTCTGGTTGACTGACCACGGTCACAAGGAGAGGGTCATAAATTGTTAGCAGGCCCCCTGGCCAGAAGATGATGTAACACCCCTAAGACCTTTGTATACATTTGTATGAAGCACCTGATTTTGATAAAAGTCAGGACTGCTGACCCTGCGTGATTTTGTATTACATCTCTGTGTATAAAAGCAGACCCTGGAAATTAAAGAATGGAATCAGTTCCTAGAAAGACTGGTCTCCCCATGTCGTTCTTTCTCTTACCTTCTGGCTGAATTCCCATCTGGATAGTGGAGGCTCGTCACTAATTACTAATTATGCCTGGGCTTCTAAGATCTGACCGGGGAGGCCTTAGTGTCTCCTCTCCTTTGGGAGAACGGGAGGACACCTGCGGCCTACGTAGGTGACGCAAATTTCTTGTCTTGAAATTTTATAGGCTTTCTACGTAAACCAAGTTATTCAGCCTCTTTTCTCCACTGAATCTTCCTACTGAGCTATCCCTATTTAACCACTCTTTATATCTTTAATTAACGCTTAATTGATCTATTGTTTCCTGATCGCCAAAGCCGTCTCCCCTTCGAATTCCCTGGATCCCCCAGGCCTGGACCCCGGCAAATCAGGAAAGAAGAATCTCCGGGCTATAGAGAAAGGGAGCATTGCCAGGAGAGCCTGTTTAATAGCACGCCATGACAAGCATACCAGTGTCATAAAATATTCTTTAGATTTAGCAATCATAACGTCACTGAGTAATATAAGAGGCATAAGAGGGAGTAAGGATTGCCTTAGGAATGAATAAGAAAAGCTCATGAGGCAGTAAATACTTTGTGAATGAAAAGTATAAGAGATGAGATAAAGAAATGAATATGGGGTCAAGGATGTGACATTTTGAAAGTGGCACCTTGAAGGGAAAGAGTAACTTGGGAGTAATGTATTGAATACTCGTCTTGGAGCCATTCATTGTTTTCACTGAATTTCTTTCCTACTAGTTTCATCTATGAGTATTTTTCCTCTAAGATCGGTCTTGTTCTCTTAAATAGCAGAAAACTTGTTAAAACTAAAAACTGTTATATTATATTTAACCATCTAAAAACATTCAGTATTCAGTCTTTTATTCTTCTTTAGCCCACATATTTGCCTACCCTTAAGTTCTACCACTTTAAGGGAAATCAGGCTTCTAAATGTACACAGTTCTTGAAACCATCAAAGTTCAGGACTGTGGTTCCCCTCCATTTCTAATCCTTTCTCCTGGTTTTGACATTTTCCTTCATTGGATTTGTACGAAGGTACAGTTTTCAAGGAAATGGCCATAAATAGCACATTAATTTTTCTTTTTCCAGTTTTATGGGGGGTGTTCAGTTCTTGATGCCATGTTTAAAATAATCACTTAGCATTTATCTATTCTCATACCAGATACTGTTTGCATTTTTATTTTATTTCTCACAACAGTGGCATATGAGAGATATTACCATACCCTTTTTTACAGAAGGTCATTGGGTCTCAGAGAGCTTAAAAATTTAGTTCAGGTATACAAAATTCATAAATATCAGGACAAGAATTAAGTTGACTATAATAATATAAGCATAGTACCTGGTGTATAGCAAACACTGAAGATCATATTTTATCATTAATGATATTTCTTGCAGTTTTTATAATCCATATCCTGTATCTTTTTCCATCATAATACAATTTTCTTTTTCATAGTGCAAAAATATGCTAGCAAGGATTCACATGATATCAAGACATAATAAATGTTAGCTAGAAATCTGAAATTAACACAGTTAAGCATCAGAAACCTTGGAATAGGATGAAAATGTGAAATTGGAGCACAGTGGTAGGTGACATTTCTACCATTACGAGTACTAAAATTGGGTTGGAGATTAGTTTCTAATAATAAATGAATATAAATTTGATAATTTCTCATTCTGATTGATGAATGGTGATGAATTTTGTGATAATGTATTTAATAAAGCATTAGGGAAGACATGGACTTTGGAATTTCTCTAACAGTCATTTTCTGAATATGAGGGATCTGAATTCAATTGCTTTTTAAATCCTTTGTCCACAAGATTTCTTCTAGCTATTTTGCTTACATTTGAAAGAATAGCTACAAAAGCAGAATAAATGAAAAGAGAAAAAGAAAGAAAAAAACAGGCGTTAAAACATTTTTCAGTGTTACAATGTTAATAAATTCTGATAGGATACATAATACTATTAAAGGCCCTTAGTGAAAGAAAAAAAGTAATAAGAAAAATAATAGCTTTAAGATTTCACAATCGGTCAATAAAAAAAGTACAAAGCCCTATGCTTGGAACCCAGGTTTGTTTGACTCTGATGATGGCTCTGAACCAACACAGAGCCCTGAATTTCTAGTTCTTTAGTAATCAATTCTCAGAGACAGCAGTCACCTTCTGGCTCCCTATTAATTATCATTTTAGCAGCCACAGACAGGAGCAGTATGCCGCTATGGTTTTCACAGCAGGCGTGATTGCCTTGATGCTTTCTAACCCAAGCAGTTCTTTATCCTGCCGCAGATTCCCTTCTTCCATCTGTAGCTGAGCGGTTTCAGAAATCCCCATGGGAACTGTTGGCCACTGCATTTGTGGATGTCAGTAATTAAGCTAGCTACTGCAGCTGCAAATTGTTGGACAACGTGGATAGTAGAAGGGCACAGCTCTGCTGCAAAGCCTGGTCATAATGAAAACAGAAAGGTCAGTGCCCCCTGGTTGGTTTTGTCATGCCCTGGGACCTTGGGTTTGCCCCATGGTTTTCTTATCAGTTTTGTATTGTTTGTATAAGAAAGTGGTATTTGCTACAAGCCACCTGGCCTGTAAGTTGCTTTTATGCCTGTATAGTGTCTATACACAAACAACTGTTCTCTGTATCTGCTATCACTGCTTCATGCTGATTCTGTTATGGGCCTGCACTTTGCTTTATAGCTTGTCCCTGACCTGAACTGGGATTGGTCACTCATAATTAGTTATATTACATTTCCATGATTTCTATCAACATCAGATCTGTCTATACTCTTTGGAATAGAGAATACTTGTTACACATTTTAAAATTTTTACTCTATTTAATCATTGAAGTATAACTAGAGGAGTGGGAGCTTCCTGTAAAGTATCCCCTGGGATTATTTCCCAATTTATGAGCCTCCATGTATAATGTTTGCTAGCTGGCTTTAGGTATTTTCAATAATGTACTTTTCAGTCACAATTGAAATATACTGATGATTGGATTTGCAATCAGTGCTGATTGTGTCTTATTATCATTGTATCTCCAACACCTAGCATGCATCTGCCTATTTGCATATGGTAAGTGCTAAACAATGTAAACTGAGTAAATGAAGGTATCCATTGATTGCATATTCCTGATTTCATAATGCCTTTACAAGTAAGGCCCAATTTCTCTTCTTTTCATTTTGATACAGATTCCTTTCTTCATTTATTCAACACAATATGTATTCTTCATTTACTATTTGCCAATCACTTTCCTCAAAGGGATCATATCTGCTGTGTGAGTGTGTGTATGTGTCTGTGACAGATAGAGAGATATTGAGAAAAAGGGTGAGCTTTGAGTGGGTTGTAAACAGACATGTAAACAGGCAATCATAATCAGTGTGCAAATAAGGACAGGTATAGTGCAGCACAGACAAAACATCAAATTCAAACCCAGAACTATGGACGGTTTCCTGAAAGAGATGATGATTTTACTAGGCTTTTGCTGCTGTTGTTGTTGTTTTTTAAAAAAGGTAAGGTATCTAGGACAAGGCATATGGAGAAAAGAATTACTGTCGGAGTCAACAACACATAGAATGTGTGCAAGCGTGCAAGTAGTGAGGTATGACTGAAGGAATGAGGTGTTGAGTGAGACATGGGGCACTGCCAATTCTTAACACCTCTGATACACTATATTCTAAGCCAGTATCATTTTTTGCTTAGAGTAAAAAGCCTCCTACATGGTCTCCTTGATTCTACTCTTCTAATAGTCTCATCAGACAATAGCTGCCTGAGAGGCTTTTTAAAATGCAAGTCATGTCACTCCTTTGCACAAAACTCTAAGTAGCTGACCATCTCATAGGAATGAAATTAAATGTCTTCAAAATGGCATACAAGTGTCTAGATGCTTTTGCTCCTGGCTTCTCTCTCTGTTTTTGTTTCCTGTCCATATTCCCATGCTCACTCCTTTCCAGCAATTTTCACCAAACTGTCTCCCAACTCAGGATTTTGTTGTTTCTCAAAACATTCTTTTCTCCACATATCCCGGTGATACCCTTTATGCTCAGATGTCACTCAGAGAAGTATTCCCTGACTGTGCTGTGCTTTTTGCTCAGTTGTGTCTGACTCTGTGACCCTATGGATTGTAGCCCACCAGGCTCCTCTGTCCATGGGGATTCTCCAGGCAGGAATACTGGAGTGGGTTGCAATGCCTTACTCCAGGGGATCTTCCCAACCCAGGGATTGAACCCAGGTCTCCTGCATAGCAGGCAGATTCTTTACCATCTGAACCACCAGGAAAACTTGAGAATACTGGAGTGGGTAACCTAACCCTTCTCCAGGGGATCTTCCTGACCCAGGAATTGAACCAGTATCGCCTACATTGCAGGTGGATTCTTTACCAGCTGAGCTACCAGGGAAGCCCATTGCCTGACTGCACTATCTAAAGTTGTACCTACCCTCTCTTCTCTTATACACTTCTGCTTTCCTGCAGAAGTGAGCAGCCTAATCTGACCTGTACTCAATACATATTTGTTGACTCTCTGTCCCTGCCCTACTAGAATACATGTTACATGAGGGTATTGTCTGCTTTTCTCACTATCTTAACCCTGATACCTAGAACAGTGTTTCACATAGAACAGACCCTCAATACATATTTGTTGAATGAACACAGACACGAATGAATGGGAATGTATCTTTTTAAAGAATCTCTCCTCCTCCATGATTATTATACATACTAAATAAATTAGATTTTTATCCTGAAGGTAATGAAGGGTGGTTGAAGAATTCTAAGCAAAAAGTTACAGCACCCAAGGTGTACTTTAGAAAAATTATCTATCATCCAGGAGGAGGATAGATGGAAGGTTTTAAAGTAATTCAGGCAAGAAAATATGAAAATAAAACAAAAAATGTGAAAGTGATGAAAGAGAGGATGATTCACTTTAAAGAAATATTCAATTGATGAAGCCTCCTGGGTCACCCTTAAATCAAAAAGGTACACTGGTGTAAGAGGAGGAAACAGCATGACCAGTTTGCCCACAATTCTCCTAGTTTCAAAACTGAAATTTCTGCATCCTGAGAAAATCCTCAGACCTGCGTAAAACAGACTGATTGATCACTCTAAAAAGTCAGAGATACTTCAGGAACACAATTTTTTCCTCCATTTACATTTAAATAGTAGCAATGATTCCCACATAAGTTATTTTCTTAAGAATCACTTCAAATCCCATGTTCCCCTACATATTCACATTTCCTTTCCTTTCTATCCCCAATGCCAAACACCTCACAGTCTTAAATTATATCCCTCTTATGAAGGACCACATTGTTTGTTAATTTCTTCCAGAACAAGTGACCTAATCTGCTTAATGTAATACATTCATTGACCATATTGCACATTTACCTTTTAGACTCAAAGCTTATATAACATAATTACCAAGCTTTATTCATCCTATTATCTTTGCCAAACATGTAGTAGAGCTATGAATTCATGTCTTTTGAAGGAGCTGATATAGGCATGTGTATACACTACAAATTTAGATAAATAGAAGGTGAAGTCTGACAGTGTTGATCTTTGCTTGGGAAAAGGAAGTAGTGTGACCACATACTATCAGCAACCTAGAAATATTAATCAAAGACAAGCTGGCCACCACCTTTGAAAAGGGAGCAGAGAATACAATAGTCATCATTGCTCACAAGGATGATTCTCAGCATAGCCAGGACCCGCACATCTGATCACATGAAGACTGCTTTGTGTGCCATCTTGGGCCTATTGACTCTAAGATTCCAAAAGAGGAAGAGAATGGATATTGTGAACTGGGTTTCAAAGTCTTTAGACAAGCAATAATACATATTTTAACCCTATGTATATATAGAGCAAGACATACCACATGTAAATTTAGAGTTTTGAGCATTGCTATGTTGACCAGCAATTTGAGCCAGAATTTATTAGATTGGTGCAAAAGTAATTGCAGTTTTGCATTGTTGAACTTTGCCATTTGATATTAGAATATATTCATAAATAAATGTGGTTATGTTAGACATCATTTCAATGCACATTTATCATTTTATGCTTTTTTGTTTATCATTTATTTATTGCTGTTTATTTCACATTTATTTTAGACTAGGGAAATGATATTAGACAAAAAGCAAATTCAAGTGATTTTTTTATTCAAGTTCAAAATGGGTCCTAAAGCAGCAGAGACAACTTGCAACATCAACAGCAGATTTGACCCAGGCACTGCTAATTAATGTACAGTGCAGTGGTGGTTCAAAAGTTTTGCAAAGGAGACAAGGGCCTTGAAGACGAGAAGCACAGTGGCTGGCCATTGGAAGTTGACAATGACCAATTGAGAGCCATCATCGAAGCTGATTCTCTTACAACCACACAAGAAGTTGCTGAAGAATTCAACATCAACTGTTCTATAGTCATTTGGCATTTGAAGCAAATTGGAAAGGTAAAAAAGCTCAATAAGTGGGCACAACCTCATGAACTGACCAAATATCAAAAAAAAAGTTGTTTTGAAGTGTTGTCTTCTCTTACTCTATGCAACAATAATGAACCATTTCTTGATCAGATTGTGATGAAAAGTGGATTTTATATGACAACCGGTGATGATCAGTTGAGTGGTTGGACCAAGAAGATGCTCCAAAGCACTTCCCAAAGCCAAATTTGCACCCAAAAATGGTCATGGTCACTGTTTGTTGGTCTGCTGCCCATCTGGTCTACTATAGCTTTCTGAATCCTGGCAAAACCATTACATCTGAGAAGTATGCTCAGCAAATTGATAAGATGCACCCAAAACTGCAATGCCTTCAGCCGGCATTGGTCAACAGAAAGGGCCCAATTGTTCTCCACAATGATGCCTGGCTACACGTTACACAACCAATGCTTCAAAAGTTGAACTAATTGGGCCACGAAGTTTTGCCTCACCTGCCATATTCACCTGACCTCTCGCCAGCTGATTACCTTGATAGCTTTTGCAGGGAAAAAGCTTCAAGCATCTTGACACCTTTTTGCAGGGAAAATGCTTTCACAACCAAGAGGCAGAAAATACTTTCCAAGAGTTCATCAAATCCTAAAACATAGATTTTTATACTACAGGAATATACAAACTTATTTCTCATGGACAAAAATGTGTTGATTGTATTGGTTCCTGTTTTGACTAGTAAAGATGTGTTTGAGCCTAGTTATAACAATTTAGATTCAAGGTCCAAAACAGCAATTACTTTTATACTAATTTCAGATAAAAATAAAACCCCTGGAGAATTACTTTATACATGATGCTGCATTCTTGGCAACATCGCATAAACACCAAATACTTCCTCATGATCTCTAGCATCCTGATGCAGGGATATATGTGCACATCTCAATTTCACATTTCTTCAGACCCTAGTTATGTTTGCTGCTGCTGCTGTTAAGTCGCTTCAGTTGTGTCCGACTCTGTGCGACCCCATAGACGGCAGCCCAGCAGGCCCTGCCGTCCCTGGGATTCTCTAGGCAAGAACACTGGAGTGGGTTGCCATTTCCTCCTCCAGTGCATGAAAGTGAAAAGTGAAAGTGAAAGTGAAGTCGCTCAGTCGTGTCCGACTCTTAGCGACCCCATGGACTACAGCCTACCAGGCTCCTCTGTCCGTGGGATTTTCCAGGCAAAAGTACTGGAGTGGGGTAGTATTATTCCCTAGTAGTTAAATACAAGTCTATATATTTGTGTCTATATATAGAAATGGCAACCCACTCCAGCATTCTTGCCTGGAGAATCCCAGGGATGGCAGAGCCTGGTGGGCTGCCGTCTATGGGGTCGCGCAGAGTCAGACACGACTGAAGCGATAGCAGCAGCAGCAGCGTAATACATGGAAACCAATCGAAAACTTGTGTTTGGCTTCCAAAGCAAAAGCCAAAGTAGTGGGAGCCACTTCATATGGTTTGAACAGTCATGTAACAACAGTCCTCATTAACATACCTCACACAGAGTAGGAATCACACTGGAACTTTAGATCAAACCACTCAAAACTCACAGGCATAGGATATAAAGAGTATATTTATCTATTCTTCTTGACTATTTTTTGGTGTGAGGACTGTTAGTTGTTAAAAGCTTTGACTTCAGTTGACTAGATAGTGCTTCCTTCAGCAAGCCAGTGGAGTCCCCTGCTTCAAACAAAATTCATCCCCTCTTTTTGATATCAGGTTCTCCCATAGCTAGTCCTCTAATATTTTCATTCTTTCCTCTTCTGAAATTAAAAATAATTATCTGTTTTTCTCAATATCTGTTTGCATTATAATAACAGTCTGAACAGAAGATTTGAAATCCCAGGGCTGCTGGCACTCTATCCTGGGAAGATATAAACTCAAGAACTATGGGGAAAAATTTCTCAAGAATATCCTTCAGAGTTAGAATGAATTGCATTGATATAATAGTAGGTTGGATTTGATCAACAGTAAACAAGTTCCAGGCATTAGTATGTCACATGATTTGGACACTAATTTGTATGAAATGATCCCTTAGGGCTATGCTAGTCCCAATTTATATTCTAAAAATCATCTAAATATTCAAATAAGCATCTTTAAGATTAAACCATGAAGACCAGCTGCTGCTGCTGCTGCTGCTGCTAAGTCACTTCAGTCGTGTCTGACTCTGTGTGACCCCATGGACTGCAGCCTACCAGGCTCCCCCGTCCCTGGGATTCTCCAGGCAAGAACACTGGAGTGGGTTGCCATTTCCTTCTCCAATGCATGAAAGTGGAAAGTGAAGTGAAGTCACTCAGTGGATACCACTTAATCCAAAATTTCCTTAATCAATTTTTCTTATAATTTAGGATAGTCTTTTCACTTGAGCATAATGATATAAGGATATAATAATGTGTTTTAATGATATATAGATAAAAATAAAATAGGTGGAAATATGACAATTTCAGTACTAGACCAGAGTTCTAGTGACTCTACTTGTCATACTCATGCCAAATCTAGAATCTATAATGTTGATTTATAGTCATGTTTACCTAACACCTTTCCAGTTTTAAAAGGGATGAATGTATTGATTGGTCTTTGAGCCCAAGGATTCAGTGATTAAATCACATAATGTTTTAGTGCAGTGCTTTTTAGAAAGAAGATGTAGTGGCCTCAGCAGGAGTCTCTGCATGGCCAGGCAGGCTGGCCAGGAGTTTGCATCACACTGAGGGAAGTAAGGAAAGGTCTAGCACTTTTGATTTCAGCATCACTTGTCTCCACTTTAAAACTGGGCATTTTGGGGCTGTTTTGAGGGGCTCAAAAATGAAGTAGTGGCACACACACTCCTGTACTCACTGAAGATCTTTCATAATGATGACTATTTCTTGCCTCTACAGGAAGCTTTATAAACCACAAAGTTCTTTTGAAGTCATTATATCCTTTGCAATTTCCTGTAGGGCTAGATAAATATCTTCACTTGTAAATGGGAAACTGAATCTGAATGATTATCTTGAAACACAATAAACATTCAGTTCTTTGACATGAGTTTGAAATGTGTTATACTTGATTATATTCTGTTTAGTAATTATATAATAGGTCAGGTATTACTTAACAATTTTCAAAATATATTAACATATATAGAAAATGTATAATGATCATAGTTTCAACCTCACTGGTAGTAGTGGAAGACAAGATGTACAAAGCGCCTTGTACTTGTACTTAGTCGCTAAGTTACGTCTGACTCTGCGATCCCATGGACTGTAGCCTGCCAGGCTCCCCTGTCCATGGGATCTCCCAGGCAAGAATACTGGAGAAGTTGCCATTTCCTTCTCCAGGAGATCTTCCCAACCCAGGGATCGAACCCATGTCTCCTCCACTGGTAGATAGAGTCTTTATC
Organism: Bos mutus; assembly: GCF_027580195.1. Classification (NCBI taxonomy): domain Eukaryota; kingdom Metazoa; phylum Chordata; class Mammalia; order Artiodactyla; family Bovidae; genus Bos; species Bos mutus. The sequence continues at coordinate 45,151,903 of NC_091626.1, read as the reverse complement.
AGTGAGCCACCTGGGAAGCCATACAAAACACCCTCCCCCACAAAAAAAAGTGTATTGCGTACCTATAGTCTCTAGGACATCGTGCTAGACACAAAGTTCACATATAGGGTTCTAAAGAGATCTAGGTTGTGATAACAATGATAAACTCTTTTACTTGTAATTTTATAAAATTGACATTTATTGACAAATGTCAATAAGAGATTTTGCTAAAATAATAGGATAATACTTAAGGAAATCAGTAACTTCATTAAAGTATCCAATTAGTGAATGGTGTAGAAAATTCAGCTGGAAATGCCTCATCCAAAGAGAGCATTGACTCTTCACACAAAGCAGTTTGGTTGGGCAAGCGTTTTACAGAGAGGTCAGACTCTCCCATTCTGTGCAGAGAAAAGCTATGATAAAATGGATGATCTTTAAAACAAAATGTCCTTGGCTGTGGGCAGAGTTCTCAGACAATGTTTTGCCTTCATTATCCCCAACGTAATCTCTTATAACCACACACACATTTCTGTCAAGCTGATGTCTCAAATTTATAATTCAGTCCATACACAGTTATTGACTGTCACTATGTTCAGAGCAGGTATGTAAATGTTGTAATAGTGTATCAAAGGAACTTGACTGTCACTTTTCTTTTTCCTATGTTTACTCCTGGCTACCCTGCCTCGGGAAGAGAAACTTAGTTCTATCTGAAAAATCCACTTATATAGCTCTAAGTTATGTAGTGCATTCAATTACTAATTTTCAGTTTCCTCAGTGAAATGATCATGAGCCAAGTGTAGGAATCAAAGGTAAATATTAATTACCCAGTAGCTGAACTTTTATTTTGGCCTATAGAATCTGACAAAAAAAATATGGAGAAATCCATATATCATATACACAAACTGTCCATCCAATGTTTTGAGATATTTACAGTCTGTCTAAGAAAATGTTTAGGGTGAAAATACCTGAGGCACTTTCACAGAAGTTTTAGAATTGGAAGGAAAGACAGGAGGCTAAAAACACTGCTGTCTTGAAGGCAATGTGAAACTGTAACTTTTCTCTAATTTCCTAATTAAATTTTACAACTTTTAGATAAATTCAAGGCTCCTTTGTTGTTCTAAGCATGGAGGTCAATTAAAGGATTTGCCAAGGGAAGTTCATTCATACACCATTGTTTCAGAAACAAAAAGGGGTTGCTTGAGGAAACTGGGTATGGTAGACAGAAGCAAACTATTTAGAATGTACTTTTACAGTGGCTTCTTTCTACTACTTTCTTTCTTCTGTGTACTTGAAGCTGGCTATTCTTTTCAGGAATTATAACAAAATACTATTATTTTCTGTGTGTATTTTTGCTGATTCACTAACAGTTTTCATGAAAACTGCATATTCCCAAAGACTCTCTTTCTTCCCTGTACACTTAGCAATATTTTCATCATTCAAAAATAGATCTCAATATCACCTCCTCTATGAAGATCTTCTGGAATCTTCTCCAATATTCCATTAAGTCACTGTCCTACCAGGCTTCCATAATATTTCATATCCATCTCCACCAATGCTAACTCACTATTTTTTGCATATAAAACTGTCTCCTTTCATGGACTGGAAGACCCTAGAGGGGAAGAACCACTAGAGCAGTTACCTCCTTTATACTGGCTAGACAAACAGAAGTGAATAGACCATACAATTCATTAGTTCATTGCAAAAATATTAGTTTTTTTTTTTTTTTTTGCATTTATGTTATTATTTTGTATTTATGTTCTTACTTCTCCCTTAAATTGGGCTTTCTCTCCATAGGCCCTGTTGCCTCTGTTGCACGTGGTTTATCACATGTATCAAGAGATTAGAACATTAAGCATGTGACAAATATCAACAGTGACCTGGGGATTTATTATAATCTACCAATATGCTCAACCTTGTAATTGCTCAGGGCTTTTTGCTCCATAATTATTTGGTTGCCTCAGTGTAGCCATTCAATGATGTTATAATTAGTGGGTAATTAACTAAAGCATTTACCGAGGTGCTGTAGAGCATGAAACATGTGTGCAAGCTGATAACGTGAGGATTGATAAACCACTTAGTCAACGATTTTCTAAAACCACTTTAGCAGATCCTTTCAAACCTCACCAATTGGAAACCCTTTCCTCTTTCAGACTCTAGCTTATTCCACAGATGTTTTGTGTGCCATATCAAATGTAGATTGGGGCCATCTAAGCCCTGCCTTATTGCCTCTCCCACTGTACCTGCATTTCCACATACACCCTTTCACACTTCCACAAAACCTTGATCTTCATAGCAATTACCAGTTCTCAAATTGTCTGAGGTGGATCCTGCAGAGGATTGGCTCCAATTTATAGATGGAAACATCTTGGAGAGCTTAAGCCACTTGTCTTAGTTTAAATACCGCAATTTAAAAGACTTGGTAAAATATACCTGTTTCAAACCTGAGCCTCTTCAGACTCTGTACTGAGTACTCTTTACAGTGTAATTTGTATACAAGGGGGAATATCAAAAGCCGAAGAGGAGGTAGAGTAGATTACATCTGGGAAGGAAAGGGAAAAAAGGTAGAATAAAATGTAATAGTGAGACTAAATGTTGAAGTAAAGTGATAGGGAGTGCTGTTGACACCTTAAAAATATCCCCAAACTCTAAACACTAATTAATATATAAATACAAGTTGGCTGCTGTCTCATCCTTTTATGTAAGAATGTATCCCTCTATAAGAAGATAATACTGCTGCTGCTGCTAAGTTGCTTCAGTCGTGTCCGACTCTGTGCGACCCCATAGATGGCAGCCCACCAGGCTCTGCTGTCCCTGGGATTCTCCAGGCAAGAGTACTGGAGTGGGTTGCCATTGCCTTCACCGAAGATAATACCAGTAGAACCTAAATCATAAGGCTGCTTGGAAAAGTAACTGAGATAATGAATATTAAGCTCCTAGATGGTGTCAGATACACAGTAAGCACCAATGATTAAAAGCTGTTAGGATGAGCGGGAGAGAGAAGGAGGAAAAGGGAGAAAGAGAGAGGATATGAAACAGGCCATCTAAGAGATATGAGAGGAGAAGTGGGTCCTGCTTACCCACCATTGCCCAGGGGAAGAATGAGTGACTGGACTCATGGTTGGTCCTGCTTGTCCAGACTAAACTTACTGAACATTGAATCCAATGGCTAAGCCCTCTTGTTCTGATTGCATCCTTTCAAAACAATCTTCTGCTTATGATTTGGATTCCCTCAGAGCCTAGGAGGTGCTGCTTTCCAAATGCCAGCACGTCCTTCTCAAGCTGGAACCACTGTGAGTTTAAAAATATCATTCTGGTTTGTGCACTATCACAGGAGTAAGTGGTTTTATAACTTACCCTATGAGTCTCCTTTTCTTCTTCATCTCACTTCAACATTCCTCTCTGATAGTGTTTTTTTACTAGTAATAGTAACCCTGGCATCCTTGTCTAAGGATCTGCCCTTGGGGCAACCCAAGCTATTTCAATCCCCATGAGTCTCCCTGTCTCACTTACTCTCATCTTGGCCTTCCTCTCTTAGGTTGCTTTTCATGGTGGGAGGCATGACCACCAGTGGAACCAGTGCCGTGTACAATACATAGAGGTCATGATGCAAGGGAAGGAGAGAGCCATCTGTTCAACTCTAGTTCTGAAAAGTCCTGGGAAGAACTTTTGTCTGTCCTGAGCTAGGTATCAAGGGAGGTGTAGTGCTTTGCTTTTCCTGACTTGACAAGCCCAAACAGGAGTCACAGGGCACTATGATTAGTGGCCTCTCAGAAATTCAGAGTGAATGAGGAGAAATCTTCAATTGGAAGGGGAAGAGAATCACTATTATTAACAAGAGAACTAAGCAGTATGTTCAGCAGATAAAAACAACAGATGCTCAGTATAGATGTATAAAAACAGCACACTTACCAAATAAATTGGCAACAATGATAGCATGCCATTCCTCCAGAAATGGAGAGAAGTAACTGTCAAAATAGGATGTCCAGTCCCACTGTACCCCTTGCTAGATGCGTCCTCAGATCCTGGCTCCCAGTTTCAATTCTCCTGGACTCCACCGTAGAGCATCAGTGTGAGATGCAGCCAAGCAGGCTTCACATCTGACTAATCCACCGAGGTGCCACTAGTGACAGGGCACTGGACTAGAGCTGGCAAAACTGGTTAGCCCCCGCTGATCCTGAAGCCTTGAGTTTACCTCTTTAGGGCTTGACCTGGCGTTTGTATGGTGTTTCAATTGGGAATGCCTGTGTACCAGAATCAAAATTACTCTATTGTGGACCAATAAGAGACAATATTCTTGTGTTGTCATTCTCATTAAGAGTAAATAATATTCATTAATACCAGTTTAAAAGTTTGACAATTGCTCATAATTGAACAGATAGTAAATCCTCTCAGTAATGGTTTTAATCATAGTTTCCAATGATAATTTTAATCATAGTTTCTCCATAATAGCTTTATTGAATAATTAGCTTCACTGTTGCCTGTCTTACTAACTCTATCTTCCCTACTGTCATCAGTGTTCTGTATGAAAAAAAAAAAAAACAAAACAAAATTATAAAAGCAAATCAATCATCATGTCATTTTTCTACTGAAACACACTACTGCTCTTTGGTTTCAGGATAGAAAATAACTGTGTTATCTTGTAATTAAAAAATAATATTGACAGATAAATGAAACCTTTACAATTTCACCCAAGCTACCTCTCCAGATTTCCACATGCTCTTCACACTCTTTCTCCTAATGTCAACATTTTGCTTAACCACTATGCATTCATCACAACTAAGATATTAATATTTGTAGAATAGTATTAACTAAACTACAGATATTATTCAGATTTTGTCAGTTTTTTCCATTAATGTTCTTTTGTGTTCCAGAATCCAATCCAGGATATCACATACCACATTTAGTTATCCTGTCTCCCTAGTTTACATTTATTCTTTCCTCACCATTCATGACCTTGACTCTTTTGAAGTGTACTAGAAAGGTATTTTATATACTTTTATTATCTTTTATCTTATAGTATTTTGGTAAAACATGATTTTCCAAAGTTATTTATGTCTTCTTTTTTCTTCCTGTCTCCTTTGGTGAGGTTATGTCACACATTTGCAGAACAGACACGTTTAAACAGTCTGTATCCTATCCAGAGTTCTTCCAAAATTTTAGGGATTTTAAAAAAATTGCATACAGTAGAATTAACTCAGTGATGTGCAGTTCTGTGCATTTTGATAACTACATAGAATTGCCACAATATCATACAAAGCTATTTCTTTCTAAAACTTCCTGTGCAACCTCTTGGTACTCAAAGTACCACCACCTTAAATCCACGGGAACAAACATCTGTTTGCCATCCCTGTAATTCTACCTTTTGTAGAATTTCATACACATGGAATCACATAATATCAGAAATCAGCCTTGAAGTCTGATTTCTTTCTCTAAGCAAAATGCATTTAAGATCCATCCATGCTGATACCTGAATCAATGTCTGTTCTATCTTTTTTTAGGAATTGGTCCATTAGGTGGATGCACCATGGTTTGCTTATCCTTTCACCTGGATATTTGAGTTGTTTTCAGGTTTTGGCTCTTATGAATAAAGGTGCTAGAAATGCTGGTGTACAAGTTTTTGTGCTAACATAAACTTTCAGTTCTTGTGGGTAAATTCCTAGGAGAAAGGATGCTCGATCATATGATAAGCATTTGATTAACTTTATAAGAAACTGGAAAACTATTTTCCAAAGTGGTTGTGATATTCTGCATTCCAGAATATCCAGAATTTCTGTTGCTCTTTATCCTCTTTACTACTTAAAGTCTTCAGTTGATTTATTTTAGTCATTCTAATAGGGTATATAAAAGTGAACTTAAAAAAAAAACTTGCAATTCCCTAATAACTAATGATCAGTGCAACTAACTGTGGCAACTCTATGTTTTATTGTTAAGAGGTAAGTGGTTTATTTTCTGGATGTATATCCTTTAGCAGGTGTGTGATTTACAAATATGTTCTGAGTCTGATCTTTTTGTTTTCTTAAAAATGTCTTTCATAGATCAGAATTTTTGGTAAAAGTCTAATTTACTAATGTTCTTTTATGAATTGTGCTTTTGAGTTCATCTATTAAAACTCCTAATCAAACTCAAGGTCATGTAAATTTTCTCCTATTTTCTCCTAGAAGAGTTTTTAGTGTTACATTTTACACTTTAGGCCCATAATCCATACTGGTTTAGTTGGTATAAGATGTGAGACATATGTCAGGGTTTATTGCTTTATAAATTGTGTTCAGTTATTTTAGTATCATTATGTGAAAGGGATACTCTTTCTCCACTGAATTGTATTTGTACTTTTGTAAAAAGTTAGTTCACTGTATTTGTTTAGATCTACTTTTGAGCTCTTCATTGTGTTTAATTAATCTATGCCTATCCTTTCAGCATTACTCTGATTACTGTAGATTTAGTAAGTCTTGAAGTTGGCTACTGTGGAATTTCTAAACTTATTATTTTTTTTCCCCCTCATACTTATTTTGGCACAGTTACCTTTTATGTTAATTGTAAGGTTCTCTGGCTTTGGGTGGTTCCCCCACACACAGGGTCTGGTCAGTATTCTGCTGGTTTCTTCAGGGGGCTGCTATTCAGATTCCCAGACTTTTCTCTCTGTGAAGCTCTTTTCTCTCTGGCACTGAATCCTTTGAATTCTGGTATCTTCTTCTTCCCAAAATCCCAGCTCTGTCTCCTCAAGTCAGACAATACCTAGCTCTGTCTGGGTTCCTCCTTTCTGTGCTACATCCTGGAAACTCTCCAAGGTAGTAAGCTGTGCCAACCACAACAGTCAGGCTCACCTCAATTCTTCCCTTCTCTTCCCTTCTTTCATCTCTGCAGCTCTCCTTTCCCCTCCTGCCCTCCCTTCCCCACCTCTCCTCCCCTTCTCTATCCTCTTCTCTTTTCCCTCTCTTTCTCTCTTTCTTTTCAGAGTGTTTAGAGGGAATTACTGTATATTGGTCAGAAGCAAACTTCCACTTTTAGTTTTATCTTATGATAAAATTGTATATATTTAAGGTGTACAGCATAATATTTTGGTATACATGTGCATAGTAAAATCATTATAATCAGAAGATTATTATGCTAAGTAAAATAAGCCAGACATAGATAGGAAAACACTGCATTATGTCTCTTATATGTGGAATCTAGAAAAGTCAAATACATAGAAGCAGAGAGTAGAACTATGGTTATCTGGACCAGGAAGGTGGGAGGAATAGGAGATATTGGTCAAATGATACACAAGGTATAAGGTTATGTAGGATGAGTAAATCCAGACATCTTATATATAGTATGATGACTATAGATAATAATACTATGTTGAATACTAGAAATTTTCTAAGAAGGTAGATTTCAGGTGCTCTCATCATAATGAACTGCTTGTTTTGTTGTTTTCCTTATTATTTCTATTGTTGCATTGTTTTTATGGAATTATTTTCTATTTCTTTGTTATTTTATTTCATTAACTTATTGAGATGGACACTTGACTAGTTAATTTCTAGTTATTATTTTCTAATGTGAGTATTTAATAGCATGTTCATTACTTAGGTACATCATGTTTTAAATATTATCCAATATCAAATGTTTTATAGTTCCTATTATAATTACTTCTTTCACTGAAGAGTTATTTTGAGCATTATTATTTTTAAATTTTTCAAATATATAACTAAATTACAGTTTTATTTCTGGTTCTGATTTAAATACATTTTTAACAGAGAATACAGAAGGAAATGGCAACCCACTCCAGTGTTCTTGCCTGGAGAATCCCAGGGACAGGGGAACCTGGTAGGCTGCCATCTATGGGGTCACACAGAGTCGAACATGACTGAAGCGACTTAGCAGCAGCAGCACAGTCTGTATGTTTGAAATTCTATGATAATAACTGAGATTTTATTTGTGATCTACTTTTGTTTTGAGTTCTTTGTTGATGTTTAATAAAAAGTTTATAGATATGAATTACTTGGTGAATGTTCAGTTAAAGAGAACTGAACACTATACACTTTAGATTGTTTTGGTATTTTACCTTGGGTACTTAAGAATTACTGCATAATCATGCAATAAGATGATAAAATGATAAAATAGAGTTCAGTCTAATTATCTTAATAACAGCATACTTTGCTTATTTCATTGAACATTTTGAATTGTTATTTTAATTTTAAGTACAATGATAACAGATTAAAATACTCAGATATAACATTTTAAATATTACAATAATAAAATTACTTAAATTCTTACTGTATATGCACATGTTGTAGAAGGATTTCTTTTATAGATCACAAAATGAATACTTTTGGAGTAATAGTTCAAAAAATTTAAATTACCTTTTAAAATATATTATGTCAACTTTTAAGATCAGTTAATACTTACTTTAGTCTAAGACCTTCCTTTTCTTTCATTCCTGTAAAACCTTGAAGAACATGAGTGGTTTTTATGGAATTGCCCGTGTTTAGTGACATGAGATATTGGTTAGGTCTGTGTGCTCTGAATTGATTTTCTTAAGTTAAAAAAAAAAGGTTTTATAATTATAATGCCTGAAGTTTGTATATTATACATATATGAAATATAGATTTTATTTTCAAAATGACTCTGTCAAATTGAATTTGATAGGAACAGCCAGTTTAAGTTATGAGTCTACCAGCACTGGAAAAATACTGCCTCTTAAGGAGGCTGTGAAAAATTGTGAGGAGAGAAGAATTGCAGCTAGGTCTTCTGAATAAGGAGCTGTCCTTTCATTTCTTTATTTCATTTTTCTTGTTTTTTGAATGCAAATAGTGAATGTGGTAGTATTTAATCTATTGTCCATGGCAGATAACTTAATAAAAACTCTTCTTTTGGGAGAAGTCAGAATGAATGGATAAACCACATCTTAGCTGACTTCATATCCCTTCTCAGCTTGAGTTGAAACAGTCTCTCTCTCTTTCATTTTCACTTTGGGATCCAGCTAAAAATTCACATCAAAAATACCATGGGTCTGCAAAATAATTAACCTGCATTTACTACTTTGGTTCTGGAGTAGCTAAAAGAGGAAATAACAATTCAGAGGCTACAGCTACTTTGATAAATCTTTTGAAAATAACATATCAAATATTAAACTAACTATTCTGTTGGGATCATATATAAATTATATCTTTTTCTGAATGGCTAGAAGTAGCAACAGAGAAAGTAAGTAAATATTGGTGATCTTGGGATTCCCTGCTCCGTCTCCTTGTTTCTGTGGAAGGAGTTGCCTACCAATTTCTGCATGTCCATGACCCTTCCATGCATCTCCTCTCTTCTACCCCCACGTAAAGGAGGGGAAAAAAGCCTAGCCAGAGTAGAGGAGCCAACCACCCCTCAAGTAATACCTAAATTATTTTTTATTAAGGAATGCTATGCAGTTTTGACCTACTTTGTCTTAATATACTTTATGATACAATTAATGAGAAAATAAAAGCAAACCTGGACTGTGACAGATTAATTTTGCTTGACATAATTCATGACCTTTAGTTAGGAGGTAATTATGATTTCTCATAAACACTTGTATAATGTTTTCATATAACTACATGAGTCCAAGAATTTCTGATAAGCTAAGGTTACCCAAGGGGAACACAGATGATGAGATGGTTGGATGGCATCACCAACACGATGGACATGAGTTTGAGTAGGCTCTGGGAGTTGGTGATGGACAGGGAAGCCTGGTGTGCTGCAGTCCATGGGGTCACAAGGGGCTGGATATGACTGAGCAACTGAACTGAACTGATCTGAAGGTTGTCCATGCAACTGGGTAAAAATCATTAAAATATTTTATTAGATACATGTTTCCAATCTATCCTAACAATAATTATTTAACAATTTTTTTACTTATTAAATGTCTCCTATAGAACATAGAATTTTGAATAGACTTTAATGGGCCTCTTCTCTTTTGAAAAGTTTACACAAACACTTTGATATATGCTCATAATCAATTTCTTCAAGAAATTTGGTTTAACAGGAACAACAAATCTAAAGAGTAATGTTTTCTAGAATGCTGATTGGTATGTGGCTCCTATAGTAACTCAATTTAAAGTGTGTATCAGTTCAGTTCAGTCACTCAGTCATGTCCAGCTCTTTGTAACCCCATGAATCGCAGCACACCAGGCCTCCCTGTCCATCACCAACTCCTGGAGTTCACTCAAACTCATGTCCATCGAGTTGGTGGTGCCATCCAGCTATCTAATCCTCTATCATCTCCTTCTCCTCTTGCCCCCAATCCCTCCCAGCATCAGAGTCTTTTCCAATGAGTCAACTCTTCGCATGAAGTGGCCAAAGTATTGGAGTTTCAGCTTCAACATCAATCCTCCCAATGAACACCCAGGACTGATCTCCTTTAGGATGGACTGGTTGGATCTCCTTGCAGTCCAAGGGACTCTCAAGAGTCTTCTCCAACACTACAGTTCAAAAGCATCAATTCTTCGGTGCTCAGCTTTCTTCACGGTCCAACTCTCACATCCATACATGACCACTGGAAAAACCATAGCCTTGACTAGACAGACCTTTGTTGGCAAAGTAATGTCTCTGCTTTTGAATATGCTATCTGCTGCTGCTGCTGCCGCTAAGTCACTTCAGTCATATCCGACTCTGTGCGACCCCATAGACGGCAGCCCATCAGGCTCCCCTGTCCCTGGGATTCTCCAGGCAAGAACACTGGAGTGGGTTGCCATTTCCTTCTCCAATGCATGAAAGTGAAAAGTGAAAGTGAAGTCGCTCAGTCGTGTCCGGCTCTTAGCGATCCCATGGACTGCAGCCTACCAGGCTCCTCCATCCATGGGATTTTCCAGGCAAGAGTACTGGAGTGGGGAGCCATTGCCTTCTCTGGAATATGCTATCTAGGTTGATCATAACTTTCCTTCCAAAGTGTGTATATTCTCTACCTATTCAGAATTCCATGGATAGAGCAGCCTGCTGGGCTGTAGTCCATGGGGTCAAATAGAGTCGGACAAAACTGAGAGACTAACATTTTCACACATTCTGTACCTGGGTTCCCTGGTGGTGCAGCAGTAAAGAATCTGCCCACCAATGCAAGAGACATGAGTTCTATCCCTGGGTCAGGAAGATCCCTTGGAGAAGGAAATGGCAACCCACTCCAGTATTCTTGCCTGGGAAATCCCATGGACAGCAGAGCCTAGCAGGTTACACTCCATGGGGTCACAAATAGTTGAACATAACTTAGCAACTGAAGCCCCCTGGTGGCTCAGAGGTTAAAGCATCTGCCTGCAATGTGGGAGACCTGGGTTCGATCCCTGGGTTGGGAAGATCCCCTGGAGAAGGAAATGGCAACCCACTCCAGTATTCTTGCCTGGAGAATCCCATGGACGGAGGAGCCTGGTGGGCTACAGTCCGTGGGGTCCAAAGAGTCGGACATGACTGAGCAACTTCACTTTCACTTTCACTTAGCAACTAAACAACAATAGCACTCCATACCTGAAGTGATTCGGTAACATGGGAGGTCCAAAGGTAAATAGCAGTTTCTGTATTCTAGAAACTTTTAGAGCGGGACAGCACATCACTTCTTAACTGGCTCTTTAGGATTTCCCAGGTAGTTCAGTGGTAAAGAATCTGCCTGCCAATGCAGAAGACCCAGAGACACGGGTTTGGTCCTTGGGTCAGGAAGATCCCCTGGGTAAGGAAATAGCAACCCACTCCAGTATTCTTGCCTGGAGAATCCAATGGACAAAGGAGCCTGGTGGGCTCCAGTCCATAGGTTGACAAAGAGTTGAACATGACTTAGCATGTGTGCATGCATGTGCATACACACACACACACACACACACACACACACACACACCTGGATCTTTTATTTTACTTCGTCAGATATAAGAAGGATACTAAGTAGGGAATTATGTCTGAAGACCGGCAGATTTTATGCCCTCAGGTCAACTGCCAAGAATCTTAATATATTATCCTTTTTTAATCTCAATGACAGGCCACATATAAACATTTTTCCTTCATTTTCATGTTATTTGATTTATTCTTGGATATCTTGTTTCCAAAGTGCAAAGAAAACATTAATGATGTGATAAAAGATATATAGGTCATCTGAATAATTAGAAGAAAACTCCTCATTCTTAAATAGGGTATAATATAAAAAATATATCACTACCAAACTCCCAATATTTTAAGTTACAGTTCATATTTACTTTAGTTTAAAACCCTTCATTTTTTTTTCATTACCATAAAGCCATGGAACTTGAGTGGATATTATGGAATTGCCAGTGTTTAATGACATGAGATCAGAGAAGGCAATGGCACCCTACTCCTGTACTCTTGCCTGGAAAATCCCATGGATGGAGGAGCCTGGTGGGCTGCAGTCCATGGGATCTCGAAGAGTCGGACATGACTGAGAGACTTCACTTTCACTTTTTACTTTCATGCATTGGAGAAGGAAATGGAAACCCACTCCAGTGTTCTTGCCTGGAGAATCCCAGGGATGGGGGAGCCTGGTGGGCTGCCATCTATGGGGTTGCACAGAGTCAGACACGACTAAAGCGATTTAGCTTAGCAATAACATGAGATTAGGTCTGTGTGCTCTGAATTGGTTAAAAACTATTTTTATACTTATAATACCTGAAGTATGTGTATTATAAACATTGGATGAACTAGAAACTTTATTTTCAAAGTGATTTCTTGAATAAATTTATTTCTAGAAAATTAATATTTATATTTTCTCTAATGTTAAACATACTTTTCACTATAATTTCCAGTTGGTGTATGTTGGTATAAGAAAAAAATGCTCCTGTTTTTTTGTTGGCTTTCTAGCCAACGAATTGCTAAAGTCATCAACATTTTCTAATACTTTGCTTGTTGATCTGTTTATTTTTTTATATGATCGTATCACCTTAAAATAGGGACAGTTTTGTCTGCCTCTTTCTCTTTTTTTTTTCCTTATAACATTGGTCAGCATCACTGGTACTTTGTTAAAAGTAGTTGTAAAATTTGCATCCTTATATTGTTCCTGATTTTAAAAGGAATCCATCAAAAGTTATTTCATTTGATATCAACTTTACATAGTTAAGGAAATACAATTGCATTCATAGATTGTTGAGAATTTATCAATATGTGTAAATCTTCATCAAGTAATTTTCAACATTTGAGATAATCATTTAAATTTTGTTAGTCTATCCAAATAGTGAATTATAACAGTTTTTTTTTTCCTGATATAGAACCATCTTCAAAATCCTAAAACAAATGCCACTATATAAATCCTACTGTGTTTAATATCTTTGAGAATTTGTGCATGTATGTTCATAAATAAAATTGTCCAATAACTGTTCTTACATAATTGTAATAAAATATGGTTTTAGAATAAGGTTACATACATAGATTCTAAATTGATTCAAGCAGTAATAGTTATCAAATGATTGATGATTTGATGACTGCATTGATGAGTGAATACGTTAATAAATAAAAGAAAAAACATCCTATAGGTTTTATATAGTTTTTGATGTAAGACACCTGAGACAATCATGTAAACAGACTTGAGGGCCATATATACTTTGTATTTTGCTTTGATGAAGAAGTGGACTTTATACCCTTTATACTCACATATTTGCTTTGCTGAAGTTTTCTGGAATAGGAAGCTATGTCTAGTCAACTCTACAATTCCTAGCAGAAAAAAAAACTACTTTTTAGTATTTCATCTATGGAAAGAGATAAAATAACTCACAATTTAACAAGGATTAGTGACTTGTTGACTGCAACCAAGATATCAGAAAATGATTGTTTCTTGGCAGCAAAGTGATGACAAACCTAGACAGTGTGTTGAAAAGCAGAGACATTATTCTGCTGACAAAGGTCTGTATAGTCAAGGCTATGGTCTTCCTAGTGGTCACATACCGTTGTGAGAGCTGGACCAAAAAGAAGGCAGAACGCCAAAGAATTGATGCCTTCAAATCATGGTGCTGGAGAAAACTCCTGTAAATCCCTTGGACAGCAAGGAGATCAAACCAGTCAATCTTAAGGGAGATCAACCCTGAATGTTCACTGGAAGGACTGATGCTGAAGCTGAAGCTCCAGTATTTTGGTCATCTCATGTGAACAGATGACTCACTACAAAAGTCCCTGATGCTAGGGAAAGATTAAGGGCAGAAGGAGAAGAGGGCATCAGAGGATGAAATGGCTGGACGACATCACCAACGCAATGAACATGAACTTGGGCAAACTCTGGAAGATGGTGAGGGACAGGGAGTCCTGGTGTGCTGTCGTCCTTGGAGTCGCAAAAAGTCACTACAACTGGGCAACTTAACAACAACAAACTTAAATTTCATATTTGTATAGAATTTTAAACAACAGTAACCACATTAATAGCAAAAAAAATTAATTTCAGAATTTGATATCACATAAACTCCTGAGCATTATTGACTTTCTAATACAATGTGAATATACTATCTTTTTGCCATCAACTATTTATAATAGAACATCAGCTGGATCATGGAAAAAGCAAGAGAGTTCCAGAAAAGCATCTATTTCTACTTTATTGACTATGCCAAAGCCTTTGACTGTGTGGATCACAATAAACCATGGAAAATTCTAAAAGAGATGGGAATACCAGACCACCTGATCTGCCTCTTGAGAAATTTGTATGCGAGTCAGGAAGCAACAGTTAGAACTGGACATGGAACAACAGACTGGTTCCAAATAGGAAAAGGAGTTCATCAAGGCTGTATATTGTCACCCTGTTTATTTAACTTCTATGCAGAGTACATCATGAGAAACACTGGACTGGAAGAACCACAAGCTGGAATCAAGATTTCCGGGAGAAATATCAATAACCTCAGATATGCAGATGACACCACCCTTATGGCAGAAAGTGAAGAGGAACTAAAAAGCCTCTTGATGAAAGTGAAAGTGGAGAGTGAAAAAAGGGGCTTAAAGCTCATGATTCAGAAAACGAAGATCATGGCATCCAGTCCCATCACTTCATGGGAAATAGATGGGGAAACAGTGGAAACAGTGTCAGACTTTATTTTTGGGGGCTCCAAAATCACTGCAGATGGTGACTGCAGCCATGAAATTAAAAGACGCTTACTCCTTGGAAGGAAAGTTATGACCAATCTAGATAGCATATTCAAAAGCAGAGACATTACTTTGCCAACAAAGTTTCGTCTAGTCAAGGCTATGGTTTTTTCTGTGGTCATGTATGGATGTGAGAGTTGGACTGTGAAGAAAGCTGAGCGCCAAAGAATTGATGCTTTTGAACTGTGGTGTTGGAGAAGACTCTTGAGAGTCCCTTGGACTGCAAGGAGATCCAGCCAGTCCATTCTGAAGGAGATCAGTCCTGGGATTTCTTTGGAAGGAATGATGCTAAAGCTGAAATTTCCAGTACTTTGGCCACCTCATGCGAAGACTTGACTCATTGGAAAAGACTCTGATGCTGGGAGGGATTGGGGGCAAGAGGAGAAAGGGACGACAGAGGATGAGATGGCCAGATGGCATCACTGACTCGATGGACGTGAGTCTGGGTGAACTCCGGGAGTTGGTGATGGACAGGGAGGCCTGGCATGCTGCGATTCATGGGGTCACGAAGAGTCGGACATGACTGAGCGACTGATCTGATCTGATATGATTTATAACAGAAAAAAGTTTTATAATTTAAAAAATTCTTTAGTTTATTCCTGGAAATAGAAGTAGTAATTTAAATTTTATTATAATGTAACCATTGATTTTTCCTTATTTTAGCTATGCCTGCAAACTTGTGATTTTCTATGATATATAGAGCTTAAAAACTCCTACAATTAAATTTTGATTAAGCCTGATCAGGTAAATATTCATGGACAATAGCAAGTTCTGCATTTAAACATAAGTTTTAAGTTCAGGGTTATACAACCATAGTCCAAACCCTACTTTGGAAATGTCTGAGAGAGCTGGAAGTACATCAATGATGTCATTCTATTGACACGTGTAGATTTGCAATAGTGCAAGCATAATTCAAGGTATAAAGCACCATATGTGAGAGAATGATTTCTAGGAATGGAAAACATGCTTTCCTTAGTTTTATACAAATAGTGATTTTTAAAGGTCTTGTTTTTCTAAATAATGCAACATATTCACTAGGGCACACTTAAGTAGTCATGGTTGTGGGCTTGTGGACAATTTATTTATATTCAAGGTTAAGGTTTTATATCTTTCATTTTATTTATTTCATTTTATCATTCCATTTGATATGACACAAATCTGGGTTACAGTTTCAGTCTCTTCAGCATATATAGCTCTATGAATCGGACATGTTATTATCCATAAACCAACTTTTTCATCTCTGAAATGAACATGATCATACTTTCCTTACTGTTTTATCAGAGGGATTACTGTGAGAACAGACCCTCATGGTTTTGACTCATATAAGACACTCAAGTTCATAATTTACAGAGTTGCTGTGAGGATCACATGATATAAAGCAAGTGAAAATGTTTTGAAAACACTGAAGCACTATACAAATATATCAGTATTTTAATTAGGGTTCAATTAAGATTGTAGCATTAACTTTCTTAAAAATTATCTTTATAAAAATTCTATTTTCCAGAGAAAGAAAAACATTTTAGCTTTTTCAAAGAACTCTGTGATGAGCCACAACATCTTTGTACATACCAAAATAATAGTTTGTTGTCATTCTATCCATCAACTTTTGTCAAAAAATTTTAAGAAAAGAAATCTGTAGTAAAGAGAGAATACAGACACACCTAGGAGATGCTATTTGCCTGAGGAAACTTGAACAGAAGCAGAAAACTGTTCTAAAGAAAGAAAGAAAGTGAAGTCGCTCAGTGGTGTCTGACTCTTTGCGACTCCATGGACTGTAGCCTACCAGGCTCCTCTGTCCATGGGATTCTCAAGGCAAGAGTACTGGAGTGGGTTGCCATCTCCTTCTCCAGGGGATTTTCCCAAACCAGGGATCAAGCCCAGGTCTCCTGCATTGCAGGCAGCCACTTTACTCTCTGAGCCACCAGGGAAGACTTTAACTATTCTAAAGACAGGATGAAATATAAACTCTTAAGAGGAATAGAAAGAACATAATGTTGGGGCTTAAAGAGAGGTATAATACATTTGATTCAGGCAATAGGGAAGGTTTCAGAGAAACTGCTGAATTTGAGCCAAGTCTTGAAATAAAAATAGCACATTATCCTGCATGGGCAAGACTGGAGACAAGATAGGTGTGTGCTCAGCCTAAGAAATGGTCCAGTGGTTTGTATGCAGGTGGTGTGTTTGGCACAGGCTGGCAGTCTAATGGAGTTGAAGAGTGTTGTGTATGAGAAGTATGGCTGCCAATGAGGAGGCCATTTCATCACTGACCTGATATTTGCCAGTATGCCTTGGATTTGGCTGTTATGAATGGGTGGCATATCCTCAAGACACTTCTGGATCAACTTTTATTTCCAGAATGTTCTATGATTATACTGCATGATCAGTGTAGATTATCTGTGTAAACTAGTCATGAATTCTCCCATTTTACAAATAAATAAAATGAGACTTAGAGACTTTTAGGACCCAGGTCTGCCACTTTTCCCCCACTTTATTATAGCTGCACCCACAGTGAACTCTAAAGATGCCCTGAATAGCTACAAAGTCTTCAGTGGGTTTAGCAGACATGGAAATATCAGTCACATCTCAAAGATATCTAACACTCAAGGGATGAGGCCAATGACTTTTGGCAACATAATGTAGAGGCAAGTGAGGAAAGGACAGCTCAGAATAAAGCTGGAGTCCTAGTCTGGATCAGAATTGGGACCTGCATTTTTTCTTCTTTGCAGAAGAGTTGAATAATGAAGTGAATAGTAAACTGCCAAGGTGAGTTCCACAGAGGTAAAAACTTGAGGACAGCTCTAGGTTAGGGCCCTAGAATCTGAAAATGTAAACTCAATAGAGATTATATTACAGAATAAATATGCACAGTAAAATAGAGGCCTCCCTTTGGTGACATTAATCACTTACTTAAAGCCATACTTTTCTGTAAGTACTGATGTATATTTTGGAAAATATGTATAACACACAGGAGTGGAACATATATTTAGTTATGCTTTATTTTAAACATTTTCAAAAGCTTTCTTTAGAGAACTCATCTTTTCTTTTTTTTCCTTAGTGCATCATTATTTCATATTTACATTGTTGTTTTTGTTTAGTTTTTGTGTCCAGCTCTTGTAACCCCATGGGATTTCCCAGGCAAGAATACCAGGGTGAATTGCCATTCCCTTCTCCAGGGGATCTTCCTGACCAAGGTATTAAACCCACATCTCCTGCACTGCAGGCAGATTCTTTACCACTGAGCTACCAGGGAAGCCCAATGATACATGTACTTACTTAAACTGCCTTCCCTCATTTAATGACAATTGTAAAGGCAATGTAGCAACTTAGATAAATGTTCTTGACAAAATAGGACATGAAAACAAGATAGAAATTGATATTGGTATTGAGATTACAAGGATGAATGCATGCAGAAAAATAATAAAAGCTAATATAGAAAATAAGAGTTGATGCCCTATTTGATAGGAGATGGTACACTTCTTTATTTTCATTTTTATTTTATAATCCTATTTTTGTAATCAACATTTAAGGATCAATCTTTATTTAAAATGCAGTTAAAATTTCTGAACTTTATTTAGGATGACTGAAATACTATATATAACATTTTTAATTAGACAAGAAAGTCTCCCCTTCATTTCAAATTCAGTTCAGTTTCACCTAAAAATAAATCTGCCTAAGTATTTGCAATGAAAGGAAGATAGTAGGACAGTAAGGAAAGCTGTGTGACTGACTACTGAGTAGGGGTGGAGGGATCTATATATTACTAAAAAAATTCAGAGAAGTATTTTGGACAGAAGGTTCACACTGTCTGTGTTAAAATAGAAATTGTAGTATTTTACGTATTTCAAACATTGCAATGGAAATTTATAAAGTTATTTTTTAAATGTTGAATTATATCATGAAACATTGAGGGAAAAAGAGAGACAGCTGCTATCTAGGCTGCAGTCAGAAAAAGGAATATTCCTCTCAATCAGGTATCTGTGAGGTGTTGATAGCCAAGCATTACGTTGTAATATACATATCTATATGCATATATATATATATATATATATATATATATATATATATATATATATATATACAGTGTTTTCTTTTGTGTTTTTCTTTAACAGAGAAAGGCCACTGTATTATGATAGGGATGAATGAAAGTACAGCAAGCACAAATAAGAAGATAACAAGAAAAGAAATAGGGAAAAGTCCATAGGAAAAAAAATGAGACATACAATAATAATAACAGAGTAAAGATGAAGAACTAGTGATTTATTATTCCCGGGTGAAAAAACTGTGCCTACATCATAGGTTAAAAATGAGTATAAACAGGGATTCCTAGTGCAGGGGACGTGTGAGTGACTGAGT
Source organism: Bos mutus (assembly GCF_027580195.1). Lineage (NCBI taxonomy): Eukaryota > Metazoa > Chordata > Mammalia > Artiodactyla > Bovidae > Bos > Bos mutus. The sequence goes on along the minus strand of NC_091626.1, from coordinate 45,132,523 downwards.
ATAGAAAGTGACAAGACCTTACACTTCCAGTGAAGAAATTCCTAAGTATCTATTTCATTCCAGTCACAATGCTAGGTATTTTTACAGCTGTGAGCCCAGAGATTCTACATCTGCTGCCATCCAAGAAGTCCAAAAAGTGTATATATGACTATGGCTGTGACTGTGTGTATGTGGTGAAGGGGTTTTGCCCAACAAAGTATGTATTAATAATGACATCATTTAACCTTTGGCAAAGATGACCTAGTAACATGATTGTCTAAAACAATTTACGTTTATACAGCTGATGCATACTGCTGAATACAAAAAAAGATTTCATTTGTACAGTACTACACAGGTGAGAAAATATCCTTCCAAGTTACACGTAAATTTACTATGACTGCCATGGGGTAAAAAGTGTAGCAGTGGCTCTTTGAACACTGCAGAAAATAGTTACCAAGTGTAGTTCTGGATGGAGGGTAAATAAAGATGAATTAAAAGTCCTGGGTTGGCCAAAAAGTTTGGATTCTTCCATTTATGTTAGCAAAACACCAAATGAAATTTTTGGTCAACCCAATAGTTGCATGACTTCAGAAATTCACAACCTAGCTTTAAGAGTGTATACTAAACTGTTGAAACCACTACCTGGTGCCTTTAATCTGATGTTGCTGTTGCTTCTGGCTTTCAGATCAAACTTGCACTTGCACTTGGGGAATTAGCGAGCCAATTATTCAGTTCAGTTCAGTCACTCAGTCATCTCTGACTCTTTGTGACCCCATGAACTGCAGCACACCAGTCCTCCCTGTCCATCACCAACTGGCAGAGTTTACCCAAACTCATGTCCATTGAGTCAGTGATGCCATCTAACCATCTCTTCCTCTGTCGTCCCCTTCTCTTCCTGCCTTCAATCTTTACCAGCTTCAATCTTTTTCAAATGAGTCAGCTCTTCGCATCAGGTGGCCAAAATATTGGAGTTTCATTTTCAACATCAGTCCTTCCAATGAACACCCAGGACTGATTTCATTTAGGATGGACTGGTAGGATCTCCTTGGAGTCCAAGGGACTCTCAAGAGTCTTCTCCAACACCACAGTTCAAAAGCATCAATTCTTTGGTGCTCAGCTTTCTTTATATTCCAACTCTCACATCCATACATGACCACTGGAAAAACCATAGCCTTGACTAGACGGAACATTGTTGACAAAGTAATGTCTCTGCTTTTTAATATGCTATCAGGGTTGGTCATAACTTTCCTTCCAAGGAGTAAGCATCTTTTAATTTCATGACTGCAATCACCATCTGCCGTGATTTTGGAGCCCAGAAAAGTAAAGTCAGCCACTGTTTCCTGTTTCCCCATCTATTTCCCATGAAATGATGGGACCAGATGCCATGATCTTCGTTTTCTGAATGTTGAGCTTTAAGCCAACTTTTTCACCCTCCTCTTTCACCTTCATCAAAGGGCTCTTCAGTTCTTCTTCACTTTCTGCCATAAGGGTGGTGTCATCTGCATATCTGAGGTTATTGATATTTCTCCTGAAATCTTGATTCCAGCTTGTGCTTCATCCAGCCCAGTGTTTCTCATGATGTACTCTGCATATAAGTTAAATAAGCAGGGTGACAATATACAGCCTTGACGTACTTCTTTTCCTATTTGGAACCAGTCTGTTGTTCCATGTCCAGTTCTAACTGTTGCTTCCTGACCTGCATACAGGTTTCTCAAGAGGCAGGTCAGGTGGTCTGGTATTCCCATCTCTTTCAGAATTTTCCACAGTTTATTGTGATCCACACAGTCAAAGGCTTTGGCATAGTCAGTAAAGAAATATATGATTTTCTGCAACTCTCTTGCATTTTTGATGATCCAGCAGATGTTGGCAATTTGATCTCTGGTTCCTCTGCCTTTTCTAAAACCAGCTTAAACATCTGGAAGTTCACAGTTCATGTATTGCTGAAGCCTGGCTTGGAGAATTTTGAGCATTACTTCACTAGCATGTGAGATGAGTGCAACTGTGTGGTAGTTTGAGCATTATTTGGCATTGCCTTTCTTTGGGATTGGAATGACAACTAACCTTTTCCAGTCCTGTGGCCACTGCTGAGTTTTCCAAATTGCTGGCATATTGAGTGCAGCACTTTCATAGCATCATCTTTTAGAATTTGAAATAGCTCAACTGGAATTCCATCACCTCCACTAGCTTTGTTTGTAGTGATGCTTCCTAAGGCCCACTTGACTTCACATTCCAGGATGTCTGGCTCTAGGTGAGTGATCACACCATCATGATTATCTTGGTCATGAAGATCTTTTTTGTACAGTTTTTCTGTGTATTCTTGCCACCTCTTCTTAATATCTTCTGCTTCTGTCAGGTCCCTACCATTTCTGTCCTTTATGGAGCCATCTTTGCATGAAATGTTCCCTTGGTATCTCTAATTTTCTTGAAGAGATCTCTAGTTTTTTCCTATTCTATTGTTTCCTCTATTTCTTTGCACTGATCACCGAGGAAGGCTTTCTTTTCTCTCCTTGCTATTCTTTGGAACTCTGCATTCAAATGCGTATATCTTTCCTTTTCTCCTTTGCTTTTTGCTTCCCTTCTTTTCACAGCTATTTGTAAGGCCTCCTCAGACAGCCATTTTGCCTTTTTGAGGCTGCAATGGAGGGCACAGAAGCACTGCTGAAAAGAGCTACCCCATGTCCAAGGTTAGGGGTGGCGGCCTAGAAGAGCCAACTGTAATGACATTGATTCTCATCAAGCTCTGCCCCAAAATGCTCCTCTCATTTGATTGTAGGGAAGTTGGTTGTTTTCTTTCTTGGAGTGCTGTTGTGAGGTAGCTTTTATAAGGTACAGCAGGTGTCTTGGGAGCCCTTTGCCAAATCCTTTTAGCCCACCTGACATCAGCACAGTTGTACACAGATTCATCATGCTATCAGCCTTCTTCAAATAAGCCATTTTGCACTTTTCTCTCAGGCCTTTCTATGCCTTGCTTTGACCTTTCCTAATACCAAATAGGCTGTCATGTTACGTCAAACTCCAAACCTTCCCTTGGCTATTAGTTGAGCTATGAAGTGGGTTTCAAAGCCAATTCCAAAGAGATTTTTCCTCTAAAGATTATAAAAATATTAGTTGGAAATATGAGCAAGCAGAAAATAGTATCTGACCAGAATGTTTGTACAGTATGAATAAGGAGAAGAAAAATTTGTGCATTGTTGTTGTTGTTTCAGTCACTAAGTTGTCCAACTCTTTGAGACTCCATGGACTGCAGCATGCCAAGGTTCCCTGTCCTTCACTGTCTTCTAGAGTTTGCTCAAATTCATGTCCATTGAGTTGGTCATGCCATTGAACCATTTCATCCTCTGCTGTCCTCTTGTCCTTTAGCCTTCAATCTTTCCTAGAATCAGGGTCTTTTCCAATGAGTCATCTCTTTGCATTAGGTGGCCAAAGCATTGGAGCATCACCTTCAACATCGGGCCTTCCAATGAATATTCAGGGTTGATTTCCTTTAGGATTGACTGGTTTGATCTCCTTGCTGTCCCAGGGACTCACAAGAGTCTTCACAAGCACCATAATTCAAAAGCATCAGTTCTATGGTGCTCAGCTTTCTTTATGGTCCAACTCTCACATCCGTACATGACTACTGGAAAAAAAAAACATATCTTTGACTATACGGACCTTTGTTGGCAAAGTGATGTCTTTGTTTTTGATATGCTATCTGGGTTTGTCATAGGTTTAAGAACTTCATTTATGACCAGTGTAACCTAGGAAAGGCTCAAAGATTTAATACTAAAATTAATATAGGCAGATGAATTTCCATTCTGAAATCAAAAGAATATTCAATATTCAGAAATAAAGAAGTTGATTTCCATAAAATGATTCCTGTAATGATTATAATCATGAAATAATACTTGAATTTATGCTGAGGAGTGTTACTAGAAAAATAGAAGGCAGACATTAAACACAAGGAAGAAATGATCAGAATGAGAACAAATTCAAAAGATGTAGAAAATATCAGAATACAGGGCAGATACTAAGGCAAAGGAAGTACAAGCAAAACAGGATGTAATAGCAAAAGAAAACATTTTTAAAAAAATCTAACACATTGAAATATCAGCAAGCAGCTCTATGTAACTGAGTAATTGAGCCTGGTGGACCCGAAGATGTCATGCACAAATAAAGTGTGTATTAAACAAATTCTGCTCACTTTTCTTCCCCTCACCTGGATGAAATCATAAGCAAATCCCACTGTGGCAGCAGATCTCAGACTTTGGCTTGATCGAAATCCTGTGGAGGGCTTGTGAAAACCAGATTTCTAGGTCTTACTGCAGAGCCTCTCATTTAATAGGTCTGGAATGAACCTGAGAATTTGTATTTTTATCAAGTTTCCAGATGATTCTGATGATACTGAGGAGGGTTGAAGACCACACTTTGAGAACCATTGCAGTATGGTTTCTGGTTACTCTCAATTAGTTGTTAAGTTTTTGAGGTATTAAAAACTAAAGAATGATCTATTAATATAAGTATTGCTTTATTTCATCATCTGATTCATAACATTCTTTACCCATTATTACTGTCACCCACCCACTCCCCCAACAAAATTAACTGTAATTTGGTTTGGAAGCTTGTGGTCAGGAAGAAGGGTGTATTAGGCTTCCTTTTTCCTTCTGGATAAAAACTTATTCTACTTGTTACCTGTTGTTTTTGCCACTTTAGACTTGGTAAGGGAGGGATGGGCATAGTCTTAAGTGCTAATGCATTTTTAATGGGGTCCCTTATTTAGAATGTCAAATATTGATGCTTTTTACCTGGAAAACGTAGGAAACTACAAGGAACATGTTCAGTAGTGGATGATGTTGCCTCAGTCTAGCCAAATCATCTTCTGATCAGTTTCTGGCTTCTTTCCAACAGGACCCACTGACTCCCTCTGCTGTTGTCACATTTCCTTTCTAAGCAATCCCATTTTATAGCTGAGAGGTGGAGTCACACACTGGTATCACAAGTTTTTAACCAATCCTGCATGCTTAATTTTCTAATGTTTTCAAATCTTAGAGGTGCTTCTGAAACTCAAAAACATCAAGAAAATGTGAATTTAACATTCCTTAATTATATAAAATGTTTAAATATATTCTACATTTTAAAGCCATATTCTCTATAAAAATATATACAATTTTGTGTCATCACTCATAAAATTGGACCGCCAACTTCCACCTTGCATTTGTTATTGAGATTCCACTGTCTCTTAGAGTTATACCACTATTTAGGCAGAAAATGAGAGTAAAACTTCTAAAATAAGGACAGGACTTTGACCCTCAATTTTCTATTGATTGCTACTGATATCCTTCTGGAGTAGGAAATGGCAACCCACTCTAGTATTCTTGCCTGGAAAAATTCCATGGACAGAGGAGCCTGGAGGGCTACAGTTCATGGGTCATAAAGAGTCAGACACTGTCAACTGAGCATGCACACGCACACACACACACACACACACACACACACACACACAGATAACCTAATCATCGGAGTTCCCAGAGACCCCTTTATTCTGTAGCTCTTTGGTTCCAATTGCCACATATTGGACAGTGAAGGGGTATTTAATGATGTGGGAAGCTTGGTGCAGCTGCTCTGTAGGGGTCTTATCACTTTCCTGAAGACAGTACCACATAGGGAACAGAGGCATTTTAGGGGATGGAGTGGAATCACAGTTAGTCAAATCATCATACATGTTGGTGGAGGATGAAGTGCTGGTATGTAGAAAGGCATGGGGCAATCAAAGGATATGGTGCTTTGTTCAAAGGATATGGTGTTTACTAACGATGGTGATGATAAAAACAGTTTGGGTTAACTGTCGCTACCATGGAGAGCCAACAAGATGAAAACGCTAAGTTTAAGGCCTTGTACACCCAACCTGGGCTTCTTTTGTGGCTCAGCTGGTAAATAATCCACCTGCAATGCGGGAGACCTGGGTTCAGTCCCTGGATTGGGAAGATTCTCTGGAGAAGGGAAAGGCTGCCTGCCAGAGTCTAGCTCAGGCAGCCAGGGAATCAGCCTGAAGGCATGAGCGGTGTCGGTGGAGGATGATGTAGCCTCTGACTCAAGGTGCGGGACTACATGTTTATTTCAAGGTTCAGGTTTTCTTTTATACTTTGACAAATGCATTAGGTCAGAGGTTTGACATTTTCAGTTCTCCCCCACCCAGATTTATTGTCTCCAGAAATCATTGTTGCCCTTCAAACAGAGTTCCTGCTTCAGCAATTCTCTCAGAATCGGCTTTACTATCTATTATCTACTTCCTCTTATGTGTCCTATACTTAACTTGTGATTACATAGTAACTCATGCTTATGTCTGGGCTGCATACCACATTCCTCAGTTTATTTCTTATCTTTCTAAATCCTGTTTGCCTCTAGTATCTTAAGCTCACTATCTCCTAAAAAGGCTTGTAGCTATTAATATCTCTAAAATTCCTAATCTCTATAAGCTATAGTAAAATATGCTAACACTACAACAATCCTTAAACTTTTAACTTCTAGCTATTCTTAATTATTCCTAAACCCTAAGCTCAGCAAACTTCTTTTGCCATAAATATTTCCCTCACAAACAGGTCTCAGATAACAATCCTTTCCATTGCCTCAAGCTGTGGCCTACGTGCTCATCCTGGAACATTCTTTGTAAAGATCCTTGAACAAATGTCAATGGTTACTTTATAGATTATTTTCTGCAGAAGGCTTTGTGCTTTCTCATGCTTCTCTCGAGAACAATAAGCACCTTAACATTCTTTCCAGCCAACTCAACCAAAGAAAAGAAAGAACAAATCACAAGACCTAACTCCTTCATCCCGCGACCATGCCTGCGGAATGAGGAGAGGGGGTTGGGGCCGTGCCTCCATTTTTGTCAGTAATGCCTAACTCGGCTCCCAACAGCTACCCACTCTTGTATTCTGGCCTGGAGATTTCCCTGGACTGTATAGTCCATGGAGTCACAAAGAGTCTGACACGACTGAGCCACTTTCACTTTCACTTTTCACACCCAACCCAAATCTTCACTGGTGGAGAATCAGAATGCCTCTAGGTTATTGCTAAAGGAATCCCTTATCCTTTATAGCTGCAAGGTAGACATGGCTCAGGATCAGATCCAGAACTTGATTGTACAAGATATAGTGTTGTAAAATTATTTAAATCCCAACCTTGCCAGGTCTCTCACGCTAAAATAAGGCAAACAGGAAATAGTGGGTCCTGAGATTGGGATGATAACAAATTTGGCCTCCCAGAGTTGTTGAGAATTTTAAACCAAAAATTACTGCAAAATCTTCCTTATGTGTGAAAGCAGTTCTTCTTTCACACATTTTTCAAGAATTATAAGTGAGGATCAGGATTCATAAGGAGATTCAGATTATCTTCAGGACACACACTCATGATAAATAGTGTTCTGCTGCTTCTGCATCATCGCTTCAGTCGTGTCCGACTCTGTGCGACCCCATAGATGGCCGCCCACTAGGCTCCCCTGTCCCTGGGATTCTCCAGGCAAGAACACTGGAGTGGGTTGCCATTTCCTTATCCAATGCATGAAAGTGAAAAGTGAAAGTGAAGCCACTCAGTCGAGTCTGACTCTTCTCGACCCCATGGACTGTAGCCTATCAGGCTCCTCCATCCATGGGATTTTCCAGGCAAGAGTACTGGAGTGGGGTGCCATTGCCTTCTCCAAAATAGTCTTCTAGTAGAGCCCTAATGAAGTATGTGTTTCATCAAAGAGGACATAACAGAGATACTGAAATAGTGCAGAATCTGGATGATTTGTATCTGTAAGAACTGAGGGAGCATGTATGGAAAAGGTTTTAAAGGGATTAGTATGAGATGACAAAACGGAAAGTTGATTTAAGCCTATTTTAGTGGTATGAGTGTACTCACATAGAATTTGTGATTTATACTGTTGGCTCAAGCATCTTACTGTGGCCTTGGCCTTAAATGTGACCAACTTTTAAGGGAAGGGAGATGGTGGTACCTGTCAAGTGTAATCTAGAGAAAAGTTTTGAAAACTTAAGGAGATGCGAATATTGAAGTGGAGCTCTTATGTGTTCAGTCATCTTGTAACCTTAGGAAAGTCTAAAGAATGCTCCCTTCATGAAGGCATTAAAAAACAAACAAACAAAAAATAAGCATCCATAAAACATTTTTGGAGCCTTTCCTCTCAAGGCCAGAGATGATCCCGGACAATGCCAGTATGTAATTGGCTTTCCCAATTATAGTAGGAATAATTAGATCAAGAGTAATAGAGGATGGGTGGTAGCACTTAAGCACAGGTGGGCCCAGTTTTCTCAAGTGATTAACTGAATCCCATGTGGAGTGTTTTGACTCTCAGGCTACAGTGTTGGTGAATCATCATTTGATCAAGGGAAAGATCATTTCTATGAATGAAATAGAAAGTCAGCCTTGACTTATATAAACAGAAAAATTTTAAATGGTATTAGAAGAACCCTAATTCAAGTTCATCACAGGAGTGGTGATTCACAGCCCTTTACTCAGTTTGCAGACCCACAGTTACTTGATTAAGGAAGAAACTTGTCCCTTTGTGATGCAGGCACAAATGTATGGTATAACTCTTCTCCCAAGCTTGCATGATCTGCGGTCATTTACCAGGGTGTGTGCACAGGAAAAAGGAAAAATTTCAGGTTTTCAGAAGGTCACTAAGACTTCACATGAAAGCTGGTTCTTATCCATCCCATTTTGCCACCATGGTCACTGTAGTATTTAGATATTAGATAATAGAAAGTGTCTTGGCCAGAATTTATCTTAGTGTAAGTCTAGTTGGTACCACAGAAATATCTGTGCTTATTTACTCATTTTGGGTGTATATGGTAGAAATGAACTGATCTCTCTCTTGTTTTATTGATCTGCATAGTAATTGGCAAAATCCTCACACTGATCCATGAAATAAGAGATATTATTATGTAGGAAAGGGCAAATTCATCTTTCTGGTGCTCACTGCTTGCTATGATAGTAACATGATAGTAATGTAACATCACTTCTGAAGGAAATATAAAAATTAGTGCCACTGTCAAAGACTTTAAAATGCAAAAGTGTTTTTTCAGTCACATTTTTATTTAATTGCCTGTGTGACCATGCACGCAGCTTATATATTTTGGGGAGTAATTACACATAATCTTAAACATCAAATAAGAGGAAGTAGTAGTACCTGTCCTAGGCAAACTTTGTTAGAATTAGAGGAGAAGGGACAATTTCCTAACTTATTATGAGACAAATATTAATCTTATGCTTTCTGCCAGTACCTGTTAAATTCCAGCAGGCTAAAGTCATTAACTTGAAAATAGAGTAAAATCTCAGACCCTTCACAATTCTTTATAGGAATTTCCTCAGTCTGATAAAGGACATCTACCAATAACCTACGCCTAAACATCTAACGTAGTACTGAAAGATTTAATCCTTTTCCACTAAGATCAGGGACAAGGCAAGGGTGTTCATTATTGCTACTTCTAGTCAATATTGTACCTAAGTTGTAGTCAGTAGAGTAAGGAAGGAAAAAGCTAGCATAAAAAGATTAGAAAATAAGTATAACTGTCTTTATTTCAAGAGGAAAGTTATGACCAACCTAGACAGCATATTAAAAGCAGAGACATTACTTTGCCAACAAAGGTTCATCTAGTCAAGGCCATGGTGTTTCCAGTGGTCATGTGTGGATGTGAGAGTTGGACTGTGAAGAAAGCTGAGCACCGAAGAATTGATGCTTTTGAACTGTGGTGTTGGAGAAGACTTTTGAGAGTCCCTTGGACTGCAAGGAGATCCAACCAGTCCATCCTAAAGGGAATCAGTCCTGGGTGTTCATTGGAAGGACTGATATTGAAACTGAAACTCCAATACTCTGGCCACCTGATTCGAGGAGCTGATTCATTGGAAAAGATTCTGATGCTGGGAAAGATTGAGGGCAGGAGGAGAAGGGGACGACAGAGGATGAGATGGTTGGATGGCATCATTGACTTTATGGACATGGGTTTGTGTGGACTCCAGGAGTTGGTGATGGACAGGGAGGCCTGACTTGCTGCGATTCATGGGGTTGCAAAGAGTCAGACACGACTGAGTGACTGAAGTGACTGAAATGATTTCAAGATAACTTGATTTTTATGAGAATGTCCCATAGATTATAGCTGGATAGTTTAGGAAGCAGAAGGTACAAAGTTGAAAAATTCAAGACCAATACACAAAAATTAATTGTATTATTACATACTAGTGACAAATAATTGGCAATTGAAAATAGAAGAGCAGTAATATTTAGAATAGCATAAAGATACAAAAATATGGGATACATTTGAGAACAAGATATAGAAAGCATGCAATAAAATTACAAAACTTTGCTGATTGAAGTTAAAGAGAATCTAAATAACTTGAGTGTTATGCCATGTCAATCAGAATCTTTAATGTATTAAGTAATCAACTCTCCAAACTGATATATAGGCTCATTGCAATCCCAATCAAAATATCAGCAGACTCTATAGAAATTGACAAGTTTATTCATAATTTTTGTGGAAATGAAAAAGAATATCCAAGATAACTTTGAAACAGAACAATAAAGTTCAAGTACTCATATTATTTAACTCAATTCTTTCTATAGAGCTAAAATAATCAAGAGAATAATTCATTGGTGTAAAGACAAATAAATTAATGAAACAAAATAGGAAATTCAGATTTAGAATTTCAGGTTTTCTTTCCTTTCCATGACCTTGACAATTTTTATTCTTGTTTTTGTACTCACAGTTAGGATTTATTACAGTGAAAGGCTATAAAGCAAAATTAACAAAGGGCAAAGCACATGATGTGAAATCCACAGGAATCCAGACAGAAACTTCCAAGAGTCTTCTATCAGTGGAGTCACACAGGACACACTTTTATAAAATGTCTTTCAGGTATTTTATAAAATGTCTTTCAATTGATGTTTCTTCATGATTAAACTGTGGATTTTTTATTTGGGGGAATAATGTTACAGAGATAAGTACCTTCTCATCATATCTTATCTACATGTATATTATAATAACATGACCATACATTTTCTTCAGTGAGTTGTCTGAATTGACATTTTAAAGGTATTTACTATTATTATTAAGAATGTTTTAGATCTTTTAAATCATGCTGATATTATGTTATACCTGTCAGTAGTATTTGGAAACTTTTTGATTTTGGATGTTTTCTCAGATAAGTTTGACAAATGTTTTAATGTTTATTTCTATGTAATTTATATTTTTATCACTTTATCATTTACCCATTAACAGATTATTATATGTCTAAATGAAGAACATTTATTTAGCTACTTCACTGGGCTATCTTATAGTTTACAATGGTTTTGAATTGATTGTTTTTAATATTCCAGATATACTGAATATAATTTAAAAAATAAATTATAGCATTCCCTCATCATGGAATAATATGTTTTCAAACAATTTTGAATACTGTTATACACAAAAAACAGTTATATCATTAAGTAAACAAAGCAGAAGAGTAATTGCTGGATTTCACCTAGGGTTGCATTTACTTGAGGTACTTACTGTATGGAGTGCTGTCCTCTCTATTCCAATGCTATTGAATAAATAATTGAGGGAACAAAACCCAGATTTCTGCATTATCAGTAAACACCCTTGGTGGCTCTGATATGTATAGAAAATTCACAATAAAATCTGGTTATGTAATAAGACATATGCATAAGAAATATTTAAATTTATGTACTTATATAGTAGGAAACTTAATAATACTTTTCAATAACCTCTTTATTCTCTGGATATCATACTATCTTGATCTCAAAAATAAGATTTACTGGGATTCCAGCAATGGTGTGGGAGTTTTTCTACTTCAATATTAGTGGTAAATTTATAAGGTCTTTTAAACTTTTAATTACTTCAAGAAGCAGCATCAAGTTGTAGTTTTTGTAATGTTTTTTGAATGGTAGTGGTTCTGTGATAAAGAGATGGAGACCCTGTAGAAGAGGGACTGCATTGCTGGTTGAAGGGGGATCAACAGTAACTCACTTAAAAATAAGGATCAGGTAAATAATTTGTGAGGCCAAGTGTGAAATGAAAATATGATGTCTTTTGTGCAAAAATCCTAAACAATTTCAAGACAGCAATGGCAGAGAGTCAAACCAAATACAAGGCCTTCCTAAGGACAGGGTGCTTTGTGACTGCCCAAGTTGCAACTGTGAAACTGGCTTTGTTCTTGATACTCTAAGAGCAGGTTACAGTTTAAAAGATAATTGTAGTTTCTGCTCTTCATGTACATGCTATCATTTTTGGAACCATTATATGTAGAGTTTTGAACAGGATTGCAAATGGTAAGTCTTTATAAAAGACATTCATTTTCAAATACTTTTCCCTCCAGTGACCTAATTACTATATTTCTTTTTCAAATGTAAAATATTTCTTCCTTAGTGATTTAAGTGTATCCCATGGAAATTCATTGCTCCTCTAAATAATCTTTTAAAAATAGTTTTATGAGTCTATATAGTGAATCATTGTAAATAATAAGTAAATGCATATGAGGGTAACGATAAACATATATTTTGGAATCTTTGGAAAGACAAAAGACATTTTTAGCCGATTGGTATTGCTTTTTTTTTTTTTTTAATCTTCAGTTATTCTAGGAAATGAAGAATGTTTTGATCTTTTAGGAATATTCCTCCTAAGAGGTTAAAAGGTTTGAGCCTTAGAACAATTTTAACTCTCTTAAGTTCCTTTCACTGTAGGATTCTTTTCAGTGGAAGGAGAGGTTCTTTCTTATTATAATGTTATTAGTGAAGTTTTCCCATTTCAACTTTTACCACTGGTAGCAAATCCTAATGTCTTTTGAATAATAGGAGGAAGTTGTTTTTTTTTTTTTTTAAATGATAGATTCAGGTCCTTTTGTGGTTCTTCTGAATTTTAGGGCTTCAAAAAAGTAGATAATGAAGCTTAGTTCACAAAAATATGTGTTCTCTCACTTTCCTCCCACCCACATGCCTATTTAGTGTGAGAGTAATAGAGTCTGATTTTCAATTTTAATGGACATTGCTCTATCTGAGAGTATTCAAAGAGAGTTTCATCTAATGGAAATGTACAATGGAGTCTTTTAAGTCACATTTCTAGATTCTCAATGTTAACAAAATTCTTGTGGTCTTTGGGTGATATGTTATAGGCCGACTTGGCTATTTTTTAAAGACAATGCGGCAATAGGAGTATTCTTTGTGGGTTTGTTATTGTTTTTGTTTTGCATCAAATGCAATATATGAAAAATGAGGACATATCTTGAGCAAAGATAAATTGTAAAACTTAATTCTATAATCATGCAATTATACATAGGCATTAAGAAATAACATTTATTAACCATTAAATTTAAACAGCATTAAAATATGCCTAGAGTTGACTTATGAAATGAGTATCATTCCTATTACACTGAGGCTCAGGACAACATGTCCTCCAGTAAGGCAGGAGTACTTTCCTTGAGCATGATCTTCTGCCTCCAAATCTCAAGATTATTCCACACACACTGTAGAAATCCAAGAATAGAGGTGCATAATGCTTCACCTTCACTATATTTTTCCTTCTCCTTTACTTCAACACCCAATATCTCCGTGTATTTCAATAGTTCTATCACATCTTCTCAACACATTCTCTGCCCATAGACGAACTGGATAGTTCACCTTAATTATCTTGGATCTAATAGTCTTGCTGTTTATTTATGCCCATTAACTATTCTTACCATATTCAAAGCCCATGTTTCACCTCAGAATTATTCTCTAAATCCAAACCATGTGGAGTTTTTTTTTTTTTTTTAAGAACATAGTTTGTACTAAGTGCTAGTGTGGTGGTCAGTTATATTGAAAAGACACTGAATTAAGAATCAGAGAAATCTGAGTTTCTGACTTACATGTTCTTTGATATCTTACAAGAGATGCTGTACTTCAGTTTTCTCAACCATCAATGGAGCTAATAGTGCATCATAGTTTTGTGAATATAAACTACCAAATACAGTAATGGCACATGGTTTCTAAGAAACATTATTCTCTTAAAATATTTTTTTCTGTTGTATCCAGTGAACTCTTAATATCTATAATGAAGGCAATCAATACATTCAAATCACCTCTTATCTTAATCTAGCACTTTAACACTTGATATTCACCAAGGGATGCGGCAACACCAGTATGTCACAGAGTGTATTTCAAATAAAAGACAAAAATGTACATGTGTATTTTATAACAGTCCCTTTCTACTAAACTACATGTAAAGCAGCCTTCAGTCCAAATAAGAACAACATCTATATTTTCTTGGGCTCAGTAGTGTTTTAAATTTTTTTAAATTAGTGAGTCATATTTTGTTTAGTCAACCCTACAAGGATTGATGTTGAAGCTGAAGCTCCAATACTTTGGCCACCTGATGTAAAAGCTGACTCATCAGAAAAGACCCTGATGCTGGTAAAGATTGAAGGGAGGAAGAGAAGGGGACGACAGAGATTGAGATGACTGGATGGCATCACCGAATTGATGGACATGAGTTTGAGCAAGCTCCAGGAGGAGGTGATGGACGGGGAAGCCTGGCGTGCGCAGTCCATGAGTTTGCAAAGAGTAGGACACAACTGAGCAACTGAACTGAACTGAACTTATGAAATATGAACTTAGGAAATCTTCCCATTTTCTGTCGTCTAATACATATCTTGCACCATAACATTGGCTCATTATGATGGATGAGATAGGAAAAAAAGAACTTTTTCTGCCAGCAGTTGATCGGAATCTTCATTAGCAAGAATACTTTATTATATGTTGGAGAATATCAGAGTATAAAACAATAATTTTACAACTGAGCAGAATCTGGATGAGATTCTAAAGACAAGAAAGATAAATAAAGCTAAGGTTGCTTTACTTTAGCCCTGAAAATGTTTGTGAAGCTATTAAGTAAAGTGGAATACTTTATTTTAAGGGAAAATTAAAGAACACTGTCAATCATGTTCTCTTCATAGCCTATGGATACAGATTTCTAGTCTAGTCTTTATTCATTTAAAATTGTTTTAAAGCTTTTATTATAAAAGTATCAATTTTGACTAGCAAAGGAAAGATTAAAATTTTGTTAGAATTATTTCAAGTACATGTCCTTCTTAATATTTTAATATTATAAAATCATGGCAGAAATGATGAAATCACTCTTCATTGGACATTAGGCAAATTGAAAACATTATAACTTTTGTAGTGTGCTATCGACACAACTGGAAAATTCTGAAAGAAATGGGCATACCAGATCACCTGACCTGCATCTTGAGAAACCTGAATGCAGGTCAGGAAGTAACAGTTAGACCTGGACATGGAACAACAGACTTGTTCCAAATAGGAAAAGGAGTACGTCAAGGATGCATGTTGTCACCCTGCTTATTTAACTTATATGCAGAGTACATCATGAGAAACGTTGGGCTGGAAGAAGCACAAGCTGGAATCAAGATTGCCTGGAGAAATATCAATAACCTCAGATATGCAGATGACACCACCCTTATGGCAGAAAGTGAAGAGGAACTAAAAAGCCTCTTGATGAAAGTGAAAGAGGAGAGTGAAATAGTTGGCTTAAAGCTCAACATTCAGAAAACTAAGATCATGGCATCTGGTCCCATCACTTCATGGGAAATAGATGGGGAAACAGTGTCAGACTTTTTTTTTGGGAGGGCTCCAAAGTCGCTCCAGATGGTGATTGCAGCCATAAAATTAAAAGACACTTACTCCTTGGAAGGAAAGTTATGACCAACCTAGATAGCATATTCAAAAGCAGAGACATTTGTGTCAACAAACGTCCATCTAGTCAAGGCTATGGTTTTTCCAATGGTCATGTATGGATGTGAGAGTTGGACTGTGAGGAAAGCTGAGTGCTGAAGAATTGATGCTTTTGAACTGTGGTGTTGGAGAAGACTCTTGAGAGTCCCTTGGACTGCAAGGAGATCCAACCAGTCCATCCTAAAGATCAGTCCTGGGTGTTCTTTGGAAGGACTGTTGCTGAAGCTCAAACTCCAATACTTTAGCCACCTCATGCAAAGAGTTGACTCATTGGAAAAGACCCTGATGCTGGGAGGGATTGGGAGCAGGAGGAGAAGGGGATGACAGAGGATGAGATGGCTAGATGACATCACCGACTCGATGGACGTGAGTTTGGGTAAACTCCGGGATTTGGTGATGGACAGGGAGGCCTGGTGTGCTGTGATTCATGGGAATGCAAGGAGTCAGACACGACTGAGTGACTGAACTGAACTTATGGACACAACTAGAGTAGGAAATGGAACCCACTCCAATATTCTTGCATGGAGAATCCTGTGGATAGAGGAGCCTGGAGGGCTACAGTTCATAGGGTCACAAAGAGTCAGACATGGCTGAAGCCATTCAGCATGTGGACACTACTATCCAGAGTTCAAAACTGAACAAAAAAAAAAATAAAACCATATCTCAGGACTCTCAGGACAATAATGGATCACCTCCAGAGTTACTGTTATTATTCCACACAATGAGTGGATGATTAACCCTAAGCACACACACAGGACAGCAGCAACAATCAGATCAGATCAGATCAGATCAGTCGCTCAGTCGTGTCCGACTTTTTGCGACCCCATGAATTGCAGCACGCCAGGCCTCCCTGTCCGTCACCAACTCCCAGAGTTCACTCAGACTCACGTCCATCAAGTCAGTGATGCCATCCGGCCATCTCATCCTCTGTTGTTCCCTTCTCCTCCTGCCGCCAATCCCTCCCAGCATCAGAGTCTTTTCCAATGAGTCAACTCTTCGCATGAGGTGGCCAAAGTACTGGAGGTTCAGTTTTAGCATCATTCCTTCCAAAGAAATCCCAGGGCTGATCTCCTTCAGAACAGACTGGTTGGACCTCCTTGCAGTCCAAGGGACTCTCAAGAGTCTTCTCCAACACCACAGTTCAACAGCATCAATTCTTCGGCGCTCAGCCTTCTTCACAGTTCAACTTTCACATCCATACATGACCACAGGAAAAACCATAGCCTTGACTAGACGAACCTTTGTTGGCAAAGTAATGTCTCTGCTTTTGAATATGCTATCTAGGTTGGTCATAACTTTCCTTCCAAGGAGTAAGCATCTTTTAATTTCATGGCTGCAGTCACCATCTGCAGTGATTTTGGAGCCCAGAAAAATAAAGTCTGACACTGTTTCCACTGTTTCCCCATCTATTTCCCATGAAGTGATGGGACCGGATGCCATGATGCCATGCAACAACAATAATAATCAGCAATAGCAGCTAAAGGAAATAGATACTTGATACACCTGGATATATTAAAGATTAATTAATAAAAGACACTTTACAAAAGTTGTTAGGAATGTGAAAGATATTATTATGTCTATGTATAGTAAGACTGAAGTATGTCTTTTTTGTGCAAAGGAAGAATAACAGTAATTTTGGAAGTAGATTTACAATATTACATTAAGCATAAAGAAGGTGTGGTGTTCTGGATATGTTTCTTTTGCACCCTCAGATCTCCTTTGTATTTCCCCTTCACTCAGCTCAATGCTGACTTATATGGATGGCATTAATCTTTCTTTTGTCTCTGGGCTTCCAAATGGATTTTGTCAAGGAGAATAAAGGGAGGGTCATGTGCCTGAGCTAAGAGGGAGAGTGATACCAGCATATTTGTCCTCTTGGCTCCTTGCCTTTATGGTCACCTTATGCTGGTTGTGTGTCCCCATCAAAAAAATCTCATAGTGTGTACACTGTGTACATGTGTACACATGTCTGTCTCAAATTGTGGTCATCCTCTCTCACTTTGGAGCTTCCTGGTGGCTCAGATGGTAAAGAATATGCCTGCAATGCAGCAGACCCAGGTTCAGTTCCTGGGTCAGAAAGATCCCCTGGAGAAGGAAAGGGCAACCCTCTCCAGTATTCTTGCCTGGAAAATTCCATGGACAGAGGAGCCTGGTGGGATCACAAAGAGTTGGACATGACTGAGCAACTAACACTTTCACTTTCTCTCCCTCTGTCCTTCAGGTATAAGAGTTATATTGGCCTTCACTGTTACTAACCAGTAGCACAAGTAGTAGCCTCTTCTTTTCTCTTTACCTATTGCCTATGACTTTGCAAATATACCCTCTATTAAACTCCTCTCCTATTATCATTACTTGAGTATTCCATCTAATGCCTCCTGACACTAGAGCTTAACATCAAGTGCATAATCTTATGGCCTTAGAAGCTCATAGTTACAAATAAGTATGATTTGTTCACCTTAATTATCTCTGAGTCTCCAGATCAGAAATTTTCAAGAACAAGAACAAGTGTGAGTCTGTGGTCAATTGATCTTCCCTGGTGGCTCAGTGATAAAGGATCTGCCCACCAATGCAGGAGACACAGGTTTGATCCTTGGGTTGGGAAGATCCACTGGAGGAGGTCATGGCAACCCACTCCAGTATTCTTGTTTGGGAAATCCTATGGACAGAGAATCCTGGAAGGTTACAGTCCATGGGATTACAAAAGAGTTGGACAAGATTTAGTGATTAAACAAGAACACAGCAATAACATCTACAACAAAGGAGGCAAGAATATGCAATGGGGAAAAGATAGTCTCTTCAAAAGTGGTGCTAAACAGCTATATGTAAAAAAATGAAATTTGAATATTTTCTCACATCATATACAAAAAAGATAAACTCAAAAAAGATTGAAGACCTAAATGTCAGACCAGAGACTGTAAAATGTCTAGGAGAAAGCATAGAGATCACTCTTTGATATAAATTATAGCAATATTTTTTTGGATATGTCTCCTAAGGCAAAAGAAAAAAAAAATAGAACCTAATTAAACATAAAAGCTTTTGTACAGCAAAGGAAATCATCCACAAAATGAAAAGATAACCTACTGAATGGGAGAAAATATTTGTGAATGATATGACTGATAAGGGGTTAATATCCAAAATATATAAACAGCTCATAAAATTCAATATTACAAAAACCCAAACAACCCATTTCAGGAAACCTAAACAGACATTTTTTTTTTTTCAAAGAAGACATACAAATGGCTATGAGGCATGTGGAAAGATGCTCAGCATCACTAATCATCAGAGATATGAACATCCAAGCCACAGTGAGATATCATCTCACATCTGTCAGAATGGTTATCATCGAAAACATCACAAAGAACAAATATTGGAGAGAATGTGAAGAAAAGGGAGCCCTAGTACATTGTTGGCAGGAATTTAAATTGGTGCAGCTACTATGGAAAACAGTACAGAGGTTCCTCAGAAAACTAAATATAGATCTACGACATGATCCAGCAATTCTACTTCCAGATATATATCTGAAGAAAACAGTAACACTAACTCAAAAAGATATGTGCACCCCAATGTTGATAGCAGCATTATTTACAATAGCCACCACATGGAAACCACCCAAGTGACCATTAAAAGATGAATACATAAATAAGATGTGATACACACACAGGCATAAACATGCTAGAATATTACTCAGCCATTAAAAAAATGAAATTTGCAACAATGGATGAAACTGGAGTGTATTATACCTAGTGAAATGTCATAGAGAAAGGCAAATATTGTATGCTATCAATTATGTATGGAATCTGAAAATAAAACAAATGAATTAATATAACAAAACAGAAGCAGACTCACAGATATAGAGAACAAACGAGTGGTTGCCAGTGTAGAAAAGGACTGGGGCAAGATAAGGAAGGGGGCTTCAGAATTACAAACTACTATATAAAATATATAAGATACAAGGATATATTATATATCACAAGGAATTACTCAATATTTTATAACAGCATGCAATGGAGTACAATCTAAAAATACTGTATGTTGTACACCTCAAACTAATATTAAAAATCAACCATACTTTAAAAAACTAAAATGTTAAAAGTCATTTCAATTTCTTTATATAAATACTCCTACATTTGTACTCTAAACAATATTTGCATACAAAAATATGAGCTACTTGCAAATGTTCCAAAACTCCTGTTGATAATGTAGACTTATATACATGTGAAAATTAGCTGGTTGGCTGCATTGAAATATCAGAATGGACTCACTCCCATAATTTGGTTTGAATATTGAGACTGATGACACTATACACACACCAAGAGGTTATAATTACACAATTGAGACTTTTCTGGGAAAAACAGTGTAAACCTCCAAAGAGGTACAAAAACAGCTTGACAGGACAAAGAAAGAAGACTGGTGAGAGGTATTTATTGTGATTTTGGAGTGGGGCCAGGGTAAGGACTCCTAAGCAGTTTGACAAGGGGCTTTCAGGGCTTGACTCTCCCTCCAATGCCAAAGTATTTCTTATTTGCTCCCTCAGTTGTGGGACAGAGGCTAAGAAGTCAGAGTAAAGTTTAAGAGTTATTAACAGTTAAACATAAAAAATAGAATCTGTGTTATATTAACCAGAAACTAATTTTAATTTAATTATATTCTGCCTCAGCATCATTTCTTTAGCCCATTTCAAACTTACAAATCAAGATCCTTTGTTAAAAGATTTTTTCATAGAATATGTCTCAGTTTTTAAACATGTTTTAGTTATTTTAAAATTAATGTAATTATACTTTAATAAACATCTTCCCCATAAAATCAGAAAAACAAGAACTAAGGCTACTTTTGCCCAATATTTCATTCAAAAACTATAGCTGAAGATGGGACAGAACCACTGAAAATAACTCACCCCTGGGAATCAGGAATCTAGTGGTCCCCTGAGACTTAGGCTAAATCAGAATAACAGTGGACACATCCTTTCTACACTCCACCACCAAGCTAAGTAACATCAAGTGATAAGACACAATAGTTTTCTGCTAGACAAAGTCCAAGAGCAGGTAAAGACTATTTTTGACTGAAGCACAATACAAAGGAAAGACCTAAAGATGAGGATGAGCAAATACTGAGATAAAACCACTGGCAAACCAACTCCTACCCTAGAAATAGGGTATAATTTGAACCCTGTACTATGCTGAAGGAAACCATAGTAACAACAAATCCCAAATACATACCAACACCTAACTAGATTGACTCAATTCCCATAAGAATAGCTTAGCAGAAGGAATGTAAGCCCACTTACAATCCAATAAGGAAAAAGAAAACTATTTATTTCAGTTCACTTCAGTCTCTAGGGCACTACACAAGATGTCCAACTATAAAAAATCTATTACAAGGCATACGAAAAAAGAAAGTTATAAACAACATATTGTCAAACAAGAAAGAAATTAACAGAACTAAACTGAGGATGTAGATTTGGAATTATAAGACAGATAATTTAAAATAATTAAGATTAATATGCTAAATATTCCAATTAAAGAGATGGATAAAGTGAAATACCAAATAGGTGATAGGTCTGTATGTCAACTTGGTTAGGATACAATAATCAGTTTTTTTCAATTAAACACTAATTTACATGTTACTATGAAGGTATTTTGTAGATGTAGATATAGAAGCTCAAGGAATATGGAACAAGATAAATATGAAACAACAACAAAAAACCCACCTAGGCATATGACAATCGACCTGCTGAAAATTAAAGACAAAGAGAAAATATTGAAAGAAAAAGGATGTCACATACAAAGGAATGGAAATAAGAATATAGAAGATTTCTCATCAAACTACACAGTTCTACTGATACTGGAGGGATTTATTCAAAATGTTGAAGTACAAAGTCAAAACAAATAAACAAAATCTATTAACTGAATATTCTATACCCAACAGAAAATCTTTCAAAGTTGCAAAGAAAAGATTTAGTTTTACAAACAATAATGTAAAGGATTTATTGCAAGCTTACCTATAAAAAATGTTAGCGTTTTAAAGGTAGAATGAATATATTGAGAACAAGGAAAGTTACCATGAATAAAGAGAGCTATTACATATGATAAATAGATCAATATTTGTATGTGATTATTTTTTTTACCATTCTTTTACTTTTAATCTACCTATATTATTGTACTTCAAATAAATTTCTTATCGATAGCATATAGTTGGGTCTTGTATTCTTTTTTTTAAAACCCATTCAAATAAGCTTTGTCTTTTGATGTTACTATATCATTTGAATTTACTATAATTATTGATATATTTTTCTGTAGGCATACCATCGTGTTGTTTGCTTTCTGTTTGTTTTCCTTTTGTTTTTCTTCTGTGACATGACTACCCCTTTCCATTCTCTTTCATATTAAGTGAACATTTCTGGTATTCCATTTTAGTAGCCCATTTTACCCATTGTAATGTTGACTATATCTTTTGTATTATGCTTTTGCTAGTTGCTAAAGAAATTAAACATACCTAGATTTTCAGTTTACTTGATATTTTACCATTTCAAATGCAACATAGAAACCTTACTACCATGTAAGTGGTCTAATATCCTGTCCCCCTTAGTATCATATTATCAAACTTCACAAGACAATGTTAGATTATTTTGCTTCTAACCATAACACATATTGCAACAAAATTAAGAAAAGAGAACAATTTATTTTACTTATCCAGATGTTTACAATTCCTGTTGTTTTTATGACAGTAAATTCTAAATACTTCTGGATTTATTTTGCTTTCATCAGAAGAACTTCCTTTAGTATTCCTTGTTGTTTTGTTTAGTGGCTCAGTTATGTCAGACTCTTTTGTGACCCCATGGACTGTAGCCCTCCAGGCTTCTCTCTCCATGGGATTTCCCAGGCAAGAATACTGAAGTGGGTTGCCATTTCCTTCTCCAGGGAATCTTCCAGACCCAGGAATCAAACCCATGCCTCCTGAGTCTTCTGCATTGGCAGGTGGATTCTTTACTACTGTGCCACACGGAAGCCCTTGGTATTCCTTCAGTTCAGTTCAGTTCAGTCACTCATTCTTTATGACCTCATGGACTGCAGCATGCCAGCCCTCTCTGTCCATCACCAACTCCTGGGGTTTACTCAAACTCATGTCCATTGAGTCGGTGATGCCATCCAACCATCTCATCCTCTGTCATCCCCTTCTTCTGCTGTCAATCTTTCCCAGCATCACTTTTCAGTTAAAATTTACATTTGACAGTATCATTTATTTCTCAAGACTGTTGGCTCAGATGGTAAAGAGTCTGCCCACAATGTGGGAGACCTGGGTTTGATCCCTGAGTCAAGAAGATCCCCTGGAGAAGGAAATGGCAACCCACTCCAATATTCTTGCCTGGAAAATCCCACTGATGGAGGAGCCTGGTGGGCTACAGTCCTTGGTGTTGCAAAGAGTTGGACACGACTGAGAAACTTTACTTTCACTATCTCTTTTCATTCAAGTGTATTCTTTCTTTCTTGTTGAGCATGATTATAAGAGCTGCCTTAAAATCTGTTTGATAATTACAACAGCTGAGTCATGTCAAGGTGTACCTCTATTGTCTTTTCTTTGAGAGTTATTAATTTTGTTCCAGTTATTTGTCACATAAGTTTGGATTGCATTCTGTATTTGAATATTATGTTAAAATATTCTTGATGTCATTTAATTACTGCAGGGAATGATTGATTTCAGTTGTAAATCAATCCAGTTAAGTTCTCACACACATTCTGTCAGTTTGTCTATGTGCTTGTCATATTGTTTACATCTCTACCACATGTGTATCGTTTGATGACTTGTCTGGAATCTGGGTGGCATGAGCATATTAGTTTTATTCTCAAAGAGTTTGATATGCTGTTTACTTCATAAACATGTGCATGAAACTTGAGGGTGAGCCCAAATGTTTATACACAGCATTATGGTATCTCTTTCCTGAGCGCCTTACTCTTAGCGATTTCTCCGATACTTAACCAGTTCCCAGGGTCTCACTTCTTGGTCTTCAGGCTATAAAACTGGACCATTAGTTTCTCTACCCAGTCACATAAATTCTAGCACTGTCTTTCCTCTGCTGCTGCTGCTAAGTCACTTCAGTCATGTCCGACTCTGTGTGACTCCAGAGACGGCAGCCCACCAGGCTCCCCCGTCCCTGGGATTCTCCAGGCAAGAACACTGGAGTGGGTTGCCATTTCCTTCTCCAATGCAGGAAAGTGAAAAGTGAAAGTCAAGTCGCTCAGTCATGTCTGACTCTTAGCGACCCCATGGACTGCAGCCTACCAGGCTCCTCCATCCATGGGATTTTCATGGCAAGGGTACTGGAGTGGGGTGCCACTGCCTTCTCCGGTCTTTCCTCTAGGGCCAAGAAAAGATAGTGTGTGTGTGTGTGTGTGTGTGTGTGTGTGTGGAGAGAGCAGGGGAAAGCAGCAGCGTGGATTCTTCTCATGCTCTCAGGATCACAGTTCTTGTGGTCGCAGAAAACATACTGTCTCTCAGAGTTGTGGATTCTTGTCCAATTGAACTGCTATCATTTTGCTGCTGCTGATCAAAAATTCCTCAAGGCTAGAGTGAAAGAGAATAACAAAAATTCCAGGAGACTTTTTCCATTTGTTCTAGCCTTTAAGCTTCCCTCTTTCCTGTTATTCAGAGCAGAAAGTTTAGCTTCTTTTGGTACTCTTTCTGTCTGCATCCAATAAAGAGTTCTGGGTTACATACTGACTTTGAATATAGGATGAGAGCCTAGAGCAAGAAATGGGACAGTTTAAGTTCTCCTTTCATTTTCCAATAGATATTGTACTAAATATTCTTCAGAGTCCAGATATAATTATTTCATGTCCAGGGTTTTGAGAAGCATTCTGTGGGAAAGACAGAGAATGTAGTTACTCCATCCTGAGTGGAACTAGAACCTTTGATTGTATGAAGTGAAGTGAAGTCGCTCAGTCGTGTCCGACTCTTTGTGACCCCATGAACTGTAGCCTACCAGGCTCCTCCCTCCATGGGATTCTCCAGACAAGCAAGAGTGGATTGCCATTTCCTTCTCCAGGGGATCTTCCCGACCCAGGGATCGAGCCCGGGTCTCCCGCATTCCAGGCAGATGCTTTAACCCCTGAGCCACCAGGGAAGAAATTCACTTGTGCTTGCATTCTTGCTCATTTGCATCTGATCTCTTTATGACCCCAGGGACTATAACCTGTCAGGCTTCTCTGTCCCTGGGATTTTCCAGGCAAGATTACTGGAGTGGGTTGCTGTTTCCTTTTCCAGGGCATCTTCCTAACCCAGGGATCAATGGAACCCACTGGTTTCTGCATTGTAGGTAGATTCTTTCCCACTGAGCTACCAGGGAAGCCTTGTCAAAGAAATTCATGGAAACTAAGTTTATTTAGCATATATTTATGTGTCAAAAGTTTTTGTTTTTACTAAACTGTAGTTGTGTGATAACCATCATCATTAGAATAATAATAATAAAAATTCCCAACATTTAGCTTCTCATTTACAAAGAGTTTGCATGTACACCATATCATTTTTATGTTTTCAACAGTTCTGGATGGTATTATTAAGCTTCTTCACCAAAAGGAAATCCAATTTAGAGGATTTGTTTCCTCTCAAGTTCACCCAGCTTGTAACTATCAAAGCCAAGTCACAAACCAGATTCTTCGACCAGATATTAGTGTTCTCACATGATTGTTTTCTGAAATGTTAAAGAAGCAGTGATATAGGTGTCAGCAATCATAAAAGCCATAGTGAATCAAAGTCTTATGTTAACCAATGAGTATTACAAGTAGTCTTCTCATCTAGTATTTTGAAATCCAGTTCCTTTTAATAAGCTGGAGAATAAAAAAGTATATCAAAACCACCTTAGGAGAGTTAATACATACTTTTGACTAGTAGGTAGTAAAACTACTTACTAATATGGTAAGAAGCTACATGAATTATCTAAACTTCTTATTCAGAAACTGAATTCTGTTGAACATCTTGAAAAAGAAACCACTAGTGTTGGTAATTGGCCTGTCAAGTCTCTTAAATCCAATGAGACATTTTTGAAAAAAAAAAAAAAACATTTCATATTTAAATAGAGCTCTTAATAAATCTTCAGATGTGTATAACTGTCTTATATGAGATAATGATAATTTCATATTTTAAATTTAAAATCATTTATAAAATCATATGTAAACTATATATAATTGTATATAAAGTGGAATATATATATATATATACACATAGTACACACACACACATACACATGCACACTCGCATATGTCCCTGACTTAATGTTTTAACTTACAAGTTTTCAACTTTACAATGGTATGAATGTGGTATGTACTCAGTAGAAACCATAGTCTGAAGTTTGAATTTTAATCTTTTCCTGGACTCGTGATATACAGTACAGTGTGACACTCTCTTGCAATGCTGGGCAGCAGCAGTGAGACATAGCTCCCGATCAGCCACACAACCAGGAGAGCAAACAACCAACACACTTACAACTGTTCTGTTCCCAAACAGCCGTTCTGTTTTTACCTTTCAGGACAGTATTCAATAAATTACATGACATATTCAATACTTTGGGGGCATCTCAGGTGGCACAGTGGTAATGAATCCACCTACCAATTCAGGAAACACAGGAGATGCGGGTTTAATTTCTAGGTTGGGCAGATCCCCTGGAGAAGGAGATGGCAACCCACTTCATTGTACTTACCTGGAAAATCCCACAACAGAGGAGTCTGGCAGGCTACAGTCCATGGGGTCACAAAGAGTCAGACACAGCTGAGCACACCCACACACACTCAGTACTTTATTATAAAATAGGTTTTCGGTTAGATGATTTTGCCCAACTGTAGGCTAATATAAAAGTGTTCTGAGCATATTTAAGGCAGGCTAGGCTAAGCTATGATATTGAGTAAATTAGGTGTATTAAATGAATTTTATCCTACCCTGGTGGCTCAGATGGTAAAACGTCTGTCTACAATGCAGGAGACCCGGGTTTGATCCCTGAGTTGGGATAAAGATATTTAGTAAATTAGGTGTATTAAATGAATTTTAGACTTACGGAGTTTTCAACTTAACTATGAACTTGTTTGGATGTTACTTCATTATAAGTCGAAGAAGTTCTTATTTAAAACATTTGTTTTGTAGTAAAAATCTCACCAAAGTATCTAAGAAAACTCAGAAAGGCTTTTTTTGTAAATATCTAGAGATACCCTTCTCTTCCCAATATGTCCCTGTGTGAATTAAAAGGCTGAAATTCACAGGGGAAAAAACAGGGCCTTAAAGAATATGGACTTGTGATCACATACTGCGTGCCAGAGATACTACTGACATATCAGGTGTTATAGAGAAACGTAGGGAATAGCTCTACAAATCATGCTTTCTGGAGTGAATAGTCACATCTATATTCCATCAGTTCAGAGAGAAAAAGGCAGGAAAAAACCAGCTCAATCAAGAAGAGCTGCACTGGATGAATGCCTGTGAGGTGCTGAATACTGAGCTAGGAACAAGCTATTCTAATCGACTTATCTTCCAGGCAAAGATTTGGAAAATTCCTGCAACATCAAGCAATGAGGTTATTCATTGTCAGTATTTTAAGCATAAAAATCCATTACATGAGGTGTTTGGATATTAAGCATTTTATAATATGACATATACATGAAGTTTTCTGTTTATTAGCTTATGCTGCATAGAATTTCACTGATTTGCTGCATACATGAAAGGACATGAACCTAGTGCTTCGTTTCTGTTGAAACAATCTGGCAACTATTCTAAGTGACCTGTGACCAGATCCAAGGACATGTTGCTTATCCTGGTCTCTTAGCAAAACCATGTATGGATAAGTATTTCCTTATTTAGCAGTCATTATGGGTTGAATTGTGTTTCTCCAAAAAGATATGTTGAAATCTTCACCCTGAATAAAAGCATATTTGTAAATAATGTCATGGCAGATGTTAAGATGACATCGTGGGGGAGTAGTGTGAGCCCTTAACCCAAATGACTGTGTGGTTATAAGAAGACAACACAAGACAGACAAAGACACAGGAGGAGAACCCTATGTGGTGACAGAGGTAGAAATCAGAGAGAAGCAACTGAAAGCCAAGGATTGTCAGCCCCCACCGGAAGCTAGGAAGAGACAAGGAGGGATTCTAATTAGGCTCAGAGGTAGTATTACCCTGATTTTGGATTTCTAATCTCTGTATCTTTGAGAAAAGGAAAAGAAATTCTGTAGTTTTAAACCACTGTTTGTTTTACTTTGTTGCAGCAGCCCTAGAAAGCTAATAGAGAAGTGGAGAAACAAAATGTTATGTGATATGTAAAAATTAACTCTAGTGGAAAGAAACATCTTTAAAACTCACAGATAAAATACAGTATTTAAAATAGGAATGGAT
Source organism: Bos mutus (assembly GCF_027580195.1). Classification (NCBI taxonomy): domain Eukaryota; kingdom Metazoa; phylum Chordata; class Mammalia; order Artiodactyla; family Bovidae; genus Bos; species Bos mutus. Next base: position 45,104,416 of record NC_091626.1, on the reverse strand, counting down.
TACAATAACCTTGTTTTTATTTTATCATTTATATATTCAATTGAGGGCAACAAGATGTGGCTTCTAAAAAATGCAGACATTTATGAAAGGAAAATCTAAGATGAAAGTAGAGACACAAAAGAAGAGACTTGATAAGAATATAGTGCCATAGGAAAACCCAAATTTCAAAACAAAATTAAAATTTACTTTGGAGTGAATAGAAAAAGAATTGAGCTGAAAATCAGACCAGTGAAATGCTTAGCCATTAAAATTCTCTAAGATTCAAGAAATAATGAGAGAAGATAGGAGGAAAAATATTAAAAGAGAACAAACACAAAAACTGTCATTCTTCATAAGATTAAAAAAAAAAGCTTAAATAATAGAACAGAATCAACAATAACATATTTGAAAAAAATGACATGGGGCTGAATAGATATTGAAATAAATCAATGCATATAGAGAAATATTAACACTTACTCATCAATATTAATTTTAGATAAAGTAGTGTTTGTGGGGAGAGCACTACTATATGAGACAAAGAAAGACTGTTATATAGATAGGTTAAAAAATCACCATAATAATACCATAACAGATATCTGCAAAATAATTTTGGATTAAAATGAAAATAAAATAAATTAGGTCTCATCTGTCACTGGATTGGATTTATCTTCACATTATATGTAGGTCTGAAACTGACGAGAATGTATGATGCTACTTTTTTCAGGTATTATGTAGCAGAAAGATCAGAACAGATATATACTGGAGAAGGTTTGGTCAGGACCTGACCGAAACTTCCATGCAGATTTTAAGAGCTCCTTTCTTTCTTGTAACTTTGACCTACAAATTCTAGTTGCCTTTTCTGGCCCAGATTCCAGCTTCTTCCTCTGGCGAGACTGTTTCTTTTACAAAATGCAGCCACTAGACTTTTCTTAAACTTCACCTCTCTGCTCTGTAGTTTAGAGAAAAACATCCAGGCAGAAAGCAGTGTTGTTATTTGTTGGAGAGATCAGAGAAGGGGAGGCCTTTAAATTACGGTCTGCATTCATTGTTTTGTGTGTGTGGTCAAACTGTCATCAGGTCCTTCTGTGGAGAATGTCTGCCATGGCAGTCTATTTCTCAATGGAAAACTGGTAAAATCTAAAGTCTGGAGTTTAGTTAGCAGTGCTATGCCAATGTCAGTTTCTTAGCTTTGAAAAATATTAATATAAGATGTGAACAATGGTATAAAGTAGGTAAGGGGTATATAGGAACACTGTATAATCTTTGCACATCTTCATATGTACGTCTACAATTTTTCCAAACTTAAAAGTTTACTTAAAATATATCCTTATTCTTGCTTCACTGTGTCAAAAATGGTACATGGAGTTACTCATTGCCCCATGTACCTTTTCATTGTCTCACAAGAGATTTTTATAGGAATAAGGTAAGTGAAAGACAAAATTCAGCAGACAAATAGGAGGATGAGTTCATTCACACTACTGAAGTCAGGAAGTATTCATTGATGCACGGAACCTCTGAAAGGAAAAAAAAAAAAGGTGTAGAAATTATAAAGGAGGTTAACAAGGGAGTCCTGAGGGAGAGTGGACACTGAGTCTCCTCTGAAGTGTGGAAGACTAGTCTTATGTCTGGATACATGAGGGCAAGGTGGTCCTTTGGGCTAGATGTATCTCAGAACTCTACTGCTGCTGCTAAGTCACTTCAGTCATGTCCGACTCAGTGTGACCCCATAGATGGCAGCCCACCAGGCTCCCCCGTCCCTGGGATTCTCCAGGCAAGAACACCGGAGTGGGTTGCCATTTCCTTCTTCAATGCATGAAAGTGAAAAGTGAAAGGGAAGTAGCTCAGTCATCTCTGACTCTTCACGACCCCATGGACTGCAGCCTACCAGGCTCCTCCATCCATGGGATTTTCCAGGCAAGAGTACTGGAGTGGGGTGCCATTGCCTCTACACTGTGGGGGAATTTCTCAACCGTGGCTGATTTTCCAGGACACAGAGCTTAGGTTAAGTTCAACAGTTAAGTCAGGAGTTTTAACACTAGTGCTGCACTATTTGCTTCCCAGGAAATCATATTTTCAGACTTAAGATTTGTGGAGGGACTGAGATAGAATCAGGGGGTTTCATCTTAAAGCTCCTGCAAGCCTCTCTAGAGGCTCCTGGGAGGGGAAAACAGAACAGAAGAAGGACTCTCTTAGGGAACAGGATTAGACATCATAACTTTTGAAAAGAAAGGCTTGAAGATTGACAAAATACAGGAGGAAACACCAGCAATGGTAATATGGGAGTATTACAGTTGGCTTTCAGTCCAGCTCACCAAACTAACCTAGAACCGTCAGCTCAAGTTTTCCCATTTTGTATCCCTCCAAGAGAGGAAAGAGTCCTTCATACTACTGTTGTCAATCTACTTAATAAAATACTAAGCAGAAGGAAATGGTGAGGAATGAATATGAAAGAGGCAGAAAGAAAATAGAAAACTAGAAAGGCTGATGGTAGGAATGGTAGAAGGGAAGATGTTAGTAAGTGTTTGAAAACACAGATGAAAAAGTTTTGGAATGTGAGAGAATACATAGGAGAGGAAAGATGTATTGTAACAGGTTTTTTTAAAGAAACTATTTAATTTCTCCTTAATAATTTTTATACATACACAAATATTAAAATTTCTTTTTAATGACTTTTGGCTATTGGTCTGTTTTTCTTGAATACAGTATCATTCTGAGACTAAACTACATGTACCCAGTTTTCTTTCTAAAATTGTACATAAGAAAGTATGTTCACACTGGTGCTGCTGACAATTGAGGCTTGGTTTAGTGTCTGTAGGTCTTGGATGCTCATTGGAGTCATCTGAGGAAACCCTAAAATACTGATTCCTGGATTCCATCCCCCGAGATTCTGGTTGAATTGGTCTGAGTGTGGCCCGAACTCAGTACTTTAAAACTATCTCCCAGTAATTCTAATGTGTAGCCACAATTGAAAATCACTGAGTACTAGATGGATACAAAGCTGACAGTAACATGTAACCCATGCCTGCTGACAGAATTTTGGTTGTTTTTACTTCAAGTTACAGCCAGTCCTGTGATATCTTCCTGGTGAAGTAGCCGCCATCCTTGCAAATATATGTGATAGGCAGAAGCTAACAGACCACCTCTTTCAGATTGCTTTCCTCTGTCTACTGGCCATGTCTATCCAGTCCATCACAGTTTCCACTTTCCCACCATCAGGGTCATGTTCAGTATCACAGGTAAAGAGGAGGCAGCAATGGCAGATGTCATGGAATCCAGGAATGTGAAGATTGCCCAAATAAAACTTTGTTTTTACCCAATTGTTCAAAGTAACAATTCACAGGCAACTTTCCAAGTTGGTAGTTAACCCATAGAACTAGTTTGAAGCATATATAATAATTACTTAGTATTTATTTTGTTATTTTAATAAGGACTGTAAATACCCAATAGCATTTTATGTGATCTTGACTCTGTTTAAAGAGAAGCTATGAAACAGATGGATGTCCTGCTGACAGCCACCCAGGAGACCAACATCTAAGAGAGATGTGGGAAGCTGCACACAGTTTTCAAAGTGATGAGGGGGAGTAGCACAAATCCTATTAGCAAATAATGGAATTTGTACATCCCCTGCACCGCCAAAGAGGAACTCTCTTGCCTGCTTTTTCTTACTATTTGTTTTCACTTAAAAGGCTATTAAAGCCTTCTCTAGTCTTGGAATAGAGCACATCTTCTCATTGTGCCCATTATCAGCCACAATAAATAGATTTGAGCTCAGAGACTCAGGCACTTTAATTGCCACTATGTACTTTTCTCAAGTAATAAAAAGAAAATATCAACTTTTATGTGTCCCCTTTGATATAGTCTATGTATAGTGCCGGCTCTTTATTCCCCCAAAGCCTCACTCCCTGGAAGAAGAAAAACTGGTTTGATGCTATTATTTGCCTTTAAAGAAAATCAATAGTCAAACTTAAAACACAATCTCACTTGGAAGTAAAACATAGAAGCTATTCAATGTGTTAGATACACATGGGCAGCAGTTTGTTTCCTTTGGTTACAAGGGACCTAAAAAGGAAGTTACTGAAATAAGATGGAGACTTACCTAAAGATATATTCTGAGACCTTATTAGTCTTCTCTGGACATAACCAACCTCAGGGTTTGGCTGTATTGCATAATGCAAACAGCATATAATTTAATATAAAGAAAATATGGATTTGAGTCTTGACCTCATCATACAAGTTGCATGGCATTGGGCAAATTACCTGACCTGTCTGTGCCTCATATCTATAGGTGTAAAATAAGAATAACAGCATCTATTGTATATTGAAAGTGTTAATTGCTCAGTCATCTGCAACTCTTTGTGACCCCGTGGACTGTAGCCTCCAGCTCCTCTGTCTATGGAATTCTCCAGGCAAAAATACTGGGGTGCGTAGTCATTCCCTTCTCCAGTATATTGCATTTTGTATATTGCTATATTGCTGTTATATTAATAAGAGACATTGTTAAGTATAACGCCTAACATAACATATTGCAAGTACTCAACAGAAAAATAGATAAAATTTCTTGCATCATTTTCTTCTCTATTATTCAAGCAATGCCCAAAGTCTTGGAATTCTAAAAAATATCTTCAAATAAATAATTCTTAATTTTTATGAGTTGTGAACTTTGAAAATGGGCTGAACACTGTGAATTCTTCCTCTCCCTACAAACTTTTCATATACACTACACTTTATATACCAATCAGTTAAAATCTTTGTCATACAGCCAGTCTTCTGTATGACAAAGCCTATAACATTCATTTTTCAGAAAGTATCCTGAGTGATCTTACTTGGAAAGATAATGAGGAATGAGTGAGAGGTCACAAGTTCAATGGAAGTGATTTCCATTCACAAGAAGTGCTCAATAGTGTTCCTTCTGATTCAAGAGGTAAAGAGCAATCCAATTATTTCTCTGGGACATGATATTGGGAATGTGATTTGTTATCCTGCATGGTTGAAGTTGGAAATTTGAAATGACAGAAACATCACTTGAACTACAAGCCTTCAAAGTGTGATCATTATGCTGGGAATATATTGTTCTCAGTTGATCAATACCTGACACTGTAGGCAATTTTTAAATGTATAACACCATGGCTGAAGCCTTCATTTCTGTGTAGTAATATTTAGTTATCAGAATTTTACCATAATAACATTAATGGTGATGGGGTTATTTGGTCCATAAAAGATAGCCATAAAAATAAGAGTTGAGATAGATATGCATAATATAATCTTTTTGCTTGCTATTGTTTGAGAAAGGGATATTTTCAATTTTGCCTTTCTCTTAACCATAGAGACTAAGCCTGGACCATGCAACAGTATGCTAAGCCTCGGACTAAGCTCTACTGATTTATATGTTGCATTCAGTTACTACTCTTCTGGGCTTCACAATTGGCTCAGTGGTAAAGAATCTACCTGCCAATGCAGGAGACTCAGGAGACGTGCGTTCTATCCCTGCGTCAGAAAGATCCCATGGAGAAGGAAATGGCAACCCATTCCAGTATTCTTGCCTGGAAAATTCCATGGGCAGAGGAGCCTGGCAGACTACACTACATGGAGTCACATAGAGTTGGACACAACTGAGCGTGCACACTACTATTGCACTACATCTATTGCACTACAGTGTTTTTCATTTGTGATTGAATTAAAGAAAGTATTAGTGAGAAATCTATTTGATACTGAATAAAAAGTATAATTTATTTTTCACCCAATTATTTAAAATGTGGGGATTTCTATACTTCCTTCATTGCCCATGAAGGCAGTCGTGCATCGACTATGTAATGATACCACATGATGCTTTTTTTGAAAGGATAAATTTGTCTTAATAAGGATAAGCTAAAGATACCCCCTCTTCTTTTCATATCTAATTATAAATATATTACCCTTTTTTCTTTTATTTATATTAGCATAATCTTAAGAGTACTTATTTACTGATTCACTTACTTGGACCTTGAGCAAGTAGGAACTGAACTAAGTAGAAAAGATTTCCACTATTTGCCTTAAAAAAGCCCCAGACTAGTAGAAGATAATTACATATGTAGTATTTATACATATGTTTTATGTATATAGAGAACTAGTATTTATCATTATCATAAATAATATTTATGGTTTTGTCCAATGTGCTATACTGTTCCAGTTTAATTATTTCCTTTTGTTTTTATCCTGACTCCTAAATCCTTGCTTCTATAAAACCAAAGTGTATTTTATACCCAAAAGACATATTACTGCAAATTATGTTTTCAATGGGGCTTCATTTGATCCATTGTTTTGAAGCATTTAAGTCACAGATATGGATTAAGAGAAGCATTGGGTCAAGCACTCTTTTATAAATATTTGGTTAAAATGAGCAATGCACCAAAGAAGAACAACTGCCTTCTCTTTATGACTAATTTCTTCCTGGTTCTTTAAAATATAACAGCTAATCTGATCTTACACTCAGATCAGAGATTTGGTGCTTGAAAATTGACTCATTATCTTAAATCAAACCTCAGTATTCCTCTCTAATACTTTAGAGGAACCATATGTATCTTCAAAATAGATTGCATTTGTGGAATAAACTACTTTCTGTGTATTTAATCAGTCACTTGAAATTCATATCAGGTCAGGTGAGTTCAGATCAGTTGCTCAGTCATGTCCAACTCTGCAACCCCATGAATCGCAGCACACCAGGCCTCCCTGTCCATCACCAACTCCTGGAGCTCACTCAGACTCATGTCAATAGAGTCGGTGATGCCATCCAACCATCTCATCCTCTGTCGTCCCCTTCTCCTCCTGCCCCGAATCCCTCCCAGCATCAGAGTCTTTTCCAGTGAGTCAGCTCTTAATCTTTATGAGTTGTGGTGGCCAAAGTATTGGAGTTTCAGCTTTAGCATCAGTCCTTCCAATGAACACGCAGGACTGATCTCCATTAAAATGGACTGAATGGGTCTCGTTGCAGTCCAAGGGACTCTCAAGAGTCTCCTCCAACACCACAGTTCAAAAGCATCAATTCTTTGGCGCTCAGCTTTCTTCACAGTCCACCTCTAACATCCATACATGACCACTGGAAAAACCATAGACTTGACTAGACAGACCTTTGTTGGCACAGTAATATCTCTGCTTTTTAATATGCTATCTAGGTTGGTCACAGAGAAGGCAATGGCACCCCACTCCAGTACTCTTGCCTGGAAAATCCCATGGATGAGGAGCCTGGTAGGGTGCAGCCCATGGGTCGCTAGGAGTCAGACACGACTGAGCGACGTCACTTTCACTTTTCACTTTCATGCATTGGAGAAGGAAATGGCAAGCCACTCCAGTGTTCTTGCCTGGAGAATCCCAGGGATGGGGAAGCCTGGTGGGCCACAGTCTCTGGGGTCGCACAGAGTCGGACATGACTGAAGCGACTTAGCAGCAGCAGTAGCAGCTAGGTTGGTCATAACTTTCTTTCCAAGGAGTAAGCATCTTTTAATTTCATGGCTGCAATCACCATCTGCAATGATTTTGGAGCCCAAAAAAATAAAGTCTGTTTCCCCATCTATTTCCCATGAAGGGATGGAACCGGATGCCATGATCTTAGTTTTCTGAATATTGAGCTTTAAGTCAACCTCTTCACTCTCTTCTTTCACTTTCATCAGGAGGCTCTTTAGCCCTCTTCACTTTCTGCCATAAGGGTGGTGTCATCTGCATATCTGAGGTTATTGATATTTCTCCTGGCAATCTTGATTCCAGCTTGTGCTTCTTCCAGCCCAGTGTTTCTCATGATGTACTCTGCATATAAGTTAAATAAGCAGGGTGACAATATACAGCCTTGACGTACTCCTTTTCCTATTTGGAACCAGTCTGTTGTTCCATGTCCAGTTCTAACTGTTGCTTCCTGACCTCCATACAGGTTTCTCAAGAGGCAGGTCAAGTGGTCTGGTCTTCCCATCTCTTTCAGAATTTTCCACAGTTTATTGTGATACACAGACAAAGGCTTTGGGATAGTCAATGAAGCAGAAATAGATGTTTTTCTGGAACTCTCTTGCTTTTTCCATGATTCAGTGGATGTTGGCAATTTAATCTCTCGTTCCTCTGCCTCTTCTAAAACCAGCATGAACGTCTGGAAGTTCACGGTTCACGTATTGCTGAAGCCTGGCTTGGAGAATTTTGAGCATTACTTTACTAGCGTGTGAGATGAGTGCAGTTGTGCGGTAGTTTGAGCATTCTTTGGCATTGCCTTTCTTTGGGATTGGAATGAAAACTGACCTTTTCCAGTCCTGTGGCCACTGCTGAGTTTTCCAAATTTGCTGGCATATTGAGTGCAACACTTTCACAGCATCATCTTTCAGGATTTGAAATAGCTCAACTGGAATTCCATCACATCAACTAGCTTTGTTCGTGGTGATGCTTTCTAAGGCCCATTTGACTTCACATTTGGCAGCATGTCTGGCTCTAGGTGAGTGATCACACCATCATGATTATCTTGGTCGTGAAAATCTTTTTTGTACAGTTGTTCTATGTATTCTCGCCACCTCTTCTTATTATCTTCTGCTTCTGTTAGGTCCATACCATTTCTGTCCTTTATCAAGCCTAGCTTTGCATGAAATTTTCCCTTGGTATCTCTAATTTTCTTGAAGAGATCTCTAGTCTTTCCCATTCTGTTGTTTCCCTCTATTTCTTTGCATTGACTGCTGAAGAAGGCTTTCTTATCACTCCTTGCTATTCCTTGGAAATCTTCATTCAGATGCTTATATCTTTCCTTTTCTCCTTTGCTTTTTGCTTCTCTTCTTTTCACAACTATTTGTAGGACCTCCCCAGACAGCCATTTTGCTTTTTTTGCATTTCTTTTCCATGGGGATGGTCTTGATCCCTGTCTCCTGTACAATGTTATGAACCTCGTTCCATAGTTCATCAGTTCATCGTTCATAGTTCATCTATCTATCAGATCTAGTCCCTTAAATCTATTTCTCACTTCCACTGTATAATCACAAGGGATTTGATTTAGGTCATACCTGAATGGTCTAGTGGTTGTCCCTACTTTCTTCAACTCAAGTCTGAATTTGGCAATAAGGAATTCATGACCTGAGCCACAGTCAGCTCCCGGTCTTGTTTTTGCTGACTGTATAGAGCCTCTTCATCTTTGGCTGCAAAGAATATAATCAATCGGATTTCAGTGTTCACCATCTGGTGATGTCCATGTGTAGAGCCTTCTCTTGTGTGTTGGAAGAGGATGTTTGCTATGAGCAGTGCATTCTCTTGGCAAAACTCTATTGGCCTTTGCCCTGCTTCATTCTGTATTCCAAGGCCAAATTTGTCTGTCATTCCAGGTGTTTCTTGACTTTCTACTTTGCATTCCAGTCCCCTATAATGAAAAGGATATCTTTTTTGGGTGTTAGTTCTAAAAGGTCTCGGAGGTCTTCATAGAACTGTTCAACGTCAGCCTCTTCAGCATTACTGGTTGGGGCATAGACTTGGATTGCTGCTACTGCTAAGTCGCTTCAGTCGTATCCGACTCTGTGCGACCCCATAGATGGCAGCTCACCAGGCTCTCTGTCCCTGGGATTCTCCAGGCAAGAACACTGGAGTGGGTTGCCATTTCCTTCTCCAATGCATGAAAGTGAAAAGTGAAAGTGAAGTCGCTCAGTCGTGTCTGACTCCTAGCGACCCCATGGACTGCAGCCTACCAGGCCCCTCCATCCATGGGATTTTCCAGGCAAGAGTACTGGAGTGGGTTGCCATTGCTTTCTCCGAGACTTGGATTACTGTGATATTGAATGGTTTGCCTTGGAAACAAATAGAGATCATCCTTTCATTTTTGAGATTGCATCCAAGTACTGCATTTTGGACTCTTTTGTTGACCATGATGGCTACTCCATTTCTTCTAAAAGATTCTTGCCCAAAGTAGTAGATATAATGGTCATCTGAGTTAAGTTCACCTATTCCAGTCCATTTTAGTTCCATGATTCCTAGAATGTTGATGTTCACTCTTGCCATCTCCTGTTTGACCACTTCCATATCAGGTCACTGTCCATCATGTCTGCTACTCCATGTCTTCCATTAACAAAAATTTAAATTCAAATTTCAGCTTTTATGTACCTAAATAGATAAGCATTATATAAACAAAAGAGCAACTATAGAAATCTCCTGTATTTATTCTGCCATGTCGGGCCTTCTAAAAAGGATTTATTTTAGTTGGCTTCCCAGACATGATTGTGCAGAATTTTTTTCACATCCTCTCAAGAATACTAAGAGCAAGAAGGCAGTGTTCATCTATATATTTATATTCTAGAAACATCAGAAGATGCTGTGATTAGTAATATGTGATCAGGGCTTGACCTTTTGTGTTCCCTGTGGAATTTTATTAATTTTTACATAGATTGGGAAAAAATCTGTTTGCAAAAATTCACACAACTCAATAAAATTACATTCTTCTGAGATGTGACTTACTCTGCAGAAATGATATGAGAGATTATAGATTCATTTTATAAATAGCAAATTTAAAGTAAAATACAATGCATATAGCAATTGCTAGGAAAGTTCAGAGAGAGAAGATATATAAGTCAAAATGATTAATATTACATAAATTGTATATAATTATATGTAATTATATAAATTATATATTCTTATATAAATTATATAAATATAAAATGATTTAATATTAATTCATATGTTCACTTATTCAACAAATATGGATTCTCTATAATGTGCCAAGTAAGAAGGGAGCTAGGTGAGATGTTCAGTGGTAAATTCGTATCTTGTGGCAGGGGCTATCAGTAAGTATACAGAAACAGTGTACTAAAGTGTATAAGGACCAGTGAATGAGGATCTGAGAGAATATAGGAGGAGCATGACAAACCTAGACAGCATATTAAAAAGCAGAGACTTCACTTTGCCTACTAAGGTCCATCTAGTCAAAGCTATGGTTTTTCAGTAATCATGTATGGATGTGAGGGTTGGACCATAAAGAAAGCTGAGTGCCAAAGAATTGATGTTTTTGAACTGTGGTGTGGAGAAGATTCTTGGGAGTCTCTCAGGCTGCAAGGAGATCAAACCAGTTAATTCAAAAGGAAATCAGTCCTGAATATTCATTGGAAGGACTGATGCTGAAGCTGAAGCTCCAATACTTTGGCCACCTGATATGAAAAACTGACTCATTTGAAAAGACCCTGGTGCTGGGAAAGATTGAAGGCGGGAGGAGAAGGGGGCAACAGAGGATGAGATGATTGGATGGCAATCACTGACTCAATGGACATGAGTTTGAGTAAACCCTGGGAGTTGGTGATGGACAGGGAGGCCTGGCGTGCTGCAGTCCATGGGGTTGCAAAGAGTTGGACATGACTGAGCTACTGAACTGAACTGAACTGTAATTTATAATTCATCCTAAGGAATCAGAGAAAGAGCCCAGAACGAAAATAAAAGCTTGCCACAGAGAGGAAGTGGTTAGAGAATGCAGTACTTAACAGAAAAGAGAAAACAGGGCATGTCCAAAAAGTGAACTCATTCAGGATGGTTAGAAAAGAAGTGTTCTATAAAGAATAGGAAGTGGTAAAAGATGAAACTTTACGTGGTTTGGGTGCTTTGTATTCCATATTATAATTTATCTCAAGGCTTTGACAACCATTAAGAAGTTTTAAGCAGAGGAGAGCCATGATCATTTTAGATCATGAAAAATCACTTTGTATGCAGTATGGGGGATTGATGATGAAACAAGGAGGAATAACAGTTAAGAGGCTATTACAGGAATTTGGGCAAAGAATAATGTAGATACAATTATGGTAATAGTACCATGAATGGAAAGGATGAATCAAGAGATAAAGGATATAAAACTCAGTGGCTAATGAAATGCACAGAGTAAGGTAGAGGAAATGTTAAGGCTTATATTTTGGCTAGGTAAGGGGGTAGTTGGTTGAATGATTCAATGAGATAGGAAAAAGGAAATGTAAGAATGAAGGGGGAAATGATCGATTGAGTTTTTGGTATAAATGTGACAATCCAGAAGAGATGTTCAATAACAATTAGATTATTAAAGCTCAGAAAGAAAACTAAGTTGGAAATAAAGTTTTGAAAATCAGGAACACAGAAGTAGGTATGATTTTTCTGAGATAAAATGTACAGTGAAAAGGATAAAAATGTGAGGAACATCAAAGTTTAAGAGACCGTCCTTAGAAGAATGACCCATGGAAGAAACTTAGAATTAGGTGGATCATAAAAACGAAGGAAATAGCAGTAGAGAAAAATCAACAATGCCCAATTATAGTTGGAAGTTCTGTAACACGGGGGCCACACATAGACATGTTGAATTTCATCACCTAAGCTTGATGCCCCTACTATCCTGAGAACATAAAAGATATCTTCTAAGTGTCCAAGAGCAACTGCTTTATATCTACAGTATAGGAGAAAACACGCAGGAGGCTAGAAATAGAGTTATTTAAAAAGCCAATATTGACTTTGCACTATTTTGGAAAAAAAAAAAAATCCCAGAATATTTTATTTACATTATCTACTGCTGAAAAAACAAAGCAAGCAAAAAAAAAAAAAAAACAACACCACCCTCTCCTTTAAACCTATTATTAGAATTAATGTATGTGTATTTCACGAATCTTCTGGAATTTTATAGAGTACATCTCACAGCAGGGATCAGGCTTAGCAGGTCTGTCAATATGATTGCAGGTACAATGTAGCCATAGCAAATTAACTTAGAATTTCAAATATTCCTTTTAAAATAAAGGTGTAAATAGATGCACGAATCTTAAATTAGTTAAATATCCTATTATGGTGATTCATTTTTGAAAACCCTTATCATCAATATCAAAATCAAGAGTAAACTAAGAAAAAAATGTTAAAATAATTAATTAGCTAAAAACAATGCATTTGCCCTGTGATACAGTCATGTTTCAGAAAAATAATAAGTATTTGGTAATTGTTTTTCTTTGCAGAATTTTGAAGTGCAAAGTAATGAAAGCAGTTTTATTTCAAGAAGCGCAGCTTTATAGTTATGTAAAATTTAATGGAGAAGGAAATGGTAACCCACTCCAGTATTCTTGCCTGAATAATCCCATGGACAAAGGAGTCTGGCAGGTTACAGTCCAAGGAGTCACAGAGTCAGGCACCACTGAGCGAGCACAAACACACAGTTATTTACTTTTAATGGGAGACTTGGAGGAAGGATGGGAGAAGCTAAGGTTTAGCCATTAGAAATAAGTTGATTAAATTATGGCCCCAAAGGATTGAATACAATGAAATCACTAAAAAGAATGTTGTGTATCATTTACAATAGTCATATTTCCATGATATATTGTCAAATAAAATAGTTTCAAAAATAACAACTAGGATATAATCCAGTTTAGTTTTTTAAAAAACTATATTTGGATCTATCTACACTGCATATCCAAAGTGAACTTATATATGTTAGCTGCTCAGTCATGTCCAACTCTTTGTGACCCCATGGACCGTAGCTCTCCAGGTTCCTCTGTCCATGGAATTCTCCAGGCAAGAATACTAGAATGTGTAACCATTCTTTTCTCCAGGAGATCTTCCTGACCCAGGGATCAAACCCACGTCTCCTGCATTGCAGGCAGATTCTTAACTGTTTGAACCACCAGGGAAGCCAAGAACTTTCTCCAAAAGTTTAATGGCCAATGTGTCTAAAAAGAGGGATTTAATCAAGATGACCTTAACATTCCCCTCAGATTGACTAAACTTCAGACAAGTTTCTTCTTTATTATATAGGCCCCAGAACTCTCTTCTTTCTTAGAGCATTTCCCTTAGAATATTTGCAATTATAAATTCTTTCTTTGCCTGCTTAGAAAGTAAATTCTCCTAGTTTTTACTGGTTTTATAAACAGGAATGATTTTTTTAGAGACCTTGGAACCATCCTTTTGAAATGTCATCATTAAGGGAGACAGAGACCCTGTCTGTCAGTCTCTGTAAGAGAGAGTAGAAGCCTAACTTTTATAAAGTCCAAATAGCAAACTCAGGTGCCTAATCACATTGACCATCCTCCCCTAACACGTCCAGTGCTTTTCCCACAGCTCACTCCATCATCTAGGAATTCTTCTGCCTTTTATTTCAATAGAATTGACTTCAAACTCTCTCATTGCAGTAGTCTTGACCCCTCCTGCAAGTCTTGAATAGAATTTTCTTGCCTATTTAATTCTGTGTGATGCAATTTTTCTTTGACAGGCTTTGGATATATATTTTTTTATATCTATGATCTTTATATGTTATAAGTATCATGTAATATCATTTGAAGCAACTGAAAAGCCTCAAAATAGAAAAAAATCACTTATTTTTTATGATATTGCCATTGGAGTTCACCAGAAAATATTTGTCTTTTAAATTTAACATAAGATGTTTCTGTTTAGCTTCTTCTAAGGTTGTAGTGTTTGTTCACCTAGAAAGTTTTTTTTTGTCATAGACTGCTCTAGTTTTACTTTCCAAACTTCTCTTAGCAGTTTCTCCTCCTCTCAGTGGAGAAAGAAATGGCAACCCACTCCAGTATTCTTGCCTGGAGGAGGGATTCTTCTCCTTGGACAGAGGAGCCTGGTGGGCTACAGTCCACGGAGTTGCAAAGAGTCATAGATGACTGAGCAACTAACATACTCCTCTCGTATTTCCATTTTTTTGTGTGTTTTTGTTTTGCCTTGCAAATGATATTGTCCCTAGACAAATACTAAAACCACAATGCCTTAATACCTTACATTTGATTTAACAAAAATGCCTGTGAGAATAAGACTTATGCATCACTTTACTGGACTTCTGACTTCCAAATCTAACTCCAAAATTTGCTTAACAGCAGATTCATTTTCTTAAACAATGAAATCTTCATGTCTCCTATTGGTCATAAAAACATCTTCCAATTACTGCCTTTCTTCCCTGGTCCATGTCGCTCACTTTGTAGTCGATAATACTGCAAATCAAATAGCAATCAGAATAATGAGCTGCCACCAGTTGGAATCATAGTTGGTGCTGCAGTTTGTCAAAGATTGTTCACACTAATCAACTAATAATGGCATTGCTGCTTTCATCACGCTAAACAAAATTCCCTCAGTTGTGCAACACAATTACTACTAATAACCTCTGAAACCTTTGCGTGCCTAAGGAGGCTGTTTCAGAGATCATCTGGAGACCTATCAGAGAATAAACCAGGGAAGACAGAATCTACCAGATGGAGATTCCTCTTTAGTAATTAACTAGACATTGCTCCTTTGGGTCCATAACATTTTGTAACATTGCGAGGCATTCCTTTAGCATAATGATCCGTCTGTATTAATATATTAGATTGGGAGCAGCCAGGAGATAGTGTTAAATATTAAACATTTCATACATGAATTATATTATTAATAGCCTTTCTTTAGCTTAAAAAAGTATGCTTAAGTGACAGTCAATAAACAAATTTAGAGACATTAATATTAAAGAGAAGCCAATGAATTTAGATGTGACAAAATGCATATTGGTTCATTTCTCAAGAAAGACATGCCTTCATGATTATTAATATAGCCGTTAAAGATTTGCTTTGAAATGGAAAAGCTGAAAACACCTTAAGTCGAGTTAAGACAATGATTCTTATGTTCAAAGCATTGGAATTTACCACCTTGAGAGAACTAGTCCTTTCCCTTGTCTTTACCAGGCTGCTCAGAAGTGTAAGGTTAGATGACAAATGAGCCATGACATCCTCTGTGACACAGACATTGTACATCTTGTTTCAGGAAACATTTGAGAGGAGGGGGTGGAGATCTCTCAGAGTTTCATTAGGTTAAAGAAGCCATCCCTGCATTTGTCACTGTTAAAATTTGTGGTGAAAAGCGTAAAAACACGTTTCGATTCAAGCTGAATGATTTCAGACAGGCTGACAGACAGCTGCGTTTTGCTGGTTTTGAAATGCAGATTTGGGGTGAAACATGTGGTGTCATTATTTCAGGCCTTATAAGGCATTTTTGTCTAAGAGACAGCTGGTTGCCTCAAGGTCATTTTACTAATAGTCCAAGGTGAGGGCCTTAGTCACACTGAAACTCTGCAATGTTTATTAACCCTTTAATACTGATGGGAAACCTGAAGTACCCTAATTGCACAATTACTAGGAGTATTTTACAGAAATTTCTAATTTAACTGTCAAAACTTTCTCTCATGTTTGAGAAAAAATGAGACTTAAATAAACCAGTCGCAAGGAAAACCACATTAAAGATTGTAGAAAGATATTAAACGGATAACCATTTCATCAATATAGGAGTAGTTATGATATCTTCCCTAAAGTCTAGAAACAGCTGTGGCAACCTTGTGTGGCTTGTCCTAGGAACTTGCCTTGGGCCAGTAGCATGAGCATACCCTGGTTAGTCAGTCAGTTCAGTTGCTCAGTCGTGTCCAGCTCTTTGCGACCCCGTGGACTGCAGCACACTGGGATTCCCTGTCCATCACCAACTCCCAGAGCTTGCTCAAACTCATGTCCATCGAGTTGGTGATGCCATCCAATCATCTCATCCTCTGTCATTCCCTTCTCCTCCTGCCTTCCATCTTTCCCTTCAATCAGAATCTTTTCTAATGTGTCAGTTCTTTGTATCAGGTTAGAAATGCAGTATCTCAGGAACCACCATAAACCCACTGAGTCACAATCTGCATTTTAACTAGATTCCTACATGACTGGTATGCACCTCAGTTTGATAATCACTCTCTTGGGATGCAAAGCTAATAAGTGACAGAGCCTACTCTCAGATCCAGCTTAGTTTAGCAACATAGGGATGCCATTCTGTTTACAATAAGGTAGGCTATTTTTTATTTCATATTTTGTTGTTCTTGGTTTTAATTCATAGGTTTGTAAATCTGTTCTTCAATGAGGTATGAACTGGAACTGAAGCATTTTTTGCAGTCAAGACTTTCTTCAAGTTTAGATCTCTGTTGGTCCCTTTTCCTTCTCAACTACCAAATTTTGGTGCTTCAGGTATCTGGAGTCAGTGAAAAATAGAGTTCAGTTTAGGAACTAGAGGTTTAAAATATAGCTCTACCAAGTTATTTGCATAAGAAGATTGGATATGCAGGTGTGAATCTGTGTGGCAGAGGCATGATTATAAATGCAAAAACATGAAATACCGATGTTTGTATTTTAATGCACCATTGAATGGGATATAGGAAATAATTAAGAATTGAAACCATTGAAAAATTCCTGACACTTCAACAGATATTACTGTGTGCTTCATGTTTTTTAACCAGTCATTATATCTTCTTTTCTAATTCTCCTTTGTTCACCTTCCCTCTCTGTCTCAATTTTGATTTATTTCTTTATAAATTTGAGAAACATTCTCCGTTCCTATTTACACCCAGATCCTAAGAGCTTAGTTATCTGTACTAGAGACTTGCAAATATTATTTACTTTTAAATTTTGGCTTTCACTTAAAGGAAAAAAAAGTGAGATTTATTTGGCCAGTCCAGGTCAATTTGTTTCACAAACAGTTTATTAATTAAAAATGTCCATTCCCGTATAATCATGAAAGCTTCCAACTTGATCAAAGGTAAAGCGAATTTCCATCTTCTCTGGCTACAACCAATTACTTCAAGGAAGGGGCTGTGGCCGTCTTATCTCTTGTTCAGTTCCTCCCTCACCTTATATCTACAACCTTGAAGATACCCCTTCAAGATAACAGAGAACAGGTTGAGGGAGGGGAGTTAAAAGATGTAAGAGAATTCATTTTTGACTGGTACTGTTTTCAATTGGCTTTCTGCACTATGGCCTGGGAGATGCTTAGTGTTCTTTTTCTTTTTTGGTTTGACACTTCCATGGAGATCATTTCCACCACTTATACGTGGCATTTGCTCACCAACAAGTTCCTAAATCTGGGCAAGTGCACTCTATTATAAAGGTCACTTACTCCTTCCTCGGCAATTAGGAATTCAGTCATTTAATTTATTATAAGTTATGCCAACTCTAGGTTCCATAGGCTTATCTTAACACATCAGCAACTCTCCTTCACATTGTCATGAAAGCTGCTAGCTAGCTTATCCTCGGGCTGCAGATTTCCCAGGCAGGAGCAAGACACCAACCTAGTGTGTCTTATAACTACTTGGGATACATATCAAACTCTCTGAATGGTCAAAGAAAGTACCTGTTCCCACCTCTTGCCTGAGTGTGTATGTGTGTGCTTAGGATGAGCTGGGGTGAGGGGGAGATATTAACTGTATATCAACATCTTTATTGAAAATTATCTTCATAAGAATCCTCTAATGCAACTCCTTTACCACATCCAATGTACATCACACTTTTAAAAATTAGTTTTTTTGTTAGTTTGTTCAAAATCTACTAAACTACCTTATATTAAATCTTTGCAAATTTTATGTGTGGTTGATGCAATTTAAGACACAGAGTTTAAATTGAACCCATGTCTATCTATTGTCATGCTCTTTCCATTTTATAGAGAAAATTAGGTCAAAGGATAGTTTGAGGAGATTACTCAGCCTAGGTTCATAATGATTTCTGAAATATAATTATCATTTAACTGTCAGAGAAGGCATCAATCATTCCTTTTTATATCTCCTTTCTGTTCAGTTCAATTCAGTTGCTCAGTCGTGTCCGACTCTTTGAAACCCCATCGACGCAGCACACCAGGCTTCCCTGTCTATCAACAACTCCTGGAGTTCACATAAACTCATGTCCATTGAATCAGTGATGCCATCCAACCATCTCATCCTCTGTCGTCCCCTTCTGCTCCTGCCTTCAATCTTTCCCAACATCAGGGTTTTTTCAAATCAGTCAGTTCTTCACATCAGGTGGCCAAAGTATTGGAGTTTCAGCTTCAACATCAGTCCTTCCAAACAACATTCAGGACTGATCTCCTTTAGGACGGACTGGTTGGATCTCCTTGCAGTCCAAGGGACTCTCAAGAGTCTTCTCCAATATCACAGTTCAAAAAATTCAATTCTTTGGCACTCAGATTTCTTTATAGTCCAACTCTCACATCCGTATGTGACTACTAGAAAACCATAGCCTTGATAAGATGGACCTTTGTTGGCAAAGTAATGACTCTGCTTTTTAATAATCTGTCTAGGTTGGTCAGAATTTTCCTTCCAAAGAGTAAGCATCTTTTACTTTCATAGCTGCAGTCACCATCTGCAGTGATTTGGAGCCCCAAAATAAAGTCTGTCAATGTTTCCACTGTTTCTCCATCCATTTGCCATGAAGTGATGGGACCGGATGCCATGATCTTAGTTTTCTGAATATTGAGCTTTAAGACAAATTTTTCACTCTCCTCTTTCACTTTCATCAAGAGGCTCTTTAGTTCTTCTTCACTTTCTGCCATAAGGGTGGTGTCATCTGAATATCTGAGGTTATTGATATTTCTCCCAGCAATGTTGATTCCAGCTTGAGCTTCATCCAGCCCAACATTTCTCATGATGTACTCTGCATATAAATTAAATAAGCAGGGTGACAATATACAGCCTTGATGTACTCCTTTTTCTGTTTGGAACCAGTATGTTGTTCCAGACTATTCCAGTCCAGTTCTAACTGTTGCTTCCTACCTGCATAGAGATTTCTCAAGAGGCAGGTCAGGTGGTCTGGTATTCCCTGCTCTTAATGAATTTTCCATATTTTGTTGTGATCCACACAGTTGAAGGCTTTGGCTTAGTCAATAACACAGAAATAGGTTTTTCTGTGCTTAAAGATCAGCCTTCAGATCAGAACTCCTTTTCCCCCCATTTGGAACCAGTCTTCACCAACACAACTCCCGGAGTTCACCCAGACTCACGCCCATCGAATCCATGTCCAGTTCTAACTGTTTTTCTTCTCTGACCTGCATACAAATTTCTCAAGAGGCAGGTCAGGTGGTCTGAATGGATATTCCCATCTCTTTCAGAATTTTCCACCACAGTTCAAAAGCACAGTTTATTGTGACTACAGGAAAAACCATCCACACAGTCAAAATATGCTTTGGCATAGTCAATAAAGCAGAAATAGAAAGTTTGACACTTTCTTTTCTTTTTTCCCATGAAGTATGATCCAGCGGATGTTGGCAATTTGATCTCTGGTTTCCTCTGCCTTTTCTAAAACCAGCTTGAACAGCTCAGGTCCAGCATTTCTCATGATGTACTTCACATATTCCTGAAGCCTGGCTTTTCCTATTTGGAATTTTGTTCCATGCATTAACTGTTGCTTTACTAGTGTGTGAGATGAGTTCAATTTATTGTGATCCACAGTCAAAGGCTTTGGCAGTTTGATGTTTTTCTGGAGCATTCTTTGGCATTGCCTTTCTTTGGGATTTGGAGAATTTTGAGCATTACTTTACTAGCGTGTGAAAAGTGCTGACCTTTTCCAGTCCTGTGGCCATTGCTGAGTTCTCCAAATGTGCTGGCATATTGAGTGCAGCACTTTCACAGCATCATCTTTCAGGATTTGGAATAGCTCAACTGGAATTCCATCACCTGCACTAGCTTTGTTCGTAATAATGCTTTCTAAGGCCCACTTGACTTCACATTCCAGGATATCTAGCTCTAGGTGAGTGATCACACCATTGTGATTATCTGGGTCGTGAAGATCTTTTTTGTACAATTCTGTGTATTCTTGCCATCTCTTCTTAATATCTTCTGCTTCTGTTAGGTCCATACCATTTCTGTCCTTTATTGAGCCCATCTTTGCATGAAATGTTCCTTTGGTATCTCTGATTTTCTTAAAGAGATCCCTAGTCTTTCCCATTCTGTTGTTTTCCTCAATTTCTTTGCATTGATCGCTGAAGAAGGCTTTCTTATCTCTTCTTGCTATTCTTTGGAACTCTGCATTCAGATGTTTATATCTTTCCTTTTCTCCTTTGCTTTTCACTTCTCTTCTTTTCACAGCTATTTGTAAGGCCTCCCCAGACAGCCGTTTTGCTTTTTTGCATTTTTTCCATGGGGATGGTCTTGATCCCTGTCTCCTGTACAATGTCACAAACCTCATTCCATAGTTCATCAGGCACTCTATCTATCAGATCTAGGCCCTTAAATCTATTTCTCACTTCCACTGTATAATCATAAGGGGTTTGATTTAGGTAATACCTGAATGGTCTAGTGGTTTTCCCTACTTTCTTCAATTTAAGTCTAAATTTGGCAATAAGGAGTTCATGGTCTGAGCCACAGTCAGCTCTTGGTCTTGTTTTTGCTGACTGTATAGAGCTTCTTCATCTTTGGCTGCAAAGAATATAATCAATCTGATTTCGGTGTTGAACCTCTGGTGATGTCCATGTATAGAGTCTTCTCTTGTATTGTTGGAAGAGGGTGTTTGTTATGACCAGTGCATTTTCTTGTAAAAACTCTATTAGTCTTTGCCCTGCTTCATTCCATATTCCAAGGCCAAATTTGCCTGTTACTTCAGGTGTTTCTTGACTTCCTACTTTTGCATTCCAGTGGATGTTGGCAATTTTATCTCTGGTTCCTCTGCCAATTCTAAACCAACTTGAACATCTGGAAGTTCACAGTTCACATATTGTTGAAGCTGGCTTGGAGAATTCTGAGCATTACTTTGCTAGCATGTGAGATGAGTGCAATCTTGCAGTAGTTTGAGCATTCTTTGACATTGCCTTTCTTTGGGATTGGAATGAAATCTGACCTTTTCCAATCTTGTAGCCACTGCTCATTTTTCCAAATTTGCTGGCAAGTGCAACACTTTCACAGCATCATCTTTTAGGATTTGAAATAGCTCAACTGGAATTCCTCCACTGGCTTCGTTCATAGTGGTGCTTCCTAAGGCCCACTTGACTTCACATTCCAGGATCCTGGCCCTAGGTGAGTGATCACACCATCGTGAATATCTTCTTTGGCCAAATCCAATTATACTTTCTTGTTTGCAGCCCTATTTTTTTTATCTGTAAACAATATATTCTTCAATGGGATTGATATTAGGAATTGAAAAATGGGATCTCCCAAAATATAAGATTTCAGAAGTGTAAGCATATCAAAAAACAAAAGCCACAGAACTTGTAAATTAGACAATAGTATAGGAAAATTGGCTGCCTGCTTAAGAAGATGCCATATGGATGAATCCACAGCTCTGGCAGAAAAAAAAAAAAAACAGTGAAAGGAAAGTAAAAATGTAAAAGAAAATATACAATGATGCATTTAGGATAGATTTTTAAACCGTTCAGGGAAGAATTTCTTCCATTCTCATGTAATCTAACATGGCAGATGCCAGAAGACATTAAGAATAAGAACAAGTAATGATATAAGAATTTCACTAGGACTCCTGAAAGCTGCCAATTTACTAAGACAGCAAGTGAAAGAATAGATAAAAGAAATAAAGAGTATGGAAAGTAGTGGAGGAAAAGTGACATTTTGGTGCACTTGTGCACAATTAAGAAGGAATAATGGCACCATTTAACCTTCAAAACTTCTGAGAGTTGGATCACATTTAGTCTAGGATACTTCTCCATATGTTTTCCTTTGACATGCTTAAATCATTCAGTGACTATAATTAAGAAAGAGAAGAAAAGGTCCATTTATGTTTCTATTATAATTTTGAAATCAGTGCCTTGAGCATTGCTTCAGGATCTATTTTTTTTATTCCCTTTTCTTCATCAGTTTCCTTTTTTTTTTTTTTTTTCATTCAGAGACTATATAAGACCTACCCAAAGGTTCAGATTCAGAATCATATTTTTAAACTATTTGTATGGAGTAACTTCATATTTTTACAACTTAATTCTTTATTTTTGTTGAGGTGTAATTGACATATAACTTTATATTACTCTCAGTATATAACATAATGATACTGAAAAATGATCACAAAAATCTAGTTAATGTTTATCACATTCATAGTTACAGAATTTTTTTCTCATGATGAAAGCTTTCTTCTCACTTAGAAACTTTCAGATATACAAGACAGTATTCCTAAATATAGTCAACATGCTGTACATCACATCCCCATGACTTATTTATTTTAAAACTGGAAATTTGTACTTCTAAATGCCCCCTCCATTTTGTCCCTCCCAACTGCTCTCTGCTTGTTTTGTTGTTGCTGTTATGTTTTCACTGATAAATACAAGTTTAAGGATATAGCACTCCTCACAAATGGCTACAGAGGCTGTAAATTAACCCAGGAATATGCAACCATGTAACACAGACCAATCGGTTAGACCTGAAATAAACTGGCTTCTAATAACTATCTTGAAAACTTTCAATCCTTTCTTCTATCCAAAAATGACCCTACTCTTACAATGAAAATACTTATTGTAGGGAAATGAGAAATTAAGCTTTGTGGTCAAAAGTAAAAATGAAAGGAAAAATAGCAATCCCATAGTTTTGGTGAAAGCAGGAAATACAGCGCACTTACTGCACTGCCTCGTTCTTACTGTTGATCTTTTGGCCCTTCTTCTTCAGGTCTGTTCCTGGATCTATGACTTCAGGTGTTTTGTGTGTGTGTGTTTCTTCAGATTCCACATACAAATGGGATTATACGCTATTTGTCTTTCCCTGACTGACTTATTTTACTTAGCACAATGCATTCAGGGTCCATCCACATTGTCACAGATGCCAAGATTCCTCCTTTTTTATGGCTTACTAATATCACATTGCTTATTATATACAACACTTTTTCTATTTATTAATTATTCAATGGACACTTAAGTTGCCTCCATATTTTGATTATTATAAATAATGCTACAGTGAACATAGGGTATAACATCTTTTTGAGTTAGTGTTTTTGGTTTTTTTAGATGAATATACTATAAATGGAATTGCTGGATTATATGGTAGTTCTAAATTTGAAGAACCTCAATACTGTTCTCCATAGTGGTTGAACCTGCCTACATTTCCACCAACAAGTTCTTCATATCCTGACCAACAGGTTTTCTCTCTTGTCTTTGTGATATGAGCCATTCTAACAGGTTTAACATAATTTCTCACAGTGGTTTGTATTTATATTTCCATGATGATTAGTAATGTTAAACACCTTTTCATGTATATGTTGGCTACCAGTATGACTTCTTTGGAAAAGAGAAAAAAATGTCTTCTCAGATCCTTTTCCCATTTAAAATTCAGATTGTTTGCATTTTTGCTGTTGAATTGTAAAAGTTCTTTATATATTTTGAAAATAAACTCCTTATCAGATCTATGATTTTCAAATATGTTCACCCATTCTGCAGGTTTCCTTTTCATTTTGTTGATGGTTTCCTTTGCTATGCAGATGCTTTTTAGTTTGATGTACTCTGGTTTAGTTTTACTTTTGTTGCCTTGGCTCTTGGGTGTCAATTCTAAAGAAATCATAACCAAGACCTGTGTTGAAGTGCTTGCCACCTATTTCTTCTAGGAGTTTTATGGTTTCACATCTTAGGTTAAAGTCTTTAATATATTTTGAGGTTTTTTTTGTGTGTGTATATCATATAAGATAGTGGTCCAGCTTAATTCTTTTATGTGATTGTAGTTTTCCCAACACCATTTATTGAAGAGACTTTCCTTTCCCCACTGTAAATTCTTGGCTACTTGTCATAAACTAATTGACCAAATATACATGGGTTTATTTCTGGTTCCTCTATTCTGTTCCATCGATCTATATGTTTGTTTTATGCCAGTATCATACTGTTTTCCTTACTAGTACTTTCTAGTTTTAAATCAGGAAGCACCATTCCTCCAGCTTTGCTATTCTTTCACAATATTGTCTCGACTATTTGGAGTCTTTTGTGATACCATACAAATTTTAGGACTTTTTGTTTTATTTCTGTGAGAAAAAAACAAACTAGGATTTTGATAGGGATTGCATTTAATGTGCATTGTTTGGGTAATATGGATATTTTAACACTTTTCGTTATTCTAATCCATGAGTGTGTAATGCTTTTGCATTTATTTGTACCTTTTTCAATTTCTTTCATCATTGCTTTATAGTTTTCATTGTAGAGATCTTTCACTTCCATAATTAAGTTTATAAATAAGTACTTAATTCCTTTTGATGCATTTATAAATGGAATTTATTCTTATTTTCTTTTTCAGATGATGCATTGTTAGTGTGCTAAAACACAACTGATTTTTGTATGTTGATTTTGTATCCTGGAACTAAACGGAATTTTTTTTTAGTTCCTATAGTTTTGTGTGTGTATGTGTGGAATCCTTAGAGTTTTCTGTGCATATAATTATATCATGTGTGCACAGAGGCAGCTGTACTTCTTTTGTTTTTGATTTGGATACTTTTTGCCTTGCTTTATTCCTCTGGTGGTAATTTCAAGTACTATGTTGAGTGGAAGTGCCAAAGTCATCATTCTTGTCTTGTTCCCAGTCTTAGAAGAAAAGATTTTAGCCTTTCACCACTAAGTGTGATGTTTGCTATGGACTTGTCATAAATGGCCTTTATTATGTTGGGGTAAGTTCCCATTATACCTATTTTGTTATGAGTTTTTAATCATAAATGAATGTTGAATTTTTTCAAATACTTTTCCTTTCTTTGAGATGATTATATGATTTTTATCCTTCATTTTGTTACAGTTGTGTATCACATTGATTGATTTGTGGATATCAAGCCATTCTTGCATGCCTGAAATAAATCCAACATGATCATGATGTATTATCCTTTTAATATATTGTTTGATTCAGTTTTATAATATATTATTAAGGATTTTTGAGCCTCTGTTTATCTGGGATATTGCTTGTAATTTTCTTTTCTTGTGGCATTCTTGTCTGGTTTTAGTTAGAGTAATACTGGGCTCATAAAACAAGTTTGTAATGGTCTCTCCTCTTCTATTTTTTGAAAGAGTTTGAGAAGTATTGGTATTAATTCTTCTTAAATGTTTAGTAGAATTCACCAGTGAAGCCATCTGAGTCTGCACTTTTATGTAGAGCTTTTAATATGTCAATCATACCTTAATAAAATACTTTAACAAAATAAGGACATGTTCTAAACTGACACCTCACCAAAGAAGCTAAATAAGTAGTAAATAGACATGTGAAAAGATGCTTACTATCATATGCCATTAAGAAATTGCAAGTTAAAACAACAATGTGATGCTAGTACATACCATTAGAATGACTGAAATCCGAAACATTGATATCACACGCTGGAGAGGTCATATAGTGACAGAAACTCTCATCTATTGCTGGTGGACTTGCAGAATGGTGTAAGAACTTCTGAAGTTAGTTTGTTGTTTTTTTACAAGGCTAAATAAGCTTAACTACCCAACCTAGGAATTGAATTCCTAGCAATTTATCTAAATGGGTTGAATGAGTATCTGCACAGAACTGTTTATAACAGTTATAGTCATAGTATCTATATTCATAGTTGTAACACTGTAAATAATCAACATGTTCTTTAAAAGGCAGATGGATAAACAAATTGTGGTGAATACATAGAATGAAATAGTATTCAAAAATAAAAGAAAATGAGGTATCAAACCACCAAGAAACATGTGAGAATCTCTAATGCACTTTAATAAGGGAAAAAAGCCAGTCAGAAAAGCCTACATACTGTATGAATTCAACTATATTGGAATTCTGGAAAAGGCAAAACTGTAGTTCTGGAAGAAAATGGGGAGTGAATAGGTGTAGAAACGGGCATGCTTAAGGCCGTGAAACTATTCTGTATGGCATGCAATAGTGGATAAATGATATTAGACATTCATCAAAACCATGGAACTATACAACACAAGAGTAAACTCTAATGAAAATTATTATTATTATTAGTTAATAACAATATATCAATATGGGTTCATCGATGGTGATGAATGCACTACATCAATACAAAGTATTGATAATAGGGGAAACTGAGTAGGAGACAGAGGGCGTATATGATAAATTTCTTTATTATTTGTTTAGTTTTTGGTAAACCTAAAACTTCTCTAGAAACTAAAGTCTATTAATTCCTCCAAGGAATATGGAACTGTCATAATTGCTCTAGAATAATCAAGATTCACGAAATTTAAATTCTGACGTCAAAGAAGAACTGAGGAATACTTGCTAGAAAGGTACCCAAAGTGTTTGCTACAGTGTTCCACTACCATGCAGTAAACAATGTGCTTAATAGCAGACGCGGGTGGTCAAACAAACTGAGTCTTTTGATAATTTACTTCTCTATTTGAAAAATGTAGAACGCCTCACTCTGTAGAACTCCTCAACCTTGATGAAAAATAAACCAGTCACTCATTTATGCTTGTCATAAAAAAATCCTTTCATATTTTCTCACAATGTTCCTATTTGAGGGTGTATACTGCTCATTTGGAGCTTCTGGGTAGTGAAATAATTGATTTTTGCCCCTATGTAATAAAATCACAATAGTATCGTATATCATTGATTGAACACTTACTAATACATTAAACTTAATTTGCAGCATAAGCGTATGAGATAAGTATCATACACTTTTTACTGCCTCAGAAAATTTAAGTATATTATCTAATGTCACACAGCTAGGAAGTGGCAAGTCCAAGATTTGAATCCAGTCTTGATTTAATATGTTTTTTGTGTTCTTTGAAAACTTTATATACTCCCTCCTTCCTTTGTGAAAGATGTTTTTTGTTGCTCAGCAAGGTAACTAGAATACACTAGCTTGATCTAAGTACCAGAGTTCCCATAAAGATATCACCATGTACAAAACAGCAAAGAAGCATTAGATTTGTACTGATAGCAATTAGGTAATCTTTTTGTTTTTTTCTTATCCATTCTTCCTTTTTTTTTTTTTTTTTTTGCTGATAGTATTCTTAAAATAAAAACTCTCTGAAAGTACATTGTGCAGGAAGTAACTTATGCTCACCTATGTAGTGATACTTTCATAAATTGCCTCTAAACATGTAGACTTGGAGAGACATATCAAATAACTTTAACAAAGCAAATAACTTTCCTAGTGCCATACCAGATTTGGGGTGGAGCAAGGATATCAAAAGCTGAGCTATTTTAGAAAGTAGCTAGAAAGCTATTAACCCACCAACAGGCAGCATGTAGTGCTGTTCAGCCCATGAAAAATCAGTTTAGGTGAGAATTGTAAATTGATGCTGTGAGGGAAGGAACAGAGCCTGGTTAGAGGCTAGATGTTGGAGTTTAAGGAAAGATTCCAGGCACACACACACACAAACCCAAATAATCAGAAACTGGAACCAAGTAACTAGAAAATTACAAGAAGATCTAAATAATAGAGTAACAACAACATGCCAGAGGTATTAAGAAGCCATTCATAGAAAGCCAGTTCCCTCAAGCACATACATCTCTCTTCATTTTAAGGTTCAGAATAGTCTTGGAGTGTGACTGAACTAAGTCCACCAACAAATCTGACCAAAGCTGAGACATGAAACACCAGAGATATGGACCTGAGACCAGGTCTCCAAATTTCAGATCTTTGTTCATTTAATTATTTCCTTTAAATATCCACTGGTTGAGATGAGATATCTAACTTAATAATTTTCTATTTTAACTTTGTTTACTCATGAATTTTAGCATCTTTAAAATATATTTTAATATGATGTTATAAGTTCAAGGCAATTTGCAGAATATAAAAAGTCACAAATGATGTTAAAGTATCAAAATTCTGCTTACATGCCATTAAATGATAACATTCAAAAGGGAGTTTCAGTGATTATAATAAAAATTATTTTTAAAAGTTTCTTTGCTTTTTTTTTCATTGTTTTGTCCACATTCCAAATTAATACCATAACTTTAAGGTTCTACTAAGTAGGGAGAAATATGGCATATATGTTTCTATGATTAAAAGACAAAAGTTATTTGCAGATCTCATTAAGGAACAATAAATTCCATGGTTATCTATAGGACGTCAAGGGAGGCAGCATGTGATAGGAAAAAGAACAAGAAAATTACTCAGATCCACTTACACTTTAATTGTCTGTAGGACTTTGTAGAAAATGTTTTCTTTATTTAGCCCTCAATTCTATCATTACTCATTACCTGAAAAAGAGGGACAGAAGATCTCACCATTTCAAAGCTAGTAGGAATTATAATCTGTGTAAAATACAAAAGTAAGTATGAACTTCCAGTTTCAGCCCAACAGGTAGTTTGGAAGTTGTCATCCCTCTCCTTATAGTAAGAAAAAAAATGGAACAAACTACAAATTAACTTTGTTTTGACCCATCAGAGAACATACAGTGTGGGACAAAGCATGATGCTGAAATCTGAAGAGACAGGCAGATCCAGAAGCAGAGCCAAGATCTGCTTCCTTGAAGTAAGTCACTAGAACCACAAACTGTTAAGGAACATTTAAATGGTTATTTTGACAAATTACTGGAGACTGAGACTAATTGCATGAGAGTGAGAAATTTCTGGGTGCTGCGGGCTTTAGAGGAGCCCATACTTTCAGGGCCTTTAATTCTAAGAACCCTATCAAAGTCTCATGTTTAAGATTTTAGAGAGTTTCTTCTGGCTCCTGACAGTATAAGGGGAAGAGTAATCATTGCTAAATGGGCCCACAGTATCCTCCATAACAAAGACCTGCTCTCCATTGGAACAATACTTCACCAGAAATTTATCCCACCTAGAAGATGGGCATTCCTTCAATTTAAGCCCTCTTCAGTCTTACTGTCTGTCTTATTTAAGGGGTGGCGGGGTGGGCGGCGGGGAGCGGAATAGCTATATCAATGGAGAAATACATGTGAAAATAGAGACAAAGATAGAACATGAGGAAATTTGTAATCTCCAGTCTAATCAATAAACACAATCCGTGTTCTAACCAGATTAACATAAATCTTCAGACTAAAGACCTATTTAACTCAGTTCCTATTATCCAATATGACATGTCCAGCTTTCAACAAAAAAAATTACAAACCATATCAAAAGAAAAGCTAAGGATAAAACCAGAAGGAACAAAGCAAATTTCAGAATCAAACTCAGATAAAACAAAGATATTGCAAATTTTAACATACGACATTTAAAAAACAAAAGGAACAAAAAAGCCCCCAAACATACCAATTTTTATAGTCATTAACTGAAAAGTCTGAAATTGGCAATAAGGAGTTCATGATCTGAGCCACAGTCAGCTCCCAATCTTGTTTTTGCTGACCGTATAGAATTCTCCATCTTTGGCTGCAAAGAATAATCAATCTGATTTTGGTATTGATCATTTGGTGATGTCCATGTGTAGGGTCTTCTCTTGTGTTTTAGGAAGAGGATGTTTTCTATGACCAGTGCATTCTCTTGGCAAAACTCTACTAGCCTTTGCCCTGCTTCATTCTGTACTCCAAGGCCAAATTTGCTGTTACTCCAGGTGTTTCTTGACTTCCTACTTTTGCATTCCTATCCCCATCTTTTTTGGGTGGTAGTTCTAGAAGGTCTTGTAGCTCTTCATAGAACTATTCAACTTCAGCTTCTTCAGCATTACTGGTCGGGGCATAGTCTTGGATTACTGTGATATTACATGGTTTTCCTTGGAAACAAACAGAGATCATTCTGTCATTTTTAAGATTGCATCCAAGTACTGCATTTTGGCAAATAGATGGGGAAACAGTGGAAACAGTGGCTGACTTTACTTTTCTGGGCTCCAAAATCACTGCAGATGGTTGCAGCCATGAAATTAAAAGATGTTTACACCTTGAAAGGAAAGTTATGACCAACCTAGACAGCATATTAAAAAGCAGAGACATTACTTTGTCAACACAGGTCTGTCTAGTCAAGGCTAGAATGGTTTTTCCAGTGGTCATGTATGGATGTGAGAGTTGGACTGTGAAGAAAGCTGAGCACTGAAGAATTGATGCCTTTGAACTGTGGTGCTGGAGAAGACTCTTGAGAGTCCCTTGGACTGCAAGGAGATCCAACCAGTCCATCCTAAAGGAGATCAGTCCTGGGTGTTCAATGGAAGGACTGATGTTGAAGCTGAAACTTCAATAATTTGGCCACCTGATGTGAAGAGGTGACTCATTTGAAAAGACCCTGATGCTGGGAAAGATTGAAGGCAGGAGGAGAAGGCGAAGACAGAGGATGAGATGGTTGAATGGCATCACCAACTCAATGAACATGGATTTGGGTGGATGGCCTGGCATGCTTCAGTTCATGGTGTCACAAAGATTTGGACACAACTGAGCGACTGAACTGAACTGACTGCATTTGGGACTCTTTTGTTGACTATGATGGCTACTATATTTCTTCTAAGGGATTTTTACCCACAGGAGTAGATATAATGGTCATCTGAGTTAAATTCACCCATTCCAGTCCATTTTAGTTCACTGATTCCTAAAATGTAAATGTTCACTCTGGCCATCTCCTATTTGACCATTTCCAATTTGCCTTGATTCACGGACCTAACATTCCAGGTTCCTATGCAATATTGCTCTTTACAACATTGGATTTTGCTTCTATCACCAGTCATATCCACAACTGGGTGTTGTTTTTGCTTTGGCTCTGTCTCTTCATTCTTTCTGGAGTTATTTCTCCAGAAATAACTGGATCTCCACTGATCTCCAGTAGCATTTTGGGCACCTACTGACCTGGGGAATTCATCTTTCAGTGACCTATCTTTTTGCTTTTTCATACTGTTCATGGGGTTCTCAAGCCAAGAATATGAAGAGGTTTGCCATTCCATTTTCCAGTGGACCACATTTTGTCAGAACTCTCCACCATGACCCGTCCATCTTGGGTGGCCCTACATGGCGTGGCTCATAGTTTCATTGAATTAGACAAGACTGTGATCCATTTGATTAGATTGGTTAGTTTTCTGTGATTGATCTCTTTACTGGAAAGTTCAGACTTAAATTGAAGAAAGTAGGGAAAACCACTAAGATCATTCAGTTATGACCTAAGTCAAATCCCTGACGATTATACAGTGGATGTGAGAAATAGATTCAAGAGATTAGATCTGATAGACAGAATGCCTGAAGAACTATGGACAGAGGTTTGTGACATGGTACAGGAGACAGGGATCAAGACCATCCTCAAGAAAAAGAAATGCAAAAAAAGTAAAATGGTTGTCTGGGGAGGCCTTACCAAAGGCTGTGAAAAGAAGAGAAGCAAAAAGCAAATGAGAAAAGGAAAGATATATGCATTTGAATGCAGAGTTCCAAAGAATAGCAAGGAGAGATAAGAAAGCCTTCCTCAGTGATCAGTGCAAAAAATAGAGGAAAACAATAGAATGGGAAAGACTACAGATCTCTTCAAGAAAATTAGAGATACCAAGGGAATATTTCATGCAAAGATGGGCACAAGAAAGGACGGAAGTGGCATGGATCTAACAGAAGCAGAAGATACTAATAAGAGGTGGCAAGAATACACAGAAGAACTGTACAAAAAAGATCTTCATGACCCAGATAATCATGATGGTATGACCACTCACCTAGAGCCAGAAATCCTGGAATACAAAGTCAAGTGGGCCTTAGAAAGCATCACTATGGACAAAGCTAGTGGAGGTGATGGAATTCCAATTGAGCTATGTCAAATCCTAGCTGTGATGTTGCTGTGAAAGTGCCACACTCAATATGCCAGCAAATTTGGAAAACTCAGCAGTGGCCACAGGACTGGAAAGGTCAGTTTTCATTCCAATCCTAAAGAAAAGCAATGGAAAAGAATGCTCAAACCTCTGCATAATTGCACTCATCACACACGCTAGCAAAGTAATGCTCAAAATTCTCCAAGCCAGTCTTCAACAGTACATGAACCATGAACTTTCAGATGTTGAAGCTGGTTTTAGGAAAGGCAGAGGAACCAGAGATCAAATTGCCAACATCTGTTTGATTATTGAAAAAGCAAGAGAGTTCCAGGAAAACATCTATTTCTGCTTAATTGACTATGCCAAAGCCTTTGTCTGTGTATCACAATAAACTGTGTAAAATTCTGAAAGAGATGGGAATGCCAGATCACCTGACCTGCCTCTTGGGAAGTCTGTATGCAGGTCAGGAAGCAATAGTTAGAACTGGACATGGAACAATAGACTTATTCTAAATCAGGAAAGGCGTACATCACCTGTATATTGTCACCCTGCTGATTTAACTTATATGCAGAGTACATCATGAGAAACACTGGGCTGTATAAAGCACAAGCTGGAATCAAGATTGCTGGGAGAAATAGCAGTAACCTCAGATATGCAGATGACACAACCCTTATGGCAGAAAGCAAAGAACTAAAGAGCCTCTTGAGGAAAGTGAAAGAGGAGAGTGAAAAGGTTGGCTTAAAGCTCAATATTCAGAAAACTAAGATTGTGGCCTCTTGTCCCATCGCTTCATGGCAAATAGATTAGGAAACAGTGGAAATAGTGGCTGACTTTATTTTTTGGGGCTCCAAAAATCACTGCAGACAGTGACTGCAGTAATGAAATTAAAAGACACTTACTCCTTGGAAGAAAAGCTATGAGACAACATATTAAAAAGCATAGACATTACTTTGCCAAAAAAGGTCTGTGTAGTCAAGGCTTTGGTTTTTCCAGTAGTTATATATGGATGTGAGAGTTGGACTATAAAGAAAGCTGAGCACTGAAGCATTGATGTTTTTGAACTGGGTGCTGGAGAAGACTCTTGAGAGGCCCGAGGACTGCAGGGAGATCCAACCAGTCCATCCTAAAAGAGATCAATCCTCTGTGTTCACTGGAAGGACTGATGCTGAAGCTGAAACTCCAATACTTAGGCCACCTGATGTGAAGAACTGACTCATTGGAAAAGACCCTGATGCTGAGAAAGATTGAAGGTGGGCGGAGAAAGGTATGACAGAATGAGATGGTTGGATGGCATCTCCAACTCAATGGACATGAGTTTGAGTAAACTCCAGGAGTTGATAATAGACAGGGAGGCCTGGCGTGCTGCAGTCCATAGAGTCATAAAGAGTTGGACACAACTGAGCTACTGAACTGAACTGAAAAGTAGATAATATGCAAAAGCAAATTGATAACATAAGAAGAGAGATGGTAATTCTATGAAGAACATCAAAAAGAAATGATGGAAATAAAAATATTTGTAAGGGAATTAACAGTTAAAAGAACTACAGTCCTCAGAACCTATTTAAGAAGTCTCTAATGAAACTTAAAGACAACAGGAGGGATCATAACCAAGTACTGGAGTCCATTTTAACTTCTGACAGGGCAACCACAGTGAGAAGTAAACAGAGCCTCCCTCCCTCCTAGACTGATGAACATAAACTTCACACTGAAGACTTGTCCATCTCAGTTCCTTTTGCCTAATGCATGACTAGATTACAATGAAAATTCACCAGGCATACTAGAAGGTAACAACAACAAACAGAGTCTGAAGGAACTAAGCAAACAACACAGCAACAGAATCACACAAACAAAGCACAGACTCAGATATGGCAGAAATTTTGAAATTATCAAAACAGGAAATTAACTATGATTACTGTACTAAGGGCTCTAATGGAAAAAAGAGGACACCACACAAGAGGAGATTGGAGATGTAATTAGATGAATGGAAACTCTAATTAAAAATCAAAGGAAATGCTAGAACAAAAATGTTGTGATGGAAATGAAGTTTTCCTTTGATGGTATCATAAGTAGACTGAACACAGCTGAGGAAAGGATCATAAGCTTGAAGATACGTCAAGAGAAACTGAAAAAAAGAATGAAAAACAATACTAAACAGAATATTCAAGAACCTTGGGACAATTACAAAAGGTGTAGTATACACAAAATGGGAATGCCAGAAGCAGTAAAAAAAAAGACAATGGAATAACAGAAGAAATTTAAGTAATAATGACTACTTGTTTTCCAATTAACTTCAGACACCAACCCACCCATCCAAGAAGCTCAGAAATCACCTAGCAAGTAAAATACTAAAAACTACATCTAGGAATATCATATCCAAACCAGGAAATCAAACAGAGAAAATTTTGAAAGAAACCAGAGACTAAAAACCAATAAAAATAAAAAAACAAAGAAAAGCCTACCTATGAAAGAATGAAGAAAATAATTCCATTGGACTTCTTTACAAAAACTATGCAACCAACAAGAAAACAGAGTGACATTCAGCTCAGTTCAGTCGCTTAGTCGTGTCCGACTCTTTGCAACCCCATGAATCGCGGCACGCCAGGCCTCCCTGTCCATCACCAACTCCGGGAGTTCACTCAGACTTACGTCCATCGAGTCAGTGATGCCCTCCAGCCATCTCATCCTCTGACGTCCCCTTCTCCTCCCGCCTCCAATCCCTCCCAACATTAGACTCTTTTCCAATTAGTCCACTCATAGTTACTATTAATTTTTTTTTTAAATACCAAAATACTCTGTATTCAGTGAAATTATCCTTCAAACATAGGAGAGGAATACTTTTGCAGACCAAAGTTGAGCATATTTGTCACAAGTAGACCTGTGTAGCAAGAAATATTAAACTAAGATCTTAGAAGAAAAGGAAAATGATATATCAGAAACTCAAATCTACATGAAAAAGAAGAGTATTAGAGAAGCAATAAATAGAAGTAAAATCAAATCTTGTCTTTTTAAATTTACAATTGATCTAACATTTGAATAGTTTGTTTAAATGATATTTACAACAGTGTATAAGGTGATTACAACTTATAGATGAATAAAATGAACAACAGAAATGCAATAAAGGAAAAAGGAAAGAATTGGGAATACTTTAAGTTACCTACACTCCCCATGAAGTGGTATAGTGTTATTTGAAAGTGGACATGGATATGTTGTAAATATATATTTCAAATTGGCTCAGATGTTAAAGAATCTGCCTACAATGCAGGAGACCTGGGTTTGGAAGATCCCCTGGAGAAGGCATTGGCAACCCACTCTAGTATTCTTGCCTGGAGAATTCCATGGACAGAGGAGCCTGGTGGGCTACAGTCCATGGGGCCGCAAAAAGTGAGACATGAGTAAGTAACGAACACTTTCACTTCCAGAGAAACCATGAAAAATATTTAAAAGAGAAGTATAGATTATATGCTAAAAGAGGAGAGAAATGTAGTTATGCAAAATTCCCTAGTAAAATTAGAGAAAGCAGAAAAGAAGACAAAAATAAATCACAGATGGAGAAAAAGGAATCCTCTTACGCAGCTGGTAGGAATGTAAATTGGTACAGCCACTCTGGAGAACAGTATGAAGTTTCCTTAAAGAGCTAAAAGTAGAGTTACCATATGATCCTGCAATCCCACTCCTGGGCATATATCATGAGAAAACTATAATTCAAAAAGACACATTCACCCCAATGTTCATTGCAGCACTATTACAATAAGCAAGACAGAAGCACGCTAGGTGTCCATCAACAGATGAATAAATAAAGAAAATGTCATACATACAGACAGTGGAATATTACTAAACCATAATAAAACAATGAAATAATTGCATTTGCAGCAACATGGATGAACCTAGAGATTATCATACTAAGTGGAGTAAGCCAGACAGAGAAAGAAATATATGATATCACTTATATGTGAAATCTAAAGCAAAAAGATACACCATTTCTTTTTCCTTTGGCAATAAATTACAAAAGCTACAAAATTTGACAATCTATTGACCCAAGAATTATATTACTAAGAGTTAAACTGGAAAAGTAAAACACAAATACATAAAAACATACCTTTAAAGTTCATAGCACTATTTCTCTTAAAAATTAACATTTTTGGAACATCTACATACCCAATAGTATGGATTATTTATTTTTTAAATATTCATAAAGATAAACGCTCTTCATCCAATAAATAACAGATGTAGATTCTCTCTGGGTGATGTGGAAAGATTTTTATAATACGTTATTAAGTGGCAATTAATGCATTTGTTTAAACTATAGCTATTGCTTCCCTGTTATAATGGGTGATAACATTTATAAACTTTTCTTTCTCATATCTTCTATAAACCAATTTTACTTCGGTACTATAAATTTTGTGTAAAATTCTCATATATGATTTGTCACCTTGGTTCAGAAACACCATAGAAGTGATAATAAGGAGCCTACACCATGTTCCACCTTACCCCCTCCCAAATATTGCTTGGCTATATAATTTCTGTAGTGTCCAGGCATGTAACGCTTTTATCCTACACCCTTTTATATTTTTATTTAAAATTTTAATTCTATCTCTTCATTCTAATCTTTATTTTACTCTCTGTTTTGAAGTTAAAATACAACTTATGCCCACCATCAATCCTTTTCCACTAGTTTTCAAAGTCATTTATTAGTTTTCTGAAGGTCATTCTTAAATAATTTCCTGAAGGATGAACTCAAAACATTCCCTGACTTGTGGCAAAAAAAAAAAAAAAAAAACAGTTTGTCTTCAGTCTAGCTACCTGAATATTGGCTTAACTAGGTAAAATCCTTGGTTTACACTGTCTTTTCTTAAGCATTTTGTGGCTGGTAGTGGTGGTTTAGTCTCTAAGTCATACCGGAGTCTTGTGACCCCATACACAGTAGTCTGCCAGGCTCCTCTGTCCATAGGATTCCCCAGGCAAGAATTCTGAATGAGTTGCCATTTCCTTCTCCAGGGGACCTTCCTGACCCAAGGATCAAACCCAAGACTCCTGCATTGCAGGCGGATTCTTTACCTCTGACCCACAGGGAAACCCATTCTGTGGCTATCTCCTCATAATTTTCTGGCACTGAATGTTGCTGGGGGGAAGTCTGAGGTCAGGTATCTTTTATCTGATATATTTTTACCTAAAAAATGATTTAAACTCTCTACATTTGACCAGAGGTTGTTTTTTTTTTTTTAATTCCTTTATATCCATTGTTTATAATTGGAGCCTTCCAGGAAATGTCATAGTGTTAAATATTGTGTTGATTTTTCCTGAGACATTATTTTAAATTTGAATATTGTCTTTTTTGTTGTTTTTTTAAAGGAAACTTTAAAAATATTATCCTTAAATACCTGTTTTATTACATTGTTTTAATTTGCTTTTTAGTGTTTTTTTTTTATTTCTCTTTTATTGTCTAGCCTTTTAAAAATCTTTATTTCCATTTTATTTTGACCACTTCTCATATTTTACACCAGACATTTCCTACAGAGTATAGTATCCTGTTTGTTGTCCTTAAATTTTGTCTTCCTTTTAAAATTAAAATTTTCACTTTTTTCCTGCTTTATGTCAATTTATATTTCTCCATATATTAAACTGATTTTTTTTTATTACTTACAGTTCTTTTTCATGAAGCAGTTTCTTTATAAAGATACTTAAGAAAGTTAATGGTGAAATAGTTGCTTACAATTTTTATGTGCTTCATGAAAATGTTTCTCTTCAACATTCTTTTTTTAAAAAATATTCTGCTACTGTTTATCATCTTTTTTTCTTACTCTGTATTTGTGTTAATTCTATACCAGTTTGTTTGTTATTAAGTTCAGTTCAGTTCAGTCGCTCAGTCATGTCTGACTCTTCATGACCCCATGGGCCACAGCACACCAGGCCTCACTGTACATCACCAACTCCCGGAGTCCACTCAAACTCATGTCCATTGAGTCAGTGATGCCATCCAACCATCTCATCCTCTACCGTCCCCTTCTCCTCCGCCTTCAATCTTTCCCAGCATCAGGGTTTTTTCAGATGAGTCAGCTCTTCACATCAGGTGGCCAAAGTATTGGAGTTTTAGCTTCAACATCAGTCCTTCCAATGAACGCACAGGACTGATCTGCTTTAGGATGCACTGTTTGGATCTCCTGGAGTTCGAGGGACTCTCGAGAGGCTTCTCCAACACCACAGTTCAAAAGCATCAATTCTTCAGCGCTCAGCTTTCTTTGTTATTAGTTAGTTAGTTCAGTCGCTCAGTCGTGTCCGACTCTTTGCGACCCCATGAATCACAGCACGCCAGGCCTCCCTGTCCATCACCAACTCCCGGAGTTCACTCAGATTCACATCCATCGAGTCAGGGATGCCATCCAGCCATATCATCCTCTATTGTCCCTTCTCCTCCTGCCCCCAATCCCTCCCAGCATCAGAGTCTTTTCCAATGAGTCAACTCTTCACCTGGCCAAAGTATTGGAGTTTCAGCTTCAGCATCATTCCTTCCAAAGAAATCCCAGGGCTGATCTCCTTCAGAATGGACTGGTTGGATCTCCTTGCAGTCCAAGGGATTCTCAAGAGTCTTCTCCAACACCACAGTTCAAAAGCATCAATTCTTTGGAGCTCAGCTTTCTTCACAGTCCAGCTTTCACATCCATACATGACCACTGGAAGAACCATAGCCTTGACTAGATGGACTTTATTGGCAAAGTAATGTCTCTGCTTTTCAATATGGTATCTAGGTTGGTCATAACTTTTCTTCCAAGGAGTAAGTGTCTTTTAATTTCATGGCTGCAGTCACCATCTGCAGTGATTTTGGAGACCCCCAAAATAAATTCTGACACTGTTTCCCCATCTATTTCCCATGAAGTGATGGGACCAGATGCCATGATCTTCATTTTCTGAATGTTGAGCTTTAAGCCAACTTTTTCACTCTCCACTTTCACTTTCATCCAAAGGATTTTTAGTTCCTCTTCTCTTTCTGCCGTAAGGGTGGTGTCATCTGCATATCTGAGGTTATTGATATTTCTTCCCACAATCTTGATTCCAGCTTGTGCTTCTTCCAGCCCAGCCTTTCTCATGATATACTCTGCATACAACTTAAATGAGCAGAGTAACAATATACAGCTTTGACGTACTCCTTTTCCTATTTGAAACCAGTCTGTTGGTCCATGTCCATTTCTAACTGTTGCTTCCTGACCTGCATACCAATTTCTCAAGAGGCAGGTCAGGTGGTCTGGTATTCCCATCTCTTTCAGAATTTTCCACAGTTTATTGTGATCCACACAGGCAAAGGCTTTGGCATAGTCAATAAAGCAGAAATAGATGTTTTTCTGGAACTCTCTTGCTTTTTCCATGATCCAGTGGATGTTGGCAATTTGATCTCTGGTTCCTCTGCCTTTTCTAAAACCAGCCTGAACATCTGGAAGTTCACAGTTCACGTATTGCTGAAGCCTGGCTTGGAGAATTTTGAGTATTACTTTACTAGCGTGTGAGATGAGTGCAGTTGTGCGGTAGTTTGAGCATTCTTTGGCATTGCCTTTCTTTGGGATTGGAATGAAAACTGACCTTTTCCAGTCCTGTGGCCACTGCTGAGTTTTCCCAATTTGCTGGCATATTGAGTGCAGCACTTTCACAGCATCATCTTTCAGGATTTGGAATAGCTCAACTGGAATTCCATCACCTGCGCTAGCTTTGTTCGTAGTGATGCTTTCTAAGGCCCACCTGACTTCACATTCCAGCATGTCTGGCTCTAGGTGAGTGATCACACCATCGTGATTATCTTGTTCATGAAGATCTTTTTTGTACAGTTCTTCTGTGTATTCCTGCCACCTCTTCTTAATATCTTCTGTTTCTGTTAGGTCTATACCATTTCTGTCCTTTATTAAGCCCATCTTTGCATGAAATGTTCCCTTGGTATCTCTAATTTTCTTGAAGAGATCTCTAGTCTTTCCCGTTCTGTTGTTTGCCTCTATTTCTTTGCATTGATTGCTGAAGAAGGCTTTCTTATCCCTTCTTGCTATTCTTTGGAACTCTGCATTCAGATGCTTATATCTTTCCTGTACTCCTTTGCTTTTCGCTTCTCTTCTTTTCACAGCTATTTGTAAGGCTTCCCCAGATAGCCATTTTGCTTTTTTGCATTTCTTTTCCATAGAGATGGTCTTGATCCCTGTCTCCTGTACAATGTCACGAACCTCCATTCATCAGGCACTCTGTCTATCAGATCTAATCCCTTAAATCTATTTCTCATTTCCACTGTATACTCATAAGGGATTTGATTTAGGTCATACCTGAATGGTCTAGTGGTTTTCCCTACTTTCTTCAATTTAAGTCTGAATTTGGCAATAAGGGGTTCATGATCTGAGCCACAGTCAGCTCCTGGTCTTGTTTTTGTTGACTGTATAGAGCTTCTCCATCTTTGGCTGCAAAGAATATAATCAATCTGATTTTGCTGTTGACCATCTGGTGATGTCCATGTGTAGAGTCTTCTCTTGTGTTGTTGGAAGACGGTGTTTGCTATGACCAGTGCATTTTCTTGCCAAAACTCTATTAGTCTTTGCTCTGCTCATCACTAAATAAATCATTTATTTTTAAACAATTATACATAGAAAATATTGATGTATAGAGGTACTTTTATAGTCTTAGGCTTCACCTCCAAAAAGATCTTTCCTTTTTTACTATCACAAGAACAAAGAGCTTCCTTCAATTAATTTTTTTGGATTTTTTTAACATACTTATATAAACTGTCCCCCTTAGCCTATCTCAATGAAACAACGTTCCTGACAGCTTATGCTCTTAGTCCTTCTCTATCTCATTCCTGCCTCTATTATTGCAATGAAGAGATAAAGTTCTGCAATCCAAAGTGAGTCCCTGTATGTGTTCATAGTATAATTTAAATTCTTTGACAACATAACAATAAAATGAGTATAAAATCAAGTATTTCTGACTGAAAGGAAATTTGTTCTGTGCTAAGCTTCCTTTCTTAGTAAATGTCAAGATATTTTGATATTATCAAATGTTTCTCATATGGAATTTGTATTTTTCAAATATCTCATTTTACTCTGAGAGGTAAATCTCTCTCATTCTCTGAATTACCAAGCTATAATTACTTTGATCAGATTCTGAGCATTAAAAAGCTTTTAAATCTGTGGTGTAGCTTCTTCTCCTGTGACATTTAAACATGTTCCTCTCATTATCTTTGAGGTATAATCCACCTTGTCAGGAGAACTGATCAGATTCTTTTTATATATTTCAAATATTATTGTACTTCAAGTCATATTTAATATGAAGAGACTTTGACTTGCTTTATGGTCAACTCTGCACATTTGACCCACTTATCAGTGTGTATAAAGTCTGCTCAGGTCACATTTTTTTTGTCTAATATTTTCAGAAGTTTTGTGATTAAAAAATAACTATATTTTTATGAATCTAGATATATTTAGCAAGTTGTACTGGGCTTTTTATGTAAATAAATAGAATCTCTTGACTTAAGGTCCTCAAAGTTCCAAGTGCTTTAATCCCTTCTTTTAAAGGGATATCAATATTATCAGTTAATTATTTTATTTTTTAATTAAATGACTAATTTTATATTATTTACAATGTATAAGCACTGATTCATTCTGTGGGTGTTACAAAGTTGAGTAAGACATAGGAGTAGATTTTCAAAAGCACATAATTAAGGAGATACATATGTTAACCCAAATATGAGGCAAACTGTGATGAGAGATGGAATAAAATAAATAATGAGTTGCTTTGCAAATATAGGGATGGAAGAAGATACTTTTAACAGAATGGATGCATACAGATGTCTTTCATATGTAAGATGTCTAATTTAAAGGAAAGGATGTCTCATGCCTTGATAAGCAGTGAAGATGACTGCAACACAGTGGGAATATGCTATTTAGCAAGACTGCATTGCAATACTAGCAATCCTTTTGACAAAAACTGGTTCTAGTCACAATGAAAGAGCACAAAGCCATCTCCCCTGCTGGAAAACAAAACAAAGATATATTTCTGATAATGTGGACATGGTGGCTACAGCTTTATGTATCAAGGATGTAAGTTTGTTCACTAGGTTGATGGCTCCATTTGTCATACTTATTGGCAATATTGCATTGACCTGATTACAGTCAACTATAATTACGTGGCTCACAATATCATCATGACTTCAATGGAGTTTTCTAAAATTTAAAAGACAATATTCAGTAATCAATATTATATTTTAGGAACAGTATTTAATTAAATTACCTTTGCTGAATAGAGGATGCCTTTGTACTGTTTGATCATTTCTGAAGTCAGATTCTTCAGTTAACCATTACACTAACTCTTAACAAAGAGGCTGAAGCTGATGATTCTTTTTTGCAAGTTTCAGGAGTTTATCACTTAATGATGCAATCTCAGGTGTACATTTTAATTTTTTTTTTAATTCTACCTCATACTTAACCTCCACACTTAAGGAAATAAGGGCATAAGAGTCCTGGTCATACCACCAAACATAGCTATAATCAGTTAATATAATCTGTCTCAAGCCA
Source organism: Bos mutus (assembly GCF_027580195.1). Classification (NCBI taxonomy): domain Eukaryota; kingdom Metazoa; phylum Chordata; class Mammalia; order Artiodactyla; family Bovidae; genus Bos; species Bos mutus. The sequence continues at coordinate 45,061,638 of NC_091626.1, read as the reverse complement.
GCTAAATGAAAGCTCAAGAAAAAATGGAAAAATGGGTTTTAGAAAATAGCTGACTTCAGGAAAGCTAAGGCTAAAGGAAATGCATTTATTCTGAAAACCATCTATTAATCAGGACTCTGTCTATTTGATTAAAAGCTCTTTCGGTAAAAAGCAACAGTAATCCATTTAAACTTACTTATGTATTAAAGGGAATTTATTTTAAGAGCAAGAAAGTATGCCCTAGTCACACCAGGACTGATACCAGGAAATGGGAATATCTGGCATGGAGGCAGATATTCTTCATCTGTTGTGTCTTTCTGTATCACTTCCTAATTATCTCTTGCTTTTGCCTCAGTATTCAGGCTGCTCTCTTTTAGCGTGTGATTTGATGTACACAAAATGAAAGCTGACCGCACTGCAGTGCCAGTATTGGTTATAAATTTGTTTTTCTTCCAAGTTCAAGTGGTATTAGACACTGACATGTGTGACCTAATCCCAAATTTTTGGAAGATCCTAATTGGCACATTGGGAATCAAATATCTGTCTACCCTATGTGCTTTCCAATAATATAAGTACAACTGCACATGTGGGAAGTTCCTACAAAGATCTCCCCTCCTTGAGAAACTATGCTTGAATGTTCCTATCATACTGTTGCAGCAAGGACTTTTCTCAAGGAAAATGAGAATCTACATGAGATGTTAAATATCATATAGTACATAAGTAGCAAAACTAGAATCAGCCTTAGGTCTGTCTCACTCCAAAGCTCCTTTTCATTGCCAAATTCACAGATGAAAGAAAGTTACTAAAGTTTATTCTTTTCTGCTAGTTTTAAGAGAAAGGTGGTTCACAATGGTACGGGTGACAGCGGCATTTCAGGAGAAATTTTACATTGTAAGGAAATTTTTTCAGAACATCTTTGACAGTGTAGTGAAGGCTAGGCTCACACACACTACAAGACCTTGGGAATGTGCTACCCAGAATACTGCTGAGGAGAGTATAGGAGACCAGTGTCCCTCCCTGAATCCAACATGGGCCAGATTCATCCATCCTGTCCCCGGTTCATGACTGAGCACTTGAAGATAACCAGTGGTGTTCATTCCTACAGCAGGGGGCCCTCCTCTAATGGTCAGCATTGACTTAATACCTCCTATCAGCCTGAACATCTTAACTGTGCTTCAGCCTGAAACTCTTGGCACCTGGTATTCCTTCCTGGGCTCTCCTTTCACAGATATCAAACCTGTATTTCAGCCTGAGGTCTCTACTTGCCTACACCTTTCTTCTCTTTACCCTTCAGTGGTGTTTCCTATGAAAATGATCATGCAAAACTTTTAGAATTATAAAAAGGAAATAAAAGAAAGAAGTATTAAAATTAAAGGTAGAAGCATTTGGGAAATAAGTTAAAATAGTTTTATTTCCATGTTGTTTGTGGAAAATTACAGGACTTTCCGGGCTTCCCAGGTGATACCAGTGGTAAACAATCCACCTGCCAATGCAGGAGACATAAGAGACAAGAAATGCGGGTTCGATCTTTGCATCAGGAAGATGCCCTGGGGAAGGAAATGATACCCCACCGCAGTTTTCTTGCCAGGAGAATTCCATGGGCCAAGGAGCCTGGTGACCTACAGTACATGGCATTGCAAATTGTCGGACATGACTGAGCATCTGAGCACAGCACAATGCATAGGACTTTCCACCCATTTCATTTGAATTTTTAGAATAGCATTTTTTGTTTTCCCTCCTGAGGTAAACACATATATAGCATACATAACACATAGGTTAAAAGAATAATAATGTAGAACTTTAAAGCTACAAAATAAAATTAACATAATTTACTACTATTAAATTTTAATATATTTTCCAATCTTTTTGTTATGATTTTTATTTTTTCTAGTTAGGATTAAATTAAATAAACTGTATCTTTTTCATTTTACTAATCTTATGATGTCAACACTTCCAATGTCATTAAATCTATATTTTATTTTTTAGTTGATAGCAGATTTATATTAAGGATCTTTTAGCAAATTTTCATTATATCCTACTTTACATTCTTAGTGACCCTTCTGGATAGTAGGGGATATGATTGTTAAAAACAGATGAAGATAAAGCTACTGGAATGGGACACACTGATTTTTGGTGTTATAAGGAAAACACTGACCTGGTGTTGAGTGAGGGTGTGGTGAGGGAAAACTAAGGACCACTAGAAATACAAATACAGAGAGAGGAGAGGCATTGATAATCTTTGTCTTTCAGAAATGCCCTAAAGCCTTCCTCCCTAAGGAAAGAGCCCTGGTGAGGCTCTCCCAAATTGTAGCAAGTACCTTAAATATAACTGATTGCTGGATCTGCTGTCCCCCTCCAGATGGCTTTGGTCATGATTTGATCACCAGTTCCCTTAACCTTACTGAGGAAGTCTATTGGAAGTAACAAGGATGACCCTCTTTTCTTTACTGCCCATGCAAAATACCTCCTAATGATTCCTCCCCCAAACATAGTCATTCTCTGGGGGAAACAAATGTCGCCTCTCCAACCCCTGGTAGGATGAACTAACAGGACAGATTTAAACTGACTACCTAAGGTGGTCCCTTCAAAAATGAGGATAAGACTCAACAATTGGAACTGATTTGGGATTCCTAGGGCCTTCAGTGGGTTTCCCTAGTGGCTCAGAGGGTAAAGCGTCTGCCTACAATGCTGGAGACTCGGGTTCAATCCCTGGGTCGGGAAGATCCTCTGGAGAAGGAAATGGCAACCCACTCCAGCATTCTTGCCTGGAAAATCCCCTGGATGGAGGAGTGTGGTATGCTATACAGTCCATGGGGTTGCACAGAGTCGGACATGACTGAGCAACTTCACTTTCACTTTCAGGGCCTTCAACCAGTGGTGAGGTCACATTGGGAGCCCTGCCCACCTGCACATCCCGGGTTAGTTATAAATAACACTTTCTTTCCAGGGGTACGCTGTGTGTTCCTGAAAATTTGCTTCCTCTAAGGGAATCAGGCTCAGCTCTGGAAGGTCTTCAGGTCAACCTCATTGATTAAGCTTGTAATAAGTGGCAGAATTGCCCTAGATATCCTCTTTGTGGGTCAAGATGGATTCTGTACAATTCTCAATGCATCTTACTTTATCTAGATTAAGGCCCAGGCCAAGTGAAAAAGTCAAAACAGAAATTTAAGGACAAAGCCCCTTAATTTTCTAAAATGGACACTAATGGTTTATTAGATTTGTTCAGCTGGAACTCTTGGAGGTATAGCTGAGGTCAATACTGGTTTTTGTTTATTTTATGTAGATTTATGTAAGCCATTTAGGATACTACAGCTTAAAGTTTTTATTTATTTAGAATCTTGATAAGCAGCCTGGACTATATCTTTTGGCTGTTTAGGTTGTGGAATTTTACTTTCCTGCATTGAAAGATACCACTATGCCAAAGCTAGCTATTGGTTAACATGGGTCTCTGTGGTATAGATTCTAACTGGTTATGCTATGGATGTGTCTAGATTTCTTTCTGGTACTGGTGCTCACATAATGGGGAAATGTCTATATCAGGAAGATATATTCTTGAGGTAGTGACTTAAAAATCAGGATATATTCCAATATAAAATAAAAAGTTAAAAAATTAAATGGCAGTAAGAGACAAAAAAAGATAAATAAGAACTCTCAAATGATATAAATCTTTAACGTGCTTCCTAGGGATAAATAAGGCTTCCAAGTTTTTCAGGCCTGGAATAAGAGGCTTTGTCAATGGGGTTCTGCCAATATTTTGCTGAGTTTCTTTTTAAGGGGAAATTTTGGGGATCTTAAAATTTTCTTAATTGTTTTCCTTTCAGTCTCTTTATAATTTACATAAGTTTCTGGAGGTGAGAAAGGCATTATCAAGTTGCTGTCTTAACCAGAATTGTGATGTTCCCTATGAATCACACTATGTTGCTAGATGTTATATTAGATGTGAAAGAAGCAAATGGAATATATTGTCCTGTAAAGTGGTATCATATGTGTGTAAAGACCCCTGCCAGAATAATCACTCCTCCCTTAGTCTGTTAATGGCATGCCATTCTGGATCTCTAGAGAGAGTTCCTGAAGTGAGACTTGTCAGAGCTGTGACCAGATTCAGTGACCCAAAAGCCACAACAGATATTCTGTTTAGCAGTGGGTGTGGGAGGCAGGGTGGTGTACCTCTCTCAGGTGTTGAGAGGTTTCATGAAAACTACTGAGTACCTCATCCTTGCTTGTTTCTGTAATAATCAAATTGCATCCATCATTTTTCACTCCCCATAAGACTTATTATGATTCTTGATGTGCAAATAAGGAGACAGGCTTGAAAATAAGTCATTTACACAAATCATACAGTTTGGAGCTGGAAGAACTCAGATTTGATTGAGAAAATGTCTAGCTTTCAAATTCATGATATTTCTACAGGGTAATGTGGTAAAATACATAAAGAATTAATAGTCTAGCCAAAGATCTCACTTTAAATGGATTTGTACCGATTTTGGCAAGCATTCTTGATACAACTAAGAAAATTACAAGTACACATGTTCAAACCCTGAGAAAGGATAGAAGCCAGATAGTAAATGAAGGAAATAGAGAGAGGGAGAAAGGTCATAATATTGAATGTACAGTCATCAGTTAGAATATCTGGAAACTGAGTATTCCAGAAGGGAAAAAGTCAAGTAGATACTTCATAAATATTGAGTAATGACACCACTAGGAATTTTTATAGTCTGGGAAAGTTTTTAAGTCACAGTCTATTGTAAGTGACTTTTATGTCAAGTACTTAGAAAAGCTAAACAGCAGTAAATTAGACTTGTGATTAAAAGTTAACAAGGACAGAAATAGAATTTAGTAGAAGTAACAAGAACAGCAAAAAAAAGCTAGAAGAGAAGAATTGTAGTCTTGGATATCCAGGTAATTACTAAAATTAAATTAGTCCTATTTTATTCTACTAACTTTTTAGGTTTAGATTCTCAGAGGTTGAGCCTTTGACCTTATTTGTAGTATTCATGGAAATGTCTGCAGCTTAAGGTTTATGAGAAGTCAAAGCTATGTTATTAATTGTGAAAGACATATTTTAGTGATTTTTATTTGATTTAAAGATAGTGAAACCTAGATATATAAAATAATTAATAAGACTATTTTATAAAACACAGAAACTGATAAAACATAAAACAAAGAAAGCAGTTACATGAAACTAAAGATTTAATGATTAAGGAACATGGAAACTAGAGGATTCCTCCAGAGATATTAATAAATAAGAAATCCATAACTATATCTTCCCAAACTTTGATAACTGACTTGCATTTGACTTAAACAGAAACCAAACATAGTAACTATATTAGCTGAATACTATCTATATCTTCCCAAACTTTGAATATTGACTTGAATTTGGCTTAAACAGAGACCAAAGTTAGTAATTATCTTAGTTGAACACTATTTATATTGTGCTGTAAAATGATGTATCAGTTCAGATGTGAAGTTTAGACTTTTTTTAAGAGGTCAAAGAGCTAAGTGTGTTAATTACCTAATGCGATAATATGTGGATACATTTCCAATCTAATCTCATTTATTTTAAAAGATTATTTTACTTAGTCATCATAATAATCCTGTATAATATTTATTTTCTGTTTTATTGATGAGGAAACTAGTTCAAATAGAACTAACATGCTGTAACTCAAAAAGTAGAAATCAGATTTGGCTCTTTTAACTCCCAATCCAATATTTTTCCATTTTACCTCAATATTTTCCAATCATTGTTTCTGGCTATTAAGAATAATATTATTAGAAACATTTGCATACATGTCTTTGAGTGAGCTTATGTTATATTTCTTACATATATAGCTAGAAGTGGAAATGCTGAGTCATATAATACTCTCCAAAGAGCTCCATCCACCATTACTTATTTTATGAGATCTTTTCATTCTTTGTGATGAAAACATGAATTATTCTTCACCTGTATGAGCTCCAAATGTTGTTTAAACCTTTGCCTTTCAGTGGTTCTTTCAATGACTTTGGGTAATTTCTTTCTACACATGCACAACTCTATACTCAGACAAAGACATGAGGGGACCCTCTGCAGATCTCCAGTGCTGTCTCTCTTGTGTTCCGTTCTAGTACATTTCCCCCATGAATTTGAACAAGATTGCCTGACTTCTGATCTCTTTCTTCTGTACTTAACAAGGATGCTGAGCATAGTTTGGTTTCCCCTATCCCATACTTCCTATGGGGATCTGCATTCAGACATTAAGCTGAATGCAGGAAAATACAGGTTTCACCTTATTTATGTGTGCTTATTCTATTAGAAATCATAGTCTTCTGCCATTTGCTTCCCAAAGTCTGAAAATTGTTGTTTCATATATTTTTACTAGTGTTATAATTTTTTGAGGTGAAAAGGTGAGTATAGTTTCCTGTTATGTTGTGATAAGAAGCAGAAATCTCTGAGTTTCATCAATTTAAAGAGTACATTTAAAGAGTAGACTGAAGTTCAGAAAATATTTTGATCAGTCATCACTACCATACCCAAAGACAGATCTATCATCAGAACACAGGCTGTCTAGCTCAAGGTGTTTGAAAACAACTTCTGAAATATTTAAAATAAGAATGGGCATATAAACAGAAGGTGGATTATTGATTAACATGGGCTGGGGGTAGAGGTCTGGGGTTTCCTCTTGGGGGGCTGAAAATGTCCTGGATTTAGATATTATTTACTGCTGTACAACTTTGTAAATATACTAAAAACTATTGAACTGTACACTTTAAGAGGATAAACAATACCTATATGAATTATATCTCAATAAGGCTATTTTAAAATGGCTATTTCTAATTTTATCAGGTGTTTGCCATACTGGATTAAAAATAAGAACCAACATATTCTGTCATGGCAACCCACTCCAGTATTCTTGCCTGGAAAATCCCATGGACAGTAGAGCCTGGCGGGCTGTAGTCCATGAGGTGGCAAGAGTCAGACATGATTAGCAAATAAACAATAACAATATATTCTGTCTATAGGAAACACATGTTATATACCAAAGATATAGATAGGGTAAAAGTAAAGGGATGACAAAAAGATATACTATGCGATGGTAACCCATTATTTTTCATTTTCATGGCTATTAGTTTTCATTAATGCCTCTAATTGAAAGAAATAAAATTTCTTTGAAATGAAGATTAATTTGAAAGTCCTCTAATGCAAACTTTTTACAGATGCTCTTTCAATTGTTGTTGTTTAGTTACTAAGTTGTGTCCAACTCTTTTGTGACCCCATAGACTATAGCCCGCTAGGCTCCTCTGTCCATGGGATTTCCTAGGCAAGAATACTAGAGTGGGTCGCCATTTCTTGCTCCAAGGGATCTTCCTGACGCAGGGTTCAAAGCTGCACTGCAGGCAGATTCTTTATCAGTGAGCCACCAGGGAAGCCCACCCTTTTAGTACTAGGTCCTTTGCCCTCCTTTTCAAGGCCAGGAATAATGCAGTTAGAAGATATTTTCCCATGTTCCTGCTATAAGTCAGTATGTAATAGGCATCCTTTGGTTTGTTTGGTCAAAGAATGGTGACCCTCCTCAGCGTGAGGACTTTCTGGAATCCTCATGGTCCTATGGAGCTTGTTTTCTGTCTTACTTCCCTCTGCACCTCTTGATTCCAAACCTCCAGGAACAGGGTTTCCAGTCTGATATACTCTCCTGTAAGGCCAGCCACAGAGTATCTTCACAGTCCCCAAGCTGATCTTGTCCTTGGTTAAACCTTTCCCCAAAGGCAGAACTAATGAAGATGTGTCAGCATGGCAATACCTGTGTGGCATGTAGCAGTCTCTCACCTGGATTTTAAGAGGCAGAGTTCTTGGGGATGGAAATCTAAAATCAGGGTGCCAACATGGTTCAGTTCTCTTACTGGCTTACAGAGAGCCACATTTAGATGTATGCTTACAAGACATAGGACTATTTCATCATTCTAAAAGTGAGGACTAAAGGGGAATAGTCAAGGCTATGGTTTTTCCTGTGGTCATGTATGGATGTGAGAGTTGGACTGTGAAGAAGGCTGAGCACTGAAGAATTGATGCTTTTGAACTGTGGTGTTGGAGAAGACTCTTGAGAGTCCCTTGGACTGCAAGGAGATCCAACCAGTCCATTCTGAAGATTAGCCCTGGGATTTCTTTGGAAGGAATGATGCTAAAGCTGAAACTCCAATACTTTGGCCACCTCATTCGAAGAGTTGACTCATTGGAAAAGACCCTGATGCTGGTAGGGATTGGGGGCAGGAGGAGAAGGGGACGTCAGAGGATGAGATGGCTGGATGGCATCACTGACTTGATGGACGTGAGTCTGAGTGAACTCCAGGAGTTGGTGATGGACAGGGAGGCCTGGCGTGCTGTGATTCATGGGGTCGCAAAGAGTCAGACACGACTAAGCAACTGAACTGAACTGAAAGGGGAATAAAGAGGTAAAATTACATGATGAACTCATAATTCTGTAGTCTTAATGCTGATGCATTGCTCACTGAGAATACAAAATATGTCTTAGCTGATTTGAATAGCACTGGAAAATTATGAACACAGTGACAGACAAGATATGTATTTGTAGATATGTACTTGGCTTCTCTTTGGGTCAGTCCTTCAGCTGACTTTTTTGCACAGAAAATGTTTAATAAAATCATTTGGGAAGCATTTCATGAAAGTGTCATGTGGATTATAATTCTCCCTGAGCCTGTATCAGCAGGATAAATGCATTTTAAAACAGCTGAAATACTGACTACCAGCTTTTCTCTATATTCATACTGAGCGTATTTGTGCATAAGAAATTCTTGATAGGAAACTTTAAGATAAGTTGAATAAACTGGCAAAGAAATCCTGTAAACCTGAGTAGAATGAGTCAGTTGTACTACTTTAACTCATATTTGCTTGAAAATATCTAGGCAAGGCAGAGGAATGGATAATGCCCTTCACTAAAATGTTGTTCTTGACCCATGGTTGGTAGACTCCAAGCAGAGCAAAAAGGAAAGGCTGAGTACTAAATGAGGCTGGCATTTTTAGGTTTCAGCATGTAATCCTACATACTTCAGAGCCTGAACTGTTGATCAGATGTTCTAGGTCTAAGTCTTGTATGACCTTGAACTAGTGCCTAACTCTTCAAACTTCATCAGTGTAATAGGGATGATAATAAAATTACCTCATAGAGTAAAGTTATGGGAGGTTGACTGATCTAATCACATGTAATACAATACAGGGCCTGCTTCTTGGTGAATACACTTAAATATCAGATACTGTTGTTGCTGTTATTATGTTGTTGTTATTATTATTCTAGATCCATACTCCCTAATTTACATTTATGATACCTGAAATCTCTTAAAATCAAAGTATTTTTCATAAAGTTGTCACAAACTCATTTGATAGCAAAGCCTGATCTAAGATGGTGTGAGTTTTTTGGTAGATTTTTTAATTCCCTTTTGATGTGTATGTCCATTTGTTTAGCTGTAGAAATACTAAAGTTTTTGATTATGGGATGTCGACCAAAACCTCACTGGGAGTGTTCATTAATATGTGTCATATCAAGAGTTTTCAGCAAGGAATGATTGACCTGTGTCTTCATTGTTATTATCATCACCAAAAGTCATAAAGTAATTACCTTTTTTCTATACACAGCAGGGAAAATTTGGAGTGGACACAGTTCTATAGGAAAATGGTGCCACCTGTAAGTGAGAAGTGAACAGCTAACACTACATTTAATTACAGTCCTTGCCTAACTTTGGTACATTCTGACTAAAATGTCTAGAAAAGGATAAAAAATGAAACAGATTTAAAATATAAAAAGAAAACTTAAAATGGCTGCTCACAATATATTGCATCCTTTGAAAAATGGGTATTACTTGCAAATATATAGGCAAATTAATATTTTTTACCTATTCAGCTAATGATAAAACATACTGAGAAGAAGAGTTGACTAGAAAGTCAATAGTGTGGGCTTGCAATACAAAAAGTAATCCAGAAAGTGTTCCTGATTGTGAATAACTGCCTATTTAAGTAAAATAATCCTGTCAAAAAAAAAAAAAACCTCAAGGGTAATAAACACAGTGCTGCACTGAAAGAAGACCCAGTGATCTCTTTTACCTATTTTGAAATTTTAGATAAATTTTGATAGTCTTGAACTTTATAGAAATAATTCTACATGCCCCTCAGGAGGCAGATAACAACATCAGAGGCATTTTTTATTGTAATAACTGGGAGGAGGTGAGCTAACGGCTAGGAATGCTCTTCAGTGTTCAGGACAGCCCCCTACAACAACGAGCCAGTAGTGCCAGTCAATCTAAGAAACCCTGATCTAGGCGTAGAGGTTAATGTAAACATTTTCATCCAACAGAGGTGAAAATAGTTTACCAGTGGAAAAACTAACTCCAATTTAACAGTTTAGTGCCCTGTTTGACAGTAACTTTGTGTTCAACAGCGCAGTCTTATCTTTACAATTCTTACTTTTCCTTGAATGTATTTGGAACTGATCTCTTGCTGCTTTTTTCCATTACTTAAAATCTTTGATATGTGTTCATTTTTTACTTATAATGATGGTTATTTTTTAACCTTTTGAAAATTATATTTTAATAATTAATTGGGGTACTAGCTAGAAGTGCGGAAAACTTCATAAGTGAATTTAATATATTGCTTGGCTTTCATCAATTCAGTTCAGTTCAGTTCAGTCACTCATTCATGTCCAACTCTTTACAACCCCATGGACTGCAGCACACCAGGCTTCCCTGTCCTTCACCAATTCCCAGAGCTTTCTTAAAATCATGTCCATCGAGTCAGTGATGCCATCCAACCATCTCATCCTCTGTTGTCCCCTTCTCCTCCTGCCTTCAATCTTTGCCAGCATCAGGATCTTTTTCAATGAGTCAGTTATTTGCATTAAATGGCCAAAGTATTGGCCAATGAATATTCAGGACTGATTTCGTTTAGAATGACTGGTTGGATCTCCTTGTTGTCCACGGGACTCTAAAGAGTCTTCTCCAACACCGCAGTTCAAAAGCATCAATTCTTTGGCGCTCAGCTTTCTTTTGTGGTCCAACTCTCACATCTATACAAGATTACTGGAAAAACCGTAGCTTTGACTAGTTGGACCTTTGTAGAAAGTAATGTCCCTACTTTTTAATATGCTGTCTAGGTTGGTCATTGCTTTTCTTCCAAGGAGCAAGCATCTTTTAATTTCATGGCTGCAGTCACCATCTACAGTGATTTTGGAGCCCAAGAAAATAGTCTCTCACTGTTTCCATTATTTCCCCATCTATTTGCAATAAAGTGATGGGACAGGATGCCATGATCTTAGTTTTCTGAATGTTGAGTTTTAAGCCAGCTTTTTCACTCTCCTCTTTCACTTTCACCAAGAAGCTCTTTAGTTCCTCTTCACTTTCTGCCATAAGAGTGGTGTCATCTGCATATCTGAGGTTATTGATATTTCTCCTAGCCATCTTGATTCCAGCTTCTGTTTCATCCAGCCCAACATTTAGCACGATGTACTATGCATATAAATTAAATAAGCAGGGTGACAGTATACAGCTTTGATGTACTCCTTTGGCTTTCATGGAAACGGTGAAATGTCAGATGTTGCCATGGTCAGTGTTACTTAAAGTAGGTTGATTTTCACCAGTTATTTCGGGTGTTGCAGGTATCATTGCTAATTAGATTCTGCAATTCTTTGACCCTGAACTTATCTTCCTACTCAGGTAACTGCCCTACATTTTATGCTAAAAAGATACCTTCCCCCCTCCCCCCACAATGCTTTTATTCTTAACTGTAAACTAAAGTTCAAATAGCATTGGATCTATTTCCTATATCCCGCTCTCCCTTCATCTTGATGTCCTGAGTAAAAGCCTTTTGGCAAAGATGTGAGATTTTTTCCTATAAGTTTCCAATCAGAATAAGATAGACAAGGATCCTGTACTCAATGAGTTTATACATTTCTAAACAAATTGTTTTAACATATCATAGTCATTTATATTAACTAGAACTAACATAGTGATGTAGCTCCGTTACATTTCAATTTTAAAAAGTGTATACCCTGGATAGAAATACATCAAAATGCTAATGATGGTTACCTTCAGGGGGTGGAGATTATGAGTGATTGTTAATTTTTACTTTATCCTTTTTTGTATTTCTAGTTGTCTACTATGAACATGTATTGTTTGTAAAATTAGAAAGAAAATAATAAATGCCATTAAAAATTAAAAAAATAGGTTCCGGTTGTTCCATGTATGTGCCTGATAAGTCACTTCAGTCGAGTCCAACTCTTTGTGACCCCATAGACTGTAGCCTGCCAGGCTCCTTTGTCCATGGGATTCTCTAGGCAATAATACCGGAGCAGGTTGCCATTCCCTTCTCCAGGGGATCTTCCCAACTCAGGGATCAAACCCATTTCTCTTGTCTCTTATGTTTCCTGCATTGGCAAGTGGTAAAGGACCACCTGCTAGTTCTTTACCACTAGCATCTCTTGGGAAACCCTGTCCCATATGGGCAGGTTTTAAAGTTGCCTGAGATCTTTATCTGGGTCTCCAGAGAAAGAGTGTGTAACATACAATAGGCTTTAATTAGGGCCTGATCTGCTGAGCTGACAGCTTCCACCACCTGGAAACTGCAACTCTTTTATATGACAGGTTAACAAAAGGAACAGAGAAGGCAATGGCACCCCACTCCAGTACTCTTGCCTGGAAAATCCCATGGATGGAGGAGCCTGGTGGGCCACAGTCCATGGGGTCGCTAAGAATCGGACACGACTGAGCAACTTCCCTTTCACTTTTCACTTTCATGCATTGGAGAAGGAAATGGCAACCCACTCCAGTGTTCTTGCCTGGAGAATCCCAGGGACAGGGGAGCCTGGTGGGCTTCCGTCTATGGGGTTGCACAGAATCGAACACAACTGAAGTGACTTAGCAGCAGCAGCAACAAAAGGAAACCACAAACATACACTTGGAGATTTGAAGTCATGGAAATAACTTGACTGTTATACCAAAATTTTTCAAGTCCTGAATCTATCCTTTATTAGGTGTTTGACATTTGGTAAAGTACAGGTGATCTCTGAATCTCTGTTTCTTGCCTGTAAAGTTTCTCCAGCAGAGTTGCTGTGATAATAAATGATAAGGTGAAATGTGGATTATAACTCGTAAGATTTGGTATTTCTGGTACTTATTAGACATTGATAATTATATTTTTGTTAACTACATCTTTGATATTCACAAATAATAATAGACTTTCTGGAATGCTGCAAATATGGTTACATTACAGAATATAATTTTTGTCATGTAACATTACAATAATTGTTCCAGAGTCATATTAAATGTAAAATGTAAACATTGAATGTAGAGACTAGTTCACTCTTTCACTAAGAATCTTATTTCTAAATCTTGTGATTAAAATTTGTGCCTCAGCAAAGTTATTATGCAAAATGTAATGTACTTTATAGATTTTTAGCAAATAGTTAAAAGTATTAAAGTCATATATGTAAATTACAAGTGAGTGATGCATAGTCTCCTTTGTGGTGTAGTAACACTCTTGAGAAAATCTTATGAGATAGAAAGGGAAAAGGAGAAGAAGTAAGTCTTTGGAGTGTTCAGTCAGGTATGAATATTGTGGTAGATGGGAGAAAGTGCAGGCGTGGTATATAGAACAAAGCCACCTCATCCCTCACCCCTTGAAACTGCTGAATGTTACCTTACATGGAATGTAACTAAAGAAATAGAAGTCAGAATGAGTTGATGAGAAGGGTTCAACCTGCTTTTGCTAGCTTTGAAGATTGAGGAAGAGGGCCTTGAACCCAGGAATATAGGCAGCTTCTGGAAATAGGGAAAGAGAAAGGAAACAATTCTTACAGAGAGCCTCCAGAATGAAAGCACCTCTGCTGACATTTTGACTGTAGCCCATTGAGATCCATTTTGGATTTGCTGAGCACCAGAACTACACAATAATAAGGCTGTGTTAAGTCAGCAAGTCTGTGTTAAGTTCAGCAAGTACTGGAAGCTGAAACTCCAATACTTTGGCCACCTGATGTGAAGAATTGACTCATTTGAAAAGACCCTGATGCTGGGAAAGATTGAAGGAAGGAGGAGAAGGGGACGATGGAGGATGAGATGATTGGGTGGGATCACCAACTCCACGGACATAAGTTTGACCAAGCTCCGGGAGTTGGTGACAGACAGGGAGGCCCCGTGTGCTGCAGTCCATGGGGTCACAAAGAGTTGGACACGACTGAGCGACTGAACTGAAGCCAGCAAGTTCATAACTTGTTACAGCATCAATGAGAAGTTAATACAACAGGGAATCTGGTTTGTCCATGAAATACGTAAGGAGAATATAGAAGAGGTGTATCTCCTTTTTTTAAAATTCCAACTTGTTATACATAAATTACAGGGAGGTCATCAAAGGAAGTGAGATCACAGACCACCCAAATGAGCAGAGATAAAAGACATGTAGGTGCACATCTCATTCATTGATGGAAGGTGAGTGTATTTTGATGAAGATGTTGGAATGGGGAATGGAATTGCAGTGGCTCATTGATCTATTCATTCATTCATTCACTTGACATCTATTTAGATGACTTACTATGTTTCAAGTGCCAGTATTGATAATACCATCTCTTTCCTTCTGGAGCAGTCTTCTCAAGAAAAAAAATATTTAATAATTTCTGAGTGGCTCAGATGGTGAACAATCTGCCATAAATGCAGGAGACCTGGGTTTGATCCTTGGGTCAGGAAGATCCCTTGGAGAAGGGAATTGCTACCCACTCCAGTATTCTTGCCTAAAGAATTCCATGGACAGATGATCCTGGTGGGCTACTGTCCATGGGGTTGCAAAAAGCTGAACAACACTGAGGAACCAACATTTTCACTTTCAGATATACATGACACACTTCAATAATGGTGTAAAGGAAAGGAATTGTTATAGAAAGTCATGCTTACTGAGAATCTAATTTAGATTGGGAGAGTCAGGAAAAGCCTCCCTGAGAAAGTGACATTTTGCTGGACTGTAGAGGACAGCCAAGCTAAGGACTCTGCAGGATCTTACAGAGAAGGCAATAGAATATGAAGAGACTTTATGCTGGGAAAATAATTGGAGTATGGATAATATATGGAGCAAGAAGAGAATGTCTAGAAATGAGCTGCCTGGGTAGACAGAGACAAGATTACACAGGAATTTGAGGCTTTTATTATAACAATATATATTGTGATTCTTGATTACTCTGATTTCCCATATTTAAACTTTAGCTTTAAATGTCAGGATAATGGCAGAGATGGAAGGCTTGAGCTCTCATCTAGCTTAATTGCTTTAATTTCAAGTTGAAGAAAATGAGGTGCAGGATGGTTACCTAGGTAGGTTAAAGTTGTACAAGGCAGCTCTGGGTCAAGAACCAAGTTCTCCAGACTTGAACACTGCCCTTCTTCACACATGACACTGCCAGTCACTAAGACTCCAGTGGCTTCAAAAGGGACTGCTTCCTGAAGGGATAGTCTAACAAAGGGCCCATGGGTCATTCTGTTATCCCCCTCTCCCCTGGACCAGCCTCCTTGGGATGCCCAAATGGCCAGTCCTCTGGGGACACAGAGGAATTCCAGTCTCTAGGAAAAAAGATCCCCTCTTATGGAGATAAACATCAGATTTATGTTTAAGGGAGCCCTCATAGCGCATCTCACCACAAAGAAAAGATCTGAAGTTATAAAGTCTCACTTTTACTTTTTGCTCTGTTCTATACTTACCAACTTCCTCAAGGTCTTCTCAAAGTGGAAATTTTACTGCCGAGAGAAATACAAGAAGCTATTGAATTCTCTCTGCTGCTAAGTTGCTTCAGTCATGTCCGACTCTGTGCGATCCCATAGATGGCAGCCCACCAGGCTCCCCATTCCCTGGCATTCTCCAGGCAAGAACACTGGAGTGGGTTGCCATTTCCTTCTCCATGACAGTCAGCTGCTGCTGCTGACTGTCATGGACAGTCAACTGCTGCTGCTGACTGTCATGGACAGTCAACTTCTCTCTAGTTGATGAATAAAAATACTTTCATTACAAAATAAGCTAATTTCTTATTTTTGTGGTAATGTATATTTCTTAAGAATTTGTAGTTCACTCATAATTTGTTGCCATTTTGTAAACTGAGAAGTTTTTCTGTGACTTGAGTGGCTTCCACAGCCCCCACCACAGCTGAACATAGATATAAGTGATCCTACAAATACATGTTAAGGGAGTTGTTACCATGTCATTTAGTTGCATTATGTTGTTACCTTGTATTATAGAATTCTCCGATGTTATTTGTCTAAATGATAAAATGCAGGCTCTCAAAGCTGAAAGAGACTGAGAGGGAGAGAATATTTTTCTGCTAAGTATCTGTTCTGAGTGGCATGATATTTTGTTGCCTCAAAAGTAGAGTCTAAGGTAACAAACACCAAAAAAAAAAGAGAAAGGATTCCAGCTTTATCCCAACTCCCTTTCCCACATCACTATAATCTAGGCCTGAATAATTTTTACATAGATGCAGCAACCTAGTTTGTCTACTGTCTTTTAGACAGCATTTTTTAAAGTTAATTTATTTATTTTATTTGGAGGCTAATTACTTTACAATATTGAAGTGGTTTTTGCCATACATTGATATGAATCAACCATGGTTATACATGTGTCCCGCATCGTGAACCCCCTCCCACCTCCCTTCCCATCCCATCTCTCAGGGTTGTCCCATTGAACCGGCTTTGAGTACCCTGCTTCATGCATTGAACTTGGACTGGTGATCTATTTCACATATGGTAATATACATGTTTCAATGCTATTCTTTCAAATCATCCCACCCTCGCCTTCTCCCACAGAGTCCAGAAGTCTGTTCTTTACATCTGTGTCTCTTTTGCTCTCTCACATATAGGGTCATCATTACCATCTTTCTAAATTCCATATATATGCATTAGTATACTGTATTGGTGTTTTTCTTTCTGACTTAATTCACTCTGTATAATAGGCTCCAGTTTCATCCATCTCATTAGAACTGATTCAATACATTCTTTTTAATAGCTGAGTAATAGTCCATTGTGCATATGTACCACTGCTTTCTTTTCCATTCGTCTGCCGATGGACGTCTAGGTTGCTTCCATGTCCTAGCTATGGTAAACAGTGTTGTGACGAACATTGGAGTAGATGTAAACGTGTCTCTTTCAATTCTGGTTTCCTCAGTGTGTATGCTTAGCAGTGGGATTGCTGGGTCATATGGCTGTTCTATTTCCAGTTTTTTAAGGAATCTCCACACTGTTCTCCATAGTGGCATACTAGTTTGCATTCTTACCAAGACTGTAGGAGGGTTACCTTTTCTCTGCACCCTCTCCAGCATTTATTGTTTGTAGACTTTTTGATAGCAACTATTCTGACCGCTGTGAGATGGTATCTCATTGTGGTTTTGACTTGCATTTCTCTGATAATGAGTGATGTTTAAAATCTTTTCATGTGCTTGTTAGCCATCTGTATGTCTTCTTTGGAGAAATGTCTGTTTAGTTCTTTGGTCCATTTTTTGATTGGGTCCTTTATTTTTCTGGTATTGAGCTGAATGAGCTGCTTGTATATTTTTGAGATAAATTCTTTGTCAGTTACTTTGTTTGCTATTATTTTCTCCCATTCTGAGGCTGTCTTTTCACCTTGCTTGTAGTTTCTTTAGTTTTGCAGTTTTTAAGTTTAATTGGGTTCCACTTGTTTATTGTTGCTTTTATTTCCATTACTCTGGGAGATGAGTCATAGAGGATCCTGCTGTGATTTATGTCAGAGAGTGTTTTGCTTATGTTTTCCTCTAGGAGTTTTATAGTTTCTGGTCTTACGTTGAGATCTTTAATCCATTTTGAGTTTATTTTTGTGTATGGTGTTAGAAAGTGTTCTAACACTTCTTTTACAAGTGGTTGACCAGTTTTCCCAGCACCACTTGTTAAAGAGATTGTCTTTTCTCCATTGTGTATTCTTGCCTCCTTTGTCAAAGATAAGTTGTCCATAGGTGTGTGAATTTACCTCTGTGCTTTCTATTTTGTTCCATTGATCTATATTTTGTCTTTGTGCCCGTACCATACTGTCTTGATGACTGTGGCTTTGTAGTAGAGCCTGAAGTCAGGCAGGTTGATTCCTCCAGTTCCATTCTCTTTCTCAAGATTGCTTTGGTTATTCAAGGTTTTTTGTATTTCCATATAAATTGTGAAATTATTTGTTCTAGTACTGTGAAAAATACCGTTGGTAGCTTGATAGGGATTGCATTGAATCTATAGATTGCTTTGGGTAGTATACTCATTTTTGCTATATTGATTCTTCTGATCCGTGAACATGGTATATTTCTCCCATATGTCTGTGTCATCTTTGATTTCTTTCACCAGTGTTTTATAATTTTCTATATATAGGTCTTTTGTTTCTCTAGGTAGATTTATTCCTAAGTATTCTATTATTTTCATTGCAATGGTGAATGGGATTCGTTCCTTAATTTCTCTTTCTGTTTTCTCATTGTTAGTGTATAGGAATGCAAGGGATTTCTGTGTGTTAATTTTATATCCTGAAACTTTACTATATTCATTGATTAGCTCTAGTAATTTTCTGGTGGTATCTTTAGGGTTTTCTATGTAGACAATCATGTCATCTGCAAACAGTGAGAGTTTACTTCTTCCTTTTCAATCTGGATTCCTTTTATTTCTTTTTCTTCTCTGATTGTTGTGGTTAAAACTTCCAAAACTATGTTGAATAGTAGTGGTGAGAATGGGCACCCTTTTTTAGTTCCTGACTTTAAAATCTTTCAGTTCTTCACCATTGAGGATAATGTTTTCTGTGGGTTTATCATATATGGCTTTTATTATGTTGAGGTATTTTCCTTCTATGCCTGCTTTCTAGAGGGTTTTTTTTTTTTAATCATAAATGGATGTTGAATTTTGTCAAAGGCTTTCTCTGCATCTATCGAAATAATCATATGGTTTTTATCTTTCAATTTGTTAATGTGGTGTATAACATCGATTAATTTGTGAATACTGAAGAATCTTTGCATCCCTCAGATAAAGCCCACTTGGTCATGATGTATGCTCTTTTTAATATGCTGTTGGATTCTGTTTGCTAGATTTTTTTTTTTTTAATTTTTAAGTGTTTTAATGAGAAATACATTGTACATTTAATGTAGTGTGATCATTATCATTCTTTCTGTAGTGATGCAAATTTCGGTTCTTCTTTCATCCTTTCAAGAAGAGAAAATGCATCCCTTTTAAGTTGAGAAGGAAGTCAGTGCTGTCATTCCAACACACTTGTGGTGTCATTTAGAAGATTTGCTGCACAGAGCTCCTCTTTTCATTTCAAGATACGTTACTTGGTTCTCACAAGGTTCCAGTGGCTACATATATATATCCCACTCATGTATATGCGAAAACATTATGGAGTCTTGATGGCACAAAGTCAAATGTAGAAATCCTAGGGCCTGTAATTTCATAAACCTTTAAGGAATCTATCAATACCATAGGGGTAATTATCATTCAGGAAAGACTATTCTTTATCACATTCAATCCCTGGAAATCTTGCATCCCATCAGTGTGCTTCAGGACCACCACCCTTCAAGGCTTGCCAGACCCATGCCTGACCTTCAGGGGTGTCTGAAATACTGAACTCTCCAATCCCTCACCTAACCCCCAGGCTGGAGCACTCACTCCTATGGACAGCCCTGACTCTGGACAGTCCATGAGTTTGACAGAAATCAAATCAGCAATTTGAAAAAGAAAGCCCACCCTATTTGAAAAGGCAAGGGCAGCAGAGTGATGGGGAAGCAGCCTTGGAAGGAAGGTCTTCTGACACGTGGATGAGCCCTTCACATCATGCTAAAGAGACAAGTATTGTCACCAAGTGCTGAATTTTCCCACAGGGCCAATGCCTATATTTTGAGTGGGTTGGGTGGAAGAGATGGATAGGGAAACATCTCTTACAGTCATATGAACCCATTCAATGTGACTGGCTGCATTAATGAAATATAAGATTATGGCATGTTTCCATTGCTAGAATTTTGATGGGGATTTTTGCATCTATGTTCATCAGTGATATCGGCCTGTAGTTTTCTTTTTTGGGGGCATCTTTGTCTGGTTTTGGTATTAGGGTGATGGTGGCCTCATAGAATGAGTTTGGCAGTTTACAAATTCTGCAATTTTATTTCTCTAAATTTTTAGTAGAATTCACCTGGGAAGCCATCTGGCCCTGGTCTTTTGTTTGTTGGAAGATTTTTGATTACAGTTTTATTTCTGTGCTTGTGATGGGTCTGTTAAGATTTTCTATTCCTGGTTCAGTTTTGGAAGGTTATACTTTTCTAAGAATTTGTCCATTTCTTCCAAGTTGTCCATTTTATTGTCATATAGTTGCTGATAGTAGTCTCATGATCCTTTGTATTTCTGTGTTGTTTGTAGTGATTTCTCCCTTTTCATTTCCAATTTTGTTGATTTGATTCTTTTCTCTTTTTTTTCTTGATGAGTCTGGATAATGGTTTGTCTATTTTATTTATCTTCTCAAAGAACCAGCTTTTAGTTTTGTTGATTTTTGCTATAGTCTCCTTTGTTTCTTTTTCATTTATTTCAGCCCTAAATTTTATGATTTCTTTCCTTCTATTAACCCTGGGGTTCTTCATTTCTTCTTTTTCTAGTTGCTTTAGGTGTAAAGTTAGGTTATTTATTTTATTTTTCTCTTATTTCTGGAGGTAAGCTTGTATTGCTATGAGCCTTCCCCTTAGCATTGCTTTTACTAAATCACATAGGTTTTGAGTTGTCGTGTTTTCATCTTCATCTGTTTGTACGTATATTTCAATTTCTTTTTTGATTTCTTCTTTGACTTGTTTATTCAGAAGCATGTTGTTTAGCCTTTATATGTATGTATCTTTATTAGTTTTTTTCCTCCCTGTAGTTGACATCTAATCTTACCACATTGTGATCAGAAAAGATGCTTGAAATGATTTCAATTATTTTTAGTTTACCAAGGCTAGATTTATGGCCCAGGATGTGATATATCCTGGAGAATGTTCCATGTGCACTTGAGAAAAAGGTAAAATTCATTGTTTTGGGGTGAAATGTCCTATAGATATCAATTAGTTCTAACTGGTCCATTCTACCATTTAAAGTCTGTGTTTTCTTGCTAATTTTCTGTTTGGTTGAACTATCCATAGGTGTGAGTGGGGTATTAAAGTCTCTCACTGTTATTGTGTTACTGTAGAAGAGCATTTCTTAAAGTATGGTTTTAAGACCACTTACCTTAAAGTCAGTTGAGCCTCACCAGAGTTCTGTGTATGAGAACCTGCATACCAAAGATTGAAGACTGATGCTCTAGAACTACTCACTTTCATACATTATCAAAAGAGCTGCTACACTGCAGCTTCCTTGGGTTTCTCCATTAGAATACAAAGTCATAGCTAATTTTTCATTAATATTCCTATGTAGAACCATTTGACTGAGCATTTTAATTTAGTCTCTCAAAAAAGAAAGATTTGAGATGTAGAAGGTACATAAGGGTGCAGTGACATCACTTATAGGTCTTCCAAGTATATAACCCATGTCCCCAAACAGGACAAGTTCACAGTCCAGGTTTCCATCTTTGAAATCTGTGGTTCTTGTTAGATGTGAAGACTGTGACTCCTGGAGGATGATATCAGAGTCATTTATTGGATGACACCAAGAACTGAACCAGGATGAAGTATGTCTTCAAAACTATCAAGATACCTACTTAAGTTACACTAGCTTATAATTATAGTTTAGCCACACTTCTCCAAAGACATTAAAAAAAGGGATATATTCCTTATTATCCCATCCATCCAAAGTTTTGTGTAAAAAGAATAGGTTGTCTTTATATTGGCTTAGTTACTCTGAAGACCTGCTCACTGCAGGCAGCAGTCTAATGTTTATAGACTCAGTCACTTAATTTAACAAATTTGAGTCTATTAGTGCTATACACTGAAATATTTTGTGGTCTTTAGTACAAATTGAAATGTATTAGTGCATGTAAGTTATGAAAAATGTATTAGTATGTATGTAAAATATGTATGTCAATGTATTGGTATGTATGTAAAATATGTATGTAAAATGTATTAGTATGTATGTAAAAATATATTAGTGAAATATTTTGTGGTATTTAGTGCAAAATGCACAATTGCACTCATCTCACATGCTAGCAAAGTAATGCTCAAAATTATCTAAGCCAAGTTACAGCCATGAACTTCCAGATGTTCAAGCTAGATTTAGAAAAGGCAGAAGAACCAGTGATCAAATTGCTGACATCCATTGGATCATCAAAAAAGCAAGAGAGTTCCAGAAAAAAATCTACTTCTGCTTTATTGACTATGCCAAAACCTTTGACTGTGTGGATCACAAAAAACTAGAAAATTCTTAAAGAGATAGAAATACCAGACCACCTGACCTGCCTCCTGAGAAATTTGTATGCAGGTCAAGAAGCAACAGTTAGAACTGTACGTGGAACACAGACTGGTTCCAAGTCGGGAAAGGAGTACGTCAAGGCTGTATACTGTCACTCTAATTATTTAACTTATATGAGAAATGCTGGACTGGATGAAGCACAAGCTGGAATCGAGATTGCCAGGAGAAATATCAATAACCTCAGATATGCAGATGATGCCACCCTTATGGCAGAAAGTGAAGAGGAACTAAAGAGCCTCTTGATGAAAGTGAAAGTGGAGAATGAAAAAGTTGGCTTAAAGCTCAACATTCAGAAAACGAAGATCATGGCATCTGGTCCCATCACTTCATGGCAAATAGATGGGGAAACAATGGAAACAGTGAGAGACTTTATTTTTCTGGGCTCCAAAATCACTGCAGATGGTGACTGCAGCCATGAAATTAAAAGATGCTTGCTCCTTGGAAAAAAATGTATGATCAACCTAGACGTGTATTAAAAAGCAGAGATGTTACTTTGCCAACAAAGTCCATGTAGTTAAGGCTATGGTTTTTCCAGTAGTCATGAATGGATGTGACAGTTGAGCTACAAAGTAAGCTGAGCATGGAAGAATTGATGCTTTTGAACTGTGGTGTTGGAGAAGACCCTTGAGAGTCCCTTGGACTGCAAGGAGGTCCAACCTGTCTATCTTAAAGGAAATCAGTCCTGAATATTCATTGGAAGGACTGATGCTGAAGCTGAAACTCCAATACTTTGGCCACCTGATGTGAAGAATTGACTCATTTGAAAAGACCCTGAGTGCTGGGAAAGATTGAAGATGGGAGGAGAAGGGGACAACAGAGGATGAGATGGTTGGATGGCATCACCAACTCAGTGGACATGGGTTTGAGTAACCTCCAGGAGTTGGTGATGAACAGGGAGGCCTGGCATGCTGGAGTCCACAGAGTTGCAAAGAGTTGGACATGACTGAGCGACTGAACTGAATTGATTGATCAACACTAAGCTTTGTGATCACAGGTGACATCTGTGTTGTTTTCCACTGAATCTCTAGCATACTACAAACACTATGTGTCTTGCACTTAGTAGATGCTTAAAAAGTATGTGTCAAATATATGAATGTAAGTGTCATTATACAGAGGAAAACATGTAGTGACTAAACTAGTATTTTTTTTTTTTTTCAAGCAATGGATGTATTGAGCAGCTAAATCATGGTCATCCAATTGCTTTTATGAGTCCCTCTGTCCTCACAGTGTAAGATATAGCTGTTTCTACACTACTGCTTATACAATGTTGCTGAAAGGCACAGGAATAGAAGCTGTCTAGCAAAAATAGATTCATTTATGTGCGATCTTGACTGGAGCTTCAAAACTGGCTGACTTAGCATTTGGGTTTTGTTTTCAGATATTTGTTTCCCTTTACCTCTTTTAAGCACAAATCAGATGAAATGAATGTGGTGCTCTGAAACTGTGCAAAATCAGAAGTAAGCTAGCTGTTTTGCACTGAGCAGCACAGTTCTCATCATGCCTGTGTCAGCAATCCAGGCCATACTGAGCCTCCTGGGAATCTCAGAGGTCAACAGAACACACTTCATATGGCAGGATTTACTGCTGATACTCAGCCCTGGCTGGGGTTACAGTATCCTCCACAGTTTGCTACATAGTTAACATACACAGTATTGTACCTCTACCCTCTCAACCTAGTTCAATATACAGTATGCAACATACAGTTAATGTATAAGTAGGAAAATATCACAATCGTACATTGAGTGAACAGAAAAGGGAAACAAAATTCTGGGGCACTGACTATTTGCCAAATATTGTGCGAGGTACTTAATAAACATTGCTTCCTGTGATGCTCTCATTAATCCACTTGAAAAGGAATGTATTACCCCTATCATACAGATAATGCATGAGAGTACCTAACAAATTCTACAAGCAGAAGGGATATGACCTAGGACTGTTCAAATCCCAGGCCAATGCTTATTTCATGATTTCTAGTTTTTCAAAATACATCCAGGAGACAGTGTCTGTGTCTGAGTGTCTGGGTCTTGGTCAGACCCGGTGAAGTAGTTTATTTTCTGAAGTTCTCTGAACCCTTTCTAAGTGCTTGAGATCCACCAGGTACACCTTTTCCAAAGAAGTATTACTGCTCTGGGTAATGAGTGATCAATATTTGCCTACCTAAATTATACACATTCTTGAGACTGAGCTTAAAAGTCCCTTTTGTATAAGGGCATCTCCTTCCTTCCTTGATGCTTCTAGAGAATATTAATTACTTGACTTTTGTTATTTTTCTCTTTTTTTTTGTTTACTGTTCTTCATTCAATTAGACCTATTACTTTATTGTATATTTTTCTAAACATGGAGAATATAGGGAAAAGTAGAAAAACCCCTCAATTTGTGGAACAGAAAGACATGCCTAGAAATAATTGTTCATTATGCTAAAAGTGTTACATATAAGCAGTTGTAGATTACACTGCAAGAGTGTCATACAGTTACTAATTGTCACCGAGGGTGAGATGAGGGATAGTGAGGATAAAGAGGTAGGAAAGCATCCTGGGAAGGCAGAGAATATGCAAATACTTAGAGGTGTGTGAAAGAGTATGTTTTGGAGATTGCAAATAATACCACATACCTGGAGTACAACGCATGCCAAGACTTATAGGCAGAGTACACATGAAAAAATATCCCAGAGACAGATCTTCAAGGCATCTGTAAACCAGTTGAAATTATTGGACATTTGTTTTTTCCTGAAGATGAAACAAAGATCTGAGTTGCTCTTAAATATGTTTGATGATATTTATATTTTAGAAAGACTATGTTGCAAGAAGTAGCGAGAAAATTTTAAGCAAGAGAGGGTACTATTAAGGGCCAGGAGACAGTTTGGGTGTTTACTATTGATTTCCAAAAAAGTTTTTAATAGCCTCAGTGCCAATAGTAATCAAGAGTCAAGCAGAAATTTGAAAAATGTTTGGGTAACTAATACTAGAGATAATACTTGATGAAATAAGGAATTAGGAGAGGGAGAAGAAGAGGACTTTAAGCATTCTAATTTAGAAGGCTAAAATGCTGCTGCTGCTGCTAAGCCACTTCAGTCGTGTCCGACTCTTTGTGACCCCATAGACGGCAGCCCACCAGGCTCCCCCGTCCCTGGGATTCTCCAGGCAAGAACACTGGAGTGGGTTGCCATTTCCTTCTTCAGAGGCTAAAATAGGAAACACTTAAAGAGAAGAATACATTGTGAGGAAGATAATTTCATTTAAAAAATATGTTAAAGTTCCATTTAAATAATGTACAAAAACAAGCACAAATAATCTGTGGTCACAAAGGTCAGAATTTTATTTAACTTTGGTAAGAGCATGCTTAGTGATTTGGGCAGAGCACATTGAAGGTCTCTGCGGTTCTAATGATATATTTCTTGATTTGGGTGGTGGTTACATGGCTTGGCTCACTTTCAATTTGTATACTTGTTCATATAATTTATTTATTTAAACATAATTTAAAAATAAGTTCAATGAATAATTTTAAGAGCAGTGTAAATAAAGTTGAAAAGAGAATCAGTTAAGGGGAGGACATATTTGAAAAAATTATACTGAATACAGAATATGTTTCCCCTTGCACTTCATAGTAATCTTTTTCAGTTCTTCTGCCTTCCCCCTTTAACTGGCTTCTTCTCATTTCCTTACTTTTGGTACTTTCTAGGATTCTATCTGTGGCTTTGTCCCTTTCTCAATTATAAGTATTCGATAGTATCGACTCAAAAAAGCAACGTTTTTCAAAAAAGTACATTTATCTGAGGTGTATGAAGTCAGTAAAAATACAAATTAAATGGTATCTGTTTAGAATCAGACATCTTTGAAATATTTAAAGTGCCTTTTAAGAACATTTCCTATGTTTTTTGCTTTATGGTTCAAAGGACATGATTTACCCCAAATGAATTGATTATGTGTAGAATTTCTGATAGGAAAGAAGAATCATACAAATTTTGTCTTAGCAAGGTAGGGAAAATTAAGTCTTTTAGAATATGATTAATGCAAAGTTTAATTAAAAATTTAGAAGGAAGGATGCTGTTACACTATGAAACTTAATTTTTAAGAGCAATTTTCTAATTCTAGAAACTAGTTTCTTTTTATTTTGCTCTTATAATTTATTAAGTACTACCTGAAACAAATATGATTAAAATATTCATTATATTTAAATTTTTGAAATTGTTATAGATTCACACATAGTTATAAGAAATAATTCAGAGAGGTTCCACACATCCTGTACATAGTTTGACCTAACAGTTGCATCTTGTAAAACTGCAATATCACAACCATGATATTGACATTGATACATTCAATGTTTCCAGTCCCAAAAGATTCCTCATCTGGCCATTTTCTTAAGCTATACCCACCCACCTCTCCCCACCTCACCCAGCTCCCAACTTCTGGGAACCTCTAATATGCTCTCTCTTTCTAAAATTTAGTCATTTTAAGAATGTTATATAAGTGTAGTCATACCTTTTGGAATTGTTATTTTTCCACTTACTATAATTAACTTCCTAGAAATTTGCCCAAGATTTTGCATATGTCAATATTTCATACTTTTTTATTGCTAAGTATTATTCCTTGATATGGATGTACCAGTTTCTTTAACAGCTCACCTATTAAAGGTCGTCTGGGTCATTTTCAGTTTGTGGCTATTATGATTAAAATCGATGCTGCTGCTGCTGCTGCTGCTGCTAAGTCGCTTCTGTCGTGTCCAACTCTGTGCAACCCCATAGACGGCAGCCCACAAGGCTCCCCCGTCCCTGGGATTCTCAAGGCAAGAACAGATTAAAATTACTATGAGCATTCATCTGTAAGTTTCTGTGTGAATATAATTTTTCATTTTTCTGGGATAAATTCCCAAGAGGGCAAGCTAGGTCATACTGTATTTACATGCTTTAAAAAAACTTTCAAACCATTTTCTAGAGTGGATATGCCATTTTACATTCCCACCTGCAAGGTGCAAATGACCCAGTTTCTTTACATCCACACCAGCACTTATTTTTTCCTCAAGCAATTCTGATAGGTGTGTAGTGATAACTCATTGTGTTTTGATATGCACATGCCTAACGGCTAATGATGATAAATGTATTTTTAGTGTAGGTTGCCATCAGTTACATTTTGAAACTTTGAAAACAACCTGCTGATGGATCTTTTGGTCTGGGATGTATACAAGGAAATTATCAATAGCATTCCCCATATCAGGAGAAAAAAGTTGGCTAGAGATAGAAATTTGGATGCAGTGGACCAACAGAGAGTTTGTGGTTGGATGGGTCAAGATAATTTAAAGAGAAAATCAGAATATGTGTAAAGTTTGGTAAGAAAAAGAGAAATCTCTGATAAAGCCAGTATTTAAGGGCGTGGAGAATCATAAAACCCGAGAAATCATAGAAGAGCTGGGGTGAGCTGTCATGGAAACAGTAAAAAGGTTATGTTTTTTAAAGCTTCAAATTCCTAAAACTTCAAAATTTATGGAAATCTAGTTGGAATAGGAGTGGAAAGTAGTTTGTGAGCAAGAGTGTCTGATGCTGGGATCACAAATAAGTAAGACAAGTTTCCAGTGAGACATACCTGAGAAATACAGAAACTACAGCAGTCTAGATCCAAAGTTAATGAAAGGAATTGCCCAGATAAAGAGGAGGTGCCTTCCTCTTTAAATCAGTCTAGATACACTTCCTGAACAGATATATATTTTTTCATCTAAAGGTTCAGGTTTTCACACTTGGAAATAGTTTATTCATTTATAAGCATCTTTCAAAACTGGGTTCTTGCATAGAGAGACTAAGGAAAGTCTAGGGGATAAGCCTATATACCTGCCATTCTTTACTCTGCTAAGTAAGAGTGGCCAAAGGGATTCACTGGGCTAGAATAATAATGCTCCATTTACTATTTACCTAAGAGGGTGCTGTAGACTCCATAAACCCATTCCCAACAATATACACTGACCAAGGAGCCCCAGCTGCAATGAGGAGCAGCCCATGTTCAGTCAGTTAATTATGATTCACCACTGCTTCTCCTTCCTGTTTACGTTGTTAGTCCCTCAGGGGGATGGGGGGGTAAATCTAGCATTATTGATTAGTTTCTTGCTGATACAGGAAGAGAGAGACAAATATAAAAATGTAGGAAATGGTTAGGGCTAATTTGTAAGCCTCCAGGACTGGTCTGTGATTAAGGAAAAACAAAAAGAGGTGATGTTAGAAGAAGAAGGATGACAATGAAAGATCTACTTATATGTGCATTTGAGTTGCTTAAATAATGCCTGAAACTGCCTCTGAACTCCTTGTTGTTAGAGAAACAAATCACTATTTGCTTAAAAACACTATTAGTCTGGCATTCTATTACTAGAAAGGGAACTTTGAAAGGATTCCCACTTATTCTGACATTCTGGACCAATGACAGAGAAAACCACTAGCTTATTTTTCTCTATGTATTACATTCCTGATCTCCCAAAACTTGATTTAGCTTTTAGACTACACCACGACAGAGAATCAGTGAGGGTGTTACATCTGACCTCATGCATGGAGGAAACAAGAAAAATCCTCATGTATCATGAGTGCAAGTCTGAGAAAGATCCTTTGCCCCCCAAATTCTCCAACACCCAGATGCTACAAGTCTGAATTCATTTTTTTTTCCTCCATTTGTTGCTTTTGAAAATTTCAATGATTCTCAGATGAAACAGCAAGCACACGCACATGTGGATTATGGGATAATATTTCCTCTTGGAATGAGAGAACCTCATAGTTTGAAAACTCTAGGAATTTGGGAATATTGGCAGACAGGGCAAAAAGAAAAAAATAGCCAGTAAGGCCAAGTGAGGATGTATACATTAAATTCACTTTGTTGTGCCCTTTTTTATGAACAAATTCAACCTTGTTTGGCTCTGTTTACTAGCCCTGACTGATTGGAACCTCTGGAGCCTGAAAGTGGTGAAAGTGACCATCTGGTTAGGCTCTCATCATAAAGTGACAATTTAAAAACATTTCAATTACATTCTTTGTCCTCTTACCTACTAAGCTATCCAGCTTTGCCTACCATGCTGCCAGAGCTTCTATGCATGGGCTACTCTCCACCCTACTCTTGACATAGGCTTTGACATGCATTTTAGCCTGTACCTCCCACCAGGATGGGCCCAGGATTTAGGGAGTTACAAACTGATAAATCTTATTGGTTATCAGTTTGGGGAAGAACTCAAGATAATCCCTGTAGCCCTCTTAATATCCCAACTAATATAATGCCCGTGACCAAGGCATATAAGACCAAGACATACATAATGAGCTCTATTCCCTGTATTTTGAAAGGAATTATACTTAGTTATGAAAGGTGCTTAAAGGTCAAAGATGAAGAGAATTTTTGATGTAGAGATTATTTCTTTGTCATAGTAGAACACTTGCCTCGTGCAACTTCAGAGTTTATCCCAATATAGGAATGATTAAGATTACTATTAATCTGCTACTCACCTGTCTCAACATAAAATTTTTACTTTAACTAAAAATAAGGCTGTTTCAGCTCCTTATACTTCCAGTTGGGTAATGAATGTATTCCCTAGCAAATAACAAGCTTCTAAGAAATTACCCTAATCGACAAATACCTTTACTCCAAACTTCTCACAGTGAGTGGTAAAGTGAATCAGAATCAATTTCTCTGTCCTCAAGCCATAATAGAAGCAGATAACAAACATGATGCACTGAGCTTTTCTGCAGTTAATTTGGAAGAAACTGGTATACCTGGAGAAAGCCTGATGGTACTTAGTTAGTAGAAACAAACAGATATGCTGTAAACGTGGGCTATTTGAGGAAAGGATGTTTTGAATGTTCTTAAGTATTAATGCCTGGAGAATCCCATGGACTGAGGAGTCAAGCAGACTACAGTCCATGGGGTCACAAGAGTCGTACATGACTTACCAACTAAACCACCACCACCATGAAACATCCTTTATCAGATCAGAGAGGTGAAAAACAGATTTGGGCAAAGCAAGGTTTCTTTGCTACTGCTGCTGCTGCTAAGTCGCTTCAGTTGTATCCGACTCTGTGCGACCCCATAGACGGCAGCCCGCCAGGCTCCACTGTCCCAGGGATTCTCCAGGCAAGAACACTGGAGTGGGTTGCCATTTCCTTCTCCAATGCATGAAAGTGAAAAGTGGAAGTGAAGTCGCTCAGTCGTGTCCGACTCTTTGAGACCCCATGGACTGCAGCCTACCAGGCTCCTCTGTCCATGGGATTTTCCAGGCAAGAATACTGGAGTCGGGTGCCATTGCCTTCTCCGAAAGTTTCTTTAGCACCTTTTATTTCTCTATTTTATGTTTTACATTTATGCACTTCAAGTTCTTAAAGAAAATGAAATTAGTTCACCAAAGGCTTAATTATATCCTCTTCAGTAGGCATCAATACTATTGGCAGCCCTCACAGGGATATTCTCTTGACAAATCAAGTTATTGTCTGAAGCATGAAGTGTTAGATTATGATCCAGCCAGCATGACACTGTGATTCATGGCTACTCTATTATTGAGGGAAAGTGAGATTTCTATTTCATAATGACTTTGAATTTCTGGTGAGACAAGTGAATCCTTTTGTTCAACTTCAGAAGTTTATCTTCGGTATCATAGAACAAAATTGTTTTACAGACTCAAACATGTGAAGACAGAGGCGTATTAAATAATGATGCAGGAGCACTTGTCCTCCTGTGGCAATCCTTTGGAATTCTAAAAGGGACCTAAAGTGAACTGGGCAATCCAAATAACAAGCAATAAATGTTGAATCTATCCATTGTAGAATTCAATGTTTTAATGGATATGTTTTTAGCATTCTGTTTTTTATATCATTGTTACTAGCCCACAGTTGCTCGACTTTGCTGATATGAGTAGCATTCATTTTATTAGAGAAAATTCTCAGCTTAGCAGGTTTTCATAGACTTCTGGTTACATAAATGCCTATGTTTTTCCAGTATGATTTTTAAGGCTATTTAGTTACTTTACATAATGTAATTTTATAAAAGAAAATATTTGTTATAAAAATATGTTTAAATAATGGGAAAATACAAAGAACTAATATTTGAAGATTACTTTCTTACATCCAGGAGATATATTTTTATCATTTCTGTATATTTATTTTCAGTCCTTTAATATACACAAAATTTAACAGAGCAGTCTTATAACACTACATGTTGTTTTGCAAAACTAAATTTTTTAATTTAATGATGTAGTATGAACATTTTCCCATTAGCAGTCAATCTTGTTAATGAAAATGCTATTTTGGCTGAATGTTTATGCATAGAAACTGCAGCTGGATACCGGTGCAAAGTTAAATATTTTAAAATAAAGTCAGAAATAATTTATAGATTGCTAGGTTTATTTTCATAATTGTGGTAGGAAATATTTCATGCCCTCTCTTTGTTTCATATCACAAACGTATATACTAATACCCCTGGCCCTGATTACTGGCTTTTTTCCCCATGATTTTCTCATTGTGAAGATTGGCAGACTGAGGAGATAAAAGGACAAGAGATGAGAATGGGGAGCTGTTTCTGTTTCAGAAGTGTAGAAGATTAAAAAAAAAAATGTATATTAATAATGAGTGCCAAGGAGCAATTCTGTGCACATTCTTCCAAATCCTGGTTCTCAGACTTCTCCAAATACTTCCATAGGGTCAGGGCAAGAGAATGTAGAAAGTCTGTCTCTCAGTAGGAGTGTAAAAGAAGGAGAAACTATGACTTAAAAGAGCTTATACAGCTGTCAGCCTGTGTTCCTCTGTCCCTGCCTTCATAAGCTCCATTGTTGTGGTTTGGATTCAGCCTCTGTCACCGCATAGAGATTTTTGTTAATGTTCTTCATCATAACAATACCGCCGGTTCTAATTAGGAAATGTGGACATTGAGACAGCACTCTGAAGAAGTCATCTTTTTTTTGGTTCATAACTTATATAATATACCAAAACAAAACAAAAGAGACACCGTTAAAAATAATTATAGACAAAAACACAAACTAGAGGAAAACAGAGGAAATATAGGTGACTTTTGGCGATGCAAGCAATTTCTTAGATATAACACCAAAAGTATGGCCCCCAAACGAAAATATTGACAAATAGTATATCAGCCCCCAAAAGAAAATATTAATAAAAAGGGTGTCCTCAAAACTAAAATTATTGCTTCCAAAAAATACTGTTAGGACAATGAGGAGACAGCTGCAGTATAGGAGAAATGTTTTCAAGACACATATCTGATAAAGGATTTTATTCAAAATGCTTAAATTCTCAAATCTTAATAGGAAAATGAGACACCCAGTAAATAAATAGAAAAAAGATTTGAACAGATACCTCACCAAATAAGATACATAGATAAGAAATAAGCAAATGAAAAGATGCTCAATACCATTAATGAAGAAAATGCAAATGAAAGTCATGATATGATATTGCTATACAACTATTAAAATAACTAAAATTAGAAGATAAGATTGTTTCAAATGTTGGTGAGGATGTGGGAAAACTAAAACTCTCATACAATGCTCCCGTAAAATCACTTTGAAGAAATAATTTGACAGCTTCTTATAATAGTAAATATACATCTACCATTTGATCCAGGCTAGGGATCCAGACTAGGGCTTCTCAGGTCGCTCAATGGGAAAGAATCGGCCTGCTAAAGCAGATGTGGGTTTGATCCATGATCCAGGAAGATCACCTGGAGAAGGAAATGGCCGCCCATTCCAGTATACTTGCTTGAGAAATCCCATGGATGGTGGACCCTGGCAGGCTACAGTCCATGGGGTTGCAAAAGAGTTGGACATGACTTAGCAACTAAAAACAACATGGGATTTACCCAAGAGAAAAGAAACAAAATACTCACTTAAAGATGTACATAAATGTTCATAACAGCTTTATTTGTAATAGGCAAAAACTGAAAACCAAATTTATCAAGAGATGAATATTTAAGCAAATGGTGGTATATTTATACCATGGGATACTGCTCACTTATAAAAAGGAATAAGCCATTGACATATAGTGGATGGATATCAAAATAATTATGCTGAGTGAAAGAAGCCAGACAACAAAAGGAACATACTATATGATTTCATTTATGAAAAACTATAGATAAACTACTCTATAGTGACAGAAAGCTTATGAGTGAATGAAGTTATGGAAGTGGAGGTAGGCTGGAATGAGTGAAGAAGAGAAGGGAAAAATTACAAAAATACACAAGAAAATTTTGCAGGTTGATGGCTGTGTTCACTACCTTGATTGTGCTGATGGTCTCATGGGTGTATAGCAATGTAAAAATTTATCAAATTGTATACTTGTATATGTGCTGTTTATTGTGTCAATTATACTCAATGAAACTTAAAATATGTTAGAAAAGTACACATGACTAAATGAATAAATACCACAATTTTTAAAAATACTATGTATTTTCAGACTTTGTACAGGCTTACCTTTAGAGTGACTCATATTTTAATTTAATTACTCCTTTAACACAGACTATGAAATAAATTGAAATCTATAATACAAAGTCTACATATGCAGATGAAACCACCCTTATGGCAGAAAGTGAAGAAGACTTTAAAAGCCTCTTGATGAAAGTGAAAGAGAGTGAAAAATTGGCTTAAAGCTCCACATTCAGAAAACGAAGATCATGGCATCTGGTCCCATCACTTCATGGCAAATAGATGGGGAAACAATGGAAACAGTGAGACTGTATTTTGGGGGGCTCTAAAATCACTGCAGGTGGTGACTGCAGCCATGAAATTAAAAGATACTCCTTGGAAGGAAAGTTATGACCAAACTAGACAGCATAAAGCTCACCAGCTGTAAAGCAGGCTTCTCTCCTTTCTTCCATAACTCTGCTATTCACTGTGTATGTACCTCCAAATTTGTGGTTGCAGAAATGGAGTTGCGGTGGGAAAAGGCAGAAAGCACTACATTTTTTTAATAAAAGAATTAAAATTTTTTAACTTCTCTGACTCTAGTGATTAAGATTATTTTCTTTTATTTAAAAAAATTATACAATTTTAAAGGTTACTTTCCATTTACAGTTATTATGAAATATTGGCTATATTCTTCATGTTGTACGATACAAGAAAGCACTTCTTGTATTTATAAATTCACTCTTTAAATATTACTGAGTCAGATGCATTTCTTGCTCTTATGAGCCATTACACAGTACAGAGAATGTCTGAGTGGGACATACCCTTATGCACCTTATGCACAATTCTGAGATTCCACACAAAGATATTCAATAGTAAAAAAAAAAAAAAAAAAAGGAGAGACATTTCTTTGCCAACAAAGGTACATCTGGTCAAGGCTATGGTTTTTCCAGTAGTCATGTATGGATTTGAGAGTTGGACTATAGAGAAAGCTAAGCGGTGAAGTATTGATGCTTTTGAACTGTGGTGTTGGAGAAGTCTCTGAGAGTCCCTTGGACTGCACAGAGATCCACCCAGTCCATTATAAAGGAAATCAGTCCTGAGTATTCATTGGAAGGACTGATGTTGAAGCTGAAACTCCAATACTTTGGCCACCTGATACGAAGAGCTGACTCACTTGAAAAGACCCTGATGCTGGGAAAGATTGAAAGCGGGAGAAGGGGATGACAGAGGATGAGATGGTTGGATGGCATCATCGACTCAATGGACGTGAGTTTGAGTAAACTCCAGGAATTGGTGATGGACAGGGAGGCCTGGTGTGCTGCAGTCCATGGGGGTCACAAAGTGTCGGACACGACTGAGCAACTGAACTGAACTTAACTGATTACAAAGTCTGACTGCCAGTAAGAAATAAGTTTGTTGTTGTTGATTTGGAAAAAAAAAAGGACAAATAGTTCCCTCTGAGGAAAACCTCTGTTTGAAATAATAGGGAAGATAGCAACTCTTACAGATGAGGGTTAGTGCTATGCCCAAATTCCTATGGCTCACTAGAATATCAGGCCCAGACAGGGAGACAACCGGACAACTCTTTTATCTGCTCCCTTTTGTTGTTGCTATTATTGTTCAGTTGCCAAGTTTTGTCCATCTCTTTGTGACTCCCGTGGACATTCCTGATTCTAGCTGGTTGAGATTTCCCTGTCAACACAGGCACTCAGTATTACTGTGACCTGCCTATGTGTTGTTAATTGCTCAGTCATGTCTGATTCTTTGCAACCCCACTGACTACAGCCTACCAGGCTCCACTGTCCATGGAATTCTCCAGGCAAGAATACTGGAGTGAATAGCCATTCCCTTCTCCAGGGGATCTTCCCTATCCAGGGGTTGAACCTGGGTCTCCTGTGTTGCAGGCGGATTCTTTAATGTCTGAGCCATCAGGGAGTACCAAAAAATTTTGACCTACCTCTAGTTATTTAGGTAAGACAAAAGAAGCATCCCACTAGAAATTATTTGAAGATCCTTGCTAGAGCCTTAACAACAGTAGTTTTTTGTTTTTTGTTTTTTTTTTCCAACTTCAGTGTGAATATGAAATAATATGAACCATCTATGAATTGTATTAAACATTTAAATTACCAAGGCCTAATCCTAGATGTTCAACTTCAGTAAGGCTGAAATGGGGACACTAAGGGAAATCTGATGCAGATAATTCCCAAATTATACTTTGAGATATCTGAATTGAGTGGTTATTTTTCAATGCAATATCTGTTTTAATAGGAATTTGATTTTCAGTCATGCCATAATTAAACTGATAATTCACTTTCATAATTTTAACTTCATGATTTTTATTACAGTTAAGAATTTTTCCTCTCTGGTTTCTTTCAGAAAAACTACTTTGGGCCAGACACTAGGCTTGGTATTGAGAGAACAAAGATCCTTGGTCTTCAGAATAGTGGAGTTTGGGAAGTATGGTAGGGGTAAAGGGACCAAGCCGGAGATTCCAGGGTAGGCCAGTTGTGTACTTCTCTGGGATGACAGCACTGGATTCCTCCATTGATGTGTTCTGTAAACTGTTAGTTGATAGATCAACTCTCTAACTTCTAAAACTTACATTATTCTAGGTTAGATCTATTATAGATTAGTTCCATTGAGGAGCTGCAAATCAAAACTACAATGAGATACCACTTGATAACAATTACGATGACCAAAATAAAAATGAGGTAGAAAATAAAAATTCAAGTTTTTGAATCAAAAATAGTACATTTTATCAAAGATTTATGTAAAAATTTAAACTTTCATACAGGGTGGAATGAATACAAAATGGAAAAGCCACTCTGGAATGAGGTCTAGGCTATCACCAAATAGTAAACCTAGAATTATCATATGACCCTCATTCCCACTCCTCGGGGGCATTTAGTCCAAGAAAATTAAAACACAT
Source organism: Bos mutus (assembly GCF_027580195.1). NCBI lineage: Eukaryota > Metazoa > Chordata > Mammalia > Artiodactyla > Bovidae > Bos > Bos mutus. Next base: position 45,024,983 of record NC_091626.1, on the reverse strand, counting down.
GTTTGACCAAAATTTATGCATGAATTTTATAGTAATATAAATCATAGTAGCCAAAAGGCAGTAACATTTAAATGTATATTAACAGATGAATGAGTAAACAACGTTTTATCCGATCAGTAGTATGTTATTCTGATGTTAAAGAAAATATTGATTCACAGTTATCCTTTGAAAAAATTATGCTGAGCTTTTCAAAAGACCATATATTATCTAATTCTTTTCATTTGAAAGACCAGGACAAGGAACTAGAAAGATTAGTGACTTTCCAAGGCTGGAGACTAGAGGAGGATAGGAAGATTAGCAATGACATCTAAAGAGTAGAGGAGTTTTGTTTAGAAGTGACAACACCCTTTGACTGTGGTAATGAACATATGTATCTACAAATATTCTAAAGGTAGGAATACTTAATGGGTGCCTTTTACAGTATGTACATTTCAATAAAGTTGGTCAAATAAAAAATAAAAGTAAAATAGATTAGTTTCAGACCTGTGGTCCAAAAGAAATATCTAGCATATAAATGTATAAATAAATAAAAATAATAGAAAATCATCTTATCTCCCTCAGTTTCCTAACAATTGTGTATGCATTTTTTGTGTTGTTGTTGTTCTGACCTATTCATAAATGATAGAACACCAAGATCCCCTGGTTCACTTCTTATTCACTACAATTTCTTTTCAATGATAAAATGCTTCCACCTGGCTCTAAATTGTCTGAAACATATGGATCCTTTGTATCACCAAAAAGCAGTTAAGTGAGGAATGCGTTCAACAGACTGAAGTGACTTTATGTTATGGATACCGTAGCCAGCACTGTGAGGAGACCCAGTATGAAACAGAAGTGACTTCAGATGACAGATCAATTTAGGGGAGCATCATGAAGAAGGAGTGTCTCTGCTTCCTTTGTACATTAGTCAGGAGACACCAGGCAGCCTTCTGAAAGCAGTCAGATTAGAGAATGTATGCATCTCTAAGAGATTTTCCTTGGCTTAGAATGACAGCTGCCAACCCTTACCCACCTTTCTACTGCCCTCTACACTTAAAGGTTAGCTCGTGTTGTGCTGTGTGATTAGAGTTCAGTGACAGTTACCTTTTCTTCTGGAAATGAATAGTGATGAATCAATTATGTGACTTTCATTGTCATTATGGAGGATGCGCATATTGCTCTTTCCACATTTCAAGGAGGCCAGTGGCAAATGCTAAGATGCTTGCTCAGTCATGCAGTCATGTCCAACTCTTTGCCACCCCATGGAGTGTAGCCCACCAGGCTTCTCTGTCCATGGAATTTTCCAGGCAACAGTCCTGCAGTGGGTTGCCATTTCCTACTCCAGGGGATCTTCCTGACTCAGGGGTTGAACCTGCGTCTCTTGCCTTTCCTGCACTAGTCAGATTCTTTACCACTATGCCACCTAAATGCTAAGGTTCAGTTCAGTTCAGTCACTCAGTCATGTCTGACTCTTTGCGACCCCATGAACTGCAGCACACCAGGCCTCCCTGTCCATCACCAACTCCTGGAGTCCACCCAAACCCACGTCTATCGAGTCAGTGATGCCATCTAACCATCTCAGCCTCTGTCGTCCCCTTCTCCTCCCGCCCTCAATCTTTCCCAGCATCAGGGTCTTTTCAAATGAGTCAGCTCTTCGCATCAGGTGGCCAAAGTATTGCAGTTTCAGCATCAATATCAGTCCTTCCAATTAACACCCAGGACTGAACTCCTTTAGGATGGACTGGGTGGATCTCCTTGCAGTCCAAGGGACTCTCAAGAGTCTTCTCCAACACCGCAGTTCAAAAGCATCAATTCTTCTGTGCTCAGCTTTCTTCACAGTCCAACTCTCACATCCATACATGACCACTGGTAAAAACTTGACTAGATGGACCTTTGTTGGCAAAGTAATGTCTCTGTTTTTTAATATGCTGTCTAGGTTGTCTAAATGCTAAGGTAGTGGTGTCCAAAAGATGCAGACTGCTCAACTGGCAGGTATACCTGAAGGAATGACTTAGCCTGAAACAGATTATCTTAAATGAAATACTAAAACACTTTAAACCACATGGAGCCCAGTGATTGAGTTTCTTAACAGAAGTATGAATTGTATGATTTTCTAGATCAGCCCATAAACAAACAGAGTGATCAGAGACAAAGGGCATTCACATGACTGACAAATTACCTTCACTAACTATCCTGGTTTAATTGGGTGTACTATATTTTTTATGCCACAATTTAATTGTGTTTGGGGTTTTGGCTGGCAGCTTGTCCTTTAAAAGGCTCTGAGAGGTTTTTCTTGCTGATGGAAATGAGACTGAGCTTTGGGCAAAGTAGATCACTACAGCATTTCCTGCTGCAGAATATAATCAACATGTCATATATAATTTCTGAAGCTGCATACACCAAAAGAGCCAGATATGAAAACTCATTGACACCAAGAACCAAATGATCATTTAAGTAGTCACTCCAGGAGTCATGCTGGAGAATAATAGCTGACTTCATCAGTCTAGTGACAAGGATTGCCAGCATTTTTTTCCCTCAATTACTTTTCTTCTTTCAAAACTCCAGTGAAGGATAATGATTTTGTGAAAAACGACAGGCTTTTAAATGCTTTTAAATACTTATCAATGTTGAAAAACAAACGAAAATATATGAAAATAAAAGCACTTGTCAAATTTTGTTTGCTTTACTAAAGAAAGAGTCTCTTCCATAATCAAAAGAGCTGAAGTTGTCCCAAGTTAGTTGTAGCTTTTTATCCTCTCATGTTGGTCTGAACAGCCAGGATTAGCATTATGCTTCTCCATGTCACTATAGAACTTTGAGATACTTAATCCTTTCCATGAACTGGATGGGGTTAGTCATAAGGCTCTATCTACACTTTGGGGCTGCACATATCTGATGCTAAACAGCTGGATGAAAGTGTTAGTCACTAGTTGTGTCTGACTCTTTTAGACCCCATGGACTATAGCATGCCAGGCTCCTCTGAGCATGGGATTCTCCAAGCAAGAATACTGGAGTGAGTTGCCTTTCTCTTCTCCAGCGGGTCTTCCCAACCCAGTAATTGAACCTAGGTCTCCTGAAGTGCAAGTAGATTCTTTACCGTCTGAGCCAAATGGCTGAATGGACACTTTCAAGCATTTTCCCGATTTTCTAATAGACATGAAACATCTGATAAATCTTCACAGTCTTTGACTGTAGAAAGATTGCAAAATGGTGGCCTGAAGATAGATTCTGTTCAACTATGACATGGTTTAAAATGTTTTGATTTGGATATAAATGCTTTTAAATGGAGAAAGCTTTCAAATTCTTGGTTCCTCCAGTTCTTACCAACTTCTTGGTTTCACAGTCCTTGGGAACCCACATCCTGACCCACTGATGTTTTGGTCCTGGCCCATCTAGGCATTTGAGCTTGTGACTTTGATTTAGATTTGTGATTTTTCTCTAAAGTGAAACTACTAAAAACACAGGTTTCTTGAGTTTGGAAAAAAAGCAGAAGTACATGTTTCCAAGAAGTAAAAGGTTTTATACTCTATTTTTCTCATAAAATTTTATTTTTGCAGTTGTAGTATAAGTGTTAAAACCTTGTATGCTTTAAATTCTTCTCTATGAAGACAAGGAATTTCTTTATGAAAAAAGTTCGACATATCTTTATTATCCTAGGAAACTCTTGCCTTGGAAGATGAAAGCTACAAGTGATTTGTTATTCTTCTAAGGAATTTTTTGAAAAAATCAATTATTTAAGAGAAAGTTTTGAAAGATAGTTTATATCCTAATTCTTGAAACTCCTTGACTCAAAACTGTATTCTTTTCCTATCTATAAATCCTAAATTACTGTTTTATCATTTCTACTCAATATGAACCACATCCCTGGATTAGAAGATTTTAAACCAGACTTCAAAAAGCCAAGTTTTTGCTCTTTACCTCTGGTACACTAGTAAGACTGTCAAGGTTGTGCCTTCCCTGCATTGGTAAGCAATGAACCCAACTTTGTCTTATCAGTAGGTTGTTTTAGTGATGTTTGTAGAAACCATCATTTGACAATACCTCACAATCCTGTCGTCTTTCTTTTTTGTTTTCTGGTAGGTTAGGAAAATTAAGTAATACTAGAGAAAAATATAAATATAGTAAAAGCAGGAACCTAAGAAAGAAAAGTAGGTGCCATGGGATGCCACAGTTGGGAGTGAAAAGAGAAGTAATATCATTTCCCTTAATCAGCTCTTCTCTTGATAGTCTCATTTACTTCCGTGTGTCTTCATAATACTTGGTTTTTGGACTTGTCACTCTTACATGCAAAGAAATCAGAAAAAAAAAAATGTCATATGATGGCTCAGTGTGAACTGATAAGAATTAGAGATTTAGTCATAAATACAAAAACAGAAAAGTAATGGAGATAGCAATGACACTCAAAATTTTTAAAAGTCAGTATACTTGTTAGTGAAGTATTTCATTCATGGAAGAAATAAAACATGTAAAGATGACCAAGACTTTAGATATTAAAAATCTGGATAATGGTGATGCCAAAATCAGAATGGGGAAAGAGTGGAATGTTATAATTATTTTATGCACAGATTAAAACTTGTATTTGACTCATTTTTAGACTTTGGGGCTTCCCTGGTGGCTCAGTGGTAAAGTATCTGCCTGCGGTGCAGGAGACCCAGGTTGATCCCTGAATTGAGAAGATCTGCTGGAAGGGAATGGCAACCCACTCCATTATTCTTGCCTAGAGATTTCCATGGACAGAGGAGCCTAGTGGGCTCGCAAAGAGTAGGACATGACTGAGAGACTAACACCTCACCTCACCAGACTTTGATTAGATAGAAAAATGAAGACAACTTTTTAATGATAAACTGAAGATGATAAGCCTAGAGACATGTGAGATGTGAAGTGTCAAAGTAGAAATGATTATTTGGAAGTCCTGTGAATTAACTGAGCTCTTTATGGGTACAGAAAGGGATGAATAGAAATTTCCCAGGGAACCTTAAAGAGAAAGGGAAAAGATAGGAGAAAAAAAAAGAAAGAAAAAGGAAGAAAAGAATGTCCATAAGAATGGACAAAAGGGGAAAGGAGGAAGGAAGGGTGGGAGAGAAGGGAGAAGGAAGGAAGGGAAAAAGAGAAGGAGGGAAAGAGGGAAAAAGGGAATAGAGATAAGAAAAATGAAGGAAAGAGCAAGGTATTCCAATGAAGAGAAGAAAGCTAAGTGAATCAAAGATGAAAAATACCAAAATTAAAAATTAGTTTTTAGAAGGAATGAGGTTGTGAAATATATGTTAAAAATGCATAAGGGTAGAACTTAACAAAAAATATAAATATTAATATTGTTTAGAAAAAGAATATTAGCTAACATTAGGGGGATTTGAAAGACAGATGAAAATAAAAGCCAGGTTGATAATTTAAGATTTTATATGGAAATATTGATAGTAAAAGAGTGGTATTTGAAAAGTCAAATTTTCAGTGGTTCTGTTATATTTCATTTATTTACTTTTAGTTTTATTGTCATATAGTTGATTTACCATGTTGTGTTAGTTTTAGGTGTATAGCAAAGTGAATCAGTTATACATATACATATGTCCACTCTTTTTTTTTTAGATTTTTCCCATATAGGTCACTACAGAGTATTGGGTAGAGTTCCCTGAGCTATACAGTAAGTTCATATTCATTATCTACCTCATATATAGTAATATGAAACGTCAATCCCAGTCTCTCAATTTATCCTTCCCCCCTTTATCCCCCAGTAACTGTAAGTTTGTTTTCTGCATCTGTAACTCTATTTATGTGTTGTAAATGAGTTCATTTGTAACCTTTTTTTAGATTCCACATACAAGCAATATCATATGATATTTGTTTTTTGTGTGTGTCTGACTTCACTCAGTTTGACTATCTCTAATGGCACGAAGAAAGCAATGGCACCCCACTCAAGTACTCTTGCCTGGAAAATCCCATGGACGGAGGAGCCTGGTAGGCTGCAGTCCATGGGGTCGCTAAGAGTTGGACACGACTGAGCGACTTCACTTTCGCTTTTCACTTTCATCATTGGAGAAGGAAATGGCAACCCACTTCTGTGTTCTTGCCTGGAGAATCCCAGGGATGGGGGAGCCTGGTGGGCTACCGTCTATGGGGTCACACAGAGTCGGACACGACTGAAGCGACTTAGCAGCAGCAGCAGCAGCAGGTCCATTCATGTTGCTGCAAGTGGCATTCTTTTTTTTTGGTTGAATAATATTCAATTACATATATGTACCACATCATCTTTATCCATTCCTCTACTGATGGACATTTAGATTTCTTCCATGTCCTGTCTGTTGTAAGTAGTGCTTCAATGAACATTAGGGTGTATATAGCTTTTTGAGGTATTGTTTTCTCTGGGTATGCCTGGAGTGGAATTGCTGGGTCATGTGGTTCATTGACTATGCCAAAGCCTTTGACTTTGTGGACCACAATAAACTGTGGAAAATTCTGAAAGAGATGGGAAGACCAGACCACCTGACCTGCCTCTTGAGAAACCTGTATGCAGGTCAGGAAGCAGCAGTTAGAACTGGACATGGAACAACAGACTGGTTCCAAATAGGAAAAGGAGTACGTCAAGGCTGTATATTGTTACCCTGCTTATTTAACTTATATGCAGAGTACAATATGAGAAACGCTGGGCTGGAGGAAGCACAAGCTGGAATCAAGATTGCTGGGAGAAATATCAATAACCTCAGATATGCAGATGACACCACCCTTATGGCAGAAAGTGAAGAAGAACTAAAGAGCCTCTTGATGAAAGTGAAAGAGGAGAGTGAAAAAGTTGGCTTAAAACTCAACATTCAGAAAACTGAGATATGGCATCCGGTCCCATCACTTCATGGCAAATAGATGGGGAAACAGTGGAAACAGTGGCTGACTATTTTTATGGGCTCCAAAATCACTGCAGATGGTGATTGCAGCCATGAAATTAAAAGACATTTACTCCTTGGAAGGAAAGTTATGACCAACCTAGATGACATATTAAAAAGCAGAGACATTACTTTGCCAACAAAGGTCCGTCTAGTCAAGGCTATGGGTTTTCAAGTAGTCATGTATGGATGTGAGAGTTGGACTATAAAGAAAGCTGAGCACAGAAGAATTGATGCTTTTGAACTGTGGTGTTGGAGACAACTCTTGAGAGTCCCTTGGACTGCAAGGAGATCCAACCAGTTCATCCTAAAGGAGATCGGTCCTGGGTGTTCATTGGAAGGGCTGATGCTGAAGCTGAAACTGCAATACTTTGGCCACCTGATGTGAAGAGCTGACTCATTGGAAAAGACCCTGATGCTGGGAAAGATTGAGGGCGGGAGGAGAAGGGGATGACAGAGGATGAGATGGTTGGTTGGCATCACCGATCAATGGACATGAGTTTGGGTAAACTCCGGGAGTTGGTTATGGACATGGAGGCCTGGCGTGCTATGGTTCATGGGGTCGCAAAGAGTTGGACACGACTGAGTGGCTGAACTGAACTGAACTGATGGTAGATCAGGGTTTCCCTAATATCTCAGTTGTTAAAGTTCTTGCATGCAGGAGACCCCTGTTCAATTCTTGGGTTGGGAAGATCCCCTTGAGGAGGGCATGGCAACCCATTCCAGTATTCTTGCCTGGAGAATCCCAATGGATAGAGGAGCCTGTTGGTTACAGTCTATGGAGTTGCAAAGAGTCAGACATGACTGAGTGACTAAGCACAGTACAGCACAGCACAGCATTATAGTTCAAGTTTTTGGTTTTTAAAGAATCTCCATACTGTTCTCCATCATGGCTGTACCAATTTACATTCCCACCAACAGTGTAGGAGGGTTCCCTTTTCTCCATACCCTCTCCAGCATGATGACCATTCTGATGGTCTGAGGTGATACCTCATTGTAGTTTGGATTTGCATTTATCTAATAATTAGAGATGTTGAGCATCTTTTCATGTACTTTTTAGCCATCTGTATGTCTATTTTGGATTTTAAAGCAAAAACAGAAAGAAATTAACTGATTTATTATGCACACACTGCTATATTTAAAATAAAATGCCTTATTCCATGAAAAAAAAAGCAAATAATAAAATAAAAAAATGATACAATTAAAGAAGCATGGGAGTTTAAACTCTCTAAAATTAGGTTGTACATCTCAACAATTAACTAATTATTTAATGGAAACATGACCTATTCTGGAGTATGTGGGCTGGCAGGGCAGGGGAGAAAGGAGTTAAACAAAAACATGATTTAAATGTTTTGTCCTATCTTTTTCTCATTATTCCTGATTATCTCATTCTCTCAATTTCCAGAGACGTTACTGGTTGCTTGAGGTTGTCATCATAGTTTTGTTTTTATTTTGTTTCCTCTTTGCCATCATCTATTCTTCAGCTCCTGCTTCTCGTCCTTCCATGGGTCATATATCCCCATTTCATTATAGACAGAATCCTTTTTTAATGAACTTCCATTAAATCATTTTGCCACCTAGCTCTTTCTTCCTTGAAGCACCTACATGAAACACTATAATGAGATTCTTCCTAGGGAAAACTTTCTCCTTTTAGTGGACTTTGCCTATTGCCTGCAGTTTCTGAGTGGTTAATGATATTTTCTTCGGATGTCTTGAGAATCCATCTCTCAGAGTTTTCTCTGAAAATCTTGGCAAAAGCCAACCATTTCCTAAGGATAATAAGAGCAAAGCCACCAGTGGGTTGTAATTCATTAAAGAAAAAAAAAAAAAATATGCATCCCCAGATTTTATATCATTTCTCAGAGAGAATTCACTTCTAATTATAGCATTTTCATTCTGAGCACAGCCAAGAATGCATTCCTTTAGTTAAGCAAAGAATTGCTTTATTTTACTTTATTTAAGTGAAAATTAAATGCTCAAGATACAGAGTAAAATTATTTAAGGTAGAGCAAAAGGTATTTTATTTTTGCAAATGCATTAATTGGTTATATAGTATGTTCTGCTTATGGATTAGTGCATCTTCATGGGTTTTACTTTCTTTCCTTAAGGTGTGAACTGTCTCTGCATTTTGTAGGCAGCGTTTCTTGAAGTGTGGGGCGTGAACTATCTCCATTACATTCACTTGCTATTATGATCAGAACAAATAACCTGGGAATCTGCCTTTTCAATACATAACTTCAGGTAGTGATTAAGCATTGAAATTTAAGGAATTCGCTAGAAAAGCAATAGTACATAAATAATACCAGTATTTGACACAGAATCTACATTTCAGTGAAATTAAAATCCTAATTTGGAGTTTGAAGATTCCTTTTATCAGACTTTGATAAAAAGCCAATTTCTGAGGAGTCATGTTTGTGGCATGGATGACTGTGTGAGCAGGCAACAACTGACATCAGCAAGGAGGGTGAGGCCTTGACAGTTCCTGTCTGGAGATACCCTCCTCAGCACTTCCTAGAGTCCCATTGCTAGGCTTCTAGTTTCTCCTGTCCAAAAATTAAGCACAAGTATTCCAAGGTACATGGCTGCTTTTTTTTTTTTTTTTTTCAATTTGAAAAGAATCTGCCCCAATCCTTGAGTCCTTCTTACATGTAAAGCCTGAAGATCAGACTTTATTGTAAGGGAAAAAAGAAGTACTAAAGAGCCTCTTGATGAAAGTGAAAGAGGAGAGTGAAAGAGTTGGCTTAAAACTCAACATTCAGAAAACTGAGACATGGCATCTGGTCCCATCACTTCATGGCAAATAGATGGGGAAACAGTGGAAACAGTGTTAGACTTTATTTTTCTGGGCTCCAAAATCACTGCAGATGGTGACTGCAGCCATGAAATTAAAAGACACTCCTTGGAAGGAAAGTTATGATCAACCTAGACAGCATATTCAAAAGCAGAGACATCACTTTGCCAACAAAAGTCTGTCTAGTCAAAGCTATGGTTTTTCCAGTGGTCATGTATGGATGTGAGAGTTGGACTGTAAATAAAGCTGAGCACCAAAGAATTGATGCTTTTGAACTGTGGTGTTGGAGAAGACTCTTGAGAGTCCCTTGGACTGTAAGGAGATCCAACCAGTCCATCCTAAAGGAAATCAGTCCTGAATATTCATTGGAAGGACTGATGGTGAAGCTGAAACTCCAATACTTTGGCTACATGATGTGAAGAACCTATTCATTTGAAAAGACCCTAATTCTGGGAAAGATTGAAGGCAGGAGGAGAAGGGGCCGACAGAGGATGAGATGGTTGGATGGCATCACTGACTCGATGGACATGGGTTTGGGTAAACTCTGGGAGTTGGTGATGGACAGGGAATCCTGCCATGCTGCAGTCCATGGGGTCACAAAGGGTTGGACATGACTGAGCGACTGAACTGAATTAGAAGGAGAGAAGGAAATGAGATATCAGTACACATTCAAAGGCAGAGACTAAAGTTCAGAAGGTGAGTGGAAGGAATTTGAGAGATTACAGCTGTTACTGGAAAAGAAAAAGACTTAAGTTGTTTATGAAAGCTCATGGTGAGAACAACATAGGAAAGTTAGCTAGGTTTAATGCATAAGGATAAAAAGAAATATGATTTTTGGTTATGAAACCTCAGAATTAAAGAAATACTAGCTGGGTAATATCATTAATAGAGTGCTTACTCTTTCAGGTCTTGTATGAAGGACTCCATTTGTTGTTGTTCAGTCACCAAGTCATGTCTGATCTTGGTGACCCCATGAACTGCAGCATGCCAGGCTTATCTGTCCTCCTCTATCTCCTGGAGTTTGCTGAAGTTCATCTCCATTGAGTCGGTGATGCTATCCAACCGTCTCATCCTCTGCCACCCTTTTCTCCTTTTGCCTTCAATTTTTCCCAGCATCAGGGTCTTTTCCAGTGTATTGGCTCTTCGCATCAGGTGGACAAGTTATTGGACCCTCAGTTCCAGCATCAATCCTTCCAATGAATATTCAGGGTTGATTCACTTTTAGGATTGACTGGTTTGATCTCCTTGCAGTCCAGTGGACACTCAAGAATCTTCTCCAGCACCACAATTCAAAAGCATCAATTTTTCAGTGTTTAGTCTTTTTTATGGTTCAATTCTCACATACATTCATGACTGCTAGAAAAACCATGCTGCTGCTACTACTGCTAAGTCACTTCAGTCGTGTCCGACTCTGTGTGACCCCATAGACAGCAGCCCACCAGGCTCCCCCATCCCTGGGATTCTCCAGGCAAGAACACTGGAGTGGGTTGCCATTTCCTTCTCCAATGCATGAAAGTAAAAAGTGAAAGTGAAGTCATTCAGTCGTGTCCGACTCTTAGCGAGCCCATGGACTGCAGCCCACCAGGCTCCTCCTAAATGGGATTTTCCAGGCAAGAGTAATATGCTGTCTAGATACTATTTAATCTTTACAAGTCTTTGCTTCCAAAGCAAACATTATTGTTTACATTTTGTCTGTGCAACTCTTTTGCGACTCCATGGACTGTAGTTTGCCAGGCTCCTCTGCCCATGGGATTTTCCAGGCGAAAATACTGGAGTGGGTTGCCATTTCCTTCTCCAGGTTTACATTTTACAGATGAGTAAATACGGCTTGGGAAGATAAATCACTTATCCCATGTTCACACAGCTATGAGTTTAAAAGCCAAATCTAGGGCAAACTCCTAAGCAGTGCTTCATGGAACTTTGAACTAAAGCTGAAAAGACATGCTCCCTTTGAAGACTAGAAAACAATGTAGTTGACATGAGGGTAAAGTAGTATATATTTAGAGAAGGAGTCAGATTGGGCTTCCCTGGTGGCTCAGATGGTGAAAAAGCTGCCTGCGATGAAGGAGACCCAGATTTGATCCCTGGGTTGGGAAGAGTCCCTTGGTGAAAGGAATGGCTTCCCACTCCAGTATTCTTGCCTGGAGAATTCCATGGACAGAGAAGCCTGGTGAGCTGCAGTCCATAGAGTCACAAAGAGTCAGACATGACTGAGTGACTTTCACTTCACTTCGTTTGAAAGTTTACTATTTGCAAAGGCCTAGTAACAGTCCATGGGGTCGCTAGGAGTGGACACGACTGAGCGACTTCACTTTCACTTTTCACTTTTATGCATTGGAGAAGGAAATGGCAACCCACTCCAGTGTTCTTGCCTGGAGAATCCCAGGGACGGGGGAGCCTGGTGGTCTGCCTTCTATGGGGTTGCACAGAGTCGGACACGACTGAAGCGACTTAGCAGCAGTAGCAGCAGCAGTAACATATTGTTCTATTTGTTTACTGAGTCATTGGAGTTTATTGCTGTTCTTTGCTAGCCTGTACAATGATATGCCGCTGAAGGAGACTCGGAAATAGCAAAATGACACTCGGTAAAACTGGTGGGTAGGGTGATGTTTTGTATAGCTCATTATAGAAGGGGCATTGATTCTCAAGTATACAGAGAATTCATCTTATCACACTGGGTCATATCACTTATCATTAAAAGGTTCTTGTTCTGTCCTATATTTTCATTTTATGTCTCATTAATCACCAATCTTTACTTCTTACTCACCCTGAACTCTCATTCTGAATGACCTAGTTCATTACAAACAAATAAAAATTAAACAACCATTTCAAGTTGAAATAATTCAACAGATCCTTTTCTTTTCCAGCTTCATTGTATTTTCCTAAAAGATGTTATAAATTTTGTGCACATAGTTAATCATAATATATAAAATTAAAACAATAATCTATGACTTTTGCATAAATAAAAACTGATAGACACATCTATTCTACTATAGCTTTGTTTTTAAAAAGAATTAGAGACTTTGATCAACAGAGCAATGTTGTTATGGTCCATCTACAGTCTAGTTTTTGATCCATGGAAGTATCTTTAATTAAAAAATCAAAGAACTAAAATAATATTACATGAGCCCTTTTATAAAATCTCTCTCTGATCTGCTTTCTGTTTTATTAAGCAAATATATCTCTTATTCCCTGACCTCCTCTTGTCCCATTCTCCTTTTCCTACCTCATTCCATAATGTTTTAGTCAGCTCAGGTCCCTATAACAAAATCCCATGGACTGAGTGACTTAAACACAGACACTTCTCACATTCTGGAGGCCAGTAAGTCCAAGATCAAGGTGTGGATACATTAGTTCCTGGTAAGGACCTTGTTGGCTTTCAAACCACTGCCTTCTAACAGTGTAGCCACATGGTAGAGAGAAAGAGAGAGTTGTGATCTCTTTTTCTTTTCTTATAGAATACTAATTCTATCACAGAGGCTCCATCCTCAAGACCGTATCTAAACCTGATTACTTCCAAAAGGTTCCACTTGCAAATAGTACCACATTGGGGATTAGGGTTTGAATATATGAATTTTGAGGGGTGATAAGCATTCAGTCCATAACATATAACTACATTATTCTATATCAGCCATTCCATGCCCCTTCCTACTGTGTCACATGTTAACACTCAGTTTGGACACACAGACTTAATATCAGAGACATCAATTTCCTATCCTGTTAAATGAAAACACAAGATACCTTTATCATCCTTTAGAACACACAATGGATTAAACTCTGAATATTCAATATCTCTGATCTTTTCTCAAAGAGTCATGCAGAGTAAAACAACAAATTATTAACATCCTTCAAATTATGAGACTAGAGAGATTATTTGTTTCCTGTGTCAAGATAATCTCTAAATTCTATCCTTCTATCTATAATGTATCTATAAAGTATACTGCTTTTTTTTTTTTTTTGTTGTTGTTCAGTTGCTAAGTCATGTCTGACTCTTTGTAATCCCATGGACTGCAGCACTCCAGGCTCCTCTGTCCTCCACCATTTCCCAGAGTTTGCTCAAATTTCTGTTGAATTTCATCCTAACCATCTCATCCTCTGATGCACCATTCTCCTTTTGCCGTCAATCTTTCCCAACGTCATGGTCTTTTCTAATCAGTTGGCTTTTCACATCAGGTGGCCAAAATACAGGAGTTAGCTTCAGCAACAGTCCTCCCAATGAATATTCAGGATTGATTAATTTTTAAGAATTCAGTAGTTTTTAGTATTTCACAATGCTGTTCAACCATCACCATTATTTAATTCCAGAATATTTTCATCACCCTAAAAAGAAATTCCATACCCATTACCAGTCATTTCCCATCCTCCTTCTCCCCAGTTCCTAGCAACCACTCATTTATTTTCTTTCTCGGTGGATTTACCAGTTCTGGATATGTTATATGGCATTTTGTTTTTGGCTTTCTTTACATGGCGTAATGTTTTCAAGGTTCATCCATTCTGTAGCATGTGTTAGTACTTTATTCCTTTTTATGGATGAATAACATTCCATTGCATGTGTATGCCATACTTTGTTTAGACATTCATCAGCTGATGGACCTTTAGATTGTTTCCATATTTTGGCTTTTATGAATAATTCTGCTATAAATACTGTGTGAGCATATGTTTTTAGTTCTGTTGGGTGTATAACTAGGAGTGGAATTGTTGGGTCATGTGATAATTCTATGTTTAAATTTTTTAAAACTAACTTTTCCACAGCAGTTACAGCATTTTACACTCCCACCAGCAGTATATGAAGGTGCTAAATTCTCCACATTCTCAACAACACTTATTTTCCTTTTAAAATTTTTATCAAATCTACCCCAGTAGACATGAAGTGATGTCTTATTGTCATTTTGATTTGCATGTCCTTAATGATTAATGGTATTGGGTACGTTCTCATGGGCTTATTGGCTATTTATTCATTTTTTAGGAGAAATGTCTCTTCAAATCCTTTATCTCTTTTTAACTTAGGCTATTTGTCTCTATATTTTTGGACTGTATGGTTACTTTATATATCCTGGATACCAGATTCTCATGATTTCAAATATTTTCTTCCTTTTGGTGACTCTTCACTTTTCTCATAGCATCTATTGATGCCCAAAAGTTTTTAACTTTGATGAAGTCCAATTTATCAAATTCTTCTGTGGTTACTTGTGCTTATGGTGTCATATCTAAGAAAACATTGCCCAGCCCCAAATCACAAAAAATTGCACATAAACAGTTTTAGCTCTTGAATTTATTTTTTAATCCATTTTGTGGTAATTTTTTAATATCACATGAAATAAAGAGTCCAATTACATCCTTTTGCATGTGTACATCCTTATATTCCCATCCTTTGTTAAAGAGACTTCTTCTCCCAGTGAATGGTCATGGCCTCTTTGCTGAAATTCAGTTTGTATTAATGTACAGATTTATTTATGGAATCTCAGTTTTATTCAATTGATCTATATGTCTATGACAGTACTACACCATCCTGAATATTGAAGCTCTGTACTTCTGAAATTGGGAGATATGCATCCCCCAAATTGGTTCTTTTTCAAGACTGTTTGGTTATCCTGAGTTCCTTGTATCTCCAAATAAGTTTCAGAATCAGCTTTTACATTTTGCAGGTTTGGCTCAGTTAAGAATTACAAGAGGTGAGCGCAACATAATCCTAAGTGTCCTTATAAGAGGGACCCAGGGGGAGACTTGACCCTAGGAAGCAGAGATTGAGATGATGTGGCCACAAACTGAAGAATGCAGTCAGTCTTATGTGGCTCCAGAGACAAGGAAGGGATTCTCCACAGGAGCCTCCAGAGGCACCATCTCTGCCAACATTCTGATTTTAGCCCATAAGACCCATGTTCTTGATGTTCTCTTGGGATTTATGACCTCTAGAACTATAGGAGAATTTATTTCTGTTGTTCTAAACTACTGAAGTGAAGTAAATTTTTATAGCAACAAAATGAAAACTAAAACAAGGAATGTTGCCATGATAACAATATTGTGTTACAAGGCATGAATAAAGAATGTTTTTACATTTATTTACATTTTCTTTAATTTCTTTCAATACTATTTTCAGTGTAAAAATCTTACACTTCTTTGGTTAAATTTATTTCTAAGTATTTTGTTCTTTTTAATGCTATTTTAAATGGGATTTTTTCCCTCAATTTCATTTTCAAATTGTTCATTGCTAGTGTGTAGAAATAAATTGATTTTTGTATATTGACCTTGTATCACCCAATAGAAATTTAATTTATTCTTTTGATTTGGAATTTAAAGTTTGTCCCAAAACTGGAATTTGTCTGTCCATGTCTCTAAGCTGTCTGTGTCCACATCTCCAGGGCTTCATTTTTCTCTTGAAAATAAATACCAGCCTTTGTTGGCCACATAATCATAATTGTCTTCCTACATGCTTCCTACATTTCTTCAGGGCTTCCCTGGTGGCTCAGAGGATAAAGCGTCTGCGCGCAATGTGGGAGACCGGGGTTTGATCCCTGGGTCGGGAAGATCCCCTGGAGAAGGAAATGGCAACCCACTGCAGTATTCTTGCCTGGAGAATCCCATGGATGGAGGAGCCTGGTGGGCTACAGTCCATGGGGTCACAAAGAGTTGGACACGACTGAATGACTTCATTTCACTTCTTCACTTCTTTCTACATGCAGAGAGCTATAGACCTTACTTTACTGTCTTGACTTCACCATAAAGTTGAAATCATATTTAATTTAAAATCTGAATTTTAGTGTATATAAAGTGTCAATAATCATAAATAGTAATATTTCCACATCAGTTCAGTTCAGTTCAGTCGCTCAGTCGTGTCCGACTCTTTATAACCACATGAACCGCAGCACACCAGGCCTCCATGCCCATCACCTACTCCTGGAGTCCACCCAAACCCATGTCCATTGAGTCGGTGATGCCATCCAACCATCTCATCCTCTGTCGTCCCCTTCTCCTCCTGCCCTCAATCTTTCCCAGCATCAGGGTCTTTTCCAATGAATCAGCTCTTTGCATCAGGTGGCCAAAGTACTGGAGTTTCAGCTTCAACATCAGTGCTTCCAGTGAACACCCAGGACTGATCTCCTTTAGGATGGACTGGTTGGATCTCCTTGCAGTCCAAAGGACTCTCAAGAGTCTTCTCCAAAACCACAGTTCAAAAGCATCAATTCTTTGGCACTCAGCTTTCTTTATAGTCCAACTTTCACATCCATACATGACTACTGGAAAAACCATAGCTTTGATTAGACGGACCTTTGTTGGCAAAGTAATGTCTCTGCTTTTGAATATGTCATCTAGGTTGGTCATAACTTTCCTTCCAAGGAGTAATCATGGCTGCAATCACCATCTGCAGTGATTTTGGAGCCCAAAGAGTAATTATGGCTGCAAGACATGGCTGCCACCTTTGTTGGCAAAGTAATGTCTCTGCTTTTCAATATGCTATCTAGGTTGGTCATAACTTTCCTTCCAAGGAGTAAGTGTCTTTCAGTTTCATGGCTGCAGTCACCATCTGCAGTGATTTTGGAGCCCAGAAAAATAAAGTCTGACACTGTTTCCACTGTTTCCCCATCTATTTCCCATGAAGTGATGGGACCGGATGCCATGATCTTCATTTTCTGAATGTTGAGCTTTAGGCCAACTTTTTCACTCTCCTAATCAAATATCTAAGGACTAAGAAGCCCTAAACAAACTGGCATTTCCCCCATATAGCTGGCATTTGGAAAATGTGGGCATTATAGGCAAGATAGCTGATATACAGTATTAGAAAGAAATTTTTTACTCCAGGATAGACAGCATGAAGCCTTCAGACAAAAGACAGGAAAAAAAAACTTGCATATGTTCATTACAGCCATATAAAGCTTAGCATTTCACACCTTGTCAGAGTTATCAGGTACAAAGCTGTCTTTGAATCTAATTTTCATTCCAACCGAAATGTGAGAAGTCAAATCACTGCATAGTGAAAAATGGAAAGCTTTCTTCACTGTGCAGTTTGCTGCAATCATGTCTAAGGGGAACTCAGAAAAATCATACATTAAAAAACATCAGGTTGTATTTGTTCAGTGCAAACTGTTTTACTTGATAATGACAAATATGAGCTCTAAATTGCCCATGTTTAGAAAACTTACGTTAGTAAACATCTCTTGTGACACAGTTCTAACTTGTTTACTGACACAGTCTAGTGTATTTGTTGATTTAAAATTTTTTAACCTCTTAGGTTTTGAAAGTGTTAAGAAATTCTAATATATGTTAGAGAAAGTACTAGGAAAGTACTAGTACTTATGAAGAAGCTATATGTGCAAATTTTTTGTGTGAAATCCTATCTTTCTTTATTTTCAACCTGTAGATAAACCTACCAAAAAAGAAGATAACAAGGAAGGATGGTAAAGTGAGCTAATTTCTTTAAAATTGAACCTGGATTAAAAAAAAAAAAAAATCCTCCTTTTAGGATCATTTACTTTCCCAAGGACTGAAAACATAAAAGATGGGAATTGTTGTTGGATAAATTTTGTTTCTATTTTTGTTTTTTATTTATTTATTTTTTGTTATTCTAAATTTTGTTTTTTAACTTGAGTGCTGCTTTCATTGTGGTTTTACCTTATGATAAATGATTGAGCTCCTAAAAATAATAATCACATGATTAGGTGAATTGATGGTTGGATAAAGAGACAGATAGGTAGATAACTAAGTGATAAAGCAAATTATATAGAACGTTAATGATAAGAGTATAGAAGGTAGGCACACGAATGTTTAATATAAAATCCTTTCAATTTAGCTATGTGTTTAAAATTTACCCTATAAGATGTTGAAAAAAGTAGTAAATAAATGCAAGTCATCATCTTAGATTAGGTGGTCATGGAGAAGAAAATGCTAACTCAATTTTCCAGTATACTGTATAGTAAACTCTACATGGGACATGATAAGAAACTTGAGAGAACTGTCAAAACAACACAGAATTACCCACATAAATTGTGAATTCTCTTATGTTTGCTTGGTAACTGGATTAAAACATCACACAATTTTTTTTTTCCAAGATAGAAAATATAACTAAATATAAGTGGTGAGTAGAATCCTATTGAGATCTATTGCTGCCCAAGTAATTTGAGCTCTTACAAACGTTTTAGTCATGCCAGGACTATGATAAAAGAGAATTGTGAGATTAAATCAATATTCAAGAGAGAAAAGGCTATTTTGTTTATCTGGACTTTCTGGTAGGGTGATTTGTCTACATAACATCAGAAGGCACCTTGTCTGTGTGGCTTCTATGAGGAGTATCTTAGAGTTAGTGATTGCACAGTATGTGACAACCCTATTTTCTGATTAACATATCTTTTCCTGGGAGTATTTAAAATAGTGGAAAAAAAAATCTTACTAGCAGCATAAACACTCAGTTCCATCTTCATGCCTCCCCTCATTCACTAATTTCTGTCTCTGCCAAAGGTAAAAAACCTCCTGATATCTTTGATTACACTTTACTTGAATTTCTATATAATTTTTTCAAATAAATATGGATATTACACATTGCATTTATCTTGTATCCTATTGTGTAAATGAAATCTCACCACTGGTATTCTTTTGTGTTGAAGCTCTTTTCATTAGCGTTATGTTTATGAGATTCATTCATGTTTCTGCACGTAGCTGTTTTTCGCTTATTTTCATTGCTGCATACTATTTCACTGTATGATTCCACCTCATTTATTTGTCCTTTCTAATATTAGCAGAAATTGAGTTACTTTTATTTTGGAGTTAATAAGAATTTTATGATGAGGCACATTCTTATCTATATACTTAATGTATCGCTGAGGCTTGTTTTCTTCTAGTATTAAGTAGTATAATTGATGGTGGCTTCCCTGATGGCTCAGATGGTAAAGAATCTGCCTGTAATCCCAGAGACCTGGGTTTGATCTCTGGGTCAGGAAGATCCCCTGGAGAAAGGCAGAGCAACCCACTCTAGTATTTTTGCTCGGAGAATCCCATGGACAGAAGAGCCTAGTGGGCTACAATCCATGGGGTCACAAAGAGTCACATATAACTGAGTGACTAAGCGCACACACAGTACAACTGATTTCTAATCAATTAGTTTTGGTAAAACATGAAAAAGGATAATTAACCTGATATTAACCCTATTAACAAATATAATTCTAGCTATATTACTTGTATTTATTGCCTTCTGACTCCCTCAACTAAATGTTTATTCAGAAAAAAACAAGCCTTTATGAGTGCAGATTTGACCCTATAGGATCAGCTCATCTTCCTTTCTCTGTAAAATAATTTTAAGTAGCCATTACATTGCTTCTTTTTGATTTAGAAATTGCACTCCTCTTACCACTCCCTTGATCATCACAAATAATTTAAACACTATACTCATTATAGCCCTATTTCTAATATTATTATTACAGTAAGCCTAGCCTACAAATGAACTCAAAAAGGACTAAAATGAGCCAAATATAGTATTTAGTTCAAGACAGATGATTTTGACTCATTAGATTATGATTAAATGCATAATTACCAAGTGGCTTCAGTATATATAAATATTATCATAGCATTTACATTTTCCCTTATAGGACTATTAATATATTGATCTTATTTAATATCATCTTTATGATGCTTAGAAGGCATGATATTATCACTATCCATTATAACAACCTTAATAATCTTAAACACACACTTTAACTAGCATAAGGCCAATTGTATTATTAGTATTTTCAGCCTGCAAAGCAGCAGTTGGGTTGTCTCTCCTAGTAATACTATCAAATACATATGACATTGACTATATATAAAACCTAAATTTAATGCTAAAAATTATTATTCCCACAGTTATACTAATACCCCTAACTTGATTCTCAAAAAATAGTATAATGTTATATCAATACAACTCACAGCTTACTAATTAGCCTTACAAACCTACTCCTCCTTAACCAATTTAACACTAATCATCTTAATATTTCATTAATTTTTTTCTTTGACTTCTTATCAACACCACTACTAATTTTAACAACATGATTGTTACCTCTTATATTAATAGCTAGCCAATATCATGTATTAAAAGAATAATTAACCTGAAAAAATTATATATTACTATATTAATCATACTACAATTACTTCTAATTATAACATTTACTGCTATAGAATTAGTTCTTTTCTACATTTTATTTAAAGCAACACAAGTCAAACACTTATATTGTTACCCAATGAGGTAATCAAACAGAATGCCTTAATGCATTATTTCTTACTTTATACACTTGTATCCCTCCCCCTTTTAGTAAAACTAGTCTATATCCAGCATATCACAGAATCGCTATATTTCCTGATACTTCAATCATATCAGATCATCAGATCAGATCAGTCTCTCAGTCGTGTCCGACTCTTTGCGACCCCATGAATTGCAGCACAGCAGGCCTCCCTGTCCAACACCAACTCCTGGAGTTCACTGAGACTCACGTCCATCAAATCAGTAATGCCATCCAGCCATCTCATCCTCTGTTGTCCCCTTCTCCTCTTGCCCCCAATCCCTCCCAGCATCAGAGTCTTTTCCAATGAGTCAACTCTTCGCATGAGGTGGCCAAAGTACTAGAGTTTCAGCTTTAGCATCATTCCTTCCAAAGAAATCCCAGGGCTGATCTCCTTCAGAATGGACTGGTTGGATCTCCTTGCAGTCCAAGGGACTCTCAAGAGTCTTTTCCAACACCACAGTTCAAAAGCATCAATTCTTCGGCACTCAGCCTTCCTCACAGTCCAACTCTCACATCCATACATGACCACAGGAAAAACCATAGCTTTGACTAGACGAACCTTTGTTGCCAAAGTAATGTGTCTGCTTTTGAATATGCTATCTAGGTTGGTCATAACTTTCCTTCCAAGGAGTAAGTGTCTTTTAATTTCATGGCTGCAGTCACCATCTGCAGTGATTTTGGAGCCCAGAAAAATAAAGTCTGACACTGTTTCCACTGTTTCCCCATCTATTTCCTATGAAATGATGGGCCCAGATGCCATGATCTTCGTTTTCTGAATGTTGAGCTTTAAGCCAACTTTTTCACTCTCTATTTTCACTTTCATCAAGAAGCTTTTTAGTTCCTCTTCACTTTCTGCCATAAAGGTGGCGTCATCTGCATATCTGAGGTTATTGATATTTCTCCCGGCAATCTGGATTCCAGCTTGTGTTTCTTCCAGACCAGCATTTCTCATGATGTACTCTGCATATAAGTTAAATAAGGAAGGTGACAATATACAGCCTTGAGGTACTCCTTTTCCTATTTGGAACCAGTCTGTTGTTCCATGTCCAGTTCTAACTGTTGCTTCCTGACCTGCATACAAATTTCTCAAGAGGCAGAACAGGTGGTCTGGTATTCCCATCTCTTTCAGAATTTTCCACAGTTTATTGTGATCCACAAAGTCAAAGGCTTTGGCATAGTCAATAAAGCAGAAATAGATGTTTTTCTGCAACTCTCTTGCTTTTACCATGATCCTGCAGATGTTGGCAATTTGATCTCTGGTTCCTCTGCCTTTTCTAAAACCAGCTTGAACATCAGGAAGTTCACGGTTCACATATTGCTGAAGCCTGGCTTGGAAAATTTTGAGCATTACTTTACTAGCGTGTGAGATGAGTGCAATTGTGTGGTAGTTTGAGCATTCTTTGGCATTGCCTTTCTTTGGGATTGGAATGAAAACTGACCTTTTCCAGTCCTGTGGCCACTGCTGAGTTTTCCAAATTTGCTGGCATATTGAGTGCAGCACTTTCACAGAATCATCTTTCAGGGTTCGGAGTAGCTCAACTGGAATTCCATCACCTCCACTAGCTTTGTTCGTAGTGATGCTTTCTAAGGCTCACTTGACTTCACATTCCAGGATGTCTGGCTCTAGGTCAGTGATCACACCATCATGATTATCTGGGTCATGAAGATCTTTTTTGTACAGTTTTTCTGTGTATTCTTGCCATCTCTCCTTAATATCTTCTGTTTCTGTTAGGTCCATACCATTTCTGTCCTTTATCGAGTCCATCTTTGCATGAAATGTTCCCTTGGTATCTCTGATTTTCTTGAAGAGATCTCTAGTCTTTCCCATTCTGTTGTTTTCCTCTATTTCTTTGCATTGATCGCTGAAGAAGGCTTTCTTATCTCTTCTTGCTATTCTTTGGAACTCTGCATTCAGATGCTTATATCTTTCCTTTCCTCCTTTTCTTTTCACTTCTCTTCTTTTCACAGCTATTTGTAAGGCCTCCCCAGACAGCCATTTTGCTTTTTTGCATTTCTTTTCCATGGGGATGGTCTTGATCCCTGTCTCCTGTACAATGTCACGAACCTCATTCCATAGTTCATCAGGCCCTCTAGCTATCAGATCTAGGCCCTTAAATCTATTTCTCACTTCCACTGTATAATCATAAGGGATTTGGTTTAGGTCATACCTGAATGGTCTACTTTCCCTACTTTCTTCAATTTAAGTCTGATTTTGGCAATAAGGAGTTCATGGTCTGAGCCACAGTCAGCTCCTGGTCTTGTTTTTGCTGACTGTATAGAGTTTCTCCATCTTTGGCTGCAAAGAATATAATCAATCTGATTTCGGTGTTGACCATCTGGTGATGTCCATGTTTAGAGTCTTCTCTTGTGTTGTTGGAAGAGGGTGTTTTTTATGACCAGTGCATTTTCTTGGCAAAACTCTATTAGTCTTTGCCCTGCTTCATTCCGTATTCCAAGGCCAAATTTGCCTGTTACTCCAGGTGTTTCTTGACTTCCTACTTTTGCATTCCAGTCACCTATAATGAAAAGGACATCTTTTTTGGGTGTTAGTTCTAAAAGGTCTTGTAGGTCTTCATAGAACCGTTCAACTTCAGCTTCTTCAGCGTTATTGGTTGGGGCATAGACTTGGATTACTGTGATATTGAATGGTTTGCCTTGGAAACGAACAGAGATCATTCTGTCATTTTTGAGATTGCATCCAAGTACTGCGTTTCGGACTCCTTTGTTGACCATGATGGCCACTCCATTTCTTCTAAGGGATTCCTACCCACAGTAGTAGATATAATGGTCATCTGAGTTAAATTCACCCATTCTAGTCCATTTCAGTTTGCTGATTCCTAGAATGTCGACATTCTCTGTTGCCATCTCTTGTTTGAGCACTTCCAATTTGCCTTGATTCATGGACCTGACATTCCAGGTTCCTATGCAATATTGCTCTTTACAGCATCGGACCTTGCTTCTATCACCAATCACATCCACAGCTGGGTATTGTTTTTGCTTTGGCTCTATCCCTTCATTCTGGAGTTATTTCTCCACTGATCTCCTGAACCCAAATAATATCCAACTCCTGACCCAATGTTTTTGTATGATTTGGAGAAGGAAATGGTAACCCACTCCAGTACTCTTGCCTGGGAAATTCCATGGAGGGAGGAGCCTGGTAGGCTACAGTCCATGGGGTTGCAAAGAGTCAGACATGACTGAGTGACTTCACTTTCTTTCTTTCTGTAGTTCCTTTTGGAGAAGGAAATGGCAAACGACTCTAGTGTTCTTGCCTGGAGAGTCCCAGGAATTGGCAGCATATGTAATAGTGTAAAATACCTTTATAGTAAAAATACCACTGTACGGTCTTCATCTTCAATTACCTAAAGCACTTGTAAGAAGCCCCTACTGCAGGTTCCATAGTACTTCTAGCCATTATTACTGAAACTTAAAGGCTATGGCATATTATGATTTACAATAATACTAAATCCACTAACGGACTTTATAGGATATCCTTTTTTTATATTATCCTTATAAGGCATAATCATAACTAGTTCAAACAGACCTAAAATCACTCATCACATATTCTTCTGTCAGCCATATAGCACTTGTTATTGTAGCTATCCTTTTCCAAACACCTTGAATCTACACAGAGGCTACTGCTCTAATAATTGCTCATAGCCTTACATCATCTATATTATTCCTCCTGGCAAATTCAAACTACAAATGAATTCATAGTTGAACAATAATTCTAGCCTGAGACCTACAAACATTTCTCCCATTAATAGCAACCTGATGATTACTAGCAAGCCTGACAAACTTAGCCCTGCCCCCAACTATTAATTTAATCAGAGGATTATTTGTAGTAATATCATCCTTCTGATAATCAAACATCATAATTATTCTAATAGGAATTAATATAGTAATTGCTGCCTTATACTCCCTATACATACTAACTATAACTCAGAGGTAAATAGACACACCATATCAATATTTCACCATCCTTTACATAAGAAAACGCCTTCATATCACTCCACATCTTATCCCTCCTACTCCTATCATTAAACCTCAAATTTATTTTAGGCCCTTTATACTGTAAATGTAGTTAAAAAAAAAAAAAAACTAGAGTCTGAATCTAGTAACAGGAGATTATACCCTTCTTATTAACTGAAAATGTATCAAGAAAGCTAACTAATGCTCCCATGTCTAACAACATGGTTTTTTCAAACTTTTAAAGGATGATAGTTATCCATTGGTCTTAGGAAACAAAAAAACCGGTGCAACTCTAAATAAAAGTAATAAACTCATTCTCCTCTTTCACACTGGCCATGCCACCCAGGAAGCCCCTATTTATATTAATTATACCAATTATAATAACAAGCACCAATATCTATAAAACTAACATATAAGTAAAGTAACTAACATATAAGTCACATGTAAAAACTATTTCATAATGCCTTCATTAAGAGTCTAATTTCAATAATAATATTTATTCATGTGTTATTTAGTTGCTAAGTCACATTTGACTCCTTTGCCATCCCATGGACTGTAGCCCACCAGGCTCTTCTGTCCACGGAATTTCCCAGGCAAGAATACTGGAGTGGCTTGCCATTTCCTTCTCCAGGGAATTTTCTTGACCCAAGGATAGAACTCCGTCTCCGTTATTGGCAGGCAGCTTTACCACTGATCCACCAGGGAAGCCCAATATTGATTTTATACAGGCCACGAAATAATTGTCTCAAACTGACACTGAATTACTGCTCAAACTCGTAAATTATCATTCAGCTTCAAAATAGATTATTTCACAATAATATTTGTAACTATTTGTCACATGATCATAGAATTTTCAATATGATACATGCATTCAGATGCTAATATCAACTGATTTTTAAATGTCTTTTCCTTTTCCTCATTGCAATATTAATTCTTGTTACTGCTAACAACCTCTTCCAACTCTTCATCAGAAGAGAAAGTGTTCGTTGCTCAGTTGTGTCTGACTCTTTGCGACCCCCTGGACTGTGTAGCCAATCAGGCCCCACTGTCCATGGGATTCTCCAGGCAAGAATACTGGATTGAGTAGCCATTCCCTTCTCCAGGGGATCTTCCTGACCCAGGGATCAAGACCAGTTCTCCCACATCAGATGAGGAGTAAGAATTACATCTTTCCTACTTATCAGATGACTATATAGATGAGCTGCTGCCCTACAGGTAATCTTATATAACCATATTGGAGATTGGATTTATTACAGCAATAGCATGATTCCTATTCAGCTTAAATGCATGGGGTTTACAACAAATTTTTATACTCAATTTAAATAATTCAAATTTACCTCTAATAGGACTCATACTAGCCACAGCTGGAAAATTTGCCCAATTTGGCCTTCACCCATGACTGTCTTCTGGAGAAGGCAATGGCATCCCACTCCAGTTCTCTTGCCTTGAAAATCCCATGGACGAAGGAACCTGGTAGGCTGCAGTCCATGAGGTCGCTAAGAGTCTGACACAACTGAGCGACTTCACTTTGATTTTTCACTTTCATGAATTGTAGAAGGAAATGGCAACCCACTCCAGTGTTCTTGCCTGGAGAATCCCAGGGATGGGGGAGCCTGGTGGGCTGCCATCTGTGGGGTTGCGCAGAGTCAGACACAATTGAAGCGACTTAGCAGCAGCAGCAGCAGCAGCAGCATGACTGTCTTCAGCAATAGAAGGCCCTATTTCTATCTCAGCCCTGCTGCACTCAAGCACAATAGTGGGAGAAGGTATCATTTTACTTGTTTGCTTTAATCCTTTGACAGAAAATAACCACCTTATTCAAACAATTATGTTTAGGAGCCATTACCATACTGTTTATAACAATATGTGCTATTACCCAAAATGATTAAAAAAAAACATTGCCTTTTCTACCTCTAGTCAACTAGGCCTCATGATAGTAACAATTGGCATTAACCAACCTTACCTAGCGTTCCTTCTTATTTGTACTTATGACTTCTTTAAAGCTATCTTATTCATATGCTCTGGATCAATGTCTGAACAATGAGCAAGACTTCCGAAAAATGGGTCTATTTAAACAATGCACTTTACCACAACGCCCTCATCATTGGCAGTCTAGCACCTACAGGGATACCTTTCCTCACTGGATTTTATTTTAAAGACCTAATCATTGAAACTGCCAACATGTCTTATACCAATGCTGAGCCCTTTTAATAACTCTAATTGTCACCTCCCTCACAACCCTGTACAGTACCTGCACTATCTTCTTTACACTGCTAGGACAACCCCAATTCTCTGCCTTAGCTATAATTAATGAAAACAATTCCTTTCTTATTAATTCTATTAAATGCCTGTTAAAATTTGAAGCATTTTCACTGGTTTTATTTCCAAGAATATTCCTCCAACAACAATTCCATAAATAGCTATACCTTACTACTGAAAGTTAACTGTCCTTCTTGTAATCATTCTAGGCTTCACTCTAGCACTTGAAATCAATAGCATTACATAAAACCTAAAATTCAGTTATGTATCAAGTATATTCAAATTCTCCAATCTCTTAGGATATTTTCCCATTATTATTCACTGTCTAGTGCCTTACATAAATCAACACGCCAAAAATCACCATCCTCCTTAATCTGATTAGAAAACATTTTACCAAAAACCACTTTCCTTATTCAATTAAAAATGTCTATGTTAGTATCAGATCAGAAAAGCTTAATTAAATTATATTCCCTTTAATTCTTCATCACCCTGCTCCTTAGCATGATTCTATTTCATTTCCATGAATAATCTCCATAATAACCATAACACCAATTAACAATGACCAGCCAGTGACAATCACAAATCAAGTACCATAATTATATAGCACCACAGTCCCTTTAGCCTCTTCACTAAAAAATACAGAATCCCCCATATCCTAAATTACTCAATCCCCTAAACCATTAAATATAAACATAATCTCCACCTTCTCATCCTTTAAAGCATTAAAAACTAGAAAAAATTCCATAATTAAACCAGAAAGAAATGCCACCAGTGCAGTCTTATTAGAGACCCCAACATCAGGGTAATGCTCAGTAGCCATAGATATTGCATAACTAAACAGCACTAATATCCCCCATAAATAAATTAAAAATACTATTAAACCTAGAAATGATCCACCAAAATTTAATACAATACCACAACCAACACCACCACTTACAATTAACCCAAGCCCACCATAAACAGTTGAAGGTTTTGAAAAAATTACACAAAACCAATCACAAAAATAATGCTTAAAATAATGTGTTATCATTATTCTTACATGGACTCTAACCATGACTCATGACTTGAAAAACTATTATTATTCAACTACAACACTAGTGACCAACATTCTGAAATCACACCCCTAATAAAACTTATTGACAACATAGTTATTGATCTCCCAGCTCCATCAAACATCTCATCATGATGGAAATTTGGTTTTCTGCTAGGTATTTGTTTAATTCTGAAAATCTTAACAGGCTTGTTCCTAGTGATACATTGTACACCAGATATGATAACCACCTTCTTATCAGTCACACACATCTGCTGAGACATAAATTATGGGTGAATTATCCAATACATAATGCAAATGAGGCTTCCATATTCTTTATCTGCCTATTCATCCATGTGCGATGTGGCCTATACTGGGGGTCATATGACTTCTTAGAAACATGAAACACTGGAGTTATTCTGTTATTTACAGTCATAGCCACAGCACTTATGGGTTACCTACTGCCTTAAGGACAAATATCATTCTGAGGAGCAAGCAACAGTAATGACTTAATCTCCTTTCAGCAATCCCATATGTTTGTACAGAACTTATTGAGTGAATCTGAGGTGGATTTTCAGTAGATAAAGCAACTCTCACATGATTCTTAGCCTTTCACTTTATCCTTCCATTTATTGTTGCAGCACTAGCTGCTCCACCTATTGTTTTTCCAGGAAACAGGATCTAGTAATCCAACAGGAATTTCATCTGACATAGAAAAGATCCCATTTCATCCATATTATACAATTAGATATTTAGGTGCCTTATTACTAGTTTCAATATTAATAATGTTTAGTCCTGTTTTCACCTGACTTGTTAGGAGACCCTGAAAAATCCCTTCAATACACCACCCCATATTACCCCAGAATGATATTTCCTATTTGCATATGCAATCCTCTGATCAATTTCTAGTAAACTAGGAGGGGCTTTATCCCTAATCTTTTCTATCCTAATCTTAATACTAAATACCATTACTCCATACATCTAAACAAGGAATCATGACATTCCAACACCTTTGCCAGTGTCTATTCTGAGTTCTAGTAGCAGACCTATCAACATTAATATGAATTGGAAGGCAACCATTAGAACACCCCTTCATTATCATCAGACAATTAGCATCAACCCTATATTTTTTCCTAATTCTATTACTAATACCAGTAACTAGTACCATCAGAAATAGTATCCTAAAATGAAGAGTTTTTGTGGCATATTTGTTACCCTGGTCTTGTAAATCAGAAAAGGAGAATAATAAATCTCCCTAAGACCCAAGGAAGAAGCTATAGCTCCACTCTCAGCACTCAAAGCTGAAATCCTACTTAAAGGATTCCCTGGAATTTTGTTATAGTACATTTACAAGATTTTTAAGTACTGTATCAGTTATTAAGGTAGCCCGATTTCACCAACCCCCTATGTACTTGCAAACCTGTATCTCCACATTACAACTACATATATATTATACCATGCATAATATATCACATGCATAATTGTACGTTTAATTATTTACCCCATGCTTATAAGTGTGTACATAATATTATTGATATTACATGTGCATATAATTGTTAACTGTACATAGTACATTTTATTAAATAAGTCCTTGTCAACATGCATATCATATCCAATAGATCACAAGGTTCATCACCAGACCATGTGAAACCATCAACCAACTTGGTGCACCTCCTCTTGCACTGGGCCCATGATCTATGGGGGTTTCTATTAGTGAAACTTTATCAAAGATCTGATTCTTACTTCTGAGCCATCTCACCTAAAACTGCCCATTCCTTCCTCTTAAATAAAGACATCACAATGGACTAATGACTAATCAGCCCATGCTCACAAGTAACTGTGGTGTCATGCATTCAGTATTTTTTAATTATGGGGGATGCTTGGACTCAGCTATGGGCTTCTAAGGCCCTTACACAGTCAAATAAATTTGAAGTAGCTGGACTTCAGTGAAGATTAATTACCAGGGTAATGAGAAGTAGGGTGATTTTCAGTCAATGGTAACAGAATATAGAGAATTATATATGTACATATACACTAAATATACTTCACCTATCCTCCCCTCCTAAAATTCACAGTATACTTAAATATATTGATCTGTATATGTCACACATGGAAATACATTTCTTTAGGATGTACCAAAGAGTGGAATTGCTAGGAAGATCTTCAGATTTAATTTATAATACTTAATAGTTTTTCAAAATCATATATTTATGCTCTTATAAACTATCTGAAAGTTCCCAGTTGTCTACATTCTTGCTAACATATGATATTTTTATTTTAGCCATTTTCTTGTATATTAAATGATATCCTACTGTCTCCATTTTTATTTGATTAATCAGATATAAGCAAACTATGGCCACTTTTGTGAAATGCATATTCAGATGTTTTGCCCATTTTTCTATTGAGTTGTCTGTAGTTTTGTTTTTTATTTTTAAAATTTCTTTATATATTTTAAATAGAATTCCTTTGTTGCTAAGTAATGTGTGTTGTCTTCTTTTATTCCATGTATTTCCTATGAGCTATTTTATTGATGGAAATTTTTAATTTCTACTTCTAGTTTTATTATTTTGAACTTTAGTATAGTCCAATATTTAAATTTTTCTCAATAATTAGTTTTTATATCAACAATTTAAAAGTGATTCTATGTCATAAGATTATGTAATTTTGTTCCGTTTTTATCTTCTGTAAATATTATTGGTTTTATTTTATCTTTATTTTTAAAACTCACCTAGAATGGTTTTTGTTTTATTTTTCTCAAGTGAACATTTTATTTTCTAGCAATATTTTTAATAAGACATCATTTTTCTGTAATTCTACAGTGTCATAGAATGATGATGTTTCTGTGCTCTCTGTTGTATTCTATTCATTTATTTGAGCATTCAAAAATAAATAGCTTACATATTTAATTACTATAGTTTTTAAATCTTGACATCCAGTAGCAAAAGTTCTTATACCATGTTTTCTTATTCAAGATTGTCCTTATTGTTCTTGACCCCTTGCACTTCCTCATAAATTTTAGAGACACTGTCCATTTCCACAAAATTGAGATTATATTTAATCTGTATATTAGTTGCAGAGAATGGCATCTTTATAACATCTTTATAATTTTATTTATTTATTTATTTTTTGAAGTTATATTTTATTTTATTTTATTTTATTTATTTTTTTTTTTCCTCCCTCCCTCCCCATACCATCCCTCTGGGTCGTCCCAGTGCACCAGCCCCAAGCATAATTTTATTTTTTAATCCATGTTTTATATAATTTTCTTAAAGAAATTTTGCCCATCTACTATTATAGCTTATATATGAATATAATATCAGAAAAAAGCACATAAATTATTAGTGAACAGTTCAATATATTTTCACAAAATATTCTTGTAACCAGCACCAGGTCAAGAAATAGAATACTATTAACATCCCAGAAGCCACTCTACTCTCCTCTTCCAATCTACTTTTGAACTTTAAATAATGTGAATCATTCAGAAAATATTCTTTTATAGCTAATTTATTTTGATCAACATTGTATTTTTGAAATTTATAAAAATTTGGAAGAGTGAATATTTTATTCACTCTTTCTTATCACTATATACATTGCATTTTGTGAACACATGAATTATTTTATCCATCCTACTATTGATGGATAAAATAATTTTATATATTGACTGACTTTGGAGCAGTCTCTCAGAGCTATCTGAGATGCTGCCTCCCTGGCTGCAGTCCTTATTTTGCACCAAATAAAACTTAACTCACAACTCTCAAGTTGTACATCTTTTTTTAGTCAATAGTTATGGCGACTGACAAAATGACCCAGAGTGGACTTCCTTCCTTCTACTGGACTCCATGAGGAACCAGAGCTTTGGTACCAGCAGTGACCACTTGTGCCCATCTGCCTCCTTGGGGAGTGCAGACGAATTTGGGTTTAATATAAGTTAAATATTACATGGCGGAGGAAGATTGCAGATTAGAAGGACGTCCACTCATCTTCTCCTGTGAGAACCCCAAAATTACAACTCGCTGATGAACAACCATCGACAGGAAAATGTTGAATCCCACCACAAAAAGACACCACAAGCACACATCCAAGGGCAAAGGAGAAGCCCCAGCAAGATGGTAGATGGAGTGTAATTGCATTTAGAATTAAACCCCATATCCACCAGAGACACTCAGAAGGCTCAAATAAATCTTGTGTGCACCAGGACCCAGAGACCCCACATAGACCGAGCCAGAACTGTGTTTGAGTGTCTCCTGCGGAGGTATGGTTCAGCAGTGGCCTGCCACAGGGGCAGGGGCTCTGGGTGCAGCAGACCTGGGTATGGCATAAACCATCTTGGAGGAGGTCGCCATTAACACCACCATAGAGTCACCAGAACTTACACAGGACTGGGGAAACAGACTCTTGGAGGGCACAAACAAAACCTTGTACGTACCAGGACCCAGAAGAAAGGAGCAGTGATGACAAAAGAGACTGACCCATTCTTGCCCATGAGTGTTGAGGAGTCTCCGGCAGAGTCGAGGGATGTTGGGGCACTCGGTGCAGCAGTGCACCCATAAGACTTTTTGAAGGAGGTCCCATTATCTTCACTACCTCCATGATAGTCTGGCCTCAGGTCAAAAAACCAGGAGGAACACAGCCCTGCCCATCAACAGAAAATTGGATTAAAGATTTACTGAGCATGGCCCCACCCATCAGAACAACACCCAGTTTCCCCCTTAGTCAGTCTCTCCCATCAGGAAGCTTCCATAAGCTTCTTATCCTTATCCATCAAAGGGCCAACAGAATGAAAACCACAATCACAGAACACTAATCAAACTGATCACATGGACCACAGTCTTGTCTAACTCAATGAAATTATGAGCCATGCCATGTAGGGCCATCCAAGATAGATCGCTCATGGTGGAGAGTTCTGACAAAATGTGGCCCACTGGAAAAGAGAATGGCAAACCACTTCAGTATTCTTGGCTTGAGAACCCCATGAAGAGTATGAAAAGGCAAGAAGATAGAAAACTGAAAGATGAACTCCCAAGGTCAGCAGGTGCCCAATATGCTACTGAAGATCAGTGGAGAAATAACTCCAGAAAGAATGAAGAGATGGAGCCAAAGAAAAACAACACCCAGTTGTGGATGTGACTGGTGATGGAAGTAAAGTCTGATTCTGTAAGAATAATATCGCATAGGAACTTGGAATGTTAGGCCCATGAATCAAGGCAAATTAGAAGTAGTCAAACTGGAGATGGCAAGAGAAAACATCAACATTTTAGATTTCCAGAAAAGCATCTACTTCTGCTTTATTGACTATGCCAAAGCCTTTGACTGTGGATCACAAGAAACTGTGGAAAATTCTTAAAGAGATGGGAACACTAGACCACCTGACCTGCCTCCTGAGAAATTTGTATGCAGGTCAAGAAACAACAGTTAGAACTGGACATGGAACAACAGACTGGTTCCAAATAGGAAAAGGAGTACGTCAAGGCTGTATATTGTCACCCTGCTTATTTAACTTATATGCACAGTACATCAGGTGAAATGCCAGGCTGGATGAAGCACAAGCTGGAATCAAGATTGCCAGGAGAAATATCAATAATCTAAGATATGCAGATGATACCACGCTTATGGCAGAAAGTGAAGAACTAAAGAGCCTCGATGAATTGAAAGAGGAGAGTGAAGAACTTGACTTAAAATTCAACATTCAGAAAACTAAGATCATGGCATCTGGTCCCATCACCTCATGGCAGATGGGGAAACAATGGCGACACTGAGAGACTATTTTGGGGGGCTCCAAAATCACTTCAGATGGTGACTGCAACCATGAAATTAAAAGACAATTGCTACTTGGAAGAAAACCTATGACCAACCTAGACAGCATATTAAAAAGCAGAGTCATTACCTCGCCAACAAAGATCCATCTAGTCAATGCTATGGTTTTTCCTGTGGTCATGTATGGATGTGAGAGCTGGACTATAAAGAAAGCTGAGTGCCGAAGAATTGATGCTTTTGAACTGTGGTGTTGGAGAAGACTTCAGAGTCCCTTGGACTGCGAGGAGATCCAGCCAGTCCATCCTAAGGGAGATCAGTCCTGGGTGTTCATTGGAAGGACTGATGCTGAAGCTGAAACTTCAATACTTTGGCCACCTGATGTGAAGAGCTGATTCACTGGAAAAGACCCTGATGCTGGGAAAGATTGAGGGCAGGAGGAGAAGTAGACGACAGAGGATGAGATGGTTGGATGGCATCACCAACTCTATGGACATGAGTTTAAGTAAGCTCCAGGAGTTCGTGATGGACAGAGAAGCCTAACGTGCTGCATTCCTTGAGGTGGCAAAGTGTCGGACACGACTGAGTGACTGAACTGAAATGAGCTATTGATGGACATTTGTGAGATTTCCATTTGGGGGCTATTATGAATAGTACTATTAAGAACATGTGATTCTTTTGGTAGATTTTGCCAAGCAGTTTTCCAAAATGATTGTATTAATGTTGATATTTTTCTGCTACTTTTAAGTAATCTACTAAAAATGCTTAATTTCCATTGCTTCTGGTGAAGAGAAATGCAATTTATTTCTATTTTATATTTGCCTCATATCCAGCCATCTTAAGATTATTTGTCAACTTTAATAATTTTATTTTACTTTCTTTTGGATTTTCTGCATATATAATTATGCTGTTTGAAAAGAATAACAGTTTTTTTTTTTTTTGTCCTTTTAATTCTGATAACTTTGCTTTAATCTATTGCACATATAATAAAAATAATATTAATGACATCGTGTCTCTTTCCTGATCCCAGGAGAAAAGTTGATAATAATATACCAATAAAATTGATATTTTCCATGAGTTTTGCTACATTTTTTTTGCTCCTAGTTTTCAAGTGTCTTTATTGTGATTAGATGTTGCATTTTATCATGTATGTTTGTTTCTACATCCATTAAGTTGGTCATATATTTTCTTTTTTCTGTTAATGTGGATTACATTAATTGGCTCATATATTGATCTAATCTTTCATTTCTATGGTAAATGTAACGATTACTATGAATTAATCTTTGAAAATTTCTGGATTCAGTTCATATTCTTTTCTTTTTTATATGTTTATAATTTTAGCTTTCTTCAACTTTTCTTGTTTCATACCATTTCAGGAGGTCCTTGGAAACAGACTTAAGAAAGAACATTCATTTTAGTAAACTGTCAAAGGCCTTTCTGTCTGTATAAACTAGTGCAGTCTGAAACACCAAAATCTCAGAAGTAAAATTCAATAATATGCACATGCTTTCTAATCCAAATAAGTGTTCTAACTTCAAAGCCTCCACAAATTATGAAAACTCAGTTTTCTTTCAGACCCTTGTTGAACAAGATGAGAATGTGTCATCACAGGTTAGGTGGTTTAGGAAGCAGATTCTGACCCAGATTGGCATCCTGGAGATTTATCAGATAGCGAATGGGCTTGTGACCAACACCCCTGTTTTAAAGGAAGGGAAGAGGAGAGGGAAGGAAGCAGGTTTGTGCAGATGGATAAGATTGGTTGTGATATAGTTTAGTAGGTGTCTCACTAAGCCTGTGTAGAGTTCTCAAGCTAGAATTGCCTTTATATTTGTCCTAAGATATGGTGGGATGACTGGGCCTACCTATCACCATAATTTTCAGTCAAGGCTGCTTCCAGTGTATGTATGGTCCCTGACAAATATTTTTCGGTGAGACCTTGCTCTCTACAAGCAATTTGACTTCAAAAAATGGATTACAGATTTCACAGGTCCATGATCATTTGATTATTGTCCAATTAATTGGTGAAGAATCTACAAAGTGTTGAGGCTTCAAGTCTTCTTGAGTTCCAAAAATCATAGTCTAACATTCGTGGCTATTTTCTTTTCTTTTTGTTAATATTTTTATTTTATATTGTAGTATAGTTGATTTACATTATTGTATTAGTTTCAGGTATACAGCAAAGTGATTTAGTTATGCATATTCATATATCTGGGCTTCCTACATGTCTCAGTGGTAAAAAATTAACTTGTCAAACAGAAGGAGCGATTTTGACCCCTGGGTTGGGAAAATTCCATGCAAGTGGGAAATGGCAAACCCTTCTAGTATTCCTGTCTGGGTAATCCCATGGACAGAGGGGCCTGCTGGGCTGCAGTCCATAGCATCTCAAGAGTCCAACATGACTTAGCAACTAAACAACAACATGTGTGCGTGAAGTCATGTCTGACTCTTCGATCCTGTGAACTGTAGCCAGCCAGGCTCCTCTGTCTACGGGATTTCCCAGACAAGAATACTGGAGTGGGTTTCCATGCCCTCATCCAGGGGATCTTCCCAATCAAGGGATCGAACCCCACATGTCTTGTCTCCTGCATTTGCAGGTGG
This sequence comes from Bos mutus, assembly GCF_027580195.1. Taxonomy (NCBI): domain Eukaryota; kingdom Metazoa; phylum Chordata; class Mammalia; order Artiodactyla; family Bovidae; genus Bos; species Bos mutus. The sequence goes on along the minus strand of NC_091626.1, from coordinate 44,988,488 downwards.
GTTGTTTGCCGCTAGCGCCACCTCAAACCCAAACAACAACACAATTCATATATCTATTAATTTTCAGATTATTTTCCCAGTTAGGTTATTACAGAGATTTGGGTATAGTTCCCTGTACTATATAGTAAGTCCTTGTTGACTATCTATTTTATACATCTTTACTGGCTATTTTCTTATTACCCACCCCCATCATCTGTGAGAAAAAGGGAACAACACTGTTATTCAATGCCATGACTTTTTGAAATCAGTATTGAAACAATATAAATCTTTTCCTGCAATTCCCTACATCGTATTTTGCTAATATATTTCTATAAAAATATTTTATTTATGACATATATTCTCTAAAATAAAAATCAAAGTATATGTATAATATATAACCATATAAATATATAGAGAGAAAGAATTTATTTTTATTTTAAATCATTATAATCATGAGATTTTAAGCTTTGAAAAGTGTCCTCTGAAATAGACTTGATAAAAATAAGTATATTAAATTTTATTAATTAATTTTTAACACAAATTTATTGGAAGTCAACCTGTTACTGATATGTTTGGAGCTTTTACTTTTCAATTTATCACTTATTAATAGAAGAATACTAGTTTCCATATCAGTTCTATTTTTGTGTCTGGTTGTTATCAATATAAATACTAAGGAAACTCTTTTGCTTAAATAATTAGGTAGAAATTGAAGTCTTATTACAGTGATGTCACTTTCTTTCAACTTCTGAGTTTTATGTCTTCCACCTAAACAATCACAAATTATCTAGCATCAGAAATTATTTTATGAAATACAATTTGTTCCTTCTTCAATGTGTTGAAAGTAAAAAAGCCACTGGAGTTTTATAAGAATGTGTTATTTTAGCATTCTGTTTTTCAGCATCTATAGTATTATTTAGACTACCCTATGAGTGAGTGAGAGTGTGTATATGTGTGTGTATGTGTGTATGTGTGTGTGTGTGTTTGTGCTAGAGGTTATGCTTTTAATCTGCAATGGGAAGAAACATGATTGATTGAAAATGAGGCAGTGGGAAAAATGGAACCAAAGGAGCAGTCTTCTTCTTAGGTGGATCAATACCAGTAATGAGTACAAATAGAAGTTGAACATCTGTAAAGTAATATACTTAAATCCATTTATATCTGTATTCTCCTTTTAAAGACTTATTTTTCAAGGATACTAGTACCTCAGAATGAATACTACTAATGTAGTATAAATTAAGTGCTTGTTTGTGAAATGAACGAACAAGTGAATGAAGTGAAAACTAGTATGTTTAAACTTATTTAGTTAAAAGTTATTCAATTTATAACTTGATTTATTATGATAAGTGTGCAATTTTTGGCAATCGTTATATATAAAATATAAGCTACAAAGCATTTTCAATGATATCATTTGTGAAGATTGAAATTAATAATATGACATAATGATGTTACAATTGGCAGACATAGAATTAAAAATTATTTTTAATTTTGGAGTTTCTTTCTTCTTTTGTACTAAATGAACATTTTTCTAGAAACTCAAAGCATTTTCATAGGCCTTTGAAAATCTTATAGTCCCTAAGCACTCTGTTTTTTGTGACTAACAGGTAAAGTAGTCCTAATCCAGCCTTGTATCCACTGAGAAAGAAAGGGGAGACATTACATTACAATACATTGTACTACATTACAATAAGCAAGGGCTTCAACTTTAGAACTTTTTTTAAACTGACCTTGATCATGGCTAGTTTATAATAGGAGATGTCTCTTCTGCCTCAAACAGGCTTGCCTAAGACTGAAGTCCTACCATAGAGATCGGTACACCTAAGACAGGCCCCTTTTTGGAAACTTCATATAATAAACTTCATATTTGGAGGTATACATGATACACATCAATGAGTCAGTCAGTTCAATTGCCCAGTCATGTCCAACTCTTTGTGACCCCATGAACCTCAGCAGGCCAGGCCTCCCTGTCCATCACCAACTCCCGGAGTTTACCCAAACTCATGTCCATTGAGTTAGTGATGCCAACCAACCATCTCATCCTCTGTCGTCTGCTTCTCCTCTCGCCCTCAATCTTTCCCAGCATCAGGGTCTTTTCAAATGAGTCAGCTCTTCACATCAGGTGGCCAAAGTATTGAAGTTTCAGCTTCAGCATCAGTCCTTCCAATGAACACCCAGGACTGATCTCCTTTAGGATGGACTGGTTGGATCTCCTTGCAGGCCAAGGAACTCTCAAGAGTTTTCTCCAACACCACAGTTCAAAAGCATCAATTCTTCAGTGCTCAGCTTTCTTCATAGTCCAACTCTCACATCCATACATGACTACTGGAAAAACCATAGCTTTGATTAGATGGACCTTTGTTGGCACAGTAATGTCTCTGCTTTTTAATATACTGTCTAGGTTGGTCATAGGTTTTCTTCCAAGGAGCAAGTGTCTTTTAATTTCATGGCTGAAATTACCATCTGCAGTGATTTTGGAGCCCAGAAAAATAAAGTCAGCCACTGTTTCCACTGTTTCCCCATCTATTTGCCATGAAGTGATGGGACCAGATGCCATGATCTTAGTTTTCTGAATGTTGAGCTTTAAGCCAACTTTTTCACTCTCTTCTTTCACTTTCATCAAGAGGCTTTTTAGTTCCTCTTCACTTTCTGCCATAAGGGTGGTGTCATCTGCATATCTGAGCTTATTGATATTTCTCCCGGCAATCTTGATTCCAGCTTGTGCTTCTTCCAGCCCAGCATTTCTCATGATATACTCTGCATAGAAGTTAAATAAGCAGGGTGATAATATACAGCCTTGAAGTACTCCTTTTCCTATTTGAAGCCAGTCTGTTGTTCCATGTCCAGTTCTAACTGTTGCTTCCTGACCTACATACACATTTCTTAAGAGGCAGGTCAGATGGTTTGGTATTCCCATCTCTTTCAGAATTTTCCACAGTTTATTGTGATCCACAAAGTCAAAGGCTTTGGCATAGTCAATAAAGCAGAAATAGATGTTTTTCTGGAACTCGCTTGCTTTTTCCATGATCCAGCAGATGTTGGCAATTTGATCTCTGGTTCCTCTGCCTTTTCTAAAACCAGCTTGAACATCTGGAAGTTCACAGTTCACGTATTGCTAAAGCCTGACTTGGAGAATTTTGAGCATTACTTTACTAGCATGTGAGATGAGTGCAATTGTGTGGTAGTTTGAGCATTCTTTGGCATTGCCTTTCTTTGGGATTGGAATGAAAACTGACCTTTTCCAGTCCCGTGGCCACTGCTGAGTTTTCCAAATTTGCTGGCATATTGAGTGCAGCACTTTCACAGCATTACCTTTGAGGATTTAAAATAGCTCAACTGGAATTCCGTCACCTCTGTTAGCTTTGTTTGTAGTGATGCTTCCTAAGGCCCACTTGACTTCACATTCCACATAGGTATTGAATTTCTGACTTAAAGGTCTTACTCTTTTTAAAAATCATGTATGTTTTTCCTGGGCAAGAAAAAAATCAGACTGAGACTTTTGAGAGTTAAGTGTGGCCAAAGGCATGAGGGCCCACATGAAACAATGAAGAGTATTGAGAAGAATACAGTAAGAATAAAATTGGACTTCCCAGTGTCTCAGTGGTAAAGAATATGCCTGCCAATGCAGGAGACACAGGAGATGCATGTTCATTTACTGGGTCTGGAAGATCCCCTGGAGGAGGAAATGGCAACCGATTTCAGTATTCTCGCCTGGAAAATTCAGTGGATAGTGGAGCCTTGTAGGCTCTATGGGGTCACAGAGTCAGACACCACAGAACAACTCAGCAAAGATTATACTTCTTCCTGTAGCTGGTTGAATGCTTTTTCAGTCACTTAGGTTTCCTATATCAATAAAATACAAATGATATTCCCTGTGTTAGAGCCATAAATAGGAACAGAGAGCAGATATCAATACAGAGACCATATTTTTGACATGAGGCCTCTGTGAGCAGTGTCTCCCTATAATTTTAAAAAGTTCTCTATTCAACATGTATTAATGGCAATTGGAAAGACTACCCAGAACTATTTTTTTCCATAATAACACCCTAGATTATCATGCTTCCTTGATCTCCAGTTGCACTTTTCCTACAAATCCTAACTCTAGGCAGATCTCACTATTGACAATCAGTCAGTACTTTTGCTTCCAGCCCATTGAACAAACTGCAGAAAGCTATCAAGAAGTGGTTCTCTTTGCTCCACCACAAATCCATATCACCCAGCCTTAGCAGGAAACTTATCCATCCTCTTCCATATCTAGTTGGCTCAGTATTTCATTTCCACAACTGCTGGTCTAGCTTTTCCCAACTGCTGGTCTAGCTTTCCCCCACATTTCTAGAGCCCCACACTCATCCCACAACTCTCACTAGTGATCCTGTCTTTATCTCTGTGAGATCCCATTGCTTTTGGCATATACAGTGGTCATAGCACTTAATCATTTTGCATCACATCCATTGAGAAAATTAAACATAAAATTGTCATGTGAGTAGTCTAAGATCACACAGCTGGTAAGAGGCAGAGACAGATTTAGAAGTCAGGTTTTCTAAATCCAAATTTGCTGCTGTTTCTGTTTTGTCAAATAGCTCTCTTAGAAGGAAAAACAATTTTCCATAATAAAAAGCTCCAGAATCTCAATATGAATGGAGAATCTTCAGAACTTAAACTAATTATCTAACAGTTTAGAATTATGACCACCTTTCTCTTTCCATGTTTCTTCATTAAATTAAAATAATCTGGCATCATATCAGTTCACAAAGAGGAACTATATTCCTTCAGTGGCTAAAAACACCTTCTTTTGGGTTAAATGAAATAACTGGTCAGAATGGGAATTTCCCAGAGACTTGATGAGCTATAGTTTTTTGTTTGTTTACTTTTATGCTTATTGCATTATCTGCATTCACCTTTTGTGTATTTTCCCTTGGTATTTAAGGAAATCTGGCATAGTTAACATTCTCACTTGCAAGAGCTGGTAAAATATATAGGCCTAAGGGGGTATAGGTCCGCAAAGAGTCAGACACGACTGAGCGGCTGAACTGAACTGAACTGAAGGGGGTAACCTCTAAGATGATGTCCAATAATCCTTATCTCTGGGTATTCACAGTTTTGTGTAATCCTCTCTTCACTAGTGTGGGCTGGACTGACTCACTTCTCACAAACAGGATACTCTAGTACTTGCAGGCTGTTGCTTTCAGTATTAGGTTATAAACGGACTGTGACTTCCATCTTGGGATCCCTCTCTCCTCTCTCACTCTCTGTCTCTTTTTCTTGCTCTTTTACTCTGAAGCTTGCCAATAACTAAGTGAGTAAGCTTGGAAGCTAATCTGTCACCTTGAAATTTGCCTTTACTTTTCATAAATTTTCTCCTCAAATAAGCAGTGGTTTTCTTAAGGGCATAAATCATGTCATATTTACCTGTCTATCTCTCAACTGTCTAATGTTTTATCTAACACACATTATACATACGTATTATGTCATGATGTTTTGAGTCAGTGATTCATTGTATATGCTTCAATCAGGATACCTTTATTGAATAAAATATTATTTGAGATTGTTTCTCTTATAAATTTCAATCATGCATTTATAAGCCATCATTCACAAATCAACATTTTTCAGGAAGAAAATGAGTGAAATGATACACAGATACAGAGGCTACTTTTTTACTTCAAACAATGTATTTGTGGAATTTTCATAAAACAAAAAAAGAAAAACATCCAAACCTTCACTCTAAACTATCATCAAGCCTGCAGAGAAGTGTATTTCTTGCACTAATATTATTAATAAGAAAGATCAAATGGTTTATAAATCCCCAGGTAGCATGATTCAAAGTATGATGCAACGGTTATCATAAAAGACTTTTGTTTATTTAATTTAACAAAAAAGATCTCTGACTCAATATCTTTTGTGCTCTATATTTTCAGTTTTAACAATTAATGTTGCATAGGGAATTCTTTATGCTAATGTTATAGCTCCTTGGTTGAGCCCTAACACCATTATCTGCTGTAATGAATAATTCATTCCCTGTTGAAAACTTAACTATATCATTTTTACAGGATATGAATGAAACTTTGAAGTGCAATTTAGTTAAAAGAATTTAAGATTGTAGAGAATTCCCATAAACCATCAAAAAGTGCTGTGCTGGCAATATTACCTAGCACTCCAGTGTAATCGCTTTACAGAAAGCTCATATGAGATTGTAAATTTTGTTTCTTTTGTAAAAAATATTGGTGGAGTTCATTTCTTACTGAACTTTTACACTGCGTAGTGACTATTTCTGCCTCTAAATATCTTAAGCAATATGCTTTTTTTATTTCCGGTTGTAGCTCGAAGACCTAGAAAGTCACTGTAATAAAAAGCTGACGTTTGCCCTTCCAGTGTTGTGTTTGCCATGGAGAGAAGTGTTTTCTAGTAAAGAACCCCGACATGGGAAATGGCTTACAAATATCAAGAAGATTCACCAGAAGAATTAATGGACTTTCAGTTCATTGCATTCCTAAAACTCAATAGATGAAATTGTGGTAACCCATTCTAGGAAACCGGAGAAGGCAATGGCACCCCACTCCAGTACTCTTGCCTAGAAAATCCCATGGATGGAGGAGCCTGGAAGGCTGCAGTCCATGGGGTTGCTAAGAGTCGGATACGACTGAGCGACTTTACTTTCACTTTTCACTTTTATGCATTGGAGAAGGAAATGGCAACCCGCTCCAGTGTTCTTGCCTGGAGAATCCCAGGGATGATGGAGCCTGGTGGGCTGCCATCTATGGGGTCGCACAGAGTCCGACACGACTGAAGTGACTTAGCAGTATTCTAGGAAACAAGCTAAACAGTGTAATTGTCTCAAAGTCTTAAAGTTTGTCAACAGTGAGAGCATCTGCCCTTCCTGACCCTGGAATCAGGGATGGGCTAGAATATATATGAGGATGAAGATTTTCCTCAAAATTGGAAGAGGCTAGTCACCTTGGCCGAGATGGCAAAACATCTTAAAACTGGAAAAGCATTAGGTTTACACCATGTGACATAAACAAACAGGAAAACTTTGTAATACTCCATAAACAAACAAGCTATTGGGGAAATAACAAAAAAAAAGTGTTCCAATAAGTAAATTTGCTTATGTTCAATATACATCTTATAAGCACTTATTTCTCTTCATTGTTTTATCCAAGAGGAAGCTCACATTAAAATTTATAGTCAACTTGAGCACAACTATCTAAAAATATTTTCTGTAATCTACATATCTGTGGATTCTATTAACCTTTGTCTTGTTTTCTCATTAACTGGGTGTTTTTTCAACGTTGCTTTTAATGTGCTTTATACCCTTCTAGAGGAGCCTGTTTGTTTGCTGTTTTAGTTACATTTTATATGTTTATGGAAGCAATTGAAAGGATTCATTAAACTAGATAGAGAAGGAATAGAGAGAAAGAGAAGGAGGAGGGAGGAAGAAGAAGCAAAAGATGAAGAAAAGGGGAGGAAGGAGGAAAGATGAGGAAGGATGGGGGAAGAAAGAGGGAAGAAGAAAGAATAGAAGGAAAAGTGGGAGTTAAGGGAGGAGAATGACAAAAAATGCAAGTAGGAAGGAATGGAGGGAGTGAGGAAATGAGATGTTAAGATATTATTCTGGGATGGGAAATCCTTGAAGATGTATTTAAACTTGGCCCAAACCTACTCCATTGATGTTTGAAAAGCAAAAGCCCTCTGCAAACTAAAGACACTGTCTCGTGCTTTTCTCTGGCTTTTTGTTCCAGGTCCTGTTGCTGATGCCTCATATAACCTCATACAGAACCACTGATGGGTAGTCAGCTGCTTCATCAACTTACACTAGAATCTGCTTGCTTTGAGATTTTTAAAAAAACTTTATTGAACATTTTGGAGGGGACCTGTTGTGGTATTCACATTGTGTAACTTGGGTGGTCCCTAATCTCACTGTTTCACATCCTCCAACTCCCTCTTCTTCTTCCATCTCTTCTTTCTTGATGTCAAAATAATTCAGAACAATTAATGACTCCTTTACTTCTTATGAGAAACAGTTATTCTCATTTGCAAACATTGCACAGGCCTACAAGATGACTCTATATACACATAAAGAATTTTTCTCTCTCTAAGGAAATTATTTGCCAATTATTAATATATTAACACATACATAGATATATGTATACACACATGTAAATATGTACATATTTCTGGAAGGAAGGAAAAGGGAGACAGTGCTAGTCAGAGAACAACACTTAAGATATATATATAAAATACTAAAAGAATCAAAAGGCAGAATGTTTCAGCAGTTAAAACTTCGTGGGATTCCCTGGTCACTCAGATGGTAAAGAACGTGTCTGCAATGGGGGAGACCTGGGTTGGGAAGATCCCTGGAGAAGTAAATGACAATCCACTCCAGTACTCTTGCCTGGAAAATCCCATGGACAGAGGAGCCTGAAGGGCCATAGTCCATGGGGTCATAAAGAGTCAGACACGACCAACACACACACGTGAAACTTTGGCTGGATTGAAATAATGGCTTCACCTACTGACTGGCTTTGAAACCTCGAGCAAGCGATTGAACTCAGTGTCTTCATTTATGAAATTGGTATGTCGGCACTAGTACATAGCTTATGGACTATTATGGGTCTTGAGTGAGATAACGTATACTGTACTGAAAACACTACTCAGAAAGTTAGAGATAAGTGTTGGCTATCATTATCACACATATGATAATTATAGAAATAAAGACAAGATAATAAGACGACAAGAAATGTATAAAGTCAGATGGGGGCAAATGTTCTGAAACAATGATGCAATAAACATAGTAAATATTAGATTTATTAGATAATTGTGCTAAAAAGAGTTTCTCCACAAGCAACCTCCCCCCCATCCTCCCCCACCCCCTGAACACACACACACACACACACACACACACACATTCTTATCTAAACCTCAACTTATCTGACTGCCTGGCTATCTCCATTACCCAAAAGTCTCAACTACAAAGGACTGGATAAAAGCGTTTTTCATGGCAGAATTGTGATCAAAAATGAAAGAAAAGAAAATGGTAGAAGAGTCCTCTCTTTTTTCAAAGCTTTAAATACTCTGATTTATAAATCAATGTTCAGGTATAGAGAAAACACACTTGAAAGCAAATTGACCCCTTCAAGACTGAATTTTTTTAAGACCTCAGATATGAACAAAAGGCTGAGACACTGCAGATCACTGGTAGGATCTCATTATCTTTGAGGGAGATTATATATCCTGTGTTGGTGAGCTGCTTGCTTACTAGTCAAATGATCTCATAGTAAATTTCTTAGAGTGTAATGGAAAGGAAAAATGATATTCAATGAGATCCTATTCTCTGGAAATAGTGATAAGGAAGCTACAGTAGCTGATTTGGGGCTACCTCCTTTCCTAGCACTGAACATTATGGGTTTATTGTGTATTAGCCCCCTTCTCCAGATTTTAATTTTTAGCAGTTTATGAATAAGAGTAAGAGGAACTTTAAAACCACCACCTGTGGACTTTCAGATTCTCATTCTCTTAAGTCACAAATTTAAAGGGTGAGTTTTTTGAGGGAAATTAAAGCCTATGGTAGTATCACCAAGAGGATAAAAAGTAATAATCTTTTGAATTTGCTTTTGTGAAGATAAAAAATGCAGTCTTTCCATTTCTCTTAGATATTATTTTCAAGATAAAAGCACTATATTTCCAAACACTTCTATTGTCAGCTTTCTGGCATGTAACCCTTTCTCTTGAAAAATAAAAAAGGCAGAAATGTGCATAGATGCTTCTTAACTTGAATCTGAGGACATGGCACTGCACTTTCTCTCTTAAATATCGTTTTATAAAACCAGAATTTGCTTCGTTTATATTCCCTACACATCTCTCCCTTTTTGTCTGCCTTAGGTCTTTTAAATTTAGCTTCAAGAAAAGTGCTGTATTATGGAATCAAGTCCCCTTATCTTTCTTCCCGAAAGAATTGTGTGCAATGTTTATTTCCCTTATGCTGCAATTTAAAGCACAGAGGAAACTGTGTTGAATGCCATCGCTCCAACTCTCACCTCTCTGTCAAGATATGCACATTTTTACATGGTGTATAATGAAGTGAAGCTATACATTTCTTCATTTTCTGCATAGCCTACCAGAATTTAGACTTCTAAACCCAAGGAAGTATTTACTTGTAATACTCCATGGGGTAAATATTTTTCATGTTTGACAGGGTGAATAATAAACAGAGTTCTATATTTTTTAAAACATACAGTTCCTACCTAACTTACTCCAGTAAATTGTTATTCCAGGGGTTAAAGAATGTGTACATACTTATGATGGTTTGCTCACAATTGGCATTCAGTAAGCATTTAAAATTTGAGGGTTCAATGGGTGAAGATCTCTCCAGTCTTAAAAATCCCCATGTAGTCAAAATAGTACATCAATTAAACTGCTTAAAGTAAAGATGTTATTAAATTGTTTTCATGTTTTTTTCTTTAAAAATGAAAATTGAGACTGGACTTCTATAGTCCATTTCTCAGGAAAACTTGGTATTTTTTATAAGTTTATGATGACCTGTCATTAAGTTTCATGAGCCATTTTTTCCCACAAAGGATCGCTGGTTCTCTGAATGAAAAAAATACAGTCAGGCATATGATTTTTAAAGGAAATTTTTAGGCAAAATAGCTTACCCTATATACAGATTCATTGATCTAGTTTGTTTGTTAAATTTATATCTTGAATTGGTTAATTTTCAAAAACCCACTCAGGAATCAAGTGTTTCTTTTAAATCATCTGAGGAGTTTAAAGTATGAAAAATATTTCTTAGTATTTTTCTTGAAATTATGCTTGATAATTGATGAGAAAAAAGAGAATAAAGAAAGACATAAAAATTAAATTCATTGATTTGAAAATCACATAAATTAGAATCACAAAGTAAAAACAAATCTTCTATTGTCACTACAGTCACCTTTAGCGATGTTTTCAGCACTCAGAAATATCAATGACTGTATGAATCACATAAATCCTTTAGGAATTAAGAATTGGAAAGAAAATGTTATAAAGAAAGGCACTTTGGGTGTAGTTACTGTTTCTGTCATCAGTTTCAAAAGTATAAAAATTTCTAAGAAGAGCAATAACATTTGAGCTTGAGAGATTTCACCCGAGTTAAAAAAAAAAAAGTAAAAAATAGTTTTCTGTGTATTTTTCAGAAAATTAATTTAGATAAATGTGGCATACCTACAATTCAGTTCAGTTCAGTAGCTCAGACGTGTCCAACTCTTTGCAACCCCATGAACCACAGCACGCCAGGCCTCCCTGTCCATCACCAACTTCCAGAGTCAACCCAAACCCATGTTCATTGAGTTGGTGATGCCATCCAACCATCTCATCCTCTGTGGTCCCCTTCTCCTCCTGCCCTCAATCTTTCCCAGCATCAGGGTCTTTTCAAATGAGTCAGCTCTTCACATCAGGTGGCCAAAGTATTGCAGTTTCAGCTTCAACATCAGTCCTTCCAATGAACACCCAAGATTGATCTCCTTTAGGGTGGACTGGTTGGATCTGCTTGCAGTCCAAGGGACTCTCAAGAGTCTTCTCCAACACCATAGTTCAAAAGCATCAATTCTTCAGCACTCAGCTTTCTTCAAAGTCCAACTCTCACATCCATACATGACTACTGGAAAAACCATAGCCTTGACTAGACGGACCTTTGTTGACAGAGTAATGTCTCTACTTTTTAATATGCTGTCTAGTTTGGTCATAACTTTCCTTCCAAGGAGTAAGCGTCTTTTAATTTCATGTCTGAAATCACCATCTGCAGTGATTTGGGAGCCCAGGAAAAATAAAGTCAGCCATTGTTTCCACTGTTTCCCCATCTATTTCCCATGAAATGATGGGACCGGATGCCATGATCTTAGTTTTCTGAATGTTGAGCTTTAAGTGAACTTTTTCACTCTCCTCTTTCACTTTCATCATGAGGCTCTTTAGTTCTTCTTCACTTTTTGCCATAAGGGTGGTGTCATCTGCATATCTGAGGTTATTGATATTTCTCCCAGCAATCTTGATTTCAGCTTGTGCTTCCTCCAGCCCAGCATTTCTCATGATGTACTCTGCATATAAGTTAAAAAAGCATGGTGACAATATACAGCCTTGACGTACTCCTTTTCCTATTTGGAACCAGTCTGTTGTTCCATGTCCAGTTCTAACTGTTGCACAATTAGCATGCCTTGTTTAGGTGTAATTCTCTGAAAGTTGTATTTTTTACCTTTCTGCCCATTATTAGTCCTGAAATACTTTTAGGGATTGTTGTTCAGTTGTTAAGTCATGTCCAACTCTTTGTGACCCCATGGACTGCAGCACACCATCTCCTGGAATTTACTCAAGCTTATGTCCATAGTCATGTTCAGTTTCAAGTACTTCTCTTTCATTGTAGTTAAAGAGAAAGTTTTAAAGACCTGTTTAAGAGATAAATCCATGTACTTATGATCAACTGATCTTTGATTAAGATGCCAGGAACACAAAATGGGGAAATAATAATAGCCTCAATAAATTGTGTAAGAAAAATTGGATATCCACATGCAAAAAAATGAAATTGAACACATCTTATATATTTTAAAATTGACTCAAAATGGATTAAATTTTGGACAAGGGACCTAAACACATATTTTTCCAAAGCAGTCATGTAAATTACTAACAAGTACATGAAAAGGTGCTCAATATCACCAATCAGTGAAATGCAAACCAAAACTGCAATAAAATATCACCTCACAGCTTATCATCATGCTATAACAAGTGTTTTTGCACTTTTGCTTTTGCATGCAAACATTATGTCAAAGTGGTATTACCCTTGAACAATGAGTATAATTTCAACAGTTTTGATTCTCAGTAGTGGAGAAGGAAATGGTAACCCACTCCAGTGTTCTTGCCTGGAGAATCCCAGGGATGGCGGAGCCTAGTGGGCTGCCATCTATGGGGTCACACAGAGTCGGACACAACAAAAGCGATTTAGCAGCAGCAGCAGCAATAGGATAACTAAAGAAATTCTAAGAGTGACAAATAAGGTTTAATTAAGTAAATTTAAGAGTAAATAAATTCAGTTTGTTTAAATAAAAGTAATGTTCCCAATGAGATATAGGAGCTAAGTATGACTTAGAAGAAATTTAATTAACAAAGTAGAATATATAGTATCCATGAAGTAATTTTTGTAAACTTTTTGAATCCTAGAGAAACTTGTGTTAACAGTTGAATCAGCTATAAAAGTTTTTCTGTAATATGCAAATTTATGCTAGTTTTCCCCAGACCAAGTGTGAATCCTTCCTCATAACAGCTGAGTCTAGGTCTACTGACCAAGATTGTACAGATCTAGAAAATATTGCAGAAAATACCATATTGGATAAAAAAGAAAATAGACTTGTGAGTTTGTATTTCTCTGAGGAAATCAGTGTCCTTCCTCTAGCAAATAAGTAATCCCTCAATCTGAAGAAGACTTTTTAATGGTTTTAAATTTAGTATTATCTAAAATAAATATATGCATGGGTACACAATTGAAGCAACTTAGCAGCAGCAGCAGCAGTAATGCAAAAGCAGCTCAATTCAACAAACATCACTGAACTCGGTACAAAATATATTTTATGTGGAAATATAGTATAGCCACATACAAATGTATGTCATTTTAAGACTAGATATTTTTTATTTTTGTCATGGACCCAAAGCAACAAAGTGTCAGTTGCTGGGTTGTGTCTAACTCTTTGTGACCCCATGGACTGTAGCCTGCCAGGCTCCTCTGTCCATACGATTTTCCAGGCAAGAATACTGGAGTGGGTTGCCATTTCCTTCTCCAGGGGATCTTCCTGATCCAGGGATCTAACCCAGGTCTCCTGTATTGCAGGCAGACTCTTTACTGTCTGAGCCACCAGGGAAGCAACAAAACATGTGTGCATATGCTCACTCTTTAATTTGTTTAATTGTGTGCATGCTTATGGGAATGAATTGGACCTTAAGAAAATGAGTGTTTATTTCTTTAATAGTTCATTAGCAAATTGAGGATCATAGATCTTTCTAAATTTATTTGAAAGTTAAAAGCTAAATATATGACTCCAGAAGATATTAGATGTTACTAAAAAATGAAATGAAATAGAAAAAATGAGCTAAAGTTGGAAAAATCAGCATTTATTTGGAATTTTTTATTTTGAAAGGTACTGTTTTTACAATCAGTGGCGAGATAAATAAAGTGGCATATCATCTTTAATTTTGGACAAAATAAGTGAGATAATGTTCTAGGTATTGACAAGGTTAAGAAAAAGTGATGTTTAAGGCACTTAGTTTATTAAAAGTCACTTATACGGAGAGTTTGATGAAATGCAGTGTATGATAATAAAATATCTGAAAGTTACTTATAATTTGAAGCTTGACAAATGAGTTTAACTTGACCTACTTTATATAATTAAATTTTGTACTTCAGATCTAATTAGTGTGAGCTTACAGATATACTTTCAATAAATAAAAATTGATTGAATTTAAAATTTTATGAGGGAAAATTGAATGTAAATAAGACGGATAAAAGTCTAATTGGAAATATTCATTGTTCTCAGATTCATTTGTTTGATGATATCAATTATAAGAACAGAAATTATCAAGAATTAGACTATTATTATTTGATCTTACTTCATTCTAATTAATGAGAAATAGCTACACACTTTTTCAGACGTAATGAACTTGTTGTAATGCACTCCTTTCTTATAGTGTCAAATGCAGTCATTGTGGATTATAAATTTGGAAAAGAAATACATAAAACATCAGCCCATATGAGAAAGTCAAGGAGAGTTGTACCTGGGAAACAGGAAAGTATTTAAATTCAGACAATATATGGGTTTGGTTACTTTGTTTAGACTCCTAAATAAATGAAACTTTTTAATGATGCCCTAAAAGTAATTTTAACAACAGTGAAAATGTCTGAGAATAAATTTAACAGCAAAGGAAATAAGAGCCATCAGTACTGGATAGCTGTCGTTTGAAATTACTCTGATGCTATCTGAATAGTTACAAAGGAGCTTTGTTAGGTTGTTAAGACTATACATTTCTTAAGTTCAATAAGTTTTCACAGTTGTATATGCCTCTGTAACCACTGCCCAGACACTCCAAAAAGTTCCCTCTTCCCCCTTTTCAGTCAATTTCCACTTTGCTGTAGGTCTGACACCTTCTGACTTCTATTATGTATGATTATACCTGTTCTCGGAGAAGGCGATGGCACCCACTCTAGTACTCTTGCCTGGAAAATCCCATGGACAGAGGAGCCTGGTAGGCTGCAGTCCATGGGGTTGCAAAGAGTCGGACAGGACTGAGCGACTTCACTTTCACTTTTGACTTTCATGCACTGGAGAAGGAAATGGCAACCCACTCCAGTATTGTTGCCTGGAGAATCCCAGGGACCGGGGAGCCTGGTGGGCTGCCGTCTATGGGGCCACAC
Source organism: Bos mutus (assembly GCF_027580195.1). Lineage (NCBI taxonomy): Eukaryota > Metazoa > Chordata > Mammalia > Artiodactyla > Bovidae > Bos > Bos mutus. The sequence continues at coordinate 44,973,094 of NC_091626.1, read as the reverse complement.
AGAGTCGGACATGACTTAAGCAACTTAGCAGCAGCAGCAGCAGCAGCAGCAGCAGCATACCTGTTCTAGGACTGCATGCAAATAAATCCTGTAGTATGGATTCCTTTGTGTCTATTATGTGGCTTCTTTCACTGAATATAATGATTTTGTGATTCACCCATGTGGTTGCATACATAAGTAATTTATGCCTTTATTCTGAATATAACCACAATTTGTCTATATTTCTGTTCATGAACATTTGGGCTGTTTCCAGCTTTAGGATGCTATAAATAAAGCTGCTGTGAGCATTCATGTATAAGCCTTTCTGTGAACATATGTTGTCATTTCTCTTGGGGAAGTACCTAGGACTGGAATTTACTGGGCCACAGAGAAGTTACATATTTTTGTTTATAAGAAACTACCAAACAATCTTCAAACCTGTTTGGTTTCTGTTTATTGATTACTTTGTCAGTAGTGTTTTTGTGATTTTTAAAATAATTAGTTTCTAATCAGTTTATGTTAATATATAATTTCTACATGATTGGACTTGGTTTACTGTATATTAAAAGATGGCAAAGATAATTAGAGGCCAAATGTCATGGGATAATTACATCCCCTTAAGGAAGTTCACATCCTAATCCCTAGAATCTGTGAATATGATATTTTATATGGCAAAGAGAAATTCAGGTTGCATGTGGAATTAAGTTTGCTAATCAACTGACCTTCGAATGGAAAAATTACTCTGGATTATCCAGATGGGCTCAGTGTAATTGCAAGAGCCCTTGTAAGTGGAAGAGGAAGCCAGAAGAGGGAGAACCAGAGAACCAGAGAGATGGTGTGAGAAAGACTCACCCCAACCTTGCTGGTTTTGAATGGAGGGGTGAGGATACAAGCCAAGGAAAGAAAGTTAGATTACTAGAAGTCAAGAGGGCTTCTGGATAGAAAAAGCAAGGAAATGAATTATTCTTTAGACCGTCCCTAGAGCTTCCAGTAGGAATACAGGCTTACTCGCAGTTTGATTTTAGGCCAAGACCAGCAGAACTGCAATATAATAAATTTGGATTAAGTCAGTTAATCTATGGTAATGGGAACTGCACCTATGACAAGATAAAATAAATTTAAAACATGATTTTGAAGCTTCAAATTGACATTAAGTGTCTCAAGTTGTAGTTATTTTATACTGTTCTGATACATTTAGCTTGATCCACATGTTTACCATTTTCTTGGCTCTGCATACCATATTATGGTGTATGTCTGGTGGTAGAAAAAATTACAACTTTGCTCTTCTTGCTGAAAATTAGTTTTGTGAATTTAGAATTCTAACTTGACAGTTATTTTCTCTTAGCATATTGAAAATGTCATTCTTTTTTTTTTTCCTAGTTTCCAATGTTGCTGCAGTGATATCAGCTGCCAATTTAATAGTTTTCCTCTAGAGATAACTGATATTTTCACATTGTCTGATTGTAGGATTTTCCCATCTGTGTTGGATGTTCTTTAGTTTCTCTTGTTATGTATCTAAGTGAAGCTTCTTTTTTAGTTTATCATAGATGAAATTTTCTTGTCTTCTTGTATGTAAGTGTTGGTGTTTCTGATCTGTATAGGAAACATTTCAGCCATTACAACTGAATATTGCCTTCTTTCCTTTCTTCCTTCCTTCCTTTCTCTTTCCCTCCCTCCTGCCCTCCCTTCCATCTTTCCTTTTCCCTTCCTTTTTTTCTTTTTCATTATTTTAGACTGAGATTTTAATTATACATGTATTAAAACTCTTCAGTCTACCCTCTGTATATGTTAACTTCCTTTTATTCTTGCTTTCTTCTTTTTCTACCTTATTCAAGTTCTGAAGATTTTCCACATAGCCCAATCTTGAAAGGGCTCTCAGTGTTATAGGAAAATCAATTATGGTAGGACTTTATTTTTCAAGTCTCAAAAAATACTTTTCTCTCAAAGTTCTTGTTGTAATTTTGGGCTTCAGAGGCCTCATTTGGAAGTCTTAAAATGAACACTGATTTCTTTTGTCGTTCATGTTTATAATCAAAACTGTTCCTGAGACAACATGTGCTTTTGACAATAGGGGGAATGTTATACACAAAAGTATAAAATGGGAGGCAAAGGATAAAATTTCAGGATTTTATAGTAGTATTTCTCCTTTCCTAGTTTATTCATTCATCAGATATATGTGTATTGATTATTTCTCATGTTCCAAGTTCTGTGCAGGTAACAGTAGATCCGATTTCCTATTTAATGGACCTTACAACCTTTGGGGGATATAAGAGACTAGATAATAAAGCAATATCTATTGATTTTTTCCCCTATTACAAATGAGAACTCAGGTTAGTGAATGTTCCAGGTGCCCCCTGACCTTCTGTTTGATATGGCATGTGTTTTTGCCCCCTCCTTAATTTTTGCCTTTGCAGTATATTGTTTTCAAAGAATGGGCTTTAGAGTGAGACAGCTTGAGTGTAAATGTCAGTTCTGACAATTAACAACTCTGTAACTTTGGGCAGGCTATGTTGTACCTCCAAGTATCTGATTCCTCATTTATGCAATAAGAAAATGGCACTTTTCTCAAAGAATAGTTAGAAGGATCAAATGAATTAACTTAAAAAGTACCCAATAAATATAAGTATATGCTGCATTTGTCCAAAGAACAAAACCACATCTCTCACATAGGCCAGACTTAAGTCTATATGTTGCTTCTCCTTCTTAAAGAAGTTCTTCTGTGTCTAAAAATGTGCAAGTCAGTTTTAAGAAACTGCTAGACAAACTGTAAGTGCTTCTCAGGTGGTGCAGTGGTAAAGAATACACCTACCAACGCAGGAATCTTTGGAGATGAGCATTTGAGCCCTGGGTAGGAAAGATGCCTTGGAGCAGGAATTGGCAACCCATTCCAGTATTTCTGCCTGAAAAATTCCATGGACAGATGTGCCTGGCAAAGAGTAGCAAGAAGCCAGACATGACTGAGTGACTGAGCATGCACACAGACCAGCTATCAGTGTCAAGGGACAGGCATTTGTTCTAATGGCCGTTTTTGCAGAGAGAGGTTGCTAATTCCTAAAAATTATGTAACTTTTCAAAATTTATTTTACTTACTGCCAGAAACACTCCTTTTTGAAGAAAAGTTATATACTAGCTCCTCTCATATTCCATATTTTGGACCCAAATACTTAATGTGAATTATTTAATAGGTGGTAAAAATTGCATTTAAAATTTGATGACATTCAATAACAATTAATTTTAGTATTGGTGTCATCTCATTTTCCAATCCGTCTTTCTTCCACTCCCTTGAACATCATTTTTGCTTATGTGTGCTATTTTTTATGAGTTTGAAGTCTAGGGAAAAAAAATACTCAACAGATAACTTTTGTTTTCGAGTGTTATGAAATGATATCAATCAACCAAAGGACCATTCTGAAAGTAGCGGTGGTAGTGGTTTAGTTGCTAGGTTGTGTTGGACTCTGCAACCCCATGGACTGTAGCCTGCCAGGCTCCTCTGTCCATGGGATTCTCCAGGCAAAAATACCGGTGTGGGTTGCCATTTCCTTCTCCAGGAGATCTTCCCAACTCAAGAATTGAACCTGGGTTTCCTGTATTGCAGACAGATTCTTTACCAACTGAGCTAGGAGGGAACCTAATACAAGAGAAATAGAGAAATAATAATTGTCAGCTGAAGCCTATGACAAACCCATGATCTATGCTGAGACTGGTGAAGTTGAAATTTCAAAGTTGAAATTTTCAAAGGCATTGAATATAGAGTATCATGTCTGATGTTGTGCACAGTTTTATCTGTGATTTACTAATCACATTATGATTTTCTTGGAGGGAGGACAGTCTTTAACATATCACACTTTCATTGCTTTAAGCCCCTGATATCTTACCATAGTATGGGAACTCCATTTGAACTAAAATATTAGCAAACTTTAATAAAGAATAGAAGACAAACATGGAGGACCAAATCTGAAGGGGCATTCTGTATCTTTATTTTAAGCATGCTTTATATAACCAAAGGAAATACAGAAATATATATTGTCAGCAGAAATTGGCTAAGGGCAGTAAAGGTCAAATGTTGTTTTAATTGTTTTCAATAACAAGGAAGGGAGAAGGATCAGCTGAGAGAATTAAAGGAAGTTTTTGTAATATAATATAGAGAAGAACATAAATGTTGCATGTGCAACCCCGAAAACTGAGTTGTTGCTAAATAATGTGTAGACTTAAAAATTAGAAAAATTACCCTGGACAATTGGAAAGTGAAGTGAAAGTGTTAGTCACTCAGTCATGCTCGACTCTTTGTGATGCCATGGACTGTAGCCCAACAAGATCCTCTGTCCATGGAATTCTCCAGGCAAGAATACTGGAATGGGTTGCCATACCCCCCTCCAGGGTATCTTCCCAACCCAGGGATCAAACGCGGGTCTCCTGCATTGCAGGCAGATTCTTTACCATCTGAGCCACATAGGAAGCCCCTGGACAATCAGAAGCCACCACTGAAAAAATGCATCCTTAAAGGGCTCAGCTACTAGTGCACTGGTGACTGCCATCTGCTGCTGCAGGAAATCTGATTAAATCTGTTTTCTCTTACATATATTCTTGTCACAACTGTGACAGTCGCTGAAATCATTCATTCCATCGTTTGATGGACACTAATGTCTCAGGTTAGATTTCCTTAAAGAAGAGGTTAAGACAGAGACTTGCATGCAGCAAGTTTATTGGGAAACACTCTTAAGATCAACACCTCTGTGGGCATACTGAAAGCAGGAATAATCAGACATAGACGATGAACTGCAATGCGGATGTGACCAAGGCCTCAACAATTCCTAGGAGAGCTGTGAAGCTGGGGTGGCCCTTCAGATTCATCCCAGGTGAAGTCAAGTCAACCATGTATTTGGTGTCCTCTACTGACCCTTAGAGAGGCCTGACCTGGGGTGAAGTTGGCTATCTTAGCTAAGAGTCATGGGCCACCACCACTCCCAGCAACTGGGAAATGAAGCTTCAGCTGAAGGCAAGAGGTGGTGCCCTCCACTGTTTATTACCATTGACCTCAAAAGCCTTCAGTTTCTTACCCTCTAATCTATTATGTTCTAAGAGCTTCCACCTCCTTTTTAATTTCCTTCTCCATGTCCTTGCCTAAAGTGCTTCTGGTCTCCTCTATGAGGTCTCTACATTTCCCTGAGACTTGGCTACATGGACCATTGCCTTTTAAAATATTTAAACCCAGAATGTCACAGTGAGTTACTGACACCTCTCTGCCAGATTTAGGGGTTTCAGTACCTTAAGGAAATGTGATAAATCTATCGGAGAGTTAGTATTGGAACTTGTAGTTCCTGCTTTTTCATTTATAGCTTAGCCTAAGAAAAAATCTTTTTTCTTTTTAGTAATCATTTCTTTTTCCTAGTCCAAAAATTGGAAAGAAAACACAAAATATATATTCACCTTTGCAGCCAGATTGCTTGGGATTCAGAGATAAGGGAGAAAAGCATTGGCTGTGTTAACACAGGAAAATATCTTTTCTGTATGTTCAAATGTTTCCCCTTTCCTCTTCTTTCTTTCTTTCTCTCTCTCTCACTCCCTCTGTCATCCACCTCCAGCCTCTTTTCTCTATTCTCCTACCTCCATTAATTGTGATGTACAGTAACCTTCAGATTTTCTGTTAATAAGGTCAGATAGTCAAGTGTTTAGCTGGGGGAAAACTATTCTTTATTATGCATTTCCATATGCATTAAGTCTTAATTTTATCTTTCCAATACATTTGCGATATAAACGCTTTTGTATCTAATTTTATAGTTAAGGAAACTAAAGCCCAGGGGGATAAAATGGATCTCCCAAAGCACTTGGAATTCAAATATGAATTCTTACCATCTGAAGGCTCATTCTTTTGTGGTCAGAGCCCTGTTTTTTTGGGTTTTTTTTCTTTCCACTATTAATAGAATTTACTTTTTAGAACAGTTTTAGGTTCACAGGATAATTGAGTAGAAAGTTCAGAGAATTCTCATATAAACCCTGCCCATACACATGGATGTGAAAATGAAAGTGTTAGTTGCTCAGTCATGTCTGACTCTTTCCAATCCCGCCAGACTCTTTTGTGGATGGAATTCTCCAAGCAAAAATACTGAAGTGGGTAGCCATTCCCTTCTCCAGGGGATCTTCTACCTAGGGATCGAACCCGGGATCTCCTGCATTGCAAGCAGATTCTTTACTGTCTGAACCACCAGGGAAGCCCGTGCACATGCATAACCTCCCCCATTATCAACATTCCAATCAAAGTGGAACATTTGTTAGAATTAATGGATCTGCACTGACACGTCAGAATTACCCAAAGTCTGCAGTTCATATTACAGTCCACCTTTGGTATTGTATACTCTGTGAGTTTGGACAAATTTATGACACATATTCACCATTATAGTATCATACAGAGTAGTTTCACTGCCCTAAAATCCTCTGTGATCTACCTACTCACCCCTTCTCCTTTCCTAACCAATGGCAACCATTGATCTCTTTATTTTCTCCACATTTTTCCTTTTCCAGAATGTCATATGGTTGGAGTCATACTGTATGTAGCCTTTTCAGTTTTTTTTTTAAACTTAGTAATATAATGGCATTTTAATTCCCTCCATGTCTTTTACTCATTTGATAGTTCATTCTTTTAGTGTTGAGCAATATCCTGTTGTCTGGATGTACCACAATAAATTTAGCCATTCACCTATTGCAGAACATTCTGATTATGTCCAAATTTGGCAATTGTAAATAAAGCTGATATAAATATCTCTGTGCAGGCTTTTCTGTGAGCATGAGTTTTCAACTCCTTTGGATAAGTATTTAAGGGACAAGACTGCTAAATCTTACCATTTTGCATTCCCACCAGCAATAAAAGGAGAGAATTCTGTTGCTGCACAGCATTTATGGTTGTCAGTGTTCTGGATTTTGGCCATTCCTGAAAGCTGGCTTTGTGTTCTAAAATTTAAGTTGGTTATGAAGGTGTATGGGACTTCCATTGTGGCTCAGCAGTAAAGAATCTGCCTGCAATGCAGGAGCTGCAGGAGACACAGGTTTGATGTCTGGGCTGGGAAGATCCCCTGGAGGAGGGCATGGCCACCCACTCCAGTATTCTTGCCTGGACTGAGGAACCCGGCAGACTACAGTCCACAGGGTCGCAAAGAATCAGACACACCTGAAGTGACTTGGCACGCACGCACACATGCACGCACGCATATGAATGTGTACACCAGATAGCCAATTAAGAGATTTTTTTCAGGTGGTCCTATTTGCTTACATTGTTAGCTTTCTAGTTTGATGGCAGAAACCTACATGCCCACCATCTACCTTGCATAATTGCTTTGGAGGCTTTTCTTTGAGAGGACTCAGTGAGTAAATGATGCATATTTTAACTCCTAAATTAACTCCTAAACACTTCCTTTGCATCAGTTTAGGGGTTTGGAGAAGAATTTGTCAAGAAAGATTAGATGCATGAGAAGCTTATGGGAAGTAACTATAAAGGATAAAGAAGGAAGGATCATGAGAAGGCTGGAGATCTTTAAAATTATGATCAGGTTTGACATCTGCGAAAGGAGAGAGGAAAAAAAACAGGATGAATTCAGAAGAACTTCAGACTGCAGTGTTTTCCTGAGGAAGCCTCAGCCAGGTTGGTGGGGATCACTACATCAAGGATTGTCTGTTAGAGGAGTCTTGCACTGGGCAGAAATGACCCACCCCTGGTTCCTCTGCTGTGCTCAATTTCTGACAGGGAGTAGCCCAGTGAAAGCATGTCCTAATAACACCAGTGTGGAGCCAAAGATGGGACAGAGAGGCTGCCTGCCAATATGCCCTGTAGCAGGTACTTGCAGGGAGATCTGGGTGGTGCATCCAGGTCTGCCATGTTCTTCATTCTCCTTCCCTCTCCACAGGATTTCTTGCCTTTCCATTCTTAAAAATCTTAATTGCCTATCCCTATGCAGTCGTCTATATTCATATATAATGCACTCCTAGAACAAACACAAAAGTATTTTTTTAAGTTTATTTGTAACTTTTTTTTTTTTGATTCTACACCCAAGCAATGTAGACACTTGTCTAACTTGTCTACAAAAGAGAAATAGAGTTAAAGATGGAGCAAGTAAACTTGTTGCAGGGGTAAGAGGTGGGGAGGGATGAACTGGAAGACTGGGATTGACAAGTGCACACTGCTGTATATAGAATAGATAGCTGACAAGGACCTACTGTATAGCACAGGGAACTCTGTTCGGTGTTCTGTGATGGCCTGTGTGGAAGGGGAGTCTGAAGCAGAGTGGACGTGTATGTGGAAGATTCACTGTGCTGTACACCTGGAGCTGACATAACACTGTCGGCTCTATTCCAATAAAAATCATAACAAAATTAGCTTGATATAAAGATACAAAATTAAAATAAGGAGAATTACTATAATCCTTTTGCTTTAGTACAAAATACCCAATGCTGTACACCCAGCCTTCTGTACATGTCCTTTAATTTTGTCTGTTTCCTTCACAATCAATCATATTCTGATACCTTATGTTGATTTAGTCTGAATGAGGCTAAAGATTCACCATCTCAGTACAGCTCTAATGATTTTCATCTTTGCTTCAATTTTATTGTTTTTTCTTGTCTTTATTGTGTATACTTTAATTCTTCAATTTTTTATTAATTCTCATAAAATTGTATGGGTGAAAAGCAATAAAATATTCAGATAATTGCAAAAACTTTGCTCTACCAAGAAAAGTAATATTCATATCCAAGTTTAACTGCTCTCTGGAAGTGCCATGATAAGATTCTTAAAATGCATGTTCAATGATTGATGAACAGAAAGTCCACATTTAGAACATGAAATGGCATTTAGGAACATTTTTTAACATCATTTATAACTGTTTGTCTTAGATCTGGCTCTCTTAGAAGCAAAGCCTGAGACATGATTCTTAGGTAAATGATTTATTTAGAGAGTGCTCTTAGGAGGAGACTCAAAGGAAGCAAGGGAATTAGGATAGGGCAGGGAGAAGCTAAGTAAAGACATGATATCAGATGACTTCTAGCCCCAGCCTGATGCCACATGAAGGCTTTTGGCAACAAGATGTTGGAGTTTTTGTTACCACCACCTCCTACCAACTCACATACTCATGTTACTCCATCAGCCATCAGTCCCAGGCTGCCTCTGGTGAAGCAGAGCGTATCACCCAAGGACAGTCTCTGGATAAAGTTGCAGTTGTGGTTGGTTAGCAGCAAAACCTGTACTAGCAAAGAAATGAATGGGGTGGGGTGAAGTGTTGTACTGAGTGTGTCTGCTCAATAGAATTCCTCTTAGCAGAGTCAGTCCTAGAAAGCTTTTCTATATGAAAGTAAACAGTTATTGTTAGACTGTGAAAGCAGAGAAATAGTTCCAAACCAAATATCTCTGTTCTTTATTTTTTCATGTATCTCCTAATTAACTCCTAGGCACTGAATTCCTTGTGTCTCTAATATGAAAGGCTTTTGGTTAACTCTTTTGGCCTACTATCCAGAATTTCTGTGTGTTTTCTGTCATTCACTTTACATCATACACATGCACTCACACACTCTGTCTCTCTGTCTCTCTCTCTCATACACACACACACACACACACACACACCCCTACCTGGAGCAGTTAGACAATATTGCATGCACACTCATTTCATTCATGAAATTGTTTGATCACCAAACAGTTGTTTTACTCTTTACAGAGTAAAGAAAACCCTCATGTTATTAAATTGAGATTAAGTATGCTTCAGTATTACTATTAGGTTTCCTGAAAGAATCATGTAAATTTACAACATTCATATGTGTGTTTTCCTCAATTACCAAAGTGAAACATCCTTTAAGCAGGTGCTTACTCAGCACGATGATCAAAAACAGAGAAAGAAAATGCATCAAGAGCCCAAAAGACTGTTGTGCTCTGATTTTCAATTTCACATGAGGAGAACAAAAATGGTAGAATGTTAAAAGGAATGTTTTAGTTAACATGGTGTCACTGAATTACCAAATGTATCTTTCTTTTTCTTTCCTTTTAACTTTTGAAATTTAAAAGGGCTATAAGGAAACCTTATTAAATGATTTTAGCTAGGAAACTTCAATTTCAATTACCCCAAATGGTATATTCATACACTGCTCTCCTCATGAGTTCTTTATGTGGGAAAAAGAGACTAGTTTTAGGACCTTGTCAGTGATAAAGTAAATTGATCTATTACCTACCCCCTGAGGAAATTCCTACAGGGCTATCTTGCTCTAGACTGCCTAAGTGTCTCATTTGTACCTAAAAACAAGAAGTGTCATTTTTTTCCCTATTCAAGATGTCACAAGCCCAATTTTCTTTTGCTAAGGATCACAGTTATTAGTCTCTGAAGGTGCTAGCACTTGAGGCCAAGTCTGAGGTGATTAAAATGCCTCGGCACTTTGAGGACTGGTGCCCTTCCATTACTTCTCATCTCCAGCTGCTTTCCTGTCTGACTCTCCTTCTGTCTTTCATTATGATCCATCATTATCCATTTTAAGGTCTGTGTAAGTCATGTGAATTAAGGGAAATTGAGAACCTTGAGAAAATACATCTTGACAGACATGTACTATGGATAAAGAGATGGAAACACTGACCCAATCCCATTATCTCTCCCATTTTATAAATACACTTATTTTGCCTTTCAAATTCCTCCTTTTCTCACTAATGCTGTCTCTCTCTCTCCATCCCTCCTTTCCCCTCTCAGTCACACACACACACACACACACACACACACACACATGCACACACACACTCACACATATACCATCCATTGGCCTAAAGGAGATAGAAAGGCCTCATACCAGCTGAGGTTTTGGTTCTAATATCCTTACAAACAGCACTGCAAAGGTAGTGCAGTGTTATGTAATTAGCTGAATTTGTGGATTTGTCTAATATAGTTTCCTGGCCAAGCTCAATAAACACCACCTGTACTGCACTCAAGAGAACCAAAGAGCTTTATTCTATAGTTTCCTCTCAGAGGCAATGGTCTCAGTGCATTCCAGCACTTCTAAGAAACCCCAGATCAGAAATATATAGAAGTGGGATTATCTACATTTTCATTATTTCCTTCCTTCTGAATTCAGTGGTGTTATGAGTATTATAGGGTTTTGAAGTTGTTTTTTTTTTTTCCTCTTTGTGGTGAATTTTAGTTCTTTAAGATCACCTCTTTGGGGTAGTCTTGTTGTTGTTGTCTAGTTACTATGTTGTGTTTCACTCTTAAGACCCCATGGACTGTAGCCTGCCAGACTCCTCTGTCCATGGGGCTCCCAGGCAAGAATAGTGGGGTGGGTGCCATTTCCTTCTCCAGGGGATCTTCCTGAACCAGGGATTAATCCTGTGTCTCCTTCATTGACAGGCAGGTTCTTTTACTACTGAGCCACCAGTGAAGCCCTGGAGTAGTCTATACCACAGGTAATCAGTCGTGAGCTTTAATGGAAATGAGAACATGAATTTATTGGGCTCAATTCTGCAATATATGATGAGATGGCAGTGAGTAACCTACAACCAGAGACTGAAGAGCTTGGCATATTAAACAAATACCCTAAGCAATACATCCTTGTGGAGTTGTGGTCATATATGCTAGAGACCAGCAGGCTATGTGCACAGAATGGGACTGCTACTCAATCAGGATGTCTCAGGGAATATGGTTGGGCAAATCCTGTGTTATGATTACTACCAGCACATGCAGTCCTGTAAAGGGGGACACTGAGACCAGCTCCTGAGAGGAAGTGCCTTCTTGAAGCTGCTCTTTTTCTGTTCCTTTATTTACCACTTTTGTTAAGTATGTAGACATATATTTATGCCCTCTTGGAGCCACATAAGGAGGCTTAAATGAGACTTACATCTGCCTTAAGGCAAAGCATACAGAATCTCCTAGATGAAATGTTCTTTTTAAATGGCTTAAAGGGAAATAGTCTTAATACAAAACCAATGGTTACAGAAACAGAAAGAAAAAACAGCTTTGGTAAGTATAGCATGGCATTGAAATATGTATAATATCATATATGAAACAAGTCACCAGTCCAGGTTCTATGCACGATACTGGATGCTTGGGGCTGGTGCACTGGGACGACCCAGAGGGATGGTATGGGGAGGGAGGAGGGAGGAGGGTTCAGGATGGGGAACACATGTATACCTGTGGCAGATTCATTTTGATATATGGCCAAACCAATACAATCTTGTAAAGTTAAATAAAATAAAATTAAAAAAAAAAAGATTACTAGTGAAAGCTTGTAAAAGAGAGACAAATAAATAATTTAGCTCAAATAAGTATTCAGTTCCACTGAAACACTAAATGCATATATAAAAATAAATTTTAAAAAGTATTGCATCTATTCTACGTTGACTTTATCCCTCATTTTCCACAAAAGAAAAAGCAAACGCCACTTTTAAATGGCTGCTGGCATAAGCCACACTTGGGTAACTGTGATAGAGAGAGAGATTTAGTACATACGGACTCCAAAGTAAAATTTTCAGATAAGAAATCCTGATTCCTGTTTCCCAGGTGTTGCTGGGCTGTCAACAGCAAAAACAAACAAACAACAAAAAAAAACAAAAAAACAGCAATAATTCTTGGTCTACAAACTGTTAATCCATTGTTTATATCTCAACTGTACATGATTTTATAATTAGCACCCAAGTTAACTGAAATAGAAGTGGGCAGGTAACTGGGAGGGCACAGTCAAGTTTTGGAAACAGAAATAGTGGTTGCAAATGTCTGAAGATGGTATTTCTGTTTATGCTACCTGGGAGGTAGAGACTTGAAAGAGAAACTGGAACTTAACATTTTCTTTTATTCCAGTAATCCCTGAACTCTGGAATTGTCTCCACTTCATAAACGAAACATAAATTAACATCTGCTGCTGCACTTTTCCATTACTTATCACTTGTAGTGATTCAGAAATCAAATATTTAAATATGAAAATCACATGGTTTTCTAATGCATTTACCTCATGTACAGGATTGAAATAATCAGAAATAATCAGTGCTAATCCATTTCTTCTGTCTAGCATTCTGACTCAGCTGTCCCATTTTTTTTTTCTTCCTCTGAATCAAAATCACATGCACACCACACACATGTAAAAATCCATTTTTACCTTGAATAACATAAGCAGTAATCATCACCCACCATTATTACAGAAGATTAGCAGTAACATTAAGGGACATAATCTGCACTATACTTTTATTCATCAAGCAGCATTTATGTGAAGAAAATTTAGATGGATAATTCCCCAACCTGGAAATTATAAAGAATGAGCTAATGAAAAAGAGCTGCAAAACAGGTAGCAGTGTGTTTCATGGTAATCATCAAACACCTAATCCTGTGTGGGGGGACTTTGAGACTGATCCCTGAAAGGAACTGCCCATTGGAAGCACCACTGTTTACTGCTTCTTAATTCACCAATATTGGTCTGATATCCATCTGAGTCCATTCCTGAAGCCACAGGTGGGGACTGTACTTGCCTTACCAGAAGCATGTAGAAAGTCCTAGATGAATTAAAGGGATGCCTAAATTATAAGGCCCTCCTCATTGTGGCTGCTGCTGTTCAGTCACTGTCATGTCCAACTCTTCGCAACCCTGTGGCCTATAGCCCACCAGACTTCTCTGTCCAGGGATTCCCCAGCCAAGAATACTGGGATGGGTTGCCATTTCCTTCTCTAGGAGATCTTCCTGACCCAAGGGTCGAACCTGTGTCTCCTGCTTGGCAGGCAGATTAGCAATGAGCCATCTGGGAAGCCCCCTCCTCATTGCTAGGAGATGGATTTGGATTTCTTGTTTTGTTCCAGTTAATTTTTTCATGAGCAGCTTACTGACTCTAATCAATTTATCTTTTGAATCACTGATTTCTGATACTTAATCTCTATGCAGAGCATCCTACAGCATGGTAGTGAAAAAGAATAAAAAAAAATAGGAGAGATAGTGTGGCAGTATCAATAGGAGCTATCGGCTGAATGTGGGAAGTCATGGAGAAGAGGAGTCAAAAGTTTTTAAAGCTTTGAAACTGGCAAAGTAGAATAGTAATTACTTTCACAAGTAAAAAATGAAAAGAAGTGAGATGAAGGGGAAAGCTTTGAAATTTTGTTGGATACTTTTCAGCTAGTCACTGAAAGTAAGCAAATGGCTGCGTATGGAGACTGCAGCTCAGAGAAGTTGACTATGCAGGCTGGAACCTAAGGTCAGGGCGTCATCAGCACAGGTGTTATGGTTAAAGTTATGGGAAAGAATATTTCTAAGGGAGGAATTATGAAGAGATAAAAGTTAATGACTGAGTAAATAACCTAAGGAATGCCTACATTCGGATATGAGGAAAAGGGAAGCAAATGACATAGAAGGAATACTCAAAGGTAGAGAGATTAAATTACACACTCATGATTGATGAATTGATTCATTCATTCATCCATTCATTTAACAGAATATTTTAAGTTCATTCAACGTCAGTCACTGGTATGAATGCTAGGTGGGAAAAAGTGAGACAAATTAGACATACCACTACTCTCATGAAACATACAGTTTAGTAGGGGAGACAGGCATTAATCAAATAATCTGTCAAACCTATATGAAATTAGAACTGTGATAAATTCTCTGAAAAGAGGGAATGGCATCCTCTCCTAGTATTCAATGAGAGCAATAGACTCAGTCAGGGAAGTCAGGGAACTCTCTCCTGGAAAACTGATGACTAAAAAAGGAAACTAAAATATGGGTTAACAAGACTAGGATGAGGGCAAAATTGTGCAGAGGGACTCTACTTAGTCCATGGCCAGTGGGGAGATTGGAATTGTAAATGAGCGTAAAGAAAGTTGATGTATTTGGAGCTCATGAAGCAAAAGATAACCTGCTGGGTGTAAGAGTAAAACAGTGAGGAAGAGACTGATCGTATTTGCTCTGGCCAGCCATGTTAGGGATGTTTTTCTTTATCCTAAGAGCAAAGGCAAACATTGATGGGTTTTATGAAAGTGGTACGGCGAAGGCAATGGCACCCCACTCTAGTACTCTTGCCTGGAAAATCCCATGGATGGAGGAGCCTGGTAGGCTGCAATCCATGGGGTCGCTAAGAGTCCGACACGACTGAGTGACTTCACTTTCACTTTTCACTTTCATGCATTGGAGAAGGAAATGGCAACCCACTCCAGTGTTCTTGCCTGGAGAATCCCAGGGATGGGGGAGCCTGGTGGGCTGCCGTCTATGGGGTCGCACAGAGTCAGAAGCAACTGAAGTGACTTACATAGCATAGCATAGCATGAAAGTGGTATAATCAGATTTGTATTCTGAAAAGAGGACACTATCCAAAGTGTAATAAAATTATGAGATTGGGGAAAGACTGAGTACAAGAAGACTAATTAGGAGTCATTTTTGTCTCAGGAGTTTATAAAAACTACAATTACATGCATAGCAATGCATATGAGTAGAGGGAAGTTGCTGCAAAGATTTTGTAGGAGGTAAAATCCACATATTTGGCCATGACGGATATATAGACCCACTTGGGTGCCATGCCACTGGTAAGGAGCAGCAGGCATTTTGGGAAGTAGAGATTTGGCACCACTAGCCAACTGACTGATCCAATATTATAGAAATAAATAATGATTGGATTAATTGTTAAATTATTAAATTGATTTTAAATTAATTATAGAAATTAAAACAATTGGATTTAACAATTAAAACGTTACTAACAACTTTGATATTTTTTGTGGATTGATGGTAATGGAAGTCAGGGTTTAAAGAAAAGTTAAAGATAATGCATATAGAATCTTCTTAACATATTCATTTATTCAACAAAATTATATTAAATTCTTATTATAATACCATGCTAGGCACAATAGGTGCATGTGCTCAGTTGCTCATTTGTGTCTGACTCTTTGGAGCCCCATGGACTGTAACCTGCCAAGCTCCTCTGCCCATGAAATTTTCCACCCATGAATACTGGAGTGGGTTTCCATTTCCTACTCCAAGGGATCCTCCCAACCCAGGGACTGAACCCACATCTCTTGGGTCTCCTTCACTGGCAGGTGGAATCTTTACCACTGAGCCACCTGGAAAGCCCAATAGGTACGTGAATATCACACAATTGCTGCCTTGTAGTTTATTAACCTAAAAGACTGGTCCATGTTTATTGAACTCTTACTGTATGACAGCAAGATTATTTCATCTATAACAACTCAATGAAGTTAATATTTTTACTTTGCAAATTTTTATAGGAGTTGAAGTACAAAAGAGGTTAACTTTTCCAAGCTCACTCAGGTAGTCAGTCCAAGACTGAGTATGAATCTCAATCAGTCTAGCACCTGAATCCATCATATTAAATGGCTTGATTTGCTGAAACCCAGAAAAGGAGACAGGCTTCCCCAGCAGTGGCTCTAACAGAATCATGGATAGAGAGTTATAGGGGGGCAAGGAGACAGGGCCCCATTATGGCCTGTGAGGCAATTGGAGCTGTCAGAAGACATTTAGACTAAGCAGATAGAAGCTGGAAGAGGTAGCAGAGTGGAAAGGTTTATGGTTTTATTTTTTGTGACAGAGGGGATTTACATCTCGGCAAGGCTAAGTGGTACAGAGTACAAGCTTTAGATTGAAACAGATCTGACTTTAAATACTAACAGTGTAGCATATTATCAGTGTAATCTCATCAAGTTACTTAAATTCCTGGATTCTTGGATCTTTGATCTGCAAAATGAATTAGAAATGGTGAACAGCACATGTGAAGATTTGTAATTTTGAGGGATGTTGAAATAAGAAAACATACATAAGTTGCTTGGGTCAAACTATGTACTCAATAAATCTTAGTTCTCTCTCTGCATTTCTTGTCATTTCTGGCTTCCCTCTCAGCCCATGAAACATGTGTTTAAGGGAAAGAGAAGGAATATGAGATTATATAAACAAAAGAGGTTAGTCAATGGAGAAAAGTCAGAATGGGATGGGATCTAGGGAGACAAAGGGATTAGCTTTGGTTGAGGGGAAGGGTAGCTTTTCCTCTAACATCAGAGCAGTCACTGATGGTACAGAGAAGTAGACTTGAGAAGTAGACTCCTGGTATGCATGCTATTCCTGTGTCTATCCCTCCCATGCCCCAGCCTGAGAAACATATACCTTGTACTAGTAAGCTGTACTTGTTCATTTGGCTTTCTGACTATATGCTCAGTTGCTCAGTCATGTCCAACTCTTTGTGGCCCCAAGGTCTGTAACCCACCAGGCTCCTCTGCCCGTGGAATTTTCCAGGCAAGCATACTGGAGTGGATTGCCATTTCCTACTCCAGGGATCTTCCTGACCCAGGGATCAAACCAGCATCTCTTGGTCTCCTGCATTGGCAGGAGGATTCTTTACCACTATTGCCATCTGGGAAGTCCCCTATAGACTTGACTAATTCTTTAGAGGAGAATTCTTTCATACCAGAAGGACCCTAACTTACTGAGGAATCAAACTATTAAAGAAATATAATAATATTTTAGATCAATACTTATAGCCTGTGAATTTGTGAATATAAAGGAAATTAAAGGGTTACAGCTATGTAAATTATCTAAATTATTAGACAGAGCTTGGCTTTGTTTAGTTACCTCTATTTTTTACTTTGCTGAAAAATTCTGGCTTTAGATGAAACCAAGCAGGATAGCTGTATGAAGCTAACGTCAGAAAAAAAAAAAAAAAAAATGGGGCACAGAAAGGAGGGAAATTCTGAGCTATATGCCCAGTGATCATCACTGTCCTCTGGTCAGTGTGACCCTTTTACTCCTGGTTCAGCACATAGAATACAAGGGCAGGGTTTCTCTTGAGTCTAGAAAAGAACCATGGCCCTCATAGGATTTAGGCCCTCGTTGCCTCTGTGAGCTCCCAAATGTGTATGAGATGTGACCAGCCTTGTTACCAAAGATGTTTTTAGCAAAGGTGACAGAAAACTATGGGGATCTTTTAATTTTAACAAAGGGTTTTTTCCTTTTAAATTTTAACAGTGTTTTAAAAAATTAATATCCTTGGTTGATTTTTAAAAACTCTTTTATTTTTCCTCTTTAAACTAAAATTATACTCAATTTAAATAATTTTTAAAAAATTTATTCCCAAAATCTTCACATTGGAGTAAAAGACAGGTCCATATGCTATTGTTCTAAACTACCTTGCAGCAGTTGAACCCATCAGTCTTGTTCTCACACCACAGGGAGTAACACAAGGTCTCAGGCCTGATTGAAAATTCCAGCACAGGGACTGCCAAAGGCTCTACTATAAAGTAGATGCTTTGCCTTCCGTATTTCCAGAAGCCCTTTTCATGCTCTTCCTTTTACCACTCCTCTCTTCTTGGCTTCACCCTGAACAGAAACCAAAGTTCAGACTCTTGCTATCACCAAATCCTTCAAGCAGCTCCTGCCATGAGAATAAAATTTGCCCTCAACAAAGCTGTGTTTTTGAGAATTTGGGGAAAAACAAAATCCTATTTCAACATTGGATATCAGTATTAGACTCCAAAATATATTCCAAATCCACGAAAGAGATAAAAATGAAACTATTGCTTTAAAGGGGAAAATAAAATTGTTATCTGACCTCTGAAAGAGAAGGATTTCTCACTTTTGAAGCAAAAAGAACAATAATGTAAGGAAAGACTGACCAAAGTATATTTAAAATATACTTGAGATGCAAAACTTCACTAAAGTGTAAAATAATGAAACAAGTTAAATTATTTGCATCAAGTATAGCAGTCAAAATTGTACTGGGCTTTGTGTGCAAGTGGTATTCAAATCTAGAAAAACAAAGAAAAATATTCACCATGTAGGCAATAATCCAAGAATGTGGACAAAGCAGTCACACTAGAGAAAATACAAATAGAAAACAAATATATAAGGAAAGTATTTCCATCCTTCTGCATAGTAGGAAAATAGAAATAATGTTGACAGTGTTTTCCTATGACTTTTGTACACAACAGAGAGCTCTGTTAACTGATATAAACTATTTGGGAAATAATGCGACATAGAGATAATCCTGTCCTTTGAACCAGTAATCTCTTTTCTGGGAATTTTTCCTAAAGAATTAACCCAGCAGGTGCTAAATCCAAATGAATAAAAAAACAAATATTTTTTGTGGTATTTTATAAAATGAAGCAAAAACAAATAGCTAAATACTAACAACAAAATACTAAAGACCACCAAAATATTCAACAATAACACAATAATTTATTAATTATGGAACATCATCAGATGATTTAGTAAGCCACTAAAATGATAATTACAAAGGCTATGTAACTAACAGAAACAAATTCTAATAGATTCACAATGTTTCATCACTATATACTGTTATTGCTTTCTGAGGATGTGAAATTTATTCTGGGGATGGCAGATTGTAGCTGAATACCTGGATGGTGTTGTAGAGTAGTGGGGAAGGGAGGGATGAAAGGACCTGGATGTTCTATACAATTGAGGAAAGAGAAACAGACGTTTGCAGGGAAACTCAGAAGTTGCAGAAAGTTGCCAGAGGAGAGCTGCGTGGGAGTGGGGCCAACACACAGAAATGTCCTAAAGGAGATGGCATTGCCAAGAAGGGATTTCAGAGAATAAAATATGCAATTTGTGTTTTAGATTTTTTTTTTTTTATTGTTGCATTGTTAACCCTTCTCTCTCTCCCTGTCAAAAGTCTGCATTGTTTCCTAATGATTTGTGTGGATAAATTCTTCAGGAACTCCATAATTGAAAATAAGAGGTCTAAAAGCTGTTTCAGACTTTAATATTGTTGTAGTCTTGGTCAGCTTTCTAAGGCTCTTTGTGCTTTACCTTCCTCATCTATAAAATGCAGATAGTAGCCTGTCTTCTTTCAAAGACAATTAAGCAGCTTAATATGGATAAAGCACTTAGAACAGCACAAATAGTAAGCCCTCCATACAAATTTGTTATCATCAATCGTCATCATCATCACCATCACAGTTCAGAACAGAGATGGGTTAGGAAAATTCAGGATCCAGGTGACAAAAGTTGTAATTAGAACTGTGGGCCTATAGAAAACATTTCATAGATGTTGGATGTGTTTAGACTTCACTTAGAGATGTTTGATAGGTAACTATTTAAAGCAAAGGGAACAATAAGATTACCAAGTTGAACCAAGATCAAAGGAGAAAAAATCTCAAAAGTTGAGCAAACATTTAAATATGAGAGGGAATAAGTAAGGAAAAAATATTATTTAATCATAAAAGATCATGGATTCAGCTATATATATTTATCAGATATCTATATAAAATATAGATATAGACATATTATATATATATATTATTTTTCATTATAGGTTATATTACAAAGTGTTGACTACTGTTCCCTCTGTTACATTGGTTGGTTACACAGTAAATCCTTGTTGCTTGAATATTTTATGTATCAGTTCAGCTCAGTTCAGTCACTAAGTCGTGTCCAACTCCTTGCGACGCCATGAATCGCAGCACGCCAGGCCTCCCTGTCCAACACCAACTCCTGGAGTTCACCCAGACTCACATCCATCGAGTCAGTGATGCCATCCAGCCATCTCATCCTCTGTGGTCCCCTTCTCCTCCTGCCCCCAATCCCTCCCAGCATCAGAGTCTTTTCCAATGAGTCAACTCTTCGCATGAGGTGGCCAAAGTACTGGAGTTTCAGCTTTAGCATCATTCCTTCCAAAGAAATCCCAGGGCTGATCTCCTTCAGAATGGACTGGTTGGATCTGCTTGCAGTCCAAGGGACTCTCAAGAGCCTTCTCCAACACCACAGTTCAAAAGCATCAATTCTTCAGCATTCAGCCTTCTTCACAGTCCAGCTCTCACATAGTAGTTTTTAATCTGTTAATCCCATAGTCCTAATTTATCCTTCTTCCCCTCCCTTTCCCCTTTGGTATACTTAAATTTGTGTTCTATGTCTGTGAGTCTGTTTCTGTTTTGTATATAGATTCATTTGTATTATTTTTTAGAGTTCACATGTCAGTGACATCATATAATATTTGTTTTTCTCTGTAGGAGTTACATCATTTATTATAAAATTCGCTTGGTCCATCTATGTTGCTGCAAATGAGCAATATTTAATTCTTTTCCATGGCTGACTAATATTCCACATATATATATATACACACCTCATCTTCTTAAACCAGTCATATGTTGATGGATATTTGGGTTAATCCACATCTTGGTTATTGTAAATAGTGCTGCTGTGAACATTGGGGTGCATGTATCTTTTCAAATTAGAGTTTCTCTTCTTCTGGATATATATCTAGGAGTGGGATTGCTGGATAATAGGGTAACTCTATTTTTACTTTTTAAAGGAACTCCATACTGTTTTCCACAGTGGCTTCGTCAATTTACATTCCCATCAACAAACAGTATAATAGGATTCCCTTTTCTTGACACCCTCTCTAGCATTCGTTATTTGTAGAAATTTTGATGATAGCCATTTAGACCTCATAGTATGAGGTAATACTTCATAGATCTTGAAAGTTGCTTTCCTTTCCTTTTTTTTTAGTATGTCTTTCTGCCCACACTTGATTGGGTGATTTCCATTATTCTATCTTCTAAATCACTTATTAATTCTTCTGCATTATTTAGTCTGCTGTTCATTGCTTTTTAGATGGATTTTTACCTTGGCAACTGAGTTGTCTAATTTTGATTGGTTCCTATTTATAGTTTTTAGTTCCTTGTTAAAGTGATCTGTATTTCTGTTGATAATCTTTCTTAATTCCTTTAGCATTTTTATTACCTCTGTTCTGAATTCAGTGTCTGGTAGACTGAAGAGGCCTGTTTCATTGTTTATTCTTTTAGGGGACTTCTCTTGTTCTTTTGATTGGGAGTAGTTCCTCTGCTTTTTCATTTTACTTAAATTTCTCTGTCTCTATTAATTTAGGAGAAACAGTTATCTACTGTGGTCTTGAAGTGCTGTTTTTATGTGGGATCATCCCTGTATACTATTTGACTCCCATATTTTTGGTGCCAGGGCTGGCTTGGGTATGGAGGCCTGCCATGTCTTTCTTTAAGATGTGCTGACCACTGTCTCTTTGATAAGCATGTGATTGATGTTGTGGTGACCAGAGCCTTCCCTGGATGTTTAGAGGAATCCTCATTTCTTCATGGCTGTCATCTTGCCAGGGTGAAACCCCACTCTTTAAGGTTGGGTTCGAAAAGGGTCCATTGCCCTAAAGTGTGTGCTCTGTCCTGAAGGAGGTGATGCTGAAGCAAGTGAGGCCCATCTGGTCACAGTGAACACATGTACTGGCCAGACAGGTGCTGTGGTTCTGCCTCAAAGTTGCCAAAAGTCCCATTTCTTTCTGTACTGTGTTTGTTCCAGACCTAGTGCTAGGCTGTTGTTGGGTGTCAGGAATTGAGGGGGTTGTCTGCCATCTGAGAGCTATCCTGTCTCTATGGTAGGGCCCTCCAAGGGCTGCCTACCCCAGATCTCACTCCGTGCTGCACTGTGAGATGGAACTGGAGTACTCCTCTTGGGAAGGAAACCACTGCACACTGCTGCCCGGGGGCTGTCTGTTGGAGATGTGCAGTTCTATTGTTGTAGCCCTGTGTTCCGGGAAAAAAACTCACTCAGAAGGACAATGCAGATGGTGGAGTGCAGTTTATTTCACCAGTGGGCCCAAGTCTCCTCTTAGCCAAGGACCCCGACCAGTTTTTGTGAAAACCTTACATAACCCTAAGTGTATGTTCTCAAACCCACCTCCCCAAATTCCCTGAAACTAGTCTGAACAAAGGAAAAGAAAGATACAATCAAAGTTAACCCATCATTAGTATGCCTTAAACCCATGATTCGTATGCCTTAAGCCTAGGTAGTTAATAGTGGACAATTATCAATAGGCCAGTGGTCATACCCCAATAAGCATAACAGAATTTACGATTCTATTCAGTTACACAGATAATTAGGGTGTTCTTTTAGGCGATGGATAGTCTAGGTATGAGCCCTGGGGTTCTACCATCCAGGGGTCTGGTTTTCCAGTTGGTGTGTCGTTTCCATAGATACTGGGCATATAGCTCAAAGTCCATAGTCCGGCCGAAGATGGAGTCCTACTTTCAAGATGGAGCCCATTCTGTCTGTTTCCTCCTTCACTATGACGCTGCCTCAGTTTGCTTGCCAACAAACTCAGTTTGCTTGCCAACAAAGTCTACTGCTCCCTGACCTACCCCTGCTGTGGGAGTGCTGACAGTGGACTCTGGTATCCGCCCTGCCCCTGCATGCTCTGAGCACCCTTAAACAACCCACTGCTGATAAAGCCATGCCCAGCTGTGAGCATGTGGACAGTGGGGCTCCTATGGCGGCCCCCTACACGCCGCCCTGTGCACACTCACAATGGGCTCTCAGGTTAGGCCCTCACTCCATTATAAGCCCTTGGGGGTTTTGCACACAGCTAGACAGATCCTCTCCCAGGGTCCATCCCCTGAAGCCCAAGTGAGGCACCTCAATGCCTCACATACTGGCAGCCCTGCTCAGGGCATGTTTTGGGCTGGGGAGTGCTTCAAGGTGACAGCTGTCGGTGCTGGTCTTTTCTTGCCCTGGTTTCTAGCAAGCCAGCATGTTCTCATTCCTCAGGAGCAGAGTCCAGGCTCCTCTATTTCCTCTGTCTGTCCTAGTAGACCTCCCAGAAGGCAAAGGGATTTCCTAGGACAAGGAGCCACCCATCCCGACCTTTCCTCTTCCACAGCTCCCTCCCAGAGGTGCTAGTCCTGTCCTGATGCCCTCATCTGTCCTACCTGGTTACATGGGACCTTTCTTGTAGTTTTGGTTGTATAAAAGATCTTTCTGCTAGTTTTCAGTTGGTGTTCTGTGAGAATTGTTCCATATGTAGATGTATTTTTGATGTTTTTGTGGGCAGAGTTGAGATCTATATCCTTCTATTCCTCCATCGTGATCTCTTTCCTAAAACTTTACATTTTAACTTAATCTAATTGTGGAAGGGCAAGTTACCAGAAATCTGATCATTCAGAAGGCTGATTGGTAATGCTAGGATGTCAACCTGAAATTTTCATGGAATTGTGAGAAAATATCTACAGCTTTTTTATTAAAGAGAAAAATAAAAAGTTATTTTAGCTTGAATTTTAGTATCTTTCAAATTTGAAACATTAGAGGGCTTAATGTAATGGAGAAAAAAAGGAGAAATTATTATAAGATGACATGAATATATGATTATGATATAAATTTCAATTTGTCTCATTTACTATTGCTTTTTCAAATTCTGCATTATATATATAATTATTATTTTTAGATGTCTAAATATATATATTTAGTTTTTAATAAAAATATAACTATACAGAAGAAATTATTAATCTAATTTTTGAATTTAATTTCAATATAGAGTTTATGCCATAATCCAGGTAGCACCATCTGCTGGTTAGGAGCTTAAGTGGACAGCAGGGACAAATACCTTTTAGATATTTGTTTCAAATTCAATTATGCAAGTGAAGTATTCTTAGGCATAATTTTAATTAGTTAATGAACAACAGAAATATGTTCATATCTGGAAATAAGGCTGAAAAGGTTGAAGATGGGCTGGATTCAAATGTGTTTAGAGGTGGCTAGATTACAGGTCCTGGGTCCTAGTCCAGATCAATAATTCACATCCACATAGATATACCATAACTCCAATTGCCTGGCCCATGGACTCCAGTGGCCATCGCTTTTCCACTAATGACCACATATATCCCTGATGACGATTATTAATGTTCAGAAGAATTACATCTGTGATGTGGCTATCTCTGAGCATATATCTCTGAGCAACAGGTAAAAATATTTTAAGAGCTGCCCACTGGTTCTTAAATTATGCTGCTATATACAGGCCTGTTATGGATGAATGGGAGAAAAAAGAGGTAGAGCTGTAGAAAACTTACAGTGAATTTCAAATAATTCCCAAACCAGCTTATGCATTTAATGTTGCCATCCATCTAATCATCCATCATGTATGATTAGCAGACATTTTGTTTTGTCAAAAGCAAAAGAGACACTGATGTATAGAACAGTCTTATGGACTCTGTGGGAGAGGGAAAGGGTGGGAAGATTTGGGAGGAATGACATTGAAACATGTAAAATATCATGTAAGAAACGAGTTGCCAGTCCAGGTTTGATGCATGATACTGGATGTTTGGGGCTAGTGCACTGGGACGACCCAGAGGGATGGTATGGGGAGGGAGGAGGGAGGAGGGTTCAGGATGGGGAACACATGTATACCTGAGGCGGATTCATTTCGATATTTGGCAAAACTAATACAATTATGTAAAGTTTAAAAATAAAATAAAATTAAAAAAATAAAAAAATAAAAACATACATAAAAAAAAAAAAAAAGAAAAGCATCCATAAAACATTTGGTCCGTGCCAAAAGGTCCTTGATATTTGGTCTTCCCCAAAATATCAAATATCCCAGAGTTGGACACAACTTAGTGACTAAGTGACAACAACAACAAAATTTCAAAAGAAATGTGGTCTAAATTATTTTTGATATTTGATTGCATCTGATTCTGCAAAGCATCCATGGAGACACTTGGTCCACACCAAAAGATCCTTGATATTTATTTGATCCAGTCCAAAATCATTTTGGGTGAACCAAATATGCTCATGGACATTTTGGCATGGGTCAGATTTCCAACTCCTTGTGTCATGGACCAGATGTCTTATGGACATTTTGGACAGGACCAAATATTCTACAAGGGTCATGGGCAGAAACTTTGTCCTTCCTTCAGCTATCCCCAAACGTGTCCTCACTCCAAAAAAAAAAAAAAAAAAAATGTGAACTGCTAATAAGCAAATGCTGCAGGAAAAGAATACGTAGCTCTGAGTCAAGCTACTCAAGCTGTGAGATGCTGACCTGAGTTGGTGCCAGATCATATGTGAGTTGTTGGTGTTTCTATGTTTGTTCCACTTTGCAAGAAAGGGTCACTTAGCTTCACGGCTCCAAGTAAAGACAAGAGACATTTTTCACCAATGGTATCTCAGGAAATGTCATACCAGGGATTTTCCTACAAAGGAACAGCAATGTAGACACATGTGGGGGTATTTCTAAGATAAGATTATGCCCTTGGTAGTTTGAAGTCAGTGAAAAAGAGGAAAGTTAACTTCCATTTACTCACTTTCAGAACCCTCTCTAGATATGTTTGAACCTTTCTCTGTATTTGATTTCATCCCTATCCCCTTCCAAGCATATCCCAGAAGGGATGCTGTCTTGGTAAACAGCTCATTGATCTAAGATATGAGCATTTCATCTCTGTCCAGCAGAAGACTGGACACCCAGGGTAAAGTTGGCTTAGTGATAAGACCAGTTACATGTTTTTTCCACTTCAGAGCCTGCACACCCTCCCTCCATCTCTAACACACACATAGAACTTCCATTGTGGATGAATTTCCCTTGATGATGGTAGGAACTTGTGGAGAGAGACCAGAGGGTTGCAATTGCTATTTCCACCTTCTGAT
This sequence comes from Bos mutus, assembly GCF_027580195.1. Taxonomy (NCBI): domain Eukaryota; kingdom Metazoa; phylum Chordata; class Mammalia; order Artiodactyla; family Bovidae; genus Bos; species Bos mutus. The sequence goes on along the minus strand of NC_091626.1, from coordinate 44,946,740 downwards.
CCAATCCTGATCCCAGCATTTTGCATAGCTAGGGCACAGGCATGCAATGCACCCTGGGGCATGAAACTGATTGCTCAACTGGAAATGTATTGAAAAGAAAGAAAAAAGAAATGAGCATATTAAATGCATTTTGGTCTAGGTTTTGTCTTACTGTGTAGAAGGTTCAGAGCCTGCTGGGTTTCCAAAGCTTTGTATAAACTAAATATTACAAGAAACAGTGCATCGCAGCAGTCATTACTCAGTGCAGTTTCTCTTTTTACACAGTAGAAAAGACTTGTCACTCCATACATCATTTACAACTTGCTGCAGTGATTCCTCAGATTTCAAAAATAGTGTGTATTGTAAATAAAAACATAAGGAGGAAAGCGGTTTATACTATAGGATTTTGCTCACCTAGCATCTCTAAGTAGAATGGATCTGGTGCCAATAGGAGGAAACATGAACTGAAACAAATGCCAAGAAAATTTGGAATTACAGAAAGAGCATATGCTCATGTACTTTTTCTTTTAGTGATGAGTTTTTCATTTTATGTTTCAAATATTATAAAGGAATACAGACATTGTTAATTGCTTTTCATAACTTATAAAACTATGGCACCTAACAAGAAGTCAGCCCTCAGTTCCTCGAGAGCATAGCTTAGAACACAGAAAGACAAAAGAGAAAAAAAAAAAAAAATGCCAGGAGACAGATATCCCAGAACCAGCTCCCTCAACCTACTACTTTGCTCCCTAGAAAAGCCATTGATCACCATAGGAGACTGACGGAGTCTTACAACACATTCACTGCTATTATTTATATGAATACCTGTCTTCCAGCCTTAAAGAAATTAGAAACATTAATTTGAAATATGGAAGGGAAGGAAAGAAAAAGAATGGGAAGACAGTACTTTCAGCAGGCACTCTGGTACGATGGCTCAACTGAAAACTGCCTGCCCACAGGGGAGGAGCCAGATAAACTTAAAAGGAGAAATGGAACTGCTTGAGGCCATTTAATGGAGAGAAAAGAAATCTTACATGTGTCGAGTCTCTAAAGGCATCAATTTATAGAGTACAACAAAATCATTGATGCTCTTCATGTGGTATCATTGAGGGTAGGGGTGGCCTATTCACTACATTTTGTTTTAGAAAGTCAAGGGATATGGATAAACTTTACAGAGACTTTTTTTTTATAATGATATTTCAATTTTGAAAGGGATTTTGTACTTGAGATAGTTACATGTAAATTCTCTTTACATAAAAGCGTTTCCCTCGGTGACAATGCCAAGTAAATGAAGGATTACTGAGTATGTTAGTTTGGTGAATACACTGTAATTATATCCCCTTTAATTAAGATAAGCATTTAACAAATCACTGATCTGCATTTATTAGCCTGTGTTGATGAGTAAGTGTTGGATGGCGTAGGGAGTCAGCATATCATGAAGTTTACACCTGGAGCTTTGTATAACCTCCAAAAGTTCCTTTTGTCTTGAAGAGAGTATGTCCTCTAGAGGTTTAGCCCTCTGTTGCCCCAGACAGTTCTGTGCCCTCACACATTCATAGATGTATTTTTGTTCCTAAAATCTGCATTCATCTCTGAGTGGACTTTATTAAAACTTTAGTAAATTTTGTCTCACTTCTGAGACACCACTTCAATAGAAATGGATGTTGTAGACTTCGTTCTGCATTCCACCACTACTCCATGTAGATATTGTCTACATCATTGACTCCTCACATTTGATCCCTGTGAACAAATTCCCGAGGAATAAAACCAAAAAAATTAAGTCCCTCTAGGAAAATATACATAGCTTAGAGACATTGATGCTCTGCTTGATTACCCCAAAAATATTTTTTCCTGTGGTGTAACAAGTGATGCACATAAGGTAGGTGAGTTATGGGAAAATAATTTTAATCTGTATTTCAAAAATGCAAAATATGAGATTGTGGTCTTTAGAGAAATCTTGTTTTATTTAATTTTCACCTTCTGTGCACTTTTCCAGGGGGTGAAATTTATCAAAGCTAATATAATTTCACATCATATGTATTCATAGCAGGGCTTCCCAGGTGGCACTAGTGGTAAAGAACCCACCTGCCAATGCAGGAGACGTAAGAGACCGGGGCTCAATCCATGGGTGCAGAAGATCCTCTGGAAGAGGGCATCGCAACCCACTCCAGTATTCTTGCCTGGAGAATCCCATGGATAGAGGAGCCTGGCAGGCTACAGGCCATAGGGTTGCACAGAATTGGGCATGGTTGAAATGACTTAGCACACATGCACATATTCATAACATGTATATTGAATTTATATGTAGCATATGTTTTATTTATATTTTATGTATATGTCAAATTTACATTTTAGTGTATTGATTTGTTATATCTCTTGACAAAAATGGATCAATAGCTCCAAAAATTGTTTACTGAAGCATAAGAACATGATAGAGGAAGGGACACTAAACACCGACCCATCTGAATATTCTTGTTAGTAGAATAAAAAGTGGGGCTTCAGTGGTAGTATAAACATGTGTGTATATTTTATATAACTGAATGTTTAATTGTAATGATTTCACAAAATAAGCCAAATAAAAATAGAATTATAAATTATAGTATTGGATTCGGTTGGACCATTAAATAATGTTCTTGGTCCACAATGATTTAATTGTTAATAAAATTTAACAAATGGTAACATAAAGTCCCTGAACTTTCTCTTAATTTTTAAGTAATGACAAGATTTTCCATACATATAATAAAAAGTATTTTTAGTATAAAGTTGATTATATATTAGTACTGAAGAGCACAAATAACATAAACATTATCTAAAAGTACATTACTCGGAGTAAAAGGAAATACGAATGACCTTTACTGTTGTTGAGAAGGTTGTAAGATAACTGCAAATTAATGACAAATAATATGCTAGGAATATAAGTCCCTGGAAAAATTGATCTAAAAAATTATACGATTGAATATCAGTGATATCATAAGAATGTAAAAAAAAGATTAAACTGCATATGAATTGAGGTATTAATATGTATGTGTAGTGTGCATGTCTATGTTGTATGTGTGTGGGGGTGGATGTATTCCAGCAAATATTTATTGCAATTGCTTAGAATTATATATGTGTAATATATATATATATATGATGCAATCTCAAAATGTTTTTGAGATTGCACCATGAGAAATGCTGGGCTGAATGAAGCATAGGCTGGAATCAAGAGTGCCAGGAGAAATATCAGTAACCTCAGATATGAAGATGACACCACCCTTATGGCAGACAGTGAAGAACTAAAGAACCTCTTGATGAAAGTGAAAGAGGAGAGTGAAAAAGTTGGCTTAAAATTCAACGTTCAGAAAACGAAGATCATGGCATCTGGTCCCATCACTTCATGGCAAATAGATGGGGAAACAATGGAAATGGTGGCTGACTGTATTTGGTGGGGGCGGGGCTCAAAATCACTGCAGATGGTGACTACAGCCATGAAATTAAAAGACAATTGCTCCTTGGAAGAAAAGTTATGACCAACCTAGACAGCATATTTGGAGAAGGCAATGGCACCCCACTCTAGTACTCTTGCCTGGAAAATCCCATGGATGCAGGAGCCTGGTAGGCTGCAGTCCCTCGGGTTGAGAAGAGTCGGACACTACTGAGTGACTTCACTTTCAATTTTCACTTTCATGCATTGGAGAAGGAAATGGCAACCTACCCCAGTGTTCTCTCCTGGAGAATCCCAGGGACAGCGCAGCCTGGTGGGCTGCCGTCTATGGGGTCGCACAGAGTCAGACACAACTGAAGAGACGCAGCAGCAGCAGCAGACAGCATATTGAAAAGCAGGGACATTACTTTACCAACAATGTCCATCTTGTCAAAGCTATGGTGCTTCCAGTAGTCATGTATGGATGTGAGGGTTGGACTATAAAGAAAGCTGAGCACAGAAGAATTGATGCTTTTAACTGTGGTGCTACAGAAGACTTTTGAGAGTCCCTTGGACAACAAGGAGATCAGTCCTGAATGTTCATTGGAAGGACTGATGTTGAAGCTGAAACTCCAATACTTTGGCCACCTGATGTGAAGAACTGACTCATTTGAAAAGACCCTGATGCTGGGAAAGATTGAGGGCAGGAGGAGAAGGGGATGACAGAGGATGAGATGGTTGGATGGCATCACCAACTTGATGGACATGAATTTGAGCAGGCTCCGGGAGCTGGTGATGGACTGGGAAGCCTGGTGTGCTGCAGTCCATGGGGTTGCAAAGAGTTGGATATGACTGAGCAAACTGAACTGAACTGATATATGTGTAGGATATCATCTTTGAGCACAAGTATAGAGCACATAGAAAGAACACGTGCTTTGTTTTCTTTTTCACCAAACTCACAAGAATGCAGAAGAGAATGTTTTGAAGCAGTTAATGATTAGTTTGTGAGGTGTGATATAGATAGAAAGAGGTACCTTTGGAACATGGGGAAAGAACATTGACATTTTACAGCAAGGAAAACATGTGACACAGACAAAGAAGCTGTCTATGAAAATCAAACCAAACATTATTCATTCAAAGAGAATAGATGGTGATCAATAATATTCTTAATTCATTTTTCTAGAATAACATTGACCAAAAGAACTTTCTGCAGTGATGAAAACTGTTTTTTATTTGATCTGTCAAGTATGTCCTAGACATATATTGCTGTTTAGGACTTGAAATGTGGATAGTATAACTGAGAAATTCTAATTTTGTTTACCTTTCTTTTAAATTTAAATGTCTACATATGTCTAATGGCTACAGTATTGGACAGCACATTTCTCTAAAATAGGAAACATATTGAATATGATGAAATCACAGCTACAGGAAGTCTGTCTTTTCATTACGCCGTGTGAGTGGACTGCAAGTCAAAGGCTGCTTTTCTTCCCAACTTCCCTTGCTCTTGACGGGTACAGATTTGAGTTGTTGAGTTAATAAAATAAAAAAAATTTCTTTATTGCACTGATAATACTAGTAAAGAGAGTTTGTATAACTTGAAGAGGCTTACTCAAATAACATATTTCAAGGATATACTCAATATCTTGAACAGTCTGACCCTAAACATTCAAGGGAAATATGATTATTGAGGACACTGTCAGAATTTCTTTTGGAAACCAAAGGATAGTATGAATAGCTTTCCTTTAAAGGATTTAACTTTTCCCTTAATGCTTGTTTTCACTTGTTGAAGATAGAAATTGATAAGGTATTACTGAGTTTATTATTTCTCATCTAAAAGAGGAAATAATTTTTGACACACACAGCAATGAGAGTAGATGTGGGAATTGATTGCTGCTTTTGTCCAAGTTGAAATATTCAGTAGTCCAAATTTACAATGTGACATAGTCATTTGTTTTATATCTGATATAGCCCTGAAAATAGCCTTTAATAAGAAAGAGGAGTTACTGCTTTGTAATTTCTGAATCTGTGTTTGAGATATTACTAACAAAGGTGTATATATTTTTTCTATTTCCTCAAAATCAATAATTGAAAATTTAATGTTTTAACTTTATAGAGCCTATTGCATATAGAATTTGCCTACTTGATCCCACTAACCATGTATGCTATGCTAAGTCGCTTCAGTCGTGTCCGACTCTGTGTGACCCCATAGACGGCAGCCCACCAGGCTCCCCCGTCCCTGGGATTCTCCAGGCAAGAACACTGGAGTGGGTTGCCATTTCCTTCTCCAAAGCATAAAAGTGAAAAGTGAAAGGCTTAAAAGCAGTAGTATATTCACCATAGATATGATATCAACCTTTTAATTTACTGATTAATGTTTAACAGTTTTATCTGAGGTATAATTGATAGACAAAGAAGTGTACATATTTATTCAGTATAATTTAATACATTCAGCCACATGTAAATGATCACAACACCATCACCACAATCAGGGTACTAGATCCAACACCTACTGAGTTTCTTTGTAACTCTTTGTGTGTGTGTGTGTGTGTGTGATAAGAATACAATATGAAATCTACCTTTTTAAATTTTGAAGTGTGCAGTCACTGTGTGTGTTAGTCACTCAGTCGTCTCTGACTGCAACCTCATGGAATGTAGCCTGCCAGGCTCCTCTGCTCATGGAATTCTCCAGGCAAGAATACTGGAGCGGGCAGCCATTCCCTTCTCCAGGGGGTCTTCCCAACCCAGGGATTGAACCTGGGTCTCCTGCATTGTAGGCAGATTCTATACCATCTGAGCCACCAGGAAAACCGAGTAATACTGAATCATTAACCATAGGCACTTGGTTATACAGCAAATTACTAGAATGTATTTATCTAGTATAACTGAAACTTTATATTCTTGGGATGACAACACCACAATTTCTTCACCCCTAGCACCTGGCAGCCACATTGTCACAAACGGCAGAATTTCTTTTCTTATAGCTTAATAGTATTCTAGTGTGTGTGTGTGTATAATATTTTCTTTGTTAATCTCTCAATGGATACTTGAATTGTCTCCATATCTTGTATGTTGTGAATAGTGCTGCCGTGAATATGGGACTGCGGGTATCTCCTAGTCATTCTCCTTTACCTGCCATGCCAGAAATCTGAATGTGAATTAAACACCTACTTTGCCCATATATCCCATATAAAGTTAATATCTGAGTTCTTCCAATTTTATCTCAAACCAGTTCTTTCACTCTCCATCTTCTCCACCTTGGCAGCTACTCTTTGACTCAGGTATTTGTTTCTTCCCATTAACTGTAATAACAGTCTCCTAACTAGCCCTTCTATTTCCATTTTTGTTCCCCTCAAATCCATTCTTCATATGATTATCAGTTTTCTACTTCAAATTCATGTGTTGTGTCTCAGAACAGTTTAAAATTCTTCTGTGTTTTTTAATGTTAGCAAAAAGCCCCAAGAAATGAAAATGGTAAAAATATTCCCTTAATAACCACCACCACCAAAACAACAACAACAAAATATATATGCATATATATATATATAATAATATATAATAATACTTAGGAATACTTAACAGGAAAGGTGCAGAAAGGGAAGTCTGATTTAAGAAAATATTTTAAAAATCAGAAAAAATGGAAATAAAATACCATGTTCTCAGATGGAAAAAATTATTAGAATAGAATGCCACTCAATATTAATAAATAAATATATTTCAACTCTAATTAAAATATTTACAAGGATTGTGGTTTAAAATTATTTTTGAGAATTGACAAATATCTTAAATGGATAAGAAAGAATAATTTCTGAAAATAGCCAGTAAAAATAAAAGCAAGAATAGTGAAAAGGAATTTACCTCAATAAATCCTGTAATGTAAAAATGAAATATTCTTATAGAGATAGAAATCAGTAGGATTTAATGGAAAATTCATACTCAGACCACAGAATCATATGAAAATTTGATATATGACAAGGATGCTATTTTATTTCAATAATGTTCACACACTGATTCTGCATTTAAAAGCAAGAAAGTTGGATGCCTATGTTACATCATAACTAAAAGAAAAATTCAGATGGATTGAAAACTTTAAAGTAAAAGACAATTTAGTGAAACCTATAAGAGATATACCCATTATAAAGGAGTATGGAAGATCTTCATGATCAAGACAGGAAATCCAGAAACTATAAGACTATGAAATAGTAATATCATGCTACAAAATTATAAAATTTATTTGAAAAATTTCTATAACAAAACCATTTGTTAAATTATACACATGAATTATAGAAGGCAGACAAAATATTAATATTTGAAATGAAGACCAAGTACAAATTCATATGAAAAAGCTAGTGAACAATGAGCAAAAAATCACAGAAGAGAAAATACAAATGACCAGTTAAGTGAAAGTGAAGTTGCTCAGTCATGTCCAACTCTTTGCGACCCCATGGATTGTAGCCTGCCAAGCTCCTCTGTCCATGGGATTTTCCAGGCAATAGTACTGGAGTGGATTGCCATTTCCTTCTCCAGGGGATCTTCCCTACCCAGGGATCAAACCCAGGTCTCCTGCATTGTAGACAGATGCTTTACCATCTGAGCCACCAGGGAAGTCCTCAGTCAATGACCAGTAAATATATCCCCAAACCTACTAGGAGTCAGAGAAATAAAAAGTATGGTAACAATGAAATATTTTATACAGTCCTGTTGGTGCAAATTATCAGAGCAATAATATTTACTGTTGAGAGGAATATGGAGAAAACAACCTTCTCTTAATTTGCTGATGGATGTAGGGGATAGTCTTTCGGGGAAGTGATTTAGCAGCAAAATCTATTAAATTTGAAAATACCCATACCTTTAAACTCAGTAATTATGCATTTGGGATGCAGCTCATAAAATTAAATTATTGGTGTGTCAAGATATATGTAAAAGGATGTTTATTTCAGCATTGTTATTGTGACATAAAATTGGAAACAAAGATAATAACCATCAGTAGAAGAATGGTTGAATAAATTATGGTACAATGACATGACTACTTTGAAGACATTAAGAATAATTAATTAAAGCTATATGAGTTAATATGAAAGGATTTCTGTGAGCCCAGCTGAGAATGGTCAATGGAATCTAGTTTTTAAATAGCAAAGCAGACTTGAAAGAGATCATAGATTAAGACATGAATGTAGAAATAGAGAAAAGATAGAGGAATATCTACACATGATTCTTTCAACATAGATAAAATTATGGAACAATACAAACCATCATGTTTAGACATGACAACTTATTTCAGTGGGAGAAAAATGAGAGCTGATTGTTAGAGGAGGTAGAGAAAAAAGGTGAGAAGAAAATTTAGATAGATGCAGATATATAGATATAGATAGCCGTTTTAAAGCAAAGACGACATAGGTACTATCATCCTATTTTGGGGAAGAAAAGAGTTAGATCCATAATTTCTAGTCTATAAGTGATATCTAGTTGGTAAGTTGGCTCAGTCACTTCAGCTATGTCTAACTCTTTGCAACCCCATGGACTGTAGCCTGCCAGGCTCTTCTGTCCATGGGATTTTTTCAGTAAGAATACTGGAGTCGGTTGCCATGCCCTTCTCCATGGGCTCTTCCTGACCCAGGGATTGAACCCACATCTCTTGTGTCTCTTGCAATACAGGAGGATTCTTTACTGCTGAGCCACCAGGGAAGGCAAAGATAGGAAAGTTATACAAAGTGATTATATAATGAAATAAAACTAGGAAGAAAATCCTACCAAGACACCCAAAAACCTGCAAAAAAATATTCAAGCTACTTGCCATGCCATACCATAAGACTTTGAGAAAGTACCTGTTCTGGACTTCTTTTCTGCCACATCTGTCATGTATTATACTATAGTAACTCTTCTAAAGCTCTTCTACTGGTACACAAGTACACAAGACACAAACATATTATTTTGTGATTTCATGCCTTTGATTATACTTGTGCTTTTTATCCCCATGCCTAGAATTATGTCTGAAATAAGATATAAATGCTTATTGAATAAATTAGTAAATAAATGAATGAAGGTCTCTCTGCTAGGAAAGTTGTTTATCTACTTGTTCATTTGATTGATTCTTTGTTGTTGTCCAGTCGCTTAAGCATGTCCGAATCTTACACATCTTTAAATTTTAACTTACATATCTTTTCCAGGGAATCTTCCCTTAAATCCACTGAGATATGTACATCCTCCACACACCCATCCTCCTATTTATCCCACCTATCAGTACTTACCATTCAGTCAGCTCAGTTCAGTCGCTTAGTTGTGTCTGACTGTTCACGACCCCATGGACCACAGCACGCCAGGCCTCCCTATCCATCACCAACTCCCAGAGTTTACCCAAACTCATGTGCAATGAGTCAGTGATGCCATCCAACGATCTCATCCTCTGTTGTCCCCTTCTCCTCCTGCCTTCAATCTTTCCCAGCATCAGGGGCTTTTCAAATGAGTCAGCTCTTCACATCAGGTAGCCAAAGTATTGGAGCTTCAGCTTCAACATCAGTCCTTCCAGTAAACACTCAGGACTGATCTCCACCAGGATGGACTGGTTGGATCTCCTTGCTGTCCAAGGGACTCTCAAGAGTCTTCTCCAACACCACAGTTCAAAAGCATCAATTCTTCAATGCTCAACCTTCTTTATAGTCCAACTCTCACATCCATACATGACTACTAGAAAACCATAGCCTTGACAAGATGGACCTTTGTTGGCAAAGGAGTGTCTCTGCTTTTTAATATGCTATCTAGGTTGGTCATAACTTTCCTTCCAAGGAGTAAATGTCTTTTAATTTCATGGCTTCAGTCACCATCTCCAGTGATTTTGGAGCCCCCAAAAATAAAGTCAGCCACTGTTTCTACTGTTTTCCCATCTGTTTGCTATGAAGTAATGGGACCAGATGCCATGATCTTCATTTTCTGAATGTTGAGCTTTAACCCAACTTTTTCACTCTCCTCTTTTGCTTTTGTCAAGAGGCTCTTTAGTTCTTCTTCACTTTCTGCCATAAGGGTGGTGTCATTTACATATCTGAGGTTATTGATATTTCTCCCGGCAATCTTGATTCCAGCTTGTGCTTCCTCCACCCCAGCGTTTCTCATGATGTACTCTGCATATAAGTTAAATAGGCAGGGTGACAATATACAGCCTTGACGTACTCCTTTTCCTTTTTGGAATCAGTCTGTTGTTCCATGTCCAGTTCTAACTGTTGCTTCTTGACCTGCATACAGATTTCTCAAGAGGTAGGTCAGGTGGTCTGGTATTCCCATCTCTTGAAGACTTTTCCACAGTTTATTGTGATCCACACAGTCAAGATTTTGACATAGTCAATAAAGCAGAAATAGTCATTTTTCTGGAACTTTCTTGCTTTTTCTATTTATCCCACCTATCAGAACTTACCACATTAGAATGCTATTATCAGATTTCAAGACTATATAAATTATATTGCATTGTTTTGAGTAAATCAAAAAAATTAAAGGACAATATCTGGGACTGATTCATCTTTGAGCTCCTTTGCTTTAGCACAGTGCCTGGCATATAACAAATGTTCAATTAATGCTTTGTTCAACTAGAATTTATAGACTGAGAAAAGTAGCAGATTTCTGGTTTTAGAATTGTAAATATAATCCCATTATTTTTTCCTCTAAAAATTTAACCACCCCAAAAATAAATTCACAACTCAGTCATTGACACAAAAACAAAATAAATTAGAGAAGAGAAATTTACAAAACTAAAGGACAGTTTCTGAGAATTCAGAATTGAAGAGGCCAACTAGCTAATCACACAATTACTTTGCAAAAAATCATATCAGAGGAATATTTATGGAATTTTAGAATGTCAGGAATAAGGAAAAGATCCTAGAAGTTCTTTGAAAGAAAAAAAAAAAACAATGTTACCAATAATCAACAGTCATCATTTTTTAGGAACTTATTCACAACAAAATGGAAAACAAAATGTAACATTCTAATTGGATAATGTAAATTTTTATGCCAACCAAATTAGTAATAATGGGTGAAGCTAAAATAAAGTCATTCTAAGACATTAAAAGCACCTCAAAAACTACTTTTCCAAAGGAAAGTAGTGAAGGATATTCTCTACAAATATTAATGTAAGTTGCAAACAACTGAGGAAAAGAGACCATGGATACAGAGGACAGAGAATACAAGTTAATGAAAGAATAAGACATTCTCAAAATAATGACTTTGTTGTTGTTAAGTGCTAAGTCATGTCCAACCGTTAGCAACCACATGGAATGCAGCACACCAGGCTTCCCTGTCCTTCTATGTCCAGGAGTTTGCTCAAACTCATGTCCATTGAGTCAGTGATGCCATCCAACCATCTCATCCTCTGTTGCCCATTTCTCCTCCTGCCCTCAATCTTTCTCAGCATCAGGGTCTTTTCCAGTGAGTTGGCTCTTCCCATCAGGTGGCCAAAGTGTTGGAGCTTCAGCTTCAGTCCCTCTAATTAATATTCAGGGATTATTTCCTTTAGGATTGACTGGTTTGATCTCCTCGGTGTCCATGTGACTCTCAAGAGTCTTCTCCAGCACCACAATCCAAAATTATCAGTTCTTTGGCACTCAGCCTTTTTTATGGTCCAACTCTCAAATCGTATATGACTATTGGAGAAACCATAGCTTTGACTATATGGACCTTTGTCTGCAAAGTAACATCTCTGCTTTTGAATATGCTGTCTAGGTTTGTCATTGTTTTTCTTCCAAGGAACAAATGTCTTTTAATTTCATGGCTGTAATCACTGTCCACAGTGATTTTGGAGCCCAAGAAAATAAAATCTGCCACTGTTTCCACTTTTTCCCTATCAATTTGCCATGAAGTGTTGGGACCGGATGGTCATGATCTTAGTTTTTTGAATGTTGAGTTTTAAACCAACTTTTCCACTCTCCTCTTTCACCTTGATCCACAGGCTGTTTATTTCCTCTTTGCTTTCTGTCATTAGAGTTGTATCATCTGCATATCTGAGGTTATTGATATTCTCCCAGCAACCTTGATTCCAGCTTGTGATTCATCCAGTCTGGCATTTAGCATGATGTACTCGGAATATAAGTTAAATAAGCAGGGTGACAGTATACAGCCTTGATGTACTCCTTCCCAATTTTGACCAAGTCTGTTGTTTCAAGTCTGGTTCTAACTGTTGCTTCTTGAACTGCATACAGATTTCTCAAGAGGCAGGTGAGGTGGTCTGGTATTTCCATCTCTTTAAGTATTTTCCACCGTTTGTTGTGATCCACACAGTCAAAGGCTTTAGCATAGTCAGTGAAGCAGATTTTTTTTTTTTTTTCTGAAATTCCCTTGCTTTTTCTATGATCCAACAGATGTTGACTATCTGATCTCTGGTTCCTCTGCCTTTTCTAAATCCAGCTTGTACATCTAGAATTTCTCAGTTCACATACTGCTGAAGCCTCATTTTAAGGATTTTGAGCATTACCTTTCTGGAATGTGAAATGAGTGCAATTGTATGGTAGTTTGAATATTTTTTGGCATTGCCCTTTTTGGGAACTGGATAACTTAGAGGATAGCAAGCCTAGAGAACAATTGTCCAAATTGTTTGAATGAAGATGCCAAGGAGAACTGAACTAATAGATTATCAGATACTTTTCTTCATGTGGAAGAGTATACTGACCTATAAGAATCTATGGGAGGATGAAGCAACAGGTTCAAATAAATCCAAAAAACTAGGACAGTAGCAAAATCAATTCTAGTAACATAAAGTAAGATAATGTATCATGACCAAGTGGGAATTAAAAGTATGTTGAACATTCATAAATTCATAAATCATTTCACTAATAGTTATTGTTGTTGTTCAGTCACTAAGTCTTTTCTGACTCTTTGCAACCCCATGAACTGTAGCACATCAGACTTCTGTCCATCACTATCTCCCTGAGTTTGCTCTAACTCATGTCCATTGAGTCACTTGTTCCATCCAACCATCTCATCCTCTGTCACGCCTTCTTTTCTTGTCCTCAATTTTTCTGAGCATCAGGGCCTTTTCCAATGAGTCAGCTCTTTGCATCAGGTGAAACTATTGGAGCTTCAGCTTTAGTGCCAGTCCTTCCAATGAATATTCAGGGTTGATTTCCTTTAGGATTGACTAATTTGATCTCCTTGCTGTCCAAGGGACTCTCAAGAGTCTTCTCCAGAACCACAGTTCAAAATTGTCAGTTCTTTGGCACTCAACCTTCTTTATGGTACAACTCTCACATCCATACATGACTACTGGAAAACCATAGCTTTGGCTATATGGACCTTTGCTGGCAAAGTGATGTCTAACAGTTAATTTTATTAATCTAAAGAATTAAATCTTAATTCACCATATCAACAGGCTAAAAGAAAACACACAATTAACTCAATTGATACAGAATATGCTTTGAAAAAGTTCAACATGCCTTCATGATAAGTCTTAACAAACTACAAAAAGAAGGATATTTTCTCAACTTGATCAAGGATGTCTGGGAAACTACAACTGACAGTATGTCTAATGTTTTCCCTTTAAGATAGGGAAAACAGAAATCAGAGGCCTTGGAGACCAAGACACTATTGCTTTCCCTTTTCAGACTGATTTTAGTTTTAAAAACTTTATGTTACTTTGTATATATATCAAATGCATTCTTTCAGTAAATGTAAAATTTAATTTGAAATGGTCCTATGATTTATGAATGTAAAATAATAAACCAAGGGAAGTGAGCTATATTTTGCTGATATTTCAAAGTGCTTCTGAGTCTGGTGTCTTTATTTTTTTTGTTGTTAATCTGGGATCACAATTTCAGCATTGAGACCAAGCATTTAAGCAATACATACTTATAAAACTGATTTTCTACAAAACTCTCTATGAAATCCAAGAAAAGTAAATAAATTCCTCAAAAATAGGAAGTGAGTCCACATAAAATGATCTGATAAAAGCCAAATCAAAGCCTTTGCCTCCACAGAGGGTCTAATCTGGTTAGTGGGAAAAGATTTGAAAAACAACATTGCCAAAGCAACAAAGGAAAATAAACCTGTTCTTCCCCAGCTGCCACTTTGGAATAGAGCTGACAAGCTGGTTCACACTACGTTACTTTGATGGATTACACTTTCACAGATTATTTTCCTCAGGAACATGCATTTTAATAAGCAAAAAAGCCTAAGCCAGTAAAGTTAACGAAGGTAGTATTTTAGGCGTTTACGCAGGCTTAGAAGGACTTCCCAGGTGGCCCTAGTGGTAAAGAACCCGCCTGCCAATGCAGGAGATATAAGAAATGCGAGTTAGATCCTAGGTGAGAGGATCCCCTAGAGGGGAGCATGACAACACACTCCAGGATTCTTGCCTGGAGAATCCCCTGGACAGAAGAGCCTGGTGGGCTAACAGTCTGTAGGGTTGCAAAGAGTCAGACACAACGAAGCAACTGAGCATGCATAGGCTTATAAGAGTAACTAAGCAGTTTGGGGCTTTGCTGGAATCACCCAGATTAAACCAACAGGTAGAGATCTACTTGGCCTGTGCATCTTATCTTGGGAAGTGTCTGAACTAGATGATGTGAAAAACAGGAAAACAGTCTACTTACTTTCCTGTGGTCCAGCTCCTGGAATTTTACTTTTACTGTGAAATCCAGTATAACCAACATATCATTTTCAATTTTAACTTGTAAATTACTTCTATAAGGGGAATGTTTTAAGAAGTAAGCGATATATTTTCAGAGCAACTGGAAAATCTCAAGACCTAAAATTTTCAGCATCTGCAATCAAGTTTTTACTTTCCTTAATCCATGCAGAGCAAGGTATTTGCAGTGTAAAGCAGGTAATTTCATTCATAATCATGAACTGTGTATTTAAGTAATCAGTTCTATGCATAATTATTCATTCTAGCTTTTCTAGGGATATATGCATTTTTTTTTTCTAGTCCCTAGCTTTTCTCAGGATATATGCACATTTTTTTTTCCAAATTCAAAACCAGCCATAAATGCTTCAGAACTTGGTTTTGTACTGATTTCTGCCCATTGATAAGATATGACGAACGTCTTGGAAACAAATGAGGGAGGAAGGGACAGTTGTGATGAAAGAGGAATGTGACTTGTCTGTAGTGTCCACAGCTTGTGACTATTATATGACTCTGTTAACAATAATGCTTATTAATTCTGTGAGATCAGTAACTCACCAACATTATTGACAATATTCAGGTTCCTTCGAAGTATACCCCACCCACCCCAAAACCTTCTGTGCAAGTTCCAAATGAATCCCACCTGTGTCCACTAATGTGACCACAGCTGCTAGAGGCTGTTGCTTCCCACTTCAGAGGGAGTCCCCTCTGGTGACTGGGTATTTACTCCTTTTGCCAAATAAACTGAACTATTCTATAGGGTTTGGCCACTCATGGTCTTGCTATTTCTCTCAGAAAACAGTAACCTCCACAGGTTGCTTCACTAACAGAACATCTCAAAACAGCAGGCACCTAAAAGGTAAAAATGATGCTCACTTCCTCCCAGTATTCACTGCCCTGAAGCAATGCAGTGTTCTGTGAGGAAAAGGCAAGTGCCTTCCTCTCTCTGTGCCATTTCCTGAGAAAGTGGTCAAAAGTAGCCCTCTCTCCTGGCTCAAGTGAGAATGTCCCTCACCTTGCACTGAACTAACCGTGTTGTTGCTGTTGTTGTGGTTCAGTCACTAAGTCATGTCTGACCTTTGCAACCCCATGGACTGCAGCATTTCAGGTCTTCCTGTCCCTCACTGTCTCCTGGAGTTTGCCCAAGTTCATGTCCATAGAATTGGTGATGCTATCCAACCATCTCATCCTCTGCTGCCCTCTTCTTTCTCCTTCAGTCTTTCCCAACATCAGGATCTTTTCCAATGAGTCAGCTCTTCACATCAGGTGGCTAAAGTATTGGAGCTTCAGCACCTGTCCTTCCAATGAATATTCAGGGCTGATTTCCTTTAGGATTGACTGGTTTGATCTCCTTGCTGTCCAAAGGACTCTTGAGAGTCTTCTCCAGCACCACAGTTCGAAAGCATCAAATCTTTGGTGCTCAGTCTTCCTTATGGTCCAACTTTCACATCTCAAATTTCTGCCAAAGTAGAAACGTACCATATTGTCCCTCAAATCTGCTTTTCCAGTTGAGGTTTATTTTTCTGTAATCATTACCACCACTCTCATCCATTCATGTTCTTTTTTCAAAATTCTTTGAAATCAATCTGTTTCAGTCTCCATATCAGATAATTCTGAAGAGTTCATTGATTTCAAATTGTCTTTTGCATAGTGTTTCCTATGTATCATGGATTGATTTATTCACTTACTAGAACTGTATTTCATAAAAAGCAAACTAGGTTAGCATTGCATTAGAAGTTTAGATGCAAAAATTTAAATAAGGTATAATAGAAGAGTTGATAAATAATTGTAATATTGTACAAAAATAATTTAGGTCCTCATTACTTTTTTGGAGAAGGCAATGGCACCCCACTGTAGTACTCTTGCCTGGAAAATCCATGGACGGAGGAGCCTGGTAGGCTGCGGTCCATTGGGTCGCTAAGAGTCAGACAAGACTGAACGACTTCACTTTCGATTTTTACTTTCATGCATTGGAGAAGGCAATGGCAACCCACTCCAGTGTTCTTGCCTGGAGAATCCCAGGGACGGGGGAGCCTGGTAGGCTGCCGTTTATGGGGTCGCACAGAGTTGGACACGACTGAAGTGACTTAGCAGGAGCAGCAGCATTCCATTGTTGGAGAAGGCAATGGCACCCCACTCCAGTGATCTTGCCTGGAAAATCCGATGGACAGAGCTGCAGTCCATGGGGTTGCAAAGAGTCGGACACGACTGAGCGACTTCACTTTCACTTTTCACTTTTATGCATTGGAGAAGGAAATGGCTACCCACTCCAGTGTTCTTGCCTGGAGAATCCCAGGGACAGGGGAGCCTGGTGGGCTGCCGCCTATGGAGTCGCACAGAGTCGGACACGACAATAGTGACTTAGCATTACTTTTTACTTCAATTATTTAAATATTATTTTTTGATAACTAATTAAAGTTATCAAACATTCAGAATCTTCAACTCAATCCAAATTGCTCCAAGTAATCAAATTAGTTTTCTAAAAGCTTGGTTCTGTATCTATACACATTGCCTTAATAACCATGGGATCATTCTTGTTGTATAGTTAATAAAATCCTAAGTCCTTTGATCAGCATTTGGACCTTCAAACCACTTTTCTAAACTTTTATTTATCCATTCTCCTACAAATAACCTATGCTCCAGCCAACTTTGACTAGTAACCATTTCCCTAAAGATTTTGCCTTTTCTTGTTCTTTCATGTATTGGTTATAATGCTATTGTTTCAGCTAAGAATGTCCTCCTTCTTGCCATTTCCAGATATCTCACACCAAACAGAGGTGGAATTACTTTCTTTTGAATTCTTACATTACTTTCCTTGTTATCTGGCATCTCATACATATTGTTTTACATTTTGTTTATTTATGTCCATCTCTCACCTCTCCTAATAGAATAGAGGTCTGTTAAAGAAAATGGTTACAGCTTATCCATCTTTTATTTCATAAGTCACACAGTATACAAAACAGATTGTATATTCAATTTGTTGATTGCATGAACATTTATTTTATCAGCATCAAATCCCTTGACTTACAGCAAAGGTGACTGAATGGAAATATTTGTCATGGAAATCCTATTTTATATTAACTTCCATTATGTAGTTAAAAATATGTTTCCATGGGGAAAAATAACAGTAACACATTTAGGAAGAAATTGGTAAGAAATGTGGTGACTAACTCTATGAAATACTGAGCAATGTACACAGAAAACATTGTCTAGAAGCTATTAGCCTTCCTTACTTGTTTTCATTTACTGACACCTAATTCAATAAGTATTTGATGAATAAATTAAATAAAAGAAAGTTTTCATTCCTTTATGGAAGTCAGTTTTTGCATTTAAACTGTTATTTTAAGTTAGGTGTCTACACTGACATATCTGATGGGAAAAGTCAAAGCTAGACTATTGAATAAGTCCAGTTAGGGTAAGCCTCATGGCTCTCATCCTACCTGTTACAGTCTGTGATGACACAATCAAGTTTGGGTCAGTCAGTCAGTCAGTTCAGTCGCTCAGTTATGTCCAGCTCTTTGTGACTCCTTGAATTGCAGCATGCCAGGCCTCCCTGTCCATCACCAACTCCCGGAGATCACTCAAACTCATATCCATGTCTCATCCTCTGTCGTCCCCTTCTCCTCCTGCCCCCAATCCCTCCCAGCATCAGAGTCTTTTCCAATGAGTCGGTAGGTAAGGAATAAAAAAGATGATTTGAGGGAAATTACATAATGCATTTAGAATAAGTTCATTTCTATTCAAATGAAAAATTGCTTAATTTACCTTAGTTTATATTATTTGCTGTGTTCAACATGGAAATGTGCTCTTCAAATCCCTCATTAAGATAGGACTTACTGTCCCATCTTTCAGAAAAGAGCTGCCAGCTTTGAAATTCTTCAGGGTTTGCCTCAACTGCCAAATGCTGCATTATCCAAAGACACGTGCTTCCAGGGACAGTTCATATACAAGAATGTAGTAAGTGATGCTATAAATAAATTAATACATGATAGGGACCACTGCCCCTGCAACATGTAGGTCTTTAATGGTGGCAACTAATATCTGCCATCACTTCATCTCCCTCCTGGAATGAAGTGGTGTTTTTTATTACTCTTTTCACTAAGAAGGGGGCCATTTTCTGAGGTTTCCATTTGGTCTTCCAAGCCAAGGACCACCTGGGACAGGGCAACAATCGCTGTGTGGGTCTGCAAACACAATGAACCCGCTATGAGCTAGATGTAACCAGGATTCCATTTATTAGCTCATTCTCTCAAAATCTCACTCTAATGAAGGGCAAGAAGGATCATAGAAATTAGGGATAAATCAAACAAATTAGGGATCCAGGTAGGATTAGGGATAAATCAAACAAGGATCTAATTATCAGATTTAGTTGACATCTCATGTCCAATAGTTATTTAAATGTCTAGATAACCCTTGTCCACAAGTTCAGGCACTTTTAGTATTGCTATTAGTGTAAGTCTTCTGGCAAAATCCACAAACAAAAAACCTGTCTTTTATTATTATCTTCAAATATACTTATATTCCCTTCTTACTTGGGAACAGCATTCCTGGTTGTCAGCTGTTTTCCTGTTTTGCTTAAAAGGTAACCTTTAATTAATGTCTGATTTACATCACTAAAAATAGCTGTATAACTTATGGTTGCTATTTGATGTCCCTTTTTCTCTCGATGATTTGGAGATGTTCTTTTTATTGTTACTTTTCAGCAGTTTGACGGTAATTGTCTCAGGATGGTTTCTTCACATTTCTGAACCTTGATGGGCCTCTAAGATGCCCCTTCAGAAATGCAGGCTATGTTAACCATAGCCGATAGGATTGCTGCTACCATGGCCTCTTCACCTGCCAATCCTCTTAGGAGATTGCCTTAGTTGAAGAGAGTCACAATGGCCAAGGTTATATCACTTTCCCAAGGAGACGCAGACCCTGTGATTTACATAAATGTGTATGGAGAGCTCTGAAAGGTCATTCTGTCTTCAAATCCCCCATTCCACTCCCCTCACATACACAGGGTTGACTGAAACTTTTATACAGACTATATCACAGTTCATCTTTTCCCTGTACCCAGTCTTGTGTCTTCCCCCTCATTCCCCCAGTATTGATGACAGAAGGATTCCCAAGTAAATCTCCTACATGCTTATCAGATAGTTGATGGAAAGAATATTTTGCAGAAACTGGAGTCAGGATGAGATTTTGAAGCTAGATTACCTACTGTCTGGTCAGCAGTGAGGAACTTATCACTTTGTTAGGTAGATTAAAGATGAGCCCTGGCACCAGGCTGTAGTCCAGTTATGTTAAAAATTTCACCAGTAGGCCACCAAATGGTATACCAGTGGAAGGTAATGCATTAGCTGCTATGAAATGAGAATTTTTGGGATCAACAGTCACCGACAGAACAAAGGACTAGCTGGCTGTTGCTAAACTATATTGATGTTTTGAAAAAATGATAAAAGATTGAATATAAATGATTAGTAAATAAAAGCTAAACATGAAAGAAGTGATAGTGTAGAGGGAGTTGATGACCAAACCTAGGATTAATCCTAAGTGGAGAAAGTTCCTAAAAAGTACAAGTCCCAAGCAAACAAGGTCTGCAGTGCTAACGTGAGGATCCAAGATGGAAAAGAATATGACTCTAACATGTGGTATGAGGATTTTGGGGATGAAGTTCCTGACAGTCTTGAATCCCCAAATTTCCCTGGAACTAATGAGCCTGCAAAGATGGTCTAGTACTCCACATTAAAAACTATTATTTTCTAATTGCTGGAAAATCCTGCATGGGCCTTACCCCCATGTGACCTTTCCCAAATCTGTCTTAATTTCCTTCCCAGACACTATAGGATTATAATTAAGATTAAAATTGGAGTATAACTTAGCTAGAGATGTTCTGGGTCTGGTAATGGAAGAAAGGGAATATACTCCAGAGTGACTGTGGAATTTAGGTAGGATTCTAAATGTGCTTGATCAAAGAGATGTGAAACATAAGCTGGAGAAGGGATAGTCTAGTAGTCTTACAACACACTACTGGAATAGAATACTTAATAGCCTGGCAAAGATGCTGGAGATGGTATAGACACATCACTAGGATGGCTTCTAGAAGCATAAAAAAGCAATGTCCCATACTAAACTGAGGTGGAAATGCTACAGTTGCCATGGAAGATGGTGGACAAAGGCATAATCAGGCTCAGAGAAAATGACATGCTCTCAGGGATATAGTATGTAATGTAAGGAAACTCAATGAAGAACTATATTTCAAAGGAGGACCTGAAGGATACATCATTTACCAAAGCAATATGAAATGCACTAATTGGTTCCAGTTCTGCATAGGCTATAAGTAGCCAAAAGAAAATGTTGCATCCACCCTAACTAGGAAACATTGGATAATACAATAAATTGCAACATTTTCTATCAGAGAATAAAATAACAAGGTAAACTGAATTTCAAAGGATGATAAGCCCCTCTGAGAAGATGCAGAACCCATATACTCTTTTGCCTTTGGCAGATTATGGGAGGAAGAAGCAAAATCCATAAAAGCAGAGTTGCAAAAATCCACTGATATATTAATTAATTTTTAAAAACATGTTCCTAAGCATGGCAGCTTAGTATCCCTGGGAACCCAAGTTGTACAGTTAATTCTGCTATAAATTCTTTTCCTGTGCGCTTAGTAAAAAGATTGGGGATTAGGTTCAGAGAGTGTGATAAAGTAACTGGCTGACCCTGGAAGACTGGCACAACTATCTGCTTCTGCAATAGGACAGAAGCAAGACACGTCTGCCTCTGGGGGAGGGACACGAAACCGTCCCACCACCAGGTCACAATGACTGATTACTTGTAGGTAAAGAGTACACAGAAAAATACTCTGTTCCTGATTGAGGACCAGGAAACTTCACTGAGCTCAGGATCCAAGCTGTTACAAAACTGAGGTCTGCTTCTACCAAGGAAGGCCAAGAAATGCTCTCCTGCATAAGACCTACCACAGAGGCAAAGCAGAAGTAGGTAGACATGGGAAGGGGAAGGTAGAAAGAAAGAAAGAAAGAAAGAAAGAAAGTGAAGTCGCTCTGTCGTGACCGACTCTTTGTGACCCCATGGACTGTAGCCTACCAGGCTTCTCTGTTCGTGGGATTTTCCAGGCAAGAATACTGGAGTGGGTTGCCATTTCCTTTTCCATGGGAAGGGGAAGGTAGGACACTGTAAAAAAAAAAAAAAAGCCTAGTTGCACAGAGCTTGCTGAAGACAAAAGCTGAACCAGGAGAACCGAGAACACTGTCACTGTGAGCTTGTCACCAAGTCCCACTGCTGTGGGTGGATCAAGAATGATGGACAGAGACCCCACTGTGGTAATCCAAAGGAGGACTGCTAAAAGCTGAGATGGAACAGAAACCCTTTGGTACCACAGGTCACATTGTAAAGCAACCCACCAGAGTCATGAGCAGAAGATTATGAAAGGGGTGACAAAACCCCAACCCAGCTCAGCTCCTCACTACACTAACTCAGCTCCACTCCCCTCAAAAAACATAATGGCCCATTTCTGGATGCAAATACCCTTTGTCTTAGGCTCTAATGTTCTTATTTATACAAAATATGAGCATAATAAAAACCTATGAAACATACAAAAGATTAAACTGAAAATATAATACATTGTTAGGAAATAAAGCAATAAAAAATTTAGAAAAGATCTTAATATTATATCTAGGAGACAGGGACTTTTAAAATACTATGATTAATATCTGAAAGAAACCAGCAGAAGAGGTAAACAACATACATTAAAAGATGCAGAATTTCAGCAGAAAGATAAAAAGCATTAAAAAAGAGATCAATGAAAATATAGAGCTAAAAAATGTCAAAAGATAAAGAATTTTTTAGTGTGAAGAAGATCAGATATATCTGATTGAAGTCACTGAACTTAAAGATAGATCAATAAAAATTATCTAAGCTGCAACAAAGAAAAATAGGTATGGTACAATATCAAACAGTCTAATCTATGAGTAACTGGAGTTACAGAATAAGAACAGACTCTAGGACAGAAAACAATAATTTAAGATATAATGACCCATTAGTTTTTAAATATTTAATAAAGTGAAAGAATCTTACATATATAAGAAATTCAGAAATTTCCAAGAAAAAAAAAAAAAAAAGATGAAACGCAATCACATTCAGGCATAGAATGTACAAATGGCTGAAAATCAGAAACAGAAAAATACTTGAAAGCAACCAAATAAAAAGAAACACATGTACAGAGGAGAAAAGATAAGAATTATAGCACCTTTTTCAGAATTCTTTCTAAAACACAAGAAAATGAAGTTATATCTTTAATGTGCCAAAATTGAAAAATCAAACAAAAACCATCAATTCAGAATTAAATATTTAGGAAGCATATTTTTCAAGAATGAAGGTAAAATAAACAATCTTTTCAGAAAAACAGAGAATGGAAGAATTAATTACCAGCAGTCAAAAATGTTGAAGAAAATTCTTCAGTGACAAGTTGTATAATATCAGATGAAAATAAATTTGGATACACACAAAGAAACTGAATGCCACTAATAATAAATATGAAGATGAACTTAATAGAGATTCTCTGTATATTTAATTTTTATAAAGAATAATTGACTATACACAATAGCATTGTATTTTGGCAATTATATATTTAGAAGAAGTAAAATATATGACAATTATAGTACATAAGATAGAAATGAGGAAAAGGACTTATGCCATTGCAAAAGGTTTACACTATGTTTGATGTGATATATTATTAACAGGATTGAAGGTAGGCTCTGATAAGTTAAAAAAGCAGGATGTAAACTCTAAAGTAACAAATAAAAAATTATAAAGAATATAATTACTAAACCAACAGTGAAAATATAATGAAATAATGAAAAATATTATGTCCAAAATTAGGCAGAGAGAAGAGGTGGAGAGGAGCAAAGAAAAAGATGTGACAAATAAGAAACAATTAGTAATGTATACCATGACAGAATTATCAATAAATACTTTAAATGTAAATGACTAAACACTCTCACTTGAAATATAGAGAATAAGAGATTAGATAAGAATAAAACCAAGACTAAAGTATATGCAGTCTTTAAGAGATGTACTTTAAATATAGAGCATTAAAGGATGAAAAATGAAGTAATGTGAAGACTTTAAAGAGAGACACTGGGAGTGTCTATTAATATAAGAGAAAGTACCTTTCAGAGAAATAAATAATACCAGGGATGCAGAGGATATCACAAAATGACAGAAGCTTCTCAGACAATAAAGAATCTGCCTGCAATGCAGGAACCTGGGTTCGATCCCTGGGTCAGGAAGATCCCCTGGAGAAGAGAATGGCTACCAACCCCAGTATTCTTGCCTAAAGAATCCCATTCACAGAGGAGCCTGGTGGGCTACAGTTCATGGAGCTGCAAAGCATTGTACACAACTGAGCAACTAACACTTTAACTTTCAGTTCTGCAAGAAGACATATATAATTCCTAAATGTATATGCATTTAAAAACAGAGGTTCAAAATGCACCAAAAAAAACCCCAGAATTTAAAGAAGAAATTCACAATTATGGCTGGAGACTTTAACACTCCTTTTAATAACTTACAGAACAAAGAAATAGAAAATCATTAGGGACAGAGAAGACTGGGGAGACATTATCCATCAATTTGACATAATAGATGCTTAAAGAATATTCCACCCAACAAAAGCTGACTTCATGTACTTTATAAGTGTACATGGAATATTCACCATAAAAGAACTTATTCTGGGCCAGAAAACAAATCTGAACAATTTTCAAAGAATTGAAATCATGCATACAACTTATGTTCTCTGATTACAAAAGAATCAAATTAGAGACTGATTACAGAAAAGATATTTATTTGGAAAATATCCAAAGGGTTGATAGTGCAAACACAACACAATTTTAACTAACTCATGCATTGTATTAAAAACAAAATTGCAAGGGAATTCAGAAAAAGTATTTGGAATGCAATGAGATAAAAACACAACATACCAGTATTTGGAGAATGCAGCTAAAGAAGTATCTGGGGGGAAATTTATAGCTAAATATTTATATTAGAAAACAATAGATTGGTGTTTGCCAGGGCTCTTGATGAATGTGAAAAAGGACAGTGAGGAAGCTGGCTTAAAACTCACCATTCAAAAAATGAAGATCATGGCATCCAGTCCCATCACTTCATGGCAAATAGATGGAGAAACAATGGAAACAGTGACAGACTTTATTTTCTTGGGCTCTAAAATCACTGCAGATGGTGACTTCAGCCATGAAGTTAAAAGACGCTTGTTCCTTGGAAGAAAAGCTATGACAAACCTAGACAGCATATTAAAAAGCAGAGACTCTACTTTGCTGACAAAGGTCCATATAGTCAAAGCTATGGTTTTTCTAGTAGTCATGTATAGATGTGAGAGTTGGACCATAAAGAAGGCTGAGCGATGAAGAATTGATGCTTTTGAACTGTGGTGTTGAGGAAGACTTTTGAAAGTCCCTTGGACTGCAAGGAGATCAAACCAGTCAATCCTAAAGGAAATAAATCCTGAATATTCATTGGAAGGACGGATGCTGAAACTGAATCTCTAATACTTTCGCCACCTGATGTGAAGAGCTACTCATTAGAAAAGACCCTGATACTGGGAAAGATTGAAGGCAGGAGGAGAAGCGGTCGACAGAGGATGAGATGGTTGGATGGCTATCTGTCAGAGAAGGCAATGGGACCCCACTCCAGCACTCTTGCCTGGAAAATCCCATGGACGGAGGAGCCTGGTAGGCTGCAGTCCATGGGGTTGCTGAGGGTCAGACACAACTGAGCGACTTCACTTTCACTTTTCACTTTCATGCATTGGAGAAGGAAATGGTAACCCACTCCAGTGTTCTTGCCTGAAGAATCCCAGGGATGGGGGAGCCTGGTGGGCTGCCGTCTATGGGGTGGCACAGAGTCGGACACGACTGAAGTGACTCAGCAGCAGCATGACTATCTGTAAAATAGATATTATTATTGATATCACTTCACCAGGGATAGTGTTACTCAAGAAAGTAGAGTAACTTGCCCCAAATCCAGTTGAGCTTTGCTTCACACCACATTTTCTGATGCTAAACCCCATTTTTTTTTATAATATTTTATTGGCCATCATTCCACCTGTGGAGAATAAATAGTTTGGCCTCCAAAATTTGCATCAGTTCAAAAGTTGGAAGAAGAGCACACACACACACACACACACACACACACACATTCTCTTCTGGGTCCCACTTCTGTGTAGCTCTAAAATCCCTTATGATTTATCAAACAAACCCAGTTTAGAAAGGATATAGCTATCATCATTTTTGCAGCTAACTGGCATCACCAGACATTCTCCATCAAAAGAACATCTCTGAACAGCAGCTGCCTCCCAGAGAAAATTAATCATAATACTAGGAGTTAGAAAAATCCAACACAGATTTCAGGAATATTGCATTTTTTTTAACCTAAACTTCACATTCTTCCTGCAGTGTTTCATTACAAAATCTAGGTGTCACACAAAAACATCACAGCTTTACTTCTCACTGTATGTATTTTAATAAAAAATCTTTGATCCATGATATAGGCCCTGCAGGCAAAAACTTCTTTTGTATTAAGAAATATCCTCACTATGAGTTTCACTCATGCTGGTAAAAGTATTTCCAGCAAAATCAAGGGGGAAATAGCATACTTAAGCAAAACAAGCAGATGATGTGAGAATTAGCAAACAGTTTTCTCTAAATTAAATCTTCTTTCATTTTCATTCTCTCAAGTTTATAGAAATACATCGTTTGGGGCTACATTTGTTTTTTATGTTAACCATTGTTATCAGGTCTTGTCATCAAGTCTTCCATCTTTTCTTTATGTGTTCCACTTTAGCTCTTTCAGAGACTGAACAGTCCTTTAGGGAAACCTATATTCTAGACTTAGCTGCAAAGAAATAAATTGCTGGCTTTCGAAATTCTTGCAATTTGGTTCTTGCAAATGCCAGTTGATGTTTTCCGCTTTGTTACTGAATTTCACTTCTGCATTTTCTTTGCAGTTATCTGAATGTGTACGTGGCCTAATTGGTTTTTTCAGATGCTCTAGTTTTTTATTGAAGGTCAGAACACTAAGAGATTTATCTACTGAGAAATATATTATGAAATAAAAAGTATTTTATTAGCCATCTGGCTTTATCACATTTATGTGGGGCTTGGGGTTCTCATATAAATAGGCAGCACATGTCATATACTGAGACCTAAGGCCACTAATGCTTCCCTAAAGCTAGAGAAAATAACAAAAATATTTTATGCACAGCCAGTGCACAGAAAACCTCAGATAAGTTATTGTTGTTTTTCCTAACCTTATTTTCCCCAGCCTTATTAGGATACAATTGACAAATTAAAATGGTATATATTTAAGGTATACAAATTGATGTTTTGATATATATATATATATTTTGAAGTAATTACCACAAGCAAGCTACTTAATATATCCATCACCTCATATAATTATCATTTTCCCTTTTTTTGTGGTGAGCACACTTAGGATCTACCATCTTAGTAAATTTCAAATACACAATACAGTATTATTAACTATAGTGACTTTGCTTGCCTAACAGTTTTTAAGGGTGCAGGAATAGGGAGCAATTAACAGACTTTCCCAGATACACATGGCTCTAAAAGAATCCAGGCCTCCTTCATTGTGGCAGGCTACGACTTTATGACAGCATGCGCACTGAGTGTAATTGTGTCTGCATAGCTTTATGATAGATTAGATGGAAAAAAAAAAAACAAAACCACATTCACTTTTGAAAGAAACTGCCTCCTCCCTTGCCTCTGTTGTCTTCTTCTCTTTGTTCTCAATCCAGTTGCTCTGATCCTGCAGTTCCATCATCAGACTACCTCATTATTTAGTCAGTTTCAGTATCAAACAAATCTTGTGACTGATGTCTTTCTCATCTTTTGACCTATTTCTAATAATTGGTCCTTTTTTCTTGAAAATATAGTGTGATAAAAAGTATATGGGTTTTGAATAGCCAGGCTCACTCTCAGGTCTACTACCTTTACAAATGTGACCTTAAACAAGTTACTTAATTTTGGGTGGGGTGGGGTGGGGTGTCTTAATTCTCTTTTTTTTTAATTCTACAAAATGGAGCTTATCATTTATACTCTGGGGGATGTTTCTGATAACTGAATAAAGCAACATATATTAAAATGTTTGGGGCATAAAATACACTCAACAATATTGGTTACTTTTTCACTGAGAGTCTTGACGTAAACAGATGATTCATTCAGAAGTTAATTAAGGGGAGGAGCCAAGATGGCGGAGGAGTAGGACGGGGAGAACACTTTCTCCCCCACAAATTCATCAAAAGAGCATTTAAACGTCGAGTAAATTCCACAAAACAACTTCTGAATGCCAGCAGAGGACATCAGGCACCCAGAAAAGCAATCCAACTCTTCGAAAGGAGGTAGGAAAAAATATTAAAGACAAAAAAAGAGACAAAAGAGGGAGGGATGGAGTTCCGTCCCGGGAAGGGAGTCTTAAAAAGAGAGAAGTTTCCAAACACCAGGAAACCTTCTCACTGCCGAATCTGTGCCGAGCTTTGGAAGCACAGAGGGCAACATAACAGGGAGAAAAAATAAATAAACAATTAAAACTCGCAGATTGCGAGCCCTACAGTAACTCCCCCAGCGGAGAAGCAGCGCAGACACCTGCATCCGCCATTAGCAAGCGGGGGCTGGGCAGGGAGGCGCGGCTCGGGCTGCATCGCTGAGAGTAAGGATCTGGCCTGAATACCCTGAGCACTATCTGAGCGAAATAATTTGGGCTAGCAAACCAGACTGTGGGATATCTACCACGCGAAAAGCCAGCCCTAACCTAAGACTCCGCCAGGCCCGTGCACGGAACAAAGGACTGAACAGAGATAGCCGGCTGCAGACCTTCCCCCTCCGGTGACAGGCAGCCAGAGCCGGAAGGGGGCAATTGCAGCCCCAGAGAGACATTATCTATAAAACTGTAAGCAGGCTTCTTTGCTAACTAAAACTTATTGGGGGTCTGGACGGTCAACATGTGCCTGAGAAGGTGCACCGGTTTTACACCCAGATAACTGAGTGGCGGGGAGGCGATAAGTCGCAGCATTGGCGCTCGCCGAACACCTCATCACCTGAGCTGCTCGGACCTGGGAAGAGCACAAAACGCAGGCCCAACTGAGTCTGCACCTCTGAGGACTACCCGAGTGCCTGAACCTGAGCGGCTTGGACCTGGGAGGTGCATGCAACCCAGGGCCGGCCTCGGATAGTTCCCGGCGGAACAACTAGAGTCCGAGCAGTGTGGGCAGGGAGGCTACACGCGCTGTGAGCCGGGACAGACCCAGTGTGGCTGAGGCACTGCGAGCTCACGCCAGTGTTATTTGTTTGCAGCATCCCTCCCTACCTCCCCACAGCGCAACTGAACAAGTAAGCCTAAAAAAAAAAAAAAATGTTTCCTCCACCGTCCCCTTTGTGTCAGGGCGGAAACCAGATACTGAAGAGACTAGCAAACAGAAAAAGATATAACAGAGGGAAACGCCTTGGAAGCTACAGGCAATAGATCAAAACCCTGTGATTACTACGGACTACATAGGAAAGGGCCTATAGATCTTGAGAAATATAAGTCAGACCAAGGAACTAGCCAAAAATGAACTGAACCCACAATACCCACAACAAAACCAAGAAAGTCCTAGATATATTTTTATTATTTTTATGATCATTCTTTTTTTTTAATTAAAAAAAAATTTTAAGTCCTCTATTGTTCCTTTAATTTTCACTTTTATAACCTATTACTTTGCAAAAAAAAAAAAGACCCTATTTTTTTTTCTTCAGCAAACTTCATATATATATGTTTTATAATTTTTTGACCTTGTTTTTTTTTTTTTCTTCTTCTTTTCTTTAACATTGTATTTTTGAAATTCCAAACTCTACTCTAGATTTTTAATTTTAGCTTTTGGGTATATGTTATCAATTTTTGTACCTATAGTTTTTTTTTATAATTTCTGTGACTTTTTTTTTTCTTCTTCTTCTCTGTTTCTTTCTCTTCTTTTATATAACATTGTATATCTGAAATTCCAAACTCTATTCTAGATTTTTAATTTATGCTTTTTGGTATTTGATATCAATTTTGTACCTGTATTTTCTTTATAATTTTTGTGACATTGTTGGTTTTTGTTTGTTTTCTCTCTTTATTTTTCTTCTTCTTTTTTTTTTTTTTAACATTGTATTTTTGAAATTCCAAACTCTGCTCTAGATTTTTAATTTTTGCTTTTTGGTATTAGTTACCAATTTTGTACCTGTACTTTCTTTATAATTTTGACGACCTTGTTTGTTTTTGTTTGTTCGTTTTTTCTCTCTTTCTTTTCCTTCTTCTTTTCTTTAACATCGTATTTTTGAAATTCCAAACTCTACTCTAGATTTTTAATTTTTGCTTTTATGTATTTGTTACCAATTTTGTACCTTTAAGAACCCAATCTTCAGGACCCATTTTTCACTAGGGAGCGAGATTACTGGCTTGACTGCTCTCTCTCCCTTTGGACTCTCCTTTTTCTCCACCAGGTTGCCTGTGTCTCCTCCCTAACCCCTCTCTACTCTACCCAACTCTGTGAATTTCTGTGTGTGCCAGACGGTGGAGAACACTTAGGGAACTGATTACTGGCTGGATCTGTCTCCCTCCTTTTCATTCCCCCCTTTTATCCTTCTGACCACCTCTGTAACCTTCCTCCTTCTTCTCTTCTCTGTATAACTCCGTGAACATCTCTGAGTGGTCCAATTGTGGAGTGCACATAAGGAAGTGACTACTAGCTAGCCCACTCTCTCCACTATTGATTCCACCTCATCTCGTTTGGGTCACCTCTAACTCCCTCCTCCCTCTTCTCTTCTCCATGTAACTCTGTGAACCTCTCTGAGTGACCCTCACAGTAGAGAAAATTTTCACCTTTAATGTAGATGTTTTATCAGTGGTGCTGTATAGAAGGAGAAGTTTTGAAACTACTGTAAACATAAGACCGATAACCGGAAGCAGGAGACTTAAGTCCAAACCCTGACTCCAGGGAACTGCTGACTCCAAGGAACATTAATTGACAGGAGCTCATCAAATGCCTCCATACCAACACTGAAACCAAGCACCACACAAGGGCCAGTAAGTTCCAGGGCAAGACATACCAAGCAAATTCTCCAGCAACAAAGGAACACAGCCCTGAGCTTCAAGATACAGGCTGCCCAAGTCACCCCAAAACTATAGACATCTCATAACTCATTACTGGACATTTCACTGCACTCCAGAGAGAAGAAATACAGCTCCACCCACCAGAACACCGACACAAGCTTCCCTAACCAGGAAACCTTGACAAGCCACCTGTACAAACCCACACACAGTGAGGAAACAATAAAGAGAACTCCACAAACTGCCAGAATACAGAAAGGACACCCCAAACTCAGCAATTTAAACAAGATGAAGAGACAGAGGAATACCCAGCAGATAAAGGAACAGGATAAATGCCCACCAAAACCAAACAAAAGAGGAAGAGATAGGAATCTACCTGATAAAGAATTCCGAATAATGATAGTGAAATTGATCCAAAATCTTGAAATTAAAATGGAATCACAGATAAATAGCCTGGAGACAAGGATTGAGAAGATGCAAGAAAGGTTTAACAAGGACCTAGAAGAAATAAAAAGAGTCAATATATAATGAATAATGCAATAAATGAAATTAAAAACACTCTGGAGACAACAAATAGTAGAATAACAGAGGCAGAAGATAGGATTAGTGAATTAGAAGATAGAATGGTAGAAATTATTGAATCAGAGAGGATAAAAGAAAAACGAATTAAAAGAAATGAGGACAATCTCAGAGACCTCCAGGACAATATTAAATGCTACAACATTCAATCATAGGGTTCCAGAAGAAGAAGACAAAAAGAAAGACCATGAGAAAATACTTGAGGAGATAATAGTGGAAAACTTCCTAAAATGGGAAGGAAATAATCACCCAAGTCCAAGAAACCCAGAGAGTCCCAAACAGGATAAACCCAAGGAGAAACACCCCAAGACACATATTAATCAAATTAACAAAGATCAAACACAAAGAACAAATATTAAAAGCAGCAAGGAAAAACAACAAATAACACACAAGGGAATTCCCATAAGGATAACAGCTGATCTTTCAATAGAAATTCTTCAAGCCAGGAGGAATGGCAAGACATACTTAAAGTGATGAAAGAAAATAACCTACAGCCCAGATTATTGTACCCAGCAAGGATCTCATTCAAGTATGAAGGAGAAATCAAAAGCTTTTCAGACAAGCAAAAGCTGAGAGAATTCTGCACCACCAAACCAGCTCTCAACAAATACTAAAGGATATTCTCTAGACAGGAAACACAAAAACGATAAACTCAACCCAAAACAATAAAGTAAATGGCAACAGGATCATACTTATCAGTAATTACCTTAAACGTAAATGGGTTGAATGCCCCAAAAAAAGACAAAGACTGGCTGAATGGATACAAAAACAAGACCCTACATATGTTGTCTACAAAAGACCCACCTCAAAACAGGGGACACATACAGACTGAAAGTGAAGGGTTGGAAAAAGATTTTCCATGCAAATAGGGACCAAAAGAAAGCAGGAGTAGCAATACTCATATCAGATAAAATAGACTTTAAAACAAAGGCTGTGAAAAGAGACAAAGAAGGTCACTACCTAATGATCAAAGGATCAATCCAAGAAGAAGATATAACAATCATAAATATATATGCACCCAACACGGGAGCACTGCAGTATGTAAGACAAATGCTAACAAGTATGAAAGGAGAAATTAACAATAACACAATAATAGTGGGAGACTTTAATGCCCCACTCACACCTATGGATAGATCAACTAAACAGAAAATTAACAAGGAAACACAAACTTTAAACGATACAATAGACCAGTTAGACCTAATTGATATCTATAGGACATTTCATCCCAAAACAATGAATTTCACCTTTTTCTCAAGCGCACATGGAACCTTCTCCAGGATAGATCACATCCTGGGCCATAAAGCTAGCCTTGATAAATTCAAAAAAATAGAAATCATTCCAAGCATCTTTTCTGACCACAATGCAGTAAGACTAGATCTCAATTACAGGAGAAAAACTATTAAAAATTCCAACATATGGAGGCTGAACAACACGCTGCTGAATAACCAACAAATCACAGAAGAAATAAAAAAAGAAATCAAAATTTGCATAGAAATGAATGAAAATGAAAACACAACAACCCAAAACCTGTGGGACACGGTAAAAACAGTCCTAAGGGGAAAGTTCCTAGCAATACAGGCACACCTCAAGAAACAAGAAAAAAGTCAAATAAATAACCTAACTCTACACCTAAAGCAACTAGAAAAGGAAGAAATGAAGAACCCCAGGGTTAGTAGAAGGAAAGAAATCTTAAAAATTAGAGCAGAAATAAATGCAAAAGAAACAAAAGAGACCATAACAAAAATCAACAAAACCAAAAGCTGGTTTTTTGAAAGGATAAATAAAATTGACAAACCATTAGCCAGACTCATCAAGAAACAAAGGGAGAAAAATCAAATCAAAAAATTAGAAACGAAAATGGAGAGATCACAACAGACAACACAGAAATACAAAGGATCATAAGAGACTACTATCAACAATTATATGCCAATAAAATGGACAACATGGAAGAAATGGACAAATTCTTAGAAAAGTACAACTTTCCAAAACTCGACCAGGAAGAAATAGAAAATCTTAACAGACCCATCACAAGCACAGAAATTGAAACTGTAATCAAAAATCTTCCAGCAAACAAAAGCCCCGGTCCAGATGGCTTCACAGCTGAATTCTACCAAAAATTTAGAGAGGAGCTAACACCTATCCTGCTCAAACTCTTCCAAAAAATTGCAGAGGAAGGTAAACTTCCAAACTCATTCTATGAGGCCACCATCACCCTAATACCAAAACCTGACAAAGATCCCACAAAAAAAGAAAACTACAGGCCAATATCACTGATGAACATAGATGCAAAAATCCTTAACAAAATTCTAGCAATCAGAATCCAACAACACATTAAAAAGATCATACACCATGACCAAGTGGGCTTTATCCCAGGGATGCAAGGATTCTTCAATATCCACAAATCAATCAATGTAATACACCACATTAACAAATTGAAAAATAAAAACCATATGATTATCTCAATAGATGCAGAGAAAGCCTTTGACAAAATTCAACATCCATTTATGATAAAAAAACTCTCCAGAAAGCAGGAATAGAAGGAACATACCTCAACATAATAAAAGCTATATATGACAAACCCACAGCAAACATTATCCTCAATGGTGAAAAACTGAAAGCATTTCCTCTAAAGTCAGGAACAAGACAAGGGTGCTCACTTTCACCATTACTACTCAACATAGTTTTGGAAGTTTTGGCCACAGCAATCAGAGCAGAAAAAGAAATAAAAGGAATCCAAATTGGAAAAGAAGAAGTAAAACTCTCACTATTTGCAGATGACATGATCCTCTACATAGAAAACCCTAAAGACTCCACCAGAAAATTACTAGAAATAATCAATGACTATAGTAAAGTTGCAGGATATAAAATCAACACACAGAAATCCCTTGCATTCCTATACACTAATAATGAGAAACAGAAAGAGAAATTAAGGAAACAATTCCATTCACCATTTGCAACGGAAAGAATAAAATACTTAGGAATATATCTACCTAAAGAAACTAAAGACCTATATATAGAAAACTATAAAACACTGGTGAAAGAAATCAAAGAGGACACTAATAGATGGAGAAATATACCATGTTCATGGATTGGAAGAATCAATATAGTGAAAATGAGTATACTACCCAAAGCAATTTATAGATTCAATGCAATCCCTATCAAGCTACCAACAGTATTCTTCACAGAGCTAGAACAAATAATTTCACAATTTGTATGGAAATACAAAAAAACCTCGAATAGCCAAAGCGATCTTGAGAAAGAAGGATGGAACTGGAGGAATCAACCTACCTGACTCCAGGCTCTACTACAAAGCCACAGTTATCAAGACAGTATGGTACTGGCACAAAGACAGAAATATAGATCAATGGAACAAAATAGAAAGCCCAGAGATAAATCCATGCACATATGGACACCTGATCTTTGACAAAGGAGGCAAGAATATACACTGGATTAAAGACAATCTCTTTAACAAGTGGTGCTGGGAAATCTGGTCAACCACTTGTAAAAGAATGAAACTAGACCACTTTCTAACACCATACACAAAAATAAACTCAAAATGGATTAAAGATCTCAACGTAAGACCAGAAACTATGAAACTCCTAGAGGAAAACATAGGCAAAACACTCTCTGACATACACCACAGCAGGATCCTCTATGACCCACCTCCCAGAATATTGGAAATAAAAGCAAAAATAAACAAATGGGACCTAATTAACCTTAAAAGCTTCTGCACATCAAAGGAAACTATCAGCAAGGTGAAAAGACAGCCTTCAGAATGGGAGAAAATAATAGCAAATGAAGCAACTGACAAACAACTAATCTCAAAAATATACAAGCAACTCCTCCAGCTCAACTCCAGAAAAATAAATGACCCAATCAAAAAATGGGCCAAAGAACTAAATAGACATTTCTCCAAAGAAGGCATACAGATGGCTAACAAACACATGAAAAGATGCTCAACATCACTCATTATCAGAGAAATGCAAATCAAAACCACTATGAGGTACCATTTCACACCAGTCAGAATGGCTGCGATCCAAAAGTCTACAAATAATAAATGCTAGAGAGGGTGTGGAGAAAAGGGAACCCTCTTACACTGTTGGTGGGAATGCAAACTAGTACAGCCACTATGGAGAACAGTGTGGAGATTCCTTAAAAACTGGAAATAGAACTGCCTTATGATCCAGCAATCCCACTGCTGGGCATACACACTGAGGAAACCAGAAGGGAAAGAGACACGTGTACCCCAATGTTCATCGCAGCACTGTTTATAATAGCCAGGACATGGAAGCAACCTAGATGTCCATCAGCAGATGAATGGATAAGAAAGCAGTGGTACATATACACAATGGAGTATTACTCAGCCATTAAAAAGAATACATTTGAATCAGTTCTAATGAGGTGGATGAAACTGGAGCCTATTATACAGAGTGAAGTAAGCCAGAAGGAAAAACACCAATACAGTATACTAATGCATGTATATGGAATTTAGAAAGATGGTAACAATAACCCGGTGTACGAGACAGCAAAAGAGACACTGATGTATAGAACAGTCTTATGGACTCTGTGGGAGAGGGAGAGGGTGGGAAGATTTGGGAGAATGACATTGAAACATGTAAAATATCATGTATGAAACAAGTTGCCAGTCCAGGTTTGATGCACGATACTGGATGCTTGGGGCTAGTGCACTGGGGTGACCCAGAGGGATGGTATGGGGAGGGAGGAGGGAGGAGGGTTCAGGATGTGGAGCACATGTATACCTGTGGCGGATTCATTTTGATATTTGGCAAAACTAATACAATTATGTAAAGTTTAAAAATAAAATAAAATTAAAAAATAAATAAATAAAGTAATGTGGAAATACAGCAAAATAAATGTGAAAGTCCTCTTTCCAAGGACTTCTCTTCCACTGCCTTCTTTCTTCCCCAGGGATAACTATTATGGGGTATATAACTGTGTATATATAACTGGTAACTGTGTATTCTTCTAATTCTGCTTCAGTGTGCTTTTTTACTGAAAACCAAAAAATATATATCAATGTCGATTAATAAAAGCTTTACATAAAAAGCAAAAAAAAAAAAAAAGTTAATTAAGATAACTTAATTACAACAGTTTATACAGGGGTGTGAGCAGGGTTAAAGGATGAACAGCAGATGGTGAAGCACCCAGGAACTAACAGCAAGTGGAAGTTGTTACCACCCTAGATCTGAACGGACAGAGGAACCCATGTTCTTCTATCAGCTGAGACATATTGGCATCAGTGTGTGGGAGGCTGCGTGACATGTTCTGTGGCTTTCAGCAGGAGAAAGCAGCTGCCGCCAAAACCCCCTTGCCTGAGTAGAGGGAGGGAATAAGTGGAGGCAGAAATAATATATAGTAATCTTTCTATTTTCACGTCCTCTGATGTTCTGCTGAGATTTTTATTGACTGATCCCAGTTGGAAAATAGAGGTCAAGAAAGCCCAAATAATGCTGTCCACAGCCATCATCTTCCTGGGACACAGTAGACATAGAAGGGTAAATAATAAATGCAAAAGAGCAAATGGAGAATTACCAACACAGTTGCTTTTCTTTACCTTCCACTTCTCTTGCTCCAAAGTTCTATTTATCTACATTGATCACTCTTCTCCCTATTAGCTGTCAATAGACTGTGAGGCCTTTCAAGGCAAGGATAGTGTTTATTTATGACTCTAGCACTTTCTAAAGGATGCACCATTAAACAGCCTGTGTGTAGAAAATGCAACCTACTCTATACCTCTTTTGGAAAAGCATATTAGCAAGT
Organism: Bos mutus; assembly: GCF_027580195.1. Lineage (NCBI taxonomy): Eukaryota > Metazoa > Chordata > Mammalia > Artiodactyla > Bovidae > Bos > Bos mutus. The sequence continues at coordinate 44,909,238 of NC_091626.1, read as the reverse complement.
ATAAATGCTCTCAAAGTTCTATATAAAATGATAGTAATAATAAATATTTGCTCACAAAATTATTTTTCAAAGAATGTCACTAACGTGAAAGCACTACTTCCAGGAAATGCAGTTTTGAAAATTATTGCATCCCTAGTGCCTCATCTAGGGTACAGAACATGCTATACACTAAATAAGCATTTAGTAAATGCATAAATAGCAGGGTTCCTCTATGATTGGGTTCTGAATTGGTTTTTCAGAGGAAGTTTTTGCCTTCTTTTCTCTCTCCTCCCTCCAGAAACTGTAATCTTGTCTCCTAGTAAGAGTCTGATTGACTGGAGTTCTACATCTTTTCTCAAGATATCTATAGGACTAGCTGCCTGGGGGTGATCTAGTTGTATTATGAATGAAAAATGAACATCATCATCATCATCAAAATCTTCACCTTTACTTTTTATCCCAAATATAGTTCAGCTTGCTGTGTTTGGGGAGATTTTATTATTCTTGAAAGAAATAGCAGGACTGCTGTAGGCATCTGGATCTGAACTCACAAGATGCCACCTTCCAGACACCTGCCTTAGTTTCCTCCCATACTCTGTCCCCAAATATGTTCCTTTGGCATTGATCCAGCTCTACTGGATGAGATTTTTCTAGTTTTGAACCCTTCCCAGTGAATGTTGGCCATCATTTTCCCTTCCATACACAGACTCTAGAGCATGGAGCATCATCTGACTTACTCATTTTCTAGATGCAAAAAATCCACAAAGATGGGTGCAATGAAATTTCTGTAGAAACTTCCTTGAGGTGCTATCAGGCCCTCTCCCTATCATCATAGAACATATTTGTCTTTAAATAACATTAAACTTGAAATTAAACCAAAATTGGCACAGGAGAGCCAAATATAGTGAGTAAAAAGAGGAGAGATAGAGGACTCTTGATCAGATTACTTCTGTTTTCTGAAGAGGGTTTCTGATCTTAGAGAGTAGAAGAGCCAGAAAGAATAGATGCCAAGAGAAGAAAGACAACTTCCATGAAGAGATAAACCCCTTAATAATCACCCAAGTTCAGATCTTTTCCCTCTTCTCTCCCTGGTATGGTGACATTGGGAACAGACTGGCAGAAGAACAGGATCCATCATTATAGAGAAATGTATGCACTCTTGATATCTAGAACAGCAGAGACAATGATCTGGGGGCAGCAGAGACTCCAACCATAATGAACAAAGGGTCTAGGGCTTCATTTCCATAAATTCTCTGGATGGCAAGACTGCTTTCTACATCTTAGAAAGGCTAATTGTGTGTTTGCATATAAAATTTAGGGTTGTTCCCCTCTGGTCATAGAAACATGTCAACATATGCTGATAAGTCATGGAGCATATGTCAAAGAATGCATAACTCTGGTTATCAGCTGAAAGGGAATCACTGGCCTAGAAATTTAGTTTCTATCCCTGGTAGCTCAGATGGTAAAGCATCTGTCTACAATGTGGTAGACCGAGGTTTGATCCCTGGGTTGGGAAGATCCCCTGGAGAAGAAAATGGCAATCCACTTCAGGACTATTGCCTGGAAAATCCCAAGGACAGAGGAGCCTGGTAGGCTACAGTCCATGGGGTTGCAAAGAGTCGGACATGACTGAGCGACTTCAATTCTATTCTACCAGTGAGGGTTTGATCTAGGAAGCAGAACCATTAGCAGTTGCATGGAAAAAGGAGTCTGTGTAGAGATTAGACAGTACACAATGTAGAAGGTGATAGAGAAGTCTGTGAAAGCTCTTGTTGAATCTGGCATTGGACCTGAAGTTTCTGTCAATCAGCATTGTTGGCAGTGGAAAAAATATCACCTAGGCATGAAGCAAAGGAAGGTGACCACAAACTGGAAATCAGGTGGACAGAATAAAACCCATGTCTGTATCGAATCTCAATGATGTGGTGTTTTGCCAAATAAGCTGGTACCCTTCTCCACTAACCTGCACATGTGCAAAGCCTAGGACTTAGAGAAGCTGAATGTGGTGAGAAAAAACCTGGAAGAGCTCCAAGCCAGACTGCATTTCCTCCTCAGTCAGACAAAATAGCAGGTCAGTGACAATATGTACCTATTATGCTATCCTAACTTTCAGAACACAATGACTGCTAATTTTCTTCCTCATCCCAAATCTTGTACAGATTTCTCCTATGATCCATCTTAATCCAGAACCATATAAGGAAAGGAATTCTGGAAATCATTGTCCTAACTTAGAGCAGTTGACATGATATAAAAGCACAGCCAGTATACTCATGTTAGAAATTTTCAAAATCGGAAAGGTATCTGAATAGATTTTAGGGACAATATCTATATCAGCCATGGAATTCAGAGAGTGGGTTAAAACACAAAGAACTTCATAGGTATTGAGGTGAGATGGCCATATGTCTACTTATTCTGAAGCTGTTAGTAGGTGACATATTGTACCTCTATTCCCTCTGTAAAACCAAAGATTTCACTTAACTGCAGTCTGTCCTATGCTTGAAAGTCATTTTTTTTTTTAACTCAGCAATTAAATAGACTTCTTTATTAATGATGATAAAACTTCTTGTTTTTCTCCTGCCTTGGTATTTGGTTTATTTCCAAAATACTTTTCATAAGGTTTTAAGGAGCTTTGATAAGAAAGGCATATGGAAATTAAGCCAAAAAAAAAAAAATTCTGACAGCTGAAGTTTAAACTGTGAGTGCAAATTATCAATCTAAAAATCAAGTGCCTTACTGCATGTACAAATTTTTAAAAGGTGTTGATTTATACTTGATTCATGGTGTGAGTAGTTGCATTATGAATGATCAATGAATATTATCATTAAAACAATGTCACACTACTACAATTATGGTGCATCAAAAATGCAAACCTAATTGCTTAGCTCTTAATGAAATACAAAAGCCCCATTTTAATGTTAGGGTTGTGGTTCAAACTGAAAAAAAAAATTATATAGTCGAAATTAAGGTGACAGTAATCTATTTTTAAACCTTGAAATGTTATTCTAGAACATATCATAGAGGGTCCACACATCATTTCCACCCCTCCTCATCATGAACCACAGAGAATGTGTTTTCAAAATCTAGCTGGCTGGCTTTCATGGGAAAAAACATGATCCTCAGTCAGGTTGATAACTCATTTTACTTCATCTGGCCCAATCTAAAAATAGATAAGCATTTGTAATTAAGGACAAAGAAAACAAAATTTTGCTATAAATATTTACAAATATTTTACATCAGAATTTAATCTTCAATCAGATTTGCACAAACCAAGACACTTAAGGCAAACCTTTCATTTAACTATAGTATCTCTTGGATAATTCTAAGAACATATACACACACACAGAGAGAAAGATAAGTATTCACTGGGATGGCAAATATATGTGATTATATCTAAAAATGTACAATTAAAAATATTTCCCAATGGATTAAGACTTTATCTCTAATCATCCAACTTTTGAAAAGTCATCTGGCTTTCATATCATCCAATTCTTAAAAAAGTGCTGCCAAGATCAAATGCACTTGTTAAGACAACAAAAATAGTTACTGAGACAGATTCTGGGAAATAGTGCTAAGTGGGCATGCTTTATGTTTCCTCTCTTCTTCATTCATTCACATTACAACAGAGTAAGAACTGCTGGTGTAGGACAGAATTCATAAAATCTCAATGGACTTACCACCAGGTTCTGAGTTCACACAGCCATTCTATTCAAGAGCATATGGCAATTTCCTAGGCACCTTTTATCTCCATCAGTTCAGTTCAGTCGCTCAGTCATGTCCAGCTCCTTGGGACCCCATAAACCGCAGGCCTCCCTGTCTGTCACCAACTCCCGGAGTTTACCCAAACTCATGTCCATAGTGTCGGTGATGCCATCCAGGCATCTCATCCTCTGTTTTCCCCTTCTCCTCCTGCCCCTCCCAGCATCAGAGTCTTTTCCAATGAGTCAACTCTTCGCATGAAGTGGCCAAAGTATTGGAGTTCAGCTTTAGCATCAGTCCTTCCAATGAACATTCAGGACTGATCTCCTTTAGGATGGAACGGTTGGATCTCCTTGCAGTCCAAGGGACTCTCAAGAGTCTTCTCCAACACCACAGTTCAAAAGCATCAATTCTTCAGTGCTCAGCTTTCTTCACAGTCCAACTCTCACATCCGTACATGACCATTGGAAAAACCATAGCCTTGGCTAGAAGGACCTTTGTTGGCAAAGTAATGTCTCTGCTTTTTAATATGCTATCTAGGTTGGTCATAACTTTTCTTCCAAGGAGTACGCGTCTTTTAATTTCATGTCTGCAATCACCACCTGCAGTGATTCTGTCAAATTTAGTAAGGGGTTTTGCTTTCATTGGGCTTCCATGGTGGCTCAGACATAACAAATCTTCCTGCCATGTGGGAGACCTAGATTCAATCCCTGGGTTGGGAAGATCCCCTGGAGAAGGGAATATTCCGGCTTGTACAGTTCCATCAAATGTATAATCCATGGGGTTGCAAAGAGTCAGACACAACTAAGCGACATTCACTTTTTTGCTTTCATTTTGCAGATAGCACTAGAAATGTTGAGCATGGTAACATTTGAATCCATAAATTATATATCTTATCCATCATTTCAGTAGCATCACTCTTCCAACTCTAGGAGATACATCTAAGTAAACTGGTTATTTATTTATGTATTTATTTATTTGGCAATTTTTCACATGTATATGTTGTCAGAAAATCTGAATAAGCCCCTGTGAGAGAATACTGCTAGAATCCCTAATCCCCCTGACCTATTTGCTTCAAAGAATAAATTAGGTGTGGGAATCCAACAACTTCAGTGAAGTCGGTAATAATGAAACCACTTAGTGTTCCTGATAATCTTTCTTCATCTCTGAAGTCCCTTGTACACCACAATCATCAGCCTTCCTTCACCTTAAATACATTTTATTATTGGCTTAGAATTACTTTTATAAAAATACTTATCAAATTACTGTTTCACCCTTAGGAAATTTTAATTTCCTTATTTTAATATGTTGAGAGAAATTCCCTTTTTCCCACACCTTAGCTATCATTCCACATTCAAAGACCTCTATTCATTTTAGTTTGATACTTACCCAAATAAGAGTTCTATTTTAGTACTTGCTGTCTCTGAATACTGAGTGCATCTCTTCTGGCTCTGATAACTGGGATGCCAATTTAGTTAACACTTTGCAAGTGCTTACGTCAGGCATAAAGCTCTGTTTTAACTTGACCTTCTAGAATTCCATGGATTATGTACTACGGCAGCTATTTCTCTTCATTATTTTTTTTTTTTAAGTTTTTTACTGCTAAGGCTACATTTTACTATTCTTAAACTGAAGAATTATAAGGGAAAATGTTTTCCTTATCAAGTAAAATATAGCAAATCCTGATGCTTCCAAAACCTTCTTTCTTACAGAAATCTCATCTGTACTAATGGGTTTTCTCTAGTTTACATTGTCAACATCAAGCACAGTGGCATAATCTTCTCCATCCTTAACATCTTCCTCTCTATTCTTAGTCAGGGTTCAAAGTAAACTTTGTAAACCACTGGGGATTAGTTTTGCCCTGCAGTGGATATCACTTGTCCTTGATTGCTACCTTTGTCATTTCTCCCACAGGAGAAAGGACTTCTCTGATAGCTCAGTTAGTAAAGAATCTACCTGCACTGCAGGAGACCCCAGTTTGATTCCTTGATCAGGAAGATCCACTGGAGAAGGGATAGGCTACCCACTCCAGTATTCTTGGGCTTCCCTTGTGGCTCAGCTGGTAGAGTCCACCTGCAATGCAGGAGACCTGGGTTCGATCCCTGGATTGGGAAGATTTCCTGGAGAAGGGAAAGGCTACCCACTCCAGTTTTCTGGCCTGGAGAATTCCATGAACTGTTTAGTCCATGGGGTTGCAAAGAGTCGGACACAACTGAGTGACTTTCACTTTCCATAGCAGTAGCTCTGCCTCTTTGCCCTGCTCCTGTAATCCTTTACTTTGTCTATTTGGATTTCTTTTGGCTTTTCCAGAATCTGGTTCCAGTCCTGAACATGGCTTTTTACCCTCAAAGCACAGAGTAGAAACTTCTAACTTCTATATCTAGCTCAAATTTCTGGGATCCACTACCTGAAAACTAATGATATACCAGATAGTCCCAGCTATTCAGAAGGAAATTGCTCCTCTCTTTTCCTCTCTCTGTCTCTCTCCCTCCCATATTTCAAACTATATCATTATCTACCAAGAAGAACACTAGGTAAACATTACTATTCCCTGACGCTAAGAAAACAAAATAGGTGAAGTCTGTTTATGGAAGCAGCAATATTACAGACAGAACCAGCTTAGAGTTCCAAATCTTCATTGCCTAATTTGCAACCAAATTTAGGATAAAGAAACTTTCTATTATAGACTGGCAGGCTACAGTCCATGGGGTCTTAAAGAGTTGGACACGACTGAGACTAAGCATGCACTTGTGAGAAGAATCACCTTGTTCCGTGGATGTGGGTAGCTGGGATGTTACTCACTGCTATGGGGCGTGTCCCTATACTGGGGAGAATATTACTATTATGTAATTGCTACTTTTTACCAAAGAACATGAAAAGGGATTAAAGATTAATAATGTTGAAGATTTATAGTTGAGGAGTGCTTATAAATAAATGAAATGGATTTAAAACAAATCAAAACATATTATTTTGTATATGAGGAGCAGCTTCTTAAATCATACTTTTGCTGATCTCCCAAAGGGACATGCATACTGTCAACTTTATTACAGTAAACAGTACCATTATTTACTGTTTGCAGAATTTCTATACTGCACCTTTCCAGTAATAAGTGTAAGTGGACAAGTTACCCCCCTTTCTGGGATTCAGTCATTGCCTTGTAAAGAGAAGGCTTATATATGAAGATAACTGAGGCCCCAGCCAGCTCTGACCTTTTAAGATTAGTACACCAGCTAGTCACTCTGGTCTAGAAACTTGTGCAAGCTCTGCAACCTGAGCAGCCAGCAGTCAGAGCAGATTTTTACAGTCAGATCTACCCATTCATGCACCTTACAATCGGCACTCTAAATTACTGACACACTTGATAAGCTGTGTCAATAAATTTTTTGTACGTGTGTGTGAGAATGAAGTGTGGCCCATAGATATCTCTTTTTCCTGTCACCTCTGGCACCTTCTTGGTCTGATAAACCAAGATCTTGGTCTGACAAACTGTGAATTTCTCTGTGAAACCTTCCTAGCTTTCTCAGAATTAGTTGTCCCTTTATGTCCCTTCATAATATTTTGTTGGTGTTTCTAATATTGTATCTTTCAATGATTCATTGTATTGATTTTTTTTTTTTTTAGTATATCTGTCTTCCTGCTAGACTTTAAGCATCTTAAAAAGAGAGTGATCTTTTCTTAATACTTGTATTCAACACATTGCCTTGGTTTATAGCCAATACACAAATACTGGTTGGATAATGAATGAGTATTCTTTTTATATTCAATTTAACTTATGCCTTTTAGGAAGACGCATAGGTCAGAAATGGTCAGAGACACTTTAGGAAGTCTAGAAGTCGGTTCTCCTGCTTAGATACTAAAATTTGCTTATATTCTTTTGGAAGTAACATCAAGGAAAGGTTATTAGACATAATATAGAAGTTTTCATTCTTTACTCTTACAATAAGACTCACTGAATTGTGCCTAGATTTACTTTTTCCCAATTATTTTATTTTTTACAGTTTGCAAATTGTCTATATATAATTACTTTCAATTAACTTCCCTCAGCCAATCAACAGACCATAAACTCAGCTTAAGCATTTATGAACAGAGCTTTGTGATGAGAATCTATCCTTACATTAATTGTTGGTTCAGTAAAAGTTAGGGCTCAGGAAATGATAGTAGCTATATTTGAGTTCCTCATTTATGGTTGCATTAATATATTTGAGATAAGACTTTTCAATGAGGGAGCCAAGAATATTAAATGTTTTAAATTATCTTTATCAGAATTCTTAAGATGGCTCTAACAGTAAACACATTCAGGAAGATACTAAAATTTGTTTAATAACTCAAAGTAACCCTGGGTCCTAAAGGAAAGAATCATGTTCTTTTCTGTCACTTGACCCCAGTGTGGGTAACTACACTCCTATTTGTACCTATATCTACTTGTAGTCCTCTAACTAAAACTATAATCTCAAGCAAATATGGTTATTTTGAATATATACCCATATCTTGTAGAAGTTGATTGAAAGAAAATACAATCCCATAGAATAAGAAACATGTGGTCTCTAAGGTCTGAAGCAGAAATTTGACACATTTTGAGGGACAGTAACAAGAAAAGAAAGAAGTGAAAAAGAGAATTGATAATGTTTGAACTGTACTGATCAGTAAACAGCACTGCATAAACAGTGTGCGAGGGCTTAAAGCTACTGAGTGCCTCAAAAAGAGAGGTTCACAGTTTCTGAATGAAGGATTGGGAAAGTGAAGAGAATAAGCCTTTGGGGTGTCGCAGGAAAGGAGAGGTTATAAGGGAGATCTGAACTCTAATAAAACCAGCTAGATAAGATTTTGATTTCCTTGGGACTGATAATGAATTTGATAGATCTTAGAAGGCTGGTCAGCTGAAATTAATGAAGGAAATCTCCCTGTGTAAAATTGCAGGTAACACTGAAGCTCAAAATGTAATGACTTGACTTTTGTAGTATAGACATTAGGTTACATTGTCGCTGGAGAGAAGAAAAACAGAAATTCAGCACTAAAAAAAGATGAGCTATCAAGCCATGAAAATACATGGAAGAACCTTAAATGTGCATTACTAAGTGAAAGAGGGCTTCCCTGGTGGCTCAGAGGGTAAAGAATCCACTTGCCAATGAAGGAGACACAGGAGACATGGGTTCAGTCCCTGGGTCTGGAAGATCCCCTGGAGGAGGGCATGGCAACCTACTCAACTATGCTTGCCTGGAAAATCCCATGGACAGAGGAGCCTGGTGGACTACAGCCCATGGGGTTGCAAAGAGTTGGACACAACTGAGTGACTAGCACACACACACAAGTGAAAGAAGTCAATCTAAGAAGGGTACATACAGTATGATCCCATTATTAGGCAAAACTACAAACACAATAAAAGATCAGTTGTTGCCAAGGGTGGTAGAGGGAAGAGAGATGAAATAGAACACAGAAGACTTTTAGGGCAGTGAAAATACTATGCATACCGCTATGACAATGGATATATGTCATTATGTACTTGTTGAAATCCATAGACTATACAATATCAAAAGTGAGCTCAGGTACACAGTGAATTCAGGGTGATTATCATAGGTCAGTGTAGGTCTCTTCTCAGTAAAGAAAAAAAAAATGCACCATTCTAGTGAGTGAAATTGATAGTAAGGGAGGCTATGTATGTGTAGAGACAGGTGAATATATGGGAAATCTCTACCTTCTACTCAATTTTCTTGTAAACCTAAAACTGCTCTTTAAAAATTTCTTTTAAATTACTTTAAATAAAGTAAAAAAAAAGAAAAGCAGGAGAAGACAAAGCAACCAAACTAAACTCCCTAGATGTTTCACATTGAAAGATTAGGGAGAATAGGAAAGATTAGCAATGCTTAACATAAAAATAACAAACCAAACAAAAGGCAAAATAGTTATCTGAGGAGGCCATACAAATAGCTGAGAAAAGAAGGGACATGAAAGGCAAAGGAGAAAAGGAAAGACATATCCATCTGAATGCAGAGTTCCAAAGAAAAGCAAGGAGAGATAAGAAAACCTTCCTTGGAGATCAATGTAAAGAAATAGAGGAAAACAATAGAATGGGACAGACTAGAGATCTCTTCGAGAAAATTAGATACACCAAGGGAACATTTCATGCAAAGATGGGCTCAACAAAGGACAGAAACGGCATGGACCAAATATACCAAAAGATATTAAGAAGAAGTGGCAAGAATACACAGAAAATGAAGTGGCTCAGTTGTGTCTGAATCTTTGCCACACCACGGACTGTCACCTATCATGCTCCTCCGTCCATGGGATTTTCCAGGCAAGAGTACTGGAGTGGGTTGCCATTTCCTTCTCCAGAGGATCTTCCTGACCCAGGGATCAAACCCGGGTCTCCCACATTGCAGGTAGATGCTTTACCATCTGAGCCACCAGGGAAGTACAAAAAAGATCTTTATGACCCAGATAACCACGATGGTGTGATCACTCACCTAGAGCCAGACATCCTAGTTTGCAAAGTCATGTGGGCCTTAGGAAGCATCACTACAAATAAAACTGGTGGAGGTGATGAAATTTTAACTGAGCTATTTCAAATCCTAAAAGATGATGCTGTGAAAGTGCTTCACTCAATATGCCAGCAAATTTGGAAAACTCAGCAGTGGCCATGGGACTGGAAAAGATCAGCTTTCATTATAGTCCGAAAGAAGGGCAGTACCAAACAATGTTCAAACTACCACACAATTGCACTCATTTCACATGCTAGCAAAGTAATACTCAAAATTCTCCAGGCTAGGTTTCAATAGTACGTGAACCAAGAATTTCCAGATGTACAAACTGGATTTAGAAAAGTCAGAGCAACCAGAGATCAAATTGCCAACATCCCGTTGGATCATATAAAAAGCAAGTGAATTCCAAAAACAAAAAATCTGCTTCATTGACTATGCAAAAGCCTTTGACTGTGTGGATCACAACAAATTGTGGAAAATCCTCAAGAGATGGGAATACCAGACCAACTTACCAGCCTCCTGAGAAACCTGTATGCAGGTCAAGAAGCAACAGTTAGAACCATATATGGAAAAATGGACTGGTTCAAAATTGGAAAAGGAGTATATCAAGGCTGTATATTGTCACCCTGCTTATTTAACTTCTATGCAGAGTACTTCATGAGAAATGCTGGGCTGGATGAAGCACAAGCTGGAATCAAGATTGCTGGCAGAAATATCAGTAAACTCAGATATGCAGATGACACCACCCTTATGGCAGAAAGGAAAGAGGAACTAAAGAGCCTTTTGATGAAGGTCAAAGAGGAGAATGAAAAAGCTGGCTTAAAACTCAACATTCAAAAAACAAAGATCATGGTGTCTGGTCCCATCACTTCATGGCAAATAGATGGGGGAACAATGGAAACAGTGAGAGACATTATTTTCTTGGGCTCCAAAATCACTGCAGATGGTGATTATAGCAATGAAATTAACAGATGATATTCCTTGGAAGGAAAGCTATGACAAAACTAGACAGCATATTAAAAAGCAGAGACATCACTTTGCCAACAAAAGTTAGTCTAGTCAAAGCTATGGTTTTTCCAATAGTCATGTATGGATGTGAGAGTAGGACCATAAAGGAGGCTGAGGTCTGAAGAACTGATGTTTTTGAACTGTGGGGTGGAGAAGACTTTTAAGAGTCCCTTGGACTGCAAGGAGATACAACCAGTCAATTCTAAAGGAAATCAACCCTGAATATTCATTGCAAGGACTGTTGCTGAAACTGAAGCTGCAAAGGTCTTAGAAAAGACCCTGATGCTGGGAAAGATTGAAGGCAGAAGGAGAAGGGGACAACAGAGGATGAAATGGTTGGATGGCATCACCAACTCAATGGACATGAGTTTGCGCAAGCTCCAGATGATGATGAAGGACACAGAAGCCTGATGTGCTGTGGTCCATGGTGTTGCAAACAGTCAGACTGAATGACTGAACAGCAATGAATTCTGAAATTTAGATCGATTCCTAGAAAATGGTAGACTCTTAATAAACATTTTTGAGTAAATTAAGGAAGTGATAAATGAATTATTGCAAAGGAAATATTTCAGGTATGAATGATATGAATTCTCTAGTGCGTAGAAAGGTGAAAACTACCTTTATAATATAAAAATTATTACATCTTAATTTATGGGAGTATCTAGGAATGTTTAGAGAGGAAATATAAATTATAAAGAGAAGAGTGCTTAGGACCAATCCTTGAAAAATCTACTTGAATTAAAATTTGAAGGAGCTGGCTGCTCTAGTAAAAAAGAATAGAAGAAACAGGAGTTGTGAAAGTAGGGGGAAAACTAGTTGAAGGTTTCAGTCTGGAGCCACTGTGCTGCGGAGTCAGTGCTGTTGGGAGGGTATGCTTTACAAAAACAAGGAAGTGATAAATGATCTTTGTAGCTGTATTTTTCTCTGAAAATATGGGAGCGGAAGTCTAATTGGTGGGGAGTAAATGAAAGCATCATTCTGTTTGTTTGAGATCTACTTCTGAGACACAACTGCTATGTGATATTGAACCATAATATCTGCAACCTAGTTTCTTCATATATAAAATGAAAATAATAGAAGATACCTCATTGACCTCACAGGGTTACCACAAGGACCGAGTGACCACAGTCCGCAGACCTTCCTAGTATGTGACATATAACTATGAAAATTTTTATTTGGGGCAATGATATTTCAAATGAATTCTTTAAAAAGAAAAAAAGAAAGTTTGGATATTCATTTGTAAGCTTTTTTCCCCAGTAATCTAGGCTTACCTGTAATCAAGGCTGAGTCTGTCAAAAGGCCGAGGGAACTCAGGGCAGGCTGCCCCCAAATATGCCAAGGTGGTATATTGATTATTTCCAATTAAAGTTACTTGAGGAATAGCTGGTATAAGAACACTCTGACCCTCCTGTGTTCGCTTGAAAACAGGAAATAAAGCTCCGGTGTGAAGATGTTCTCCCCAGACCTGGAGTAGGGAGAGCATCCTTATTCCCAGTGATAGGGAAGCCAAGGCAAAGAAAGCTGTATAAACAAGCCTTTTATTTCTTCATTAATTTACTACCCCAAACAGAAACCTGTTTGTTTTGTCAAATCTTCACAAATAATTGATTCTTTTTATAAAGAATATATATAAAAAAAACCTGTTTAAATCACTTGTTAGTCCCATACCTATGGGGCCTCCATAGGTACAAAATTAAATTTGTGTGCTTGTATTTTTCTCCTGTTAAACTATCTTATGTTAATTTGATTATTAGACTAGTGAAAAGAACCTAGAAGAGTAGAGGAAACTTTTTTTCCTCTCCTCTACAAAGCTGTTAACCATTTCCTCCTTATCTTCTTTTACAATATTAGCCTATGATAGACAAGGAGATACGTATACTACAAGCATTAGGCAAAGACCACACAATTTTTGACTCTCACTCATAAAAATAATCTGTTATCAGATTATCAGGTTAATGGAGCATGTCTCAGCTGGCTCAGCCCTGGGCAGCATTAAATCATCTAACTTGAAAGCCAAAATTTACTAAATCCAGTCAAATCCCAGTTCCTCCAGTCTTCACATTCCTGAAGCATGCACATATGGATAGAAAGTCCAGGATTCATTGGACCACTTGGAAAATTGAGCAAAAACGCTGGCAATAAAGGGAATGACAGCTTCTTTATAGTTACGTGCAGCTCTGAAAGGTTTGTAGCAAAGTCAGGCAAGGAAACAAGAAACTATTGCTCTGAAAATGGCTTTCTTAATTTTTTTTCCCCATCTCCTTTATATAAGTTCAGTGAGGTGATGGGGCTCTGTGGACAACCTTTTTAAGTGTTCTTTTTTTCCCTCTTCTTGCTTTGTGAGTAATTGTATAAGTAGGTGACAAAGTTCTCAGTAATTTTGTTTTTCTTATCCACAAAATAGGTCAATGGTATCTACTTTAAAAATCTGCCTATAGTGATTAAATGATGTGTATATAGTCGCCACGTCTCTTATATTCATTTCATTTTTGTTCACCCTGTTTATCTTTGCCCCTTCCGTGAGTCTCACAACATTTCAAATAACTACTAATGTACTAACTGAAATAATGTGTGTTCTGTATATAAAAAGCCACAGCATCTTAACAAGGCCATTGGATGGCCAAGGTTAGAATGAACATAGTTCTAATAGTAAGACAAAAGAAAAGGACAGGGTGAAGAATGTGACATTTCAGCTTATTTTTGCCGTGTCATTTCTGAAAATATATTGGAGTATAATTCCCTGTAATCATAAGGAAACATGGTCCCTGTTCCAGAGATTTCACCAGTAAAAGAAAGAAAGTAGAAATATGAAAATACACAGATTTGTAATTGTAAAACTACAAAACTAAATGCATGGTACATAAATAAGAATGAAATGACCATAGGTTTTGTGTATGGGTAAAATGGAATCAGAATATTCGACCCAGTCTCTTTCAAAGAATGCACTTAGAAAACCCAGACAAGTATATGGAGGATCATTTTGGGGACTCAGAAAAGGCAAGAGAAACAGGAAGGTCAAAGACTACTGAACCAGGGGTAGTGGGCTGAATTTTTTTTTTCTCCTCTGATATCCCCCAGCCTAGTCTCAGTGTCAAGTCTGCTAGAAACTGAGAAGAGAGCATAGGCATGAACAGAGAGAGGCTCCAGAACATCTTAGTTCAGGCTCAAGGTGTACGAAGCTGTAAATAACAGTGGTAGCATCTGAGACCCACATACACCTAAAACTGAGATGGTGGCAGGGAAACTTTCCTATAAGAGTAGCTGGGATCACAAAAGAGCAGGGGAAATACATATCCCTTTGTTTCTTTGTCTCTCTGTATCTTTCTTTTGCTTCTGTACGTCAGACAGGGGGTATAGTGGTAGGAGGGCATGATCGAGTGAATAAATAATGCTCCAACTTTATGCTCTCAGGACCAATAAAAAGGACCAAGAATCGCAGAGGACCAGGGAGATAATGAAGTTACTATATGGAGATGTTTATGAATGCCTAGGTTTACCCTCAAAGATGTGTTAGGTAGTTAGACTAGGAAAAAGAAGTCCAGAATGGCGGCGGCTAAAAGACAAAGAAGGGAAAAGCCCGCGAAAATAGAACAAAGGAAGGTCCGAGCACCAGAGGGAGGACCTCAGGTGGAACAAACAGCACTCCTGGCTGCCCAGTTTACATAGGGCAGGCCCGGGAGAGGAGAAAACATATAAAAAGAGGAGCCAAAGGGCCGGGGCTCTCCCTTCTCTTTGCATCTTTGGGTCAGCATGTCCTTACGCCTGGAGAATGTATTTTCCTGTTATTTTCTAAATAAAACTGAGCTGTAACATTGATCTGTCCAAGAGCTATAACATGATCTGTCTGAGACCTGAGAGCTATAACACAGTCTGAGAGCTGTGAGATGACGAGGGTTTTAACGTGCATTGATCAATTTTTTTTTTGAGATGAGACAGAACTGAGATTACACTCCCTTGACGGATGTACATATGATAATTCTACACACCATACTAAAGACCTTGAGCACCGAATCAAAAGGTAGACTGCCACTCAGGTCCCAGACTAGCTATGGGTGATGCACACCCGGGAATGATCCAGATAGAATTGCAAAAACTTTGAAAATGAAAATGACATTGAAACCACTTCCTACAGAAGACTGCCGGTCAGAGCTTGTGACCTAAACCTAACTAGATCTATTGTCTGATAAAACCAAAATATCAACATACATAATAGGATTTAAACAAGAACCTCATAAGACAATATTCAAATGTCAAAATTCAATACAAATAGTTTAACATGCAGAAATAGGAAAAAAATCTCAGTTTAAGTGGAGGGAAAAAAAGACACCCATGCAGAGATAACACAAATATTGTATTTATCTAATACATTTTTTAAAAGTAGCTAATAGTCCAAGAAATAAGACCAAGCACTCTTGAAACAAATGGAAAGATAAAGAATATAAGCAATGAAATAGAAGACTTAAAGAAGAAACAAAGAAAATTCTAGGATTAAAAACTACAATTAATAAAATAAAATACTTAAAATGCTCACTAACAGAATGGAAATGACAGAGAAATTAGTCCTTGAACTTGAAAATATATAAATTCAAAATATATAATCTAAAAACAGAGAGACAATAGGTTGAATAAAATCAATAGGCTCAGGGACCAAGGAGGCAATACCAAAATGTCTAACATTGGTGTCATCAGATTGCCAAATAATATTAATATATATATATATATATATTTTTAATGATGGTTAAAACTTACCAAATTTGGTAAAAGACATAAACTTGGCTTCAAGAAGCTCAGTGAACTTTTAAAACAATAAACCTAAATAAATCCATGCTCAGATACATCATAATCAAGCTATTGAAAATTAAGAAAAAAAATCAGGAAGGTATCCAGAGGAAAATGGCATGTTACTTGTAAGGGAGTGAGAATTTGAATGGCTAAATTTTCAAATCAGAAAATTTGGAGGCCAAAAGCAAGTTTTACTACATTTTTAAAGTGCTGAACTTTAGAATATGAATTTACACATGTGCTAAAATTCATAAAATTATTTCAAAAGAGAAAGTTTTACTCTATATTAATTTTAAAAGTAAAATTTGAAATAAGTACTTAAAAAGAATGAAATACTGAAGAAGTATTAATTTTAAAAAATGAAATAATGAGAGTAAAGTAACTTATCTTTGCTATCTTCTCCTCCAAAAGCTGCCACATTCTATTTCATTGATTTTTACTTCAATCTCTTCTGGAAGAGGGACCCCATCTTTCAAATCCTTCCTCTCCTGCTTTCACTGAGGTCAGGCTCACATAAAACAGTCATTGAAGAAACAGAGATCGTGAAAAAACCTAAGGAAGTGTACATGGACCACAGTGTCCATAAAGTGTGTTTATTTAAATAATTTAGTTTTTAATTTTTTATTAACATTCTAGTCTACATTTTAAGAGTCAAATGGTTCTATGAAACTAATTAATTATTCTGACTACTCTCAATTTACAGTTCCCTATAGACAGCCATCTTCCACATTTTTAGCTGATTCTTTTGACACTTAATATAATAAGATTTTATTGCTCCTTTTAAAGTTTTCTTGGTCATAAGAATTATCTCCTAGCTTCTTCAAATGTAATGTGATGGTTTAATCTTTTTTCTTACACACACACACAAATTCAGACACTTCCTGTTTCCCATATTCTCTCAAAATAGACAAAATGTTAAAACATATTCACTGTTTGGATTATTTTACATTAAATGTCAAACAGCTACTAAATGATCCATGCATATTACTGTGGTTATTTTTTTCTCCTTTTTTTCCTTATCTATATATTTTCAATTGTCATAGCTTGTTGTTATTCAGTCACTCAGTTGTGCCCAACTCTTTGCAACCCCATGGACTGCAGCATGCCAGGCTTCCCTGTGCTTCACCATCTCCCAGAGTTTGCTCAAATTCATGTCCATTTAATTGAGATGCCATCCAACCAGCTCATCTTCTGTTGCCCCCTTCTTCTCCTGCCCTCAATCTTAGGACATGGCTTAGTTAATTTATTTTTCTATGTATTTGTTATGAATCATACCACAACCTTCAAAGTGACACACCTCCTCTCTGTTTAAACCCATTGGGGTGTCTACCACTTTAAAAAAGTAAATCTTTTTAAGAAGTATTTCCTGCCTCTTCTAACCTGCTTAGTTACCTGGTAAATCTCTAGACCTGCTGAATATTAGTCACTATGACTTTCCTTTCACCATCCTCCAAAGGACTCCCTTTGCCTTTGTCTTCTGTTAGATACTCCGTTTCTTAAATCAAATATTTTTAAATGTTCTCACTTCATAATACCCTTTGTGTCATATTGATTTTTTTATGATACTCCTAAGCCAAAAGAAATACCTAACATTATTGTTAAGAATTTTAGTCCCAATGACTTTATACTAGGAGTTTAAGTGGTACTAATAATGTTACTGTATCCTCCTTCATGAATACTTCATATACTCTATGAAGTGAAGTCGCTCAGTCATGTCTGACTCTTTGCGACCCCATGGACTCTAGACTACCAGGCTCCTTCGTCCATGGGATTTTCCAGGCAAGAGTACTGGAGTGGGTTGCCATTTCCTTCTCCAGGGGATCTTCCCAACCCAGGGATTGAACCCAGGCATTGCAGGCAGACACTTTACCGTCTGAGCCACCACATTGAAGGCAAATTCTAAGGGAAGCCCAAATACTCTATGGTATACTGTTACTTTGCAGTATCTTCCAAGGAAAGTTGGTACAGTTTGAAAAATGTGGCACCAGATTCTAAGTCTTTCTCTTTCACAGTTGACTTCTTATCTTTGGTGGTATCTAGAATCTTCCAGCAAATGAAAATATCAGGGTTCTTTTTTTTTTGGTGACATTGGCATTTAAAATGCCCATCTTCTGCCCCGATATTTGATTGATATTTTGTCTCAATGTAGATTTGAGATCATATGATCTCAAATAATAATAATCATAGATCATATTATAGGTGCTTTTTGGAGCTCAATGTAAGCTTAGGGAGGGCAGTGATGTTTTCTGTATTATTTCCAAATACTTGGCAGATAATAGTGAGAGAATCAATAAAGATATCCCCATATAGGCCTAAGACAGGTTCACCAATGACATCCCAACATGAATAAGGGATTTTATTTTTTTAATGACTTGAAAATATGACCAATTGTTTGGAAAAGTATATCAAATTATCTGAAACTACAGTGCAAAATAGATTAAAATGCTTACATGTTAGCAAGTAGAAATGAAAAATCGGTGAAAAATTTATAGTTTTGAACTAAATTATACCATTTAATTATAACAGTGTCTCTCATCTTTTAAATTAATAAGATATTGCTTCTGTTTTTAATGATGTCAATACTGTAGTCAGCTTGGGCTCAGTTGGTAAGCTAGCTTATCATAACTTGAAAGTCATCCTATATTTATAGTATATTAAATGCATGAACCAATAATTCTGAGGCTGGTATAATGCATCAATCCATAATGAGAACTGCTTTTAATTTAGCCATTGATAAGTAAAATATAATTCAATATTCATCTTCTAGGAAAGTTATTTTAATAATGATCCAGTTGTCCTTTCTCAATAATAAAGTCAACCACTCAAGCAAACTTGCCATGTTCTAATCTCAGTGAAAATGAGCGTGTCTAAGTCCTTTTAGATCAGCACTAATGAGGCTGGCCTCTGAGACTTGAGTCCTTCATGAGTCCCATGGACTCATGCTATATTCCATTCCAAGACAAATTTCATGCAGCTGCAAGTATGAGAATTAAATGGGAGGTCTATAAATGCAAACTTACCATTATTACAATAAGTAATTCAAATCAGCAGCAGTAGCAGTTTTTATAGCAAGGGCAAGAATATTATATGCTCATTCCATTAACTTTTATTCCGTATCTTGAATTCATACATTCTCAAGTTGGGAGTATCCTAAATTTATGGATCTTAACCTCCCTTAACCTCTGACTTATGCATAAAGTTCCTCAGTTTTGAAAACAGCTATTATCTTCAGTCTCCATTATACATAGGAACAGTCTTCACCCCTCTTTTTTTAATATCCTCTTTTCTTCATTCTTCATATGATACTGGTTTTCAGTCTTTCTCAGAGTATGTTAAGTAAAGCTGTATACAACCCTTTAGAAATGGTCTGACTAGCTGAACAAACAAGGGTATTAACATGCTCACCCTATATGAATTAGTCTACCAACACATCCAAAAGTTGCCTTAACTTTTAATGCAACCTGGTTCACATGGTCTTATTATTGACTGAAACACATATAAGTTTCTCATGAGTCTTTTTTGTGTCATAAGCTACTCAGTTTTCCCTCCTCCCAGTCATTGTGGGAATCCAGGTCCCAGACTCTGTTTATACCTGGACATTTGTATTGACATTAGTACACCAGGCAAGTGTTCCTTAAAGTTCACTTTCATCCTTTCACTTCCTGAAGAAACTCCATCATCTTTCTCCATGGTTTCCCATCCATGTTTTCATGACCATATTTGTCTTGATAAAGACAATCTCGAATTTGGCCCTAATAAATCATCAGAAAGAAGTTCCAACAGAGTCTATCCTCCACATTAGACTTTGGTTTCAGGAAGCGACAAATGGGTTCTTTGGTCAGTCTTTTCCTTCACCATACTTCTGGTTTTCTCATGCTACCAGAAGCATTAACTCCTGACATTTCTATTCTTAACAGTTGCTGACTGATCACTTTTTTATTTCTAATTTATTCTTTGAAAGAAGTTGCTACAATTTCTATTTTTTTGTAGGCTACTTAAATTTCAGCATAGAAAGCTAGATGTTTTATAGCTATAGTTGAGAGGTTCTATTTCAGACTGTAATAAAATGGAGAAGTTTTAAGTCATAGAGCTGAAGTGTTATAGTAAAAGATTGTTACTGATTTTATCACATGCATAATGACATAATCAATCTATGCATATTTGAGGGAGAGGTAAATACCTAAACTTTCTAGTGTCACTCAAAATAAAAATAAGACTCATGGCCTTTATATTTGGAAATGCTTTGTCTAATTCACAAATAATGACTGAATTACTATTTTTTTCTCTGCTTTCAAGATGTTTACAATATATTAGTATTTGGGGAGACACTTAAACCTTCTAGAAACATCAGATTAAAACTTATAATAATAAGAACCTTTACAGATAAGATTTTATTTAATCCTCACAACAACTGTATGATTCAAACCTATATGGTATTTTAATCATTTTGCAAACAAAGAGTTTGCGGCTAAAAGAAGAAAGGTACACAGAATGTAAGTGGATAGAATTGTGTCAGCCTCAAGTGTGCCAAGTCCTCATTTGGTGTTCTTTCTGCTTTACTTCTAACAGGATCTCTGTCCCATCCCTCTTTTCCAAATTCAGAAAGAGAATCTAATTAGAAAGTTGTTGTTTTTTTTTCCTTCAGTAAGTATACTATATTGCATTTAAATTTCTTACCAGTTTCCCATATTTATTATCAAATTCTTAGAACCTGAAGTAAGTTCACAACTATAAACAGAAATATAGGGTGTAAAATAGATGTATTATAGGTGGTACCAGTCAGTGATTTGCTAATAAGTGTTTAACAGTAGGTTCTTGGGGGAATGGGAATGCTACTTTGTAGCATTTGTCTATTCCCTGGTGCTTAGAAGGTAAAGAATCGGCCTGCAGTGTGTGATACCCAGGTTCAATCCCTGGGTTGGGAAGATCCCCTGAAAAAGAGAATGGCTATCCCCTCCAGTATTCTTGCCTAGAGAATTCCATGGACAGAGGAGCCTGGCAGGCTACAGTCCATGGGATCACAGAAAGTCAGGTACGACTGAGTGACTAACACTTTCACTGCTGCTGCTGCTGCTGCAAGTCGCTTTGGTCGTGTCCGACTCTGTGCCACCCCATAGATGGCAGCCCACCAGGCTCCCCCATCCCTGGGATTCTCCAGGCAAGAACACTGGAGTGGGTTGCCATTTCCTTCTCAATGCATTAAAATGAAAAGTGAAAGGGAAGTCGCCTCAGTCGTGTCCGACCCTCAGCGACCCCATGGACTGCAGCCTACCAGGCTCCTCCATCCATGGGATTTTCCAGGCAAGAGTACTGGAGTGGGGTGCCATTGCCTTCTTTTCACTAATTATGGTGTAAATACTCCTACCACGGCTGATTCCAAGCTACAATAAAGATGTCTGTGACTGTAAAGCAGTTGTGGAATTGGGAAAAGATGTTCACAGTCAGCTGTTAGAGGCTGGGAGGAGCTGCCACCAGCCCTCATTGATTACTTTCCCCACTAGAACATTTTGTTTAAATTAGTCACACTCTTGGCTATATTCCATCACTTTTTAATTTTTCCCTTGTGAACTTTATTGAGGAATAATTTACATACAATAAACTGCATCCATGTAAAGTGTACAATTCATTGAGTTTTGACAGTTGTATAGACCCCTGAAACCATCAACTACACTAAAGATGCATCACTTCCATTATGCTTCAGTGCAGGATACCCCTCACTCCATTCCTGGCAACTACGATACACTTTTAATCCCAACAGATTAGTTTACATTGTATATAAATGGAATTATACAGTAAGCAGTCTTCTGTGTCTAGCTTCTTTCTCTCAGGATATTTGACATTCATCTATATTGTAGTATATATTAATAGTTCATATGGCTAACTGGAATTTTCACTGTATGGATATACTACAGTTTGTCTTTCCATTCACTTCATTACATAATTGAATTGTTGCTCATTGTTAGCTATTGGAAATAAGACTTTATGAACAGTGGCATATAAATATTTGTGGAGAGGCATGTTTTTATTTCTATTAGGTAAATATTGATAGCTTATGGTGAACAGTGTTGGTTTCATGATCT
Organism: Bos mutus; assembly: GCF_027580195.1. Taxonomy (NCBI): domain Eukaryota; kingdom Metazoa; phylum Chordata; class Mammalia; order Artiodactyla; family Bovidae; genus Bos; species Bos mutus. The sequence goes on along the minus strand of NC_091626.1, from coordinate 44,887,217 downwards.
CTGAAGAAGATTTAGCTTTGGGACCAGGGACCAGTCCTGATCACTCAAGAACTCTTGTATAGCAGGATTTTATTAAAGTATGAGAGGGGACAGAAAGCTTCTGACATAGATCTCAGAAGGGGAATGGAGAGTGCCCACACCCACTGGTCTTATCAAGACCCTATATACTTTTATCAGACCTACTCCCACAATATACATCTTAAATTAACAGGATTAGAGAATAATAATAATAATTATTATTATATATATAATAATAATAATAATAATAGAAAGGTCTTACCAGACCCAATCCTACAACATACTTCTTAGGATAACAAGATTAGTCAGAAAACCTTCTTGTTAAGGAGAAACAGGAGCAAGATACATTGTTATATTGACTAAAACAAAGCAATATAGGGAGGACAAAAAAAGTTTCTCTCCTTTTTCTTCTCCTTGAGAGCCTCAGACCCCTTTCTCCTTCTCGAGGGCCCTGGACCCCTTTCTCCTCCTGGAGGACCTTGGACATCTTATTAACCTTCCCAGGAATTGACTCCCTCAATATCTAGGAGTATAATGGCTATAAAGTGTATGTTAAGCTTTTTACAAAACTGCCAAAAGTTTCCAAAGTGGTCATACCATTTAGATTCCCATCATTAGTCTCTCTTTTTAATTTTAGCTGGGTAGATAATAATATCTCATTGTGATTCTAATTTGTATACTCTGTTCAACTCTTTGTGACCCCATGGACTATACAGCATGCCAGACTCCTCTGTCCTTCACTGTCTCCCACAGTTTGCTCAGATTCATGTCCATTGAGTCAGTGATGCCATCCAACCATCTCATCCTATGTCACCTCCTTCTCCTCCTGCCCTCAATCTTTCCAGCATCAGGATCTTTTCCAGTGAGTCGGCTCTTTGCATCAGGTGGCCAAACTATTGAAGCTTCAGCATCAGTCCTTCTAATGAATATTCAGGATTGATTTCCTTTAGGAACTCCTTGCTGTCCAAGGAACTCTCAAGAGTCTTCTCCAAAACCATAATTTGAAAGCATCAATTCTTTGGAGCTCAGCCTTCTTTGTGGTCAAGCTCTCACATCTGTACACAGCTACTAAAAAAGCCATAGCTTTGACTACAGGCACTTTTGTAGGCAAAATGATGTCTCTGCTTTTTAATATGCTGTCTAGGTTTGTCACAGCTTTCCTAACAAGGAGCAAGAGTTTTTAAATTTCACGGCTATAGTAACCATCCACAGTGATTGTGGAGCCCAAGAAAATAAAATCTGTCACTGCTTTACTTTTTCCCCTTCTGTTTGCCATGACATGATAGCTCCAGGTGCCATGATCTTAGTTTTATCTCTTTTTTGTATTTATCTGATAATTAATGATACTGATCATTTATCTATTTTTTATTGGCCTTTCATACATATCATTTTCTGAAGTGTCTTTTCAAATTGTTTTTCACTTAAAAAATTGAGTTGTCGGAATTCTTTTCATATTTTGGGTACTAGTAAAAGCATTTAATTTTTCAAAAAAAATGTAGATGAATATTAGATGAAGTTTAGAATGAATTATAGAAAAATAATAACCCCATGCATTCAACAGTACTTTTATGGCATAATTATATACCTTTTGTTAAATTTTGAAAAGCACAAGAGTTCTGTGAGGGAAATATAGTAGTTATAATTATCTTGACTTTCAGAATGGATAAACCAAGTCTCAGGTAGGCAGTAGAGCACTTGTTAAGCATATGGGCTTTGGAATTAGACTACCTAAAGTTCAAATTGTCCCTCACCACTTATTAACTAAGGAATCTTAAGCAAGGTAATTGAGATTCTATAAAACTCAGCTTTGTCACTGGTACAATGTGGAAAAAAACAATAGTATTTAAATTGGATAATTGTGAGGATTAAATAAGATAAGGCTTACACAATTACAAATTTCCACAAGCTATAATTAAAAGACGAATGTAAGTACCAGAAAAACTGCCCATCCAGATTAACACAGGGAATTAAAGACAAGAATGATGATATTCAGCTGAGAAAGTCATGAAGATGAATTATGGGAACCTCAAGCTTCCAGTGGTTGTTTTTAATCACCAAGGAAGGAAACTGTCTTGAAAACAAATCAAAATAAAGCAATATCAAGGAGTAGAGAGAAAGAGATTTCTGCAGATTTGATTTGCACAAGTGGCTTCAACCATCCCTGAATCTAGATTAACACACACTGTTAGTAAAAATCTACTACATATGCCAGTCTTGATTCAGGATTATTTGGAGAGCAGAAGGGCCACGAGAGGGCTGTTCTGTGATGACGTGATGCAGAAGAGACTCACACCAAAGAAAGGTATCTGTGTGATTTTAATCAAAATGAATCTGATGGAAGCAGACTCTTATTAGGTTTTGACCAGATCTTGTCTTCGCTTGACTATTGGCACCCCACCATACACATAAATCAACTCTATTTAGTTAAACACAATGTATGCCTTGCACACCAGCACACATAAGCATCTTTCCTGCCAGGCATAAGGCTTCTGTGGGCAGTACTGTGTTGTAAATCAATATTGTTGTCATCACCTCTCAGAAAGGAAATCCTTCCCAATGTCCATATTCATTGTATCTATAGAGAGTTTTATTGTTTATTGACGGACTGACTTATTTGATCATCACTTGAAAGAATTTTGACTGGCAGAGATGGGGGTATAGGCTGCAGCCAGAAAAAAGAGCAAAACCATCAAGAGATAAACGTGTAAGAAATCGAAAGACTGTTGCCTAGTGGAAGAATAGGTAAGTGGCAAGAGTAGAAAGACTAACTGAGGAAAAGATGTAGAGAGCACCAGCTGGAAAGGTGAGGAGCCTGGAATTCCCTCCCAAAATAAAGGAGAGTCACTCAGAGAGAGTAGGTTTGAGCAAAGAAATGCCCTCTGCAGAGGTGTCAGACAGAGTAACATGGCTTAATGGAGAGAATCAAGGAGGAAGGAACCACACAGAAGGCTCTGACAATAGTTTAAACAGTAAATAAAAAAGCTTGACCAAGAGTCATAACAGTACAAATCAAGAGGTGTCTTGGGGGATGGAACTAAAGATCTTGTCACATAATTTGTTATGGAGGGTACAGGAAGAATCAGAGGTGACTCCTGGGTTTGGACCAAGGTAGACCTACAGGAGATCCTGCTGGCATTCACAGAGCCATTGCAAAGATAGGAAGAAATGGGTGGTTTGGAAGGAGAGAAGGATTAAGAATGATGGTAGCTTAAATGTGGACTTTTTGAGGTTGAATTATAGGAAGGTTACTCAGGTAGCAGGCAATAGAAAATGAATATCTGGACAAAAAAGAGAGGTAAGGATCAGATATAGAAAACCTGGAACCATAGGCAAGGAGGCCAGGTTTTAAAAACAAGTGAAGGAAATACAGCTCTAGGATAGAAGTCAGCAAGCTATTGCCTGTGTGCCAAATTTGGCCTGCCAACCTGTTTATTACCACTACAAAACTTTTTATTTTGAAATAGTTGTAGATTCATGTCAAGTTGTAAAAATTAATAAAGAGGTCCCATATAACCTTTACTCAGTTTCCCACACTAGTACTATAAAATCTTTTAGAACTCTAATCAGAGAATAAGATAGCTGGATGGCATCACTGATGCAATGGACATGAACTTGGGCAAACTTAGGAGATGGTGAGGGAGGGAAGCCTGGAGTGCTGCAGTCCATAGGGTTGCAAAGTCAGACATGACGGGGTGACTGAACAACAACAATATTATAACCAAGATAGTGACAAAATCATAGTCTACCAATAATATTCAGATTTCCTCAGTTTTCCTTGCATTCACTTATGTATGTATTTGTTTATTTGTATGTGCATAATTCTATGCAATTTTATCACATGTTTAGGTTCATGTATTCACTACTTCAGTCAAGATACAGAATAGCTCCATCATTAAAAGGTCTCTTTTGTTGCTGTTTTATAACCATATTTACCACCCTTCTTCCCCATCTTAGCTCCTGGCAATGTTAATCTATTCTCTAATTCTATAATTTTGTAATTTCAAGAATGTTATATAAATGAAGTTATACAGTATGTAACCTTTTTGGATTGACATTTTTTCCACTCAGCATTAGTCCCTTGAAATTTGTCCAAGTTGTATATGTTAAAAGTTCATGTCATCTTCAGTTCAATTCAGTCGCTCAGTCGTGTCTGACTCTTTGCGACCCCATGAATCAGCATGCCAGGCCTCCCTGTCCATCACCAACTCCCGGAGTTCTCTCAAACTCACATCCATCGAATTGGTGATGCCATCCAGTCATCTCATCCTCTGTCATCCCCTTCTCCTCCTGCTCCCAATCCCTCCCAGCATCAGAGTCTTTTCCAATGAGTCAACTTTTTGCATGAGGTGGCCAAAGTACTGGAGTTTCCGCTTTAGCATCATTCCCTCCAAAGAACACCCAGGGCTGATCTCCTTCAGAATGGACTGGTTGGATCTCCTTGCAGTCCAAGGGACTCTCAAGAGTCTTCTCCAACACCACAGTTCAAAAGCATCAATTCTTCGGCGCTCAGCCTTCTTCACAGTCCAACTCTCACATCCATACGTGACCACAGGAAAAACAATAGCCTTAACTAGACGGACCTTTGTTGGCAAAGTAATGTCTCTGCTTTTCAATATGCTATCTAGGTTGGTCATAACTTTTCTTCCAAGGAGTAAGCATCTTTTAATGTCATGACTGGTTAGTAATATTATATGTTATAAATCTACCACAATTTGTTTAACTATTTACCTGCTGAAGAACATTTGTGTTGTTTTCAGCTTTTGATCAATATAAATAGAGTTGTTATGAACATTTGTGTACAGATTTTGAGGTGAATGGGTTTCCCTGATGGCTTAGTTGTGAGAAATCCACCGTAATTCAGGAGACACAGGATACATAGGTTTGGTCCCTGGGTTGGAAAGATCTCCTGGAGGAGGAATGGCAACCCACTCCAGTACTCTTGTTTGAAAAATCCTATGGACAGAGGAGCGTGGCAGGCTGCAGTCCAAAGAGTCACAAGAGTCAGACATAACTGAGTAACTGAGCACACAAATTTTCATTTCTCTGACATAGATGCCCCATAGCACAATTACTAGGTGATATGGTACTTGCATGTTTAATGTTAGGAGAAACTATAAAATTGTATTTAGAGTAGCTGTATCATTTTTATCAGTAATGTATGAATGTTCCTATACCACTTATTTTTGTACATAAAGTTTTATTGGAACACAGCTGCACTTAGTTGTTTATATATATCTCTAGAGTTGCTTTCCCACTACAAAGACGAAGTGAATAGTTGTGATAGGTACCATGTGGTTCACAAAGACTTATATACTTACTGTTTGATGCTCTATAGGAAATAAAGCATTTCTCTAGATATTAGTGTCTGTCTTGCTTGGCAAATACTGGGGCTTAGAACCCTGGTGAGGTGTGGTTAGCCTAGAACAGCAGAGTAAAGCATTGAGGAATGAAGTTTGAGCTTCACGCAAAGAGATTCATGGCTACTGAAAGCAAAAGAGACTCTTGTGCATGTCCTGAGTTGAAAAATTTGCTTTAAGGAATTTCTGTAAAGTATGTTTATAGAATTGGGGAAATCCAAGACTGAGTAGGAAAGCTGGATGGAAGATTTTCTGAAGCAATAACCTACAATGGGAAGAAGTCATTGATGAAATGCTGTGAACAAGGAGGGGATAGGAGATAGTAAAAATTAAGTTGAGACCAAAGGGAATTATCACATTTATTTCATTTATTTAGTTCTAATGTCATCAAGTATAAGAAGCATATTTATTTACTTTTAATTAAAAAGATTATTGAAGTACGGTTGATTTATAATATTGTTAGTTTATTCTCATAGATTATACTCCATTTGAAGTTATCATAAAATAAAGACTGTATTCACCTGTACTGTACACTATTTCTTTGTTGCTTAACTATTTTATACATAGTAGTTTGTATCTCTTAATTTCATAGGCCTATCTTGTCCCTCACCCATTCCTCTCCCCACTGGTATCCACAAGTTTGTTTTGTATATCCTTGAGTCTGTTTCTGTATATATGTGTATCACATTTTCTTTATCCATTCATCTATTGTTGGACAATTGCTTCCATATCTTGGCTTTATAAATAAGGCTACTATGAACTGAACACTGGAGTGCATGCATCTTTTCAAAGTAGCGTTTCATTTTCTTTGGATATATGCCAAGGGGCATTGCTGGAATTGCTGGATCATATATGGTAGTTCTAGTTCTAGTTTTAGTTTTACGAGGACTCTCCATAGTGGCTGTACCATTTTACTGGAGAAGGAAATGGCAATCCACTCCAGTATTCTTGCCTAGAGAATTCCCATGGAAAGGGGAGCTTGGGGGGCTACAGTCCATAGGGTTGCACAGAGTTGGACACGACTGAAGCAACTTAGCATGTAGCGTACCATTTTATATCCTTACCAACAAAAATAGCAAGATTTTAAGGCGGGGGGGGGGCGGGCAGAATGGTTGGAAGTTTTAAAAAATAGTTATAAAATGCACCCAAGTGAAACTGACACATTTGAAAAATGTATGTCTGAGGATGGAAGAAATGTAGGTGCATAGAAGTATAGTAGAGATTATAGCTAGAAAGGAATAATGGCCACCATCACATGATATTCAAGTTCAGGAAGTTGATTTAAAGGATAGGCTGGAAAAAAAGATTTGAAACAGATGTTGAAATTTTGAGAAAGTTGATAGTATTGGCAATTTTATCTGTTGCCACCAAGTATTTCATTTCCAAGAAGTTACAGTTGAATTTCTTTCTATTGGATCATTATCTAACTTAACATTTTGCTTAAAATAGGTGTAATTATCTTAATTTTACAGATATGTAAAGTGGCCAGGTGGTTCTTAGAATTTGCCTGAAGTCAAAAGGCAGGAAAGTAGCAAAATATATCTATAAATTCAAGCAAGTATAGCTGCTTGCTATTATTAGAATGCCCTAAGACTCCAGGCAAAAATGATGACCAGGATGAAGAGTGTGTTATAAGGATAACACAGATTTCACACCGTTTCATAATAAAATTTCTGCATTTGAATGAGCTGGTAAAGAGAGCAAAGAACATGAACACTGACACTTCTAGCTCCATCTGCTCCCTCCGTGTTTCAGGGGTATGGCTATAGGAATATAGAAGGCACTATCACCTGGGAAAGGCTAAGAGTTAGGAGATCAGGTGAGGGGGGATGGATGGAAGTAAAAGAAGGTGCAAATGTAGAGAATCTATTTCCAAATACATGGAGCCTGCTGACTGTAGGAAATGAGTGATAGGAGAAAAAGAGGGCCTTGAGAACATAGATCCTGTCCAGATGGAAACCCCACACCCCCCAAATCACTTTCTTCCTCTTCTACTCTTATATACGGGCTTGAGATGTATTAACATCAGAATTCTGCTTTTACTCTACTCTTGATCAGTTCTGAAGTCAGAGGACCTCTGAAAGCTCATATTACTTAATTATTCTGCTAAATCACATCAGCTTGCTTAAAATAATGCTGATGTCAGGTATCCTGGGTACATACGCATGTTGAAGAGTATCCATTTGCTTTCTGTATCCTGAAGCATTAAAACAAAACAATAACATTATGTTCTTTGCACCCATCACCATCTTCTCTAGAACCTTCTTTCAAGTCACTGTTACTTTGGGAAAAGGTCTGTGTTTTGTTTTGCTATTTTATGATTTTCCCACACCCACAATCTGATTTCTTTACGAGCCTCTCACAATTTCTTTCAAGCCCTCAGCCCATGGTTTATGTAACCTGTGTGGTTACATCAGAAAGATGGCCCAGGAAACATAAAGGAGCAGAGAACAAAGTAGAACACTAATCTATAGACAATTAAAGGGGGGTACTTAAGAGCTAGCACAGCAACTGAAAGCTCTCCAAAGGGCTTTTGGGTTATAAGGATGACCTCAGATAAATTTGGCAGATGGCCAAATACTAAGACCTGAGCAAGCATTTTAGTTGCTTTCTCTCTCTCTTATTCATTCAATAGATTTCAGAAAACATATGAATGATTAATTCAGTCTCAAGAGGCTGGTTGTGATCTAATTCACTGAAGCTGTCTGCAAAACAAAAATCAGAGGGATTTGGGAATTCCAACTGAAGCGACTTAGCAGCAGCAGCAGCAGCAAGGTTAAAATAAAATGGCACATTTGTTTGATTTCTCCTTTTGTTTTCCAACTTGGTAATATCTGTACTATTTAAATGAATCCTCAGATATCTTGGAAATAAAAAAGATGATATGGCAAAAAGTGGCAAAAAAAAAAATGTGGCAAAAAGTGGCAAAACCGCAACAATGGCAGTGGTTCTCAGAATACTCATGATATTTATTTTTACTTTAAGTAAAAACATGGACTTTGCTTTTTTGGACATGATTAAAACCCCTAACCCTGGAGGAGGGTATGGCAACCCACTTCCGTATTCTTGCCTGGAGAATCCCATGGACAGAGGAACCTGGCGGGCTACAGTCCATAGGATCGTTCATAGTCAGACACGACTGAAGCGACTGAGCACGTATGCAAGACCCTCAAAGCATTGTTCCCCCTTCTAGTCTTTGTTGCTTGATTTTCTATAACTGACTAATGGGTGTAATAATCCCAATTCTAATATTAAATAAAGACAAGAAGGTAAAGAGACACACGTGTGCCCTGAAAAAATAGGTTTATATAAAACTTTTTTTTTCTTTTTTCCTCTCCCTTCTTTTCTTTCCTTCTCTGTATATTTGTACAAAAATATATTTCTTTTTTGTATATTTCTTTCCTTCCTTCCTCTTTCCCTCCCATCCATTCTTCTTTTATTATTTCCTTCTTTTTTTTTTGTAGCCACAGAGAAGGTGGGCATTCAAAGAATTTTCTAAAATGAATGTGTGCTTCCACTTCCCAGTGTTGAGCCTTCTTGTAAACTCATGAACATGGGACCGTTAATAAACCCGTGTATTCTTAACTGAGAGGAAACAAAGAAAAAACTGAGGGACCTGGTTCTAAGCTTCACGTAATCTATTATGAAAAAAATTAAGAGGATGAAACTCTTCAACTTAAGAACCAATAAGCAAATGACAGTGGCTGACAGAGTTATTAAAAAAGCAATTTGGGGATGAAAATGGGAATATACTTAGATTATATAACAGTTTCAATATTATTGCATAGTCTCTTTTTCATTTCTCAGAATTTATCACCCACATTTTTGTAGCTTATAAATAATTTAATTTTGATTAATTAAAATGTGCTAGGTAAATTGAATCAGCTATGCAAATTCATTAAAAATTTGAGATATATTATTGATATTTCCTGCTTTATCAGTTTGAGGAATAAAATAGAAAAACATTCTTTTATATTCAAATTAGAGTAACTCTGAGACCAGTTCCTTTTTTCTTGGCTCCTTACTAGACCCTCAAGGTAGTTATATAGACTCAAGATATTTATATAGACTTGAAAATCGACCCTTCACATGGCCAGCTGCACCTGCTTGCACAGAGAAGAGGAGCAGGATGAGTCCCAGTGAAACTATATTAAAGACAAAAGAAGGAGTGAAACTCTCAGTGCTCCTCTTGAATTTCCCATAGGCTATGGGCATTTTGTGCTAAACACCACATTCTCATTATCACTATAAGCATTCCTATATATAGAGGCATCTAGCATTTGGCATCAAAGAGAGCATTTAAATCTATCCATTATTCCCTCAACATTTAGTGTATCTATGTTAAGAACAAACAAACAAACAAACAAAAACAATATAAATTAGTATCTAACCAGCACAACATTTTAAAGCAATTTTGCACTAATTAAAACAAATAAATAAGAGTAACACACACACACAAAAATTAGTATCCTACATTTGAGGTTTCTGCATGCACATAGAAAAACAAGATTGAAGGATTCAGTATTATTTTTAGATAAGAAAACATAGGGTGTTACAGAGTTTTCTGAGGATAGGGGGAAGGCTCAAAAGCAAGCTCCTCGCATGGTGTCCTGCAAATGAATCTGCATCCCCAAGCAGCTCTTATACCAGACCTGAATCATTTCAATAGGGAAAGCTCTTTATGATGCAAGCAGTGGTAGCTCTGTAGATCTTGAGTTGCTCATTGCCTTCTACAAGGCACACAGAAATCTTGTGTGACAATATCAGATTCTGGGAATTGTATCCCCACTTTTTGGTTGCAAGGCTTCTAAACTGTAAGATTAGGAAGCAACAGTATCTCTTCTGATATGACCTATGGTAGAGGTATAAGCCTTGAAACTGTAGCCATGTGACTTGGCACTATGACTTTGGCCAAGATTTTAGAAACTGGCTTTGCCATAAGACTGGGGAGCTAGTAGCTACATGTCACCATGTTAACACTAGCCATGCCCTGGGAATGTGGAAGAAAGTCTGGGGAACTTGAAATCAAGTATATTTGTTGACCAGGAAACTTGGGTTATACAAAGCTTCCATTGAACTTTGAAGGAATTCAGTTCATATTCTGAAAGACCATCCTGCAGGCAATCTTAGATAAATTATTTCTTAATACTAAGTACACCTTCCAAAGATAGCTTCTAATAATATGACATTTTATTATGGTGGTATAAGTTAACAACTTGTACCACTGTGCTCATTTTCAGTCAAAGACAGTGCAGTCATTGATGTCCTTGTAGGAGATTCTGAAAGTAGGTCAGTACTGACTAGATGACTAATTCTAGGGTGCAGATAATATTTACCCAAAACAGGGTACTGCCATTTGTAAGAATACCCTAGAGGAATACATTGTCAAGTACAGAGAAAGAAGACTGCACCCTTGGCTCAGGCAAAGATTAAGCAAAGGTCAACTAGTTTCCAAGGCCTTTTCCATGACTGAGGAAACTTGAAGGGAGGGGTAGCTGTACTGTAACTTGTTTAGCCTTTTGAGGACTATTTGTTGTTGCTGTTGTTGTTGTTTAGTCACTAAGTCATGTCTGACTCTTTTGTGATCCCACAGGCTATAGTCTGCCAGGCTCCTCTGTTCTTGGGATTTCCCAGGCAAGAATACTGGAGTGGGTTGCCATTTCCTTCTCCAGGGAATCTTCCCTACCCAGGGATCAAACCCACATCTCCTGCTTGCCAGGCAGTTTCTTTACCATTGAGCCACCAGGGAAACCCTTTGGTGATTCACTACTGGTTGTTGTTTTCATTGGTCTGTACTGGTGGTATGTCTCTTTAGAGTCCAGCAAAAGGACTGGGATCAGGGTAATTACATTAGCAGGCACTGAACTGACTGCCATCTCTCCTCCTATCACTTCTGGTACTGGATGGCAGGTCTATCTTCATGCCACGCTAGCTGAGGAAGCTCATCATGTGGTGGAAACACATGATGTGGTGGAAATACAGTCTTACGTTTTTTGGTGTTCCATTACCAAACTCAGTAGTAACAGAGTTCTCCATCCAGTACTTGAATTGTATGTGGAGGCATCTGCTGTTGAACACACTGTATCTCTGCATCAACCTCTGAGCCACTCGATGACTCTGGAGTGTCAAGGAAGTGTTAGCTAGTATCCCCTGGACAAGGATCCTATTTGGGAGCCCTCTTTATCCCTCTCCGTCTTATAGATTGGTCCTTATAGTTTCCTAACATCTCCTTTATCTTATACCAGCTAGTCAGTCCTTCAGTGAAAAACTGGTGGGTTATCTCCATGGTCTGTGTGTTGTCTGTATGTGTGTGTTTTCATCTCCATTGTCTCTGTGTGTATATACATGTGTGAATGTATGCAGTTTATCAGGAGGCATGATTCAATATCCTCTTTAATGGACCTCACTCCTTTCTGAGTGACTCTTTCTAAGGACCTTATTAACAACCTAAGAATTCAGTATAGGTTTTCTTATTATGTGAAATTCTCCCATTTCTCAGGACTTCATTAACTAATCCTAATATCCAGTCATGCTTCCCAAAGTAGACATCCTTAAGATTTAGTCTCTGTCAGGTGGGACTTTCATCCCTAATCCTCTTGTTTACACTAGAGGTCCATTGTTAGTTTTTGATCAGATGCTTAGGGCAGCTGTTATGGAAACAAAGGCAAATAACCAAGGGGCACTCTCAAAAAGCTACTGTAGCAGTGTCACTGGGTAAAATCCAATAAGTCAAGAGAAGTAGCAGATAAGTGAGCCCCTATTGCCTCTTACGTCCTCAGGCTGAGCACAGAGATCAAACAAAACTGAGTATCAGACTCTGGGCAGGAGACCCTAACTGTTGATCTATGGAAATTTCAAGTTGCATGGGGGAAAAAAAAAAAAAGCACAAGCGCATGCTAGTGTGATGAAGGACCAGGATATAATAATTACATAGCCTGGTAAAATCATGCCATTGACCATATCCTGCCAGCTCAACTTTCATGTTTGTGGGTGAGAACCAGCCCCTCCTCTGACATGATCAAGGGACCAGCTCAAGCCTTGCAGTTGTAGTTATATGATATATATATATATATATATATATATATATATACAAACTAGTACCAGAATCTATCACATCAGTATCCATGGTAGAGGAAACACCAGTCTTATTTTTCAGTTTTGTCGGAGGTGGACTAAGTTCCAGACCATCATTGATTTCCATAAGTATTGGGAGGTATCCTGTTTTATGCAACTAGAAGGGGCCAGCTTGCAAGGTATCCATTCTAAATCAATGAACCTTTATCTCTCAAAAGGCTTAAAGCAGGAATTGCAAATTGTCTCCAGAGTTTAACCAAGTTACTTAAGTAAATGAAGTAAAGTATATTAAGAGACAGTAAATTATATGGTGAACCAGACTGGAGCCATTCATATGAGGAAGTCATTGCCAGCAAAGCCACTGTTGCCCTGTGCGAATGTGGACCTGTTGTTGCCAAATCTTCCTTTTATCAAGAAAATAAGAAACATGGGGCTTCCTGGTGGTGCAGTGGATAAGAAGCCACCTGCCAATGCAGGGGGCACAGATTTGAGCCTTAGTCCAGAAAGATTCCATATGCCGTGGAACAATTAAGCCCATGTGCCCCAATTACCAAAGCCTGCTTGTCCTAGAGCATATACACCTCAACTGCTGAGCCTATATGCCACAACGACTGAGTCAGCGTGCCTCTGCAACAAGAGAAGCTACCACAATGAGAAGCTCGTGCACTGAAATGAAGAGAGTGGCTCCAGCTCACGGCAACCCTGCATACGGCAATGAAGACCCAGCGCAAACACAAGTTTTTTTAAAAGATAAGAAAAATGTTAAGTATGGAATTTGATATGAACTGTAATTATTTTTACAACAGAACTCCTCTTCAGATCAATTTCAGTTCTTAGATCACTAGTTAGCAACCTCCAATAGCCTGTAGCTTATTATAAAGTTCGGAAGCACCTAAACAAGGGAGAAAAGAGTAAGGAGAATGAAAGCAAATGCTTATTTCAAGTCCTCCAGACCTCTGTTCCTTAAGGAATTGCTCAGGAGAGCACTCTGTGATCCTATTTGAATAGCCCCCTTTTAAGCCTAATCAGTATCTACTAACCCTATAAATCTGCCTGTTGCTTTGAGAAATGGCTTTACTTCTTCTTGGAAGACTGAGTACATTTTACTGCTGCCAGAATTCCCTATGATATTTCAAAGGTATTATTTGTTGCCTTTCTTGTTGCTTTTGCAAGTTTGTTTATGCTACCATAAACATAAACATGGGACAAAAGAACTTGTTTAGATAAAGTTCAGCCCCCTCAAGCTAAATCTAGACTATTATTACAGGATACCATAAACAGTGCTATTTCATCCTTGAGATGGAATAAGAGGGTGTGGTACTCGGTGTGCTTGAGTGACAGTTCAATCTCTTCTCATCAGTTTATACTTTCCAGTGGGTTGTCTCAGTGGTAAAGCAGAATGGTTTTGGAGAAGAAATAGGTCTCCAAATTTGGATTTTTTGGAGTATGCAGTTACTTGTATGATAATCAATAATATTTTTAATTTTAATTGACAACTATGCTAAATTAAAGAGAACACAAGATAAAAACAAACACAAGGGAACAAAAAAGTACAAGGTCCTTTAAAGAAAGCAGATAGTATAAAAATGAGTAAAATCAGATGGAGATAGGAATTCAAGGATCATTACCTTGAGGCAGGAGGTGTTATGAATTCAGGGATCATTACCTTGAAGTGGAGAAAGGGAGGAGGAAGGAGTTGAGAAAAAGAAACTGTAAGATTGTTTACATTAATGCACTGACAAACTGTCCAGTTAAAATTGTGCCCCACCCGTTTACAGGGTTGTAAAAACATCCATTTCAGAAGGGGGAGAAGGATCTGGGTGACTAGGCTCATATTGGAATGTGTGGTCTTCTCCTGGGCTCTGAATGAACTAATCTTAGCCAGGAAAAGTTAAATTATTTAATTGTTACAGTCATCAGCAAGAATTTTTGAAGCCTTTCGTTTCCCAATACAGTGCTTGGTACTCAGCGTTAAACCCGAAACAAAATAAGCAGGCCAAAATAAATAAATAAATAAATAGCGAGGTGAGTCTCTCTCCAAGGGGTTTGCAAGCTTCTTGTATGAAGTTGTCTCTTGATGATAAGATTCAAGGGATTAGTGTAAATCACATGTGTGAGAGAGGAAAGAGTCAGCTATGGCTTTTATACTTAGTCAGCATTACTTTGTTTAGAAATCTTATTAGCTGTAGTGAGATGCCGAGGAAAGGGGTAAAGAGTGGGCAGTGGCAACAGTGGTGGTATTTGGGAAGAGGAACATTTAACTTAGGAAAATTTCAAAGATCATAGAAAAGGAAATCTGTAGACTTGTGTTGTTTTTGGTCTGATAAAGTTGAAGTCTTTAAGTCAGTACTTTCCTTCTAAAATAATGGGAGTGAGATGGCTAACAAACACATGCAAAGATGCTCAACATCACTCATTATCAGAGAAATGCAAATCAAAACCACAATGAGGTACCATTTCATGCCAGTCAGAATGGCTGTGATCCAAAAGTCTACAAACAATAAATGCTGGAGAGGATGCAGAGAAAAGGGAACCCTCTTACATTGTTGGTGGGAATGCAAACTAGTACAGCCACTATGGAGAACAGTGTGGAGGTTCCTTAAAAAACTGGAAATAGAACTGCCATATGACCCAGCAACCCCACTGCTGGCATACACACCGAGGAAACCAGAATTGAAAGAGACACGTGTACCCCAGTGTTCATTGCAGCACTGTTTACAATAGCCAGGACATGGAAGCAACCTAGATGTCCATCAGCAGATGAATGGATAAGAAAGCGGTGGTACATATACACAATGGAGTATTACTCAGCTATTAAAGAGAATGCATTTGAATCAGTTCTAATGAGGTGGATGAAACTGGAGCCTATTACACAGAGTGAATTAAATCAGAAAGAAAAACACCAATACAGTATACTAATGCATATATACAGAATTTAGAATGATGGTAATGATGACCCTATATGTGAGAAAGCAAAAGAGACACAGATGTAAAAAACAGACTTCTGGACTCTGTGGGAGAAGGCGAGGGTGGGATGATTTGAGAGAATAGCATTGAAACATGTACACTACCATATGTGAAATAGATCACCAGTACAGGTTTGATGCCTGAGACAGGGTGATCAGGGCCAGTGCACTGGGACAAGGCTGATGGATAGGATGGGGAGGGAGGCGGGAGGGGGGTTCAGGATGGGGACACATGTACACCCATGGCTGATTCATGTCAATGTATGGCAAATACCACTATAATATTATAAAGTAATTAGCCTCCAATTAAAATAAATAAATTAATTTATAAAAAAAAAAATAATGGGAGTGAATGAACAGCTAATCGTAAAAGCAAAGAGCAAGCCAGAGAGAGGAGGTAGACCAATTGTATCTAAATAAGCAGTTCACTTACAAAGACAGGAAGCACGTGATGGTCCAGGATGACCAAGGGTGTCAGTGAAAGACGTGGGAGGTGGTGTGATCTGGGTGATGGTGACCTCATGATTGTATGACCAGAAGAGAGCATGTAAGGTGACTTGAGCTCCGTCCTTAGGGGGCACATAGGGAAAGAGAAACAAACTGCTTGGCTAGTAGTTATAGAGCATGACATGGGAGCAAATGAAGAGGAAAAATAATGAGTTATCACCCTTCCTCACTGTAAATAGATATTAGGAAGGAAAAATATGGAACAGAGAAATGAGAAATACAGTGAACGTGGCACAGAGGGGGGGAAATGGCACAGTAGAGATAAGGACCAAAAGAGATTTTTCTTATTAGAATGGAAAACCCTTGGCATAAAATGGCTAGAATGGAGTAGAATCAAAGGGATGCTATAATATCTACAGCATGAATGAAGAGGAACAGGGACACTGAAGTAGACAGACCAAGGCATGGGAGATTGCAACAGTGAAAGAGGAGGGCTAGGCTGAATCTAATAGTCAGCCAAGAAAGTGAAAGAGGACAGACTTCAGAAGACCTGACTCTAGATGGCTCTACCCCTTTCCCGTATCTCTTAGTTAGTTCCTTTATGATTCGTATTACTATCTTCTAACACCCTGCACTTCTTTTTCTCTTGAAAGGTTTGCAGAGTCCTTTGGGAAATGGGTATGTTTCGGGTGGATTGGAGCTTCCCAGGTGTCACTAGTGGTAAAGAATCCGCTTGCTAACAAAGGAGACACAAGAGACACTTGCTGGATCCCTGGGTTGGGAAGATCCCCTGGAGTAGCAAACGGCACCACACTCGTTTTCTTGCCTGGAAAATCCCATGGACAGAGGAGCCTGGCAGGCTATAGTCCCTGAGGCTGCTAAGAGTCGGATGTGACTGAGTGACTAAACGCGGCACAGCACAACAGGGTTGGAGTTGACCTTACAGTGTTTGCATAGGTTACCTGTGTAATCTAGTATTGCCTTATTTATCTGCATTGTTGTGCCGAAAGAAAAAAATGTGCCTCTGGATAGTATCCTTATGTCAGGAAACCTGGTCAGATTCTAAGTGAGGGGAGCTATAAACCTCAGGCTTGTCAAAGGCTCAGAAGATCAATGGATAAAATATGCCCTAGACATAGAGGAGAGCTTTCAGACATTTATTTCCACTACTGGGATAGGGGTAGTGCAGGCATCGAGGGGTCCTTAACTTGCAGAGGACTGTGAACGATATTGTAATATGGAAAGGCTGAACCTGCATCAACTTTTGTCAAAGCTTTCTCCTTTGAGCCACACACCATGAGATCAATAAATTTCGGTAAAAAAAAAAAAAAAAAATCAACCTCTTTTTTCCATACATTGCATCCAGTTGGTTCCCCCTAGAAGGACTGAAGGCACCAGTATAGTTCTTGGCTACAGCATTCCTTTCAAATTCCCACTAGAGATTTGCTGGCAAATAAAATTCTGGAGCTATATAGCTATAATTGCCTGGAATGTTACTGGATTTAGTAAAACTGTATACACTTTTACTTTGTAGGCTGCTTTGGTTATTTTTTAAATGCTGTCTTTATTTCTCAACTCCCAAATAGAAAAAGGTTGTATATACTATTTAGAGTGGTAATAGAGGAACTCATGAGAAGTCAACATATAATTCAGACATTATAATGTTGTTACCTAAATTTTTCTGAGTCAGAGAAGAGACAGGTTTTACAATTGATGTCTCTGTAGATATTATCTTTGATTAAAACTATTTCTATTTACCAGGTAGATGAGAGGAGTAGCTGGAATGGAGTAGGGGATTTTTTAATGTATTCACATAAATATGAATTAATTAACACTTACAACGGTATTTTGGGCAGTCAAATCTGGTTACTAGCAAGTCAAAATCCTGAAATCATTGGCTGTCCCATAGCAGATTCAGAAGAGGAAAAACATGTCAAGAGTAGTCAGTGACAAGACCAAAGTAACATAGCTGAAACCAAGTAACCCCCTTGGACTGAGGTTGGATGCTCAAGGATTCCAATATAAATGAAATTCAATCTTAGATTAAATTACATATGAAGAAGAGAATTCAGTACTGAGACTAATGTGAACTGAAAAAAAAATCGAGATACAAAAACTTATTTTGAAACTGTATTTTTTAATAATCATTGCAGAACCATCAGGTTAGTTTACTGGAACTGCCCTAGGACATGACTTGCAGGAGCATCATTTTTGGTGAGGACTGTGGGTCTCCCAGTCCTCTCCTCCCTCTCCCCACTTATTTCAAGATTTGGGCATAGTACACAAGTTGTTGCTGTTGTTCAGTTGCTCAGTTGTGTCTGACTCCATGACCCCATGGACTGTAGCAAACCAGGCTTCCCTGTCCTTTACCATCTCATGGAGCTTGCTCAAACTCATGCCTATTGACTCGGTGATGCCATCCAACCATCACATCCTCTTTCATCCCCTTTTCTTTCTACCTTCAATCTTTCCCAGCATCAAGGTCTTTTCTAATGAGTCAGCTCTTCACATCAGGTGGCCAAAGTAGGAGCTTTAGTTTCAGCATCAGTCCTTCTAATGAATATTCAGGACTGATTTCCTTTAGTATTGACTGGTTTGATCTCCTTGCAAAGGAGAGTCCAAAGGATTCTCCAGAGTCTTCTCCAATACCACAGTTCAAAAGCATCAATTCTTTGGAGCTCAGCCTTTCTTATGGATCAACTCTCACATCCATACATAACTACTGGAAAAACCATAGCGTTGACTATAGGCACCTTTGTCAGCAAAGTAATGTCTCTGCTTTTTAATATGTTGTCTAGGTTTGTCATAGCTTTTCTTCTAGGAAGCAAGTATCTTTTAATTTCATGTCTGCTGTCACCATCTGCAGTGATTTTGGAGCCCAAGAAAATAAAGTCTCTCACTGTTTCCATTGTTTCCCCATCTATTTGCCATGAAGTGATGGGACCAGATGCCATGATCTTAGATTTTTTAATATTGAGTTTTATTCCAGCTTTTTGACTCCTCTTTCACCTTCATCAAGAGGCTCTTTAGTCCCTCTTTGCTTTCTGCCGTAAGAATGGTGTCATCTGCATATCTAAGGTTATTGATGTTTCTCTTGGCAATCTTGTGCTTCATCCAGCCCAGCATTTCACATGATGTACTCTGCATTGAAGTTAAATAAGCAGGGTGACAATATATAGCCTTGACAGACTCCTTTCCCAATTTTGATCCAGTCCATTATTCCATATCTGGTTCTAACTGTTGCCTCTTGACCTGCATATGGGTTTCTCAGGAGGCAGGTAAGGTGGTCTGGTATTCCCATCTCTTAAAGAATTTTCCACAGTTTGTTGTGGTCTACAGTCAATTCTGAAAGAGATGGGAATACCAGACCACCGGACCTGCCTCTTGAGAAATTTGTATGCAGATCAGGAAGCAACAGATACACTGGACATGGAACAACAGACTGGTTCCAAATAGGAAAAGGAGTACGTCAAGGCTGTAAATTGTCACCCTGTTTATTTAACTTATATGCAGAGTGCATCATGAGAAACCCTGGGCTGGAAGAAGCACAAGCTGGAATCAAGATTGCCGGGAGAAATATCAATAACCTCAGATATGCAGATGACACCACCCTTATGGCAGAAAGTGAAGAGGAACTCAAAAGCCTCTTGATGAAAGTGAAAGTGGAGAGTGAAAAAGTTGGCTTAAAGCTCTACATTCAGAAAATGAAGATCATGGCATCCGGTCCCATCACTTCATGGCAAATAGATGGGGAAACAGTGGAAACAGTGTCAGACTTTATTTTTGGGGGCTCCAAAATCACTGCAGATGGTGACTGCAGCCATGAAATTAAAAGACACTTACTCCTTGGAAGGAAAGTTATGACCAACCTAGATAGCATATTCAAAAGCAGAGACATTACTTTGCCAACAAAGGTCTGTCTAGTCAAGGCTATGATTTTTCCAGTGGTCATGTATGGATGTGAGAGTTGGACTGTGAAGAAGGCTGAGCCCCGAAGAATTGATGCTTTTGAATTGTGGTGTTGGAGAAGACTCTTGAGAGTCCCTTGGACTGCAAGGAGATCCAACCAGTCCATTCTGAAGGAGATCAGCCCTGGGATTTCTTTGGAAGGAATGATGCTAAAGCGGAAACTCCAGTACTTTGGCCACCTCATGCAAAGAGTTGACTCATTGGAAAAGACTCTGATGCTGGGAGGGATTGGGGGCAGGAGGAGAAGGGGACGACAGAGGATGAGATGGCTGGATAGCATCACTGACTCGATGGACGTGAGTCTGGGTGAACTCCGGGAGTTGGTGATGGACAGGGAGGCCTGATGTGCTGTGATTCATGGGGTCGCAAAGAGTCAGACACGACTGAGTGACTGAACTGAACTGAACTGAACTGACACAGTCAAAGGCTTTGGCATAGTCAATGAAGCAGAATTCAATGTTTTTATGGAATTTTCTTTCTTTTTCGATGATCCAACAGATGTTGGCAATTTGATCTCTGGTTCCTCTGCCTTTTCTAAATCCAGGTTGAACACCTGGAAATTCCTGGTTCACATACTATTGAAGCCTTGCTTAGAGAATTTTGAGCATTTCTTTGCTAGTGTGTGAAATGAGTGCAATTTTGTGGTGGTTTGAACATTCTTTGGCATTGCCCTTCTTTGGGGTTGGAATGAAAACTGACCTTGTCCAGTTCTGTGGCCACTCCTGAGCTTTCCAAATTTGCTGGCATATTGAGTGCAGCACTTTCACAGCATCATCTTTTAGGATTTGAAATAGCTCAACTGGAATTCTATCCTACCTCCACTAGCTTTGTTCATAGTAATGGTTCCTAAAGACCCCTTGACTTCAGACTCCAGGATCTCTGGCTCGAGGTGAGTGATCACACCCTTGTGGTAATCTGGGTCATTATGATCTTTTTGTGTAGTTCCTCTGTGTATTGTTGCCACCTCTTCTTAATATCTGTCACTTCTGTTAGGTCCGTACCATTTCTGTCCTTTATTGTGCCCATCTCTGCATGAAATATTCCCTTGGTATGTCTGATTTTCTTGAAGATATCTCTAGTCTTTCCCATTCTATTGTTTTAAAGCCCTTTTCCAGAGGAAGCTCTTAAAACTTATGCATTTGGGTCTCTTCATTACGCTGAATTATGAAATATCATACAGTTTCATAAAATTATTTTCTTTAAATTATCATTTAGGGAAAGTTGGCACCCTGTCTCCCTCTTCACACCTAGCCTCTATGTGCCATCTCACATACCTTTTAAAAAGTCACACAAAAAGTTTGCTGAGCATATCTATAATGTCAAAATATTAAGGAAGAATGTTTTCCCTAATTAAGAAGAGAAAATTGTTTTAAAACACATTAACACAAACATTAATATGCTTCCTACCACTGCAAATATTAACTCATGTTGAAAGGGAAATAAGCAAAGGCACTTCTGAATTGGAGATTGGTAAACTCCCAAAGTAGATTGATCACAGACAGGATTCATCGAGAGGCCGGGACAGCTACTTGACTCAGTCCCATTGCCTTTCTTAATCCAGAACTCTGATATCTCTTAGCCAGTGGCTGGTACTGACCAGAAGATGTCTTAAGTGTTAGGGTTTCCATTTTTTCATCTTCAGTTTTCCTGTACTATAGACTGGCTTTTTCATATATTTCTCCATTTAACTTGTTATAGTATAGCACCTAATTCTTTCAGGTGTGTGTGTGTGTGTGTGTGTGTGTGCATGCGCACGCATGTGTGGTCTTCCCATGACATCATACATTGCTTGGTGCCATGGTCCACTTATTAACTCCCCCCAATTCCCTAAGAGTAGCAAATGGGCAGTGGTAGTTTTGTAATGGCCATGATGCTGAAGCCAGGCAGCAGTGCTCTGGATCTGAATCTTGACTCCACTGCTTGCTAGATGTGTAACTTCCAGAGGTTATTTATCTTCAATTTTCTCATTACCTGTGATGAGTAAAATTTTTAACTTTAAACAATGCCTGACACTATTAGGGTGAAGTGAGCAAGGTGTTATTTGCATGGGGTACAGAATTTAAGGGTGCACCAAAAATCTTAGTAATCAAGATAAATAACAGTTTAATGTTTTAAAGATCTCAAAAGGTCAGTGATGATTGGTTAATGAGATGATCTGAGTCCACAGTGGAATTCTCAGGATTCACAGTTTTTTCAGGGTCTAAAAGATAGTAGCTCTGACTCAGGCATTTATAGTCACTTTACAAAGCAGATGCATTCATCAGTTGTGGTAGCACTAGTTGCTACTAAAAGTAAAAGATCACCCCCACAGTTATTAAGTCAGTGGTTGCATGGAGACCTTAGCCACGTGTGGGATCACGGGGCATGCTCAAACATATGTATTTCTTTGGAACCCCCTTTAATATTAGTACATGCAGATAAATCCTAGACTGCTCCTGTGCAATCATGCTTGCCTTTTCTCTGTAAATGAAACCATATAGAATTTCACCCTAGAAATTTTTCTGATTATTTCTTCCCAAGACAATGTTAAATCACAGACAATGGCTGCTGGAGGCACTGTGATCTCTGAGTGCATATCGAAAATTCTGGATCATCAATTGACAATAGTGCATCAGCAGGTTCTCTCATTGCTTTGTGACTTTAGAATGTATAGCTGTTTGAAATAAAAGAATGCCCCCAACCCCCTACCTCTTCCCAAAGGCAGGCTGCCTTTTCCCCTCTCCCTCCTTCAAGGAAAATTAAATGAAGACAGCTAACGAGCAGTTTTATTTTCTTTCAGCAAAGGTCAGCAATCCCACAGCAGCAAATTAATCCCAATTAGTAATGATATTTTGTCTTGATAAATGATGACACATTTGATTTACTGTGTTTCCAGGATGCAGGCAGCAAATGTTAATGATTTGCTTTGCTGGGAATTTATATTCTTGCTCATTTCCCATTTGCTGATCAGTTGCAGCTCATGAAGACTTGGCTGCTTCAACTAATGAACTGAGGGCCTCGCAGGAATAATGGTGTGTTCTGCAGCTCTAATTTTTTTTTATGCCATCTGTAGAAATGCAGGTTCCTTTCAGAAAATATCTCTGGCAGCCAGGAAAGAGTGGTTATGATCATATCAATGTCACTTGTAATTTGTATTTCACTTGTTTAATGGCATCCTCAATAAATGAAGCTTTCTGTAGAGAACAAAACTAATTATAGAAAATTCAGCATTTGTGTGTGTATGTGTGTGTATAAGAAGGAGAGAATTAATGAATAGAAACATACCTAGTCTTTCCTCATTTCCTTAAAATATTCTGATAGCAATGATATGGTTTACATAATGATTTATCTACCCACCTGTATGGTTTTAAATTAGACCAAAAAAGGGTGTTTTCTGGAGGTCTTCATAACTGAACATGCCATCCTTTTGCTTGCAGTAAATACAGACATAAGTCAGATGTTTTGTCTCCCCCCCAACCCCCTTTCCTCCTGGGAGCATTCAGTACTCTGGGGATTGCTAGAGGCACTTTGACTCCTCACAAAGGCTACCTGTCTGTCCCTATGAAGCTGTACAAATCAGGCTGTGAGCATTCTGAGACCAGCACCTGCCTTCCAAGCACCACCAAAAATTCAAGCCAACAGGAAGCCCTGGGGAAGGTTGACTTTTCCGCCTCTGAAAGGCTGATACGCCTTTCACACATCAGATATAATCTTTGCTACAGAAAACTGCTGCAACTGGCTGCAACCCCAGGCAGGCTGGCCTCCTAGTTGTTCACATGACACTGTGAAAATGAAATATGTGGGATCATTACCCACCTTCATTTAAGAGTTGCAGATGTTAGAAGCCCTGTTAGAATCTCCTTCAGGGGAGTGAATGTTTTCCTCTCATTCTTAATCATTGTTCTTAGCATCAACTAATATAAAATCAATAAACTTCACTCTCCTTGCTTAAGGGGACACTTGTTATTATGGTAAATTACTAGGTCCACTTTATGTATCTTCCATTCTTCTTTCCTTCCCTGAGGCTTCTATTCTACCACTCTCTTCCTGACCCAATAGGCTTTTCACTCTGGAATGGAATTGACATTCTTTGCTGTCTCTGAAATGCAAATGGTTGGTGACATTTGACTATGGTTTCAAAGTGTGATGATTTGGACTGGCTCTGGGAAAAGAATTCATAATGTGTTTTTTGTTTTTTGTTTTTTTTTTGCCAGACAACTTGCCTATTTCAGTATCGTGCCCTGCTTTTCAGGGAGATATGATATGATATGATATGATATATATATATATATATAGATAGAGAGAGAGAGAGAGATATATATATATATATATATATTTTTTTTTTTTCCTTATTCTTCCCACAGTGTCTAGGAAAGAATTAGTTCCCTCCATTTGTCCAGGTCTTCTGGGAAGTAAACACCGAGATGCAATTAAATACATGTGCAGAGATTTTACAAGAGGAAACGCTTACGTGAAAAGAAATAAGGAGACAGCAAGAGGAGGATAGGACCAGCACAGGTTCTTATAACACCAGTGTTTTCACGTTTCTCTCATAGTGAGCATGGTATAGGTTTCAATTATCCTACAGCTTCACTACGGCACCCAAGTAAAGCAGGGTATCCCAGTGCTACTTTTCAGGGGAAATACCACTTATTCTAGAGGACAAGAGCAGAGATGCAGATTGGGATTCAAAGGAGTAATAATCCTTTTAATCCTCAACCCTCAGTTTGGGATAGAACTTTACATTTTACTAAAGCAGTTTCATACACATTATTGCTTTTGATTCTGACAATAAAATATGAAGTCAGTATTATTCTTGTCAGTCAAAATGCATAAGCTAAATTAACCCATGAGAAAACATCAAAAACCCTATTGAGGAACATTTTAGAAAATATTTTCAAAAACGTTAAGGTCATGAAAGACAGACTGGGGAAGATTTAAAAAGTTATAAGATTTGACAGCTAAAAACAAACTGAGATCGTGGACTGGATCTTATACCACACACACACACACACACACACACACACCTCCCACAAAAAATTTTCCTCTAAAAAGCATTTTAGGACACTTGGAAAAATCTGAATTTTTGTTAGGTTAGATAATTAATTGCATTATTTTGTAATTGTTTTGTGTATGTGATAGAATGTTCTTGTATGAAGGAAATACACATGGAAGTATTTGGGGGTAAAGAGACATCTTGTCCATAACTTGCTCTCACAAGGTTCAGAGAAATGCATTTGCACACAGAATGATAAAGCAAATGTGATGCAGAAAAAGTTAGTATTTGAAGAAATCTGTCTGAATGGTGTACAGTGTGTGTCTATGATCATTTTCTGTACTATTTTTGCAACTTTTTTCTTAGTCTGAAATTATTTTGAAATAATTTTCAAAGCTATACCCTAAAAAAATGTGAAATAAACAAGGCAGTTCCCATGCCGCCTTTTATAGGCGTGAACAAATTTGGCTCAGAGAAGTCACTCAGTCATATCCAACTCTTTGTGACCCCATGAACTATAGCCTGCTAGGGTTTAGTTCCCACTAGGGAACTAAAACCTCCATCCATGGGATTTTCCAGGCAAGAGTACTGGAGTGGATTGCCATTTCCTTCTCCAGAGGATCTTTCCGACCCAGGAATCGAACCCAGGTCTCCCACATTGCAGGCAGAAGTTTGGCTCAAGGAGAGTAAACAAATGTCTTGACATTTTTGCACAATAGATCAGTGTCAGACTGAAAACTTCAGACTCACCTCCTATCCCAGTGATTTTTTCACAAGCCAAACACATCATCCCTATGTACAGGGAGCTGCAAAATGACTTGACTCCAGAGTCCATAGCTCTAGTGTTTCTGTTGCGATGCCTTAGGTTGTATCGCACACTGTGTGCGTGCTCAGTCGCTCAGTCATATCTGACTCTTTGTGACCCCATGTACCTGAATACTAATACCTCCAACAGTGTTTTATCCCTTGAAATCAATTCCCCTCTCCATTCTTCTGTTCTAATATTTCTTATTTCCTCATGCTGGAATCCCTGTCTTTGTTTTATGTCTGGTACCCTTTCTTGGTTTTCCAAAGACCTTATTTACCCCAAAAATCCCCCTGGGGACTCAATTCCCATTGCCTAAAACACAGTCTCTGGGAACAGTCTGACCTTCAAGACCTCAATGGATCTGCCTGGACCATCTGCCCCTGCATTTGATAGTTACTGAAATAATCAGTTTCCCAGGTCCCAGATATCTCTTGCTTGGCAGTCTCTTTAGAAACCAAGTTTCATTATGATTGCTCTCCCCTGGGTTCCATGATAACCACAAAGCATAGACCTTTTCAGTGTGACTCTCGTATCGGAAAGCTGAGTTTGCATCTGATTCATTCTTCCTTTGAAGCCCAGCTTCAGTCTCATATATCCATCCTCTAAAAGTTTCCTTGGCCACCTCCATGCTTATTATACCTCCCATTCAAATAGCTCAGTATAAGCTCACCTATTCTGCATTTTAGAGATTACTGTGGGTTGGTAGCATTCTTTCTCCTGCATAAAGCTTGTCCTCTATCCTTCTAGGGACAATATGATGAGAGGAAATCTAGGCTTAGGAGATAGTACTGCTCCTAAGTGTATTGTCTTGCACAAGTCACTTAACACCTCTGGACCTCAGATTTCTAATCTAGAGAAGAGAGAGAGAGTTGGATTAAAGAATCTCTAAGGTTTCTCTTATCACAAAAATTCATAAAATTTTGGTCTATCCAGTGTCTAAAAGTACTCAATACTGTGATTCTTACCTCACAAGGGGTTTACTATTGTTAGAAGGTTAGGCAATGGAGTGTCTCTCTGGGAGCCCATTAGCATTTGTATCAGCCTATTAGAAATCTAGAATCTTGGGCCCCATCCCAGACCTACCAAATAAAAAAATTTTTTTAACTTTTTAAATTGAAGTATAGTTGGTGTACAATATTCTGTAAGTTACAGGTATATTACATAGTGATTCACAATTTTTAAAGGTTATATTCCATTTACAGTTATAACAAAACATTGACTATATTTCCTGTGTTGTACAATACATCCTTGTAGCTTACATATTTTGTATACAATAGTTCATACCTCTTAGTCCCCTACCCTCTCTTGCTCCTTCCCCCTTCCCACTTCCCACTGGTAACTGCTAGCTTGTTCTATATCTGTGCATCTGTTTCTTTTTTCTTATATTCACTAGTTTTTCATTAAAAAAATATTCCACATATACATGATTTGTCTTTCTCTGTCTGATAGCATAATACCCTCCAAGTTCATCCACATTGTTGGCAATGGCAAGTTTGTTATTTTTTATGGCTGAGTAGTATTCCACTGTGTGTATACATGTGTATTTTTTCTTCTTTATCAATGATCTGTTGTTTCCATCTCTTGGCAATTGTATATGTTGCTGCTATGAAAATTGGGGTACATTCATCTTTTCAAATTAATGTTTTCATCTTTTTTTGAAATTATACCTGGGAGTGATATTTCTGGGTCCTGTGGTAGTTCTATTTTTAGTTTTTTGAGGAACCTCCACACTGCTTTCCACAATGGCTGCATCAACTCACATTCCTACCAACAGTGTTCAGGGCTCAATTTTCTCCACATTCTTACCAGTATTTGTTGTTTTTATTCTTTTAATGATAACCAATTTGGCAGATGTGAGGCTATATCTCCTTCTGGTTTTAATTTGCTTTTCTCTGATGATTAGGGATGTTGAGCATCTTTTTGTGAACCTGTTGGCCATCTTCATGTCCTCTTTGGAAGGACTATTCAGCTCTCCTGCTCATCTTTTAATTCTATGAGCTATTTGTATATTTTTTAACCCCTTATGAGTCATATCATTTGTAAATATTTTCTCTGAATCAAAATCTTTTGATGAAATGGCTGTGTTACATGTGTGCATTACATTTTGAGAAGTAGTGCTCATTTTGACAGGAGAGGATCCATGTCTTGTGGCGCCTGAAATTTATACAACTTTGGAAACTATCTTTAAGAATAATAACAAATTTTAGAGGTAGATATAGACATACACCAAGCCAACATTCTCTTCACCATCTTTAGTACTCAAGATATATCCTGACCTTTCCCATCCTCTGTTCCCTGTTCCATAAATACAGAATCCTGCTAGAATGAGAAGTACATTGTATCAAAGGCATTAATACATGGTGATGGCTATAGTTCCCCTCTTACATAATGATATTAATAGCTAATATTTAAAGAGTACTTACTAAATATCAAGAGTTATTTTGGGAACTGTGTATGGATATGTTATTTCATTTTTATAGAAATTTTAAAAGATCAGGTGGTTTCTTTAGATTAACCCTATGCTTACTTAGAGATAAAATTAAATAATTCTCGTAGTAACTATCAGAGCAGAGATGGAGATCTGATTCTAAGGCCCATTTTCTTAAAAATAAGACCATACTGCCTCTTGATGGTAAAATTAATATTTCAAGAGTCCTCTAGCTACCAACCAAAAAGAAAGAACTCTAAGGAACTCAGGTACTGTGAAGTTGTAATAATGCCTGCATATGGGGGAGGGGATATGGGAAGTGTCTGCCCTTCGGCCTTTCCTATCTCATAAGGCAGGCTCTGACAGTGGCTCTTTTATCAAGCATTTTTACTCATAAACTGATGCTCATTGCTATCTTTTTGGGATAACTGCTAGGCTTCCAGTGGGTGGCAAACTCAAAGAACCAATAACAAGTGAAGTATGTCACTGAGAAAACGTTTTTACTAGATTTTTTTGTAAGAAAATCCCTGATATTCTAAAGTTTTTCAATTCTTTACAGTAAAAAATAATGGAATTCATAAAATTAGTTTCCCTTTCTTCATCACTGTTTGAAAAGAGAAAGTAGACACTTATAAACTTTTTAAAAATATCCTTAGCCAACGAACAAAAAAATGAATAAAGTGCATATATAGGGAGTTAAAATTAACTTTTTAAATTTTTGGTGAAAAAGAAAGTGCTATGTCGTGTATACGTCATTTTCTGTTGACTTTCTTCTGGCCACATTTTTAGGACTGCAGCCTGGACAACAAGATGTAAAATCTACAGATATGAGTCTCCTGTATCGTTGTCGGTATATTGCTGTTGTTGTTCAGTCGCTAAGTGCTGTCTGATTCTTTGCAACCCCATGAGCTGCAGCATGCCAGGCTTTCCTGTCCTTCACTATCTCCCAGAATTTTCTCAAACTCAAGTCCATTGAGTCAGTGATGCCATCCAACCATCTCATCCTCTGTTGCCTGCTTCTGTACATGTCTAAACTGATTTTGTCGGACTGTACTGGCTAGGAGATACACCCAAGAGCAATGGCCCTGTGGCTTGGTTCATTACTACTGGCCTTCAGGACCTCAGTGGGAGGCTTCTTGGTTCCTTGATCCTGGATAACAACAGTTATACTGTTCTTCAAGTCAGCCATCTAAAGAAAGACTGAAGGAATCTTATTTAAACTATATTTTGAGATTGCTTGTATGGTTCATAATCAAGCTTATGAAGAGTAGAAAAGCAAATATCAATGAAAAATAAGAGTGTCCCACCATTTCGAACTAAAAACACTAAAGAATAAAATCTATCTGGAGTTGTGTGCAGGTTGGGGGGTGGGGAGTGGCAGGTATGGAGAAGGCAAGTTGTAAGGAGAAAGGGTATATTTGCAGGGAAATTGAAACTCTAAACCATGTTCACAAAAAATTGCAGCGAGATAAGCAAAGGTTGTCTGAAAATACTGTTTCTAAATATAGCCTTAATCATATTGACATGGAACAGAAATGACATAAAAAGTGATGAAATCAAAATAAGGCAATTTATGCCATGAAGAAACTTAAGCTATAATGATTTCTGAAACAGATGTTATAAAGAAAAAAATTGTATAACTTTTTAACTGCACTGTTATATTTAAGAAAAATGAAATTATGTAAAAAGCCTATGGCAATTTGCAAAATATCAACAGCAAAGAGGTTAGCAAAGTAATCCTATTATATCTTAGTGCTAGACTTTTGGGGAAGTGATAACTTCCCTGAGAGATAACAGAGTGAATATCAAGGCCACCACTTCTTATTGATAGAAGAATATTATGAGCTTTATGGAACAGTCAATCAACAGACTGGTGTTATTATCTTAGTTACTTAGACAAGAGGTCAATCTAGAAATCAAGTAATGATTTGGGATGTAAATCAACAAGAAGAAGCACTGGGTTACTCTTAAAGTTAGGAGCAAGAAGCAAATTAGCACATTATCTCTGCTAAATGATAGACTTAAGACACTGGAATCCATGCTGACCTACAAGAACTAAAGCATCTAATACATACTTGAAGTAAAAAAGCAGCTAGAAGAAAATTCCTAGGAGGTTGGGAAACAGTACAAGTGCAGATTTTGTCTTCTATGTTTATCTGTTTGTTACTGACAGCATCAAAAATGAGCGAATACTATTAGCAGTTTTTGTTACAGCAGGAACAAAATGTAACTTTGTTCAGGGGTAACTGATAATTAAGTTACTTAAATACATAAAAATGTCACTATATATTTATTAAAACTGTAAATAAGTATTACTTAAACAATATGTCCTAGGCAATATTTCTTTGCCACCCTTACCTACAAGTAACAAAAAAAGTAAACAAATGTTTAAGCAAATAAAATTATTATTATGCAAAAGTAATAGTTTGTGCAAATTGTAGCAATAGCCTAACTTGTCCCAATAAGTCTGAATATGTGAGCTTTATGTAAAAAGCATCCTTGATTCCTTTTTATCTTTTATTTCCATCCAAAATAGGGTTGTAATTTGGTCAGTACTTCTTAATTAATTCCAGATTTTTATGTACTTATTTTTTAATAAAATTTTCCCTTTATTGCTTTAGTTCAGGCTCTCATGATCACTGGCCTGGACTTTTACATGATAGTGTAAAAAAGACTTTACTTACATCAGTTCACCAGTAATCTAATACCTCAGTGGAATAATGTTGATTATAGGGCATGGGTCCAATGAATATAATGACTGTAATCATCTGTATTTTAGGCACATTGAAAAATAATTTAAAAGATAAAACCATTTTGGAAAGCAGTTTGGTAGTTCCTTAAAATGTTTGAAATAAATGACCATATACTCAGTAATTCCACTCTTAGGTATATACCCAAGGTAAATTAAAAAATATTGTATTCACACAAAAATTTGTATACCACTTTTAATAGTAGCGTTATTTATAATCACGAAAAGTGGAAAAATCCAAGCATTAACTGATGAATGTGGCATACCCATATGCAGGAATATTACCCATCCATGTAAAGGAATGAATTCTGATACTTAGTACAACATGGATGAACCTAAAAGCATGTAAGTGAAAGAAGCCAGTCAAAAAATACCATATATTATTTTATTTTGTGTATATAAAATGTCCAAAATAGGCAAAATCAGAGAGATAGAAAGTCGACTAGTGGTTATTTGAGGCTAGGAGAGAAATGTGGGAAGTGACTGTTAATGTATATTGAATTTTATTTTGAGGGTGATGAAAATATTCTAAAATTAAAATATATGTAAAATGTTATTGATTGCACAACTCTGAATATACCAAAAATTATACTATTTTTAGTACAAATATACTAGATTTACTAAATATTTAAATATACTAAAAATTACTAAACATTGTATTTTATGAGTGAATTTCATGGTGCTTGAACCGTATCTCAATAAAGCTGCTTAAAATAACAATAATCAGTAGAGCTCTACTTAATATCTAGAACTTAGAAAGCTGGAAGCTGTGCTTCTTTTAACAGGAAGTGAAACATGGATCAACTACAAAGTCATAATTTTTTGACTCTATAATAGACCTGGTGCCACCAAGCAACCAAGTAGCTTGAAATCCAAAGAAAGGTTTTCTTCAGTGGTGGATGAGATGCAGGCACTGACTCTTCTGTGCCAGAAGAAGGGAGAAAGAAGTGCTTGGTGCCACACAAGCAGGTCAAAGGAAATTAGTTATATTTTGAAAAAGGCTAAAGGCTAGATAACAGGTGCAGATACAAAGTTTAAAAATGCAAAAGTCTAAGAGAACATATTGGAGAAAATATTTGATACCTTGGGATAGAAAAATATTTGTTAGAAGTGATAACAAAGACAAGATTCATAAAAGAAAAACTTGCTGATTGTACTACACCAAAATAGAGGACTTCTACTCTCTGTAAGACACTGGTAAAATAATGAACAGACAAGACATGACCTGGGAGAAAGTATTTACAAATCATGTTTCACAATGGATTTGTATCCAATGTAAATAAAATCTTAAATCTCAATCATAATCATAAAACAGAATTTAAAATAATGGATTATATATTTGAACTAACGTATCATGGAAAGATATGTGGATGACAAATAAGCCCATAAATATGTTCATTGTTAACAAACCACTCTTCTATTTGAATGGTTAAAGCAAAACAAAAAAGAAAGAAAACTACAAAGTGCTGGTTAATATGATGAACTTCATACATTTTTTGGTGGGAATGCAAAAATGCAATTTTGGAAAAGAGTTTAGAAGTTCCTTAAAAAGTTAAATGCACACTTCTATACAGTACTTCCAGGCCTAGTTTCCTGAAGTGACAACATATCCATGCAGAAGTCTACATGAATGCTTATTGACACTTCATTTACAATCATTCAAAACTGGAAAAAAATTCAATTATCT
Organism: Bos mutus; assembly: GCF_027580195.1. Taxonomy (NCBI): domain Eukaryota; kingdom Metazoa; phylum Chordata; class Mammalia; order Artiodactyla; family Bovidae; genus Bos; species Bos mutus. The sequence goes on along the minus strand of NC_091626.1, from coordinate 44,854,739 downwards.
CTCACCTGGTGATTGAATGCAAAAACAAACTGTGGTACATAAAAGAATAATTTTCTGAACCAAGTGATAACATGAATAAATCCCTAATGAGTCCATTTTGGGCTTTCCAGGTGGCACTCGTGATAAAGAATCCACCTGCCAATAGCCTGGTGGGCTACAGTCCATGGGGTCACGAAGAATTGAACAGGACTGAGCGTCTGAGCTGGAGAAGGCAATGGCAACCCACTCCAGTACTCTTGCCTGGAAAATCGCATGGGTGGAGGAGGAGCCTGGTAGGCTGCCGTCCATGGGGTCGAGAAGAGTCGGACACAACTGAGCGACTTCACTTTCACTTTTCACTTTCATGCATTGGAAAAGGAAATGGCAACCCACTCCAGTGTTCTTGCCTGGAGAATCCCAGGGACGGGGGAGCCTGGTGGGCTGCCGTCTCTGGGGTCACACAGAGTTGGAAACAACTGAAGTGACTTAGCAGCAGAGCTTCTGAGCTTATAGCACATAGCATATAATTGCACTTATGTAACGTTCTGGAAAAGGCAAACATATAGGGACCCCAAGAGGCCAGTCATTACTATGGACTATGGGTCAAGGGAGGGGTTAGCTGTTAATGGGCATGGAGGAAATTTGGGGATGATGAAAATAGACTGTATTTTGCTTTTGGTAGCAGATAAATGATTGTATGCATTTGTCAAAAGTCAAAGAACTATATTCTACAAGGTACATTTTCATGCATACAAATTCAACTCAGTTTTAAGAAGTCATAATCAAATAGTCTTACTTTGGTGGTGGAGGTTTGCTCACTAAGTCATGTCTGACTCTTGTGAACCTATGATTATAGTCCGTGAGGCTCCTCTGTTCATGGGATTCTCTAGGCAATAATACAGGAGTAGGTTGCCATTTCCTTCTCCAAGTATTACTTTAAGAGTTCAGAAAAAAAAAATAATGAACTACAAATAAAATTTATTAGTTACTTATCCTTGTTCAAAATGGTAAAATCTTTTCAGAAATGCATCAAAGTCCTTTCCTGTTGACGTCTTGCCTACTTCTCCCTCCTACATTCCACCTATACCAACGGTCATTTTTCCAGACATATTCTGCTCTCAAAGTTCAGTAACTTGATGAAGAATTCAGCTTATCAATCAATGTATCTCCCAGCATTTGAAAAATCTGTTTTATTTGTTTATATTTTTTCTTGGAGAGTATAAATAAATATGAATGTGAGACAAGGTCAGTATTAACAGTATTTTAATTAGACAGTTTTCTTTCTGGAAATTTTTAAAGGTGCCTAGAAGAGTGCCCTCTGTTACCAGACAGAATAGCTCCCTTGGTAATGCAAAAGTTAGTTTGTCAGAGAAAGGAAAACAAACTGGGAGACATGGCAAGTGACTGATAGAATGGAAACTAGATTTTCACTCAATAATGTATATTCTCTACTCAGCACTTCACCTGTAAGCCCTTGGCTTAGCACATTTAATATCCACAGTTTCAGTGATACAAGGATGTTCCCTTACCATTGCCACCACACTCACTAATTAACTTATTTTGTTGTGTTGACCATCCCATAAGTGTTCTAGTACTAATTAGTCATTTGTAGGAGAGGTAACTTATTTGACCATTCCACATATGCATCTGAATATAGCCATTTGATTCTTTTTCTTTGTCACAAATGCTTTTAATTTTGAAGATTAAATAATATTATAAAATAATAAATATTATTTTTATTTATATTTTATAAATATTTATACTATTATAAAATAATATTATAAAATAACTTTTATAATACAGTATTAAAAACATAGGGGTTTGTTTTTAAATCTGGAGTCACATTGACACCATTGTATTGAGGAAGCTAGTTCAAACAAATACTGTGGTTCTTTGTCCAGATCCCCTCTTCTGTAATACCTCTTCTCCCTGTTTGGCTCGTTTACTGGGTGTCACAGAAGGTTTCTAACTGAATACAGCCCAGACTAAAAAAAGGACTATGCAACAAGCCCAAGCTGTGGTACATATATTTCTATCAATTGGGCATGTAGCCTGACAGATCTTATGATATTAATGGCAACTGTAATGGGGAAAAGTGCTATGTAGAGTTTACAAAAAATTCTAATAGGATAATCAGAAAGTTGATTCTTGGTGTTCTGGAGCAACAACATATCATCTGTAGAAAAAAGGCAGCTCTTCTGCTAAGCCAGCAGATGCCTCTCAAGAAGGACATCTGACCATGAAACAGCAACTTCCCATGAGTCATTTCTGTGAGACTCTCCAAACCATAAGATTAGGGGAACACAGGAGTAGTCTATCTTGAATTGGAAGTGGTATGTGTGGGATTTGGATATGAACAGCCTTGAAAGAGAAATATTAAAAGATCAGGGTCAAGAAGGTTTAAGGAATAGCCATGTGTGCTGTGCTAAGTCATTTTAGTCATGTCTGACTCTTTGCGACCCTATGGACTATAGCCTGCCAGGCTCCTCTGTCCATGGGATTCTCCAGGCAAGAATACTGGAGTGGGTTACCATGCCCTCCTCCAGGGGATCTTCCTAATCCAAGGATTGAACCAGTGTCTTTTATGTCACCTGTATTAGCAGGCAGATTCTTTACCACTGAGCCACCCAGGAAGCCCCTCTTTTGCAACATCTCACCAAGTTCCTCTGTCCATGAGATTTCCAGGAAATAACCTTAAGAAGCAAGTGGTGTTCTTAAGGTAACTCCACATTCCCTCTTCAGTGCAAGACACTCACTTCCCAGCTAGCATGACTATTATCTGTTTCACTCACCAATAATTGCTCTCAGCATCAAGGAACTGCTTATCCTAGGGTTATACTCCCTATTGTGGGTGGCTGACAGCCAATGGTTGGTTCATGTGTTGATACAAAGGCCTGAGTCTCACCCTCCACCTCAGTTTATGAGAACTCCAAAGGGCTATTGTAGCTTTTCAGAGTAACCTCCCTGCCACCAGCCTATAGGCAATACTGTTGTCTCAGGTGCAACCACAGTGCAGGTCAGCTTCTCCTCATTCCCAGTTCTGGCCTGGGTATACAGAAGTGTATATTCTGTGAGAATTCTTCCCCAGACCTTCACTCAGTACTCTATTTCAAAGTCTGCCCCAGGAACACATTCTAAAATTACAGGCTTAATTACAGATTACATATTTAATCATTAATCTCCATAAAAACTTGGCTTTGAGGTGCCACCTAATCAAATCAATATGTCAGTGAAGAAGTTCATCTGAAGCACTAAAGATGCAGATGATAACTGAGAGGTTGTCAAAATGGGCAAGGGCAATTTTGATCTTGCCTAATAGTACCATCTGATACCAACAATCTGAAATCTGTCAGGGATCGATGACTCAGAATAAACAACCTGACAGCTTTACCTTGGATTTATTTAGGTGTTATTTTTCCTTGCATTCTGATGCAATTTTGAAAGTATAAATAGTATACAGTGCTGGATGCTTTATTTAAAGTTCAATGAGCGAATGGCCTCCATCTGTAGAAATTTGTCTGCCTTCATTCCAAAATCAGATGAAGTAATTGGTAGATTGAATAATAGAAAAAAAAAAAAAAAAAAACTTTGGTAGGCCCCAGGAAACGTAAAATGTCATCCAGTCAATCTGTATCAGATTGATTACCAGTTGAAGCCAAATAAAGCTTGAAATACTTGCCTTGATGCCAAGTTTCAGTGTTAATTGAATATGAGCAAAGCCCTGGAAAGAAATTTGGAGACAATGAAGAAGTAGAACTCTCTACTTAGCAAGAGAGAATCAGAGTTCACATGGAATCTGTGAAAGACCTTCTGTGGATCTAAAAAGAAAGTTGTTAGGACTGTCTTAGAGTACAAAGTGAGCGTTATTCAGCACCGAACGTATGGGATGATTTCACATAAATTATAAGATAAATGAAGGGCTGCTGCTGCTGCTGCTAAGTCACTTCAGTCGTGTCCAACTCTGTGCGACCCCATAGACGGCAGCCTACCAGGCTGCCCCGTCCCTGGGATTCTCCAGGCAAGAACACTGGAGTGGGTTGCCATTTCCTTCTCCAATGCATGAAAGTGAAAAGTGGAAGTGAAGTCACGCAGTTGTGTCTGACTCTTCGCGACCCCATGGACTGCAGCCTACCAGGCTCCTCCGTCCATGGGATTTTCCAAGCAAGAGTACTGGAGTGGGGTGCCATTGCCTTCTCTGAAATGAAGTGCACTTGGTGCATATTTTGTCACAAGATTACAATTATGTCACAAATGATTCTTAAAGAACTCATTGAATTATGTCAGATATGATTTTTGAGAACACTTTTAAACCTGTGCTTGAATACTCAGAGGTGTCTGACTCTGCAATCCCTGAACTGTAGCCTGCCAGGTTCCTCTGTCCATGGGATTTTTCAGGCAAGAATGCTGGGGTGGGTTGCCATTTTCTCCACCAGGGCATCTTCCCGACACAAGGATTGAACCCACATCTCTTCTGTCTCCTGCATTACAGGCAGATTCTTTACCCACTGAGTCATTGGGGAAGCCCCTTTTTAAACCTGAAGGGGACACAAATTTATTGAACTGAAACTGCAAGTTAGTCTCTTGGAAGAGATGTCTGTTTGAATGAGATTTGTTGACATCAATGTATAAAATGAAAATTCAGAAACATTTTACTGTTTTCATAACATGGACAAGTCAAGGGGTCAGAAACTTTCATAAGTCACCTTGTCAGGGCTGGAAAGTCTAACATTGATGTATAGGACTCTCAGGAGGTAAATTGAAACAAAGAACATAATGGAAATTATAAGCAACTGTTATTGCCTACGCATGATTTTTTTCTTCCATGTAAAACTGTATTGCTGCAAAACCTTATGATTGTGATGCCTCGTTTTCATCTATAGCAAGATCAAGATGTACTGGTTTTTCTCAACACTATGTTAAAAAATGTGTGTGGGGAGGAGAATTCTTTTCTTTCATTTCCCACAGAGTACTTGTGAAATGGGCAACAAAAATACTGTTGTACAAATTATATCAGTCCTGTATCAATGAAGATGTTTGGCTGCAAGAAATAGATTATCAAATTTAAATTGGCCTGGAGTTCCCTGGTAGTCCAGTGGTTAAGAATCCACCTGCCAATGCAGGGGACACAGATTTTATCCCTGGTTCAGAAAGATCCCATATACCTCAGGGTAACTGAGCCTGTGTGCCACAACTACTGAAGCCCACACGTCTAGAGCCTGTGCTCTGCAACAAGAGAAGCAGCCACAATGAGAAGCCCATGCACCGCAGCTAGAGAGTAGCCTCTGTAACTAGAGAAAGTTCAAGAGTAGCAATGAAGACCCAGCTTAGCCCCCCCAAAAAAAAAAAAGATGAAATTGGCTTAACAAAGAAAAAACATATCCAAGAAGAGAAGTCTGGAATAGGGCAATCCCAAAGTTAATTCAACACTGTGCCAGAGCTAAGGGTCAGTTTTTCACTATGATTTCCTTGGCTTTCCATCATTTTTCTCTATTCTCTATCTTTCTTAGAGTCTATGCAATTTTAATTGCAATGCATCATACACATTTCCTGGAAAGTATACAAATTATGAATGTACATATTAATGAATTTTACCTACTGAGCATACCTGGGTAGATTTATTCAAGACATACCTATCCAACTAAAGAAGAAGAGCTTTTTGAGCACCCCAAGAGCCCCTCAAACTCTCTACCTGTTTTAATTAATCAGATCAGATCAGATCAGATCAGTCACTCAGTCATGTCCGACTCTTTGCGACCCCATGAATCGCAGCACTCCAGGCCTCCCTGTCCATCACCAACTCCCAGAGTTCACTGAGACTCACGTCCATCCAGTCAGTGATGCCATCGAGCCATCTCATCCTCTGTCGTCCCCTTCTCCTCTTGCCTCCAATCCCTCCCAGCATCAGAGTCTTTTGCAATGATTCAACTCTTCACATGAGGTGGCCAAAGTTTTAATTAATACCCAAGTGTAACCACTGGATTGATATCGAAGACTAAAAATTATATCTGGATATTTTAACTTAATAGCAATATAATCCCATAATATATATTCCTTTGATTCTTATGTTTCTTTCTTCTAAAAGTGTATATAGTTTTCTATCATGCCAATACCTCACAATTTTATATATTCCTTCTAATGTAGGTGAATCTTGGACTGTTTTGAACGGTGGCAGTTTGACAATTTTGGTAAAAATGTTTTGGTGAAATAGTAATTAAATTTTGGTAGGGGAATACCTAGACATAAAATTTTGGGGTCATAGAGTGTATCTTCAGCTTTAGCAAACACTGAAAAATAATTTCCCAATTTGTTTATACCAACTTGCACTCCCACCAGGAGTATTATGAGAGTTATAGGTTCTGTTCTTCTGCAACTCTTTGTATCTGCTGTGTTTTTTAATGGTACACATTATAATTTTCCTTTCTCTAATGACTAAGGAAACAGAACACTCTTCCTTATGTTCACTGGTAATTTGGATAGATTCTGAAGTACTTCTTGATTTTTTTGGCCAATTTTTAAAATAGATTGCCTATATTTCCTTTATTGCTTTGTAGGGTTGCCTTTTTTTCCCCCCTTGCATATTCTGGGTATAAATTCTTCTTTGGATACTGAAAATATCTTCCTTCTTACATTGTATACCTTATATTTTCATTCATTTAATAGTGTTTTTTGAGGAAGAAAAGTTCTTAATTTTGATATAGCCCAGTCTTTTTAAAGTTTTTGATTAGGCTACATTTTATCTTTATCTACATCAAGATCATAAAGATATTCTATTTTGTCCACTAAATGTTTCTTTTTTTGACCCTTCACATTCACATATGCATTCCATTTGGAATTAAATTTTGTGCATGCTGTGAACAGAAATAGATTCACTTTGTTTATATCAGTTCAGTTCAGTTGCTCAGTCATGTCCGACTCTTTGTAAACCCATGGACCGCAGCACATAAGGCATCCCTGTCCGTTACCAACTCTTGGAGTTTACTCAAACTCATGTCATTGAGTTGGTGAGGCCACCAACCATCTCATCTTCTGTCATCCCTTTCTCCTCCTGCCTTCAGTCTTTCCCAGCATCAAGGTCTTTTCAAATGAGTCAGTTCTTCACATCAGGTGGCCAAAGTATTGGAGTTTCAGCTTCAACATCAGTCCTTCCAATGAACATTCAGGACTGATTTCCTTTAGGATGGACTAGTTGGATCTCCTAAAGTAAAGCAATCTTTACTCCTGCTTGTGCTTCATCCAGTCCAGCATTTCTCATGATGTACTCTGCATATAAGTTAAAGAAAGTGAAAGTGAAGTTGCTCAGTTGTGTCCGACTCCCAGCGACCCCACCAGGCTCCTCCGTCCATGGGATTTTCCAGGCAAAAGTACTAAGCAGGGTGACAATATACAGCCTTGACGTACTCCTTTTCCTCTTTGGAACCAGTCTGTTGTTCCATGTCCAGTTCTAACTGTTGCTTCCTGACCTGCATATAGGTTTCTCAAGAGGCAGGTCAGGTGGTCTGGTATTCCCATCTCTTTCAGAATTTTCCACAGTTTGTTGTGATCACACAGTCAAAGGCTTTGGCACAGTCAAGAAAGCAGAAATACATGATTTTCTGGAATTCTTTCACTTTTTCGATGATCCAATGGATGTTTATATGCATATACAATAATCCCAGAACAATTTATTGAATAACAAATTCTTTCTGTACTCAGTAATGTCATTTTTGACATGACTCCCATTTATAGTATTCATGTATGAGGACTGTATTCTGTTACACTGGTTTATTGGTCTGCCTGTAATTCACAATACTGTTTTAACTGGAGTATCTATATATTAATAATGTCTGAATAGCTATTGTTATGGAAATTCCAGATTTTAGTTCTTATGAATAAACCTGTTATGCATACCCAAATATATATCTTTTTATGTATATAAGTTTTCATTTCTCTTGAGTAAATACTCTGACTGAGAGACTGGGTCATATAGTAAAATTTATGCTTATCCTTATATGAAAGTGACACACTCTTTTCTTATGTGGTTATATCATTTTGTACCATTATGCATTAGCACTAGTGGGCTGAGAATTCATGTTATTCCACATTCTCACCAGCCCTTGGCTTAATCAATCTTTGTAATTCTAGCAGTTATGCAGTGATATCTCATGTGGTTGTAAGTTACATTTTCTGATAATAGATGAAGTTGAGCATGTATGAATATGCATCTTAGCCATTTGTGTAACTTTGTGATTTTTTGTTCAAAAGTTTTCTCCAATTTTGGGGGGACTATGTTTTTTTTTATTCAGCATATAATTTTATTATGTTGTGTGTTTTGAAAATATTCCCCAAGGCTGTGGATTATCTTTTTTATGTTCTAAATAATGTTTTATGAACACCACGGTTTTAATTTAATGAAGACAGATACTTTTTATTTTATGGTTCAAGTTTTCTGTGTCTGAAAATCTTGGTCTTTCTTTTATATTTCCTTCTAAAATAATTACTTTGTGACATTTAAACATATATGAATAATGCATTTCAAGTAAATTTTAGGATATAAGATGAATAGGTATTCATTTATTTTACATATAGATATCTAGTTTCCCAACAGTCTTTGTCAAAAATAATATACTTTACCCATCAAACAGCCTTGAAAATTTTGTTGAACTTCATCTCAGTTTATATATGTGGGTCTATTTTTAGATCACTGTTTCTTGATTACCACAGTCCCATAGTAAACCTTGAAACCAGGTAGTGTAAGTCCTCCAACTTTGATCTGTTTCAGAATTATTTTGGCTATTATAAATCCTTTGCATTTCCATATAATTTCAGAATCAATTTTTTAAATTAAAAAATGTCTGTTGTGATTTTGATTGGGGTTGCTTTTAATCAAGGGATTACTTTGGGGTAAGAATTGTCATCTTAAAAATACTGAGTCTTGATTCATGAACATGGTATCACCCTTCCTTTATTTAGGTCTTTAATTTCTTGCAGCAGTATTTTATCCTTTTCAGTGTATGTTTCATGCACTAAATATATCTCTAAGGATTTCAGTGTCATTCTTTCTTTGATAGTACAGTAATAGTAATTTTAAATCAATTTATAATTTTTTCATTTACATAGACATAGAGTTGGTTTTTTCATGGATTAACTACATTGCATACAAGTTTACCAAGCTCTTCAGCATTACTGGAGAGCCTATGCCCCAACCAGTAACGCTGAAGAAGCTAAAGTTGAATGGTTCTATAGAACTAACACCCCAAAAAGATGTCCTTTTCATTATAGGGGACTGGAATGCAAAAGTAGGAAGTCAAGAAACATCTGGAGTAACAGGCAAATTTGGCTTTGGAGTACAGAATGAAGCAGGGCAAATGCTAATAGAGTTTTGCCAAGAGAATGCAATGGTCATAGCAAACAACCTCTTCCAATAACACAAGAAAGACTCTACACATGGACATCACCAGATAGTCAACACTGAAATCAGATTGATTATATTCTTTGTGCCAAAGATGGAGAAGCTCTATACAGTCAGCAAAAACAAGACCAGGAGCTGACTGTGGCTCAGATCATGAACTTCTTATTACCAAATTCAGACTTAAATTGAAGAACGTAGGGAAAACCACTAGACCATTCAGGTATGACCCAAATCAAATTCCTTATGATTATAGAGTGGAAGTGAGAAATAGATTTAAGGGACTAGACCTGATAGAGTGCCTGATAAATTATGGAATGAGGTTCGTGACATTGTACAGGATACAGGGATCAAGACCATCCCCATGGAAAATAAATGCAAAAATGAAAAATGGCTGTCTGGGGAAGCCTTACAAATAGCTATGAAAAGAAGAGAAGTGAAAAGCAAAGGAGAAAAGGAAAGATATAAGCATCTGAATGCAGAGTTCCAAAGAATAGCAAGGAGAGATAAGAAAGCCTTCCTCAGTGATCAATGAAAAGAAATAGAGAAAAACAACAGAATAGGAAAGACTAGAGATCTCTTCAAGAAAATTAGAGATACCAAGGGAATATTTCATGTAAATACGGGCTCTATAAAGGACAGAAATGGCATGGACCTAACAGAAGCAGAAGATATTAAGAAGGGGTGGCAAGAATACACAGAAGAACTGTACAAAAAGATCTTCATGACCCAGATAATCATGATAGTGTGATCACTCACCTAGAGCCATACATCCTGGAATGTGAAGTCAAGTGGGCCTTAGAAAGCATCACTACAAAAAAGCTAGTGGAGGTGAGGGAATTCCAGTTGAGCTATTTCAAATCCTGAAAGATGATGCTCTGAAAGTGCTGCACTCAATATGCCAGCAAATTTGGAAAACTCAGCAGTGGCCATAGGACTGGAAAAGGTCAGTTTCATTCCAATCCCAAAGAAAGGCAATGCCAAAGAATGCTCAGACTACCACACAATTGCACTCGTCTCACACGCTAGTAAAGTAATGCTGAAAATTCTCCAAGCCAGGCTTCAGCAATTCATGACCCGTGAACTTCCAGATGTTCAAGCTAGTTTTAGAAAAGGCAGAGGAACCAGAGATCAAATTGCCAACATCCGCTGGATCATCAAAAAAGCAAGAGAGTTCCAGAAAAACATCTATTTCTACTTTTTTGACTATGCCAAAGCCTTTGACTGTGTGGATCACAATAAACTGTGGAAAATTCTGGAAGAGATGGGAATACCAGACCACCTGACCTGTCTCTTGAGAAACCTGTATGCAGGTCAGGAAGCAACAGTTAGAACTGGACATGAAACAACAGACTGGTTCCAAATAGGAAAAGGAGTATGTCAAGGCTGTATAATGTCACTCTGCTTTTTTAACTTCTATGCAGAGTACATCATGAGAAACATTGGGCTGGATGAAGCACAAGCTGGAATCCAGATTGCTGGGAGAAATATCAATCACCTCAGATATGCAGATGACACCACCCTTATGGCAGAAAGTGAAGAGGAACTCAAAAGCCTCTTGATGAAAGTGAAAGAGGAGAGTGAAAAAGTTGGCTTAAAGCTCAACATTCAGAAAACGAAGATCATGGCATCTGGTCCCATCACTTCATGGAAAATAGATGGGGAAATGGTGGAAACAATGTCAGGTGGTGATTGCAGCCATGAAATTAAAAGACACTTACTCCTTGAAAGGAAGGTTATTACCAACCTAGATAGCATATTGAAAAGTAGAGACGTTACTTTGCCAACCAAGTCTGTCTAGTCAAGGCTATGGTTTTTCCAGTAGTCATGTATGGATGTGAGAGTTGGACTGTGAAGAAAGCTGAGCGAGGAAGAATTGATGCTTTTGAAGTGTGGTGTTGGAGAAGACTCTTGAGAGTCCCTTGGACTGCAAGGAGATCCAACCAGTCCACCCTAAAGGAGATCAGTCCTGGGTGTTCATTGGAAGGACTGATGCTGAAGCTGAAACTCCAATACTTTGGCCACCTTATGTGAAGAGTTGACTCATTTGAAAAGACCCTGATGCTGAGAGGGATTGGGGGCAGGAGGAGAAGGAGACGACAGAGGCTGAGATGGCTGGATGGCATCACCGACTGATGGACGTGAGTTTGGGTAAACTCCGGGAGTTTGTGATGGACAGGGAGGCCTGGCGTTCTTTGATTCATGGAGTCGCAGAGAGTCGGACACGACTAAGAGACTGAACTGAACTCAGCTGAACTTATCAAGCTTACTTAGGCATTCTAGTTCCTTCTGTGTGAATTCCTCAGGATTTTCTAAATAAAGGATTATGCTAGTAGCAAATAAAGTCAATTTTACTTACATTTCAAGCTTTTACTTCTTTTTCTCAACTCTTGCACTAAATCACTAGTATTTTGTAGCTTTCTTTTTTTTTTTTTTTATTATTCTTTTTCGGTGCTCAGCTTTCTTTTATTTTTTTTTAAATTTTATTTTATTTTTAAACTTTACAATATTGTATTAGTTTTGCCAAATATCGAAATGAATCCACCACAGGTATACCTATGTTCCCCATCCTGAACCCTCCTCCCTCCTCCCTCCCCATACCCTCCCTCTGGGTCGTCCCAGTGCACCAGCCCCAAACATCCAGTATCGTGCTGTGTTTGCATTGCCCCTTCAACATTCTGCCTCCCAAATTCTACCATTTTCTTCCTCAGCCCAAGTGGTAGGCTGTACATGGGTTTCTTTCACTGACCATGACCTAGAAACTGTTGGCAAACCAGTTCTTTTATAGAGTTCATCTTGTTTGTTTGTTCTTTCTTAGAAATCATGTTTCTGCTCTATGTAGTATCTAGAAACTATTATTTCAACTATTTTTCTTAGTTTTTGAAAGTTTTTTTTTTTTTTTGATAGTAGGGGTATTTAGTTGTTGTTACTACAAATGGCGTGAAGCAAAATTCCCTTTGTGTGTCCTTGAAATTAAAGTATTTCCTGTGAAAGGCATTTACTTGGGTCTAATTTTCCTTGTGGCTCAGACAGTAAAGGATCTCCCTGCAGTGCAGGAAACCTAGATTCCATCCCTGGGTCTGGAAGATCCCCTGGAGAAGGAAATGGCAACCTATTCCAGTGTTCTTGCCTGGAAAATTCCATGGACACAGAAGCCTGGCGGGCTAAAATTCATGGAGTGGCAAAGAGTCAGACATGACTGAGCGACTTTCATTCATTCGTTCATCTTATTCATTGTGACAATCCCTTCCTTTTAATAAGACTCTTGTATTTACATTTGATGTAAAGGTTTATATGGTTGAATGTAAGTCTAATTTCTAGTTTTCTCTTTTTTCTCTTTGTGTTTTCTTTTACACTCCATTTTCTGTCTTCTCTTCAAAATTTTTGATGTTCCATCCCTCCTTCTCCTCTTTTGGATTTAGCTATACATTTGATATTTGTTTTTTTTTTTAACATATAGTTATTCTTAGGATGAAAATGTGTTTCCTTAATTTATAACTGTCTATATTAAATTACTATTAAAGGACTACTCATGTAAAATAAAAATCTTGTAATATTATGTTAATAATTCAATTTTACCATCCTTTGTACCATCCTTGTCCAGGTATTACTTCTATCTATGTTATGAACTCCATACTATATGACTTTTGCTATAGTCAATTGACTTAAAAGTACTTAAGTATTAAATGGTTTGTGGTTTACAATTATAATAGAAGGAAGTGCTAGATTACAGTTATAGGTTAGTTTAAAAGAACACAATACTTTTCCCATCCAAATTATGGACCCTCAAGGACCATTTGAGGGTTGGTGGACCCTAGATGAAAAACCTTCTCAACTAGATGATTTTTAAACTCTTTTATAATTAAAATGGTGTAATCCAGGAGTTGCTTCTGGCTTCATTTGCTTATCATGGATAAATTAACATCTCAGATCAGATTTTTCTTATATGTATTTAGGGATCATCATAAAATCTCCATCTCAAGGACTATGTGAGGGAAAAGGTACTAATTCAAGGAGTAGGTGCTTTGTAAAAATGTAAAGCTCTTTTTATAAATTCCAGGTATTATCAAGGAAAGCAAAGAGTCAGTAGAGACATCTTTCTCTCATTCCCTGCATACTCATTCCTTGGATCTCAGTGTTCTTTCCAAATTGTTGCAAAGAGTTTTGTGAACTATTGGAACAAAGCACTGGGTCCTATTGTTAAAGAATGCCATGTGCAAGAGGTTATTGGGAGAAGGTAGTATGTGAAACGGAGAAGGCAATGGCACCCCACTCCAGTACTCTTGCTTGGAAAATCCCATGAACGGAGGAGCCTGGTGGGTTGCAGTCCATGGGATCTTGAAGAGTCGGACACAACTGAGTGACTTCACTTTCACTTTTCACTCTCATGCATTGGAGAAGGAAATGGCAACCCACTCCAGTGTTCTTGCCTGGAGAATCCCAGGGACAGGGGAGCCTGGTAGGCTGCCATCTATGGGGTCGCACAGAGTCGGACACGACTGAAGCGACTTAGCAGCAGCAGTAGCAGTATGTGAAATGGGTGAGGGTGGTCAAAGCTACAGAATTTTTCAGTTACAAAATAACTAATTCCTGGGGATGTAATGACAACATAGTGATAATAATTAGCAATATGTGTTGTACATTTGAAAGTTGCTAAAAAGTAGATCTTAAAAGTAAAAAAAAAAAAAAAAAAGGTATTTAAGAACATAAAAATTGTCTTTCATATTTACCCACAAAGTGACCTTATACAGTGATTTTTTTAAAATCTGGCAGACCCTTAACTCCATTAACTTGGAATTCCTTTCAACCAAAAAATGTTTTATTTATCATTTCTTATCATTTTTATCTGCTAACTATATCTAAACTTTTATTTATCTAAAAATATCTTTATTTTACCTTTGTTTTTGAAAGATGTTTTTGCTAGGAGTTTCATGGTTTCAGGTCTTATATGTAGGCCTTTAATACATTTTGAGTAAATTTTGTATATGTTTTGAGGAAATGTTCTAATCTCATTCTTTCACATGTAACTGTCCATTTTCCCCAGCACTACATTCTGAAAAGACTGTCTTTTCTCCATTATATATTTGTGCACCCTCTGTCATATATTAATAGACTATGAGTGCTTAGGTCTATTTCTGGGCTCTCTGTTCTGTTCTATTGATCCATGTGTCTCTTTTTATGTGCTGGCACCATGCTGTTCTGATTTCTGAAGCTTTGAAGTATTGTCTGAAGTCTAGGAGTTCAGTACCTACAGCTTTGTTCTTTTTTCCTTAAGATTGCTTTGGCAGTTCTGAGTCTTTTATGGTTCCATATAAATATTAGCATGGTTTTTTTCTAGTTCTGTGAAAAATGTCATAGGTATTTTGATAGAGATTGCATTAAATCTTTAGATTGTTTTGGATAGTATGGACATTTTAATAATACTAATTCTTCCAAAACCATAAACAGAAGATATCTTTCCATTTATCTGTATCAATCTTAATTTCCTTTATTCATGTTTTATCGTTTTCAGAGTATAGGTCTTTCACCTCCTTGGTTAAACCTATTCCTAGGCATTCTTTTTGGTACAATTTTAAATAGAATTATTTCCTTAATTTCTCTTTCTGATAGTTCATTCAGTTCAGTTCAGTTTGTTATTAGTGTATAAAAAAACAACAGATTTCTGTATATTAATCTTGTGTCCTGCAACTTTACTGAATTCATTTAATAATTCTAGTGCTTTTTTGTGGAAGCTTTAGGGTTTTCAATATATAGTATTGTATTATCCACAAACAGTGATAATTTCCCTACTTCATTTCCAGTGTGGATGTCTTTTATTTCTTTTTCTTTTCTTTTTTTTTTTTTTATTTCTTTTTCTTGTCTGATTGTTGTGGCTAGGACTGATAATACTATGTTAAATAGAAGTGATCAGAGTGGGTATGTCTGTCTTCATGATTTTAGAGAAAAGGCTTTGAGCTTTTCATCTTTGAGTGTGATGTAAACTGTAGATTTGTCATAAATGGCCTATATTAGGTTAAGCTTTGTTCTCTCTATACCCCCCTTTAATGAGAGTTTTGCATTTTATTGATTAGCATGTGTTATTGGAGGATTTGTGGGGAGACTAAAACATCAGATCAGATCAGTCGCTCAGTCGTGTCCGACTCTGAGACCACATGAATCGAAGCACTCCAGGCCTCCCTGTCCATCACCAGCTCCCGGAGTTCACTCAGACTCACGTCCATCGAGTCAGTGATGCCATCCAGCCATCTCATCCTCTGTCGTCCCCTTCTCCTCCTGCCCCCAATCCCTCCCAGCATCAGAGTCTTTTCCAATGAGTCAACTCTTCGCATGAGGTGGCCAAAGTACTAGAGTTTCAGCTTCAGCATCATTCCTTCCAAAGAAATCCCAGGGCTGATCTCCTTCAGAATGGACTGGTTGGATCTCCTTGCAGTCCAAGGGACTCTCAAGAGTCTTCTCCAACACCACAGTTCAAAAGCATCAATTCTTCAGTGCTCAGCCTTCTTCACAGTCCAACCCTCACATCCATACATGACCACAGGAAAAACCATAGCCTTGACTAGACGGACCTTTGTTGGCAAAGCAGTGTCTCTGTTTTTGAATATGCTATCTAGGTTGGTCATAACTTTCCTTCCAAGGAGTAAGCGTCTTTTAATTTCATGGCTGCAGTTACCATCTGTAGTGATTTTGGAGCCCAGAAAAATAAAGTCTGACACTGTTTCCACTGTTTCCCCATCTATTTCCCATGAAGTGGTGGGACCAGATGCCATGATCTTCGTTTTCTGAATGTTGAGCTTTAAGCCAACTTTTTCACTCTCCACTTTCAGTTTCATCAAGAGGCTTTTGAGTTCCTCTTCACTTTCTGCCATAAGGGTGGTGTCATCTGCATATCTGAGGTTATTGATATTTCTCCTGGCAATCTTGATATGTGATTGTTTTTATAATACATAAACATAGAATTACATTCAGAAAATATTTGAATGTCTAAAAGTGAACAGAAAAAAAAAAAACTAAGATCAGGAACGATTATCTTTCCAAGATGTTTTCCAGGGATAGGGAAAATTCAGTGTTGGCAAAAATTAATAGTCACTTCCTGTCTAGACATTGTGTCCAGTCAATTTAGTAAAGTCATTACATATGGATCACATATGTTCATTGTTGAGCTAGTAGGGTCTTCAGGAAATGAAAAGAAGCATAAAACATGGCTCCTACTTGAAGAAAATTACAGATTAGTTTTGGAGATAAGACACTCATATAGTGATAAGTACTAATATGAGTTAATACTGTGAAAGTTTAATAGAAAGTATGCCTAAAGAGAAAATAAGTAGAACTGACAAAAATTATGTATTTGGAGAAGTTTCTGTGAACTGATTCAAGTGGAGATTTTCTATCATTGTGGCTATAATCAGGCCTCTATTCACAATTCTGGGGCTATTCAGAAATATATATTAAATAATTTATTAATGGTCCGTCCACACATTTCAATCTAAGAGAACTTATAACCAATTAGTCATGGCCAAAGATCACCACGGTGAGATTGTTATAATCACAGTAGAAAACCAGGAGTCTACTCAATTTCACCATCTCTTACCATCCTCTCTTAGTACAAATAAGAGACACCATATTTCTTCCCAAGAATGCTCTTGTCCCTTTTACCAAATATATTTCAACACCTTGATGAAGAGAATACTATCTTGATCTTCTGCAGGGAAAAAAAGTGAAGGGTAAGGATTAGGTCATGATTGCAACTCATAAATTTATTCCAGCATTCCTATCCTTGGAAAATGTTTTATTTTGGTGGGGAAATGTTTACGGTTACCTACTCAATTCCCTAGATTCCCTCTAACCTTATAAATTGAAATTCTGTTTTATTTCTGCTGACAGTAAATTTCAATGGACAAAAAATAAGACTAGATATGTTTAGTTTCTTTACACCTTAAGGTGGCCAAAAAGATATGATAATTAGTCAATGGGTAGGCTTATTAAGGAAGAAGGCAATGGCACCCCACTCCAGTACTGTTGCTCGGAAAATCCCATGGATGGAGGAGCCAGGTGGGCTGCAGTCCCTGGGGTCGCTAAGAGTCAGAGACGACTGAAGCGACTTGGCAGCAGCAGCAGGCTTATTAAGAAAGGTTTTTTGAAGTAACTGATATATGTCAGTCTTCCAAATAGTGTTTACCCTATGATTATTGGATTCAGTTAGGGGTCAGTCAAGAATTGGGGGATCATTTATATGCTACTCTTCAGGCTTCTCGTATTTGTGGCTACCTCCTCTTTTGACTCCAGTAACTACTACTATTTTTAATCCATTTTCCATATCTGCTTCCCCTATTGCAGTTTCCCTACTCATGGTGTAATTGTCTTTCTATTGCTGAATTATCCTGTTTTGCCATGGTTAGGCTGCTTTCTAAATTCCTGTTTTATCATAGCCTCCAGCTGAGTCTCGTCTTATAGAATCACCATGTTGCTTTTCTTCTTTCTTTCAGCCTGGGAGATTCAGTATTGTTATCCATGATTAGTGCCTTTGTGGGAGAACTGGAAAGTTGAGCTCTTCTGGGACCTCTCAGGGCCTCTCCACATTGTATTTCTAGGTGAGTAGTCAGAATTCTTACATGGGACTTAAAGGTCCAAGAGGGAATGTAGAAGCCACAAGATTATTCTTATCTAGTCTCATAATTTCAGAAATTAATTTGTATTCTATTCCATTGGTTAATAAGTACATATACCCAGAGAAGATTCAAGAGGAGAGCGATTCAACTTCACATCTTAACTGGAGGAATAGCAAAGATTTTTCAGCCATCCTTAATATACCAAAGGTTGTTTTCTTATTTTCACAAATCCTTAAAGGGGTGAAAATGATCTACATACCATAGATGGATATAAAAATCAATTTGGAGAAAGGTAAAATAGGTCAAATGTCAACTGAAAGAAGTATAATTATAAAAAGGAGAACAAAATAAGAATTTAAACTCCCAGCAGACTTTATTGTTGAGACAATGTGGACCGAGAAGGGGAGGAACTGGATTAAATACCTTATAGAGACTCATATTCTTTAGGAATCTTAAAAATAGGCAGTGATAGCCAAACTAAGAATAATGAGTTCCATTAGAGATTCTGCAAGTCTCTGACCAGGAGCTCTTGAGTTTATCACATTACGCTCAGGAGGGATCATGGAACCCTCATCCATAAGCATGAACCTTGCTGGTGCTGAGACACCCAGCTCTGATGATCAAACCCAGGACCTGGTTATTCTCCTACCAATGTTCAGACGTTATAGCACAAAACCCACCTTGAAACTTTTGTAATTTTTTTCTGCTCAGGGAACTCTGATTAAATAGATTTCTCACACTAGGTAGTCCCCCCTTATAGTATTTCAAAATTTTATTTGGAGAGGAGAGGCATAATTAAGTTTGAAAAAAAATATAATAGTCAACATACCTTTCATTTGTTAGCTTTTCACCATCCTTCTTTATTCCTACTAAATGCACAATATACAGAAGAAAAATAAAATATTGGCCCACCATCGGAGAAACATGATTTCCTGAGTGATTCTGAAAATGACCCACATGCCTTCTCTTGAGCACCACTATGACAAACCAAACCTTCATGAGACTGCAGTTGGCAGAAGAATCTGATGCCATAGAATTATATTTCATGAATAAGTACAAGATGCCCAGGAATCAAATAATGGCCTTTATTCTATGGACACTATTGTTTAATCAAACCCATGAAACATGATTCATTTAATCTTCTTAATATAAAGGATTCCAGTGCACATTTCTTCATTAGGTTTTTAAAAATATTCTTTGTAACAATAGGTTTTATTCTGCCTAAGGAATCATCTACTAGTTACTATTTTTCCCCATGGTAAATAAATACCTTAAAATGTTAAAAAAAAAAAACAACAAAAACTAAAAATATTTTTAAGCTATTTACATTGGGCTTCTTTTATAATGTTTTATTAAAATAATTTCCATTTGAACTTCATAATTTCTTCAAGGCATTAGTTTTAATTGATCTAATTTTAATGATTTCTTACATGATGCATGTCACTGGTTTATATTAGCATTCTGTCATCAGCTAAATAAACAACTTCTCCGTGGTATATTTACTCTGTAGTTAAAATCACATCCATAAGTCCACCTTTTTCAGAGTTTAGAATTAGACATTTTTTTTTTTGCACTCACATATTAGACGAGCTAATGCAAATTTATGAGACATTTATCACCAGAACAGAATTTTACAAAAAAAAAAAAATATATATATATATAGTATCAGAGACCTGATTAGTTCCTAAACTTAATTATGTGTCCTTCAAGTAACCTGTACAAAAATTCTGGAAGTTGTCTACTTACCACTCATTTTTATTGCTTTCATTTTTCAAGGGACAAGTATTTCTTGAATGCCGTTAGGAAGAAGTCCTTGGTCCCTTCAGTTCAGTTCAGTCGCTCAGTCATGTCCGACTCTTTGTGACCCCATGAACTGCAGTACACCAGGCCTCCCTGTCCATCACCAACTCCCGGAGTTTACCCAAACTCATGTCCATCGAGTTGGTGATGGCATCCAGCCATCTCATCCTTTGTCGTTCCCTTCTCCTCCTGCCCCCAATCCCTCCCAGCATCAGAGTCTTTTCCAATGAGTCATCTCTCCACATCAGGTGGCCAAAGTATTGGAGTTTCAGCTTCAGCATCAGTCCTTCCAGTGAACACCCAAGACTGATCTCCTTTAGGATGGACTGGTTGGATCTCCTTGCAGTCTAAGGGACTCTCAAGAGTCTTCTCCAACAGCACAGTTCAAAAGCATCAATTCTTCTGTGCTCAGCTTTCTTTGTAGTCCAACTCTCACATCCATACATGACTACTGGAAAAACCATAGCCTTGACTAGATGGACCTTTGTCGGCAAAGTAATGTCTCTGCTTTTTAATATGCTGTCTAGGTTGGTCATAACTTTCCTCCCAAGGAGACTTGGTCCCTTAGTTCCTCACAAACTTTGACAACTGGGCAGTTAATATATTAGAACAATGACATATGTAGGAAGGAGTTAAAAATATTTTAGACACTGAAATTTCTCTTAAAATTTCTTTAAAAACTAGAGTAAGAGATCTAAAGTTCAAAGAACATTTTTACTTAATTCATAAAATGATATGTACCCCTTTTCTTTCTATCTGTCCATATAAAACAAGCATAATCTTTGTTTGTAAAAAGCATAAAAATAAATTGCTAAAGTATAAGGAATCTGTCTAGGAATACAATTTACCGTTGTACAACTTTGTTATCGATTTCAGCTTGATCTCATTTAGAATATATAGCTTCTCATTTTTAACTTTTTTACTTACATGATTACCTAGAAAACTTATTCAGTTATCCAGTACATGATATAGAGGCTTATTATTGAGAAAATTCTTCATATACCTTGCTATATGGCAGCAAACAAGACAGAATCTATAGTCTCATGGAGTTAGCATATAGCATTTCTTGAAGAAAACAATCTCCAAAATCACTTGGTGCTCTGAAGCTGACTTCTTAAGATTCTACAACCATCATCCATTAATTTTGAATCCAGGTTATCTTTCCATTAACTACTGTTTGTAATGTTTTTGTTAAAGGTTAGGTCTCTCTTTAACCTCAGATATTCTTTTCCTCATATTTTAACCAGACTATGGTTTCATCATATTCACTCCACTTATCTATTCTCTTGTTTGGTAGCTTTTGCTTCCAGGCTATCTTTAAGGTTAAACTTTGGGTTCAAGCTAGCCGCTAATATCATTCAGTTATTAGCCTGCATGTGGTTTCCTTCCTTGTCCTTGCAGTCTAAATTAGGTGTCCTGTCTATATTTTTGATGTCATAGCACTTAAAACAGTTTTTATTGTTTCGTTTGTTTACAATTTTTATATTCTAAGCAAACTATAATATACTCTCTGAGGCAAACATGTTTCTGTATATGGCAGAAGGGATATAGTGACAATATGCTAATAGTGACAATATAGTGGCAATACAGATAATGTTAAAGGAGAGTCTTCTTCCATACATTAGCTTAAAATCACGAATCTTGTGACTGGCCAATTAAACAAGTAAAAGGATAATAATTCAAAACTAGGAATGAAACTGTACCATGGGTGAGTAGCTCATGTGTGGAGTCCATGTACATGGGCTTAAATAACAACCCCACACTTCTTCGCTGCAAAAAAAATAAACAACAAAAAGTCTCAGCTCCTAAGAAACACCTTCCAACTTGTTAGTTCTATATAACGGGTTAAAAAAATAATGATAAAAGTAATGTGATGGCTGTATTGAAAATGTATCTTATCAAGTAAACTGGCTGGTCATAGTATTCCCCTTAACCCCATATATGTTGTTAATGTCATTGATTCATCATACCTGTACGATATTTTCAGGAAGACAATTTAATTAATTGCAGTTTATAATAACAGACATAGCAGTGGCTGTCACTCTGCTAGGTGGTATTGAGTTGACATGCCTAGGAGTCTGCCTGAAGGCCATTGATCACATAAGAACTTTAAGTGATAGAAGACAGTTCTACCTAAGAATCAGTCTTTTCAAGAGTACCTAAGACAAAAACAATTACCTTGGCCCAGGAGTGTTTTCAAAAGTGTACAAGTTTATTTCTCCCAGAGGATTTTGTTAGCTTATCCATAAAACAATGATGTCTGTAACCTATAAAATCAAGCAGGAATTACTCCTGCCAGTATTATAATAAACTAGTTAATATTGAGTACTTTAATGAGGCAAGAACTAAAACAAATTCTTCCTGAAAACATTGGATGCATTGTTAATTTACATCATTGAAAAAAAAGATTTTACAGTATGGAGATCTATATCTATCCAGTTTTATCTATTCCAATTGAATGTACAATAATGAAGCCTGATTTAAAGGGTCTAGTGCAAAAGGAGAATGTGGAGCCTATTGTTTAAAAGAATTAAAACTTTAAAGGCAGAGACAGTAAATCATTAAGCCAAACATAGGGCACTGTTTAACTGAGTAGATTGCATGCCCTGGCTGTAATTTAGGGTTTTTATACCTTGCTATATTTGTATGTGTGCCTGTATGTGTGTGTGTGTGTGTTTGTGTGTGTGTGCGCGCGCTAAGTCATGTCCAACTCTTTGTGACCCATGGACTGTAGTCCACCAGACTCCCAGTCCGTGGGATTTTCCAGGGAAGAATAGT
The DNA here is from genome assembly GCF_027580195.1 of Bos mutus. NCBI lineage: Eukaryota > Metazoa > Chordata > Mammalia > Artiodactyla > Bovidae > Bos > Bos mutus. Next base: position 44,832,191 of record NC_091626.1, on the reverse strand, counting down.
AGAGTAGGTTGTCATTCCTTCTCCAGGGAACCTTCCGGATCCAGGGGTCAAACCATCATCTCCTGGGTCTCCTGCATTGGCAAGAGGATTCTTTACCACAGGGCCACCTGGGAAGCCTCACTATATATATATATATATATATATATATATATATATATATATATTACAAAAAAAAACCTTTTGTCTTCTAAAATAGGCACTGTTATCAATATTTGCACACAAAGAGACTGTAGCACAGAAAAGCATCCTGTGTTTAGCTAAAGCTTCCCAGGAAGTCAGCAGGAACACTCAGGCAATAACCTAGGATCCTAACTCCAGTCTAGCTCTCTGTTTACTTTATCAGGTTTCATCTCCAAATCGAACTGCAATTTCAACAAATGGCAAAGACATTTATGACCAATATATCCTGCTTCCCCTTAAAACATCACCTCTGCAGTCGATGCTAGGAATTTAATTGTATGAGACAAACAACAACTGTTGCTATCGTGAATTACTTTTTTGCCCCATTCAGAGTCCAAAACATTACCAGATTCAGGAAATGAAAAAACTCATAAAGCAGCAGCTCTTTTCTATCCAGTGCAGCTGAGAGATGCAATTAATACAAATAGACTCGACAGCCTAGCAGCACCCAAAGTAATAACACCTTTTATGAATATGAGACATAGGTCCCAGGGCATCTTGAGGCAGGATTCTGCTCTATTGATTACATTGTCAGACAACACATTTCATATCACTGAACATGTCCTGTATCAGGAGATGTGGGAAAGGGACACTAGAGGAAACATAAATTTCAGAGGAAATAGGAGTACCTGTGAACCTCAGCATGCATTTCTGAGAGCAAGAAAGGTGATCTCGTTTGAGAGGCCAGTTTCAGGAGTCCTCGTAAGTTAGAAAAGCATCAATATTTTGGGAAGAACTTAAGCACCTATTATGTACAGACAACATGGCATGGAATTCCAAGCTATGGCAAATATTTGTTTCCTAGGAATTGCCACGAGGCTCTCAAATTTCTCATCTTTGCTTTCACACATTTGACAAATTTTTATATACCAGATCTTATACTTAGCCACTTTGGCTTCTGTGATGAAAGTAATTCTGTTTATTGTATGCAAGTATTAATTCAATGCAATTGCCCTGTCATTCCATGCCCCATATCCACAAATTTTGTCTTCTATTAATCTCTCTAGCAAATTAAGATTTCTAGTCAAGAGGTTTCATCAGACATTTGATAAGAAAGGAAGGATCCTCAGCATGTCAACTGCATTCTTTTCAATGATCATCCTTTTAAACTGATGAACAGAAAATTTCCAGATTCTCATTTTCTAATTTCTCTAACTTAGCTTTTACTCTCTTTGTTTTCAAGTTCCCAGGTGGCCCCTCCATTTTTTTAACTGAAAGGCAGAAAGGGCATTTGTTGGGGCACAGGCATTTCTAACCAAGAAAAGTCTTTCCAGGCAGAATTTGTGTGTGTGTGTGTGTGCGTGTGTGTGTGATTCACAGATCCTATTAGCTGCCTAAGTCCCTTTCAGTGTATCATAGACTATATTGAACATTATATAAACATAATTTCTAGGTGTTTATAAACACTACACATGGAAATGTCATTCACACTTCAAAAGCAAAGTAAGGATGGAAATAAGTTTTAAACATACCTATGTGAAGGAGGAACTATAGTTTGCTTTTGTGAAGGGGATGGTGGTGGGTAGAAATGGGCAGATGACATAAATAGGTAATATCCAGTTTCCTGAGATGGGTGAAACTGAAGGTGGGACTCTCTTTATCATGAATATTTAGAGAATAAAACACAGTTTCTAAATTTTTCTTTTTTGTGTTGAATTAAACTAGGCAGAATGTGTATCCTCCTATATAAAACCTCTCCTGACAAGTAACACATTCTATAAATATGTCTATTATTATTATTGCTGTTTAGTCACTAAGTCATATATGACTCTTTTGTAATTCATGGGCTATACCCTCCCAGACTCCTCTGCCCATAGAATTTCCCAGGCAAGGATGCTGGAGTGGGTTGCTATTTCCTTTTCCAGGGTTCTTCCCCAGCCAGGAATCAAACCCACATCTTGTGCATTGGCGGGTGGATTCTTTACCACTGAGCCACCAGCAAAGCCCCCAGATATGTCTATTACAGAATAACTTTTACTCTATTTTCCCCATTTTTTTATATTTATCTATCTTAAGTTGTATACTTTTTTGAAACAAAAACATATGCTAATTGCCCTTTGATCTGCAGAATCTAATATAATGTATGATAAATCAAATCCATAAAACAACTGCAATTTTAATAATGTATTAAACTTTTATATCTTGTTAGGCCTTCTGTTAAATTCTGGCACACATAACATTGGTTTATCTTCATAATAACCCAGTGATTTCAATATTTCTCATTATTTCCATTTTACTAATGGGGAAGCCAAGGCTTACAATTCCACAAACACTAAATTTAGGTTTTACATTCAGGGATGATCAATAACCAGAAACTCCTTCCTAATTAAGAGGCCCAGTTTAGAGTTTCTTCAGTTCCAGCAGCAGCAGCTAAGTACTGAGATGTAAATAAAGGAAAGTCTCAGGCTCCTGTGTGTCCCCAGAAACAAAGCTTAGGAGGAGATACACACGGGCAGTTCAAGCCCTATATGCTTGGCTGGAGCAACAGCCTGTCTTGAATTTAGGAGTATGACCACAAAGGTAACTGGCAGAAGGGGGAGTTTCATTCCACTTAAAAAGCAACACATCTAGACCACATGTCTTTATTATCCAGGTTTTATCTAACTTGCTTCCTCCTATGTCCAAGAAGAGAAGGTATGGATATGTATTGCATCTTTGTGTCTTGTTTCCTTTAGATTGCTACTATATAGAGAACCATAGCTGTTCCTGTCTATTTTATGTCATCCTGAAATCTTTTTGTTTTAAACATTGCTGTTTGAATTACCAGTTTGGTGGAAGGGGACAAATTAACCAGTGGATACAAGTAATGCTCAAAATTCTGCAAGCCAGGCTTCAGCAATACGTGAACTGTGAAATTCCAGATGTTCAAGCTGGTTTTAGAAAAGACAGAGGAACCAGAGATCAAATTGCCAGCATCCACTGGATCATCAAAAAAGCAAGAGAGTTCCAGAAAAGCATCTATTTTTGATTTATTGACTATGCCAAAGCCTTTGACTGAGTGGATCACAACAAGCTGTGGAATATTCTGAAAGAGATGGGAATACCAGGCCCCCTGACCTGCCTCTTGAGAAATCTCTATGCAAGTCAGGAAGCAACAGTTAGAACTGGACATGGAACAACAGACTGGTTCCAAATAGCAAAAGGAGTACATCAAGGCTGTATATTCTCACCCTGCTTTTAACTTATATGCAGAGTACATCACGAGAAACGCTGGGCTGGAGGAAGCACAAGCTGGAATCAAGATTGCCAGGAGAAATATTAATAACCTCAGATATGCAGATGACACCACCCTTATGGCAGAAAGTGAAGAAGAACTAAAGAGCCTCTTGATGAAAGCAAAAGAGGAGAGTGAAAAAGTTGGCTTAAAGCTCAACATTCAGAAAACGAAGATCATGGCATCTGGTCCCATCACTTCATGGAAAATAGATGGGGAAACAGTGGAAACAGTGTCAGACTTTATTTTTTGGGGGCTCCAAAATCACTGCAGATGGTGATTGCAGCCACGAAATTAAAAGATGCTTACTCCTTGGAAGGAAAGTTATGACCAAGCAAAATAGCATATTAAAAAGCAGAGACATTACTTTGCCAACAAAGGTCTGTCTAGTCAAGGCTATAGTTTTTCCAGGAGTCATGTATGGATGAGAGAGTTGGACTATAAAGAAAGCTGAGCGCTAAAGAATTGATGCTTTTGAACTGTGGTGTTGGAGAAGACTCTTGAGAGTCCCTTAGAATGCAAGGAGATCCAACCAGTCCATCCTAAAGGAGATCAGTCCTGGGTGTTCACTGGAAGGACTGATGTTGAAGCTGAAACTCCAATACTATGACTCATTTGAAAAGACCGTGATGCTGGGAAAGATTGAAGGCAGGAGGAGAGGGGGACGACAGAGGATGAGATGGTTGGATGGCATCACTCTGACTCAATGGATGTGAGTTTGGGTAAACTCCAGGAGTTGGTGATGGACAGGGAGGCCTGGAGTACTGCGGTCCATGTGTTACAGAGTTGGACACTACTGAGTGACTGAACTGAACTGAACATGGCTTGCTTTTGTTGTACTTTCTTCCGTAGTAGCTAGTATGTTATTTCTGCATTCTTTTTTATACTTTGAATACAAAGTGGAAGAAAATCTGTCTTCATTACTTCTTTCTCTTTTTGCCCACTAGTACTTCCAGTACTTCCCCCAAAGGAGGAAAAACTGAAGTGATTGGTCAGAGCTAAGAATTGAGTATAACATAAAAAGCCCCCAACCAACAGTGGGGTTTTGCTTCCAGTTCTTTTACCCAAATGCAGCATTCTCTCTTCTGCCTCTGGTTTCATGAGGTAGGCACATGTGGGGCAAAGTCCACAAGGCTCTTTAGTTCCAACTCAGACTGGGAGAGAAGGGATGAGTGTGAAGCATACTTTCCATTCTTGTCTGTGTAAGTTGTAGGATAAAAAGATTTAGCGTCAATGCCACAGATCTCCCAAATGGGAAGGATTAGGACAGTATACTTTGGCTTGCAGGCTGATGTTTCATGAAGGAGAAGAAAATACAAAATAAATCCAGAAAATCCCTGCACTCGTTTGTGTAATATGCTTGGCTGGCGATAAATAATGTTGGCTGTTTACTTCCCATAACTATTGTTTTTTGTTCTTGTTTTTTAATGTCATCAAGCCCAGAAAAGTAGAATGATAAATAATGAGATTTCAATACCAAAGCATACTTTCATACTTAACAACTATATGTTTCTTCCCTCTGCTTCACAGTCCTCCAGAGATAGTTTGGGCAAAGAGGAGAGGTATTGAGAAATAGGGGAAGGAATTTGAAGAGACAGAAATCGCTAACTCAACAATTGGACCATGATATTTCCTGGGACTCAGTCACATAGATTCCTTGCTTCCTGGGCTGGGTAGGGCAAATCTTGATAGTAATCTACAGATACTCAAACTCTTCTTCCAGTCAGCAGAGCACACAGCCAGTCAACAGAATTCCATTTCCCATGCCCCCTGGTGGCCAGATGACTAAATTCTAAGCTGCAGGGATATGCATACTATTGAATTTTGCTCTCTCCTTGTCCCTCTCTTTGCCATTATCTGGCACATAGATGTAATGGCAGATGCAGATGCCAGGAATTCAGAGATGAAAGTGTACCATGAGGATGGTAGGGCTGCCCTAAGCAGTCTTTTTATTATGAAAAAGAAAAGTAAGCATCTTTAATGTTTAAGCCATTGTGTCTTGGGTCTTTTTGTTTTATCAGTTTAGACTATACCCAAACTAATCCAGATAAACATGTTCCTCAGAAATATGACCTATTCTCTTTCCCTGTATACCATTCCCCGCAGTTCCTCAATTACACTGATCCTAGTTCACACCAGTTTTCAAGACATCTTTGGTTCCAATATACTTGTAAGCTAAAGTACCATTTTATCTCTAGGTACAAAGAGTTATGTATTTCTTCCTCTTCGCTGACATTCTTCAAAGCTGATGATAGCTTCTTTTCATTTTAAAATCAGGTAGTCATATTCTTTTTAGTCCTCCTATTTTTAATTCTTACCAAGAATAAATGAAAACTTTTGGATATTTATGAGTTCACCTTTGCAAATACAAGTACAGAGTGATGGATGGTGCCCGACTCTCATCAATTAGCAATTTCAACACGCTTTTTTTCCCCTTTGTCATGGCTGCCATCACCAGCCTCTCCATAGTAAATGCATTTCCTCTTTGGAACATTTTTCACTAAAATGCATAGCAAACATTACTCCAAAGGACAGCTCAAAGGAAGAAATGAACAATATAAATTTCCATACATTGAAGATGTCTGTGGAAAGTACGATGTTATAACTTAAAGGATCAAGAACTTTTAATTAGACCTCCTGGGTTGAAATATCATCCATTATCTATAAATACTAGTCGAGTTTACCTCTCAGACCTCAGTTTCTCATCTATGAAGGAAAATAGCGGTAGTTGCCTAATGTGGATTAAATGAGCTTATACCTGTAATGTGTAGTTTATAGAATGAATAACATGTTGCTGACACATGGCAGCCACTCACTCACTGTTAATTCTTCTTGTAGTTAATGCTTTGAGTCTTTTCTAAATCCATCTTCACAAGTAATTGACAGTCAGTGTATTTGAAAGCAGTGTCTGAAGCCAACATGTTTGCCTGGTTTAGGGAGAGTGAATGTTTTGTCAAGCGGCTGGGGCCTACTCCAAATTCACAGAAACAACACAAAATGCTTACTGAACTGAAGAATACTAATTATGCACCCTATTTATAATAATCTTACAAAGTCTCATTACCTACAGCAGTCACAATGCATTCATCTCATTTCTGTTTAGGCTGGGAAAATTACAGGAAGGCCTTGTCATTCTTTTTGGAGTTTTCTGTATTTGGTGACATTTCCCCAGCTTGCTGCAAAACAGCAGCTGCAATTAATTACTTTTTGAATCGACTAGGGGACAGCTTGTAAGTTCTCTGCTGCCCTCTGTCAATTCTGGCACAATGAATTCTCTTTCAGAGTTGCGTTTTACAACCTGCATTTTAAGCATTTCAAAGATTGCAGGGCCTGAACATAAAATAGTAGAGTGGGGGAACATTATATTTAGCATTTTCCCAGAAAACATAGCACTATAATGATAATCAATCAACTTGGGATCCTAGTGTTTGTAATTAACAAATACTTTTACTTTTTAAAAAGTTTGAAACTTTGTAAAATTCTCCTACTAATGGTTGAGTTGACATCATCTTATGCTCTCAAAAGATTAGTAAAGATCTCCACCAGTTTGGGATTGTCTATGCTGACCTCATCACTTTCCAAAGTTTTAATCATCTGAAAGTAAGATACAATGAGAGAGGAAAGTCCCAACCTGGAAGTTCTTGTCAGTCATTTTTAGTCAGTAATTGCAAATACTTCTACTCTGTTCAGAACCTATGTTAAATGAAATGTCTCACATTTATTTTGTCTTCAAGTTTTCAAGTCATACACAGACACGTCATAGAACTTTTATGTTACTAGGGCCCATCTCCATAATTGACCTGAAAACGAGGTGAGGGGTTGTGAACTGTACAGGAATTCACGTAACCTCAATCAGATAAGTGATTCTCTGCTGCTGCTGCTGCTGCTACGTTGCTTCAGTCGTGTCCAACTCTGTGCAACCCCATAGACGGCAGCCCACCAGGCTCCCCCGTCCCTGGGATTCTCCAGGCAAGAACACTGGAGTGGGTTGCCAATTCCTTCTCCAATGCATAAAAGTGAAAAGTGAAAGTGAAGTCATTCAGTCATGTCTGACTCTTTGCGACCCCATGGACTGCAGCCTACCAGGCTCCTCCTTCCATGGGATTTTCCAGGCAAGAGTACTACAGTGGGGTGCCATTGCCTTCTCTGAGTGATTCCCTAGATGATCATTTATAAATGATTTCAGAAAGTATTTTTGATGTAGGTTTTATTCACTTTAAACAAAATGTTGATGTTACATATATAAGAAGACAGCATTTGAGATGAGGTAACTTTCTCTAATCTATTCCCTTCTTCAGCACCTATCTTGTACCTGCTGAATACAAATAGCAAACAATTCTCAGCTTCATGGGTAATGGAAGTTAGATCAATTCAAAATGACCTCTTTTAGATGTTTCTAGACATATATATTGTGAAAATGTGATGTTCAAAGAACACTGCCAGCTGACTCCACATGGGAACACAAAGGAATTGTTCAAAAGGTATTAGATATATGAAAATTCAGTTTCCTACAAGTGAATTAAAAGTCAGAGGTAGTCACACTTGTCTTTGTCCTTTTAGTCAATCTGTTCTTTTATTTCAACAGTAGTAAAACAAGATGTTAGAGGATGATGTTTTGTGTCTCAGATTGACTGAGGTATCACTCTGATGGTTTATTAGGGAATCAAGTATAAATGTGAAACTAACCTTTCATATTCTGATTTTCAAAAGAAATGATCCAAAACTTGTTCCCAGAATCCTGAGTCTTTACATTTACTTCATGAATATAATAAGGGGCCAGAGTGTGAGGGGAAGATAATGTGAGACAGACTGGTGAACAGAATTCTTTAGAAAGAGTTGTTACTTGGCTGAACTCTCTCCACCTTCTTTTCAAGGGATAAGAAGTCAGGCACCACCTTCAAACTTCGAACACGAGCTTCCAGGACAGCAAAATATAATTTTCAAAACATTAACTCTCCCACAGATAAACAGTGAATCTATGACAATAGCTTTTTTAACCAATTAAATGAGTAAAATTGCCTGATAACAAAACAATTATAAAAAAATAAATGCCAGATACGATTTCAAAGTTAGAAAACTGTGTAATGGCCCATAGGACAAAAAAACAAAAACATAGAAATCACCAATCTTCCATTTTCAAAATATCATTTGTATCTCTGCTTATCAAAACTAATTTATAGCTTAGCAATATTCTGTAAGGTAACATCTAACTTTTCAGAATCTGAGACCTAATTATTAGTAAATGGTAAAAAATGTTAGCTTATTCTGGAATGACAGATGACCTTTGGACAGGCTAGTGAGACAATGCTCTTATATGAATTTGAAAGGGCACATGGTAATCTTTTTTGCCTTATTTATAAGTTTTGGATAGCATCCTTGATAAGGAGATGACTCAGAGTATTTTGAGATATATTCCCTGTAGTCCAAATATAGAGAACAGTGCCTGCTGACTCGTGCCTGAGGAAGGTAAAGTGGACTACAGCAAGAGTCTAATTAGGTGCCTAGGAATGTTGAAGGCAATGGTCAGGCAGACTAAGATCCTTGGTGGTAAAGTCAGTTTAGTGCTAAAGCACTAAGATCATTCTGAAACCCCAAGTGTTACAGGAGTGTTATCCTCTGACCAAGTCTGGACTGTGTGGTAGGTAGACTCCTCTTGGTTCTGACCCATATGGTCTTCTGGAGAGGCACAGGGAGCTCAAGAGAAAGGCTGGATGCCCACGGGCTGAGCTAGAGGTTACAAGAGACCATCTGGGAAATAGATACATTTGGCAAACCATGAAAAATGCAGGAAAAAGGTGCCAAACCGGTGGCCTTTGAAGAGCCAACAAAAGTATCCACAAGAGAAATCTAACTTTCATCATTGTCCATGGCCGCTCAGCATCACTAACTTTAGCTACCTGCCAGGCCCCACAGTGGTAACAAGTAAAACAAGTAATAACTGGCCTATGGACCTACAGACTTACCTGCCTCAACCCTCACCCTAGCAGGAAAATGGAGAATGAGAACATGAAGAAAATAGAGAATAGAAGTAACTCACACCCTTCCCCATGCAGACTTTCTGCCTGAAGCAAGTTAAAGTGGGAGCTTCTCAGGTGGCTCAGTGGTAAAGAATCCACTGGCAAATGTAGGAGATGCATGAGTCTTGAGTTCAATCCCTGAGTCAGAAAGATCTGGTGGAGAGGGAAATGGCAACCCATCCAGTATCCTTGCTTGGAAAATCCCATGGACAGAGGAGCCTGGAAGGCTACAGTTCATGGGGTCACAAAGAGTTGGACACAACTGAGCGTGCATACAGGTTAAGTAGGAGATCTTTTGGGGAGTGGGCTTCGTATATTTCCACAACACATACCACACGCATATTGCAATGATTTTTTTTTAAACTGAACCACAATGAGTTTTTCCCCTCAGGTTTATAACATAAAACTGACACATACCATTGTATTAGCTTAAGGTGTACAACATGATTTGATGTATGTGTATATTGTAAAATGTTTTTGTGTTTTTTCTTTTGTAAAATGTTTACCACACTAAATTTAGTTAGAATCCATCACTTCACATAGTTATAACATTTTTGCTTCTGGTGAGAATTTTTTAAAAATCTATTGTAAAGTATAATATAATCTATTTCAAGTATACAATGCAATATCATTAACTAAAGTTGCCATGCTATACATTCCATCCCCCAAACTTATCTCATAACTGAAAGTTTGTACCTTTTGACCACCTCCACCCGTTTTCCCAACCACCCACCCCCTGCCTGAAGTAAGTTGAGTCAGAGATTTACCAGGAAGCCAAGTTTAGCATTTTAACTCTTATGTGGGAATGGGTATTCATTTTATTGAATTTCTGAATTATGAATTTTTATGACAAAAATGACTACTTTGCTTGTTTGCTTTCAGTCTGAGTGGGAACAGAAAAGTAACGAGCCTGCCCAAGTTTTCAGTGAGGGGCAGGGGAGGAATATAACCCTTTAAATAAAATTGTAAAGGGAGAATGGGAAATAAAAATAAAAATGCACTGTAGTTGCCATCTACATTCCATGCTTTTTCGTTAGTGGTAGAAACTGCTTCTTTTATATGAGGAAGCCAGCCAATGGGACTTAGACACATTTCAGGGACCACATCTACTCAGCTCACCGAGATCCCACATGACCATTTTGGGGTTTAGGAATTGAATGTAAAACTTCGCCACCAAGATAATAGAGAAGAATCACAACTAAAGAAATAAAAAGTATAGTAAATTATACTTCATTCCCAACTTCCACTTTTAGATGTCTGTGCTAAACTTTTTAGGTGTATGATGTATAGAGAAATATATGCTGTTCCAATGGGGAAAACATTTTTTCCTTTCCCATATGACATAAACTTGACAGCCAGGAAAATATGAGATATTCCTCATAAGTAAAAATATTACCTTTCAAGTAAGTAAGTCATTTGAACAAAATCTTTTTCATTTTTAGCTTATTTTGGCTAAGGATGCTGCATGCTACTGTAGTAACTGTAAGGCTTTTGAAATTAAATAATCCTGGGGTTGGATCCCACCTCTACCACATTTTAACATTCTGACTTTGAGCAAGGTATTTAACCCTTTAGAGCCTCAATTCTTCATCGATAAAATAGGGATGATATCCACTTCATTACATTTTAAATGGAATTCTCCACCCTCCTATATTTCAAATAGGGATTAGACAGTACATTAATCATTTCATGTCTGACAGATAAAAAGTATTCAACTTCTTGAAAAAAAATGACTTGTAATCTTCAAGGCTTATTATAACATAACTGACCCGGTGAATAGTTTTTCCTTCTAAGCTTGACATGGAGGCTTTGGATTTGAACTTCAAATTCAAATGGCTTGCCATTAGGCCTCCTGAGCTGAACTCTGTTCTTGGGACTACCAGAGTGACATTTGTTTTTCTTAGAACTCTGAGCTGCCTGTGTGCAGCAAGTGGCGCTTAGGTTCTGAAGCCAGGCACATTGATTACTCCTCTGCTTCCATAATTCGAAGGGTAGGATCAGTTTTGAAAATCTCTAAACAATTTCAATCCTGGGATAGAAATACTAATATCCAGTCAGCTGATTTGAATTCCCTGTTGTCTAAAGACAACTTATTAGGGAGGTATGTGTCAACCTTGAAGCTAGCTTGCTATGAAATTTTGAGAAAAAAGTAAAGATTCTTCAAAAGATGATTATGAAACAGAGGAGTGTGGAAGATGGATGTTTTTGTCAGAACCCAGTGGGAAGAGGTGGTGGATAAACCAAGGGGGATATTCCTGGGTCCATGACTCCACTTGGGAATGAGCAGCAGAACTAGCTCAGATACTGTCAGAAAAGTAGAATTCTGAACATGAATTTAGAAACAGATCCACTAAAAGGCAATAATGAGGGTGAGATCAGCTGATCAGTTGAGAAAAGGCCAAAGAATCCAAGGTGCAGTGCAAGGTAAACCGTTTTGACACACTCCAAGGGCTCAAAATTCAGCAGTATTTCTACAAAAACAGGGACCTATATTAATTGCATTTAAGAAGAAAAATCAGACCTTTCCAGGGTGCATATAAATACCTCTGTCAAAAAACTGGGAAAATGGACTGTCCTGTGTCTAGTCACTCAGTCGTGTCTGATTTTTTGTGATCCCATAAACTGTAGCCTACCAGGCTCTGCTGTCCATGGGGATTCTCTATGCAAGAATTACTGGAGTAAGTTTCCATGCCCTCCCCCAGGGGATCTGTCCAACCCAGAGATCAAACCCAGGTCCCCTGCATTGCAGGTGGATTCTTTACTGTCTGAGCTACCAGAGAAGCCCAGGAAGATGGATTACATTCACAATTATATAGAATTTGGTAGAGCCTGTTGCAAGTTTGGCACTCTGTACATGAGCAAGTCCAATAGTTCAACATAGCCAGCCTGAGAATAGATCAAAGCATTTCTCCATCAGCTCTGGACCCTGTTGGATGAAAGTCCATAAGGGTATTAGCTTCCTGTATTCCAGATTGCACACACACATTTGATAAGTGGGTCCCATAAAGACTGCAGTCGAGGAGAAACTCAAGGAGTGAAATGAAAGACCTCTGGATTTACTCATCATGAGATGAGTGGCTGAAATAAGAGGTGAGACTGTGAGGATATTAGTCTAGGCACAGGAGGTATGCAATACTGTCACACTGAAGAGTTTAACATGATGGTAGACACCAGACAGGTATAAATAAATGTTAAATTACCAATTGTAAAAAAGATTAGAAATGAAAATAAACAGGTTCTATGAGAAAGCAACTAGTGGAGACAGAGACATAATTTTAATGAAGAGAGTCAGAAAAAGACCTATTTGAGAAACTGACCTATACTCTGAGGTCAAATTATAATCACAATAGAGGACATCAGGGCTCTTCCAGTTTATGGTCTAAAAGCTATGCGAGGGCAAGGGTAAATACCCATTGCTAGCTACATGGATGAATATAGAATGCATTAAATAGTGTCTGGGAGTACTGAATGAGGCCCTGACACAAATTAGCCCCTTTCAGTGCCTGTCATACTGTCTAGAGTGCTAATATTATTCCATTCCCTACAGCCTTGCATTATACTATAGGAAACTTATTTAAAAAAAAATTTCACTTCAAACTAATTAATTTAGAGTTATTCTATATGTAAAGAGGTGAGTTTCCATAACCTCTGTCACTAGTCCCAGAGGTAATAGTTATCCTATGTCACTATGAGATTCTTCTTCCCAAAAAACTAGATTCCTCCCATTTCTTTCCCTAAATCTCATACATGTCCTTAATTTTGCCAAACAACACAACACATTTTCAATTCTTTTGCTTTTGGAAAGACCCAATATATAATTTCCCAAAGGCATTTTTTCCTATTATTTAAAATACGTTTTCAATTCATTTGTACCCAACTCAAAGTGTTGCTTAACAAAAACCATTTGATTTGACATACAAGCCAAATTTTGAAGATTATCACATTTTCCCCTAAAGCTTTTAAGAGGTAATTGTTTTCTGCCAGACAACAGTAGAACTGGACTTATGAATAATGGTAAAGTTTGTTCCATAATCAATCAGATCTGGAATTGGAGAGGTTAAAATCAAAGCAAAACTAAACTCCCAAAACCTAACTGCCCTTGATTACTGGCTAGAGGAAACTGACAAATTTTAAACTCAAAAACAAATGGAAAATATGTTTAATCGGTGAAAGGAGACATGTTTCCAGAAAAGTCAAAAGCTTGGTTTTAGATAAACCTATTAGAGACTGAGTTCAATTTACAAATATATTAAAAGAAAAAGAAGAAGGTGAAAGACTTTAGTTCCAGCCAACTGGCTGGCTTTTTGTGCCCTAAGGAAGAACAAATGGATGGAAGAGCCTGAAGGTACTCTACTAGCTAAGGAGAAAATAGACCTTGAAATAGATCACTTAGTCAGACCTCTCATTATTTTAACTATTACTCAGCATAGAATGGGTCACACAGAGTCGGACACGTCTGAAACGACTTAGCAGCAGCAGCAGCAGCATAGAATGGCACAACATGGATAATAAAGTATTATGTTCCCAAAGGCAGCTCTTGAAAGGCTAGCTTGGCAGCTGTTCATTTCACCTGGAAACTTCAATTCAACATTACAACAAATGAAGTCTGGCATGGAACTGTGAGAAGTCTCTAATTTATTAACGTCAAGAGGCAGGTTTTAAAGGGACAGTTTTCCTTTCTGCTCATTATGCTTTAGCAAAGGTCAGAATCATTTACAGTTTCAAAAATATGCAAACAATTTTGACTGTGTAGTTGTGCAAGCTAGGTATATTCTTTCTCACATTGATTTGGTGACTCTAAGAAAACTCAAAGAATGACAATCACAAAATTGTGAGACATATTTATTTTCAGTGTCATTCTGCTTGAGGGTTCCTGTTTATCTCTTTCCCCACCTAAATCCAAACATTTTTATAGATATCTCACTAGTGATGGGCCACTGATGCTGAACACATAGGTGTTCTCTGAGATTGTGCTGCCCAGAGCTATTTGTTAATGGTAATCATTAATTATTTAAGCTACCTCAGCAATAATTTTGCCAACATATGAGCCTAGAGAAAAGGTTTGTTATTTAAGGGTTAGATTTATAGTTTTGACTTCCACTTTTCTAAAAACACACAGAGAGAAATAAACCTTTAATTAAAGTGAAAGGCTAATAAATATGAGAACATACCCTAATTGTGAATAGATTTATTGGATTTAGATTTATTGGGCTAACAAAGCACAAATCTCTGGGGATTAGACATCATTGAGATCCTTGGCATCTGAAGAGAAACTGGGTTAGGATTAGTGACTGAGAGCAAGGATGATTTTCTGGAGTTCAAGCACATGGACAGTATTTTTATGAGGTTAAACTAAGGCAGATCATAAGCTAACATCACATAAAGAGATCCTATTTCTAGATCTTTAAGAATCTTTTGCAGCTCCAGATCAGCTAAAATGAAATCCACTGACTCTTTAACTTCTGCCCATCATCAGCTCCATCTTTTTTTTCCATTTTCTTATCATACTGTATTTTAATAATATTTTTAAACTCCTATACTGTACTCTTCTCTTTTCATAGCACCTCATGAGCAAAACCCCATGCCTTATGCTGCCTACTCTCTGCTTTGTCTCTGTTTTCACTCAAGTGGCAAGCGACATTATTGTTATTATTATAAAAGACCTATTGTTATTAATATAAATTGGAGTTCAGTAGCCTCAAAGGAACCATCAAAGCTCTTTAGCAATCTTACTCAGTTCTCTGATCCTCTGCTCTCTCAATTCCCCGCAATCTTGCCACTTAACACCATATGAATATATAAACACATATATACTTTTATTGTGCCTCATCTGTAAAAAGAAACTAATAATAAACAAATCTCTTAGATTTGTTGGAAGTATTAAATGAATATGTAGCTCCTAGAATAATGACCAGCAGAAATAAGAGCTACATAAGTGTTAACTTATTGTCATTGTTGCTATTATTACTATTGTTTATATATAGTTGCTTACTTACATTCTAGTTGCAGACAAAGTAACCTCAATATATCAGGACTGAATGTATAACATTCTTGAACAAATATTTCAGGGGCACCTAGTTCAGCCCCAGTCATCCAATTTTCCAAGCCAAAGCTAAAGAGACACACTTGACTCTTTCTTCTCTCACACCGATCCATATCCTGCTATCCAATCCATTTAGCAATCAACAAAATGGTAGACACAGTGTGATTGTGGTAGGCACTAGCTTGTCTCTCCCCTTTCTTTCCTCATATTCTTGAAAGTTTTTTTCCTCTGTCTGGTTCCTTATACAGCAAAGATTTTGCAAGCACTGCATCTGGTATCATGCTTTTGCTCCACGTGCTCATATCTTATGATAGAGGGGACATTACTGCCAATTGTGCAAAAATAAATGTTTCTGCTTTCTGTTTCTCAGTTCAGAAAAATTTTCTGCCATCTATAGGAAAATGGTTTGGAGTTTAGCTTCATCAGTTTGAAAGGCTAGAAAGTTGTTTCTGGTTTTCCAAGTTGTTCCTTTTGATTTTGTTCTTATTGAAATATAATACTGTGTTTATTGAAAGAAAGAAGATACATAAAAAGAAAGAAGAAAGAAAAATTCACCAATAATTCTTCTCCATCATAACTCTTAATACTTCAGCATATACTATTTTTTTCACGTTACTGAAATGCAAGTTTCTTACAATCAATGATAGTATCTTATTCTGGTTAAAATAAATTATATCTTATCAAGATCTATCTATACAGTATCAGATACAGTGATACACATGAAGGCTACAAAAGTTAGTAAAATGCCACAGTTGCCCTCAAAATAACAGCCAGTTGGAAGGGATGAAGACGCACACAAATATGGAAGTTGCTCTACTGGCCTACCTATTAGGTTCTGAAAAGCTCTCCTCAAAATCAATTTTTGGCTTAGAACAAAGTGCTATAGAAGTAAACACAACATGATTGTTGGTGGTAGTCATACTCGACTGGCTTTTAACTTGAATGTATTTTCATTTTTTAAAATAAAAGTTCACAAGTAATAAGCAATCCTATGTATATAACAGTGGTGTTTCTCCAATTTGTAACATGGTGGAGAGAAGTGTATTAAATGTGGGGGAAAAAAAAAGACACAGAAGAGAGACAGATGAGGCATATGCAGAATATCAAATCTCTCTTTTGTGGGAATATCAAGGCTATAATACAATATTATTGAATGGACAAGAAATCCTATGGAAAGACTGCAACTTCATCTTGTAAAGAGTTGAAGTTCTCAGAGTCATGCTTCTGAAGATCAATGTCTTTACTCAGCAATGGTGTGTGTGTGAAAGTCGCTCAGTTTCATCTGACTCTTTGCAAACCCATGGACTGTAGCCAGCCAGGCTCCTCTGTCCACAGGATTCTCCAGGCATAGAATACTGGGGTGGGTAGCTATTCCCTTCTCCAGAGGATCTTCCCAACCCCATTGAAGGTGAATAGCTTCTTATCTTAGTACTGCCTGGGAAATTACTAATATTGCCAATTTAAGCTTTTAATTTGTAGATTTGTTAAAGTGTTTTTGCAGATTCCTCCTGTGGAATTAACTTAGATGAGACAAGCATATGTATACATACAAATAACAAGTATGCTGCTGCTGCTAAATCACGTCAGTTGTGTCCGACTCTGCGACCCCGACGATTGCAGCCCACCAGGCTCTGCCGTCCCTGGGATTCTCCAAGCAAGAACACTGGAGTGGGTTGCCATTTCCTTCTCCAATGCATGAAAGTGAAAAGTGAAAGTGAAGTCGCTCACTCTTCGCGACCCCATGGACTGTAGCCCACCAGGCTCCTCCATCCATGGGATTTTTCAGGCAAGAGTACTGGAGTGGGGTGCCATCACCTTCTCTGAATAACAAATATACACATATACAAATGATTCTCATGTTTGTGGATTCTATATTATAAATTTGCCTATGCTAAAACTTATTTGTAATCATAAAGTCAATATTCAAGGAGTTTTGTGGCTATTTTCGGACATGTGCAGAATGAAGAAACATTTGAGTCACCCCACACACATTCCCAGTTGAAGTCAAAGAATAGGATACTCTTCCTTCTTGTTTCAGCACTTACACTGTAAACTATGTCTTTTTCATGGTCCCTTAAAAAAAAAAAACTGAAAGTGAAAGTCGCTCAGTCATGTCCGAGTCTTTGCAACCCCATGGACTATACAGTCCATGGAATTCTCTAGGTTAGGATATTGGAGTCAGTAGCCTATCCCTTCTCCAGCAGATTTTCCCAACCTGGAATCAAACCAGAGTCTCCTGCATTGCAGGCAGATTCTTTACCAAATGAGCTATCAGGAAAGTCCTAAGTCTGTTAAGTGCTGCCTTTTAAAAAAAATTTTTTAATGCTTTTTGTTGATTTCACTGTTTAAAATAACCTCCAAGTCTAGTGCCCAAGAGATGTCTAGTTTTAAGTGCAAGAAGGCTGTGAGGAGAAAATGTGTGTTAAATAAGCTTCATTCAAGCATGAGTTACAGTGCTGTGGGTCTTGAGTTCAGTGTTAATAGTAATATATATTAAATAAGGTATCTTTAAAGAGAAATGTACACAAAACAAGACTATATATTCATCAGTTGACAAGAATATTGTGATTGGAGGCCTGTAGGAGCCTAAATATGTATTTTAAAATACCAGCATATACATTTGTATTCAGTTCAGTTCAGTCGCTCAGTCATGTCTGACTCTTTGTGACCCCATGGACCACAGCATGCCAGGGCTCCCTGTCCATCATCAATTCCTGGAGTTTACCCAAACTCAGGTCCATTGAGTCGGTGATGTCATCCAACCACCTCTTCCTCTGTTGTCCCCTTCTCCTCCCGCCTTCAATCTTTCCCAGCATCAGGGTCTTTTCAAATGAGTCCATCCTTCACATCAGGTAGCCAAAGTACTGGAGTTTCAGCTTCAACATCAGTCCTTCCAGTGAACTCTCAGGATTGATCTCCTTTAGGATGGACTGGTTGGATCTCCTTGCAGTCCAAGGGACTCTCAAGAGTCTTCTCCAACACCACAGTTCAAAAGCATCAATTCTTTGGTGCTCAGTTTTTTTTTATAGTCCAACTCTCACACCCATACATGACTACTGGAAAAACCATAGCCTTGACTAGATGGACATTTGTTGGCAAAGTAATGTCTCTGCTTTTTTTAATATGCTTTTTAGGTTGGTCATAATTTTCCATCCAAGGAGTAAGTGTCTTTTAATTTCATGGCTGCAGTCACCATCTGCAGTGATTTTGGAGCCCCCAAAAATAAAGTCTGACACTGTTTCCACTGTTTCCCCATCTATTTGCCATGAAGTGATGGGACTGGATGCCATGATCTTAGTTTTCTGAATGTTGAGCTTTAAGCCAACTTTTTCACTCTCCTCTTTTACCTTCATCAAGAGGCTTTTTAGTTCTTCTTTGCTTTCTGCCATAAGGATGGTGTCATCTGCATATCTGAGGTTATTGATATTTCTCCCCGCAATCTTGATTCCAGCTTGTGCTTTCTCCAGCCCAGCATTTCTCATGATGTACTCTGCATAGAAGTTAAATAAGCAGGGTGACAATATACAGCCTTGACATACTCCTTTTCCTATTTGGAACCAGTCTGTTGTTCCATGTCCAGTTCTAACTGTTGCTTCCTTACCTGCATACAGATTTCTCAAGAGGCAAGTCAGGTGGTCTGGTACTCCCATCTCTTTCAGAATTTTCCACAGTTTATTGTGATCCACACAGTCAAAAGCTTTGGTGTAGTCAATAAAGCTGAAGTGGATGTTTTTCTGGAATTCTCTTGCTTTTTTGATGATCCAGTGGATGTTGGCAATTTGATCTCTTGTTCTTCTGCCTTTTCTAAAACCAGCTCGAACATTTGGAAGTTCATATAACATGTATGCACATATATATGTATACATACATACATATGTGCATACATGTGTGTGTGCTAAGTCACTTCAGTCATGTCCGACTCTTAGTGACACTAGGGACTGTAGCCTACCAGGCTCCTCTGACCATGGGATTCTCCAGGCAAAAGTACTATAGTGGGTTGCCATGCCCTCCTCCAGGGAATCTTCCTGACCCAGAGATTGAACACCCATCTCATATGTCTCCTGCATTGGCAGGTGGGTTCTTTATCACTAGGCTACCTGGGAAGCCGTAGATAAATACATATTAATACAAATATACATATTGATTAATCAGTTGACTAATACTCAACATGAAGAGTGCCTTTATTTTTCCAATCCCTGAATCAGATTACATGTTGTAAATTGCATGTATTTGATTATAAAAGACAATAGAGGACTTCGTTGGTACCACAGTGGATGGGAGTCTGCCTGCCAATGCAGGGACCACAGGTTCAATCACTGATCTGGGGAGATTTCCCGTGCCTTGGAGCAACTAAGCCCATCTTCCACAACTACCGAGCCAGCACTCTAAAGCCTAGGAGCTGCAAGTACTGAGCCCACATACTACAGCTACTGAAGCCTGCATGTCCTAGATCCCCCGTCCCACAACAAGAAAAACCACCAAAATGAGAAGCCTGTGTACTGTAAATACGAGTAGCCCACACTCACCGCAACTAGGGAAAGCCTTGTACAGCAACAAAGACCCAGCACAACAACAACAACAAAATATATATATTTATATAAATAAAATTAATTTTTAAAAAAGACAATAGAAACTCTTTGAAACTGGACTTGTCCCAGGAAATCTGCTGCTCATGAACATTGCCTACTGCTGTTGCTGTTCAGTCACCGAGTCATGTCTAACTCTTCACGACCCCATGGACTGCAGCACACCAGGATTCCCTGTCCTTCACCATCTCCCAGAGTTTGCCCAAGTTCATGTCCATCGAATCAGTGACATCATTGTCTACTGACACCAATTCTAACTGAAAGAGCAATGACTAAGCAAAGCAGAGGAGGTGGAGAAATCTGTCTGTCTGCTTCAGCTTCAGCATTCTGGCCAAAGAATGTTTTCTCAGCCACTGAGCAAAGAGAATTAGAAAAAGAAGAGGAATGACTACCAAGAAAGAATTAACTAAATAAGACCTCCAAGTAGAACTAAATCCCTCTGCCACCAAATCAAAATATTTTTACATTCTTCTTATTATTTTTAGTATTTATTACTGCTTTTATGGGCTGCAGTGTTCCATCCTCCAGGTGAATTTAATTGAATTCCCTGGGCTAAAAAGCAGAAACAAGGAAGACTTCATAGATAGAGGTATATGCTCCTGAATCAAATGAAAATGAGACGTGGAAAGAACTAAACATGAAATATAGCTAAGAAATATGTAGTTAAGACTTTGGCCAAAGAAGCTAGACAAAAGAGGCAATTTTCAAACCTGAGGTTATGTGGATTCCCTTTTATTTAGAGAAGGAGGCAACCAACTATGGATTTTTATTCAAGTTGGCCTTTACTTTTTGATGTCATCTTCCAGAAACAACTATTGCTTGTGAATAGCTATGCGACTGATGACACAGATGATTACTCCTAGAAGTATATAGCTCATTGTGGAAATCACATGCCTAGTTTTCAAAGTAGTCTCTAATCCTTTATCTAATTTTGTGAAAACTTGGTCCTATGCCAAGGTTATACCATCAATTTTAGGCATTTTTAAATGTAAACAATGACTGCCAAATAGTGCTCTAAATCTATCCCCTACCTTTTTGGAAAATAAGGAAAATCATCCATTTTCTTTAAATATATATCTAAGAATTTGGTTATAATTTCAACTGCCAAAAGCACTGGCAAAATTGCAGTCCTAGAGTACAACCATTCTCGACCACATTAACTGACAAGAACAAAACACACCCAGTGTGCTGAGATACTACTGTTCCAACGACAAGCTCTGCATACAAACAGGGCTGCCCCTGCCTCTACAGACAGAAAAGGACCCATGACAAAAGATGTGCACCAAGAGACTGACAGCTCATCTTCTCCCACACTTGCTTGCTGCATTGCACATGCTAGAGAGATGTGTAGCAAATTGGTGACACACAATCCGTCCTCTCCCTGTAACACATTCTCAGTCATTCTTCTCATTCTATTTTTTGCATCAGTTGACCTTGTCCAACATTCATGCATTTGTACCTGCATGCTAAGTCCTGTCTGACTCTTTGTGACCCCCATGGACTGTAGTCCACCAGGCTCATCTGTCCATGGAATTTTTCAGGCAAGAACACTGGAGCAGGTTATCATTTCCTACTCCAGGGGATCTTCCTGAACCAGGGGTCAAACCCACATCTCCTGCATTAGCAGGCAAATTCTTTACCACTGTGTCACCTGGGAAGACCTGTCCAATGTTCAAGGTTCTTCTAAGTTAATGATCTTAGACTCTGGAAATAGTCCTTAAACATATAAAAGGTTATTATATACAGACTAATAGCCAGCTCTTTCCCGTCTGACTTGAAGATAGAACATGGGCTGCTGCCACTCATTCCAGAAGGACCAAATACATGTTCTTAATTATGAAGATAATGATGACTGTGATGTTGATGATGATCAAACCACAGCAGGTATAGAGAAGACTCAGACTGCAATCTAAGGAACCTCATTTTGATAAAAGAAATGCTCTGACATAAGAAATTCTGACTAGTTGCAGATTCAAATTTACTCTACATTCAGTAAGAATTTGCTAAGCATCAACTGTGAGACCAATGCTGTGACAGAACCCAGTTCAGTTCAGTTCAGTCACTCAGTCGTGTCCGACTCTTTGCAACCTCATGGACTGCAGTACGCTAGGCCTCCCTGTCCATCACCAACTCCCGGAGCTTACTCAAACTCATGATCAAGTAGGTGATGCCATCCAACCATCTCATTCTCTGTCGTCCCCTCTACCTCCCACCTTCAGTCTTTCCCAACATCAGGGTCTTCTCAAATGAGTCAGTTCTTCGCATCAGGTGGCCAGAGTATTGGAATTTCAGCTTCAGTATCGGTCCTTCCAATGAATATTCAGGACAGATTTCCTTTAGGATAGACTGGTTGGATCTTCTTGCAGTCCAAGAGACTCTCAAGAGTCTTCTCCAACACCATAGTTCAAAAGCATCAATTCTTCAGTGCTCAGCTTTCGTTATAGCCCAACTCTCACATCCAAAGACAGAACCCAAGGAATAGATACAATTGCAGACTGAAGACCTATTTCTGTCAAACTGATTTACAACTTATTTTAAAATGACTTTTTGAGTGAAATTATTAAGAAACGTTTAAAGACAACATGTAATTACTGTAGTATTTTTGAGTTCAGAGTTTGAGTAATCAAAGGAGACTTCAAGGAGGTGAGGCTTCAGGTCAGCCTTTAAGAACACATAGGATTAGGAAATAAGGACATATATTCACTTTGTAAATATTTACTGTATAGCTACGGTGTTTGAGTACTACTAGAATCATAGACTGATACAATTAAAAGGCCCATTTGAGATTATAAAATACCCTCTCAGTATACAAATGAGGAAATGGTATCTAACTTTTACTCCCTCTGGATGGCCAACTGTAGTAAATTATAACCATAATGACAAAAAAAAAAAAAAAAAACATTTCCATTGTTAGGAAATGAATCCTCATATGAAGAGAGGATTTTTTTAACTTTTCTTTCTTATAAAAATGAATACTAAGGTTTGCCATACATTTCCTATATTTAATTCTTCTTTTTTTATTTTATTTTTTGTAAATGTATGGTCTTTAGCAAAATGTGTACAACTAACCTCCAGTTCAGTATGTTTGTCTAGTGTATGTATTAACCACAGTTGTTAAATTCCAAGTTATTTTATACTAACTTTTCAGACATCAATAAATCTTATACTTTGGATTTTTTTTCTTCTTCTTCTTCTTCTTTCCAAAAATGAGAGCAAAGAAAAGAAGCCAGGTATGCATGAGACATTGGGTGAGAGGCAGCATGTTGTTTAGTTGCTAAGTTGTGTCCAACTCTTTGTGACCCCATGAACTGTAGCCCACAAAGCTCCTCTGTCCATGGGATTCTCCAAGCAAGAATACTGGGGTGGGGGGGGGTTGCCATTTCCTTCTTCAGGGGATCTTCCCAACCTAGGAATCAAACTTGTGTCTCCTGCTTTACAGGCAGATTCTTTACCACTGAGCCACCTGGAAGCACTGAGAGGCCGCATACACAGGGGTTAAAGCTTAGCCTCTGAGTCAGACTAATTTGGCATCAAATTCCAGTATTGGAACTTGGATACGTGTGGACAAGTTAATCTAGAGGCATCAAATCTCTCTTCTGTAAAACAGATACTATTCTACCTAATTCACAGGATGAATGTAAAGATTAAATTCATTAATGTATGCAAAATAATTAACAGTGTTGGCATAGAGTATATTCTCAATAAATTATAAGTGTTAGTTATTATGTATCTTGAAGTGAAGATGAATTACATTTATGTTTGGCCACTAAATTGGTGTCAGGGTTGCTAACCAGGTAATTATTGTTACATTTATGACAAAAGGTTTTCAATTGTGCATGAAGGTGTAAATGCATCTAATTGAGCGTGCAATTGTCAGGAAAAGAAAGATGAGTAAGAGGCTACAAGGACTGCTCTAGCTTGAACATCTGTTAATTATATAAAGCACTTAAGACTTTCATAGGATTTTTGTTCTAATTTTGAAACTAATTAATGCTCATAATAAAAATCTTAGAAAACACAAATATATTAAAAAAAAATCAACCAAAATCACCTGCAATAATGCCATGTGAAAGACATTGATGAATTTCTTTCCAGATTTTCATATATATGTGATTTTCAATATATATGGTTTTGTGCATATATACAATTTATAAAATTTACATTTTAAAGCAAGTGTTAAGGGTCTAACCACATGAATTTTATATTCTGCTTTTTCACATTTTATGCATTTCCTAAGGCATTAAATAATATTCAGAAATGTTATTTATTATATAATATTCCATTGAGTGATTTTTATATTGCCATGTTTAGACATTGTTTCTAATGATTATCTATAAATAATGCTAAAACAAACATCCTTGGAAAGAAATAATTGTCTCTATAGTACTTTCCTGAGGATAAATGCTTAGAAATATTTTTACTGCATCAAATAAAACTGATACTTTTAAAATCTGTATGCATATAGGTAAACTTCCCACCAGAAAGTTTATGCTAATTTATTCTTTATAATGTAAAGAAGTGTTCAATACCCAATTCACTGTGCGTTTCATCACAAGACATTGTTATTCAGAATAGCTGTAATAATAATTACTGACAATTACTAAGCCCTTGGCATATGGCAGAACCTGTTCTATTTTACAGATGCTATATTTTTAAATCTCAGTAATTATTAAAGTATATTATGATTAACCCTATTTTAAAGACTAAAAAGCTATGGCACAAACATAATTCAACGTCCAAAGTTACTCATTAGAAATGAAATCAGGACTCAAACCCAGGTAGTGTGTCTTCAAGATCATGCTTTTTACCGCAATACATTATTATTTTCCTATAACACTCATCAATATTAGTTTTTAAAATACTTCCCCAATTTGAAAGACAAAAAACTCATTTATTTTCCATAATTTCCCTAGTAAGTTTATGTTCATTCGTTTTATACACTTTGAATTTTCATATGAATTTTCTATTCATGATTATCACTTTGTAAAATACTTTTTTCTGAGGGCTAGAAGAATCTCATCTAAAATTAGATTCTGACTGACTCTGTTTGGAGTAATAATAAATATGGATCTTAAAGATGGTGGCACAGTTTATTCATTTGCATGAATTTGGAGAAAATTTGCTAATTGCCTTCTCTGGTGAGCTTTGGGCTCCCTGCCTGCCAATGCATATTGCATTTTACAGGTCTTTTTAGATGTTCATTTGGTTTGTAATTGATAGATCTCCTGAAAGCAAAAACTCACTGGAGATTTATTGAGTATGAAATGGTGAATATTGAAATCATTTTAAACATTGATATTAAAATAGATCTCCTAGCTGGATAGCTAGCTTTCTGTTCTGCTGTTTCTGGAATGAATGCATTAGTTTAACATTTTTAAGCATAACAGATGTGAAGTGGTAATGTTTGAATTGTGATAGACTGTTCTCTGCCAGATTTGCTGGTTGCCTTTCCACACTCTGGAAATACTAGAGACATTTACAGCCCTAGTGATATTTCCAAATGCTTTAATATATCTAGTACACTCACATGATTACTTGTAATTCTAGAAATAACCCTGGACTAGAGGACCTTGCTTCATTAGTAGGGCCTGAGGAATAAATGTTCTATTTAAGGGAAGCAGAGAAGAGGACAGGCATGAGGTTGAGGTGCAATAGGAAGAGGAAGTAAGCCAGTAGCCAAATGTCTTTTGTTCCATTTAAAAAAATAAATAAATAAAACCAAAGGAAAATGAGAAATTAGAATAGTTTTGTGAGGCCAAAAGAAGTGTCTCTACTCCTTGGAAGACTGAGGTCACCTAGGGAAACGCGGAAGTCAACAGAGTACAGCAATTTGGTTTGGGACTAGATGTGCAAAAATGTTCCACCAGCAATGAAAAGCATGCTTCTCATTTTCTCTTCCCTTTAAAATCTATATTTAAAACATTATCATAGCAATATATTAGGACCCTGATTGGAGATAGTTGGTCCAATACAATGAGGTAATTGAAAAATGTTAAGTAAAAGACTTTTAAAATTTCTGTTATTACTATTTCACTAGAGGGTGAGTAAACCTAGATTGGGTCTTCTATTGGGACTTACTAGAGTGGGGCTTCCCAGGTGGCACTAGTGGTAAAGAACCCGCCTGATGATGCAGGAGATGTAAGAGATGCAGGTTCAATCCCTAGGTTGGGAAGATTCCCCTGGAGGAGGGCATAGCAACCCACTAGCATTCTTGCCTGGAGAATCCCATGGACAGAGGAGCCTGGTGGGCTACAGTCCATCAGATCACAAAGAGTCAAAGACAATTGAAGTGGCTTGGCACACATGCGTGAAGAAGGAAAGTTCTAAATACAAATGTCTTCCTAAACCCTGCCACCCCCAGTTCTCTCTCAACACCCCTCAGAATCCAGTTGTGTCCTGTATATCACAGTCCCTCATTTTGCTCTTATGGAATTAGCTGACACATTCACAGGAGGATATAGCAATAACAAACAAACAAACAAAAGTCCCCATCCTGATTGACATGAAGTAACTCAGCTGGGTTGATATATATGCAATAAAATAGATAAACAATCATTCAGATATAACTAAGCCAAAGTGATATACAAAAAAGGGCATATGTAGACTGACTCAGAACTTCTTACAAGCTAACATATGAAAGCTATAAATTCCCTGACATCTTGATGGACTAGCATTTCTATGGTTAGAGAAAGGAGAATTCAAAATTTGGGAAATTTTAAGTAAACAGGAAATGCTATTTCAAGAGAAGAATACCTAGCAGAGACCTAGCAGAAAGCTCTGTTTCTTAGAACTCTTCTCAGAAATTTATTCAGAGAATTTCCATATGCACAGGCAGTGGTGTTCTGCTCAATGCAAAACCAATACAGTATTGTAAAGTTAACTAATAAAATAAATTTTTAAAAAAAGTAAAAAAAAATAAAAACAAACTCTCTGGGAAAAGCAAATAAAATGATTTATAGAGTTTGTTTGTTTGTTTTTCTAATTTCCATGGTATACATGCCACATCATGGCCAATTTCAGGCTACAAATGAGATGTGCCTGAACTGGAATTGGGAAGTGCTGCAGTTGGCCCTTGTGAGTCTGTACAAACTGGTTTGTGGATACCACCTGTCAGAGGCCTCCATGAAATGGACAACAGTCACAGAAGAGCCCACTTGGAAAATGTACTGGTTCTTCCATCAACCACTTATAATGGAAGGTTCCTTGAAGAAGAAGACATTTGTATCTAATGTTCACTTTACTCAGCCACTTTCCTGCCAAATCACAAGAATCAGTGAAAATGGTGACTTGACATCTTGGACCCAGAGCATCCCTAGTACCAGTGTTTGGCCAGGGTGTTGCTGGGGCCACCCACAGCTCACTGCTAGCTACCTCTTTGGAATGAATCTGCAAAAGCAATACTCTAAGGCCTAGCATCTTTTACACCTGCACGCATGTGCACGCACACACACACACACATCAGAAAAAGACACATAAAATCAACATCTATGGGTTCTGTGTTGAAAATCCTCCATTTATGCCCCAAAAGTCACTCTACCCTAGGAACTACATCAATGGGCTGCATTGCCCCCGACTTAACAATTGTGTTTGGATAATGGGAAGAATGAGCAGATTCACGAAGGGAGAAAAGTGACATCAGAGTATTTTCCTGGCTTTCCCTCAGAGGTCCCCATGGGCTGATTGCCTCCCTACTCCAGAGGTCACAGGTCCTGTTAAGTGTCCCCATTTACAGAACTGCTTTGTCTTCAACTTTTGATAATGTGTCTGCTTTCCTTCCTTCTTCAGGCTAAAACATAGTAAGGACTTCCAACTCTTTTTAGTTCCTCTTCATCTTGCCCTAAACCATGATCAAAATATCCTTTCAAGGAAAAGTTTTAAATATTTATGTATTTGTTTGGCTGTGCCAAGTATCAGTTGTGGAATGCGGGATCTTCAATCCTTGTGGGCACATGGAAGTGACCTTTAGCTGTGGTATGAGAACTCTTAGTTGTGGCATGTGGGATCTGGTTCCCTGAGCAGGTTTTGAACCCAGGCGCCTCTGCATTGTGAGCATGGAGTCTTAGCCACTGGGCCACCACGGAAGTCCCTCAGAATACCCTTTCTGAGTGAACTATTTTCCCATGCCAGGACCCTGGTGGATGCTGGAACTAAATGTGAAAAAGGCACAACCTTTTTGCTGGTACTAAATCATAGTATATATAGTAGGTACAATAGCATGAGAGACAATCTTTCTTATAGACTGCTTGGATGCTAGATATATCTTTTGTCATATTAAGTCTATTCCCAATGGTAAGCTGGAAAATTTTCAACAACCAGATCTAAGAAGAAAAAAATCTTGTCTTCCCTGTTTTTTGTTTTTCTCTCCAAGTCTGGGATGGATTATCTGAGGACAAACAAATTAAGGCTTCATCTACCAAACTCCCAAGTATCCAGTGAGCTAGGTTATGCCTTTCCCTCTTGCTCTAACTCCCTACTGCCTCTGACTACACTCTTTTGGTCACTGGGATATCTGAGGTATATTTACTGTAAGCACCAGAGACAAACATTTTATGAATCAGAAGCAGTGAAAATATAACAATTAAGCAGAAAACTTGACAGATGATTTGGCATTTGAGAACAGTTACAACGAATGGATATTAAACACACTCACATACTATGTCATGGGGGAATTTTAGCTGGAGGCCAGTAGTAGTTCTTTATGAAACAAATCCCAGAGGAAAAGAAAAAATAGCCCAAAGCACCTTCTCTCCCCTTGGCCTGAGCAAGAGTTTGGCATCCTCCTAAGAGAAAAGAAATGAAAAATGTATACCCTGTGGTTCATTTTCCAAAGGTTATAGCAGCATATAGACTAGTTTTTAAAGTCTAATATGAGACATCTTCTTTTCCCTCCCCCAGATAATATACTCTGCAGTCCTGAAGGTTACAGTACAGCTTATGGTCTCTGGGGTTGTGCAGACAGGGTCACGAAATGCCTTGAAGATATTCATTGTACCCATATGAGCAAGAAAATAATAGGCCATTTAATGCACAGTAGAGACAATAATCCTGAATGTTATGGGAAAATGATACTTATTATTTTTGGAATTCTTTCATAATGGTAATATAACTGAAACTATCATAGAGAAGTGTGTTATTTCTTTCATTAGTTAATTCTTTTCTCCAGTTGTATTAGTTTTGAAAATCCTCAAGGTTAAAATTGTAATGGCACATACTCTATTCCAACACTGTCGTTCGTTTTACTTTTCCTGGTGGGTTCCTTGTGGCTCAAGGATTCAGAATTCTATTAAAGCAAGGGAGTCATTGTGTTTTAGGAAGAGATAAGTCTAAAGTCAATTGGACCCAAGATACTAAACACTGAGGGAGAAGAATAAGGCATAGCTTCTATTTTCCACTGAGTAGAGATATAAGGAAACAAAGTACAGCTTGGGGAGATAAGTCCGTCAGTGGATTCACATGGAACAAACATGTATTACAGAGAAAGAAAAAGGGAAAGCTCTTTGGAAGAAGGACATCTGATCTGGACTTTCAAAGAAAGAAGTCTTCCAGATCAGTAAAGGAAGGAAGAGAACTCCAGATGAATTGGCAAGTATTTACAAAAGGGGTAACAAGGTGTTTCTGATCAGTTAACAGTAGCCTGGTATTATGAGCTTATAAACACAAGGTAATGACACTAGAAAAGAAGAAAGAAACAGTGAAGGTTTTGTATCCTGTGGGTCAGTGGTTTTAGTGGAGTTCATAATACCCAACAGGGATGTAAGATGATCCACTGAGTAGTTAAACTTCAAGTCCTATTTTTTTTTTAATCTATTTACAAGAAGGTCATGGGTCAGGTGTCACATGAAATACACGAGGTAATCACGAGTGAAGAGAGTTCCTTAAAAGGAAAAGAAAGAGAAATAAGACTCTCAATTATCCTTTTATATTGAGCAATTTACATAGCTTACATGTGCCCAGTCAAGTAGATTTCCTGCATAAATATCTAGTTTTAATTAAATCCTCAAAATAAAAGTGAACAAAAAAGAAACTGGGTTCAAGGTAATACATTACTGCATGAACTACCATGTTCATTAATATAAACCAATAAAAGGAAAGAACTGACACATTTTCCAATTCTAGGAAAACTGTCATCCACATAGCAAACTTAAAAAAGCAACCTAATCAAATTACACACGGTGTCAGCCTAGAAACAAAAATCATCAGTAAAAGTACTTGAAACATGATTCATATCCATGATTATAAATAAGAGCCCCAAGCACAGATTTTTCCCTCAGTTGATTAGGTAATAGATCTATGAAGGCATCATGATAAGAACCCAAAATATTAACAAACTAAGCAACTAGATCATGATACATATCTTATTTATTTTTTCAGTAATATTTAGGTCATTTTATGCTCAAGCCAGTACTTACAAAGTTTTATTAAAATTTAATAATAAATAAGGCCTGTGGATTGTACCAATGTGAGTGACCTGGTTTTCATATTTGGTGTTATATTAGAGTTATATAAGATGTTGGAACATTTGAATGAAGCTGAGTGAAGGATACATGAAACCTCTTGACTATTTTTGAAAATCCCTGTGAGTCTATACTTACATCAATGTTAATTTTTTTAACTTAATTTATAAGCATTTATAAGTTGATATAAGTTTTCTCCTTAATAACTCCTTAAAATTTTCATTCCTATTAACTTTCTCCTTAATAATTCCAGTAATTCCATTAAGGAATGCTCCTTAAAAATTCCATGGATAGAGAAACCTGGAAGGCAACAGTCCATGGGATCTCAAAAGGATTGGTCACAACCTGGTGACTTAACAATTTCATTTCTCTTTAATAGCAAAAAAACCCCAAAAAGCTACGTACCATTTTTTTCTGTTCTTCCTGATATAGTAAAAAATGGTTAAAATAATACATAAGAACAATCTGGAAATAAACTAAAACGTGTTCTTCTATCAGAAAAATATCAGAGAGACGTAGAGGATATTGCTGAAGGTTTGAAGAAAAAGAAGCTAGAATAAGTAATGCAGTGAGCAAGCTATACTATAGAGTTACAAAAAAATGCAGATGTTTATAACAAGTCTTAGCTTTGGTACTTGTAACATTTTGTTTCAAAAATTATGACATGTCGGACTCTTTTTTAGCTTAAAAAAAACATGAACTAAGGGAGATAAATTCTCACCAACAATTTTTTCTCTAATAGTAATAATAATCTATGGTAGGGAAACCTATTCAAAGTGATCACCAATGGAGTTGTTTCACTGAACTGAAATTTTTTTCTTTTAACTCCAGGATTTTTTTCCCCAAAATTAAAAAGTAAGGTCTTTAAATATAGTATAATCCCTTGGAGTCCTTCTAACGTGCTAGCAAACCTGGCTGACTGCCATGTACACATGTCAAAAATTGTCCTACTTACTCCAAGGTATAACTGTATAGTCAACTCAAGGTTTATAGTAGTGATATGCATGCCAGCTCAAGAGGACTTGAGCCATAGCTTTGAGGAAAGTATTAACAATATGAGAGTCAATTTGATTTTAGCAAAACAGGTTTATTGGTCACATTAAATTAATGTTGTTAATCTCACTTATATTGGTTTGGTAGTATCCCTTGTATTTAATATGTAAATTTGCCTTGGTTGTATTCTTGGATAACAGCTATAAGCAGATGGAGCTTATACCTAGCTTTTGGTTCATAAACACTTTGATGTTGTTGTTCAGTCACTAAGTCATGTCCAACTCTTTCTGACCCCATGGACTACAGAATGCCAGGCCTTGCTGTCTTTCTCTATCTCTTGGAATTTGTTCAAACTCATGTCCATTGAGTCAGTGATGCTATCCAATCATCCCATTCTCTGTTGCTCCCTTCTCCTCTTGCCCTCAATCTTTCCCAGCATCAGGGTCTTTTCCAATGAGTTAGTTCTTTGCTCCAAAGTTTTGGATCTTCACATTCAGCATCAATACTCTCAATGAATATTCGGGGTTGATTTACTTTAGAATTGACTGGTTTAATCTCCTTGTAGTCCAGGGAACCCTCAAGAGTTCTCTAGCACCACAATTCAAAAACATCAATTCTTCAGTGCTCAGTCTTCTTTGTGGTCCAACTCACATCCGTACATGACTGTTGGAAAAACCATAGCTTTGACTATATGGACCTTTGTCAACAAAGCGATGTTTCTGCTTTTTAATATGCTGTCTAGCTTTGTCATAGGTTTCCTTCCAGGGAACAAGTGTCTTTTAATTTCATGACTGCAGTCAGCATCCAGTGATTTTGGAGCCCAAGAATATAAAATCTGCCACTGTTTCTGCATTTTCCCCATCTATTTGCCATAAAGTGATGGGACCAGATGCCATGATGTTAGTTTTCTGAATGTAGAATTTTAAGCCAGCTTTTTCGCTTTTCCTCTTTCTCCCTCATCAAGAGGTTCTTTAGTTCCTCTTCACTTTCTGCCATTAGAGTGATGTTATCTGCATATCTGAGATTGTTGATAGTTCTTAAATACCTAAGTAACATTATTATAAAAATCATTGAAGTTAATACTCAAAATCCAAGAAGTTTTTAAAAAATTATTTAGAGGAGGCCACACATTACTCTTCCCTTGTGGCTCAGCTGGTAAAGAATCTGCCTGTAATGTGGGAGACCTGGGTTCGATCCCTGGGTTGGGAAGATCCCCTGGAGAAGGGAAAGGCTACCCACTCCAGTATTCTGGCCTGTAGAATTCCATGGACTGTAGTCCATGGGGTCGCAAAGAGTTGGACATGACTGAGCAACTTTCACTTTCTTTCACACATTACTCAAGTTTGAGAAACATAGCCTAGGTCTTTATGAACTCTCCCAAACTCTGAGTAAGATTTCCCTGGAATAAATCAACAGGTAAGCAATTTGTGTGGGAGCAGAGAGACAGGTAGGGAGAGGAAGGAGAGGAGTCCCATTGAAAATAGAAGCAGCACTATAATAATAACATGATACTAAAAGAGAATTTTACCACACTTTTGTCTGTTATCACTGACTCCTGTGATGGCATCAGTTATGTGGATACATGAATACACAGACAGACAAAACCATGACCCTCAGTGTAACTGGATGCCATTCCACCACAGGTTTACCTTGCTGGAAAACTCCTCATGGCCTGTAGTAAGAATTCCTAACTGAAAAGACAATACAACTTTGTGGCAGATGAAATGGCCCCATTATTGGAGATAAAAGCTGCTGGCACTTCTAATACCAACTGTGTAAAGGTTGTGGTTATGTGACTTTAATCAGTCTCTAAATAAAGACTATAATTATTTCAGAAGAGTAACTACAATGAAGATTTTCTTATTACAGCTTGAGATAAGGTCAGGATTAGAGGGGCTTGTAACAGGATTTCTTCCCCTGTGTTCCCACTTTAAAAAAGGGATGCACAAATATTATTACAAGGATATATTTACATGCATGAAGAATGTAATATCAACCACTACAAAATGCCTGGGAAATATTATATTTTCATGATTGATTGCCAAAAAATAAGAATCATTAATCATATCAAATTGGTTGAGAGGAGACAGAAGAATTTCTTTTGATTTGTCAGAGCTTTAACATATTCCTTTGCTGTCTTTGTGCTCATTTTGTGGAATCTCTTTCTTCCTCTCGTTCAGTACGCTCCCAGTCTCTTTCCCACAGCAGGTTTCAGTTTTTTTCCAAATGGCATTCCAACACACTTTCCCAGGTTCCTATCTGCTTTCCAATGACTGACACCTGGGAGACAGATGGTACAAATGGCCCGCTATATATTTGCTGGATTGATGAAGAAAACTGTCAGGAACCTGACTACATTGGCCTGGTGCCTTGTGGCAGAATTGGCTGCTCGAGAGGAGTGACAATGACTGGAAATAATTTTGATTAAAATGATCTGGAGTTTGTTGTATTGCAAGTGTTACTTTTATTCCTCCTCTTTTTTATACTTACTCATCCCTGGATTTTTGCCTTGAAAACATATTATGAGTAAATTGGACACCACAGCATCTTAAAACTTGGACATAATCCTCTTTTTCTGGGAGCACATTTTTCCTAGAACAGATGGACTTCATAACTCTTCATGTCCTTCTGTGTACCATGATGATACATGATACCATACGTGGATATGGATCTGCACATCTCTGTCATGAACTCTATTGTTCTGGAATGACAAAGACAAACAATCTGGCAGCCTGGGTATAGAGAATGGTCACAAAGTCCTAGCCTCATGTTTAACATAGAGAAATATGGAGTTTTGAAAAATAATTCGATTTAAAATCTGCATAATTTGCCAACTCAGAATGAATTAATTGATTCCTTAGGTCAATTAAATCTACCAATGAGACCTGTCAAGGAAATCATCTGTGCTCATTTCTTCAATCAGTAATTATTTATCAAATTGCCTGCTAGGTGACTGGGCCACTGCTAGAGTCCGAGTGTTGCCTTCCCCAGGTGCTGCCTATGCCTTTCCCTTCAACCCCTCTCTCCAGCACTCTGGAGAATTCTCAGGTTTTCTCTGGTCCTGAAACAGATGTTATGCCCATGCCGTGTTCTCTTTGCCCTTTCACTTCATAAGATCTACATTAGCTGAGAAAAGTTGAGGTTGCCTACACCGTGACCCTATTGAAGTTTAAGCTTCCTGGCTCTTCCTGCACACAAGCCTCTTCCTGAAAACCCGGAGGAGCTTTCTCAATGTGTTCATGTTGTGCAAATATAAGATTTTTTGTATTACATTTCCATTCTGAAGGAGATCAGCCCCGGGATTTCTTTGGAAGGAATGATGCTAAAGCTGAAACTCCAGTACTTTGTCCACCTCATGCGAAGAGTTGACTCATTGGAAAAGACCCTGATGCTGGGAGGGATTGGGGGCAAGAGGAGAAGGGGACGACAGAGGATGAGATGGCTGGATGGCATCACTGACTCGATGGACATGAGTCTGAGTGAACTCCGGGAGCTGGTGATGGACAGGGAGGCCTGGCATGCTTTGGTTCATGGGGTCGCAAAGAGTCGGACACGACTGAGCGACTGATCTGATCTGATCCTAAAGAGGGCTCATCAAACTGTATAAGCTTCAGGCTCCACAAAACCTGGGCTTAAATTGCTGAATCATATGGCAGTTCTATTTTTAGGTTTTGAGAAACCTCCAAACTGTTTGCCATAGTGGCTGTACCAATTTACATTTCTACTAACAATGCACCAGGGTTCTCTTTTCTCCACATCCTCTCCAACATTTGTTATTTGCAGACTTCTTGATGATAGACACTGTGACAGATGTAAGGTGATATCTCATTTTGGTTTTGATGTACATTTCTCTGATGAATAGAGATGTTAAGTATTTCTTCATGTGTCTATTGATCATTTGTACATCTTTGTCTCTTCAGGTCTTCTGCCCAATTTTTAATTGAGTTGTTTACTTTTTGATATTGAGTTGTATAAGCTAGTTATGTTTTGCATGTTAACCACTTATCGGTCATATTATTTGTAAATACCTTCTCCAATCCAGGAGGTTGTCTTTTCATTTTGTAAATGGTTTCCTTTGCTGTGCAAACACTTGTAAGTTTGATTGGGTTCCATTTGTTTGTGTTTTGTTCCCTTTGTTGTAGGAGAGAGATCCAAAATACATTGCTGTGATTTATATCAGAGAATGTTCTGCCTAAGTTTTCTTCCAGGTTTGTGGTCCTGCATTTAGACCTTTAATCCATTTGGAGTTAATTTTCGTATATGCTGTAAGAAAATGTTTTGCTCTCATTCTTTTATGTGTGGCTGTCCAGTTTTCCACGTGCCACTTATTGAAGAGATTTTTTTCTCCATTATCTATTTTTGCCTCTTGTATCACAGGTTAATTGACCATAAGTACCAAGGATTTATTTATAGGATTTATTTCTGGGTTCTTTACTCTGTTCTGACCTCATGTTCTGATTCACATGTGTTTTTGTTCAAGTATTATATCATGTTGGTACTGTAGCTTTTGTGTATAGTCTGAAGTCAGGGAGCATGATACCTCCAGCTTTGTTCTTTTTTTTTCTCAAGATTGCTTGGACAATTCTGAGGGTATTTTCATTTGTTTGTTTATTTTTTTGTGTGGCTCCATATAAATTTTAGCATTATTTTTTCAGATTTTCTGGTTCTGTGAAAACATCATGGATATTTTTATAGAGATTGCATAAAATATAGATTGCATAAAAGGTAGATTGTTTTGGGTAGTATGTACATTTTAATGATATTAATATTTCCAAACTAAGAACATGGTTTATCTTTCCATTAATTTGTATCAACTTCAATACTTTCATCAATATTTATAGTTTTCAGAGTATAGGTCCTTTACCTTCTTGGTTAATTTATTCCTAGGTATTTTATTCTTTTCGATGCAATTTTCAACAGGATTTTTTGTTTGTTTGTTTTCTCTTTCTGATGATTCATTATCAGTGCATAAATTTCTGTATATAAATTTTGTATCCTGCAACTATACTGGGTTTATTTATTAGTTCTAATAGTTCTTTGATGGAGACATTTTAGAGTTTTCTATAAATAGTATCATGTCATTTTCAAACAGTGAGGTTTATGTCTTCCCTTTCAATTTGGATGCCTGTTTTTTCGTAATTCTTTTCTGATTTCTGTGGCTAAGACTGGCAATACTATGTTAAACAAAAGTGGCAAGAGTGAACATCCTTATCTTGTTCCTGATTTTAGAGGAAAGACTTTCAGCTTTTCTCCATGGAGTATGATATTAGCTGTGCATGCACGCTTAGTTGCTCAGTCAAGTCCAACGCTTTGCAACCCCATGGACTGTAGCCCACCTGACTCCTCTGTCCATGGAATTTTCCAGGCAGGAATACTGGAGTGGGTTGCCCCTCCCTACTCCAAATGTTAGCTATAGATTTGTTATACATGGCCTTCATTATGCTGAGATGTGTTCCCTCTATACCCAATTTGATGAGAATTTTTATCATGAATGGATGTTGAATTTTGTCAGACGTTTCTTTTGCATCTATTGAAACAATCATGGAATTTTTATACTTTTTTGCTGGCATGGCATATCACTTTGATTTCTTTGCATGTATTGAAATGTCTTTTCATCCCAGGCATAAATTTCCCTTGAGCCTGGTGTATGACCCTTTTTATATATGGTTGAATTTGATTTGCTAATATTTTGTTGAAGATTTTTGCATCTGTGTTTATTAGAGATACTGGCTTGTACTTTTCCTTTATTGCATTGTCTTTGTCTAATTTTGCTATCAGGGCAATGCTGACCTTGTATTGAACAGAATGAATTTGGAAGTGTTCCCTCTTCAATTTTATGAAATAATTTGAGAAGGATAGGTGTTAGCTCTTATTTATATGTTTGGTATATGTCCCCTGTAAAACTGGACTTTTGTTTGCTGGGAGACTTTTTTTAATCACAAATTCAATTTCACTACTGTAATTGGTCTGTTCAGACTCCCTATTTCTGTTTCAGGCTTAGAAGATGGCATGTTTCTAGAAATTTATTCATTTCTTCTAGGTTGTCTAATTTATTGGCATATAACTGTTTATAGTAATCTCTCTTTTTTATTTCTGTTATATTGGTTGTTATGTCTTCTCTTTCATTTCTTATTTTCTTTGAGTCCTCTTTATTTTAATACACCTCACTAAAGATTTATCAGTTCTGCTCATCTTTTCAAAAAAAGAGAAGTTGCATTGAGCTTATCTTTGTTTTTTCTTGTTCTCTCTTTTATTTATTTTGTCTCTGATTTTTATTATATTCTTCCTTTTGCTGATTTTGGATTTTGTTCTTCTGAATCTAATTCTTTGAGGTGGTAGGTTTTTTATTTGACATTCATCTGGTTTATTGAGATAGATCTGTATTGCTATAAGCTTCACTCTTAGAACAGCTGTTATTATATCCCATACATTTTGGAAAGTTGCATTTATTCATTTTTCTTAAGATATTTTCTGATTTCCTATTCGATTTCTTCAATGACCCATTGGGGTTTTACCAGTGTATTGTTTATTCTTCACATGTTTGTTGTTTGAGTTTTTCCCACTTCTTTCTGTAATTGGATTTCTAGTTTCATATAGCTATAGTCAGAAAAAAATGCTTGGTATAGTTTCCATCCCCTTAAATTTGAGACTTATTTTGGGACCTAGAATGTGATCTGTTCTGGAGAAAAATTTCATGTGCCCTTGAAAAGAATATGTATTCTATTGCTTTTGGATAAAACATCCTTTAGATGTCTATCAAGTCCAATTGGTCTAAGTTGTCATTTAAGACTACTATTTCCTTACATATTTTCTATCTGGATGATCTATTCATTGATGTAAGGGAAGTGTTAAAGTCTCCTACTATAACTGAATTATTGTCAAGTTCTCCTTTTCTGTCTATTAATATTTGCTTTATATATTTATGTGCTCCTATATTAGGTGTATATATATTAACAAGTGTGGTGTCTCCTTGTATTGATCCCATTACCATTATACAATGCACTTTTTTTTTTGTCTTTTTTTATATACTTCATTTTAAAATATACTTTGTCTGATAGGAGCTTTGCTAGCCTAGCTTTCTAGTCATTTCCATTTACATGAAATAATCATTTTCTAGGACTTCCCTCATAGCTCATGGTAAAGAATCTGCCTGCAATGCAGGAGACCCCGGTTTGATTCCTGGGTCGGGAAGATCCACTGGAGAAGGAATAGGCTACCCACTCCAGTATTTTGGGGCTTTCCTTGTGGCTCAGCTGGTAAAGAATCTTCTTGCGTGGGAGACCTGGGTTTGATCCCTGGGTTGGGAAGGTCTCCTAAGAAGGGAAAGGCTATCCTCTCCATTATTCTGGCTTTGAGAATTCCATGCAATGTCCATGACATTGCAAAGAGCTGGACACAACTGAGCCACCTCTACTTTCACTTTCAATCATTTTCTGTCCCTTCACTTTCAATTTTTTTGTGTGTCTTTTAGCTCTGACATGAGTCTCTTGTATCTTATAGCATGCAGATGGGTCTTGTTTTTTTTTTTTTTTATTAAATCTATTCAGTCACCCCATGACTTTTGATTGGAACAATTATTCCATTGACATTTGAAGCGATACTTGATAGTTATATAGTTTTTGCCATTTTGTTACTTGTTTTCTGGTTGTTTTTGTAGTTTTCTGTTCTTTTCTTCTTCTTTTAGCTTTTTCCCTTGCAGTTTGATGATTTCCTTTAGTGATATTCTATTGTTTTCTCTAGTTTTTGTGTATCTAATGTATGTTTTTGATTTGTGGTTACCATGGGATTCATATAGGTTGACCTGTATCTCCTTGTTTTAAACTGGTACTCATTTAAATTCAAACACATTCTAAGAGATCTACAATTCTTACTCCCCTCCCCACGTTTTATGTTTTTCATGTCATAGTTTGCATCTTCATGTTTATCACTTCACTGCTTATTTTAGTTATAGCTGATGTTATAATGCTTTTCTTTTACTCTTGTATCACCTTATTTCAGTGGTTAATCTACAACCTTCCCTGTTAATTCACCTTTTCTTATAGATC
Organism: Bos mutus; assembly: GCF_027580195.1. Taxonomy (NCBI): domain Eukaryota; kingdom Metazoa; phylum Chordata; class Mammalia; order Artiodactyla; family Bovidae; genus Bos; species Bos mutus. The sequence continues at coordinate 44,792,659 of NC_091626.1, read as the reverse complement.
CTTCTTGTTGTTGTCTTTTCCACTTAGAGAAGACTTCTCAACATTTTCTTTCAGGATAGTTTTAGTGTTGATCAACTCTTTTTGTTTTTCTCCTCTGAGAAGTTCTTTGTCTCTCTTTCAATTCTAAATGATAATCCTGCTGGGTGAGTAGCCTAGGTTGCAGATTTTTCCCTTTCAGCAGTCTAATTTTATCATGTCATTTCCTTCTAGGCAGCAAAGTTTTTGCAGAAAAATCAGCTAGTGGCCTTATGGGTGTCCTCTTGCATGTGATTCTTTGTCTCTTGAGGCCTTTATAATTCTCTTTAAGTTTTGTCATTTTAATTATGATAGGTCTTTGTGCTAATCTCTTTGCATCATTTTGTTTGAGATCTTCTGTGCTTCCTGTACCTGGATATGTTTTCTTCTTCAGGTTTGAGAAATTTTCGACCATAATTTCATCAAATAAATTTTCAGCCCTCTTTCTTCTCCTTTTGAGTCCCCTATAATGTTAATGTTGATAGGTTTGATGTTGTCAGATAGGTCTCTTAAACTATTATAATTTAATGTTTTTTTTTTTTCCTTTTTGATATTCTGAGTGATTTCCATCCCAGATCACTTATACATTTTTTCTGTATCACTTACTTTGGTGCTAGTTCCATCTAGTGTGTTTTTTATTTCACTTATAGTCTTTGTTCTGATGTGTTCTTTTTTATATTTTCTAGTTTCCTTCTTTCTAGTTTCTTGTTCATCTATTCTTTTTAGTTTTTTGTTCATCTATTTCTGTGTTCATCTATTCTTTTCTCTATTTCATTTAGCTTAGCATTCTTATCCTTTTTAGCATTCAATGCTTTGAACTCTTTATCTGGAAAATTATTTTTTTCTCTTTCTTTTTTTCAGGTGTTTTCTCTAGTTTTACTCATTTGAAATAATTCATTTGTCTTCTGATTTTGCTTATGAACTTTCTCTGACTCTGTGAAATTAGGTAAAACAGTTGCCTCTCCCAGTCTTAATGGTGTGTCTTGTGTGGGTGCGTCCCTGTGCAGTCAACATGTACTTGGTGTCTTTGGTAGGAAAGTTGGATCTGAAGTGAGCATGGGTCATGTCTTCCCCCAGAGTGTACTGGCTCTTCATTGGTGTGAGTTAGGGCTGGAGATTGAGGGTCAAGAGCCAGAATCAGGTGTGAGCCAAGGTTTGTTCTATCCTCAGTGGCTGTTGTTATCTTATTGTGGTCAAAGGTGGGTCCCAAGGTGCTAGAGCAGAATCCCTGAGGCTTGATTCCAAACTGGTTCTGTTCCCTCTAGATGTGCACTCTCCCCACTACCAGCTATGATATCTTTATCCTATAGGGAAGCAGTGCTGGAACAAGATGGGCTGCAGTGGGCACTGGGTATGGGCTGGGATTCATGCTGTGCGGTCTTATCACATCAGTCGGAGTTCCAGATCTCTAACCATCTGTCACCTCCACGAACACCAATAATGGCCACTTTTGCCCCATTTGGATATTGTGCTAAGTCTAATCTGGCTCCAGCCTCCACAATTGGGCACTCTCCTTAATATCATCAGCTTTCACCCTAGTGTGGTAAAGTCATACCAGTTAAAGTAATGGATTCCCCCTGATTCACTGCTTCCTTAGGTGCTAGCAATGGCTGTCCTTGACACATTCAATCACCAACTTCCTCCTTCACAGCTATATACTCCCCTTGGCTGGAACACCCCCTCAGCCTGCTGTGGAGTTGTATTGCAGAGCAAGAGGGTAAGGAGTGGCACTCTTCTCAAGTTGGGGCATGCACCAATGCAGTCTGAGAAATGGGCCCGAGACCTTGGCACCTTCAACCTACTTCCTCTATGTTGTTTCAGTAGTAAGCAATCATGCGTATGCTCTTCACAACAGAGTCTAGGTTTCTTACACCTCTGCTTTCAGTCCCATTGGTTTTCAACCAGCTAAGTGGGCTCATTCCCCCAGTGTTGGACCGCAGAGCTTGGGTGCCCAATATATGATTCATGCCACGTGCCACCCAGGCAGGATCTCCAAGCTGTAATATTCCCTTCCACTTTTGTGTCACCTTGTAGGGGCACCAGACCCAACCTCATCCCTTTTGCCTCTTCCTACATGATTTTGTATTGTTCTATCTTATAGCTTTGTTGTATAAGAGTCTTTCTGCCAGTCTCAAGTTTGTTTTCAGGTGAGAATTGCTGCACGTGTAAATTACAAGACGCTTACTCCTTGGAAGGAAAGTTACGTCCAACCTAGATAGCATATTCAAAAGCAGAGACATTACTTTGCCACCAAAGTCCGTCTAGTCAAGGCTATGGTTTTTCCTGTGGTTATGTATGGATGTGAGAGTTGGACTGTGAAGAAGGCTGAGTGCCGAAGAATTGATGCTTTTGAACTGTGGTGTTGGAGAAGACTCTTGAGAGTCCCTTGGACTGCAAGGAGATCCAACCAGTCCATTCTGAAGGAGATTGGCCCTGGGATTTCTTTGGAAGGAATGATGCTAAAGCTGAAACTCCAGTACTTTGGCCACCTCATGTGAAGAGTTGACTCATTGGAAAAGACTCTGATGCTGGGAGGGATAGGGGGCAGGAGGAGAAGGGGACGACAGAGGATGAGATGGCTGGATGGCATTACTGACTCAATGGACGTGAGTCTGGGTGAACTCCGGGAGTTGGTGATAGACAGGGAAGCCTGGCGTGCTGCGATTCATGGGGTCGCAAAGAGTTGGACACGACTGAGCAGCTGAAATGAACTAAACTGAAATGTATTCTTCAAGTACTCATGGGGGGAGTTGAGTTCCATATTCTTCTTCTCCACCATCTTGCAAACCTCTCTCACCTCTGCCAACAGTTTTTTTCAGTGTTTTGTAAAAGCCCAAGATAAAAGCACACAGGTATTTATAAACAACAGAAATGTGTTTCTTGCAGTTCCAGAGATTGGAAGTCCTAGATCAGGGTACCAACATGGTCAGGTTCTAGTGAGAACCCTCTTCTTGCCTACAGACTGCTGACTTCTCCTTGTAACCTCATGACATGAAGAGCTGAGAGAGAGAAAGCAAGCTCTCTGCTGTCTCATGTAAAGATGCTAATCCCATTCATGAAGGCTCCACCTTCCTAACCTCATCTAATTTTAATCACCTCACAAAGGCCCAACCTCCTATCATCCCTGGACAGTGGATGGACATTGGATTTCAACATATGAATTTCAAGGGGACACAAATATTCAATCTGTAACTTATACCATTTTTTAGGAAAGCACAACTACTCAGTAGCTGGATGTCTAGATTTTTTTGTCTTGCTTTTGATACTGAGATAAAGTGTTTCCCTGTACCCAAATAACTTGTTCTGCTCTTCTTCACGACTGTAACACTGGCCACATGCAAAATTATGCAGTAATGAAGGCATTGGCAACCCACTCCAGTACTCTTGCCTGGAAAATCCCATGGTCGGAGGAGCCTGGTAGGCTGCAGTCCATGAGGTCGCTAAGAATCGGACACGACTGGCGACTTCACTTTCACTTTTCACTTTCATGCATTGGAGGAGGAAATGGCAACCCACTCCAGTGTTCTTGCCTGGAGAATCCCAGGGACGGTGGGGCCTGGTGGGCTGCCGTCTATGGGGTCGCACAGAGTCGGACATGACTGAAGTGACTTAGCAGTAGCAGCAGCAATGGAGGTTTTATTTAGTGTTCCTGTCTTTTCCCAGATACCCTATGCTTGATTGTGCTTAAGCATATTCTGTTTCAGAAGAAGGAGGAACCAAAGGACATCTGAAGCCACCATATTTAATGGCAAAGTGTCAGACCCCCAGTGACTGGGTGACAGAGCTTGCTGTTAGCGGTAGACTTGGAGCATAGCAGCCATCATCTCAACTGTATTTTCTGTTAGTGAAGTTACACTGACAGAAAATACAGCTGTCTGGATAGCTGTATTTGAAGCATGGGGGCTGGGGATGAGCTCCAGTAACTCTCATGTCTTTGACAATCATAGCAAATCAAGGCATCATAACCTGACAGTAAGAATTAGCCTGTGGGATGTTAGTTCTGCACCATGCTCTCTGCTTTATGTTTCCTTAAGAAGCTCAGAAACATTTTCCACATGGCATCCTTCTGTGTGGTTTTCTTTCCTGCTGTATCTATAACTGGTTGAAATAGCTCATGCCTTTCAATTTGCTGTTGCTCTTTGCTTTATAATAAAAATTGTTGCTTTCTGCTTGGTTAGGCTCTTGATCTTATGTTATTCCCAAAGGCTTTTGGCAACCCTTGGTTAAAGCCCATATTTTTTTAGATTCTTCCTATTTATTTCTGCTCCAAATTCACAGCTCTGTTGGTGCTAAAGCCATTTATATAGAGACAGGCTGCCCCTTTGCTTAGCTGTAGGAAACTATGTTGAATAGACAAGAGTTTCTTTGCTGGGATTCAATAACCCTTCTCTTCATATGTCACCCATCCATACTGCACCCTCAGATCCCAGAAATCACTTCTGCAGTTTGTTTACAGAAACCTGCCTTTTGGGGTTCAGGACTATATCTTTGCAGACAAGTACTTGATTCAGTATTTTCCAGATTCCAACAAGGAAAACAAGCATATCAATTCTTATTAGGATTTTGGTGGGTGATTATGAGTAAATATGCCATTAGTGCTGTAGCAGTTACCTCCTAAGTTTTCTCACTTTTGTCTTTCCTTGGGACTCATTCCATGTACCCACTGTGGCTGGCATAATAGATCATTTTAGTCAATGAGGATGCTTTCTGGCATTCTTCCAGTGATACAACTCATTCTCTATTAGTCTTTCTCCAAAACAACCTTGTAATACTGTGACTTGGGAACCTAGCCCTGGGAAGTGAAAATAGGACTTCAGTCTTCCATGTCATTGATCTTGTAGAACCTGCATTTTTGGACACTAAGAAATGGGCAAGAACTACACACACAGACAGGTTACCCTACAATTAGACTCACTTCACCATTTAATTCTTCACAGGTTAAATACTTTAATGTAAATGAGATGACACACAGGACTGGAACAAACAAGACATATTTAGCAGAGTTTTTCTTTTTTCAGAGTCCGCGGTGCAGACACGTGGCTGCAGTGACATTGCCCACACAAAGTAGGGTATTACCAAAGGTGAAAAACTCTATTCTTGCTACACCAATGTCTCCTATTTTTGAGACTTACATCTCCATCTAGAAGAAACCATGCTAAAAATATTCACTACAATTTAAAGGAATGTTTTAGAACATCAGGCTCTTGTAGTTCTCCAAACGAACTCGAAGACAGTGAGACCACATGATAGCTGAGGTGCAAAAGCAGATTCAGTGTTCAAGTGTTTCTGAATATACTTCTAATTTTTCAGAAGTCTATAAAATTTACTTCCCTCAACAGAGAAAAATTTCCCACATCCAAATGGTGACCATAATATTTTGTTCCTCATCAAAATATTCACCACTGTGACCTCTGCATTCTCAGAGAATTATTTTCAGTTTTTCACTTATCTTTAGAAAAGTGAAGGAAAGGGATATACCAACAGTGGCTCAGATGGTAAAGAATCTGCCTGCAATGCAGGAAACCTGGGTTCAATCCCTGGGTTGGGAAGATCCCCTGGAGAAGGGAATGGCTATTCATTCCAGTACTCTTGCCTGGAGAAGTCCATGGACTGAGGAGTCTGGCAGGCTACAGGCTATATATAATCCATGGGGTCGCAAAGAGTCAGACACAACTGAGCAACTAACAATTTACAAAACTGAAGGCAAGGGATATATCAGCAGTCACTCTGTAATCCTCTCAGTGATTTTGATGCTAAGGAACTTAAAGGAGAATAAAGCAGCAAAGTAGAATGGATGAATAATTCCATATCAGTAAAAATCCAATGTAGCATGGCTAATAAATTCTACAGAGAGTTATAAATTTGAACTCTGGACCCACCAGAAAAGTCTCAGTTCTGTTACCTTCTCCACAGATACTCTTGATTTCTTATTCTCTTCATTGTTTTCCTTCCTGTTCCCATACATTGAAGAGACTATTTTATCAACACTTACTAAGAAATCTCTACAAAAACTTAATAGCTCTTATCTATTTAAGAAAATTTCATTTGAATACAATTCTCTGCTTCCTTAAGAGATGCAGCAGATTCAGTGTGGGGTGGGGGGAGGGGGTGGTGTCTCCTCTAGAGCCATTCCCACATTATCTTTGACAAAATCAACCCTGTCAGTTCAGAGAAGTAATATTCAGAGCTCCAGGCTGTGCCTCATGATTCAATCTTCTTCTCATCCTTTTGAAGGGATGCCCATGGGATCCGGTTCTACCCAGTGATATGGCTGCTGAGCTAGACATAGGGTGGTGTTTAGAGAAAAATTTTGCCTGTGCTTCTTAACAAAATGGACACAATTCCTGACTTAAAACCCTTTCTCCCTTCCCCTTCTTTCTGATTGAATGCAGACATTAAACTAACACTACAACAGCCATCTTGTGATCATGATGTGAAACAATAAGAGATGGCCAGATTAATCACAGAGATGCCAGCCAGCTCTGATGTCATAAGCCCCCTAAACAATGCAATTAGCAGCATCCCTGGAGACATTTTACATGTAGAAATAGCTTTCATTATTTAGTGTTCATTGCCAAATGGTTTCTAGATGATACATGGTGCCTTCTATTTAAAAGATTAAACCGATAATTCAATAATATACCCCCATTAGTGAACACCCAGGCTGGATAGGGATAAACTTGATAAGAACCTGAGCAACTCAAGATCCTTTAAAGAAACAGAATTTAAATAAATGAAGGGGAAAATTGAATTACCTGTGTAGAGTTATCTACCTCATAAATAACATATCTTAGAATAGATTCTTTAGGGCAATTATTGCCTAAATTAGACACTTAAAAATATCCCATTATTTTAGAATTAGTCCATGAAGGTTCTGTAGTCTTCTAGTATTTGGAAGGAGAAGTAATTGGCAGTGTACCCAGCTTGTTGTTTCAAAGATGTATGACCCCCTGCCTTTGGAGAAGACAAGGGGTTACCACTGGGAAGTTAATTCTTTTGTTTCCCTGTGTCTCCCCCAGACCACAGGTGAGTAACTGAGCTATACTTTTGTCACATTTCTCACCATGACCTCCTGGTTTTTCACAGTTATTTGCAAAGAAATCATCAGTCAGAGATGAATGTGGCAATAAAGTGAAGATTCACTGTTGGCTTATCTGCCTTTTACTCTTTACTCAGGAATTGGATGGGGAAAGAGCATGAGTGCAAGGATAAGAAAGTGCTGAAAGTGAAGTCGCTCAGTCGTGTCTGACTCTTTGCGATCCCATGGACTATAGCCTACCAGGCTCCTCCGTCCATGGGATTCTCCAGGCAAGAGTTCTGGAGTGGGTTGCCGTTTCCTTCTCCAGGAGATCTTCTCAATGCAGGGATCAAACATGGGTCTCCCGCATTGCAGGCAGATGCTTTACCATCTGAGCCACCAGGGAAGACTCAAGAAGGAACCTGTGTAAAACAGGAAATAATAGAAGGAAATGATGGGAGAACAAAAGACATGAGGAATTGTAAGGTTTTCTTCATTTTTGTGAGGGAGAGTCTCCAAAGAGTTTTCTGAAGACAAGCTGAAGAGAGGACAAGGGATGTTAAGAAATATTCCATGCGACTTCCCTGGTGGACCAGTGGTTAAGAATCCACCTGTCAATGCAAGGGATATGGGTTCAATCTCTAGTCCGGGAAGATCCCACATGCCTCGGAGCAACCAAGTCTGTGCATTGTAACTACTGAGCCCGCCCACCACAGCTACTAAAGCTCGTGCACCCAAGAGCCCATGCTCCACAGCAAGGGAAGCCACTGCAATGAGAAAGCCATTGCTCAGCAATGAAGACCCAGTGCAGCTAAAAAAATTTTTTTCCATGAACTATTTGTTTGGAGAATCACGGTCTTGAAGATTTAAAGAAAATATTTGAGTTACTTCTAAATTTGGAAGCTGACTGTTTTTCCATACTACAACACCATCTGATACTGAATTATACAGGCTTATAATAATCCATCCATATTTTAAAATCCAACATCTAGATATATACATGGAATGGTAATTAATGACCGAAGCCAATAATTAAGTGCATATATATATATATATATACATATAAAAAATTGTGTGTGTATGTATATATATATATATATATATATATATATATATAAGAAATTCTCTAAATAACTCACAGAAAAATGCAGAAGCTAACCATTAGTGGAAACATCAAGAACTAGAGTCTTGAATGTCACAGATGAAGGGATGATATAGGTTAACATGTGCATTGTACCGATAAAGAAGCTGAGGGCAAAATAGGTTAATGGACTTGTTCAAGGTTATTCCCAAGTTTTGTCCCCAGTTCTGTCATAGTCATCTTGAACTGCGGCTGCAATGCTTCAGACAGGTCAGCAATTCAAGACTCAGGCTCAGATTTTATATACTTTTAGACCAATGGGAGCCATGAGAAACCATGAGTGACACACACTGCAAGAAGAACAGAAGAAGTAAATTGTAAGGAAAACACAGTTGAACATGGTAAATGACACCTGTCAACAGCAAAGGGAACATGCACTCATCTGCCATGACACCAGGAAATGAAACTAAAGTGAAAGACGACAGTGTTTCAGGTGCTGTCATCCTACCTGGTTCTCCAGGGCACATAGATACTGACTCTACAAGTCTGTGAATGCAGCAGAGGTGAAAAGCGGGCCTCCATTTCTAATCCTTATAGACACCCCCCCCACTTGCACCCTGTTTAAATCTCTATATGTACTAAAATGTTGGGATAGACTAATAGGAAAATAAAACATCCGCCTGCTGAAAAAGATACTGGTAAGTGATAAGGGACTCTTAACTCCCTGCAGTCTGGACGTATAGCACCACCTGTGTGTACTTTGACACTCAAATAAAGGGCGAATCTAGAAGGAGAACTGGAGACACACAAGCATTACAACCTGTTTCTAGGATGCTAGGCAAAATTATTAAAACAAAGTCCCCACATTCATAATGATCATATTATGAAACTATGAATATTAAAGAACAATAAGATCTCTCTTTAGCACTGATAACTTTCTGGGAGCAGAGACTACTTTTCCTTAGCTGAAACCACTTAGTATCAGAGAAGTTAAATAAATATGCAGAGCTGCACAGCTTCACCTGAAGAGGTTGTCAGAGCTAAGAAAATAGCTCAGCTAGCCAGTGTGTTCACCACACTGTCTCCCTTTTGTAGTGACTTCATGCATTGAGGCTGGTATTTAGCAACTGCATTACAGAATAAGCAGTCTTGATAAAGATTCCAACACATAGTTATTTCTTTTAAATATTGGAGCTTGAAAAGCAGTAAATTCTTGTTATCTTTAAAAATCATTTCTATGAAATATCTCATACCCTTAGGAAATGAGGCAAATGTGCTGTTGCTGTATGCTAAATTTTTAACTACCACAGACAAATAGGTCACCCATTTCTTGCTCTTTTCAACTAATCTCAGTGGGCCTCTGTTATGGAAGGAAATGAGATGGAGAATTTGTGACTGAGCAGTGCATACTTTGGCCCCCTGAAATGGATGGAGGTGACTTAATTTTCTCACAGCAGTATGGGGGTGTCAATTAGAAATGAAGGAAAGGTCAAAGTGAGAAAGCAGAAATGATTAAAATAAAGGGAACATTAACCTGAGTGCCAGAGACTCATTACTGAAGCTGAAAAAGGAAGTAGACTGAGTGGAGGAGGAACAAGACGGGAATCACATTAATATTAAACAGGAAGGAACTACAGGAGGGCAGAATGTGGAGGAGGAGACGAATCCCAAGAAGCGCAAAATAAATTGGGAAAGCTTAGATTCTTCTCTCATATCTGTAACTATTATAAAGACATTAGTGAAAGTAAAAGTCACTCAGTCATGTCTGACTCTTTTCTACCCCATGGACTGTAACCTGCCAGTCTCCTCCGTTCTTGGAATTCTCCAGGACATGACTGAGTACTGGAGTGGGTTGCCATTCACTTCTCCAGGGGATCTTCCCAACCCAGGGATGGAACCCAGGTCTCCTGCATTACAGGCAGATTCTTTACTGTCTGAGCCATCAAGGAAGCCCATAAAGGCATTAGTAATTTTAAAAGGGAGGCAAGGAAGGTAGGAGGGAGGAAAGAAAGAAGGAAGGAAGGAAAGAAGGAAACAAAAAGTAGCTACTGTTTTTTCTTTTAACAGTATATTTTCTAGACCTTCCTCTAAGCATTCTTCCCCCCAAAATCCTTTTTCTAATCTGCTTCTCTCCAAGCCCCAGGCCCCTTGCCCTGCCTCAACATCTAGATTTCAGGCATTAATGAAATGACCCTGTGACCAGAAATGTCCTTAGAAGTAAGAGTATTTGTCCAGGTGCTCTGGTTCTGGTCAGCTTTCCTGCTTTTTTCCACTGTCCTTATTTTCATTGGAGGGTCACATACCTAAAACTCAAGCTGCAGCCAAAGCCGTAAACATTCCTGACAGTTACCAGGTAAAGTTGGAGTGTAAAAGCCCTAAAGGGAAGTGCAGGGAGAGCAAGAATGCAAGGAGGTGGTGGGCTGGATGGAGGAGGATGTGCAGGAGTAGATCCCACACCTTCAGACCACAGGTATAATGTTCACATATGTGAGATAGACTTGAGTAAAAATCCATCTACTGTTAAAAGTAGTTTGAATTGCTCAAACTGATGAAAGTTCTATGGTGGTCAATCTGTCTTCTTTTCCAATTTTTTTTCTTCTCACTCTCTGCCCCTAAATTTATTTCATTCTGGATTATCTCCTATATAAAAAGGGGAAAAAAAAAAAAAAAGAACTAACAATGTTCCTTCCCTCCTTTTAATGCTCTGCTTCCCTGGAAAACTCTCAGAAAATGTATTCAGTTGCTCATGTTCTCAATCCATGTTCTAACCTCTTTTAACTTCTCGAGCCTTAATGATGAGGTTTCAACACCATCATTCCACTGCAACTGCTTTTGCTTCAGATTGTATCATCTCTTCTCAGACTTTACCCAACCAACCCCTTCAACAATATGACGATATCGACCATGTCCTTTTTCTTGACACTCATTCTTACTTGCTGTCCATACTGTCCTTTCTTTTGGCTCATGCTCTATCTCTTTGACTGATATTTCTCAATCACTTCCAGGACTCTTTCACACCACCTCTCAGTACTGAAGTTCTGTAGAGTCTGGCATTTGTTTTCTTCTCCCCTCACTTCATTCTCTCAGTCCCAAACAAATTCTTTGGGATAGTTTCATCCAAATAGTGATAGAAATATGATTCAGAAATTTTAAGTTCTACATTCAGTTAGGACAATGTTCAGAGGAAAAAGAAAACCATCTTTTGCTGTGATACTTTTTAATAAGTGGATAAACTTTTTCCTGGAAGCTAATTTGCAGGTTTCCTGTCCCATTTAATTGGCCAAAACTGGGTCACATGTCAACAAATATTTGTTGGGTCAGTGATAGAAAAGAAGCATGAAATTTCTGTGGTGACTAATACCAATCATCTTGAGAAGGGATGATCTTTGTCAGGGTCCTAGCAGGAAAGTTTAATAAAGGACATTTTACTTAAGTGTAACTAAGATGGGGGGTAACCACAAGAAAACATATAGTTCCCTAGGTTCCCCCTGAAGGAGGCAGTAAGGTTTGGCACGCTTCGATGTAAATGGGAAAAAGGGAGAAATTTGGGGAGGGTTGGGGTAAAATCTCTGAGTGGATATGTAGTGTTTGACATAATTGTTGTTGAGCAGTTTGTTGATCTTGTGATGATTTTTAATGTTGTCCTGTATCTAGCAAATGGATGCACTCTATTTTTAGTTTTAATAGTTTGTGGATTTGTGTGTGTGTGTGTGCACTATGCTTGTATGATTACATCATCTATAAATACATACTGTCCATGCTTTCAATCTATTACACCTTATTTCTTTTTCTAAAATTACTAAAATGACCAAAATCTCTGTGCCATATTGAAAAGTGACAGTAATATCAGGTACATGACTTATTCCAACTTTAATAGAATGTATTATGTCTAAATTTTCTCCATTATGTTTGCTATTTTCTGGTGGTTTCTACTAGATAACCTCATCATCTCTTTTCTGTTCCCAGTGGCTCTTCTTAGTTTAATCCCTCATTATCTCTCCCCAGGAATGGTGCAATAACTGCCTAGCTAATTTATCTGACTCTAGCCTCATCCCTCATAAATTTATATTTTGCATTGTGATCAAGTTAATATTTATGAAACGTAAATCTGATGATGACTCTATATGCTTATTCATTAACCCCGCAAAATGTATAGAACGCACAAGTCTAGGTTCTTGATGAAGACGGTCAACTCTCCATGTTAAACAGAACTTCATCTTACGTAACTTCCAGTTAGTTAGAAGAGTATACGGTCTCAGCAAAATGAGAATACTTTAATGTTTACCAGACAAGTCCTATGCCCCTTTCAAGACTAAATCCTTCCTACCCTTCACAAATAACAGTCTGAGATGGGCTTTCATTAAGATTTCTCTTCCCAACTTTTCCCAAGAATACTCCCTGCCCCCAGATCATGTTATGCTTGCATCACCTATGTATCACAAAATTTCTACTCCACTGCTGAGAAAATTCAATTCTCAAAGGATCTTATGTTCTGTTCTTATATAAAATAAACTGTGATTTTTTTCAGTCTTATTGAGATATAATTGACATATATCATTGCTACATTTAAGGTGTGCAACATAATGTTTTGGCTTACATATATTGTGAAATGATTACCACAGTAAATTTTATAATATCCATCATTTCATATTGATACAACAAAAAGAAAAAGCAAAAAGAACTAGAAGATTTTATTTCTCCTTGTGATGAAAACCCTTAGGATTTACTCTCCTAACATCTTTCTTACATACTATACAACAGTGTTAATTATAGTCATCATGTTGTACATTATGTACCTAGGACTTGTTTAGTTTATAACTGGAAGTTTGTACCTTTTGACCAGAAAGTCTGTGATTTTGATGTGCAAAGGAATTGAAAAGTGATTACAGCCCAGCCATGAGCTGGTGAGATTTCCCTCCTTTATTTCACAATAAGCAGCACAACTTTAGGTTAAATTCTAGGTCTTTGGTCTTATTTTGCAGAACAGCCTCTTTCTACATTAAGGTATTTCCACAATCGTCTTTTGAATGTCAAGTTTCTATAATATCAACATATTGACATTTCCACAACAAGCTGTGTTTGGTCAGGCCTCCTGTATTTTCATGTGTGTATTTCCCATGCCTGACCTATTCTTCCATCTGAAAGCCTGTTCTCTTTCAAATGTCAGTTCCTATGCCATGTCTTCCACGATCTTACAACCCCAGAGAGCAGAGGTTCCTTTATCTGCGTAATGTCTCTATGTTTTACACATTTTACTGTACTTCCTCTCTTCGACTATTACATACAACATGGCACACAGGTGATTTGCAATAGATTTTGATGAATAATTGAATGTGTGTGTTGGAGGCACAGACCCGGCACAGTTCTTGGCATGTCGTCGGCGTTCTGTACATAGTTACTCCTTCTTGATTCAGTAGGCAATAGTAGCAGGGCTCTCTCACCCAATGTCATCTGAAGGAGACCACCAAGAGGACCTTCAGAGGCAAAGCAGCCTCAACTACTCAGGGAGACACCAAACTAGGTCATGGAAACATTCAGTTCCTCATCACTCTTTGTGTTGTGGGCATCTTGGGCATGAGAATAAGGAAGCTCAGTTCAGTTCTGATGCTTTCACCACTGCTCAGGTGCTCTCATTTTGGAATCATCAAATTGGAGGAGATAAGAGCTCAGAGCAGATAATGCTACTCACCTGAGAATGGGGCTGGGGGTGGCCTGAACAACAATATTGTGTGGGAGGATGTGAGGGCCTGGAGAAGCTATCAAGAGATAAGGGATAAACTTTCTAACTGCACTAGCTTTGAAATAGGAGAAGCAATAGCCAGTCACTTTACTAGATAAAGTGTGCTAAAGTGCCTCATTTAATTATCACAACAGGCCTGCAAACTCAATATTATTCCCATTTTATAGATGAAGACCTTAGGGCTGAGTAAAATTAACTCATTTAATGAAGGTTATATAGAAAGTAACTTTCTAGGCCAAGTTGCAAAATTACCTCTGGTCTTATTCCAAAGAATTTATTGTTTTATTGTTCTTTTCTTAACCCTGTTTTACAACATACTTTTGTCTAAGAGCAGGAGTGGCTTCAGTTCACACCATCCTCACAACCACTCTACTCCCTAGTGCCCCTTAGCTGGCAGCATATTACAGTCTAATCGGTAAGCTGTTCCTATAAAAGAGGGAACTCAGCAAGCCTTTAATGTCAGATGTCATGCAGACCGACTCCCCACCTCTCACGTACCAAGAAGCAAGAACAAGAGCAATTAGACTGTGATGACTGATGTCACACTAAAGAAAAGAGGCAAGAGGTGGTACAATGCTTTTAAAAAGGGATAGCTTTAGTTTAAAAACAACATGAATCAGAATTCAAGCTAAACTGTAATTTCTATAATTTGGTGAATAAAAAGGAAATTAAACTTCTATTCATATCTAGTTCAAAAAGGTCTTGATTGTCACGTTATATTTTTATGTTGTATAGAAATACAAAATTGGGAATTCATTCCAGATTTGCAATAGCAATTTGAAGCTGTCATGTGAAAGAGATATTTGATGTGCTTTGCTTGATCCCACTGACAGAACCAAGACCAATGAATGGACACTTCAGGGAGCATGATAAAAGAAAACATTCTGCAATAGATACAGATGCTCAAAGATGGAATGAGTTGCTTCCAGTGAGACTGTCTCCTCAGAGACATTCAGGAATAAGTGGGACAGCACTTACTGGGGGTATTTCAAGATCAAAGACCCTAATGAGGCTGGATCAAATGAGGGTTTTTCCTGACTAGTACTTATTTGATTCCAGAATATTTGAAAGGATCTCCACTTCTCCTGGTGCTGTTTTTGTATCTTACCTTTATTTGGGAATAATGCAATAATATGTCAGTAATTTATCCTTGCATGTATCCAAGTGCTTTGTTCACGTCTACAGTCTCCCTCCATCATGTTCCTCATTAATATTACATGTTACTAGGTACTTACCAATATTAACTAGTTAATATTGGTACTTACCAATATTAATTAATTTGATTTATCATGTGTTATAGTGAGTCTTAACCATCTTAATGAACAAGTCTCCAGCTAATCTTTAAAAAATATTTACAATATACAAAGTCAAATGAAGAATCCAGGTATAAATTTTTAAAAGAACAACTTATGGTACTTCTAACATCGTTTTTGACAGAAATTTGAAATGTATTTCTACTCCCATATTATTGGATGTCACTCCAATTCTTATTGTATTTTTGAAAATCTCTGTTTATATTGTTTGCAGTTGATAAGACTTAGGTTCCCCTTTGCTGTTTATTTTCATAGATTCACATCATCTTAAATCTGAGTAAACATCAAACTTTCCTCATCCTACCTTTCACTTGTGCAGATGATAAAATTTAAACCTCAAGCATTTAAATGCCATGTATAAAGCCATACGCTGCATTTTAACTGCAAAATTTCATATAGAACCCTAGTTCTTAGTTCATTACCTCTTTCTCCCTCTCTATATTATTCATGTCATACATATTATATGTACTTATTTATTCTTAAAAATTATAATTGATATATCAATTGATATAAGTGATCATATGTAATAATCCACAGTTGAGAATTTGGGTCTTTTTTTTTACTTTTTGTGGCTGTACAGCAGCATGCAGGATCTTAGTTCCCTAAACAGGGGTCAAACCTGTGTCCCCTGCAGTGGAAGCACCAGGGAAGAACCCTATTTGTTTTTATTTTATGTTTACTAGATAATTTTAGGAGAAGGCAATGGCACCCCACTCCAGTACTTTTGCCTAGAAAATCCCATGGATGGAGGAGCCTGGTAGGCTGCAGTCCATGGGGTCGCTAGAGTCAGACACGACTGAGCGACTTCACTTTCAGTTTTCACTTTCATGCATTGGAGAAGGAAATGGCAACCCACTCCAGTGTTTGTGCCTGGAGAATCCCAGGGACAGGGAAGCCTGGTGGGCTACCATCTATGGGGTTGCACAGAGTCGGACACGACTGAAGTGACTTAGCAGCAGCAGCAACAGCAGCAGCAGATAATTTTAGAAATACTCAATTCTACTAATATTTATTTATGTTTTACTTTGATTCTTTGGGCTTAATTACTGACAAAGCAAATAGTTCTTTCATTTAGCTGAGCTTATAATGTAGAGGTAAAGACAGACAAGTAAGGGTCCAATTTCAACACTAGTGATAAACACTATGATAGAGGAAATGGAAGTACATTAAAGAGTTACCTAAAATGGGCTTGGGAAGATTCGGGATGGTGCAAGGAAGGCTTGTGGAGAAGTGATGGCTAACTGGAAAGCTGAAGGGCAAGCGGCAGTGATCCAAAGAAAGAGAACTAGAGGGAAGGAGAAAAGCACTCCGGAAAGAAAGCACAAGTCTAGTAACAGCAGTGAGATAGGGAAAGGAGCATTCAAGGAACCAAAAGAAGTTAAGCGTAAGTCTGTTAGAGGATTAAAGAAGCAAAGAAGTGGGCATAAAAGTGTATAGATAGAAGTAAGGCCAGACAGAGAGTGACAGAATACCAAACAAACAGAAAATAATGGCACCACAAGATTTGCACTACAGTTTAAAATCCCTATTGAATTGCACATGCATTTCTTATATGGCTATGCTCCTCCAACTGTCCCCAACCCAGCCAGCATTTTTTTTTCTGTTTTTCTGGCTTCATGGATGCTGTTGCTTTCTACCCAGTTGCTCAAGCAAGAATTTTCTGATTAACTCCTACATCTGATTAGTTTGCCAAGATTTTTTTTTTTTTTTTTTGCTATCTTCAACTTTTTTTACATCTCCATCATCACTACTTTCTTGGTTTATCCTGGTTTGTTGCAGCAGCCAAGAGGTCTTTTTACCTTTCATTGATCCTTTACCTTGCCAATTCATTCTCAACTGCCTCAGTTGGAGCAGAATGGTGCAATGAGGGGAACACTGGGATTCAAGAAGGGAGAGTGAAAGATTTGCCACCAAAATTCTGAAATATGGTTTAGAGTCCAACTTAACAAATATGATTGATGTACCCCCCTCCCCTCCCCGAGTACCGTATAGAAAACACAAAGACACTATTTCCCTCCTTTCAAGTAGCTCCCCCTGCCCTTTCCCCCACATATTTTTGTTTCTAGAAATGGTTGTTGCTAGGACACAGATTTGAGAAAGAGCCCAAGAACAGTGACTTTTGGCACTGAGATTTACAGCAGGAGCAACCTAGATCTCTCTGTCATTTCTTCCATGAGCTGCTGCCAAACCATCCTAATTGGCTGTAAGCATTGTTAGGAAACTGTCAGCAGCCTGGATTACAGCTTTCCACAAGTGAGGCTATACTGAAAACCAAGGGTGTCCACTGCCCTCCTTGTATCCTAGGCCCTCTGGTACCAAAAATGGCAGCTAGGGGTTTAAAGAAGATTCCAGGAAGATGATTCACAATTTAATTCCCTTTGAATTACCAGGGATACTATTTAGATACATTTTGAATTTTTCATCCTTAAAACAATCGTCCAAAAAAAAGCATTAATAATAGGTTGATACTACCACAAGTCAAATGACTGCCTTTTTAGCTCTATTTATCTCTTAATATACACAAGTTATTTTCTGTATATCATTTTCATCCATTCAAATATCAACAACTGAGCTCTTTCTCCTTTTCTCCCATCCAAGTACTAACCAGAACCAACCCTACTTAGCTTCTGAGATCAGACAAGATTGGGCACATTCAGGGTGGCATGGCTGTAGACTCTTTTTCCTTTTCTGACTCAAAAGGAGGACAGAAGATTGTGAAATGACTCTTTGAAACAACTTCGTACAGAACCGCTTTGTAACCATGTAAGGTACAGTTAACAAGCAGAATACCATATAAGAAGTTGGCCTCTATTTAAAGCTGATTGGGAACTGTGTATTTAAAGCCTCGTAGCCCATTAACAATTTCAGTGGGAAGACGTTTTACTATAACTGAGTCATAGAACTGAGTCTAAGCAGATTTTAGTGTTTCTTGAGCTTTTTAGTGCCTGTGCCAAAGTATGTCTATTTTCCATTCTGTGTCTTCATGTTTAATGGATTTTGTACTACTGCAGTTTTTGTAATCATATTTGCCACTTTATAAGAAACAGTACTAGGAAGAAAATTATATATCCCACAGAATACAGATTCTGAGCATGTAAAAACACATTCTCAATACTTTTTTTTTTTAATTTGCAAAATCTATCCTGTTAAACTGTTTGATTTCATGAGTTTTATCAAAAGTTTATCTATGGTATTGTGACTAGGCTGCAAAATATCTCCTTCATCCCAACAAGTTCTCACATGTGCCCTTGAAATCAATTGTCTCCTCCCACCCACTGAATTTCGACAATCATTGATCTGCTTTCCATCACTATATATATCTATTTTTTCCCTATAATTTCATATGAATGGAAGAATAGAATGTGTGGGCTTCTCTGGTGGCTCAGTGGTGAAGAATCCACCAATAATGCATGATGCACATTTGATCCCTAGGCCTGGAAGATCTCCTGGAGAAGGAAATGGCAACCCACTCTAGTATTCTTGCTTGGGAAATCCCACAGACAGAGGAGCCTGGCAGGCTAGTCCATGGGGTTGCAAAGGAATTGGACATGACTTAGTGACTAAACCGGAGAAGGCAATGGCACCCCACTCCAGTACTCTTGCCTGGAGAATCCCATGGATGGAGGAGCCTGGTAGGCTGCAGTCCATGGGGTCGAGAAGAGTTGGATATGACTGAGTGACTTCACTTTCACTTTTCACTTTCATGCATTGGAGAAGGAAATAGCAACCCACTCCAGTGTTATTGCCTAGAGAATCCCAGGGACGGGGGTACCCTGGTGGCTGCCGTCTATGGGTTGCACAGAGTCGGACACGACTGAAGCGACTTAGCAGCTGCAGCAGCAGCAGCAGTGACTAAACAACAATATAATGTGTATTAGTTTTGTTTCCATGTTCCCTTAATTAACAAGATGCTATTGAGATTTAGGAATAATGTAAATATCAGTAGTTTCTGCCTTTTTATTGTTGAATTGTCTTTCATTTTATATATTTTCCAAGACTGTCCATTCTTGTGTTGATAAATA
Source organism: Bos mutus (assembly GCF_027580195.1). Taxonomy (NCBI): domain Eukaryota; kingdom Metazoa; phylum Chordata; class Mammalia; order Artiodactyla; family Bovidae; genus Bos; species Bos mutus. The sequence continues at coordinate 44,773,470 of NC_091626.1, read as the reverse complement.
TTTGGATTGTTTGCAGTTTTTTATTATTATGAATAAAAACTATAAACGTTCCCTTATACGTCTTTGTGAGGGCATATATTTGTTAATATTAATATATCAATAAAGGACAGAAATGCTATGGACTAACAGAAGGAGTAAATATTAAGAAGAGGTGGTAAGAATACACAGAAGAACTGTACAAAAAAGATCTTCACGACCCAGATATTCATGATGGTGTGATCACTCACACTCACCTAGAGCCAGACATACTGGAATGTGAAGTCAAGTGGGCCTTAGGAAGCATCACTACAAACAAAGCTAGTGGAGGTGACAGAATTCCAGTTAAGCTATTTCAAATCCTAAAAGATGATGCTGTGAAAGTGCTGCACTCAATATGTCAGCAAATTTGGAAAACTCAGCAGTGGCCACAGGACTGGAAAAGGTCAGTTTTCATTCCAGTCCCATAGAGACAGCAATGCCAATGAATGCTCAAGCTACCACACAATTGCACTCATCTCACATGCTAGTAAAGTAATGCTCAAAATTCTCCACGCCAGGCTTCAGCAATATGTGAACCATGAACTTCCAGATGTTCAAGCTGGTTTTAGAAAAGGCAGAGGAACAAGAGATCAAATTGCCAACATCCACTGGATCATGGAAAAAGCAAGAGAGTTCCAGGAAAACATCTATTTCTGCTTTATTGACTATGCCAAAACCTTTGACTGTGTGGATCACAACAAACTGTGGAAAATGCTGAAGGAGATGGAAATACCAGACCACCTGACCTGCCTTTTGAGAAACCTGTATGCAGGTCAGGAAGCAACAGTTAGAACTGGACATGGAACAACAGACTGGTTCCAAATAGGAAAAGGAGTATGTCAAGGCAGTATATTGTCACTCTGCTTATTTAACTTCTATGCAGAATACATCATGAGAAACACTGGGCTAGAAGAAGCACAAGCTGGAATCAAGATTGCCGGGAGAAATATCAATAACCTCGGATATGCAGATGATACCACCCTAATGGCAGAAAGTGAAGAGGAACTAAAAAGCCTCTTGATGAAAATGAAAGTGGAGAGTGAAAAAGTTGGCTTAAAGCTCAACATTTAGAAAACTAAGATCATGGCATCTGGTCCCATGACTTCATGGCAGATAGATGGGGAAACAGTGGAAACAGTGGCTGACTTTATTTTGGGGGGCTCCAAAATCACTGCAGATGGTGACTGCAGCCATGAAATTAAAAGACGCTTACTCCTTGGAAGGAAAGTTATGACCAGTCTAGACAGCATATTCAAAAGCAGAGACATTACTTTGGCAACAAAGGTCTGTCTAGTCAAGGCTATGGTTTTTCCAGTGGTCATATATGGATGTGAGAGTTGAACTATAAAGAAAGCTGAGCGCCAAAGAATTGATGCTTTTGAACTGTGGTGTTGAAGAAGACTCTTGAGAGTCCTTTGGCCTGCAAGGAGATCCAACCAGTCCATTCTAAAGGAGATCAGTCCTGGGTGTTCATTGGAAGGACTGATGTTGAAGCTGAAACTCTAGTACTTTGGCCACCTGATGCGAAGAACTGACTCATTTGAAAAGACCCTGATGCTGGGAAAGATTGAGGGCAGGTGGTGAAGGGGACAATAGAGGATGAGATGGTTGGATGGCATCACTGACTCAATAGACATGGGTTTGGGTAGACTCCGGCAGCTGGTGATATACAGGGAGGCCTGGCGTGCTGAGGTTCATGAGGTCGCAGACAGTGGGACACGACTGAGTGACTGAACTGAACTGAAGAAGTGATGTCACTAAGTAGTTTGAAAAAATACATTTAACTTTGCATTCCCAAAGTTCTAATCCTTTGCAGTACTTGATACTGTTAATCATTTTCATTTTAGTTTTTTTAATGGGTGTGTAGTGACACCTCATTGTGATTTCAATTTGACAAGTGACTAATGTTGTCGAGCATCCTTTTATTTGTCACTGTTTAATTGCATTTTTTCTTATTATGATTTATTCCAATTGATTTTTAAAGTTAAAACATATACATAGGCAGTAACATTTTTTAGATAAAATATAATGATTTTAGTCTTACAAGATTTTTCAATCATTATTATGTTCCTTATATGTAATGTATATCATATTATTTTTTATTATAGGAAATTTAAGACTTATAAGAAGTACTAAAATAGTATAGTGAAATCTTTTGGACATATTAGCTACAATTATCAATACCTGCCATTCTTATTTTATTCTTAATTACACAAATTAATTTTTGTGTATAGTGTGAGAAAGGGGGTGGTGAATTTTTGTTTATTTGTTTCTTATGAGTATTCAGTTGTCCCAGCACCATTTATTGAGAAGACTGTCCTTTCCTTATTGAATTGAGTTGGCATCTTTATTAATAGTCAATATTCTATATAATATGGGTTCATTTGGATGCTGTTTTATTTCATTGATCTATTTGTCTATCTTTATGACAATGCCATGCTGTCTTGATCAATATAACTTACAGTAAGTCTTGAAGTTATGAGTACAAGCCTTGTAGCTTTTTTTCTTTTTTTTCCCCCAAGATTGTTTTGAAAATTCTAGATTCTTTGTATATTCCTATACATTTTTGTACAAGTTTATCAATTTATATAAAAATGTCTGCTGGGGTTCTGGTTGATATTATATGCAATCTATAGATTAATATTGGAGAAATGGACATCTTTAAAATATTGAGCCTTTCAAGATATAAATATGTCTCTCCTTTTCTTTCAGCAGTGTTCTGTGGCTTTAAAAATAGAGGTTTTGTGTGACTTTTAAAAATATATTGTTATGCACTTTATAATTTTATACAATTGTAAAAGGAATTTATTATTTTTCTTTTCCATTTGTTTGCTTCTAGTGTATAGAAATATAGCTGTTTTTTGTATATTATTCTGGTGACCTCATGTCTTGTGAACCTCACTTATTAGCTTGAAAAGTTTTTTATGTTCTTTTCTTTTTGTTTTTTAACAGAAAGTTATCAATCTGTCTCTGATTGGGAGGGTTTAACTTCTTCCATTCGAATCCATATGCATTTCCCCCCTTTGTCTTCATTTATTGCAATGGCCAGGTCCTCCAAGAAAAGGTTGAATACAAATGGTAAGAGCAGACAGTCATGCATAAATCCTAATCTTAAGGAGAAGATTAGGTACAGGGTAAGTTACAGATTTTTCATAGATGGCATTTCTCAGAATGAAGAAATTCTCTTTTATTCCAAGCATCCTAGGAGATTTTCTTTTTTGATATCATGAGTTGGTTTTATATTTGTTCATGTTTTGTCATTATATATTAAATTGATTATATTCAACACATCATAGGATTTCAGGGTTTCCCTTGTGACTCAGTTGGAAAAAATCCACCTGCAATGTGGGATACCTGGGTTTGATCCCTGGGTTAGGAAGATCCCCTGGAGAAGGGCATGGCAACCCACTCCAGTATTCTTACCTGAAGAATCCCCAGGGACAGAGGAGCCTGGTGGACTATAGACCATGGGGTTGCAAAGGGTCGGACACAACTGAACGACTAAGCACAGCACGGCACATTTTGGCACTATACTGAATTTCATTGATTGATTTTAAGTGTTAAAACAATCTTGGATTACTTGGATAAATACTACTTGACCATGATGCATTATCATTTTTTAGGAAATATTGCATTTTCTTTGCTAATACTTTGTTAAAGATTTTTACACTATAAGGGTTAATGCTCTGTAATTGCTTTGTAATGTCTTTGTGAGGTTTTTCTATCAGGATTTTAATGGCTTCATGAAATTAGTTTGGATATATTTTCTCCTCCTCTATGATGTAAGATAATTTAAGATTGGTATTATTTTTCACAAAAAGTTTAACAGAATTCATTTGGGAAATATTGATACAGAGAATGGTTCTATCAAAATAAAATTTTAAGGATGAATTTTCTAAATTGGTTCTAGAGTTTCTGGAATTGGCTCTCTAGTCTAATTAGATTTAAAGATCTTTTTTTTTTTAATTTTATTTTATTTTTAAACTTTACATAATTGTATTAGTTTTGCCAAATATCAAAATGAATCCATCACAGGTATACATGTGCTCCCCATCCTGAACCCTCCTCCCTCCTCCCTCCCCATACCATCCCTCTGGGTCGTCCCAGTGCACTAGCCCCAAGCATCCAGTATCGTGCATTGAACCTGGACTGGCATCTCGTTTCTTACATGATATTTTACATGTTTCAATGCCATTCTCCCAAAGATCTTAATGACTCTATTTAAAGTATTAAAGAGAGCATTGATAGTTCATAGTGTGATCTGGTTGTATAGTTATCAATATTGAATAATCCTAAAAAGAAAGGATCAGGGGTTCAAATTCCCAGCTCAAAAGTTGCACAGATGACCTGAAAACTTCCTTATGTTCCCTAAAGGAAAAGGAGGCCCTTATCTCCTAAAGCTGAGGACTAAAAGTTCTGAATCTCATACTGAAACTCGTTCTATTACAGTACAAGGGTATCTGCAATTAAAGTGAGAACTCCGACTGGGATGGAATGGGATCCTGAAAGTTGGAGTAGGACATATTGGGAGAGCCTGATGAAGTGGAAGCATTGAGTCCTAAATTCTGTTGAGTCTTTTCTGCCAGTGGAAACAGCCTCTCTACTCTCTTGTGCTGCTGCTGCTGCTGCTAAGTCGCTTCAGTCGTGTCCGACTCTGTGCGACCCCATAGACGGCAGCCCACCAGGCTCTGCTGTCCCTGGGATTTTCCAGGCAAGAGTACTGGAGTGGGTTGCCATTGCCCTCTCCGGCATTCAGCAGATACCCACACAAAGCACCACATTCGATCAGGAAGAACACAGGAGGTCAAACTGCCCCATGGCCTTTCTGCACATCTGCATCTGTCCCCCTGCCTGCTGGAACCTGCTCTTATGGAGAAGGGACCCTGACTCTCCCAGGCAGCCTAACCTGCTCCCCCAGATGGTCATCGTGTAACATCTGCCTGGTCAGCCTTCTGTGGATATTTCCAGACACCATGGGACTCTCGGGCTTAGTGGCTCCTTGGCATGTGGGATCTTCCCAGACTAGGGATGAAACCCATTTGCCCTGCATTGGCACATTGGTCCATATAGTCAAGGCTATGGTTTATCCAGTAGTCACATATAGATGTGAGAATTGGACTATAAAGAACGCTGAGTAAGTGAGTGAAGTCGCTCGGTCATGTCCGACTCTTTGCGACCCCATGGACTGTAGCCTACCAGGCTCCTTTGTCCATGGGATTTTCCAGTCAATAGTCCTGGAGTGGATTGCTGTTTCCTTTTCTACTCTCTTCCAAGCCTTAAAGGATTAACTTCACATTGCCCTAGGAGACAGTAAATGACCTCCCCCAAAGCAGTTGCCACATAAAACAGTGCTGATTCTCTCTTGCTACCTTCCTTTGCTTCTAGACCTAACTAAACTTAAGTCCCAGTGAGGAAGTACAACACGTGCCAAAAGAACTACTTGAGTTTTCTAATGTAAACAGACACTGGCTCTGATGTTAATTCCGGGAGACCCAAAACTTCACTGTGATCCGCTAGTCAGGATAAGGCTTATGGAGGTCAGGTCCATATCACAGTAGATCCAGTGTGACCCTAAACCCATCCTGCAACTATTTACCAGTTCCAAAATGCATAATTTGCAGACTTATTCATCAGATAGCAAAATCCCCATACTGGTTCTCAAACCTGTGGAGTAAACACTATTCTGGTGGGAAAAGCCAAATGCAAAATGGTAAAACTGCCTCTACTGAGTAAAATACTAAACCCAAAACAATACTTTACCCACATAGGAGGATTGTAGAGATTAGTGCCACCATTAATACAGGGATGGCAGTCCATATCCACATCCTCATTCAAGCCCTCCCACATTTGGCCTGTGCAGAATCCAGACACATCTTGGAGAATAACTGTAGATTATCATAAACTTAATCAGATCATGACTCCAACTGCAGCTGTTGCACCAGATGTGGTTTTATTTCTTGAACAAATTAACACATCCTCTAGTACCTGATGTGTGTCTAACGATCTGGCAAACACTTTCCCCCCATACCTGTTAATAAGAACGACCAGAAGCAGTTTGCTTTTAGCTGGCAAGGCTAGCAATGTACATTCACTGCCTTACCTAAGAACTCATCAGCTCTGTGTCATAATTTAGTTCACAAGGATCTTGATTGCCTTTCCTTTCCACAATGCAATGGATTATAAAGTGCTAATTTGGCTTAGTGAGCAAGAAGCAGCAGTGATTCTAGACTTATTTGTAAGGTAAATGCATGTCAGATGGTAGAACGTAAAATCAACAAAGTTTCAGGGGCCTTCCTCCTCAGTAAAATTTCTTGGTGGGGGACACACTGAGATACACTTTCTAAGGTGGAGGATAAGCTGTTGCTCTGGTCCCTTCTACATGTAAAAAAAAAAAAAAAAAATACAGTGCCTAGTGGGCCCCTTAGGATTTTGGAAGCAACATATTTCTCATTTTAATGTTACTCCAACCCATTTACTGAGTCACCTGGAAAGCTTCTGGTTTCTGGTGGCACCCAGATCAAGAGAGGTACTTCCCAGTGGCTCAGCAGTAAAACTTCTGCCTGCAGTGTAGCAGACCCAGGTTCTATCCTTGGGTTGGAAAGATGCCCTGGAGAAGGCAATGACAACCCATTCCAGTATTCTTTCCTGGAGAATCCCATGGACAGAGGGGCCTGACAGAGTCACAAACTGTTGGACATGACTGAAGTGACTGAGCACGCATGCAGAGATCAAGAGAAGGTTCTGAGAAAAGTTCAGCCTGCTACACAAGCTCTCTGCCACTTGGGCATATGATCCAGTACATCCAATGCACTGGGCACTCACCAGTGCTCACAGGCAGGTCAGCCTCCAGTTCAGTTCAGTTGCTCAGTCATGTCTGACTCTTTGTGACCCCATGAACCTCAGCACGCCAGGCCTCCCTATCCGTCACCAATTGCCAGAGTTTAACCAAACCCATGTCCATTGAGTCGGTGATGCCATCCAACCATCTCATCTTCTGTTGTCCCCTTCTCTTCCTGCCTTCAATCTTTCCCAGCATCAGGGCTTTCTCAAATGAGTCAGCTCTTTGCATCAGGTGGCCAAAGTATTGGAGCTTCAGCTTCAATATCAATCCTTTCAATGAACAGCCAGGACTGATCTCCTTTAGGATGGACTGGTTGGATCTCCTTGCAGGCCAAGGGACTCTCAGGAGTCTTCTCCAACACCACAGTTCAAAGGTATTAATTCTTCGGCACTCAGCTTTATTTATAGTCCAACTCTCACATCCATACATGACTATTGGAAAAACCATAGCCTTGACTAGATGGACCTTTGTTGACAAAGTAATGTCTCTGCTTTTTAATATGCTGTCTAGGTTGGTCATAGCTTTTCTTCCAAGGTGTTAGCGTCATTTCATTTCATGGCTGCAATCACCATCTGCAGTGATTTTGGAGCCCCAAAAATAAGGTCTAACACTGTTTCCACTGTTTCCCCATCTATTTGCCATGAAGTGATGGGACCAGATGCCATGATCTTAGTTTTCTGAATGAGCTTTACGCCAACTTTTTCACTCTCCTCTTTCACTTTCATCAAGAGGCTCTTTAGTTCTTCACTTTCTGCCATAGGGGTGGTGTCATCTGCATATCTGAGGTTATTGATATTTCTCCCAGCAATCTTGATTGCAGCTTGCACTTCATCTAGCCCAGCGTTTCTCATGATGTACTCTGCATAGAAGTTAAATAAGCAGGGTGACAATATACAGCCTTGACGTTCTCCTTTCCCAATTTGGAACCAGTCTGTTGTTCCATGTTGTTCTGTTGCTTCCTGACCTGCATTCAGTTTTCTCAAGAGGCAGGTCAGGTGGTCTGGTATTCCCATCTCCTTCAGAATTTTCCACAGTTTATTGTGATTCACACAGTCAAAGGCATTGGCATAGTCAATAAAGCAGAAATAGATGTTTTTCTGGAACTCCCTTGCTTTTTCCATGATCCAGCGGATGTTGGCAATTTGACCTCTGGTTCCTCTGCCTTTTCTAAAACCAACTTGAACATCTGGAAGTTCACAGTTCACATATTGCTGAAGCCTGGCATGGAGAATTGTGGGCATTACTTTACTAGCTTGTGAGATGAGTGCAATTGTGCAGCAGCTTGAGCATTCGTTGGCATTGCCTTTCTTAGGGATTGGAATGAAAAATGACCTTTTCCAGTCCTGTGGCCACTGCTGAATTTTCTAAATTTGCTGACATATTAAAGTGCAGCACTTTCACAGCATCATCTTTTAGAATTTGAAATAGCTCAACTGGAACTCCAGGTCAGCCTTGGTAAATGAAATTTTATGTTGCTGAACCCATGCATAATCTCCATCACTGAGTATTTTTTGTTCTCTTTTTTTTTGTTAAGAATGTGTTTGTGTGTGTGTGTGTGTGTGTATGGCACCTTTGTTTCTTCACTCTGTTATCTCTTATTATGTAATATAAGAGGCACTGACTTCCTATCAGAGTATATAAGTATCTTTACATCTTTGTGTTTGTTACAGGATATCATGGAAATGGTAAACTTTATTCAAAGTTTTTATCATCTCTTCTGGAGAAATGGCTAATACATTTTAAGTTCTATGCAGGGTATTTGTATCATGATAAACATGATACATGATACATGGTAAACATGATAAATTATGACCTTGTTATTATCTTTATTAGGCGATTAAGTACGGTTTACGGAGATGCATAAGCATGCCAAACTGACTTGGGGTAGACTTGTGATGGTCAGTTTTATGTTTCTATATGACTGGGCCATGGAGTGCCTAGATATTTGGCCAAATATTAATCTGGATGTTTCTGTGAGAGTGTTTTTGGATGAGATCAACATTAAAATTTATAGAATGAATAAAGCAGATTGCACTCCAATCAGTTGAAGACTTGAACAAAAAGGTTATCCATCCCCTAACTAAGAATTCTTCCTGGCTGACTGCCATCATACTGGAATAGCTTTTTTCCTGCCTTTGGAGTTTAACTGAAATCCCAGCTCTTCCTGTGTCTTAACGATGCTTCCCTTCAGAAAGGAACCATAATATCGGCTCTCCTGGTTCTCAGGCCTTTGACTTGGACAGAAACTAAAAGCTTAGCTATACTGTTTTCAGCGTGACAGATCACCCTGCAGATCTTGGAATTTGCCAGCTTCCATGATTGTTGTTGTTTAGTCATTGAGTCGTGTCCAACTCTTCGTCACCCCATGGACTGTAGAAGCCCATGAGGCTCCTCTGTCCATGGGATTTCCCAGGCAAAGATACTGTAGTGGGTTGCCATTTCCTTCTCCAGGGGATCTTCCTGACCAGGGGTCAAACCCCTGTCTCCTGCACCAACAGGCAGATTCTTTTCCGCTGAGCCACCAGGAAAGCCAGCTTCCATGATAGCATCAGCCACTTTCTTACTATAAATATATATACATCCTATTGGTTGCATTTCTTTGGAGAACCTTGAAAGAATTTTTGTACTTTGTTTATGAGGGCTGTTCTATATTTGTCTTGTAATATATTTGTAAGTATTACCTGTGCAGATTGTGTTGGCCTCATCAAATGAATTAGAAAATATTTTCTCTTCATTATCTGAAATAATGTTTCAAGTTGCTATTATTTTTCACTAAATGTTTCATAGAATTCACCAGTAAATTCTAGAGTTTTCTTTGGAGAATTTTTTTTTAATAGCAAATTTATTTTCTTTGACAGGTCTAAGTATACTCAGAATTTATTTACTCTCACTCCATTTTTCTAGAGAATTGTACTTTGAAAGAATTTTCCCAACATATAAGTTGTCAAATTTATTGGCATAAAATTGTTCATAATATATCATCATGGCAACCCACTCCAGTACTCTTGCCTGGAGAATCCCATGGAGGGAGGAGCCTGGTAGGCTACAGTCCATGGGGTCGCAAAAAGTCGGACATGACTGAGCGACTTCACTTTCACTTTCACCATTTTAATATATTAATATATACACTGATAATTCCTTTTTTATTCTTGTTCAGATAATTTAGGTTTTTTCTATGTTTATATGATCAGTTTTTCCAGGTACTTTTTAATTTAAATATATTCCAAGAATCAGTTCTTATTTTCTTAATCTTCTCTATTTCTGTATTTTCTATCTTTAATCATACCTGTTCTCTTCTCAATTTTTTTCTGCTACTTATTTTAAATTCAGTTTGGTTGCTTTCTTAAAGTGAAAACTGATGGCTTATCTTAAATCTTTAAATTTTCCAATGTAAGTATTTAAAACAAAAGATAACCAAAAATCATTCTAAGTATTTTTTCTTAGTTACATCAAATCTATTTTGATATATTGTATTTATTGTAATTTAGCTCAGAATATTTTATATTTTCCCCTACAATTCCTTCTTTACTTCATGGGTTAAAGTGTGCCCTTTAACTTTCAATTATTTAATGATTCATAATTCAGCTCCATTATATGAAAATAATAATTGTTATATGATTTCATTCTTTGAGATTTGATGATATATGTTTTATAATTAATGTATGCCTATATATCTTGATGAACAATTCATGTGCATTTGGAAACAGTGCATCTTGTAGAGTTGTAAGATATAATTTTTTATCATTGTCACTTAGGTCAAGATGGTTGATAATGCCTCTTAGATTTTCTGTATCTTTTCTGTCCTAAATAAATTTTTACTTAACTGCTATATTATTGAGAGAAAACTACTAACATATTCAGTAACAATTTTACTTTCTTTCTTTCTTTCTTTTGCTGTTTCTCGGTTCTCTCAGATTCATTCTTCTACTTTGACCTGTTGTCAGCAGATGAGTATCTTTCTCATATATTTACCCTTTTATTTTTATGAGATGCTCAGATTTATCTTAATTAACGTGCTTAGTCTAAATAGAGACATTTTTTTCAGGGGCTAACTTAATCCATCCTTTTACATTCAATGTATTTGTCTGTTTGTATTTAAAGAATGTCTTCTATAAATAACATGTGGCTGGCTATTGCTGTTATATCCAGACTGACAATTTCTTCCTTTTAATTGTAGTGGTTATTATAGTTATATTCAATGTAATTAATGACATGACTGGATTTAAGTCAATGATTATGAAGGGTTTTTCTTTAATCAATTTTTGTTTATCTACCCATTCCTGATATTTTTTGGAGGAGGGTATTCAAAAATCTGATATTCCGTTAGTATTTCTGCTATATCCCTTTGCATTATTTTTAGAGGTTGTTCTGAATATTATAAATTATTTGCTTATCTCAAATTACTTAGAGCTACCCCTGTACTAACTCAAATAAAATATTGGAAACTTGCAACAATCTTGTTGCATTTATTGCCCCATCTCAGTAACGTTGTGCTACTATTGCTATTATGTGAAGCTAGACATTGTATATATATGTACAAACAGTTATAAACCTACTTGATACAGTGCTATAATTTTCACATTAAGCCATTCTAATTCTCTCAAAGAAGGATAGATAGACATTAATAGATAGGACTATATAAATCACTACAGGTGGTAACTGCAGCCATGAAATTAAAAGACACTTACTCCGTGGAAGGAAAGTTATGACCAACCTAGATAGCATATTAAAAGCAGAGACATTACTTTGCCAACAAAGGTTCGTCTAGTCAAGGCTATGGTTTTTCCAGTGGTCATGTATGGATGTGAGAGTTGGACTGTGAAGAAGGCTGAGCGCCGAAGAATTGATGCTTTTGAACTGTGGTGTTGGAGAAGACTCTTGAGAGTCTCTTGGACTGCAAGGAGATCCAACCAGTCCATTCTGAAGGAGATCAGCCCTGGGATTTCTTTGGAAGGAATGATTCGAAAGCTGAATCTCCAGTACTTTGGCCACCTCATGCGAAGAGTTGACTCATTGGAAAAGACTCTGATGCCGGGAGGGATTGTGGGCAGGAGGAGAAGGGGACGACAGAGGATGAGATGGCTGGATGGCATCACTGACTCAATGGACGTGAGTCTGGGTGAACTCCGGGAGATGGTGATGGACAGGGAGGCCTGGCGTGCTGCAATTCATGGGGTCGCAAAGAGTCCGACAGGACTGAGCGACTGATCTGATATGATCTGATATAGATAGCTTTAGATTTTACATATAAATATGCATATATGTAGTATGTTTATCCACATATTTATACTTTAAAGAGATATTTACTCTTTCTCATAGATCATATACTACCTGGTATCATTTTCCTTCAGCCTCAATACCTTCATGTGGCATTTTTAGTGGTATGGGTCTTAAAGCAAAAAATTCTTTTATTTTCTTTTTATAAAATATCTTTATTTCACTTTCATTTGTGAAATGTACTTTTCTTATATATAATTTTGTGTAAGCAGATTTTTGAGAATATTTTTTAAATTAAAGTATAGTTGATTTACAATATTGTGCCAATCTCTGCTGTACAGCAAAGTGACTCAGTTATACACATATATACATTCTTTTTTAATTTTTTATGGTGTTTATTACTGTTTATCACAGGATACTGAATATAGTTGACTGTGATATATATTAGAACCTCCTTGTTTATCTATTCTAAATGTAATATTTTGCATCTGCTGCTGCTACTACTGCTAAGTTGCTTCAGTCTTGTCCGACTCTGTGCGATCCCATAGACGGCAGCCCATGAGGCTCCCCTGTCCCTGGGATTCTCCAGGCAAGAATACTAGAGTGCTCTACCAACCCCCAATTCCCAGTCCATCCCTCTCCATTCCCCATTCCCTCTTACATTTTTCTTTTTAACTTTTCCTTTAGTACTTTGAAAATATCAGTTCCTCTGTCCATGGAATTTTCCAGGCAAGAATACTGGAGCAAGTTGCCATTTCCTACTTCAAGGGATCTTTCCTACCCAGGGATCAAACCCACGTCTCTTGCATCTCCTGAATTGACAAGAGGATTCTTTACCATTAGCATGACCTGGGAAACCCCATATTACATGTATGTTAGAGTTTCTGCTATTGTCCCACAGACTGCTGAGGCTTTGTTCAAGTGTTTTCTATCTCACTTCTCTTTGTTCTTTTGATTGGATAATTTCTATTAATCTTTCTTCAATTTCACTAACTCTTATACCACCTCAAACCTGTTTTAAATCTCCTCCAATAGATATTTCATTTCCATTGTTATACTTTTCAAGTCTATAATTCTCATTTTGCTTTTTTTTTTTTTACTAGTTTCTATTTCTGTGCTGAGGTTCTCCATCTGTTCCACCACTGTGCACATATTTATCTTTAAGAACCTAAACATGTTTGTATTTTTTAAAAAGTCTTTGTCTGCTCATTGCAACATCTGGCTCACCCTGGGGTTTGTTTCCACTGATTTTTCATGAGTCAGGGTCACATTTTCTTTTATTTTTACATATCTACTCATTTTTATTTGGATGCTAGACATTATGAATGATAAATTGTAAAGACTCTGAACTCTATTATGTTTATCTTTGGAGTGTTTTTTAAATAGATTTAAAAGGTATAATTGATATACAAATAAATACACATATTTATTGTGTGTAACTCGGTGAGTTTGGACATAGGCAAACACCTGTGATTGTGTCACCACAATTAGGTAATAGATATGTCCAACAGAGCGACTTTTAAAAAATTCTAGCAAGCACTTAACTAGTCAAACTGTCTTCTCTATGTTGCTAGTTGCTGAAATCTTAACTAATTTCACCTTCCACCATTCTTTTGGTGCTGTTTTGTTTTGTTTTCTGGCTCCTCTGTTTCCTCTGCAATTAGTGGTCAGCCAAGATACTGAGTAAATTTTACAGATTTAATTTGGGGCTCATCCTCTCTGTAGTCCCTTCCCTTTTAAATTTTTCTCCCCAAATGTCCTGACTCTGACAATATCATATGTATATTAATGGTGTGTCACACCTCATCTTTCAAAAGTATCTTCTGCTCCAGTTTCTGCCTGTTTTTAGACAGTCTTCAGTGCCTTCAAATAATAGTTGGTTATTTTATTTTTTTAATTTTAAGTTTGATAACTGTTAAAATGGGAGTTCTAAAAGTTGTTCTAACTAACTATCCCATAGAAATCAAACCCCTAAAGCTTTTATTGTCACTCTAAAGGCTGACAATTCAAGAATCACAAGAGTCAACAGTTGAGTAAGAAGTGTATAATGCATTTTAACAAAACATAAACAACACAGGAAGAATCTGAGGGACTCGGTTGTCTCTTATTCATGAGTTTTCTTCAATCACAAACATAAGAAATTGTACCGATTATTTTGTCTATTTTTCCCCAGACATTTCACAAAATAATTAGGACACATCTGACAAGGACAGATGTTTATCGCAAGAAAAGATTGTGGCAATGTATGAAATCCTGCCAGATACCAGTCATTCCCCAGCCTCTGTTTCCCAGTGCAGGTAGTTAAACAAATCAAAGGTATAGAAAATTCAAGTCTGCTTTTGTAATCGATAGGCATGACCTATTTTACCACATTAAGTCCCCCAGGATGTGAAAAACTTGTAAAAAAGAATTGGGGCCAGCTGTTCCCTCTTTGTACTGAGGGCCTAAAAGGAAGAAATAGATCAACTGTTGCATTGGAGATTAAGATCAACTATATAAGAAAATATTTCTCAGTGTTGCAAGTGATTAAATTTTCAATGGGCAACCAATGTTGGTGTCTGAGGGAGTGTTTATGTGTGAGAGAGAGTATGTGTGTGTGTGTACATGTGTTTTACTATCTCTTCTGTGTTTAAAAATGATAGTATATGCTTTTATTTTGTGTGAGGTTTTAATCAAAGAACTGTCATAAAGGGTTGTATCAAATATCTAAAATATACCATTTTAAAATTGCCCCTATTTTCCAAAATGCATAAGGACCATCCAGCATAATAATGTGGCAAGGTCACTCATTTCAGTTAATTGGGACTTTGGATCCCTTCAAAAAAAAGGATAAGTTCAACTAAGTGCCAATATTATTTAATATCCTTCTCATACTACCTCAAGCAATGCACTAACTAGTCATATAATTAGTACTTAATACATACTCAAATGCCAGAATATTTAAACCAGTGCAGTGAAAAATAAACAATGGGATCAGGAAAGCTTGTTTCAAGACCCAGCTCTTCCATAGAAAGGCAGGACTATTGAGAGTTCATTCTCTGTGTTGTTACTGATCTGAGCCTCACTGTGCATGGGTCTATTTTAAAGGTATCCGTGGCCAGGGGACACCACAGTGTCTAGTAGTTCCTTGGACTGAAGAACACTGGATGCTGCACAGGGAGGCCTGTGAAAGTCACCCTTCTTCTGCTAGACACTTGCCATAGGCTTTCAGTCTTGTTACTAAATAATTAGGGTTAAATTACTTATGAAAATAGGGCTTGAGTCTGTTTCTTTGACCACTTTCAAAACCTATGTCCTAAGGGTTTATTAAGATCTGTTTTTCCCTCGGTGCAAATTGGTTTGAGCCAATTAAAGGGGAAACAGTTAAATTAAAGATAGCTAACACCTCTATTTGTGCTCTATGGCACTGTATTAATCTGCTCAGGCTGCCATAGCATAATAGCACAGACTAGATGGTTTAAAGTTATTGAGACTTATTTTCTCACGGTATTAGAGGCTAGAAATCTCAGCTCAAAGTGCCAGCAGGGTTGATTCCTTCTGAGATCACTCTTTCTGGTTTGAGACGTTGCCTGCTTGCTGCCTCTTCACACGGTTGTCCCGTTGTGCAGGTGCCTGTCCCTCTGTGATCTGTCTGCATGTTCAAATGTCCTCTTATAAGGGCATCAACCAGATTAGATCATGATCCACCCTCAGGTACTTTACCTTAATCACATCTTTGAAGGTCCTATTTCCAAATACAGATATGTGGGTTAGGGCCCATCCCAGTGTCCTCATTTAACCTTGAGTGAGTGAAAGTCGCTCAGTCATGTCCAACTCTTTGCAACCCCAAGGACTGTAGCATTAACTCTTTATAATCTGTGTCCCCAAATACAGTGACATGTAAAATACTGAGGGCTAGGACTTCAATATATGAATGAATGGGAGATGGGGAGGACAAACAGCAGAGCTCATAATAAGTTCTAGATCTATCACTAGCCATTTCGGCACAACGACAAACATAACTAAAGATCTCTCCAAAAAGGCACTTAAACAATTGAAACTATTGAGAAACTACAGAGCACAATTTATACTTTTTGCTTCTCTGTCCCCCACTATATTTTTTTAATTTTCTCTGCTCTTTCTTTTCATAGGTGAAATTTCCAAACCACATTTGCAATACCAAAATGAATAAATATAGTCATACATTACCCAAGTAATGGAATGCCAATGTTGTTCAGTCGCTAAGTCGTGTCTGACTCTCTTGCAACTCCATGGACTGTAGCCCACTCAACTCCTCTGTCCTTCACTATCTCCCAGACTTGGCTCTGATTCATGTCCATTGAGTTAGTGATGCTATCTAACCATCTCATCCTCTGCCACTCTCTTCTCCTTTGGTCTTCAATCCTTCCCAGACTCAGGATCAGTCGTCTGAATATTGCATCAGGTAGTCAAAGTATTGGGGTTTCATCTTCACCATCAGTCCTTCCAATGAATATTCAGGGTTGATTTCCTTTAGGATTGACTGGTTTGATCTCCTTGCAGTCCAAGGGACTCTCAAGAGTCTTCTCTAACACCACAATTTGAAAGCATCAATTCTTCAGTGCTCAGCCTTCTTTATGGTTCAACTCACATCCATACATGACTACTGGAAAACCCATAGCTTTGACTAGATGGACCTTTGTCAGCAAAGTGATGTCTTTGCTTTTTAATACTTTGTCTCGGTTTGTCATAGCTTTTCTTCTGAGGAGCAAGTGCCTTTTAATTTCATTGCTGCTGTCACCATCTACAGTGATTTTGGAGCCCAGGAAAATAAAATATGTCAGTGTTTCCACTTTTTTCCTATCTATTTTCCGTGAAGTGATGGGACAAGATGCCATGATCTTAGTTTTTAAATGTTGAGTTTTAAGCCAGCTTTTTCCCTCTCCCCTTGACTCTTATCAAGAGGCTCTTTAGTTCCTCTTCACTTTCTACCATTAGAGTGGTATCATCTGCATAACTGAGGCTGCTGATGTTTCTTGTGGCAATCTTGATTCCAGCCTGTTAATCATCCAACCCCAGCATGTCACATGATGTACTGTGCATATAAGTTAAATAAGCAGGGTGACAGTGTACAACCTTGTTGGACTCCTTTCCCAATTTGGAACCAGTCAGTTGTTTTATGTCCAGTTCTAACTGTTGCTTCTTGGACCACATTTTGTCAAAACTCTCCACTGTGACCTAGCTGTCGGGTGGCCCTGCATAGCATGGCTCATAGTTTCATTGAGTTATGCAAGTCCCTTCACGACTACAAGGCTGTGATCCATGAAGGGGTGAATATCAACAGCTTTTGAAAATCAAATTTGAAAAAAAAATGATGTAGAAATATGCAAACAAAACAATATTAAGTAAAATTAATACCAGAAAAAACTAGCTACATATTATAGTCCTGCTAACAACCTTCTAAGGTTCATATGAAGATTAAACTCATTATTATATGTAAAACACTTAGTAGATTTTAAGCCTTAGGTAAGTATTCATACATGATAACTTTTATGACAGCTTTTTATTATTACTTGTATTATCATGTAGTAGGAGGATTTAAAATTTTTACTGTTCATGTGGTTGTCTTCCTTTCTAGTACAGTATGTAATCTTCGGCTGTCATTCATATTGCAGATTTCCTTGTACAGGCTCCTCTTTTGTATTCAGCATCTCTACTGAGGCAAGAGTGTCACAGATGAGTATGATGTTTTAAGTCTAGCCTACTTATCAGACTTGAGAATTTCCTCAGAGGTTGCTTTGTGATTGAAACTGAGAGGAATACTCTTCTTCAGCAGGCACTATTGACCAGTTTGTCAAAAGCACACTAGATACAAAGGACTTGAATTGCACAGTTGTTTGGGGAAGGCTCTTGCAACCTGTACCATCATTAGTCAGGAAGAAGTTGTTCTTATATTAATCAAGCCCCCTAAGGATGTTGACAAGGATAATAATTCTTTCCCAATGTGCTCATATTGTTTCATGTTAAAACAAAGCTTTGGGAAAGAATGCACATTTTTAATAGAAGCTATAATTCTATGTGAAGGGTTATCTGAATAGTTTGCACAAGAAATGAAGTTATACAACTTATTCCACTGAGGAATCGAGGAGGAAATGAAGTCATTGAGGAAACGAAGACAAAGTCTTATCATCCTTTGCAGTAGAGGTTTGTAAGGACTCAGTGAACCTTGTGGAACTTCTGTCCAGGGTTTCCCTTGTGGGTCAGCTGGTAAAGAACCCACCTGCAATGCGGGACACCTGGGTTTGATCCCTGGGTTGGGAAGATCCCCTGAAGAAGGGAACAGCTACTGACTCCAGTATTCTGGCCTGAGAATTCCATGGACTGGATAGTTCATGGGGTCACAAAGAGTCAGACATGACTGAGTGACTTTCACAACTTCTGTCCATAAGTCCATGGGCTTCTCTGAAGAAAACAAACTGGTATTATTAATCTGTAATTAATCTGACTACATAGCTTTGTAAAAAATAAGCAGCACTATAGCCACCAAATCCTTCAGATATTAATATATACAGTTTCTAAAAATGACAAGTAACTAATGTAAAAAGGCTATATAGCCTCATGGATAACTTTTACCACATTGGGTATGAATGATTATTAATACATCTTAGTTGAACTAGTACAATTCACTTGCCATCATACTGACTCCATAAGATATGTAAAATTCTGCCTCAATTTATTTAAACATATCAAAAATGTATAACTTTCCTGAGTAAGTTTTTGGTCCCTGCATTATCTAGAAAATTACCAGAGGCTTGAGAAGGGCTGAGGTTTGTTCTGGTTAGAGTCCTCCAGGGAGCAGAACTATGTCTTGTTGTTTAACTCTAACTTCTTTTGAGTACCTAGCCATCACTGGATCTCATAGGGAAAATATAAAATCCCCAATCAATTTAGAAATAGATTTAGACCCAGAAGATAGCCAATTAATGCATCTCAACTTTTTAGAAAGCCTGAGTACAAGCAAGTAGCCCCCAAGGCCCCAAGTAATGATTGCTATTTTCAACTTCATTCAGGAGAAAAAAAAGCTGGAAGCAGCCTTGATTCCAAGAGTGTTTCAGGCCACTGATTTTTATCACCCAGGTAAGAGTCATTTGCAACTAATGTATAGAATCATAGCCTCTTAGAGCTACAAGCATCCATAGAGAAAATCCAATCTAGAGCTCTCATTTTACAGATGAGCAGACTGAGGCCTATAGAGGTTTGGGGACTTGTCTGAGGTCACATACTTGTTAATAGCTCAGCTGGGATATTGATCAAATGTACCATTTCTAAAAGGCTTAATGGTGCTTGAAAAGCAATTGATTCTCCTAAGTAGCATAAACGCTTCCCCTTCAGTGTTACTTGCACTATTGTTTGTAGAAAGCACAAAATTGTATTTCAGCCTGGCTCCCTCTTGAGACAAAGGAAAATTAATATTAAAGCCAAAAGATTTTTTTGTTTAGAATTGGATGCTACTTCAAGCAAAGCAGGGCTTAAAACAACTCTACTGATGAGTGTCTCATGTTCACTTCCAGGAGCAAGGATGGGAGTGGGGAGAAAGATGCCTGCCAAGATCATGGATAAAGGAGATTGAAGGTCCTTGAGTGCTTTTCTCTCAGAGGCAGAAAAAGACCCTTTCTTATTTTGAATAATATAACTACAACTTGGCTTCTGGATTCAGGGGCACCTTCTCCTTGCTTTACTGACTATGGCAGATTTGGGAGACTCTCTGGCACTCGGTGTCCAATCACTTATTGTTTGTACCTCTGTTTACAATAGGATAGTATCTGGGCAGGAAAAAAAAAGTGATAACTGTTATAATTTTTAAAATAAGTGTGATATCTGGAATCATAGCAAAGAAATAGTCAGGCATAATTAAAAATATGTATATATAGACAATAAATCCCAGCATCTTTGCCCTGGGTTTAATTTAGTTGAACCAGTTTGATTACTGGAGTCAGGTTAGCAATGAGACTAGCAATACATTCTACAGGTTTAGAGGGTGTCTATACCTTGTAGAAAAGCAATGTACATCAGAGAAATAGAGGTCTCAGCTTCTCTGTTCCACCCTTAATTGAATTAGAATTTTCAATTGAGAAGGGAAGGTTAGAATCACAGTCTCACATTTGGTCTCCAGTAAGCACAGAACCTGAAATATTAGGTAGGATTTCACTGCCATTGCCATTGCCCACTGTTCCCTGAGAACAAACCACCAAAGGCTGAAGAGAGGGAAGTTTATCTGTGTCAGAGGTCAGCAGTTTGCAGGGCATGGGTCCCTGTAGAGGTGGTGAGAAATTATTACAGCTTCTCCATTGCATTGCTTTCTCAGCTGTAAATGAGGCTTCTCATTAATGAATCATGCACACAGACTGCCAGGGTCTTAGCATTAATTGGCACTAATGGGAACATCTTATGGTTGAAGGGAGAGCTATGGGAACCATTTTAAGTCTGATTATATTTGGAAGGGAGCTTGGACAATTTACCTTTTCCATGAAATTCTAGAGCAGCCGTACATAGCACACTTTCATTCCAAACCACAAATAAATATGCAGAAAATCTATTAAATTCTTCACGAGAGAGATAGAATATCAACATGTGTTTCAGTGAGATTTTCCTTTCTGTGCCATGCAGGGCACTGACAGAGGGTGTTTGAAAATGCTTTTGAGTGCACCATGCATGCTAAGGCCTAATGTAGTGTATGTAATTTGTTTTATTCCTTTGAGGTCATTCAGCAGGGACTCAGTGCAAGTTAGCCCTGAGGATATTTTGACCAATAAATTTGTTT
This sequence comes from Bos mutus, assembly GCF_027580195.1. Lineage (NCBI taxonomy): Eukaryota > Metazoa > Chordata > Mammalia > Artiodactyla > Bovidae > Bos > Bos mutus. Next base: position 44,752,615 of record NC_091626.1, on the reverse strand, counting down.
AAAAAATGTGTTCTTCCATGATGCTGCTGCTAAGTCACTTCAGTCATGTCCAACTCTATGCGACCCCACAGACGGCAGCCCACCAGGCTCCCTCGTCCCTGGGATTCTCCAGGCAAGAACACTGGAGTGGGTTGCCATTTCCTTCTCCAATGCAGGAAAGTGAAAAGTGAAAGTGAAGTCGCTCAGTCGTGTCCGACTCTTAGCGACCCCATGGACTGCAGCCCACCAGGTCCTCCATCCATGGGATTCCCCAGGCGAGAGTACTGGAGTGGGGTGCCATTGCCTTCTCCCTCTTCCATGATAGTGCACTGTTATTCCCACAAAATAGGCTGATGTGGAAGTTTCATCTGAGCTGCCTAGAATATTTTGCCCCTTAAGTGGAAGTGGTTTGTATCATTTCTTTTTTAGCTCCCACAAAAGAATCCCTTGTAATTAGTTTTGTGATGTTTGGCATTGAGGAATGGATATTCACAATATTGGTATAGATCAGATCTTTTCAGATCATGGAGTAAATTCCACTTCCCAGAACACCACAAGTCCATACTACGCTTAAGAGTGAATAGGAAGAAGGCATGCCTACCTTCAGTTGGGGGCACCCACACAAAGGCACAGTTTGCAGACCCCACTGGCTTCTTCTGTCGGGTGCTCTGGTGCAACGCATAACCTGTACAAGGTAAATAATAGCATAGATATCCTCTTTGTGAATGTTAGCACCTTTCTGACCCAACAATGAGTCAGTGGAAGGGACACAGAACAAGCAAGTTGATCTTATAAAGAAAAATGTAGGGCTGAGAGATGGTGTGGAACAGGTCTATGAGGAGACACAATAATGACATAGTTTTTAGTAGGGTAGAATAATAGAAAATTTAAGATCCACATCCCTAAAAGCTATTTGTTATCACATTTTCAATGCAATTTTATATGTATACATATAAATAAACACTATGATAGCAACCAGGACCTCTGTAAAATTTCATCATACAGATTCTGTGCAGAATGCTTCATCAATAGTCTTAGACAGTAAAGAATCAGCCTGCAGTGTGGGAGACCTGGGTTCCATCCCTGGGTTGGAAAGATCCCTGGAGAACGGCAGGCAACCCATTTCAGTATTCTTGCCTGGAGTATCCCCATGGACAGAAGAGCCTGGTGGACTTACAGTCCATGGGGTCACAAAGAGTTGGACACAACTGAGCTACTAAGCATACAGCACACAATTCATTTTAAAAGCATGTGATTTCAGAAAACGGTTTAAACTGTTCATGAAAAACTGTGTGGGCTTTTCCAGACACTTCAGATATTCAAATAAATCCATCTTTCTTCTGAATATCAACTTGAGTTACACAGGTTAAGATGAAGACCCTTTACATGGTGTTGAAGTTATGCTGAAATTTCCACTTGAATTGGCATTGTATTCCATTCAACTCAGTCACTCAGTCTTGTCTGACTCTTTGTGACCCCATGGACCGCAGCACAGCAGACTTCCCTGTCCATCACCAACTCATGGAGCTTGTTCAAATTCATGACCATTGAGTCAGTGATGCCATCCAACCATCACATCCCAGGTCATCCCTTTCTCCTCCCACCTTCAATCTTTCCCAGCATCAGGGTCTTGTCAAATGAGTCAGCTCTTCGCATCAGGTGGTCAAAGTATTGGAGTTTCAGCTTCAACATCAGTCCTTCTAATGAATATTCAGGACTGATTTCCTTTAGAATGGACTGGGTGGATCTCCTTGCTGTCCAAGGGATTCTCAAGAGTCTTCTTCAACACCACAGTTCAAAAGCATCAATTCTTTGGCACTCACCGTTCTTTATAGTCCAACTCTCACATCCATACATGACAATGAAAAAAACATGGCTTTGACTAGATGGGCCTTTGTTGGCAAAGTAATGACTCTGCTTTTTAATACTTTGTCTTGTTTGGTCATAGCTTTTCTTCCAAGGAGCAAGCCTCTTTTAATTTCATGGCTGCAGTCACCATCTACAGTGATTTTGGTGCCCCCCCGCCCAAAATAAAGCCTATCACTGTTTCCGTTGTTTCCCCATCTATTTGCCATGAAGTGATGGGACCAGATGCCATGATCTTAGTCTTCTGAATCTTGAGTTTTAAGCCAACTTTTTCACTCTCCTCTTTTCACTTTCATCAAGAGGCTCTTTAGTTCTTCTTTGCTTTCTGCCATAAGGGTGATGTTGTCTACATATCTGAGGTTATTGGTATTTTTCCCAGCAATCTTGATTCCAACTTGTGCTTCATCCAGCCCAGCATTTTGCATGATGTACTCTGCATATAAGTTAAATAAGCAGGGTGACAATATATATCCTTGACATCTCCTTTCCCGATTTGGAACCAGTCTGTTGTTCCATGTCCAGTTCTAACTGTTGCTTCTTGACCTGTATACAGATTTCTCAGGGGGAGGTAAGGTGGTCTGGAATTCCCATCTCTTTAAGAATTTTCCACAGTTTGTTGTGATCCACACGGTTATAGGCTTTGGCATAGTCAATAAAGCAGAAGTAGATATTTCTCTGGAACTCTCTTGCTTTTTCGATGATCCAACAGATGTTGGCAATTTGTTCTCTGGTTCCTCTGCCTTTTCTAAATCCAGCTTGAACATCTGGAAGTTCATGGTTCACGTACTGTTGAAGCCTGGCTTGGAGAATTTTGAGCATTACTTTGCTAGTATATGAGATGAGTGCAATTGTGCGGTGCTTTGAACATTCTTTGGCATTGCCTTTCTTTGGGATTGGAATGAAAGCTGACCTTATCCATTGTATTGGGTTGGCCAAAATGTTCCTTTTGGTTTGTCTCTAAGATGGTACAGGAAAATCCAAATGAACTTTTTGGCCAACCCAAACTTCCTCAGACTCAGCCTGCCATCATCACAAGTATCTTCTATCTCCAAGATCAGCTGCACCAAGATGGTTTACCATCCATACCACGTTGATGAAAACACCTGCTAACCAAGCAGATTAATACATTCAAAGCAGGAACTCTCATCATCCTTGTTGTCCACTAAGAGCCTAAGTTCATAGCACCTTCTTGCAAGCTGCCAAGTCAGTGAATGACTCTCAGGTAAGTAAGGTTCTTCAAGACAAGCCAATAACGAATAAATAAAGCCATCACCCCAATTCTGTAAAAAAAAAAGTCTGTTTCTCCAAACCAGTTATGCACTAGTTATTAGTTAACAAGTAACTAGTTACTGCTACTTCTTCATTCTTCTAACAGTATGAAGCAATGGAGGAAAACCAATCTGTGTATAATGTATCCTAGGACTTTCAATTGTAGCTGATCCAACAGCCCCTTCTGCACCTAACATTTCACCCAGACAAAATTTTTTACAACTCTCTTCATCTTCAGATTTTGGAAGAGTGGATATTTATCCCAGGAAACAGGAAATGAATACTTATTTTACACATTATAAAGGCTTGATTCTGTTACTACTCAGCTGCTGAGATTTCCAGTGACTGTCTGTCCATACACTCTTGAACAATTGAAAACTGTACCACTTGTTGCTGTTGCCTCTGAAGTTTAGGGAATGATCCTTCAGGAGCAGGTTGTTATTCTGAAAGGGAAACTGCCACACTTTGCTTCCTTTTCAAATGCTTTGGGTCATTGTGAGTTACCACGTCTCGATATAGAGCTGCTTCAACCTAGACTGGCCTCAGGGATTCTTGAGGTATCCTTGGGGGTGCAGAGGGACCTAAATTTTCTGTCAAATTGCAGGGCTCCACTGACAACGGCCTGGACCTCAGCTCTTCAACTGTGGACTCCACTGGTACCTATGCCATGGTTTTCAGCTTGGCCAACTTGGCCAATCCTGCTCAGCACATGTGCCAAGTCTAGGTTGGTCACTGCACAGGCACACAGATAGATACTTTCGGCCAAGACCTGAGCAAGAAGAAGGCCCTAGTGGCTAACTTATGTATGAGTAAACCTGTTGATTGTATCAAAGTTAAAGCTCCAGTGGTGTAATGAAAACGATCAGTTCTGTTCCTTGAGGAGGTGGTGATCAACATCCCCCAAAACTATTTACATCTTTAATCAGTACAAGCCTAATCAATTTTTTCTACAGTTCATTCATTGTCAGAAGTAAATATTTTCTTCCAGATCATGTGATTTATTGCTGGAAAATAATGTAGGAATCTTTTAATTCTACTCCATTTCACAGATGAGAAATCATGTGTACAGCTCAGTGATGCATAATAATTATAGACTGGCCTAGAATCTAGGTCTCAGGATAAGAAGTCTGATTCACATTCTATCTATGCCATGCTACATGCCACAAACACACACCGATCATCCTCATTCAGGAGGTAATTTTAAGTCTGATATTCTGCATCTGATATATCCTACCCATATCCTTCCCACATTAATAGTTTTAACTTATGCCCTTTCTGTAGCTTTTGAGGATATTTGACACTCATGAATGTCGGTGGAAATGACATTCCTCTTGATTAAGGACTTGTATTTGCAGACCTCTAAGTTTTATTTTATCTTAGGATCTAGTTTTACTAGCATGGCAACCTCTCTCTCTTTTGCTTATTTAGTTACCCTTTCTTTCTCTATTCTTACATCTTTCTTAAGGGGCAATATAAAGACTTGTCTTTTATGGTTTTCAGTCCAGTGCCCTACTCCCACATCCCCATCCCTCCCCTGACTTTATATATTATACACACATGCTTGTTTACATATAATATTGTGCTGATATACTGGATGTAACAGTACATTAGAATTAGTCCTCTATGGCTCCTTAAATTAAGCCTAGTGGATCCAATTAGAATTTGATGCTACTTTAGTAAAGCCGTGCTTAAAATTACTGTACTGATGAAAGTCTCATAATTACCTTTGGGAGCATCTTCTATTTGTGACTGGACTACTCATGAAATCCTGAGCAATTGCCAGACCTACAGGTCCCTTCTGGGAAAAGCTGCCAAGGCAGATTGCTATGCAAAAGTAGCCAAGGTTTTTGGAATGTGATTTTAAGAATCTGGTTACAACTGATCGAACCAAGGATTGTTAGTCAAAGGAATATATTTATTGACTTAACATTGGCCTAGCAACCTATAAGATGGCCAGTGAGGTTTCTCTATATTTTTTAGTTAATAGTAAGATCTTTTGTCTAGAAGGGAGTTAACATAAGATATACCATTAAGGGTGGTATATACCAATATTAGAGAGAAAATAAAGTGGAAAAATAAAATAAATAACCTATTTGTCCCAAACATTTTGTCTTCCAAGTCATGATGGTCAAGTAGGAAATATTTGGGTTTTAGAGTTAGGTAGATTTGGATTCAAATATTTCATATTCTCTTTGAGTCTCAACTTCCTTCTTTTAAAAATGGGAATAGTAATAACTTCTTCAAAATATCATTAAAAATATTAAATAATAAAGTGTTTTAAAAGACAGAACATTATATATATCAAACAGACAAATATCCAACAAATGGCAGCAAATAAGGGAATATCTCATGAATTGCTTGAACAGATTAAATGAGGTAACATGTGCTATGCTCCAGACACAGCATAGGCATCTATTTATAGTAAATGTTCCTTCTGTCCCATGTGATTCCAGGAAGTATAAAGACTTCCTTTAAATATCAAAGTAGATTTGAATTTCTGGTCTTCATTTGTTCATGTACTCAAGAAATGTTTAGTGAGAATCTACCATATGCCAGACTAGAATAGAAAGATAAATCAGAAAGAGTTCTTGATAACTGAAAGTGCATAGTATGGATTTCAGAGAGACAGGAAATTAGGCAAATGACATTTTAATGTGGCGAGTGCTATAACAGGGTATGCTGGTAGGATGCATGGTTATCCAAATTTTTGAAGATTAAAATCAATACATCAAGAAGCATAAATTCCTCTCCCAGAAACCAATCGGAAGGGTATACAATGCCTGGAAATGCAAACCGGTTACTGCATGTAAGAGGTACTTAAAACAAAGCTACAGTGTCTGTGAATGCTGAGAAGAGAGGAAACATATCTGGCTAGCAAAATTCAAAGGAGATGCCCATCAACAAGAAAACAAAAGCTTTCTTCCAACACCATCTGGCAGAAGAAAGGTCTGAGTTAATAGTAAAATAGCATCTTGTGCATTATAGCTTCTATTCTGATGTTTCCTGTGTTCCCCCCCTCCCTTTTTAGATGAGTCTGAAATGAGAATATTAGCTGCATTCATCTCTCCATTCATCCAAATCCTCACTCCCTGTAAAGCACACCATATGTGAAAGAAAAGCTTTAAAAATACATAATGCTTCTATTTTCATCTACTTCCAGAAATAAGCACTATAAATTATGCCCAGCCACCAAGTAATATTATTGAGCATCTGCTCATGGCATTTAAATGTCTAAAGGGGCTAAGGTTATTTAGCTGAGAAAGGAGAAAACCAGAAGTCACATTTGTGACAGTCTATTATTTAAAGGGCAGTAAACAACGCTTTATCATACCCTCTTAGGAATGAATAAGAGAAAAGCTTGCAAGTACACAAACTTCTTCAATATGAAGCTTATAGTGAGATAGTTATTTCTACTTATCATTAATTACATTTATACACATATACCTATATACCTAAAGAACTATAGAACCAGGATAGCCCAAATTTTATATCAAAGAAAAAAATTGGGGGAGGACAACCAGAAAGTTTCAGAATCATGTTACTTTGTAAACATATATTTTTAAAAGTTACCTACAAATCTATTTTCCTCAGTCAACAAGTATTCATTGTGTAAATAATATATTATCAGGCCAAGTATTTGAAGGATTACAAAAAGTCTAAATTGTAATCCTTGCACTGAAGGAGTTTATAGTCTGTTGGGAGACAACGTAAGTAGATGAAGCAGTAGAAAATATAATGCTATTCACGATTATATTCTGTAGTGGTTGTATGATGTAGATGGCAATATTGCAGGTGTTCTGAAGATAAGAGGCTTAGATTAGTTTGGAAGTCTTATATTAGCCTGGAGGCAAAGAAACTTGAATTGATATTTTATATTTTTTTAAAAAATATTGTGCAATTTTAAAGGTTACACTCCATTTATAATTATTACAAAATATTAGTTATATTCCTCATGTTGTACAGTATGTCCTTGCAACCTATCTTATACCAGACAGTTTGTACATCTCATTTCCTCATGCTTATATCACCACTCCCCACCTCCCTACTGGTAATCATTAGCCTATTCTCTATATCTGTAAGTTTGTTTCTTTTTGTTGTATTCACTAATTTCTTTTTTTTTTTTTAGTTTCCACATGTAAATGATATCATATAGTACTTGTCTTTCTCTATCAGACTGATTTCATCCAGCATAACGCCCTCCAAATTCACCCACATTGCTACAAATGGGAAAAACCCATTTTTATGGCTGTCTAGTATTTCACTATATACATTATATACACACTATCTCTTCATTATCTGCTTATCTGTGAATGGACACTTAGATTGCTTTCATATCTTGGCAATTATAAACAATGCTGCTTTAAACATTAAGGTGAATGTACCTTTCAAATTAGTGTTTGTTTGTTTGTTTGATGTATACCCAGCAGTGGAATTGAAGGGGTCCCATCACTTCATGGGAAATAGATGGGGAAACAGTGGAAACAGTGTCAGACTTTATTTTGTGGGGCTCCAAAGTCACTGCAGATGGTGATGGCAGCCATGAAATTAAAAGACACTTACTCCTTGGAAGGAAAGTTATGACCAACCTAGATAGCATATGCAAAAGCAGAGACATTACTTTGCCAACACAGGTCCATCTAGTCAAAGTTATGGTTTTTCCAGTGGTCATGTGTGGATGTGAGAGTTGGACTGTGAAGAAAGCTGAGTGCCGAAGAATTGATGCTTTTGAACTGTGGTGTTGGAGAAGACTCTTGAGAGTCCCTTGGACTGCAAGGAGATCCAACCAGTCATAAAGGAGATGAGCCCTGGGATTTCTTTGGAAGGAATGATGCTAAAAGCTGAAACTCCAGTACTTTGGCCACCTCATGCAAAGAGTTGACTCATTGGAAAAGACTCTGATGCTGGGAGGGATAGGGGGCAGGAGGAGAAGGGGACGACAGAGGATGAGATGGCTGGATGGCATCACTGACTCGATGGACATGAGTTTGAGTGAACTCCGGGAGTTGGTGATGGACAGGGAGGCCTGGCGTGCTGCAATTCATGGGGTCGCAAAGTCGGACACAACTGAGCGACTGAAATGAACTCAACAGTAGTTCTGGGGCTTTCCAGGTGATGCTATGGAAAAGAACGAGTCTGCCAATACAGAAGACAAAAGAGACACAGATTCCATCCCTGTGTTGGGATAATCTCATGTAGGAGGAAATGGCAACCCACTGCAATATTCTTGCCTGGAGATTCCCATGGACAAAGGAGCCTAGTGAGCTATAGTCCAAAGGGTTGCAAAGAGTTGGGCAAAACTGAAGCAACTTAGCATGCACAGTAGTTCTATATAGTTGTTTTGAGGAAGTTCAGTTCAGTCACTCAGTCATGTCTGACTCTTTGCAACCCCATGGATTGCAGCATGCCAGGCCTCCCTGTCCATCACCAACTCCTGGAGTTTACTCAAACTCATGTCCATTGAATCAGTGATGCCATCCAACTATCTCATCCTCTGTCATTCCCTTCTCCTCCCACCCTCAATCTGTCCCAGCATCAGGGTCTTTTCCAATGAGTCAGTTCTTCACATCAGGTGGCTAAAGTATTGGAGTTTCAGCTTCAGCATCAGTCCTTCCAATGACATTCAGGACTGACTTCCTTTAGGATGGAAAGATTGGATCTGGTTGGATCTCCTTGCTGTCCAAAGGACTCTCAAGAGTCTTCTCCAACACCACAGTGGAAAAGCATTCTTCGGCACTCAGCTTTCTTTATAGTCCAACTCTCACATTCATATATGACTACTGGAAAAACCATAGCTTTCACTATATGGACCTTTGTTAGCAAGTAATGTCTCTTCTTTTTAATACACTATCATAGCTTTTCTTCCAAGGAGCAAGTGTCTTTTAATTTCATGGCTGAAGTCACCATCTGCAGTGATTTGGGAGCCCAAGAAAATAAAGTCTGTCACTGTTTCCATTGGCTCTCCATCTATTTGCCATGAAGTGATGGGACTGGATGCCATGATCTTAGTTTTCTGAATGTTGAGTTTTAAGCCAACTTTTTCACTCTCCTCTTTTACCTTCATCAACTGGTTGTTCAGTTCTTCTTCACTTTCTGCCATAAGGGTGGTGTCATCTGCATGACTGAGGTTATTGATATTCCTCCCATCAATCTTGATTTCAGCTTGTGTTTCATCCAACCCAGTATTTTGCATGATGTATTCTGCATAGAAGTTAAATAAGCAGGGTGATAATATACAGGCTTGATGTACTCCTTTCACAATTTTGAACCAGTTTGTTGGTCCATGTCCAGTTCTAACGGTTGCTTCTTGAATTGCATACAGATTTCTCAGGAGGTAGGTAAGGTGGTCTGGTATTCCCATCTGTTTAAGAATTTTCAGCAGTTTGTTTTAATCCACACGGTCAAAGGCTTTAGTATAGACATTGAAGCAGAAATAGATATTTTTCTGGAATTCTCTTGCTTTTGCTATGATCCAGTGGATGTCAGCAATTTGATCTCTGGTTCTTCTGTCTTTTCTAAATCCAGCTTGAACAAATGGAAGTTCTCAGTTCACATACTGTTGAAGCCTAGCTTGGAGAATTTTGAGCATTACTTTGCTAGTGTGTGAAATGAATGCAGTTGTGTGGTAGTTTGAATATTCTTTGGTATTGCCTGTCTTTGGGATTGGAATGAAAACTGACATTTTCCAAACTTGTGGCCACCAATGAGCTTTCCAAATTTGCTGGCATGTTGAGTGCAGCACTTTCATTGCATCACCTTTTAGGATTTGAAATAGCTCAGCTGGAATTCCATCACGACATCTGTTATTTGTGTCCTTTTTGATGATAGCCATTCTGACAGGTATGAGGTGATATCTCATTGTGGCTTTGATTTGCGTTTGCCTGATGATTAGATATATTGAGCATCTTTTCATGGACCTGTTTGCCATCTGCATGTCCTCTTTGGAAAAATGTCTATTCAGTTCTTGTGCCCAATTTGGCCATTTTTAATCAAGCTTTTTTTTTTTTTGAAGTTGTATGACCTGTTTACATACATTAGATACTAACTGCTTATCCATCATAGCATTTGCAAATATTTTCTCCTATGCAGTAGGTTGTCTTTTAATTTTGTCAATGCTTCCCTTTCTAAAGCTTTTAAGTTTAATGAGGTCCTATCTGTTTATTTTTGGTTTTATTTCCTTTACTCAAGGAGATCCAAAACCATAATGCTGCATGTCAGAGTGTTCTGCCTAAGTTTTCCTCTAGGAGTTTTATAGTATCTGGTCTTACATTTAGGTCTTTAATCTATTTTGAGTTTACTTTTGTATCTTGTGTTAGAGAATGTTCTAATTTCACTCTTTTACATGTAGCTGTCCAATTTTCCCAGCTCCATTTTGTATCCAAAGATACTGTCTTTTCTCCATTGTACATTCTTGCCTATCCTGTCATCTTAAGTGCATGGGTTTATTCTTGTTCCATTGATTTGTGTGTCTATTTTTGTGTCAGTACCATACTATTTTCATTACATTAGCTTTGCAGTATAGTCTGTAGTCAGGAAGCATGATTCCTCCAGGTCTATTCTTTCTTAAGTTTGTTTTGGCTACTAGGGATCTTTTGTGTTTGCATACAAAAGGTCAGTTTTCATTCCAATCCCAAAGAAAGGCAATGCCAAAGAACACTCAAACTACTGCACAATTTCGCTCATCTCACATGCTAGTAAAGTAATGCTCAAAATTCTCCAAGCCAGGCTTCAGCAATATGTGAACCATGAACTTCCTGATGTTCAAGCTGGTTTTAGAAAAGGCAGAGGAACCAGAGATCAAATTGCCAACATCTGCTGGATCATGGAAAAAGCAAAAGAGTTCCAGAAAAACATCTATTTCTGCTTTATTGAATATGCCAAAGCCTTTGACTGTGTGGATCACAATAAACTGTGGAAAATTCTGAAAGAGATGGGAATACCAGGCCCCCTGACCTGCCTCTTGAGAAATCTCTATGCAGGTCAGGAAGCAACAGTTAGAACTGGACATGGAACAACAGACTGGTTCCAAATAGGAAAAGGAGTACATCAAGGCTGTATATTGTCACCCTGTTTATTTAACTTCTATGCAGAGTACATCATGAGAAACACTGGATTGGAAGAAACACAAGCTAGTATCAAGATTGCCGGGAGAAATATCAATAACCTTAGACATGCAGATGACACCACCCTTATGGCAGAAAGTGAAGAGGAACTCAAAAGCCTCTTGATGAAAGTGAAAGTGGAGAGTGAAAAAGTTGGCTTAAAGCTCAACATTCAGAAAACGAAGATCATGGCATCCTATCCCATCACTTCATGGCAAATAGATGGGGAAACAGTGGAAACAGTGTCAGATTTTATTTTTGGGGCTCCCAAATCACTGCAGATGGTGACTGCAGCCATGAAATTAAAAGACACTTACTCCTTGGAAGGAAAGTTATGACCAACCTAGATTGCATATTCCAAAGCAGAGACATTACTTTGCCAACAAAGGTCCATCTAGTCAAGGCTATGGTTTTTCCAGTGGTCATGTATGGATGTGAGAGTTGGACTGTGAAGAAGGCTGAGTGCTGAAGAATTGATGCTTTTGAACTGTGATGTTGGAGAAGACCCTTGACAGTCCCTTGGACTGCAAGGAGATCCAACCAGTCCATTCTGAAGGAGATCAGCCCTGGGATTTCTTTGGAAGGACTGATGCTAAAGCTGAAACTCCAGTACTTTGGCCACCTTGTGCGAAGAGTTGACTCATTGGAAAAGACTCTGATGCTGGGAGGGACTGGGGGCAGGAGGAGAAGGGGACGATAGAGGATGAGATGGCTGGATGGCATCACTGACTCGATGGACATGAGTCTGGGTGAACTCCGGGAGATGGTGATGGACAGGGAGGCCTGGCGTGCTGTGACTCATGGGGTCGCAAAGAGTCAGACACAACTGAGCGACTGATCTGATCTGTGAAAAATGCATTGATAGTTTGACAGGGATTTCATTGATTCTATAGATTGCCTTGGGTGATATGGTAATTTTAATAATATTGATTCTTTCAATCCAGGGACAAAATATATCTCTCCACCTGTTGTATCATCTTCAATTTCTTTGCAATGGGTTTTTCATATGTGGCCTTTATTATGCTGAGGTGTGTTACTTCTGTGCCTGCAGACTGACCAAGATGGTGGAGTAGAAAAACACTGAGCTCACCTCGTATCATGAGCACACCAAAATCACAACTATCTTCAGAACAGCCATGGGTGAAGAAGACCAGAATCTAACAAAAAGATCTTATACAACTACAGACACAAAGAAGGGGCAACAACAAGACAGGTAAGAGGGGCAGATATACAAGATAGTCATGTCCCATCCCCTGGGTAGGTGACCCACAAACTGGAGAATAATATTGCAGAGGTTCCTCCATAGAAGTAAGAGTTCTGAGCTCCACATCAGGCTCTCAGGCTGGGGGTCCTGTACCAGGAAGATGACCCCTCAGAGCATCTAGCTTTGAAAACCAGCAGGCCTTAATTTCAGAAGACCCAAAAGATTGGGGAAACTAGAGACTTGACCCTTAATAGGGTACATGCAAAACTCATGTGTACCAGGATCCAGAGCAAAAGGAGTAATTTGTTAGAAGCCTGAGTAAGAGCTACCTGCTGCTCTTTTAGAGTGTCATGAAGAGACAAGGCATGGCTATAGCTCACACGGGATCTAGACACTGGTGGCAGCCATATTTGGGAACATTCTACCACATGAACACTGCTGCTGATGGCTGCCATCTTGGGATTCACCCTCTAGCTCATTGATGCCAAGACCTGACCCCATCCAACACCTATAGTCAGTGCTGGATACCTCAGATCAAACAACTAACTGGACAGGGACACAACCCCCCACCCCATCAGCAGCCAGAGTGCCTAAAGACTTTCTGAGCCCACAACCACCTCTAGATACAACCCTAGATATGGCCCTGCCCGCCAAAGGACCACAACCCAGCTCTACCCATCAGTATGCAGGCACCAGATCTACCCTCCAGGAAGCCAGCCCTAGCCTCCAGAAGAGCCTCACTCACCAGGGAGAGACACCAGATGCAAGGAAACCATGATCCTGCAGCCAGCAAAACCAGCCTGCCCATAGTGATTCAAATCCTACCCAGGGAGCAGCTGTGCCCTAGCCCCATCCACTAGCAGGCCAATGTAAGCTTTGGAACAATACAGGCCTGTACCAGCTGAAAAGATATCTGAAGGATCATGTTTAGAAAGAAAGAACTGGAAATAAATATGGAAAACACAGTGTAAGTATTGTTCTCATTCTGTCTATACCAAGCCAAAATAAAATGTAGAAATAAAAAAAATGTTTTAATTTAATAATAGAAAAAAATTACAAGAGCACAAAGAGTTTATCTCTGTAATTTAATTCAGCATTTCTTCAAGGAGGCCAGAATTTGTCAATAAGCAAGTTGTCACTAACAGTAAGTTCCTGGAAAAGGTTGAAGAGCTGGCTAAAACAAATAAAACAGTAAATAGCATGACCAAGAAAAGGTAAATAGGATGCTGGAGCAAACAGTAGTAAAAAGGAATGACATAGGAAAGAGTAAATATAGAAATGCTGAGAAAGCAATATTTTGGGATTGAACATAACAACAAGGAAATCAAATTCAGAGAGATAGGACATGAAAAAGAGAATAAGCTTAGTTTTCTCTCTCTTGCTTCCCCATCCAAGAGAAATAACTGTCAGCTACAGATCATAAAGCTTTATAGACTCATGACCTCTGATCTCTGACCCTGTGATTTATTTTCTCTGAGAAGTGTGACCCCTCCTCCATCTGAGAAAAATGAGGCAATGTGGTTGGGTGGCTTCTGCCATTCATCAGGCAGTGAAATGTGTCTGGTTCTCAATTTTCCATCTGCACTCTTGCTTCAGGCCAACTCAGGACTGGTCCACAGATTAATGCAGAGAATCAGCAGACACATTTTATTTACAATATATATACATTCAACTTATAAACCCTTTGTACTGAACCACAGAAGGCAAGCAATTCCCAATTTAATTAACACACTTAAATTGCTAAGAGTCAGCAGAACCAGTTCATAAGTGGCCAGAGCAGATCTGCCCTATTTGCAAAAAAAGTTAACTCAGTGTAAAGGAAGAAGATTTCTTTCATTTGCATTGGCCCCTTCAGTCAATACTTGATAAGTAGAGGTGTCCATTTGTTAATGGGTAATGGGTATTTTTGCACATACAGAGCATCAAAAAAGGTATTTCCAGAAGAGCAGTGATAATTAGAGTACACATGCTCTCTCTGATGACATTTGAAGCGGCAAGGAGACTGACTGGAGTCAGGGAGGGGAGGGAACTGGGGGGAGAAGGTGTTTTGTGAAGCCAAGACTGCTGGTAGCTAGAGTTGGCTCTGACTTTTGGGGGCAAAGGAGATTGAGTCATCTCCCTTCTATAGAGCTGATTTGTTGAAAGGGCACAAGAAATTCCCAGGGATTTCATGCTGCTTTGAAGCAACCTGCATATCAAATGGATAGGAAGGGGAGAGGAGGAAATGAGTTTTGTTGCTAGGTCTCCCTAAGGGTTGCCAAAATTTTGCCTCTTTCTTTGTGAACCCAGTAACTGCCACAGCTGGGCTCCCCATTACTCTAAACAGGAAAGGCATGAATATGCCCTGTCCTTTTCAGTTTGCAAATGTACTTTGGTAAGGGCAAACATGGCCATGTTTGTTCTCCCTAGGGAACAAGTCAGGCATGAAGTCCCTTTTGTTCAGACTAAGAACAATCTCCTCTTATTCCCAAGTCTCAGAGTGGCTGGCAACTTAATCTGGACATATGAACGTGAATACCATCTAGGCAGGGAAAGGGCTAGGCTCTCTGAAGCTGTCCAGGAGTTGGTGTCTGTTTGAAGCCCCAGGAGATGTAGAGGTGCAGGTGATTCCTGGGAGAGGCCCTCTTTAGGTGTACAAGTCAATAAAGGGAGTCTCCCTGATATTCAGGAGAGCAGAGAGCAGATCCAGTAGTGTCTTTAGCCTTGGTTTACAAAAGGATTATGAGCTGAAAGAATGAGACATCTTAGATGCCATGGGAATATAAAAGTATAACTATGATGAGTGTGGGCTTCCCTAGTGGCTCAGATGATAAAGAATCCACCTGCATTGTGGGAGACTTGGGTTCGATCCCTGGGTTGGGAAGATCCCCTGGAGAAGGGCATGGCAACTCACTCCAGTATGCTGGCCTGGAGAATCCCCATGGACAGAGGAGCCTGGCAGACTGTAGTCCGTAGGGTCACAAAGAGTCGGACACGACTGAGCGACTTAGGACACAGCACACGTTAGAAGACAAGAGAGGAAGGTTCAAGACAGTGGCATAGGAAGATCCTGAAGTCCCCTCCCTCCCAAGGACACTACAAATCTACAACTGCATATGGAATAATTTCCCCTTAAAGGAACCTGAAAACTGGATGAACAGTCTCCACAACAAAGGGTAAAAGGACAGCACTGAGAGGGTAGGAGTAACAGAGATACGATCACAGGAAGGCAAAACACCACATCCTAGCTGCAGTCATCCACAATCAGGAAGAATCACAAAAATAGTTATTTTCCCTGAGGAGTGAGGGATTTGAGCTTCACATCAAGTAACCCCAACCCTTAGATATGCGCAGGAGAAACCAATTCCTAAAACAACCACCTCTGAAAACCAATGGGGAATATGTCCAGGAAAATTATAGAACTACAGGGAAGGAAAACCTGCTATTAAAGGGCTCATGGGAAGACTCACTCAACCCAAAACACAGTGTAAAAACACCGGATTGGAAGTGTGTGGACATGGTCCATGGGTTCATGGTCCTATGGGGCGAAGGAGATCTCTAATACGTACTAATCTCGAAGCATCTGTGCAAGAAGCAGGAACCAGTTGGAATGGTCCCTGGGGTTTGCGACACTTGTGGGAGCCATCTGTGCTATTTCAGACTGCCTTGCTGATACAGCTTTGGCAGGTACCATTCTGGAAATCTCTATCTAACTTGTTAGCACAAGTGGGCATGACCAGCTTAGACCCCCCACCCACCCAGACACCTCTGCTGGGCATCACAGCCACATGGTTGGTAATCCCTTTCACTGGCACCCAGAAGTCACTACAGATGAGCCCTGCAGTCATTCCAGGGGCCAGTCCTGCCAACCACCACCCAGCAGCCCCCTCAAGCTCCTCCTGCCTTCTGGTATTGATTTTCATTGTCATTTACTGACAAGCAGCCAGTTCATTAGAAACAATAACTGTTCACAGAATGTTTTAAACACCCTAGTAGCAGGAGTAGCTCAGCAGCCAGGACCATAAATAGAATCTGGGTTCTGAGCTTTAGATAACTTCCCTGAAAATAGGCCCATAGACATGCTTTATGCACATTAAGGTAAAGCAACTATAAAGTTGCATAGTTCCAAGCTAGGCTCACAGAGTTAACTACAGAATTTTCCTATGGATAGTATGGTGGTTAAATACCTAGATTTTTTTGGGTGGGGGTAGGGGACTGAAAAAAAATGCATACAGTTGTCCTTCATTTAAATAGAAATACATATCCTATTAGTTCTAATGTTTCTTTTCTTATGATTAGCTTCAGAGACAAGAAGCAAGGCATCTTAGTTTTCAAAAGCTTTCACTTTTTGGATCCTCAGTAAATACCAAGAAAGCTATCAAGTATGTGAAAATAAAAAGCCAGAATAAATCTGCCTCCTTTCTTGCATGCTTAACCTTAAAGCACTCAGCAGGGAAGAAGAATATTTCCTAATATAGAGATAGAGAGCTGTTTGTTACAAAAAGGGGAAAAAATCCAATTAAAAAGTGGGATTTGTGAGGCCCCTGCTTTGGCATGGACCACAAAGCAGAGTCAGTACATCAGCTCTAACGCCAAAGGCATGGATGCCTGATACTGGAGATTACAAACCAGTTTCCAGTTTATTGGCTTTCTCATCATAGAGGGTGGTTGAATGTTTTGATTTCAGTGATAAATGTTACTGAATGAACTTAAGTTATAAACTCTAAACTTCTTTTGCCTTAAATGCCTTGTAAAATATCTAAAACTTGCCAAAGTATTCAACCGAAACAGGAAAAATTAAGACATACTGGTGGTTTTATATCACACAGAACAAAAACAATCATTTGACTGAACAACCTAAAATATAATTATTAGGTCTAATAAGACCAATTCCAATGACATCCATGTCACTCTTTAATGGAATAATGTAATGAATGCTTTTGGAGCAGGCACCTTCAGTGCTCTCCCCACATCCCCTCAGATCTCTCTGCTATTCTCGTATACACCTGCCACCAGAGTGCTCACACTCCCAGCAGTCAGCACCTGCCTCTCTGGGCATTTCCTTGATACTACTAGTACTGCTTTGCCTGTAGGCATCGAGATGCATAGGTTTCTATACTAACAACACATGTCAACTGATTGCGATATTCTGCACCCTATATTAAGCACATTATCTGAATTATTCCATCAAATTCTCATAGCAACAGTGCATGGTTTAAATAAAATTTATGACTCAGTAATTTCCTTTCTATAAAATTGCTATTGTAGTATTATTATGCATGTGTACAATGAATTATGTACAAAGATGGTCACTGTAACAGTGTTATTTTAAATACCACTGACAACATAAATTTATATCAACAAGGGACCAATCAACTAAACATTGGCACGTTTCCTATGGAACATGGCAAAAGGATGAAGCAGTTGTATGTGCATGTAATGGAACTGTTGCTAAGATATAGTATTGGGTAAAAACAAGATAGTGAATATTCATATACATATAGATGTATATGAAGGTGCATTAATTATTTCTGTAAAGAGAATAAAGATTGGAAGAATTTAGTGGGAAGATATGCCTTTGCAAAGAGGGACTGGGAATCTGGATAGGAGGTAGACTTATTTTTGTTTTGTGTGCTCATAATACTTTTTTCAATTTGAAAATAAATAAATACAAAATTAAGTGCAGAATTCAGACAGAGAAAGAGCAAGAGAGAGAGGCTGATCAGCACTCTCAAAACTTGTTTAGAGATCAAATATTTATATTTATTCATCATATTTACACAATCTCAAAAGTGGGGCTATTATTATTATATCCATTTTAAGGATAAGGAATTGAGATGGAGAATTAACTAAATTGCTCAAGGGCAGTCAGTAGTGAATAGTAGAGTCTGGATTTGAATCCAAGACAATTTGATTTCTAAGCCCTTACTTTTTACTCTATATCACTTTCCTTTCAGAATTCAAAATGGATGAATGAAACCATTTAGTAACATTACAAAAATGAGATAAGTTTTAATAATGCAATTGAAATGCAATTGTAACTTTTTATTTCTTATAAAATCTACTTACTCCAAAGATTTAGTATAAATACGAATCCAGTCACAGGAAAATGTTTCTCTTTAAGTACTAGAGAAATTATAACTAATTTCTAATGAAAATATAAGTTGACTAGAAAATATGGGAAATAAATGGAATGATAGAAATATACATACCTATGTGTTTCTTTGTATCTTTTCCCCAAAAGAAATAGGAAATTTATTTACAAAGTAAAGGAATAATTTCCCTTACAGCCTCAACTCTTATGTTCCACTTAGAAACTTTTTATAAAGACAAGTCATAAAACCAAAAAGGCACAGAGATCCAACCAGTGATGTGCTGAAGACACTGATAAAGTCTTACAAGAGCTAAATTTTTAAGAACCTTGATGACTGATCATTAAAGAGAGTTTTTAATTTATAATTAATTATATAAACTACAAACAAAATGAAGGTTATATACATTCAAAACTCATTAATTCCTACTTAATTTAATATTTCCCATATTTTTGAGGTTACTCACATTTATATAGTGGAAATATGTATTATGGTGCATGGCTATGACTCTCTCCCCAATTACATGTTTAATAACATCACATTGGTAATTTGAAATAAATTTTGCTAGGAGAATTTACACTACAGAATTAGCAAAGGCTAAAAATTGGGGTTTTTTTCTTCCATAAAGTCAAATTTAAAACAATTATGACTACATCACTAGATTCAATGGAGAAGGCAATGGCAACCCACTCCAGTATTCTTGCCCAGAAAATTTCATGGATGGAGGAGCCTGGTAGGCTGCAGTCCATGGGGTCGCTAAGAGTCAGACACGACTGAGCAACTTAACTTTCCCTTTTCACTTTCATGCATTGGAGAAGGAAATGGCAACCCACCCCAGTGTTCTTGCCTGGAGAATCCCAGAGATGGGGGAGCCTGGTGGACTGCCGTCTATGGGGTCGCACAGAGTCGGACACGACTGAAGCGACACAGAAGCAGAAGCACTAGATTCAAAACTCATTGTTGGCATAAATGTATAAAATTTGCTATTTATAGCCTTTAGGAAAAATAAAATCATGATGTTTGCAGTAAAAAATGACTATTAGAACATCTAGTAATGAGATTTGGCCAGTCATTCTTATGGTTGATCCTAGAAACTGTTTTCAACTAACATTTATCAAGTGTTCCCATCTAAGCACTTTAAAAAGAGAAAAATTAAAAAAAGGAGAAAGTAAAAAGCAAAACATTTCCTTCTTTCAGTAGGAATTGTGGTTCTAGATTCATAATCTCTTCCTTAGAAATTATGTGTGGGGTCATAGTTCAGTTCAATTCAGTCACTCAGTCTTGTCTGACTCTTTGCGACCCCCTGAACCACAGCACACCAGGCTCCCCCGTCTCTGGGATTCTCCATGCCCATCACCAGCTCCCGGAGTCCACCCAAACCCATGTCCATTGAGTCGGTGATGCCATCCAACCATCTCATGCTCTGTCGTCCCCTTCTCCTCCTGCCCTCAATCTTTCCCAGAATCAGGGTCTTTTCAAATGAGTCAGCTCTTCGCATCAGGTGGCCAAAGTACTGGAGTTTCAGCTTCAATATCAGTCCTTCCAATGAACACCCAGGACTGATCTCCTTTAGGGTGGACTGGTTGGATCTCCCTGCAGTCCAAGGGACTCTCAAGAGTCTTCTCCAACACCACAGTTTAAAAGCATCAATTCTTCAGTGCTCAGCTTTCTTCACACTCCAACTCTCACATCCATACATGACCACTGGAAAAACCATAGCCTTGGGGAGGGTTTATGAATGGATTTATTCTCTATGTTATCCATGCTTGTAGATCTTAGAAAATTATTTTATACTCACAATAAAGGCAATTGCTTCTCATATTTTTGAAACACAGTGATCAGAATGATTTTGAAACCTGGGAAATCATAATAATGAAAGTCAATCTAAATTGAATGATGAATCCACAAAAAGAGTGGTCTATAAGAAGCTGTAACATATAGCTATAGTGTCTGCATCATCTGTGGGTAAGGTTCCTAATGGTCTCTTTGTTAGAGATTTTGGGTCTTATGTTTTTAATGATTTTTTTTGGAGTATATATGATTTACAGTGTTGTGTTAATTTCAGATACACAGCAAAATAAATCAATTATATATATTTACATATATCCACTCTTTTTTAGATTATCTTCCCATATAGGTCATTACAGAGTATTGACTAGAGTTCCCTATGCTATACAGTAGGTTCTTATTACTTATCCATTTTATTACTATATATAGTAATGGGTATATTTTATCCCAATCTCACAATTTAGCCCTCCTTTCCACATTCCCCCTGTAACCATATATTTTCTAAAAACTTGCCAGAAAAATCAGTAAGTCATAAATACATAAAGTAAATGGTTTTATTAATACACCTCAGGCTTCAACAGTATTTTTAGAGTAAAAACTGTTTGACCAATGAAGGTACCTGGTTTCCCTTTCATAGAAGCAGTTTACAACTCCCTGCTGGCAAATCATTTGTTTTAAGAGGGAAATGTTACATATACTTATATACATTTTAAACCATGTTGGTCTTTCACACACACAAAAAGGAAGTTTCCAGTTAAAATATTTGATTGCTTTCCAAAGACAATAATGTGTACTGAGAGGCATAATTAGAAGACACTGGATTAAGCTGATAGTACCTAAGGGTAACTCCCTCGTCACTCAGTCATGTTTCTAGATGTTGTTCTGCTGACTAGGACTCACTGATCTTATTAAACAGAATTCTAACTTTTTTATTTATAAGATGACCTAAAGGGAGCAGAGCTGAAGCTTCTTAATTGGAAAAAGCACTTGTTCATGATTACTGGGCATGCCAGCTTAAACACAATTAAATCTGTACTATGCATGCAAACCTAGCCCCAACCATCTAGACAGCTGAGGTAGTCACTTATATTATGTGATAGCAAGGAACCCAAAAGAATCCCTTTTAAAAAATTGTTACATACTTCAGCCTGTTATTCTTAAAATTCTTGCCATTATATTTGGCAAAACTAATACAATTTTGTAAAGTTTTAAAATAAAATAAAATTGTAGTTGGAAAAAAAAAAAAAAAAATAAATAAATAAATTACTACATTGGATGACTGTCTCCAGAGGAAGTCTTGAGAACCAAAGCAAAGCTTTAAGTGCATGTTTAAATAAAGAAAAATAAAAAGGAAGACTGGAGAAAATGACTTAAGAATTCACTTTAAAACTGTAGGTGAAAGTGAAAGTGCTGGTTGCTCAACCATGTCCAACTCTTTGTCCATGGAATATAGCCCACCAAGCTCCTTGGTCCATGGGATTCTCCAGGCGAGAACACTGGAGTGAGTTGCTATCCCCTTTTCCAGGAGATCTTCTTGACCCAGGGATCGAACCCAGGTCTCCTGCATTGCAGACAGATACTTTATTGTCTGAGCCACCAGGGAAGCCCAAAACTGTAGGGAAAAGGATTAAAGGGTAAACACAAAGAAAATAGTAATAAGAAAAAATAAATAGAAAAGCAAAAATTAATGGAAAAAAGTTTGGAAAGACACCATCATTAAAATATAAACCCAAAGAAAAAATATTTGGAACTCATGTAATGATGGACTTACTCAGTTCAGTTCAGTTTAGTCGCTTAGTAGCGTCCGACTCGTTGTGACCCCATGGACCGCAGCATGCCAGGCCTCCCTGTTCATCACCAACTCCCGGAGTTTATCCAAACTCATGTCCATCGGTGATGCCATCCAACCATCTCATCCTCTGTCGTCCCCTTCTCCTCCTGCCTTCAATCTTTCCCAGCATCAGGGTCTTTTCAAATGAGTCAGCTCTTAGCATCAGGTGGTCAAAGTATTGGACTTTCAGCTTCAACATCAGTCCTTCCAATGAACACCCAGGACTGATCTCCTTTAGGATGGACTGGTCAGATCTCCTTGTAGTCCAAAGGACTCTGAAAAGTCTTCTCCAACACCACTGTTCAAAAGCATCAATTCTCCAGTGTTCAGCTTTCTTTCTAGTCCAACTCTCACATCCATACATGACTACTGGAAAAACCATAGCCTTGACTAGACTGACGTTTGTTGACAAAGTAATGTCTCTGCTTTTTAATATACTGTATAGGTTGGTCATGACTTTCCTTTCAAGGAGTAAGCCTCTTTTTATTTCACAGCTTCAGTCACCATCAGCAGTGATTTTGGAGCCCCCCCAAAATAAAGTCAGCCACTGTTTCCACTGTTTCCCCATCTGTTTGCCATGAAGAGATAGGACTGTATGACATGATCTTAATTTTCTGAATGTTGAGCTTTAAGCCAACTTTTTCACTCTCCTCTTTCACTTTCATCAAGAGACTCTTTAGTTCTTTGCTTTCTGCCATAAGGGTGGTGTCATCTGCATATCTGAGGTTATTGATATTTCTCCCGGCAATCTTAATTCCAGCTTGCGCTTCATCCAGCCCAGTGTTTCTCATGATGTACTCTGCATATAAGTTAAATAAACAGCGTGACAATATACAGCATTGACATACTCCTTTTCCTATTTGGAACCAGTCTGTTGTTCCATGTCCATGATGGGCTTATTAGCAATCAGCAAAGGGCAAATTGAAACAAAAGGCTGAGTTAACCATTTCACATCTTTCACATTGACAAAATTTCAAAACCCTGATAATAACAAATTTGGGTAAAAAGGTAAAATAATATAAAATTTCAATATATCAGTATATGTTTGTACTATTTAAATTGTACAAACAAATTGGAAACAATTTGGTGATCTAATGAGTAAAAGATGCCCTTTTCAGCAATTGAATAATTCTTTCACTAGTCAGGTACTATACCATATTTCTTGCATATGTACTTAAGGGAACACGTACAAGAATAATCCTTGCTTGACTGACTAAAAGAACAACAGATATGGAAATAAATGTCTATCAACTTGAGAATGGACAAGGAGAAAGTGTTACACTTTTACAGTGAATCCTATATAGCAATTAATGAATTGATTAGAACTATCAATATAAATATGTGTCAATGTAAGTAAATCTCAAAGACATAATTTAAGCAAAGAAAGATAAATATGGAGTGACATTTACAATAGGATTGTTATTTCCATTGTAAGCATAAAATTTCTATTTTTGGTATACAAACATGCATATAATGCATTATATGCTTAACATGATTAAGTTCTAAACGTGCAAAATCATGAACAGAAAGGAAATGGAACTTCAGAACACTGATTACTTGTGGGGAGACAAGGACAGAAATGAGTTTCTAAAAGAGCATACAGGACCTTCTACTAAAAATATACACTATTTTTTAAGTTATTATTTACAAATGGTAGATTTAACTAAATCTGATAGTCGCTACAGGGCATTTCTTTTATTTATTCTGTAGACATTTTGTAAGTTTTAAATAGGTCATAATAAAAAACAGTTTAACAAAATGATAAAAATGCACTCTTTAGAGTTTCTTCTAAAATCATTTTAATCAGAAATTGCTCCTACTCTGAAAAAAATTAAGAGAATTTTAGTTGATTTTCTCGTGAATGTCTATATATTATTAAATTCCTATTTCTAAAACAAAATGTTTGATGTTATAACAGATCCCACTTTTGTACTTAAAACAACTTTAAGGTAGTTGCCTTTTCCTCCAAAGAAATATATTTATCAATTTTATTTACAGAGACCAAGAGCATACTTGAAAACACACACACATGTAATACAGACTTGGTGCTTGTGGTTCAGTTGCTAGGTTGTGTCTGACTTTTGCGACCACACAGACTGTAGCCCACCAGGCTCCTCTGTCCATGGGATTTCCCAGGCACAAATACTAGAGTGGGTTGCCATTTCCTTCTACAAGGGATCTTCCTATCACGGGGTCTACTGGATTGTAGGTGGATTCTTTACCAACTGAGCCGCCAGGGAAGCTGGAGCCACTCAGGAAGCCACCAGGGAATACAGTCTTACATCTATGTAAACAAAACAGACATACACACATACATATGTACATACACATGCTCATAAACATGTTCATTATATATACACATGTATTTCTAATTTCCCATAGTGATGTGGTATTATTGTACTTGATTTTTAAAAGATTTAATATCTATCATGCTTTTATTTTTTAATTGATATATACTTAACCTGAGCTTCTTCATATTTATGTTATATAATAATATTAGGTTATATAATCATGTTGTAAGACATAAACACCATAGGTATGTCTCTGGTATCACTGGATCATCAGCTTAGTTAAAACACCATTGGCATCTTTCACAACTCTACATTTGTTTGTGTAATTGTGTAATATTTAATCTGAAACCTCTTAGATTGGAAAGAATTTTTGGAAGTCATCCAAGCTGCCATTTTTCTGACACATGTTTTGTCTTCTAATAGTTCAATTTCTTTTTAATCATTTGTATAATCTACACTTACTACTCATTTTTAGCATTAACAAACAGTTCCTTTATAGAGTGGAAGTAATTAAACTACCCACAATGGTTAATGATCTTAGAAATTTGCATATGCTGCATTAAGAATCAGTTTTAACAACTATATTCATGCTACTATTCCATTTATGGCTCATATAAAATATGGCAATAGTTCAATTTCTGTATGTAAACAGAATTTGAAATTTAGCAGAAAATTCAAGTATTGGGAAGTGAGCATTACTCCTTTTATAAAATGGCTATCTAATAAGATCCATTTGTTGAACTGATATTGTTTTAGTGATTAAGTTAAGTTTTAGTGTTGCCTAAAGTGTTTCTCTCGTGACGAGTGATTGAGAAAATAATTATAATGGGCTATGTCTTTGACAGAGTCTATAAACACTGAGATGGCTGCACATGATTAAATTTATGTTTAGACATAGAAATCGTTGTTGCTTCAGAAAAGAACAAGTATATTGATCTTCAAGAGTGAAATAAGGCAAGATGAAAGGAATAATTAAATCTGGCGGTATTGGTGTTCCCATCAATAGAACTACAATTATACAAATTATATCTTTCTTCACCTTGCCCCTCCTTTCTCTCTTCCTTAGGTTTTAAATTCAAGACCCCCTGAGCAAATATTGTGGCAAGGATTTTTGTTTTCTCTTGCATTGCTAGATCAGCCTGTTTTCAATAGAGAGAAGCTCTAAACTGGTCCCTGAATAGGGCTGTCTTGTAATCCCTGTTTGGGATGAAAATGTGTACAGTGCTTAAAACTATTTCACTCTTGAAGCGTAGATTCTCTTTAGCCTTAAAACACTATGAGTAATCTAGGTGTTGGGAAAGGTAAACAATAAACTCATTTAGGCCAGGAGGATACAGTGTAATGCCAAGCCTGTCACAGAGGTATTATAGGGCAGGGAAATAAAAACTGGGGCTATGATCCTTCAAGATGAAAAAAAAAAAAAAGAAATCTTTATGGGTTCAAGCCAAGCCTTATTTGGGATGAAAAATTCAACATCTTTCTAGTAATTCTCTTCTATTGGCTTGTACCTAAAACGTCTGGGAGTGGCTTAGAATATATAAGGAATTCTAAGAACTGAATGTTTTCTTTCCTAGAATTTGTTTGATTGGGGGGAAAAAAATGAGTAAATTTAGAGGGAATCGCTAATCTTCCTAGAGCCTTTCATTTGAATGCCAGGATCTCCCTGCAAGGCTGTGCTTGGTGTATTCTCCAGACTCTTGCTCTGAGCACCACTCACTCTCTTATATTTGCTGATACGTTGCATTTTAATTTCCCTTTTGCCTGCTCATCTGGGTAACCCAGTTGGACATCAGTCTGCTCCTGCAAGTAGGTCAGTGAACCAAAGTATGGTACCTGTGTGATACTACCATTCACAAAAGTCATGCTGACATCCTGTTTTCCCAAATCTCATATCTTGATGGCATCTTCCATGTCCTTACTAATTATCAGAGAAATTCAAATAAAAACCACAATGAAATAATATCTCATACCTATTAAAATGGCTATTATCAAAAAGAAGAGATAAGTGTTGTTGAGGCTGTGGAGAAAAAGGAACCCTTGTGCACTGCTGGTGGGACTGTAAGCTGGTACAGCCACTATGGAAAACTATGGAGATTTCTCAAAATATTCAAAATAAAACTGCCATTTGACTTAGCAGTCCTGCTTCTGGGTAAACATCTAAACAAAATGAAATCACTGTCATGAAGAGATATCTATGCCCTGCCCCACCTGCAACATGTTAATTGCACTACTATTCACAACAGCCAAGATATGAAAACAAGTGTCCACTGAAAGATGCGTGGGTAAAGAAGATATGACACACGAAATATTATTCAGCCAAAAAAAGAATGAGCACTGCCATTTGCAACAACATGGATGGAGTGCTAAGTGAAACAAGAGAAAGACAAATAGTGTATGATCTCATTTACATGTGGAATCTAAAATACTTAAACTCACAAAAACAGAGGGTAGAATGATAGTAGCCAGGAGCTGGGAGCTGGGGAAAATGGGGAAGTTTTAGTCAAAGGGTTCAAAATTCCAGTTATAATATGAATGGATTCTGGGAAGGAACGTGATTTAAAGCATGTTAACTAGAGTTAATAACACTGTTTTATGTAGTTGAAAGTTGATAAGAGAATTGATCTTAAATGTTCTCAACAAACATATAAACACGAAGGTAATTATGTGAGGTGCTAGATGTGTTAACTAACCTTATTGCGGTAATCATTTCACAATATACATGTGAATATTGATACAGGTGAATTTGATACATGTATCAAAGTGTTGTATTGTACACCTGAAACAAACAAATTATATGATAATTAAATCTCAATAAAGCAGGAATAAAACTTGTATTTCTTATATTGACTATAGAATCCATTTTCACAGAAGAACCATTTGTAATCTCCAACAACTAGTACTTTTCAACCCTCTTTAGGGAATATATTAAATGGTACCATGTATGGGCTTCCCTGGTGGCTCAGACAGTAAAGAATCTGCCTGTAATGTGGGAGACCCAGGTTTAATATCTGGGTTGGGAAAATCCCCTGGAGAAGGGAATGGCAACTCACTCCAGTATTCTTGCCTGGAGAATTCCATGGACAGAGGAGCCTGGTAAGCTATAGTCCATGGGGTCATAAAGAGTTGGACATGACTGAGTGACTAACACACACACATACACACACACAATGTATGAAAGATTCTGGTCCTCTTTTTTGACATAGAATTCTTCCTTATCTTCAGTAAGAAACAGAGGATGTGGATTAAATGAGCCAAATGTCTATCTGTTTAGTCCAGATATCACAAATGTAGCTGGTGTCCTTGACATTATTATAAATTAATTACTTGCATTTTCAATAACATTTTTGTCAGTAAATCTAGGTGAGATTCAAATTCATAAATTTGCAAATTGCTGTTCTCAGCCATGAACAATAAACTTCATTCAGGATTTAGCAGTGTGAAATACATACACAAATGTAATGATTTGATAGTTCTAGAGAATGGATTTTCTATTATCTTCATAATCATGAATATGAACTTAAAACTTGGTCTGTAGCCATCCTGAATTACAGGAAGGAAGTGAGAAGGTCATAATCATGGCAAAGGGAACTGTAGCAAGAACAGAAATGAGCCCACCATTCTATTATACTTATCTAAGTTAACTGATATTTGGAGGGTATTATACAAATATTTCAAGTAATAATAATGAAATAATAGCTAATTCTGGAACATTTTTTTTACCACTGCACTTTGCTGAGCACTTTATTGGCCTCATCTCACTTAATCTTCACAGTAACTTCATTAGTTAGACACATATTCTCTCCACTTAGGAAACTGAAACTTAGAAAGGTTAAGTAACTATCTCAGAGTTTCATTGCCAATAATTCATAATGTACTGAACCTAGAGCCTATATTACTAATCACTATGACATATTGTAAGGTGTATGTGCATGTATAACCTCATTCCAGGGCAAATCCCCGAGGGTTGAAAAGGGGTCAAGGTGGGAGGAGATCTTCCAATTTTTTTTTCCTTTGTTAAATGTGTGCAAGATTGCCACAAATCCCTCTCCATGCAGTAAGATAGAAAAAGATCAAAGTATTTATTTATAACCCTTGACCACTTTGCTGGAGCCTCTCTGAATAATACTAAACAACCTCTATATTCACAGTTTGCATTTTCCTCAGATAGACTAGAGTTCCTGCAAATTAGATGAGATACAAGGTTGGTTTGGGGGCTTCTCAGGTGGTACTAGTGGTAAAGAATCCACCTTCAGGAGAAGTAAGAGAAACTGGTTCTATCCCTGGGTTGGGAAGATCCCCTGGAGGAGGAAATGGCAACTCACTCCAGTCTTTTTGCCTGGAGAATGTATGGACAGAGGAGCCTGGTGGGCTACAGTCCATAGGGTTGCAAAGAGTCGGTCATGACTGAAGCGACTGAGCATGCACCCATGCAAGTTTGATTTTAAAACTTGTAATACTGTGAATATGTCTTGAACTCTCTCACTTTACTGTTTTGACAAATACTTCCCCTGTGCCTGAAAATGCCTTTTCATCTTTTCTGACCTTTTATTCAGATTTATTCCTAAAATCCCATCCCAGATGTCACTGCTTTCAAGGATACTTATTTGAATCACCCTCTATCCCACGCTAGTTTAGATGAGCCACTATCACTACCATGGATATCCTTAACCTGATATGTTTTGCTCTATTACAAAGCTTATCATACTCCTTTGAAATGTAATAGTAAAAAGGTCTGTGTGTATGTGTTGGTATGTTTGTGTGTGTGTGCTCAATTGCTCAGTCATATCCAACTCTCTGCAACCCCATGGATTGTAGCCCACCAGGCTCCTCGGTCCATGGAATTTTCCAGGCAAGAATACTGGAGTGGATTGCCATTTCCTACTCCAGGAGATCTTCCCGACCCAGGGCTAGTGGTGTTCATTTGTCACCTGCATCTAAGTTCTCTTTCAAAGTTTAGGAAATGCTTCATCTTATAAGACTTGGTGGAAGTGAGAGTTCATTTGTATGTCGTGCAGTAGATCAGCTGTACCTACAGTGTCTTTGGAAGATTTGGATATGCCTAAATCAAGTATCTTTCAACAAAGAATATTAGGGGAGTTCTGCAGGTTTGGAGAATGAAGCCACAAATATTTGGGAAAGTTACTAGACAGTATAGTCAGCTTTTTTTTTTTTTTTTTTTAAGTAACTAAATACTTGACCCATGGATTAAATGATGACCATATGATCTGAGCAATTCATTATACACTTAGTTTTATCTAATACATGAAAGCATTAGTACCTCTGCTGCTGCTGCTAATTCGCTTCAGTCCTGTCCGACTCTGTGCAACTCCATAGACGGCAGCCCACCAGGCTCCCCCATCTCTGAAATTCTCCAGGCAAGAACACTGGAGTGGGTTGCCATTTCCTTCTCCAAAGCATGAAAGTGAAAAGTGAAAGTGAAGTTGCTCAGTCGTGTCTGACTCTTAGCAATCCCATGGACTGCAGCCTACCAGGCTCCTCCATCCATGGGATTTTCCAGGCAAGAGTACTGGAGTGGGGTGCCATTGCCTTCTCCAATTAGTAGCTCAGTTGTGTCCAACTCTTTGTAATCCCATTGTCTGTCCATGGAATTCTCCAGGCAAGAATACTGGAGTGGGTTGCCATTCCCTTCTCCAGGGGATTTTCCCAAACCAGGGATTGAACCCGGCTCCCCTGCATTGCAGGCAAATCCAGCTGAGATACCAGGGAAGCCCATTTTTAGACATGCTCTTAATCACTCTGTCTATCAGATCTGGTCCCTTAAATCTATTTCTCACTTCCACTCTATAATAATAAGGGATTCGATTTGCTCATACCTGAATGTCTAGTCAAGCCTATGGTTTTTCCAGTGGTCATGTATGGATGTGAGAGTGGGACTGTGAAGAAAGCTGAGCACTGAAGAATTGATGCTTTTGAACTGTGGTGTTGGAGAAGACTTTTGAGAGTCTTGGACTGCAAGGAGATCCAACCAGTTCATCCTAAAGGAGATCAGTCCTGGGTGTTCATTGGAAGGACTGATGCTGAAGCTGAAACTCCAGTACTTTGGTCATCTCATGCAAAGAGTTGACTCATTGCAAAAGACTCTGATGCTGGGAGGGATTGGGGGCAGGAGGAGAAGGGGATGACAGAGGATGAGATGGCTGGATGGCAACACTGACTCAATGGACATGAGTTTGGGTAAATTCCGGGAGTTGGTGATGGACAGGGAGGCCTGGCAGGCTGAGATTCATGGGGTTGTAAAGAGTCGGACATGACTGAGTGACTGAACTGAACTGAACTAATTACTCTATCATCAGATGGAAGTGTTACATAAAAGTTCTGGCTTAAGTAAGTCCTGAAAGCACAGCTATTTTACATGAACATGAAACCTTCACTCCAGTGCAGCTAATCTTGCAACATAGCCAAACTTCTTTCAACCCCTACCTATAAGTCAGTACCTAGACTAGTTGGCTGAAAAAGAAATATTTGATCCTCATTTACAGATGGCCTCACAGCTTAGGTTCTCCAGAAATAGATAACTAGATGGAGTTTGAAATGTAGAACATTTACTAGGAGTCAAAAACTAAGAAGGAAAAGGAGGAAAAGCAGGATTGAGTAGAGGAAGAAGCCACATGGTGATGGAGGACCAATGAAACTTGGTTAGCCCCATGGGGCATTCTGTAGCATTGTTTTACATTGAGCCAAAATGGCCAGGCCTTTTTATGTATGTATCAATTAATCACTGGGTATGTGCTTCTCTGAGAAAGTTATGCCCTCAGCAAAGGTGCCTTTGGCAACTGATGCAAACCCTCAAGGAGTCAACAGGTACAGCCTGCCTTGTGATGGATGAGGCAACTAGTGTTTCCTTCAGAGATTAAAATATCCTTCCTGGTAAGACTGAACTATAAATTGTATATCTGATTGTTCACTTTTCTTTGAAGGAAATATAACTTAGTAAAGACTCTTCATCCTAGAATAACACAACTGGAAGACTGGCATCAAGGAGATTTGATAAAACATGGATGGGTCTTTTTGGATGGACTCAAAATGTAAGAACTTTGTTTTTAATGCAAGTGTTCATCAAAAAACCTCCTTGGTGGGGAAGGCTTTCAACAATCAGGATGACTCTCTTTGTGAATGTTGGCGTCTCTCTTCACAGTCCAACTTCTGCTCAATAGGCTGAAAAGATGAAGGCATGAAGGATAAAGGATGAAGGATATGTCAGGCAGGAGCTCAACATTATGGACCACACCTTCCCAAAGTTGCCCTATTTACTTCCACTGAGGAGTGAGCAATATGTTAGCAGCAGAAACCAATGTTGGGTGACCAATTCTTCCCCATCCCAATTTGGGATAATATCTCAAAGGAGTCAGTCATCCAACTGAAAAGTCCAAATGCTGGATCTTTGCCACCATGGAAAGACTGTCAGTTGGATATTGCTTGGTTTGGTTTTGGTTGGTTTTGCTTTCCCTGCTTACAATGCTCATATCAGCATCACAAGCTGAAGAATCATAGAATACTTTATTAAACATTATAGTGCACAGTAAACATACTCCTAACAAAGGAATACTCAGCTTATAGAAAAGAGGAAAAGGCAATGGACTTAGGACGGCATTCCAGTTGGACATATAAAATGACGGCATGGCCTATTAAAGACTCAGGCAGCAGTAAATTCTCTCAACTATAACTCAGTATACAATGTTATTTCTTCCATCACCAGAATATATTGGTCTTGGAACCAAAGGTTAAAAGTGGGAGAGCCTTCTGTTTTAACCCTAATGATCTAATGATCCACTTGGAAGATTTTGCTTTTCTTGCCCTATATCTTTGGTTTAAATTTGTACATCGCTAATGAAAGAATGCTTCCATCAGCACATGGGGCTTTCATCAGTAGGTGTGCTGCTGCAAAACGGAGAAGAAGGAAGAATGAACAGGACCTATACAATTCTGCACAATCCTCTTTCCAGTGGCAGCATTTAGTGCAGATCTGTACAGGAGTACCACAAAGCACTCAGATCCTTCAGTGATAACAGCCTGGTCAGAAAACCCTAACCAAGAGAGGTGGTGGCTAATAGCAAATGCCACACAAAATTATTTATAAGAAAGGGAAATCACAATAAATGATTGCCTCTAAACCAACTTCAGAGATGACAACTATGACTGTTAACCTGATTTCTTTTTTTGTGCTCTATGTAATTATAAATTCAAATTTACTTTCTTCTTTCCTCTTCATCTCCCCCACTATCTTCTATAGATGTGCTGGTAAATGATGAACTTTCCAGTCTTGTCCATACATTACAGCTAGATTTGTGACAGAACTAAGGGAGAATGGGACAACATACAGAGATCTTGGCTTGTTGTTGGCACCCAAAATTGTGAATTTTACTCTTCCTGGGAAGAAACTAAGAATGTGATGACTGTATGAGATTTTTGTATCATGTTAATGAAAGCACTTTTTAAATTCTAAGTGTTTCTACTATAATAGATCTACATGTTCCTAGAAACTTCATGTCCTGAAAAATCTTTTACAAATAATTATAGGGCTTATCAGGAAAAAAAAAAAAACTAGATTGGGAAAAACACTCAAAGCCTATACCAATTTTGTAACCAGGGCAGTAACAGGTACAACAATTATTCTAGCTTAGTATTTTTAAGATGTTATAATTCCTAATAAATTCAACAGAATATCTTGGATTTTATTTTTAAGTGGATTGTATTGTAAAAAAGGGCTGAGGCTGCTGATTTATGGAAACAAGGGCCAATGCACAAAGATTGAGCAGAATTACACAAGGAGCACTTGTTGAACCGAGCACACGCCCGAAATAAGCACGAGGGAGAGCATGAACGGGCGCCACGTGCAGCACTGTGCCCCTCCACAGCTCGTTGTGTCAGCGGTGTGAGCAGTCACTAGTGATCCGTGGATGACGCGAAACATTTGTACTCGGAGAAAAATCATAAACGAACAGAAGCAACTTCTATGTCATGCTGACTTCATTCTCTTATCAGTAAATCCTGTAAGCTCATCTCTTTATAAACACCCTAGACTAGGCTGCGTAAACAAGGAAAGAAGAGTACACGTTGATTTGGGTAACTAAAATCAGGGACCGCAATGGACGTCTGTCACTGTGGTTGTCCTGTATGCCAATACCATTCTCTTTTTCATTTGTTTTCATTATGGCAAAAGTCACATAATGTAAAACATACTATTTTAACCATATTTAACTGTACAGTTCAGTGGCACTAATTACATTCACATTGTTGTGTAACCCTCACAATTATCCATTCTCCAAATTTTTCACTTTCCTAAACTGAAACTCTGTCCCCGTTAAACACTACTTTCCCATTCCCCTCCTGACCCCTCCCTCCAGCCCCTGGCATCTACCAGTGTACTTTTTGACTCCATGAATTTGACTATTCTAGGTACCTCATTTAAATAGAGTCAAACAACATTTGTCTCCACCTACTGTATAGCCAATACCATTCTTAAATTTGGAAAATTCCACTACAAAAGCTGAACATGTCAGATACTCATTTTCCTGACTTGTCTTTTACTTAAGCCCAGACACACAAACCAGGCTCACCGTTTAACAGATCCACAAGACCAATAATGCAAAGAAAGAGGTGGAGACTGAGAGGAACTCTTCGGGCGATGCTGACAGTAATTACAGCAGTGTCCGGTCAGGCAGCAGGGGCAGAGGGGAAAGGGACAGCCTGCAGGGCGGGCCCCAGACGTGCCTCCAGGACAAGCTGCGGGCTCTAGTGTTTGTGCCTGCAGCGCGGATGCCCTTGCTGTTTCTACTGTGGTGTCATTTTGGACATTGTTTCTGGCTTGTAGTGACTTGAATCTCTTTCTGGGTGGTTCTTTGAACTACTTCAGTGAAATTATTTTCCTTCAAATCTCCTATAGCTTGCAAACTGAGAGCCCTGACTATTACAGTTGAGTAGGCTGTGAACAACTTGAAAGGAAGTGACCACTGAATCCAGAGTGCATAACTTTGGGCCTTGAGAGCAGGAAGTGCTCAAAAAATGCTTGTTGTGTGATTAAATGATGAGATGATGTGATTGTAGAAATAGATTTGCCCTAAAAGCGATGAGATCCAAATAATTAAAATAACTAATATATTACAACTAGAATAGTATAAAGATATGTATATGATCTTAATTATAAGTATTACCATAAACACTTTTTCTAATATTTCTACATAATAGTACTCCCTTGCACAAATGACAGGGATTACTAACATTTTATCTTAGATAATTGTTTCATGTTAGATTTATACTAAGAAAACTTGTTATCTGTTTGTTTGGTTTGTTGGTTTTTGTTTTGTTTTTCCTATCTGATGCTAAGATGTCTGTCATAGTTCCCTTCACTATGCTCTCAGCTCCCCAGAATTCCCTGATGCCAACCTTTGGAATTTTTACTAATAATTCAGATTATAACCCCCATTAACTAAAGAACAGTGATACATTCTGAATTGTACAGTGTTCTGTAGTAAACTTAGCTGGAATCTAAAATCCTTAATCCTTCACCCTTATAGCTGATATTTTCATAAAGGGGAGAATTCATAATAATAACAGAAGAAGGATGTAAAGAAATTATTTATAGGCTATTGAGAGTTGATATTTACATGCAAGATTTCCTTGTCTTTTAAGTGTAACGACTGATGAAGCAAATTTAATCCAAAATATCTAATGGCTCCAGCAGCCCTTCTTCAGTATTCCAACCATAAGAGTTTGGACAAGCTTTCCCAAGCCAGTCTTTCATATCTCTAGACTGGAAAAGGACAAGCTAAGAAGACAAAGTTAGAGCTATGAGTGGAATCGGGCTGTAAGGTTCCTGTTGATCTACTCTTTCAAACTAGCCAGCTGGCAGGTACCCAGCTGACCCTTGATTAGCTCTTTAGGGGCTTCCCTGGTAGCTCAGATGGTAAAGCATCTGCCTACAATGCAGGAGACCTGGGTTCGATCCCTGGGGTCGGGAAGATCCCCTGGAGAAGGAAATGGCAACCCACTCCAGTACTCTTGCCTGGAGATCCCCATGGATTGAGGAGCCTGGTAGGCTACAGTCCATGGGGTCGCAAAGAGTCAGACACGACTGAGCAACTTCACTTCACAAAAAGGAAGTTGTTACTGTTTTATTCTTGGTAGCAGATAAAAGGGGAGATCATACACATTAGAAACATACTTTCTCCAAGCTTTTTTCCTTTTCCCTCAGAAACAGTGAAATGATACAAAGGAGAAGATACATCTATAACTATAATATATTCATTTTGAATTTGGATTCTAAAAATTCAGTGGGCATCACTTTGTTCCTAACATCCCAGGCTGAAAGGTGCCTGAGTTAAGCAATTTCCCAGGCCTCCTTCTACATGTAAATTTCTTAGATTGCTATCCACCTATGAAAAATAGAGAAATGAAAAAAAGAAAAGGCCTACTGTCTCTTCACATGGCTGACAGTCAATTTTCTACTATATTCTTTATTTTAAAGTAGTCTCATTGAGCCAGTTTCCAGTGCATTAACTTGGGAGACTTATTACATTTGAACAGGTTCCATGCTGGCAAACTGCATTTTGGAGTCACCAAGGACCCCTTGATGCTTTACCATCAGCAGACTAAATTAGTCTCTATTCCTATGGTTTTTCACTTGGATTGACAGATGCATTACCTCATACTCTTGAACTACAGGAGTTGCTGTAGACTCTTAGAAATAGCATTGTATTCATATTAGGAGTAAATTGGGCTCTGAGGTGCACCTAAGCAGATATTCATACAATAAGGATCTTCCCTGGACTTTGATAGATTCCTCACATATAAAAGAATCTCAAGAGGGTAATTTGGCTTGAAATTCTTCCTAGAGATCCAACATTACTTGGGGGAAAAAAAAATGTGTTCCTTCTGCGTGCCAAGAAGTCACCTAAGCACCAAGGAACACTTAAAAGAAGCACAGGTTCATTGTCCAAGTGGCAGACAAAATAACTCACGAGAATTTTAAAAACAAACCAGTCTGACTGGAGCAGGTTCTACCAGAACATGTCATTGCTCCATCCAGTGCCCCTAGAATCCCCATTGTTCTCTACATCCAAACCCCAGCTTCTGTGTGCTTTGCGTTTAATGGTTTCCACCTGCAACTGTCTTCAAGGATTGACCTTGGGACACTGGAGCAGCTTTGCCTGCTGGTGCAGAAAATCTGAAGTGCCTAGTAGTTTGCACTGCCCACACCTCCTTCCTGGGAAAATCCAACAACCAATGATTTTTTGGTGTGGTTGAATCAAACTTCAGCTCCCTTGTATGGGGGCAGCACAAACTTGAGGTAAAATGTACACTCCAGAGCTCCCTGTAGAACTGAGCTAGGCCTTGAACCTGTGTCTGACTTATCCTCTTCCCTGTCCTTCTTCCCCCACTCTCTTGCCAGTTTTTCTCAAGTATACTTCTTCATAATTTACTTGCTCAAGAATCCTTATCACAGTGCTTGCTTCTGAAGAATCTGGGCGAATATACCTTACTGAGGAGCCAGGACTTGCTTCCGCCTGAAAGATAGCCTTGGATTTGGAAGTGAAGAAGGAGAAGCACGCTATCCCTAAGAACATAGAAAAAGCATGAGAAAAGGACCAGGCTGGAAATGCACTGGCATGGTATATTGGAGTGCAATGTAGAGAAAATTATGGCTATATTAGAACATTATACATAACGTTTTATATATAAGGAAAAAAGAGAAAATTTCCCTCTCCTCAATTCACCTTTTACTCCCTTCAAGGATAAGCTTTTTTTTTTAATCTAAGGATAATTACTTTACAATATTGTGATGGTTTTTGCCATATATTATCATGAATTGGCCACGGATGTACATGTCCCTTCCTAAAACTCATGATTTAAATTTTTATTCTCAGAAAACCTGGGAGATAAAAGCATAAGTACTCATCTCAGGTTTAAATATGTGCAAAATTAATTATATTAGGAGACGGAGAGGAAAGAATTTCTCCCTGGCCCTTACTGTAGTGTGGACCACAGATTCTACAGACAAGGGGCATAAGCAAATTATAACTTTCTAGGTATTTTTATGCATATACCTGAGACTGAATGTGAAAAAGAAAATCAGTGTTAGTTTTTAAACAATTAAAACCCATAATTATTGTTTAATCCTTAGTGTGGCACCAAGAGCTTTCACAATCTGGCCCCATGCTGTATTCCAAGACTTTTCTTCTGGTGTTTTCTTTCATGCATATAATCCTTTGGTCCTTCACTGAGCTCTTTGCCATTATTTGAACATATGGTATTATTTTACATTCTCATGCGTTGCTCTGCTGCTGCTTGAGAAGCCCTTCTATCTCCTCTCTGCCTGATAAATTTTTGTTTGCATTTCAACACCCAGCTCAAATTTCACATTCTCTTTTACCTTATCCTACCTTTTCAGGCAGTTTATCATTTTATGTCTGCGTGGATCATACTAAAATATACCTTCAATATAGCACCTAGAATGTTGCCTTTAAATGCATACAAGTCTATAGGATCCTGGAGAAATGTGTTTATTCCATCTTTATTTTTTTTCCCATTTTAGTGACTGGCACACTCCTACCTCTCCATAATGTCTGACTTAGAAATGAATTGAAGAAGTTTTAGTTTATAAGGTGGAGCCAAATTATAAAACATCTTTGATGATAAACTAATTTAACTGTAGCCTAATTTAGGGTGGAAGATTTAGAATTCTTTAAGAAATTATTTGATTAATTTTTTGATTTAATGAAAAAATGTGTGAGATAATAAAACTATTACTATTTTGCTCCCTGCCTTAGCCTATAGATCCTGTAGAGTCTTTCTAGCAGTCAGGAAGGGTAGATACCCAAACTAGTCAACATAGTCGTGATTAGTGTAAGCATTTCTTATTTCAAATGTTCACCAACAGATTTGAGAATATAAGTGGTTTCCCAACAACATAACAGTTAAGAACAAGGAGTTTAAATTAGAGATTTAGATTGAAATACTGACATTGGCAGTTACAACTGTGTGATACTTTTGGCAAGTTATTTTTCATTAGTGAAATAAGGATAAAGCACTGACCTCATACAGTTGTAAAGAATAGTACTCTGCCTCAAATATTAGGAATTATAAGTATCAACATTATTGAGGCTTTCTCTAACAAGTATTTCTCCTTTTTTCAGGAAGGATTTTCTCAGGATGCCCTATTGAAAATGTGCTAGCATTGTTATTCCTCAAGGAGATGAGAATTCCGGATTGAGGGACCAGCCACATGGAGGCATAAAAGCATGGGGCATGTTCAGACAGTGAGTATCATAACTCAGTTTTCTGCTCCTACCCGTGCACCTCTTTATACAGAATAAAGCAGTGGCTAAGCTAAATCTGAACTCAGGCCTTGGTGTCTCCTTGAAATGTTACAGGCTTTCTGGTCTGGCTTCGAATAGTCTTGAATCACTGATTTGTTTTCAACTCCCTCTCTACTCTTGGCTGAAGATACCTGGCCATAGGTTCTGATTCCCCTAGGCAGCAACATTCATTCTAGGTTCCTTTGTGACCAAAGTAACATCTAGGGATTTATAACACATATAGGGCTTCCCTGATAGCTCAGTTGGTAAAGAATCCACGTGCAATGCAGGAGACCCTGGTTCTATTCCTGGGTCAGGAAGATCTGCTAGAGAAGGGATAGGCTACCCACTTCGGTATTCTTGAGCTTCCCTGGTGGCTCAGCTGGCAAAAAATCCACCTGCAACGCTGAAGACCTGGGTTCGATCCCTGGGTTGGGAAGATCCCCTGAAGAAGAAAAGGCTACCCACTCCAGTATTCTGGCCTGGGATAATTCCAGGGACTGAATAGTCCATGGGATCGCAAAGAGTTGGACACAGCTAAGGGGCTTTCACTTTTCACTTTAGGATCATATGTATTACTTTTCAAAAGACTGCACTCTTAGGACATGGAGTTTCAATTCTTCTACTTTGAATTTTTATTATCTACAGAGACTAATATTACAAAGCATAGCCCAGAGTTTTTAAGTGTGAGGGACATCTCTCGATTCAACAGTTCTGATCAAGTGAGTTACCAGGGGCCCCAGATTTCCCCTGCAGGCTTAGCTATTTTTCAGAGTCTGTCATATTAGGAAAGAAGCTTTATCATAGCCTAAACTTTTAGGTTCCTCTCTTTTTCTTTTCCTATACTTTCCATTAATCTAAGGCCAAGGCTTCTGACTGTTGAGAAAATAAAAGGTTCAGGGAGTTGTCAAAGCAACTGAGGTAGGGTTTTTCTCAGTTTCTCCAACTTTCTCCAAATTTCCCCAATTGATTTGGTCATTTCCATCTGGAATTAGCCACACAACATTGAATGGCTAATTGCCTAAAACTGAATTTACTCTCTTCACCCAATCCACTCTGCTAATCAGCTCCCATTTA
The DNA here is from genome assembly GCF_027580195.1 of Bos mutus. Lineage (NCBI taxonomy): Eukaryota > Metazoa > Chordata > Mammalia > Artiodactyla > Bovidae > Bos > Bos mutus. The sequence continues at coordinate 44,712,825 of NC_091626.1, read as the reverse complement.
TAACATCTCCATTTTCCTTAGTCATTCAGGCTTGAAAGCAGGAGACAATCTTTGACTCACCTCTATTTTTTTCTTTTCTATATCCAATCTATCATGAGTTATTTCTTCCTGTCTTCCAATATGAGTGCTTTCCATTTTCACTATGCTGGGCTACTTAAAACCCTAACATCTTCTACCTGAGAATCATAAACGTTACTCACATATGTACCACCCTCCAATTCTAATTCTTCCTGCCTGTTGCTGACAGATAAATCTTCCTAAAAGATCACTTTCTTGATGTCATTTCTCTGTTCAAAAACCTCCAGTGGCTCCCCAGTGCCCACTCCTTGCATTAGTAGAACAATTAGCATCATTAGTTACTCTCCAGTGACTCTGATTCAAATAAGAAAGGCAAGGGAGTAGAAGTGATCTTGGCCCATTACAACCTTGAAGGATCAGTATTTTGCTCACATATTAATGTCTTCTAGGAGTGTTTGGTCAAACAAGAAGAAAAAGGAGAAAGGGGAATGGAAGGGAGAGTAGGGAGAGGGAGGGAAGAGAAGAAAAGAAACGGGCAGCAGCAGGGATGGGAATGAGAAAGGAGGGACAGAGATTGGATGAGAGGGAGAAACAGACAGGTAATATATAATTACTTTGCTCCAGATTGCTTTTTCTTTCTTATAGTCTCTGGATTTCTTTTTCTATATATGGTCAACTTTTAATGAAAAACAAGTTTGTTCTAAGGAAAAAAAAAAAAGTAAAACTCATGAAACTAAAGAAAAAAATATACCATTTCCCTTGATTTTTATGCTTTTCTGAAAGATATTAATCTAAGGTAGCTCTCTCTATTCCAATTTTCCTATTTTTACAGAGGAAGTAGAAAAATATTTTTGTGGCTTTCTCTCATAAAAGTCAAAACATCCTGTATATTTGAACCCTACAGGACTCAGATGTGGTGCTTAACATTTTTTTCTCTTCTTTTAAGACTTTTTTCTACTACCACTGCTTATATGCTGATTTCTGTGTCAAAGAGAATACTGAGATTGAGAAATGGTAGTCTGGGTGTAAGGTGCATTATTGGCACAAGGTATAGAAAGTAAACAACTTTAAAATAAGCAAGCAAGCTTTCTCAATTAATCTATGCTTTTAAGAGTGAATGCAGAGGCATAGCTGAGAGAATACAATTAACAATCAAAGTATCCTCAACTAAAAATAATTTTGTTTTAAAGAGGAAGAAATAATAAGTAATAGTTGCTGCTAATTTGAATACTGAGCTTTGTTCTTTAAGTCACCCTGTAGAAAATCTATTGGGAAGTAGACCCTAATGAGAAGGAGTTGAGTTAAGGTCTTTTAATTAAATTTAAAGATTTTCTTACCCATGGGAAATGGCATAATTAGCTGTTTTCTAATGCATTTGACCTGAAGATGCTTGAATCAGCAGATAATTGAATGTATTAAGAGAAGTAGCTAATTCTATTTATGAGACTTAGTTGTTGGAGTAGGGGAAAAAAGAAGTTATTTATCATTTATTCAAGATAGTTCATATATATGTAGAAAAGGGGAGAGGAACAGGCAATTACCAACCCTCTCAGTGCAAAACTGTGCATCTTCATGTGGTGACTCTTAGGAGAAGAACTGGGCAGCTCAGGACTTGCATCTATTTTGTTACTCCCACACAAGATTTCCATCTGAATGCCAAATAAATTACCACTGAAAATAGAGTGAAGTACTCACAGCAGTAGAATGTACCAGCTGGACTGATGCCTGCATCACAGATTAACTCTGATATATTGGGCTTTGGTATGTTTCTGTGATGTTTCTCAGGGCACATATAATTCAAATCTAAAGGCTAACAAGCTGTGCTCAGATGGAGTTCTACTGAATAAGTACTTCAGTCATATGGTGCTTACACAAGTCTGAGTAAGGCATCATCTCCTTTCAAAGGAAAACATTTCATAAAGTCCAAGTCTGAGATTATTTTATTATTATTCTATTTCAGTATTAATACATGTGAAATCTATGTACTTAAAATATATTCTTAAGTTAATTCTTATATAATTTAAAAACCAAAATAGTTTGTAAAATAAATATGAAAAATGAACACATAAGATTTAAGTTAACAAAATTTAATGTGATAGATGATACTGTTTGGTAAAAATGAACCTCCACTCATAACCTATATATGCTTTTACTATTGTGACACAGATTGGTTGAGTTTGCCAGGCTTAAACTACTGTGCGCCCCTTGTAACAATTCAATTCTCTTATAACCCTTTATCTGAAGTAAAGCAACACTGATCTTCCTGTTATATGCCATGAAAACATTGGCTTTCATCTGCATTACATCATCTAAGCATTGTCAACCTTGTTTTCTCTCTTACTGGTTCTAGATAATTAATGTACTAATATAGATCTGAACAAAACTAAAACACACATAAGCTTAGATGTTGAATATACTGTATAGTATGTTTAATTCTTTTGCTGTCTTAGCATATATGGGAAATGCTATTTCACTCCTCATTCCTTTTTGCATTCCTTCATTCAACACATAGTGTTTGCTATATATTAACCACTGCAAATGATGAATGATGAGAATGATGGAAATGATTATGATAATAAGGAGGAGGAGGATTAAAACAGCACATTTCCTAGTTGAGCAAATTAAAAATCTAAAACTATTCAACAATGACTGTATCCAAAGAGTTACAATTTTAGGCTATATTAAAGTCATTAGAGCAGTACATGTATAGGGTTAAGAAAGTTTGAAAGCAGCAGAGTGCATGGATTGGAGCAGAAAATAAAGCTCAGAATAAAAAATATTTAAAACAGCAACAACAATAACGATGATGGTATTGAAAATATTTTCCTCAAACTATGGAGGATTTATCAGGTTCAAGTCACTGGTTAGTTGTTATTTAATCTTCACAGCAACCAACTGACGTGGTTATTATTTTCATTATTTTATAGATAAGTCATAGATACCCAAATACACACAGCTAGTAATGATATGGCTAGAATCTTTTTTTTTTTTTTAACAGAGACTCTTTAATCAGCTTACACATCACGTATGGTCAAATTTATATAATAAATCTCATGAATATACACATAAACACAGATACATATGTGTGTATATACAATATGTATTTATTCATCTTGTTTTAGTGATTCTGCTTTTCTGATTGATCCCCAATTGATACAACATTTTATAAATTGAGTCTTCCAATTCATGAACATGGTATTGACTTCTATAAATCTGATCATTTTAAATTTCTTTGAAAAATATTTGTAATTTTATTTTATTTTTTTATTTTATTTTTAAACTTTACATAATTGTATTAGTTTTGCCAAATATCAAAATGAATCCACCACAGGTATACATGTGTTCCCCATCCTGAACCCTCCTCCCTCCTCCCTCCCCATACCATCCCTCTGGGTTGTCCCAGTGCTCTAGCCCCAAGCATCCAGTATCGTGCATCGAACCTGGACTGGCATCTCATTTCATACATGATATTTCACATGTTTCAATGCCATTCTCCCAAATCTTCCCACCCTCTCCCTCTCCCACAGAGTCCATAAGACTGTTCTATACATCAGTGTCTTTTATTTATTTATATTTTATTATTCATTTGTGGCTGTACTTATTTGTCTTTGTTTATCTTTGTTGCTGCACACAGGGTTTCTCCAGTTGTGGCAAGCAGAGGCTACTCTTTGTTGAAGTGCATGGGTTTCTCATTGAGGTGACTTTTCTTGTTGCAGAGCATGGGCTCATTAGTTGTGGCCCCTGGGCTTTGCTGCCCCATGGCATGTGGAATCTTCCTGGATCAGGGATCTAACCTGCACCCCCAGCATTGGCAGGTGGATTCCCAACCCCTGGGCCACCAAGGAAGCCCTGACTTGTATTTTTTTTTTTTTTTGATGTGATGGTCTTCCCCATCTTTCATTATATTTACTGTTAGATATTTGATGTTTTTATGCAATTACAGATTTGTCATTTTAAATTTTATTTGCTGTTGGTTGTGACTGCTATATAAAAATACAAATTGATCTTTGCATTTATTGTGCAACTTCGCATGTATTGTGCAACCTTGCTTTAATTCAGTTATTAGTTTTAATAGTTCATGAACTCTTGGATTTTCTGCATATGTAGCCCTGTTATCTGAGATTAATGTGCCCCCTTCTTCCTTTTCTAGCCTCTTTTGGACTGTCTCAAACCTCCAGTACAATCTTGAGTGATAGAAGGTAAACTTGTCTCATTGCCCATCTCAAGGGGGTATTTTTTAAATTAATTTATTTTTTATTGAAGGATAATTGCTTTACAGAATTTTGTTGTTTTCCGTCAAACCTCAACATGAATCAGCCATGGGTATACATATATCCCCTCCCTTTTGAAGCTCGCTGCCATCTCTCTCCCCATCCCACCCCCTAGGTTGATACAGAGCCCCTGTTTGAGTTTCCTGAGCCATAGAGTAAATTCCTGTGGGCTATCTATTTTACATTTGGTAATGTAAAGTTTCCATGTTACTCTTTCCGTACATCTCACTTTCTCCTCCCCTCTCCCCATGTCCATAAGTCTGTTCTCTATGTCTATTTCTCTATTGTTGCCCTGTAAATAAATTCTTCAGTATCATTTTTATAGGTTCCATATATACGTGTTAGAATACTGTATTTATCTTTCTCTTTCTGACTCACCTCACTCTGTATAATAGGTTCTAGGTTCATCCACCTCATTAGAACTGACTCAAATGTGTTCCTTTTTATGGCTGAGTAATATTGCATTGTGTATATATACCATTACTTCTTTATCCATTCATCTGTCGATGGACATCTAAGTTGCTCCCATGTTCTAGCTATTGTAAATACTGCTGCAATGAACAACGGGATACATGTGTCTCTTTCATTTTTGGTTTCCTCAGGGTATATGCCTAGGAGTGGGATTGCTGGGTCATATGATGGTTTTATTCCTAGTTTTTTAAGGAATCTCCATACCATGTTCCATAGTGGCTCTATCAGTTTACATTCCCACGAACAGTGCAAGAGCATTCCCTTTTCTCCACACCCTCTCCAGCATTTATTGTTTGTAGACTTTTTGATGATGGCCATTCCGACTGGTGTGAGGTGATATCTCATTGTAGTTTTGATTTGCATTTCTCTAATAATGAGCAATGTTGAGTATCTTTTCATGTGTTTGTTAGCCATCTGTATGTCTTCTTTGGAGAAATATCTGTTTAGGTCTTTTTCCCATGCTTTGATTGGGTTGTTTGTTTTTCTGGTATTAAGTTGTATGAGCTGCTTGTATATTTTGGAAATTAATCCTTTGTCAGTTGTTTCATTTGCTATTATTTTCTCCCATTCTGAGGGTTGTCTTTTCACCTTGCTTATAGTTTCCTTTGCTTTGCAAAAGCTTTTAAGTTTAATCAGGTCCCATTTGTTTACTTTAGTCTGTATTTCCGTTACTCTAGGAGGTGGGTCATAGAGGATCTTGCTTTGATTTATGTCACTGAGTGTTCTGGATATGGCTAGAATCTTAACAAAGGGAGAGTAGTTCCAAAATGTGAATACTTAACTATATCTCTAAATAAAATAGTTGGTATTTGAATTATACACTTTTAATAATTAACAAATATGAATTGAGCATATATAATATATCAGGTGGCCTTGGAGGTCAATTTAAATAGTTCCCATCCCTGATGGATAGAGGGTAAAGAATCTGCCTGCAATGCAGGAGACTGGCTTCAATTTCTGGGTCAGGAAGATCCCTTGGAGAAGGGAATGGCTACCCACTTCAGTATTCTTGCCTGGAGAATCCCATGGACAGAGGAGACTGGTGGGTTACAATCCATGGGGTCACAGAGTTGGATATATTAGTTGGACTAACAGTCAACCCACGGACTGTAGCCCTCCAGACCTAATAGAAGCAGACCTAACAGAAGTAGACAAGATTAGGAGGAGGTTGCAAGAATATACAGAAGAACTATACAAAAAAAAAGGTCTTAATGACCCGGATAACCATGATAGTGTGATCACTCAACTAAAGTCAAACATCTTGGTGTATGAAGTCAAATGGGCCTTAGGAACCCTTACTATGAACAAAGCTAGTGAAGGTGATGGAATTCCAGCTGAGCTATTTCAAATCATAAATGATGATGCTGTTAAAGTGCTGTGCTCAATATGCCAGGAAATTTGGAAAACTCAGTAGTGACCAGAGGACTGGAAAAGGTCAGTTTTCATTCCAATACCAAAGAAAGGCAATGCCAAAGAATGTTCAAAGTACTGTACAATTGCGCTCATTTCATATGCTTAGGAAGGTAATGCTCAAAATCCTTCAAGTTAGGCTTCAACAGTATATGAACTGAGAACTTCCAGATGTACAAGCTCTATTTAGAAAAGGCAGAGGAACCAGAGATCAAATTGCCAACATCCATTAGATCATAGAGAAAGCAAGGGAATTAAAAAATATATATACATCTGCTTTATTGATTATGCTAAAACCTTTGACTGTGTGAATCACAACAAACCGCAGAAAATTCCTTAAGAGATGGGAATACCAGATCACTTTACCTGTCCCCTAGAAAACGGTATGCAGGTCAGGAAGCAACAATTAGAACTGGATATGGAACAACATGTTCCATGGTTTTTTACTGATTCAAAATTGGAAAAGGAGTTATGTCAAGGCTGCATATTGTCACCCTGCTTATTTAACTTCTGTGCAGAGTACGTCATGTGAAATGCCGAGCTGGATGAATCCCAAGCTGGAATCAAGATTGCCGGGAGAAATTTCAAAACCTCAGATATGCAGATGATACCACTCTAATGGAAGAAAGTGAAGAGGAACTAAAGAGCCTCTTGATGAAAGTGAAAAATGAAAGTGACAAAGTTGGCTTAAAACTCAATATTCAAAAAACTAAGGTCATGCATCTGGTCCCATCACTTCATGGAAAATAGATGGGGAAAAAAATGGAAACAGTGGCAGTTTTTATTTTCTTGGGCTCCAAAATCACTGCAGATTGTAACTGCAGCCATGAAATTAAAAGATTCCTCCTTTGGAAGAAAAGCTATGCCAAACCCAAACAGTGTATTAAAAGCTAGAGACATCATTTTGCTGACAAAGGGCCATATAGTCAAAGCCATAGCCTTTCCAGTAGTCGTGTATGGATGTGAGAGTTGGACCATAAATAAGGCTGACTGCCAAAGAATCGATGCTTTCAAACTGGTGCTGGAGGACTCTTGAGAGTCCTTTGCCCAGCAAAGAGACCAAATTCAGTTAATCCTACAGAAAATGAACCCTGAATATTCATTGGAAGGACTGATGCTGAAGCTCAAGCTTCAATACTTTGGCCACCTGATGTGAAGAACTGACTCATGGGAAAAGATTGTGATGCTGGGAATGACTGAGGGCAGGAGGAGAAGGGGAAAACAGAGAATGAGATGGTTGGATGGCATCACTGACTCAATAGACATGAGTTTGAGCAAACTCTGGGCGATAGTGAAGGACAGGGAACCCTGGCATGCTGCAGTCCATGGGTTCGCAAAAAGTTGGACACAACTTATCAACTGAAAGACAACAAACATTATTCTGAATGTTTCTGTGAGTTAAAGAGCAAGCTAGAATCTCAGAAGGCATCTAGTTTGCCCATAAAGATATTTGCTGGGTTCTGATGCTGAGTGGAGCTCTGGTTAACTGAGCCAAATTTTCTAAAAGGGAGAGTGAAATCTGCTGCAATTGCTTTGTGCTTTACTTTCCTGAAAAACGCATTTTAAAGTCCATCTATAAAAACATTGGTTGTATCTGAAGGCTCATTGGGCAGGAAGAGAAAAAGCTTAGCGGGGAACCTCTGAAGAGCAGATCTACATTATTGGCAGTCTTCAAGACTGAGAAGAAATATGTGAAAGCCCTGATAATACATAACCCATGAGAGGCATACCTAATGATGAGGGTGAACAAGAATTAGACTGAATCTTTCTAAATCTACAACCTTGCATTGACTCAGCTCATCTTCTGGTTGAATTCAGATGATCTGCTCCACATCCTATCTGGTTAACATGGAAAAAGGAAACTCGCCTCTCACTGGTAATATAATACCACTGGGATTCCCTAAGACTCTCTAGTACACAATGCCCTGTGTATAATTTTTAAAAATTAGAAATCAGAGACAAAGAAAAACAAGGGAAACAACAATATATACAGACTTGCATATGATCTAGATACTGATGTTAACAAACAAGGACTCTAAGATAGCTATAATTCATTTATTCAAAACAAGAGATAAGATGCACAAAATAAATAAAAAGGTTGAGAATTTCAGCATCAAATTGGTACCTACAAAATAATCAAATGGATATTCTGGAACTTAAAAAAGTTTAATATATGTATGAAAGTGAGAACCATATTAGATGGGTTTATCAGAGATTGGAGGCAGAAAGATTAGTAAAGTGGAAAACACTGCACAAGTGAAATAAAGACATGGGCCTACATGGGACAAACAGGAACCTCTCAAAGGCATGCATAGCTGGAGTTCCAGAGGGGAGAAGCAAGAGAATGAAGCAGGAATAGTATTTGAAGAGTCAGTTACTGAATATTTTCTAAAACTGAGAAAAGAATCAACCCAAAGAATTCCAATGAGGAAAAATTCAATTCAAAGGAGGAAAAGCACAAAGAAAACACATCTAGACACATCATTGTAACACTGCAGAATATCAAGGACAAAAAGGAAATCTAAAAAGCAACAGGAATTTTAAAAAATATATATTGCCTTTAAAGTAGTAACGATAAGGCTGGCAGCTGAATTCTCAACAGAACTGACACGAGCCAGAGACAATAGAGGAACATTTCTAATCACTGAAAGAAAATAACTGCCAACTTTAAAATTCTACACACCATAGATATTTCTTTCAAAAATGAAGTTAAAATAAAGCCATTTTCAGATGAAAGTCTAAGAGAAGATTTTTGCTATATCTATACTAAAAGAAAATCTAAAGAGTGTTCTTCGGGCAAATGGAGATTCATTCCAATTGAAACCTTGACAAGGAAAAAGAGAAAGAAAAATATCAGTGGGTCGTGTTTAAGGAAAATTTACTATACAAAATTATAATTATAATAGCATTTGAAGTTAAAAATGCATGCAGAACTGAAATACTCAACCAAAATTACTCAAAAGGCAAGAGGGCATAAACAGAGCTTAATGGTCCTGAGGTTCAAGCAGTATCATGTTTGGGATAAAGGTAATAACTTATATTAATTTTAGTAAATCAAGAATGAATTATTACATCTTGGCAGCTTGGCTATCTACTAACATGACACAAAATTAATTTGACAACAGAAATGAAAATGCTGTTACAAATCATTTCTTAATTTTAAGAGTTGAGGAAATACGAATGGCAATAGGCATAAATGCCCAATCAGATGTTTATTGGGCCCCAACTTACAAACTGTATGTTCAGCTGAACCCCAAAAGAATAAAATTTAAAAGAATAGAAAAGTCTCAGTATATATCATTGGAAATTATCTCTAAAACATAAGGTATAATGAGACTTTATAATGCATTTATCACCCTGGGAACAAAACCACATCGTGTTTTCAACATAAGTCATTCAATTTCCATACGCACATTCAAAGATTCATAAAGAAAACAGTACTGTTAATAGTTAGGATCCCAAAATACATAATGAAAATAATAAAAATTATAAAACTTCAGAAAAGGGAATATCATGCTAGAATTATCAGGGAAATCTTTAAGAAATAGGTAGAAGCTAAAGTAGGACCTGAAAGATGACTGGAAAACAAATTTCACTTTTTGATAAAAAATGGACTATGAAGAATAGAAATGCACCTTTCTGTAATCTTTGGCTAGAAGTGGAAAATGAAATATAACACTAATAATAAAGATCTGAATTTGGAAACTTAACTGTCTCATTCACAACATTAGTTCTTAAGAATGGAGACCTGGGAAAGGATGACTGACATGGAACTGAAGATATTCTGTTTGGAAAACAGACCTTAAAGTTTCCTCTCAATTTATACTTTGTCACAAATAGAGGATGCAAGCTGAGAGATTTGAGAACAAGAAGAGAAGAGGACTGAGTGCCAATTTGCATAGTGAAATGATTAAAAGAGTTAAAAAAAAAAAAATCCATGCTGAAGCTCTGAAGTATCAGAGCTATGTCTCCACAAAATGGCTTTTTACCCTTATAAAGTTTCAAAGGTTAATTATCTTACCCAACCTCAGAGGTCAAACTAGTTATTTTAATCAGTGTTTGGGAATGTTGACAATTAACAAGAAAGTATACTTAGGTTGTACTTAGGTGTCTTTATTTTCTAGCCTTGTACTTAAAACACTATCACTCTATAATGAAGACACTGCAGATTGGTTCATAGATATAATTTGTTGTTTTAACATGAATTTTTTTTGTATTTCTAAAAATTATAAGTGAGAGGAAGTGTGATTTCTAACACCAGTCTCAATTAACCATGGCTATAACTGTTTCCATTCTTTGACCTGTGAAGTTACTATGCAGATGTCACTAGTGATACTTTTTATTTATGCTGCAGATAGCTCATGGGAAGAGAGAAAAGTAATTCTATTTACTTACTTGGAAAACCCCAAACTGAGGAAATAACAGTTGTCTTTAATAAAACACAAATGCTGTGGCCGCATGTCCAGCATAATAATATAAGTAAATGAGTAATCATCCAACCCCATGACTCGTGGCACTGTGGGACACAAATCTAGAGGGGGCATATACGCTGCTGACTGGATCCTCTAGGGAACATATAACAACTCTAGCTTAATTATGCAGTGAGACTTGGAGTGGCAGTTGTGGAATAACTAACACTTCCATTTTCAACGTTTGGCTGTCTTAAACCCAGCTTTGTCTGATCACAAATGTCTGAGTCTCTATGATAATGTTTAATATATTTTAAACACAGTAACTTTACAAATACTTGATAATTTTAACTAAATTATAAACTTCAGATATACTTTGTAACTCCATGGAAACAGTTTTGCTCCTAAAACAAATCCTTTGTGGCTCTGAATCCCAAATTATGTCTGGTTTTGTTTTAGATCTCATCTGTGAATTTTTAAAAAACACTTTCATCATTTTGAAGTAAAATAATTAATGAAATTTACACAAACAATATTCTCTCAGGCACTGCTAGCCAATCACCAAGGACAACACACAGCGTTTCTTAGAAGTGGCATGACAGCACATCATTCTAAATTTGGTTACTCCCAGTAAGTTTAAAGGAATATTATCAAAAGATATGGCTGGGTGATTATGTAGCCTCAAGTAACTGAATAATTAAGCTATGCTTTAACCCATGAATATCACTGTCTTAATTTACTGTAGAATGTGTCATTTTCCTACCTACATGGACAATCTAAAGTACATGAGAGAAAAAATATGCCGCAGTTTTCTCTAAGGCATACTGTCCTAGATCTAGAAGCCAAATTCCCCCCAAAATTCCATACTTATTTTAATAAAGTGAATCAATATGCTAATGTCCTCCATTTAAAAAACTTTATAACAAAATATCAGTAAGTACTGATAAATGAGATAGCGAAGTATGAATGCCAAGGCCAAATGATAAAAATTTATGAGTATTTCTAATATCAATACTCTTGTGTTTTGAGAGCCTTATGCATTATTGAATGATTGTTACACTGCTACTATGTTTTTTAATTAATTTATTTATTTTAATCTGAGGCTAATTACTTTATAATATTGCAGTGGTTTTTGCCATACATTGACATGAATCAGCCATTGGTGTACATGTGTCCCCCCCCATCCTGAAATCCCCTCTAGCCTCCCTCCCCAGCACAACTACAATGTTAACCTAAAATGTCCTGAGGCTCTTAAATACTCAGTACTTAAACCTTCATTCAGGGTTTATATTATGGTATCAGACAAATACAGGGCTACCAGAGAAATGGGGCTTAAATCAGTTCAGTTCAGTGCAGTTCAGTCGCTCAGTTGTGTCTAACTCTTTGCGACCCCATGAATCGCAGCACATCCATCACTGACTCCCGGAGTTTACCCAAACGCATGTCCATCGAGTCAGTGATGCCATCCAGCCATCTCATCCTCTGTCGTCCTCTTCTCCTCCTGCCCCGAATCCCTCCCAGCATCAGGGTCTTTTCCAATGAGTCAACTCTTTACATGAGGTGGCCAAAGAACTGGAGTTTCAGCTTCAGCATCAGTCCTTCCGATGAACACCCAAGGTCAGATCTCCTTTAGGATGGACTGGTTGGATCTCCTTGCAGTCCAAGGGACTCTCAAGAGTCTTCTCCAACACCACAGTTCAAAAGCTTCATTCTTTGCTCTTTTATTCATTCTTCATTCTTTTCTTTGGTGCTCAGCTTTCTTCACAGTCCAACACTCACATCCATACATGACCACAGGAAAAACCATAGCCTTGAATAGACAGACCTTTGTCTCTGCTTTTGAGTATGCTGTCTAGGTTGGTCATAACTTTCCTTCCAAGGAGTAAGTGTCTTTTAATTTCATGGCTGCAATCACCATCAGCAGTGATTTCGGAGCCCCCAAAAATAAAGTCTGACACTGTTTCCCCATCTATTTCCCATGAAGTGAGGGGACCAGATGCCATGATCTTAGTTTTCTGAATGTTGAGCTTTAAGCCAATGTTTTCATATTCCTCTTTCACTTTCATCAAGAGGCTTTTTAGTTCCTCTTCACTTTCTGCCATAAGGGCGGTGTCATCTGCATTTCTGAGGTTATTGATACTTCTCCCGGCAATCTTGATTCCAGCTTGTACTTCCTCCAGCCTAGCATTTCTCATGATGTACTATGCATATAAGTTAAATAAGCAGAGTGACAATATACAGCTTTGACATACTCCTTTTCCTATTTGGAACCAGTCTGTTGTTCCATGTCCAGTTATAACTGTTGCTTCCTGACCTGCATACAGGTTTCTCAAGAAGGAGATCAGGTGGTCTAGTATTCCCATCTCTTTCAGAATTTTCCACAGTTTATTGTGATCCACACAGTCAAAACCTTTGGCATAGTCAATAAAGCAGAAATAGATGTTTTTCTGGAACTCTCTTACTTTTTCGATGATCCAGCGGATGTTGGCAATTTGATCTCTGGTTCCTCTGCCTTTTCTAAAACTAGCTTGAACATCTGGAAGTTCACAGTTCATGTATTGCTGAAGCCTGGTGTGGAGAATTTTGAGCATTACTTTACTAGCATGTGAGATGAGTGCAATTGTGCAGTAGTTTGAGCATTCTTTGGCATTGCCTTTCTTTGGGATTGGAATGAAAACTGACCTTTTCCAGTCCTGTGGCCACTGCTGAGTTTTCCAAATTTGCTGGCATATTGAGTGCAGCACTTTCACAGCATCATCTTTCAGGATTTGAAAGAGCTCAAGTGGAATTCCATCACCTCCGCTAGCTTTGTTCATAGTGATGCTTTCTAAGGCCCACTTGACTTCACATTCCAGGATGTCTGGCTCTAGGTTAGTAATCACACCATTGTGATTATCTGGGTCTTGAAAATCTTTTTTGTACAGTTCTTCTGTGTATTCTTGTCACCTCTTCTTAACATCTTCTGCTTCTGTTAGGTCCATACCATTTCTGTCCTTTATCGAGCTCATCTTTGCATGAAATATTCCCTTAGTATCTCTAATTTTCTTAAAGAGAGCTCTAGTCTTTCCCATTCTGTTGTTTTCCTCTGTTTCTTTGCATTGATCACTGAGGAAGTGATTTCTTATTTCTCCTTGCTATTCTTTGGAACTCTGCATTCAGATGCTTATATCTTTCCTTTTCTCCTTTGCTTTTCACTTCTCTTTTCACAGATATTTGTAAGGTCTCCTCAGACGGCCATTTTGCTTTTTTGCATTTCTTTTTGGGGGTGGTCTTGATTCCTTTCTCCTGTACAATGTCACGAACTTCCATCCATAGTTCATCAGGCACTCTGTCTATCAGATCTAGACCCTTAAATCTATTTCTCACTTCCACCGTATAATCATTTGATTTAGGTCATACCTGAATGATCTAGTGGTTTTCCCTGCTGCTGCTGCTGGTGCTGCTAAGTCACTTCAGTCGTGTCTGACCCTGTGCAACCACAGAGATGGCAGTACACCAGGCTCCCCCATCCCTGGGACTCTCCAAGCAAGAACACTGGAGTGGGTTGCCACTTCCTTCTCCAATGCATCCCGATCCCCCCATGGACTGCAGCCTCAGGGAAGAACACTGGAGTGGGGTGCCATTGCCTTTTCCCTACTTTCTTCAATTTCCATCTGAATTTGGCAATAAGGAGTTCATGATCTGAGCCACAGTCAGCTCCCAGTCTTGTTTTGCTGACTGTATAGAGCTTCTCCATCTTTGGCTGCAAAGAATATAATCAATATGATTTTGGTGTTGACCATCTGGTGATGTCCATGTGTAGTCTTCTCTTGTGTTGTTGGAAGAGGGTGTTTGCTATGACCAGTATGTTCTCTTGGCAAAACTCTGTTAGCCTTTGCCCTGCTTCATTCTGTACTCCAAGGCCAAATTTGCCTGTTACCCCAGGTGTTTCTTGACTTCGTATTTTTGTATTCCAGTCCCTATAATGAAAAGGACATCTTTCTTGGGTGTTAGTTCTAGAAGGTCTTGTAGGTCTTCATAGAACCGTTCAACTTCAGCTTCTTCAGCATTACTGGTTTGGGCATAGGCTTGGATTACTGTGACATTGAATGCTTTGCCTTGGAAATGAACAGAGATCATTCTGTCGTTTTTGAGATTGCATCCAAGTACTGCATTTCGGACTCTTTTGTTGACCATGATGGCTACTCCATTTCTTCTAAAGTATTCTTGCCCACAGTAGTAGATAAAATGGTCATCTGAGTTAAATTCACCCATTCCAGTCCATTTTAGTTCACTGATTCAAAGAATGTCGACATTCACTCTTGCCATCTCCTGTTTGACCACTTCCAATTTGCCTTGGTTCATGGACCTAACATTCCAGGTTCCTATGCAATATTGCTCTTTACAGCATCGGACCTTGCTTCTATCACCAGTCACATCCACAGCTGGGTATTGTTTTTGCTTTGGCTCCATCCCTTCATTCTTTCTGGAGTTATTTCTCCACTGATCTCCAGTAGCATATTGGGCACTTACCGACCTAGGGAGTTCCTCTTTCAGTATCCTATCATTTTGACTTTTCATAGTGTTCATTGGGTTCTCAAGGCAAGAATACTCAAGTGGTTTGCCATTCCCTTCTCCAGTGGACCACATTCTGTCAGACCTCTCCACCATGACCCGCCCATCTGGGGTGGCCCCACGGGCATGGCTTAGTTTCATTGAGTTAGACAAGGCTGTGGTCCTAGTGAGATCAAATTGGCTAGTTTTCTGTGATTATGGTTTCAGTGTGTCTGCCTTCTGATGCCCTCTCGCAACACCTACCATCTTACTTGGGTTTCTCTTTCCTCGGATGTGGGTTATCTCTTCACGGTTGCTCCAGCAAAGCTCATCCGCTAGTCCTTACCTTGGACGAGTCACCCCTCCTGACCTTGAACGTGGAGTAGCTCCTCTTGGCCCTCCTGTGCGCATGCAGCCACCGCTCCCTTGATGTGGGGTTGCTCCTCTCGGTCGCCGCCCCTGACCTCAGACATGGGGTAGCTCCTCTCGGCCGCTCATGCGCCATCACAGCCTGGCACTCTTAGGGCTTAAATAACCAGCAATAAAATTAAGTTCATGCTGAACTGATAAGCAGCTTCAACAGGTGTTTGTTGCTCCTACCCAAGCCTAGGATTGTCCCTAAAGTCTGCTTGGGAGAGTTAGGAGACCCAGTTGCCTAGGGTACAGAGATGTGCTAAGGAGTTCAGCATTTGCAAGGACCAACTCTCAGTTCTCCCCTAGTTTCATCTGATCCTTTCCTCATTCTTTATCCTGATTTGTTTCATTGTGCCCAATTCTTGTCTTGTCATTAAGTCATGTCTAACTCTGCAGCTTCATGGACTATAGCCCTCCAGGCTCCCCTGTCCATGGCATCTCCTGGGCAAGAATACTGGAGTGGGTTGCCATTTCCTTCTCCATGGGATCTTCCAGACCCAGGGATTGAACCTGTGTTTCCTGCCTTGCTGGCAAATTCTTTACCACCGAGCCACCAGGGAAGCCTACCCTTAGGGAAGAGAAGCGAAAGGCTATAACTGCATGACAGAAACAACATTATTAATATTTGAATAAACATTCACAGCCTCTGCTTCAGTCTTACCTCCATTGCCTAATTGGCATTTCCTTCTTTTCTGATTTTAATCAGAGGTGAAAGAATATTGAGAATGTGAGAGATAGAGAGGCTTTGGGGAGGCTAAGCACTGTGAGAAACATAAAGGGAGGGAAGGAATGAGGTGCCAAGACATGCTGCATTGGAGATGAAATGTTCTTTCACGATTCACAAGGAAGCAGGAAAAAGTGATTTTGGAGATGTATTAAATTACTTTTGGTTGCTTGACTGTGCTTCTCTTTTAATGTTACACCTCACCAAGACTGGAATTTTCAGGCATAGTCCACAACATTAGCAGAACAAAGGGCAATAAAGGCAGGAGCAAGACCTAAACTTACCGATGACAGACAACCACCCAGGTGGCGCTAGTGATAAAACAGCAGCCTGCCAATGCTGGAGACATAAGAGATGTGGGTTCTGTCCCTGGGTTGGGAAGATCCCCTGGAGGATGGCACAGCAACCCACTCCAGTATTCTTGCCTGGAGAACTCCATGGACAGAGGAGCCTGGCAGGCTATGGTCCATAGGGTCGCAAAGAGTCGAACACAACAGAAGTGACTTAGCAGACACACAGGCAACAACCACGAGATTGGGTGGAACCTATGAAGACAACTGAAGGAAATCAGTTAGCTGGAGAATAGAACAAATATAACCAAGAAAAATTCATGATGATGATGACCAGTATTCAGAAATTTGTTATTGTTCAGTCACTCAGTCATGTCCGACACTTTGCAGTCCCATGGACTGCAGCACACCAGGTTTCCCTTTTCTTCACGATCTCCCGGAGCTTGCTCAAACTCATGTCCATTGAGTTAGTGATGCCACCAACCATCTCATCCTCTGTCATCCCCTTCTCCTCCTGCCTTCAATCTTTCCCAGCATCAGGGTTTTATCTAATGAGTTGGCTCTTTGCATCAGGTAGCCAAAGCATTGGAGCATCAGCTTCAGAATCATTCCTTCCAATAAATATTAAGGGTTGATTTCCCTTAGGATTGACTTGTTTGATCTCCTTGCAATCCAAGGAACTCTTAAGAGTCTCCTCCACCACCACAGTTTGAAACCATCAATTCTTGCCAAAGATATGAGACATAAGAGATGTGGGTTCAACCCCTGAGTCAGGAAGATCCGGGCACTCAGGCTTCTTTATAGCCCAACTCTCACATCCATACCTGACTACTGGAAAAAAACACAGCTTTGACTATATGGACCTTTGACAGCACAGTCATGTCTCTGCTTTTTAATACACTGTCTAGGTTTCAGAAATTAATCCATTTTAAGTTTGAATTTATTTTATAATATAATTTAAGGCATTAATTTTCCAAATAGTGAATTATTGACTCAATGACCAAAAAAGGACCCCCCCCCACCACCACCACCAAAGTGCTTAATATACTCCAAAAAAGTAACTTGTTATACTGGAGGAAAGTAGAACTTTCGTCTAAATCAGCATGACTCACAGACAGACATATTTACATGTATATTAGATGAGCTAAAAGATCATGCTGCAGTTCACAGATGCTATCTACATAAACAAAGGGAATTGATGCCAGTCAATCCCTGCTAATGTACAATAAGCACAGGAATAACAGAGAGGACAATGGCCCATTTTCAATATCCCCAAACTAATTACAAAAGACTGAAAAGGATGGAGAGGGGCTTGGTGTTTGGAGGTTTGTTTTTCATGGACAGATGGTTTCCTCATCGTTATTTGTGGTACCACCTAAAACTTATCTGACTGGGAAGCAGATATCACTTCCTGTCTGCATGCTGCCTTGTACTGCAGTTCCATTCATTTCATGGGATCTCTTCTGGTAAGATATGAACCTTTTTTTCTCCTGACTACAGGGCATCCTAGAGTTAATGACAGACTGTAGCTGTCTCATAGTCTATTATATTTTCTCGATGACCAAAACAAATCTATACTCATGTAAATGTGCCTTTTCCTTGGTGGAAACTGAAATCAGTTCCACACAGTTAATCATACCATAGTCTCGCCTATATAGTCAGAAACTGATATTAAGTCTCTCCTTAGCCTGCTCCAAACTCAATAACCCCAAAGAGTTCAATGTTTGCTAGTCAACACACTGTTTTCTTTTTTTTTTAAACCCTCATTTCCTCTGGACCCTATCCAAACTCTCTATTTCTTAGATCAATAATAGGATTAACATGAATCTCACCACAATAGCAAATAAGAATAGAACCACATGAACTATACTGGGAGAAATCACTTCGTATTTCCAATGCTTGCATTTGAGAATTTGATTTGAAATGGTGAGCATGCGTTATTGACTCATTACCTTGCAATTTAGGCTGTCCTTAGCTATGTTTATAAAATCTGACTGAAAGTATCATACCTGCCAATATTCAACTTCTACTTTCTTTCCCCAAAATAACGTTCTGTTTTTTTTTTTTTTCTTACTTATTCCTGAGTGAATTATATGGAATACAAAACTTGAAATATCAAGCTCAATAATTTATTCAGTTTCTGGGGAAATTCATATTTTAATTTCTGTAGGATTGTGTTCTAAGATATAACATCCACATTAAATTGTATAGGGCTTCCCTGGTGGTTCTGCTGGTAAAGAATCTGCCTGCAATGTGGGAGACCCAGGTTCGAACCCTGGGTTGGGAAGATCCCCTGGTATTCTTGCCTGGAGAATCCCCATGGACAGACAGTCCATGGTGTGGCAAAGAGTTGTACATGACTGAGTGACTAAGCACACACACACACTTTATATATATCTTATTCCATATGTACACATATATGTATAAAATATAATCCATTAAGAAAACTTTTAAAATAGTCAATAATCATAGTATCATGGTATCTCAGAGGTGGAAGAGCATTATGTAGATTCCATTCCTTCAGAGGCACCAGCTTAGTTACCTTGATTTAAAAAAAAAAAAAAAAAAGTGATGAAATGGAATCTGTAATGCCCAAGAGAGCACTAAAATGCAGCCAGGAGGCCACTGGGGAATTAGAGACTATGCATATCTCCACCCAGACAGAACATGAACTTTGGGCCACAATATCTTGAAAGAATGCTTATACATTGAACTCTGAGTAACAGCCTTAGAAACCAATCACATATAAACAAGAATGATTCCAGTTTGCCAACATCAATCATAATTCTTGGGAAACAATTTATGTAAACTTCCTCCATTAAAAAAACAAACAAACAACTTTTTGGTTTTTAACTCTTCTTGTGGTACATTTGAGTTTCTACCCAAATCTGTGTCTCTTGAATTGCAATTCCTGACTCCCAAATAAATGTTTCTCCCTTATCTTACAGCACTGCATTTATTTCTAGATCAAAAAAAGGAGATGATAATCTTTGAATTTATAATTCAGCCCAACTCCAAGAATGTGATTTCTAGTGAGCTTGACAGAGATACTATAAGGAAATAATTTTAAAATGCCATCAAAGATTATTCAAAAGATACATCAAATATATTCATCACAGAGCTGATGACAGAGGAAGTAATTATAAATTCCCTAACTAAAATTCCAAACACCAAGTGTATGATTAAATGCTTATATAGGAGTTGGCCATTTTTGTAACTTAATTGAGGGAAATTCTCCATATTTTATTTTAGTAAAGCTTTTTTACAACATGTTTGTTTCTAGAACACAGATGCCATGGAAACCACCACTAAAGCCAAGATCGAGAAAGGACTCATTCTAACATCATCGTTATTGGACACATAGATTCAGGCAAGTCCAGCACTACTGGCCATTTGATCTACAAATGTGGTAGGATTAACAAAAGAACCATTGAAAAGTTTGAGAAGGAGGCTACTGAGATGGGAGAGATCTCCTTTACATACCGCTGGGTCTTGGGTAAACCGAACACCAACGGTGAGCTTGGTATCACTGTTGACAATTCCATGTGAAAATATAAGACCAGTAATTATTACATGACCATCATCCATGGCCTATGACACAGGGAATTTAACAAAAACCTGATTATAGGCACATCTGATACTGATTCTCCTTATTGATTGCTGTTGCTGGTATTGTCGAATCGGAAGCTGGTATACACTAGAATGGGCAGATCTGTGAATGTGCCCTTCTAGCTTACATGTGTGTGTGTGTGTGTGTTAGTCGCTCAGTCGTGTCCAGCTCTTTGCAACCCCATGAACTGTAGCCCACCAAGGTCCTCTGTCCATGGAATTCTCCAGGCAAGAATACTGCAGTGGGTTGCTAATCCCTTCTCCAGGGGATTTTCCCAACCCAGAAATCGAACTCTGGTGTCCTGCATTGCAGGCAGATTCTTCACCGACTGAGCCACCAGGGAAGCCCTCTGTGCCTTATATGCTGGTCATGAAACAACTAATTGTTGGTGTTAATAAAATGGATTCCACTAAGCTACTATTTGAGCCAGAGAGATAATGAGGAAATCATTAACAAAGTCAGCACCTACATTAAGAAAACTGGCTACAACCCAGGCACAGTAGAGTTTGTGCTAGTTTCTGGTTGGAATGGAGACAACATGCTGGAGTTAAGTACAGATATGCCTTGGTTCGTTACCCATAAATATAGTAATGCCAGTGCTGAAATCTCTGGATTGTGTCCTGCTCACCAATTCTTCTCATTAACAGGACTTTGGGTTGTTCTTCCAGGATGTCTACAAAACTGGTGGTACTGGGACTGTCCCTGTGTGTTGAGTGGAGACTGCTGTTCTCAAACCTGGCATACTCATTACCTTTGCTCCAAACAGCATTACACCTGAAGGTAAAGTCTGTTGAATTGCATCATGAGCTTTGAATGTAGCTCTTCATGGGGATAATGTAGACTTCAATGTAAAGAATGTGACTGTCAAAGATATTCATCATAGCACTGTGGCTGGTGATAGCAAAAATGACCCACTATTGGAAGAAGCTGGCTTCAACACTCCAGTGATTACCCTAAACCACCCAGGTCGTATCACTGCTGGCTATGCACCTGTTGCTGAATTGTCAGGTATCTCGTATCGCTTGCAAGTTTGCTGAGAAGAAAGAGGAGATTGATCACCACTCTGGTAAGAGGCTAAAAGATGGCCTCAAATTTTTG
This sequence comes from Bos mutus, assembly GCF_027580195.1. Taxonomy (NCBI): domain Eukaryota; kingdom Metazoa; phylum Chordata; class Mammalia; order Artiodactyla; family Bovidae; genus Bos; species Bos mutus. Next base: position 44,691,577 of record NC_091626.1, on the reverse strand, counting down.
AAATCTGGTTGATGTGCTTCTTGGAAGCTTAGGTGTTAATAGCTTCTCTGGCTATCCATATTTGGCTATTTGTGATGTGAGATGGACCACTGCTGTGGGTATCATCAAATTCGTGGACAAGAAGGCTGCTGGAGCTGGTCAGGTCACTAAGTTTGCTCCTAAAACTTAGTAAGGTAAATGAATATTATCCCCAGTGCCCGCCATCCTAGTCTTAAGCAGACAGGTAGAAGAAGGTCTCAGAACTGTTTCCCTCAACTGACCTGTTTAATAGTAAAAGTTTGGTTAATAACAATGCATTGTAAAACCTGCAGAACGAAAGGAGGGTGATTTGTGGATCATTTGGTTTTTTTCTGTGGCAATTTTAAGTTGTTTGTTTTAAAAATTAGTATGTTTTAATTAAAACAATATGACCAAAACTCTTGAATTTTGAGATCCTTTAAAACAAAATGTAATGAGAAAATTCAGTGTAAAAAATAAAATACATCTATACCTATAAGATTATCCTTCCCAAAATCAAAATAAAATGAAGATAAGTAGATACATGGATAAATATATGCACATTTATAAATGTAGAAAAATAACTGGAGGTAAGCAGTTGATAACAGTAATTATCTCTTCATAGTTACAGGTGTTTGTTTTCTAAAATTCTGTTTTCCTTTTTAAACAATGCATGTAAACTTTTAATTTGAAATTAAGCTAGTCTTTAGAATTTTGTGAATCTGTAAAATTAATCATTAGTCTTCTTTTGGATTCCTTAGCCTGATTGCTTTCAAACTGAAGTATTTGATTTCACAGCTAACCTGAGTCACTAGTTAAAAGCAATACATAAAATAAAAGCACCCTCCACTCTTAAAATTGCTATATCTCCATGTATGACATCAGAAAAATATCTGACCTGCACAAAGACAAAAAGATACATATGAAATCTTGGAAACGTGAGGAAAGTGAGCTGCTTCAGGATTTAGAGAGGCTAAAAATAAAACAGAAAGTCCAAGGAAGCTTCTACAGACTCCTAATTTGGTCAAGGTATAGGGTACATGAAAACCACAGGGATTACAGTGAAGACACCTGAAAAAACATGTTTCATTCAGGTGATCAAGATAAACATCAACAGGAATAAGTCATGTAGGTAGCATGTACTCCTTATATAATGTAATGAACGTGGCACCTCACCTCTTTGATCTTCTTCCCCCAAACCCATAACCTCGGTCTAATCATGAGGAAGAAATCATATGAATCCCAGGTGAGGGACATTCTTCAAAATGCCTGACTAGTAATCCTCAAGACTTAAAGTCATTGAAAATAAGTCTGAGAAACTGTCAGAACCAAGAGGTCCTAAGGACACATGATGGCTAAATGCAGTGTGGTATCAAGACTGGGATCCTGAAACAGGGAAAGCAAATGAAGTTTAAAAGAGAAAAGGAAATTTGAATACAGTATAGAATTTAGTAAATAATGAGATTAATGTATCAATATTGGTTCAGTAGTTATAATATGTACCATAATAAAGAAAGTTTTAATAATATCTCCAATGCATGAAAGTGAAAGTGAAGTTGCTCAGGTTGTCTACTTGAAAGTTACACGGTCGTGTGCGACTCCTAGCAACCCCATGGACTGCAGTCTACCAGGCTCCTCCGTCCATGGGATTTTCCAGGCAAGAGTACTGGAGTGGAGTGCCATTGCCTTCTCCGAATAGGAAAATTAGGTGTGGAGTATATCAGAAGTCTCTATACTATCTTTCATAACTTTTATGTAAGTCTCACTTCAGTCAGTTCAGTTGCTCAGTCATGTCTGACTCTATGTGACCCCCTGGACTGCAGCACGCCAGGCTTCCCTGTCCATCACCAACACCCGGAGATTACTCAAACCCATGTCCATTGAGTCCATGATACCATCCAACCATCTCATCCTATGTTGTCCCCTTCTCCTCCTGCCTTCAGTCTTCCCATCATCAGGGTCTTTTCCAAAGAGTCAGTTCCTCACATCAGGTGGCCAAAGTATTGGGATTTCAGCTTCAGCATCAGTCCTTCCAATGAATATTCAGAACTGATCTCCTTTAGGATGGACTAGTTGGATCTCCTTGCTGTCCAAGGGACTCTCAAGAGTCTTCTCCAACACCACAGTTCAAGAACATCAATTCTTCAGCGCTCAGCTTTCTTTATAGTCCAAATCTCACATCCATACATGACTACTGGAAAAACCATAGCTTTGACTAGATGGACCTTTGTTGGCAAAGCACTGTCTCTGCTTTTTAATACTCTGTCTAGGTTGGTCATAACTTTGCTTCCAAGGAGCAGGCATCATTTAATATCATAGCTTCAGTCATCATCTGCAGTGATTTTGGAACCCAAGAAAATAAAGTCTGTTATTGTTTCCATTGTTTCTCCATCTATTTGCCATGAAGTGATGGGACCAGATGCTATGATCTTAGTTTTCTGAATGTTGAGTTTTAAGCCAACTTTTTCACTCTCCTCTTTCACTTTCATCAAGAGGCTTTTTAGTGCTTCTTTGCTTTCTGCCATAAGTATGGTTCCATCTGCATATCTGAGGTTATTGATATTTCTTCCAGCAATCTTGATTTGAGCTTGTACTTCATCCAGTCCAGCATTTCTCATGATGTACTCTGCATATAAGTTAAATAAACAGGGTGACAATATACAGCCTTGATGTACTCCTTTCCCAATTTGGAACCAGTCTATTGTTCCATGTCCAGTTCTAACTGTTGCTTCTTGACCAGTATACAGATTTCTCAGGAGGCAGGTCAGGTGGTCTGGTATTCCCATCCCTTTCAGAATTTTCCAATTTGTTGTGATCCACACAGTCAAAGGCTTTCAGTTCAGTTCAGTCACTGAGTCATGTCTGACTCTTTGCGATCCCATGATTTGCAGCATGCCAGGCCTCCCTGTCCATCACCAACTCCCGGAGTTCACCCAAACTCATGTGCATTGAGTCAGTGATGCCATCTAGCCATCTCATCCTGTCATCCCCTTCTCCTCCTGCCCCCTATCCCTCCCAGCATCAGGGTCTTTTCCAATGAGTCAGCTCTTCGCATGAGGCGGCCAAAGTATTGGAGTTTCAGCTTCAGCATCAGTCCTTCTAATGAACACCTAGGGGGCTAGTCTCCTTTAGGATGGACTGGTTGGATCTCCTTACAGTCCAAGGGATTCTCAAGAGTCTTCTCCAACACCACAGTTCAAAAGCATCAATTCTTCGGTGCTCAGCTTTCTTCACAGTCCAACTCTCATACATTCATACATGACCATTGGAAAAACCATAGCCTTGACTAGATGGACCTTTGTTGTCAAAGGCTTTGGCATAGTTAATAAAGCAGAAATAGATGTTTTTCTGGAACTCTCTTGCTTTTTTGATGATCCAAGAGATGTTGGCAGTTTGATCTCTGGTTCCTCTGCCTTTTCTAAAACCAGCTTGAACATCTGACACTTCATGGTTCACATACTGTTGAAGCCTGGCTTGGAGAATTTTGAGCATTACTTTGATAGCCTCTGATATGAGTGCAATTGTGCAGTAGCTTGAGCATTCTTTGCCATTGCTTTTCTTTGGGACTGGAATGAAAACACCTTTTCCAGTTCTGTGGCCACTGCTGAGTTTCCAAATTTGCTGGCATATTGAGTGCCACACTTTCACAGCATCATCTTTTAGGATTTGAAATAGCTCAACTGGAATTCCATCACCTCCACTAGCTTTGTTCGTAGTGATGCTTTCTAAGGCCCACTTGACTTCACATTCCAGGATGTCAGGCTCTAGGTGAGTGATCACACCATTATGATTATCTGGGTCATGATGATCTTTTTTGTATAGTTCTTCTGTGTATTGTTGCCACCTCTTCTTAATATTTTCTGCTTATGTTAGGTCCATACCATTTCTGTCCTTTATTGTATCCATCTTTGAATGAAATATTCCCTTGGTATCTATAATTTTCTTGAAGAGATATCTAGTCTTTCCCATCCTATTGTTTTCCTCTATTTATTGCACTGATCACTAAGGAAGGCTTTCTTATCTCTCCTTGTTATTCTTTGGAACTCTGCATTCAAATGGGCATATCTTTCCTTTTCTCCTTTGCCTTTTGCTTCTCTTCTTTTCACAGCTATTTGTAAGGCCTCCTCAGACAACCATTTTGCCTTTTTGCATTTCTTTTTATTGGGGACAGTCTTGATCACTGCCTCCTGTCCAATCCCTTGAATCTATTTGTCACTTCCACTGTATAATTGTAAGGGATTTGATTTAGGTCATACCTGAATGGTCTAGTGATTTTCCCTACTTTCTTCCATGTAAGTCTAAATCTACCCTAAAATGAAACGTTAATTTTAAAATTGTATGCATACATGCATATGCATGAACAGTGTTTTTCACTGCTGCTGACACCATTGACACCCCTCCTTGAGTACAATCACCTGAAACAGTGATACTGTTTAATTCATCCTTGTATTTCCTACAACTACTTAAACTATGCCTTTTACACAATCACTACATGATAAAGGTCCATGGAGCTGAAAGAGAAGAGGATCTGAAGTCCAGGGCCCAGCTGATTTTATGGTAAGAAAAAGTTTCTGTTAAGTTTTCTTTTCCCACTCCCAGCAGTTATTGCAGACTTTAGTCTTATTATGAGAGAAAGACCCATAATGGTGGACTGAAATTGAAAAAAAGAAAAAAAAATGAACAATTTCAGCCATCACATTTGCAGCAACATATACAAATCTCATTGGACCTATGGGCGTTTTAGTTTACAAAATTACCTTAAATTTCTTTGCTTAAAGTTTTGAAAGTCAAAATAAGGAGAATACATTCAAGAAGATAACACAAAAGACCTGCATTTTGAAGGTTCTGAGAGATTAAATAAAAAAAATATATGTGAACACCCTTTAAAAATTATCACACAATCAAATAGCCCTGCTTAAATTGCTTCCAGTGTGGAGCATCTGAAAGTCCTAGTTCTCCCTGGTGATCACAGTGAATACTGATGTGTTACATCACATTGGAGGGCCCGTTACAATGGCAGGAAACATACAGTGTAATGTAGAATGAGATCACAACTGTAAGTACATGCAACACACACACACACACACAAAATACTAAACTCAGCTCAATGTTTCTTGATTTCTTCCATTATTATTCATGTTACTTTGCACTTCTATTTCCTGTATCTGCTTGTAAGTTTTATATTTTCTCCTCTGAACTATAAATAAGTACCTATAACTTGTTAATGCTTGTATCCTCAGAATATTACAGAGTTCAGCACATAATAGACACTTTTTATTCAACAAATATTTCTGGAGCATTTACCAGAAGATGTGAAATACAGAAAAAGTCCAAGTATTCTGTTCTCATGGTAATGATATTCTAATGGGTTAAAATGCTTGAAGGTAGTAGGCGTAGATGGAGAAGGCAATGGCACCCCACTCCAGTACTCTTGCCTGGAAAATCCCACGGATGGAGGAGCCTGGTAGGCTGCAGTCCATGGGGTCTCTAAGAGTCAGACACGACTGAGCGACTTCACTTTTCACTTTCATGCATTGGAGGAGGAAATGGCCACCCACTCCAGTGCTCTTGCCTGGAGAATCCCAGGGACGGGGGAGCCTGGTGGGCTGCCATCTATGGGGTCGCACAGAGTCGGACACGACTGAAGCAACTTAGCAGCAGCAGCAGTAGGCATAGAAGGAGAAAATTAGAGCAGGTTAAGAGGAATTTGAATTGGAAAGGGAAACAAGTTGGAATATTAAGCAGGGTGGTTGCATTGAGAAGGTGAGATTTGAACAAAAGTTAGAAGGAAATAATGGTTTCAGGCAAGCAGATATCTAGGGGCAAAGCATTTGAGGTAGAAAAATAGGGCACTGGCTCTATGGTACACATTTACCTGGCATGTTCAAAGAGGAGCCAGGAGGCCAAAGTACCTGGAGCAAGGTGAAGGAAAAGAAGGAGGGCAGGGAAAGTCAGGCCTTGAAAGGCCTTGTAGGGCGGTATAAAGACCTGTGCTTTCCTCTGCAATAAAATGGGGAACAATTGCTGAGTTTTGAGCAAGTGTCATATCATCAGACCTACATTTTCAAAGGCTCACTTTGGCTGCTGTGTGGGGAATAGATTATGTAGTAACTAAGGCAGGAGCAAAAAGATCTTTTAGGAGGTGAGTCATACATAACTTTGGTGGCTCAGACCAAAGGAGTATGTCCATGATGAGGATTAGTTGAATGCTGGGTATGTTAAAGTAAAATCAACAGGATTTTATCATAGAGTCAACAAATAGTTTAAATAAAGATTGGCCAACATTCCTTAGTAAACATCACCAACTGCCAAAGGCTTTAAAAACACTTATGGGCAAAGAAACTCAAAATAAAACAAAGACCATATCTGCTACATTAACATTATGTCTATTACATTTCTACTTTGTCAAGAATGACTAATTGTGGGACTTCAGCCTTAGAACATTGGCAACTGGCTTGCAGACTCCCAGGGTTTTTATTTAGAGACAGAGTTTGAGAACCACTCAGCTGTCCAAATTTGAGGAACTAAGATGCTGATATTGAAACTGTTTTTTCCCAGGTATCATGAGGGACATCTCACCTATTCAAAGGAACACCACTGTCTGATTTCAACCTGACACTGGGGAGTGCTTCTGGAGCCAGTAGGCAGGAAGGCTCACAATACTGAGTCCTAGTTCTTACTCTGCTCACCAATCGATACCACTTTTTGGTGCTCATTATTTTGATAAAGATATTAGCAGAGCAACAGTAAAATTAAAGTACTCCATAACCTCAGCAGCCACCATTAACTTCTGAAATATTATTGCATGTTTGCTTTTACTGTCACTTTACAAAAGCACTTACCGAAAGGCAAGGAAGCCAAAAAGGGAAAAAAATATCTGCTGCTGGCAGTAAAGAGGAGGATGGTTATCTCTTTGCAGACTGCACCTTCCCCTTTCCCAAAGCAAGGGGCACAGAGATCTGAGTCTCCTTTTTGCTGAACTTGGCGAGAAATTGGTAGATATCTTCTAGAGTATGTGGAGGGCAGAACATACTTCTCCAAAGATCAATCCTATTTTCCTTTCTCATTCTTCCTTTCTTAAGTCTTCTCTCCGCTTTCACTGGCCTCCCAGGGATCCAAGCTTGCTCACAGGAAATTAACTGAAATTAGTTATGTACATCTCATCTGCCCTCTGTCCAGTGGATACATGTTAAGTTGAAGAATATCAGACTTTTCCCACCTCCCGTCCATCAGGTGGGGACATTGTTTTATTTACAGGGGGTGGGGGTGGGGAGCATGGTATATTTCCTCAGGGAAGAGAAGAAAGATATCAATATTTGGGGCATGTTCAGATTCCCCAGATCAGCTGCAAAGCAGCAGCAGCCCCTCTAATTTCATACCTAATTCCAGGTCATGCTGAGAATGCGAGGTCCTGGTCTTTATCTTTACAAAATTGTATCGCTCTATACACTCTCTGCCTCACAGGGCTTTTCTGAAGACAAATGAAATAACGTCATCTGTTCAATACAAGCCTGTCCCCTCACAACTCAATGAAAGATGCTATGTATTATGACCACGCTTTCTCTTCTGTAGCATACAGTACTTCCTATGTTTATTCACAGTGGTATCTCATTTTGCATAGGAAAGTGAAGGCCTGGATATTTGCATTTCCCCCAGTGGTCCCACTCTCCTGGCCAAGAAACACATGAAGAAGGGTCTTCACTGGCCCAGAGCCCCTGATAGGATTCCATTCATGCTCGCCACTCACTGACAGAGAAATCCCCCCACAAGAAGGCTGGGCTCTCATAAAGAGCTCTGCCAGATTCAGGAAGACGTGGCTTTTTGTTCAACACCATAGGACCCTGTGTGGCACTCCACGGCCCAGGCTAGGGGCTGTCACAGCAGCCTTTCACAATTCAAAGAGAAAGGGAAAATAGCCTGCCTTTGAGCATCAGAGATGTGGGAGAGGCAGGAATCAAATCATGAATAAATAAATAAAAACACCAACAGCTGTGATATTTAAAACAGACAATCACTATAACAGCAAATGACAACCCTGCAGCCTGCGGAATCTGCTAATAAACTGTCTGCTGTGACTGTTATTAAAGATAAACTTATGAGCCATGATTATTCAACCATTAAACCTAAGTGGAAATCAAAGGAAAATCTGTGTCAGATGATATATTTGGTGCTATGTGGCCTAGGAAAATTACTCATCAAATTTGAATTCTGATGTCTTTGTCCTCTAAGGATTGGTCCCTTGAAATTTGGGTCCCATTTATGCAGAGGCTTTCTTCCTTTTTTCTTTTAATTATAATTTTAGTTTGCTAAAATGTGGTTTTTAAAAAAATAATAAACTGCTATAATAAGCACATCTCATGTTATTATCCACGGACTGACGGGCATGCCATTCAATTCAGCAAGGGCACAGCTACCGGAAGGCGAGAGTCTAAGAACTTCCTCAGATCCACCTGCTCAGCAGAGCCCCTTCAGCCCCAAGGCTGCTGTTGTAAAAGCTACTAAGAAATCTGGATTGTGGGTAGCTTGGTAGATGTATTAGCTAATTTTCACCTAACAAGAACCCAGTTCCAATTCAGAGGTCAGCCGATTCACATTTCACTTGGATCTCAGTCACTGCCATTGCTATTATAGTCCATGACACAGTTAATAGGAAGAGTGGCCTATTATGGCAGCAACAACATTATAGAATAAGATTATTATATAAGCATGCCATTTTGAAGACATAAAAGGATGGTCCAGACTGAAAATAATCTTCAGTTAATGTCCTATATTATTATTATACATGGGATGCAGCAGAACATAACAGAGTCAGAGCGATTCAATCTGGTAGGATTTTCAAGGATTGTCTTTCAAACTGCTGCTTGATATTTGTATTTCCTGAGAGTTTTGAATTAGGAATTTAAATTAATCTCCAATAATCAGGGTAACAGTCTTAATTTAAAAAAAGAAATAATACTAACTACTAAATTTGCAGAACCTAAAGTGCTGTGAAAGTATCTGATAGGTTAAGGTGATAGTCAATAAAACTTCACCTTTGTTAATATCCTGCATTTTTTGTTTGATTTTTTGCCATTTCCACTTAACGTGTTTTAATGTCTCCATTTGATGGTGTCTTCTTCAGAAAGACTGCTGTGGTTGGGTGGGGGTCTCCATCCTCTCAATGTCTGTAATAAAATGTACCTGCTGGGTACATACTATATATTCAAAATGCAGATATACACTTTTAAAGAATAAATTAATAAATGGCCTAAGAATGTGGATTTAGGCCTAATTCTCATGTTTGTGTTCATTTAATTCTCAATGTTTGTGTGTGTTAGTCATTCAGTTGTGTCTGACTCTTTGTGACTGCATGGACTGTAGTCAACCAGACTCCTCTGTTCATGGAATTTTTCAGGCAAGAATACTGGAGTGGATGCCATTTCCTTTTCCAGGGAATGTTCCCAACCCAGGGATTGAACCCAAGTCTCCTGCTTAGCAGGCAGATTCTTTAGCACTGAGCCACTTGGGAAGCCCAAGAACACAATTACCATAATGCCAAAACCAGACAAAGGTGTGGCAAAAGAAAAAAAGAAATTATAGGCCAATAGCTTTGATGAATATAGATTTGAAAATCCTTAATGGTGAGGTCTGTGGTACACTGGCCAAAGGGAACAACTTACGCTCAACTCTAGCTGATTGCTGCCAGACAGCCATTATATATATATATATATATATATATATATATATATATATATATATATATATATATATATATATATATATATATATATATATATATATGTATATAGGAAAAGGAAATGGCAACCCACTCCAGTATTCTTGCCTGGAGAATCCCATGGACGGAGGAGCCTAGGGGCTACAGTCCACGGGGTCACAAAGAGCTGGACAGGACTGAGTGACTTCACTCACTATATATATATATATATATATATATTTTTTTTTTTTTTTTTTTTTTTTAAAGTAAAAAAGTTGGCTTAAAGCTCAACATTCAGAAAACTAAGATCATGGCATCTGGTCCCATCACTTCATGACAAATAGATGGGGAAACAGTGGAAACAGTGTCATAATTTATTTTGGGGGCTCCAAAATCACTGCAGATGGTGATTGCAGCCATGAAATTAAAAGATGCTTACTCCTTGGAAGGAAAGTTATGACCAACCTAGATAGCATATTCAAAAGCAGAGACATTACTTTGCTAACAAAGGTCTGTCTAGTCAAGGCTATGGTTTTTCCAGTAGTCTTGTATGGATGTGAGATTTGGACTGTGAAGAAAGCTGAGCACTGAAGAATTGATGCTTTTGAACTGTGGTGTTGGAGAAGACTCTTGAGAGTCCCTTGGGCTGCAAGGAGATCCAACCAGTCCATTCTAAAGGAGATCAGCCCTGGGTGTTCTTTGGAAGGACTGATGCTAAAGCTGAAACTCCAGTACTTTGGCCACCTCATGCAAAGAGTTGACTCATTGGAAATGACCCTGATGCTGGGAGGGATTGGGGGCAGGAGGAAAAGGGGACAACAGAGGATGAGATGGCTGGATGGCATCACGGACTTGATGGACGTGAGTGTGAGTGAACTCCGGGAGTTGGTGATGGACAGGGAGGCCTGGCGTGCTGCAATTCATGGGGTCGAAAAGAGTCGGACACAACTGAGCAACTGAACTGAACTGAACTGAACTCAGTCATGTTTGACTCTTTGCAACCCCATGGACTGTAGCCTGCCTGGGAATTGAACCCAGCTCTCCTGCATTGCAGGCAGAGTCTTAACCACCTGAGTGCCACCAAGGAAGACTGTATATAGTATATACAAAAGTCAAGAGGTTAAGCACCAGCTTCATTCAAATACTATGAGTAGGAAAGAGGCCCACATAAAGTCTGGAACAGGGGATTCAACACGTTGGTGCTGGAACTACAAGGTGACAATCACATAAGTAGCATTTACACTGAATTCATGAGTGTTTCAAGAAACTGTAAAACACAATTCTCATGAATGGCTGGATGTTTGAATCACCTGGAAGGTTTTGTTTGCTTTCCCTTTCAGTCCAAATTTCCAGGTCACCTCCTTAACCAGAAAAGTAAAAATATCCGGGAAGACCACCCACGGATCTGTCTTTATATTGATAACAACTACTGGATGGGCAACTTGGCTTCCCCACGACTTCCATATATTCTGTGAGCCACTTTGTGAAAGGAATGAAGTCCCTTGAAATGCCGTTACTTCAACAAAGCCAAGGTTAACCTAAACATTTACCTAATAAGACAACTGAAGTAGAAGAACGAAAGAACTTGATCATATGCTCAATCTCTGAACATCATAAAATGAAACTAAGATAAACCTCTTTGGATTTGGTAGGTAAATGCTGCAGTGTGAGCTAGGAAATAGCCAACAGCTTTTCTTTTACACACTGGACATTTTTATAATGAAAGTTTACTCGAGAAAAGTAAAATCACATGCTGCATCTGAAGAGACCCTTCTGCTCGAAAGGACCCAGCAGGAATCTGAAATACTGTTATCATTTTCCTGATGTGCCAACAGAATGTGCCTGTTCTTTTGACAGATGTGTTCCTTACAAGTTGTGCAAACCTGAATATTTTCAAGTAGTTGAAACAATGACCCCTATATTTAAAGAAAACATGAAATGAATATTCTTTATTACAAAGTATTTAGAGCTTTTTAAACAACCTCAAATGTGTTTGTTTTGTTTTTTACTGTACAACTGTACAATAACTAGCTTGTTATTATGTTCACATGGGTATTATGCAGAACTCTAGAACACAAAACCACATATGACACAAGTCTGCTAATTAGAAAACTGGTGTACTAAAATTTGGGGGGAAAGGACACATCTGAATTATGAAAAAAAAAAAACACGTTACTCAAAACATAATTTAATGATTGCTCTTTAGTGCTAAAGTCAACAGTTCTTAACATGAATACACCATTTTGAAAGTGGAAAAGAATATAATGTGCTTTACGCCAGATTGTCGGAAATGTGTATGTTCCTTAAAGTGAATTACACCATTGGAACTTGCATTTATATGAAACTTGTACTTTCTAACTTTTATTCATATGAGCCATTTAATTGTTACCTTCTCATTAGTGAGACTTTTTAAAAATTATGTATGGGAAATTAAACAGCAAAGCAAATATCCACTATTATTGTTATCCCCATTTTATAGATGAAAAAAATAGATTCAGGGAAATTAAGAGCTCTGTCCAAGGTCACACATGGAGTAAGTGATAGAAGTGGAAATTCAATTCACATTTTCTGGCTCCCAACTCATTTTCATCAGAAATGCAAAGAAACAGCTTGCAAATGTTAATGAACAATTTTCCTTTGGCTCTGAATAAAGTAGAGCCAAAATGTCATTTTGTAGGACCTAGAAATGAATTCTTGGCCCAAAATATTGATTGCCATCAATTTTCATCCAAAATTTAAAGCATATTTAGGCCAAAAATCCAGTATATATGGGCTTTTTGTCTACAGTGGTTAGAAGAAAGAAGAGAACAAAAAGTTTCTCAACAAATCTATCCTTCGCTTTGAGCTGGTTCATAAGTCAGTTGGTCTTTGGGTGAAAGGAAATAAATTCATCACCTGTACTGACAGACTGTTCCTATGAAAGGTATCAAAGTAAAGAAACAGTTATAGTTTGTATGCAATAAAGCTCATCTTAAAGCTATAAGAAAACAAGATGAGTATCAGATTCTCCTCACAGAATACCTTGGGAAGGTGAGTAGGAAAGATTTGAAAAGCGAAAGTGTTAGTAGCTCAGTCATGTCTGGACTTTTTGTGACCCATGGAATGTAGCCCTTTGGACTCCTCTGTCCATGGAATTCTCCAGGCAAGAATACTGGATTGGGTTACCATTCCTTCTCCAGGGGATCTTCCCAACCCAGGGATCGAACCCCCATCTCCCAGCATTGCAGGCAGATTCTTTACTGTCTGAGCCACAGGAAAGAACTGAAGACCTGCAGCAAAGTCTGATGGGGCTTCCCAGGTGGCGCCAATGTAAAGAACCCTCCTGCTAATGCAAGAGAAGTAGGAGTTGCGGGTTTGTTCCCTTTCCCAAGGTATTCTGTTGGGAAGATCTGCTGGAGGAGGGCATGGCAACCCACTCCAGTATTCTTGCCTGGGGTCACAAAGAGTCAAACACGACTGAAGCGACTTAGCACACAAGCACCAGAGCCTGTTACCTTGCCAGAGATATTTGGTACAAGGTTTGAGGGAAAATGCTTACTTTCCACCTCTTATGTTTCCTTTCATGTGGCGGACTGTGACAATGCAATGTGTTAGCATTACAGTTCTGGTCTTCCTACATCCCCTAATTCACTCCATCCTCACTAGTGGGTTTGGGAGAAAAAACTAGCAGATAGAGTTGGAACCTTCCTCTTCTCTCTGTTTTTGAGTTGGTGTGTCTATGGAGATCATGGATTCCTAATTATGAAATCACAGATAAGCCTCTCTGCTGAGAGGCCCTGTCCTCTTGTTGCAAATGTTTTCAATAATTCTCTGAGAATCAGATTATGAAATAGAGACTAGCCTTTTAGATTTGAATGAGGTTCTCTTTCCTAATTTGAAAACAAGGCCAAATTTTTATGTCAATTTCTAAGGTCACCAAACTTAGGAGAAAAAATCCATCTGTGCTCCCATAAATATTCACTTAGAAATTAAATAGTGTATTTAATCTAAAACTTCATGAAAGAAACTAGTAAAGGATAAGTATGTGGTAACCATTAAACCATATTTGTGTCTGTGGTGCCAGGCCAATTCAGTAGGAAAAGAATAGTCTATTCAACAAATGGTGCTGGGAAAACTAGATGTCAAGATGTTAAAGTGGGAAAAAGGACTCCTATTGCATGCTACATACAAAATGAAGGATCACAGGGCTAAACATAAAAGCTGAAACTATAAAATTCTCAAAAGAAAACACAAGAGTACATCTTTTTTACCTTGGGTTAGGCAGTGGTTTCCAAATATGATACCAAGTGCACAGTGATGGTTTTTTCAATGCAGAAAACATAATGAGAATGATTAATGGTTACTAATTTTTAGCTGAATAATAGTATTAGGGTTTTGAAAATTAATTTTTTGTTGGATATACAAAATAGTGTATTTAAGGATAAACTATTTTAATATCTGAGATTTGGATGAATGAAGCATATAATGTATATATGACTAAATAATTATAGCTATTGATTCTTTCAAAAATTAAAATAAAAAGTGGATAAATTGGATTTCATTAAATGTAAAACTTGTGTTTCAAAGGACACTATACAGGAGGTGAAAATATAATACACAGAATTGGGGAAAATATTTGCAAGTGAATATCTAATAAGGGACTTTTATCCAGAACATATTGTCATGAAATTAAAAAATAAAAGACAAACAATCCAATTTTAAATATAAGCAAGTAATTTGGAACTTCCCTGGTGGTCCAGTTGTTAAGAATCTGCCAGCTAATGCAGATCCCTAGGCTGGGAACTAAGATCCCTTATGCCTGGGGCGACTAAGCCTGCGCTCCACAACTACTGAAATGATTGAGTTCGCAGTGCTCTGCAGCCTGCACACCACAGGCAAGATCCCACATGCCACGCCCCAGATGCCATGTGCTGCATTGAAGACTCAGCACTCCCAAATAAACAAATATTTAAAAAACAAAACTAAGTAAGTAATTTGAAGACATTTATTAAAAGAATATATAATAGCAATGGCAAAAATTAGCACATGAAAATATATTCGACATCATTAGTCACTCAGTTCAGTTCAGTCTCTCAGTTGTGTCCGACTCTTTGCGACCCCATGAATCGCAGCACGCCAGGCCTCCCTGTCCATCACCAACTCCCGGAGTTCACTCAAACTCATGTCCATCAAGTCAGTGATGCCATCCAGCCATCTCATCCTCTGTTGTCCCCTTCTCCTCCTGCACCCAATCCCTCCAGCATCAGAGTCTTTTCCAATGAGTCAACTCTTCACATGAGGTGGCCAAAGTACTGGAGTTTCAGCTTTACCATCATTCCTTCCAAAGAGCACCCAGGACTGATCTCCTTTAGAACGGAATGGTTGGATCTTCTTGCAGCCCAAGGCACTCTCAAGAGTCTTCTCCAACACCGCATTCAAAAGCATCAATTCTTCAGCGCTCAGCCTTCTTCACAGTCCAACTTTCACATCCATACATGACCACAGGAAAAACCATAGCCTTGACTAGACGAACCTTTGTTGGCAAAGTAATGTCTCTGCTTTTGAATATGCTATCTAGGTTGGTCATAACTTTCCTTCCAAGGAGTAAGCGTCTTTTAATTTCATGGCTGCAGTCACCATCTGCAGTGATTTTGGAGCCCAGAAAAATAAAGTCTGACACTGTTTCCACTGTTTCCCCACCTATTTCCCATGAAATGTTGGGACCGGATGCCATGATCTTCGTTTTCTGAATGTTGAGCTTTAAGCCAACTTTTTCACTCTCCTCTTTCACCTTCATCAAGAGGCTTTTTAGTTCCTCTTCACTTTCTGCCATAAGGGTGGTGTCATCTGCATATCTGAGGTGATTGATATTTCTCCCAGCAATCTTGATTCCAGCTTGTGCTTCTTCCAGTCCAGCGTTTCTCATGATGTACTCTGCATAGAAGTTAAGTAAGCAGGGTGACAATATACAGCCTTGACGTACTCTTTTTCCTATTTGGAACCAGTCTGTTGTTCCATGTCCAGTTCTAACTGTTGCTTCCTGACCTGCATACAGATTTCTCAAGAGGCACGTCAGATGGTCTGGTATTCTCATCTCTTTCAGAATTTTCCACAGTTTATTGTGATCCACACAGGCAAAGGCTTTGGCATAGTCAATAAAGCAGAAATAGATGTTTTTCTGGAACTCTCTTGCTCTTTCCATGATCCAGCGGATGTTGGCAATTTGATCTCTTGTTCCTCTGCCTTTTCTAAAACCAGCTTGAACATCAGAAAGTTCACAGTTCACGTATTGCTGAAGCCTGGCATGGAGAATTTTGAGCATTACTTTACTAACATGTGAGATGAGTGCAATTGTGCAATAGTTTGAGCACTCTTTGGCATTGCCTTTCTTTGGGATTGGAATGAAAACTGACCTTTTCCAGTCTTGTGGCCACTGCTGAGTTTTCCAAATTTGCTGGCATATTGAGTGCAGCACTTTCACAGCATCATCTTCCAGGATTTGAAAGAGCTCAACTGGAATTCCATCACCTCCACTAGCTTTGTTCGTAGTGATGCTTCCTAAGGCCCACTTGACTTCACATTCTGGGATGTCTGGCTCTAGGTCAGTGATCACATCATTGTGATTATCTTGGTCATGAAGATCTTTTTTGTACAGTTCTCCTGTGTATTCTTGCCACCTCTTAATATCTTCTGCTTCTGTTAGGTCCATACCATTTCTGTCCTTTATTGTGCCCATCTTTGCATGAAATGTTCCCTTGGTATCTCTAATCTTCTTGAAAAGAACTCTAGTCTTTCCCATTCTGTTGTTTTCCTCTATTTCTTTGCATTGATCACTGAGGAAGGCTTTCTTATCTCTTCTTGCTATTCTTTGGAACTCTGCATTCAGATGTTTATACCTTTCCTTTTCTCCTTTGCTTTTCACTTCTCTTCTTTTCACAGCTATTTGTAAGGCCTCCCCAGACAGCCATTTTGCTTTTTTTCATTTCTTTTCCATGGGGATGGTCTTGATCCCTGTCTCCTGTACAATGTCACCAACCTCATTCCATAGTTCATCAGGCACTCTATCTATCAGATCTAGTCCCTTAAATCTATTTCTCACTTCCACTGTATAATCATAAGGGATTTGATTTAGGTCATACCTGAATGGTCTAGTGGTTTTCCCTACTTTCTTCAATTTAAGTCTGAATTTGGTAATAAGGAGTTCATGATCTGAGCCACAGTAAGCTCCCAGTCTTGTTTTTGTTGATTGTATAAAGCTTCTCCATCTTTGGCTGCAAAGAACATAATCAATCTGATTTCGGTGTTGACCATCTGGTGATGTCCATGTGTAGAGTCTTCTCTTGTGTTGTTGGAAGAGGGTGTTGTTGACCAAAAAAAGAATGAAGTACTGATGAACATTGGGAAAAGTATTAAGTGAAAGAAGACAGACTTGAAAGGCCACTGTGATTGTTAATTTCAGGTATCAACTTGGCTGGCCTAAGGGATGCCCTAATAACTGGAAAAACACTTTCTGGGTGTATCTGTGGGGTGTTTCTGGAAGAGATTAGCATATAATTCCATAGACTGAGTGATGAGGTCCACCATCACCCACATAGGTGAGCATCATCCAATCCAGTAGGGATTCTAATGGAACAAAAAGGTGAAGGAAGGGTGAATTCCTTCTTTTTCTTGGATATTCATCTTCTGCCTTTGAATATAAGTGCTCCCTTTTTGGGGGGCCTTCAATAAAACCCAAGCTTATCTACCAGTTTCTCTATTTAATATCCTGTTTAAAACTGTATTACTCAGAATTTTACCCAAATCCATCTCATTCTTTATCACCTTCTTGTCCTTTTACAGACCCTAAAATGCCATACTATCTTATATCTTTATAGGTTGATTCTGCCTATCTTTCAAAACCCTTATAAAATGTCATCTTCTCTGTGGAGCCATTGCTGATTTTCTCCAATTAAATGTACCTCCCTCCACTGCTTCTTTGCTTTCCAGTTGACTCTGCTTTAGAGTAGTTATCTATAAGTTTGTGTTGTCTTCTCTCCTTCTAGGGCCATCGCAGTTGCCATCCACTGAGCTAGTGACAGCAGATACTATACATCACTCCATTCTATGGCATCTGTAACATTCAAACATGCCAGTCGTAGGAATTCAAATATTGGTTGGTTGGATTGAATTATCTGTCAGCTTCACCACTTTTCACCCTCATATGCATGTGTAGAGATAAAATGTTACATTATTACTTGAAATTTTAAAACTCAGAACTTTGACCTATTAAACTGTCCCTTCATGTTGAATGTTCTGATACAGAAACATCATATATATTTATATATTTATACTGTGATTTTATCTTAAAATTTAAAAGCAAGATGAAATATGTTTCCTGGTATAGTAACATCCAATTTATACAGTATCATAATGAAAGATAATTTTCCAGGTGATAGAAGCTTATCTCTTCAAGTACCAGAAATTTGAACAATTTTTTATGTATTTATGAGTGAAAATTTTTATAAATTATGCTACACATATTAGTTCATAACAAAAGGGCTTCTTCAGCTACAGTTTATTGAGGAGTCATCTTCAAAATTATTATGTTATATTAAACAAAGAACCTCAGTTATCACCTAGCATTTAAGCTGACTAGCATCCCTGAATTGAAAGCTGAGGCAGGTCCACTGAGCTGCATTCCCAGGAACTGTACATCCCATTTTCCATCTATTTCTTCTTCATAGAATGTCTTCACTCTGAGAATAGGGACTGTGCCTTCCATTTCTCTATGTCAATTTTATTGTGTTTTTATGTGTGCATTACACCAGTTATTGCTGACTTTCATTTTATAAAGAGAAATAGATTACCTATTAAAAGGAAAATCCTGCTTTTGAAAAGGTTGAATAAGATAGTAGTTTTTTACAACTTTAAATAAAAATCCAGTTGGTTAAATTAAAGTCATTGAAAGAAGCTTAATTGAGGAATATTTTTTGGCTCTGAGCCCACTATTTTTCCATTTGATTTTAAATTGGATACATTTTATTCGCTTCAGACTTGTCTTTCAGTATTTTATTCCACTTAGACCAGTAAATAAGTGTTAATAGCCATGTTGAGTTCAGTTAGACTACTTTCTTCACATAAATTACCCATTTTGGCTATATTATTGCCAGCCAGGCTTTTGATTGTTGACATTTTTATTGAATGTTTGTGCAAGGAATGTTGATATCTGCATATATTGTTTTGACACTTCACTAATCCTCTTCATTTATTTCATTTGAAATATCTTCTTCCCTCATGCCTTTATCATCCATCCATCAAAGTATGGATCAGAGAAGGCAATGGCACCCCATTCCAGTACTCTTGCCTGGAAAATCCCATGGATGGAGAAGCCTGGTAGGCTGCAATCCATGGGGTTGCTAAGACTCAGACACGACTGAACAACTTCACTTTCAATTTTCACTTTCATGCATTGGAGAAGGAAATGGCAACCCACTCCAGTGTTCTTGCCTGGAGAATCCCAGGGACAGGGGAGCCTGGTGGGCTGCTGTCTATGGGGTTGCATGGAGTCAGACATGACTGAAGTGACTTAGCAGCAGCAGCACAGCATCAAAGTATGGATTTTTTTTTTTTTTTCTATAAAATGATGCCACCCTTCAGGAATATCTCTAGAGGACATCACCTCTTATTTTTAAGAGTAATATAACCCAAGAGGACCCTGAGTTTCTGTGATGGCAGAGAGTTTTATTGTCCTTCTTTGCCACAATGTTGTGCTGTCTTTTGGAGGAAGAGGACAAGATTAGCGATGTGTGGAAATGTTTGAAAGCCACGAAGAACTGCATGCCTATTCTGAGGCCTTGTTGACGATTTGCGCTTTGTTAGTACAAGACATGGCTAAGTAAAGCAACTTTCCAGTTGTGTTAACAATTGAAATCTGATTCTCATGCTCATATTCTTTTTCCTATGATTCCCAGTCACATCTCTACCTAAGTTTACGAACTTGAAGCCACATTCACAACTTAAGCTTCTTCATTGCTCTTATCTAATCTTTGTTCATATGAAGTAGTCACAAACTTGTATATTTTGTCATGTACTATATGGCGAACACAGAGAAGGCGATGGCACCCCACTCCAGTACCCTTGCCTGGAAAATCCCATGGATGGAGGAGCCTGGTAGGCTGCAGTCCATGGGGTCGCTAAGAGTCGGACACGACTGAGCGACTTCACTTTCACTTTTCACTTTCATGCATTGGAGAAGGAAATGGCAACCCACTCCAGTATTCTTGCCTGGAGAATCCCAGGGACGGGGGAGCCTGGTGGGCTGCCGTCTATGGGGTCACACAGAGTCGGACACGACTGAAGTGACTTAGCAGCAACATATGGCAAACAATGTGGAGATACAACGATATACAAGTATTGGAGATGCATTCAGTAGACTGAATGAAAAGTACCCATAGTACAAAAGTGGGTCAGGGTGAAGAGGGGATACTTTTAGACTGGTTGAGCTTGAGTTTTCTTTTTCTTTCTATTTAAATGGAGATAACCAAAATTCAGATGGATATACAAATTTTGGTTCAGATAAATAGATCCTGATAGACATATAATAATAGTTAACACTTGTTGAATACACACTTTACTACTATATGTTAGTTGCTCAGTTGTATCCGACTCTTTGTGACCCCATGGACTGTAGCCCACCAGGCTCCTCTGTCCATGGGATTCTTCAGGCAAAAATCCTGGAGTAGGTTGCCATTTCCATCTCCAGGGAATCTTCCCAACCCAGGGATCAAACCCAGGTCTCCAACATCGCAGGCAGATTCTTTCCCGTCTGAGCTACCACTACAATATGATGTTTTCCCTATTTCTGGATAAGAATTATAAAACTATGGACGGTAATCGACATCATTGCAATGGATGTGATCACTTAAATAGTGAAAGAAGAGTACCACAGACAGAAATCTAAGGAATACCAAATATACTGATTCATCCTGGGAATATTTATGATTAACCCCCTATTCTGACAGTTCCTGGGCACCCATGTCTGTATTCCAGCACCAACCATTTTAACAGCTTCTCCTTATCCCGTGTTAAAACAAATCCAGGAGCTGAATCTTAAAGCCTACCTTCTGAAAACGTGAATGAATTTTAATTTACACTTGAACCACATAAAAATTCCTGGTCATAAGCATGAAAATTCTACCCATTATTAGATCTAACTTCCCTTTGCTACTTTCTGTTATAGTTTTCTGGTCACACAAACACAATTAATGTGACATGTTTCCAAACCTCATTTCTTTTCCTAAAATGCTTCCACCCACTTTTAGCTCCCTATGCTTCAAAATACCTCCCACCTCTCATGAAATGTACTCATCTTCTTCAGATAGCCTTTTTATATAAACTCCTACTTAACTTCTATCTCACTCCCATTATAAATCACCATGATTGCTCAGTATGCTTAAGCAAATTCTGTGCAGACGTTGCTCAAGCAAATGTTTATTTGTTTCTCTAATTTTGTTTATAAATGGTTAGAGAATGGGGTACTCTAGTTCATTACAGGTTCAAGTTAATAGAGCTATGTAATATATACTGTGCATGAAAGGCCCATTGTCTAGTATTAAAATTCAGTAATAGCCTCAAACCTAAACTATACTGAAAACGTTTTGATCTTCCTTTAATGATTCTGAAAGCACTTTAGGGTTTCGTAGAGTCTCAAGGTTATCATCATCATTCTATATGTGTAGGGAAGTAATAAAGATTTCCAGTTCATAGGTTATCAGATTGATTATCTTTTATTACATTTCTTTAGTTTTGCCTTACCTCCCATTATAAGATTTTTAAGAGCCAAAAGCATATCTTGTATTTATTTTGCATTTTGCACAAGACTTTACACAAATGGGTGCAAAATTCATATTGTTATTGTTAGATTAGAGATTAGAATGTACACGAAGACTCTCATTTTAATGATTTCCTATCTTTTTCCTATACTAAATCCTTCAGATCTTACAAACTTACTTTTCCACCCCACAACTAAAAGAAAGTGCAAACCGTGGCCACTTTACACTCTGATTTTGACTAGTCACTTGGCCCCACAGCAGGTAATGCACAAGAAAGAAAGAAAGATGCGCACAGCCACATCGACTGAGGGTTGTTGTCTCACCACGACATAACTTAGCATAACCTGATATAGTACTTACTTTATAACTGTCTTATATGTATTTCTGTCCTTAGGCAGTACATTCCTTGAGGGCAGAGGCCATATGGGAATCATTTATTTACCTTTAGTATTTTGCCAAGACACTTTTAGTAGCCTGTCAAACAGTGCCGGGGACCAGCCCCGGCTGATCCAGGGTATTCGAAGCGGGGATGGCGTCAGCGACCTATTTATTTAAATATTTTATCAAAGATATAAAGAGTGATAGGATGAGGATAGCTCAGTAGGAAAATTCAGTGGAGAAAAGAGGCTGAGTAGCTTGGTTTAAGCGGGAGACCAATAAAACTTCAAGACAAGAAGTTTGCACCACTTGCGTAGGCCGCAGGCGTCCTTCCGTTCTCCCAAAGGAGAGGAGACACTGAGGCCTCCCCGGTCGGATCTTAGAAGCCCAGGCATAATTAGCAAGCATGGCGGGTTCCGTGCTCCAGATGGAGACTCAGCCAGAATTTGAGAGAAAGAGCGACATGGGGAGACCAAGTTTCGGTGAACAAGGCCCACACTTTATTTTCCAAAGTAGTTTTTATACCTTAAATTGTGCATAGAGGATAATGGGGGAAGGGGTGGAGTCATGCAAGGACAGCAGCTCCTGGTCCTAATCGAAGCCAGGCTTTCAAACTTATCATATGCAAAAGTTCAGGTGAATTACATCATCTTCTGGCCAGGAGGCCTGTTAACATTTTAAGAAACTTATCTTTCTCTAAAGGTGATTATTCCAAAGTCAGGCACCAGCCTCCAAAAAAGCAGTGGACAAAGCTGCATTCCTAAAGTGCAAAGGTGAGGTGGGCTCAATCAAGAAAAGAATTAACTCAAGGGTCCAAGGTTACAAACATTGAGCTACTACTTACATTTCTATACACCCATTATATCAATCAATACACTGCTAAGGACACAGTAGGTAAGGGGTATGGAGACTTAGCAGCAAACATTAGCTCAATAAATGAAAAACCCCTCACCAATACAATTTCTAATCAATCTTTTAACTACTCAAAGGAATCTGTGTTTAGACAGTTTAGAACATCTCCTGCCTCTCACAGTTGGGAGGCTCTGAACAATCACATGTGGCCAGAAAAACCTATTCAGGCAGGCTAGAGGATTTCCAAAGGAGTTTGTAGGTTAAACACTGTCACACGCAGGGATTATTAACTGGAACTGTAAGCTAACTCTTTTTTCAGAGAGAGGTAGTGGGGGACAGCCCCCCATAAAGTCAGAGGTGTAGGTGAAAGCACAAAGCAGAAAGTAGGCAGACTCTGGTTCTGGGTGTAAATGCTCGAGAATTTCCAGGGGGACTCCTGAAGCTCGATCCCGCCTTTGCGTATGCCAAGCCTCCTTCCTCATGACCTTTGTCATGGGCGGAGTTCCTCACGCTGCCTCCCAGCAGTGATAGAATTCCAGTTGAGCTATTCCAGATCCTGAAAGATGATGCTGTGGAAAGTGCTGCATTCAATATGCAATATGCACTCAATATACAATATGCCGGCTCCCGGCAAAACAGCATTTGTAGAATAAAATGAAAAATAAATAATATTTGTTTCCATTTAAAATATGATAATATTCTCAACTTGACCATTTTTTTAACTATCTTTTAGAGTTAGAATTTAGCCTGAGGAATATTCAGAACTATTACAATTTTTTCCACCTGGAGTTTCTTCAAACTCTAGGTAATCATAAATCATCCCTGGCTGAGTTTTCTCCTCAAACCAAGAGCGTCTCCTCAGTCCCATTCTGGCTTACTTTGGACTCCTTTCTTCTTTTTCTGGTGCTATTTTTCTTCTGATTCTTTTTAAAGTTATTGCTTGTTCTGTTGTTTGGGCTATTTCCCTCCAAGACTAGCTCCACAGTAGGAAACAATTTTCTCAGTTCCTCTGCCATCTTGATCTGTTAAAGGAGCCTGTTGGACTGTCTCACAGGAAACACTTCCCGCTAACTCCTGTTGATTAGATTGGGAGTGAGAGGTGTAGCAACTGTGGTGAAGTTACAGCTATCCCTGAAGTTTCCAGAGCTCTTATGTCTCCTAGATTATAATTATCGATTTTCTCATTAAATGATTCAAGAGAGACTTTCTGGGATCCTTCTGAAATCTTATACAAGTAGTTTAAAGTGTAATCCAAGGTAGATATTTCCCCCTGTCCAAGTTCTTTTTTTATTTGTTTGTTTATTTAGGATCTTTCTTAAATTGAAGTGTAGTTGATTTACAATATTGTGTAAAGTGAATCAGTTACATAGGTGTGTGTATGTATCTATGCTGCTACTGCTAAGTCGCTTCAGTCATGCCCGACTCTGTGTGACCCTATAGACGGCAGCCCACCAGGCTCCCCCGTCCCTGGGATCCTCCAGGAAAGAGTACTGGAGTGGGTTGCCATTTCCTTCTCCAATGCATGAAAGTGAAAAGTGAAAGTGAAGTTGCTCAGTTGTGTCCTACTCTTAGCGACCCCATGGACTGCAGCCTACCAGGCTCCTCCACCCATGGGATTTTCCAGGCAAGAGTACTGGAGTGGGGTGCCATTGCCTTCTCCTAATACAGACCTATATATAGATGTATACACACTCATGTGCTTCCCAGGTGGCACTAGTGGTAAAGAATCCACTTGCCAGTGCAGGAGACATAAGACATGTGGGTTTGATCCCTAGTATTCTTGCTTGGAGAATCCCATAGCAGAGGGTCCTGGTGGGCTACAGTCAGTAGGATTGCAGAGAGTAGGACACAACTGAAATGACTTAGCTCGCAGGCTAAGTCATATATATATATGACTTATATATATTTAAAAAATATATATATATATCATATATATATATTTCAGAATCTTTTCCCTTATAGATTATTATAAAATATTGAGTATAGTTCTCTGTGTTACATAGATGGTCTTTGCTGATTATCTTATAGGTAGTAGTGTGTATATATTAGTCCTAATATCCTAAATCATCCCTCCTCCCCTTACCCCTTTGGTAACCATAAGTTTGTTTTGTATGTCTGTGGGTCTATTTCTGTTATGTGTATAAGTTCATTTGTATCTGTTTTTTAGATTTCATATATAAGCATTTTCATATGATATTTCTCTTTCTCTGTCTGCCTGCTTCCTTAGTTTGATAATCTCTAGGTCATCCATATTGCTGCAGATGGAGTTATTTCATTATTTTTGTGGCTGAGTAATATTTCATCATATATATACACACACACATATATACATACATTATACACATCATCCACACACACACACATCTCCCTTATCCATTTATCTGCCATGGTTGCTCTCATGCTTCCATGTCTTGGCTATTGTAAATAGTGCTGCTGTGAACACTAGGGTGCATATATCTTTTCAAATTATGTTTTTCTCCAGATATATGCCTAGGAGTGAGATTGCAGGATAAATATCTGGCTTTACATTAGGTCTTCAACCCATTTGAAGATCTAAAACTACTTCAGTCTAAAAATCCTCTTTTGAGTTTCTGTATATGATATTAGAGAATGTTCTAATTTCATTCTTTTAAATATAGCTGTCCAGTTTTCCCAGTACCACTTGCTGAAGAGATGGTATTTTCTCTATGGTATATTCTTGCTAGTAGTAGCTTTAGGTCTTCAAATGGATTGAAGACCTAAATGTAAAGCCAGATACTATAAACACTCCTAGAGGAAAACATAGGGACAATACTTTTTTTTGGGGGGGGGCGGGGGGACAATGCTTTTTGACATAATTTATAGCAATATCTTCTTAAAACTGTCTCCTAGAGTAATGGAAATAAAAACAAAAATAAACACATGGTACCTAATTAAACTTAAAATATTTTGCACAGCAAAGGAAACCATAAACACCTTATCTGCCTCCTGAGAAATCTATATGCAGGTTAAGAAACAACAGTAAGAACTGGACATGAGACAACAGACAGGTTCCAAATCAGGAAAGGAGTACAACAGGGCTGTATGTTGTCATCCTGCTTATTTAACTTATATGAAGAGTACATCATGAGCAATGTTGGACTGGATGAAGCACAAGCTGGAATCAAGATTGCCGGCAGAAATATCAATAACCTCAGATATGCAGGTGACACCACCCTTATGGCAGAGTGAAGAAGAACTAAAGAGCCTCTTGATGAAAGTGAAAGAGGAGAATGAAAAAGTTGGCTTAAAACTCAACATTTGGAAAACCAAGACCATGGCATCTGGTCCCATCACTTCATGGCAAATAGATGGGGAAACAATGAAAACAGTGACATACTTTATTTTCTTGGGCTCCAAAATCACTGCAGATGGTGACTGTGGCCATGAAATTAAAAGATGCTTGCTCCTTGGAAGAAAAGCTATGATCAACCTAGACAGCATGTTAAAAAGCAGAGACAGTACTTTGCCAACAAAGGTCTGTCTAGTCAAAGCTATATTTTTTCCAGTAGTCATGTATGGATGTGAGAGTTGGACTATAAAGAAAGCTAAGCGCCGAAGAATTGATGCTTTTGAACTGTGGTGTTGGAGAAGACTCTTGAGAGTCCCTTGGACTGCAAGGAGATCCAACCAGTCCATCCTAAAGGAAATCAGTCCTTGAATATTCATTGGAAGGATTGATGCTGAAGCTAAAATTTCAATCCTTTGGCCACTTGATGTGAAGAACTGACTCATCTGAAAAGACCCTGATGCTGGGAAGACTGAAGGCAGGAGGAGAAGGGAACAACAGAGAATGAGATGGTTGGATGGCATCACCGACTCAATGGACATGAGTTTGAGTAAGCTCCGGGAGTTGGTGATGGACAGGGAAGCCTGGTGTACTGCAGTAAAGGGGTCGCAAAGACTCGGATTCAACTGAGCAACTGAACTGATCTGAACTGATATTCTTGCTTCCTTTTCATAAACAAATTGCCCATAGATGCATCAGTTTATAAGATGCTGATATAAGAAATTGAGGATGACACAAACAGATGGAAAGAAACACCACCTTCTTGGATTGGAAGAATCAATGTTGTCAAAATGACTACACTATTCAAGGAAAGCTACAGATTCAGTGTAATCTCTGTTAAATTACCAATGGCATTTTTCACAGAACTAGAACAAAAACATGTTAATGTGTATGGAAATACAAAAGATCCTGAAATCAAATCACTACATGCTATAAAAATTGGTATTGCATTTTCCATGTTTATATTGTTTAATGTATCCACCAATAAATGATTCCATGTCTATTTGAGAAGAGCACTCAAGATATATAGTTCAGACCAAAGTCCAAGGGGAAAAATGTTTATTCTCAGAAACTTATATTACTTTTTCCTTAAACACAAAAATTATGTAATCAAACACGTCTCTATTTCTTTTGCTCTGGCCACTTTGAAGTACTAAGTCACTTTTTAAAATTAATTTTAGAAACTATTTTCCTTCCTCTTTTATATTTTCCTGTCTTCTTATAGTGTGTGTTATATTTTTCCAAACTATTATATAAGCAAACAGAACTATTTATTTTAAAAAATGAAAAATAAAAAAAATAATACATGAATTAATGAATTAATGAATAACATGCAAGTAAATTTAATAGATATTACCCAATGAGTATTCCGTTTGATCAGATTGGCTAGTTGTCTATGCTTGTGGTTTCAGTCTGCCTGAACTGTTCAGAAAAGATCTTCATGACTCAGATAATCACGATGGTGTGATCACTCACCTAGAGCCAGACATCCTGGAATGTGAAGTCAAGTGGGCCTTAGGAAGCATCACTATGAACAAAGCTAGAAGAGGTGATGGAATTCCAGTTGAGCTATTTCAAATCCTAAAATATGGTGCTGTTAAAGTGCTGCACTCAATATGTCAGCAAATTTGGAAAACTCAACAGTGGCCACAGGATTGGAGAAGGTCAGTTTTCATTCCAATCCCAAAGAAAGGCAATGCCAAAGAATGCTCCAACTACTGCACAATTGCACTCATCTCACACGCTAGTAAAGTAATGCTCAAAATTCTCCAAGCCAGGCTTCAGCAATATGTGAACCATGAACTTCCAAATGTTCAAGCTGATTTTAGAAAAGGCAGAGGAACCAGAGAACAAATTTCCAAGATCCACTGGATCATGGAAAAAGCAAGAGAGTTCCAGAAAAATACCTATTTCTGCTTTATTGACTATGCCAAAGCATTTGACTGTATGGATCACAACAAACTGTGGAAAATTCTGAAAGAGATGGGAATACCAGACCACCTGACCTGCCTCTTGAGAATCCTGTATGCAGGTCAGGAAGCAACAGTTAGAACTGGACATGGAACAACAGACTGGTTCCAAATAGGAAAAGGAATACATCAAGACTCTATACTGTCACCCTGCTTATTTAACTTATACGAAGAGTACATCATGAGAAATGCTGGGCTGGAAGAAACACAAGCTGGAATCAAGATTACCAGGAGAAATATCAATAACCTCAGATATACAGATGACACCACCCTTATGGCAGAAAGTGAAGAAGAACTAAAGAGCTTCTTGATGAAAGTGAAAGTGGAGAGTGAAAAAGTTGACTTAAAGCTCAACATCCAGAAAACTAAGATCATGGCATCCAGTCCCATCACTTTATGGCAGATAGATGAGGAAACAGTGGAAACAGTGGCTGACTTAATTTTTCTGGGCTCAAAAATCACTGCAAATGGTGACTGCAGCCATGAAATTAAAAGACACTTACTCCTTGGAAGAAAAGTTATGACCAACCTAAACAGCATATTCAAAAGCAGAGACATTACTTTGCCAACAAAGGTCCGTCTAGTCAAGGCTATGGTTTTCCAGTGGTCATGTATGGATGTGAGAGTTGGACTATAAAGACAGCTGAGTGCCGAAGAATTGATGCTTTTGAACTGTGGTGTTGGAGAAGACTCTTGAGAGTCCCTTGGACTGCAAGGAGATCCAACCAGTCCATCCTAAAGGAAATCAGTCCTTGAATATTCATTGGAAGGATTGATGCTGAAGCTAAAATTTCAATCCTTTGGCCACTTGATGTGAAGAACTGACTCATCTGAAAAGACCCTGATGCTGGGAAGACTGAAGGCAGGAGGAGAAGGGAACAACAGAGAATGAGATGGTTGGACGGCATCACCAACTCAATGGACATGAGTTTGGGTAAACTCTGGGAGTTGGTGATGGACAGGGCGACCTGGCATGCTGCAGTTCATGGAGTCGCATAGAGTCGGACATGACTGAGTGAGTGAACTGAACTGAATGAATATTCGAATACAAATGACTTGATGTATACTATTACTAACATTAAATATATATATCTGCTCACTAAATATATTATTAGTAAAGAATCTTAGTCACTTGAGACCATCTTATCTATTTCACTTAGAACAGAGTATTCTAAAAGGCATGATAGAATTATATTTGAATGTAAATGTATAACATTCAACCTTTTCCTGTATCCACAGTTAAGTTTCTTTCCTATAGACTCATAATAGAATTATTTCAACTAATAGATTATCTTCATGAAGGTCAATTATAGGCACTAACAATTTATGACACTGTAGCCTTTACCTCATTTACAGGAAAGTTAATATACTTTTCTAGCGATTACTCAGCTCTGTCATATTACCTGATATTGTTTAAGACAATGTCTGAAATTGAGAAAATTATTAATAGGTAGTTTTGTCTTATATTGGGCATTGCTGTAGCTCACCTGATAACGTATCCACCTGCAATGCAGGAGACCCTGGTTCGATTCCTGTGTCAGGAAGATCCCCTGGAGAAGGAAATGGCTACCTTCTCCAGTATTCTGACCTGGAGGAGTCCACGGACAGAGAAGCCTGATAGGCTACAGTCTACGGGATAGCTGAGAGTCGTACATGACTCAGCGACTTTCACTTTCACTTTGGTCTTATAGTCTGTTTGTTTCAATTCACATATTAAGATGGTTGTCTGTTCCAGTATGAGAAAATCCTCATTTTTCACATCGGTGTTATTTCAGCACTTAAGATCTAATAAAAGATACAGCACAGTTATTTCTTATCCCCCACGACAAAGGGTCATTAGCATTCATGGTAAATCAATGTTATTTAACTTAATAAGAAGTTCATTTCCTCTGTCCGTTACTGCCCCTTTAAGTGCCTATTTTTCTTCCTAAGCCTGCTGCAAGGCATGTGGGCAACAAGTTTTGAGGATTTAAAAAGATTTTCACTTCATATTTCTGGATTGAATTGTTCTTATCAGGATCCCAGATACAGATGGATCTATGGCTGTGTCCTGAACCGAACTGATGGCTGTGTCACACTCTTAGGCTTATTTCCTCACATCTTAGTCACGTCCATAATGTTTCCAACAAAGTGGCTTATTCAATAATCTAATAATTTGAGCATCAACCTTTCAGTCCATTTGTTTTTTATGAATTATTTGAATTATATTTTTAGGAACGATAATTGGACACCATCGTCATGGCTGAAAGAAAACCATGGTACCTCACTAATCTCAGGTAGATTTTGTACTTAGGTATTTGAATGCCATTTTAGAATTTATATTGTGGAAGTTCACAATAAACAAGCACAAATTCTAAGAAATTATGTGGCTGTTGAAATGGAGCTGCCATTTTCTAAAGTATAACACCCATTTCTTGTATGAATTTTTATTAAAGATGTTGAGCTACAAACCACAAAGAATGAGATATTGGCAAAGGAGATGCTATAGAAAGAACTACAACAGCAAAATCCTGATGGATTCTTTAACCATATAAGCCCCTGGTGAACAATAAAGCAGTGTTAAGATTGCTTTAGAAATTAGGTCTTGACCTGACTTTTTGAAAAATAGCACAAAGTAAATTGAAAACAGAAATGGATACGTGTTTTTGAGAGAGACTGGGAGAACTACATTTCAGACTAATGAAGATGAAGGATGTCTGTTCTATCAACGACAAAATTAATGACTCCAATCCTAAAAGGGATGAATTATTTGACTTTAGAGTATACAGCATATACTTATGTCATAGGGAGGTACATAAAGAGTATGTCTCTACTCACAGATAATTTGACTAAGATGAGGAAAATCAAGCCAGGAAAGCATGCAGCTTGTTCAGAGCTGCATGTCACTGTCCTGCCAGTTTGAAGTCACAAGAAGCTGTGGTATGTCCATGACAGTTTGCAGACATCACAATTTTATCCCCTTGGGACCTGCTGCACTGCGATTCTCCAGAGTCTTCGCTTTCCTCTAGCTTCTTCACTTCACTAAGCTTTCTTTCCCTGATGCCAGTCCTCCCCCTTTTGGCCCTTTTTGCCACCTGTCTGGCTCCAGATTTATGGATGTTTTCTTCCAGAGTCAACTTGAGATTGCTGAGCTAGCACAATGCACACACTAGGGCAAAACTCTCTGACCTTTCATCTCAGTCGTTAAGATTCATCACTGCTTACCGCAAGGGCCACATGCTGCACCATTCATTGTTATTTTGACCTTTTTGTGCTATTGCTGTCTAAAGTCTCAGAAGCCAAACTGAAAACAATTCCTGACCACTTCGGTGTTGCGGTTACCAGGTACTAGTAGGAGCCAGATGCTTCAGCAGCAGAAATAGAACAACCCGGTGACTTTAGCATTTGCATGATCTAGGTTCACAAGAATACACGTTAAAGGGAGAATAGTTTCAGTCAACAAAAAAAGTTTTACAGTTTATGAACCAATAGTATTCTGCTGCACATGATGGCAAGTAAACCTAAAATTTTAAGTAATAAGAATCACAAACATGCCAGGGACACAGAATACTTATAAAGTTTACACTGTTTAAACTTTTCTGGATGACTTGGTGTCGCGCAAATTGCACGGTTTTATTGTTTTGCTTGGTTGGTTGGTTTGTTTTAATCAGAGAGATGGCAGAATAATGACTCTGCCCTTAGGACTCTGCCACTTAGAGCTGTCTTGATTAAGTCTAAGCTCACTTAAACACCCTGAGCTTCAGTTTCCACATCACTGAAACGGAAATAAATCTACCTTGCAGAGTCGCTTTGAGTATTTAAATAACATTAGTACACTAGCATATATTAGGCACTTAGTAGTATGTTTACTAATATAAATCTAAAATTACTGCAGAATACCATGCATGTAAGTATTCAATGATGTAACTTTCTTATAATTACTCTGATTATATACACATATTTATATATGTATATACATAAATTATATATGCATATATAGTATATGTATATATAAATATAACTATATTTATATTTATAATATATTTATAAATAGCATGTGTGTGTGTGTATATATAAGTATATATAATTAGTATTAAAGAAAGGTTTTAATTATCACAATGGACTCCCCCAACAAAGCCACAATCTCTGACATTCTGGCACTTTGCCTCATGTCTTCCTTCTCTCAACTCATAATAAATTCCTTTATGTTCCCTTTGCTAAGGAGACTGAAAGTCTATCTGGTTCCTTAATTCTTGTGAATTTGGAAGAGAGGGAAATAGGGAAATCTCCACACTCTAATACGTCCTGTGATGCCTGTGTGTGTGTGTGTGTGTGAAGAATAATTATGTTTCAGAATGTGTACTGTCCCTTCCAGTCTGTTTTTACTACCCTAAAATTATATTAACTTGGAAAAATCAGAGAAAAGTATCTTTTGACTTAAAACCATCTTTCACCCCTGACTAATCCTCACTTGAAATACTAGTGTCTCTTTCTAGTGATGTTTCAAACATCACTCTGTCTTTGTAGCTTTAGGAAGATTGTGCTACCCCAGGGATAACCATGCTCACGTCAATTCATGCCCCATTGGATGAATTCCTTTAAGGACATAGTGCTAAGCCACTTCAGTCATGTCCAACTCTTTGCAACCCCATGAACTGTAGCCCACCAGGCTCCTCTGTCCATGGAATTCTCCAGGCAAGAATACTGGAGTGGGTTGCCATTTCCTTCTCCTTTAAGGACATAACCCCATCATAAAACTGGAAAAATAGGTAAAAATTATCCTCTCTTTCCTTGCACTGATGAAGGTCTTTGTTGCACAAGCTTACTCTTAACTGTTACCCTCTTCTACATCTTCCTCTTGTCCCCTCAATTTCCCTACACATGTTGGAATTTCTTGCTCAACTAACATTGCTTCTAAGTCGTTTTTAGTTGAGTACCACTTCATGGGAAATAGATGGAGAAACAGTGGAAACAGTGTCAGACTTTATTTTTCTGGGCTCCAAAATTACTGCAGATGGTGACTGCAGCCATGAAATTAAAAGACGCTTACTCCTTGGAAGGAAAGTTATGACCAACCTAGATAGCATGTTCAAAAACAGAGACATTACTTTGCCAACAAAGGTTCATCTAGTCAAGGCTATGGTTTTTCCTGTAGTCATGTATGGATGTGAGAGTTGGACTGTGAAGAAGGCTGAGCGCCGAAGAATTGATGCTTTTGAACTGTGGTGTTGGAGAAGACTCTTGAGAGTCCCTTGGACTGCAAGGAGATCCAACCAGTCCATTCTGAAGGAGATCAGCCCTGGGATTTCTTTGGAAGGAATGATGCTAAAGCTGAAACTCCAGTACTTTGGCCACCTCATGCGAAGAGTTGACTCATTGGAAAAGACTCTGATGCTGGGAGGGATTGAGGGCAGGAGGGAAAGGGGATGACAGAGGATGAGATGGCTGGATGGCATCACTGACTCGATGGACGTGAGTCTGGGTGAACTCCAGGAGTTGGTGATGGACAGGGAGGCCTGGCGTGCTGTGATTCATGGGGTCGCAAAGAGTCAGACACAACTGAGCGACTGATCTGATCTGATCTGATCTGATGTTAATATGTTTAACTCATTTTAGATATTCTATATACTATGTATCAGTTTATTTGCACAATTTGAAATTAGTGCAGATACAAATAGACCTCAATAATAAAGTGTTTATGCAAATTGGGTTATTTTCAAGATAGTCTATCTAGGATTGCTTTGGCATCTTTCTGACAAAACAAAGAGGTGTATTTCCATATATAAAATGTCTCTTAAATTCAGATAGAATCAAAAAAATCTAGAAAACCTTCTATATGAAATGAAATTTTCAGCCCCAAGAATTGAAGCTCTTTGTGTTGGCGTGCATGCATGCATATGTGTGCTTGTATGTGTATGCAGCTCTCACATCCCCATCCTCCATAACTCATGACTCTATAACTCTTAACAGGGGTTCCCTCTCCTCCTTCCCCTTCTCAAACACTAAATCAGAATCTCAAGTTTTTTAATACGAAAAGACCCCAGAACTTCATGCTTCATCTCACTTATTCCTTTTAACAACACTATGAGATGGATTCTATTAGCCTCATCTGAGAGATGTGGAAATAAGGCTCAAAAAGTTAACTATCTTAGGTCAAATAATTAATATTTAGCACAGTCTGGATTTGAATGGAGCATTATCTGGGGCCAAAACCCATGCTAAATCCCTAAAATAGTATTTCTCCAAGGAACTTCATAGAAAGATTGATTATCTTCATCTAGAGAAGTCAAAAAATAGGAATGGAGCTTTAAAGAGGATATAATATTGACATTTACAAATGGAGAAAGATACATGAAAAAACAGAGTGCACATAAACAACTGTGGAAATGTTTGCTCATAAAAGAAGACTACCAAACCAGGAAGTTTTGTCATTTTGTCTAATATGAGGGAGAGAAGTAGGAACATGTTTGGAAAAGGAGGCCAGGGACAACCTGGCCTTGAATGTTGGGTTGAAGAGTTTGAGCTTCATGCATGGGGCATTAGCAATGAGAAGAGGCATTTAAGAAGAGAGATGTATGTCTAAAAAGGTATGGGAAGTGATCACAAGGAAGAAACATAGGGAAGGAGACTTGATACAGGGAGATCAGTCATCCTGGAGTAGTAACGAAGGCTGTTAATAAGGTTGAAACCTGGGGAAGAAGGGAAGGAACAGCTGTAATGCTGGAGGAAGGTTAAACATGGACCTGGAAATTATTCTAAAAGTCTTCTCACCTGTGTTTTCTTCCATAGCTCATGATTTCTGTGTAAGGCCTAGTTAATATACAGCAGTTGGAAAAAATAGAAACTATAAATTTGGATCAGGAAGCATTTAGAAAGTTTGGGCCAATACAGTGAAGAGATGCCACAATTCTAACTCAAAGCCACTGGCACTAAAAATAAATATTACTGTCTTGGAAAGATAGGATGAGAAAATGAAGTTAGCAGGTAAATCTACATAATAAGTTTGATATATTTTATGTTGAAATTTCATTATTGGAAGAAAGAACATACAGTGAAAAACATAAAGAGCTATTTAGTGAGATATTCAGAAGGACAAAGAATACAATTGATCTTGGTTAGTCTAGGGGCTTTCCTGCAGCTGGTCCCCTCATACCGATAAAGATAAAATGAAGTGTAAATAAAACTGAAACAACACATATAAAGCAAATACATGCAATTTAGATACAAAGAGATAGCATAGTATAAAATAAACAAGATGAAATAGCAAGCTAAAAATTCAGACTAGATAAGATACAGTAAAAAGATAAGACAACAAAACAAAAAGATTAAAGAAGTTTAAAGTAAATAGGTAAATATTGACTAAAATGGTACACGAAGAAAGACTAAGTAGAAAAATTCAGCTAAAAGCATACCCTTTTCAAAAGGATGGAAAAATGAAGTCTTGCAGAACCCAGAGTTAACCCTTGGGGCAAATCACGTTGTATTAATGTCTAGCAGTCACCCTGAGTCTTCCTTCTGAGACTGGGCTTCACTCTAGAGGGTCACCAGTGAATATGTTGCTTTAGGCTAAGGTACTCAGGTGAGGAAACCCTGAGAGATCTGTCCTTTAGGAAGAACGCTTTCATTTCCAACACCTGGGCTCCTTTACATATTTGACAAACAGTTCCAATGGCACAATTCCAGCCAGTTTTTCTACTTAGCTTCTACAAGTTAGCAAATTTTTCTCTCCTACACCAAATAAGGAGCTGAAGTCAGAATATTCAGCAGCTAATTGAATGGGGGAAACAAAGGAATGAAAGAAACAAAGAAGGTTCCAATGTTACAAGTTTTCATCCAAGGCTGTAGCAGGCACCAAAAATCATTTTGAAATGGGAAATATATTTCTTTCTTATTTGTGAAGCCATTAATACTGTAAAAGAGCAACTCACAGATAAATCACATGGAGACCAATCACCAAGAACAAATATTAGAGAAACATTTATGTCTCTAGTTAATTCGATTATTGGAAAGTCATGCTTTTGATCAATTTTACCAATAAATCTTAGAGTCATTGATAAGCCAATGACTCAAAAATTCTGGTTATCAATCTTCCAGTAAGGTTGTACCTTTTATATGGGCCAAGGAAAACCAAAGGCACTCAACTATATGTTGGCTAGTTGTAAGTACAGCCAAGAATGTGAAGGTGTGTCTTTGGAGCAGACTGCTGAATTTGGCTGCTGGCTCTGCCATTTCCTAGCCAGACAATCTCTAGCAAGATACTCCAACCTTCATGTACCTCAAGTTTACCTGTCAAACGGAGATAATGATATAGGGTTGTTATGAAGAACAAATGCATTAATCCATATAATGGATTAAAAATTAATTTAATTAATTTAAAACTTAGAATTCTGTCTAGTACATAAAATGTGCTCAATAAATACTGCTCTTATTAATATTCCAATAGAAATAGCTTGATATTTGGAAAAAATGATAGAATATTTTTAATTCTTAGAAGAAACTTTGAAATGCAGTATAGCATCTGGGTAACACCTGTAAACCAGGACACATTATAAAAAAATCTCAATCTTAAGACAAGATTTCTAATACCAATACCTAACCTATCTTAAGACAGTTTTAACAAAATTTTAGTTAAAGATGAAGGGCACAAAAATAAGAGCTAGCCTTTATTGCCTAGTTACTATGAGCCAGACAGCTGTTCTAAACATTTTACATTCATGAGATTATTGAGTCCTAATACTAATATTAGAATGTAGATACTACTCCATCCAATCCAGTTTATTGATGAAAGGTAGAGTGGTTAAGTCACTTGCTAATATAGTTAATTTGTAGAGGAGCCAGGATTAAAAACACAGAACCAACTTGTTTAAAAACTAAACCCTCTTAGAGAATTCTAGTCTTCAAATGAAGTCAAATTGAAATATCTCCTCATCCCAGAAGACCACATTTATAGGGTAGTATTTTCTATAGCCTATTTTCCTTTGGCATTCATTAGTTGAAACTCTCTATGAGCTTTACTGATGGGAACCTTGGTTTCTCTTCCCCTCACCCTCTTCCCCATTCTTTCTTCTTGAGCTGCATGTCAGTCATAGCTGGGGTGAGAGACCTAAGGGATAGAGAAGGCTAAATCTGGATTGAGATCTACAAACCAAAAAAAGTGACCATTTTTGTTTTGAAGTCTGCTAGATTGAAACTTTTGCTTACTTTTGAAATGTATTTATTTTTGAAATATATTTGCATATAATAGATTTTCGTTGTTGTTGTTGTTATTATTCAGTCACTAAGTTGTGTCTGACTCTTTGCAACCCCATGGACTGCAGCATGCCAGGTTTCCCTGTCCTTTACTCTCTCCCAGAGTTTGCTCAAATTCATGTCCATTGACTCAATGATGTGATCTAACCATCTTATCATCTGACACCCCATTCTCCTTTTGCCTTCAACCTTTCCCAGCATCAGGGTCTTTTCCAATGAGTTGGCTCATTGCATCAGTTGGCTAAAGTATTGGAGCTTCAGCATCAGTCCTTCCAATGAGTATTCAGGACTGATTTCCTTTAGGATTGACTGGTTTGACCTCCTTGCAGTCCAAGGGACCCTCAGGAGTCTCCTCCACCACCCCAATCCGAAAGCATCAATTCTTTGGCACTCGGCCTTCTTTATGGTTCAACTCTCACATCCATACATGACTCCTGGAAAAACCATAGCTTTGACAAACCGTATTTATCAGCAAAGTGATGTCTCTGCCTTTTATTATGTTGTGTAGGTTTGTCACTGCTTTCCTTCCAAGGAGCAAGTGTCTTTTAATTTCATGGCTGCAGTCACTGTCCACAGTGAGTTTAGAGCCCCCCAAAAGAAAATTTGTCATTACTCCCACTTTTTCCTCTTCTATTTGCCATGAAGTGATGGGACCAGATGCCCATGATCTTAGTTTTTTTAATGTTGAGTTGTAAGCCAATTCTTTCACTCTTCTCTTTCACCCTCATCAAGAGGCTCTTTTGTTCCTCTTTGCTTTCTGCCACTAGAGTGGTATCATGGTATCATCTGT
The DNA here is from genome assembly GCF_027580195.1 of Bos mutus. Lineage (NCBI taxonomy): Eukaryota > Metazoa > Chordata > Mammalia > Artiodactyla > Bovidae > Bos > Bos mutus. The sequence goes on along the minus strand of NC_091626.1, from coordinate 44,653,572 downwards.
ATCTCTGTGGTTGTTGATATTTAAGGTTCTAACTTAATTGATATATAAGTTGATATGCAAAGTTCTAACTGTTGCTTCTAGATCTTACATGATGTAATAGATAAGTATTACTATTCCCAGAAACCAACCACATTCCATTTAGAGTACTTATTATGTTTGCAATATTGTTCAAAAGCAAATTCTGAATAGTCAGCCACAGACTGCACTTGAGATCTATTTCTTCCTCTTTTTGACTATGCCAAAGTCTTTGACTGTGTGGATCACAACAAACTGTGGAAAATTCTTAAAGAGATGGGAATACGAGACCACCTTACTTGCCTCCTAAGAAAGCTGTGTGCAGGTCAAGAAGCAACTGTTAGAACTGGACATGGAACAACAGATTGGTTCCAAGTTGGGAAAGGAGTACATCAAGGCTGTTTATTGTCACCCTCCTTATTTAACTTATATGCAGAGTACATCATGAGAAACGCTGGACTGGATGAAGCTCAAGCTGGAATCAAGATTGCCGGGAGAACTATCAATAAACCTCAGATATGCAGATGACACCACCCTTAGGGCAGAAAGTGAAGAGGAACTAAAAAGCCTCTTGATGAAAGTGAAAGAGGAGAGTCAAAAAGTTGGCTTAAAATTCAACATTCAGAAACCAAGATCATGGCATCTGGTCCCATCACTTCATCGCAAATAGATGGGGAAACAATGGAAACAGTGACAGACTTTATTTTCTTGGGCTCCAAAATCACTGAAGATGGTGACTGCAGCCATGAAATTAAAAGATGCTTGCTCCTTGGAAGAAAAGTTATGACCAAACTAGACAGCATATTAAAAAGCAGAGACATTACTTTGCCAACAAAGGTCTGTCTAGTCAAAGCTATGGTTTTTCCAGCAGTCATGTATGGATTAAGAGTTGTACTATAAAGAAAGCTGAGCACCAAAGAATTGATTTTGAACTGTGGTGATGGAGAAGACTCTTTAAAGTCCCTTGAACAGCAAGGAGATCCAGGCAGCCCATCCTAAAGAAAATCAGTCCTGAATATTCATTGGAAGGACAGATGTTGAAGCTGAAACCCCAATAGTTTGGCCCCCTGATGTGAAGAACTGACTAAGTTGAAAAGACTCTGATGCTAGGAAAGATTGAAGGCAGGAGAAGAGGACAACAGAGGATGAGATGGTTGGATGGCATCACCGACTCAATGAACATGAGTTTGAGTAAACTCTGGGAGCTAGTGATGGACAGGGAGGCCTGGCATTCTGCAGTCCATGGGGTCACAAAGAGTCGGACACAACTGAGTGACTGAACTGAAGTGAACTGAACTTGACATTTCGAATAGTTGAATCCATTTGCTTTTCAACCATTCTTACCCTCTCCTGCCATCACATTCTGTAGGCATAAAAAACTATAAAATAAAACCCTCTGGTACAAAACACTGGGGAGATAATGGCCTCAGGTTGAGCAAACAGCTATTAGCAAGATACCTTTAAGAAATGTAAAGAAATACTGGAGAAGCAGAGGATATGCCAATTTGGAATGAGATAAAATGGTGACTACGTCACATATACCAGACAATAGCACAGAAACAGCAACAGAATATTGTAATTACCATCCCACACATTGATTTATGGAGTCAGGGTTCTAGGGTCCCCATAGAACTAATATTCCAAAGGCATAATGCAGCACTATCTAATCAATTCATGGGTGACCCTCATCCCCGATCTGTCAATGAAGGTTAACAGTCATTTTTAATTCACTGTGAAAGAAGAGCTTTTAAGGAAGCCCTTTAATCAAATGTAATTGGTCTGGAGGGTGATGGAGGGCCCATTTAGCCATGACTATGTGAAGCAATATAAAGTAACCCTAAGTAGGGTTGACCTTGGGGCATCTTATTTACCAAGTTAAATTTAGTCGATTGTATACTTAGTTCAAAAAGGCATATGAGCAGTGTCTTTCCTTTACTTACCTAACTTGATCCTAACCCATTGCAGTGACCTGCGGTTTGCCTCTCCACACTCTTCCTTACAGTTACAAAGAAAAGCACAATTATTCTGACAATATGTATTGTCTTCTTTCTGATTCATTGTTATAAAAATTAATTTGAAGAATAGAAAAAAAAACAACAATCAGCAAAACTACTGTTAGTATTTTGATATCTGGCCTTTCACTTCTTTTTTCTTGGCCTTTACTCAGATTGATAATAACTTGAGCCTTCCTTTCCTGTGCTTTCTTATTTTTGATCCTTCCCTTAATTAGAGAAATTCACATGACCTCCATTAGAATTGGTATTCTTATTGCAAGAAGGGAAAGACACAGTCAACTAGCAAACTTTAGTCTGCTTGACCTATAAAACATGTAGTTAGAATGAAAGCAGAAGGCCTGAGGGGAGTCAGACACAGAGTCAAGAACAAGATGATAGATTGAGGAGAGAATAGGTCTGAGTTGCCCACCCCTTGGGGGTCTTGTTGATTTGGCAGTGCGGCAGACGTAAGTTGGGACAAGCCATGGATGGGGTGGGATGGTGAGCAGGTGACCACTGGAGGGATCGTATGCAGGGCAGTCATGTGAGGATCAAGAGACTACTGGCAGCCATCCTGTCCCTGGAGAAGGCAATGGCACCCCACTCCAGTACTCTTGCCTGGAAAATCCCATGGATGGAGGAGCCTGGTGGGCTGCAGTCCATGGGGTCACTAAGAGTTGGACAGCAACTTCTCTTTCACTCTTCACTTTCATGCATTGGAGAAGGAAATGGCAACCCACTCCAGTGTTCTTGCCTTGAGAATCCCAGGGACAGGGAAGCCTGGTTGGGCTGCTGTCTATGGGGTCGCACAGAGTTGGACACGACTGAAGCGACTTAGCAGCAGCAGCAGCATCCTGTCCCAGCACCTCTGAGAAGATAAGGCAATGTCTGCAGACCTCCTGAGCCATCAAGTCATCATTTTTGACCTTTTCGCTGATGAAACCTGTTAGCCAGTTTTGTAACTTTTGAGAGTAGGCCTTCCAAGCATAATGGAGAACGGGCTAGGTAGCCAACAGTGTTCCCTAAAAGGAAGTGGAAATCTTGAATTGCCAACCTCTCAGACAAGGGTGAGTAACTTACATTTTCATATTTGCTTGTGGATTTTGTTAGGCTGCCTAGATGCCTTTGTTGTTCCTGTGAAAAGACTTTAAACTCCTTTGAGTTCCTAGGAAAAATAAAGTCTAAGGAATCCATTTCTAGCTGAGGTATTTTGAAATATATGTATATTCCTTATTTAAACCTAAGATCACTGGTTTATGACTTTAATTAACATGAGAAAGATGATTCAGAATTTCACAGCTTTTTGCCACCCATGAATATATTGTACCCAAGCATATTATTCTGAGAGCTACAGAAAAGAATTTGAGGATGTTTGATGTATCATAACAAACACTGGGCTGGCAGACGTAAGGTAAAAGATACGTATGGGTGCCTATGGAGAGAATCAATGGCATCATTTGCTCAGCTCCAAACCTCTTGGGAACAGTCAGTTCAGTTTTCCTTCAAGCTCAGGCACACTGGTGCTCTGTGTGAGGGAAGAAGCCCTTGCTCCACCCTGATCCAGGTTGCCGTGGCAATTACATCCATCAGCTCCAGCGTATGTCCCTGCAGGATGCCCATGGGAGTGGAGGGGACTGGCTTATTGCTACCCTGCTGCTTCCCAGCGGGGTTGAGCTGGCAACGGGTTGCTACCTAACCGTGAGAGATCCTGCCTCTGGGGAGGTAAACACATGTATTTTCTAGTGTGAAAAAGTGAGAGAACTAGATTTTATTTTTCTGATATGTACTGGAAAACGAATAGTACTATTTATATTTTATCAGTGATGGGGTAAGAGCACCAGGTTTTCTGACTTGCCCATATAGAGCATTAGAGACTGAACTTAGAAATTCCCAAAGCCTGGTGTCTGGTGCACACATTGGGGCCTGCTGCCAGTCAAATCCATGGTCACCATCCTTTATTTCTTTCTTTCACATCTATTCATTCTATTTCTCTTTGGAACTCTTCTACATAGCAGCTGCTTTATGAAGCAAAGTGTGGTCTGGACATGCAGCTATCTCTCTGAAACCATTTTCCCCATCAGCTAATGAGGGGTTGGACTAAATGATTTTTAAATTGTGTTCAGGCTCCAAAATCTTCTCAGGTTATGCCAGCAGCATTCCACCTGAATGACCTGGTTTTCCATCCCAGCTGCTCTCCTGGAACAGCAAGGGGGGTACACTTAAATGGTTCATGAACCCCCAGACCTGGAGCTTCATCTGTGATACTGTACATCCAAAGAAAGAAGCTGCCAACTAAAGGAGGGGAGCAGTGCAGAATACAGGAGAGTGAGAGCAAATTGTAACAGTGAGTGAGGCCAGAGCAGAGGAGGGAAGGCTGGCTCTCGAGCGATGATGTCATGAGGCATTGCTGTGGGTTGTGGTGCTTCCTCAAGGCTCTCTCTGAATAGCCACTTCCTTGGGCACTCATTCAGTATTTTCCAGTGTCCAGTACCAAGAAACAGGGTGCATGCATGCTCAGTCATGTCTGATTCTTTGCAACCCCGTAGACTGTAGCCCACCAGGCTCCTCCGTCCATGGGATTTTCCAAGCAAGAATCCTGGAGTGGGTTGCCATTTCCTTCTCCAAGAAGAAACAGGGTAACAACAGGTTGCTCTAATCAATGGAAAAGCATATTTTATGTTTTTTGTTAATTAATTAACACTCTGATTTAAACACTGAGGTAGGCTGAATAATTGTCCCAAAGAATATCTAAACCATGGTCCCCAAAACTCGTGAATGTTCTATGGAAAAAAGTGACTTTGCAGATGTAATTAAGCCAAGGATAATGAGATGGGGACATTATCCTTCATTATCTAGGTGGGACCTCCATGTACTTACAAGTGTAGTTATAAGAGGGAAATGGGGAGAGATTTGACACCAAAGGACACAGTGAGATACCAGAAGCAAGACACTATACTGCTGGTTTCAAAGATGGAGGAAAGGGCCATGAACCCTTTCACAGCTTCTGGAAGCTGGAAGACACAAGGAATGGATTCTCCCCTAGATCCTCCAGGAAAAACCAGCCTTACCTAAACCTTGACTTTGACCCAGTGAAACTGACTTAGGGCTTCTAGAACTGTAAGAGAATAGATTTGTGGTGTTGTAAGCTACTACATTTGTGATAATTTGTTACAGCAGCAATAAGAAACTAATATCAACCCTTTGTAATAGTACTATAGTACTAAAATGAAACCCCAAAATCTAGCTTCTGGATATGCAGGTCCTGGACTACACATAGTAAAAACCTTCTAAGAAACCCCACTCACCTCACACAGCCCCTTCTACTTTGATTCCCACATTCAGACTGCAATAGGATATGATTTTCCCCACCATGGGCCCTCCGAAATAGATATTGATTGGTTGATTTTGCATATAACTATAAGCAACCAGAGATCAAATTGCCAACATCCACTGGATCATAGAAAAAGCAAGAGAGTTCCAGAAAAACATCTATTTCTGCTTTATTGACTATGCCAAAGCCTTTGACTGTGTGGATCACAATAAACTGTGGAAAATTCTGAAAGAGATGGGAATAACAGACCACCTGATCTGCCTCTTGAGAAATCTGTATGCAGATCAGGAAGCAACAGTTAGAACTGGACATGGAACAACAGACTGGTTCAAATAGGAAAAGGAGTTCGTCAAGGCTGTATATTGTCACCCTGTTTATTTAACTTCTATGCAGAGTACATCATGAGAAACGCTGGACTAGAAGAAGCACAAACTGGAATCAAGATTGCCGGCAGAAATATCAATAACCTCAGATATGCAGATGACACCACCCTTATGGCAGAAAGTGAAGAGGAACTCAAAAGCCTCTTGATGAAAGTGAAAGTGGAGAGTGAAAAAGTTGGCTTAAAGCTCAACATTCAGAAAACGAAGATCATGGCATCCGGTTCCACCACTTCATGGGAAATAGATGGGGAAACAGTGGAAACAGTGTCAGACTTTATTTTTCTGGGCTCCAAAATCACTGCAGATGGTGACTGCAGCCATGAAATTAAAAGACGCTTACTCCTTGGAAGGAAAGTTATGACCAACCTAGATAGCATGTTCAAAAGCAGAGACATTACTTTGCCAACAAAGGTTCGTCTAGTCAAGGCTATGGTTTTTCCTGTGGTCATGTATGGATGTGAGAGTTGGACTGTGAAGAAGGCTGAGCACCGAAGAATTGATACTTTTGAACTGTGGTGTTGGAGAAGACTCTTGAGAGTCCCTTGGACTGCAAGGAGATCCAACCAGTCCATTCTGAAGGAGATCAGCCCTGGGATTCCTTTGGAAGGAATGATGCTAAAGCTGAAACTCCAGTACTTTGGCCACCTGATACGAAGAGTTGACTCATTGGAAAAGACTCTGATGCTGGGAGGGATTGGGGGCAGGAGGAGAAGGGGACGACAGAGGATGAGATGGCTGGATGGCATCACTGACTCGATGGACGTGAGTCTCAGTGAACTCCGGGAGTTGGTGATGGACAGGGAGGCCTGGCGAGCTGCGATTCATGGGGTCGCGAAAAGTCAGACATGACTGAGCGACTGATCTGATCTGATAAGCAATCTGGGGCTTCCCGGGTGGCTCAGAGGTTAAAATGTCTACCTGCAATGTAGGAGACCTGGGTTCGATCCCTGGTTTGGGAAGATCCCCTGGAGAAGGAAATAGCAACCCACTCCAGTATTCTTGCCTGGAGAATCCCATGGACAGAGGAGCCTGGTGGGCTACAGTCCACGGGGCCACAAAGAGTTGGACACAACTGAGCGACTTCACTTTCACTTTCTTTCACTTTCTATAAGCAATCTAATAGGGCTTAAGAAAAGTAAGCCAAATGAAAATACCAAGTTTACATTATTGGTGAGAGATACACCTACTCTCATTCAAATGCAGCTGCTCTCCCTCACTTCCTCATTACTGAAGCCCGTATTAATTTTCTCTGGGTGTCAAAGCCACCCAGCCCTGCCCAGACTGGGGGCTAGACTGGTATTTCTCAAACTTTAATAAGAGTAATATGCATAGGAATCACCTGGGGATCTTGTTAAAATGCAAATTCTGACTCAGTAGGTCTGAAGTAAGACCCCAAATTCCAAATTCTAATAAGCTCCCACGTGATGCCAGTGTTGCTGGGCTGCGGTCGTTAAATAGCAAGGTGCTAAACCACGTTCTGGAAGTGTGGGCCTAAGGTAGATCCAAACTGGAATTATCAATAACAAAATCATGTGGAACTTTCAAAACCTTGCAGAATTTACTTTGAGATACCTTCTCTAGACAAGGTGCTCTAGCTCACCCTCCCTGGTCCTGGCCTGTGCATTTGATACTTCTGTGTGCCTCCATCTGCAAAGCACCCCTTGGTCCCATATAGTCTTCCAGTCTTGCCTTATGGAGAAAGCCCTGACCTTGCAGGAATCTTTTATGCCCTTTCTAGAAGTCAGGACTTCTCCAGTTCCCTGCAATCTTTCCTAAAATGTGCTGCTCTATCCTGTTCAAACGGTTCCCTAAGACCTGCTCAGCCCTTAAATAAATCATATTTCTCTTGATTTGGGTTTACCTGTAAGCCTAGACTCCTTAGGGTCTTAGGTCTCATGAGCAGTCGTGGATCCACTGTCTCCCCACAAACTGGCTCACTTTTGTGGGCTGTGAGCAGTATCTCAGAACCTGTTTTTATCTCTTCCTCCTTTAAAACTGGGGCTCCCTATTGCATCCCTTGATTCCAATTTCTGGCCTCAGTAATAACTCTCTTTTTGGTTTATTTAAGAAGCACAGACAATTGTCATACCCTACATTTCATAAAGGATCAACTATTTCCTTCCCCACCTGCTAAGGGTTCTTCCGCTCAGCCTGCTTCCTCTGGCCTCTATCGGAGGGCTTCTAAGCTCTCTGCTGCCCTCTCCTGGCCTCCTATAGCACTGTGCTCACATCAATTCAGTTCAGTAGTGCACCAAAAATAATTCCAAATCCTCGCACAGAGGCCCTGAATGATCTAGGATTTTGATCCCATGAATTGGATCAAACTAGTAAGATGAACTGGGCATCTACTATTTTTAATTATATCTTTAAAATAACTATTTCAACAGATACATGGAAAGAGAACATCCCTAATATTCATTGCTAACTAAATGAAAATCAAAAGAATAAGAAGCATAGAGAAGGATAACTTTAGGGCATATTTAAAGAATAAAGAGAAGCCCAGTTTGGCTATAGTAGTGGCTTCCAGTCCTAGCTTGAAGGATATCAAGAGAGATTGTTCTCTGACTGCCATTGCAATCCAACTAAATAAGAATCTCTGAAGGTAGTTCTGATTACTTACACTTTCTTCCTTCGTCATTCCATTGAATACTAAAAATACCTTTAGTTAGACGCCAAAGTGTTAGAGAGTCATGGACTAAAACCAGGGTCATATTATGAAAAATATTAAATTATATATCTGCAATTTGTTCAGAATTTGCAATATTAATTAATATTTACAATTTGTTCAGAATTTTTAATCTCTTTTAAGGAGCTGTCGCCAGCAGACCCCATGTAGAAGTATATATCTTCAGTTTGCAGACCAGTTCCTGAACTTCCCAACTGGACCTTGTTCTCAGGCCTGACCATATATCTGTGTCCTTGCTCAACCTTCCACTTCTGCCTCCTTCTTCTCAGGGCTGCCCCTCCATCTCACCGTAGACCGCTTGAGGAAAGCCCCTCCAGCTTCATGCAGTCCAAATAGCATGCCACTCCCCTCAGAGAGTATGCCTGCTTTGTGGGCTGACCCAGATGGTCAAGGGCTAGGGTGAGGGAGACAAGCAGAATTAAACTAAAAAACATAGTGGGGCTCCGAATCACCACTGATGTTGTCCCCATAATGTTCTGATTCCATAAAAGCCATTGTCTCTCATTTGAGCCATGATCTTTCCCACCCTTCCTTTCTGTCCATCTCAATAGAATCATCACCTTTATTCAAAAGACTTTCCTGACCACCCCACCTTTCGCTCAAAGTCCCCTAGTGCTGCTCTTGTGTACCATTATTCTGCATTTAACATGTTATAATTTTCTTTTCTTTAAGATACACATGTTCTCTAACTTATTTAACTTTCTGGGTGTTTAGCTGTTATATTGCAAGGTTATCTCATCTTCTTTAAGCATCTTTATTACCCTTGGAATGCATAGTAGGCTGCTTTGCACATAGTGGGTATTCAGTTGGAATTTGCTCTTTGGATTTCCTCCAAGCATTACTGAATCAATCCATGGGCATAAAATCTAAACCCTGCTAAGCATCATTCTGGGGGACTTGATTCCCGCCCTCCCCCGCCCTTGCCCCCGCTTCCTTCACCAGGGCTTATTCAGTCTCCCTTGACTCTTCAAAGCCAGACTCCACATTTCTTACTTCCTTCAGCACACACAATCATTTCAATTATCTAACCAACCTCAATCTGCCTTTTCTCTTTCCCAGTGTTTACTCTGCTTAGCTAGAAGATCACTGGCAAATTCAAATTTGCATTTTTAATCAGGCATTGCATCGGATTTTTACTCCATTATTCTGAGCTCCTCTTACATTTAAGTTACTACTTGGTGTATGGGTGACAGCGTAAATGTAAATAAAAAAGTAATTTGCTTTTCTTCATCTTGAAAAAAATTCCCTAAGCCTTAAAGGATCTTATATGAAGCAATATTGCTTTTCCTTCCATACACGGAAATGTTGCTACTCATTTTTAAGGGGTAAACAAAGGCTCTCCTAGGGCAACACCCTCCTTATCCTAAGCCCCTTCTAAGAACAGGAATAATTGAAATTCAGTCAGAGCTTTTGCCCAGAGTATGCTTCTAGAGGGAAGGGAAGCTGTATACTCTGTTAGCTCTGTTTCACTCAGCTCTGCAATGCTCCTCCCCTGTAATTTTGTCCATCACAGTTTGTTCTTGACCCTGAAATGTGGTGTCTACTTTCTCTCCACGTGGATAAATCTGATCCTCACCCAAGCTGCCCAACTCTAGGAAGACTCGAGCTCTGTGATGGCTGCATGGAGCTGGTGTATATTCCAGCTTTCTTTGTTATAATCCTTCTTCCTATGCATCTGGGTTCCCCCGTCTCAGGTGTTCAGCCTCCCCCATCATCTGAGTGAATCGCACAGCTGAGGAACAACCTTAACCTTTCCCTGATTTAAGCTCTTTGTTGCCCTCTTCTGATGTTTTCTGACAGTGGCACACCATCCCAGGAACACCGGAAGTGAACCTTCATCTCCCGTCCCTCTCTCTGCTTTACCACTCCTAAGTCTGACAGTCCCTGAATGATCTTAAAATGAACCTGAGAATTTGATCATTTGAAATGGAATACAAATTATCTCTGATCTTCAAATTAACTGAAAATGGAAAGTGATCCCAAACTGTAAACATAAAGGCAATGGGATACCCAACAATGTAGCAAGTGGGTAAAGATCTGCAGGAAGTTCCTCTGCAGGGAGCTGAGGGAGGAGCTGACTTCTAAGGCACAGGCTCTACCAGCTCTGCTAATAACTTGTATTATTTCCTTTTGCCAGATTATTTAGAAACTTATACTCCATTTTTCAAATCCACAAAACAGGCATAATTATATCTCTAGAGCTGAAGCTCCCATACTTTGGCCACCTGCTAAGAAGAGCCAACTCATGATGAAAAGACCCTGATGCTGGGAAAGATTGTGGGCAGGAGAAGAGGGCGATAGAGCATGAGATGGTTGGATAGCATTACTGACTCAATGGACATGAGTTTGAGCAAACTCCAGGTGATGGTGAAGGACAGGGAAGTCTGGCATGCTGCAGTTCATGGGGTCACAAAGAGTCAGACACGATGTAGTAATGGAACATCATACCTTTGGATTATTTTAGTAAGCAAACGACAAAAATAATGAGTACTCGTATTGTGCCAGACACTGTGCTAAATGTCAATATATTTCACCTTTTAATCCTCATAATATCCACAGGAGATAGATATTCTTCTAGCCCAGTTTTACAGATAGAGAAATTGACGTGATGGCTATGTAGGCACTTTTTAAAACATTGCGGTGTGCTGTATTTGACTGAGATACTGACTTAACAGTAGAAATGAAAGCCAAGAAAAATAACCATTTAGTGAGTATGTTACAGGAAAAATAAAGAGAATGCAGCCAACAGAGCCAGGACTGGGGCCAGAAGGTCCCGAGGGGCATGGGGAGAGGATTGCTGGATACCTGGGGGAAACTGAAGCTCAGGAGAGGAGGCTGTGGGAGTCGTGTAAGGAAGAGTAAGGATGCAGTGTTGAACACACAGCTGTGGGCTCAGGTTTCCGGGATCCTGGTTTTATTTTGCCCAGTTATTAGCTTCCTCAGGCACTTTACCTTGATAAAATGAAGACAACAACAAAACCTACCTCAAAGGATAATATAGATAAAATGCTTAGCAGAAAGCCTGGTATACAGTTAGTGCTCAATATGTGCTAGCTATATTAATGACTTAACGACTTGTGAATTTATACAAGTTTTCTCTCAGCAGGGAAGATCAAATGTCACAGCACCAACAAATCATTTAGTATGTAAATAACACTGGGATGTAGGGTTATGACATTTTTAAACAACCAAAGAGAGAAGCACAGGTTGGAGTTCTGGGAATGTAGGATGACATATTCATAGACACATGCAGGTGACCCCAAGGGCAACCTTGGATTTACAAAAAAAAAAAAAAAAAGTCCAGGGAAAAGAAAAGGAGGAAACTGCAGTTTCCTTTATTTTCTCCCGTTTTCCTATACACACACACACACACACACACACACTTCCATAGGCTTTCTCCTTCTACAACTGAACAGATTGGTTTCCGACCTCTTCCTTTGGGCTGTCTTCACATTCCAAACAGTGCTGTAATCTCTGATTCTACCCCAGAACACGCCTAAGGTCTCAAACAGCTAATAAACAACAGGTAAGGCCACCTTCCTGGTGGACATGAGAGTTAATCAGCAGTGGCAACAATGCAGAGCCCTGGATGGGAACCATCTGTCTAGCAGGTAGGGTTTAATGGGACTAATTCTTAGAGCAAAATTGAGCACATTATCAGATGGCCCAAAGCTGGCTACCTCAGAACAGGAACAGAGACTGCAACGATTTGAGGATTTCCTGAAGATTAACCTTGGTTATTTTTGTTACTCCCTAGACTGTTTTTCTGCAGTGTTTCATAATAAAATCCTCAAAAAGAAAAGGAACAGTATGTTTATTTCTAACATATAAAAAGGAAGATAGAGGAGAGTGGTACATTTTTTTTTTTAATCCATTTTATGCACTGTCTGCTCTGAAAGGGAATTCCTTAGAAAACCTCTAGCTTCATGAACCAAGAAGTGGTAGGTGGCCCTGTCTGAGGACGAGTTATCTGAGGAAGAAAGTAAAAGTGGGTGTGAGGGGCAAGCGAGAGGCTTCTGTGGATGTGAACAAGGAAGATGCAGTTAGCTGAACTTTCTCTGGCTGGAACTCAAACCATCTACCAGATTGGGCTGTCTCTATTTCTCCTGCCTACTTGTAATTTCTCTTTTTTTTTTTTTTAACTTCCAGACAGACAGTCATTGAAGTCCTGAGGAAATAGTTTCTCTTCACTCCAGATCTCTGCTGGGCTGTAGCTGTATCAGTTTAGTTCAGTTGCTCAGTCGTGTGTGACTCTTTGCGACCCCATAAGCCACAGCATGCCAGGCCTTCCTGTCCATCACCAAGTCCCGGAGTTCACCCAAACCCATGTCCATTGAGTCGGTGATGCCATCCAACCATCTCATCCTCTGTCATCCCCTTCTCCTCCCACCTTCAATCTTTCCTAGCATCAGGGTCTTTTCAGATGAGTCAGCACTTCATATCAGGTGGCCAAAGTATTGGAGTTTCAGCTTCAATATCAGTCCTTCCAATGAACACCCAGGACTAGTCTCCTTTAGGATGTACTGGTTGGATCTCCTTGCAGTCCAAGTGACTCACAAGAGTCTTCTCCAAGACCACAGTTCAAAAGCATCAATTCTTCTGCGCTCAGCTTTCTTTATAGTCCAACTCTCACATCCATACATGACCACTGGAAAAACCATACCCTTGACTAGATGGACCTGTGTTGGCAAAGTAATGTCTCTTCTTTTTAACATGCTGTCTAGGTTGGTCATAACTTTCCTTCCAAGGAGTAAATGTCTTTTAATTTCATGGCTGCAATCACCATCTGCAGTGATTTTGGAGCCCCCAAAAATAAAGTCAGCCACTGTTTCCATTGTTTCCCCATCCATTTGCCATGAAGTGACGGGACTGGATGCCATGATCTTAGTTTTCTGAATGTTGAGCTTTAAGCGAACTTTTTCACTCTCCTCTTTCACTTTCATCAAGAGGAGCTTTAGTTTGTCTTCACTTTCTGCCATAAGGGTGGTATCATCTGTATATCTGAGGTTATTGATATTTCTGCCGGCAATCTTGATTCCAGCTTGTGCTTCTTCCAGCCCCGCATTTCTCATGATGTACTCTGCATAGAAGTTAAATAAGCAGGGTGACAACATACAGCCTTGACATACTCCTTTTCCTATTTGGAACCAGTCTGCTGTTCCATGTCCAGTTCTAACTGTTGCTTCCTGACCTGCATACAGGTTTCTCAGGAGGCAGGTCAGGTGGTCTGGTATTCCCATCTCTTTCAGAATTTTCCACAGTTTGTTGTGATCCACACAGTCAAAGGCTTTGGCATAGTCAATAAAGCAGAAATAGATGTTTTCCTGGAACTTTCTTGCTTTTTCTATGATCCAGCAGATGTTGGCAATTTGATCTCTGGTTCCTCTGCCTTTTCTAAAGCCAGCTTGAACATCTGGAAGTTCACGGTTCACATATTGCTGAAGCCTGGCTTGGAGAATTTTATGCATTACTTTACTAGCATGTGAGATGAGTGCAATTGTGCAGTAGTTTGAGCATTCTTTGGCATTGCCTTTCTTTGGGACTGGAATGAAAACTGACCTTTTCCAGTCCTATGGCCACTGCTGAGTTTTCCAAATTTGCTGGCATATTGAGTGCAGCACTTTCACAGCATCATCTTTCAGGATTTGAAAGAGCTCAACTGGAATTCCATCACCTTCACTAGCTTTGTTTGTAGTGATGCTTTCTAAGGCCCACTTGACTTCACATTCCAGGATATCTGGCTCTAGGTGAGTGATCATGCCATCATGATTATCTGAGTGGTGATGATCTTTTTTGTACAGTTCTCCTGTGCATTCTTGTCACCTCTTCTTAATATCTTCTGCTTCTGTTAGGTCCCTACCATTTCTGTCCTTTATCGAGCCCATCTTTGCATGAAATGTTCCCTTGGTATCTCTAATTTTCTTGAAGAGATCTCTAGTCTTTCCCATTCTATTGTTTTCCTCTATTTCTTTGCATTGATCCCTAAGGAAGGCTTTCTTATCTCTCCTTGTATAGACAGCTTGAATTTTGCATCTCTATTGGTCTTCTCTGATGCCTTCTTCAAAACCTTTTAGAATCATTGCCTCTAGTTGACTTTGCACATTTCGGTTGGAAGTTCATTTTGGAAAAGACCATCACTTCTCATGAACATCAGACCTTGTTTTTTCTGTGTGCATCCTTTTATTTATTTTTTTCACCTCCTCTAGCTGACAGTTGACAGAAAGACTTCATTTTCCCTCCAGCTAAGTTAAATCATTAGGAGCAACTTCAAATTTAGAAAACCCTGATCCCCTGCAATTTTAAAAAATGATTTATTTTTCTGAATGTTCTGGATAAAACCATTTTTTTAAAAAAAGATCACTCAAGTTATATTAATTCAAAACTGTTTCCTCTGGTTTTATAGTTTTTAAACTATGTTGGACTAAAGATATGCCTCCAGGAATAGGGCTTCCTTGATGATTCAGTGGTAAAGAATCTGCCTACAATTACTGGAAATGCAGGAGACACAGGTTCAATCCTTGGGTTGGGAAGGTCCCCTGGAGGAGGAGATGGCAACACACTCCAGTATCCTTGCCTAGGAAATCCCAAGGACGATGTCTGGTGGGCTACAGTCCATGGGGTCTCAAAAGAGTCAGAGATGAATGAGAGACTAAGCACATGCACACAGGAAGGCCTAAAATATTAAGAGCAATTTTTACATTATATAAGGGGAAAGACATGAGCCAGATCTTTCTGTCTCTGGTATTCCATCCAGGGGGCCCAGAGGTTGCCTTTATTCCTGATATGAACTGTACTTAAGTCCCATGGTTGGGATTACCTATAAGAAGGGCACAGGGTTTGGGAATTCGCAGTGGGGGGACTTATACTGGTGGGTTAGAGACTGGGGGCCATTTGTAGAGCCAGGAGACTCTCTGAGGGATGAGACAAGAGTCCCACCCAGAGGTTTGGAAAGATGCATTTCATGTTGATGAACGCATTTGAATTCACCCACTGGGGCTTCCCTAGTGGCTTAGTTGGTAAAGAATTTGTCCACAATGCTGGACACCTGGGTTTGATCCCTGAGTTGGAAAGATCCCCTGGAGAAGGGCATGGCAATCCACTCCAATATTCTTGCCTGGAGAATCCCACGGACAGAGGAGCCTGGCAGGCTACAGTCCATGGGGCCACAAAGAGTCAGACATGACTGAGCAACTACGCATAGCATATCTTGACGTAGGGTTGTGAAGCAAGATTTTTAAAAACACAAATGATTAAATATTCATTTGCTTTTAAGTGGATGTTATCATTCATTTCTCATCATATTGTTAAAACATAAACTGAGGCATGTTAAAATTTTCAGGAGTTCATTTGAGTATGTGAGTACATGCATGCATGCTAAGATGCTTCAGTGCTCCAGTGGTAAGTCACTTGGGTTGGGTCAGGATTCTTTCTGACCCTGCGGACTGTAGCCCAGCTCCTCTGTCCATAGGATTCTCCAGGCAAAAATACTGGAGTGGGTTGCCATGCCCTTCTCCAGGGGATATTCCAGACCCAAGGATCGAAACTGCATGTCTTACATCTACCTATATTGGCAAACAGGTTCTTTACCACTAGCTCCACCTGGGAAGTCATGTCCAACTCTGTGTGACCATTATGGATGGTGGCCCACCACACTCTTCTGTCCATGGGATTCTCCAGGCAAAAATACTGGAGTGGGTTGCCATGCCCTCCTCCAGGGGATCTTCCTGACGAAGGGAACCTGAGTCTCCTGCATCTCCTGCATTGCAGGTGGATTCTTCACCACTGAGCCAGCAGGAAAACCCTTCATTTGAGTATATACCAATTCAAATGGTGCAGCACCAAGCCAAAAATGGTTATGAAGAGTGCTTCATTGAAAGAAGTTGGGGGTAGGTTTTTACAGAAAAGATGTGGAAGCAGAGCAAGGAACTAACTTGGTTGACTATTGCTTAAGCAGTTTTCTCAGCTGGGAACGCCTAGTTGACCCTTTGTGCCTGTGTTCGTCAGTGCACTGACTCTGCCTTAGGTTTGCTTAGGCAGGCTCTCAAGACATTGGGACCACCACAGCACATTGGCCTCCTTGTTCAATTACTCTAACACTATCTAAAGACGATATGAAGTTCAAGCATGCTTGTTGTGATTATTTTTCAGTAATAAGGAAAAAATATCTTTTAAAAATGGTGGCCTGGAAATAATTCTATTAAAATGCTTTGTTTTGCTCTTGGAATTACACAAGTAATATGAACCAAGAGGGACCATGCCTGTGCATAAACAGATCAAGCCAGTGCTGATGGGGAAGGAGAAGACAAGAGTAGGTGACTTAGGGCAGTTCAGTCCCTCTGCATTCACCCTTGCTAAACCATGTGACTGAGAAGAATGTTCCCATGTCTCCTTTAAGTTTCATGCTGCTTCTGTCACTTGGCTCCTTTTCCTACAGCTCTGACCACTTCTTCTCAATATTCTGCTGTGGTTCCTCATCTTTTCCCCAGAATATAAACAGATATCCCCAGGGTGGCATGCTCATCTTGCATCTTTCTCACTCTGTGAACATTCTCAAAATAATCTTAAATACATCAGTGAATGTTCTATCTCATACACACCTACAACCCCCAATTCTATGTCTCTCATTCAACTTTCTATCCTGACTCATATTTCTAATTTCTAGGCGATGTCTCCACCTGAATCATTTAAAAGAATTCTAACTCAGTGTGTCCAAACCGAAATTATCCTTCTCCATTAACATCTTTCTTCCTTTGTATTATCAGTAGTTGATAAACTTTCCTCAAAGTATGTGGCTTCTTGACCCCTTTTGGCTCTTCCTCCCACTTTTCGTCTCTAGAAGGCTCAAATAAAACTTTTCATCTCTAGTCCTACTTCCATGGTGCAAGTTTTTAAGTTCATTGTCCCTCACCTGAGTTATTTCAGTAGCCACCTCAATGAATTCCATACTATCAAATAAATGTTTCCTTTTAAAAAATAATTCTTGGTTTCACTGTTACAAGAGTAATAAAAGTAAATTGTTGACATTAAAAAAAAAAAAAAAAAAAAAAGACTTAAGTTGACAGAGAAAAAGCCACTTAAAATTTCACCACACAGAGACAGCCACTAGCTATTTCAATGTTCATATAGAAAGAGATTAAGACAACACAAGCTGGTGCTTTAAATTGTAGTCCTCCAGAAGCCAACTCTGAGTGATACATTTGAGTAGGAATATTTCATTAGAGAGGTGATTCCAGAAAGTATCAGGATGAGACTATGATCATGAGCTAGAGAAATCAAGAGAGCCAAAAGGGGTGCCTTAAGTCGCAATCGCTGCCACGTCACCAGGGCACCATTGCACTAGAGTATCTGGGAGGCCATATGGAAAACATTTGAGTCATTTTACCCAATGCACAAGAAAGCTAGAGTATTTAACCACAGATGTGTGTCTTCATCTTCAGCTGAGGGCTGCTCCCCGGAGATAATTCCCTGGGCCAGTCACACTCCTGCAGCCAGGCAAGGCTCCAGGGCTGAGAGTTGCAGATGCTTTCATAAGAAGCCTCTGGGCAGGTAGAAGACAGCAGTGGTGGTGGGGAAAGGCTGGGACATCAACACCATTGGCTTGGCACTACTCTGCTTCCCATCTTTCTGAAGTTTTCCACCAACCTCAGAGTAATCCAAGTGCCTTCTCTTCGCATACGACTCTGCCTTTTGTCTATCCTTGAATATCGACCTCTGAATCCCTGACAACGATACTCACTGACGACGTCATGCTCTCTCAGGCCTCCACTTGCTTGTTTGTGCAGTTGCTCCCACCTGGGTTACACTTCTTCATTAGCCCTAAGGAACATAACTCCTCCTTCAAGACACAGTTCCTGAGATCCCTCTTCCCTGGTCCTTTTCCAGCAGCATCACCTCTGTTTGCTCCTATTGCACATTACATATTCTTCATTATAACATTCTTCTTTTGCATAATATATACATATATGTATGTATAGTTATAAAATTGATACTTCTTAAATTTAAACAGAAACAAAAGAACCAAAAAACACATTGAAACTCCACCTTAAAAGATAAATAACTTTAATATTTTGACTTACCAGTTATGTATTTTTTCACAAATAAACATACACAATCATATAACTATATGTGAACAGATTGTCCTCTACTGTACTATATTTGTAACCTGATTTTTTTTAACTCAACATGTCACACTCTTCTTTCCAAGCAAGTAAATGTAGATCCTTAGCTTCAAGTGTAATAGTTGGATATGTCTGATTATAAATATGTACTCTAATTTGTTAATCAAGCCTCTATTAGTGGGCTATTAAAGCTGTTTTCAATAGTTTGCTATTATAAGCAACTGTGTAATGGCTAGACCTCATAAGAAAATTTCTTATTATTTGATTTTCTTCCCCAAATTATCTATAGCTACTCAGGACATTGCCTTGGCTCATGCTTCTTTCTTCTGAAAGGGAAGCTCTTTCTCTTTTGTTTAGTAGTTATTATTTCTTTAACAATTTTTTTTCTACAAGATAGAAGTAGCATTAACAACCCTTTAAAGCATATCCTTCATTATAGATTTCCCAATTAAATCAAGGAAAGCTTCATAACACTTTAGGGCAGTGAGTTTTAAGCTTTTTTGACTATGACCCACAATAAGTAATACATTTTTAAAAATCATGAATCAGAACATACTTTTATACAACCAAACATTCACTAAATCATACTCTTACAGCAT
The DNA here is from genome assembly GCF_027580195.1 of Bos mutus. Classification (NCBI taxonomy): domain Eukaryota; kingdom Metazoa; phylum Chordata; class Mammalia; order Artiodactyla; family Bovidae; genus Bos; species Bos mutus. Next base: position 44,634,446 of record NC_091626.1, on the reverse strand, counting down.
GTAACATATTTTGACATTCTGTTTTATTTTAATATCTTTCAAATGAATATGCTATTATATTTATGTCCTTAGATCTAATGTAGGCCTCTAATTGATTGTATGAGTCACTAACAGCTTGTGACCCACAGTGTGCAAACAGTCTGTAGCAAGAGAACTGCTGAGGTGTGCTAGTTCTGCTGCTACTTTTTTTGGCTTTTCAACTTTGCTGTAAGTAAACAACTCTGAAGTAATATTTTCTTCTTGTTGCCAGAGGTTTCGTATTTTAAATACCAGTCTGTGCTATCACCACTGCCACTGCACAACCACCTACACATATGTTCTCATTGACAGAAATGGCTTTCAGCAGTGAACTTCTGAGAGGTATATATATATGCCAATTAAAATTATGGCATTGTACGAACATGCACAGGCTTCTCTGGGGTAGACCAGTGATGCCTGCGAATGCAGGAGACACAGTTTTGATCCCCTGGATCAAAAAGATCCTGGTCAGAAAGATCCCCTGGATAAGCTAAGGGCAACCCAGTTCAGTATTCTTGCTTAAGAAATCCCATGGACAGAGGAGCCTGGCAGGCTAAAATACATAGGTTGCAAAAGAGTTGGACACAACTTAGCGACTTAACAATAACAAGAACAACATACATGTGCACACATGCAAACACACACACACACACACACACACACGCAATGGTCCAGCTAAGCAGAAACTGAGACTTAGGAAATAGAACCATGAAGTGATACCAGCTAATTTAAGAAAAGAAGGATAAACCAATTTCAATAACCTGAAATCCCTGATACAGTTCTGCGGGTGTGTTTTGCCCTGTCAGAGGCTTCACATCAGTACTCCAGTACCCCAGGTAGGCAAAGATTCCGCCCACCCAGCACAAAGGACAGCCCACTTTTCCTTCATTACTGAGAATTCAGCTCACCTCCCTTCCACTCCTAGCTCATCCTCTGTCAATTCCTCTTTTTGAGGACCCAGGGTTCTCTATGGGCTGCTTCCTTCTTCTACCAACTACATGAACCTCCGATGGGAAAACTATAGGTCTTCAAAAAAGAGCCAAGATTCATATCTTGGGTGACAGGAGAAGCAGTGAAATTTGGGAGGAAAAATACTATCCATTATAGGGGCTTTCAAATTTTTTTAAAAATTATTTTTTTTCCTGGTTTATGCATTGCCTTGTTTTTTTTCCCGTTTAATCAGTCACATAGCTGATATGTATGTTTAAATCAATCTTTACTGTAATCAATTGATAACTGAGTGTCTGCTGTGCTTATAGTAGCTACAGGGCATGAGTTGAGGTTCTTTGAGGCATATGAAGAAATAAAAGAATGTGTTTCTGGCCCTCAAGAAAAAATGGCTCTGTGGGAAAGATAGGTTCATGTATATGAAAAGAAAATGTACAGCAGTTAAAGCTGAAGGCAAATTAAGTAATTTAGAAAATCATTTCTCCAGGAGCTTGAAAGCAAGTGTATAAATGTGGACTCTACCTGGGGAGGTAAAATTTGAGATGGGTCTGAAAGATGAGTAGCCTTTAGTCAATGGCCTGGAGAATATATCCTGGTGAACTAAACACAGGCAAAATAGCAAAGAGGATAATTGGTGGGGTTTGGGGGAGCAGTGAATAAATCCTTCAGGTAGTGGCAGAGTTCCAAAATGACCCCGAAAGTCAAGTTGGGGGCTGGGCCAAGGCAATCTGTTCAAGGCCCAATATATTGCCATGTACTTAGGTTATAAGGACATAAATAAGCCCTTTGAATTTGCAGTTTGTCATCTCGTCTCCCATTTTTGATGAATTTTTCGAATGCTGTCTCTGAGCATATATTTCCAAAAGCTCTCCAGACAGCAATTCATGTTCAGTTGGCTCAGCATGGAGCATCCTGTGGAATCTATAGCTAATGAGCGATTGGAGAGCAAAGCTGAGCAGTGATTGACTGGTAGTCACGTACAGGTCCACTGATACTGCTTCAGGGACCTGTGTTATTGTTTTTTTTATATCCTTCAGCTTTTCCTTGATGAATTGTTACACTATATATAATATGCAGCCAATAGTCTAATTATAAAAATGTCTATCTCTTGCATATGGCAGGCAGCATAACGTAAAGGGAAGCACATAAGCATAGGACATGGGACAGACCTGGAGTTTGCAGTTAACTCACTGCACAACCTTGGGCAAATCACATACTCTCCCTGAGTCAGATAAGCTCATCTGTAAAATGGGGTGATGCTTTCAATCTCATGGTGACTGTGGGGATCAATCTGAGGGAAATCTATACAGGAAAATTTTGTAAACTGTAAATCACCATGTAAGAGTGGGGTGTGATAGTTTTTGCCTCATCACTACTGCCCTCTCGTTTGTTAAACTACTAATTGGAATGTTACCTAAATTCATCATTGACATTTTGTTTCATCAAGCTGTAGAGCAGCGAATCTGATCTTCAGGTGGCTCCAGTTATAAGTGAAAGTGGGCTTCCCTCGTAGCTCAGTTGGTAAAGTATCCACCTGCAATGCAGGATTCCTGGGTCGGGAAGATCCCCTGGAGAAGGGATAGGGTACCCACTCCAGTATTCTTGGGCTTCCCTTGTGGCTCAGCTGGTAAAGAATCCACCTGCAATGCAGGAGACCTGGGTTTGATCCCTGGGTTGGGAAGATCCCCTGGAGAATCTCCACTCCAGTATTCTGGCCTGGAGAATTCATGGACTGTATAGTCCATGGGGTCACAAAGAGTTGGACACAACTGAGCGACTTTCACTTTCATAAGTGAAAATAATAAGGAAAACAACAATAATGATAAATACTGCTTTGGTATCACCTCTATGCAGGGTGCTATTAAAAGGGTTTCATATGTTACATTATTAATCCTCACAACTCCTTGAGGTAGGTACTGCTATTATCCCCTTTACAGACGGGAAAAATGAGACTCCAAGAAGTTCAGTAATTTGTCCAGTAAGAAGAAGAACTGGGAGTCCAGCCCAGGCAGTCTGGGTCTAAAGTCTATATTTTAAACTTATACCTTCTTCCCTAAGGAAACAAAGACACTCAAATTTCATATTTTCCTGAAAGGTCTGTGGATGACAAATTTCAAACTCCCATTTTGGAGGAAAACAATCGTGTTCACATTTAGCATTCTTTAGAATGTATGACTCATCTATACATTTTTTTTTTCCTAACATGGTAGCTATATTTCAAGAGTTGCACATACAGAAATGGAATTTCCCATTCCTCACTTTTACCCACCCTCCTTTTTAAACCCTAATTCTATATGACCTGTGACAGCTGTGTTTGAAAATGTTAAGGAGGAGATCAGCCGGCCAAACTCTCTCCTGCCAGCCCATGAGGCTTTCCCTCCATCACCCTGGACAGGTGACTCCTTGCTGAGAACAGCATGAATGTTCAGATTGTACTACTGCTCCGTTCTTAAAAGTGAATTTGGTTTGGTGAATGTCATCCAACTTAAAAAATCAAAGAGCCTCCTCCAGAGCTGGCAGCTCAGAGCTCTTAGAAAGGAAATTTAAACTGCTTCCATAACCCACAGGGAAACTGCTGCTGAAAGAGCTACACTTGGAGTAAATGCAAAGCACTGCTCAAAACGGCCATCACAGACGGCAATTTTCAGCCGGTGAGCACTCCTTCCCAGAATGTTCCCTCCACAAAGAGGATGCTTTAGAAGGCAGAGCTGCAAAACTCTGACCACATGCCTGAGGGTCAGGACCCTGGAGGAGGCATGAGATTGCTGAAAGGTGTCAGAGGCAGGTCCCAGCCAGAGTAGGGATTCTGAGATCTTAAAGTTCCTTCCAAAAGATTTTGGGTTGCATGTGGCTCATTCTTATGGATGCAGAAAGGGAGGGTTTCAGCGACACCCACCTCAACACTCCTCTTTCTATTCCCCATGAAGCTGCTGTTGCTGCTGCTGCTAAGTCGCTTCAGTCGTCTCCGACTCTGTGCAACCCCATAGACAGCAGCCCACCAGGCTCCACCGTCCCTGGGATTCTCAAGGCAAGAACACAGGAGTGGGTTGCCATTTCCTTCTCCAGTGCAGGAAAGTGAAAAGTGAAAGGGAAGTCGCTCAGTCGTGTCCGACTCTTCGTGACCCCATGGACTGCAGCCCACCAGGCTTCTCCGTCCATGGGATTTTCCAGGCAAGAGTGCTGGAGTGGGGTGCCATTAATGGAAGAAATCCCACACTCCACAGAGTGTCGGCTTTTTACCTTGACAACATCTCCCCAGGTAATGTTAAAACTATGTCATTTGTAATATCAAATGACATTTATTTTAAATGTTCTTTCCTGTTCTCACTCTTTTTCCATGAAAAATAGAGTACTTTTAATTGTTTGGAGGAAGGGATGTGCTATATCCAGTGCTGAGCAATACAAATATGTGGGGAAGGTGAGGGAGAGGTAGTAGCAAACCTGAGGGTTGGAAAAGCTACCTTCATTGTCACCATCACCACTTTCTAATGTTTTCGTACATTATTTCATCCTCACCATAACCTTAGCAAGTGGTTACTATTAGTGTCTCATCCTGAGAAATCTGAATCACAGAATCTAAATGTCTTGTCCAAAGTCAAGGCATTAGTTTTTAAGGGTTTGAAACCAAATATACTGGTTCCACAGCTACTACTAGACTCTAGTCTCAAGATCAACTTATAGTTTCTAAATAAGTATGTATTAATTACTAATTCTGAGCATGTGAAATGGAAAAGAAACAAATCTTTTTTGTATACCTACAGCATTAACTTAAATGACATTGTTGAATCCATATTTTGATTCCTGTTTCATTGTTTTATTTATAGAAATGTTGTTGTTCAGTTGCTAAGGCACATCCAATTCTCTGCAACCTCAGGTACTGTAGCACACCAGGATCCTCTGTCCTCCACTAACTTCTGGAATTTGCTCAGATTCATGTTCATTGAGTTGGTGATGCTCATCCTTTGCTGTTCCCTTCTCCTTTTGCCTTTAATCTTTCCCATCATCAGGGTTTTTTCCATTGAGTCATCTCTTCACATCAGGTGGCCAAAGTACTGGAGCTTCAGCATCAGTCCTTCCAGTAAATATTCAGGGTTGATTTCCTTTAGGATTGACTAGTTTGATCTTCTTGCACTCCAAGGGACTTTCAAAGAGTCTTCTCCAGCACCACAATTCGAAAGCATCAGTTCTTGGGTGCTCACACTTCTTTATGGCCCAACTCTCACTTCTGCACATGACTACTAGAAAAACCATAACTTTGTTGGCAAAATCATGTCTTTGCTTTTTAATGCACTGTCTAGGTTTGTCATAGCTTTCCTTCCAAGGAGCAAGCGTCTTTTAATTTCATGGCCACAGTCACTGTCCACAGTGGTTCTGAAGCCCAAGAAAAGAAAATGTCACTGCTTCCACTTTTTCTCCTATTTGCCATGAAGTAATGGGACTGGATGCCATGATCTTAGTTTTTTGAATGTTGGATTTCAACCAGCTTTTCCCTTCATTTGTAGAAATAGGCAGACGTTAAGGGATGTGCCCTAGATGACTGTAAGGAAGTAATGGTACCCACATCTCAGGACTATCTGGGATACTGGTATCAACAGAAACACAAGAGAGGAGCCTCTTGAGGCCTCTCTCTCTCTCTGTATGTGTCTTTAATAATAGGTGGACCTCCTCCTGGGAGAAGGCTGAGATAAAGGCAGATGTGGCAAACATCTGGAAGAATTCCATATGGCCCTCTGTGCCATTCTCTTGTTCTTATTATAAGTTTAAATTTGCTTATGAACTTGAACTTGCTTGGGCTTCCTAGCTCCTCCACATCTTCCCTGCCAACTCAGCCCTCAGAAATGCTTGCCCAGTTTCTGAGCTCCACTCACTGTTCGGGTTCCAGAGGGCCAGCTGATGCTGCCCACTCAGGTTCCAGTCCAGCCCTGGGCCACTGGTTCTACCTCACACTCCCTTCCCAATTCCAGGCAGAGCATAGAATGGGTCTAAAAGTTGTTCTTTTTCCCTAAGAATCTCACAGCTGTAACCAGGGATTCAAAACGCATATTTGTGAGACAATAGACAACAACAACAGCACGAGAGCCTGGAAGCAAAGAGTGTGTGTAAAGACTTAAAAGGAAAATAAAAAGACAAAAAACCATCAGCAGCGAGTGTAAAGGACTTCAACATAAATCTAGGCTATTTTCCAGGAATCCTGGAGACAGCTGAACTTTCCTCTAGCTGCCAGTATCCCCGAGCAATGCAATCTCCCCAGAGACCAGAGTTCCAACTTCCAATGGAGATCAGCCAATTAACTACCAATGAACAGGTGTGTGTGCTTTTACCACATGATATGCAAAAGAAATCCACAGGGGGCCTAGCATCCAGCTAGGCAGTACCCCTCCCTATGATCTGCTCAGGAAGATGGTACAGTGTTTGTACAGCTTAAGGTTCTATGATGTGGCTTATAACTCAAACCTAACCATGCCATCCCAGCTCCTTCCTCTTCTTACCCCCACAATCATTACCCTAAAAAGAATTTTCACTTTAGAAAGTGACCTTGGTGAGCTGAAGCTTGTAGTTTTAAAAGCCCCCTAAGGTTTAATTTTGAAAAGTCACCCGTAGACTTTAGATTGACTTTCTCTTGAAGGCAGCTTAAACCTTGTTCATTTGGGAGCACAAAAGAGAAGGTTTAGGAATCCCAAGGCTTCAATTGCCAGCTGTCTCATTTCTCTGCTCACATTTTTTTTCTTCTCCTCTCCAGCAAGATTAAGATGAGTGAAATAATTTCTTTCTTTTAAGATATCATTGTAGCATTCAAGTTTTCCATTACTGTCAATTTCTTGAAATGTGTCTCATTAGCATTTTCAGAACAGTTTAAAAAAATCCTTTCATCAAGGAAAAAAGAAATTAAATGCAAGTTAGTTGTCACGGGATTTCATTGACATAAATTTGTCCTCTCTTGTCTTCATTTCTGTCTTCTCAGTTCCTCGTTTAATATCTTAGAGTCTGGGAATCATACCCAAGTCTCTGATTTGAAGAGCTGGAAAGATGCAGCCTAGATTACAAAGTAAATTGTCTTGGTCACAAATATACAGAGGGATTCTGAAACCTGTTTAGACTGCACCCCATAGAACTGCTAAGTATTAAAGGGAGAAGTGCCAAAAGCCCAATCAAAGTCATGTAAACAACATTCTGGAGGAAATCAACCCGTGACTCCAGAGTTTTCGGCAAGCGCCACAGGTTTTTCATGTTTTTAAAAAGCAGGGAAGAAGAGCAGGTTAGTGAGCAAACCTGAGGAGCCTTGGGTCTCCTTAATGCCTATGCAACTAGCAGGTAAGAGCTCCCTGGTGTTACATCTCAGTGATGAAGACCTAATCAAGTCCTTATTTCTCCTAACCTGAAAGTACTTTTGCAAACGCACCTGGATTAGCACTAAGGAGCTAATTATTTTGTGAGCTGAGATCACTCTTTAGGAGAAGAAACCAGGGTCAGGAGCAGCAGTGTCTTTTAAAGCATTTCCTGGAACACGGGGACATAAATCTGGAAGCTGCCTCAGCAAGTTGAGCACTCTGTCTCACGTGGGAGTTGGGACACTGTGAGGTAGGAAATGTGGGTCATTTACGTGGCAGTTGGGAGAGAGAAAGAGAAAACATGCGGACTGAGTGGCCTTTGAACCAGAAACGCGGGCTTGGCAAAATCTAGAGTTGTGTACTCCTAATCTTCTATGTGATTATATGTGATATTAGTTTCTATGTGATATTAACTGTAAACTCAGGTTGTTGGAAATTGTATTCTACTCACAGGGTGTGGAAGGCTTTTTGGTATTTTTAAGGGAAGCAGCATTTCTATTGCCAATTTCTGCCCCAACTCTTCACTGTAAAAGAGAAGGCAAAAGCTAAAGTGAGCGTCTCTTACAACCTGAGAAGCGGGACTTTCTAGGCCCCATATTTCCAAATATGGTGAAAATTGAATTGAAAAGTGTACCTGGTCTTAGGCATCCATCATTTCAAAGACCTTCTTTGTACTAACCAACTGTTTGTATGTTGCTTGTATTTTCTCTGTTAATCTATATCTTTCTTTCTCCTTCAAGTTTAAGTAAAATTTCCTTTGAAGTTTTACAAAAAATTTATTTTGACAAGGTTGAAAAAAATTCACCTCCTAAAGTCCGTCATATGCTTTAAAATTTTCTCCCCTAATAATTCAGCAAATACCGAGTGCCTACTATGCTTGAGTGTGGTTCTAAGAGCTGTGGAATCATTTGTTAACAAAATTAACCAAATCTCTGCCTTCAGGGAGCTTCTGCTACTACTGCTAGGCAAGGCAAAATAAAAAAACAGATGCGTTATTATGTGTTGTATTAGAAGGTGATAAAAGTTATATGGATATATGAAACCTGGAAGGAGAATTGCTAGTTGGAGGAGGGTGGGCTTCAGCTGGTGTGATAAGAGATGTTATTTATTCCCTAAGCTGTATCTGAAATGGGAAGCACATGGTAAGAGACAGCTTTACTATAAAGGCAACAGGAAGGAGAAAAAGGAAAGAGTTATGCAGGTCTGGGGGCTAGGAGCCTAGGAATTGATCTAAGTATAGGGAACAGTAAAAGATAATTTTTTATTGTTACCTCTTTTTTTTTTTTTTTTGCAAGTGCCTTTCCTTTATTTATTTTTTTTCCACAGCTTAAATCAGGGGCTAAAAACACAAGATCAAAGACCAAGTGTGTCATACCAAGACCCCTGCTTCAGTGGGTACTTTTCAGACACTTTGTCTTTCAACTCAACCCTCCAAAAGACCCAATTTTTTGTTTTTGGACAAGTGCAATCATTTCAACAACAGAGCCATGGAGATCCACTTCATTTATTCCCAAGCTCTTCTGAGAGCATCTCTGCTTGACTGCTTTGAGGATCTCTTTGGTGGTGATGGTTCTTCTGTGGTTGTAGAGGGACAATCTGACCGCTTCCAGGCTAACCCATTCCAGCTGCCAATCCTCCAGCACTCTTAGGGCATCCAAGATCCAGGAGCACCCACTGAAGTCTGGGTGGACTTGTTTTAAGAGTTTCTCCATGTAATTAAAATATGCCTCCTTCTTCTTCCTCCTCTTCTTCCCAGTGGCAGAGCAGACCCACTCATCCTTCTCTTTGGCTGGGATATAAATTGTGAGCTTCCTCTTAGGGAACTGTAGGCCATGTAAGCAAATGAAGTGCATGTGGAAGGCTTATCCTGATGCTGGTAGCTCAGACCACTGGCTGTCTTGTTACCTCTTTTAATAGGGGGCAAGATCACATAGGGTTTTGAAGGTCATTGTAAAGACATTCGGGCCTCCCTGGTGGCTCAGAGGGTAAAGAATCCAACTACAATTCAGGAGACCTGGGTTCGACCCCTGGGTCAGAAAAATCACCTTGAATAGGAAATGGCAACTACTCCAGTATTCTTGCTTAGAGAATCCCATGGACAGAAGAGCCTGGGGGGCTACAGTCCATAGGGTCACAAAGAGTGAGACATGACTGAGCAACTAAGCATTAAGTATGTACATGCACATAAAGACATGATTTTTATTTGGAATGGGTTAGAAATTCTTGAAGGATTTTAATCAAGACAGTGATATGAACGGACAATATTTTTGAAAGATGTTAGCTCTAATGTTGAGGCTAGACTCTAGGGAGACAGAAATAGAAACAGGATTTTGTAATTTTGGGACAATTAAAATTAAATACTTAAAAAAAAATAAATTGGAATCATGAAGGGATATATACACACATATGTGCATGTACACAGATATATACATATATATACATAGATATATATGTATATATGTATGTATGTATGTATATATCTGGAGAATAAAATGGCAACCCAATCCAGTATTCTTTCCTGGGAAATCCCATGGACAGAGGAGCCTGGAGCGGGGTAGGGGGGCGGGGGCAGGCTACAGTTCATGGGGTCGCAAAGAGTTGGACTGAGTGACTAAACAACAACAAATATTTGTGTGTGTGTGTGTGTGTGTGTCAGGGAAGTGGGATGAGATCTTGTCTAACACCCAGAAATGAACTGTCCAAGGAGTAGGCTGTTGTCTAACACTTGGAAATGAATTATCCAAGGAGACATATGCACGGACAAAACAAGAGGCTTTATTGGGAAGCAGCACCCAGGCAGGGCACAGCAGGGTGAGGGAACCCATCAAGACTTCTCTGCCATATGGCTCACAGTCTCAGGTTTTATGGTGATGGGGTTAGTTGTCTCTGGCCAGTCATTCTGACTTAGGGTCCTTTCTGGTTGTGTGTGCATATCTCAGCCAAGATGGATTCCATCGAGAAGGATTTGGGGAGATTTACATGACGTAAGTACTGGTGTCTCTTGCTCCTTTTGACCTCTCCCGATTTTTCTGGTTGGTGTTAACTTGTTAGTTCCTCATTCCTTACCAGGACCTTCTGATGTAAGATAACTCATACAAGAAGATATTGTACCTGACCTCAATGGGCAGTTTTGGTCAATATTTCCCTAAAATATGCACACTTGCCTTTGACTTCTTAGAAGCAAATTCTTTTTCTAAGTCACCTTTCCCTCTTAAACTTCCTTGAGTTTGAACTTAGATCACTTTGCATCAAAATATTCTAATTGGACTTTTTATTGCTCTGAAAAAATAGAAAGAGGGACTTCTCTGGCAGACTAGTGGTTAAGACTTACCTTCCAATGCAGGGGATGCAGGTTTGATCCCTGGTTAAGGAGCTAAGATCCCACATGCCTAGTGGCCAAAAAACCAAAACACAAAACGGAAACAATATTGTAGCAAATTCAATAAAGACTTAAATGGTTCATGTCAAAAAAAAAAAAACTTAAAAAATAGAATCTATAACCTCAAGGCTTTCCCCACTCCTGCCCCAAGGCTTTTTTATTAACACCAAAAAAAAAAAAAGTTTTAACTAAAAGTTTCTCCAAATGCCTAAGAAGCACTTTGAAAATGGCTAATTAGTATTCTAATGACCTTTACAAGAGAAAGTATCTTAAAGTGTTCTTGGCATTAGACATTCCTAAGACTTTAATTCTCTAGCATATATACTAATGCCCATACTTGTCTGGGGCTTCGCAGATCGCACTACTGGTAAAGAACCCACCTGCCAATGCAGGACACATAAAAGATCCCTGGGTTGGGAAGATGTCATAGAGGAGGTCATGGTAACTCACTCCAGTATTCTTGCCTGAAGAATCCCATAGACAGAGGAGCCTGGCTACACTCCATAGGATCATGAGTCAGACACCACTGAAGGGATTTAGTGCACACATACTTTTCTAGATGGGAAAGTGACAGGGAACCCAGTAGGCACACCTCATTTTATAGATAGAGAAATGCGCCCAAAGTCACAAAGCAAAAAGGTAGCAGAGTTGAAATTTCAGCTCAGCTCTGCCGGGTAAAAGCCCTTTGCTCATGGTTTCTGACTACCTGGAGTGTTGTATGGCATATCCCACAGGAAGCATGTTTGAAAGCATGTCAGAAATCTGTTACCTTCTTCCATGGTCTCTGGTTTCTTAGGAAACAAACCTCTATTCCTCTCTCTCTCTCTTTTTTTTTTTTTAAGACATTTGATTGGTTGTGACTATGCGGAAAGGAGTTGGGAATAGAAAGGCCAAAGTGTCTGGGGTTGAGAATTAAGCCAGCATCCCTGTGACTAGGCCTGGCTGTCACCCTCAGTTGTCCAGTCTCAACATCATGGACCCAAACCAACACAGCAAATCACATCACCGCAAGATGAACCCAGACCTGAGGGAGCAGCTGAGTTTGCCCTCCCTGCTGTCTGGAGTTGTTAAATAATGCTCATAGTCTCAGATGAAGTGAATTGAACTCATCATCCCTTTCCTCCCGAACTGAAACAAGTTAGAAAAACCAAAAGGCAGCCAACGGCTGCGGAGAGGGAGCAACAGGCTGTCAGAAAATAAATCGACCGTTTACAAACTCAAACTACAAACAGTTTTCCTTCCAAAGATGTGCAGATATCCTTCTGGGTAAAATCGGTCAAATCTGACCTTTAAAAACAGGATGACTGGCTAATTGTTTTGTTTTGTTTTGTTTTCAATCTGTCAGATAGGATCTTAATAGAACAACCTTTAGGATATTGTAAAATGAATTTAAAGAGAAAGTAATTATTACAAGAGCACTGCTAGGAGACTTGGTGGCCCGTTCTGCATGCGTTGCAGCCTTGTGTGTTACAGTCCCTGAAAATCCTGCCTCTCCCACTTGGGACACAAAGCAAGCAAGCCCAGGCAGGCAGGTACTGATTTGAAAGCAGTCTCCCAGGAAACAAAGAAAGCTGAGAAGCTGTCAGCAGGCAGGTTTGCTGGAGAGCTCTCAGAGAGGAGCACCCATCAGGACTCCAGGGGCTTTGCCTGAGAGGCGACCAGTCACCTGGGGGGATGGGGGGCAAGAGGCGCCTGACAGAAACAAAGCTTTGAGGCTGTGGGGAGACAGGTTCAGGTTGATGCTGAGAGAAAGTGGGTCCTCAGGAAGCTGAGGCTATCAATGCTGAGGCTATAAAATGGCACAGAGGCAACCCACTCCTTTGTCTACTGCCACAGAAAACTTGCCTTCAAAGGGGGATGTATTGTACTGTCTGCAAATAAAAATCATTCTAAGTAGGAAAAGTATTTTTTCATTCTCTGAAAAAAATTTTCGGAATATTGATTGGACTATCTTCCTTCTCTGTCATCTTATATGCACGAATATTTTGTGTATTCACTAATTATTTGACCTTACATACAAAAGAAAAATCCCAAGGAGAAATAGTTTTCGTGTTTTTAAGATATGTGTTGTTTCTTACATCTTTTTAGCTTTTTTGTTGCCGTTGTTAATCTGGAAAAAACTAGTGACCATAAATGAGCTGGTTTATTCTGAGAATATAGATTAAAGGGAGGAGTCCACTGGCATTTATATGGGGACACTGGGTGGCCTCTGGGCAGCTGCAGCAAAAGGCATTCCTAAGGCAGGTTATGAAAGTGAAAGTGTTAATCGTTCAGTCCTGCCTGACTCTTTGAGACCCCATGGACTGTGCCCGGGAGGCTCCTCTGTCCATGGAATTCTTCCTGGCAAAGATACTGGAGTGGGTTGTCATTTTCTTCTTTAGGGGATCTTCCTGGCCCAGGTATCAAACCTGGGTTTCTTGCCTTGCAGGCAGATTCTTTACTGTTTGAGCCACCAGGGAAGCTATTACATGTTTAAAAAACATTTCCCTGTATGTCAGAGGGAAGAGATGAGGGGACACTAAAGAAAGCGATAAGAACCAAGATTTCCAGAGTTGACAAATATTTATTTTTTTACCTCCCATCTCCAGAGGTTTGCTGTTCTGTATCTACTTCCAATAATAAATAGGACTATATGTATGAATATGTAAACATAGAACAAATAAACTTTTAAAAATTCTAAAAATTTTATCACAAACTGATTTTAAGGCAAAAAGACATGCTTTTGCTTTTAAAGAAAAGTCCCTTATCAAATTGGCAAGTATAAAATATTAACAGTAACACCAAACAATGAGGATATAGAGGCCTCTCATTTTAATTAATGAAAATGTAAATTGATACAATGCCTTTGAAAAGCACTTCTGTGAAGTATAGCAACAACCTCAAAATATTCATCCCTTTATTCCAGCAATACTACACTGGGGATATAGCCTATGAAAATAATTTCAAATATACAGAAAATGTTATTTTAAATGTATTTATAGCATTGATCTTTAAAAATAATATTAAAAATCATGAAACAGCTAAGAATCTCTATTTGCTATTACAATAATCATTACAAATATTATTTGAAATACTTTTGATATGTTGAGAGATTTTTAAAAATCTAATTTAGCTTCTGATTCTGGCAATATGGTGAATGGAATTTTCTCCATAACTCTCCCATTGAAAACAATAAAAATGGTAAGTATTGTTTTTTGTTTTGATGAATCTTGAGATACCCAAAACATGTGAAAGAGGCAATTATTCTTAGGTAAGCCAAAGTATAGTCCGGCATTTGCTCTAATGGCATTTGCCAAATCCTGGTAACTTTGAATTTCTGATTTAATAGCTGCTCAGGGTCGCCCTGCATGAGGTACAGGAAATAAACCCTAAGGCACACCTAAGGAGGAAAATCTAATGGAAGACTCCAGCATTAAGCTGGGAAACCAAAGGGCAACATTCTCAGTATAAGAGTACATGAGAAACAAATTCACTGTGCAGGAAAAAACACACACACACACAGACAGCAAGGTAGGGTAAATCAATCTCCCTTGAGAATGTATAACCACAAGTCAGTTTTCCCATAGGATCATGGTCAAGCTGAAAAATAGAAGTCGTTTGCAGGATGCTGGTATCCCAGCCAACATCAGAAGCAAAGACAACTCCTATCTGAAGAGACCCAACTTTAAACCACTTCTCAGATAATCCCTACAAATAAAGTTCTAAGGAACATATATTTACAGTCAAATATCATAACATATCATAAGGAATTGCCAACCGGAAACAACCAACAGCAGAATCAGTATTGCAAAGAATTCAGATATTATCAAAGAGTATATGAAAGGCAGGTTTAACATATCTAAAGAAACAAAAGAGAAGTCTAAAAATATAAGCAAGGAACACAAAATTATAAAAAGCAACACAACAGTTTGAAAAGACTAAAAATAATTTTCAGAAATAAAAACATAATCACTGAAATAAAAAATTCACTGGATGGGGTAACTGATTGAACATGACGGAGGGGGAAAAATCAGTGGAATGCAATACAGATATGAATGAATTATGCATAATGCAGTACAGTTTTGAGAGGAGGGAATACAAAGCAGGATTAAGAGACAGGAAGGATAGAGTAAGAAGTTCTAACAGATGTCTAATTAGAGTTTCATAGGGACATAATAAAGAGAACATATTAGAAGAAAGAGTTCAAGAGATACCCAAAAGTTTAAAATAAACAACTGATCCTCAGATTTAGGAAATCAAAAAAATTCCAGGCAATATGTATGCATAGTGAAACTGTAAAACAAGGCAGAACTGTAAAGCAGCTAGAAAGTTAAAATGTTTCTACAAAGGCACTGTAAATAGCTTGATTGATTTTTTCCCTACAATAATGAAAAGCAGAAGACAATGAGTGATATTTTAAAATGCTAAGAAAAAATAACTATCAACTTACATGGAATGTGTGGTGAGATTACCTTTCAACAATAGGAAGGAAAAAATATCATATCCAGGCTAAAAGATAATAGAATTTACCACCAACAGATTCTTATTAATGGTGATTCTCAATAATGAGTTTTAAGTAGTGGTAATACGAAATAGAAAGACATAGATACAGAAAAGAATGGTGAGCAAAGACGTATAAATATATAGGCAAATCTAAGCCAATATTGACTATATAAAATATTTTGTCAAAAAAAAGCCCAAATACTAGACCTTGATAGCCTCTAAATGAGAGAAGATGGATTTGATCTGAAATATTCTGATGTCTTTTCATTTGAAAAGAATTTAAAAATAATGGTTAACATTAGACTTTTAAAGTATCCATGTTAGAATATCTATGGTAATTACTAAAAGAATAGATATGGAAAAATACAACCTCCAAACTCATAGAAGGCAAAATAAAAAAAGAAAAATCTAATCACTATGCAAAATTTAACTATTATAATTAGAAACATACATACATATATATGCTATATATATGTGTGGTGTGTATACACACATGTACAGTTGATCCTTCATATCCATGGGTTCCACATGCATGGATTCAACGAATCATGGCTTAGAAATATTAAAAAAAAATTTTTCAGAAATTTCCAAAGAACAAAACTTGATTTGCCATGTGCTGTCAACTATTTACATGGCATTTACAGTGTATTAGGTAATATAAATAATCTAAAGATGGTTCAAGGCACATGGGAGGATGTATATATGTTACATGCAAATAATATACCATTTTATATAAGGGACTGGAGTATCTTCACATTTTGGTGTCCTTAGGGGAGTCCGGAAACAATCACCCGCAGATACCAAGGGACAACTGTATGTGTACGTATGTGCGTATGTGTACGTAATAAAACTATTTTAGGGTATTTTTATAGAGATAATAATTGGAAATCAAGTTTAAGGAAATCACATTAACTTGATACATTTACTATTACAATGTGATTGCCATTGTGGCATTAATGCAGACCTCTAATATATCACATAATTATCCTTTCTAGCAGTAGTGGGAACAATTCAGAACTAGTCTCTTAGCAAGTTTAATATTAATAATATAGCTTTGATATCTATAATACTTAAAAAAAAAAACCAAGAAAGTGAAAGTCGCTCAGTCATGTCCGACTCTTTATGATAGTCCATGGAATTCTCTAGGCCAGAATACAGGAGTGGGTAACCTTACCCTTCTCCAGTGGATCTTCCCAACCCAGGGATCAAACCCAGGTCTTCCACATCGCAGGTAGATTCTTTACCAACTGAGATATCATGGAATCCAATCACTAAACTGCATATTAAACCTCCAGGATATGTTTATCTACTGTATGCAAGAATGTGTCTTTAACAACATTTCTCTTATTCCTGCTTCTGCCCCCAGGAATCACCATTCCACTCTGTGGTTTTTAGGTCTGTGTTTTAGATACTATATATGGAGTATCATATAGTATTTGCCATTTTCTGTCCAACTTATCTCACTTAGCATAATGTTCTCAAGGTTCATGTTGTCCAAATTTAGAGCATTTTCATTTTTCTCATGGCTGAATACTATTCCATTGTGTTACACACATGGACACATACCATGTCTTCTTTTTTTGACATCTGAAATATATATTTTTTATTTTTTATTGAAGTATAGTTGATTCTCAATTATTTTCTGGTGTAGTTCTTAGTTCATTCCCTCAGTCGTGTCCGACTCTTTGTGGCCCCATAATCGCAGCACGCCAGGCCTCCCTGTCCAACACCAACTCCCAGACTTCACTCAAACTCACGTCCATCGAGTCAGTGATGCCATCCAGCCATCTCATCCTCTGTCTTCCCCTTCTCCTCCTGCCCCCAATCCCTCCCAGCATCAGAGTCTTTTCCAATGAGTCAACTCTTCACATGACGTGACCAAAGTACTGGAGTTGCAGCATCAGTCCTTCTAATGAACACCTAGGATGGATCTCCTTTAGAATGGACTGGTTGGATCTCCTTGCAGTCCAAGGGACTCTGAAGAGTCTTCTCCAACACCACAGTTTAAAAATATCAATTCTTCGGCACTCAGCTTTCTTCATAGTCCAACTCTCACATCCATACATAACCACTAGATAAACCACAGCCTTGACTAGACGGAACTTTGTTAGCAAAGTAATGTCTCTGCTTTTGAATATGCTATCTAGGTTGGTCATAACTTTCCTTCCAAGGAGTAAGTGTCTTTTAATTTCATGCCTGCAATCACCATCTGCAGTGATTTTGGAGCCAGAAAAATAAAGTCACCACTGTTTCCACTGTTTCCCCACCTATTTCCCATGAAGTGATGGGACTGGATGCCATGATCTTCATTTTCTGAATGTTGAGCTTTAAGCCAATGTTTTCATTCTCCTCTTTCACTTTCATCAAGAGGCTTTTTAGTTCCTCTTCACTTTCTGCCATAAGGGTGGTGTCATCTGCATATCTAGGTTATTGATATTTCTCCCGGCAATCTTGATTCCAGCTTGTCCTTCTTCCAGCCCAGCGTTTCTCAAGATGTACTCTGCATATAATTTAAATAAGCAGAGTGACAATATACAAACCTGACATACTCCTTTTCCTATTTGGAACCAGTCTGTTGTTCCATGTCCAGTTCTAACTGTTGCTTCCTGACCTGCATACAGGTTTCTCAAGAGGCAGGTCAGGTGGTCTGGCATTCCCATCTCTTTCAGAATTTTCCACAGTTTATTGTGATCCACACAGTCAAAGGCTTTGGCATAGTCAATAAAGCAGAAATAGATGTTTTCCTGGAACTCTCTTGCCTTTTCCACGATGCAGTGGATGTTCGCAATTTGATCTCTGATTCCTCTGTCTTTTCTAAAACCAGCTTGAACATCTGGAAGTTTACGGTTCACGTATTGCTGAAGCGTGGCTTGGAGAATTTTGAGCATTAATTTACTAGTGTGTGAGATGAGTGCAATTGTGCGGTAGTTTGAGCATTCTTTGGCATTGCCTGTCTTTGGGATTGGAATGAAAACTGACCTTTTCAGTCCTGTGGCCATTTCTGAATTTTCCAAATTTGCTGGCATACTGAGTGCAGCAATTTCACAGAATCATCTTCCAGAATTTGAAATAGCTCAACTGGAGTTCCATCACCTCCACTAGCTTTGTTCATAGTGATGCTTTCTAAGGCTCACTTGACTTCACATTCCAGGATGTCTGGCTCTAGGTCAGTGATCACACCATCGTGATTATCTGGGCCGTGAAGATCTTTTTTGTACAGTTCTTCTGTGTGTTCTTGCCACCTCTTCTTAATATCTTCTGCTTCTGTTAGATCCATACCATTTCTGTCCTTTATCGAGCCCATCTTTGCATGAAATGTTCCCTTCAGTTCAGTTCAGTTCAGTCACTCAGTCATGTCAACTGTCCAACTCTCTAATTTTCTTTCTTTTTATTTTATTATTTTTTTTAATTTAATATATTCCTTGAAATTTAAGAACCCATCCTGAACCCTCCTCCTCCTCCCTCCCCCATACCATCCCTCTGGGTCGTCCCCCATTCTGTTGTTTATCCTCTATTCTTTGCATTGATTGCTGAGGAAGAGATCTCTTCTCTCCCATTCTGTTGTTTTCCTCTCATTGATTGCTGAGGAAGGCTTTCTTATCTCTCGTTGCTATTCTTTGGAACTCTGCATTCAGATGCTTATATCTGTCCTTTTTCCTTTGCTTTTCACTTCTCTTCTTTTCACAGCTATTTGTAAGGCCTCCCCAGACAGCCATTTTCCTTTTTTGCATTTCTTTTCCATGGGGATGGTCTTGATCCCTGTCTCCTGTACAGTGTCATAAACTTCTGTCCATAATTCATCAGGCAGTCTATCTATCAGATCTATTCCCTTAAATCTATTTCTCACTTTCACTGTATAATCATAAGGAATTTGATTTAGGCCATACCTGAATGGTCTATTGATTTTCCCTACTTTCTTCAATTTAAGTCTGAATTTGGCATTAAGGAATTCATGATCTCAGCCACAGTCAGCTCCTGGTCTTTGTTTTTGCTGACTGTATAGAGCTTCTCCATCTTTGGCTGCAAAGAACATAATCAATCTGATTTTGGTGTTGACCATCTGGTGATGTCCATGTGTAGAGTCTTCTCTTGTGTTTTTGGAAGTGGGTGTTTTCTATGACCAGTGTGTTCTCTTGGCCAAACTCTATTAGCCTTTGCCCTACTTCATTCTGTATTCCAAGGCCAAATTTGCCTGTTACTCCAGGTGTTTCTTGACTTCCTACTTTTGCATTCCAGTCCCCTATAATGAAAAGGACATGTTTTTTGGGTGTTAATTCTAGAAGGTTTTGTAGGTCTTCATAGAACCATTTAACTTCAGCTTCTTCAGCATTACTGGTTGGGGCATAGACTTGGATTACTGTGATATTGAATGGTTTGCCTTGGAAACAAACAGAGATCATTCTGTTGTTTTTGAGATTGCATCCAAGTACTGCATTTCAGACTCTTTTGTTGACCATGATGGCTACTCCATTTCTTCTAAGGGATTCCTGCCTGCAGTAGTAGATATAATGGTCATCTGAGTTAAATTTACCCACTCCAGTCCTTTTTAGTTCGCTGATTCCTAGAATGTCGACGTTCACTCTTGCCATCTCCTGTTTGACCACTTCCAATTTGCCTTGGTTCATGGACCTAACATTCCAGGTTCCTATGCAATGTTGCTCTTTACAGCATCGAGCCTTGCTTCTATCACCAGTCACATCCACAACTGGGTATTGTTTTTGCTTTGGCTCCATCCCTTCATTCTTTCTTGAGTTATTTCTCCACTGATCTCCAGTAGCATACTGGGCACCTACAGACCTGGGGACTTCCTCTTTCAGTATCCTATCATTTTGCCTTTTCATACTGTTCATGGGGTCCTCAAGGCAAGAGTACTGAAGTGGTTTGCCATTCCCTTCTCCAGTGGACCACATTCTGTCAGACCTCTCCACCATGTCCCGCCCGTCTTGGGTGGCCCCACAGGGCATGGCTTAGTTTCATTGAGTTAGTCCGTGTGATTAGATTGACTAGTTTTCTGTGATTATGGTTTGTGTGTCTGCCCTCTGATGCCTCTCGCAACACCTACCATCTTACTTGGGTTTCTCTTACCTTGAATGTGGGGTATCTCTTCACAGCTGCTCCAGCAAAGTGCAGCCACTGCTCCTTTCCTTGGACGAGGGGTATCTCCTCATGGCCGCCCCTCCTGACCTTGAACATGCTTTACCATCTGAGCCACCAAGGAAGTCACCCATGGACCGTGCAGGCTGCGACGGACCGCGCAGAGGCGTGGCCGAGAGGCGCTACCCCTCACCCAAGGTCAGGGGCGGCGGCCGGGAGGAGCTACCCCATGTCCAAGGAGCGGTGGCTGTGTGGCACAGGAGGGCCGAGAGGGGTTTCAGGTGTACAGTATGGTAATTCAAAAATTTTATAGATTGTACTCCATTTACAGTTATTACAAAGTAATTGCTATATTTCTTTGTGCTGTACAATATATCTTTATGCTTATCTATTTTCTACATAGTAGTTGTATCACTTAATTCCATATCACCATCTCGCCCGACTCTCTTTCCCTCTCCCCAGTTGTATCCACTAATTTGTTTGCTACATCTGTGAGTCTGTTTCTATTTTTTATATAAATATACTAGTTTTAGATATCATACATAAGTAGTAACATACAGTCTTCGACTTCTTTCACAAACCATAATTAATACTCTTTAGATTCATTCACATTGTTGAAAATGGCAAAGTTTCACTCCTTTTCATGACTAACATTCCTGTGTGTGTTATCTATATACACACATTCATCTATTCATCTGTGGATGGATATTCAGGTTGCTTCCATGTCTTGGCTATTGTAAATCATGCTACTATGAACATTTGGGTGCATGTGTATATGGAGACTAGTACAGAGGCTCCTTAAAAAAAACAAAAAATAGAGTTAGTGGGATCCAGCAATCCTACTCCTGGGAATATACCTGGAATAGAAAAAACTCTAATTCAAAAAGATATATGCTCCCTATTTACAGCTTTTTAAGGAACCTCCATATTATTTTCCATAGTGACTGCACCAATTTACATTCCTACCAACAGTTTACAAGGATTCCATTTTCTCTATATCCTTACCAACATTTGTTATTTGTGGTCTTTTTGATGATAGCCATTTTGACAGATGGGAGGTGATAGCTCATTGTGATTTTGATTTACAGTTCTCTAATAACTGAGCTCTGATGCTGGGAGGGATTGGGGGCAGGAAGAGAAGGGGACGACAGAGGATGAGATGGCTGGATGACATTACTGACTCGATGGACGTGAGTCTGAGTGAACTCCGGGAGTTGGTGATGGACAGGGAGGCCTGGCGTGCTGTGACTCATGGGGTCGCAAAGTGTCGGACACGACTGAGCGACTGAACTGAACTGAATAACTGATGATGCTGAGCATCTTGTGACGTGCCTATTAGCCACCTGTATGTCTTCTTTGGATAAAAAAATGTCTGTTTGGGTCTTCTGCCTATTCTTTAAAAGGATTTTTTTAACTATTAAGTTGTACAAGCTGTTTTATATATCTTGGATATTAACCTTTATCAGTCATATCACTTACAAATATTTTTTTCTGACATTCTGTAGGTTACTTTTTCATTTTGTTGTTTCTTCTGCAGAGCGGAAGTTTTAAGTTTGATATCATCCAACTGGTTTTTTATTTTTTCTTTTTTTATTTGTGCTTTTAGTGTCATATCCAGAAACGTCATTGCCTAGATTAATGTCAAGGGGATTCTTTCCTATTATTTTTCTAGGAATTTTATGGTATCAGGTCTTACGTGTAAGTTTTTGATCTGGGGCTTCCCTGGCAGCTCAGTGGTAGAATTAATTTTGTGAGTAGTATAAGATAGGAGGATTGCTGGATGGTGTGGTAATTCTGTTTTTAAGTTTTCGAAGAAATTAAAGTGCTTTACTCTTATTGTATTCTTATTTCATCCTTCAAATGTCAATATTTGCTGTGTATACTTTGAAGCGCCAGTGTTGGGTACATAGATATTTCACATTGTTAAATCTTGATGGATTGGCTGCTTTACCATTATATAATAACCTATCTGTGTCTTGTTTCTGTTATTGTGTAAAATTTATTTTATCTCATAAGTATAGCTACCCCTACTTTCTTTTTGTTGCCTCTTTCATGGAATATATTTTTCTATTCTTTCACTTTGAGTCCCTGTTCATCTTTTAAGCTGAAGTGAGTCTCTGTTAGGAAGTTGGGTATTGTTTTTATTCATCTAGACACAGCCTTTTGATACGTAAATTCATTCCATTCACTTTCAGAGTAATTGCCGAGATGTAAGAATCTACTTTGCTGTCTTATTAATTGCTTCCTGGTTGTTTTGCACTTCCATTGTTACGTTTTCCCTCTGTTTCTGCCTACCTTTGTTAATTGGTTATTTTCCATGCTGGTATGCTCTATTTCCATTCTTTGTCTTTTGTGGAGCTATTTAAGTTTCTGTGTTGTGGTTACCATGGGCTTACATAAAACATCATAGAGATACAATAGCTCATTTTAGGTTGATGGCAAATTATATTTGATCACCCACAAAGGTCTCACCCTTTTACTCCTCCCTTTTATATTATCAATTTATCTTTCTGTATTATGTATTTTTTATCAATTTATAGTAGTTATAGTTATTTTACTATTCGTTTTCTTTAACCTTTATACTATTGTTAGTTGCTGGTTAAAACACCATTATAAGAGTTATGGTTTTCTAATCCTGACTGTTTATTTTCACCTTTACCAGTGTGCTGTGTGCTTTTATATGTTTTCATGTCACTGATTAGCATAATTGAATTTTCAATTTGAAGACTCCTTTCTGCATTTCTAGGTGGATTTAGTGGTAGTAAACTCAGTCAGTTTCTGCTTGTCTGGAAAAGTCTTTAATTCTCCTTCCTATCTGAAGGATAACTTTGATGGATAAAGTATTCTTGGCTGATTTTTTTTTTCTTTCAAACCTTTAAATGTATCATTCTGTTCTTTTCTGGTCTGTAGGGTTTTTGCTGAGAAATCACTGATAGTCTATTGGAGGGTCTTCTATAGGTTACATTCTTTTTTCCCCTAGCTGCCTTCAAGATTCTTTCTGCTTCCTTTATTCCTCACAATTTCATTATAATATCCCTTAGGGAAAGTCTTTTTCCACTGAGATAATAAGGTAATCTATTAGCTTTGTGAGCTTGCATGTCCAAGTCTTTCTCCAGGTTTGGTATGTTCTCAGCTCTCATTTCTTTAAATAAACTCTGCCCCTTCTACTCCTCTGCTCCTTCTAGAACTCCAATGATTCTGATATTTGTCTTTTGATAAAATCCCAGAACTCACGTAAAACTATTTTTAAAAACATGGGAATATTAGACACAAAGATTAAGACAATGGTTCTCTCTAGAGGGAAAAATTGGGGCTATGTCCAAAAGGAGCACATCGATATCTTCTAGAACTGGCAATGTTTTCTATCTCCTAGTCTGGGTGATGCTGCTGCTGCTGCTGTGGCTAAGTTGCTTCAGTCGTGTCCAACCCTGTGCGACCCCATAGACAGCAGCCCACCAGGCTCCCTGTCCCTAGGATTCTCCAGGCAAGAGTACTGGAGTGGGGTGCCATTGCCTTCTCCAAATCTGGGTGATGAGTACCTAGCTTCTGGATTACCTTTTATAACCTTCAGAAATATCATAAGTATCATTTTATAAGTATTCAATATTTAATACAAGTTAGAAAGTACATTTTTTAAATTGTATAGGAAATTCCATATACAATCTGATTAGAATTATACAGTAAATATATAAAGAGAAAAAGATTAAATATGAATATTGCAAAATGCTTTAAAAATAGCGACTGGACATGACTGAGCGACTGATACACTAATTTTATGATTAAAAAGTAAGAGATTGTTTACTTGCATTCTGTAACCATGATATAACTAAACCTAGCATTTGGAAAAAACATTTATTTTCAAACTATCAAGAAATGTTTGTGAGATTAAGAAATTACCTTAGGAGTTGCATCTCTGAGTAGCCTTTCTGAACATCATCAGCCATGAAGCATACTCTTCCTCATTGAAGGGTAAATGACTCTACTAGTTTTCCGTGAAATGTTGCCTTTGAGGGTCCATGCTACTTTTGCCCCACAACCGATCCACTCGGGAAGTCTGACAGTTCATCTTTCATAATACCTCCTGCATCCATCCTTCCCCTCAGTTCTTAATGAATCCTACTCAGAGTGACCAGATTGTTCTTCCCATTTACCTCCCTGAAAGTATTATGTTCCCTTATACAAATTCGTCTCAACTCTGAAAATACTTTGATTTTTTTCAATGATTCCAAAAGCATGGATGGCCCCTCTCCACCCCAATCCCTGTGCTATGCATTTCCTACTAGCTCTTCACATAGCTATCCTTCTAGAACCAGTTTGAACTCTTACTTTTTCTGTCAATTCTTCTTAGACCAGCCCAAACTCAACTAGTTTCTTCCTCCTAGAACTTTCATTTTTGGCCTTTATCCTTTGTTGTTTTGTATTAAAAGCATTAATGTTTATTCTAGGTTACTATTTAAAATAGGCTCATTTTTTAACAGCAATTTTAGGTTTATAGCAAAATTGAGCAGAAGGTACAGAGATTTTCATATGCTCCATACCCCCACACGTGTATAGGTTTTCCCATCATCAATAACATCCAGCATAATGGTACATTTATTACAATTGATGGACTTATATTGACACATAATTATCATTCAAAGACCATAGTTTACAGTTCATTCTTGGTCTTGTGTATTCTGTGGGTTTGGATAAATGTCTAATAACATGTACCCACCATTATAGCATCATATAGAATAGTTTTACTGCCCTAAAAATTCTCTGTGACCCACCTATTCATCCTTTCCTCCCCATGGCCCCTAGTAATCACTGATTATTTTACTGCCTCCATAGTTTTGCCTTTTCCAGAATGCCATGTAGTTGGAGTTATGTAGTATTTAGCCTTCTCATATTGGCCTCTTCCATTTAGTGATATGCATTTGTTTCCTCCAGGTCTTTTTATGCCTTGATAGCTCATTTCTCTTTAGCACTAAATAATATTTCAGTATACAGACACACCATAGTTTATTTGTTCACCTACTGGAGGACATTGTGGTTGCTTCCAAGTTTTGGCGATTATGAATAGAGCTATTATAATCATATTTGCGCAAGTATTTGTGTGGACATAGTTTTTGTGTGGACATAGTTTTCAACTCCTTTGGATAAAACACCAAGGAGTGTGATTGCTGGATCATATGGTAAGAGTATGCTTAATTTTGTAAGAAGCTGCCAAACTATTTTCTAGCATTTGGTGGTATTATAATTCTGGATTTGGTCATTCTAATAGGTATTCATTGGTATCTCATTGTTGCTTTAAATTGCATTTCCCTGTGACATAGGATATGAAACATCTTTTTTTACATGTTTATTTGCCATCTATATATCTTCTCCCAAGCTATTTTTAAAGCACTTAATTTTTTGAACCAAATTTCAACTACCAACCTCTAAACATTCAATTCCATCTATCTATCCACAATTCCCAGCCCAGCTACTCCATGGATTCTTGCCTTTCATGCTTTAAAATGGCATTTCTACAAGCATCAGAATTTTTGAGATTTCCTCTAAGATGTAGTTCAATTCCAGGTTAGCCTTTAAGAGTCCCTTACATACTATTTGTTCTATTACTGGAAACAGAATGGAGACAGGTATAGAGGACATAGCCTTGACTCATCTAGGGTGGGAGGACTACAGGAGACAGTGCTACAGAAAAGAAAAAAAGTGGTAGAAAAAGACTGGATTTCAGGATGAGTAAATAGTCCCTTAATCAGGCTCTGGTAAAAACGCCTATCCACTGAGCTACCTGCCCCTCCTCAGCAGAAGGCAGAAAGCAGTAGTTTCTTGTATCAGAGTTAGCCCTGAGCAGCTGTCCCTTTCGTCCTGTCGATAGCAGGAACTGGCTCATGTGACCTTGGAAGAACAAATTTAGGGCAATATCTTGAATTGATTGTTGTCTAGGTTGTTAAAGAGGAACAAATATACTTCTCCCAAATAAACTAATAGCTTACTTTGGAGTTCAATTATAACCAAGTAGACTAAAGAGATTTGGTCATGCCTGGGTCATTCTTTAAACTATTGATGGCCAGCTCCTTTACCAAGCAATGGACTTGAGTGATAGCCAGCTAAGAAAAATTCAAAGTGCCTATCATCTGAAACAAGGAGAATAAATAAAGTGGTTATAAAATTTCCTCAGGCAGTCATATACGATGTTTGAATTGATGACTTAATAAAACATTTGGTGGTAGAATAACCTACTTTGATAAAACCCAATGGTTGTCAGAATATTGCACCCTGATCAATTCAACATCACCTTCATATACAGCTGAGAACATGCATAGATCTCCAGGGGAACATTATATATTCCCATTTCCTACCCTTTTTCAAAGAGGATATTAGAGTAGACATAAGGAGGTGGGGGAGGAGCGGGGCTTTGCTATCCTGTGACATAAAGGTGTATGCTATTCATGGATGACCCTGTACCCACTAAGAGGCAACTCAGCCTCCTTTCACTGTTATGCCACCTGAGAAAGCTGGGACTGAGAGTCATTTGCTGCCATGCATGTCACTATGTCTGAACCAAACTGGAGTTGTCAAGCCAGCAGCTCTCCATCACAGTAGCACACTGGGGTAACAGCTGTCTTTGTTCAGTAGAGATAATTCTTGTCCCTGTCTGTAGTTCAGGATTTTATTTTATTTCTATTTTTGACATAATATATAACCTGTTACACATACACCAAGTTACTTTTATGAGGAAGACTAGAAAGAAAATACTTTGCATGGCTTTGGTAATATAGCCAAGTCTCCTTGTAGCACACAAAGCATGCCTGCCTCCTGCCTGTAAAGGAGTGGGTCTGAGTGCTCTGACTTCTGCCAAGTGCTGTGCCTGAGTCACTGCATAAGGTGTGAATTTTCACAGAAGCAGAAGAGAGTCAAAAGGAGGCAGGGCAGTACTGCATTATGATCAGATATAATAACACCCTTTTTGTCCATTTTACTTGCCTCTACTCACCAAAAGCACCGATTATAAATTTAAGAGTAGAATTTACCAGTCAGGAGAAGGAGAATAATTTAATGGGAAGTTAAAGCTGTCATTTCTAACATCCATCTCAAGGAATGTGTGTGTTTGCTACTAAGAAGTTTATTAAAAGCCTTCTCATCCATAGTCTCCTTTACTCAAACCATTGAATGAAACAGGTATTATATATTCTTTTTTTCAAATGAGAAAACTGAAATAATGTAAACCATACAAAATAGTGGTATGGTTGTCCCAAATCATACAAAATAGTTCTTTATGCAGGCAGGTTCCATCCTAAATGTCCTCTCAACCCTGTACTTTTCACCCTAGAGCATCCTGCCTCTCTGTACTTTGGAATCTCTTAACTATGAATGTAGATCTGCCACCCATGAATTTATGCAAACACTTCTATAGTATTGGAACATACAACATAAGCAATCCATACCAACTTTGAGCAACCAGTTCCATAAGATTATTTTTCGCTGTGGAAAACGGTAGTCTTCTCGTCTCTGCCCCCTCCCTCTTTTCCTTCCCTCCTTTTATTCTTCCTTTTTTTTTTTCTTTTTTTTTCTGGGAAGGATGTTAATGTATTGCTCAAAGGGGACCTTCCCTGTTTCTAGCGCTTCTCCATTCAGGAAAGGAGTTTGTGTTCAACCTGTTCCATTTGTCATTATGAATTTTGGTCACATCCTTGCTTGAGCTCTGGCTTTCCACACTGTTATGGTTTTAACTTAATCATAGATCCTGCCTTCCCACATCCAGTACAGGGCAGACTTTGCTTAGATTGACAACTCCTGCAAGATAATTCGTTAACACTGGCCCCTCCACTCCAAGAAGCTCACCCCAGGTTCAACACAGAGCACTCTTATTTGCCTGCTCCTTTATGTATCCTCTTGATATAGATATAGTCTCCTTCCTCTGTTTAACTGTAAGCTCCCTATGGATAAAGTTGTATATCTCTCTGCTTCTCATTACAGTACCTAGCTCAATGTCTAAATCTGAGCAGCTAAGGATTAAACATTTGCAAAATGAAAAATTCTCTCCTTTCTTGTACTGAGATTCTTATTCATTTCTTTTGCATTTTAATGTGCCCTTTCCATTCACCAGTTTCAGAGTCTAGAACTTTAGGGTACCCTTTAGTGGAATATTGTTGCTCATTTGTCTATCAGTGTGGGTGCCACATTCCAACTTTCTTCCAAATGCTACTGACAATGTCTGGCATCTTACTGGTCTTTATAGGCTTAGATAGATTTATAGTTATGATTCCCTGAGGTGTGGTTAGTAGATGAGAGCTTTTTGAACTTTAATGTATAACTACACAAATAAGTATTTTCTGAAGTGCCTTCCCACTCTTGTTTTCCCAGAAGTTTATATGCCATTTATCTTCTCATCCCCACAGCCTATGAGATCTTCTTACATATATTGCAGCATTCTGATGTTTCATAACACCAATGAATGTGAATTATATAGGTAGCATAAAGATAGAAAAAATTATAGATTCCAGATAACATCAGGGCTCACATTCCTCCCACTAAGAAACCCATTTTTCTCTCTCATTTACTTGAAACTTAGGAAGATGGGTTGGCTCTGACCCCTCAGAAAATAGTAGCTTTCAGTTCAGTTCAGTTGCTCAGTTGTGTCCGACTCTTTGCGACCCCATGAATCGCAGCACGCCCGGCCGCCCTGTCCATCACCAACTCCCGGAGTTCACTCAGACTCACGTCCATCGAGTCAGTGATGCCATCCAGCCATCTCATCCTCTGTCTTCCCCTTCTCCTCCTGCCCCCAATCCCTCCCAGCATCACAGTCTTTTCCAATGAGTCAACTCTTCGCATGAGGTGGCCAAAGTACTGGAGTTTCAGCTTTAGCATCATTCCTTCCAAAGAAATCCCAGGGCTGATCTCCTTCAGGATGGACTGGTTGGATCTCCTTGCAGTCCAAGGGACTCTCAAGAGTCTTCTCCAACACCACAGTTCAAAAGCAGCTTTGACCTATCCTAATTTTATATACCCAAATGTAGTATGCTTATTCTTTTATCCTCACATCAGTTAAAGATCATCTAGCTTTTTCTTGCCTTGAGTAAAAATAAGTAGTCCTGTCAGATTCATAGAATATTCTTCTCAACTACTCAAGTCCAAATTTTCATGATAGAGAATGTATCTGATAATTGTTAGTGCTATTTTTGACAGATGTTCAATATGTAATAATGATCTGCTGCTTTGACTAATCCAGCCAAATCAACAGCTTTAGACAGAATCCAAAGGCCAGTTGGGAGCACTGCCAATGTCTATTCCAAGAGATTTTAACAATAAAAATCCTCAAGTGAAAAGAGAGAGAAATATAAATCATTAGACTACTTCCAAAAAAAAAAAAAAATCAAACCAGGAAAAAAAAAAAAGGCAAAATAAAACTGTGGCTAGTATAATAGTCCGTAGGTTCAATATTTACTAGTTTGTGTGCCATCTGAGCTATTTCCTTTAATCAACCATGCACATGGCACTTTTATTCTCAGGGGACATTATTGCCATGACAACTTTATCAGGCTAAACACTGAAATGCAGCTCTTGGAGCAATCTCAATTTGAGTATGGTTTACAATATTATTTGTGTTATTCTTTTATCAACATCCTTGGCATGCCAAACAGAGATGAGGAATTTTTTAAATGACTATTAAAATCACAATAAAATGTAAAAACTTTACAAAGAGAAGAGGAATAAGGCATTAGGCTGAAAAATGGGCAATCAAAGGAGCTATTGCACTCGGCAGATGGAAAAGCAGCAGGTGCCATGGTGTGATGGGACCTTGCTTCCCATCATGCATGCTCTACAATGATGCAGCCTGACAGGGAAGGGAATTAATGTGTCGGAGCAGGTACTTTCTGTCCATTAGCTGATTCCCAATTCGTCCTTGCAGACTGCTACCCGTGGCTCTTGGATAAAATGGTGTGCAATACACAATGCCAAAACTTGTATGGGGAAGGACAGCTGTGAGCAGCCCTCTTCCAGTGCCTCAGCTTAACAGAGTGTGAGTGACCAAGGAAATATTTCTCCAGCCCAAACTGGCATTAGCGATTTCAGTCTCTGAATAAATTATGTGAATACAGATGCTGTGCATACATCCAGGTGACCAAGGGCCACAAACTCTGTGTGGGAGATGGAAGGGAACACTGATGAAGAGAATTCTCAAGGTAATAAATTAGCTCTCAAACAAATGAGTCTCAGGAAAGCTCTGAGAGTACACTCACCTCTCTGCATTCAGAGAAAAAATGCCAAATTATAAAGGGGCAACCTGAACTGGCGGGTCAGCTGAGACAGACGTGGCACATTAGGCATGGTAAACACTGATGCTCTGGGGCTTTGGCATGTGTCAGACTGGTTCTTCTTTCCGTTCCCTTCCCAAGCCTGAGTTTCAGGCTAAGATGTTCCAGATCTTACCTGTGAAACTTCAAAAACAGAGTGAAATAGAAACAGAGTTTAAATTAAATTTGTGTAATTGGTAAGACTAGGTCTTTCCACGGAGAAGGCAATGGCACCCTACTCCAGTACTCTTGCCTGGAAAATCCCATGGGCGGAGGAGCCTGGTAGGCTGCAGTCCATGGGGTCACTAAGAGTTGGACACAACTGAGCAACTTGACTTTCACTTTTTGCTTTCATGCATTGGAGAAGGAAATGGCAACCCACTCCAGTATCCTTGCCTGGAGAATCCCAGGGACAGAGGAGCCTATTGGGCTGCCATCTATTGGGTCGCACAGAGTCGGACACGACTGCAGCAGCAGGTCTTTCCAGATATTTGTCCAATAAACTAATGGAATTGCACAATTGTTTACTGGCCTTGGCTGTTAACACAAGTAGACTAGGAAATGGTAAACCTTATTTTTCTTTTCTATCCATTTTCATGACTGCACTGGAAAGTCAAAGCAGGCTCTCACTCATTATGTATAGTCATCAAAGGAAGGAAATATAATGAGCTGCATTTATGTTAAAATTATGTACATGTCAAAGAAGCATTAACCTAAGAATTCAATTCAAGCCTTCTTCATCCCCTAGTTTAGGTAGTAAAAGTGTTAGTCGCTCAGTCGTGCCCGACTCTTTGTGACCCTATGGACTGTAGCCCACCAGGCTCCTCTGTCCATGGGATTTTCCAGGCAAGGATACTGGAGTGGGTTGCCATTTCCTTCTCCGGGGGATCGTCCTGACCCAAGGATCAAACCCCAGTCTCCTGCACTGTAGGAAGATTCTTTACCAACTGAGCTACCAGGGAAGCCCTTAGTTTAGATAAGTGAAGTCGCTCAGTCGTGTCCAACTCTTTGGGTTGGGTTGCTATTTCCTTCTCCGGGGGATCTTCCTGACCCAGGGATCAGACCCGGGTCTCCCGCATTGTAGGCAGATGCTTTACCATCTGAGCCACCAGGGAAGTCACAGTTTAGATAAGGGGCATGTTATTCTATTTCAAACCATCCTGTTTTTTTCTGCACACTTATCACATTGGTATTTATAAATAATTTTCATTTAATGTCTGTCAAATCTCACTAAATTTTAAGTGAGCCCAAGGAAAGAAACTGAGTGCATCTTGCCTCAGTGCTTAGCAAAATACTAGCCACATGGTAGGAGCTCAGTATTAGTAGAAAGAGAAAGAGTTGGAAGGAAGGAGATAAATAATGCAGGAAGAAAATAAGGAAGATGTCAAAAGAAGATCCAGAAGATGTAAAATAATCCTTAGCACCTTTATACTTCCCTATGTCTTCTTTAGAAGCCTGCATAAAAGCTTTAAATTTATTAAGATGCCTAAACAAACTACACTAAATAAAGAGGAGGAGGACGAGTGAGGAGAAGTGTATGTATGCATTGACAGCAATAGGATGGATATCATTGAATGGTATCCAAGGACATCTGAATAGACGAGTATGCATATCCTTGGTCATGAAATTAATTTTATAAAGAGACAATGAAAATGGAAATATTTCAGCCAGAAAAGAGTGAGTTTTAACTTACAGGCCATACAAAGAGAGTTTAAAATTACCCTTTTATGTCTTATCCTAAGTGTTTCAAATAAGTAACTATATTTGGTAGTATTTGACTGTGTGGATCACAATAAACTGTGGAAAATTCTGAAAGAGATGGGAATACCAGACCACCTGACCTGCCTCTTGAGAAACCTGTATGCAGGTCAGGAAGCAACAGTTAGAACTGGACATGGAACAACAGACTGGTTCCAAATAGGAAAAGGAGTACGTCAAGGCTGTATATTGTCACCCTGCTTATTTAACTTCTATGCAGAGTACATCATGAGAAATGCGGGGCTGGAAGAAGCACAAGCTGGAATCAAGATTGCTGGGAGAAATATCAATAACCTCAGATATGCAGATGGCACCACCCTTATGGCAGAAAGTGAAGAGGAACTAAAGAGCCTCGTGATGAAAGTGAAAGAGGAGAGTGAAAAAGTTGGTTTAAAGCTCAACATTCAGAAAATGAAGATCATGGCACCTGGTCCCATCACTTCGTGGGAAATAGATGGGGAAACAGTGGAAACCGTGTCAGACTTTATTTTTGGGGGCTCCAAAATCACTGCAGATGGTGACTGCAGCCATGAAATTAAAAGACGCTTACTCCTTGGAAGGAAAGTTATGACCAACCTAGATAGCATATTCCAAAGCAGAGACATTACTTTGCCAACAAAGGTCTGTCTAGTCAAGGCTATGGTTTTTCCAGTGGTCACATATGAATGTGAGAGTTGGACTGTGAAGAAAGCTGAGCACTGAAAATTGATGCTTTTGAACTGTGATGTTGGAGAAGACTCTTGAGAGTCCCTTGGACTGCAAGGAGATCCAACCAGTCCATTCTAAAGGAGACCTGTCCTGGGTGTTCATTGGAAGGACTGATGCTGAGACTGAAACTCCAGTACTTTGGCCACCTCATGCGAAGAGTTGACTCATTGGAAAAGACCCTGATTCTGGGAAGGATTGGGGGCAGGAGAAGGGGATAACAGAGAATGAGATGGCTGGATGGCATCACCGACTCGATGGACATGAGTTTGGATGAACTCTTGGAGTTGGTGATGGACAGGGAGGCCTGGTATGCTGCAATTCATGGAGTCGCAAAGAGTCAGACACAACTGAGCAACTGAACTGAACTGAGAACATTCAGTTTGGATCTGATCATCCTTTTCATATCTCTCCTCAAATGGAGTATGAGCATACTGACTATGTAGGATTATACAAGGTAATGATTACTACACATTTTTAATGTGAAGTAAAACAGTGAGTAAAGAAATTATTACAACCAATGATAATAACACCTAAAGTGCACACCAGCTAAGAGTTTCCAGGATGATTTAATATTATTATTTAATCCTTAAAACAATTAGTTAACCTTGTTATTTAACCTTAATGGGATCATTAATCTGGGAGCAAGGATTTACTAATTATACAACATTCTTAAAATTACTTAACTTCTCCATCTCATAGTTTTCTCTACTAAAACCATCAAAAAATATCAAAAATTGAAAGGATAATGAATGGAAAATACTTTGCTCAATAAATGTTAACCATGATTAGTCTTATTATTATTTAGTAGCACAGATATCACTAACTATAATTTACAGACCCCAGTGAAAGAACCTCATAAGTTAAATGATTTCATTGCCCCAGAACTCATATTTCTAATTCAGAAATCATCATGCTCTGTACTATGCCAATTTTATTCTAAGCTGCAGTTGACTTTAAAATCTAAGTTTGAGGATGTGTGGCCCCTTTGGAACACCCTTCACCACAGGATCCTAGGGACAGCAACTTGGTGTGGAGCCAATGCATCAAGCCAGCAGAATCAAGGTCTTGGAATACCAGCCCTGCTGGAGAGGTCAGTCAATATCAGCCGCTTCCCAAGGCCTCCAGAGAACCTGACATTTTGCCTTTCCTTCATTTTGGTTCCTGTCAGTTTCAAAAGAGACAAGCTTTTGGGAATGAAACTGATGTGTTTGTGTGACTGTTCCAGGCTGCCAAAATTGACAGAGGCTGAAACTGATGAAAGTAACCAATTTGTCAATTTCCGCAAAAGGAGGGCTTTGAAGACAGAGATTGACTATCCTTTTCCTGCTTGATCTGATAATTTAATTTTTCCCCAACTTTAAAAAGTTTTGTGTTTACTCTCATAAATTTTATTGGACTGTATTCTGGATACAACCTGAATTGGTCTCACAGTTTAAACAGATGGTCAATTCCATCAAAATCCAATTCAGTGTATTGTTTAGCAGAGTGTTATTTTACATTGGGTTGACTGATAAATTTATTTTAAATGGCTAAAAAAGTTATTAAAATGTGGAATCACTCTAAACCCTGCTGCTTTTGAGTTTTGATGCTTCACAGGGAAACCCCATAGCTTTAACTGATTATACACAGTCAAAAATGCAATCAGATAAGTTCAGAACTCTATTGCACCTGTCAACTATCTGGTTTTGATCATCTTTGCATGATTAAATCAAAATTATCTTTGGAGACTTAAAATTATACTGGAGGTGTTAGGATTCTTGGGTTCCAAGTCTGCTATTCACCAGTTATGCAATTTTTTCACATACCACCTTTGATTCTCAGCCTCTCCCCCTATATAATGAGGAGGTTAGACTACAGCAGCATTTTCCAAAGTGTGTTCTTTAGAAAAAGCTCTCTTTCATAAGGCATTAATAAGTCTAACAAAAAATACATGATAACTTTCCACATAACTTTGGAGAACATTAGTTAAATATGCTTACTGACTATAAGACTTCAGATTCTTTATCATCTTAACATGTTTAATGGATATAGCTCTCACTCATAAACCCTAGTGTACAATAAAATAACTATACTTTCTAGATCCCATCCTGCCCAAGTGCTGAAATCTTCTCTTCGGTTGTGTAGGGGATATTGGTTCTGGAATCTCCATGGGGAGAGGACATAGGTGGCCCATCTTGTCCTAAGTCATCAGTCCACAAAGTTTGTTTCTGGAACTGTCTACATGAGAGATGAGTAAGCTTTTTCTATAAAGGGCAAGATAGAAAATATAATAGGCTTTGCAGACCTTTCAGACTCTGTAACGACTCAGCACCACCATTGCTCAGTTCTGTCATTTTACTGCAAAAGAAGCCATATACAATATATAACATATACAAAACTGTCTTCTTTTTTAACCATTTTAAAATGTAAAAACAAAAATGGACTGTATGAAAAACAGATGGGCTATATCTGTCTTCCAAGCTGTAGTTTATCATCCTCGGGTCTAAATGACTGGCTTGTTGATGCTTCTGTGAAAATTTCTTGTTCTGAGCTCCCATTATCTCATTATTTGATGCATTTTTAATTTATTCATTCAATATTTATTGAGTGCCTATTAAGTGTCTGGTTCTGTGAGAGGTGTAGTGTATACAATGACAAATAAAAAAGGCATGGTTCCCACCTCCTTGAACCTTAATGCTTAATTGGGATGTTAGATACTCCACAGGTAAAGGAATGAAACTATAGTTTAAACTAAGTTCTACAAGAAGGGTAACCAACCACCATGGTTTGCCTAAACCTTCTTAGTTTTAGTATGAAAAACTTTGCATCCCCCAAATCCTCTGATTCCCAGACAAATAGGGGTAGATGATCACCCTACTGGTGCTATAAAAAAGAATAACATAGTGGATATACTTCATATTGTAGATATAGTCTGGAAATCTTTTTGAGGGTGTATCATTTAAAGCTGAGAATTGAAAGAGAAGGAAAAAAAAACACAAACAAAAGAAACCCAGTCATATGAGAGGAAGGAACGAAAAGTACAGGCAAAATAAATCACTTGTTTACAAAAAGTTTTGGGCACTCAGGAAACTGTAAAAAGAAAAAAACTATTTTTAACTAGGGAAGATTAAACAAGATAAATGGCAGGTTGAGATAAAATTAAAGGTGTAGGCAATGGAATATTACTCAGCTATTAAAAAAAACGCATTTGAGTCAGTTCTAATGAGGTGGATGAAACTGGAGCCTATTATATGGAGTGAATTAAGTCAGAAAGAGAAACACAAATATAGTATATTAATGCATATATATGGAATTTAGAAAGACGGTAACAATGACCCTATAAGCAAGACAGCAAGAGACACAGAAGAACAGACTTTTGGACTCTTTGAGAAGGCGAGGGTAGGATGATTTGAGAGGATAGTATTGAAACATGTGTATTACCATATGTAAAACAGGTGACCAGTGCAAGTTCTGTGCATGAAGCAAGGCACTCAAAGCTGGTGCTCTGGGACACCCAGAGGGATGGGATGACACATGTACAGACAGGTCTGATTCTTAGATGTATGGCAAAAACCACCACAATATTGTAAAGTAATTAGCCTCTAATTAAAATTTAAAAATTAGACATGTAGGAATGACTCATCATGGTCCATGGTAAGAAGTTTGGGTTCTATTCTAAATGTAGTAGAAAATCATTGTTGTTATTCAGTTGCTAAGTTATGTTTGACTCTCTGACCTGCAGCATGCCAGACTTCCCTGTCTACCTTCAGAGTTTGTTCAAACTCATGCCCGTGGAGTTGGTGATGCTATACAACCATCTCACCCTCTGGTGCCCCCTTCTCCTCTGGCTCTCAGTATTTCCCAGCATCAGGGTCTTTTCCAATGAGTCACCTCTTTGCATCAAGTGGTCAAAGTACTGGAGCTTCAGCATCAGTCCTTCCAGTGAATATTCAGGGTTGATTTCTCTTAGGATCGACTGGTTTGATCTCCCTTCTGTCCAAGGGACTCTCAAGATTTTCTCCAGCACCACAATTGGAAAGCATCAATACTTCAGTGTTCAGACTTCTTTATGGCCCAACTCTCACATCTATACATGACTAGATCATTATCTAATTTAAAAAGAAGGCTTTTCAAATATTTTCTGCCTAACCCAAGGATTTATTGTTGTTATTTAGTTGCTAAGTTGTGTCCAACTCTTTGTGACCCCATGGACTGTTGCCCACCAGGCTCCTCTGTCCACTGGGATTTCCTAGGCAAGAATACTGGACTGGGTTGCCATTTCCTTCTCCAGGGGATCTTCTGGACCCAAAGATCACACCCAGGTCTTCTGCCTGGTAGGAAGATCCTTTTTCACTAAACTATCTTGGAAACATGAAAACATTAATCACAATCCCTTTTTTTTCCCTAAGACATACATTGTATATTGGTTACACCAAAGATGATCTTATCTAATACAGGGGATGAGTGCAAAAGTGGGGTGAACAATGAGGAAGAGAAGAAGTAAAGTGTTAGTAGCTCAGCTGTGTATGGCTCTTTGAGACTCCATGGACTATAGCTTACCAGGCTCCTCTGTCCATGGGGTTCTCCAGGCAAGAATATTGGAGTGGGAAGCCACTCCCTTCTTCAGGGGATCTTCTAGCCCCGGGATCAAACTCATGTCTCCTGCATTGCAGGTGGATTTTTTACCATCTCAGCCACCAGTAAAGTAAGTCAATGTAAGTAAGTAATAAGTAAAGGAAATGCTTAAACTATTCTTCCCAGATGGGGAATTTCTCAGGCTCCCCCTACTAATTTCTGCTTCAGATTCTCTAATAGCCATTCAGTTTCCCTGTGTGTGTGTGTGTGTTATAAGATTTTCATATTTCCATATGTCTGCTTTTTTTATGGGACCTTATAGGCTAGTAATTAGGTACTATGATCTCTCTGGAGTTAATCTGTGATTCTCCCCAGATACTCTGTTTTGGTTGGCTTCTCTTGACCTTACCCACTGCAGCCAGGGCAGTAAAAGATCACTTTCTATACACCTCGGGATTCCCTGGTGGCTCAGACTATTCCTCCTGCAATGCAGGAAACCTGGGTTCGATCCTTGGGTTGGCAAGATCCCCTGGAGGAGGAAATGATTACCCACTCCAGTATTCTTGCCTGGAGAATCCCATGGACAGAGGAGCCTGGTGGGCTACAGTCCATGTGGTTGCAGAGAGTCAGACACGACTGTGGGACTAACACTTTCACTTTCCTACACACCCTAGGGCTGCATCTAGGACAACAGGTCATGTCCATCCGGGTGGGGATGCGCCGGAGGGTAATGACTCAAAACATTCATCTTCAGATACAGTGCAGCCCGTCCACATGTTGACCTTTGAAACTTTAAAGAAAGCACAGAAGACCTTCACAAACACCTACAAGAAACAATACAGGCTCTGATTTCTGGCTGAGGTCTCATGCAGGAAAGATGCATTTCATTGACTTGCATTAACAACTTGGGTAATAGGAATGGAGTTACTGACATTTCCATTTCGTGGTGTGAACACTCCATCATAATGAGGGGGGAGTGTGGTTGTTAACTGCCGTGTTGTTAGCACAGGAAAATCAAAATGATTTTTCATCGTTTGTCCCATGTGAAAAACACCCTCATTTAAATGTTCTGAGATTGCTCCCAATCAACTCCAAGGATCAGGCTGGTCCACAAATTTGCCTTTGGTTAGTATGATAATGAGACTTCAACTGCACACCAAATAATTGTATTTACTTAAATTTATGATTGTGCATTAGAGTGTTCAGTAGTATTCAGGAGGTCTTGAAGCCATAACTTACAGCCTCAACCTCACCTTCTTCTATACATTTTACTTTTAGAAACTGCTATTTAAATGCAGATGGCTGTATAAATTTCCACTCCTGACCTGAAATATACCGAGCAATATACACTATGATTAATTGGTACTTCAGACCTCTGTTTCCCCCCCACTCAGGAATTATCTGTTTTGCAGCCTGTGAGATAAAATGATAGGCTCCTCTCTAGTAATATACATTCTCTCTGCAGCTTTCAAAGACTAGCATCGAGCAGCAATAGTGGACATTTCATCTCTATTCTCTATCACATCTTATTTAAAAATTACATTCAATAGCCAGCCAGTTTGTGAAGGCCACTCTCCCTGAGTTCAGAGCTTCTCAGTCACATTCTTTCTTTTTTATTATTAAAGGCCAAGCTCAGAATCCCTATGTTCATCACCGCTAAGTGTTGATATGAGCCACAAATACTGCCATGGACAGTAGTTCAAAATGCAGCTGCTGCATTTAATGCTGATGTATTGTTATCTTTTGAGGGCCAGTTGATATGTGTTCATTTATAATCTAATTGTATGTCCACTTTTTAAAAAATCAGCTCCCAGTGTGGAATGGATAAAAATACAATTACCAAATGATATGT
Source organism: Bos mutus (assembly GCF_027580195.1). NCBI lineage: Eukaryota > Metazoa > Chordata > Mammalia > Artiodactyla > Bovidae > Bos > Bos mutus. Next base: position 44,595,038 of record NC_091626.1, on the reverse strand, counting down.
GTAATCATTCAGAGCTGTTAGCTCTAAAAGGTGATATTGTAGTGACATTGAGAAAATTAGATCTATTCTTCATACAATTATATGGCTACACTTTCACACTAATGCCATTCTAATTGGAAAGGAGCATTGAAATGTGAAGCTGAGTGTGTTTCACTCTCTAATTATCACTGAACAACTCATTCTTAGGATAGGTTTCTGGAAAAGACAGTTGCCAGAATGCTTTGATAATTCCAAATGCTCATTGCTGCTTTCCTGTCAGGTAAAGCTTGTTTTCATTCAATAAAATTTAGATGGCCACTGATAACTTACTAGAAATAAAGACTTGGGTGAATGCCTATAATTCTTTTAGTCCATTCGTGTCTTTGAAAAGAAAAATTCTATATGGATACACTCCCTCCACTTTTACTTCCAAATGGACCCTCAAAATGTAAATATTTGCCTTCCTATTTTATAGAGTGGTTGGGAGGCTCAAATTTTATAATAAAAGTGCAAGTTATTTTGTAAACTTCTAAGATACATGTAAATATTAGCTATTACTCTTATAATTGCTGTTGTTGTTAATCATCTGTCAGTAGATGTCAAGACTTGATTTAGTGAGTCAGTTGCTTTAGGGTCACTGCCTATAGAAATTATGATGTCAAGTTAATATCTCTGGCCTTAATTAGATCCCTGCTGTACAAGTCAGTGGTATCTGGATATGTGTGTATTTAATAAGGACCCTCTTCTATTTCCCTAGTCCCAGAATCGAAGATTTATAGAGCAAACAGTACAGCTAAAGTACTAGTGTGTGTTAGCTACTCAGTCGTGTCCAACTCTTCGCAACCCCGTGGACTGTAGCCCATCAGGCTCATCTGTCCATGAGATTTCCCAGGCAAGAATACTGGAGTAGGCAGCAATTCACTTTTCCAGAGGATCTTCCTGACACAGGGATTGAACCCAGGTCTCTGGCATTGCAGGCAGATTCTTTACCATCTTAGCCACCAGGGAAGCCCAAAGTGCTATTATACCCCGTCAGTTATTCTATTATTAGACTATAAGCCCTAAGAAGCTGATAACTGTGTCTCTTCATGGAAGGTATTGAATATGTCCATACTGTCTGAACAAAAGGGTGAACACTTCCATTTTGTATTTCTTCATTCTTTATAAGCATATATTCCTTTACATCATTGAGCATTAGAATAACTGTTTTCAAACATGTGTCTTTGAATTCCAACATCTGACTTATTAGTTATCATGGTATACATTTCCACAGCTTGTCTTTTCCCTTGAAAATGGATCAAATTTTCCAGATTTTTGAATTGTATTTTGGATGAGTGCTGTCACAGGGACTCTGGACTATGTTATGTTCTTGCAAAGATTACTGATATTTTATTGCTGTTTTAGTGGGTAATTTGACTTGTCTCAAACTGGAAACTTTCGGAGAGCCACTTGGTTATTTTGGTAGCTAGGCTGCTTTCAGTCTGCCCTGCGCATGTGTGTGGTGAGGGGTCAGTTTGAGATGTACACAGACTAATATATACAGAACATACTGTTTACCTTCTCTGGCGCTTTTCTTTTTGGGATTCCCCTTAACCCATTCTAGTGGCTTTCACTGGTTCTCCATGCCAGAAAGATTGAAGTTTTACATAGGAATTTTAGCTGCTTCAAGTACGCTGACTGCATTCTGACCTTGAGCTAAAAGCAGTAAAAAATGGAAACTCATGCCATGTCGTTTTCTTCATCCAAATGTCAGTGTCTCTTCAGAATCTGCCTAGATTTTGTTCACTCCTCAGGGCCTTGTGTTTTCCATAGTTTATAGTTTTTATCTATTGGAGGATTTCTTTTATATTCTACGATGCATGATGAAAATTAGATTCAGAGAAGTAGTAGTTGTTGTTGTTCAGTCTCCAAGTCCTGTCCAACTATTTGCAACCCATGGCCTGCTGCACGCCAGGCCTCCTTGGCCCTCACCATTTCCTGGAGTTTGCCCAAATTCATGTCCATTGAGTCGGTGATATCATCCAACTATCTCATCCTCTGTTGCCCTCTACTCCTGCTGCCTTCAGTCTTTCCCAGCATCAGGGTCTTTCCCAGTGAGTCAGCTGTGCATATCAGGTGGTCAAATTATTGGATCTTAAGCTTCAGCATGAGTTCTTCCAATGAGTATTCAGGTTTATTTCCTTTAGCATTGACTCTGATTGCCTTGTTGTCCAAGGGACTCTCAAGAGTCTTCTCCAGCACCACAGTTTGAAAGCATCAATTCGTTAGCATTTTGCCTTCTTTATGATTCAACTCTCACATCCATACATGACTATTGGAAAAACCATAGCTTTGACTATATGGACCTTTGTCAGAAAAGTGATGTCTCTGCTTTTCAATATACTGTCTATATTTGACTTCCCTGGTGGCTCAGACAGTAAAGCATCTGCCTACAATGTGGGAGACCTGGGTTCAATCCTTGGGTCAGGAAGATCTCCTGGAGAAGGAAATGGCAACCCACTCCAGTATTCTTGCCTGGAAAATCCCAACCATGGAGGAGCCTGATAAGCTACAGACCATGGGGTCACAAAGAGCTGGACACAACTGAGTGACTTCAGTTCATATTTGTCACAGCTTTCCTGCCAAGAGGCAATTGTCTTCTAATTTCATGGTTACAGTCACCATTAGCAGTGATTTTAGAACCCAAGAAGAGGAAAGTTATCACTGCTTCATCTTTTCCCCTTCAATTTGCCATGAAGTGATGGGGCCAGATACCATGATCTTAGTTTTTTTTAATATTGAGTTTTAAGCTGTTTTTTTTTTTTCCACTCTCCTCTTCCACATTCATCAAGAGGCTATTTAGTTCCTCTTCTCTTAGTGTCATTAAAGTGGTATCATCTTTATATCTGAGGTTGTTTAAATTTATCCCCACAATCTTGATTTCAGTTTGTAACTTACCCAGCCCGGCATTTCGCATGATGTGCTCTGCATATAAGTTAAATAAACAGGGTGACAATAAACAGCCTTGTTGTATCCCTATCTCAATATTGAACCAGTCAGTTGTCCCATAGAGGGTTCTAAATGTTGCTTCTTGACCCGCATACAGGTTTCTCAGGGGACGGGTAAGATGATCTGGTATTCCCATCTCTTTAAGGGTTTTCCACAGTTTGTTATGATCCACATAGTTAAAGGCTTTAGCATAGTCAATGAACAGAGGTAGATGTTTTTTCTGGAATTCCCTTGCCCTTGCTATGATCCAAAGAATGTTGACAATTTGACCTCTGGTTCCTCTGCCTTTTCTAAACTCAACTCGAACATCTGGAAGTTCTTGGTTCACATAGTGCTGAAGCCTAGCTTGAAAGATTTTGAGCATAACCTTACTAGCACAGGAGATGAGTACAATTGTCTAGTACTTTTAACATTCTTTAGTACTGTTCTTTCGGGGAGTTGGGATGAGGACTGACCTTTTCCAGTCCCGTGGCCACTGCTGAGTTTTCCAAATTTGCTGACATATTGCACGCAGTACTGTAATATCATCATATCTTAGGATTTTAAATAGTTCTGCTGGAATTTCATCACCTCCACTAGCTTTGTTGGCAGCAGTGCTTCCTAAGGCCCACTTGACTTTGCACCCCAGAATGTCTGACTCTTGGTGAGTGACCACACCATTGTGGTTCTCCAGGTCATTAAGATATTTTTTGTACAGTTCTTCTTTGTATTCTTGCCATCTCTTCTTGATCACTTCTGCTTCTATTAGGTCTTTACTGTTTGGGTCTTTTACTGTGCCCATCTTTGGAAGAAATTTTCCTTTGATATTTCCAATTTTCTTGAAAAGATCTCTATCCTTTCCCCTTCTATTGTTTTCTTCTCTTTCTTTGCATTGTTCATTGAAAAAGGTCTTGTCTCTCCTTACTATTCTCTGGAACTCTGCATTAAGTGGTGTATATCTTTCCCTTTTTCCCTTGCTTTCTGCTTCTCTTTCCTTAGCTAATTGTAAAGCCTTCTCAGACAATCACTTTGCCATCTTGCATTTCTTCTTTCACTGCCTATTGTACAATATTATGAACCTCTGTCCATAGTTCTTCAGGCACTCTGCTTACTAGATTTAATCCCTTGAATATATTTATCACTTCCACTGTATATTCATAGGGGATTTAGGTCATACCTGAATGACCTAGTTGTTGTCCCTGCTTTCTTTAGTTTAAGCCTGAATTTTGCTGTAAGGAGCTGATGATCTGAGCCACAGTCTGCTCCAAGTCTTATTTTTGCTAACTGTATACAGCTTCTCCATCTTCAGCTACAAAGAATGAAATCAATCTGATTTCGGTATTGACCATTTGGTGATATCCATGTGTAAAGTAAGGTCCATACCATTTCTGTCCTTTATCAAGCCCATCTTTGCATGAAAGGTTCCCTTGGAATCTCTAATTTTCTTGAAGAGATCTCTAGTCTCTCCCATTCCATTGTTTCCCTCTATTTCTTTGCATTGATCACTGAAGAAGGCTTTCTTCTCGTCTCTTCTTGCTATTCTTTGGAACACTGCATTCAGATGCTTATATCTGTCCTTTTCTCCTTTGCTTTTCACCTCTCTTCTTTTCACAGCTATGTGTAATGCCTCCCCAGATAGCCATTTTGCTTTTTTCATTTCTTTTCCATGTGGATGGTCTTGATCCCTGTCTCCTGTAGAATGTCATGAACCTCCGTCCATAGTTCATCAGGCACTCTGTCTACCAGATCTAGGCCCTTAAATCTATTTCTCACTTCCACTGTATAATCATAAGGGATTTGATTTAGGTAATACCTGAATGGTCCAGTGGTTTTCCCTACTTTCTTCAATTTAAGTCTGAATTTGGCAATAAGGGAGTTCATGATCTGAGCCACAGTCAGCTCCCAGTCTTGTTTTTGCTGACTGTATAGAGTTTCTCCATCTTTGGCTGCAAAGAGTATAATCAATCTGATTTCAGTGTTGACCATCTGGTGATGTCCATGTGTAGAGTCTTCTCTTGTGTTGTTGGAAGAGGGTGTTTGCTATGACCAGTGCATTCTCTTGGCAAAATTCTATTAGCCTTTGCCCTGCTTCATTCTGTATTCCAAGACCAAATTTACCTGTTACCCCAGGTGTTTCTTGACTTCCTACTTTTGCATTCCAGTCCCCTATAATGAAAAGGACATCTTTTTTGAGTGTTAGTTGTAAAAGGTCTTGTAGGTCTTCATAGAACCATTCAACTTCAGCTTCTTGAGCATTACTGGTTGGGGCATAGGCTTGGATTACTGTGATATTGAATGGTTTGCCTTGGAAACAAACAGAGATCATTCTGTAATTTTTGAGATTGCATCCAAGTACTGCATTTTGGACTCTTTTGTTGACCATGATGGCTACTCCATTTCTTCTAAGGGATTCCTGTCCACAGTAGTAGATATAATGGTCATCTGAGTTAAATTTACCCACTCCAGTCCTTTTTAGTTCGCTGATTCCTAGAATGTCGATGCTCACTCTTGCCATCTCCTGTTTGACCACTTCCAATTTGCCTTGATTCATGGACCTAACATTCCAGGTTCCTATGCAATATTGCTCTTTACAGCATCGGACCTTGCTTCTATCACCAGTCACATCCACAGCTGGGTATTGTTTTTGCTTTGGCTCCATCCCTTCATTCTTTCTTGAGTTATTTCTCCACTGATCTCCAGTAGCTTATTGGGCACCTACCAAACTGGGGAGTTCCTCTTTCAGTATCCTATCATTTTGCCTTTTCATACTGTTCATGGGGTTCTCAAAGCAAGAATAATGAAGTGGTTTGCCATTCCCTTCTCCAGTGGACCACTTTAAGAGGAACTAAAAAGCCTCTTGATGAAAGTGAAAGAGGAGAGTGAAAAAGTTGGCTTAAAGCTCAACATTCAGAAAACGAAGATCATGGCATCTGGTCCCATCACTTCATGGGAAATAGATGGGGAAACAGTGGAAACAGTGTCAGACTTTATTTTTGGGGGCTCCAAATCACTGCAGATGGTAATTGCAGCCATGAAATTAAAAGACGCTTACTCCTTGGAAGAAAAGTTATGACCAACCTAGATAGAATATTCCAAAGCAGAGACATTACTTTGCCAACAAAGGTCCATCTAGTCAAGGCTATAGTTTTTCCAGTGGTCATGTATGGATGTGAGAGTTGGACTGTGAAGAAAGCTGAGCGCTGAAGAATTGATGCTTTTGAACTGTGGTGTTGGAGAAGACTCTTGAGAGTCCCTTGGACTGCAAGGAGATCCAAGCAGTCCATTCTGAAGGAGCTCAGCCCTGGGATTTCTTTGGAAGGAATGATGCTAAAGCTGAAACTCCAGTACTTTGGCTACCTCATGGGAAGAGTTGACTCATTGGGAAAGATTCTGATGCTGGGAGGGATTGGGGCAGGAGGAGAGGGGGACGACAGAGGATGAGATGGCTGGATGGAATCACCGACTCAATGGACATGAGTTTGAGTGAATCTGGGAGTTGGTGATGGACAGGGAGGCCTGGCGTGCTGCAGTTCATGGGGTCGCAAAGAGTAGGACACAACTGAGCAACTGAACTGAACTGAACTGATGTGTAAAGTTGTCTCTTATGTTTTTTGAGAAAGGGTGTTTGCTATGACCAGTGAATTCTCTTGGAAGAATTCTGTTAGCCTTTCCCGTGCTTCATTTGTACTCCAAGGCCAAAGGAAGTCTTCTAGGTCTTCATAGCACCATTCAACTTCAGCTTCTTTGGCATGGGTGCTTGGACATAGACTTGGATTACTGTGATGTTGAATTGTTTGCCTTGGAGAGAAACTGAGATCATTCTGTCGTTTTTGAGGTTGCACCCAACTATTGCATTTCAGACTCTTTTGTTTATTATGAGGGCTACTCCATTTCTTTTATGGGATTCTTGCCCACAGAAGTAGATATAATGGTCAGCTGAGTTAAATTCACCCCTTCCCTTTCATCTTGGTTCACTAATTCCTATATGTGGATGTTTACTCTTGCCATCTTCTGCTTGACCATGTCCAATTTATCTTGATTCATGGGCCTAACATTTCAGGTTCCTATGCAATACTGTTCTTTATAGCATCAGATTTTACTTTCATCACCAAAAACATCCATAACTGAGCTTTGTTTCTGCTTTGTCCCAGCTGCTTTCTGGAGCTATTAGCAATTGCCCTCCACACTTCTCCAGTAGCATATTGGACAACTTCTCACCTGGGGGAGCTCATCTTTTAGTGTCATATCTTTTTACCTTTTTATATAGTTCATGGGGTTCTCACAGCAAGAATACTGGAGTGGTTTACCATTTCCTCCTCCAGTGGATCACATTTTGACAGAACTCTCCACTATGACTCATCTGTCTCAGCAGCCCTGCACAGCAAGGCTCATAGCTTCATTGAGTTACATAAGCCCCTTCTCCAAGACTAGGCAGTGATCCATGAAAGGGCAGAGGTAGTAAGACTTATCTATAAAACCACAGAGCTTCTTTTAATTCTCCAAGTCATGACCGTAAAAGCAAACAGTCATGCCCATGTTGTCTTTCTTGATTCTAATACAGGATTTATTTTGTCCCAGATTACTGTCCTCTTAGTCAATTTAGCACACTGTAAGTGACCCCTCTCAGTTTAGGCCAGCACTAGAATAAAATTTAAAGATGCACCAAGAGGTGCAATTGTATTAAAGATACTTTTCTTTGTTACTGTAGCTTAATTCAGAGTTTGTTCAGTAAATGCAACAGTAGTTCCCAAACTCTCAACCAACAATTAGTGGCCACCTAGGGATGGTGATATTAGATGATAAATCTAAAGAACAAACAACAACAACAAAACAAGGTTACATTCACCTTCTAATTTTTTTTAATGTACTGGACTATGAAATCAATGCATATTATCATAGTAATTTCCCAGGCTTAAATTTCCTCTTTATAAATGAATGGTGTATTAAACCATTTCTCTGGGCTCTTGTAGCCCAATGATCTTATTCAATTATTTTCACAAAGACACTGATTACCATTTAGATCGTCAATATCCATTCAGATTGTAGGTCTGGAAACTTAAGGGGAAAAGAGACAGCAAAAGTGAAAGTTTGTGAACCCACCGAAAGGTGTACTGAACTATTAGGATGATCAGAAAATAACCTTAATTTTCCTGTTTTCAAAATGCTTTGGAGCTACTGCGCAAATTCAGTCATAATCCCCTTCTTAACCTTTGGTTTTCTAGGATTAACTTTTTCTGAGTTCAGGATTTATTGATTCATTACATGGGGGATTTATGCATCTCCAGTATTTTTTGTAGGGACATTACTCCTTGACTGTTTCTTTTGGCGTATTTCTTACATTCTCTGAGTATATGGTCATAAAGTAAACATCAGTTATTGAACTGAAAGAATTAAGAGCAATGGTGATGAAAAAAAAAAAAAAGCCTAGGATTATGCTGATTACTCAGTAATTTATATCCATGTGCTCAGATGGGAATAGTAAAATGCCCTAAAACTTGTAGACAATGATATCCCTCTGAGTGTCAAATTATAAGGTCAACACTTAGTGGATGAGTTAAGCTATTCTCAGCAAGAGCAAAAGTAGGGTATATTCTCCAAATGATACAGTTTTGTGAAATAAATCTAGCAGTATAGTAAAAATCTATTTGTTAGAGGCCTAGACTGTGCTTAGAATTCTAGTTATATTATTCTCATAACAAACTTAGTAGACAGTACTGTCATCTCCATTTTGCAGATGACAAAACTTAAGCTCGAAGAGGATTTGTAATTTGTCCAACACCATTTGTCTGGTCAGGATTAAAGCCAGGGGGAAAAAATCTTACTTTGTCTATTTCTAAGCCTATACACCATTTTCTGATTACAAGGCCTCTCATAAAGCTACAACCAAAAATGCCCCCAAAAGGAAAGTAACAGCAATAGGGATGCATTTCTATGAATATGGAGAAAAGAAGAGTTAAATGGGCAATGAGTGTTTATCAGGCTTGTTTAATGCCCCAGTACCACTCAACTTTATTCAACCTTTTTTGCACTGATTCTTAGCACTAATTCCAGTGCTGAAACTCCAAACAAGATGCTAGGCCTTCTTCTATATCATAGGCAAAATTCATTAAAAAAAAAAAGTCCTTGCTTTGTAGGTTTTGGTCTTCATCTTATAATGTGGTTGAGCCTTGGAGTCTGTTTTCCAGAATGTTCTAATCTCAGTTATGGTATGTATTTCCATCACTCCTCAGGAACTAATGGCAGACTCTGCCCTTTTCATCTTAACCTGAGCTCCAATTCACAGTTATCCTTCTGATGGCACACACTTCAAACCACTGGAGAAAACTCTCCCAGCCTGACCCAGCCCTTCCCAGATCAGCCCCTAAGACTCTACCTGCAGGGTCATGTCCATGGTGCCAGACTAACCTTCCTAAAACATCAATCTTATCTTGACCTCTAGGCCTGTCTCCTCATTTGTAAAACAAGATGTTTGAACTAGATGATCTCTAAGATTACTTCTTGCTCTAAAACCATATAAATTTTTCTCATGTATAAGTGCACATCTTATTCTAGTATGCTCCAGAGAGTGGAGTGAGACACCAAAACTCTTTTCTCTTAGCATGCTTTCTCTGCAGAAAAGTTTTCCAGATATAAAACACTTTTCATTCAAGGTGTCAGTTATTCAAATCTGTCACAATACAATTTGAATACAGACTATTTAATCACAGAAGTGCTTTTAAGTGACCTTGTCATCCCCACTCCATTTGATTTGTTATAATTTACATCCTTTGTACTAAAAAAGAGAAGTATTTTTTTCTGAAGATGTTTCCTAGCTTAGAGGACCCATGGGAAATGTACAATTCCTTGTGAAATGCAAACACTGTTTCCTTTACCAGTGTTCCACTTTGTTTCAACTTTTAAGGTTACTGAAGTGACAGAATGTCCCCCAAATCTTGTTGTCATTGTGAAAGTGGCACTTTATTTCAAGGAATAATCGCTGCAGGAAAATAATTTCACAAGGAAAATGTGAGACTGAGTTCAAAGTTTTATAAAAGCTAGCCATATTTTCTTGGGAGTCAGGTTATCCCATGTAATCAGCTACCTTCAGCTAAGGATGTTTTCCTGGGAGCAGGCATTGTTGGAGAGGCTTAAACTTCTTCAGCCTGGCACAGAGATCATTTATCATGAGCTGATTCAGACATCTCAAGCAGCTATTATTTTTATAACTTATTTTATAAATAAAATATTAGTATTAATATTTTATTAATATTAATAAAATTAATAGTATTAGACTTCTTTTTGAATTAGGTTATTACATATGATCCAGTGATTCCATGGACCAACCATCAACTAATCAACCTCAATAATAGTTTCGTGTCTACATAGTTGATAAATCCAGCCCTAGTACATACATGGGGCTTCCCTGGTGGCTCAGTGGTAAATAATCTGCCTTCCAATGCAGGAAACACCAGAGACACAGGTTCCATCCCTGGGTTGGGAAGATCCTCTGGAGAAGGTAATGGCAACACACTCCAATATTCTGGCCTGAGAAATCTCATGGATAGAGGACCTGGTGAGCAACAGTCCATGAAATCACAAAGAGTCAGACACGATTTAGCAACTAAACAACCACCACAAGACATACACATAGAGCATCAGTAACATAAAGAATCATTTTCAATCACTTGATATAAGCCATTCTCCAAATAAAATCACTGGAAATCTCATATACAATTCAACTGGACCAAAAATCACAGTCATGCCACACACACACACCCACACACACACACCCACACACACACACAGCATTATGTACATGCTCTCCACCCTGACTCAGGCCAGTCCAGGCGGGGATGAGGATTCCCGGATCCTCCTGTTCCTCCCTGTGCCCTCCTCCCTCAACTTTACTACATAGTGACTTTTACAGAAAGGCAAAAGGAGCCCTCTGAGGCAGAACTGGAAAAGGGAACATAGGCAAATTTAGGGGTAGGGGAGTCCACATCTGGGCCTTGCCACATGGGCCACAAACACCCCCAGGCCCTCACCACCCAACACTGGATGCAGTGAACAGAGGAGAACAGGGAGGCACAGAGGGCTCTGGGCCTCTATGCCTTGCTTCGCCTGTGAGTGAGTGGAGACCATTACAATCTTTATTCAAAAAAAAAAAGCCTATAATTTAGCCACTGAAGAAAGGGACAACTTAAGATGCAAATAATATTCCCACTATTCAGATTAAATCTTCTAGGAATAACCTTACTTTTCTCAACCTCATTCACCTGACTCTCAGTGGTCCATTTTCCTCAAGTTGTGACTCTTGAGAGTCCATTGGACTGCAAGGAGATCCAACCAGTCCATCCTAAAGGAGATCAGTCCTGAATGTTCATTGGAAGGACTGATGTTGAAGGTGAAACTCCAATACTTTGGCCACTCGATGCAAAGAACTGACTCATTTGAAAAGACCCTGATGCTGGGAAAGATTGAGGGTACGAGGAGAAGGGGATGACAGAGGATGAGATGGTTGGATGGCATCACTGACTCAATGGAGATGAGTTTGAGCAAACTCCGGGAATTGGTGATAGACAGGGAGGCCTGGTGTGCTGCAGACCATGGGGTTGTGAAGAGTCAGACATGACTGAGTGACTGAACTGAACTGTGACATCAGAAGTGGAGTCTTACTTCACATTGGTTTATTGAATACAAGATGTGTACATATCAGGCAGGGGTCAATTGTGCTGACAAACAATTAAGCTTATATTAGAAATTAAAATATTGCTGTGATCACGTCTTACAGATTAGTGCATGGTTAGTTTTGCTTATTTTACTCTGGTGCACATTTCTAACTTTATAAACTAATCTAGATTTTTTTTCATATTTCAAAAAACGTGATAATCTCAAATAAGGCTTGAAAAATTTTCCCAAAGACTCTAAGAATGTCTTCAGTAGTGTGCTCATTGATTTATACTATTTTGCATATTATTTTGGAGAAGGCAATGACACCCCACTCCAGTACTCTTGCCTGGAAAATCCCATGGACAGAGGAGCCTGGTAGGCTGCAGTCCATGGGGTTGCTAAGAGTCTGACACGACTGAACGACTTCACTTTCACTTTTTGTTTTCATGCATTGGAGAAGGAAATGGCAACCCATTCCAGTGTTCTTGCCTTGAGAATCCCAGGGATGGGGGAGCCTGGTAGGCTGCTGTCTCTGGGGTCGCACAGAGTCGGATACGACTGAAGCGACTTAGCAGCAGTAGCAGCAGCAGCATATTATTTGTTATATGTTTGCTTTCAGTAACCTTAGTATCAGACACTTTAACAAAAATAGAGTTCCTGACTTCAAGGATCTTTAGTCTACAAAAGAGAAATAGGAGCAAATGAGTAATAGCAGTTCAAATTGGTGAAGTCTATAAAAAGACAAAACAAGAGACAACTATTTTTTTTTTCCTGAAAGGTTTGTCAAGGAATCAGTTCCGTTCAGTGGCTCAGTCTTGCCCGACTCTTTGTGACCCCATGAACTGCAGCATGCCAGGTCTCCCTGTCCATCACCAACTCCCGAGGTCCCCCCAAACCCATGTCCATTGAGTCAGTGATGCCATCCAACCATCTCATCCTCTATCGTCCCCTTCTCCTCCTGCCCTCAATTTTTCCCAGCATCAGGGTCTTTTCAAGTGAGTCAGCTCTTTGCATCAGGTAGCCAAATACTGGAGTTTCAGCTTCAACATCAGTCCTTCCAATGAACACCCAGGACTGATCTCCTTTAGGATGGACTGGTTGGATCTCCTTGCAGTCCAAGGGACTCTCAATAGTCTTCTCCAACACCACAGTTCAAAAGCATCAATTCTTCTGCACTCAGCTTTCTTTATAGTCCAACTCTCATATCCATACATGACTACTGGAAAAACCATAGCCTTGACTAGACAGACCTTTGTTGGCAAAGTAATGTCTCTGCTTTGGAATATGCTATCTAGGTTGGTCATAACTTTACTTCCAAGGAGTAAGCATCTTTTAATTTCATGGCTGCAATCACCATCTGCAATGATCTTGGAGCCCCCAAAAAATAAAGTCAGCCACTGTTTCCACTGTTTCCCCATCCATTTGCCATGAAGTGATGGGACCGGATGCTGTGATCTTTGTTTTCTGAATGTTGAGCTTTAAGCCAACTTTTTCACTCTCCTCTTTCACTTTCATCAAGAGGCTTTTTAGTTCCTCTTCACTTTCTGCCATAAGAGTGGTGTCATCTGCATGTCTGAGGTTATTGATATTTCTCCCGGCAATCTTGATTCCAGCCTGTGCTTCCTCCAACCCAGCGTTTCTTATGATGTACTCTGCATATAAGTTTAATAAGCAGGGTGACAATATACAGCCTTGACGTACTCCTTTTCCTGTTTGGAACCAGCCTGTTGTTCTATGTCCAGTTCTAACTGTTGCTTCTTGACCTGCATACAGGTTTCTCAAGAGGCAGGTCAGGTGGTCTGGTATCCCCATCTCTTTCAGAATTTTCCACAGTTTATTGTGATCCACACAGTCAAAGGCTTTGGCATAGTCAATAAAGCAAATCCCCTATGACTATAGAGTGGAAGTGAGAAATAGATTTAAGGGCCTAGATCTGATGGACAGAGTGCCTGATGAACAATGGACGGAGGTTCGTGACATTGTACAGGAGACAGGAATCAAGACCATCCCCAAGAAAAAGAAATGCAAAAAAGCAAAATGGCTGTCTGAGGAGGCCTTACAAATAGCTGTGAAAAGAAGAGAAGTGAAAAGCAAAAGAGAAAAGGAATTCCGGTCCATCTTATTACGCTGATTCCTAGAATGTCAATGTTCACTCTTGACATCTCCTGTTTGACCACTTCCAATTTGCCTTGATTCATGGACCTAACATTCCAGGTTCCTATGCAATATTGCTCTTTACAGCATCGGACCTTGCTTTATCACCAGTCACATCCACAGCTGGGTATTGTTTTTGCTTTGGCTCCATCCCTTCATTCCTTCTGGAGTGATTTCTCCACTGATCTCCAGTAGCATACTGGGCACCACCTACTGACCTGGGGATTTCATCTTTCAGTGTCCTATCTTTTTGCCTTTTCATGCTGTTCATGGGGTTCTCAAGGCAAGAATAATGACGTGGTTTGCCATTCCCTTCTCCAGTGGACCACATTCTGTCAGACCTCTCCACTATGACCCACCTGTCTTGGGTGGCCCCATATGGCATGACTTAGTTTCATTGAGTTAGACAAGGCTGTGGTCCATGTGATCAGATTGGCCTGTTGTCTGTGATTGTGGTTTCGGTCTGTCTGCCCTCTGATGCCCTTTCTCAGTGCCTACCGTCTTACTTGGGTTTCTCTTACCTTGGACACGGGGTATCTCTTCAGGGCTGCTCCAGCAAAGGGCAGCTGCTGCTCCTGACCTTGGAGATGGGGTAGCTCCTCTCGGCCGTTCCTGTGGCTGTCGCAGCTGCCACTCCTGTGGCCATCGCAGCCAAGTAATAATTGAATAAAATTTGAGAATATTAAAGTATATCATTTTAGAAGTTTTGACAAATATATATCCCCTTGAAACTATCAGTACAATCAAGATGGCTCATTCATATGCCCCAAAGTTTTCTCCTGCCCAAAAGTTTTCTCCTTCCTCCCACCCATACAAATCCCACCCTACCCTGACAAATGATCTGATTTCTACCACTATCGATTATTTTCCATTTTCTAAAATTGTATATAATATAGTTATGCAGTGTGTATACATGGTCACATATTCTACTCAGAATAATTATTTTAGAATTCATCCATGTTGTAGCATATGTTCATTTTTTTCTTTAATATTTCATTGTATGGCTATATCTCAATTTTATTATCTACTTGTTGTACATTTAGGTTATTTCTAATTTGGGGCTATTATAAATAAAGGTATGAACATTTATGAACAAGTTTGTGTATGAGAATATCCTTTCATTTCTCTAAGGTAAATACTTAGAAATATAATGGCCAGGTCATATGGGTCACTTCTCAATAAACTGCCAAACTCTTCTCCAAAATGTTTGAAACCATTTTACAATCCCAATATATGAGATTTCTAATTGCTCTAGTTGGTCAGCATTCTATTAACAGTTTTATCCATTCTAGTAGCACTATACTGGTATCTCTTTTTAGTTTTAATTTGCATTTCCCTAGTGATAATAATGCTGACAACAACTTTCCGTGTGCTTACTAGCCATCTGTGTATCATCTTTGGTGAAGTGTCTGAGCAAATGTCTTGCCTATTTTTAAATTTTCTTGATTGTCATTTTATTAAGTTGTTAGAGTTCTTCATATATTCTACATACAGATCTTTGGTTGGGTACAAAGTGAAAGTGTTAGTAACTCTGTCGTGTCTGACTCTTTGTGACCGCATGGACTGCAGCTCACCAGGCTCTTCTGTTCATGGAATTCTCCAGGCAAGAATACTGCAGTGGGTTGCCATTTCCTTCTCCAGGGGATCCTCCCCACGCAGGGATCAAACCTGGGTCTCCCACATTGCAGGCAGACTCTTTACCAACTGAGCCATCAGGGAAGCTTGGTTCGGTACATGTTTTACAAAAATTAACTTTCCCAGTCTGTGACCTGCTTTTCATTTTCTTCTCTTGCTATTTGAAGATCAAAAGTTTTTTAATTTTTATGAAGTCTATTTATTGACTTTTTCCATTTATAGTTAGTGAATATTGTGTAATACTTAAGAAACTGTAGCTGGGAATATGGATGATTAGGATGTTTTCTGAATGTTTAAAGTTTTAATTCTTAAATATTTAGTTCTACGATCAATTTCAAGTTACTTTTTGTGTATAGTATTTGATTAAGAACCTTTTTGTTTTTCAAGCACAATTTAATATAAAGATCATCCTGTTTTCATTGAATTGCCTTGGTAAACTAGTAAAATATTAATTGAACATATACATTTATCTTTATCTGAACATCATTCCAAGGAACCATCTTCTG
Organism: Bos mutus; assembly: GCF_027580195.1. NCBI lineage: Eukaryota > Metazoa > Chordata > Mammalia > Artiodactyla > Bovidae > Bos > Bos mutus. Next base: position 44,579,148 of record NC_091626.1, on the reverse strand, counting down.
TCTTCACAGTAATATCATTTTGTCCTTATCACTATAGTTTTAAAATGTCTTGATAATAATATCACTGTCACTGTATAAAGGAGGTTTGAGATATTAATAAAGGTGTATTTCTAAATTGGAATAACTAAATGCCCTTTGCTCAAAAAAATTAATTAAAATGAAAAAACCAGCACCCCGGAAGAAAATACACCTTATAATCCGGTTGTATAAGACCCCAAATTTGGTCTTCTGTTTCAGTTATTTTGGCAATTATAAGCCCATTTCATTTTGATATAAAGTTTAGAAAATTGCTTGTCAATTTCTGCAAAAAAATCTCTGAGTGGATTTTATTTGGAATTATACTGAATAGGTAGATCAACTTAGAAAATATTGTTGTCTCGACAATACTGAGGATTCCTATCCATTAATATAGCATTTCTCTGCATTTCTTTAGTTTTTTAACTTTTTCCTAACAGTGTTTGCCAGTTTGCAGTGTATAGGTTTTGTGCATGATTTGACGTATTTATCACTAAATATTTCATATTCTAGATAATATTGTAAACAGTATAACATTTTTAATTTCAATTTCCAATTTCTCATTACCAGTATATAGAAATGCATTAATTTCTCTATATTAATCTTATATGTTGCAAACAGGCTAAAATCATTTATTCATTTTAGTAACATTTATAGATTCCCTAGGATTTTCTACAGTGTATAAATTTACAGTTTTTGTTCCAGTCTAGATGTCTTTCATTTATTTTCTCATCTCATTGAACTATTTAGAACCTTGAGAACAGAACTGAACAGAAATGGTGAGAGCAGACATCGTTGCCTTATTTCTAATCTTATGAAAATATTTGTCTTTCATCATGAAGTATGATTTTATAAGTAGGATTTTCTTTAATACTTTTTATCAGGCTGAGAAAATTCATTTCTTTTCTAATTTCCTGGAGCTGTTACAAGGGAGGATATTGGAGTTTTGTCAAAGTGTTTTTCTACATCTTATTTAGATAATGCTGTGTTTTCCCTTTCCATCTGTTAATATGATAAATTACATTGATGTTACTAGTCTTTAATTTTAGAATAGTTTTAGAATTATAGAAAACCTGAAAAGATAGTACAGAGTTCTCAATATGCCCTATATCCATAGTTTCTGCTATTCATAATATAGTATTAGTATGATACATTTGTTACCATTAATAAACTAACACAGTTAACACTGTTATAAAGTTCATAGTTTATTTGTACATGTGTGCTAAGTCTGGGAAGCCCTTGTAGTTTATTTAGATTTGCTTAATTTTACCTAGAGTCCTTTTTCTGTTCCAGGATTCCATCCAGCATATCACATTACAAGCAACTGTCAGGTCTCTTTAGACTTTTGATTGGGTGGTTTCTCAGACTTTGTGTTGATGATCTTGAGAGTTTTGAGGAGTATTAGCCAGATGTTTTGTAAGATTCCCTTTACTGGAATAAAATCATGTTTTCTCTTGTGATAAGACTAAATTTGGGCTTCCCAGGTGGCACTGGTGGTAAAGAACCTGCCTGCCAAGGCAAGAGCTGGAGTCATGGGCTTGATTCCCTGGGTCAGGAAGATCCCTTGGAGGAGGGCATGGCAACCCACTCTACTATTCTTGTCTGGAGACATTCATGGACAGAGGAGCCTGGCAGGTTATGGTCCATAGGGTCACCAAGAGTCAGACACAGTGGAAGTGACTTAGCATGCACACACACACAAGACTGAATTTATGGGTTATAGAGAAGAAGAACAGAGTGGTAAAGTGCCATTTTTATCACATTTTTAAAAATCATTTTAAATAAAATCTACTATTTGTAACATCAACATAATTGGTGTTAACTTTGTTCATCTAGATCAGAAAATATTTGCTAGGTTTCTCCACTGTAAATTTCTCCTTTTCCTCCTTTTTCTCATTGTATTCCTCAGAAAAGAAGTCACTATGCATAGCCCACACTTAAGGAGTAGGGAGTTATATCACACCTTCTTGAGGGAAAAAAATATTTATACAAATTATTTGGCATGTTTCTGCACATGTCTCTTCTCCATTTAGTTATTTACTCAGTCGTTACTTTTATCAATATTGACTTGGATATTTATGTTATACTTTGGATTATATTATATTATATATATATATATATATATATATAATTTATATATTTATTTTATTTTCTTGCTCAAATTGTCAAGCTTTGCCACTGAGGACATGTTCAGTTGGCTCTTGTGTCCCTGACATTTTCTCATCATTGTATTTTTGTTTTTGTTTTCTATGTTGGTTTATTTCTTTAGTTTCTGGCACTACAAGATTCTCCAGGCTCATCTTGCATGAAAGCTAAAGTCTCTCAGTCATGTCTGACTCTTTGTGCCCCCGTGGACTATACAGTCCATGAAATTCTCCAGGCCAGTATACTGGAATGGGTAGCCTTTCCCTTCTCCAGGGGATCTTCCCAACCCAGGGATTGAACTCAGGTCTCCCACATGGCAGGCGGATTCTTTACCAGCTGAGCCACCAGGGAAGCCCAAGAATACTGGAGTGGGTAGCCTATCCCTTCTCCAGAGGATCTTCCCAATCCAGGAATTGAACCGGGGTCTCCTGCATTGCAGGCAGATTCTTTACCAGCTGAACTACAAGAGTCTTGCATATTTTTTGCCCAAGTCCTAGAATACGTAATTTCTCCAAGAATCCCTGGTTCTTTTCATAGGAAACTGGTATTAGAAATCAAGTTTCCAGTGTTAGGTGCACATGTTGCTTCTGCTGTTAATAAAAGCATAGAATCATTGCTTCTATTCTATCTCCATTGACAGAGCAAGTATACACTAGTGTGTATATTAAAATCTGTTATACATATGTCTGTATAATACAAAAATGTATACAACTATGTTTAACTACCTGTATCTGTAATAAGCTAAACATTAGTTTATACTGATGTTCCCAGCTCTAATTCATTATTGTCACATGGATAATTCTAGCTTCCCCCTCTTTCTTACATTTAAACTCTCACTCTAACAATAAGAACCCCAATTCCCACCATGAACTATTCATTTACTTAATTGCCAGTTCCAGCATACATGTATTGCAGTATCAGAATTATTAAACTGTACTTCATGGGAGACAACTTTACAAACCTCACTAAATTTGCTTATAAACAGTTCTTTTTGCTTTTACTACTACATGCTCCACTCCTTTCCAAAGATAATAGGTCAGCACCTTTCCCTGAAACTTCTTCAGTTGTTTCATACATTTGTAACACAGTTAGACTGTCTTCTCACAGTTCACAGGCCTTCCAAGGATTCCTCAAAGCCCTAAATATTTTCCTTATAACAGCACACATTAATATTCAGTCTTTGTGCTGTAAAGTTTTATGGTTTTTGAAAATGGTATACTGTCTTGTAACCACCATTACAGTGTCATACAAAATAATTTTACTGCCCTAAAAATTTCCTATGCCTCACCGTCTCCTGTCACCACAACCTCTACTACTAGCCACTGATCATTCTACTGTCTAAATAGTTTTGGCTTTTCTAGAATGCAGTATAATGGAGATCATACAATGTTTAGCCATTCAGAATGGTTTCTTTCACAATATATGCTTAAGATTCTCCCATGTATTCATGGCTTATATCTCATTTTAAAAGATTAAATAATATTCCATTATATAGATATACCTGTTTGTTTATTCATTGACCCATTCAAGGAAATCTTGTCACTTCTAGTTTTTGCAGATATGAATAAAGCTACTATAGATATTTGTGTGTGGATTTTTGCGTAAACATAAGTATTCAAATAGATACATACCTAGCAGTGTTATTGCTGGGCTGCATAGAAAGAATGTGTTTAGTTTTGCAAGGAGCTGTCAAACTATCAAAATGGCTCTATCATTTTTCAGTCATACCATCAGGGAACAGAATTCTGTTGTTCCACGTCCTCACCAACACTGGTATTGTCTTTTTTGTTTTAATTTTCTTTTAGGACTGTAGCCATCCTAACAGATGTATACTGACAACTATTTTTGTTTGAATTTGCAATTCCCTGAAAGACTATGATGCTGGGAGGGATTGGGGGCAGGAGGAAAAGGGGACGACAGAGGGTGAGATGGCTGGATGGCATCATGGACTCGATGGACGTGAGTTTGAGTGAACTCCAGGAGTTGGTGATGGACAGGGAGGCCTGGCGTGCTGCAATTCATGGGGTTGCAAAGAGTCGGACACGACTGAGCAAGTGAACTGAACTAATGACAAGTGATGTTGAACATTTTTTCATCTGCTTATTTGCCACTTGTATATTTTTTCGTAGAGTGTCCAGATCTTTTGCCCGTTTTTAAGCTTTTTGTTTTCTTACTGCTGAATTTTAGTAGTTTTTAATATAATTTGGATATAAGTCCTTTATTATATGTGTGTGCTCAGTCGCTTCAGTCATATCTTTTGTGACCCTAAGGACTGTAGCCTGCCAGGCCCCTCTGTTCAAGGGATTTTCCAGGTAGGAATACTGGCTGGAGTGGGTTGCCATTCCCTACTCCAGGGGAATCTTGCCAAACCAGGATGTCTCCTCTAGAGCAACCTTGGAAGCCCTTATCTTATGTATGGGTTTACAAATAATTTCTTCAGGTCTGTGTCTTTTGATAGCAGTGACTTTTAAGAAGCAAAAGTTTTAAATTTCAATAATGTCCAGTTCATTATTTTTTCCTTTTATTGGCTGTGCTTTCAGTGTTGTATCTAATTTATGATAAAAACTCTCCAGAAAGCAGGAATAGAAGGAACATACCTCAACATAATAAAAGCTATATATGACAAAACCACAGCAAACATTATCTTCAATGGTGAAAAATTGAAAGCATTTCCTCTAAAGTCAGGAACAAGACAAGGGTGCCCACTTTCACCATTACTATTCAACATAGTTTTGGAAGTTTTGGCCACAGCAGTCAGAGCAGAAAAAGAAATAAAAGGAATCCAAATTGGAAAAGAAGAAGTAAAACTCTCACTATTTGCAGATGACATGATCCTCTATATAGAAAACCCTAAAGACTCCACCAGAAAATTACTAGAACTAATCAATGATTATAGTAAAGTTGCAGGATATAAAATCAACACACAGAAATCCCTTGCATTCCTATACACTAATAATGAGAAAACAGAAAGAGAAATTAAGGAAACAATTCCATTCACCATTGCAACGGAAAGAATAAAATACTTAGGAATATATCTACCTAAAGAAACTAAAGACCTATATATAGAAAACTATAAAACACTGGTGAAAGAAATCAAAGAGGACACTAATAGATGGAGAAATATACCATGTTCATGGATTGGAAGAATCAATATAGTGAAAATGAGTATACTACCCAAAGCAATTTATAGATTCAATGCAATCCCTCTCAAGCTACCAACAGTATTCTTCACAGAGCTAGAACAAATAATTTCACAATTTGTATGGAAATACAAAAAACCTCGATTAGCCAAAGCTATCTTGAGAAAGAAGAATGGAACTGGAGGAATCAACCTACCTGACTTCAGGCTCTACTACAAAGCCACAGTCATCAAGACAGTATGGTACTGTCACAAAGACAGAAATATAGATCAATGGAACAAAATAGAAAGCCCAGAGATTAATCCACACACATATGGACACCTTTGACAAAGGAGGCAAGAATATACAATGAATTAAAGACAATCTCTTTAACAAGTGATGCTGGGAAAACTGGTCAACCACTTGTAAAAGAATGAAACTAGAACACTTTCTAACACCATACACAAAAATAAACTCAAAATGGATTAAAGATCTAAAAGTAAGACCAGAAACTATAAAACTCCTAGAGGAGAACATAGGCAAAACACTCTCTGACATACATCACAGCAGGATCCTCTATGACCCACCTCCCAGAATATTGGAAATAAAAGCAAAAATAAACAAATGGGACCTAATTAAACTTAAAAGCTTCTGCACAACAAAGGAAACTATTAGCAAAGCGAAAAGACAGCCTTCAGAATGGGAGAAAATAATAGCAAATGAAGCAACGGACAAACAACTAATCTCAAAAATATACAAGCAACTCCTACACCTCAATTCCAGAAAAATAAATGACCCAATCAAAAAATGGGCCAAAGAACTAAATAGACATTTCTCTAAAGAAGACATACAGATGGCTAACAAACACATGAAAAGATGCTCAACATCATTCATTATCAGAGAAATGCAAATCAAAACGACTGTGAGGTACCTTTTCACGCCAGTCAGAATGGCTGCGATCCAAAAGTCTACAAATAATAAATGCTGGACAGGGTGTGGAGAAAAGGGAACCCTCTTACACTGTTGGTGGGAATGCAAACTAGTACAGCCACTATGGAGAACAGTGTGGAGATTCCTCAAAAAACTGGAAATAGAACTGCCTTATGATCCAGCAATCCCACTGCTGGGCATACACACTGAGGAAACCAGAAGGGAAAGAGACACGTGTACCCCAGTGTTCATCACAGCACTGTTTATAATAGCCAGGACATGGAAGCAACCTAGATGTCCATCAGCAGATGAATGGATAAGCAAGCTGTGGTACACATACACAATGGAGTATTACTCAGCCATTAAGAATTCATTTGAATCAGTTCTAATGAGATGGATGAAACTGGAGCCTATTATACAGAATGAAGTAAGCCAGAAAGAAAAACACCAATACAGTATACTAACACATATATATGGAATTTAGAAAGATGGTAACAATAACCCTGTATACGAGACAGCAAAAGAGACACTGATGTATAGAACAGTCTTATGGACTCTGTGGGAGAGGGAGAGGGTGGGAAGATTTGGGAGAATGGCATTGAAACATGTATACTATCATGTATGAAACGAGTCGCCAGTCCAGGTTCTATGCACGATACTGGATGCTTGGGGCTGGTGCACTGGGATGACCCAGAGGGATGGTATGGGGAGGGAGGAGGGATGAGGGTTCAGGATGGGGAACACATGTATACCTGTGGCAGATTCATTTCAATATTTGGCAAAACCAATACAATATTGTAAAGTTTAAAAATAAAATAAAATTAAAAACTCATTGCCAAACTCAAAATTATGTAGGTTGTCTCCTATTATTTCTGCTAGACGTTTCATGATATTACATGTTATATTTATATGTATGATTATTTTGAGTTATTTTGTCAAAGATATAAGTTTCTGGTTAGTTTCTGCTGTTGCTTCTCCTTCTTATCCATCCTTCCTTCTATGCATATAGATGTCTAATTTTTCAGCAGCATTTTTCATCTCCAGAAATTGTTTATTTTACAACTAGAAGTTTAGCATTTGTTGAAGAGACTGTTCTTTCCCCAATAAACTGCCTTTGCTCCTTTGTCAAATGTCACTTACCTATTTTTGTGTGGGTCTGATTCAGGGCTATCTAGCTTATTCCACTGATTTATAGGGTGGGGGTTTTTTCCTTTTTTTTTTTAAAGCAATTCAACACTAGCTCCATAACTGTGGCTTTATGGTAAGACTTGAACTGTCAGTTCTCCAACTTTGTTCTTCTTTAGTATTTTGGCCTTTTCTATTTTATGGAAGGTCTTTTGCCTTCCCTAAAACTTTAGAATCAGTTTTTCAGTATTCTGTCAAGATTAATCCCTGTTGATGTGAAGGATTACATTAATTGATGTTCAAGTGTTGAACCAGCTTTGCATACCTGGAATAAAACCCACTTGGTACTGGTACATAAATTCTTTATACATTGTTAGATTTGGTTTGATAATGTTCTCTTAAGGATTATACCACATATGATCATGAGAGAAGTTTCCTGGTAGCTTTCCTGTCTCATAATGCCTTTAATTGAATTTTTTTTAGGGCAATGTTGGCCTTATAAAATGAGTTAGGAAGTGTTCTGTTGCTTCTGTTCCCTTGATATTGAGAGAATTGGTATTAATTTCTTAAATCTTTGGTAGGATTTAACCTGGTATTTTTTTTGATATTAATTATTAAGTTTCTTTAATGGATACAGACTTATTGGATGATCTATTTTCCTCATGTGACTTTTGGTCGTCTCTGTCTTTTAAGGAATTGATACATTTTCATTCATTATTAAATCTGTAGGCATAAAGTTTTTCACTATGCTCATATATTGTCCTTTTTATATCTAAGGAATCAGTAATAAGGGTACACCATTTTTTTCTAACATAGGTAATTTGTGTTCTTTCTTTTGTTCTTGGTTAATCTGGCTAGAAATTGATAAATTTTATTTATCACACTGAGTAGCTGATATTTGGAGAAGGCAACGGCATCCCACTCCAGTACTCTTGCCTGGAAAGTCCCATGGATAGAGGAGCCTGGTAGGCTGAAGTCCACGGGGCCGCTAAGAGTCGGACACAACTGAGCGACTTCACTTTCACTTTTCACTTTCATACCTTGGAGAAGGAAATGGCAACCCACTCCAGTGGTCTTGTCTGTCGAATCCCAGGGACAGGGGAGCCTGGTGGGCTGCCGTCTATGGGGTCGCACAGAGTCGGACACGACTGAAGTGATTTAGCAGCAGCAGCTGATATTTGGTTTTGTTGGTTCACTCTAATATTTTCTGTTTTCAACTTCAATAATTTCTCCTCTAATTTCTATTAGCTCTTTTCTGCTTGCCTTAGGCTTATATTTCTATTCTTTCTCTAGTTTTCTAAAGTGGAAGTTAGATGTGAGCCATGATGAAAGATTTTACCAAAGTCTCTAAGTATAATAGTGGATTTGTCTATTTTTCATTGCAGATCTATCAGTTTTTGCTTCCCATATTATGACACATTATTGTTTGTTGCCAAAATATTAAGGATTGTTATATCTCCTAAGAGAATTGACTCCTTTATAATTAAGTGGTGGTGTTCTTTATCTTTGATAATTTTTTGTTGGTGGTGTTCTGAAGTCTGCTTTGTCTGAGGTTAATGCAGCTACTCCAGCTGTCTTGGGTTAGTATTAGCATATGATTCTCAATCATTTTACTTTTAACTATTCTGCAATTTTAGATTGAAAATAGGTTTCTTATAAAAACAATATATAACTGGATCTTGCTTTGTCTATAATCCACTCTCAGTTCAGCTGCTCAGTTGTGTCCGACTCTTTGCAACCCCACGACTTCCCTGTCGAACACCAGCTCCCAGAGCTTACTCAAACTCATGTCCATCAAGTCAGTGATGCCATCTGGCCATCTCATCCTCTGTTGTCCCCTTCTCCTCCTGCCTTCGATCCTTCCCAGCATCAGGGTCTTTTCCAATGAGTCACTTCTTCGCATCACATGATCAAAGTATTGGAGTTTCGGCTTCAGCATCAGTCCTTCCAATAAATACCCAGGACTGATTTCCTTTAGGATTGATTTGTTAGATATCCTTGCAGTCCAAGGGACTCTCAAGAGTCTTCTCCAACACCACAGTTCAAAAGCATCAATTCCTTGGTGCTCAGTTTTCTTTATAGTGGAACTTTCACATCCATATATGACTACTGGAAAAAACATAGCTTTGACTAGATGGACCTTTGCTAGCAAAGTAATGTCTCTGCTTTTTAATATGCTGTCTAGGTTGGTTATAACTTTTCTTCCAAGGAACAAGCATCTTTTAATTTCATGGCTGCAGTCACCATCTGCAGTGATTTTGGAGCCCCCCAAAATAAAGTCTGTCAATGTTTCCATTCTTTCCCCATCTATTTGATGTGAAGTGATGGGACTGGATGCCATGATCTTAGTTTTCTGAATATTGATTTTTAAGCCAACTTTTTCACTCTCCTCTTTCACTTTGATCAAGAGGCTCCTTAGTTCTTTGCTTTTGGCCATAAGGGTGGAGTCCCTGTGTATTTGAGGTTATTGATATTTCTCCAAGCAATCTTGATTCCAGCTTGTACATTATCCAGCCTGACATTTTGCATGATGTACTCTGTGTATAAGGTAAATAAGCAGGGTGACAATATACAGCATTGACATATCCCTTTCCCAATTTGGAACCAGTCTGTTGTTCTATGTCCAAGATTTCTCAAGAGGCAGGTCAGGTGGTCTGGTATTCCCATCTCTTTCAGAATTTTCCAGTTTGTTTTGATCTACACAGTCAAAGGCTTTGGCATAGTCAATAAAGCAGAAATAGATGTTTTTCTGGAACTCTCTTGCTTTTTTGATGATCCCACAGATGTTGCAATTTGATCTCTGGTTCCTCTGTCTTTTCTAAAACCAGCTTGAACACCTGGATGCTCACGGTTCACATACTGTTGAAACCTGGCTTGGAGGATTTTGAGCATTATTTTGCTACTGTGTGAGATGAGTACAACTGTGTGGTAGTTTGCACATTTTTTGGCATTACCTTTCTTTGGGACTGGAATGAAAACTGACCTTTTCCAGTCCTATGGCCACTGCTGAGTTTTCAGAATTTGCTGGTGTATTGAGTGCAGCACTTTCACAGCATCATCTTTTAGGATTTGAAATAGCTCAACTGGAATTCCATCACCTACACTAGCTTTATCAGCAGTGATGCTTCCTAAGGCCTACTTGACTTCATATTCCAGGATGTCTGGCTCTAGGTGAGTGGTCACACTATTGTGGTTTTCTGGGCCATGAAACTCTTTTTTTGTATAGTTCTTCAGTGTATTCTTGCCACCTCTCCTTAATATCTTCTGCTTCTGTTAGGTCCATGCAATTTCTGTCCTTATTGTGCCCATCTTTGCATGAATGTTCCAGTGGTATCTCTACTTTTCTTGACAAGCTCTCTAGTCTTTCCCATTCTGTTGTTTTCCTCTATTTCTTTGCATTGATCACGAGGAAGGCTTTCTTATCTCTCCTTGCTATTCTTTGGAACTCTGCATTCAAATGGGTGTATCTTTCCTTTTCTCCTTTGCCTTTCGCTTCTCTTCTTTTCTCAGCTATTTGTATGGCCACTTCAGACAACCATTTTGTCTTTTTGCATTTCTTTTTCTTGGGGATGGTCTTGATCACTGCCTCTTGTACAGTGTCTCAAACCTCTGTCCATAGTTCTTCAGGCACTCTGTCTTTCAGATATAATCCCTTGAATCTATTTGTCACTTCCACTGTATAATTGTAAGGGATCTGATTTAGGTCATACCTGAATGGTCTAGTGGTTTTCCCTACTTTCTTCAATTTAACTCTGAATTTCGCAAGAAGGAGTTCATAATCTGAGCCACAGTTTAGCTCCAGGTCTTGTTTTTGCTGATGGTATAAAGTTTCTCCATCTTTGGCTGCAAAGAATATAATCAATCTGATTTCAGTGTTGACCATCTGGTGATGTCCATGTGCAGAGTCTTCTCTTGTATTGCTGAAAGAGGGTGTTTGCTATAATCAGTGTGTTCTCTAGGCAAAACTCTGTTAGCCTTTGTCCTTCATTTTGTACTCCAAGGCCAAATTTTCTTATTATCCAGGTATCTCTTGACTTCCTATTTTTGCATTCCTGTTCCCTGTAATGAATAGGACATCTTTTTTGGGTGTTAGTTCTAGACAGTCTTGTAGGTCTTCATAGAACCATTCAACTTCAGCTTCTTCAGCATTACTGGTTGGGACATAGACTTGGATTACTGTGATATTGAATGGTTTGCCTTGGAAACTAACAGAAATCATTCTGTCATTTTTGAGACTGCACCCAAGAACTGCATTTCGGACTCTTGTTCACTGTAAGGGTTACTGCATTTGTGCTAAGGTATTCTTGCCCATGGTAGTAGATATAATGGTCATCTGAGTTAAATTCATCCATTCTAGTCCATTTTGGTTTGCTGATTCCTAAAATGTCGATGTTCACTCTTGCCATCTCCTGTTTGACCACTTCCAATTTGCCTTGATTCATGGATCCAGGTTCCTATGCAATATTGCTCTTAACAGCATCAGACTTTACTTCCATCACCAGTCACAGCCACAACTGGGTAATCCACTCTAATCTCTGCCATTTAATGCATGTATCTACCATTCATATTTAGTGATTATTGATATCACTGGTTCAGCATTTACCACATTTATAACTGTTTTCTATTTGCTGTACTTGCTCTTTCTTCTCCTAATTTTTTGCCTTTTCTGACTTTAGTTGAGCATATTATATGAATCCATCTCCTCTCTTTTAGCATATCAACTGTATATACATATATTTTAATTAGTGGCTACCCTGGAGTTTGCTACATATATTTACAAATCATGTAGGATCACTCTTAAAAAACAGTACATCATTTCATAGGTAGGACATATACATACACCTTTTAATAAAGTATTCCCAATTCCTCCCTTCAATTTCTCACTCACATTTAAATCAGTCAAAGATGGCCTTTGTGAATTGGCCTCTAAATGTATTCTTTCACTGCTTTCTGAGATTCATTAGCTTAAAAGTTCATATGTTCCAGTTTTTACATATTCAGTTATCTTAATAATAGACCAAACAAGCAGATTTTTAGACATTTAGAGACTGCTATAAGAGAGTTTCTTCATATTCAGGCCTGTCAAGGTGTCACCCATCAAAGCTTATATATGTTATTGCCTTTCATGGTCATATTTTTTACTAGATCAGCCCCCAAGTGCCCTGAATTTCCTATACTTATAACATTACTGTCATTTATTCCACTTATACATATTGTATGATGGCCCAATACACTGTTACTATTATTACTATATTACAGTTATCTATTAACTCATTAAGCAATCAGTTATATATACATTAAAAAAATACTTTTCCTTTATGGTTTCTCTCAGGATATTAAATACATGTCCCTGTGCTATACAGTACGGCTTTGTTTATTCATTCTATTTAGAGTAGTTTTTGTCTGCTAACCCCAGACTCCCACTTTGTCCATACCCTTTCCCACCTCCTCCATTGGCAACCACAAAGCTATTCTCTATGAGATGCCAGAGATTTTATTTCTTCTGGTGTTCTTGTTTTTTGATGCATATTTGTCTTTGCACTTCCCTAAAAACTCTCTCTTAGAGTCTGAGCCTTGGAACTCTTTCATTCTAATTCACTGTTATTATACTGGAGGACTGTTGTGATGGTAGGGTGTGGGAAACAGGGAAACAGTCCATAATCTTCAGTTTTTAACTGGGCCTGTGTCACCGGATGATCTTCACAAGTATTTTCTCATCTTTTCTTTTTCTTAAGTGAGATGGAAAAGCTTACAGGTGGTTGGAGTTGAATAATTTTTATTTCCTAACCTCAGATAAGGTTCTGGTAGTCTTTCCCCTCATTGAGCTGGTCTTTCTAATAGAGAATTTTCTAGTCCTTTTTCCCTTTCATGACAGAAACATGAGTGTTTTCATGGCCCTTTACCATGAGTATCTGATTATGTCCAAGTAAAATCAACAAAAGTATAGCTCTTCTGCTGCCCTCAGAAGTTTCTCACTCTCATACTAGACCACACTTTGCCTCCAGAAATTCATCAAAGACTATCTAAGTGCTCTTACCAGTTTATAGGGTAAAGCATCTGCCTGCAATGCAGGAGACCAGGGTTCAATCCCTGGGTCAGGAAGATCCCATGGAGGAGGAAATGGCACCCCACTCCAGTACTCTTGCCTGGAAAATCCCATGGACAGAGAAGCCTGGTAGACTACAGTCCATGGGATTGCAAAGAATTGGACAGGACTGAGTGACTTCACTTTTACTTTACCAGTTTATAAGAACTGTAACCAGTTTGTAAGCAATATGTACCAGCAGCAACTGCTTCATTCAGGCTAGTCTCAGCTGGGATTCTCTATATTCAACCTGTCTCCAGATTTCAGGATACACTCTGCCCTGAGAACTTGATTTTCTGATTGATCTAAGAAAAGTCATTAATTTTCTATTCATTCAGCTTCTTCTCATTGAAAAGACAAGAATGCTTATTTTCAAGCTCTTTATGTGTCAGAGCTGTAAAGGTAAGTCCCCTAGATTTATTTTTCAGTGTTAAGGTAATTTCATAGGTGAAGCTCATTTGATTATGATGTCTTATCATGTTCACATATCACAGGATTTGATTTGCTAAAATTTTGCCAATAATTTTTACATTTATGTTCACAGGCATATTAGTTTGTAGTTTCCTTTTTTAGTAATGTCTACTGTTGTATTGGGATCATGATAATATTGGCTTCACAAAATTACCCATTCTGTGGGTTGGAATGGGAAACTATGCCCTCCTCTTTACTTTCATGAAGGATTTTGTATATTGTTGGTACTCTGTACAGTCAGCAAAAAACAAGATGGGGAAATGACTGTGGCTAGGATCATTCGCTCCTTATTGCAAAATTCAGACTTAAATTTAAGAAGGTAGGGAAAACCACTATGCCATTCAGGTTTGACCTAAATAAGATTCCTTATAATTATACAGTAGAAGTGACAAATTCAAGGGATTAGATCTAATAGAGTGGCTGAAAAACTATGGATGGTGGTTCATAAAATTGTACAGAAGGGTGTCACCAAAACCATCCCCAAGAGGGAAGAAAAGGCTAAATGGTTGTCTGAGAAGGCCTTACAAATAGCTGAGGAAAGAATAGAAGTGAGGGGCAAAGGAGAAAAGGATAGATCTAGCCATCTGAATGCAGAGTTCCAAAGAATAGTAAGGAGAGATAAGAAAGCCTTCTGAAGTGAACAATGCAAAGAATTAGAAGAAAACAATAGAATGGAAAAGACTAGAGATCTCTTCAAGAAGATTGAAGGATATCAAAGGAACATTTCATGCAAAGATGGACACAATAAAGGAGAGAAAAGATATGGACCTAAGAGAAGCATAAAATATTAAGGAGAGGTGGCAAGAATACACAGAAAAATTATACAAAAAGGTCTTAGTAATGACCTGGATAACCATGATGGTGTGATCACTCACTGGAGCCAGACATCCTGGAGTGTGAAGCGGGCCTTAGGAAGCATTACTATGAATAAAGCTAACCGAAGTGATGGAATTCAGGCTGAGCTATTTCAAATCCTAAAAGATGATGTGGTTAAAGTGCTGCACTCGATATGCTAGCAAATTTGGAAAAGTCAGCAGTGGCCACAGGACTAGAAAATGCCAATTTTCATTCCAATCCCAAAGAAGGGCAATGCCAAAGAATGTTCAGACTACAGTACAATTTTGCTCATTTCACGTACTAACAAGGCTATTCTCAAAATCCATCAAGCTAGGCTTCAACGGTACATGATCCAAAACTTCCAGATGTACAAGCTGGATTTAGAAAAGGTGGAGGAACCAGAGATCAAATTGACAAAATCTGTTGGATATTAGGAAAAGCAAGAGAATTTCAGAAAAAAATGTCTACTTCTGCTTCATTGACTATGCTAAAGCCTTTGTGTAGATGATAACAAACTGTGGAAAATTCTTCAAGAGATGGGAATACCAGACCACCTTACCTGCCTCCTGAGAAACCTGTATGCAGGTCAAGAAGCAACAGTTAGAACCAAACATGGAACAACTAACTGGTTCAAAATTGGTAAAGGAGTATGACAAGGTTGTATATTGTCACCCTGCTTATCTAACTTATTTGCAGAGTATATAATGCAAAATGCTGGGCTGGATGAAGCACAAACTGGGATCAAGATCCCTGGGAAAAATATCAACAACTTCAAATATGCAGATGATACCACCCTAATGGCAGAAAGAGAACAGGAACTAAAGAGCCTCTTGATGAAGGTAAAAAAGGAGACTGAAAAACCTGGCTTAAAATTCAGCATTCAAAAAATGAAGATCATGTATCTGGTCCCATAACTTCTTGGCAAATAGATGGAAAACAATGGAAACAGTGACAGGCTATTTTTGCTTGGGTTCCAAAAGCACTTCAGATGGTGATTGCAGCCATGAAATTAGCTCCTTTGAAGAAAAGCTACGATAAACCTTCACGGCATATTAAAAAGCCGAGACATCACTTTTGTGGGCCTCCCTGGTGGCTCAGTGGTATAGAATCTGCCTGCCAATGCAGGTGATGCAAGAGATACAGGTTTGATCCCTGGGTTGGGAAGATCCCCTGGAGGAGGAAATGGCAACCCACTCTAGTATTCTTGCCAACAAAGGTTTGTGTATTCAAAACTCTGTTTTCTCCAGTAGTTATGTACAGATGTAAGAGTTGGACCATGAAGAAGGCTGAGCACCAAAGAATTGATGCTTTCCAACTGTGGTGCTGCAGAAGACTCTTAAGAGTCCATTGGACAGCAAGGAGATCAAACCAGTCAATCCTGAAGGAAATCAAACCTGAATATTTATTGGAAGGACTAATGCTGAAGCTCCAATTATTTGGCCACCTGATGCAAACCGCTGACTCATTGGAAAAGACCCTGTTGCTGGAAAAGATTGAGGGTAGGAGAAGGGGGTGACAGAGGATGAGATGGTTGGATGGAATCACTGACTCTATGGACATGGGTTTGAGTAAGCTCTGGGAGCAGGTGTTAGACAGGGAAGCCTGGCATGCTGCAGACCATGGGGTAGCAAAGAGTTGGACACGACTGAGCAACTGAACAACAGCTAACAACAACAATTATTGGTACTCTTTCTTCCTGAAATATTTGGTAGGATTTGCTAGTAAAGCCATGTAGGTCTGGAGTTTTCCTTGTGGGAAGTGTTTAGCTATAAATTCGATTGCTTTTATACAGATAAGGCTATAAGAAATAATTTATTTCTTCATGAATAAACAGGTATTTTGTATCTTTCAATGAAGTTGTCCATTTCATTAAAGTTATTGAATTTGTTTTCATTAAGTGGTTCATAATACTCTCTTCATGAGATGGTTGGATGGCATCACCGACTCTATGGACATGAGTTTGAGCAAGCTCCAGGATTTGGTGATGAACAGGGAAGCTTGGCGTGCTGCTGTCCATGGGGTCACAAAGAGTCAGATATGACTGAGTGACTGAACTGAATATTCTATTATCTCTCTAATATCTGTAGAATATTTACAAATGTTGCACTCTCATTCCTGATAAAGGTCATTTTTAATCTCTCTCTCTCTTATGTACATATGTACATATACATTGATACATGTAGCTGTTTGTTCCACAGTCATTCTGCCTAGAGATTTATCATTTTATTGAATTTCTCAAAGAACCAGCTTTTGGCTTCATTGATTTTTATCTACATTTTTATTTAATTGATTTCTACTCTTTATTATGTCCTTTCTTCTGCTTCAGTTCAGTTCAGTCGCTCAGTCGTGTCCGACTCTTTGTGACGCCGTGAATCGCAGCACGCCAGGCCTCCCTGTCCATCACCAACTCCCGGAGTTCACTCAAACTCAGTCCATCGAGTCGGTGATGCCATCCAGCCATCTCATTCTCTGTCATCCCCAGTCCAACTCTCACATCCATACATGACCACAGGAAAACCATAGCCTTGACTAGATGGACCTTTGTTGGCAAAGTAATGTCTCTGCTTTTCAATATGCTATCTAGGTTGGTCATAACTTTTCTTCCAAGGAGTAAGTGTCTTTCAATTTCATGGCTGAAGCCACCATCTGCAGTGATTTTGGAGCCCCCCCAAAATAAAATCTGACACTGTTTCCACTGTTTGCCCATCTATTTCCCATGAAGTGATGGGACCAGATGCCATGATCTTCGTTTTCTGAATGTTGAGCTTTAAGCCAACTTTTTCACTCTCTACTTTCACTTTCATCAAGAGGCTTTTTAGTTCCTCTTCACTTTCTGCCATAAGGGTGGTGTCATTTGCATATCTGACGTTATTGATATTTCTCCCGGCAATCTTGATTCCAGCTTGTGCTTCTTCCAGCCCAGCATTTCTCATGATGTACTCTACATAGAAGTTAAATAAGCAGGGTGACAATATACAGCCTTGATGTACTCCTTTTCCTATTTGGAACCTGTCTGTTGTTCATGTCCAGTTTGGAGTTTAATTTTTTCTTCTTTTCTATTTTTTTTAAAGGGGAAACTAAAGTCATTGTTTTGATACATTTTCTTTTCTATATGAATATTTAGTGCCATAAATTTCTGTACTACTTTAGCTGTCTTGTACATATTTTGATATATTATGTTGCCATTTATTTTCAGTTCAAAATACTTTTTAATTGCCCTTTTGATTTCTTATTTGAAGTAAGGGGTATTAGAATTGCTTTATTTCCAAATAGTTATTGATTGTCTAGATATCCTTGTTATTAACTTCTGTATTAACTTCTTTTTAGTCAAAGAACAGTTTTATGATTTGGATTCTTTTGAATTTATTGAAACTTGTTTTATGGCCCAGCTTAAATGGTTTATCTAGATAAATGAGAGTAGAGCAGAAAAGAATTGTAGCATATTTATTCAGCTGTTTTAAGTGGAATGTTCTATAAAATTTAATTAGCTATAGTTGGTTGAGAGTGTTGTTCAAAACTGTATCCTGAATGATTTTCTGCCTACTTGTTCTATAAATTATTGAGAGAAGAGTATATAATATTTTGCTCTAATCAGGAATTTGCATATTTTGCCTTATAATACTACCAGATTTTGTTTCACTTGTTTTCCATCTCTGTTATTAGGTACATGTACATCTAGGATTGTTAAGTCTTCTCGATTAATTGGTCCTTTTGTCATTTTGAAAAAGCCCTCTTTACCTCTGGTAAATAGTATTTTCTATAAAATCTACTTTGTCTGATATTTATATAATCACTTGAGCTTTCTTTTGGTTAGAGTTAGGACAGAATATGTCTTTTATTTTTAACCTAGTTTGCTTTATATCCAAAGTGAATTTCTCATTTGCAACATAAAATTGGGTTTTGCTTTTTTATCCAATATAATAATCCCACTTTTTACTTGGGGTGTTTAGGGCATTTATTTAACATGATTATTTTAACAGTCATGTTTAAATCTACCATCTTGCAAATTGTTTTCTACTTTTCCCATCTGTTCTGTTTCCTTTTTTCTCTTTTTCTGCCTTCTTTTGGTCTTTCTGCTTTTGTTGGTTTCAAAGCTATAATTCTGATTTTGATTTCTGTTTGATTGCTTTAAAGTTTGTGATATACAAGGTAATTATACAGTGGTGGTGTTCAGTTGCTAAGATATGTCAGACTCTTTGTAATCCCATGAACTGCAGCACACCAGGCCTTCCTGTCCTCACTATCTCCTCTACACTGTTCTCTATAGTGGCCATACCAATCTACATTCCTACCAACAGTGTAGGAGGGTTCCTTTTTCTCCACACCCTCTCCAGTATTTATTATGTAAAATTTTTGATGATGACCATTCTGGCTAGAGTGAGGTGATGCATCATTGTAGTTTTGATTTGCATTTCTCTAATAATTAGCAATGTTGAGCATTGTTTCCTGTGCCTGTTAGCCACTTGTATATCTTCTTTGGAGAAATGTCTGGTTAGATCTTCTACCTATTTTTTGATAGGTGCATGAACTGTTTGTATATTTTGGAGATTAAGCCCTTGTCAACTGCATTGTTTGCAAATATTTTCCCCCATTCTGTGGATTGTCTTTTTGTTTGGTTTATGGTTTCCTTTGCTGTGCAAAAGCTTTTAAGTTTAATTAGGTCCCATTTGTTTAGTTTTTGTTTTTATTTCCTTCATTCTTAGAGATGGATCCCAAAATATATTTCTGTGATTTATGTCAGAGTGTTCTGCCTGTTTTCCTTAAGGAGTTTTATAGTATCTGGTCTTAAGATTTTCTATTTGTCAGTGATTTTAAATAATTTTATTATGATGTGCCTTCATGTTGTTTTTTTAACAATATTTTGTGCCTGTGGTTTGTTAATTTTCGTTCTGTGGGTTTGTAGTTTTCATCACATTTGGAAAATTTTAGGCCATATATCTATTTTTTTCCCTGTCCCTTGAGATTCTAATTATATACATCTGCCTAAGTTATCCCACCACTCATGGATATATTATTCTTTTCTTCCTCCCACCCCCCATCTCGTGTTCATTTTGAATAGCTTCTATTGCTATATCTTGAAGATTACTAATCTTCAGTAGTATACAATCTGGTAAGCTCATACACTGTATTATTTATTTCTAGAAATTGGATTTGAAGCTTTTAAAGAAATCTTATGTCCCTACTTAACATGCTCAGTCTTTTTCCGCCTTCTTGATTGTCTTAATTCCCGGTCTACCAATATTATCATCTATGTCATTTCTGGGTCTGTTTTGTTGATTTTTTTCTTCATTACTAATTTCAGTTTCCTGTTTCTTTGTATACCTGGTAATTTTTTTTTTTTTTGGATGCCATATACTATGAATTTTACTTTTTGAGTGCTATATATATTGATATTCCTATAAATATTCTAAAACTTTGTTCTGGGGTACAGTTAAGTTACTTGGAAACACTGTTGACTATTGAATAATATGAGTTTGAACTGCATGGATAGACTTATATGTGGCTATTTTTTTTCTAGTAAGTACTACAGTACTCACACAGCCACATCTGTGATTGGTTGAATATGCAGATATAGAACTGTGACTATGTAGGAACCACATATATGGAGAGCTGACGTGGATTTTTGGTGCTCCTAACCTCTGTATTTTTAAAGGGTCAACTGTGTTTCTTTTGCTTTCAAAGCATGCTTTTAAGTTTTGTTTTGGTGTAAGCAGAACTTAAACACTCTGCCTAATGCCTCAAGAATAATGAGATTTTTTTTTTTTTTTTCTGGCTGATGAGAACATGGAATATGCCTAGACATGCACAAGCTCTAAAGATTTTTTTCCCTTAGCTTCTTTCACATAGATTTTCTCCTTAGCTTCAGGTAGTTTCGTCATCTACACATACTGATCAATGTTCAGTTAATGACACTAGAGATTTATGGAGCTTTCTTCATGTATCTATCTCCCCTTTCTTATTCTACTCTCTTTAAATACAGTGTAGCTGCTTTACTTCCTGGGAATTCTAGCCCCATCTTTTCACCCAAGAAGGTTGTTGGGCTCTTCATTCCTATGTATATGAATATTATATATTTCTTTCTGAGGTACCTGGAGACTCTAGGAAGTAAGGTGGGAATAACCTCAGGACTTAAATTATTTGTTTCCCCTCTCAGTGGCCACTGTCCTGTGTTGCTTGGAAAGTCTAGTATCTGAACCTGTTCCCTCTTTATTCCATTTCAGCCCAGCACACTTCTCTTTGTCCATAAACTTAAGTATGTGGCTTTGTTATAAAATTTATTCATCTCATTTTTTTTTTTCCTGAGAGGAAAACATTAAACAAAAACATAGTAAAAATAGATTTTTTTTTTATTCCCCCATCTCAAGATGGCTCTGCTGCTGCTGCTAAGTCGCGTCAGTCGTGTCCAACTCTGTGCGACCCCATAGACGGCAGCCCACCAGGCTCCCCCGCCCCTGGGATTCTCCAGGCAAGAACACCGGACTGGGTTGCCATTTCCTTCTCCAGTGTTTATTTTATTTTTTACATTCCACATATAAGTGTAATATACAGTATTTATCTTTCTCTGTCTGACTTATTTCACTATGCATAAGGCCCACCAGGTCCACCCATGTTGTTCCAAATGCAAAATTTCATTCTTTTTTACCTGAGTACCCACTGTATTTCTCCATTCATCTGCTGATGGACACTTAGGTTGCTTTCATGTCTTGGTTACTGTAAATAATGCTCCTGTGAACACTGGGGTGAATTTATCTTTTCAAACCAATGTTTTCATTTCTTCAGATATATATCAAGTAGTAAAAATGCTGGATCATATGGTAGTTCTATTTTTAGTTAACTCCATACTATTTTCCACAGTGGCTGTACCAATTTATACATCCCCACCAGTGGTGTAAAAGGGTTTCCTTTCTTCCATATCTCCATCAACATATGTTATTTGTGGTCTTTTGATGATAGATATTCTTACAGGTGTGAGTTAATACCTCACTGTGGTTGAATTTCTCTGATAGTTATATTGAGCAAATTTTCATGTGCCTATTGGTCAAATGTATGTCTTCTTTGGAAAAACAAATGTCTGTTCAAGTCTTCTGCCCATTTTTGATTGGGTTGTTCAGTTTGTTTGTTTGTCTTGTTTTACTTTTGATATTTAGTTGTATGAGTTGTTTAAAATGCTTGGGATGTTGCAGATATTTTCTTCCAGTCAGTAGGTTGTCTTTTCATTATGTTAGCAGTTTTCCTTTGCTATGCAAAAGCTTTTAAATTTAATTAGGGCCAATTTCTTTATTTTTGCTTTTGTTTACCTTAAGAGAAAAATCCAAAATAAAAAATCGCTACAATTTATGTCAAATAGAATTGATGCTTTTGAACTGTGATGTTGGAAAAAACTCTTGAGAGTCCCTTGGACTGCAAGGAGATCCAACCAGTCCATCCTAAAGGAAATCAGTGCTGAATATTGATTAGAAGGACTGATGCTGCAGCTGAAACTCCAGTACTTTGGCCACCTGATGCAAAGAACTGACTCATTGGAACAGACCCTGATGCTGGAAAAGATTGAAGACAGGAGAAGAAGGGGATGACAGAGGATGAGATGGTTGGATGGCATCACTGACTTGATGGACATGAGTTTGAGTAAGCTCCAGGAGCTGGTGTTGGACAGGGAAGCCTGGCGTGCTGCAGTCCATGGGGTTGCAAAGAGTTGGACATGACTGAGCTACTGAACTGAAGTGATGTCAAAGAGTGTTATGCCTATGTTTTCTTCTAGGACTTTTATGGTTCCCAGTCTTAAATTTCAGTCTTTAAACAATTTTGAGTTGATTTTTGTATTGGGTTGGCAAAAAAATTAATTTGGATTTTTCCGTAAGATGCTACAGAAAAACTGTAGAGAACTTTTTAGCCAGTCCAAAACATAATGTGAGTGGGTGTTCTAATCTCATTATTTTACATCTAGCTGTCATGTTTTCCCAATACCACTTAGTAAAGAGAATGTCTTTTATCCACTGTATATTCTTGCCTTCTTTGTCATAGGTTAATTAACTGTAACCGTGTGGGTTTATTTTGGGGCTCTTTACTCTGCTTCATTGATCTATGTGCCTGTTTTTGTGCCAGTACCACCCTATTTTGATAACTGTACATTCATACTATATTCTGAAGTCAGGGAGTATGATAACCTCCAGCTTTATTCTTTTTTATTAAGATTTATTTTTGCTATTCAGTGTCTTTTTTTATTTATTTGAATTTTAAGATTATTCTAGCTCTATGAAAAATGTCATGGGTACTTTGATAGAGATTGCATTAAATATGTACACTAAGTCCTCTATGTATGAACAAATTCCACTCTGAGAGCATGTTTGTAAGTCCAATTTGTTCATAAGCCCAACAAAGTTAGCCTTGGTATCCAACTAACACAATTGGCTATATAGTATTGCACTATAATAGATTTATAATACTTTTCACATAAATAATACATAAAAAACACAAAAATAAAACATTTTTTAATCTTACAGTACTTTGAAAAGTACAGTAATATACTACTTGTATAGTAATATAGTCGCTTAGTCATGTCCGACTCTTTGTGACCCTGTGGACTGTAGCCCACCAGTCTCCTCCATCAATGGGATTCTCTAGACAAGAAAGAATACTGGATTGGGTTGCCATTTCCTTCTCCAGGGGATCTTCCCAACCCAGGGATCAAACCCAGGTCTCCTGCATTGCAGGCAGACGCTTTAACCTCTGAGCTACCAGGGAAGTAGCTTGTAATATAGTACAACAGCTGGCAAATAGGGGCTGATAGCAGTACCAACTACATCATCACTGCTTTTATACTCACTTCCAGGCATCCCAGGCTTAAAATAAATATACTGTACCACTGTACTCTCTATAGTACTGTACAGTGAAATACACAAAAGCATAATCATCTGTAGAGGATGCACGCACATGACAGTGTACACCAGACATGTGAGCTAACTTACATGATGGACAAATAAACACAAGTTTGCATCTTTGAAAGTTCACAACTTGTATGTAGGGGATTTACTGTATGTATGTATGTAGGGGATTTACTGTAGAGAGCTTTGCTTAGTATGGACATTTTAACAATGTTAATTCTTCCAACCCATAAACATGGAATGTCTTTCCACTCAGTTCAGTTCAGTTCAGTCGCTTAGTCGTGTCCAACTCTTGTGACCCCATGAATTACAGCATGCCAGGCCTCCCTGTCCATCACCAACTCCTGGAGTTCACCCAGACTCACATCCATCGAGTCAGTGATGCCATCCAGCCATCTCATCCTCTGTCGTCCCCTTCTCCTCCTGCCCCCAATCCCTCCCAGCATCAGAGTCTTTTCCAATGAGTCTTTCCACTACTTTGTATCATTTTTAAATTCCTTCATCACTGTCATGTAGTTTTTAGTCTTTCACCTCCTTGGTTGAGTTTATTTCTATATCTATTCTTATTGATGCATTTTAAAATAGGTTGTTTTCTTGCTTTCATTTTCTTATAGATAATTATTATGTAAGTAAAAGCAACAGATTTCTGTATATAATTGTATTCCACAACTTTATGGAGTTCATTTATTCTAACAGATTTTTAGTGGAGACCTTAGATCTGTGCAGGAGACCTGGGTTCAGTCCCAGGATTGAGAAGATCCTCTGGAGAAAGGAATGACTACCCACTCCAGTATTCTTGCCTAGGAAATCCCATGGATGGAGGAGCCTGGCTGGCTACAGTCCATAGATGGAAAAGAGTTGGACTCGACTGAGTGACTAACACTTTCACTTTCACGTTTAGGGTTTTCTGTAAACAGTGTCATGCCATCTGCAAATAGTGACTTTTACTTCTTCCCTTCCGATTTGGATGCCTTTTATTTCTTTGTATGTGTGTGTATGTGTCTGATTGCTATGGCTAGGATTGTCAATATTATGATAAATAGAAGTGGTGAGAGTGGACGTGCCTGTCCTGTTCCTGACCTTAAAGGAAAAGCTTTCAGCTTTTCACCACTGAGTATGATATTAGCTGTGCATGTGTGTGAGTGTGTGTTAGTCACTCAGTCGTGTCCAACTCTGCAAGCCCATGAACTGTAACACACAAGGCTCCTCTCTCCATGGAATTCTCCAGGCAATAATACTGGAGTGGTTTGCTATTCCCTTCTCCAGGGTATCTTCCCAACCCAGGGATCAAACCTGGGTCTCCTGCAATGCAGACAGATTCCTTACATTTGAGCCACCAAGGAAGCACTTGTCATAAATAGCCTTGATTATGTTGAGATATTTTCCCTCTAAATCCACTCTGCTGAGAGTTTTTAAGATGAATGGAGGTTGAATTTTGTAAAGGCTCTTATTGAGATGATCATGTGATTTTTATTCTTTCCTTTTGTTAATATGGTATCTCACATTGATTTGCAGATATTGAACTGTGCTTTCATGTTGTGACTAAATCCTGCTTTATTATGTTGTGTAACATTTTATCTATTGTTGAATTCAGTTTGCCAATATTTTGTTGTTTCTGTGCACCTAACCTATAATTTTCTCTTTGTAGTGTCTGTCTGATTTTGGTATCAGGGTAATCACGGTTTTGTAGGATGAATTTGGTAGTGTTCTGCCCTCTTCAATTTTTGGCATAGTTTGAGAAGGTTAGGTATTAGCTCTTCTTTATCTGTGTGGTAAAATTCCCATGTCAAGCTTCCTAGTACTGGACTATTATTTGCTGGGAGTTCTTATATCACAAATTCAGTTTCATTTCTAGTGATTAGTCTGCTCAAATTTTTGTTTCTTCTTGATTTAACCTCAGTAGGCTGTATGTTTCTAGAAACTTGCCAGTTTCTTCTAGGTTGTCCAATTTATTGGCATAAAATTGTTCATAGTATTCTCTTATTTTTTATATCTCTATGATATCAGTGGTTATTTTTCTTCATTTCCTATTTTATTAGGTCTTACATCTCTTTTTGGTGAGCCTGGCTAAAGGTTTGTCAACTCTGTTTATCTTTTAAAAACACAGCTCTTGGTTTCATTTATTTTTTCCATTGTTTTTAAGATCTCTTATTTATTTCCTCTCTGCTCTTCCTTATTTTCTTTCTTCTGCTGACTTGGACTTGTTTTTCTTTTTCTTATTCCTTCATATGATAAATTAGATCATTTATTTGAGATTTTTCTTATTTCTTGAGGGAAGCCCATATCACTATACACTTCCCTCCTAGAATTCCTTTTGCTGAGTCCTGATTTCGGAAAGTTGTCTTTTTATCTTTATTTGTCTTGAGATATTTTCTGATTTCCTTTTGATTCCTTTACTGACCTACTTTATTATTATTATTTTTTTTAGCAGCATGTTGTTTAGTTTCCATGTTTGTTTTTCCCATTCTTCTTCTTGATATGATTTCTTTTCTGTCATAGTACTGTCACTGGGAAAAAATGTTTGATATAAATTCTGTTCTCTTAAATATGTTGACTTGGTTGGGGGCCTACTATATGATCTGTCCTGCGAAACTTCCATGTGCACTTGGAGAAAATGCATTGTCTGCTTTTTTGTATGGAGTGCACTGAGATAGCTATTAAGCAACTTTAAGAAAGATACCTCATGAAAATGGAAAAAGTCACTTTCAGTCTGAGTATGTCTTTAGCTGAAGTGAGTCTCTTGTAAGCAGCATATAGTTGGGTCTTTTTTTTTTTTAAATCCGATCAGCCACCCCATGTCTTTTGATTGGAACATTCTTTCCATTGACATTTAAAGTGATTATTGACGGATATGTACTTATTGTCATTTTGTCACTTGTTCTAGTTGGTTTCCTTTTTTCTTCTTTTAGTTTCTTTCTTTCTGGTTTGATCATTTTCTTTAGCAGTAAACTTGTATTCCTTTCTAGTTTTTGTGTATCTATTACTAAGGAGTCAATAAATATGGAACTATATCAACTTGTTTTAAGCTGATAAAAGTTAAGTTCAAGCACACTCTAAATGATCTACATTTTTTACTCTCCTTGCCTATATTGTGTATTTTTGTGTCATATTTTACATTTTCATATTTATCCCTTGACTGTTTATTGTATTTACAGTTTTTTTTTAAATTTTTGTCTTTTATTCATTGTCCTAGCTTATTTAAGTGCTTGATCCATAACTTTAACTATATATATGACTTTACTAGTGGGAGTTTCCTCCTTTACATTATTTTTTAAATTAATTAATTTATTTTAATTGGAGGCTAATTACTTTACAATATTGTAGTGGTTTTTGCCATACATTGACATGAATCAGCCACGAGTATACATGTGTTCCTCATCCTGAACCCCCCTCCCAACTCCCTCCCCATCCCATCCCTCAGGGTCATCCCAGTGCACCAGCCCTGAGTACCCTGTCTCATGCATCAAACCTGGATTGGTGATCTATTTCACATATGACAATATACATGTTTCAGTGCTATTCTTTCAAATCATCCTGCCCTAGCCTTCTCCCACAGAGTCCAAAAGTCTGTTCTTTGTATCTGTCTCTTTTGCTTTCTTGCATATAGGGTCATCATTACCATCTTTCTAAATTCCATATATATGCATTAATATAATGTGTTGTGTTTTTCTTTCTGACTTACTTCACTCTGTTTAATAGGCTCCAGTTTCATCCACCTCATTAGAACTGATTCAAATGCATTCTTTTTAATAGCTAAGTAATATTCCATTGTGTATATGTACCACTGCTTTCTTATCCATTCATCTGCTGATGGACATCTAAGAAATGCTTAGAAGCATTTCTAAGTTGCTTCCATGTCCTGGCTATTGAAAACAGTTCTGCAATGAACATTGGGGTATACATGTCTCTCTCAATTCTGGTTTCCTCAGTGTGTATCACCAGCAGTGGGATTGCTGGGTTGTATGGCAGTTCTATTTCAGTTTTTTAAGGAATCTCCACACTGTTCTGCATAGTGGCAGTACTAGTTTGCATTCCCACCAACAATATACACCCTCTTCAGCATTTATTGTTTGTATACTTTTTGATAGCAGCCATTCTGACTGGTGTGAGATGGTACCTCATTGTGGTTTTGATTTGCATTTCTCTGATAATGAATGATGTTAAGCATCTTTTCATGTGTTTGTTAGCCATCTGTATGTCTTCTTTGGAGAAATGTCTGTTTAGTTCTTTGGCCCATTTTTTGATTGGGTTGTTTATTTTTCTGGAATAAACAGAGCTGCAGGACCTGCTTGTATATTTTTGAGATTAATACTTTGTCAGTTGCTTCATTTGCTATTATTTTCTCCCATTCTGAAGGCTGTCTTTTCACCTTGCTTATAGTTTCCTTCATTGTGCAAAAGCTTTTAAGTTTAATTAGGTCCCATTTGTTTATTTTTGCTTTTATTTCCATTACTCTGGGAGGTGAGTCATAGAGGATCCTGCTGTGATTTATGCCAGAGAGTGTTTTGCCTATGTTTTCCTCTAGTAGTTTTATAGTTTCTGATCTTATATTTAGATCTTTAATGCATTTTGAATTTATTTTTGTGTATTGTGTTAGAAAGTGTTCTAGTGTCATTCTTTTACAAATGGTTGACCAGTTTTCCCAGCATCACTTGTTAAAGAGATTGTCTTTTATCCATTGTATATTCTTGCCTCCTTTGTCAAAGATAAGGTGTCCATAGGTGCATGGATTTATCTCTGGGCTTTCTGTTTTGTTCCGTTGATCTATATTTCTCTCTTTGTGCCAGTACAATACTGTCTTGATGACTGTAGCTTTGTAGTATAGTCTGAAGTGAGGGAGATTGATTCCTCCAGTTCCATTCTTCTTTCTCAAGATTGCTTTGGCTATTTGAGGTTTTTTGTATTTCCATACAAATTGTGAAATTATTTGTTCTAGCTCTGTGAAAAATATCGTTAGTCGCTTGATAGGGATTGCATTGAATCTATAGATTGCTTTGGGTAGTATACTCATTTTCACTATATTGATTCTTCCAATCCAGGAACATGGTATAGTTCTCCATCTATTTGTGTCATCTTTGATTTCTGTCATCAGTGTTTTATAGTTTTCTTTATATAGGTCTTTTGTTTCTTTAGGTAGATATATTCCTAAGTATTTTATTCTTTTTGTTGCAATGGTGAATGTAATTGTTTACTTAATTTCTCTTTCTCTTTTCTCATTATTAGTGTATAGGAATGCAAGGGATTTCTGTGTGTTAATTTTACATCCTGCAACTTTACTATATTCATTGATTAGCTCTAGTAATTTTCCGGTAGTGTCTTTAGGGTTTTCTATGTAGAGGATCATGTCATCTGCAAACAGTGAGAGTTTTACTTCTTTTTCCAATTTGGATTCCTTTTTCTTTTTCTTCTCTGATTGCTGTGGCTAAAACTTCCAAAACTATGTTGAATAGTAGTGGTGAGAGTGGGCATCCTTGTCTTGTTTCTGACTTTGGGGGAAATGCTTTCAATTTTTCACCATTGAGGATAATGTTTGCTGTGGATTTATCATATATGGCTTTTATTATGTTGAGGTATGTTCCTTCTATGCCTGCTTTCTGGAGGGTTTTTATCATAAATAGATGTTGAATTTTGTCAAAGTCTTTCTCTCCATCTTTCTCTCCATATGGTTTTTATCTTTCAATTTGTTAATGTGGTATATCACATTGATTGATTTGCGAATGTTGAAGAATCCTTGCATCCCTGGGATAAAGCCCACTTGGTCATGGTCTATAATCTTTTTAATATGTTGTTGGATTCCATTTGCTAGAATTTTGTTAAGGATTTTTGCATCTATGTTCATCAGTGATAGTGGCCTGTAGTTTTCTTTTTCTGTGGCATCTTTGGTTTTGGTATTAGGGTGATGATGGCCTCATAGAATGAATTTGGAAGTTTACCTTCCTCTGCAATGTTCTGGAAGAGTTTGAGTAGGATAGGTGTTAGCTCTTCTCTAAAATTTTGGTAGAATTCAGCTGTGAAGCCATATGGTCCTGGGTTTTTGTTTGTTGGAGATTTCTGATTACAGTTTCAAATTCCGTGCTTGTGATGGGTCTGTTAAGATTTTCTATTTCTTCCTGGTTCAATTTTGGAAAGTTATACTTTTCTAAGAATTTGTCCATTTCTTCCAAGTTGTCCAATTTTGGGGGCATATAGTTGCTGATAGTAGTCTCTTATGATCCTTTGTATTTCTGTATTGTCTGTTGTGATCTCCCCATTTTCATTTCTAATTTTGTTGATTAGATTCTTGTCTCTTTTTTCCTTGATGAGTCTGGCTAATGGTTTGTCTATTTTATTTATCTTCTCAAAGAACCAGCTTTTAGCTTTGTTGATTTTTGCTATAGTCTCCTTTGTTTCTTTTGCATTTATTTCTGCCCTAATTCTTGTGATTTCTTTCCTTCTACTAACCCTGGGGTTCTTCATTTCTTCTTTTTCTAGCTGCTTTAGGTGTAGAGTTAGGGTATTTATTGATTTTTCTCTTGTTGCTTGAGGTAAGCTTGTATTGCTATGAACCTTCCCCTTAGCACTGCTTTTACTGAATCCCATAGGATTTGGGTTGTCGTGTTTTCATTTTCATTTGTTTCTATGCATTTTGATTTCTTCTGTGATTTGTTGGTTATTCAGAAGTGTGTTGTTTAGCCTCCATATGTTTGTATTTTTAATAGTTGTTTTTTTTTTTTTTCTGTAGTTGACATCTAATCTTACTGCATTGTGATCAGAAAATATGCTTGGAATGATTTCAATTTTTTGAATTTACCAAGGCTATATTTATGGCCCAGGATGTGATCTATCCTGGAGAAGGTTCCATGTGCACTTGAGAAAAAGGTGAAATTCATTGTTTTGGGGTGAAATGTCCTATAGATATCAATTAGGTCTAACTGGTCCATTGTATCATTTAAAGTTTGTGTTTCCTTGCTAATTTTCTGTTTAGTTGATCTATCCATAGGTGTGAGTAGGGTATTAAAGTCTTCCATTATTTTTGTGTTACTGTTAATTTCCCCTTTCATACTTGTTAGCATTTGCCTTACATTGAGGTGCTCCTATGTTGGGTGTATATATATTTATAATTGTTATATCTTCTTCTTGGATTGATCCTTTGTTCATTATGTAGTGTCCTTCTTTGTCTCTTTTCATGGTCTTTATTTCAAAGTCTATTTTATCTGATATGAGTATTGCTACTCCTGCTTTCTTTTGGTCTCCATTTGTGTGAAATATCTTTTTCGAGCCCTTCACTTTCAGTCTGTATGTGTCCCTTGGTTTGAGGTGGGTCTGTTGTAGACAGCATATATAGGGGCCTTGTTTTTCTATCCATTCAGCCAGTCTTTGTCTTTTGGTTGGGGCATTCAACTCATTTACATTTAAGGTAATTATTGATAAGTATGATCCCATTGCGATTTACTCTGTTGTTTTGCGTTTGAGTTTATAAACCTTTTCTGTGTTTCCTGTCTAGAGAAATCCTTTAGCATTTGTTGAAGAGCTGGTTTGGTGGTGCTGAATTCTCTCAGCTTTTGCTTGTCTGTAAAGCTTTTGATTTCTCCTTCATATTTGAATGAGATCCTTGCTGGGTAATCTGGGTTGTAGGTTTTTCTCTCTCATCACTTTATGTATGTTCTGCTATTCCCTTTTGGCCTGAAGAGTTTCTATTGAAAGATCAGCTGTTATCCTTATGGGAATCCCCTTGTGTGTTATTTGTTGCTTTTCTCTTGCTGCCTTTAATATTTTCTCTTTGTGTTTGATCTTTGTTAATTTGATTAATATGTGTCTTGGGGTGTTTTGCCTTGGGTTTATCCTGTTTGGGACTCTCTGGGTTTCTTGGACTTGGGTGGCTATTTCCTTCCCCATTTTAGGGAAGTTTTCAACTAATATCCTCAAGTATTTTCTCACAGCCTTTCTTTTTGTCTTCTTCTTCTGGGACTCCTATGTTTCAAATGTTGGGGCGTTTGACATTGTCCCAGAGGTCTCTGAGGTTGTCCTCGTTTCTTTTAATTCTTTTTTTTTTTTCCTCTGCTTCATTTATTTCCACCATTCTATCTTCCACCGCACTTACTCTTTCTTCTGCCTCAGTTATTCTACTGTTGGTTCCCTCCAGAGTGTTTTTGATCTCAGTTATTGCATAATTCATTATTGATTGACTTTCTTATTTCTTCTAGGTCCTTGTTAACCATTTCTTGCATCTTCTCAATCCTTGTCTCCAGACTATTTATCTGTAATTCCATTTTGTTTTCAAGATTTTGGATCGTCTTTATTATCATTATTCTGAATTCTTTTTCAGGTCGACTCCCTATCTCCTCCTCTTTTTTTTGGTTTGATGGGCATTTATCATGTTCCTTTACCTGCTGCATATTTCTCTGCCTTTTCATCTTGTTTAGATTGCTGTGTTTGCGTGGCCTTTCTGTATGCTGGAATTTTGTGGTTCCTCTTTACTGTGGAGGTTCCTCTCTGTGGATGGGGTTGGATAAGTGGCTTGTCAAGGTTTCCTGGTTAGGAAAGCTTGTGTCAGTGTTCTGGTGAGTGGAGCTGAATCACCTCTCTCTGGAGTGCAATGAAGTGTCCAGTAGTATGTTTTGAGGTGTTTGGTGTGACTTTTGGCCGCATGTATTTTAATGCTCAGGATTATGTTCCTGCATTGTTGGAGAATCAGCTTGGTATGTCTTGTTCTGAAACTTTTTGGCTCAGATGGAGCTTGGTTTCAGTGTAGGTATGGAGGCTTTTGGATGAGCTCTTGTCGATGAATATTCCCTGGAGTCAGGAGTTTTCTGGTGTTCTCAAGTTTTGGATTTAAGCCTCCTGCCTCTGGCTTTCAGTCTTATTCTTAAAGTAGCCTCAAGACTTTTCCATCCATATAGCACCAATGATAAAACATCTAGGTTAATGGTGAAAGGACTCTCCACAGTGAGGGACACCCAGAGAGGTTCACGGAGTTACATGGAGAAAAGAAGAAGGAGGAGGGAGATAGAAGTGATCAGGAGGAGAAGAGGGGGAGTCAAAAGGAAAAAGACAGATCTAGCCAGTAATCAGTTCCCTATGTGTTCTCCACACCCTGGAACACTCAAAGAGATTCACAGAGGCGGGTAGAGAAGAGAAGGGGGAGGGAGGAGATAGAGGTGACCTGGGGAGAAAAGGGAGAGTCAAAAAGGGAAGAGAGCAATCAAGCCAGTAATCACACTCCTAAGTAAAAATGGATACTGAAGATTGGATTCTTAAAGGTACAAAATTGATAACAAAAACCAGAAAGCAAAGATTAAAAATCTAGAGTAGAGGTTAGACTCTCAAAAAAATACAATATTAAAGAAACAAAACAAAATCACA
Organism: Bos mutus; assembly: GCF_027580195.1. Lineage (NCBI taxonomy): Eukaryota > Metazoa > Chordata > Mammalia > Artiodactyla > Bovidae > Bos > Bos mutus. Next base: position 44,546,197 of record NC_091626.1, on the reverse strand, counting down.
AAATTATTATTTATATATATATATATATATATATATATATATATATATATGAAATTTGCTTTAAAAAATAGGTTCTTTTTTGCAAGGTAATAGTAGGTTATAGATTGGAGAAGGAAATGGCAACCCACTCCAGTGTTCTTGCCTGGAGAATCCCAGGGACTGGGGAGCCTGGTGGGCTGCCGTCTATGGGGTCACACAGAGTCAGACATGACTGAAGTGACTTAGCAGCAGCAGTAGGTTATAGAAATGAAAATTAAAGGAGTAATAAAAGAAGTTAATTTTTTTAAATTTAAAAATGATCATAGTAAAATATATCTAGGAATTTCTTTGGAGCTGTTGAGGGCAGTGTGGGGTCAGTTCAGTTTCAAATAGTTCCTTGTTCCAGCTTATATTTCTTCTCAAGGTCTATAGGCCCCTTCCAATGTAGTCAGTACTAACTATAGGGTTTTAATTTGTTGCACCTGTCACTTCCATAGCAGTTCCCTCTTCTTTGTTTATTTTGGCTTTCTCTGCTTGCAAATCTCTTCAGTGTCTAGTTTCCACCCAAGGAGGCGAAAGTGGTCATTTATTTAGGCTAATTTGTTCAGTAGTGCTGTGGGGAGGGAGGAACACTGCGAACAAATATCACTGGCATTTGTGGGGAGTGTTTGAGGTGTGTAGGCCACACTGGGTTTGCCCACACTCACAGTGTGTGTGCTTTCCCAGTCTACACTCCTCAGGCTCCAGGTTGCTCTGCAGAGGAACTGTCTAAAGAAGGCCCTGGGTTGCATGCACTTCCCAGTCTAAGCCACTCAGGTTCAGGTTCTTAGTTACTCCACAAAGGCACAGAGTCAGTTGAGCCTACGTTTTGTGCCCTTCCCAGGTCAGAGCAGCTCAGGTGACCAGGTGCTTGACGAGTGCACTCTCCCATCTAGGCAGTGCATCTTATCACCTCCCAGTCCTAGCCCCTCGATTTCCTGGGTGCGCAGTGTGAGCGCTGTCTCAGGTGTGCTGTGTCTCCTCTGGGGGCTGATCTCAGGCTGCAACCCTCCTGGTGGATGTCAACCATCCATGATCCCAGGAAGATTTGCTTAGTAACTGGGAGCCTGCTCACAGTTTGTTGGAGGATGCCGTCTCTGGGGCCAAGATTGCCCCTTGCCTTTTGGCTCTGGCTGTCGCCTGCCTGCTTCTCTGCCTCTGGCCTGCAAATCTTCTGCTTAAAAAATCAGCTGATAGCCTTATGGGGGTTCCCTTACATTTGACTCTTTGCTTTCTCTTGCTGTATTTCAAATTATCTCTCTAACTTTCACCATTTTAATTGGTATGGGTCTCTTGGGTTCATCCTGTTTGGAACTCTTTGCTTTCTGGATCTGGATGTCTGTTTTCTTCTTTACAGCCATGATTTCATTAAATACATTTTACCATCTTTCTCTCTCTCTTCTCTTTCTGGGCCCCTATATTGTGAATGTCAATATGTTTGATTTTGTCTCAGAGTTTCCTTAAACTGTTCTCTTTTTTAATTTGAGTTTCTTTTTGATCTTCTGATTGGGTGGTTTCCATTATACTGTCTTCTATATCACTTATGTATTCTGTATTCTAATATGCTGTTATTTTCTTCTCTCATGTTTTTAATTTCCATTATATTTTTCAGCTCTGACTAGTTCTTTTATTTTCTAGGTTCTTATTAAATTTTTAATTCTATTCTATTTTTTCTGTACTTCAGTTACCTGTCTTGTTACTAATGCTTTGAAATCTTTATCCAGTAAATTATTTCTATTTATTTAGGTATTTTTTCATGGTTTTTTCTTTTTCTTAACATTTTAAGCAAAGTTCTCTGTCTTCTCATTTTGCTTAACTTTCTCTATCTCTGTACAATTAGGTGAAACAGTTACTTATTCCAATCTTGAAAGAATGTTCTTATGTGGGAGCATCCCTAAACATTCTATATGTGCCTAGTGGCTTTCATGGGAGAGCTACATCCAAAAGTAAGCATAGATCATGTCTTTCCCCAGGGTTTGCTAATAGCTATAACCTTAGTAGCAGGTGGGACTGGAGATAGAGGGGATAGAGGCCAGAACCAGTTGTGAGCTAGGGCTTCTCCTAGGCTCAGTGGCTGTCACCTCCCTATGTGAATGCAGTAAGATCCCAAGATGCTAGAGAAGAAGCCCTGAGGGTCAGTTCTGGGCTGGTTCTGTTCCCTCTGAGTGTGTGCTTTCCTCATCCCAGCAGTGGTAACTTTATCCCAGAAAGGAGCAGCACTGGAGCAAGATGGGCCATACTGGGTACTTGGCATGGGTCTGGGCATATACTGAAGTAGTTCTGGCATGCCAGTCAGAACTCCAAATCAGTCCTGATCTGCCAATGCTAGGAATGGCCACCCTCACCCTGTTCAGGTCCTATCCAGCTCCATCCCCCTTGATTGTACATTTTCTTCTTTGGAAACAGCAGCCTTTGCCCTAGACGACTGTTTACAACCTTGGTTGTATAAGAGTCTTTCTACCAGTCTCCAGTCTGTCTTCAGTGAGAATTTCTCCACCTCCAAATAGATATATTTGTGATGTCATTGTGTGGAGACCTGAGCTCAACAACCTCTTTACTCTGTCACCTTTATTTCCCCATCTTATTTGAATAACTAGCTAAAAACAGTACTAAGTGCTACCCCAAGCACTTCTCTATCCCATCTTTCAACACCATGATTGCCTATGGGACCCATTTATGTAAGAATTCTAGTACTTTCCCCACCAACTTCAGCAGAAAACTCTTAGTCCTTGTAAAGTCACCTAGGTGATATGTGACTTACATATCAGTCAGTTCAGTTCAGCTCAGTCACTCAGTCATGTCTGACTCTTTGCAGCCCCATGGACTGTAGCACTCCAGGCCTCCCTGTCCATCACCAACTCCTGGCATTTACTCAAACTCATGTCCATTGAGTTGGTGATGACATCCAGCCATCTCATCCTCTGTCATCCACCTTCAGTCTTTCCCAGCATTCAGATCAGTCAGTTCTTTGCATCAGGTGGCCAAAGTTTTGGAGTTTCAGCTTCAGCATCAGTCCTTCCAATGAATATTTAGGAAAGATTTCCTTTAGGATTGACTTACATATAAAGACATTAAAAAAACTGGTTCCAGTAGGTTACCCATTGATCGTGGATGGAGGATCTTAATTTAGTTAAATCTTTATTAAATGAGATACTTGGGGAGCAATAAACTGAATGTAAAGGCATTGTTTGCAACCATGTAAAAGTCATATGTTTTATATGGTGGTGGTTTAGTCACTAAGTCATATCTGACTCTTGCAACCCCATGGACTGTAGCCTGCCAGGCTCCTCTGTCCATGGGATTCTCCAGGCAAAAATACTGGAGTAGGTTGCCATTTCCTTCTCCAGGGAATCTTCCCAACCCAGGAATTGAACCTAGGTCTCCTGCATTGCAGGTAGATTTTTACCAACTGAGCTATGAAGGAAGCCAAATGTTTTATATAGTGATGTGATTAATGTGCTTTTTTTGGTGAAGAGGTTGTTACTTTTTGTTTTCCTTAGTACTCAGTAGAATACAGAGAGTATAAAACCAAAGCACTGCAGGGTTTTTGTTGTTGTTGTTTTTCTTCATTTCAAGGGTAACTTTCAAACAAAGTACATAGATTCATTTTACCCTTGAGTTTTATTTCCTGTGGTGTCATGAAACAATTAACACCAAGATTTGGTTTGGAGAAATGTTGACAACCCAGGAACTACCTTTTTATTTTTCTGATGTATAAAGAACTAAATGAGGGATAAAATAAAGAGAGATTAAGGATGAGTAGAATTTTCTCCATAGGAACCACAAGCGCTCCAAATGGTCACTATGCAGTGTTCAGAAACATTGCCAAGTCTGCTATTCTTCACAGTTTGCCCAAAGGAGAATGCTCATCTCCTCATTTGCTCCATCTATTTGCATAGGCACATTCTTAGTGCTAATAAATATGAATACTGATAATAGGAGCTCCAATTTTCATTTGAGCCTGGATCTTAGTGTCCAAGTTTTACCTATTGTTAACATTTTTCTTTCCAAAAATAAATGCTTTCTGATTTTATGACATGATGGCAAGCATCTTCAAAACAGCTACCTTCCTTTATACATATCTGTACTACCTGCAGTGCTTACCAAGTGTCTTTGAATATTAAATTAATTGCTAACCAAATGATCTTATTGTGTCAAATTTGAAATTCGTGGACTTTGCTTCCATTTTTTCCTGAGGTTCTTGCATGTGTGAGTTTATGTGTATATTTCTGTGTGTACTCAATACCCAGATGATGAGTATGTTAAGTATCTTCCATTTGACCTTCCTGATCCAATTTCCACTCTTCTCCAAAATGCTTTCTGTTCCCAAGGGCTGCCTATTTGAATTACATCACCCTGCTCCTTCTGTGTCCCCATTAGCATCTATTGGGTTTATCTAATGGAGATCCTCAGCAGGAGGTAGAAGACTGATCCTGGGGATTCACATGGGGACAGCTGAAGTAAGAATAGATGTATGTGAGGAGGGATAATTAGGTCTCAGAGTGCTTTGGGAAAAGAAGAAAATACCTCACCACTGGTTATTGCTGTTGAAATATCTTGTGAAATTTTTAAAGATAACAACAGTGAGATTATCTGCTTGACCTTTGCATATGGATATATAAAGCAGAGGTCAATCAATCAATGAATGAGTGTCAAATTCCTGTCCACTCTGGGTGTACCACCATGTTGAGCTGAAGTTCTAGGAAGAAAACTGAAGCAGATTCTTCCCCATACTAAAGTTTCTTGGAGGTGTTAGTGAAACCCATAGAACTTGTTAAGCAAGCATTTCCCAATATTAAATATACTATCCAGAGACTTTTAGAAAATTAATCTTGTACATGTGTCCTCTGGGGATATTTTTTCTGTCGTCAATCAAATGAAAGTTTATATTTAGGTTTTAGGGATCATATAATAAAAAATATTCAAACAAACCCGAAGAGTATATATAGTAACAATAAAAATATTAAGGTCAAGAAAGAGCTTATATACAATTCAGAAAAAAGTAACAAAATCCAACAAGTTAGCTCAAGGATTTTCTTCTGTAAAACAAATCAGAAATAAGATAAGACCAAGGGCATTCAGAAGCAGAAGTTTTGTGGTAATGGTGATAAGGAGAATAGTTGAAGATTTTATGAATTGGCTAAAGATCCCTAATCCTTAAGACCCATGAATTGAGCACAAGGCTGGAAAATACACTGAAAGAATTTGTATACTCTAATTACATAATAGCATTCCACATACAGAAGGTGCCCAATACATATATAGTAGATGTTTGTTAAATATAAAAAATGCTAAATTTGCCTGAATGAGGTTTAAATGGTCAGTGCCTGGCAGCAGAATGAGTTATCCCATTACGATCTCTCCAAGGTGAGTTCCGATTTTCTACTACTAATAGTTCTAGGTGAGAATGTGCTATTATTCAGATCAAGATGGATTACAGGACCTAGTGATTTTCTCAGTGTGCCAAGACTCTGGCAGATTAGTTCTGCACATTAAGGATTTGTATTTGTATCAAGGATTTGTATTTGTATCACTTAAAACTTCTTCTGCCATGCTGTAAAACTAGAAAAAAATACACATCGCCCCTCAGTATGTCAGTTCCCACTAGGTTAGTATCAGAGAAAAGAGAGTAAGAATGATAAGACAGAAATTAGGATGGAGGGGGAAGAGAAGAAATCAGTTCATCCTGCTTTAAAGATTTCTTTTAACATTTAATTTCCTTCTTACCTGCAGGCAGTTTTCTAAAGGTGCACATTTAACTTCTAGGTTAAATATGAAACCATAGGCGCTGTGGCATAAATTAAATAAGGGGAGAATAGAGAGTGATTTGTTTTTCTCCTGGAATAAAACCCCAGTACTCCTCCAGGGTTGTGTGAAAGGCTGAGGAATCTGTGGTATAAATACTTTAATTAGCTGACAGCTTGTGGGATGAATTACATCTGATCTCTGTTCATGATGCTTGTATAATAAAGGACTTAATTGTTTCATTTTTTACAGTATAATGGATGGATGGAAGAGGATGATAATTTGAGAATTTATTCATTTAAAGCAGTGATTGCAATATTGTTCTGAAAAGTAGAATATAACATGTAGAAGGTTATAGAGAAAGTAAGTAGGCGTCTTCAGCTTCTGGAGACTGCACCTTTGCCCTCTGGCTGGTTGGGTAGCTGACCATCAAATAGCTCTATAACTTTTGTCTTTTGCCATCAAGAATCGGAGAAGGCAATGGCACCCCACTCCAGTACTCTTGCCTGGAAAATCCCATGGACGGAGGAGCCTGGTAGATTGCAGTCCATGGGGTCACTAAGAGTCGGACATGATTCAGTGACTTCACTTTCACTTTTCACTTTCATGCATTGGAGAAGGAAATGGCAACCCACTCCAGTGTTCTTGCCTGGAGAATCCCAGGGATGGTGGATCCTGGTGAGCTGCCGTCTTTGGGGTCGCACGGAGTCAGACATGACTGAAGCGACTTAGCAGCAGCAGCAGCCATCAAGAATGTAACAGCCCCTTAAAAAAAAAGTTGTTTATTTGTAATTGGAGGATAACTGTGTTACAACATTGTGTTGGTTTCTGCCATACATCAAATGATTCAGCCACAGGTATACATGTCCCCACTCTCTTGAGCCTCCCTCCCCTATCCCACCCTTCTAGGTTGTCACAGAGCCCCAGATTTGAGCTTCTTGAGTCATAAGGAAATTTCCACTGGCTATCTAATTTTACATATGGTAATAGCCTCTTAAATGGTCTCTGCCTTGGGTTTTATCTTCTTCCATCCTCCACTCTACAGCCAGAGTGTTCCACCAGTGATGGTACTGTGTCTGGGCTTTTCTCTATTTGATAATTATTCAGCACTGCCCTGTAAGGTAAACTACAAGATTTTTAACACGGACTTGAAATGCCTGAGCCTGCTCTAAGTGGCTTCCTCCCCTCCCTCTGTCTTGCGCATTATGCCTCAGTAGCACCCAATTACTGAAAAGTCCTTGATAAAATCACATTTTTTCTCTCTGAATTTCTGCTTATGCCATCTCATCTACAGGCGATGCTCTTTTACTCTCTCTAGATCTCTCTTCCCCAACTGTTATATTGATCTTTTAAGAAGACTCAGTCATTACCTCTTCTGACCATCCCACCTTCTTCCTAGCTACATGAACTGCCCCTCATTAATGCCTCCAAATGATCCTGTAAGTAGTCTGTCAAAGCATTTCTCCCACTTTATTACAAGTGTTTATGAAAAATATCCCATTAAATGGTGAGTTACTTAAAATTAGGTCCCTTGTTATATTCACCTGTGTGTCCCCAGCTTCGAGTATAGGACAGAACAGGTGTTCATTAAATGTTCATTCAATGAATAAATGAATGAAAATGTGTTTTACTCCATTTGTTCAACAGTATTATAGTAAAAGTAACATTTTACCAAATATTAAGTGAGTTTTGAATAAATCACATATACACAACTAACATTTGTAGAGTGAAATGCCACAAAAATTAAATTGCTGAGGAAGAAACCTGGACATATATGCTGTCCAATGTAAGCGATACATTTAACATTTCACTTGATTGTTGCAGTTTAGTCACTCAGTCCTATCTGACTCTTTGCGACCCCATGGACTGCAGCATGCCAGGCCTCCCTGTCCATCACCAACTCCCAGAGTTTACTCCAACTCATGTCTATTGAGTCGATGATGGCATCAAGCCATCTCATACTCTGTCATCCCCTTCTCCTGCCGCTTTCAATCTTTCCCAGCATGAGGGTCTTTTCAAATGTGTCAGTTCTTTGCATCAGGTGGCCAAAGTATTGGAGTAACAGCTTCAGCATCAGTCCTTCCAATGAATATTCAGGACTGACTTCCTTTAAGATGGACTGGTTGGATCTCTTTGGAGTCCAAGGGACTCTCAAGAGTCTTCTCCTATACCAAGTACAAAAGCATTATTCTTCGACACTCAGCTTTCTTTATAGGCCAACTCTCACATCCATATATGACTACTGGAAAAACTATAGCCTTGACTAGATGGACCTTGGTTGGCAAAGTAATGTCTCTGCTTTTTAACAACCTGTATAGGTTGGTCATAACTTTGCTTCCAAGGAGTAAGCAATTTTAATTTCATGGCTGCAATCACCATCTGTAGTGATTTTGGAGCCCCCAAAAATAAAGTCTGACACTGTTTCCACTGTTTCCCCATCTATTTCCCATGAAGTGATGGGACCGGATGCCATGATCTTAGTTTTCTGAATGTTGAGCTTTAAGTCAACTTTTCACTCTCCTCTTTCACTTTCATCAAGAGGCTCTTTAGTTCTTCTTCACTTTCTGCCATAAGGGTGGTGTCATCTGCATATTTGAGGTTAATGATATTTCTCCCAGCAATCTTGATTCCAGCTTGCGCTTCTTCCAGCCCAGCATTTCTCATGATGTACTCTGCATATAAGTTAAATAAGCAGGGTGACAATATACAGCCTTGGTGTACATACTCCTTTCCTGATTTGGAACCAGTCTGTAGTTTCATGTCCAGTTCTAACTGTTGCATCTTGACCTGCATACAAATTTCTAAAGAGGCAGGTCCAGTGTCTGATATTCCCATGTCTTAAAGAATTTTCCAGAGATTTTTGTGATCCACAGTGTTAAAGGCTCTGGCATAGTCAATAAAGCAGAAATAGATGTTTTTCTGGAACTCTCTTGCTTTTTTGATGATCCAGCAGATGTTGGCAATTTGATCTCTGGTTCCTCTACCTTTTCTAAATCCAGCTTGAACATCTGGAAGTTAATGGTTCACTGTTTAAGCCTGGCTTGGAGAATTTTAAGGATTACTTTGCTAGCATGTGAGATAAGTGCAATTGTGTGGTAGTTTGAACATTCATTGGCACTGCCTTTCTTTTGGACTAGAATGAAAACTGACCTTTTCCAGTCCTGTGGCCACTGCTAAGTTTTCTGAATTTGCTGGCATATTGAGTGCAGCACTTTCACAGCATCACCTTTTAGGATTTGAGATAGCTCAACTAGAATTCCATCACCTTCACTAGCTTTGTTTGTAGTAATGCTTCCGTAGGCCCACTTGACCTCACACTCCAGGATGTCTGGTTCTAAATGAGTGATCACAGTATTGTGGTTATCTTGTGGTTATACAAGAAGGTCATTAAGACCTTCTTGTATAGTTCTTCTGTGTATTCTTGCTACCTCTTCTTAATATCTTCTGCTTCTATTAGGTCCATACCATTTCTGTCCTTTATTGTGCCCATCTTTGCATGAAATATTCCCTTGCTATCTCTAATTTTCTTGAAGAGATCTTTAGTCTTTCCCGTTCTATTGTTTTCCTCTATTTCTTTGCACTGATCACACTTTCTTATCTCTCCTTGTTATCCTTTGGAACTCTGCATTCAAATGGGTATATCTCTCCTTTCCTCCTTTGCATCTGGCTTCTCTTCATTTCATAGCTGTTTGTAAGGCCTCCTCAGACAGCCAGTTTGCTTTTTTGCATTTCTTTTTCTTGGGGATGGTCTTGATCCCTGTTTCTTGTACAATGTCACGAACCTCCATCCATAGTTCTTCAGGCACTGTGTCTATCAGATATAATCCCTTGAGTCTTCTATTGTATAGTCGCAAGTGATTTGATTTAGGTCATACCTGAATGGTCTAGTGGTTTTCCCTACTTTCTTCAATCTCAGTCTGAATTTGGCAATAAGGAGCTCATGATCTGAGCCACATTCAGCTCCCAGTCTTGTTTTTGCCGACTGTACACAGCTTCTCCATCTTTCAGTTCAGTTTAGTTCAGTCGCTCATTCATGTCCAACTCTTTGCAACACCATGAATCGCAGCACGCCAGGCCGCCCTGTCCATCACCAATTCCCATAGTTCACTCAGACTCATGTCCATTGAGTCAGTGATGCCATCCAGCCATCTCATCCTCTGTCGTCCCCTTCTTCTCCTGCCCCCAATCCCTCCCAGCATCAGAGTCTTTTCCAATGAGTCAACTCTTCGCATGAGGTGGCCAAAGTACTGGAGCTTCAGCTTTAGCATCATTCCTTCCAAAGAAATCCCAGGGCTGATCTCCTTCAGAATGGACTGGTTGGATCTCCTTGCAGTCCAAGGGACTCTCAAGAGTCTTCTCCAACACCACAGTTCAAAAGCATCAATTCTTCAGCACTCAACCTTCTTCACAGTCCAACTCTCACATCCATACATGACCATAGGAAAAACCATAGCCTTGACTAGACGGACCTTTGTTGGCAAAGTAATGTCTCTGCTTTTTAAGATGCTATCTAGGTTGGTCATAACTTTGCTTCCAAGAAGTAAGCGTCTTTTAATTTCATGGCTGCAGTCACCATCTGCAGTGATTTTGGAGCCCAGCAAAATAAAGTCTGACACTGTTTCCACTGTTTCCCCATCTATTTCCCATGAAGTGATGGGACCGGATGCCATGATCTTCATTTTCTGAATGTTGAGCTTTAAGCCAACTTTTTTACTCTCCACTTTCACTTTCATCAAGAGGCTTTTGAGTTCCTCTTCACTTTCTGCCATAAGGGTGGTGTCATCTACATATCTGAGGTTATTGAGATTTCTCCCAGCAATCTTGATTCCAGCTTGTGTTTCTTCCAGTCCAGCGTTTCTCATGATGTACTCTGCATATAAGTTAAATAAGCAGGGTGACAATATACAGCCTTGACGTACTCCTTTTCCTATCTGGAACCAGTCTGTTGTTCCATGTCCAGTTCTAACTGTTGCTTCCTGACCTGCATACAGATTTCTCAAGAGGCAGGTCAGGTGGTCTGGTATTCCCATCTCTTTCAGAATTTCCCACAGTTTATTGTGATCCATACAGTCAAAGGCTTTGGCATAGTCAATAAAGTAGAAATAGATGTTTTTCTGGAACTCTCTTGCTTTTTCCATGATCCAGCAGGTGTTGGCAATTTGATCTCTGGCTCCTCTGCCTTTTTTAAAACCAGCTTGAACATCTGGAAGTTCATGGTTCACATATTGCTGAAGCCTGGCTTGGAGAATTTTGAGCATTACTTTTTTAGCTGAATATAATCAATCTGATTTCAGTATTGACCATCTGGTGAAGTTCATGTGTAGAGTCTTCTCTTGTGTTGCTGGAAAAGGGTGTTTGTTCTGACCAGTGCATTCTCTAGGCAAAACTCTGTTAGCCTTTGCCCTGTTTCATTCTGTATTCCAAGGCCAAATTTGCCCATAACTCCAGGAATTTCTTGACTTCCTACTTTTGTAATCTAGTCCCCTATAATGAAAAGTACATCTTTTTTGGGTGTTAGTTCTAGAAGGTCTTGTAGGTCTTCATAGAACCATTCAACTTCAGCTTCTTCAGCATTTTTGGTCGGGGCATAGACTTGGATTACTGTGATATTGAATGGTTTGCCTTGGGAACAAACAGAGATCATTCTGTCATTTTTGAGATTGCACCCAAGAACTGCATTTTGGACTCTTTTGTTCACTATGAGGGCTACTCCATTTCTTCTAAGGTATTCTTGCCCACAGTAGTAGATATAATGGTCATCTGAGTTAAATTTACTCATTCCAGTCCATTTTAGTTCATGAATTCCTAAAATGTCGATGTTCACTCTTGCCATCTCCTGTTTGACCACTTCCAATTAGCCTTGATTCATGGACCTAACATTCCAGATTCCTATGCAATATTGCTCTTTATAGCATCGAACTTTACTTCTATCAGCAGTCACATCCACAACTGGGTATTTTTTTGCTTTGACTCTGTCTCTTCATTCTATCTGGAGTTATTTCTCCACCCTTCTCCAGAAGCATATGGGGCACCTAGGAACCTGGGGAGTTCATCTTTCAGTGTTCTCTCTTTTTGCTTTTTCATACTGTTCATGGGGTTCAAGGCAAGAATACTGAAGTGCTTTGCCATTCCCTTCTCCAGTGGACCACGTTTTGTCATAACTCTCCACAATGACCCATCTGTCTTGAGTGGCCCTACAGGGCATGGCTCATAGTTTTATTGAGTTAGACAAGACTCTGGTCCATGTGATCAGATTGGTTAGTTTTCTGTGACTGTGGTTTTCAGTCTGTCTGCCCTCTGATGGAGAAGGATAAGAGGCTTATGGAAGCTTCCTTATGGGAGAGATTGACTGAGGGGAAACTGGTTCTTGTTCTGATGGGCAGGGCCATGCTTAGTAAATCTTTAATCCAATTCACCCTGTTGAAGGGTGGGGCTGTGTTCCCTCCCTGTTATTTGACCTGAAGCCAAACTATGGTGGAGTTAATGAAGATAATGGTGACCTCCTTCAAAGGTCCCATGGGTGCACTGCTACACTCAGTGCCCCCAAACCTGCAGCAGGCCACCCCCAACCCATGCCTCTGCCAGAGACTCCTGTACACTCATGGGCAAGTCTGGGTCAGTAACTGTAAATGTCATAAAAAAATAAATAAATAAAAAACACTCTTTGTCCTACCTATATTATGATTTAGAGAATCTAGTGACTTATCTAGTCACATTTAAAGAGGAGGAGGATGTCTTGCACAAATAGATCTGACTCTCATACTGAGCCTCTCAAGCACCATTATACATCTAGATCCTTGTATTGTAAATAATATTGCTGTGAATATTGGGGAGTATGTATCTTTTTGAATTACAATTGGATGGATCCATAGGGTTTTATAATTACTGAAATAAATCAAGCAAAGACAAAAGCTGTATGCAATAATATATGTGGAATCTAAAAAAAAAAAAAATGCTAATATAACAAAAGATAAGACTCATAGATACAGATTGTCTGGTTCCAGACTAATTTACCTGCCTCCTGAGAAACCTGCATGCAGGTCCAGAAGCAACAGTTAGAACTGAACATGGAGCAACAGACTGGTTCCAAATTGGGAAAGGGGTACATCAAGGCTGAATACTGTCACTCTGCTTATTTTACTTATATGCAGAGTACATCGTGTGAAATGCCAGGCTGAATGAAGCACAAGCTGGAATCAAGATTGTTGGGAGAAATAGCAGTAACCTCAGATATGCAGATGACACCACCTTTATGGCAGAAAGTGAAGAAGAACTAAAGAGACTCTTGATGAACGTGAAACAGGGGAGTGACAAAGCTGGCTTAAAACTCAACACTCAAAAAATGAAGATCATGGCATCCAGTCCCACCACTTCATGGCATATAGATAGGGAAAGAATGGAAACAGTGACAGACTTTATTTTCTTGGGTTCCAAAATCACTGCAGATAGTGACTGCAGTCAAGAAATTAAAATATGCTTGTCCCTTTGAAGAAAAGCAATGACACACCTAGACAGCATGTTAAAAAGCAGAGACATTACTTTGCTGACAAAGGTCCATCTAGTCAAAGCTATGGTTTTTCCAGTAGTCATGTATGGATGTGAGAGTTGGATCATAAAGAAAGCTGAGTGCCAAAGAATTGGTGCTTTTGAACTATGGTGTTGGAGAAGACTCTTGAGAGTCCCTTGGACTGCAAGGAGATCCAACCAGTCAATCCTAAAGGAAATCAGTCCTGGATATTCCTTGGAAGGACTGATGCTAAAGCTGAAGCTCCAATATTTTGGCCACCTGACGCCAAGAGCAGACTCACTAGAAAAGACATTGATGTGAAAGATTGAAGGCAGGAGGAGAAGGGGACAACAGAGGATGAGATGGTTGTATGGCATCACGAACTCAACGGTCATGAGTTTGAGCAAGCTCCAGGAGATGGTGAGGAAAAGGGAAGCCATGTGTGCTGCAGTCTATGGGATCACAGAGTCGGACAGAACTGAGCAACTGAACAACGATATAGATATAGAGAACACACTAGTGCTTACCAGTGGGGAGATAGAAAAGATGAGGGGCAAAATAGAAGTAGAAGATTAAAAGGTGCAAAGTATGTATAAAATTAATAAGCTATAGGATATATAGTACAGCACAGGAAATATAGCCAATATTTTATAATAACTTCAAATGGAAGATATTCTATAAAAATATTGAATCACCCTGTTGTATACCTGAAATTAACAATATTGTAAGTCAACTATACTACAGTTAAAAAAATAAAAAACACTTTGCAAATGCCCGAATAATTCTAATACTATTGGCCTTTAGCCCTTACTTTGTGTGGCAAAGCTAGACAGCTCAACTCCATGTACAGTAAAAGAGCTTGCAGGAAATTGAATGTCACAAAGTCAAAGTATTTTATTGCTGTGCACATAGCTAACCTGAAAGTTTCTGCAACCTTGTGTTAATATTTAAGTGGATTTTAGATAATATTGTTGTCTCATAGTTTGATCAAGTTATCATTTGTCATGATCAAATTGAATTATGAATATTTCAAGTCTTTTTCTCATAACAACTTCAGAAATGTTCATTTTATTTTTAGTATTTTTGTGTTAGGTTATTTTTCACTGGACTTCTGTGGTGGCTCAGAGGTAAAGAACCTGCCTTTCAATGCAGGAGGTGCAAGTTCAATCCCTGAGTTGGGAAGATCCCCTGGAGGAGGAAATGGTAACCCACTCCAGTATTCTTGCCTGGAAAATCCCATGGACAGAGGAGCCTGGCAGGCTACAGCCCCTGGAGTAGCAAAGAGTCAAACATAACTTATCAGCTGAGTACACAGGCATTTTGTACTAGCTAATATTTTAGAACCAAGCCGAGGTTTCTGACCTGTGAATCACACAGGATGCCTCTCTAGATTTACAAACCATATACAGCCATCAAAATCACAGTGTTTTGGAAAAGGTCATGTTCAATATATACACTTGGGAGGAAATGAGCAAAATATGATAATACCCAAGATCATGAAAGGGGAATTCAATAGGGTTAAAATAAATTAACCAGAGGAAATCTAAACCAGATCAATCAAAAATTAAAAAAATATTGTTGGAAAAGAAGTCTAAGAAGCAAGTAAAATCCAAATATTTAGAACATTGGTGTTTTAAGATAAAAATATTCAAAATTATATCTGTGAGGAGAAAAAGCAAGAAAAAGAATAAGGAACAAATTAGACTAACCCTCAAATTTTATAGAATTTAAAACCAAAGAGAATAACCTTATACAGAATGTGTGTCAGTACCATCAGGCAGGAAAGTCTTTCTAAGTGCATTATCTATCTTATCTCAGTTCTCTCAAGAACCCCATGGTGAACCCTTTTATTAAGGCCAGATGATGAGAAAGAAATAAAATTACAATGCTGTTTAACAAGTTCTTAGAAACTAAGTGGTGCAATAACCTACTTTAAAAAATATAGCCCCTTTTGAGATTCTGTAATAAAAATAAGAATTACTCATTTTGTTAACATTTATTAGGCAAGTAACAAGAAAGCACATGGTTAGTATATTACAGGTATTATTTAATTTTAATAATAATCCTATGAGTTAGGAGTGCTACTACTGTTTTCATTTTACTCATGAGGAAATTAAGATTTAGTGAGATTATGTAATATCCAAAATCACCTAGCTAGTAGGAAATAGAACCAAACTCAGCATTTTCCTAACAGCAGTTGGTTTGTTTCCAGTTTTATAATATTTTTTAAAAAGACTGTACTCTCACGCACATCCTGGAGAATGAAAGTTTCTTTAGGTATATACCTATAAGTGATATTGATACAGTATAAGAAATATTCATGTTCAACTCTGCTATGAAATGCCAATCCACATTTCACAGAAATTATACAATTTACACACCCTTCAAAAGTGAATCAGAGTTCTTCATCCTTGCCAAAACCTGATACATTCTGACAGTTTAACTTTTGCTTATTTTGTGGTTTAACTTGTCTTTTCTCTAGTTAATAATGGATTAAATATTTTCAAATGTTTATGGATAATTTTTGATCCATCATCTGTGAAGTTCCTTCTCATTGCTTCCCCTCCTCCCCATTTTTCTACTGGGATTTCTTGTTTATTTTTTTGTCTTTTTTTTTTTTTTAATTGGAGGATAATTATTTTACAATGTTGTAGTCTCTGTTGTACATCAACATGAATCAGTCATAATTATATATCCTCTCCCTCTTGAGCATCCCTACCCCCACATTCCACCCCTCTAGTTCATCACAGAGCTCTGAGTCAGGCTCCCTGTATGATACAGCAGGTTCCCACTAGTTATTTATCTTACACATGATAGTGTATATATGTCAGTGCTGCTGCTGCTAAGTTGCTTCAGTCATGTCCGATTCTGTGCAACCCCATAGATGGCAGCCCACCAGCCTCCCCTGTCCCTGGGATTCTCCAGGCAAGAACACTGGAGTGGGTTGCCATTTCCTTCTCCAATGCAAGTGAAAGTGAAGTTGCTCAGTCATGCCCGACTCTTAGCGACCCCATGGACTGCAGCCCATTAGTCTCCTCCATCCATGGGATTTTCCAGGCAAGAGTACTGGAGTGGGGTGCCATTGTGTTACTTTCTCAATTTGTGCTACACTCTCTGACCCCTGCTTTGTCTACCATCCCTTCTCTACATCTGCATCTCCATTTCTTCTCTGTTAATAGGTTCATTAGTACTGTTTTTCTAGATTCCATATATATGTATTAAGATATGATATTTGTTTTTTCTTTTTCTGACTTACATATTTCTGTATAACAGGTTCTAGATTCATCCACCTCACTACAACTGACTCACATTTGTTCCTTTTATGGCTGAGTAATATTCCATTGCTTGTATGTATCATATCTTCTTTATTCATTCATCTGTCAGTGGACATATAGGTTACTTCAATGTCCCTGAGCGGCAATGAACATTAGGGTGCATGTGTCATGGAATTATGGTTTCGTTAGGGTATATGCCCAATAGTGGGATTGTTGGGTCATATGGTAGTTTTATTCCTACTTTGTTATGAAATCTCCATACTGTTCTCCATAATGGCTATACCAGTTTACATTCCCACCAACAGTTGAAGATGGTTCCCTTTTCTCTACATTCTCTCCAGCATTTATTGCTGTAGTTTTTTTTTTTTTTTTTTTTTTTTTTTATGACTATGGCATTGTGAAGGGGATGACAGTGGATGAGATGGTTGAATGGCATCATTGACTCAATGGACATGAGTTTGAGCAAATTCGGGAGATAGTGAAGGACAGGGAAGCCTGTTGTGTTGCACTCCATGGGAATCACAAAGAGTTAGACACAACTGAGTGAACAACAAAAACATTCTGATTGGTGTGAGGTGATACCTCATTGTAGTTTTGATTTGCATTTCTCTAATAATGAGTAATGTTGAGCATCTTTTCATGTGTTCATTGGCCATCTATATGTCTTCTTTGGAGAAACAGCTGTTTAGGTCTTCTACTCATTTTTTGATTGGGCTGTTTGCTTTTCTGATATTCAGCTGTATGAACTGCTTATATATTTTGGAGATTAATCCTTTGTCAGTTGTTTTGTTTGCAATTATTTTCTCCCATTCTGAGAGTAGTCTTTTAATATTGTTTGTTGTTTCCTTTGCTGTGCAGAAGCTTTTAAGTTTAATTAGGTTATATTTGTTTATTTTTGTTTTTATTTTCAGTGCTATAAGAGGTGGGTCAAAGAGGATCTTGCTGCGATTTATGTTGAAGTGTGTACTGCCTATGTTTCCCTCTAAGAACTTTATAATTTCTAGGCTTACCTTTAAGTCTTTAATCCATTTTGAATTTATTTTTGTATATGGTGTTAGGAAGTATTATATTTTCATTCTTTTACATGTAGCTGTCTAGTTTTCCCAGCACCACTTATTGAAGAGGCTGTCTTTTCTCTGTTGAGATCCTTTAATGGACTGGAACCTGGTGGTCTGGAGTCAACGATAAGAAAGTAAAGAAGAGAAAGAGGCTGATATGCCTTGGTTTACACAGAAAGCCAATAAAGCCCCTGGCACGGGGCTTGCTCTGTTCACGGAGGCCTCAGACGCCCTCTCAATGGGGTGAAGGTGCAGAGTGCCTTCTTGAGAGGGTCTTAGAGGCCTGGGCAGGAAAGTGAACCCAGAGGGCCTCTGTGCTCCAAAGAAACAGCCTGAGAGAGAGAGAGAGAGAAAGAAAGAGAAAGACAGACATGGGGACCAGAGCTCTGATGGAACAAAGGTGTTTTATTCAACATTGTGTAGGTATTTATACTGTCTTACAAGATAGCTATTTTCAGCAGAGATAAAATCAAAACCTACAAGTTATCAAGAAAACATGAGATCATCCATATGAAAGAGAGAGTTGTAAATAACCACTTTTACCATATGGTTCATAAAAAGGAAGAGGGTACTTATCACTGTATAGAAAAACTAGCGAAGGAAATGCCTGGATTCCTCAGTCCTGGGACAGGCTTGCCTCTCCTTTTAATTCCTGAATATTCAGGAATTAATAAGGAACAGAAAATTCCTGACAAATCCAAAACAGCACACAGGAAGCCTCCTGTTAAATGCTTCGTGACATTTCTCCATTGTATATTTTGCCTCTTTTGCCAAAGATAAAGTGCCCATAGGTGCATGGGTTTATTTCTGGGCTTTATATCTTACTCCATTGGTCTATATTTATTCTTCTGTGCCATGTACTGGGGTTTCTTTTCAACTCACAGTATTTACATACTATAATCATTGGTTGTTTATATGTATTGTAAATATCTTCAAGTTTATATCATTTTTATTCAGTCTCTAAATGGTCTTTTTTAGCAAGAGAAATTGTTGAATGTTTTCCTTTTAGAGTTTGTGCTTTTCATATTTTTTAAAACAAATCTTGATCTACTAAAGGTCTAACAAGTGCAAGATTGCCTTCTAAAAGTTTTATTATTGCTTTCCTTTCACACTTCAGCCTTCAGTTGTCCTGAGTCTGGTTTTTGAGTGGATGTGAGGTAGGGATTTCTGACAGATATAATCAGAGCTCACTTTTATTTTTTAACCTAACTCAGAGCTCACTAAGGGTCCTACACTGGCTTCCTACCTCAAACATCTACCTGTCAGGAGGGGCTTCTTAGGGCTTTCTTTAAGTTCCAGCTGCTGTGGTGGCTAAAGCAGGTTTGGCCCAAGATAGGGCTGGCTGAAGCAGACAGAGGGTCAATGCCCTGCCCCACCCTCCACCAAATGACCCTCAACAAATGAGGGAACAGATTAACTAGATAAGTAATTTTCTGACCCCTAAAGGGGATGGTTATGAGCTGTGTTTCACACCATCTCTCAGGGAGTTCTCAGTAGACTGGAGCCCTAGTTTCCAAAAGTGATGACCACTTATTTACATACTTTGCCAACAAAAGTCTGCCTAGACAAAGCTATGGTTGTTCCAGTAGTGATGTATGGATGTGAGAGTTGGACTATAAAGAAAACTGAGTGCCAAAGAATTGATGCTTTTGAACTGTGGTGTTGGAGAGGACTCTTGAGAGTCCCTTGGGCTGCAAGGAAATCCAACCAGCCCATCCTAAAGGAAATCAGTCCTGAATATTCATTGGGAGGACTGATGCTGAAGCTGAAACTCCAATACTTTGGCCCCCTGATGTGAAGAACTGACTCATTTGAAAAGACCCTGATGCTGGGAAAAATTGAAGGAGTGAGTAGAAGGGGATGACAGAGGATGAGATGGTTAGATGGCATCACTGACTCGATGGACATGGGTTTGGTGAACTCCAGGAGTTGGTGATGGACAGGGAAGCCTGGCATGCTGCAGTCCATGGGGTCGCAAAGAGCTGGACATAACCAAGAGACTGAATTGAATGGGCTTTGTTCCCCTTCCCTGTTGCATTTACTCACTTGCTGATTTATTTCCTGAGATCATCTCTCAGAGGAATAATATTTCCAAATTCTTGATTTAGGTTTGGTTTTGGCTATAACCCAAACTGTCCTACAAAGCAGACCCTCAGGAAAAGATCTAAAACTAGGTCACTTGCTAGCCATATGGCAGGAGGTCTCTCTGTTACTGGTAGTAAGTAAAGTGGTGATGATCACTGGTATGCTGCAGCATCACACTTTAAGACTGCTACCTATGACTTCTTGGGAAGAAGCACTGCTGCTGCTAAGTCGCTTCAGTCGTGTCCAACTCTCTGCGACCCCAGAGACCGCAGCCCACCAGGCTCCCCCGTCCCTGGGATTCTCCAGGCAAGAACACTGGAGTGAGTTGCTATTTCCTTCTCCAATGCATGAAAGTGAAAAGTGAAAGGGAAGTCACTCAGTCGTGTCCAACTTCCAGCGACCCCATGGACTGCAGCCTACCAGCTTCCTCCATCCATGGGATTTTCCAGGCAAGAGTACTGGAGTGGGGTGCCATTGCCTTCTCTGGGGAAGAAGCACAGGTGAAGGGAAAAGATTGCCTCATATACAGTCCCAGCATTTGAAATTTATGGGGGAAATGTTGATCAGGTAGTGAAGTTGGCTAGACTTTGTTTAACTATCTAGGAAACATGAAAAAGGAGAAGTTCATGTCACTCAAATATTAACTTAGGGATTGTTGTGACAGGCACATGCCCTCTGTCGAATATTTAAAGAGACCTTCATCTTCTGCAGCTAGAGGGTGGGATGTACTGAAAATCAGGATTAATATTAGATTGCACAGATGGCAAGAGTTAGGAAGGAGCTGAATAAATAGGCATGACAAATCTCTATGCTAAAAGTAGTGTTCTGATGAAAGAGGAGATGGAACCATGAATTCTTGGGTGGAGATCCTGAGTTCCTAGATAGCTCTAAACCCTATGGGCCAGCAAAAGAACCCCTAGCTTTTTGTGAGAGTAGGTCAGACATAAATCGCTTAGAAACCATGAAAAGGTGATGATTCACAAGATGAGCTTGTTCTCCTTAATACAAAACAATTCAATGTCTCACCTCATTGATTGTATTTAGACTTGGAGCCTGTCCTGATACACTGCTGGAATGATACCTTGCAGCCTGGAAATGATGCTTCCACTGTAGCAGTGCTCAAAGGGTAGTCTATAGGTTAAATTATTTTCATAATAATTCTAAGATTAATTTTGAATATTCCGTTTGTTGACATTTCCACTGTTAGTGCCAAAGCAATAGTGTATCAAATTCAGGTGTTTTAGCAAAAATCAAGGCATTGACACCATACTGTACTAGAATTCTCCACTGCCAATTTTAAAAGTCAGTTTTCTAACAGATGCTCTCGATGAAGCAGTCAAAAGTATTATATTATTAATCTTAAAAATCTTGATACTGGAGTAAGTGTATTTTTAATACTCTATGTGACAAAACAGTAAGTATGAATAAAGCTTTTGCTGCATACCAAAGTATGATCATTATATCGAGAAAAAGCACTTCTGCAATTATTTTACTTGAAAGGTGAACAAGCCTCTTTAAGGGAACAGGATTTTTCCTTGAAATAACAACTGACAGGCAAAAGATGGTTGTTCAAACTTGGTTATTTGGCAGTCATTTCCTCAAATTAACAAAGTAACCCTGCCATTTCAAAGAAAATAAAGTATTTGTTGCCAATGATGACAAATTAAGTTTAAAGTAAAAGTTACAATCATGGGAAATTTATATATTATATACTGAGCTTGAACACTTCTCAACATCAAGACTCTCTGAGATCAGCAATTTCATTAAAAAGTGTGACTTAAAAAAAAGAACATGATTTTCTTAATATTGTATAATTAAATGAATAAACATTTAGAAGATCTGCTTAAGTCAGTGAGCTAATATTTTGTAAATGCATCAATGTATGGAGAAGGAAATGGCAACTCACTCCAGTGTTCTTGCCTGGAGAATCCCAGGGATGGTGGAACCTGGTGGGCTGCCGTCTATGGGGTCACAGAGTCAGACACGACTGAAGCAACTTAGCAGCAGCAGCAACATGATGTTTCAAGATCATGCATGACAAAGATTTATTTAAAAGTTCACAGTGAGCTAATGTATTGTATTTATTTATTTTCCTTTCTTTAATTAATTTATTTTTTAATTGAAGGATAATTGCTTTATAGAATTTTGCTGTTTTCTGTCAAACCTCAACATGAGTCAGCCATAGGTATACATACATATATTCCCTCCCTCTTGAACCTCCCTGCCATCTCCCTTTCCATCCTACCCCTCTAGGTTGATACATAGCCCCTGTCTGAGTTCTCTGAGATATACAGCAAATTCCCATTGGCTATCTATTTTACATATGGTAATGTAAGTTTCCATGTTACTCTCTCCAAACATCTCACCCTCTCCTCTCCTCTACCTGTGATCATAAGTCTGTTCCCTATGTCTATTTCTCCATTGCTGCCCTGCAAATAAATTCTTCAGTACCGTCTTTCAAGATTCCATATATATGCATTAGTATACAATATTTATCTTTCTCATTTTGACTTGCTTCACTCTGTATAATAGGCTCTAGGTTCATCCATCTCATTAGAACTGACTCTAATGCATTCCTTTTTATGGCTGAGTGATAGTCCATTGTGTATGACTGCACAGTCCATGGGGTTGCAAAGAGTCAGACACAAACGAGCAACTTTCACTTTCACATATGTACCACAAATTCTTTATTCATTCATCTGTCAATGGACATCTAGATTGCTTCCTGTTATAGCTATTGTAAATACTGTTGCAGTGAACATTGGAGTACATGTACCTTTTTCAATTTTGGTTTGAAGGCATATACTCCTAGGGTATATGCCTAGGAGTGGGATTGCTGGGTCATATGTGGCAACCCACTCCAGTACTCTTGCCTGGAAAATCCCATGGATGGAGGAGCCTGGTAGGCTGCAGTCCATGGGTCGATAAGAGTTGGACAGGACTGAGCGACTTCACTTTCACTTTTCACTTTCATGCACTGGAGAAGGAAATGGCAACCCACTCCAGTGTTCTTGCCTGGAGAATCCCAGGGATGGGGCAGCCTGGTGGGCTGCTGTCTATGGGGTGGCACAGAGTCAGACACGACTGAAGCGACTTAGCAGCAGCAGCAGCAGCAGCATTGTGGTTTTATTCCTAGTTTTTTAAGGAATCTCCAGACCATCTTCCATAGTGGTCTGGAATCTCCAGACCATCTTCCATCTTCCACAGTGGCTGTAACAATTTACATTCCTGCCAACAGTGCAGGAGGGTTCCCTTTTTTCCACACCCTCTCCAGCTTTCATTGTTTGTAGACTTTTTGATGATGGCCATTCTGACTGGTGTGAGGTAATATCTCATTGTAGTTTTGATTTGTGTTTCTCTAATAATGAGCTATATTGAGCATCTTTTCATGTGTTTGTTAGCCATCTGTATATCTTCTTTGGAGAAATCTCTGTGTAGGTCTTTATCGCACTTTTTGATTGGGTTTTTGTTTTTCTGGTATTGAGTTGTATATTTTGGAAATTAATCTTTGTCAGTTGTTCCATTTGCTATTATTTTCTCCCATTCTGAGGGCTGTCTTTTCACCTTGCTTATAGTTTCCTTTGCTGTGCAAACAGCTAATGGATTTTAATGTAATAGGATGCAAAGTTCATGGAAATTATTTCAAATTTCATATCACAACTATGTTTTAAGAAATCACTACTTGTCAAGTTTTAGTGTAGTCCTAAAAAGTATTCACAAATATCCAAAAGGGCTATTATAATCTCCCTCCCTTTGCCAAAAACATATTTTTTTGGAAGTTGGATTTTCTGTACATATTCCTACCAAAACATGTTACTACAGATTGAATCCAAAAGCATGGGATTTTGGATGCTATTTAGTCAGATGTCCAAAAGATGTAAAACAATGCCACTATGCTCACTAAAAAAAAAAGTGCTTCAGCACTTCCCTACTGTGGGGCAAAAGTCCTGGTGTGTGTGTGGGGGGGAGTGGGGGGCGGGAAACACTTAAAGGGAAATAAGCAGCTAAAGCCTGACCCTCTGGTCTTGTGCTCCAACAACTTGGGAGCAGACCTTACTCCTGACAGTGGTGACGGCCACTAAGCAGAGAGGAACTCCCACCCCACACTGTGCCCAGGTTTTAGCTTCTCCATCTCCACCCCACATCCACAACCAAGGTGACAGCTGCCAGCACACCATAAGGAAAGAAATGACTGGCATCAACATCAAATCCACTGCTCCCCTCAAAGGCACTGGTGGCACACAGTCTGCACAGGGACATTCCCACATAAGAACACACCTTCAAGACTGTAATGGGTGAATGTCTCACCTAGGCACATAGAAGCAGAAAAAGTTAATTAAAATGAACAACAACAACAACAAAAAACAGAAGAACTAATATCAATCAAATAACAAGAGAAAACCCCTGAAAAAAAATAACGAATCAACTTACCAGATAAATAATTTAAAACATTGGTAATAAAAATGCTAACTGAATAAGAAAAGGGGATTGATATAAACATAGATCATTTTATCAAGGAACTAGAAAATATAAAAAAGACCCAATCAAACATAGATAATTCAATATCTGAATTAGAAACCACTATAAGGAATAAATAGCAGACTAAGACACTGAAGTATGTAATCTGGAAGATGAAATTATGGAAATCACCTATCAGAACAGCAGACAGAAAGAAAGGTTTTAAAGTAATATATGGGACATCTGGGACAACATTAAATGTACCAACATGTGCATTATAGAGGTTCCAGACAGAGATGAGAGAGAGAGAAGGGGAGTGAAAATGTATTCGAATAAATTATGTTTGAAAACTTCCCAAACCTAAAGAAGTAGACAGACACCCAGTTATAGGAAGCACAGAGGGTTCCAAACAAGAAGAACCCAAACAGATGCACACCGAGACATATAATAATGAAAATGGCACAAGTTAAAGACAGAGAGTTCTAAAGCCAGAAAAAGAAAAACAAAGAGTCAGATAAAAGGGAACCCCCACAAGGCTGTTAGCTGATTTCTCTGCATAAACTTTGCAGGCCAGAAGGGAGTGACATGACACATAGAACACACCGAAAGGGAAAACCTGCACCATAGGATCCTCTCCCCAGCAAGATTATCATTTAGAATAGGAGAGATACAGAGCTTCTTAGATAAACAAAAACTAAAAGGGTTCATCGATACTAAACCTACCCTAAAAGAAATGTTGAAGGGTCTTTTCTAAATATAAAAATGTAAGAATCTATAGGGTAGGGAAAACTCCATCAGGAAAGGCAGGTATATGCTAAAGATTGAAGATCACTTGAATAAGAAAGACAAAACAATGTAAAAGCAACTATAACTACGATAAACAGTTAAGGAATAAATGTGAAGAAGTAAAATAAGAAATCAAAAACAAAATGTAGAGGAAGGGAGTAAAAAAAATATCTTTTAGTATGTGTTTGAACGTAAGTTACTGTTAGTTTAAATCAAGTATATATAGCAATTGATCAACGTATATGAATTCTATGGTAACCACAAATCAAAAACCTATAATAGATACATAAAAGTCAAAAAGCAAAGGACCCAAGAATACTACAGAAGAAAATCATCAAACCAAAATGAAAAGCAAAAAGAATAAACAGAAAAAACTAGAGAAACAACTGGAAAAGAAGTAATAAAATGGAAATAAGTAATTCTAACAACACAAGAGATGACTCTACACATGGACATTACCAGTTGGTCAATACTAAAATCAGATTTATTATATTCTTTGCAGCCAAAGAAGGAGAAGCTCTAGTTCTATACAGTCAGCAAAAACAAGACCTGGAGCTGACTGTGGCTCAGATCATCAGCTCTTTATTGCAAAATTCAGGCGTAAATTGAAGAAAGTAGGGGAAACCAGTAGGCCATTCAGGCATGACCTAAATCAAATCCATTATGATTATACAGTGATGAGTAGATTCAAGGCATTTGATCTGATAGAGTGACTGAAGAACTAAGGATGAAGATTCATAATGCGGTACAGGAGGTGGTGACCAAAACCAACCTCAAGAAAAAGAAATGCAAGAAGACAAAGTGGTTGTCTGAGGAGGCCTTACAAATAGCTAAGAAGAGAAGTGAAAGTCAAAGGAGGAAGGGAAAGATATACCCATCAGAATGCAGAATACCAAAGAATAGCAAGGAGAGATTTAAAAAAAAAGCTTTCTCAAGTGAACGATGCCAAGAAATAGAGGAAAAAATAGAATGTGAAAGGCTAGAGATCTCTTCAAGAAAATTGGAGATATCAAGGGAACATTTCATGCAAAGATGGGCACAATAAAGGACAGAAACAGCAAGGATCTAATAGAAGCAGAAGAGATTAAGAAGAGGTGGCAAGAATACACTGAACTGTACAAAAAAGGACTTAATGACTCAGATTACCACGATGGTGTAATCACTCACCTAGAACCAGACATCCTGGAGTGTGAAGTCAAGTGGGCCTTAGAAAGCATTACTAGGAACAAAGCTTGTGGAGGTGATGGAATTCCAGCTGAGCTATTTCAAATCCTAAAAGATGATGCTATTCAAGTGCTGCATGCAATATGCCAGCAAAATTGAAAAACTCAGCAGTGGCCACAGGACTGGAAAAGGTCACTTTTCATTCTAATCCCAAAGAAGGGCAATGTCAAAGAATGCTCAAATTGCAGTACTATTACACTCATTTCACATGCTAGCAAGATTATGCTCAAAATCCTTCAAGCTAGGCTTCAGCAGTATGTGTACTGAGAAATTTCAGATGTTCAAGCTGGATTTAGAAAGGACAGAGGAACCAGAGAGCAAATTGCCAACATCCACTGGATCATAGAAAAAGCAAGGGAATTAAAAAAAAATCTACTTCTGCATCATTGACTATGCTAAAGCATTTGTGTGGATCACAACACACTGTGGAAAACTCTGAAAGAGATGAAAATACCAACCCACCTCACCTGCCTCCTGAGAAACCTGTATGCAGAACAAGAAGCAGCAGTTAGAACCTGTCATGCAACAACAGACTGGTTAAACACTGGGAAAGGATAAGGACAAGGCTGTATATTGTCACCTTCCTTATTTAACTTATATGCAGGGTATATCATGCAAAATGCCAGGCTGGATGACTGCAAGCAGCAATCAAGACTATCAAGATAAATATCAATAACCTCAGATATGCAGATGACACCACCCTTATGGCAGAAAATGAAGAGGAACTCAAGAACCTCTTGGTGAAGGAGAAAGAGGAGAGTAAAAAAACTGGCTTAAAATTCGATATTCAAAAAATGAAGATCATGGCATCTATCATGGCAAATAGATGGGGAAAAAGTGGAAACATTGATAGATTTTATTTTGGAGGCTCCAAAATCACTGTG
Organism: Bos mutus; assembly: GCF_027580195.1. Lineage (NCBI taxonomy): Eukaryota > Metazoa > Chordata > Mammalia > Artiodactyla > Bovidae > Bos > Bos mutus. Next base: position 44,519,157 of record NC_091626.1, on the reverse strand, counting down.
GATGGTGACTGCAGCCAAGAAATTAAAGGCTGTTTTTGCTCCTTGGAAGAAAAGCTATGACAAACCTGGACAGACTATTAAAAAACAGAGACATCACTTTGCTGACAAAGGTCTGTCTAGTCAAAGCTATGGCTTTTCCAATAGCCATGTACAGATGTGAGAGCTGGACCAGAAAGAAGGCTGAGTGGATGTTTTTGAACTGTGGTGTTGGAGAATTTCTTGAAGAGTCTCTTGGACAGCAAGGCAATCAAACCAGTCAATCCTAAAGGAAATCAACCCTGAATATTCATTGGAAGGACTGATGCTGAAGCTCCCATACTTTGCCCACCTGATGCGAAGAGCTGACTCACTGGAAAAGACCCTGATGTTGGGAAAGATTGAAGGCAGAATAAGAAAGGGACAACATAGGATGAGATGGTTGGATGTTATCACCGACTTGATGGACATGAGTTTGAGCAAACTCCAGGAGATTGTGAAGGACAGGGAAGCCTGGCGTGCTACAGGTCGTGGGGTCACAAAGTGTCAGACACAGCTTAGCAGCTGAACAACACATATCTTTCACTGATTACTTTAAATGTCAATGGACTAACTGTCCAGTCAAACACATAGCATGGTTGATTGGAGAAAATAAGACCCTTTAATGTGCTGCCTACAGGATAGTTACTTCAGGGCAAAGCAATGGAAAGATATCTAGTGGCTTGGATTAGAAGAATTAATATTATTATAATGTTCATACTATCCAAAACAATCTACAGATTTAAGGTAATCCCTATCAAAATCCTTAACAACATTTTTCACAGAACTAGGAGAAATAATCTTAAAATTCATATGGAAACACAAAAGACCCAGCATAGCCATAGATATCTTGAGTAAAAGACCAAAGTTACAGATATCACCCTCCCTGATTTCAAAGTATATTGAAAGACACAGTAAGCAGTATAATACTGGTAGAAAAACAGACATATAGATAAATGGAACAGAATAGAGAGCCCGTAAATAAATGCATGTATCTATGATCAAATAATCCATGATAAAGTAGGCAAGAATATACAATGGAGAAAAGACAGTTTCTTCAACAAATAGTATTGGAAAAACTGGGCAGCCACATGTAAAACTGTTAGATTAGAACATTTCCTTACACCATACACAGGAATAAACTCAAAATATTTTAAAGACCTGAAGCCATAAAACTGGAGAAAACAATACACTGTTCATGGGAATGTAAATTGGTACAGCCACTATGGAAAATAGTATGAAGGTTCCTCAAAAAACTAAAAACTACCATATGATCTATATCTTGAAAAATTGAAAACATTAATTTAAAAAGATATAAGCACCCCAATGTTAATAGCAACACTATTTACAGTATCCAAGTGATGGAAATAACCCAAGTGCTCATCAACAGATAATCAAATTAATAAAATGTGGTATATGAAATATTACTCAGCCACAATAATTCTGCCATATGGAACAATGTTAATAGACCATAATAGAGAATATTATGCTTAACGAGTTGTCAGAAAGACAAATAGTATATGATGTCAATTAATATGTGGTATATAAAAAATAATACAAATGAATATATATATATATATATATATATGTATGTAAAAAACAGAAACAGATTCACAGACATAGAGAACAAGTTTGTGGTTACCAAAGGGGAGAGGAACAAATTAGGGATATGGAACTGATAGATATTAATATAAACAGATATGCATAAAACAAGCAAGTAATAGGGGTATGTTATATGGCACAGGAGATTATCGCCTATACCTTATAATGGAGTACAATCAACAAAAATACTGAATCACTATGCTGTACATCTAAAACTAATATAAAATTGTAATTCAACTATATTTCAATAATATAAATACTAACAAGCTCTCTGTAGACCATAGTGGAGGACAGAAGACATCATTATTGAACTGGACTCTTTAGTGTCAATAGAGATGACAGAATTTCACAATAGCAGAGTCCAAATGGTGACACTAATCAGAGGAACAGTGGTGATAATTATCTACTGGTCAACATGAACGGAATGGCAACCCGCTGATGGCCGTGATTCACTGAATTCCTCATTATAGCTAAGAGACCATAGTATTTGTATGAGGGAAATATATAAGAAGATAAAATTCTTTATTATGGAATTTTTTAAAAGATTTTTAAGATAGAAAGCAGAAGACTGCTGTCAGTGCTTCAATGTAAAATCACAGAACCTCGCCCAGTTTCCTGACTTGAGCCATTTCTCAGAGTCCATCTACTGAAGGACAGGTCAGACATTTCTGAGGAAGGACCCTATAGTCCTACTGCAAGTATGTACAAGTATTCCCCCAGTACTTCCTCAAAAAGGTCTACATTAATTCAGGTGGCTTATATACTGGAGAAAGAGGAATACTCAGAGTTTTTGTGGGCTATTGAATACAGGGTCTGAGATGACAGGAATGCCAAAGGTGGAAAAATTGCCAACTTTGTCCCCATTAGGGTGTTACAGAATGGAGAGCATGAGTCCTATAGACCAAATACATATAAGTATCTCACAGAGGGTCCATGAGGTCTGCCATCTACTCTGTGTTCACTTCACTAATCCTTGAATAGCATAAATAAACTTAGCAGCTAAAAAAACTCTCTTCATTTTACAACCTGTGGAGTAAGAGCCTTTATAATAGAAAAGGCAAAATTGAAGCAATTGAAATTGTACTCCCCTAGCCAAGATACTAAATTGTAAGTGATATCATAACCCAGCTGGAACTTCAGAGAATTGAAGATTTAAAGGATAAGGGACGATTGTTTCCAACCTATTTCTGTTTAATTCACTAGTATGGCCCTGCAAAAAACCAGATGGATATGGCAGATGGCGATAGGCTGCAGTAAACTTAACAAATGGTAGCCCCAATCATAGATGCTGTGCTGAAGATCATATCTTTGCTAGAGCAGATGAACACAGCCTCTGATTTGTAGTAGCTATTGATTTCTTTAATGTGTTCATTTCAATACTCATCAGAAAGGAGAATCAAAAAACAGTTTGCACTCACCTGGGATAGATGGCCATATATTTTCACCATCTTGTTATATGGTTCTGCTAGCCCTCCTCCTATCTGCCATAATACAATACAGCACCTAGATCATCTCAGTATCCTGTAGGCCATTACACTAGTCCATTATATTGACAATGTGTTAAAATCAGACCTACTGATCATGAAAGTGACATGTGTTCTAGGTGGCCTGGTAAGACATGTGTATGTAAGAAGATAGGAGGGAATTCCCAAGAGTCGGGAGATTGTTGAAGATTTTAGAGATTTTGTGGCAGTCATGAATGAATGTACCATTCAGATCTCCACCCCCCTCCTTTTTTTTTGATGTGGACCATTTTTTAGGTCTTTATTGAGTTTGTTACCATATTGCTTCTCTTAATGTTTTGTTTTTCTTTGGCCGTGAGCACATGGGATCTTGGCTCCCCAACCAGGGATCAAACTCCCTGCACTAGAAAGTGAAGCCTTGAGCTGTGGACCACCAGGGAGGCCCTTTGATCTCCTTTAAGAGAACTGGCTGCAGGGAGCGTAACTGCCTGAGAATCTCAGCTTGCCCCCAATGGGAACCACCACTACTGTTCTGCAGTACCATGTTTCCCCTGGTCAGTGACTGAACACTGTGGGTGTATAAATGCGGACCCATTTCTGTGGTATGTGGGCTGACTGCTCTAATGGGTAATGTTGACCCATTACTTATATAAGTATTGACTGGTTTAGTCGCTAAGTCATGTCCAACTCTTGCCACCCCATGGACTCCTCTGTCCATGGGATTCTCTAGGCAAGAATACTGGGGTAGGTTGCCATCTCCTTCTCCAGGGGATCTTCCTGACCCAGGAATTGAAGCCAGGTCTCCTGCACTGAAGGCAGATTCTTCACCAACTGAGCTGTAAGGGAAGCTCATGACTATTATAAGCCTGATCACAATTTTCTTAGAACTGTGTTCAGTCTGTTTTCCTTCCCAGTCCTCCTTAATTTCTCCTCTCTTATTACAGATGTCAGACTTGCATCATGTTCAGAAGCCCCGCACTGCCCACTTCAGTTTATTCCCCTTTACCTTCCACTAGTACCCTCCCTCCCATAAATCTCTTGCACACCTAATCCAGTATCAGGGTTTGCTTGTAGTAGGACCTTAGTTAACACAAGGTCCAAAGATCTGGAGCATACAGAACATCTTCTTCAATAAAAAAGGACAACTTATTGCTACTTGTACACTAAAAAAGAAACATACATTTTGTAGGACTCTTAAGAGTATATACCATACATGGAAATGATCTTCCAAACCCTGTCAAATGAAATAGAAGGCTACCAGTTTTTAGTGGAGCCCCAAGCAAGCACTGAGGGTCCATCCACCAGAGTTATTTATTATAAGCTGAGTGTTGTCAAGTCCACTGCCTTAAGATTGATTTAGAGCAAAAACAATCTTCACTGTATGATGAAAACAGGACATTTGGAGTCCCAAGGCAACAACTTAGTTACACAAAGATGTAACCCAAACCCCACTGTTGCACAGGTATCTTCCATCAGCTCACACTTAAGGTCTCATTGGAGTTTCCTTATGGCCAGCTGATATACAAAGAAAAAACCTAGACAAATTACAGATGGTTTGGCACTATATATCAGGCCTATTTAAACTAGACAACTGCTATACTCCAGTTTCATTCAGAACTGTTTCTGCAAAACAGTTGTGAATGGAAATGCTTATGGGCAGAAACTCAAGTACTGGACTTGTTTTTCACTTTATGTGAAGGGGGTAAGTTGTAAGAGCTAAGGACTCTTGGATAGAATAACCAAGACAGAAAGTTCTTGGGTAAAGAAACTACACGGACTTTTGGGTAGAAAATAAAAATGGCATAGCTACATGGTCAGGGTCTTGAAAGGAATAGATTAGAGGATCAGAGACAAGGAATTCCAGGGAAGAAGGATGTGAAAGGACCAAAAGGAATAAGCAAAGATTGTGAGGATTTCTTTGGTTAATGGCCACCAGATAATGCAGAGGAGACACTGAAAAACCAAGTAAAAGAGTGACCCACCAAGTAAAGGTCAGTCAACCTCTGTCTTTGGCTACCTAGCCCAGTGCTAGTACAATGGGATGATGAATGAAATAGTTAAGGTGGTAAGGATAAAGGTTGTACATGGACTTCCTCTCATCAAGGCTAACACAGATATTATCACTATTGAATATCCAACTTGTAAGCAGTAGAACATATGCAGAACTCTCAAAATGCCATCTTTAAGGAGAACAAGTTATCCACTTGATTGGAAGGTTGATTACATCTGAACCTTTCAACTCTGGAGACTCCAGTAATCTATTATAATTGGAATATGTATGTATGCTGGTTGAGTTTGTATTCCCAGGTCACAGCACTTCTGTCAGTAACAACTAGCTGAGGGCTCACATAGTTCTAATTTATTCATAAGGAAGCTTATACAAGATAGTTTCAGAAAAAGGACCCATTTTTATATCAAAGGAGATGGAACAATAAGTACATTGTGAAAGATGGGTATGTACCATATCACCAGGAAGCTGCAGGCCTGACAAAATTTTACAGTGGCTCTTTTAATACCAAGTTAAGCTACTAGCTTGGGGATAACACTCTGCAAGTTTAGAGGATTATCCTTTAAACTGTAATAGCTATGATAAACCAATTGCCTTTTTATTTTCTGAGTATCAAATATAACCAGAAACCATAGGCTATAAATAGGATTAATCTTCCTAACCATAAATCCATGTGATCCAGTTGTCAAATTTGTCATTTCCATACTCATAACTTAAGGCTCTGCTAGATTAGAGGTCCTGGTTCCCACAGGTACTACTAGGGTGATTGTTGTTGTTCAGTCACTCAGTCATGTCTGACTCTTTACACCCCATGGGCTGCAGCATACCAGGTTTCCCTGTCCTTCACCATCTCACGGAGCTTGCTCAAACTCAGGCCCATTGAGTCAGTGATGCCATCCAACCATCTCATCCACTAACGTCCCCTTCTCCTGCCTTCAATCTTTTGCAGCATCAGTGTGAGTTGTGTTAGTCGTTCAGTCATGCCTAACTCTTTGTGACCCCATGGACTGTAGCCTGTCAGGCTCCTCTGTCCATGGGGATTCTCCAGGCAAGAATACTGGAGTGGGTTACCATTCCCTTCTCCAGCGGATCTTCCTGCCCCAAGGATCGAACTCAGGTCTCCTGCACTACAGACAGATTCTTTACTGTCTGAGCCACTGGTCTTTTCTAATGAGTCAGCTTTTTGCATCAGGTGACCAAAGTATTGGAGCTTCAGCTCAGAATCAGTGAAGCATCACCAGGGTTATAGTATGTATTTAATTGAATCTGATCAATGTGAGCTCCAGTGGACCAACAGGCAAAAATAAAAGAGTTCCTATACTGGCTAAAACTATGCAGCCAGTGAATGTAAATGAGAAGCTGAGATTGCTGCTTTATATTGGGACAGAATTATGTGTGGAATGCTTAGCTCCTCTGCTGTACCTCTTGTACCTTGCATGTTTAGTGATAATAGTAAATGGGCATAAGGATGAGGTAAGCAGAGGTTCGGGCCTTGAGGAGCTAAAGATCTGTTTCACTTCACTGGGCAAGAAATCTATAATAGTATAACGTCTGGATAAGGCTGAGGAAAGGGGATATATGAATATTAATTTCATCCTTGGGATTGACTGAACAAGAGTGACTACTCTGTCTCACTGAACTGTTTCAGGATTTTCTTTTGAGGTTGTGAAAGGCTGATACCTTTAAGAACCAGAGATAGGATATGGGGAACTTAAATTGGGGCCTAAGGAGCTCTGAATGATACACACAATGAAAAGTAATGTTGGAGCCCTCCTCAAACATTTGTTCCTATCCGAAAGGACATTTGCAAACTTGTTGGACAATTTCTATACATACCAATAATGGCCTACCTCAGATACCTACATCTCTATACCTGAGATCTTTTTCTCACTGTGGGACCATATTTAGCTGGTAGACACAGGCAAAACACAAATTCCCGAGGGGTAACACCTGCTGTAGCTCTAAAGATAGCCACAAATTCTTTGACACTCCTCATATCAAGAGGTGGGATCACTTCCTCCTCCCTTGCATCTGGGCTGGCTTTGGTGACTTGATTGAAGTAGAAATGATCCTTCATGCTTTCTGAGGCTAGGTTAGAATTTAACATACAGATTCTGCCTTTTTTTCTCATTTTGGGGGCCTGACCCACAATATAAGAAAGCCAACTTTCTTATATAAGAAATAAGAATATAAGAAAGCCTCATATTCCTTTAGGATATGAGGAAGCCATATAAAGAGACTACCAGAAGGTGTTCTAATTGCTAGCCTTTGATTCATCACAGAGCAAGTGCTAGATATGATGGAAGAATCCTCCACATGTTTCTGTCCCTTCTATTTGAGTCACTGTCAATCATTTGAGTCTTCTTAGTGAAGTCTCCAGGAATTGTGGAGCAGAGACAAGCCATCTCCAAATTTGTCCCATTCAAGTTCCTGCCCATAGAATCCATGAACATGATAAAACATTTTGGTTTTCTGTTTATTTTTTTAATGCCCCTATTCTTAGGGTGGTTTGTTAGTAGCAATCAACAACCATTACCTGGCCCTAGGATCAACTATCAACCAATGAGAGATAGGAGGTTGTCAATACATACCCAGATTCTTTATACTTTAATTGTTAAAGTGTTCCACAGAGTGTCTCAGGAATTTCCCAGCAAGACTGAGTCCTCCTTGTCCAAAGAGGAAATCAATTTATGAACACAGTCTTTATTTGCCTTCATCTATTTCCTTCTTTACTTTCTCAATCTCTGACTCTGCTTCCCCAGGATTCATCTCTCAAATAAACTGCTTGTACCCAAATCCTTGTCTCAGGGTTTGCTTTTGCAGAAATTCAAGCCAAGAGTGGATCCATTTTGTTCTGCTGTTTTCTGGTTTTTGTACAGACCATATCTGTCCTCCATGTTATTTATTGAAAACTCATTCTCTGCTCTGATGAGTAGTACCACTTCTCTTACAGATCAACTTTCTACTTACAATTATTTTTCTGAGTTGACTTTTCTATTTCATTGATGTCTTTATCCCCACACCAGTATTAACATTCCTATCTGCTAGAGCCAGTCCTCTCATTTCTCTTTTCTTATTCAGGAAAAGAAGTGAATATTCATGTCCAGATATAAATTTTATAATATGTTTATGAGTTTAAATATGATACATATTGGAGTTTTTATTAGAAAGATATTCTAGAGCTCAATTTGTGAATAATTGATACCTTAGGATACTGGATGTATTAGTTAGCAATATGTTGTTGTGTAACAGATTACCCAAAGTGCAGTAGCTTAAAACAACAGTTACAGTTGTATATTATTTCTCATAATTTTTGTGAGTCAAAAATTTATTGGGAAGCAGCTTTGCTGAGTAGTCCTGCCCCAAGGTCTCTCATAAGTTTCTACTGTAAGTCATCTGAAGACTTGACTGAGGCTGAAGGATATACTTCCAAGATGACTTCTTCACCTAGATGTTGGTGAGGCCTCAGTTTCTCATTATGTGGGGTAGCTTCAGTGCCTTCAAGACATGACAGCATGTTCCCTCAGAGTAGTCAAGAGAAAGAGAGTAAAGAGGAAGCTGTACTGCCTTTTTTGACTTAGTCACAGACAGTCACTTCTTCTATATTCTGTTTCTTAAAAGCGAGTCACTAAATCCAATCTACATTGGAGGATTAGAATTAATTTCTGTCTTTTAAAGGGAAAAGTATAAAATATTTGTGCAGATGTTTTAAAATCCTCCCGTTGTATCCTATCAATCCATGAACATAATATATCTTATGTATATATTATATATACTATATATATATATTTTTTTTTAATTTCAGTAAGGATTTGTCACTTCTCCTTGAAATCTTTGAAAAAATGTATTGGGTTTATTCTGAACTGCATTAAATGAGTTGATGTGGTTTTTGTTTTTTTTTGCAAATTGTACCTTTCAAAGATTGTCATTTTATATTTCTGACTGTGCTATAGAAATGAAAAAACTTATTTTGCATACCAAACATTGACAACAACCTTGCTAAGTTCATTGGTGTATTTTATAAGTATATAATCATGCATTTATGCATTAATCAAGGTTACAGTAGGAAGTTGTGGCGCCCTAAAACTGGGTTATTAAGGAGAATTGAACAATATAGGGACTATTTACAAAGTGGAAAGAATTTATTTAGGGGAAGCAAAATTTCATGATGCAAAATCTACAGCTAATAACCTACAGAGTGATTACCATCCCCTTGCCTGAAGGGGCAAAGTAGGGCAGTAGTTACTTGAACCTAAAGGAATAAATGTATGGAAGGGCAACCTGGTGAGATTCATGGTGCTTATTAGAGGGACAAAGAGAAGGAACCAGGGAAACATATACCCCAGCCTTTATCTCCTCTTATCTTCCAATATTCTATTGAGTTATCCTATTGGCTGAATTCAAGTAAAGGCCAGAAAATAAAGGGGTTCAGGGGTTTTCATGGCAGCATCTGCAGGCAACTCTACATCTGGACACAGTTCACAGGCAGGTATCAGACCAATTGCCTCCTCATATGTAAGAGAATGGTATTCTCTGCCCATGGGGTGAGCAGAGGGCTTGAATGCAATTCATTCAGGTCAATGACCTGGCACAGACTAGAATGAAGTAGGTGAAATGAAGAACCAAAGGGGAAAATGAAAAGCATTTAGCACAATCTGCAAAATCAATGTCAGCTTTATTTCTTCTTTCCTAACCCTTGTTCCTTTTGATATTGTTTGTTAATATGCCTAAGTTTTGATGGAAGAAAAAATGTCATACAAAATGAAAAAATATATACATATCTGGTGAAAAATTTCCCAAACATAATGCCTGTAAGTCAACAGAATCTGACACCATGTGCCCTTAGGTACTAGGAGAACGAGCAAGTAAATCTACAGGCCCCCTAGAAATATATTGATATAAGGATTTATATGGAAGTTAACCCAGGAAGTTAAGAATGGGTTACTTTAATATTAAAACTTGGAAAGAGACTAACACAATTCATCACACAATGCCCAATCCCCTAGGAGACTGAAAGATCATAGATTGTGATCATTTGGCTGTGTGATAATTAAATCATGCCACTAACAATTGGGTTTGCTTTTTTGAGAGACTTGCAGATCACATTGAAAATGGAAAAGTTATAGATATTTTCTGTTAAATTTTAGCCTCATGAGATATCATCATAGGAGGGTTTGAAATATTAATATATAGTCCTCATTCCAGTACTATTAGCTGGTAAAATAGTTGGTCTCTCTCTGGGGTACCTAAACTTAAGACTGAATAGAAGTAGCATCACAAGGTGGTCTACCAGGATCAAGGTGAATCATTACTCTTATCAAATACTTGGAAAGGTCTTTCAAAAATATGTCCATCAAGTTTCTGAATATTCTTTAATTAAGAGAAACTCAGATTCTGAAAGCCTTAGACAATATTAATCTTGGGAAAATTTATTTTGAAATACCTGTAATCCAATAGCTGCAAATGGAAAATTGGACGGTTGGGTCTAAAATCTATATACAAGCACAGCACATGGGAAAATGATGAGGTGCAAGAATAGACGTTCCAAGGCCTCAACTTCTTTCTCTCCGAAGCATAGTGAGGGTACTCCTGAAGGTGTACAATGCATTATAGATGTATTCATGAGACACTCTTTCAGGAGAATCAGGATTAAAAAAGAACAGAATATTATTGAGAGGATGACATATGGAAATATTACCAGAAAAGTTTATAGGAAATAAGCAGACTTTATAGGAAATACCACAGGGAATCAGTACAGAGCACTGGACAGACATACAGGGTCTGGAGTTCTTCTGTCCTAGTTCATATCACGTTTCCATCACCCACTGCTGTTTCTCCTCAGAGGGGTTACTTAATTTTTCAAAGCTTCCATTTCTTTGGTTGTAAGATGATAATAACAATTTTATGCATATAATGGCACTGTTATAAGAAAATAAATGGGATAATAACTGTAAAGAACTTAGGACATTACCTGGCATCTGGACAGTGTTAGAGGGACTCCGCCAGTGAGAGGTAGGCTATGAAGTTCTGTCTGTGACCAGAGGCAGGAGAACAGGCAGAGCAAGGAAACTTAAACTCCATATTAAAGAACAGAAGTTAGAAATCTGTGACTTCAGGGAGCCTTCTAAGTATGCCCCTTTGATACACATTATACCAAAAAAGAAGTGGATTAAGAGAGTTGAGCTGGGAAAATATGGCAAATTCACAGTGGAAACCAATAATATCACTAATAATAATAGATTTCCACTCATCCTTAGAAGGAATAATTTGATAAACTTCTTAGACAGATGGGCTGGGGTAAAGACTTCATTCACCCCAGACACACATAAAGGGCATGCCCAAGAAACCACAGATGGTGGATAGCCAGTCACCTGCTCCCAAAAGGATGAGATTAGCAGGTCTACTATCCACTAAGCTGATATTTCACTGAAGGGACCGTGCCTACTTATGGTTGTGCAGTGCTCAGTCATGTTTGACTTTTTGCTACCCCATGGACGGCAGCCCGCCAAGTCTCCTTTGTCCGTGGGGATTCTCCAGGTAAGAATACTGGAGTGGTTGTCAGGCCCTCCTCCAGGGGATCGTCCCAAACCAGGGATTGAACTGAGGTCTGCATTGCACACAGATTCTTTACCAACTGAGCTACCAGGGAAGTACTTAGGGTTAGGGTAAGCAAAATTGCTCAAGATGATAGAGGATAGAGAGGAGAAAGACTAAGGTCAACCAGGAGCATCATCTTTTCCCCCTGTTTCCTCACAAAGCACTTGCCCTCTTTAAAAAACACACACACACACACACATTTTATATTGAGGTATAGCAAATTAACAAACAATGTTGTGACAGTTTCAGGGGAACAGTAAAGGGACCCAGCCATAAATATACATGTATCCATTCTCCCCCAGATTTCCTTCCCATCCAGGTTGCCACACAACATTAAGCAGAGTTCCTTGTGCTATATAGTACATCCTTGTATCTCAATAAATGCTGTTCAAAATAGCAAAGAATATTTGTTTGATAAAATTCCAAATTATTACACTTTCCAAGATGCTCCTATGTTTTGACCTGGCCCTGACCATATACCTTCCTGAGGCTGGCTGTCACCTTGTCCTATTACCTAAATCCCCTGCTACTTCTGTGCTTGTTTATCCTTTATGAACTCAATATTCTAGAGGGAGGGAAGGTAGGAATGGAGACACAGGAAATTTAAAAAAAAAGAAATACTTAAAATGTTTCTCTCAACAAATTTAGTGAGAGTGGAGAAGGAAATAAATCAAGTCTTTGGAAGCTCTATGTCTTGATTTGGCATGTCCAGGCTTTATTTTCCTAGCAGTAGAATTCTATTATATACTTGCTCCCTGAGGGGTCAAGATCCAGAGGCTGAAAGAGTGTCTTCATTGTTAAATTTTTATTTTTCAGCTCTCTAAGTTACAGTGTCTGACTAAAGAAGTAGTGGTCTTCTAGACACTATTCAAACCCCAAACTAGGATAAAATCCTTCAGGAAAAAATATGTAACTGTTTCAACAAGGTGACATTAAAGGAGTGAGGGAAGGCCTTTGGATCTGTTTAAGGAACAGAGGCTCAGAGACTCTCTGCATTTGAGCTTTATTTATATTCCCTGATATTAGGCACTCCTCTAATTTGGTACTTTTTTATTAGTGGGAATAAATTTATGTGCATGTTTATCATCAACTGCTCAAAGTAAAGACTCAGTTCCATAAAAATCAAATCCAAAAACAAACAAATTAATGTAAAAATTAAGCATTTTTACATTACTAAGCATTTTAATAGCACTACAAGGAGATCCAACCAGTCTATTCTAAAGGAGATCAGCCCTGGGTGTTCTTTGGAAGGAACGACGCTAAAGCTGAAACTCCAGTACTTTGGCCACCTCATGCAAAGAGTTGACTCATTGGAAAAGACTCTGATGCTGGGAGGGATTGGGGGCAGGAGGAGAAGGGGACGACAGAGGATGAGATGGCTGGATGGCATCACTGACTCGATGGACGTGAGTCTGGGTGAACTCCGGGAGTTGGTGATGGACAGGGAGGCCTGGCATGCTGCGATTCATGGGGTTGCAAAGAGTCGGACACGACGTAGCAACTGAACTGAACCCCAAAGTAGTATGTCTATTATTACTAGAAAATCAAAAATTCTCATAAAGCTTCTAAACTTTGACTTTCTTATCTATACAATTGAAATGCTGGACCACAAAATAATTTTTTTCCCCAAACTCCATTTTGCCAAGTATCAAAGTTCCTTTATGTGCCTCAGTTACCACTGCATGGAAAATCTCCCAGAGCACTTCACTTGAAGTTTTACTTGTATCAGTTTTCACATGTTATGATTAAGATTGTATTTAATAATGTAATCCACTGTTTAAAATTAAAGTTTGAAAATATTATACTAGAAAATCCCTAAGGTTCCTTACAGTTTTCATATTCTTTAACTTTACTAATTGGGGATTATTTAACTAGCAAACAGAAAGCTAAGGTGTGGCTTGATTCATATCTTCACTACCATGAGCAGTTCTATGAAAGGAAAGCTTATTGGCCTTTTTCAATGTCCACAGGGCAGCAACATGAAAGAAACAGGCTTAGATTAAAAGAGGAATGTTTAATTTAAATTTAAGGCAAAGATTTTTAACCATTATAATGATGAACAAGGAAGATGGAGTGGGTAATCATCATCCTCGGAGAACTGGGAACGTTTTCTTCAGCTGTGGAGTCAATTACCTTGACTCCATGATGAGAGAAGTCAATAACTTTTAAGAAGCTGGTGGGGGAGAAAGATATCTATTTGATGCAAAGATCAATCTAAAACCTAACTGCAGAGGCAGCTCACATTAGTGATCTTTCTGTGCAGCTCATTAAGGCTGCCTGGATGCAAAGAACTTGAGCACAGTTACTCCATGTATAAAACAGGTATACGTAGTGGTTCTCAACCTTGGCTGAAAATCAGAATCACCTAGGGAATATTAAAAACTATGGATGTCTGGGCTCCAACTCTGGTAACTTGTTTGTGGGAAGAAGGCTGCAAACCAGGGATGAACAGGTATACATCGAAGGAGAGAGGTTACAGTTTGACTGACTTTAATGTTTTGGCTTTTTGTTTTGTTTTGTTTTTTCAAGGAAAAAGCAAGAAATAAGCTGGGAGACTAGCTGTAGAGAATAATGTTGATAGCTTTGACATGCGGTGTCTATGTGCTAGGAGAAGGAAAATTCAACTAGCATGGAATCAGTGGAAGGTTAGTGATAGTGTTAGTCACTCAGTTGTGTCCAACTCTTTGCAACCCCTGAACTATAGCCCACCAGGCTTCTCTGTCCATGGAATTCTCAAAGCAAGAATACTGGAGTGGGTAGCCGTTCCCTTCTCCAGGGGAACTTCCTGACCCAGGGATCAAACCTGGGTCTCCCACATGGCAGGCAGAGTCGTTACCATCTGAGCCACCAGGGAAGCCTGTGATCTAGTGGAAGGTTGGGGAAGGTTATTGGGGAAATGTTAGGAAATCATAGGAAAGAACATTAAAAAATGGAGAAGAGTTCTTAGGATAATAAGTCTATAGTGAAGAAGCTACTTTGTTAGAGGGTGGCAAGGACAACAAGAATTTTGAGAGGGGGAAAATGAGAGGTGACAAGCAGCTTCACTATGGAAGGGACCAGGCATTGGATGTTAAGTGACAGCACATATGAGGCTGGAGTAAGACTTCAGTCTTGCCTTGCCTGGGTCTGAAGCCAGTGAAAGGAATAAAAGTTGTTGGAAAACAGGGTGCTCACCAGAGCGATGGAGTTGGCCTCAAGTGAGGGAGAATCCACGGCCTTAAGAGCAAGTCAGTGAGTTTGTTAACAAAGCCAGGAATTGGTTAAAGAGGAAAACTCACAGGAAAATGTCTTCTCAGGAATCAAGAATCTGCTGCTGAGGAAATAACTAAGGAATAACACCTAACGGTGTGAAGAGATCTTAAGACAGCTCGTCTGGAGGTGCCAGCTGGCTCTGGACTCAAGAGAAGAAGCAGGTAGGTGATTTCAAACTCTTTAAAGTCACCACTCCAACCTTTCTGGCACCAGGGACAAGTTTTGTGGAAGACAATTTTTCTATGGAGCAGGGGTTGGGAAGATGGTTTCAGGATTATTCAAGCGCATTACATGTATTTCTAATTTAATGCTGTCACTGATCTGCCAGGAGGTACCAGATTTTGGCCCAGAGGATGAGGACCCTGGGATAAAGAAATCCTAGCCACAGTCCCTTCTTTAGTGCTGAAAATCATGTTTTAGACCGTATTAAGCTTTTTTTTTCTTATATGGAGTTAACTTCCGTGGCTTCTGCTTATGTTGCTATCAGGGAAAGTTCAGGTAGGTCCCACTAGGTGTTCCAACTCTATTTCTGCCTATCAGGTATAGTTGCAATAATTCGTATCTAAATTGTTTAAAGATGAATATGTCATCACTGTTAATTCTGTCAAACATATAATCTAGACTTGAATGTATAGTATCACTAAGAATAATTTTGATTCTATTCCTTGCTAAAGAACTCTTAAGATGAAAGATGTATTCTGAGGTTTGATTCTTACTACAGAGATCAGGCTTTCATTGACATAGCAGTACCCGAGCCTTCTGGAATGAGTGGCACCACTCAGTCTCTGATACCCAGGTGTACTCTTCCACAGCAGTGTATATGTAGTCTGATAGAATATTTTACCCTCCCGAAAGTGAGGGTGGTGTGGGGAAAGGAAGCAGTCAGAGAAGTAATTAAATCCCCATAACAACGGGCACTGGATCAATGAATAAATCTCCCTTAGACTTGCCCTGCTCTCATGATCTGGACAGCTCTTCTCCCTTTCCATCCTTTTGCCTCCCCAACCTCTTCTACTTCAGAAACAGAGTCCTCCTCTTAGTGTTTCTGTCTTTTCAAGTTATGATTGATAGTGTATGTAAAAACTTGGAATCAAGTCATGAGAGGATGCAGGGAGACATAAAAGCTGATCTCATCTTACTAAGGGTTTGAAAATAGCCCTTTGAGGGCTCCATTTAAAGTACTTAAAAAAAAAAAAAAGAACCGCCTGTGCATTGTCTTAGTCTTTTCAAATTGCTATTTAAAAACAAAAAACTTCCACAGACTGGATGACTCAAATGCCAAACATTCATTTCTCACAGTTCTGCTATTTAGGAAGTCTAAGATCAAGGCACACGCCGATTTGGTGTGTGGTGAGGTCTTGTTTTCTGGCTCAGAGATGGCTGTCTAATTGCTATGTCCTCATATGGCAGGAGCAAGACAGCTCTCTTGAGTATCTTATAAAAGGGCACTAATCCCATTCACAAGGGCTCTGCCATCATGACCTAGTTACCTCCCAAAGGCCCCAACATAGAATTAAGGGGAACACACTCAGTCTATAGCGTACATTTAAAAAAAAAATCAGAACTCAAGTTTGGATCAAATTCCTATTTCACAAACTCCTCATTGGTCAGTGTCAATGGCCAGTGGTTTAATATAATATCTTAAGGCCTCTGTCACACAACAGAATTATATTCCTAGTTTACCAATCCCAGAAATACATCCACCTGTCACTTTTGCTCTTAGTATGGACTACTACAAGAGATAATAGAAAAGGAACTTGAGGTTAATTCTTAAGCTTCTGTAGTATAACATATCTCTACTTGTTGCCTACCCTGAAACAGCAGTGAGTAAGCAACCAGGGTTCTCACAGAAGAACCTGACTGGCACAGAGAGTAGAAAAGGTCCACATGATCTCACCTACCTTCTCAATCCAAGTACAAAATCTTTAGCATATTTAACAATGTTATGTCAAATTGTTTTCCAATTACAGATTTTCCTTAGAGTAATTAATTAGCAGAGTGGTACAAGAATTTTATTTTTACCAATAAAACATATCATAGAGAAACTGTCCCTTTATCTGAATGAGCTCAGTCTAGAAATTCATGTGCTAATCTTTCCTCCCCATCTCAACAACAACAAAAAAATCATCTTAGGCAATTTGTGAGGTATTTTGGTCACTGAAAGGATTTTCCTATGCCTATGACTGAAAAGGTCAATTTTCTTTCCAATCCCAAAGAAAGGCAATGCCAAAGAATGCTCAAACTACCACACAATTGCACTCATCTCACACACTAGTAAAGTAATGCTCAAAATTCTCTAAGCCAGGCTTCAGCAATATGTGAACCATGAACTTCCAAGATGTTCAAGCTGGTTTTAGAAAAGGCAGAGGAACCAGAAATCAAATTGCCAACATCCGCTGGATCATAGAAAAAGCAAGAGAGTTCCAGAAAAACATCTATTTCTGCTTTATTGACTATGCCAAAGCCTTTCACTGTGTGGATCACAATAAACTGTGGAAAATTCTCAAAGAGATGGGAATACCAGAACACCTGATCTGCTTCTTGAGAAACCTATATGCAGGTCAGGAAGCAACAGTTAGAACTGGACATGGAACAACAGATTGGTTCCAAATAGGAAAAGGAGTATGTCAAGGCTGTATACTGTCACCCTGCTTATTTAACTTATATGCAAAGTATATCATGAGAAATGCTGGGCTGGAAGAAGCACAAGCTGGAATCAAGATTGCCAGGAGAAATCTCAATAACCTCAGATATGTAGATGACACCACCCTTATGGCAGAAATTGAAGAGGAACTAAAGAGCCTCTTGATGAAAGTAAAAGAGGACAGTGAAAAAGTTGGCTTAAAGCTCAACATTCATAAAACTAAGATCATGGCATCTGGTCCCATCAGATGGGAAATAGATGGGCAAACAGTGGAAACAGTGTCAGACTTCATTTTTGGGGCCTCCAAAATCACTACAGATGGTGACTGCAGCCATGAAATTAAAAGACGCTTACTCCCTGGAAGGAAAGTTATGACCAACCTAGATAGCATATTCAAAAGCAGAGACATTACTTTGCCAACAGAGGTCCGTCTAGTCAAGGCTATGGTTTTTCCAGTGGTCATGTATGGATGTGAGAGTTGGACTGTGAAGAAGGCTGAGTGCTGAAGAATTGATGCTTTTGAACTGTGGTGTTGGAGAAGACTCTTGAGAGTCCCTTGGACTGCAAGGAGATCCAACCAGTCCATCCTAAAGGAGATCAGTCCTGGGTGTTCATTGGAAGGACTGATGTTGAAACTGAAACTCCAATACTTTGGCCATGTCATGCGAAGAGTTGACTCATTGGAAAAGACTCTGATGCTGGAAGGGATTGGGGGCAGGAGGAGAAGGGGACAACAGAGGATGAGATGGCTGGATGGTATCACTAACTTGATGGACATGAGTTTGAGTGAAATCCAGGAGTTGGTGATGGACAGGGAGGCCTGGCGTGCTGCGATTCACGGGGTCGCAAAGAGTCGGACATGACTGAGCAACTGAACTGAACTGAACATAGTCAATGAAATGTTCTTTCACCATGGAAATTATTTGAATTCTTGGATGTCTCCTAAGATGGACAAAGGGGCAACAGCTCCTGGATAGAGGTGTCAATATGAACTTGTCACTATCTGCTGCTTTGTTCAATAACTCTGCATTCCTCTTTTCTAACATCTGTTCCTTCCCCAAATACCTAAAATCAGTCACTGATCTCAGGCCCCCAGAATGCTGTACTTGGTAGAGAACCAGCTGTTTTCTCAGCTTGTGCAGAGCACTGCAGACTCTAGTATGGAATACAAAGTGTGTTAGTCATTCAGTTGTGCCCAACTCTGCAATCCCATGGGTTACAGTCCACCAGGTTCCTCTGTCCATGGGATTTCCCAGGCAAGGATACTGGAGTGGTTTGCCATTTCCTTCTCCAAGGGGTCTTGCCAACCTAGGAATTGAACGTGGGTCTCCTGCACTGCAGGCAGATTCTTTACCAGGTGAGCTACCAGGGAAGCACTATATGGAACACAACTTAAGTATTAATTGTTGGTCTTGAACACATCCCCTCATTGTTCTTGCTCACTCATTCAGTCGTGTCTTGACTCTGCAACCCCATGGACTGCAGCATGACAGGCTTCCCTGTCCTTCACCACCACCTGGAATTTGCTCAAACTCATGTCCACTGAGTCGGTGATGTCATCCAATTCTCATCCTCTGTCCTCCCCTTGTCCTCCTGTCTTCAATCTTTCTCAGCATCTTGGTCTTTTCCAATGAGCAGGGTTTTTTCCAGTGAGTTGGCTCTTTGCATCAGGTGGCCAAAGTATTGGAGCTTCAGCATCAGTCCTTCTAATGAATATTCAGTATTGATTTCCTTTAGGATTAACTGATTTGAACTCCTTGCTGTCCAAAGGACTCTTGAGTCTTCTACAGCACCACATTTCGAAGATATCCAGTCTTTGGCACTCAGCTTTCTTTATAGTCCAACTCTCATATTTGTACATGACTACTGGAAAAAGCATAGCTTTGACTATACAGACCTTTGTAGGCAAACTAATGTCTATGTTTTTTAATATGCTGTCTAGGTTTGTCATTGCTTTTCTTCCAAGGAGCAAGTGTCTTTTAATTTCATGGCTGCTGTAGCTGTCTGAAGTGATTTTTGAGCCCAGGCAATTATAGTCTGTCACTGTTTTCATTGTTTCCCCATCTATTTGCCATGAAGTGATGGGACTAGAATGCCGTGATCTTAGTTTTTTGAATGTTGAGTTTTAAGCCAGCTTTTTCACTCTCCTCTTTCACCTTCATCAAGAGGCTCTTTAGTTCCTCTTCACTTTCTGCCATAAGGATGGTGTCATCTGCATATCTGAGGTTACTGATATTTCTCCCGACAATCTTGACTCCAACTTATACTTCATCCATCTCAGTGTCTCTCATGATGTACTCTGCATATAAGTTAAATAAGCAGGGTGACAATATACAGTCTTGACATACTCCTTTCCCAATTTGGAACCAGTCTGTTCTTCCATATCCGATTCTAACTGTTGCTTCTTGACCTGCATGCAGATTTCTCAGGAGACAAGTAAGGTAGTCTTATATTTCCATCTCTTTAAGAATTTTCCGTAGTTTGTTGTGATCTATGTAGTCAAAGGCTTTAATGTAGACAATGAAGCATAAGTAGATGTTTTTCTGGAATTCTCTAGCTTTCTATGATCCAACAGATGTTCTCAATTCGATCTCTGGTTCCTCTGAAGCCTAGCTTGGATAATTTTGAGTATTACACCTTGCTAGCATGTAAGATAAGGGCTATTGTGCAGTAGTTTGAGCATTCTTTGTCATTGCCCTTCTTTGGGATTGGAATGAAAACTGACCTTTTCCAGTCCTGTGACCACTGCTGAGTTTTCCAAATTTTCTGGCATATTGAGTGCAGAACTTTAACAACATAATCTTTTAGGATTTGGAATAGCTCAGCTGGGATTCTATCACCTCCACTAGCTTTGTAATGATGCTTCCTAAAAGATCCACTTGACTTAACAGTCCAGGATGTCTGGCTCTAGGTGAGTGATCACACCATTGTGATTATCTAGATTATAAAGATTTTTTTAATGGTTCTTCTGTGTATTCTTGCCACCTCTTCTTAATATCTTGTACTTCTGTTCCGTCCATACTGTTTCTGTCCTTTGTTATTATTTATTTATTATTCACATCCCCTTAAAGATGAGCAGACCCTCTCTTCCTGGAAGGCTAACCTCTTTCCTCTCATGGCCTTTTGTAATAGGGACTTTTTCTGATTCCTGTCTCTACCTGGAAGAGACAAGCTCAAGGCTTCAGTTACCTAAAGCTTATCTTTTGCTGTGCAACTATGACCTCTACACTCTACCAAGGGGTAGCAGAATTCTCATTCATCAAGTGAATTAGAAAATACTGTATAGATAAAGAGCTTTGCTCCTCCAGAACCTTGCCAAAGAAATATGGTCCAAGTAAATTACACAAGAAATGATGTGATTCCACAAAGTCTTCATCCATCAGTCACTAGGAATTTCTCTTGACATGCGCTAGTCTTGTTGGAGAATATTTTCCTGAACAAATAAATGCTGTTTTACCTTTGCCAGTCATGGAGATGATATAATAACCACTCCTTATAGAGCCACTGAGTCCTTCCTGAACACTGGCAACCCATTTAGACACTACTGATGTACATATCACTCTTGACCTGGAAGTGTTGCTATTTCAATAAGAGAGATAGTGGTGATAGAGTTCTGAATCACTCTTGGGTTGCATGAAGGTCTGGATTCCCTGATAGTACTTGAATGTTGTTTTGAAATATACCAAATGTCAGTTACTTTTCTAACTACAGTATGAAAATCTTGGTGATAAAGCAAATTATCCCCATAATTCAGTCACTTAAATTCTCATCTTTATAAAATTAGAATCGTGATTTTGACTTTTCAATAGTAAACCTAGGTTTTCTCAGATGATGATTACTGAGAAGTCCCTTGAAGACAAATGACTTTTACATATAATATTTAAATATTATTATATTACATAATAAATACAATCAATAAAATAAATTTAACATAGTGTTTCAACACTATTACACCACAGTGTATATATATATATGCTATTATACATATTGAATATTATTATATGTGATATGAGATATTCTCAAAAAATATTTTGAGTAGAATTTCCTTTGGACAGCCTGATAATTCAGATCAGACAGTCTGGCTCTTAGCATATAATTTGTACATCTTATATCAAGGCATACTCCAACTTCTATTTTCATTCAATACCAAATCAAGATCAGGAGGCATTACTGGTTAACAACTGTCCACTGTGAGCAAGGTGGTGAGGTTGTCATGCAAATGCAAACCTCATGCTCATCAACAACACTGTGGCATGCTAAGACCTGGCCAAACTTCATTATGATTCCTATACACCCTCTCCCTATTCAAGTCTATGTTGTGGCTCACAGTGGCTCAAACTGTGAAAGAAAAAATGTTACAACTCTTTATATAATCATGCATTTTCCATAATAAACAGAAGTTGCTGATGATTTCTCTCCCATGAAGCTTTCTGATAGCTAATTTGTACTGTGAATCTCAATGGTTTTGTTCCACTATGAAGACATATCTGAAAATACAAATGTTACTTATTCACCTAATTTGCCATTGATAGTGGAACCTTTGCCAGAAACTCAACTTTTTATTTCTCTCTGAGCATAAATGCTTGCCATTAACTCACTACTGATCTTACAAGGTTCTCAGTGGTAGAGATCCACATCTGTGTTTCCTATCAGAGTATATTTAAGGGCCTCTGGCTTCAGATTTTTCTATTTCTTCTGACAAAATTCATAAGAAGTCCGTGCCAGATGTTATCCCTTTGCCTGAAAAGTTAAGTGGCTTGCCAAAATCTCGTGCCTTAATAGAAAATGGTGCAGAAGTTTCTGAGACTTTATGCAAACTTCTTGACAAATAAGGAAGTGTGGGCAAACTGCCAATCGAACAGAACTCAATTCATATTTTTATTTCCTGCCACTTTTTTGGCTGCTTGAACAAAATAATTACTCATTCTCTCGCCTCAGCACATAAACTGACATTCTAGACTTGCATTAAAGACCTGTTAAAAATTTCTTAATGATGTTTTAACTTGTGGGATTTCTTGTTCACATTATGAAAGTGCCATCAAATAACCATTTATTTAATTGGCAATGATAAAAAGGCTTACTTTAACTCCAGCTGTGTGCCTGCATATATGGATGATGACTTTCTCTGAAATATCTTTACAACCATCCCCTAAGTGAGTGGGAGGCCAGCCTGACCCTTTCTGGAGTCAGTGACTGACCATCAGACACCTTGTGATAGAGAAAACATATCATTCCAGGAATAGCTATATTCTGCCTTCTTTCTTTTTTGATATCACCTAATCCAGCTTCAGGCAATTTGGGGATCTAAGCATGATTTAAAAACAAACAAAACAAAACACTTGGAGGTTTTTCTTCCACAATCCTCCAGGTGCTAGATGATGAACTGAGACCAGAACTCAGTTCTATCATGTTCCTAAGCCAAATATGCTATGAAGTCATGAATTTTAACAAAGGCATTTTAAAATTCAAAGGGGTTATTTTACTTATACCCAGCTTCATTCAGCCTGGAACATTTCTTTTAAAAAAGGTATATCCAGGCTTTAGCTTAGACGAAAGAATCATGTCATTAATCCCTTAAAAATGTGGATATTCCTTTTGCATTTTCTGCTGAGCAGGTCTGAGGCCCTGCTAAGAATTTTAGATGACTTCTAGACCTTGTGGTAATAGCTCCACAGAGGCTAAAAGCAAGACTTTTATTGATTTCTTGGCAGATCTATTTCTACACAACCAAGAGTTTCTAGAGCTCCTGATGTGTAAGATCCATGCCTTCCCTGAGTCCTAAAACTGGAAAAGGGGTAAAATTAGGACAGGGTATTTATTAGTTAGCTGGTCATTGCCTTAAGATGATAGATGTGCTAAAGTGATGATAAGTGTTTATCTGAGCCCCCATACAGTCTTGATTTCCTGCCCAGAGAGGGAACAAATCCAGAACCACAGCTCTTAGGATATATGCACCTTTTATCAAAGGCCTGTCCCCCAACATTTTCAGTGGGTAAAAGAAAGATTTATGTCTTATTTACAGTTTTTCCAAAACCCATATTCTTAGAGTATAGGTATTCTGTAGAATTAAGAAGACATCCATTTCCAAAAGATCCAAGTAATATGGTGGTAAAAAACTATCCTATTATGACTAGATTGAATTTAACCTGAATATTTTATACATACAATCCAATTATATCTATACACATGCAGGCAAATCTATTTATACGTATATATGTACATACAAAATGATTATGTATATAATCAAATCTTGTACATATATATAAAATCAAATCTTGCATATATAATCCAATCTTATGCATAATCAAAGTATAGATAAAATTAAATTATATGAAATCAGATATAATCAAATTATAAAATATAAAATGTATGTGTTAATATATATCTATATATACTGTTAACATTTTATTTTTATTTTTTGAGTTGAAGGGAGATAGATTTTTAAAAATTTTTTATTGGAGTATAGTTAATTTCAAATATTGTTTCTGTTGTACAGCAAAGTGAATCAGTTATACATATATCCATGATTTTTTAGATTCTTTTCCCATAAAGGCCATTACAGAGTATTAAGCATGGTGTCCTGTGCTATATAGTAGGTCCTTATTAGCTATCTATTTTATATATAGTACTGTGTATATGTCAATCCCAGTCTCCCAGTCTATCCTCTCCATCCCCTGGTAGCCATTAATTTGTTTTCTACATCTATGATTCTATTTATGTCTTAAAAATAAGTTCATTTGTACCATTTTTTTAGATTTCATGTATAAGCAATATCATATTTGTCTTTCTCTGTCTGACTTCACTTATTATGACAATCTCTAGGTTCATCTATGTTGCTGCAAATGACATTATTTTGTTCTTTTTATGGCTGAGTAATATTCTGTTGTATAAATGTGCCACATCTTCTTTATCCATTTCTCTGTAGATGGACATTTAGGTTTCTTTTATATCCTGGCCATTGTAAATAGTGCTGCAATGAACATTGGGGTGCATGATCTTTTCAAATTATGGTTTTCTCTAGATACATGCCCAGAAGTGGGATTGCAGGATCATATGGCAGCTCTATTTTCAGTTTTTTAAGGAACCTCCATACTATTCTCCATAGTGGCTGTACCAATTTACATTCCCTCCAATAGTGCAGGAGGGTTCCCTTTTCTCTATACCCTCTTCAGCATTGTTTGTATCAGTGATGGTCATTCTGACCAATGTGAGGTGATACCTCATTGCACTTTTGATTTGCGTTCCTCTAATAATTAGTGATGTTGAGCATGAGCATTTTATATATTTGTAACATTAGTTTAACCATCTTATTTTATATTGTTCTTAACTTGCTTTAATATAAGAACGTCACTGACTTCATAAAACAAAGTAGGCTTCTAGACTGTTCCAACAATAACAGCCCTCTCCCCACAAATCAATAAACCAATATGTAGATTCTGTTAAGGCTAAGTATAGTCGTTCCTATAATATAGAAATAAATGGGGAAAAACACAAAATATAGGTCCATTGAATCCACTGAAACATAGGTTTGCATTAACACTCCATTAATCATGTAATATGTATAAGCCTTCTCTTATAACAGTGGGTCATGGTGATTTGTGTGTCTTTCAATGATTCAATGTTGTATCAAAGCCAATAACTAATAACCCAAAATATTTAAGTTTTTTCTTTCTCTGACACATTGTCACCCAACATTATAGCAAAAATATGCAGATGTTTTTCATGGATTTATCCTCAAAGGGACTCATTTTCCTCTTCAGTTGAGAAGCTTTGGGTCTTTTAGCAGACTTAGGTAATCAGTTGAATTCTTACTATGATATCTCCATTCATATTTCTCTACTGAACCTATACCTCTTACGCATAAATGGTTACACCATCTAAAGTAGTTCATCCCTAAAGGCTATGTGATTCTTTAGCTATTATAAAAGATTCATTTACATTAAAGGTCTAATTATTATTCCACTCTTCTAAAAGAGAAACTTTACCCACCTTTATCTTCAATAGCTCCAGGATTACTACCCTGGACTTCCATCGTTCCTATAAAACCGGGGAGTCTTATCATTGGTATCATTTCTGGCTTAAAAAGAGAATATTCACACAGATCTCAAGATTGTTGAACCTCCTAGGAAATATGGTTAAGGTATGAATGAATGCATTGTATGCAATAGGTGAAAACCATTTCCATTTTTCTGTGGATAGGAATGGAGTCTATTGTCTATTATCACAGTATTAGACTTTTAAATACATGTAAGAGTTGACTCCTCTCGGCCGCCACCCCTGGCCTCAGGCTTGGGGGCATGGGGTAGCTCCTCCCGGCCACAACCCCTGACCTCGGATGCGGGGTAGCTCCTCTCGGCCTTTCCTGTGCCGTCGAAGTCTGGCACTCTCAGCTGCTGACCCTGACCAATATGCCAGCAAATTTGGAAAACTCAGCAGTGGCCACAGGACTGGAAAAGGTCAGTTTTCATTCTAATCCCAAAGAAAGGCAATGCCAAAGAATGCTCAAACTACCACACAGTTGCACTCATCTCACACGCTAGTAAAGTAATGCTCAAAATTCTCCAAGCCAGGCTTCAGCAATATGTGAACCGTGAACTTCCAGATGTTCAAGTTGGATTTAGAAAAGGCAGAGGAACCAGAGATCAAATTGCCAACATCCACTGGATCATGGAAAAAGCAAGAGAGTTCCAGAAAAACATCTATTTCTGCTTTATTGACTATGCCAAAGCCTTTGACTGTGTGGATCACAATAAACTGTGGAAAATTCTGAAAGAGATGGGAATACCAGACCACCTGACCTGCCTCTTGAGAAATCTGTATGCCGGTCAGGAAGCAACAGTTAGAACTGGACATGGAACAACAGACTGGTTCCAAATAGGAAAAGGAGTACGTCAAGGCTGTATATTGTCACCCTGCTTATTTAACTTATATGCAGAGTACATCATGAGAAACTCTGGACTGGAAGAAGCACAAGCTGGAATCAAGATTGCCAGGAGAAATCTCAATAACCTCAGATATGCAGATGACACCACCCTTATGGCAGAAAGTGAAGAGGAACTCAAAAGCCTCTTGGTGAAAGTGAAAGTGGAGAGTGAAAAAGTTGGCTTAAAGCTCAACATTCAGAAAACGAAGATCATGGCATCCGGTCCCATCACTTCATGGGAAATAGATGGGCAAACAGTGGAAACAGTGTCAGACTTTATTTTTTTGGGCACCCAAATCACTGCAGATGGTGACTAGCCATGAAATTAAAAGACGCTTACTCCTTGGAAGGAAAGTTATGACCAACCTAGATAGCATATTCAAAAGCAGAGACAATACTTCGCCAATGAAGGTTCATCTAGTCAAGGCTATGGTTTTTCCTGTGGTCATGTATGGACGTGAGAGTTGGACTGTGAAGAAGGCTGAGCGCTGAAGAATTGATGCTTTTGAACTGTGGTGTTGGAGAAGACTCTTGAGAGTCCCTTAGACTGCAAGGAGATCAGCCCTGGGATTTCTTTGGAAGGAATGATGCTAAAGCTGAAACTCCAGTACTTTGGCCACCTCATGCGAAGAGTTGACTCATTGGAAAAGACTCTGATGCTGGGAGGGGTTGTGGGGAGGAGGAGAAGGGGACGACAGAGGATGAGATGGCTGGATGGCATCACTGACTCAATGGACGTGAGTCTGAGTGAACTCCGGGAGTTGTTGATGGACAGGGAGGCCTGGCATGCTGCGATTCATGGGGTCGCAAAGAGTCGGACACGACTGAGTGACTTCACTTTCACTTTCCACTTTCATGCATTGGAGAAGGAAATGGCAACCCACTCCAGTGTTCTTGCCTGGAGAATCCCATGGATGGAGGAGCCTGGTAGGCTGCAGTCCATGGGGTCGCTAAGAGTCAGACACGACTGAGTGACTTCACTTTCACTTTCCACTTTCATGCATTGGAGAAGGAAATGGCAACCCACTCCAGTGTTCTTGCCTGGAGAATCCCATGGATGGAGAAGCCTGGTAGGCTGCAGTCCATGGAGTTGCACAGAGTCAGACATGACTGAAGTAACTTGGCAGCAGTCTACAGTCTTCATACTCACCACTGCTCCAATGCCATTAAGTAGCTATGATAATTTTTCTAATTTTCATGTACTGACATGACATCACAGATACCCACCAATAATGTTTTGAGGAACTATGCTATCACTGAAAGTTCTAGATGATTAGCATCCCATTGTCCCTTTGAAAGAGGATATCTATGCCTCATCAAACCCAAACCCTCATTTTCTTTTCTTATTTTCTTGGGGCTGTTTCTGATAACAAATGCTTTATCAGTTATAATTTAGGCTGTAACTAGAAGGAATACTCTGAAAATATTCTGAAGAGAATGTAGTGAAGTGACTACCTGTAGATTATTCCTAATTGAATCATAAAAAGACACTGAGATACTCAAGGATGAGCAAGGTCAGGGAAAAAGTTATTCTTAGGATTTCAGAGGCCATAGAAAAGTAATGTTATCAAAATTTGGTGAGACCTGGAGCATGAATAAAGGGCTTTTTTCCCACTCAAGCTGTTAGAAACTAAGCCTGGTTTATGGAACGGAAGAGATTATAAGAAGCAAAGCCATGTTTTCTTTAAAACAAGTCTTATATAGCAAAGCATCTACCTGTCTGTGTGATATTTGCATGGACCAGACATTTGTGACTCCCTCTTTGTCAGGGTACTCAGGTTTCTCTGCTCAACCTGCCTTTATGAGAGGAAAGTAGTCTGTTGTGCATTCAGTCTCTCTTGCAGCCTACTAGTGAATCATAAACTTGCTTTGGGACAGTTTCCGATCACAGAAGGAGATAAGGAATTAAGACTCACCACATACTGTGTTCATAGTTGGCTGACAAGAATCTGTTTGTATAATTTTCAAAGACTTCCAAGTCAGTTAACAAAAATAGCAGACTCCGCAATCATTATAAACATTATCCTTAACTCATTAAGTTTCCTGTAGTTTCGCCTTCTACTTACACAGCATCCTAATTCACTAAGGAGCTGAATCTAAGTATTGGAATGCTTGTAAGATTTCCAAGATTATGAAATTATTACCCCAATCAGTAGGGCTCCTTTTACTCTCTGACCATCAAGTGGTCTAGAATCTGTATCCATTCGTGTTTCTACTTTTTAGTACCACTTCTGTACCAACTGCTTTAAGAAAACAAAGTAACCCTCAAAAGTGTAGACTGAGACATGTACTTGAGTACAAGTATTTTATCTGAAAATTAATCCCACAGTAGAAGTTTGGAGAAGGAGAAAGAAGGTGAGGAGGAAAAGCTGGTGTTAAGAAGATGAACACGACTAGTGAGGTGCCCTATTCCTCAGAAGACCTTACAGCTCACACGGGATACTTCTCTGTGTAGTTTGACCACTGAAGGCTAGAGCATTGTTAAACTGTCTCCTGCCTCTAATTGGTCAAAATGTTCCTCTGGGGGTGTTAACCATACACTTCTGGGCTCTACTTGCTTAGGTACACAGCAAGATTACTTAGCATTAGGAGACCAAAGGACGCAAAGTGGGAAGATGCCCTCCATTGTAAATGAGGTAATGGGTAAATGTGCTCTTGACAAGAAATGAGTCTGAGCCCCCACGACTGTCCACCACAGTTGAAATCAAGTGGCCAGAAAGGCTATGACAGGGGCACCAGGATTATCTGTATAGATGGATAACTGAGCAGACAAGAAAAGTGTGAATGCAAATGTGAAGAAAAAGGGTGTCATGTCTATTTAAGGTCTGAAAATTTAACACACGTTTTGATAAAGGGGATTTTCCTGAGGCCTCTAAGTGAAAACAGTGTCCTTATATCTGTAGATAAATTCTTTAATGTTGATAGTCTGAGAAAAGGCCAATCACACGTGATACAGAGGTTCTAGCCTTTCAAGAGGAACGCATAAAAGAAGTTAACAAAACTTTTTAATTTTTTACACATACACATTAATTTAAATATTTATTTGGTTCACAGGGTAATTTCAAATTTTATAAAAATCGATTCATAATGGTCAACTCACTAAATGCTATCGTTCAGTTGCTCAGTCATGCGCAACACTTTGTGACCCCATGGACTGCGGCAAGACAGGCTTCCCTGTCCTTCACTTTCTCCCAGAGTTTGTTCAAACTCATGTCCATTGAGTTGATGATGGCATCCAACCATCTTATCCTCTGTCATGCCCTTCTCCTCCTGCCCTCAATCTTTCCCAGCATCAGGGTCTTTTCCATTGAGCTTGGCTGTGTGCACGGGTAGCCAAAGTATTGGAGCTTCAGCATCAGTCCTTCCAATGAATATTCAGGGTTGCTTTCCTTTAGGATTTACTCATTTAGGTTTGATCTCCTTGATGTCCAGAGGGACTCTGAAGAGTCTTCTCCAAACCATAGTTCAAAAGCATCAATTCTTTGGTGCTCAGCCTTCTTTATGATCCAACTCTCACATCCATATATGACTATGGGAAAAACCATAGCTTTGACTATACAGATCTTTGTCAGCAAAGTGATATCTCTGCTTTTGAATACACTGTGTAGGTTTGTCATAGCTTTTCTTCTGAGGAGCAAGTGTCTTTTAATTTGTGGCTGCAGTAACTGTCTGAAGTGATTTTGGAGCCCAAGCAAACAGTCTGTCACTGTTTCCATTTTTTTCCCCATCTATTTGCCATGAAGTGGTGGGAACGAATGCCATGATTTTTTTGAATGCTGTATTTGAAGCCAGCTTTTTCACTCTCCTCTTTCAAATTCATCAAGAGGCTCTTTAATTCCTCTTCTATTTCTGCCATAAGGGTGGTGTCATCTGCATATCTGAGGTTGTTGATATTGCTCCCAACAATCTTGATTCCTGCTTGTGAATCACCAGCCCAGCATTTTGCATGATGTAGCCTTTGACTCGGAGAAGGCAATGGCAACGGCAACCCACTCCAACACTCTTGCCTGGAAAATCCCATGGACGGAGGAGCCTGGTAGGCTGCAGTCCATGGGGTCACTAAGAGTCGGACACGACTGAGCGACTTCCCTTTCACTTTTCCCTTTCATGCATTGGAGAAGGAAATGGCAACCCTCCAGTGTTCTTGCCTGGAGAATCCCAGGGACGGGGGAGCCTGGTGGGCTGCCGTCTATGGGGTTGCACAGAGTCGGACACGACTGAAGCGACTCAACAGCAGCAAGGATTTACTATTGCCATTTTGTTCATTTTTTTCTGTCTGTTTCATAGTTCTTTTGTTCCTTTTGTCCCATCTTGCTATATTCCTATATAAATTGATGATTTTTGTAGTGATATACTTTGCTTCTTTTGCCTTTATCTTCATGTATCTACCATATATTTTCTTTGTGGTTATCAAGACAGTTGCTTAAAATTTCTTATAATAGTCTATTTTAAGCTGGTAGTAACTTAACTTCAATTATAAGCAAAATCTCTACACTTTTATTCTCCTCACTCCGCACACACTTTATGCTATTAGTATCAAATTTTAACTCTTTTTAAATTGTGTGTCTAGTTACAAATTTTGTGGTTAAAATTATTTTAAACACTTGTTTATCTTTTATACTAGGATTAAAAGTGATTTATGTACTATTATTACAGTATTACATTATTTTGTGTTTGTCTCTATTTTTGTCTTTACTGGTGAGAATTATATTTTTATATAATCTTGTATTATTTAGCATACTTTTATTTCAACTTGAAAAACTCCCTTTAGCACTTTTTTTTTTCATAATACTACATATTCTGCCTTGGAAATGTATACATTATTAGTAAACCTATCTAGAGCATCTTCATACTTTTTCAGTAATGATTCCATTGTATGATGTACTGTGATTTATTCAACCAGTTCCCTGTTAAATAGACCTGTTGGCTCCAAAGTGCTGTTTTATTTATTTATTATTTTTCACCGCACTGAGTCTCCACTGCTGTGTGAAGGTTTTCTCCGCTTGCGGGGAGCAGGGTCTACTCTCCAGCTCTGGTGCATGGGCTTCTACTGTGATGGTGTCTCTCGTTGTGGAGCACAGGCTCTAGGGTGCACAGGCTTCCGTAGTTGTGGTCCATGGGCTTAGTTGGCCCGTGGCATGTGGATCTTCCCCAGTCAAGGTTTGAACCCATGTCCCCTGTACTAGCAGGTAGACTCTTAACCACTGGACACCAGAGAAGTCCCCTTAACACCTTTGTAAGGCAGATCTAGTGATTATACATTCCCTTAGTTTTTGTCTGTCTGGAAGAGTTTTCTAACTCTCAATTTCTGAAGGACAGTTTATATAGGTTTAGTACTTACTGGTTTGCAGATTTTTTTTTTTCTTTCAACACTTTGAAAATATCATTCCAATCTTTCTTGATATATGTGGTTTCTTTCAAGAAATCTGCTTCATAATCCTATGTTCCCTTTTATGTGATGAGTTATGTTTCACTTGCTGTTTTAGGAATTCTTTTTGCCATTGACTTTTGATAATTTAATGCATCTTGATGGTAATTTCTTTGGGCTTTAGTTGGTTGGATTCTTTAGGTTTCACAAATCTATATGTCTATTGCCCTCCCCATATTTGGAGGGATTTTCAGCTGTTATTCTTTAATATTTGTGTCTCTGTCTCTCACTCTCTCCTTCTTGCTCCCAAATGTGTATACTGTTTTGTTTAATGGTATCTCATAAATTCTGTAGGTTTTCTTCACTCTTTAAATACCTTTTTTTCTTGTTGTTTCTCTGGCAGTACAGTTTACAATGACTTGTCTTCAAGTTTGTTCATTGTTTCTTCTGCTACATTGAGTCTGTTTTTGAAGTTCTCTGTTATTTTTTTGTTTATTTGATTGATTTTAATCTACTCATTGCATTCTTCATCTCCAGAGTTTCTGGATTTGCCTTTTTTTTTTTTTATGGTTTCTGTCTTTGTTGAACTTCTCATTTTGTTCATGAACTTTTTAAAAATTTAATTTAGTTGTCTACATGTATTCTCTTGTAATTTACTAAACTTTTAAAAGTAACTATTCTTAACTCTGTGTCAAACATTTCACAGATTTCTGTAAGTTCTTTTATTGGAGATTTATGTTGTTCCTTTAGTGGAATCATGTTTCCTGATTCTTCATGGCTCTGTAGCCTTGTGTTATCTGACATTTCAATAAGCAGTTACTACTCCCAGGTTCTATAGCGTGGCTTTAGCAGGGAAAGTCCTCCACCAGTCACTCTGGCCCCAAACTCTGTGCAGGCTGATTGGTAGAATCCACAGGTAGACCACGTGGGACCCAATGCTGGGGCCTGTGGGTATGCAGACCAAGTGCTAGGGTCTGTGAGTAGACAGTCCTGGTGCCAAAGTCTGTGAGCAGGTGGTCCATGGGCAAGCAGGTCTGCTGCTGGGAGCCACAGGCCAGAAGTTGAGATCCATGTGCTAGTTGTTGAGAGCCCTCATCCTTTTTCTTTGTTTTTTAGCTGCCCCCCAGCTCTCTAGCTATGTGTTAGTGTTCTGGGTGAGGTATGATAGAAGCAAGACTCTCAAGTAACACTCCCAAAAAGCTGAGGAATCAGATGTGCATTTCAGTTTTTCTTTCCCCCATTGGAAACCTGTGTGCTAAGGGGAGCTCTGTTGGTACTGTACTATTCTGCTTTGGGGGAGGAATAACATCGGTAAAATGAAACTGTCCTTCTTAAACTTTTTGATCCATCTTTCACAATTCTGTGCTCTACTCAACCATCTCCTAGATTCTAGATTCTCCTAGACTGCTCATGAAAATATTTTCAACAGTGGATGGTTTTTAAATTCATATTTTGTGTGCAACAAGGACTAAAATCTCTCTCCAGTCCCACAATCGTGATGATATTGCTCTAATTTAAAGATATTTCAATCATTCAAAGAACCTTCTTTGATCTCAGTGGGGGTAAAATTAGAAATCTATAGCCAGAAAGAAAACTGGAAAATCCAAATACACGGAAATTAAGTAACATACTCCTAAATAACCAATGGGTTAAAGAAGATATCACAACTGAAAACAAGAAATACCATGAGACAATTAAAAAAATATCACAATATACCATAACCTAAGGGATGACACAAAGGCAGTATTCAGAGGGAAATTTACTACTGTAAAACCTACATTAAAAAGAAAAGGAGAAAATAGCTAAATCAATTACCTAACCTTACACCTTAAGTAAATATAATAAAGTAAAAAAAAAAATAAAATGCAAAGCTAGCAGAAAGAAGAGACTCATAAAGATTAGAATTCAGATAAACAAAATACAGACTAAAAAGGAAATAGAGAAAACCAACAAACCCAAAAGCTGTTTCTTTGAAAAGATAACAAAATGACAAATATTTAACTAGACTGACCAAGAAAAAAAGAAGACTCAAGTTACTAAAGTCAGAAATGAATGTGGAAGCATTACTACAGACTTTATGGGGGAAAATATTATGAGAATATGATTAGGCTAAAAACAAGCAAAAATATTGAGACTATAATCAAAAAGTTTTCAATAAAAGCCCAGGACAGATGACATTACTGGTGAAGTCTGCCAAACATTTAAAGAATTAACACCAACAATGGATTCTTAGTTATGATACCAAAAGTACAAGTAACAAAAAAAATTGGACTTCACCAAAATTAAAAATGTTTGTGGATCAAAGTATACTATCAGGAAGGTGAAAATACAACATACAGAATAGGAGAAAATATTTGCAAATCATATATCTCATAAGTTCTAGTTTATGGAATATATAAAGAACTTTTACAATTCAAAACATAAAGATAAATGTTGTTGTTGTGTTCATTGCTAAGTCATGTCTGACTCTTTGAAAGTCCTTAGACTGCAGCATACCAGGCTTCTCTGTCCTCCACTATCTCTTGGAGTTTGCTTAAGTTCATATCCATTGAGTCAGTGATGCTATCTAACCATCTTAGCCTCTGACACACCCTTCTCCTTTTGCTTTCAGTCTTTCCCAGCATCAGGCAGGGTCTTTTCCAATGAGACGGCTTTTCACATCAGGTGGCCAAAGTATTGAAGCTTCAGCTTCAGCATCAGTCCTTCCAATGAATATTCAGGGTTGATTTCCTTTATGACTGAGTGGTTTGATCTCCTTGCAGTCCAAGGGACTCACAAGAGTTTTCTCCAAAACCACAATTTAAGAGTATTAATTCTTTGGCACTCAGCCTTCTCTGTGTTCCAACTCTCACATTTGTACATGACTACTGGATAAATCATGAAGTGATGGGACCGGATGCCATGATCTTAGTTTTTTGAATATTGATAAGCCAACTTTTTCACTCTCCTCTTTCACTTTCATCAAGAGGCTCTTTAGCTCTTCTTTGCTTTCTGCCATAAGGGTGGTGCCATCTGCATGTCTGAGGTTATTGATATTTCTCCCAGCAATCTTGATTCCAGCTTCTGCTTCATCCAGCCTGGCATTTCACCTGATGTACTCTGCATATAAGTTGAATAAGCAGGGTGACATTATAGAGGCTTGACGTATTCCTTCCATGATTTAGAAACAGTCTGTTGTTCCATGTCCAGTTCTAACTGTTGCTTCTTGACCAGCACACAGATTTTTCAGGAGGCAGGTCAGGTGGGCTCGTATTCTCATCTCGAAGAATTTTCCATAGTTTGTTGCGATCTACACAGTCAAAGGCTTTGGTGTAATCAATAAAACAGAAGTAGATGTTTTTTCTGGAACTTTCTTGCTTTTTTGATGATCCAACAGATGTTGGCAATTTACTATCTGGTTCCGCTGCCTTTTCTAAATCCAGCTTGAACATCTGGAAGTTCATGGTTCACATACTGTTGAAGCATGGGTTGGAGAATTTTTAGCATTATGTTGCTAGCATGTGAGATGAGTGCAATTGTGCAGTAGATTGAGCATTCTTTGGTATTGCCTTTCTTTGGGATTGGAATGAAAACTGACCTCTTCCATGATCCCCTCTTGGCAAATAGATGGGGAAACAATGGAAACAGTGAGAGACTTTATTTTTTGGGAGCTCCAAAATCACTGCAGATGGTGACTGCAGCCATGAAACTAAAAGATGCTTGCTCCTTGGAAGAAGAGCTATGACCAACCTAGACAGCTTATTTAAAAAGCAGAGACATTACTTTGCCAACAAAGGTCCATCTAGTCAAAGCTATGGTTTTTCCAGTAGTCATGTATGGATGTGAGAGTTGGCCCATAAAGAAAACTGAGCACTAAAGAACTGATGCTTTTGAACTGTGGTGTTGGAGAAGACTCCTGAGAGTCCCTTGGACTGCAAGGAAATCCAACCAGTCAATCCTAAATGAAATCAGTCCTGAATATTCATTGGAAAGACTGATGCTGAAGCTGAAACTCCAATACTTTGGCCACCTGATGTGAACAACTGACTCATTGGAAAAGACCTGATTCTGGGAAAGATTGAAGGTGGGAGGAGACAGGGACGACAGAGGGTGAGATGGTTGGATGGTATCCCCGACTTGATAGACATGAGTTTGAGTAAGCTCCAAGAGTTGGTGATGAACAGGGAAGCCTGGCGTGTTGCAGTCCATGGGGTTGCAGAGTCGGACACAACTGAGTGACTGAACTGAACTGAACAAGTATTGGAGGTCCACATTTAAAACTGTCTAAAACTGAACTAAACTGGAAAAATCATGGTTTCGACTATACAGACCTATGTCAGCAAAGTGATGTCTCTGTTTTTTAATATGCTGTTTATGTTAGTCATAACCTTCCTTCCAAGAAGCAAGCATCTTTTAATTTCATGATTACAGTTATATTCCACAGTGATTTGGGAGCCCAAGTAAACAAAATTTTTCACTGCTTCCCCTTTTTCCCCATTTATTTGTCATGAGGTGATGGGAACAGATGCCATGATCTTAGTTTGTTTAATGTTGAGTTTCAAGCCAGCTTTTTCACTCTCCCCTTTCATCTTCAACAAAAGATTCTTTAGTTCCTCTTTGCTTTCTGCAGTTATGGTGCTATCATCTGCATATCTGAGGTTGTTGATATTTCTCTCAGTCTTGATTTCTGCTTGTGATTCATCCCGCCCAGCATTTCCCATGATGTACTCTGCATAGAAGTTAAATAAGCAGGGTGACAATATACAGTCTTGTCATATTCCTTTCTCAATTTTGAGTCAGTCTATCGTTTCATGTCTGGTTCTACCAGTTGCTTCTTGACCTGCATATAGGTTTCTCAGGAGACAGGTAAGGTGGTCTGCTACTCCCATCTCTTTAAGAATTTTCCACAGTTTGTTGTGATCCACACAAAGGCTTTAGCGTATTCAATGAAGCAGAAATAGATGTTTGTTTCTGAAATCCCCTTGCTTTCTCCATGATTTACTCCATGAGTGAATGTTGGCAATTTGATCTCTGGTGGTTCTGTCTTTTCTAAACCCATCTTGTACATGTGGAAGTTCTTGGTTCACATATTGCTTAAGTCTCACTTGAAGCATTTTGAGCATAACCTTGCTAGCTTGTGAAGAGCACAATTGTGTGGTAGTTTGAACATTCTTTAGTATTGTCTTTCTTTGGGATTGGAATGAAATCTGACCTTTTCTAGTCCCGTGGCCACTGCTGAATTTTCCAAATTTGCTGGTATATTAAACACAGTACTTTAATAGCATCATCTTTTAGGATTTTAAATAGATCAGCTGTAGTTCCATCACTTCCACTAGCTTCGTTTGTAGTAATGCTTCCTAGGGCCCAAGACAAACTACTCAATTAAAAATAGATAAAGAAATTCAACAAATATTTCTCCAAAGAAGATATACAAATGGCTGACAAACACATGAAAAGATAGTCCACACTGTTAGTCATTTGGGAAATATAAATCAAGCCACCATAGGATACATGCACATTACTTTACACCTCCTAGGATGGCTATTAATAAAAAAGAAAAGAAAGAAAAATCCAAGTGGTTTTAATATATAAAGAAATTGAAAATCTTATACACAGCCAATGCAAATGTAAAATATTAAATGCCAGGAGATAGTAAAGCCACTGTTAAAAACTTTGGCACTTTTCTTCAAAAGTTAAATATAAACTTACCCCATGATTCAATGATTCTGCTCCTAGATATATACTCAAATACAGACAAACATGTATTCTGCTGCTGCTGCTGCTAAGTCGCTTCAGTCATGTCCAACTCTGTGCGACCCCATAGATGGCAGCCCACCAGACTCCCCCATCCCTGGGATTCTCCAGGCAAGAACACTGGAGTGGGTTGCCATTTCCTTCTCCAATGCATGAAAGTGAAAAGTGAAAGGGAGTCACTCAGTTGTGTCCGACTCTTAGCGACTCCATGGACTGCAGCCTACCAGGCTCCTCCATCCATGGGATTTTCTAGGCAAGAGTACTGGAGTGGGGTGCCATTGCCTTCTCTGAACATATATTCTAGCCAATACTAATATACAAGTGTTCATAGAAGCATTATTTACAATCAGTTCAGTTCAGTCACTCAGTTGTGTCCAATTCTTTGTGACCCCATGTACTGCAGCATGCCAGGATTCCCTGTCCATCACCACCTCCTGGAGTTTACTCAAACTCATGTCCACTGAGTCAGTAATGCCATCCAACAATCTCGTCCTCTGTCATCCCATTCTCTTCCTGCCTTCAATCTTTCCCAGCATCAGGGTCTATTCACATGAGTCAATTCTTCATATCAGGTGGCCAAAGTATTGGAGTTTCAGCTTCAGCATCAGTCTTTCCAATGAATATTCAGGACTGATTTCCTTTAGGATTGACTGGTTGGATCTTCTTGCAGTCCAAGGGACTCTCAAGAGTCTTATCCAACACCACAGTTCAAAAGCATCAGTTCTTTGGTGCTTAGCTTTTTTTATAGTCCAACTCTCACATCCTTACATGACTACTGGAAAAACCATAGCCTAGACTAGACAGACCTTTGCTGGCAAAGTAATGTCTCTGCTTTTTAATAAGCTGTCTCGGTTGGTCATAACTTTTCTTCTGAGGAGCATTATTTACAATAGCCCAACCTAAATAGCCATCAACTAGTAATGGGATAAACACTGTGATGTATATTCATACAACGGAGTGCTAGTCATAAAAGGGGATGAAGTGCTGAACATGCTACAACATGAACTTGAAAAACATTATGCTAAATGAAAGAAGTTAGACACAAAAAGTCATATATTGCATGATTCCATGTATATGAAATATCCTAATGTTTCCCTCTCTCCTCAGCATCTGAAATGATGGAGACTGAGAGGCAAGTCAGTCAGTTTCCCTGGAATACCACCCTAGATTAGACAAACTGAATTTGTCTGGTATATATTATGAGAAACTTCCTTTTTGGTGCCTAGGTCTTATTTCCTTGACATAAAGGACTTTCTGCGATAATCATCTCTAAAAGGGTCTGGCTTCCAAAATGTATTGCTCCACCAGGAGACTGGATGGGCTGTCAGTTTTACTTAGAAAGTCTTCATAACTCTCTCTCCAAGTGATTTCCTTGTTTCCGCCCCACCTCCTGAAAATATTCATTTAGTTAGTAGATGAACATCATTTGATATGTGACCCATGAGCATCAGTTTGTAGATCTGGAGCAGGCTTGCATCATGGACAGGGAAAGAGACAAAACAAACCAGCATTGTAAATGGCTTCTCTATGCCATATGTACAAAGGGTAGAAAAGCAAGGTTAAAATATGGACCTATGAGTGTTCTAGAAATGAACTATAAGTATCCTTATGCAACTTCCCCGGAAATAAGTTCTTGATCCTATAGAGAAGGAGCAGAGGGGTGGTGCCTCTGACACCTCTCTTACTCCCCTAGCAGCTTGCAAGTAGCTATATGTGCACCTTATGAGGAGGAGGGATCATCTACAAGTGTGCACATTAAATTTTCAATGAGGGCGTCTCAGTTCAGTAATGCCTCAGAAGCACTGTGGTTGGCTTCTTAGTAAAGGGTATTATATAGCTTAATGGAACAATCTGGGAGGCCTGAGACTGTTTTTAACTTTCTTAACATAATCTGATATAAACTTCTAAATTACTTTGAGGCAGTTTTAGTATAACTGACTACTTTTTTGCCTTTGGCCCAACATGATTATCTAATCTTGGCTGATGTGTGAGAGGAGCAGCTTCTGTGGAATAAACTTATATAAAAACAATGCCAGAGAAATAAATGAGAAACTGGAACAAATCAGTGCATGGCCTCCCAATTAGGATCCTCTCTGGGGCCATTCAGAAAACAAAGCAAATAGGCCATTCTGCCTGCTGAGAATAATTCCGGCAAGATCCCATCGTCTCCCTGTTCCAAGGCCAGAATTGCCAGTTTTCCACAAGAGACATTTATAGGGAAATATATTGTTGACTTCTGTGCCTCTGTAAATGATAGTCTGCATTGAAATAGCCTATTTCCTGAACCATCTGACAAGTGGTGTTGATTAGCAGGCACATGTGAAACTTGGGACCTTTTATGTACAGATGTTTGTTGAGACTTCTGCCCTCACATCACTGTAACAAACTGATCAGAGTGAGGAACAAAATGTTCATGATAGGGTTTACTCAGGACTTCTGGAACACCTCTGGCTTTAGGTCTCAGTGTTCAGAATTTTTACTGCAATATGTCTATGCCACTTGCCCATGTATGAAGTTCCATTTAACCTATTCCAATCTGAGTGGAGAGCATGACTTCATTAGTTCTGTTTTTCAGTCAGGGTTTAAATCTCTGACCATATGGACAGTTTCTTTTTCTCTTGGTGACTGATTCTGTGCTTATTCTCTGTGCTTGTACACAGGTCTTGACTGAGGCTCATTCTTAGGGCTAATAGATACGGTCAAAGATGAAGATGATTGATTCACTGTCTTTACATTGCAACCTCCTTAATCACTATTCACAGTTAAGGAGATGTTAACCAAATAAACATCAGGAGTGAAGGTCAAACCCTGCCTCTGGGAGAAGGAAGTCTCTGGGAGGGACTCTGAGAGTATTGAACATGAAGATATAAGCTCTAGAATATCTAAAGGGTACCTGAAAAATAAACACTCATCTGACACATTGTCAAAGAAAGTAGTGCCCATAAGCCTCTATTAACAATGATACAATTTGTGGGAATTCCCTGGTAGTCCAGTGGTTAGGACTCCACACTTTCACTGTCCAGGGCCCACGTTCAATCCCTGATTAGGGGAACTAAGATCCCACAAGCCATGCCAAGAATCCATGATACAATTTGAGTAATATGAGCTATTATTCAAGTCTACATGCACAGTTTATATAGACCAGTATAGAAACACAGGATATAGACTGGAAAATACCTTGTATTCTTCCTAAAGATCTCCTTTGCTTGCTGGTTTAGGGTCAAGTGAAGGAGGTGGTATACTCTAAGAAAGAGTGCCCATAATATTTGTAACCTCAAGCTTGACATAGAAACCAAAATAGCGAGAAGTATCTGACAAATATGACAAAAGGTAAGCTACAGGCACATTTTCTGAACAAAGCTCTACATTGTGAAGAAAGCACGATCCAAGAAATCTATTTGAAGTTTCTCAAAGAGACATCATCAATACTGCAGTGTAAAAGAACTTTATTTACCTGGGTGGGAAAAGTTGGAAACTGCGTGGCACTCTGGTAGAAAGCCCTTTGTTTTGACTTGCAAGATTCTCTTACGTAAGCTCTCAATGCCACTCAGCACCAGGACCACCATTCTCTCATTATTTGCCAAGGAAACCCAGATTGTGCTACCTACCATTATGTGAAGTAATTTTTTTTCTTTTTAAAGCCTTTTTACCATTTTTACCTTTTGTGTCAGAAATAACAGTACTAAAAGTTTCATTTGAGTATCTTAACATAAGTTTAAGCTAAAGGTAAGATAATACCAGGTTCTATTACCCTTTTTCATATTTTCTACAAGCCTGCCTAAATGGTTTATTCCAGGTAGACAGCTAACATTTGAGTCACCTGGGGAGAGCAAAGTGTTACAGCATGCACACAGGAATGCTGCCTTTTCATTCGCCATGCTGCTTTTATTGCTATCAGGGTACCAGGAACTTAGGAGGGTCTGTCCCATGTGCTCTGGTGGTGAATGATAAACCTTCGTGGGCTGCCACACAAATGGCAGAAGACACTGGAATGAGGGGAAAGAATGAAGGTTGATCAGATATATTTCTGGGACTGTAATCAATATTCCCCTCAGGTGGATATTGCTGGGTCCACCATAAAGATAGGAACTAGGCCTTTCTCTGGAGGTTTTCCCTCAAAACAAGTACCACAGCCAAGGTTTTGTATTTATCCTTAGGCTGCTGTGGAATATCTTATTCTCTTTGTGAAGAGTTCCTTTGCCACTTGTTTGGAGCCATGTGAAGCAGGTAGCAGGCTCTAAAGAGGAGGATGAGAGGGTATTAAGGAATGTAAATCCCCTCATGGGAAGGAAGACAAACTGTTCTCCTAGAAGCAGGGGTTCTAACTCTCAAAGTCATTCAATGTAGAATTCCCCCCTTCTGTCTAGGGAGATATCCAGTAGGAAAGTATATCAGAACCTAGAGCTTTTTGCAGCTCTTTTAGTAATAAAACAACCAGGAGCTTTTATTAAAACTCACATGGCTGTTCCAGGTTCAATGCACAATACTGGTTGCTTGGGGCTGGTGCACTGGGACGACC
The DNA here is from genome assembly GCF_027580195.1 of Bos mutus. NCBI lineage: Eukaryota > Metazoa > Chordata > Mammalia > Artiodactyla > Bovidae > Bos > Bos mutus. The sequence goes on along the minus strand of NC_091626.1, from coordinate 44,477,033 downwards.
CAGAGGGATGGTACGGGGAGAGAGGAGGGAGGAGGGTTCAGGATGGGGAACATGTGTATACCTGTGGCAGATTCATGTTGATATATGGCAAAACCAATACAATATTGTAAAGTTAAAAAATAAAAGAAAATATAAAAAAAAAGAAAAAAGAAAAAAAACTCACATGGCTGTCAGGATCACTGTCATGATCATTGGCTAACCTTTGGAAGCAGTAGGGTATGGTGGTCAAGAATAAGAGTTCTATGGTGACCAGGAGGTAAGGGTAGGAAAAGGGATAGAGAGTTTGGGTGGACGTGCACGCACTGCTGTATTTCAAATGGATGACCAATAAGGACCTACTATATATAGCACAGGGAACTCTGCTCAATGTTATGTAACAACCTAAATGGGAAAATGTATAACTGAATAACTTTGCTGTACACCTGAAACTATCAATATCGTTAATCAACTGTACTCCAATAGAAAATAAAAAGTTAAAAAGAAATGAGTTCTGGAATCAGAGTTGAAATTCTAGCTTCATGGTTTGCACAAGATTATATAGCTTAAGTTAGTCTTCATGGCTCAATTGCCTCTTCTTCCAAATGAAGGTAATAGTACCTAGTTTCTATGCTTCTGAAGATTACTGAGAGGGACTGCCCTGGTAATCCACTGTTTAAGACTTCACCTCCCATTGCAGGGGATGCAGGTTCAATCCCTGGTCAGGGAGGTAAGATCCCACATGCCTTATGGTAAAAAAACAAACAAACAAACAAAAAACATAAAACAGAAACAATATTGAAACAAAATTCAATGAAGGCTTTAAAAGTAGTACACAGTAACAACAACAACAAATCTAAAAAAGAAAATAAGATGGAGGGCTTCCCTGGTGATCCAATGGTTAAGACTCCACACTTCCAATGCAGAGGGCACGGGTTAGCTTCTTGGTCAGGGAACTAAGATTCCCACATGTCGCATAGCCAAAAAATCAAATTACCTTTTTTTAATTTTAAAAAATAACATGAGATAAAATAATCATCATATTACATGCATGCTAAGTCGCTTCAGTCATGTCCAACTATTTGCAATCCAACGAGCTTTAGTCCATCAGGCTCCTCTGTCCATGAGATTCTCTAGGGAATACTGACTGGAGTGGGCTGCCATGCCTTCTTCTAGGGAATCTTCCTGACCTAGGGACTGAACTCATATCTCCTGTGCTTCCTGCATTACAGGCAGATTCTTTACCACTGAACTACCAGGGAACCCCATAGTCATGAAATTGGTTAGCTTCTATCAGTATTGAGTCCAGCAAGTGTTAAATTTGACAAGCCAATGGATTAGTATTAGTTAATCTTTTAACCAATTGGCTATTGTTTTTTGGGTTCATATATACTACCAAGGGGCTTCCTTATAGCTCAGATGGTAAAGAATATGCCTGCAATGCAGGGGACCCCGGTTCGATCCCCAGTTCGGGAAGATGCCCTGGAGGAGGGAATGGCAACCCACTCCAGTATTCTTGCCTGGAGAATCCCATGGACAGAGGAGCCTGGTAGGCTACTGTCCATGGGGTCACAAAGAGCTGGACACGACTGAGCAACTAACATTACTACTACCAAGGATCAGCTATTCAGATGAGATTCAACATGAATTACTTAAAGGAATCAATACACCTTCAATCAAATGTGACTGTGGAGAGTGAGAGAATGTGCACAGCTCTGACTTTTATTACCTTCTGAAGTACTTTCTGGTGGCAGACATGCCAGAGAGTCAAGCAATGCTCAAATTTCTTCCTTACACGAGATCATGTGAAAATATATCATTTTGGGCAGTGGGGTTGAGACCCAGGCTTTCCCTTCTTTCTGAGGAGGCCTTTTACTGGAACTGAAGGTAAATGAAAATTCTCCATTCGGTTGAGGCATATCCCTGCTTTAGACAAACTTCAAGCAGCTGCTAAAGAAGTCCTATTAATCACACTGAAATATAATACATATTTCCATGATGCTAAGATTTTGGAATTCCCTAATAGATGACTTTGATGGGATGAAATAGAGTCATTAACATGGCTATAGAAATCTAGCTTCCCCAGGATAAGGTGCCATTATATATGAAAACATTTCATTGATAATTTAAAAAATTGTCACAGTGTAGAGTTGTCTAGCACTTTTATTTCACCTGACATTGTTTAAGACTAATTTGTGTATTTTCACATATGTCTATCATTCATTCATTTTTACTACCTTATAACACTTCTCAATTTTTTTTTTCCTTCGGGCTACTTTAGTGTCCTTATAGAAATGGTAATTCTGAGAAGGTAAAGACTGACTGTATTTAGTTGTAAAGGCAAACAAATCCTGTCAGACAATTTTGACCTTCTGCTTGATATTTTAAAATCAAAAACTCATTTCTACTAGGGCTAAAAAATAAGTCTGACATTGTTTCCACTGTTTTCCCATCTATTGGAATTCCACAATGGAAACAGTGTCAGACTTTATTTTGGGGGGCTCCAAAATCACTGCAGATGGTGACTGCAGCCATGAAATTAAAAGACGCTTACTCCTTGGAAGAAAAATTATGACCAACCTAGATAGCATATTTAAAAGCAGAGACATTACTTTGCCAACAGAGGTCCATCTAGTCAAGGCTATGGTTTTTCCTGTGGTCAGGTATGGATATGAAAGTTGGACTGTGAAGAAGCTGAGCACCGAAGAATTCATGCTTTTGAACTGTGGTGTTGGAGAAGACTCTTGAGAGTCCCTTGGACTGCAAGGAGATCCAACCAGTCCATTCTGAAGATCAGCCCTGGGATTTCTTTGGAAGGAATGATGCTGAAGCTGAAACTCCAGTACTTTGGCCACCTCATGCAAAGAGTTGACTCATTGGAAAAGTCTCTGATGCTGGAAGGGATTGGGGGCAGGGGGAGAAGGGGACGACAGAGGATGAGATGGCTGGATGGCATCACTGATTTGATGGATGTGAGTCTGAGTGAACTCTGGGAGTTGGTGATAGACAGGGAGGCCTGGCGTGCTGCAATTCATGGCATCACAAAGAGTCGGACATGACTGAGTGACTGAACTGAACTGAACTAGGGCTAAGGATATTTTTCTTGGCTGATGCACCATAGTCTGAAATTATTTAATATGAATTGTTGGAATATACCTTGGGAGCTACATCTCTAATTCTATATGACTCCAACTAGTCTTGGCAGCACATTAAGACCTAATGTGATTTGTTCTATAGTTAATTATACTATGTGTTGGGAACTTACCAAGTCAGGTCTGATGGAAGAGTATGAATAGCCTTGAAGAAGGAAACAGCAGGAGGAGGCCATAAAATTCCATATAGTTCAGTTTGTCCTGAATACAATCTCAAAGCTCTGTGTTAACTCCAAGTAAATCAAATAGAAAATCTTTTATGTTAATAACCAAGCCAGTTCACCTCAGGAGTGCTTCCATATATGGTCTTATGCTTCTCCTCAGCTTGCTAAAACTCATCTTGGAGCTCTTTCCATGTCACGTCTTGGCCACTGATCAGTAGCTATGATGGTAGCAGAGGAAATGATATATTAAGAAAGTTAAGTCTGTTTACAGTAGAAGAAACTGATTTAGTTGGAAAGGGAGGAGCTGTATGTTAATTGGACTGCAAAAGTTTTTCTTTAATGTGAAAATTTTAATTACACTGGCACTAAATGCATAAATTACCTCCGATTATCTTGCAATAAGAGATTTTTCCTTTTATATCTGATCCGTGGTTATCATAAAATAGTGAACAGACTAGTTAATTTAAAGATGCCTTTTTAATATCACATGGCACCATATTTTGGATTTCCTAGACCTCTAGGGCTTAGAGAGGTTTTATGATAAACTCATCCAAATTAGGTATATGCAACTTTTGGCTCAGACAGTAAAGAATCCACCTGCAATGTGGTAACCCTGGGTTCAGTCCCTGGGTTGGGAAGAGCTGTGGAGAAGAGAATACCCACTCCAGTATTCTGGCTTGGGAAACTCTGTGGACAGAGGAGCCTGAAAGCTTCAAATTTGGGGCTTCCCTTGTGGCTTAGCTGGTAAAGAATCCACCTGCCACCCACTCCAGTATTCTTGCCTGGCAAATTCCATGGACCATATAGTCCATGGGATTGTAAAGAGCTGGACATGACTGAGTGACTTTCACTTCACTTCACTTCAGGGTACCTCAGACCACTGGATCTACATTAAATCTAATGGTGACTAATAACATCTCTTTGCCACATACCACACTATATATATTATTTTATTTGTCTGCTTTTAATTATTTCAACAACTCACTGTAGGGTGGCATTTCCATTTAATCAAAGAGGAAGCTAAAGCTTATCATCAAAAGATGTTATTTTTTTAAATTTTATTTTAGCTTTAAACTTTACAATATTGTATTGGTTCTGCCATATATCAAAATGAATCCGCCACAGGCATACATGTGTTCCCCATCTTGAACCCTCCTCCCTCCTCCCTCCCCATACCATCCCTCTGGGTCATCCCAGTGCACCAGCCCCAAGCATCCAGTATAGTGCATCGAATCTGGACTGGCGACTCGTTTCATATATGATATTATACATATTTCAATGCTATTCTCCCAAATTATACCACCCTCTCCCTCTCCCACAGAGTCCAAAAGACTGTTCTATACATCAGTGTCTCTTGCTGTCTCGTATACAGGGTTATCATTACCATCTTTCTAAATTCCATATATATGCGTTAGTATACTGTATTGGTATTTTTCTTTCTGGCTTACTTCACTCTGTATAATAGGTTCCAGTTTCATCCACCTCATTAGAACTGATTCAAATGTATTCTTTTTAATGGCTGAGTAATACTTCATTGTGTATATGTACCATAGCTTTCTTATCCATTCATCTGCTGATGGACATCTAGGTTGCTTCCATGTCCTGGCTATTATAAACAGTGCTGTGATGAACGTGTCTCTTTCCCTTCTGGTTTCCTCAGTGTGTATGCCCAGCAGTGGGATTGCTGGATCATAAGGCAATTCTATTTCCAGTTTTTTAAGGAATCTCCACACTGTTCTCCATAGTGGCTGTACTAGTTTGCATTCCCACCAACAGTGTAAGAAGGTTCCCTTTTCTCCACATCCTCTCCAGCATTTATTACTTGTAGACTTTTGGATCGCAGCCATTCTGACTGGCGTGAAATGGTACCTCATAGTGGTTTTGATTTGCATTTCTCTGATAATGAGTGATGTTGAGCATCTTTTCATGTGTTAGAATCAATATAGTGAAAATGAATATACTACCCAAAGCAATTTATAGATTCAATGCAATCCCTCTCAAGCTACCAATGGTATTCTTCACAGAGCTAGAACAAATAATTTCACAATTTATATGGAAAAAACCTCGAATAGCCAAAGCTATCTTGAGAAAGAAGAATGGAACTGGAGGAATCAACCTGCCTGACTTCAGGCTCTATTACAAAGCCACAGTCATCAAGACAGTATGGTACTGGCACAAAGACAGAAATATAGATCAATGGAACAAAATAGAAAGCCCGGAGATTAATCCATGCACATATGGACACCTTATCTTTGACAAAGGAGGCAAGAATATACAATGGATTAAAGACAATCTCTTTGACAAGTGGTGCTAGGAAAACTGGTCAACCACTTGTAAAAGAATGAAACTAGACCACTTTCTAACACCATACACAAAAATAAACTCAAAATGGATTAAAGATCTCAATGTAAGACCAGAAACTATAAAACTCCTAGAGGAGAACATAGGCAAAACACTCTCCGACATACATCACAGCAGGATCCTCTATGACCCACCTCCCAGAATATTGGAAATAAAAGCAAAAATAAACAAATGGGACCTAATTAAACTTAAAAGCTTCTGCACAACAAAGGAAACTATAAGCAAGGTGAAAAGACAGCCTTCAGAATGGGAGAAAATAATAGCAAATGAAGCAACTGACAAACAACTAATCTCAAAAATATACAAGCAACTCCTACAGCTCAACTCCAGAAAAATAAATGACCCAATCAAAAAATGGGCCAAAGAACTAAATAGACATTTCTCCAAAAGATAATATTGTTAACTTTGCTCATAATTGGTAAATTCTAAATCAGAGATTTTCTAATAGGAAACACTATGAGAGGTTAAAACAATGATTATGAAAAGATGGAGGATATAAAGCCACATTGGCCCTGAGGACAGGTAAAAGAATTTAGAATTAATGGGTTCACCAATTAGATTCTCCAGAAGTAAATTTAAGATGAAGTTTAGGGTATGCAGTGTTTATTAGGGGTTGACATCTATGAAAGAAAGATTAGAAACAGGATTGGGAGGAGGAAAATGTTTATTGCAATGCAGGTACAACAGAGGCTCAACCTCCCTGGTGATTGAGCTCTCAAGAAAGTATCGCCTATCAGCAGTGTCCATCATTGTTCCCAAATGACTATGCCCCATTCAGTCTCCAGACATAGGCTTTCCCAGGAAGGGTGTGAGCTTGGGTGAATTGGGTCTCAGCAGTTAATACAGAACCTAAAGAAGCTGATTACTGGAGGCTTTCTGGGACCCCCACGTTTCCAGTAGCTGGCAGAAAGTTTTCTTTGGAAGAGGGATCACTTTGTGCATCTCCATGTCTACTGAAAATGGACTATAGCACAGTGGATCCTATATCCTCTTTTATCTGAACAGGATTATACTATCCAGTTGGCTAAACTAACCACAGTCAACAGATGACTTCCATGGTTGTGCTATTGTATCCATGTGATACAGCCTTAAAATTTTACTGAAGTAAATAACTGGATGGAAAGGGCCACTGAAAGGGAGAAACTGACAGAAGACAGTGTTTTAGAAGGGACCTTAGAATCTTAGATGAATGCTTTTTTCTTTATGAGATCCCCTGAATAAGATCAGATCTATTTATGGATGAAGCCCTTAATGCTTCAAACTAATGAGAAATCCATTGGTTGATAGAGGATGTTATTTAACCCAAGTTCAATTGTCTTTCTATTGGCCAGTGTATATCTATGGCTACAAGGATAACCTCTTAGGCAACATATCTTTGGTCTATTCTTTATTTTATTTTTATTTTTTTAACACTAAAAACATTTTATATTGGGGTATAGCCAATTAACAATGTTGTGATAATTTCAGGTGAAGAGTCAAGGGACTCAGCCACACATATACATGTATACTTTGGTCTGTTCTGGAGGCATTTCATAAAAGTGAGCTGAAAAGATAAGCCACAACCTGCGGGGGATCTAAAGCTCTCCAGATTATGATTGAACTTGGGATTCTGATAGTAACAGCAAAACTAATACTGGCAGACATTCTAGATTTTCTAACCGTCCTGCTTTCCCCAGAGGCCTGCATAATCCCAGGTGACAGGAAAGTATCAGCTTAATTCAATATAGCCTACTTAGCACATTCTCTCTTTTTAGAGTTTAATTCAACATTACATTATTGAACAAACTCCATATACCAAGTCCTATGGTAGGCTCTATAGACATTTACTTTTTATAACATAGCAGATATCTAATTCTCTAACAGTTGCAAAAACTAAAAGAAGAGAATCCAAAACTCTTGCCAAGTGATTCATCTAACAAACAGCTGATTTGTCTTGCTTCAGAGACCTTGGTAATTATAACATATTCTGTACAAGTATATGAACACATACTAATATCTAATTGCCTGAATATTGGGGAAAGGAGATAACAACTGAATTCTCAATGAAGATTTTTCAGAAAATGTAGTATTTTCGAATACTACACAAAACGCTCTGACCTCCAATTTTGATACCATTTCTTGTTGGTTAGAGTACAGATGGGGTACCTGTTTTCTGAATATAATATAACAAATATCTGGGTCTCCTGAAAAGAGCTTTGTAAGATGAGGAGGGAAAGACTGGAGTTAACCCAGACACCAGTGCCTTAAAGTCATATTGGCTCCTTACTCTGGATACATCTTCTCCAGAGGTGGAGGCAATTGAATGGCCAATAAATCTCCTGAAGCCTCAGCAAAATTTGGTCTCCTGCTCTGATGATACCTTGGTCTATCCCTGGTGTCCTGGGGTGAGTGAAATTTCATAGAACCCCTCTGTGAGTATGTAGAAAGAAGAATGTGTGAGATGATCAAGCTTTCCTTCTTCTCAGTCACTTGAAGAACTTCCTGTAGATCACATATTACATGTGGACTATGTGTATTTCATACATACTCAGATTCTGACACAAGGTGATGAATCACTCCAGTGGTGCAGGAAACCTCTTAGGACTTTAAAAGTCAGGGTGGGAGGGAAACTTAGTCCTTTTCTCTCAAGCCACCAGATCCAGACAAACACAATATCAAGTAGGTGATAGCAAAGGTGAGGGGGTTTTCCTCAGCTTTAAAGGCTGACTTTCAAAGAAATGATAGACTGAACAATAGCTCAATCAGCCACATCAGCCATATCAGCTTTCTTCCTAGTTCTTGTTCCACCCAGCACAACTTGAAGCAGGACAAGTAGAAGATACAATTCAGAGGGTCATTCCGGTTCTCACTGGGGCATGAATGTTGAGGTGCCCATCACTTTCTAATGACAAATACCCAGGTGAGATAAACAGGTACCAAGTTTGCCATCCTGTTTCAGGGTAAGGAGATATTCCAACTGACCATAAACTTCATGATTCTGAGACTGAGATAGAGCTTCAACTCTCAATGGAGCTGGAGTTTAGGCAGGGGGCTGCCCTTTCAAATCAACCAAGCTGCCTTCCTTAGGCATCTATGATAGATTATTTTAGAATATCCTATCAAGCTCTGTGGTAATAAATTAGTGGAATTTCTAACCAAATTGAAGATCTAAAGTTTAGCTACAGTTCCACAGGACACATTTTGTTGTTGCTGTTATTCAGTCACTAAGTCATGTCTGACTCTGTAGCCTCACAGATTATAGCATGCCAGGTTCCTGTCCTCCACTCTCTACTGGAGTTTGCTCAAATTCATGTTCATTGAGTCAGTGATGCCATCTAACCATCTCTTCTGCTGCCACCCTCTTCTCCTTTTGCCTTCAATCTTTCTCAGCATCAGAGTCTGTTCCAATGAGTCAGCTTTTCACATAAGGTGGCCAAAATATTGGACCTTCAGTTTCAGCAATAGTCCTTCCAGTGAATATTCAGTGTTGATTTCCTTTAGGATTGACTGGTTTGATCTCCTTGCTGTCCAAAAGTCTTCTCCAGCACCACAATTTGAAAGCATCAATTCAGTTTTCAGTCTTATGATCCAACTCAAGTCCATACATGACTACTGGAAAGACCATAACTTTGACTATACAGACGTTTACCAGCAGAGTGATGTCTCTGCTCTTTAATATACTATCGAGATTTGTCATACCTTTGCTTCCAAGAAGCAAGCTTCTTTTAATTTCATGACTGCAGTCAGAAACCACAGTGATTTTGGAGCCCAAGAAAATAAAACATGTCACTGCTTGCTTCCACTTTTTCTCCTTCAATTTGTCATGAAATGATGGGACCAGATGCTATGATTGTAGTTTTTTAAGTTGGGTTTTAAGCCAGCTTTTTCACTCTCTTCTTTCAACTTCAACAAGAGTCTCTTTAGTTCCTCTTTGCTTTCTGCCATTAGAATGATATCATCTGCATATCTGAGGTTGTTATTTCTCTTGGCAATCTCGATTCCAGCTTGTGATTCATCCAACCTAGCATTTCGCATGATGTAGTCTGCAGAGAAGTTTAATAGCTGGGTGACAATATACGACCTTGTCACACTCCTTTCCCAATTTTGAATCAGTCAGTCGTTCCATGTCCAGCTTTAACTGTTGCTTTAGGATCTGCAATCAGGTTTCTCAGGAGACAGGTAAGGGGGTCTGGTATTCCCATCTCTTAAAGAATTTTCCATAGTTTATTGTGATCCACACAGTCAAAGGTTTTAGCATATTCAATGAAGCAGAAGTAGATGTTCTTCAGGAATTCCCTCGCTTTTTCCATGACCCAATGAATTTGGCAATTAGATCTCTGGTTCCTCTGCCTCTTCGACACCCAGCTTGTACATCTGGAATTCTTGATTCACATACTGCTGAAGCCTAGCTTAAAAGATTTTGAGCATAACCTTGCTCGCATGTGAAATGAGCACTCTTGTACAATAGTTTGAAAATTCTTTGCCATTGCCCTTCTTTAGGATTGAAATGAAAACTGATCTTTTCCTGTCCTGTGGCCACTGCTGAGTTTTCCAAATTTGCTGACATACTGAGTGCAACACTTTAACAGCATCATCTTTTAGGATTTTAAATAGATCAGCTGGAATTCCATCACCTCCACTAGCTTTGCCGGTAGTAATGTTTCCTAAGGCCCACTTGACTTCACACACCTGTGTGTGTGGCTCTAGGTTAGTGACCACACCACTGCAGTTATCTGGGTCATTAAGACCTTTTTTGTATAGTTGTTCTGTATATTCTTGCCACCTCTTCTTAATCTCTTCTGCTCTATTAAGTCCTTATCATGCCCATCCTTGCATGAAATGTTCCCTTGATATCTCCAATTTTCTTGAAGAGATCAGGATTAAAAATGATAGGTGGGGTAAGGACCCCTTCTAGATTAAAGGTATGTTCATCCTCACTGGAGTGAGTGTCCAGAGGAGCCCTGACAGTCCTTTATCAAGTTTTCAGTATTGTCATTGTAGAGATAAGAGTAACTGGTACTGAACGCTCCCTATTATTACTGCTTTTGCATATTCCTTTAAGAATTTATCTGGGACCTTGCAACATACTGGGCTTCCCTGATAGCTCAGTTGGTAAAGAATCTGGTCTCCCCAGTTTGATTCTTCCTTCAGAAGATCCTCTGAAGGAGAAAAAGGCTAGCCACTCTAATATTCTGGCCTGGAGAATTCCATGGACTATATAGTCTATGGGGTTGCAAAGAGTCAGAAACAACTGAGTGACTTTCACTTTCACTTTGCAAGATACCAGTACCTGTCCTCCTGACTCATATGTGCCAGTTTATCAGGAAAGGCTTCCCCCACCCTCTGTGGTTCAGCTGGTAAAGAATCTGCCTGCAATGCAGGAGACCTGGGTTTGATCCCTGGGCTAGAAAAATCCCCTGGAGAAGGGAAAGGCTACCCACTCCAGTATATTGGCCTAGAGAATCCCATGGACTGCATAGTCCATGGGGTCGCAAAGAGTCGGACACAATTAAGTGACTTTCACCTCACTTCACTTCATCAGGAAAGGCAAGAAGCTCTTGCACTTTTCTAGCAGACACTATCCTGTGAAATTGTTTGAACTGAGCAATGAAGCCCTAAGGTTGAACTCTGGATACTTCTTGCACACAGGTTTTTATAATTGATCTTAGAGACATGAGGTACATTTTATGCTGATTCACCTATGAGTATTGCCAAAACCAAGGAAAATCTATAATCTCTGGCTTCCTCCTGAAAAATGAAACTGAGATCCAGATTTTGCTCACTCCTACTAATTGTAATGAATAGATTTTTCAATTTTGCTAGTAACATAGATACCAGAAATACAACCATTGTCTCTATAGTAATTCTGTTGTTACTGGAGATTAGATTTCCATTTCTCCAGATTTTCAGGAGAGAAAGAGCTAAACAAAGAATTAATGTTAGAGGTCTGCACCTTTATAAAAAATAATGATAATTTGAGGCGAGTCATTAGTGCCATTTCTAAGCCCATCAATAGTCCTGGGGCTATTAGAGAAGGAAACTAAGAACCAATGGTTCACTACCAGTGATACAGTCCAGGTGTTGAGTTCAAGCTATGGATGGCAGAATAAATTAGTGTTATATACTTACACCAGTGTATTAGAGTTAAATTGAAAAGTCTAGAGCAGGTCAGTATCTACCATGAAATCATATTCCAAATAACAAGCAGAGATTAAGTAAGATGCAGGTAGATCAAGTTGACTTAGACAGTTTTAAATGTGGAGCTCCAATACTTGTTCAGTTCAGTTCAGTCACTCAGTTGTGTCTGACTCTTTGTGACCCCATGGGCTGCAGCATGCTAGACTTCCCTGTTCATCACCAACTCTCAGAGCTTACACAAACTCATGTCCATCAAGTCGATGATACCATCCAACCATCTCATCCTCTGTCATCCCCGTCTCCTCCCTCCTTCAATCTTTCCCAGCATCAGGGTCTTTTCCAGTGAGTCAGTTCTTCGCATCAGGTGGCCAAAGTATTGGAGTTTCAGCTTCAACATCAGTCCTTCCAATGAATATTCAGGACTGATTTCCTTTAGGATTGACTGGTTGGATCTCCTTGCAGTCCAAGGGACTTTCAAGAGTCTTCTCCAACACCATAGTTCAAAAGCATCTTCAGTGCTCAGCTTTCTTTATAGTCCAACTCTCACATCCATACATGACTACTGGAAAAAAATCATAGTTTTGACTAGATGGACCTTTGCAGTATGTAATTGTACTATGCATTAAAATTTGGTGCTGCACTGAGAGAGCAAGAATCCCTAAAGCTAGTCTGTTAGTTAAAAGATAGGCTAGAGCTATCAAAAGGATAGTGATAAAAGTAATTATCTTCACAGAATGAGCAACTGGAGGTCATGACAAACGTGATTCACTTTTACTAAATCTTCTATTCCACAGCTTCTGTGAAGCCAGAATTCATAGATGCAATGGCAGCTAATATTGAAAATAATTATTTTGGGTCACATTTTTTTTTCTAGCCACATGTGAAGATATTGCTACATGATGGAGTTCTGAAGTACCCACTGTGGCTAGGGTTTCAGTTCTCTTCTTGACAGTGTAGGTCTTAATACTCATGGGACCTTGGCCTGCTAAATTGACTTTTCCTTGCTGTAGCCATTTGGGGCATAGGTTTATAATGGTTTGGCTCAAATAAGCCTCAGGCATCCATTCCTGGGGATAAGGTATGATGGGACTAGTTATGAAAGGGAATTATATTCCTTGCCAGCTTTTACTTACTTGCTCTTTGGACAACATTTATTTTTCATTCTAAAGCACAGTTTCCCATATTAGTTTTATTTTAAAAGTAAAATAACAAATGCATGTGGTAAAGAGTATAAACAGGATAAAAATGACACACAGTGAAACTAACATGTCTCTGCAAGTCACCTCCACAGAAGCAACTACTGTTAATAGGTTCTTGTTTGTATTTCCAAGAAATTGTACTGCATTTACAAAGACACTATTCTCTGCCAGGTTATTTTCTTTTCTCATTAGCAACTTAGAAAATTTCTTCCATACTAGTACATACTAATTCATTTAGCTATTGCAAGAATTTAGATATTTTCTTGGTTTAATTGAGATATAATTGACATACAGTATTGTTTAAGACCTATAGCAATGATCTGACTTACATATATTGTGAAATTGCCACAGAAAATTTAACATCAACCGTCTCATATAGATACAGAAAAGAAAAAGAAATATTTTGCTATGTGATAACTATTAGGATTTACTTTCTTAACTTTCATGTATACCACACAGGAGTGTTGACTACTGTCATCATGTCCTACACTATGTCCCTTGTATTTATTTATCATAGTACTGGACATCTGCAACTTTTAACCACCTTCATCTAATTCTCCTTCCTCTACTGCTGTCTCTGGTAATCACAAATCTGATCTCTCCTTTTTTTTTTTGTATTTGTTTTTAGATTCCACATATAAATGAGATCATATAATATTTGTCTTTGACTTATTTCACTTAGCATAATGCCCGCAAGGTCCATTCATGGCATTGAAAATGGCAGGATTTCCTTTTTTTGGCAACATAATATGACACTGTGATATATATACCACATCTTCTTGATCTAGTCATCTGTCAATGAATACCTAGATGTTTTCTGTTTTCTGGCTATTGTAAATAATGCTGCAGTGCCCATAGAGGTGCAGATACCTCTTTGACAAAGTGATTTTGTTTCTTTAAGATATATACCCAGAAGTAAAACTGCTGGATCACATAATAGTTCAATTTTTAATGGTTTTTAGGAACCTCTGGAGAATCCCAGGGATGGAGGAGCCTGGTGGGCTGACATCTATGGGGTCGCACAGTGTCAGACATGACTGAAGCAACTTAGCTGCAGCAGCATAATGTTTCCCTTAATAGCTGTACAATCTCACCACCAGTGGATAAGTCTTCCCTTTTCTCCACATCCTCACCAGCATTTATCTATTGTCCTTTTAGTGCTAGCCATTCTATCAGGTGTGAGATGATATATCACTGTGAGTTTTATTTACATTTCTCTATTAGCGATGGTGGAAAAACAGACTGGTTCCAAATAGGAAAAGGAGTACATCAAGGTTGTATATTGTCACCCTGCTTATTTAACTTCTATGCAGAGTACATCATGAGAAACGCTGGACTGGAAGAAACACAAGCTGGAATCAAGATTGCCAGGAGAAATATCAGTAACCTCAGATATGCAGATGACACCACCCTTATGGCAGAAAGTGAAGAGGAACTAAAAAGCCTCTTGATGAAAGTGAAAGAGGAGGCTGAAAAAGTTGGCTTAAAGTTCAACATTCAGAAAACGATGATTATGGCATCCAGTCCCATCACTTCATGGGAAATAGATGGGGAGACAGTGGAAACAGTGTCAGACTTTATTTTTTTGGGCTCCAAAATCACTGCAGATGGTGATTGCAGCCATGAAATTAAAAGACGCTTACTCCTTGGAAGGAAAGTTATGACCAACCTAGATAGCATATCCAAAAGCAGAGACATTACTTTGCCAACAAAGGTCTGTCTAGTCAAGGCTATGGTTTTTCCTGTGGTCATGTATGGATGTGAGAGTTGGACTGTGAAGAAGGCTGAGCACTGAAGAATTAATGCTTTTGAACCGTGGTGTTGGAGAAGACTCTTGAGAGTCCCTTGGACTGCAAGGAGATCCAACTAGTCCATTCTGAAGGAGATCAGCCCTGGGATTTCTTTGGAAGGAATGATGCTAAATCTGAAACTCCAGTACTTTGGCCAACTCATGCGAAGAGTTGACTCATTGGAAAAGACTCTGATGGTTGGAGGGATTGGGGGCAGGAGAAGAAGGGGACGACAGAGGATGAGATGGCTGGATGGCATCACTGACTCGATGGATGTGAGTCTGAGTGAACTCCGGGAGTTGGTGATGGACAGGGAGGCCTGGAGTGCTGCAATTCATGGGGTCGCAAAGAGTCGGACACGACTGAGCAACTGAACTGAACTGAACTGACTAGTGATGGTGAGCATCTTTTTATGCTAGCCATTCATACACCCTCTTTGGAAAAATGTCTATTCAGATCTTTTGTCAGTTTTTAAAATCAGATTATTTAGGGTTTGGTTTGGGTGTTTTTTTTTTAATTGAAGTATATATCTATATATGTGTGCTTTTTTTTTTCTTTTTCATATTATTTTCCATTATGGTTTATTACAGGATATTGAATGTAGCTCCCTGTGCTATACAGTAGATTCTTGTTTATCCATTCCATGCATAATAGTTTGCATCTGCTAGTCCCAAACTTTCAATCCAACCCTCCCTCACACCTCTTCTCTTGGCAACCACAAGTCTGTTCTCTATGTCTCTGATTCTATTTCATAGGTAAGTGTTATATTTTAGATTCCACATATAAACAATATCATATAGTATCTTTCAGTTTTTTACTCACTTTGCTTAAATGGCAAAGTAGCTGAAAATGGCAGGATTTTCTCCTCTTTATGGCTAGTATTTCATTGTATATATGTACCACATCATCTTTATACATTCATCTGCTGTTTCCATGTCTTGGCTATCATAAATAGTGCTGCTGTGAACATAGGGGTGCATGTATTTTTTTGAATTATAGCTTTTCCAGATATATGTATATAATTATGTCACCTGAAAATAGATATAATTTTACTTCCTTTCCAATTCTAAAGGCTTTCATTTCTGTTTCTTGCCTAATTGCTCTGGCAGACACTTTCAATACTATATTGAATAGGAGTGATAAGCACTTCTGAAATGGGCCACCTTATCTTGTTCCTGATCTTACAGCAAAGCTTTCAATCTTTCACTGTTAGTATGATCCTAGCTATGGCAGCATTATATATTGTCTTTATTATGTTGAAGTACATTCCTTGTATACCTATTTTATTAAGAATTTTTATCATGAACAAATGTTAAACTTTGTCAAGTTATTTTTTCTGTTATTGAGGTGATGATATGATTTCTATCTTTTATTTTGTTAATGTGATATATCACACTATTAATTTATGTTTGTTGAAGCATCTCTGTATCCCAGAGATAAATCCAACTAGATCATGGTGAATGACTTTTTTAATGTCCTTCTGAATTTGGTTTGCCAGTAAGTTACTGAGACTTTTTTCATGTACAACGTCAGGGATATTGTTTGTAGCTTTTTTTTTTTTTTTTTTTTCTGGCAGTGCCCTTTTCTGGCTTTAGTATCAGTATAATGCTGGCCTTGTAAAATGGATTCGAGAGTATTTCTTCCTCTTAAAATTTTATGGAAGAGTTTTCAAAGGATTGGCACTAATTCTTATTTAAATATTTCTAAAATTCACCTATGATGAAATCTGGTCCTGGGATTCTGTTTTTTGGGAGATTTCTGATTACTGATTCAATCTCCTTACTTGTAATTCATCCGTTCAGACTTCCTATTTCTTCCTGATTTAGTCTTGGTAGATTGTATATTTCTAAGAATGTTTCCATTTTTTTCTAGGTTGTCCAGTGTGTTGATGGACAGTTGTTCAGAGTAACCTCTTGTGATACTTTATATTTCTATGGTATCAATTGTAAAGTCTTTTTTTTTTTTTTTTTCATGTATAACTGTGCTGATTTAGGGATCCTCTATTTTCTTTGGTGGGTCTAGCTAAAAGTTTGTCAATTTTATTTATCTTTTCAATAATCAACTCTTAGTTTGGCTTAGTTTCCATTGTTTTCTCTATTTCATTTATTCCTGCTCTAATTTTATCCATTCTTCTATTCAACTGGGCTCAGTTTGCTATCTTTCTAGTTCTTAAGCCGTGGTGTTAGGTTGATCATTTGAGAAATTTTGTGCTTTTGGATGGAGGTGTTTATTAGTGTGAACTGCCCTCTTGGAACTTATTTTGCTGCATCCCAAAAGTTCTCATATGTTGTGTTTCCATTTGTGTTTTTCTCAAATTGCTTTTAAAATTCCTCCTTAATTTCTTCTTTAATCTTTTGGTTGCTCAGGAGAATGTTGTTTAATATACACATATTTCTGAAATTTCCAGTTTTCCTATTGTTTTTGATTTCTAGCTTCATGCCACTTGCTCAGAGAAAATACTTGATATTAATTCAGTCATCTTGAATTTGTTAAGACTTTCTTCTTTGACCTAACATGAGTATCCTAAAAAATGTTTCGTTTGCACTTCAGAACAATGTATTCTGCTGTCCTCAGAAAGGGTGCTCTCTATATGTCTGTTAAGTGCATTTGATACACAGTATTAATGAAATCTGCTGTTTCACTATTAATTCTCTGCCTGAATGATCTATCCATTGTTGAGAGTGGAGTATTAAAATCCCCAACATTTATTGTATTGCCGTTTTCCTTTTTCCCTCCATTTAGCTTTGTCAGTTTTACTTTTTATATTTAGGGGTTCTGATGTTGGGTACATAAATATTTTAAACTGTTGAATATCCTTGGTGGATTGTTCAGTCTCTAAGTTCTGTCTGACTCTTTGCGACCCCATGGATTGCAGCACGCCAGGCTTCCCTATCCTTTACCATCTCCCAGAATTTGCTCAAACTCATGTCCATTGAGTCAGTGATGCCATCCAACCATCTCATCCTCTGTCGCCCCCTTCCTCCTCTGCCCTCAACCTTTCCCAGCATCAGGGTCTTTTCTAATGGGTTGGCTAGTCACATTAGGTGGCCAAAGTATTAGAGCTTCAGCTTCAGCATTAGTCCTTCCAATGAACATTCAGGGTTACTTCCTTTAGGATTGATTGTTTTGATCTCCTTGCTACCCAAGGGATTCTCAAGAGTCTTTTACAGCACAATTCGAAAGGATCAATTCTTTCTTAGTGGATTGACCACTTTTTTATGATGATCTGTTTTCCTCCTTTATCAGACAAAATAGATTTTAACTAAAATAGATTAAAATATAGCTACCCACTTTCTTTTTGGGTATTACTTTCTTGAAATATCTTTTTGAAACATCCCTTCATTCTCAGTCTATGTGTATTTTTCAGACTAACACATAGGTAGCATATTGTTGGATCTTGCTTTGTTATCCAGCCATTCTACATCTTTTGATTGGAGAAATTAATTTACATTTAAAATAATTATTGATAAGTATTTTTATTGATAAAAGTAAGTTTAAAAAGTAATTTAATCAATAAAAGTAATTTTATTGATAAAGTAAGAACTTACTATTGCCATTATGTTGACTGATTCACCCAGCCCATGAAATAGTACATCTTTCCAATTGTTCATGTAGCTTCAGTTTCTACCAGAAATGTATTATAGTTTTCAGAGTATAAGTTTTTTTACCTCCTTAGATAGATTTATTCCTAAGTAATTTATTCCTATTTTATTATTTTTGATATGATTGTAAATGGAACACTTTCTCATTCTGATAGTTCATTTTTAGTATATAGAAACACAACAGATTTCTGTATTTAATTTTGTATTTGTAAATTATTATTAGTTCTAATAGTCTTGTTAGCATCTTGAGGATTTTACATATATATGAGCTTCCCTGTGGCTCAGCTGGTAGAGAATCCACCTGCAATGCAGGAGACCTGGGTTCGATCCCTGGGTTGGGGAGATCCCCTGGAGAAGGGAAAGGCTACCCACTCCAGTGTTCTGGCCTGGAGAATTCCATGGACTCTATAGTTCATGGGGTTGCAAAGAGTCGGACATGACTGAGCGACTTTCACTTTCAAGTAAGTTCTCTACCCCTTTCTCTCTCTCTTCTCCTTCTGAATCCCTATAATGTGAATTCTAGTTTGCTTGATGTTGTCCAAAAGGTCTCAAACTATTCTTGCTTTTTTAAAATTATTTTTTCTCTTCCAGTTTGCCAATCCATTACTCTGTATTATCTAATCTACTATTGAATCTTATAGTGTGTTTCTATTTAGTTATTGCATTCTTCGTCTCTGTTGGGTTCTTCTGTATGTTTTCTAACCCTTCCTTAAAATTCTCACTCTATTCATCCATTCTCCTGAGCCTGTTAAGCATATTAATGATAATTACCTTGAACTCTTTAATGGGTAAATTGTTTACCTCCACTTCACTTATTCTTCTGGGGTTTTATTTGAAACATACTCCTCCCTTGCCTCATTTTTCCCAAGTCTTTGTTTTTATTTCTATGTATTATGTAGGTCTGTTATGTTTCTCAGTCTTGGAGAAATGGCTTTATGTAGAAAATGTCCTATGGGCCCAACAGCACATTCCCTCTGGTTACATAAGCTATGTGCTCTACAGGTGCCCCCTATGTAGGCTGCAAGGGCCTTTATGTTGCAGTGGGGTCAATTACTGTGGGTGTGCTGTGGGTGGTCTGGACTAGCCCCCAGACCAGCTGGCTTCCAGGCTCTTCCTCAAGTGGAGGCTGCCAGCCCGTGGGTGCAGTCAGATCTTGATTACATGGTTCAAAGAGTCCCAAGGCTGGGCCCAGCCCACTGGTTAGTGGAGCTGGATTGGGGTACCTGGCTGCAGGACCCAGGGTTGGTGCTGCCCTTCTGGAGGTTGGGACAGTGTTCCAGGGTGGCTGGCTGCATGACCAAGAGGTCCCAGGGTTGGTGTTGGCACACTGGTGAATAGACCCAAGTCCAGGGCTACCGTCTACAAGTCCTAATGGTGCCTGGGGCTGGTGAGGCTTGATACCTATACAGCCATTTGCTCAACCTGGGGAGTCCCAGGACTGCTGCCAACCAGCTGGTGGGTAGGTATGCCTCTGGCACTAATTGGCTAGAGGGAGGACTCTAAAATGGCACTTTCCATTACCAGTGTCCTTATGTTAGAACAAACTCTCCAAAATGGCTATCGGAGAAGTCAATGGCACCCAACTCCAGTACTCTTGCCTGGAAAATCCCATGGATGGAGGAGCCTGGTAGGCTGCAGTCCATGGGGTCACGAAGAGTCGGACACGACTGAGTGACTTCACTTTCACTTCTCACTTTCATGCATTGGAGAAGGAAATAGCAACCCACTCCAGTGTTCTTGCCTGGAGAATCCCAGGGACGGGGGAACCTGGTGGGCTGCCATCTGTGGGGTCGCATAGAGTCAGACACGACTGAAGCAACTTAGCAGCAGCAGCAGCAGCAGTGTCTACATCCCTACAAGGAGTCCCAGTTGTGTCCTGTCTCTCTGGAAGATTCTACAAGGTCAGCAAGTGGGTCTCATCAAGGCTCTTTTCAAACTAGTGCTTTTGTACTGAGTCTCAGAGAGTGTGAGATTTTGCATGAACCCTTTAAGAGCAGAATATCTGCTTCCTACAGCCCTCCTGCTTGCCTGTATGCAAGTCCTACTGGCCTTCAAAACTATAAACTCTGAGGAGTTTATAAATTTATAGTTTATAAATTCCAGGTGCAGGCTGTGGAGTTCAATGTGTATCTTGGACCCCTTGGTCCTTGAGTAGAATCTCTACAATATGATTATCCTCCCATTTGTGGGTCTTCTGCCCAGAGATGTGAGCCTGAACTATTTATACTGTATCTCTACCCCTCCTACCTGTCTCACTGTAGTTCCTTCTTTATATCTTTAGATGCTGAAAAATATTTTCTGCCAGTCTTCAGGTCATTCTCATCAATAGTTGTTCTGTAAATATTTGTAATTTGGGTGTGTACATGAAAGAAGGTGAATTCAAGGTCTTCCTCCTCTACCATTTTGACTACATAATTCTTTTGTGTTTTGATGTCTCTGAGTATGTTTTGACATCTTTATCATGTTCTCTTATATAATTAATATTGGTTTTTCCCTTGTGGTTACCATGAGGCTTACATAAAATATTATAAAATTATGACATCTTCATACTGATAACAACTGCAATAGAATTCACAAGATTTAAACATTTATTTTTCCTCCCCTTCATATTTTAGGTTTACAGCTTACAGTTTACATATTTTTAATATTGTATAACTATAAAAGATTATTGTAGCTATTTTTTCTTTTTAAAAAACTTTAATCTAGAGTTGCAAGTGAATTACACCCCACTATTACCATATTACAGACTCTAACTTTGCTTATATACTTATCATTACAAGTGAGTTTTATGTGATTTTTTAAAAATATTTTTATGATGTTAGTGTCTTTTTATTTCCACTCCAAAAAAAAAAAAAAACTCCCTTTAGCATTTCTTATAGGACAGGTCTGTGAGTAACACTCTGCTTTTTTTTTTTTTCCAGGAAGCCTTTATTTCTGGCAATGGACAGGGAGGCCTGGCATGCTGCAATTCATGGGGTCACAAAGAGTCAGACATGACTGAGCGACTGAACTGAACTGAACTGATTTTTAATTGAAGGATAATTGCTTTACAGAATTTTGGTGTTTTCTGTCAAACCTCAACATGAATCAGCCAGCTTTGCTTGGTACAGAATTCTTGGTTGAGTTTTCTTCTTTCAATATTTTGAATATATTATCCCAATCTCTCCTGGCCTGAAAACTCTGTTGAGAAATACATCAGTAGTCTTAGGAGGGTTTTCTCTTTTACCATATATAAATACTCTCTTTTCTCTTGCTGCTTTCAAAATTCTTTGTCTTTGACCTTTGACAAAATAATTACATGTCTCTGTGTAGTCCTATTTGGATTTGAACTATTTGGAGTCTTTTGAGCTTCATGGATCTGAAAGTTCCTTTCTCTCCTCAGGGTTGGGAAGTTTTCAGACATTATTGCTTTAAAGATATTTTCTATCCCACTCTTTTCTTTTGCTTCAGTAATTTCTATAATCTAGATATGATTTCTCTTGATTATATCTGGTAACTCATCTAGGCCTGTTTCACTCTTTTTCATTCTTTTCTCTTTTTGCTCCTCTGATTGGATAATTTCAATGGTCTTGGCTTCTAGGTCAATGTTTCTCTCTACTTCATTGTTGAGTCTGATTTTGAAATTCTCTACTGAATTCATTAGTAATTGTATTTTTCAGCTCCGGAATTTGTTTTGATGGTTTCTATTTTATTCTTATACTTCTCAATTTGTTCATGTATTGTTTTCAAAATTTTGTTTGTGTGTTCTTGTGGTTCACTAAACTTTTTAAAATAGGATTATTCTTAATTATTTGATGAACAGTTCATAGATTTCTCCTTTCTAAGGGTCAATTATTGGCGCTTTATTGGTTTCCTTTGGTGGTATTATGTCAACCAGATATATTGTGATTCTTGATTCATTATATTGGTATCTGCACATTTCAGTTAGCAATCTCCTCGTCCAGATTCCACAGGTTTGCTCTGACAGAGTGAGTTTTTCACCAGTCAGCTTAGTTTGTGTTTCTGTGTGTGTCCACTGACAACATGCTTGGGCATATGGGGCTTGCTATCACAGTATTTTTATGGGCAAGGCCACAGCCTGAGTCCAAAGTTGGAGGAGGTTTGGGGTACTACTGGCTGACAACAGTTGCATAGTACTGTTGGCTTTCTTCCCTGCCTAACTGAGGCTGTGGATGGGCTTCATGGTAAGCCTCAATCAGGCTTACTAGATGGTCAGCACTGGAGAACTGGGTACTATACTCAGCAGTAAGTAGAGCTTTGAATTAGCTGCTATGCCTGGCAGAACACAGCCTGGGAGCCAGAGTGGGCAGTTTGTTGTTGGGAACCCAAATAATGTAAGACTCTACTCTGAATTCCTTGGCCTCGTGGGCCCGTTAGTTAGGTTACATATGTGCTTTCTGTTCACATGACACTGTAAGTAGGGCTGTTAGATGAGTTACTTAGCTTCCTCTGGTTAAGTTCCCTTGTCAGGCAGGCTGAAAGCTTCATTAAGCCAAAGCTGTGCAATAGACCTGTCAGCTAACTGTGCTCCTCCACCACCAGTGAGTATGGAAAGCACCTCTGGGCAAAACACCTCCATGGCAGTCACTTTACTCATTTAATTATTGAAGATATGGCAATTCATGATATGGCAAAGGATGTGTTCAACTCTGGATGAAATTCAAATATCAGCACTCCCTTAAGTACTCTGGGATTTCAGAGTGCTAACTGAAATGTTTGCTTTTAGAGGATGATGTTTCACCAGAGCTGGGTTAGCACTATTGGTTTATTTATACTGTGAAAGATGATAAAGAACTTTTAAATTTCCACTGACCATGGCAAAACCTTTCCCCCAACTATTTCTCACCAGTCACCTTGGTAAACTCAATTTGGCCTACCATCTGCTAAGCTGAAGCCCCAGTCTTGCATCTGTCTTGTGATTAACTGAAGTTCACTTTACTCAGATCTTCTGAGACTCTAAACAGTGAAAAATTCTGAGAATGAATTTGAACTTTGAACTGCTTTAATCTATCCCATTAAACTTTAAGCTATATGTTCCCCGCAGAGCAGTCATCTTGTCTTTTAGTAAAACCTTGAACTAATAGCTTTTGGTGGTTTTCCTCCTCCCACCATTCTCTGGCACTATTTTTTAGTCTTCTCAGAGATTGCATTCATTTTTAAACAATACTTGTTTTACCAAGACTTAAATGGATAGCAAATAAAAGTATTCTCTGGTAAATTTCAGAAAGGATTGTGAACTTTAGAAGTTATTTTGAAATATATAAACCTCTGCTCCCTTTCACCCAACCTAGGCATGCACTTTAGAGGTTTCATGGGACTAAGGAAATTCCCATATGGTAAGAAACCATGGTAACCAAGGAAGTTCACAATCTTCATTTTGCAACAGGAATTACAAAAGCAGACTATCTTGAATTAGAAGCTAATTTAGCAGTTTTAAAGCTTTAGTCACTATATTTTGCATAGATTGGGCAAAAAAAGTTCACTTGTATACTTTTTAGACTATAACATGGTTCAATCTAGACCCTGAATTACCAGTTGTCAATATCACAAAAAGTTCTGGGTGAAGATCAACTAAAGAATAATAGAAATCTATAGTGCAGGATGGAGGCATGAAAGCAACCATCTGAAGTAAATTTTTCTTGAACTTGGCCATGCATATTTTGATATTTCTCTCTTTAAAATTCTTATCCTGAGAGCCTAGGTAACAAAGAAAATCAGAAAGGTGAAATCTGAATGTGATGGAAGAACAAATTATTGGTGGCTTTATATTTGTTATCATAACAGCTGGCATCTTAGCCTGTCAGGTCTCTTCGATGTGAAGTTATTGATTTCTTCTTTATACTTGGTTAATCTTGACCATAGGAAATATGTGGGTAGAGATTCCAGGCCCTGTTTCTGATTAGTTTTGACAAATAGACAGGGCCTGAGTTTTCTCTGTCAAACTATCACTATATCTTAAATCCTGCTTGAACAAAATAAGACCCAATGGCAGATAGCATCTGAAAATAATCTTTGCCTCTTTATTTAGTAATATTTACTTTCTATCCTGATTTAAATTGTATTTAATTTGATACAGGCTTATTGAAGACTTGATCACAGGTAGAGTTCTATAAACACCTCACACATTTTCTTTCAATCCCCATGGCAAGTCAAATTACAAAATGTCTGAAACAAGGTCATCCATGAAGATTGCAAATACCGGTTCTAGCTGGGTTGCTGGAGGTCAAATATCATAACCTCGTATTTTACAATAAAGGACCACCCCACATATGTAAAAAGAATTAATGAAACAGAGAAGATGATCATGGAAGTGGGAAATTAAAGGCAGTCTCTCTAGTATGGTAGACAAAAACACAATTTAAAAATCCAAAATCATTTCTGTCCTTAGTAGACAAAGTAAGGTTCCAAGAGGTTCTGAAATGTGGCTTGAGTCTTCTGATCTTTTGTTTTGGGGTGTTCTGATGGGGTAGAAGAGGCTCTCCTGAAATTTCAAAGGAATATAACTAAAAGTGTATTTTCTCTGCAAATATAGCTCCATGAAAAGCCACCTAGCCTCTCTCATTGCAACCCAAGTTGCCATCCTGAATTACCAATGCTCTTGATGCAATTCTAGAGCATATATACTTCTAAATTTATCATAAAATATTTATCACCTATGAGCTGTTACCTGAAGCTTCCTCTAACGTGTCACATATCCTTCAGGACATTTCCCTTACTGAACTTCTTAATAGTCAATACCTGTAGTAAGCTAAGAAACGAGAGAAGGTATAAATGAGGTCAATCTAAGAAAAGGCTGTCTTCAGCTTTTCTTACATTAGATTGCTGTCCTTCATGGAGAGCAATTTGAATATAAAAGGATTCTGGTATTTTAAGACAGTACTCTGATTTCTATGGCATATAATTGATAGAAAGTTACCTGATGCATGGAATATAATGAAGGTCTGTAGAGGTATCCTTAGCAGTTGTTTCAGGCATCCTTAGCTGTTGATATGGCTCTGTATATTAAGTCCAATTGATACCCATAGGTAATAGAATTATTTCCAAAGAAATTTACCAAATTAGGAAACAGAACCTATGAAAGATATTGTAGGAGTCAAAGAGGCAAAATTAAAGACTCAAGCCACATTTCAGAACCAAAAAGGAGCATAATTAGTTTCTTAGTACAGAGAAGATTCATGTATGATGATTTAGTTCAATTCAGTTCAGTTGCTCAGTCATGTCTGACTGTTTGCGACACCGTGAACCGCAGCACGCCAGGCCTCCCTGTCCATCACCAACTTCCAGAGTACACCTAAACCCATATCCATCGAGTCGGTGATGTCATCCAACCATCTCATCCTCCGTTGTCCCCTTCTCCTCCTGCCCTCAATCTTTCCCAGCATCAGGGTCTTTTCAAATGAGTCAGCTCTTTGCATCAGGTGGCCAAAATTTAGGAGTTTCAGCTTCAGAATCAGTCCTACCAATGAACACCCAGGACTAATCTCATTTAGGATGGACTGGTTGGATTTTCTTGCAGTCCAAGGGACTCTCAAGTCTTCTCCAACATCACAGTTCAAAAGCATCAATTCTTCTGCGCTCTGCTTTCTTTATAGTCCAACTCTCACATCCATACATGACCACTGGAAAAACCATAGCCTTGACTAGATGCACCTTTGTTGACAAAGTAATGTCTCTGCTGTTTAATATGCAGAGTACTTAGTACTCTGTACTAAGTATGATGACTTCGGGAGATGTATTGGACATTGAAGTTAAGAAATGAAAATCCAAGAAAATTATTGGATATTTTTTCAAATTGACATATACTTGACATAATATTGTATTAGCTTTTGGTGTACAATGTAATGATATATGTATGTATTGCAAAATGATTTCTACAGTAAGTTTAGGTAACATCCATCACTTCAAAAAGTAACATTTTTCTTTCAATGAGAAATTTTAAGATCTATACCCTTAGCATATTTCAAATATACAATAAAATATTATAAATTATTGTCACCACATTGTACAGTACATCCCCAGTATTTGTTTTACAACTGGAAGGTTGTACCTTTTGATCCCCTTCATCCATTTCACCTACCACTGGCAACCAAAGATCTATTCCCTATACTGTGAATTTCTATGAGTTTGGGTTTTTGTCTTATTCCACATATAAGTGAGATCAGTCATTGTTTCACTAGATGTAATGCCATCACATTCCATCCATGCTGTTGCAAGTGGCAGTATAATAATTCATTCCTTTTTATAGCTGAGTATATTCCATAGTGTGTGTGTGTGTGTGTGTGCGTGCGTGCGTGCATGCCACAACTTATCCATTCTGTCTATTCATCCATCAGTGGACATTTAGTTTGGTTCCATGTCTTGACTAATAATGCTGCAGTGAACACATGAATGCAGGTATCTCATCAAGATAGTGATTTCATTTCCTTCAGAGATATACCTATAAGTGGACCTGCTGAATCATATAGTAGATCTATTTTTAATTTCTTAACGAATCTCCATACTGTTTTCCATAGTAGCTGTACCATTTACATTTACCAACAGTGCACAAGAGTTCCCTTTTCTTCACATCTTCAGTATCTTTTCATATGCCTGTTAGCCACCATTTATATGTCTTCTTTGGAGAAATGTCTATTTGTATCTTTTCCCATTTTTAATTAAGTTGTTTATTTTTTGATATCAAGTTATATGAGCTGTTTATATATTTTGGATATTAACGCTTATTGGTCATAACATTTGTAAATGTTTTCTCTCATTCTGTAGGTTGTTTTTCCTCTGGCCTGATTTTCTTTTGAAAATTTTAAGTAATAAATGAAATGATTACTGAATTTATAGGACACTAAATCGATACTTAAAAAAAATTTTTTTAAAGCACAGGATGAAAATACAAAAATACAGGTATCATGAGGGAAAAATTAATTAATAAAGGACTTGGAACAAAGATCTAGGAAACTAATGTATAAATAATAAAAGTTCTAGTTGAGGGTAGGAAGATATGTACCATTAATATGGAAGAAAGACAGTCATTAAATAGAATAAATTTTTCATGAAACCAAGACCAAACTGAGTTTGAATGCTAAAAGGACTCAATAAATTCCAGGATGAATTGATAAAGAAATATCAACTTTGTCAAATTTTAATTAAACTTTTCTGAACTCCAAGAACAAAAGAAAGTCTTGAAAGGTCCTCAGTAAGAAAACAAAACAATGAATAACAACAATAAAATAAACAAGTGGCAACATTGTAGATGCAGTGGCAGTTTCTCCTAGCTTTCAGATTGACAGCAGAATATCTCTGCTCCACATAGGAGCAGACTCCTTATAGCTTGTAGTCCCTATATCTCAAAAAGACATAGGGAAGATGTAATCTCAGAATTCAGGCATATCTACTGATAACACACATTTACAGTGTCTGGGGAAAACATTTGAGAATATCTTCAAATGACTGCACAAGAAACGAAACCAACATGGGGGGAAGATACAGAAAGAAAACAGTGATGAAAAACAAACCTTGAATATAAATAAAAAAATATTAGATTATCTGGGAATACACAGCATTGATGACATAGAAAGACAATTCCTGGGGTTGCAAAGAGTCAGACACAACTGAACAACTGAACTGAACTGAACTGATGATATAATTGGGCTTCCTGGGTAACTCAGCTGGTAAAGAACCTGCCGACAATTCAGGAGACCCCGGTTTGATTCCTGGGTCAGCAAGTTCCTCTGGAGAAGGGATAGGCTACCCACTCTAGTATTCTTGGACTGTCCTGGTGCCTCAGACAGTAAAGAATATGCCTGTGATGCAGGAGATGTGGGTTCAATCTCTGGGTTGGGAAGATCCCCTGGAAGAGGCACGGAAACCCACTCCAGTATTCTCACCTGGAAAATCCCATGGATAGAGGAGCCTGGTGGGCTACAGTTCATGGGGTTGCAGAGTCAGACATGACTGAGCGACTAAGCACAGCACAGCACACATGATATAATTAATGAATTACCACAGCAAAAAATCAAAGATGTCAGAGAGGGCTAGAGGAAGATGCAGCAATGAAAAGGCAAAGTAAAAGCAGTCAAAATCATCATGGAGAGAACCAAGCAAAAGAAAACATAGGGTGAGAAATCAAAGTATTCTGTGGGTCTTATCTTACTGAGACTTGGGTAGTAACTGTTTGTTCTACTAGGTTACTCTTATTTTCATATTAAATTGATTGTGGGAATAAAAAAAGGAATAATAAGTACTAATGAGTTATATAAGAATATAGTAGAGAACAAATTCATAAAATCAGAAAAATATTGGAAAAATAATATAAAGATGAAAGAAAATTAGCTAAGTATTCATTTTACTGAATATGCTGGACTGAATGATCCTTTGAAAAGATAGACTGTCAGACTAACTTATGTAACAACCCAGCTATATACTTTCTACAAGAAATACTTAAGCTGAGATGATACAAATTAAAAATAAATGCATGGGCAAAGAGATTCCAGACATGCAAATAAAAATAAAGAAGTGGTGGCCGTATTAATACTAGCAATAGCTAGGATAAGATACATTAATGATATACCACGTCATCAGTTCAGTTCAGTCGCTCAGTCGTGTCTGACTCTGCAACCCCATGAACCGCAGCACTCCAGGCCTCCCTGTCCATCACCAACTCCTGGAGTTTACCCAAACCCATGTCCATTGAGTCAGTGATACCATCCAACCATCTCATCCTCATCCCCTTCTCCTCCTGCCCTCAGTCTTTCCCAGCATCAGGGTCTTTTCAAATGAGTCAGCTCTTCATGTCAGGTGGCCAAAGTACTGGAGTTTCAGCTTCAACATCATGTCATAGATGTGTATTATGAAACATATACATATAAAGGAAAGCATTATTAGAACTGAAAGAGCTTATGAATTTTAAAGTAGAAGACTTGTTCTATCTCTTATAATGGACAGATGGAGACTATAGTAAAAACATAGCAACTAAATTGATTTTTTAAATGGCAACCCACTCCATTATTATTTCCTGGAGAATGTTATGGACAGAGGTATCTGGAGGCCTATAGTTCATGGACTTGTAAAGAGTTGGACATGACTGAATGACTAATACACACATCATATTCCAAGGATATGGCATTATAATGTGTATCATCTGAGGACTATTTCTTATAATTAAATCTATCATATTCTTGACCACACAAAGTTAGGAGTAACTGGAAAGATTTTTTATTAGTTACCTTTTTAATTATCAGCTGTTGTGAGACAAATAATCTACCAATACACTTTGGCCACCTGATGTGAAGAGCTGACTCTTTGGAAAAGACCCTGATGCTGGGTAAGATTGAAGGCAAAAGGAGAAGGGGGAGACAGAGGATGAGATGGTTGGATAGCATCATGACTCAGTGAATATGAGTTTAAGCAAACTCCGGGAGGTAGTGAGGGATCAGGAAGCCTGGTATGCTGTAGTCCATGGGGTTGCAAAGAGTCGGACAAGACTTCAGCAGCCTGAACAACAACAATACTTTCTTAAGGGGGAGTACTCCAAACTTTTTAAAGTCTTTGCCTTAGTTACATAGTTGAAATAATCTGAGACCAGTGACTGCAAGATAGAAGTATGGTGCTCTATTTACTGCCTACTGTGAAGAAAGCTGAATGCCAAAGAATTGATGCTTTTGAACTGTGGTGTTGGAGAAGACTCCTGAGAGTCTCTTGGACTGCAAGGAGATCCAACCAGTCCATCCTAAAGGAGATCAGTCCTGGGTGTTCATTGGAAGGACTGGTGCTGAAGCTGAAACTCCAGTCCTTTGGCCACCTCATGCAGAGTTGACTCATTGGAAAAGACCCTGATTCTGGGAGGGATTGGGGGCAGGAGGAGAAGGGGATGACAGAGGATGAGATGGCTGGATGGTATCACCGACTCGATGGACATGAGTTTGAGTGAACTCCGGGAGTTGGTGATGGACAAGGAGGCCTGGCGTGCTGCAATTCATGCAGTCGCAGAGTCGGACATGACTGAGTGACTGAACTGAACTGATAAAACTGTTAGGAGATTCAAATATTTCTTTTTTCTTGTTTAGATTCCACATATAAGTGAGATCATAAAGTCTTTGTCTGACTTTTACTTAGCAAAATGCCTTTAGATCCATTCATGTTGTTGCAAATGACAGGAGTATCTTCTTTTTATGGTTAAATAATATTTGTTTCTGAAGATCTTTGTTTTTCTGTGGTATCAGTTGTAATATCTCTTCTTTCAATTTCTATTTTATTTATTTGAGTCCTTTCTTTTTTTTCTTGAATCTAAAGGTTTGTAATTTTATGTTTACAAAAAACCTGCTGTTAGAAATTGATTTTTTTCTATTGCCTTTTTAGACTCTATTTCATTTATTTCCCTTCTGATCTTTATCTCCTTCCTTATACTAAGTTTAGGCTAGTTTTTTCCCTTTTTTCTCCTTCCTTGAGGTATAAACTTTGGTTGTGTATTTGAGATATTTCTGTTTTTGATGTAGGCATTTGTTGCTATGAACTTCCCTCTTGGATGCTTTTGCTACATACCTTAGGTTTAGATATGTTGTATTTCTATTTTTATTTTTCTAAAGGTACTTTTTAATTTCTCTCGGTTTTTTCTTGACCCATTGTTTATTCAGTAACATGTTTAATTTCCACATATTTTTTTTTTTTTCTGGAGATTCAAACATTGATGACAATGTTTCTAGGGAGTTTATAGCAATTTCGGAAATATGAAGTTGAAGAGGGTCATCAATCACTGGGGAACATTTGAGTGGTTTACATCACCTTGGTTTACAGGGCCATCACTATATCCCAATGTGTAGTTAATCTCTTCTAACCTGACTTCAAACTTGTAGATTGTTATATACCCTTAAATAATGAACTAGAAATAATAGTAAGAAACTCAGATCCAGAGCTAAGTGGATCACCCAGATGGTCAATGGGACAAATAAAAACAAAATAGTGGCTGGTTTATACAGTTTTCAACCCAGTATCAATTTATCACCTATAAGTCAGGAGAAAGAAATTTAGTATATTCAAAACTAAGAGGCAAAAGATTACCATTTCCATAGTGTTTGAGTCCAGGTATACTATTGGACTGTGGTAGAAGGACAAGTTCTGCTTGGGTCAGTTAGGCCATCAATCTAGATGAGATAGAAGAGTCTGGAGTTGGGAGCCAGGCCAGGTCCTCCATACTAGGTCAAGCTTACCCATCCATAATTCATAAATTTTAGCTCTACTTATGAACCCTCATTTACAAAACTACCTGCCTGTCAGGACTTAACCCTGCTATAAATCTAGTTAAGATAGCATATTCCATATAGAGAGTGTTAATTACAGACACTTTTACAATCAGATTGGACCCAAAGTAAAGTCCTGGCCCACTACAAATATGTTCTTTCCTTTACTGAAGTTGATGAAAAGTTTTCTTCTAGAGCTTACCAGGACAGGAATAGCTATAAATCCAAATACTGATGAGAAACTACAATGATCATTCTCTCATACCTGGAGAACAGCCCTGGTTAGGGGTACTGGTATCTTGAAAAAAGAATATGGCCAATCGCCTTCAATCACAGCTTACAGAAAATATGTGGGGGTAGCAGAACATGAGAGAGAGGAAGATAGAGTCAGTTTGGTAAAATATTTGAAGAACCAGTGAGACCCTGATAATAAGACAAAATGCAGATGGTAGCACAAGGTCAAATTCTATGAAACTCATTTTATGTAGAGATTGACTATGGTTTTCCTGTAATTCTCACATACTTGTCTTGGTGGCTAAGAATATTATTTTTAAAAACACTTGGTTATACTACTTTCAGAGTTTATGATCTCAGGATCAGATTTTTTAATGAGCGGTGAAAGTACAACTACAAGATAAACTATAATTACTTGACTTTGGGGATTTTTTCAGATACTGGTGAAATGTTAACTACAGCCTTTGTTGCTGCTACTGCTAAGTCACTTCAGTCATGTCCAACTCTGTGTGACCCCATAGACAGCAGCCCACCAGGCTCCCCTGTCCCTGGGATTCTCCAGGCAAGAACACTGGAGTGGTTGCCATCTCCTTCTCCAATGCATGAAAGTGAAAAGTGAAAGTGAAGTCGCTCAGTCATGTCCAACTCTTCATGACCCCTTGGACTGCAGCCTACCAGGCTCCTCCCCCCATGGGATTTTCCAGGCAAGAGTACTGGAGTGGGGTGCCATTGCCTTCTCCAAACTACAGCCTTTCAGAGCAGATCAGTCGCTCAGTCGTGTCTGACTCTTTGCGACCCCATGAATCGCAGCACACCAGGCCTCCCTGTCTATCACCAACGCCCGGAGTTCACTCAGACTCACGTCCATCAAGTCAGTGATGCCATCCAGTCATCTCATCCTCTGTCATCCGCTTCTCTTCCTGCCCCCAATCCCTCCCAGCATCAGAGTCTTTTCCAATGAGTCAACTCTTTGCATGAGGTGGCCAAAGTACTGGAGTTTCAGCTTTAGCATCATTCCTTCCAAAGAAATCCTAGGGCTGATCTCCTTCAGAATGGACTGGTTGGATTTCCTTGCAGTCCAAGGGACTCTCAAGAGTCTTCTCCAACACCACAGTTCAAAAGCATCAATTCTTCGGCACTCAGCCTTCTTCACAGTCCAACTCTCACATCCATACACGACCACAGGAAAAACCATAGCCTTGACTAGATGGACCTTTGTTGGCAAAGTAATGTCTCTGCTTTTGAACATGCTATCTAGGTTGGTCATAACTTTCCTTCCAAGGAGTAAGCATCTTTTAATTTCATGGCTGCAGTCACCATCTGTAGTGATTTTGGAGCCCAGAAAAATAAAGTCTGACACTGTTTCCACTGTCTCCCCATCTATTTCCCATGAAGTGATGGGACCGGATGCCATGATCTTTGTTTTCTGAATGTTGAGCTTTAAGCCAACTTTTTCACTCTCCTCTTTCACTTTCATCAAGAGGCTTTTGAGTTCCTCTTCACTTTCTGCCATAAGGGTGGTGGTCATCTGCATATCTGAGGTTATTGATATTTCTCCCAGCAATCTTGATTCCAGCTTGTGCTTCTTCCAGTCCAGCGTTTCCCATGATGTACTCTGCATATAAGTTAAATAAACAGGGTGACAATATACAGCCTTGATGTACTCCTTTTCCTATTTGGAACCAGTCTGTTGTTCCATGTCCAGTTCTAACTGTTGCTTCCTGACCTGCATACAAATTTCTCAAGAGGCAGATCAGGTGGTCTGGTATTCCCATCTCTTTCAGATTTTTCCAGTTTATTGTGATCCACACAGTCAAAGGCTTTGGCATAGTCAATAAAGCAGAAATAGATGTTTTTCTGGAACTCTCTTGCTTTTTCTATGATCCAGCAGATGTTGGCAATTTGATCTCTAGTTCCTCTGCCTTTTCTAAAACCAGCTTGAACATCAGGAAGTTCACGGTTCACATATTGCTGAAGCCTGGTTTGGAGAATTTTGAGCATTACTTTACTAGCGTGTGAGATGAGTGCAATTGTGCGGTAGTTTGAGCATTCTTTGGCATTGCCTTTCTTTGGGATTGGAATGAAAACTGACCTTTTCCAGTCCTGTGGCCACTGCTGAGTTTTCCAAATTTGCTGGCATATTGAGTGCAGCACTTTCACAGCATCATCTTCCAGGATTTGGAATAGCTCAACTGGAATTCCATTACCTCCACTAGCTTTGTTCGTAGTGATGTTTTCTAAGGCCCACTTGACTTCACATTCCAGGATGTCTGGCTCTAGGTCAGTGATCACACCATTGTGATTATCTGGGTCGTGAAGATCTTGTTTTGTACAGTTCTTCTGTGTATTCTTGCCATCTCTTCTTAATATCTTCTGCTTCTGTTAGGTCCATACCATTTCTGTCCTTTATTGAGCTCATCTTTGCATGAAATGTTCTTTTGGTATCTCTGATTTTCTTGAAGAGATCCCTAGTCTTTCCCATTCTGTTGTTTTCCTCTATTTCTTTGCATTGATCACTGAAGAAGGCTTTGTTATCTCTTCTTGCTATTCTTTGGAACTCTGCATTCAGATGTTTATATCTTTCCTTTTCTCCTTTGCTTTTCGCTTCTCTTCTTTTCACAGCTATTTGTAAGGCCTCCCCAGACAGTCATTTTGCTTTTTTGCATTTCTTTTCTATGGGAATGGTCTTGATCCCTGTCTCCTGTACAGTGTCACGAACCTCAGTCCATAGTTCATCAGGCACTCTATCAATCAGATCTAGGCCCTTAAATCTATTTCTCTTCTTTAGTTAGCATCAAAATATACATCTTCAGCACAAGAGCAGTGAAGTTAGGGAAAGAAGAGAGTAACAAAAATTGTAGAATTAATGAGAGAAATGTTTAACTAGTTTAAGCAAAACCAAACTGGCTCCTTAATACCATAACATTTGCCTTCCTTCCTACTCTATTTTAAAGTCCCTTTATCCCTCCCAAAGAGTAAGGTTCTGCCATGACTACAGATACTTATAGAACAGTTTCCCATTAAGGTTAACTAATGTGTAATCTATCCTATCTCTTGAACCAAAATCAGAGGACCCCTGTTTTTCATTAACTATACATAGACATTTCACGAGGTGAAACCATCATTCCAGACCAAGTTTAGATAATGTAATCACAGGATCATTCTCTGTCCTCTGCCAGTGTGATAACCTTATATCCAAATCATACAAAAAATTTGAGTTATATTAGGGGCATTAAGAAGTTGAAAGCATTTGGGGTCAGATCTGCATCTAGTTTGAATTCAAAATTCATTATTGGTCATTTAATGAATATGCCTTATCTTAAATCGGGCTTCCCAGATGATGCCAAGGACCTAACGGCAAATGTAAGAGATGTGGGTTCAATCCCTGGGTTGGGAAGATCCCCTGAAGAAGGACATGGCAACCCACTCCAATATTCTTGCCTGGAGAATCCTATGGACAGAGGAGGAACCTGGCAGACTATAGTCCATAGATTGCACAAAGTCGGGCATAACTGTAGCAACTTAGCACACAGCACACATCTTAAATTTATTTGATCAAACTAAAATAGAGATACCATTTGTCTGTAGAATATTAGAGAAAATGAAATGAAATTGTAACAACATGGTTGAACTTAAATGTATGTGCTCAGGTGTATCCAACTCTCTGCGACCCCATGGACTGTATGTAGTCCACCAGGGTCATCTGTCCATGGAATTTTCCAGGCAAGAATATGTAGCGGGTTGCCATTTCCTATTCCAGGGTTGTACTAATTCTCCTAAATAAAAAATTTCAAGGTCCTGCAAACATGAAAGAGACATTAGAACATGTGGAGAGAGGGCCAGAATGCCATGTTGCAGGCATCTGGACTTGGTTCAGAAGACTTGGGATTTTCACTCCTTTCCCCCCTGACAACAAAAGAACATGTTTATGCCAGCTAATAGCATCACCTTGTCTCTAAGCAAAAATATTAATTCAAATCTCTGGAATAGATTTCATAAGGCACTTCCAGTACTAGGGCTACTCGTACCACTCCCCATCCTAAGATACAGTAGGCTAACCATACACACAGCAATGACCCCTTGTTAGAGACCACTGTCACCCTCTTGCCCAGGAAAGATTTTCAAAGATGTCTACATCATCTTCGTTGAGAGCACTCCAAAACACAAACTTCTGGTTTCAAGTATCCTTCCTTTCTTCTTCAGGGTTGATGGCCAGTATGTGAAGGAGTGACAGGGGAAACACTGGAGCTTACTCCATAAGGCCAAGAGAACAAGGTCACAGTCATTAACCAACAATGAGATGGTCATTCATGAGGTATATGCGATGACAGCATCAGGACTGGTCCCATCTGGGAATCAAAACAAAGATTCTGGATCTTAAGCCAGTCAAACTAGTAAACTTCTGCCTACAGTTTTCCTTCCATACTTTATACCTTGTTACAGTAGTATGTCTTTTGTCAGCTGTTCAGCATGTCTTATATATAATCAAGAATAAGTGATAGAGGCCATTCTAGGATGCCAAGTCTAAGAAGCTAGAGAATCATGTAAAATGGGAAGTATAACAGGATCCAGAAAGAGAACTGCTGGAGGCTCATGACCCAATTCAATCAAACTTTTAGTCTACAAGATACAAAGTGGAATTTTTGTCAGACATACCATTAGGTCTCAAGTAGCAAGTTGTGAAGAAGAAAAGATGCTTTGGCACATCTTATCTTAAATATAGGTGGTGCATTCTTAAAAGGAGTGATATCTCCCCCAAGGGGCTAAAAATTGGTTCTTAGGGAGCAAAAAATCTTACTCATTTTATGTATAAAGCATAAATTATATACAGTATGTGAATAAATAACAGTATATATGTAATATATAAATTGTACTGGGTATAATTAGAAAAAGTAGGTAAAACAGTTTCTTAGAGGATAATAACAAAAAAAGGTTAAGAAATACTGATTTGTATTATACTGACTTTTTTAAACATGGCATTTTTGTATTCATATTTACATAATATAAAATTCACCCTTTTAAAATACACACTTCAGTGGTTTTTAGTATTACCACATAGTTGTTCAACTTTCAATGACATCTAACTTTAAAACATTGTTTTCATCCCAGTAAAAATCACTGAACTGGTTAGTAACCATTCCTCATTCCAGTCTCAGTCAGCTATTGATCTATATTCTGTCTCTATATTTTTCTATTCTAGACAATTTATACAAGTAGAATCATACAATATTTTGTCCTTTGTGAGTAGATTTTTATCACTTAGCATAATGTTTTCAAGGTTCTTTCATAACATACATTAGTACTTTACTCTTTTTATTGCCATATAGTATTCCATTGAATGGATATCCTTCATTTGTTTATTTATTCCTCATCAGATGTCTGTTGGGTTGTTTCGCCTTTTGATTATTATGAATAATGCTGCCATGAGCATTTGTGTGCAAGTTTTTGTGTGAACATAATTTTCCTTTCCCTTAGAGAGAGAGAGAGAGGTAGTAATGAAAGTGCTGGGTTATATTGATTTTATATCTTACAGTTGTGCTGAACTTTGTTAGTTCTTACAGATTTTTAGTGGATTCCTTAGGATTTTCTCTATACAAGATAATGTCATGTATAAATATCATTTTACATCTCTCTTTCCAATCTGGATGCCTTTAACTTCCTTTTCTTGCTAATTACTCTGGCTGTAACCTCCAGTACAATGTTCAGTAGAAGTAATAGAAGCAAACACCCTTGTCTTATTTCTGACTTTAGGGAGAAAGAATTCACTCACCCACCATTGAGTATGTTAGTTGTGAGTTTTTTATGAAAAGCCAAAGTGTCAGTTTCTCAGTCATGTTCAACAATTTGCAACCTTATGGACTGTAGCCCACTAGGCTCTGCTGTCCATGGAATTCTCCAGGCAAGAATACTGGAGTGGGTAGCTATTCCCTTCTCCAGGGATCTTCCCAACCCAAGGACTGAACCTGGGTCTCTTGCATTTCAGGTGGATTCTTTACCGTCTGAGACACTAGGGAAGCCATAGATGATCTTTATCAGGTTGAGGAAATTCCCTTCTATTCCTAGTTTGTTCAGTGTTTTTATTATGAAAGTATATTGGGTTTTGCCAAATACTTTATCTTTATTTATGGAAGTGTTCATATGTTTTGTTCTTTATTCTTTTAATGTCATGTATTGCAATTCATTCATTTTTGAGATGCTAAATGATTACATTCCTGGGATTAATCGTATTTGATCATGGTGTATAATCAGTTTGCTAGTATTTTGCTGACATTTTTGTCTTTATATTTATGAGAGGAATAGCCACATAGTTTTCTTGTGATTTTTTTAACCTGGTCTTGCTATTAGGATAATACTCAACTTGTCAAATGAGCTGGGAGTATTTCTTGTATTTCTATCTTTCTGAAAGAGTTTGTGAAGGATTATTACTAATTCTTTTTAAAATATTTGATATTATTCACCAGTGAAGCCATCTAGGTCTAGGTTTTTCTTTATGGAAAGTTTGTTGCTTACTGAAATTTTTACTTGTTCAAGTTCTATTTAGATTATCAATTTTTCCACTGAGTATAATTTATCTGATTTGTTGGCATAGATTGCTTACAGAATTCTCTTATGATACTTAATTCTGTAAAATTGTTAGTGATATTTTCTCATTCATTCCTGTCAGTATTATAGCAAGTTGAGTCTTCTTTTTTTCCTATCTAGCAAAAGGTTTGTCAGTTTTATTCTTTTCAGAGGACTAGTGTTTGCTTTCATTAGTGTTCTCTACAATTTTGTTACTTTGTATTTCATTTACTTACATTCTAGTCATATTTCCCTCCTGTTTATTTTGGCTTAATTTTCTCTTCTAGTTTCTTAAGATGAAAGGTTAGGTTATTAATTTGAGATCTTTTTTAGTATAGACATTTATATGGTGATTCAGATAACTGAGTAGTTTGTGTCCTAAAAAATTTTTCTCTTATTATCTAATTTGTTGGCATAGTATTGCTCTTACATTGTATTGCATTGTCATTTTCATTTATCTGGAAGTTTCTTTTTGGTTGGTTATGCATGTATTGTTTCATTTCTATGATTTGTGTTTTCTAAATTTCTCTCTATTGTTGATTTCTAATCTTAATACACTGTTTTCCAGTATCATACTTTGTATGATTTTAATCCTTTTAAATTTGTTAAAGCTTGTCTTATAGATTCACATTTGGTATATTTGGAGAATATTCTGTGTTTCAGAATAATGTGTATTCTACTCTCGTTGGGTGATGTGTTCCATAAATATTAAATCTAGTTAGTTTATGCTGCTGCTGCTGCTAAGTCACTTCAGTCGTGTCTGACTCTGTGCGACCCCACAGACAGCAGCCCACCAGGCTCCTCCATCCCTGGGATTCTCCAGGCAAGAACACTGGAGTGGGTTGCCATTTCCTTCTCCAATGCATGGAAGGGAAAAGGGAAAGTGACACGACTCTTAGCGACCCCATGGACTGCAGCCTACTAGACTCCTCCGTCCATGGGATATTGGTCAAATCCTTTATTTTATTGTTGGTCATCTGCAATATTGTTATATCCTATTTTGAGAGTTGTATATTGAAGTTTCCAAAATTACTGTCATCTTCTCTTTAATTTTGTCAGTATTTGCAGTAATTTTGAGGGTTTGTTGTTAGATGAGTGTACATACACACATACATATATAGAATTTATAATTATTAACATCTTGATGTATTGACCCTCTGGTCATTGTAATTAGTTTCCTTTTGACTCTAGTAACAATTTTGTCATATATTTATTTTATATGGAATTAGAACAGCCACTACAGCTATCTTTTGGTTACTCTTTCATAGTATGGCTTTTCCCATCCTTACCTTCAACTTATTTATGTCTCAATCTAAAGTGTGCTTCTCATACACAGTATATAAAAGTATATTTTCTAAACTTATGAAAAAATGCTGCCTATTGATTAGAATATTTAACTATTTTACATTTAATATAACTATAAAATTTATAGCTCTCATTTTGGTATTGTTTTCTATATATCTTTCTCTCTTTTTCTTTTTCTAGATTGACAAAGTTTTCTCTTTAGCTGACAGAGGTTTTAAATAATGAATGGGTGTTGAATTTTGTCAAATGTTTTTTGGCATCTTTTGAGATGGTCATATGATATTTCTTAAGTCTGTTGATTAAGTGAATTACATTGTAATTTTAGGATGTTGAATCAACCTTGCATTTCTAGGATAAAACCAATATGGTTATGGTATTTCAACTAGACATTTGAATGTATCAGCATAAAATTATTAATATATAATAACATTACATTATCATCCTTTAAATGTTCAATATTGCACCATTATCCTATTAATATCTATAGGATATAGTCTGTTCCCACTACCACTTTTAAAAACTTTAAAAAAATATTTTTTAGTTTTGTTATGTTATTGGTAAACAGCACTGTTTAAGGTATATAGCATATAAGGTAAGTTTAAGTTTAAGGCATATAGCATAATGATTTGATTTACTTCCATCATAAAGTTTAGTGAACATTCATCATTAAGTATAGGTGCAAAATAAAAGATACAGAAAAATGTGTTTTCATGCTAATGAGAACTCTTAGGATTTACTCTCTTAACGTTCATGTTGTTAAGAGACCACACAGTAGTGTGAATTATACTTATCATGCTGCATGTTATATCCCTGGTAATTATTTATCTTATAACTTGAAGTTTGTACCTTTTGACTGCCTTCATCCA
Source organism: Bos mutus (assembly GCF_027580195.1). Lineage (NCBI taxonomy): Eukaryota > Metazoa > Chordata > Mammalia > Artiodactyla > Bovidae > Bos > Bos mutus. Next base: position 44,436,480 of record NC_091626.1, on the reverse strand, counting down.
ATTCTGCCTCCCCCAACCTCCATTCCCACCTCTGATAACCACAAATTTGGTCTCTTTATTTATTTATTTATCTTTGGATTTTTTTTATTTTTTATTTTTTTACTTTACAACAATGAGCTTGTTTTTAAAGTATAATTAACCTAGAGCACTGTTAGTTCCTGTTGTACAACATAGTGATTACATATTTCTTTACACTTCAAACTGATCACCATGGTAAGTCTTATAATATGTAACCATACAAAGATACTACATGGTTATTGACTGTATTCCCCCCACACTGTATATTTCATACCTGTTGCTCATTTATTTTGCAGCTGTAATTGTTCATGTTTATCTCCCTTACCTATTCCTTTCCTCGTGCATTCTCCCTCCCCTCTAGTAAATGCCTGTTTGTTCTCTGTATCTTAACTCATTATATATTACATTTGTTCATCTATTTTTTAGATTCTACATGTAAATGAAATTACACAGTATGTGTTTTTCTGTCTGCCTTATTTCACTTAACATATATCCACTAAGTCCATCCATGTTGTCACAAATGGTAAAATTATGTTCTTTATGGCTCACGAACATTTCATCGAGTGTATATACCACATCTTTATCCATTCATCTACTGATGTTCTCTTTGGTTGCTTCCATATCTTGGCTATTGTAAACAATGCTGCAATGAACATGTGGGTGCATATATCTTTTCTGATTAGTGTCCTCATTTTCTTCAAATGAGTATCTGGGAGTGGTATTGCTGGATAATATGGTAGTTCTGTTTTTAATTCTTTGAGGGATTTGTATACTATTTTCCATAATGGTTACACCAATTTACATTCCCACCAATAGTGTGCTATGGCTCCCTTTTATGCACATTCTTGCCTACATTTTCTGACATAAACACATAATGTTGTGTTTTGAAAATATGTTTGATGTTTCAATTTTCTTAAATTTTCTGAGGCTTGTTTTTTAACCTACCTTGTGATCTGTCCTGGAGAATGTTCCATGTGACTGGAAAAGAATGTGCACTCTGCTTCTGTGTACCATATATATATAGATATAGCTGTTAAGTCCATTTGGCATACTGAGTCATTTAAAGCCAGTGTTTCCCTGTTGACTTTCTATCTGGATGATCTGTTGTTGATGATAATGTTGTGTTAAAGTTCCCTACTATTACTGTGTTACTATCAATTTCTCCCTTCATGTCTGCTAATATTTGCTTCATGTATTTAGGTGCTCCTATGTTGGGTGCATGTATATTTACAATGATTATATCTTCTTGAATTGATCCCTTGATCATTATGTAATATCCTTCTTTGTCTCATTACATTTTTTGTCTTAAAGTCTAATTTGTCTGATACAAGTACTGCTACTGTGCACCTTACTTTTCATTTCAGTTTGCATGGAATATCTTTTCCATCCCTTTGAGCCACTGTATGTCTTTAGATCTGACTCAGTCAGTCTTTATCTTTTGATAGAAGCATTTAGTGCATTTACATTTAAATAATTACTGATAGGCATGTACCTGTTCCCATTTTGTTAATTGTTTTGAGGTGTTTTGTAGTTCTTTGTTGTTCCTTTCTTCATCTTTTGTTTTCTGACCTTGTGATTTGATGACTATCTTTACTGCTGTTTGGATTCCTTTCTCCTTTTCATGTGTGTATCTGCTGCAGATTTTTGGTACAGGGTTACAGTGAGACGTGGGTATGTGTGTGTGATGATTTTAAGTGGCTGATCTCTGAAGTTCAAACACATTTTGAACCCTGAATTTTTACTCTCCTCTTCCAATGATTATTGTTTTTAGACCTTATATTTAATACTTTTTGTTTTGGGTATCCCTTAACTAGTTATTGTGGATGTAGATCATTTTACTACTTTTGTCTTAGCTTTATAGATGGTTAGTTTACTATGTCTACTGTGTTTTTGCATCTGTCAATGAGATTTTTCCTTTAGTAATTTTCATGTTTCTAGTTGTAACCTTTTCTTTTTTTTGCTTTGAGAGGTCCTTTTAATAATTGTTTGTAAAGATAGTTTGGTGATGCTGAAGTCTTTTAGGTCTTGCTTGTCTCTAAAACTTTAGATCTTTCTGTCAAATATAAATGATGGGAGAGTATTCTTGGTTGTAGATTTTCCCTTTCATCACTTTAAAGATATTCTGGCCTACAGAATTTTTGCTGAAAAGTCATCTTCTAGATTTATGGGAATTCTCTTATACATTACTTGTTGCTTTTCTCTTGCTGCTTTTAATATTCTCGCTTTATCTTTAAAGTTTGCCACTTTAATAGAAGTATGTCTTGGCGTGGTCCTCTTTCAACTGATTTTGTTTGAGACTCTCTTTTCTTCTAGTAGCTATCTGTTTCCTTTGCCAGGTTAGGGATGTTTTCAGCTATTATGCCTTTAAATATGTTTTCTGCCCCTCTCTCTCTCTTCTCCTTCTGGGACCCATATAATACAAATGTTAGTATGCTTGATGTTGTTTCAGGGGTCTATTAAATTACCCTAGTTTTTTTTTTTGTTTTTGTTTTTGTTTTTTTTTTCCTGCTTAGCTTCTGTCAGGCGAGTGTATGCTTCTTGGTTCTTGTCTCGTCACAACAATGATTTGGAGTGACGGACATTAAAGCCCTCAGCGCATCACCTAATGCAAATTAGGCTTAGTCAGGAGTGCTGTTCTACCTGAAGTCCTCACTCCGGTCCCAGGTGTTGAACAAACCGTGTCATAGCTCTTAAACAAATCAGTGTTACAGTCAGTCAGTCAATTCAGTCACTCAGTCATGTCCGACTCTTTGTGACCCCATGAATCGCAGCATGCCAGGCCTCCCTGTCCATCACCAACTCCTGGAGTTCACTCAGACTCATGTCCATCGAGTCAGTGATGCCATCCAGCCATGTCATCCTCTGTCGTCCCCTTCTCCTCCTGCCCCCAATCCCTCCCAGCATCAGAGTCTTTTCCAATGAGTCAACTCTTCGCATGAGCTGGCCAAAGTACTGGAGTTTCAGCTTTAGCATCATTCCTTCCAAAGAAATCCCAGGGCTGATCTCCTTCAGAATGGACTGGTTGGATCTCCTTGCAGTCCAAGGGACTCTCAAGAGTCTTCTCTGACACCACAGTTCAAAAACATCAATTCTTCGGCGCTCAGCCTTCTTCACAGTCCGACTCTCACATCCATACATGACTACTGGAAAAACCATAGCCTTGACTAGACGGACCTTTGTTGGCAAAGTAATGTCTCTGCTTTTCAATATGCTATCTAGGTTGGTCATAACTTTTCTTCCAAGGAGTAAGCATCTTTTAATTTCCTGGCTGCAGTCACCATCTGCAGTGATTTTGGAGCCCCCAAAAATAAAGTCTGACACTGTCTCCACTGTTTCCCTATTTGCCATGAAGTGATGGGACCAAATGCCATGATCTTCATTTTCTGAATGTTGAGTTTTAAGTGTTACAGCTCTATTTTATTTAGAAAATAGCAGGAGAATCCATCCTCGAAGAAGAGAAGAGAGTGGAGGAGCGCGCCAGCTCACAGGGGGCGGGGGCAGTAGAGAGAAAGAGAAAGAGTGTATGCACGCAGGGGAGAGATAGAGCCCTTTGGCTCCTCTTTTTATATGTTTTTTCTTCCCCCTGGGCCTGTCCTATGCAAATTAGGCTTAGTCAGGAGTGCTGTTCTACCTGAAGTCCTCACTCCAGTCCTCAGACCTTCCTTTGCCCTTCCTCTGTTCTTTTTTCATGGGCTTTTCCCTTCCTTGTCTTTTAGCCATCGCAATTTTGGACTCCTTTTTCCTATTCTAACTACCTAACACTTCCAATATTCTGTCTTCTGGATCACTGATCCTTTCCTCTATACCATCTAATCTACTGTTGATTCCTTTTAGTGTATTTTTCATTTCAATTGTTATATTCATCTCTGGTTCTTCTTTAAATTTTCTAACTCTGTATTAAAAACTTCTAGCATGTACACCGGTGGCAAATGCATGTTTATATATGGCAAAACCAATACAATATTATAAAGTTAAAAAAATAATAAAAATTAAATAATAAAATAAATAAATGTTTTCTCTCCTCTAAAACAAAATAAATAAATAAAATAAAAACTTCTAACTTCTCCCCCTACTCATCTAGTCTTTTTGTCATTTTTTTTTTTTATAGTTTTTACAATCATTACTTTGAATTCTTTATTGGGTAGGCTGCCTATCTTCACTTTATTTAGTTCTTCTTCTGGGGCTTTATCTTGTTGCTTGGTTTGAAACATATTCCTCTGTTGCCCAATTTTTCCTAATTTGCCGTTTTTATTTTCATGTATTTTATAGGTTTCATGTATTTTATTGTTATATTTCCTGAACCTGGAGAAGTGACCTTTTGTAGGAGATAGCCTATGAGTACCAGCAGTGCACTGCCCCCTAGTCACCAGGTCTGTGTCTTTTTATATACCAGTTCTATGTGGGCTATGAGTCCCTCTGTTGTGGTGGGCTGACTATATGGGCAGTCTGGTATGTATAACTGTTGGTTTTCCAGACCAAGCTTTGTACAGAGGCTGTTGGCCCCTGGTTATTGAGGCCAGGTCATGAAGCAGCTGGCTATGAAACCCTATAGGATCACAGGGCCAATACTGGTGAGTCTGACCCCAAACTTCTTTCAAATTACTGCTTCCTCCTTGAGTCCCAGAAGTGTGTGAGATTTTGTGTGCATCCTTAAAGAGTAGTGTCTCTATCTCCCACAGCCCTGTGGCTCTCTAGAAAGTAAGCCTCATTGGACTTCAAAGCTAAATGTTCTTCTCAATGCAGCATCCACAAACTGAGAAGCCTGATACAGGGCTTTGGTCCCTTGCTCCTTGCAGAGAACCTCTGCAATTATAATTATCCTCCTGTTTGCTGGTTGCCTGCTAGAGGTATGGCTCTTGACTGTACTGTGACCCTGCTCCTCTTACTCATTTCCTGGTTCCTTATTCCTATCTTTAGTTATAGAAGATATTTTCTGCTAAATTAAAGTCTTTCTCCTCAATAGTTGCTCTGAAAATAATTGTTAATTTGGTGTGACTATGGAAGCAGGTGAGTTCAGGGTCTTCCTATACTGTCATCTTGGCCACAAACCCTTTCATCTGCCATTTCTATGTCTTATACCTTTTCTTTTGTTCTTCTGTTATTGCTCATTTTTTGTTAAATAGATACTGTTAGAGTACCATTTTATTCTCTTGTTTCCTTTTATTGTATTTTTGAAAAATTTTAAACCATTTGTATTGGTTTACCTGAGGATTATAATTAGCACTTTAATTTAGAAAAATCCAGTTCAGATTAATTCTAACTTATTCAAACAGTGTATAGTAACTTTGCTACAATGTATTTCTATTCCCTGTCCTTTTTCTGTTATAAAAATAACACCCTTATACAATATACAGCCTACTTATCAACACATCTTTAGTTTTATGAAGTTGTCTTTTAAAGCAAATAGGTACATGTGTTCCACCCATAGTGGATTCATGTTGATGTATGGCAAAACCAATACAATATTGTAAAGTAATTAGCCTCCAATTAAAATAAATAAATTTATATTAAAAATAATAAATAAAGCAGATAGGTTAAAAAAGTGTTACAAACAAAAATGTATTTATACTGTCTTTTATATATACTTGTGTAGTTACCTTTATTGACACAATTGTTTATGTGGATTTGAGTTACTTTGTGGATTTTCTTCTCAGCTTGAAGTACTCTCTTCAGTAACTTTTATAGGACAGGGCTTGTTGTTCAGTTGCTCAGTCTTGTCTGGCTCTTTACCACACCATGAACTGCAGCACACCAGGCCTCCACAACACAGCACACCAATACATAATCCTTCACTATGTCCCAGAGTTTCCTCAAACTCATGTCCATTGAGTCAGTGATGCTATCTAACCATCTCATTCTCTGTTGTCCCTTTCTTCTCCTGATCTCGATCTTTCCCATCATCAGGGTCTTTTCCAATGAACAGGCTCTTTGCCTCAGGTGGTGAAAGTATTGGAGCTTCAGCATCAGCCCATCAAATGAATATTCAGCATTGATTTCATTTAGAATTGACTGGTTTGATCTCCATGCAGCCCAAGGAACTCAAGAGAAAACCCAAGAGTTTTCTCCAGCACCACAGTTTGAAAGCATCAATTCTTCAGTGCTCAACCATCTTTATGGTCCAACTCTCACATCCATAACATGACTACTGGAGAAACCATAGCTTTGACTAGACCATTGTCATTGGTTTCCCAATGTTGCATTTCAAGCCAGCTTTTTAACTCTCCTCTGTCACCTTCATCAAGAGACTTTCTAGTTCCTCCTCACTTTCTGCCATTAGGGTGGTGTCATCTCCATATCTGAGGTTATTGATATTTCTCCTAGCAGTCTTGTTTCTAGTTGAGCTTCATCCAGCCTGGCATTTTCCATGAATTACTTTGCATATAAGTTAAATAAGCAGAGTTACAATATGCAGCATTGACGTACTCCTTTACTAATTTGGAATCGATCCATTGTTCCAAGTCTGGTTCTAACTGTTGCTTCTTGACCTGAATATAGGTTTCTCAGGAGGCAGGTAAGGTGGTATTCCTAATTCTTTAAGTATTCTCCACAGTTTGTTGTGATCCACACAGTCAAAGCCTTTAGTGTAGTCAGTGAAGCAGAAGTAGATGTTTTTTCTGGAATTCCCTTGCTTTTCCTATGATCCAATGTATGTTGGCAGTTTGATCTCTGGTTCCTCTGCTTTTTCCAATTCTAGCTTGCATATCTGGAAGTTCTCAGTTCAGATATGTTGTAGCCTAGCTTGAAATTTTGAGCGTTACCTTGCTAATATGTGAAATGAGTGCAATCATGAAGTAGTTTGAACATTCTTTGGCATTGCCCTCCTTTGGGACTGAAATGAAAACTGATCTTTTCCAGTCCTGTGGCCACTGCAGAATTTTCCAAATTTGCTGGCATATTGAGTGAAGCACTTTAACAACAACATCTTTAGGATCTGAACTAGCTCAGCTGGAATTCCATAACTTCTACTAGCTTTATTTGTAGTAATGCTTCCTTAGGCCCACTTGACTTCACACTCCAGGATGTCTGGTTCTAAATGAGTGATCACAGCATTGTGGTTATCTGGGTCATTAAGACCTTCTTGTACAGTTCTTCTGTGTATTCTTGCTACCTCTTCTTAATATCTTCTGCTTCTGTTAGGTACACACCATTTCTGACCTTTATTGTGCCCATCTTTGCATGAAATGTTCCCTTGGTGTCACTATTTTCTTGAGATCTCTAGTCTTTCCCATTCTATCGTTTCCCTCTATTTCTTTGCATTGTTCGCTTAAGAAGGTCACAGCTACTAGTGATGAATTTTCCTGGGTTTTGTTTATCTAGGATTGTATTTTTTTGTAATTTTTGAACATTTTTTCTGGTCATAGAATTCTTGATTGACATTCTTTTTCTTTCAAGTATTTGAAAATGTCATCTCGCTGACTTCTCCATAATCTTTGGGAAGATAGTTGATAATCTCTTAAGTGATACCTTGTACTTCATTTTTCTGTCACTGCTTTCAACATCCTTTGTCATTTTCTTCTTTTTTTTTTTTTTTGTTAGTCACTCAGTCATGTCAAACTTTTTGCAACCCATGAACTGTAACCCACCAGACTCCTCCATCCATGGGATTTTCCAGGCAAGAATACTGGAATGGTTAGCCTTTCCCTTCTCCAGGGATCTTCCCAACTCAGAGATCAAACCCAGGTCTCCCATATTGCAGGTGGATTCTTTTAAGCTGAGCCATTTTCTTTTTAAGGCAGAATTATATTCCATTTTTTAAATCTGTGTGTGTGTGTATCCACATTTTCTCTTCATCCATTGATGGACATTTAGGTTATTTCCATGTGTGGCTATTGTATAAATATCAGTAAATAATGCTTCAATGAACATAGAGGTGCAGGTATTTTTCAAATCAGTGTTTTTACCTCCTTCAAATAAATACCTGAACTTGGATATGCTGGATTATACAGTAGTCTCTATTTTTTGTTTTTTGAGGAACCTCCATCCTCTTTTTCATAGCAACTGCAACAATTGATATCCCCACCAACAGTGTACAAGACTTCCCTCTTCTCCACAGTCTCACTAGCATTTATTATCTCTTGTCTTTTTGATGGAACCCATTCTAATAGGCATGAGGTGGTATCTCATTATGGTTTTGATTTGTATTTCCCTGATTATTAGTGATGTTGAGTATCATTTCAGGTATCCGTTAGCCATTTGTTTGTTCATCTTTGGGGAAAAATGTCTATTTGGTTTCTTTGCTCATTTCTAAACTGGATTGATTTTTGCTATTGACTTTTATGAGTTCTCTACATATTTTAAATATTAATCCCTTATCAGATATGTGATTTGCCAATATTTTCTTCTATTCTGTAGGTTGCCTTTTCATTTTGTCAATGGTTTTGCTGTGCAGAAGCTTTTTAGTTTGATGTAGTTCCACTTGTTTAATTTTTGCTTTTGTACCTTTGCTTTTGATATCAAATTTCTAAAAAAACTATTAGGACCAGGAGCTCAAGGAGCTTATTGCCTGCATTTTCTCCTAGGTGTTTTGTGATTTGATATCTTACATTAAAATAGTTAATCCATTGTGAAGTGACTTTCATATGCAGTATAAAATATTTGTCCAGCTTCATTCTTTTGCAAATGGTATGTCCCAATACCATTTTTTGATGAGACTATTCTTTCTCAATTGTATATTCTTAGCTCCTTTGATGTGAATTGGCCATACATGCATGAGTTTATTTCTGAGTTTCTATTCTGTTCCATAAACCTATTCATCTGTTTTTATGCCCATGCTGCTGCTAAGTCACTTCAGTTGTGTCTGACTCTGTGTGACCCCATAGATGGCAGCCTACCAGGCTCCCCCTTCCCTGGGATTCTCCAGGCAAGAACACTGGAGTGGGTCTCCATTTTCTTCTCCAATGCATGAAAGTGAAAAGTGAAAGGGAAGTCACTTAGTCGTGTCCGACTCTTAGCGACCTCATGGACTACAGCCTACCAGGCTCCTCCATCCATGGGATTTTCCAGGCAAGAGTACTTCAGTGGGGTGCCATTGCCTTCTCCTTTTATGCTCATACCATACCATACTGTTTTTGTTACTATAAGTTTTTGATATAATTGAAATCAGGAACCATGATGCCTCCAATTTTGTCCTTTCTTCTCAAGATTGCATTGGGTATTCAGAGTCTTCTATGTTTCCATACAACTTTTAGAATTTTTTTTTTGTTTTACTTTGAAAAATACCATTGGAATTTTGATAGGGATTACATGGACTCTGTGCTTGGATTTTAACAATATAGGCAATTTAACATAGTGATTCTTCCAATTCATGATCACAGAATATCTTTCCAGTTATTTGTGTCTTCTTCAGCTTCTTTCATCAGTGTTTTATAATTTTAATGTAAATATTTTCACCTCCTTGGATAAATTTAGTCCTAGGTATTTTATTCTTTATGATGAATCTGTAAATGGCATTGTATTCTTTTTTTTTTTTTCCTTTTTTTTAATTTCAGATATACACATGCTCCCCATCCTGAACCCTCCGCCTCCCCCTCCCCATACCATCCCCCTGGGCCTTCCCAGCGCACCAGCCCCAAGCATCCAGCATCGTGCACTGAACCTGGACTGGCATCTCGTTTCATACATGTCATTTCACATGTTTCAATGCCATTCTCCCAAATCTTTCCACCCTCTCCCTCTCCCATAGAGTCCGTAAGACTGTTCTATACATCAGTGTCTCTTTTGCTGTCTCGTATACAGGGTTATTGTTACCATCTTTCTAAATTCCATATATATGCGTTAGTATACTGTATTTATGTTTTTCCTTCTGGCTTACTTCACTCTGTATAATAGGCTCCAGTTTCATCCACCTCATTAGAACTGATTCAAATGTATTCTTTTTAATGGCTGAGTAATACTCCATTGTGTATATGTACCACAGCTTCCTCATCCATTCATCTCCTCTTTGTAACAGTTTGCTGTTAGTGTACCAAAACAACCAATTTTTTATATTAATTGTACATCTTTCAACATTGCTCAATTTCTTGATTAGTTCTAACAGTGTTTTGGTGGAGTCTTTAGTGTTTTCTCTATATAATATCAGATCATCTGCAAAGAGAGACTTTTGTATTTTTACCTTTCTGATTTGATGCCTTTATTTATTTCTCTTGCTTAATTCCTCTGGCTAGGACTTCTAGTACCATGATGAATATAAGTGGAGTGAGTATAAATTACTGTCTTATTCCTAATGTTAGAAGAAACGCTTTCACTTTTTCAATTTTGACTATAATGTTCGCTGTGGGCTTGTTGTATATGGCTTTTATTATGCTGAGGTAGTTTCCCTTTATCTCCATGTTGTGGAGTGTTTTTTATCACAAATTAACTTGGATTTTGTCAAATGCCTTTTTGTGCATCCATTAAGATGTTTCAAATGATTTTAACCCTTTATTTTGTTAATGTAGAGTACCACATTTATTGATTTGCAGATGTTTAACCATTTTTGCATGCCTGGAAATAATTCCACTTGATCATAAAGTATAATCCTTTTAATGTACTGTTGAGTTATTTTGCTATTATTTTTTAGGGTTTTTGTATCTCTGTTCATCAAGGATGTTGGCCTATAATTTTCTTTTCTTGTAGTGTCTTTATCTAGTTTTGATATAAGGGTAATGCTGGCCTTAGAAAATAAGTTTATAAGTTTTCCCTTCTCTTCTTCTATTTTTTAATTTTTTGTGAGAGTTTTAAAGGTATTGGCACTAGTTCTACTTTAAATCTTTGGTAGAATTAATCAGTGAAGCATCTGACCCTAAACTTTTAATTGCTAGAAGATTTTAGATTACTGATTCAATTTCCTTAGTAGAAATAGGTACATTCAGATTTTTATTTTCTTCCTTCTTTAGTCTTGGTAGTCTATTTATTTCTAAGACTTTATCTATAGCTTCTAACTTTCCAATTCATTGGCAGATAATTGTTAATAGTAGTGTCTTATGAGCCTCTGTATTTCTGAAAACATTCTCTCCTTCAATTCTAAAGGGCACCTTTGATGGAAAGAGTGTTCTAGGTCGGCAGATTGTTTTTCCTTTTAACATTTAATATATTATGTCTCTTCCTTCTGGCTACAAATTTCTGCTGAAAAAGCTGTTAACAGTCTTATGCAGGATCCCTTGTATATAACAGGTTTTCCTTTTGTTGCTTTTATAATTCTCTTCTTGTCTTTATCTTTTGACAGTTTAATTATTATGTGTCTTGGTATGGGTCTTCTTGCATTAAATTTTTTGAACAATTGGCGTTCCCTGGTTCTGGATGGCTGTGTCCTTCCCTAAGTTAAGGAAATTTCCAACCATTATTTATTCAGATATGGTTATTGCCCCCTTTTCTCTCCCTTTCCTTCTGTGGTGAGTCATTTCAGTTGTGTCTGACTCTTTGAGACTCTATGGACCTTAGCCTGCCAGGGTCCTCTGTCCCTGGGATTCTCCAGGCAAGAATACTGGAGTGGGTTTCCATGCCCTTTTCCAGGAGATCTTCCTGACCCAGGGATCGAACCTGTGTCTCTTAGTCTCTTGCGCTGGCAGATGGGTTCTTTACCACTAGTGTCACCTGTGAAGTGAAAGTCACTCCGTCGTGTCTGACTCTTTGTGACCCCATGGACTATAGCCTGCCAATCTCCTCTGTCCATGGAATTCTCCAGGCCAGAATACTGGAGTAGGTAGCCATTTCTTTCTCCATCCCAGGAAGATCTGGGACCCCTTATAATAAAGTATTGGTCATCTTTTTCTCAAATTTATTTCATTCAAATATAGTTGGTGTACAGTGCTTCTGTTATTTTCTGCTGTAGGGCAAAGTGATTCAGTTATACATATATATATATATATACACACACATGTATATATATACACACACACATACACACACATTCTTTTTCATAGTCTTTTCCTTTATAGTTTATCAGACATATCGAATATAGCTCCCTATGTTATACAGTAAGACCTTGTTGTTTATCCATTCTATATATAATATTCTGCATCTGCTAACCCCAAACTCTCAATCCACCCTTCCCTCACCACCACCATCCCCCATGGTAACAAGTTCATTCTCTATGTTTGTGAGTCTATTTTATCATTTCAGTCACTCAGTCATGCCTGACTTTTGCAACCCCATGAACAGCAGCACACCAGGCCTCCCTGTTCATCACCAACTCTTGGAGCTTGCTTAAACTCATGTACAACCAGTCGGTGATGCCATCCAACCATTTCATCCTCTGTTGTCCCCTTCTCCTTGTGCCTTCAATCTTTCCTGGCATCAGGGTCTTTTCCAGTGAGTCAGTTCTTTGCATCCGGTGGCCAAAGTATTAGAGCTTCAGCTTCAGTCCTTCTAATGAACAACCAGGACTGATCTCCTTTAGGATGGACTGGTTGGATCTTCTTGCAGTCCAAGGGACTCTCAAGAATCTTCTCCAACACCACAGTTAGAAGCATCAATTCTTCGGCACTCAGCTTTCTTTATAGTCCAACTCTCACCTTTAGCACTGAGTGGTTTGATCTTCTTGCAGTCCAAGGGACTCCTAAGAGTCTGTTTTATAGATACGTTCATTTGTGTCATATTGTAGATTCCACATATAAGGGACATCATATGGTATCTCTTTTTATCTTTCTGACTTACTTTACTTAGTATGATAGTGTCTAGGTCCATCCATGTTGCTACAAATGGTATTATTTCATTCTCCATTCTTTTTTATGGTGGAGTAGTATTGTACCATATATATATATATATACACACCACATCTTCTTCATTCATTCATCCATCCATCAGTGGGCATTTAGGTTGTTTCCATACGTTGGCTATTGTGAGTAGTGCTGCTGTGAACACAGGGGTGCATGTATCTTTGTGAATTATACTTTTGTCTGTATATATGCTCAGGAGTGGGATTGCTGGATCATATGGCAACTCTATTTTTAGATTTTTGAGGAACCTCCACACTGTTTTCCACAGTGGCTGCACCAATTTACATTTCTACCAATGGTGTAGGAGGGTTCCCTTTCCTTGACAAACTCTCCAGCATTTGTTATTTGTAGACATTTTAATGATGGCCCTTCTGAGTGATGTGAGGCAGTACCTCATTGTAGTTTTGATTTGCATTTGTCTAATAATTAGAGATACTGAGCATCTGTTCATGTGCTTGCTGGCCATCTGTGTATCTTCTTTGGAGAAATATCTACTTAGGGCTTCTGCCTGAGAAATGGAATATTTCCTGCCATATCAGTAAGGGATGTCACAGTCATCAGCCATTGTAGCCCTCCAATTTGAGCCAGTCACCCCTAAGAGAACTCAAGAAGGAAAATACTTGCCATCTAGCAGCCATCAGAATACAGCCACATCCTATAGTGAGCCCCAAGGAACTCTGGACATGAAAACAGGATACTGGCCCCAGATGGCTGAGGTGAATATCAAAGGAATGACTTCCTTGAGCCCAGACTCTTGGATCTTCCCATACATAGAAAAGCGCTAAATTTCTTAACTTGGGTTATCTGGCTTTCTTGAATAATAATTTTTTGATGTTCATACTACCTGACCTTTGTTGCAATACTTCTATATAACCTGGCTCTTCCCCTCGCCTTCTTGGAGCAGTTCTCTCAGGGTGGCTTGAGATGCTATCTCCTAAACCAGAAGTCCTAAAAATTTCCACTGACTAAAACATAACTCACAACTTTTAGATTGCATGTAATTTTTCCAGTCGACATGCCCATTTTTCAACTAGGTTTTTTTTTTGTTTCTGAGTTTTATGAGCTGTTTGTATATTTTGGAAATTAAACCCTTTTTGTTCTCATAATTATCAAATATTTTCTCCCAGTCTGTAGGTTGTCTTTTCATTTTGTTTATAGTTTCCTTTGCTCTACAACAGCTTGTAAGTTTGATTAGGTTCCAATTGCTTATTTTTGCTCTTATTTCTATTTCCTTGGGAGAGTAATTTAAACCATTGGTGCAATTTATGTTGGAGAATGCATTGCCTATGAACTCTTCTAGGAGTTTTATGGTGTTATGTCTTATATTTAAGTCATTTTGAGTTTATTTTTGTGCATGGCATGATGGTGTATTCTACTTCATTGATTTACATATGGTCATTCAACTTTCCCAACACCGCTTGCTGAAGAGACTCTCTTTTCTACATTGTATATTCTTACTTTCTTTGTCAAAGATTAATTGGTGTGTAGATTTATTGCTGGGCTCTCTATTCTGTTGCATTGATCCATATGTCTGTTTTTGTGCCAAGATTGGTCGTCTTGATATTGTCCGTAAGTCCCTTAAGCTTTCTTCATTCCTTTTTTTTTTTCTTTTTGCTGCTCTGATAGATACATTCCATGCATTTCAAATTTGCTATCCTTTCTTCTGCTTCATAGTCTTCAGCTGAACCCCTTCATTTATTTTTCTGACCAATTATTATATTTCTCAGCTCCATGATTTATACTTGTACTTTCTTATATTTTTTGTCTCTTTGTTGAAATTCTCACTTTATTCATGAATTAGTCTCCTGATCTTGGTGAGCATCATTATGAACAGTCATAATTTTGAACTCTATCAAGTAAATCACTTATCTGATTTCATTAAGATGTTTTTCTGGGATTTAATCTTATTCTTTAGTTTGGAACACAGTACTCTATTTCTCCATTTTCCACGAATCTCTTTTTTTTCTCTGCATTAGACAAAATAGCCACCTCTCCTGAGTCTTGAAGGACTAATCTTCTGTAGGTACATGTGGGTGGGCTAAGTCGCTTCAGTCATGTTCCACTCTTTGCGACCCTATAGACTGTAGCCTGCCAGGCTTCTCTGTTCATAGTATTCTCCAGGCAAGAATAGTGGAGTGGGTTGCCATTTCCTCCTCCAGAGGATCTTCTCAATCCAGGGTTCGAAGGCTTGTCTCTTATGTCTCCTGCATTGGCAGGCAAGCTTTTTACCTCTAGCACCAGGTAGGAGATAAACCTTAAACTGCCCTTATCTAGGTCAATTGAACCCTGCCCTAGATCTCACAAAATTTTTTGATTATCCAAGAAGCCTTCTTTGTTCTTAGTGGCTCACAGTGTCACGTCTCACTTCCTAAAAGAAAGGATATCAGTCTGAAGCTCCATGCTGGCTGATTGGAAGCCAGACCCTCAAGCAGCAGTTTTTAAAGTATGCAAATATATCTTCTTAAGGGTATGACTGGGAGATGGGTGTTTCTTCTTTTTCTGCACTTACGGCAAGCCATAAAGCACTATTTCTTTGTTTGCTACCATCCTGTTGAACCTGTGAACACAAGCTGCACTGGCTACCAGAGTCCAGAGATAAAGGGGCATCCCCTGGATGGTTCTGCACTAATTGCAACATCAAATACATTCAATCTTCTTTCTGGGAGATACCAGTGATCTGAAGTGAGGAAGGAGGATGGCATTAAGATGGCACCCTCTGGCCTCCATGGTCTTTGTAAAGTATTTCAGTTGGCTCCTGATTGTATGTTTAAATAGAAGTCGTCCCCTTAAAGAGTGAAGCTTTTAAGATAAGCAAATAGGCCTCTTTCATGGAAAGACTGGGCACATTTCTGCTACCTCTGTGCTGTACCGTGGAGGGGTTAGCCACCCTGAGTCATTATATGAGTCCTTTAATAATGTCACTGTAACCTTGTGGGCCTTGTGAACACAAGTCTCATTGACTTTCAAAGCTAGATTGTTTGGGGGGATCACCTTTCAGGTGCAGGTCTTAAAATCTGGGTGCTAGATGTAAGATTCACACCTTTCAGTCCTCAGGGAGAAGACAGAAATTGTGACTTCTAGTTATGGGTAGCTGCTCTGGGGATGGAGTTTTTAGTGAGATTGTTTTTCAGCCTCTCCTACCTGTTTCAATGTGAGATGTTTCTTAATGTGTAGGAGTCACTCAGATAGTTTTTGGATTTCTTTCAGAGGGAATTGGTTCATATGTAGCCATAGAGTCCATGTGCCCATGGGAGAAAGTGAGTTCAGGATATTGCTATATTGCCACCTTGAACTAGAACTTAGTTCTTGATTTATTTTAAATTTGGTTTCCTAATGATCACCCCAGTTCAGTTCAGTCGCTCAGTCGTGTCCGACTCTTTGCGACCCCATGAATCACAGCACTCCAGGCCTCCCTGTCCATCACCAACTCCTGGAGTTCACCCAGACTCAAGTCCATCGAGTCAGTGATGCCATCCAGCCATCTCATCCTCTGTCGTCCCCTTCTCCTCCTGCCCCCGATCCCTCCCAGCATCAGAATCTTTTCCAATGAGTCAACTCTTCGCATGAGATGGCCAAAGTACTGGAGTTTCAGCTTTAGCATCATTCCTTCCAAAGAAATATCAGGGCTGATCTCCTTCAGAATGGACTGGTTGGATCTCCTTGCAGTTCAAGGAACTCTCAAGAGTCTTCTCCAACACCACAGTTCAAAAGCATCAATTCTTTGGTGCTCAGCCTTCTTCACAGTCCAACTCTCACATCCATATATGACCACTGGAAAAACCATAGCCTTGACTAGACGAACCTTTGTTGGCAAAGTAATGTCTCTGCTTTTTAATATG
This sequence comes from Bos mutus, assembly GCF_027580195.1. Lineage (NCBI taxonomy): Eukaryota > Metazoa > Chordata > Mammalia > Artiodactyla > Bovidae > Bos > Bos mutus. The sequence goes on along the minus strand of NC_091626.1, from coordinate 44,419,928 downwards.
CTATCTAGGTTGGTCATAATTTTCCTCCCAAGGAGTAAGCGTCTTTTAATTTCATGGCTGCAGTCACCATCTGCAGTGATTTGGGAGCCCAGAAAAATAAAGTCTGACACTGTTTCCACTGTTTCCCCATCTATTTCCCATGAAGTGATGGGACCGGATGCCATGATCTTCGTTTTCTGAATGTTGAGCTTTAAGCCAACTTTTTCACTCTCCACTTTCACTTTCATCAAGAGGCTTTTTAGTTCCTCTTCACTTTCTGCAAAAAGGTGGTGTCATCTGCATATCTGAGGTTATTGATATTTCTCCCAGCAATCTTGATTCCAGCTTGTGCTTCTTCCAGCCCAGCGTTTCCCATGATGTACTCTGCATATAAGTTAAATAAGCAGGGTGACAATATACAGCCTTGACGTACTCCTTTTCCTGTTTGGAACCGGTCTGTTGTTCCATGTCCAGTTCTAACTGTTGCTTCCTGACCTGCATACAAATTTCTCAAGAGGCAGATCAGGTGGTCTGGTATTCCCATCTCTTTCAGAATTTTCCACAGTTTATTGTGATCCACACAGTCAAAGGCTTTGGCATAGTCAATAAAGCAGAAATAGATGTTTTTCTGGAACTCTCTTGCTTTTTCCATGATCCAGCAGATGTTGGAAATTTGATCTCTAGTTCCTCTGTCTTTTCTAAAACCTGCTTGAACATCAGGAAGTTCACCAGGTCAGTATAATTTAGCCATCATCTAAGTAATTTGTGTTGGACTATAAAGAAAGCTGAGTGCCAAAGAACTGATGCTTTTGAACTGTGGTTTTGGAGAAGACTCTTGAGAGTCCCTTGGATGGCAAGAAGATCCAATCAGTCCATCTTAAAGGAAATAAGTCCTGAATATTCATTGGAAGCACTGATGCTGAAGCTGAAACTTCAATCCTTTGGCCACTTGATGTGAAGAACTGACTCATTGGAAAAGACCCTGATGCTGGGAAAGATTGAAGGGGCAAAAGGGGCTGACAGAGGATGAGATGGTTGGATAGCATCACAGATTCAATGGACATGGGTTTGAGCAACTCTGAGAGTTGGTGAAGGACAGGGAAGCCTGGTGTGTTGCAGTCCATGGGGTCATAGAGAGTCAGACACAACTGAGCAACTGAACTGAAAACTGGTAAGAAGTTTTTCCTAAATGCTTTACCTATATGTTTTCCACCACTTAATAAAGGAATGTATGTGATATGTCATGTCATCAACCTTCAGTCTTATATTTCCTCCTTGCATAAGTTCTTAAGGTCAGTCAGGGATGAGTATCTTCTCTTTTTGCCTGCACCATACCCCATTCAGATCCTGAGGAATATATCTGTGCTTTACCATGTCTTCTATGGCTAGCTAGTTTTTTCAGAATTTCCTCTTGAATTCTTGGCTAGGCTCTTATTTTCTGCAACTGAAATCATAGTCTTAGACATGTGTGATATTGCCAGCATATTTTATTGTTTTTGGTAATGCCAAGGGTTAAAGGATTTTCCCCCTGAGATGAAATCAAATAGACACAATACCCTGAGCATAGATATTTCCCAGTGAGCTTAAGTTGGGACACAATATTGTCTGTGCTCTGGAGATGATGTATTTAAAGCAGCTGTAAAAGAAGTTCAGTTGTCTTACTAACTTTGAGGCTATTGGCTTTTATAGCTAAAGTGGTTAGAGAGGGGAATATAAATAACCCCAAATTAAAAAAAAAAATTAAGGTTAAAAAATTTACCACCATTTTACCAAGGACCATTAGTTTCCCTGGGATAGGTGATTTGCAGTCCCATCTCTGATTCGGACTAATATCCAGAGTTCTAAAATGGCTGATTGTAGATGTTTTGCCAGTAACACCATGGTTTTTTGTTTTTTGTTTTTATGGGAGAGTTCACTAAGGTCCTCTATCATTCTGGAAGTCAATCGTTAACAGAGACTTTGTACTCTGATTCAGCATAGCTTTTGGGGACAACTGGCTGAGGCAAGAAGATTAGGTGAGCTAAAGAAAGGTCCGTATGTTCACAAGTAGCTGCAGCCAAGAGGAGTTGATCCAGGTGACTGAGAATTCATCCTATGAATTCCATAGAACTGTGTAATCAGATAAACCTGCAAAACCCTAAAATGGTATCTCAACAACTGACTATCATATATTACTTTAGCCTGAATAGTAAAAGAGGGCACAAAGTAGATGATTTATTTGTTTAGTTTTGTAGCAGATTCTTTTGAAACTCTGGGAAATACCCTCTTTGTCTGTTAATAGTACTTGTGAAAAATTCTCATGCTTGACTGTAGTTTCCTGATTCAAGTGCCGGCCACATCTCTCAGCTTTCCTTTCCTTGGAATTCTGAAATGTCACTCAGCCCCAATACAGTAACAGCCCAGGAGAAAACAGGAGTTAAATCCACAAAGGATAACTCTCACCAGGGGGTGATAAGAGCCAGTGCATAAATGCCTCAGCCTCCTATTCTCCAGAGGGTCAATTGTGAAGGTGCTTCTTCTCAGACTGTATGAGTAACAGGATAGTTGGCTATGAATTCCCAAGTACTACCCGCTGTGAGGACAGTAGGTAAAATAATCAATGAGGGTCACACTTAGGCTTGGATAGGGGAAAGATTACCAAGAATATTGGGATAGGAGTAGACAACAATAGTGTGCTGGTGGCCCAGTTACATGGTACTTAATTTTCAACAAGTTTCTACCCATTATGTAGACATTAGAGGAAATATTTAAGCTTTCAGAGAAAAGATAAGATACCTTGGCAAAGAATCCAGTGGACATGGAGAAGAATCAGGAGAATTCACTGAGAGAACTATGTTCATTTCAGGGAAGTTACTAAGTGCCTGTAGATTCTGGGTATCGGATGTTTAATATCGCCACCTGAAAGTCCAGGTTTGCCAGAGACAAACAACTGAATACGTACTTTTCTAATCTAAACAGATTACAGAACTGCAATTTTGCAAAATATTGCATATGTGTATAGAGATTAAGTCAAAATATAGGTTTGTTTCTCTTCCAATGTTTCATACAAGAGGAATCTTGTTATTCCTGAATGCAAACAGAAAGTTAAGGTAGCAATTAGAAAATAGATAAGTAAATACAGACATAATCCGTCTCTTCTCTAGAGGAAAACAACACGATGCACTTTATCTTAAATGGCTTTTACAAGAAGCACTGAGCAACTTTTAACTATGGTGAATTAACTTATGGCTAATAGGATATTCACTACACCTTTGAAAAATTGGATTTTCTTAATTTCACTTTCTGCTAGATTGTTGTTAAAATGTATAGTAATGTAACAGATTTTTATATATTGATTTTGTACCCTGCAATTTTACTGTATCTATTTAATTGTAAATAATTTTAGTGCAGTCTTTTTGTTGTTATTCAGTCACTAAGTCCTGTCTGACTTTTTGCAACCCCAAGGACTGCAGCACACCAGGCTTCCCTCTCCTTCACTATCTTCTGGAGCTTGCTCAAACTCATGTCTATTAAGTCAGTGATGCCGTCCAACCATCTCATCATCTGTTGTCCCCCTTCTCCCTTCAATCTTTCCCAGCATCAGGGACTTTTCTGATGAGTAGACGCTTCACATCAGGTGGCCAAAGTATTGGAGCTTCAGCATCAGTCCTTCCAATGAGTATTCAGGGTTGATTTTCTTTGGGATTAACTGGTTTGATTTCCCTGCTGTCCAAGGGATTCTCAAGAGTCTTCTCCAACACCACAGTTTGAAAGCACCAATTCCTCAGTGCTCAGCTTTCTTTGTGGTCCAACTTTTACATCTGTACATGACTAACGGAAAAACCATAGCTTTGACTAAATGTACCTTTGTTAGCAAAGTTTTGCCTGTGCTTTTTAATGTGTTGTCTAGGGTTTTCTATATATAAAATCATATCACCTACAATTATTGACAGTTTTATTTCTTCCTTTTCAATTTGAATGACTTTTACTTCTTTTTCTTGTGTAATTATTCTGGTGGTGGTGGTTTAGTCGCTCAGTTGTGTCTGACTCTTGCGACCCCATGAACTGTATGCGGCCCGCCAGGCTCCTCTGTCCATAGGGTTCTCCAGGCAAGAATACTAGAGTGGGTTGCCATTTCCTTCTCAGGGATCTTCCTGACTCAGGGATTGAACCCAGGTCTCCTTCACTGCAGGCAGTTTTTTTTTTTTTTTTTTTTAACCTACTGAGCTAACAGAGAAGCCCCTGGTAATTAATTATTCTGTGTTGAATAAGAGTGGCAATTGTGGGTATCATTATCATGTATCTGATCGTACAGTGATACCTTTCAGTTTTTCATCACTGAGTATGATGTTAGCTGCAACTTGTTATATAAGGCCTCTATTATCTTAAGGAATGTTCCTTCTATACCCATTTTATCGAGAGTTTTTTTATATAAATGGTTGTTGAATCCTTTCAAATACTTCTTCTGCATCAATTGAGATGATCATATGATTTTTAACTTTCCTTCTGTTAATATGGTCTATTACACTGATTGATTTGCAGATGTTGAACCATCCTTGATCCCTTGAATGAATCCTACTTGATCATAATATGATCCTTTTTATAAATTTTTATTTGGCTTGCCGATACAGTGCAAACCAAAGGATGTACATTGATGTCCATTATGGGCGTATAATTTTCTGTGTTGTTCTTGTTGCGTTTGGTATCAGGGGAATGCTGGACTTACAAAATGAAGAGGAGAGAATGCTTCCTAACTTATTTTTTTGAAAGAGTTTTAGAAGGATAGGTATTAAAATCCTCATTAAATGTTTAGTAAAGTTTATTTGTGAAGTTTTCTGGTCCTGGACCTTTGTCCAGGGGGACGTTTTTAATTACTGTTTTAATCTTACCAGTGATCCATCTCTTCAGATATTCTGTCACTTCTAATTCAGTCTTGAAAGGTGATAAGAATCTAAGAATTCATCCATTTCTTCTGGACTGTCAAATTTGTTGCCATATAGCTATTCATAGTTTTCTAATTCTTTGTATATCTAGGCTATCCATTTTAATTTCTCCCTTTTCATTTTTGCTTTTATTTATCTGAGCCTTCTATTTCTTGTTTTCCTTCAGTTCAGTTCAGTTGCTCAGTCATGTCCAACTCTTTGCGACCCTATGGACTGCAGAACATCAGGCTTCCCTGTCCATCACCAACTCCCTGAGCTTGCTTTCCTTAGAGACGCTAACTAAAGGCTTGCCAATTTATCTTTTTAAAGAACCCAACCATTAGTTCAATCAATCATTTCTACTGTCTTTTTAGTCTGTTTCATTTATTTCTGTTATGATCTTTATTATTTTTCCTTCTACTGACTTTGGGCTTCATTTTTTTCTTTTCCTAGTTCCTGTAGTTGTAATTAGGTTGTTTGAGATTTTCCCTGCTTTTTAACCCAGGTCTACATTGGTATTTTGCTGCATCCTTTGGAATACTTGCGGGGGGGAGAGGATCTTTCATTTCTCCTTTGATTTCTTCATGCATCCAATATTCTTCAGTAGTATGCTGTTCTGTCTCCACATATTTGTGATTCTCCAGCTTTCTTCTTGTACTTCATTTCTAGTTTCATATTATTGTGTCAAAAACATGCACAATATGATTTTACCCTTCTTAAATTAAGTGAGGCTAGTGCTTTCTGATATGTGGTCTATCCTTGAGAATGTTCCACGTGTATTTGAAAGGAATGTGCATTCTGCTACATTTGGAGAGAATGTTTTGTATAAATCTATTAAGTTCATCTGGTTCTAATGTTTAATTTTGGAGAAGGCAATGGCACCCCACTCCAGTACTCTTGCCTGGAAAATCCCATGGACAGAGGAGCCTGGTGGGCTACAGTCCATGGGGTTGCTAAGAGTCGGACACGACTGAGCGACTTCACTTTCACTTTTCACTTTCATGCACTGGAGAAGGAAATAGCAACCCACTCTGGTGTTCTTGCCTGGAGAATCCTGGGGACAGGGGAGCTGGGCGGGCTGCCCTCTCTGGGGTCACACAGAGTCGGACACGACTGAAGCGACTTAGCAGCAGCAGCAATGTTTAATTTAAGGCTGTTTTTGATGGGTGTTGATGACTTTCTATCTGGATAATCTAGCCATGGGTGTAAGTAAAGTACTTAAGGTCCCTACTACTTTTGTGTTGCTGTCAATTTCTCCATTTATGTACATATTTTTCACTTGTTACCTTTTTGGGGCTTGAATTCTGTTTTGTCTGAGTATTGCTATAACCACTTTGACTGCCATTTGCTTGAAATATCATCTTTCATTCCTTCACTTTAAGCCCATGTTTGTGTTTAGAACTGAGATCACTCTCCTGGAGGCAGCATATAGTGGTGTCTTGTTTTTTAATTTATCCAGCCACTCTGTATGTTTTGATTGGTAAATTTGATCCATTTATATTTACAGCAATTATTGATAAGTGAGGACATAGTACTACCATTTTATCTTTTGTTTTCTGGCCGTTCTACTAGTTTGATGTTTTTCTCAGTTTCCTTTTTTAAAATGTTTTGTGTCGCTGCTCTAGTTTTGTAGTTACCATGATGTTTGTATCAAACTTCTGTAGATAAAATTGTCCTATTTCTGCTCAAAACATCCTATGTTCATTTGCCTATATGGTTCCATCCTCTTCTTTTATGTTGTTGTTTTCTCAAATTCTCTCTCTTCATGTTGTTACCAAATTAAAGTAGATATATTTTTACTGGCTTTTTTCCCTTTGATTTTTTGAGTTGCACTTTTTTCTATTTATCACCTTAGTCAAAGTTTTGTGTACTTTTGCCTTTTTGTAAGGCAAGTCTAGTGGTGATGAACTCCCTCACCTTTTGTTTGTCTGAGAAAATCTTTATTTCTCTTTCATATCTGAATGATAACTTCACTAGAGAGTATTCTTGGTTGACTTTATTTTTCAGTATTTTGAGAATGTAATTCACTCTCTCCTGGACTATAGAGTTTCTGCTGAGAAATATATTGATGGCCTAATGGGAGATCCTGTGTAGGTTACTATTTTCACCTGGCTACCTTTAAAATTATTTGTCATTGACTTTTATGCATCTTGTAGAAAGTCTTCTTGCATTGAGATAATTAGGTATTTTCTTAGTTTCATGGCCTTCCCCAGGTTTGCAAAGTTCTCAGCTATTTTTCTCTTTAAATTAGCTCTCTGATCACTCTCTCCTCCTTGTGGGATACCTATTATCTTTAGGAAAGGTGAAAAAATGTAGTTGGGTAGTTCTTATAGATGTCTTCATTAGTTTTAGTTTTCTTCCCCCTTCTATCTGTATCATTTCTAAACTTCTCTTCAATATGGTCTGCTATATTTCCAATGCTTTCTAATTCAGTCTTCATCTTTAGACAAGGGTGCCCACTCTCACCACTACTATTCAACATAGTTTTGGAAGTTCTGGCCACAGCAATCAGAGCACAAAAAGAAATAAAAGGAATCCAAATTGGAAAAGAAGAAGTAAAACTCTCACTCTTTGCAGATGACATGATCCTTTACATAGAAAACCCTAAAGACTCCACCAGAAAATTACTACAGCTAGTCAATGAATATAGTAAAGTTGCAGGATATAAAATCAACACACAGAAATCCCTTGCATTCTTATACACTAATAATGATAAAATAGAAAGAGAAATTAAGGAAACAATTCCATTCACCATTGCAACGGAAAGAATAAAATACTTAGGAATATATCTACCTAAAGAAACTAAAGACCTATATATAGAAAACTATAAAACACTGGTGAAAGAAATCAAAAAGGACACTAATAGATGGAGAAATATACCATGTTCATGGATCAGAAGAATCAATATAGTGAAAATGAGTATACTACCCAAAGCAATCTATAGATTCAATGCAATCCCTATCAAGCTACCAACGGTATTTTTCACAGAGCTAGAACAAATAATTTCACAATTTATATGGAAATACAAAAAACCTCACATAGCCAAAGCAATCTTGAGAAAGAAGAATGGAACTGGAGGAATCAACCTGCCTGACTTCAGGCTCTACTACAAAGCCACAGTCATCAAGACAGTATGGTACTGGCACAAAGACAGAAATATAGATCAATGGAACAAAATAGAAAGCCCAGAGATAAATCTACACACCTATGGACACCTTATCTTTGACAAAGGAGGCATAATGTACAGTGGAGAAAAGACAATCTCTTTAACAAGTGGTGCTGGGAAAACTGGTCAACCACTTGTAAAAGAATGAAACTAGAACACTTTCTAACACCATCAGTTCAGTTCAGTCACTCAGTCATGTCTGACTCTTTGAGACCCCATGAATCGCAGCATGCCAGGCCTCCCTGTCCATCATCAACTCCCAGAGTTCACCCAGACTCATGTCCATCGAGTCAGTGATACCATCCAGCCATCTCATCCTCTGTCATCCCCTTCTCCTCCTGCCCCCAATCCCTCCCAGCATCAGGGTCTTTTCCAATGAGTCAACTCTTCGCATGAGGTGGCCAAAGTACCGGAGTTTCAGCTTTAGCATCATTCCTTCCAAAGAACACCCAGGGCTGATCTCCTTCAGGATGGACTGGTTGGATCTCCTTGCAGTCCAAGGGACTCTCAAGAGTTCGCCAACACCATAGTTCAAAAGCATCAATTCTTCAGTGCTCAGCTTTCTTCACAGTCCAACTCTCATATCCATACATGACCACAGGGAAAAACCATAGCCTTGACTAGACGAACCTTTGTTGGCAAACTAATGTCTCTGTTTTTGAATATGCTATCTAGGTTGGTCATAACTTTCCTTCCAAGGAGTGAGCGTCTTTTAATTTCATGGCTGCAGTCACCATCTGCAGTGATTTTGGAGCCCCCCAAAATAAAGTCTGACACTGTTTCCCCATCTATTTCCCATGAAGTGATGGGACCAGATGTCATGATCTTCATTTTCTGAATGTTGAGCTTTAAGCCAACTTTTTCACTCTCCACTTTCACTTTCATCAAGAGGCTTTTTAGTTCCTCTTCACTTTCTGAAATAAGGGTGGTATACACAAAAATAAACTCAAAATGGATTAAAGATCTAAACATAAGACCAGAAACTATAAAAATCTTAGAGGAGAACGTAGGCAAAACACTCTCCGACATACATCACAGCAGGATCCTCTCTGACCCACCTCCCAGAATATTGGAAATAAAAGCAAAAATAAACAAATGGGATCTAATTAAAATTAAAAGCTTCTGCACAACAAAAGAAACTATAAGCAAGGTGAAAAGACGGCCTTCAGAATGGGAGAAAATAATAGCAAATGAAGCAACTGACAAACAACTAATCTCAAAAATATACAAGCAACTCCTACAGCTCAATTCCAGAAAAATAAATGACCCAATCAAAAAATGGGCCAAAGAACTAGACATTTCTCCAAAGAAGACATACAGATGGCTAACAAACACATGAAAAGATGCTCAACATCACTCATTATCAGAGAAATGCAAATCAAAACCACTATGAGGTACCATTTCACACCAGTCAGAATTGCTGTGATCCAAAAGTCTACAAGCAACAAATGCTGGAGAGGGTGTGGAGAAAAGGGAACCCTCTTACACTGTTGGTGGGAATGCAAACCAGTACAGACACTATGGAGAACAGTGTGGAGATTCCTTAAAAAACTAGAAATAGAACTGCCATACGACCCAGCAATCCCACTGCTGGGCATACACACCGAGGAAACCAGAATTGAAAGAGACACATGTACCTCAGTGTTCATCGCAGCACTGTTTATAATAGCCAGGACATGGAAGCAACCTAGATGTCCATCAGCAGATGAATGGATAAGCAAGCTGTGGTACATATACACAGTGGAGTATTACTCAGCCATTAAAAAGAATACATTTGAATCAGTTCTAATGAGGTGGATGAAACCAGAGCCTATTATACAGAGTGAAGTAAGCCAGAAAGAAAAACACCAATACAGTATACTAATGCATATATATGGAATTTAGAAAGATGGTAACGACAACCCTGTATGTGAGACAGCAAAAGAGACACAGATGTATAGAACAGTCTTTTGGACTCTGTGGGAGAGGGACGGGGGGATGATTTGGGAGAATGGCATTAAAACATATATAATATCATATAAGAAACGAATCACCAGTCCAGGTTCAATGCAGGATACAGGAAGCTTGGGGCTGGTGCACTGGGATGACCCAGAGGGATGGTATGGGGAGGGAGTGGGAGGGGGTTCAGGATGGGGAACACGTGTACACCCGTGGCAGATGCATGTTGATGTATGGCAAAACCAATACAATATTTTAAAGTTAAAAATAATAAAATAAAATATAGTTGATTTACAGTGCTGTTAGTTTCCACTGTATAGCAAAGTGAGTCAGTTACACATATACCTATATTTACTCTTCTTTAGATGCTTTTGTCATATTGGCCATTACAAAGTACTGAGTAGACTTCCCTGTGCTATACAGTAGATCTTTATTAGTTATCTATTTTATATACAGTAGTGTATATATGTCAATCTCCCAATTTATCCCTCCTGTCTCCTTTCCCCCCGGGTAACCATAAGTTTGTTTTCTACATCTGAGACTCTACTTCTATATTTTAAGTAAGTTTATTTGTACCATTTTTTTTTTTAGATTCCACATATAAGTGATATCATATGCTATTCATTTTTCTGTCTTCACTCAGTATGACAATCTCTAGGTCCATCCATGTCACTGAAAAATGACATTATTTTTAATGGCTAATATTCCACTGTCTATATGTACCACATCTTTATCCATTCTTCTGTTGGATATAAAGGCTGCTTCCATGGACTGAACTTTGGGGTACATTTATCTTTCTGAATTATGGTTTTCCCAGAATATATGCCCATTTACTGGGTTTCTCAGCTCTAGGATTTGTTTGGTTCTTCTTGTGGTTTCCTTATGGCAATTACTTTGGATTCTCCATCAGTTAAATTGCAATATTCTGTGACTTTAACTTTGGTTTTTGGAGAATTGTCACTTTCTTTTTCTGATACTATATTTCCAGACTTTTCATGATGCTTTATGAATTTTTCCTGTGCTGGTAGATTTGAAAGTAGGGAATAATTTCTTTGGGTAAAACATTTTTTACTGGATTCTAACAATCCAACTTGTTAGTAATTAGGAGTCTTTTTCAATAGGTGGCATTGAAGAAAATGTTTTGAGAATAGGTATTTCCCACACTCCATTACCTCTTCCAGAGTTTCTCCCAGTGCCATCAGGTTGTGGGCTCCATCACTGTGGGTAGGAGGGAATTGCAGGTGTCTCTGGAGCTGGAAGGCTTGTGTTTCATGTCCCACTATCTCCCCTGCTGTTACTGGGCTCAGCTGCCATGGCCTGAAATTGCATGCTCTGCATTGACTGTTCATCTGGCTCTGCCTCTTCTATGTGTTCCAGTCCAGTATAGATGTAAGTAACTCTGGTATCCTAATGTGTTGGGCAGAGCAACCTTTGTTGAGGTAGGGGTGTTTTAATGGTTTTAGACTGAAAGAGAGAGACAAAGGCAACATCTTACATTGCCATGATGCTGACATCACTCTAACTGCCTGAAGTGTACCAATCTTTCTGTGAAAGAGGTTTATTTGCTTACCTTAAGTCTGAGGAGCAGGCTTCTAATTTCACATGCAACTAGGGGTCAACTTCAGTGCTCCAGAGATGGGGGAGCTAGCAGGCACCATATTTGTAATCTCCCTAGATTACAGATTGTAAGGTCCCTAGAATATCTTAAAAAGGAACTTATGTACATGTAAGCGACCCTAGTTTTGTGGCTGTCACTTGGGAGGTGTGCCTTCTTAGCTGGTTCGAGGGGCCAGCATTGTTTGTGTGTGAGTCCCATAGGAGGGTAATAGTTTTTAAATCAGCTGTGTATCTAGAGCACAGTGTAGAAGCAGTAGGAATGTCCAGAACATATGAACATGTCCAACAGGACAGTAGCAAACAAAGAAACATTTTCTAACTGGTTATGGGCTCAGTGCAGAGGGAGTGCCCAGAAATGTTCATCTCCCAGTCTTCCCCTGAAAGAGGTATATTTTCCTACTTTAAAAGCTGCTGACTTATATCCTTCCTTTTAGGACACTATAGATCTTGGCACACCCTCAAGGATTAGGAGTCACTAAAAACAAAAAGAAATTGCTAGGGCAATTACAAAGGATTGAAAGGCACCAAAGATCTAGGACAGGGCTGAGCACAAAGCTTTTTCTCCTACACAAGCTTAGTCCTTAAGGACTAGGAGAGGTGGCTGCTTTGTCTAAGGCAGAGAAACCAACAAAGAGTCAAAATGAAGAAACAGATAAATATGTTCTAAATTTCAAGATTAAACCCCAGAAAAAAAATACCCAATGAAATACAGGTAAGTGATTTCTTTGACAAAGAATTCAAAATTAGTCATAAATATGCTCACTGAGTTTAGGAGAATACACAAAGTAAGAATTTCAACAGAGATAGAAAATACAAGTACCCAACAGAAATCACCAGCTGAAGAATACAATAACTTACATCAAGGGTTTCAACAGCAGACTAGATGAGGCAGAAGAAAGGATCAGTCACTGGAAAACAGAGTGGTAGAACTCATCCAATTAAAGGAGCAAAAAGAATGAAAAGGAACAAAGAGCTAAAGGGGCTCATGATCAACAGGCCCCAGAGGAGAAGATATAAAGGGAAAGGGAACAGCCATCCAGAGTCAGGAGGGCCAGAGTTCCAAATGAGGGAAACCTAAAAAGATCTATACTAAGACACATTACAATTAGTCAAAGACAAAGAGAAAATCTTAAAACTAATGAGAGAAAAAAAAAACCCTGTGGGTTCCCTTTTACATAGCAGAAGATCCTCAACAGCTTTTTTCTATAGAAATTTTGAAGGCCAGAAGGGAAAAACATAATATATTCAAAGCCCCAAAAGGAAAAAAAGATACCAAGATTCTATCCATCAAAGCTGTCCCTCAGAATTAGAGAGAAAGAGCTTTTAAGGCAAGAAAAAGATGGAGTTTACCATCAATAGACTGGCCTTACAATAAATGTTGAGGAGATGACTTTCAGCTGAAACAAGGGTTCTAATTAGGAAAATAAAAATATAAGGAAGTATGCATTTCACTGGTGAAGCTAAATATATGTTAAAATTAAGAATAAACTAATGTATTGATGGTAGGTTAATTACTTATAATTACAAAATTATATGACAGTACAAAAGCTAATGACAAAAACAGTACAAAATAACTACAATAATTTGTTAATGGCTATACAAGATAAAAGGATACAAATTTTGATAGTTATTAATAAAACATGAAACATTGGGAGAGTAAAACTGTAGAGCTTTAGAATGCATTCAAATTCAACATAATTTACTGTTGTAAGATTTGCATAAAATATTTTTTGTTAACCACTAATAAAAACCTCTAGTAGATACACAAAAGATAATGGAGTCTAAGTGTTATACTACAGGAAATCATCACATCACCAGAGAGAAAGAAGGAATGCAGTAATTATTTGTTTAGAAAGAAAAAAGAATGGCAATAATAAGTCCACACTTACCAACAAATAATTCAAATGTAAAAGAATAAACAAAAGAGAGTGGCTGGTGAATTAAAAAAAAAAATCTATATTCTGCTTTATGGGCACAAATGTCAAGACTGAAAATGATGGGATGGATAAATATTCCCTGAAAATGTAAACTGAAGAAGGCTTCGGTAGCTATACTTATATCAGACAACATAGCCTTTAAGACAAAGAAGGTCACATTTTAATCATAAAGAGATCAATCCAACAAGAGGACATACATTTGAAAATATTTATTCACCTAACACAGGGTCACATAAATATATAAAACAAATTGTAACTGATTTAAAAAGATAAATATTAATAGCAATACGATAATACTACAGCAGTTAAATACCCCCACTTTCATCAATAGGTAGATCAATGAGACAGAAAATAATGAAACACTGGCCTTAAATGACATGTTGGGCCAGATAGTCTTAACATTTACAGAACAGTCCATCCCAAAGTAAGAGAATACATGTAGCTCCCCAACACATGGAACACTCTCAAGATAGATAGAACATATGTTAAGCCACTAAAAAGTCTTAATAAATTCAAGACAATTGAAATCATATTGAGCGTCTTTTCCCACACAATGGTATGAAATTAGAAACCAGTTACAAGAAGAAAACTAGAAACACACTAATATGTGGAGATTAAATAACATGCTAATGAATAACCAATGGGTCTAAAGAAATAAAAAAATTGAGACAAAGATAATGTATATACAATACACCAAAACTATGGAGTATAGGAAAAGTAATTCTAAGAGGGGAGTTCATAGCAATAAACATAAAAAACCATAAAAGATCTCAAAACAACCTAACTTAACATCTCAAAGAACTAGAAAACTAAAAATACACTGATAGAATCAAGGATAAGATTAGAGCAAAATATATGGACTAAAGATAAGAAAAGATTTATGAAACTAAGAGCTGGTTTCTTTTTTTGTTTGTTTGTGTTTTAGAGCTAATTTCTTGAAGAGACCTTTAGCTAGACAAACCAAGGGAAAAGACTCAAGTAAAATTAGGAAAAAGGAAAGATTACAACAGATAAACAAATGATCAAATGAGACTACTTTAAACAATTATAAGTCAACAAAGTAAACCTTCTAAAAAGGATAAATTCCTAGAAACACAATTTACCAAAACTGACTCATGAAGAAATAGACCATCTGAACAGACTGATTACTAGTAAGGAAATTGAATCAGTAGTCAAGTACCTCCCCCAAAAAATCTAGGACCAGATGGCTTTACTGGTAAATTCTATTAATCATTGAAAAATAATTCCTACAAAGCCTTCTCAAACTCTTAAAAAATAGAAGATGAAAGAACATGTCCAAATACATTTTATGTAGCCAGCATCATTTCTTGATACCCTAGTTAAACAAAGACACTACCAGAAAAGAAAGTACTGTACAGACCATTATCTGTGATTATATGGATACAAAAATCCTCAATAAAATATTTGCAAACTGATTTCTACAGCACATTAACAATATGAAGGATAAAAATTATTTCACTTCAATAGATACCTGAAAATCACTTGACAAAATTCACCATACATACATGGTAAAAAACTCTTAACAAGTGAATATAGAGGGAATGTAACTTAATAAAGGCAATATATGATAAGACTACAGCTAACATCATATTCAGTGGTCCCTCTAAGATCATGAACGATGATGCCCGCTGTCACCACTCCACTGTTTCAACATAGTACTGAAAGTCTTGACCAGAGCAATTAAATAACAAAAAGAACTGCTTGGCATTTAAATCAGAAAAGTAAAACTCTGTTTACAATTGGCATATTATTTACAGCTGGAATCAAGATTGCCGGGAGAAGTATCAATAACTTCAGATATGCAGATGACACCACCCTTATGGCAGAAAGTGAAGAGGAACTAAAAAGCCTCTTGATGAAAGTGAAAGAGGAGAGTGAAAAAGCTGGCTTAAAGCTCAACATTCAGAAAACTAAGATCATGGCATCTGGTCCCATCACTTCATGGCAAATAGATGGGGCAACAGTGGAAACAGTGTCAGACTTTATTTTGGGGGGCTCCCAAATCACTGCAGATGGTGACTGCAGCCATGAAATTAAAAGACGCTTACTCCTTGGAAAGAAAATTATGACCAACCTAGATATGAAGTTGCAGGATATAACATTATGTTTGTTATATACTTGAAACTAATATAATATTGTACATCAACTACACTTCAATAGTAAAAACATAAGTGAAAAAGAATCATGTCATTAAGTTCTAGGGAATATTTCGTTGCTTTTGAATTTTGATTGAAAAATAATAATGCTTAAGTTGTCATATGTCTCCCCTGGAAGCATCATGTCATAGGTTTTTGTTCTGTTTTGTGTATCAAGCCATATAACAGCAAGGATGTTCATTCTTCCCTCAGGGAAAGAATCTGCACTCATTGTAAGGAGTTGCCATAGGAGCCACTGAAGAGTTCAAGCCAGGGTCACACTCTTCCTGAGCAGTCCCAGCCAATGACTGAACACATACATGGCAATAATACTAGACCCAAGACATTTCAGCCCAACATGGGACTTTCCTCTAGCTAATCTTAGCTAGGCTGGGAGCCCCAGGGCATTCTCAGAGTTGCATCATAGTTTCAGGCTCTTCCTTTCCCCATCTTTTTTCACTGTCCTGTTCTTTCACAGGTATAAGACCTTGATCATGGCCTGAAGTCTTTCTCTGACTAATTCTGCTCTCTCCTTCCTTTATCTTTCACAGTAATTCTCTTTTACTATTAATTCCATCTTAGCATATGCTTCCCAAAGTTCTAGAAGCAACACAATTGATATAATATTAAGAGTGGTCTAAAAAAGCAGGAAGGAGCGAAGATGGGATTTTGAAAATAGATTATTCATTACCAGAGTGGTAAGGATGACCCCATCTCAAGTGGAATATGGGACATGGATAATCCATGGCATAAGGTGGTGGCCCTATTACTAAATAGTTCACCAGTGGTCACTTAGGGAAATACGGTGGTTGGCAGAACACCCTGGGTATTGCTGTGATTCAGACTTTGGTCTTTAGGTGCACTGTTCCTCTATACCCTTGGGATTGGCTATACATTTACCTTTTTTAAAAGATGACTTGATACTCTGCAGAGAGATCATGAGAAAATAAGAGTGATTAACAGACAATTAAAAGCTAAATTTGAGGGCAGAAGTCTGTCTTAGATTAATTACTTTCAAAGAGGCTCTTATCTCCTGTTGTGAAAGATAGGATGAAGCCAAGGAAGAGACTAAAGATCTGAACGTTAGGATTACTGAGCTTCAAAGACGATTGAACTCTCAGCCAAGTAAATCTATATTACGGCTAGAGCCTTGGTTTGGAAAACCAAGAAACCTGATACAGGACAGGAAAATCTGGGTGGATACCTCCTGTACACTGTGGCTCTTTGGACTACCCTAAAGTCCTTTGAGCCTCCAGAGACGGTGCAACTGTCCTTTATGGAGCTAGTTCCACCTCTACTCCGGAGAAGGCAATGGCACCCCACTCCAGTACTCTTGCCTGGAAACTCCCATGGACGGAGGAGCCTGGTAGGCTGCAGTCCATGGGGTCTCTGAGAGTCGGACATGACTGAGCGACTTCACTTTCACTTTTCACTTTCACTTTTCACTTTCACGCATCAGAGAAGGAAATGGCAACCCACTCCAGTGTTCTTGCCTGGAGAATCCCAGGGACAGTGGAGCCTGGTGGGCTGCCATCTATGGGGTTGCACAGAGTCAGACAAGACTGAAACAACTTAGCAGCAGCATCAGCCACCTCTACTCTCATTCTGTGAGAAGGCACTATATAATCCTCTCCTATACAAGGTGGCAGAGCTCTCATTAGAAACTTCCCCCAGATGTATAATTAGGGTTATTCCATTATAAAATGGCTAGGATGTCAGGGTCACAGGGAAGAAAGAGATTATAACTATAGGAAATTATAAGTATTAGTCAGCATGTGCCAGGACAGTACCTAGAGATTGGATTTTGAGCCTTCTTTGACTGGAATATATAACTGGATAAGAATAGTTGACTTGGGTACACAAGATTTAAAATATGTCCCACCCTTCCAGGGACTAGGACAAACACGCTGCTAAAGTAGCACTTACTTAGAAGCCTAGAGATGGTGTAAAAAGAATGTACAATGGATAAAAGTCTCAACAAGTGGTGCTGGGAAAACTAGATAGCTACATGTAAAACATGAGATTAGAACATTACCTCACGCTATGTACAAACATAAATTTAGATCTTTAATCTATTTTAAAGCCTGAAACCATAAAAATCCTAAGAAAGAACAAAGGCAGAACACTCTTTGACATAAATGATAGCAATATTTTTTTAGATATGTCTCCTAAGGCAAGATAAATGAAAGGAAAAATAAACAAATGTGACCTAATTAAACTTATAAGCTTTTTCAAAGCAAAGGAAACCACTGACAAAACACCAAAAGATAATCTACAAAAATGGGAGAAAATGTTTGCTAATGATGTGATTGACAAGGAGTTAATACCCAAAATATATAAACAGATCATACAACTCAATATCAAAAAACAAACAACCCAATCAGACATTGAATAGAAGACCTGAATAGACATTTCTCCAAAGATGACACACAGATGAAAAGATGCCCAGCATCACTAATTATTAGAAAAATTCAAATAAAAACAATGAGCTATCACTTCACACCTGTCAGAAAGGCTATCATTAAATAGTCTACAAATAACAAATGCTGGAGATGATATGAAGAAAAGGGAACCCTTGTGTACTATTGGTGGGAATGCAAATTGCTATAGCTACTGTAGAAAACAGTATGGAGTTTTCTCAAAAAACTGAAAAATAGAAGTACCATATGACCCAGGAATTCTACTGCTAGGTATATACTCAAAATGAAAACACTAATGCAAAAAAGTATATGCACCCTAATGTTCATAACAGCACTATTTACAATAGCCCAGATGTGGAAGCAACCCAAATGTCCATCATAGACGATAAATTCATATATAGGAATATTTATAATAATCCATATATATGTAGAGTATTACTCAGCCATAAAAAGAATGAAATTCTGCCATTTGCAACAATGTAGATGGACCCAGAGAACATAATGCTTAATGAAATGAGTCAGAGAAAGACATGTGAGATCACTTATATGCACAATATAAAAAAATAACACAAAAGAATATACATGCAAAACAGAAACAGACTCACAGATAGAGAAACCAAACTTGCAGTTACCATAGGGGATAGGAAAGGGGGAGGACTAAGTTAGGGATATGAGATTAATGGATACAAACTAGTCAGTACATATAAAATAGAAAAGCAACAAGGATATACTGTATAGCATAAGGAATTATACTCATTACCTTGAAATAACTTTCAATGGAGTATAATCTGTAAAAATATTGAATCACTATCCTGTATATCTGGAAACATAATATTGTAAATCAACTATAGCTCAATTAAAAAGAGAATGATTATCCATTCTGAGCAAAGTTGTAATGCTTGTGTTGCCAAAGTAGATTATGGGGTGATTCATATTATGGCAAAGATGTATCCTGAAAATGACTGCATACTATTGTAAACTCAGCCAAGTAGAAACCATAACTGTGGCTATTGTGCTGGACGTAGTATCTTTGCGAGAGCCAATTAATGAGTAAATTGTAGACAGCCATTGATTAGTTAAGTGTAGTTTTTTTCCTATCCAATTCAGGAAAGCGTATCAAAAATAGCCCTAGGTGAAACATTCACATAGAATGGACAAGAAAATGCAATTATAAACCATGATAACTCTTCCATGCTATCATAATATAGTCAGAGGAGATCTGGATCATATGAATATGTAAAGAGAGTCACATTGATCCATTATACCCATGAAAACATACTGATTGGGCAAGATGTATGAGCTGACTAGTATACTGAAGGCTTTGATAAGAACCATGTTTTCTGGAAAGCAAGAGAGGAATCTTTATAAGATTCAGGAATCTAATTTTAATAGTTTCTAGAGTTCTATTGACCAGGAATGCACCTAGGTATCTCCAAAGTAAAACACAAATTGCTGCATCTTACATACTTTGCCAAGAAGAAGAAAGCACAGTGCTTGGTCAGCCTCTCTGCATCCTGGAGACAGCAATTCCTTATCTTAGATAGTGGTCTGCTCCATAAACTAGGTGATACAAAAGGTTGCCAGTTTTAAAGTGGAGCCTGGAGCAGAAAGGTACGCTTTGGCACGTCCAGAATATGATGCAAGCAACTTTACATCTTCAGTTAGATGATTCAGCAGTCCTGATGTAGTCAATGGTAAGAATGGTTCATTGTAGAGTTTATGGGAAAGCCTCTGGGGTTCTGAAGCAAGGCCATGTTATTTACAACACAGAATTATATGTCTTTGGGGAAAAGTTGAAGGAAATGGCAACCCACTCCAGTACTCTTTCCTGGAAAATCCCATGGACAGAGGAGCCTGGTAGGCTGCAGTCCATAGGGTCGCTAAGGGTCGGACACAGCTGGGTAACTTCACTTTCACTTTTCACTTTCACGCATTGGAGAAGGAAATGGCAACCCACTCCAGTATTATTGCCTGGAGAAGCCCAGGGAGGGGGGAGCCTGGTGGGCTGTGGTCTATGGGGTCATATAGAGTTGGACACGACTGAAGTGACCTAAATCAAATCCCTTATGATTATACAGTGGAAGTGAGAAATAGATTTAAGGGACTGGATTTGATAGAGTGCCTGATGAACTATGGACTGAGGTTCATGACACTGTACAGGAGACAGGGATCAAGACCATCCCCATGGAAAAGAAATGCAAAAAAGCAAAATGGCTGTCTGGGGAGGCCTTGCAAATAGCTGTTGTTTCATGTCCAGTTCTAACTGGACATGAAGAAAAGAAGAGACTTGAAAAGGAAAGATAAGCATCTGAATGCAGAGTTCCAAAGAACAGCAAGAAGAAATAAGAAAGCCTTCCTCAGTGATCAATGCAAAGAAATAGAGGAAAACAACAGAATGGGAAAGACTAGAGATCTCTTCAAGAGAATTAGAGATCCCAAGGGAACATTTCATGCAAATATGAGCTCAATAAAGGACAGAAATGGTATGGACCTAACAGAAGCAGAAGATATTAGGAAGAGGTGGCAAGAAGACACAGAAGAACTTTACGACCCAGATAATCACGATGGTGTGATCACTCACCTAGAGCCAGATATCCTGGAATGTGAAGTCAAGTGGGCCTTAGAAAGCATCACTACAAACAAAGCTAGGGGAGGTGATGGAATTCCCATTGAGCTGTCTCAAATCCTGAAAGATGATGCTATGAAAGTGCTGCACTCAATATGCCAGCAGTGGCCACAGGACTGGAAAAGGTCAGGTTTCATTCCAATCCCAAAGAAAGGCAATGCCAAAGAATGCTCAAACTACCACACAATTGCACTCATCTCACACGCTAGTAAAGTAATGCTCAAAATTCTCCAAGCCAGGCTTCAGCAATACGTGAACTGTGAACTTCCTGATGTTCAAGCTGGTTTTAGAAAAGGCAGAGGAACCAGAGACCAAATTGCCAACATCTGCTGGATCATGGAAAAAGCAAGAGAGTTCCAGAAAAACATCTATTTCTGCTTTATTGACTATGCCCAAGCCTTTGACTGTGTGGATCACAATAAACTGTGGAAAATTCTGAAAGAGATGGGAATACCAGACCACCTGACCTGCCTCTTGAGAAATCTGTATGCAGATCAGGAAGCAACAGTTAGAACTGGACATGAAACAACAGACTGGTTCCAAATAGGAAAAGGAGTAGGTTAAGGCTGTATATTGTCACCCTGCTTATTTAACTTCTATGCAGAGTACATCACGAGAAACGCTGGACTGGAAGAAGCACAAGCTGGAATCAAGATTGCTGGGAGAAGTATCAGTAACCTCAGATATGCAGATGACACCACCCTTATGGCAGAAAGTGAAGAGGAACTGAAAAGCCTTTTGATGAAGGTGAAAGAGGAGAGTGAAAAAGTTGGCTTAACACTCAACATTCAGAAAACTAAGATCATGGCATCTGGTCCTATCAATTCATGGGAAATAGATGGGGAAACAATGGAAACAGTGATAGACTTTATTTTTTGCAGCTCCCAAATCACTGCAGGTGGTGACTGCAGCCATGAAATTAAAAGATGCTTACTCCTTGGAAGGAAAGTTATGACCAACCTAGATAGCATGTTCAAAAGCAGAGACATTACTTTGCCAACAAAGGTCCGTCTAGTCAAGGCTATGGTTTTTCCAGTGGTCATGTACAGATGTGAGAGTTGGACTGTGAAGAAAGCTGAGCACCGAAGAATTGATGCTTTTGACCTGTGGTGTTGGAGAAGACTCTTGAGAGTCTTTTGGACTGCAAGGAGATCCAACCAGTCCATCCTAAAGGAGATCAGCCCTGGGATTTCTTTGGAAGAAATGATGCTAAAGCTGAAACTCCAGTACTTTGGCCACCTCATGCGAAGAGTTGACTCATTGGAAAAGACTCTGATGCTGGGAGGGATTGGGGGCAGGAGGAGAAGGGGACGACAGAGGATGAGATGGTTGGATGGCATCACTGACTCGATGGACGTGAGTCTGAGTGAACTCCGGGAGTTGGTGATGGACAGGGAGGCCTGGAGTGCTGCAATTCATGGGGTCACAAGGAGTCGGACACGACTGAGTGACTGAACTGAACTGAACTGAAGCAACTTAGCAGCAGCAGAAAAACAGTTCCTGGTATGTTATAGGGATTGGTAAAGGTGAACTGCTTGATCAAGGAACAGTAAATGACCATTTGTCTTGACCTATTATAAGCTGGGTATTATCTTGCCCATTAACTCACAGTGGATTTGCATGGCTTATCCAATCTCGTAAGATGGAAATGGTACATTGGAATTGAACCTAAGCAGACATGCTAAATCCTCCCATAAAACTTCACCATCACTTCTCTGTCTCCTAGTAAGAAGATGTACAGAAGTAGAAAGAGCGAGGGAACAAGTTATGGCCCCGCTTCTCCTATCACGAGCAGTCTGGGGTCATTGCTGTTGCTGGGCACCCACCCAGAGAGAGAATCAAGAACTGGTGACCACAGAGTTCCCAGCACACAGCTGGCCTCCTCTGTTAAGGAGGTCTTGCCATATTGGATTTTCTTTGCCAAGTGAGAAAGCAATACAATTAAATGGTAACATATATGTAAAGATAGGTGCCAACTCCTCTGTGGGAAGGGAAGTTTCAGATATCTTGAAGTAAATGTGCTAGTCTTGGCTCTCTTCTTGGGTACAAATAGTACAGATATCCCTTTTTAACTAGGGGTTGTATGTTAACTAGGGGATGTAAAAGTGTGTTTAATTCCTGGAGTGGCATTCAGAAGTAAGGAGAACTGATCTGAAACAATACAATACTATAACCTGTGATAACACTGTATAGAATTTTGACATAGCATCACTCCCCTTTTTTCATAGGGAATTGGAATGCGAAACTAGAAAGTCGAAAGATACCTGGAAAGACATGCAAAGAGCTTATTTGTACTATTTTAGTGAGCTGAACATTGACCAATCAACTGTTTGGCCAGTGAAAGTTACTTCCTGTGCTCTTTGAATAACAATTTTAATTTGAGAATTCATAAGACAAGGGCTAAGAAGGAAGAATCATTAGTTTAGCACCATTATTAACACATGATAATACCTCAGGCACTTAATATTCCCATCACCTTCTAATTTTAGGTTAGGAATCTAAAACTTCCTTCAATCACTTATGGAATATCAGGATGTTTTAGAGAACAAGATCAGATCAGAGAACAAGATCAGAAACTGGGCCTGAAGATCAGAAACTGGGCAAGAAACTAAAGCCTATGAACTTATTTGCTATACTAGGCTCCCCAGTGTTTGAGGAAACACTGCCTTCTAAGCAAGATTTGAGAAGTCAGTTCATTGTGTTATGACATTTTGGCAACACTGTAGAAAAAGAAAGAAAGTGAAGTCGCTGAGTCGTGTCCAACTCTGTGACCCCATGGACTGTAGCCTACCAGGCTCCTCCGTGCATGGGATTTTCCAGGCAAGAATACTGGAGTGGGTTGCCATTTCCTTCTCCAGGAGATCTTCCCTACCCATGGATTGAACCCGGCAGACACTTTACTGTCTGAGCCACCAGGGAAGTTCACCACTGTAGAAACCAGTTTATAATACGATATTGAAATGTACAAAGAACATGACAATATTCCAAGGTCCGAATGAGATGAGTTCACTGAAAATTCAACTTCTTAAAAAACCCTGGACACCTTGAAACTGAGTCTATAGACAGGATGAGAGAGAGTGGGGACAAATCTGGCCCCTGCCTTATAACAAAAATAACAACAATCATGGATTCCTGATGTATCAAAGCCAGTTGAATAGGAGATGCTATCATGGGGCAGATGAACCATGTTTTAATTCCAGTGCTGGCCCATAAGGGGAAAGTAATTTTATCCAAGACTACTGGCATGAGGCCAACAGTCTAGTTCAACCCTGAGTATTCTTTCCAATCGCTATCCCAAAGGCTTCATAATATGAACAACCTGTGTAAAGCAATAAACTCTGTGGCCTCCTAGAGAGACTACTACATTGTAACCATATACAACAGACCACATCAGTGCTGCCCACAAAGTGTTTACAGAAATTAAAAGGCCTAGTAATTTAGGTTTCTGGAATCTACCATGGCCTTATTCTACATGAGTCCAGGAATGTTTCTGGCACTAAGTTCTGAAGCAAGATAAACTATCCCCATGAACCACCACTTTCCCAATGCTATGAGTCAAAGAGGCCCAGCCTAAGCTCAGATGTATTACCTCCTCGGGATATAACTGTACACACATGAATTTTCTTCTCATCTTAACCAGATTGCCTGCTTAGGAATCCACACCAGCTGATCTCAAGGGCCTGATCATTCTCTGCTGGAACAGGATATAAAAGCTGCTATAAGCCATGCCTAGCTGCAAGCCATGTGCCAGAGCTGCAGATATCCAAAAGCGAGCACCATGGGGGAAAGAATATTGAAAGGATTTGTAGAATGACAGAATATACTTGCCTGATTCTTAACCACCCACTTCTTAGGTACATGACAGATAAATGATGAGAGAGGAGATATTATCTGGATGAAATATAGATATGGGGGACAGAACAGATGTTCAGGAAAATACTACAACAAGGAAAGAAAAGCAATAAGCAAACAGACATACTTCTATCTATAACAATATAAAAATTAACAGTCTAGGAAAAAGACTTCCTCCTCTGTTCTTTTCTGACCCACCAGAAAAAAATCCTGTAAATGCTTTTGCCTAAAGGGAAAAGAAGGGACAAGTCTATAGTAAGGTTTATTATTTTTGTACTGAGATGAACTGAGCCATTTCCCCAAGAAAGAATCAAAGACAAAGAAAGTAAGGAGGTGGGAAGCAATGAACAGGAGAGTGTACCCAGTAGAGGTGTGGACTGTGTCAGAGTGGTGGGTAGTTTGAGGGAGCAGATTTCAATAAGTGTTGCTGTGGACCATGGCTTTCGAAGAGTAGAGTAATTACAAAGGATGTAATTCCTTCTTATTCAGTTTTGAATCTAGACATGTGCCTCTGTAACATGCCACTGTCTTAAGATTTGAGCTGCATTAGTCTCCAACTTAAGGTGGGCTCCTGTCATCTGCAATCTGAGAGAGTTTAAGAATGGCCTTCAGTGTTCATTTTATTCTACTACTTCTAATGATTTTTAAAATTTATAGTTTCATTTCTTTCTGTCATAAATGCAGCCATTGTATATGTTATCATGCTTCTCTTTCCTTACTGTTCTATAAAGTTCATATTTTCTCAAAAGTCTTGTCTTAAATGAAGAAAATCATAAGAAATGTTTCAGATACTTAAAGGGACACAGTGTATATGCCTATCTATGTTCTAGACTGGAGAGACATTATTTATTCTGACTTAATGGCTTTTAGTGCCGAGCAGGAAAAATGAGGAACAATTACTAATTACAAGAACGAGAAATAGGAGTGATATTAAAGGATGTTTGGAATGCTATGTGAGCACATAGAAGGGATTTAATCTAGTCTAGGGAGTCATTGGTTACACCTATCAGCAGCTTCCCTGGGAAGGCTTTATTAAGTTGAGGCCTCGAGTGAGTGACTTTGGGTACCTTATTGTCAAACTAGTACATTCTTTTTTTTAAAAATGTCATTCAACACTTAATAAATTAGGCAAGAGAAAGATTTTTTACATAAAGATATAAGATAGATTCCCCCTACACACAATAGTCTATGTCATTAGCAACCTAATATCTGAGCTCTATAGGTTTCATAATCAATTTTAATTTGTCACTTAGACAAAACAGTCAAACTGATTCTGTGCATCTTTTAGGGAATTGTTTCTCTATTTCCTTACCTTCACTGAATCTCATTTTTAAACTTTAATCTGCTAAATTGTGAATCAATGAGAAATGATAAACTAATTGTCAACAATATCTCTTTTATAAAAAAGTGTTAAGGGAGACATAAGACTAGAAACTTGCAAATTCTGCATAATAAATAGGTAACCTGAGTCTTTTTGGATGAAATAACACTAGACCCTTATATTTTCCAGAAGTTTAGATCTTTTCAATATTCTTCTGTTAATGTTTCCATTAGCACTTCATCCTGAGGGAAGTGAGTATATAAACTGGCCCTGCTGTGCAGGTGGTGACTGGCTTTCCTAAGCAAACTGTGTTAACCGTTAAGGTGGTGTCTACACTTTACCTCCTTCCTAGTGCCCACTCATATCAGGAAAAAGCATCACTGATTTAGACTTCAAATACTGAGCTCCCCTTTCCCTAAGTAGCCCTGCATTTAATCCACATAGTGAGGCCGTGGCCACTCTGGACTTCCATCTCACTCCACTGCTTGCTTACTACCAATAATTTAAAGAAATGCTCTAGATGGAATGGTATTCTTCTTTACCTTCTAGTGCTAATACAGACTTTTCCTTGTTTTCATCTCAAGTAACTTAAGTGAGGTTTTGTTAGGGGTGGGAAAGAGTTTTACCCCTGAGCTCATCTTCTACAAGAGCCTCGGAAGGCTAGTTTGGGATGAATGTAATACAAGTCAGGTTCAGTTAAGCATGTTCCTTTTCTTCTGTTTTGTACATGCCTGCTGGGACCTTTTAAAGAGCTTTGAGCAAATTCAACCATTCATCCATATAAAAGTACAAAAAAAAATCAGTTCTCCTCTTTACCACCCACAATGGTGCAGTTAGGGAAGAAGAGATTGCACTTAACCCCATCTAGACTCGCGGCCCCCACTCTGTGGGCATGCTTTCAAACATTACTGCACTGCCCTCACTCTCCAAGCATGCAGCCTGGTGCAATCAATTTTTGGGAGCTTGATTGACCTCCTTTTCTCTGCCATTCAGACTTCCTCTAAGCAGGCATACCTCTAAACTTTGGCATCTAAATTCTCTAAAAAAAAGAAGCCAGATATTTACAAATGGTTAGATAAATGTAAAATGGGGATAGTTCTTCCTTAAGAATTGTCAAACGGGAGGTGATGAAACATGGATGCTATTACTATGATACCAGATGTATAGTCAGCACTGACGTCCATTGGGATCTTTCAGGCTGTAGTGTCTTTCATAGCACACTGCATAACAAGGCTCAGATTCAGCTTATGCCTCTCTTTTTTTAACCCCTGCCATGTCCTACTCCATAGGCTAAAAGGGTTTAGTTCTTAAAGAGACAGTAATAAGCAAAAGGGAGAGATTATCATGTTAACTGTGTTTCTTTCTGTCCCTGCTTTCTGAAAAACTTGATCTGTGTATTTTTTTTTTAAGAGTGCTCTTGGGACCCTCAACTGTAGAACAGAAGAGAAGCACATAGAAATGGGCAGAGGGACAAGTCAAGTTGCAATGCTACCTGGGTGGGATACCTATAGGAGCTCTAAAGATAAAATTATCCTTCAGGGATGCTCACATTTAGAGGCCCAGGCCTTTATAAGCCCAGGACAATCTTTTATGAGATGCTGTCCATCCAGGAAAGATGTAGGACTTTGGGCAACTTTGTTCTCTGCCACGGAGAAACCCCTGAAGGTGGCTGATAGCCGAGGGCCTGCCGCACTCTCAGCAGCTTGTGCTCTCAGTCCTTCATTCCTGAATGAGGATCTGGGGACCCTATTGCAGTAGCCATTCCACAGCCTGATGTGTGCCTGTAGAAAAGTTTATTTTCAAGTTCCCAAAGTTTTAGAGCTTGTAGTCTGAGACAAGTACATAACATTTACAGAAAAGTTGGAATATTTGTGAATATTGTTGACCAAAAGAAAATTCACTCAATCCTGATTGGGCCTGTCATCACTAAAAAGTCACATATACCCTTAATCAAAGCGTATTCATTATTATCTATGTCTATTCAAAAGGGAAAATAATTAGGGGAAGCTTTAAACTAGTCATCTTCTGAGGACCTCACTGGTCTTTAGGCATGACCTTCTTAAGTCTCCACAAAACTTCAGGAGAGCTAGTAAAGAGAGACACTGCTTCGCAACAGATTGCCATGGTAATGTAGTTGGATTTTGTCTTTTTAACTAGTATGGAGTAGTGGAGGATGAAAAAGCAATGTGGAAATGCTTAGCTATTTGCAATATTGCAGTGCAGAATGAGTAATAGGGGCTTCTTTTATTTAGTTTTAGAATAAGGAGAAATCACTGCAGACCATTTAAGGAAAGACTTCAGAGGTGAGACTCTTGACAGGCCTGTGGGAGATGGACAGAATCCACTTGGAGACAGTAAGGTAAGGTGAGGTAATATAGTGAGCAAAGATAAAGCTCTAAATGCTCAGAGGATGCTATGCTATGCTAAGTCACTTCAGTCGTGTCCAACTCTGAGCGACCCCATAGATGGCAGCCCACCAGGCTCCTCCGTCCATGGGATTCTCCAGGCAAGAACACTGGAGTGGGTTGCCATTTCCTTCTCCAATGCATGAAAGTGAAAAGTGAAAGTGAAGTTGCTCAGTCATGCCCGACTCTTAGCGACCCCATGGATTGCAGCTTACCAGCCTCCTCTGTCCATGGGATTTTCCAGGCAAGAGTACTGGAGTGGGGTGCCATTGCCTACTGGGAAATAAATATATCTGCCTAGCTATAACTACTTGTGAAATAGAAACAGGAAGAGTCTGGGGTCAGATAATCAACTCCTTCATACCCAGGACAAAATGATACC
This sequence comes from Bos mutus, assembly GCF_027580195.1. Lineage (NCBI taxonomy): Eukaryota > Metazoa > Chordata > Mammalia > Artiodactyla > Bovidae > Bos > Bos mutus. Next base: position 44,391,228 of record NC_091626.1, on the reverse strand, counting down.
AAAGGTTTGAGGAGGAGACTCATAAAAGCAGTGTCTCATGAAAGCAAACCTAACATATGGTGGGATATTAGATGTGGCAATAAAACAGACTAATAAGTTATATAATGTCCAGGTATAAGACAATGGCCACATTAGCATCAGTGAGAATAAAAGGGGAAGATATAATGATCTATGAGGAAATATCCATCTTCTTTATCCCTGTGTAGTCCCTTAGGATCTGGACTAAATGAATCTGAATATAAATAAATTATATTTTTAGTGTGACATAGACTGTGGTAGAGCACAGCCCACATGATTAATCTTTTCAAATACTATTAACTTATTTGAGCTTCTTGGCATATTTGTACAGAGCTGTAGCTTGATATACATGATTTTCTACCATAGACAACAAAGTACAAGTTTTCATTTATTCCCCATTACCCCTTGACAAAGCATTTACAGAAGAGAAAGTCCTAGGTGTTACTTCTTGCATTTCTATAATTCCTTATAGTATAAACAAATATTTTCTGAAATGTTACATATTACAAACATAATAAATATTATCAAAATACATGGATTGACTGAACCACTGGATAGTTTAGTCCATATACATTCATAGTAAAAAAAATTTCAAAGACTATTTCTCCAAGAAGCTTCCTGAAGACTAAAGAGAGTCTTGTGTCACCTCAGAACAAATAATTGATCTTTGGGAACCCAAAATGGAATGTACTAGAATATTGGTCCCTTACCATTTCCAGTTAGTTTGAATGCCACTTTAAAAGCCACACCAAGAAAGGAGAGACTAAATGACAGAAGCAGGAGGACACGGAACTCACCTCCCCCCATAAATACATCAAATATACATCTATGCGTAAGGCAATTCTCACTGAAAACTAACTGGAGACTGGCAGAAAGACTTGTTACAACTAACACTCTAAGAAATACACACAGGATTGAGCAGAAAAGGAAGAGACGAGATCAAGTCAGGACCTGTGCTGCTGGGCTAGGACTCAAAAGGGGAGAGGGATTATAAGGGCTGGGAGATCCTCTGTGGGAAGTGAGCAATTCGAGCCACATATTGGGTACCCCAACTCTAGGATTCAACACTGAGAAGACAAGTCCCTCTGGCTGGTTGGAGGGCTCATGGGACTAAAAGGAGAGCTGTGGAAAGTCCGGAATCCACCCACAAGGAGCACACACATACACTTGCTTACTCCAGAAGCAGGGCAGTGAGGGAAGAATGAAACTGTACAGGATGTTAGCTGGTTTCTCATGACCACCCCAGCCTACAAGTGCCTGCTCCAGCCCTGCATGCTTCACAATGGACCTCTACGCTGGGGCGAGGGCTGCTGCAGCCAAGGGAAGGCTCAGTTGTGAAGGACAAAACTGGTCTAGATCTGAATAGCATCTGAATAGGAGAGGAGTTGCCATTACTGTCATGAAGTGGTCCCACACTTTGCTGCTGTGGCTGCTACAGCCCCTGCCCTGAACCCCTGAGGCAGGGGAAACAGGTGGGAGTGGGCAATACCCCAACACTTAGAGGACACAGAGCAGCTCAGACTCAATGCTCTGGGCTTCTGCTCCAGCAGTGTGGGCCCCAACCACACCCCCAGTCGCTGGCTCTGGTGGATGAGCAGTGGAGAAGCCCAGCTCACAACAGGCACTGGCCACAGCCCCTTCACCTTCATCCCCACCTCTTTACAAAATGATAGCCACCAAAACACCCTGGGAAAAGACAAGATTCATGCTCACATCAGATCCAGCTCCCCCAAGACAGCCAGTGGGCACCTGCAGACAGTACAGGGACACACCCACACAGGGATACCCCTTCAAGACTCCATAGGTAACTGTTCCATCTAATTTCATAGAAATTTAAGCAAAATGAGAAGAGGAGTTTATTTCAAGTGAAAGGATAAGAAAAAACCCCTTGGGAAAACAAACAACTGATAAAACAGAAATAAATAGCCAGGAAGAGTTCAAAGCAGTAGTAATAAGAATGCCAACTGAATTAGGCAAAAGAATAGATGAACACAGTGAGAATTTTAATTAGAAAAATATTTAAAAAATAATCTGTGATGATGGCCATTAACACATGAAAACAGCCCACTAGGCTCCTCTTTCCATAGGATTTCCCAGGCAAGAATACTAGAGTGGGAAGCCATTTCCTTCTCCAGGGGATCTTCCTGACCCAAGGATCAAACCCACAAAAAGTAGCTCATGCAACTCATAAAATAGTACAAGTCAATTTTAAAATGGGCACAAGACCTAAAAAGATATTTTTTCCAAAAAAATATGGTTAAAAGGCACATGAATAAAGCTAAACACTGTCAATCAGCAAAGAAATGCAAATCAAAACCACAATGAGATATCACCACACACATGTCAAGATGGCTATCATTGAAAAAAATCACAAATAATAAATACTTATGAAGATGTGGAGAAAAGGGAACACTTGTACTCTGCAGGAATGTAAATTGATGCAGTCACTATGGAAAACAGTACAGAAGTTTCTCAGAAAACTAAAAATAGAACTACTATGTGATCTATCAATTCTACTCCTGGGTATGTATCTGGAAAAATGAAAAACACATGCACCCTAATGTTTACAACATTATTTACAATAGTAAAATATGGTAGCAACCTAAGCACTTGATCATCAACAGATGAGTGGATAAAGAAGATATGGCATACACACATACACACACAATAAAATAATAGTGAACTATAAAGAGCCTTTTCTAAATTCAGCTTGAACATCTGGAAGTTCATGGTTCACCTATTGCTGAAGCCTGGCTTGGAGAATTTTGAGCATTACTTTACTAGCGTGTGAGATGAGTGCAACTGTGCGGTAGTTTGATCATTCTTTGGCATTGCCTTTCTTTGGGATTGGAATGAAAACTGACCTTTTCCAGTCCTGTGACCACTGCTGAGTTTTCCAAATTTGCTGGCACATTGAGTGCAGCACTTTCACAGCATCATCTTTTAGGATTTGAAATAGCTCAACTGGAATTCTGTCACCTCCATTAGCTTTGCTCATAGTGATGCTTCCTAAGGCCCTCTTGAATTCACATACCAGGACATCTGGCTCTAGGTGAGTGATCATACCATTGTGATTATCTGGGTCATAAAGATCTTTTTTGCATAGTTCTGTGTATTCTTTGCCACCTCTTCTTAATATCTTCTGCTTCTGTTAGGTCCATATCATTTCCATCCTTTATTGTGCCCATCTTTGCATGAAATATTCCCTTGGTATCTAATTTTCTTGAAGAGATCTGTAGTCTTTCCCATTCTATTCTTTTCCTCTATTTCTTTGCACTGATCACTGAGGAAGGCTTTCTTATCTCTCCTTGCTATTCTTTGGAACTCTGCATTCCAACAGGTATGTCTTTCCTTTTCTCCTTTGCTTTTCACTTCTCTTCTTTTCACAGCTATTTGTAAGAACACCTCAGATAGCCATTTTGTTTTTTGCATTTCTTTTTCTTGGGGATGCTCTTGATCCCTGCCTCCAGTACAATGTCATGAAACTCTGTCCATGGTAAGCTGGATTTAGAAAAGGAAGAGGAATCAGAGATCAAATTGCCAATATCCGTTGGATCACTGAAAAAGTAAGAGAGTTCCAGAAAAACATCTAATTCTGCTTTATTGACTACGCCAAAGTCTTGGACTATGTGGATCACAACAAACTGTGGGAAATTCTTACAGATTAATACCAGATCACCTTACCTGACTCTTGAGAAATCTGTATGCAGGTCAGGAAGCAACAGTTAGAACTGGACATGGAACAACAGACTGGTTCCAAATCAGGAAAGGGGTACGTCAAGGCTGTATATTGTCACCCTGCTTATTTAACTTATATGCAGAGTACATCATGAGACACACTGGGCTGAAAGAAGCACAAGCTGGAATCAAGATTGCCGGGAGAGATATCAACAACCTCAGATATGCAGATGACACCACCCTTATGGCAGAAAGCCAAGAGGAACTAAAGAGCTTCTTGATGAAAGTGAAAGAGGAGAGTGAAAAAGTTGGCTTGAAACTCAACATTCAAAAAACTAATATCATGGCATCTTGTCCCATCACTTCATGGCAAATAGATAGGGAAACAGTAGAAACAGTGACAGACTTTATTTTCGGGGCTCCAACATTACTGCAGATGGTGACTGTAGCCATGAGATTAAAAGACGCTTGTTCCTTGGAAGAAAAGCTATGAACAACCTAGATAGCATATTAAAACACAGAGACATTACATTGCCAACAAAGGTCTGTCTAGTCACGGCTATGGTTTTTCCAGTAGTCATGTATGGATGTGAGAGTTGGACTCTAAAGAAAGCTGAGCACTGAAGAATTGATGCTTTTGAACCATGGTGTTGGAGAAGATTCTTGAGAGTCCCTTGGATTGCAAGGAGATCCAACCAGTCCATCCTAAAGGTTTTCAGTCCTGAATATTCATTGGAAGGATGGGTGTTGAAGCTGAAACTCCAATACTTTGGCCACCTGATGCGAAGAACTGACTCATTTGAAAAGACCCTGAATTTGGGAAAGATTGAAGGCAGGAGGAGAAGGGGACAATAGAGGATCAGATGGTTGGATGGCATCACCGACTCAATGGATATGAGTTTGAATAAACTCCAGGAGTTGGTGATGGACAGGGAGGCTGGGGTGCTGCAGTCCATGGGTTCGCAAAGAGTCAGACATTACTGAGGGACTGAACTGAACTGTTAAAGAGCCTATGAAATTCTGCCATTTGCAACAACATAGATGGGCTGCTGCTGCTGCTAAGTCGCTTCAGTCATGTCCAACTCTGTGCGACCCCATAGACGGCACCCCACCAGGCTCCTCCATCCCTGGGATTCTCCAGGCAAGAACACTGGAGTGGGTTGCCATTTCCTTCTCCAATGCATGAAAGTGAAAAGTGAAAATGAAGTCACTCAGTCGTGTCTGACTCTTAGGGACCCCATGGACTGCAGCCTACCAGGCTCCTCCACCCATGGGATTTTCCAGGCAAGAGTACTGGAGTGGGGTGCCATTGCCTTCTCTGGGAAGAAGGGCTAAGATAGGGGTAAACGTTTAAGATATACAATCTGCTTCTATGAAATAAATAAGCAACAAGGCTATATTTTACAGAACAAGAAAATAAAGCCATTATTTCACAGTAACTTTAAATGGAGTATAATCTATAAAATCATCGAAGCATTGTTTTGTATACCTAAAACTAATATTATAAAAGAACTATATGGAAAATAAATGCAAAAAAGCAAAATGGCTGCCTGGGGAGGCCTTACAAATAGGTGTGAAAAGAAGAGAAGTGGAAAAACAAAGGAGAAAAGGAAAGATATAAGCATCTGAATGCAGAGTTCCAAAGAATAGTAAGAAGAGATAAGAAAGCCTTCCTCAGAATCAATGCAAAGAAATAGAGGAAAACAACAGAATGGGAAAGACTAGGGATCTCTTCAAGAATGTTAGAGATACCAAAGGAACATTTCATGCAAAGATGGGCTCAATAAAGGACAGAAATGGTATGGACCTAACAGAAGCAGAAGATATTAAGAAGAGGTGGCAAGAATACACAGAAGAACTGTACAAAACAAGATCTTCACGACCAAGATAATCACGATGGTGTGATCACTGACCTAGAGCCAGACATCCTGGAATGTGAAGTCAAGTGGGCCTTAGAAAGCATCACTACGAACAAAGCTAGTGGAGGTGATGGAATTCCAGTTGAGCTATTCCAAATCCTGAAAGATGATGCTGTGAAAGTGCTGCCTCAATGTGCCAGCAAATTTCGAAAACTCAGCAGTGGTCACAGGACTGGAAAAGGTCAGTTTTCATTCCAATCCCAAAGAAAGGCAATGCCAAAGAATGCTCAAACTACCGCACTTATCTCACACACTAGTAAAGTAGTGCTCAAAATTCCCCAAGCAAGGCTTCAGCAATACGTGAACCGTGAATGTCCAGATGTTCAAGCTGGATTTAGAAAAGGCAGAGGAACCAGAGATCAAATGGCCAACATCCACTGGATCATTGAAAAAGCAAAAGAGTTCCAGAAAAACATCTATTTCTGCTTTATTGACTATGCCAAAGTCTTTGACTGTGTGGATCACAACAAACTGTGGAAAATTCTGAAAGAGATGGAAATATCAGACCACCTGATCTGCCTCTTGAGAAACCTGTATGCAGGTTAGGAAGCAACACTTAGAACTGGACATGGAACAACAGACTGGTTCCAAATAGGAAAAGGAGTACGTTAAGGCTGTATATTGTCACCCTGCTTATTTAACTTCTATGCAGAGCACATCATGAGAGACGCTGGGCTGGAAGAAGCACAAGCTGGAATCAAGATTGCCAGGAGAAATCTCAGTAACCTCAGATATGCAGATGACCCCACCCTAATGGCAGAAAGTGAGGAGGAACTCAAAAGCCTCTTGATGAAAGTGAAAGAGGAGAGTGAAAAAGTTGGCTTAAAGCTCAACATTCAGAAAACGAAGATCATGGCATCCGAGTCCCATCACTTCATGGGAAATAGATGGGGAAACAGTGGAAACAGTGTTAGACTTTATTTTTCTGGGCTCCAAAATCACTGCAGATGGTGACTGCAGCCAGGAAATTAAAAGACGCTTACTCCTTGGAAGGAAAGTTATGACCAACCTGAATAACATATTAAAAAGCAGAGACATCAATTTTTCAACAAAGGTCCATCTAGTCAAGGCTATGGTTTTTCCAGTGGTCATGTATGGATGTGAGAGTTGGACTGTGAAGAAAGCTGAGCACCAAAGAATTGATGCTTTTGAACTGTGGTGTTGGAGAAGACTCTTGAAAGTCCCTTGGACTGCAAGGAGATCCAACCAGTCCATTCTAAAGGAAATCAGTCCTGGGTGTTCATTGGAAAGACTGATGCTAAAGCTGAAACTCCAATACTTTGGCTACCTCATGCGAAGAGTTGACTCATTGGAAAAGACTCTGATGCTGGGAGGGACTAGGGGCAGGAGGAGAAGGGGATGACAGAGGATGAGATGGCTGGATGGCATCACCAACTTGATGGACATGGGTTTGAGTGAACTCCGGGAGTTGCTGGAGGCCTGGCATGCGACCCCCCAGTTCATGGGATCGCAAAGAATTGGACAGACTGAGTTACTGAATTGAACTGATACTCAATAGAAATAAAATAAAACCAAGATTATATGAAGGACTTTTCATTATCACTGACTACTAGGAGCAATATATATGTGTGTATATATATATATATATATATACATACACACACACACACACATTCAGCTCTTGGTTTAGCTCTATTCATGTGGTATAAATGATCAAACACTAGTCTCAGGCAGAATGCTATTTTCCCATTCTATTCCTCAACCTTTATATATTATGTCTTCAAACAAGTTGCCCAAACTTTTAGGGCTTCTACTATCTCATCTGTAAGAATAAGCATAGTATCTGAAGTAATTTGGACAAGTTTACAAATTATTGTTCACTAGAGCAGGTTTAATTTCAACAGGTTTTACAATAAGATCACAAATAGGCATTGTCTTAAATTCAGTCTTCCTGAAGACAGAGACTAAGGGGAGATAAAATAGTAACTTCTCAGTAGAGAACTTGAAAAATATTATGTCAGCTAGGTAATCACGGTCAACATCACACTGATAAGTCATGTTGGTAGTATATACCCTAAAACAGTACAATGAAAATGACATTTTACTTCTTTCATCTTCCTCCTCCAGACCTGTAACTTCTGTTTAATCTTGTTATTAGTACTGGATAGCACATTTCAGAATGCCGTTCTACAAAATATCTAACCAGTGTTCCTCCAAACTTTCAAGGTCATCAAAAACAAGGAAATTCTGAGAAACTGTCATAGCCTAGAGAAAACTGAAGAAGCATAGCAACTAAATGTAACATAGGATCCTGATGAGATTCTGAGACAAAACAAAATATAAAGGAAAGACATCAGGTAAAAAGCTAAGAAAAATCTGAATGAATAATGGATTTAATTGAGAATAATATAGCAATACTGGTTCACTAATTATAACAAATGTACCATACTAATGTAAGATAATAATAATAGGGGAAGCTGGGTGTAAGATGTATATGAACACACTGTAATGTCTACATTTTTTTGTAAGTGAAAAACTATTCTAAAAAAATACTTTATTTAAAAACAAAGTAAAAGAATTCCTTCCTAAAAGCTCAAAGTCTTAGTCTAGAGATCTATTAAATATATAAGGAAGAAAATCCCTAAGATGTATATTTGCACATTACTTCAGATCTGATCCAAAACTTTCATCCTCACCTCTCATTCAGCACCCCCTACCAGTTCCTTCCAGGCTTCTCCCACTTTTGCAAGTTCACTGCACCCTGTCATGCCCCCATCTTTTCTTACCTTGGGCTTCTCTGACATCACAGCATGAGACATACAAGGAAATCCAGGAGCAAAGCGCATAGGAAGAAGCTTAAAGGAGTCACCCCAACAGACGCTCAGCACTGGCTGCAGGCCTCCTTGCCAATACATTGACTGCTGAGTCATGGATGAGAGACCCTGTGTCCATAAATCCTCCCTTATTCTGCTTTTATTCTCCCTTATTCTGCTTTTATTCTCCCCTTATTTTATCTAAACTCCTTCAAGACAGTCTTTGACCTGAGTTTTCCTGGTTCCCAGAGTACATATAAGCCAGGTCCTGCATTTCCTTTGGCATGTGAACTGTTTCCTTTTGACACAAGGATGGTATTTCCATGCTCAGGCTATGCTGAGACCTGGCCTTGATTGGCCTGGAGGCCTGCAGTGGAACTTGAAAAGAATGAGCATCATTTTATAAGGCACCTGCCTTAAAGTCATCACATGGCCTTCATCCCAAAGGAGACAATACTCCTTTCTTCAGGCTAAAGGATGCTACTCTCTGGCAGGAACAAGAAAGATACTTTACCTTCCTGGTGGGAGCAAGGGAATCTGAGTTGTTATAGTTTGCTGCTGCTGCTGCTGCTAAGTCGCTTCAGTCGTGTCCGACTCTGTGCAACCCCATAGACAGCAGCCCACCAGGCTCCCCCATCCCTGGGATTCTCCAGGCCAGAACACTGGAGTGGGTTGCCATTTCCTTCTCCAATGCGTGAAAGTGAAGTCGCTCAGTCCTGTCCGACTCTTAGCGACCCCATGGACTGCAGTCTACAAGGTTCCTCCATCCATGGGATTTTCCAGGCAAGAGGACTTGAGTGGGGTGCCATTGTTATAGTTTGGACCTCCCTAAATATAGACCCGAGGCAAAGGCTTGTGTTTCTTTGGATCACTTCCCAAATAAACTACCTGCACCCAGTAAAGAAGTGGGGATAGTGAAAGAGAAGAAGGAAAATGCATGAAGACTACATTACTGAGTGGGATGCTACTGTGAGCAGCTTTACTGCTGGATCCACGCTATTTTAGGGGTGCTTGTAGAATATGTAATTGTCTACAAAGGGAGCAGAAAAGCTCTGGAGTGTTTTTCTACAAACTTCCATTCCTCACTGGTTAAAGGTTATCCCAGTGGTATACACGTCAGCATTTCTGGGCTGCTCTGCACATGTTTAGCAAGCTCCTGAGGCACTAGAGAAAGTCCCCAGGCTGAGAAGCAGAGAGAGAAGCAAGTCATGAGATGATAAGCTGTCAGTAAGGCACAGAAACTATCCACCACTGCTCCAGGTGAATTCAGGCCTTGAGTTTATGGGGTAGGCCTTACAGAGTACCTACCATTCCAGGGTTTTAGGCTTTTCAGGCTCATATGTCCCAAAGTCTCCATCTCAGGTCTCAGGATCTTAATCTTTAACAACCAGGGCCCAAGGCAGGGAACTTACATACTATTTTTTTTTTTTTTTAAGATAACCCTAGAAAGCAGGAGTAGGTGCTAGAGGAAATGAAGTAGGAAAGGAGCAAGACCCAAAATAAACATATGACTGATTGTTCAAGCCCATGAGACTTCCCCCAAAAGCCACATACAGTGTATCTAGAGATCGTCTGTGGGTGAAGGGAGAAAGCAGAGCCAGTAAGTAAATATCTGACCAATGGGAATGGACAAAGTTTTGCTCTTCAGGGTATTAACTGTCTATACTTCCATGATAAATATGTGAGGGCTCCAAGAGGAATAAGAGAGTGGGAGGCCAGAGGCACAGGGGAGGCTGTGGGACTCCTGTGTAAAGTGGCTCACAGTGCACACAGGGCTGGTTCCCCACTAGCAGCTGGCAAAAGACAAACGAGGCTGAGAGGATGTGAAGTGGTGACGGGATACATCTGACCAAGAGGCTAAATAATATAGAACTAAAATATTGGCACTAACATGGAAGGCGATGCATTAGAATTCTTTCCATCTTTATCTTCCTCCTGACCAATACAAAGTCTAAGCTCAATCTTCCTCTAAGTCAATATTCATGTTAACTCATAAAGATGAGCACTAAAAACCAGATATAGAATCAATAAGTTCCAAACCAAAAGAGGAAAAGGAGAATAGAGAATTCAATCAAACCAAGAATTCAAGTAAACAGAGGAGGAAAAAGGGGGGAAAAAAACTTGTTCTAAACCATGAGATAATGGCATTATCAAATGCAATGATTAAACATGTCTTTAAATAATAGGTAAATAATCTGGTTCTTTAAAAAATTGACTATTCACTGATTAGGGTCACAATTTGAAAATAAATTAATGGAAGAGATACTCCTATAAAATACGAAATAAACATTGTTAATGTCAAAATATCTATGTAAGATTGAGTAGCTATATATCGATATATGGTATTAATCCCTAATAACGCATTTTTTACTAATAGAAAGTGTAGCATGAACTTGTATACCTATCTCTCTCTAGTCCCTAAGTCATGTCAGACTCTCGTGACTCCATGGACTGCCAGGCTCCTCTGTCCATGGGATTCTCCAGGAAAGAATACTACATATAACAAAATCTCAGTATAAAGTAAGAACTGGCAGAAGCTTTTGTTATGATTGTAGATTTTTCAATTTCACCTTATATTTATGTTATAATTCTCCAAAATTAATAAATAACTTAATATGTATAGAGACTATCTGAACCACTAACAAACCTATTCCAGTAATATATCTAGAAGAACACTACAACTAACAAGAATTGGACATTTATAATTTTTGATTTAGATGTGTGATATATATTAGTTATTTTATTCATATATTTATGGATAAAATACATTTTTGCTTTCTAAACAATTAATATGCAGACCTTGGAGTCTGACTGTAATGCAATTAAATAAGAAATCAATAAAATTTTCTACAATAAATTGAGAAGAGCTTTTACTATTTTGCCTACTTTGATGTTTAATGAACCTCCATGTACTTATCATGCAGCCTCATTTATTAACTCAGAGCCAATTTTGTTTATCTGTACCCCACTTACTTCCCTATTCTCATATTATTTTGAAGAAAATCTGATAAATCAGCCCTTAGAAACACACTGAAATATTTACGAATAAAATAAGTACTCTAACCTACAGGATGTTTAAAATCTCTATATCTTACAAGTTTGCTTACATAGGTCTTTTGATTTTTGTGAAGATTTAGAAACAAAGAAATAAGGGTGGCCAACAAAGAAAAATTTCATTCTATTGGAGCTTAGAGTATGTGTATTGGTGGGGAGAGGACACAGCAAGTAGTGATAAATGGACAACAGGCACTGAATATAAGGCATAGAAGGAGGCCTGAACATGTGGTAACTGACAGACATGGCATTACTGACCAGTGAAGAACTGCTACTCAGTAAATGTCAGATCCTCACATGCCAGCATAAAAGCAGTTTTCTAGAAGGACAAAATTTTCTTTAAAATGAGTGTCTGTGAGACCTGAATATGAAAAGTCAAACTTTGAAAACTGAGAGAAAATATAGAAGAATACTTGAGGAACTCACAACAGGAAAGGATTTATTAGATAAAGCAAACAAAGCTAATAAAGGAAATGTGTTTAAACTATTTGTTTCTATGTGACAAATGTAATTACATTAAAATGTAAAACTTACAAGCCACAGATCAAAGGGAACATAATTGGAACAAGAACAGCAAAGTATTATATTCAGTGTAATTGAAAAATTCCTATAAATTGATAAGAAGAGACAACCATAGAAAAATGGGCAGAAAGGATGAGAAAAATTCACAGGAGAAAATCAAAATGGCCGTTGGCTTCAAAGCTCTTAACCACACTAAGTACCAAAGGAATTCAAAATAAATTTACCCTGAGATCTAGAAGATACTCTGACAAACCAAGAGTTGGAATTTTCAGGCTTTGTTACTAGACTGCTTATGAAAGTATAAACTGGTGCAATTTCTCAGGAAATGTTGCCAAAGTGCTCCACAAAAATTTGTTTCTGGGTCATAGGTTATATGCACTTCTGGAGAATTCTGTGTGTTCCAGACATGAACAATGACACACACAAAAAATTTATAATTGTGAAGAATAGGGATCAACCTGGATGTCAATTTTTAAAAATGGATAAACTGGGTTATTATCAATAATGCTATGCTCCTCGGTGGATATATGTGTGTGTATTTGTGCATGCATATATCTACACACATATCTACACATATATGTATGTGTACACATACATATATACACGCAAGCATGCACACAAATATACATATACTTTGTATATAAACATGGATTGTTCTTTAAAAATTAAGTGTGGGAAAGGAGGCAGGAAAAAGCAAGGTCCAGAATATATTTAGCATGAGAGAATTTATGTAAACTTTTATTTTTACAAAAAAAGATAGTGTTTAGTATATATTTTTGTAGGTTTTCTGTATAGATAACCATAAATATATGCTGCTTCACAGGAAAGAAAAAAGAAAAACATCTGGAACATAGCTTTTGCAGAAAATTTTCTTTCATAAAATAAATTTTTATATAGAAATGCCAAGGGTTCTGACACCAAGCTACAAAGTTCTACTTTTATAACATAGGAAGTATTATAACTCTAGAAACAATTGTTATCAAAGAATCAATGTCGCCATAAACATTGAGAGCAAACCACTATGTAGGAGGCTCGGGATGTGAGAGCTTGAGAAAGTAGAAGGTAAGAATGGAAACCAGCTTTTTTCTCCCTTTAAGAGGAAGGAAGAACTGATGGAACAATACCTTCTCCCAATTACCATGCGCAGATTGACTGCTCTTCTGTTTCTTATGGAGTACCTCAAAGGAGGTAACTTGACAACATTTGTGAGCTTGACTATGCTCAGTCAGACAAGTATTGTTACAATTGCACTTTCATCCATGAATGAGGAAGACGAAAAAGTCATAGAACCAGGATGGAGTCAAGCCAGAAATTACATCAAGTTACTTTCACACAACCTACTGACCCGATTGTACCATCATATTTCATCTAGGAAGAAAATCTCTTCCTCCTCAACACTGTCCTTTATTTTGTGACTCTTGCCATTAGCTTTTCAAAAGAAATACTGACACAAAAAGTGTTGTTTGCTGACTGCAACCTGGACAAGTCCTTCCTTGAAAGGTGGGGAGTACCTTTACATGTCTACCAAACAGTACATAATGCAGACAGCCTCCAACTGTCAGTTCCTTCAAAGTTTGCTTCAGTAGCAAAGAGCTGCCTTCCCCAAGGTCATCCCCTTCCCCCAGAAAGCCCACACTTAGGGACTGAGTAAGAGAAAAGTCTAAAGGAGATCAGTATGGAGGCCCCTTAAAAAACTAAAAATAGAACTACCATATGATTCAGCCATCTCATTCCTGGGCATTTATCCAGAGAAGAACATGATTCAAAAGGATACATGCACCCCAATGTTCATTGCAGCACTGTTTATAATATCCAAGACATGGAAGCACTGTTTATAATATCCAGCACTATTTATAATATCCAAGACTAAATGTTCATCAACAGATGAATAACGAAGATGTGGTACATATATATAATGAAATTTTACTCAGCCACTAAAAAGAATGAAATAATGTCATTTGCAGCAACATAGATGGATCTGGAGATTAAGTGAAGTAAGTTAGACAAAGAAAGACAAATATCATATGATGTCACTTATATGCAGAATCTTAAAACGCATGATACAAATGAACTTTATAAAACAGAAACAGACTCACAGACTTAGAGAACAAATTTATGGTTACCACTGGTAAAAGGTTGGGAGGAGAGATAGATTTGGAGTTTAATACTGACATGTACACACTGCTATATTTAGAATAGATAACCAACAAGAACCTACTGTATAGCACAAAGAACTGTGCTCAATATTCCATAATAACCTAAATGGGAAAAGAATTTGAAAAATAATAGAAACATGTATATGTATAACTGAATAACAACCAAAACTAATACACAGTTAACCATCTATGCTCCAATATTAAAAAAAAAAAAAAATAGCAATTCCATTCCAAGTAGTCACAACTCAGAGGCATGACACTCGCTCCAGAGCTCCCTGCCAGGTTACCCAAAGGTTCTGTGAGGTCTACTACATTGCTTTTTTTGTTTGTTTTTAGTACTTCTGTCCAATCTTTCTTTCTCCCATTCTCTTCCACATGTTATGTTTTCTAATAAATATAATGTACTCCAAGCTTATCTCAGTGTTTTCTTGCAGAGAACCAAACCTAAGAGAATTGGTATTGGAAACGGTTTGAGAAAGTAGGAGATAAGATAGGGGCTGTGGAGCTGGCTGCCTGGTTGGAAATAAGGATCCCAGTATTAATAGTAGATGAAACACAAAGAGAGACTCCGGCACAAGGTAGAAGTCTGTTGTTAAAACTGGCAGCATAGCCCAGCTGAGGATATGCTTGGTTGAAGAGAGAAGCGAAGGGCTATGCCACAAAGGAGCTGCAAAGCACAATGAGCATGTATGAGCAAGAATCAGAGTACAGGTGGGACTAAATGATAAGTGTGCCTGATAAAAGGGGCCAGGATACTCCCAAGTCAATCAGCTCTTCACTTAAATCTCTGGAGTGTGAAAACTGGACAAGAAAGATGTCGACTTGAGGGCGTTCTCCTGAGATACATGACTTAACATCCTTGCAGAGGCTTCCACACCCAACAAATGGTGTGACCTTGCGACTATGATGAGTCCCAGAAATATAAAACAAATAATGATCCATGCTGGAGAGATTGAAATGATAGAATTTCTATGGAAGATAGAGGAGAAATAGAATAAAAGGCTGAGTCAAGTGAGCATCCTAGAATGGTTATACTATATTCATTTATAAGATTTTCCAGATGATTACTTTCCACAGGACAGCCCATCACAAATACCATTTACTAAGGCCAGAAAGAATGTGCTATTGGGAAGGGGGCTACTTAGCTAAATTGCTAAGTAGCAGCATTACTCTATAGAGGAGAGATGATATTTGGAAAATTATGGTATATGGACAGAAGTCAAGCCAAAGTGTCACAATTATCATAGTGAGCGCCAAGATTGGAGAGTCAGTCAAGGGAACCTAACTCACAAAAAGGTATGAAGATAGTTAATGGAACATGGCAATCCTAGAGCAAAATAGGTGGGCAGCCAACAAGGATACTATTCAACTCGTACCAACAAAGGAATGCAATGATGAATGACAAGGAGTCTGAGGGAAGGCATCCCATCAAAGGGTCACAATCCATTTACAGTTTCTAGTCCTGAGCCAGTTTTCAGACTCAAACCCCATTTATTGAAGAGATGACCAAGTCTCCAGGATCCTGCAAAGCCATAGCAAGTATCCATGGTGATGATTCCTTTGTCCAAAAGGATTTGGGACCATTTACTCAGGGAAACTACATACTGAGGAAAAAAGAATTCCCAGTCTTTTGACGAGTGTTAAAGAAAGGGAGTCAATTGATGAATTGATGATGAAATTGATGAATTGATGATGAAATTGATTGTTAAAGAAAGGGAGTCAATTGATGAATTGATGAATTGATGATGAAACTTGGAAACTCAAAATATGATAATGGCCCCCTGTTCACATTGAGCCATATGAAAACCAAATAATAAATGAAATCCTGACTTGAGTCCAGGTTTCAATGGGTCAGCTTGATGTGCAGACCTATATATTGGTCCTTTCTCCATTTCCATAAAGTATGATTGGGATTAGCATGTTTGAAAATGGTGCAACTCCAATTTTGGGGTCATGGCTCTTCCCACTATAAACTGAATCCTATAGGCTAGGTGGAAGCTTCTAAAACTGCCCTTACCAATGTCCAAAGCAGTAAATAAAAAACAATATCACGTCTTGGGGAGGGAGATAGTGGCTATTAGTGTACCTTTAAAGATTTCAAGGATGCAAGGATGGTAATTCCCATTTATCCCATCTAGTCCCTACCAAAACCAGACAGACTTTGGGATAACTATAGACTACCAAAACCTCAACCAAGTAATAGCTCCAGTCACAGCCATGTACACTCTCAGTGACTCACTGGGAGCTCTTAATTTATGCTTCTTTTTTTCTGCAGTTCCTGGCAAAGTCACAGCATAGAAGGGTACTGGGGCCCAAAGAGCTAACATTTTCACAGAGGACACACCAAGAATCCTAAATTGTAAACTGACTCATGGGCACTTGAGCCTCTTGCATCAAGGGTCTAGCAAGCAAAGAAGAGTCAGAATCCTGACAGAGAGAACTGACCTTGATCATCAGGAGGAGGTAAGACTACTCTTACACAAGCAACTCTCTTAGGCACTTTTTGGGATTTAGTTGCCCAACTGACTCTATGAATGGACAAATATACAAGCCTAGCCTGAAAAGTGGAGAAGGCAATGGCACCCCACTCCAGTACTCTTGCCTGGAAAATCCCATGGGCAGAGGAGCCCAGTGGGCTGCAGTCCATGGGGTCGGGAAGAGTCGGACACGACTGAGCGATTTCACTTTCACTTTTCACTTTCATGCATTGGAGAAGGAAATGGCAACCCACTCCAGTGTTCTTGCCTGGAGAATCCCAGGGACAGGGGAGCCTGGTGGGCCGCCGTCTATGGGGTCGGACACAACTGAAGCGACTTAGCAGCAGCAGTTGCAGCCTAAAAAGAGTATGCTATACAGGGGCTCAGACAATTCGGAAGAAAATATCTGAATAATTTAATAATAGTTATATCAAACTTAATGCCTCTGATATAAATATGATTACTATATATCCTAGAACCTAGAACATAACATCGTATTGACTTCTTTTTGCTAAATTTTAGATTATTGGATATTTTTATTTCCAGTGAAGTGGTAAAACTATAAACATGAATTTATTCATTTGTAAATTTTTATCACTTTTCACATCACAGAACCTCAGTTAAAAATAGGTTATAGTGTTTATTGTTCAGAAATATTGTCCCTTTTAAGTAGGAGTTACCACAAGAATGAGCTTGTGTTTGAACCTATTTTGTCTCTCCTCTCTGAAGGTCACTATAGATACAATTAGAAACTCAGACTGTGACATCTGTATAAACACTGACCAGGGTCAGAAGATGGGGGGACACAGAATGAGGAAGAGCCTTTAGATGCATGACATACATTCAACTGAGGTCCCCTAGTGGCTGTGAAAATGTTAACCAAGTTCTGCAGCCCAGTTTTTCCAAATTTTAATAGAAGTTTGGTGCAGATGCAGCTGCTTCCACTCCATATTTCATTTCATGGATCCTCTCACTATTTGCCTTCATTTAACCTCTTACCCTTGCAGCACAAATCTGCACACTCTTGGGGCATCGTGAAACTTCCATCTCAGACCCATTGATTATTTACCAACTAAGGTCACCTCCTCTCCATACAAATACACAAACTGTGCTCTTTCTAGGGTTATTTTTCCAGGTCCTTTCTATAGGTTTAATAGTTAAGGATAATACACACTTCTTGCTACTTCCAAATCATCTCCTGATCAAATTTTCATATCATTGAAAATAGATTCTCAACTTATTTTGCTTGGCTTCTATCTAATTTTCATCTTTCCGGGATCAGTACATCCCAAATTGACTAGAGAATTACAATACAGTAACTTTATCTTTGGTGCACTGGTTTTGACCTTAGTTGCTTTCTAGTTCAAACAAGAATTCAACAGAACCCACAGTTCATGTTGAATGCAGTTTGACTGAACAACCCTAATGTACAATGCTGCAAAAATATTGATTATTATATCTTCAAAAGGTAACATATTCAATGAGCATTTCTTGTGCAAATGACTTAGCTTCAAAACTTCACCAACTTCTGCTTAAGAGAAAATTTCAAGGGGAAAAGTAACTTTGATGATATTGATCTTTAAGAAGTACTTCCTATACTGTAAACAAACCAAGCAAATATATAGTCTGAAACATCAAAGACACATATCCTTTGAATATCAGCATGATTAAAGACTCATTCAGTGTTATTGACTTCTTTACCTTGCAGTGACAGATAGTCATAGAAGGGACATGTGGTAATACAAATGCCTACATTCTCAGATACCTCTGAGACTTCTGGCAAGCAGTAATCAATAGTAAGGACACCCTGAAAAATGTTACCATGGCAATGCTGGGAACAGATAAGATGGAAATGGAAGAGATTCAACACTATCAGCTATTATTCCCATAAGTCCTGCTTGATCAGGAAACCAGTAACCTCTTATTTTTACCAAATTTTCAGGTTAGTGGTTAGTACAGGTGAATATTAGTTATGATCCTTCTAAGAAGCCTTCACTTAGCTAAGAACAATGCTATAACAGTTCAAAGTTAGACATTTTTGAGAATGAAGGAATAAAATTTCAGCATGGTATTATTTAGTTAGAACAGGTTAAGATGCAAAGATATTGTAGGTTCACTGGAAATTCATGGTTTTCTCCTACTGTAAAGAACCATCTGACAAGTTTTTATTGCCCTTTCCCCACCATTCAAAGCTGGATCCTTGTTATTGTATCTGTGTGAGTGGTTTAGAGCAAAATAAAAAGAGAGAGAGAACTCATTTATTTTATTCATAATGTAATGAATCAAATCATTTTAAGGTAAGGTAAGGTGAAGTCGCTCAGTCGTGTCCAACTTTTGCTACCCCATGGACTGTAGCCTGCCAGGCTCTTCCATCCATGGGATTTTCCAGGCAAGAGTACTGGAGTGAGTTGCCAAGAATCATTTTGAGCATCAACAAATGCTCCTTCCTGACCTGTGGGTAAATCCAGTCAACATTCAAATGTTTTATACTCTCGATATCTATTACAAGTTCATCTCAAAACTTTCCAACCCATCATAGCCCTAGGGACTCATGCCTTCCCTAAACCATCAGTTAAATGCCAGGACTGAGTGCCTGGGACAGCTGAGGCTTTTTGTGAATCCTAGCATCTAGCCAACAAAGAGCATGTTGGAGTGAAATTTGACACTTGATACTTTTCTACTCACAGGATCATGTAATGTTAAACTTGAGTAGACCTGTGGTCATGTAATCTACTCACCCTCTTTATAAAAAAGCTTAATTATACATAAAGTTAATGACTTCCATTGGCAAAAGATCATTGCATGGCAAACATATACTATAAGCAAGACTTAATCCTGACACAGTTGGCAAATATTTTGTCATTTCTGAATCTAGATCTTCTGAAATACCCTAAGAAACAGCTCTCTGTATTACCTGATGATGAATTTTGCAATCCATGACTGTATCAACATGCTACAGACTCACAAAACAAATCTACTTTGACTCCATACCCTATTTGTGGCACAAAGACTAGTCACCTGCTTCTTCCAGCCCATCCTGTAGCGCCAGATTTATGTTGCTTTTAAATTCTGCCTGCTAATCCCTTGCTACCCTGCTTTTCCAAATCAAATTCAGTCAGACTTATCTAGCTCTGTCTGAATGTGTCCCTTGATTGAGTGATGTTAGTTCAAGAAAAAACACTCAAATCAATTTAATGCAAATTCCCATTCACAGCCTGGTTGACCGATCAGGATACTGACAATAATAGATTGGAGTACTTAATTCCTAAGGCATGTGACTCATCGAAGGCTTAGTAATCAATTTCGATTGCAGCAACTGCATAATTCATCTTTGGCTCATCTTAAGCTCTGGAATACCAAGTGCTTGTTCATTTTTTTAAGGCCTACACATTCTTTTCCAAATAGCGAAGCCCTTTCCATGCCTCTGCAATCATTTCCTTATCTAAATTTCCATATGCTGCCCTGGCAAGGTGTCCCACCTATGAAGGCTTTAGATCAATA
This sequence comes from Bos mutus, assembly GCF_027580195.1. Taxonomy (NCBI): domain Eukaryota; kingdom Metazoa; phylum Chordata; class Mammalia; order Artiodactyla; family Bovidae; genus Bos; species Bos mutus. The sequence goes on along the minus strand of NC_091626.1, from coordinate 44,371,129 downwards.
AAAATAATTGGCATGTTTTGCTTCCAGTTGCAGATGCCTGGAATAGATTACATGCCACCCTGGCAGACAATGGAAAGATGAAATAGAGGGTGGTCCCTGCCTCTATCCACATTAGCCAGTAACTGTATTTAGGACAGCCAGGAGGGGTTCTTACACCCTGAACCCCATTTCCCACAGGTCCCCAATCTGTCTTGTACTCGAAACACTGAAGTAAAGGGAAGCATATACAAGTAGGCAACTAGCAGATGTCCTTTCCATTTTATGAAAAGCATGCTATGTTTCATCCAGACTGCATTTGTATCTGCATTTGTCACTTTTTGTGTCTCTTTTCCTTTGACAGAAGCAATATGTTGAGAGCTGATTATGCTCTGGGAGTTCTCTGGCAACCAGGTAAGTTTTTGCCCCAGCTCTTAAATCTACAAATAAGAAGATCCATAAGAAATTAAGTCAAGAAAATCTATTGAAGAGAAGCAATCTTTGTATTAACTTTTTTTGTATAGGAGCCAAATTCTTACTCAGACTTTGTTCTTACTTAAGTAGGAATAAAAAGCAGGCATATTTCTTCTATGCCCTGATGTTCTCCAAGTGCCGAAAACCATATGCACTGCCCAGTCATGCGTGAGTGCTGCAGTGGACACTGTACTGGGATATTTCTGTCCTTTTCTCAATGACCAATACAAATAACCTCTGAGAACATGGTTCTCTTGCACCCTTGGCCCTATCTCTTCTGATGTGAATCTATATGCTCTCATTTGATCAGTGAGGAAACTCATGCCTAGAAGAATTAGAATGAGACAAAGATGTTAGTGAATCTTTAAGGTTCTTATCTACTCTGAATCTGGAGGGAAAACACGAGAAGTTAAAGCATTTATGGAAATATAAGGAATAAGAGTGCTTCTCAAAATTCAGAGGACTCAATCAATGGGAAACATTCCTTTAGTAATCCAGTATTAAATTTACACATGAAAATATGTACATATAAACATTTTATATGCTGAATGTATGTATTATAATGTCCTAAGTATTATAGCTAAGAATAAATTCCCTCTTCATAAAACGTACTCTCTTAGTTCAGCTGCTGTAAGAGAACACCATAGACTGAGTAGCTTACTCAAAAACAGTAGTTATTTGTTTCTCAAGGTTTTAGAGGCCGAGAAATCAAGATCAAGGAAGTTGCAGATTTGGTATCTGGTAAAAACTCTATGTCCTCACTCACATGCAGAAGGGATCAAACACTTCTGCAGGATCTTTTTATAGAGCCACTAATTCCATTTATAACCTAATGACCTCCCAAAGTCCCCACCTTCAAATACTCTCACATTTGGCGATTGGTCTTCAATATATGAATTTGGGGAGGACACGTTCAGTCACACTGCACTTAAAAATAAATATAGTGAATATAAGCCTAATGAGATTTTGGTGTCCTACACCTGTAGAAACTTAGCAAATATAGGAAGATTTCTTATGGAATTATAAAACAAAAGCAGATTTACAAATTGATTTTAAGACCCACTAAATAATAACATGCTAGTTAACAATATTAATGTAATGTGATTTGGGGCTTAAAAATTGTTCTATCATTAACCACATTGAAGATTTTCCACTTGCCAACTTGAACCTTTGGAATGAGCTTAATGGACCATTATTTTTCATTGTTAAGGAAAATAACATGGGCTATAGATAATATTCTGAGCCATATCCTGTGAGCAATCTTATAGGTATTGAAACTCCCACCAGGTAGAAGAAGTTAACTATATGATGACCAGACTATAGCCATGACATAAAGTGCTACAATTCCAAGAACTGGTCTCAAGAAATGGGAACAAGTTGACCCTAGAACTGAAGATTAACAGCACTTAAAGCAACCAAGATGATGCTGATCAGACCACCACATGACCAATTTCAAGATGACTGTCAGAACTGACAGTAGGATTTCTGCATATATCACCCTCCCTCTGTCTACAAAATCTCTTGCCCACTGATTGTCAGTACGCAGGAATCGGCCTTTGGACAAGAGTCCACCCTCCCCCCAGCCACCCCAGTTGCCAGCATCCAAAATAAAGCAAACTTTCCTTTCCACCAATCTTGTCTCTGTTGGCTTTTGAGTGGACCAGACCCTACTTTTGGTTATAGTATTGATTGTATACACAGATTCATTTTTTTTTTTAAACATCAAAATTGATATGCTATCCCTGAAGTTAGTTCTAATATCAGTAAGAGAAAAACATGAACACAGTCAATTAACCTTTAAATGCACATAAAGTATACAAATTAACGTCACTAAACAACAGAGACAGTAAGGTCCTAAAATTTTCTGGAGGGGAGAATAAGTTACAAAAAAGGAATGAGAATCAGAGTATCTTCAGAACTCTCGACATCAACACTAGATGCCTTAAGGCAATAGAACAATGCCCTTAAATTTCTGAGGAAAAAAAAATATATTGTTCTACACTCATACTTGATGGGTGGTTTGTATAGGCAGAGAAATACAGGTTGAAAAAGACATTTTCAGGTATAGAACTAAAATATACCTTGAATGTGCCTTTTTTCAGATGCTACTGGAGGATGGATTCTGTCAAATCAAGGTTATAAACAATGACAACAACAACAACAGCAAAAACTAAGATAGATGATTCATAAAATGGAAGCTCAAACACTGGAGATCAGAGAAGGAAAATGCTAGATGAGTAATAAGTTATACTCAGAGAATTATCAATCTCAAATGGTGCCAGAACACAGAGGCTACAAAAGGAAGTTATCTGAGAAATAAAGGGAGCTGATGGATTTGTATTTTGGCATTTAGAGAAACATCAGTTGGTATTCAACCGCTCACCTGAACTTTTTAAGAAATAGATAAATAGAAAAACACTGTATGAAAAGAGAATCTTCATTATAGTATACTACCTGGCTCAGTAGAGAGCAATATTTTTATAGCCCATATGCTATCTTCCTTTGACTGATAATGATGTTGAGAAACTCATGAGAAGGCCAGAGATAGGAAGCTGGACTAAATAATCAACATCCATAATAAGATACAATATCCCAACTGATAAAGAAATAGAAGGAAACCATCACTGCATAGGTAAATTCCAGATAAAATGGTTAGGGCACACTAGTGGAATAGGAGGTACAGGGCAGAGAAAGAGATCATTGGTTCTTTTTAAGCCTGTCAAACTTTAAGTCCATAAATGTGTTACTTTGGATAATGCTTTAAAAATATAATTTAAGGCAAACTGATGGAAAGGATCCCCCACATACTGAATAGATTGAACGAAATATGAGTTATACCTAAACACAGAGACCTTTATTATTTTTGGAATTTCTAAATTATACCATCCTACATAAAGAAATGCCTTTGTAAGTAACAGCTCTACAGATATTTTAGTGACAGCAATGTATCATTTTTGTTGTGTCATTTTGCATTCAGTACATCAAAGTTCTGAGTGAAAATTTTGGATTTGCATCTTTACACATGAGTAATAGTCAAGGCTATGGTTTTTCCTGTGGTCATGTATGGATGTGAGAGTTGGACTGTGAAGAAAACTGAGTGCTGAAGAATTGATGCTTTTGAACTGTGGTGTTGGAGAAGACTCTTGAGAGTCCCTTGGACTGCAAGGAGATCCAACCAGTCCATTCTGAAGATCAGCCCTGGGATTTCTTTGGAAGGAATGATGCTAAAACTGAAACTCTAGTACTTTGGCCACCTGATGCCAAGAGTTGACTCATTGGAAAAGACTCTGATGCTGGGAGGGATTGGGGTCAGGAGGAGAAGGGGATGACAGAGGATGAGATGGCCGGATGGCATCACCGACTCGATGGACGTAAGTTTGAGTGAACTCCGGGAGTTGGTGATGGACAGGGAGGCCTGGCGTGCTGCAATTCATGGGGTCGCAAAGAGTTGGACAGGAGTGAGTGACTGAACTGAACTGAACTGAACTGAATAGACTGACTGAGACTAGACTTAAAAGGGTCCTAATAAGAACAAACTGACACACCCAATCAGGTGTTCTATGAATAGTCCCTCTATTAAAGGTCCCTTTGGGCTTCCCTTGTGGCTCAGCTGGTAAAGAATCCACCTGCAATGCGGGAGACACAGGTTCAATCCCTAGGTCCAATCCCTGGGTCAGGAAGATTCCCCTGGAGAAGGGAAAGGTTACCCACTCCAGTATTCTGGCCTGGTGAATTCCATGGACTGTATAGTCCATGGGGTCACAAAGAGTCAGACACAACTGAGCGACCTTCACTTTCACTTTCACTTAAATGTTCCTCAGAGTATGGGAATGGTAGAGACAAAAAACAGGATATGCAGTGTTCCCTGGGTCTAGCAACGTTCCAACACTAGGTCTGAGGGAGAGAATAGTTATCAGAACCAGAAAAGTTAGAGAAAAAGAAATTAATGGCTACATTAGACCTTAAAACATGGAAAAGTCTCCTAAAAGCAGAAATGTTTCAATAATCTAAGATTGTCTACTTCTGAAAGAATCCATTCATAATAACTAGTTTTAAAAGAACATTTACATAATATGATAAATGCCATTCATTATCTATGGGATGAATCTATAAACCAAAGCATGGAAGACTTAGTTATAATTTATTTTTAAATCAAGCTTTGACATTTACAATCTTTTATGTAACTATAATTAACAGATTTGGTAGAAGAGATAAGAGGTTGGGTAAATTTAGTAAATTCTTCATCTTTCCCAGCAGAGACAATAAATCCTGTCTAAACACTCATTGTTTTATTTCTTTTCAGCTTTAAAGCTATGATGCAAACTATAGAATTAGTATTAAGTCGTTGCCTCCTGGTAGTAGGGCTAGAGCTTGGGAAGGAGACATGAAATTCCTATTTTTACATCCTTATGTATTGTTTGGATAGTGAACCAATTATGCACATATTAAAATGTCAATGTGTGGAGCTCAGTAAAAATACTACTGTGGTTGTCCACCAAAAGGGACGTGGAAGGCACAGGCATACTGCAGACCAAGCCAGGGTACAGGCAGCATCATCTGTTCAGGATCTCCAAACATCGCTATGAGTTTTTTCATTTCTCCCGGTGCCCTGGTCATCCTAGTCAGGAACCGCAGGAAATAAAAGCAGAAGAAAGGTAAAATCCTGGATTTATCCTTGTTTCAACTTGAAACAATGATGACTTGTTTCAAGTGTTTAGAATATTTTATGTCTATCTCAGACCTACTGAGGACTCAGTAAGATGAGGTAAGTTCTGAAAAAAACATAAGGTTGCATGTTCTCACATTTGCTGTAGCCTATGAAATCCATACCCCATATACTTAGAGGTGGTGATTAGCCACAGGGTAGATGAATGAGAATGAAGAAAGGAACCAAGTGAACAATGCAGGAGGCCAGGAAGAAAAGCTGGGTGACTGACTTTCATAAGGAAGCAACATAGTACAATGATGCCCTGGATGAGAGCAAGCCCTATAAGCATGAGCAGGTCCCCTCTTGGCATGTACACCCCAACAAGTGTATGAAGCCAGCACAGGCAATAACCTCACCATATAAATGATGTATATATAAGTTTCTTCACATATGCCTCATGAATACAAGGCCCTCTGAGAGCTTAGAAGTAAAAATAGTGTAGATTGCATATTGCCATGGATCAAAGTATGCCCCACCAAAACACACTGAAGCCCTAATCTCCCATATATGATGGTATTTGGAGATGATACCTTGAGAGATAATTATGTTCAGTTGAGGTCATGACAATGTGGCCCTTGTGTTGGTATTTGTGCTCTTAAAGGAAAAAAAAAAAAAAAAAAGGAAGGGGCATCAAATCTCTCTCTCTCTGACATGTGAGGAGAAAGAAGGTAGCCACCTATAAGTCAGGAAGAGAGCCTTCACCAGAACCCAACCTCACTGACACACTGTTCTTAGACTCCAGTCTCCAGAAATGAGAGAAAATAAATCTGTTATTTAAGCTACATAGTCTTTGATAATTTACAACAGCAGCCCAAGTTGACTAAAATGATGGTTTAGACAAAGTTTTACTGTCTACTCAGAGCAAGCCACAGTGGAAAGCACTGGATTCCAACCCTAAAAATAAAGTTCTGGCCACAGAAAATAATTTGTTACGTTAGAATACTAATGTCTGTCAGTTACTGAATCACCCAGGAATGCTTCCCACTATAGGAAAATCCAGCTTAGAGGTGCTTTTAAAATGGAGGTTTATTTCTCTCACATAGAACTCTAGAGGTAAGCTCAATATCAATTTCATGGGCCCAGGCTCTTTTTTCCTTCATCTTTAAAATATCGGATTTTTGTCCACAAGCTTTTAAACCTGTTAGCAAGATGACCTCCATGCATCTCATTTGACTTCTAGGCAGAAAAGACGAGGAAGGAATAAAAGTCTATCCCTCCCAAGGCTTTACTGAGAAAGGCTTCCCTTTCTGAGTAAAAATGGAAATGATCTACTATAGAACCCATGAACAGTATGGAAAGACAAAAAGCAACCTAGATGTCCATCAGCAGGTGAATGGATAAGAAAGCTGTGGTACATATACACAATGGAGTATTACTCAGCCATTAAAAAGAATACATTTGAATCAGTTCTAATGAGGTGGATGAAACTGGAGCCTATTATACAGAGTGAAGTAAGCCAGAAGGAAAAACACCAATACACTATACTAACGCATATATATGGAATTTAGAAAGATGGTAACAATAACCCTGTGTATGAGACAGCAAAAGAGACACTGATGTATAGAACAGTCTTTTGGACTCTGTGGGAGAGGGAGAGGGTGGGAAGATTTGGGAGAATGGCATTGAAACATGTAAAATATCATGTATGAAACGAGATGCCAGTCCAGGTTCGATGCATGATACTGGATGCTTGGGGCTAGTGCACTGGGACGACCCAGAGGGATGGTATGGGGAGGGAGGAGGGAGGAGGGTTCAGGATGGGGAACACATGTATACCTGTGGCGGATTCATTTTGATATTTGGCAAAACTAATACAATTATGTAAAGTTTAAAAATAAAATTAAAAAAAAAAAAAGATATGACACTGAAAAATGAACTCCCCAGGTTGGTAGGTACCCATATGCAACTGGAGAAGAGTGCAGAAATAGCTCCAGAAGGAATGAAGAGCCTAAGCCAAGTGGAAACAATGCCAAGTTGTGGATGTGTCTGGTGGTGAAAGTAAAGTCCAATGCTGTAAAGAACAATACAGCAAAGGAACCTGGAATGTTAGGTCCATGAATCAAGGTAAATTAGAAGTGGTGAAACAGGAGATGACAAGAGAGAACATTGATATTTTAGGAATCAGTGAACTAATAAAACAGACTGGAATTGGCAAATTTAATTCAGATGACTATTATATCTACTATAGTGGGCAACAATCCCTTAGAAGGAATGGAGTAGCCCTCACAGTCAACAAAAGACTTCAAAATGCAGTGCGTGGGTGCAATCTCAAAAACAACAGAATGATCTCTGCTCATTTCCAAAGCAAACCATTCAATATCACAGTAATCGAAGTATATGACCCAATCACTAATGCCAAAGAAGCTGAAATTGAACAGTTCTATGAAGACCTACAAGACCTTCTAGAACTAACACCAAAAAAAGATGTCCCTTTCATCATAGGGGATTGAAATGCAAAACTAGAAAGTCAAGAGATATCTGGAGTAACAGGCAAGTTTGGCCTTAGAGTAGAAAATGAAGCAGGGCAAAGGCTAACAGAGTTTTGCCAAGAGAATGCACTGGTCATAGGAAACACCCTCTTCCAACAACACGAGAGATGACTCTACACATGGACGTCACCAGATGGTCAATACCAAAATCAAACTGATTATATTCTTTGCAGCTGAAGATGGAGAAGCTCTATACAGTCAGCAAAATCAACACCAGGGACTGACTGTAACTCAGAACATGAACTCCTTATTGACAAATTCAGATTTAAATTGAAGAAAGTAGGGAAAACCACTGGACATTCAGGTATGACCTTAATCAAATATCTTATGATTATACAGTAGAAGTGACAAATAAAGGGATTAGATCTGATAGAGAGAGTGCCTGAAGAACTATGGATGGAGGTTTGTAATATTGTACAGGAGGCAGTGATCAAAACAATCCCCAAGAATAAGAAATGCAAAAAGGCAAAATGGTTGTCTGAGGAGGCCTTACAAATAGCCGAGAAAAAAAGAGAAGCAAAAGACAATGGAGAAAAGGGAAGATACATCCATATGAATGCAGAGTTCCAAATAAAAGCAAGGAGAGATAAGAAAGCCTTCCTCAGTGATCAATGCAAAGATATAAAGGAAAACAATAGAATGGGAAAGACTAGAGATCTCTTCATGAAAGTTAGAGGTGCCAAGGGAACATTTCATGCAAAGATGGGCACAATAAAGTACAGAAATGGTATGGGCCTAACAGAAGCAGAAGATATTAAGAAGAGGAAGCAACAATACACAGAAGAACTATACAAAAAAAGATCATAATGACTCAGATAACCATGATGGTGTGATCACTCACCTACAGCCAGACATCTTGGAGTGAGAAGTCAAGTGGACCTTTGGAAGCATTACTATAAACAAAGCCAGTGGAGGTGATGGAATTCCAGCAGAGCTATTTTAAAACCTAAAAGATGGTGCTGTTAAAGTACTGCACTCAATATGCTAGAAAATTTGAAAAACTCAGCAGTGGCCATAGATTGGAAAGGTCAGTTTTCATTCCAATCCCAGAGAAAGGCAACGCCAAAGAATGTTCATACTATCACACGATTGCACTCATTTCACACGCTAGCAAAGTAATGCTCAAAATTCTCCAAGCTAGGCTTTAATAGCACATGAACTGAGAAATTCCAGATGTTCAAGCTGGATTTAGAAAAGGCAGAAGAACCCCATTTCCAACATCTGTTGGATCATAGAAAAAGCAAGAGAATTCTAGGAAAAAACATCTACTTCTGCCTAATTGACTATGCCAAAGCCTTTGACTGTGTAGATCACAACAAACTGCTGAAAATTCTGAAGAGATGGGAATACCAGAGCACCTTACCTGCCTCCTGAGAAACCTATATGCAGGTTGGGAAGCAACAGTTAGAACTGGACATGGAACAACAAACTGGTTCCAAATTGGGAAAGGAGTACGTCAAGGCTGTATATTGTCACCCTGCTTATTTAACTTCTATGCAGAGTGCATCATGAAAAATGCAGGGCTGAAAGAAGCACAAGCTGGAATCAAGATTGCTGGGAGAAATATCAATAACCACAGATATGCAGAAGACACCACCCTTATGGCAGAAAGTGAAGAGGAACTAAAGAGCCTCTTGATGAAAGTGAAAGAGGAGAATGAAGAAGTTGGCTTAAAACTCAACACTCAAAAAAACTAAGATCATGGCAGCTGGCCCCATCATTTCATGACAAATAGATGGGGAAACAATAGAAACAGTGATAGACCTTACTTTCTTGGGCTACAAAATCACTGCAGATGGTGACTGCAGCCATGAAACTAAAAGACATTTGCTCCTTGGAAGAAACGCTATAACCAACCTAGACAGCATATTAAAAAGGAGAGACATTACTTTGCCGACAAAGGCCCATCTAGTCAAAGATACATTTTTTCCAGTAGTCATGAATGGACGTGAGAGTTGGACCATAAAGAAAGCTGAGCACTGAAGAACTGATGCTTTTCAACTGTGGTGCTGGAGAAGACTCTTCAGAGTCTCTTGGACTGCAAGGAGATCAAACCAGTCAATCCTAAAGGAAATCAGTCCTGAATATTCATTGTATTGACTGATGCTGAAGCTACAATACTGTTGCCTCCTAATGTGAAAAACCAACTCATTAGAAAAGACCCTGATGCTGGGAAAGATTGAAGGTAGGAAGAGAAGGTGACAACAGAGGACAAGATGGTTGGATGGCATCACTGACTCAATGGACATGAGTTTGATCGAGCTCTGGGAGATGATGATGAACAGGGAAGCCTGGCATGTTGCAGTTCATGTGATCACAAAGAACTGGACACAACTGAGAGACTAAACAGCAATATAGTTCATTTGCCAAAACTGATTCATGTTTCCTGACCTTCTTTCCCCATACTTATATCAATCTGAGGAAATAGATATCTAAGTGCTTTAGCAAAACTATAATTTATCACCTGGGATAAGAGCCTAACCAATTTCAGATCATAGGTGGAAACAGAGCTGCTACCTGAAAATTATGAGTGCTCTAGGAGGAAAACATCATGGGTAGCAAAGCAATATATCTTGCAAACTTACCTTCCCTGCCTGCTGTACTTGGAATAACTTAAGGGAAGATTAACAAATAGTTCATTATACTATCAATGTAGCTTATATTTTTATTTAGGATTTTCCCCCAATTTGTATCTTACAAGTAGGGCCCCTCACATCCATCTCTAGGGTAATTTATCTTAAGTTATCCATTAAATATGAAAACAAAGTGACATTTGAGAAGGGCAATAGTGTAGCTGGTAGCTAACTGAGGGTGATGGAGGCTCCAAGGTTGAGCTGGAGGAAGAATAGAACATGAAGTTAATAGAGTCAATATAAGTAAATGCTACTGAGGCTTCCTCAGTTCTTCCTGAGAAGGAGTAGGCAGCTATTAAACCCTATCAATATTGATATATAATCTCTATGGGAAGTAGGGGGTAACAGTTGCACTGTGCAAAATACTTGGAACCGTTATTGCTTCAGCAAAGTTATACAAAATTTAAAAAAAAAAAAGCAAAATATGGCTATTGATGTAAATTCCCAGTATATCTACAACTAGACCAATAGCACTTTGCTGACAGTGAATCTCTTTCAAACTCTTAATAGCCACCTGCTATAACTTTATATGTGAAGTCAATGAGTTTCAAGATTTGAATTGTGAGTTTTCAGAAACCCCATATGTAATATTTTTTGTTAAAGTTGTATGCAGAGAGATATAGAGGTTTTTATAATGCTGGTAAGTGCAGTCCTGCTTTTTGATGGAGTTTCAACAATAGAACTAGTTTATTACACCCTCGAGCTACATCCCTATTTGATATGGTACAGTAATGAGATTTTTAATACTTATTAACCTCATGAATTTTGCAAACTGATAAAATTGAAAGAAGGAACATCTATTGCATCACTGAGACTTTATTCAATGACTCTGTGTCTAATATATTAAGAATATTACTATTGCCTCCTTTCTAATGCTTAAAGTATAATTTTGATCTATCTCTCTTGATTTTTTTAAACACAAGTCTTTCTGACCATGAAGTATCATCCTTTGTGTCCAACTTGGATACAAGTCTTAAAGCAAAGCTTGATTTAAGTTCAAGCTAGAAACAAAACACCCTTTCCCCATTACTAACTCTTATCTTGGTTTGAACATCAAAATGATTCTTTAAAAAGTATTTTAAATAAAATATTAACGTGACCTCCTCCCCAATATCCCAATAATTTTAAAAAAAATAAGGAATGCAAAATTTAGATTAAATGATACCAAATATTAAGTACTTATATGCCATGCACAGAGCTAAGTGATTTATTAAACCAATGCTCACATCAATGCTAAGGCAGGTATATTTAACTCCTAAGCCTCAATTTCAGTATCTGTAAATAGAGATATGTCATTTGTCAGTATCTATGCCACCTGTGATGGAGAAGGCAATGGCACCCCACTCCAGTACTCTTGCCTGGAAAATCCGATGGACGGAGGAGCCTGGTAGGCTGCAGTCCATGGGGTCGCAAAGAGTCAGACATGACTGAGCGATTTCACTTTCACTTTTCACTTTCATGCACTGGAGAAGGAAATGGCAACCCACTCCAGTGTTCTTGCCTGGAGAATCCCAGGGATGGGGGAGCCTGGTGGGCTGCCATCTATGGGGTCGCAGAATCGGACACGACTGAAGCGACTTAGCAGCAACAGCTGCACACCTGCGAAAAAGCCAAGGATTTGGACCTTCTCCAAAGATCCAACTTTCCCAAAGTCACCAGTATTTTGCTAAACTCATGCTACAGAGACAAAACTCTTCATTCACTCTATCTGCTTATTCCTATAGATTTAGAAACGGATTCTGCTTCTTAGGTTTCCGATTTACAGCCAGGAAAACAAAAACATCGTATAAGCAACAGAAACAAATGTTGATTAATTTGTGCTGGGGGAACCAAGAAAGGATTCACAGATCATGCCACAACAAGCCTTAAATTTGAGTAAATGAATATAAGTTGGTATGAAACACTCTCCACACTGTAAGCCTGGTTATGAGAGCTATCTACATTTTTTGTTCCTGCAAGCCTGAATTATATAGATCAGCACTATCCTATAGAATTTTCTAACGATGATAGATAATGGAAATCCTCTCCATCTGTGCTAACAAATATGACAGCCAATAGTCATAGTTACATACTGAACACTGGAGATGTGGCTGCTGTGACTGAGGCAATTTTAACTTGACTTAATTTAAATGTAATAGTCATTTTTGCCTAATGGTTCCCATGTTGGGTGGCACATACCTACAGTTTTGTTTTGTTTTGTTTTGTTTTAATATGGCCTGTTTTCATGCCTTGGATATTTAGACTAAAGTTGGAGTGCACGTGTGTGTGCTAAGTTGCTTCAGTCATGAAGTCCGACTCTTTGCAACTCTATGGACTATAGCCTGCCAGGCTCTTCTGTATGTAGGATTCTCTAGGCAAATACTAGAATGGGTTGCCGCGCCTTCCTCCAGGGGATCTTCCTGACCCAAAGATCAAAGCCCTGTCTCCTGCATTGAAGGCAGTTTCTTTACTGTTGAGCCACCAGGGAAGCCCACAAAGTTGAAATGGGGGAACACTGTTCCAACTGGGTGGAAAGTAAGAGGCTTGGAGGAAAAGGGCTAATCAAGAAGATTTTGTACACTTGCTAACAGTTTAGAATTTTACCCTGAAAGTAGTAATATGTAATAAAAAATATTTTAAATTACTTCTTTTGACATTCTTTTAGGAATCTTCTGATTGATATACATATGTATATAGGTATAGATATATATATATGATATACATATGTATATTGATATATATATATCGATGATATACATATACATATGTATATAGGTATACGTACATTTATATAATGTACACACAAACACACAGAATTTGGTTTAAGCAAGATGTCAAACATATGTTTCATTTATTCAACTGCTTTTATCATAAAAGAACAAATATTTTTGCCAAGAATTAGAAAAATTATTCTTACACTTAAAACAGTAAAGAAGACTTTACTCAGGATTTTTGCAATAGATGTGAAGACTATTGCCATGGGGGAAGAGAGATGAAACACAACTCAGAATATTGTAAAGATAACTGAGGATTTATGGCTATGGAAGGCTGGGGGGAGATGGATGGAAAATTACCAAGAAGGGGTAATTCTTGCTAAACTGAATTAATAGGATTATTGCTGAAGGCAGGCCAGGTGATCAATTGTCATCTGGGAGATTGTAGGGGATCAGGTACAAGGATGATCAGACATCCAGGGTAAAAGGATTATCCCTAAACTGACTTAGCAGAATTCTGGCTACAACTAGGCTAGGAAGGCCCAAAATGGTAAAACCAAGGCTAAGAGTTAGTCTAAAGGAAGGCTCAGGGGAGCTTGACTAAATTTTGACAGAAGAGAGAGTCTTTGTCACAAAACCGCAAAAGAAAATTAATGCTAAGCCCTTCACTGGAATGTTTACTTGGGTGGCTCAGAGGTTAAAGCGTCTGCCTGGAATGCTGGAGACCCGGGTTCGATCCCTGGGTCGGGAAGATCCCCTGGAGAAGGAAATGGCAACCCACTCCAGTACTCTTGCCTGGAGAATCCCATGGAGGGAGGAGCCTAGTAGGCTATAATTCATGCGGTTGCAAAAAGTCGGATACGACTGAGCGACTTCACTTCACTTTCACTGGAATAGCAGATGATAGGTAAATGAGGCATTTTCAGAGAAGCTTATTTTCCCTAAGTAATGTGAATCTAGCTAAAGAGGCAAAGAATCTGCCTGTAATGCATAAGACTGGGGTTCGATCCATGGGTCGGGAAGGTCCCCTGGAGAAGGGAATGGCAACTCACTACAGTATTCATGCCTAGAGAAACACATGATGTAACCTGAAATTCCTAGTATTCACTCTTCTTAGCTTTCCCCAGAAGAAGCAGTAGGCTTAATATTTACATAAGAAGAAACAGCCCTGAGAAAGGGATCATCAAGTAAAACAGAAGAGTGGTCTATATGTGCTGTTGTGAAGGGATGGCCATCATTACTTAATCCTGAGGACCAGAATTCTCATCTTCTGCCAAGGTGCTTGCCCTCCCCACTACTTTCTTTAACCACAATCCTTTATTCCTTTCTGGTTACAATAGATTGGTTTGCTTCTGACTTGCAAAATTGAGGTGTGACTTCTTTTCAAAAGAAAGGAAAAGGGATTGGAGTTCTCACACAGCAGGAAAGGAGTTGATCAGACCATGATGAACTTGGCCCAGAAGTAGGGTAGAAAATGTACTTTCATGATTTTTCCTACAGGAACTCAACCGAAGGAGCACCTCTGCTGTTCTGGCTGCCTTGAAGCTCCAGTCTCTCAGTCCCCTGCTGGTTTTCTTGGGGTTTATCTTCCTGCAGCACCACACCCCTGCCTCAGGAACTTCCAGCTTGCTCACTGTCGTATCATTAGAGGACTTGTCATATAGTACTAAATGAAAAGCTATGAGTAGTGAAAATTTTATTTTCATAAAAAGTTGAAAGATCATGTTGCTGTTTGGTAGAAACCAACATAATACTATAAAGCAATTAGCCTTCAGTTAAAAATAAATACAATTTTTTAAAAGTTGAAAGACAAGAGCCATGATTCTCCAAGCTTTGGTGTACCTGCCTTCCCTTGTAGCTCAGCTGGTAAAGAATCAGCCTGCAATGTGGAAGACCTGGGTCTGATCCCTGGGTTGGAAAGATCTTCTGGAGAAGGGAAAGGCTACCCACTCTAGTATTTTGGCCTGGCGAATTCCATAGACTAAGTCCATGGGGTCGTAAAGAGTCAGACATGACTGAGTGACTTTCACTTTCACTTGTACACAAAAAGTTTTTCCAGTGGCTAATGGAGACCTGCCTTCTCTTTCCCCAGCCTCTGAGAAAACCTCTTATTTCCAATGCCTCCTCCTTCACTATCTCAGCAACTTTTAACTGCAAAAGTGACTACTTTTCCCACCTGCTTTGCCACCTGTAATACTGAGCTCCTAAAAACTTTCTGACAACTAGTACTGGTTCATTTTAAAGGAGGAGACAGGTTACTTTTGTTTTACATTCCTTTGTAGCATCAGCCTGACTGCACAAGGTTAGAAATTAAGGGATGGAATAGTCATTTCCTGAAACAGATAATCATAAATTCTTATAGGATCCATGGGACTTTCCAGAAGTCTGTTTAGAATACTTTGTGGTAACTAGTTAACATTGAAGCCAAGCCGGTGAAAATAAATGAAATGTTTGAGGCTGCATCAAAGCCTAAAATCTTTAGAGGGTGATATATAAACTTACAGTGGATTTTTTAAAAAATGAGTTTGCTGTAATTGTGAATAATGATTTGGAATCGTTGTAGTTTGGGGTAAGGGAGAAAGAGACTGTAGTTTAGAACCAGACCTAGAATGAAATATATTCATGCCCTTGTCCTGTTCAAACAGGAAAACAGGCAGTCAGGAAAAAAATGCAGAAGCCCTGAGCGAGATAATGGGATTTCTCTTAATTTGATTTGCTGTGGAGAATGCTGGCCTATTTAATACATCCATGTGGAGTTGCTGTTTATATTTTGGTTTCTAATTAGCATAGTCATTCTGAAGCCTCTAGCTGCCTTCTCCTTCCATATAAATCTAATTTGGCCTTGAGGAGGGTTATTAGAGCAACACAAGGAGCACAAACAAAGGGAAATGTCTGCCAAACAGCAGGCAGGCTCAGTGCATCTGGGGCAGGCGGGCAGCAGGCGGGTGGCAGCCGGGCCGGTGTGCAGAGCTGCGGGCACAGGAGTGACCGAGCCTGGAAAACAGATCAACCACCAGCGTCCCTCTGACCACCCCCACCAACCCACCCCGCCCCGGCCTGGGCTGCCTGGCCAAGGCAATCTCATAAAAAAAAAAAAGAAAAGGATGATATTGAAGGGATGTGAAAGCTGTAAAGAAAAGATTTAAAATTGATTTTGAAAGTTTCTAAACTGGGCCCTAGAATGGATGGTCTGTATTGAAGTAAACACTTAGTCTCCCTCCTAAAACTCCTTGTAAAGAGTGACATTTCAATTTTCCCTGGCTTTGGGGAGCTTGACTTTTTTTTTTTTTTTTAACAGCTCTACAACTCAGTCTTAGAGAAGCACCTTCTAGCAGTGATAATAAAGTACACTGAGGGGGGATATGGACAACATTGATAAAGAGGCACTAATCCTTATTCTGTGTGAAAAATAGTCTGAAGGCAGATTCTATCCCAAAGGCGAAGAAAGAAGAATGCTAAACATGACTAGCAGTGACCTATTTTTCACCAAGCAATTGGAGCTCAAGTACATTTTGACGAAAATGTTCATGGGGAAGAGCAAAGGATTTAAACTCTTTGTAAAGGGCATTGAAGTACTAACTTAAAATTCTGTGATAACTCTAAAGAGGTGAGATAACAGGTTCTTTTGAGCAGATTTAGGGGCTCTACTAACATTGATCGGGTGGGTCCCCTATAGAATCCACATTCATGGTTTGCAGTTTGTCTTAACTAGTTGCTGCCTCCCTTATAAAGATGGTAGCAGCAACTTCCAAGCAAGGGCTCAGTGAGCCTAGTTCGCAAGGGTCTATGGGAGCACTGATGAGTATAATTTACTGCAAAATGTACCCCCTACTGTGAGGAGCAGAATGCTAATGATCTGAATCTATTCTTTGTCCAGAACACAAAGAATTACAGCTCCCCTTAGAACACACTGAAACGTCTCTAGGATAAAACTTTTTAAAAATGCACTTCTGTTGCATTCTGCATATTCTATTTAGATGCGTGTCTATCAACAATGTATTGCATACTGACAGTGTTAAAAGCTGCCAACACATGAGTGCAGATCCCAATCTAAGGAGAAAATGAAAGAGAGAGAGAGAGAGGGAGGAAGACAGGAGATAGGAGGGAAGAAAAAGAGAATGAATTCAAAATTAAAACCACCTTGCATCACGTAGTAAATTTTTAGTGTCACAAGGATACAGATAAGAGGTTTCTGAAAAAAAATTATTAATGGAAGTACCTTTCCTAGGTATTTCTAAATGGGAGTGGACATAGATTTCACATGGAAGAAGGTAGGAATATATATATAAGACTCTTGTCCAAGTGGTAATATGACATAAACACTCTGCTAAAAGTTCAAAAACCTCTTATTTTGACTTATTTACTCCTACTCTACCCCAATCCAGAAATACTGCTTAATCTCACTGCCCAACTACCCAGGAGATCAGGCAAGTTGCCTCCCTGTTCTCAGCATCTGTTTCTTCATCTGTCAAACATTGATCAGAATGAATCTCCAAGGAGAAAGGGGCCATCTTCTGGGAATTTTTCTTTTCCACCTGATTTCTGTTACAAGTTAGAACATCTCAGAAGTCAGTCCAGGCTCCCATGTGATTCCTTCTTACACCTCTTCTTGGAAGATCTTTTCCACAAATCCAAACACCATGTCCAGGCTACATGATAAGCTTTGAGCTGCCTCGTAAGTATGTGAGTAGAAATGTTAACAAGGGGATTAGATAAATGGGTCTGGCTGTGAGAAGAATTGTAGTATAAAGACCATGTATCTAAAACAGAATCCATGGTCTGCTCTTCCAGCCTCTAGTTTCAATACTCATAAACCTACTCCATCTCAAGATCCCAGGCTGAGCAAGAGCCACCCCCCTACACCCTTGCTCCTTCAGGAGAAGTCTTAGTCTCCCAGTGTCCCCAGCCTTGTCCACCATCCCTCTCTTCAGGTAAACCTAATGATCTAGAACATGTCACCCCCCATCCAGATCACCGGAAGGGACTGCTCCAAACTTGTCATTTCCCAACCATTCTCTACATGCAATCAGCAAGGGTCTTAGTATGTACATGCATCATCACTCCCCCATTGAAAACCGTCAGTGGCTACATGTTTCCTCTCAAGCTTGGGACCCTCATTCTCACGTGCCCTCAGTGGCCCCCATGATCTGGTCCTGCCTACCTCTCCTTTTCCTTTGCCATCTGCCCCCTGCTTAGAGTTCTCCCTTCATAGGGGCCTTTTAACTCCTTCAACAAGAGAAGCTCCTGTCCACATTGTACGAATACACCTGCCTGTCCAGGTCATTCCAAGACCCCCATCCTACCCCATGCAACAAAGTGAAAGCTTTTCAATGGTGCTAAATTCTATAGGGTAAAAAAAAAAAAAAAACTAAGACAAAGTAAGTGAGACAGGCAGAGAATGACAGGGAAACCAGGGAGTTGTCATTTTTTTACTGAATGGTCAGGAAAGACCTTCTAAAAAGGTCACAACTGACAGAGACATGAAATGCATGAGTGAGCTGATCAGCTGTCTTGGTAAGAGCATTCCAAACAAGAAAAAAAGGACAAAAAGCAAAAACCAACAGCCACAGTGAAACCTCTCAGTGAATATCATGGTACAGCAGGGTGGCCAGTGCAGCTGGAACACAGGGAGGGAGGCAGAGGACAGTTGGAGATGAGGTCAGAAGGGTGGCTT
Source organism: Bos mutus (assembly GCF_027580195.1). Lineage (NCBI taxonomy): Eukaryota > Metazoa > Chordata > Mammalia > Artiodactyla > Bovidae > Bos > Bos mutus. The sequence goes on along the minus strand of NC_091626.1, from coordinate 44,352,482 downwards.
ATCAACCATCAACCACTGTAAGGGTTCTGGATTTTATTCTAGTTTGGGAAATCATGGGAGCTATTGGAGAGAGGATGGACATGGTCTGAGTCATAGTTTTAAAGAATGAGTCTGGCCGCTGTGATAAGAACAGAGTGTAAGGATGGAAGCAAGAGACAGGATCATATTAAAATAGCCCAGGTGCTGAGGTGATGGTATTGCAACAGCCATCACAGGATTAGCAATACTGGCAATGAAAAAGCTGGGTTAAAGATCCAGGCTGAAGGAGCACTCGCAGGATTTACGGATGGATGGGGTGAGGGCTGAGAGCGTCCTACTCACTTGTCAGAAACAGAGTTTTTATCAGTTCCTCAGATGCCTTTCTGACTGATTTTCTCCTCCAGCCAATTCAGGTTATGTGTAACTCCCCATCCCAGCTTGTGCTCATGCTCATAACATTTGTCACCACTGTAATTAAACAGAAATTATTCCAGTGATGAACTCACTGCTCATGTTAAGTCATATACTTATAGGGAAGGCAATGTCAATGCTATTCCCCACTCTATTCTGAACACAGAAGCTCTGGAGCCATTTATTAGATAAACTGGGTGAATCACAGTGTGCTTCACTACAGTGAAGTCCACCTGGTCAACCATACATAGGTGCACCCTTTATAATCACTAACATTGCTATTAAGACAGAAGTAGAGACAACTCCGATAAGAGTTGTGACAATTATATAGAAGAGCTACTTCCTTGGTGGCAGCTCTCAGAGTGTGAAAAATGGTGAGATACATGGCTATTAAGCAATCTAGAGTAATCAGACCTTTTCAAACATTGAGCCAATATGTATACCCACCAAGCTGTGTCCACATTTTAGTCGCTATAAATAGAATGTCCAATAGAATTAATTATATAAGCATTTAAAAGTATGTATTAAAGTTATTAAAAGACTAACTGTTTCTAGTATGAAGATTTCAGAGGTGCAGTTTATGAAAGCATCAGACCTTCTGGTTCAATCGATAAAACCCAATGCTAACTACAAATCACCTGCTGCCTAGAGTGCTGAAATCTGGCTACCGGCTATGGCATAAACATGGTACCTTCACACAAGGCCACAGTATTAATTTTTACATGTTGTATTAATTTCCTAGGGCTGCTGTAACAAAGCACCACACATTTAATGCAACAGAAATGAACTATCTTCCCACTTTAGAAGACTGCCATTAAGGTGTTGGCAGGGCCACATCCTCCTACAGCCTCTATGGGAGGATCCTTCCTTACCTGGTCCAGCTCCTGGGAGCCTCAAGTGTTCCTTGGCTTGTGGCAGTGTTACTCTAATCTCTGACTCTGTCTTCATGTGGCTATCTTCCCTCTGTGTCTGTGTCCAACTCTCCTTATAAGGACACCAGTCACATGGTTAAGGACCCACCCTATATTAATAGTATGACCTTGTCTTAAGTAATTATATCTTCAATGACTCTGTTCCCAAATAAGGTCACATTCATAGGTTCATGGGGTTAGGAATGCAAATATTTTTTGAGGGGACACAATTCAACCCATAAAAGATATGGTTAAAAGTGGAGCTGGGGGCAATTTTATCCAGTGTAGAGAAATGGGTTAGATCAGGAAAACTTAATCTGAGGTTCAGCTCTTTAAAGAGAGAAGTAGGTTACTTCAACAAGTTAACCTCAATGTTGGTTTCCCACTCTTTAAAATGAATATGTTAGAAGAGATGATGTCTGGTCACTCAGCTAATTCAGATCACATGAAGATGAAACTAAGTAAAGTATCCAGCTGGCTCAAGTCACATAGAATCAACCACACAGTGAACACTGCTGGTCCTGCCCTCATTTACTTAAAGCTTTAACAAGCCATTTTAATTCTTTAAATACCACAGGAAAGGGTAAGAGACTACATCTGACATCACTTCTACTTGAATCACATCAGTGTCAAAGGCTTAGGCTAGTAAACGGTTACTAGTTGTACCTCCTGTACTCAATAAATCCTGTAGCCATAGCAAAGATGTTATTTCAAAATACTTTTTCAGAAACTGAAATAACAATCTAAGTACCCCATCCTCTCAAAAATTGCCTTTGTTGATAGACTCTTTACAGCACAAAACTTCAGTAAACTCTTGTATGGCTAGGTAGCTTATTCTTCCAATATGCTTTGTGAGATTGAGGCTAGTTTGAGACTGTAAATATCAGTGTCTTTCAGTTATCCCTGTATGCTCCACCAAGAAACCAATTAAATTGCCCTATCACAGTTTAAGGTTAAGATGGTTTACCAGACCCCAAGAAAAACATATTCAGACAAGAAGTAGCTTTAGAGAGTGGTTTTGGAGAATATCATTATTGATCTAGACCAGACTTACATCCATTCTCTTTTGATGAGAAGAGCTAGGTGGAAAGTTAAAGCATGTAATTTAATGTGTGTGATATCTGAAAGTGGCCTAAAAAGGCACTGTGATATAAAGGCTAGTACTGCTGCTGCTAAGTCGCTTCAGTCGTGTCCGACTCTGTGCGACCCCATAGACGGCAGCCCACCAGGCTCCCCATCCCTGGGATTCTCCAGGCAAGAACACTGGAGTGGGTTGCCATTTCCTTCTCCAATGCATGAAAGTGTAAAGGCTAGTACAGTACTTCTTAATATCCAAGTCGCTTTTCTATTTGGTATTATTGACATGTACAATGGTCTTTTGTTGTTGTAGTTGTTTAGTTGTTAAGTTGTGTCTGACTTTTGCGACCCCATAGACTGCAGCCAGCCAGGCTCCTCTGTCCATGGGATTTCCCAGGCAAGAATACTGGAGTGGGTTGTCACTTTCTTCTCCAGGGGATCTTCTCGACTCAGTGATCAAACCTGAGTCTCCTGCATTGACAGGCGGTTCTTTATCCCTGAGCCATTAGGGCAGTACCTTTTTCCCCCTATGTATTAACTGGATGCAAATAATGCTGGAAATATTCCATCATTTAAAATCAAATTTTTTATCATCTCTGAGTATTTTGATCTTTAACATCTTGAGAGTGTATTATAGTCTAAAAATACTTGAATAAAAAACTCTCCAGTGGAAGTATTAGAAAAAGAAGAACAAACAAAGCCTAAAGTTATCTGAAAGATATAATGAAGATGAAAGGGAAAATAAAATAGAGATTAAAAATTGGAAAAAAATCAATAGAACTTAAAGTTGATTCTTTGAAAAGGTAAACAAAATTGACAAACCTCTGGCCCAGCTCACCAAGAAAAGAGAGAGAACCTAAATACACAAAATAAGGGGGGGGGAAGAGGAAAATAACAACAGATACTCAGATACTGCAGGGAAAAAAAAAATGAGAGTATTATCATGTGCCAACAAATTGGACAGTCTAGAAGAAATGGGCAACTTTGGGCAACTTTCTAGAAACACAGCCCACCAAAACTCAATCAAGAAGAGAGACAATTTGAACAGACCAATAAGTAGAATCTGTAATAAAAATTCTGTAATAAATCTGTAATTTAAAAAAAAAAAAAACACACAAAAAACCCTCCCTGCAAACAAAAGTCCAGGACTAGATGACTTTACTGGGGAATTCTACCCAACACACAAAGAAGAACCTGTACCATTCCTTCTTAAACTCTCTCAAAAGATACAAGAGGAGGGAACACTCCCAAAGGCATTCTATCAATATGAAGCCACCATCACTTTGATACAAAAACCAGACAAAGACACTATAAGAAAATTACAGCCAATATCTTGGACGAATATAGACACAAAAATTCTTAGCAAAATATTATCAAGCTGAATTCAGCAACACATAGATCATACACCACAACCAAGCTGGAGTCATCCCAGGATCACAAGGATGGTTTAACATATGCAAATCAAACAATGTGATACGTCACATCAACAAAAAACAAAAAACACATGATCATCTCAACAGATGTAGAAAAAGAATTTGATAAAATTAAACTCTTACCAGTTTCCTGGTGTGCAGTCGCCATGGCCCCTTGCTCCAAGCATTGCCAGGAGTCCAATGAAGAAGTTGCAGGCTAAGCAAGTTTTCAAGAAAACTGCCCGGGAGCTGAACTGGCTTTGGTTGATGAGGGTGGACAGGTGGTTCATCATGGGTGACATTTTCTCAAGCATTTTTTCCAGTTTGTTTGGAAGCTAGGAAAGGAGAATTTTAATTTTGGGATTAGGTGGAGCAGGAAAAACCACAATTTTGTACTGATTACAGGTTGGAGAAGTCATTGCTACTATTCCTACCATTGGATTTAATATTGAGATGGTAATATACAAACACCTTAAATTCCACGTCTAGGATTTGGGAGGGCAGACAACTGATGTTATTATTCAAACTCGCGTGCAGTCATTTATGTAGTAGATTGTGGTGACCAAGACCAAATTGGTATTTCAAAATCAGAGTTAGTTGCCAATTTGGAGGAAGAAGAGCTGAGAAGAGCCATTTTAGGGGGTTTACAAATAAGCAGGACAACGGAACAGGACATGACTCCCTCAGAGATGGCAAATTCACTTGAGCTACCTGTCTTGAAGGACCAAAAATAGCAAATATTCAAAACTTCAATAACCAAAGGCACTTGCTTTGATGAGGCAATGGAATGGTTAGGTGAAACACTAAAGAGCAGACAGTAATTCAGTCACTTATGCTTCTCTGAAATGAAGACCATAACACCTATATATCCCTTTGGAAATCGTTAAGTGTTTTTCACACTCCTAAATGTTAAAACTGCATGATTGTTGGCCTATACCAAACTGACTGCAACATTTGTAATAAATACTAAAAATACGTTTTAAAAAAATTCTTACTGAAGTGAGTATAGAGGAAACAGAGCTCAACAGAATAAAAGCTGTTTATGACAAATTCACAGCCAACATAATACTCCATGGTGAAATTCAGCTTTTTAGCTGAATGCTTCCCCTCTAAAATTTGGAACAAGACAAGGATGCCCAGTCTCACCATGTCTATTCAATATAGTACTAGAAGTCCTAGTCACAGCAGTTATACAAGAAAAGTATAAGCTATCCAAATTGTAAGGGAAGAGATAAAATTATAATATTTGCAAAATCACATGTACTTTATATAGAAGATACTAAAGACTACACACAAAAACTACTAGCACTGAGAAGTGAATTCAGCAAGGTAGTAAGATATAAGATTAACACATAGAAATTGGTTGTATTTATTTATGTTAGCAATGAGTTACCAGAAAGGGAAAGTAGAAAAACAATCTTTTTAAAATTGCATCAGGAAAAAATACCTAGGAATCAACCTGACCAAGGAGAGAAAGACTTATACACTGAGAAGTATAAACTATTAATAAAGGAAACTGAAGATGATTCAAAGAAATGGAGAAATACCTCATGCTTTTGGACTGAAAGTATATTGTTAAAAAGGACATACTACCCAAAGTAATCTACAGATACAATGTGATCCCTATCAATTACCCATGATATTTTTCATAGAACTAGAAATAGAACAAATAATCCTAAAATTTAAATGGACCCACAAAAGACCCACAATTGCCAAAGCAGTTCTAAAACAAAAGAATAAAGCAGGAGGCATAACCTCTCAGACTTCAGACAATACTATAAAGCTACTGTAATCAAAACAGTGATGTATTGACACAAAAACATACACACAGACTAATGGAACAGAAGAGAGAACCCAGAAATAAACCCACATATCTATCATCAATTAATCTTTAACAAAGGAGGCAAGATGGGGAAAAGACAGGGCAGCAAGTGGTGTTGGGAAGGTTGGACAGCCACTATAAATGAATGAGCTTAGAGTATACCTTCACATTCTACAGAAAAATAAAGTCAACATGGGTTAAAGACTTAAACATAAGGCATGACACCATAAAACTCCTTGAAGAGAACATAGGCAAAACATTCCTGACATAAATCATACCACTGTTTTCTTAGGTCTGTCTTTCAAGACAATAGAAATGAAAACAAAAATAAACAAATGGGACCTGATCAAACTTACAAGCTTTTGCATAGCAAAGGAACCCATAAACAAGATGAAAAGACACCTACTGAATGGGCAAAAATATTTGAAAATGATGCAACTAATAGAGGTTAATATCCAAAATGTACAAACAGCTCATATAACTCAATAACAAAAACAACAATAACAACAACAACAAAATAACCCAATCAAACAGTGGGCAGAAGCCCTTAATAGGCATTTTTCCAAAGAAGATATACAGATGACCAACAGGCACCTAAAAAGATGTTCAAAGTCATTAATTATTAGAGAAAACCACAAATCAAATCATAGTGAGATATCACCTCACACTGGTCAGAATGGCCATCATCAAAAATTCTACAAATAAAAAAATGTTAGCAAGGGTGTAGAGAAAAGGGAACCCTCCCACACTGTTGTGAGAATATAAATTGGTATAGCTACTTTGGAGGGCAGTAGGAAGGTTCTTCAAAAAACTAAAAATAGTGCCCACGTGATCCAGCAATCCCATTTCTGAGCATATATATGGCGAAAACTCTAATTCAAAAAGCTTTTGCACAGCAAAGGAAACTATAAACCAAATGAAAAGACAACCCACAGAATAGGAGAAAATATCTGCAAATGAAGCAATCTACAGAGATTAATCTCCAAAATATACAAACATCTCATGTCAAAAAAAAAACCCCACAAACAATCCAGTCAAAAAATGAGCAGAAGATCTAAACAGACATTTCTCCAAAGAAGACATAAAGATGGCTAAAAAGCACATGAAAAGATGCTCAAGATCTCTAATTATTAGAAAAATGCAAATCAAAACCATGCACACTGGTCAGAATGGCCCTAATCAAAAATCTGCAAGCAGTAGATATTAGAGATGGGGTGAAGGAAAGGGAATCCTCCTACACTGTTCATAGAAATGTAAATTGGTGCAGCCATTAGGGAGAACAGTAAGAAGCTTCCTTAAAAAGCCAAAAATATAGCTACCATATGATCTAGCAATCCCACTCCTGGGCATATATCCAAAGAAAACTAAAACTCAAAAAGATACATGCACCCCAAGTTCATTGCAGCACTATTTACAATGACCAGAACATGGAAGCAACCTAAATGTCCATTAACAGAGGAATGGATAATGAAGATGTGGTACACATATACACTTGAATATTTCTCATCCATAAAAAATCAAATAGTGTCATTGGTACAATGCAAATGGACCTAGAGATTGTCATACTGAGTGAAGTAAGTCAGACAGAGAAGGACAAATATTGTATAATATCACTTGTATGTAGAATCTAAAAAAAAAAAAAAAAAAAAAAAAATACCTACAAAACTGAAATAGAGCTACAGATTTAGGAAACAAGCTTATGGTTACCTGAGGGGAAAGGGGGAGAGGGATAAATTGGAAGCTTGGGAATGACATATACACTCTACTATATATAAAATAGGTTACTAATAAGGACCTACTGTGGGTTTCCCAGGTGGTTCAGTGGGTAAAGATTCCACCTGCAATGCAGGAGATATGGGTTCAATCCCTGGGTCAGGAAGATCCCCTGGAGGAGGGCATGGCAACCCACTCCAGTATTCTTGCCTGGAGAATCCCATGGACAGAGGAGCCTGGTGGGCTATAGTCCACAGAGTTTCAAAGAGTCTGACAAGACTGAAGTGACTGAGCATGCATGCAAGGACCTACTGTATAACACAGAGAGCTCTACTCAATACTCTGTAATGACACAATGGAATATTACTCAGCCATTAAAAAGAATGCATTTGAATCACTTCTAATGAGGTGGATGAAACTGGAGCCTATTATACAGAGTGAAGGAAGTCAGAAAGAAAAACACCAATACAGTATACTAACACATATATATGGAATTTAGAAAGATGGTAACGATGACCCTATATGTGAGATAGCAAAAGAGACACAGATATAAAGAACAGTCTTTTGGACTCTGTGGGAAAAGGCAAGGGTGGGATGATTTGAGAGAATAGCATTGAAACATGTATATTATCATATGTGAAACAGATCTCCAGTCAAGGTTCGATACATGAGACAGGGTGCTCAGGGCTGGTGCACTGGGATGACCCAGAGGGATGGGATGGGGAGGGAGGAGGGAGGGGGGTTCAGGATGGGGAACACATGAATACCCATGGCTGACTCATGTCAATGTATGGCAAAAACCACTACAATATTGTAAAGTAATTAGCCTCCAATTAAAATAAATTAATTAATTAAAAACAAACAAACAAAAAATACTCTGTAATGATGAATATTGGAAAATCTAAAAAAGAGCTGATATATATATATATATATGTATAACTGATTCACTTTGCTGTACAGCAGAAAGTAAGATAACACTGTAAAATCAACTATACTCCAATAAAAATTATAAAAATAAGTGAATAAAAAGATTTTTAAAGGTATATGTACTCTTATGTTCATAGCAGCACTATTTACAACAGTCAAAATATGGAAACAACCAAATGCCCATTGAAAGATTAATGGATAAAGAAGACTATACACACACGCATAATGGAGTATTATGCAGCCATTAAAAAGAATGAAATTAATACCATGTGCAGCTACATGAATGGACCTAGAGATAATCATGCACAGAAAGAGAAAAACAAATACCATATATCACTTATATGTGGAATCTAAAGTATGACACAAATGTACATATTTACAAACAGAAACAGACTCACAACATAGAGAGTAGACTGTGGCTACAAGGGAAATGAGGACCAGGGAGAGATGAATTTGGAGTTTGGGGATTAGAAGATACAAACTATTTTATATACATATATCATTAAATACTTCTGAGTTGTAGAACTTCAGGATTAGAAGAGTCAGGAGATACATACAAGGTTGCATAGCCTGGACAAAACACTGAGTCTTTCAGCTCCACATCTCACATTCTAAATACATATAAATAAATATGTGTATATGTATATTGCCCTGTCTATGTATAGACATACACACATACACATTCCCACTTCATTCTTTTAACTCTATGTAGCTTTTTAACAACTACATGAAATTCCATAGAATGGTTATAATGTGATTCATGTAACCATCTTCCTGTTGGTGGGCATTTAGGATAATTTTATTTCTTGTCACACTAATAATGCTATAGTTAATTAGTTACTGATGTACACACATGCACAATTCTTTCATAGAATTAATTTTTAGGTCAAATGAACATTTTTTAATTTCAAGAGATAATAGCAAAGTTTACTAGTATGTTTGATTTAAAACTTCTCTTGTTCTTGTTTAGTCACTAAGTCATGTCCTATTCTTTGTGATCCCATGGACTGCAGCAACCAGGCTCCCCTGTCCTTCACTATCTCCCAAACTTTGCTCAAATTCATGTCCATTGAGTCAGTGATGCTATCTAATCATCTCATCCTCTACCATCCCCTTCTCCTTTTGCCTTTAATCTTTCCCAGCATCAGGGTCTTTTCTATGAGTCAGCTCTTTGCATCAGGTGGCCAAAGTATTGAGCTCCAGCATCAGTCCTTCCAATGAATTTTCAGGATTAATTTCCATTAGGATTGACTGGTTTGATCTCCTTGATCTCCAAGGGACACTCAAGAGTCTTCTCTAGCACCACAATTTAAACGCATCAATTCTTCAGCACTCAGCCTTCCTTATGGTCCAACTCTCACATCCATACATGACTAATGGAAAAACCATAGCTTTGACTAGATGGGCCTTTGCCAGCAAAGGGATGTCTCTGCTTTTTAACATGCTTTCTAGGTTTGTCATAGCTTTCCTTCTAAGGAGGAAGCATCTTTTAATTTCACTGTCTGCAGTGATTTTGGAGCCCAAGTAAAGAAAATCTTTCACTACTTCCACTTTTTCCCCATCTATCTGACATGAAGAGATGGGACCATGTGCTATGATCTTAGATTGTTTAATGTTGTGTTTCAAGCCGCTTTTTCCACTCTCCTCTTTTACCCTCATCAAGAGGCTTCTTAGTTCCTCTTCACATTTTGCCATTAGAGTGATATCATCTGTGTATCTGAGGTTGTTGATATTTCTCCCAGCAGTCTTGATTATAGCTTTGATTCACCCAGCCTAGCATTTTGCATGATGTACTATGCATTCAGTTCAGTTCAGTTCAGTTCAGTTGTGTCCAACTCTTTGTGACCCCATGAACCACAGCACAGCAGGCCTCCCTGTCCATCACCAACTCCCAGAGTCCACCCAAACCCATGTCCATTGTGTCGGTGATGCCATCCAACCATCTCATCCTCTTTCATCCCCTTCTCCTCCTGCCCTCAATTTTTCCCATCATCAGGGTCTTTTCAAATGAGTCAGCTCTCCGCATCAGGTAGCCAAAGTATTGGAGTTTCAGCTTCAACATCAGTTCCTCCAATGAACAGCCAAGACTGATCTCCTTTAGGATGGATTGGTTGGATCTCCTTGCAGTCCAAGGGACTCTCAAGAGTCTTCTCCAACACCACAGTTCAAAAGCATCAATTGTTCTGTGCTCAGCTTTCTTTATGGTCCAACTCTCACATCCATACATGACTACTGGAAAAACTGTAGCCTTGCATAGAAGTTAAATAAGCCGAGTAACAATACACATCCTTATTGTACTTCTTTCCCAATTCACAACCAGTCAGTTGTGCTATGCCCAGTTCTACTTGTTGCTTTTTGACCCGTATACAGGTTTCTCAGGAGACAGGCAAGGTTGGCTGGCATTCCCATATCTTAGAATTTTCCAGTTTGTTCTGAACCACATAGTCATAGACTTTGCTAAGCAAAGTCATTTCAGTCATGTCCAATTCTGTGCAACTGTATGAACTATAACCTGCCAGGCTCTTCTGTCCGTGGAATTCTTCAGGCAAGAATACTGGAGCGGGTTGCCATTTCCTTCTCCAGGGGATCTTCCTGACCCAGGGATCGAACCCACATCTCAAGTCTCCTAGAAATGGAAGGCGAGTTCCTTCCCACTAGTGCCACATGGAATACCCTATAGTCAATGAAGGAGAGGTAGATGTTTTTCTGAAATTCCCTTGCTTTCTCTATGATTCAATGAATGTTGGCAATTTGATCTCTGGTTCCTCTACCGTTTCATCTGTCTCTCACCAAAAGTGAAACTGACCTACAGTTTTATGTGCTCAGCTGGTCCTATTTAGGAAAAAGGTTATGCTAGGGATTTTAAATAAAACAACTGGTCCTATTTAGGAAAAAGGTTATGCTAGGGATTTTAAATAAATTGAGACGTGTTACATCTTGCTCTGTGTGCCAGTACTATTTAAATAAAAATGGAGTGCAATCTGTTGCTTGAAGGTTCTTTAAAAGTAGCTATGAAACTATCTAGGCCTCATGCATTTTTAGAGGTAGCTCTTTAACTAGCAGGAATATTAGTGGTTATTACAGCTTCTAATCTGCTGCCAGATTCAGGAGACACAATAGCTTTAATTTAACACTGTGTTTACTTAGATCTTCCTGGCTGCGAAGATCCCCTGGAGGAGGAAATGGCAACCCACTCTTGTATTCTTGCCTGGAGAATCCCGTGGACAGAGGAGCCTGCCGGGCCACCATCCATGGTGTCGCAGAGTCTGTCACAACTGGGCACACATGACCACCTTCACCAGTCCAGAGCAGTCTCCCAGACCAAGGGTCACAGCATGGGAGGCACCACAATGTCCTCAGTGAGTGACTTTAACGCTGAGGTTTCCAAAGAGGAGCCAGACGTCAGGCAGGCTTAGATCAGGAGTGATATTAATCCATTACTCACTCTAGTGGTCCTGCCAAGGACTTGTAATCTTTTCTTTAAACAATTTTATATCATCCTAGAGAATTATGCATTTCATCTACATTTTTGAATTTATTGGCAAAAGTCGGTTTTGCCAAAGGAATGCCTCTTTAACAATATTATAAGAAATGCAGCTGTTATGGTTTTATCGGTCATATGTTGATTTCCCCCATCCCTTCCACCTCAGAAACTTCTGCCTTTGTCTTTATTAATTCTTACATCTACTTTCTTTAAACTAAGCTTTCCTCTCAATTCTTGAGTTAAATGCTTGGCTTATTTTCTGTCCTGTTTTCTAAAAAAAAATAAAATTTCAGATCATTTTCTTCTTAGTACTGCTTAAACTGTATTCTTAAAAGCATATGCTTGTTTTGTGAATTTCTGAATGGATTAAGAAAAAATTAAAATAAATGTTATTTGTAAGCATATTTAATTTACAGAAATGTTTTTGCTACTTTATGAATTTATTGCAATGGATTTAGAATGTTATATTGTAATTTCTACTCTTTCCTTAGCCGAATTTTATAATAAGCCAAGGTGGTTAATTGCTTGAATCATTTATAGCCTTATTTTTAGTTTTCTTTGATTTTCTAGTTCCCAAGAAAAATATCGGAGAAGGCAATGGCACCCCACTCCAGTACTCTTGCCTGGAAAATCCCATGGACGGAGGGGCCTGGTAGGCGGCAGTCCATGGGGTCGCTAGGAGTCAGATACGACTGAGCGACTTCACTTTCTCTTTTCACTTTCATGCATTGGAGAAGGAAATGGCAACCCACTCCAGTGTTCTTGCCTGGAGAATCCCAGGGACGGGGGAGCCTGGTGGGCTGCCATCTATGGGGTCGCACAGAGTCAGACACGACTAAAGCGACTTAGCAGCAGCAGCAGCAGCAGCAAGAAAAATATGTTAACATTAGACTGATTGATTTTGTCTATTTTTCAGTTCTAAAAGTGTTGCTTTCATATATTTGGCATACTGTCTACATAAGTATTTGATTTATGTTGGTGACATATACTTCTTATCAATATCAATTTTATGTCTTTGCCTCTAATATTTATATTCTTGTGTTAGTATTAGCATTGAACAAAATATTTGCTTAATTTTTATTTGCCTGATACATCTTTACATCCTTTAATTTTTCTGCATCATTTTAAGGTGTCTTTTTCCATCTTTTTTCTTCTTTATATTTTAATCTACTATTTCAGAAGTCCTTTTGTAAAGATTGCATTAACTTCTACAACCATATTATCCTTAAGTATTTTTTTCTGCTTTATTCGTTTTAAATTGGAGGATAGCTGCTTTACAATGTTTTGGTTGTTTTTTCTGCTTTTCTGTTTTTGTTAATCAGTTATAAGTATACACATAGCCCCTCCCTCTCGACCCTTCTTCCCACCCCTTCCCCATCCCACCCCTCTAGGGCTTCATAGAGCATTGAACCGAGCTCCCTGGGCTATACAGCAGCTTCCCACTAGCTGTCTATTTTACACATGGTCATGCATATATGTCTATTTTACTCTCTCAGTTCATCCCACTCTCTCCTTTCCCAGCTGTATCCATACTTTTGCTTTTTCCTCACTACTCTCCTCCAAAACTGAGAAATAAAACAGACATACACATCCTTCAGAATTTGAGCAGCATGGGGTAAACTAAGTCATATCTCTGAAATGATCTACCTTGTCTGAATCTAGATTCAATCACTTTCCCTTAGCAATTTCCTAAGCATTCTGTTTTTTAATATCTCTTGATTGCCTTCAAGGAAATAATCAATAAATGTCTTAGCCTGCATCCTCTAGAAAACAGAGCTAAAGTCAGAGATTAATCTTTAGTTTATGACATCTAATGGAAGGTGCAAGGCCAGGGCAGGTAAGCAAAGACTCAGGGTTACTGCATGGCCATCATCTTGCAGTGTGCCATGAAGAAATATCTGCTGCCTTAACAGACATAATCCAAATTTTTCTGGAAAGTTCTCACTGAGAAAATGTACTTTTGAACAGTCTATGTACAAATTGTTATTTGCCCTAGTCTCTCCTGTTTCCATGTGTATAAGCTCATCCTGTGGTAAGGGAGTCCTCTCACACTCTTCCAGGCTGTACCTCCCTGCCCCCACACAGCCAAAAAGGAGGCCAGTTCCCAAGCTCGGTGGTGTGACATCACCTCCAAGTCCGGAAATGGAGGAATGACAATGAGAAAGAAGGCCCTATTGCATCTCAGTTCTTCTTAATTTACATCTAAAACAAACCATGTCCCTTCTGTTTTGGAATGTCTTCAGATTCACTGTATGATATTTTTAAAAGACCCCTAAATTGTAGGACTTCATAAGCACACTAATAATCAGATTTCATTGAATATAGCCCAGAGTTACTATTTTAGATCCTAGAATTAGTATTTTCTATAATCACAAATTTTGTTTGCTCACATTCAGCTTGGACTAACCCTCAGAAGTATTTATTATGGCTTCCAAGTAAATTATTCTCCATCCTGTATTCATGATGATGGTTTAAGTTTCTAAATTACCAACTGAGATGTGATCCTATTGAATCTCAAAATATACATATAGAAAAACTTGAAAACTTTGTTCAAAGGTATTTTGTGCTTTTGATCCTAGAGTGCCTAAGACTTTTCCCAAGTTTCCCAGGAGCAGACCCCAAGATAAGAACTCATGACATGTGACTTATTAAGAAAATGCTCTTTGCACAAAACAGTAAGGAAATGGGATCACAAGTCAGAGACTGTCATCAGAGGGAAGAAGCCAAATCAGGAACACTGACGGCAGCAGCACTATAAAAACCCAGATCTCTTGCTTCAAATCAGGACAAATACTGAGGAATAACTGACTAAGCAAAGCCCTTCCTAGGGGTGAGAGACTTGACTCCCAGGTATTCCTGAGGTTCTACTCCTGCATTCTGGGCACTAGCAAATGGCAGCTCTCTGAATGATAGCCGCAGACACAGGCTGTTGGAATCAAGTGCTCACTCCTCCTGAGTTGGTCAACATCCCCAGCTGGTGCTTTTCAACTGACAGGAAATAAATATTTTTAAGAGACAATATCTTATTTCTATTTAAGTAACTGGTGAGACACACCACAACCTCCAAGATGACAGAATTGATCTAGTCCTACATTCCCACAAAGCCTATCTCCTTGCCCCAGTGAACTGTCTCTCCAGTCCCTCGTTTAGGCCCTCAAATAAACAAGCCAATTAACCACCTCCTTCCCCACAAGCCAGTAAAATTTGACTGTGTCACAAAGGTCTGGATCTTCATATAGACAAAAGCCTTCCATGCCTCAGAATTGATTCATCCTCCCAAAGGGGACTAAGA
Organism: Bos mutus; assembly: GCF_027580195.1. Taxonomy (NCBI): domain Eukaryota; kingdom Metazoa; phylum Chordata; class Mammalia; order Artiodactyla; family Bovidae; genus Bos; species Bos mutus. The sequence continues at coordinate 44,337,454 of NC_091626.1, read as the reverse complement.
TGACCCTGGCCTCTCTCATGATCCTAAGATGAAATATTCATGGGTAGATCAGGACCTCAAAGACGAAGAACTCTGCTTAGCCAGGAGAAAATATTCAAGATTTAGGGTTGGGCTTTAAATGCACAAGTCACAAAATCTGGATCAAAGAGCAAAAGACTAATTCAACCATTTATAGCTGATTCCCTCTGGAATTTCCCTCAGAATAGAATTTTCACTAGCAGGGCCATACATTGTGTGTGTGTGTCTATGCAACTTCATCCAGCAAAAGCTATCTCGGGGGCTGAAACCTGTGCTCTCATTACAGTTCGTGTGAAGCTGAATTTTCTTCCAGCCTTAGTGTTGGTTGACTCCTAGGGACCAGAATCAGAGGGGCCATAGAGGTGTAAACTAGCTCCAAAAGTTGAAGGAGAAAAGAGTTTCATATGAGACGTACTTGAAAGTGAATGAGATTGACTTGAGAACATGTGTCAGTTCCATTCCAAAGAAATGAGGCAGTCTGTTTACCTTAGTTGGTCAATGGGGAGCTAGAGCCATAGTGAAAGAAAAGCTATTCCACATTGCCACTGACTTCCCTGGAAGCAGCAGACCGTTCCTAAAGAAAACTGAACTCCCAACCCCCTAAACTGGATGCAGAAGTTAAATGTCACCTTACATTAATAGCTGGCTTCCCAAAGAATCTAACCTACAACAAAGTTTAGCATACTGCAAGCCTATCAGAAAGGGTTATTGGGATCAATGTCTGTGGGAAGGAAGAGACAGGATCAGCAAAGGTAGAAGTTGAGCAGAGATGCCATCGTTTCAGCCATATTTTGGCTGAAACTGTGAGGCTTTCTGAATACAGGATGATTCAAAGCTGTCCTGAATTGGAGAGAGAAATTCAAACTTTTATACCTCCATGTGGTTGAGTCACTGAACACAGGCCACCCCAGGAAGAGTGTCTGATAGCTTGTTTCAACTGAGACAATTTCAGACAATTTCCATCTGAGGGCTGACATCTTCCCACAACACCCCCACCAGCTAAGCTAACAAGTGTTTTATTCCTGTAGTTGGATTTGGACAACACGTCATAGCATCCACTACATACATCTTACTAGCTAGTCCCATAACCATAGCTAATCTACAAGACAGACAGACAACCTCAGGCATATGGAATAGCTTAAGTGATGTAAACAAGCCAGATTAATCAATTCCACAGAAATACTGGCTTTACATGGTTGATCTGGGTGGCATCTACATCATGCTGAGTCCTTTCAGCCTGAGTCCCAATTTGAAAAACTCTTCCTTTAAATAAGTGAATATAAACTGTTCGCGTGACCAGAGAGAAAAGTCATGCTCATCCAGCTGACATCACTACATCCTTCTTCCCTCTACCTATTATTCTGTTACTTTCCTTTCTTGGGATTCTTTTCTAGGACCTTCACCCTGTGTAAAGAAATTCAGCAAAACTAAAATTGACAGCCAGTAAATATAACTCTCAAGATACCTTAATTTCTCATTCAATTAGAATATAACATGGAGACTCCTATTACCCTGACCTGCATGCTAAGTTGTTTCAGTCATGTCTGACTCTGCAACCCTATGGACTGTAGCCTGCCAGGCTCCCCTGTCCATGGGATTCTCCAGGCAAGAATACTGGAGTGGGTTGCCATGCCCTCCTCCAGGGGATCTTCCCAACCCACTCTCTAACAAAGCCTCAACAATGAGGAGGTAAGAACCAGTAGACAGGAAATGGAGAGGGCAATGGCACCCCACTCCAGTGCTCTTGCCTGGAAGGTCCCATGGACGGAGGAGCCTGATAGGCTGCAGTCCATGGGGTCGCTGGGGGTTGGACATGACTGAGCGACTTCCCTTTCAATTTTCACTTCCATGCATTGGAGAAGGAAACAGCAACCCACTCCGGTGTTCTTGCCTGAGAATTGCAGGGATGGTGGAGCCTGATGGGCTGCTATCTGTGGGATCGCACAGAGTCGGACACGACTGAAGCGACTTAGCAGCAGCAGACAGGAAAAACACTAAAGCCTACTGAATTTTATTTGGCAGATAAAGATTGATGGAACTTGTAGAATATAAGGAAGTGATCCTCAGCACCTTCCTCCAACTTCAGGGCCACCAACAAATTCACTTTCATGGAGCTTTACCTCATGCCTTGCTGGATTCAGGGTAAACTAGTAATAATTGGTCAGCCTCCTTAAAGGATAGTTTCCAGAATGTGTCTGAGTAGTCAGATACAATTCCAGGAGCAGATAGAAAAATAAACTAAGTAATGATCTTTTTAAGCCTTAATCATGTTCTTAAGGGATCTCAAGAAGAACAGAAACCTCCATGGCCAGAAGATTAGAGCAAAGAATTCAAGATTTTCAGTGCTTTTGACATAAGCTACAAAAGTGGGACATTCTGAGTTTTAAGCAATGATGTGGTGGTCATGCATTCACAGATCCCTTTTGAATCTCTCTATCCAGCATTTTGAAACCCAATTACCAGGCTTTAGACTCTTCTCACTATGAAGGAATGGGAGTTGGTTCAAACTCTCATGAGATGGAAGGTGTAACTCTAATGCAGTAAGAGTGATATGAATAGAGAAGGAAGGAAATCACATAAAAGGGGGATATGACCAAACTGCCAACAATTTCATGGTAAAGCAGAGCCAGCTGTTGAGTCCACTGGCAAATCTTCCAGACAGACCACGTGGAACAAACCACCCAGCCTCAGAATGAGCCTGTGAATGACAAACTAGAGACAGAAGAAAGGCAACTGAAAAATGCCCCCTTTCCTCCCTCTAATGAACATCGCAGGGTGGTGACTACACGGGCCTGCATGTTTCCCAGCTGCTCTGGGAAGCCACTGCAGGAGCTGGGTTCACACCCCCTCAGCATCGTGCTGCTTCGAATCCGGAAATGGTATGAAGAGTCGGTCTTTGTGGACTGGGCTGACTTGGATCTAGATGCTCACACCACACTGGCTCTCACTAAGGAGGTGCCGTGGGGGCTGTGCCAAATCCTAGCCCTCATTCTGGAGGAAGCTGAGACAGCCCCTGGCTTTAGGAGATGAAAGAATAGCAAAGGCTTCCAAACACAGTGACTCCTAATCATCCTACTGAGCACGTGCCAATGCCTGAGGTTTAGGTGTTACCAAGAAAATACTGGGAAGACTAAAAACCCATGCAGTATAGCCACAAATTTTGAAACTTCCACAAAATACAGAATTTACACCTGCCCGCATTGAAGTCAGACACCAACCATCTGAAGCCCCACCAAACTATAAGGTCCTCCCTCTTCCTGTGCCCGAAGCCTCAAGTGCAGCAGCAGCCACCCCTCTGTTAGCCACATCTGAGCTGTAAGGGCAGCCACCTGGCCACCCAGTTATGCCATCTTGGAACTCTCCAGACTGAAAAGATGATCTTAAATGCCATTCAGCTAATGAACACCTGCAAGAAAGACTAAAATGTAAGTGACAGAACCTGATTATAGAATCAAAAAATCTGCCCAGAGAGTGACATTTAACAGTCATATTTAAATATATTTCAAGTAAAAATTCTCATGAGACAGTTACGGTCAGTTTGTAAATTATACAAAGAATTTATACAAAATTGAACTCTATATGGATAAGGGTCATATATAATTTTATAAAGAAAGAAATTTTGAAGTAACTTCAAGCTAGAAATTCCTTTTGAAAAACATCCTAAAACTCTTACATGTGAGTATGTCCTGGTAGGAGAATCAGTATTTCTATAAAAGTATAGTCTCATGTCTTTGAAATGACACTTGCTAAAAATGAGTCCGCTTTTTTTCTTGAATACTTAATATTCCTTTGCTTTGTTTTTCACAACCTAATTAAACTATGCATATTCTAGAACAGTGTATTCTACAAGGACACTGGGATGATGCTTAAATTACTGGCTTTTGATAAACTATTGCTGCAGATGGGGAAGCAGCAGGAACAAAATTCTAATGCGTGCATATGTGAGTATATTTTGCTTCTGCCAATTTTTACGTTAACCATGCAGGAACTGAGGGCACCATTTTGGTGCACTGCCCTGTACTGCCCAGACTACATGAAGCAATGTGGGTTAAAAAAAAAAAAAAAAAAAACTGTAACCCATATTACTCCTTGACATTGCTGCTGCTGCTAAGTCACTTCAGTCGTGTCCGACTCTGTGCGACCCCATAGACGGCAGCCCACCAGGCTCCTCCATCCCTGGGATTCTCCAGGCAAGAACACTGGAGTGGGTTGCCATTTCCTTCTCCAATGCATGAAAGTGAAAAGTGAAAGTGAAGTCGCTCCGTCGTGTCTGACTCTTAGCACTCCCATGGACTGCAGCCTACCAGGCTCCTCCATCCATGGGATTTTCCAGGCAAGTGTACTGGAGTGGGGTGCCATTGCCTTCTCCATTCCTTGACATTACACTATAGCAATACCTTGGATCATCTCTTGTGAGTGCCACAGTTAGTGATACAATAATAACTGCCATTCTTGCTACAATGCTGCCAAGAATCCCTGAGTACTATAGTCAACAACTTAAATAAACCATGATGGAAATGAATGCACAGCACAACTAGGTTCAGATATCGGAGCAAGTTTCTGCATTTAATCCTCCCAGGATTTAGCCCATTCCACCTCTTAGCTAATGCTATAGCATCACATAGTAAGGGTTGCCTATACTGGAATATTGAAAACAGTTCTAAATAATATTCAGTTACTATTAAGCTTTCTGGTGAAATTTTCTCTGGTACTTTGTTGAAAAATCAGAATAGCAGGGCACTAACAAGAAGATACCTTTTCTTGGGTTAAACCACAGGGTTTACAAAATAATCTCAAAGGATTTGGGGAAAAATACGGTCTCTTCCCTCATGACAAACTTCCTAGGGCACATTTATTTAAGTCTTGGTGGCCTAAGTAACTGGATCATTTACTGCAGATTGTTGTAGGCAATCCTCAGAGCAGGGGTGGACCCCACCATCACCCCAGATTTGATCTGCAAGTTGAGACTGATTATACCACACACAAACCAAGAGGATATGAAAAAGTCTATTACTCACACACTGAGGCTTTCTGGAGAGCCATGCAAGCCCCTAAGCAGATTCAAAAATGGCTTGAGATAGGCAGGGAGGGGAGACTGACATGGGTTACATTGGGTTAGATGGTGAGGCTGGTGAGAGGGTTTCCATGCACAGGGTGGGATTTGTGTGCTTTGAATTTCCTGCCAGCACCAAAGGAGGAAGTGGGTGGGTTATCTTGTCTGGATACAGGGCAAGAGGCGAGAAGGTGGATAATGAAGTTTGAAAGCTGTCAGCAGTCAAACATCATAAATGGAGTCAGATACTTGATTACAATTTACTCTTCTGTTTGATGACTGAAATGTGCCATGTTTCCTCTAATTGAATTTGAACTTAAATAGCCATTATTGGCACTCTGTGAGGCATTGTAGCCTGAGGTCATTAAAGAAGATGCAGTTTATATTACCACCTCGTTCAAACACCCATCATTGGATATTTTGGGAAGTGAAATGTGTTCCTTGGTCACCACTGGTAATATTATATTGATATTATGTAGAATTTCAAAGGAAATAAGAAATGACTTGATGAAGCCTTATATTGTGATTTTGTGTAGACACATGTATAAGCTTGATTTCTATTGGGGGCGGTGCAGTATATGTTGGAGGCAAGATAGTCCTAGCTTTTTACCCAAAGGGGAAACTTTGGCTAAGGAATTGTTGCTCCTGCCATTGGCCAGACAGATGGCCTGACCATTGGCAATGGCCCAAGAATCTGTAACAATGTACAGATGAGGCTGATTTTTAGCCAACATATCCAGTGAAAGATGACAGCCTGAAGTTTGGCCAGTGTGCTGACCCTTGGGTCCTATTCTTTATCAGAGATGGCCCAGTTAAGGGGTAAAAAAGCAGCAGCTCAACAGTGAGCTACTTTACACGTGATGGTGCCACTGTCTTGTCTAAAGTATATGAACTTCCTCTGCCATTCACTCAGTTGATCTCAGGGAATTCCCCAAGTATCCAAGGAGTGAGGGAGAGGGTGTCCTTCTCCAATGCAGTGACATCTGGCAAAGGACTGGGGACAGTGTAGGCTACCACTCTTGTGGGTACAGGTCTATCTTGATCCCACAGGTGCCATGTCCATTTTAGCAAGGAGTCTTCAGTGCCATGCTAGCTTTGGATGTTTGCTGCTCCAATGGTCCAAGACAAAATGAGAAGCAGAGAACAGGGAATAATGGGCTCAGGACCTGTGTGAGAGTCTCCATTTCCAGGAGAATCCAGCATATGATCAGCAATTGCCACTTTAATGGTGTATAATATGGGGCCAAGGGATGCATTTTCTTGTACCAGAAATCCATGGACAACTTATGGTCACCACGGGTGATCCAGAGACCCCAGGAGTCATGAGGGGAGCCTAATAGATCTACTGTGTGGGAGTCTCTAGGAAAGTGTCAGTGCCTTTTGTTATTCTGGATGAGCCAAATTGTGATTAACAGCATAAATTGACTTAAAGAAAAATTGTGAATGAGGAATATGTTGCCTGAAGAACCCCAAAGGGCTAAAAGATGTTGGGTTTGTTTTAAAGTTGTGGGTGCTGAGAAGGTCAATAGTTCTTTGACAGTCTCAAAGATGGAGCGTTCCTCAGCTTGACAAATAATTATCAGGAATGTAATCAAGATGGTGGGACTTTGCACTATGTGTGGGCCAGTGCGCAGTTCCCTTTGTGAGCTTTTCTGTGATGATTTGTATGTCCTAAAAGAGAGGACCAAACACCTTCTCAGATGAGGATGTACAGTGTGTGCCTACGCTCCCGAGAAAGTTGAACACGCTCAGGATCTTGCCTACAAAGGCTGTGTGCAATAGCAAAGCTGATGAAGTTCTCTATAAGGAGGTAGGTGAAGATACTTCTTTTGTTCCTTTGAAGGTGAAGGCAATATGCTTCTGAGAGTCTGTTGAAATAGACACTGGATAAAGCATATTAGCCAAATCTATGACTACAAAGTATTTACCAGATTGGATGGAGTCATTAATTGCATAATAATGGAGAAAGACCTTAATCGGTAGTTCCCTGACTTTAAGATTGTGGTAATCCACTGTGAGATGCTATTTCTCCTTTCCAAGTTTAAGCACAGGCCAGAATGAACTGATAAATGGAGAAGGTGCAGAAGGTGCAGAGAGAGCCCTCAGAATTATGGTGTCATAAGTCATTCCTCCTGTTTGTCCCTCTTTTAAAACCAAGAGTTAGACATTCATCCACAAACAAAATTCCTTTGTAGATTGCTACAAAGGAATCCTGGGATCCAGCACCATACAGTGAAGGACCCAGGAGGAGTCTCACCCACCTAGGTATCCATCAGTGATAGGCAGACAGACATAATACTGGCTGTGGAACCCATGGAGCGGTGAACCTGCTCTGACTCCTTTGCAATGGTCAGAGAAACACCTAGAAAGTACAGACCTGAACAGGTACCCACAGACAGGAAACTGCGGAAGTACAGTCTTCCAGAGGAGAGAACATATCATGTCATTAAAGAGGAAAAAAGAAAGTTTGGATGTAGACAAAACAGCAAGAAGAACTTTATCAGCAATGGCAACCCACTCCAGTATTCTTGCCTGAAAAACTCCATGGACAGAGGAGCCTGGTGGGCTACAGTCTATGGTGTCACAATGAGTCAGACGTGACTGAGTGACTAAGCACACACACATATGCACACCCAACTCCCAAGGCAACAAAGGATGGGACTGAAATATCAAGCAGGAGCATCTCTCCCTCAGGGGAAAAGGAGAGCAGTGAATGAGTGCCTAGCTACCTCAGCTGTGTGGGATACATCCAGAGAAACCCATTTCTCTGTAGCAACATCTAGAGTACTGAGGCAGAACCTCCATGCCTGGGAGATCAGGAAATAGGCAGACAGGAATATCAAAGGGCATTAGAGGCACTTGACTTTTGCCTGCTGCACTCAGCAGGAAGCCAACAAGTACTACAACTCCTGATCCCCTATTGGTCTTCAGGTTCCTGCAACAGACTGAATGCAAATCCCACACCTCCCAGACTCGGCAACTTTTTTGTGCAGAAGCAATAGTAAGCTCTGGTAGACAGGGAAAGCACTCAGAAGACGGGCCAAGGGTGGCATGCAAGGGAGAGACCACAAAATTGAGCTATGGTGCCACCTTATGGAAAACAAATGGAGGCTTCCAGTAGCTTTCCTGGTCAGCTGTAAGAACCAGAGAAGATATAAAGCTTAAGAATTCTGGCACAAGAAAAAGCAAGAAGAGAGGAACAGGTGTACTCATACAAAGGTAGCGAAAAGACCCAGATAATAACACACTAACAGACCAATCATCCAAAGGCAAGTAGCAATGTTTTAAGGAGGTGTCTGCTATTTCAAATGTGAAAACAGCAATACAAAACTGCAAATATGAAAAAGCAAGGAAACATGCCATCATTAAAAGATAATTTTATACTAATCAAGATCAAAGGAATGAAATTTTGTGAACTAGATGTAAAAGAATTTAGAATAACCATTCTGAATGAGCCATAAGAAAGTTCAGGAACATGAATTCAAGACAAAAAAAAAAAAAAGATCTCATTCAAAATGAGAAATTTTCCAATGAGATAGAATACATTTTTAAAAAGAACCAAGAAGAAATTCTAGAGTTGAGTCAATAAATGATATGAAAAATGCAACAGACACCATCTGCAGTAGAGGAGAGCAAATGGAACACAAAATAAGTGAGTTGGAAGATAGAAATTTTGAAATAACTCAATGGAAAGCAAAGAGAAAAAAAAGGAAAGAGGAAAAAAGCCAAATGATTTATGGGATCCCATTAAATGAATAGAATATTTGGAAGTGAGAAGGCGAAGGAGACAGAAGGTTTAAGAAGTAATAATTGAAAATGTCCCTAATCTGGGGAGAGAACTGGACATTCAAATTCATGATATAATAGAGGACAACATTATCTCAATGCAAAAAAAAAAAAATTCCAAAACAGATTATAATAAAATTGTCAAAAATCAAAGTAAATTAAGAATTAGAAAAAGCTGTCAGGGGAAAATAAATCAATGAACCCCCAACTAGGCTATTTGTGACTTTCTTAGCAGAAACCGAATAGGCCAGGACAGAATGAAACGACATATTCAAAGTGTTAAAATTTTTAAACTGCCAGCCAAGAATATCCTATCCAGCAAATTTATCCTACAGTTGTAAAAGAGAAATAAAGACTTTTTTTAGACAAACAAAAGCTGAAGAAGTTCAACGTCACTAAATCTACCTTGCAAGAAACGCTGAAAGGAGGTTTTCAAGTTGAAATGAAGAAACACTGTGACATAAAAACATACAAATAATACAACATAATGGTAAAGGTAAATGAACAAAGTTAGACAACTCTAATTCTGTAATAGGATGGTATGTTAACCACTAAACAATAGTGTAAATGCCAAAAGAACATTTAAAAACAGTTATAGCCTATTACAATTTGTTAACAAATGCACAATACAAAACAGGTCAATAATAACATCAAAAATATGAAAGGGCAGGAGTAAAGGGTAAAACTCTTGAAGACAACTGAAGCTTAGTTTCCATCAGCTTAAAACGGACTGCTTTGTCTATGAGATATCTTATATAAGATTCATGATAACCACAAACTAAAAACCTAGAATAGATGCACAAAAGATAAAGACAGGGTGAAACAGCACACCATGAATTTACAAAGGCAGGCAGAAACATAAGGGGAAAAAGAAATGATGAAAAGACAAAATAGGCAGAAAATAGTTAACACAATGGCATTAGTAATTCCTTACTATCCATAATAATTCAAAATGTAAACATCTTGAATTCAACAATCAAAACGCACAGTGTGACTGGATGGATAAAAAGTAAGACCCTACTGTGATGACTACAGTGACTCACTTCAGTTTTAAAGATACACACAGCAAAGTGAAGGAAAGGAAAAAGATATTCCCTGCCAGTGGCAGCCAAAAGAAAGCAGTATTGGCTATACTTATATCAGACAAAACAGACTTTAAGCCAAAAACAATAAGAGACAAAGAAAGCCATTATATAATGATAAAGGGATAAATTTACCAGATGCTACTGCTATCATAAATATACACACATCCAACATCAGAGCACCTAAATATATTAAGCAAATACTAGCAGATCTGAAGGGAGAAACAGACAACAATACAATAATAAAAGAGGACTTTAATACCTCACTTTCAGCAATGGATAGATCACCCAGACAGAAAATCAACAAGGAAATGTTGGACTTGAACCATACATTAAACCAAATTGACCTAACAGACATTTATAGGACATTCCATCAACAGAAGCAGAATATACATTTCTCTCAAGTGCAAAAGAAATATTATCCAGGACAGACAATATAAGACAAAATACAAGTCTTAGCAAATATAAGAAGATTGAAATCAAACCAAGTATCATTTCTAACCACAATATATGAAACTAAAAATCAACACAAGAGGAAAGCTGGAAAATCGACAGATGTGAAACCAATACTTCTGAAGAACCAGTGGGTCAAAGAAGAAATAAAAAAAATATCTTGAAACAAATGAAAATGGAAACACAACATAGGCAATGGGATATTGCAAAGGCAGCTCCAGAGTCAAGATTAGTCAAAAATGCATAAATTAAGAAAATAAAAGCTCTCAAATAAACAACCTAACTTAACATCTTCAGTTCAGTAGCTCAGTCATATCTGACTCTGCAACCCCATGAATCGTAGCATGCCAGGCCTCCCTGTCTATCACCAACTCCCGGAGTTCACCCAAACTCATGTCAACTGAGTCAGTGATGCCATCTAACCATCTCATCCTCTGTCGTCCCCTTCTCCTCTTGCCTTCAATCTTTCCCTACATCAGGGTCTTTCAAATGAGTCAGCTTTTCGCATTAGGTGGCCAAAGTACTGGAATTTAAGCTTCAACATCAGTCCTTCCAATGAACACCCAGGACTGATCTCCTTTAGAATGGACTGGTTGGATGTCCTTGCAGTCCAAGGGACTCTCAAGAGTCTTCTCCAACACCACAGTTCAAAAGCATCAATTCTTCGGCGCTCAGCCTTCTTCACAGTCCAACTCTCACATCCATACATGACCACCGGAAAAACCATAGCCTTGACTAGACGAACCTTTGTTGGCAAAGTAATGTCTCTGCTTTTGAATATGCTATCTAGGTTGGTCATAACTTTCCTTCCAAGGAGTAAGCGTCTTTTAATTTCATGGCTGTGATCACCATCTGCAGTGATTTTGGAGCCCCCCAAAATAAAGTCTGACACTGTTTCCACTGTTTCCCCATCTATTTGCCATGAAGTGATGGGACCAGATGCCATGATCTTCGTTTTCTGAATGTTGAGCTTTAAGCCAACTTTTTCACTCTCCTCCTTCACTTTCATCAAGAGGCTTTTGAGTTCCTCTTCACTTTCTGCCATAAGGGTGGTGTCTCATCTGCATATCTGAGGTTATTGAGATTTCTCCCGGCAATCTTGATTCCAGCTTGTGCTTCTTCCAGCCCAGCATTTCTCATGATGTACTCTGCATGTAAGTTAAATAAGCAGTGTGTCAATATACAGCCTTGACATACTCCTTTTCCTATTTGGAACCAGTCTGTTGTTCCATGTCCAGTTCTAACTGTTGCTTCCTGACCTGCATATAGGTTTCTCAAGAGGCAGGTGAGGTGGTCTGGTATTCCCATCTCTTTCAGAATTTTCCACAGTTTATTGTGATCCACACAGTCAAAGGCTTTGCCACAGTCAATAAAGCAGAAATACATGTTTTTCTGGAACTCTCTTGCTTCTTCCATGATCCAGCAGATATTGGCAATTTGATCTCTGGTTCCTCTGCCTTTTCTAAAACCAGCTTGAACATCAGGAAGTTCATGGTTCACGTATTGCTGAAGCCTGGCTTAGAGAATTTTGAGCATTACTTTACTAGCATGTGAGATGAGTGCAATTATACAGTAGTTTGAGCATTCTTTGGCATTGCCCTTCCTTGGGATTGGAATGAAAACTGACCTTTTCCAGTCCTGTGGCCACTGCTGAGTTTTCCAAATTTGCTGGTATATTGAGTGCAGCATTTTCACAGCATCATCTTTCAGGATTTGAAATAGCTCAACTGGAATTCCATCACCTCTATACAAGGGGATAAACAGCAAGGGGAAAGGATCGCTGTGGGTTATTGTGGAGGCTAGTTACTACTAGGGAGTAACTAATAGTAACTAAGTAGGGAGTCTGCTCCATCTACTTCTTGGGACCTGGCATGCCACCAAAAATGAGAACACAGTTCAGGTATCTAAGGCTCCAAAGTATTCCCCAGCCTTAGGGATCCCATCACCTTAAGCTCAATGGTTGACTTCCAGTAACTACAGATTTTTAATGCCTACCTTCCACTATTGATCACAGTTTTTTCCTTGTTAAAGAAGCTTCATGCTGTTCAATTAGACCTTCTCAGCTTGGGAATGTAACTTGAGTCTCACAACCATTGACGTGAAATAACCTCTCCAACTTTTCTCCTCACTTGACTGACAAAACCTAACCTTAGATCCATCAATCTTACTGGCTTAACCTGAAAACTCTAAAAACAGGGCCTGAGAATGTCTTTGGGAGGAAAAAGTCCATGGCCTCAAAAGAAAATAGAAAGTGAACTGGCCTGAGAAGAGGTGAATCATACTTGCTGCAGCTTCAGGGCAGGTCATAGGAATTTGCTCATCATGTAGAACTTCTTATGAAAATCTAGAGGGAGAAATCATACCTGACTGGAATCAGGCTAAGCAGCAACTGAAGTGGAAGACTGGGCATTGCCAAGAAACTCTGAGAAGACAGATGAAGTCCACATCAATTACACCCATGTTCTGCTTTCTCTGTCCCTATAAAGAGACTTAAAAGAAAATTAGCAACAAAGAAAATTTGTGCCTCTCAGATCATAACCCCTATCCCGAACTGTTCTCAGTGTGTGACTAGACATACTGTTACCCCACTGCTGCTTCTCTTTTACTGGCTTCTGCTTTCATCACTGAGATAGCATGGTCCTGAGGGCTAACCCCGACAAGAGAATGATCTGAGGGCAAAATCCAACCTTAGAAGCGAGAGCAAAAGAGGAGCAGTGTGTGAAAGTGATTCTGATTCTTCTTCCACCTTAAACAATTCCACTAGGCTTTCAGCACAGATTGATCATTTCTAAGCCAGGCTGGCTCATTTAAGGTCCTTCCTAAGATGTATTGTGAAAATCTTTCCCAAGGGTTCTTTCTGAGTCTTCTTTGTCTTAGACTCCCTGTCTTAAGCAATTGCTGAAATGAGAATGTTCTTCTCTAAGAAAGATTTACTGGTGCTTGGAAAATGATGTGAGCTTTTACAGAGAAGGAAATAAATCACCAAAGAATGAGTACCAAGATGTATTTATACCTACATCAAAGACAGGTATTGGGTTTTATTGTGTATTGTGATATGCAACAGTTTGGCTTTTAGGAAAACTAGTTTTTATGATGTTTCCATTTCAGATGTTGTTTTTCCCCCAAATAAAATCTGGGATTTGAGTGGAATATATAGTTCAATGGAGAAATATACCATAAAAATCTTTTTGGACACTTAGCTCTTAGCATGGGCACTGATCAGGCTTTGAAATAGATTTCTACAGTTCAGCCAGTCTTGTATAGCTTCTTTTCAGAATAGAAGAGACAATTTCCCACTTAACAGAGTTTGCATACTTCTACAGGGGCTTCCCTGGGGGCTCAGTGGTAAAGAATCTGCCTGCCAATACAGGAGACATGAATTTGATCCCCTCGGTCAGAAAGATCCCCTTAAAAAGGAAATGGCAACCCACTCCAGTATTCTTGCCTAAGAAATCCCATAGACAGAGAAGCCTGGTGGGATACAGTCCGTGGAGTCGCAAAAGAGTTGGATACGATTTAGCGACTAAAAAACAATACTTCTATAGACAACACATTGCATTCAGGGACAAAGTAAATTTCTGCTTGCAGCTTTTCCCAACATAAGCTTCACATCACATCATCAAAATCTATCCAGTTTCAATAACTAGAGGTGGTGCACAGCACACAATTGTGGCAGGTTTAGAGATACCTGGCTCATATTCTCCTCCAAGAAGGACTTCTCGACCAGCCATGAGGAGTATGGTTGGTTAGCTGACAGTCTTCAGGTGTTTGATCCTTCATATCTCCACTGTGGGGCTTCTCAGGTGGTGCCAGTGGTAAAGAACCCTATTTCCAATGCAGGAGATGTAAGCAGTATGGGTTCTATCCCTGGGTTGGGAATATCCCCTGGAGGAGGGCTTGGCAATCCCATGGACGGAGGAGCCTGATGGGCTACAGTCTATAGGGTTGCAAAGAGTCAGACAAGACTGAAGTGAATTAGCATACATGCATGTCCACCTTTATGCTGTTATACTTTCCTCTGGGTGAACCCAACAAAAAAAAGAGAAAAACTATGGTACAATGGCCTAACTATTCTACGTCCAGCAGACGATCTTTTCTCTGAAACTCCCTACTATGCTGGCAGTTACCTATCTGAGAAGCATCATGATCTGACACTTGCCTCTGCCTACCTGCTTCCTTTCACAGGAACTGCTTCTTAGTAAACCATTGGCACTACCTAACATCATCCCAGTGTCTACTCCCCGGAAGATCCAAGTGACACAGTGGTACCAAATGTACTCTGAGAAAGCAAACTGTAAGATGAGATTTGGGGATTGGGTCATGCACTGGCTAGATGGCAATGAGGACCCCAACCCAAGTGATATGTGAAGCACAGATAACTCCTGGAACAGGCATGCATTTGTGCTCAGTCATTCAGTTATGTCTGACTCTTTGTAACCCTATAGACTGTAGCCCTCCAGGCTCCTCTGTCCATGGGATTTTCCAGGCAAGAATACGGCAGTAGGTTTCCATTTCCTCCTCCAGGGGATCTTCCCAACCCAGAGATTGAACCTGCATCTCTTATGTCTCCTGCATTGGCAGGTGGTTTCTTTACCACTAAGCCACCTGGGAAGACCTCCTGGAACAAGAGGACAACACAAATCCTAAAATGTTCAATGGGAGTAACTAAAAAGAACTTTTTGGTAGAGAGAAAAATACAAGCAGTTGCAATGATTTAAAAGAAAGGCCATATAGGCTGAAAGTGAATTGATGGGAAAAGATATTCTATGCAAATGGTAAACCAAAGAGAACAACTATGACTAAACTTCTATCAGACAAAGAAGACTTTAAATCATAAAAGTAAAAAGCGGCAAAGAAGTTACTACATAATAATAGAGGGGTCAATTCATCAAGATGATATAACAATAACAGATACACACGCACCCAACCTTGGAGCATTTAAATGTACAAATAGTAATAAAACTGAAAGGGGAAAATTACATCAAAAAAGTAATAGTAGAGGACTATAATACCCCACTTTCAACAATGGATAGATCATCCAGGCAGAAAATCAATAGGGAAATAGCAGACGTGAACACTACAGATTAAATGAGCCTAACAGACATACCCAGCATATTCTATCCAACATGGAGAGCACACATCTCTTCAAGAAGATATTCTTCAGTATAGAGCATATGTGAGGCTACACAACAAGTCTTAACAAATTCATTAAGACTGAGATAATAATTGTCAGAAAAGTATCTTTTCTGACAAAATGGCATGAAACAAGAAATAAGTAACAGAAAGGAAATCTGAAAATTCATAAATAATGAAGAAATTAAACAACACATTTCTGAACAGCCAATGGCTGAAGAAGAAATCGAAGGAAAAATTTTAGCAAATTTTTAGCAAAAAGGAAGCAAAGAATTGATGCTTCTTAAATGAAAATGGAACCACAACATATCAAAACTAATAAGATGCAGCAAAAGCAGTCTAATATGGAAGTTTATTATAATAAATGCCTATATTAAGACTATAGATCTCAAATTATACCTTTATATCTCAAAGAACTAGAAAAACCAAAACCAAAGTTAGTAGAAGAAAAGAAATAACTAAGACTAAAGAAATACATAAAATGCAGATTAGAAGAATAAAAAGGATCAACAAAATAAAGAGTTGGGTTGTTTTTTTGAAAAGATAAAATTGACAAATCCAAATCCTTTGCTAGAATGAGAAAAAAAAGAAGACTCAAATATCAGAAATTAAACAAAAGATATTGCAACTAACACTACAGAAATGCTAAGGACCATAAGAGACCACTCACCATAAACAATTACATTTCAACAGATAGGACAACACAGAAGAAATGGACAAATTCCTATACACATCCAACCTACCAAGAATGAATCATAAAGAAATAGAACATCTGAACTGACCAACAATGAATAAACAGATTGAATCAGTAATCAAAAATCAACCCTCCCTGAAAAAAGCCAGTGGCCACTGGTGAATTTTACCAAGCACTGAATGAAGAATATTAATTATATTCAAACTCTACCCCAGAAATTAAAGAAGCAAGAACACTTGCAAATGTATTTTATGAGGTTATAATTACCCTAATACCAAAGTCAGACAAGAACACTATGAGATATATGCCACTATCCCTGATAAATAAAGATGTAACAATCTTCATTAAAATACTAGCAAACTGAAATCAAAAATACATTAAAGGGTATAAATGAAACACTTTGCTGTACACCTGAAACTATCACAGCACTGTTAATCAACTACATTCCAATATAAAAGAAAAAGTTAAAAAAATAATACAATAAGGGATCATACCTCACTTTGAAGAAAATTTTATCCCAGAGATGCAAAGATGGTTCTGCATCGGCAAAGCAATCAACATGATATTCCATGTTAACAGGATAAATGACAGAAATCATATGAACAGTTTAACAGATGCAGAAAAAAAGCATTTGACAAAATTCAATGTCCATGCATGTTAAAAAAAAAAAAAAAACTGTCACCAAAGTGGTTATAAAAGAAACATATATCAACACAATAAAAACCATGTCTGACAAGCCCAGGGTTTCCCTGGTGGCTCAGCAGTAAAGAATCTGCCTACAATGCAGGAGATTCAGGAGATGCAGTTTTGATCCCTGGATCGGGAAGATCCTGGATCCCTGGATCCATGGAGGAGGACATGACAACCCACTCCAGTATTCTTGCTTGGGAATCCCATGGACAGAGGAGCCTGGCAGGCTACAGTTCATAGGGTAGCACAGAGTCAGACACAACTGAAGCAACTTAGCATAGCACAGGACAAGCCCATAACTAATATCATACTCAATAGTGAAAAACTGAAAGCACTTCCTCAAAAATAAGGAATAAGACAAGAGTGCCCATTATTATCACTTTTATTGAACACAGTCTTAACATTTTTGACCAAAACAAATAGGCAAGAAAAAGAAATACAAGCCATCCAAATGAGAAAGAAAGAGATCAACTGTGTTTATCTGCAGATATCATATATAGAATACCCTTAAGACTCCACTCAGAACTGTTGGATCTAATAAACAAAATCAGTAAAGTTGCAGGATACAAAATCAAAACTCAAAAATCTATTTCATTTCCATATACTAATAGTGAACTATCAAAGAAAAATTAAGAAAACAATCCTATTTATAGTTTCAAAAAAAAGAATAAAACATCTGGAAATAAATTTAACCAAGGAGGTAAAAGACCTGTAAACAATGCTGTAAGATGCTGATAAAAGAAACTGAAGTAGATGCAAATAGAAAGATATTCATGCACATGAATGGAAAGAATTAATATCGTTTAAGTATCCATATTACCCAAAATAATCTATAGATTCACTGCAATCCCTATCAAAATCCCAATGGCAATTTTAACAGAAATAGAAAAAAACAATCTAAAATTTGTATGGAACCACAAAAGACAACAAATACCAAAATGACCTTGAAAAAGAGGAACAAAACTAGAGCCACCATATTTTCTAATTTCATCCTATATTACAAAAATACAGTGATGAAAACAGTATAATATGAGCATAACAACCAACACACAGATCGAAAGAAAAGAATAGCAAGCCCAGAAATAAACCCACTCCTGTATGTTCAATTAATTTATGACACAGAAGCCAAGAACATAAAATGGAAAGAGAATAGGCTCTTCCATAAATAATGTTGGGAAAACAGGAAAGCCACATGCAAAAGAGTGAAACCAGACCACTGTCTTACATCATGCACAAAAATCAACTCAAAAAGGATTAAAAACTTGGTTGAAATCATAACACCTAAAAGAAAAGATGGAGAATAAACTCCTTGACATCAATCTTAGCAATGTTTTTTGTTGTTTTTTTGACAACAAAAAAAAAGGTAACATAAACAAAAATTAGCAAGTGAGACTACAACAAACTAAAAGGTTTCTGCACAAAAATAAAATGAAATGAAATACAATCTACAGGCAGAGTTCAGTTCAGTTCAGTCGCTCAATCATGTCCAACTCTTTGAGACCCCATGAAGCACAGCACGCCAGGCCTCTCTGTCCATCACCAACTCCCGGAGATCACCCAGACTCATATCCATAAAGTCAGTGATGCCATCCAGCCATCTCATCCTCTGTTGTCCCCTTCTCCTCCTGCCCACAATCCCTCCCAGCATTAGAGTCTTTTCCAATGAGTCCACTCTTCACATGAGGTGGCCAAAGTACTGGAGTTTCAGCTTTAGCATCATTCCTTCCAAAGGAATCCCAGGGCTGATCTCCTTCAGAATGGACTGGTTGGATCTCCTTGCAGTCCAAGGGACTCTCAAGAGTCTTCTCCAACACCACAGTTCAAAAGCATCAATTCTTCGGCGCTCAGCCTTCTTCACAGTCCAACTCTCACATCCATACATGACCACAGGAAAAACCATAGCCTTGACTAGACGGACCTTTGTTGGCAAAGTAATGTCTCTGCTTTTGAATATGCTATCTAGGTTGGTCATAACTTTCCTTCCAAGGAGTAAGCGTCATTTAATTTCATGGCTGCAATCATCATCTGCAGTGATTTTGGAGCCCCAAAAATAAAGTCTGACACTGTTTCCACTGTTTCCCCATCTATTTCCCATGAAGTGATGGGACCAGATGCCATGATCTTTGTTTTCTGAATGTTGAGCTTTAAGCCAACTTTTTCACTCTCCACTTTCACTTTCATCAAGAGGCTTTTGACTTCCTCTTCACTTTCTGCCATAAGGGTGGTGTCATCTGCATATCTGAGGTTATTAAGATTTCTCCCAGCAATCTTGATTCCAGCTTGTGTTTCTTCCAGTCCAGCATTTTTCATGATGTACTCTGCATATAAGTTAAATAAACAGGGAGACAATATACAGCCTTGACAGACTCCTTTTCCTATTTGGAACCAGTCTCTTGTTCCATGTCCAGTTCTAACTGTTGCTTCCTGACCTGCATACAAATTTCTCAAGAGGCAGATCAGGTGGTCTGGTATTCCCATCTCTTTCAGAATTTTCCACAGTTTTTTGTGATCCACACAGTCAAAGGCTTTGGCATAGTCAATAAAGCAGAAATAGATGTTTTTCTGGAACTCTCTTGCTTTTTCCATGATCCAGCGGATGTTGGCAATTTGATATCTGGTTCCTCTGCCTTTTCTAAAACCAGCTTGAACATCTGGAAGTTCACAGTTCATGTATTGCTGAAACCTGGCTTGGAGAATTTTGAGCATTCCTTTGCTAGCTTGTGAGATGAGTGCAATTGTGCAGTAGTTTGAGCATTCTTTGGCATTGCCTTTTGGGATTGGAATGAAAACGGACCTTTTCCAGTCCTGTGGCCACTGCTGAGTTTTCCAAATTTGCTGGTATATTGAGTGCAGCACTTTCACAGCATCATCTTTCAGGATTTGGAATAGCTCAACTGGAATTCCATCACCTCCACGAGCTTTGTTCATAGTGATGCTTTCTAAGGCCCATTTGACTTCCCATTCCAGTATGTCTGGCTCTAGGTCAGTGATCACACCATCATGATTATCTGGGTCGTGAAGATCTTTTTTGTACAGTTCTTCTGTGTATTCTTGCCACCTCTTCTTAATATCTTCTGCTTCTGTTAGGTCCATACCATTTCTGTCCTTTATTGTGCCCATCTTTGCATGAAATGTTCTCTTGGTATCTCTAAGTTTCTTGAAGAGATCTCTAGTCCTTCCTATTCTGTTGTTTTCCTCTATTTCTTTATTGATCACTGAGGAAGGCTTTCTTATCTCTTCTTGCTATTCTTTGGAACCCTGCATTCAGATGCTTATATCTTTCCTTTTCTCCTTTGCTTTTCACTTCTCTTCTCTTCACAGCTATTTGTAAGGCCTCCCCAGACAGCCATCTTGCTTTTTTGCATTTCTTTTCCATAGGGATGGTCTT
Source organism: Bos mutus (assembly GCF_027580195.1). Lineage (NCBI taxonomy): Eukaryota > Metazoa > Chordata > Mammalia > Artiodactyla > Bovidae > Bos > Bos mutus. The sequence goes on along the minus strand of NC_091626.1, from coordinate 44,317,157 downwards.
GATCCCTGTCTCCTGTACAATGTCACGAACCTCAGTCCATAGTTCATCAGGCACTCTATCTATCAGATCTAGGCCCTTAAATCTATTTCTCACTTCCACTGTATAATCATAAGGGATTTGATTTAGGTCATACCTGAATGGTCTATTGGTTTTCCCTACTTTCTTCAATTTCAGTCTGAATTTGACAATAAGGAGTTCATGGTCTGAGCCACAGTAAATCATATATTTGATAAGGCATTAATATCTAAGATATATAAAGAACACATACAGCTTGATAGCAAGAAAAGCATGAGAGAGTCAATTCCTAGGCAGCTTGATAAGAAGTCCATGGGGTTCATAAGGAGAGAGGAGTCTAGAATTCTCAAGCAGGAGGAAAAGACAAACTTTTTTTTCCTCTACATCCCTTAGGATTATATAACAATAATATATCTTGCTTGAGGACAGTTTCTGGAAAAAACCTTCTGGCTAATCCTGTTATTTTAAAATGTAAACTATGGGAGTGGGTCTAGTAAGGTCTTTACAACCTCCAGACATTCTTTTGATTCACTGTAATAGGCTTCAGCAATACGTGAACCCTGAACTTCCAAATGTTCAAGCTGGTTTTAGAAAAGGCAGGGGAACCAATGATCAAATTGCCAACATCTGCTGGATCATAAAAAAAGCAGGAGAGTTCCAGAAAAATATGTATTTCTGCTTTATTGACTATGCCAAAGCCTTTGACTGTGTGGATCACAATAAACTGTGGAAAATTCTGAAAGAGATGGGAATACCAGACCACCTGACTTGCCTCTTGAGAAACCTATATTCATGTCAGGAAGCAACAGTTAGAACTGGACATGGAACAACAGACTGGTTCCAAATAGGAAAAGGAGTACATCAAGGCCGTATATTGTCACCCTGCTTATTTAACATATATGCAGAGTACATCATGAGAAATGCTGAGCTGGAAGAAGCACAAGGTGGAATCAAGACTGCCGGGAGAAATCTCAATAACCTCAGATATGCAGATGACACCACCCTTATGGCAGAAAGTGAAGAGGAACTCAAAAGCCTCTTGATGAAAGTGAAAGTGGAGAGTGAAAAAGTTGGCTTAAAGCTCAACATTCAGAAAACAAAGATCATGGCATCTGGTCCCATCACTCCATGGCAAATAGATGGGGAAACAGTGGAAACAGTGTCAGACTTTATTTTTTTGGGCTCCCAAATCACTGCAGATGGTGATTGCAGCCATTAAATTAAAAGACACTTACTCCTTGGAAGGAAGGTTATGACCAACCTAGATAGCATATTGAAAAGTAGAGACATTACATTGCCTACAAAGGTCTGTCTAGTCAAGGCTATGGTTTTTCCGGTGGTCATGTACGGATGTGAGAGTTGGACTGTGAAGAAGGCTGAGCGCCGAAGAATTGATGCTTTTGAACTGTGGTGTTGGAGAAGACTCTTGAGAGTCCCTTGGACTGCAAGGAGATCCAACCAGTCCATTCTGAAGGAGATCAGCCCTGGGATTTCTTTGGAAGGAATGATGCTAAATCTGAAACTCCAGTACTTTGGCCACCTCATGTGAAGAGTGGACTCATTGGAAAAGACTCTGATGCTGGGAGGGACTGGGGTAGGAGGAGAAGAGGACGACAGAGGATGAGATGGCTGCATGGCATCACCAACTCAATGGACATGAGTTTGAGTAAACTCCAGGAGATGGTAATGGACAGGGAGGCCTGGAGTGCTGCAATTCATGGGGTCACAAAGAGTCGGACACAACTGAGCGACTGAACTGAACTGAACTGAACTGAATAAGTAATTAAAAAGTAGATAACTCCATTGCTAACATTAGCAAGGAGGGCACTCTATCTGCCCTCTTCAGATGCCTATGTCAGAAGCTTTCTCTATCTCTTTTATGCTTTAATAAGACTTTATTACACAAAAGCTCTGAGCAATCAAGCCTCGTCTCTGGACCCGGATTGAATTCTTCTCCTCTGGAGGCCAAGAATCCCAGCGTCTTTTGTGGTTCAGTAACAACCTTTCAAGATCTGAGTAGACATTTTTTCAAAGACATTGTGATGGCCAACACAGACACAAAAATGTGTTTATCGTTACTAATCATCAGGAAATGCAAGTTAAAAACACAACAAGAAATGACCTCACACCTGTTAGAATGGTGGTGGTTTAGTTGCTAAGTCATGTCCAACATACTGATGGCCAACAGGGTCACAAAAATGGGTTTATCATCATCATTCATCAGGAAATACAAATTAAAACCATGATGAGAAACAGCTTCACACCTGTTAGAATGGTGGTGATTTAGTTGCTAAGTCATGTCTGACTCTTGAGACCCCATGGAGTATAGCCTACCAGGCTTCTCTGTCCATGGGATTCCCCAGGCAAGAATACTGGAGTGGGTTGCCATTTCCTTCTCCAGGGGATCTTCCTGACCCAGGGACTGAACCCTGGTCTCCTATAGTGCAGGTGGTCTCCTGCACTGCAGGCGGATTCTTTACCAACTGAACAACCAGGGAAGCTTCTCCTGTTAGAATGGCTATTACTAAAAAGGCAAGAAATAACATGTGTTGGTATGGATTTGGAGAAAAGGGAACCTTTGACCACTGTTTCTTGGAATGGAAATTGGTGTAACCACTATGGAGGTTAGTACGGAGTTTCCTTAAAATATTAAAAATAGAATTACCATCAGTTCAGTTCAGTTCAGTTGCTCAGGCATGTCCAACTCTTTGCGACACCATGAACTGCAGCACGTCAGGCCTCCCTGTCCATCGTCAACTCCCAAAGCCTACCCAAACTCATCCATTGAGTCGGTAATACCATCTTACCATCTCATCCTCTGTCATCCCCTTCTCCTCCTGCCCTCAATCTTTCCCAGCATCAGGGTCTTTTCAAATGAGTCAGTTGTTCACATTAGGTGGCCAAAGTATTGGAGTTTTAGCTTCAACATCAGTCCTTCCAGTGAACACCCAGGACTGATTTCCTTTAGGACCACACCATTCAGCAATTCTGCTTCTGGATACTGATCATAAAAACAACAATCATGAAAATATATCTTCATACCTATGTTTATTTCAACATTATTTACAATATCCAAGAGATGAAAATAAACTGAATGTCCAGTGACAAATGAATAAAGAAAATGTGATGTATATACACATACATATCACATATACTTTATTCATTAATTCATATACATGTGTGTGTATATATATATATATATATAGTAAAATATTATTCAACCATATAAAAAGAATTCTAGCATTTGTGACAACACAGATGGACCCTGAGGACATTATGCTATGTGAAACTAATAGACAGAGAAAGATAAGTAATTATGATCTTATGTGTTAAACCTAAAAAAAAAAACTGAACTCATATATACAGATAATAGATTGATAATTGTCAAAGGTGGGGTGGAGTGGAGGCATGGACAAAATAGATGAAGGTGGTCAAAATATACAAACTTCTGGTTTAAGATAAATATATTCTGGGGGTGTAATTTACAGCATGGTGACTCTAGTTAATAATACTGTATTGTATATTTAAAAGTTGCTAAGAGACTAAAAACATGTATTTTCATCATAGGGGTCTAGAATGCAAAAGTGGGAAGTCCAGAGATACCAGGAGTAACAGGCAAATTTGGCCTTGGAATACAAAATGAAGAAGGGCAAAGGCTAACAGACTTTTGGCAAGACAATGCACTGGATATAGAAAAAGCCCTCTTCCAACAACACAAGAGATAACTAAACCCTGACATCAATACAGTTCAGTTCAGTTCAGTTCAGTCACATAGTCATGTCTGACTCTTTGCAACCCCATGTTCTACAGCATGCCAGGCCTCCCTGTCCATCACCAACTCTCAGAGCTTGCTCAAACTCATGTCCATCGAGTCTGTGATGCCATCCAAGCATGTCATCCTCTGTCATTCCTTTCTCCTGCTGCCTTCAATCTTTCCCAGCATCAGGGTCTTTCCAAATGAGTCAGTTCTTTGCATCAGGTAGACAAAGTATTAGAGTTTCAGCTTCAACATCAGTACTTTCAATGAACACTCAAGACGGATCTCCTTTAGGATGGACTGGTTGTATCTCTTTGCAGTCCAAGGGACTCTCAAGAGTCTTCTCCAACACCACAGTTCAAAAGCATCAATGCCTCAGCTTTCTTTATAGTCCAACTCTCACATCCATACATGACCACTGGAAAAACCATAGCCTTGACTAGACAGACCTTTGTTGGCAAAGTAATGCCTCTGCTTTTTAATATGCTATCTAGATTGGTTGTAACTTTCCTTCCAAGGAGTAAGCATCATTTAATTTAATGGCTGCAATCACCATCTGCAGTGATTTTGGAGCCCCAAGAAATAAAGTCTGCCACTATTTCCATTGTTTCCCCATCTATTTCCCATGAAGTGATGGAACCAGATGCCATGATCTTAGTTTTCTGAATATTGAGCTTTAAGCCAACTTTTGCACTCTCCTCTTTCACTTTCATCAAGAAGTTCTTTAGTTCTGCACTTTCTGCCATAAGGGTGGTGTTATCTGCATATCTGAGGTTATTGATATTTCTCCCAGCAATCATGATTCCAGCTTGTGCTCCATCCAGCCCAGCATTTCTCATGATGTACTCTGTATATAAGTTAAATAAGCAGGGTGACAATACATGGACATCACCAGATGGCCAATATAAAAATCAGATTGAATATATTCTTTGCAGCCAAATATGGAGAAGCTCTATACAGTTAGCAAAAATAAGACTGGGAGCAGTCAGTGGCTCAGATTGTGAACTCCTTATTGCCAAAGTCGGATTTCAACTGAAGAAATTAGGGAAAACCACGAGACCATTCAGGTATGACCTAAATTAAATCCCTTACAATTATACAGTGAAAGTGACAAATAGATTCAAGGGATTAGATTTGATAGACAGAGTGCCTGAAGAACTATGGACAGAGGTTCCTGACATTGTACAGGAGGCAGTGATCAAGACCATTCCAAAAAAAAAGAAAAGCAAAAAGTCAAAATGGTTTTCTGAAGAGGCCTTAGAAATAGCTGAATAAAGAAGAGAATCTAAAGGAAAAGAAAAAAAGGAAAGATATAACCATCTGAATGCAGAGTTCCAAAGAATAGCAAGGAGAGATAAGAAAGCCTTCCTCAGTGATTAATGCAAAGAAATAGAGGAAAACAATAGAGTGGGAAGGACTAGAGATCTCTTCAAGAAAATTAGAGATACTAAGGGAACATTTCATGCAAAGATGAGCACAATAAAGGACAGAAATGATGTGGACCTAACAGAAGCAGAAGATATTAAGAAGAGGTGGCAAGAATACACAGAAGAACTATAAAAATAAGATCTTAATGACTTAGGTAATCATGATGGTGTGATCACTCACCTAGAACCAGATATCCTGGAGTCTGAAGTCAAGTGTGCCTTAGGAAGCATCACTACAAACAAAGCAAGTGGAGATGATGAAATCCCAGTTGACATATTTCAAATCCTAAAAGATGATGCTGTTAAAGTGCTGTACTCAATATGGTACAATGAGTTTTTGGAAAACTCAGCAGTGGCCATAGGACTGGAAAAGGTCAGTTTTCATTCTAATCCCAAAGAAAGGCAATGCCAAAGAGTGTTCAAACTACCACACAATTGATTTCACACGCTAGTAAAGTAATGCTCAAAATTCTCCAAGTCAGGCTTCAACAGTACATGAACTGAGAACTTCCAGATGTTCAAGCTGGATTTTAAAAAGGCAGAGGAACCAGACAAATTGCCAACATCCGTTGGATCTTAGAAAAAGCATGAGAGTTCCAGAAAAACATCTACTTCTGCTTTATTGACTATGCCAAAACCTTTGACTGTGTGGAATACAACAAACCATGGAAAATTCTTTAAGAGATGGGAATACCAAACTACCTTACCTGCCTCCTCAGAAATCTGTATGCAGATTTCAAGAAGCAACAGTTAGAACTGGACATGGAACAACAGATTTGTTCCAAATTGGGAAAGGAGTACATCAAGGCTGTATATTGTCACCCTGCTTATTCAACTTATATGCACAGTACATCATGCAAAATGCTAGGGTGGATGAACCATAAGCTGGAATCAAGATTGCCAGCAGAAATATCAATAACCTTAGATATGCACCCTTATGGCAGAAAGTGAAGAGTAACTGAAGAGCCTCTAAAAGAGGAGAGTGAAAAAGTTGCCTATAGCTCAACATTCAAAAAACTAAGATCATGGCATCTGGTCCTACCACTTCATGGCAAATAGATGGGGAAACAGTGGAAACAGTAAGAGATTTTATTTTCTTAGGCTCCAAAATCACTGCAGATGGTGACTACAGTCATGAAATTAAAAGACGCTTGCTCCTTGGATGAAAAGCTATGACAAACCTAGGGAGCGTATTAAAAAGCAGAGACATTACTTTGTCAACAAAGGTCCGTCTAGTCAAAGCTATAGTTTTTCCAGTAGTCATGTATGGATGTGAGAGTTGGACTCTAAAGAAAGCTGAGCACTGAAGAACTGATGCTTTTGAACAATGGTGTTGGAGAAGACTCTGGAGAGTCCCTTGGACTTTAAGGAGATCCAACCAGTCCATCCTAAAGGAGATCAGTCCTGGGTGTTCATTGGAGGAACTGATGCTGAAGCTGAAACTCCAATACTTTGGCCACCTGATGCAAAGAACTGACTCATTGGAAAAGACCCTGATGCTGGGAAAGATTGAAGGCAGGAGGAGAAGGGAATGACAGAGTATGAGATGGTTGGATGGCATCACCAACTCAATGGACATGAGTTTGAGCAGGCTCTAGGAGTGATGATGGACAGGGAAGCCTGGCGGGCTGCAGTCCATGGGGTTGCAAAGAGTCGGAAACAACTGTGTGACTGAACTGAACTGAAGAGACTAAATCTTAAAAGCCTTTATCACAAGAAAAAGAATTTGTAACTTGTAAGCTTACTCTTATGATCATTTCACAACACACACATACACATATATATATATATATATATATATATATATATATATATCTCAAAGTATTAATTTATAGACCTAAAACTATTTTAATGCTATATGTTAATTCTATCTCAATGAAAATAAATATAAAATCAACATACAAAAATCAGCTGCTTTTCTATAAACTAATATCAAACTATCCAAAAAAATAAAGAATACAATTTATAATAGCATCAGAAAAAATAATCTTAGGAACATATTGAACCAAGGTACTGAAAGATTTATATACTTAAAGCTGTGTAACACTGGTAAAGGAAATTGAAGACACAAATAAATGGAAAGATATTCCAGGTTCATTGATTGGAAGAATTATTGTTGTTCAGTCACTCAGTTGTGTCTGACTCTGTCCCCATGAACTGCAGCATGCCAGACTTCCCTGTGATTAATACTTTTAAAATGTCCATGCTGCTTAAAGTAATCTGCAGATTAAATGTAATCCTTATCAAAATTCCAATGACATTTTTCACAGAAGTAGAAAAAGCAACACTAAAATTAATATGGAACCACAAGAGGCTACCAGTAGCCCAACCAATCTTAAGCAAATGTTTAAAAAGTTGGATGCATTATACTACCTGCTTTCAATGTGTACTACATAGCTACAGTTATTAAAACAGCATGATCCTGGCAAAAAAAAAAAAAAAAAGACATATAGACCAAAGAAAGAGAGTACTGAACCCCAAAATAAATCCACACATTTATGGACAATTGATCTTTGACAAAAGTACCAAGAACACACATTAGGGAAGGACAGTCTCTTTATTAATGGTTTTGGGAAAACTTATTTTCCACATACAGAATACTGAAACTGGACTCATATCACTCCATATACAAAAATCACCTCAAAGTAGGTTAAAGACTAAATGTAGGGCTTAAAACCATAAAATCACTAGAAGAAAACAGAGAAAAATCTTTTTGAAATTGGTTTTAGGGAAACCAATTTGGATATGGCAACAAAAGCATGAGGAACAAAAGCAAAAATAGACAAATGGAATTGCATCAAACTAAAAGCTTCTGCACAGGAAGCAATAAACAGAGTGAAGAGAAATACCCAAAATGAGAGAAAAATTTGCAAGCCATGTTTCTCATAAGAAATTAATATCCAGAATATATAGGAAATTCAAACAACTCAATAGCAAGAAAACAAATAACCCAGTTTTTTAAATGAGCAAAGGACCTGAATAGACATTTTTTCAAAGAAGACATACTGATGTCCAACAGGTACATGAAAAGATGCTCAAAATCACTAATCATCAGGGAAATGCAAATCAAAGTCATGATGAGATACCACCTCACACTTAGAACGGTTGTCATCAAAAAGAAAAAGCAACAAATACTGGCAAAGATATGGAGCAAACTCTCATGAACTGTTAATGAGATTGTAGATTTGTGCTGCTGCTGCTGCTGCTAAGTTGCTTCAGTCGTGTCCGACTCTGTGCGACCTCATAGACGGCAGCCCACCAGGCTTCCCCATCCCTGGGATTCTCCAGGCAAGAACACTGGAGTGGGTTGCCATTTCCTTCTCCAATGTAAATTTGCCCAGACACTATGGAAAATAGTATGGAGTTTCCTCATAAAACTAAAATAGAATTATCATATGATCCAGAAGTTCCACTTCTGGGTATCTGCCTAAAGAAAAGGAAAACAGGATTTAACAATACAAGTCATAGAGCTTCAAGACTGACTGAATGGCCAAGAAGCAGGTCTACTGGGAAGGCCTGGGACACAAATGACGAGGACAGTTAGATGCCTGTACCTGAAAGTTTTGGCTCACTATACTTCTCGGTGCTCTCAGAACTTGCAGAGGTGTCCCTGCTTATCAAGAGCTAGTAATCCCTTCCTAAGTAAGGACACAACAGAGAGCTGTTACTGAGAGGGCAACAGATGGCCCTCTCTGAGTCGGTCACTTCCTGTCCTAGCAGGGGATCAATAACTCACAGTAAGTTAACACCGCAGGAGATGGGCAGGACCTGATAAGGAAAGAAAGGACTGATATCTTCAAAGAACTGCAAGAACTAACCAAATTATACCAACAGGGGCCAAGGAAATAAGTCGGCTTGTATTTTAAGAAAGCTTGATCAAAGAGGCTGGAACATAAGCCTGGATAAGAAAGAGTTTATTGACTCAGGGACAACTCCCTCAGGATAGGAGATTTACACCTTGACAAGAACCCCAAGGGATTGTATAAATCACTGTTAGAGTGTCACCTTGGAGAATATGATGATTCATACTCGGTCAAGTTGCAGTGGCTGAGTTCCCAATGCAGATTGTGAAGAAAAGAAGAAAAAGGCTCAGTTCTGCTGTACCGTGTTGTGCCTATAGTTAACAATACACTATGCACATGTAAGAATTTGTTAAGAGGGTAGATCTCATGTCAAGTGTCCTTATCACAATAAAAATAAACATAAAATGAAGAAGTAGAAAGCTCAGGTAAGCAGACAACACTGAAATGAACATATAATTTGAGGTAAAAAGCCATAAAAGAAAACTATGTTGCTTGAGAAGACTGATAGAGCATAGCATTCACCAAGACCATCAGCAGTGGGCTAGTAGGAGACACCTGCATCACACAGAAGTCCAGCCAGGGATAACAGTTTGCGAGACTGTTCTAGAGCTTGGCTTAGACTTAACAATGGGAGAGAAGGGACCCCAAAGCAGTGCAGGCTAATTGAGAACTCACTTAACCTCCAGAAGCCAGGGGGTTTCAATTATCACAACAATAAGCAATCTCATAGTGACAGCCAAGGGGGCTTGACCCTACCCATAGAAGGCTGTGGAAATGGCTAAGATAAAGTTGCATAAAGGAAAAATGGTTGGGCAGCCAATGAGAGTACTGCTTGAAAAAAATATATATTCAAAGAAAGAATGAATGAATGATTAGAAAGCTAAGAATGATCACCCCAATAGAAGTTTAAAGTCCCTTGCCAAATTCCCAGACTTAAGCAAGGATTGCAGACCCATAAGCTAATGACTAAAGTAGTGGCCAGATCACCAGGACAATGGACCTTGATAAATCACTACAAGTATATACTGAAATAACTCCTCTGCTGCTGCTGCTGCTAAGTCGCTTCAGTCGTGTCCATCTCTGTGTGACCCCACAGACAGCAGCCCATCAGGCTCCCCTGACCCTGGGATTCTCCAGGCAAGAATACTGGAGTGGGTTGCCATTTCCTCCTCCAATGCATGATAGTGAAAAGTGAAAGTGAAGTCACTTAGTCGTGTCCGACTCTTAGCGACCCCATGGACTGCAGCCTACCAGGCTCCCCCATCCATGGGATTTTCCAGGAAAGAGTACTGGAGTGGGGTGTCATTGCCTTCTCTGGAAATAACTCCCCTAGTTTCTTCCTAAAGAGACCAATGTCATTAACTCAGGTAATTATACACTGTGGAAAAGAGAATACTCTGACAACTCAGACTCTGTGTCCTGTGGATGTCAAAATGTCTGGTACCCAAAGACCTAAAGCACTGTTATGGTTCCCAGATAGATCAGATCAGATCAGATCAGTTGCTCAGTCATGTCCGACTCTTTGTGACCCCATGAATCGCAGCATGCCAGGCCTCCCTGTCCATCACCAACTCCCTGAGTTCACTCAGACTCACGTCCATCGAGTCAGTGATGCCATCCAGCCATCCTCTGTCGTCCCCTTCTACTCTTGCCCCCAATCCCTCCCAGCATCAGAGTCTTTTCCAATGAGTCAACTCTTCGCATGAGGTGGCCAAAGTACTGGCGTTTCAGCTTTAACACCATTCCTTCCAAAGAAATCCCAGGGCTGATCTCCTTCAGAATGGACTGGTTGGATCTCCTTGCAGTCCAAGGGACTCTCAAGAGTCTTCTCCAGCACCACAGTTCAAAAGCATCAATTCTTTGGCACTCAGCCTTCTTCACAGTCCCTTTCACATCCATACATGACCACAGGAAAAACCACAGCCTTGACTAGACGAACCTTTGTTGGCAAAGTAATGTCTCTGCTTTTGAATATGCTATCTAGGTTGGTCATAACTTTCCTTCCAAGGAGTAAGCGTCTTTTAATTTCATGGCTGCAGTCACCATCTGCAGTGATTTTGGAGCCCAGAAAAATAAAGTCTGACACTGTTTCCACTGTTTCCCCATCTATTTCCCATGAAGTGATGGGACCAGATGCCATGATCTTCGTTTTCTGAACGTTGAGCTTTAAGCCAACTTTTTCACTCTCCACTTTCACTTTCATCAAGAGGCTTTTGAGTTCCTCTTCACTTTCTGCCATAGGGTGTTGTCATCTGCATATCTGAGGTTATTGGTATTTCTCCTGGCAATCTTAATTCCAGCTTGTATTTCTTCCAGTCCAGCGTTTCTCATGATGTACTCTGCATATAAGTTAAATAAACAGGGTGACAATATACAGCCTTGATGTACTCCTTTTCCTATTTGGAACCAGTCTGTTGTTCCATGTCCAGTTCTAACTGTTGCTTCCTGACCTGCATACAAATTTCTCAAGAGGCAGATCGGGTGGTCTGGTATTCCCATCTCTTTCAGAATTTTCCACAGTTTATTGTGATCCACACAAAGGCTTTGGCATAGTCAGTAAAGCAGAAATAGATGTTTTTCGGGAACTCTCTTGCTTTTTCCAGATCCAGCGGATGTTGGCAATTTGACCTCTGGTTCTTCTGTCTTTTCTAAAACCAGCTTGAACATCAGGAAGTTCACGGTTCACATATTGCTGAAGCCTGGCTTGGAGAATTTTGAGCATTACTTTACTAGCGTGTGAGATGAGTGCAATTGTGCGGTAGTTTGAGCATTCTTTGGCATTGCCTTTCTTTGGGATTGGAATGAAAACTGACCTTTACCAGTCCTGTGGCCACTGCTGAGTTTTCCAAATTTGCTGGCATATTGAGTGCAGCACTTTCACAGCATCATCTTTCAGGATTTGGAATAGCTCAACTGGAATTCCATCACCTCCACTAGCTTTGTTGGTAGTGATGCTTTCTAAGGCCCACTTGACTTCACATTCCAGGATGTCTGGCTCTAGGTCAGTGATCACACCATCGTGATTATCTGGGTCGTGAAAATCTTTTTTGTACACTTCTTCTGTGTATTCTTGCTATCTCTTCTTAATATCTTCTGCTTTTGTTAGGTCCATACCATTTCTGTCCTGTATCGAGCTCATCTTTGCATGAAATGTTCCTTTGGTATCTCTTATTTTCTTGAAGAGATCTCTAGTCTTTCCCATTCTGTTGTTTTCCTCTATTTCTTTGCATTGATTGCTGAAGAAGGCTTTCTTATCTCTTCTTGATATTCTTTGGAACTCTGCATTCAGATGTTTATATCTTTCCTTTTCTCCTTTGCTTTTTGCTTCTCTTCTTTTCACAGCTATTTGTAAGGCCAGATAGAATGGGGACATTAAAGGAGAAAGACAATAAGTGGAGTTCTGGCCAAAATTCAGCTTATGATAAATTTACTGGACCCATGGACTTACTTGGTAGGCATTTCCCTAGTTGCCTGCAGTATAACTGAAATTGATACACGTGGCAGTTGAGGTAACCTTTATGTTGGTCTTTGATTTTTCCCACTATTATAGCTGTTCCCCACAAGCCAAATGGTAGCTTCTGAAATGCCTCCCAACTTTCTGGCCAATATCAAGAAAAATACCACATTTCATGGCAATAGGGCATCCCAGGTGGTACACTGGTAAAGAATCTGCCTGCCAATGCATCAGATGCAAGAGATGTGAGTTCAAACCCTGGGTTGGGAAGACCTCATGGAGTAGGAAATGGTGACCCACTCCAGTATTCTTGTCTGGGAAAATCCATGGACAAAGGAGCCTGATGGGCTACAGTCCCTGGGGTCACAAAGAGTCCGACACAACTGAGCACACACACAGCAGCAGCACAGGGAATGATAAAGATTAGTGTCAGAATTTAAAAGGTAAAGCATGCATGGTTGTGGTTCTTGTCATCTCTCCATTTTATTTCCTTATATGTCTCCTGAAGATACCAGTGGACACAGATGAATCCTAGATAATGACATAGACTTCTGCCAATTCAATTAATATTTCCATACTGGTCATGCAGTCACTGCCAGAGCAGTTACATGATATTTAGCTACAGATTTGAAAACATTATTTTCTATCAATTAAGAAAGGCCAGACACAGCTTGCATTTACATGGAATAGACACCATATACATTTGCAACAGAGGCTTTGAGGATTCTAGAGCAAGGATAAGCCATATGTAGCAGAGAATTATACATCTTTTGACAAACATCTCTTGACATACTCCCCAGATTTTATATAAATGAGTGCCTCACCGTGGGACAAGTACACGTGAATCCAAAGTGTTCATAAAGAACTGGAGCCTCCAAGTCATAAAAGCTAGTATCCTTAGTAGCAATACATAATAATGCAGAAATGACACATTTTGGACCAAGCACATGTGGAACTAGAGTACATGCAACCACCATGAGTAGATAGCCCAGATCTCCATGTCACCCACCACTACTCTACCAGTATTCCTATAGCAATTCTCAAACAGATGGCATCAAGTTAAAGAAGGAGGGAAAATTCTAAACTTGACTCATGGATGGATTCGTTCGTTTGTGAACACAATCCAAAAGAGATAGGCATCTTACTCGGGATGACCTAGATAGTGGAAATAGAAAATCCTCCCAAACAGGAAAGCTTTGAAGAATACACATGGCATCTATTACATGTGAAATAAGAAGTGGCCTAAAGTGAGTATATATGTAGGAAAAAGAATAAGATCAAAGAAAAGTAAGACGAGAACAGATGAATGTAGATAGACATGCAGGAATGGGCACAAAATGTAAAATTTTCATATAACATATTTATGACTCCCATGAAGCATTCACCTTAGAAGAGACACTAAACAATCAGATAAAATAAAACAGCAAGTTGATATCAGTTAGCTTTTACAACAACTACTCAAGGCCAAAATAATGGGAATGTAAATGAAATGACCATGGTGGCAGAGAAAGAAGATATTCTCGGACCCATTGCTTATCAAGAGTCGTATCATCTCTGCAGTTCTGATGTTCAAACTGCCAGTAAAATAAAGCTGAGCCCTTAATATGATACCATTCCTTAAGGAGACCAATTGGACACCTGCTAGCAAGTTGACCACAGAGAGCCACTGCCATCCTAGAAAAGGTTATTGATTCCTTCTCATAAGGAGAGATATTTATTCCTTATGAATCTGTCCTTCCAGTCCACAGAGCCTCAGCCAGAACCATGGATATAGAGTGTACCTGATTCACAGTCATGGAATCTCACACAACAAAGCATCCAGGCAATAGGCATACTTCACAGCAGAAGAAGTATCAGAGTGGGCCCATGTTCATAGGATCCACTGATCATATCACTCCTGTATCAACCCAAATCTCCTGGTCTGACAAAATATTGAAATGGTCTGCTGGATGTGAAGCGCCAGGCTCAGAGGCAACCTGCAGAGAGAATGCCATGCCTCTTTTGGCACTGTATCCCCAATAGAAAGCTTATATAAGTCTTTGGATCTAAAGGGTGAAAGCAGGAATGGCTCTACTTTTAATGATTCCAGTGCCCCACTAGAGAACTTTGTGCTTTTCATCCTCATAATTCCTACTTTGGCGAGACTAGAGTCTCTGTTCATCAAAGACAATGCACTCTTGCCATGGAGTTCAGCAAGAATCCCATCGCACCACAGTATAGAACTAACACCTGAACACTTTGGACTTTTTATGCTCATGGATGAACAGGTAAGAAGGGGTGTCTACTCCTTGGTAGGATTAGTTGATCCTGATCAACAGAATGAAATAATGTTGCTTTTATCTGCAAACTATGAATGCTGGAGAGGGTGTGGAGAAAAGGAAATCCACCTACACTGTTGGTAGGAATGTAAATTGGTACAGCCTCTATTGAGAACAGTACAGACGTTCCTTGAAAAACTAAAAACAGAACTACCATGTGATCCAGCAATCCCACTCTTGGGCATTTATCCAAAGGTTGAAAGTATACATGTACCCCAGTGTTCACCGCAGCATGTTAACAGTAACCAAGACATGGAAGCAACCTAAACGTCCATTGACAGATGAGTGGATAAAGATGTGGGGTGTGTGTGTGTATGCACACACACATATATAGAGAGAGAGAGATAGATACAGATATAATGCAATGTTACTCAGTCATTAAAGAGAATGAAATAATGCCATTTGCAGCAAGATGGATGGATCTGGAGATTATCATACTCCAGTGAAGTAAACCAGACAACAAATATCATATCACTTATATACATAATCTTAAAAAAAATGATACACATGAACGTATTTACAAAACAGACTTGCAGACTTAGAGAATGAATTTATGGTTACCAGGAGGGAAGTGTGGGGTGGACAGACAGGGAGCTTGGAATTGACATGTACACATTACTATATTTAAGGCAGATAACCAACAATGCCCTTCCATAAAAATTAATTAAAAATTAAAAGATAAAAAATGTTTAATGTTTCTTTTACTCAATAGAGGCAGGGAGGAATATGTGTGGAACTCAGGTGATCCATTTAGGTACCCCTTAGTATTCCCATGTCTTAGTCAGTTTGAGTTGCTATAACACAATAGCATTAACTGGGTGGCTTGAACAACAGACATTTATTTCTTATGGTTCTGGAGGCTGGGAAGTCTGAATTCATCACTGACTGATTGGTTCCTGGCGGAGATTCCTCTTCCTGGCTTGTAGACAGCTTCCTTCTTGCTGTGTCCTCAGAGAGAGAGCAAATTCTCTGATATTTCTTCTTATAAAAGCACTAATCCCATCATATGGCTCCACACCTATGACTTTTTTACCTTCCAAAGGGCTCACTTCCTCACATGGAGGTTAGGCTTCACCATGAATTTGGGGGGAACACATTCAGTTCGTAACAGTTACCTAAATGTGACAGCAAATGGTATGACTGAAGTAACCTAACCTGGGAAGAATATTGTTACCAGGGGCATAAGCTCCTCAGGAACGAAAGTTTGTTAATGCCAGGAGATAAACTAGATATCTCAAAAGAGGTAATAACTAAAGGTAAAGAGAATTTAGGATGTTTGTTGGAGGAGTGAGACAGTAAGGTCCAATTGCAGCCTTGAGACCAAACACATCAATATTAACTGTATTACATCCCACCAACTTCCTTCTGAGTTTTTCTTCAATGTAAGTGGTTCACTGAAATCCTGGATCAGCTGCTCCCCGTCAAAAAGAGGAGTAACTCTGTGACACAAGAGGTGAAGTGCAGCTGTGCTGTTCAGATCTCTTTCGAGGAAAATGCCCAGATGTGGGAAGTGTGGCTAGCTGATAACCCCTTCATATCTGCCTCATTTTTGAGCTGAGGTCGCTCTCTTAAAGGAGCTTTCCAGGTGGCTCTAGGAGTAAAGAATCTGCCTGCCAGTGCAGGAGATGCAAGAGACATGGGTTTGATCTCTGGGTTGGGAAGACCCCCTGGAGTAGAAAGTGGAAACCCACTCCAGTATTCCAGCCTGAAAAATTTCATGTACAGAGAAGCCTAGGGGGATAGTCCATGAGGTCACAAAGAGTCAGGCATGACTGAGAACAACCACAACATGATCTTAGAGGTAGTCCAGCAAATGACTACAGAGACTTACCATTTATACCCAACAGAGGATCCTCTAATGGGCAACCTTTGCTCAGGAGCTCACAATTTGGCTGGTAGAAACTTCAATGACCCCCTCTATCCAAACCTGTCACCTTTTTTTTCCTTCTATGAGTATTACTGGCCAATATATTTTTTTCCCTCAACTCTGCCTCTGCTGTCTAAAGGACTCAACTGACACATTTGTAGAGTAGCTTAAGTTATAGACAATTCTATTCCATTATTCAATTCCATTCATCACCCAGCCCCTCTGCCCTTGGTTTTTCATCCCTTGCCCAGCCTACCTATCTTCATCATAGTAACCTTGTGGCCACCAAGCCTGATGTGCCCTTGAGAAGATCAGAGCCAAACGGTCTCCCTGGACTCTTCGTCTTTCTCCTAACCTTCACCAAATGGCTTTAACTCTGAATCCTTAAGAGCTTTCCCTTTGCTACTATAGAATGTACCTTGTATTATCTTTTCCACAGCATCATCTTTACCTTCCTCCTCCATTAGTTGCTCAAAATCCTGCACTTATGCTCTTTTGCTAGTCCTTCCTGAATTCCTGTGTGCTACTGAAGCTTACATAGTAATGAGCCAAACCCTCACCTGCTCTGGTCACCAGAACACTACTGAGTGACTTGAAAATTTCAGTTTTCTCTATTGGTTTCTCAATATCTCTGCTCTGAGCAGCATCATGCCACTTTCTTGTTTTGGTTTCGTTCATTAGGAAATCACCAGGGTCTGTCCTTAATTTGGTAACAGAAGCTTCAGCTAAAACATATATTACATGTAGCTCCATCTATCATGTTCCAAATGAATCAATTTATATTTCTTCTACTGCCCAGTTATATATCTCCTTATTTATGATAGATTTTATAAAATGAGATCTTTACAGCTCTCTGATATGTAAGTGAAAATCTTAGGATGACATTTAGACATTTTAATGAATTATTAAATGCTTTATATTAATTAAGATAAAACCCTGTTCTGTTTTATGATACTAAGACGCTGAATAAGTGCTTATGAACTGATGTGAAAAAGTAGAGGTTGATGTGATTGGTCCTAAATATTCATTATTTGAAGTCAGCATCCTCCTTTGGCCAGAGGTAAAGGGTTATTTCCTTGGGCTTAGTAAAACTGGAAATAGTCTGCTTTGGGGATATCTCATGATTTTCCAACACATGGAGCAGGCTCCCTATTAGCTAACCCAAGCTTGCATCTCTGAAGATGTGCTCAGATTTTAAACTGTAGAGGTGCCTTCCTAGCCAAGGTCTGTGACCCACTTCCTGAAATAGATTGGCCACAACTTTCATTCCTCAGTCATCTTATTATAAAAATTATAAAGGACTGAGAGATCACTTTCCAGATTGCCACCCTTTCCTAAATTAATCTTCTATTTGCAGAATAATCAGCTTCCTCCAAAACCATCAGCAAGTCTGCATTGATGTTCTCAGCACAGCTTACCAAGAACTGCATGCAGTTTAGAGCATGTACTCAATTTCATCATTTTCACAGTTCACCAGTAAGTCTCCAAACCAGCAGTGTCCTTGGTGTTCACAACCAATCTTTTGTAGCACAATTATGAACTGCCTTTGGCCCCAAACTTAATTTGTCCTAACTCGAGACAGTAATTTTCCTATAATCAAGACATATACTGTACTGAGAATCAAATAACTCTAAAATACCCAGGCCTAAATTGGACTAGTTCCCTAGCCCAAATCTACCTCATGTTGGATTCCCAATCTTCCCTCTCTTTATTTGTCTCATCCTTCCAGTGATTTTTTTTTTTCCAATTCCAGTCTGGTTTTAATTTTTTTGTCATTGGAGTATAATTGCTTCACAATGTTTCGTTAGTTTCTGCTGTATGGCAATATGAATCAGCCATATGTATACATATACCCTTCCCTCTTGAGCCTCTCCCCCAGCCCCCAGCCCACCCCTCTGGGTTATCACAGAGCACTGAGCTGAGCTCCCTGTGCTATATAGCAGCTTCCCACTAGCTATCAATTTAACAGATGGTTGTGTGTGTATATATATACCAATGCTCCTCTTTCAATTCACCCCACCCTTTCCTTTCCCCACCTCTGTATCCATAAGTCTGTTTACATCTGCATCTCTCTTCCTCCTCTGCAAATAGGTTCGTCAGTACCATTTTTCTAGATTCCATATGTATGTATTAACATACAATACTTGTTTTCCTCTTTCTGACTTCACTCCAGTGATTCTCTAAAAGTCTCAACTGGGAAGAAGGGCATCTCATAGTGATGCTGCAGAAACAAACTAGGAAAGCAGCCACCTATTCTTGTGGCTCTATTTCCATTAACAACATTATTGCCTCAATTTTCCAAGCTAGAAACCTTGCAGACAATCACCTTTGAAAATGGCAAATAGGTGAGACAGAGGAGGACAGTATTGTTTTAGTCTATTGCATCTTTCCAATACATTCTCCAATCTCTGTAATAATTTAGACTATATCAACATCTTCAGATTGGTCTATTAGCATCTGCTCTCTAGTCTTTGCAGCCCAGCCTCCATGTTGCTACTAGCAGAAAGCAAGACCGCTCCCTTCCAGCTGCAGCTCTGAAAAGGGCATTTGAACAGGTCTGAGTATAATACACACAACACATTTAAACATATCTTTAGTCAAGAAAGGTCTCACATTGGCTTTCTTCTGTCTTACCAGTGAAAAGTATACTTTAAAAAAATGACATTATAAACTCAAGATGTACAAATATCCTAAAAATTACTTTCTATAAAACTTAGAAAATTGTTTTAAGCAAAATGTCTCATCATTCTCACCAAAATGCTTGAAATTGTGGTCCCTAAGGAATGTAAACAAAATGTCACAAGCAATTCAACAAGTAACATGGGAAAAAACAACTGAAAGGAAAAAATGAAAATGTAGTAGAATAATTTGAAAGCATATTGGAAGGAGAACAGAATAGCATTCAAACTACAGATAACAATTAGTGACACAGAAGACACCCTTGGTAAATTCTCCTTGAATGCAGAGGAAGTGGGTCAAAGTATATGGTGAATGTATCGATACCTGTTCTTCTCCATTTCATGTATGTATATATGCATGTATGTATATATGTATACACACACACACACACACACAGGCTGCACTGCGAAGCATGTGGGTTCTTCTGTTCCTGACCAGGGATTGAACCTGTGCCCCCTGCAGTGGCAGCATGGAGTCCTAACCACTGGACTACCAAGGAAATCCCTCCCCATTTCTATAATTACAGATCTTCAGGCATAATGAAACAAGAGCATTAGCAAAATAATACAAATGAGTAAAACTTTCCTGAGATGAAAATCTTTGTATGTTATATAAAGTGTTCTCCATGTCTTGACTATTGAAAACAGAGCTGCAATAAATACTGGGGTCCATGTATCTTTTTGAATTATGGTTTTTAGAATTCTTTAGAATTATGGTGTTTGTGCATATATGTCCAGGAGTGGGTTTGCTGATCAAATAGTAGCTCTTTAAGTATTTCAAGGAAACTCCATGCTGTTCTCCAGAGTGGCTGTACCAATCTATATTCCCACTAATGGTATAGGACGGTTTCTTTTTCTCCACATCCTCTCTAGCCCTTATTTTTTGTAGATTTTTTGATGGTGGCCATTCTAACCAGTAAATCAACTGTACTCAATTTTTTTGTTGTTAAAAAAGTATTCTCCAAATTCTAAGTAAAACGAAAACACCAATGCTTAGACATCTTTTAGCAAGGTTTTAAAATTACGACACATAAACACAGTTACAATCGTAGGACTTCCCTGGTGGTCCAGCGGTTAAGAATCTGCCTTCCATTGCCAGGGGCCAGGTTCAAGCCCTGGTTGGAGAACCAAGATCCCACCTGTTGTGAGGCAACTAAACTCATGCACCACAACAAAGATCTCATGAGCCACATCTAAGATGAAGCCAAATAAGTAAATAAACACTTAACAAATAAAATAAACATATAAAACTACAATTGTAAGAGAATATTATTGAAACACTGAGCATATCTACTTTATACTGGTATCATTCAACTTAAATTGGGGAATTTTTTCTGATAGATAATGATTTTTTAAATTAATTTATAGTCTTGTCTGAGAAATTCCCTTTACAGGTCTCCATGAGTCTATCTTTAAGTGATATGTATGTGAAATACACTCCTTACATAAGACAGTTGAACAAAAAATTAATCTTGGAGAAATGCGCCTGGAAAGCAGCCCAGATATAATACAGAAAATATGTGAGAGAGAACTGGGAATACAGAAAAGCCCCAACACAAGCCCAACAGAAGTTCCAGGACGTAAGAATTGAAGTGAAAATGAAAGTGAAGTCGCTCAGTCGTGTCCTACTCTTTGCGACCCCATGGACTGTAGCCTACCAGGCTCCTCAGTCCATGGAATTTTCCAGGCAAGAGTACTGGAGTGGGTTGCCATTTCCTTCTTCAGGGGATCTTCCCAACCCAGGGAATAAGAATTGAAGAAAGAGTCAAAAATAATCCTATGCAATTTCTATTTGAATACATGTGTTTTTCTTAATTTTTAGAGAAGTTTGAACCAAGATCTAATTAAAATTAAAAAAAATAAATCTCCATCTAGAAGAATTATAGACTTCATTATAGTCTGCAATTAATCTAGTTGCTATTCTTTTGTGCATATTCTGTCGTATCTATCTCACAGATAAACAGAAGAAATCTCATCAACAAAAGAAAATGACAGGTGAGAACAGACTAAACTTCTCAAAATTCTGTGGGAAAATATAAAATGTGAAGATGTCTAAACCTACCAGATTACTACTCAAGAGTAAGGGGACTAGGTGTTTACAAATACAAAAGGACTCAGCTTTTTATTTCAAGAGGGGTCTGTGAATGATAGATGCTATTAAATAATTGCCACAGCAAGAAGACAGGAAGGGATGGAATGCAAAGCAAATGGTGAACAGAAAACTGAGTAAAATATCAGCAAATATAACTAATAGCCAAAATTTCATTTCAAAGGTAGAACTAAGAATATAAACATTAAAAAAAAAGAAGAAAAAAAAAAAACAAAACAGAAAATGTGACTTTGGTATCTTTTGTCTCCTCCCAAGCAGAAGACCCCAGCACACTAGGGACACAGTGTATAATTATAGACTTTATTATAAAATATAAACTTTAAATGTCTGTTTATAATTTAACTCAGTGAGGGGGAAGAAATATAATTTTGTCAAGCCAAGAAGAGGCAAGGAAGGAAAAAAAGGAAAATAAAGACAATACAAACTAAGTTGTTAGAAATGTCTAAATACACCATAAATGATCACAAAAAAGAACACATTAAACCCATCCATTAAGACTATTAGATGTAAAGCAGGCAAGGAAACAAACAGTTATGTTTCAAATAAGATGTGTGTCAAATGAATCAAATAAACTACCTGATCTTTTAAAGTCTTTTTATTTCCCACCTAAAATACATCTCCTCCAAAGGAAGTGAGTTTAAGGATATTACCTTTTTAAATTGCATTTCACAGAATATCTCAGTATCTACACCTAAAGCATGGAAAGCATAAGATGAAGACAGCATGAGTGCTGAACCTTTAAGATTATGCCTTTAGATAAGAGAAATTTCGTTAAAAGATAAGCAAAAGAGAAAAACGTTATCAAAAATGCTAGAAAAGATTTTTCCATCAGCTGAAGGTTTTGATAGGAAGATTATCCACATTGAAACAACATTGTTTAAGGTTAGATATAAAATTCCACAAGCTACTAGAAAACAAGAGAAATAGGCCATCCACAGGGAGAACTTCAGATAGAATTTAAGAGCTTATTAACATAACTCCAAGAAGTTCTAGGACACTAACTCCAATTTCAGTTTTGCAGCACTGAGTTCAGGAATATTTTTTAATTAGGTACTACTGTCCCAGAGAATCTGAGAATGATAAATGAACATTAAGTGAATTTTTGTATCTTCAGTCACATTATAAACACTCAGCATAACATGGATATACAGGGGCTTCCCAGGGAGCTCAGCAGTCAAGACCCTGCCTGCCAATGCAGGAGACACCAGAGACTCAGGTTTGATCTCTGTATCAGGAAGATCCCCTGGAAGAGAAAACGATAGCCCATTCCAATATTCTTGCCTGAAAAACAGCTATGGACAGAGGAGCCTGGCAGCCTACACTCCAGTGGGGTCACAAAGAGTCAAACACAACTGAGCACACCACAAGGATATATGCAGAGACCACCTCACCCAGGGTTGGAGCCTTCACTCAAAGTAAAATCTTGCTAAAAATAACTAACTCTACTTCAATTTTATGTGGAGTCTGAACCTGGAGGGGGATAATTGTGCCTTCAAAATTTCTAATATGGCCTGCCTTCTCAAAGATGCTACTGTTTAAAATTTAAGCCCCTAATAGCATGGGGGTCAGGAAGTGTTTCTTTCTGGAAGGAAATTACTGATATTATACCTTCTGGGTATTATTTACATTGAAATAGAGATGGAAAGGAAGTCAATACAAGGATGAATTATTGAGTGGACTTACTGATGTAGGTGGTTTATGTTAAATATCGTGGGATGTATGTGGAGTACATCTCAGAACAGCTTTCCCACGGATGGAAGGCATTTATTGACTTTCCACTTTGCTTGGCTGAGATTTGCTCCTTAAGGCATTAACTCCTCCCAACTTCTTAGTTGAAGATGAGAATGCCCCAGTGGACTCTCAAGGAGTCACACTGAATAATATCAGAAGATCCCTGGTGGTCCAATGGTTAGGACTTCACACTTTCACTGTGGAAGATACCAGTTTGATCCCTGCTTGGGGAACTAAGATCCTATATGCTGCACAGCACAGCCAAAAAAAAAAATTAAATTTTTAATTAAATAAAAAAAGATCCAGACAGGAAGTAAGAGACTCAGGGCAAACGTGGGGAGAGGTGATGCTCCTGCAAAGCAAATCAGAGTAGGCATGAAATTCTTGGCCATGGACATAGCGAGGATCAAGTGGGGAAGAGACATGAGACCTCACACAAGAGGAGTCTGACACACATGCCTGAGAAGTTCCTTAGCTCTGTGTCAATAATCAGTTCAGTTACTCAGTCATGTCTGACTCTGTGCAACCCCAAGGACTGTAGCACACCAGGCTTCCCTGTCTATCACCAACTCCCAGAGCCTACTCAAACTCATGTATATTGCATCAAAAGTGATGCCATCCAAAAATCTCATCCTCTGTCATACCCTTCTCCTGCCTTCAATCTTTCCCAGCATCAGAGTCTTTTCAAATGAGTCAGTTATTTGCATTAGATGGCTAAAGTATTGGAGTTTCAGCTTCAGCATCAGTCCTTCCAATGAATATTCAGGACTGATTTCCTTTAAGATGCACTGGCTGTATCTCCTTGCAGTCCAAGGGACTCTCAAGTCTTCTCCAACACCACAGTTCAAAAGCATCAGTTCTTCAGTGCCTAGCTTTCTTTAGAGTCCAACTATCACATCCATACATGACTACTGGAAAAACCACAGCTTTGACTAGAGGAACCTTTGCTGGTAAAGTAATGTCTCTGCTTTTCAATATGCTTTCTAGGTTGGTCATAACTTTCCTTCCAAGGAGTAAGTGTCTTTTAATTTCATGGCTGCAGTCACCATCTGCAGTGATTTTGGAGCCCCCAGAAATAAAATTGTCCACTGTTTCCATTGTTTCCCCATCTATTTGCCACGAAGTGATGGGACTGGATGCCATGATCTTAGTTTTCTGAACGTTGAGTTTTAAGCCAACTGTTTCACTCTCCTCTTTCACTTTCATCAAGAGGCTCTTTAGGTCTTCACTTTCTGCCATAAGGGTGGTGCCACATCTGGGTATAAGAAGTTATTGATATTTCTCCCAGCAATCTTAATTCCAGCTTGTGCTTCATCCAACCCAGCATTTCTCATAATGTGCTCTACATATAAGTTAAATAAGCAGAGTGACAATATATAGCCTTGACATACTCCTTTCCCAATTTGGAACCAGGCTGTTTTTCCATGTCTGGTTCTACCTGTTGCTTCTTGGCCTGCATACAGATTTCTCAGGAGGCAGGTCAGGTGGTCTAGTATTCCCATCTCTTTCAGAATTTTCCACAGTTTGTTGTGATCTACACAGTCAAAGGCTTTGGTGTAATCAATAAAGCAAAAGTAAATGTTTTTTCTGGAACTCTCTTGCTTTTTTCATGACCCAGTGGATGTTGGCAATTTGATCTCTGGTTCCTCTGCCTTTTCTAAATCCAGCTCGAACATCTTGAAGTTCACAGTTCACATACTGTTGAAGCCTAACTTGGAGAATTTTGAGCATTGTTTTGCTAGCATGTGAGATGAGTGCAATTGGACAGTAGTTTGAACATTCCTTGGCATAGCCTTTCTTTGGGATTAGAATGAAAACTGACCTTTTGCAGTCCTGTGGCCACTGCTGAGTTTTCCAGATTAGCTGGCATATTGATTGCAGCACTTTCATAGCATCATCTTCCAGGATTTGAAATAGCTCAACTGGAATTCCATCACCTCCACTAGCTTTGTTCATAGTGATGCTTCCTAAGGCCCACTTGACTTTGCATTCTAGGATATCTGGCTCTAGGTGAGTGATCACACCATCGTGGTTATCTAGATCATGAAGATATTTTTTGTATAGTTTTTATGGGTATTCTTGCCACCTCTTCTTAATATCTTCTGCTTCAGTTAGGTCCATATCATTTCTGTCCTCAATGTGTCGATATTTACATGAGATTTTCCCTTGGCATCTCTAATTTTCTTGAAGAGATCTCTAGTGTTTCCCATTCTATTGTTTTCCTCTATTTCTTTGCATTGATCACTGAGGAAGTCTTTATCATCTCTTCTGGCTATTCTTTAGACCTCTGCATTCAAATGGGCATATCTTTCCCTTTCTTTGCCTTTCGCTTCTCTTCTTTTCTCAGCTATTTGTAAGGCTTCATCATACAACCATTTTGCCTTTTTACATTTCTTTTTCTTGGGGATGGTCTTGATCACTGTCTCCTGTACAAAGTCACGACCCTCTGTCCAGAGTTCTTCAGGCACTCTGTCTATCAGATCTAATCCCTTGAATCTATTTGTCACTTTCACTGTATAATCATAAGGGATTTGATTTAGGTCATGTCTGAATGGTCTACCAGTTTTCCCTACTTTCTTCAATTTAAGTCAGAATTTGTCAATAAGGATTTTATGATCTGAGCCACAGTCACCTCCCAGTCTTGTTTTTGCTGATCGCATAGAGTTCTCCATCTTGGCTGCAAAGAATATAATCAATTTGATTTCGGTGTTGACCATATGGTGATGTCCATGTTTAGTCTTCTCTTGTGTTGTTGGAAGAGGGTGCTTGCTATGACCAGTGTGTTATTTTAGCTAAAAAAAATTGTCAACAATATTTAAATTAAATGAATTTGGCTGGACTTACCTGAAGGAGTGAAAATATTGTAATTAATTGGGTTTTACTAAGCCCTGGGTTGCTGCAATAGCCCTTGTGGTTTTCAACCACATATTTACGAATAGTTCCTTTGTAAATAAACCATCCATGAATTATCCTATTTTGAGTGTGCCATGTGATTTTCGTTGTGACCCTGGCTCAAAAAGGTAGAGCATTATTGTAACTAAACAGAGAAGATCCTTCACACAACATACTGACCCACGACTGTTCCCAATGAGTAAAGTAATGTGTAGATTTGATTCAACTGCAATTTCACTCACGTAGCAGTGCTCTTCGGAGAAGGAAATGGCAACCCACTCCAGTATTCTTGCCTGGAGAATCCCATTGACTGTAGCCTGCCAGGCTCATCTGTCCATGGGGTCGCAAGAGTTGGACATGACTTAGCAACGAAATCACCACCAGTGGTGCTCCTTGTTGTTCTCACACGTGGTATTCTGACAATACTGATCCCAGGGCATCTTTTTTCTCAGTTATTATTGAAAAGATTTCTCCTTGATAACACAACTTACAAAATGAGTTTTAGTGATAAATGAGACAAAAAGCAGTGCCTGGCATTTCTTTATGTGCTATACATATGCTGGAATTGGCTTTGTCCAACAATAAAAGCAAATTATCTGCCAGCACATAAGTGACAGTAATTGCTTTTCCACATTGTACGCCATTGATGTAAGGCAATGCCCAAAATGACTTTTTAGTAAAGAAATTGTGCCTATAGCTTGTCTCTTCTGTACGAGCTTTATTTGTCAACTTTATAGGTGGTTTTACAAGCTTTTATCAAGAGCAAGAATTGTATTTGTATTTTCTATAAGTATTATAAGTTTAAACAATGCTTCTAATGGTTGGTCTCTTTTCTGTCTTAGTGACAATCAATTTTGTACTATAAGTATTATTTTATACTTCTGAAAAAAAATGTTTTGATTTGCCAGAGAAGTCACCACGTTTTGCTGGAAAGCCACATAAACACTTTAGGAGTTTCATGACAATTTCATAAGACTGTACTGTGGTACCATCCAATAAAATCAATATTCAGATTCTTCCTCATCTTTCCTTTGTTGTTTATGGAAAAATCATCACACTAGCCAAATCACTCTTCCCAGTAGACAGTCCTTTTTTTATATTCACTGTAGTACTAGATGGAATTTACATATTAAACATCATTTTGTGTTGTAGTAATTATACCTAGTTTATCACTACTTCATTTGCTTCCATTTCTTTATGAACTAATTTGACATTATCATGGAACTGAAAATGTTATATCTAAGAGTAAGGAGAAATTACTCTTTAGTTTCACAGATCTCTCATATTCTCCACAACTGCGTTTTTTTATTTTTATTGAAATACAGTTGATTTACAATGCTGCATTATGTTCAGGCATACAAAGTGATTCAGTTATATATATGATTTTTATATATATACACAAACACACATATGTACAATTTCATGGACAACATCCTTGTCAGGGCAAGGGGGCTTGCATAACTCAACAAAGATATAAGCCATGCCATGAGGGTCACCCAAGACAGACGGGTCACAGTGAAGAGTTCTGACAAAGGAGGGAATGGCAAACCGCTCCAGTACTCTTGCTGGAAAAATCCTATGAATAGTATGAAAAGGCAAAAAGATATGACACCAGAAGATAAGCCACTCAGGTTGGTAAATGTCCAATATGCTACTGGTAAAGAGCAGAGGGCAATTACTAATAGCTCCAGAAAGAATGAAGTGGCTGGGCCAAAAGAGAAATGACACTCAGTTGTGGATGTGTCTGGTGGTGAGAGTAAAGGCTGATGCTGTAAAAAACAATGTTGCATAGGAACTTGAATGTTAGGTCCATGATCCTGTGGTCATGTATGGATGTGAGAGTTGGACTGTGAAGAAGGCTGAGCACCTAAGAATTGATGCTTTTGAACTGTGGTGTTGGAGAAGACTCTTGAGAGTCCCTTGGACTGCAAGGAGATCCAACTAGTCCATTCTGAAGGAGATCAGCCCTGGGATTTCTTTGGAAGGAATGATGCTAGCTAAAGCTGAAACTCCAGTACTTTGGCCATCTCATGCGAAGAGTTGACTCATTGGAAAAGACTCTGATGCTGGGAGGGCTTGGGGGCAAGAGGAGAAGGGGACGACAGAGGATGAGATGGCTGGATGGCATCACTGACTCGATGGACGTGAGTCTGAGTGAACTCCGGGAGTTGGTGATGGACAGGGAGGCCTGGCATGCTGCGATTCATGGGGTAGTAAAGAGTTGGACATGACTGAGCGACTGATCTGATCTGATCTGAAGCAGGAGTTAGCAAGAGTGAATATCAACATTTTAGGAATCAGTGAACTAAAATGGAAAGGAATGGGAGAATTTAATTCAGATGATCATTATATCTACTGCTGTGAGAAAACATCCCTTAGAAGAAATGGAGTAGCCCTCACAGTCAACAAAAGAGCCCAAAATGCAGCACTTGGGTGCAATCTCAAAAATGACAGAATGATCTCAGTTTATTTCCAAGGCAAACCATTCAGCATCACAGTAGTCTAAGTCCACACGTCAACCACTAATGCCAAAGAAGCTGAAGTTGACTGGTTCTATGAAGACCTACAAGCTTCTAGAACTAACACCAAAAAAGATGTCCTTTTCATAATAAGGGACTAGAATGCAAAAGTAGGAAGCCAAGAGATACGTGGAGTAACAGGCAAGTTTGGCCTTGGAATACAAAATGAAGCAGGACAAAGGCTAATAGAGTTTTGCCAAGAGAACGCACTGGTCATAGCAAACACCGTCTTCCAACAAAACAAGAGACGACTCTATACATGGACATCACTAGATGGTGAAATCAGACTGATTATATTGTTTGCAGTGGAAGATGGAGAAACTCTATACAGTCAGCAAAAACAAGACCTGAAGTTGACGGTGGCTCAGATCATGAACTCCTTATTACAAAATTGAGGCTTAAGTTGAAGAGTGTAGAGAAAACCACCAGGCCATTCAGGTATGACCTAAATCAAATTCCTTATGATTATACAGCGGAGGTGATGAATAGATTCAAAGGATTAGATCTGGTAGACAGAATGCCTGAAGAATTATGGAAAAAAGTTCATAACATTGTACAGGAAGTAATGACCAAAACCATCCCAAAAAGAAAAGAAATTCAAGAAGGCAAAGTGGTTGTCTGAGAAGGCTTTACAAATAGCTGAGGAAAAAAGAGGAGTGAAAGGAAAAGGAGATAAGGAAAGATATACCCAACTGAACGCAGAATTCAAGAGAATAGCAAGCAAAGATAAGAAAGCCTCCTTCAATGAACAATGCAAAGAAATAGAGGAAAATGATAAAATGGGAAAGACTAGAGATCTCTTAAAGAATATTGGAGATACCAAGGGAACATTTCATGCAAGAATGGACACAATAAAGGATATAAATGGTAAGGACAGAAGAGATTAAGAAGAGGTGGCAAGAATACACAGAACTATACAAAAAAGGGTTGTAATGCCCCAGATAACCATAACAGTATGGTCATTCACCTAGAGCCAGACATCCTGGAGTGTAAAAGTGAAGCAGGCCTTAGAAAGCATTGTTATGAACAAAGCTACTGGAGGTTGACAGAATTCCACCTGAGCTATTTAAAATCCTAAGCGATGATTCTGGTAAGGTGTTGCACTTAATATGTCAGCAAATTTGGAAAACTCAGCAGTGGTCACAGGACTGGAAAACGTCAGTTTTCATTTCAACCCCAAATAAGAGCAATGCCAAAGAATGTTCAAACTACCATACAATCGCACTCTTCTCACAGGCTAGCAAGGTTGTGCTCAAAATCCTTTAAGCTAGGTTTCAGCAGTATGTGAACCAAGAATGTCCAGATAGATGTACAAGATGGGTTTCAAAGAGACAGAAGAACCAGGGATCAAATTGCCAACATTTGTGGGATCATTGAGAAAGCAAAGGAGATGCATAAAAACATCTACTTCTGTTTCATTGACTACTCTAAAGCCTTTGACTATGTGGATCACAACAAACTAGAGGAAATTCTTAAAGAGATGCTCTAGCTCCATCCGTGTTGCTACAAATGGCATGATTTCATTATTTTTAATGGCTGAGTAATATTCCATTTTATATACATACCACATTTTCTTTATCCATCCCTCTGTCAATAGTCATTTATGTTGTTTCCCTGTCTTGGCTATTGTAAATAGTGCTGCAATGAACATTGGGGTGCATGAGTCTTTTTGAATTATATATGCCTGTATATATGCCCAAGAGTGGGATAGATGGATCAAGCTTTTGCACAGCAAAGGAAATTATAAGCAAAATGAAAAGGCATCCCACAGAATTAAAGAAAATATTTGCAAACAATGTAACTGATTAACTTCCAAAATATACAAACTCATACAGCTCAATTTCAAAAAACCTAATCAAATGATGAACAGAACACTTAGACATTTCTTCAAGGAAGATATACAGATGGCCAACAGGCACATGAAAAGATGTTCCACATCCCTAATTAGAGAAATTCAAATTAAAAATACAATGACGTATCACCTTGAATCAGTCAGAATGGCCATCATCAAAAAGTCTACAAGTTATAAATGCTAGAGAGGGTGTGGAGAGAAAGGAACTCTTGCAATTGTGTTTTTAAATGCAATCCATTTTAGCACATGTACAATTTATATTTAGTATTAGCTACACCCATCAACAAGATGGAGTTTGTATAATTCATGTAACTATTACAATTAATAATCTCAAATATAAAATTTATAAAATATATATCAGAAGTAATTAAAAAGAAAAACCATCCCTGGGGACTACTTGACAGACCACCAGGGATTATAAACAATCTACATCCACACCAACAAACACTGGTACAGATGTTGAAATATGGTTCTGAATCCTGGCTTTTTGACTCACTAGCAGGGAGATCTTCAGCAAGTTTTCACATGTGAACCTTAGGCACAATTACGATTTCCACTTTATGGTTGAGTAGCTCACTTCATTCATTTCATTGGCTACTACATGATTGTAGTTTTTAATTATTTTGTGTTTATCCTTATGTATGTGGGTATATGTGCACATGTATGCCATGACACTATATTATAACCTAGCCCACTCTGGCTTGTAAACCACAGCAAACAACTGGAAAATCTCAACAGTTTTACAAGACAAAGTTTATTTCTTGCTAATGCTGTATGTTCAGCACAGATCAACAGGTAGGATCTGCTGATCATTGTCGCTGAAATCCAGATTGAAAAGATATATTCTCAATATGTCACAATTCTGATGGCAAGCAGGTAGAAATATGGAAAATTATGTCTTGGCCTATAAAACTTGTGCCTTCCACCCAACTTTCATTGATATAGTAAATCTTCTGTCCATGCCTAATTTCAAAGATGGCAGAGAAGTACATTGCTACCAAGCCCCAGAAAGAAAGCCAGAGTATTTATAAACCTCAGGGCAAATTAGTCAGCTGAGAAATATTTATTCAAAGAGGCTTGCTCCAATATGTTCAAATTGACATTCTTATATTTTTATAAATATCCAACTGTTTCTATAAAGATTGCACAAATAGCATAAAAATCATAACAGTTGCTTAAATTAAAATTACATAAAAATTAGTTACACTACCATTAATGTGGAGAAGGAAATGGTAACTTACTCCAGTATTCTTTCCTGGGAAATCCCATGGACAGAGGAGCCTGACAGGCTACAGTCCATGGGGTCGCAAGAGTCAGACACAATTGAGTAACTAAACCACCATTAAATGAGGCTGTCTTTGCCTCAAGACTTGATCTGGGTCACCATGAGAGAAGAACCTGAGTGCAGGACATTAATACAATCCCAGGGAGCAGGATTTTAGGACAGAGAATGAAACAAGGCAGTGGGGAAAGACAATGTGAGGATATGTTAGTTACCACAACAGACAACTGATTGTCTGCAAACCTGTGAGACTTTCAGAACCATCAACTCGGTGAACAAAATGGGTGACATTTATCCAGCACATCCCTTCCTCCATTGCTCAAGACAGAACCACAGACATTAACTCTCTTCACTTCTAGGTTGTGCATACAGGTGTACACGTCTGGGAGCGTCAACAGGTGCCTGTGGGCATCCCCCATAAGGCATCAGAAGTCCCAGGATAAGAAACAAGAGGTGAATTTGTACCTGCACAAAGCTGGCCTCTATGAAACTAGTCATTTCGGTAGTGGCAGGAATAAAAGAAGGCAAGAGGTCATGAAAGTATGCATAAGAGGTAGGAGCACATGCATGCACACTTGCACACAGACACACACACACACACAACCAGTGGCATGAGAATAATCTTGCCTGCATGCTTGTATTTTTACTTTTGTCTGGTTCATGTATTAAATAATTCCAGTTATTCAGTTGCTACCCTTTTTTGCTATTGTTGATATTCTTAAAAGCATATTAAATATAAAATATTAAAAATTTGAAAAAAATACTATGAAAGACTATCTAGAACATTTGAACATACATTTACAGATTAGCAAAATTTTAGCTGACTTTTTACAGTTCAGTTCAGTTCAGTTGCTCAGTCGTGTCCTACTCTTTGCGACCCCATGAATTGCAGCACGCCAGGCCTCCCTGTCCATCACCAACTCCCGGAGTTCACTCAGACTCACGTCCATCGAGTCAGTGATGCCATCCAGCCATCTCATCCTCTGGTGTCCCCTTCTCCTCTTGCCCCCAATCCCTCCCAGCATCAGAGTCTTTTCCAATGAGTCAACACTTTGCATGAGGTGGCCAAAGTACTGGAGTTTCAGCTTTAGCATCATTCCTTCCAAAGGAATCCCAGGGCTGATCTCCTTCAGAATGGACTGGTTGGATCTCCTTGCAGTCCAAGGGACTCTCAAGCATCTTCTCCAACACCACAGTTCAAAAGCATCAATTCTTTGGTGCTCAGCTTTCTTCACAGTCCAACTCTCATATCCATACATGACCACTGGAAAAACCATAGCCTTGACTAGACAAACCTTTCTTGGCAAAGTAACGTCTCTGCTTTTCAATATGCTATCTAGGTTGGTCATAACTTTTCTTCCAAGGAGTAAGCGTCTTTTAATTTCATGGCTGCAGTCACCATCTGCAGTGATTTTGGAGCCCAAAAAAAGAAAGTCTGACACTGTTTCCACTGTTTTCCCATCTATTTCCCATGAAGTGATGGGACCAGATGCCATGATCTTCGTTTTCTGAATGTTGAGCTTTAAGCCAGCTTTTTCACTCTCCTCTTTCACTTTCATCAAGAGGCTTTTTAGTTCCTCTTCACTTTCTGCCATAAGGGTGGTGTCATCTGCATATCTGAGGTTATTGATATTTCTCCCAGCAATCTTGATTCCAGCTTGTGTTTCTTCCAGTCCAGCATTTCTCATGATGTACTCTGCATAGAAGTTGAATAAGCAGGGTGACAATATACAGCCTTGAAGTACTCCTTTTCCTATTTGGAACCAGTCTGTTGTTTCATGTCCAGTTCTAACTGTTGCTTCCTGATCTGCATACAAATTTCTCAAGAGGCAGGTCAGGTGGTCTGGTATTCCCATCTCTTTCAGAATTTTCCAAAGTTTATTGTGATCCACACAGTCAAAGGCTTGGGCATAGTCAATAAAGCAGAAATAGATGTTTTTCTGGAACTCTCTTGCTTTTTCTATGATCCAGAGGATTTTGGCAATTTGGTCTCTGGTTCCTTTGCCTTTTCTAAAACCAGCTTGAACATCAGGAAGTTCACGGTTCACATATTGCTGAAGCCTGGCTTGGAGAATTTTGAGCATTACTTTACTAGCATGTGAGATGAGTGCAATTGTGCGGTAGTTTGAGCATTCTTTGGCATTGCCTTTCTTTGGGATTGGAATGAAAACTGACCTTTTCCAGTCCTGTGGCCACTGCTGAGTTTTCCAAATTTGCTGGCATATTGAGTGCAGCACTTTCACAGTGTCATCTTCCAGGATTTGAAATAGCTCAACTGGAATTCTATCACCTCCACTAGCTTTGCTCGTACTGATGCTTTCTAAGGCCGACTTGACTTCACATTCCAGGATACGTGGCTCTAGGTGAGTGAGCTGACTTTTACAGATTAGCAAAATTTTCAAACTTCCTATATTTTAACCCAAAGCGCTTGTGATGTATCGTAGGGTCTGTTGCAGCCTGGCCAAAGATTTCTCAGAGCTGCAATTCAGTCTGAGGTTCTTCCTTCTGAAGTCTCTTTCTTTCCCTCTCTCCTTTCATAGATGTCAGACTTGGATCATAGTCTGAAGGCTCCCCTTTCCCACTTGTGCTTTCTCTCCTCTTTATTCTTCACAAGTGTTTTCCCTAATAAATTTCTTCTACATACAAGGACCCAAACTAACATAAGACTCAACAGCTAAATGCATTCTCTTGGATTTCTTTCCTTCTAATATATGAGTGATTTGATAAAGTGTGTACTGTCCCAATTGTAATTTAATGCACTGAAATAACAGTTCTTATTTCAACATTTTTATTTAATAATCACAGTTTCAGTAATGATGTTACAGTGATCACTCATAATGTACGTTCTAACCTGAGTTATTTGTATGTTAAAGATGAGTATCCTATCACCCCGTGACTTGTCACTGCAGCAGAGAATGTACATTCTTTACGTTAATGATCCATTTTGAGAAACACTGCTGTAAAACTGAATGTTCATTTGATCTGGGAGTGTTCAAAAAAATATTTAAGATTATCCTCTGTATATCAAACTAACAGTGCTTATATTTAAAAAGCAGAATTATGGGTAAGGGTAGACATTTTTCATGATTGAAAGCCTTGAGAGAATACACAAAGAGTTTTCTTAGATCTACAAGGACCCTAGAAATGTAATTTCCTATAGAATAATGAATATTTTATTAGGCACAGTCCTTCCAAACTCATCAGAATTACACCTATAAAGACACTGCTAAACAATCTCATGTTCTTTAGCATTGATTTTTTTTTTTTTTTGTCTATGAATGCTGTTGCTGCTGCTGCTAAGTCGCTTCAGTCGTGTCCGACTCTGTGCGACCCCATAGACGGCGGCCCACCAGGCTCCCCTGTCCCTGGGATTCTCCAGGCAAGAACACTGGAGTGGGTTGCCATTTCCTCCTCCAATGCATGAAAGTGAAAAGTGAAAGTGAAGTCGCTCAGTCATGTCCTACTCTTCACAACCCGATGGTCTGCAGCCTACCAGGCTCCTCCTGTCCATGGGATTTTCCAGGCAAGAGTACTGGAGTGGGGTGCCATCGCCTTCTCTTATAACACACCAATAAAAAGATAAATAAGCCAATTTAGAAATTAACAAAGGATCTGAGAAGAAACTTCTGCTAAGAAGATACACAAAAGGCTGATAGGTACAGGAAAAGATATTCAACGTCATGAGTTACTACGGTAATGCAAGTTAAAACCACAATGATGTACATGCACTAGAATGGCCAAAATCAGAAAGACAGACACTACCAAGTGTTAACAAGGATGCAGAGAAGCTGAACTCTCATTCACAGCTAGTGGTAATTTAAAATTGTGCAGCAATTTGGAAAATAGTTGGCAGTTTTTTTTAATAAGTAGAGTTATCATATAGCTAATAATTTTACTCCTAGGTACATAGTCAGGAGAAATGAAGACATAAGTCCACATAAAGACTTGTGCACAAATACTCATAGCAACATTCATAATAATCAAAAAGTGAAAACTACTCAAATATTCATTGCCTGAAGAACAGATTTTAAAATCGGGTATAGGGTGTATCTTAGGGATGATGAAATGTTCTAAACTTACATTGTGGTGATATTTGCATAACTATGAATATACTTAAAACCACAGAATTTTACACTTTTATTTGATTAATTTTACAGCTTGTAAAGTACATCTAAATATAATTTTTGTTTAAGGAGACCACACATGCAGTTTTCAATTTGCCACAAACTACATGAAGCAAAAAGTTTATTATTAATGGTTTCTGAGGAGCATCTCCTGAGAGGGTAATAAGTACACTCTGTCTAAAGTATCTGTCTTCACTAAGTACACACTGGGCTTCCCTGGTGGCTCAGATGGTAAAGAGTCTGCTTGCAATGCGGGACACCTGGGTTCGATCCCTGGGTTGGGAAGATCCCCTGGAGGAGGGCATGACAACACAACTCAGTATTCTTGCCTGGAGAATCTCATGGACAGAGGAGCCTTGTGAGCTGCAGTCCATGGGGTTGCAAAGAGTCGGACACAACTGAGCGACTAAGCATGCATGCAATTACATATTAATATAAAAGACGCACGCTCCTTGGAAGAAAAGCTATGATAAACCTAGAGAGTGTATTACAAAACAGAGACATCAGTATAGTAATCATGTACAGATGTGAGAGTCAGACCATAAAGAAGACTGAGCACCGAAGAATTGATGCTTTTGAGTTGTGGTGCCTGAGAAGACTCTTGGGAGTCCCTTTGACAGAGAGCAGATCTAACCAATCAATCTTAAAGGAAATAAAACATGAATATTCATTGAAGGACTGATGCTAAAGCTGAAGCTCTAATAATTTGGCCACCTGATGCAAAGAACCAACTCATTGGAAAAGACCCTGACGCTAGGAAAGAATGAAGGCAGGAGGAAAAGTGGGTGACAGAGGATAAGATGGTTGGATGGAATCACCAATTCAATGACATGAGTTTGAGCACACTCTGGGAGACTGTGAAGGACAAGGAAGCCTGGTGTGCTGTAGTACATGGGGTTGCAAAGAATTAGACACAACTCGGCAACTGAAGAGCAACAACAAATTACATATTTTATCATTAATGTTTCTTAGGTCAAAGATACCCTTTAACAATGGCCCAACATTTTGACCTCATAAAATTTGCAATTGCAAAAAATACCTACCAACCTTCCAACTGATTCCCATGTATCTCTAATACTATGAGTTGATATGCAAGATTTTTTTTTAAAGAAAACATATTATTTCCCCACAAAAAGAGATTATGTAACTATACTCAAACACCTACCAGCATCCTGGCCCTTAGGATATTGTACTTCTGATGGAGGCAATTTGTCCTGGAAAAACACCTACATAAATGTGTGGGTATATGTACTTTCTCACAGATACAGTACTAGAGTCACAAAAGTTACTCTTCTAGCTCTTCTGCAGTGTTTTGTAGTGAAAATAGCATGAGTTTTGGAGTCACACTTGATCAAGTTACATATCTTCTCAGAGTCCCTGTTCATCGTGTGTACTATTTAATACAGGGGAATTGCCAGGTATTTAATTATGAAGATATATGTGAGATAAGAAGCACAGAACTATTCAGTATTTAATCTCCTCCAAGTTCCCCCTCCCATTTCAAAAAGACAGTAAACTTCTGAGCAGGGATAAAGTGGTGCCCTTCCCTTGCCTGTTCCCTTCCACTCAACACACAACCCACATGCACCTGGTACTCAGTAAATATTACCGACTGAATTCATTAGCATTCAGTGGAAAGCCAGACCCTAAGGAACCATATCAAAGAAATATTTGCAATACTATCACCTCTATTGTAATCATCTCTAGATGAACTTCCCAGTCCCAGGTCTTATCTCCAAGAAGAAGATGCCTTCTCTGAACACACAGGGGTTTGAACAGAACCACCACTTGAGTGTTTGCCTCTTTAATTCTAACATGAGTAGGGCAACCCTGTGTACTTTTAAACCTTCCATTTACCCTGCCCCTGAAGCAAATGATTTGAGTGTGTAACCAACTGCTAGTCCCTTTATTGAGTTTCTCTGTGGCTTATCTTAATTATAGTACCACAGAACTGAATTTGCCAGGCACAGTGCAATCTTTTACATCTGTTTAGATTATGATTAAAGTATAATAATATTTTCTTCATGAACAGGTTTTGATTGTTGAAGTCTGAAAATATCTTTTGCATCACTAATTCAGATTAGCATTCTGATGCTGGCCACATAAAATCTAAAGTTCTGAATTTGTGAGCTCTGGGCTACTGATGATTCCTTGCTATGTACAAAACCCTGAGACTTCAACATTATTTGTTTATAGGTGTATGAAGACAAAGTTAAGTCAGGATTCTTGGCAAGAGTCTGTTACTTTAACATGAGAACAAGCCCCCTAGCCTGGCAGAGAACCATGCAATATTAAAAACTCAGCCAACGGGGAGGAGTTATGAACTTAAGTGCTCTTTAATAGACTACATTTGCCAAACACATACATCTCAACTTAATATTTTATTTATGAATTAATTTTAATTAGCATAACAATAAAAGAGTGCTTGAAAGTCTTTTGGAATAAATTTGACTTTTGAATGTTATTACTGTCCTCTCTTTAGGCACATCAAACTCTTTTTTTCAAGAATGAAAGTACTTAGTATTAAATTTTACACTTGGACTTTTTCATCTTGTTTTTGTATCAGGTATAATACTATAAAGATAATCTTTTAAAATTAAGTGGAAATGTTATCTTACTAACTTGTTTCTCATTTTGTATCAGCTTGTTCACTATGATAATTTTACCATGAAGAATCTGGGCCATGTACTCATTAGGACTTTTTTTTGCCAAGAATGGAAATTCTCCTTCAATTACAAAAGATGGTTTCAATGCAATAAATTATTGAGCATGGTGTCATTAGGTTATTGCTCTGTAAAAACAACTCCAAAATATATTAACATAATATTTTATATTCCTCACATTTATGGGTTGGATGGGGATTTTTTTCTGGTTTCTGAAGGCTGACAGGTGTGCATAGGGTCACAGACAGATCTGATAATCCTGGCTTGGCTTTCCCACCTGTTTTGGGGTCAACAGGTCATCAACTTGTCTAGGATAATCTCAGTTCTCCTCTACATGATGTCCCTCCCTTTCTCCCTCCCTCTTCCACTCCTTCTGCTATGCTGTGAAAACAAACTCAAGCTAATCTGATAGAAAATGAGAGCAGAGGCATATACTGGGTTGGCCAAAAGGTTTGTTCAGGTTTTTCCATAAGAGGTAATGCAAAAATGCACATGAAACTTTTGGCCAATTCAATAAGACTTCTTGAAGCCTAGATTCTGACTGAACATAATATCACTTTTGTTTTGGCTAAAGACTGCAGCAGACCACCAGTCAGCCCACTTCCAAGGGGTAGGGAAAGTGCAATTACTCCCCTCAATAAGTAAAGTAACAGTATAAAGGGTAAGACACAAGAAAGAGGAGAATCTATTTCAAGCAGCATTCAGTCATGGAAGTATCAAGATAAGTAAAACATTATACTTTGAAATCCTTGAGGTCACAGGTTATTAGGAAATTGGCAACACACTGATCTGTGTCACACAACAATAAGCATTAAGAAGGAAGTATGATGAGGGAAGAGAACAATCATTAAAGATTTCTCAGCTCAGTTCTGATGGCTCTTCTGTGAAGGATTAGTAAGATTTTAGCAGTCTGAGTGGAACAACAGCACAAGGTAAGAAGTACATGATATATTTAGGAAATCCCAGGAACCCAAGTACACAGAGGGTGGGAAACAAGAACAGAGCACCTTATCTCCTAGCTGATTTTCCAGCCTTTTCTTTTACAGAGAACAGCAGCTTTTGGATCTCCATCAACTGAAAAGGAGGAGATGGAATTAACATAATTTTTTAGAACAAAAAAATTTTTTTAATCTCAGTTTTATTTATTTTACTTTAGAATATTGTATTGGTTTTGCCATACATTGACATGAATCTGCCATGGGTGTACATGTGTTCCCCATTCTGAACCCCCCTCCCACCTCCCTCCCCATCCCATCCCTCTGGGTCATCCCAGTGCACCAGCCCCTAGCACCCTGTATCATGCCTCAAACCTGGACTGGCGATTGGTTCCACAATTGAAGAGCATACCAGAGGGAGACATTCAGGAGCAGGGAATTATTTTGTTAGCCACTAAATTGTTTAAAATATCAAATCTCCCTTCAACTCTTATGAAAACCAGCTCTAAAATCAAACCTTTTAATGAAAATTTAAGCTTGTCTATTCCACTGAGTAAGAGCTCTTGTTGGAGATATCTTTGATGGACTACACTCCAGCTATTCTCTAATAGAAAACATACCCCACAAGACAAGACTGTGGATAAAGAAGTTTAAAAATGCCAGAACTTTTCCACTAAAATATGGGCATATGTACCCAATCTGAGCCAAATTTTCCCTGAAGAAAAATCTTTAAAGGAAAAAGTTTTACTTCTCAATTAAAAATCAAGGACATACAGGAAAAAAAAAAAAACACATGCTTTTGGGCAGATGTTATCTATATGCACTGTCTGGAATTGTGGCAGGCATCCTGTAGCCACGAAGTGAAGTGAAAGTTGCTCAGTCATGTCCGACTCTGTGACCTCATGACTTCATAGACCTCCAGACTCCTCTGTCCATGGAATTTTCTAAGCAAGAAAACTGGAGTGGGTAGCCATTCCCTTCTCCAGGGGATCTTCCTGATCAAACCTGGCTCTCCCACACTACAGGCAAATTCTTTACCATCTGAGCCACCAGAGAAGCCCATGGCCATGAAGGGAACAGCCTAAAGACCAAGCAATAACGCTAACAACTGATGTGGGAAATAATAAAATATTCCCATTGACTAAGCCAGAGATGAATAAATGAAAAGCTGGGTAACTGATTTTAGACATCAGTTCATAAACTTAGTTTGTGGGCAAAGTCCATCACTGAGAAGCCAATGTCCTGAGTTTTCTACATGGGTGAATTCTTGACTCAATTGCCTCTGTCCATACAGTCCATGAAGCTAGAAAAGCATTTTTTAAATGACACAAAGGCCCACAGGTTTGGTCAAAGTGCCCAGTGGCTATTCATCCACTTTAACATTGCCAATCAAGATGTACTTAAGCAACAATGTTATAGATATGCAACATACTAATATTTTTGCCTCTAATCTGCTCAAAGTATGCATCATAAAGAACATATGGATGGAAAGCCAGATTCTAGATCAATTCCTTAATCTGTCATATTTGAGTATTCATTTGCTGAACAAGTATTTATAGAGCTCCCACTATGTATCAGGCATTAGATACTAAGAATATGGTTGTAAACAATATAGATGTGTCCCCCACTCTCCTGGAACTTGCACTCCAGTGATGATAATGGAACTTAAATGAACAATTTTAAGTTGTAATGGCTAAAAAGGAAAACTCTAATAAGACATTCTGGAAAAGAGATTATGGGGGTCAAAAAGTTATCCCTGGGGAAATGGTATTTAAGTTTGAGACTGAGGACTAGCTATTCAATTGAAGATATTTGTCTCGTGTATAAAGTGGAGACCCTTACAGTGGGCACAGGATTAAGCAGTTTAGCGAAAGGCTTTGAGAAGAGACTTATAGCTTTTAAATTTATTTAGCATCTATTCAAACGGAGCCTCCTTTCTCTTTCAGTCCTTCTTACCTAGCCCCAATACCTCTCCTGCATTTCTGACATCATGATACATGGTAGGTGTTCAATACACATTCATTTAGTGGTACCACCTTGCCTTGGTTTCAAATCTAGTCAATTTAGCTATGGGTTTTATTTCCATTTGGACCCTAGTAGCCAAGGTAAAAGTACAAATAAGAATGAATGCCTGTTTTCCTGTGGGTTCTAAAATTTCAATCTTCATTATGAAGAAATTCTCAGCTGTGAAAAACTAAAGAGATTTTAGTCAAAATTCCATTAACATAGGGTGTAGGTGGGAAAATTTGTCTTTGAAGTGCATTAAGAAGCTGACATTTATGTGTGCCTAGGACAGAGGTTACTTTATTTCTTGGCTCAATTAAGTTCTCTTTGAACTCTTCTTAGAACTGTCAGATGCATCCTATATTTAGCCCAAACCAGTTAAGCTTGGCAGTTTGAGGTCTCAGTTTGATCAGTCAGCAAAGAACCGCTAGAAGTCATGAAGGCCTTTGAATGACATGTTAAATACTTAGGGCTTTACCTTCAGCCACCTCAACTTGTAAGTAAGACAATGAAATCATCATATGTGTCTTTTATTCAGATAATTCTTCCTGCACTTAAACCCTTACCTTGGGGTCTGCTTCTGGGACAACCCAGCCTAGGGTGTGATCCTTCTCACAGCCAGTTTCTAGGGGAGGCAAGACCAGGAAACATTAATACAGGAGGGAAGAAGTAAGATACAGTTGATGTGTCACTGAAGTTTATATTATCGAGAAGATTACAAGTCTCGGCAACTAAAGTTCAAATCCACAGAAGCCCTCTGGATGACCATATAGAATATGTCTAAGAGTTTCCCATCAGAATATCTATCCATCAGTTCCTACTCGCCAATGGTTAGGGCTTCTTCTGCATGTGTAACTCCCCAGCACTTCCTGTCTGCCCATGGTACAAACAGTTGTCTCCAAAGGCCAGAGAATGCCCTCAGGCAAAGAGGAGTGAGTGACTGCTGTAACCAAGCCTTTGGCAGGTCTGGGAACAGTGCGTGTCAAGAGGTGTAGAAGCATTGACAGCATCTGCTACAGTTCTGTAAGCTCTAAGGCTGCTGTCCTAGGCAGGCAAGAAGTGAATAAAGGCTTGAGCTTCAGCAGTGGTAGGAGGGATGAAGAGAAAAGACGGTATTTGGAAATTAATTCGGGAGAGTTAACAGGACTGGCAACCAAAGAAATAATAGTGATGAAGGATGAAGAGTCCACAAGACTTAGAGAATGAACTTACGGCTTTGCCAGGGAGGTAGGGGGAAGGAGAGTCAGGAATTTGGAATGGACATGTAGACATGTACACAGCACTATATTTTAAATGGATAACAAGCAAGGGCCTACTGTATAACACATGGAACTCTGCTAAATATTATGTGGCAGTCTGGATGGGAGGGGAGTCTGGGGGAGAATGGATACATGTATTAATATATGTATGGCTGAGTGCCTTCACTTTTAACCTGAAACAATCACAACATTGTTAGTCAGGTATACCCCAATACAAAATAAAAGTTCAAAATTAATTTTTAAAAAATGAAGACTCCAGAGAAATTCCCATAGCTCTAACTTGGCTATCAGAGTGGATGACGGTGCCTTTAACTGGTTTAGGAATTAGAAAAAAGCCCTCATCCTCTACTCAAATTCATGTTAAGCAAGCCATCTGTATTTGAGATACCTGTCAATATTACAAGTTGGGTTTCCTGGGAAGTGGACTCTGAGGTGAAGATTGGCATACAAGAGATTTCTCTGAGTGCCCTTGGAATTGGCTCATGATGAAGGAAAAGGAAGGAAACAGGATTGGAAAGGGGAGAAGTTGGGTAGCAATACAGTCTCAATGGAAGCCCCAGGAAGCGCTATGGGGAATTTTGAAGATGAAATAAACCTCAGAGCTGTCCCCAGCTGAGTGGGAAGGTCAGGCATTACTCCTCTATTAATCAGTCATTGGAAGGAAATCACCTCAGGGAAAGGACAAAAGACTGAGTGAGCTGCTTCTCTTTAGCCAGCCCTCCCTGAAGAAAGCTGACAGCTGTAAACACTCCACAGTGGAGTAAGAGGTATTTTAAACAGAGATCTGTATAATGCATCACAGTGTCCACAACAGGGAGTGTTACAACCACAACTGTCCAACCGGAACT
The DNA here is from genome assembly GCF_027580195.1 of Bos mutus. Classification (NCBI taxonomy): domain Eukaryota; kingdom Metazoa; phylum Chordata; class Mammalia; order Artiodactyla; family Bovidae; genus Bos; species Bos mutus. The sequence continues at coordinate 44,273,619 of NC_091626.1, read as the reverse complement.
GATGCAAGGGTCTAGTGTGCAGAAGCAAAATCTGAGATGGCAACATATTTGGAGAGCTATCTTTTCCAAAGAGGGTTAAGTAGATTTGGCAGATAGTACAGAACACAGATTTCTTTCTGAACACTTCAAATATAATTATGGTAAATAAAGGTAACTCACTGCTCAGGAAAGATGCAAATAAAGTGATTATAACACTATACATCAGGTTACAGATTATCGGTCGACAATAAAATGTAGGAAAATATCATTTAATTGCTTTGTTCCAAAGGCGGATAAGTAAAACAGTAGAAATGTTATGAAGAACATAAACATACAGAGTAGGGATAAATGTTTCTCTTGGTGTGTATAAGAATCACAGCAAAAGAAATTACCCAATTTTTCTGTAAATTTCATTTGATACTAGATAACATCTGTAAGTATATGATTAAAGAAAATATGTTTTTAATACTCATAACAAGTTATAACAATTTGAAACAAAAATGTGAAATGTTTGTCTATTAAAGGCTATATTCTACATGATGAAAAAGTAAAGTAAAAAAAAAAAAAACACAAACTCTAATAAATGTGAACAGTGTTTCTCAAAGACACCCTAGCCTGAGGTACTAAAAAAAAAAAAAAGAACTGAGATCACTCTAAGTAGTCATTTTCCCTGGTTCTCCTCCTCCTACCTACCAGGGTCATCCACACTTCCTGATAAGAATCTCTGCAGAGGAAATATAGAGTATTAATCAGCAGTGCAGACTTAGGCATCAGATTCCCTCCTCTTCACTTGTTAGGCATCATCAGGATACATGGAAGCCTGTCAACTTGGTGTCTGTTTTCTCATCTGCAAAATGAAGTTAATGAAAAGATCTACCTCCCAATGGTATTGCAGTGTTTACTGGCATATAGCAAGCTTTCAAAAGCTATTACTGAAGGAGGGTGGTGGGGAAGTGGAGGAATGAATTAGCAGAGACCAGAGTGTTTACAGGGCAGTTATAATACTCTGTCGGAGAAGGCAATGGCAACCCCCTCCAGTACTCTTGCCTGGAAAATCCCATGGACGGAGGAGCCTGGTAGGCTGCAGTCCATGGGGTCACAAAGAGTCAGACACGACTGAGCAACTTCACTTTCACTTTTCACTTTCTGCACTGGAGAAGGAAATGGCAACCCACTCCAGTATTCTTGCCTGGAGAATCCCAGGGACAGAGGAGCCTGGTGGGCTGCCGTCTATGGACAGCGTCAGACACGACTGACATGACTTAGCAGCAGCAGCAGCAGCATAATACTCTGTGTGATACTATAATGGTGAATACATGTCACTAAAGAGTTGCCCAAACTCACAGAATGTAAAAGACCAAGAGTGAACCTTAAAGTAAACTCTGGACTTCAGGTGATCATATATTTGTCAGTGTAGGTTCATCAGTTTTAACATATGTATCATTCTGGTGGTGGATGTGGATAATGGTGGAGGCTATGCATGTGTGGAAGTAGAGGGTATACAGCTAACCTCTGTACTTTCCTCTCAATTTTGCTGTGAATTTAAATCAGTTATTAAAAGTATAAAGTCTTTTTAAATCTATTATTATAAATCTTTACTGTTATTTATCTGGAAAGGGTTACACAAAGCCACATGAATGCCTCCCTCTGCCCTCAGAGCTTTTCAGACCTCCCACCTAGAAGACTGCTAAAGTCCTCAAAATGCCAGCCCTACCTCTGTCATTAATGCCCGGGCTGGGGACACCTTAACTTTGTTGTACCAAGTAGTATGGATTCCATATCACAGACTGGCAATGACCAGAGCAATGACAACCTAATAAAGCATCAATCTGCCCTTTCCCTCCAACATAGATATCATATATCTGTGCAAACTCTTGACTAGTGGGCTGTTTTGGGGTTTCATACAGTCTTCCACACCCGACACCAAACACCTCACAACTACCAAGCAGCAGTGTGCATTGTGAGACACATCTCAACAGATCAGAAAGTTTAACAGTATACAAAAGGACAGATATTTAATTCCAGAAAGAAATCATAAGTGACTGATGACTTTGATGCTTTCGTTAAGGGAATGCTGCTTGATATCAGGATCTGCTAGTTCTTAAACTAAATTCCATGCCATTAGGCCCATATCTGCATTGAGAGGAGCAGAGGACATTAATGGTCCTGACATTCCTAAGCAGCACATCCTTGCCTCCTACATTTGGACCACCCAGAAATCCCATTGCCTGTAGCAATCCTTTGCAACTTGATGAGCACTGTTCCATCCTCTTATATTCATAGGGAAACTCCATTCCCCCCAATTTTGTTTCACTCTTTCAAATCTGAGTCACAAACACCCTCCACCCGCCCCATGATTAAAGCATAGTTATTTAACCCATTTTCCAGTGAATCTTCCTCAGGGGTCTTCCTCATTTTCTCTGACAAACATAACCCTGAGAGGTCTGTACTTGCACAGCTCTCCAAATATTCCAGAGGTGCCGGAATTGTAAGGTAAGTTGAGTGTAGGTACATGATGTTTTCGTGCTTCATAAGAAAATCAAATAACTGTTATGAGGAGGAAACATGAGATCATATTAGGTTGGTACAAAAGTAACTGCAGTTTCAGACCATGAATTTTAAATCAATGTGAAAAGTGAAAGTGAAGTCGCTCAGTCGTGTCCGACTCTTTGTGACCCCACGGACGGTAACCTATCAGGCTCCGCAGTCCATGGGATTTTCCAGGCAAGAATACTGGAGTGGGCTGCCATTTCCTTCTCCAGGCGATCTTCCCAACCCAGGGATCGAACCCGGGTCTCCTACATTGCAGACAGACGCTTTACTGTCTAAGCCACTAAACACATCTTTATTAATCAAAATAGGAACCATTACAATCAACACATTTTTGCCTGTAGCATAAAAATCCATGCTTCAGGATTCGACGAACTCTTGGAAACTATTTTCTGCCTCATGCTAGTTATGGAATAATTTTCCCTGCAAAAAGTTGTCAAGATGCTTGAAGAACAAGTGGTAGTTGGTTGGCGAGAGGTCAGGTAAATATGGCGGACGAGGCAAAGCGTCGTAGCCCGATCCATTCAACTTTTGAAGCATTGGTTGTACAACGTGCAGTCCAGCATTGTTGTGGAGAAGATCTGGGCCCTTTCTGTTGACCAGTGTTGGCTGCAGGCATTGCAATTTTCAGTGTATCTCATCTATTTGTTGCACATACTTCTCAGATGTAATGGTTTCACCAGGATTCAGAAAGCTGTAGTGGATCAGACAGGCAACAGACCAAACAGTGACCATGACCATTTTTTGGTGCAAGCTTGGCTTTAAGAAGTGCTTTGGAGCTTCTTCTCAGTCCAACCACTAAGCCAGTCATCACCATTTGTTATGTAAAATCCACTCTTCATCACACGTCACAATCCAACCAAGAAATGGTTTGTTGTTGTGTAGAATAAGAGAAGATGACACTTCAACATGATGATTCTTTTTTTTCTTTTCAGTCAGTTCATGAGACACCCACTTATCGAGATTTTCCTCCTTTCCAATTTATTTCAAATGCCCAGTGACCATAGAATAGTGGATGTTGAGTTCTTCAGCAATTTCTCATGTAGTTGTAGGAGGATCAGCTTTGATGACTGCTCTCAATTGGTCATTGTCAACTACCTTCCTCATCTCCAAGGCTCTTGTCTCCTTTGCAAAACTTCTTGAACCACCACTGCACTGTATGTTCATTAGCAGTTCCTGAGCCAAAATCATTGTTGATGTTGCTGGTTGTCTCTGCTGCTTTATGACACATTTTGAAATCAAATTTTAAAAACTGCTCAAATTTGCTTTTTGTTTAACATCATTTCTATACTCAAATAAATATAAACAGTAATATCTTTAGCAAGTAATGTCTTTAGCAAAAAAACAAGGTGAGAAATGTGCAATAAAATTATGTATTATATAATCACATTTATTTAAGAATGTACTCCAATATCAAAAGGCAAAGTTAAACAATACAAAACCACAATTACTTTTGAACCAACCTAATAAAATAAATGGGTGGTTAGGCAGAAATGAACTTGGCAAGACTTAAATGATATTGTGAGGAGCACTGCAGACCTTCTCTAAGGAAAACCACAACAGGTGAAAATTATATGTATCTTTAAAAAGAATCATTTAAAATTTCTGCAAATTATAAGAGAATACAGGAATACAGAAAATGTAGACATATCTATTCAAGAAAAATCTATTAATTCTCTACAAAAAGGTGAGAGTCTATAGCATTTGAGCCATGAAATGTTCCCTTACCCCTCCCGTACGCCCCAGTTATGTGTTATGGAAGCTCTACTGTGAGTGTATGCAGCCAGGACAAAGCGGATCCCTCTCTCTCAGCTCCCAGTACAGGGCTATGTTTTCTCCCGGAGAAAGACAGACTGCCAGCATTTCTCAATTCACATAAGCCTGAGCTACAGAAGTTCTTTCCCAGAAAAATACAGATAAGAGGGCTGCAAATTCTTTCTTCTACCCAGCCCTCGCAGGGTAGATCTACTCAAGGTATGGAAGGAAGAGAATGCTGAGTTTTGATTCAGGTTTATACCAGATCACTCATAGTGTAGACATTCCATGCAGGAGGAAGCAAGTCAAGAAGACCACCCATTCTTGGCTTGAACTTGTCCTCACAGAGAGTTAACTCTGAGAGCAGCAGTATGCATGCCCTGCCCCCAGGAGCTGAGGCACAGAATTTCTGCCATGGGAAGATGCAGGCAATAAAACAAAGAAACCAAAAGCTTTTCCTAAGAGAACTGAACTTATTTGGAAGAAATCTCAAGAGAAGTTCAAGCCAAGAGTGATGAAGAAGCAATGAAGAATTTGGTAATGAGCAATTCACCAACTGTTGGTACCTCCATGAGAGCAACAAGAAAAATGACAGACCAACTACTCTTAATGGAGAAAATCAGGGAAAGCTACAGCTAAGACAAGCCCTCCTGGGGTTGGCCTAAACCTCAAAGATTGTCCCTGTCAATGGAATGAACTTAATGGGATCAGATTGTGGAACAATTTATGCTACAGGATGGAAAACAATAAAGAAACTAGCTACTACTGGAAGGCTGGCATCCAGGTATGATACCAACAAATAAACAAAGTAAAACCAGATAACAAGGAGATCAAAGAAAGAGACATTTAAAGAGACTAGTAAAACCACTGTCATCTCTGGAATGGGAGGTGAGGGAATCAGAGTGACTGTGCACATGCCCAGGCTTGTACCTTCTAAGAAGCAACCCTGGAGACTGCATACTGAGGGGAAAATAAACTTCAATGAAATTGTTCAGCCAAGTCATTAAACAAATTAAACAAATGAAAAAGCAAACAACAATAAGCCCCACAAATGTGGTAGTGGGAAAATAAATATCCAGATTCACTATATTATCTAAAGTGTCCACCTTTCAACTAGAAATTATGAGACTTACAAAGTAACAACTAATAAGACACACATAAAGAAAAATGGAGCAACAGAAAAAGCCTTTGGAGGCCCCAGATCTCAAAATTAGCAGACAAAAATTTGAAAGCAGGTATTATAAATATACTCAAAAGGGAGTTACCTGGCAGTCCAGTGGTTAGGACTTGGCATTTTCACTGCTGTGGATCTGAGTTCAGTCCCTGATCAGGGAACTAAGATCCCACAAGCTGTATAACATGGCGAGTAAATAAATAAGCTTAAAAAACTAAAGGAAGTAATGTCTAAAGATGGAAACATGATAATATTTCATCATAGGTAATGTCAATTTAGAGGTCTTATATTTAAAATAATCAAATGGAAATGCTTTTGAAACATACAAAAACTGGAATTAAAATTTTGCTACCAGGATCATCTGTAAATTTGAGCTGGTAGAATAATCAGTGACTTTTAAGATAGACCAATTAAGATTATATAATGTGAAGAACAAAAAGAAAAAATGAAATGAACAGAGCCCCCAGAGAAATGTAGGGCATCATTAAGTGTAATGGTGAATTAAACTTAACATACAAGCAATGTGTATGTCAGAGGGGGAAGAGGAAAATGAACAGAGGGAGAAAAAAAAAAAACTAACAAATAACAGCTATAAATTTTCCAAATTTGATTTAAGACATTACACATGCCCAAAGTTCAGTGAAATCCAAGTAAGAGAAATGCAAAGAGATCCATAGACAGACACATCAGAATTAAAATGTTGAAAGGCAAAGGGAATATTTTAAGAGGAGCAAGAGAAAAAGGACTGGCCACATACAAGAAAACCACAATAAGATAACACATTATTAACCAGGGGATTTTTGCAGGAATTCATGCCTGTGGCCAGTGATTTGTATGTAAGTGAATACTGAAACATTTCCAGTCGATAGCATTCAGGTAACAAAAAACTTATTACTCTCTGATCAATAATGTGTTAAGAGCTGACTTAGAAAAAAATGGAGACCAGAGACAGTAGGATGATACAGTCAAAGTGCTGAGAAAAATGTCACCAAGTCTTCTATACTCGGGAAAACCATACTTCAGAAATGCAAGTGCCCTTCTCACCACTCTTGTTTAGTATTTTACCAGAAGTCCCAGCTAATGCAATAAGGATGAAATAAAAGGTTTACAGACTGAAGAAAGAAATAAAACATCTTTGTTTGCAGATGCATGAATGTCTATGTAGGAAGTCCTAAAGAATTTACAAAAAACAAACAAACAATGAAACCCTCTGGAACTAAAAAGTGAATATAAAATGCTAAAAGGATATAAAGTTGATATAAAAAAAGTTTAATTGCTTTCCTATATACCAGCAATGAATTAGTGAAATTTGAAATTAAAAGAACATTACCATTCATAGAAATCTGCATGCAGGTCAAGAAGCAACAGCTAAAACTGGACATGGAACAACAGACTGGTTCCAAATTGGGGAAGGAGTATGTCAAGGCTATATATTGTCACCTTGCTTTTTTAACTTTTATGCAGATTACATCATGCAGAATGCTGGGCTGGATGAAGTGGAAGCTGGAACTAAGACTGCTGGGAGAAATATCAATAACCTCAGATATGCAGATGACACCCCCAGAAGATGGAACATATTTTTAAATAAATCTAACAAAATATATGCTGGGAGGGACTGGGAGCAGGAGGAGAAGGGGACGACAGAGGATGAGATGGATGGATGGCATCACCGACTCAATGGACATGAGTTTGAGTGAACTCCGGGAATTGGTGATGGACAGGGAGGCCTGGCAAGCTGCGATTCATGGGGTCGCAAAGAGTTGGACACGACTGAGTGACTGAACTGAACAAAATATATATAAAATCTTTATAGGGAAAACTATAAAGCTCTGATAGAAATCAAATGTCTAAAATAAATTGGAAAACATTCTATTGCTCATAGATAGTAAGACTCAATATCCCTAAGATATTAGTTCTTCCCAACTTGATCTACAGTTTCAGTGCAAACTCAATCAATATCCCACTAAGTTATTTTGTGGATATGAACAAATCAACTCTAAAGTTTACATGGAAATTCAACTTAAATATAGCTAACATGATAATTAAAAAAAAAAGTCAGAGGACTAATACTACCCAGCTTCAAGACTTACTATAAAGACTGTGGTATTAATGGGAGAATAGACAAACAGATCAATGAAAAATAAGAGATCCTAGAGATGGTTCTATACTAATAACTAATCTCTGACAAAGAAGCAAAGGCAATCTGAAGGAGAAAGGAGCACTGAAACAACTAGACTCACATATGCAAAAAAAAAAAAAAAAAAATTACCTAGACACTGACTTTATATATTTAACAAATATTAACTCAATATGGATGGTAGGTTTAAATATAAAATAAAGCTTTAAAATGTCTAGAAGATAAAAGAACAGAAAATCTAGGTGACCATAGGTTGGCAGTTTTTATTTTTTCATTGTTGGGGTTTTTTATTTGTTTTGGGGGGGGGTTTCCTAGATTTATATCATCTTAATTTTTTAAATTTTTATTGGAATATAGTTGATTTATAATTTTGTGTTAGTTTCAAGTGTACAGCAAAATGAATATGTTATACATATAGATATGTCCACACTTTTTTGGTTCTTTTCCGTATAGGCCATTACAGAGTATTGAGTAGATTTCCCTGTGCTGTACTGTAGGTCCTCATTGGCTTTTTATTTTATATATCGTAGTGTGTATGTCAGTTCCAATCTTTCAATTTACCCTTCCCCAAACCGTACCCCTGGTAACCATAAGTTTTTGCTTTCTACATCTGTAACTCTATTTCAGTTTTGTAAATAAGTTCATTTGTACCTTATTTTTTTATTTTAGAATCCATATATAAGTGATATCATATGCTATTTGTCTTTCTCTGACTTATTTCACTCAGTATAACAATCTCTAGGTCCATCCACATTGCTGAAAATAATGCCATTGGCAAAATTCCCTAAGTCAATTATCAGATTGAACACATTATCAAAATTACAGCTGCCTTTTTTTAAAATGCAAATTGACAAAAAATAAATAAATAAAATGCAAATTGACAAGCTCATCCCAAAATTTATATGGAAATATAAGGGACAGAGAATATCCAAGACAATCATGAAAAAGGTCAAAGTTGGAGAACTCATGCATCCCAATTGTAAAAGCTTACTACAAAGCCATAGTAATCAATACAGTATGGTACTGGCATAAGATTGACATAGAGATACAGGAACCCTAATTAGGCTATCAGTGAGAAACCCTAAAGGCCAAGACGAAATGAAATGACACAGTCAAAGTATTGAAAGAAAAATTGCCGACCAAGAATATCCTATCACGGCAAACTTAGCATTCAAATATGAAGGAATAAAGACTTCCCTAGTAGAAAAAAAAAAAGCACTAAGGAAGTTTATCACCATTAGATAAGCCTTTACAAGAAATGCTAAAGGGAGTTCTTCCAGCTGAAATGAAAAGACACTAATCAGCAATATGAAAACATAAAAATACACAACACACTAGATTAGAAAACTTTAAGTCTGTAATGAAATGATGTATTCACCACTAACTACAGTATAAAGGTCAAAGAAAAAGAGTATTAAAAATAATTTCAGCTACTACAATTACTTAATGAATATATACAACACAAAAAGAGGTAAATAAGGACATCAAACATACAAAAGGGGAGAGAAGAGTGAAGCTTTTATAGACAATGGAAGTTAGGTTGCTATCAGCTTAAAATGGACCATTTTATGTAAGAGATGTCTTATGTAAGACTTATGGTAACCACATAGCAAAAATAGAATAAATGCACCAAAGATAAAAAGTGAGAAAGAACATACCACCATGGAGAAACAAAAATCAAATTTTCAAAGGTAGGCAGAAACAAGGGGGGGAATGGTATTACAACACAATAGAAGTCAAATTAAAATGTGACATTAGTAAATCCACACATATCAATAATAAATCTAGATGCAAATGAATTAAATTTCACTAATCAAAAGGCACAGATTGACTGTATTAAAAAATAAGAACCAACTGGCAACCCACTCCAGGACTCTTGCCTGGAAATTCCCATGGGCGGAGGGGCCTGGCAGGCTGCAGTCTGTGGGGTCACGAAGAGTCAGACAGGACTGAGCGACTTCACTTTCACTTTTCACTTTCATGCACTGGAGAAGGAAATGGCAACCCACTCCAGTGTTCTTGCCTGGATAATCCTAGGGACGGAGGAGCCTGGTGGGCTGCTGTCTATGGAGTCGCACAGAGTCGGACACGACTGAAGTGACTTAGCAGCAGCAGCAGTATGTTGCCTTACTAGGACTTACTTTAGATTTAAGAATATGCACAAAATGAAGGGATGAAAAAAGATATTCCCTGCAAGAGGAAACCAAAAAAATAGAGGCACTAGCTATACTCACATACCTTCTATCATCAGATTAAATAGATCTTAATAAAAAAATGGAAACAATACATAAAGATGTCAATATATAATGATTAAGTGGTCAACTCAAAGACATAACAATTATAAACATGCACATACCCAACACTGGAGCACCTGAGAGTACTAGGCAAATACTAACAGATCTGAAGGGAAAGTAGACAATACAAACAGTATGAGACTTCAATACCCCCTCACTTAGCAATGGGTAGTTCAACAAGACAGGAAAAAAAAATCAATGAGCAAACACTGGTTTTGAATTGTACATTAACCAAATGGACCTAACAGACATTTATAAAGCATTCCATCCAACAGGAAAATACATATTCTTCTCAAAAGAACACAGAGCATTCACCAGGACAACCCATATGATAGGACACAAAACATACTTAGCAAGTTTAAGGTTGAAATCTTACTATTTTTTCCAACCACACTGGTATGAAACTAGAAATCAATAATAAAAAAGCAGGAAAATCTAGACATATGTGGAAACTAAACAACATACTCTGAAAATCAATGGTTCAAAGAAGAAATCTAAAGGAAAATCAAAAATATCTTGAAATAAAATGAAAATGGAAAGAGTAGCAAAACCTATGGGATGCTGCAAAATATTTCTGAGAGGAAACAGAATAATAAATACATATTTTAAGAAACTAGATCTCAACAACAATCAAACTTTACTCCTCAATGAACTGGAAAAAGAAACTAAGTTCAAAGTTAGCAGAAAGAAATAACAAAGATCAGAGCAGAAATAGAGACAAAAAAAAAAAATGGAGAAAAAATATCAAAACTAAGAGCCGTTTAAAAAAGTAACCAAACTTTTAGCTAGGCAAACCAAGAAAAATAAAAGACTCAAATATATCAAAAATGAAAGAGAAGGCATTGCAACTGATACTATAGAAACACTAAAGATTCTAAGAAACTACTGTGAATAATTAGAGTCAACAAATTGAATAATAATATGTGAGACATAGGCTCATTCTCCAGAAACATACAACCTACCAAAACTTATTCAAGAAACAAATAAAGTCTGAACAGACCACTAATGAGTAAAGAGATTGAATTAATAATAAAAAACCTTTAGCACAGAAAACCCCAGGACCAGATGGCTTCACTGGTGAATTCTACCAAACATTTAAAGAAGAATTAACACCATTTCATGTCAAATTCTTCCCCCAAAATTGAAAACGAAACACTTCTAAAGTCATTTTACAAGACCAGTATTACCCTGATACCAAAAGTCAGGCCAGGACACTACAGAAAAGAAAACCATAGGTCAATATTTGTGATGAATAAAAATGCAAAAATTATCAACAAAATATTAGCAAACAGAATTCACAAGCACATTAAAAGGATTATACATCAAGACCAAGTTAGATTTACCTGAGATGCAAGAATGGTTGAGCACATGTGAATCAATAAGTATGATACAACATATTAATAGGGTCAAATATAAAACTAATGTAATCATCAACATATACACAGAAAACATCTGACAAAATGCAACATTTTTTTCCATGATAAAAGTCTCCACAAACTGGGTATAGCAGAAGCATACTGTACCATAAAAGGCCATATATGCCAAACCCACAGCTAATATTATAGCTAACAGTGAAAAGTTAAAAGTTTTTCATCTTATATCAGGAACAAGACAATGATGACCTCTTGCACCACTCTTGTTCAATACTGTACTGGAAGTTCTAGCCGGAACAATTAGGTAAGAAAAAGAAAAGGAATCAAAATCAGAAAGGAAGAAATAAAACTGCCATTAATTATAGATGATATGAACTTACATACAGAAAGCCCTAAAAACTGTTGGAACAGCTCAGTAAAGTTGAAGAATATACTGTCAACATACAGATATCAATCACATTTCTATATACCAAGAACAAAACATCTGAAAAAGAAGTAAATTATCCCATTCACAATAACATTAAAAACAAAACAATTAGGAATAAATTTAACCAAGAAAGTGAAAGATTAGTGCAGTGAAAACTACAAGACTTTGATGAAAGAGACTGAAGAAAGCACAGACAAATGGAAGGGTACTCTGTGTTCATGCAACAGAAGAATATTGTGAAAATGTCCCTCCTACCCACAATCATCTACTGCTTCAATGTAGTCTCTGTCAAAATTCCAATAGCTTTTTTCCCAACAGAAATAGAAAATACAATCCTAAAAATTTTCATTACACTACCAAATACCTTGAATATCTAAAGCGATAAGAAAACAGAGCTAAAGGCATCATATTTCTGAAATCTAACTGTATTACAAAGTTATAATAATTAAAACAGTATTATACTGGGACAAAAATAGATGCATAGACAAATGGGAGAGAACAGGGAGCCCAGAAATAAACACCTGGCTTTATGGTCAACAACTATTTGACAAGGCAGCCAAGAACACTCAACTAGGAAAGAATAGACTCTAAACTAATAGAAACTCAATAACCACATGAAGAATAAATTGGATCACTGTTAAACATCACTCACAAAATTAACTCAAAGTGGATCAAAACTCCTAGAAGAAAACATAGGGGAAATTTTCCTTGAATCAGCTTTGGCAATGAATTTTTAGGTATGACACCAAAAGTATAAAGAGCAATATCAGCAAGTAGAACTATATAACGGAGAAGGCAATGGCAACCCACTCCAGTGTTCTTGCCTGGAGAATCCCAGGGACGGGGGAGCCTGGTGGGCTGCCGTTTATGGGGTCGCACAGAGTCAGGCATGACTGAAGCAACTTAGCAGCAGCAGCAGCAGCAGAACTATATAAAACTAAAAAACTTCTACACAGCAACATAAAAATGAACAGGCAACCTGTGGAATGGGAGAAATATTTTTCAAAACATATTCTCAGAGGGTTAATGCCCAAAATATGTAAATAACTCACACAAGTCAATAACAAAAAAAAAAATCCAATTTTTAAAATGCACAGAGCAACTAAGACATACAGATGGCCCACAAACACATAAAAAGATGTTCAATATCAACAATCATCTGGGAAATGCAAATCAAAACTATAATGATGTATTAGCTCATATCTGTTAGAATGGCTTTCATCAAGAAGACAAGAGACAAGTGTTGGTAAGAATTTAGAGAAAAGATACATCTGGTAGGAATGCTAATTTGTTCAGCCACTATGGAAAACAGCATGAAGTTTCCCTCCAAAATTAAAAATACAAATACTGTACAACCCAGAAATTCTATTTCTATGTATATATCCAAAGAAAATGAAAACAGAATATTGAAGAGATAAACACACCCCCATATTTGTAGCATTATTTACAATATGTTGTGTGTGTATACACACACACACACACACACACATGTTGTGCTTAGTTGTTCAGTTGTGTCTGACTCTCTGCAACCCCATGGACTATAGCCCACCAGGCTCCTCTGTCCATGGGAATTCTCCAGGCAAGTATACTGGAGTGGGTTGCCATGGCCTCCTCCAGCAGATCTTCCCAACCCAGGGGTCGAACTGAAGTCTCCCGCACTGCAGATTCTTTACCAACTAAGGCACCAGGGAAGCCCAAGAATACCGGAGTGGGTAGCCTACCCTTTCTATAGGGGAACTTCCCAATCCAGGGATCAAACTGGGGTCTCCTACATTGCAGGTGGATTCTTTACCAGCTGAGCATATACAACGGAATATTATTCAGCATTGAGAAAAAAGATATTCTAACATTTGTAACAACAGGGATGGATCTTGAGGGCAGAATGAAAACTGAGATAAGTCAAAGACTAATAGCCTACAATATCACAAATGTGGAATTAAAAAAAAAAAAAAAAACTTGTAAAACCATGGGGTGAATGATGGTTACCAGGGATAAGCAGTGGGGGAGTTGGGGAAATGTTGTTTAAGGGTACAAATCTGCAACCAGTATATATACAAGTCTTGGAGATCTAAGGAACAGCCTAGTCATTATAGACAACAATATTATATTATAAACTTTAAAGGTGGGAATTCTCTAGCAGTCCAGTGGTTAAAAAGATTCAGCATTTTCACTGCCATGGCCTCAGTTCAACCCCTGATTGGGAAATTAAGATCCCACAAGCACTGAGGCACAGCTCAAAAAAAAAAAAAAAAAAAGAAGCAACATTTTACAGGTGTTAGCTAGTGCCACGGTGGTAAGTGAAAGGTTGTTGTTGAATCATGCGAATACATAGGGATTCTTGGCCGCCAGAGGAGAAGAATTCAATCCGGGGCCAGAGACAAGGCTTGATCGCTCAGAGCTTTTGTGTAATAAAGTTTTATTAAAGTATAAAGGAGATAGAGAAAGCTTCTGACATAGGCATCAGAAGGGGGCAGAAAGAGTACCCCCCTGCTAGTCTTCAGCTGGATGTTATATAGTCACTAGCAGTCTGTTAATGGAAGAAAGGAATGTCTTAAAATTCAGAATGGCACCAGGCCCCTCACCCATAAGATGCATTTTGGGATAATCTTGGCACCAAATGGTTTATCCTGGGCCATAAAATGATTAACTTGAATCTTGAAGAAGGGCAGACCACCATACAAATAGTTTCATTTACATAGATTAGGGGAACAATATCTGAGTATAACATACTGGTTTGTCAACTAGGTTCTGGGCCAAGAGGCGGCGGAACCGACTTGGAGACAGAGTTTGGGGTAAAGGCATAGTACATTAGCATAGCTTAAGACGAACATTTCCATAAGAAAAAGGCATTGGTTATCTCTAGGCTCAAGAATAAACCAGGTGTCATTATGGCAACACAGTATTTTAAGAGAAACCTCCCTTTAAATTTGTATAGAGAAGGAAAAAATATTGCTAGTTTGTTTCCTCCTGCCGCTTAAGAGAGATAAAAATGTCTGACCCTTGCAGGCTATTTCCTCCATTTGGAGACCCCTGGCCTTCCTGCCTGTTACCCTCTCATTTTCATCAACTCCAGTCCCCAGGTTCTGGTCTACAAAGACTGTGAAAAGTTTGTCCTTTCTTCCTCCTTGAGAATTCCAGACCCCTCTCTCCTTGGGGACCCCTAGATTTCCTATCAACCTGCCTAGGAAATGACTCTCTCATAAGGATACTACAATATAAAAATATACCAAATCAACATTTTGTACACTTTAAATTTATATAACATCGTGTGTCAATTATATTTCAATGAAAATAATTTTTTAAAGGAAAGTGAAAAAATAACTCATAGAATGGAAGTATTTGCAAACATATCTGATAAGACAGAGGATGAGATGGTTGGATGGTATCACCGACTCAGTGGACATTAGTTTAAGCAAACTCTGAGAGATTGTGAAAGACAGGAAAACCAGGTGTGCTACAGTCCATGGGGTCGCAAAGAGTCGGACATGACTTAGCGACTAAACAATAACAAACTGGTAAGACTCACATGCAGCATATATAAAGATGACTTGTAACTCAACAATAAAAAGACCAATGCTTCAATTTTAAAACGGACAAGGGATGTGAATAACATTTCTCTGAAGTATATATACAAAGGGTCATTAAAATGAAAACCTGTTTAACATCATTAGTCATTCATTTCAGTCACTCAGTCATGTCCGACTCTCTGCGACCCCATGAATTGCAGCACGCCAGGCCTCCAGGTCCATCACCAACTCCCAGAGTTTACCAAAATTCACGTCCATCGAGTCAGTGATGCCATCCAGCCATCTCATCCTCTTCCGTTCCCTTCTCCTCCTGCCCCCAATCCCTCCCAGCATCAGGGTCTTTTCCAATGAGTCAACTCTTTGCATCAGGTGACCAAAGTACTGGAGTTTCAGCCTCAGCATCAGTCCTTCCAATGAACACCCAGGGCTGATCTCCTTCAGAATGGACTGGTTGGATCTCCTTGCAGTCCAAGGGACTCTCAAAAGTCTTCTGCAACACCACAGTTCAAAAGGATCAATTCTTCAGCACTCAGCTTTCTTCACAGTCCAACTCTCACATCCATACATGACCACTGGAAAAACTATAGCCTTGACTAGACGGACCTTTGTTGGCAAAGTAATGTCTCTGCTTTTGAATATGCTACCTAGGTTGGTCATAACTTTCCAAGGAGTAAGCATCTTTTAATTGCATGGCTGCAATCACCATCTGCAGTGATTTTGGAGCCCCCCAAAATAAAGTCTGACACTGTTTCCACTGTTTCCCCATCTATTTCCCATGAAGTTATGAGACCAGATGCCATGATCTTCATTTTCTGAATGTTGAGCTTTAAGCGAACTTTTTCACTCTCCTCTTTCACTTTCATTGAGAGGCTTCCTCAAGAGAAAGTTCCTCTTCACTTTCTGCCATAAGGGTGGTGTCATCTGCATATCTGAGGTTATTGAGATTTGCTCAGCAATCTTGATTCCAGCTTGTGCTTCTTCCAGCCCAGCATTTCTCATGGTGTACTCTGCATAGAAGTTAAATAAGCAGCATAATATACAGCTTTGACATACTCCTTTTCCTATTTGGAACCAGTCTGTTGTTCCATGTCCAGTTCTAACTGTCGCTTCCTGACCTGCATATAGGTTTCTCAAGAGGCAGGTCAGGTTGGTATTCCCATCTCTTGAAGAATTTTCCACAGTTTATGGTGATCCACACAGTCAGATGCTTTGGCATAGTCAATAAAGCAGAAATAGATGTTTTTCTGGAACTCTCTTGCTTTTTCCATGTTCCAGTGGATGTTGGCAATTTGATCTCTGGTTCCTCTGCCTTTTCTAAAACCAGTTTGAACATGTGGAAGTTCACGGTTCCACATGCTGAAGCCTGGCTCGGAGAATTTTGAGGATTACTTTACTAGCATGTGAGATGAGTGCAACTGTGCAGTAGTTTGAGCATTCTTTGGCATTGCCTTTCTTTGGGATTGGAATGAAAATGGACTTTTCCCAGTCCTGTGGCCACTGCTGAGTTTTCCAAATTTGCTGGCATATTGAGTGCAGCACTTTCACAATATTATCTTTCAGGATTTGAAATAGCTCAACTGGAATTCCATCACCTCCACTAGCTTTGTTCGTAGTGATGCTTTCTAAGGCCCACTTGACTTCACGTTCCAGGATGTCTGGCTCTAGGTGAGGGATCACACCATCATGATTATCTGGGTCATGAAGATCTTTTTTCTTGAAGACTAGAAAATCTAGATTAGACTTGAAGAGACTAGAGATCTCAAGAAAATTAGAGATACCAAGGGACTATTTCATGCAAAGATGGGCTCGATAAATAACAGAAATTGTATGGACCTAATAGCAACAGAAGATATTAAGAAGATGTGGCAAGAATACACAGAAGAACTGTCCAAAAATTTCTTCACGACCCAAAAAATCATGATGGTCACTCATCTAGAGCTAGATATCCTGGAATGTGAAGTCAAGTGGGCCTTAGAAAGCATCACTACAAACATTAGTCATTAGGAAAATACAAATCAAAACCACAATGAAACACTTCATACCCATTAGGATGGCTGTAATAAAAAAGATAGATAATAACAAGTATTGGCAACTAAGTGAAAAAATTTATAGCTCTCACACATTGCTTGTAGCAATGTAAAATGATGCAATCACTTTGGAAAACATTTTGGCAGTTCCTTAAAATGTTAAGCATAGAGTTACCACGTGATCCAGCAATTTCACTCCTAGGTATATATAGCCAAGAGAAATAAAAAGATATGTCTACACAAAAACTTGTACATAAATGTTCATAGCAGCATGACTAATATGCAAAATGTGAAAACAACACAAATGTCCATCAAAGGGTGAATAGATAAATAAAACATACTATATCCACATGATGTAATTCTAAGCAATAAAAAGGAATAAATTATTAATACATTCTGCAATACTGATGAACCTTGAAAATACGTTCAGTGAAAGATGGCACTCACGGAGGATCACATATTTCATGATTCCATTTCTATGACATATACAGAACAGGTAAATCTGTACAGACAGAAACTAGATTAGGCTTACCCTGAGCTGGGAGGAGGGAAGGGTGGAAATAGGGGGAGTGACTGCTTGTATGTGTAGGTTTAATTTTTAGGGTGATAAAAATGTTCCAAAATTGATGGTAGTGATAGTTGCATGTATATAACTTTTTTGAGTTGTACACTTTACATTGGTAAATTGCATGACATGTGAATTATATCTTCACAAAGCAAAATTTAAAAACTAATTTGTTTGAAACAAAGAGTCAAAATGCTGAAATTTTAGGTTTTGTTCTCCCAGAAATAGATCCTGGGAGGAAAACAGCAGGATTTGAGTACAAGTACTTTGTTTATGGAAACCTACATAGAATACCATAGTGAATGAGTGACCACTGGTAGCAACTGGGGCTCCATCCCACTTGGCCCCTTTGGAAGGCTGTATAATAACTATTAATTTCTATTGCTGTTTAACAAATTCCTACAAATATAGCAGCTTAAAACAGCATATATTTATCATCTCACAATTTCCATGGGTCCCAAGTTTGGGCACAGCTTACCTGGATCTTCCATTCAGGCTTTCACAAGACTTCAAACAAGATGTCTGCCAGGCTGTACTCCTCCCTGGAGCTTACTGTCCTCTCCAGACTCACATAGTGGAGGACAGAATTCAGCTCCATGTGGCTCTAAGGACTGAAGCCCTCAGCTCCTATAGACGACCTGCAGTTCCTTGCCCTCCCTACACCCTCTCACATGGAGCCTGGAGAATCTCCAGTCTGCGAAGACGGTGTCTGACAATATAATCACAGAAGTGATGGGCTCATTACACTTCTCATATTTATGGAACAGAAGAAAGCCTCAAATTCTACCTATACCAAAGTGAAGGATATTATCCAAGGATGTGACACCTTGTAGGTTCCCTCAAGGCAAAAGCAGGACTGAGTTGTCCTACTCCCAGAGCAAAAAGATAGGCGTATTTATCTACCAATCCTCAGCTGTTATGACTCCCTATCATTTCTTGCCTGCTCCACTTTGGGCAAACACATGTAGTCCTGCATCCAGAAGAAGCCATGGAGTAGGGAGTCTCAGTTGCTTGCATAAGAGGCCTTCAGCATGTTTGAGAATTGCAAGGGCCAAGAGGAAGCTAGCTAGGCACTAGATTACCTGCAATGCCTCAATAAATTTAAAATAAAAGGAAAGAGGAACAAATTATAGTATTTTAAACACCTATCTTTAAAGTTGTTAGGTACTTATAATGTACTTATAATATCAGATATAAATGAAAAAGTTTAAAGCTATAGAACATGTAAATAATACTTGTAAAAATTGTATGATTCATTATATAATGTTAACTATGGTGTTCATCATAATTGAAATTTTAAATATTTTAAATGAAGGAAAGTCACAATGAAAATACTAATCAGAAAACTTTATAACATATTCCCAGACTTTGGCACAAGCCATCTCTCTGAGATGCTGAACAAAAGTCATGGTAACACCATCACAGGCTATCACAGGAGAAAGAGCGGGGGTCATTGAAAGCTTTAGAACTCTCTGGCCCTTGAAGGAAGGAATGGAGGTTCAATTCTGCATCTGTCACCTCTCAGGCTGTCCCATAATTAGGGTACCCTGTTGCTCCATCTGAATTAGCACCTGGGTGTCAAAAAGGAGAGCAATGAACACTATCCCATGCTCTTTAGAGTTGAATCCTCTGATAGTCATATCCTCTCTGAGATTACTGTTAACAGAAGCACTGACGGCCGAAGCTGTGGCCATCACATCTTCACCGCCTTCTTGCTGTGTACCACCCGGACCTAGCAGTGCGTGTGATGGTTAAAGACGTCTAGGTTTAGGTCCTGGCTAACTGTGTGATCTTAGGCAACTCCCTTAACAACTCTGACAAATAGTTTAACTAGAAATAAAGATATTAAACCAGATGACCTTTCAGTTCTCTTCTAAATCTAAATGTTCTGAGCCATGTAACAGTATATGTTAGGTTCCCCTAGAACGCCACTTCCCATAAATCTCTCTGGTGATGGAAATATTCTGTATCTGTGCTATGCAATGTGGTAACCACTAGTCACTTGTGGCTATCAAGCAGTTAGAATGGGATACTGTTATTGAGGAACTAAATTTTTTTACTTTAAATAACCTCATGTGGTCAATGGCTACTATACTGGAAAGCACAGCTCTAGAGATAAGCATGGGTAGAGAATAATTATTTCCTTACTAATGTGTAATCAAGCAGTTACACCATTTTGTTTTTCACAGAGTTGTTCCAAGGACTAAATAAGAGCCACCAGGGAAGCCTAAGAATACATGTGGAGAACTTCAAATATTAGTCCATAGTAAGCACAAAATAAATGTTACCTCTTCTGGTAACACTCATTTTATGCAGCTGAGTTTTGTCAAATTTTATTAAGTAACCAGATTTTTGTAGTTTGATAAACAATAGGTTTATGAAACTAAGCAATTATCTCCTTTTGTACATGGGAAAAGGAAAAACGCAGAGACAGTAGTAGAAAAGGTTAAGCAGTACCTGGGAATTCAATATATATGGCAGCATAATCCCAAAAATCAGACCTAGATTCTCTCCCCTTTTACAGATTACTTTCCATTCACAATAGGTTTCTTTTTTTTTTTTTTCTTTCAGCTCCATTTCCTCTGAGCCCTGAAAGGGTCTCAACCTCCGTTTCTGTAGCTGAGGAGTTTTACAACCACTGCATACCGCTCATTTTACCTCTTGTTAGGTGCCCTTCCGAGCAAGATAAGATGGCTAATTACATATACCATTAACCGAATGCAATTCCAACTAATTGACAAAAAGTATTATACAGTAGCAGTTTTTGAAGAACAAAGTTGTATGAAATAATAAGGTCATAATTCCAAAGTCTGACCCCAGGAACAAAAAAATTCTAAACATTTATTGTCTTACTGTGAATTCTAAGACCTGTGCCTTTCACATGGTGTCCCATAGCTATGAGAACTTCATTCATCTTTTAACCAAAATGCACTGAGTGTGGGTTACCTATTAGTTCTGCTAGGCATCATAAATAAATGTGTGCAAGATACAGTCCCTGACCCTGAGGAAGCTTGCACTGTCCCTTCCACATATAGTGCTCCAGTCATTCTCCTTTGCCCGAGGATAATTATCTGTCCTGTACAGCCCATCATGCACTCCTACACAGCCTGCTCTCTCCAGCTCTTCTCTGTACATCCCATGCCTCAGCTCTCCTCTTTCACCAGTGTCCCCCTGAAGCACACGCAAGAACCCCCTCCACTGTCCACCCTCCATGAGCCTCCAGCCTCATTTTGCCCTAAAACATACATTCATTTGCCACTCATTTTTAAACTCTAACTTTCCTCTGTGAAAACTACCCTAAAGCTTCTCTTTTCTTTCTGCTCACATTACAACTTGAGCACAATATGACTGATAGAGATATTTCTTTGTGAACACCTCTCTCCTAAATCATAAGTTCCTTGAAGACAGTGACAATGTCTTCTCATGTATGTAACACTAGGTCCTAGACCCAGGTTTTCAAAGTTTACTGAATAAAATAAAGATGAAATCTGTAAAATACACATTTAACTAGATTGCAGTACAAAATAGCAAAGGATAAATTCAGATTTTTAAGTAAAATGCCATGGGAAATTTGGTGGAGGATATCCCATATAAGATATCTCAGGAAATTTTTGCCATTTTGGTTAAGGTGACAACTGGACCAGTCCCTGAAGGGAGAAGAGAGAAGGAAATAATAGGAGATGTGGCAGGCAGGATCTAAGGGTTAACCACTATGAACAATATTTATTCATCCTTGACCATCTAGTTGCCAAGTGCTTTGAGAAATCTGGAGAAGATAACGCATGCTTCCTATTCTTAGGGATATTGAGATTTAACAGATATGAGATTTGTTTATATTCTTATACTGAATGATACACCTGATCTAGGAGAAGGAGAAAGTGGATAATTGTCTTAATCAAGCGCTACTGTCAGGGAAGGGGGTGATTTGAACCAGAGGGAGATATCAGATATATACATATCCACCCAGGAGTTAATATTGAGGGAAGAATACCAAATTGGAGGTACACGTCTATCCAATATGTGAACCCAGAAGTTTCCTTCCTTTTCTCTCTCATCTTCTAGCTATGCAGAGTTGCCTCTCTACTTCTGGATTTAAATAAAGTACCATAATGCAGGACATGAATCTGATTTCCTGAAGAGCTATTGATGGACTAGTGATACAGGAGAGTTAGTTCCCCTTGGGACAACATGAAACAAAAGGCAGGAGAAGGCAGACAGACAGAAGATCTCTCCTTCTCTCCCCTGTGAACTTTTAAGGTGTGGCCCTTTCCCGGAAAAGCCCTGTGTGGTGAGTGAATACAACTGCTGAGACTTGTGCTATGTACTATTGTGTAGCTATAGGGTGCTGAGTGCTAAAGCTTGGGGAAGGGTAACACTTGAATGGTTTCATATCTTTCCTTGACTCCCTTTCCCTTATTCCCTCACACTCACTGCCCTGTTTCAGAGTTGAAACACCCTAAAACTTACCTTAGGCTCTGATTTCTAGAGGGCCCAGGCTAAGACATTACCTATTCTTTGTTTCTCGAGCATAGTAAATTTCTACTATTTACTGATTCTGTAAGAACTTTATTTTAGAAATAGAATATAATCCAAGCCAGTTTTATTTTATGAGTTTACCTGAATTATATATATCATGAGCCCTGGAAGAAGGAACATTTCTTGGAAAATACCTGATAGCTAATATTTAAACAGTTCTTACTATGGACAGTATTCTAAACACATTACATAGATTAACATATTTAATACAATTGATGACACAGAATGCTCATTCTCCTTCTGCCAGCTGAACACACATGACAAGTGTTCCTTCAGCTCATTGCATAAAGACAGCTGATAGCACGTAACATCACACTGCTTCGTGTCTTTGCATCATTTGTCCTTTTCTTCCTCAGCCTTACCTCCCTAGTCTTGGACCTCCAGTATAAGCACCTAGCCTTACTCTGTTTTCCAGATGACCAAGAACAACATACACTGAAGTGAGAACTCAGTTGTGTTTATTTTTTTTTAGAACACACCACATTTTATTATGGGATTGAAACTTGACTTTTTATAACCCTAATGTCTCATTGTCAATTCAGAGCAAACCTGAATTGCTAACTGAATTTCTATGTTTTTGACCAGGTAAAGACCTCATATTAAGAAATTTCCTTAAAATTCCAATGTGTAGAAAAGGGAATGTTATATGTGTATCCATTCAGCAATTATATGTTATAAGCATGCAGGTTACAGGGCTTCTCGGCTCATACCTACATGTTTTATTTTGCATTTGCCTCTATTATTTTATTAGCAAGTATCGTTTTAATTTATATAATTATGAGATTCCATTTAAATGTAAACCATTTGGAGTTTGAGGAAAAACAGATCACTTATGATTTGAATTTAACATTGTTCACCTTCCACTTTAATTCCTTTTTTTTAATTAGAGTATAATTGCTTTACAAAGTTGTGTTCGTTTCTGCTGTACATCAAAGTGAAACACGTATGTATATACATACATCCCCTCCTTCTTGAGCCTCCTTCCCACCACCCCTACATCCCAATCCTCTAGGTCATCACAGAGCACCCACTGAGCTCGTTGTGCTATACAACAGGCTCCCACTAGCTATCTATTTTACACATGGTAGTGTAGAATTCCATTTTAAAACTGTGCAATCTACTAGAAAATGATCAACTTCAAGCAAACCTATTTAAGGAGAATGTCAATCTGCCGGGCAGAACAGTGATGGGACTTGACCAAACCTGCATGATGTGCCTGTGGCCTAATAATATCAACAAGAAAACACATGCCAGAGACTGATTTTAAGTGTAGCATAACACCTAGCCATAAAGTCTTTCAAGGAGGAAAACTACAGTCTTCTCTTACCTATTGCTCTCATCCCAGTATAATGAAATAGTTGCCATCCATTGAAAAACTTACTTAAATCAATCGGTCTATTCGTTGAGAACATAAGATTTTGCTTTTTAAATTACTTATCTCAGCTTACACAAAATCAAGGTAATTTAAGATATTCAAAATACATTATTAAAATAAAACCTATCAGATAAACATATGAAAAGATGTTCAATATCAGCAACTGTTACGGAAACGCAAATCAAAACTACAATGAGGTATCACCTCAGACCCGTTAGAATGGTCATCATTAAAAAAATCTACAACAATGCTGGAGAGGATGTGGAAAAAAGGGAATCCTCTTGCACTGCTGGTAGGGATGTAAACTTATACAGTCACTGTGGTGAACAGTATCGATATTCCATAAAAAAATAAAAATAAAACTACGATATGACCCAGAAAACGCACTTCTGGGCATAGACTCAGAGAAAACCATAATTCAAAAAGACATGCACCCCAATATTCATTGCAGAACTACTTACAATAGCCAGGACATGGAAGCAACCTAAATGTCCATCAATAGAGGAAAGGATAAAAATGTGGTGCATATATACAATGGAATAATTCTCAGCCATAAAAAGGAATGAAATTGGGTTATTTTTAGAAATGTACATGAATCTAGAGTCTGTCATGCAGAATGAGGTAAGTCAGAAAGAGAAAAACAAATATCGTATCTTGGTGGCTAAGACAGTAAAGAATCTGCCTTCAGTGCAAGAGATCCAGGTTCAATCTTTGGTTTGGGAAGATCCAAAACGGGTAACCAAGAAAATGGTTACCCACTCCTGGGAGCCTGGTGGGCTACAGTCCATGGAGTCACAAAGAGTTGGACACAACTGAGAGACTTTCAATTTCAATGTATATATGTGGAATCTAGAAAAAATGGTATAGATGATCTTATTTGCAAAACAGAAATAAAGACACAGATGTAGAGGACAAATGTATGGACACCAAGGAGGGGAAAAACGTGGGTGGGAGGATGAATTGGGAGAATGGGGTTGACATATATGCACTAATGATACTATGTATAAAATAGATAACCAATGAAAATCCCTACTATATAGCTCAGGGAACTTCATTCAGTGCTCTCTTGTGATCTAAAAGGAAATCCAAAAAAGAAGGGGTTTATGATGGAATTCCAGTTGAGCTATTTCAAATCCTGAAAGATGATGCTGTGAAAGTGCTGCACTCAATATGCCAGCAAATTTGGAAAACTCAGCAGTGGCCACAGGACTGGAAAAGATCAGTTTTCATTCCAATCCCAAAGAAAGGCAATGCCAAAGAATGCTCAAACTACTGCACAATTTCACTCATCTCACATGCTAGTAAAGTAATGCTCAAAATTCTCCAAGCCAGGCTTCAGCAATATGTGAACCGTGAACTTCCTGATGTTCAAGCTGGTTTTAGAAAAGGCAGAGGAACCAGAGATCAAATTGCCAACATCTGCTGGATCATAGAAAAAGCAAGAGAGTTCCAGAAAAACATCTATTTCTGCTTTATTGACTATGCCAAAGCCTTTGACTGTGTGGATCACAAAAAACTGTGGAAAATTCTGAAAGAGATGGGAATACCAGACCACCTAACCTGCCTCTTGAGAAATTTGTACGCAAGTCAGGAAGTGTCAGTAATGCCTAATGCGGGAGCCGCATTAGGCATTACTGACAAGGAAGCAACAGTTAGAACTGGACATGGAACAACAGACTGGTTCCAAATAGGAAAAGGAGTACGACAAGGGTGTATATTGTCACCCTGCTTATTTAACTTATATGCAGAGTACATCATGAGAAACGCTGGACTGGAAGAAGCACAAGCTGGAATCAAGATTGCCGGGAGGAATATCAATAACCTCAGATATGCAGATGACACCACCCTTATGGTAGAAAGTGAAGAGGAACTAAAAAGCGTCTTGATGAAAGTGAGAGAGGAGAGTGAAAAAGTTGGCTTAAAACTCAACATTCAGAAAACTAAGATCATGGCATCTGGTCCCATCACTTCATGGCAAATATATGGGGAAACAGTGGAAACAGTGTCAGACTTTATTTTGAGGGGCTCCAAAATCACTGCAGCACTTTCACAGCATCATCTTTCAGGATTTGGAATAGCTCAACTGGAATTCTATCACCTCCACTAGCTTTGTTCGTACTGATGCTTTCTAAGGCCCATTTGACTTCACATTCCAGGATGTCTGACTCTAGGTCAGTGATCACACCATCGTGGTTATCTGGGTCATGAAGAACTTTTTTGTACAGTTCTTCTGTGTATTCTTGCCATCTCTTCTTAATATCATCTGCTTCTGTTAGGTCCATACCATTTCTGTCCTTTATCGAGCCCATCTTTGCATGAAATGTTCCTTTGGTAGCTCTGATTTTCTTGAAGAGATCTCTAGTCTTTCCCATTCTGTTGTTTTCCTCTATTTCTTTGCATTGATCGCTGAAGAAGGCTTTCTTATCTCTTCCTGCTATTCTTTGGAACTCTGCGTTCAGATGTTCATATCTTTCCTTTTCTCCTTTGTTTTTCGCTTCTCTTCTTTTCACAGCTATTTGTAAGGCCACCACCCTTATGGCAGAAAGTGAAGAGGAACTAAAAAGCCTCTTGATGAAAGTGAAAGTGGAGAGTGAAAAAGTTGGCTTAAAGCTCAACATTCAGAAAACGAAGTTCATGGCATCCGGTCCCATCACTTCATGGGAAATAGATGGGGAAACAGTGGAAACAGTGTCAGACTTTAGTTTTCTGGGCTCCAAAATCACTTCAGGTGGTGACTGCAGCCATGAAATTAAAAGACGCTTACTCCTTGGAAGGAAAGTTATGACCAACCTAGATAGCATATCCAAAAGTAGAGACATTAGTTTGCCAACAAAGGTTCGTCTAGTCAAGGCTATGGTTTTTCCTGTGGTCGTGTATGGATGTGAGAGTTGGACTGTGAAGAAGGCTGAGCACCGAAGAATTGATGCTTTTGAACTGTGGTGTTGGAGAAGACTTTTGAGAGTCCCTTGGACTGCAAGGAGATCCAACCAGTCCATTCTAAAGGAGATCAGCCCTGGGATTTCTTTGGAAGGAATGATGCTAAAGCTGAAACTCCAGTACTTTGGCCACCTTATGTGAAGAGTTGACTCATTGGAAAAGACTCTGATGCTGGGAGGGATTGGGGGCAAGAGGAGAAGGGGACGACAGAGGATGAGATGGCTGGATGGCATCACTGACTGATGGACGTGAGTCTCAGTGAACTGAGGGAGTTGGTGATGGACAGGGAGGCCTGGCATGCTGCGATTCATGGGGTCACAAAGAGTCGGACACGACTGAGCCACTGAACTGAACTGAACTGAACTGAATAGCTGATTCACTTTTCTGTACAGCCGAAAATAACACAACATTGTAAAGCAACTATACTCCAATAAAAATTAAAGAAAATAGTATAAATAAATAAAATCTATGAGTACCATCAAAATCATGAATCAATAAAAGGTAAGCCCTTTGAGATGGGCACTCCAGTTTCTGTCTTGAAGAAAGAAAGAAGGATTAAAGTTATATTCAGTCAACACTTATTGACTATGTGGTAGTCACTCTGTTAAAGGCAGACAATATAACTATGACTAAAGCATTGTCTCCCTCAAAGGAAGCCACCACCTAATAGAGAAACTATGGTAAGAAAATACATGTCTGATTTTAATTTGTGCAAAATCCTTTGATGGTTGGGATGAGAGAAAATGTTCTATACGATAGCTATGGTTTTGACAAAGATTCTACACTAAAACCTCATGGTATTTAAGAGCTCCAAGAGTTCTTCATGTTTGCTTCTTATTTGGGTTTTGGTTTTTCTTGTTTTTTTGGTTTTGATTTAGTTTGGGTTTTTCTGTTTGTTTTCATCATAGTGAATGTTATCTCCATTATATAAATGTTAATACTATGAAGCTAAACCTATGAGCGAAACCTATCACTAGAGACATAGCTAAACCTATCACTAGAGACATAAGCAAAAATAAAGCTAGAACTTGATCTCAGTATCCACTGACATTTAATTTCTAAAGGACCATTAAGGGTCTACTCTGCTTATAAAACTAAAATGTGGTGACTCAAAGGTTAGTTTCAACACAATTATTGTAAAATTGTCCTAAAATAAGCTTTCTGGTATAGTGGAATGGGAACTGAATACATACCTATTGTACTTAGGTCCCGGAAACAGTCTTTTTAAATATATGGCGTTTCAGACTTACTTTATCATCTGTAAAAATGCAACCAAAAGATCCATTGTCTTATTTACAACCAGTAATTGGTACTAGAAGCAGCATTCAAACCCAGTCCCTCAGATTCCAAAACCAGTCACGTTTCTGTTATTGTCAGGCTTCCTTCTTCTTCATGCTGGGCAAAGAACTATCGTGTGATTTTGGACTTGTCCCTAGAAACTGAAAGCAGGAAAAGACCTGGAAAATATAAAATTCAGCTCTCCCACTGCATAGGTGAGGAAACAATTTCAAACAAGCTTAAAGAAACAGAGCTAAGAGCTTTCTACCGAAAGATAAGGAGACTTCCACTGATGTGTTCAGTACCTCCAGATAAACTTGATTATACCATTAGCTGAAATATCCTTGAAATGCCTGCTAGAAAAAATCAATTTAGAACTGTTTGTCACTTTTACTCTGTACGCACCTTAGTTAAGAAATCTGCTATATCGTCCCAAAACAATACCCAGAATGTTGTTTGAAAATTTTTAAATGAATGCCATAGTCAGCAATAGCAAGTATCTTTAGAGTGAGATAGTAGCATTATTATCTCATTATGAACCCACATATTTTGATAAGTATTTCTCCTGAGGCCCATTTGCCAGAAGGTCTGAGAGAGAAGAGGAGGTCATGGGGAAAACAATGAGAAATAAGTACATGATGAATGCAACATGGAGATCCAGTCTGGGGGCACTTCTATCAGATGGCTACTTTTTCATCCCCTTGACAAAGTAAAGAACAGAGAACACACAACCCAAAGCACTCATTCCTGCAACCTTCACTTTTTTTGGGGACCATGCATGGGGAATACTTGTTCTGTTTTACAATTATTTGTTTCAGTTAGTTAATATCCCTAACCATATTTCAGCTTTTTTATTAAAATCCTAAAATAAAATCTTCCTTTAAAACATGAACTTCAGACATATTTGAGGAAACTTTCCAACATTGGCTTCCATGCTGGATCATATTTACAGCTGCCTTGAAGACACTGGCCCAGATTTACTACTAGGTTCTCCATCAGGTTTGGACACAACTCAAAGCTAACCTTCCAAATCCATACTACTCCCCATTCCATCCTCTATAAACCAGCTTCCATAGTTATCTGTGGAGAAGGCAGTGGCACCCCACTCCAGTACTCTTGCCTGGGAAATCCCATGGATGGAGGAGCCTGGTAGGCTGCAGTCCACGGGGTCTCGAAGAGTCGGACACGACTGAGCGACTTCACTTTCACTTTTCATGCACTGGAGAAGGAAATGGCAACCCACTCCAGTGTTCTTGCCTGGAGAATCCCAGGGACGGGGAG
This sequence comes from Bos mutus, assembly GCF_027580195.1. Taxonomy (NCBI): domain Eukaryota; kingdom Metazoa; phylum Chordata; class Mammalia; order Artiodactyla; family Bovidae; genus Bos; species Bos mutus. The sequence continues at coordinate 44,244,404 of NC_091626.1, read as the reverse complement.
CCTGGTGGGCTGCCATCTATGGGGTCTCACAGAGTCGGACATGACTGAAGTCACTTAGCATAGTTATCTGAACAACAGTATCAGTCTCCAGTAATCTAGGTTCAAAATCTTGACATTTTCTATCTATATTCTCACATTCAGCTAACCAAATCCTGTGTCTACTACCTGAATATGTGTCTTTAAGATTCTCACTGGGACTTCAATATCACTTGCATAGCTACCCTTATAATTGGCTAATTGGTTTCCCTATCTTGCCTCTATTCTTACCAAGTGGCAGTAGATAGCCCACTAGGATTGATTTTATAGGATTAGAAATTTTTTCTAGGATTAATTTTCCTAGAGCACAAAAATTGTCAAGTCCAAAACAGAGGCAAACGACACAAATCAAACAGGTTACTTGTGGACACAGAAATTCAGAGACTTAGTAAAAATAATGCATTTGATACCAATGTCTACCACCCTGTAGGGAGGAGTACTTAGTCATAGCTGGACACACCAGGAGTTGGGCTCTAGAAGAGCAGCACTGCCCTCCCTCGTTTTATTTTTCTATAAAGCAGTGGAGGGAGAGGGAACTGGAACACACAAGCATGTAAGTAATTATCTAATAATGGGAATTAAAAGGCCTCAAGCTCCCATGGTAATAGAAAATAGCCTTGCTGGTATGAGGAACATCCTGGCCTCAGGGTTAATCACCTAGGAAACTGCATACCATCTTCAGTATCAGCTGGAGATAGTATCATTCTTTTTACTGAGCCATTTATCCTTAGTCTACCTGAGGGAGCCACCTGGATCACCCAGCAGACAAAGCAGATATATCTCACTTCAAACCAAGTTCATTTCCCTACTCAAAACTCTTCTCTGATTTCCCCATTGCCTAGACAGAGAAATAACATTTCTCTAGCCAAGAAAGCAAAATATTTTGAGCAGGTTATTTGCCCAGCCTTTAATGTGGCCCCAGTATCATTCCACTTACTGTTTCTTTGCTCCTGCCAAATTGACTGTCTTGTTTCCTTGCCATACCCAGTTTCATCTCAGCTGTCTGCATTTGCTAATCCTTTTTTTTTTACTGGACTATACTCATCTGCTCATTCTGTGTGACTCTTTCTCCTAAAAGGGCTAATCCAATACTGCTTCTGTGAAGATGTATCTACCTTCCTCCATATCACCCCAACCCCGATGAGTTGTTTTCCTCCTTTGAACCTCTGTTGCATTTGTTTCACCTCTCTGGTTTTTCTCATGTTCTTGCTTGTTTTATAATCATCTGTCCATCTTCTTTACAATCTCCTTTCTTGTATCTCCACACCTATTTCTAAGCAAAGAATATATCTGATTCAAATTTAAAACAAATGTGGAGTCCAGCTCAAGATGGCAACACAGAAGCTCTTGAACTCACTTTCTCCCATGGACGGACCAAATCTACAGTTACACCTAAACAATTTCCGCTGAAAGAAAACCAGAAATCAGGTGAGCAACTCCTACACATCAGGTAGACGAGAAAAAAACTCACATCAAAATGGGTGAGAGAGTCTGAGACACGCTATCCCCATAAACCCCTACCCAGGGTAGCACTGTAGCACTGGAAGAAAACACACAATTCCCAGATTCTCCCTGAGGAATAAAGGGTTTGAATCTAATATGCGGCTCCATAACTTTTAAGACTTCCATTTGGGAGGCCCCCACAATCCCTATCTCTGAAAGTCAACAGGGCTTGCATCCACAGGACCCACAAGAATACAGGAAACAAAGAAACAGTTCTCAACAGGCTCATAAGGACTCGCTGTGGCTATCCTTCCAGGGCTCAGAAGTGAGAAAGCAGACTAAAACACCCCATTTTTCACTGAAAGTGGCCTATTTGAATATCTTAAAAGCGGTAGTTTAAGAGCCAGGCTTCTAATTTAAGAAGAGTGTGAGGGCAACGCAGTCTCCTCCAGAGACCAGGGAGGCTGGCAGATGCCATCTGCATGCTCTCCCTGTTCCACCAGTATCCATGTGAATAAGTTTGGACACACATCTGTTACCCTGATTTTGTGGCTGCTACCAAAAAGGACATACCATGCACTAGCCTGGCTCTGACAGCCCATGGGGCTTGTGTTCATGCGTTCAGTGGCACTGTGGCAAACAGAGACAGTTCTTGGCTAGCTGTCTCCCAGGGCTCATCACAGAAGGAGCAGTCACCAACCTCCCAGTGTTTCTCAGGAAGTGGTATATTTGCATACTTTTAAAAACTGCTGCCTGAGGGTACAGCTTGGTGCATCTAGGTGCTGATTGAGATCCTCCGTTTGGGAACACTGAAAGTCTTGGCTTATCTTCAGCTATGGGGAAACCATTAAGAACAAAGCCTGCTTGGACAATCACAAAAGTGCAGAGACAACCAAGAGCTAGGACCAGTGTGAATGGAAAGCTTCACCTCAACTCAAAGCCACTCCTGCAAGAGTGGATGTGGAGAAAAGGGAATCCCACTGCACTGTTGATGGAAATGTAAATTGATACAGCCACCATGGAGAACAGTATGGAGATTTCCTTAAAAAATAGGAAAAAACTACCATTTGACCCAGCAATCCCACCACTGGGCATCAGTTCAGTTCAATTGCTACCACTGGGCATATACCTAAGAAAACCACAATTCAAAAAGACACATGTACCCAGATGTTCACTGCAGCACTATTTACAATAGCCAGCACACAAAAGCAATCTAGATGTCCATCAACAGATAAACTGATAAAGAAGATGTGGTGCATATATACAATGGAACATTACTCAGCCATAACAAGGAATTAATTTGAATCAGTTGCAGTGAAGTGGATGAACCTAGAACCTATTATACAGAATGAAGTCAGAAAAGGAGAAATACATATCGCCTATTAGTGCACATATATGGAATCCAGAAAAATAGTACTAAGGAACCTATTTACAGGGATGAAATGGAGACTCAAACATAGAGAGCAGACTTGTAGACATAGCAGGGGAAGGAGAAGGTAGGATCAATGGAGAAAGTAGCACTGACATATACGTGCTACCATATGTAAAACAGGTAATTAGTGGGAAGCTGCTATATAACACAGGGACCCCAGCCCATGGTGCTGTGATGACCTAAAGGGAGGGATGGGAGTGGGGGAGGGAGCTCAAGAGAGAGAATATATATAGCAGGGTGTGTATATATATGTTGTTGTATGGCAGAAACCAATACAACTTTGTAAAAGTAATTATCTTCCCATAAACTGAAAAATTCCATAGAATGGTTTAATAGGAGAACAGAAGTGAAAGCAAGGCTGAAGGAACTTAAAGACAGGGCAGTGCAATTCATTCAATTAGGAGCAAAATGAAAACGGAATGAAAAAGAGTGAAGACAGATTAAGGAAATGATGGGACATCTGCAAGTAAACAAAGACTTGCATTACAGAGGCCTCACAAGCAAGAGAGAAAGAAAGGGGCAGAAAGGTTACTTGAATAAACAAGGGTTTTCCTAACCATAGGAAAGAAGTAGACAAGTAGATCCAGGAAGCCCAGTGAGTTCCAAATACTTATGATTAATTGTCAAAAGTAAAAGACAAGGAGAAAATCTTAAAAACAATTTGTTGCATATAAGGAAACCCCCACAAGACAATCAGCAGATTTTTCAGCAGAAACTTTACAGACTAGAAGGAAGTGGCATAATATGTTCCAAGTGCTGAAAGATATAACTGCCAATCAGTAATACCTTACACAAAAGTTGTCCTTCAAAATTGGAGAGAGAAAGAATCTTCCAAACAAGCAAAAGATGAAGGAGTTCATAACCACTAGACTAGCCTTACAAAAAGTTAAAAAGACTTCAAGTTTAAACAAAAGGCTATCATTAGTACCAGGAAATGTGAAAATATAAATCTTATTAGTGAAAATATATATTTAAATTCAGAATAATGTTGTAATGGTAGAAAGTAATCACAATTTACTGTGAAAGTTTAAAAGGCAAAGGCAGAAAGATAACTATAACTATAGTTATTTGTTATAGGATACACAAAGTAAAAAGATTTAAACTGTGACATAAAAATACAATGTGTGCAAAAGAAAAAAAAACATAATATGTGGGAGGGTGAGAGTAAAAATGCAAACCTTAATTATGTGTTTAAATTTAAGCTATTATCAGCTTAAAATAAAATGTTACTCTAAAATGTTATACAGTTCTAAAATGTTATATATAAGCCCCATGTTAATCACAAACCAAAAAACTATAGTAGATACACAAAAAGATAAATAAATCTAAGCACACCAGAAAACCATCAAATCACAAGGAAGAGAGCAAGAGAAGAAAGGAACAAAGAAACTGCGAAATAGCTAGAGAACAACTAACAAAATGTCAATCATCCATATCTATCACTAATTGTTTTAAATATAAGTTGACTAAATGTCCAAACAAAAAATACAGTAGCCCAAAGGACAAAAAGATGCTGCCTATAAAAGATTAATTTCTGCTTCAAGGCCATACAAAGACTGAAATTGAAGTGATAGAAAAAGATATTTCATGCAAATGATAACCAAAAGAAAGCAAGGTTCATTATATTTCTTAGACAAAATAGACCTTAAGACAAAGACTGAAATAAGAAACAAAGAAGGGCATTATATAATATAAAAGGGTCAAACCAAGAGACTATAACATCTGTAAAAATATTTATGCACCCAACATAGGAACATCCAAATATAAGAAGCAGATGTTAACAGACAAAAGGGGGGAAACAGAACAATAATAGCATAGGACTTCAATATCCCACTGTCAGTGGATAGATCACCTAGACAAAAACCAATATGGAAATATTTGATGTAAAAACACGACTAAGCAACTTCACTTTCACTTTTCACTTTCATGCATTGAGAAGGAAATGGCAACCCACTCCAGTGTTCTTGCCTGGAGAATCCCAAGGGCAGCAGAGCCTGGTGGGCTGCCATCTATGTCGCACAGAGTCGGACATGACGGAAGCAACTTAGCAGCAGCAGCAGACCTTTACAGATTATTCTGTAGACAGGCCTTTACAGAATATTCCATCCAAAAGCAGGTGCACATTCTTCTCAAGTACACATGGAACATTTCTCAAGATGCATCATATGTTAAGCCATAAAATAAGTTCTTAATAAATTTAAGGATGAAATCATATCAAGCATTTTCCCAACCACAAATTGAAAGAAATTAGAAATAAATTCTGAAATTAGAAATAATTTACAAGAAGGAAACCAAAAATGTGGAGATTAGACAATAAGTTACTGAACAACCAATGGGTCAAAGAAGTTAAAAAATATCTTGATATAAAATGAAACTACATCATACAAAACTGAGGGGATGAATCAAAAGACAGTTCTAAGAGGGAAGTTCTTAGTGATAGATGTCAAATAAAGAACTTACACCTCAAGGAACTAGAAAAGGAACAAATTAAGCCCAAAGTTAGAAGGAAGAAAATAAAGATTAGAACAGAAATGAAAGAGCATGACAAGAAAATAAAAAAGATCAATGAAACTAAGAACTGTTTTTTGAGATGATAAACAAAATTAACAAACCTTTAGCTACACTCACCAAGAAAAAAGGAAAAGAACTCAAAATCAGAGAACAGGAAACATAGTACCTGATACCATACAAACACAAAGGATTATTAAAAAAACTACTATAAACAGTTATACAGCAAACTGGAAAACATAGAAGAAATTAATAAATTGCTAAAAACATACAACCTACCAAGACTGAGTCAAAGGAATAGTGAGTCAGAACATACCAGTAATGAGTAAGCAGATTGAATCACAAATTAAAAACCATTCAACAAAAGTTAACGACCAAATGGCTTCACTAGTGAATTCTACCAGACATGTAAGAAAGGAAAGGTGACCAACCTAGATAGCATATTCAAAAGCAGAGACATTACTTTGCCAACAAAGGTCCGTCTAGTCAAGGCTATGGTTTTTCCAGTGGTCATGTATGGATGTGAGAGTTGGACTGTGAAGAATTGGAGAAGACTTTGAGAGTCCCTTGACTGCAAGGAGATCCAACCAGTCCATTCTGAAGGAGATCAGCCCTGGGATTTCTTTGAAGGAATGATGCTAAAGCTGAAACTCCAGTACTTTGGCCACCTCATGAAAGAGTTGACTCATTGGAAAAGACTCTGATGCTGGGAGGATTGGGGCAGGAGAGAAGGGGACTTTTCTTGTTTTTTTGGTTTTGATTTAGTTTGGGTTTTTCTGTTTGTTTTCATCATAGTGAATGTTATCTCCATTATATAAATGTTAATACTATGAAGCTAAACCTATGAGCGAAACCTATCACTAGAGACATAGCTAAACCTATCACTAGAGACATAAGCAAAAATAAAGCTAGAACTTGATCTCAGTATCCACTGACATTTAATTTCTAAAGGACCATTAAGGGTCTACTCTGCTTATAAAACTAAAATGTGGTGACTCAAAGGTTAGTTTCAACACAATTATTGTAAAATTGTCCTAAAATAAGCTTTCTGGTATAGTGGAATGGGAACTGAATACATACCTATTGTACTTAGGTCCCGGAAACAGTCTTTTTAAATATATGGCGTTTCAGACTTACTTTATCATCTGTAAAAATGCAACCAAAAGATCCATTGTCTTATTTACAACCAGTAATTGGTACTAGAAGCAGCATTCAAACCCAGTCCTCAGATTCCAAAAACCAGTCACGTTTCTGTTATTGTCAGGCTTCCTTCTTCTTCATGCTGGGCAAAGAACTATCGTGTGATTTTGGACTTGTCCTAGAAACTGAAAAAGCAGGAAAAGACCTGGAAAATATAAAATTCAGCTCTCCCACTGCATAGGTGAGAAACAATTTCAAACAAGCTTAAAGAAACAGAGCTAAGAGCTTTCTAATCAAAGATAAGGAGACTTCCACTGATGTGTTCAGTACCTCCAGATAAACTTGATTATACCATTAGCTGAAATATCCTTGAAATGCCTGCTAGAAAAAATCAATTTAGAACTGTTTGTCACTTTTACTCTGTACGCACCTTAGTTAAGAAATCTGCTATATCGTCCCAAAACAATACCCAGAATGTTGTTTGAAAATTTTTAAATGAATGCCATAGTCAGCAATAGCAAGTATCTTTAGAGTGAGATAGTAGCATTATTATCTCATTATGAACCCACATATTTTGATAAGTATTTCTCTGAGGCCCCATTTGCCAGAAGGTCTGAGAGAGAAGAGGGAGGTCATGGGGAAAACAATGAGAAATAAGTACATGATGAATGCAACATGGAGATCCAGTCTGGGGGCACTTCTATCAGATGGCTACTTTTTCATCCCCTTGACAAAGTAAAGAACAGAGAACACACAACCCAAAGCACTCATTCCCGCAACCTTCACTTTTTTTGGGGACCATGCATGGGGAATACTTGTTCTGTTTTACAATTATTTGTTTCAGTTAGTTAATATCCCTAACCATATTTCAGCTTTTTTATTAAAATCCTAAAATAAAATCTTTCTTTAAAACATGAACTTCAGACATATTTGAGGAAACTTTCCAACACTGGCTTCCATGCTGGATCATATTTACAGCTGCCTTGAAGACACTGGCCCAGATTTACTACTAGGTTCTCCATCAGGTTTGGACACAATTCAAAGCTAACCTTCCAAATCCATACTACTCCCCATTCCATCCTCTATAAACCAGCTTCCATAGTTATCTGTGGAGAAGGCAGTGGCACCCCACTCCAGTACTCTTGCCTGGGAAATCCCATGGATGGAGGAGCCTGGTAGGCTGCAGTCCACGGGGTCTCGAAGAGTCGGACACGACTGAGCGACTTCACTTTCACTTTTCATGCATTGGAGAAGGAAATGGCAACCCACTCCAGTGTTCTTGCCTGGAGAATCCCAGGGACGGGGAGCCTGGTGGGCTGCCATCTATGGGGTCGCACAGAGTCGGACATGACTGAAGTCACTTAGCATAGTTATCTGAACAACAGTATCAGTCTCCAGTAATCTAGGTTCAAAATCTTGACATTTTCTATCTATATTCTCACATTCAGCTAACCAAATCCTGTGTCTACTACCTGAATATGTGTCTTTAAGATTCTCACTGGGACTTCAATATCACTTGCATAGCTACCCTTATAATTGGCTAATTGGTTTCCCTATCTTGCCTCTATTCTTACCAAGTGGCAGTAGATAGCCCACTAGGATTGATTTTATAGGATTAGAAATTTTTTCTAGGATTAATTTTCCTAGAGCACAAAAATTGTCAAGTCCAAAACAGAGGCAAACGACACAAATCAAACAGGTTACTTGTGGACACAGAAATTCAGAGACTTAGTAAAAATAATGCATTTGATACCAATGTCTACCACCCTGTAGGAGGAGTACTTAGTCATAGCTGGACACACCAGGAGTTGGGCTCTAGAAGAGCAGCACTGCCCTCCCTCGTTTTATTTTTTCTATAAAGCAGTGGAGGGAGAGGAACTGGAACACACAAGCATGTAAGTAATTATCTAATAATGGGAATTAAAAGGCCTCAAGCTCCCATGGTAATAGAAAATAGCCTTGCTGGTATGAGGAACATCCTGGCCTCAGGGTTAATCACCTAGAAACTGCATACCATCTTCAGTATCAGCTGGAGATAGTATCATTCTTTTACTGAGCCATTTATCCTTAGTCTACCTGAGGGAGCCACCTGGATCACCCAGCAGACAAAGCAGATATATCTCACTTCAAACCAAGTTCATTTCCCTACTCAAAACTCTTCTCTGATTTCCCCATTGCCTAGACAGAGAAATAACATTTCTCTAGCCAAGAAAGCAAAATATTTTGAGCAGGTTATTTGCCCAGCCTTTAATGTGGCCCCAGTATCATTCCACTTACTGTTTCTTTGCTCCTGCCAAATTGACTGTCTTGTTTCCTTGCCATACCCAGTTTCATCTCAGCTGTCTGCATTTGCTAATCCTTTTTTTTACTGGACTATACTCATCTGCTCATTCTGTGTGACTCTTTCTCCTAAAAGGGCTAATCCAATACTGCTTCTGTGAAGATGTATCTACCTTCCTCCATATCACCCCAACCCCGATGAGTTGTTTTCCTCCTTTGAACCTCTGTTGCATTTGTTTCACCTCTCTGGTTTTTCTCATGTTCTTGCTTGTTTTATAATCATCTGTCCATCTTCTTTACAATCTCCTTTCTTGTATCTCCACACCTATTTCTAAGCAAAGAATATATCTGATTCAAATTTAAAACAAATGTGGAGTCCAGCTCAAGATGGCAACACAGAAGCTCTTGAACTCACTTTCTCCCATGGACGGACCAAATCTACAGTTACACCTAAACAATTTCCGCTGAAAGAAAACCAGAAATCAGGTGAGCAACTCCTACACATCAGGTAGACGAGAAAAAAACTCACATCAAAATGGGTGAGAGAGTCTGAGACACGCTATCCCCATAAACCCCTACCCAGGGTAGCACCGTAGCACTGGAAGAAAACACACAATTCCCAGATTCTCCCTGAGGAATAAAGGGTTTGAATCTAATATGCGGCTCCATAACTTTTAAGACTTCCATTTGGGAGGCCCCACAATCCCTATCTCTGAAAGTCAACAGGGCTTGCATCCACAGGACCCACAAGAATACAGGAAACAAAGAAACAGTTCTCAACAGGCTCATAAGGACTCGCTGTGGCTATCCTTCCAGGGCTCAGAAGTGAGAAAGCAGACTAAAACACCCCATTTTTCACTGAAAGTGGCCTATTTGAATATCTTAAAAGCGGTAGTTTAAGAGCCAGGCTTCTAATTTAAGAAGAGTGTGAGGGCAACGCAGTCTCCTCCAGAGACCAGGGAGGCTGGCAGATGCCATCTGCATGCTCTCCCTGTTCCACCAGTATCCATGTGAATAAGTTTGGACACACATCTGTTACCCTGATTTTGTGGCTGCTACCAAAAAGGACATACCATGCACTAGCCTGGCTCTGACAGCCCATGGGGCTTGTGTTCATGCGTTCAGTGGCACTGTGGCAAACAGAGACAGTTCTTGGCTAGCTGTCTCCCCAGGGCTCATCACAGAAGGAGCAGTCACCAACCTCCCAGTGTTTCTCAGGAAGTGGTATATTTGCATACTTTTAAAAACTGCTGCCTGAGGGTACAGCTTGGTGCATCTAGGTGCTGATTGAGATCCTCCGTTTGGGAACACTGAAAGTCTTGGCTTATCTTCAGCTATGGGGAAACCATTAAGAACAAAGCCTGCTTGGACAATCACAAAAGTGCAGAGACAACCAAGAGCTAGGACCAGTGTGAATGGAAAGCTTCACCTCCAACTCAAAGCCACTCCTGCAAGAGTGGATGTGGAGAAAAGGGAATCCCACTGCACTGTTGATGGAAATGTAAATTGATACAGCCACCATGGAGAACAGTATGGAGATTTCCTAAAAAACTAGGAATAAAACTACCATTTGACCCAGCAATCCCACCACTGGGCATCAGTTCAGTTCAATTGCTACCACTGGGCATATACCCTAAGAAAACCACAATTCAAAAAGACACATGTACCCAGATGTTCACTGCAGCACTATTTACAATAGCCAGCACACAAAAGCAATCTAGATGTCCATCAACAGATAAACTGATAAAGAAGATGTGGTGCATATATACAATGGAACATTACTCAGCCATAACAAGGAATTAATTTGAATCAGTTGCAGTGAAGTGGATGAACCTAGAACCTATTATACAGAATGAAGTCAGAAAAGGAGAAATACATATCGCCTATTAGTGCACATATATGGAATCCAGAAAAATAGTACTAAGGAACCTATTTACAGGGATGAAATGGAGACTCAAACATAGAGAGCAGACTTGTAGACATAGCAGGGGAAGGAGAAGGTAGGATCAATGGAGAAAGTAGCACTGACATATACGTGCTACCATATGTAAAACAGGTAATTAGTGGGAAGCTGCTATATAACACAGGGACCCCAGCCCATGGTGCTGAGATGACCTAAAGGGGAGGGATGGGAGTGGGGAGGGAGCTCGAGAGAGAGAATATATATAGCAGGGTGTGTATATATATGTTGTTGTATGGCAGAAACCAATACAACTTTGTAAAAGTAATTATCTTCCCATAAACTGAAAAACTCCATAGAATGGTTTAATAGGAGAACAGAAGTGAAAGCAAGGCTGAAGGAACTTAAAGACAGGGCAGTGCAATTCATTCAATTAGGAGCAAAATGAAAACGGAATGAAAAAGAGTGAAGACAGATTAAGGAAATGATGGGACATCTGCAAGTAAACAAAGACTTGCATTACAGAGGCCTCACAAGCAAGAGAGAAAGAAAGGGGCAGAAAGGTTACTTGAATAAACAAGGGTTTTCCTAACCATAGGAAAGAAGTAGACAAGTAGATCCAGGAAGCCAAGTGAGTTCCAAATACTTATGATTAATTGTCAAAAGTAAAAGACAAGGAGAAAATCTTAAAAACAATTTGTTGCATATAAGGAAACCCCCACAAGACAATCAGCAGATTTTTCAGCAGAAACTTTACAGACTAGAAGGAAGTGGCATAATATGTTCCAAGTGCTGAAAGATATAACTGCCAATCGATAATACCTTACACAAAAGTTGTCCTTCAAAACTGGAGAGAGAAAGAATCTTCCAAACAAGCAAAAGATGAAGGAGTTCATAACCACTAGACTAGCCTTACAAAAAGTTAAAAAGACCAAGTTTAAACAAAAAGGCTATCATTAGTACCAGGAAATGTGAAAATATAAATCTTATTAGTGAAAATATATATTTAAATTCAGAATAATGTTGTAATGGTAGAAAGTAATCACAAATTTACTGTGAAAGTTTAAAAGGCAAAGGCAGAAAGATAACTATAACTATAGTTATTTGTTACAGGATACACAAAGTAAAAAGATTTAAACTGTGACATAAAAATACAATGTGTGCAAAAGAAAAAAACATAATATGTGGGAGGGGTGAGAGTAAAAATGCAAACCTTAATTATGTGTTTAAATTTAAGCTATTATCAGCTTAAAATAGACTACTCTAAAATGTTATACAGTTCTAAAATGTTATATATAAGCCCCATGTTAATCACAAACCAAAAAACTATAGTAGATACACAAAAGATAAATAAATCTAAGCACACCAGAAAACCATCAAATCACAAGGAAGAGAGCAAGAGAAGAAAGGAACAAAGAAACTGCGAAATAGCTAGAGAACAACTAACAAAATGTCAATCATCCATATCTATCACTAATTGTTTTAAATATAAGTTGACTAAATGTCCAAACAAAAAAATACAATAGCCCAAAGGACAAAAAAGATGCTGCCTATAAAAGATTAATTTCTGCTTCAAGGCCATACAAAGACTGAAATTGAAGTGATAGAAAAGATATTTCATGCAAATGATAACCAAAAGAAAGCAAGGTTCATTATATTTCTTAGACAAAATAGACCTTAAGACAAAGACTGAAATAAGAAACAAAGAAGGGCATTATATAATATAAAAGGGTCAAACCAAGAGACTATAACATCTGTAAAAATATTTATGCACCCAACATAGGAACATCCAAATATAAGAAGCAGATGTTAACAGACAAAAAGGGGGAAACAGAACAATAATAGCATAGGACTTCAATATCCCACTGTCAGTGGATAGATCACCTAGACAAAAACCAATATGGAAATATTTGATGTAAACACGACTAAGCAACTTCACTTTCACTTTTCACTTTCATGCATTGGAGAAGGAAATGGCAACCCACTCCAGTGTTCTTGCCTGGAGAATCCCAAGGGCAGCAGAGCCTGGTGGGCTGCCATCTATGTCGCACAGAGTCGGACATGACGGAAGCAACTTAGCAGCAGCAGCAGCAGCAGACCTTTACAGATTATTCTGTAGACAGGCCTTTACAGAATATTCCATCCAAAAGCAGGTGCACATTCTTCTCAAGTACACATGGAACATTTCTCAAGATGCATCATATGTTAAGCCATAAAATAAGTTCTTAATAAATTTAAGGATGAAATCATATCAAGCATTTTCCCAACCACAAATTGAAAGAAATTAGAAATTAGAAATAAATTCTGAAATTAGAAATAATTTACAAGAAGGAAACCAAAAATGTGGAGATTAGACAATAAGTTACTGAACAACCAATGGGTCAAAGAAGTTAAAAAATATCTTGATATAAAATGAAACTACATCATACAAAACTGAGGATGAATCAAAAGACAGTTCTAAGAGGGAAGTTCTTAGTGATAGATGTCAAATAAAGAACTTACACCTCAAGGAACTAGAAAAGGAACAAATTAAGCCCAAAGTTAGAAGGAAGAAAATAAAGATTAGAACAGAAATGAAAGAGCATGACAAGAGAAAATAAAAAGATCAATGAAACTAAGAACTGTTTTTTGAGATGATAAACAAAATTAACAAACCTTTAGCTACACTCACCAAGAAAAAAGGAAAAGAACTCAAAATCAGAGAACAGGAAACATAGTACCTGATACCATACAAACACAAAGGATTATTAAAAAAACTACTATAAACAGTTATACAGCAAACTGGAAAACATAGAAGAAATTAATAAATTGCTAAAAACATACAACCTACCAAGACTGAGTCAAAGGAATAGTGAGTCAGAACATACCAGTAATGAGTAAGCAGATTGAATCACAAATTAAAAACCATTCAACAAAAGTTAACGACCAAATGGCTTCACTAGTGAATTCTACCAGACATGTAAGAAGAATTAAAACCAATCCTTTACAAACTCCTCCAAAAAAATAAACAGAACACCTCTAAACTCTTTCTACAAGGATAGCATTACCTAATAGACCACCTTACTTGCCTCCTAAGAAACCTGTATGCAGGTCAAGAAGCAACAGTTAAAACCAGACATGGAACAACAGACTGGTTCCAAATTAGGAAAAAAGTATGTCAATGCTGTATATTGTCACCTTGCTTATTTAACTTATATACAGAGTACATCATGTGAAATGCCAGACTGAAAGAAGCACAAGCTGGAATCAAGACTGCAGGGAGAAATATCAATAACCTCAGATATGCAGATAACACCACTCTTATGGCAGAAAGCAAAGAGGAACTAAAGAGCCTCTTGATGAAAGTGAAAGAGGAAAGTGAAAAAATTGGCTTAGAACTCAACATTCAAAAAACTAAGATCATGGCATCCGGTCCCATCACTTCATGGCAAATAGATGGCGTAACAATGGAAACAATGACAGACCATTTTCTTGGGTTCCAGAATCACTGCAGATGGTGACTGCAGCCATGAAATTAAGACACTTGCTCCTTGGAAGAAAAGCTATGACCAACCTAGACAGCGTATTAAGAAGCAGAGACATTACTTCACCGACAAAGGTCCATCTAGTCAAAGCTATGTTTTTTCCAGTACTCATGTATGGATGTGAGAGTTAGACCATAAAGAAAGCTGAGCACTGAAGAATTGATGCTTTTGAACTGTGGTGTTGGAGAAGACTCTTGAGAGTCCCTTGGTCAGCAAGGAGATCAAACCAGTCAATCCTAAAGCAAATCATCCCAAATATTTATTGGAAGGACTGATGCTGAAGCTGAAACTCCAATACTTTGGCCACGGGATACAAAGAACTGACTCACTGGTAAAGACCCTGATGCTGGGAAATATTGAAGGCAGGAGGAGGAGAGGGACGACAGAGGATGAGATGGCTGGATGGCATCACCGACTCGATGGACATGAGTTTGAGCAAGCTCTGGGAGTTGGTGATGGACAGGGAAGCCTGCTGTGCTGCAGTCCTTGGAGTTGCAGTCAGACACGACTTGATCTACTGGACTGAACTGAATGCCAAAATCAGAGAAGGACCACACAGTAAAAAAAAAAAATATATATATACATATAAACAAATATTCCTGATGAAACATAAATACCAAAATCTTCAACAAAATATTAGCAAACCAAATTCTAAAATATATTAAAGGATCATGCACCATGATCAAGCAGTATATATTCCAAGGATGCAGGGATAGTTCAACATATACAAAATTGATGTGAAACACCACACTTGTAAAATGAAGGATAAAAATCATATGATCACCTTAACAGATGCAAAAAAAAAAATAGCATTTGACAAAATTTGACACTCATTCATTAAAAATCTCAAACTTGGTGTAGGGGAACATACTTCAACATAATAAATGTCATATATGACAAACCCATGGCTAGCATCATACTAAACAGTAAGAAGCTGAAAGCTTTTCCTCTAAAACAACAGAACTGAGGATATACAATGGAGAAAGGATAGTCTCTTTAACAAATAAGATTTGGAGAACAGGACACTCACATGCAAGAGAATGAAACTGGACCCATATCTTAACAACACACAAAAAAACTCAAAATGGATTAAAGACTTGAATATAAAGTTTGAAAACATAAAACTCCAAGAAAACATAGGAGGTGCACTCCTTAATATCAGTCTTCACAATGATTTTTTGTGTTGACCAAAAGAGTTAAGGCAACACAAGCAAAACCAAACACGTGGGACTACATCAAACTGAAAAGCTTCTATTAAAAAAGAAAAAGAAAATGATTAACAACATGAAAAGGCAAACTACAGAAAGGAGAAAATATTTGCAAATCATTTATCTGATAAGAGGTTAATATCCAACATATATAAAGAATGTATTCAACATAACAAGAACAACAAAAACTCAAATAATCTAATAAAAATGGGCAGAGAAACTGAATAGACATTTAGTGAAACAAGTCAGACAGATAAAGACAAATACTGTATGATTTCGTATATATGTGGAATCAAAAACAAAACAATAGACTCATAGATACATGGAAGAAATTGGTGGTTGCCAGAGGTTGTGGATAGCATATTGAAAAGCAGAGACATTACTTTGCCAACAAAGGTCTGTCTAGTCAAGGCTATGGTTTTTCCTGTGGTCTTGTATGGATGTGAGAGTTGGACTGTGAAGAAGGCTGAGCACCTAAGAATTGATGCTTTTGAACTGTGGTGTTGGAGAAGATTCTTGAGAGTCCCTTGGACTGCAAGGAGATCCAACCAGTCCATTCTGAAGGAGATCAGCCCTGGGATTTCTTTGGAAGGAATGATGCTAAAGCTGAAACTCCAGTACTTTGGCCACCTCATGCGAAGAGTTGACTCATTGGAAAAGACTCTGATGCTGGGAGGGATTGGGGGCAGGAGGAGGAGGGGACAACAGAGGATGAGATGGCTGGATGGCATCACTGACTCGATGGACATAGGTCTGAGTGAACTCCGGGACTTGGTAATGGACAGGGAGGCCTGGTGTGCTGCGATTCATGGGGTTGCAAAGAGTCGGACACAACTGAGCGACTGAACTGAACTGAACTGAGAGGTTGTGGGTGGGTGAAATGGGTGAAGGTAGTCAAAGGTACAGACTTCCAGTTATAAGATAATTCCTGGGGAATGTAATGTACAGCATGGTGACTAAAGTTAATAATAATATATATTTGAAAGTTGCAACACCAAGTCTTAAAAGTTCTCACCACAAGGAAAATAGAATTTCCAACTATACGAGGTAATGGATATCAGCTAAACCTATTGTGGTAATCATTTCAAAATATATATTCATATGAAATCAAACTGTACATCTAAAACTAATACGCTGTTATATGCCAACTATATCTCAATAAAACCGAAAAGAAAAAAAAATGATACATAGCAAAGTAACTAACATATACACAGAAACAGCCTATTTGATTTATTAATGAAATTCTTACTCTGTTTTGAAAAACTGTTTAGGCCTATGTATGTATTATATAAGTATATGTAATATAAGTATAATACATATAAGTATATATGTAATCCATATACTTTGTTAGGGCTAGTGGGTTTTAAGGCCCATTTAAAGCAAAACAAATTATTGTAAGATCATAGGTTTCCCAGTCAGGAACCCAAAAGGTGTAAGAATCTCTTTGGGAGCACAGGTCATTCATCAGTCAGTCATGATCCCAGCAGGAGATGAAAGGCACTCTCAAAAGGCATAATTAGATCACTTGCAAAGGGTTTAGGGAAAAGTTAAGAGAAAACAAGGCAAGATGAAGCTACTTCCTCTTTCTCCTTTTGGCCCAGAGGTGGTAATACCATCTGCCTATTGCTAGGCTTGCTGCTGCTGCTGCTGCTAAGTCGTTTCAATCGTGTCAGACTCTGTGCGACCCCATAGACAGCAGCCCACCAGGCTCCCCCGTCCCTGGGATTCTCCAGGCAAGAACACTGGAGTGGGTTGCCATTTCCTTCTCCAATGCATTAAAGTGAAAAGTGAAAGTGAAGTCACTCAGTCGTGTCCAACTCTTAGCGACCCCATGGACTGCAGCCTACCAGGCTCCTCCGTCCATGGGATTTTCCAGGCAAGAGTACTGGAGTGGGGTGCCATTGCTAGGCTTAGGGTGCATTTATTCCAATATAGTGAGATTTATGAGGCTTCCCTTGTGGCTCAGCAGTAAAGAACCCACCTGCCAATGCAGGAGACATGGGTTCGATCCCTGGGTTGGGAAGATACCCTGGAGAAGGAAATGGTAACCCAGTCCAGTATTCTTGCCTGGGAAATCCCATGGATAGAAGAGCCTGACAGGCTACAGTCCATGGGGTCACAAAAGAATTAGAAAAGACTCAGTGACTAAACAACAGCAACAAAACAAGATCTATAGCTGTAGCTGAAGGAGAAAGATCACTCTCTGAGATCTGTGACATCACTGAAAGGCAACCACTGCAAGTCTGTGGCCTGAGAGGGAGGAAGCAAGGAAATAAATACTCCCGCCTCTCTTCCTGCTTGTTGATCTAATGATTCCTCATGCTGGCCAGAGGACAAAGGAGTCGCATAGAACCAGATGATAGAGATCAGTCTTCTGGGAAAGAAAGCAGGGAGGAGAAAGGTGAAGAGTAGATCCAGAGGGAAAAATAAAAAACCATCCCTGCTGGCAAGCTGTCTTCATACCACATTTCTGTTATCATGGGGAGAATGAATAATCTACATAAAAAATAAAGCTAGACTGGCCTTTAGGTTCTCCATCCACATACGGAGGGAAGATGGCCGCTCTGGAGCTCCTAGATTTACTGGTCATCTGGTCAGGAGATCAGCCCCATCTCATTGCTGATCTCTAGCTCTACTTCCAAATTCCTGAGAGAGAATGTTTGGCCCAGCTTCATCAGGTTGTCATCAGATCTCATTCAATCACATGTGACTGGGGCATGCTGGGGTATGAACGTGACTGCCACATAACCTACACTATCAGTAAAAATGTCAAAGATCTAGGGCAGCACAGGCATTTCCAGGGAATCTGCAACTGAATCCTAAGGACAAATACTTAAAAGCGACGTCCTCAACTCTCAGTCACGGTCATCAAGTTACCCATGAATTCATAAGGAGAAAAATAAACTGGAAATTAGGGCAAACCTATTCTCTGGGCCCCATCACTAAGGCAGCAAAGTGTGGTACCCACCCTAACAGGCTCTATTGCAGCCAATGCATTAAAAGGAACATTTTCATTTACCAACAGAACTCAGTATTCAAAACACGCTTAGGAACAATTTTTGTTTATTTGCCTCAAACTCTGCCCCAGGCTCACTGAACACTGCTTCTTGAAAAGAGCATCTCAGAAATAGTCCAAGGCAAAATCCCCACCTTAGGAAATGTATTAACAACCATTTAAAAAACTGGGAGGAAACAGCATGCCTGAAAATCTGTCTTCACTATGGAAAGAGCAAGTGACTCTTTCATCATACTGTTGCCCCAAGACGTACTAGCAAATGAACATTACAGGAATCTAGTATCACTGTGCTTTACAGTTCCTTGTCCCCAAATATGTGTATGTTAGATTGAACAGACTGAAAGAGCCAGAAATTGTTCCTTCTAACAGACTAACTCTATTTTGAATAACAAGACAATCTGAGACCCATATCCCGTGTCCTCCTGAGTGGTTATTAGCAGAGAAATAGTGTGTTGCCTCTGCTATGTATTCTTCACTTTTAAATTTAATTTCCTCAAAATGAAACCAGCTATCCTGAAATTAACTCAAGTTCTATGGCCAGACTTGCACTCAAATTCTGAATCTGTCAATTATTATGTGACTGACTCAATCCAGAAAGCAGAACTGGGGTAAGGCTTAAAGTGTGAACATCTTATTTGGGGCGTGCAGATGAAGGGGAAAGAAGTGAGCAAAGTGTGATGTGACACATTACCAAGCTGGCAGCTACTCACAACAAACTGCAAAAAGACAAAGCAAATTAAGCAGGAGGTGCATTCCTTTGGCAGGTGGGACTTCTTTGGAAGAGATACAAAGAAAAGAGAAATTAGAATAGTCCACTGAGGGCGAGGGGAAAGAGTGAGGATTGGTGCTTCTCTTCTTTCTTTCATTCCCACTGGTCGATCTTTCCCACGTGGACTTAACTGCCCTGCATTTCTGAGCTATGTCATCTGACTCTAGCAGTCACTCAGGAGCCAGATCTCATGCTCCAAGGTGTTTCATCTTATATTAGTTTCCTATAGATTCTGAAGGAGATCAGCCCTGGGATTTCTTTGGAAGGAATGATGCTAAAGCTGAAACTCCAGTACTTTAGCCACCTCATGTGAAGAGTTGACTCATTGGAAAAGACTCTGATGCTGGGAGGGATTGGGGGCAAGAGGAGAAGGGGACGACAGAGGATGAGATGGCTGGATGGCATCACTGACTCGATAGACGTGAGTCTCAGTGAATTCTGGGAGTTGGTGATGGACAGGGAGGCCTGGCGTGCTGCGATTCATGGGGCCACAAAGAGTCGGACACGACTGAGCAACTGATCTGATCTGATCTGATAGAGGCATATCAAATTACTACAACTTATCTTCTTAAAAACACAATTATTCATCTTACAGTTTTTGCAATTCCTCTGCCCAGGGTGTGTAAGGCTGAAATCAAGGTGTCAGCCAACTGCAACCTTATCTCAAGGACTAAGGAAAGGTCTGCTTCCATGCTCCATTGACATGTTGACAGAGTTCATTTCTTTGTGGCCCTGTGACTGAGGTCTCTTTTCTTGCTAGCTGTTGGTGAGGGAATCAATTCAATCTAGAAGCCTCTCCTGGAACTCTGCCCAGTTGCCCTCGTCACAACTTGGCAGTCTGTTCCCTCAAGACCAGCAGAAGCATCTCTCTGAGGCCCCATCTTCTAAAGGTCAAGTCCACACAGAATAATTTCCCTTATAACTTAAAAAAAAAAAAAATTGGTGAATAGGTAATGTAATCATGAGAATGACATCCCATCATAGTCACAGATTCTGAGCCCATTCAAGGAGGGTATTATTATTAGACAAATGCAAATCAAAACTATAATGAGGTAACACCTCCACCAGCCAGAATGGCTATTGTCAGAAATTTCACAAACAATAAATACTGGAGAGGGTGTAAAGAGAAGTGAACCCTCCTACACTTCACATTGGTGGCAAGGTAAATTGGTGCAGCCACTAGGGAGAACAGTATGGAAGTTCCTTAAACTAGAGTTACCATACGACTCTGTAATACCATTCCGGGGCATATATCCAGAGAAAGACATGATCCAAAAGGATACATGCATCCCAGTGTTCACTGCAGCACTGTTTACAATAGCCAAGACATAGAAACAACCTAAATGTCCATCCACAGAGGAATGGGTAAAGAAAATGTGGTACATTTACACAATGGAATACTACTTAGCCATTAAAAAAATGAAATAATGTCATTTGCAGCAACATACATGGACCTAGAGATTGTCACACTGAGTGAAGTAAGTCAGACAGAGGAGAAATATCATGTGACATCCTTACATGTGGAATCTAAAGACAAATGAAACAAACAAACTTACAAAACAGAAGGAGATTCATAGGTTTAGAGACTGAACTTGTGGTTGCCTGTAGACACCGCTGTAGTTAAAATGGATTATCAGCAAGGACCTTCTGAATAGCCCTGGAGCTCTGCTCAGTGTTATGTGGCAGCCTGGATGGGAGAGGAGTTTGGGGGAGAATGGATACATGTGTATGTATGGCTGAGTCCCTTCTCTGTTTACCTGAAACTATCACAACATTGTTTATTGGCTATACTCCAATAAAACATGAAAAAGTTTTTTAAAAACTGTAAAAATAAAAAAAAAGAGAAGGATATTACATAGGGTATATATTTAATGGACAGAATCTTAAAATTCTGCCACCACAAACTCCAAAAATAGGATGATGACTGGGTGTTTCCAGGGCATTTAAAAAGAGAAAAAGGAGGAAGTCAGGGGGTACTGAAAACATAAAAGTTTTGTCTTAATACATTGATCTTGGCCAATTTTCTCTTGTATCTTTTCCACATTAAAAATGGGGGAAATGAAGCTAAAAACTTGTATCATTTGGTGGAAGTATTACATTAGAGTACATACTAGTTATCATTTACTCCTATTTCCTCTGTGTCAGACACTAAGCTATGCACTTCACATGCATTCTTATGTAACTACTTCCTATTTTGATAAATCAGTGAGTCTGGTTTTCAAAGCATTTCGTGGAAGCTATCCACTTGTTACCGCCTATACATCATGTAATATAGTGTCTCACATAAAAGCTTATTTTAAATGGTGGCTATTATTTTAGGAGTTAGGTGTTTTTGGTGAATCGTACTTTTATATTTGTATAGAACTGAAGCAATACGGGCCAACAAGAACCCTCATGCCTCCTGCAAAATGGAAGAAATAATTTAGGCAAACTCATATAAAATCTTCTAGTAATTAACTAAATTTATCTTTCGGTTATTTATGTTACTATTTTAAGTATTGATCTTCAATGAATAAAATAAAAGCTTTATTTTACTAAGCGTACGCGTGTATGTGCTGTGCTGTGCTGAGCTGCTTCAGTCGTGTCTGACTCTTTGCAGACTTATTAACTGTAGCCCATCAGGCTCCTCTTTCCATGGGATTTGCCAGGCAAGAACACCAGTGTGAGTTTCCATTTCTTTCTCTAGCATGTGTGCATATGTGAGTGTAACTGTGTGAGAATCCAACAAATGTATATTATCTTTAAGGGGAGAGCTAAGTGCAAGAAAACCTTACATTTTTTGCCTTGATCCTACCAGATTGCAGAACAGACTACTTATAGCATTACTTTCAAAAGGATTAACAATACATATCATCAAAATATGCAAATTAAAAATGAAAATTCTTGCTTCTAATTACAGAGTTGTTATTTCCACCCATTATCTCCCTGCCCTCCCCAGTCACGATTTTTTAACCAGTTTACCTTCCCTATGTCCCTGTCTTCCTTTCTTCTCCTTGTCTTAGCTATTGTCATGAAAGTGAAAGAAAAACAAAACACTGAAAGGACCAGATTATAGGAATAAAATACAAAGGTAAATTTCACTTTAGCAATATTCCTACCAGACAGAATTATTACAGTCTAGTGCCCCTTCGTCATGGAAGTACGTATATCAAGTCTCCACATGGAAATTATACCAACAACGAAACCTATGAAATTAAACTCTATCAATCAGTTTTATCTAAATTATACTGTGGTAACAAGCAACCCTGGAAAATTCTAGTATCCTACAACAGCAGAGGTTTATTTCTCACCTAGTGCATTATCAACACGGGTCAGCTATGACTCTGTTCTGTGAACCTTTATGTCAGGGCCCAGACTGCTAGAGCAGCCCCTAACTGGAGCATTTCTGGGAAGAGGAAAAAGGGGCCAAATCACAGGCCATGCAATGATTCTTAAAACTGCTATTCAGAAGTGACACATGATTTTTACCCATTAGCCATTTTGCTTCATTGCAACGCACATAGCCAAGGCTAATATCAAAGGATCATGTGAGGATATATACACATAATCCTTCCTTAGGGAGAAAGCAAACATTCTGAACAACAGAATCTACCATGGTAATTTACATTAATGCCACAAAGGTAAATTACTCCACCATCCTGAAAACAGAAGTAAAATCACACTTCTTTGTATATCACCAATGAAACAATTACTTAAAAGAATGATTTTTCTTTTCACCAATTTGAGTACATAGGCCCCCTGAGCTAGGTCCATTTCTATTTAGGTAAAAATCAACAATGATAATAGAAGATATAGCTCAACTACACAAGGTCCTATTACATTAAGTTTTTATCAAGTTATCACACTATATTATACTTTATTTCAGCACAACATGGACAAAGAGATATACATTCATGGAGATAAGTTAATTAAGAAAATCTAAAAGTGAAACCTGAGCTCTGAAACAGAAATAAATATACCAGCAACAATCAAAGTCTATAGGCTAGTTGAGGACTTAAACACCACCATATAAGCTAAATGAAACTGCTCTAACTTTAAACTTATTTTGTGAGTAATTAACTAGAGTTAGTAATGTAACCACAGGACAAAAACACATTTTCCCTTTAAATGCACATGCCACAGATTACAAAGGCAATGGACTAGAGTGTGAACATATAACTCATTAGTCCCAAGTGTATTGGGGAAGAAGGAAGAGGAGGAGGGAGAGGGACATGAATGCATTTAGTTTTTCTCCTTTTTTTTCCACAAAGATGCAAGACAACTTTCATCCCATCTCCTAGTGGGGATATACCTGGTATCTCACCAGAACCATCCAAAGCACTTCTGTATTTCTTGCTCTCTAATTCTCTGTTCAAGTCCTTCTCCTTCTTCAAACCTCAGCAGTAGCAGGCTAGGGACAAAGTTGCCTTTTACCCTAAAGGAAAAGATTAATACCTTGATAATAAGTTTTCACTTCCCTTTTCTTTCTACTTCCAAACTAGCAAACTTCTTTACAGAGTCAACTTGCTTTTCAGCCCAGACCTGTTGTTTTGTCTCTTATATCTTTCTTTTGGAATTTGGGATTTATTTTTAGGGCTTCTGTGTTTTTGATGGGCTTCCCTGGTAGCTCAGACGGTAAAGCGTCTGCCTACAATGCGGGAGACCCGGGTTCGATCCCTGGGTCAGGAAGATCCCCTGGAGAAGGAAACAGCAACCCACTCCAGTATTCATGCCTGGAAAATCCCATGGACTGAGGAGCCTGGTGGGCTACAATCCATGGGTTCGCAAAGAGTCGGACACGACTGAGCGATTTCTGTGTGTGTGTGTGTGTGTGTTTTAGGGAGAATGGGAATTACTATTTGTTCCTTCTGTATTTTACTTCCCTTTTGTTATAAGCTATTTAGTACTCAGCATGTTTATTACGGAGTGCTCTTAGGATTAAAGCAGGTAGAAGGAAGGGGAAGAGCTCTGAAGAGAGCAGAAGTCAAGCTATAACACAACCCAACAGCCCCACCAGCTAGAGTGCTGGAGGGAACTCAAGGGCAGGGCAGACCCATCAGAGTTCTCTCAAGTTCGGCTAAAGCAGCTGGACCTTTGCATTCCCACCTTGATTAGTCATTAAAATGTAGTTCAACTATATAATTAGGATTCTATAGAAAAAGAGAGAAATTAAGCTTAAACAATTGCTTACCGAATTGCGGAGGCCTGGTAAATCCAAGATTCACAGGGTAGGCCACAGGATGGAGACGCGAGGAGGTGCTACAGTTCGAGCCCAGAAGCAGTTTACTGTAGAATGCGCGCCTTTGCCGGGGTGATCATCTGTTTTCTATTAAGATCTTCAACTACTTGGATTAGGCCCACCCACAGTATAGAGGGCAAGGAGTTCTACAGGAAGTCTCCTGATTTAAATGTCAATGTCATCTAAAAAGATACCCTCACAGAAACACCTACGATAAAGTTTGACCAAATATCTGGGTATAGTGGTCTAGCCAAGTTGACTCATACTTTTAACCATCACACCACCCTGGAAAGCCAAGATCTTGAGAAAGCGGTCTCCAACCTCTGAAAGGGCTGAGAGCTGAAAACAGTCTGCTAATAGCATTGCGCAGTTAAGGAAACAAAACCTTTCCTGGAAAGGAATCTTAGCAGCGCCTTTCTGTGTTAAGGTTAATTAAATGTATTCAACAATTAAATCCGCAGTTTAGAAGTTTATTTAATACAATGTTTCAAAGCAAAGGTTAATAAATATATATTAAGATAAAGACATAGAGGATTACATATACCTTATCTATTCAAAAGAAATGACTAAGGGTGAAATCATTATTTACATATGCAGTAAACCAAATGTAAGGTCTACACTGTCTAAGCTACACAGATTAGTTACCATCACTGATCCAGGGTGCCTCCCTCAGAGTTATCTTATATCTCATTCCTTTCAGAGCTTGAAGCGGTGCTCTATTAAAATGGTTGTGATGAAGGAGGGGCAAACAGACAGCTTAGAGAAACTTACCCTGTGACTTAAGCAATTATTTGATAACATTGCTTGGAACAACTAGGAAGTGTTGTTCAAGGATAGCTTGTCAGGACTCAGAGCAGAAGCACAAATACACAGAGATCTCAGTTTCTCTCTCTCTCATTCTTTGTTTCTTTCCAAGTCCTAGCAGGCTTTATACCAAACATGAAAGACTGTCAAACCAAGAACTGGGTGGATAAAGAATGATTAACGTGGAAGAATGATCACTTGAGATGTCCCTCCCCTGTGTCCCCATCTACTGGAACTGATTCCATTGCAGATTCATCTGTGCTCCAAATTCAGCTAATGAAATTTTCATGGAAGTGAGTCCTCTCCACCTTGGCCACATTGATGAGCTGAGGAATGGGCATGTGATGCAGAAAGAGCATGAAAGATAACAATGAAATATTTACTGAAGTTTCTGAAAAAAGGGAAGGAATATCAGTGGGTGAAAGTTGAGATTGTTTCAGCCACCCTCAAAATGGGATGGGATGACAGAGAAGAGCCTTTTTGGCAATGATTGAACTTCTAAATTAAAATATACTTAAAGTTAGTCCTTTCTTTTAGTTTTTCAGTTATGTGAACTATGAATTTTCTTTTTTGCACTTTCTGCGAAATAAACCACACACACAAAAGAGAATGTGAGGTTTAAAGACAGAGAGCAAACAGCAATGTAATCACTAGTCAAGGCAAGAAATTGAATATTGCCAGTATCTCAGAAGGCTCCTGTACACTTCTCCCATCCCCCACCCCAGAGATGACTGCCTGCCTGCATGTTGTGATCATCATTTCTCATCTGTACCCCCTAGCTTCTGTTTATGTTGTGTTAGTCACTCAGCCGTGTCTGACTCTTTGCGACCCCATGGACCACAGCTCCCAGGCTCCTCTGCTCATGGAATTCTCTAGGCAAGAATATTGGAGTGGATTGCCATTCCCTTCTGCAAGCTTCTGTTTACCCTCCAGATATACTATCCATCCTTCACCTTGCTCTATATCCCAAGAGACACAAATTCACGAATTACATTAACAGGTCTTCCTGTTCTCTGGTTTTCAGTGAAGTGTGACCAAGACAAGGTATTGAAGGAAAATTAGAACATGAGAGGAGAAACCAGGGAGTTTCTTTGTCAGTCGCTGTAGGACAGTGTCCAGCAGCAGCTCTGTCTCTTCTTTGAAGCTCCTCCCAGGCGTAGCCCTTCCTTCGGTGGTCCCCATGCCACCATGGTTCCAGCTTCTATCAGAGGACCCCAGTGACTAGGGTCCCACATCACTCCAGTCCAAGTGGTTCCTGCTGTTTGTAATCTCTGATAAAATCCACCACCCCTCTCTGGTTTCTTAACTCTTCTTTGCCTGTGTAATACTTAGAATCTTTTTTCCTGACTAGACTATGAGATTAAGAGCAGTAACAGACTAGCCATATTATCAGCCAAAGGGAATGCTTTGAACATTTCAAAAACTGTAGTTTTTAATGAGGGTAAGGAAGTTTCTTCTATTCATAGATTTTTTAAAGTTTTTATCATGAGTAGATGCTGAAATCTATGATAGCATTTTTCTATATCTATTGAGATTATCACATGATTTTTTTATCCTTTAATCTATTAATGTGGTCAAGTTATATTAATATTTTGTTTTTTCAATTTGATCCTCCCCAAAAGCAGAGTCTGCTACAATGAAAAACAAAATTAGGACATGGTTCTTCATTTTCTTCTGTGCTTAACTGCCCAACCCCCCTCTTTTTTTTGTTTCCTGTGTGTCATTCAACTTAAAAATGTTCTTGCAGAAAATTTTTCAATACCTACGATAAAGGGACATTCACCCAAAGATCTGGATTTCCTTCTGCCAGTCCTGGACTACCCGTTGAATCAACAAAGTGATACATATTTAAGCTAAAACTTTACTTGATGGCCAATCTATTGGTCAAATTTCTCAGGGTCTTTTACCTCCCTGCTTTGCTTACCACAAAGGTTAAACCTCCTAAGGGCCCTGGAGGTAGAGATCTAGAGCATATTTAATCCTGAAGCACCCTTACTCTGAAGAATGGCCTTTGGAGTCTCAGCTTTATGGAGGGAGGGTCTACCATGAGGTGCCCCATCCTGGGGAAATGCTCTGCTTTGCCTTCTGAGGCCTGTCCCTGACAAAGCTGCTCCCCCAAAACCAAAAATAACAGCAACAATAAAAACAAACCAGGCTTTGTAAGTGTTCTTTGAACAAAACAAAATTTAACACTCAATTTACCTTTCTAGATTCCCACCTTCTTTGACAATGACCTTATAATTCTTCACTATCTTCAATGCTTTTAAGAATAGCTTCTTAAATAGTTTTAGCCTCTCTTCAATACTTTTAAGAGTAGTTTTTACTTAATATAGCATTTTTGCCTTAAGAAGAAACGTCAGTTCAAATACCTAACTAGCCATATTCTCAGAGATGGGATTCTATTCTCTTTTGTTAAAAGCCAAATTGAGTTAGGTTTCCTGTCACTGGCACATGAAAAAGTCCTAATAATTTAGAGGGAGATGTGGCTACCCATGCATCAAAATGATGTACTAAATGACTGGCCAGGTGTAGAGGACACAGTGTCGCTGCATGGTCCTTTGTCACCTGATTGTTCCTTGAAATAAACCTTCTCAGAACTCGAGGTACACTGTGTACACACTGTATTCTGTGCACATGTTTATATCACCCTCTGGCATTACTGGGTGACATTTATTCATGTTTTCTACCTGTCCATGTAGGCTATAAGGGCCCTCAGGACTATGGACCAGACTCATTCATTTATGATTCAGTCAACAAATACCCATTGAGTGTGTACTGAACAGACACTGAAAATACAGTGGCAGACAAAGCAGCCAGGAGCAAGTGAGTAAGATGGCATTCAGTAAAATAATCAAATAACAAGACAAGACGTGATGCTATGATGTCTATAATGAGGGAGTGCTCTAGAAAGTAAATCAGGAAAGGCTTTGAGGAAATAATATTTGAAGCTGTTAGCTTCTGTGGAACATGTTATTGACTTTTTAAGGTATTAAGAATTACAGGGAAAATTTTTCCTGTTAATTCTAAATTGTTGATCTAAAAATAAGTGTGAACATGATGGTCTCCACGTTGGGTAATTTGAAATTTAATCAAGTAAATTGTTTTAACCCCTGTCCACTCCAGCGAACTCTGTATGGGCTACCTTTAAATCCATAGGGCCCTGCCCTAAATCTAAGCATTCAGCTCACACAATGTGTCAGGACATTTCTCTGGTACCAATTCTTTCAATTCTCTCTGACACCCTTCCCCCAGAAGAATCACTATTGTAAAGCAAACTAAGGCCATCACCATCAAATACTTAAGTGATAAATGAAAGATGTCATCCCATTTATCCATGTTATCCTAGTGTCTGTCATTTCAGATGAGGTACAACTGGCCACGGATTATTTGCCAGCTAAGCTTAAGAAAATGGCTCAATTGAACAACTCAAGGAATCTCTGCTTCCTCAACATGAAACACTAATACATGGTAAGCATTATTTTCTGGACATGTTTTTTCAGTGAAGTGTTTAAGATTTATGGGGTCATTTTTTGTGATTATTTCTGATGTTTCCTGACTACATTCACCATTTTCAGAACTCAAAGCAGCAGCTCCAAGTCACTAAATCATGTCTGGACTTCTCATAATTCATTCTAGCAGGATACTAACTGAACCAGAACCATTCTGTGTTGCCATCTGCAAAGCAAGGTCTAGGAAGTAGAAAACTTGTAGTATTTGAACCAAAGTAGAACCATTCAATTTTTTTATAAAAGTCACCTTGAATTTTCAACCCCCGGATACATCTATTTCTCTTCCCTTCACCCAACTCTTTGTAATCTGTAGAAATTCATTTTTAAGGGATGCATTTTAAAATAAAGGAACATTTGAAATACCACAAATCTGTATCATGTTCCTATTAAGCCAATAGGCTTAAAAATGTTACTTGACTACACCAAGATTTAATTCCCAAATATGAATATTCTATTAAGAAAATGCTCATATTATGTTAGACACATAACATGCATTGCAATTACAAAATAAACAATTCTGCAATACTGTCAGCTGTCTAAAATTCAAACCAGCAAGTCAAGGAAACAATCTGTTCACACATCGTAATGTATTTAATCACATTAAAATGAATATTGATGATTTTGATAGTTAAGCTGATGGTGATATTTATTTTTTCCATTTCTTCATTAATGCCATACTTGTGCAGTATTAGACAATAATTTGTCAAGGTGCTAGAACACATTTTATTGAAAAGAGTGTAAATGTCTTTGTCAATTATAAGAACCATCTGTATTATAAAACTGTTCTTCACATAACTCAGAGAAACTTTTCAAAGCTGTTGTTCAGTAACTTCTTAAGTGTAAATTTCATAAGTTTTAGGTAATGGTCATGTTCTACTTTGCATTATTTGAAAGAAAAAGTCTATAAATTGATCATGAAACAAAAAGGTACTTTACAAAACGAAATGTAATTAGCAGGCTGTTCAGTCCATATTTGTCTTTACATTTGAAGAACAGGACGAGTGATCAAAAGAAAACTTCAGTCATCACTTAAAATTGCCAGTGTCAACCCAGAATGACATTTTATGGGACTAAATAATACTTTGTGATGCTCTATGTGTGCTTTCATGTCTCCAGCTTATCTATACCAGACACAGAGATCAATAAATCAAACTTCAAAGTAAAAATTTTATATCATCTCCCTTCCTGAGTCCCCATCTATCTCTGCTTCCCCTCCAGTTCTTCTCAAAAAGACCAGAAAAGTGGAGAAGGGGACTGAAGGTCTTGGCAGAGTGTAAGAAGTTTCAGCTAGAAAAATGTTTAAAATTCTTGAGTGTGTTACTAGAAAATAAATTATTTTAAATTCACCAACAAAGATGAATTACTGATTATTTTAAACCTTTCTGTCACTGCAGTCATCTGTCTGTCTGTCCACTATTGTAGGCGCTGCACCCGCGTCTTTCACCAGGCTGGTGTTTAGGGCATATGCATTATGTGGTGGTGTATAAACCAGGGCTGAGCACATATTCAAAAGTACTCATGCAATGGTCATGTAGCCCTTCCCTTCTTAGGATTAGAAGTGTGGCTGTAAACACCTCAAGTCCAAGGCTATAAATCCTCTTTCATCACCTTCTACAACAAATCCCACTTAAAAATACCACTGCTGCTGCTGCTAAGTCACTTCAGTCGTGTCCGACTCTGTGCGACCCCATAGACAGCAGCCCACCATGCTCCCCCATCCCTGGGATTCTCCAGGCAAGAACACTGGAGTGGGTTGCCATTTCCTTCTCCAATGCATTAAAGTGAAAAGTGAAAGTGAAGTCACTCAGTCGTGTCCAACTCTTAGCGACCCCATGGACTGCAGCCTACCAGGCTCCTCTGTCCATGGGATTTTCCAGGCAAGAGTACTGGAGTGGGGTGCCATTGCCTTCTCCATAAAATACCCCAATCCTACCCAAAGTTGCTCTTGAAGCCTTTACCAAAGAAGTTTAAGCTTTTAATTTTTGTTTTTAATTTTGTTATACTGAGCTCTGCCAAGATAAGACTCCAGAAGGCCCTATGGGAGAAGTACCTTAAGAAGATGGGGAACCTGGGATAGAAGCAAGAGTGCTGCCTGGAGAAGTTGTTCAAAACCCAAACCAGCATTCTCTCCCTGAATCATTGCATGCGGGCTTTGGCATTTGATTGTCTCATTGTGCCAACATATGCTGGCATCAACCGGGACTGTGTTTGTTCAAACTGAATACAGAAAAGCTGGTTATGAATATGGACCTAGCTTATGATTATCTACATTTGGAAGAAGCCATGAAGTAGTGGTATCTGCTTGGTTCTTCCTTGGGAATCAACAGAAACAAGATGGGTGTGTGGGTGGGTGGGTGTGTGATTATTCCATAGAAAATATTCCATTCCAGTTGGAGGGTTTGCATTTTCAAATTAAACTGGCTACTGAATGAATGGATGAATAATGGGTACAATGGAGAAGTGACAGTGATAATACTCTGGCTTCCCAGATTGATGCTATTAAAATGTAAGTCAGATCATGTCACTCCTCCAATGACTTCCCACTTCATTCAAGGAGCATGATATTCTGTCAAAAGTAATCAAACCTTCATTAACTACCAAGTACCAGGTACTTCCCTAGGCCCTGGGGATACAATACAGACAAAAATCCCTGCCCTCATAATATAAGGAGTTACTGGAAGATAATGATAATAAATTAAAATACCATACTACATAGTGATAGTTGCCAAGAGGAAAAGTAAGTGACTCAAACTAGTTAATCTTCAAGGAAATCAACCCTGAATAATCATTGGAAGGACTGATGCTGACGCTCCAGTATTTTGGTCACCTGATACCAACAGCCAACCCATTGGAAAAGTCCCTGATGATGGGAAATACTGAGGGCAGAAGAAGATGGCATCAGAGGATGAGATGGCTGGACGGCATCACTGATGCAATGGACATGAACTTGGGCAAACTCCAGGAGATGGTAAGAGACAGGGAGGCCTGCTGTGGTGCAGTCCATGGGGTCACCAAGAGTCAGACACAACTGGGCGACTGAACAACAGATATGAATTCTTAACAGGGTGTTGACCTTTTAGGTAAGATGGTAAGAGAAAACCTCAAAAAGGTGGCTTTTGTTTCAATTTCTGAGTATATTGAGGAACCTAAACATATACATTTCTTGGGGAAGAGAATTCCAGGCAGAAGGAATCTTTACTGTTGCTGATGGTGATCTGTGAAAGGAGTTCTGAAAATTCAGGGACCCTTTTGACATCTGATTAATGAGAATTTGAGGTTACTTTGGGGAACATTTCCTTATTAAAAACAATGTCTATTAATCCAGGACTTAAGTGCCAGGCTCTGTGATAGCCCTTGATAAATAACTTAATCCTCTAGTATTCCCACACATTTTGATATTATTTTATTTTACAGATGAGGAAATTGAGGCTCAGAGCTCTGTGATCCTGCACACACAGCTAGTAACTGGTAAATCAGGACTGGAATGCTGGTCTGAATGATGCCAATCCTGGAACTCATTACCACTATTCTCTACAATCTCCATGCTGAAAGATTGCAAGACTGTTGCCTAATTAAGAGCTGTCAGTTGCTAGGCCAACCTTCACCAAAAGGAAACAAGGAAACTAATCTTATAGCCAAGGCAGACCTGTAGGCACTTCTGTTGATGAATTTCAGGAAGTGTTGTCTCCAGTCCTGGGACCTTCCTTTCAAGAGACTACAAGAATCAAAAATCCCCATGTGAGGGCCTGAGGATACCAATCTCTCTGACCCACTGTGACCAGGTCTGGGACAGAATCTACAGGCTCTATATCCTGGAGAGAGATGATTTCCCTCATTGGAGAGAGTTTCCGTGCTGCTGCTGCTGCTAAGTCGCTTCAGTCGTGTCTGACTCTGTGCGACCCCATAGACGGTAGCCCACCAGGCTCCCCCGTCCCTGGGATTCTCCAGGCAAGAACACTGGAGTGGGTTGCCATATCCTTCTCCAATGCATGAAAGTGAAAAGTGAAAGTGAAGTCGCTCAGTCGTGTCCGACTCCTAGCGACACCATGGACTGCAGCCCACCAGGCTCCTCCGTCCATGGGATTTTCCAGGCAAGAGTAAGAGTTTCGGTAGCAGTGGGTAAAAGGAGGCTGACACACAAAACTAGGAGCAGACAACCTAAGCAAATGAGCCCACACAGTAGCATACAACCCAGTAGCTGCCCTCCCTTTCGATGACCTAGCAGCACACTGGGAATCAGGATAGCAGACTCTTCCTTCATCTTGGGTGTGGTTTTGGTAGCCCCAGCAATGCACTAGTCAGAAAGGAAGTGAAGAAACAGAATCCCTCTGGGATAAGAGATATAATGGCCCCAAGCTAAGCAGCCGGAGTTTGTCCCCTGTAACCAAAACTCCAAAATAGCAGAAGGGAGAAAGGAGCTGAGCTCTGCCCAGAAGAGATAAAAGACCACATACTCCTCATTCTCCAAGTCAAAGAAACCTTCTTGACTACACATGCACAGAAAGGCTCCTTGGAGGTCAAAAAGGGAGACCTACCCAGAGGCCTCTTGGCCGGAATCCACCTTGGCTAAGAGATGCATGTGAGTACACACACAGGAGAGTCCTGAGATAAACAAAATATGGACTCAGAACGAGGTAAAGCAAGATGATTGGCCAAAGGAAACCCAGAAGAGATGCCCCACATAAGTGATCTGAATTACCAGAAGGGCATGACTCGATGAGCCTGCCTGTGTGTCTATCCACATGTACTCTTTTTCTACCTAATAATTATTTTTCTAGTTTTGCTACTTCCATCTCTTTTTGGGAATTCATTTCTGCCCTGCTGATGGAGCAGGTCCTTGTCACTGCCCACTGGTCTAGTGGTCAGAATTCAGCTCTCACTGCTGCAGCCTGACTTCAGTCTCTGGCTGGGGAATGGAAACCCTGCTTCAAGCCACTGCAAGCCAAGGCCATCTGAAATCATCACTAATAAAGCACAGGGTACTCTTCAGTCCTCAGTCTCCCAGTACCTCTCCAGGCAGTAGGAAGGTGAAGTGTCTATTTGGTCTTTTCCAGTTCAGTCAGCTATAAATGTTAAGTCTTACTACCCTCAAGATTAGGCTCAGCTGGACCCTGAGCTAATGAGGACAGAGGTAGACAGTACTTTAATAAACAAAGCCACTCACCCCACAGCAGAAACTGCAGGAGTACAAAGGTGAAAAATTCATTGAACATGATCTCACTAAACAGCCACAAATGTTTTTCCTATCCTGATAACTATTAACTTTAATATCTTAAATGTCTTTCATTCCTTGTAAAGCTAGTTTGATGGTGCTGAATTCTCTTAGCTTTTGTTTGGCCTATAAAGCTTTTGATTTCTCTGTCAAATCTGACTGAGTCTTACTGGTTAGAGTATTCTTGGTTGTAGATTTTCCCCTTTCATTAACTTTAAAGTATTGTTCCCTTCTGACCTACAGACTTTCCACTCAAAAAAAGTCAGGTGATAACCTTATGGGTTTCTCTGTATGTTATTTGTTGCTTTTCCTTTGTTGCTTTTCAAATAATTCCTCTTAAAACATAGGCAGGAAAAAAAATAGGCAGAATACTCTCTGACATAAATTGCAGCAGTATCTTTTTCCCAGAATAATGGAAATAAAAACAAAAATAAACAAATGGGACCTACTTAAACTCAAAAACTTTTGCATAGCAAAGGAAACAATAAACAAAATGAAAAGACAAGCTACAGATTGGGAGAAAATCATTGCAAATGATGTGACTAATCATTAGTCTCCAAAATTTACAAACAGCTCATGACACTTAACAGCATCAAAACAAACAGCCCACTCAAAAAAATGGGCAGAAGACCTAAATAGACATTTCTCCAAAGTAGACTACAGATGTCCAATAGGCACAGGAAAAGATGTTCACTATCGCTAATAATTAGAGAAATGCAAATCAAAACTACAATGAGATATCACCTCACATCAGCCAGAATGGCTATCATCAAAGAATCCACGAACGATAAATGCTGGAGAGAGTGGGCAGAGAAGGAAACCCTCCTACACTGTTGGTGGGAATGTAAATTGGTACAGCCACTGTGCAGAACAATATGGAGGTTCCTTAAATAACTAAAATAGAGCTACCATATGACCTTGCAAGCCCACTCCTGGGCATATATCTTGAGAAAAACATGATCTGAAAGGATACATGCACCCCAGTGTTCATTGCAGCACTGTTTACAATAGCCAAGACATGGAAGCAACCTAATTATCCATCAACAGAAGAATGAGTAAAGAAGATGTGGTATATTTGTACAATGGAATATTACTCAGCCGTTAAAAAGAATGAAATGCCATTTGCAGCAACATGGATGGACCTAACGAGTGTCATACTGAGTGAAGTAAGTCAGACAGAAAAGGAGAACTATCGTATATGTCCCTTATATGTGGAATCTCAAAGGAAAGGATACAAACGAACTTACAAAACAGAAACAGAATTACAGACTTTGAAAAGGAACTTAGGGTTGCCGGGGCTGGGGAAGGGTGGGGGGAAAGGACAGTTATGGAATTTGGGATGGATGTGCACACACTGCTTCATTTAAAATGGATAATCAACAAGAGCCAACTGTACATGCAACCCTGCTCAATATTACGTGGCAGCTTAAATGGGAGGCAAGTGCGGGGGAGAATGGATACACGTATGTGTATGGCTGAGTCACCTTGCTGTTCACCTGAAACCATCACATTACTTGTTAGTAGGCTATACCCCAACACAAAACAAAATTTTTAAAGTTTTTCTTTTTAACTATCCTCTTTATGGACCTTAAATGTCCTCCATTCCTTCTTATCATTCCATGTGTTTTCTAGACACAGAATGGCTCAGCAATGCCTCCCTTTAAGTCCTTACTCAGTGACCCCAAAGTGCTCTAGATAAAACAGTTGCATGCTTTCATTACAGAAAGGCTGTGTCACTGAACGAACGTAGAAATGGAATTTTTCCACTCATACCTCGTAACTTGAGATTCATTTCTAAAGGAATGATTCTGGCCCCAAGATGTCACTGAAAATCATACTAAGAACATAAAATGCTATTTAATGAACTAACTCTGATAAAATATTTATAACACCAGTTGAAAACCATACCAAAAGGCCAGACTCTAGACATTCAGGAGCTGAAGTGACCACTACTGAGTTGTGAGCATGAGGCCTCACTTCACCAGAGGTGCACTTAGCAATTTGTGTTACAAAAAAAACTGCTCAGAAAATTAACTACATCAAACAAATGTTCTTCCCATTCAGTTCCCTGAGAAGCCATTATTAACTGTCCTTGAAATGTTCAGGTTACATATCTGACTGCATCTACTTGACAGGATTGCAAATCTGCCTTCAATTGCCCCAAAATCTTCTGCTTTGACACTTGAACCTAATTAGACTAAAGCCCTCCCCAAATTTACTGATTTTTAAATTCTCTTAATGCAGATGCTGAAGCCTTAATGGAATGCAAAATACTTCACACAGGTGCCCCAGAAAGTTCCTTCTCTCAAATCTAAGAAGTATGAAACTAAGCCAGAATTACTGCAGTTCCTACAAGCATGGGAAACTGGGGAAGCTTCGAGAACATAGAGTTGGATGGAATTCGGATCTAGTGCCTCAGCCAAGTCAAGCCCCAGTCTTGGCCAACCTCTGAGTTCCCTATAAAGAGGACAATGTATAGTTCACAGATTTGTGTGAGAAAAAGAAAAGCCTTTATCCTGGAGTATGTGACACATAGTGGGTACTCAGATGCTGACTGATTAAGTCCATTCTTCTACACTACAGGTCACAAATACAGTGCCTGTAGGACCAGGTAGAAGTGTTCAGAGTTAGCAGCTGGGCTGGGGGCAGGAGGTGACTCGCTCCCTCTGAGGGAGTAACAGATGCTACTAAGCACTCCTGGGGAGGGTGGCTCCAATGTGGAGAGTTCTGATTTTGCCTTCACCATGGCTTCCTGGTACTTAAGATGGTAAAGAATTTGCCTGCAATGCAGGAGACTCAGGTTCAATACCTGGGTGGGGAAGATCCCCTGGCAAAGGGCATGGCAACCCACTCCAGTATTCTTGCCTAGATTTTTCATGTGAAAAGTCTCTATTTTTAACTATAGCCTTTTTACAACAAAACATACCTGCTATACCAGACCACCAGCTTTATATTTGCTCCTGTTGTTTGTTTAATCAGAAAAAAAGCCAGAAACAGAAAGAAGACCAGAAAAGGGAAGATAATTCCACAGCAAAACACAGAAAGGAAGACATTTATTGACATGACCTTCAGACGGGAAGGTTTTAGGCAAAGTGGATAAACTTTATTAAAGTAATTTTATATTACAGACTTTTAAAACTGCATATATTGAATTATCTGGACTAAAGCACTTGTTTTCAAATGTAGCTACACTCTAGATTCCCTTTGGAGGCTTTTTTAAAACACCGATGCTTAATTCCTACACATTCAGAAATTACTTAATTGTATGGCCAGCCCCTCATGTTGTATTTTTTTTTTTTAAGAAACTCCCCTCCTCTCTCCCCCTTTCCTCCATGCTGGGGCTTTCAACCGAGATTAAGAACAAGATACAAATCAGTGACTCTCAAACAGGACAGTTTTTTGTTTTTGTTTTTTTTAATAGCATCTGAGAACTACAGGAACAAAAATCAGTAGCTCGAGGGAGGGCCCAGGAATTTGTTTTGTTAGTTTGCACCCAGATGCAAGTGATCCACAGACCACACTCTTCCAAATATTGCTAATGTTTTGGGTTGAAACACAAGGCTTCCACCCTACTTAGCGTGTTCAGTGTGTGCACACTCTGACCTGAATATCATTTCATAAAGAGGAGTAGCAGGTAAGGGCCGTAAGTGTACTCACCAAGAAGCACGGTAGGGCCGACACTGGAAACTAAACCTGACTGAAATGAACTTGGGCAACAGAGTGGCAGCAAGGGCAAAGCAAGTACAGCCGAGAGCTGGGCAATCGTTGGTCCCAGAGGTCCTTGCCAACACAGAAAACACCAGGAAACAGAAGCATAGGGCCATACTTGATGTCAGGAAGGTGGGGGTTGTTTTGAGAAAGCCACCAAAACACAGGACATATAGCAGTGAGAGCAACGAGGAGGATGGAGGTGATGTGAAGGCAGGCAGCAGAGAGGCACTGAGGAAGGGGGCGGTAGAAGGAAGGCAAGTTCAGAGAGCTCAACCATCCACTGGTGCTCACAATAAGTCCTGCATCTTAGTCGGATTAACAAGCAAAAATCATACATGTAGAATTGACTGCTAGTGGGAAGCTGCTATATAACACAAGGAGATCAGCCCAGTGCTCTGTGATGACCTAGAGGGGTGAGATGGGTGGGGGGAGGCTCTAGAGGGAGGAAACATACACACGCTACACACACCCACACCCACACGCAACTTACGGCTGATTCATCTTATTGTATGGCAGAAAACAACACAACATTGTAAAGTATCCTGCAGTTAAAAATAAAATTAAAAAAAAAAAAAAAAAAAAATCATACGTGGGAAACAGAACCCAGTAGAACAAGCATGTGTCTTGCTGTTTTCTAAGTCTAACATTTCTTAAGTCTTTTTCTCCCGGCTTCCCTGCACTGGGAGTTGAGTACAAGGTTTCTGGTTGGTTCGATATATTTGGCTAAGTAAATGGACTCAGCTTGCTTATAATTTACAAGCATGCCACATTTTTTGTTAAGCATCAAATCATTCTTAAAAGATTTGCCTTCACGGGTCTCTCAATCAGCATAATTAGTTCAACACCTGTTATGTACACTGAGCTGTGGCCTAGGTGTTACAGTGTGAGACAGAGGAAATAAAGACACAAACAAATGTGTCTTATCCCTGCCCCCAGACCTTCCCCATCAAACAAACACAACTGAAAGTGACAAGTGAAGCAACTATACCTCAATTAAATTTACATATATATATATGAAAGTGAAGTGAAAGTTAGTTGCACATGTCCAACTCTTTGTGACCCCATGGACTGTAGCCCCCTAAGGCTCCTCTATCCATGGAATTCAACTATCTCATCCTCTGTCAACCCCTTCTCTTCCCGCCTTCAATCTTTCCCAGCATCAGGGTCTTTTACAATGAGTCGGTTCTTTGTATCAGGTGGACAAAGTATTGACGTTTCAGCTTCAGCATCAGTCCTTCCAATGAATATTCAGGACTGATTTCCTTTAGGATGGACTGGTTGGATCTCCTTGTAGACCAGGGGACTCTCTAGAGTCTTCTCCAACACCACAGTTCAAAGGCATCATTTCTTTGGCACTCAGCTTTCTTTATAGTCCAACTCTCGAATCCATACATGACTACTGGAAAAACCATAGCTTTGACTAGACGGACCTTTGTTGACAAAGTAATGTCTCTGCTTTTTAATATGCAGTCTATGTTTGGTCATAGCTTTTCTTCCAAGGAGCAAGCATCTTTTAATTTCATGGCTGCAGTCACCATCTGCAGTGATTTTGGAACCCAAAAAAATAAAGTCTCTCACCGTTTCCATTGTTTCCCCAAGACATATCCTCTTTTAAATTGCTCTCTCCGGTGCTTCTCAAACTCTAGCATTCATCAGAGTCATCTAGGGGACTTATGAAAACTCAGATTGCTGGGCCCTATCCCCAGTTGCTGACTGAGTGGGTCTGTTGTGGGGCCTGAGAATTTGTATTTCCAGCACATTTACAAGTGATGCTGAGACTGCTGGTCCAGGCACCACACCTTGAGAACCACTGCATTAAACCAACATCCAGTTCCTTTGCATTTATGAACTGAGTGTAATGTCACAGTGAGCTTGCAAACAGCATCAAATAGCCACCAAAAATCAGACACTGGAGCTGAGTGTATTTGTTCCCCTCAGAAAATATCTTACCTTGAGCCTGCACTTCCTAAAGCACCATATTCACTTTTCCTGCCGGATTTTGTATATTCTGGCTTTAGTGATGAGAATTAGAATAGGATGTTTATTAGACTTTTTAGATAGTCACCATGTTATCATGTCTCTTCATCTGCTGAACCCAGTGGCTTGAGAAATCTTTAAAACAAACCTTTAGTGCTGTTTCCAACTAGCTTTGCAAAGCATAAAATAGGAGATTGCAGGAGCAGCCAGACTAGTAGCCTTAGGTCCCCCGAGCATCTGCCAGGTCAAAATGCCTAATTGCACTACCATAATTACAGTCAGCCTTGAGTTCTCCTCACACATAGGGGTTTCAAATAAAGAATTATTAAAATATTGCTTTTAATAATTATGGGCTCAAACTTGGCCTCCATCAATCCACCCTAGCAGTCATGACTTTTAAAACAAATTTTAAAAACCCATTTAGTCCCTGGACAATAATAAGTATTGGTTGAAATAAACAATATAAAATACAAAAGTGTTTATTTGCCAAGCAGCAGACATTTATGCTTTGCTCCAATTAAACCAAAATTTTAATGATATAAATGTAATCATTCGGTGAGCTAGGGCTAAAACTCAGTAGAGGAACAATTACAAACTGCTCTACTGTTGAAAGCCCTTGTTCTAACTAACTTGGAGAATAGGCTTAGTGCTTGAACCACACAAATCTAGACTTTCTTCACTGCTTCATCAGTTCAGTTCACTTCAGTCACTCAGTCGTGTCTGACTCTACGACCCCATGAATCACAGCACGCCAGGTCTCCCTGTCCATCACCAACTCCCGTAGTCCACCCAAACCCATGTCCATCGAGTCGGTGATACCATCCAACCATCTCATCCTCTGTCATCCCCTTCTCCTCCTGCCCTCAATCTTTCCCAGCATCATGGTCTTTTCAAATGAGTCAGCTCTTCGCATCAGGTGGCCAAAATATTGGAGTTTCAGCTTCAACATCAGTCCTGCTAATGAACACCCAGGTCTGATCTCCTTTAGGATGGACTGGTTGGATCTCCTCACAGTCCAAGGGACTCTCAAGAGTCTTCTCCAACACCACAGTTCAAAAGCATCAATTCTGCACTCAGCTTTCTTCACAGTCCAACTCTCACATCCATACATGACTACTGGAAAAACCATAGCCTTTACTAGACGGACCTTTGTTGGCAAAGTAATATCTCTGCTTTTTAATGTGCTGTCTAGGTTACTCATAACTTTCCTTCCAAGGAGTAAGCATCTTTTAATTTCATGACAGCCATCACCATCTGCAGTAATTTTGGAGCCCAGAAAAATAAAGTCAGCCACTGTTTCCCCATCTAGTTGCCATGAAGTGATGGGACCAGATGCCATGATCTTAGTTTTCTGAATGTTGAGCTTTAAGCCAACTTTTTCACTCTACTCTTTCACTTTCATCAAGAGGCTCTTTAGCTCTTCACTTTCTGCCATAAGGGTGGTGTCATCTGCGTATCTGAGGTTATTGATATTTCTCCCGGCAATCTTGATTTCAGCTTGTGCTTCCTCCAGCCCAGCGTTTCTCATGATGTACTCTGCTGCTACTGCTAAGTCGCTTCAGTCGTGTCCGACTCTGTGTGACCCCCACAGATGGCAGCCCAACATGCTCCCCCGTCCCTGGGATTCTCCAGGCAAGAACATTAGAGTGGGTTGCCATTTCCTTCTCCAATGCATGAAAGTGAAAAGTGAAAGTGAAGTCACTTAGTCCTGTCCAATTCTTCACGACCCTATGGACTGCAGCCTACCAGGCTCCTCCATCCATGGGATTTTCCAGGCAAGAGTACTGGAGTGGGGTTCCATCACCTTCTCCAGATATACTCTGCATATAAGTTAAATAAGTAGAGTGATGGTATACACCCTTGACATACTCCTTTCCCAATTTGGAACCAGTCTGTTGTTCCATGTTCAGTTCTAACTGTTGCTTCCTGACCTGCATACAGGTTTCTCAAGAGGCAGGTCAGGTGGTCTGGTATGCCCATCAAGTAATAATCTAGAGTTGAGAAATGTTAGCATGACAGGAAGTCAAGTATTTATAAAGCCTCAGGTAAGTGGTGGGGGTATGGGGGTAGGTAAGAGGCCAAGAATGTGAAAGATTAGCATGCAATTCCTTACCTGCAGCAGCCCTCTTCACTGAGACAGGATTTACAGATGCTAGTTTTGGGGTTTCCAAAAGATCCTTTTTCTTTCGGCATCCTCTCTAAAACTGTAGCTGAATCGAAGGCTAACAAATTGTTCAATATTCAACAATATTTAACTAGCACCTACTGTGTAAGCACTTAATAATACACACGTTAACAACTGTACTGAGCACTGAAGAATTGATGCTTTCAGATTGTGGTGCTGGCAAAGAGTCCAGAGGGTCCCTTGGACAACAAGAAGATCAAACCAGTCAATCCTAAAAGAAATCAACCCTGAATATTCATTGGAAGGGCTGATGTTGAAGTTGAAACTCCAATACTTTGGCCACCTAATGTAAAGAACTGACTCACTGGAAAAGATCCTGATGCTGGAAAAGACTGAGGGCAGAATGTGACAGAGGATGAGATGGTTGGATGGTATCACCAACTCAAAGGACATGAATTTGCACAAACTCCGGGAGATAATGAAGTATAGGGAAGCCTGGCGTGCTGCAGTTCACGGGGTCACAAACAGTTGGACGTGACTTAGCAACTGAACAACAACACTTATTGACACAATTCAAATGTGTCTTTAAAATTTCCTCTGTTCTCGTAAGATTTTAGCACTAGAAGAGGCATTCTGGGCAAATCTAGAACAAGAACTAGGCTGTACAAGCTGTTACCTGGGGCAAATAAACCAGCCTCTCATCTCAAGTTCCTTCGTCTGCAAAAAGACCATATCAGTGGTTCTGAAACTTCAGCAGGCATCAGAATCACTTGGAGGACCTGTCAAAACACAGAGTGCTGAGCTCCACCCTCAAGTTTCTAACTCCAGAAGTCTTGGGTGGAGCTCAAGAATCTGTATTTTTAACAAGGACCATACTTTGACTAGGAGAAGGAAATGGCAACCCACTCCAGTGTTAGGGTTTAACAGTTTATGTTTAAAAGTTTTCTGTCTTGCCAGGCTGCTCTTTCCTGGTCCAAGACCAGACTTTTTCTGGAGAAGTTTTTTTGTGGTTTTTTTTTTTTTTTTTGGTCTGTGGCTGTTTGTGTTTCTGGGTTGCCAGTAACTTCAGTTGGAGGTCTATACATGAAGCTAAAAGAGAACTCAGGGAACTCATCACTGTGCCATTTCTTGGGCTCCTGATACCAGTCTGCCTTCTTTTTCTCTTATAGACTCTTAAAGTTTTCTTTACAAAAAAGTATCCTGAGTGTTTAGTTGTGCTTACTAAGAGAAATAGTGGGAAGTGGATAAACACCTCTACTCCATAATCCCAGAAACAGAAGCCTCTGGACCACATTTTGAGAACCACTACATTAGATGATACCTCAAAACTAATCAAACTGACCATATGGACCACAATCTTGTCTAACTCAATAAAAGTATGAGCCATGCCATGCAAGGCCACCCAAGATGCATGGGTCATGGTGGAGAGTTCTGACAAACACGGTTCACCTAGAGAAGGGGATGGCAAACCGCGTCAGTATTCTTGCCTTGAGAACCCCACGAACAGCACGAAAAGGCAGAAAGATAGGACACTGAAAGATGAACCCTCCCAGGTGCCCAGTATGCTACTGGGGAAGAGTGGAGAAATAACTCCAGAGAGAATGCAGAGATGGAGCCAAAGCAAAAACAAAGCCCAGTTGTGGATGTGACTGCTGATGGAAGGAAAGTTCATTGCTGTCAAGAGCAATATTGCATAGAAACCTGAAAAGTTAGGTCCATGAATCAAGGCAAATTAGAAGTCGTGAAACAGGAGATGGGAAGA
This sequence comes from Bos mutus, assembly GCF_027580195.1. NCBI lineage: Eukaryota > Metazoa > Chordata > Mammalia > Artiodactyla > Bovidae > Bos > Bos mutus. The sequence goes on along the minus strand of NC_091626.1, from coordinate 44,200,830 downwards.
GTGAACATCAACATTTTAGGAATCAGTGACCTAAAATGGACTGGAATGGGTGAATTTAACTCAGATGACCATTATATCTACTACTATGGGTGAGAATCCCTTAGAAGAAATGGAATAGCCATCATAGTCAACAAAAGCTTTCAAAATGCAGTACTTGGGTGCAATCTCAAAAATGACAAAATGATCTCTTTTTGTTTCCAAGGCAAACCATTCAATAGCACAGTAATCCAAGTCTATGCCCCAACCAGTAATGCAGAAGAAACTGAAGCTGAACGGTTCTGTGAAGACCTACAAGACCTTCTAGAACTAACACCCAAAAAAGATATCCTTTTCATCATAGGGGACTGGAATACAAAAGTAGGAAGCCAAGAGGTACCTGGAGTAACAGGCAAATTTGGCCTTGGAGTATAAAATGAAGCAGGGCAAAGCCTGACAGAGTTTTGCCAAGAGAATGCACTGGTCATAGCAAACACCCTTTTCCAACAGCACAAGAAAGACTCTACACATGGACATCACTAGATGGTCAATACCAAAATCAGATTGATTATAGATTATATTCTTTGTAGCCAAAGATGGAGAAGCTCTATACAGTCAGCAAAAACAAGACCTGAAACTGACTGTGGCTCAGATCATGAACTCCTTATTGCCACATTCAGACTTAAACTGAAGATAGTAGGGAAAACCACTAGATCATTCAGGTATGACCTAAATCAAATCCCTTATGATTATACAGTGGAAGTGAGAAATAGATTCAAGGGATTAGATCAGATAGACAGAGGGCCCAAAGAACTATGGACAGAGGTTCGTGACATTGCACAGGAGGCAGTGATCAAGACCATCCCCAAGAGAAAGAAATGCAAAAAGGCAAAATGGCTGTCTAATAAAATCTGAAAAATAGCTGAGAAAAAAAAAAGAGAAGCTAAAGGCAAAGGAGAAAAGGAAAGATATACCCATTTGAATGCGGAGTTCCACAGAACAGCATAGAGATAACAAAGCCTTCCTCAGTGATCAATGCAAAGAAATAGAGGAAAACAATGGAATGGGAAAGACTAGAGATCTCTTCAAGAAAATCAGAGATACCAAGAGAACATTTCATACAAAGATGGTCTCAATAAAGGACAGAAATGGTATGGACCTAATAGAAGCAGAAGATATTAAGAAGAAGTGGCAAGAATAGACAAAGAACTATCAAGAAAAGATCTTAATGACCCAGATAATCATGATGGTGTGATCACTCACCTAGAGCCAGACATCCTGGAAGGTGAAGTCAAGTGAGCCTTAGGAAGCATCACTAGAAACACAGCTAGTGGAGGTGATGGAATCCCAGTTGAGCTATTTCAAATCCTAAAAGATGAGGCTGTTGAAAGTGCTGCACTCAATATGTCAGCAAATTTGGAAAATTCAGTGGCCACAGGACTGGAAAAGGTCAGTTTTCATTCCAACCCCAAAAAAGGGCAATAACAAAGAATGTTCAAACTACCGCACAATTGCACTCATAGCACATGCTATCTAAGTAATGCTCAAAATTCTCCAAGCTGGCTTCAACAGTACATGAACCGTGAAGTTCCAGATGTTCAAGTTGGATTGACAAAAGGCAGAGGAACCAGAGAGCAAGTTGCTAACACCCACTGGATCATAGAAAAAGAAAGATAATACCAAAAAACATCTACTTCTGCTTTGTTGATTACACCAGAGCCTTTGACTGTGTGAATCACAACAAACTGTGGAAAATTCTTCAAGAGGTGGGAATACTAGACCACCTTACCTGCCTCGTGAGAAATCTGTGCCCAAGTCAAGAAGCAACAGTTAGAAATAGACATGGAAAAACAGACTGGTTCCAAATTGGGAAAGGAGTATGTCAAGGGTGTATACTGTCACCCTGCTTATTTAACTTATATGCAGAGGACATCATGTAAAATGCTGGGCTAGATGAAGCACAAACTGGAATCAAGACTGCAGGGAGAAATATCAATAACTTCAGATACGCAGATGACACCACCCTTACGGCAGAAAGCAAAGATGAACTAAAGAGGCTCTTGATGAAAGTAAAAGAGGAGAGTCAAAAAGATGGCTTAATACTCAACATTCAAAAAACTAAGATCATGGTATCCTGATCTTATCCTTCATGGCAAATAGATAGGGAAAGAATGGAAACATTGACAGACTTTATTTTCTGGGGCTCCAAAATCACTGCAGATGGTGACTTCAGCCATGAAATTAAAAGATGCTTGCTCCTTGGAAGAAAAGCTATGACCAAAATAGACAGTATATTAAAAAGCAGAGACATTACTTTGCCAACAAAGGTCCATCTAGTCAAAGCTATGGTTTTTCCAGTAGTCAACTATGGATGTGAGAGTTGGACCATAAAGAAAGCTGAGCACCAAAGAAATGATGCTTTTGAACTGTGGTGTTAGAGAGGAGTCTTGAGAGTCCCTTGCACTGCAAGGAGATCAAACCAAAGGAGATCCTAAAAAAAAATCAGTCCTGAATGTTCATTGGAAGGACTGATGTTGAAGCTGAAACTCCAATACTTTGGCCACCTGATAAGAAGAACCAACTCACTACAAATGATTCTGATGCTGGGAAAGACTGAAGACAGGAGGAGAAGGGGATGACAGAGGATGAGATGGTTGGATGGCATTACCGATCCAATGGACGTGAGTTTGAGCAAGCTCAGGGAGTTGGTGATGGACAGGAAAGCCAGGCATGCTGCAGTCCATGGGGTCACAAAGAGTCAGACTTGACTGAGTGACTGAATTGAACACATCCCTTTCAGCTCTAGTCTCTATAATTATGATTTCTGAAAGTATCCTCATGAAGTCGTAAGCCACATGGCAGAGTACACACTGAGTAACACAGAGAAGAGATAGGACTGCCTTTCTGGGCCTCCCTCTATCTTTTCTTTTGTTCTAATTAGCAACCAATTAGCACTACCAGGCATCAGGTCTGGGGAAGCCTCAGCTAATTCTCAGCTGCCAAGGATCCCCTACCACTCCTGTCTAGACTACACCTCCAAGTAAAAATTCTGGGTTCTACAATTTACTAACCTAGAACCCATTCTCTGGGGCCCCACTCTGTGCCAGAACTAGTCTATCAAACCCTTCCCTGTCTGGTACTGATGAGTAAATGGCAATCTGCCTCCAAGTACATACATGTTCAAGGATTTTTCTTTAACTTGGAGGAGAGGTTGGTGATGATTTCAGATACTTTGAACCATCCTGGTCAAAGCTGGCATCACTTCTTCCCTGGTTTTCCACACTTTCTAACTGCTTTTCTTCTATGTATTTTTGCCCCTTCAAACATCCTTTCATCATGGAAGCCTGAGTGATCTTGTCAAAATGAGAGCCTCATGCTCCACTTAATTTTAATGACTTGTTCAGCTCTTAAAACAAGTAGTAAAATATTTGGTATGCCCAATGTGGCTCTGCCTGACCCAGGACCTGCCCACCTCCAAACCCTTCTCATACCCCTCCCCTTCTCTGCTCCCTGCACTTAATTACAATAATCTGCACTGGTTTCCTCCTCAACCTTCTTTGGTTCCATATACCTTCCTACCACTGGGCTTTAACTCTCATTGCTCATTCTCTCTGAAATGCTCTTCTATTCAGCTAATTAATTCCTACTTATCCTCCTTTAGGTGTTAACTCAAGGCTTTCTTTAATTACTTAGACCTGGTCATGTCCTGCTGCTATTCATTTATAGCACTGTTTCCTTTCCTTCACACCAAATATTATGAAATAATCACAAAATCTCTTTTATTTATTTATTTCTGCACCCATCACCAGCACCTGCCATAACACCTGGTACATAAGATATGTACAATAAATCTCTCTTGAATAAAGTATATTTGAGCAGGAGAGAATTCCCCCAAAATATCACATCTTAGTCATATGCATTGTAAAAAAAATAATTTTCTTCATTTCAATCAATAGTGCCCATCACTGAGTGGTTTTTCAAACACACTGAAAGAGATAGAAGATTTTTACATTTCATTTCATGTGTTAAAGAACTTGCAAAGTGCTCAATACTCAACATAGCAGAGTTTTACCATTCAGAAGGGCTCTGTCTGGAAACTTTGGTTAATCCCTCAACACATGAACAATTCCATAGCATTTTATTTACTCCACAAAAGTGTGGTTCAACAATGAGAGATAAGCCTTTAACTCCTAATGCTTCAATGAAATGACTGTCGAGCCTCCTGACTTTAAGCCGCATTAGCAAAGAGACTCAGTCATGAGTTTCCTAAGCATATTCTCAACCACTGAGATAACTGCTCATTCAGCATTCACTGAAGTTTTCTCTTATTTGATGAGCCTAACCAAAGCACACATTGCAGTCTTATAAATCGTTTTTATTGTTCCACAGAGTGCATATGGTAAACTTGCTCTGGTCAAGGACAGAATAATAGCAAGAAATAATTTGGGATAAATTAAACATAGAGTGTTGAATTCAACTAAGAATCCTCACTTTCTTTGACCTTGCCTAGAGTCACAAATACCATAAGATGAAGAAGTATCCACCCAGGGCCTCACAGGTGCAAGAATCTTGATAAACTGCAAACTTCAAATTAAATCATGATAATTTAAATGTGAACAAGATCTCAGTTCATTTACTTAAATGTAATTTGAACAAACTATATAACATTAATTAGCATATATTTGCAATTATTTTTAAAAGGAAAAATGTTCTGAGATATTGCATTTATAGAATTTAGCTAAAGATTATCAGACATTCATAGAATCACCAAATATATATACATTTTATATATTTATATATATATATATATATATAATATAAAACACATAAAACATGACTCTAGTGTGAGAGTGGTTATTCAAAGCTACACCTCAGTGAGCAAACCTGGCTTAACCTGCAAAAAATCCAACCAGTGAGAATTCTGTAATGTGTAATCACAAATAGTCACACACCTAGAGAAGTCTGTGTCAACTATCAAAATTTAGTAACTAATCTGTAATAGTTCCTACAGTGTTTTAAAAACAAAAGTCAATTAAAGGGTGTGAGCCATCAAAGCACAGATACCAATAAGGAAAAGAACATGGTAAGGTCAGAAAATCTGAAATGAGTTATGGGAAAAAAAAAAAGATTAAAGGTGACTTGAGAAAAATTACTTTGGACTAAGGCAAATATGGTTAACAAGTATGTTAAGTGCCTACTCTGATGTATTGATAGAGACTGCCCAGAGAATTCAGCTTAAAATTATTGTGAGACAGGGGCTAAAGTTAGCAGGAAAGAATGAATAGTCAGTCAACTTGCAATATCTGCCATGGGCTTGAGAGAAAAGGATAATGAGACAAATTCCATCTTTGCTGACCCTGACATGTAGAGTCTCTCTAGTTTTGGAGCTACTCCTAACTTCTTGTTAGCAACATAAGCAGTTGGCTTCACTGGGTGTGGGGGGGAGGGTATATTTTTCACAAAGGACTAAAGTACTTTTCCTAAGAGTTAGCATACCTAAGAGACAGCCATGTCCCACCACGTGTCATGCAGTCTACCAGCTGATTCAGCAGCTAGCTACTACCCACTAACCTGACAATATGCTCAATTCCAGATCTTGCTTCAGTATTTTCAAAACTACTACATGGGCGTTTAGGGTCACTCACTATTAGTTAAGTGTGGTGGTTAAATGTGTAAAGGAGCTTTGGTATTTGGTTTATGTATGTGATTAACTATTTTAGACATAATCCTTGATACAAGTTGTCAATTTTGTATGGGAAAGTAGATATAGTAGTAGATGAATACTCATGTAAGTATTTTGCAAATGTCAAGAAAAGAGTCCTCTAGAACTAAATTTTGAAGAATTAATAGACTTTTGAAAGCAGATTATTAGCAAAAAAAATAAAATAAAATAAAGCATTTCAGTCAAAGCAGCCTGGAGAAAATGTTTTCAACTCTAGTTACTGCTACTTCCTCCAATGATCCCATGGCTACTTTACCAATACTACTAAAACTTTGATTTATGTTAATTCTCCACTCTTCTGCTTCATGGTTGTATTAGTGGATGTTAAACTAGGACATACCAGTGAGAGAAAAAAGAAACTTCACAGTTAGAAAACCATTGTTGTGGTCCATGAGTCCCTTTATAATTTTTCTGGACTTCCACAAGTAGAAGAAACTATGAAGAAGACGAATAATATAGTATGTATCTGAGAAATGGAGTATTCCTGCCATATCAGTAAATAAGGCTGTCACAGTCATCAGCGGCTCTGGCCTCCAAATGTAAATTTCTGAGCCTTAAGGGCACCAAGGAAGGAGAACAATACCTGCAATCTGGCAGCCTTGAGGCTGCAGCCACTCCCTATGGAGAACATCAAGGAACTCAGTTTGTGAAAAATGTAAAATACTGGCCCCAGATAGCTAAGATGCATATGAAGGAAAGGATTTAAGTGAGCCCAGACTCTTGCATCTTCCCATATTTAGAAAAGCACTAAATTTCTTGAGATATCTAGTTTTAATTCACAAAAATTCTTTTGATGTTGAGACTACCTGCCCCTTGCTATAAACTTCTATATAACCTGAATCCTCCTCAGAGGAGGAGCTCTCTCAAGGCTACTTGAGATGTTGCCTCCCAGGCTTAGGTCCTAAACATTTCCACCAAATAAAACAAAACTCTCAACTTTTAGGCTGTGGCTTTTTTAAGTTGACATATCCCAATATACTCAGATGATGAAAAGAAATAGAAGAAATTCAATAGATTGATAACAGGACAGACATCTCTTTGCTGCTGTAGAACCCAAGGCATTTTCTGGTTGGCTTAGAACACAAATGGTTTCATGGATTTCAAGCCACAGAGAAAGTTCTGAATGACCTGAATGCAGTTGCTAGTTAGAAAGGCTCCCTGCCTAGTCACACACACTGGTCCAGAGCAGCTTCTCGATGGATGACAAAGTTCTCAGATCTGCATGTGTGTGTCCACCATATACACAAGCAAATCCACTGCTTATGATTAAGAAGAATGTGATGCGGTAAACTGCTTTAGCCTGCTTCTCAGACCATAATTTGTAATTTAATTAGTGACAATTTTAATGATCATATTTTCTAAAGAAAATATAAAAGTCACTGTGATCTTAGGTGCTTTGCATGTATTTCCATTAAAAACTCAACTGGATGTACTTTTTGACATTAAATAGCACTGCCTAAGTCAGACTCCATAGAAGCAGGGCTTGAGAGAGGAATTCTGGTTCAAGGTATTTAGTGGGGGAGCATCTTCAGGAGTAGGGGTGTGAGGGAAACAGGACAGGGAAACAAAGGAACAAGGGAATGTGCTCTCAGCTGGAGACCAGCTTCAGCCTGATCCCTGGAGAAGCCCGGGGGGATGAACTTCATCAGAGAGTTGCTCTCACCTTGAGGGCAGAGGGCCGGCCTTTGTACACATCAGCTGCAGACATTAGTCAAGGTCATTTCTCAGAAGGGAACATCTGCGATGGTTATCAACTGTGGATGAAAAATACTGCCTGCCATATCAGTAAACAAAGGATGGTGCAGCCATCAAGCCATCACACCATAGTCACCCCTACAGTGAGCCCTGAGGGAATTCAGGATGGAGGCAGGATGCCCCCACAATCCAGCAGTCAGTCCTGTAGCCACCCCTGACAGTGTACCCTGAGATGAGAAAATGCAGAATACTGATCCCAGAAAGCTGAGGTGCATATCAAAGGAACGATTTGAGTGAGCCCAGACTCTTGCATCTTCCCATACACAGAAAAGCACTGAATTCCTTAACTTGAGATGTCTGTTGTCTTTAATTAATAAAATTAAACCTGTTCTAATGTTCCAACTACCTGGTCTTTGATGCAAAAATTCCTATGTATCCTGCCCTCCTCCTTGCCTCTCTGGAGCAGTTTCTTAGGGCTATCTGAGATACTGCATCCTAAGCTTTGTCCACTGAATAAAATATAACTCTCAAATTTAAGATAGTGCATCTTTTTTTCCAGTTGATATAATGTTCACAGAAGCTGGAGGATGCAGGCAGGGCAGTGACAACACCCACTAAAGGCATTCTCATTGGCAATTGGTCACCTATGACTCTTTCGTTAACCAACTGATTTCTCCTACTCTTCCTCCTTCCCTCTAGTCCAGGTGTCAGCAACCTTTTATGTAAAAATAGATATTTTAGGCTTTGCAGATCACATAGCACTGTCACAACTACTCAACTCTGCTGTTTTGTCATGAAAGCAGCCACAGACAACATGTAAATGGATGAACCTGACTGTACACCAGTGAAACCACAGGCCACTGACTCCTGCTCTGGCTAGTCCTCTCTCTCCTCTACTTCCTGACTTTATTTCCTTAACTATTCATCTTTGTCTCACATGTAATCTCACATGTAATCCCATAAAATCGCATCTATTATTCCTCATTGCTCTCCTTCCTACTCTCTCCCTCTTCTGAAATGCCTCCCAGTCATCATCTGTTCCCTACTATTCCTCTACTACTACATTCTCATTTGACCTTTGAAATCCAGTATCATTTAGAGTACCTCACACAGTTGCTTAACACAATCCCTACTGTTATTTCTTTCAATGATCTCATCTCTATTTTACCATTACATCCCATTTTGTTGACATCATATTTTGTCAACTGAAAAAAACGCACAAACTAAAAATTGAGAATTATGTTTTATTTGGTGGACAAAACTGAAGACTTAAGTCTAGGAGTCAACCTCTAAAACAGCTCTGAAGGACTGCTCAGAAGTGGTAAGGGAGGAGCCAGGATATGTTGCACCAAAAACAGAGTGGTCAGAATGTCAAAAGATTACCATTAGTTAAAGAAAATCAGACAGCTCAAGTTAAGGGATTGAGCACTTTTCTGTCTTTGGGAAGATGCAAGAGTCTGGGCTCATTAAAATCATTCCTTCAATAGGCACCTTAGGTACCTAGGGCTAGTACCGTGTTCTTTCCCATGCTGAGTCCCCTGAGGGTGCACCATTGGGGATAGCTGATGGGCTTGGCAGCTGGCAGTTTATTTGTCTCCATCCAGAGTTCCCTCAGGGCTCATGCTCAGGAGTGCCTGTTGTGGCTTGATGGCTGCAATAATATTTGTTTATGGATATGCTAGCAACATTTTTCATTCACAAGTTTTACTTATTTCTGATTCATCAGTATGTCCATGTATCCTAATATCCTCTCAGGCTGGTCTTCTAGAACACATCAAAAATATTGTACCCACTAATCAGTAACAAATTCTGTACTTATTTCCATCTCCTACAAGAGTCCAGGTTTTCTGTTTGTCTTTCTTTAGTTTAGATATTTCTCTGATACACTAAATACTGGTTCAAGCTTTATCCATTTTATTTGAAACAAGAAAAAATATTGATTTTCAACAAGTCTGGTAGTCCAATCTAACCTCACAGCCTCCTCAAGGAGCATCTAAGGACACTATGGGATCAATACTCAGAAAAGCAATCAGAGGTGGAGTTTTCCACCTCTGGATATAAAGTTGTCTTCCATGTAGAAAGCTCTTTTATCCTTCCTTTTAAAGATATAACTCACTTCTTCATGTGGTTTTTCTGAAAATAGTGATCTAATACTCTTTGCACGTGGCAGGAGGTATTCTTCCAGGGTCATGATCTCACAGGCAAGAAGGCACTGAGGCTGCAGCAGAAATCCCTAGATTAGTAGTGTTCATATTAATAGTTAGGAAGTTATAACCAATTCATCAAAGTAATAAGAGTTTTGGTCAAGGCTACTAATGATGTAGCCGTTTTCACTAAAAAGGACCCAAGGCATATCCCTGGAGACTAACTAGAGTAGCAACCATCACAATAGGCAGAAGAAAAAATATCTGAAAATCCATGATCCCAGTTAAACCTTGTGCCAGAATCACACCTGATGGAGTTGGGTATATGCAGAAAAGCACTGGATACAGGCTCATTCAGAAACATCAAACTGAAGGAGGAACTTTACTTTTCATGGGAAAAGCCCCAGGTGGAGAGAAGAAAATGTCTGGCATTGGGAGATGTTCTCCATCATGCTTCTAGAAGTAATCTCAGTGAGGATAAGGATCTATCTTAAGGGCTAAAAGAAGGGTTTGCTCCTGAAGTACAAATGGTAACAGCAATACTCTAACAGATCCCAATCTGGAACAACAGGACCTGGTCTGAGTTGGGGACAGAAATGTATTTCTCATCTCAGATAAGGAAGTGTCCTGGGGGCTTGACAGTATGAAGACAGACGGCAGGGTACTCTCTCCCCTATGCTTGTTTTCCTTCTTTCTCTTACATTTAGTGAGAATTGGAGACTAGCATTGCTGGGAAAATAAAGCTGTGAATTTTACTTCTAGATTATCCTGTTGTCTGTGGGGAATTGCTTGCTTTCCAGAAAGCAGAAATAGCTAAATTTGAATTCTCTCAGAAACAAGGAATTGAGTACAAGTAGTTTATTTGAGTGGAGAAGGAAATGGCAACCCACTCCAGTGTTCTTTCCTGGAGAATCCCAGGGATGGGGGAGCCTGGTGGGCTGCCATCTGTGGGGTTGTACAGAGTCGGACACAACTATAGTGACTTAGCAGCAGCAGCAGCAGTTTATTTGGGAGGTGATCCAAGAAACAGTTGCAGGGAAGTGGGAAGTGAGACAGCTACCACTGTGGCAACTGGAGCATCATTCTGCTGGGAAACTTCAGGAATCAGTGGAGAAGAAGCAATTCAGAGATATCCCATCCAAGTTGTGAATTATGGGGCATTCTAGCCTACCTTAGGCACAAGCAGCAAGGTCCAGGTGCTTTGGCAAGCCCTTCAGCAAAGAGATACACAGGCTGGCACCTGGAAGTAAGACAGGGAGTGTTACACAAAGGTGAGGCCCAGGAGGGTAGGTATGGCTGGGGCACCAATAACATCTCTTACAAAAGAGACTCCTGGACTCATTCAAGTGTGGACTCTGGAGAGAAGAAGCAAGAACACAGAGTCCAAAAGGGATAGAAAATATATTGGCTTCCCTTTTGCGGGGAATTAAAGTATATGCTTTAAATATGAAATGGAAGAAAAATACCTTACAAGAACCTAAAAAAGAAATCTTACCACCATCACAAACTTAGAAATTTTATTTTTAAGACTTTTTTTTTAATATGGACCATTTTTAAAGTCTTTATTGAATTTGTTACAATATTGTTTCTGGCTTATGTTTTGGTTTTTTGGCCATAAAGCATGTGGCCTTTGCTCCCCGACCAGGGATCAAACCCATACTCCCTACATTAGAAGGTGAATTTTTAACCACCAGCCAGCCAGAGAAATTCCAAGATTTTATTAAAGACAGTAATGTTTCAGAGTTGTGCATATTTTTCCTCTCCCCATCCCTCTTCCCACCAAACATGACAATTACAGTGTGAAAGTCCATTGTAAGAAGAGCTATTGCCTTAGGGTTTGAAATTCAAGGGTAACAGACTAGATAATTGGTATCAATCAGCCAGGCCTTGTGGAGAAACTGTCCGGAGGAGGGCATGGGAACCCACTCCAGTATTCTTGCCTGGAGAATCCCAGGGACAGAGGAACCTGGCAGGGAACAGTCCATGGAGTCGCAAAGAGTCAGACACGACTGAAGCAACTGAGCACGCTCACACGTGGAGCAACTGAAAGCCTTTCTCTACCTTCTCCTTTCTCTTCCCCTGGTCTACTTTCTCTGTTTATATGATCTTCTAAATATACTGCAGCTCTGTGCTGGTTTCTAATTGATAACAGCAAATCAAGGTTAGATTTTAGGATTTGTCTTTAGTACTAGAAATACTGGACTGCTTGGGAAATACATGTGCATGAGGCAATTTGTACTCAGACCATAAATATTTAGTTCAGTAGATCTATGTCCTGAAAGTTCCTTGGAACTTTGGAGATATGGGAGATTTGAGATTTCTGGAGGTGCCAAAGGAGCAGTGCCATTTCCTATGGGAAATGCCCCACTCTACAGCTGTTTGGAGAAAAGATCCAGATACTAATCAGATACCAGAAAGATACCACAAAGCTGAGACTCACCCAGACAAAAATACATTTAGGGGAAAAGTACTTTGTATATATTGTTAGGCCTTTAATTCCCCTAAGAACAAGGGACTGACTATGAAAAGCAAAATAATGTTTAAAATTAAAGCAAATAAAGGTGTCAAGTGGATTAATAGGAACTAGATTTATCCTTATAACTAAAAATCTAGACAAAATACATGAAATCTCAGTTTTCAGGTAATGAATGACAAAACAGCAGTATAGAGATCCCTGAGAGAAGAGCCACAAATAAAATGAGCTCTACAACTGCACCAGGTTACTGTTCAGAGGTAGTTATCAGGCCTCAGTGCAAGGAGGGATAACGCAAACAGCCAAGCACTTCTTGATGTGAGAAGACAGAAACTGGAATTCACATGGCCAAGGCAGCTAAATTCTGTGCAGCAAAAAAACAAAAAGGAGGGATATGTAAGAGAAAGAGCTCCAGTTTTCTGCTCTGAGGTCCCCTAGAGTCTTTGGCTAAGTACAAAAAGACAAGTGTAACAGGTAAAGAATCAACAGAAAAGAGTAGGAAGAACAATCCTAGAAGCCTACTCAGAATAGAAATAATTTGTGTTCCTACAGTCAGAGTATAAAGATATTATGAGACCAAAGGCATTATGTAGAAGAGCATCACCACCATGAAAGTGAAAGTGAAAGTCACTCTGTCGTGTCTGACTCTTTGCAACCCCATGGCCAGTATACTGGAGCAGGTAGCCTTTCACTTCTCTAGAGGATCTTCCCAACCCAGGGATCAAATCCAGGTCTCCTGCATTGCAGGCAGATTCTTTACCAACTGAGCTATCAGGGAAGCCATAGTAGAGCTAAATTGATGCTCAACTAAAAGATGATTCAGATCAATCCTAACAAAGCTTGCAAGCAAAATTCAAAAAAAGTCATCTGATTCCAAATAACTAACTGCACATAAGGATAAAATTCAGCACTATTTAAATGAAAGCAGCAAAACCCAGCAGCTGACAATATAGAGAGTGTAAAATCACAATGTCAGGTATGCAATCAAAAATTATGAGGCATGACAAGCAGCATAAAATTTTGACCAATTTCCAGCCAAAGCAAAAAATACAATAAATATAAGTAGATCAAGAAATGACTGAGACAATGGAACTAACACATGATGTGCTCAGTCTCTCAGTCATGTCCGACTCTTTATGACCCCATTGTCTGTGGCCCACCAGGATCCTCTGTCACAAGGGTATAAAAATGCTGCTATAAATATTCTCTATATAATTAAAAATATAGAGGGAAATACGAGCATTACAAAGAAGTGAACAGTATTAAAAGATGCATATATGTTAAAAATTAACAATATAAAAATATGTACAATAAAACACTAAACAAAAGAAAAAGGGACTATACTAAGGAAAAGTAGGTCTCAGAATGAGAAATACTGCCACAAATAAAAATGGACATTTTCTAATGGCAAAAGAGTCAATTCATCAAAAAATACATAGGGCTTCCACAACAAAGTACCACAGACTGGGATGTTTCAGTGAGAGTGAGTGCTCAGTCACTCAGTCGTGTCCAACTCTTTGCAATCCCTATGGACTGTAGCCCATCAGGCTCCTCTGTCCATGGGATTATCCTGGCAAGAATACTGGAGTGGGTTGCCATTTCCTCTTTCAATTTTCTCACAATTAAGTCTAAAATCTAGGTATCAATAAGGTTGGGTTCTTCTGAGGTCTTTCTCCTTGGCTTGTAGATGGCTACCTTCTCCCTGTGTCTTCATACAGTCTTCCCTCTGAGTGTATTTATGTCCTAATATCCTCTTCTTCTAAGTACATCAATCATATTAGATTAGGTTCTAACCTAATGAAATCATTTAAATTTATTTACCTCTTTAAAAACCCTGTCTCTGAATGTAGTCACATTCTGAGGTACTGGAGGCTAGACCTTCAACACACGAATTTTGGAAGGACACAAATCAGTTAGTTCAAAACAGTGCATAATAATCCTAAATTTATATGTACCCAATAACAGAGCTTCGAAATACATGAAGAAAAAAATTAATGTACTGAAAGGAGAACAGGCAAATCTATAATGATAGGTGGTGATTTCAATACTTTTTTTTTTTAGTAATTAATAGAATAAGCACAGAGAAATGTTAATAAGGATATAGAATGCTTGAACATCATTATCAGTCAACTAAACCAAATTGACCTTTATTGCAAAGTCTATCAACAACTAAAAAATACACTTCTCTTTCAAATGTTCATGAGGTGTTCACCAAAATAAACCATCTCCTGGATGTGAAACTAGTTTCAACAAATTTAAGTGAACTTAAATGATTCAAAGCAAATTTTATGGCCAAAAACAGATTAATCTAGAAACAATGGCAGAAAGGTATCTTTTTAAAATTCCTAATATTTTTAATTCATCAACATACTTCTAAATAACTATATGAGTTGAGGAGCTCACAAATGACATTTTAAAATATTTTGAACTGAATGAAAATTAAAATAGCATCTCAAAATTGGTGGGATAGAACTTAGAAGAAAATTTATAGCAATAAATGTGTACACTAGAAAAGAAGAAACTTCTCAAATATCTAAAATTTCCACCTAAATAAGTTAGAAAAACAAGTGTAATCCAAATAATAAGAAAGTAAATAATAAGGATAAGACCAGAAATCAATGAAATAGAAAACGAGATTTTTAATGAAATTTAATCAATTTAGCGATTCATTTCGATATTTGGCAAAACTAATACAATATTGTAAAGTTTAAAAATAAAATTTTAAAAAAATTGATGAATCCACAGCCAGTCATACTGATAAAGAAAATAGGAGAGAAAACAAAAATTTCCAATATAAAGCAATGAAAGATGGATCATTATCAAAGATCCTATCACTTCAGTTCAGTTCAGTTCAATTGCTCAGTCATGTCTGACTCTTGTGACTGCATGAACCGCAGCACGCCAGGCCTCCCTGTCCATCACCAACTCCCAGAGTTCACTCAAACTCATGTCCATCGAGTTGGTGATGCCATCCAGCCATGTCATCCTCTGTTGTCCCCTTCTCCTCCTACCCCCAGTCCCTCCCAGCATCAGGGTCTTTTCCAATGAGTCAACTCTTTGATGAGATGGCCAAAGTATCGGAGTTTCAGCTTCAACCTCAGTCCTTCCAATGAACACCCAGGGCTGATCTCCTTTAGAATGGACTGGTTGGATCTCCTTGCAGTCCGAGGGACTCTCAAGAGTCTTCTCCAACACCAAAGTTCAAAAGCATCAGTTCTTCGGTGCTCAGCCTTCTTCACAGTCCAACTCTCACATCCATACATGACCACTGGAAAAACCATAGTCTTGACTAGACAGACCTGTTGGCAAAGTAATATCTCTGCTTTTGAATATGCTATCTAGGTTGGTCATAACTTTCTTTCCAAGGAGTAAGCGTCTTTTAATTTCATGGCTGTAATCACCATATGCAGTGATTTTGGATCCTACAGACATCCAAAAGATACTAACTGAATATTATAAGCATTTATGCCAAAAAATTTGACAACTTAAATGGACATTTGTGACATAAAAATCACAAAATACCAAAGTTCACAAAGACAGAAACTGAGTAGTCCCATAAATATGGAAGGAACTGAATTCTTAGATTAAAACTAACTCACTACTACAAAGCCACAGTTATCAAGACAGTATGGTACTGGCACAAAGACAGAAATATTGATCAATGGAATAAAATAGAAAGCCCAGAGATAAATCCACGCACATATGGACACCTTATCTTCGACAAAGGAGGCAAGAATATACAATGGATTAAAGACAATCTCTTTAACAAGTGGTGCTGGGAAATCTGGTCAACCACTTGTAAAAAGAATGAAACTGGACCACTTTCTAACACCATACACAAAAATAAACTCAAAATGGATTAAAGATCTCAACGTAAGACCAGAAACTATAAAACTCCTAGAGGAGAACATAGGCAAAACACTCTCCGACATACATCACAGCAGGATCCTCTATGACCCACCTCCCAGAATATTGGAAATAAAAGCAAAAAATAAACAAATGGGACCTAATTAACCTTAAAAGCTTCTGCACATCAAAGGAAACTATTAGCAAGGTGAAAAGACAGCCTTCAGAATGGGAGAAAATAATAGCAAATGAAGCAACCGACAAACAACTAGTCTCAAAAATATACAAGCAACTCCTACAGCTCAACTCCAGAAAAATAAACGACCCAATCAAAAAATGGGCCAAAGAACTAAATAGACATTTCTCCAAAAAAGACATACAGATGGCTAACAAACACATGAAAAGATGCTCAACATCACTCATTATCAGAGAAATGCAAATCAAAACCACTATGAGGTACCATTTCACACCAGTCAGAATGGCTGCGATCCAAAAGTCTACAAATAATAAATGCTGGAGAGGGTGTGGAGAAAAGGGAACCCTTTTACACTGTTGGTGGGAATGCAAACTAGTACAGCCACTATGGAGAACTGTGTGGAGATTCCTTAAAAACTGGAAATAGAACTGCCTTATGATCCAGCAACCCCACTGCTGGGCATACACACTGAGGAAACCAGAAGGGAAAGAGACACGTGTACCCCAATGTTCATCATAGCACTGTTTATAATAGCCAAGACATGGAAGCAACCTAGATGTCCATCAGCAGATGAATGGATAAGAAAGCTGTGGTACATATACACAATGGAGTATTACTCAGCCATTAAAAAGAATACATTTGAATCAGTTCTAATGAGGTGGATGAAACTGGAGCCTATTATACAGAGTGAAGTAAGCCAGAAGGAAAAACATAAATACAGTATACTAACTATATATGGAATTTAGAAAGATGGTAACAATAACCCGGTTATGAGACAGCAAAAAGAGACACTGATGTATAGAACAGTCTTATGGACTCTGTGGGAGAGGGAGAGGGTGGGAAGATTTGGGAGAATGGCAATGAAACATGTAAAATATCATGTAGGAAACGAGTTGCCAGTCCAGGTTCGATGCATGATGCTGGATGCTTGGGGCTGGTGCACTGGGATGGCCCAGAGGATGGTATGGGGAGGGAGGAGGGTTCGGGATGGGGAACACATGTATACCTGTGGCGGATTCATTTTGATATTTGGCAAAACTAATACAATTATGTAAAGTTTAAAAATAAAATAAAATTAGAAAAAAAAATTTACTAAAAAAAAAAAAAAAAAAAAAAAAACTAACTCACAAGTAAAACTCCAGCCAGTTAGCATCACTGGTGAATTCTACCAAACATTTCAAGAAAATGATGCCAATTCATCCCAAACTTCTTCCAGAAATAGAGGAAAATACTTCTCACGTCCTGTTATGAGCCAGAATTTCTGACAGAAAATAAGATACCAACATCCTAAGAAATACAAAATAAAGAAATGAAAAATCACAAATAGAGATGTAAAATATTGGCAAATTGAATCTAGTGCTTGACAAACCTATATGCAGGTCAGGAAGCAACAGTTAGAACTGGACATGGAACAACAGACTGGTTCCAAATAGGAAAAGGAGTATGTCAAGGCTGCATATTGTCACCCTGCTTATTTAACTTATATGCAGAGTACATCATGAGAAACACTGGGCTGGAAGAAGCACAAGCTGGAATCAAGATTTCTGGGAGAAATATCAATAACCTCAGATATGCAGATGACACCACCTTTATGGCAGAAAGTGAAGAGAAACTAAAAAGCCTCTTGATGAAAGTGAAAGAGGAGAGTAAAAAAGTTAGTTTAAAGCTCAACATTCAGAAAATGAAGATCATGGCATCTGGTCCCATCACTTCATGGGAGATAGATGGGGAAACAGTGGAAACAGTGTCAGACTTTATTTTTTTGACTCCCAAATCACTGCAGATGGTGACTGCAGCCATGAAATTAAAAGACGCTTGCTCCTTGGAAGGAAAGTTATGACCAACCTAGACAGTATATTAAAAAGCAGAGACATTACTTTGCCAACAAAGGTCCATCTAGTCAAGGCTATAGTTTTTCCTGTGGTCATGTATGGATGTGAGAGTTGGACTGTGAAGAAAGCTGAGTGCCAAAGAATTGATGCTTTTTAACCGTGGTGTTGGAGAAGACTCTTGAGAGTCCCTCGGACTGCAAGGAGATCCAACCAGTCCATTCTAACGGAGATCAGTCCTGGGTGTTCATTGGAAGGACTGAGGTTGAAGCTGAAACTCCGATACTCTGGCCATCTCATCAAAGAGCTGACTCATTGGAAAAGACCCTGATGCTGGGAGGGACTGGGGGCAGGAGGAGAAGGGGACGACAGAGGATGACATGGCTGGATGGCATCACCAACTCGATGGACATGAGTTTGAGTGAACTCTGGGAGTTGGTGATGGACAGGGAGGCTTGGCGTGCTCCTATTCATGGGGTCGCAAAGAGTCAGACATGACAAAATTGACAAATTTGGACAAATTTGACAAAAGACATAGAAGCTGTAAGTCAAAAACTATGAAATATTACTTAAAGAAATTAACAGAAATTTAAATAAATGGAATGAAACTTCTAATCTTCATGGGTTGGAAGACTCAGTAATGCTGATATTTTTATTTTCCTCCAAGTTCATTTGCAGATTGAACACAATGAACATTAAATTCCAGCAGGTGTTTTCATATTTGTTTAACAGATGCTTCTAAAATTTATATGGAAATCCAAATGACCTACTCTAGCTGTAACAGTTCTGAAAAAACAAATTAATAAAGGTGGGACTTCCTTGATCTCAAGGTTAACATATACATATATGGAGTAATCAAGAGATGAAGTATTCATGTAAGAAAATAGACCACACATATTTAGCCAGTTGCCTTTCCACAAAGGTACAAAAGCAATTCAATGTTGAAAGAAGATCCTTTCCACACATGGTGTCAAAACAATTGGATGTTCAAATGCAAAAGAAGACAACAAAGGATCTTGACTATTACCTTATAACATATTTAAAAATTAATATCTCAAAATAATATTACTTTATGCCTATTGGCATATACTTATATACATTACATATATATATATATATATATATATATAAGTATATATATATACTTATATACAGAAAATTAATAAAATTACTATAGTCAAATGGATCATATATCTAAGTGATAAACCTAAAATTATAAAACTTTTAGAAGAAACCACAGGAAAAAAGCTAAACTAAATCTTTATGGTCTTGGGTTAGCAAAGATTTCTTACATTAAAACACAAGAAGCACAATCCATAAAAGAAAACACTGATAAACCTGACCTCATAAAAATTAAAAACTTTTAAACATCAAAAGATACTGTTAAAAAAATAAAAAAAAAGAAGGCTACAGACTAGAGGAAGAATATTTACCAAACATATATCTAATAAAGAAGTTATATCTAGAACAGAGGTTGGCAAATTACAGTCAGCTGGTTTTTTAAATCAAGTTTTATTACCTGTGGCTTTTTCAAACTAAAATGTCAGAGTTAAATAATTGTGATCCAAATTTTATGGCCTAAAAACATAAAATATTTACTATCTGGCCCTTTAAGAAAAAGTCTGCCAACATCTGATAGAGAATATTTAAAGAACTCTTGCAAAAGAATAGTAAGAAGACAATCCAATTTTTTAAATGGGTAAAAGATTTAAATAGACACTCCATCAAAGAATATATATGAATAGCAAATAGAGTTTAAGTTTTGCTAATTGAATAAATCCTAGAGAGCTGCCGTATAACACGAATCCTATAGTTAACAACGCATTTTATGCAGTTCAAAATTTCAGAGGGTAAATTTCATGCTGTGTTCTTTTTTTTTTTCCCTCTCTCTCTCTCTTTTTATTTATTTATTTTATTTTATTTTTAAACTTTACATAATTGTATTAGTTTTGCCAAATATCAAAATGAATCCACCACAGGTATACATGTGTTCCCCATCCTGAACCCTCCTCCCTCCTCCCTCCCTATACCATCCCTCTGGGTCGTCCCAGTGCACTAGCCCCAAGCATCCAGTATCGTGTCATGCTGTGTTCTTACCACAAAACAAAAACAAAGGAACACAAGGAGAATTCTGAAAGGTGTTAGATGTATCTATTGCCTTGATTGTAGTAATGGTATCACAAGTATTTGAATACGTCCAAACTCAAATAGCAAGTGTCCGGTGGCGCAGTGGTACAGAATCTACCTGACAATGCAGGACACTCGGGTTCAATCCCTGGGTTGGGAAGATCCACTGGAGAAGGGAATGGCAACCAACTCCTGTGTTCCTGCCTGGAAAATTCCATGGACAGAGGAACCTGGAGGGCTACAATCCATAGGGTTGCAGAGAGTTGGACACAGTTGAGCACATACACATAAACTCAAATTATACACATTAAATGTGTGCAGTCTTTTGTATACAACTATACATCAATAAACCTGTTTTAAAATGCCAAATAAGCACAGAAAACTGTACCAAATATCATGAGACATTAGGAAAAAGCAAATTAAAATCACAGTGAGATACCACTACACACAACCAGACACTTAAATATAAAAGAACCAACAATACCAAGTGCTAGTGAGGATGTGGAGCAACCAAAACTAACTCTATGCAGGCAGGAGTGCAAAATATTATAGCCACTTTAGAAAACAGGTATAAAGTTTAGCAGGTATAAAGTTAAACAGACATTATTTCACCTCCAACTCCTAGATATTTATAGAAGAGAAATAAAGACTGTGTTCACACAAATATGTTCATAATAGGCACAAACTAGAAACAACCAAATGTCCATCAAGAGGTGAACAGATAAATCGTTGCATGGAATATAGTAATAATAAAAGAACTACCAATACACAGAATAGCCTGGACAGATCTCAAAAGCATTATGCTAAATGATAGAAGCTAGAATTTAAGACCATATACAGTAAAAAGAAAATGAAAACATCAGTCCCTCAGTCATGTCCGACTCTTTGAGACCCCATGGACTGTATAGCCCCTCCAGGCTCCTCTGTCCATGGGATTTCCCAAGCAAGAATATTTGAGTGGGTTGCCATTTCCTTCTCCAGGGGATCTTCCCAACCCAGGGAACCCAGGTCTCCTGCGTTGCAGGCAGATTCTTTACCATCTGAGCCACCAGGGAAGTCTACAGGTGGTCCATTTATATGAAATTTTAGAAGAGGCAAAACTACAGTGACAGAAGGGAACCAGTGGTTGCCAGGGCCCTAGAAAGGGATTAACTGCAAAGAAACACGAAATGACTTTGGGGGATGATGGAAATATTATTATTTTACTATTATGGTGGTGGTTACATGATTAAACGCATTTGCCATAATTCATTAAATTGTAATTGGTGAATATTTCATAAAACTAATTTTTAAAAGTTAGGAAAAGACAGAAACAAAAGTGCAGGGTTTACCTGTGGCTGGCATAATTCTATTTGTTTCACTGTATACACCAGATTCTTGACTTTAAAGATTTTGACAACATATATGAACATAATTTAAGATGAAAAATAGAATCAGAGAGGACTTCTTGGCCTACCACAATAGTTCCTAACAGATACAAATCAGAATCTTTGGCAATGTAGTCTGAATGCATCTTTCTAGGCCCCTTCCCCAGAGGTTCTGACTTAAGGTCAGGTACATGGAAGATACACCTCTGTGGGCTCTCCAAGTGACAATGATGAACAGCGAAATTTGAAAACAATAAGCCTAATGTATAGATTGACCTGGAGTAAACTTCACTGATGTCATGACCTGGTCCCTTTCGGAGACTTCTGAGAATAATATCAGAACGTCATAACAGACTTTGAAGCAAATAATTGCATCTGCATTGGCTCCAATAGGAGGCTCAAGACTTGGCAAATTTGCCTCCCAAAGAGGTAAGTCTTCTGATATGCCATTTACCTCCTTCCCCAACCTCAGCCTAGCTGAACGCATACTCAATCCTCCAGCCTTAGCTTTTTCATTGGTTATTTGATGAGATCAATAGCATCTACCTATCTCATAGGGATATTTGTCCAGATAAAGCAAATCCATATAAACTGCTTAACACAATGCCTAGTACATAGTATGTACAATGAAACCTGGAAAAATTGGATAGTCCACTTAATAACTCATTCCTGACCTCCACAGAAAGTTCACCCTGGTCATTTCATAACTTTATAATAATGAGACCCTGGATTTCATGCTTTTTTAATTATTTGGACCTCATTTGTACCACTGACCTCTTCTCAATAAATGTCCTCTATTAATAGTATCATTATGGGTTATATTTATTATTCTATTTATTAGCATTTTAGTGATTTGGATATCAATAAACCACCCTCTTCCATCATTCCTGGGCTTACTACTGACTTAGTATTTTGTAGGATTGAAGGCATTCCTCTGTTAATTATCTGGACAGATATCTACTTGCCTACTAGCCACTGCTTACGTATAACAATCCATTTCAGATAGTTCTACAAATGCAGAGGAAAGTCAATTTTAAAACTTAGGAAAATAGAGCCAAGAATTGAATTGGTAATAAAAGAATGACATTCAACTCCCTTCGTGTCTGTTATTTGATAACCTAAAATCAACCCAGATGGTACTCCCAGCCACATTATCTCACTTTTTTTCCCTAGTCTCTGCTCTACAGGGGCTTGGGGGCTTGGTGGAGGTAGTGATTAGAGCTGATGTTGTTGACATAGGTGAAAAGAGGTGATTCATTCAGGCCAGCAGTGACAAGTGACCAGTGGCAAGGAGCCATCAGTATTTTCCTCTTCTTCTCCCCTGCCCTCCCTGGAGCTGTCCTTCCAGTGCAGTCAAAGTCAACCACAAGCATCTTTCCAGTGCACACATCAGGCGGAGCATTGTGTTCAATCTTGGGGATTCTGTATCCTTGCTGAGTTTTGGGCAATGTAATAATTATGTTTGAGAAGTACTTAACCATCTGTAAGATAGGAAGATATTCTCATTTTCTAGGTGAGGTAACCAAGGGTCAGAGGGGTCATCCCTTGGCAGAGATGATCCAAACTGTGATGAGACTTAAACCAGATTTCCTGGCTCCAAATTCTATGGCTTTTTTCATTCTCCTATGACAATTTTCCAATTAGGAGGGAGACAATGTTAGCACCTCTCAGCTTGTAGGAGAGCCAGAATCTTGACATTCCTCAGCTTGGGTGGGAACTGTGTGTCAAGACTGCCTGTTGTCCTCTCGCAGCAGTGGGCAGCCCCTGTCTTAGCAGACTGTGCTGTGCGGACTGTGATGTGGAAAATGTTCAGTGGCACTAACACATGTTACCTGATATTGATGCAGTACTCTTTTTCTGTTTCTGCTCTATACTTTGAAGGAGAGCATTCATACCTGAAAACCATTGGGATTTAGAGAATTCAAAAACTATGCTCCCCTCTGGCCACAAATACTGGTGCTGATGGAATCAGACCTCTGATGGAGACTCTCAACCCAGGGCAAAGGTATTGGTTAGTTCAGAAAGGTCATGGGAAGGTGGAATTTGTACATTATTAATCTCCTACATGTCCTTCCCAGTTATACCCATAGTAACCCATACTTCAGCATCTTGGAACAAGCTATCACACTGAATTATAATGTTCTGGTTCCTTGTTAATTTTTCCCACTAGACTATCATCTTTCTCAGAACAGAGGATCATTCATTATTACACCCTGGTTGTCTATCACAGCTCCTATGCCATGTGAAAGTGAAAGTGAACGTCGTTCAGTCGCGTCTGACTCTTTGCGACCCCATGGTAGCTACCAGCCTCTTTGTATCTATTCTTGCCTTCCTCTGACCTTTCAAGTTTGAGTAAGGTTTGAAAAACTGGGGGGCAGGGCAGGGGAGATCATGGAACCCTCTCATTTCAAACTCCCAAATGATTAGTTGTTCTGCATCTTGATTATGGTGGGGATAACATGCCATTTGATGTTGCTGTTTAGTCACCAAGTCATGACTGACTCTTTTGTGAACCCGGAGAAGACAATGGCACCCCACTCCAGTACTCTTGCCTGGAAAATCCCATGGATGGAGGAGCCTGGTGGGCTACAGTCCATGGGGTTGCTAAGAGTCGGCACGACTGAATGACTTCACTTTCACTTTTCACTTTCCTGCAATGGAGTTCCTGCATTGGGCTGCCGTCTATGGGGTCGCACAGAGTCGGACACGACTGAAGCGACTTAGCAGCAGCAGCCTATAGCCTGCCAGGCTTCTCTCTCCATGGGATCTCCTAGGCAAGAATAGTGGAGTTAATATTTCCTATTCTAGGGGATCTTCCTGACCCAAGGCTTGAACCTATGTCTCCTGCATTGGCAGGCAGAGTCCTTACCACTGAGCCACATGGGAAGCCTTAATATGACCATAGGGTTTTATCAAAATTCATAAATCTATACATCTAAAAGTAGTGAATTTTATTATATATGAATTATACCTCAACAAACTTGATTTAAGTTAAAATCTCAAATAGCTTTCCATAGCATATGAGATCCGCACTCTTTGCCACAGTTTGAATGGCTGTCTGATTCAGAGTCACATAAGAAACAGAAGACATTTTCAAACTGGGAAAAAGTTGTATATATGCCACTCAGAAGTGTGGGCAGGTTGTTGTGAAGCTATAGGGTAGAGTGGAATCCTCAGAGCTAGTCACTGCAGGGCACTGTTAGCACCCCAGGCCTGAAAGGAAGGCTGATTACCTGAAGACAGAAAGGCTGTGTGGAGCTGAGACTTCCAGTTAAATACCCAGGCCCCTCCTTTCCCATCTGCTAGGACTCGTCATTGGCTGGATCCAGCCACAGGGCAGAGAGCAGGGAAAAGTCACCCCCCGGGACACAGAGTGGAGTGAAGAGCGGACCTAGAGGAGAAAATGGGAGCAATTCACCAAATAGCAGTGGATTCACCTCTATAACTTCATCTCCAGCTCCTTCTAGAAGGCACTAGCCCTGGCTCACTGTGACCCTATCAGGCTGGATTTTTTGTTTCCACCTTACCACATTTACAGTTGCTTATCTCTGTGTCTCCAGTTGTCTGCCTCATATCTTTGCAGACTATTCTCTTTCTTGACATTCAACCCACCCTCCCAATAAAAAGGAAAGCCCCACTTCTCCTGAGCACTCATTGTCTCTGAAATCTTCCTGGTTATTTACCTGCTTACACATTACTCTCCATCTCTCCAACACCTGGAAGAGTGCCCAGAGCACACACAGAGTGCTTCAGTGTTTGAAAGAAGGAAAGAACAACAGTGCAAGGTGGGTCCTCTGCCTTGTGCCCTGGGCAGATGCATCTAGAGGCCTGGGGTGCTCAACTGGGGAGGGTGAAGATGTGGGTGGCAGGGTTCGGAGGCCTAAGAGAGTGGCGCACTATACACGTCATGAGAACATCAGAGTTAACACAGACAGATAGAGACAAGATCCATGGGGAAAATGTGCTTTTAGCTTGCTCAAGACCAGTGGAAACCACTCTCTACACACGAGAAGCTTCCCTGGTAGCTCAGCTAGTAAAGACTCTGCCTACAATGCAGGAGACTCCAGTTTGATTCCTGGGTTGGGAAGATCCCCTGAAGGAGGGCATGGCAACCCACTCCAATATTCTTGCCTGGAGAATTCCATGGACAGAGGAACCTGGCAGGCTACAGTCCATGGGGTCGCAAAGAGTTGAACACGACTGAGCGTCTTTCACTTTCATACGTGAGAAAGCAACAGAGTCATGGTCAGAATTAAGGTCTAAACAGTGGACCAGCAACAGTCAAATCACAAGCACTCGATAAATATTTGACCAATAATTCTGAATCACTGAAGCCCAATCAGGAAAGAGAAAATCTCCCTTTTCTAAGGGAAAAAAGAGATCATAAAGAGATCTGACTTCTTAGTGTGATAAATATTAAGTCAACAAATTGTATTGCACGTTAAAGGCATTTTAACCAAGCTGGCTTAAAATAAATATCCATACTTTCCAGCAATCTTTATTTTTACATTATCATTATGTCTTATTTCTAAGAGCAATTAATTGAGGCAATTTCTTTTTAACTGAAAAAAATGCATATGCCCTCCAAACCAAGGCCTGCTTTCTGCTTGCTGCCTTTTAGCTATTATTTTCCTTTATTGTTTTGTAGGGGAATAAACACTGAAAAGTTTTTCTAGCATTTACTCAGTTTTATCCAGAGCTGTCAAAATTTATATACAATAGTTTTCCTCGTTTGCTACAGAGGAAATCTCATGAATTGCAAAAATGGGAACATTTTGAATTAGAATACAGGCTTCCTCAAATCTTATTCTATGCATGGAATAGTCTTTCATTCTGAACATTTCCTTGTTTTAAAAGAACTATCTCAAATATTGATTGGGATTTTTCTCCATGTAGTTTAGAAGACAGAAACATTGATTACACTGGGCTTTTCTTATTTACCACCTTTTCATTTGTGATGGGCCATCTGGGTATTCAGTGTTTAGTTATGTGTGTCTAAACTCTTTGAGGAAGACAGTTTATTTGTCAGGCTGCAAATATCTAGAGAGCTGGTAACAATTTTCTTTCAACAAGCAATTGTCAGGCTTCTTCTGGCTTGGAACACTGCCAGCTCAAATCCTCCTGGGTGGCACATGTGGTCAGGAACAAAATGGCACAACAGACTCTGGACCTGACTTGGATCCAAAATTTAACACCAAACACAAGAAAGTCCATAGGTGAACTGTGGGGTCAAGACAGCTGGAGCTCAGTACACAGATCTCTATTTTTCTTTTTTCACTGTTTTGTTACATTATCACAAGGCTATCCAAAAAAAGAAAAATTTATTGTGTGTGTGTGTGTATATATATATATATATATTATATTGTATGTTGTATATTGTAATATATTGTAAATATATATACAATATATATTATAATATATTGTATGTTGTATATTGTAATATATTGTTATATATATACATATTATATATAGTGTGTGTGTGTGTGTGTATATATATATATATAAAAAACAACACATATATATTTGTTGTTGTTCAGTAGCTAAGTTGTGTCCAACTCTTAGTGACCCCAGAAGCATGCCAGGCTTCTCTGTCTTTCACCGTCTCCCTGAGTTTGCTCAAATTCATGTCCATTGAGTCAGTGATGCCATCCAACTACCTCATTCTCTGTCGCTCCCTTTTCCTCTTGCCCTCAATTTTTCCCAGTATCATGACTTCAGACACAACTGAAATGCCTTAGCACACACATATATAATATACAATGAAAGAAAAATGAAAGTGTTAGTAGCTCAGTAGTGTCTGACTCTTTGAGATTCCATGGACTAGAGCCCACCAGGCTGCTCTGGCTACCAAATTCTCCAGGCAAAAATAGTGGAGTGGGTAGCCATTCCCTTCTCTAGGGGATCTTTCTGACCCAGGGATCGAACCTGGGTCTCCTGCATTATAGGCAGATTCTTTACCATCTGAGCCACCAGGGAAGCACTATTTATACTCTATATATATGTGTGATGTATATAAATTGATGCATGTAACTGTAAAGGCCAAGAAGTCTCATGATTTGCAGTCCACAAGCTTGGGAATGGGGTGGGAAGGTGGAGGAGGTAAATAATGGTGTAAGTCCCAGTCCAAGTCTTAAGACCCAAGAACCAGAAGTGCTGATGTCCAAGGGCACAAGAGAATGAATGTCCCTGCTTAAGTGAAGAGCAAATTCATCTTTCTTCTATCAGGACTTCAACAGATCAGATGATGCCCATTCACACTGGTGAGAGTGGTCTACTCAAGCCTAATGGTTCAAATGGTAATCTCTTGCAGAAAAACCCTCCCAGTCACACAACCTGCAAAAGTTTTACTAGCTACCTGGGCATCACTCAGCCCAGTCAGGTTGACACATAAAATTAACCATCACACAACTACACCACCACCATAAAATTCCTACCTCATGTATTTCCTTTGGGGTTCATTCATTCATTTATACCACAAGTACTGTTTTCAAGTATCTACTCTGTGGCAGGTTCTATCAGAACTGGCAGTGAGGAAGATGTGCCCTCCCTCAAGGAACCTGTGGGCCAGTGAGGATGACAAGCAGGTGTCACAGTAAGGACAGATATATGGAACACCCCCCCCAACCCCGCCACCAACCATGTTTGATCTTTGGAGAATAGTGAGAGGAGCTGACACTGGAAGCAATGTCTAGATGGATTCTGGAAGGATAAATAAAGTCTAAGTGAGGAGAGAGCAGCAGGATATAGGATCCATGGGGAGGAGTTCTAAGAAAATATCAGGGAGAAAGGTCTGGAGGCATCACAGAGCCCAGTGAGTTCAGGTAGGGAAATGGTCAGAGATGGAATAAGGCTAGAGAGATAAGCTGTGGCCATGTTATATAGGGCCTCTACAAGCCACAGAAAAGATTTGGGCAATGTGGTACAGTGGTTAGGGGAGCAAGATTTCAAATCTTGGGCTTACACCTGAATCAAGGCTATAAAATGGAATTTACAGTTTACCTGCCTCATAGGAATCTGGCGAGGAGCTACTGAGCTAACCCACAAAGAATGTTAGTACAGTACCTGGCAGACACTGTGTCCTAAGTCACTTCAGTAATGTCCAACTCTTTGCAACCCCATGGGCTGTAGCCCACCAGGCTCCTCTGTCCAGGCAAGAAAACTAGAGTGGGTTGCCATTTCCTCCTCCGGGGGATCTTCCCGACCTGGGGATCAAACCCACATCTCTTTACATCCCCTGCATTGGCAGGCAGGTTCTTTTCCACTAGCACCACCTGGGAAGCCCCCTAAGTCCTTAGTAAAAGACAGCTATTATCATCCTTATTATTTAAAACTGAGGCTCCTGGAAGTCATGGAGACAGGCCAAGAAGGCAAGGCAAATACAATCAATTTACACTTGCTCCAGGGACAGTGTGATGAATGCCTTTACAAATGACAAGGTTGAAGGCAGGTGGAACAATGACACTGCTAAGTAGGTTTTTAAGAATTCTGATTGGCTGTATTATTAAAGAATAAACATTTTGTGGGAGAAACATGTTAATATATTGTCCATAGTTAATGCTTATATGTATTATACATTAGAGATAAATTTGGGGGGATTTCCTTGGGTGGTCCAGTGGTTAAGACTTTGCCTTCCAATGCAGGTGGTGTGGGTTCCATCCCTGATCAAGAGTTAAGATCCCACATGCCTTTTGTGGCCAAAAAACCAAACCATAAAACAGAAGCAGTGTTGTAACAAATTCAGTGAAGATTTTAAGAATGGACCACATCAAAAAAAAAAAAAAAAATAAATTCTGATATGGGGAGGAAACTAAAGCAAGAGATCCGGGTATACAGGAAGCAGCACACTATGGTGGGGGCATTGAGAAGAGCAAGACCTTACATGTTGGGAAGAGAACACTTGGCTGTTGGGGGTGGGGGGTCAAGCGGGATGCAAGGAGCAGATAGGGTGATGGCAAAGCGGTCCTGCCTAAAAACAATCCTCCCGGGATTAGATCTTGTCAGAATGTAATCCATGTGCTCTCCTGTGCTGCACTCCCCAGTTTTTCACACTGACATTTAAAAATGATCTTGTGCCTGCCTTAAGCTACTCTGCCTTTCACAGGACATGTTCTCCAGAAGCAGTCCTCCTTGAGAAGATGATGAGGGGTCTGGAATCAACACCTTTGAGAAAAAGGGTGAGGCAGCAGGCTTAGGCTGCTGCCCCTGGCTGGACTATACTGTGTATTAACCCTACAGGAGGCCTAGGAGCCAGTGGGGAGGCGGGGCAGACCCAGAGAGGGGAACAGGCAGACTTTAGGCTAGAAGCCTCTGCTCTCAGTTTCAGCATGGAGAGGGTGGGGGGAAGGGTAGTTCTTACTGAGGAATGCTGAGAGTCTGGGGAGAAAAAAAAAATCTTCCAGGACATCCATAAAGTCTGTATCTGTGTCTCAGTCTATATTTTCATAACCTGGGCCCTCACCTTAGCATAATATGGCTGCCTTATTGAGTGTTTAACGTTCTTTGAAGGTTAACCACTCTGACTTCTAAATCCTGGGTTTGGCCTGTGAATTTCTCAGCCCTCCGCCTGCAGGAGATGAGAGCCAAACTCTGCTTTTCCTTGCCCTCAAGGGTTAGTTATCTTACTGTGCTATGGCTGGCAGGTAGCCATAGCCACCCAATGCTACTGCCCATAGAGCTACTTCCTCCATGGATCTCAAACACTTGCCAATGCATTCAACACACTTTCACTTGGACATCATCCCAATTTACCACTGACACAAGTTTTCACACTGAACTGCACATTATGCTTCACCTTCTACAAGTAATGGAGTGTTCAGTGCCAGGCAGTATCAGCAAACCATCTCCAAATCCCAGTCTCACTGCCAGCTTTCTCAGGAACAGGCATCAACGACAATATCACAAAGTGGGTTCTCCAAAAGCCGACTTCTAGATGGAGTTTGGGACACAGAGTATCTGTTAAGAGTCAACACCTATGATAGGAAAGCTATGGAAGCAGAAACAGTTGAACTGCAAAGCAGACCCAACAAAGTCTCCAGAAAGCTGGCAGGAGGTTCAGGAGTGCGTGTTGCCAATATGAGTTATCTGGTGGACTGACATAGCAAGGTTTTGTCCCTCCACCTCACTCAACTGCAGGCTGTCCCAGGAGGTGCAGCAGCCTTGCTGAGCAGCTCTCTGTAGCTGAGGCAGATCCCAAAGCAGCAGACAGCCAGAGGCCCTCTTGCTGAACACACTGCCCACGAGGGAGCAGACGTCCTTCTCTAAAGGGGGACACAGGCTTCTCTGATGGCTCAGTTGGTAAAGAATTTGCCTGCCAATGCAGGAGACATAGGAGATGAGGGTTCAATCCCTGGGCTGGAAAGATCCACTGGAGGAGGACATGGAAACCCACTCCAGTATTTGTGCCTGGAGAATCCTATGGACAGAGGAGCCTGGCGGGCTATGGTCCGAGGGAGGCAAAAGAACTGGACATGACTGAGCAGCTAAACGACAACAACCAGAAGGGGCACATGTCTAGGTCTACTGAAGTTTTCCTTCTTATCTTCTGAGGATATTTTTGAAGGTTTATTTTGCTGCTTTTTGTCTCAGGTTATCTTAAGTCTGAAATCATTTTTTGAAACCATTCCCATCAGACTCGAAGAATCAACACACAATCACACTCACACAGGAGCTGTCTGATGCAAAACACTGCACAGTACACCAACGGAACGGCATGTGGTAAGAGGATGCATGTTGTGTCCTGTGGAAGTTAGCTTCTGTGCAAATGCAATGAAGGAAAGATCCAGAAGAAACATCTGTCACACCTTGGACGATAAAGTTTGACTTGGTTGATCTGACTGGTTAGAAAGATGCTGGTTCCTGCTCCTCAGGCCTTCCTCTTAATAAGGCAAACTTGGGCAAAAAGATGACCATCCCTAAGAAAGGGACAGCCCTCAGGAAAACGGATTGGTGTTGCTTGTGAAAATTCAGAACTTGGTCTTTGGCCACAGCTGAGACTTAAATGACACATAGACAGCAGGGGTGAGCGAGAATGGAGTGTGACCCTGACCTGATCTTCACTTCACTTCGTACCAGACTCTGGAGGCCTTGCTCCCAGTTGTGTGTGAAAGTCGCTCGGTCATGTCCGACTCTTTGCAACCCCATGCACTATACAGTCCATGGAATTCTCCAGGCCAGAATACTAGAGTGGGTAGACCATCCCTTCTCCAGTGGATATTCCCGACCCAGGAATCGAACCAGGGTCTCCTGCATTGCAGGCAGATTCTTTACCAGCTGAGCTACTAGGGGCTCCCAGTTAATAATAATTAAAATATACACACCACAATATATAAAATAGACAACCAACAAGGACTTATTGTATAGCAGAGGGAACCAAATACCTTGCAGTAATCTATATAAAGGAAAAGAAACTAAAAAAGAATATATAATATGTATATATATACATAACAGAATCACTTAGCTGTACACCTGAAACTAACACATTGTAAATCAACTATATTTCAATAAAAATATTTTAAATACTGTTACCTAGTACAGTGCAGCATAATCCTGACCATCTTAACTGTAATCTCTAAAACATACATGATTCCTCACCCTGCATGTCTCCTCCAACACTTTGCCTCCAACACTACCCTACTTTCTCTTTAAAATTGTAACTATAATTACTCAGTTGGATAGAACAGTATTTTGTCCTGTTCTTAATTTTAAAATATGCAAGTAAAAATTTTTTGTGTTCTTTTGAAAACAAAACTAGATAAAGTCAGTGGCTCTTGACTGATTTTCCCCAACCATCACCCACAACTTCATTTTGCATTAGTCATATTTAAAAAAGAATTCCCCACAGAGAAATATATGCCAGCACAGATGAACTGTATTTAATCCACTTTTCCTTCTGCCTTCCACAAAGCATTCCTATACCCCAGAGCATTCTTCCACAGGTAAAGTATGGAATGAATGATTCCGCTACCTCTCATTAGAAAGAAAATACCAGAATAAAATGGAGACTTTAAAAAGAAAGAAAAGATCATTGGTTACTGCTTTGTTTTAGGGAAACATCTCACATACCAGAAAAGCTTTATAAAAGCCACTGCTGAATCAGGCTTAGAGGGGGAGGCATAGCTACCCAGCCCATCTGGTGCACGGGTAGGGGGCTTTTCAGGGAGGGAGGGAGGAGAAACATCCTCATTTTTTCTCCTGTTGGTATTCTTAGAGATTTGCTTATTTAATTATGTATGCAAAAAAAATCATCCATTCAACCATAGGGCTCAAGGGAGTCACAAAGGGAACAAGGACTATGCCCGCACCTCGGGAGTCCACCACCAGCCAGAGTATGGCAAGTGCAGGCGGCGAGGGTGTGCTGGCACAGACCAGAATGAGCAGGGATGGGGAGCCGGGGCAAAGACAGGGGGAGACTTTCTCCAGCTCCTTGATCTATTTCGTCTCAAACTGTTCAGTAGCAAGACTCATAGCACAGAGTCCCTTAAGAGCTAAGCCACAACTCTCTATGAGATGGTCTTCCAGGAACTGGTTCTAATCTGCTCAATGCTGCTTCAACTCACATAAAAAAAATAATAAACCTCATGTTGACCCCATGGAAACTTCAGGGAATAAGCTCTGTGCATTTATACACCAACACTAAGGTGCCCAGAGGCATAGCAGGAAGCTCTGAGACCCCAAGCAAGATTTCAGAAAGTCTTTATTTTTTTAACTGTAAAAATAAATAGGCCTCTGACTCCACACACTAAAGGGGTTTGTGGAGTAGTATTTACACCTGTGGAGAGTAGAAGGCTCCTGCTGAGAGGATCGGAGTTTCTCTCACCAACTCTAACTTGTTTACCATTATTTTTGCAGTTTCCTCATGCAGGCCAGACACCCCAGAGTGTTTTATTCAAGGTGTGTGAATAACTCCAAAGATGGGCAACTTTAAAGAGATTAGTTTGCATGAGTAAATGCCAGCTGTTGGCTGTCTGTTAAGTCATTTCAGTGATGCCCAATTCTTTGCAACTCCATGGACTATAGCCTGCCAGGCTCCTCTGTCTATGGGACTATCCAGGCAAGAATACTAGTGTGGGTTGCCATTCCCTTCCCCAGGGGATCTTCCCAACCCTGAAATCGAACCTGGGTCTCCCACATTGCAGGCAGATTCTTTATCATCTGAGCCACCAGGGAAGCCTGTGTTAGTCATCTGAGCCCCACCATTTCACAGGAAATGGACATGGCAGAAGCACTGGCCTTGGGCCCTGCTGCCCTGGGCTCTGCTGGGTAGCCTGGGACATGTCACCTAAGCTCTCTGAAGAGTTCCCTTGTCCCCTTCCATGAGATAAAAGTGGCACCACTTTGCAAGAATCTATTGTAAGAATCAAATGGGAAGGGTGGAGAAGCATTTTAAAATTTCGAGATTAGGAGTCTTACGGATGTTTGCAGTGTTCCTTGTTTAGGTGGTACTGTGTTGGGAGAATTTGGAGTGGTTTTCAGATGTTCCTTCAATGTCTAACTTCCCCAAACTTGTATCTTGAGGAGAAATATAACCACACCAGTATGCTTGCTTTTCCTCTTTCACTTCTTTCCCACCCCTTTAATCCACCCTCTTCCCCCCTAGAATTTCAACCCCTTTTTACTGTCCTGTGTTTCCTTCCTGGTTCTACAAGTTCCTATTAGTTAATACTATGGCATGTGGGTCAATTACATGTTGTTCTGATCGTGATGATGCAATGGATCACCCTGAGCTGGTTTAAGAAGGTGTTCCCTTTTGCACTGCACAGGAAGTAGACTCCTTGATGGGGACTGGTGGGCAGGAGGGTTGTTAGTGAGTGTACTTGGGGAAGAAAAGGAAAGAAAGCCAGATTGAAATGAAGGGAGAAGTCGGCTGCAATCTAGTTTCAGTAAAGGTCTCTGCCCACCCTGTAGGAAGGTCTGAATCCTGCAGGGGAAAAGGTCCAGGCTTTCATATCCCCATGAAGATCAGTCATTGCATGTAGCCAGCCTGGGAAGGGGCATCACCTTCAGCCAAGACAGCAGGAGACTGGGAGCTGAGGTCTTGCCTCTATCAGCACTCTCAGTGGCTGCGGGGATGATCCTGCACTTCTGATAGGGGCTCTGCACGGCACATCTCAGCACTCTTCTCCAGCAGCCACTATCAACCATGATTATTTCCACCATTTGCTGAAGCTCTGAGCTTCTATGTAAGGAGACTCAGACATGACATCAGACACCAGTATTTGAAGTAAACGGCTCAAGCCAAGGGCCCAGGAAATACCAGGCAGAGGTAAAGCTAAGAGATTTTCATTATCTGGAGCAAGTAGAAAGTTTGGGAACCAGGAGAAAAAAATCAGTAGAATTAACAAAGCCTCAGGAATCAATATTGGCAAGAATGCAGGTCTAGGTGTAAGTACAGTAAGAAGATCCAGAACCAGTAAGCATTCAGGCATAAGGCAAATTCAATTTTGACCCTCACTGTTGGTTATCAGCAGAATGTGTCTCCCTAGCTCCTTTCCTCCAAACAGGAGCATAACCTACCTCTGTGCTGTTTAAAACATGTAAGGGATATGTAGTAATACAGTGAACAACAGACATCCATTGAACAAATTGTTTCTATGAATTTTTTTCAGCCAGCAAATTGGTTGATGGCCATTGGATAATATGCTTCCCTTTTACAAGCTATTAAAAGTGAATTAAACTATATTCCAATAAAGTAAAATAAAGTGAATCAGCCATTGTGATTATCCTCCCCAGTGCTGGATTCCAGGAAGCTTAGAGTTAATTTCAATGTTGATTTGCAACAGCCACCCTGTCACAGAAACATGGCAGAAATCTCCTAGCTCTTTCTCTGTGCCTCTTCACCCTTATTTCTCACCCTTTTACTTCAAATTCTATTTTTCATTAGTAGTGTAACATTTTCATTTTAACTATCTCAAATACATTACTAAGAGTGCTTTACCTGTGTTTAAATATTTTTGTTAAAGAATAGTTAATGTGTAATATTTTATAAGTTTCAGGTACACTATATAGTGATTCATAATTTTTAAGGGTTATACCCCATTTTTAGTTATTACAAAATATTGACTATAAAAGCTTGACATGTTTTATAACTAGTGGCCTATTTCCTGATCTTAGTCACAACTCTGGACAGGGAGTGTGAACTGTATCTATTTGGGGAAGTGTATAATCATGAGTTTAGGATGGGAGATAAGGCTATGTTTACTCTTCTTCCTTCCCAGAAAGCCACAGATATAAAGAGGATAAAAACTAAAGAAAATTCCACCTAAAATGAAAATAAGAAATGGCTAAAACCCTAAATCATAGTAAAGAATATTGTCAAAATACAGCAAATTTTGGACCTAAACCAGAGGTAGCAAAAACTGACACATACCTCCTAGGTCTTGATAAGAGTGAAGATTACTCTGTAAAAACCACAATGACATATCGCCTCACACCTATCAGAATGGTATCACCAAGAAGAACACAAATAACAAATGTTGGCAAGGACGTGGAGAAAATGAAACACTTGTACACTGTTGGTGGGAATGCAAAGTGGTGCAGACACTATGGAGGTTCCTCAAAAACCTAAAAATAGAACTACCACATGATTTAGCAACTCCACTCCGGAGCAAATATTTGAAGAAAATAAAACACTATTTTCAAAAAGATGCAAGCCCTCCAATGTTCATAGAAGCAATTGCTCATATTTACAATTGCCAAGATATGGAAGCAACCTACGTGTTCATCAACAGATGAACAGATAAAATGGTGTGGTATGTATATGCAGTGCCATCACCTCCACTAGAATTCAGCCGGAAATGATGGAGCTCAGCTCCAGCAGAGCTGGCTTAAAACTCAACATTCAAAAGACAAAGATCATGGCATCTGGTCCCATCACTTTACAGCACATAGATGGGGAAACAATGGAAACAGTGACACACTTTATTTTCTTGGGCTCCAAAATCACTGTAGATGGTGACTGCAGCCATGAAATTAAAAGAGACTTGCCCCTTGGAAGAAAAGCTATGACAAACCTAGACAGTGTATTAAAAATCAGAGACATTACTTTGCCTACAAAGATCCATATAGTCAAAGCTATGCTTTCCCCCCTAGTCATGTAGGGATGTGAGAACTGGACAATAAAAAAGGCTGAGCACTGAGGAATTGATGCCTTCGAACTGTGGTGTTGGAGAAGACTCCTGAGAGTCCTCTGGACTGCAAGGAGATCAAACCAGTCCATCCTAAAGGAAATAAATCCTGAATTTTCATTGGAAGGACTGATGCTGAAACTGAAGCTCCAAATACTTTGGCTACCTGATGCGAAGAACCAACGCATTGGAAAAGACCCTGATGCTGGGAAAGATAGAAGGTGGGAGGAGAAGGGGACAACAGAGGATGAGATGATTGGATGGCATCACCGACTCAATGGACATGAGTTTGAGCAAACTCTGGGAGATAGTGAAGGACAGGGAAGTCTGGCGTGCTGCAGTCCATGGAGTCACAAAGAGTCAGACATGACTGAGTGACTAAACAACAATGATTAATGCAATGGAATATTACTCACCCACAGGAAAAATATGAAAGTCTGCCATTTGCAACAACATGGATGGACTTAGAGGATATTATGCTTAGTGAAATAAATCAGAGAAAGACAAATATTGCATGCTCTCACATATGTGGAAACTACACAATTCCACGTATAAGTGACTATAACAAAACAGATTCACAGATAAAGAAAAGAAACTAGTAGTTACCAGCAGGGAGAGGGAAAGAAGGGGCAAGATAGGAATAGGGGATGAAGAGATACAAACAACTATGTATTAAAGAGATAAGCAACAAAGATACATTCTACAGCCCAGGGAACATAGCCATTGTTTTGTAATAACATTAAACGGAGTATAATCTATAAAAATGGTGGATCACTACATTGTACACTTGCGTCTAACATAATATTGTACATCAACTATACTTCAATTTAAAAAAAAGAAAAAGAAGAGAGATTTCTCTGAAATTAATTGAGAGGGACATGAAGGACACAGCTTTACCTGGAAGACGAGTATGAGAACATGCCAAGGCCAAGCAGACCGTCCTGAGGGCTCGTTACACACTGGCACACTGAGAAACAGAAGGACAAGGGCTGAAGAAGAACTGTTTCTGTCTTCACTCCCTCTAGATAGGACTACAGTGTTGAAAACAGCTAGAGGTCAGGCAAGGTTGAAGACAGATCAGAAAGAGTAAGCAGATATGCACCTGCTTATTATACCCAACTAAGCAAGCAAAGTACAAAATCACCAAACAAAAGACCTACAAGCTACAGAGGAGTCCATGAATTCACACGGATCTTCTGACTGACGACCTGCCTATTAGGAGATGAGAAGAGGCAGATTAGTCCCAAATCTGAGGGATGATGGTTGCAAAGATGCTGTGAAATATCAAAAAGAAGAAAGGAATAAAAGAGGCAAAAGAAAGTCAGAAAATGCACATATTAGGAAAAGGGGGATAACATCAGAAAGAGAATATAATAAACCACTATTAAAATGAAAAGCATTAAAAGCAGCAAAAACATAGATATAGCTGAAATGCTATGGCTTGAACTTTTCAAGACAACTGGGCAATAAAATAGAAAATAAAAAGAGGCTAGGAGATCAGAGATGTGAAATATGGAAGGAGATATCTGATGCAGATATAATTGATATTTTTCAACAAGGGAATGGAACAAACAAATGCAAGAAATTTTTCAAAAATATAATAAAGATTGGCAGAGAAAAAAGAAAGCCCTAAATCTTCAGTAGCAAAGATCACACTGTGTCCCAAGAAAAACTGCAGAAAAAATACTATGCACATTGAAAAAAATTAAGTTATTTACAAGAGGATATGGGAGACCAGGTTAGCACATATATACTTAATAGAGATGATGTCATTCCCAAGGGGACAAGAATTGGTTCTTGAGAAAGGAGGGGTGAAAAAGTCTTACATAAGTTTGTGGCCCTCCAGAGGGCTCTTGTATATAAATAAGTATAAAATATATGTGATATTAAAGGTTCTTTGGGAAAGGGAGCAATAATGAAAACAGAATATGTGTTATATATGTACAATAATATATATGTTATATATGTATATGTAAATAAAATCATAATAAAAATCCTGAACTAGCATAATTCATCCACAAAATACTCAATGCCAGAGAAATGTTTAGAGAGTACTGGGGGGAGAAATAACCATGGCTTCAATAATTTCAAGCCAATTAGTTATCAATCATGAATACAAACATTAGTCATGCATTTGCAACTATGCAATGAGTCAGAATATAACAACTATAGACCCTTATGGTGGAGAAGGCAATGGCACCCCACTCCAGTACTCTTGCCTGGAAAATCCCACGGATGGAGGAACCTAGAAGGCTGCAGTCCATGGGGTTGCTGATGGTCGGACACGACTGAGCGACTTCACTTTTACTTTTTACTTTCATGCATTGGAGAAGGAAATGGCAACCCATTCCAGTGTTCTTGCCTGGAGAATCCCAGGGATGGGGGAGCCTGGTGGGCTGCCGTCTATGGGGTCACACAGAGTCGGACACGACTGAAGTGACTTAGCAGCAGCAGCAGCAGACCCTTATGGGGAAAAACGATAGAGAAGGAACCCCAGCCAGCCAAAAGATGGACCACAATAAGGAACCAGAAATGGGGAAGCTGTGGTATTTAAGAATTGGTGCTGAACACTGAAGCCACCAGAAGTCTATAACATTTAATATCTGCTGTGAACTTTAACATCATGAAAATAAGGAAACTAAAAATTCAAGACAGTGATACAGGGATGGTGTAGAGATGGACAAGGACATGAATTTCCTAATATCTCATAGCAAGGAATCAATAGAGCTAGCTTTTAAAAAGCATTCATGGTCATAAAAGTAGCACCAGAAGAACTAAAATCCAGATTATAAATTATCAAAAGTAGGAGAACAACAGAACTAAAATAAAAAGGATATAACCATATAGTATAAGATGGGAAACAACAAGAGCACCAGAAAGAGAAAAACATAACAGGATTGAAATGGGTTACATATGTAACATACATTATACATGTGTGTGAAATACTATAAATCCTTCAAAGATTCTCCAGTTGTATTTAAGAATTATAAGTATTAAAAGTAAAATGATATAAATATAAAATATAAATATTTATAAATATAAAAATATAAATTTTATGTTTATAAATATAAAAAGTAAAATTACAAGTAATTTGGATTTTTCTTTCTTTTTTTTTGTATTTGTCATGTCTTTACCAGACACTTTCAAGCAATAAGCATTAAGCAAGACAAAAGGGTATTTTATTATGATACTTCAATCTACAATGAAGAAATAACCACTATTCTATTTTACATTCCACCAATTAAAACAAAAGAGGACACAAAGCTTTCAAAACCAGGAAATTTAAGGAATTCTTCCAAACAGAAGAGGATTTTCATTTGTTTCTCTCAGCCCCAAACAAGTCAAATACTCGAAAAGAGTGAGGATATAAAGGATCTGGAGCCTAATTCATTACATTAACATTTTTATAACTTCTGCTGTGAATACCAAATAAACCTGTTCTCAAATACTTGTTAAAAAGTTTACCAAAGTTGATCATATTGTAGGCACCAGAAAAGCATCACAAAACAAACAGGAATAGTAGTAATGATCAAGATCTCTGGTTATAATGTAAAGTAGAAATTATTAACTAATAAAACCCCCATCTGAAATGTTATAACTCATTCTTTGACAATAATGACCATAATTTCTCTGACTCCACTGTCTCAGAATATCTAGCAAATTATAGCATTGAAAAGCTATTAATTGAAAAACATTAATAAAACTCAATATAAACACTGAAAGCTATGCACAAGTGAAAACATAAATGTCTATGCACTTATATCACTAGACAAGTCTTCAACTCAATACTTTAAAAAGAATAAAATGTAAGGAAAGCAGCAGAAACAAATTATTTCCGATAAAAAGCAGAAATTGATAGATTATAAAACAGAAGAAAGAATTAATCAATCACACCAAAAGGTGATTTTTAGGGGGGAAGGTAATAGAGATAAACCAGCAGTTACTATAAACAAAAAATAAAAAAGGAGAAAGCACAAACGTAATCAACAATGAAGCTGAGGATGGGGAGAAATCAACAATGAAACGACGACTCATATGCCAAAGATATGAGTACTTTTGTGATGGGCTTCCCTAGTAAACTCAGCTGGTAAAGAATCCGCCTGCAGTGCAGGAGATCCCAGTTTGATTCCTGCATTGGGAAGATCCCCTGGAGAAGGGAATGGCAACCCACCCCAGTATCCTGGCCTTGAGAATTCCATGGACTGTATAGTCCATGGGGTCACAAAGAGTTGGACACGACTGAGCGACTTTCACTTTCACATGAGTACTTTTGTGAAACTCTGTAATAATAATATTGAATTTCTAGATGAAATGGATAGTTTCTAAAGAAGCTATAAATTATCAGAATTGAGAGTATTCTTCCCTTTTTTTTTTTTTTTTGCCACACCACACAGCATGTGGGATCTTAGTTTCCCAACAAAAGATTGAACCCAAGGGCCCTGCAGTGAAAACACAGAATTTTAATCACTGGGCTGCCAGGGAATTCCAAGAGCATTCTTAATTTCTTTCATGATCATAGATTTGTAATTTTCCTTCTGAGACCACAACAAATCCCCCCAAACACATTTGCTTCAAATCTTCAAGAAACAAATAACATGATATTATGTCCAATCTTTCAAAGTATAGAAAAGAAATAAGAAGAAATCAGAGTATCCTGCTAATTCCAAAAACCCCTAATGTAATATTAGCAAACAGAACCCAATGGAACATTAAAAAATACACAGAAACACACACATACATGCATGTGTGTGTATATATATACACACACAGACGGCGTGACCAAGTAAGGTTTACTGAGAAATGAAAGGATGATTCAAGAATAATTAAAAGCTATGGGCTTTCACCTGATGTTGATCACTTCTTCCCTGAACCTGTCTTGTATATGAACCCCTACCCTCTAAGTTCATGCCTTCTCACTCTCTTCCCATTATCCCACCACCATTGATCATCTATATTGTTGATGGAATGAGCTTCCTAATATTCCTGATGAATCTACATTTTGATGTTTCCCTATTTTCACTCCATCAGAGATTCTCCACAGCCTTCAAAGCAAAGTTCAGTCCTGGATCATAGCATGGGATGGGGGCTCTGCCCACCTCTCTAGCTGTTTCCAGCCTATGCATATTGGTCAGTTCTCTAGCTGCCACAAGATACTTGAGATCTTCAACTCTTATCACTGTTTCTTGCCTCAATGCTTCCCCATTTGCTGTGTCCTCTGCCTGAAACACTTTTCTTCCTCCTCTTAGCTTCCTTCCCAGCTTATTCTGGCATCATCTCCTCCGAGATGCCTTCCTCTGCTCGACTGAGTTGGTTACTTGTCCATCTTCCCCACAGCACCCTGTTCAGACCTCAGACGGGCTCACCATAGTGCATGGGAATTGGTTTGTGTGGCAGTCTCCCATATTATACCTTAACTTCTTGAAGATGAAGAGTTAGCTTTTACCTCTTGCACTGAGCACATGCCTGCCATAGGGTAGATATTAAATAAGTGCTGAAGTGATGAGTACTTTCCCAGTCAGGTAGAAAAATCTCCAAATCAAGAAAGTCACAACAAGTGTTTAATGAAAACACCCACAAACAGGATTACTTTGGAGGCTTTGCTTAAAACTGCTCTATGCTGGTTTCTGACAGTGAGAAAGTTTTTTCAAGGCTGTCACCACTTGAGGAATAGATGATTAACTCAGAGGATGGTGTTTTCATTGTGTCTTCCAGTACTTGGGAGGATTAGAGACAGAATTTCATAGTTTAAAGGTGACAGAATGCTGAAGACTAAACGACTCATCTAAAAACTCAGTTTGGAACAAGCACAGATGGATTTTGCCATTACTGCCCAGGCAGCACTCCTGTACACACAGTTCCCTGATCTGCCATTCTACATAAGGAGCTTCACCCTCCCACACGTCACATAAGTTTACACTGCTGTTGTATCGTCAGTACAGAGATGAAACCATGGTCCTCACTCGCTCACTGGAAGCTGTCTCTGCTTCTTAGTAAGTTTGCATCTGCATTTCTGAGTCCCAGATTCTTGGATATTCCTGCTTCAACTACAGTTCCAGTTGTATAACTTTTATATTATTTCTTTTCCCCTGCAATTTTATTTAAAAACTTTCAAACTTTTTGGCAGGAAAGCACTCTATGCCTGCAAGCTCAGTCACTAAGTTATGTCTGACTCTGTGATGTTATGGACTGTAGCCCACCAGGCTCCTCTGTCCATGGGATTTTCCAGGCAAGAATACTGGAGTTTGGTACCATGCCTTCCTCCAGGGGATCTTCCCAACCCAGGGATCACACCTGCATCTCCTACACTGGAAGGCAGATTCTTTAGCATTGGGAAGTCCAGGAAAAGACTCTAGTTTAGTGCAATTCTTATTTTACAGATGAAAAACATGAGGCCAGATAGATTACCTGTGTTGCCCACACAACTAGTTATTAAAATCTAAAACTGTAATAAAAATACCAAAATCCTAGACACAATGTTCTTTGTTTGGGGAGAATAATACTTGCATTTATTTATATTTCACTGTAATGGTCTAAATAAATGTCCTCATTGTCTAAGTCTCTTGATACAGTGTCCGCTGAGTACTCTTGGTATTCAATTACCTGGCATGGGAAGGTTTTAATTTTTTTAAAGTATTACTCAAAGACAAGCTTTTTAAACCAAAACTAACCAGACAACACACTCACTCTGAAGTTACCAGACCCATAGCTCACATAATTTGAAAACTACCTAGCAGATTTCCACTCTAATCAAATTCATTGTCAGTAAGTCACAAAACATTAAAATGCAACAGAAAATCAGGAAAGTTAACTTCAGGGTCCACCAGTGTGTTCATTCCAGCACCATCTGTGCATCTGCTACATGATTAGACTCTGTGTTGGGCAATATTTAAATTACTGGGCAGCCCTACCATAAAGACCATATGCTTACAAATGAGTAAGAGTTGTCAATACAAGAGCCATTAACTGCTCTGCAGAAGAATTTACCCTGAGAAAAACTTTTGTAAAAAGTTTCTGTTTTTCCCTAGACTGGCATAAGATGATAGATTTTGCTCTACAATTAAGGCTACTTCTTTGGTGGTTTGTGAGATGTTTGTAGAGGGTGAGCGAGAGGCAAGTTGATAATGTTAGAAAAGAAGTTCTTTCTAAAGACCTTATAAACAAGAACCACAGTGGGACTAAAGCACAGTGACCACGTGTAACCACACCAAGTCGCCTTCCCATGTGCCTTGCTGGAGACTTCATTTACGCTCTCAGATCCCACAGAATCACACCCTCCAGTTTCACAAGGCTATGGATGAAATGGAAGATGGCACTCGTATATTACAGTGAGTCTCATATATACTAAGTTTTTACCACTCACATGCTAGATATGCCATTTATATGCTAAAGATCACAGTATAAATCT
Organism: Bos mutus; assembly: GCF_027580195.1. Taxonomy (NCBI): domain Eukaryota; kingdom Metazoa; phylum Chordata; class Mammalia; order Artiodactyla; family Bovidae; genus Bos; species Bos mutus. Next base: position 44,156,928 of record NC_091626.1, on the reverse strand, counting down.
TTACTTGGTTCAAAAATTCATTACCATGTCATTTCTTGACAAACTGTACCTTACCAAACAGGCAGTTCTCCCCCTGCCTCTATATGGAAATCATTACATTCTTTTTAATCGTTTGTTTTTGTGTTTGTTTCCCCCCCTTAGACAGGGAGCAGTTTTACATATTCACTGCCTAGCACAGCACATGGCACATAACAGGTACTCACTAACTGTTGAAAGAAGGGGAGTAGAGGAAGGACAGGAGGAAAGAAGCAGCAGCAATCGAGTCATCAGGACAAGAGCAATGTGGGAAAGAGGAAAAGGCAGAGACCAGATGAGCTGTGAATTTGCTGCCATGAGCATGAGGGCTAAGGAACCTCAGTTTTCAGGAGAAAAAATTAAAGACTGACATCAAGACACACAGTACACCCTCAAATTTTGTTCCGTAGGTGTGTACATACAGTAAATGTTACACAATTTTCATTTCAGAATGTAAGCTCAAAAGGGTTTGTGGTACATATACAATGGAATAAGTCATAAAAAAGAATGAAATAATGCCATTAGCAGCAACATGGATGGACCTAGAGATTATCATACTAAGTGAAGTCAGTCAAAGCCAAGTATTATATGATAATGCTTATATGTGGCATGTTAAAGATACAAATGAACTTATTTACAAAACAGAAACAGACTCACAGACAAAGAAAACAAATTTATGACTACAGAAAGGAAAGAGTCGGGGGAAGGATAAATTAGGAGTTTGAGATAAAAGATACACACAACAATATATAAAATAGATAAAGGATCTACTGCATAGCACAGCAAACTGTATTCATTATCCTATAATAACCCTTAATGGAAAAGGATCTGAGAAAGTATATAGACAGATATAGACATAGATATACAATTGAATCACTTTGCTGCATACCCGAAATACAACACTGTAAATCAACTATACTTCAATTTTTTTAAAAAAATTTATTGAAAGATAAAAGTTTCTGTAAAGCTCAAGATATTAATAATAAATCTCTTTGGATATTGGTATATACACAGATAGGCATTGAAGGACAATTAGAGTCAATAATTCAGGACTCAAAGTGAGAAAAATCCCTGGCACTCTGCCTGTATCTCCACCATTCTCTGTTAGATAATTTTTTTTCTGAATGTGTCACTCATTGATTGAGGAGCTCCATGTGAACACATATAAACATATATAATCTTGTCTCCATGTATAACGCCATTTCATAGCCAGACAGAAGACTACTGTAGAAAAAGAAAAACCAAGTCCAAGACAGAAAGTAAAGCCAAAATAGAAACCAAAGACTAGACTGACACTTAAACCCCAAAACCAAAAAATTCAATGAAGATGTATGGAAATTTCACTTGAGACTAACTACCCACAGAAATTTTAAATTGCTAGGTTACAAACAGAAAAAATACATTAAAAAAATGTAAGAAAATAATTTTTCATCAGAAAGAGCTGAGAAACAAATAAAATTCTTAAGCATACACTGATAGTGTTGAAAGAATCTTAGATCATGTTCATATCCCAAGCTTTACAAAAAGAGGAAACTGAGGTTCAGGAAGGTTTCCCTTGGTCTAAGATCTTTGAGTTAATGTCATAGTGGGATTCCTAATTCTAACTGGAATGCTCGCTTCTTTCTGTCCATTTGAAATAATTCACTAATTCTGCATAATTTACTCAAAGTAATTTACGCATTTATCAGGCTTCCCTGATAGCTCAGTTGGTAAAGAATCCGCCTGCAATGCAGGAGACCCCAGTTCGATTTCTGGGTTACAAAGATCCACTGGAAAAGGGATAGGCTACCCACTCCAGTATTCTTGGGCTTCCCTTGTGGTTCAGCTGGCAAAGAATCCACCTTCTATGTGGAAGATATGGGTATGATCCCTGGGTTGGGAAGATCCTCTGGAGAAGGGAAAGGCTACCCACTCCAGTATTCTGGCCTGGAGAATTCCATGGACTGTATAGTCTTGGGGTCACAAAGAATCGGACATGACTGAGCGACTTTCACTTTTACTTTTCACTACTGAAAGCAATGTAAATAGGCCCCCAAACAGAGTAAGTCCCAGGCACCCAGGTCAGCCACTCAGTGATGTCGTCAAACAGGTTCTTTCCATCTCTCCACTCTGCCTTCCTGGGTATAACTTCCTCCTCAGTCTGATTCCCTTCAGGGTTTCAAGATAGCATTGTTTGCTACCAGAAGTTGTATGTTTGCTTGCTAATATTGGTCATAGGAGGTAGAGAAGAAATAGAAATCCCTTTCAATTTGGCAAATTTAGATCTTATGCTCACTCCTGGTCCTTTAAGGTTGGAAATAGGATGGATACCTGAATAGACACAAAGTGCTGTCACCCAACCTATAATTTAGACCCACCTATAATTTAGACTTAGGTAATGAATTGAGCTTGACTACCCATGTCTGCCTCAGTAATAGTTCAAACCAATGTGCAAGCAGCTGGAAATCCAAGCTGCCCAAGGTCACCTGAAATGCTCCCAACTCTACCCCACCAAGCCTCAACATTCCCTCCACCAAACTTCTAAAGTGATACAGCAGCTGAGGTGAGAGAGAGAATGGCATATATTATTATACCTATTTGCAGGCAATTTCTGTTCCAGTTGGCAGAGCTCCCAATATTTTTGGTGGCACACATAGCAGTCCCTACTGAATCCAGCTTTTCAGGTTTATCTAAATCAATGTTGCACACCACAAGCAAACTGATTAAACAGTTTCTGGGCGTGAACCCAGGCATAGGTATTTTTTTCAAACTTCCCAGGTGATTTTCATGTACAGTCAGGGTTGAGAATCACTAGTGTCCCCAGCACGCTGAGTGCATGAATCTCTTGGTTAATATCCTTGAGTTGTCTAGTTATGGCCCAAGACTTGGAATTCAGTTTCTGTGCCATTTCCCCAGGTGACTTAAAGGATAATGCATTTAAATAAAACATCATCTGTGGGATGATAACGACCACAATTTGAGGTAAGGACGCTGTGTCAGCTTCCTATTAGACAATGCTGCTCAATCAGTCCATGGATGTCTGAACCAAAATACCATACAGGCATGAGGGATTTTGTATTGCTTTCTATTTCTGGGTGTAGTGTATAACATGTATTGGCAACATTTCATTTTTATATTGTAATGGGATCTCCATAGGCTTATATTGAAATTGGTTTTCTGCTGTAATCTTGCATTCTAACAGCCTCTGTAGACCTGCTCAGAAACTAACACAAATTGTTGTTAAGAATATTTGGCACCATAATTTATTTTTTTAAATTATACAAATGCCTCCTCCCCCTCCCCAGTCCAACCACAGGGGATACTGAAGTACCATTACAAATGCAATGGGAAGTAAATACTTGACACATCCCATAGTTCTTTTACAAAAACCAGAAAGTGTTTTTCCTCCCAACTGCAGAGTCTTCAGTCATCCTCAGATTTTTAATAGGATTTTGACACCCATTTCAAAATGATGGGGCAAGTGATTTTATCACTTGTTTTCTTTGAGTAAATATTAGATCGAAATTAATATAATAAGCACTGGACCTATTTAAAGCCCCTAGAGCACTGGGTTGGTGGCCCTCTTAGTCAGACTTGTCACATTTAATCTGCCTTCCACATCAGCCAGGCCACTCTTTTTCTCAAATCCCACACCCCCGCCCCCACCAACAACCTTCAAGGTAATGGGAGGACTAAACCCATCTCCTTCGTGGTGAAACTGGCATTATCGGTTGCATTCAGATCAGATCAGTTGCTCAGTTGTGTCCAACTCTTTGCAACCCCATGAATTGCAGCACGCCAGGCCTCCCTGTCCATCACCAACTCCCGGAGTTCACTCAGACTCACGTCCATCGAGTCAGTGATGCCATCCAGCCATTTCATCCTCTGTCATCCCCTTCTTCTCCTGCCCCCAATCCCTCCCAGCATCAGGGTCTTTTCCAATGAATCAACTCTTCACATGAGGTGGCCAAAGTACTGGAGTTTCAGCTTTAACATCATTCCTTCCAAAGAAATCCCATTCTGATCTCCTTCAGAATGGACTAGTTGGATCTCCTTGCAGTCCAAGGGACTCTCAAGAGTCTTCTCCAACACCACAGTTAAAAAGCATCAATTCTTCGGCACTCAGCCTTCTTCACAGTCCAGCTCTCACATCCATACATGACCACAGGAAAAACCGTAGCCTTGACTAGACGAACCTTTGTTGGCAAAGTAATGTCTCTGCTTTTGAATATGCTATCTAGGTTGGTCATAACTTTCCTTCCAAGGAGTAAGCGTCTTTTAATTTCATGGCTGTAGTCACCATCTGTAGTGATTTTGGAGCCCAGAAAAATAAAGTCTGACACTGTTTCCCCATCTATTTCCCATGAAGTGGTAGGACCGGATGCCATGATCTTTGTTTTCTGAATGTTGAGCTTTAAGCCAATGTTTTCACTCTCCACTTTCACTTTCATCAAGAGGCTTTTGAGTTCCTCCTCACTTTGTGCCATAAGGGTGGTGTCATCTGCATATCTGAGGTTATTGATATTTCTCCCCGGCAATCTTGATTCCAGCTTGTGCTTCTTCCAGTCCAGCATTTCTCATGATGTACTCTGCATATAAGTTAAATAAGCAGGGTGACAATATACAGCCTTGACGAACTCTGTTTCCTATTTGGAACCAGTCTGTTGTTCCATGTCCAGTTCTAACTGTTGCTTCCTGACCTGCATACAAATTTCTCAAGAGGCAGATCAGGTGGCCTGGTATTCCCATCTCTTTCAGAATTTTCCACAGTTTATTGTGATCCACACAGTCAAAGGCTTTGGCATAGTCAATAAAGCAGAAATAGATGTTTTTCTGGAACTCTCTTGCTTTTTCTATGATCCATTATCAGCCCATAATATGCAAAAAGGAGGCAGCCACCTGCTCCTTCTGGGCATCATCTCTACGCAGTCTCTCCAGGCAGATGAACTCACCCTCCTTGATCACTCCTATCTATGGCTCTGCAGAGGTTCGAAGTGAGATGAACCACTTACTAGCTCTAGGTTATTTAAACAACTTCACCTCTATAAATATCCATTTCTTAATCAGTAAAATACACATGTTGCCTCTTAGTATCCTTGGGAGGCTTTCATGAGACAGTCCATGGACTGTGTTCACTCAGCACAGTACACAGCACATGGTGAGGGCTCCGATTTCAGCTGCTGTTAACACACCATTGCTGCTGCTGCTGCTGATCGTTGTCCCCACAATGGTGACCATCCCACTGGCACACCTCCCATAGTTTTATAATTTCCTTACATCTAATTTCTCTTTTCTATCCCCATCACTGCCAGCCTGCATCAGGCCCTGACCGTGTCATAGCTATACTACGGCAAGAGTCCAAGAACAGTCCCCTTTTCCCACCTCTAGCTGCTTGCCTCTCTCTCCAGCAAAGGGAAGAAAACGAAATTCATCTTCTAGTCCACTTTATCATGTCACCCAAATCTCCACAGTATAACCTCTCTCCCTCTCTAAATTCTACTCACTCTCTGACTCTGTCACAATCCTCCAAAGCTCCATTCTCACCGTATCTCCTGGGAGGACTTCACTAAGATCCTCAAGCTGAAGTGAGAGAACACAGACTAAGGCTAAACAACCATTTCCCAGGCCCACCCCCTTTTCCTTAGTACCATCTTACCTCTCAGAACTGGAGCCCTGGAGGATGCACTTTGGGAAGTGCTGTTTAAGGAAATGATATGAACAAATCACAGGAACCTAATAAGCTCCTTCCCAATGTCCCCAGGGGATTCCTAAGGGGCTCAGTAGTAAAGAATCCACCTGCCAATGCAGGAGATGCAGATGTGGGCTCCATCCCTGGGTGGGGAAGATACCTGGAGGAGGAAATGGCAACGTCCAGTATTCCTGCCTTGGAAATCCCATGGAAAGAGGAACCCAGCGGGCTACCGTCCATGGGGTGGCAAAGAGTCAGACATGACCGAATACGCACACAAATGCACACAATGCCCCCAGTCTCTAAAGAACAAAAGGCCAGAAGCTTACGAGAGGGAGCATGACCAAGCCTAATTCAGATCTCCTTCATGAGCAAAGTTACCAGGAGCATGCACTTCTGTCAGTGAGGTGAAGGCCTGGGAGGGATGATGACTCCCAGGGTGAGGTTCCAAGCATGGCAAGGACATCCAGCATCTGATGCTGCCACTCAGTCCCTTTGATAACATAGGAAGGGCACCAGCATTCCCCAGAGTCACTCCACAAACTGTCCCACTATCTTCTCAGAATCAGCCTTGCTGTATGCTTGGGTTTGATGACTCATACTTGTTGCTCTAGCATGCACCAAAAACTATTGTATTTCAATTAAGCAAATGTAATAGCCCAGGGCTCTGAAAAGAAGGCTCTGCTACTTGGTGCAGAGATTGGTCCAAAAGCTGATAAAAGCAGGCTCCTCTGCCCTCTCTGTTAAAACACACTGCACTATAAACCGAAGGAGAGGGCTTGTGCACACAAAGGTGACCTTTTGCACTCCTAATTAGCAGTCTGGGTCTTGTGTCTATGGCAACAAAAGCTCCACTGAGTGCTGAGCACCTATTCTCCCCACCCAGTTCTCAGTCTAAGGGTACAGTGGCCACTGGAGCTGCAGCCACTGCTTCATGGTGCAGTATGAGTAGGGGAACGGAGCAAGGACCTCCACAAGAGACAGCCAGACCTGCCTTTGAGTGTTGAGTGTCTCCTGTGGAGGCATGGGTCAACAGTGGCCTGCCACAGAGTCAGAGACACTGACTGCAGCAGTCCTGGGAGGCATGCTAGCAGGCCAAACTACATGGAGGGAACACAGCCACACCCATCAGCAGAAAACTGGATTAAAGATTTACTGAGCATGGCCTTGCCCACAAGAGCAAGACCCAATTTTCCCCACAGTCAGCCCTTTCGATCAGGAAGCTTCCAGAAGACTCTTATCATCATCCATCAGAGGGCAGACAGAATGAAAACCACAATCACAAAAAACTAACCAAACTGATAACTTGGATCACAGCCTAGTCAAACTCAATAAACCATGAGCCATGCCATGTTGGGCCACCCAAGACAGATGAGTCATGGTGGAGAGTTCTGACAAAACGTGGTCCACTGGAGAAGGGAATGTCAAACCACTTCAGCATTTTTGCCTTGAGAACCCCATGAACAGAATGAAAAAGTAAAAAGATATGACACTGAAAGATGAACTCCCCAGACCAGGGTATCCAATATGCTATTGGAGAAGGGTGGAGAAACAGCTCCAGAAAGAATGAAGAAGCTGAGCTAAAGAGGAAACAATGCCCAATTGTGGGTGTGTCTGTTGGTGAAAGTAAAGTCTGATGCTATAAAGAACAATATTGCATAGGAACTTGGGGTGTTAGGTCCATGAATCAAGGTAAAATGGAAGTGGTCAAATACGAGATGGCAAGAGTGAACATTGACATTTTAGGAATCAGTGAATTAAAATGAATGAGAATGGCCAAATTTAATTCAGATGACCATTATATCTACTACTGTGGGCAAGACTCTCTTAGAAAAAGTGGAGCAGCTCTCATAGTCAACAAAAGAGTCTGAAACACATTACTTAGGTGCAATCTCAAAAATGACAGAATGATCTTGGTTTGTTTCCAAGACAAACCATTCAGTATCACAGTAATCCAAGTCTATGCCCCAACCACTAAGGCCAAAGAAGCAGAAGTTGAATGGTTCTATGAAGACCTACAAGACCTTCTAGAATTAACACCAAAAAAATATGTCCTTTTCATCATAGGGGAATGGAATGCAAAAAGTCAAGAGATAACTAGAGTAACAGGCAAGTTATGCCTTGGAATACAAATGAAGCAGGGCAAAGGCTAAGAGAATTTACTGGTCATAGCAAACATCCTCTTCTAACAACACAAGAGATGACTCTACACGTGGACATAACAAGATGGTCAATACCAAAATCAGATTGATTATATTCTTTACAGTTGAAGAGAAGCTCTATACAGTCAGCAAAAACAAGACGAGGAGCTGACTGTGGCACAGATTATAAACTCTTTATGGCAAAATTGAGACTTCAACTGGAGAAAGTAGGAAAAACCACTAGACCATTCAGGTATGACCTAAATCAAATCCCTTACCATTATACAGCAGAAGTGACAAATAAATGGAAGGGATTAGATCTGATAGACAGAGTACCTGAAGAACTATGGACAGAGGTTTGTAATGCTATACAGGAGGTAGTGCTCAAAGTAATCCCCAAGAAAAAGAAATGCAAAAAGGCAAAATGGTTGTCTGAGGCCTTAAAAATAGCTGAGAAAAGAAGCTAAAGACAAAGGAGAGATAAGAAAAACTTCCTAAGAGAACAATGCAAAGAAATAGAGGAAAACAATGGAATGGGAAAGACTAGAGATCACTTAAAGAAAATTAGAGATACCAAGGGAATATTTGATACAAAGATGGGCACAATAAAGTATAGAAATGGTATGGACCTAACAGAAGCAGAATATATTAAGAAGAGGTGGCAAGAATACACAGAACTATACAAAAAAGATCTTAATGACCCAGATAACCATAATGATGTGATGACTCACCTAGAGCCAGACACACTGGAGTGCAAAGACAAGTAGGCCTTAGGAAGCATCACTATGAACCAAGGAAGTGGAGGTGACAGAATTCCAGCTGAGCTATTTCAAATCCTCAAAGATGATGCTGTGAAAGTGTTGCATTCAATATGCCAGCAAATTTGGAAAACTCAACAGTGGCCACAGGACTGGAAAAGATCAGTTTTCATTCCAATCCCAAAGACAGGCAATGCCAAAGAATGTTCAAACTACCACACAATTACACTCATTTCACATGCTGGCAAGGTAATGCTCAAAATCATCCAAGCTAGGCTTCAATAGCACGTGAACCGAGAACTTCCAAACATTCAGATTAAATCGCTAATACCCATTGGATCATAGAAAAAGCAAGAGAATTCCAGAAAAAACATATACTTCTGCTTTATTTACTATGCTAAAGCCTTTGACTATGTGGAGCACAACAAACTGTAGAAAATTTTTAAAGCGAAGGGAATACCAGACCACCTTACCTGCTTCCTGAGAAACCTGTATGCAGGTCATGAAGCAATATTTACAACTAGATGTGGAACAACGGACTGGTTCCAAATTGGGAAAGGAGTATGTCAAGGCTGTATATTGTCACCTGCTTATTTAACTTATATGCAGAGTACATCACGTGAAATGCCGAGTTGGATGAAGCACAAGCTGGAATCAAGATGGCCAGAAGAAATATCAATAACCTCAGGTATGTAGATGACACTACCCTTATGGCCAGAGGAACTAGAGAGCCTCTTGATGAAGGTGAAAGGAGAGTGAAAAGACTGGCTTAAAACTCAACTTTCAAAAATTGAAGATCATGGCAATCAGTCCCATTACTTCATGGCAATTAGATGGGGAAACAATGGAAACAGTGACAGACTGTATTTTCTTGGGCCCCACAGTCACTGTGGAGAGTGACTGTAGCCAGGAAATCCTCCTGGAAGAAAAGCTATGACAAACCTTGACAATGTATTATAAAGCAGAGGCATCACTTTGCCAACAAAGGTCCATGTAATCAAAGCTATGATTTTTCCAGTAGTCATATATAGATGTGAGAGCTGGACTATAAAGAAAGCTGAGCACCAAAGAATTGATGCTTTTGAACTGATGTTGAAGAAGACTCTTGAGAGTCCCTTGGACTGCAAGGAGATCCAACCAGTCCATCCTAAAGGAAATCAGTCCTGAATGTTCACTGGAAGGACTGATGCTGAAGCTGAAACTCCAATACTTTGGCCACCTGATGCAAAGAAATGACTCATTGGAAAAGACCTGATGCTGGCAAAGATCGAAGGCAGGAGAAGGGGATGACAGAGGACAAGATGGCTGGATGGCATCACTGATTCAATGGACATGAGTTAGAGCAAGCTTAGGGAGATGGTTAACGACAGGTAAGCCTGGCATATTGCAGTCCATGGGGTCACAAAGAGTAGGACATGACTGAGCGACTGAACTGAACTGAGGAGTAGGGCAACTTGTAATAGATCATCCAGACCAGAACACTTCTGAAAGGGAAGGACGCAAGTATTAACAATTACACCAGGACAATAGGCACAAAACAGAACAGTCCTAGAAATGGTATCACCACACTTACGAGTGCTGTGGTTCTTAGAAAATGCTAGGGGAGCACAATCCCTACATCCCCAAAGATGAGGATGACATGAGTCCTCTGCTACCACCAACTAGAAGAGGAGAAGAAGCCCCTATTCCTCTTATCTACCATGATGCAGACTTTGTTTATCTGGCATCTGGAATAGCAGTGACCACTACTCTAATCCTCCAGTATTTTTCCTAAGAAGGGCAGCTCAGTTCTCTGCCTTGATTCCATCTTTGTCCATCATGTTTACTCAAAGGAACAAAATAATTTCCTTTGAAATTAAATCATAAAAATCAACTAACTTCAAATTAATACTTCTGAAAATATAGCTTGATTTGTGATAGACAAAAACATCTAGCTTCACAGCACTCTAAAAAAATAAAGGAGAAATACCTATAACAATAATAGCTAAAAAATTAGAGAAAAAATTTTAAGTGTGTAAGACATATGAAAATGTGCTAATATATATAAATGACTTCAATGGTAATTTTTGGCATGATTATTAATGGATGGTTAACTTTTACAAAGATTACTGGTCAGGAGATTGCCAAAGTGCTGGTTTATTTGTAAATATACTCTTTTAATCAACTTTGTTTCTGCTGTTTCCACAAATAGGGGCTATCCAATCTTTACAAATATTAGTGGCAACCCACTTCAGTATTCTTGCCTAGAAAATTCCATGGACAGAGGTGCCTGGCAGGCTATGGTCCATAGAGTCACAAAGAGTCAGACAAGTCTGAGTGACTGAGCACATAAACACACAAAACATATTATAAAACTTCAATACCTAAAATATTGTTTTAAAGTATTTTAAAGTAAATGTTGATAAACATCTAAGAGTCAAATATATGAAAGTGATTTCGTTAATCAAACCAGGATTGGATTGTTTCAAAACTCATTGGAAAAATCATTTTGGGAAAAAATTCTAGATCCTTACAGTATACCACATAACCAAATGACCCAAATATATGCAAAAATTGGATGCAAAGTTGAAACCACCAATTGAAAGACATACGTTTGTGTGTGCTCAGTCTTGTCCGACTCTTTGAGACTCCATGGGCTATGGCTGGCCAAGCACCTCTGTCTGCGGAATTTTCCATTCAAGAATACTGGAGTGGGTTGCCATTTCCTTCTCAGGGCAGTGGCGGCAGGTGTTGGGGGCCGGGAGTAGGGATCTTCCTGACACAGGGATCGAACCTTCATGTCTTGCGTCTCCTGCCTTGGCAGGTGGATTCTTTACCAGTGCAGCACCCGGGAAGCCCTCTATGTACATGTTTATTTGATTTCTCGGCGAAGAAGGATTTTTTTGGTTTTTTTCTACATGTTAAAAGAATGGAAGAAGTCACAAAGGAAAAAAACAGATTGGGTTTTATAAACCTCTTAAACTTCTGCAATTCAAAACATAATGAACATAATAAAGGGCAAGATCTAGGATGTATACATAACTTAATGGATGAAAGAGGACAGTAGTTGTATTAGTTATTTATTATCATTACAAGTGCAGAAGGAAATGGCAACTCACTCCAGTATTCTTGCCTGGAAAATCCGATGCACAGAAGAGCCTGGTAGGTTACAGTCCATGGGGTCTCAAAGAGTGGGACATGACTGAGCTACTTCACTATCATTACAAGACTGCTTGACAAAAAACCAAAGCCTCAGAGAAACACAGCATTTATCATTTATAGCTCAGTCTGGGTCAACTAGGAGTTGCCAGGTGGCTTTCCTGATCTTGACTGTATTCAGTCCCATGTCTGGTGTCAGCTAATGTCAGCAGATTTGCAACGGCCTCTGCATCTTTCTACATGTCTCTCATCTTCCACCAAGCCAGTCCCAGCATGCATCAGGCAGGAGTACAGGAAGGAAATGAAAAATTCACAAAGCTGTTGGGGGCCTAGGCTCAAAAGTGGCTCAAAATCACTTCTGCATCATTCTACCAATCAAAGAAGTTCCTTGGGGTGGGAAACAGACTCTACTTTTATGGGAGGAATTCCAAAGTCATAGGACAAAAGGTATAATGGACACATAAAGGAAAAAGTGAAAATTTGAGACCATTAATGTAACCAATCTCATACTTCATCTATCAATCAAGAAAATCACCTCATCCCAAATTGATAAATGGTCAAAAGTTTCAGGTAATTGCAAAAACAGACCCTGATGCCGGGAAAAATTGAGGGCAGGAAGAGAAGGGGATGGACAGAGATGAGACAGTTGGATGGCATCACTGACTCAATGGACATGAATTTGAGCGAACTCCAGGAGATAGTGAAGGATAAGGAGGACTGGCGTGCTGCAGTCCATGGTATCACAAAAATCAGACATGACTTAGCAACTAAACAAAAACATCAATCGCAAAAAAAGATATACAAAATTAAAATATGAAATCTAAATCATTTAGAATAAAGAAATATAATTTATAAAAAATAACATGTAAATATGTGCTTTAGAATCTATTCTAACTTAATAAGACCCAAATATATAATTTTTAGAACAAGAAAACATATTATTATCTCTCAATCTATTTTCTAGCTTGATGTATCTGAGGAATAGAAACTGGGCATTCACATGGAGCTGGTACAAATGAATATTAGTAACATTTTTTATAGAGGAAACTGGACAATGTGTATCAAACGTGTTCTCTCCATTATCTCAAACTTAGTGGAGATAAATAGATCTGAATAGGTTAGTAAAATATAGAACATACAAAAACATGTCCTTATTAAGCCATAATAGCAATACCAGTGTATCCCATAGACATTTATTAGAGTTTGAGAGCAAGAGGAAGAGAGATAGGAAGGCAGATACCTAAAGAATCTGAATGAATAGGGCTCCAGACACAGGCTTTCTCTAAGTCAGGAAGAGTGCTCCTGTTCTCTGGTAGAAGAAACATTGGTTTTTTACCCTGATCCATCTCTCTTCTTTATCCTTTCTAGCAGAACCCCAGTGCTGTCCAGGCATCCATCCCATTTCCTGAAATCCTGATAAATGAAACTTAATCTCCTCATAATATTTTCCAAAAATGATTGCTGGTCCCGATACAGGTATGTGACCTAGGGTGGGCCAACTGTGGGATGTGTATCTTCCACGCTTGAGGAAGATTTTTCTCATTCTTCCTCCTGCTGTTTGTGAATAAGGAATTGTGTACCCTTATCATCATTGCTGGTCATTTTGCAACCATAAGGAAAACATTCCTAGAAAGTAGCAGAGCAGAGAAATGAAAAGAATTAGGGTCCTTGTTGCCATCATTGAACCTCTGATCACTGTGCCTGGAGCCTGCTTTGCCTCTGGGCGCCCAGATATACAGGAGATTTGTCTCCTTATTGTTTACATTTTCAGGAGCCTAGATTGTGTTACTTTTGGCCAGAGGCAACCTAACCAATACACCACACACACATACAGACACACCCCTCCTCCTAGAAGTATGTCCTTCCAAAACATGTACAGCCTTTGAAATCATTTTTTTTTTTTTTACAGAGTTCAGAACATAATACAGAAAAACATGAATCAGTACCACTGGCCACTTCTACCTCCTGCACTAAGTTGCTTCAGTCATATCCAACTCTTGGTGGACCTCATGGCCTGTAGCCCACCAGGCTCCTCTGTCCATGGAATTCTACAGGCAAGAATACTGGAGTGGGTTGCCATGCCCTCCTCCAGGGGATCTTCCTGACCCAGCATCTCTTAAGTATCTCCTGCATTGGCAGGTGAATTCCTTATGACCAGCGCCACCAAGGAAAGCACAAAATGTCACACATGGCTGTCCCTGCTGCCCTCCAGCCAGGTGCTATAATAGAATTCCACACACCCTTGAGAGTGTGAGATAAATGGAGGGGCCTCCCTCTATAGTCCTATTTGTGGCTATAGACACAAGTCAGAATTCTCAGACAAAGCCTGCTATATGTGACCAAAAGGGCCTGCCTTTATGCAATATCTCCAAACATATTCTTGATTTAAGACAAGTCTCTTTTGTGCTTGGTTTTTCTAATCTACAGGAATACTACTCACCTGCCTATGAAAGATCATTACAGTCCCAATATTTTCTTATCTGAGAAATAAAACACTGAAGATGTGCTACAGTAAATGTCTTTTATAAAGACATGAGTTGCAATTTTGTTCTCCAAATCACAGTTTTTAAGCTCTATTACAGTGATTATGATCTTGCATTTGAAATGTTCTTGAGATTTTTTTGTAAGCCATATCTGTTTGATTAGACATAAAAAGAATATTTTCAACGCACTTTTAATAGGACATAAGGGTCCAATAAAACAAATGTTCAGTGGATATGAGAAAGTTCAAATTATTGGTGCCTTTTTCAAATTTTTTATTAAGATTATATTGAGTTTAAGCATTGAGTTGGAAGCTATTCCTATAGTACAAATGCAAAACCTCATTAATTTTGACTGCATGAGAGTGCAAATTTTATCCTAAGTACCATAATGAATAATTAATATCATGTCCATTGATCTGGCTTCAAGTATCAATCAGCTGGTACTAATAAATTGGATTTGTATTGAAGAAACAGCTCCCTGTGCTCAGCACAAAGATTACTGTTTCTTTTAGGAAAAGCCTATAATAGTATGAAATGAAGCCCTATTGGAATACCTGGCTGCTATCTGCATGAATGATTGTTCCTTTTCTAAAATATTCAGTCAAAACACAAGCTGATCTTAAAAATTAAAGTCCTGTTTATAAAACAGAACTGCTCAATAACAATAGAAATTAAATTGATTTGTATAGAACAGGTACACACCTCCTTCTTCTCTTTTGAACCTGTATTTCTAATGCTTTGGGTCCAAGGGAAGCCCTTCATAGCAAGGCAGTAGTCAAAATCCCTGCCCCACGCACTTTCCAATCACACCGAAACTTCTGCTGGTGGAATGAAAACTGTGGGAATGCCAAAATATGTGGTGTAGCCTCTGGGTTAAGAAGAGTGAATGACCCCCAAGTTTCACTGCAGAAGAAAGTTTGAAAAGCATAAAATATCAAAACCAGAAGAAAGCACAAAGGCCATTTCATTGAATCACCATCTGACTTTTGAATCCTAATTGCAAAAAAAAAAAATCAAGTATACATATTTGTCAGAAGCATACTTGGCCCATCCAGAAGGCCCTAGGATCCATATTCTTCTTTGGGGAAGCAAATTTTCCAAAGCAATTTGGAAGGGTGAGAGCAGGGTCTGGGTTTATAACCTTCAAGACAGAGCTATGTCAATAGAGGTAAGGATAACTCAGGGTTGAGCTCAATATATGGTTTTAAACTTCGGTTAATGGGAAATTATGGGTGCCAAAAGCTCTCAAAGCAAATAGATCCTACTATATTGTTAATGCAACAATACATACAATGAACTACATAGATAATAACAGTAAACCAATCATTTTAATTCGAAAATTGTATTATAATTGCATCATAAATGTTAGTTTATCATAGTTAAACAGAAAGGCATTAGTTAATCATGAAGCAATGTGTCTGGGACCTTCCTTAGAGTTCCTAGTCTTTATCTAAAAGTATGTACAATGGTGGTACCATGCTGTCAACTGCTGAACACCATTTGTTAAATCAATATTCCTTAGGAAGCTGATAAGAGCATGTATTTCAGTTTATGAGTACCAGATTTAATAAGCCTTCATTTAGATACCTTCTGTGGTAAAATCCAATGGAATTGTGCCCTCTGGGTGAATGCCATGTAAAGAAAGGACTTGAATTCTGAATCTGTTTTTGACACATCAGGTTGATAATGGACTGAACAGAGCTACTCTAAATCTCTTCCACATGGCAGTCTTTTAATTAAAAATGCTTGGTTTTGTCCCTCTGAGTCATCTTTCCTCCAGGCTTACCAGTCCCATGTTTTGGGGCATGGCTTAAAATCCCATCACATCCTAGTCACTCCTTGCTGAATACAAATCTCATGCTGAGTTTCAGTAGAGCAGGGAAAAAAAAAAATATTTGGCAGAGAAAATGATATCATCAAATATTCAGAAAGAGGAAAAGTACTAGGTAAGTGCAGAGAAGACTGGAGCTAGACACACAGTGAGCAGGGCGGCCCGCCAGAAGTGAACCCTCACTGGGAGCATATGGAGGTGGTGCTGACAAGCTAGGCTGCAGCTGACACCATAATACCTGGCTGAAGAGTTTAGACATTACTCTGTGTTTGGGAAGAAGCCAAGAAGGCTTTCGAGCACAGAAATAAAATGTTTGAAGTAGTATTTTAAGAACATTAAATCTAACAGCAGCATAAGGCTAGCCAAGAGGCAAGACATTTGGTGAGAAGACAGCAAAGCATTAGTGATTACAGACTTAGGTTCTGCAGCCCCAACTACCTGATATGGAATTCCTGCTCTGGCACTAACTGCGTGAATGTAGGCAAGTTACTCAGCCATCCCAAAAACCCACTTCCGCACTGGTAAAGTGGGCATAGAAATATCACCTACTTCAGAAACTGGTTGTGAGGATTAAATGAGTTCACATATGCAAAGCACTTCATAGGTGACACGGTGTTGTTGTTTTAGTTGCTTAAGTGAAAGTGAACATTGCTCAGTTGTGTTGGACTCTTCACGACCCCGTGGACTGTAACCTGCCAGGCTCCTCTGTTCAAGGAATTCTTCAGGAAAGAATACTGGAGTGGGTAGCCATTCCATTCTCTAGGGGATCTTCCCAACCCAGGGACCGTTAGTCACTAAGTCGTATCCAACTCTCTGCGACCCCATGGGCTGCAGCCCGCCAGGTTCCTCTGTCCATGGGATTTCCCAGGCAAGACTACTGGAGTGGGTTGACATTTCCTTCAAACACAGTGTTAGCTTATATTATTATCATCTTCATTGTCATTTATTATCATCATCATTAGGGAACACTGCATGGATTCTGAACTGGACTTGCAGTAAAGGAAACAGAAAGGAAGAGCATATTTAAGATTTGTGGCAAAGGAGATTTCTCACCTTCCTCCATAGCTTCCTTTTTCTTCCTTCTCATTTCTGATCAATGGAGAAGGAAATGGCAACCCACTCCAGTATTCTTGCCTGAAGAATCCCATGGACAGAAGAGCCTGGTGGGCTACAGTCCACGGGGTCGTAAAGAATCAGACATGACTAAAGCGACTTAGCACATTTCTGGTCAAAGACATGGGTTTGGGTCCAAGGACATATGAGAGTATAAACCCATGAAAAAACTTGTTTGGTAGAGAGGGAATGAATTTAATTTCTGTCGATGAGTCTAAATAGTCTCACTAATTTTAGATACTTTAGAAAAAGAGTTACATCTATATAGACGGTATCCCTAAACTCTTGACTGACATTAACATTCCAGGATTCACTCAAGTTCCCTATTCTCCTCTGCCATTGCTCCCAGATTCTAAAGTTTTCCCTGAACCAGGGGGGGAAACTGAATGTGTAGACCCAAATACTAACATGCCTCCTGGTGCTATTTTGTATAAAATGTAGGGACTTCCTTGGTGGTCCAGTGGTTAAGGCTCCATGCTTCCTCTGCAGGGGACACAGGTTTGATCCCTGGTTGGGGAACTAAGATCCTACATGATGTGCAACATGACCAAAATAAATAAATAAAATTACCATCCTCCTTGATTTTTTAAATAAAAATCAAATGTAAAATAGTTCTAGGTTCTGAACTCCCTGGGTTTGGAATTTTAGAACTTCACCAACATTCTCCATTAGTTACATAATTTACTTTTCAGTGTAACCTGTAGGAATTAGGGTTTAAATTATTTAAACTAATTTATTAACATACTACCTATATTTCCTCACAAAACAGAAATATTACCCATAAAAACTTTAACAGCTAGCTTGTCTCTCCTTATCATCCACATACCTGCTTTTTTCACTGTTAGAAAGAATTGCTAAGTGTATATGACCTAAAATTTATAAGAAGAGTTCCTGAGGAATTAATTAGACCCAATTCCTGTAACATCAAACCTTCTCTACCCTTCATACCTACAAATCGAAATGGAACAAGGGAAAATAGAGTTAGTATTTATTAGTTTGAGATATTGTATAGCTGGAGAAGTTCCAGGAGAAAAGAAACCACTGGACTTACCATTTAGAAATGTCATTTAGAAACAGTTTCAGGGGAAAGGGGAAGCAACTGTGTGGTAACTTAGGAAAAACATCTAATAAAAATATGAGTTCTCTTACTATGTAGGGAGATGCAAAATGTTTGTTTACACACATTTGTTGTATTTGAGTATTATGTGTTATCAGGATACTGCAGATGCTTTATTACATTAGTGACTGACATCTGCTTTTTTAAAAATAAACATTCTGAACTACTGCCTTGAAAATGCTGAGAAAGAGGCATTCCCACCAAATTAGCTCTATGTACTCTTCCATTTCCCTACATTTAAATTCTATTTTATATTTATATGTTAACAGGTCTCCATACACCCCTCCCCCAACCCTACACTCTGTTAAGACGCTGTTTACGTTCATACACGTGCCAATCCACCTGCTTGCCCATGACACACCGTGGACTTTACAGTGAGTTGGCACAAAGTAGACACAAAATAGGGTCAAATGGTTGTTTTTTTTTTTTTCAATGAAAAAAGCCTGTGCAAGACTTGCAACTATTAAATCTTTTCTCTCCTGCTGTCCTGTAGGTCCTGCCTTTATCAGTGACTAACAACAATAGAGCTTCTACAAATGAGGATGTGGAAGCTTGCAACAGGTCAATGATGTCAAAACTTGTCTTAAAATATGGGCTAGATAAGTGATCTCTAGACACGACTTTGGGCTTCCCAGGTGGCTCAGTGGTAAAGAATCCACCTGCCAATGCAGGAGATAGGTCTGATCTCTGGGTCAGGAAGATTCCCTGGAGAAGGAAATAGGTGTGTGGGTGGGTGGGTGGGTGGATGGGTGTGTGTGTGTGAGATGGTTTTTGCCATACATCAACATGCATCAGCCATGGTTATACGTATATCTCCCATCCTGAATCCCCCTTCCCACCTTCCTCCCCACCCTATTCCTCTGGGTTGTCCCAGAGCACTGGCTTTGGGTGCCCCACTCCAGTCTTCTTGCTAGGATAATCCCATGGACAGAGAAGCCTGGTGGGCTACAGTCCATGGGGTCACAAAGAGTTGGACATGACTGAGCAAGTGATACACACAAAGAAGTGACTGCATTACTAAGGCCTAGATTCTCTGACACTGTTCATGTTGTTTCAGACCATTTCTGAGGTTTGTAATGCCTAGTGGCACTACAGAAAGGCCATCTTGATTAGGTGAAGGCCAGAAGCTCCACTCAGTATTTTGGCCAAGTTCACCCTGCTATGATATGAAGCCTGGAGCTAATCCCAGGCTCATAAGTAAAATAAGGATAATAGTAGAATATGGTTCATAAAAATACTTTCATCACTAAATGGGATAATCCATATAAAGTGCTTAGCTCACTGCCTGGCCTATAGAAAGTGCTCAAGAAATGTTAGCCACTATTGAATTAACAAGAGATGACTGAGCTTCTCCCCATCTTGATCTCAGTGACTACTCACTGCAACAAAGCAGCTGCCACATCAAATTATTCCACTAGAGCAACCGCAGCCCTTTCCTTTAGGTGGCAGGGACAGGAAAGGCACCTTCGTAACTAACTGCAAGTCCCACCTGGGTGAAGCTGTTTTCTCAGTTAAGACACTAAAGGATTCATACTGTCTTGTACATGTTGGAAGGTCTGAAAGCAGATAATGAGAATAAGGTTTAAGTTAAAGACCTCCTACCATAGATCTCCAAACGGGGAAGAAGTGGGTCTTGTCTTACATGCCAGGTCCCTCCAGGACAAGTGCTGGTGATGATGGCAGATTTAAACCAATGTGTGAACATCACTGTCAAACTACTACTTAGGTTAGGTTTTTTTTTTTTTTTTGACTGCACCATATGGCATGTAGGATTTTTAAAATAAATTTCATTAGAGAATTCCCCATATTTTGGAAAAGAGAAAATGTCAGGATGAACTTAGAAAAGAGAAAAGAAGAATGACCTTAAAAATGATAGATATGTCAGCTTACTGTCACAAACCCTGGGTAATACAGAACAGATCATCAAATGATCGATTTATAATCACTCAGAAAATGAAGAGCCAACAAGTGCAATCAAGTAGTTCTGGGAGCTACCAATCATAGCACAGTAATTTAACAGAAGGACAGGTTATCTGAGTAAGGGCAGGAGGGATGGGAGAGGCTAAGATAAGTCTCTCCTGAACTCAGTGCAATTCTGAGTCTCAATCTCAGGAGATTTTCAGAGGCAAATTAGAACTAAGTCTGCAGCACAGAGCTCAAGGAGATTATCCTTGACCCAGGGTGATTTACTTGGGTGATTGTTTCCAGAAAAATACCTATAGTCTACTTCCATCCTTTACAGATATAGTTGAATACAAGAATAAGTCACAGAGTAGCCACTATCTTTTAGGAATTACACACACATTACCTATAATCTTCCTTCCCTACTCCTTCGACGGTACTGCAAAGTAGTTATTTTCTTCACTTGCAAATGGGAAAACACAAATCTGAATTGCCCAAGTCTATTCATCTGGTAAGTAATAGAGCTAAGGTTCCATTCCAATCTGTGTCGAAAATCTTGGCCAATATGAATTGTCACAACCATAATTTATAACAAGGAATCATAAACTCCTTCCCTAGAAAGGTGAATTGAAATAATCCACTTATTTTTCTCATACCTCAGGCTACAGAAATTTGGTTATGATGATAGTCAAGAACAATCTTAAAAAAGAAAAACATATATTCTGGGAGGTGGGTCATAGAGGATCCTGCTGTGATGTATGTCAGAGAGTGTTTTGCCTATGTTCTCCTCTAGGAGTTTTATAGTTTCTGGTCTTACGTTGAGATCTTTAATCCATTTTGAGTTTATTTTTGTGTATGGTGTTAGAAAGTCTTCTAGTTTCATTCTTTTACAAGATGGTAACAATAACCCTGTGTACGAGACAGCAAAAGAGACACTGATGTATAGATCAGTCTTATGGACTCTGTGGGAGAGGGAGAGGGTGGGGAGATTTGGGAGAATAGCATTGAAACATGTATAATATCATGTATGAAACGAGTCGCCAGTCCAGGTTCGATGCACGATACTGGATGCTTGGGGCTGGTGCAATGGGACGACCCAGAGGGAGGGTATGGGGAGGGAGGAGGGAGAAGGGTTCAGGATGGGGAACACAGGTACACCTGTGGCGGATTCATTTTGATATTTGGCAAAACTAATACAATATTGTAAAGTTTAAAAATTAAATAAATAAATAAAAAAGAAAAACATATAAAGAAGAAACATGCAATCTGTATGGAAAGGAGGATATTATTAAGCACTCAGCTCTTAACTTTTGGTGACAGTGGGAAGAGGAATGGGTAAGATGCAGGAAACCTTACATTGTAACTTATAGGTAGATGAATATGAATTGTATCACTTCCTAATCCTCCACTGACTATCCAGTTGCCTACGTCACATGGCACAACAGCAGGGCATGCCCGCACATGCCCATGCATACACAAACATACACACATAGTTTAAAATCTCAGATAATTATCCCTACTTCCCATATACTGTTGATGGCCCTGGTATAGCAGCATCAATTAATTTAAAGAAAAACAAGCATAAAATGTAAACAGGACAGGCTCCTGGAATACTGACATGAGAAGGTTCTTCTAGTCCTACCTTTGATTTTATAGCTGGAGATTCTAAAATTAAAGCAGGTTAAGTCACCATTTGCCCAAGCTCACACAGTAAGTTGATTTTAGTCAGTGCAAGAACCTAGTACTCCTGATTTGATATCTAAGAGCTCAGTCATAACAGTTAAGGGGCAAGAAAGTAATTCTTGAGTGAATGGATAAGTGAATAAAAGAATCAGTTCAGTTGCTCAGTCATGTCCAACTCTTTGCAACCCCATAGACTGCAGCACGCCAGGCTTTCCTGTCTATCAACAACTCCCAGAGTTTACTCAAACTCATGTCCATTGAGTCAGTGATGCCATCCAACCATCTCATCCTCTGTCATCCCCTTCTCCTCCCATCTTCAATCTTTCCCAGCATCAGGGTCTTTTCAAATGAGTCAGCTCTTCGCATCAGGTGGCCAAAGTATTGGAGTTTCAGCTTCAACATCAGTCCTTCCAATGCATATTCAGGACTGATTTCCTTTACGATAGACTGGTTGTATCTTCTTGCAGTCCAAGGGACTCTCAAGAGTCTTCTCCAACACCAGTTCAAAAGCATCAATTCTTTGGCATTCAGATTTCTTTACAGTCCAACTCTCACTTCCACACATAACTACTGCAAAAATCATAGCCTTGACAAGATGGACCTTTGTTGGCAAAGTAATGTTTCTGCTTTTTAATATGCTGCCTAGGTTTGTTATAACTTTCCTGCTAAGGAGTAAGCGTCTTTCAATTTCATGGCTGCAGTCACCATCTGCAGTGATTTTGGAACCCAGAAAAATAAAGTCAGCCAGTTTCCACTGTTTCCCCATCTATTTCTCATGAAGTGATGGGACCAGATGCCATGATCTTGGTTTTCTGAATATTGAGCTTTAAGCCAACATTTTCACTCTCCTCTTTCACTTTCATCAAGAGGCTCTTTAGTTCTTCACATTCTGCCATAAGGGTGGTGTCATCTGCATATCTGAGGTCATCGATATTTCTCCTGGCAATCTTGATTCCAGCTTGTACTTCATCCAGCCCAGCATTTCTCAGGATGTACTCTGCACATAAGTTAAATGAGCAAGGTGACAATATACAGCCTTGATGTACTCCTTTTCCTATTTGGAACCAGTCTATTCTAACTGTTGTATCCTGACCTTCATACAGATTTCTCAGGAGGCAGGTCAGGTGGTCTGGTATTCCCATCTCTTTCAGAATTTTCCACAGTTTATGGTGATCCACACAGTCTAAGGCTTTGGCATAGTCAATAAAGCAGAAATAGATGTTTTTCTGGAACTGTCTTGCTTTTTTGATGATCCAGTGGATGTTGGCAATTTGATCTCTGGTTCCTCTGCCTTTTCTAAAACCAACTTGAACATCTAGAAGTTCTCGGTTCATGTACTGTTGAAGCCTGGCTTGGAGAATTTTGAGCATTACTTTACTAGTTGTGCAGTAGTTTGAGCATTCTTTGGCATTGCCTTTCTTAGGAACTGGAATGAAAACTGACCTTTTCCAGTCTTGTGGCCACTACTGAGTTTTCCAAATTTGCTGGCATATTGAGTGCAGCACTTTCACAGCATCATCTTTTAGGATTTGAAATAGCTCAACTGGAATTCCATCACCTCCACTAGCTTTGTTCATAGTGATGCTTCCTAAGGCCCACTTGACATCACATTCCAGGATGTCTGGCTCTAGATGAGTAATCACACCATCATGATTATCTGGGTCGTGAAGGTCTTTTTTGTATAGTTCTTCTGTGTATTCTTGCCACCTCTTAATATCTTCTGCTTCTGTTAGGTCCATATCATTTCTGTCCTTTATTGAGCCCATCTTTGTATAAAATGTTCCCTTGGTATCTCTAATTTTCTTGAAGAGATCTGTAGTCTTTCCCATTCTATTGTTTTCCTCTATTTCTTTGCACTGATCACTGAGAAAGGCTTTCTTATCTCTCCTTGCTATTCTTTAGACCTCTGCATTCAAATGGGTATATCTTTCCTTTTCTCCTTTGCTTTTCACTCCTCTTCTCTTCACAGCTATTTGTAAGGCCTCCTTAGACAACCATTTTGCTTTTTTGCATTTCTTTTTCTTGGGGATGGTCTTGCTCCCTGTCTCCTGTACAATTTCACAAACTTCCTTCCATAGTTCGTCAGGCACTCTGTCTATCAGATCTAGTCCCTTAAATCTATTTCTCACTTTCACTGTATAATCATTAGGGATTTGATTTAGGTCATACTTGAATGGTCTAGTGGTTTTCCCTACTTTCTTCAACTTAGTCTGAATTTGGCAATAAGGAGTTCATGATCTGAGCCACAGCCGGCTCCCGGTCTTGTTTTTGCTGACTGTATAGAGATTCTCCATCTTTGGCTGCAAAGAATATAATCACTGATTTCAGTACTGACCATCTGGTGATGTCCATATGTAGAGTCTTCTTTTGTGTTGTTGGAAGAAGGTGTTTGCTATGACCAATGTGTTCTCTTGGCAAAACTCTATTAGCCTTTTTCCTGCTTCATTCTGTACACCAAGGCTAAATTTGCCTGTTACTCCAGGTGTTTCTTGACTTCCTACTTTTGCATTCCAGTCCCCTATAATGAAAAGGACATCTTTTTTGGGTGTTAGTTCTAGAAGGTCTTGTAGGTCTTCATAAGCAACTACACAGCTCAAAATCTCTCTCTTTCTCTATCTCTCATACAAACAAACACACACCACATTTAAAAATTACTAATACCAATGAAGTTACTAATAAGACTAGCATATATTAACCAATTATAGCAAGAGATTTTTAATATCTGTCAGCAATATAATAGTGCTGTGAATGAAAAAATAAGGTAACAGATCCAGGGTGTAACGAAAGTAGTACGATGCCCAGATATCACTTTTCCTTTATAGAGTGAAACCCTTCTTAAAAGATTGTGCAATTTGTTCTGCCAGCTTTAAAAAAGAGGTGGTTAAGCTGGAGAGAATCCGAATAGAGGAACCAAGCCAATCTTTTTGTGTAGGATCTACTTGTCTTCCTAGTAAATGGATCATGGCTAGAAAGAGTACCTGATGGAATTTGGTACCAAAAGTGAACTATATGAGAGGGACAAGATTGGAGATGTCAGAAAGAGATTTAGGTTATTCATAACAAAAGTGTCTGGACCACCCAGATAACAGTGCTCTGGAAAAGCCTATGGAGGAGTCCTGAAATCATCTTCACCCAGAACTGCTTATACCTGCTTAAAATCAATACAAAGAAGGCTGTGCTGGGTAAAGAGAAGAGCAGAGGGCTGCTGGGCTGCTCTGTGTCCTGGATGAGGCAGGTGCCTGAAGACTCTTCAGAGTCAGAGGAGCGCCCTGGCAGGAGAACAGTGTCTGATGGGAAAACTCACACCTTAAAAGGCCTCTGGGTAGTGGGCCCTGATAACACTGCGGAAAGTTTTGAGGAACTGGGCCAGGGGGATTTGGTCTTAAGAAAGGAGAGATGAGAAAGGAAGAGCAGAGAAAATATGTTTAATCTACAGACAGAGAGTTCTGGAGCTAGACTGAGCTGCAAGATGCTTGCTGGACCCTCTCATCTCCCATTCCTCCTCCTCAGTAGAAAGGCCGGGGGCTTAGGGAGTCTCTCCGTAACATCCAAAGCACACCCAGAGCAGAGACCCTCTGGGTCCCGCTAAGAAACATGCAAGAAGGAGGGACTAACATGTCAGGGTTCCTGGGTCAGACTCTCAGCTTATGCTCCATACTTGGTCTCCTATTCATCCTCCCTACAATTGGGCAGTGTGGTCTGCACTTTAAACTTTTTATGTGTGAAGCTCAAGGAATTTGTCCCTTGACCAAAGTTCAAAAGCTAGGAAATGACAGAGCTGAAATTTGAACCCATAACTATCTGACTCTGGGTTTTTTAATTCACAGAGATGATAGACCAGGTATATTTTTAAGGCTCTGAAAAAATAAGTTCCTGTTTACTATCAAAAAAACATACCAAAACTCATGCAGCAAAGAAGACTAACTTGGAAGATGAGATACAAGGCTTTTTAATACAGATGGAACTCCTTGAAAGTACTCAAAATTTTAAAGTTAGCTCTCTTCGGTGTTCTTTTTAATATGCATGTCACAGTTGATAAGGTGTCAGCAGGAAGGAATCATGTAATACTTACGGCAGACATCTGAAGAACATAATTGCCCCAGCTGACATGTGTGACTGCTCTTTCATTATCACGTCAAGAGGACAGTTATGCTTATAAATTGTTTGCAGTGAGAATAAAATAGGAAGCACTTGCTTAAAGTTTATTATAGCCTTTTAGAGTAACATAATTATGGTTACAGAGTGTTCTTCCTCAGTGTGAACATTTTATTTGTTCTGCAGAGGATCTCTTTGAGATCAGAAAAGCAAATGCTATTTCGGTAGAAGATGTTAGGCATAAAAGTTCCATTCATGGAAACTTTACTTGAATATTCAATCATGGTCTCCAGAGGGCTTAACTATACAGGGCCTGCTGTGCCTCTTACACAGATTAAGCACATTCTAGGATGTTGCGTTGCTGCAATTCCCCTGCGGTATCAAGGCCCCAAACTAATCTTCAGGACCAGCATCAATCTGCAGGAGAAATTCAAGTGAAAAGGAAATGGGATTTATTAGAGTCAAGACGGAGATTGCTCTAACTCCCTTGCAAAACAAGCCAAGCCAGGAAGTAGTTTTCACATCTGCTAAAACAAAGACTCCTGAAATGGGTAATTCCCCCAAATCAAGTCATTGATTTCTTACTGTGAGTCAGTTTCAAATTATATTCCATCTTCATACAACTTTAGGGACTAGGAGAGGCTGAGAGATCACCTTACATGATGCTTCATCTTCCAAATGCAGTAACTAGATGGTGAAAAACCTGGCTTAAAACTCAACATTCAGAAAATTAAGATCATGGCATCTGGTCCCGTCACTTCATGACAAATAGGTGAGGGAAAAGTGGAAGCAGTGACAGATTTTATTTTCTTGGGCTCCCAAATCACTGCAGATGGTGACTGCAGCCATGAAATTAAAACGTGCTTGCTCCCTGGAAGAAAAGCTATGACAAACCTAGACAGCACATTAAAAAGCAGAGACATTGCTTTCCCGACAAAGGTCCATATAGTCAAAGCTATGGTTTTTCCAGTAGTCATGTATGGATGTGAGAGTTGGACCATAAGGAAAGCTGAGTGCCGAAGAACTGATGCTTTTGAACTGTGGTGTTAAGATTCCAGAGAGTCCTTTGGGCAGCAAGGCAATCAAATCAGTCAATCCTAAAGGAAATCAACCCTGAATATTCATTGACAGGACTGATGCTGAAGCTCCAATACATTGGCCACCTGATGCAAAGGTGGGAAAGACCCTGATGCTAGAAAGACTGAGGGCAGGAGGAGAAGGGGGTGACAGAGAATGAGACGGTGGTATAGCATCACTGAATCAACGGACATAAGTTTAAGCAAACTCAAGGAGATAGTGAAGAACAGGGAAGCCTGGCGTGCTCCTATCCATAGGGTCACAAAGAGTCAGACATAACTTAGCGACTGAACAACAAGTAAATAGTCAAGATTACATGCTTCACCTGAGCTGATAGATATGAAGGAACTAGGAAGCAGACCCAGGACTCCTAACTCCAGCTCCAATCCCCTTTCATCTAAAAGAGCATGAATTACTAGAGCCTAAGAGAAGACAAAGAAGAAACTCAGAATCATGCAAAACATGTCTCTAGTGCCCCTCATCCTTCTGTTCTGGTCCCTGTGATGAGCGAAATGAGAAGATGGCAAATTATGTGAGAGATTTCTATGGAACAAGCATCCCATATGCAAGTTGTAGACATTGCATTGTCTGCATTTTATTGCTCAGAAAACTTAACCACATGGCCTCAAATAACTGCCAGAGAAAAGTCATTTAGCTATGTTCCCAGGAAATAAAGGACATTGGTTTAGGTAAATATTGTGTGTGTGTGTGTGTGTGGGCACACATACACACGTGTGCACGCTCTGTCATGTCCAACTCTTTGCAAACTCATGGACTATAGCCTACCAGTCTCCTCTGTCCATGGTAAGAATACTGGAGTGGTTTGCCACTGCCTCCTCCAAGAGATCTTCCCAACCCAGGAATCAAACCACATCTCCCACATTGGCAGTTGGATTCTTTACCACTGAGCCACGTGGGAAGCCAAGGATACAGTAGTCCCCTTGAAATGTTCCAGTTCCATGGTTTCTATGACATTTTTATTTCCTTGCTCTTTTTTTGTTCTTAGATTCAGAAACCACCGAGATTCAGAAACCACCGATTAAAGAAGAATACAGATCCTACTGAGAGCCATATATCGCCCCCCCTCCAAGTTTATACAATGACTATTTCTCCAGTTCTTCCCCCCAAAGATGTGAAGCCATTGTGTAGGGTAACTGTACACCAGGAAGAGAAATGTCCAAAATACCCAAAGTTTTTGAGGATTTTGAGATACAGGATCTGAGGTGCCCCTAATGGTAAGAAAACCAAAATTCCATAATAATTCTTTTGTAATGGCCAGTGCCTCTGGAAGCCAGGTGATAAATTAAGTATTATACCAAGATAATTTTAGAGTGGGTCTGAAAAAAACTGCAGACCTGTTTTATGCTCATTTCTTAGTTCCCAAGTATATAACTGGAGAGATATATTTAGCTCCTAGAAGCAGCTTCACATTTGTTGTGTAACTTACAGAATAAGAGCCATTATTATAGGAAAGGTCAAATGAAAGCATCTGAAACTGCCTCAGCACTGGCTGAAACAGTAAGTCACAAACAATATTATATCCCAAGATGAATTTCAGAGATTAGCACTATCCACCAAAGAAAAAAACAAAGTTGGTACTCTCCATCATATTCCCCCTTCAGCGTTTTGACAACTGAGAAAAACAGATGAAGTGTGGCAGAGGACAGTGGGCCACCACAAGCTCAGAGGTGGGAGCCTCAGGTGCAGATGTTACTTTCATAACTGGCATCTCTGGTGGAGCAAAACAAAATGGCCTTGGGCACTTATTCTGCAGCTATGGGTCTAGTGAATGTATTCGTCTCTATCTCCATCAATAGAGAGGATAAAGAGATCTAAAGGCAGACAAGGACAGAATTATATTTTAAATATCCTACCCAAGGACCTAGCTAATTCACCCATTCTGTGTCAAAATATGATCCCCAGGAACCTTGATCATCTTGACGTTACACAGAACATACCAATGCTCCTCTATGTTGATGACATCATACTACGCGCATCAACATGGCAAATACTATGGGTGCTCTGGCAAGACACATTACACTGGAAGAGGCAAGAAAAATCCTGCGAAGATACGGAAGCCTGCCACAACTGTGAGCTTTTAAGGAAAGTAGTGGTCTGGGGCGTGTCATTACATCCCCTCCAAAGTAAAAGACACATTGTTTTAATATTTATCTCCTCTATTAAGCACTTGATTACTTCTTTGGATTTTGGAGGTAGTATATGTTACACTTAAAAATATTAGTATCCATCACACCTAACCCACGTACCTGATGACTTTGGAAACTGACAATTTTGAGTGGAACACAGGGTGTGGTACAAGCTTCCTTACCACTGAGGTTGTATGGCCCTGATGATCCACTGTTGCTGATGGTATGCACAGCAGGGTATCACAGATGTGTAAAATCCTTAGCAAGCCCAAATAGGAGCGGTACACTACACAGCCCTGGTAGCCTGAAGCACGGCTGAGCCTACTGCATTAGAGAAGCACCATTTGAAAAGTAGCTTTTGGTGTGCAACCAGACCTTCATAGAGATAGAGCAGTTTCAAAAACCATGATTAAATGATTTGAACAGAGCCTAAGTACCACATCCTTGATCTCTACTGCACTGATGCCTCTCCCACAGCTCATGACAAACTCTTTCCCCAGGACAAACTAAGGCAGGAAAAGTCAGGCTTGGTTCACAGATGAATTGGGAAATATGTTGGTGCTAAAAAAAAAAGTGTCTTACTGCTGTAAAATAGCACCCCACCCCTGCAAGTGGTCCTAAAAGAGAGAGGAAAAAACCAATCATCCTAGTGGGCAGATCTGTAATAACTATACTTGATGGTCCAATTTGTGTGGAAAGAAAAGTAGCTAGAAAGAAAAGGTTAGCCACAGACTCTTCGGTATAGTAAATGGCTAGGCGGGTTAAGGTCCCACAAGTAACAAGAGTAGAAAACCGTAGACAAAGAATTCTGGGGAAGAGATGTATGTTTCTGGCAGAGAACACTTTGTTTCTGCTAATGCTCTTCAGTGAGCATTCATCACAGAGGAGACTCTCAACAGCCAGGGAGAATAACTTATGAATATTAGCCAACCTCCCTCCTGGAGCATTCCAGTGTGTGCACAGTGGGCCCATGAAGAGATTAGTCGTGGTCTATGAAGGGCTCAATAGTATGGCCTTCCTCTCAACAAAGCTGACCTATCCTCTGCCAGTACCTCAGATCCAGGTCTCTAGCCTTTGATGTGGAACCATTCCTCCAGGAGAATAACCAATCTGTGGAAGACCAATTACACTAGATACCTTACAGCCTGGAAGAAATAACAGTTCATCCTTATTGGAATAGACACATGCTCCAGAATGAGTTAATCTTCCTTATCCTCAGTATCCCCTTTAGCCCCATTATCTAAATGCTTATCCAGTGTGTAATCAATTGACCTGAGACTCAAACAACTGTGCCTCAGACTGAGAGTCCTACCCTACGTAAAGGAGATGTAATATAAGCATATGACAGTGATCTTACCATCTACCCCCAGAAGAGGCCAATCTATTAGACTAGAGAAATGCACTTGAAAAGGCACAGTGAGGTGGATGCCAAGATATACTACCAAAGTCCCTGTTCAGGAAATAAGGACATATTCTCCCAAGTACTGGGATTGCTGACAACAGTTAGGCCTCAGCTGTCAGCCCCTTTTAGGAATTGTCCCCACTAACGGGAACCATCCACCCAAGGACATGACTCCTTCCCAGGGCAGCCATGACTGAAGTATAAAGTCATGGCTCCAGCCATGGCATGAAGGTATAAAGACAGCCTCCTCACCCTAAATCAGGACTGAATCACCACCCAACATGTCTCGTTGCCCAATCCTTGTTCCTTCACATTCCTTCCCATCTACAAATGGTGAGCCCAAAGCACTGCCTAATAAACCTCCTACACCCAAATCTCTGTCCCAGAGTCAGCTACCCAAGAACTGAATATGCAACATTCAGATAAGGACCAGTTTAACAATAACACCTTGCAAAATCGTACACAACTTCATTTGTCCTAGCTGCTTAGGATACAAGAGAAAATAGAAGGATAAACATGAGAAAGTACACATGTATTTATGGTATTCTGTCCCTAATGGCTAGATTACATGAGTCTGAAAATCAAGGGGTGGAAATCAGAGTGGTCCCTCTGGTTGCCCCTCCGAGGAACCCACTGAGGAATTTTGCTGACCAGCCCATGATTTTAGCCACAACTGAATTAGAAATCTTAAGTTCAGGGGAGAGAGTAGGAAGCATTGTCTCTGGAATTACACAGTAAAGATTCTACTGCATCTGAGGCTGTGACTACCACCTGATCAATTTGCTCTTCATGTTATTAGACCAGCAGACATGAAGGAGTTACTGAAATTGCAAGAGAATTACATGAAGAACCAAAGTTGTCCTCACACAATGGGAACAGAGGGGAGCATGTCTGGAACCCAGAGGATATCCTAGAGTATATCATCATTTCCATACCCAACTATAACAGTGTAAAGGGGCATCTGTAGCAACCATAGTCAAATGAGGGCAGAAAAACTTAGGGCTTAGACCTCCATGGGATGAAGATCTGCAGCATCCCACAGGTGAGCCAATCCTGACCAGCTGAAGGGCCAACTGAGGCTGAGGGAAACTGGTGGTAGAAGAGGTGGATTTTAAATATCAACTAAGGCTTCAATGGCCTTCCCTGGGGGCTCAGTGGTAAAGAATTCACCTACAATGTGGGAGACACAGGTTTGATCCCTGGGTTGGGAAGATCCCCTGGAGGAGGAAATGGCAACCCACTCCAGTATTCCTTCCTGGGAAATCCCATGGACACAGAAGCCTTGTGGGCTACAATCCATGGGGTCACAAAAGAGTCTGACTCAACATAGCAACTAAACAACAAAAGGCTTCAATCAGGTGCTATTATGGAAACTGTACCTGTTTCACTAACTCTCTTGTCTTAGCTCACTCAGATTGCAGCTAGCTGCCATGGTGAGAAACTTTGTGACTGGTTAGATGAAATTTCTCACAGGGAAGAATGGATGGAAAAGCATTTTCACTGAAAAAAAAAAAAAAAAAAGAAAATTTGTTCCTTTTATCCCTTTCATAAACTGGGAGCTGGCTATCATGAAAGTGAAAGTGAAGTCGCTCAGTCGTGTCCGACTCTTTGCGACCCCATGGACAGCAGCCAAACAGGCTCCACCATCCATGGGATTTTCCAGGCAAGAGTACTGGAGTGGGCTGCCATTGCCTTCTCCAGGGGATCTTCCTAAACCAGGGATCAAACCCAGGTCTCCTGCATTGCAGACAGATGCTTTACCGTCTGAGCCATCATGAAGGGTATATATAATCTGCATGGCAAAAGTAGTGAATGATATCAGACAGTATTTATGTACCACCCCAGTTTCTTCTACTTTCTGTCTCCTCTGGTTCTTCATGCTTTCTTATCCAATTTAAGCAGAAGCACCTTGAAAGGGGCTCACCTTCTACCTGTGTCTTGTCTCTTTGCTTTCTTTTCACTCAAGTTGAAGCTACTGCAGGATCCTAATTAGCACCCACAGGCTCAAATACACAATCAGGAAATGCAAGGAAGTTAGCACCCTAGACAATGGGAAGCAAGGGTTAGTGTAGAAATTCTTCCCCATCCCTTCTTTCCCACCCAAGGATAGTTCTGAGACAAAATTTATATAACTTCTCAGAGATGCAGTCCATGGTTTGAGCAATGAGTTACACTGGTGGCCAGATGGACAGCATCTTCATATGGGCTCTCCCTCCTTGCCTGCATTATTCACCTTGGTCTTTGACTCATGAAACCTGAGACTGCATTGTGTAATAAAAGAACAGTGAAGACTTCCTTGGAGGTCCAGTGGTTAAGACTCTGCACTTGCACCTCCAAGGAACTAAGATACTGCACTGTGGTGTGACCAAAAAATAATAACATAGATGCCTTCTGCCTAAGTTTCAGCTTTCTTGGGAACTATGAATGGCTAAGATAATTATTACCATTGATTTTTATTTTTGTTGCTATTATCACCTCATGATTTGCTTAAAAGATTGTAATTAAGGTATTAAAGTGCTTAGAAGCAATGCTTAAACATTAACTATCACCATCAACATTACCATTATTGTTACCTCCCCAACCTCTATTCTTTTCAAATTTTAGATTCTACAAAATTGAACTCGTTCATATGTTCCAAGGTGCTCATTCCTGCACTGAGGTGGGGGATGAATTGAGAGAGATTGCAAAAGTGGCAAGAGAAGGTAGCTGGGGCTCACACTGAGATGATCCCCCAAATCTTCAGACTATTCTAACCCTTGCTAATATCCTTCCCTTCAGAACTCAAGCATCACTAACTGTCTAAACCAAGCAAGGTTACTTTCGATTTTATGGTGTTCTAGAATATTTAATGTATTTCTACACACACATGCACACATATACAAATATGTCTTATCTACCTATCTAGACTGAAGGACCCACTTGAATCCCTCTCCTAGGGTCTTATATCAGGCTGAAAAGATTCCGGGGTTTGAATAAAGTTTGTTGCTTGACAGCTGGGCAGGCTGAACAAGGTTTCTTCCTTCTGTTCCCTCATATCACCTTTCCTTGGTACTTTCAGTGGTTCATCTCACCTGTCTAGATTCACAGCAAAGCAAGACCTATTTGTCTCAATTATTTTCCACAATTCTATAGCTGCTTCTCTTCTAATTAAATAAGACTTTTTTAAGCAGAAAAATCTACAATTTAATGGAAAAAATACAAAGAGTCACCAGAGTTCGGAAGTCTTCATGAAATACTTTGCTCTACACTATAGCCATCCATGGCCAACTTCAGCTAGCATGGAAACCCTACCCTCACCATGAGAATCTTGTCTCACACAACTTGGGAGGGATTTGTGTGTTGGTGTGGGATCAGGGTAGAGAATCTTTCAAAGTTGAGAAAGATGACAAATATCCTCCCACGTATATCCAATCCCAGACTTCCGATGGCCCACACCGAGCACTTGGGCTGACTGTAGAGAGTTGACAAGTACAGGATGTGGGGTAGTAGGAACGTTCCTTCCACATCACCCCCCACATTCTCCTGTAATCATTTTTCCTTGTCTATTTCATCAGTGCTAGTGTCACAGCTGTCTGACTCCGGGACTGGCTCCTGCTCTTGCTATTTTAATTTTCTCTTACCATTTTCAAAATTAAAGGGGTTTTATTTTTATTCCAGACCTGCCTTCCTCCTCATCTCAACAGATTGCTAGGAATACAATCTGTCAAGAGGGAACAAAACCTGCTTTCTCCACCCTCAGGATCGCTGAGCTTTTCATCTTCGTCAACCAGAGGGGAGAGCCGTTGTTAATGGGGCTGCCTTTATATATATCAAACCCAGGCAAAATGAGACCCACAGGGCTCAGCAGTGCTGCAGAGTTTCTTGTTAACTTTGTTAACTTTGTGGCTCCCTTACACTTAGATGGAGGATTCCCCACCTATGGAAACTTTTATCCTTGAAGGTCTAAATAAAATAATCACTATTGTGGATATTTTTAAACATTAATTATTTTTAATTCTTAAGAAAAAAATTTAAGATCTTCAGCTCCACTGTTTTTAAAAAATTGTAATCTTCATATACAGTTTTGAATCTTTAATAATAGATTAAAGTTGTACTATTGAGGGCTAGAGGCACAATGTACAATAATGTTTATACCTAATGGGAGAAAGTTCTGATTTTTAGCTTAAACCTAACTAAGCCTATCTTTTTGTGCATGAGAACATCAGTGCATTTTCATTAGTGAATGAGTGGCAGTAAACTCTGGATTCATGGGAACTCTAAATGCACCAGAATTTTGTTTTTTTTTTTTTTTTTTAATTTTTTAATTGAAGGATAAGTGCTTTCCAGAATTTTGTGGTTTTCTGTCATATATCAACAAAAATCAACCATAGGTACACCCATGTCCCCTCCCCTCCTGGACCTCCATCCCATCTCCCTCCCCATCCACCCATCAGCCTGCCACAGAACCCCTGTTTGAGTTCCCTGAGTCATACAGCAAATTTCCTTTGGCTATCTATTTTACATATGGTATTGCAAATTTCCATGTTACTCTCTCCATATATCTCTCCTCCTCCCTCCTCTCCTCCCGCCATGTCCATAGGTCTGTTCTCTGTCTGTTTCTCCATTGCTGCCCTGAAAATAAATTCATCGGTGCCATCGTTTTAGATTCCATATATACGTTTCAGTATACGATATTTATATTTCTCTTTCTGACTTACTTCACTCTGTATAATAGGCTCTAGGTTCGTCCACCTCATTAGAATGGATTCAAATGCATTACTTTTTATGGCCGAGTAGTATTCCATTGTGTATATGTACCACAGCTTCTTTATCCATTCATCTGTCAATGGACATCTAGGTTGCTTTCATGCTCTAGCTATTGTAAACAGTGCTACAATGAGTGGTGGGGAATGCACCAGACTTTTTCAGAAGAAAGAAGAAAATCCCAGAGAAACATGTCTTCATCTAGACTCTCCACACAAATCAGACACCTCTTTTTCTACCTATAGCCTTCACCTTTCCCTCCAATCTCCTATAGCACTGTTCTAGTTAAGTTTATCTGGTTGAAAGAAATTGAAACTCATTCAAATTACTTCAAGTGATACTGAACTCATTGAAAGGATGTGCAAGCACAGGAGTTCTAGGACAAACAAAATCCAGGCCTTCCTGTAGGTGATTACAGGTCTAAGGTAATTCTACAAAAAAGAATATAAAGTGACCTGCCATAGACTGTCCACATGTCTATGTTTCTTCACTAACTGGCCTCCTCACCCTCTGCTCCCCATCTCCCTCTCCCCAGTGTTAAAGCCTTTTGCTGAGTCAGAATTTCTTCACGCATTTGTTTTCATCACCCAAGGAGAGAAGGAAGACAAGAACATGAGACTCTACTCTCATATCATGATGTTCAATCTCTCACTAGTTCCTGGTACAAGTTCCTAGAAGAATCTGAACTAGCTCCCTTGACCTGTTGCTGTTTTATTGCTTGCATTGGGCCATACTGTAGGTAGCTGGCTAGCCTACAGACTAGCTACTTTGAGGCCACGTGACCACCACTGATCCAATCAACAGTCATGCCACACAAAGGTCATCATGTGGCCCTGAGTCCAGCACTGAACATAGGAGCAAATCTGATTGCAGCAGTCACAATGGCTGACTTGGGTACACCAAGCTCTTACAGTCTCTTACATAGAATTTAGCACTTAATCATGGAAAATGTTATGTTGTTCACTATTTGTGTGTGTGTGTGTGTGTGTGTATTCATATCTCTTACTCTGAGCTAGTACATAGCTACTTGAAGGCAGAGGCCATTTTTTAAAATGCTGTATTCTCCACAGTCCCCGGTACAGGGGAAGACTAGCACAGCAGCACTCGGTAAATATTAACTTATTGATTGCCTCAAGAACCTAGTTACAACAACCACCACCAAAGAGAAATGGGTTGTTCTTGAGACAATGTACACTTGACCAAATCTCCATATGCCTTCTATGCCCTCTAAGTCTGTATAATTTTACTACTATCTGCTGCTGCTAAGTCACTTCAGTCATGTCCGACTCTGTGTGACCCCATAGATGGCAGCCCATTAGGCTCCCCTGTCCCTGGGATTCTCCAGACAAGAAGACTGGAGTGGGTTGCCATTTCCTTCTCCAATGCATGAAAGTGAAAAGTGAAAGTGAAGTCGTTCAGTCGCGTCCGACTCTTCACGACCCCATGGACTGCAGCCTACCAGGCTCCTCCGTCCATGGGATTTCCCAGGCAAGAGTCCTGGAGTGGGGTGCCATCGCCTTCTACTATTTCCTGCTGCTGCTGCTGCTAAGTCACTGCAGTCGTGTCCGACTCTGTGTGACCCCATAGACGGCAGCCCACCAGGCTCCCCCGTCCCTGGGATTCTCCAGGCAAGAACACCAGAGTGGGTTGAAATTTCCTTCTCCAATGCACTACTTCCTATATCTACTTAAATAACAACTTGACCCACCAAGAATTGAGGTTGTGGATGATCTCTTATTTCCCAAGTAACAATGCATAGGCCTGAGAAGAATCTGAAAAGAAAAACTCAAGGTTAACTTTTTACTACATGAGAAAAGAAGATAATGTAAGATTCAATGTAAATACGAGTCCACATGTAACCGAGTCAATCAAACTACTTTAAAATCTTTAAGCCTTCTGGTTCCTCATAGTTCTGCTAACATTTAGCCTTCCCATGTATACCAGTTGCCTAGTGTTTCCTAAAGACCTAAAAAAAAGCCCCAGAAGTGATGTGCTCACTTCACCAGTCTTCATTTTCTGCCTAATTTGGGATTTGCATAGGAATATAGTCTTTGTATCAGTAAAACCTCACTATACAACAGATTTTAAGAAGTAAAATGTTATTTGTTTCAAAGATTTTAAACACTTTCCCAGTACTTTTGGAACATCAAACACTCTTAAAAGTAAATGCAAATAATCAAGGGACATGAGGCATACATGTAAATGTAGCATTCTGGGTAATAAAATATCAAGGAAATGTTCTCCATTGTTTTTAAATAAATATTTCCTTTTACCCATTAACTTGCTTAGTAAGCCTCCCTCTTTTAAGTGAATCATTATCAAAATACACTTCAATCCATCCTCTTAAATTGGTTCCTGGACCCATGTGTTCTTTCTCTCTTCAGAGGACACAGCCCCACAAAGAGGCCTCTGTTAATATGTGTATAGCGACCTGGAGGATGGCTCCACATCCTGAGAGCTGCCTCTGACCTGAGTTTCAGCTGCACCTTCAGCAGACTATTTCAACACTCTACTAGGCCCCTGCTTCTGAGTAGTGTGAAATGTTACATCCCTTAAGTGTGTGGGGAAGAAAGAGCTGCTGGTGCAACTTCAGTGAGTACCATGGGGCTCGGGACTACTCACTCATAAATCCTGTTTGTTCCAGATCCCAGATTACCAGCACCAACTTGCAGTGGACTGCTGCTGGGTATACCTACTTTTATGACTCAGTGGTTCACCAAGACCTTACAAATGATGAGAAGTTCTGAACTCAAGGTTACATTGTGCCCCCATCAACAAGCAGTCTGTCTTTACAAGATACTGTTAGGATGCCAAGAGCTGTTTTTCAAAAGGTGCTAAAGCCTTGCTCTGGAAATTCAGGGGTCTGCAGTTTTATTCTCACACTGATAATGGGTTTGTCAGACCAACAATCCCAAGCACCAGACCTGCCTGTGCTGCAACTTGGATGTGTATGATGCTTTTCCTGTTTCAGAGCCCATTCAAAGACGGCAGTCTCTTATGTCACCAAGCGTTTAGGCCCTAGCACCATTCCTAAATGTGGAATGTGGTACCTTCAAAACCCCATTGGTGTCAATGAGTTAAGTTCTGTGATAGTTTCTCCTGCTCTCAGGCCTGCTCTGCAAAGGAGAGCTGACACTGAAATGCTAAATAATGCTGGGGCACCTTTTACAAGTGCACCTTCCTGGTGGCCTTAGTGAGTCTGTGTTCCCTGGCCCCCTCCCATGGAACGGAACCCTCTGGTGGACCTTCTGGCCTCACGTAATGTCTCCACTCCAGCACGCCCACTGCCCTGAGACTTTGCTTCCTTCCTCCAGAATCTGCAATGGTCACTGCTGCCACTTCCACTTTACTCAGCATGGGCTGTCATTTTCTCTCGCCCTGAGAAGCCCCTCGAGTGCTGGTTTGTGCTATGCCCCGGAGACTCTGCCAAGGTTGTAAATCTGTGTCCTCAGAAAGTACATCTAAGACATTAAATTCTTCTTCATCCAGTTTTATGTTCTGGCCTTTCAAGAACCCTCAAAATTCAGGACTACGGGCACTGCCCTACTTCCTGTCAGTAAATGCCGGCTAGGTCTTGCAACTCTCTGAGAGTATAATACTGTTCATCCCTTATTAGACCCAGGATATCCCTGACTGGGACATAACCCCAGTTATAAGCCAAGCAGCCAAGACAAGAGGTAGGGCTTTATCTTGATGGGAGCATGGTGTTACCTTGCAGAAGAAATGGCCTACAGTGGTTTCACACATAAAAGCAGTATATATTAGCTCTTACTGGGGCAAGGTCCCACCTCTGCAAGCTCTCAGAATCCAGAGAAGTTGAAGAATCAATGTCTTGGAGACAAGCAACAAATTATTCCCCAGCCCATGTGCCAGGATGGGGACAGTTTTCTCTACCAGGGCCTTGACTTTGGCAAAACAGACCTGCCTCAGCTGTATAAACAATTGTCGTTGAAGCTCACCACTCTATTTAATCTTTATTTTAGTCTTTTTCTTCTCTCCCAATGCTAGACATACAGGCCTCTTTCTAAGCTACCAAAAGGGCTTTTTTCCTCCTTAGCTATCAATTTTTAATTTCCTTCAGCTTTTCACTATCCTTCTAATAAGCATCAATGCAACTTAACAACCAGCCAGTTCCATTTTTCTTGTATGGATGTTTTTCCCCTGTATTTTTCAAACGTCTGAACCATCACATTGGAACACCTCTCAGTTCACCAGGGAAAGTTCACCAGTTTGCATTTGGGCCAACATCTTGTATCAGAGACTCTCTGCCCCCACACACCAGTTGCAATAAGGTTCTCCTTGCCAACCAGGTGGTGAGTGATCTAGGACCAAAACCTCATCTTACCACCTGTTTTCTTCAAGCGCTTATGGAACCACTGTGTCAGCTGGGTCCTCTGGAAAGCAGATAGATGCTGAGACAGATTTAAGAATGCAGACTGAAGAGTAATAACTGTAAGAAGAAAAGGGAGGAGGCAGGACTGGGCAGGGAGAGATGGCAGACCATAATGCATATAGAACATCTCTGCCCGCCCAGTGAGACTCTTTGAAGCTAAGGTCACCCATTAGGGGAGTCTGGCTCAAAGGATAGGGTAGATCTGAAGACATAAAAATCAGGAAGCCAGTGAATCACACTCCTTATAACTGAGCAACAAGTTATCCTTTGAAGAGGGGTTGGAACAGAACAATGCTTCTCTGGGTCTGCCAGTAAGACAGCTAAAATGAAGAGGTTTTACCCTATATGTGGGCCTGACTATACACTGATCTAATTAAGGCCAGACTGCCCCCCTGTGGGCATTTGGACAAATTCTACATGACTTAATAAGGCCCTCAACTCTAATCTCCAAAGGTTCTAAGTTCCTCTGAGTTTTTTCCTAGTGTGCACCTCAATGTCTTCTTGATATCTTCATGTCAAAGGAGAATGAGAACAACCTTAGAGAGAGAGGCAAATTTAAACAGCACTCTCACCTTTAAAACTCTGTCCTATTTTCTAACTAACTTGCTCTGAAGAGGAAGTCAAATGGCTTACAGTTGGGTCAACCAAAAAAGTAAGTCATGGCTGCAAATTCTCCACTCAGGCTCTGAATGTCAAATAGCTCCAAGTTGGCATACTGCAGGTTTAATTACATTGGTCATAGAAAAAAGAAAGTGCTGAAGATAAATAATAGTCTAATCCTGATTTTATGTTTCTATTTCTGAAAGTGTGTAGGAAATTCTACAATGCTGAGACCACAGTGAGGAAGACGGTCACACTACAAGTTCCAACTTGAGACCTACTGCCCAAAGGAAAAGCTCCGCAGGAGCTAAAAACAGCACTATTTTCAGGAGCTGTCCCATTTGTTGACATTTTAGGGAAGCGTTGGACATTCTCCAAAACAGTGAGTCTCTAGCCCATAAGAACGTGAAGTCTCTTCTCCTATGAAGAATTGTTATGGATTAAAGAATGTGTCCAACCTGGATTAAAAACCTGGACTAAAAACCCTTGGTTCAGTTCAGTCACTCAGTCGTGTCCGACTCTTTGCGACCCCATGAATCGCAGCACACCAGGCCTCCCTGTCCATCACCAACACCCAGAGTTCACTCAAACTCACATCCATTGAGTCGGTGATGCCATCCAGCCATCTCATCCTCTGTCGTCCCCTTCTCCTCCTGCCCCCAATCCCTCCCAGCATCAGAGTCTTTTCCAATGAATCAACTCTTCGCATGAGGTGGCCAAAGTACTGGGGTTTCAGCTTCAGCATCAATCCTTCCAATGAACACCCAGGACTGACCTCCTTCAGAATGGACTGGTTGGATCTCCTTGCAGTCCAAGGGACTCTCACGAGTCTTCTCCAACACCACAGTTCAAAAGCATCAATTCTTCGGCACTCAGCTCTTTACAGTCCAACTCTCAGATCCATACATGACTACTGGAAAAACCATAGCCTTGACTAGATGGACCTTTGTTGACAAAGTAATGTCTCTGCTTTTTAATATACTATCTAGGTTGATCATAACTTTCCTTCCAAGGAGTAAGCGTCTTTTAATTTCATGGCTGCAATCACCATCTGCAGTGATTTTGGCGCCCCAAAAAATAAAGTCTGACACTGTTTCCACCGTTTCCCCAACTATTTCCCATGAAGTGATGGGACCAGATGCCATGATCTTCATTTTCTGAATGTTGAGCTTTAAGCCAACTTTTTCACTCTCCTCTTTCACTTTCATCAAGAGGCTTTTTAGTTCCTCTTCACTTTCTGCCATAAGGACAGTGTCATCTGCATATCTGAGGTTATTGAGATTTCTCCTGGCAATCTTGATTCCAGCTTGTGCTTCTTCCAGCCCAGCGTTTCTCATGATGTATTCTGCATAGAAGTTAAATAAGCAGGGTGACAATATACAGTCTTGATGTACTCCTTTTCCTATTTGGAACAAGTCTGTTGTTCCATGTCTGGTTCTAACTGTGGCTTCCTGACCTGCATATAGGTTCTCAAGAGGCAGGTCAGGTGGTCTGGTATTTCCATCTCTTTCAGAATTTTCCACAGTTAATTGTGATCCACACAGTCAAAGGCTTTGGCGTAGTCAATAAAGCAGAAATAGATGTTTTTCTGGAACTCTCTTGCTTTTTCTATGATCCAGTAGATGTTGGCAATTTGATCTCTGGTTCCTCTGCCTTTTCTAAATCCAGCTTGAACATCCGGAAGTTCACGGTTCACATATTGCTGA
This sequence comes from Bos mutus, assembly GCF_027580195.1. Classification (NCBI taxonomy): domain Eukaryota; kingdom Metazoa; phylum Chordata; class Mammalia; order Artiodactyla; family Bovidae; genus Bos; species Bos mutus. The sequence continues at coordinate 44,114,916 of NC_091626.1, read as the reverse complement.
AGCCTGGCTTGGAGAATTTCGAGCATTACTTTACTAGCGTGTGAGATGAGTGCAATTGTGTGGTAGTTTGAGCATTCTTTGGCATTGCCTTTCTTTGGGATTGGAATGAAAACCCTACTTGATTGTAATTACATTAAATGCTAATGTTATCAATGAATAATTTGATTCAGAAGCTTGGAGAAGTGCTTCACTGAAAGTGAAGGGGGAGGGGGTGGAGAACAAGTTTTGGATGGTTTGTGGTACAACAAAGAAACAGAGGCCAAGGAAGAGATGGGGAGAATCAGGACTTGGCTAAATGAAGGGCCACCTGAGCTCAGAGAGGACCACAGGGGACCATGGGACATTGACCACAGACATTTACTAAGCTCTCAGAGTTCTGTGCTCACCAGTTTGGGCTGATGGCCCAAAGGACCAGGAGAAAATGGTTTTATCCTAAGGTGAAGTGAAGCAAATAGCTACATCCCACATTCCCAAAGACCACAGAAAGTGAGCTCACTACAATTCTCAGAATAGAAAGAAGGCCCACTATCGAGAAAGGCCAGTGACTTCAAGGTTAGGGCAGAAGCAGCAGCTCAGAAACAGTACATAATTTGTGGGGAACAGTGAAAATTTTTAAAGGCAGGGTCCCTTGTTTAAAATTATGAAGACCTTCCAGATAAAACATCTGAGCCATTAAACCAAGTGCATGGCCCTTCTGAGACAAGGGACCTTGCAACTATATAGGTTGAAAACACATGAGCCCACCCCTGAAGAAGCCAGGCACTTCTTGCTAAGTCACTTCAGTCATGTTCTACTCTTGTCAATCCTATGGACTGTAGCCTGCAAGGCTCCTCTGTCCATGGGATTCTCTAGGCAAGAATGCTGGAGTTGGTTGCCATGCCCTCCTCCAGGGGATCTTCCCAACCCAGGGATAAAACCCATGTCTTACATCTCCTGCATTGGCAGGTGGGTTCTTTATCAATAGCACCACTGGGAAGCCAAGTATATTAGTCATTTATTGCTGTAGAAGGAGAATTAGGCCCCACCTTTGAAGAGACAAGAATCAGGGAATTTGTGGATATATTTTAAACTTTCACAGCTGCCCTCTGTCAGAAATTATTTACAATCCTCCACATACAGGGGGCTTCCTAGGTGGCTCAATGGTAAAGAATCTGCCTGCCAAGCAGGAGACCCAGGTTTGACCATTGGGTCGGGAAGTTCCCCTGGAGAAGAAATTGTCACCCACTCTAATTCTTGCCTGAGAAACCCCATGGACATAGAAGCCTGGCGGGCTACAGTCCATGGGTCACAAAGAGTCAGACACGACTTAGTGACTAAACAACACCACCACCCACATACAGAATGTATTCACTTCCTGAGATGTCTCAAAAGTCTCATCCCTTTATGTCATCAGTTCAAACTCCAGGGCATTGGCATCTAAACCAAGCCCAAATGAACATGACCAAATTCTGTTTATCTATTGCCATATAATAAATTGCCCCCAAACATAGTGGATTTAAACAATAAACACTTCCTATCACAGTTTCTGCGGTCAGGAATTCGGGAGCAGCTTAAATGGGTCTGGCTCAAGAATTCTCCTGAGGCTGCAGCTATCTGAAGCCTTGACTGTGACTGGAAAATTCACTTTCAATGACTCACATGACTACTGGCAAGAGGACTCTGTTCTTAGCCACATGGGTCTTTCCACTGATGCTTGAATGGGGAAACAGCTCTCCTCAAAGTGGATAATCCAAGAAAGAGAACCAGAGGATATCAGTGTGCCTTTTATGTTCCAATTTCAGACATCAGACACCACCACTTCCACCATATCCTAGCTAGAAGTAAGGCACTAGTCCAACCCCAACTCAGGGGAAGAGTAACTAAGCTCCATATCTGGAACTGAAGGAAAGATATCAAAGAATTTTAGGACTAATTTTTAAACCATCATGCTGACCAATTCAGTACTTATACAGAGCATTTTTCACTCAAGAATATTTTTATAAGCGTACTATTTTTAGCTGCATAAAAGGCAAAAGTAGAAAAATCAGAAGACCTAAGAAGGATCCCACAGCCCTCCAATGGTGACAAGGAGGAGCCCCCTGATGCTCTGTGAGTGAAAAGGCCATTCTCCCCTTCACTATTGACACCATTCTATCTTTGCTTAAATCCTCCTGGGTCTGTCTCGGGTTGGGGAGTCTGTGACTCTGAAATAGAGGGAAGATGGTTATGTGAGTATTATCTGCAACTTTACTTCATTGACACCATGAATCTAGCAGAATAAGCCAGTGACCAGAGTAATAACAGGGAGTGACTGCTTCTTACAGTCACATCAAGCCTGCCTTCTGCACAGAAGACCATGACTGTGGCAGGCAGACTTTCGTTTGTCAACTTTCCTACTCCCCTTTTTGTACCTTCTTTCTTCCATGCTATGGAAAATCTAGATTATTTTCATTGAATATGATCCTCTGTTGTCAGGAATTGTTATTCAGCCCAACTCTTTGCAACTCCATGGACTGCAGCACACCAGGCTCCTCTGTCCTCCACTATCTCCCAGAGTTTGCTCAAATTAATACCCACTGAGTCTGTGATGCTATCTAACCATCTCAACCTTTACTACATTCTTCTCCTTTTGCCTTCAATCTTTTCCAGCATCAGAGTCTTTTACAGTGAGTCAGCTCTTCACATCAGATGGCCAAATTATTGGAGCTTCAGCATCAGTCCTTGCAATGAATATTCAGGATTGACTTCCTTTGGGGTTGACTGGTTTGATCTCCCTGCAGTCTAAGGGACAAACACAAATTCGAAGCCGAAAAATAACCTGAAGACCTCAGGTATCTATATACCCTGGTTGTCGTAAGAACCAGTAGGAGGTACAACTAGAACAGAAGCACAAGGTACAACCTCCAGGAAATGACCAAGGATTGGTACGAGATACACAAGGAGTAGCACAATGGATCAAAAACTATGCACAGAAGTCTAGAAGCCAAAGGAGGCAAACCCTAAGGAAGTACTTAGTTAAGGCTTTAAAAAAATGATGAAATACAAAAGTGGTACAATTTTGAGGCAGTATCAGGCAATATATTTGGATATTGTTTTTCTATTAGAGACTATAAAAGTCATAAGGAGTCATTACAGCACAGTGGAAAGAACACAAAACTTAAAATCAGGAATCTTTCATTATAATTTTGGCTTTGCAATATTCCACTTGTGATATCAGACAAAGCATTTTGCCACTTTTAATATCATTGTGTGTGTGAGTGTGAGTGTGTGTGTGTGTATGGCAGAGAGAGAGAAACTGAAGTTGTATGAGATTGGTGTTGTTGTTCAGTTGCTAAATTGTGTCTGACTCTTCGCAACCCCATGAACTGCAGCAGACCAGGCTTCGCTGTCCTTCATTATCTCCCTGAGTTTGCTCAAACTCATGTCCATTGAGAATGAATCTGCCCTAAGTTTCTCACAGGATGTTCTAAGGAACAAGTAATGTGTAGCAAGAGCTTAAGCTGTGTATCTACAATGAATCAGAGATTGAGAAATGTTTTTCTAAGCATATTTTTTTTAAACCTGTGTCTCAGAGGTTACAATGAACTGAATGTTTGTCTCTCTCCCAAAATTCCTATGTTGAAACCCTGATTCCAGTGTGACAGTGTTGAGAGGTGGGACCTTCATGAATGGGTTTAGTATCCTCATACAAAGAGGCCAGAGAGCCAGCTAGCTCTCTCTTCCATGCAGAGACACAATGAGAAGTTAGTCATCTGCAACCCAGAAGATGATTCTAGTATCAGACTTCCAACCTCCAGAACTGTAAGAAATAAATATCTGTTGTTCATAAGCCCTTCAGTCTATGGTGATTTGTTTTAACAACCCAAACTCACCAAGGCACGGGTTAAGACCTCCCAAGTAATTAGGGAAAATAATGCCTTTCGAATAATCCCTCAACAGTGTACTGAATGAGGGAGGGCAACACTTTCAATCAATCACACAGCTTCACTACTACATAGGGATTCAAGTTTCTCTGTCAATTTTACCTTAAAATATCCAGAATCTTAAATCACGGAAGTCTCCAATTTTATAGCCAAACCTGGACCTCATAACTATGACCAAGTAAGCACAGCGCTGTGATTTCCAAGGGAGCCGCCCTAGATTGTTTAGGGACCAGAAATCTAAAACATGTAAGAACATGGTAGCCCACATATAGATTAGAACCACGGGAATGGGGAAATCAGTATTTCCAAAAGAAGAAGGCTATATATCTGAGAAAGAGAAGGAATTCTAAGCAAACAAAACAATAGTTGTATTTTGTCGGGGGGATAAAAGTAAAATGCTAAAGTCATTGAAGGGAATTGAAAATACAAGGTCACTCCATCCCCTGCCCTAGTTTCAAAAAGTTAAGAAATGTTCAGGGAGAATATGTCATAGCCTCTGAATTTAACCACTGATAGAGCAAAGCTACTGCCATCCCAAAAAGGGTAATATCAAGTGAGAAGCATTCAGGGTAAGGAAGGATATGGCACTGTGCCATGGGAAGGGAGCTACAAGTAGCAGAAATGCTTTGAGCTAGCCGTGAGAGACAGGCAGTTAGCAGCTCTCTCGGTGATCCTCTGGAAGAGACTGGAGGCATTTGGGAACAAAGACAGCAGAGACTTTGCTGATACTGCTATGTAACATTGATTTATGCCTTAATTATATTGCCTAGGCTATAGTTGCTTGGGAAACCACTGACTACTGAAATAATAATGCCAAAGAGCTAAACAAATTAAAGGTATCAATTTTAGAAGTGATAGGAAACATCTATTAACATGAGGCAGAAGGGAACCAGCATCTATAGAACAACTATCATGTGTATGCTCTGAACTAGGAAACTTACATGAGACCTCACTTAGTCTTCATAAGTACTCTACACAAATACAGAAAATAAGCTCCTTGAGGGCTGTGTTTTTGTCTGTTTGGTCATTGCTGTATCCACATAATTTAAAACAATTATTACAACTTAGAAAGCACCTAATATCTGCTACAAAAAAAAAAAAAAATGAATAGATAGAATTGCCTCCAATTCTCAGGTGCCAAACTAAGATTCAGACAGGGTAATTACATTACTGAGACTGAAGTGAAAGTTGCTCAGTTGTGTCCAACTCTTTGCAACCCCATGGACTATATAGTCCATGGAATTCTCCAGACCAGAATACTGGAGTGGGTAGCTGTTCCCTTCTCAGGGAATCTTCCCAACCCAGGAATCGACCCAGGGTCTCCTGCATTACAGGCAGATTCTTTACCAGCTGAGCTACTAGGTCACCAAGATCTTAAACCAAATCTATCTAACATCATCAAAGCCTACCTCCTCGCAAGTCATTTTCTACCAAAAGCAGAACTTCTAAAAATTTCTGAATCCACTTATAATTTAAACTCTGCACATTTCCAAAAAGAATTGGAAGGAATTAGTACATGAGTTGCCCTGCTATTTCATCTTTCAAAAAGTTAAGGAAACAGATATTTCACATTTTGGCCAATAAGACAGTAGTCCATGAAACAGTTGTAATAAAAATTTTAAGAAACTATTTTATATGCTGTAACAAATGATGAGAAGCTTGGTATAAGTGGGCATATAGCCTACATACTTCCTGAATATAAGTGAAACCCCAGGATTAGACTACCTGAAAGGGGAGATAATTTTTCCCCTTTTCCAGGATTAGATACTCTCAAAAGGAAAATTTTACCATTACAAATTTTGAAGAGAGTTTTTAAAGGGTAAGATATTTTAAAATATTAATATAAAGCAAACAAACAAACCAAAAAAAAAAAAAAACCCTAAGCCCTAACAATGAACAAGTCACAGCAGTCTGCCTCTGAGAAGGAGCGAGAGCGTGGAGAGACCCCCCCTTGGAGGCACAGGCACACAGGACCCAGTGGAAGCTGAGAGTGTACTGGAATTTGAAAACAATCCTGCTGCAGCCTCGGGGCCCACACAGAACACAATGAGCCAGCAACCTAATCCTGAAGGAACTCAGCTCTGTGGTAGACGGAAGGTAACTATAAAAACCACCACCTAAAGGTTTAACTACTGACTAGGTTAACTCAACCACTCCACACTAAAAGCCTGACAGAAAAAGAGGACTTCTCATTTTCTGACATAAATTCTATTTTCCTCAGTCTCACTAATTCTATACAAAATGTCCAGGATCGAATTTTAAAAATTATGAGACACACAAAAAAGAAACACATTCACACACTGTCAAGGGATGAAGTAATCAACAGAACCAAGCCTAGGGAAAACCCAGCTGGTGGAACTCTTAAATTTAAACTTTGAAATAAGTATTAGTAATATTTTAAAGTATTTGGTAGAAATTATAGATAGCATGCATAAACAAATGGGGAATTTCAAGAGAAATATGGAAATTATTTTTAAAGTCAAATGAAATGCTAGAAATAAAAGTACAATACTAGAGAAAAAAAATTTCTTCAAGAGTTTTATGAGCAATCTGGACACAGAAGACTATGTCAACTTGAATACAGATAAAGTATCCAAATTGGAAAACAAATAGGAAAAGAGAAAGAAAAAAACAGAACAGAGCACAGAGCATCCAAGAGTTGTAGGAAAATGTCAAATAACCTAACATATGTAAAACTGGAGTCCCCAAAAGGAGAAGTCAGAGTGAGAACAGGAAGAGGAAACATTTGGAGAATAATAGCTGTGAATTTGAGAATCAGTGAAGACAACAACCCATGGATTAAAAAAAAAACGTCAGAGAAATCAAAGCAGCATAAAAATTTTTCCTTACATACATGATAATCAACTTGATGAAAACCAAAATAAGGAAAAATCTTGAAGACAGTCAGAATAAAGAAACATTAGGCTCTCAGATCAAAATAATGGATCCTGAGTTCATCTCCTCCCACAGACACACTAAAACTCCACCACATATAGAACAACGTATCTGAGAACAACTGAAGACTAGCGGAACGGGCTTTCTACAACTAAGGATATAAAGAAAAGGCCACACTGGGACAGGCAGGAGGGGCAGAGACATAGTTTAGTCAGAACTCTCAGAGCAGCAACCCACAGTGAGAGATTTATCACAATCCTGGCGTTCCCCACTGAGGAGCAAGGAGTCTGAGCCCCACGTCAGACCTTCCCCAACCTGGAGAACTTGCAGCGGGAAGACGAGACAACCTAACGTCTGGCTTTGAAAACCAGTGCGGCTCAGGAGGGAGGGAATATATGTATTATTATGACTGATTCGCATTGTTGTATGGCAGAAACCAACACAGCTTGGTAAAGCAATTTTCCTCCAGTTAAAAGATTTTAAAAAAGAAAAAGAAAAACATATAGAGGATTGTGGGAAATCAAGACTCCAGTCTATAAAGGCTCACACTCAGACACATTCAGTCAGAGTTCCTGCACAGAAGCAACAGCTTCAAAAGCCCCTGAGTCCTACACGAATGACTGCTTACAGGGCATGTGTTGGAGGAGCAGAAATATAGTGAAACTTTCTCAGGGGACAAAAACATGGTTGGGCACCATTTTTTTTTTTTTTTTTTTAGCTCTCCTTCCACCTGGCTAGTGCCATTTTGTCCCTCTCCATCGACCTGGTTAACACCTCTGTGCTCCCATGAGGACTGGCCACACCCAACCATCACACTCTGGCCAGCCCCTTCAAAACAGTTCCTCTCCACTCTACCTAGCAGGTAATCCCACCAGCATCAATCCCCCTCCAAGGTGACTCCCACTCAGAAAGGTTAGCCACACCCCACTTGGGAAGCAGACCCAGCCAGCATAAGACTCTTCCAAAGTGACTCTCACTTCAGGGGGCTGGCTGTACTCCACTCAGCAGGATATTTAAACTGGCACTAGGGCCTCTCCAAAGTGGCTCCCACTCTGGAGGACCAGTCCCACACATCAGCATAACCAAAGCAACTGCAGCCCAACCATAGCAGGAAGGTGCATGCAGCCTAAAGGGGCTACCCCTGGAGCACGTGGCTCTGTGGACAGGGAATGCCCTACCATGTCACACAGCACATCTTCTACATAAGGCCACTCCTTCAAGCCCAGGAGATGTAGATGATATACTTAATACATTGAAACAAATGCAGACAATTAGACAAAATGAAGAGATAAAGAAACACCTTCCAAATAAAATAGCAAACAAAACCTCAGAAAAAGAACTAAATGAAATGAAGATTAGCAATTTGTCAGATCAGTTCAGTTCAGTTGCTCAGTCGTGTCCGACTCTTTGTGACCCCATGAATCGCAGCACGCCAGGCCTCCCTGTCCATCACCAACTCCCGGAATTTACCCAAACTCATGTCCATCGAGTTGGTGATGGCATCCAGCCATCTCATCCTCTTTCGTTCCCTTCTCCTCCTGCCCCCAATCCGTCCCAGCAATAAGGGTCTTTTCCAATGAGTCAACTCTTCGCATGAGGTGGCCAAAGTACTGGAGTTTCAACTTCAGCATCAGTCCTTCCAATGAACACCCAGGACTGATCTCCTTTAGGATAGACTGGTTGGATCTCCTTGCAGTCCAAGGTATTCTCAAGAGTCTTCTCCAATACCACAGTTCAAAAGCATTAATTCTTCAGCACTCAGCTTTCTTCACAGTCCAACTCTCATATCCATACATGACCACTGGAAAAACCATAGCCTTGACTAGACAGACCTTTGTTAGCAAAGTAATGTCTCTGCTTTTCAATATGCTATCTAGGTTGGTCATAACTTTTCTTCAAAGGAGTAAGAGTCTTTTAATTTCATGTCTGCAATCACCATCTGCAGTGATTTGGGAGCCCCAAAAAATAAAGTCTGACACTGTTTCCACTGTTTCCCCATCTATTTCCCATGAAGTGATGGGACCAGATGCCATGATCTTCATTTTCTGAATGTTGAACTTTAAGCCAACTTTTTCACTCTCCTCTTTCACTTTCATCAAGAGGCTTTTGAGTTCCTCTTCACTTTCTGCCATAAGGGTGGTGTCATCTGCATATCTGAGGTTATTGATATTTCTCCCGGAAATCTTGATTCCAGCTTGTGCTTCTTCCAGCCCAGCATTTCTCATGATGTACTCTGCATATAAGTTAAATAAACAGGGTGACAATATACAGCCTTGACGTACTCCTTTTCCTATTTGGAACCAGTCTGTTGTTTCCATGTCCAGTTCGAATTGTTGCTTCCTGACCTGCATACAGATTTCTCAAGAGACAGGTCAGGTGGTCTGGTATTCCCATCTCTTTCAGAATTCTCCACAGTTTATTGTGATCCACACAGTCAGAGAGTTCAAAGAAATAGAGAAGCTCAACAAACTCAGAAGAAGAATGAATGAACTCAGAAAAAGTATCAACACAGAGACAGAAAACTAAGTTTTTGGCTACAAACTTATGGAGATCAATTCATAATGGATATAAATGTCAAATTATTACACTGTACACCTGAAATGTCAACTATACTTCAAAGAAAAATAAAATTAAAAAGAAAACATCACACATAAAAGATAAAAATAACAGATATTCATCAGAAATTATGCGAGCCATAAGTCAAATAAAAATAAAAATTAGTCACTCCAGAATTCTTTATCCAGTGAAACTATCAAAAATGAAAGGGGATTTAAAAAATGAAGAGAAGGCAAAAATTTTTCAAACAAACAAAAGATAAAAATACTCAAGTGGTAGCAAATCAGTACTGTAAGAAATGTTAAAGGAAGTTCTTTAGGCAGAAAAAGTAAAATACCAGGTGAAAAACTGTATTTACATAAGACATAAAAGAACTTTGGATATTATTTTTAAATGAGAGTAAATATAATTTTTATTTTTAATTTCTTTAAAATATAATCAGCTTTCTAAATTTAAAAAGAAGATCAAAATAAATTGTGAAACATAGAGAAGCAAAATGTATGACAATGATAGCACAAAAGATGGAAGGGAAGACATAAAAGTGACCTGTACACAATAATATTATTGAAGGTAAACTGCAAGTTAAATATGTTTCTTAAACCCTAGAGCAACAATTGAAACTATAACTAAGAAATATAAATCTATGTGTGTGTGTGTATATATATATATGTGCATGTATATGTATATATGTACATATTTACATCTATGTACTATATATCTACAGTAAAACTATATATCTATAGAACAGATAAAATGGAATTCTAGAAGAAAATGTTCAATTAAGCCAAAAGCGGGAAGGAAAGGAGAATGGAAAAAAGCAAAAAACAGATGGAATACATGGAACACAACTAATAAGAGTGAATTTAAATCCAACCAAATAAATAATTACATGATATGTAAATGGTCTACATACCTCATTTTTTTTAAAAAGGAAAAGATTATAATGTTGAGTTTTAAAAAGCAAGAACCAAGTATATACAATCTACCAAAAACTCACTTTATATATATATTAATAGATGTTAGAAGTAAACTGATTGACAAAAACATACCATTCATACAATAAGAGAAAGAAAGCTGGAGTGGTTATATTAATACCAGACAAAGAAGACTTCAGGACAAAGGCTATAAAAAGGATAAACAAGGTCGTTACATAATTACATCCTTTTGTTTTGTTGACATGTACCTGGTGGCTCAGATGGTAAAGCGTCTGTCTACAATGCGGGAGACCCGGGTTCAATCCCTGGGTTGGGAAGATCCCCTGGACAAGGAAATGGCAATCCACTCCAGTACTATTGCCTGGAAAATCCTATGGACAGAGGAGCCTGGTAGGCTACAGTTCATGGGGTCGTAAAGAGTCGGACACGACTGAGCAATTTCACTATACTTCTATGCATGCTATAAACTCACAATACGTTTTTGCATTTATCTAGCCACTCCAGTATTCTTGCCTGGAAAATCCCATGGCGAGAGAAGCCTGGCAGGCTACAGTCCATGGGGTCACAAGAGTCAGATATGACTTGGCAACTAAACCACCACCAGCCTTTCTTATATGAAGTATGTGACTAGGTAATAGCACATGAGGGCAAGCATCTTTTTATAAAAGTATTATAATTAATAAAAATAAAATGTCTCTATCTTGCTACTCCCAATCAGTTAATAGATTTGCATATTGACCATAACAGCTGCTGCTGCTGCCAAGTCGCCTCAGTCGTGTCTGACTCTGTGTGACCCCATAGACAGCAGCCTACCAGGCTCCCCTGTGGGATTCTCCAGGCAAGAACACTGGAGTGGGTTGCCATTTCCTTCTCCAATGCATGAAAATGAAAAGTGAAAGTGAAGGCGCTCAGACGTGTCCAACTCTGTGCGACCCCATAGACGGCAGCCCACCAGGCTCCCCCATCCATGGGATTTTCTAGGCAAGAGTACTGGAGTCGGGGGTCATTGCCTTCTACATAACAGCTGCTAGAATCACAAAAAGATGAACAGACTATGTGCTTCCTGATGAAAGACCACACAACCATCTACCATCTTCTAAAGGGACTGATCATAAATCTGAAAAATACTTTGCATTAGCTACCGACTTGCAGGAAATTCAAAGGACAGAGGAGCCAGGTGAACTGTACCATAAAGATACAATCAGCAAAATCCAGGCTAAGGGTAATGCTACAGTAATGGGTAGTAGTGGTGGGTAATTCTGGTCAAATGTCTCAGGTTCTTCAACAGATAAATTACAAGGAAAATAAAGGATGGAAGGATGCTGTAGGTTAAAAGAGAATTTTTTAAAAAATAATGGGCAAGACTAAAATACACTGTTTAGGGATGTGAGAAGAGACTACTATAAAACCCCAGGAAGTATTTACTTCAGAGGGTAAGAAAACAGAAACTGTAACAGGCACATGGAGAAGCTTCTGGATTGGGTGGCAAAGTTCTGTTTCCAAGTCTGAGTGATAGATATAAGAATACTTGTCTTGGGAATTCCCTGGTAGTCCAGCATTCACTGCTGTGAATCAGGTTCAATCCCTGGTCAGGGATCTAAGATCCCACAGCCAATTAAGAATTAAGGCAAAGCTGAAAAGTAAAGAAAAAGAATGCTTGTCTCATAATAACTCACTAAGCCACATGTTTGCTTTACATGACTTTTATCATCTATGTTTTAGTTTACGATAAAAAGGTTAGGAAAAAAAAAAAAAAGTGCGTCTCAGGGCTCAAAACTGATGAGATGTTAAATACATAAAAGTTGAAAGATGGGGGCCTGACAAAAGATAGATCCTAACAAAAGACAAGTCTCATTCAGGATAATGCAGAATGGATTCAAAGGAAAAATATAGCCAAGAAAAGTAGAGTCACTACTCACGCAAAAGGGTTAAAATTAATACATTCCTATGAGAGCAGAAATGAGAGGCCAGAATTTCCATCTCTAATTAGGATCTTCTGTCCTTCCTAACCAGAACTGATCTTGTCTTCTTGGTTCAAAGTCTAAGACTAGTTTAAAAAAGTTATCCAGGTTCTAATTCCCTTAGAATTAAAATTTCCAGATAAATATAAATTATCACAGAGTACAAATGTGATATGATTAAAGGAATGTTGTCAGCCAGCTCTAAGGAATCACAGGGAGAAGCACTGTCTATTTAAAATGACTTGTTTAGATTCCATGTTATTAGGTTAAACTGGAAATTATGAATGTTTTCAACAACTGCTTAAACTATCTATGCTACTAAAGTTTCTATTAATATGTATTTATATGTGCATAGTAACTACACATAAAGATTACTTGTCAGAATATGAAAGCATCACAAGCATTTTCCTTAAAACACGATAGTTAAACATTTTTTATCTTTTAATTATTGTAGCCACAGCATTCGATTCAATATGTGCTACACAGTGACATGAATATATAAAATGTCCTTCTTCAAATATTGAACATTCACTGCCTTTAGCTTTCATTTTTTCTATTTTACTTAAGTACCTTTATTTTCATGGAGTTTGCTAACACCAGCATTTCTAGCTATAATTATGATAAAATAACTGTTATTTGTATTCTCACAGTGTAGGGTAGTAGACTGGAAGTCAGAAAATCTGGTTTTAGTCTAAATTCTGTTATTAGCTAGTTCTGTGACCCTGGTCGAAGCACCCTCCAGGAATTTCATTTCCGTATCTTTAAACCTTAGATGCTGGATTATATCTGAGGGTCAAAGAGAGTATTTTCACTTTAATAGAAGTCTCCAGGTTTTGAAAATTTCTCGGACTTAAAAGGGAACAAGTCTCTAATGGTGTCATTTCTGACACCTTTTCACAGTTTATGATTGAGATTTGGTACAAGAGACCATATACGGTTTGCTTCTCTGCTTCTGAGTTCAATATCCAAGCCCACATAAGCCAAATCCCAGGCACTCAATAGAGGGCGGTCCCACCAGAGATCCAACAACAGAAAGCCTCAGGAAGCATGGATATTAGAAACCCCCCGCTTTTAAACTGACTTATTTAAAGCCTATATGTTCATTTTTCATACATAAAATTGGCACAATTGAAAAGAATGACCATACCCGGGTTGGTATAACAGTAAAGGAAAGTGCACTGTCATATACTACTCACAGAAGCAAAATCAAAACCATTGTGGCAGAATCTATCAAGCTTACATTTCATGCCCTTTGACTCAACAGTTTCAATGATGGGAATTTACCTTATTTAAAAAGTTACACATGTAGATAAAGATATGCATGTAAGAGTGAGTTTTATGGCCTTGCTTATAGTTGTGAAAAACTAGAAAGACTACAAATGTTAATCGATTGTGATTAGTTGAATAAAAGTAAATACACCCAAACAATGAAATTCTATTCAGTCTTTTTAAAAAATGCAGAAAATACATATGTACTGATATGATATTCATAGCAAATTATTATTTAATGAAAAATGCAACTTGTACAATAAAACAAAATGTAGAACATGGCCCTATTTATGAAACCATAAATGTTTATGCAGATATGTATGCATGCATATTCATACAGATATATGTGTGGGTAATATATAAGATTACAAAGGCCTTTTTAAAAAAGTTTGAAAAACTATGCACCTTGAAAATGTACCTCTTAGATCTTCTACTGCAGGGAGCACAGTTGACCAATGGCCCCTGGCTTTTGTGCTCTGAAATCCATCACTGTGTTAACACCAAAGCCACATTCTCCTGAAGCAGATTCCAGCCAGTGACTAAAAGCAGCAGAGATACCAAGGCAGACTCTTTTCTGGGAGATGCAGGACTCCTGACAAGAGATCATCTCAAAGGTCCCCCATTTGCCTGGTTAAACTTACTTAGAACTAAGAACTTGCTTCCTTCCTTAGAACTAAGACAGGGCCCAGACCTGCACAGCAATCCAATGGCTCTCTACTTACCTCCTCCAACTCCTTCCTCACTGTCCCTCACCAATGTTTTCCTTTTAAGTCTTTTATACATCTCATCCCAGGTTGGTATCTGTTACTTGGACTATCCAGACTAACACTAAGCTGGCAGTGGCTGCTACAGGGAAGTGAAAGTACATATAATCATTTTACTGCAATTCATATGACTTTTGCAAATTCTTTTTCTTAAAGATTCAAATTAATAGTAATAGCAGTAATCATGTGCTTAAGGTTAATGCCTTTTCTGCAGGAGCAGAGATGCATGTGCATAGACTCTCATACAAATACTCTGGTCCCTCCATCAACAGAGCAGGTAATCTAAGGATTCCCACTAAGGTTTGAACAGCATCTTATAGTTTTCACTTCCATTAGACCTCCACCATGGCTTTGGCAAATAGGTGGACTTTGTACCATGTACTTCTTTTTACAGTAGAACTTCAGCCTTCTGATCCCCAAACTTCTTGATCCAACCCAGTGTTTCTTCCCTGATTTGTCCCCCTGCATTGGAGAACTTGAGCTAGGAATTACTGTCCTGATGAACTAGCATACTGTGCTCACGACCACCCAAAAAAGTAGATGCTACCATTATCCTCATTTCGTAGATGCAAAACTTGAAATCACGGAGGTTAAGTCTTGTCCAAAGTCACATAGTAGAGCTGAAGTTTGGACCGAGGTAGTGTGAGTCCAAATTAGCTTGTAGCTTGAAACTACTAATTAAGAAAAGCCAACTTTCAAAAGGTGGTAAAATAGGCCAATTTGCTTTCTTTTATTTATATTTCTTTATTGTTCTTCCTCATCTTTCCACTTCAACAGAGGTATATTTTCACCCTCTTATTCCATTATCTCTTTCCCAAGTGGTTGTTTACTCTATGGAAATCCTGTCTTCGCATCATACTTGAGTAAAGTCACAATCTATAATTCTGACCCTGAAAAAGTGAGAAAGACATCGATCTGGCACTGAGGATAGGCCTGAGATTCAGACAAGCCTAAAGGAGAGGCCTTATGACTTAGGAGGAGATAGAAAGGATTCCACAATGCCATGTGATCCTGGAACCAGCAGAGCCAAGTTATGACAGTTTTATAAGCTCTCCTATTACTACTCTGAACTGAAGAATAACACAGGAATTTTAGACCATTCTGAGACCTATGTGCTATTAGCTCCAGGAGTGACCTTCAAAAGTGGACAGAAGAAATTGGGGAATGGAACATGGGGATATAGGAGACCACGTGTCATAAAGGAGCAGTAGGAACTAATTTCAGTGATGTGGGGGGTGAGATTTTTCTCTGATAGAGGGTAGAAGATGTTTCAGAAATTAGAGGCATCATAAGTAAAATCAAGAGCTGGCACCACTGCATCACACCCCTATGCAGAAGGCTGTGTTACTTTTCCCCCTCTTTTCTTGAAAGGGACCAATATCTGGTGTTTTCTCCCCAGGAAGAGATGGAAGAGGGAAAAGTCTCTATATCAACATCCATCACTTCTAAGGTAAGTTCTTTAAGTCAAAATCCCAAAGCATTGGTGGCGGTGGCCAGAGGGATAAATTAGAAGTCTGAGATTAGCAGGTACAAACTACTACATATATACATATACTACATATAAAACTTGACTTCCCTGGTGGCTCAGATGGTAAAGCGTCTGTCTACAATGCGGGAGACCCGGGTTCGATCCCTGGGTTGTGAATATCCCCTGGAGAAGGAAATGGCAATCCACTCCAGTACTCTTGCCTGGAAAATCCCATGGATGGAGGAACAGCCCATGGGATCACAAAGGATCAGACACGACTGAGCGACTTCACTTCACATATAAAACAGATAAACAAGGTGCTACTGTACAACACAAGAATGTATATTCAATAACCTGTAATAAATCAAAATGAGAAAGAATATGAAAAAGAAGAAAAAAATCCCAAGAGGTCCATAATCATAAAAGAATGAGATTACCATTCATTTTTTACTCAGAGTTACACGCCATGTGAGAGAAAAGGGTACCAATTCCCTGATCGCGATGGTGAAAGACCAAGCAGAAGTCAATGGGAGTTCTCTGAGAACTTTGAGGCCAAAGACTGGACACAGCCAGGTGAACCTTAGACTTGCTTCCACTCCCTAAGCACTCACTTATACAGCATCAGCTATGTACATGGCCCCAGAATGGTTGGGACAAAGCTAAGCAGTTGGAACAAAGAGTGCCAAGAAATAGTGCCAGCTCAAGTTATCAGTGGGAAAAGGGCAAAAGCAATGCCAGGTAACAATGCACAGAGACTACGATGGGCTATGAGAGCCACAAACCTTGTAGGAAGGAGGTTTGATGACTCCCAGTGAATGTTTTCAACGTTTGGTGCCTAGGATCCTTTTGGCCCTGCCCTACACTAAAATGGCACCCCTGCATGATTGGCAAAGTGCAGTGTGTAGGAGGGGAATTCTTCACCAGACTAGTAGAGTCAAAGAAAGGCTTGAGTAGTCCAAAAGTTTTCAGTTTCTAAATGACCCAATTAATGTTGTTTTTTGTTTGTTCAAGAGCTCAGACATGTTGGGCTCTTTGAAACTCCATGGACTGCAGACCCCAGTCTTCCCTGTCCTTCACTATCTCCCAGAGTTTGCTCAAATTCATGTCCATTGAGTCAATGATGCCATCCAAACATTTCTTCCTCTGTCACCCCCTTCTCCTCATGACACAGAATGAATGTTGGACTAATGAGAAAACAACTGTTTTCAACAACCTCTCCTGCCCCTCCAGCTCTGGTTTGGTTTTCTCAGACAGTGGATCTTTCCCATGTTTAACCACAGTAAAATCATTTGCATTCTTTTAAAGGCCAAGGTCAGTCTGGAGGAGACGCCTGCCTTTGCAGCCTGAAAAATGAGAACTTTGCCCATACAGAGACAGAAACTAACTTATGAGGATTCACTTTAGGAGCTACACCGGGAAGTGTCTCAACATAAGTATTTCCTACTCAAGCCTGAGCTTCCCTCACACTGTCACATCTTCTGAAAGTTCCCTTCTTCCTCCTCAATCACATCCTCTGGCTTTCCTGGTGGTTTAGCAATGAAGAATCTGCCTGCAGTTTAGGAGACACAAGTTCAATCCCTGCATCGGGAAGATCCCCTGAAGGAGCAAATGGCTACCCACTCCCGTATTCTTGCCTGGAGAATTCCATGGACAGGCAGGCTGGCAGGCTACAGTCCTGGGTTCACAGAGAGTCAGATGAGTGAGCACACATGCACATCCTTCTTTAGAAGTGCATAAGCACTTCTTTAATGCCATGGACCCAGCTTATCCAGCATACTTTGTTAGCCAAGGATTTTCCAGGAGAGTTTTCACTTCTGGGAAATGTTTGATTGTTCCCATAAGTCATAAAATTGTACCAGAAATTTCATTATTTCCACATCTAAATTATTCCCTCTTGTACCCAGAAATGGCATAAAAATCCTGCTGCCATATTTTATATCTCATTTTTTTTAATGGGCTATTCAACCATTGTCAGAGGATTTAGGCCTTGCATAACCAAAAACCATCCTGAATTTTCTCCCTTCAAAACCACAGCATAAATTATTACTGGAAAAGTTCCTTGCCATTGAAGCTTCATTCTACCTTGGAATCCTCAAAGCAATAGAATCAAGGTTAAGAATAATAGCCAATCAATTATCTAAGCTTTGTAAACTTATTTATACTGATTTCACTGTCCAGCAGGTTAGTGTCACACTCCCATGCAGTTCTCTCTCACCTAGACAGCTGTATCCCAAGATGCAGATCTGTATTTTAACTTTCATCCTACATGGTAAATCTAATTTAGAAGAAGACACCTATGTAGATAATTCTGTATCCAAGAAATGTGTTCCTAACTGTAGAATTTTAGGAGTTCAAAGAGATGGGAAAAACAGAGTTGAGCACCTTCCTGTAGCTTCAAATGGAGTCATGTGGGAAATCCCAATTCCATCTGTGCCCAAGAAAAGCCTAATACATAAGTAAAAGCCTCTGTTCAGATTAGAACCTTGGAAGTCTTAGTGAAATAAAGTTAATAAGCCATGATCCACTTTTTATCTGTAATAAAATACTAAAGATACAAGGCATTCCACATTCACCAGGACTACCTGAGTCCTCTCTGGTGACCATGAAAGTTCCAGGAAGAGTAGAAAATGACTTTTCCTATTCTCTGCATTATATCATACCATCAGAAATGTGTCCACACATAAGTCACGCCCATAAAAGGATGATCTGCTGATGTATTTATTATAACAGAGCTATTTCAGAAAATGTTTGGCATCTAGGGGATTATTTTAAAGATGATAATTAGCATTCATTCACCACCTCCAGAAATAGTTCTGTATTAGCAATGCTGTTTAATTTCTGGATTTATAATGTCACATTTTACGAGTTCAAATAAAGATGGAGACAAGATCCAATGCTGGCTGAATGGTCTGTGGACAGCTTACAGAGATAATAATAGTAATCTGAAGAGCAACTGCTGTAATTTTCCATTTCAGTCCCAGTTTCAAATATGAAACTGCAGGCTACCAAGGACAGCCTGGTTCCTTAGTAAATTTATAGAATGGATGATTTGAGAAGTTTGAATGAAAAATGTGGTGGAATATTTTCTTTTGAATGGAGGGGGATATGCAGATCACTTGCCAATTCTTTATGTTGTTCAATGACCACAATCCCAGGACAATATATGAGCTTTTTCCCTTTCAAGTGAAAAACCATCATTATGAGATTATAAAAATGTAAAGCAAATCCTTTTTTGTGCTTTGGTTCTCAACTTGGAGGTAGTTACAGAATTGGGATTTGCAAAGACCTTAGGATTTGGCTGTCATATATTTTAACAATATGCTATAATAAATCTTAGAAACAACCTAAATATCCACTAATTAGATAATTCTGGAAGAAATTTGTCATCATCCACACAAAGAAATAATATGAAGCCATTAAATTTGTCTATTTTTCAATACGAAAATACACGCAATCACATAACAGGACGCACATGCTATCTTTTTGACAGTGTTCACGCCCAAGGAGGAAGGCTGACAGTAGATGGTGGTAAAGAACTTCTTATTTTTTCAGGCAAGAATACTGGGGTGTGTTGCCATTTTCTTCTCCAAGGGATTTTCCAAACCCAGGGATCGAACTCAGGTCTCCTGTGTTACGGGCACTCTTTACCCTCTGAGCTGCCAGGGGATCCCACCCGTTATCATACTATCTGAATTTCTTATTATAAGTATTTTCACTTAAAAAGTAACTGTAAGTGCAATATAATTGCACAAATAAATGACCTTATGTCACTTTCTTCTCCATACTTTTGTGTATTTTCCAAATATTCATCAAAAAAATATTACTTTTATTGAAATATTGTTGACTTATGTTAGTTTCATGTATACAATATAGTGATTTGATATTTTTATAGATTACATATAACACAAAATCATTGAAAAAAATTGACTATATTCCCTGTGCTGTACCTCTCTGTGACTTATTTATTTTATAACTAGTAGTTTGTCCCTCATAATCTCCTTCACATATTTCACCTCATCCCCTTCCTGTAACCACTAGTTTGTTCTCTGTATCTGTGAGAGAAGATATTTGCAAATGATATGTTCAACAGGGAGTTAATATCCAAAATATATAAAGAACTCCTACAACTCATCGAGAAAAAAGCAAACAATTCAATTGAAAAACGGGCAGAGGGAGGTGGAAGTATGAGAAAAACAGGTGAGGGAGATGAAGAAGCACACACTTCCAGTTACAAAAGCAGTGAGTCACAGGCATGACATGTACAGTATGGGGAATATAGGCAATGATAACATAATCTCTTTGTACTATAGATAGAAACTAGACTCATTGGAGTGATCATTTTGAAATGTATGGTGGTGGTTTAGTCACTATGTCGTGTCCAACTCTTGCAACCTCATGGACTGTAGCCCGCCAGGCTCCTCTGTCCATGGGATTCTCCAGGCAAGAATACTGGAGTGGGTTGCCATTTCCTTCTCCAGGGGATCTTCCTGACCCAGGAATCGAACCCGGGTCTCCTGCATTGCAAACAGATTCTTTACCAACTGAGAGTATAGAAACACTGAATCACTATGCTGTGCACTAGAAACTAACACACTACTGTAGGACAATTACACTTCAAAAGCAAACGAACAAACGTGTTAAAAAAAGAGATCAGATCTGTGGTTACCAGAGGCAGGGAGTGAGGGGGAGAGGAATTGGATGAAGGCAGTTAAAAGGTACAAACTTCCAGTTAAAAGATAAATATGTACTAGGGATAGAAGATATAGCATAATAAATATAATTAACATTGTTATATGTTATACATGAAAGTTGTTAAGAAAGTAAATCCTAAGAGTTCTCATCACAAGCAAGAATTTTTTTTCTTTTTCTTTTATTCTGTATATGAGATGATGAATGTTCACTAAACATATTATAACCATTTAATGATGTATGTAAGTTAAATCAATATGTACGACACCTTAAACTTATACAGTGCTATACCTTAATTATAATATCTCAATAAAACTGGATGGAAAAAATGAGCAGAGAAACTAATTAGATATTTTTCCAAATAAGACATACAGATGGCCAACAGGCCAACAGACACATTAAAAGATACTCAACATCATTACTCAACAGGGAAGTGCAAATCAAAACCACAGTGAATATCACTACACTCCTGCTAGAATGACTATTATAAAAAAGACAATACATGACAAATGTTGGCGAGGATATGGTGAAAAGGCAGAGCCAGCATACTCTTGGTGGGAATGTAAATTGGTACAGCCACTATGGAAAACAGTAGAGATTGCTCAAAAATTTAAAAATAGACCTAACCATACTGTCCAGCAATTCCATCCCTGGATATTTATCCAAAAAAAGCAAAAACACTAATTTTAAAAAATAAAAACCTTTTATTTCTTTCTTTCTGTTCCTTGACATTTCTGATTTTTTTACAATAAACCTATGATTTATGTTTTTAAGTTAAATGGATACTGATGAAGGAGTTGTACCTCCAGAGAAATTCAATAATTTACTGAAGTCCACCCACCCAGGTAGAGGAGAACTTGGACTTCAACCCATATTTGTGAATCTTAGGAGGTTTTGTCTGAAATCCTGAGTAAGGGGTTTCAAATGTTTCTATTTCAGCAGGACAAGAAGGCATCCTTTCTATGTCCTAAGGAATCTTTACACATTAAGTCCCAGAATTACTGGCCTTTGTATCTCAAGAGTAAATTCATATGCTAGATACAAAGATCAATTTCTGTTCTCCTTCAAGAAAGGGTGTTGGTGCTGTTTTTGGCTCACTGTTTCTTTTCATGGCTTCTGAAGAACTAGGTTGAAGGACTTCTCCCCAGAACTAAGAATAGCGTTATTGTTTATTGTTGCTTAGTCACTCAGTCATGTACGGCTCTTTTTCGACCCCATGGACTATAGCCTACCAGGCTCCTCTGTCCATGGGTTTCTCCAGGCAAGAATACTGGAGTGGGTTGCCATTTCCTTCTCCAGGGGATCTTCCTGACCCAGGGATCAAACCTATGTCTCTTACACTGGCAGGCAGATTCTTTACCTCTGAGCCACCAGGGAAGCCCAAGAGTTGCGGGGAGGACCCTTGTTTAAAACATTGCTATGAAGGAAATGAAACTGGGGGTTTTCTGACTGCTCTAAACTTGCATTTCTCCAGAATAAATGTATGTTCTGTTTCCATAGAGCTCAGTTCACTGGTTTGCAGAACAATCTGGTACTTTCATCAGGAAGAGTGATTACCACGTAGCAGTTGCTGGGAACAGTATCTATTGTGCTGATTATTCATTGTCTAGAATTCTTTGTAATCAGATCTGGGAAACATTGTTATCTCTGAGCAGTCCCCACAGGGTCCCTCACACTGTTATCTGCACATTTGTGCAGAGGAGGATTTAGCCTATACTGTTTAAACACAGGGATGCAAGTTTTCCCAATTGCTGCAGTTTTTTCTGCTGAAAAGACTACCCTCACACCCATTTCCTCCTTCCATCACACTCAACAATCCAAATGAATAACATTAAAGTGCCACATCGTGGGCTATAATGCAAGTATGCTTGGTTAGATGAGCAAACAATATGTCTGGAAACATAAAAGCATCCTTCATCCCCCCAAAAAACACTGGTAACAAAAAGGATAGCTGGAGAAGGAAACAGTTATTAAGTTAATGAAAGTTGCTGTTCAGAAAGATTCTGAATCTCAGCTGAATCAAGAAGCATTTCAGAACTTGGGACCTGAGTAGAAACGCTTCCAAGATTTCCTGGGGAGCCAGGAAGAACAAAGGCCAAGGATAGGCTAGGTCAGCATTCAGAACTAAGATTCATGTCCCAAATTCTTAGATTATGCTCCTGCTTGATGCATACTCTTCTCAGTGCATGGCTTGTCTATCACATCATCATGGATGCCTGCCTATTCCACTCGTTATATCTCATGACCATGTTTGAGCAGACTGTTATACTCTAGAAGTCTGACTTGAGACTATATCGTTCTTTAGTTAAGACTTGCCTGTGGAGGGTGAACAACGTAGAAGGAAGTACAGGCCAAGGCCACACAGAAGAGCCTCTCAGAAGAGCTTCACTCAGTGAATTAGCATCATGGCATGAGGAAGCCAGTGAATCAGCCATTTTCTGCACATGGGTGGTTTCAGATAGTTCCATCCACCATGTCATTTATTTGCCCCAGAGAGAGGTCTGGTGGTTCTTTGTTGTCTAGCAGGACACCTCATGTCAAAAATATTTCTTTATTTATACTGATAGGCTTTCCAGGTGGTGCTAGTGGAAAAGAACCCACCTATGAATGCAGGAGACATAAGAGATGCAGGTTCCATCCCAGGGTCATCCCCTGGAGGAGGCATGGCAACCCACTCCAATATTCTTGCCAGGCAGGCCACAGTCCATGAAGTCACAAAGAGCTGGACACAACTGAAGCAACTTAGCACACACATATGCATATATATATATCACACATCATTGGAAGGACTGATGAGGAAGCTGAAGGCTCCAATACTTTGGCTGCCTGATGCAAAAAGCCAACTCATTAGGAAAAAACCCTGATGCTGGGAAAGACTGAAGGCAGGAGAAGGAGATGACAGATAGCAAGATAATTGGACGGCATCACCAACTCAATGAACATGAGTTTGAGCAAGCTCTGGGAGTTGGTTATGAACAGGGAAGCCTGGTGTGTTACAGTCCATTCGGTCACAAAGAGTCAGACATGACTGAGCGATTGAACAATAAAAAATACACACACACACCCATACATACACTAAATATATATATATTACTTTGCCTCAGTGAGTCCAATCTTCCAAATCTCAGTAACACTAACTTTGCCCATCAGATGTATATGAGAAGGTTAATCACAACTTGCTTAAATCCCCAGAAATACCAACAACAAACACCAACAATAATACTAGCAAATACTTATCTGGCATCCACCTGCAATGCAGGAGACACAGGTTCAATCACTGGGTTGGGAAGATCCCCTGGAGGAAGACATGGCAACCCACTTTGGTATTCTTTGCCCGAAGAACCCCATGGACAGAGGAGTCTGCCGGGCTACAGTCCATAGGATCACAAAGAGTCGGACATGACTGAAGTGACTTCACACAGCACAGCAGGTGCCAGGAGCTCTTGTAAGCATTTTCATATGTCACTCTCTCTGAGCCTCAGTTATCCCATATGCAAAATAGGGCTCATAGTACCTGCTTGGACTACATACAGAGAAGGAAATGACAACTCATTCCAGTGTTCTTGCCTGGAAAGTTCTATGAACAGAGGAGCGTGGCGGGCTACAGTCCAAGAGTCAGACTCGACAGAGCACAGACTATATATAATGACTGGACTAATATAAAGATTAAATGAGTTACGAAATGTACTCAAAACCATAAGGCCAATATGTCATGGGAAGCCAAGGGTGAGCCAGGATTCGCATTCAGGCAGTCTGATTCTGGATTCTGCACTCTAAACAATTTGTTTTAACCCTGTTTCTAGCGTCTATAAACTTGACAACTTCACCATCTGCCCTACATGTATATGTCAGACACACTTTGTGCTAGACAACACAAGTCACCTTGCCTTGGCTTCCTGCTACCCTTATTAACCCTTTCCTCAGGAGTCCTCCTCCTCCCAAAAGCATGCTTTTCAAATACAAACCATGCAATACAAAGCTCATACCCCCAACCACCTCCTCGATCGGGCTCTCACATTCCAGACCACTATCCACCTGCCAGATGAAATTTAATTAGCCTATGGCCAGATTCTAGAGAACAAGGGACAGCCCTATACCCCCAGAGCACTGAAAGTATTCAGCTAGCCAATCTGAAGCTCATTTACCTTGCCTCATCTGTCTCTTCATGAAAACCACAAGAAAGGCTCTCACCCACAGCTTCCCCCTCTTCCTCTGCCTCCTGACCAACCCCTGTGGCCTCCCTGGTATGGTATGCCCCTTCTTCCCATGCACCGTGAGTATTAAATCATCCTTTCAATGTCAATCATCTCCTGATCTGATCTGCCCCTCAAAGTTTCTCTTAATACACTATATTAATAACACCCACTTTCCTACACCCAGCAAACAAGTTTCTGTGAATCAGAATGGTATATTTGGTTCATTTCATCTCTGAACACTTTCTTGCTTCCTACCATAACCGGGTGTAATTTCAAAGAATTCATCTGGGTATGAGGAGAGCCATGGGACATTTCTCCAAATGGTGTCTCTGATCCTTGACCCCATCTTATAATGATATTTCCTTTTCACAGAAGTGGGTAGGACTCCTGTCCTTAGGCACAGCACTGCCAAGGTTCATCTTCAAAATCTATGGAGATACAAAATATATATATAACAACATCCAGATCTATATCTATATATATCTACTCCAAGAAAATAAAATATTTTTTAAAAAATTTTAAGTAAATGTATTTTGACCAGAAATTCTGCTCTCTTGATGGTTATAGGAATGGGTAGAATTGACTTTAAAAAAAAATAGAAAACTTATCCCTTGGTATCCTACATTAGGCAAAGGAAAGTTATGACTGGATGTATGACAGGCCTAAGGAAGATAATAAATGAGGTCACAATGTTCCTCCACCTTCAGATGGAATAGATATTTGACAGGGGATAGGTCCCCACCATGGACTGCAAACAAAACCCCCAGTGTGAACACCAATATACCAGCCAGCTTGAAATCCCCAATGTGCTTGAACCACATTCTGAGTTCAGAGGAACTTGTTGTACAAGCATTATCTGACAGAGGAGATAATATCTGAAGATAATGTGACATATTATTTGATAGGAAACAAAAGATGAATAAAAGCCTTGACTATTCTCTGACTGTAGGTGTCCAAAAATATCCATCTCCTTGTAATCAGAAGAATCAGCACAATCAAACACAAAGAGGGAAAGTCTTTCTAACGATAACAGTTACTGGGACAGACTACCCACGGAACCTAGTGCAGAAGGAGATGCAAGTTTTAAAATCAGAGCATCACTTTGAAGCAATTCACTAAAATGAAACATTGGGACCTCACCATATCTAACTTGCTTCCTCATTTAAGTAAATTGTATTTGTGAGAAAATGCTTTATTTGCATCAATGGCATATGCATTGACTGCCAGGTTTATCTCAATTCAGATATGCATTTTAAAGTTGTAAACATATGGTTACAATTTCCATGGAGCTGTTTAGGAAATTTTTATGGATCAAATCCTTAGTCCTGACATCCCAGACAGGTTCAGAGATTTTTAAAACTGCTGCAAAGCACTTTACTTCCTAAAGGCTCATATATAACAGGAATTGGCTTTGGAAGTGTTTATATGCTCTTTGCTGTTGTCTATAATTACTTTCTCAACTGAAGTGGCGGGAAGGAGGGAGATCTAGGCTAGGAAAAGTGATGAGAAAAGCCTGAATAAATAAATAAAAGTGTCTTATGGGAAATCTGTTTCATCTCTCTGGTCTTGTA
The DNA here is from genome assembly GCF_027580195.1 of Bos mutus. NCBI lineage: Eukaryota > Metazoa > Chordata > Mammalia > Artiodactyla > Bovidae > Bos > Bos mutus. The sequence continues at coordinate 44,088,710 of NC_091626.1, read as the reverse complement.
ATTTTCTTTTTTCCTCCAACTATAATTGAAAAAAAAATGCCTGAGTCCTAGTGCAGATATTAAAAGAAACACTGTAGGTTTTTGTTCTGTGGATCTCATAGGCTTAAAGTTGGAACAGCAGCTATATAAAGGGTAGTGTCCAGTGAGAAGACTGGGAACAGTGATAAGTGAGTTTTGTCTCCATGGTTATTTAGACATACTTGAGAAAACCATTTTCACCTTACCTGGGAGAATATGAAAAATATCTTTTTCAGCTTTCCATTATGTTAATAGTATATGAACAAATCCAAGGTAGGGTACATGAAAGTAAAATTGCTATTCTGAGGGTGACTGAGCTAATATACAAAATGTACTATATGAAGCTGTAAGCTTCCTGAAGGTGAATAGTTGTGTGTGAGCCAGGCTCTCTGGGCCAGGCCGTCTGGATCTGAGAGAGCCCTAAAGCAAGATTTGGATAAAAATCAACCAAACTTGAAAGCAGTGAAGCCCTGTAGGACAGTGGAAGTCCTTCTTTCTCACATTTCATTTCTGTAACCTAATCGCTGCCTCCTGCTGAACTGAGCATACCTCACTCCTCTTGCTACATTTGCCTGCCCACTGGACCATGTTTGCCTACAATGAGCAGAAAAATGGTGAGAACCCGAGAAGAGCAAGTGAGCCAGCTGGGATCACCTGGCAGAAATCTCTAGTAAGACACTTCATGGAACCATAGTTACCACTTACAATAACACTGATATAGCACTTTTTCATTCCTTCAACTGCAATGCTTATAAAGACGTGACTGATATTTTTTAAATGAAGTAGATACACGTATAGAGACGTATACATGTGTTAACATGGAACACTTTTAGATATGCTTTTAAATTTAAAAAGCAAAATTCTGAACAATGAGTACAATGCTCTACTTTTTTAAATCAAGAAGCTACTTATATACATATGCTTCTCTACGTATGCTGCTGCTGCTCCTGCTAAGTCATTTCAGTCGTGTCCGACCCTGTGCGACCCCATAGACGGCAGCCCACCAGGCCCTGCCGTCCCTGGGATTCTCCAGGCAAGAACACTGGAGTGGGTTGCCATCTCCTTACCCAATGCATGAAAGTGAAAAGTGAAAGTGAAGTCGCTCAGTCGTGTCTGATTCTTAGTGACCCCATGGACGGCAGCCCACCAGGCTCCTCCATCCATGAGATTTTCCAGGCAAGAGTACTGGAGTGGGGTGCCACTGCCTTCTCTATGTATAGACTATCTCAAACTACAGAGGTAGGCACACTGACAATGCAGTCGCATGAGATAAAGTGAAACTGAAAGTGAAGTTGCTCAGTCGTGTCCAACTCTTTGCGACCTCGTGGACTGTAGCCCACGATGCATGCGACAATGCAGTCGCATGAGATAAAGCACTGGGCAATTCATGGTCAGAGATGGGAGGGAGGCTTAATTTTCATTTTGTCCCATATAAATGTTTACCATGTGCACATATATTAATCAGAAATTAATAGAAATAAACAGTGATTCATATGGTCTAGTTCTCAAAACAGTATCATCTCTAGAGAAATATAATCAGCAGGAAAAAAAAGCAATTTCAGAAAAAGCTAAATGTTTTATTTGCATTTCCTGAGTACCACATGTTTATATTTGTGTGTGCTTAGGTGTGTCTGATTCTTTGCAACCCCATGGGCTGTAGCATGCCAGCCTCCTCTGTCCATGCGATTTCCCAGGCAAGAATACCGGATCAGGTTGCCACCTCCTACTCGAGGCGATCTTCCTGACCAGGGATTGAACCTGTGTCTCTTGCGTCTCCTGCATTGGCAGACAGATTCTTTACCACTAGCGCCACCTGGGAAGCCCCTTGAGTACCATGAAGGAAGCTTATTTCTCTGTTCTGCTCCCTTCACATCAGAACCTTTCTCCCCTTTTCTCTCCAAATTCTTTACAAAACTCCACCCCTAGACCTGGAGTCCTGTACCTCCTGTTTTTCTCCCTCTCTCTTTTCTCCAAGTTTTGCATAATAAAGCCCCAGAGAACTTGACTATGGACTCAGGACCCCATTCACAGGACAGGGGAGGGTATGAACTGATTGGACCATCCCAAAAACCTCTTGAGTGGAGTGGGGAAGAGGAAGGCTAAGGCAAACCTGAGTCATTAATTTCTCATCCTATTTCATAACATTTATTGACCTGATAAGGGGAATTTCAGAGCTGTAGCACTAAAAGCTGAGGCCAGGACACCTGCTTCATCTTCCCAGGAAGATTGATCTGGATTGTAGCAAATGAGTCTAGGTAAAGAACCAGAAGAGCCCTACATTTGTAAACCAGCCCTTCAAAGTTATATATAAAAAACAGTAAGACATAAAAGTATGTGTTATACATATGGGCTTCCCAGGTGGCTAAGATGGTAAAGAACCTGCATACCCACCATGCATATAAAGACTGTTGATGTATAAGCCTCGGATATAAAGGGGACAGCGCTGAAACACAAAATCAAGCATCTGAGATTTGGCAAGTCCCACCTTATGTGGACAGCGTCACTGTGAGCCGTGTACCCTCCCACCAGGGGCTCTTAGGTCTTGGGAAGTTGGGTCGAGACCCAGAATGTATACTCCCATTCTGCGGTCCCTCCCTTCAGTTAAGTTCTATATCCTTTATTAAAGACAAATTGAAACCTGAACCTACTTTAAAATGAGTGCAGATGTATGTGCCAATGTCAATTTCATCAGAAACACTGCACATAATTAAAGACAGAGGTGATCAAGAACAAGACAAACTTTGGCAACACCTGTGCAATCTCAGTCCACAAAAGAGGACTCAACTTATCTGGCCTTGGTGGCATATTTATGCCCACTGCAGACCAAGAGTCTCATGCAATTAAAAATTGATGCAATGGAACATTAAAATGTTATAATTAACACTCCCACTTCTGATCCCCTGCTCACAAGACAATATTATGTTTATAATCTGGTTTCCCACACAGTGAGCTACAGAAAGAAAATAAATTAGCCAGAGGGCACAAACATCTAGTTTTCTCCATAGTTCTATATCCTATTGCAACTTAATTCATTGGAATTGTATTTTTAGACCTCAGTGTCTACAAACTTAGTTAATGTGAGTCTGTCTACATTAAATTTGTCTACATTTAGTGAGATGAAAAAGTGGATTTCACAATCTGAAAGGCTGTACCCTAGACTGTAGTTTTGCTTTTTAAAAAAAAAAAAAATAGACTGTAGTTTTATATTCTCACTTTGGGAGGACCCTTTAGAGTACAGCCTATATCCCATCTTAAATCTTACCATTAGGACAATGGAATATTCCTCAACCATAAAAAATAGAAAGAAATATTGCCACTTGCAGCAACATGGGCGGACTTAAAGGATATCATACTTAGTGAAGTAATTCAGACAGAGAGGCACACTATGTGATATCACTTTTATATAAAATTTTTAAATCATATAAATGAGCCTATATACAAAATAGAAACAGACCCATAGACGTAGAAAAGAAAACTTATGATACCAAAAGGGAAAGGGAGTGGGGAAGACATAAATTAGGAGCATAGGATTAACAAACTACTATACATAAAACAGGTAAGCAACAAGAATTTACTGGATAGCACAGGCAAAGAAAGTGAAGTCGCTCAGTCGTGTCCTACTCTTTGCGACCCCATGGACTACAGCCTACCAGGCTCCTCCGTCCATGGGATTTTCCAGGCAAGAATACTGGAGTGGGTTGCCATTTCCTTCTCCAGGAGATCTTCCCAATCCAGGGATTGAACCCAGGTCTTCTTCATTGTAGGCAGATGCTTCACCATTTGAGCCACCAGGGAAGTCCATAGCACAGGGAACTATGTTCAATATCTTTTACCACCTATAGTTTTGGGGTATTATAGTTTATAAGATTGAGGGTAGGAGGAGAAGGGGACGACAGAGGATGAGATGGTTGGATGGCATCGCTGACTCAATGGACATGGGTTTGGGTGAACTCCGGGAGTTGGTGATAGACAGGGAGGCCTGGCATGCATGGGGTCGCAAAGAGTCGTGTTCACGACTGAGCAACTGAACTGAACTGAACTGAATACATATAGTGGAAAATAACATGAAATATATATGTGTGTCTGTGTGTAACTGAATCACTTTGCTGAACACCTGAAACACAATATTGTGAACCTTAATTATACTTCAAAGATTAAAAAAAAAAAAAGCTTACCATTAGCAAACTGAATTTTTTAACCATAATAATTTTTTGACTATATAGGTAATGGGGCTCTTACTACACAAAATTAGAAGACACAGAAGAGTTACAAAAAGGTACAACCAATCATCTTACCAATTATAAATAACCACTGTTAAGTAATTGAAATGCTTCCCAATTTTAATTCAATGTACATATCTCTACAAATACATGCAAAATTTGAATGACACTTGAAATAGCTTTGCAACTCTTTCATTTCACGAAACATAATATTCTGAGCATTTCTCATATCACTAAATAGGTTTTGAAAACAGCATTAATCAATCCCCTTTGGATATTTAAGTTAATTCCAATATGTTGTTAAAATAAAGCATGCTCTGATGAACATTTCACCCCTGTATATAATCTTTACTCACATCTCTAAATATTTATTTAGGGCTAATTCCACAAAGGAAAACACTGACTTAAAAGGTATGAACATTTTTGATGCTTTCATTTATCTTATCAGAGTATATCTAAAAACTTACCGAACTGATTTTCATAAACATCAGCAATTTTTCTTTTGGCACCAGAATGACAATTTTGCTGTTTCACCATTAGGGTAAAAGATTATCATTTTAAATTTTTGACTAATTTGAAAGGCTAAACTTTGTATTTACTTTGTCATAATTTACACTTCTTTTATACTTTGTGTATTTTCTCAAATATTTGTGGCCTTGATAGTTCTAGTTTTTTGATTGCTTTCCACATGTTCCTGCCCTTTGCACATGTCCTTTACATACTGATTCATAAAGTCATTTTTTTTAATAGTAGTCCTGTGTTACATAAGAGGCTTCCCCAATGTCTCAGCAGTAAAAGAATCTGCCTGCAATGCAAGAGAGACAGGAGACTCAGGTTTGATTCCTGGTTTGGGAAGATCCCCTGGAAGAGGAAATGGCAACCTATTCCAGTATTCTTGCCTGGAAAATTCCGTGGACAGTGGAGCCTGGCAGGTTACAGTCCTTGGTGTCACAAAGAGTCAACATCACTGAGCACGCATGCACAGGTGTTACATATTAAATTTTCTACCCAGCTTATCTCATGCAGGTAAACTCCTTGGATTTTTTTTTTGATAGACGGAATTTTTAAACTTCCTCTTTAGAGATCTCAATCAGCACCTACCTGTCCACACCAAAGCCTTCTGAGTGAGTCAGTAGTTCACGGCTCCTGTTGCTTAGCACCCATACTTTATACCAAGTAACCCTTCCTTCCTGGTGACAGCTGTTGGTGAGGCATATGCACCTGACCCAAGAACAGCTTCCCATAATGCTTTGAACTGTAACACAGTCTGACATCACAGCAGAGACGTGGTTATCAGTGGAGCTAAATTTCTCTCACACACAGACAGCGGCAGAGCAGAATCTGAAAGGCACAGATTCCACAGGAAGAGCTGACAAGCTAAAGGAATATGCAAGTAGAAGGGAGATGGGATCAGAAATGAAAGAAACAAAAGGAGGCCACGTGAGTAGAGACAGAACAGAGGGCAAGTGGGTGTGAGAACAGAAGCAGTGCTGCCCTGAAAGAAACTCCCCAAATCCTACCAGAGAAAGAGAGAGAGAGAAAGACCAGAGTCAGCCCCTTAACCTGCTGGTTCCCTGAAATTTCACATTTCAAAGCTGAGACCTTGCGTATGCACATGGAAAGCCCCCATGACTTGACTAGGAGAGGGCTCTTTTTTGCCTTGCATCCCAAACAATCATCTATAACAGTGGTTCCCAACCAGGGGTGACTTTAACCTCTAGAGAACATCAGGCAACATTGTTGGCTGTCCTGACTAAAGGGTATTGCTAGCATCTAGTCAGTAGAGGCCAGGGATGCTGCCAAACACCCCACAATGCTCCCCCTCCCACAACAAAGAATTATGTAGCCCAAATTGTGAACAATGCTGAAGCTGTGAAGCTCTGTTCTAGAACAAGTCAGTATTTTTATGGTTTCTCCCTTTGCATTTGTGCCTAGAAAGTACTTCTGTACTCTGTGATAGAACAAATACTGTCCTACCAGCTTATTCTTTTTCTATGATTCCATTTTTATGGTTTCTTTTTCTTGGAAATTTTTAGGAGCAAGAAAGCCACGTGAATGGTGAGGAAATCAAGAAACTGACTAAACTTTTACAACAGGGCATGATCATGCCTGTGATTAGCATATCTCCCTAGAAGAGAATGTGGCAAAGATTCCCAGAATTTCTTGATTTAAGTCCACTCTTCTGTGAAGGTGAATTGGATAGTATGAAAATATGTACTCCCTCTCAGTGAATAAGCAAATGCTAATAAATTCCCTCAACAACTGTACTGGAAATACAGAGTCTACATACTTACTACAATGCTGAAGCTGAAATTCCAATACTTTGGCTACCTAATGCAAAGAGCCAACTCACTAGAAAAGACCCTGATGCTGGGAAAGATTGAGGGCAGGAGGAGAAGGGGACCACAGAGGATGAGATGGTTGGATGGCACCACAAGGGACATAAGTTGAGCAAACTCCAGGACATAGTGAAGGACAGGGAAGACTGGCATGCTGCGATCCATGGGGTTGTAGTCAGACTCAACTTAGTGACTGAACGACAACAAAAATTACTACAATGTTGACGACATACAGGATACTGTGTTCATTTGATCAACCAGATGTTCAAAGTTGTTAGACTAAGGAAGGTTCAAGAAGGTGTTCCCCCTAGAACTGAGGTCAGTATGCTGGTCATTGGACTTACAGGACAGAAGTCACTGAATCAAATGAGATTTTAGAGGTGCCATGAATGGGTGGAATCAGGTGAATACTCTCAAGAGTATGCCCTGAAAAATAGAACGTAGCTTACATAAATCTTGGTGAAAGTTTACACTTTTAAGCTGGTCTTCAAATGCATTCTTCCTCCTTCCTTCTTTTTACCAACATTATGAGGTCTATAAAGTTTTCTAAGATTCTGCAAGGCAGATGGTTCCTGTCCTCACATCACCATAACAACCCACATTCCATAGTAAGTAACAGGCATGATTAGAAAAGACAGATGGAATGAGCCTGAAAATGCAAAATATGCCCCTCAATTTAGAATACTCTGTCCCCGGAGAGGGGTTCTCATCTGGAAATTTAGTTGTCTTCTTGTGAACTCTTGGGAGTTCATAACAAACAGCATTCTCATGTTAACCTTGCTCCTTGAAAACCCAGATTCCCTTCTCTGCATTTACCCTGTACCAAAGATTAATTCATTGCATCCTTCAGTGACTTGGGAAGTGGAAAAAATAGGCATTTTCTGCCCAGTTACTCCGAATTCTACACCTCCTGCAATATAAACTGCAATCCAAGCAGTTCCCTGAAATTTCAAACAGCAGAATTTTGCTGGTCTGCACTTGCTGACAAATTATCATCACGACTCTATTACAGACTTCTGTCTCCTTTCTCCTGCCCCTTAGAACTCTGCATCCTTACAGTCAGTCAGTCTTCCATGCATTCTTTATTGGACACCAATACCTTTAAGTCTCAGCACACTCATTTTCCTAGTCCCTATGAGCTAAATCAACATACATAAACCTGGTTACAGGCAAAACATCCACAAGCAGAAACAGGAAGAGAAAGTAATAACTAGGACACAGAATATGACTTCTTCCATAAAAACAGTAAAGATCAGCCCAGTAATTGGAAAATGTGCCTCTAAATGAAAAAGAATTAGAGAAAAAAACGTTTAAACCTCTGTCTGGTCCTATCTATAAAACCAAATATGCTGATTCCAAAAGATACTCTCCAGAAAAATATTAGAATAAATAAGTATTCACCAGCAAGCAGTCATAATTCAATGAGATTATTTATTGTCTTAGACTTTTTCTTGTACAACACTAACAAAAACCAAAGGTTGACATGTCTTTTCTATAAAAGGCTAATCAGTGAATATTTTGGCCATTTCAGGTTATAGGATCTCTTTTCCAACTACTCAGCTCTGTCATCATAGCACAAAATAGCCATGGATGATATGGAAATGAATGAGTGTCTGTGTTCTAATAAAACTTTATTTACAAATAATGGAATCTGAATGTTACAGTTTTAACATCTCATGAAACATGATTATTCTTTTGATTTTTTTAACTGACTTAAGAATCTAAAAACTATTCTTAGCATAAGGGACATACAAAACAGGCAACCTTTGCCATAGATCACTGAACCCTGAAGTATACTGTCATCTTTTGCTCACTTAAGTGATTCTCAAAATGCCTCACTGAGAAACACAGTTTAACAATGTCCAACTTTTCTTGCCCTGTTCACTGAGCAAACTTCTGAGCTAGATTCTAATCAGTTTGCATGTGGTGAACTGCCTCTATCAGACAACCAAAGGATGGATTCGGGGAGCAAGGTTCTCTCTCCTAGTACATTAATAAATTATTTCCAGATTCTAATTAGTATTATGAGTTTTACCCTTGTTGCCAAGTTTGTATAACCATCCAAGTTCCAGATTTCACATTTGAGGAAGCAAATGGTGTAACACAGAGGTGTTAACAGCAGCTATTAAATCCCCAAAGCAGAATCAGCCAAAGTCACTCCTGTAAATTCGAGTATGTCATGGTCAACTCAAAGGAAGTCCAAGTTAGAACAAGTTATGAGCTGAATCAATTGCTATCAATAGCTGATCAGTGATGATTATAAAGACATAAATTATAACCATAAAACTTTAGGATCTTAAGCATCCAAAGTACACCCAGAGTTAAAATATGCCAAGACTATACATATAGAATTAAAGGGAAAATTCCAACAGCCACATTGCCAAAGTAGAGTAGAAAATAAACATCTAATAAGCAAGTAGCTAACAATATAAATTATTATTAGCAAAGTCCAGGGGATAGTGAAGGACAGGAAAGCCTGGTGTGCTGCACTCCATGGCGTCTCAAAGAGCCAGACACAACTTAACGACTGAACGACAATAATACAAATACACAAGGATGGATCTCATAAATTTAATGGAAGCATAGTTATCCACCAAAGAATTGTATAATAAATAAGGACCTAGTTTAATCTGTGCTAAATGTGTCATACTACACAGTTGATCACTTATGAAATAATATGAAGCCATGATTCCCCAGACCTCACCTACAGGATGATAAAAATGGGTTCCATTACTAATTTTCTCTCCTCCTTGTCCTCCTACACTGTTGAGCCAGATATACATAAGTTTCAGTTTTTAAATGCAATCCTTTTCATGAGGTTTGACTCAATAAAAATAAATTTCCTGTGTGTCCCCCTGGTGTTTAGACATGGAATGCTGAAATCCCGACACAGTGGGCAAAACTAAATGAAATAAACAAACTTCTGAAGTTGGTGGCAGAGGAGACATTCAAACCTAGGCTACTGAATCCAATCAGCTGTATACATTTAGGACAAACTGTTTTACTTCTTTGTGACTTGAAGCAACAGAGAGACCTTGGAGCTTGTCCAGTCCAGCAATCTTTAAGCTTTTCTTTAGCAAAAGAACATTCTTTTGTTTAAAACGTGGTTTAATGCATAACGCTCAATGTAAAACTGGAAGACCACAGCTTCTCTGTTAAGAGGAGGTCGGGGTACAAGGAGCCCTGTCCATTCGTCCTCTCCAAGGCACCTTCAGTAATCCCAAGGCTTCCCCACAGAACTCTCTTCTTGGGAGCACAGTTAGAAAACCATTCATCTTATGCAATCCTCTCATTTTACAAATGAGCAGTCTACTGAGAACATGAAAAACGGCCCTGTCAGCAGCCAGAAAGTGCTGTTACCAACTGAACAAAAACAACGCACATAAACGGTGCTCAGACAAGGCCATGCTGCTGCTGTGTTTGGAGCAAGACAGAGAAATGGCCACTCCATAACCTCAACAATAACAAGACCTCCCCTCTTCTAACACAAGAGAATGCTGTTTCTCTTCTAATAACTCCTCCTAGCCCAACTTTAATCCACCAGCCTCGTTGATAAAGTTTATGAAGATACCCAGTCACTGAATTCCTCCTGCTCCTTGACATCATCTGATCCAGAACTGGCCCCTGTTCTCCTAATCCCTCCCTGGAATCATCCCACATAAACCTGAATCCTGAAAGAAGGCCAATGGTTCCTCTCCAAGGCATTATCCTTTACTCCAGCAGCTTCAATAAACCTAACATTCTGTTTTTATTCCAAGTGTGTCCCTCCTTCAACACTAAATTATTAGCATTCTAAGCAACACCCTTAAGAAAAATAGGATCTGTTCAGAGAACAGATAGCTGAGCTCCTAGAATGGTAAGCAAACATGTTAGAAACAAATAGAGGACAATTCAGATCTTTAAAAGACCAAATGCTACTAATTTTAGCATGTTCAGCAATGGTGGCATAGGGACATGAGCTAACTTTGATATAAAACCCAAGGGTCACTGCTTGACAGCCTCCCAGAGGTGGAAAAGAGACCCACCGCCAGATCTGTCTGAAAGTGTCTGTGCCACTCACAGCATCTGGCACAGCAGACAGTGTGGACAGAACCCCTGCACAATCAGCCAGGCACCCAGAAAGGTCTGTCATCATTTAATCCACACTTGCTTTACAGATGCAAAGATAAATTGATCATAAGAATCTACAAACAAAGCATACCGTGATAAGCATCCTTCTAGGTTGAACAGTGGTACAAGGCACTCTCAGTTTGGTCCAGGCTGCCCTGACATGGACATGAAGTCACAGAAGCCTCCATGATTGTCCTGAAACAGAGGGTCTGATTTCCTCTGAGCCTCGCCCATAGTATGGATTCAATAGGCATGTCTCGAATTGGATTTCACTGGGCAGAATCATCCTGATAGTAACCCAGTGAGTTGAAATCAGTCCTGGATTCTGTGTGCAGTGTCCTTGGCTTAAGAGGGCAAGTAATTTTGTCTAGTCCTTTTTTGCCAACAAGTATTGCTGGTCCATGAACATTAGGATTTATTTTACATCTTTCCTCCCTTCATGCATGAGTCATGACAAGGGTGGAAGATGTGGGAGAGAGGCTAGATGTGTGAGTAGACTGGGGAAAGCATTGGAAATGAAGAAGGGCTTCTAATTTCAGTACAGACCCAAGACCTCATGGTGAGTTTGTAACCCCACCTCTCAGATCCTCAACTAGTCTCCTTGCTGTTCACTCAGAGGCTGGCATGCATGACCCCAGTAAGGTCTGTGCTAGTCTAACAGTCTAAGTTCAGGCCTCTGAATACTGAGGGGTTTTTTGTTAACTTTTTATTTTGTATTGGAGCATAGTCGATTAACCATGTGGTGACAGTTTCATGTATACAGCAAAGTGATTCAGTTGTGTATGTATATATATACACCCATACCCATTCTTTTCCAAATTCTTTTCCCATGTAGGTTGCTACATGACATTAAGCAGAGTTCCCTGTGCTATTCAGAAGGTCCTTGTTGGTTATCCATTTTAAATACCGCAGTGCATACATGTCTATCCCAAACCCCCTAATCGTCCCTTCCCCCATCCTTCCCCTAGTATCCGTTAGTTCATTCTCTAGGTCTATGAGTCTGTTTTTCTTTTGTAAGTTCATTTGCATCATTTCTTTGTAGGTTCTATTTATAAGTGATATCATAGGATATTTGAGTGCATTTCTTAAGATTAAATTCTCTACACAAAGCTGCCTACTTGAGTCCTGTTTGGACAACAAAACAGGATCCAAGTAAAACCAATTTCCAGCCCCTCTTACTACCTTTTCTCTCAGGGCCGCCATCTGCTGAGGCCCTGCTCTCCTCCAAGGCCTGCGCCAGTGGCACCTCCTCTCTGAGTTTTCAACGACTGCCTCCTCCCCAAACACCGCTCACAGAAGAATCAACTGCTCTCTTAGGTTTCCAGAGTACCTTATGCATTCACCAGACTAGACTTGTTTGTTTTTTTATGTCGTCTCCATGGCCAGGTTGTTTATCTTGCGAGGAGAGTGTCATATTCACCTTTGATCTCCAGATGATTGAACAGGACTTTTGTCAACATTCTATGTGGTTGACTGAATTGCCTTCCAAATGTGCGCTTTGACATAACACTGAAGCTCGTCCTCTCCCTCAAGGAAATCATGTGATTACATATAAAGATACTCATACGCTGCTACCTCCACCCTCAGACTTGGTACTTTTTGTTCATGGCAGAGAAGATGACCATGGGTTCCCCCAGTTAGTCATCCCATCCCATTAAGAAGAACCTAGCAACAACCTCCAAACTCCCCAAAATGCGGGTCTGGCTTCCAAAACCACTCAAAGAATTCAGGACGAAGTATTCAGAGGGATTTTCACCCAGCAGGATTCTCCCCAGATACACTCAAAGAGAAAAACACCTCTGATTGAAACTCAACAGCCAACCTATTCAATGAGAGTCTGCACCTCCTCTGCTGCTTTCAAACCAATACAAGCTCCCTAGAGCCTGGAGGCTACACACACAACCACCAGTGAGGTCCCAGCAAAGTCTATCTCCTCCAATTTCACTTTGGGCAAAGGAGGGTCTATTTCCCCCAAAAGCCAGCTGACCTTGAAATGCAGTGGTGAGACAAAGAAAACCTTAGCCACATGTTCCTGATAACTACGCTCCTTCCACCTTACTCTGTACAATGTCTCTTTGTGAAACTGTTCAAATAGTACTAAAGGAACATATTCCCAGCCCTTCACTAGACAATAGCCACATGGAACCAGCCTTACTGCCATGTGATTCTATCCTGCAACTCCACAGGCTATGTTCATTCACAAATCAGAGCTGATTTTCCAAGCAGAAGCACAAGTAAGTCACTCTATTAGTTTGCCTCGGCATCTATTAGAAGCTCAATGAATGTTCTCCCTATGATATCTTCTTGAAACTTCTATTAGAGTACTTAAAATTTAGTAGCAAAAGAAATTGATAGTAGAGTTTAATGAGTTATCCATTTATATCACCCACCAGAAAGAGAACTCTAGAAGGTTAGAGAATCAGTTTACACAATAAACATACGTATTTGCATCCTGAGTGGTTGGCCCAGTTCCCAGCATACCACAGGGGCTCAACAAGTAAGTGGCTGCATCTGTGGACCTGTCATCAGGCAACCTGAGGACAGTTCAAGAGACATAGGGCCCCTTCCTCCACTGGAAAAGCTCACTGAGGTACAGGAACAGGATCCTAGGGGCCAGGGTCCCATGTTTGTTTGTCTTTAGAGCCCTGGTACTTCACACAAACCAGGCATTCAAAAAATAGTTGTTGAAATGAAAACTTATTTGCTCAAATGCAAGCCATTAAGTATCAAGTAAGAATCTGCATCTGACACTCGTGAAGCTGCTACAACAGCACCCATAATCACGAAGTCTCATTGTCCTAAGAATGACATGATTACCAGCTCCAGGAAATATTTGTGTCCCACATCCTTCTCGTCTGGGTACCCTCCCGTACCGCTCCTTTCTCTTTGGCATCTGTGACACCCTCCTCTCTAGTTTTCCACTTACCTCTCTGTCTACTTCTGCAAGTATCAACCTCTCTCTTCATCTGATCTTCAAATGCTTGATACCCCGCATAGGCTCTCTACTCTTCTGATGTTTAACCCTCTTTTGGGGAGGATTCCTATAAATTCAAATACATGTAATTGATTACTTTTTTATTTATTAATAATTCTCAAGTCTACATTTCTAGGCCAGACCATTCTGAGCTTTGATATCCAACTACTTCTAACTACATCTATAGTCATTCAGCGCACGGGCAACTTAAACATGTAAAAGCCTTGCTTATCTTATCCTCCTTTCCTCTTTCCTTTCTCTCATCCCAAGCCTGTTCTTTCTCTTCTATATTATATGTTGTCTTGGTGAATTGTCCACCATTTCCTAGACCACACCCCAGAAACCTTGGGATCATTCCAAACTCCTACCTCATTATCTTCTTCCATAAAATTAGCTACCAACAAAGTGAGTCTCGATTCCTCTCTTCCTTTCCATCTTTCCTGACAGTCACTTTAGTTTGTTTCTTCCTTGAAATTGTTCCCAGTCTGTTCTCTCTGCTTTCATTCTCCTCCACCTTCAAAGGATCTGCTGTTTGTGCCAGAAGCCAGTGCTTCCTAAAGTGCAAATCTAATTACATCACTCTCCTCTGAAAACAGTTTTTTCGGCTATCACCCACCCTACTCCCACTGCCCCTGAGATGAAGTACGAACTCCCAAGTACGGCAGAAGTGGCCCATGCCTCATCTCCGGAAGAGCCCCCAGCTACATGCTCACCACACACCGCCTGCTGTTCCCTCCCCTGAGGTCAGTGCGTCAGAAGAGCCCTTCAGCTTCTCTCTGCCTCACTGACCTCACCTGCTCTCCAAGCGCTTCAAAATATTGCCTCCAGAAGGCTTTCTCTGGCCTGATTCTCCTCCAGCTGAATTACAGGCCCATCTTCTGTCCCCCATTCTACACAAAGCACAGCCCTCCACTCTGTGTGAGGTTATTCGGAGATTCTCAAGTTTAGCAAGGTGAATGTTAAAATTCACCTGAGCAGTAAGTACCCAGAATTCAACACTGATTCTGATTTAACAGCTGGAGAAATCAATAAGATTTTCCTGTGCGTTGGGCTTCATGCTTCTTGAACTTTAATGTTAGTACCAATCACCTGGAGGTCTCTTAAAAATGAAGATTCTAATTTAGCAGGTCTGGCTGGGATCTGAGACTCCGCATTGTAAATAAGCCCCCAGGTGATATCAATGCTACTGGTCTACAGACAGACCACACTTGGTGTAGCAAAGAGCTAAATGAACGCTGCATTACCTGGTCCATCTGGAGGCAATAAAGCTGTAAATAGCCACAGCCCCTACAAAAAGCTGCTGTATACCACAGGGAGCTCAGCTCAGTGTTCTGTGATGACCTGAAGGGGTGGGATGGAGAGGGTGGCTCAAGAGGGAGGAGGTATATGTGTAGCTGATTCACTTGTTTGCACAGCAGAAACTAACACAATGGTATAAAGCAATTCTACTCCAATAAAAAATGTTATTGTAGTTCTTTGTTTTGTAAACAAAATAAAACATGTTTTTAAAATCGGGAGTGGGGAGGAAGACTCCTTCTGTCAAGAAGACAGTGGGTGCTAAAACACGTGATATAGCCTCGTTCCAGAAGAATCTGTGAGTATCTATAAGAACTGCAAAACCATAGGGTGTAGAAGTTACTGTCATCTGAAAGTGTAAAGCCCAGAGAGGAAAAGTGACTTGTCTAGAATAATACAGAAAGTAAAGAGCAGAACTGGGGCCCAAACTCAGGACACTTGATTCCTCAGTCCTGTAACCTGTTCATTCTATTGAGTGCTTGGGAGAGATGTGGAAGACTCCACCAGGCTCGGAGTAGCCATCAAGGAGGACACGCTCCACACAAGCAGGACCCAGCTAAGCGCTCTGATACGGAAGTGGCTGGAGCAGCCACCCTTCAAAAGGGATCCCAGCCCAAAGCTGCTGATGAGGACAATGGCGAAACTGATCACTTCAGTCCAAGGTTGATGAACATGTGTTGGGTTCCTAAGTGAACTTAACCTTGCCCCAAGTGAGGAAATGTGCACTGCAGAATTGTGGACTATTCTAATGTCTTTAATCACCTTGATTCTTAACACTCCCGCCACCACCACACATCAAAACTCACTGGCTACCTAGCTGGATAGCCGTTAAATAAAACCTAACCAGAGAAAGTCTTGGCTTCCTTTATGTTACATAATACTTTATCTATTAACATCTATATCGTTGCCAACCTCCTTCCTATTCAGTGGGATGATAACAACCTGCTTTCTGACCACCCACTGTAGAAATTTCCTCAAGTTTCTGATGGGCCCTGGGTCTGGTTGAAGCGTGATATACTGTGTGATTCCCCAAGCCCATCACACCTGTGCATGTAAGATACAAGGGTGAAAGGTTGTTGTTGAATCACGTGAATACACCGGGATTCTTGGCCCCCGGAGGAGAAGAATTCAATCCGGGGCCAGAGACGAGGCTTGATCGCTCAGAGCTTTTGTGTAGTAAAGTTTTATTAAAGTATAAAGGAGATAGAGAAAGCTTCTGACATAGGCATCAGAAGGGGGCAGAAAGAGTACCCGCTTGCTAGTGTTAACAATGAGGTTATATAATCCAAAGAATGTCTGGAGGTTGTAAAGACCTCCTCCAACCTACTCCCATAATTTACATTTTAAGATAACACTGTCCTCAGGCAAGATACATCCTTGTAAAGACCAGGTATACTCCCATAATTAACATTTTAAAATAACAGAAGGTTGAATCCAAAGACTGTCCTTAGGCAGGATACATTATTGGTATATAATCCTAAGGAATGTGGAGAAAGAAAAAAAGTTTGTCCTTTTTTCCTCCTTGAGAATTCCAGACCCCTCTCTCCTCGGGGACCCCTAGACTCCCTATCAACCTGCCTAGGAAATGACTCTCTCAAGGGTAATAGGCATAAATACAGTAGTGTTTCTTCTCTCTAGAGAATCAGGAAGCTAACTGCTTAAGTTGTAGGAGGGTGAGGGACTAGAGACGGTGACCTTACTGGTTCTCCAGCCAGCAGAATTGTTTGCCAAAGAGAATGCTGATGGATAAGTCTTTATTAACTAAAGACCAGAGTGTGGGCTTTCATCTGCAGCAACGTGGATGGGCCTAGAGTTTAACACACTAAGTCAGAAAGACAAATTTCATGTGCTATCGCTTATTCCCTCTGTTCAATTAGTCAACACTACTAAATGGAATGTGGAATCTAAATGGAATCTAAAATATGCCACAAATCAATCTACCTATGAAACAGACTCACAGACACAGAGTGTGGTTGCCAAGTGTAGGGGGGTGGGGCATTGGGAGGAAGGACTGGGAGTTTCGGGTTAGTAGATACAAACTATTCAGTACTCTTGCCTGGAAAATCCCATGGACGGAGGAGCCTGGTATGCTGCAGTCCATGGGGTCGCTAAGAGTTGGACATGACTGAGCGACTTCACTTTCACTTTTCACTTTCATGCATTGGAGAAGGAAACGGCAACCCACTCCAGTGTTCTTGCCTGGAGAATCCCAGGGACGGGGGAGCCTGGTGGGCTGCAGTCTATGGGGTCGCACAGAGTCGGACATGACTGAAGCGACTTAGAAGCAGCAGCAGATACAAACTATTACATACAGGATGGATAAGCAACAAGGTCCTACTATATGGCACAGGGAACTATTTTCAATATCCTGTAATAAAGCATAATGGAAAAGAATACTTAAAAGAATGTATATATGTATATAACTGAGTCACTTTGCTATATAGCAGAAATTAACACAGCATTGTAAATCAACTATACGTCAATAAAAAATAAAGAAAAGAAAAAAAGAGCACAGGCTTTGGGCTCAGAAAGATTTGAGTTTGACATTTTGAGCAAGTAATTTAATCTTACTAAGCCGAGATTTCCTCAATTATAAAATGGAGAAAAATAAGTAACTTCCTACGAGGATTGCTATAAGGAATAAGTAAGATGATCATATAAAGTACTTAACACAGTGTCTAGGACACTATAGATGTTTAATAATAAAAATTCAACAGCAACATGGGGAGTCTTCAATGCCAGCTGTGGCTGCATCACTAATTCTAGAAACAAGGATTGTGGCCACCATCTGTATTTCAGATTTTTTTTTTTTTCTCTAGAGAGTGCACAAACTGAAAAATACTTTATTTCTTTTTTCATTTTTTAAAAATAAGATTTATTATTTTACTCTAATTGTCTCAATCATATTTTGTTTTTTCTCCGTTACTGTGTGTGAAGTAAGTAAGTGATAGATCTACTGAATAAGTGAGGGATGGCAAATTTCTTCCATGTCAAATCAATACCAATTGATTGGGGATGGCTGCATTGGCCACTGTATTAAGAAGGATGTTGATACTAAATCCAAGCTGAGTGAAAAAAGAGCTATGATTGATCAGCCATATCTTCAAAGAGCATTTGTTACCCTCCGTTTTAATCCATAGATGAAGAATGGCGAATAACAATACTAAGTAAGATCACAGTGGAACCAGGGGGGAGGGACAACAATGGTAGGTCGTAGGCAGAGAGACTGATGAACACTCTTACACTGATCCTGAGACATCTTGTGATACACTCACTGTGTGTCTGTGCCAATTTTCCCTCCCATCCATTCTCCAACCTTCTCCACCCAGCTCTCTGCCTGGAGGCTAACCGGTATGCAGCATATAAACAGGGCTGGGTGCCCTCTGGCTCCAGCTGGTTTGGCCAGTGGAGAGCCCCAGCAGGCGATATGAGTGAGGAAAAGTGAGAGAAAGGTCATTATTTCCCTGGATCTCTCTCTCTCTGCAGAGTCATTTGTCTGGCTATGGCCCTCAGTTAGAAATCACTGATCTCAGTCTTTTGGACTCTGTGGGAGAGTGAGAGGGTGGGATGATTTGGGAGCATGGCTTGAAACATGTATAATATCATATATGAAACGAGTCGCCAGTCCAGGTTCAATGCACGATACTGGATGCTTGGGGCTGGTGCACTGGGACGATCCAGAGGGATGATACGGGGAGGGAGGAGAGAGGAGGGTTCAGGATGGGGAACACATGTATACCTGTGGTGGATGCATGTTGATATATGGCAAAACCAATACAATATTGTGAAGTTAAAAAATTAAATTAAATTAAATA
Source organism: Bos mutus (assembly GCF_027580195.1). Classification (NCBI taxonomy): domain Eukaryota; kingdom Metazoa; phylum Chordata; class Mammalia; order Artiodactyla; family Bovidae; genus Bos; species Bos mutus. The sequence continues at coordinate 44,069,938 of NC_091626.1, read as the reverse complement.
AATAAAAAAAAGAAATCACTGATCTCTCATTGCCCATGACTCTCTCTTCTTTTAGGTTCCAAAATTCATCCCATCTTCCCAAACCTCTGGGACAAAAGCTGATAACAGTTCCCGTGTCACAAGCTCTGGGGTATTGCCCAATCCTTGGTCGCTCTTTCACCCACAATTTTAGAAATAGTCTTTTTATAAATGAACCTCGTCAAGCTCTATTATTTTAAAAGGATCACCCATTCCCTTTTGGTACCCTTGGGTCGCCTCTATGTTGGAAGTGAAGTGAGCATCCACAGATATGCATGTGATGGAACATGCTAGTCAGGGCAGCTAGGGAGAATAGGGTGGGCTGGCAGCTAGAGAGGAGATGGACTGAGACAGCAATGCAGATACCTGTCATGCCCACTTCTCATCTACCTTCAAAAGCCCACCCACAATGTGGACTTTGCTCTGCACAGTAGTGTCGAGTAATTGAACAGAGGGAGGTTCAAACACTAACACTTGCTCATTTGACCTGGTGAGACAAGATGTCCTGGACAATTTTGTTTCCCTTTCTGCTAAGTTGCTTCAGTCGTGTCCAACTCTGTGCGACCCCATAGATGGCAGCCCACCAGGCTCCCCCGTCCCTGGGATTCTCCAGGCAAGAACACTGGAGTGGATTGCCATTTCCTTCTCCAATGCGTGAAAGTGAAAAGTGAAAGTGAAGTCGCTCAGTCATGTCCAACTCTTAGCAACCCCATGGACTGCAGCCCACCAGGCTCCTCCATCCATGGGATTTTCCAGGCAAGAGTACTGGAGTGGGGTGCCATTGCCTTCTCCATTACTGGAAGATTAAAACTCAAAAATGTGTCATCTGGATGCCAATGAAATGAAGAGGGACAGACATGCAAATGATGGCTGAGCCAGGTTATCAGCAGAGAATCTGACTGAGGACAATGCCCTGCCGTCCTAGTCGCCTACCTTTCCCACCAAGCCCACCCTTCCTGCAGCCAAACGGTACAGTTCTTCTTAGGTCTCTGCCTTGGAGGAAATAAATGCATCCCTGGTCCTATTTAGAAAAGAAAAAAGAAAATACTAATACCTCCTTGTTCAGCACTGACTGCTTCAGTGATATAAGAATCCACACTTCATGATAAGCAATGCAGACAGAATCAGGAGAGAAGTAAGCCTCCAAATGTGACCTCTCCGTCTTCAAGGTACTTGACCTTGAGTTTCTCAACCAGTGATCTTGTGAATCTATCACACCTATGAAAGCCCCCATCTTGACTAAGGTGGTCCCACTTCTTGGTAAAAAGAGACCCCCTCAGAACCATTAAGCCCCCTCCTGGTGTCCAGCATCCAGAGATACCTCCACAGTGAACGCAGGCAAGGTAAAAAAACTACAGCCCTGACCCTTCCCTACAGAAAAGAGAATGATAAAGCATACCCAATAAAGAGATAAAGAGAAAAGGTAAGGCAGAATACCTCTGAGAAAGCAGATTGTGAAAGAGCGATCAAAACCCTATTTAGAAGAAAAAAGGGAGAGAAATTACGGCCAAGGGGGGCTGCAGGCCTCTGAATCTTAAGCTGGGAGGACCATAAAGCTCACCCCAATTCTATTTAAGGAAGATCCTTTTCAAGCTTCTCCAGCTCTTCAGTTCACTATCTTCAATAGCCTTTTCATCTCTCAAGGTCCAGAGATAAAATATCTTCTCTTCTCTGGAGGCCTCCCTGACCCCAACCCTTCCCACTTCCAATAAAAATTAACTGTTCCTTTCTCTTCATTCTTTTTTTTTCTAGCATTTCGTTTTTAAAAAGTATTTTATTATTCCTATTGTTATTTTATTTATTTAAGATCATGCCACATGGCACATGGGATCTTAGTTCCCCAACCAGAGATTGAACCCAGCCCCTACAGTGAAGACACAGTCTTAACCGTCGAACCACCAGGGAAGTCCCTACACACTTGACACATGCTAATCCTCCCTTCAGCACTCTCTACTCTGTAAGTTATGAACACGTTTGCCTCCCCAAAGGATTTGTGAACTCGTTAATGTCAAGGCTCTGTCTCAGTGATTTCTAAATAAAAATAGTCCCTAGATCATATCAAGTTAGTCCTCTAGTCCTCACTGAGTTTGACAATAACAGATTTCTGCTATCCATTAGAAATTGGACACACCCATTTCCCCACCAACTCTCACCTTTGTCCCGGGATGTCACCGGTAAGAAAGTAAGAAAAACTCCAATGCTTACAGAGCTCTTTCACCTTGTACTAGACTAGGTTCCCTGCAAAAGTGGAGCCTGAGACAAGGACTTCTGGGAACAGAAGTGTGGGTGTAGAGGCTGGGAAGAGTGAAACGTGGAAGGAGGAAAAGTAAAATAAGGTGTGTTACTAAGCTAGTCCTCTAGTCCTCTCTTGGGCAACTGGGGTCCTCTCCTACTGGGGGCACTCAGAAGAGCCATGTAGGAACTGCTTCAGAATTATCCCCACAAGGGAAAAAAGATGAGAGAATTTATCCGTATGCTCCCATTATCCACTGGTCATGAGTTATCTGTAGGCTTCCCTGGTGGCTCAGATGGTAAAGAATCTGCCTGCAATGCAGGAGACCCCGGTTCGATCCCTGAGTCAGGAAGATTGCCTGGAGAAGGAAATGGCAACCCACTCCAGTATTCTTGCTTGAAGAATTCCATGGACTGAAGAGCCTGGTGAGCTATAGTCCATGGGGTCGCAAAGAGTCAGACATATCTATGGGGTCCTACCCTCACACTTTTGAGTATGTGGCTGAATCAGAATGACTGAGCAGATTTCTGCAGGTGTCCCAGGTCATGGGAGCAGAGATACCCCAGGACAGAGAGCAACTAGTAAATGATGCAACTGAGGTGAGGTGTGACCAGGTTACACCTGAGCACAGCTGGTTGTCACAGCAACAACTAGAATAGAAAAGTGAGCCAAGAGGGTATGAGGCTAGGGGCACATACCCTTATAATAATTTCCATAGGCCCTTTGTGATTTCTACTCAGTTGGAGAATAAATTTCACTAATCCTAGCATTAGTCATTGATATATTGCTAGCAAAAAGAAAGTTTGGGGTAATATAAGTGGAATTTTCCCAAGCTTCACCAGGCTGTGAGTACAGAGTCATGACAAATACCCAAATTTTAACGTCTCTAACCCTCTGTGTGTGTGTGCTCAGTCATGTCCAACTCTTTGCTACCCCACGGACAGTGGCCCACCAGGCTTCTCTGTCCGTGGGATTTTTCAGGCAAAATACTGGAGTGGGTTGCCATTTCCTCCTCCAGGGGATCTTCCTGACCGAGGAATCGAACTCGTGTCTCCTGCATCTCCTGTATTGCAGGCAGGTTCTTTACTGCTGAGCCACCTGAGAAGCTCTCTAGCTTCTAACCAACCTTCTAGCTTCTAACCTGGCTCCCAGCTCCAATTATCAAGTTTCTGCAGGCTTCTCCCAGCTCTATCTCTGAGCCTCCTGAGGGCACCTCACACACACTTAGAAAACAACCTGTCAGCTGAGGCCCCCACATGACACCAGCCCTATTTTTCCTTTCTCCAGACCCCCTTTGTAGCTCCTTCCACAAGCAGCACCCCCACCACCTCTGCTGCCCGTGCCCATCATGAGACCTCGTGAGGGTGTAACCTTCTTTGCTTCTAAGTCACCACCCCCTCCTGATGACACATTTCTTCCCATTTTCCTTGTTCCCATTCTCCAGAGCCATGTTGTATCTCATACAGAAATGGGAGGGGAGTCTGGGGGAGAATGGATACCTGTATATGTATGGCTGAGTGCCTTTACTACCCACTGGAAACTATCACAACATTGTTAATCAATGATGTGCTGTGCTAAGTCGCTTCAGTCATGTCCAACTCTGTGTGACCCAATGGACGGCAGCCCACCAGGCTCCTCTGTTCATGGGATTCTCTAGGCAGGAATACTGGAGTGGGTTTGCCGTGCCCTCCTCCAGGGGATCTTCCCAACCCAGGGATCAAACCTGCCTCTCTTATGTCTCCTGCATTGGCAGGCGAGGTCTTTACCACTAGCGCCCCCCGGGGAAGCTCTAATCAGCCATACCCCAATACAAAATAAAAAGTTTACAAAAAAAGAAATGTGAAGATGCTTCTTTGGCCCCAGGTCACAGAGCTGGGAGAGTAAAAGCCGTGCTGTCTCAGACCCAGGGCTCCACACTGAGGACCGTTCCCTCTGCCTCAGCTCCAGTCCAACATGTGATCCTTCTTTCTCCCTCGTCCTCCGTCTTCCCACCTTCACCACCACCACCAACACAGTTCACAAAAAATGGCCTCCTTCCTCTTGCAGCCAAAAAGATACGCCCTCATGCAAAATAAACAAAAAGGCCAGCAGCTTGTAGCCCATCCCTGCAATGTACAGGGCACGCAAAGGCAGGCCTGAACTCCAGTGGTGCCCACAGCCTTGGCACAGGCCATATCTGACCTATCACGGCAGCAATTAGAAGTCTTCCGTTAATATATGCCAGTGATCATGCACATTGAGGCTTAGTGTCACAAGGATGCAAAGAATTTGGCACCAAAATTCCCAAGGGTTTCATGTTTTGTTTTGTTTTGTTTTGTTTTGTTTCCTATTGCTATGAAATGAAATCTCAGCAGATATCCTAAATAGCTCTTTATCCTTGCATTCTCTCACATCACTTCAAAGAGAAATAGTTTTTGGGTTGACAAAGGTACCTAACCTCCAAGTGATCTGCCTTCCAAGATCCATGTGGTATGAGTAACTTTCCTGCACAAAAGGTTTCACCGGATATATTCGTAAATGACAAAGTTCCCTAAAAGTGAGTTTAACAGACATGAAACATCAGTCTTTAATTCTGCTGATAGAAAAAAAAAAATGTATTCACAACATGCTAGTTTGATCCAACTATTTGAAGAACAATGGCTAATGAAAGCTAAGAGCCAAAGAAAATGGCAATAAAATAAAAAGGTATATTGACAGCCGAGATCTAGTGTGACATTTGTGGGTGGTTCTGTGGCTCCAAGATTAGATTGTTCTCACTTCTAAAGAGCCATTCATGAACTCTGTCAATCAGCAACTCAGTCATACCTACATAAAAATCTTTCCCCCATGCCCTGCTCAAAAAAAAATCCTTAAAGATGATGCTAAGGCACAGGGAACTATATTCAACATCCTGCGATAAACCATATGGAAAAGAATATTTAAAAGAATGTATACATATATAAAACTGAGTCGCTTTGCTGTGCAGCAGAAATTAACACAACACTGGAAGTCAACTATACTTCAATTAAAATTATTTTTAATTTTTGTAAAAATGATGCTAAGGCAACTATGTATAAACCATATGCCTGCTATTAGTGAGAGGCAGCATTTATCTCCTTGACTAAATTTCAAACTGAGTTGAGTTTTTATTCAACCTTTGCCATGTCTCACTTTTACAAAAGGAATTCAATTTGTTATTCTCCTCGGACTTCAAATAAAAAAGTAACATCAAAGTCGAACAGAAAATGAAAGCTCTGGTTTAGACATTATTTTCCTTTCTTCTCCCAGGTAAATATTTGCACTTGCTGGAGAAGCTTATGCTGATGCGTCGGTAAATTGAATATATATTTTTATGAGAAGGTAAGTAGCCAAGAACAAAGGGACACAAACCAAAGTTCCCCTGTGCTCCCTTCCAAGTGACCTCCGGCTGACTGCACACATGACATGTTTAAAAGGAGGACGATTTGGTCTCCATGGAAGCTCAGTTTGCAAGCTCTGCTTTGGCAGATGGACAGCTGTGCTAAATGATGTCAAAATTACATGTGATACATTTTAGATTATGACTATTGTCCAGAAAGGACTGAAGAGCCCCATTCAGTAAGAGGGGGCTCAGTTTTGCTGTCTTCTTTAAGGTTCATTCCAGAGTAAAAAGGCACAGGCTCTTCTTATTATAAATTTGATTTTTTGTTTGTTGGGGGAGTGGGAAGTGCCAAAGTGGTTTCACTAATTAAAAACCGTAGGCCCAGAATAACCACTGCAGCTTTTTCCTAGAATGAAACACACCATGCTCAATACATTTCTGGACACAACTCTACCTCAGTTTAAAGGTAGAGCTTTACAGAGCTCCTTGACAGTCCAGTGATTAGAACTCTGCACTTCCACTGCAGGGGGTCTGAGTGTGATCCCTGGTTAGGGAACTAAGATCCCACAAGCCAAGTGGCACAACCCAAAAATAACAATAATAAAATAAATAAAGCTAAAAATAAATGAAATACTCTTTCAATGTCATAATAGTAAATTAAAGTAAAATTAGCCTAAACTGGCATTTGGAGTTTATTTGCAGGACTAGTGGGCAGCTGACCACCTCCAAATATTTATTGATTGATAAGTATGATTATCTGCTTTATTGTATTTTTATAAGTGGGATCTGTGTGAGGAAGTCCAGGAAGGAGACGCAGATGTCAACACCCAAGGAAATGAAACAGATGAGCAGTATGAATATGAGCACAATTGAAATGGGCCCCAAGGACTCCCAAAAAGATCTGGGCTGGAGGAGGACTCCAAGGAGGAGCTAAGTGGCTGTATAAGAAGGCAGAAGTGTAATAATGGGAAAATGGAGATGTTTTAAAACTACCATGGTGGTGGTGGGTTAGTCGCTGAGTAATGTCTGACTCTTTGCAACCTCATGGACTGTAGTCTGCCAGGCTCCCCTGTCCATGGGATTCTCCAGGCAAGAATAGTGGAATGGATTGCCATTTCCTTCTCCAGGGGATCTTCCCAACCCAGGATTCAAACCCAGGTCTCCTGGATTATAGGCAGATTCTTTACCAACTGAGCCACCAGGGAAGCCCCAAAACTACTGTATTTGTCCCCGAATACTAGAAATAAGACACAGATGATCCTAAGTATCTGGGTTTACATGGCATTCCCCTTGTCATAGGACACCATAACATAGGTCACACCCTATCTTTTTCCTTTCAGAACAAAGTTGGTGTGTTGCTTAATAATTAACATCCACGCACAAACAACTTGACTCTCTTAAAAAAAAAAAACAGTTTATGAAGCCATTGGACAGAGAAGTCGGAAGGAAATCAGAACAGAAATACAGTAAGAAAGATATGTTATACCTCACCAAAACAGGAAAATGCATTCCCTGTGCATCTCCACCAGCATACTATCACCTCCACCCTCGAGAGGAAGCACTGGTCATACAAAGAGAAACCTCCCTGAACTACGCAGGGAACTAAGAGCTGTTCCCCTGAGCCTAACACCAGTTATGATTTACGTGGGGACCAAGACACAGTTTAGACGAGTATGTGTTTTGAGTTCTAAACTGTGGTCTGAAGTTCACTGAGAGCCAAAGGAGACAACCTGTGATGCAGTCACAACCACGTGTTGTCTGGGGTCTGGCTTCTAACGTGCGACACAGGATCAGCAGCCTCAGTATCACCTGGGAGCGTATTCCAAACAGAATCTTAGCCACAACGAAGACCTACTACACTGGCCTTTCTACAAGATCCCAGGTGATTTATATGCACCTTATAATTCACAGCCAGCTCAGATGATGAGCCCTCGCTCTTAAAATGTGTTGGGAGAGGCATAAAGGTGAACTTAAAAAGAATTCTGAAAATAGTGAGAAGTGGTATCTCATCCTTTCTTTCTTGCCTCTCCCATTAAGAAAGAAGCTTCCCAAAGAGCAAAAGAGTGTATTTTGTGTAAGAAAGAAAAAGAAATAAGAAAGGGTATTCGGTATTTACAAAAAGAAACACAGGACAGATGAAGCCAAAAATAACAAATTTGGTTATTTATAAGGTGTAAGGGGAGAGAAAGGGGTAGAGAGAAGGGATAAAAAAGGGAGTGACATCTCTCTAAGCAGACCCTCTGGTATGTTTCTGACTTACGTAAGCAAGTTAACAATTTATTGACCAGAGACACATTAATAGGTCTTTTGTTACTAGAATGTTATTGACCAGCATTTCAATATTTGCTTACAGAACAAATCGCTGGCCACAGGCATTAGTTTCTGCCAGTCAATAATGTGTTAATATACTGCATATTCAGAAAACAAAATGAAACCAACAATTATGGGAAGAGGAAAGAAAAGCCTACAACAAATGAACTGATTGTATTTCAAGTGAATTCTACTTCTGTAGTGAAGAAGATAAAAACAAAATGAAGAACTAATCCAAGTAACTTTCGAGCACAGTGTTGGACTGGACCCCTGCTGCCTTGGGTAAGGCTGAGCGATGACTAGCGCAGCAAATGAATCCCAAACTCTTCCAATACATTTGTTTCTTATACAGGTATTGGTGCAGCAATTCTCTAACTATTTTAAATGAATTACAGGATTGAACAAATGAGGGAATATATTAATGTTGTTGGGAGCCGAGGACCAGTGCCTGCTTGAGACACATAAAGGAATGGTCACAGGGAAAGAGCTGTTCCCCTGAGCCTAACATCAGTTATGATTTACATGGGAATCAAGACACAATGAGAGACAGGCAGAGGGACCCACGGAAGAGAAGGCAATGTGAAGGCTGAAGCAGAGATTGGAGCGATGCAGGCACAGATCAAGAAATGCCTGCAATAACCAAGAACTACTTTACAGAACATGGAACTCTGCTCAATGTTATGTGGCAGCCTGGATGGGAGGGGGGTTTGGGGGAGAATGCATACATGTATATGTATGGCTGAGTCCCTTCTCTGTTCACCTAAAACTATCACAACACTGTTAATCAGCTATCAGTTCAGTTCAGTTCAGTCACTCAGTCGTATCCGACTCTTCGCGACCCCATGAATCGCAGGACGCCAGGCCTCCCTGTCCATCACCAACCCCCAGAGTTCACTCACACTCACGTCCATCGAGTCAGTGATGCCATCAAGCCATCTCATCCTCTGCCATCCCCTTCTCCTCCTGCCCCCAATCCCTCCCAGCATCAGAGTCTTTTCCAATGAGTCAACTCTTCGCATGAGGTGGCCAAAGTACTGGAGTTTCAGCTTCAGCATCATTCCCTCCAAAGAAATCCCAGGGCTGATCTCCTTCAGAATGGACTGGTTGGATCTCCTTGCAGTCCAAGGGACTCTCAAGAGTCTTCTCCAACACCACAGTTCAAAAGCATCAATTCTTCAGCGCTCAGCCTTCTTCACAGTCCAACTCTCACATCCATACATGACCACAGGAAAAACCATAGCCTTGACTAGACAGACCTTTGTTGGCAAAGTAATGTCTTTGCTTTTGAATATGCTATCTAGGTCGGTCATAACTTTCCTTCCAAGGAGTAAGTGTCTTTTAATTTCATGGCTGCAGTCACCATCTGCAGTGATTTTGGAGCCCCAAAAAATAAAGTCTGACACTGTTTCCACTGTTTCCCCATCTATTTCCCATGAAGTGATGGGACTGGATGCCATGATCTTCATTTTCTGAATGTATAATCAGCTATATGCCAATACAAAATTAAAAGTTTTAAAAGAGAGAAAAAAGAAATGCCTGCAGCCATTACGAGCTGGAAGAGACAAACAACAGGTTCTCTCCTAGAACCTCCAGAGGGAGTTTGGTTTTATCAACACCTTAATTTCATACTTACATCCTCCAGAACTAAGAGGGAATAAATTTCTGTTGCTTGAAAACCACCAAATTTGTAGTAACTTGTTACAGCATCACTAGAAAAGCTGCCAAGGATGTATATTATTATCTATACTTTCAGGTAAGGAAATAGAAGCATAAAGAACTCGAGTAACTTGCTCAAGTTCCAGAACATAAGTTCTGGAAAAGCATGTTAACCCAAGTGCAAGTCTAAAGACAGTCCTTTACAACCTATTTCAGACTCTTTCTTTTCCAGCAGTCATGTACAGATGTAAGAGTTGGACTATAAAGAAGGCTGAGTGCCAAAGAATTGATGCTTTCAAACTACAGTCCTAGAGAAGACTCTTGAGAGTCCCTTGGACAGTAAGGAGATCAAACCAGTCAACTCTAAAGGAAATCAACCCTAAATATTCACTGGAAAGACTGTTGCTGAAGCTGAAGTTCCAATACTTTGGCCACCTGATGCAAAGAGCCGACTTATTAGAAAAGACCCTGATGCTGGGAAAGACTGAGGGCAGGAGGAGAAAGGGGCAACAGAGGATGAAATGGTTGGATAGCATCACCGACTCAATAGACATGAATTTGATCAAATTTTGGGAGTTAGTGAAGGACAGAGAGGCCTGGAATGCTGCAGTCCATGGGGTCACAAAGAGTCAGACGTGACTTAGCGACCCTTTCTGTCAAGTAGTCATTAAAGATGATAACTATACAGAATAGACATCTTTCCATATCAGAATGATTATGCAGAAAACCAAGTTATGACCTACACATTGGGATACTAAAGCATCAGAAGACAGAGCCTCACTTCAGTAAAAGCTCACAGAAATACTGAATAAAGAACCAAAAGAAATGAACATCTAGCAGAGCTGAAAAGAAAGGAAACTCTCCAATAGTCAGACATGAAAGAGGAGCATAAAGCCAAAGTGATAAGCTTATGAGCAAGGATTGGGGCTTAACATCCACAAAGGAGCAAGCGGCTTAGTCTTGGAATGTACCAGGCAGAAGAGTACCAGGGGAATGGAAACCCTCCCCCACCCACCCCTGTATAAAGCTGCTGCTGCTGCTGCTGCTGCTAAGTCACTTCAGTTGTGTCCGACTCTGTGCGACCCCATAGACGGCAGCCCACCAGGCTCCCCCGTCCCTGGGATTCTCCAGGCAAGGACACTGGAGTGGATTGCCATTTCGTTCTCCAATGCGTGAAAGTGAAGTCGCTCAGTCGTGTCCGACTCTTAGCGACTCCATGGACTGCAGCCTACCAGGCTCCTCCGTCCATGGGATTTTCCAGGCAAGAGTACTGGAGTGGGGTGCCATTGCCTTCTCCCCTGTATAAAGCTAGGACTCTTGAAAGGCTGTCTCAGTGCAGTGGGGCTGGAGATGAGCTCCACTCATCAGCTCAGGGAGCACTCCCACAAGAAACAGCAGGTCCAGGCCTGTCTCACACATATATGTGGAGTCTAAATTCATACAACTCACATGGTGTGGGAATCTTCACACAGGAAATTAATGTAAAAACTAGGACCCAGACAAGTGAAACCCTTGGGGTTCGAGCCCAGCAAAAGCAAACACAAACTGTTTGAAAGCACCAAACATAAAAACATTCTAAGACACACAAACACACAAGCAAATATATTCTGGCTGAAATGAGCTCACGATAAAAAATTACAAAATACAATCATTGCAAAAAGGAAAATTTTCTTTGTCAATAATAGAATAACCTGAAAGAGACTATGAAATAATTATGTTTCAAATGATAGAAAGACTTAAAACCTTAAGGAAAGAACCCTAATGAACTGTGTAGAAAGAACTGACAGATCTGAAAATAACCAAACAGAACTTCCAGATATGAAAACGTAAAATTCAGCAAATAAAAGAGATTAAAGATGGCTGAGGAGAACATAGATGTAAAGAAATCATCTCAAATGTAGCAATGAGAGATAAAGAGATGGAAATGATAAGAAAGAGGATAGGAGAGGTAAAAAGTTTAAAAATACATCTCACTGGAATTCCAAAAGGGGAGAAATTAAAGAATAAGGTAGAAGCAATAATCAAAATATAAGTGACAGTTAATCATTAAATTTAAACTCATGTTCTACAATGACATAAGTCCCACATAAGATACTTATCTTTGAGGATTAATACTGCTTTACCCAAAGATCATTTTTGCTCAAAAAAAACCATATTTATTTGTATGGGTTTTTTTTTTTTTTTTTTCCGTAGCTTTGAAAACCATTGTGGTCACAGACCACAGTAGACATTTGAATTTGTTTTCCAAGGTACACAAAATTGGGGCTGAATCTTTTGTAGTTTTGACACCTATTTTGAAGATACAATGGAATTTGTAACCTCTGTTCTCGAATGCTTAATAAATGTGTCAGTGATTTATTATTGAAACGAAAAAAGTTTTGAATGCTATATATATAATGACTAACAAATTGTGAAAACGTGAACATTGTGGGTACTGGGCAGGATCTAGGCAGACAACGGATGGCATTCTCAAACTAGGGACTTTTTATTTACAAAGATGAGAGCTGGGTTCAGGCAAGTTAACAGGGGACACAGAAACTTTTTTTAATTTTTTTTTTTTTGCTTTTTTAGTTGCTAAGTCATGTCTGACTCTTTTGCAACCCCAAGGACTATAGTCTGCCAGTCCCTGGTGGTTCAGTGGTAAAGAATCTACCTGCCGATACAAGAGACATGGGTTCAATCCCTAGGTTAGGAAGATCCCCTGGAGGAGGAAATGGCAACCCACTCCAGTATTTTTGCCTGGAAAAATCCCGTTGGCAGAGGAGCCTGAGCAGCTTATAATCCACAGGGTCGCCAAGAGTTGAATACAACTGAGCTGAGCATCTAAGCATGCACACACAGAGAATCATAGAGGGCCTAGTAAGAGTAAGGAGTCTGAAGGGGTTGGGGGAGGGAGAGATTACCAGAACTCAGAGTCAGAGCTGTATCATGTTATCATGGTGGGCCCAGAATTGCTTCTGTGCAGTTAGCACCGAGGGTGTCCACCAATAAACACCTTGACCTCACTCACCTCAGCCCTCGGCGCTTCTGCTGTGGCCCCTCCAGAACTCTACTGGAAGCTGAAGGGCAAGGATGGATTGCATCCTTCCCACCCATTAGCCTCCCCATTTTAGAACTGTCAGGTCAAGGAGTAGTAACAGCTCCCCACCATAGCCTGGATGACCTTATCCGTTTTCCTGAACCTGCCCCACCTTTGAAAAAAGTCCCTAGGCAGGGTGCTACTGTTTCCTACCAGAACTTTGATAGCCTAATCGGGGAGGGGGGGAGGCGGGATTTATCTAAGCAGAGAAAAAAACACACAAGGGGTCTAAAAGTAAATATACCAAACTTCTAGCATTTTGGTTATTTGGGTTTTTCTTTTTCCTAAGTATATTTTCTAACCCTTCTACAACAAACATGGAATGTGTGTGTGTGTGTGTGTGTGTCTGCGCACGTGTGCGCACGCACATTATTTGCTCAGTCATGTCCAACTCTTTGCGACCTCATGGACTGTAGCCTACGAGGCTGTTCTGGCTGTGGAATTCTCCAGGCAAGAATAGCAGACTGGGTAACCATCCTCTTCTCCACTGGATCTTCCTGACCCAGGTCTCGAACCTGGGTCTCCCACATTGTAGGTGCGCTCCTTACCATCTGAGCCACCAGGGACCATGATGGAAAAGATCCATCTTTTAATAATGCTAACTGTACACATAAAATCTGGATTCTTAATCAATTCATTCCCCACTAGACTGACATCATCCCTAACCCAGACTTCCTGCCTGATACCAGAGTTAGAAACACAAACCAATGGTGAAACTGGAAAAAAAGAAGGGAAAAAAAGAAAAATAGGGAGAATTCAAAACAGGAGTTGAGCAATGGTTTGCAAATAGTGAATTTATTATAGACGGGTTTATATGTAGCCTTGCTGAAACTCAGTAAAATGTAATCTCTCAAATAGGGCATGGCCAGGTTGTGAAGCTGGCATCCAGGCCTGTGAAAGGCAACAAGAAATCTTATGAAACCTAAACTGTGTATTAAGTTAAGTTGCATCTTAGGTTTCATATATGTCAGAATAAATTTTGTCTTTTCAGATGAATGAAATTGCATCTCTATCTAGAATGCTCTAAGAAATAGGGAGCTAAGGCTTTGGCTGAAATTGAATTTTGAAGCTATCTGTATAAATGCTCTCTAGATTTGTTTATTAATCTACCCATATAGCTAATCACTGCTTGCAATTCAACCATCCATACTGTGAGGCTTGGGGGGAAATCTGGCTTTTGATAGAATTCAGGCAGGTCCTCATTTCAGTTCTTTTTTATTACTATTTTATTTTTAATTGAAAGATAATTGTTTTACAATATTGTGTTCGTTTCTGCCATACGACATAAATCAGCCACAGCTGGACATATGTCCCCTCCCTCTTGAAACTCCCTCCCACCTCCCACCCCATCCCACCCCTCTAGGTTGTCTCAGAGTATCAGGTTTGAGCTCCCGGAGCCACACAGCAAATTCCCATTGGCTGTCTATTTTATATATGGTAACGTATAAGTTTCAATGTTACTCTCAGTTTGTCCCTCCCTCTCCTCTCCCATCCCTCCATCCCAGGGTCCACGACTGTTCTCTGTATCTGAGTCTCCACTGCTGCCCTGAAAATAGGTTCATCAATACCATTTTTACCATATAGATTCCATATATATGTATGTTAATATTGGGTACTCATTTCAGTTCATGCTTCCCGGAATGTGACACAGCCTTTGGCCAGCAGCAGCACTGGAAACTGGCTTGGATTCAGGGAAAGAGCGCCACCTACTGCAATGTTACTCAACAGTTCACTGTGCCCTTCCTTCAAAGGCCTTCCACTTGGTCGTTTCAAATCGAGGAGCTTCTGAGAATTAACAAGATTTCAGCTGGGGGTTGAAGGGAAGGGAACCTACAGCCACAGACCAATGCTTAACTATATTAAAAATCCCAAGTCTTTGGCGAGAACATTCGTTACTAACATTGTAATGTTATTAGGCAGGGATAATGATTGATGGAAGTCATTTTACTAGGCAGTCAGATACAGTGTCAATTTCTTGGAGTTTATATGAGAAATGACATCATCAGCCCAGTTCTCTGCTGAGGTGAGCAGAAGGATATAAAACCAGTAAATACAGCTATAAGCTTTTTGGCTCTTAACAGTAATCACTGGAGAAGGAAATGGTAACCCACTCCAGTATTCTGGTCTGGAGAATTTCATGGACAGAGGAGCCTGGTGGGCTACAGTCCCTGAAATCCCATTTCTGCATGTATATCCAGAGAAACTGAAATCACCACCTCAAAGAGATATCTGCACCTCGTATTCACTGCATCGTTATTCAAAATACCCAAAATATAAAAAAAACTAAGGGTCCCTCAGCAGACGAATTTTTTTTTTTAACTTGTGCTTAATGCATGTCTTTGTGGGTTTTTTTAATTTAATTGGAGGCTAATTACTTTACAATATTGTGGTGGTTTTTGCCATACATTCACATGAATCAGCCATAGGTATACATGTGTCCCCCATCCTGAACCTCCCTCCCATCTCCCGCCCCATCCCTTCCCTCAGGAGGTCATCCCAGTGCTCCAGCCCTGAGCACCCTGTCTCATCCATTGAACCTGGACTGGCGATCTATTTCACATATGATAATACACACGTTTCAATGCTATTCTCTCAAATCATCCCACCCTCACCTTCTCTCACAGAGTTCAAAAGTCTGTTCTTTACAGCTGTGTCTCTTTTGCTGTCTCACATATAAGGTCAACATTACCATCTTTCTAAATTCCATATATATGCGTTAGTATACTGTATTGGTGTTTTTCTTTCTGACTGACTTAGCTCTGTATAATAGACTCCAGTTTCATCCACCTCTTTAGAGCTGATTCAAATGCATTCTCTTTAATAGCTGAATAATATTCCATTGTGTATATGTACACAGCTTTCTTATCCATTCGTCTGCCAATGCACATCTAGGTTGCTTCCATGTCCTGGCTATTGTAAACAGCGCTGTGATGAATACTGGGGTACACGTGTCTCTTTCAATTCTGGTTTCCTCGGTGAGATGAATGGATTTTAAAATGTACATACACAAAATGGAATATTATTCATCCTCTAAAAAGAAGGAAATCCTGCCATTTGTGACAGCATGGATGAACCCGAAGGACAATACGCTAAGTGAAACGTCAGATGGAAAAAGACAAATATTGTATGGCATTACTTATATGTGGACATGGTGACCCAGGGATCGAACCTGCATCTCTTGCATCTCCTGCATTGGCAGGCAAATTCTTTACCACCAGAGCCTCCTGGGATGCCTATATGTGGACACTTTTTTTTTTTTTACAAAGTCAAACTCACAGAAAGTGGAAATAGAATGTGGTTGCCAGCAGCTGAGGAAGCGAAGGAAATGGAGAGAAGTTGGTCGAAGGGTACAAAGCTTCAATTACAGTTGATTAAATTCTGAGGCTGCTGTCACAGCATGGTGATTACAGGTAATAATAGTTATTGTATATTGAAATTTGCTAAGACAGTAGACCATGGGACTCTTTTCACAATATTTGCATATGTCAAATCATCATGCTGTACCCTTTAAGTATATTATGATTTTATTTGTCAATTATATCCCAATAAGACTAGGGGAAAAAAAACAGAGTCCCCTAGTCTTTCTTCCTACTTGATGAATTCCTAAAAAAGCTAGAGGAGTTTCATCTTCAATGGCTGTGCCCTTGAGTCTATGACGTTTCCCTGGATGTGTTACTTCTCTCATCAGATCCTCTTTATTATAGAACTGAAAACTCAGGGTTAGGGTTGGGGGGAATATTTCAGTGCCTCCACAAAGCAAGTTAATGTATATCATAAGTAATTATAAGATTGCCAGATTCCCCACATTTCATTGCTTTCTAGTTCATTCTTCCTACCCTGTTGAGTCACCTCACCACTCACTTTTACCCATTCATTTTCTGGGTTTTCCAGCTGTCTGTGTTGAATTCTACCATCTGGCTGTCTTAAAGCAATGACCCAGTAGCTGGGTTTTTTGAACAGAGTGAGGTACTCTATTATTTCAGCAAAGTTTTAGTCCTACGAATTGGCAGTATGCTTGCAATTCTTTTCAACTCGTCTTTGAGAGTCTTACCTAAGGATTAGACTTTGAAGAGTCTGTCAGACATATTGAGTGGACCCCCAGGTTGGCTCAGTGCCCCTCACCACCTCTCCATTCCACGTCAGGACCATTAGAGAGAGAACCACACACATACACATACACTGTGGCAGAGCGACGAGGCATAAATTTCAAAGTCTCCACTTTCTGTGGTGCTTTGCAATCCTTCGGTGAGTCCCATTCCCATTCCTTACTTCAACAGTTTCTAAGCTTTCTCTCCCTTTTTATGTCCCCTGTCTCACCATCACCCTGCCTCCTGGGCAGAGACAGAAATAGGGACATTTGGAAAAAACTCCTTTCTTCTCTACCTGATCTCCACCTTTTTGCCTCCACTCTTTTTTTTATCTTTTGAATTACTTTCTCTTTTTAATTGTTTTTAATTGAAGTATAGTTGATTTACAATGTTGTTAGTTTCAGGTGTACAGCAAAGTGATTTAGATACATTTACCTTTCACAGATTCTTTTCCATCATGGAAGATATTGAAGATAGTTCCCTGTGCTATAAAGTAGGATAAATTAGGAGTTTGGGGTTAACAGAGACACACTATGATACATAAAACAGATAAATAACAAGATTCATCTCCACTCTTAACCACACCTCTGTTTCCATGATGGGTTTTTCCTCTTGTCCAGGATTAATCTTTCCATCCATCCCAACTTTTCCCACTTCCTCAAGGAATTTACCCTGTCAAGGAGGGAGGGAGGGAAGGAGGGAAAGACGGAGGAAATGAAAAGAAAAGAAATGTAAAGGGAAGGGAAGAGAAGGGGAAATTCTCTGGAGACAACATCCCTCTGATTCTCATCAGTCTCTTTCCTCACCCCACAGACACCTCCCAGAGGAGCATCCTCTATACTTGTCTCTCCACTTTCTCACCAGCTATCCTTTCATCAATTCAACACAATCTGGATTCAGCTGCCAGCACTTCACTGAAGCACAACTGAAGCATATCTGTGCCATTGTATCGTGGTATATCCCTGGCACATGGTGAAAGTTCAGTATTAAACTTCTCAGGCCAATGTCTCTGCTAACTGGGAAACTAGATGGAAGTTTTCCAGTTCATGACTTTTCTCCATCAGCTTTGGCTCCTTCTCTGGCATCTGCCCCACTGACTCCCTGGTCCTTTCTCTCTCCTAGAGTTTCTCCTACCTCTGAAAACTCCTTATGTCTCCTTTTCAGGCTACTGTTCCCTGATGCCTTAAATTATGACCACTTGAGACCTCATCTCTGGCTGTATACTCTTGCTAGATCACTCTAGCAACTCCCATGAAAGCAACTACCATCTATATGAACATACAGATAAGAAGGCGCAGTGATGACTAACAATCTATCCTTGCACCCCAGAGCTTTACCATTTTCATTCACGTGATAAATACATAAAGAATTCCTGCTATGCGCCAGTTCTATAGCCCTCCCTACTAGATATCTCCACTGGAATGATCCACAGGCATCTAAACTCAGCATGTCCAAAACTGAAATTGTCTCTCTAAACACACGCAGACGCACACACACACACACATTATTCCCCCTTCTCTAGTTCCTATTTAAGTAAATGACACCACCCAACCACCCAGTCAGCCAAGTGAAAAACTTGCTTTCCACCCAATCCCACATCCAAATAGTTACCACGTCCTGTGGATTCTACCTACTAAATTGTCTAGAATCACTCTCTTCCTCTCCAGCCCACTGACCTTGCCTCAGTTCTCACTTAATTCTTTCTCATCTGATGTGCTGCAACAGTCTCTTAACTGGCCTCGAATTTTAATCTCAGTCCCTGTCAAGCCATTCTCCACACTGGCCTTTCTACAACATAAGCTAATAATAGCATTTCTCTGTCTAAAACAATTCAGTGGATCTCACTGCCTCGGGATAAAATCTAAACCCTTTAAAGTGCCAATGATCTGACTCCCACCTACCTGTAAGGTGTCACATCTCAATCACTCTCCCACATCTGTCCATGCCTCTGGTTTCCCACCCTCTCTCATTCCCCGGTGACTCTACACACTGGTGCATCTGCTCAGACTCTCTTCCTCTTCCCTCACCCTCTTCCCTGTCTGTTCAAGTTTGTTCACATTTCCAGACTCAGATCAACTGTCATCTCCTCTGGGATATTTTCTCTGCCCTCCGCCTCACGTCCTCAGTCTGAATTAAGTGCTGCTTTCTTGGGAATCCCAAAGCACTCTGTACTTCCCTCTACCTTATAACTTATCACATTTTTGTAATTAATTATTTACACGTACATATCTTCTACATTTTAAGCTCCCTTGTAAGCTCCCCAAAGCCAAGGATCATTGAAATTCAGTATCAACAGTACTTATCACAGTGCCTGAAACAGTGTCTACTGAATTGGCAGTGGCTACTGCCAGTAAGTATCTACTGAATAGATGTTTATAGAGTGAAAGAAGGTAGCTCAGACGGTAAAGAATCTGCTTGCAATGCAAGAGGCCCAGGTTCAATCCCTAAGTGGGGAAGATCCTCTGGAGAAGGGAATGTCTTCCACTCCAGTGTTCTTGCCCGGAGAATCCCATGGACACATGAGCCTGGTGGGCTATAGTCCATGGGGTGGCAAAAAGTCAGACACGACTGAGCAACTAACACTTCACTTTCACTAGCAGTGGCATCACTGAAGTCATATTAACAATATTAATTCAAGGCCAATGAATGAATCTAGTCCTGACTTTTAATGCTAGATCTCAGACTCTACAAATATATATAAACACAGATACACACACACACACACACACACACACACAGTGAAATGTGTGCAAGAAAGTGCTGACAGATGACTCATTCAGCCTGCAGGAGCTCTCTGTTTCACGTGACCTCACCAGAACCTCCATCAATCACTGCTGCCACTTTCTGGCAGCTCCACTGATGCCCCAAGTCTTCATGATGGTGGTCTGTAGCAAAAGAGGAGAGGAGGAGACCAGAGAAAGCTGATATCCTCTGTTAAAGGTGCCCCAAAATAATATAGCTTGTGCCACCATTTTATTACACACCTGTGGGTCAACCATCTTTTTACCACTAATTTGCACACCCCTGCTCCACATGGGGCCCCAGGTAGGAGCGGTAGAGGTTGAGGTCTGAGAGAAATCTGAGTGATGGGCACTGAGCTGGCTTAGTCACTTTTCCTTCCCAACCATTATAGCTCCTTACAGAGGAAGCTCATCTCTCCCTCTGCCCTGCCTCAGTGGTTTACCGGAGATGGTTGACTCTCACCTACGCAACAGGGACAACCATCCACATCACAGCACACAGCAGACACCCTGATGGTACTGGGCACAAATGGTCAAAAGGCCACATGCCACCATGGAGGCAACGGGCATTGAGGTGAGAAGGCGGAGCGCTGGAGCTGGGCCACCTGGATTCGCATCCTGGCTTTGCCACGTTCCAGCCTGTGCGACATTGAGCAAGACACTTCACCTCTCTGTACCTCAGTTTCTCCATTTGTAAACCGGTGATCACATAGTACTTATTTCATAGGATCCTTATAATGAACAAATTAATTCATGTTAAACACCACTGCCTGGCACATAGCAAGCACTCTACAAAACTTACCAGCTATCATTTCAGTCTAGTGGGGGATAGGCAATACAATAAACAGGCAAATAAGCCAAATAATTACTGCTTGTAACAAGCACTAAGAAGGAAATAAACAGGAAAGCATAACAGAAAATAACAGGAACCATGAGAGGACCAGAGAAGACTCTCCAAAGAGGTAACTTAAGCTGAAACCTGAAGGCTGAGAAGGATCCAGCCACACAAATAACCAGAAGAAAATTCCTGGCACGGGGTCAGAAGAAATAGCAGTGCAGAAGCCCTAAGATGGAGAGGAATTGGTGAAATGTGCATGCGTCTCATTTGTGTCCAACTCTTTATGACCCGTTGGACTGCAGCCCACCAGGCACCTCCATCCATGAGATTTTCCAGGAAAGAACACTGGAGTGGGTTTCCATTTCCTCCTCCAGGGGATCTTCCTGACCCAAGGATCAAACCCACGTCTCCTGTGTCTCCTTCATTGCAGATGCATTCTCTACCACTGAACCACTGGGGAAGCCCTGGAATTTGGTGAATCCTGACACTGAAAAAGGGCCAGTGAGCTGAGCAGAGTGAGCCAAGCAGCAGAACAGTGTGGGAAGAGAGAGGGAAGGTCCCACTGTGTAGTGTCTGATGGGCTGAAGTAGAAAATTCCCATTTTATCCTCTGTTACATGGAAAGCCATTGGAGGATTTAA
Source organism: Bos mutus (assembly GCF_027580195.1). Classification (NCBI taxonomy): domain Eukaryota; kingdom Metazoa; phylum Chordata; class Mammalia; order Artiodactyla; family Bovidae; genus Bos; species Bos mutus. The sequence continues at coordinate 44,048,995 of NC_091626.1, read as the reverse complement.
ACCAGGGAATGACATTATCTTACCTACATGTTTGAAGATAACCGTGACTAACGAGCTTAAAGGTAAGCAAGAATAGATACAGGAAGATATTTAGGAGGCTACTGTGCTTTTCTAGGATAGGAATGGTGGTGGCAGTGGAGACAGAATAAACATGATATCCAGTGTTATCGGCAAAGAAAATGCAGTGGTCTCTAAAACCGGGCAGAACCAACTGAGGCATTAAAGGCTGAAAGAAGGTAAAGTAAGTGCCCCACTATAACCTGAAAGAAAGCAAGGCCTCTATTTGTAAACATAGTTTTCCATAGAAGACAAACCATCACTGTTATCCACAACACAAAGCAATGATTTACTGCAAGGCTGCATGAGGAATAGCTCTGGGGTTGGTGGAAATGACTTTATCCCAGGATAGATGCCTAGACATCTCCTTTTCTTCCTGATTCATGTCCCTGCAACCAGTTTCTTAAGTCATCAAAATTACTTTAATAACTCTTCTAAATAATAAAAAAGCAAACAAAATAAATATTAACTGTAAAAAACATGAAGGAATTAACAGACAAGTCTGTAGTCATTTATGAAGCAGCAGGTTCATGTTTGATAAGTTATGTGTGTTTTGTAGTGGTCTGTGGGCCTTTCCATTGTAAAAAGAGACAGCATACTTATATATATTTTCTATAAGTTTAAATGTAATTTTATTTTAAATGATTAAATTGATTTAATAATTTATTTTCCTTTGTAAATATTGAGGACCATGTACATGGCTGCTTTGGGGTTTTTTTTCAAATAATGGATTTTTTTTTTTCCTGGCTGTGCTGCTTGGCCTGTGGGATCTCTGGGCCCCAATCAGGGACAGACCCAGGCATGGCAGTGAGAGCACCAAGTCCTAATCAATGGACCACCAAGGAATTCCCTACATGGCTGTTCTTTATGTCACAGTCTTAGAATGTAAGCCCAAAGAGGGAAGTGAAACTTCCTTCATGAGAACTTTTAGAAACCCACTCTGGCAAAAATGGGGCCTACCTCTGGTCTCTACGTTTTCCTGGCTCAGAGTCGCATAGCAGAAATTTTTAAGTCATTATTTAGTATCTTCTTCTCTCTATTCCCAAATAATTGAGGCTTTCTCTCACAATCTCTTTTGTCACTTAACAAGTAGGGCCCATCTAAGAAAAGTGTTACCAAAACATTGCAAGTAAAAGAAAAACCATCAAATCAAACCAACGTTTATCAAATAACTAATACTTGAACTCCCTTCTCTATGTATTCCCAACTCCATTATTTCATTCCATTATTTTCTAAAAAATAAAGTTCATATAAAATTGGGCCACATTAGAGAGTAAATGGTTTCTTAAAGAGAGTAGAAGAGAGGTACGTGCCGTGTGCTTAGTCAGCTCAATCATTTCCAACTCTTTGCCACCCCATGGACTATAGCCCCACCCATGGATCCAACTCCCCCCCAGCCCCCCCACCCATGGATCCAACTCCGCCACCCGCCACCCCGCCCCTGTCTCTTGTGTTTCCTGCATTGGTAGGCGAATTCTTTACCACTACACCACCTGGGAAGCCTTGAAAAGAGGTATAGTCAAAGAGAAAATAAAGGGAAATAAAAGCCATCCAAACAAGCCCACTGGCTCTCTGTCTACTTCTCTCAGGATAGTTCTGAAGATAAAAACTCAAGGGAATAAACATTCATTGAGTGTATAAACTTGGGGAACGGTAAGTTAATGTGAAAGCTAATGACATTCTTATGAAGGTCACATTTCTTACCATCCAGAGACTAGGCCAATTCAGCAAATAACGGAATGACACAGTGAAGAGAATAAGCAGAGCCAGCACTGGGAGAAAGGACAGGACTCGTGAGAAGTCAAGTCAATTTTCATTTGCTCAGTCAGTGCACAGATGAAGACTAGCAGGTGGGAAGCCAGCCAAGGGACTCAAGGTTAAAATGTATACTTTGAGTTAAATATTATGCAAACAATAATTCACAGGTACTTGGCTGTTTTAAAATGCCTGAACTGGAATGTTCTCAAATCATTGCTGAGCTAAGACTTCTATACACTAAATTTATAAACATATAAGGGGAGCCATGAGGCAAGCAGCAAAGAGACTGTACGTCTCCAAAATGGTCATCTGTCACATCTATGTGTAGAGGAAGATCTGCTTCTTTGCTGGCTGAGTTGATGCTGAAGGATCCTTTTCACCCATTTAGTCCGTATCCAAGATGGCAGGCCTGACTGCCTAAGACACTGATTCCTACAGCCAGAATGGGACCTGGCCAAAAGTGCATGGAAATCATCAAAGATGAATGAAAGCAGATGCAAAATGGCTATTTTTAAATGGGGCACATCATATTTGAAAGTCAATAAAAAAGCCTGGTTAGAGAGGAGAGTAGTAGGGTGGAGGCACATGTTCTTGTTGTTCAGTCACCAAGGCGTGTCTGACTCTTGGTGACCCCATGGACTGCAGCATGTCAGGCCTCCCTGTTCCTCACCATCTCCCGGAGCTTGCTCAAGTTCATGTCCATTTAATCAGTGATGCCATCTAACTATCTCATCCTCTTTGTCCTCTTCTCCTCCTGCCTTCAATCTTTCCCAGCATCAAGGTCTTTTCCAATGAGTTGGCTCTTCTCATCAGGTGGCCAAAGTATGGGAGCTTCAGCTTCAGCATCAGACCTTCCAAAGAGTATTCAGGGTTGATTTCTTTTAGGATTGACTGGTCTGATCTCCCTGCTGTCCAAGGGACTCTCAAGAGTCTTCTCCAGCACCAGAATTCGAAAGAGGCATATCACACTGTTAGAAATCCCTACAGAATAACAGGATGCCTTCTCCCAGAAAGTTTAAAGAAAGACCCAACTGGTCCCCCTTCCTTTTGCTTCCATGTCCCTGAAATCTATTCTCAACATAGAATCCAAATAATTCTTAAATATAAGGTAGGTAATGTCTGCCATCTCATTTAAACCTACAAACAATTTCGGATCTCATTCAGAGTAATGGATAAATCCTCCAGGGCCCCATGTGATGCTACATGATGAGAACCAGAACTGAATGAAGACTTCATGGGACATTTCCCCTTTTTCAGTTCCCTGTTTTCAGTATTTCCTTGCACGATGGGGTAAAGCCCCCCATGGTATGATACTTGGTAGGAGGCAGGGCCTACAGCAGTGGAGGAGGGCCAGTTTCCTGTCCCCACTCTCTGACCATCAGAGCAATCTCATGACCCAGGCTAGGCCAGTCGAGTCTGTGTTTTTGTATCACATCCTCAATATTTAAAGACAGAAACTGTTTGCAATAATGAGCTTTCCTCATGGCTCAGATGGTAAAGAATCTGCTTGTAATGCAGGAGATCTGCGTTTGATCCCTGGGTTGGGAAAATCCCCTGGGGAAGAGGGCATGGCAACCCACACCAGTATTCTTGCCTGGAAAATCCCCATGGACGGAGAAGCCTGGCAGGCTATAGTCCATGGGTTTGCAAAGAGTTGGATATGACTGAGCGACCAAGCACACATTTGCAGTAATGGAATCAAGGATGCAGCAGCTGTCACATTGCATATGGGGAGGGCGGTACTACCGACAGTAAGTTGTGCATCTTCAGTGATACCCATAGGAGCATCCCAACCAGACCACTCTTGTGTATGACCTTGGCAGCATTCCTCGCTTGCTAAGCTTTCTTTGGATCCTGCCCATTTTATGATCCTGGTTCTATACCTTCTCCTTTGATTCTGAGGATTACTATGGCCTTCCAACAAATTCCTTTCCTACTTAGATTAGCCAGAGTCATTTTCTGTTGTTTACAAACAAGAGTCATGATCAGTAAGATGAGTTTTGTTGCACGTTGATAAATCTCTGAATAAGAAAAGGAAGGCCAGAGTCTAGTAGGCTGCAGGGAGCCAAACTGCCCTTCACAATAAAGTGGACAGAACTGAGTTTCTTGGGACATCAAAAGGGGGTGGCCTGGCACGCAATCTTGAAGGAAAGAGAGAAGTCTGATTAGTAGGGCTGAGGACCCAATGGAAGAAAAGGATCAGGAAAGAAAATCCCAATGACTGGGATTTCCCTGGTGGTCCAGTAGTTAAGAATCCACCTTCCAATGCAGGGGAGGCTTGATCCCTGGTCAGGGAACTAAGATCTCACATGCCACAGGGCAGCTAAGCCCGTGCGCTACAACTAGAGAGCCTGAGCACAGCAACAAAGACACAGTGCAGCCAAAAAGAAATAAGCAGAGGAAAGGCAAAGGAAACTGAAATGATAAGGAACTACTTTATCAAAAGCATAATCTAAACAGCCTCACTGTTTAGACTCCCACCTCCTTCTTTTTTTTAATTTAAATGTATTTATTTTAATTGGAGGCTAATTACTTTACAATATTGTATTGGTTTTGCCATACATCAACATGAATCCGCCACTGGTGTACATGTGTTCCCCATCCTGAGCCCCCTCCCACCTCCCGCCCTGTACCATCCCTCTGGGTCGTCCCAGTGCACCAGCCCCAAGCATCCTGTATCCTGCATCGAGCCTGGACTGGCGATTCGTTTCTTATATGATATTATACATGTTTCAATGCCATTCTCCCAAATGGTCCCACCCTCTCCCTCTCCCACAGAGTCCAAAAGACTGTTCTATACATCAGTGTCTCTGATCTACACATAGCACCTTTTCTTCCTGGAACTGCTCTGGTGAGATTTGCAGTTTCAACGCCTTAGATGAGATGCCATTTGCTGCAGCTGAACTTTTTTTTTTTTTTAAGCTAAAACCTAAATAAATCTGACAACTTAAAAAAAAAACTGGAATATGATGCATGTCTTATGCTTCTACAGGACCACTGATGACTTTTGTTGTTTGATTGAGTAATTAATGTATTATATTGCTTGCTGGCTGATATTCAGAGATCAATGGACTGAAACATGAAACTCTGGGACAATCAACAGAGAATGCTCTATTGATGATGTTTATGAGGTGAGTAGTCACAGAAATTCCATAAATCTCACATGGAAGTCTGTATTATTCGAGTCTCCCCTCCTGGATTCCTCTCCATCCACGTCCATGTCTCCCTCTCTTTTTTCCTAAACTCTTCTCAGTGTCCCTCTCTCCCTCAGCCTGTGCATGTCTGAATGCATCTGTTTCTGCTTTGTCAATTCCTCATCTCACATTCAAAAAAGGTTTACTGTGCTTCACGAATATGCATACAATACAGTAAGATAACACAAATTCAAAGTAGTATAGGGGGAAAAGGAAAGGAAAAACACAAAGTAGGGTCAGAAATGAGACTAGTGAAACTAGCAGACTATGAAACCTACCCACAAGCTACAGGTGCCATAAATTTTCTCTATGCTCTCTGGCAGTCATTCCAAAGATGGAAATACAATTCAGTGGCCGTAAGATAAAATTATACCAATTGCTCAAGCTTCCTAAATCTGCATAGTCACATAATTTAGGAGAATGATGCATCACAATGACACAATTTGTCAGAAAATTCCTCCGCCTCACAAATGGCCCTGCCACACTTAATAAGCAGAAATCACTGGCAGAGAGTTCACTCACCTTGCCTGCTTGGAAGAGCTGGTTTCCCGGGGTGCTTGACGGGAGTATTACTTCACACAGCAGGTAATAAATTTGTGGAATTCATTACCCCCAGGAGAAGGTGCAGGCAGGAAATAGAAATGGATTCAAGAAGGGTTGGTCACATTTATAAATAGTGAAGCCATAAATGGCTCTTACTTTGTTTGCATCTAATAATATTTCATATCGTGACCAACCCCACCCCCATACCAGCTAAAGTGCACCCTTACAGCTCCTTACCCCTCTCTCCAGTGAGATTTTCTGATGATATATATAACATAATATATGCTTATGTCTAGAAATATTATATTTTTTATTCTTTGTTAGTAAAAGTATATTTCAAATTTCAGTGACTTTGTTTAATATGGATAAGATGCTTTAACCATCTTTACATTTTCAGTGTATTTTATAGCTCTATGCAGCACATAACTAAATTAATAATTTCAATGCTGCAGTTCCAACTTATATCCCAATTTAGAACAAATTCATTAGGCTTTGACAACCCAACTGAAGTAAACCTGGTCCTGGGAATATTTTGGAAACTTTGTTATTGCTCAAGGCCCAAAAGGGAGTGAGGAAGGTAACTGGATGGATTGAGTTTGAGCAGCCCTTTGCCTGGGCCATGGGAAGATAGGTCCTGTTGTTTTCTGGAGCAGCTGGCACCTCTCTATCCTATGATCCTGCCTGCCTGAAAGAGGGGAGATGCCTGGTCAGTGTTTGCAGGGAACCAGCATGCCTGCTGCTGGCCCCCTTCCAGGGGCAACCCATCAGTATGACCAACAAATGTGGCCCTTCTAGGAATCAGACCCTCATCAGACAGAGCTGGGCGTTGGATATCGGCTCAAAACCTCTGAGCATAACAATGAGACAGGACTCTGCTGAGTTTCAGGTCACCTACTTCTCTTCAATTTGGGGGAAATTCTGGAGAATTTACCAAGTCTCTGAAGGGTTGGGGGAAAATAGAAAGAAGCCACTAGACTCTCTTTCAGGGGAAAAAAAGAACTTCTGGACACCCTGAAAAAGAATTGATATCATGGTATCTAGTTTATAACAGGAAACACTGAGGCTCATGTGAGTGGGGTTTTTGGGCCCTTTGAATTCCAGGAGTTATTTTTTAGAATGATTTTAGAGGTGGGAATGAGGGCAGTAAAAGTAGTTATGTAGCCATCAATACCTGCTCTTTGACATGTTGGGATTTTTGAAAACTGTTATTACCAACCCAGTAGAAGCAGGTCTCGTGACCTAGATACAAGCCAAGAAAAAAAGCCAGGTTGCCCTCCTGGTATATCTTTCCCACAGTCCCATTGAGGCTTGCTCTAAATAGCACCTTGATCAAACTGCTTACATTCTCTGTATCTTCTTCCTCACTCATAAATTCAGGCAGTTACACTAGGTCAATGGTTAGTGTATCATCAACACAATGACCATGAGTTTGAGCAAACTCCCAGAAACAGCAAAGGACAGAGAAGCCTGGGGTGCTGCAGTCCATGGGATCACATCGAGTTGGACACAACTTAGCAACTGAACAATAGCAACACTAGGTTATGTTGAAGGTCACTTTCAGTTCCAACTCCTGTCGCTCCTTCCTGGGCTCATGGTTCTATTGGAATAAACAGCAGTGCTAAGTCCCCTGCTAACGGTGCTCCTGCCAGCTACCTGCTAAACTCACATGATGCTCCTAAGTACTGACTTTCCTCCTGGTGTTCCTCTCACCAGAATATTCCTGATGAACTGTAACACACTCATATTTGTACTAAGCAAGAACTGTTTGAAGGTTTTCAGAGACCCACCAGCCGAGAATTGGGAAAGCAAATGCAAGCTACCTCCTCTTTAAAATGAAGATGAAAAGGACACTTATCTCAAGATATTGTAAAGATCAAGTGAAATATTTAGCCGCCACGGTGTCCTGTGTACACAGTATTATGAATTCTATGGTGTGTGTACTGGGAGGTGGCCAACATTGTCCTTGCACAGAAGAAACTACGGTTCAGAGAAAAGAAGAAAATTCTCCAAGTTGACATAATCAGGAAGCAGTAGGATTGGTTTCCAAACACACAAATATTTGACCCCAGAATTCACGCTGTTAACCAGTATAATGAGTTGTTTGGCTTTGCAGTGGTCACTGTGTGTGGGCTCTGGGGTCAGACAGGAAGAGATTTAAAAGCTGACTTTACCACTCATCCAGGGTGACTCCAGACAGCCTAACTGATTTTGCTGAGTCTTGGTTTCCTCATCTGTGACGATTAAGTGAGATTATATATACAAAGCACCCTACACATGGTAGGCCTCCAGCAGATGGTTTTTGTCTTGAGTTTGTTATGTCCCGAAAGCACACCCTGAGAAGAGGCTTTGGAGGCAGCGGTTTATTGGGGAGGTGATCCTCAGAAGTACAAATGAGGAAGTAGGGAATGTGTGATGGGGAAGGAACAAGAGTCAGTGAAGGGTATGGTACTGGCCAGCTAACCACTGTGAGAAACTGGAGCTCAGCCATCTAGACCATCTGAGAAAATGTGTGGAAGCCAGCTCAGAGTCATCCCACTAAGGCAGCAGTTCTCAAATGTGAGGATGCAGTAGCATCTTTTGGAGGGCTTGTTAACACCAATGATCGGGCTCCATTCCCAGTTTCCCACTGAGAAGGTCTAGGGTGGGGCCCAAGAGTCTGCATCCCTAACAAGTTCCCAGGTGACACTGAGGCTGCTGGTCCAAAGGCCACACTCTAAGGACCACTGCACTGAAAGATGGGAGGCTGGGACATGGAGACACTGACTTGTTCCCTAGTGACTGAGATGCTCCACTGTTCGAGTATGTAACTTCCACAGATTTATTTCCAGGTTGATCACAGTGGTGAAGCAAATCTGAGCAGCACCTAAGCAAGTTTTCAGGTAGAACAAAAAAGAAACAGGAGCTCAGCGGTAGGAAGCAACTGCTTGTCACAGGAGCTGATGAACCCAGGTTTATCAACAGTATCTTCTCTACTCTCTATTCCCCATTGTTGCTGCTTTTGTGACCATTATTAGCCTCCAAGGTGAAGGGCTATAGTCTCAAGGTCATGGGTGGAGAAATCTCCAAGGTGGAAAACACCCTCAGCCTGAGGCTGATAGCAACCATGAAGGACTCTTGCGGGTCAGCAATTTCTTCAGTGAATCAAAGGAATGAGGAGGAGAGGAATGGAGCCAAGATCAGAGCAGCCAACAATGAATGACTCTGCAGTGATCAGCAGACCCACCGTGACCCAGTGTAAACTTCTGACCCCCACAAGGCACTTCCAAGCCTGCAAAGAGGACGAATTTTACATGTAAATCGCGTCGGGTGCAGAGCTCTCTCACGTATTCCTCGTGCCCTGTGGAGAAAACGGCTAACTCTGGTGATAAAAATGGGACTGCTCCATTATTCTGTTCCGCATATACATTTAATTGTCAGCATTGCAATAGCTTTAACTGCAAATAAGCACAATCTCATTGCCCATCAATTGTTTGATGGGAGGAAAACAGGCAATTTGGAGATGGTTTTGAGATGAGAAACATCATTATTATCTTTTTGTATGAGGTTTTGTTTCCATTCTTCCCATCTCTCATCCTCTCCTCAGTGATTATATTTTTCTACAAATTCAATATCAAAATATGACAGCCAATACAAGATTTTCAAGCAGTTCTCTGAGTCCTGAGGGGGTGGTTCATTTGCTAATTCCAGACATCTATAGTATTTTTATATATAATATTTTTTTTCTTTTCTCAAAATACTTTAATACCTCTTCATCCCTTCATCTTCATAACAGTGCCTGGGGCTTAGAGAGTTAGCAAAAACGTATTTGCAAATGAGGAAACTGAGGCACAGAACTGCAAACTGAGCTGCCCAGGAACTGACAAGCAGTAAGAGAGCCAATTCCCAATAATCTGCAGAGTATCATGTTCAATTTCCCTCATGTGGCTAGAAAATCTTGGGACATATTAATCAGTAAGTGCAGAGAATTCCCCATAGTTCCTTTTCTCTTTGTTCAAGCTAATAGTGCAGCTCTCTGTTCAGCACCTCAGGGAAGGTGTGTGCTTTAAAACACAAAATTAGCCCTGGACAATTCCAAGAGTTTCTACAAGAAGCAGGAAGAAAAGCGGAAGAGCAGGGACGGGGTGTTGGAAAAGCGCAGCAGAGACCGAAGAGGGCGGGGAACAAGGAAGGGGGAGAGGAGAGGGTTCTCTGAGATTCGGGAAGAGGGGGCTGTGTCCAAACCATCAGGCATCCAGACCCCCCACTTCCCGGCACTGAAACAAAGAGGAGGTCAGAGCCTAGGAGGAAGTGCTGCGCTAGGTTCACATCCTGGACTCTGCAAAGATTTTCAGGGCCCTGGCAGATCCAGGAAATAAGAGTGTCCCAATACCCAAAAGGATCATGAGGACAGACACATTAGATGTCTCAACTGAGAGATGATGACCAGTCACTGAGATTCTCCCCAGTTCTCACCATGTCCCATACTTGGCACTGAGTAATACCTGGATCGTGGACCCAAGTCCATGAGGCAGACAGAGGCTGGGAGTGGGGGTGGGTGTAAAATGCTCAGAATGGCTGAGCATTACTTTTCTATCAGAGGAAAAGTGACTCTGAATTATAGGATATAAAGTGATATTTCACACAGCGGAGTTTGGGACTGAGCGTTAAACCTGCTATATTTGTTTTATGTTGGGCTGCACATACAGGCCAATAAGCCCTGCACTTTCCCAGCTTGAAGACCAAGGAAAGAGCCTGAAGTCAGTAACAGAGACATTAATAGTTTAATGGATGGAGCAGCTTACATGTCTGAAGCAGAGTCCTGGAGCAACACCCCACCATGTACAGACAACAGCAGGCAGGACATGGTGGCAGTCTTCACTCCCAGGGAGAAAGGGAGACCACCCATTATAGAGGAACTGATGTCAGATGGGCTGGTCAGTTTCCAGGGAAATCAGTAGAAATCCAGTACACCTCCCACACCCCTTTGATAAGAACAATCACAAGCTGGGGCCTGAAGCAAGTATGTACAAAGGTCAGTCATGCAAGTAGGGTGTAGATGAAACAGGCACTGGTCAGGCTTGGGGTGTACAAAGAGCAAGAAAACAGCTATCTTGAGTGCCGTAACCATACATTTTAGTACAAGCAACATTCTTGAACCAGAGAGAGCCTTAGGTAAAAGAAGTGAAATTTTCTCTAGACTCTTCCATCTTAAAATGTTAGCATCCCTCCAGGCCTTTCCTCTGCCTCCTGGGGCTCCAGGGCTGCATCTTCCTGGATGCTTGCTCAAGACACACCTTCCACCACCATCATCAATACACCACCCCAGCATACCAACTAGATCATCTAATAACTTCATCAGTCTTCTCTTCACCCAACCCCTAAGAGCTATAATACCCAAAGCACAACTTCCCTCAGCAATAACACTGAGAAATTCTCAAATAAGCATATAGAAGTAGGGATCTAGATAGCGTGCATGCTTAGTTGCTCAGTCATGTCTGACTCTCTGCGGCCCCGTGGATTATAGCCTGCCAGGCTCCTCTGTCCATGGAATTTTCCAGGCATGAATACTGGAGTGGGTTACCATTTCTTACTCCAGGGCAGCTTCCTCAACCCCAGGATCAAACTTGTGTCTCTCATGTCTCCTGCATTGGAAGGCAGATTCTTTACCACTAGCGCCACCTGGGGGGGAAGCCCCAGGTATCTAGATGCAGATATCTAAATAGAATGATAGAAATAGAGGTGAGGCATGAGCTTCTTGGGCTTCCCAGATGGCACTAGTGGTAAAGAACCCACCTGTCAATGCAGGACACATAAGACATGCAAGTTCAATCCCTGGGTCTGGAAGATGCCATGGAGGAGGGCATGGCAACCCACTCGGGGATTCTTGCCTTGGAGAATCTCATAGAGGAGTCTGGCAGGCTACAATCCATAAAGTCGCAAAGAATCAGACACAATTGAGTGACTGACACTTTCACTTTCGTGAGCTTCTTATGATTACCAAAATGGACATGAGTTTGAATACTGTCTGCTACTACTAAGTCACTTCAGTCATGTCCGACTCTGTGTGACCCCATAGACGCCAGCCCACCAGGCTCCCCCATCCCTGGGATTCTCCAGGCAAGAACACTGGAGTGGGTTGCCACTTCCTTCTCCAATGCATGAAAGTGAAAAGTGAAAGTGAAGTTGCTCAGTTGAGTCTGATTCTTTGCGACCCCATGGACTGAAGCCTCCCAGGCTCCTCCATCCATGGGATTTTCCAGGCAAGAGTACTAGAGTGGGGTGCCATCGCCTTCTCCATGAATACTGTCACTCCAGCACAAAAAGAGCACTTTCAAAATCAGGGCATGGACATTAGGGTGCTGCAGACACATGATCCATGCAGGATAAAATGTTCAGAACCACTGCATTATCTTAACTCACAAAAGGCTTTGGAACTCAGGAGAGCAAGGAAGATTCCATGTCTACCATTTGCACTGTGTGAGTTGGGACAAGGTCCACAAGTCACTATTATCTCACAGGATGATACTAATATTAGCAATAGCAGCATCTCATCATTACCATCTCTACACTACTACTTACACTATCTGCTATTTACACTATTACTTACCCTCACTATGACTTACACTAATACTTACTGAGAATTTAGCATGGAACATACATTATTGTGCCTTTCAGCAGCACACGAACTGTAGTATTCTTTTTATCCTGAGTTCCACACGAGGGAACTCAGGCACAGAGAGGTTTAATGGCTCACACAAGAGGATAGTCAGTTGCAGACACACAGAATAAACCCTGTGTGTGAAGTGAGAGCTCTGAACCCCTCTGTGGTACTGTTCAAAGAGGTGAGGAGAATTCCAGAAGACAATCTAGGACTGTGTTACATACAGTACCCAAAGCCATACCTAGGGGATATAATCCTAAGAAAACCAGGTTCCTTTCCAATTCATGATGTATTGGTCAGGGTTTTTGTTTGCAAAGTGACAACATAGCTCTGATAAATCTAAGTGTAAGGGAGTTCACCCAAAGGATATCAAGTGACTCAGAACCATGGAAGACGTGGCCAAAAAGACTTGGGTGGACAACAATGGCAGGAAGACATAGTGAAGACCCTGCCATAAAAACAATCCACTCAGGACCCACCAGCAGCACTGCTGACTCCAGGCACTGACCACAGCTCCACAGAGTTTTGCCGCCCCAAGGCTCTCCTTGCCATGTTGCCTGACTCTGAGGCAGTCACAGCTCCTATCCTCCTTGCTGACTACAAGGGGCATGTTCTTCTCATGTATAACGTCCTTAGTGCAAGGGTATAGCTGAAACGCATGATGCTTCCTGAAGCCTTGGCTTCAAACTAGCATACTGCAACTTCTAGCTCTATCCCATTGGCCAAAGAAAGTCATATTGACCAATCCCAACATCAACAGAGTATGTTGGAAATGCACTCTTCTCACTTACTGAGAGAGGCTGCAAAGTCACATGACAAAGGGTGTAGATGTATATAATTCTAATGAGGGAGGATGTAACATATTGTGAATTCACTCTATCACGTAAGCCAAAAGAAGGGATGTGTGTCCATTCACCCAAAAGTAGAAATGGTGTTCAACTTCTACCCAGCCAAGACCAAACAAGCTTACTACTCATTTCAAGTGGGAGGCCTCCTGGAAACAAGAAGATGAGACTGAGGAACCTTTAGAAATAAGGAATCCTCTCATTTCACATAGTGAGTTACAGTCCCAGCACAAAGTCCATCTTAGAGTCAAGATTCTATTGTAAAGTTTTTGAAGATGTGCACTTACTTGGTATATTTCAGCCTTTGATACCCATCAATTGTGTTATTTCCCTGGGTGACTTTTTTTTCATTTTTTATTAGAAATGACAGCTCTTTTATTAAAAAATAGGAAATAATATATTGAAGAAAAATACAAGCAACAGCAATCAGGTGCTAAAGGATATGAAAGTCCTATCTTGTGATAACAGAAGACCTAACTACATCTTTAGAGGATTTGCAGTGTGAGTGGTTTATTAAACCTGACACCAGACCTGCAATTACCACCAATTATTTGGTCACTGTGTCAGTTTCGTTTAAAGTGAGAAAGTTAGTGATGGCAACAGCTTATTTTTAATAACTGATTTCAGAGAAAAACATTCTGTGTCCAGTTGCTACATCCTGACCTCCTGAACTCCAAAGAAAAGACTTATACCTGTGAGGTCATTGGTGTGAACCCCAACCCAGGAGAGCAGTCACTAGATGATATTATATTACAGGCTAAAAATAATTTATATATTCACTCAACTGCTCATCCATCCTATAAACGCATGGGTGCACCCTTCTGAGGCTAGCCCCTGCAGAAAATTTCTTCTAAACACACCACATTTGGCTAAAATGCTGAGCCTAAAAACTCCAACCCACTTATGAAGAAGACTTCATCTTCTGAACAGGAAAAGATTTCATAGTTTCTTTCATAGTGGTGGTGATTATGCGGGAGGAAATATATCCATCCAGGTCTATAAATCAACCACCTCTTTACTCATTTGATGAAGAGTTGAGTGGCTTTGTTTGGTTGCTTTTGTTTAAATTTGTGGTCCATGGAATGAATGAATGACTCTCAAGTCCCAGGAACACTGTCAGGACAGCATCTCACCCTCACAGGTTAATGCATGCCATTGGGGGAATAACTCCAAATATGACGTTGCCCAACTTAAATGAAGTCACTTTCTAAAAACCCACATTTCTATTTCAAGGCCCCATCTCCCACAACTTACATCAAATTTATATAATTTAGGTACTAAGTATTTTATACCTTAATATACTTCTACTTCGAGCCACTGTATTTAATACTGTGTTCAAACGTCCCCCCACTCCCCAAGTTTCTTGCTTGACTTGACTTCTTTTATTCTCTGACTCCCTTCATTTACTATTATGATTTGGGACAACAAAACCCCAGAAAGCATAAATTTAAAATGTTTAACCATCTGACATCCTGGAGTGTGAGGTCAAGTAGGCCTTAGGAAGCATTACTACCAACAAAACTAGTGGAGGTGATGGAATTCCAGCTGAGAAATTTAAAATCCTAAAAGATGATGCTGTTAAAGTGCTGCACTCAATATGTCAGCAAATTTGCAAAACTCATCAGTGGCCACAGATCCTCAGCAGAGGATGAGGTGGTTGGATAGCATCAAAGACTCAATGGACATGAAACTTGGCAAACTCTGGAAGAGAGTGAGGGACAGGGAAGCCTGGCATGCTGCAGTCCATGGGTTCACAAAGGATCAGACGCAACTTAGTGACTGAAAAACAACAACCATCTAATCAAAGAAGATGTCCAAATTCAGCTTTGGCGCAGAGTGACTACTGATAAGAGATGAGACTGAGGCCATCTTTTTGATATGTTGTCAATTTTGATGGAGTAGGAAAGAAGGAAGTGGGGGAAGAAGGAGGACACTGGGGAGAATTCTGTACATTCTTATTTAAACAGACAAGCAATCAAAGACTGAGAGGACCTTAATCCTTGTGGTAAAGGCTTCTTGCTTGAGGTGCCGCCTGTCACCCTCTGACTCCAGTGCTGAGTCTCTCTCTCTTTAGCACGAGCACAGCCTGCTTCAGGAGACAGAGCCGGAAATAGAAAAACAGCCGTGGTGATGAAATGTGACAACCTGCTAGAGAAAAGACAGGTTTGATGTGTTTTCCAACTGGATGTTTCTAAAATTTATGGCAGTTTCAGACCAGATTTCCAAAGAAATCCTTTCTCTTACTCATTTCAAACCTCTAAATCCATAATACCCTTATCATTGCCACAGAGACATCAAAGGAAAAGGTTCTTCTCAACAAGTTTCACAAATTACATTGCACTCTTCAGAAGATGTGTCTCTCCTCTGCAAACTCAGGTCTCTCAGATGACTCTCACCCACCTTCGCCAGCAGCACCACCCATTATTGTAGGTAAATGACTTGCTCCCTTGAGGCCTCAGTTTTCTCCTGTGTGAAATGAAGAGGTTCAGTGGAATAATCTTTAAGCCCCTTCAGTATATAACATTCAGGGACCCAGATCTCACAGCAAGCCTGAAGGTGCTCTGAAGGACATATCATATCCACAAGAGTGAGGAGAAGGACTTTCCAGAAACATGAAGAGAAAAAAGCAAAGATGTGTTTTAAACAAGGATTGAGCTTCCAGTGGGGCTTCCTCGATGTCTCAGCAGGTAAAGAATCTGCCTGCAATGCAGGAGACACAGGAGATGTGGGTTCAATCCCTGAGTCAGGAAGATGCCCTGGGGAAGGAAATAACAACCCACTCCAGCATTCTTGCCTGGAGATCCCATGGACAAAGGAGCCTGGTAGGCTACAGTCCAAAGGGTCGAAAAGAGTTGGACATGACTGAGCAACTGACTAAGCACTCATTCAGGAGCTTCTAATAATAGCCAGTAACATCCTGGCCCACATAGGATAAACTCTCTACATAATGCACAGAGAATGAACCCTCCACCAGCAGCTACTCTGAAATCTGGACATATACAAGCAGCAGCTATACAGAGGCACAAGAGGGTGAAGAGAAGTCCACTCCAGGGAGCAGTCTGCGCCTGCGGGAGGGAGTTACACAGAGTAAGCACTCCAGTTCCCCACTCCTCTTCAAGCCTGAAGAGGCTCAGCAGCATACACAAAGCACCAAGCATGATGGAAAAATCATGACTTCTTTGGCCTAGGGAATCAAGAGTCCAGGTTAACTACACTCACTGGAGAAAGGGGAAATTTCAGAAGGGAAAGAGTCAGAAAGGAAATACCCAGATTCTGCCTGCCCACAGGTCTGGCTGGCCCCTGACGGCACATGCATGAAGCAGACTCAAAGCCTCTCACCCGAAGGTGGAAGATCTGAGCCAAACTGACTTTGGAACTTAAAAGACAAAAAAAAAGAGTTTGGAGTTCATATCCAAACAAGTCGTGAAAACATGACTCACAGCGGAAATTAACAGAATCCATTCTCTACAACATGACATTCATAGCATGCGCGATACAATCCAAAATTGCCCAAAATATAACAAAATCAGAAAAATGAGGAGCCTTAACAAGCAGTCAAAGTGAGGAAGAGGCAGGCGAGGAAAGCTCTGATATTCTACACTTGTCTCTCTTCCCATTAGGTCCAGCTCTATGAGACCATCTCACAGCATTTTAAATTTTCATTCCCTCCACACTTTTCAATGCCAAGAACCATTTTATTTTTCTAAACTTTGTATTCAATGAGGTGATAATAAGGATAATAAGGTGATAATACGGAATTTTTTTTTTAACCACTGCATGCCTTGAGCTGCCAGAAGACCAACCCCCTAATACAAAAGGATTTTCACTGCCTTTTACCCCAGCTAGCAAGTCTGGATTCCTCCATTTTCCTTAAGGATCTATTTCTTATAGTCTGCTCACCGTACCAATATTGTGCCACCAAGAAACTTGATTGCAAATCGTAGTACTCTAGTTGATTAAATAGAAACTCACAGGAAAGAACAAAACAGTTCAGAAAAGTAAGAGAGGCAACTTCTGCTTCGAGCCAAGAGTAACAGGAAATCCACTTTAAATATAAAGACATAGATAGTTTAAAACAAGCGCATGGGAAAATATGTCTTGCAAACACTAAGCATAAAAAGCTAGAGTGATCATATGAGGACACAGCAAGGAGGTGGCTGCTGCTGCTGCTGCTGCTGCATCACTTTAGTCGTGTCCGACTCTGTGTGACCCCAGAGACGGCAGCCCACCAGGTTCCTCTCTCCCTGGGATTCTCCAGGCAAGAACACTGGAGTGGGTTGCCATTTCCTTCTCCAATGCATGAAAGTGAAAAGGGAAAGTGAAGTCACTCAGTCGTGTCCGACTCTTAGCGACCCCATGGACTGCAGCCTACCAGGCTCCTCCGTCCACGGGATTTTCCAGGCAAGAGTACTGGAGTGGGGTGCCACTGCCTTCTCCAAAGGAGGTGGCTATCTATAAGCAAAGAAGATGGATCTCAGAAGAACCTAAGGACACCTTGATCTTGGACATCCAGAACGAGGAGACAATAAATTTCTGCTTTTTGCCCCCTCTTCCCCGCTAAAAAAGAAAAAAAGAAGAACTTTAAAATCGTGACAGCACAGCATTAAACCAAGCTCAGAATCCTCTATAGTTACACAAGTCTCACGCCTACAAAGCACTTCTACAATGTCGGCATGCCCATAAATACACAGGTCCATGAAGGGTACCTGTAAATCAAAAAAGCCATTCTATACAAAGAAAGTCCTATATCTACAATTCTGAGGGTTTTTTTATTATAGTATTATTTGCATTACTCTATAGCAATTCTGACAGTGCTTCTCTTTGTGTGTTCAAGAATGTTTGAAAAGGCCAACTCATACCATTTTTGTAACTTTATTACAGCATAGTTGAAGTCAACTGAGTTGTACATATTTTAAGTATAAGACATGGAAATTTTCAGCATATACATGCACCCCTCGTCACAATAAAGACAATGATTATTTCTATCATATTCCCTCAAAAAAAGCTAGAGTGACTACCTCAATAGAAGACAAAGTAGTATTCAGAGCAAAGAACAGTTCAAGAAATAAAGAGGGATATTTCATAATGAGAAAGGGATCATTTCATAAACAAGTGAGAGAGAGCCTGAAGAGTCAGGCTTAGAATATAGACAGGAACCAAGAGAGAGTTTGTAGCAGAGAGCAAGGACGTGTCAGCCAAGGCAACAGCTGGGACCTCTTTCCTGGGATGCTCACCAGTGCCACTGTCTCTTCTCCCGTGGTAACCACAGCTACTACCCGTGCAACTCTGCCATCCCATCCCACTGTGTACAATCTCATAAGTGTCACTCATGTCTTCCGGTCCATACTCCTTCTTAGATTCAAGTCCAGAATAAGAATATCTAATGGCAAAACCTGCTTCACGTGCCCAAGTGTTTATTGTCAGGAAGTAATGAAGAAATACCTGGTTCCTTCATTTCTAAAGGGAGAAAGAAAGTGAAGTCACTCAGTCGTGTCCGATTCTTTGTGACCCCATGGACTGTAGCCTACCAGGCTCCTCCGGCTATGGGATTTTCCAGGCAAGAGTACTGGAGTGGATTGCCATTTCCTTCTCCAGGGGATCTTCCTGACCCAGGGATCAAACCCGGGTCTCCCGCATTGTAGGCAGACGCTTTACCATCTGAGCCACCAGGGAAGCCACCAAAAGGGAGAAGTAGGGCCTTACTTATCACCAAAATTCATACTTTTAGGGATCTCTACAACAGGAATAAGATTCACATACTGGGCTTTCAGAAACAAATAGCAAATGGCTACTTACAATAGATATTTCACATTGGAAGGCAATTTGGATATATATAAATCATCTTACATTATTTTCTTTTAATTTTGACAAAGTAATTCTAATTATAGAAATTATCTTTAAAAAAAAATTAGAAATTAGCACCAAGATCTAGGTATAAGAATGTTCAACTGAAATACTATTTATAATAACATAATCCCAGGAAATTATTAAACTGTGGCATATATCAATCAGGGTCCCAAAAGGAAAAGTTGACACAATCAAAAAATAGGATACTCAAGTGATTATTTACAAAGGTTGTATTTCAGGAAACTACAACAGATATGTAGTAACCCTGGCCAAAACCCCTTCATTTAAAAAGGTGAGGGAGAGAACAATTACTGGATCTCTGAAGGAGAGAACTGTATAGACTTAGCCTCTGGTGGGAGGACACAGCCAACCTGAGATGACTGTCCAGGGACCATGAGAGCAATAAACTACCTGTCTATTATCTCCTCTCTCCCTCCTTTCTCTCCCATCTCCTGCCAGGGCTTCCCATGGACCACCGGGAAGCCAGGGGACCCTTTGTAAGGTTCATGAGAGTAGCCTCCACAAGCAGAAAATAAGGTGGAGAAGGGTAGATAGTGGATGTGGGAAAACAAATGGAAGGCAATATACACCATATGATGAACTCTCATGCAGGTGTGCACTTAAAATTATTCCAGAAGAATATATAGTGGTAAGGGGAAAGATTCCCAATATAGTGACAAGTGGAAAACAGGATCCAGACCATCCAGAAATTATGATACCAAATTTAAAAACAAACAAACAAAAAAGCAGTGTTAATATGTGACTTTGTTTTATTTACTTTTTAAATTTTTTCCAAAATAGTTATAAGTATCATGTGTCATTTTTGTAATCATGAAAAAAAAACATAGTTAACTAAAAAGATATCTCA
This sequence comes from Bos mutus, assembly GCF_027580195.1. Lineage (NCBI taxonomy): Eukaryota > Metazoa > Chordata > Mammalia > Artiodactyla > Bovidae > Bos > Bos mutus. The sequence continues at coordinate 44,029,243 of NC_091626.1, read as the reverse complement.
ACTAATAAACCTACAATGTTAAGAAGCAAGACCCCTATGTTGGCGGGGGGGGCGGGTGGGAATAAATAGGATGATTTCATGTATGCACCATATTTGAATCAACAAGCAGTTACTGACTCTCTGTCATGTGACAGGCACTATTCTGGGTCCTGGGGACATATTAGTAGAGAACTTAGTCTTCAAGGAGCTTACTGTCATTAAGGCAGTGAAACTTTGGGTTGGAGTGTGGAACTGTGAAGGGAAGGACAGTGGCTGGAGCACAGCTGTCCACAATGTCATTTGAGGCAAGTTCTCCGTGTTTATGGTGTTCAGAAACCTCACAGGGACTTCCACAGACTCAGATAAGAGCTGGGAGCAGTGGGCTTGAGCCTGTGCTGAGACTTTGCCTTGTGTTACAAAACCCATAAGGATTGGAAATTATTTCAGCACTGCCAGCAGTGTTAGAACTGGCCACAGTATGAAAAACAGGAAGACCATCTTCTAACAGAGACTCTTACACATGAGTACATGCTATCTTGGAGGTTGTGGGTAGCAGACAGAATTAAATTTACTTACCTCTCATATAATAGGTGTTTGATACATTTGATATCTATAAAAACAGCAAATAAACAAGCTAAACCTTTACATTTTTTTTTAATGAATAGTAAATATAAATGTTGTCCTAGGATTGAGATATCCTATAAATGTGATTAGTTACCTGAAACCATTTTTAACACCATGAATTAGATATTTTTACAAAAATTATAGGTTACAGAAATTTTATGGCAAAAGCATCAGAAAGAAATTAAGCAATGAGTCACAGCGTCATGCAGAGACAATCAACCAGAACCAATTTTCAGGCTTTTGTCAGGGCTATATTTATGGTATGTAATAGCTGGGTCAGTCCTCTTTGAATAAAGGCCACACACTAAGTCCTAATTACCATTCCCAAATGCCTGTTAGCAGGACCTGATCAGCTTGACAATCAAGTGACACTGTGATTATATTGAAGAGCTGGCGCAGAGAAGGTCTGAGGCAACGAGGACGGGTTTGGACTTTAATGAAAGGACAGGGATGTGGCTGTCAGCCCTCCTGGGGGCTGCACATCACTTTCAGTCTTTAAGTCAAGAAACCAGTGACACCAGGGAAGTGCCTTCACCTGAAAGGATGTTTAAATAAGCCTATAATCATACAGAACACAAAACTTCACAGGTGCCTTTTCTACGTGGTGTGAGATTTGTTTTCAATCTGGATTTTATACCACTAACAAAATATTCTACAAACAATATAGACTTTTTGAAAACTATGTGAGTTGATAAATATCTCTTAGTAGGCTCTAGGGTTTTTAAAAGAAGATACACTTTTTAAATCTTGAGTAATTTCTTTTTTAATATATAGCCTAAATGTGTTATAGCTCTGGAGCCAAAACAACTGAGTTGAAAGTCCATTTGAGAGGAGTGGAGTGACCTTGGGGCAATTATAGCCTCTCTGTGTCTCAGATTCCTCATCTAATAAATGAAAGAGTAATATAACTTCCTCATAGTACTGTTATGTGGACTAAAAAAGTAAATACATTTAAAGTACGTGGAACACAGTACGCACTTTTTGAAAATAGGCTATGACTATTATTTTTCAAAAGTCATACTCCAGAGAAATCACAAACCATCAGTTTTTCAAAATCTAGTTTTAGTCTTTATAATATTAATATTAAAAACATTATCTTTTATATGCTTTAGAATATTTTAAAAGACATCAATTTTCAAACAGTTGAGATTGGCTTTCATTATCTTAAAGAACACAGTAAATGATAATATTGTAGATCCATATCTAATTTGATTTGAGAACAGTGAGGGACAAGTCTTATAAATAAGGTTTTGAAGGACTTAAAATAAATGTTAAGCTACTTCTGCATGCATGCATGCTAAGTCACTTCAGTCGTGCCCAATTCTTTGCGACCCCATGGACTATAGCCCACCAGGCTCCTCTGTCCATGGGGTTCTCCAGGCAAGAATACTGGAGTGAGTTGCCATACCCTCCTCCAAGGGATCTTCCCAGTTCAGGGATTGAACCTGGGTCTCCTGTATTGCACGAGGGCTTCCCCTGTGGCTCAGCTAGTAAAGAATTTGCCTACAATGCAGGAGACCTGGGCTTGATCCCTGGGTTGGGAAGGTCCCCTGGAGAAGGGAAAGACTACCCACTCCAGTATTCTGGCCTGAAGAATTCCATGGACTGTATAGCCCATGCGGTCACAAAGAGTTGGACACAACTGAGCAACTTTCACTTCACTCCTGCTTTGCAGGCAGATTCTTTACCGCTGAGCCACCTGGAAAGCCCCAACCTACACCTACTCAGTGGAAATAGGGATAATAATCTGTGGTAAAGTTTGAGACCTCTAAAACTCATCTGCCCTCAAAATATCTCATATATTTATTCAATAACATCCATATAAAACTGAACATACTATGGCCATGCCCTTGAAGGAATCAAGAACCAGGGGAGACCAATATACAGAAATAATTGTAATATTAGTATGATATGTTTCTTAATAAAAAGAAAGACAATATACATATCATCTCTTGCCATCTCAGTGCAATATCAGGCATTTGAAACTTACAGAAAACAAGAATAACTACAAGGACCATGAGACTGGCTAGTTATTGTCAAGATGCATTGATGCTTCTCAGAAATAAACTAGATGCTAAGAGAAATTTGGGGGCTTCCCTAATAGCTCAGTTAGTAAAGAATCCACCTGCAACACAGGAGACCCGATTCAATTCCTAGGTTGGGAAGATCTGCTGAAGGGATAGGCTACCCACTCCAGTATTATTCTTGGGCTTCCCTTGTGGCTCAGCTGGTAAAGAATCTGCCTGCGATGCAGGAGACCTGGGTTTGATCCCTGGATTGGGAAGATCCCCTGGAGAAGGGAAAAGCTACCCACTCCAGTATTCTGGCCTGGAGAATCCCCATGGACAGAGGAGCCTGGTGGGCTACAATCCATGGGGTTACAAAGAATCAGACATGATTGAGAGACTAAGAACAATAGCAATGGGGATGAAGAGGCCCCAAAACAACAGAGGACACATAGTAGAGATTAACAGATTAAAGTCAGAGGATTGCGGTTATGGAAGTTAACAGCAAGGTTAGCATGAAAGCCAAAGGGCCTGAGCTGTAGAGTTATACAGGTGGTTAACAGGACACTAAATACCTAACGGCCAAAATAGCGGAGTAGGACTTCTGCCTGCCAATGCCGGAGATATGAGACAGAGGTTCAATCCCTGGGTTGGGAAGATTCCCTGGAGAAGGCAACGGCAACCTACTCCAGTTTCTTGCCTGGAGGACCCCATGGACTGAGGAGCCTGGTGGACTACAGTCCATAGGGTCTCAAAAAGTCAAACACATCTGAAGCAACTCAGCACACATGTATTCAAGTTTATACTAGCAGAAGAAATCATGGATGGTAGAATGAAGACAGTCATCTCAAAAGCAGGCATGATCTTCTGTGGAGTTTTTAAACCTAAACCAGTTTTCAGAGTCAGAACCCGTTGATTAAACAGGTTGCCTAGTACCCAGGAGGACAGCTCATGTCCAACTTTGCAACCTGATGGACTGTAGCCTGCCTGGCTCCTTTATCCATGAGATTCTCCAGGCAAGAATACTGGAGTGGGAATCATTGTGCTGTATACCTGAAACTAACACAGTATTGTAAATCAACTATACTCCAATAAAATTAAAATATAAAAAAAAAAAAAAACAGAATATTGGAGTGGGCTGTCATTTCCTACTCCAGGGAATCTTTCCAACCCAAGGATCGAACCCGTGCTTCTTATGTCTCCTACATTCACAGGCAGGTTCTTTACCACTGTGCCACCTGGGAATGCCTCCCCAGAAGGAAGGACCCTGAAAAACCACAGCAGGTATACATTATAATTTCTCTGATGCTCCCCCTCAAAGGGACATTGGAACAAACATACATTAAGGAAAGGAGAATAGCCAGGACTATGTGATGTAGGGTTTGAGGACAAGACCTGATACCTGAAGTGTTGTCATGAGCCCCTGTGAGAGTAGGGGTATATGGAAGACAGGACATAGCCAAGGTCTGGCTTACAGTGGGTCCACTGGGGCTACATAATAACCTGATAGACATTTCACCCTGTGATAAATTTAAATTTAGCAATGGGCATACCCTAATCAGAAGCAGGGCAGGGGGACAGGGTTGAGCAGGGAAGGTAGAGATCAGTGTTACTTTTAAAGAGCTAAACGATCAAGGGGCAGTTGCCCCAAAACATCTCCATTTAATTCACTGCTCTGATCCCTACAGAAACTAGATGGGTCCTGGAACATTAGTGTAAACCAGAGGTCAGAAAACTTTCTGTAAAGGGCCAGATAGTAAATATTTTAGGCTTTGTGGACTGTGTAGCTTCTGTCATAACAATTCAGCTCTCCCACTGCGATGTGAAAATAGCCACAGAAAATATGTAAGTGAATGGACATGCCTCTGTGTTCCAATAAAACTTTATTTACAAAAATAGGCAGCAGGCTGAAATTGGTGCACAGGGTACAATGTGCTAAACCATGATGTAGACTTTCATAAACTCTACAAACAGCAGCCCATCTGGAGCCACTATGTCAGATATGGCATCTGTGAGAACAAATTAACAAAGAATCAGGTACATGGCAGGTGGCTATTGACTTGGTAAATGAATCAGAAAATAGAATCAGAAACAATTCACATTTGAGTGAGATGGACATATTTATTTACAGTTATTCTCCATGACTATGTCAACTCTCTGCACTCTGTCATACTACAATCTAAAAAGATCTGGACCAGCTAGACATCTAGTATTATACTGATTCATCACATTGGTAATAAGCAATAGATTCATAAAGTGGAGTCACTCACTTAATAAAATTTTAGGATCCAGAGGCCAAGAGCATGCTAGATATTCCCTCCAACAATTTATATAATATTAAAGTATTGCCTTTTGTACTTCCTACCACAAAAAAAAAATGGAAGGACAATACATGTTGAGCCTTTTTTGGATTCTGGAGGTGATATATTCTACACCTGCAATGTCCATTACAGTAGCCATTAGCCACACAAGTCTACTTCAGCATAAACTAAACTAAACTTTTAGTTCCTTGGCTGCATTAGCCACATACCAAGCATTCAATCATCACATGCAGCTAGAGGCTACCATACTGACAACACAGGGATAGAATACTTCTACTGGTATAGAAAGTTCTATTAGACAGCATTATACACTTAGAAATAAGGAAAATTGCCCCAACACATACACCTGGTGACCAAAGAGCTGTCAGCAGATCCATAAAAATGGAGGTATCAATGGGGAACAAAGATTCTTGCTGGAGTTTGTGACACACTCCAGTGAGAGAACCACAATGTAGAGCAATGTGGTGCCATCTGTACTGGAGGTTAGGGGTAAGGTTAGAGTTGGGATATGAACCAGGTGTTACCCACCTGTTACCATAGTGGTTGTCATGGCCTGATATTCTAGATTAAGGCCATGCTATTTGCCCTGTTTAAAAAACACCTCCTGGCATGCTACAGGGTCCTGGAAAAGCCAGAATGATGCTTGGTCCCGACCATGCTCATTCCCAGAGACACATCCATGTGACAATGGATAGCCCAGCCCACCTGGCCTTATGTTTTGTTAGGTCTAAGAGGATCCAACACATAATGGGCAGATGCAGATGAATGGTCATGAGGTGATTCACGGTAAGATATTTTCTTCTGTACCAGAATTAGGAGTGGATCCATAAGCACAAATCCATTGGTCATATCCTGTTCCACAACACCCAGAGGTCTGATACAGCATTAGCTAATGGGTCTGGGAACCAGGAGTTGAAGAGGAATAAGCCCACTCCCAATTAACATCACTCCCAATGACACAATTAGCAAATCTGCATTAATATTTTCCATCTCTACAACTTTAAGCTCTATAGGGATGCAGATCTTGTCCCGAGAGAAAGAACTTCAAACCTGGGGACTAGCAAAAGCCCCACTGGACTGTAAGCTGTTGCCTGGTCACTTTGGGTTCCTTGTGTCCAAAGATCATCTGGCAGAAAGAAGAGTGACCATTTTAGTAAAGTAATCAATCTTGATCATGAGATTAATGTAGGACTGTTGCTGCACAATGAGGGCAAGCACGAATATGAACAGCCTCAGGTAATTTATTTCAGAGCCTCTTGGTCCTCCATTGCCCAGTTATGATGACAGATGAACAGATACGACAACCCCTGCTTGAGAAGCACACAGTTAACAAGCTCTCAGAACCCTCGGGGTCTGGTTCAAGGCACTACTTAAGCCACTGAGGCTTGCAGATCTTGTCACTGAAGGTGAGAGGAATCTAGAATGGACAGGAAAGGAGGAAGACAGTGAATATTAATTGCAGCCCAAGACCAATACCAGCAGGACTATAGGATGTCCTATAACCTCCCTCTTCTAAGTTTTCTATCAAAAAAGGGTCTCACTAATATCCTAGACAAGCTGCTCCCCAAATATATATGGAGCTCAGGAGATGATGGACTGTGAGGACCAGAGATGCACTAAGCAGAGCCTTCCCTGGGGAAGGATTTGCTCCCCACCTTCAGGGACAAAGGGGATCTTTCAGGGTATGCCTCAGTTACAGAGAGCTGTCTTGCCCAAAGTCATGTCCTTTCCTGAGGGGCAGCCCACATCCAGGGACTGAGACAAGGCTATAAAGTCTCAGCCATATCAGCACAACACAGGACAGCCCTAATGGGCAATACTCACTGGCTGGGGCTTTGTCAAGTAGGCACCACAGCTCAACTTCTTCCTCTGCCAATCTTGCTTCTTCCCCTTCCCTTTGCCAAGTGTTGATCCCCAATAAATATCTAACATCCCAAACTGCACCTTAGAGTCCACTTCTAAAGAACCCAACCTGCAACCGTGTGTGTATGTATGTGTGGGGGTCGGGAGCAATGTCACAGCCCCAAATGAATGTAATGATGTAGGAAAAACACCTTTATCTTTTCTCTCCAAGAGTATCTAGAGAAACTGTTCTAGAGCTAGCACGTGCATCATTCCAAAAAGTACTTTCTTCCGTGGTCAGTGACTGTTTCTGTCTGCGGGACCATGGTCAATGCCAAGTGTGGCACATCACCACAGGCCTTTTGGGAAAGGTTAAGTGCAGCACTGGAGCAGCATCATGATGCAGCAAGAATGGCAGCCAAAACAACGGGACTGTTTTCGTTGACTACACTGGTTTTCCAGTCCTTTCTCCATGGCAGGATTATGACAAAGCCTGAGTCCTAGAGTTATGTAAATGTCCTTGGATTTTTTTTTTTTTTTGGCATATATTTGATTCACAATGTTGTGTTAGTTTCTGGAGTATAGCAAAGGGATTCAGCTATACATATAAATACATATTCTTTCCATTTTGGTTTACTATAGGATACTGAATATAGTTCTCTGTGATATACAGTCAGACCTTGTCATTTATGTATTTTATATACATAGTTTATATCTGCTAATCCCAAACCCCTAATTTATCCCTCCGTCACCCCTTTCCACTTGATAAGCATAGGTTTGTTTTCTGTGAGTCTGTTTCTGTTTCACAAATAAGTTCATTTGCGTCATATTTTAGATTCCACATATAAGTGATATCATACAGTATTTGTCTTTCTCTTTTTTATTGACTTCCCTTGGTATGATAATCTAAGTGAAGTAGTTTATCCATGTTGCTGCAAATGGCATTATTTCACTCTTTTTTTATGGTTAAGTAAAATATCCTTGGGTTTTCAAAACTTGAGCTAAAACTGTGAGATGACAATGGTTAGGGGGAGGAAGAGAGAGGGAACCATGAGAGATATTTTTGCATATTGGAGCCACAGATTTATCTGTCTTGAATATTTGTAGTGTGAACTCATTCTGTACCTTCAAACTGATGAAATTAAGCATACTGACAACAACTACTAAATGAAAAAATCAGATTATATAGAAGAGTATGCTTCAGATGGGAGCTTCTCTGATGTCTCAGATGGTAAAGAATCTGCCTGCAATGCAGGACACCCAGGTTTGATCGCTGGGTCAGGAAAATCCCCTGGAGAAAGGAATGACTATCAACTCCAGTATTGCCTGGAGAAAGTCAAGGACAGAGAAGCCTGGGCTATAATCTGTGAGATCACAAAGAGCTGGACACAACTGAGCAATTAACACTTTCACTTTTTTGCTTTCATGCTTCATATGAACCCACTATTATGAAACACACATCAATATTTTTAAAGGAAAAAAGATCATAAGGCCAAGAACTTGTTAGCAACGGTAATTTCAGGGTGGTGGGTTTTTACGACATTACTTTTCTTATCTATATTGTCTGAACTTTTGTGATGACTCTGTATTTTGGTAACAAGGGAAAAGTTATTGCTTTAAATTTACTGAGGTGGAGAATCTGTTTTTCTTCACAGCTTCACTTTTTTTAAGGAGTGATGTGTATTCTTTTCCCAAGAAATACAAATATTTCCCCTTCTTTCATTTTAGATAATTAGAACAGGGCTGCCAGGTTGGAGGCCATTTCAGATGTCAATCTCCAAAGCAGTCGAGAAAGGCAGGAAATAAGCCATGGAACATTTTAAATTGCCTTTATAACCTTGATTATAAAACCAAGACATTTCCTTTGTGATTTTTGCTGCTGAGAGGAGGGTGTTATGGCCAAGGGCTCAGAAGCTCACAGACTCCTCCATCCTCTCCATGAGGATTATTAAAGAGAAGGTATCACACAGAGGAATTGTGGGGGGAAAGAACCAAAAGCGTGATATCATTCATATGCTCTATGAGCTCATCTTGTCCAAAGAGTCATTCTTTCTGCAAGATCACCAACAGCTGTTCTGCATGTGAGCATCTCTGGAATGGGGCAACTGCCCCATCCCACAGTCCCTCTTATATAGGTACCCCAAGCACAAAGAATCCAAACTAAATTTACCAACTTTTTTACCCAAAACAGTGCATTTTATGTGTTCTATTATTGTCCCAGCCTTGACCCCTGCTCCCACTAGCTTATAAGCAGGTCACTGACCATCTCATTTCTCTACATTACCAGTGAGTAGAACAGTGTAGGGGCTTCCCAGGTGGTGTTAGAGATAAAGAAACACCTGCCAATGCAGGAGACATAAGAGATGTGGGTTCAATCCCTGGGTTGGGAAGATCCCCTGGAGAAGGGCATGGCAACCCATGCCAGCATTCCTGCTAGGATAATCCCATGAACAGAGAAGTCTGGTGGGCTATAGTCCATGGGGTTGCAGAGTCAGACATGACTGAAGCGACTTAATAGCAGCAGCAGTGGCAGCAGCAGAACATTGCAGATAATGTAGTAGTTGCTCAATCCATGCATTGGAATTACTAATGCATGAATAACAGGTACCTCAATGATTTTCTTTAAAAATCCTAGTTCCTTGGTAGGCTTTTGTCTCTGATCAGCTTATCTGTTCAGTTTCCGCTGCCCTTCTTTCAGTGGTGCTCCTAGGCTATCTTAGAAGCAGCTGGTTTCTGCCAATCCTCTTTTGCTTATTATCTCATTGCCCACATCCAGGGTCACCTATTTCAAGGAGCCCATTGAGTGTCAACATTCTACATGCAGTCATCTTCCCCAGTTAACACTCCTAAATAAGATTTGACAGAAAAAGGCATTTTTGAAATTTAAGGATGAAGGCATAGCTCAATACAATACATAGCTCAGTAATCTGAACTAAGTGTAGGAAAAATCAGTTTGATAGTGAAAAGTACAAATTATGAATTCTTTTTTTAAAAAATAGAGAGTAAGTATTCTCGTGTTTAGGGCTTCCCTGATAGCTCAGTTGGTAAAGAATCTGCCTGCAATGCAGAAGACGCCAGTTCAACTCCTGGGTTGGGAAGATCCTCTGGAGAAGGGAAAGGATACCTACTCCAGTACTCTTGGGCTTCTTTTGTGGCTCAACTGGTAAAGAATATGTTTGCAATGCAGGAGACCTGGGTTAGATCCCTGGATTGGGAAGATCGTCTGGAGAAGGCAAAGCCTACCCACTCCAGTATTCTGGCCTGGAGAATTCCATGGACTGTAAGTCCAAGGGTTATCAAAGAATCAGACACAACTGAGAGATTTTCACACTTTCATTTTTTTCAAAGAGAGAATGAGTATTCTCATGTTTAGAAAGTTTATAGACCAACATAAAATGTACCTTTAAAAAACTGATGATGTATTATGGTTGGGAAAAGCAACAGGAGGCAGACAGGTGCAACAGCACAGAGGCCAAGACACAAGACATGGAGAAGACAGCAAATGTTAAATATACGACCTCTCTATAGAGGCTGCTGAACTAGCCAGAGATGAGCGGCAGCTTAGGAAATATGAGAGAGGGAGTGTCACCCATGTTTTGACTTGAACTGAAGTCATGACCAAACAGATGTAGCATGTAAGGCGAAGCAGGCATCACTCACTACAGTGGTGAGGAAAGAGCACCATCAATCAGAGGCAAGCATCTACTGGACACCTAATGAAGTCGCAGGGCTGTGCCCGGTCCTTGAAGGACCATACACCTGTACAAGTGTTACGCTGCTCATATGTATGCTTTAGTACACACGCTCAGTCGTGTCTGCCTCTTTGCAACGCCAAGGACTGTAGCTGCCAGGCTCCTCTGTCTGTGGGATTTTTCAGGCAAGAATACTGGAGTGGGTTGCCACATCCTCCTCCAGGGGATCTTCTTAACCCAGGGATCAAATCCACATCTCCTGTGTCTCCTTCATTGCAGGGAGATTCTTTACCACTGAGACAGTGGGGAAGCCTGAGGCCCAAACTCCATGAGGACAAACACCATCTCTCACTAAACCCTGAAAGAACTAAGCACCACCTGATGACAGTACATGGTGGCAAGATACAGATTACGGAAACCAGGAGTCTGTGGAGCAGTGGACACTATTATGGAGGACATGGATCTCGAGTGTAGTTGACTGCGTAGGATTTGGTCAGATAGGGAGGAGGAGGGAAGCAGGTGCAGGGGAGCAAAATCCAGGAGTGTGCAGGTAAGAAGACCAACCAGCTGAGGTGATGGAAGATTATTATACAGCCACTATGTGCCAGGCATGGCTTACAGCACAGGGCTCACAGTGGTGAACAAAGCCTAGCCCCTGAGGGACTCACCAGGCACCACACCAACTACCATTTAGTACACACAGAGATCTTGAAAAACTGGTAGTGAGATGAAAAGCACCCATAATACAAAGGGAAGAGGTCCAAATCTGCCCCATCCCTAAAAAAATCCCCTAACTTTTATCCAGCTGATACTGGTCAGGGAGAGCAGAATAGTTACGTAAACTGGTGAGAACAACCAGCTCTGCCATTGTATTTCTGTACAATTCTGAGTCATCCGGAAAGATCAGAGAAGCAAAGTTAAAGAAAGGAGGAGAGAAAGGTGGAAAAGAGCCTCCAAAATAACGATGTCCTGTTAAAGAGACCTCCAAATCACAATAAATATATTAACAATTCTTTTTTTTTTTTGAGAAATGCTGACTTATATCTTAAATCATACCTCTATTTACTTAAGAAATAATTAATATGTCAAACATCTGCAAACCAATCTCATTTCAAAGAATATTTCAAATTGAATATTTTCTCATTTGCATGGAAAAGCTCTTCATGGGATAAACTAAGTAGAGAATTATAATGTCTTTAAATACTTCTATTCCTATCTGTTACTTCTCTTCTTACTAAAATAGTTAAAGAGAGAGTTATCTCAATTTTCAGCAGCAAATATTATTTTAGAGAGCTGCTACCAAGTGTAAACATTTTCATTCATTTTCCTTTAAATTGCACTACTTTATTGAATAAATTATTCAGTGTCAGGGACTAAACAAGAGACCACAGTACTCTGAAAGAAGTTGAAATATTGTATTAGAGACTGGCAAGCTGTCATGGCAAATTGGGCATGACCCACCACCCCTACTCCCACCCCTAGCCCCTACCATGTTTTTGAAGCTTCTGTGACTGAATCACAAGCCTGGAAAACTCAATTTGGTAACTGTGGGAAGACAGATCTTAATTGAAAAGTTCATTTCTAATGAAATGCGAGGTGGTAAAAGGTTGGGCTTGCAGGGTAGATCATTTGAGTCTTTATTAATAACACCAATTCATATTAATTCAGTGAAGCACATAATTGGCATCAAGCTTTTCAAGTTCACCACACATCCCTGTGCTTGGAATCTCTAATATTTAAAACTTTTTTTGTTTGGTAATAGATGTTTTAATAATTTGCATTTTAACAAGAGGTTACTTGTAGCTGGCTTATACTAATTATCAGTGTGTTGAGTTTTACTAAGCCAGTGGTATCCACCAGCCAGTGACAAATCTTTCTAAGTCTTAACTTGAATTCTCTGTAATTATTCTGCAGTCAGCTAAGACTTCAGCAAAGAGATGAATGAGGCCCCTTGAGATTACTGCACCTTGAATGATCAGAGGTGCTTGGCAGGGTCAATTACTGTTTCCGTTTGTTCCATAGCTGCTACATGTAAAGCCCTTTACTAGGGGCTTAGACAAAGCCTTGATAGCATTTGTTGCATTGCTTTTATCTCTCAACTGCAGCCATTCTGTGATGCAAGGCCCAGAGGGCTCAAATGGACCTGCATTTGGAGGCTCAAATGGATCTCCATGGGAAGTGAGGGCATTGTAGAAGGGCTGTGTTTTTGAAGAAACAAAAGAAAGCCTTCTCTTACTCACAGGATGGAAGACAGGTGGAATTGCTGCTTAGTGAAAAAGACTTAGGACTGAAAGTCCAGAGACATGAGTGTTCTAATATTCCTTGGCTAAGATAACCAACCAAGGTAAGTTTCTTTTGGAAAGAAAGAAATACAACACGGAATAGCAAAGGAAATGGCCAAAGGAAAAAGCAAGAGAAAGAAGTCCTATCACAGAAGTAAAAGCAAACAAGTACAAAATGCCCATTAGTGCAAAATCTAACAAACCAGTGCTTTCATATGAGCTACACAAATGTGCACAATATTTCTGGTTTAATTTATTGATAATATTAATACCTTCTGGATGTTATTTAGCTTATAAATATAATTAAAATAGCCACCTGCTCTCAATCTCACAAGCTCATTTGTAAACAAATGATGTGAATTAATATTACTCATTCAAATAGGGCTCAATAATCCTGCAAGATCTGGGAAGTAAACTTAGGAACACAGTGGTATCCAAGCCTGGCTGTGCATTAGAATTACAGCACAAAACTTTTTTAAAAGTACTGCTGTCTGAGTCCCCATCCAAACTTCAGAGGGTAGACCTCCTGAATCTCTTTGTTTAACCAGCTTTCTAGGTTATTCTTACTCATTCACCCTGGCACCAGAAAAGGTACAAATTCTGAAACCAATGCAGCTGCTTTCACAGCTTTCCCAGTTCTAAAGAAAGAAAAGCATTACCTTCTTTAATCATCTAAGCAGAAGAAAGGAAAAACTTCCTTAGTCAATCCTGAATCCAGAGGAGCCTTACCCCAATTCACTTTATCCCAATCCTTTGTTCTTCTTTTCTAAAAAATTAGTCCAACTTTTCATTTTCTTCTTTTTTTAACTTTTTTAATTTAAACTTTTTATTTTCTATTGGGGTACAGCTGATTAACAATATTGTGATAATTTCAGGTGAACAGTGAAGGAGCACAGCCATACATACTCATGTATCCATTTTCCCCCAAACTCCCCTCCCTTCCAGGCTGCCACATAACATTAAGCAGAGTTCCATGTGTACAGTGGGTCCTTGTTGGTTATCCTCTTTAAATACAGCAGTGTGTACATGTCCATCCCAAACTCCCTAACTACCCCTTCCCCTATCTTCCCCCCATCCTCTACCCTGGCAACCATAAATTAATTCTCTAAGTCTGTGAGTCTCTTTGTAAAGAAGTTTTGTAAGTAAGTTCATTTGTATCATTTCGTTTTAGATTCCATACAAGGGATGTCTTATGATATTTCTCCTTCTCTGAGTCTTCAGACAGAGTCTTCTGAGTCTTCTCTGTCTTCACTCAGTAGGACAATCTCTGAGTCCACCCATCTTGCTGCAACTGGCATTATTTCATTATTTTTAGTGGCTAATATTCCAAAAAGCAAAATGGCTGCCTGGGGCCTTACACATAGCTGTGAAAAGAAGAGAAGCAAAAAAAAAAGGAAAGATATACCCATTTGAATGCAGAGTTCCAAAGAGTAGCAAGGAGAGATAAGAAAGCCTTCCTCAGTGATCAGTGCAAAGAAATAGAAGAAAACAATAAAATGGGAAAGACTAGAGAGCTCTTCAAGAAAATTAGAGATACCAAGGGAACATTTCAAGAAAAGATAGGCTCAATAAAGGACAGAAATGGTATGGACCTAACAGAAGCAGAAAATGTTAAGAAGAGGTGGCAAGAATACACAGTGGAACTATACAAAAAAGACCTTCATGACCCAGATAATCATGATGGTGTGATCACTTACCTAGAGCCAGACATCCTGGAATGTAAAGCCAAGTAGACCTTAGGAAGCATCACTATGAACAAAGCTAGTGGAGGTGATGGAATTCCTCATCTATTTCAAATCCTAAAAGATGATGCTGTGAAAGTTCTGCACTCAATATGCCAGCAAATTTGGAAAACTCAGCAGTGGCCACAGGACTGGAAAAGGTCAGTTTTCATTCCAATCCCAAAGAAAAGCAATGCCAAAGAATGCTCAAACTACTGCACAATTGTACACATCTCACATGCTAGCAAAATAATGCTCAAAATTCTGCAAGCCACGCTTCAACAGTATGTGAACCATGAACTTCCAGATGTTCAAACTGGATTTAGAAAAAGCAGAGAAACCACAGATCAAATTGCCAACATCCACTGGATCATCGAAAAAGCAAAGGTTTGGCTTGGACAGAGTTTGTCTGGACAGAGAGTTCCAGAAAAACATCTATTTCTGCTTTATTGACTGTGCCAAAGCCTTTGACTTTGTGGACCACAACAAACTGTGGACAATTCTGAAAGAGATGGGAATACCAGACCACCTGACCTGCCTCTTGAGAAACCTGGATGCAGGTCAGGAAGCAACAGTTAGAACTGGACATGGAACAACAGACTGGTTCCAAATAGGAAAAGGAGTTCGTCAAGGCTGTATATTGTCACCCTGCTATTTAACTTATATGCAGAGTACATCATGAGAAACGCTGGGCTGGATGAAGCACAAGCTGGAATCAAGATTACTGAGAGAAATATCAATAACCTCAGATATGCAGATGACATCACCCTTATGGCAGAAAGTGAAGAAGAACTAAAAAGCCTCTTGATGAAAGTGAAAGAGAGTGCAAAAGTTGGCTTAAAGCTCAACATTCAGAAAACGAAGATCATGGCATCTGGTCCCATCACTTCATGGCAAATAGATGGGGAAACAGTGGAAACAGTGGCAGACTATTTTGGGGGGCTCCAAAATCACTGCAGATGGTGACTACAGCCATAAAATTAAAAGACGCTTACTCCTTAGAAGGAAAGTTATGACCAACCTAGACAGCATATTAAAAGCAGAGACATTACTTTGCCAACAAAGGTTGGGGTACAGCTGATTACATCCAGTCAATGCTATGGTTTTTCCAGTAGTCATGTATGGATGTAAGAGTTGGACTATAAAGAAAGCTGAGCACTAAAGAACTGATGCTTTTGAACCATGGTGTTGGAGAAAACTCTTGAGAGTCCCCTGGACTGCAAGGAGATCCAACCAGCCCATCCTAAAGGAAATCAGTCCTGAATATTCATTGGAAGGACTGATGCTGAAGCTGAAACTCCAATTCTTTGGCCACCTGATGTGAAGAGCTGACTCATTGGAAAAGACCCTGATGCTAGGAAAGATTGAAGGCAGGAGGAGAAGGGGACGACAGAGGATGAGATGGTTGGATGCCATCACTGATTCAATGGACATGAGTTTGAGTAAACTCTGGGAGTTGGTGATGGACAGAGAGGCCTGGCGTGCTGCAGTCCATGGGGTCGCAAAGAGTCGGACACGACTAAGCAACTGAACTGAACTCAACTGAATATTCCATTTTATACATGTACCACATCTTCTTTATCCATTCCTCTGTTGATGGACATTTAGGTTGATTTCATGTCTTGGCTATTGAATATAGTGCTGCAATGAAGAAGTCCTTTGTTCTTCATAGTCGGTTTTCTGTGATACAGTCAAGGATAGGAAGGACAGAGAGGAAATGTCAGATTCTCAACCTTACTGGATATTTCTGGGAGTGTTAAGTGGGCTCAGCAGGCAGCACTATAGAAACGCATTGAGATTGCATCTAAAAACACCTGGAAATATGTTGCTTTTAACACCTGCCAAAATGACTTTACTATAAATGAGGGAACAGATAAGGAGCTCACCACAATAACCATACCTCCACACAGTGACAACGATGGGATTAGAACCCTGATCCCTAAACCCCAGTGAGCCCCTTCCACAAGAACTTCCCTGTCTCCCTCAAGGGCTGCTGGCTGGAGGTGATAGAAGTAAGGTACACATGATCTTAGCTCTCCTGCCAGGACACTTATTTATGTAAGAAGTGGATAACTAAGCAAAGAGTACATTCTCACTATGTGTTTAAGATATATTGTGTCAAAACTGTTCACTTATTTATTCAACAGCAAGAAAGCTAAAAGTTCACATTGAGTACTTCCATTCCCCCCTAAAAATGTGTTTGTGGCTAAGGAATATATACTGCAATATACAGTCATCATCCCCAGCCTCTGAATTCCCCTATAGATGGGGAGGCCAGACTCAACCCTCTGGGCTGCTGGTGGCCATGAGGCAGGATTCTTAGCTTCCATAGTAGGACCAATATGGAAGGTGCAAGCTGAAAAAAGTCCTTGGACCAGGAATAACAGGTGAGGACAGACAAGTTCACATCCTAGGTCTGTGCAGTCGAGGTGGTGATAGCCAAGATGGGGAGGAGCCTCAGTGCAACAGGACAGGTGGAGGCAGGGGCATCGAATTGCAGTGCTTCTATTCCCACGTGCTTTTATTTTCATAGGGGTATGCCTCTGGGTCCCCATAACACTGTTCCCCCACAGATTCAATATCCTGCCAGACAAACTATCTAAAACTGGGTTGTGTTCCTACACCTCAGTACCTGGAGCTAATGAAAGGCCTGGCCCCTTCCAGTCTCCTCCTTAGAAGATAGAAACCTACTCCCCATAAATCCCCCACAGCGGGGTGTCCAAAAATACAACTGGTAATTGCCTACTATACACAGTATCTTGGCCCACATTACTAAGGCTCAAAATCTTCAACTCATCTTGGAAAATGAGAAGACAAGGTCTTCTGTAGCTCAGTCCTATAGCTCTTTTGTCCACAATGTCCCTCTCCTGAGACTCTTCTTCTATTCGTAAGCCCTTGTGTAAATTCTATTTCAATCACCAGTAGATTACATCACCCCCTCCCCTGTCAGTCAAGCCTCTGGCCTGCTAGTGCCAGAAGAATATTTCAAAGACACAGAGCTCTGATCATGTACCTTCTCTCTCAATAACAATTGCCAAAAAAAATTACATATCTGCTCTTTTTTTTTTTTTCACATAAAATCTTCCATATTGTGGCCAACCCAAGTATCTTCCCAGCCTCTACTTTCCCACCACTCCCCTGGAACTACCGGTTCCTACTCTGCAACTACAGCTTCCTACTCTGCAACTTTTCTCCCGCCAGACCTTCTACTGAGAAGCCTCTCCCCATCATTTCAGGTTAAAACCTGGTCCATTCCATAAAGATCACCATAAATATCGCTCCCTTCACTGAGCCTTTCACAATGACCCCTCCCAACTGTATCCCCTTTCCCTGAGTTCAAAATCATTCACGTGTCCCATTTGTTTCTCTTAGAGCACATTTTATATTGTTTTTATGATTATATCCCACCCCTAGGTCCCATGCCCTTTGAGTTCAGGAATTCTAGCTCACTCATCTTCAGGTCCTTTCTCTCCACTCTTCTGAGCCCTGTTCTACAATACACACTTCAGTTGCCTCCATCAATTAGTTAGTCAATAAACATTTGTTAAATGTAACTAAATTTTGTGGGTTAGGCAGAGAAAATGAGCCATGGTTGTCCTGAGTTTTATGGTAACTGGAACTAAAATGAAATAACAGCCCTGCCCTGGCATTTGCCTTCCCTCCTGCATAGCAGTTCAGTTCAGTTTAGTCGCTCAGTCGTGTCTGACTCTTTGCGACCCCATGGACTGCAGCACGCCAGGCCTCTCTGTCCATCACCAACTCCCAGAGTTTACTCAAACTCATGTCCATTGAATCAGTGATGCCATCCAACCATCTCATCCTCTGTCGTCCCCTTCTCCTCCTGCCTTCAATCTTTCCCAGCATCGGGGTCTTTTCCAATGAGTCAGTTCTTTGCATCAGGTGGCCAAAGTATTGGAGTTTCAGCATCAGTCCTTCCAGTGAATATTCAGGACTGATTTCCTTTAGATTGGACTGGTTGGATCTCTTTGCAGTCCAAGGGACTCTCAAGAGTCATCTCCAATACCACAATTCAAAAGCATCGATTCTTTGGTGCTCAGCTTTCTTTATAGTCCAACTCTCACATGACTACTGGAAAAACCCTAGCCTTGACTAGACGGACCTTTGTTGGCAAAGTAATGTCTCTGCTTTTTAATATGCTGTCTAGGTTGGTAATAACTTTTCTTCCAAGGATTAAGCGTCCTTTAATATCATGGCTGCAGTCACCATCTGCAGTTATTCTGGAGCCCCAAAAAATATGATTCCCCTGCATGTGGTGTCACCCAAACCTTCCCTCACAACCGTCATTACTTGCTTTATGTCCAGCCTCCCAATTAGAATATCAGCACCACAAGGGCAGGAATCTATCTTATTCACCTTGATATTCCTAGTGCCTACCTCAGTGTTTGGCACATAATAGGTACTTAAAAAATACCAGGCCACCTGACCTGCCTCTTGAGAAATCTGTATGCAGGTCAAGAAGCAATAGCTAGAGCTGGACATGGAACAACAGACTGGTTCCAAATAGGGAAAGGAGTACATCAAGGCTGTATATTGCCACCCTGCTTATTTATATATAAATAAGCCACCTGCTTATTTATACGCAGAGGACATCATTTGAAATGCCGGGCTGGATGAAGCACAAGCTGGAATCAAGATTGCCAGGAGAAATATCAATAACCTCAGATATACAGATGACACTACCATTATGGCAGAAAGCAAAAAAGAACAAGGAGCCTTGATGAAAGTAAAAGAGGAGAGTGAAAAAGTTGGTTTAAAACTAAACATTCAAAAAAATAAGGTCATAGCATCCGGTCCCATCACTTCATGGCAAATAGATGGGGAAACAGTGGAAACAGTGGCAGACTTTATTTTGGGGGGCTCTAAAATCACTGCAGATGGTGACTGCAGCCATGAAATTGAAAGACGCTTACTCCTTGGAAGGAAAGTTATGACCAACCTAGACAGCATATTAAAAAGCAGAGACATTACTTTGCCAACAAAGGTCTGTCTAGTCAAAGCTACGGTTTTTCCAGTAGTCATGTATGGATGTGAGAGTTCGACTATAAAGAAAGCTGAGAACCAAAGAACTGATGCTTTTTTACTGTGGTGTTGGAGAAGACTCTTGAGAGTCCCTTGGACTGCAAAGAGATCCAACCAAACTGATTTCCTAAAGGAAATCAGTCCTGAATATTCTTTGGAAGAACTGATGCTGAAGCTGAAACTCCAGTACTTTGGCCACCTGATGCGAAGAACTGACTCATTGGAAAAGACCCCGATGCTAGGAAAGATTGAAGGTGGGAGAAGAAGGGTATGACAGAGGATGAGGTGGTTGGATGGCATCACCAATGCGATGGACATGAGTTTGGGTAAACTCTGGGAGTTGGTGATGGACAGGGAGGCCTGGCGTGCTGCAGTCCATGGGGTCGCAAAGAGTCAGAAATGACTGAACAACTGAACAGAACTGAAAAACATTTGGAGAGAACTGAATCAAGTGGAACTGAATCTTACCTAATCTGATCTAGCTGCATGGAATCTGGAGGGAGGAAATTGGTAATGGGGTCTTTCACTTCTTACATTTAGCTGACACCTCTAATGAGGGGTGCCCAAAATGAGGAAAGAGGATGTGATTGTCACAGGAAATATTTATTTTTTTAATTTTTTTGGAGTATAGTTTTTTTACAATGGTATTTTCTGTTGTACAGCTAAGTGAATCAGCTATACGTATACATATATCCCCTCTTTTTTGGATTCTCTTCCCATTTAGGTCACTATAGAGCACAGAGTAGAGTTCCCTGTGCTATACAGTAGGTTCTCATTGGTGATGTATTTTATACATAGGGGTGTATATATGTCAATCCCAGTTCCCAGTTCATCCCACCCCCCTTTCCTCTCTTGGTGTCCAAATTTTTGCTCTCTACATCTATGTCTCTATTTCTGCCCTGCAAATAAGTTCATCAGTACCGTTTTCCTAGATTCCACATATATACATTAATATACAGTATTTGTTTTTCTCTTTCTGACTTACTTCACTCTGTATGACAGACTCTAGGTTTATCCATGTCTTTGCAAATGGCACAATTTCATTCCTAGAAACTGACCTAAGCAGTTGAAGCATCGCCTCTGGGCCACAACGAACAAGGGTGGAGGCATGAACATGTCATTAAAAGAACCAGATGGGGACAAGTAGTATTTTACTAAAGGAAGGTTCACTTTAAGGCTTTTCTGTCTTTTCTCTTTTGCTTAAAACAGTTTTAAATAAAGGGCTGTAGTCTGATCTTGCAATTCCACAATAATTCAGAAAAGAGCTCATCTTTGGAGGAAGCTGAATAAACTACTATTCATTTGGTAAAAAGTTAAGGTCACTAAGAAAAAAATTCACAAAAACATATCTTCTAATACTGATCATTGTTCCTGTTTTGCACACACTGAATAGCTGACTTTGAGCAAATTGTGTCATCTCTCTGGACTGCAGAACTAGAGGTCACCCAGTCCACTGCTATATTACAGATGACAAAATCAATCATCTGTGACCCCCCCTTGTAATCCTAACATTGTACCATGAGACATCCATTCCTTTTGGTTTTGGAGGCATTTTATTCTAAGGAAAACACTGTAAAACACAAATGCCCCTGGAAAGGGTTGCATTATAATCATCTTTTTGTTTGTATTTGAAAAGCTTTCTGATATCCAATTGAGAAGGAGTAACGAGAGGAATGTAAAAATAGGATACATGTGTGGTAGATCCCCAGACACAAGAGAGAGATTTGAAAACACAAGGAATGAAGAAAGGACACTGACAAAAAAAAATAAGTGAATATGAATTGCTAGTCACTGACTTTGCTTCTGTAATTTCACTTACAGCTGGGACAACTAGGCAACTTTTCAGAAACAGTATGACTTTTTGTGAGGAAAATAGTTCCAAGGACTATCTATTACCTTTTATAAAAGATCCAAATAAAAATACTCTTTCATTACATAGCAAAATCCTTTTTAAAAAATTAATACCCTCTAGACTGAAGTTTATAGACAGATGAATGGAATAGAATAGAAAGCCCAGAAATAGATACACAGATATATGGACATTGATTTATAGCACAGGTAGTACTGAAGAGCAAAGGGAAAAGGACAACATTGGTACCACAGGTGCTGGGACAATGGAATGTCCATAGAGAAAACAACAGAATGTGATTCCTACCTCATTCTATGCAAAACTCAAATCTAGGTCTTTGTAAATCCAAATGTGAAAGACAGAACAAACAGCAACAGAAAATTAAAGATAATAATAGGAGATTGTTCTTATCCAAGTCAGAAAAAAATTTCTGAAATACAACACACACCCAAACATCAAATAGTAAAAGGGAAAGAACATGGGAATGATATATTTGACTATTTTTTGAAATAAGAACTTATGTTCATGAAGAGACAATACAAAAGAGTATTTTTAAAAACTACAGTGTAGGAACATACATTTACAACACATTTTTCAACAAAGAGCTTAATCTAGAATACAAAAGGAACTCCCACAAATCAATTTTAAAGTCAGACAACCAGAAGAAAAATGGGCAAGATATTTGAACCAGTATATCTGAAGAGAGAATATACAGATGGCTCAGATAAACATATGAAATGCTGTTCAAATTCAATGTCATTGTTATTGGAGAAATACAAAGTAAAACCATAATGAAGTACCAAAGCACCTGCCAGAATAGCTAATTTTTTAAAGGCCAAGTTTTAAAGAGAATGTAAAGAGAAATTTTTATGTACTACAGGTTAGAATGCCAGTTAGAACACCCATCTCAGAAGAGTTTGGCACTATCTGCTAAAGATGAACACACGTACGTATTTGTATATATGTGTATGTATATACTCCTAGGTATATATCTGGGAGAAGGCAATGGTACCCCACTCCAGTACTCTTGCCTGGAAAATCCCATGGATGGAGGAGCCTGGTAGGCTGCAGTCCATGTGGTCGCTAAGAGTTGGACACGACTGAGCGACTTCACTTTCACTTTTCACTTTCATGCATTGGAAAAGGAAATGGCAACCCACTCCAGTGTTCTTGCCTGGAGAATCCCAAGGACAGGGAGCCTGGTGGGCTGCCGTCTATGGGGTCACACAGAATCGGACGAAGCGACTTAGCAGCAGCAGGTATATATCCAACAGAAATGTGCACACATAAACCAAGAGCGCACATACACTTATGTATTGCAACATTATTCTTGGGAGTCCAAATGGCAATGACTCAATTTATCCAAAAACAGTAAAATGAAGTATATATTTATACAATGAAATAATATGCAACAAAGGTAGAAACTGACAGGAATACATTAACAGAGGAGATTTTAACTTCCCACTGACATCAAAGGATGTCATCCAGACTGAAAATCAATAAGCTAACAGAGTGAGCTTCCCTGGTGACTCAGACAGTAAAGAACATGCCTGCAATGCAGGAGACCTGGGTTTGATCCCTGGGTTGTGACAATCCCCTGGAGGAGGGCTTAGCAACCCACTCCAATATTCTTGCCTGGAGAATCCCATGGACAGAGGGGTTTGGCGGGCTACAGTCCATGTGGTCACAAAGAGTTGGACATGACAGAGCGACTAAGCACAGCACAGCAGAGGTCCTAAATGGCACAACAGACCATTTGGACTTAGTTTATATTTTCAGGACAGTACGTTCAAAAAAAAAAAAAAAACAATGCACAGTCTTTCAAAGCATGCATGGAACATTCTCTAGGATAGACCACATACCAGGTTACAAAACTAGCCTCAACAATTTAATAATTTAGAAATTATTTCAAGCATCTTTTCTGACCACAACGATATGAACCTAGAAATCAATCACAGAAATAAAAATGGAAAAGAACAAAACATGGAGACTAAACAGCATGCTGCTAAAAAACCAATAGGTCAAGAGTGAAATCAGAGAATAAAACAGAAAACACCTAGAGACAAATGAAAATGAAAATATAACCTAAGAAAATCCATGGGATTCAGCAGAAAAAAAAAAAGCTATGAACAGTTCTGTTCATAGCAATACAGATCTTCCTCAAGAAAGAAGAAAATTTCAAGCAATCTTTCTCATCTAAAAGAATTTGGAAAAGGAGAAAAAACAAAATCCGGTAAAAGGAAGGAAACAATATGGATCAAAGAGGAAATAAATAAAATAGAGATTGGAAAATAGAAAAAATAAACAAAATCAAGACCTGTTTTTTTTTTTTTTTTAAGATAAACTACATTAACAAACCTGTAGCTCATCAGGAGGAAAGAGAGGAGTCAAACAAAATAAGAAATGAAAGAGGAGAAAAAAATAACCAATACCACAGAAATACAAAAATAAAATAAGAGTATACTGAAGGCAATGGCACCGCACTCCAGTACTCTTGCCTGGGAAATCCCATGGACGGAGAAGCCTGGTAGGCTGCAGTCCATGGGGTCGCTGAGGGTCAGACATGACTGAACTACTTCACTTTCACTTTTCACTTTCATGCATTGGAGAGGGAAATGGCAACCCACTCTAGTGTTCTTGCCTGGAGAATCCCAGGGACAGGGGAGCCTGGTGGGCTGCCGTCTCTGGGGTCGCACAGAGTTGGACATGACTGAAGTGACTTAACATACCATAAAAATTACATGCCAACAAATTGGACAATCTAGAAAAAATGTACAAGTTTCTAGAGACAAAGTCTACCAAAATTGAGTCAAGAATAAACAGATAATTTGAACAGACTGATCAATGGGAATGAAGTAGACTCTGTTATAAAAAAAAATTTCCTCTCAAACAAAAGTCCAGGGCTGGACAGTTTCACTGAGGAATTCCACTAAACATACCAAAAAGAACATATACCTTTCCTTCTCAAACTATTGCAAAAAACTGAAGAGCAGGGGAACACTCCCAAATTCATTTCATGAAGTCACCATCACCATGATACCAAAGTCAGAAAAAGACACTATAAAAAAAGAATATTACAACCAATATATTTGATGAATGTAGATGTAGATATCTTCAACAAAATGTTAGCAAGTCAAATCCAACAATATGTAAAAAGGATCATACACCATGCTCAAGTTGTATTCATTTTAGGGTCATAAAAATGGTTCTGCTACTGCTGCTAAGTCGCTTCAGTCGTGTCCGACTCTGTGCGACCCCATAGACACCAAGCTCCCCCGTCCCTGGGATTCTCCAGGCGAGAACAGTGGAGCAGGTTGCCATTTCCTTCTCCAATGCATGAAAGTGAAAAGTGAAAGTGAAGTCACTCAGTCGTGCCCGACTCTTAGCAACCCCATGAACTGCAGCCTCCCAGGCTCCTCTGTCCATGGGATTTTCCAGGCAAGAGTACTGGAGTGGGGTGCCATTGCCTTCTCCATAAAGATGGTTCAACATCCTCAAATCAATCAATGTGACACCCCCACATTATCAACAGGAAAGAAAAAAACTACACGATAATTTCAACAGAGGTAGAAAAAGAATCTGACAAAATTTAACATTCATTCATGATAGAAACTCTCATAAAAGTGAGGACAGGGGGAATATATCTCAAAATAATAACAGTATTTACAAAAAACTCACCCCCCAACATAATACTCAATAGTGAAAAGGTAAAAACATTTCCACTAATTTCTGGAACAAGACAAGAATGCCCACTCTCACCACTTCTATGCAATACAGCATTGAAAGTCCTAGTTACAACAATCAGACAGGAAAAAGAATCAAAAAACTACCCAAACTGGAAAGGAAGAGAGAAAACTGTCACTAATACAGATGACATGATACTCTATATAGAGAATACTGAAACTGTTAGAACTAATAACAAACTCAGCAAGGTAGCAGAATACAAAATTAACATACCAAAAAATCTGTTGCATTTATTTACACTAGCAATGAATTATCAGGAAGAGAAAGTTTAAAAAGTCCTTTTAAAATCAAATAAGAAATAACAAAATATCTAATAACAAACTTAAAAAGGTGAAAGGCCTATATGTTGAAAACTATAACACACTGATAATAGAAACTGAAGATGATTTAAAGAAATGGGAAGGTATCCCATGCTCTTGGATTTGAATTAATATTGTTAAAATTATCCTACTACCCAAAGCAATCTACAGATTTAATGCCATCCCTCTCAAATTATCTATAACATTCTTCACAGAGCTAGAACAAATAATCTTAAAATTTATATGGAACCACAAAAGCCCTGGAATTGCCAAATCCATCCTGAATAAAAAGAACAAAGCTGGAGGCATTACCCTTCCAGAATTCAGACTATACTACAAAGCTAGTCATCAAAAGAGCATGGTTTTGGCACAAAAACAGATATATAAAATCAACGGAAAAGAAAACACAGCCCAGAAATAAACCCAAACTTAAGGTCAATTAACCTGTGACAAAGGAGGCAAGACCACGGAGAAAAGTATGCAATTTAACAAACTACTACACATAAAATAGATAAGCAACAAGGATTTATTGTATAGCACGGGGAACTATATTCAATATCTTGTAATAACTTATAATGGAAAATAATATGAAAAAGAAATATATATATATATATAACTGAATCACTTTCTTATACACCTGAAACTAACGCAATATTGTAAATCAACTACACTGGAAAAAGCAAGAAATAAAACACAATAATGAAATTGAGTGAAATATCTCTGGCAAACAATATGATTGAATCTCATATGAACAGAATACTGATTGAAAAAAAAAGACAAAAGAATGCATTCACTATGAATCATTCATATAAAATTCAAAAACAGGCAAATCTAAAGTATGGTGTGAGACATCCAGATGGGGAGTAGACAAGGTTATTGAGAGGAAGGCTCCTGAGGGCTGGTACTGGTCTGCTTATTTTTTTTAATTAAAGTGTAGTTGATTTATAGTATGATTTTATTTTCAGGTGTACAACATAGTGATTCAATATTTTTATTTTTTTTTTTTTTTTTTTTTTTTTTTTATTTGCTTGAATTTTTAAATGACCCCGAATCTCTCTGTGGTACAAAAGGTACTGAGGAACTAATACATCTTTCATATTTTGCAACTTTCATTCAATTGCCAAGCCTCTTACACATTTCGTGAAATGTTTAACAATAAACTACTCTTCACATCTCAAAAACTGTTTTATGAAGAAATTGGAAAATCAAGACATTCTTTCCATGTATAAAAAATTCAATAAGTGGCTCAGTAAGTCAGTATCACACCTTATTTCAAATTGAGATGACATTAGGAATATTTAGTGCCATCTTCTGAATACTTGCTAACAAGGCTTGTTTCACCAAATCATCCTCACATCATGATTTATACACCTTCTCCATTCACATCGACTGCATCTTCACTCACCCTCTTCAATGAGAAATTTTCCATTTTCCAGTTGTTTATTTCCTTCTTTTTTTTTTTTTTTTAAATTTTTTAGCACTTTATTTTTTTTTTATTTGATAAATTTAACGCCTTTTATTGCCATACCTCATTTTACTGTGCTTTGCTTTAGTGAACTTTATAGATACATGTTTTTTTTTTTTGTTAATTTTCTGTTTAGTTGATCTATCCATAAGTGTGAGTGGGGTATTAAAGTCTCCCACTATTATTGTGTTATTGTTAATTTCTCCTTTCATACTTGTTAGGATTTGTCTTACATGCTGCGGTGCTCCCATATTGGGTGAATATATATTTATAATTGTTATATCTTCTTCTTGGATTGATCCTTTGATCATTATGTAGTGACCTTCTTTGTCTCTTTTCACAGCCTTTGTTTTAAAGTCTAATTTATCTGATACGAGTATTGTGACTCCTGCTTTCTTTTGGTCCCTATTTGCATGGAAAATCTTTTTCCAGCCCTTCACTTTCAGTCTGTATGTGTCCCCTGTTTTGAGGTGGGTCTCTTGTAGACAACATATGTAGGGGTCTTGTTTTTGTATCCATTCAGCCAGTCTTTGTCTTTTTGGTTGGGGCATTCAACCCATTTACGTTTAAGGTAATTACTAATAAGTATGATCCGTTGCCATTTACTTTATTGTTTTGGGTTCGAGTTTATACACCATTTTTGTGTTTCCTGTCTAGAGAATATCCTTTAGTATTTGTTGGAGAGCTGGTTTGGTGGTGCAGAATTCTCTCAGCTTTTGCTTGTCTGAAAAGCTTTTGATTTCTCCTTCATACTTGAATGAGATCCTTGCTAGGTACAATAATCTGGGCTGTAGGTTATTTTCTTTCATCATTTTAAGTATGTCTTGCCATTCCCTCCTGGCTTGAAGAGTTTCTATTGAAAGATCAGCTGTTATCCTTATGGGAATTCCCTTGTGTGTTATTTGTTGTTTTTCCCTTGCTGCTTTTAATATTTGTTCTTTGTGTTTGATCTTTGTTAATTTGATTAATATGTGTCTTGGGGTGTTTCTCCTTGGGTTTATCCTGTTTGAGACTCTCTGGGTTTCTTGGACTTGGGTGATTATTTCCTTCCCCATTTTAGGAAGTTTTCAACTATTATCTCCTCAAGTATTTTCTCATGGTCTTTCTTTTTGTCTTCTTCTTCTGGAACCCTATGATTCAATGTTGTAGCGTTTAACATTGTCCTGGAGGTCTCTGAGATTGTCCTCATTTCTTTTAATTCGTTTTTCTTTTATCCTCTCTGATTCATTTATTTCTACCATTCTATCTTCTAATTCACTAATCCTATCTTCTGCCTCTGTTATTCTACTATTTGTTGCCTCCAGAGTGTTTTTAATTTCATTTATTGCATTATTCATTATATATTGACTCTTTTTTATTTCTTCTAGGTCCTTGTTAAACCTTTCTTGCATCTTCTCAATCCTTGTCTCCAGGCTATTTATCTGTGATTCCATTTTAATTTCAAGATTTTGGATCAATTTCACTATCATTTGGAATTCTTTATCAGGTAGATTCCCTATCTCTTCCTCTTTTGTTTGGTTTGGTGGGCATTTATCCTGTTCCTTTATCTGCTGGGTATTCCTCTGTCTCTTCATCTTGTTTAAATTGCTGAGTTTGGGAGTCCTTTCTGTATTCTGGCAGTTTGTGGAGTTCTCTTTATTGTGGCGTTTCCTCGCTGTGTGTGGGTATGTAGAGGTGGCTTGTCAAGGTTTCCTGGTTAGGGAAGCTTGTGTCGGTGTTCTGGTGGGTGGAGCTGTATTTCTTCTCTTTGTTCAGTCGCGCTATGGGGAGGGAGGGAGGGATGCTGCAAACAAATGACACTGGCGTGCGCTGCGCTCGCAGTGCCTCAGCCACACTGGGTCTGCCCCCGCTCACCGCGCGTGTAGCCTCCCTGCCCCCACTGCTCAGGCTCTAGGTTGTTCCGCCGGGAACAATCCGAGGCTGGCCCTGGGTTGCATGCACCTCCCAGGTCCAAGCCGCTCAGGTTCAGGCACTCAGGTAGTCCTCAGAGGCGCAGACTCAGTTGGGGCTGCATTTTGTGCTCTTCCCAGGTCCGAGCAGCTCAGGTGATGAGGTGTTTGGCGAGCACCAATGCTGCGACTTATCGCCTCCCCGCCACTTGGTTATCTGGGTGTAAAACCGGCGCACCTTCTCAGGCAGATGTTGACCGTCCAGACCCCCAAGAAGTTTTAGTTAGCAAAGAAGCCAGTTTTATAGATAATGTCTCTCTGGGGCTGCGATTGCCCCCTTCCGGCTCTGGCTGCCTGTCACCGGAGGGGGAAGGTTTGCAGCCGGCTACCTCTGTTTAGTCCTTTGTTTCGTGCGCGGGCTGGCGGTGTCTTAGGTTAGGGCTGGCTTTTCGCATGGTAGATATCCCACAGTCTGGTTTGCTAGCCCAAATTATTTCGCTCAGATAGTGCTCAGGGTATTCAGGCCAGATCCTTACTCTCAGCGATGCAGCCCGCGCCGCGCCTCCCTGCCCAGCCCCCGCTTGCTAATGGCGGATGCAGGCGTCTGCACTGCTTCTCCGCTGGAGGAGTTACCGTAGGGCTCGCAATCTGCGAGTTTTAATTGTTTATTTATTTTTTCTCCCTGTTATGTTGTCCTCTGTACTTCCAAAGCTCGGCACGGATTCGGCAGTGAGAAGGTTTCCTGGTGTTTGGAAACTTCTCTCTTTTTAAGACTCCCTTCCCGGGACGGAACTCCGTCCCTCCCTCTTTTGTCTCTTTTATTGTCTTTAATATTTTTTCCTACCTCCTTTCGAGGAGTTGGGTTGCTTTTCTAGGTGCCTGATGTCCTCTGCCGTCATTCAGAAGTTGTTTTGTGGAATTTACTCGATGTTTAAATGCTCTTTTGATGAATTTGTGGGGGAGAAAGTGTTTTCCCCGTCCTACTCCTCCGCCATCTTGGCGCCTTCCCCCAGTGATTCAATATTTTTATAGTTATACTCCATTTAAAATTATTACAAATAAAGGCTATATTCCTTGTACTGCACAATATATCCTCATTGCTTATTCATTTTATACATAGTAGTTGTTATCTCTTAATCCCCTACCCCTATCTGTTTTTTGAGCTGAGTGGTGGTGATTATATGAATGTTTATGATAATTTGCTAAGCTGTCCACTTGGATTTTATTTACTTTTCTATATGTTTGTCATGATGGTACTCAGTCATGTCAGACTCTATGCAATCAAACAGACTATAGCCCACCAGGTTCCTCTGTCCATGGGATTTTCCAGACAAGCACTGGAGCACCATAATATACAGCAAGTTGTATTAAGAGGGAGTTTCATTGCCAGGTTTTAAACCCAAACCCCTCCATCCTCTTTTAAAGCAGGAATTTCTATAAGCTCATCAAGTAGCAAAGACCAAAAACAAACAAAAAAAGACAGACAGATGCTAACTGTAATATTAATAGGGAATATAACAACAACCATCATTTATTAAGTGATCTGAGTATTATCTCATTTAAACCTCAGCATCCTGAAGTAGATTGGCTGCATTAATGGTTCCAACTCTCCTTCTTTGCTTGTATCCACATTCTTTGCTCATAACTATCTATGTCCTCTGTCCAGTTCAGTTCAGTACAGTCACTCAGTCATGTCCAACTCTTTGTGAACCCATGGACTGCAGCACGCCAGGCTTCCCTGTCCATTACCTACTCCCAGAGTTTACCCAAACTCATGCCCATCGAGTTGGTGATGCCATCCTCATCCTCTGTTATCCCCTTCTCCTCCCGCCTTCAATCTTTCCTAGTATCAGGGTCTTTTCCAATGAGTCAGTTTTTCATATCAGGTGGCCAAAGTATAGGAGTTTCAGCTTCAGCATCAGTCCTTCCAGTGAATATTCAGGACTGATTCCCTTTAGGATTGTCTGGTTGGATCTCCTTGCAGTACAAGGGACTCTCAAGAGTCTTCTCCAACACCACAGTTCAAAACATCAGTTCTTCGGTGCTCATCTTTCTCTGATTTAGGACTAAACCATGTTCTTGTTATCTATGGGGTCGCACAGAGTCGGACACGACTGAAGCAACTTAGCAGCAGCAGCAGCATGTTGCTTTGGCTAATAGAATACTAGCAATCACAAAGCAATCAGAGGCTTGAAAAGAGCTTCTGTGTTTCTCCTTACTGATTCTGCCTCCTGCCATCACCATGAGACTATGCTCAAGCTAGCCTGCTAGAGGATGAAAGACACATGGAGCATAGCCAGTCACCCAGGTCATCCTGGATGAGGCCATTTAGTCAATAGCCAGCCAATACCAAGACAAGTGATCAAGTTCAGTCAAGATCAGCAGAGCTGCCTCACCAACATCCACACAATTCCAAACACACAAGCAGTAAATGTTCAATGCCCCTGGAGTTCTATGTCACTGAGGTTTTATGATTATGAGGTTCTAAGCTGTATTTTTATGCAAATTATTGTAGTGAAAGCTAACTGATACAAATAGTACTATTATTATTCCTATTTTACATGGGAGGAAACTGAGGTTCAGAAAAATCACATAGCTGGTAAGTAGTGGAGCCAGGATTTGAATCTAGATTTCTTAATCCACAAGAATTGCTTTTAATTACCATACTATATATATATTGCCTGTACAAATGCACTCCCAACTATAATTTTAAACAGAGCACGCGTGCATGCGGGTCTTTCTCCCCAGCTGCTCACTGACTAAACCTTTAAAATTGGTAAGCAGTGTTTCTAACTCAAATATCTGAGCTATATACAGCATTTTTAAAAAGCTGACTGATCAGAGTCCCTGTAGTTTAAACCAATGATTTTGTGCATGGGGACTCTGGTATTTTTTTCCTCTCTCTTGCACTCTCTCTTACGTAGTCCACAAGCATTTAATTTCTCACAGATGCCTTCAGTGCTGATATGCATCCCAATATTAATTTGTGTGCTTCAAAGAGTTATCCCAAAAATGCTGATGATACCAATAGAAGATGTAAAGTCTGACCTTCACTTACACAATGATTGGCATTGACTATAATTCCTTACTAGATTTAACACAATGTGTGCAGCCAGAGTACATAATCAGTTGCTCTGTATCAAAATCACCTTGCAGTTGTGGTCAAGAAACAAATTCTCATATTAAATGGTCAGGAGAATCAGTATTATATATACTTGACAATAATCCATGTTAAGGATGTGCTGGGATGACAAGTGGATAAATAATACATCCACCCAAAGTTTTTCTTTCCAACCAGAAATCCTCAAGATACAGGGATCAAAGAGTTCACAGGTGGTTTGGGGCTAGGTGCTGTGAACTCAGATCCTCTTACCTGGAGGAAAGGATAGTATGTGGACAAGCAGTGAGAGGGGAATCTGGAGATGTGGCCCCTAGTCTCAACTCCACCTCAGAGTGATGTGCGGGACAAACATCTTCCTGTGCTTCTAGATCACTCTCCACTCTTGCTCAACCTTCTGGGTACCAGGAGATTGACAAGTATGGACCTCCTTGCCTCCGGCTTCCAGCTGGGTTTGTTGCCTAGGGAGCATCCATGCTCCATCACTGAGTTGTGTCCGACTCTTTCCAATCCCATGGACTGTAGCCCCCCAGGCTCCTCTGTCCATGGGCTTCTCCAGGCAACAATACTGGAGTGGGTTGCCATTTCCTCCTCCAGGGGATCTTCCCAATCCAGGGATCAAACCTCCATCTCCTGCATTGGTAGGCCAATTCTTTACCACTAAGCCATCCGAGAAGCACCAGCAACAAATCAGCAAGATAGAGGAGATGGAAGCAGAGGCATTTGTCCTCCTGGATTTTGCCCTGTGGTGTCACAAATGGGCTGCTGCGTCTTAGCTCCTTTCAGATGGCCCCCTCTGCACATCCTTCCCCATCTCTGGGTTCTGTTAATCACTTCATGCCTTCAGACTTACAAATAGTAACAGACCCCAGTATTTACAGCTCTAGGATTCCACACTACAAGATTTAACACAATGTGTGCAGTCAGTTCAGTCATGTCCAACTCTTTGAGACCTATGGGCTGCAGCCGGCCAGGCTCCTCTGTCCATGGGATTTTCCAGGCAAGAATACTGGAGTGGGTTGCCAAGTCCACACTACCTCTTAATATTTTTCCCTAGACTACATGCAAACCTCTTTAAACAGTCTCTTCGTTAAACCTTCCTTGAAGTAACTGGCTTTGAGGGTCTAGGAATGATCCCCTCTGTGACCCTAGATAAGACCTCTCACCATGTGTCATCTTCTTGATCAAGAGAATGGAAAATGCCTCCCCTTTTATGAGGGGTGGGCAGATTTTTTTCGTAAGATCCTAATACCAACATGTTTGAAAGGTTTAAGTGGTACAAAATGTAAAGATATTATTATGTCAGGTTGATATCTTAAAGCCTTATTTGGTTTGCATAACAGAAAGGAATTATATGCTGGAAATATGAGGCAGGAGGAAGTATCTGACTGTACATAGGAATTCCATATGAAAAGAAACAGGGAAGGATTAGAAGCAACAGAAATCAGACTTTTCTTTGAACTACTGGCTTCTCTAGGATTGGTTCTGATAGTGAACCGGATGTCCTACCCACCTTCTTGTTTCCTGATCCTCTTCATCCCCGTCTCCTACCTGGAATCCACTCAGGGAAGTCTTTGCTTTTTGTTTGTTTTAAATAGCTTGAGTGTTTTTTAATAAATTATTTATTAATTTTTGCCTGTACTGGTCTTTGTTATTGTGTGTGGGCTTTCTCTAGTGGCAGAGAGTAGGGGGCTATTCTCCATTTGCGGCATGCAGGCTTCCCATTGCAGTGGTTTCTGTTGTTGCAGAGCACAGGCTCTAGAGCACATTCAGCTTGGTAGTTGTGGCACACGTGCTCAGTAGTTGTGGCACACAAGCTTAGATGCCTTGAAGTAGGTGGGATCTTCCTGGACCAGGGATCGTACTGGTGTCCCCTGATTTGCAAGGCGGATTCTGAACCACTGGAACACCAAGGAAGCCCTTTGCTTTGTTGACAACAGGGTATGTTAAACTTGCTGACATAAAAAAGGAATATACTTGATGCTTAAGAAACTGGCTAAAAAGTAAAAACTTCATTCAGATCAACTTTTGTTAATCCTGTGCCCCATACTTCCTCCTGGTGCTCTCACCAGACAAGGGGTCTGGATGCTAAAATTATGCCCCACTTGCTTTTCACATTAACAGGTAAGTTGTTAATTTTTAATAAAAGTTATTTATTCATTCAGCCTTATTTCTTAGACACCCACTATGTGAGAGTGGAAAAGCTGACTTAAAGCTCAATATTCAAAAAACTAAAACCATGGCATCCAGTCCCATCAGTTCAGTTCAGTTCAGTTCACTCACTCAGTCATGTCCAACTCTTTGTGAACCCATGGACTGCAGCACACCAGGCTTCCTTGTCCATCGCCAACTCCTGGAATTTACTCAAACTCATATCCATCGACTGGGTGATGCCATCCAATCCTCTCACCTTCTGTCATCCCCTTCTCTTCCTGCCTTCAATCTTTTCCAGCATTAGGGTCTTTTCCAATGAGTCAGTTCTTCGCATCACGTGGCCAAAGTATTGGAGTTTCAGCTTTAGCATCATTTCTTCCAATGAACACTCAGGACTGATTTCCTTTAGCATTGACTGGTTGGATCTCCTTGCAGTCCAAGGGATTCTCAAGAGTCTTCTCCAACACCACAGTTCAAAAGCATCAATTCTTCGGCACTCAGCTTTCTTTAGTCCAACTCTCACATCCATACATGACTACTAGAAAAACCATAGCCTTGACTAGACAGACCTTTGTTGACAAAGTAATGTCTCTGCTTTTTAATATGTGTCATCTGCATATCTGAGATTATTGATATTTCTCCCGGCCATCTTGATGACAAACCTAGAGAACACATTAAAAAACAGAGACAATCCTTTGCCAACAAAGGTTCATATAGTCAAAGCTACGGTTTTTCCAGTAGTCATGTATGGATGTGAGAGTTGGACCATAAAGAAGTTTGATCACTGAACAACTGATGCTTTCGAACTGTTAGGGTTAGGGTTAGGGTTAAGGTTAGGGTCAGGGTTAGGTTAGCAGAAACACTCTTGAGAGTCCCTTGGACAGCAAGAAGATCAAACTAGTCAGTTAGTCCTAAAAATCAACCCTGAATATTCATTGGAAGGACTGATGCAAAAGCTGAAGCTCCAATACTTTGGCCACCTGATGCGAAGAGTGGACTCATTAGAAAAGATTCTGAATCTGGAAAAGATTGAAGGCAGAAAGAGTAGGGGACAACAGAGGATGAGATGGTTGGATGGCATCACTGACTAAATGGACATGAGTTTGACAAACTCCAGGAGATGGAAAAGGACAGGGAAACCTGCCGTGATGCAGCCCATGGCGTCTCAAAGAGTTGGACACGACTGAGCAACTGACGACAGCAGCAACATGCCAGGAGTTCTCCTAAGCAGGCCAAAGAAAAAGGACAAGGGGTTTTGTTTTTTTGTTTGTTTGTTTTTTTACTTTAAAGATATGCTTGTGCCATAGCCCATGGGATATTATAACCTTATAGAAAATCATAAAGAGGGATCATAAAAGCACTAATATTGATTTACAGTATTATTTACATATGTACATAAATGTAAGACCACTGAGTATTCAAAATTTCAAATCACTAAATCCAGCCCCAAACCGCATGCTCCCACTATTCCCCACACATAGAAATCACAATAAGAAAATAGACAGTGTGACCTTGAACAAATATCACAACCTCTCTGTTCCTTAATAAATGTCAGAACCAACGTTAGAATCAAGGCCTCAGGCTTCACATGGAGAGTTAATTTCTCCTGATGTTTCCAGTGTGGTTATTACCTTGGAGTGGCTGGGGGATTATCTGAGAATAGCATTTCCCCTTCAAGAGGCCTCACACCTGAAGTTTTCTCTACCAGGCCATCTCTCACTCTTCCTTCGAAGTTCACCAGGGAGGTTTCTTGGAACTTCCAGGGCAGCTTGGTTTCCCTTGTCCTGCGCACCTGCAGTAACCCATCCTCCCCTGGCACTGCCCATCCCCCCACTAGACTAGAAAGCTTCTTAGACCAGAACCTGCCTCTCTCCTGCATGCAGCAGATGGCAGATATGCTGAAAGGATTTGTGAATAAATGAAACCGTTATTTAATTTATAAAGGAAATCAGCGAGAAAACTGAGATGTGTTCATAGAATTTTGCACAGTGGAAAACTCTGAAGAATGCAACAACTCTACACCTTAATTTTCAAAGCCATAATAATAAATTATGGGGACACACAGTTTTGAGGACATTAGTCCACTATGGCCCCCTTTGCCTGACAAAAGAATAAAGGTATTTTTTCTACGTCATCTAATAACAATAATAAATTATGTTTTTGAATAAGGGAAAATAGAAGGCTACCCCTCTTTGGTCTTACTACATAAGGAACTGCATTCTCATCCCTCTTTTTCCCATTCCCGTACAGCGGCCCTTTTCTTCTGCCAATGGTAATGAAGATAAAGCAACCCCTTTCCTTTGCTTCACCCTGAACAGTTCAGAAAAAAGTGTCTCCCAGCACAGGAAAAAGCGTCTTCCAGCTTAGGAAAAAGCAATTTCCCCCTACAGTCTAAACGGGAGGAGAATAGAGGATTCAAAGAGAGGAAGGCTCCCCCTCCAAGCCCCAGGACTGCACTGTCCTCAGGGTGGAGGAAAGACTACAGAGAAACACAGATGGCATGCTGGCACTTGGATGAATTAATGTGATTGCATCTCTGTAATGTTTCGAGTGAGATAGTCATATAATTCATGCAAATTCAGAAATAATTGAGGCTCATGTTTCTAGGATAAAGTCATGGCATTTTGCTTTTACCTGAACTACCCCCCCACACACACACAAAAGGGTCATTTTTATTATTCCATATTTAATTATTCATAGCCACACACTCACAGATTTTAGAACCACAAAAGGTCAGCCCTCTCTGATTTGGCAGTTGTTTTCCTCTGAAGTCAGGGAGCAGTCCATGAATATGCACGAGCACACAATCCTGACACTTCCCTCACTGTTCATTAACAGAGTGTTCACTGTATATTTCAAAGTCAAACAAATAATACCTGTCATGAACATGAATTTTTAATATCTCCTGTATTTCATTTTAAATGAAATGTCAAAATGATGGAAAATATTTCCATGGAAGTCTGGAAAGGGCAGCGTCTCACCAATGCAGCCTTGTGAAAATCAGCACTGGTGCACAAACACCATTAAAGAGGTGCCCCTAACACTGGAATCAGATCACTTTTGGTATTTTACTGCCTTTATCTTTCCTGAGAAATGTCAACGTGAAATCCGTTTGCCCAGACCATGTGCTTCTCCGGGCTGAGAGGAACCACCGTCCTCTTTTCATCTGAAAATGGACGTTGTTTGTTTACAGCCTGTTTCAATCCCTTGCTCTTGGACTCAAACTGCACTTTATTTGCTCCTGGTGCTCCTCTTTGCATATGCGTGCCCTTTGCCCCTCTTCATTCTTTAAACGCTACTTCCTATTTTTAATGGCAGGGAGATCAATCAACTCTGACCTCCCTTTTCCTGCCAGCCCTCAATGAGAATTTCTTCATTTCGAGCTCCCATCTACTCTCCCAGACTATTTCTTTCCCTAGAAATTGTTCCCTGGAAACTGGGATTGGTCAGGTTCAGAACATAGCTGAGATGGGGTAAGCGGGTAAGAGCTTGTGATGGCAAGAGATGACCAGTAAGGCCTACAGTAGAGTCTCAGTCTCAGCACTAGTGATAACTGCGTGCGTGCTAAGTCACTTCATTCATGACTGACTCTATGAGACCCTATGGACTGTAACCTGTCAGGCTCTTCTATCCATGGGATTCTCAAGACAAGAATACTGGAGTGGGTTGTCATTCCCTCCTCAAGGGGATCTTCCCAACCCAGGGATCAAACACTCATCTCTATGTCTCCTGCATTATCAGGCGAGTTCTTTACCATTAGCGCCACCATTTGGGACCAGACAATTCTTTGCTATGGGATTGTCCTGTGCATTATAGGATGTTTAGCAGCATCTCTGGCCTCTTCCTACAGTGTACCAGTAGCACACCACCTCCCTTTCAATGGTGACAGCCAAAAATGTCTCTGGACATACCAACTATGCCTAGAAGTTGGGTTGCAGTGAGAGGGCAACCTCTCCACATCCCCAGCAAACCACTGATCTACAAGTACAACTGGAAATGACTGCTTTCCTGGAAGTGTTTTCTCCTCCTGGCACTAAAGAAGGCAGGAGCCCCAGGAGCTCCAGCAAACTGCACGGGAACTGAACTATGCAGCTCTCTGATACCTGGAGAGGCAGAAGTTTTCTGTTCTGCACCACTTGGCCAGGTATATGTGGCCTGAGGCCAAAGCTATGACCATCTATGTCTACCAAATCCACTCCTTTGGCCAAAAGCAGTTTTCTAGTCTCCAGCCTAATAACATTTACCCCATCACATAAGAGACTATTATTTTTAGTGTATTTGTATGTCCTTACCCTTCCACTGCCCTGTTCCTCTAAATAAGCCTCCAGTTTGTTTATCATCAGGCTCTTCTGCCTGAGTCATGAGGAAAAAGTGGGGTTGGCAGGGGCGAGAGCAAGGAAATTATAGATGACAGTTTATATCCTCTTCATGATTTTCAAGACATCCTAGCAAAGGACCTATACTTCTTAGTTCTCTGGACTGTGTTTATTCACCCTGATGCTGCTCTGAGACTGAACCACACAGGTTATGGACTATTACACTTTTATTTGGATGGAATTTAATTTATGCAAAGAATCCTAGAAAAATGTTCTCTCAGAAAGAGTAGAAAAAGAGACACTGTAATCCTCATTTTACTGATGAGGAAACTGAGTCCCAAGTCAAGGAACAAACTGCAAGTAAACTTCAGCACATGTTTTCCATTTCCAAGTCCGCTCTCTACACTTGAATATCACCTTTAAGGCAAAGAGCCCTCAGGCACAGGGCTGAGCTCGTAATATCTTTTTGTCTTTTTTCAATGGTCTATATACGTTAAATGGTTCATATATGTTGGTTGGTTTAAATCGTTTATATACACGTTAAATAGATATGCCTAATGTGTTGGGAAAGTCCTCATTTTCATAAGCAGGGAGGACTCAGCCTCAGTTAACCCATTAACAAAATCCTCCATGAGGGACAACATGTCGGGAAGGGGAAGCCTGCTGCCATTCCAAGGGGCAGTTTACAGAGCCCAGACTCTCAAGGGGAGGGGAAAGGCTGGGACATGTGGCAGTGCCAGGACCTCCAGGACCTGGGCCAAACCTGGGTCTCCCAACAGCAGCTCTTCTTCATAGAGTATGCATGGGGGGTGTGAACCCAGCTTCACCGCCAGAATTCTACAGCTGCTTTATTTGTGAAAGCTCCAGTGAGCTCATCACATAATAACTAAATGAGACTGTTGGTCATAACATAAAAAGAAATGCACTGCTTCTCTCCCCTCAACATACATCCTGATAGTGAGGAGGGGTGGGCAAGAATGCCATTTTCTGAATTTTCCCCTTACACTGCATTCTTTCTGAGAATCAGGAAGATGCGGGATCTAGTCCTGCCTCTGTGACTCACCTTAATTGAATCACTTAGAAAAGGCAATGTCCACCCTAGCGGTCTCAGAGTTCAGTTCAGTCGCTCAGTCATGTCCAACTCTTTGCGACCCCATGAACCACAGCACGCCAGGCCTCCCTGTCCATCACCAACTCCCAGAGTCCACCCAAACCCATGTCCATTGCGTCGGTGAGGCCATCCAGCCATCTTATTCTCTATTGTCCCCTTCTCCTCCTGCCCTCAATCTTTCCCAGCATCAGGGTCTTTTCAAATGAGTCAGCTCTTTGCATCAGGTGGCCAAAGTACTGGAGTTTCAGCTTCAGCATCAGTCCTTCCAATGAACATCCAGGACTGATCTCCTTTAGGATGGACTGGTTGGATCTCCCTGCAGTCCAAGGGACTCTCAAGAGTCTTCTCCAACACCACAGTTCAAAAGTATCAATTCTTCGGTGCTCAGCTTTCTTTATAGTCCAACTCTCACATCCATACATGACCACTGGAAAAACCATAGCCTTGACTAGACAGACCTTTGTTGACAAAGTAATATCTCTGCTTTTGAATACGCTGTCCAGGTTGGTCATAACTTTCCTTCCAAGGAGTAAGTGTCTTTTAATTTCATGGCTGCAATCACCATCTGCAATGATTTGGGAGCCCAAAAAAATAAAGTCTGACACTGTTTCCACTGTTTGCCCATCAATTTCCCATGAAATGATGGGACCGGATGCTGTGATCTTAGTTTTCTGAATGTTAAGCTTTAAGCCAACGTTTTCACTCTCCTCTTTCATTTTCATCAAGAAGCTCTTTAGTTCTTCTTCACTTTCTGCCATAAGGGTAGTGTCATCTGAACATCTGAGGTTATTGATATTTCTCCCAGCAATCTTGATTCTAGCTTGTGCTTCCTCCAGCCCAGCATTTCTCATGATGTACTCTGCATATAAGTTAAATAAGCAGGGTGACAATATACAGCCTTGACGTACTCCATTTCCTATTTGGAACCAGTCTGTTGTTCCATGTCCAGTTCTAACTGTTGCTTCCTGACCTGCATATAGGTTTCTCAAGAGGCAGGTCAGGTGGTCTGGTATTCCCATCTCTTTCAGAATTTTCCACAGTTGATTGTGATCCACACAGTCAAAGGCTTTGGCATAGTCAATAAAGCATAAATAGATGTTTTTCTGGAACTCTCTTGCTTTTTCCATGATCCAGTGGATGTTGGCAATTTGATCTCTGGTTCTTCTGTCTTTTCTAAAACCAGCTTGAACATCAGGAAGTTCACGGTTCACATATTGCTGAAGCCTGGCTTGGAGAATTGTCTCACAGGGAGGGGCTCAAATTAAATATCAGATGTAAAAGCAT
Organism: Bos mutus; assembly: GCF_027580195.1. Classification (NCBI taxonomy): domain Eukaryota; kingdom Metazoa; phylum Chordata; class Mammalia; order Artiodactyla; family Bovidae; genus Bos; species Bos mutus. The sequence continues at coordinate 43,988,507 of NC_091626.1, read as the reverse complement.
TTGTAAAGAGTCAGGTATTTCATAAGACTTGATGATACTGCTGAGTGGATGAGGGACTGACTTTCAGAGGAAAGGAGGGTCATGTAGGCAGACCTCTATGGTGGATTGAATAGTGTCCCCCAACATCCATGTCCACTCAAGACCTCAGAATGTGACCTTGTTTGGAAATAGGCTCTTTTGAGATGTAGTGAAGGTAAGGATAGAGATGAGATCATACTGGATTCCAGAGCCCTAAATCCAATAGGAGTGTCCCAATAAGACACAGGACACACAAAGACAAAGGTGATGCAAAGACGGAGGCAGGGATTCAAGTGGTGCAACCACAAGCCAAAGAATGCCAAGGACTACAGGTCAGCACCAGACCCAAGGAGAGAAGCCTGGGATAGTTTCTCCCTCAGAGCCCTCAGAAGAAACTGACCCTGCCAATACCTTGGTTTTCAACTTCTAGCCTCCTCAACTATGAGAGAATAACTTCTGATGCTTTAAGCCACCTAGTTGGTGGTCATTTGTATGGAAGTCCTTAGAAACTAGTACAGTCACTGCGTATCTAAGGGACTAGAACTTTAAGTTTCACTCCAATTTGGGAGGAGTGGAGCATCTTGAGCCAAACTTCCCCTAGCCTCACAGTGTGGAGTGGGGGCAGCCACTAACAAGCCCTAACCTTCCTGCAAGGGATCAGGCACCACTGAAGAAGGCTTACTCTTTCAGCCACGGGAGGCTCACAATTAAACAGCCACAGCAGTAATCTAAACATGCTAAAGGTTTAACAGAAGCCCAGACTTAGCAGAAGGATTTCCCTTTCTACCTTCCAACTTTTAGATCACAAGCATGCTGGAGTCCTTTTCTAAGTGCATCAGACCAAGTGGTCCAGGGTAAATTCCACAACCCCCATAATAGAATTAGACTGCCATCAGAATCCCAAAGGTCCTTTGTACCCTGCTACCCACTCCTCTGTGGACAGACACTTTTAAGAATGCTTAGGACAGGTCTGCAAGGATGTATGTGCACACTGTCCCCCACCTAACTCCTACCACAGCAAAAGGCTACATGTACCTATGAGATTTTTTCTGGGCCCCAACAACATAACTTCATACAGAAAGGATGAAATAGGATTTTTTTCTACATGGAAGTCAGTGTGCCAGGTAGAAAGAGGTAAACATTTATTTAACAACTAGTCTTTGCCAGAAACTTTGCACATGAGCCAGCAAAGGACCTAGAACATAGCAGGAGCTCTGGAGTAACAGAACCACTGTAAAGGACAAATACTAGCAACCAGAACTGGAAGGGAAGGTTGGGATGTGGAGGGCTAGGAGCAGGAGCTGTGGAAATGTATGTAGAGGAGAGAAACAGAGGACCCACAGACAGGCAGGAGAAAGAAGCAGATGGTAAATGAATATGGTGAAAAAAATAGAGATCTAGAGAGTCCTAGGTCTACAAAGCTACAGGAGGACTGGTCCAAGGCCACTTACTGAGAATGATTAGACACTTCCTTGTTCATCAACAAGGAAGATTTAAATCTTCTACTCTTTTGAAAACAAGTCTATTTCAATTTAATGATTTAAGGAACAGCTCCATCAGGATACATTTGGCCATCACCCATCAGCACAGCCCTCAGGGACAACCCCACTGAGCTGGGCAGCAAGATACATGGAATGACTGGCTACCTGGCTTCGGAGGATGTGGGAGACAGAATCATGTCCATAGGGGTTCCCAGCCATTTCCTGGGGACTTCCTTGGTATTAATAAATGTCCCTTCTGCTGCTTCTGTGAAGTCGCTTCAGTCGTGTCCGACTCTGTGCGACCCCATAGACGACAGCCCACCAGGCTTCCCCGTCCCTGGGATTCTCCAGGCAAGAACACTGGAGTGGGTTGCCATTTCCTTCTCCAATGCATGAAAGTGAAAAGTGAAAGTGAAGTCACTCAGTCGTGTCCGACTCTAGCGACCCCATGGACTGCAGCCTACCAGGCTTCTCCGTCCATGGGATTTTCTAGGCAAAAGTACTGGAGTGGGGTGTCATAGCCTTCTCCAAATACATGTCCCTATCCAATACTATATGTTAGGAGTATTTTTGACCATCACATAAACTATGTTTGTTGGGTCATTGCTGCTCCCATTTTTCTATTAATCACTGATATATCTTGGAACTATACATGGCTTCTGATTAGCACTGGATTATCACTGTTCCCACACTCAAGCAATAGAATCCCCAAAGCAAAGAGAGACATGTGTTCTTGCTAGCCCATATAGCCATTTCAGAGGAAAAAGCATGATTTCTGTCTGACTTTTAGAGATTCAGAAAATTGTTCAGAGCAACCCAGCACTATCCCACTGACTTCAGGGGCCACGGACTCTAGACTGAGAACCACTGATTAACTATGATTTTTATCTACAAGCTGGTTGACCCCCTGGTAAATCTGCAGAGTGGGTTCCTGTAATCCCCCATTTCTAAGACGTTTTCCCTTCCTGTCATCTCCTCTTCAACCCTTTAATGTCTTCCCATTATATCAGAACTTTGATCATTTTAGTCTTTCCCCCTTTATTGCATAGGTCAGATAATACTAGATAAAATATGACAGACAAATTCTTAAAACCTGGATGCAATTGTTTTCTATATTATAATCCTTTTTTTCAGTTGTGATAATTATAGACAATGTTTCGGGCTTCAGGTGCAAGGAATGTCACATTTGTTTTTCTCAAGGTTGGTCCAAGTTCAACATTATCTTTTAGGAGCACCCCGTTCTCCCTTGGATGGTTCAAGGCCACCAAGAACTTACAGAATCTGAAAAGTCAGCCCCTTCAGCCTCCTCTCTGGGAAACAGGAAGGCATTATTATGTTGATTTTAGAAATAAACTGAGCTCTGGGAAGGAGGTGCCCTGGGGTCTGTATCAACTGCCTCCCCTGCCCCTGCCTTTCTCAGCCTCACATGGTGTTGTCAGGCCTTCTCTAGTCACTGCTGGTCCACATGGCTTTGCTTAAGCAGCTCTCGCTCCACTCCCTCCATGATGAGTGGTAACCTGGGCTTGAAATGCCACCTCCATTAGCTACCAGCCAGTTAAGGGCCTCAAGAGGTCCTTCTCTGAGATCCTGTTGCCTTAGAGGCATGATGTCAGCATAAGCACAGCATCCACCCATCCATCTATCCTCATAGAACTTGCAAACGCTCCTCCTCTCCCAGGGGTGCCATTTTACCCCCTGAAACCAAAGGGTCCTGCCATTACTTCAATAAGATTGTATAAATAAATAAAACACCAAGGCCTGTTTACCCTTGTGAGGGTCAGTCGGTGGAGAGAGGAAGAGGTCAGTGGGCAAGGAGGGAATTTCTTCCACCTCTACCTGAGGTACTCACAGATGAGACAACTTCATGCTATAGCAGCGAAAAGCAAAATCAAAGTTAAGTTTTCAGCAAGTCACACACACGTGCTAGGTATGGATATTCTACTGCCCCAGCTTTGAAATACTTCAAGTGAAACTTTTAATATGTTTTAAATTATAAATATGTATTCACTGAAGGCATTTAGGAGGTACAGAAAGTTAAAGTGGACTTACTAACTCTTGGGTCTCCCCAGTGGCTCAGCAGGTAAAGAATCTGCCTGCAATGCAGGAGACAGAGTAAACACGGGTTTGATCCCTGGGTCGGGAAGATCCTCTGGAGAAGGAAATGGCAACCCACTCCAGTATTATTGCCTGGAGAAATTCCATGGACAGAGCAGCAAGGCGGGCTACAGTCCATGGGGTCGCAAAGATTCCGACATGACTAAGCACATGAACTCACCATGTAACTCTTATGATTCAGTAAGATAAGGAAGCATGCTGCTGCTACGTCACTTCAGTCGTGTCCGACTCTGTGCGACCCCATAGACGGCAGCCCACCAGGCTCCCCTGTCCCTGGGATTCTCCAGGCAAGAACACTGGAGTGGGTTGCCATTTCCCTTTCCAATGCATGAAAGTGAAAAGTGAAAGTGAAGTCGCTCAGTCGTGTCCGACTCTAGCGACCTCATGGACTGCAGCCCACCAGGCTCCTCCGTCCATGGGATTTTCCAGGCAAAAGTACTGGAGTGGGGTGCCATTGCCTTCTCCTAAGGAAGCATGGGCTAGTATAAAGAAGATCAAAATGAGATCTTCCATGGAAGCCAAGATAAGGAGACTGCCATTGAACAGCAACAGGACTATGATTTGTGTACAGGTTTCTAGACCCTCATCCATAATTCTGACACCCAAAACCAGAATTTTTTCTGTAATTCATTTGGCATCAAAACCTGACCCCTCCCCACCAAAAAAAAAAAAAAACCTGACCTGAATGAACTGATATGTAGCTAGCTTTAGTCTTCATTTATCCTACTCAGTACAAATATTCATATTTTGCTATATACATATTGGTATATTTGATCATTAGGTCCTGTCCCAGACTATATGTGGAGAAGGCAATGGCACCCCACTCCAGTACTCTTGCCTGGAAAATCCCACGGATGGAGGAGCATGGTGGGCTGCAGTCCATGGGGTCACGAAGAGTCGGTAACGTCTGAGCGACTTCACTTTCAATTTTCACTTTCATGCATTGGAGAAGGAAATGGCAACCCACTCCAGTATTCTTGCCTGGAGAATCCCAGGGATGGGGGAGCCTGGTGGGCTGCCGTCTATGGGGTCGCACAGAGTCGGACACGACTAAAGCGATAGCAGCAGCAGCAGCAGACTATATGGGAAGTGTTCCATAATGTGTATGTTACATTTCCAAAATACAAACAATTCTGAAATCTATCTGCACCAAGTATGGGCAAAAGGGATTATGAGCCTATAATATCCCTGTCTTTGGGGAGCAATCTCTGCCAAGAGGAAGTAGGACTAAGAACATTCATTTCTTCAAGATCTGAAGCAGGATATTTTATTTTAACATGGGGTCATTTCACAAAGCCTAAAATTTAAAACATTAAAATATAAACATTTTTATTCTTAAGATTTGTGCACTATAATCATTATCTCTAAACTCCTCTCACCTCTGGGGAGGTGGGGGTGGTCTTGGGATAAAGTGAGATTCAGGGACACAGAGATGATAAGGGCTTGAAAGTCAGAGATAGAGTGAAGCTTAAAGACATAACTTGATTTTTTTAAAGTTCAATAGTTATGATTTTATGGCCACAAATTAGATATGAATATCATTACAGCAACCAAATGGCTAAATCAAAATGTCATGAACCCCATGAGAGAAAGAAGGAAATCTTTATAGCTACTAAAAGAGACATTGCAGCTGCTCCCAGGAGGTCTAAGGCCCCCAAGAGGGAAACAGCACCCAGAAATCTGGCCAATAAAACACCTAAGCCCATAGATCAGAACCAAAGCCATAGGCCTGGTTCATTAACCAGCATCAGTCCTCACTGATTTATTTTCTTTGATTTAATATGAGGAGCTTGCCACCATTAAAACTTGGAACTTTTCACATAATATCTCAGTATCTGTATTCTCTTGAAAAATCTAAAGATCTGGTAGCGTTGGTCCCATATTCATGCATGGCAGTGATCATCTAAGGCTGGGAATAAGCCACTGGACCATTTAGACAGACATGACCCATCCATTTCACCGCAGTCCCCATGCTGTCTGGGAGGTCCACATGACCCTGCCAGCACTTGGAAGCGAGACACGTGCTTTGGCCACCCAGGATCTCTGGTGTACGGATTCTGAGATTGTACCAGGACACATTAGGGCTACACATGACTGTGGACACCTTTGGGAAAGGGTATTTTTCTGCAGCGGGTACTGACACCCTTGTTCCAAAATATATATGTGAGCAGTAATGACTAGTAAAATTATTCAGAGAAATCCCAAAGGGAAATGCTGAGCAGAACTAAGAAGTCAGTGAGGATTTTTGCAGAAGTAAAATAACAAGAACTGGAGAATAGTGGATGCAGGTACTCTTCATGACAAGAACCTTAAGGACCAACTAATATAATTGAGAGTCCTTTGGACAGCAGGGAGAGCCAACCAGTCAATCCTAAGGGAAATCAACCCTGAATACTCACTGGAAGGACTGATGCTGAAGCTCTAACACTTTGGCCACCTGATGCAAACAGCTGACTCATTAGAAAAGACCCTGATGCTGGGAAAGATTGAAGGAAAAAGGAGAAGAGGGTGGCAGAGGATGAGATGGTTGGATGGCACCACCAACTCCATGGACATGAACTTTGGCAAACTCTAGGAGACGGTAAGGGACAGGGAGAGCTGGCGTACTGCAGTCCATGGGGTTCCAAAGGATCGGACATGACTTAGCAACTGAACAACAACAACAATATAATTACTTTCACTAATGAGCAATATGCTGCCTTTCTCCCAGTCAGAGACAAATATCCCAAGTAGTTACAGAATACCTACTAAGTACAGGTATTTTACACATGTTGCCTCTTTTACTCTTTACAGCATCCCTGGGAGACAGGTATTATTATATCGATTTTAGAAATAAAGAAACTGAGCCATACAGATCTCAAGTAACTTACTCAAGGACACTAGCTTATCACTGTTACAACCAAGATTCAAATTTAGGTCTTTATGACTCCCAAATTAATTCATTTTTCATTATACCACTAGGCCGAAAGCAAATGTTTATCTTTGCTCACCAAGAAAGTAATTACTCAAATAATTGAGACAACACATCTCCTCTCTCCTTTTAATAAAAATTACTCTCAGGATCTGACATAAGCTAAGCTATACCTCAGTGTGAGTTTAAGTCATTTGGGAGTGTTAAATGGAGACCTGAAAGATTTTTTACCCACACAACAAGAGATAAATATTCTAGGGAAAAGGGGTACTTCCTCATGTCATTGAAGTCACAACAGCCTCTTTTAACCACATGGAAGTATTGGAGGAGGTCATTCAGAGGACGTGGCCACTGGTTAACCCAGGAGCTGGATCCAGGCAATCGGAGGCTTCTCTACCCTTCCCCTCTCTTTGTAATAAATGTTCCACTAAAACCATATTATTGTATGATAGTAGTTATAGATATTCCTATTCCAGAAGGAAGAAAATGGAACAGACATAGAAAGGAGTTCGCTATCCTGACAATTTTCAGAATTTGGCCAAGCAGAATCCCCTTCCCTGTTGGCTCAGACAGTAAATGCGGGAGACCTGGGTTTTACCCCTGGGTTGGGAAGATCTCCTGGAGGAGGGCATGGCAACCCACTCCAGTATTCTTGCCTAAAGAATCCCAAGGACAGAGGAGCCTAGAAGGCTGCAGTCCACAGGGTCGCAGAGTCAGACACGACTGAGCGACTAAGCACAGCACCCACCATACCCAGAGTGAGAGCTGTCATCAAGGACTCAGAATTGAGAGAACAACGTGCTATTGAGACCATCTGGACAGTACATGTGACTGAACCAGTAAAGGACTCAACATAACTTTTAAGATTTGGTGGGTGGGTGCAGACTTGTACTCATCTTTCAGCATCTCAAGACAAGCCCCATATATGAGCTCTCATGCTTACTAAACGTGCAACCTACCAATCTGGAGTGATCTGCCTCATTCCTCAGGGTCTTCTCATCCTCCCTGAAGGGGGACTAGTTTGCAAACCAAGAGTAAGTCCTCACCAAACTTGCAAACATGAGCTGGGAGGCAGGCTCAGGGGCCGTGTGTTCAACCCTGATGGGTCCAGTCACAACCTTCTGAGCAGGAGACAGTTTAAAGAAAGAATATTCATTTTTTTAGGCAGTGCAAAATTCCCTGGCATCCAGGTACCTACCGCATGATCTCAGAAAACTCAATTATTAATATGAGTATATGAACATCATTTTGTTGTGATTAGATTTCACTTTAATTTAAATTCTGTTAAAGCCACAAGGGAGCAAAGCAGCAGTCTCATGAAATAAACGAGTCAGTCTCAGTTTTATTTTTCATGTTTGCAAGCCAGGATTATCGGCAAATCTTATCAGTCAGGCGGCAAATTACCAAGAACTGCATTAAAAATGTGTATAGTCATTTTCATTTTTGAAAGATTCAAGACTATAAATAATTAAATGCATTAGACATCTGTTATTTATGAGCTGGAATGACAGTTTTAATTTAGTTCTTCATTTAGCCGAGCCTGACGTACTGTGACTCTAAAGGAAAACACAAGAAATATCTAAAAATGACAACTTTCAGAGCCTGCAGTGACCATAGGTGCAAATCAGAACCTGGTTATTTTCACTTCCCTTCGAGGCTTGTCAAGACACAATCTTCATTCGTGACCTTTTGCTGTCTGTCCTCAGGAATTCTGATTGGCTGACAGAGTAGCCCACATCTGTCAGTTTCACAATGTAAATCAGGCTGCTTAGTAGGAGCTGTGAACACACTCCCAATTAACTATGCGTGCAGAACCAAGTCACTAGATCAGATCTACCGACCACTTCAGGGAAATGCCAAAGAATGGAAAACACTTCCCCTTGCCTCTTCCCACACTGGGGAAAGGGTGTCCCAAAGATGTGCAAAACCTTGTGGATTATGAAAGGAAAGAAGCAAGAAACAGATGCAAGAATCGTGATTTGGAAGCCAAGGGATGTTAATAATTAAGAGGCACCGTGAGTCGGACACGACTGAAGCGACTTAGCAGCAGCAGCAGCAGCAGTAGTTACTAATGAAAGTCAGGAAAGGAAGAAACCATTTTTGGAAATATAGGCTCCCTCATCACAAAGCCCCATAAACCCACACACATCAGCCTGGTGCCCCATGGCAAGATACCTTTGGATTCCTGGTTCAGAGAAGTGTCGGTATCTGCAGCTTGGAGCATTCTGGCATGACCAAGAATCCTGAAGAGACCCCAGACTCAGGTGCTGAGGAATCACTATACCTTGGCCTCTGTCTGAGCTGCTGGAGGTGGGACAGGTCATATAGCCTGTGTCAACCAGGGAGAGGTAAGCTGTTTGAGCACACCAAGCACTGGCCCCAGGCTACAGTTGGAAATTACTAGACTGTTTTAACATTTGTTGATTCCAATCCGCAGAATGATTGACTGATTTACTGTCAGTTTTAAACAATTTGCCCCGGGAATTTTTGCCTCTGTGTTTGTTTCATGTGTAGAATGCCTGAAGCGCTAGGACTCCTGAGGAAAGAGGACCAGCACAGAATTTGGTGAATTCTAAGCCCCTAGCATTGCTTAACAAGCTAGCATGGACTTATGTTTCGGGATCATTTACAAGCATAATCTTTTTGGAGAAAGGAGGACCAATATGTTGTTTTATCCAATACATAAAATATAAATCAGGGATCCAACCAATGCATTCCAGCAGAAATGGTGCACATAAGATAACCGTGATTTCCCATGCCTCTGTCTTTCCAAACCCCCAGATGGGGCCACTCTCCTGTCCTTCCTCAGGCCCTGGGGCATATTCTGCGGAAGAAAGAGAAGGGACACTGGAGCTCACCACTCACATCCACTGAGTCTGGGAGTGCTCCTGCCCTCGACCGTGTATCCCATACCTCATGCTGGGACTTCTTGCCTTCTTTCTTAGAACAAAAACCTGCCTTATCTCCCAGTATTCATGCCTCAGAGTTTGCCTTCACCTCCTCTAGTTCCTCTGGTAGCTGAAGACAGCTTTGCTTTACCTTCTATACTTGTTCCCCCAGAAACTAGTGTCCTAACCTTTAAACCGACTGCCATTAACGAGGTCAGACTGTGATGCAGCCTGACCGGATGCCTGCCATGGCCTTCCAGTGGCTCCCAAGGCCATGAGCCAGGACATCAACCAATTGCCTTTGCTGTAACCCACCAGGGTCTGTTTTTGGCCCCTTTCCTTCTCCAGGGCTGGCCCATTCTCATAATGGCATCTCAGTTCTGATAACTAGGCATGTAGCTTTTCCCTCCGCTCCATCCAACAAGCCTGATTGACAGCTTTTCAGGGATTTCTGACTTCCCCAGCTGCTAATCCTGCTCCTCACCCAGCTCTGTATTCCCCTGCTTCAATTAATCTAGGCAGGAGCTGATTTGGCTTGTAATGTGAGGTTAATTACAGAAGTGATAACATTTCTAAATAAAAATGAGCTCCTCCATTTTAAAAGCCTAAACTAAAATAAATCCGGAAGGAAATCATTTTTGGTTACAAACCACAATCCCAATTCCCGACTCTCATGAGCACTTCCATCAGCAGGACATGTCCTTCCCCGTGAGGAGGCTTCAGAATACATAAACCCATGAGCAGTCCCACAGGGCCCTGAGAAGCATCCTGTGCTTGGTTTAATGCTCTGTTGCTCCTATTTCAAAAAAAAAAGTTATATATATATATATATTTTTTTTTTTTTTTTTTTTTTTGGCTGCACTGTGAGCCTTGTGGGATTTTAGTTTCACTACCAGGGACTAAACCCAGGCCCACAGCAGTGAGAGCACAAAGTCCTAACCACCAGACCACCAGGGAATTCCCTCTATCTAGAAATTTTTAATTTTATCTTTGAACTTGTCTTCTGCCTGTGAAACCCAGCAGGACAATGAATGCAACATGGACATGAGCAGGGGAAATGTGCTCAACACACATGTTCCCTGTGGTTCCCACTACCATGGAAAGTGGTTAGCACAGAGCATCCCTGATGTCCTATGAACTTAGGATTTCAGTGAACCCACAACGCACCAGCAAGACTCAAAGTGACTATAAGGTACAGGTGACATCTACATTGAGTATGCATGGGAACGCAAAGCCCGAGCAGGCCACACCTTGTGTTCAAATCAGTACTTGCTTCAAACACAGAAAGAAGGCAATGGTATTTGAAGAAAGATAAACACCCAAGGAACCCTATGGCATCCTTTCTTCCTGGTGTTACTTTCACCCCTGTCAGTTGGTTCCACCCACTTCCAATGAAAATGATGTAAAAGAAAAGGAAGAGAAGCAGCCTTAGTTCCCTTCCTTCCAGACCTTCCTCACTTCTCAGAGAGGCAGAGGTAGAGAGAGCTGGTAGAATGTGCACATATCAAGAAGTGAGATAAAAACACTTGAGTTGCTTTTATGTGATGTTTCCACTGTTCTAGTCAGGACAAAATACAACGCATGTATTCTGCAAGAAATATAAATTGTGGAATTCTGGTGATTCTACATATGAGCTGAATGCTCTCATATTTGCATTGCACAACATAAAGTTGAACTTGTCAAATTTATGCTGACAATCAAAATTTCAATTTGTCTTTGTTTAGAAAGACATTATATAGCACATAAAAATCACCATGACCAGTTGTGAGAGAGACTAGGGAGAAAGGAAAATGCTTTCTATTTTAGCACCATTAACATCACTTTTTCCTGCTTTTTAAACAAAGAATCCCACATTTCCATTCTGCACTAGACTTCACAAATTACATGGCTGGGAGCAGGTGAGTTGGGCAAGCAGAGTCACCTCCATGCACAGCCCAGACTGGTGGGAGAGTGGTCCAGGTAGACGGCTTTCCAAGTCTACGTGTTCCTATGTTTGCATTTTCCTTCCGCGATCCCAGTGCTGCAGCTCCTCTGCCCTAGAGCTGGGTTTCGGCTCTGATCTGATGGACTGACCTTGAGTCCTACAAGGCTGACTCAGGTGTGGCAGTTTTGGCCACTGCATCTTAACCCTCAGGACACTGCTGCCGGGCCCAAGCCCCACACCACCTCTCCATCCCTCCTCACTGCCATATTCCCATTCACCCACTTAATACTGCTCTTCTGCATCCTCCAGGCTGCCAACCTCACCCTGTAGCTCTGCTTCCCCCAACAGCTCTGAATCCTCCCTGGGAGGATCCTCCATCCTCTGTCTAGCCAATACAGCCAGTTCTTGGCCACATGAAGCCCCTTATTGGCTTAACTCCTCTTGTGGGTTTCCTGCCACCAGGATCTTCCATTTGGTATTGCCTGGCTCTCTATCAGACCACTGGCATCTACAGATGATCAGGGCGTAGAGAACAGGGGTGGGGATGCTAGCTGGGGCCAGTCACTATGGCAGAGGGAATGGAGCCTGGACCAGGAAAAGCAGCCTTGTGGCTCCCTCAGATGTTACTTGGTTGTCTTCAAGACAGCTTGCATCAGAGGTTCTTCACCTCGGTTCATCAGAACCCTCCTGAGGAGTTTTTAATAAAAACCAATATTGGGCTCCCATCCCCAGAATTCTGGTTGAACAGACATGGGGTCAATTCCAACAGATCTTTTTTCACAATTTCCTCAAAGGACTCCAACATGCAAAAATGCAGAGACCCAGCTGTAACACAAAAAGCTGAGCTGGGCCTAAGGAGCAGAGTTAAGGATGGAAGACAGAACCAACAGGGTTGCCTCAGGATCATCGCCTGGCTCCACCTGGGAAGCCCATTTTATATATAATAGTGTATATATGTTATCCCCCCAATTTTTTGTTGTTTAGTGTGTGGTATTCTGTTAGAGCAGCCTGAACAGATTAAGACAGGTGGAGGTGGGAAGTGTATACAGACAACCTGGTTAGTGTCAGGAAGATACCTGGCTACTGGACTTTGCACCATCTCTGAAAATTTCTCCCAAGTGATGGGTACTTTGATAAATGAATATCTTAGTAAGGCACAAACATAACCTTACCAACAATATTCTCAGGTATTCCTGTTACCTATTTCTTTATCCACATATTTATTCATAGAGATATATCTCTATCAAAGCACAATGATCTCTTAAGTAGGCAACTGCCTGATTCTGTCCTTTGATTCAAAACATCCTGGTGAAGAACTTTAAGGAGACCAACTGTGAAATCAAAACATCTTCTATCTGGGCACTAGGCTCTCATTTTTCCTTTTCCTCTTCTTCCCTTCCCTGCTTTTCTCTGACTCAAGCTTTCTTTCCTTTCTCGTTCATCTTTTCTGAGTGACTCCCATTAAAAGAGCATCTAGTCCGTTCCTCAGCTTCCACTATTAAGCGATCTGCTGAAGGTGCCATGTCAGCCATCTTCTGAGGCAGTCCTATTGCTCAGCCTTCTCAAGTGTCCAGAGAAGCTTCAGACTAAACAACACAGAAATTTCCCCGAAGCACCTATTATGTGAGCTCCTCTTTCTTCCATGAGGTTAACTGGTCTCCAGCCTAATTATAATATCCTATTTGGTGTCTAGAGAAAGTCGTCCCATTTCCTTACATACCTTTTTCAACCTGTAAAAGCTGTACTTATTTAATATATACAACTCAGCGTGTTTGGGGTTAAGTATACACACATGAAATCACAACCATGAAAGCCATAAGCATACCCATCACCTCCCAAAGCTGCCTTCAACCTTAGCAGAAAGTCAGCCCTCTGCTTGGAACAAAGTGGGTCCCCAAGAACAAACCTAAGCATGTTCAGGAAAGATAAAAGACCGCTCAAGTCGATGGAAACAGCAACTGAAAAGGACAACTCAGGTTGTCACATAGTGACATAAAAGCAAAGTCTAGTAATGACATAAATAGAGAAATTCACTTAAGTGCATATTGGTAGACAGTCTTTGGGGAGGGGATAAAGCCTTCCATAGTTAATGGCCTGTGAATAAATACTTGATCCGTTTCCTTAGAAACTGGTAATACTTTCTACTCCCACTGGTAACAGGAACTCTGCTTTGTTTTGGCTGCTACTGCTGCTGCTGCTGCTAAGTCACTTCAGTCATGTCCGACTCTGTACGACCCCGTGGACGGATCTTCCCAATTCCGTCTTCAGAAGAGTAAGTTACTAAAAGACACCTACCCATCACTTTTTTCAGGTGACTAAAGGAAGTGGGAACACTAGTGTTCAGAATAACACAACAGTTGTTGCACTTTCACATGCTCACAGGGCACCCCTTCCCAGAATAGAATAATTACTCAACCATGTGAGAAGGGCTCTTTTTCATCCAGCTTTGGCCAAGAGACATTACCTAAGGACAGGGACACACAAAATACTCTTCCACAACTTGATGGGAATTTCATAGCAGTTCTTCAGCATAGCTAACTTCTACCACCTTGTCGGGTCTAAAGTACACACATCTGTCCTCCAAGACTGACTCATTGGGCTCCACCCGGTCCACAGTGACCAGCAGATCAGTGAAGACAACAGCTTTCTCCCACCATGTCACAGCCTCTTGTCTGCCAAAGTTCACATGTGCTATCCCCTCTAGGGGCTCCATCAGCTCAGCTGGCCGTCATATGGCCATATCCCTCCATTTCCTGGGAGGTGAAGCCCCTGGCACATGCCTGCAGAGACCTAAAGGAAGGCCCAGCCCACATTTCTCTCTCCTTCCATTCCTCTCTTATGACTAAACCATGTGTCTTTGAAAAGCAGACAGCTTTCCTCAACATCCTCACCTATCGTTTCCATATGGCCATCACATGGATGGCTGAGACTCTTGGCTCCCCTCCCAGCCCTGACCCAGCAATCACTACCTATAGCTGGCCTGAACCCAGCTCCCTCCAGAAGTTGGCTGCAGGTACAGTTAGACATCATCATCATGAAAACTGTTGCAGGGAGCAGGCTTGGGGGCAGGCTTGCACATTGGCAAGAATTTTATAGGGCCAGGAAGAACCTTTTCCTCCAAGGGCAACGCATCCCCAGTCAGCCCAGACTGTCCTTGGGGTAAGAACCAAAGTGATTCATTGGCTTTTATGCTTGCATTTCAGTTCACTTCAGTTCAGTTCATTCACTCAGTCGTGTCTGACTCTTTGTGACCCCATGAACCACAGCACGCCAGGCCCCCTGTCCATCACCAACTCCCAGACTTCACCCAAACCCATGTCCATTGAGTTGGTGATGCCATCCAACCATCTCATCCTCTGTCGTCTCCTTCTCCTCCTGCCCTCAATCTTTCCCAGCATCAGGGTCTTTTCAAATGAATCAGCTCTTCCCATCAGGTGGCCAAAGTATTAGAGTTTCAGCTTCAGCATCAGTCTCTCCAGTGAACACCCAGGACTGATCTCCTTTAGGATGGACTGGTTGGATCTCCTTGCAGTCCAAGGGACTCTCAAGAGTCTTCTCCAACACCATAGTTCAAAAGCATCAATTCTTCAGCTCTCAGCTTTCTTTATAGTCCAACTATCACATCCATACATGACCACTGGAAAAACCATAGCCTTGACTAGACGGACCTTTGTTGACAAAGTAATGTCTCTGTTGCAAATGCAAAATGCTGTTACCAGAAAAGGCCACTGAAAGGATATTTGTTTTTTGTACGTACCTTTTTCCTAATTCACACACCCACACACACACACACACACACATGCATGCATATTCCAGACCCATGAGTTCTGTGTCTCCTTGTGATTTTTCCTCCTCAGATTCCTCTATTTCTTTTCCTTCTCATGTCTTGCCTTCCTTTAGAAATAGTCACTGATTTGGGACTTCCTTGGTGGTCCAGTGGTTAAGACTCTGCACTTCCACTACAGGGGTCATGTATTCAATCCCTGGTCAGGGAACTAAGATCCTGTATGCACCATAGAGAGGCAAAAAAAATATTAAATAAATAGAAATAATCACTGATTGTAATCAAACTGAAGTATATATACATCTTTATTAACT
This sequence comes from Bos mutus, assembly GCF_027580195.1. NCBI lineage: Eukaryota > Metazoa > Chordata > Mammalia > Artiodactyla > Bovidae > Bos > Bos mutus. Next base: position 43,973,072 of record NC_091626.1, on the reverse strand, counting down.
AATTGGTGAGATATCTGAAGATAATTAATTGTGGTCACTGAGGAAAATAAAAACATTTAACTCTATCAAAATACATTCTTTCAATAGACTGGGTTTTTTAAGCAATGTTAGGTTCACAGCAAAAGTGAGCAAAAGGTACAGAGATTTCCATATACCCCTTGCCCCTGCCCCTGCTTCCTAGTTCAAGTAGAAAGAACAGGTATCTTGACAATATTGAGTCCTCTTATCCAGGAACATGAAATATTACTCCATTTATTTCATTCTTCTTTGATATCTTTCATCAGAGTTTTGTAGTTTTCCTCATATAGATCTTATACACTTTTTGCTAGATTTGTACATAAGTATTTCATTTTTGGTCTTCCCTCATAGCTCAGTTGGTAAAGAATCTGCTTGCAATGCAGGAGACCCCGAGTTGATTCCTGGGTTGGGAAGATCTGCTGGAGAAGGGATAGGCTACCCACTCCAGTATTCTTGGGTTTCCCTTGTGGCTTATAAGGAATGATATCCCTTATATGTAGAATCTAAAAAATAATACAAATGTATATAGCAAAACAGAGACTCAGATACAGAAAGCAAGCAAGGGGTTACCAGCGGGGAGAGGGAAAGAAGAAGGGGCAAGTTAGGGAGATACAAACCACCCACTGGTAAAGGATCCTCCTGCAATGCGGGAGATCTGGATTCAATCCCTGGGTTGGGAAGATCCCCTGGAGAAGGGAAAGGCTACCCACTCCAGTATTCTGGCCTGGAGAATTCCTTTGTGGGTTTTTTGTTTTGATTTGGTTTGTGTTTTTATTTTTTACCTTTGTTATCTTTTATTGGAATATAGTTGAATTACCATATTACATTAGTTTTAGGTATACAGCAGACTGAGTCAGTATTTTTACAGATTATACTCCATTAAAAGTTATTACAAGTAATGGCTTATAATTCCCCATGTTATAAAGTATATCCTTGTTGCAAAGGATACAAAATATCCTTATCTATTTTATACATAGTGGTTTGTATCTCTTAGTCCTGTACCCCTAACTTGCCCCTTCTTCTTTCCCTCTCCCCGCTGGTAACCCCTTGCTTGCTTTCTGTATCTGAGTCTCTGTTTTGCTATATACATTTGTATTATTTTTTAGATTCTACATATAAGGGATATCATTCTTTTATGCCAAACTCATAGCTAACATCAAATGAAAAGCTGAAAGCCTTTCCTCTAAATTTAGGAACCAGACAAGATGTCCGCTCTCACCATTTCTTTGCAACATAATATTGGAAGTCTTAGCCATAGAAATCAAACAAGGAAAAGAAATAAAAGGCATCCAAATTGGAAAGCAAGAGGTAAAACTATCACTATTTGCAAATGAAATGATACTTAATATATAGAAAATCCTAAAGCCCACCAAAAAATCTATTAGAATTAATAAATAAATTCAGCAAAGTTGTGGTGTGTAATATTAATATATAGAAAACTGTTACTTTTTTATACACTAATAATGAACTATCAGGGGTTTCCTTGGTGGTTCAGATGGTAAAGAATCTGCCTGCAGTGCAGGAGACCCGGGTTTGATCCCTGGGTCAGGAAGATCCCCTGAAGAAAGAAATGGCAGTCCACTCCATTATTCTTGCCTGGAGAATTCCATGGACAGAGGAGCCTGGCAGGCTAAAGTCCATGGGGTCACTAAGAGTCGGACACGACTGAGAAACTAACACTTCCACTTTCAATGAACTAAGAGAAAGAGAAGATATAAAAAGCAATCCTGTTTAAGATCACATCAAAAAGAATAAAATACCCAGGAATTAATCTAACCAAGAAGGAGACAGACCTATACCCTGAAAGCTATAAAATGAAGGAAACTGAAGATACAAAGCTATAGAAAGAAATCCAGTGCTCTTGGGTTGGAAGACTTCATATTGTTAATATGGTCATATTACCCAAAGCAATCTATAGGTTTTAATGCAATCCCTTCCAAAATACCCATGACATTTTTCACAGAACTACATCAAATAATCTTAAAATCATACAAAACCACAAAAGACCCTAAATTGCCAAAGCAATCTTGAGAAGAAAGGACAAGACCAGAGGTATCACCCTCCCAGACTTCACACTATACAACAAAGCTACAATAATCAAAACAGCAGCATGGTAGAGGCACAAATGCTGACATAGATCAACAGAACAGAGTAGAGAGCCCACAAATAAACGCACACACCTATCATCAGTTAATCTATGACAAAAGAGACAGGAATACACAATGTAGATTAGACAGTCTCTTTAATAAGGGTGCCGGAAAATTGGACAGCTACATGTGAAAGAACGAGATTTTAACATGTCTTCACACCATATACAAATATAAAGACTAATGGACTGAAGACCCAAATGTAAAACCTGAAACCATAAAACTCCTAAAAGAGAATACTCTTTGACATAAATAGTAGTAATATATTTTTGGGTCTGTCTCCTAAGGCAAAAGAAATAAAAGCAAAAACAACAAGTGGAATCTAATTAAACTTAAAAGCTTTAGCACAGTAAAGGAAACCATCAACAAAATTAAAAGACAACCTTCTGAATAAGAAGAAACTATTTGCAAATAATATGACCAACAATTGGTTAATATTGAAAATATATAAGCAGCTCATACAACACAATATCAAAAACAAACAAATCAATCAAAAAATGGGCAGAAGACCTGAATAGACATTTTTCCAATGGTATTGAGTTTTTAATTTCAATTTCCACTTGTCATTGCTAGTATATAGGAAAGCAACTGACTTTTGTTTGGCAATCTTATTTCCTACAATCTTACTAGAATCACTCTTTAATTCCATGTGTTTTTGATCCATTTTTTCAAAATTTTTCCAATTCTTTCTATATGGACAATCACATCATCTATGAACAAAGACAGGTTCATTTCCTTTGTGTCAATCAGTATATATTTTATTTTCTTTGTCTTACTGCATTAAGCTAAGACTTCCAGTACAATGTTGAAAAAGGAGCAGCGAGTGGGGACACACTGCCTTGTTCCTGGTTTAAAGGGAAAGCTTTGAGTTTTTAATGATTAAGTATGAATTTTTTAATAGATACTCTCTATCAAGTTGAAAAAATTCTCCTCTATTCATTGTTTACTGAGAATTTTTACCATGAATAGATCACTTTTTATGTCACATTTTATTCAAGTGTTTTTCTGTACCTATTAATATTATCACGTGATTTTTTTTTTCTTTAGCCTGTTGATATGATGGATCATATGAATTGATTTTTGAATGTTGAACCAGGTCTTCATACCTGAAATAAACCCCACTTGGTTGTGGTATATAATTCTTTTTCATACATTGTTTAATTTATTGACAATTTGTTGAGGACTTTTGCAACTACATTCATGAGAGATACTGGTTAGCAGTTTTCCTTTTTGTTTTTCGCTTTGTCTTCATTTATTCAATATCTTTCAAATAATCATTCACAAATTTAACCTATCCTTAAAAATAGGCACTACATTATTTCATTTATATATAAAGCAAACCCTTTACATATTCACACTTAGCTAAGTACACAGAAAAAAAGCATGAAAGGATATATATTATTAAACATAAACACTGGTAACTTCTGGCAGGGTAAAATGAAGGGAAATCATAACTCTTTATTCCATATATTTCTGTATATTTTAAATTTCCACAACAAACATGTATTTATGGATTACTCACATAAATTAATTTTTAAAGGCCCAAAAGGGCTTAGTTAAACCATACTTTCTATCCAGTCTGCATATTAATTAAAGCTTCTATTGTTTCAAGGTGCTCTAAAAGTTTGTTCAATCATTTCTGATTATTCTAAACTCTCTTCCTTACTTGTGGTATGAGTTAGTCCCAGTTCAGCACATTAGGCAGAAGTACAATTAAAAGTTGATTCACACTACAGGTATCTCACTGTTCAAGAATTCTATTCAAGCTTTTAGAACTCCAGCTACACACTATCCAAAACTCAGGGAAAAAAAAAAAACAATCAAACAGATTTAGATAAGATCCTCCATATTCAAAACCTAGAAATGAATATAACTGGTACCAAGGGATACTTTGTATTAGTCAGCAGTTTTCTTTCATCTGGTTTCAGTATGAGAGTAATGCTGGCCTCAGAATAACTTGGGAAGTATTAATATTTCTCTACTTTTGTCTTTTAAAAAAGATTGTAGAAAATTGGTATAATTTCTTCCTTCAGTGTTTGGTAGAATTCACCAGTGAAACCATCTGGGCCAAATACTTTCTGTTTGGGAAGGTTATTAATAATTTATTCAATTTATATAAAAGATACAGGCCGATTCAGATTATTTTTTCTTGTGTGCTTTTGGCAGATTGTGTCTTTGAAACACAATTTGCGAGTTTTTACCATTTTGTTTAGGCCATCAAGATCATAGGCATTAAGTTTCTCATAATATTTAATATTCCTTTATTATCCTCTTAATTTTCATGGGATATAGTGATGCCCCTCTTTATTTCTGATATTAATAATTTCTGACCTCTCTTTGTGATTAGCTTAATTAGATGTTCATTGATCTTATCAAAGAACCAGTTATTTTTTACTTTATTGATTTTCTCTTTCAATTGATTTCCTATTTTCAATTTCAATGATTTCTTCTCTAATTCTTTATTATCTCTTTTCTTCTTCTTACTTTGGATTTAACTTATTATTCCTTTTCTAGCTTCCTAAGATGTTAACTTAGATGATTGGTTTTAGATCTTTCTTATTTTCTAATGTATGCATTCAATGCTATGTATTTCCTTCTAAATACTGCTTTCGTAGCATCCCACAAATTTGATACGTTGTGTTTTTATTTAATTCAAAATATTTTTAATTACTCTTGAGATTTCTTCTTTATGTATTATTTAGAAGAGCATTTGCTGTCTAAGCTTCAAGTATTTAAGGATTTTCCAACTATCTTCTTGCTATTGATTTTTAGTTTAATGCCATTGTGTCTGAAAGCAGACATAAGCAGACACTGTATGATTTCTACTCTTCTAAATTTGTTAAGGTGTGTTTTATGGTCCAGAACGTGGTCTTCTTTGTTGAATGTTCCAGCATGAGAGAAATGTGTATTCTGTTGTTATTGGGTGACGTATCCTCAGATGTCAAGTATTTTTGTTGATTGATGGTGCTGTTGCAGTCAGCTATATCCTTGCTGACTTCTGCCTCCTGGATCTGCCCATTTCTGATAGATGACTGTTGAAGTCTCCAGCTTTAACAATGGATTCATCCATTTCTCTTTGCAGTTCTATCAGGTTCTGCCTCACATATTTTAACTCTCTGTTGTTAGTTCAGTTCATATACTTTAAGGATTGTTATGTCTTCTTGGAGAATTCACCCCTTTAACATTATGTAATGTCCCTCTTTACCCGTGGTAACTTTCTTCACTCTTTGAGTCTGGTCTGTCATGGATCTACTCTTTTTAAAAAAATGTATCATGGCCTGAGAAGCAAAACTTACTCTTGTCATTGTCACTTGAGTAGTGACATGCTGAGTCCTCTAATCATGAATAGGGACCAGGACTTGCACTGGCAAATGTGTGTGTGCACACGCACACACACACACACACACACACACCTGGTATAACACAAAGAGTCAGCTTCAGTTTGTAAACCACATCATGCTTTACATGATAAATACAGATCTGAGTATGTTAACCAATGTAGTCTATCCTTATCTGAGTGACTAGAGCAAGATTTTGTGTTCCTTCAACCTTTCTCCGTCTTACTTTATGAAACAAGGTGGTCCCTCATGGCATAGTCCTTTCAGTTCAGTTCAGTTCAGTTCAGACACTCAGTCACGTCTGACTCTTTGCGACCCCATGAATTGCAGCACGCCAGGCCTCCCTGTCCATCACCAACACCTGGAGTTCACTCAAACTCATGTCCATGAAGTTGGTGATGCCATCCAGCAATCTCATCCTCTGTTGTCCCCTTCTCCTTCTGCCCCCAATCCCTCCCAGCATCAGAGTCTTTTCCAATGAGTCAACTCTTCACATCAGGTGGCCAAAGTATTGGAGTTTCAGCTTTAGCATCATTCCTTCCAAAGAACACCCAGGACTGATCTCCTTTAGGATGGACTGGTTGGATCTCCTTGCAGTCCAAGGGACTCTCAGGAGTCTTCTCCAACACCACAGTTCAAAAGCATCATTCTTCGGCACTCAGCTTTCTTCACAGTCCAACTCTCACATCCATACATGACCACAGGAAAAACCATAGCCTTGACTAGATGGACCTTTGTTGGCAAAGTAATGTCTCTGTTTTTGAACATGCTATCTAGGTTGCTCATAACTTTCCTTCCAAGGAGTAAGCATCTTTTAATTTCATGGCTGCAATCACCATCTACAGTGATTTAGCTCCTGCTAAGGACACAGGTGGAATGGTTGATGTGCTTTGTCTAGGCACCAAGAATTCGGGATGCTGGACTCTTCCTTGGAGACACTGCATGAGTGAACAAATATGGACTTTGTTGTACCATGTTCTACAATTTTACACAAGCCTCTGTTTTTTTATCCATAAAATGAGAGAGGACAGGAAATTAAGGAATACAAAAACAAGCTTCACAGTTTGTTATGAGGATTAAATGCAACACAGTATTATAAAGTGTAATGCCTAATACTTAGTAAATGCTTATACAATGTCAGGAAAATGTCTGAAATTGCTCACTAATTACAAAAAGAAAATAGTAACTTAATGGGAAAACCTGAGAGATGCCACCTTAACCAAGTGATCAACATTAGTATCACTGATAAGACAATCTGACACCAAGTGCCTCCTGATGTGATGCACTCTTTTTAAATTCCTGCCAAAAATGCATAAGAATTTAATTATGAAGAAATATCAAATAAATCAAAACAAGGACATTCTACAAAATAACTGGCCTGTTCTCTTCAAAAATGTCAGTGCTTTAAAGGACAAAGGCTGAGGGACTGTCCAAGATTAAAGGGCTAAAGAGATATGACAACTAAATCCAAGGTGTGATCCTGTGTTAAATCCTAGACCAGAGAAAACAATAGCTATAAAAGACATTATTGAACAGTTAGGAAAAGTCGAATATGAGATGCAGTATATTGGATTATATATTACTGCAGGGTTAAATTTTCTTAATGTGGTTGCTATGCTGTGGTTATATAAAAGAATATCCTTGTTCTAAGGAAATCCATGCTGTATTACTTAGAGGTAAAGGAGCATCATTTGCAGTTCACTGTCTAGTGGATCAGAAAAAAACTAATCATTTTATATAGATGGGTAGACTGAAAGAGAGAGAAAGCCAATGTGGCAAAATGCTAACAACTGGTGAATCTGGGTGAAGCATACACACAGTTCTTTGTGCAATTTTCTGTTTTGTATATTGCAGCTTCTCTTTATGCCTGAAATTATTTCAAAACAAAAAGGTATTAAATGGCAGGGAAGATAACTTTTCAGCGCTAATTGGAAAAAGAAGTCAGGGTGCACTGCCACAGTATTGAAAAGGAGGAGGATGCCTGAGGAAGAGCTCTCCAACCTCAGTGTAACCCTATTCACAGCATCTGAGCACTCCCACCCACAGCAACACTGAGATTTTTGCTGGTGAAGCACTTTTCTGAGGAGCAGTGGCCCTTCAGGCATGCGCACACCCATACACATACAAACATCCACTAAGATACTCACACTCACAAATATACACACATAAACACAAACACACAGAGATAAATTGAATATAACTGGCAGTTGAAACTTAAAATCTCTCTCCTTCTTAAATTCCAATTTATATGTTGCATCTCTAATGTGCAGCCTTATAAAATCATCCTAACTGGTCTATCTTCATCTTTACCTCTTCCAATCTATTTTTTATACTATCTCCAGGGTACCAGTAAAACATAAACATGATCATGTCATTCACTTGTTAAAAAAAACCTTCAATGTTCCCCAAGTGCTGAACAAATCCCTTTTCCTTACTGTCATCACGCTATCTTCAGCTCAAACAGAAAGCAGCTGTATGTAAAAGAGTTCTCCTGAAAGACTGGAGGTAATTAGAGGGGCATTACATTGCATCACAGCTAACCAAGTAAAATTAAAATCCATTATCAATTATTTTTCTTGAAGCAGAATAATTCAGTTCTTTTCCTCATAACCAGAACTACCTTGGAGCTCCCTAATTCAGTGTTTCTGTCCCTTATGCAGTGATTGTCTCCCAGTTGTGCAATGAATGACCTGGGGAGCTGGAACCACAGCACACCCCAAACCAGATTTGGAATCAGAATGTTGATGGATGGGACCCCTCCCACATCTCCACACCCAACTAGCTCCTATAAATGCAAGGAAAACAACATAAAAATACATCTTCCTCCAGAGCAAGCACCCAAGGGTCATGGTGATTTTGTTTATTCCCCCTTTGGCCTACTAGCACCTGGAGAACCAGAGTTCTGTGATACCTGTCTTTGTTAGGAATCATGTTAGATTTTAGGAGACTTACAGCAAGACCTTAACAGGTAATATTAAAAGTTTTGGACTCTGTGGGAGAGGGTGGGATGATTTGGGAGAATGGCATTGAAATATGTATAATATATATGAAACAAGTCGCCAGTCCAGATTCGATGCATGGTACTGGATGCTTGGGGCTGGTGCACTGGGACGACCCAGAGGGATGGTATGGGGAGGGAGGAGGGAGGAGGGGTCAGGATGGGGAACACGTGTATGCCTGTGGCAGATTCATTTTGATATATGGCAGAACCAATACAATATTGTAAAGTTTAAAAATAAAATTTAAAATTAAAAAAAAAAAGAGTTACTCTTTTTTAGAACAAAGCAGGAGGCATAACCTTCCTAGAGTTCAGATAATATTACAAAGCTATAATAATCAAAATAGCATGGCATTGACACAAAAAACAAACATATGGATCAATAGAGCAGAATAAAGAGCCAAGAAATAAACCCACATACCTATGGTTAATTAAACTTCAACAAAGGAGGCAAGAATATACAATGGGGAAAAGACAGTCTCTTCACCAAGTAGAATTGGGAAAGTTGGACAGCTGAATGTAAATCAATGAGATTAGAACACACCCTCACACCACACACGAAAATAAACTCAAAAGGGCTTACAGATCTAAATATAAGACAAGACATCATAAAACTCCTAGAATAGAACATAAGTAAAATATTCTCATTCTGAGACTGATATTTTCTTAGGTCAGTCTACCAAGGGCTGCTACTGCTAAGTCGATTCAGTTGTGTCCAACTCTGTTTGACCCCATAGATGGCAGCCCACCAGGCTCCCCATCCCTGGGATTCTCCAGGCAAGAACACTGGAGTGGGTTGCCATTTCCTTCTCCACTACCAAGGGCAATAGAAATGAAAACAAAAATAAACAAATGGGACCTAATCAAATATATTTTTGCACAGCAAAGGGTATCATAAACAAAATGAAAAGACAAGCTACAGACTGGGAGAAAATGTTTGTAAATGATGCAACAAATAAGTGCTCAATTTCCAAAATTTACAAACAACTTATACAACTCAAAAATGACAAAAAAAAAACCTCAATAAAAAAAATGGGCCAAAGACGTAAATAGACATTTATTCAAAGAAGACATACAGATGAGCAACAAACACATGAAAAGATGCTCAGCATTGCTAATTATTAGAGAAATACAAATCAAAACTACAATAAGGTACCACCTCACACCGGTCAGAATGGCCATAATTTAAAAGTTTACAAATAACAAAGGCTGGAGAGGGTGTGGAGAAGAGGGGACCCTCTTACACTTGGTGAGAATGTAAGTTGGTGCAGTTGCTATGGAAAACAGTACAGAGGTTCCTCAAAAAACCAAAAAGAGAGTTGCCATGTGATCCAGTAATCCCACTGTGAGCATATACCCAGACAAAACTAGAATTTGAAATGCTGCATGCACTCCTATGCTCATAGCAGCACTATTCACAATCGCCAAGACATGGAAACAACCTAAGTGTCCATCGACAGATGAGTGGATAAAGATGTGGTGAATGTATATATTTTTGTATACAATGGAATATCACTCAGTTATCAAAAAGAATGAAATAATGTCATTTGCTGCAACATGGATATACCTAAAGATTACCATAATTAGGTAAATCAGAAAGGGACAGACAAATACCATATGATGCCACTTATACGTGGAACCTAAAATATGACACAAATCAACATATCTATGAAACAAAAACATACCCACATATATATAGAGAAGAGACTTGTGATTGCCAAGAGGAAGGCAGGTTGAAGGAAGGAAGGATTGGGAGCTTTGGATTAGAGACAAACTATTATATGTAGGGGGGATAAACAACAAGGTGCTACTGAATAGCACAGGGAACTATGTTTAATATTCTTTGACAAACCATAATGGAAAAGAAGAAGAATCGAGTCACTGTTGTACAGGAGAAATTAACACAACATTATAAATCAACTGTACTTTAATAAAATGTTTTCAAAGAATTTTAAAGACTCTGTTTTAAGTACTACACATAGACTAGGCATTTTATGTTTTTTACCTCACTACACAAATTATAACAATCCTTCGAGTTGTAAGTGATATGTGCCATATTACAAGCTATTAAGTGGTGATGCCAAAAGTTGAACTCAGATCCACCTAACTCCCAAATCTTTGCTACTTCTATGACCCTCTCCCATGATGTCTTATGTTTGTTTAGCAGACAGACTCAAAACAGGCAAAACCTTTGATGCATCTTTTGTTATGTAGTTCCCAAGTCTTTCAAGCAACGAACAAGTTCTGGTTGCCATTTACGTATTTCCTTAGAACTAACACCAGAAACAATCCCTGTACTTGGACACTACTCTATGTAACCCCAGCCACCAAGCCTGAGCATCCCAGTGCATCATCCCTGTCTAAACCTACATTTCATATGACTGAGTCAAAGATAGAGTCTGGGACTGATTTCTTCTGAATGTCTAAAGGAATAGATTCCAAATAACAGGAGATGGCAAGTGTCCTAAAATGCCCAGTATCATATGGAAATTCATGAGATTTCACACAGAACTTATATGAGCTCCAAGTCTTACCTGTGAGCTGCAAAATCAGTAGGCCAAGTGATGGTGAAAGCAACCTGTTAACATTGGAAGCTGTGGTTTAAAAAAAATAATTCTTATTCTCGATGTGCTTCAGATGCTTATCTGTAAACATTTTATCACCTCAGAACTCAGGCAACACAAGGTCATGACTGATGCTCTGAAGGTTGCCGACTATCAGAATCTCATGAACACTAAATGTAAAACAGTAAAGCTGTCTAAAGATTAATTCACACCTGTAGCAAGGAATATCCTTGCACTAGGCAATAGCTTATGGTTCTAAAAACACCAACATGGGAAGGAAAAATGGAACATTCCACTCCATTAAAGCCTCCCAACAACTGTCACCCTGCTTATTTAACTTATATGCAGAGTACATCGTGAGAAACCCTGGGCTGGAAGAAGCACAAGCTGGAATCAAGATTGCTGGGAGAAATATCAATGACCTCAGATATGCAGATGACACCACCCTTATGGCAGAAAGTGAAGAAGAACTAAAGAGCCTCCTGATGAAAGTGAAAGAGGAGAGTGGAAAAGTTGGCTTAAAGCTCAACATTCAGAAAACTAAGATCATGGCATCTGGTCCCATCACTTCATGGCAAATAGATGGGGAAACAGTGGAAACAGTGGCTGACTTTATTTTTCTGGGCTCCAAAATCACTGCTGATGATGATTGCAGCCATGAAACTAAAAGACGCTTACTCCTTGGAAGGAAAGTTATGACCAACCTGGACAGCATATTAAAAAGCAGAGACATTACTTTGTCAGCAAAAGTCTGTCTAGTCAAGGCTATGGTTTTTTCCAGTGGTCATGTATGGATGTGAGAGTTGGACTATAAAGAAAGCTGAGCGCCAAAGAATTGATGCTTTTGAAGTGTGCTGTTGGAGAAGACTCTTGAGAGTCCCTTGGACTGCAAGGAGATGCAATCAGTCCATCCTAAAGGAGATCAGTCCTGGGTGTGCATTGGAAGGACTGATATTGAAGCTGAAACTCTAATACTTTGGCCACCTGATGCAAAGAGCTGACTCATTTCAAAAGACCCTGATGCTGGGAAAGATTGAGGGCAGGAGGAGAAGGAGACGACAGAGGATGAGATGGTTGGATGGCATCACCAACTCAATTGACGTGGGTTTGGGTGGACTCCGGGAGTTGGTGATGGACAGGGAGGCCTGGTGTGCTGTGGTTCATGGGGTTGCAAAGAGTCGGACACAACTGAGCGACCGAACTGAACTGAACAACTGTTCTTCAGTGAAGGTGAACAAGTGTGTCTGCCTTAACGTTCTATTGCTGTGTGACACATTACCCCAATATTTAGTGGTTCAAAAAAATAAAAACACACTTTTATTATATCATAGTTTCTGTGAGTCAGGAATCCAGAAGAGGCTAAGCTGGGTCCCCTGGCTCAGGGTCTCACAGGCTGCAGTGATCTTGAGGCTCACCTGGAGGAGGATCACTTCCAGGCTCACTCACATGGGTGCTGTCAGGATTTGGTTCCTTGAAGGTTGTCAGACTGAGGGCCTTAGTTCCTTACTGACTGTTGACTGGAAGCTTCCCCTCATTATTTGCTTTGTGGGCCTCTGCACTGGGCAGCTCACAGCATGGCAGCTGGTTTCCCTGAGAGTGAACAAGCTAGAGAGCAAGAGATGGGCAGCAAGATGGAAGCCAGAGTCTTTTTGTAACCTGATCTCAGAAATGACAGATTTCTGTCTCTTTTGCTCAGCTATCATCATCTTATGAGTTAGAAGCAAGTCACTAAATCCAGCCCACACTGAAAGGGAGGAGATTACTGAAGGGCTTCAATGCCAGGAATTGGGGCTCATTGGGAGCCAATGTAGAAACTGCCTCACCCAATATCACTGGACTTGGTACAACAGAAACGTTCAGGTCAGGCCTTAGGATGATCCCTCCCACTTTTGCTCCATAGACAGTAGCTCCCACTCAGTCCTGGAGGATGCATAGGTATTCTTGTGGACCTACTCCTGAGGAGATGGGCTTTTGTTTCTGCTGGGTTAATTCCACTTTGTAATATTCCCCAATATTCTCTGCTTTATCCTAGTAGAGTAATTCTACAGAAAACATACATATATTTGGAGCAAAAAAACACAAGCACAAAAATGAGTTTTTTCTCAGTTTTTTGTAGACTGAGGAACATCCCTAAAGAACAAACCTCATGAAAGTAGTGAAAAAGAAAAGACCTTTTAAATATCAGACAAGAGATCTGAGTTCAAGTGTCACCTTCAACAGGAACTAATTTTATGATCTTTGATCCATTACTTAACTTTCTCTTACCTACCAAAGAAAAAGGGGAGGGGGGAATGGTAATTCTAATCTAACTCCCTCCAAGGCCTGCATCCAGCTCCTTTCCAAGTAGAACTCTCACAACCCCTCCCCTAGGAGCCCAAGGCCAAAAGATGTCTTTTGCCCCATTTTCACACACTCCCAGGTCACCCTGGAACCCTGGTCAGCTAGTCACCTCTGTCAGTGCATTTAAATTCCCATAGTAGCCAAAGGATTTTTTCACTTACATGGATATAGTTTCAATTTTATGATGAAGCTGAAACACTGAGTGATTCAATACTTCATAGGACCATGCAGTAACAGAGGCCAGGCAACTGTAACCCCAAGAATTGTGCTATGAAGTGTCAAGCTTCTTGTAAAATGACAACATAATTGCAAATGTGAATATAGTGCAATCTCATTATCAATGAATATTTTGAAATGGAAATTGTTTTCTAAATAAGCTCCTTCTATTGTCAAATTAATACATCATATACAATCAGCACCATACCATTTGGCTCATGTGTGACTTTGAATAAGGTACTTAATTTTCTGAGGCTCAGTTTGCTCATGGTAAAATGTGGAAAAGAAAGAACTCTCCAGCAATTTGTTGTGAACACTGAATCACATAGGCTATCTAAAATGCTCATCATAATACACAATTAAGACACTAAATCTATAATTATATTTTATATTTTATTATAGTTATTCATTCTCTTGACTGGCTCAGAAAAAAACATCATGTAGTGTGTTTAACGGAGAAGGCAATGGCACCCCACTCCAGTACTCTCACCTGGAAAATCCCATGGGCGGAGGAGCCTGGTAGGCTGCAGTCCATGGGGTCGAAAAGAGTCGGACATGACTGAGCAACTTCACTTTCACTTTTCACTTTCATGCATTGGAGAAGGAAATGGCAACCCACTCCAGTGTACTTGCCTGGAGAATCCCAGGGATGGGGGAGTCTGGTGGGCTGCTGTCTATGGGGTCACACAGAGTCGGAAGTGACTAGAGCAACTTAGCAGCAGCAGCAGCAGTGTGTTTAAGGTGACGATATTAAAATTTGAGGGCAAAATGAACAGGCTTTGAATAATCTCTCTTCTAACTGTCCTTCTTTCAAGAATCAAAGAATTAATCTAGAAACACTTGAGGTTAGTTCCCAGGAGCTTCTAGGGCTAAGGAGCCTGAGACTTCATCAAGTACAGGAGTTCTTCAGAACCTGAATTGCCCTCCATTAGTATAGGTTACCTTCATAATCTTTGTATTTCCAATTTTTTAAGTTCTTTCTTCATTCCTTTTGTTATCAAACTCCTAGGTGCATACTTTATGTTTTCTCAGGCAAGTTGATAATTTCACTTAGCACTTAACAATTTTTTTCTCTTAATCTTTCTATGTAGTACCTTGGAAAAGTATCTCCAGGTCTTTCATATTGTTTTTCTTTTATGGCAAAGAATATTCTGATAATGAATAAATGAAAGGTGCTTATAGCAGTGACTGGCACAAAGTTTTCCATGAATGTTAGTGCTGCTGGACAAACAATAGGTAGCTAATGTTGAGAACTAACTCTATGCCAGGAACTGCTAGGCAATGACTTGTTGTTGTTGTTGAGGCCAGATTATCCAGGATCAATGCATTTACCAGGACATTTCTAAGCCACTTAATTGGTATTCAAACTGATTGTCTAGATTCTTTCTCTCTCACAAAAACAGATGCTGGCTGGTGCACAGGATGCTAAGATGGTCCTGTGGAGGGTGTACTTTGAAAAAGTTCTTGCGACCTTATCATTCCCAGCAGTCTCACACATAAAATCCTTGATAGCTGACAATTTAACACATCCAACCAGAAACAAATCATTATCCTTAAGCATCACTGTCAGGCTATCTACTAAGCAGATTCGTAAGGACTTCTGTTGTAATTACCTACAGAAGAGTTGCCAGCAGCTACTGCCCAGGAAAAAAATTCTAAACACACAAGTATTTTATATGATCTTCTATAATTCATCTATGATCTGTGCCAGGAATCACAGGTATATATAATAACCTCTTTGGTACCCTGAATTTCCAACCATCCTCTTTGTGATTACTCTTAAGTCCTAAAATTTCACTGCTCATCTTTGGTTGCAACTGTATTTCTGATTCATCAAAACTTGGAAGTGAATATTAAGTGGCCCCACCTCCCTGCCTCTATGGGTAGCACTCCTCGCAATTAAAAAAAAAAAGAAATAAAATCCCTGCCCTTGTATTACCAGTGTATGTAGAATCCTTCATATCCATGCTGAAACCTTCAGTTCAGTTGCTCAGTTGTGTCTGACTCTTTGTGACCCAGCACACCAGGCTTCCTTGTCCATCACCAACTCCCGGAGACTACTCAAATGCATCTTCATTGCGTCAGTGATGCCACCCAACCATCTCATCCTCTGTAGTCCCCTTCTCCTCCTGCCCTCAATCTTTCCCAGCATCAGGGTCTTTCTTTTCAAATGAGTTGTTTCTTCACATCAGTTGGCCAAAGTATTGGAGTTTCAGCTTCAGCATGAGTCCTTCCAATGAATATTCAGGACTGATTTCCTTTAGGATGGACTGGTTGGATCTCCTTGCAGTCCAAAGGACTCACAAGAATCTTCTCCAACAACACAAATCAAAAGCATCAATTCTTCAGTGCTCAGCTTTCTTTATAGTCCAGACCTGGCATGCTGTGATTCATGGAGTTGCAAAGAGTCGGCACAACTGAGCAACCGAACTGATACTATTTTCCATAGTGGCTGCACGAATTTTCCAGCACTGCCCAAGAATTCCCTTTTTTCCACATCCTTACCAACACTTGTTATTATCTTTTTGACAATAGCCCTTCTAGGTGGGAGGTAATATCTCACTGTGGCTTTGATTTGCACTTCCCTGGTGATTAGTGATGTTGAGCACTTTTTCATGCACCTGGTGGCCATCTATATGTCTAAGCAAAGCTACTTTTGATTCCTCCTTCCATCCACCCCCATCTCCCTCCCTCCCACCACAACCTGTGGAACTAGCTCCCCTCCATGGTCTTTGCCCCAGACGACTGCACAGTTTGGACTTGGCCACTGCTTATGCACCTCCCCCACGCCAGCTGGTTGAGTTACAGAGCAAGTGCCAAGGTCATTAGCACACAAGAAGATGTCAGAGAGTGCAAGCTTCCGGGCAAAAAGTAAAGAGCCTCTCATACCCTTTTCATCTCTCCGTACCCTTTCTCATCTCTCTGTATGTGCCACTGCTGCTCCACCAGGGGACCCTCCAGTGTGGAGACCTACACACACCTTGGCAATTGGTGATAGATGTTGTTTTTGTGGTTGCTGGCCTTTCGTTTGCCAGGAGACATTCTCGGTTTACTGTATAGCTTTTTAGCTTTTTTCTTTGTCACTATTCTTGAGAATTTTGTTTGATTTGTGCTAATTTAAATTGTCCTTCCCTTTACTCTTACTTTATTTTATATTATCTCTCCCTCTCAGTTTAAGCTTCTTTCTTTTAATTTCTTTTCAGAATATTTTTCTCTTAATCCTCTTTGTTAAAGTATTAGCACTTAAAGGAGCATTCTTAATTCCTTAATCTCATACTTAAACTTCAAACCCATCTACTTCTATATTTTTAAATTTTTTTCCATAGGTTTTAGTCTGTTATCCTCTTAATCTTTTATCTCTTTAACTTTGATGTGTTTAACATTTTACCCTTTTTATTTGTGTTAATGTATCTTTCACCTTAAATCTGATTTATTATCTTGCTACTACTTTTCAATTCTTAATTCTAATTTTTTTATTTTATTCATAGCTTGCTATTTTTAACTCTAATCTGCTTTTGTCTTTATTTTTTTTAATTCCTCTCACTTTCTTTCAATGACTCCATTCTAATTCCTTTATTTTAAAGCCTTATTTATCCCTCATGATTACTTTAAGTCTTAACTTTTTATCTGTATTGGGCTTTTATCTTCCTATCGAAATATTTAGTCTACTCTTTTCCTTTCAACTTTCTCTTAGCAAGTCTCAATGCTTTCATTTTAATGTTATCTTAGCCTTCTACCCTGCTTTTATTATTTTACGATAAGTTTTCTCTCTTTCTTCTACTTTTCATCTATTTCATGACTTGGTTTAAAATCACCAGCAGCAACAGAAGAAAGTCCCACCTCCCTCAGGCAGAGACTGGAAAGCTTCTCCCCCAGGGAGTTCTCTCTACAGCTGTCCCTATGATGTCCCCCATCCGTGAATCCCCCAGTCCCTTTAAAGAGACTTGAGAGCCTCTCATGTAACTCTCTCCAAGGCTAACATTCTCCGAAGGGTTGGGGTGGGGCAGTGGCCACAATGGGTTTACTAAAAGGCATTGCTTCATAACATCTCATGTTATACCATGTATGTGGCTTTTAAAATCCATGTCTGCATTTGGGGCTGACCCAAGCCTCAGCCTACATGAAGCATTTTGAAAGAAACAGACCTATGGACTCAAAACCACGGGACCTCTGAAGATGAGGCTTTTTTTGAGGGTCTGTGAGAGGGGCACTTTCCTGAGCTCAGCCCTAGGAATTAGTAGTGACACGGTTCCTCCTTCTCTCTCCCTTTTCCCTCAAGTTGTGTTGGCCACTAGCCATCTTAATGCCAAACGTGTGGCCAGCCCCAGACAAGTTCTCATCACTTCACCCTATGTTTCTCTCAGCCGCAATTCCCTAGCCCATTTATTTCATTCTGTTTTGTGGTGTTCTGTGTATTTTTAAGCATAATAAATCCCTTCAGAAACAAGGCCAGTTTGAGTTACTACCTGACCGACCTCAGGCAAGATAATTCACTGTTCTCTCCATACTTCCTCTTCCTCATCAGTGAGATGGAGCTGACAGAATCTACCCCCTGGGTGACTGTGACCAGGTGTTCAACAAATTGTCACTAAAATCAAGAGAGGGGCCCTGAGAAAGAACTGGAGCCATCTAACAAGTGGAATAAAGAGCTATGTGAATGAGTTGCAAAAGGCTGTTCTTTGCAAAGTTGGCAGTAATGATATTTTCTGTCCCACCAGCTCTTCTGTGGTGTGAACTGGCTACTCCCCCATCACGAGGTGGAATCTGTGTCCCCACCACCCTGAATCTGATCTGGCTGTGCGATTGCTCAGAATAAACTTCAGCAGAGGCTACTGGGCCCTTCTAGGCATAGTCCTTAATCTTCCTGACAGCTTCTGCTTCTCATCCTTAGGGGGCCAACCGACATTAAAAAGTACTATTACAGAGGAGAAATATCATGTGACATTCCTTGTATGCAGACTCTAAAAAGAAATGATACAAAATGAACTTATTTATAAAACAGAAACAGACTCATAGACTTAGAGAATAAATTTATTATTGCCAGGCCAGAGGTGGGCAGAATAGGGGGAACAGATAGTTAGGGAGTTTGGGATGTACATGTACACACTGCTATGTTTAAAATGGAAAAACAACAATGACCTACTGTACAGCACATGGAACTCTGCTCAATGCTATATGACAGCCTGGATAGGAGGAGAGTTTAGGGGAGAATTGATACATGCATGTGTATGGCTGAGTCCCTTTGCTGTCCACCTGAAACTGTCACAACACCATTAGTCAGGTATGTGCATGAGTGCTAAGTCGTGTCTGACTCTGTGCGACCCCATGGACTGTAGCCTGCCAGGCTCCTCTGTCCATGGGGATATTCCAGGCAAGAATACTGGAGTGAGTTGCCATGCCCTTCTCCAAGGGATCTTCCCAACCCAAGGATCAAACCCTGGTCTCCTGCATTGCAGGCAGACTCTTTACCAACTGAGCTACAAGGGAAGTCCTAATCAGGTATACTGCAATATAAAACAAAAAGTTTTTTTTTTTAATGCTGCTGCCTTGAGTCCAACATACTATGAGAATCCCAAGACATGTGGAGAGGCCTTGGAGGATGAAGCCATGTGGAGAAAGAGAGACCATGGAACCCCCAGGGCACAGATATCTGAGTGAAGAAGCCATCTGGGAAATGGGTCCATCCAGAGCCAGTCACCCAGCTGACACTCAGCTGAGTCCTCCCCCAAATTCCTGACCCACAGAATTGTGAGCAATATAAAACAGTTGTTTTAAGCCACTAAGTTTTGGGGTGATTTGTTATATGGCATTATCAACTCTTAATAAATGAGTAGACTCAAACAAACATATCATTTTGGCCATATCCCAAAAGTCAAGCTCCCTGTGGACAAAGACCACATCTGACACTGCTTTAATCCCCCTGGACAATTGCTAAATTCTTAGTAGGGCATTTTGTTATAAAGACTGTATGTCCTGTTACTCAAGATATTTATTCATTCATTCAACAGATGTGCCCTGAGTACTTCCTATGTGACCAACTCTGCTCCAAATGCCGGAGATATAGTGATGAACAGGTCAGATGAAGTCCCTGGCCTGGTGCAGATACCTCTCTGTGCTGCTTACTCTTTGCCCCACCCAGCAGACCCATTCTCCTCCCCTCTCTGTATCCAGCAGTTAACCTCTGTGGTCTGCATCACCTGAGCTCCTCACCCTCTGGCTCCCTCAATAAACTGCAGTTGTTGCTGTTCAGTTGCTAAGTCATGTCTGACTCTGTGACCCCATGGACTGTAGCATGCCAGACTTCCCTGTCCTTCACAATCTCCCAGAGTTTGCTCAAACTCATGTCCACTGAGTTAGTGATGCCACCCAACCATCTCATTCTCTATCACCCCCTTCTCCTCTTGCCCTCAATCTTTCCCAGCATCAGGGTCTTTTCCAGTGAGTTGGCTCTTCGCATCAGGTGGTCAAAATACTGCAGCTTCAACCAGTCCTTCCAATGAATATTCAGGATTGATTTCCTTTAGAATTGACTGGTTTGATCTCCCTCCTGTCCAAGGGACTCTCAAGAGTCTTCTCCAGCACCACAATTAGAAAGCATCAATTCTTCAGCATTCAGCCTTCTTTATGGTTCAACTCTCACATCCATACATGACTACTGGAAAAACCATAGCTTTGACTACATGGACTTTAGTCAACAAAGTGATATCTCTGAGGCTCTCTAGGCTTGTCATAACTTTTCTTCAGAGGAGTACATATCTTTTAATTTTATGGCTGCAGTCACCATCCACACTGATTTTGGAGCCCAAGAGAATAAAATTGGCCACTGTTTCCATTTTTCCCCATCTGTTTGCCATGAAGTGATGGGACTGGATGCCATGATCTTAGTTTTTTGAATGTTGAGTTTTAAGTTGCAGAGAGTTTACTAAAGGGGCTGTTCAGTAAACAGGGTTCAATCACTGCTGCTGCTGCTGCTGCTAAGTCGATTCAGTCATGTTCGACTCTGTGCGACCCCATAGACGGCAGCCCATGAGACTCCCCTGTCCCTGGGATTCTCCAGGCAAGAACACTGGAGTGGGTTGCCATTTCCTTCTCCAATGCATGAAAGTGAAGATGCCCAGTCGTTTCCGACTCTTAGCGACCCCATGGACTGCAGCCTACCAGGCTCCTCCGTCCATGGGATTTTCCAGGCAAAAGTACTAGAAGCCAAAAGATCAAGTAGCAGCAGTAAAGAATGGTCAGGCTGCTTACTCCACAGCCTCTTCCCTGCCTCATCTGCCTCAGCTGTGTCCCTCAGCCTAAGGCCACAGTTCCTACAGAGGGAGCCTCTCTTCCAGGTCCCCAGTTCTCCTCAGGATCCTGTAATTCTGTCCCTTCCACTGGCCCAGTCAGGCCAAGGGATGAGAAAGCTTCTTTTTGTTAGCTCCTGGATGCCTCACTGTCCCTTTTTGGTTCCCCTAACCTGACCTGCCCTTTGTCAACAGCCCCTTCAGTAAATTTTCTGCTGTTTCACCACCTTGGGGACACCATCTGTTACCAACCAGGTCATTGACTGATATATTTTCATGGAACACATTTCTAATTTTAATTCTGAAAACTGTGGTCAGAATGGTCATTGAGGGCTTCCAGAAGTACTGACCACTCTGTTACCAACTTTACCACAGCTCTAAACCAGCATCAAGTCCCAATTGCTATTGATTACGCTAAAGATGATTTTTAAAAAAGAGGTTTAATTTCATGTGCTAACACCAATTAGTTAGAAGAGGTTGCCTAGAGCACTATACTGAGAATTGCAGAGCTGTATCTGGGCTCTGTAGGAATGAGTTCTGTGGTCAATTAGTAATGTCTGCAGTGAACACAGGACAGGAAGTGGCAACATATGAAACACACATACACCGTTTCAGGTCATGGTTTTAGTATCACTGCTGCATCACTATATGTATGCCATTGGGGTCTTCCATAAACAAATTTTATAAACAAAAATTAATACATGAAAACCCACAGTAAGTAAATCCCGTACTTTGTACAATTCTATTTCCGTGAGTCAGAGATATTTGTTTCTAGTCACTTCGAGAATTAAGGAACTGAGCTAAACTGAAGGCTATGACCTTGAACCCATCAATTTAGAGCTCTGGCTGCATCAAACTAAATCTCAAACTGAAAGAGCTTCAGATACTCATAAAGCTGTATTTCTTTGACCATGGAACTAAAATTTCTTTAGCAATGGAATGCTTCATTTAAATTAAATCTCACACAGAACCCTAGACAGATAAAAGCAGAGCTGCTCTGAATAAAGAGAAAAGCTAAAGGCTCCCTTGTCCTTGACCTTCACCTCAAAAAATTTTAACAGGTCTATGAGACCAGGAGGGCACAGCTCGAACACCAAGAGGAAACCTCTTAGGTCCCTTAGGACCTGATGAAGCCTCAATAGTATAATATTTTGATGTATTAACCAATTCTTTCAATCTCTGTACTCCCAGTTACCCTGAAAGTCAACCCCATTAATGCATCCAGACACTGAGGCAGCCACTGCCTCAAGGAGGGTTCATCCCGTGGACCTGTAGAACCAAAGGGTTAGAAGCTTAGCTTTTGATTTCAAAGAGCAAGGTCCAGGTCTGTCTAATTAACATTACGCTACCCTACAGCAAAAATTGAGCCAGAAACGTCAGCGATTTGGCAAAAGAAAACTTCCTTGGCTTGGGCCTTCTTCATCCATCTTTTAGCTGTGTCCTCTGGAACACATGACCTTGAAGGTAAGTGTAGCAGAGGAAGAAAGAGAAAGGAGAGCTCACATTCAGTTTTAAATTCCTCAGCCTGTATGTTATTCTGCTCAGGTTGCCATAACAAAATACCCCAGACTGGGTGGCTCAAACAACAGAAACGGACTGCTCACAGTTTCTGGAGGCTAGGAGTCCAAAACCAACGTGTCAGCAGGTTTGGTTTCTCCTGAGGCCTCTCTCTTAGGCTTGCCAACTGTCGCCTCCTATCCTCCTACGTTCTTACGTGGCCTTGCCTCTGCATACACATCCCTGGTCTCTTCCTTCTCTCATAAGGACACATAATGGATTAGGGCCCCACACTTTTGACCTAACCTTAATCACGTCTTTAAGGCCCTCTCTCCAAATATAGTCACACTGGGGGCTGGGCTTCAACACATGAATTTGGGAAGATTGGAGGTGGCAGAGGGGACACAATCCATCCATAATCGCCTGGAATCAAAAAATGCCACTTCCATTCACATTTTATTGACCAGAATAAGTCACATGACCCACCTAATTTTAAGAAAGACCAGAAAGCTTCATCTTCACATGTGCCCACAAAGAAAAGGAGAACCAGAGGTAGATGAGCACTAGCAATCTCTGCCTCACAAAGGCAACACAAAAAGATTTAGACAAGTATGTGGTTGGGGCACAGTCTTCCCCACCCCTTGGGTGAGTGATGGCAAAGGAGGGGGAAAGGGTGATGAAAAAGTAATAGGGGATTCAACAAAGGGCCCTCCCTTAGAGAGACCATGTGGACAGAAGCCCAGGTGGCCTCCACAGGTATGCCCCCACTCCTGCTGTGCTCAAGCAACAACCCCAGGACCAGGAAGGCAAATGGGAGCTGAGTCTGTGTTCACAGACAGCCCAGACTCTATTCCAAGTGAGTAAGCACTCTACACCCCAGAGTTGAGAAGCCATGCTAGTCATCATGCCCTCTGCATCTGGAGAGGGTCTTTCTATCAACAGTAGCGAGCACATTGCCCACCAACCATCCAGAGGGATTGCTGCCCATGTGCCCCAGACTTAGTATCTGACTGCTCCAGGGGACAACCCCCAACACACACACACACACATATATACAACTTGCAGTTCTCAAAGATTCAGACACGGAGGGCAGAGATGGGAACAGGTTGGTGGCAGATGGGAGAGAACCTTCATCCACCATTCTCCTCACCTATGGGACTAAATGAAACAGCTCAAGATTTCCCCAATGGCCAGGGCAAAAGTGAATGAACTAAATACAGTAAGCTCAGTCGTGTCTGACTGTTTGTGACCCCATGGACTGTAGCCTACCAGGCTCCTCCCTCCATGGGATTCTCCAGGCAAGAGTACTGGAGTGGGGTGCCATTTCCTTCTCCAGGAATACAGCAAGCAGCATTCAACTAATGTGTGTCAGATACAAGAAAGCCATAGAGCCATCTACTGGTCACAAGTGAAAAGGGAAGTCACCTGAAAACAATCAACAGGGGAAAATAAAAATAATCAAATTCTACTCTAATAACTTCATTATAGAAATGTGATAGGATGTGTCATCTCATTCCCTCCAGCGCAGGAAACTATAAGAGACATGGAAGTTAGATATGCCTTGAGTAAATGTATTTAGGGAATTATTATTATAATATACTAGCAGGTCATCCAGCACACAGTTCTAAGGTGCTTTTCAATTCTCTCAATCCTACATGTTCAGGTTTTGTAAAAATAAGACGGGTTCCTTCTGTGAAACCTGAAACCCCCACATTTAATTAAGGAATTTGTGATCCTGCGGCTTGGCTGACAAATGATACACTCAGCACCCTGCTATTAGGTGCTGTGCAATGCACGATCACAGCCACCATAATGCTGGGAGACTGGCTCTCCTGAACCATCAGGACGGTTTTTAGCCAAAAAAAAAAAAAAAAGCTCAAAGATTCGGACTGGGGTGGGAGCAACAAAGGCCTCGGTCAAGTCGGCCCCACTTTAAAAGGCAATATCGGATTTAGAAATTAAGCTTTGTCAGCTAAAACACACCAAGCAACCTTGCTGCTTAAAAGCCAGAGTTATGGTCAACCCAACTCCCCCACCCTCACGGGCTCAGGATGTGACTCTAATGTAGTGTCTGCTTCCAAGTACAAAACCCAGAAAAGACTGCCCAGGCAGAGGCTGGGAAGAAACGCCTCAGGGTCATTTTCACAGCCTGTGGGCATAATTCCAAAGCTCAGCCCAGGATGTGATCCAGCCTACGGTGAAAGCTACATTTGAGCGCAGAACGGCTGACCTTCCGTTTAGGGTCAGAAATTGGCTAATCTGTTTCTCAGACCTGCTCCACAGAAACCGAGCAGATAGATCAAGTTTAACTAAAAGGATGCCAGACGCCATGCCTTCTCCAAACGGAAATCTTGGGAAGACGCTGACCACCATGCACCGAGTACACAGCGCCACCTACAGCACTACTGGTGCAACTGATCACAGCCCTCTTCACAGGTGGCCTTGAAATGAATAGCAGAACAGTCTGGGGAAAACCTTCAGCAATCTGTTCAGAGCAGAAAGAATCTAACCCAAACGTCAAACTGGGCAAATATTATGTTTATTCGGGGATGGGAAAAAGAGACATGTTCTATAACAGGGAGAAGGTTGGGCTGACTGGTTATAGGCTTGTCCATTTTCTTTCTGGCTGGCTTCAGGCTAACAGCGTTGAATTCTGACATGATTTTTTTTTTTTCTAATATCTGTTGCAAGAGTTCACCAAGGAGGAAAATCAATCAAAAATAACTGTCAAGAGCAGCTGACATTGAAATCTGATGTGAAACAGTCAGTCAATCATACCTACCATCTCTGAAATTTAGAAAATAAAACTCAACAGAAGTCCTCAAATTTATAGAAGCTGGACTTGGATGTGATCAGAGCTGAGAGTTCTAAAAAGGGTTTGCTACCATCACCTTCCCACTAATTCCTGAAATGATGAGGACAGAGTGTACAGTGTCTTGAATGACAGGTAATAAGCTTGGGTTTTTTCTTGCTTCTTCAAAGTTGCCAGCTTGATCAAAAGATATGACAGTAGCCAAGCTAAAATTTTAGATTAATCTGGTGAAAGTATAGGATGAATGAGGGGAAAGAAATTGGAGATTAAAGAAACAGTTACTTTAAAATAAACAATGATAGTGATGGGTTACAATCATTGAATAAAATGGAAACATATAAGGCCTTAAAGATATAAATAAGTGAGTACAAGTATAAGATGAACCTGGAACATCCTGTATCAGAAAGTAAGGAATCAATGCAATCCCTATCAAGATTGCAATGGCATTTTTTTTTCCCTAAGAGAAAAAAAACTCCTAAATTTATATTTTAAATTTATATATATTTATATTTTAAATACTCCTAAATTTATATTTACATATAAATTTATATTTAAATGGTTATTTAAATAGCCAGAGAAATCCTGAGAATTAAGAATAAACCAGGAGGAATCATACTTTCTGATTTCAAGTTACAGTATAAAGCTATTGTCGTTAAAATTGGCATAAAACAGTTTATGGTACAAGCATAAAAACAGACAAATAGACCAATAGAACAGAATCAAAAGCCCAGAAATAAACTCAATCCAAATAAACCCAATAACCCAATATGATTATCTAATATTTGACAAGGGAGCCAAGAAAACTCAATGAAAAAAAAAATAGTCTCTTCAATAAATAGTTAATAACTGGGATAATTAGATGTTCATATGTAAAAGGATAAAACTAGACCCATATCTTACACAACTCACAAACATTAAGTCAAGCATATTAAAGACTTAAATATAAGACCTGAAACCCTGAAAATCCTAGAATAAAATACAGAAATAAAGCTCCTTGACATGGGCCTTGATGACGATTTTTTTAGATACGACACCCAAAGCACAAGCAAGAAAATTGAAAATAAAATGGGACTCCATCAAATTAAACCTCTGTACAGCTTTTGAAAACCATCAACAAAGTGAAAAACAACCTAAGCAATGGAAAAAAATTTTTCAAACCATATATCCGATAAGAGATTCATATTCAAAATATATTAAAAACTCATATAACTCAACAGCATAAAAGAACAAATAGCCCAATAAAAAAATTGGCAAAGGACCCGAATAGAAATTTATCCAAAGAAGATACACAAAGGGCCTAAAGAGATGCTTAACGTCACTAGCCACTGTTGTTGTTGTTGAGTCGCTAACTCGTGTCTGATCACTAGTCATTAGGGAAATGAAAATTAAAACCACAATGAGATAACACTTCACGCCTGTTGGAATAACCATCATCAAAAAGGCAAGACAGGGACTTCCCTGGTGGTCCAGTGGTTAGCTCCGTGCTTCCACTGCAGGGCGTGCAGATTCAATCCATGACCAGGGAACTAAGATCCCACGTGCCTAACTGCTCAGCCAAAAAAAGGGGGGTGGTGGGGAAACGTAAGATATAACAAGTGCTGACCTGGATGTGAAGAAAAAGGAATCCTAGTACACTGCTGGTAGGAATGTAAACTAATGTAGCCACTATGGAAAACAGTATAGAGTTTCCTCAAAAAAGTCAAAACAGAACTACCATAAGACCCAGCAGTCCACTCATGGGGATATATGCAAAGAAAGTAAAACAGTTATTCAAAAAGATATCTGCACCCCCATGCTCATAGCAGCATTATTTACAATTAGCCAAGACATGGACACTTGTCCATCAATGCTTGTATATTTCAATGAAATATTATTCAGCCATTAAAAAAAAAAAGGGAAGTCCTACCATTTGCAACAATATGCATAGACCTTGAAAGCACTATGTTAAGTCAGAGAGAGGAAGACAAATACTATATAATTTCACCTATATGCAGAATCTTTTAAGAAAGCACACACACACACACACACACACAGAAAAAGAGATCAGACTTGTGGCTGTGAGAGGCAGAGGGTGAAGGGCGAGGGAACTGGAGGAAGATGGTCAAAAGGTGAAAACTACCAGATACAGGCATGCCTCCTTTTATTCCCCCTCACTTTACTGCACTTCACAGATACTTTTTTTACAAATTCAAGATTTGCGTCAACCCTGAAGTCAAACAAGTCTGTCATCATCATTTCTACAGCAGCATGTGCTCATGTTATGTCTCAGTGTCACACTTTGATGATTCTCACAGTATTTCAAACTTTTTCATTATTATTTGTTATAGTGATCTGTGATGTGACTATCCTGTTTTCAGGCACCATGATTCTAACCCACATAAGATAACAAACTTAACTGATAAATGTGCATGCTGATTGTGGGTAAAATAATACTATCAAATATCATTGATATTGCATGCTAAAGAGAAATTGTTTCTGAAGGAAAGAGTCAATCAATGCAACAAACTTTATTATTGTCATATTTTAAGAAACTGCCACAGACAACCCAATGACCACCCTAACCAGTCAGCAGCCATCAGCATCCAGGCAGGACCTTCCACTAGCAAAAAAAATTGCAGTTCACTGAAGGCTCAGATGATGGTTAACATTTTTCAGCAATGAAATATTTTTTAACTAAGATATACACATTGTGTTTTTAGATGCAACACTGTTGCACACTTAACAGACTATAGTATAGTGTAAATAAAGCTTTTATATGAATAGGGAAACCAAAAACTTCATATGACTTGCTTTAGTTTATCATGGTGGTCTGGAACTCAATGTGCAATATCTCTGAGGTTTGCCCGTATCAGATAAAGAGGTACTGGGGCAGTACAGAATTGATGCCTATAGCTAACATTGCAGGATGACACGGGGTTGGCCAAAAAGTTAGTTCGGGTTTTCCTGTAATGTCTTATGGAAAAACTCAAATGAACTTTTTGGTCAATCCAATATATAGGAAAGTTATTAAGAGTTCTCATTGCAAGGAGAAAAAAATTTTTTCCTTTTTCTTTTTTTTCCTTTCTCCTTGTTACGTCTCTATGAGAAGATGGATGTTAGATGAAGCAGTTGTGGTGACTATTTCACAGTATAAAAATCACATCATCATGCTACATACCTTAAATGAATGCAGTGATGTGTCAATTATTTCTCAATAAAACTGGGTGGGGGAAAGAAACAGATTTGACCTTTAAAAAGAGTAAGACAGTGCTCAAAGTTTAATGAAGACATGTCAAAATAACTCAGAAGTCAGCTTGAAGGAAGTTCCATGACCCAAACTTGGAAAATGTGAACTTTAAAGTAATAATGGGGTTTACAGTCCATTGAATAAAATGAAAATCCATGAAACCTCAAGGATGAAAGAAGAGAGGGAAAGAAAAATGGAAAGCTCCTCCTTACAGTACAGCATCAATTAGTAAATGCAGCTGGAATGATGGAAATAGAAAATCACGATTTGGCAACCATCATGGAGGGTATCAGGCTTCCCAGGTGGCACAGTGGTTAAAGAAACCCAGTGCCAAGGCAGGAGATGCAGGTTCACTCCCAGGGTTGGGAAGATCCCCTGGAGGAGGGCATGGCAACCCACCCCACTGTTCTTGCCTGGAGAATCCCATAGACAGAGAAGCCTGGTGGGTTACAGTCCGTGGGGTCACAGAGAGACAGACACAACTAAGGCGACTTAGCACGTACACACGCATGGTGGTTATTTAGGAAAGAGCTGTTTGCGGGAGAAAGATCCACTGTACTACTCAGAGGTGTTGAGGCATCATATTCACTGCTTACTCTTAAGTAGTTCAGAAAAAGGAAGAAAAACCATGACACTATACAATAACAAGGGTTTTTTTCAGTTACAATGAGTTATGTGTAAAGCATATGGTACATGGTAGATCCTTACTTCAAGTTAGTTGTCTCGCCTCAAGAAATTCAGAGGAAATACTAAGGCTGTTCTACACACTGTCTGAAATAAAAGACTGATATCACATAAACTCTCTTTAACATACAAGAGAAAGGCGCCCAGGAAGATGGCAGTGATAATAACTGGTATTTAGCAACATGCAGCATAATGATAGCTCTTCTTGGATTACAAAGCACTTTTGAGTTCATTATCTTATTTTATCCTCAGAGTACCCTGGAGAGATGGGCAATTATCCTTATTGTTGCTATTTTTTATATTATTATTACAGTTTTTAGTATGAAGAAATGGCAGTTCAGAGGCCTCAGAGTGGGGCTAAATAAATAATATTTATAATAAATAATAATATTTTCAATGACGGCTTCCCTTTTCAAGGAGAGAAGCAAGACTGTACTCAAAACTTGTACACACACATACATAGCCACAAGCCTAATATTCCCTAGACTCTGCACCTCTCAGGACCCAAAGGAAAAGGATATAATTGTGTACTCAGTAGGGAGCTGGTCCAGCCCGACCTTATGTTCCTGAGAACGGACGCAGTCAGTGACCCTCCCTACCCAGCTGCATGTCTCTCTGGTTTCCCCCATGCCCTCCCTCCACAGGCACCCTTCTCCAACACAGCACACTTGCTTTAGTTCTGGAGCTGAGGTTGGAAGAATGCATCAACAGAGACTAGAAGGGACACAAACAGAGGAATCAATAAAACTAAGTCACAGACTATATAATATCACTTATATGTGGAACTCATAGAAACAGAGAGTAGAATGGTGGTTAACAGGCACTGGTGGGTGGAGAAAAGATGACATTGTCAAAGGGTAAAAACTTCCAATTAGAAGATGAATAAGTTCTGGAGATCTAATGTATGGCATAATGACCATAGTCAATAACACACTATTACATAATTGAAAGTTGCTAACAGAGTAGATCTTAAATGTTCCCACCACAAAAAAAAAGAAGTGGTAATTATGTGCTGCAATAGGTTAGCTAACGCTCTGATGGTGATCATTTTGCAATGTATGAGTGTGTTAAATCAATACTTTGTACCACATTATATATCAATTATATCTCAATAAAGCAGGAAATAGATGTCAATGTTACAAAAGACAAAAAAAGGCTGTGCAAATGTTCCAGATTAATGAAAGCTAAAGAGATATGACAACTAATTGTATACCTGACACTAGGCTAGATTCTATATGAGAAGGTAGGAAGTGCTAGAAAAGACAGCTGGTGAAATTGGAATATGGACATGGCTTAGATAAAATACTGTATCACTATAAATTTGTAAGGTTAATTGTATTGTGCTTACACAAGAGACTATTCCTATTGTAGTACACCAAGTATTATATAGTTCAGTATTTAGTACATTGTGTTAATAGTATTTAGGGTAAAAAGCCATGATGCATGTAATTTACCTTTAAATTACTCAGAAAAAATATATATCAATGAATATATACTATGTATAAATATATGTATCAGATCAGATCAGTCGCTCAGTCGTGTCCGACTCTTTGCGACCCCATGAATCGCAGCACGCCAGGCCTCCCTGTCCATCACCAACTCCCGGAGTTCATTCAGACTCATGTCCATCGAGTCAGTGATGCCATCACATATATAAATTTGTGTATATGTATATAAATATGTATGTACAAAGATTCCATATATTTAGAGAGCAAAGGAGAAAGATAAAGGCCATGAATGATACAGCAAACAGGAGTAAGATGTTCCAACAGGTGAATTGGAGTAAAGGGTATATAGGTGCTTTTTGCTTATTTTATGTTTGTAAACTTAAGTTTGAAATTATTTTCCAAAACAATTGGAGGAAAGAAAAGGAGAGATACGGTAGTCCTGGCCCTCAGGGCAAGGTTTAAGAAAGTCTAATGATCAAGATTCTTCCCAGGTGGTGCAGTGGTAAAAAATCTGCCAGCCAATGCAGGAGACACAGGAGACACGAGTTCAATCCCTGGGTCAGGAAGATCCCCGGGAGGAGGGCATGGCAACCCACTCCAGTATTCTTGCCTGGAAAATTCTATGGACGGAGGAGACTGGAGGGCTACAGTCCATGGGGTCACAAAGAGTCCAGAACCACTGAGAGACTGAGCTCACAGCACACAAACAAACGAGCAAGAATTCAGGTATATCTTTGGCCCTCATCAGACCCTTTACCCTAAACGTCTAACCTAACTTTTAAACCTAAAAGTTTAGCGCCCTAAACTTTTTAACAATAACATTAATTTACATGAAAATGACTAGCACTTCAATAGCATTCTTGAGCTAACCAGATGCCATTTTACGAGCCTAATGTATATTTAACTCATGTAATAATGGTTCACATACTATTATCCCATTTGATGTCATAAGCCCAACTTTATAAATAAGAAAAGCTGCGCATACACACTGAGGAAATCAGAAGGGAAAGAGACACGTGTACCCCAATGTTCACCGCAGCACTGTTTATAATAGCCAGGATATGGAAGCAGCCTAGATGCCCATCAGCAGATGAATGGATAAGAAAGCTGTGGTACATATACACAATGGAGTATTACTCAGCCATTAGAAAGAATGCATTTGAATCAGTTCTAATGAGATGGATGAAACTGGAACCTATTATACAGAGTAAAGTAAGCCAGAAAGAAAAACACCAATACAGTATACTAACGCATATATATGGAATTTAGAAAGATGGTAACAATAACCCTGTGTACGAGACAGCAAAAGAGACACTGATGTATAGATCAGTCTTATGGACTCTGTGGGAGAGGGAGAGGGTGGGGAGATTTGGGAGAATGGCATTGAAACATGTATAATATCATGTATGAAACGAGTCGCCAGTCCAGGTTCGATGCACGATACTGGATGCTTGGGGCTGGTGCACTGGGACGACCCAGAGGGAGGGTATGGGGAGGGAGGAGGGAGGAGGGTTCAGGATGGGGAACACAGGTATACCTGTGGCGGATTCATTTCAATATTTGGCAAAACTAATACAATATTGTAAAGTTTAAAAATAAAATAAAATTAAAAAAAAAAAAAATAAAGTGAGTGTCTTGAGAATAAAAAAAAAAAAAAAAAGAGAGTATAAACAAGTTAGCCTACAACGCTCCGTGAAGGGAGGTCACCTTGGGTAAGTGGTGAAGTCAGTACTCACACTTGCCTCTTTCTGATTATGTTCCTTTTTCCAACCCATATGCTTCCCAAACCTGCAAGAGCACCCAACTTACTCAAGAAGTCCAGATTTCCTAGTCCTCCCTCAGATTCACGAGTCAGAACCACCAGAAAGGGGATCTGGAGGCCTGTTTCCAGTTTTGCTTGGTTGTCTGCCACCCTCTTCTGCTCCCATTAGGCTCCCCCATTGTCCCTGCTCCTAGCCATCCAGTGTCCCCCCAGACACACCCTCCCATCTGGCCTCTGGCCTCCTCTATGGAAACACAGGTATCCAGAGTCCCTGGGCCCCCTGGAGGGCGCTAACCCAAGGACATCTATGGCTAGCTGATTCCAGCTGGGGGCTAAAAGGCCCCTTAGGCCAGTCCAACCTTTTATTTCACTCCCAGATGATGGGCATATGGTAGGCCCAGAGGATTCTGTGCTGATAGGCCAATTATCATACTCCCTTAATGGTAAAATGAGCTGTTTAGCTGAAACAGCTGAATGAGCTGAAAAGTTGTTTTGTAGGACCCCTTGTCAGTAAACAGGCACTCTTTGAACCCTCAGATGATACTATCAGAAGCACAGGAAAGGCCAATGAATATCTGGTGGGATCAATTCCAAAAAGGACAAATCACTGTTCCATACGGGTGATAAAGGCCTGGGGGCATCAACTTGGCAACAAACATCTGGCTGGACTTCTTAGAAGTGGTACTATATCAAGGGCTCATCTTTTGTCTCTGCCATTAACATACCGGGTATTCAGAAGTGACAAGAACTGGACCAGCTCTGGTAGGGAGGGATACCATGCAGAGCCTCCATCTCTACACTCTAGCTCGTTCATCCATGTGAGCACTGGGGCGACCGAGCAGAGGCTGACAGACATCTACCAGACGAGTCAACCAGGAGTATCCTCTGCTGAGTACTGATGGTCAACACAAAGATGTGCCCACTCCCATAATTCAGTCACAGGCTTCTTCCCGGACTCCTGCTCCACACACCTAACCAGATCATTCACCATTGCCCAAAAGTCCACAGAAACAACCTCAGGCCACCTCTCTTTCCAAGCAAAACAGACAAACAAGGGTCCCACTCACAGCTCTGCCCTTTGGGAGTGTCCGCCTCACCAGAGCCGCAAGGCAACTCTTGAATGGGGCAGTAGTGTGACAGCAGTCCATTTCAATCCCTGCCAATAGACCCAAGCTCTTCTCCCAGTGCCGCAGGGAACCCCCACCCCACCCCATGAAGCCATGATGAGAGGTGGGTGAGACAGAGGTGCAGCAGAGGAGATGACACAGGGATGGCGTCACCCGTTCACATAATACAGATTTCCAGGCTTCAGCCCAAAGCCATCTAGACACAATCCCCAAAGTCCTTTTAAAAAGAAGGGGGAAAAAAAAAGCCACACACAGCTGATTGCAATGTACCACCAGGTTTGGGAACCACAGATACACAGCTACTTAGCATCAAGGCTCAACATAGCACACAGTAAGGCTTCATCACAGAAAGTAGATAGGTCTTTGCCCTCCAGAAGCCTAAAGTCTGGTTGGAGAAATCAGTGGATATAAATTTCCTTAGTGAAGGGGTACAAACGATCGCTTTAAATGGATTGATAATTAGACTAGAGTGGTTACTTGCAATCAGAAATGGCCTGGTGAAATGAAGCAATCAGAAATGGCCAGTACCAATATTCTCCCCTGTAAAGAATAAGTAATTTAGACATGTAGACCTCTGAATCAGACCAAGCAGTTGGGAGCAAGGAGAAATTGGGAGAGGGAAATAGAAAAAGAGGAAGACTGGTGCCTTTAGGTTATCTTCTACAGAGGAAGGAGCCGCTCCAGACTTTAATCCCAAGTGTTATCAATTATAACACTTGATATATTATTGGTACATGTCTTGGATAGTCCAGGACAAGCCTGAGAGGAAGCTCCAGGTAAGTGTGAGGCTAGTACGTGTGGGCAGGTGGTGTGGCTTGCCAGCCATAACTCACCAAGGCCTCTTGTGGCTTTACAGTTTCACCCCATATGTTATTGATGACCAACATCCCAGACTGTACAAGACTCCTAAATTCAATATTTGGCAAAACTAATACAATATTGTAAAGTTTAAAAATAAAATAAAATTAAAAAAAAAAAATTCTGCCTGTCACACCAGATATAGCCGAATTCCCAATTTCAGAAATGTGTTCATCCTACCTACAGCCCCATATTCCCAATGCTATTCATTTCCTCAAATAAATAAACAATACATACATGTATACATACACACATATATATGGTGTTTATGTGGGTTTTACATTTGTCAAAATACATTGTGGGGGATTTTTGGGAGGTGGCCATTTCTTGTTTTTTTATTAATTGGAGATAATTGCTTTACAGTGTTGTGTTGGTTTCTGCCCTGAGTGTGTGTATGCTTACTGTGTTCAGTTCTTCGACCCCATGAACTGTAGCCCACCATGGACAGAAATTAGTCTGGCAAGAATACTGGAGTAGGTTACCATTTCCTTTTCCAGGGAATATTCCCAGACCAGGGATCGAACCCCTGTCTTCTGCGACTCTGGCATTAGCAGGAGGATTCTTTACCGCTGAAGCCACCTGGGAAGCCCCGGGTTTCTACCTTACAATAATGCAACTATACATATCCTCCGTCCATGGGATTTTCCAGGCAAGAGTACTGGAGCGGGGTGCCACTGCCTTCTCCGATATACACACACACATACATACATACATACATAAGTATATATATATACCCCTCCCTCTCGAGCCTCCCCCTACTCCCTCCCCTCCCCCACCCCTCTAAGTCGTCACAGAGCACCAGGCTGAGCTCCCTGTATTATACAGCCGATTCCCTCTAGCTATCTATTTCACACTTGGGAGTGTATATATGTCAGTCCTACTTTCTCAGGTCGTGGGTTTTCCCCAAGGAAAAGGCAGACTGATAGGACTATGAAGAAAAAAGAGGCGCGCCCTCTTGTGACTCTGCCCTGACCTTGTTGCTTCCTAGTCACGTGCGCCGGGCAAGTTAACTTCTCTAATTTAAGCCTCGGTCCTTCATAAAACACAAGTAAAATGCCCTCCCTTATGGCAATCACGAAGATTAAGAAATTGGACGCAAAGCCCCTAGCCAGGTGTCTGTCTCAGCACACTCAAATTACACCAATTAATAGTATTTTAGTTATGATTGTAGTTATGATTGGGGCTGAGCCGACTCACCTCACAGGAACAGTTAGGGAAAAGGAGCGCGGCGCCGTCCCCGCTGTCCCCGCGGCACCTGTGCAGGGCGGGGCGGTGGGGAAAGTGGTTGGAAGGACGAGCAGACACTCCCAGCGACGCGGAGTTTTGGCTCCTCGACCCAGCGCTCACCTGGCCGCCAGCTAATCAGAAGTAGGTGGTGAACTCGCTGCTTGCCAAACCTCGCGTTTCTAGGCCGCGTGCAGGCGCTCCAGGCGCCCACAACCCGGCTCTAGGACCTCCCCAGGTGCTCTTTCCCCTTCCCCGCTCCCTCTCCAGGGGCCAGCGCTTCACTGGCTTTGTCTTAGCGCCCACTGAGAGGTACTGGGAAGCTGAAAGGACTCTAGTTGCCAGGTCCTGGCAGGAATCCCTCGTGTCAAAGTGCATCCTGGAGGAGATGCATTTCCCCTGTCCAGTTCGGAGGATGCTCTCCGTTAGGGTCTAGGCTTCTCCGAGGGGCAAATGCATCTTACTCACCTGAAGACCCAGCAGTCGGCCAGAGAGTGAGTGAACAAGTAGATGAATGTTGACAATGGAGAAGATAGGATGTGTCCACCTTCTTTTTCTTGTATTAAAAAGACGTTTTTAACCCCAGAATATGTCTCATTGGAGAATCAACACCTCCACCCCCATTCTCAGCTCAAGTGCTTCCTACAGGGCTGACCCAATCCTCTCCCCCAGGAGTGGGCATTGTGATTGGTTCAATAAAAGTCACAAATTCAGCTTGGATCCTCAAATCCAAGAATTTTGCCATTTTAACAGAGGGTGTGTGGGCTCTACAGACCAAGTAAGCCTGACCCTGCCCCACTTCTTCAGCCTATGAGGTGGTGTACCTGAGGAAGAAACCAACACAAAGAAACGCAGAGCAGAAACAGGAGAGGAAGAAATTGAGCCTCTGGATCCAGCCTTGCCTGATCTCCTTCCCAGACTTCTAAGTACATAAGCCAATAAATTGCTGTTTTGCTACTTGGAAAAATAAGAGAACTTAGACTAATAAATTTCTCTTTTTTCTTTTACTCCTGAAAAGAAATACGACAGTACTGAACTAAGAGCAGCTTTTCAGAGTAACCCTAAGACACTGTGGGAACAGACTGAGATTCAAATTCCAGTTCTGTCTCGCATTTGCTATGTGGTCTTGAAAATCTTTCTGTATTTTCTATAAACCATGAACACAGAGTTCCTAGTCACAAATAACAGCCCTTTCCTAGATTTATAAATTGGATTCTAGGAGAGTTTCATTTTAACCACAACCATTTCAATTACTATGCTGTTTGTACAGTTATTGATGTTTAAGTACCTGCAGTATTGTATTTGCGCATAAACCATAAGAAGGCATTCCTCATTTAGAAGACAACCAATCAGTAGTCAGATATATGGTGGCTTCATAGGATGTAAGAATACATTTATAAGAGGACTCACCAATTTGGAGGAAGCAAGCAATGAAACCAGTTTTCCTGGACTGAAAAGGCCTCCATTTGCTGAGATAAGGAAGAAATAGTGGGGAGAGAGTTTTTTGCCACAGTCTTGTTAAATTTCAAGGGGATGGTCCCCAGTCAACAACAGGGCATCTATCTATTCTGGGAGGAAGAGCCCTGACTGACCACTGAGACAGTAAACATGTGGGGGTAGAGGTCAGCACTGTCCCCTTCTCCACATCCTCCCATTCCCCCCATACAGCAATTAAGTGACCTCTGCCCTTTTAATGGTGGTGCTAGTGGTAAAGAACCCACTTGCCAGTGCAGGAGGCATAAGAGACATGAATTCAATCCCTGGGTCAGGAAGATTCCCTGGAGGAGGGCAACCCATTCCAGTATTCTTGTCTGGAGAATCCCATAGACAGAGGAGCCTGGCAAGCTACAGTCCATAGGGTCACAAAGAGACATGACTGAAGTGACTTAGCATGCATGATTCAATATAGTTGGAAGATGAAAGAGAAGCTTAACCTTTTGGCAATGGCAGGCTTCTCGGTCTGTAGACACGAGACTTGCACAGGCTTGCAGGCACTCACCTGCATGCTGCTGCTGCTAAGTTGCTTCAGTCATGTCCGACTCTGTGCGACCCCATAGACAGCAGCCTACCAGGTTCCCCCATCCCTGGGATTCTCCAGGCAAGAACACTGGAGTGGCTTGTCATTTCCTTCTCCAATACTCACCTGCATTGGTGGGACAAATGCTGAGATCAGCGGGGCCAATATTCTTGCAATTTCTGCAGTCCCTTGAAAACCAGCAGTTCTTGTCCTTTATGCTTGTTTCCTCAGCTGCCCCTGGAGTTCTGCATGTACCAACTTCCCAGTTTTCCAGGAGCTGATAAACCTTTTCAGTAAAGAGCCAGCTAGTAAATATTTTAGCCCTTGAGGCCCACATGCAGTCCCTGTCACAACTGCTCCCCTCTGCCACGATAGTGCAAAAGCAGCCCGAGACAATAGGGACATGGAGGAAGATGGCTGTGCTCTAATAAAACTTTACTTATAAATATGGGCAGTGGGCTGAGTCTGGCTCACAGGTCATAGTTGGCAAACCTCTGCAATTTTTAATTCCTTTCTGCCTGCACTATTTATATAGTGGTTTCTGTTTGACCGACTGATACAGTCTCCTAAATCTTCATGAATCTTTCCCCTCCTCTCCTCCCTTGGTGCCTTCATTCAAGCCCTCACCATTCCTTGTTGAAGCTAGTTGGTCCTGGCCTTGGTCAGTCTGTCTGGAGTCTTTTCCTCAATCCATAGCTCACCCAGGCTGCTCCTACAGCCCCCTGTCATTCACATGTAAACTCCCTCAATAGCTCCGCACTTCTTTTAGTTTATGTCAGCTGTCTCAACAGGAAGCAGATGACAGGGTCAAGTCAAAATAATTCACAGTGAGCTTATGTACAAAGGTGAGCCACGCTGGAGGAACTGCAGGCACAGTGCAGTCCCTCGGGATTCGTAGCCAGGAAGCTGTTTCCACCCTTGTGCCTGCCAGGATGGGTACAGGGAGGGGTCATCAAGCCCAAAAGGAAAGCGGGGCTTCTCCAGCCATGCGCTGAAACCAGATTTGTGGGCTTTGTTTTCATTTTGTTTGATTTTTTTTTTTAATCTAATTCTTCTCAGACTAGTTCTTCTGTAAAATACAATAAAAGATTATTAGAAAAAAATAAAATTTGAACACACACATAAAATACAAGCCCCAATTTTTTATTATTAGATTCAACAGGTAACAAATATAAAATATCTCTTTCAAATTGCTATAAAAGTTTATAAACTCTCTCAATTTCTGTTCTTATCATAGGGCCAAGATAGGCCCGCCAGGAGAGAGCCAGAGGATTGAGTGCCCCAGCCTTACTCCTTACTCACCTCTCACTCCCACCACCTACCAAGCCCCACTGGTCAAACCCAACCAGAAATCAGACAGCAGCGAAGATCATTCACACTGCCTGCTGGGCAGCCTCCCAGGGCAGAGAGCGGGATGCAGAATGCAAACGGCTGGCCAAGGAACAAAAACCAACATCAGAGAGCCCAACCCAAGGTACCCCAGAATCCCATTTTCCACCCTGTCTTCTTCCTGTCGTCCAATATTCTTCCTACCCAAACCAAATTATCCATATTCCCACAGCCCCCCACCCACAGCCCTGTACTGTTCCTCATGCCTGGAAGTTTCTACTCCTCTGCTCCTGGCCAAGTCTTCCTCATGCCTCAGGACCTTAGAGGTGATCATGGTCTAGGGTACTCAGAACATTTGTCCATCAGGCTCCTTCTTTAAGTAGCAAACCCCACTTCCCTACATATGAAGTAAGCACACGGCCAAAATTTAGTTGGTTCGTTTAGTTAACAAATATTTACTGAGAATTTAGTATGTGCTGTTCTGGGTCATAGTGTTCTAGGTACTGCTAATACAGCACTGAACAAAAGAATACTCATTCAGATAGGGGAAACACTTGTTTATTGACTGGTAATCATAATTATGGGCTTCCCCAATGGCTCAGCGGGTAAAGAATGCAGGAGCCACAGGATCAATTCCTAGGTGAGGAAGATCCCCTGGAGGGAGAAATGGCAACCCACCTCAGTATTCTTGCCTGAAAAATCCCATGGACAGAAGAGCCTGGCAGGCTACAGTCCAAAGGGTCGCAAAGAGTCGGACACGACTGACTGACTAAGCACACAATCATAATCCGCCCCCAGAACTGGGCTATTGACATGTGGAAAGCCCTGTTCTTTGTTCCACTAGGGAGGCCAAGCCAGGAGGACATGCATGTAGCCCTCCTCCCTGGCCACAGTGAGAAAGCATATCGGTCACAGAGAGTGACTCGGAGGGGAAGAGAATTGAGATGAAAAGAGAGCACCTTGATTACCTTGTTATGCCTAGATCTAGTCAAGCCTGAAGTCTACACATGAGTTTCCCAGTTACATGAGCCAGTAAGTTCCCCCTTTTTCTTTTAGGCTT
This sequence comes from Bos mutus, assembly GCF_027580195.1. Classification (NCBI taxonomy): domain Eukaryota; kingdom Metazoa; phylum Chordata; class Mammalia; order Artiodactyla; family Bovidae; genus Bos; species Bos mutus. Next base: position 43,933,121 of record NC_091626.1, on the reverse strand, counting down.
ATTTGGCTTTGATTTGTGTCACTTGGAACCAAATGAGACCTGGTTAATACAGGGACTCAACTCAAACATTACCTTCTTCTCGGTATTTTCCCTGAATGCCTGGTGTAAGACGGCACAGTTTGAATGCTATGACCACATACAGATGGGACCTCTAGCTTGACGCTTCATGGAAAAAATCAAACAGAGCTCCCAGAGGATAAGGACTTAGATTTCTGAATACCCAGGGGCCTTGAGTATATTAGATGCCCCCCAAATAATTGTGGAAGTAGCTAATAATGAATTCTTGCAGTCAGTGAAGCCCTATAGCCAATAGTATATATCATATGTATTTATATACCCTGGAAAGATGAATTGACTGATATTAAGAGACTGAAAACAGGTCCTTCTGTGATCCGAACCTACCAGGGGCCCAAAGGGTTTCCCTGGGTCACACAGCCAATGGGAGGCAGATCTGGGATTCAAATCCAGTCTTGGATCCAAAACATGTATTCTTACCCATCACCCTGCATGGGCTAATCTATAATGCTGACAATTTCCCAACTCTGAAAGTCTGTCAAAATGAGGCACAGAGTTGCGGTGGTAACAAGTGACAGAATCCATCTTTCTTGCTAGAATAAGGATGTTGGAGAGCTGTCATGACCCCATTTCTCCCAGACAGGGAGGAATTTCTAGTCTAAGGGGAGGCTGTATTTCTGAGTGCTTCATTCAACTACTAGAGTCAATGTCAACAATAATAGCTTACAGTCTATGTGCCAAACTGCTAAAAGCTATACCTCAATTCATTTAATGCTAGCATTAGCTCTGTGAAGTAGGGATCATTAACCCACTCTACAGGGGACAAGGTGGTGATTAAAACATGCGAGAGGGATGCTATCAGCAGTCAGTGGGAAAGCCAAGACCCAAATCCTGGTCTATGGCTCCAAATCCTGTGTTCTATCCATCTGTGCCTCAAGAGATCCGAACCCAGTTTGTGACAGAACAGCACCAGGGTTCCTGCCTGTCTGCACTTCTGTGGGCCCGGGCGTGGCCCCAAATGTACCTGAGGGATGCAATTACAATAGTTTTACTATATGCAAACATGGAAATTTTTAACTTCATTTAGGGTTGTTCATAGCATGCACTCCTCCAGGAAAGTTATTTTTCAAAAATCAATATTGGGGGAGAAAACTGCTCCATATGTCACCATCCATCCTTCTCAGCTGTGTCTTGTGATCTTTCTACCTGCTTTTTGCAAAGTATTGACCTTGACTTTCTCCAGCATAAAGACAAGCAATCTCCTTAACTACTTAGCAGTGAACAAAACCAGAGAGACCTGGTTTTCACTCATCTTTTCAGAAAGCCTTATCTCATCCAAACCATTGCTCTTGATCCTTCCCTCCCTGAAATGATCACAATGAGCTTATCTGAAATGAAAGCTTCATCTGTGGTCTTAGGGCATAAAGGGGGACTTTGCTTTAAAATCAGACTAAAGTTATCCTGTGCATGCAAACAATCAGAGGACCCACTCTTAAATGTTACATTACAAAGCCACGTTCCTCAAAAGAACAATATTCCGTATCTTTGATAATTCTACCTTCAGGATTGTTGGAGAATTATACATTTACATGTATTTGCTACATTAATTAATTCACAGTTTTCTCAGCCAGGATAAATGATCTGTACACCGTGAGTAACTTACTCACCAATCTCCTCCTCCCTACAACCAACCACTGGGCCTTCAACACATATTAAGTGTAAAGCACAGGTCACAAAGCAGTACTTACAGTATGATCCTACTTGTTTTCAGGAACTTTAACAGCAATCGTTAGGACATTAGATAAAAAGATACCAAGATGCTATTAGTTGTTACAACTGGGTCATGGATTTCATGTGATTTCTATTCCTTTTATTGATCTCCATTCTCTGAATTTGTCTACAAAATTTAGAAATAAGAGGTTTCATACCAAAATAAAAGAATCTACTCAATCTGAAACCCTGTGTTCCCCCTGTTGACTTCAGTCTCACTTCTCTCCCTGGAGCTCAGTGGTCCCCAAGCTGCCACCCAGGTCTGTTTGCACTGTACCCTCAGCTCATCCAGGGGCTGACGCCAGGGCAGAAATTGAAAGGGAAGAAGCTCTGGGACAAAGGGTGGCAGCGGTGGTGGGGGTGGGGGGTGAAGCCAAGAAGGGATTTCCCAAGCCAGCTGTCCAGCCCTGTGTCACTTCTGGACTCTGGAGGCATCAGCAGGATGGGACCTGCAACCTCACCCACCCCAGGCACCATCTTTGGAGAAACCACCAGCTACCCTGGTCTCACCCCTCCCCGTTTACTGCTGATGACTGGAAAAACTGAAGGCAGTCCCAGAGCAGGGCCTCTCCCTTGAGCAAGCCCACATTTGTGGTTAGAAGATATGGTTTCAGAAGTCAAACTTTTCTGGACTTCAGCACATTTCTGATCTTTCCCATATCAAAGAAGTGAAAGCTAGAGACCAATGTACTGGTCAATAGTGGTTACTGCCCACCCCCCCAGCCTTGGCAGTCAATTCTGCCCAGCATAATGTGAACTGAAGCAACTTCCTGATGCTTGGAGGTTTATTCAGAATACACAGTCATAAACAGACACAGGAGACGCCAGCTCACCCTGTGAGGGATTTCAAAGTGACTCACCCAGGAGCCTCAGCCATTCCCAGAAACACAGCTTCACTCTGTGAAAATGCATTTGTGTCCACATTTAGGGACGTTACTCCCAGGACTGCATGGACCTTGCAGAGAAAGATCATTTTGGGTGAATAGCCCCCAGCTCTCCCTGACTCAGCAGCCCACCAGGGGCCAGGCTGCAGCCGGCTCAGGCAGGAGCTCTGTGAAGACCCAGGGACTCAGAGCAGGACAGAAAACCCCCACCTCTGCCTGTTCTCCAGCAGCACACAGAAACAGCACCACCTACTGTGGCACTGCTCTTATTCTAGAACCCGGGTGAGGGTGGGAGGGTGGAGTGCGATCACTACAGTGGTCGATAAAATCTATTGTCCAAACGGGACATTTGGAAAGTGAAAACTGGGGCGGGGAGCGGTGCTATTAAAGCTATGCCAGAATAATAGATGCTAAACAGGGAAACCCCAGACAAGCCAGAATGTGGCCATCCAGAAAACATCTCCCACTTCTATCGCCAGATGAGAAGTCTGTTGCGAGGACTCCCTTTCCTCCTCAGAAACATGTGCTACTGAAGAAAATCTACTTTCCTAGTCAAACCAAGGCCTTTTTCAGCAAGCTTCCCAGCATCCCAGGGAAAGGAGAGGAGACTATCACGGGAACAACGAGGCTGTAGGAGGGCCCTTATCTGTCTGGATCACAACTGCATCTCCAGGGCCAATGCAGTGTTTGGCAGCTCGTAGGAGGAGCTCAGTAAATCCTTGCTAAATTAATGAACAAATGCCTGAGCAGAGCTTCTAAAGCCATCCAGGAACTTCAGGAAATGAGAGACTTAGCAACCCCAAATAACACTGTTCCTCAAACTGGGTAACAGTTTAGGTTTGAACTCTATTGCATAAACAGTTATGCATTGCCCTTTCATGGAATTTATAAATAAATATGAAACATGCAAGGCTTTCAAATACCGGGTTGAACTTAAACCTGAAACTGTAAGCTTCCAAATAAACTAATTGGAGAAAAAATGATTTTGAAGCTGCTGCTGAACTTCAAGTCAACTGAAACTACGTCCTGAAGTGTTTCTAACGTGATCTCATTAAAAATCTTCTTGGCTAAAACTGGTACTGCATCAACCCCATCCTCACTAAGTGTACATTCTCTGCAAAGCAGGGGCCATGACAGAATTGGATTTGCAAGAGATTTAGTGGAGGAAATGTCTGTCAAGGCTAAAGGAGAAGGCACAGGAGAAGGCAAGGGAGGGCTTTCAGACCATGATGTGAGAGGGACACCTGCGAGAGGAAGGGAGAGGAAGAGGGGGAGGAAGGAAGGAGGGATGGGGAAGAACCACCTCGGGCCTGATGCACTTCTAAGTCGGGCCTGATGCTTTGGCCAGGCTGATGGGCAATTCTGGAGCCAAAGTTGCCAGCGGAGGACTTGAGCGTCCCGTAGGAACAGGCCAGCACGAGCACTCCCTGTGTCCGTCACGGGTTGGGAGAACGTGGCCTCGGCACGAACACAGTGGAGGAGCAGAGGGGCAGCAGCCAGTCCCCTGTGCCCCCACACCACCAGCTCTAGGCCACATGTCTTCACAGCCTTCACAGGCACTGTTTCAAATAATACTCTCCCTGGAAATAACTCTTGTTTTTATAAATCCAGACAGGCTCTGGTGAAATTATGCCAGTTCTCAGTTGAATAGTCAAAGTAGGTAACAAGTAAACTATCCCACCACCACAATCTTTTCCTCCCTACAGCTAGAACTTTTCATACCACCAATCAAGATCAAATTTTCTCATAGAATCTCAATCAGTGGGAGTTTTTATTTAAAAAATAGAAGTCTATTTTTTCATTTGAATGTTTCCAAATAATTAAGCTTGTCCTGAGCAGCCTGCATGGGAGCTGTCTGGAGGGACTGAGAAGGGAGGCATTTGGTCACTGTCATCCAGCAGTAAATTCTTTATGGTGTTGGGTTTTGAGTTCTTCGTGCTGCTCTTGGTCAATCCATGGCTGTGATTCTGGTCCAGAAGCCACCCAGGGAGAGCAAGGGCTGGGCCATCCTTAGCTCTTACCCAGATGGAACAATTTCCGCAGAAACGCTGGTCCTCCCCAGTAGCCCCTGTAAGAAATGACACAGAACAGTTCTTTGCATCAGAAAAAGGGGGTGACTTCAGGCAGCAGGATATTTAAAGGGAAGCCAGGCTGCTCACAGACACTGTTTCTCAGGCTATAAAGCAAGACTGACAGCAAGGTAGAAAGAACCCATGTCTAGGAGGGCGTAACTGACCTTAACACTGACTTGCTATGTGAGCCTGGACATACTGACTCAATTCAGCAAACCTGTAACAAGCCTCTACTACGCGCAAACTGCAGTCCTCTCTACCTTGAGCAGCTCATAAATCAGGTACAGGTCCAGGTTTCCAAACCTACTGGCATTTTGGACCATATACTTCTGAATGGTAGGGGACAGTCCTATTCAGCAGCATCCTTGGCGTCTGCTCACTAGATGCCCGTAGCATCCCCTCCAGCTGTGACAACAAAATATATCTCCAGATATTGTCACATGTCCCCTGGGGAGCAGAATCATCCCTAGCCGAAAAACACTGGTGTCTACATTTTGACTTACTTTTCTCAAAGGGTTTGGGAAAGTCAAATGAGATTTTTTTTTTTTTTTTTTTGCAACAAGGAAGAGGAATTATTAAGTTTGTCACTGTTTACTTATTGAATGCCTACGATGGACCTGTCTCTTTATGTATTGTCTTATTCATCCCATCCTGTGAGGAAGACAGTGTTCCTTTCATTTTGCAGGTAAGACACTTAAACACAGAGAGTTTAAGCAACTTGCCCTAGGACGCATAGCTGGTAGGTGGCAGATGTGACTCAAACACAGGTCTCCAAAGCTTAGCTCTTAATTAGTATGTTTTCTTTTTCTTATAATAAAAACAAAATTAAGGTGGCAGATGATAAAGTACTTGACAGGTCAAAGTGATTCACTATGATTATGATGATGATGATGGTGTATCCAGCAGCAAGAGAGTGCCAGAACATGAAAGACAGGAGAACTGGTCACTGCCGATTATAAAAAGAAGAGGCTGTGTCCTTGGGTGGGTGGTAGCTGTGCTATGGCTCCTTCTCTCACCCAGGGCAGCCTCTTGCCCACCACGTCTGGCTGAGGCTTCAGAACCCTTCTCAGACTGCCATTACCAATCCTTGAGACATGACTTAGCAAGGTACATCCCCTTTGCCCATCCTGCTCAGGGTCATATCTCCTGAAGCTGGAAGGCCTCCTTGAAACAACCCCCCTGTACAGGCTGTTGCAATCCGCTAACAGGTATGCCTCTCCCCCAGGTGACATACTTACCTCAGCATCAAATTCCAATACAGGAACGGCATCATGTCAGCCTTCATGAGGTACATGGAAAGTCTCTCTTTGCTCTGGTCAAAAGGGAAGGTTTCCAGGGGCTCAGCATTGTAGTTAAACTCCGCGAGAATCACACGGTTGTAGCCAGTCACCAGTGGACACGACGTGTAGCCATCATACTGTGATTGAGACAGAGTTGGAAAGCGGCTTTTTTTCATGTGCTATCTAGACACCTTGGCTTCCCAGATGACTCAGATGGTAAAGAATCTGCCTGACAATGCAGGAGATGCAGGTTCAATACCTGGGTTGGGAAGATCCCCTGGAGACAGAAAGGGCAACCCACTCCAGTATTCTTGCCTGGGAAATTCCATGGATGGAGGAGCCTGGCTGGCTACAGTCCATGGGGTCACAAAAAGTCAGACACAACTGAGCGACCAAACAACCACCACCTAGACATCTTAGAACTTATCATTTACTCTGAGCAGTGGTAATGTTTTCCTTTTTTGTATATTCTACTTTTTGTACAATGAAAATATAGAAATTATATAGCAAGGATATACTAAAGGCAAAAATTGAAGTGCCCGTAATAGAGAAACTAATTAAGAAAGCAGCAAAATTGTGGGAAAAGTTTTCATGCAGAATGGAAGATGCTAAGTTGAGACAGTGATTCTTATAAGGCATACAAACCTTCTTCACTGGTATTTGATTCTTCATAATCAGAGAAATTGTTCTGTCAAGTATTCCTGACTGGGCAGCTATATAAGAAATGGAAAAGTCAGAAAATCAGAAGTGTCTAGATTTTCCAGGAAAACTAATTTGCGAATAATTTTAACGTGAAGAAGTTAAGAAGGCTCCAAATCCCATCCGTCTAGATTGTAACTAGAACACAACTCAACCCAGTGATGGACTGTAGCTTCACCAAGGACCAGACAAACTAACAGGACAGGCTCCTGAGGTGACACAGTGGGAGGCACAAACACACAACCCGAATCTGATCACAGGAAACTACCAGACAATTCTAAACTGTGGTATTTTCCATATAACCAACCAGCACTCTTCAAAAATGTCAATGTCATGTAAGTGAAAAAATAAATGTCAGAGGCTTGTTCTAGATTAAAGAAAACCAAAGAGACATGGCAATCAGTGTGGAGTGTGGCCTTTGGCTCACAGATTTAAGGGGAATTGGGGATGGTGGGAGGAAGAGTGGATAGGCAAAGCTAAAAAGGACATATTTAGAAAAACTGGAGAAATTCACAATGGGTTGTATTGATGATTTCATAATGTAATGTTCAATTTCTTAGACATAAAAATGATCTTGCGGGTATAAAGGAGAAAGTCCTTTTTCTTAGGAGACAGAAGTTGAAGTGTTTGAGGGTGAAGTATCATGATGTCAAAATTTACTTTCAGATGACTTTTAAAAAGGTACATAGAGTGATCAAACAAAATATTCATTTATTGGATAATTATTACATTGGTCACAAAATATGAATAATTGGTTAATACCTGAAGGGTATATGGGTATTCATTGTACTTTCAAAGTTTTCATAGGTTTGAGATTTTTGAAATGAAAAGTTTGGGGGAAATGACTATAAATAATAAGAAGGACATTCAGTGGATTTCCTAGAATGCCTTTCTTAGGTTGATATAGTCAACAAAAGTAACACATGTTCTGTGGGTATGTAATTCACACGAAACGCTCCCATACCCACCGGCAGGGAGGTTCGTGTTTTATAGCATCTAAAAAAGACAGTTCCTGTCTACAGAAAACAGAATCCAAAAGGCAATTCTCTCCATCACTGCTAGCGCGGAACATCGACGTGAAGAATTTAGTTGCCCAGGCTGAGGCCTTAATCGTGTACCAATCAGGGCACTCTTCACTGTATCTGTCTTAACACAGCAATTTTCTGCTCTGCAAGCTTTCATTGACTTGCATGTGTTTTCTGGGGAAACAAATGCTTCCCTAGTTTTACAGTGTTTCAGGCAGAAGAAAAACAGCCAACCTGCCCAGCATCAGCGATGTTCCAAAGAAGACCACGGATGTGAGCACGGTAGTATGAGAAGTTAACAGAATTCTAGAGAGCTGGAAAAGTGGCACCACTCTCTCCAATGTCCCCCTCCCCTGAAAACCACCCCTCTGACCCAGAAAAGGCAGATGAGGTCATGCTACTCTGGTGCAAAGCATTCAACAGATACTGTCTTCTTTACACAACACTAGGTTCATTGACAACACTTCTGTTTTGGGGAGGCCAAAGGCGTTTTTAGGCACAAAAGTTTCTTCATTAATATAATTAGTATATAATGAAATGCTGCTGGTGTCCAAGTTTTGTTTTTGTTATGGCGGTGCCTTAGCAGAAGGCACCCCTGCTTTGAGTGAGAAGGGAACATAGCTCAAGGCCTTACCTACGGCGGCAGCGGTCTTTGATGTCGGCAGGTTGGTACAGTCCCCGATCCCAAACACATTTGGGTACCGCTTGTGCTGCAGAGTGTCTTTGTCCACGTCCACCCAGCCGGCAGCATCAGCCACAGGACTCGTCTTAAGGACATCTGGTGGGCTCATGGGTGGTGTAACGTGAAGCATTTCATACTGCAAAAAAGGAGAGCATCCAAATGTGTTTGTTCCATTATTTCCATAGCCCCACAGGCTCTGGCCCCGACTCCCTGACACACACATGGACTATGGCTGCACGGAGCACTGTACAGTTAGTGCTCATACTGGTCCACATGCTTGCCAAGATCATCCATGCTCCCGTGCAAGGCAGTGATAAAATAACTAACATGGTCTCCTGGTACAGAGTTCATGGGATCCCTTTGGCAGCTGGCATGGGGGAATCTGAAAAACTGGAGTGAACTTCACTAACATTTTGAAAGAACTCATTGATGCTTCTACCTGTTACTGAAATGAAGCAGGTGATGTATCTCAGTTGCTGTCTTCCTGACCCTCGACTGATGACTTGTAAAGTCTGGTTACACCAGGTTTACTCTGCAAAGAGGTTCTCAGAGTGAGTAAAACTTGTAAAAACCCATGTTAGGAGCTGATAAGTGAGCACCATTCTCAAATATGAGTCAACTCTCAAAACACGAAAAGGAAACCATCAAACACCAATTTAAGGTGAAATAAAGGCAGCAAGAATATTGGCTAGCACAATGAAGAAGGAGGGGTCTGATTCAGTATTGGGTTTACTGAACTGCGTAGGAGGCAGGATGGATTTTTTCCCCAAAAAACCTTTATCAAGGAAGGCTACCCTTGGCAATTAGGCACTGACCCAATCTAATCAGTTCTGATGGCTCATGTAACTCTTTTGTTTATGTGATATGCTTGTTTGTTTGTTTACATAATATTTTGTAGTTTATTCTATTTCTTTTAACCAACTCCATCTAGCAATTTCAACTTGATTAAGTGTTCATAAAACATTTCATTACAGTGAAAACTTTAGCATCTTAGGACAATCCTAACCTTGCGATAGTCAACAGCCCCTGATTTTCATAACAAGTTCTGCATCTTCACCAGGGCCTGGGAGTCATGATAGCAGAGGGAGTTAGGGCTGTGACTTATATTTATTCCCACTCTCAGTTATGAGCTTAGTCAGCCTTAAGGTGGAAGAAGTGGAGCGAATGTGCAGTGCTTTGCAAAGTACTCTAGTTGGCTCTCTAGTGGCCTGGGTCCCTGAGGCTGCCTGTTAATTTACATGCAAACTGAGCACATGTCTGCAGGACAGCAGATGGAATAGTCAACAACCATCATCCACCAAATTATTAAGGCCATGTCTGTATTTCTGAAGTTAAGCAGAACTGAGGGCCAAATCTTACTAGCATCATCTCTATCTATTAGAGTTAATATGTGCTTGAATTTCACAAATACACATGAATTTCATACATCTTTTCTAGAAGGGAGGTTAAATATTTCCACATAATCATCATAAAGGGATGACATTTTACTTGAGCAAAAGAACTACTAGGGTCATTTTATAGATTTGTTGGAAATTAATATTGCCATTCAGTTATAGCTTGTTTTTTATCAATTATTTCCAAAAACTGAATCTAGTGAATAACATGGTTTTCCTTCATTAACATAAATAACCTATTCAGAATAGTGGTGTTCAAAATTTTATGTTTATAAAGAAGATCTGTAGAAAATTCAGGTTCCCAGGCCCTACCACCCCAAGATCCCAATCCATTAGGTCTGGGAGAAGAACAGGAATGTGTACTTTAACAACCTCCACCCCAATGATTCTGAAACATGAAACCTGTAGATGAGAGTATTAGAAACTCTGGCTTAAAGGAATAGGTTCATTTATAATGAAAAATGAAATGCTATTACTTAGTCACTTCACCTTTCCTATAAGGAGATGCACTGTACTGGATAATCTCCAAAATCTCTTCTAGTTCTAGGATGCCATGATATAAAACAAGTTCAGATCTCTAAAAACTGGAGACTTGGGCCAGTTCACAAGCTCTCTATGAAGGATCAGAGACTAGAGACTTTGGGTACATTTAATTCTTTACAGGAGTGGTGCTCAGTCCTGATTACACATGAGAATCATTAGGGGAACTTTGGAAACTCCCAATCCTCAATCCAGACCCCAGACCAATTAATCAAAATCTCTGGGAGTTAGACTCAGGCATCAGCATGTTTTGAAAGTCCTCTGGGTGATTGAAATGTGCAGCCAGAGCTGAGAGTCACTGCTCTAAAGCCTTTCGGTAGATTTTTTGAAATTCATATTTTAAACAGTAGAATTAGGTCTGAAGAGAAAATCTAATCTAAAAGCCTATACTTCAAAAGGGACACAAATAATCTTCTTTCTTTATAAACCCTTCAGAAGAACAATCAGTTCAGTCCAGTCGCTCAGTCGTGTCCGACTCTTTTCGACCCCATGAATTGCAGCATGCCAGGCCTCCCTGTCCATCACCAACTCCCGGAGTTCACTCAGACTCATGTCCATCAAGTCAGTGATGCCATCCAGCCACCTCTGGATGGCTGTCATCCTCTGTCATCCCCTTCTCCTCCTGCCCCCAATCCCTCCCAGCATCAGAGTCTTTTCCAATGAGTCAACTCTTTGCATGAGGTGGCCAAAGTATTGGAGTTTCAGCTTTAGCATCAGTCCTTCCAATGAACACCCAGGACTGATCTCCTTCAGAATGGACTGGTTGGATCTCCTTGCAGTCCAAGGGACTCTCAAGAGTCTTCTCCAACACCACAGTTCAAAAGCATCAATTCTTTGGTGTTCAACCTTCTTCACAGTCCAACTCTCACATCCATACATGACCACAGGGAAAACCATAGCCTTGACTAGACGGACCTTTGTTGGCAAAGTAATGTCTCTGCTTTTGAATATGCTATCTAGGTTAGTCATATCTAGGTTACTCCTTTCCTTCCAAGGAGTAAGCATCTTTTAATTTCATGGCTGCAGTCACCATCTGCAGTAGTTTTGGAGCCCCAAAAAATAAAGTCTGACACTGTTACCCCTGTTTCCCCATTGATTTCCCATGAAGTGATGGGACCAGATGCCATGATCTTTGTTTTCTGAATGTTGAGCTTTAAGCCAACTTTTTCACTCTCCACTTTCACTTTCATCAAGAGGCTTTTTAGTTCCTCTTCATTTTCTGCCATAAGGGTGGTGTCATCTGCATATCTCAGGTTATTGATTATTTCTCCCGGCAGTCTTGATTCCAGCTTGTGCTTCTTCCAGCCCAGCATTTCTCATGATGTACTCTGCATATAAGTTAAATAAGGAGGGTGACAATATACTGCCTTGACATACTCCTTTTCCTATTTGGAACCAGTCTGTTGTTCCACGTCCAGTTCTAACTCTTGCTTCCTGACCTGCATACACATTTCTCAAGAGGCAGGTCAGGTGGTCTGGTATTCCCATCTCTTTCAGAATTTTTCACAGTTTACTGTGATCTACACAGTCAAAAGCTTTGGCATAGTCAATAAAGCAGAAATAGATGTTTTCCTGGAACTCTCTTGCTTTTTCCATGATCCAGCGGATGTTGGCAATTTGATCTCTGGTTCCTCTGCCTTTTCTAAAACCAGCTTGAACATCAGGAAGTTCACGGTTCACATATTGCTGAAGCCTGGCTTGGAAGAACAATAACCATTTATTTATCCAAGTCCCTATCTGCAAGCCTCAACTAACCACGGCACAGCAGAGAACCAGAGAGAAAAGGACCTAATAACAAAATTAAGTTCATGCACTCAAGCTCATACACTTGGCACATAAAAATATGCTGTGGGCCCTCACACACCACCCATCTGCTTTTACTTTACATAGAATTTAATGAGTTTGGCTATCTCATTTTCCAGCCAATAAAAAGATTAGAAGTAGCAGTTTTAAAATGCTGGAGCTGGAAGGATCTCCCAGTCACAACTGCCTGACAGCTAGGAAGGAAGAAAACAAGAAAACTACAAAGAGGATGCACACAAAATCAAATAACAGAGTAGATGGACATCCTTTCATAAGAGGATAATTAGCCCTAAACAACCCAGTAGGCCCTAGATGCATAACTATATAAGAGCTACTCAAAATGATGACCGTGAGCTGGGGCAAGGAGACAAGCCTGGGACATCCTGGGACACCAGAAAGCAAGGAAGTGCTCAAAAATGTAATGGGGACATGTCACAAGGACATTAAGGGCCATTCTGAAAGGGTTCCTGCTGACCCAATCTGGGACAACTTGAGCACCAAAATACTTAAGGACAGAATGAATCATAAACTGAAATGAAAGTATCTGCTGACATATCAATAAACAAGAAATGTCACAGCCATCAGCAATTTCTGGCCTCCAAATACGAATGAGGGCTCCCAAAACTGCAATCCAGTGGATGCAGCCACCCCCCCAGCCCCCGCCCCTCCGGGTGACTGCTGAGGAGCTGGGGGAATGAAGAAGCAAGGTGAGCAAGGAAACAGGATGGGCCCCAGATAGCTGAGGTGCTCATGAAAGGAATGAATCAGTGAGCCCAGAAGCTTGCATCTTCCCATACACAGAATGCTGAATTCCTTAGCTTGCTACCTGATTTTTGATGTTCAGACTGCTTGCTCCCTTTGTTGAAAACCTGTATATAGCCTGACTTCCCCTCCTGCCTCCACGGAGCAGTTTTCTCAGAGCTACTGCTGTCTGCCTGACTCAGAGTCCTAAACATTCCCACCAAATAAAATGACTCTCTACTTTTAGGTTGTGACTATATAAATTTTTTTTTAAGTGACTATATTTTTTAGTTGACAAACCAGTGGGGGAAAATACAGGCATTCATAAGTTCATCAGTTCAGTTCAGTCGCTCAGTTGTGTCCAATTCTTTGTGATCCCATGAACTGCAGCATGCCAGGCCTCCCTGTCCATCACCAACTCCCAGAGTCTACCCAAACCCATGTCCATCGAGTTGGTGACACCATCCAACCATCTCATCCTCTGTTGTCCCCTTCTCCTCCTGCCCTCAATCTTTCCCAGCATCAGGGTTTTTCAAATGACTCAGCTCTTCCCATCAGGTGGCCAAAGTATTGGAGTTTCAGCTTCAACATCAGTCCTTCCAATGAACACCCAGGACTGATCTCCTTTAGGATGGACTGGTTGCATCTCCTTGCAGTCCAAGGGACTCTCAAGAGTCTTTTCCAACACCACAGTTCAAAAGCATCAATTCTTTGGCAGCTTTCTTCATAGTCCACCTCTCGTATCTATACATGACTCCTAGAAAAACAATAGCTTTGACTAGACGGATGTTTGTTGGCAAAGTAATGTCTCTGCTTTTTAATATGCTATCTAGGTTGGTCATAACTTTCCTTCCAAAGAGTAAGCATCTTTTAATTTAATGGCTGCAACCACCATCTGCAGTGATTTTGGAACCCAGAAAAATAAAGTCAGCCACTGTTTCCCTATCTATTTGCCATGAAGTGATGGGGCTAGATGCCATGATCTTCGTTTTCTGAATGTTGAGCTTTAAGCCAACTTTTGCCCTCTCTTTCACTTTCTCAAGAGGCTCTTTAGTTCTTCTTCACTTTCTGCTATAAGGGTGGTGTCATCTGCATATCTGAGGTTATTGATATTTCGCCCAGCACTCTTGATTCCAGCTTGTGCTTCTTCCAGCCCAGCATTTCTCATGATGTACTATGCATATAAGTTAAATAAGCAGGGTGACAATATACAGCCTTGACGTACTTCTTTTCCTATTTGGAACCAGTCTGTTGTTCCATGTCCAGTTCTAACTGTTGCTTCCTGACCTGCATACAGGTTTCTCAAGAGGCAGGTCAGGTGGTCTGGTATTCCCATCTCTTTCAGAATTTTCCACCTAAGTTCATACTAGTAATTAATTGGGAAGGGAGAGCTTTTGCTGATAGGATGCCAAGAATCTAACAGTACAGGTGGAAGGAATGCTAGACTGGAATATCATTTTGCAACCACCATAGTAAAGACTGGATTAGGCAAAAATCATCAATGGATGCTAAATCTACTGGGAAACTTTAATGAGTAGGGAGTAGGGTGTTTGCATGGTCTTAGAGTGCCCCTGTCCTTATTAGTAGCAAAAAAGAAAAAGAATAATAATTCTCTACAGTGAAGATACTGGACCATATCTGGACTTGTGATCAAAATGAATATCATCAAGGGGCAGATGAGCACTGTGTGCTTTCTAATGTGTTATCCTAGAAAGACATCACTTATGCAGCATTTCAGCCCAAAATGCCGAGCCTGAAACTCATCACCAGGAAACACAGACAAACCCAAAATGAGGACACCCTATTAAAAAATAAAAGTCAGGGAGGGAGCTGTATTATTTCAAAATGCAGGGTCATGGAAGACAGAGAAAGGCTGTAGAAATGTTCCAGATTAAAGGACGCTAAAAACACATGACAATTAAATGCAATACCTGCCTGTAGACCAACTTCTGGAGGACAGGAAGTACTATAATACTATTCATCAATCAACAAAACTTGAATACAAATCATAGATTAAAATATTGTATCCTTGCTAAATTTACTGAATTGATAACTGTAATGTGGTTATATAAGAGAATACTCCTAACTCTTAGGAAAATTATGGTGAAATATTTAGGGGTAAAGGGCCATGACACATAAGGTACATGAGTGTGTGCTAAGTTGCTTCAGTTGTGTCCAACTCTTTGCGAACCTATGAACTGTAGCCCACCAGGCTTCTCTGTCCATGGGATTTTCCAGGCAAGAACACTGGAGAGGGTTGCTATGCCCTCCTCCAGGGGATCTTCCCAACCCTGGAATCAAACACCCATCTCTAGTGTCTCCTGCATTAGCAGGCAGGTTCTTTACCACTTTACCAGCCTGGTGGCTCAGATGGTAAAGAGTCTGCCTACAGTGTGGGAGACCCAGGTTCAATCCCTGGGTTGGGAAGATCCCCTGGAGAAGGAAATGGCAACCCACTCCACTATTCTTGCCTGGAGAATCCCATAGATGGAGGAGCCTGGCAGACTACAGTCTATGGGGTTGCAGGGAGGCGGACAGGACTGAGCAACTTCACTTCTTTCCCACTAGCTCCACCTGGGAAGCCTGTGATGTACATAACTCACCTTTAAATGCTTTAGGGAAAATATATTACATTACATTATATTTATATAGAGAGAGAGAAGCAGTGAAGGCAATGATAAAGCAATGGGGTAAAACTCTGCAACAAGTGAATCTAGGTAAAGGCTATACACAGTTTTCTTTCTACTATTTTTATTTTTGCAACTTCTCTAAGTTTAAGATTATTTCCAAATGAAAGTTTTTTAAAATTATGACCTTGAGTCATTAGCAGCATTTTAAATGATAGTCACTACACACCAACAACACAAGAGAAGACTCTACACATAGACATCACCATATGGTCAACACCGAAATCAGAGTGATTATATTCTTTGCAGCCAAAGATGGAGAAAACAAGACCGGGAGCTGACTGTAGGTCAGATCATGAACTCCTTATTGCCAAATTCAGACTTAAATTGAAGAAAGTAGGGAAAACCACTAGACCATTCAGGTGTGACCTAAATCAAATCCCTTATGATTATACAGTGGAAGTGAGAAATAGATTTAAGGGACTAGATCTGATAGACAGAGTGCCTGATGAACTATGGACGGAGGTTCGTGACATTCATTGTACAGGAGACAGGGATCAAGACCATCCCCATGGAAAAGAAATGCAAAAAAGCAAAATGGCTGTCTGGGGAGGCTTTACAAATAGCTGTGAAAAGAAGAGAAGCGAAAAGCAAAGCAGAAAAGGAAAGATATAAGCATCTGAATGCAGAGTTCCAAAGAATAGCAAGGAGAGATAAAAAAGCCTTCCTCAGCAATCAATGCAAAGAAATAGAGGAAAACAACAGAATGGGAAAGACTACAGATCTCTTCAAGAAAATTAGAGATACCAAGGGAACATTTCATGCAAAGGTGAGCTCGATAAAGGACAGAAACGGTATGGACCTAACAGAAGCAGAAGATATTAAGAAGAGGTGGCAAGAATACACAGAAGAACTGTACAAAAAAACTTCACGACCCAGATAATCACAATGGTGTGATCACTCACCTAGAGCCAGACATCCTGGAATGTGAAGTCAAGTGGGCCTTAGAAAGCATCACTACGAACAAAGCTAGTGGAGGTGATAGCATTCCAGTTGAGCTATTCCAAATCCTGAAAGATGATGCTGTGGAAGTGCTGCACTCGATATGCCAGCAAATTTGGAAAACTCAGCAGTGGCCACAGGACTGGAAAAGGTCAGTTTTCATTCCAATCCCAAGGAAAGGCAATGCCAAAGAATGCTCAAACTACCGCACAATTGCACTCATCTCACACGCTAGTAAAGTAATGTTCAAAATTCTCCAAGCCAGGCTTCAGCAATATGTAAACCATGAACTTCCAGATGTTCAAGCTGGTTTTAGAAAAGGCAGAGGAACCAGAGATCAAATTGCCAACATCCGCTGGATCATCGAAAAAGCAAGAGAGTTCCAGAAAAACATCTATTTATGCTTTATTGACTATTCCAAAGCCTTTGACTGTGTGGATCACAATAAACTGTGGAAAATTCTGAAAGAGATGGGAATATCAGATCACCTGACCTGCATCTTGAGAAATATGTATGCAGGTCAGGAAGCAACAGTTAGAACTGGAATGGAACAACAGACTGGTTCCAAATAGGAAAAGGAGTACGTCAAGGCTGTATATTGTCACTGTGCTTATTTAACTTATATGCAGAGTACATCATGAGAAATGTTGGGCTGGAAGAAGCACAAGCTGGAATCAAGACTGCTGGGAGAAATATCAATAACCTCAGATATGCAGATGACACCACCCTTCTAGCAGAAAGTGAAGAGGAACTAAAGAGCCTTTTGATGAAAGTGAAAGAGGAGAGTGAAAACGTTGGCTTAAAGCTCAACATTCAAAAAACTAAGATCATGGCATCTGGTCCCATCACTTCATGGGAAATAGATGGGGAAACAGTGGAAACAGTGTCAGACTTTATTTTTGGGGGGGCTCCAAAATCACTGCAGATAGTGATTGCAGCCATGAAATTAAAAGATGCTTACTCCTTGGAAGGAAAGTTATGACCAACCTAAATAGCATATTCAAAAGCAGAGACATTACTTTGCCAACAAAGGTCCGTCTAGTCAAGGCTATGGTTTTTCCAGTGGTCATGTATGAATGTGAGAGTTGGACTGTGAAGAAAGCTGAATGCCGAAGAGTTGATGCTTTTGAACTGTGGTGTTGGAGAAGACTCTTGAGAGTCCCTTGGACTGCAAGGAGATCCAACCAGTCCATTCTGAAGGAGATCAGTCCTGGGTGTTCATTGGAAGGAATGATGCTAAAGCTGAAACTCCAATACTTTGGCCACCTCATGCAAAGAGATGACTCATTGGAAAAGACCCTGATGCTGGGAGGGATTGGGGGCAGGAGGAGAAGGGGACAACAGAGGATGAGATGGTTGGATGGCATCACCGACTCCATGGACATGAGTCTGAGTGAACTCCGGGTGTTGGTGATGGACAGGGAGGCCTGGTGTGCTGCGATTCATGGGGTCACAAAGAGTCAGACACGACTGAGCAAATGAACTGAACTGAACTGAACTGACATACCATTTAAGAATGGAAAGATGTAGGCAATACATTTTAGAGAGAGCTTCCAATAAGAAGCTTAAACTGTGAAGTTCTGATGTTTAGAAAATTAATCTTTGGCTCACTTCAAAATTTCCATTTATGGAATCCTTCATTCCTCTAAAAAGGCTGGATGAATGAAATGTGACTGTGTACTGTTTCCTCACTGCTAACAGCTCTTGCCAAAATGATATAAACAAATGATGCTTCTCTGCATCTTCTCTGGATGCCTTTACATCTTGTTCTTAATGTACTATTCCCACTTCACAGAAGAAACAGATGCACAGAAGCCAAGCCCACATACAAAGACTAGATCTCTCCAAGTAGGATGTGGCTCTGCCAGATCTTTCAAGGATTTGTAAGCATTTCCTTTGATGCACAGGTATGAGATGTTTAAAGACATCCTCTTTCACAGGTAAAAGATATCCATCATTCCTGAACTACCCACAAGCAGGCCTGGCTGTCACAAACCATAAATGGAGACAATCACTATATCCTGCACTTAAGAAGCCCTTCCTGAACTCTAGGCAACTAAAGTTGTGAAATGTTTCTGGCCGCCTCAAATGACTCTGTGCCAAAAATACAGACACAAAACAGGATAAAAATTCACTTGGTACCAGTATATGAAGGCTTCTCTGGTGGCCCAGTGGTAAAGAATCTGCCTGCCAAGTAGGAGATGTGGGTTTGATCCCTGGGTCGGGATGATCCACTGCAGAAGGAAATGACAACCCACTCCAGTATTCTTGCCTGGAAAATCCCATGGACAGAGAAGCCTGGTGAACCACAGTGCATGTGTCACAAAGAGTCAGACACGACTGAGAGACTAACAACAACAGTAGATGAA
The DNA here is from genome assembly GCF_027580195.1 of Bos mutus. Lineage (NCBI taxonomy): Eukaryota > Metazoa > Chordata > Mammalia > Artiodactyla > Bovidae > Bos > Bos mutus. The sequence continues at coordinate 43,914,218 of NC_091626.1, read as the reverse complement.
CCCTCCTCATCTCCCATGGACACAACCTCTTATCTCTTCCTCTTCCCCATTTGGCTCCACCTTTTCCCATCACAACCTTAAGATGCTCATTGTAACCAGCCTCCCAAGCACAGGACAATGATGGACAAAAAAGTGGGGCCCTCAGTGTTGCCTGCGTCCATGGCACTGCTCAGCTGACAGCTTCGCCTCCACACTCACTGAAATCACTTGGGTCTCTCCAGGTTTGTCCAGATTCTCAAAAACAGCCTCTTGCTTATCAGCTCGGACTTCAATGAGATTTTGCTTGTAGTTAACGGTGAGGGCCCTCTCCTGGATAATCTTCTGTAGGGCATCTGCATACTTCTTGACCCCAAAAATGGCTCCAAGAGAAGTGTTGAAAATGATATTGGCCTTGGGTCGCTTTCCAGTCTGAAAAAAAGAAAAACATAGAAACAATCAACATCAAAGCATTTACTCCAACCACCCTTTTTTTTTAACCTAGACAAGCCTTAAAACCCTCCAGAGACCTCATCAGCTTTCTCCATCACTATGCACTGGTGGGATGAGGTGTGGATCACAGCCTCCTCCTCCTTTAATCTTCCATCAATGACACAGCACCTCAGTCCAACTTGATTCAGGGGCTGAGGTGGACCCTGTTCAGTGAGGTCCAGAGATGAAAGTCAGGTCCAAGGGAACATATACCTGAATTGTTTATTCATGTGTTCATTTGTTAATTCACTCAGTAAACATTTAATGAGGTCCTAGAGTTGACCAGGTACTATTCTAAGTGCTCCACATTCGCTGGATCATAGAAAACACAAGAGAGTTCCAGAAAAACACCTACTTCTGCTTTATTGACTATGCCAAAGCCTTTCTTCAAGAGATGGGAATACCTGACCACCTTTACCTGCCTCCTAAGAAATCTGTATCCAGGTCAAAAAGCAACAGTTAGAACCGGACATGGAACAACAGACTGGTTCCAAATTGGGAAAGGAGTACATCAGGGCTGTATATTATCACCCTGCTTATTTAACTTATATGCAGAGTACATCAAGAGAAATGCCAGCCTGGATGAAGCACAAGATGGAATCAAGATTGCTGGGAGAAATATCAATAACCTCAGATACACAGATGACACCACCCTTGTGGCAGAAAGTGAAGAGGAACTAAAAAGCCTCTTGATGAAAGTCAAAGAGGAGAGTAAAAAAGCTGGCTTAAAACTCAACATTCAAAAAACAAAGATCATGGCACCCAGTCTCATCACTTCATTGCAAATAGATGGGGAAACAATGGAAACAGTGGCTGACTTTATTTTTCTGGGCTCCAAAATCACTGCAGATGGTGATTGCAGTCATGAAATTAAAGGATGCTTATTCCTTGGAAGAAAAGCTATGACCAACTGAGACAGCATATTAAAAAGCAGAGACATTACTTTGCCAACAAAGGTCCCTCTAGTCAAAGCTATGGTTTTCCAGTGGTCATGTGCAGATATGAGAGGTGGACCATAAAGAAGGCTGAGTGCCGAAGAACTGATGCTTTTGAACTGTGGTGTTGGGAAAGACTCTTGAGAGTCCCTTGGACTGCAAGGAGATCAAACCAGTCAATCCTAAAAGAAATCAGTCCTGAATATTCATTGGAAGTACTGATGCTAAAGCTGAAGCTTTGGCCCCATGATGTGAAAAACTGACTCATTTGAAAAGAACCTGATGCTGGGAAAGATTGAAGGGAGGAGGAGAAGGGGACGACAGAGGATGAGATGGTTGGATGGCATCACCGGCTCAATGGATATGAGTTTGAGCAAGCTCTGGGAGTTGGTGATGGATAGGGAGGACCAGCATGCTGCAGTCCATGAGGTAGCAAAGAGTTGGACACGACTGAGTGACTGAACTGGTAGTATGATTATAACCATGTTAAAAAATAGGGAAAACAATGGAAGTACATATCAAATTGATAACAGTAGCTATACCAAAGCAATTGGATTATGAATGACATCTTTCTTCTATTTTGCAAACTTTCAGTTACATAATTTTATACACATGAAATAAAAAATAAAAATTGATGCTTTCCAATTGTGGTGCTGAAAAAGACTCTCAAGAGTCCCTTGGACAGCAAGGAGATCAAACCAGTCAATCTTAAAAGAAATCAACCCTGAAAATTTACTGGAAGGACTGAGGCTGACGCTGAAGCTCCAATACTTTGGAGAAGTGAGCAGCAGAGGAAGAGATGGTCAGAGAGCATCATTTACTCCATGGATATGAATTTGAGCAAACTCCAGGAGATAGTGGAGGACAGGGAAGCCTGGTGTGCTGCAGTCCATGGGGTTGCAGAGTCGGACACGACTTAGCGACTGAACTACTAAATTTAGAAACAAAAATGGTATTTTGACATGGATAAAAATAATATCACTTCTTCCCTCCTTGCCCATCCCTGGAAAGGAAGCATACCTTCCTGAAATAGGCTTCTGATAAGTACATGATCTTCTGCGGGGCCCCGGCGCACTTCACTGGAGTGTTAGGGAAGGTAAAGATGGCATTGCCCTCCTTGAAGTCCTGCAGAGCTTTCCATGTCTTCTCCACTGTCCTCACTGAGTAATTGGACCCTATTTTGGGATGGGCAAAACCTTCAGGGAGGCCTTTGATCTGCAACAAAGCACACAAAGAAATTATTATTTAACAAAAGTGAAAATGGAATCTGTGTTTAGAATCCTTCTTGGCTGTCATTTCTACCACCTCTCATGTATTTCAGCACAATTTTGAGCCTCCTGGACTCACACACAGTGGTGCTAGCAGGTGAGTGAGGGGTCTGCTAATCCCAGAGCTGTGGGGCCTGCAGTCATCTGCCAAAGTGGAGAACGGGCAAGGCTGAAGGGAAACCCTGGGCCTCTGTGGCCTGGAGACCAGAATTTGAACCTCTCTTTCCATCATCAGAGTGAGGACAAGAAGCCAGCCTTACTTCCTTTTTGGAGAACAAGTTTTCTTATTAGGAGGGAGAAGAACAACAGGCAGAACCAAGAGCCACACTATCAGCAATAACAAAATTAAATTACCCTGTATAAGGTTGGACCAGGCCAAGCGCTTAATAAAAGCAGCAAAGGCAGGAAATTAAAAGCATGGACTTGAGAACCTACAGACTCCAGTTTGAGTCCTAGCTCTTCCATTTACAAGCACTGTGATCCCCAGTAAATGGCCCAGTAAATCAGGTAGTGGGTCTCAAGTGTGGTCCCCAAAATAGCACCACATGGGAACTTGTTATAAATACAGATTACCAGACCCTAGCTCAAACTCACTGGATCAGAAACTCAGAGACAAGCCCAGAAATCTGTTTTAACAGGCCCTCCAGGTAATTCTGATGCTCACTGAAACGCTTATGTTCATCATCTGTGATATGGGGATAAAAGTAACTGCTCTGTAGGATTGCTGGCAAGAATAAAGAGACCACGGTATAAGACGACTAGAAAAATGGCACATGTATGGTACATGCTCTGTACACGTCAGCGTATTCCTGTCAGGAAGATTAACTGGGTCCTTCTCTTAAATGTGAGAAGGTTCATATAACACAATGGAGATGGGAATGAGTGAGTTAAGAGACTCAAGGATGATCAGAGAACCATCAAAAACAGTCTCAAGATGAGCAGTCTTTCAAAACCTCTCCAGGCTGAAGGGCACCCACTCGTGACTCATGGAATCACCCAACACCTATTCCTCAAGTCTCAGGGAAAGAGTCCTGTGGTCTCCTCCATTACATGTTAACAGCCAAGTATTCCTCTGATTGTTAACCATATCTTCTGCTACAGTTTAAGTAGCTGTAATATTAGCAGTCTCAACAACAGTAACCACTTACTATTATAAAATCACCCTGCATTTTAATGTTTCTGCCGTCTCACGTCTATGTTAATATTCACTCCACTCACTACAGCCCCTCTGAGGGAGGGGATGGAATATTACTGACCCACAGACAAAGATGAGGAAACAAGGTTGAGAGACCTACCTAGACTCTTATACAACTAGATACTGAGGCCCCGCCCACTGCCTGCGGCCCTTCCCACAGGACCTCCCTGCTTTCCAGCTCCCAAAGCAAAACTCAGGATCCAGGAGATATATAGCCAATCTGTCTTCATCATATTTCTCTAGTCTGAAGAAGCCGTTATCAAGGAAAACGGTGCCATAAAGTAGTAACCAAGTTCCTTTCAAGGAGAGTTGTTCCTAAAGGGCAGTTTATGACACCACTGAATCCAAGGTGCTTCCCTGGGAACCCAGAAGCAGAAGGAGCAGGAAAGTCTAAGAAAGAGATGAGATCTGACCCCCACTCTGTGGGGAGCTGTGGACCATCCTACCACACTGAGAAGACCAGAGAGCAGGACATGGCACTGCAGAGATTCACCGGGAGCTAGTGGGGGAAGAGGCAGAGGCAGCTGGTCAGAGAGAAGCTGCTCACATTCAACAAAACCCAGATCAGAGATCAGTCCTTCTGGAGGCCCAACAGCATCCTGCCCCCGAGATCCACACACCTTGGCATCCTCATCAAAGCCATCTCTCCTTTGTTTACACTAACCTGGGTAGTTTTCTAGTATCTCCAAGACTGCTAAGTAACACAGTAGCCCTGGAAACATTACTCATATCCTCTTAGCCGCGGTTTCTTTATCTATCAAAGAGAAGATAAAAAATTTCTACCTCGCAAGCAGTCATGAGGAATCAATATTAGGTTCTTAGCATAGTCCCTGGCACATGGTAGAGACTCCATAATAACAGCTCCTTTTAAATATTATTGTTTCTTGGTTTACTGCAAGAGGGTGCAAGCACTCTCAGCACTGGTGTATTCAGACAGTTCTCACACAGCGAGCCATCAGGGTGCCATGACCACAGAGATAGGCTACCTTTGTTAAGTCGACGCTGGTGGACCTTTTGAAGAGGCATGGACTTCCCAGAAACTATCACTGGCACCTTTCTCCATAGAGTCCTCCATGGTTTACTGTTTATATGAGGCTCATGACCCATGGCACCAAACTCATCACAACCTCCACACTAATCCATGGCTTGTTTAAACCTTCACAGACCAGGTCCCATGTCATTCCTTCTATTGCCTACACTGGGCATGTCCCTATTCTGGTTTTTAATCCAGAAACACACATCAAACACCCTGCGGATGCAACTCAGATGAGGCCCTCATCTAAACCACTTTCCTGAAATTTCTGACCTGGTTATCACAATGCTTTATGTGCTTCAACTACTTATTCATATTCCCCAAGAAGCTTCTGGAAATCATAATTACTAACTCACTCTATTATGCTTTAGGAAAATAAATTTGAATCTCACAAACTGTCAGAGGGCATCTGGCTCCCTAGCTCACTGAAAAGTGAGGTCTAAGGAACTGCTGGGGCAGCATTTATATTGTGTCAGTCACTTTTTACCAAAAACCCAGCCTCTATACAACAAAACTTAGACATCCCTTCGGCGCCTGATAAGCTAACTGCCAGTATTCTACCCTTAAAGTCTGCTTAAGAATTCACAATCTAAATCTTACTTTCAAAGGAAATACAACCAACTCAGTCCTACAGAGAAAGGTAGTTTTCTTGCAAGTGTGGGAAAGGCTGCTGTTTTCTAAGAATTACCATCAGGCCCTGGATATGTTGAACTCTGATTAAAGCCTAAAGCTAGAACATATCATGATCACTGACAGAATCTTAGAGAAGACTTTCTTAAAACCATAAAAAGGCTGCTGAGAAATAAAACTGAAAGAGGATTTCTTAATACTCTTTCTTGTTCAAATAAGTATAAAACAACTAAATGCAGTTTTGATCATAGCATAAGTAGGCCAATATAACATACTTATGTACGCATGCTCAGTTGTGTCTGACTCTTTGTGACCCCCATGGACTGTAGCCCACCAGTCTCCTCTGTCCATATCATTTTCCAGGCAAGAACACTGGAGCAGGTTGCCATTTCCTACTCCAGGTGATCTTCCCAACCCAGGAATCAAACCCATATCTCATGCATCTTCCACACTGGCAGTGGATTCTTTACCACTGAGCCACCTGGGAAGCCCATGACATAGTAATAGAAGTAGCTTAAAACAGTACATTCTCAGACTTCCTGGTGGCACAGTAGATGGGAATCCACCTGCCAATGCAGGAGACATGGGTTTGATCCTTGGTCCGGAAAGATTCCACATACCACAGAGCAACTATCCCTGTGCACCACAACTATCAAGCCTGTGCTCTAGAGTCTGTGATCCACAACTACTGAAACCTGTGCACCCTAGAACCCATGCTCCGCAATAAGAGAAGCCACTGCGATGAGAAGCCCATGCGCTGCAACTGGAGAGTAGCCTCTGCTCATCATAACTAGAGAAAGCCGGTGCAAAAGCAACAAAGACCCAGCAGAGCCAAAAATAAATTAAAAAAAAATTTTAAGTACCTTCTCATAGTCCAGCTGGATTCCAAGAGCAATGATAAGGTATTTGTAGGAGATCTGCAACACAAACAATGACATTTTAGACCAAGACCCAAAAAGTGGCAGCCCCAGAACTGACTCAGACCCCAGACATGAGTAGCCCCTACTGCGTCTCCATCTTGTCACATGATGACGTGGGGCTGCGGATGGTGGGCAGGCCAGCGGGCAGGGATGAACACTCCAGTGTGCCATTATGCCCACCTCTCTGCTGCCCGTTCTCTGCCGCCTCACATGTCAGTGCTTCACAAATATATAACACGCCTGGCTTCTGGGAGCTTGAGATACCTGTACTTTTACACAGTGGAGCACAACAGAAAAGAGACCACAGTTATTTGTGTTAACACTGTTTCATGCCGTCATTGACTCGATGGATATGAGTTTGAGCAAGCTCTGGGAGTTGGTGATGGACAGGAAAGCCTGGCGTGCTACAGTCCATGGGGTCGCAAAGAGTCGGACATGACTGAGCAACTGAACTGACTGTTTCATGTTGAAGGCTGACAATCAACTTTCTTTAAAAGTTAACCTGTAAGTCCCACCTACAGGGTAATATGTGAATCTCAGGCCAATCTGTCCTACTGGTATAGACTGGATCAACAGCATAACTGAGAAACTGCTCTTTTGAGGGACACTGAAAAAGATATGATAGAACCTACCTGATCCTACTGAACGAGCTGTTTGGAATTTAAAACTCTTCTCTTTAAATATGGGCATTGTGCTCATCCATGCTGAGGGCAAAAGTATCCATACTTATTATGATGGAAATGTGGGTTCTGGATCAGGAGGAAGACAAACTGAAGTACAAAAATGTAAGCAAAAATGATATAAAGTAAAGGGACTTGCCTACAGAACTGGAGAACGACAGCAGTGAATGTGGGAGCCCAGCCTGCGGCCACAGGTGATGACTGCCACAGCCTTGTAGAGAAGGCTGGATAGGTGAAGAGGTAGATGGTTGGTTTCAGTTGCTTGTGAAAAACACAAGTAGAGAAGCAGAGCGGCCAGCTTGGCAGATCACAGTGGAAGAGAGGGGCCTCCGAGACCTGAAAGAGCTTGGCTTGGGCTGGGGAGCCAAGGGGAGCAAGTCGCTGAAGAGGTCCTGCCCTAGGAGACTCGGCTCCAAGGTCACCTCCACTGTGAGACCTGCCTATGACTCAGTCCCCCTCCCTGCTGGCCACTCCCGGCAGCTCCCTCAGCACAGTGGACTGAATGCTTTTTAGCCCTTGTGTTATTCAGCAGCAATGTCCTCCTCACTACACTGAACACTCCTAGAGGATAAAGGTTATATCTTATTCCTTATAGTACTAGAATCTAACACAAGACACTAAAGTGAGGAAGTCTGTAACAATTGTTGGATGAATGGATAGGTAGATGGTTGATTTCGGCTGCTTGTGAAAAATACAATCTATCAAAGTGGACAGATAATAGATACATCTTCAACTGTATGATTTGCCTACCCATAGAGACCGAGTGCCCTTAAATTCCTTGTTCTGTAGGAAAGTGTACCAGGATCATTAAATGGTTGAGTGAACTCTTCAGGATGTAAGGTCAGAGATGGCATAGGATCTGGGGTTCCTGACCCACGGGTAAGACATGTGAGCACTGTAAAGAATAGCTTCTGGTTTGTGCATGCATTGATGGTTCAATATTAGAGCATAATATTGATTATTTTTACGGACTAATAATATACACTTTAAGATTATGAAAAAAATAAGGGAGAATAAATCCTAAAGTAGCAAAGAACACAAGAACACTTTATGTATTTTGAATGAGTTCAAGCTTCTAGGCCAGATGATCTAAACTCTAAGGAATTACAAAACCTTGTAAACAAAACTTCTGAGCAGTTTCAGAGAACAGTGCAGACCTTGCCAAAAGGCTAAATATGGACAAGTGTTTTGTAATTTTATATGAGGGGGTGGGTGGAGAAGGCAATGGCATCCCACTCCAGTACTTTTGCCTGGAAAATCCCATGAACAGAGGAGCCTGGTAGGCTGCAGTCCATGGGGTCGCTAAGAGTCGGAAACGACCGAGTGACTTCACTTTCACTTTTTACTTTCATGCATTGGAGAAGGCAATGGCAACCCACTCCAGTGTTCTTGCCTGGAGAAACCCAGGGACGGGGAAGCCTGGTGGGCTGCCGTCTATGGGGTCGCACAGAGTTGGACACGACTGAAGCAACTTAGCAGCAGCAGCAGCAGCATGACGGGGTAGGAGAGGTAAATTATGACACTAACAATTTAGTAAACAAGATGTTTATCCACTTCAAAATTCCAGGCTCATCTAACAAAAAGATGTCTCGTAATAATTTAGAAAAAGAAGGGCATCAGCAAGTGTTTGCAGACAGCAAACCTGCTTCCCATCAGTCGGCAGTCAAGAACTCTGTGAGCAGAGTGGATACTCAATAAATATTTCCTTTTCCTTTTTTTTCCCATATACTCTTTTTTCCTTTTTTTTTTTTTTTTTAACTTTTTGGTTGCACCACACAGCATGTCAGATCTTAGTTTCCTGATTAAAGATCAAGCCCACACCCCCTGCAGTGGAGGCATGGAGTCTTAACCACTGGACCATTGGGTAAGTCCCTCATGTATTCTTTAAAAAGTAATAACAGCCACATTTCTTAAGCATTCACTTTGTACAAGGCACTGTCCTGACTATTTTACATGTTTTAATTCATTTAAGCCTCACAATAACCCAGTGAAGTAGGTATTAGTACCATTTTACAGATGAAGAAATTGAGGTACAACTTGATCACAAAGATTGACTCAACACCTTCTATGTGACAGATATTATGCTAAGTCCTGGAGACAGAACACCGAACAAGAAAGGCCCAGTTCCTACCCCTCCAGGAATTCAGTCTAGTGGGCAAGACATATGCCAACAGACAGCCACACAGACAATTACTAAACCACAGAGTGCTGGGATGGCAAGTCTAGAGGGAAGGCCATGTCTAAGATAAAGATCAGTAGGAGTTAGCCAGAGGAAGAGGTGGAAGCAGCCTGTGCACATGTACCAGGGAAGAAGGCGGCTGAGGCGTCTGAGGAGAGAAGAGGCCAGTGTGCTGGAGCAGGAACAAGGAATAGAACCAGGTTAAGTCTGGAGAAGGAGCAAGGATCCATGTACACACTGGGCCTGTGGAACACACTCCAAACAGACAGACCCCTGGGGCGGGAAGAGTCGGAGACACACTGGGTCTGGACTGCAGCAGTGCCCTCGCATTGTGGACAGGATAGGAAAGTGTAAACAAATGATGGAAACGAGTATGTAAATTGTTTAATATTTCAAAAGAATACTGATTGATTCATGTATGCTAGGAAAAAAGCTCTCTAGGGACATGTTAAAGAATTCAAACCTTGAACTTAAATGAACCCATCATGGATAAAGGCAAGGAAAAACTGCTAACTGGATGACAGAATCACAAATGTAAAAGATCCAGGCAAGCTGGGAGGATGAACCAGAAGCAAGAAGATGAGACATGATATGTAGATTTCTGATACTTGGCTATGGAATAGAAAGTGAAAAGTGAAAGCCGCTCAGTCATGTCCGACTCTTTGCAACCCCATGGACTATACAGTCCACGGAATTCTCTAGGCCAGAATACTGGAGTGGGTAGCCTTTCCCTTCTCCAGGGGATTTTCCCAACCCAGGGACTGAACCCAGGCCACAAGGGAAGCCCTGGTTCTGGAATACTTTTGCTTAAAAAATCCTGGACAAAAGTCTCACCAGTTTATGTACCACCTTATTCCTTAGCGCTAACAAAGCACTGCAACTCTCCCAAGCGTCTAGACCAGAGTCTAAGCAGGGTTCAGAAGTGAGGGCGCCTCCCAGTACCTCTCATTCTCAAGAGGTGAGACAAGTTTATGTTCCTTAAGATACACACAAAGCCAATCACAGAGGTACTGAGCTACTCTTGCAGTGCAGAGGGGTCTGACTAGGAGGCAGGCACTGCTGTACCAAAGAGGTGATGTGTCTTCAAACATACAGGTCTGCTGGTCCCTTGAACTGGCAGCAGACTGGTGGGAAAAAGAAGCCCCAAAGCTCAATCCTGTGAACTGAAAACAGTCTTGTGTTTAATTCAGTCTGTTCTCCTGGAGATGTTGGGGAAAATAAGGAAGTTTATCAACATGGGAAAAACAATATATAAAGAATATAGAAATTTTTAATTTAATGTAAATAAATGTATATTTATTTGTATATACATATACAAATATATTTATATTTATATATACATATATATTTGTATGTTTGTATATTTATATACATGCATATAAATATGTATGTTTATATATTTGCATATTTATATATTTATATATACACACATATATATAAATATGTCTATATTTTAGGATGGGGGAATGCCTGACTCGACAGTAGATCATGTGAATAAAAGGCCCATGGTCTCTAGGCCAGCATGAATCAACACTGAGAAATGTCACTGGCAAACGCTAGCTTGGGCTCTAGCCAGCTGTTGAAGAGAATGGTCCCACACTATTCTGGGCTGTTCCGTAGCATTGGTTACTCTCCCAGACACCTACTGGGGCCATGGATCTCAGAGTACTAACAAGCCAGATGATGTCCAATGCAGGATAAAGAGGGTAGGAAGGGGATTGGAGCCCATGAGATCTGAGGAAAGTGGGGACAGGAGGAAAAGTCTACCTGAGAAGAAGACAGACACAGACTCTGAGAGCCACTTTCAAATAGCTGGAGGGTTTCTCCACTGAAAAGAAAGAAGACCTTCTCTCCCACACTACAGGAAGAATAAGGAATAAGAAAAGTACTATGGCCACTAACACCTTAGAGGCCAAAGACAAAACAGAGAAGACGTTACAGGAAGGTGGGTTCTGACTCATTAAAGGAAGAACTTTCATATAACCTGTCTGCCTAAAAAAATGAAAGAAGAGTGCTAACTTTCAGAGAAGTGGGACATGTAAATACTGCTGCTGCTGCTGCTGCTAAGTCGCTTCAGTCGTGTCCGACTCAGTGCGACCCCATAGACGGCAGCCCACCAGGCTCCTCTGTCCCTGGGATTCTCCAGGCAAGAACACTGGAGTGAGTTGCCATTTCTTTCTCCAATGCATGAAAGTGAAAAGTGAAAGTGAAGTCGCTGAGTTGTGTCCGACTCTTCACAACCCCATGGACTGTAGCCCACCAGGCTCCTCTGTCCCTGGGATTCTCCAGGCAAGAACACTGGAGTGGGTTGCCATTTCCTTCTCCAATGCATGAAAGTGAAAAGTGAAAGTGAAAAGTGAAAAGTGAAAGTGAAGTCGTTGAGTTGTGTCCGACTCTTCACAACCCCATAGCCTACCAGGCTCCTCCGTCCATGGAATTTTCCAGGCAAGAGTATTGGAGTGGGTTGCCATTTCCTTCTCTAACCCACTTTAAATTCAACCCCATGACCCCTGTGCCCAAGTCCAAGTAACTCAGCTCTATTTTTTAATTAACATTCATCACATTCTAACACACTATATAACTTACTTATTACGATTATTGTTTATTGTATGTCCTCCTCCACTAGAATATAAAATCCTGAACAATAAAGATATTTGTCTTTTTTGGTTCACTTGTATATCCTTAAAACTGTATACACAGGTTATAATAATGCTTAATATAAATAAATACTGAGGGAGGAAGAAAGAAAGGACGAACAGAAGCTAGGCAGATAATCTTGATCAGGGTTCAGGGAAAGGCTACAAAAAATCTCTGTACTCCTTGAAATTTAATGCAAAATTAGGCACTTATATGCATTCTGTAGAGCAGGGTAAGGTCCTGCTTGGAAAGATCCATGACCTAAGGAAAGGCTGAGAATGCCTGCAGCCAATGGTCCCTGCTTAGAGCAAGAGGTTAGAGCTGAAAGATTTTCACCAACTCTGATTCTACAGTTCTGTGAAAATGCTGGAGTGCCCAGTTTGGAGGGATATGAATCAGGGTATTAAGGCCAATAACACCCTGAGGGCCCAAGAGCCACCAGACCCTGGGACAGGCCGGGGACAGCATGGCGGCTGTCCCGGGCTCAGCAGCAGATGAGGGAACAGGATGGCTTCTGAGCCTGTCTTCTCACCATCCCTCAGTCAAACCCAGGGGCTGCAGCTGCTGAAAAGTTGGGATCGAAGTATGGTGGGGATGGGAGGAGACGTCTATGGTGCTGAGCAATTGTGACCCTCAAGCTGCAGCAGCAGCAATTCTTAGCCCTAACACCAACCGCAGTCACACGGCAGAGCACCCACTAGTGTGACCGAGACGGATACTCTCCAACATCCCCTTCCTCTGCAGGGCCATCTGTCAGGTGGAGAGGCCCACTGCTTCAAAGGAAAAAGGAGGGAGGTACCTGGTATTTTAAAACAGAGCAATAGTGTCTGTTGAATAAGAATTCAGGTACATGATACTGTAGTAAGCAATAGGGCAAACTGGTTTTCAACGAATGCTTGTCTTCATTGTTCATTTATTAATTCAGCTTCACTCAGTCCTTCCATCTATCCCGTCCTCCTTTCCCCACACCCGTCCCATCTCACACAGTATTCAGCACACACACACACACACACACACACACACAGATACCCCACCCTCTCACCACGAAGCTGTCCATTTTGATACAATGTGCATTCACTTAAACCCTCAGGTTAACAAAAGCCAAAGGACTCCAGTGGTTACCTTCTTGTCATCATCTGTGTGGATGCAGTTCTTGTCTGGATTCAGATCAACCACCCTAGCTTTGATCCACTCCACACCAGATGGAATCACATTTGCTGTGGGACGGCCAGATGAGGATAATGGTTTGGCACCAGCACCCACCAGGGTCCAGATGGGCTGGTAGAAATGTGTCTAAAAAACAAAGTATTTGGAGATTCATTACAAGGTGAGACTGATCGAAAGAGTCATAGCTAAAGGTACATGAGCTAGACTCTCCCAATTCCTCCCTCCTGACCCTTGAAGCATCACAGAGAAGTCTCCAAAAGGTTAGTCTTCCCCCACCAACTCCACTGGTGTTTCCTACTATGTTAAATTCTGAAGGGCAGTTACCTTAAGTTCACTTTAAGCAATAGATAATACAGTGGTCACTAAAGATAGTTTATGATTTTTTTTGCTGATCTTGGCTGAATTCTTTTGTAGGTAAGATAGCTCAGATGGTAAAGACTCTGTCTGCAATGCAGGGGACCTTGATTAGATCCCTGGGTCAGGAAGATCCCCTGCAGAAGGGAATAGCAACCCACTTCAGTATTCTTACCTATAGAATTCCATGGACAGACCATGGTGTCACAAAGAGTCGGACACGACTGAACGACTAACATAAAGTAGATCCGGTATTTAACATGTACATGCTATATTTGTTGCGTTAGTCACTAAGTCACATCCAAATCTTTGCAACCCCGTGGACTGTAGCCAGCCAGGCTCCTCTGTCCATGCAATTCTTCAGGCAAGAATACTGGAATGGGTTGCCATTTCCTTCTTCACTGGATCTTCCCAACCCAGAGATCAAACCTGCATCTTCTGCATTTGCAGGTGTATTCTTTACCACTGAGCCACCTGGAAAGCCCACATGCTATATAAACAAGCATACATACATACACGGGCTTCCCAGGTGGGGCTAGTGGTAAAGCACCTGCCTGCCAGTGCAGGAGACATAAGAGATATGGGTTCGATCCCTGGGTTGGGATGATCGCCTGGAGGAGAGCATGGCAACCCACTCCAGTGTTCTTGCCTGGAGAATCCCATGGACAGAGGAGCATGGCAGGCTACAGTCCATGGGGTCACAGAGTCAGACTCAAGTGAAGTGACCTAGCGCTTAGCACGTACACACACATATTATGAGTCCATTTCATGTATACAGATATAAAGAAAAATTAAGTCCAGAAGGCTAAATGTGGTTACTCAGAAGTTTGTGAGGTGAGTCTGAAAAGTTTTCTGCCACTTTGGGGATGCTCAGAACTTTATTAACTTCCCCCTGTGTTTCCCAAGCCCATGAGGAGGACAGCAGATATCCCCAGTCAGTCTTTGGAGTCCCTCTTCTCCTTTCTCAGAGGTTTTTACACCCAAAGCCAGGAGGCATCAGATCGTACCCCCCGATACCCAAACTTTCAGTATTTTCTGGAGTTCTCTTGCTTTAGATGGTCCACTCTTGATCTCAGTTAGTTGTGAAAGTCCTAGACTCAGGGTCAAAGGGCAGATTGGTTTAATGGCCTCTGAGAATTACCATGTATTCATGGAGCAGACTGGAGGACCAAGAGATCTCAACATTATCAAAACGCCTCAAACTGGCCGGACAGAATTGCCAACAGCCCCAGAGAGTGAAGAACACATAGGAACAGCTTTGCAATCTCCCTACAGCCATAACGCATAGGATCAAACGGGGGCAGAGGTCACCAGCTGTGAGAGCTCAATGATGTGAAGTCCATCTTGAACAGAAAAGGGAATGAAAATACAAGCTCGGATCATTTTTTTAGACTGCCAACAAGCATGAGCTCCAGCAATCCCTAAACCAGACACAGAAAGGAAAGTACCAAATACCTGAGCCACTGGCAGCTCCTCTCAGAAGCCCTGTCATGCACATCCTCACGGAGCAAGGCAGACTCCATCCTGGTCTCTTGAATTGTGTCCAGTGCCTTAGAGGAGCCTGTCGCATTGCAAAGAGCAGCCCCACGGGAGACCTTCCGTGGGATAACTACAATCCACCAGAGGCCACCTAATACAGCTCTCAAACCACTGTCATTTTAAATGTTGTCCCTGAATTAAAGTCACTTTAAAAAGGAAATTGGGGCTTCCCTGGTGGCTCAGTGGTAAAGAATCCACCTGTCAATATAGGATACACAGGTTGGTATCCCACATGCCTTGGAGCAACTAAGCCTATGGGCCGTAACTACTGAGTCCATGTGCCACAACTACTGAAGCCTGAGCACCCTAGAGCCTGCGCTCTGCAATAAGAGAAGTCACGGCCGTGAGAAGCCCTTGCACTGCAACTAGAGAGTAGCCCCACTCACCGCAACTAGAGAAAGCCAGGGTGCAGCAACAAAGACCCAGCGCAGCCACAGCTAAATAAATAAAATTTTTAAAAATAATTTTTTAAAAGGTGGGGAGAGCTGAAACTTAAACTTAGCTCTTCTATTTAAAAAGGGGGGAAATTGACAGAGAGTGCCCTACCATCTCCCCACAGATCACAGGATACCAATCAGAGAATATAGCAAAGCCCTGGGCAGCCTCATATGGTACAGGGAAGACTTGCTGAAAAGAAGTGTGCCTTTCTTGCCCCACCCTCTCCACTAAACAAGCATCAGTCCATTTTGATTTTACCTCCCAAAGATACAACTCCTCACTGGTGCACGTCTGGTTCCTTAGGAAATATTAGGCAAACCATCAAAAATCTTGACTATTCTTCTGAAGCTCTGCTGGTGCTGCTAAGTCACTTAAGTCGTGTCCGACTCTGTGCAACCCCATAGACGGCAGCCCACCAGGCTGCCCCGTCCCTGGGATTCTCCAAGCAAGAATACTGGAGTGGGTTGCCATTTCCTTCTCCAATGCATGAAAGTGAAAAGTGAAAGTGAAGTTGCTCAGTTGTGTCCGACTCTTCGAGACCCCATGGACTGCAGCCTACCAGGCTCCTCTGTCCATGGGATTTTCCGGGCAACAGTACTGGAGTGGGTTTCTGAAGCTCTGGACAACCTCAAAATGTTAGTGCCTTACAAACACTTCCCAACTTGCCTTTTGGTGTCTGCTACCTTTTTGTTTCATAACCTGTTTATAATCCCTTACACTTAAATTTCTCAGACTTACTGACACCTTTTCAGAGTCCTCCCCACCCATCAACTCATCATCTTTTCTCCAGACTGGAACAGGGAAAGGAAAGTGCAACGACCACCAATTTTCCTCTGGACATGAGATTGAAGGTGGAGGGTGATGTGAATTGAACTGTCTCTCTTCAAAATATATGCTGACATCCAAACCCTGGGACCTGTGATCGTGACCTTATTTGGAAATAGGGTCTTTACAGATGTAATCAATTTAAGATGAGGTCATACTGGATTAGGGCACGCCCAGGGGGCCCTAGTGGTAAAGAGCCTGCCTGCCAGGAGATGTAAGAGACATAGGTTCGATCCCTGGATCCAGAAGATCCCCTGGAGGAGAGCACAGCAACCCACTCCAATATTCTTGCCTGGCAAGATCCATGGACAGAGGAGTCTGGTAGGCTACAGTCCATAGGGTCACAAAGAGTCAGACATGACTGAAATGACTTAGCACGCACACATACTAGATTAGAGTGTCCTCAACTCTCTAATGTTTATCCATTGGATTGTCTCTAAAATCTAATCCAATGACTGATGTCCTTGTAGAAAGGTCCTGTGCTGACACTAGTGGCACACACAGAAGACTGAAGTGATGCACGACAAGCCAAGGAACACCAAGGACTGTCCACAACCACAGAAGCTAGGACAGAGGCATGGGACAGCCTCCCCTTGCCCTGAACAGCCTTCAGAGGAACCATGGCCCAGCTAACAGCTTGGTTTTGCACTTCCAGCCTCCAGAACTGTGAGAGGATAAATTATCTGTTTTAAGCCACACAGTTTATGGTCATTTGTTATGGCACTTCTAAGAAACTAACACAGAGGAGATCATAAGAAGCCAAGAGATCTGTCCTTGCTCTCTCCCTCCCCCCACCTTCTCCCAATCCTTTTGGACGACCTGCTTTTTATGCCCAGAAAGAGAAGCATGAACCTGGGAACATGGAGGCCCAGGGCATGACAGTCATCCCCACCTCAGCCCCTAACCCGCACGTGCCTGTGCACAACACACATACACACACACACACACACACACACACACACACACTCCTAAGGGGGAGATTTACCTCGCTGGGCTCAACGATGGCCACGTTCTCCGCGCCCACTTTCCTCTTCATGCGGGCGGCCATGCTGATCCCACCACTGCCCCCACCCAGCACCAGCACCTCATAGTAGCTCTTGGCTGCGAGGCTGGCCCCTGTGTGCAGCTGCAGGGTGCTGGCCTGCTGAGAGCCCAGCCTGAGGAAGCAGGCGAAGAGCCGGACACGGGAGCAGGACACCACAGAGGCCAGCAATGTCATCTTCAGGCCGGGTCAGGCTACAAAGGAACAGAGAAGACTCCGAATAAGGCAAGAGCCACTATGAGACTGAGGCATTTTCTTTTAGGGAGGAAGGAGAGACTGGCATCTGGCCGGCTCCAGCTGGTTCCCACCATTTCAAGGCCACCCTCCCACCTGGCCATGATCAAGAGCTTCTTGAGAATGCTCCACCAGCTAAGCTTTCCATTTCTCCCTCTCCTCCTTCCTTCAGGACATCGCAGGCTTTGTTTGAACCAGGTAAACCTCACCTTTTAAGTTCTCTCTCATAACGTGCCTGTCCCCATCCTTGTCCATCCCTAAAACGAGGGCATCATCTAAGGTAATCCACTGTCACCCTCTTCTCTCTGGCACATTCTTCAACTCTTTCTTTGGCTTTTTGGTCCATCAGAGATGTATGAGTCTACAATTCCTTGCCACCTGAGACCTTGCTGAAAACAGAGAGTTCAGCAAGAAACCCACCTTCTACAGCTCAGGGTTCAGGTCACAGAAATCAGAGCCTCGGTCCCACTCAGAAGTACCTGGATCTGCTGTGCCAGAGACATGCAATTTAATCAGATCACTGGCTATACATGAGCAAAAGCCCTCCACACCTTTGGAAATTTCAACCACATGATTAAAAAGCCATAAAAGGAGCCCTTCCCTAGTATCATAAAGCTATATTTTGTGTAAAGAATCTGCATATCCTTCTGACAAGTCTTTTATTATATCCAATTCAGTAAAAATCTCCCCTTGATAGGTTTTCTAAGAGATGTACTTCACCTTTCTGCTCTAGCAGTTGGTGCTTTGGCAGTGAGGAAATGAAGGCTACTCAGAAACTGGCCTTGACTCCATCCCATCCCCAGACAGGCTTTATATCTTGGATGTGATCTATCATGTAAGTTGAGGGGCCCCGGCCAAAATACCCCCCACCTTGTGTATTACAGAGCCCTAAATTTCACCATCTAGCGCCATCCTGTGGGTTCCCATGTTCCACGAACCCTTTATAAAAAGTACCCAGCTGGGGATACCCAGCAAGTACCCAGCTGGGGAATTACACTTCTAGTTGCTAAGATCACTAACTTCTAAATGGGAACAATTTAATTATATGACTTCCCACCAGTGGAGAAGAGGAAGGCTACACAAGGGAATTAGAGAAAGCTGGGAGGGGGAAAGGCTAAGAAAGGAAGAAGGAAGGGCCCTGGAGGAGTGAGAAGGAGGAGCCAGAGTGATGATCTTAATTAGGATTAACTCTGTTCCAGTGTTTTGGCACCCGTGACAATTTCCTCCGTATTTCAGATCTGACAGGCAACCCAGATCTGGGGGAGGGTACACGGGGTTACAGAAACTGAGGAAGGCTCATTCATGGTTGCCACAAATTTAAGTCAGTATGACTCTTACCAAAAACATTTCTCATCCTTTGACTCTGCTCTTCCATTTCTGGGACTCAGGTCTAAAGAAATAACCTCTAATACTTAAGAAGACAAGACTCTACAAAGATAGATCTCACATATTCATTCATAAAACAGTCAAATCTGAGTTAACTGGCCTGTGGATTGGATCTGATTTCATCCTGGTTACAGAAAAAACAACTGCAGGCTCTAGACTGGCCAGGGAAGGCTCAGGTTCCAGACTGTTCTAACCAAGGTTAATTTATGATTGCTTCTATTTAAAATGGGTAGGGGGAACAGAGATAGCCATCCACTTGTCAAACTTTGAGGAAAGGTTACATAAAATATTGTTACACAAGATGATCTGTGTAGTTTTTTCAAATTATGTTTACAAAGAGCATATAAAATACTTACGTTGTGATCAGAATATTAATTGGAAATACAAGTTCAACTATGTAAGAGAAAAATGCATTTAAAAAAATAAGATGTTAACATTGGTGGTTTTCTCTGGGTTTTAGAATAATGGGTGATTTTTATTTCTTCTGCTTTTCTGTATCTTATAAATTCTCTACTATATGCATACATTAATATTACAATAATAAACTATTTTGATGACAATAACAAACATGTTCTAAGTTCTTTACACAAACATTTAACCTGTGAGCTGACTATCATTATCACCATTTTACAGATGATAAAATTGAGGCAGAGCTCACATGTGGATTATGATTTGAACCTGGACACTTTAGTGCCAGGGTGTCTGCTTTAAACCACTATATCTACTATCTCTATCAACAACAAACAGTGCTAACATGAAAATCTTAAATGAAAAAATCCAGATAGTTTCCATACTTTCCACAACAGGGAAACCATTTTTTCACGATATTGACACCTAAAATAGTAGCAATGTTTTGATACAGCTATAATTGATTTTTTCCCTCTTCTTTGCATGTGCTTTTCTCACATTTTCTTCAATGAGTTTTAAATTTTAAAACTCAGTCAATTTGGTTTTGTTTGTTTGAGTTTTCTTTGTTTTTTTTGTTTCCTAATGGTAGGGACCTAACAGAAGCAGAAGATATTAAGAAGAGGTGGCAAGAATGCACAGAAGAACTGTACAAAAAAGATCTTCATGACCCAGATAATTACGATGGTGTGATCACTCACCTAGAGCCAGATATCCTGGAAGGTGAAATCAAGTAGCCTTAGGAAGCATCACTACGAACAAAGCTAATGAAGGTGATGGAAATCCAGTTGAATTATTTCAAATCCTGAAAGATGATGCTGTGGAAGTGCTGCACTCAATAGGCCAGCAAATTTGGAAAACTCAGCAGTGGCCACAGGACTGGAAAAGTCAGTTTTCATTCCAATCCCAAAGAAAGGCAATGCCATAGAATGCTCAAATTACTGCACAATTGCACTCATCTCACACGCTAGTAAAGTACTGCTTAAAATTCTCCAAGCCAGGCTTCAGCAATACGTGAAGCATGAACTTCCAGATGTTCAAGCTGGTTTTAGAAAAGGCAGAGGAACCAGAGATCAAATTGCCAACATCCACTGGATCATCGAAAAACCAAGAGAGTTCCAGAAAAACATCTATTTATGCTTTATTGACTACGCCAAAGCCTTTGACTGTGTGGATCACAATAAACTGTGGAAAATTCTGAAAGAGATGGGAATACCAGACCACCTGACCTGCCTCTCGAGAAATCTGTACGCAGGTCAGGAAGCAACAGTTAGAACTGGACATGGAACAACAGACTGGTTCCAAATAGGAAAAGGAGTACATCAAGGCTGTATATTGTCACCCTGCTTATTTAACTTCTATGCAGAGTACATCATGAGAAATGCTGGACTGGAGAAAGCACAAGCTGGAATCAAGATTGCCGGGAGAAATATCAATAACCTCAGATATGCAGATGACACTACCCTTATGGCAGGAAGTGAAGAAGAACTAAAGAGCCTCTTGATGAAAGTGAAAGTGGAGAGTGAAAAAGTTGGCTTAAAGCTCAACATTCAGAAAACGAAGATCATGGCATCCGGTCCCATCACTTCAGGGCAAATAGATGGGGAAACAGTGGAAACAGTGGCTGACTTTATTTTTCTGGGCTCCAAAATCACTGCAGATGGTGACTGCAGCCATGAAATTAAAAGATGCTTACTCCTTGGAAGGAAAGTTATGACCAACCTAGATAGCATATTCAAAAGCAGAGACATTACTTTGCCAACAAAGGTCCATCTAGTCAAGGCTATGGTTTTTCCAGTAGTCATGTATGGATGTGAGAGTTGGACTATAAACAAAGCTGAGTGCAGAATAATTGGTGCTTTTGAACTGTGGTGTTGGAGAAGACTCTTGAGAGTCCCTTGGACTGCAAGGAGGTCCAACCAGTCCATCCTAAAGGAGATCAGTCCTGGGTGTTCATTGGAAGGACTGATGTTGAAGCTGAAACTCCAATACTTTGGCCACCTGATGCGAAGAGTTGACTCATTGGAAAAGACCCTGATGCTGGGAAAGATTGAAGGCAGGAGGAGAAGGGGACGACAGAGGATGAGATGGTTGGATGGCATCATCGACTCGATGGACAAGGGTTTGAGTGGACTCCGGGAGTTGGTGATGGACAGGGAGGCCTGGCATGCTGCAGTCCATGGGGTCACAAAGAGTCAGACACGACTAAGCGACTGAACTGAACTGAATGATTGAGGAGTGGGGGAAATCACCAAGTAGAATGTTACTCTCTGGTTGGGAAGAAGATACTTAATGGTGAATAGACAGTCCTCATATTCTGCCTTTCTATATGACAGCAAATCTCCTCACTTGACTTTTAGGAAAACCACTTTTTCATGGTCCCCACACAACATCTTTTTTGGGGGTTTTTTGGCCACATGCCTTGTGGGGTCTTAGTCCCCCAATCAAAGACTGAACCAGGCCCTCAGCAGTGGAAGTGCAGAGTCTTTATCACTGGACTGCCAGGCAATTCCCCTGACACAGAACCTTAACTCCATGGAGTTACAAAATAATGACCTAAAAGGAGGCCTGGCTAAGTTTCTGATTTCAAGCCACGCAATCTGAAGCCCTTCAACCTCCTCATTGCCTTCCAGCCTAGTACCCCATGGTTCTCCTCTTGAAAGAGGGAGAGTTTATGCAAATACTTCCCTCATTCAGCCAAGAAGGCAAGTTCTATTTTATTTCATCAGTTCCCCACAGCTTATTTCTGGATTCTGTATTAATAAACACAAAGTCCTCTGAACTAATTCTATCAACTTCATTAATAATCATCATCAAGCAGAATGTCCCGGCCTTTGCAGTCAAATTTCAACCATAAACAAAAATTTCACAAACACAAATACCATGTTAGAGGAAATGTTCCAAGTTTCAAAACACTTGAAAATCTCAGTAACACACTCATTCTAACAATATAATGTCATCCTAACTTTCAGATCAGAAAAACCAGAACCACAATCTAATGTTATCGGTAGTGAAGGTAGGGCATGATACAAAGTCAAAGACCAGAAAGAAACCAGAACAATAATGCAAAATCATAATTTAGATCCCACTTTGGAATGTTGGAACATTGACCTAAACCAAGACTGGAGAAACAATAAAATAAAAAAAAAAAACAGACAATTGAAGGCAGAAAGTCACATAATCTGAACCAGAATGAAAAAAAAAAAAAAAAAAAAGGCCAAACTTGACCCTGGAGTCAACAGCAAAGAAATAAAAAATCTGTCAACAAAATAACTAAGGAGCATAAATCTAAGTCTCTGAGTCTCCCTAGAAGGTAGTCTGAAACACACGTACCTGAAGTTAAGAAATAAGAATTACCAATGATGCAGGAAACGTAGCTGCTTTCTCTCTACACTCTTCCAAAGTGAAACACACACTCTTTTTAAAAGAATCAGTAAGGCAAAGTTAACTTTCTTTTAACAAGTGCCACATTTATTTAATGTATTTCATTTATCAAATACATGTTCTAATTAAATAATGTCATACTTTTAAGTTAGATAAAAATTCCTCAATCCTAAATCAATTGAGTGCTTCCTTCAAAGAATCAAAATAAATGCTCTGATATATCTG
Organism: Bos mutus; assembly: GCF_027580195.1. NCBI lineage: Eukaryota > Metazoa > Chordata > Mammalia > Artiodactyla > Bovidae > Bos > Bos mutus. Next base: position 43,891,274 of record NC_091626.1, on the reverse strand, counting down.
TAGTCTGACTGAAGACGTAAAACCCTTGCTAACTGAAAGATAAGACAGCCTGCTAGGCACCTCCTACTTACATTTCTGGCTGCTGATCTGGGGTCCTGGTCCAGACAAGTCTTTGGAACTCCACACCTTTCCACAGCCAGCCCTTCTGGGAAAATCAGTGCAGATTGCCAGTGTCGAGAGTTCCCTAATCCTGGGCCATGTGACATGCCACTCACTGGGTGTCAGCTAGGACACTTGGCTGAGTTCAAACAGAGCTGGCCTCTAAACAAGGATTATTCAGAGCATCTTAACAAAAGATCCACCAGGCCAACAGGACTTACAGTCAATCTTTCAGTTATTTTTGCTCTTGAGGAAACTGAGGGGTCTTTGTATGGGTCACTATTATTTTATCTCAAGCCCACAATAGGCTGGGCCCTCTTTGCTTGGGGTTTCAATAACCACAAGGCCATCTTTTTAACATATCACCTTCATGGAGGCTGCCTGTTGTCTGTTTTTCTCTTTGGTTTTCAAAGTTTATATCACCTTCATATAAACTTTCAAAACCAAAGAGGAAAAACAGACAACAGGCAGCCTTCAGCATTCGCCACCTACGCCATTTCTCCTACCCGCACTCTGGGCCTCCAGCTTCCCTATCAAGCTTACACAGAGCTGTGAAGTCCTGAAGTTCTGGATCTCTGTGGGTCCCAGTCTCTGAGACACAAGTGAACCTCATCTACACACAGCATGGGTTGGGCTTACACCTAGTGCCCAGGTGGCAAAATGTCTGGAAGGCTCTGCCTCCTTCATTAGCTCCTCCCCCTTGGGCTTTCTGGACCTTTTAACTAAGGCTGTCATCAGTTATTTACATCTCTCCACCAAATTACTTCCAGAAGACAGGATTCAATTAAAAAAAAAAAAGTATGGAGAGACTGTCATAACAGTAACAGCTAACATTTGTTGAGAGTTTTAGTTGTACCTATGGTATCTCTGATGTTGGGAGGGATTGAGGGCAGGAGGAGAAGGGGATGACAGAGGATGAGATGGCTGGATGGCATCACTGACTCAATGGATGTGAGTTTGAGTGAACTCTGGGAGTTGGTGATGGACAGGGAGGCCCGGAGTGCTGCGATTCATGGGGTCACAAAGAGTTGGACACGACTGAGCGACTGATCTGATCTGATCTGATCTGCTCTGATGGTATCTCAGAGACAGACTCCTTACAATAACTTTGTAAAGACAGTGTTAGTATCCCCATTTTACATAAAAGAAAATTGAAGTTTAGTGTAAAGTGGAGTACCTGCTTAAGGTCACATGACTAATTGAAGAGGAGAGTTTAATTCAAACTGACTCCTCCGTTGAGGAGTCTCACAGCATTAGACTTAAGAGATAACTCAAGGAAAATGCCTACCAGCTGAATTTTATTTACATTCAGATATAATATAGATTATACCCCATGGAGTGATATGGGAGGGAATATATGATATTAAATTTTAGCTTACTAAGCAAATTGGAAGAAAAAATTTAAGTTTTGGGGGGAATGAGCCAGGTAGAATAATAGTACTGATATTAATATAATTTTAAGGGCTCTTAAAATTTAAAAATACATACTGATAGTCTTACAGTTGAAATCATTTGGATTTGCTTGCAAATATTACAAATGGCAAGTAGGTAGGAGTGTAGATGACACAAGATTGGCCATGAGTTGATAATATTTTTTAAATTTTAATTTTTTATTGAAGTATAGTTGATTTACATTTCAAATATATAGCAAAGTGATTCAGATATATATGTATGTGTGTATGTATGTATATATACTTTTTCAGATTTTCCTTTATAGGTTACTGTAAGATATTGAATATAGTTCTCTGTGCTGTACAGTAGTAGGTCCTTGTTGTTTATCTGTTTTATATACAGTAGTCTGTATCTGCTAATCCCAAATTTCAAATTTATCCCTGCTTCTCCTTTCCCCTTTGGTAACCATAAATTTGTTTTCTATGTGAGTCTATTTCTGTTTTTTAAATAAATTCATTTGTACCATTTTTTTCAGATTTTACATATAAGTGATATCATATGATATTTGTCTCTGTCTGACTTACTTCACTTGGTATAATAATCTCTAGGCCCATCCATGTTGCTACAAATGGCATTATTTCAGAGTTGATAATTTGAAGCCAATTTATGGATTTATATGGGCATTCCTTGTGGTAATCTGTGGTTTTTTGGTATATTCTGGAAAGTTTCCACAATAAAAAATTAGAACGAATGAAACAGCAAAAAACTGTGTGTTAGGATGGACATTAGCTTTGCTCTTTAGTCACTGAAATGCTACATCTATGAATATTTCAAATAATAGCAAGATAATGGAAATACAAGTAGCAACACAATTATAATCATACTTCCCTCCCATGTGCCTAGAACTTTACAATTCACAAGGCCCATACCTGAGCCTACACTGGAGGTATTGATACCAGTTTACAAATGGGAAAACTGAGGCTCAGAGACCCAAGGTGATCTCCCGAAAGTCACGTGAATCTGCAGCGAGACCAGAGCCACAATGAGTTCTTTCTGTGTAAAGTAACTTTTCCTGAATGCCCTTAGGAGCAGCAATGCAGGCATTAGAAGGAGCCAGCAATTCAGAGGTGGTAAGCTCCCAGTCTGGACCTTCTCCAGCTCTAGATCTCTGGACGACCTCTTTGCTTGGCCCTCACATGTCATGCCCCAGAAGCGCAGCCTTATAGGCAGATCCAAGTTTTTTGGGCAGGGACGCCTATACAACTTGGAGACCAAATTTACAGATACAAAATTAGATAATATTGAATGAGAAAATAAGTCACAATAAATGTCTGGATCCTTGGTGATTCAGGATTCTTCTGAGATCTCTGTTACTCATGGGAGTGTTAGCATTTTTGTTCTATTCAGACCTCCAGCTAATTGTATGACACCACCCACATTGGGTAGGGCAACCTTCTTTACCCTGTCTACTGATTCCTCCAGAAACACTCTCATAGACACACCCAGAATAATGTTTAACCAAATATCTGGGCACCCTATGGCCCAGTCAAGTGGATACATAACAGTAGCCATCACACCCTCTGACTCAAACTATCAAAGGGAAATTGTCACCATGATTGCATTGTCATGAAAATGACACACAGTGCCCCTCAAAATGCTGCTGCTGCTGCTGCTGCTGCGAAGTTGCTTCAGTCGTGTCTGATTCTGTGTGACCCCATAGACAGCACCCCACCAGGCTCCCCAGTCCCTGGGATTCTCCAGGCAAGAACACTGGAGTGAGTTGCCATTTCCTTCTCCAATGCAGGAAAGTGAAAAGTGAAAGTGAAGTCGCTCAGTCGTGTCCGACTCTTAACCCCATGGACTGCAGCCTACCAGGCTTCTCCGTCCATGGGATTTTCCAGGCAAGAGTACTGGAGTGGGTTGCCACTGCCTTCTCTGCTCAAAATGCTATGGTTCCTTAATGTGATCACATCTCAATCTGAAGCACATGCAAGTCAAGTCTGTAGGCATATCTGCAGCATTTATCAGTGGCACTGGATAAGACACTTCCTGAAACCTTCCTGGAGATATTCTGAATCCTACTGTATTAATCATGTTTTTAATTTCTGTATTTTATGATTGTTTGACATCTGGGGGCTTTATTAGACCTTAAAGAAATGCTGTTTCTAGGACTAGCCAACTTCTAAAAATGTAAACACCTCAGTCTGGAAGCACACCTTTGGTAATTAGGTAATTGGGTAACAAGCCCAAACCTGAACCACTTCCTCTATCTGGATTTTACATTCCAGAAGGCAATATTCCTCACCCCTAATCATCCCAGGGCCAGACATCAAGACAATAAGTGCAGCCCCTACAGTCCAGAGTCCACTAAAATTATTCAAATTAGCCAGCACCAAACCTGGTCAGTCTGTTCCCCCTGCTTCATGAAAATCACACCATAGGTTTTGCCCATGAAAAGTGAAAGTGTTAGTCACCCAGTCGTGGCCAAGTCTTTGCAACCCCATAGACCATAGCCCTCCAGGCTCTTCGGTCCATGGGATTCTCCAGGTAGGAACACTGGAGTGGGTAGCCATTCCCATCTGCAGGGGATCTTCCCAACCCAGGGATCAAACCCAGGTCTTGATTCTTTACCATCTGAGCCACCAGGGAAACCCAGGTTTTGCCCATGCTTTCCTCTTAATTTGCCTGCCTCCTGACCAATCTGGGTGCTTCCCCACCAGACCCAGTGTGGTGGAGCAGGCCTCCTGTTCCTACAGAACTGGGAGTCAAAGCTTCGTCTTTCATGGCAGTCATCTCCTGATGGGCTGGCCTCACCATGCCTGATTGAAAACAAATCTCAGGTACATTTTAATATACTTACACTAAAATGCATTCACTACTATTCAGTCAGATGGAAGATTTTACATGTTTAACAAATTTTGCTCTGCTCCTCCTTACAAAGCTGCTCAACTGTCAGGTGGCATTTAAAAAGCAATTTAATTACGTATTACTGTTGAATGCTATAATTATGTGAATGAGTGGGCCAAATTTTACAATTAAATAACACAGCTACAGTGTGATTTTTTAATGCAATAATTACTCCTGAAGAATACAGCATGGGGCCTTCCTTTCTTTTGTCACACTCTTTCACCTGCAGTATCGAAACAAGATATCTTCTCCACCAAGGAAAGTTCTCTCGTCTTTTTTACCCATTTAACCTTAATAAAAAGGGAAATGTCATCAATCAGAAGTGCTCAAAAAACACTGTCTAAGCTATATTTTTATTTACAGATTTGTCTCCTACACAAAAGGTATTCAGATTAAATTACATTTAGCAACACGAAATGTGCAAGCATATCTTTATGGAAAGAGTTACATGAAATTTGCATCATCACAGTTCTGCTATAGCTAAGAGTGCTTCCACAAGTATGCATTGCATACTTGCTACTCACAAGGACCTGTGACACACAGCAATTTCCCCATCCGCCCTGGTCCCATTCCCAGTCTAGTAGCTTTAGATGCTAACGGAACAGCAGAGCTTGCCAGCTGCTGATAATGCAGGCCAAGAGCAAGGTGAGCCAAATTTCAGGGGAAAGTTTTGTTTTTTTAATGTTAGAAGGTCTAATTTAAATATTGGAAAAGTAAAGGTAATGAGATGTATGCACATCTTTTTTTTCCTAGCTTGAAACTGTTAATGTTTTCCTCCACACCCAATACAGTTTTTCTGAATGAAGTTCTACTTTCATTCATCACGTGTACATCTGACATGTAAAGGTACTAAATAAATCCAGCCATCTATTAATTCACTCTATGGCCTGAACATTTGTGTCCCAAAAAAAATCCGCATGTTGAAATGTTAACTTCCAATGGTTATGGTGTTAATCAGGAGGTGGGGCCTCTGGGGTTGATTAGGTCCTGAGGGTGGAGCCTTCATGAACGGTATTAGTGCCCTTTTAAAGAAGGTCCAGAAGGCAATGGCACCCCACTCCAGTACTCTTGCCTGGAAAATCCCATGGAGGGAGGAGCCTGGTAGGCTGTAGTCCATGGGGTCGCTAGGAGTCGGACACAACTGAACAACTTCACTTTCACTTTTCACTTTCATGCACTGGAGAAGGAAATGGCAACCCACTCCAGTGTTCTTGCCTGGAGAATCCCAGGGATGGGGGAGCCTGTTGGGCTGCCATCTATGGGATCATCCAGAGTCAGACACAACTGAAGTGACTTAGCATAGCATAGCATAGCATAGAAAGATCCCTCACCCCTTTTACTATGTGAGAACACAAAGAAACGACATCGGCCCTGACCCAATCATGCAAGTACCTTGATCTTGGACTTTCCAGGCTCTAGAACTACAAGAAATAAATTTCTGTTGTATATAAGCCAGTTAGTCTTTGGTACAGGCTTCCTAGGTGGCTCAATGGTAGAATCCACCTGCCAATGCAGGAGACACCAGTTTGATCCCTGGGTCTGAAAGATACTCTGGAGAAGGAAATGGCAACCCACTCCAGTATTCTTGCCTGGGAAATGCCATGGACAAAGGAAGCTGGCAAGCTACAGTCCATGGGGTCACAAAAGAGTCAGAGATGACTTAGCAGCTAAGCAGCAGCAGCAGTCTGTGGTTCTACAGTTCCCCTTATTCATAGTTTGGCTTTCCGTGGTTTCAGTTATCTACAGTGAATGGCAGTCCAAAAATATTAAATGGAAAATTTCAGAAATAAACAATCCACAAAGTCTAACCTGCATGCTACTCTGAGTGGAGTGATGAAATTTCATACCATCCTGCTGCATCCCACCTGGGACATGACATCCCTTCGTCCAGCTTATTCCGCCAGTTAGTCACCTAGTGGCCACCTCAGCTATCAGATAAACTGTATTGCAGTGCTTGTGTTCAAGTTACCCTTCTTCTACTTAATAAAGTTCCCAAAACACAAGAGTAGTGATTCTGACAATATGAATAAGGAAAAAAAAAAAAGCCATAAAGTGCTTCCTTTAAATGAAAAGGTGAAAGTTTTCAATAAAGGGGAAAAAAAAAAAACCTATGCTGAGACTGGTAAGTGGTATGGTAAGAACAAACCTATCGTGAAACTGTGAAGAAGAAAAAGAAATTCATGCTAGTTTGCTTTCACACCTCAAACTGTAAAAGTTACAACCCCAGAGTGATATGTGCTTAGCTGGGATGGAAAATTAAATTCATAAATAAGATATTTTGAGAGATAATATTCACACGACTTTCATTATACTACATTGTTCTAATTGTTCTATTTTATTCTTATTGTTAATCTCTTATTGTACCTAATTTATAAGTTAAACATTATCACAGATGTGTAGGTAGAGGGAAAAACAGTATATACAGGATTCGGTACTATGCATGGTTTCAGGTATTCACTGAAGAGGTCTTGGGACATATTCCCCCACCAATAAGAGGGGGCTGCTATATTTGTTATAGGGGCCCAAGCGGACTAAGGCAGTGACTGAGATCTTATCCTTCATTATGACAGGAGCTGTGCTGGATGCTGGGAATAGAATAGTGAACATGTCACATCAGGTCCTTGTGCTGACAGAACTTGCATTCTAGTGGAATGGAGAACACATTAGTCCCTCACCCTCCACTACTATAACACCTTCCTGAAACGCTCCCTCCTCCCGTTTCTTCATCTTAGCCATGGCCCAAAGTCCAGCCCGAGTCCCAGCTTCTGTAGTACCTCCAGCCAGGCTAGTCTACAAACTGTGGTACCTATCCTGCCCTTCTTAGAACTTTCTTGTGGTCATCGTTTATTTGTTGGCATTTTGATGCATCTGTTTTCCCAGAGAGTCTGAAATTGCCTGATGGTTTGAGACTCTGGTTCAATGGTTCAAGACTCTGGTTCCATCTATCTTCACAACACTTACAGAGTATCTGAGTCCTTCTTGTCATCCCTTGGGTCCAGACAGTTGGGGGAAGCAGGCAGAAAACCTCTGTACCCTACCAAGAGTGTAGCACTCTCTAGCCACCTTCTCAGGAACAGCTGCCAAAAGATGAGGCATCTGTATTTTTCACCACCTACATCATCTCTGGATCAGTGGGGAGGAAAGTTGGGGTTGGCTTCCAAACCTCTGGGTTTATATCCCAGTTCTTAGACTTAACTTGAAGAAGCAAAATGCAATGTAATCAGTAGGAGCTAAACACCTCTGGTGTTCTGAGGAGAGAAATAACCAATGACAGTTTGGTGAAACAGACATGATCTGAGCAAGAGATAAAAGACTAGCAGCATTTGGACAAGTGGAGATGCTACGCAAGGGTACACCAAGGGGATGGAACAGCCTAAGTAAGTAAAAGAGTGGGATACCACCCTCCAGGCCTCTCCCCAGCCTTCTCTGCTCTCTCCAAGCTCTGAGAGCCAAACTGTGAGATGGGTATCAGCTGGCCTCCCTGGTCCTCTGGCTTCCAGTTGGATTCAGTCAGTGGGAGGCACCAGTAGATTAGAGGATGGGAAAAGAATGAAATTAGGATATTTGTTGCCCGGACCCCTCCCAACCAAGCTTCAGCTCAGCAATACTGGATTGCTCTAGCCAAAGGCCTTGGCTCTTGTGGGGTGGCCCTCTCCTCAGCTACAGCTTTTTCTCAAGGTGCCAGTAATCACTCCCTCTGCTTGCTTCCTCATGCCCCAAATCAATACATTTGCTTCACTACTCTTGCTGGTTCCCCTTAACCCTGCCCACACCTTTGTAAACAGTTGTTTCATTAAACCCTCTTAACAGCCTTGAGCATGCCAAGTATTTCCCAAGACCATGACTAATAAGCTGGGAAGGCCAACCAGAATTGACTGACATTGAGAGGAGTAGATAATAAGGAAACACCACAGTCCAATTATAAAGGGCCATGCTAGGCAACTGAGGCTTTATACTGAAAAACAAAAAAAAAGTTTTAAGAAGTGATAGAACAGAGGAGGCAGCATTGAGAAAATGAATCTAGTGTCAGGGAGAAATTAAATTGAAGGAGAGGCAAAACCAGGTCTGGAAGTCAGGAGACTAGTGCAGAGGTCCAGGTGTAATGATAAGGGCCTAATACAGTGTTAGTATTAGAAATACAAATAAAAATTTAGATAAGACAGAGAAAAGGGAAAGAGAATGATTGAATGAGAGGTAGGAAGGGCCCCTTCAGGAAAACAAAAGCCAAAGTTGATATCTAGGCAGCTGAAGACAGAGGAATTGTTTGGGCAGAAACAGGGAAGTCTAGGCAAGGGCCTGTCTGAGCTAGTCTGGGACAGTTAAGAGATTTAGGAAACAGAATCACCTAGAATAAGCATGGCACAACTGTGGGCAAGGAGGAAGGGAGTCTAAACCAGAGTCCGCTGGGAAAAGGGAGAAAGAACACTGGGTGGGCATACGTAAGTAAAGTTTGGGGTTGGAAGCTTAATCCTAAACAATAGTCATCTAATCTAAGGGTCACAAAGAAGCAACTTGCAGGCCCAATGCAGACCAGAGCTGTGTTTTGTTTGACTCACAAATTCTGCCTAAATTCTGAATTAGTAATGTGAGAACATTACTAACCCAACATTAAAAATTTTGAATATGCCAGGTGGCGCTACTGGTAAAGAACCCACCTGCCAATGCTGCTGCTGCTAAGTTGCTTCAGTCGTGTCCGACTCTGCGACCCCACAGACAGCACCCCACCAGGCTCCCCCGTCCTTGAGATTCTCCAGGCAAGAACACTGGAGTGGGTTGCCATTTCCTTCTCCAATGCAGGAAAGTGAAAAGTGAAAGTGAAGTCGCTCAGTCGTGTCCGACCCTCAGCGAACCCATGGACTGCAGCCTCCCAGGCTCCTCCATCCATGGGATTTTCCAGGCAAGAGTACTGGAGTGGGGTGCCATTGCCTTCTCCAACCTGCCAATGCAGGAGACATAAAAGACATAGGTTCAGTCCCTGGGTTGGGAAGATCCCCTGGAGGAGGGCATGGCAACCCACTCCAGTATTGCCTGGAGAATTCCATGGACAGAGGAGCCTGGAGGGCTACAGTCTATAGGGTTACAAAGAGTCAGACACGACTGAAAGGAGCACGCACACACCTTCAAAATTCCAGATCGTTGGCCTCTCTGACAACACTAAGCCCACATTCTCTCATGTCAGCTCTCAGCTGGAACTGCCCATCTATAGGTTGGTCACTGACAATCTACACCCCGAACGAAGTTAAAGCTCACCCAGCCCCACATAGCCAAGATTCGTATTTGTTACCGCTCAGCCCTGGCTGTGTGTGAGCTGTGGTCCTGCTAAAGGCAATGAGAGCCCTTGAAGTTCTTAAGGAAACTGAAGAAGACCCCCACGGGGGAGTTGAAAGGATGACTTACAGCAATAGATGAATTCAGCATTTTTGAGTGTTCACTATGTGCCAGGCACTGTGCTACAACGCACCGGGATGAGTAAGACCAGGGATATGAAGGTCGTTCAGCAGCTGATTCAGAAATTTAGGAACCAGCCAGGGTTTGGAATAGACATGAGAAGAGAGATAAAGGTGTGAATGCAAAACCAATATTGAAGCCATTTTTGTGACAAATTATCCACAGGGGATAAAGAAGGAAGGATGTGAAATGGGACCTTGCTCTGGGTGGCTATATGGAAGAGTGGGTGTAAGTGCAGCAAAGTGCAGCAAAGGTCCAAAGCACCAGGGGAGAGAAAGAAACCACACCCTCTGAGAACCCTGAGAACCAAAGGAGTGAAGCCCATGGAGGTATTACACAAGCAGCACCCTTCCTCTTGGCTCACCTCCCCTTGAGTAATGACATCGCCTGTGTGTTCAGGAACTGGATTACTATTTTAACAAATAAAGAAAATGGAGCAACCTTCATTTAGGCCTGCAGGGCCATGTCAGAACTCTACCTCTAGAGCTGTTGCAATGCCAAATGTTTGTTTAAACATTAAGCTGTGAGACTACTGCTCTAGGAGTGGACCAGGAGCAAATAGATCCAGGAAACAATTCCACACAGCTCCTTGATGATTCAGGGCTTAGAATCACATTGGGGTTCTTTAGTTCCCTAACTCTTTAGGAGGGAACTATAGGAATTTTCTTTAAAGAATTGCTGATTAAGAGTTACTAATGAGGAGGCAGCAATGAAACACTGGCTCCCTTTGCTGCTGAGAAGTTTCCTACAAGTTTTCCTAGCCTATATACATTTTCCCGGAGAAGGCAATGGCACCCCACTCCAGTACTCTTGCCTGGAAAATCCCATGGATGGAGGAGCCTGGTAGGCTGCAGTCCATGGGGTCGCTAAGAGTCGGACACGACTGAGCAACTTCACTTTCACTTTTCACTTTCATGCATTGGAGAAGGAAATGGCAACCCACTCCAGTGTTCTTGCCTGGAGAATCCCAGGGATGGGGGAGCCTGGTGGCTGCCGTCTATGGGGTCACACAGAGTCGGACACAACTGAAGTGACTTAGCAGCAGCATACATTTTACAGTCAGAAAGCCTTATAATAGGGAAGGACTGACGATTTCCCCAAACCATACATTAACTAAGCAGAAAACAGAAACTCTGTTCATGGGAGGGAAATCAGCTCACATTGCAGCTCCAGAAAAGGGGAAAATGTCAGTCAATCGGATTATTGCAACTGAAAAATTTCAGGTTTTGAATGAATTATATGGGGGGAAGTGTCTTGTTTCCTTGCTTGCTTTAGCCAATGGGAGCTTGACCGCTTAAGTTCTAGTGCATAAAGCATCACAATTTAGCTCCCCTTTAACCCCACCATTCACAGTTGGCCTTCAGTCAAATAAGTATACTGAAGGTTTCAACGTGTGCACAAGCCTGTGCATGTCCATCCTGAGACTGTAGAACAAGACACACAGGGGAGGGGGAGCCTAATATAGAATTAATTTGCTTCCAGTCACACAGCAAGGATCCAGCTTTGCCTTGATCTCCTGAACCCACTCAATGATCACAATAAAAGTATGCATCAGCCTCAGGAGTGTTGTGATTCCCACTCAGAGTTTCACATACAAGAAGACTCTGAGGAATGGAGTTTGATTATAAATAGGGACTGGCCAATTTGTCAGGCATACTGTTGCCTGGAATCCAGCATGTGAGGTCTTAACACAATGAGAAGAGACTCTTTAAATATAAGTTATACAAGTGTTCTTTGAATGTGATTGAAGAGATGCCAAATTCAATCCTTTAACGGTTAGGACAGAACAAGGGGGTGCCAGGTAACAGGTGTGCCAGGTTCCTCAAGCTCATGTCTTCCCTGCATCTAGATAAATGACACAGTTCCCCATTACTGCATAAGCCTTGTATGAGGACATGTCAGCAGTCAGAGACCCAAATCCACCTTCCAGGTAGTGCCAGGTAGAGCTCGTCCTTAACTATTCTGGGTCATGTTTTCTTCAACAACGGAAAAAAGGATTGAATTGCATAGGTTCAAAGGTCCCTTCCTTCTCTAAACATTGTGACCCACTAAATGAGGGGGAAAGGGAAACAGGTTCACAAGCAGATACTTAAATGGGAATACTTGTTCTACTAACTCTTTAAACAGATTGGGCTCTGAATTATTGCAGCAAAGAATGACAAGGGTTTGTTGCCAGGGCTTGAACATAATCAGAATGGGAACCATATCTCCCTTTCTGTTCCCCGAAGTCTGACGATGATTCACTGGGAGTCACTGTGCACTATCCCAGACACAAGGAAAACACCAGAAAAAAAAAATCACCGAAGGTTTTCTATGTGACAGGACAGGCTATGTTTTTCACGTAATTTCTCACAATAACCTGAGAGGTTGGTATTATTATCCCTGTTTTATAAGTAAGGAAACAGACATTGTGGAGCCATGGGCAAGTCACAACCACTTTGAGTCCATTTCCAGGTGTAAAATAAGTCACTGTGTCCAGCTGACTTTAAAGGCCCCTCCTTCTCTGTGACTCAAAACAAGCTTAGATTTGACCACCTAGACCTTGAAAGGCTCATGATTACTGTCCAAACCCAGTTGTCTAGTCCTCCACCTTGAGCACCATTCACAGGCTCACAGAAACACAAAACCACATCTACTAAACCCAGAACCTCCTTGGGATGCTCTCACATTCTGTACTGTAAGCAAGGTGATTATTTAAACCCATTATCATGGGCTGCCTTAAAGCAAACTGCCAAGGAAAAGAGAAAGTACATCGAGTGAAATCACCATAGGCCCCAGAAGTCAGAGACTGGTCCCAGGATAAAAACAGAGGTATCTCCTCTCCATTACTGTAGATAGGGCCTGAGCTTGCTGCATGAAATGAAAGCTCCCTGAGGACCAAGCTAGGGTCAAAACTTGGAAAATCATTATGATTAGAAAGGAATTACCCCATGGTCCTTAAGAATCATCACCGGCAGCATCAACCCATCACCCACCACGCAATTATAAAGCATCTGCTCTGTACATGGCTCAGCGACTAGGCTGGTGATTTGCTTAAAATGTCAAGTTCTGTTTTTTCTTAACTTTCAGGATCATGAAGGGGAAGAAGGTCTTAACAACCTCAGACAGGATCCAAGGGACAATACAGAGTATCTCTAGAAAGAGCATGAGATTCTCTTGGGTAGGTAAGGGAGAGGGGTCCTAAGAGAAACTGAAGGACCTTCTGGGATCATGACTTACAGTGCCCAGATTCATTTACTTGCTAGAGCTGCCCTTAAAAACGAAACCAAACAAGAAAAAAAGAAAAAAAGGCTAAACGACAGAAATTTATGTTCTAACAGTTCTGGAAGCTGGAAATTCAAGGTCAGGGTCCCTTGGGGCCCTATGTAAAAGGAGCAGTATAATATTTTGATATATTAACCAACTCTTTTCACTTTGATATTCCTAGTTACCCTGAGAGTCAACCCCACTCAGGCAACCAGACATGTGGCACAGAGGGTTCATCCCATGGATCTGCAGAACCAAAGGGTCAGATGCTTAAGCTTTTGTTTTCAAAGGCAAAGTCCAGATTTAATTAGTCTGCCTCATCAGGCTATCCTATAGCAAAAATTGAACCAGAAATGTCAGTGGCTCGGCAAAACAAAACTTATTTGAGCTGAGCCTTCCTCCTCCATCTTTTAGCAACATCATTTGGAACACAGAGCCTTGAAGGTCAGTGTAACCTTCAAGAAAGAGCTTGGAAGGAAGAAAGAGCTCATTATTCCATCTAACATTCCTCAGCCTGTATAGTATTCTGCTCAGGCTTTCACAACAAGATACCACAAACTGGGTTGCTCAAACAGCAGAAATTTATTTCTTACTATTCTAGAAGCTGGAAGTCCAAAACCAAGGTGTCAGCATGTATAGTTTCTCCTGAGGCCTCTCTCCTAGGCCTGGGCCTCCTTACGTCCTCGTGTGGTCTTGTCTCTACATGCACCCCTGGTGTCTTTTTCTTTTTTCATACAGACACTAGTCATAATGGATTAGGGTCCTACCCTTATGATCTCATTTAACCTTAATTCTCTTTTTAAAGGCCCTCTCTCTGAATAGTCAGATTCTAAGCTATGGGGATTAGGATTTCAACATACGAATTTTTGAGGGGATGCAATTCAGTCCATAATACCAGTATTTGCCCCTTCCGAAGTTGCGGCCATAGAGAGCCCCAGCGTGCTCTAAATTTACTGTTCTTTACAAAGTTATCTCCCCATCTTTCCACCCCAACTTAGCAATTTTACAAAGTAAATCACAGGGGTCCCTGGCTGAGTCTGATTTTCTTCTTCCTATTAACATCCACATTTATTGGATTACATAGACTTTTAAGGTTGGGCATTAAGAAGCAGCTAGCTGGCTCTAGGTCTAATCTGGCCAGCCTGTAGCAACTTCCATCTACTGCTCCTATTTATCAAATCTTTAAGGGTCATAGAGGAGTCAGGTAATAATCAATGGGGCAGGGGAAGGTGAAAAGAAAAGAGGAAAGAGAAATGTGCCACTGGGCCCAGAAATGCCTCATCATGGGTCAGTCTCCACTCCCTATAAGACAACTTCCTGTGTTACATCACATCAAATTAACGAGCCTAGACACATGTAAGATGGAGGACAAACTGTTCTGCAAAAGAGTTCTAGTTTCCTATAAACATCAAATTTCATTTTCTCTGGCAGAACACTAGTCACAAAGACCCACACAAAGACCCACATAGACCCAAGGGCCCTGACTGACATTTCAAGCATTCCAGCTCCAGATGTGTTCAGCCACTAGGAAAAAGAAACCCAAATTATTTTAAGCAGAGTCATTTCACAAACCAGCAGCTGTCCCCTGGATAAATTCTGAGTCTTTTAGTTGTAGTTACAAGCAATAATTTCCAATGTACTTATTCATTCAAAAAATATTTATTGACTAATTTTTGGAGAAGGAAATGGCTACCCATACCAGTAATCTTGCCTGGGAAATCCCATGGACAGAAGAGCCTGGAGGGCTACATTCCATAGGATGGCAAGGGTTGGACTCGACTCAGCAACTGAACCGCCACCACATTCTATGTACCAGGACTGGGGACATAATGGCAATGGCTTGGAGTCCAGAGAGGGACACAAGTTCTAGCAGACAGTACTTATTTCACTCCCTTGTGCCAGGTATAGCACTGGACACCTTAAATACAGGGGAAGGTATGATTATCTCCACGGTACAATGAAGAAGTCAAGGTGAAAAGAAGTCCAAAAGACAAGCTCATGCTGCTAGTTAGTGGAAGCATCAAGATCAGAAGTCATGTGACCTGACTTCCTGGGCAGGACCTTCCACTTAACCAGGAACTTGGGTAGAAAATAAACATTTACATCTTCACTAATTTCTAACTGAAATTTAGCACTTTCTTGAATTTTATACAGTGGCTCAGATGGTAAAGAATCTACCTGCAATGCAGAAGACCTGGGTTTGATCCCTCGGTGGGGATGATCCCTTGAAGAAGGGAATAGCTACCTACTCCAGCATTCTTGCCTGAAGAATCCCATGGACAGAGGAGCCAGGCAGGCTACAGTCCATGGCATTGCAAAGAGTCTAACACAACTGAGTAACAAACACTTCTTTCTTCTCAGGCAACAAACCCCAGCAGATACATGCAGTACCTATGACTTTATCACCAATAGAAATCACAGATATTTTCTTATATTACAGGCATTACCCAAATCTTGAAATATTATTTATGTTTGTTACTATTTCAAAATTATGATAGCTATTAGATCCACTGCTAGATGATATTACTTAATGCATTATTTTTAAAAGGCATATATACTACTACATCAATTCTCTTAATATTTGGACAAGTGATTTGAAATAGGTTTCCCTTGTAACACTCTGCCTTTTATTTTACACCTTCAAAAGCACTGAACCTAAAAGTGGTCCTTAGTCTCCCCAAAACTGCCAAAGTGGTACATGGCACAAAAATGGGTCAGAACCCTACACCACAGCAATGGGCAGCCCAGGCAAATCCAGAGCTCTGCTCCCCGTGTTTTTGAGTAAGAGGCTAGGTTGGGATTTTTATTATTAAAAGAGAGAAACGAAGAGAAAGGAAAGCACCCCAATTTCACCAGAGAACCCTTTCCACCAGTTCCTGTTTAGCACAGGCCCTAAATGCTCTCTCCACGGCTGGTTCCAGCCATAGCTGAAGGATACTTCTTGAGCCCCCGCCCCTCCATCCCACAGGCTGTGTGGATAAACGCGCCCTACTGTGGGCAGACCAGCAGACGTCACCTCCTACCCCCGGGGGCTGAGAACCCCTTGCGCACTGGGACCACGCCGGAGTGACACAGTCAACAAGTGAAAGATGCCAGAAATTCCTACACACCAGGGTACCAAGAAATTCCCATACACAAGACCACGGATACATTGGTTTTCAACCTCCCCTCGCAAGGCAGCAGCTCCACGACTCCAGGACGTCGCAAGACCCGCGGGTTCCAGCAGGGGCTGCAAGAGCTGTGGATGCCGCGGGTGGAGAAAAAAAGTGTGAAGTGAAATGGAACGCGATGCACAGGGGCTGCGCTGTCCCAGATGCGGGACAGAGCTAGGTTAACAATCGGCTTTAGGGGTGACCTCTCTCCCGCCGGGTCCCTTTTCCCTGACCAAGTGCCTCATACCGGCCGCGGGATGCCTCTTACCCAGAGGTGCGTGGAGCCTCGGGCCACAGCGTTGGCGCAGTAAAAGCTGCCGCTTCCTGCAAGGGCTCGCGGCCTCTGCTGGGGCCCCTGCGGTCCCCGGGCGGAGGCTGGAGGCGGGGAGAGCGAGCCTCCCCCCACCCCCGGAAAGTTCCGGAAAGGTCCCGCCGCTGCTCCGCCCGGCGCCACAGCCCGGGTGTAGCCTGCACTTGGCCTTGGTTCCCCGGGCGCACGGGGGACAGCCGGGGGCCCGGGTTAAGCGGGTCAGGGGCACTGCCGGCAGGGCAGACTCGCCCCTACACAGTGCCCCGTGCGGTGCAGCGGGACCCCTTGGTGCCTCAGAGGAGGGCACGGAGGCCACCTGTCGCCCACCCCTACCCCCATCCCGTGTGCCTACATTGTTGCGTAACTGGGAGGGACAAAGGTGAAGGCGGGTCTGGGGATAGAGGCCTGGCGGTTTGTGTCGGGTCCTCCAGTGAGCCCTGTGCTTCTCATCTGGTCCCCACGGCTGTCCAGAGAGACCGCTTTCCCGCGCTTCTTTAACACGTAAAAGGTAACCGAGGCTGAGAGAAGCCCCCAAACTTGCCTTGGTAAGCAAGCGCCAGAGCAGCGCTCTCAACCCCAGGATGGAGGTCACGGTGAGCAGGCTTTCAGACACTGATCTCCACGCAACGTTGGGTCCTACTTTCATGAATGGACGTTTTCAATTGGCTGCTCTTTCTAAGTAGGTGTGAAACGCAGGTGAATAGTTCTCCACTACGTCAGATCTAGAACGCCTTTTTATAACATATAGGATGTCCAGAAGTCTTACCGCAATTTTAAGCTTTAATAATTTCAGATGTGAGTTAACAAACTTTCCTTTAAAAAGTGCCTTGAAAGTTTAATTATTACTTTTACATTTCATTCTGTGAACTTTGAATAATCTCTTTTGAATTTTTTGTTTCAGTCAACTTTTTAAGGTGAAATCCTAGCAAACCAAAAATTGAGGCAATCACAGAGAAGTAGGAGCCTAATAAAGTTGAACTTCTGAGCTCCTCCCTCTGGTTTTGTCTTGTTAGGTTTATCTTTTGAGGTAACGCTGGTTTATATTATGTGTTCCACTTCTGTCTGTATACCCTACAGCACTGCTGCTGCTAAGTCGCCTCAGTCGTGTCCGACTCTGTGTGACCCCATAGACGGCAGCCCACCAGGCTCCCCTGTCCCTGGGATTCTCCAGGCAAGAATACTGGAGTGGGTTGCCATTTCCTTCTCCAATGCATGAAGGTGAAAAGTGAAAGTGAAGTAGCTCAGTCCTGTCCGACCCTGAGCGACCCCATGGACTGCAGCCTACTGGGCTCCTCCGTCCACGGGATTTTCCAGGCAAGAGTACTGGAGTGGGGTGCCATCGCCTTCTCCCTACAGCACACTTACCACCAAAAATTGTTTCCATCTAATTTTTTAATCCATCCAACACTCTGTGTCTTTCAATGTGTGAATTCAACCCATTTACATTTAGGATGATTATTGATAAATGAGGACTTAATATTGCCATTTTATCCTTTAGTTTCTGGTTGCTCTATATCTCCATTGTTCCTTTTCCTTTTGTTTCTGTCTGCTATTTTAGTTTGGTGGTTTTCTGTGATATTTTTGTCAATTTCCTCTTTTTTTTTAATTTTGATGTTTCATGTCTCTGCTCTAGATTTTTGTTTTCTGGTCACCATAAGATTTGTATAAAATGTCTCATAGGTAAAATAATCCTTCTACTGGTAGTATCTTATCTTTATTTACCTACATAGGCTTCGTCCTTTTCCTTTTTTTTTTCTATTTCTGTTGTCTCACATTATCTCTTTACGTTGTTACAAAGTTGAAGTATACACTAGTTTTGTGGGGGTTTTTTTCTGCTCTCCTCCTTAACCTTTATGCTATAATAGTGTTTAAAACCTAATCGTATTTAGAGTTGCAATTTTCTGGTTCTATGTATTCAGTTCAGTTCATTTCAGTCGCTCAGTCCTGTTCGACTCTTTGCGACCCCATGAATTGCAGCACGCCAGGCCTCCCTGTCCATCACCAACTCCCGGAGTTCACTCAAACTCATGTCCATCCAGTCGGTGATGCCATCCAGCCATCTCATTCTCTGTCATCCCCTTTTCCTCCTGCCCCCAATCCTTCCCAGCATCAGTCTTTTCCAATGAGTCAACTCTTCGCATGAGGTGGCCAAAGTACTGGAGTTTCAGCTTTAGCATCAGTCCTTCCAAAGAACACCCAGGACTGATCTTTAGAATGGACTGGTTGGATCTCCTTGTAGTCAAGGGACTCTCAAGAGTCTTCTCCAACACCGCAGTTAAAAAGCATCAATCCTTCAGCGCTCAGCTTTCTTCACAGTCCAACTCTCACAACCATACAAGACCACTGGAAAAACCATAGCCTTGACTAGACGGACCTTTGTTGGCAAAGTAATGTCTCTGCTTTTGAATATGCTATCTAGGTTCTATGTATCACCTTGCTCAAAGTTTTATGTATTTTGCCTTTCTGTTTTCTGGTAGAAGAGCTCCTTATAAGACTTCTTATAAGGAAGTGTAGTAGTGATGAACTCCCTCAGTTTTTGTTTGCCTTGGAAAGTGTTTATTTCTCCTTTATATATGAATGATAACTTTACTGTATAGAGTATTCTTGGGCAACAGTGTTTAATCTCTCAATATTATAAGAATGTCATTCCACTTCCTCCTGGCCTGCAGGGTTTCTGCTGAGAAATCTGCTGAAAGCCTAATTGGGGTTCCCTTGTATGTTACCATCCTTTTTCCCCTAGTTGCCTTTAAAATCCATTCTTTTTAAAAATAATTTTATTTATTTTTGGCTGTGCTGGGTCTTCGTTGCTGCCAGGTGCTTTCTCTAATTGCAGGCGCTACTCTCCATTGTGGTGCGTGGGTCTCTCATCGCAGCTGTTTCCTGTGGTGGAGCACAGGCTCCAGACCAGCAGGCTTTAGTAGTTGTAGTGCACAGGCTTTGTTGATCCATGTGGGATCTTCCTGGACCGGGGATCAAACCCGTGTCTCTTGCATTGGCAGGTGGATTCGTTACCAGTGAGCCACCAGGGGACCCTCTAAAATTCATTCTTTGTCACTGACTTTGACAGCCTTAATGTGTCTTGAAGAAGGTCTTTTGGCATGTGTCTTGGATGCTCTCTTAGCTTCACAGACTTGTACATCCAGTTCCTTCCCCGGGTTTGGGAAATTCTCAGGTATTATTTAAATTCTCTGCTCCCTTCTCAAGCTTTTCTTTCTGAGATAGTCATTACCCTAATGTCACACTTCCTAAGAGAGTCAGATAACTCTCACAGAATTTCCTCAAATATCTCATTTCTCTTTCCTCTTCCAGTTGTATCATTTCTAGATTTGTCCTCAAGCTCACTGATTCTTTCTTTCATACGGTCTGCTCTATTTCTGATGCTTTCTCTAATACATTCTTAATCTCATTTATTGAGTTATTCAGCTCCAGAATTTGTTTGGTTCTTTTTTGTTAAAGTTTCATTGTCTATGGTGAAATACTCCTTCTGTTCATTAATTTTATTAGTAAGCTCATTGAACTGCCAGAGTTTTCTTTTAGCTCACTGAGTTTCTTCACTGAATTGTCTACCAGTGTGACTGCAATATTCTACGACGTTAAGTTTGGTTTCTGGAGATGTCATTTTCAATTTGTGGTATGTTGTTACTGTGGTTCGTCATATGGTGCTTGATGCAAGTTCTTCTGCCAGTGCATTTGAAGTAGCCCAGTGGTCCCCAACCTTTTTGGCATTAGGGACCAGTTCCATAGGTCATTTTCCATTGGCCAGGGGTGCGGGAATGCTTTCAGGATGATTCAAGCACATTTACTGTGCACTTTCTGTGTGTGTGTGTGCTCAGTCACTCAGTCATGTACAACTCTGCAACCCCGTGGACTGTAGCCTGCTGGGCTCCACTGTCTATGTAATCTTCCAGGCAAGAATACTGGAGTGGGATGCCATTTCCTACTCCCAGGGATCTTCCTGACCCAGAGATCAAACCCGAATCTCTTGCCTTGACATGCAGACTCTTTATACCACCTTGCCACCTTTTATTTCTATTATTACATTGTGATGTATAATGAAATAATCATATAGCTCACCATAATGCAGAATCAATGAACTTGTTTTCCTGCAGCTGTAAATACAGATGAAGCTTTACTCGCTTGCCCACTGCTCACATCCACTGCTCACCTCCTAAGAGGTTATGGACCAGTACTGGGGGTTGGGGATTCCTGAAGTAGCCAACACCTTTCTGCCAGATTCTAACAATTCAACCGATTAGAAATTAAAGGCCTTTCTTTCGTTTTCCTGTAGGTGGCACTACAGCATAAGTTTTTGGTTTCTTTTCCATGCACTGCTTCTGATAAATTATATTCAAGAATCAGTACTTTGCACTCTCTACCACTTCTGTCAGAGATGTGGCCCTATGCCCTCCTTATCACATCTGTTCCTCTGGGGTCAGTGTTGCTGGTGTGGCTGCCTTGTGCACCAGGATGGTAGGCTCCTCTTTTCATCCAGGATCCCCTGAATCACAGGCTCCATCACCACTGAGGGGCGGACAGTGGCAGCAGGCTGGGGATGGGCGGGTGCATCTGCCATGTGGTGGTGTCAGGTTCCCAGGGTAGACCCGGGTGCTGGAGCCATAGGCACCTCAGCAGCTGGTGGGCCAGTGTCCCATGTACAACTGCCACTGCAGCCCAGCTTCTTGTGCTGCAGGCACTGCCATGGCCAAGGAAGCCCAAGTCATGTGTCTGCCTCCCCTGCCACTAGTGGGTTCTCTGGGGCTGCCGTCTCAGCTGCCATGGTTGGAAGGCCAGGATTACAGGCACCAACTCCACTGGTACCTCGGTTCTGCCTTTTCTCTGTGTTACAGTCAAACCACCTTTTTTTCCTTTTTTTTTTTTTTCATACTTAATGTTAGGGCAAGAGGGAACACCAGAAATCATGCAAGAAAATTACCTGTGTGTGGAACTATCCACACAGCACAGGACACTGGCATTCGTGGCTCCCACTCTCTAAACGCCAATAGATTATTTCCCAGTCATCTTGACAAAAATGTCCTTGAGTGTTTCCAAAATGCCCTACCTCACCTCCTAGTCTCACCATTTGAATGACATTAGAACATTCTCTAACACCATACACAAAAATAAACTTAAAATGGAGTAAAGACCTCAATGTAAGGCCAGATAACTATAAAGCTCTTAGGAGAAAAACATAAGCAGAACACTCTTTGACATAAATTGCAGCAGTATCTTTTTGTATCCACCCACCGTCTAATGAAAATAAAAACAGAAATAAGCAAGTAAGACTTAATTAAACTTAAAAGCTTTTGCACAGTAAAGGAAATCATAAGCAACAACCCACAGAATGGGAGAAAATATTTGCAAATGATACAACCGACAAAGGATCAATCTCTAAAAATACAAACACCTCATGCAGGTCTTCTAAAAACACAATAAAAAAATAGGCAGAAGATCTAAATAGATGTTTCTCCAAAGAAGACATACAGATGGTTAACAGGAACATAAAAAGATGCTGCTGCTGCTGCTGCTAAGTCGCTTCAATCGTGTCTGACTCTGTGCGACCCCATAGACGGAAGCCCACCAGGCTCTGCCATCCCTGGGATTCTCCAGGCAAGAGCACTGGAGTGGGTTGCCATTTCCTTCTCCAATGCATGAAAGTGAAAAGTGAAAGAGAAGTCGCTCAGTCGTGTCCAACTCTTAGCGACCCCATGGACTATAGCCTACTAGGCTCCTCCATCCATGGGATTTTCCAGGCAAGAGTACTGGAGTGGGGTGCCATTGCCTAAACACTGCCAATTATTAGAGAAATGCAAATCAAAACTATCACCTCACACCGGTCAGAATGGCCGTCATTAAAAAATCTAGAAACAATAAATGCTAGAGAGTGTGTGGAGAAGGGAACCCTCCGGCAGTGTTGGTAAGAATGTAAACTGGTATAACCACTATGGAGAACAGTATGGAGACTCCTTAAAAAACTAAAAACATAACTGCCATATGATCCAGCAATCCCAATCCTGGACATACATCCAGAAAAGACCATAATTCAAAGAGATACTTGCCCCACAGTGTTCACTGTAGCACTATTTATAACAGGCAGGACACGGAAGCAACCTAAATGTCCATCAACAGAGGAACTGATAAAGAAGATGTGGTACATATATATGAAATGGAATATTACTCAGCCATAAAAAGCATGAAATAATGCCATTTGCAGCTACACTGATGGACCTAGAGATTATCATACTAAGAGAAGTCAGCGAAAGAAAAATATCATATGATATCAGTTATATGTGGAATCTAAAAAAAATGATACATATGAACTTATTTACAAAACAGACTCACAGACTATGGAAACAAATTTATGATTACCAAAGTGGAATGAATTAAGAGTTAAATTAGGGATAAATTAGGAGTTTGGAATTGGTAAACAGACACTAATTTCCAAAAGGAAAAAGGAAAATGTCAACTCTAGGCCCTGTAAATATTAGATCTTATTATATATTGTTTTGTACTTATATAAGCAAGGTGGTGTGATAGTAAAAATACTCTGCCCTAGAGCAACAAAGACTTCTGCCAAATACACGTACATTAGAGTGCTGGAGAATGTAGGCATGGCTTGGGCAGGCTCGGACTCTCCATCCAAAGGGGTCTCTGAGGACATAAGAGAAAGACTGGATCTGGAATCAAGCCTTTCTAAGAAACTTAGCTTTAAACTTAGTTATGGAAAACGTTTGCCTGAATTTCTTCATCTATATGATAGGAATAAATGTGTTCTCCTACCTCAGGGATATTCTGGAAGAATAAACATTATGTCTTTTGGGCCACAAAACCCTCAGAGTATGTGGAACTACAAAGACCAGAGGTTATCTTTGGGTTCATACACCACCACGCTCAGAGAGAATGAGTTGGTGTGCCTTGGTTAACTGTATCAGTAAAATGGGTATACCCACCTCATAGTATCCTTATGAAAATTAAGAGTTAATATATAGAAAGTGATTGGTACCATATCTGGCATAGAATAAGTATTCAGTAAGGAAATCAACCCTGAATATTCACTGGAAGGACTGATGCTGAAGCTGAAGCTTCAGTACTTTGGCCACCTGATGCAAAGAGCCCACTTACTGCAAAAACACCTGATGCTGGTAAAGACTGAGGGCAAAAGGAGGAGGGGCAACAGAGGATGAGATGGTTGGAGAGTATCATCGACTCAATGGACATGAGTTTGAGCAAACTCCAGGAGAGAGGGAAGGACAGGGAAGCCTAGTGTACTGCAGTCCATGGGGTCGCAAAGAATCAGACATGACTTAGCAACTAAACAACAACAGTCACCAAAATAACTATAGCTTTATAGATATTACTGTTATCCAGTGTTTGGATAGGCATTATATAAGGAGTTGAAGAGAAAGTAGTTCAACAGGCCTGCTTTAAGACAAACGAAATAGTATGAGTATTGAGCCTAGTATAAGAATACCAGACCACCTGACCTGCCTCTTGACAAACCTGTATGCAGGTCAGGAAGCAACAGTTAGAACTGGACATGGAACAAAAGACTGGTTCCACATAGGAAAAGGAGTACGTCAAGGCTGTATATTGTCACCCTGCTTATTTAACTTATATGCAGAGTACATCATGAGAAACACTGGGCTGGAAGAAGCACAAGCTGGAATCAAGATTGCCGGGAGAAATATCAATAACCTCAGATATGCAGATGACATCACCCTTATGGCAGAAAGTGAAGAAGAACTAAAGAGCCTCTTGATGAAAGTGAAAGAGAGTGAAAATGTTGGCTTAAAGCTCAACATTCAGAAAACAAAGATCATGGCATCTGGCCCCATCACTTCATAGCAAATAGATGGGGAAACAGTGGAAACAGTGTCAGACTTTATTTTTCTGGGCTCCCAAATCACTGCAGATGGTGACTGCAGCCATGAAATTAAAAGACGCTTACTCTTTGGAAGGACAGTTATGACCAACCTAGACAGAATATTAAAAAGCAGAGTCATTACTTTGCCAACAAAGGTCCATCTAGTCAAGGCTATGGTTTTTCCAGTATCATGTATGGATGTGAGATTTGGACTATAAAGAAAGCTGAGCGCTGAAGAATTGATGCTTTTCAACTGTGGTGTTGGAGACGACTCTTGAGAGTCCCTTGGACTGCAAGATCCAACCAGTCCATCCTAAAGGAGGGCAGTCCTGGGTATTCATTGGAAGGTCTGATATTGAAGCTGAAACTCCAATACTTTGGCCACCTGATGCGAAGAGCTGACTCATTTGAAAAGACCCTGATGCTGGGAAAGATTGAGGGCAGAAGGGGACAACAGAGGATGAGATGGTTGGATGGCATCACCGACTCGATGGACATGAGTTTGGGTAGGCTCCAGGAGTTGGTATTGGACAGGGAGGCCTAGTGTGCTGCAGTTCATGGGGTCGCAAAGAGTCAGACACAACTGAGTGACTGAACTGAACTGATAAGAACAGTAGTAGTAATAGTGTTCATCGCTCAATCATGTCCAACTCTTTGTGACCCCACGGACTGTAGCCCACCAGGCTCCTCTATCCATGGGATTTCCCAGGCAAGAATACTGGAGTGGGTTGCCGTTTCCTTCTCCGGAGGATCTTCCTGATCCAGAAGTTTAACCTGGGTCTCCTGCACTGCAGGCAAATTCTTTACCGTCTGAGCTATAGGGAAGTCCTTTAGTATCAGAACGGTAGACTTCATTTCTCAAAGATGAGAATGATCAGAGATGTAGAAAAGCTAACTATTTACAGTATAGGCAGATAGACTGCACTGCAAAGTGCCCCTTAGACATAAAATTGAATCTGAGAGTGGAACTGATATTCCCAAGTGATGAAGCAGAGTGGAGGAGGTCTCAATCTATCATCCAGGGCAAATGCTTATGGGTGTTCCTTCTGCCTCAAAATCAAAAGAGCCCCTCCTACTCACCTTCCTCTGGCTCCCTGTCAGTGACAGTTCCTTCAAGACATCTCTTCCCAAACCTGCCTTCGTGGCAGTGAGCGCCACGGTTCCCAGTTTCTGTTCCTCTGGTACTTGGTGTCATGGTTAATTATTACCCTCTTTAACAAAGTTATGCATAGTGACACACTGTCTCTCCACGAGAAACATGAAGCCACTGAGGGCAGGAACTGTGTCTTCTCCATCTGTTTGTCCCCAGGACTTAGCAGTGTCTTTTTCCCAACACAAGTGTGTATTGGGTTCCATGGAACGGTTCCCAGGTAAGAAGAGTACAAGTGTCTAAAGAAGTTAAAACAAGCTGCCTCAAAGGACTGTCAGAAATCTAGTAAACTTACCGCTCACATTTGATAAGCACATGGAAAATAGCATTCAGTGGAAAACTCAGGAGTCGCAGAGCGTGTGAGGATCTGAGGCCTTCCTGACCCCAGGAGCAGGTAGCAATTCTTCCACTACTTCATCTGTGTCTTTTCTCTGCATGTTTGAACAGGACAGGAGAGTTCATCTAATGAGGGGGCACTGGGAGACCATGGAGTTGCACAGTGAGGTTCTGGGCAGCAAGCACTTCCCTGGAGGGGCTGGGAACCAAGTCTCCTGTCCACCAGCCACCCTTGTGTCATATAGAGCTACCTCTCCTCACAGGTGCAGGGAGCAGTTCCCCATGGACCTGTGGGCTTTCCTTCCTTGAGGGGTAACTGAGAAGAGGAAGTATTTGGGTAAATTACTGTCCTCTGAGAGCACAGAGCTGATCCCAAGGCCACATTTTTCTCACCATCTCCCCTTCCTGCCCTCCACTATCCACTCTACAACCCCCTTCGCCCTCAGCTCTCGTCTTGGCAGGTCCTGGTGTCTTACCCGATGGCGTGACCCAAACCTTTACTCCTGAGGGGTCTGAACACTTGATAATCAAACCCTCCTCAGGCTGGGTGGCTGCCCATGTCTATTCACACAGTTAAATCGGGGCAAGGAGTTCAGGAGGTGCCCACCTGAACCCAAGTCTCACACACATTCCTCCTCGCTCCCCTTGTGTGAAAGCAGCCTTCCTCCTCCTGATGACCAGGGTCCATCAGACCTGCCGGCACGGCAACTCCTCTCTTGCTTACTGCTCCCCGGACACAGAAATTTCCCAGTGTCCCGTCAGTAGCTTTACCATATAGATCACTGGAACGTTTATGGTGCCCCTGGCAAGAGTGTGTTCTCTTTAGGGACCAGAAACTACAATTATTTAGAGCCGAGTTGCAGGGAAAAGCAGCACAAAACTCCACAGTGGGTCCTTCAGAATGACGGTAACCAAGCCCATCCCTGCTTCCACCTCTTGGTTTCTAGACCCTTGATTTCTTCCTATTGAGGACACAGCACCACAGAGGTCTGCGATTTAATACACTGTGTGCTGAAGGACAGCACTCCATCCTTTCAGAGTGCTTTCTCAGAGCTGGCCTTCCAGTTGAGAAGGCCCTCTCCCAAAATTACCTCTGGGTGGTGCAGTACATGACACAGCCAGAGGGCCCCTGGTTCCACACCAGCTGCATCTGAAGTACAGCCCCTGCTTGGATGCTCTGCTGTATGGGATTCCATTCCTGTGGATCAGACATTCGGTAAGCCTCCAGATAGAAGGGCTGGTTGAGGATCTGTAGGCAGGATAAAGACAATATTCACTGACAGTTTGCCTCACTGACAGTTTGCCTCGGGGTTATGCTAACTCTCCCACCTTCTTTCATGCTATAGACTGAGAACTCTTCAGTGCTGACATCCAAGAGAATATCACACTGATCCATTACACCAATGACCCCCTGTCAGGACAGGACAAGGGGAGTAAGCTAGAATGCTCCAGGTCTTAGTACTGATACTTGTGCTTCAGATGGGAAATAAACCTTATGGGCAGACAGAAAGAGGCCATTTCAATTATGTTTTTAAAAGTCTAGTGGTCAAGGGTATTATGGGACAGCCCCTTTTAAAGCAGAAGACAAACACTACACCTGACAGTCATGTCTCAAAGAAGGAAGTACACTGCCTCTTTGTGTTCCCCAGGGATATTTCTCTGGCCCACATACTAAGTGACACAGAGGCTGCCAGCATTGAGTGGGGCTGGAGCAGGAAACAGTGTTGCAACTGGTCCAATGGGCCCAGTGCAGGTAGGCCTGTTAGCTGACCCCATGGTGTTGGAGGGGTCGGTGGTGGGAGAAGATACTGCATCAATCTGTAGATGTGGGTCCACTCTAAGCTGGACTTTATACAGGACTTCATTTTTCACCTAGCCCTCAAAGGCCCCCCAATCCAACAGGATGGCCAGGATGCACCTTTTGGGTCTGCAGGTATTGGCATCAACTCCAAACCTTTGTCCAATAGTATTAGTGTATAGTCATGTAACTAAATGGCCATGAGTAGATTCTTTTGAGGAAAGTCTGGAACAATTGCCACAATATATACTTGTGATAGTGTTGCAAGGTCCCTCCTCCTGCTACTTCTACAGTCAATGGGTTTCAGATCTGAAAACTGACTCAAGTCTGGGAACTGAGCATGAGATCATGATTTTTTATTAAAGTGACTGCTCTCAGCCTCTTAATCCAATTTTAGTTTGGGTTTTTTTTTTTTTTTAATAGGCAAAAGATTAGCAAATACAGCTCCACTGGCTAAATCCAGACAACCACTTGTTCTTGTAAATAAAGTTTTATTGAAAGACAGCTTTACAATTGTTTACATATTGTTTAAGGCTGCTTTTGTGCTACAGCAGCTGAGTTGAGCAGCTGTGACAGAGAGCATGTGACCTGCAAAGCCTAAAATACTATCTGGACCTTTAAAGTCTGCTCATCCCATTAAGAGATGCTAAGCAGCATCTTTGCCAACCATTTTGCCTCTAGGTGCAAATCTACACGTCACCCCATTAACCTTCTCCATAACCCTCTGCAGATAAAGCCCACTGACTGCCCTCCGACCTTACCTTTTGAAGAGTGAGGTAATTATGGCCTCCTGGCTTCTGGCAGGTAAGCGCCACCTCCTGGCCTATATCACTTCTGCAGATGCTAACAAGCTCAGTTTGTAACCATTTCTCCTTCCATCATCCCCAGCCTGCACAACTTCTTAGTGATGCTGGTGTCCCTCTCATCAGTGCATTTCAATGGTTTGGGGACTGGTATATCCTCTCGTGGGATGCATTCTCTAGTTGGTCTTTTGGCTTACATAGAGCCCTTCCAGCATGTCCACTTTCCTCAACCACTTTATTCCTTCCTGGACGGTCTTCTGGAGTGAAGGAGAGAAGGATGGGGGAAGCATCCTAAACTACTGAGCTTCATCCAAGCCAATGTGGAGTCCCTGAGCCAAAGCTGACATCAGAGATACCCCATGTCTCCCAGGAGTGGACATTGGCTGGAAGCAGCCTGTAGGAAACATGCCCCAGTACAAATGTAGGTGGGCCTCAGAACACTGTGGCTGGAGCCCTTGGTCAACTATGGCCCCTCTGGTTAGAGGTGTGTGAGATGTAGTCTCATGGTTACGATAGGGGCCCAGAATGATTTATGGTGTGTGTGACAAAACCCACTTTAAATGCCAGTCTGCATCTTTAGTAAGAAGTCTGACTTCTAAGGGGGCACAAGCTGTCGATTAGAGTGACACCTCTCTTAGAAGAGGAGAGTGATCAATAGAGTAAGAGGCTCCAGGACAGACTGCAAAGGCAGGGTGACTCACATGTGTGTCTCCTTCTCTCTCCTCACCATTATTCTTGCAATCCAGACAGAAAAGGATCCTCTGCCTTCATTCAGAAGTGATCTCTTCTCAGCTCCCTCACTGTGCGAGGGTAAATTCACAGACCTTAGGATTCTTCTGAGCCCAGGCTGTGAGGTAGTTAAAGGCTAGAAACATCTCATCTGTGATGAATGCTTTTGCCTAAATGCTGCCACTGTACCAAGCAGATGGACTGGTACCATCATCAAGTGAAAACAACAGCCATAAGCCTACATTCATTGACTGCCATGGGATACAAGGTATCTCATGATGTTAATGCTGGAAGAGTCAGGGATCACCCCGTATCTGCATGTTTACCCCTGACAGGAAATGAACTGCTTGGAAGCCTCCAGTGAGAGAACCTGGCTTCTCATCCTGTGTTCTTTCCCCAAAGCCATAAAGATGCACAAAGAAATGAAACTGGGCAATAGGCTGAAGACCCAGCAATGCAGGCCCAGCAAGG
Organism: Bos mutus; assembly: GCF_027580195.1. Lineage (NCBI taxonomy): Eukaryota > Metazoa > Chordata > Mammalia > Artiodactyla > Bovidae > Bos > Bos mutus. Next base: position 43,861,572 of record NC_091626.1, on the reverse strand, counting down.
CAACATCCATGATAGCTTTCTCAAGATGGTGGTGGTAATGATATGTCCAAAAGCAGCTGCAAAGGGAACACTCTGGCCCTTCTGGAGTCGCTCACTTCTCCCAGCAGCTCTGCCTTTCCTGACTCCAGCAGCACCAGCATCTGAAAGGAAGGTTTCCGAGCCACATCTCAGCCAGGTGGTCTCACTATTGCTTGCTTCTATTGAGTAAATGTGGAGCTTCACAGTCAGTCTAGAATTAAAACAGCCTTGCAGGAAAACCAAAGAGTTCTGTGCATTCTTCCCACTAGGCTCTCTCCTAACAAGGAAAACATGCCTCCTCCATTTCTTCCGATATCATCAAACTGGATTAAACAAATTAGCAGATGAAATAGGGGGTCCACATGATTCCCTATCATTGGAATAGTTTTATCAGAAGGTTTAAAGTAAAACTCCTAAGCCTATTTCTATCTCTGTTCCTAGGGTCTCTGGCCCAGGAAAACTCCCCAGCAATGTGGTAGCTTTGGCTTTTTCCCAGAATCAAATCTCACTCCACCAACTGTGGTTGTGTGATCTGGGAAGTTACTCAGACTCAGTGTGTCTCAGCTGTCCTCAACTGCAAAATGTCCTCATCGATAAAATGCGGGTAAGGATATGGTGCTGGGTGGCAACTCCTAAGGTTGCTGTTACAAGCTGACGCGTATAAAGCACCTGGCATGTGACAGATGCTCAACCGAGCTGGAGCTCTGAACTTCAGGCTTGGGAATGAGCTGGAAGCGAACATGGGATTATGGATCCAGCTAGAGATGAGAATTCTCTAAGAAATTGGACAAAACAAGAAACAAACGCTGCAAGCAATGAGAACAAGTGTGGGCTAGTGGCAGGACTCACCCGGGCGCTGGCCAGTGTTGCCTTCCGCCTTGAATTCCTGGATTAGCAGGCATGGAAACACATAATCTCCTAAACAGCATCCTTATTATTAAATTAGATCATGCGTTTGTGCTCAGTCCAACTCTTTGCAACCCCATGGACTGTAGCCCGTCAGGTTCCTCTGTCCATGGAATTTTCCAGGCAAGAATACTGGAGTGGGTTGCCATTTCCTTCTCCAGGGAATCTTCCTGACCCAGGGATCAAACCCAGGTCTCTTTCGTCTCCTGCATTGGCAGGTGGATTCTTTACCACTGTACCACCTGGGAAGCCAGAGTTCCTTATGAAACTAGATAATGCACATTAAAACATTTTGAAAAATATAATATGCTATAGCAACCCAGGAGACAATGACAATGTTAGATGCTTAAAGTTGTAATAAATAGAGAACTGTTAAGGCTGTCTCATAAATAAGGGAAGTAGGGAACAGAAGGGTGGTACTGTAAAATATCTGTGGAAAATAGCAATCTTAGCCCAGTAATCAAAGCCCACAGGAAGCTAAGAAAAACCCAGCACCCAGGTCGCACAAAGCCTTTACAGGAAAATAGCTCTCAGGATCCAAGACATTTTGAGGGGCCTAAGACCTTGTCCCATTTCAGAAGCAGAAATTCATGGACCCCTACTCCTCCCCTCACCCAAACACTCAGCTGTTCTGTTTCCATGTATGTTCTCATTTCTCCTTCAAGTACTAAAAGTGAGTACTCTGATCTACATATTCCCAAAACAGTAACTGACTAAGCCAAAGAGATTCTCTATGTCCCCATCTAGCCAGAGTTTTTACTGCCAGACTAATTTTTCCACTACTGAGCCCACGGGTTGGCTGCCCTTGGGCCAGGTGCTCACCCCAGATCCTATCAACAAAGGACCAAGGGGAAGAGTCAGGTGAATCAAAGCACAGAACTCTTGGGATCTTTGCCCACAATCAGATCTATTTTTGGCCTAGAATGCTTTTCTTAGAACAGGACTCCAAGCATGGTGGATGATGACAAATTATATGATTGGAGAAGAAAAAAAAAAAAAGAAACTTCAAGCCTAACATCAAACTAAAAGATTCAAAAAGTTAGAAAAATGTAATTTTAAACCTTATCAAATATTTCACAGATCACTTTCAAACATTTCACTGCTTAAACAAAAATTCAGATCATACAGAAAATCTTGACTTACAAAAAAACTATAGTTGCAAATGCTTAGGCCAAACTTCATCAAACTAGTTGAGACAATACAGAATTCGTAGACTAGGGGAGCACAGTACCACAAGATGGCAGCAGTGTCCCCTCTGTGTTTCATCGGGTTTTAAATCTAAGGTGTGTTCATCTGTTGAGTCTTTTCTAAAACTATTTACCTATTCCTTGACGCCATTTTTAAGAAAACTGAACAGACCCGTAGTTAATACAGAAGGAATAATGCTACAATAGATGTGGCATCAATTCTTCTACAGCCTAGTACACACATTATCTCTGAGCTCATTTTACTCCCAAGATCTTGGGACTGCCTATCTTGTTAAATCTAGTAGAGTATGTAATCAGGAATAGAAGCAATGGCTTGGATTATCCAAGGATTACCGGCTCCTAAGCCATGTTACAATTTCAGGAACTTAATCTTTTTAATATTCCGTATTTGGCATTTATGTAATACAGGTTTTTATTATAGCCATTTTAAGTATCCGTTTATCTCTATTAGATTCAATTCAGTCTCAACTGTGATGGCTAATTTTACATGGTAAATTGCCTCAGTTGTGTCTGACTCTGCAACCCCATGGACTGTAGCCTACCAGGCTCCTCCGTCCACAGATTTTCCAGGCAAGAGTACTGGAGTGGGTTGCCATTTCCTTCCCCAGAGGATCTTCCCAACCCAGGGATCAAACACAGGTCTCCCACATTGCAGGCAGATGCTTTACCGTCTGAGCCACCAGGAAAGCCCCAGTAATTTGGCTGCTGCTGCTGCTGCTGCTAAGTCGCTTCAGTCATGTCAGACCCTGTGCGACCCCATAGACGGCAGCCCACCAGGGTCCCCCGTCCCTGAGATTCTCCAGGCAAGAATACTGGAATGGGTTGCCATTTCCTTCTCCAACGCATGAAAGTGGGAAGTGAAAAGTGAAAGTGAAGTCGCTCAGCTGTGTCTGACTCTTAGCGACCCCATGGACTGCAGCCTACCAGGCTCCTCCATCCATGGGATTTTCCAGGCAAGAGTACTGGAGTGGGGTGCCACTGCCTTCTCTGATAATTTGGCTAGACCATGTTATATAGTTATTTGGACAAATACCAGTCTAGATGTTGCTATGACGGTATTTTCTAGATGAGACTAAAATATAAATCAGATTTTAAGATTTTGTTTTCATTCACTTGTACCAAATTCAATATGCTTTTTTGACTCTCTTTTTCAAAGTCCTAATAAAAGCCAAATCTGGAATGAAAGTGAGCAGCACCTATTGTACACTTACCCAGATTTGAGCCTTGCAGGCCTCCTGAAGCACTTTGGGAATATGCATGATCTACACCAGACTGAACAGCTAGCTACAACCTTTTCTTCAGTTTAAGATGAAGGGACGGGGGGGAGATGTTAATCTAAAACAGGTGAATATTATTGATTTATTATTCTTCACATGCCTATAAGCCTCCCTTATTTCAGGGTTCACAAAAGATACATCACTGTTCCCTTCTATTTCAGTCTTAGCCTTTCCTTTTCTCTTACTCAACTACCATACTCAACCCATATCAAATTTTACTTATCTTCTCTTTGACTGCCCTTCCTTTACCCTGTATTTCTTTGGAATTTTTCCTTTAAGTGCTTTTTAAACTAGTCATTAGAACCGTCTCCCTTGACTACTCCCTTAAACACTCTTAGTGGCTCTGAAAACAAACCTACTGAATAGCTTCACTCAAATGTTAACCTGAAGACTAGATGGCACCTGGCCTCATACATGCAAGCAGAGCTAAACCAGAACAAGTCTTAAATGTCTGAGTCACCTGTACAAGCATAATTTCTGAACAAATATATAACATAAGAACAATCTTCTTCAAAAGGAAAGCCTAGAAACTACTTTTTAAAATATGTACACAGTGAGGTCTGAATGTTAATGATTAAAAATCACTGCTTTAGAGGAAACTATATATATATATATATATATATATATATTTGTTTGTAAAAGAATCTAATGAAATCTGTAGACTCAATCCTGAGAAACTCATATATACAAATCTCTGTGAGAAATTTATGAGAATTCATGTCTCTTTCAAAAGCCATCCACAGAAATCCCTCCTCCAGAGGCCCAAGGACTACCAGCTTAAAAAAATAAAAAATTTGACCTAAAATATTCTATCATAGTTGGAGTTTCCCTAGGCTATATATGGTCTTCATGAAGCACTTTTTACCAAACCACTGAAAGTATAATATTTTCTCAAATAGAGAAGAATTTTATAAAGCTGGGTTATTTCAGCTAGAATCTTTTCATAACACTTGCCATCACCTTTTCGAAAAGGATCTCATAAGCACACCAGTCATTCTGTGACACACCTACAGAGAACACTGAGAGGAAGATGACAGGAGAGGAAAGCAAAGGAACAGAATGTCTGAATAAAGTACATAAAGTGAAGTGTACAGTGCTGTGTGCACACCAGTGCTTGAGAGATGATACTGGATAATTCACAGACCTTTTTTTCTTTATTAAATGTGTAAAAACGAGTTCTCATTTTTACAAGCTCAAAATCAGACAAGTACATGAGGGTATATAATTGGCATGTATAAACTATACCCACCAAAAATCTCACTGCGGACACAATCCATACTACATTCAACATCTTGCATATTTACAAGATATTTCCTGCAAAGTAAATACAAAATTAATTCCCATCACTTTAGTACGTACATGATATACGTACTGAAACATATACAAACATAATCAAAACAAAGGCAGTTTTTTTCAAACAAAACACCAAAGGCAATTTTTTTCAACTTAAGTACCAATTCATTATTTTGTACAAAAAACAGCAAGACTAATTTAAGGGTTCTGCTCAGTTTTAGTCAACAAGATATGTATGTATGCTACTGAAATACAGCGAAAGTTTTAGATTTTAATTACCAAGGTAAAAGTACTTCTGTTTTACAATTGACCTAAAAATAGTGCTGTGTGCTCAGTCATTCAGTAGTGTCAGACTCTTTAAAACCCATGGACTGGGGCTCACCAGGCTCCTCTGTCCATGGAATTTTCCAGACAAGAATACCAGAGTCGGTTGCCATTTCCTTTTCCAGGGAATCTTCCCAAACCAGGGATCAAACCCAAGTCTCTTACAAAAGTCTTCTGCATTGGCAAGCAGATTCTTCACTGCTGCATCACCTGGGAAGCCCCAAAAATAGTGGATGCCAATACATATTCTCGACATTTTAAGAAATTTTCAAAATGTAAATACATTTCTAAAAATACATGTACCTTGCCATTCATTCAATAAACATGATCTGTTTTAAAATAGATCACAAAAATTCAGTTTACCAGAATTCTATATCTATTTCCTGACTATTTATTTCAGTCTTAAATCTGACTTTGTATCAAAAGCAGTAGTTTAAGAATTTGTTCATAAGAGTAATCCCAAGAGTTACTGGGTAGCTTTCACATTATTTTATTCCTTATAAATCTAAATCACTACAAAGTCTCAACCAGTGGTTCCTTGAATCAGACTTATATCTAGGAGGGTCCTTAAAATGTGCATGGGCCCTATCTAAGAACTAATGAGTAAAAATCTTCCAGAAACATTTTTCTTTTTTTTTTTTTTAGCTTCCAGGTGATAATATGCAGCCTAGACTGGAAGACTCTGCCCTGGATCACCAGACCAGTGGTTCTCAACTTATAAAGTACATCTGAGTCATTTGACAAAACTTTTTAAAAAAACAGGGAAAAAAAAAGAAAAGCAAACAGATTTGCTTCAGTAGTTTGAGAGTGGTATCCAAGAACCAGTATTTCAAATAATCCTTGCAGGTGGACCATAAACCACTCTTAAGAAACAATGCACAGATTTGTCGGGTTGTGAATGAGCACATTCCGCAGTTTAGGTGACGTCCTGCCAGTACTCATGATCCTGCCACCCCTGTAGTTTTAACTAGTGTTTTGAGGGTAACACTTAGCCTTTAAAAATAAAATATATTTCTACTCTTACACATACGGTCAAAGTCAAGTGAACTGTGAGATCATAATTCACTAAAGAAGGAAAAATCTTTAAATAGACTGGTTCTTAGCACTTAACATAAATCTAAATGCTTTCTCCATCCTGGGATGTGATTAGAGGTGGTGCTTCCAGCCCACTAAATGTAATGTAGTTTATGAGAGACACACATTCTAAGCATAATCTGTAACCCAACCTACTCTGTACAGTCTCTGTGTAACAGAGATTGGACATCAGTTGGATATTAAACAATATTAAAACAGTGAATAATACACTCTCAATTTAAAATAATGAAACTTCATAATATTTCCCTCACATAATAAATTTCTACATTTAATACTGGGGAGGGGGTGGATCTAGAAAACACCAAGGGTATCATGCTGCCTCCTTTGCGAAGAAGCTATTTACTAGTTTTCTACCATTTTTGTCACTATCTGTAAAATGGATAGTTGCCATGTATAATTCTACTTTAAGAATTTTTTTTTAAAGCACAAAAAAGTAACCACACGTAAGGCCACATAGCAAATCAGAGGATAGCTAGAAATAGCAGTAACACTTTCCACTTGGGAAGTCAAGTTCATTATCTTATCAACTTCACAACTGTATCTCACAGAGTGTGATGACTAAAAATTATGAATATTTAAGTGCATTTGTGTGAAAGCTACACCACCCTCACCCAACTTTAGGAATAGATATAATCTACTTTGAACCCAAGAACTGCATAACAACTAAACAGCAACAACAAAGCTAGGAAACCGATAAAAGTATATGGTCAGTGGAACCTCTATGGCATCTTGTTCATTTATCCTATGTCTAAGATGCTAATATTTCCTGTGTACATACTTTTCTATCATGTTCTTCACAAAGGCTTATACCACCTCTTTTCCAGTGGCATATGTGATTAAACAGTTGGCATTTCTTAACCAAACAATGAAAAGGCAACTGCCAAAACCCAGTATTGTATTGTCAGAAAGGCAAATCATTTCATAAAATAAAAAACTGAAACTTTCAAATCCACAGTTTTTAAGAGGCTAAACAATGCATAATAAATTTTAACCATTTAAAGAGTCTAGACTATTAAAACAATCAAACCATTTTTCAGTTTATAAATGACCTAAGGCCAAAATAATGAATTTAAAAATTAAGCAAAACAAAGTTGAATACAAATATCCAAATATACAAATACCCAAACCAGGCAACATTATGTCTTCTACTCAGAAAAAAAGCTTCTTGAATGGCTGAAATGAAGAGAAACAGCACTCCTGGAAAAGGATTTCAGAACAGAACACAGTGGTATAAGGCACTACCTTAACATTAATTCTACACCACATCGTCTTAAATCCAGAACATGAACAGGAAAAGGAAGGATACAAACATCTGACTTCTCACGTCCTTTTAGCTGGTTTGGCAGTTAACTGCTTTTCTCTTTCAAATTCCTTCTCTCGTTGCTGCTCCCTTTCCAACTCTTCTTTTTGCCTCTTCTGCTGCAGTTTAAGTGCTCTTTTCTAAGTCAAAAAAATTAAAAGCCAAGAGAACAAAAGGCTTGTAGGTTATGGCCTAGTTTAAAAGCAGTAGTGCTAGTGGTTATGGGGAGAGGCAACTGGGAGGTGCGAACTACCGGGTGTACGACAGGCTCAAAGGTGTGCTGTACCCAGGGGGAATACAGCCAGTATTTAGTAATAACTGTAAACGGAAAATAACCTTTAAAAGTTTTTTTTAAAAATTTAAGTAATGGTGCTTTTATATAGTAATAAATTTCATATTTAACTTTTAAATTCGTCTTGGGCAATTTTTTTATTGAAGTATAGTTGCTGTACAATATAAGTTATAGGTATACAATATAGTGATTCACAATTTTTAATGTTCTGGGTAATTTAAAGTCTCCTTGATATAAAAAGTTTGTTACTCAAAACTCCTATTAAATGACAATTACAGTGACATATTCAGAGAATGTGAGCCCACTAGCCCAGCTATTAATAGAAAAGCCCAGTGGGGTTCATAAGAATGTGTTTTAAAAGAAACTAATGTACCATGAATTAAATATGTGCTTGTATATGAATATATAAAAAGTCAGAAAATGAATTCTGAAGAAAAAGAGACAATCCTCTACTTCTGTAAAGACTGTAAAAGAATTTTCAACTCACTTTTAACTTGGATGTCTTTTCATGAAGCATCAGCATCTCTTTTCTTATATTCACCAACTTGGCATGATAGTGTTTAGCTTCAGTGAACTTAAGATGGAAAAGTAAAATGAAAAGTCAACTTAAAACAGACTGAAATATCAAAATGGATAAATAAGCCAATATCTAAGTTATAGTTCATTCTTCCTAAATTAGTCAAAACTTTTGAAGCTTTAATTATCTCCACATTTTAATTTCAAAAGTTCAAATTTAATTTAAACCCCTAGTTGGGCTTTTGAGAATACTGGATTCAGTTCAGATTGATTAAAAAGTTACTAAACAGACATTTATATTCTGTACAAATAACATTTTGCCTTAAAAACATGCAGTATAATCCTGAAATTTTAGTAAGACTATCCAACAATGGTTACCAGTTTCATTCAAGAAAAGTAAAACACTCTGTACTGCCTTTACAAGGGAAAGACCGAGCAGGGTACACAGGACAGTTCCCATCTGGAAAAACCAAGCTGCGGCCAGAGAGCCCTGAGAAGGCTGTGGACAAGCTTGGTCATGTTCTTTGGGCTTCTGAAGTCAGACCAAGGAGAATAACCTCTGTAAGGACACTTTTCTTCCCAATGAATGATGTACAGACTTTCCATTTTAGCCAGAGATAGGAGAGAAGGAAAAAAGCACTTCTTTCTCAGGAAGCAAGATGACAGAGAGAGAAGATCAGGTAACAAAAACGAAAGGTGTGTCAGTAGTGAGCTTAGCAGCCTTAACATAGCTACAAGTAAAGTCAGAGTCTGATGAGCTCGAGAGCTTACAGACCCTCTTTCTCTCTCTGGCCTTCTATTATCAATTCCTACATGACAATCAAAACCACTCTTGGGCTGAGAGAAGGAAAAAGACTTAGTTTCTGCCCCTTCATATGGAAGCAACAGTATTACATCTGCTTGGTTCTTTCATTTATCCTTAATTCATTCAACAAATATGTGCTCTGCTGCTATATGAACTCAGTGGGAAAAGACAAAAGTTGGTGGGTTTTGCCCACTTCCTTCACAAATCAGGGACTACTGACTAGGAGACTGTACTTATGACCACACGTCACTGCCTAACACTAGAGAAGGTGGACTTGATTTTTGATTGTTATAAAAGGAAAACATTAATCAGCCACATTTTTCCAATGAAAAGTCCATTTTTTGACATATATATGAAAGCCCACAAAATCATGCAAACTACACTATTTCTAATGTTCAGGGTAAAGAGAAAGGCAGCCACAAGTTCCTTATTTCTGTCAATTCTCCATTTTTTAAAATAAAGTGTATCAGTTCCTCTCATCAAAAAGCTAAAAAGCTTCTGGTGAAATTCAACTGTTGTCACTTATATTCAAAGATACAAAGGGTCCATGAAGGACAGTCAGTCTCTTTCAGCATTAATTTGTTATCAGATCAGATGCATTACAAAAATACCATACAATTAAATAAATGGTAATTTTAAAAACCATGTAACTTGATAAAGAGAGATGGTCTTCCTTAAGGGGAAAAACAGCACCCCCAAAATTCCTTACGTTTACTTTCCTTTATTAGTCTTTACTTAAGAGCAGATCTACTCCAGACTTTCATATACAAGTTCAATTTCCTATCACAAGTTTAACATTTGAAAGTTAACAATTCAAGACAATAGAAGATCTAATAAAGTAAATCAAGGTTTACTGTTAAACAACACATTCTAAATTTTAAAAATTAGAGAAAAAAAATCTCAAACATACCTAAGTACAAAATTGGGAGGATAAAACTATTTCTAAAACAATCTGTTTCTAAGCTGTTGTCAAATAAATCATACTTGAGAGTAAGTGCTGACTCTGTGATCCCATGGACTGTAACCCATCAAGGTCCTCTATCCACAGGATTATCCAGGCAAGAATTCTGGAGTGTGTTGCCAATTCCTCCTCCAATGGATCCTCCCGACACAGGGATTGAACCCACATCTTCTGTGGCTCCTGCATCGGCAGGTGATTCTTTACCACTGAGCCACCTGGGAAACCCCCAAATCATACTTACCAAAGCATTAATGTCCAACATAGAATGACATTCTTTAAATTTTGAAATTTCTTGTTCCAGTGTGTCTAATAATACAACTTGGTTCTGTCTGAAACAAAAGCATACAGCCAAAATAAACTCTATATACTTTAAGTGACTGTTCAGTAAAAGGCATCACATTCATCTTGGTTAATGTTAAAAGTAGATTAAGTTGGAAATTATTGACTTTCCAACGCTTATTTAGTTTAACATAATCTTTTTCAAAATAATATTCCAAAGCCACATTCTGATAAGTAAATATGTCTTTTATTCTGGCCTCAATTTCAGATTCCAGTAACATCAGACTTATTTACTTTATTACTTATTTCTTTATTACTTATTACTTTATTACTTATTTCTAGCAACTCTCTGTATTATCCCTGAAAAAGTTTTTTTATACTATCTTGCCCAAGAATCTGATGTTTTATATATATTAAAATTGTAACATTACCATAAAGGAAAAGAAGTCATGAATTTTCAGATTAGAGCTGGGAAAGTGCAGTATCAAGGGATAATAACCAGTTGTATGATCTTGGAAATTTAGTTTTTCTGGACCTAAATTCATTTACAAAGTAACAAGGTCACATTAGGTAATTTCTAAGATTTCTCATTAAAATCTGATTCAAAACTTTCTATTGAAAAAAAAAAAAAAACTTCTATTAAGGAAGAGAAACCAACTCCTCTGATATTCTTCTCCAGATCAACCAATGCTAGGATCACAGGAATAAGTGACACAGGGTGGGGGTGGGGGGGTCATTTAATTAAATACTGTGAATAATAATATAGACAAACAAAGGTATGACATGATGTGCTTGCAAAACTATGTTAAACAGAGAACAATAATGACAAAAAGAAATAGCAATGAAGAGACTGAAGGTCAGTTATAACATCTCCTCATTCAGCACACAAACCCCACAGGTCATAAGTATCCCTTCAGCTCTGACTGGAGATAACAGAGGGTGAAACACTGAATGGATGAGAGGAGAACTCAGCAAGTCAATGATCCAAGACAAGTAGGACAGCAAAAACACAGTGTTACAACTGGAAAACAGAAACAGAAAGAAATCAAAAGTGGGTTCTTCCGAAAAGACTGATAAAATTGATAACCTTCTAGCTAGACTAACAAAGAAAAAGAGGAGACACAACTCACTAACATAATTTATGGAAAGGAGTCGTCACTACTTATCCCATGGACGTTAAAAAGGATAATAAAGGAATACCACAGATAGCTCTATGCCCACAAATTTGATAACTTAGAATGGAAATGACTAATTCCTTGAAAGACACAAACTACCAAAACTCACACAAGAAGAAACAGATAATCTAAGTAGGCCTATACTTATAATTAACAACTTTCCAGAAATGAAAGTACCAGGAAAGATGACTTCACTGACAGTTTCTACCAAACATTTAAGGAGGAAATTATACCAATTTTCCACCCTCTCCCTTAGAAATGAAAGCAAAGGGGGCACTTTCCAATTCATTCTATGAGGCCAGCATTATCCTAAAGTCAAACCCAGATAAAGACAAGAAAGGGAGGAAAACTTTAGGAAGGAAAACTAAAGGAAGAAAGGAAGGAAAAGTTTACAAGAAAGGAAAACTATACATTATCCTTCACAAACATAGATGCAAAAATCCTCAACAAAATATCAACAAATCAAATCCAGCAATGTATAAAAAAGAATTATATACCACAGCCAAGTGGGATTTATTCCAAATACACAAAGCTGGTTCAGCATTTGAAAATCAATCAGTGAAACCCACCACATCACCTGGTTAAAGAAGAAAAATCATATGGTCTTATCAGATACAGAAAAAGCATTTGACAAAGTCCAATACACATTCATGATTAAAAACATTCTCATCAAATAGGGAAGAGAGAAACTTCCTCAACCTGATAAACAATATCTTAAAAAAAAAAAAAATAGCCACAGCATCTAGTAAGAAACTAGACGCTTTCCACCTAAATATCAGGATGTCCACTCTCAGTAATCCTAGGCAACACTGTATCAGAAGTCCTAATGCAGTAAGACAAGAAAAGGAAATAAAAAATACACAATCAGAAAGGAAGAAATAAAACTGTCTTCATTCACAGAAAACATGATTGCCTATGTGGAAAATCCCAAAGAATCAACAACAGAAGAAAATCAGGAATGAAAATATGAATACAGCAAGGTTTCAGAATACAAAATTAATATACAAAAGTCAGCTGCTTTCATACATACCAGCAATGCACTTAGAATAAAAAATCAATACCACTGACAATAATCCCTGTCAGATAAAATATACTTTGGTATAAATCTAACAAAATACATATAGGCTCTATATGCAAAAGCTATTAAAGTCTAATGAAAGAAATAAATGAGATCTAAATATGGAAGAGATATTCTAAGTACATGGAATAAAAAACTCAACATGCTAAGATATCAATTCTTCCCAACTTGATCCATAGGGTCAATGCAATCTCAATCTAAATCCCAGCAAGTTATTTTGTAGATGTCAACAAACTGATTCTAAAATTCACATGGAAAGCCAAAGACCCAGACTAGCCAAGACATACAGAAGAAAAATAAAACTGGAAGACTTACATTACCAAATTTCAAATTTCATTACAGAAACTACAAAAATCAAGATAGCATGGTATTACTGAAAGAACAGAAACACTGATCAATGGGACGGTCTAGAAAGCTCTTAACTTGACCCATACATTTCTTTTTTCTTTCTCTGAAGTTTGCTTCAGCTCAGTTCAGTTCAGTAGCTCAGTCATGTACAACTCTTTGCGACTCCAAGGACTGCAGCACAACAGGCTTCCCTGTCCATCACCAACTCCTGGAGGTTACTCAAACTCATGTTCATCAAGTGGGTGATGCCATCCAACCATCCAATCCTCTGTCGTCCCCTTCTCCTCCCACCTTCAATCTTTCCCAGCATCAGGGTCTTTTCTAATGAGTTAGTTCTTCACATCAGGTGGCCTAAGTATTGGAGTTTCAGCTTCAACATCAGTTTCCAATGAATATTCCAATGAATATTTAGGACTGATTTCCTTTAGGATTGACTGGTTTGATCTCCTTGCAGTCCAAGGGACTCTCAAGAGTCTTCTCCAACACTACAGTTCAAAAGCATCAATTCTTCAGTGCTCAGCTTTCTTTATAATCCAACTCTCACATCTATACATGACTACTGGAAAAACCATAGCTTTGACTAAACAGACCTTTATCAGCAAAGTAATGTCTCTGCTTTTTAATATGCTGTCTAGGTTGGTCATAGTTTTTCTTCCAAGGAGCAAGCGTCTTTTAATTTCATGGCTGCAGTTATCATCTGCAGTGATTTTGAAGCCCCAAAAAATAAAGTCTCTCACTGTTTCCATTGTTTCCCATCTATTTGCCATGAAGTGATGGGACCAGATGCCATGATCTTAGTTTTCTGAATGCTGAGTTGTAAGCCAACTTTTTCACTCTCCTCTTTCACTTTCATCAAGAGGCTCTTTAGTTCTTCTTTGCTTTCTGCCATAAGGGTGGTGCCATCTGCGTATCTGAGATTATTGATATTTCTCTCAGCAGTCTTGATTCCAGCTTGATTCATCCAGCCCAGCATTTCTCATGATGTACTCTGCATATAAGTTAAATAAGCAAGGTGACTATATACAGCCTTGATGTACTCCTTTCCCGATTGGGAACCACTCTGTTGCTCCATGTCCAGTTCTAACTGTTGCTTTTTGACCGGCATACAGATTTCTCAGGAGGCAAGTCAGGTGGTCTGGGATTCCCATCTCTTTATGAATTTTCCACAGTTTGTTGTGATCCACCCAGTCCAAGGCTTTGGCATAGTCAATAAAGCAGAAGTAGATGTTTTTCTGGATCTCTCTCCCTTTTTCGATGATCCAACGGATGTTGGCAATTTGATCTCTGGTTTCTCTGCCTTTTCTAAATACAGCTTGAACATCTGCAAGTTCATGGTTCACGTACCGTTGAAACCTGGCTTGGAGAATTTTGAGCATTACTTTGCTAGCATGGGAGATGAGTGCAATTGTTCGATAGTTTGAACATTCTTTGGCATTGCCTTTCTTTGGGATTAGAATGAAAACAGACCTTTTCCAGTCCTGTGTCCACTGTTGAGTTTTCCAAATTTGCTGGCATACTAAGTGCTTATCTTTCCTTAACACTTAAGAACTTTACTAACTGCTTATTTATCATATTCAACTGTTATAAATAGTAGCTGAAATTACTATCATCCTCATCATCATTGTCCAGATGCCTAAGAAGATAAATGGGGCTGCTGCTGCTGCTGCTGCTAAGTTGCTTCAGTCGTGTCCGACTCTGTGTGACCCCATAAACGGCAGCCCACCAGGCTCCCCCGTCCCTGGGATTCTCCAGGCAAGAACATTGGAGTGGGTTGCCATTTCCTTCTCCAATGCATGAAAGTGAAAAGTGAAAGTGAAGTCGCTCAGTCGTGTTCAAACACTAAATTTCAGCCAATGTCCTCACCATTTACACTTTCCATTTACTTGATTCCCAGCTTTTTATACATAAAGTGTTATCTAGATGTGCTTTGCTTGCAGAGTTGCTTACCCTCCTTCAGTCTATCATACATCATCCAAACTCACTCACAAAATCTTTATGACTTTTCTGCCACAAGCACTGACTGGTGTTAAAATACAAGACATAACACACACAAGGAATAAAAAAATATCTCACTTGGAACTAGCAGAAAACTAAGAATGTTACAAACTCCCTTAACTACAGTAGGGTACCACATGTAATAGAACACAGTATCATCTTTGTACTCATTTATCATCTTCAAACCCAAGGATTGTAACATTGGTTACTAATATTTACAAAATGGACACAGTTGTTGATTACTCCTCTCCTTTTGCCCTAATAAAGGCTTGTGAGATCAGTTTTCAAAGAGTAAGCAGCAGCTGTTCATGGCGAGTTTAAAACTGACCACCGCAAAAAAGAAATAATAGGCCAGTGTGGGCAATTCAGAGAGGTCCTAACCCAAGAGGAATTAGAAACTCAGGTTATTTGTTTTTGGGTGGGAACTGATAAAGTCAGAGTGTAATTTCTGCATACTGATCACACTCTGGGTTCACACTCTGATCACACACTATGGGCTCCATTCTCCCTTATCCTGTTCCTCTCTTAGCTTATTCCCCAGTCTTTTAGTTAGCTAGTAGAGCTCCATTCCATTAACTAGGACTGAAATGGGTCATCTCAAAAAGAGGTAATTATAAATTTCTGGCAACTCATGTGAACCAACAATAGAAAACAAATGTGACTCTCATGGAGACAATTTTGCAACTCTACTCAGAAATAGATATAAACCCATTTGCAACATTCCCAAGAGACAGTACTTTCCTAAAATAGTGGTGAGAAACCAAAACTAATCATTCTTAGAAGATACCAAATACTCTAGGAGCATTCATTTCACTTTTTACATTTAAATTACAGTATAGTATATGTGTAATTTAATTACTCCATGTCCATTTGCTATCACAAAAGATAAAGAAATACTCTATTGTATTATATGCTTTAAAGTATTATCCCTAATACAATATATACTTTACTTATACAGTAAATTATGACCATGCCAGAGGAGAGATGAGGGCATCAGTGGTTTTTGTCAGCTCACGTGAGTTCCTGGAGAGCTTGTTTTGATCTCTGCAGATCTGGCAAGTAGTGAGAAAGCAAGCCTTCTGCCAGTTGCTCCACAGCTTTGTCTTCTATGGTCAAGTCCTCTATTAACCCTTCATCTGGAGAAGTGTCACTTAAACCTGTCCCCGAGCAAAAAATCATATTTAGGAAGCTTTTAAACTGACACAGGGATAAGAGAGTAGTAGGGATGGGGGGAAGGAAGCTGGCAGTGGAGCTCAGAGTACACACACACAGGATACTGTATCTTTTTTTTTTTTAATTTTTACCTTCTGAGAAGCCTCTATAAATTAAGCTATGAACACTCAAAAAATATTTTTAAGTTACTAGCACAAGGTTAGGTCTAGATTAAAAGAACATTAACACATGCAATTTCCATGTTTATGTATTTTTCAGGGTAGAGGATTTAGAGTTTTCAATGAATTATTAAAGGAGTCTGAGTCCTAAAAGGAAGGAATAATCACTGAATGGAAGCAAGAAATTCTTCTTTTTCAAATTAGACATATTTCAAATGCAATGCCTAAAAATATTTTTTTCAATTCAATGGATTGAAACGGATGAACATTTATTTTGCAGATAGCCTGATATATTACTTACATGTAAAAGGACAGTTGTTTTGTCAGCTGTCAGAGAGCAAGAGAGAGATTTTCTAAGAATTTCTCCTCTCTTGAGATTCAGTACCTTAATTTATCATAGAAAATAGTGTATAGTAATCGTTGCTGTGTAAATCCAGACATGATGCCAGGAAATATTTTTTTCATACTCTTCCTTTGAATAATAACAGTGTACCCACTGTGCCAGGCATTCAAAAATGTCTAATATGAATACCCATCAATCACTACTCGTACCAAGAAAGATACAAAACATTTTCTAAATAGGGTTCAGTGAATTGTAAGATTTTAGAATCACTGGTCTAGAATGAAAAAAAAAAAAAAATGGTGAATGGTCACATTATTAAAACTGTAGTCCAAAGCATTTTAAAACTAATATTAAACTCTGAAATACCTATCTTTAATCATAATCTGGTAATAACCTATAATATCAAATTAGGTCATTATATAGAATACATTTACCACAATACACTGTTTATAGCTCTTTTCCAAGTATAGTTTTTACCACAGATTTAAATTTTGGCAAGACTGAGAAAAACAACATGCTGTCATATATTCAAAATTATCTTTTAAAGATCAAAATAAAATAGCATGGTTTTTATTTGGATCCTGAGAAACACATGAACAAACTGGATTTCCCTAGGTTGCAAGGCAATATTAAAACAAGAGCTAGCTATAAACTGAAGCACTCCACAAATGAAATAAAAATGTAATGGGAAAAGTGAAGTAGGTACACATATTGCCATTGATGTACCATCAGATGGGAACCTAATAAAATATATCTGATGATTCATGCCACTGCTAAAGCCTTCTTTACAAAATAGTGCAAACAGCAGCAACTCTCTTTAAAAAAATATAGAAAACAAAAGTATCACAGATAAGCAGAAACAACTAAGAATATTTCAACCTTAAGGAAAAACAACCAATACACCTTCCTTACTCTATATAAACATTTTAATTCACAGACACTACCCTCCCCACCACCCCAACCCCAGACTTTTGGTTAGTATCTGGAAGAGTCTAAGTTACTTGTCTTTTTACACACATTTATTCCCTAAGTTCAAGGTACTTTATTGTCAGAGACAAGAAACTTTTGCTCCACGTATACTGTATGCACTAGTTTCTGAGGTCACAACAATAATGAGGCAAGTCCCCTTCCCTGAAAGGGCTCAATACAGGGCAATCAGAGAATGTGAGAGGTGCCCTTGGATGAGAGAAAGACTACTTTCACCAGGGATATTGGGGAACAATTCTAAAGGAGGTGTGGGCATTTGAGCTGAAGCTTGAAGAATGGGATAGAATTTTCATTTCTTTCTTTTTTCTTTCTTTTTAAATGTTACTCATTGTAAAAAACTTAAAATACAATAGAAGAGGGCATAACCTGAAAAGTAAAAATATGCCCTCTCACTATCTTATTCCAGACAGAGTCACTCTGGAGTTTTCTTAAATAGCCTTCAAGAAATTGTCTTTGCAAACTCAGGCTTAAACCCTGTTTTTATCACAAATGAAATACTGCTTATACTGTAACTTTTCTCATAAATATGTATCTCAGGTATCGTCTGTATCAACATATATGAATTTACTCCATTGTTTTCAACATAATACAACTCCACCATATTTTGTTTAACCAGTTCCCTGCTGTTATGGACTGAATGTTTATGTCCTCCCCCAAAATGTATACATTGAAGTCCTAACCTGCAGTGTAAAGGTATTTGGAGGTGGGAGTCTTTGGGAAATAATTAAGTTTAGATGGGTGTGAGTATAGGGCCTCCATGATGGGATTACTGGCCTTAAAATAAGAGGAAGAGAGACCAGTACTCTCTCCTTCCACCCTGTGACAGCACAGTGGAAGGCAGCCATCTGCAAGATCTGAAGAGTGTCCTCACCAGGAACGTATTTTGCTCACACCTACACCTTGGACTTCACAGCCTCCAGAACTTCAAGGAATAAATGTCTGTTTAAGCCACTCAGTCTATGTTATTTTGTTACAGCACTACAGAATGTAAGACATCTATTTCACTTTTTGCTATTTCAAACAATGTTGCAGTGAGCTGTGCTTGTCTTTGCATATTCATGTCACTGTTTCTGTAGAATAAATTCTTAGAACTAGGTTAATGGGACAAGGAGTTTATGCATTTGTTAACAGACATTGGAAAACTACCTTCCTAAGAGATAGCACCAATTTACACTTCCACCAACAACCTACAGAGGGCTATCTCCAAATGGGGAAGAATTCTAAGACTGGAGAAGAAGGGATGCAACAAGAGTAAAGGAAGAAGCATAGGATTGCTCTGGAAAGAGAGGTTAGTTTAGGGTGTCTGGAGCATGAGAGATGTTCAGTAGTGAGCTCTAAGACTATGCGGCCAGCGATGACGACCCTTGAGTGCCAAGCTAATGTGTTTGGCCCTTAATTTAGTAAGGAGCCATTTATGGTTTCCAAGCAAGTAAATGACATGATGGGGCCTATATCTTGGGGCAGTGATGTGACAGTGTGATAGATGGGATGGAAGAGTAAGAGACTGGAGGTGGACTAGCCTTACAACTGTCATTGTTAAAGGGTGAAAATACAAAGGGGAGAAGGAACTTGTAGGGTAGAATCCCTTGGAATAGATAGGGGTGGGAGGAAAGAGTTAAGAATAATGTCAAAGTTTCAAGAGATCATGACTTGGCACCATTAATAGCATCAGACATCTACATTTATTTAAGTACATGCTGTAGGGTAAGATTAGTGCAAAATGACCGTGTTAAAGTACCCAGAAAGCAGATGCAGGAGCAAGCAGCAGAGAGACCCAATCTGCATTTACATACAAGGAAGTCATATTTATAGAAGCAACTTATGAAGGTGTGTGTGAAGAGGGAGATCACTGAGGAAAAGCATGACCAAGAAAGACCTGAGAGCACTATTTCGCGGTAAGTTCTATATTTCTGGAACAGGAAGTACAAGTAAAGGCACGTCCAAAGTCCTGCAGCCTTTCTTATCTAGGGTTCCTCATCTGAACCACAGAACACAGAAACTGTTTCTCAATTCTCCCAAGGATGGTGCATACACATACATAGTACCATTACGGATGCAGTACAAGTCGATTCATTACATTCAACAGATGCCTTAGGTCATTCAGGTTTAAATCTTTCCTTGAATTCGGGTTGAGAAAGACTGCTGGATGAAACAGGGATGCAATAAGGTCAACAAGCAAGACAAGCATTTCATGAGTGAGTGGTCAGTAATATCGGATACCTCAGCTCTCTGAATAACAAACCAATCATCCTGGCAAATCCATCTTCAACCACTACCTTGTAACAAATAGCCAACAGTGTGCTAGAGTCAATAAGCAAATTCAGAACTGCTTCACTTTCAACCCCCACGAACAGCACCCCAAACGCCATCTTTTCCCACTCCCCTCCACCCACAAGATCTCGTTTCCCGCCCTCTCCTCTGGGTAGTAAGGCCGGCAGGGCAAGGTTCCCTTATTCCGCGCCGCGGCCAGAGTCTCGGGTCAGCAGCTGCTGAAAGCAACTTACTCCCGCTGGGCAGCCCTGAGACCCACCCACTTGGGTGAGACCGCCGCCCCGCCCAATAGCACTTACCCGGCGTCAGGTCCCCGGCCTCCAGGCCTTCGGGTGGCCCTGCCAGGACCCCGTCCGGGAAGGTGGCCCAGGGACACTCATGTCCCTCCCGCTGGGAACAGGGAAGGGGCAGTTGCACAGACTGTCAGACGCAGTGAGGAAGCACCGAATGCGTGCAGAGCCCACCCGGACAGAAGCGACGGTCGCACCCGGAAGTGACGACAGCGGAAGATGGCAGGCTAGGGGCACGTGACCCCGGGCCTGCGCCCCCCAGCCTTTTATCCTCCCCGCCCCCGCCTCCGGGGATTCTAGGAGTTCCAGCTGAAGTGCTAGTGGGGTGGGGACTGGGAGTCTGATAAGTCAGCAGCCTCGGGGCTCGAGTCACCGACTCTGGTGGTCGGGGGGCGGGATGAAAAAGGCGGTGTCTGGAAGAGGCTAGGTTGGTCTCCAAGACCAGCGAGCTGTGTGTTGAGCCTGGGCCAGCAGTCGGGACTTTGATCAGTAGACCAGGCGCAGCTTTTCAGTTTTGTGTCCTTATTAAGGAAATACCTTAAGGACTGCAATTTGAACCCATTAAAAATTCACGTTTAGCTCTCTTCAGCCTTGCTAACTAGGAGTTTGTCAAGATTGATCTCTCCTCTTGTTGATTGTAGGTGAACGATGTACGGCCTGGCTTGTAGAATCTATTAATATCTACTGAACAAATTCAGCCAAATTACCGTAAACTGCACTTACTGAGATCCTATGGGATGATGTCATGAATTTTTATGAAAAACAGAAATGGGCAGAACCTGCCTCAGACCAATAAAATGATTACCTCCTTACTTTAGACACCCTCACTTAAACTGTAATAGTGGCCTCCTAATGTTGCACCTCCAAATTGCCTGTCCAAACAATTTTCTATTCAACAGGCAAATCTGTTAAAAAAAAAAAAAAATGAGAATTTACATCAAGCCTCAGAAACTTGCTCCCCAATTACCTTATCAGTGCATTTACACCCCTTCCCCTTTTGGCCTTCTCTCCTCTCAGGGTTAGGTGCTCCTTACTACCTGTGGTAAGCAGAACAATGCCCTCACCAAAGATGTCCACAGACTTCATCCACAGACTTCATCCCCAGAACCTGTGAATATGTTGTTTCACTACAAAAGCGTAATTAAGGTTGCTAGTCCCAGCGACTGTAAAATGGATTACCCGAGGTTATTGAGTGGACCTAAGGTAATCACAGGGGGCTTCAATCCTGGAAAAGGGAGGCAGAAGAAGAGAGTCAGGGAGGAGATGTGACTATGAAGAATGACTAGAGAGATGCAATGTTGGCCTCAAAAGTAAAGGATGAGGGTTACTGGCCAGAATTGCGGTGACCTCTAGAAGCTGGAAAATTGAAGGAAGTGGATTCACCACTAGAGCCTCTAGAATGGAACTCAGCCATGTCTCAGTTTTACCCCAGTGGGATCTGTATTGGACTGCTCACCTACAGAACTCTAAGATAATACATAAATTTGTATTGCCTTAAGTTTGTGGTTATTTGTTAATAATAACATTTGGAAAGTAATAGGAATAGGAATAATAAAATAATGCACTGTCTTTCAAACATCCTTTGTTTCATCTGAGCATACTCCCCAAAACTATGCCCTTTCATGCATGGAATATTTTATTATTTTCAAAGTCTTACTCATCTTTCAAGGCTTGGCCAAAATAAGAACTACTGTAAAATCATTCACAATTCTTCCTCCCCTTTCAACTCTGCTTTCAGGAATTACAGTAATAACCTTTTCCCAACTACAAAGCATCCTCCTGCTATTTAGCACTTAATCCATTCTTGTATTAGTTGCTTCTGTTGACTTCCTGTATCAGATTGCAAACTCCAAACAGAAACTTATTCACAGAGCACCAAATAGGTTCTAAATGAATATTTACTGAATTAAGTATTGATTCTCCAGCCCCAGATTCTAAGTATCTGTAATCTCCAAATTCTGAATTACATGAGATGGCACTTAATAAATCCTGGTAACCTTAGTTGATTGTCACCATTATCTCCTAACCAGATACTAAAACCTTTTGGAATAGACCCTTGTTCAATGAATTGTCTGTAACCTCTTTATCTCTTAGCACAGTATTAAGCATATTACTTGGGTTTTAAAATGCTAGATATTTAAGTTTAATAGATGAAATTAATTAAACATTAAAATGTTTTTTTCGTTAAAATGTTTTTTTAAAAGAACATTTAAAAGAAGTAATGTTCTTTTAAAGCATTTTAACTTTACTTAGTGTGACAAAAATGACAAGGAGGACTTTATGCCAGACTCACGTTGCTTTTCTTTTCTTTTTCTTCTTTATCCCCACAGATTTCAACTCAATGCATGTAGTCCTTGTTGAGGACACTCTGTGTTCCAGCCTCCATTAATCAAATACTGTGCACTTAGTACTGCATGTGCTGCTGCTGCTGCTAAGTCACTTCAGTCGTGTCCGACTCTGTGCGACCCCATAGACGGCAGCCCACCAGGCTCCCCCGTCCCTGGGATTCTCCAGGCAAGAACACTGGAGTGGGTTGCCATTTCCTTCTCTGATGCATGAAAGTGAAAAGTGAAAGTGAAGTCGCTCAGTCGTGTATGACTCTTAGCAACCCCATGGACTGCAGCCTACCAGGCTCCTCCATCCATGGGATTTTCCAGGCAAGAGTACCTGAGTGGGGTGCCATTGCCTTCTCCGAGTACTGCATGTAACACCTCTCAAAACCAAAAGGTTGGAATTTAATACCAAAGAAGTAAACAGTTCATTGAGTTATATACATCTTTTGAAGTACCTTTAATTTCCCCAGTGGTAGTGGCCATTCTCTTTTATGCACCAAAGTTATAATCCACTTAAAATAACTGAGTACCTGAGATTGGACTAGGCACTGTAGGGTGTCATTTAAAAAAAAAAAAAAAATTCTTGCTGCCACCAGGAATTTATATTCTAGCATTTACATAGTAGAATTAGAGAGCATGATGGTAAAGTACTAAATTATGTGGACAGACCTAGAAGAATATAAAATACATCATGATGTCATATTGGTTTCCTACTGCTGTTGTAACAAATTAACACAGACTTGGTAGCTTAACACAAATTTATTACCTTACAATTCTGGAAGTCAAATGTCCAAAATAAGCCTTTGTGGGCTAAAAATCAAGGTTTTGGCAGGGCTACTTACTTCTGCAGGCTCTGAGAAAGAATCCTCTCTCTTATCTTTTTTAGCTTTTGGAGGGTAGCCACATTGCTTGGCTCATGACCCCACCTCACACTGCCTTTCCTCCCTCCACTGCCATTGTTGCATCGTCTCCTCCTCTATTCTGATCCTCTGGTCCTCATAAGGACCTGTGATCACATTGAACTTGCCTGCATAACAAGATAGTCTCCCCATCTCATCATGGTTCTTTTTAAACACATCGGCAAAGTTCCTGTCACCATGTAAGGTAATATTCACAGATTCTGGGGAATTGAAAGTGAACACACTTGCAGGGGAGGGGAAGGCATTATTCAGCCAGCCACAGGTGTGCAGTTGTATAGTGCATGAATGGAAGATAACCAGAGAAAATTTTAAAACTTAATATAGGAAATTAATCTAAGCTACATCTTGAAGGACAGGTCAATGTAATATGCAGAGCAAATATTACTTAAACCTTCTAACAGGAAAAACAAAAACACCATAAGTAACAAGAATATACTTAAGGCTCAAAGACCTCAAGATGCTGACTTTTGGGGAAAACAAAAATAACATAGATTAAAGAAAAAGAGAGAAAAAGAGAAAGGTGTTATATAATTCTTTAGATCAAAAGAACTTACAAAGACAAAAAATAACACAAAGTGTGGTCATATTGCTCTGGAGAAGTTAGTCCAAAGAAATGATATCCAGAAAGAGCTAAATGCTGTATGTATTCATAGCAAAAGGAAAAGAAATTCATTGGATTTCAAGAAACTTGAACTCCAAAAGAGGGAAAGCAAACCTATTGCAATAAATACACAAAATCTTTTTTCTATTTTTCAGTTTTGCCATTTTCCTTAAATTTTACTACATCATTTTTGCTAACATAAGGGGAGTAGCTAGATATCAGAGTCAAGGAAAAAAATGTTAATACATGAATATTTTCTATTCCTTTTATTGATCAGGGTGTCCTATATTTAGGATACGCTGATTCAATTTTTTTTTAAACTGTCCTAATTTGACCTAATTCTCTCACAGGATTTGCTTGTCCCTTCCCTTCATCGCTCCCCATTCTTTTGTAAAAATGAAAGAAAGAATGGAGGTGGGAGGACAAAAAGATTCAAGTGAGAAAAATGCAGGGACCAGGGGCTGCAGAAGAAAAGGGGTGGAAAGGAGGAAGGTATATAAGAGAGAGATGTTACAGCCCGTGACCTTTCCTTCTAGTGGATTAAAGTGTTGAAAATTTGAAAACATTCATATAGCGTGCTGTGCTTGCAAAATAATAAAAAGGAAAGAAGGGAATTGGAGGTAGAAAATCAGAGAAGTTGGGACATTAAAGCAAAACAGTTTACCATTTTGTCTATGGTCAACCAACCTGAAAAGGTGTCTTAAGCAGTTTTAACCACTTTTCTTATATTTACTTGAGAAATATTCTTTCACATCAGCAAAGTACTAAAATTCTTCCACCCATGGTAACTCTGCTACATTTCCATCACTCCTTTCTTGCCTTATCCAGAAAACATACTCTTCCATGGATTATTTCACCAACCCATTCTTCTAACCTTGCCGCCAGAAAGTTTGTAAAATATATGCAGAGGTCAAAAGCAATGGCCTCTGACATTTTAAAATAGACTCACAAAAAAAAATTTTTTTTTTTTTTTGGCTACACTGGGTCTTCACTGCTGCTCAGAGGCTTTCTCTGGTTGTAATGAGCAGGAACTACTCTGTAGTTGCGGTGCGAAGGCTTTTCATTGCAGTGACTTCTCTTGCTGTGGCTCACGACTTACAGCATGGAGTAGTTGTGGCACACGGGCTTAGATTCCCTGTGGCATGTGGAATCTTCCCAGACCAGGGATCAAACCTCTGTTTCCTGCAATGATAGATCGACTCTTAAGCACTGGACCACCAGTCCAAAATAGATTTTTTTTTAACAGCAGTTTTAGGTTCACAGTAAAATTAAGAGGGACGTACAGATATCTTCTACTCCTGCACATACATTATCAACATCCCTCACTAGACTGCTGCATTCATTATGATTGATGAATATACATTAACATATAATTATCATACATGTACATGTATGGCTGAGTCCCTTCACTGATCACCTGAAACTATCACAACATTGTTTGTTAATAGGCTACACCCCAGTACAAAATCGGAGAAGGCAATGGCACCCCACTCCAGTACCCTTGCCAGGAAAATCCTATGGACGGAGGAGCCTGGTAGGCTACGGTCCATGGGGTTGCGAAGAGTCAGACACGACTGAGCGACTTCACTTTCACTTTTCACTTTCATGCATTGGAGAAGGAAATGGCAACCCACTCCAGTGTTCTTGCCTGAAGAATCCCAGGGACAGAGGAGCCTGGTGGGCTGCCATGTCTGGGGTCACACAGAGTCAGACACGACTGAAGCGACTTAGCAGCAGCAGCAGTGCAAAATAAATTTTTTTTAAAAAAAGAACCTATCATTATCACCCAAAGTTGATAGTCTACATTAGGAGCCACTCTTCATGTTGTATATTCTTTGAAACTGGACAAGTAAAATAACGTATCCACCACTAGAGGATCATGCAGAATGGTTTCACTGTCCCGAAAGTCCTCTGTGCACTGCCTATTTATTTCTCCCACCCTTCTAATTCCTGTCAACCACTCATCTTTTTACTTCATATTTTTGCCTTTTCCAAAATGTCATATATTTGAACTCATATAGTATGTAGCCTTTTCAGATTGGTTTCTTTCACTCAGCAATATGCATTTAAGGTTCCTCCAAGTCTTTCTATGGATTGATGGCTCATCTCTTATTGGCACAGAGTAATAATCCATTGTCCAGATGTACCACAGTTTACTCATTCTTTCACCACTCTAGGACATCATTGTCATTTCCAGTATTTGGCAATTATGTACAAAGCTGCTGTATACATCCAGGTGTAGATTTTTGTGCATACATACATTTTCAACCCTTTTGGGTAAATACCAAGGAGCAAGATCATTGCATCATATGGTAAAAGTGTGTTTCGTTTTGGAAGAAACTGCCAAACTATCTTCCAAATTGGCTGTACCACTTGCATTCCCACCAGCAATGAAAGAGAGTTCCTCTTGCTCCATATACTTGCAAGCTTATGGAGTTGTCAGTATTCTGAATTTTGGCCTTCTTATAAGTGTGTAGTAGTATTCTTTAGTTGCTTTAATTTGTATTTCCTGATGACATATGATGTAGAACATCTTTTTATATGCTTATTTTCCATTTGTATATCTTCTTGGGTGAAACATCTGTTCTGATCTCTTGCCCATTTCTAAATCAGATTGCTTGTTTTCTTGTTGTTTAGCTCTTTGTATACATTGGGTAACAGTCCTTTATCAGATATGTCTTTTGCAAATATTTCCTTGCAGTCTGTGGTTTGTCTTCTCATTCTCTTAATAGAATTTTTTAAATGAAAACTTGAAAGGAGCCCAGGGCAGAATGTCTTCATGTAAAGAGGGCAGATTCTCAAATCTCCCACAAAGACAGCCTATCAGTTTTGACATTTATAGATAGGAACATCTTTCTGAAGTATGCAGCAGTGGAATTAACAAAGGATTTAATGTCAAAAGACATGGTTCAATCATAGCTAAGACAGTTATTAGGTGAATTAGTTAGGAGCTTTTTGGTTTCAAGTGAAAAAGTCCAAACCTGCTTAAGAAAAACAAGGAACATAGTGACTCAAAGAACTTAAAAACGAGGAGCTAATCCAGCTGCAGAGATAGCTATATTCATTTCTTCAAATAAAATCAGGAATTTCTTTCTTTCTTTATCTCTCTCTCTTTCTGGTTCTCCACTTGGCTTTCCTCTGTATTGGCTTCCCTCTAGCAGCTTTCTATAGACAATAGCTTTAGGTTTTCATAGTCCTTACAGCTCCCAAGTGAAGCCAACTCATTCCTAGAATTCATTTATTTCTCTCTTTTTTAAAAAACCTCAAATTACTTGGACCATATGCCAACGTGTACCTCAGTCTCTGCATTCAGTGGGATATAGTGGGATCTGATAGGCTAGTGTGGGTCATATGTAACAGAGATAGGCAAAGTCCCTTAGACAGTCCTGCTAGGGGTTACAGAAAGACACAGGAATAGTTCCTTAAAGGAAAATCAAAGTCATATTACCAAAATGAGAAAGTAAGCTGGCCCAACAAAAGCAACAGATATCAACTATATCAGTTGTGAGGTTTTAGTCAAGTCACTTTGTCTCTGGGTTTTTTTTTTTTTTTCATAAGTCAGAGAAATAATAATACCAGACCCCACTACTGGACATAGTTCTTGTGAGAAACAAACATTCAATAAAACATATGAAAAGATCTGTAAGCTGTGAAGCACTGTTGCAAATAACAGCAGTCCCTAAGTACATATTATTTGTCAGAAGAAGCAGTATTATTTCTCTAATTAGTACCTCATTTATGTCAAATGACAAAACTAAAACAATTTAGTAACAAGTTTGATGTCCTTTATTCAAGAGAAGATAATCATGGATTAGGGGGAGTTCAGATCCTTTTGTACACTGAGGGATTAAGTTTTACAGAACATTAGTAGAGGCAACATTGCACAACAAAGGAAACTATAAACAAAACAAAAAGACAATCCACAAAATGGGAGAAAATATTTGCAATGATGCAACCAACAAGGGCTTAATTTCCAAAACATACAAACAGCTCATACAACTCAATAACAATAACAAATCAAAACAATAAAAAATGCCCAACAGACCTAAATAAACATTTCTCCAAAGAAGACATACAGATGGCCAACAGGTACATGTGAAGATGCTCAATATCACTAATTATTAGAGAAATGCAGATCAAAACTACAATGAGGTACCACCTCAAGCCAGTCAGAATGGCCATCATCAAAATGTCTACAAATCTTAAACGTTGAAGAGGGTGTGGAAAAAAAGGAACCCTCCTGCACTGTTGGTGGAAATGGAAATTGATACAGTCACTATGGAGAACAGTATGGAGTTTCCTTAAAAAGCTAAAAATAGAGCTACCAAATGATCCAGCAATACCACTCATGGGCATATATCCAGAGAAAACCATAATTTGAAGAGATACTTTCACTTCATTGTTCACTGAAGCACTATCTAAAATAGTCAGAATGTGGAAGCAACCTAAATGTCCATTGACAGAGGAATGGATAAAGAAGATGTGGTACATACATATATATGTGACCCCATGGACTGCAGCCCACCAGGCTCCTCCGTCCATGGGATTCTCCAGGCAAGAATACTGGAGTGGGTTGCCATTTCCTTCTCCAGGGGATCTTCCTGACCCAGGGATCAAACCCAGGTCTCCCGCATTGCAGGCAGATGCTTTAACCTCTGAGCCACCAGGGAAGCCCTACATATATC
This sequence comes from Bos mutus, assembly GCF_027580195.1. Classification (NCBI taxonomy): domain Eukaryota; kingdom Metazoa; phylum Chordata; class Mammalia; order Artiodactyla; family Bovidae; genus Bos; species Bos mutus. Next base: position 43,832,941 of record NC_091626.1, on the reverse strand, counting down.
TGTGGTGGAATATTACTCAGCCGTTAAAAAAGAACAAAATAATGCCATCTGCAGCAACATGGATGAGCCTAGAGATTATCATACTAAGTGAAGTCAGTCGGACAGAGAAAGGCAAATATATGATATCACTAATATGTGAAATCTAAAAAGCAGAACAAATGTACTTATGTACAGAACCGAAATAAAATTTATATACGTAGAAAACAAACTTATGGCTACCAAAGGGAAAGGGTGGCAGGGATGAATTGGGAGTATGGAATTAACAGATACACAATACCATATAAAAAATAGATAAAACTCGTCCCCCCACCACAGCAATAGAAACAGAATACTGACAGTGGTATTGATAGTAAAGGATAATGGAAAAAATCCAAGATAAAAGAATATAGATATAGATACACCGTATATAGTTCCATTATAGAACTATAATGGAAAAACTATGGGAAATGTAATGGAAAAATATCTAGATAATGTGTGTATACACACACACACACACACACATACACTCATGTATGAACTACCAACACCCAAGACTTTCCTTACTCTCAATACCACTGTCAGTATTCTGCTTCTATTGGTGTAAAAGGGGAGGACAAAGTGTCTTATTTTCTTCTTCTTTTTAGCATTATGATGTTTTATTCATGAGTAAAGGAATATTCGTAATATTGAGTGGAAATCACTTAAAATATCATCAGTGTTTTTGGACTATTAGTAAAACTAGTGGTAAAAATGTTATTCATTCAAGAGCTTTACATCTTAAAATTCTCTTTTAATATGCTTATATTGATTCAAAAGGCAATAATTCTTCCACTTTAGAGTTTTCACAAAATTCATTTATCTTAGTATGTAGATATCAAAGTGGTCACCAACCATATTCTCTTTCTATATAATGCACAAAGTGGAATTTCAATGACTATAGGCAACATAACTTATTCCAGAACTCAGCTTTCTTTTTAGGATAGATTCATTTGCTAATAATAAATTATCTTAGCTAATAATAATAATAATATTATCTTAGCTAATTTGCTAAGATAATATTAATCATGCTTTAATCAAAATTACTAAAAGTAGTACATGCAGTAGCTTTCCAAAACAGTTCTTATTTGTTACTTTAAATATTCTCTTCAAAGTATTTCTGTTGCTAGATATAAATAATTTCCAAAGAGTCTTCAGACCAGATGGTGATATGATATATAAAAATTCAGTTTCTTGTAATATGATGAGGTCAGTAATACAGAAAGTTCAGAGTCTCCAATTCCTTTTTCAATTTAAAAATTCCAGTGGATCACCTTAGTTTTAAATTATTGCTCTAGTCTTTGGCCTTCTTATAAATTTCTTGTCAGTGTCTTTTGAACTACTTTATGAAAGTGCTGCCTTTAATTATTCACTTACTTTCATCTTCATCTAGTATTTTTTCTGCACTGCTTACCTGATTTATTAAATGAAAGAGCACATTTAGAAGCATTATTTTTTAAATAATTTTATTTATTGATTGATTTGACTGTACTGGGTCTTTAGTGCTGCACAGGCTTTTCTCTAATTGTGGCTAGCGGGAGCTACTCTTTAGTTGCAGTTGCACGGGCTTCTCACTGCGGTGGCTTCTTCTGTTGCACAGCGTGGGCTGTAGAGCGCCCTGGCTTCAGTGGTTGCAGCTCCTGGGCTCAGTGGTTGCAGCTCCTGGGCTCAGAGCACAGGCTCAATAGTTGTGGTGCAAGGGCTTAGTTGCTCCACAGCATGTGGGATATTCCAGGATCAGGGATTGAACCTGTGTCTCCTGCACTGGCACACAGATTCTTTACCACTGAGCTACCAGGTAAATCCTAAAAGCATTATTTCTAAAGATTTCAAAGCTAAAGATTTCAAAAGGTTTTAAAATGTCATTTTTCTTTTTAAGATTTCATAAAAGTCTTAATTATGTGTTCCCAGGAGAAAAATACATTCATTTAATTTACTTAGAGAGATAAATAAAATCTGTGTATATTTCACCATTAGCCTAGTAAAACTCATTCCTTAGTGTCAGTGATTGTGAAGGACTTTTCCAGCCCTGGTGGCCCTCAGATCCACTCCCTACCTTTCCTTTTTCTGCTCTGTATCACAGGCTCCTATGTTCCTGGCCCCTGTGTCAACTGACTTCCAGATGGGTTTGGCCAGTTGGGGGCACTGGTAGAGACTGGAGGCTGGGAGATTGAAAGGAGAAAGTAGAGAAAAAATCCCAGTCTTTGTCCCTCTCTGCCTTGAGAGGCAACTGGAGCAACAACTGGCTCTCCTGTCTGGTCCTAGCTCGCCACTGCAGAATCCTATCAGGATTTCAGCTTTGTCAGTCAGGGTCCACTCAGGAGAGAAAATCCATGCAGTAATGTCAATGAAGAAGGCTTAATATAAAGAATTATTCACTATAATAGACACAGGAGTAAGGCAGGATTGGCCAATAAGAAATGAAGAGAAATCTAAAGAACACAAGAATAGCAAGTATAGGACTCCTCTGGTGGTCCAGTTGTTGAGAATCCACCTGCCAATGCAGGGGACAGGGGTTTGATCCCTAGTCCGGGAAGATCCCACGTGCTGTGAGACAACTAAGCTTGTGTGCCACAACTACTGAGCCCACATTCTAAAGCTGGCAAGCCACAACTACTGAGCCTACATGCCATAACTACTGAAGCCCTTGGGCCCTAGAGCCTGTGCTCCACAAGAGAAGCCACTGTAATAAGAAGCCTGCACACCACAACGAAGAGTAGCCCCTGCTCACCATCACTAGAGAAAGCCCGAGAGCGGCAACAAAGACCTAGCACGGCCAAAAACAAATATTAAAAAATAATAATAATAAAGGATAGCAAATATAAGAAGTAGTTACAACTCTGGTGCTTAGAGGGCAAGTACCATCCTTCCGTACCTCACCAAAACTAAGATCCAGATCGTGGTGGAAACAGAATAGCCGTGGCTCACTGAATGGTGGGCTTCCCTGGTGGCTCAGAGGGTAAAGCATCTGCCTGCAATGCGGGAGACCTGGGTTCAATGCCTGGGTGGGGAAGATCCCCTGGAGAAGGAAATGGCAATCCATTCCAGTATTCTTGCCTGGAAAACCCCATGGACGGAGAAGCCTGGTGGGCTACAGTCCATGGAGTTGCAAAGAGGACACGAATGAGCGACTTTACTTTCACTTTCTTTCTTTCACTGAATGGTGGAGACGTTTGCTATGGTATCACACCAGCAGAACTTGCCGAGGGAAACCAGCCCCTACCTCATAACTGCAAGGCCACTCTGGAAGATGCTGGAGGAAGCTGCCCACAGGAAAGTACTGTGAGTTACTGGCACACAGTAGCAGATGGTGCAGAAGCTGCAAGCACTGCCAGAGCTGGGCCCTGCAGAAGCAGTGCAGACTTCAGGAGCGCCAGTGAGAAAAGTACCCAGGAGTTGAGAGAGAGGAGAAAAACCCTCCTCTTGCAATGTCTTTCCAGCACCTCCTACTGACAAAAGCTTAATATCATGCCAACTGACAAAGCTTAATATCATGCCAACTGACAAAGGAGAAACACTTGGAGGGAGAAACTAATCCAGAAACAAGGCCTGGTTTAGTTTGCTCTATCTGCATAATGTATTACCATGAATTTAGTAACTTAAACAACACACATGTATTATCTCACAGCTTCTGCTAGCTAGGAGTCTGGCATATTTTGTCTAGGCTCTCTGCTCAGGGTCTCGCAAGGCTGAAATCAAAGTGTCAGCTAGCGGCATCCTCATCTGGAGGCTTATGGAAGAAGCAATCATTCAGAGTGTTTATATAATTCAGTTCCTTGCAGGTAGAGGACTGAAGTCTGTTTTTTTGTTGACTGCTGACTAAGGACCACTCTCAACAAATAAAAGGCTGCTTTTGCAATGTCTCCCCCTCCAAAGGCTCTCTTAAACAATGTTTCTTCCTCTTACAGTTTTATTGAGATATAATTGACACATAACACTGTGTAAGTTTAAGATGTGCAGCATGAATGCGCAGCATGAAATTATTATCACAATAAATGTAAACACCATCATCTCACATAGGTAAGACATTAAATAAATAGGATTTACGCTCTTAACAACTTTCATATATAACATACAGTAGTGTTGTACCTTATAATCCTGGTACTTATTTATCTTATAACTGAAAGTTTGTACCTTTTGACAGCCTTCATCCAGTTCCCCCAACCATCGCCTCTGGTAACCACATATCTGATCTCTTTTCCTGTGAGTTTATTTATTTATTTGCTTTTGAAGTATTTTTGATCTACAATACTACAATAGTTCCTGTTATACAACACAGTGATCTTATATTACTGTACATTTCAAAATCATCACCACCATAAGTCTAATTACCATGTCATCATACAAAATATTACATAATTATTGACTATATTCCACACACTACATTTCATCCTGTGACTCATTTATTCTGACCTGAAAGTCTGTACCTCTTATCTTTCTCGCCTATTTCTACCCTCCAACCACCTGCTCCCCTTTGGCAACCACCATTTGTTCTCTGCGTCTATAAGTGTTACTGTATTTCATTTTCAATACAGAAATCTTTAATTACAGCCAATCTCTTTTTGAATAGCTTTTGGTGATGAAAAATCCATTATTTCACTAAATGGCCTATTGTTTTTGAGGATTTATAATTGTTAGGAGGTTCTTCACTGTGATGAACTGAAATCTATTTTTTAATTAATTGAGGTGTTTTTGAGGGGGCCCCTCACCCCACACAGCATAGCATGTGGGATCTTAGTTCCCTGACCAGGGACGGAATCCATGCCCCCTGCATTGGAAGCAAAGAGTCTTAACTGCTAAATTACCAGGGAAGTCCCAAGGCATAGTTGATTAAAAATTATATCAGTTTCAGATGTGCAACATAATGACTCAAAATTTTTATAGATTATACTCACTTTAAAGTCATAATAAAATATTGACTATATTCCCTGTGCTGTATAATATATCCTTGTAGTTTATTTTATGTTTTAAGCTATATCCTTATATCTTATTTTATTTATGGTAGTCTCTGTCTCTTAATCCCCTATCACAATTTTGCCCCTCCCCACTTCCCTCTTTCCATTAATAACCACTAATTAAGCCACTATATAAAAGCCAAATTTTAAAAGAAATGGGGTGTGCTGGTCAGTCCTATAAGTCGACTGGCTAGACATAGTCTCCACTTATTTAATCAAACCCTAATTCAGGTGTTACAGTGAAGATATTTTGTACATGTGAATTAAATCTGTAATCAGTTGACTTTAAGGAAGATTCTCCTAGATAATCTGGTGGGCCTGATTCAGTCAGCTAAAAGGTTTTTAAGAGTAGAACTGAGGTTTCTCAGCAGAAGAAATTCCTCTGTGGATAACAGTTTTAACTGATGCCCAAGTGTCCCATTCTGCCCTTTCTGATGGTCCACCCTACCACTGTCCCCTCACAGCCACCACAGTTATGTAAGCCAATTCTATGCAATACATTTCTAAATTTATCTCCTGTTGGTTCTTCTTCTCCGGCTGAACTCTGACTGAGGGGCTGGGCAGAAAGAGGGGAGAGGCCTGCACAGAGAAATAAAGGAAGAGGAGCAAGCAGCAAAAGGGAATGCTGACAGGGGAGTTGATTTGACAGTTCTGCCCAAGGAAGTCTTTGTTTGGGAAAAGAAAAGAATGGACAGAAAACTCTCAAAGGACACTGAGAGTTCAAAGTAAAGAAAGGTAGAAAAGGTGGGGCAACCACACCACGAACTCACTCTTCTTCAGCAGCTTTAGTTATTGGCAGCAGTGGGAGTAGAGAGGCACCATTGACTTTCTAATGGGACCAAGGTATCTGCCAATGCCGTGAAAGCTCTTTCTCATAGCAGCACAAGCTCACTTTAGCATTGTTGTACATTTCTCTTCTTTCATGTAACCAGAGAGGCAAATGCATATCTTTGCAACTAATGCTTCCAGACTCATCTGCAAAAATGCACCTGAAAAAAAGAAAAAGAGCAGGGAGGGAATTGGGTTCCTTCTACATATACAGGGTTTCCCCAAATATCACAAATTATACTGGCAAATTTTCTAGAAATTAGTAGGCATCCTAAACTAAGAATGTATTTGAATAACTCAAGAGGAAAAATAAAATCTAAGTTGGAAAAAATAAAATGTTTGGATAAATACATACTTAAATAAGCAAGTTAGTAAAAAGATGTCAATATGAACACTGAAAGGAAGAAAAAATGATATAGCCTTCAAGGGACTCTAAGAAGGAAACTACATAGACATGATTAAAAAAAAAAAAACAGGAATAAATGAAAAGTTAGAGACTCAAAACTGAATAGACTTAAAACTGTACCAAAATTAAAGGAATCAGCTACTGGATGAGAAATGTAAAAAATTAGCTAGTAGTCTAGAATTTTTCACATAGAAATTACATGAAAAAGAAAGAAGTTGAAATAAATTAGAAAATCTTCATAATAAAAATTTCTTTTAAAAGAAACAAATGACTGACACAAATAATAACATGGGTGTGTTGTGGAATCCAGAGTCGCAAAACACGCCTTGGAGGACACTCAAGACAGTGGAGTACAGCTTATTACGCCAGTGGGTCCAAGGGGAATCAGTTTCCAACAAGGACCCTGATGTTTCTGAGAGGCCCAGTTTTATACCCCCCACTACGTGATTGGTTACATATTGGCAACCTCTTTGTTGTATATGATTGAGTTTTACAACCAGTAGGTGCTAGAAGAACAAACAATTAAGGTTAAAGGCAGGGAACAATAATTATACATCAAGGAGGGGATGTCTCCATGGTTAATCTGACCGAGGCAGCCTGACCTCAACTACAATCTCTGGTTGTCATCTGTAGGGGAGGGAAGTCTCCAGGAGACCTGGTTTTCACTAGCAACAGGTTCCTCATTCTTGGGCAGAGTTCAGGACCAGTTCACATCCTGTCTTTAAGATGGATGAAAGGCTTCAAGATGGAGTCTCTCCTGCTTTCCTCACACTGGCCCCAACATTCCCCCTCTTGATGCTCATCTTATCTTTAACGATGGGCATCAGTCATGGGTAAGTACAGCACACAGGGACTAAGTAACTGCGGCAGGGCTGTCAGTCTGGACATTACATATTGAGTTATACACTGGAGAACATAAGGCCCAAAAATTAATAATATAATGATTAACAAAATAATTACAAAAAGATTTTCCACCAATCACCTTTGATCCAAGAAAATATCAACATCTAAAAAGGATTATCATTAGACAGAGCTTTTACCTGGTTTTTCATGTTGTCTAGAGTGGCTGATATATTGCCAGATAAATCAGAGATATATACACAACATTCTATTTTAATTATAGCACAGGTCCCTCCTTGGGTGACCATAAGTATGTCTAAAGCCATTTGATTTTGAATCACTGCCTTTCTCATTTGTATCTGTTCTTCATTTAAAGCTTGGATTGCCTTTGCATTGTCCAGGAGGGCCTGTTTTGTGAAGTTAGTTCGAGCTTTTATTTTAATCATCACAGACCTTGCCCACTGCACATGTAAATAAGGCAAATTTACTGGGGCTTGTTGTAAGGATGGCTAATACTTCCATGAGCAAAGGCAAATCCTAAGGTACAGCAGCTGGCCCAACTGACTGGAAGCCAAGGCCATAAATTTGACCCACACAGTCAATGGGTGCCATTAGGGGCCACCCATCTGATCCCAGGGTTGTACTTCCAGTCTGAGCCAGGCCAGCGAGCTGGTAAATCTGGGCAAAAGGTGACCTTTAATATTTGTTCACATTGCTCAGAGGACAAGTATCCCACATATTTTAGTCCTTTTCCATCTATGGGATGGTCACCAAATCCAACTTCTTGTTCCCTTTGTTCCCAACAGATATGGGCTGGGACAATAGGTTGGCCTTTTTCTGGGGTCATTCAAAAATATTCATCCCATATCTTGTAAAATTAATCAAATTACCTGATGGACTGTCCCTTCTTACTGGCCATTGAGTTCTCATTCCTTTTATTTTTTAAGTAAAAGGTATAGGCTTTGGTCACTTTTGTAAGGCTTGCATTTACCTCAAATATTATCCCATGGCCTTGATCAATTTGGCTAAAGTCCAGGTTACACCAAATAAGAAGTGACAGGTTGTGAGTTACCGAGGAAGCAAACACCTCTCGTTGCTGTCTCAAAAATGAGCAGAAGGAGCTGAAGTCCCCTTTGCATAGAGGAGACACCCACCAAGAGAGTACATCCATCACTGGCAAAGGCATGGCCCCACAAACCTAACAGTTAGAAGTACTATGGAAGTTTGTATACAAGTGGGCCCAGGACAGGAACACATTATCCTGAGTTTGCAGTCCCGGTAGGATCATCGTGCTGATCAGGAACAGCAGAATTATTCGCAGTGGCTCCATCCTCAATCTGTGGTCGCCGATGGAAGACAAGTCAGGTCTTCAGTGGTTCCTCTGGGTTGGGATGGGCAGTCCAAGGTCCCTTTTCCTCTGCTGCTGTCTTGAACTGGGTATGGTGAATCTAGGGAGTGATACCTGCAACTTTAACTGCAGTGGGAGTGGTTACTACAACTGTGTATGGCCCTTTCCAGGTGGGTCGGGACAGCGTCTGTTGCTTCCAATCCTTTACCCATACTAAATCTCCTGGTGAGTATGGGTGTACAGTAGTGTCTAGGGAAAATGGAATTCTTTTTTAACATAAAGGGTGATGTCAAAGATCACCTTCCCCAACTGTTCCAGTTGCTGCCATACCTCCATCCCTTCTCTTTGTAGTAAATTTCGCTTTACTTCCCGAATAAGTGGGGGAGGCACCGAACATTATCTCATGGGGGAATACCCGTGCGACCAGGGGGTCATTCTGATCCTCACTAACACTAATGACTGCATGTCCATCCAGGGGGCGCCAGTTTCTTGCACCCATTTTGCCAAAGTCACCTTGATGGTCCAGTTCATTCTCAACGATTCTTGAGCTTTGTGGCCTATACGCTGTATGTAGTTTCCATTGAATATTTACTGCTTTGCAGACCAGTTAGAAAAATTCAGCCACAAATGCGGGCCCATTATCTGATTCTATACTCAGAGGGAACCCAAACCTAGAAATAATGTCTCTCAGCAAGAATCGGGCCACTTCCTTCGCTTTTTCAGTCTTGGTGGGATAAGCTTCTACCCATCTGGTAAAAGCACATATCATCACCAGCAAATATTTATATCCTTGGCATGGCTTTACCTCAGTGAAGTCCACTTCTAGATGTTTAAATGAAGCTGTCCCCTTTAATTGTATTCCAAGAGGCCCAGTCTCCTTGAGAGATGGGTTACTCTTGGCACAGGTTAGGCATCGGAGGCTTACATCTGCACACAAGGCTATTAGATATGGTATGACAAAATATTAAGCTAAAATCTCACTCAGTTCGTGCCCAGGTGTTGTTTTTTGCCTTGTCTTAGATTGGGGCCACTTGGGCGGTTGGTAGTCTAGACACCACAGGTGTCACCGTAAGTTTGGTTGCTATATTGTTTGGGGAAGCTGCCTGTTTTGCTGCTCAGTTGGCCAGACAGTTCCTTTTCTTTTGAGGTGTGTCCAACCACTGGTGGCCCCTACAAGTGCATTACTGTCACTGCAGCAGTTTCCCACACTGCTTCCAACAGCAGCAGAATTTTATCTGTATTTTTCATCTCTTTGTCAGTTGCAGTTAATAGCCCCCTTTCCTTATATATGGAGAACGGCTGGTAGTAAAGAGCAGTGGGGCCAGGATGAATATGCCAGTCTGCAGTGCCACCTGGACTTTCCTAAGAGGTATCTGCAAACCCTTTCTCTCTTGAGGTTTCTTTGTAGATCTCAGACACCTGGGAGTCCCTGTCGTGTGGGGGAGGAAGTGGGAGCTCCTCTTCCTCTGGATCATGATATATATTTTTTCAGCTTTTCTTGCCTGGGTTCTGCCTTAGTCAGAAAAATCTCGCTTTCTCTTTTTTTTAAGGTAACATACCCAGGCCCAGGGGAGTGGGTTTTGCACAATTAGCAGCCATGAGTCAATGTACAGAAACTGATCTGGGTGGCCTGGCTGCCTGGTTATCACAGAGTACACAGCCTGAACTTTGTCCAATTTTAGGGTTCCCTCTGAAGGTCATCCTACCCCAAAGGATGGCCAGTCTATCCACAAAAGGTTTTAAGCTTGTTTGGGGTTAACTTTATGCCATAGTCTCCTCCAAAGCCCTTTCTGAAGTCTTTAATCATGCATTCAAAAATGGTCGGCTTAGATTCTCCACCACTCATCCTGTTTTTACTTTCCTTTTATCACTTATGGCAAGTCCAACTTCTATTTCGTCACTCCTTTGCCAGGGTCTTATATCCCAGCCACTGCCAATGTCTCCACTCAGAGAAACAAGACATCTGCCACTTTACCTCAGCTATGACCGGGGTGAAAAGGGCTTTACCTGCTAAGTCTTTCAGTAGTAATACCTCTCATGCTTTTCTTGCTCTCTCAGCCGCCAACCAGATCCAATCAATTAAGGCTTCCACGTACTCTTCTCTGCACAAGTCTGATCCTTCCAAAATCCAAGACGGTCTCATCACTGATGTAGGCAAACACGTGTCCAAAGCCACAGTTCCCAATCTGACCCCAAGCAATGCTCAGGAGGTCCCTGAGTCCTTAAGGAGAATGGGAGGGTGTCACGGCAAAGGGGACAGTCCTTTGGAAACCAAAAGATACGTTGACAATCAGTACAGGCATGGTTAACAGAGTACCAGTTATTTCAATAAACAATTTCTCACTGAGCCTGTGAGGACACAGCCACCATAGACTCATCCAGCCCCAAGAGGTTGATCAGGCCCCTTTTTCCATTATTACAGTGAGACCTACCTGCGCACTTCCCTTCTGTCGTCCACAGTCTTGTAAAGTCCACCTGGAAGGACGAGTCACTAAAACAAGAGCCAATCTGGAGGGGGAGGCACCTTCCTTTCCCAGAGGCTCTCGTCCCAGCAAGATACAGGCAGAGGCTCAACGGACCTGTCTCGCCAAGGGCTTCCCAGCCAATGCACCAGAAATGTGGAAACCGCAGTCGCAAAACACACTTGAGTGTTGCAAAGGACACTCAAGACAGTGGAGTACAGTTTATTATGCCAGCGGGTCCAGGGGAAGCCGCTCCCAACAAGGACCCTGATGTTTCCGAGAGGCCCAGTTTTATACTCCCCACTACATGACTGATTACATGTTAGCAACCTCTTTGTTGTATATGGTTGAATTTTACAACAAGTAGGTGCTAGGAGAACAAACAATTAAGGTTAAAGGGAGGGAACAATGATTATACATCATGGGGGGATATCTCCATGGTTAATCTAACAGGGGTGGCCTGACTTCAACTACAATCTCCGGTTGTCATCTATAGGGGAGGGAAGTCTCCAGGAGACCTGGTTTTCACTAGCAACAGTTTCCTCACTCTTGGGCAGGTTTCAGGCCCAGTTCACATCCTGTCTTTAAGATGGATGACAGGCTTCAAGATGGAGTCTCTCCTGCTTTCCTCACACTGGCCCCAACATTCCCCCCTCTTGATGCTCATCTTGATGCATCACCCCAAAAGGTGAATCTCAAAAACATTATGTTGAGTGAAAGAAGCCTATACTAAATAGGTGCATACTGTGTGGTTCCTTTTATATAAAGTTCTAGAACAGCAAAGACTGATGTATGGTAAAAAAAAAAAAAAAAAAAACTTATCAAAACAGTGGTCAGTTCTAAGGAGTAAGGAAAGGGATTGACAGGAAACGGCAAAAAAGAACTTCTAGGGCAATTATTAGTCATCAGGAAAACACAAATGCAAGTTAGAACTACACTGAAAACTATGCAGAAGGACAGGTGTACAGATTGATGGAATAGAATTGAGAGTCCAGAAATAAACCCATATGTTTCTTTTTGTTGTTCAGTTGTTTGGTCATGTCCAACTCTTTGCGACCCATGGACAGCACCTCGCCAGGCTTCCCTGTCCTTCATCATCTCCCGAAGCTTGCTCAAACTGATGTCCATCGAGCTGGTGATGCCATCCAACCAATTCATCCTCTGTTGTCCCCTTCTCCTCTTGCCTTCAATCTCTCCCAGCATCAGGGTCTTTTCTAAGGAGTCAGTTCTTCACATCAGGTGGCCAAAATATTGGAGCTTCAGCTTCAGCATCAGTCTTTCCAGCGAATATTCAGGACTGGTTTCCTTTAGGATTGACTGGTTTGATCTCCTTGCAGTCCAAGGGACTCTCGAGAGTCTTCTCCAGCACTACAGTTTGAAAGCATCAATTCTTCGATGTTCAGCCTTCTTTATGGTCTAACTCTCACATCCATACATGACTACTGGAAAAACCATAGCTTTGACTAGACAGGCCTTTGTCAGTAAAGTAATGTCTCTGCTTTTAAATATGCTGTCTAGGTTTACCATAGCTTTTCTTCCAAGGAGCAAGCATCTTTTAATTTAATGGCTGAAGTCACCATCTGCAGTGATTTTGAAGCCCCCCAAAATAGAGCCTCTCACTGATTCCATTGTTTCCCCACCTATTTGCCATGAAGTGATGGGACAAAATGCCATGATCTTCGTTTTCTGAATGTTGACCTTTAAGCCAGCTTTTTCACTCTCCTCTTTCACTTTCATCAAGAGGCTCTTTAGTTCCTTTTTGCTTTCTGCCATAAGGCTGGTGTTATCTGAGGTTATTTATATTTCTCCCGGCAATCTTGATTCCAGCTTATGCTTCATCCAGTCCAGCGTTTCTCATGATGTAATCTGCATATAAGGTAAATAAGCAGGGTGACAATATACAGCCTTCACGTACTCCTTTCCCACTTTGGAACCAGTCCTCTGTTCCATGTCCGATTCTAACTGTTGCTTCTTGACCTGCATACACATTTCTCAGGAGGCAGGTCAGGTGGTCTGGTATTCCCATTTCTTTAAGAATTTTCCACAGTTTGTTGTGACCCACACAGTCAAAGGCTTTAGCGTATTCAGTGAAGTAGATGTAGATGTTTTTCTGGAATTCTCTTTGCCTTTTCTATGATCCAATGGATGTTGGCAATTTGATTTCTGGTTCCTTTACCTTTTCTAAAACCAGCTTGAACATCTGGAAGTTCTCAGTTCACATACTGTTGAAGCCTCACTTGGAGAATTTTGAGCATTACTTTGCTAGCATGTGAGATGAGTGTAATTCTGCTGTAGTTTGAACATTCTTTGGCATTGCCTTTCTTTGGGATTGGAATGAAAACTAATTTGTGTTCAACTGTTTTTCCACAACAGGACCAAGATAGTTCAATGCCAAGAATAATTTTCAACAAATGATGCTTGGACATCTGAATATTCATATACAAAAGAATCACTTTGGACCCTTATCTCATACCATACACAAAAATTAAGTCAAAGTGGATTATAGACCTGTATGTAAGAGCTAAAGCTACAAAACAGAAACAAGAGTGTAAATATTTATGACTTTGGACTAGGCAAGGGGATTTCTAGATATGACACCAAAACACAAGCCAAAAACAAAGAAAAATAAATTGGAATTAGTCAAAATTGCAAAAGAGTCAAACATGACTTACCAACTAAACAACGACAACAAATGAATATTCTTATAAAATTGTTTTCGTGGAGAACAGTGTTGACTCAGTAGCCCCAGGGTAAGGAAGTTCCTCACCAAGATGATGTAAAGTTCTGGTGCTGCTGATTCAGTGTGAAAGTGAGTGTGTTAGTCGCTCAGTCGTGTCTGACTCTTTGTGACTCCATGGACTGTAGCTGATTCAGGGGCAGAGTTAAACCTAAGAATTACTCTTTGGAAATCTTTCACTACCAACTATCACGAATGATTAGTAAATCTTTTAAAAAAGACAAACTGATATTTACTGAGTACTTGGTATACAACAGGCACTGTGTTACATGTTTAATCTCCTTTTGTGCTTATTTCACATTCCAGCAAGATTATGCTCAAAATCCTTCAAGCTAGGCTTCAGCAGTACTTGAAACAAGACTTCCAAATGAACAAATTGGACTTAGAAAAGGCAGAGGAACCAGATATCAAATTGCTAACATATGCTGGATCACAGAAAAAGCAAAGGAATTCCGAAAAAATCATCTACTTCTGCTTTATTGACCTCACTAAAGCCTTTGACTGTGTGGATTACAACAAACTGTGGAATACCTTAAAGAGATGGGAATACCAGACCACATTACCTGCCTCCTGAGAATCCTGTATGCAGGTCAAGAAGAAACAGGTAGAACTGGACATGTAACAGTGGACTGGTTCAAAACTGGGAAAGGAATATGACAAGGCTGTATATTATCACCTTGATTATTTAATTTGTATGCAGAGTATATCATGCGAAATGCTGGGCTGGATGAAACACAAGCTGGAATCAAGATTGCTGGGAGAAACGTCAGTAACCTCAGATATACAGATGATACCACTTTAATGGCAGAAAGTAAAAAACTAAAGAGCCTCTTGATGAAGGTGAAAGAGGAGAGTGAAAAAGCTGGCTTAAAACTCAACATTCAGAAAACGAAGATCATGGCATCTGGTCCCATCACTTCATTGCAAATAGTAGGGAAACAATGGAAACAGTGTCAGATTTCATTTTATTGGGCTCCAAAATCAATGAGGATGGTGACTGCAGCCATGAAAGTAAAAGGCACTTGTTTCGTGGAAGAAAATCTATGACAAACCTAGACAGCATATTAAAAAGCAGAGACGTCACTTTGCCAACAAAGGTCCATCTAGTCAAAGCTATGATTTTTCCAGTAGTTACATATGGATGTGAGAGTTGGGCCATAAAGAAGGCTGAGCATCGAAGAATTGATGCTTTCAAACTGTAGTGCTAGAGAAGACTCTTGAGAGTCCCTTGGACTGCAAGAATATCAAACCAGTCAATCCTAAAGGAAATCAGTCCTGACTATTCATTGGAAGGACTGATGCTGAAGTTGAAGCTCCAGTACTTTGGCCACCTGATGCAGGACTAACTCCTTAGGAAAGACCCTGATGCTGGGAAAGATTGAAGGCAAGAGGAGAAGGGAACAACAGAGGATGAGATGGTTGGATGGCATCACCGACTCAATGGACATGAGTTTAAGCAAACTCAGGGAGATAGTGAAGGATAGGAAAGCCTGTTGTGCTGCAGTTCATGGGGTTGCAAGGAGTCTGACACAACTTAGCAAGTGAACAACAACAAGTCTCCACCAGAATCCTAGAAGGAATGTAACAGTAATATTGCTTTTATTTTACAAATGGAATAACTAAAGCTCACAGAGATTAGTAGCTTGCCCCTAGTCAGCCAGGTAAATATGTGATTACAGATGCCATGGTTAAAAGAAGTAAGTCTGTCTCATTTATCCTTGGGTTCCCAATGTCTAAGCACATATTGGATGAACTGCATCATTGACTCAATGGATATGAATCTGAGCTCTGGGAGATGGTGAAGGACAGGGAAGCCTGGCATGCTCCAGTCCATGGAGTCCCAAAGAGTCCAACACAACCAAATGACACAACTAAACAACAAGCACATACTGAGTACATAATTTTTATAATGATTATACAGATCATGCTAAATGATGGAAGACTTGACTGTCTTACCCTGGAGAACACACTAGTATCTACTCTACACCAACACTAAAAGCCCTATTTTTTTGAAGTTATCACTTTTAATGGAGCAATGAACAAAGCCACATTTATCTTGTTTGAAATACCACTTATTGCATATAACAAAGCCTTTTCACTTAGGCTTTCTTATTATCAGAAGCAAGGAATAGTTCAATTAAAAACACATACATGTGAACATATGTACAGGCACTCCCCAAAATATAACAGCTGCAGTAATTACTAACAGCCCTATTTTTAAGATATGTTATAATTCAAAGCTTTGTTTTACTTTATATATAGATACTATAAAGCTTTAGCTTTGACAAGCCAGTGAAATTTTTCTTTAAAAATTCTAAAATGCCAGCAGGACCCCTAAAATTAACTTACTAAAAATGAAACAAAAAATGTAATTACTTGAAGGAGTCAATACTAATGATTCTACCAGCTGGTAAACAATTATAGCAGAGGCATTTAAAAATACCCATACTAGTTAAGGTAACAGATACATCCTAAAGTCTCTTACGTCTCAAGTAAATAAATGTTCCCCCTTCACCATACAGCCTATGGAAGTCATCAGGTTATTGGGCTCTATTCCACACGCACAGTCATGGAGGTTCCTTAAAAAATTAAAAATAGAACTACCATATGATTCAGCAATCCCATTTCTGAAAGAATTGAAATCAGGATCTTAAATATCTTAGCACTTCTATGTTCATTGTAGCACTATTCACAATGGCAAAGATGTGAAAACAAATGTCCAGTGACAGCTAAATGGATAAAGAAAATGTGATTGATATATACACACAAACACAATGGATGTTCCACCTTTAAAAAGAAAGAAATTCTGCAATATGCAATAAGATACATGAATCTTGAGGACATTATTTTAAGTGAAATCAGCCAATCATAGACAGATGACTGCATAATTCCACCTATAACAGATATCAAAAATAGTCAAATTCATAAAATCAAAGAATGGAATGGTGAAGGGCTGGGGGGTGAGGGAAATGAGGACTTAGTTCAGTTCAGTTCAAAAGTCGCTCAGTCATGTCCGACTCTTTGCGACCCCATGAATCGCAGCACGCCAGGCCTCCCTGTCCATCACCAACTCCTGGAGTTCACGCAAACTTATGTCCATCGAGTCGGTGATGCCATCCAGCCATCTCATCCTCCATCATCCCCTTTTCCTCCTGCCCCCATTCCCTCCCAACATCAGAGCCTTTTCCAATGAGTCAACTCTTCACATGAGGTGGTCAAAGTACTGGAGTTTCAGCTTTAGCATCATTCCTTCCAAAGAACACCCAGGACTGATCTCCTTTAGAATGGACTGGTTGGATCTCCTTGCAGTCCAAGGGACTCTCAAGAGTCTTCTCCAACACCACAGTTCAAAAGCATCAATTCTTTGGCGCTCAACCTTCTTCACAGTCCAACTCTCACATCCATACATGACCACAAGAAAAACCAGAGCCTTGACTAGATGGACCTTTGCTGGCAAAGTAATGTCTCTGCTTTTGAATACGCTATCTAGGTTGATCATAACTTTCCTTCCAAGGAGTAAGCATCTTTTAATTTCATGGCTGCAGTCACCATCTGCAGTGATTTTGGAGCCCACAAAAATAAAGTCTGACACTGTTTCCACTGTTTCCCCATCTATTTCGCATGAAGTGATGGGACCAGATGCCATGATCTTCATTTTCTGAATGTTGAGCTTTAAGCCAACCTTTTCACTCTCCTCTTTCACTTTCATCAAGAGGCTTTTTAGTTCCTCTTCACTTTCTGCCATAAGGGTGGTGTCATCTGCATATCTGAGGTTATTGATATTTCTCCCAGCAATCTTGATTCCAGCTTGTGCTTCTTCCAGCCCAGCATTTCTCATGATGTACTCTGCATATAAGTTAAATAAGCAGGGTGACAGTATACAGCCTTGATGTACTCCTTTTCCTATTTGGAACCAGTCCGTTGTTCCATGTCCAGTTCTAACTGTTGCTTCCTGACCTGCATATAGGTTTCTCAAGAGGCAGGTCAGGTGGTCTGGTATTCCCATCTCTTTTAGAATTTTCCACAGTTGACTGTGATCCACACAGTCAAAGGCTTTGGAATAGTCAATAAAGCAGAAATAGATGTTTTTCTGGAACTCTCTTGCTTTTTCCATGATCCAGTGGATGTTGGCAATTTGATCTCTGGTTCCTCTGCCTTTTCTAAAACCAGCTTGAACATCAGGAAGTTCACGGTTCACGTATTACTGAAGCCTGGCTTGGAGAATTTTGAGCATTACTTTACTAGCATGTGAGATGAGTGCAATTGTGCGGTAGTTTGAGCATTCTTTGGCTTTGCCTTTCCTTGGGATTGGAATGAAAACTGACCCTTGCTAGTCCTGTGGCCACTGCTGAGTTTTCCAAATTTGCTGGCCTATTGAGTGCAGCACTTTCACAGCATCATCTTTCAGGATTTGAAATAGCTCAACTGGAATTCCATCACCTCCACTAGCTTTGTTCGTAGTGATGCTTTCTAAGGCCCACTTGACTTCACATTTCAGGCTCTAGGTGAGTGATCACACCATTGTGATTATCTGGGTCGTGAAGATCTTTTTTGTACAGTTCTTCTGTGTATTCTTGCCATCTCTTCTTAATATCTTCTGCTTCTGTTAGGTCCATACCATTTCTGTCCTTTATTGTGCCCATGTTTGCATGAAATGTTCCCTTGGTATCTCCAATTTTCTTGAAGAGATCTCTAGTCTTTCCCATTCTGTTGTTTTCCTCTATATCTTTGCATTGATCGCTGAGGAAGGCTTTCTTATCTCTTCTTGCTAGTCTTTGGAACTCTGCATTCAGATGCTTATATCTTTCCTTTCCTCTTTTTCTTTTCACTTCTCTTTTTTTCACAGCTATTTGTAAGGCCTCCCCAGACAGCCATTTTGCCTTTTTGCATTTATTTTCCATGGGAATAGTCTTGATCCCTGTCTCCTGTACAATGTCATGAACCTCAGTCCATAGTTCCTCAAGCACTCTATCTATCAGATCTAGTCCCTTAAATCTATTTCTCTCTTCCACTGTATAATCATAAGGGATTTGATTTAGGTCATACCTGAATGATCTAGTGGTTTTCCCTACTTTCTTCAATTTAAGTCTGAATTTGGCAATAAGGAGTTCATGATCTGAGCCACAGTCTGCTCCCGGTCTTGTTTTTGCTAACTGTATAGAGCTTCTCCATCTTTGCTGCAAAGAATATAATCAGTCTGATTTTGGTGTTGACCATCTGGTGATGTCCATGTGTACAGTCTTCTCTTGTGTTGTTGGAAGAGGGTGTTTGCTATGACTAGTGCGTTCTCTTGGCAAAACTCTATTAGCCTTTGCCCTCTTCATTCCGTGTTCCAAGGCCAAATTTGCCTGTTACTGCAGGTGTTTCTTGACATCCTACTTTTGCATTCCAGTCCCCTATAATGAAAAGGACATCTTTTTTTTTTTTGGTGTTAGTTCTAAAAGGTCTTGTAGGTCTTCATAGAATCATTCAACTTCAGCTTCTTCAGCATTACTGGTTGGGGCATAGACTTGGATTATTGTGATATTGAATGGCTTGCCTTGGAATGAACAGAGATCATTCTGTCGTTTTTGAGATTGCATCCAAGTACCACATTTTGGACTCTTTTGTTGACCATGAGGGCTACTCCATTTCTTCTAAGGGATTCCTGCCCGCAATAGTAGATATAATGGTTATCTGAGTTAAATTCACCCATTCCAGTCCATTTTAGTTCGCTGATTCCTAGAATGTCAACGTTCACTCTTGCCATCTCCTGTTTGACCACTTCCAACTTGCCTTGATTCATGGACCTAACATTCCAGATTCCTATGCAATATTACTCTTTACAGCATCGGGCCTTGCTTCTATCACCAGTCACTTCCACAACTGGGTATTGTTTCTGCCATCCCTTCATTCTTTCTGGAGTTATTTCTCCACTGATCTTCAATAGCATATTGGGCACCTACTGACCTGGGGAGTTCCTCTTTCAGTATCCTATCATTTTGCCTTTTCATACTGTTCTTGGGGTTCTCAAGGCAAAAATACTGAAGTGGTTTGCCATTCCCTTCTCCAGTGGACCACATTCTGTCAGATCTCTCCACCATGACCCGCCCATCTTGGGTGGCCCCACAGGGCATGGCTTAGTTTCATTGAGTTTTGGGGTGTTAGTTCTAAAAGGTTTGTCACACTAGGACAAGGCTGTGGTCCTAGTGTGATCAGATTGACTAGTTTTCTGTGATTATGGTTTCAGTGTGTCTGCCCTCTGATGCCCTCTTCCAACTTGGGTTTCTCTTACCTTGGACGTGAGGTATCTCTTCAGGGCTGCTCCAGCAAAGCGCAGCCGCTGCTCCTTACCTTGGACGAGGGGTATCTCCTCACAGCCGCCCCTCCTGACCTTGAACGTGGAGTAGCTCCTCTAGGCCCTCCTGCGCCCGCGCAGCCACCGCTCTTTGGGCGTAGGGTAGCTCCTCCCGGCCGCCACCCTGACCTCGGACGAGAGGTAGCGTCTGAGGACTTAATGAGAACTTAAGGGGCACAAAATTTTAGTTAAGCAAGAGGAATAAGTTCTAACCAGCAGATCATTGGTTGAATAGCTCACGGATGTCTGGCCCTTGGCAGAGGAGCCCTGAAAACAGAGTGGAGGAATGCCTCAAAGTGTCTCAGGAAGACACCTCTCCCGCCACAGGACGCCTGGTTGGAGGTTGCCAATGCAGACCGGTGCACAGATGCTGATGTGAAATGAAAATATCTCCTTCCATATCAATAAACAAAAAATGTCACAGCTGTCAGCAATTTCTGGCCTCCAAATATGAATGAGGGCTCCAAAAACTGATTCAGAGTATGCGGCCACCGCCCACAGTGATTGCTGTGGAGCTGGGGGATGAAGGAAGGTGAGCAGGGAAACAGGACCAGACCAGATAGCTGAAGTGCATGAGAAAGGAATGAATTCAGCAAGCCCAGAGGCTCGCATCTTCCCATACACAGAATGCTGAATTCCTTAACTTGATAACCTGGTCTTTGATGTTTAGACTGCCTGCTCCCTTTGTTGCAAACTTGTATATAACCTGAGTCCCCTCCTGCCTCCTTGGAGCAGTTTTCTCAGAGCTACTGAGATGCTGTCTGCCTGACTCAGAGTCCTAAACATTCCCACCAAATAAAATAACTCTCTACTTTCAGGTTGTGACTGTATTTTTTAGTCCACACTGGGCTGAGGCATAGGTAGCCCGGGTGCTGCTCAGGGCTTGGGGAAGAGAAGGAACCCCTGGCTCTTTGTTAGAAGACCCCACAGCAAGAGTTACACTTGATAGCATAGCATATTTGCAAAGAAAATATTGTTAAGCAGTTGATCTCTGATTAAAAAAAAAAAAAGCCCAATTAGTGAGCAAACCATGTCCATTAAAAGATGAACCATGGCCTTTACATCCTTGGGAACCAGGTTCCTCTAAAGTTGACCTTATCACACTGAAGCTGGGAGTGATGCCTTTATGGACTAAGGATTGTCAAAAGGATATGACAACAAAATACAAGACTGTCACATCCTAAAATACACCCCAAAGAAGAACCATAATGGGAAAATGGCAGCCCTAACTGTAGGAAGAAAAACTGTATCACATTTCTGTAAATCTACATCTATATTGGAAATTTACTGGAAACTTGACTTGCTGCCAGTATGGAAAGTTAAAAACCTTTCATAATAACAGACAACATTGTCATTAAACCAGACATTCCTTGTTATGCTGCTCATTTTCTCCCAGACAGTATATGAATGTCACAACAAAAATCATATTGGTAAAGGTTTTTGAGGCATCATGAAAACATGGGGATTCAAAGGCCAGAATGGCAACCCACTCCAGTACACTTGCTTAGAAAATTCCATGGACAGAGGAGCCTGGTAGGCTACAGTCCACAGGGTCGCAAAGAGTTGGACATGACTGAGTAACTTCACTTCACTTCACTTCACTACTACTCATGGTCAAACAAAAATCCACAGAAGTTCTAGAACAATTTCAACCAGTGATGTTGCCAGAGTCAGCCTGGAACTAAAATGCCTGGACATATGGGAAGCACAGATAGGATAGCATGTGGACTGAAAGCACAATATAAGCTATGTAAATGGCTCTGTCAGTTCAGTTCAGTTCAGTCGCTCAGTCGTGTCCGACTCTTTGCGACCCCATGAATCGCAGCATGCCAGGCCTCCCTGTCCATCACCAACTCCCGGAGTTCACTGTACCTGGACATAAAAATTGCTCAGAGATGCTCAGAGATTCTAAACTGCTCACAGATAAAGATTACTATTAAAATTTATTACTCCCTATGTATTTTCCTAATGGAGATGAAGAGGAACAACCATAAGATTTGTAAGATAAAAACATGTGCCCACCTAGCACACCTGCTATTATATTTGTCTATCCTCACTGGACAGGTAGAACCTCACATGTTCTTTGATGTGAATAAAAGATAAAATTAGCCAGGATTTATATTCTCTGTTCTCAAGC
The DNA here is from genome assembly GCF_027580195.1 of Bos mutus. Classification (NCBI taxonomy): domain Eukaryota; kingdom Metazoa; phylum Chordata; class Mammalia; order Artiodactyla; family Bovidae; genus Bos; species Bos mutus. Next base: position 43,810,876 of record NC_091626.1, on the reverse strand, counting down.
ACAGCAATACCATACGTGTTATCTTTGTCAAAGGCATAAATATATTACTCATTCTCCAACTAAACTCTGTTAGAAAAATTACTACTTAAAGGATTTCAACCCTGAATATTCATTGTAAGGACTGATGCTGAAGCTGAAGCCCCAGTACTCTGGCTACCTGATGGGAAGAACCAACTCACTGAAAAAGACCCTAATGCTGGGAAAGATTGAGGGCAGGAGGAGAAGGGGGCAACAGAGGATGAGATGGTTGGATGTCATCACTGACTCATTGGATATGAGTTTGAGAAAACTCAGGGAGATACTGAAGGACAAGGAAGCCTGGCATGCTGCAGTCCACAGGGTCACAAAGAGTTAGACATGACTTAGTGACTGAACAACAACAAATCAGTTAAGTAGATTGGATATGCCAAATTTAGAGGAACTGGCAGTTTGCATACTAGCAAAATCTTTGTAATTTGAAGGATTCATTCTTTTTTTTACTGCATATTTCCCAGGTTATCTTAAAGTGTTTGCAAATTTAATTTCTTTTATTTAAAAGAAAAATGAAGGAGTGTGGTCAAGATAGTGGAGTAGGAGAACCCTGAGTTCACCTTCTTCCACAGGCACACCAAAATTATAACTACTTACAGAGAAACTATTAATGAGAAAGACCTGGGGACTAGTAGAAATGATCTCTTACAACTAAAGATATAAAGAAGGAACCACAATGAGAGGGTAGGAGGGGCAGAGACATGGTCTAGCCAGGCTTCATAGCCCTAGGGTGGGCAACTCACAAATGAGAAGACAATTACAATTGCAGAGGCTCACCCCAAGGAACACAGGGTCTGAATCCCACCCACATCAAGCTCCCCAGCCTGAGGGTTCTACACCAGGAAGAGGAGTCACCAGAATGCCTGATGCTGAAGGCCAATGGGGCTTACTTTCTGGAGACCCACAGGGTTGTTTGAAATAGAGTCCACTTTTAAAGGGAGAACACAAAAGCTCATATACACCAGAAGTCAGGACAGAAGTAGTAATTCAAAAGAAGCCTGGGTCAGTCCCACCAACTGCTATTGGAAAGCTTCCTGGAAAGATAGGAGGCAACTGGAGCTCACCCTGGGGACAGAGACGTTGGCAGTATCCACTCTGGGGAATCATCTACCACGAGGACATTGTGCTGGCAAGTGCCATTTTGGAATCCTCCCTCTAGCTTATTAGTACCAGGACTAGGCCCACCCACCAGCCTGTTGGCATCAGTACTGGATCAAACAACTACCAGGCAAAGATTCAGCCCCACCTATGAAGTGGAATACTACTCGGCCATAAAAAAGAATGAAATCTTGCCATTTTCAAAAATGTGGATGGACCTAGAAGATATTATGCTAAGTGAAATAAGTCACACAAGAGAAAGACAAATACTATATTATTTCATTTACATGTGGAATCTAAGAAACAAAACACATGAACAAACATAACCAAATAGAAACAGAGTTATAGATACAGAGAACAAAAGCGTGGTTGCCAGAGGGAAGGGGGTGGGCAGAAGATAGAAATAGGTGAGGGAGATTAGGAGGTACAGAGTTCTAGATGCAAAATAAATGACTCATGGCATGAAATGTACAGTGTGGAGAATACAATCAATAATTACATAATATTTTTGAATGGTTACAGACAGTAATTAGACTTATTGTGGTGATAATTTTGAATGTATAGCAATATACAATCACTATGTTGTGTATAATAACAGGAACTAACCTAGAGTTGTAGGCCAATTATACTTCAAAAGCAAACTCATGGAGAAAGAGATCAGAAATGTGATTACCAGAGGCAGGGTGGGAGGAGGGGGGATTGGATGAAGGCTGTCAAAAGGTACAAACTTCCAGTTATAAGATAAATAAGTACTAGGGATGAAATGTACCACATGAGAAACATAATTAACACTTGTATGTTATATATGAAAGTTGTTAAGATAGTAAATCCTGAGAGTTCTCATCATAATAAAAAAATTTCTTTCTATTTCTTTAAACTATATGAGATAATGGATGTTTGCTAAGCGTTCTGTGGTAATCCTTTTATGATGTATATGAGTCAAATAATTATGCCATACACCTTACATTTATACAATGCTATATGTCAATTTTATCTCAATAAAACTGGAACCAAAAAAATTAAAAATATGAGTCAGTTCTAGAAATCTGCTGTATGACTATTGTACCTGAAGTCAACAATAATATATCAAACACTTAAAAATTTGTTGGGATTCCCAGGTGGCTCAGTAGTAAAGAATCCTCCTGCCGAGATGGAGTTTGATCCCTGGGTTGGGAAGATCGCCTGGAAAAGGAAATGACAACCCACTCCAGTATTCTTGCCCAAGAAATCCCATGGACACAGGAGCACGGCAGGCTATAGTCCATAGGGTTGCAAAGAGTAGGACACAACTGAGGGACTGAACATGCATGTGAAAATTTGTTAAGAGGGTAAATCTCATGTTAAGTGTTCTTTCCACAATAAAATAAAATACAAAAGTAATTGAATTGCCAAAGAATTCTAACTAATATCAGGGTTAGTCAAGACCCCAAGTCCAGAACTCTAAAGTGTGGGACAGATACCTTGCCACAATCATCAGATACTAGACTTGGGGATTTAAATTCCACACACTCTTGCTCAAAACTAAGCAGAAGAAGGAAATGGAACTATAAAAAGAAACATGAATCAGATTTTTGGTCAGCTCTATGGTGACATTAAGGCACGACAGCGGACCGATTCAATTCACAAACTTCCCTTTGGGAACAATACTAACGAGTGGAGAACCAGTGAATTTCCTCCCTACAAGTCAGTGTAATATCCTGACCCTTATACCTAACACAGTACAATCATACTTGGCCTTTTCATAGCAAAAAAGGGAAAGGAAACACTCAGAATCACTTTAGTTTTGAATCTGCAGAACATTCCATATGTTCATATTCAATGCATGCTCCTTGAAAAAACAAACAGTACAACACGGTAAATCAACTATACTCCAATATAAAATAAAAATTTAAAAAAAAAAACAGTGGGACAACAGTATATAAAGTGTAGAATATTATAAAGTCTTTCCTCCCCTCTTTGCTATGTATCCCTATACTTTGCTATCACTTTAATATGTACCTTCCCAGTGTGGTGTGCACACACACTCACATGCACATGTACACACACAGTATTTGAAATAAATGGTATTATCCTAACCACACCATTCTTCAATTTGTTTTCCTTACTTAAAATTTGTATACATGGACCTTAGTTTTTCTAATGACTGCCTAGTATTACATATGACTAAGTAATCACTCACTGAGGGAATACTTTTTATTTTATCTCCATTCTTATTTCCATTTTTAAAATTTTTATTTAAAAGTAATGCACATTACTTGTTTTAGAAATTCAGACTGTGCAGAAAGTACCTAAAATGAGAAACAAAAATCTCCCACCACCAGCCCCACCACTCCCACTAATTAAACATTACTCAGAGGTTTAACTAACAGTTTGTAAGTTCTACTGTGATTACCACTTGAAAACTGTATGTAATATATTTATGCCTCTTTTTCTTGATTTATCAACTATATACTATCTACTGACTCTTCGTGATGAAAAATTAGGAAAAATAGTACATTCACACATGGATGGAAATGAAACACAGCATTTGGCTATTGAACAACCTCCCCTGCATTGCAGGTGGATTCTTTACCAACTGACTATGAAGGAAGCCCATTGAACAATCTCAGCCTGCTGCTAATCATGATTCATCTTCTGTGGTAATACACCTTGGTGGCTACAAATAACATTTTAATTATAGAAATATAGTGGTTTAGTAATAAATTGGACTTAGATAAACTTCCCCAGGAGACAGAATACCTCAGTTCTCATTTCATGGCCCTGCTGCTGATTAACTTTGTGACTGTAAACATATTATGTAACCTTGTGGTGCCCTAGTTTCTTATCTCTTCCAACAGGAAAAACTGTATCTTACAGGTCTGCAAGAAGATCAAATTAAATCATGCCTTTGAAAATGCCTTGTAAACCAGGGAGGTATCATTAGCACCTCTTTAGCCACCTCTGTCATTCCTGGAGCTGATGAAGGGCAAACAAGGCTGAGAGTGAGGCAGACAGGTCAGGTTGCAAGGCCAGGAATCCTCACCTTGCCCTTTGGCTTCTCAGGTTTCAGCCCCTAAGACGTCTGATGGCAAGGGGGTGCCAGTGGGAACAGAAGTTGAAGCACCAATTGGGTTAGCAGGATCTGTTTTGTATCCCAAAGATAAAAAGTCTTAAAGCTAAACCAGAAGCTGGAAGCAGGAGAAATAGATGCCTGGTGCATTAGTATATGGATAGATGTGCCCACTCCTTCAGCCTAGAACAGGATTTAAGTGCTTGACATGGGGATGGGGAGTGGGATGTGTGTAGATATCAGATGTCTCAAGTCTTGAGACAGTCCCTAGAACTGATCCTGGGACAGAAGAGCAGAAGGAGAGAGAGGAGCTCCTCGCTGCAGACAGGTCAATGTTACTGCCTGAGCAACCACCACAGTTCCTGAGTTTGGGAGTCATATGGGAGAGCTCAGACCCAGAGCCCTCACGCTATGCTTTTGAAGCTAGCTGTCATTCTATAAAAACGGTCTCTGGTGCTAATTCACTTATAGACACGTGAGGAAAGTTCATTCTGTAATTAATTGAGACATTCCATAAAAATACTGCTAAACTCACAGCTATAGAGAACAAACTAGTGGTTATCAGGGAGGACAGAGAAGGGAGGAGGGGCAATATAAGGATAAGAGATAGAAAAAAAAGTATATTATGGGATTCTATGATATCATGTGTTGTGAAACTTTTGAAAAATGTAAAGCACAATAGAATGTAAATAATCTTTCATCCCATTAAAAAATAGAATGAAAATAATGCTACAGTGGGGAAAAAAAACAAAAAAGAATACAGTTGCTAGAGGTCCTTTGAGGAGGGTAGCACATCACAGCTCTACAGAGTACCCCCTTGCTGTGAGACTGATTTTGTCAGACTACAGGTTTGTTCCTGGTGGTCCTGTAGAATACTCATTAACCAAGCTAACGCATTATCAAATCCTATAATTGCTTCACATTCCTGCACTTTTAAAAATGAACTAAAATATTTTAAACAAATGCAAGACCCAAGTCATTTCATCCCCACTTACTTCAGTATGGAAACAGTGTCAGACTTTATTTTTCTGGGCTCCAAAATCACTACAGATGGTGACTGCAGCCATGAAATTAAAAGACGCTTACTCCTTGGAAGGAAAGTTATGACCAACCTAGATAGTATATTCAAAAGCAGAGACATTACTTTGCCAACAAAGTTTCGTCTAGTCAAGGCTATGGTTTTTCCTGTGGTCATGTATGGATGTGAGAGTTGGACTGTGACGAAGGCTGAGCGCCGAAGAATTAATGCTTTTGAACTGTGGTGTTGGAGAAGACTCTTGAGAGTCCCTTGGACTGCAAGGAGATCCAACCAGTCCATTCTGAAGGAGATCAGCCCTGGCATTTCTTTGGAAGGAATGATGCTAAAGCTGAAACTCCAGTACTTTGGCCACCTCATGCGAAGAGTTGACTCATTGGAAAAGACTCTGATGCTGGGAGGGATTGGGGGCAAGAGGAGAAGGGGACGATAGAGGGTGAGATGGCTGGATGGCATCACTGACTCAATGGACGTGAGTCTGGGTGAACTCCGGGAGTTGGTGATGGACAGGGAGGCCTGGTGTGCTTCGATTCATGGGGTCGCAAAGAGTCGGACACGACTGAGCGACTGATCTGATCTGATCTCAAAAACACTATATACACTTTCTTACATATCCACAATATTATGTTTTGTATTTTTTAGTTTCCATAATTTAGGTTAATGAGAAATTAATGCTTTCTTAGGATGCCCTAAGAAAATCAAGTTTCTGAATCTGATGCACAGTGAACTCACTAAGGTAAAATGCCTTACGTAAATGTCTCTTCCAGCAGTCACCAGAACCCCTCTATCTGAACGTGATTTTAATGAGTGGACTACAATAACCAGGGTCCCTCACCTCTAACACGCACAAGTCTATTCAGACTTGTGTACACATGCACAAACGATGCACACACACACATGACTAAGGGGAAAATGAAGTGACCTCTTCTACACAGTATAGTAATTGGTCACTGTAGCAATACTGGTAGGCTATCAAGATAAGTAGGGATGCTACCTATACAGAGAGCACAAAATCTATGCTGGCTTGGAAAAGGGTAAATGAGAACATCAGAGAGCTAGGAAAGTACCGGCTTGTTGGGAAGGGAACTGAAAACCACAAGCCCCTACCAACAGAAGAAGTATTTCATTCCAGGATGAAGTTCTGCTGGTTCTACCTCATCCCTTCTATCCTGGTGTATAAGACTCTCATTAACCTCCCCTTGCCTTCCCTATCATAGCCAGTAGCCTCCTCCGGACTCGTGGGTCCCTAGGGTAGAAACTTCATAGGAAGTCCTCTTTCCCATCCTTCCCCTCCATCTTTCTTACTTCCACACCTCCCCCACAAATGCCTGTTCCACTAACTTTAAGAACACACTTGTTTGGCCTAAAGCATATTCAGCACATAGCACAGTGTGTCTGGTTTACAACAAATTCACACGTTGGAATCCTAATGCCCACTGATGTGATGGTGTTAGAAGGTGGGGCCTTTGGACAGTGATTGGGTCATGAGAGTGGATAAACAGGATTAGTGCTCTCATAAAGGAGAGCCCGCTGAGCTTCCTAGCCTCTACTATCATGTGAGAACACAGTGAGGAAGGGCCAGCTATGAACCAGAAAGAGGGTCCTCACCAGAACACAACCATGCTGTTGATGTTGGACTTTAAAGCCTCCAGAAATGTGAGAAAAACATTTCTGTTGTTTATATGCCATTTGATTTGTGGTATTTTGTTATAATAGTCCAAACAGACTAAAATAACCTGCTAAGAAATATGGGTTGGGTAAATGGATGATGAGTGGTTTAAATGAAAGGGTAATACTTCAAGACCTATGTGAGTTTTGATGGAACTCTATTATGACATGGAAAGACTATTCACCAAAATGAGTAACCAGTCATAACAAGCGGCTAATCACCCAAAAGATTATAAAAGTGAGAATGTTACATATACACCTTCCCCACCACCATCACCAACCAGCAAGCATAGAAGGGAGGAAAATGTCAGAATGGAAAGATGATGGGCACTTGGCTCGACAAATTTTGACTCCACCATTCTCTAGTTGGGAGACTTATATGGACAGCAGTGCACCAGGCAACAGGCTGAGGTCTGCTGTGGGGCTGGTTCCTCTGTTCAACAAATGCTTTTCGAATATCTACTATGTGCCAGGCAGAGGACCAGGTACGGGAGACATAACAGTGAGCAAACAAAGGCAGTCCCCCATTCTCATGGAGCAGAGAGCCTAAGAAGTCAGTTGGAGGCAGCTCTTAATCAAATAATGTCACTAATGAAAATAAAGTTACATAGTGAGACATTAGCACATGTAACAGATGGACTCATCTGGACTTGGGGTGCTATGAGTGCCCTGGGGGAGAGTGGCTCCAGAGTCTATTTAGGATTAATTAGGTAAAGGAATGGTGAGGAAAACCATTCCAAATAAGGCACCTGTGCTTACAAAGGCTGTGATCAAAGTCGCAAACAATGCAAGTTCAGTGTGGCTTCCTGTTAGAGTGCCTGAGCTAGGGGTGGAGGGGAGGGTGGAGACTCAGTCAGATTTCTATTCTGAAAAGTCCAGTGCATTTTAACAGGACCCCTGGGAGGCTGGGGCAGCCACAAGCAGAGCACTCTGTGGGTTCTGGGACCCCAGCTGCACCCCATCTATATGAGGACAGGTAGGCTGCCTTAACAGAACATTGGGAAGCAGGGACTGATGGACCTAAGAGACTGAATCCTCCAGCATCTGCACTAGGAAGAGGCTCACTGATACGTGTGTGTGATCAAGCAGAGGGAGAATGCAGTAAAATCCCTAACTTCTAACTAGCAATGGGTCTAGATTAGGGTCAGCAAACTACAACCCAAGAGCCAAATCCAGCCAGCACCTATTTCTGGGCAGCCCACAAGTTAAGAATAGTTTTCACATTTTTAAATGGCTGAAAAAAAATCAAAAGAAGATGAATATTTTGTACCAGGTGAAAATTACATGAAATTCACATTTCAGTGTCTATAAATAAAGTTTTATGGGAAAACAATCATGCTCATTTATTTACTATCGTCCATGGCTGCTTTCACAACACAGCAGCAGAGCCAATAACTGCCACCAACACTAGGGTAGTGCTGCAAAGCTAAAATTATTTACTATCTGGCCCCTTATAGAACAAGGTTGTCCGTTCTTGGGCTAGTCAGAAGAGCCTATAAATCTGAGCGTGTGGTCAGACAACTGACAAATGAGCTTTAGTGGGAACAAGTGCAAAGTAATGCACATTGGGATAAAAATATACAAACTATTTATAAAATGAAGACAAGGCTCTGAGCTATGAGTTCACAGCTCAGAACTAAGCACAATGGCAAAGACTAAAGGCAGCTAGAGTAACAGTGTGTGAATTTCCTGCCCCAGACTATAAGAATCAGTACACAATGGATGGGGTTGGCTGTCTGATGACATCCCTGGGTAGAGGCCTGGAGAATGATTTCAGGACAACTAAGCTAAAATTCAACCTAGAAGAAAGGCTACATTATTTTGCACTTTCACTTAAAAGTTATATACAGACATAGATAATGACAGTCTGCATATAATCTCCAGAAGAAATTGGTGATAAAGATTTAGAATGTGTGGTATTACTACTGGGCTACTGGGGGATGGGTTATCATCAAGACTTTGTCTTGTTTAACTTTATAGCCCCAGTCCCTAGTTCAATGACTGGCATATGATAAGCGTTCAAACAATATTTGTTGAATAAAAGGAGAGAAGGAAGGAAGAAAAGGAAGATGAGAAGGAAGGAGGGAAGAAGAGGAAGAGAGAGAGGATTAAGGAGGGAAAGAAGGAGGGAAACTGGATAGAACCTATAGAATTTGAAGGCTGAACAGGAGTTGGACACCCTCCAAGAATGGGGAAGAACATCCCAGTGGGAAAACAGAAGAATAAGAGGCCAGGAGAGACAATAAGGCTTGTAAAATATATCACAATAAAACTCCCTGTCACCTTTGCTCTATCTCCAAGGTAACTTGGTTTCTCCTACCACCGGCCCTGTGAAGGGGCCAGGGCCACAGGAGAGGTGTGTCCTCCAGGACAATTAAGGTATCAGCCACACAGTAATTTCCTCAGGCTCTCCGGGCAGTAGGGCATACACTGATTTATTCAGCCTGATACTCAGGGGTAGTTCCCACACCTGCAAAGCTGATAGAATTGACCTGGGACCTTGGCGGCTCTAGCAGGGTCATTGGGGGCCCTACCTCGTGTGGCCGCCTCCCTCTTGGACACCTCTGACCTCTTCCATTTCAAGGTAACAGGATTCACGTCGGGAAAGTTCCCAGAGAACACCCAGCCCCGTGTGCTGCAGGCCCAAAAGGAACAAGATGCCTTTCTCAGGTAAGATACTCTACCTGCCAAACACTCAGCCAGGGCTCCAGAATCCAAACGTTCAGGGTTCTGGAATCTATTCTCACTGCGAGGGAAACTCATCCTAGTAATGTGAAAGTCCTAGGCCCTGGGAATCCCCTCTGTCCCAAGCCAACCAGGACAGTTGGTCACCTGCCAGATGGATTCCTCATTTAATACACTGGGCTGGTTGGGGAGGAAGAAATTTCCCTCTGTCCCTCTTGAATTCATGTGGCTGGACTTAAAATTAATTGAAAACAAGAAACAAATTTAAATTCATGCCCATGGAAGACCCATAGAATGAGACCGAAGAAGTAGCCAAAGTAGGCAGACTTTATACTGTTTTCTCTTTGGCTACACTGGGTCTTCGTTGCTGTACCCAGGCTTTTTCTACCTGTGGTCGCTAAGCCATGTCCACCTCTTTGCAACCCCGTGGACTGAAACCCACCAGGTTCCTCTGTCCATGGGAATTCCCAGGCAAGAATTCTGGAGTGGACTGCCACTTGCTTCTGTAGGAGGATCTTCCCCACCCAAGAATCGAACCTGGGTCTCCTGCTTGGCAGGCAGATTCTTTACTGCTGAGCCACCTAGGAAGCCCCTCTAATTGCAGCGGCAGGGGCTACTTTTCCTTGCTTTGTGCAGCCTTCTCCTTGCAGTAGCTTCTCTTGTTGGGGAGCACAGGCTCTAGGTGCACGTGCTTCAGGAGTTGCAGCACACAGGCTCACGCCATATATGGCTCATGAGCTCGAGAGTGTGGGCTCAGTAGCTGTGGTACACAGGCTTATTTGCCCCACAGCATGTGGAATCTTCCTGGACCAAGGATCAAAACCATGTCCCCTGCACTGGCAGGCAGATTCTTAATCATTGGACCACCACTGGAAGGACTGGTGCTGAAGCTGAAGCTTCAATACTTTGGGCACCTGATGTGAAGAACAGACTCATTGGAAAAGACAGTGATGCTTGGAAATACTGAGAACAAAAGGAGAAGCGGGTGACAAAGGATGAGATGGTTGGATGGCATCACTGACTCAGTGGACATGTGTGTGTGTGTGTGTGTGTGTGTGTGTGTGTGTGCGCGCGCGCGCGCGTGTTAGTAGCTTAGTCATGTCTGACTCTTTGCAACCCCATGGACTATAGCCTGCCAGGCTCCTCTGTCCATGAAATTCTCCAGGTAAGAATACTGGAGTGGGTTGCCATTTCCTTCTCCAGGGGATCTTCTTGAACCCACGTCTCCTGCACTGCAGGCAGATTCTTTACCATCCGAGTTTGACCAAACTCCAAGAGATACTGGAGGACTGGGAAACCTGGCATGCTGCAGTTCACGGGGTTACAAAGAGATGGACACAACTTAGCAACTGAACAACAACAACAACAACCAGGGAAGTCCATATTTCATACTTTTTAGACAAACTTTTTTGTGAGGAATTGACAGGACAAAGAAACTTAGGTTCTGGGTGCCCAATTCACGAAGAATCAAAACAGAGTTTTGGCTTGGAGTAGTAAGCTAAAGAAGTAGTGAAGGTTTGTTCACCTAGACTTCTCAGTTCCAATTCCCTATCTTTGGTGATAAGGTGTCCTTGTATCTGCAGATATAGGGAGTGTAAGTTTCACAAGAAGAGATTATTTCCGGCTTTCAGGAAGACAGAAGGTTCAGAGTGCCTCTTCTTCAACTGGCCATAACTTTGATTCAAAACAAATAATATGCCATCGAGGCATATTTTTGGGGTGGCCTACCCAACAGGCTTCTTGTTCCATTGTTCACAGACCTCATGTGGGCCTGCTCCAGAGAAACTGCTGCCTCCCAGAATGTGCAGAGTGGCTCCTTCTGGATCAGGGAAGGGACAGCATGGGCCGGTTGGGTCACTGGGAACAGAAAAGGGGTTCCCGAGGAAACTCAACTATTGGAAACTTGGATCTAGGACTCTCATTTTTTATCTGGTGTCTCTATGTGTTTCTGTGTAAACAATGAGGATGAAACAGGACTTGGTATCAGGGCAAACCTTCAACATTTACAATGTTTGAAGATAGGGAAGAACTTTCAGGAAGGCTGCCTGAAACATTCTTTGTGAGTAAGCAGAATGTGAGTTATTAAAATATAACTAACAAAGAGGAATATATAACTTTGTTGGTCAGTATAAAACAGTTGTAATAATTACAGTAATTTATATCTAATGACCATGTAGCATAGTGATTATGAGGCATTACTGTGTCATGTAAATCATACACAAAGATCTTTGTGATTAGGGTACTAAATTCTGCTCAGTCATGTGTGCACTTGTGGCCAGCTTAAAACCATTAAAAGTAATTTAGGTTGGCTTAGTCTGGTTTTTTTGCTTCAGGGAATACAGAGAGTGAAATAGTAGGTGAACTTGTTTCATTTGATTCAGCAAGGACCAATATAAAGATACTTAAAAAAAAATAAACGCCATCTTTATTTGCAAAAGAATTCTGGGAAAAAGTTAAAGCACTTTGTAGATTTTAATCTAATCAATCCTCACAATAACCCAGGAGGGAGTTCTTACACAACAGCTTTCTTTGTTTAAAGCCACCAGTTGTCAGAGGCCACAAAAGAGTCCCTTTGTCTGCCATTGCTTCTTTGTCCCAGTTTAATTCATAAATGTTGTAACATTCTTTGAAATGAGTCTAGTATAAATACAAACTACTAGCATATTAACAATCTCTAGTCATTATGAGACATATTGACCTCCCTGGTAAGAATTTCTTACAAATGACTTTACACACTAGCTTGAAGACATAGAAATATTTGTTAGAAAGGAATTTAAAGTCATGGATGAACTCTCTATAACAAAAATATTTTCATCTATTAATTCCATGTATTTACAGTGTTTCTGCTCTGAGCACAATGTCAGCTACTAAGGGCACATAGAGCCTAGGAGAGAAATAAAGTAATTGTAACAGCGAAACATATGTGGTGGTGATCAAGAGGTCTAAGTGACTCAAAACATGTTTAATAAACCAAAAATGGAGTGTAGCAGTCCTAAGAAGGATATCAGATGACCAGCATTCGCCTGTACCCTTGGTTTGCAATTTGATTTAGATGGCGTGGTCTTTAATAGTTCTCACTAGCAAAGTAGGTTAAGTGGATGTTTTACATTCAAAATCTCACTGGATTTTTACAGTGTCGCTATGAAACAGGTAGGACAAATTTTATTTTCCACTATTAACACACAAGAAAATGAGTTCAGCAATAGTACACTACTAGAGATCACAGTAAATAGATGGCAAAATTAGAAGCTAAAACCAGGTTTTCCAAATTCCACCCTCATCTTCAAGTTTCCCCAGCCCAGCCACAACCTCCAAACTCCAGGACTGATGCACTTAGTTCTTTTTATATATATACTTTTTTTAAAGTTGATATGTTGTATTTTTATTTTTATTCAGTTCAAGAAATTTTTTTTTTTTTTTTTGGCAGAGCAGCATGCAGGATCTTAGTTCCCCAACCAGGGATCAAACCTGAACCTGCTCGCAGTGGAAGGGCAGAGTGGTGAGTCTCAACTACTGGACTAGAGGGAAATCCTATGCTTAGTTCTTAAATTACTGTCCCAGCTGGGACCTCCTATTCCCTTTCATTTCAGCCAGACATGATTAGAGAAATCCATAGGAATATTTAATTAAAAATTTTTTTAAAAAGACAGAAACAAAGATATGAAAACTACGAACTTGTTTGAAAGTAGGTTTGGCTCACAGGTTGGTGAAATGGTAGATGGTCTCTAGAGCCAGAGATGTCCTTTATCTCTTCCCTGGCCAAGAAGACAACTGCCTGTCCTCAGGTAATCTATTTCTGGTATTTCTTCTCCCCTGGAGGAGAGGTTAAACTGAATCTCCAGCCACTGTGTTACGGAGTAATCCATGGAAAGACGAAAGCATTAGCTTCACCAGAGTTGTGTATCACATCACTAACTCCTGTTCATACCCATCCAACAGCTTTCATCCCCTCCTAAAAAAGGTAAGGGAACATATTCCAAAAACATCCTATAGGAACTTCCTACAGCCACATACTCCAACAGACAAAAGAGTTCTCAGGATGGGGAATATGCAGCATTTGAACCTGTCAACTAAGTAGATGAAGCACCTTTTCTACATTTCAATTAAAAAGAAAAAAAACTTTTTCCCCCTTCCATTCCCAAACAGGATTTCACAGGACAATACAGAGGTCTCAAATTGTTGGCAAATCTTTAATGTATGAAACAGAGATCTCTCCTAATATATCCCAAGAAGTCTAGATATTTTTCTGCAGATTATTCCATTTTTATGCAGAAAGAAACCAAGAGGGATAGTGTAGAGTGATAGTTAAGAGCTTGAGCTCTGAAACCAAACTGATCTGAAATTGAGTTCCTGCTCTGTTTGCAGCACGACTCTGGCCAAGTTACCTAATCTCCCTGAGATTCTATGTCTCCATCTACTTAAAAAATAGTAATCACTGGCATTGATAGAGTACTTACTGTGCTAGGAACTAGGTATGTTAAGTTTTACATGCTCTATATACATTATTCCTTATTAAGGCCCTGTGAAGCAGGTATGATTATCACTCCCACTTCATAGGTAAGAAAATTGAAGCACAAAGAGGTTAAACAGTTCGCCAGAGATTATATGACTCTAAGTGGTGAAACCAGGATGCAAACACAAGCAGTCTGATTCCCACATCCATGCTTTGTATCACTAGTGATTGTATCCTAATGATGCTGTAAGGATTAAATGAACTCAGGTAAACCAAATCCCTTGCCTAGTGCCTGGCACATAAACAAGCCTTAAGTAAATGTTAGCTGTAGTATTATTTTTAGCACTGTCATTTGTTCCAAGAGATATCTGGGCCAGAAAACAGGTTTTGACATAGGATATTTTGCATCTATTCCAGTTAACTGCCCTGAGATATGTGTCCTGAAATCGAATTGACTGGTCTCTGCTATTACCTAAACCATCTGTATGTTATAGGTTACCTGGTTGAGAGATAGGCTAAATGGTTGACAACTTTTTCCATTTGCCCAGGCAAAGTATTAAGAAGTATTAATTCCCATATAAAAGAATGGCATACTGATCAAGAGCTAGAATACTTGCAGGAAGCACTCCGCTCATAAATGGGTTATGTTTCAAAAGCTGATTATCTATTGTTATAAATTCTGAATATGTAGATATAAGGTTGAAAATGGTAGTTACCTTTCAAGACTAGTCACAGAAATCTATTTATTTAGCCCCCTTTAAAGTTCAGTGATAGAAATCATGCCACTAACTCAAGGCAGGCCTAGGAACAAGAGTCCATGTGATAAAAGAATAAGAAAGGTATCTTTTCTGGAACAGAGGAAAGTTGATATTGACTATATTAGTCATCTATTGCTGTGTAACAACTTATCCCAAAACTTACCATATTTTAGCTCTTCCCAACAGTTTACTGTAAATATCAAAAACAAACAAAACACATGCTTTGCCTCATCTTGTTTTTAAAAACGTCTATCTCCATTCCTTAATGGAATCTCATTTGCAAAATTTTTAGTAAAGAGTGATCACATTCCTGAAATACTTTATTCATTTGTTATTTCTCATTAGTAGGATTTCAGGCAATATAACAAACTAAAAGTACTAGCAACAAATAAACTACTCCCAATCTGGATGGATTAATATTAGAATTAAGGAAGCAACCTTCAGGAAAATTTCTTCCTTCTGTTGATAATGACCGAGGTCCCCTGGTTATTAAATACTCTGGGTCTAGGGAACTAGGGGATCGCTAATCCAGTTTTCCTAACCTGACTGCAGTTCTGTAGGAATATCGTGGCCATTCAAAGGTGAGTTGCAACTGAGACATGCAAGATTCTAAAGTATCATCTGGATCTTCAGAGGAAAATGATGTTTATATGACTTTTTATTGTATTTTCTATAACTTAAAATGTGGTAATTTATATAGATTGTTGTTAAAATATATTTATAAACACTGGATTAATGGGAGTTTGCACTAGTCTTCTAACACTGCTGTTGTTTTAATCTTATTTGAGTCTGAAACCCATTTGAGAATACGATGAAGGCTAACAGACTTACTCAAGAAAATACATATATCCACAAAATTTTGCATGTAGTTTTAAGGCCTCCAAATCCCCTAAGACTCACCTGGAGAATCGCCAGAGAAGCAGAAGGTGGGGCTTATTGTCATTTTATTTTGTCATTAAAATTAGATCTAAATTAGAAGCTACTACTAAAAACTTAATTCTTTTTAAACCTTGCTGTTAAACAGAATCAACAGCCAGTACAGATACTTTTACAGTAAGTTTGCTACTTACAAACAAATTCCATTCTGCGAGCACGTTTGCAAGCAATTTGTTCCAACAAAGTTAGCCTAGGTACCCAACTAACACAATGGGCTCTATAGTTCAGTTCAGTTCAGTTTATTTCAGTTCAGTTGCTCAGCCGTGTCCGACTCTTTGCGACCCCATGAACCACAGCACGCCAGGCCTCCCTGTCCATCACCAACTCCCAGAATTCACTCAGACTCACGTCCATCGAGTCAGTAATGCCATCCAGCCATCTCATCCTCTGTCGTCCCCTTCTCCTCCTGCCCCCAATCCCTCCCAGCATCAGAGTCTTTTCCAATGAGTCAACTCTTTGCATGAGGTGGCCAAAGTACTGGAGTTTCAGCTTTAGCATCATTCCTTCCAAAGAAATGCCAGGGCTGATCTCCTTCAGAATGGACTGGTTGGATCTCCTTGCAGTCCAAGGGACTCTCAAGAGTCTTCTCCAACACCACAGTTCAAAAGCATCAATTCTTCAGTGCTCAGCCTTCTTCACAGTCCAACTCTCACATACATACATGACCACAGGAAAAACCATAGCCTTGACTAGACAAACCTTTGTTGGCAAAGTAATGTCTCTGCTTTTGAATATGCTATCTAGGTTGATCATAACTTTCCTTCCAAGGAGTAAGCGTCTTAATTTAATGGCTGCAGTCACCATCTGCAGTGATTTTGGAGCCCACAAAAATAAAGTCTGACACTGTTTCCACTGTTTCCCCATCTATTTCCCATGAAGTGGTGGGACCGGATGCCATGATCTTCATTTTCTGAATGTTGAGCTTTAAGCCAACCTTTTCACTGTCCACTTTCACTTTCATCAAGAGGCTTTTTAGTTCCTCTTCACTTTCTGCCATAAGGGTGGTGTCATCTGCATATCTGAGGTTATTGATATTTCTCCCGGCAATCTTGATTCCAGCTTGTGTTTCTTCCAGTCCAGTGTTTCTTATGATGTACTCTGCATATAAGTTAAATAAGCAGGGTGACAATATACAGCCTTGACGTACTCCTTTTCCTATCTGGAACCAGTCTGTTGTTCCATGTCCAGTTCTAACTGTTGCTTCCTGACCTGCATACAGATTTCTCAAGAGGCAGGTCAGGTGGTCTGGTATTCCCATCTCTTTCAGAATTTTCCACAGTTGACTGTGATCCACACAGTCAAAGGCTTTGGCATAGTCAATAAAGCAGAAATAGATGTTTTTCTGGAACTCTCTTGCTTTTTCCATGATCCAGTGGATGTTGGCAATTTGATCTCTGGTTCCTCTGCCTTTTCTAAAACCAGTTTGAACATCTGGAAGTTCACCGTTCACATATTGCTGAAGCCTGGCTTGGAGAATTTTGAGCATTACTTTACTAGCATGTGAGATGAGTGCAATTGTGCGGTAGTTTGAGCATTCTTTGGCATTGCCTTTCTTTGGGATTGGAATGAAAACTGACCTTTGCCAGTCCTGTGGCCACTGCTGAGTTTTCCAAATTTGCTGGCATATTGAGTGCAGCACTTTCACAGCATCATCTTTCAGGATTTGAAATAGCTCAACTGGAATTCCATCACCTCCACTAGCTTTGTTTGTAGTGATGCTTTCTAAGGCCCACTTGACTTCACATTCCAGGATGTCTGGCTCTAGGTCAGTGATCACACCATCGTGATTATCTGGGCTGAAGATCTTTTTTGTACAGTTCTTCTGTGTATTCTTGCCACCTCTTCTTAATATCTTCTGCTTCTGCTATAGTACTGTACTGTAATAGGTTTATAATACTTCATAATACTTTTTACACAAATAATGCATAAAAACAAACACAAAAATAAACATTTTTAATCTTATAGTACCTTGAAAAGTACAATGGTACAGTACAACAGCTGGCATACAGGGGTTGGCACTGAGTGAACAGGCAAGAAGAGTTACTGACTGGAGGGAGAGGAGGTGGGAGCTGATGGTGCTGAAGGATTGTCAGCAACAGGAGATGGAGGGCAAACTGTAATTTCACTCACACCTGACATTAACGGCACAGGTTCCGATTCCTTGCTGGATTCAAGTCTATCTACATTCTTGAAAAAAAAAAAATGATCCAGTGATGTCTGGGTAGTACTATATACCAGCTACATCACTGCTGCTTTTAAACCTGCTTCCGGACATCCTGAGCTTAAAATAAAGATCCTGTAGCACTATATTCTATATAGTATTATACAGTAAAGTACACAAAAGCACAACCACTTGTAGAGCATGCACATATATGATAATGTATGCCAGACACGTGAACTAATCTATGTGATTAGACGGTGGGAAAGCATGGAAAGCATGTTCGCATCTTTCAAAGTTCACATCTTTGACCGGTCATAACCTGAAGGTTGGTATGTAGGGGACTTACCGTACTATATATAGTTCCTGTGCTTGGGTTTAGTCCATACTGTAAATACCTTGGGTGCAAAAGGAACCTGATAGGGAGCACACAGATAACACATATTTGCTGAAAAACAACAGTAAATACAAAGCAGGACACTGAACTGCTTATGACCACAAGCCTTGCCCTCTCCGAGCTGATCTGACTGTGCAGCAAATTTTGCCAACCTGCCAGAGAGGCAGCAACTCTAATGGCAGAAAAGCTGCTCAATTTAGCAAGAAAGGGTTACATTCTCCTGTCGCCAAGCATCTGAAACCCAGATCTCAATCAAAGATTCTCTAGGCCGTCCTTCAGCGGAGCGAACTCCAGGCAGCAACGCCCAACCTCGGGTGGGCGGGACCGTAGAAATCTACCCACTTAACCCGAGGACTCCAGCTCTCTCCGACCCTGCCTCCCAGCCTCGGGAAGTGTAGAGCCGGTTGAGGGGCGGGGGACGCGGCGCGCGCCCCTGCCCCGCCCCGCCCCTCGTGTGCGCCTCTGCCGGGCGCGCCAGGCCTGCGTGTCCTCGCGCCCACCCCTCCCTGGCGCGGCTCGTCCGCGGCCGCTCCAGCGCACGCGCGCGGCTTCGCGCAGGGCGGGGAGAGGCGGCGGCCGTGGGCGCCCGGCCCCGAACCTGTCAGACTCGGGAAGCCGGCCTGGAGCGGCGGGCGCTGCAGGCTCGAGGACCGCCCCGCTCCTTCGCGGCCCCGGGCCGAGATGCGCGAGCCGGCCCCGCGGAGCGGGCCGGGGGCGGGGAGATGAGCGGCGGCCCGACAGCGGCACCCCAGGTAGAGCGCTGCCCTCTTTCGGAGCCCCGGCGCCCCCGCCGCCCCGGGCTTCGGAACTTGTGGGCTCTGTCGGGCCGCCTTTAATTTATAATGTGTTTCGTTTCCCACAGAATGAGAAGGGACGCGCCGCAGTGCCACTGGGAACTGGCTTTCGAGTGAAGTAGGAGTCTCCGGCCGTCCGCCTGCACCCAGCCGCTCGGCGCCGCGGCCGCTCAGCCAGTGCTATGGCCGGATCCGGCGCGTGGAAGCGCCTCAAATCAATGCTGAGGAAGGATGATGCGCCGCTGTTCTTAAATGACACCAGCGCCTTTGACTTCTCGGACGAGGTGGGCGACGAGGGGCTTTCTCGGTTTAACAAACTTCGAGTTGTGGTGGCCGACGATGGTTCCGAAGCCCCGGAAAGGCCTGCTAACGGGGCGCACTCGGCCCTCCAGGCCGACGATGACTCCTTGCTGGACCAGGACTTACCTTTGACCAACAGTCAGCTGAGTTTGAAGGCGGACCCCTGTGACAACTGCAGCAAGCAGAGAGAGTTGTTGAAGCAGAGAAAGGTGAAAACCAGATTGACCATTGCTGCCGTTCTTTACTTGCTTTTCATGATTGGAGAGCTTGTAGGTGAGTTGTGTTGCCAACTCACTTTCCACTTACCTTGCCTACTGCTTTGGGGTTTAAACTTGCTTTTTAGGAAGCTTGTTATTTATCGAGATACTGATCTGGTGATGTGCCGAGGCCTCACAAACTGCAGATCAGCCTAGGTACAACATAAACTTCCAAAGATAACTTTGACATTTCTTCTAGTTCTCTGAACACCATGTCATCTACTGTAAAGTTAAGGACATTATCTTCATTATATATCATGTAACTTCCTGTTTCAGAAAAAAAAATCTGATAAAACACTAGGTTAATTTTTGCAGCGTTTAAAATAGCAAATGATTCTAAAATTACTTAGAAAAATAACATTTTACAGTGTGAAGGGACCTTACTGAACACCTGCTCCACCTTTTTTAAGAGATCTGAGGGCACAGAGGTTAAATAGATTATGAGGACACTTAAGTAAGTGAAGATCTGCCATCCCATTGTCTTGATTCTTTTTCCCTCTGCCATTGAATTTAGTGGTTGTTTACTATTTCCTTTTGTATTTATATCCAGGAAATTTGCATACCTAAATACTACTAACTAATCTCAAAGTTTTTCATTTTAAGGAGGATCTGAAAGCCAGACGTCTTCCCCAGGTTTTATGATTTTGGTTTTTTCACTTTTTAATTATTCAAGTAATGCAGTTTTACTATAAAATACATTCTCCATTTAGAGATTAATTTCAGAGTCACATTAGTATAACTGCTAACTTCTCTAAGTGATAATTGATAAAGTTACATTAAAGAAAGGAGATTATTCTCCTGTGTTCTCCTTTTTTATATTTTGCCACGCCCTGGGGCTTCTGGGATCCTAGTTCCTGGACCAGGGACTGAACTTCTGAGGTAGTCCGAACCACTGGACTGCCAGGGAATTCCCTCCTGTGTTCTCTTAATGAAGAACCATGATGAGAACAGAGAAAGCCATCTGGATTTAAGATGCTGGCTGGAGGTTATGTGCAGAAAAATTATGTACATTTCCTCAGTCGTTTCATACCACTCCTCCCCAGTGCTCACTTCAGCCGTGCTAACCTTCTTTCTCCCTTTGACTCAGAAAGCTCTTTTCCTGCCCATAACACCTTCAAACTGACTGGCCCCTCTACATCAGTGGCTTTCAAACTTTTTTGATCTCACTGTAGTAAGATACACGCTTAACATAGTAACCTATGTAGGCATGCATGCATACATATGTAAGTATGTTCAGACACATACACATATGTATAAATATATGTATAACTAAAACAAAAGTTGCACATCATGTGATGTGTTCTACTGTTTGTTCAATTATGGTCCAGCCCATAATTGATTTCATGGTCTAGGAATGGGTCACAGCCCACAATTTGAAAAACACAGCTTTATATGGACTGTCTTTTCCCAAAACATTCTTGGATGACTTCTTGTCATTATGTCTCATCTCAAAAGATATCTCTTAAAACCTTTCTGACTGCCTATAGGTCTTTTCTCCCCTGTTCCTTCCCCCACTTTAAAAGCCCTCAGACTATCTTGCTTGTATATTCACTTGTTTAGTATCAGTGTCCACTGAAATATAAGCTCAGTTACCAGCACACAGCACAATGACTAGCAAAGAGTATACATTCAATACATTTTTGTTGAATTAATAATTACTGTTTGAGAATTATAAATGTTTACACTGTAAAGAAAGGAATAGAAGCTGAGATCAGATAAGGTATGCTCTCAGCAGACTGAGTCAATGATGCCCAAATTCACATGAACTGGGAGTCATTCAGTTAATATTGAATATTTGAAGTTAAATCACATTTAATCACAATTTCCCCCTTAAAATTAGAGTTTACACCTATAAAAATTACTAGGATATAATTGCCCTGACATTTTTTAAGTCTCTTACTTGGTAAATGATGTTTTGTGAAAGGTACAATAAGCATTTCTTTTCAAATACTAACTTGATTTTCCAAGTATGAAAATCTTGTCAAACACTGTAGAGATGCTAGTACTTAGAATAGACGTTAACAATATTATTCAGAATGTTACATAGAATTAAATGGTAAACAGTAGAGCATTTATTGCAATGTGTCAAAAGCACTTAGAAATAAAACGTCTTCTATATGAACCGTGAACTTCCTGATGTTCAAGCTGGTTTTAGAAAAGGCAGAGGAACCAGAGATCAAATTGCCAACATCCACTGGATCATGGAAAAAGCAAGAGAGTTCCAGAAAAACATCTATTTCTGCTTTATTGACTATGCCAAAGCCTTTGACTGTGTGGATCACAGTCAACTGTGGAAAATTCTGAAAGAGATGGGAATACCAGACCACCTGACCTGCCTCTTGCGAAATCTGTATGCAGGTCAGAAAGCAACAGTTAGAACTGGACATGGAACAACAGACTGGTTCCAGATAGGAAAAGGAGTATGTCAAGGCTGTATATTGTCACCCTGCTTATTTAACTTATATGCAGAGTACATCATGAGAAACGCTGGACTGGAAGAAACACAAGCTGGAATCAAGATTGCCGGGAGAAATATCAATAACCTCAGATATGCAGATGACACCACCCTTAAGGCAGAAAGTGAAGAGGAACTCAAAAGCCTCTTGATGAAAGTGAAAGTGGACAGTGAAAAAGTTGGCTTAAAGCTCAACTTTCAGAAAACAAAGATCATGGCATCCGGTCCCATCACTTCATGGGAAATAGATGGGGAAACAGTGGAAACAGTGTCAGACTTTATTTTTTGGGCTCCAAAATCACTGCAGATGGTGACTGCAGCCATGAAATTAAAAGACGCTTACTCCTTGGAAAGAAAGTTATGACCAACCTAGATAGTATATTCAAAAGCAGAGACAGTACTTTGCCAACAAAGGTTCGTCTAGTCAAGGCTATGGTTTTTCCTGTGGTCATGTATGGATGTGAGATTTGGACTGTGAAGAAGGCTGAGCGCCAAAGAATTGATGCTTTTGAACTGTGGTGTTGGAGAAGACTCTTGAGAGTCCCTTGGACTGCAAGGAGATCCAACCAGTCCATTCTGAAGGAGATCAGCCCTGGCATTTCTTTGGAAGGAATGATGCTAAAGCTGAAACTCCAGTACTTTGGCCACCTCATGCAAAGAGTTGACTCATTGGAAAAGACTCTGATGCTGGGAGGGATTGGGGGCAGGAGGAGAAGGGGACGACAGAGGATGAGATGGCTGGATGGCATCACTGACTCAATGGACGTGAGTCTGGGTGAACTCTGGGAGTTGGTGATGGACAAGGAGGCCTGGCGTGCTGCAGTTCATGGGGTTGCAAAGAGACACGACTGAGCAACTGAACTGAAGTGAACTGATATAGAAAGTATGGAGTAATTTTTAAAATGAAATAATTTAAAAATCTGAAAGAGGAGACTTGATTTTGAATCTTGGGTTTGCTCTGAGATGTTCTTTCCATTCAGAAATGGAAAGGTCAGTTCTTTCCATTCAGCAAGTATTTCTTGGTATACTTACTGTGTACCAGGCAGTGTGCTGTGGTGTTCCAGATACACAATGGAGAACAAAACTATTATGGTCCCTACTATCTAAAATACTTAATCTAATGTTTGGAGGACATTATGTCCTTACGTCCTTTCTTTCCGTTCAGAAAGGTCAGTTCTTTCCATTCAGCAGTATTTCTTGGTATACTTACTGTATACCAGGCAGTGTGCTGTGGTGTTCCAGATACACAATGGAGAACAAAACTATTTGATCCCTACTATCTAAAACACTTAGTCTAATGTTTGGAGGCCATTATGTCCTCCTGTAATGGAGGACACAGATGTTAAACATGCAAGTAAATTTAAAATGCAAGTGGTTTTAAGTACTGTGAAGAAAAAGAACAAGATACTATAGGACATAGTAATCAATAGGACATGGTTTATATATGAACCAGATACAGTTAAACCAAAAAAAGAATATTAGGAGTTATTTAAGAAAAGGGAATGGAAGAGGACTTTTTTCCAAGCAAAGAGAACAGCAAATTCAAAAGTCCTAAAACCATCAGTTCTTTAAGAGGACCTAAAAAGAAGACCAGTTGGCCAGAATATAGTAAGCGGGAAAGAGGTAGGGGGCCCAGATCAAGTAGGTCCTGACAGACCATTTTAAATGAGTCTATTCTTTAATTCTAAGTACAATGGGGACCCAGTGATGGCTTTTGAGTAGAGACTGACATGATGGGATTTACTTTTTAAAAAGATAACTCTGACTCATATGGAGAGTGGATTGGCTGGTACAAGAGCAGAAGCAAATATATTTCACAGAAGTCCCAATAGGAAGTGATTATGACTTGAAATAGAGTGGATGGAGAAAAATACACTGATTGAGAAACATTCTAGAGGTAGCTTTGGCAAAATGGCTAATGAGTTGAATGTGAGAATTGATGGGAGAGCAATATCAGGAATGATTCTGAAATTTCGTACCTAACCTGCTTAGTGTATGTAAATGTGTATCATTTATGAAGCAGGGAAGGGAGAAAATACAGAACAGGATTTAAGCATGGGCTCAAGGGTTGTTTTAGACATGTTAAGTATTACATGTATGTGAAATAGGCATGTAAAAATGTCTAGTGACCTATTATGTGTAAGTCTGTCATTCAGAAGGGAGGTCAAGGTAGATGCCATAGGAATAGAAAAAATTATCTCGAGAGCCCAAGTCTTGAGTAACTACCACTTTAGAAGTTGGGCAGAAGGCAAACAAGTATCCCAGAACTGAAGAAAAGAGTATTTCAAATTGGAAATAAATAAGTTAAAGCTGCTGAGAGGCCCAATAAGATGAGAACTAAAATATCCTTTGGATTTAGTAACAGTTACTGACTGCTCTAACAGCTGCATGGGAATGAAAAAGATATATGTATACACACACACAGACACACACACATATACATATATCCACATACATATATGGAATATATATATATTATCTCCACACTGCTGCTGCTGCTGCTAAGTCGCTTTAGTCGTGTCCGACTCTGTGCCATCCCATAGACGGCAGCCCACCAGGCTCCCCTGTCCCTGGGATTCTCCAGGCAAGAATACTAGAGTGAGTTGCCATTTCCTTCTCCAATGCATGAAGGTGAAAAGTGAAAGTGAAGTAGCTCAGTCCTCTCTGACTCTGAGTGACCCCATGGACTGCAGCCTACTGGGCTCCCCCATCCATGGGATTTTCCAGGCAGGAGTACTGGAGTGGGGTGCCATCGCCTTCTCTGTATCTCCACACAGATGGGGAAAACTGGAAAGGAGACAATAGCAACACAAACTAGAAAGGAATCATGTAAAAGGTGTAACTGTATTAATAGGCCCAAGAAAGCCAATTCCTAAACAAGCAGTGGGAAAAACCAAGACCCAATCCAGTTTATGCTAGTGCATCAGAAACACCTAGATAACTTGTTAAAACACAAATTGCTGGACCAGAGTTCCTAATTAAGTAGTTCCGGGGTAGAATTTTCTAACAAGTTCCCAGGAGATGCTGATGCTGCTGATCCTGAGTACTACAATTGAGAACTGCACTAGAGAATACTAAGCAGGACTAGAATTGGTTGTATCAGGTACCCCTCTAAGTGGGTAAAGAGGAAGGCTAAAATAAGGAAAGTTTATGAAAACTTGTTTAAGAGCCAGTCAGATATAATAGTGTAATAATGGAATAAGTATCCATAGAGATAAAATGAGATCATGAATCTATGAAACAAGAATAGGCTATTCTTAAAAAGAAATTCAGAGTAGAAAAATATATTTTGAATAATAAAAACATTAAAATATTTTTTAACTCCAAACAAATTAGCAGATGAATTAAGATAGTCTCTTACAGAATAGAGCAGAGAGATAGAAGATCATGGGAGAAGAAAGGCAAGAAAGCTAGTATATGAGTTCAAGTTCCAAATAATAGGGGTTTGGGGAATAGAGAAAGCATAAGAAAGAAATTATCAGCAACATAGTTTAAGAAATTTTCCCAGAACCGACGGGTATATAATTACAGACAGAGTCAATAAAAGCCCAAATTGGATGAAAATAATACCACACCAAGGTACGTCATTGTAAAATTTCAGAAGACTTATTTATTGCTGCAGGCAACTGGTGTGTTAACAACTGTCTCTTATTGTTTTTGACAAACATTCACTGTGGTTTGCACCAGGGCCAAGTTCCAAGTCAAGTCAAATAAAAAGAACCTTGCAAGTATAGTCTCTGAGGGAATCACCAGACAGGTCAATCCTGGCAGTGGGGCTTTTAATGACCTCTAACTCCATCCAGGATGTCCCTGGTAGCTCAGATGGTAAAGAATCTGCCTGCAATGCGGGTGATCCGGGTTCAATCCCCAGGAGAAGAAAATAGCAACCCACTCCAGTATTCTTTCCTGGAGAATCCCATGGACAGAGGAGCCTGGCTGGCTACAGTTCATGGAGTCACAAAGGATCAGACACAACTGAGCGACTAACACTTTCACTTTCAACTCCATCCTATTCCTTACAGTGGCTGCCAGGCTGAGGTTTTCACTGTGGTTACTGCTTGTTAGTTTCCAAGGCTACCATGGAATTGAAGAGGGAGAGATTGGGTATAAAGCAAGTTAAAATGTCACAGAGCTACTGAGCTTCTTATCAAGGTTGAAACTTTTTCCTTGAATAAATGCTACCTGTATCAGCCTTTGTTTAATTAATGTGCATAGTTTTCAGAAAGCTGGTTTGGACCATTTTTGCCCATGTTCTGTGCCTTGTATGGAGGAGATGATTTTCAGAGGTCCTTACCCTGCTTTCTTTGCTGGTGATCGCCACATGTGGCTCTTTAGGCTGACTAAAATAAATTCAATCCCTTAGTTGCTCTAGCCATATTTCAAATGCTCAAAAGCCACATGTGACTAGCAGCTACTCCACTGGCCAGCGCTGATAAAATATTTCCATCATCTCAGTTTTACTGGACAGTGTGGCTTTAGGTATTATCCTCATTTTATAGATGAGTAAATTGAAGCTCAAAAATGAGTAAGTAACTTGCTCAAAGTCTCTGAAATTTCAAAGTCCTGGAAGCCTGGCATGTTGCAGTCCATGGGGTTGCAAAGAGTTGGACACGACTCAGCAACTGAACTAAACTGTTGCTATTAACCACCAAGCTGTATTTTCTCTCAGTGATTTCCAGCTTTTTCATGTCAGGGAAAACATTAAAAAATGGTATTTGTATAGACAACACTGGGATAAATGGATGTGTCTACAAGATCATCAGCCCCACTTCTGCTGCTCTTGGCTCTTCACACCCATCGTAGGAACAGGGGAATCAACAGCTCAGCACATTTAAGTGTCACAACATCCTGATCATGAAATTCTGCAGTACACTATAACAGTAGTTCTCATAGTGTGGTTCCAAAACCAGAAGCATCAGTGATGACCTGGGAACATGTTAGAAATGTAAATTCTCAGGCCTCATCCAGATCTACTGAATTAGAAATTCTGGGAGTAGGGTCAAGAAGTCCATAGTTTAACAAACCTTCCAGGTGATTGTGATATACATACAAGCTTGAATACTCTGTATAATAAAAATTTATTCTCTGAATGGTGATAGGAAAATTGGTTGACCATAATGGAACAAAATAAAAATAATAAATAGTGTACATATTTATGTGTGTATATATATATATATAAATACACACACATATATAATAAATATAAATTTATATATACAGACACAGATACACACACCCAAATATATGAAATATATACATTATTATTCTTTACTGGAAAACCAGTACAAAAAAATTGTATTCTAAATGCCATCTTTTATCCCTCTATTAGGAGACACTGCTATTTATATCTAAGAGAATCAGTTATTTTTTATCTTTTGTTTTGAACTATTGACTATCTTACAAATTTCTTTAGTTTATGTTCAAGCCCTCCCAAATTAGTGAATACCTTTTGTTCAGCTTTATTGTAATATTTAGATATGGTGGTTATTAAGTTCACTAACAGTACTTAGCAGTAAAGAATATGACCCAGGTTTGATCCCTGGGTCATGAAGATCGCCTGAAGCAGGGCATGGGAACCCACCCTAGGACTCTTGCCAAGAGAATCCCATGGACAGAGAAGCCTGGCAGGCTGCAGTCAATAGGGTCGCACAGAGTTGGAATCAACTGAAGCAACTAAGCGGCAGCAGCAGAATTAGTAGGTTGAGTAGAAGCTGAAGTGCTAAAACATAAAACTTCTCTTGTGTTAGCCACCCTTTAGTGCCTCTTAACTTTTTTAAGGTCATTGATTCCTCAGAGAATCTGTTTCTAGAAATGGACAGTCTCACCAGAAAAAAAAATATATGCATAGTTAATGTTTTACATAAAATTTCAGGATACTTTGACTTAATTGCAATAGGATAATTATTTAGTTAACTTTAGGTGTAAGTTCATGTTTTGTGGAATATTGTATATTTGGGGTTTGATTGCTTATGTTTGTTATTTTAATTAACTTATTCCTTCTTTCTTGTCACCCTTACTCTAAGGTGGATACATTGCAAATAGCCTAGCAATCATGACAGATGCACTTCATATGTTAACTGACCTAAGTGCCATCATATTGACCCTGCTTGCTTTGTGGCTGTCTTCAAAATCACCAACCAAAAGGTTCACTTTTGGATTTCATCGCTTGGGTAAGTAATTGGGCATTTCTTTATTTATAAAATTTATAGTAAAATCACAATGAACTGTATAACCTTTGATTAACTAAAGGCTTTCTGGTGATAGCCTGTTAGAACAAAGCAAATGAAAATAGACAAATAGGCTTTTTTCCCTGGTGTGATTCCGTCCTGCGCGGCTGCTGGTTCCAATAGTAGTCGTTTAATTCCGTCCGGCTTCTCTCCCACATAAGTGCGTGCAGCCAACCCATGGAGGATTCAATGGACATGGACATGAGCCCCTTGAGGCCCCAGAACTATCTTTTCGGTTGTGAACTAAAGGCTGACAGAGATTATCACTTCAAGGTGGATAATGATGAAAATGAGCACCAGTTATCTTTAAGAACGGTCAGTTTAGGGGCTGGAGCAAAGGATGAGTTACACGTTGTTGAAGCAGAGGCGATGAATTATGAAGGCAGTCCAATTAAAGTAACACTGGCAACTTTGAAAATGTCTGTACAGCCAACGGTTTCTCTTGGGGGCTTTGAAATTACACCACCTGTGGTCTTACGGTTGAAGTGTGGTTCAGGGCCTGTGCATATCAGTGGACAGCACTTAGTAGCCGTGGAGGAAGATGCAGAGTCAGAAGAAGAGGAGGAGGAGGTGAAACTCCTGAGTATATCTGGAAAGCGTTCTGCCCCTGGAAGTGGTAGCAAGGTTCCCCAGAAAAAAGTGAAGCTTGCTGCTGATGAAGATGAAGATGATGACGACGATGACGATGATGATGATGATGATGATGACGATTTTGATGAGGAAGTTGAAGAAAAAGCTCCAGTAAAGAAATCTGTACGAGATACTCCAGCCAAAAATGCACAAAAATCGAACCAAAATGGAAAAGACTCAAAACCGTCAACACCAAGATCAAAAGGTCAAGAATCCTTCAAAAAACAGGAAAAAACACCGAAAACACCTAAAGGACCTAGCTCTGTAGAAGACATTAAAGCAAAAATGCAAGCAAGTATAGAAAAAGGTGGTTCCCTTCCCAAAGTGGAAGCCAAGTTTATCAATTATGTGAAGAATTGTTTCCGGATGACTGACCAGGAGGCTATTCAAGATCTCTGGCAGTGGAGGAAGTCTCTTTAAGAAAATAGTTTAAACAGTTTGTTAAAAATTTTCCGTCTTATTTCATTTCTGTAACAGTTGATATCTGGCTGTCCTTTTTATAATGCAGAGTGAGAACTTTCCCTACCGTGTCTGATAAATGTTGTCCACGTTCCATTGCCAAGAATGTGTTGTCCAAAATGCCTGTTTAGTTTTTAAAGATGGAACTCCACCCTTTGCTTGGTTTTAAGTATTTATGGAATGTTATGATAGGAATAGTAGTAGTGGTGGTCAGACAGATGGAAATGGTGGGGAGACAAAAATATACATGTGAAATAAACTCAGTATTTAAAAAAAAAAAAAAAAAAAGAAAATAGACAAATAGGAACACCTCCAAATGCATTATGTGTTATGCATTGGCTTAGGAAATGAAGCTATTTAGATATATATCTTTAGATATATATCTTCCAGGGTACATTCAGATATATATCTTCCAGGGTACTAAATAGCTTACACGTGTAAAATTACATGGTAATCAGGTACTTCACTGGCAGCCCAGTGGTTAGAACTCTGTGCTTCCACTGCAGGGGGCACAGGTTTGATCCCTGGTCAGGGAACTAAGATCCTGCATGCCATGGCACAGCCAAAAGAAAAAAATTATATGATGATCATTAATCTTCAAATGTTGTTCCCTGTGTCCTGAAGATGTTAACAGGAAAACAGTTTACCTTCAGTTTACTGAACCAAGTAGAACTATATGTATTTAATTCATCAATGAGTGTTAACTTCTTTCTTTCACCTCAGGCTTTCCAATCAAAGCTACTGTAGTCCAGGTTTGGAGCACTACTGTAATTTTTATAACATACTGTATGGCTGACCTTCACTGTGGCCATTAACTATAAATACAACAAAGATTCTCTGCTTGACCAAATCTCCTGAATCATCTCCCAAGCCCATCTATGTTCTTCCTTGTAAAATCTAGTTTTATGCCAAGCCAATTTAACAGAAACCCCATTCTCAATATTTGGTGGGTCATCCCCAGGTGATGTCTCATCACCCTGGCTTGTTCTCAACATGACTTCCTATACCAATCTCAATGGCTTCCCCCAATCTTTAATAAAGTCTTCTTTACTATGTTTTAACAAGTGTCATTGAATGTTTTTCTTTAACAATGCACACATATTTTATTTTCCTATTTTGAATAAATATTAATATTCAATTAAAAGAGGTTAAAATCATACATTGTTATCCACACAACTCTTCTTCTTGCTTGTTTTTTAAAATTTTTACTTATTTTTAAAATACATGTAGAACAGTCACTTGAATTAGGATATGAAGTGCCATATGACCAATTTTTGCGTTTGCTTAGAACCTAAAAATTGACATTTAAGTAGCTTCAGCAAAACTGGTCTTAAAGAACTAGAATTAACATCTTTTGTAGAGACATTGACACTTTGGGCTAATATATTAATCAGTATCTCCCCTTCTTTGTTACTTTTTAGCCTAATCTTAATATGTAGGTCTCATATAATTTAATAGTTGAGTCTTCTGGTGTAAAACTTAACATTGTACATGAATGGCTGTATTCCAAGTAGCTGTCCAGGTCATAACTTCGGGGAATTATCTGGCATCCCCATATCTCAGCATCCTCAGCTGCTGTACAAGAGAGGTAAAGCCCTGAATGAGGTCTTTCTGTTACTTGTTAAGCCAATGCATAACACATAATGCATTTGGATGTGTTCCTAAAAAAACTCCCACTGCTAACTGACACATTATACATCCATTTATTTACTAATTGCCTTGGGGTTTGTAAAAGCTTCAAAATTATTCTCAAACTTTAATCTTTTTGTGATGTAAACTCTTGCAATTTAAAATCAGAACTCAAACACAGCATCATGGAATGGGGATTTTTATTTTCTAAAGAGAGTATATTCATTTTAGATTGTAGATCCCTTGGAATTCTAATGAAAACAGTGGAATTCTCCCCTAACATAGAAGGTTCTACAAATGATAAACTAAGAACACATAATCAGGGAAATTCTATTAAATGTCAAAGAAGTATTTTTTATTTATTTGGCCGTAGATTACAAGCACTACGGAAAGATGAAAGAAAAAAGAACTGACTGGCTCTATTGTATTTCTGTATATTTCTATAGAAAGTCATATTTTTCCCTTTCCTTAAAAGTACTAGTTCAAGATGGTGGACTAGAAATCAGCATTTGAGATGGGAAATACATTTCAATAGGAAATACAGAGTACCAAAACAACAAAGAAAAGCAAATGGTTGGGTAACCAATAAACAGGAAATTTCTGGAAGTTAGAAAGTAGATGGGAGTGGGTTGAAGAAAGAAAGAAGCCAAGGAACAGCAGCCTAGAGTACATTTGGGCAGGAACTGGATCAGCCTAATGGAACTCCAAAGAAGACTCAGGGACAGAAATGGCAGAAGTGAGAAAGAGGGCTTAAAACAAGATTAATTGAATGGCTATAAATGGGAAACTGCTCCTACTAGTCAGTCCACTATGTCCCTACCTTCTTCCCATCCCCACCTCCCCTCAGGCAGTCTGCATTTTTCTCCATGTGAACACCAAATAGTTCTTCCAAAAAGAAACTGAGCCAAATGTTTGGAGAAAGCTGAGACTTTAGTGTGAATGTTGATGCTCCAAAATAAATCTTTTTCATCCTAGAACTCAGGGTTCTGCAGCCTTAGAGTTTGGTTCCCCACATACTCACGCTAAAGTAATACACTTGTCTTAGTCTGCCCTGCTCTTTACCCCTTATTCATACCTATTTTAAATAGTTATGTGTTATCCTTCCAGCATTTACTTTTTTGCATAGTCCTGTCCTTCTGCCCTAAATGTGAACAGACAACCAAGAATCTTTTAGGAAATGAGAAAAACCAGCAGCATGAAAGAAAGTTAAAAAAAAAAAAAAGAAAACTAACAAAAATTTGTCCTACCTGAAAAGAGGTGACTTAAGAAACAGAGGAAAATGTTTTAAATTACTTACTAATATACTCAGTATAGTAAAACAGTAAAATATTTTGAAAAAAACATGTAGAAAAAGCTCTTTGAAATTGAAATATTACAAAAAATTAAAACAAAATTTTTTTTCAATAGGACTAGAAAATATAATTAAGAAAATCCTCCAGAAAGACAAATGTCAGATGATAATATTTATTTATGAGATCTAAAATATGATATAAATCAACCCGTCTGTGAAACAAACAGACTCACAGATATAGAGAACAGATTTGTAGTTGCCAAAGGGGATGGGGGGGTGGGGGTGGGTAGGGGAGGGACAAAATGGAAGTTTGGGATTAGCAAAGGCAAACTATTATATAATAGGATGAATAAACAAGATTCTACTCTATAGCACAGGGAACAATACTCAATATCCTATGAGAAACTATACTAGAAAAGAATATGAAAAAGAATATATATAATTGAGTCACTTTGCTCTGCAGAAGAAATTTACAAACATTGTAAATCAACTACAATAAAAATTTTAAACAATAGTAAAAAAGAAAAAAGTCTCCCAGAATACAGAACAAAAATAAATAAAAATAGGAAGAAAAAGTTTAAAACTATAAAAGAATGATCTGGAAAGTCTGAAGTATACTATTAAAAACCTCAGAAAAAGAGACTTAAAAAATAAAAAGGAGTGACTGCTTCAGGATTATAGGGTTTCTTTTTGGGGCTGATGAGCATATTCTGGAATTAATGGTACTTGTTGCACAACCTGTGCATATACGAAAACCCACTGAATTGTCCACTTCAAAATTGTTAAAGTGGTAAATTTTGTTATTTGAATTTTATCTAAAATTTTTAAGTCATCTAAAAAATAGAAGGAAAAGGATTGTTGTGATACAGATAGGTGAGTATTTTCCAGAGCTAAGAAGGGAATCACACCCTCACACTAGAAGGGCCTCTTGAGATCTTTTTCTTCTTTGTATTCCAAAATCTTACAAGGATATATATAGATAAGAACTTATTTCACTTATTCTGCTCTTTGAAGTAATGAAAGAAAAACTTACGATGATCTGAGGAGGATTAAAAAGGCAACAAAAGTATGTAGAACTGAACAAAGCTATAAACTGAAGCAGTGGCTGTCCTCATGTGCTATAAAATTCCACAGCTTCACAAGTAATCTAAGTTCTCTAGGGGAGGGTATGTTTACATTGGACGCATTTAGAGAGCGTGCCTCTTAATGACCTCCCAACTACCAAGACTTGGGGATTCAGGTCCTAAAGAACGTTTCGGAAGGAATTCCCCCTAAGAAACTTCTGGTTGGTTACTGTGCTGTTGAATTTTGTTTTGCTTTGATGGCATGGGTGATAAGAGTTGGATTTTTCTTTGTTGATTTACTTTGTATATATATAAAACTGTCACAGAAGTCAAAAATTAATTTTTAAAAGAAAAAATTTACTCAGAGAAGCCTGCTTTCATCCTGTCCCCTCCAACCCATCCTTCTGCCCTACTCCTAATTAGCAACCATTTTAATTACTTTCTGTCTGACCTTCCAGCATTTCCTTTTGAAAGTATAAGAAAAAAAAAATATGTATGTATGTTCATATGCTGCTCCCCGCAACCCTTTCCTACGCAAAGGCAGCATACTAGAGGTGTATGTCTATGGATAAGAGTTAGATATTAGTAGTATCATACCCTAAATTTATTTTCTTTTTGTCTTCTCATAACACTTTATACATGTCTAATAGCATTTATCACATTTTTATAGATATTTTTATGAGACAGTGTCTCCTTCTAGACCATGAATTGTCTAGGGACAAGAACATAAAATACGGAAGTCTATGGCTCTGGCACTAATAACTGCTGTATAAGGTATCATTAATCAGATTGTTACATAGTCAAAGCTGAGTAAATATGGATATGAAAACTGAAACAGATAATCTAGTGATCCTTAAATCATTTGTTTTCCAAGTTAAACCGACTTCCAAACTGAGAGTAGGAGAATTTTTTAAATTTTGGGATAAAACTGTTTGGGACTTGAAAGCATTTGTCTATAATTCTGAATAGGTTTATACTCACAAACTTTAAAAATTTATTTGGTCAGTAACAGAGCTGAGTTGTGTAGCCTGGCTTATAGGTCCTTCAGACTAATTAAGAAACTAGTCAGAAGGGAATTTCTTCTCCTTATCTTAGTCAGGGGCTGATCCCACGTCTGAGATCTGCTCTTTCACTAGCTGTATGACCTTTAGGAGAATGACTTGACTTAACTATGGGTTTCTACTGTAAAATAGGGATGATAGTACTTTTATTGCAGAATTGTAAAAAAAAATAAAAATAAAAAGACAGAGTTAAGGTAGTATAAGTTCCTAACATGATACCTGGCACAGAGTAAATTCTCACTAAAAGTTAGTGTCCGCCTTCTTTTCCTTCCTTCTTCTATCTGCCAGTTTATCATCTTATCCAGACTTTTCTTATCTCTCAAAATGTTTCATGTTTCAAAACCGCCTGCCTCCCCCCCACCCCAATCAAAATTCTTATTTTCTTAGCAAAACTATCTCAGCCAG
The DNA here is from genome assembly GCF_027580195.1 of Bos mutus. Classification (NCBI taxonomy): domain Eukaryota; kingdom Metazoa; phylum Chordata; class Mammalia; order Artiodactyla; family Bovidae; genus Bos; species Bos mutus. Next base: position 43,776,036 of record NC_091626.1, on the reverse strand, counting down.
GTAGTAGGAGAAAAGTAACATGATTCACCCTCATGATTAACAATTTTTAAAGATGTGCTTTATAACTCGGGTCTTTAGTAACATTTGGGGCAGTATAACAAAGTTTCTTTTAGCAAAAATCGTTCTCAGTCAAGGCAAGAGAGGTAGTTTCTGATCTGAGGGGTAAGCCCAACTGGCTGTTGCAGGAGTCAATTCCATTCTGTTGGTGCTTTCTTTCCTTCATGTGAACTCACAGATTGTATAAAATCATTCAGGTTTTTCTTTTCCTTTTTTTTCTTTCTTTCTTACATTTCAGTGAGTTACAATGGTAGGTCTTTTGTAAGAAGATATGTGAGTTATTTTTAAATGCCTGGATTTATTTGACTGTGGGTATGTCATCTTATTCTGGACGTTAATAAAACTTAGAACTTCATGAAGTCACACTGTGACCCACATTATGTCTCAGGGGACATGCTATTCCAAAGGCGGGGGAGGGGGAGCTTTCTGCTTTTATCCTTCTCTGTGGATTATGAGTGTAGTTGACTTTATTTATTTGGCTTTTCTTCCAGTTCTTGGGCTGAAGAGCCTGCAAGAATTAGATAAAGATAGTGACCATGGGAAAGGACTGTAATAAGCAGAGTCGTCTGTATTTGAAATGAAAAGCAAGATTAACTTTGGTAACGCAGGTCTCAGCCTAGGTTAGCTGGGAAGTGACAGTGCAGGGGTCTTTTGTAGCAGTGTGTCATTCTACTGAGCAGAGACCGTGCAGATCTCACTAGATGATGGTTGTCCTGAGGTAGGTATATGCTTATAATGCTAATTCTACATAGTTTGTTATTTTTCCCCTGATAGTTACTAAAGGAACAGAAAGTATTCAGCTAAAAAAATTTCTTCCCCCATACATGCAGCCCCCCCCCCCAAAAAAAAAAACCCATCTCTTCTCCCTGGTGATTCATTTCAACAACTTCCTCCCACCCCTGACAAGAGTTATGCGTATTTGTCATGTTCATACCTTAAGCGTTAATTCGCATCACATGAACATATATAGGAAAAGTATAGGTACCTGCTAGAAATGGGAGTTTTTACGGAGACAGGTATAAGACATCAGTCAATACTGGATAGCCAAAAGTCAACTCGAGAGCACTGGGCACCGTGGGTGTGGGGAAGAGGGAATGGTACGAAGGCAGAAAACAGGAGGTGATTTAGAGTAGGAAGTGAGAGGATCCAAAGATACAGACTTTGCAGTTTAGCTTTTAGTATCCTGGTGGCAACTGTGGGCCCTGAAATCCTATGTGATGTCTTTGTCCTGAGTTCATCCTCACCTGTGGATGAGATGAAATAAAAATACTAGTTTGGAAGTTCTAGGCTAATCCAGTACAGCCCACTGCTTTTCCTTCTTTTTCCTTCCTATCTGCTTTTAGAAGAATGTAGAAGGCAGTGGCACCCTACTCCAGTACTCTTGCCTGGAGAATCCCATGGATGGAGGAGCCTGGTGGGCTGAAGTCCATGGGGTCGCTAAGAGTCAGACACGACTGAGAGACTTCACTTTCATTTTTCACTTTCATGCATTCACTCCAGTGTTCTTGCCTGGAGAATCCCAGGGAAGGGGGAGCCTGGTGGGCTGCCGTCTATGGGGTCGCACAAAGTCGGACACGACTGAAGCGACTTAGCAGCAGCAGCAGCAGAAAAGAAAAATAGCATAAAAGGAAACGGAAGAGACTATATCTCCACTGTCCTTCCCTATTCTTTTTTCTAGGCCTCTGAAACCTGAACTTTAAATGTTTGCTATTTAAGTTTGAGTCAATAGACAATGTGTATGCCTGAAGGGACACAGACATTGGCATCATAGCAAAGATAACGGTTATGGCAGGCCAGAACATCTGGGCAGCACTCATAAAAAAGCAAATATGCTTGGGTTGAGTGTGGTTTACATAGTTGAAGTAGACTGTTACTCATTCACTGAATAGGTGCTCAAAAGTTCCTGTTGAATGAGTAATATTATAGGGTGGGGAAATAGACAGTAAATATATACACAAGCAAAACATAATCATAAATTGTATTAAATGCTGTAAAGAGAAAGAATAAGGTAGTATGATGGAGAATAACAGAGGATGTCAGAGAAGGACTCAGTATTTTTCATATGAATCTTGAAAACCTCTAGTTTTGGCAATTTATTTGCATGTGCTCTCAGTTACCCAGTTGTATCCACCTCTTTTGAGACTCCATGGACTGCAACCCACAAGGCTCCTCTGTTCATGGAATTTTCCAAGCAAGAATACTGGAGTGGGTTGCCATTTCCTACTCCAGGGGATCTTCCTGACCCAGGGATCAAACCTGCATCTCTTGCATCTCCTGCATTGGCAGATGGGTTCTTTACCACTGTACCACCTGGGAAACCCTTTGGCAATTTACAGATGTGTTAAAATGTACAATAAACATTTTTATTATAGTACTATCAAAACTTGATAATCATCTGTGTTTTGTTCCATTTAATTTTTGCTCTTACTATTTATTAGCTTTTCGAATCAAAACTTTATCCACTCTATGTGAAATTTAGGGTATATTTTGGTCTTTGCTAGATCATTGATCATAATAAGCATTTGTAATTTCAGCTGAATGAAATGACCCAAGTGAGTGTTACAGAACACATATTCATTCATCTTACTCCATCCTCCAAAACTACCATTCAGCCAAGTAGAGTGATACAATTATTTGTGTGTAGAATAAAGTAGCAAATTATGTTAGAACTACTATAAAATAGATTTTCTAGAATTTCCATAAAAATCTCTTTCAAGAGTTTACTTATGCTAAATTTCCATTTTGTCAAGTTTATCTAAGACAGATAGGATAGTAACTTTCACAGAAACTAGGGTTTCAATTGTGAAAGTTCCTGAGTCTCCTTTAGAAAATGAAAAATCCATATGTTGTATACTCCTTTCATCTTGAAAAACTTTATGTTATGTGACCAAATACCAACCCAGGGCAACAGGGCAAGAATGAGAAGATTGGAGCAAGTCATAATTTGGTTGTTGATTGAAAGCTTCCTTCTCTCTCAAATGGGGGAGAAAACAATATCTTGCCTGCATTTATCTGCATTCCATCATATTTAAAATACTACAAAAAATTTTTTAACAATAATTAGGTCTATTCATGATATTTCACCAAAGTTTAATTTATTCACAGTGAAAGAACTTTTTGTTCATTTATCAGAATGATCATACATCTACTATTAGAAATTTTAGTTATATATGTTCCTGTGCCTTATACTTCTCAATTATAAATTTCAGCCCTAAAAATATACTCAAAATTTAGTTTCTTTTTTGATCAGTGCTCTGTTTAGAAAACATTTTGACAGATCATTAGAATAAAAAAATAACAGATGAATTCTTTGCTTTTCACCAGGGAAACTAAATATAAGGCACATTCCTATTAATTACTGAATAAGCCACATTTTGGTAACAGTATCCTAATATGTCATTTTGGGAATTTCTAGGAATCAGCTGAATTCCATTACTCTTAACTATGGGCAGGCATTAGGGTCCTTTGTGCTACTCAGGTGGGTGAAAATTGTGTGGTGGAAAACTGAGTTTTCGGCTGCAAGGGCCTCAGGCCTTCTCAGGGTGGGAATCCTCCTTGTTAAGAACGTTATGCTTTAGTTTGACTTTCATTTTACTTTATTTTGAATATGGTTTTGCCTTGTCTGAAAGTTCACAAAGAGATAATTCTCAGTGTTTAGGAAAATGATCACTGAGATTTGGGTGTTGCCACATTTTAACTTGCTTGCAAGCTCTCTCGCTCTTTCTCCAGATGACAAGATGTCTGAAATATTGCATGGGACATACTTACATGCAAAAATTGGTTATTTATCTGAAGTGCAGATTTAACTGGGCATCCAGTATTTTATCTGGAAGACCTCCTAGGGTCACAATATATCTTATTATCCAAAAGACAAAGACACTTTTGAGAGTGAAATGGGACACTGTTGGTAATTATGACAGGATAACAGGCATAAATTGGGGCTATCTAGGAAAACAGGAAAGTATGGCCAACCTAATTACAAGGTGTTTTGAAAAAATTTTTAATTACTGGTTTTAGATCTTCATAAGCAATCACATCTCTATGTCATTAACTTGTATAACTGTTAATCTTTACAAAATGTACTGCTTTATAATTTCATATTAAAAATTTGATTTAGGTACCCTTAAAACTATGATGTCCTAACTGTTAGCTAGCTTCAATCCGGACACATGATTAAAGTTCTTTTTTTTTTTCTGGAAGAGTTTGAGAAGGATTGGTATTTTTTAAATACCAATATTAAAGAGAATTAAAGTTCTATTTCTTCATGAGTCAAATGAGGAGCCAACCACTAGTACCTGAGATTTTACAGTTCAAAATTTGTTATTTATTCTTTCTTTATATTATTTATATATGTATGTTTTGCCATCAGCAGTTATAACTTAACAAGAAATTCTATGTGTTTTCAGTCTTATATTTGGCTTAATTCTTTCCTTTTAACCTATTCTTGTTTGTTGGGATTTAGTAAATAACCTATTGTTCATATTTAGCTTAACCTTCTTAATTGTATATATATACCCTTTTATTTTTCCTTACTCAGACTAACTAACTTCATTCTACAGATCCATCCATAAATACATGAGTACATACTACATGCCAGCCTTTCTGCTGAGTGCTACAGTAAATGTGACCTGGAATGTAAAGTAGTCATATCCTTAAGGGGCTTAGAGCCTAGACTTGATATAGTTGTCTCTCCCTATCTTTGTGTATTTCAGCTGGTTTTCTCTCTATCTTTCTTATTGCTGTGTCTCCTTTAAAGTATGATATAATTAGTATGTCAGGAATAGGTGAATCATAGTTTTAAATAGGAGTTGTTATGTTTTTTGTCTTATTCTAACATCTGTTGATTCACAGAATTTTAGAGTTTTGGCTACATTAATGAGATGTCTTTGGAGAAATAGTTTTCTGTGTTGCAATTTATGAGGTGGAATAAAAATGTATCAAAGTCCAATATACTGGAACTGCCTGGGACCTTTGAGCAATGAGTTGACCCAGATAACAATTTTCCAGGTTGTTTTAACTTATAACACTTAAAGGTTTAATATTTGATTTCTTAAGAAAAATGTTATATATTTTCTTTCTGTTATTGTTCTGAGTGTCAACACTAGTTTTATATAATAATTATTTTTAAATGTACTTTATATTGTACTATATTAATAATTTTAAGATATAAAATGATTTTTACTTCTTACTCACATGGTGTAAAGCATATATAGTGGAACATTATCCATGTTTCCTAGCCACCCATTTCCTTTACAATCTGTTTTTATCAGTATTTTGTATATTCTTCCAGAGTTTGCATGTACAGATCATTATTTATATATTCTCTTTCTTTTGGCACAAATGCTAACGTATCATATATACTGGTGTGTACTTTTCTTTTTTCACAGAGATGATTCCTTATTAAAACATTAAGAGCTCAACGCTTTTTTCAGATTCATAATATTCCATGCTACAAGGCTCCTACTAATCACTTCTTTTATTGTTTTCACTTGTTTGCTATTATATGTAATATTTGATAAATAGATTCTTAACATACCTCATTTTGTGTGCGTGCAGCTCAGTTGGCGTGTGTATATCATTCCTGGAAGAGGAATTCCTACGTCAAAGTGCATTCATGCATACTTACATGCCTTTAAAAATGGGTTTGTTTTTCTTTAGTCTAAAGACAAATGTGTTTATAGTAAAAACTTAAAATTTTTCAAGTGTTACAAAAAAGAATAAAGAGAAAAATAAATTCCCCAAGCACTCACTCTCACTTCCCAGGTATAACATTTTCTTGTCAGTCTTTTCTTGTGATTATCAATTTGCCTGATTTTTTTTCTTTTTATTTATTTGGTTAAATATTTATTTGTTTGGCTGAGTCAAGTCTTTGTTGCTACATGCAGAATCTTTCACTGTGGTACACAAACTCTCTAGTTGTGGTGCATGGGCTCAGTAGTTGTGGCGCGTGGGCTAAGTAGTTGTGTGTGGAGTTAGTTGCTCCAAGGCATGTGAGATCTTAGTTCCCCATCCAGAGATCGAATCCGTGTCCCCCTGGATTGCAAGGTGGATTCTTAACCACTGGATCACCAGAGAAGTCCCTTTTTTCCCCCTTTTTTAAAAAATATAAATAAACCAACAGGGACCTACTGTACAGCACAGGGAACTGTACTCAATATTTGTTATACTGGGGTTTCCCCAGTGGCTCAGTGGTAAAGGGTCTGCCTGCAGTGCAGGAGACAGAGGTTCCATCTCTGGGTCGGGAAGATCCCTGGGAGGAGGGCATGGCAACCCACTCCAGTATTCTTGCCAGGAGAATCCCATAGACAGAGGAATCTGGCAGGTTATGGTCACAAAGAGTTAGACACAACTTAAGTGTTAGACACAACTAAAGTGACTGAGCATAAGAGAAGAAAATCTGAAGAATATATATATATACACACACAGTACTGTACAACTGAAACTAACATGATATTGTAAATCAATTATACTTCAATTAAAAATACCTATATATATGACTATGGCTTCCCATTATGTATATACCATAATTTATCCATTAAGTTCCTTATTGATGGGCATTTAAGATGTCTCTGGATCTTTTTTTATACTACAGGCTAAGCTACAGTAGAAAATTGTGTAGATGTCTTTGTATACATATGGATGTGTTTCTATTGGATAGACTTTTAGAATTAAGGAATATATGCATTTTAAAATTGTATTAGTTTTACTAACTGCTTTCCAAAAAGATAGCTTTATTTTATGCTTCTATCAGTATATCTTTGCTAACTATGGCTGTTAAACTTTTTAACATTTGCCAACTTAGTAAGGGGCAAAAGGAATTATTTGAATTTCTTGTATTATGGTTGACTTTGATACCTGTTTCTTTTCTGTATATTACTATTTGTGTCCTTTACCCATTTTTCTTATGGGTTGTTTGCTTTTTTTATTGATTTGTAAGTATATCATCTATGGAGAAATTAGTCTGTAATCAAGTATGTTACAAATTCTTTCTCAGTTTTTTTCATTTTGTTTGTAAATATATATAATTTGACCCTAAAGAGATGAGAAGGAGGTGGGGAGTGGTGGGAATGAATTAATAGAGGATCCAAAGCAAACAACAATTTTTTAAATAAGAAAAATGACATGACAAAAATAACGTAATCCCTTTATCTCCTTAGAGGGAAGAATATATAAACTAGAGACTGTACAGTATTTAGTATGTATGAAGTATAATAACCATTCTACAAATATATTTATTTTTTATATTTTTCCTTCCAGAGGTTCTATCAGCTATGATTAGTGTGCTGTTGGTGTATATACTAATGGGGTTCCTCCTCTATGAAGCTGTCCAAAGAACTATCCACATGAAATATGAAATAAATGGAGATATAATGCTCATCACTGCAGCTATTGGAGTTGCAGTTAACGTGATGTAAGCTGTATTTTTTTTTAATTTAATAAGCTTTATTTTTTAAAGCAGTTTTAGGTTCACTGCAAGCACTTCTCATATGTACGCTATCCCAACACATGCATAGCCTCCCCCATTATCGACATCCCCCACCAGAGTGGTACACTTGTTAATACAAGCCATGAGCTGTACATTGATACATCATTACTGCACAGAATCCATAGTTCACATGAGGGTTCACTCTTGGTGTTAAACTCATTCTATGAGTTTGGACAAATTTATAGTAACACTATCTACCATTATAGTATCACACTCTGTATTGTGTTCACATTAATATTTTCAAGTACTGTGAACTTAGAGACTATTGTGTATGCATTCAATAATGTGCAGTGATATTTTAATATATTTTGAAGTTTTATAGTACATTAATTTTTCTCCTAAATGTTAATAAAATACTGTTGTGGAATTATATAAGTTTCTCATGGGTTTGCTCAGGTATACTGAAGTTTGACTAACAATCAGGAATTTAAGTAGGACAAAGTTTTTAAAATAACTTTTATAGTATTTTTATTTTAATAAGTTTTTCTAACTACCAACTTTTTTCCTAAAAACTAAAAAATCTTTAATACTTACTTAATCATTTGGGCCAGGGTTCAGTAAACTTTTTCTGTAAAAGGACCAGATAATAAGTATGTTAGGCTTTGAGAGCCTCTTTTACATATACTCAGCTCTACTGCTATAGAACAGAAGCACCCACATTTAGTATGTAAGCAAATGAGCATGGCTGTGTTCCAATAAAACTTTATTTGCAAAAGAAAAAGAAAAAAAATGTATAAAACAGGAAGTGAGCCAACTATGGTCTACAGACCCTGGTTTGCCAGTCCCTGTACTAATGGCCTCCATTCATACTTAGAGTAAAATCAAAACATTTTACCATGGCCACTTTGTTAGATCCTATGTACCTCTCCAGCTCACCTCCTAGCATCTTGGTCATTTTATTGTAGCCACAGTGGCTGTCTCGCTTTTTAAAGCACATAGAGCACATCTTCATCTTAGGGCCTTTGCCCTGGTGGTCCTTCTGCCTAGAACACTCTTCCACCACCACTTGCTTCCTGACTTCATTCAAGTCTCTACTCAGAATTCTAGTGAGGCCTTTTCTCATCACTCCCCATCACTCTCCATCTCCTTGCCATGCTTTACTTTTTCTTCAAAGCATTCACATTGTCAACCAGTACATTATGTATTTATTTGTTAATTCTCTGCCCTCTCTCCTGGAACATAAGTTCCATGGGGATATGTCTGCCTTACCACTATTTTGACCCCAAGACCTAGAACAGTACCTGATACATAATAGGTGCTCAAATATTAATTAAATGAATGAGTTTCATGTTGCCTCATTAGTGCCTGATTAGTAACAAATATTTTAATCAATAATATTAGAAAGAATAATAATCTTTTCTTTTATTCTTAACAGAATGGGGTTTCTGTTGAACCAATCTGGTCACCATCATGCCCATTCCCACTCCCTGCCCTCAAATTCTCCTACCACAGGTCCCAGATGTGGACACAACCAAGGGCAGGATAGCCTGGCAGTGAGAGCTGCATTTGTACATGCCTTGGGGGATCTGGTACAGAGTGTTGGTGTGCTAATAGCTGCATACATCATACGATTCAAGGTAACATAATCACTAATTCTTCGATTTGAAAATATTATTTAATTTCAACATTAAAAATGACTGGACTTCTCTGGCAGTCCAGTGGTTAAGACTCTGTGCTTCTAATGTAGGCGGCATGGGTTTAATCCCTTTTTGGGGAACTAAGATTTGGGGAACTAAGCCGCTGTGCGGCTCGGCCAAAACAAAAAACAAAACTAAACTAAAGGTCACAACTATCTTTTATCAGTGTGCTAGACACCAGTGCCAGTCCTATTCATTTTGCGTTATGCAAACATACCTGAACTATCAGTATCGCTTTTTTATTAGCACTAGTCAGAATAGTATCACCTCAAGGAATAACTTATCTATTGGTTTTGGTGGTGCTTTCACTGAAAAACTCAGTTTTAAGCTTTGTCACTCAACTACTAGGTACTGGAATATATACCGGAATGAAAATTCAGAGATCTGAGTTCTGGTGTTGGCTCTGGCTGTAATGCTTTGATCTTAAGCAAGTCCCCCAGCTCTAAACTTGAGTTCCCTACACCTTAATATGAGGGGCTTAGACCAGATGGATGGCTGCTGAAACTCCTTTCAATTCTGATAGTCTGTGGCTTGTGACTGGAAGATTTAGAGGAGGCACAGAGGAAAACAGCTGAATAAACGGCTAAACTTCTGGAAATGGGTTTCACAAAGAACAGTAGACATTTCTCGACTGGCAACATCCAAGTTCTAAAGATATGCTCCAGTCCTGCTAAAGAAGGGACAGAGTATGCCTTGCTTTGCTTTTCAGACTTGTTTTATGTCTGTTTGTATTTAATCACATATTTTTGATTTGTCTCTTTTCAGCCAGAATACAGGATTGCTGATCCCATCTGTACATATGTGTTTTCATTACTTGTGGCTTTTACAACCTTTCGAATCATATGGGACACAGTAGTGATAATTCTAGAAGGTAAGCTCTCTGGTATCCCCATTGTGAGTTTATTATTTCCCTAAATCAGACTGGGGCTGTTGGCAGGAGGGATTCTCTAGGGTAGGAGTCATGTCTTTCTTTTTACTAATACTTATTAGTCTATAATACCACCTTACATGAAAAAACATTCAAGAGTCAATGCACTCTCCCATCTATTACCCATTTGATCTTTATAATAGCCAAGAAAGGTAGGCAAGGCAGACATTATTATCCCCATTTACCAGCAACAAAACTGTGGCACAGTGGGGTAACATAACTTCATTAAGGTCATGCTGCTAATAAACTGTGGAGCTAGGACAAGAATGCAGCTCATGATTCTTAATGTAGTTATGTTTAGTAATTCATGTATTAAGTCTGTAATTCCCATTTAACTTGCTATTCAATTTCCAACATTCCTGCCTTACTGATACTAAGTATAAGCATGTAACTGTGAGTTCTCAAAGTAGGTTTATCATCATTGTATATTCCTTTTTCGTCTATCCTAGCTTATTTATTAAAGTATTCTGATTTGGTTGACATTTCTTTTTGGTGAGCATTTTTTTAAGTATTTATTAACCTCTCGTGTATATCCTGCTATATATATGCATAGTTTATCTTAAAGTTTTAATGTAGTTTAAAGTACTAATTTAAACTGAATTAGGTAAACCCATTTGGTTTCTTTTCTTAAAAAATGTCATATTAGTAATATATAACTTTTTTCTTAAAATAGCCTTTATTTATAAATGATCCATTCTGAATAGGTGTACCAAGCCATTTGAATGTAGACTATATCAAAGAAGCTTTGATGAAAATAGAAGATGTACATTCAGTGGAAGATTTAAATATCTGGTCTCTCACTTCAGGAAAACCTACTGCCATAGTACACATACAGCTAAGTATGTTGCTGATGGTAAATGCTGGGGTTGGTGGACTTCTATCTTTAGAATTAAACAACCGTCCTTAGGAGTAAATAGGAAGACTTTTCTGCTGGAAAGATTTATTTTAAGGGAAGGGTGAAGCTCTTCAAAAGGTGAGTTGCAAGTCAATATAATGATAGCAGAGCGGTCATTTTCTCTCTGATGAGATATTACAGATAGATTTTTTGCCTTCAGATTAAAGGCATAAAGTATATTTATATGTTCTTTCTATATAGAAAAAGCTAGACTCTATGTTTTTATTTAAACATTTCACAGATTGATGCTTTTTATTTTTTATCAAAATAATACATGCTTATGGCTTTTTTAAAAAGACTACAAAAGATGAAAGACTTGTAATTGATGTCTAGTGTTCTTTCTCTATGCAAGAGTGCACTAGAGAAATTGGAATAAGAAGAAGTCGTTCTGGCTTTGTGAACTGAAACACTTCTCTAACAGAATAGCTTCAAGAGGGTAGAACTCAAACTAATAAAAACATGTACACAGAATAGTATGATTGTTTTTTTGCCCTTTGTCTTGTTCACTAATAATGTAACAGTGTGCAGTGAATAGTAATGATATTTTCTTGATATTGCAGTTCCTGGAAGTTCATCTAAATGGGAGGAAGTACAGTCCAAAGCAAAGCATTTATTATTGAACACGTTTGGCATGTATAAATGTACTATTCAGCTTCAGAGTTACAGGCAAGAAGTGAACAGAACTTGTGCAAACTGTCAGAGTTCCAGTTCCTAACTGTGTATATATGAGAGACTGCTGCCTTATTTATCCTGCAGTCACAGATGTGAGAGCAATAAATGCACACCTGAGTGAGAAATGGAATCCCTGACAGCTGTGTCACTATCAAGCACCGGTCTCTCAAAACAGACACTCCAGCCTGCCAGTGCTAGTTTCTGTTTAATGGTAAAATGAGACTTCACCATGATTCTCATATGAAGATGTTTCTAAAACACTGTTTACAGAATGAGACATGACTCTACAGATACCTCACAGAAGACAATCCAAGACCGTACTTCACTAATTATGACAGTACATGTCTTAAAGAAAGCATCAAGAATTCAGTATTTGCATTTAAAAATCCTTTTTAAAGACCATTTTTATATCAAGCCAGTGCTGGAAAACTGATTTTTTTTTATTATGTAATCTTGAACCCAGCTTCTTGAATTTGACACCCACCTCTCTTTTTACCAAAATTATTTCTCAAAGTACTACTAATTATCCAGAGAATGGAATAAGCATGTATTCCTAGAGTTTCAGAAATGTTTTATTTCACAAATAAGTTTGAATCTTATTGTTATAATTTGTAATCAACTTTTTCCAGATAGTACAGGGTTTTGTATCTCAAAGTTAGCATTTTTGGTTATTTGTAATCTTATCAGAATCAAATATTTACCTATTGTGGCCACTGATACTAAATTGTTTAGGAGATATTTTCTGTGTTATTCTGAATAGCAGAAGTGAATCATAAACTCAAATTATAATATGATACTTTGAAAAAAAAAAACGGAGTGAGAATGGGGTGTGGGGTTTCAGATTTAAGTCTTCCTGAAATCACTTGTTCATGGAATTATTTTAAGAACAGCAAGAGACCACAGAAGGTAAACAATGACCCTCTGTCCTTTTAAAAACTGCCTTGCCTTTTGTACAGGAAGTTGCTTGGTACCTTCCTTCCTGCTTCCATGCCAGTTAACCTGTGGGAGCCCTTTCAGGGTAGAACTCTGGGCAACTAAGTTTCAGTGTGCCCTCCACCTCTCCTGTAGACCAACCACCTTCCTCCAGGAATAATTTCAGATCAATGACACGGGTTAGGGATTCTCCACGGACTCCAGAAATCCTAGGGTATAACTTTGAAGTTTTTCCAATAATAATATCAAAACAGAAATGCCCAGAGGGATTGGGGGAAGATATTACTCTGAGAAGACAAAATTTTCAAGGGTTTTTGACCTTGTGTGTTCTTATGTTTTGAAGCAGGGGAATGGGGATGGACATTAAATCTGTTGTGGGGAGGCTAAGCATAAAAGTTTTCAGAGCAGAGGCAACTAATTGGTAACAATTGTGTTAAAGAGGCAGCTGTGAATATTCATGTTTCATTTTGCAACTGTTGGTTTTGAGATTATCTTTATGCATGTTAGAAATCCATTTTCAAGAAGAACAGTTTCTTATACCAAGAACAGATACGGTCCTTTGACTTCTCAGAATCAGAGTAGAGCAGCAGTGTACCAAGCAAGTTGTGAACTGAAATCCTAGATGGGCATGCAGATGACTCCTGATATAAATGAACAGGACACATGCTTTATCTTTCTGCCAAATACCTCACTATGTAATAAACCTAAGATAAAACCTGGATTTACCCCAAAAAAGGGTTGATGAGGATTAATGGTTTGTAATAAAACCTCGTGTTTGTTAAATATTAACTTTATGAGATTCTTACTGTGAATCTATTTAAAATAATGATTTGACTTTTTCAAAAATTTCAGTAGCACATAAGCTGTTGAAATCAAAATAAATATAAAATTAAAATACAGAGGGCAAGTAAGAATAAATGGGAGGCATTTCAGTGGACATTTGGGCACTTGTAGACTTTGAGCACTTAGCAAGAGAAGGAAAAAGAATATGCATTAATTATGCTAATGGTTTCCCCGTATTTGCAAATTGTTCCTCATAGCTACCCAGCTTGTTTCTTATAAATTTTCCTTTATCTTAAATAGCAATATCTGACTTTTCATAAATAACCCATTCCTTGGAAAGTTACTTGATGAAACAGTCTGAAATACATTTGAGGATTGAAAGGATCCTTTTGTAAAACGCAGAAAGACCAAAAACTTTTGTAAATCTTATAGTGTTCTCCTTAAAATGAGAAACACATGAAGTTTTCCTATGCTTTCCTTTTTGTAGCAAGGACTATAGACTTTGTACTGGTACTTCACTGGGAGTGTAAGATTTGAGGATTGATAGATTTAACTTCTAACTTATAAGACCTGCAGAGAAGGATGTGAACTTAGCAGATATGACCAGGAATTGCACAGTTGGTCTGTCCTTCCCCCGCCTAGTTACAGCCCCTAGTTAGACTCCTCAGCCAGCTCTCAAAAAGGGCTCTCCATTGTCCAGCAAAGGCAGTGGCTGTTTGTATAAACACCTAGCATTATTAATTTTGCATAAGGAAAACAGATCACAACATAAAAACTGGGCAATTCTTCAGTGAGGTGTATTTTGGTTATCATTTGCAAATAATCAGAATTACTTATGTGTATAACCTGTGTTTCACAGCTCTGACCGGATGCAGCATTTTGACTTTTATGGCCTATTGTTTCATTAACGACCATGCTGCTTTAGAAATATAAAACGGGGAATATAGTTGCATAAAGCATATTTCAGAGGGCTTTGAAATGCAGAACCAGAAGCGACGGAATTCCTCCATACATTTTCCATTAGCTATTCCCTGTGTAATGTGAGCCAGGATTTTCACAACTTGCAGCTCCCATCAGTATTGTTTGCCAAATCACTAGATTTCTTATTTTACTGTTTTCCACTTCAGGTGCTTCATTCCCATTTTCTAAAACTAGTTTCCTGCTCTTAGGAGTCTCAGTGTTCTGGTTCTACCTCTTGAGCTCAGGTGTCCTCACTGAGTGTTTGTCTTCAGTAGAATTTTCCCAGAATAGACACAGGCAGGATCAGATATGTGAGCTTCCCTTTCATTTTAATATGAGGAAAAACCATCCTTCAGAGACAAAGCAGCACTTATAAGTGTGTTTCTGGGTAAGGTAGAACCTTTGTTTAAGCTGCTGATTGTTCCTGATCCAAATTTCTCTGCACGCCGAGCTTTATGGTAAGTGTGGTAGAACTAGATGCACTGCACAATCACAAGCCAGGATCACTGCTAAGATTCAAATAAGCACTCTTACCGCAGAGAAGTGTTCACTTCTGAAACAAGCACAATTAGCTAAATGTGTTTTCTTCAGTTGGTTCAACGAAATAAGGTGTTCTTATATAGAATTTGAGCCCCTTTGGAATAAGGTTTTAGACACTTTTGCTGTTGCCTCTGCCTTACATATAGTAAATTTAAAGTTACAGAATGTGTTCACAAGACTAGTTCATCAGGTTCAGTTTGTCTTTGAATCAAGCTTCACTTAGGAACCAGTTGGGTATTGTTAGTCACAAATGCAGAGTGACACTTTGCAGGATGCTCTGTTGAGGGGAGGCCAGCTTGATCCCCAAACTGTTGATTATGCCTAATGTCTCTCTAACCACGATATCATTTGCAAACCCTAGCTACAGATCTGTCCTGTGAATCTCACCAGACAGGGCTTCACATTTATGTTACAGATCGCTAGCCAGGGATATTGCTTGTGATGCCAGTAAGAGCACACAGATTGTGGAGAAGAACCATCGTGGGAAGTCCTCAGTGTTAAATTGTGTGTGTGCCCCTCCGTTACACATTCCAGCCAGCCAGTCATTGAATTCTCACTTTCAAAAGATTTAACCCATTCTTCTAGTCATATTGTGATGACCAACAAACATTTTCTAATTTTTGGTAAGATTGGAAAACACTTAAGAAGACTTTCCCAGTTAAACCTATGACAGTGTCAATTTAAATGTTGCAATTAAGTATATTCTGAAATAACTGCAACAAAATTGAAATGTGCCAGTATGTCAGCTTTGCACCTGAAAGATAATGTATATTTGGAAAGCTTATGCTTCTCTAAATAAATACATGTTAATAAGTAAGCCATATCACACTTTAAGAAATTGTATATACTTTCCCATATACGCTTTCAGAAACCAGGTATTTTGCATAATGATTGATTTTAGAAAGATTTTGAAGCTGGAGTCTGTCCTTGTAATTTAAAATCAAACTATAGTATATGTATATGTACTGAATTTGCAATCTTCAAATTGTAATTTCCTATACATTTATTAAAGTATTGTTTTGCCATGTGGTTTATTAAAAAAATGAAAGTGTACAGTGCCTTAAATTTCTATGTATTTAAAATTGAATAAATAATCATAATAGGCCTCAAAATGTAATCTTCATAGAAAAGCATTGGAAAATAGATTTTAAGCTATCTAGTTTTAGAATCTCCAATTTAATGGCCTCTTAGATGTTTAAGAAATAAACCTGAAGAAAATCTTCCAGAGAGGATAAAAGAGAGATTGAAATAACCTTTATCTTTTTATATCCGTCACTTCTTAAAAAAAATTTTTTGGGCCATGCTACATGCAGGATATTAGTTCCCCAACCAGGGATGAACCTGGACCCCTGCAGTGGGAGTGGGGTGCCCTAACCACTGGACCTCCAGGGAATTCCCATATGAGCCCCTTTTGATGTCCCTGCAGCCCAGCAACAATGGCAGAAAGGAAAGAAAGAAGCTGCTGAGGGAGTGAGTTTGGTGAGGCCCATCGGAAAGTGTGAGCTTAGTGCCCCAAGGACCTCCAACCGTTTCAGACCAGGGCTCAGACACCATACCTCACTGGCCCATCTGCCACAATCTGTTTGTATGGCCTAAGTTTCTGAGGGTGGTTTTCTCATCTTTTAATGTTAAAAAATCATAATAATATTTCATGATGTGAAAATTACATAAGGTAAATTTCAGCATCTGTAAATAAAGTTACTTGAACACAGCCACACTCATTCAACCACAACTGCACTCATGCTACAGTGGCAGAATTGAGTAGTCGTGACAAATATATTTACTGCTTGTCCCTTCCTAGAAAAAGTTTGCTGGCCTCTGGTGTGCTCTGTTGTACCATTTCAGGACCATAACAGCATAAATGGATGCAGCAAGCTCTCAACAGAGCCCGCTTGGAAGTTCCTGTGATTGGTTGGTCTGACAGCTAACTGAGTCACCAAAAGGTCTTCTCCTCCCTTTATCATTTTTCTTTTCTTTATCCCCCTTGGAGTCTGGGGCCAAAATATAGAGAAAGGGTAGCAAGATTTCAATTACCATGTTATACATAATGTTCAGCAGCAAAGCCATTTTCTACAGCACCATGATCACCAGCACCATTTAAGAATATTTTTCAGCATAAAGCTTATTCACCTGAATTTTTTAATTTTGCACATAAGTTATGACCAAAAAAAATGAATGAAATAAAAATATATACATGTTGAATACCTTCCATAGTTGGTGCCAACTGGGAGTTCGCAAACCAAAAGATAACATTTGATCTGCTAAGTGAATTGAAAATTGCTTATAAGGCTTTTAAAAGAGTATGTTCTTTAAAGTTTTTCAGGTACCCAGCTAGTAAAAGACAACTATTTTTGAAAATAATAATACAGTTTTAGATATATCAGTAAGCACTTACATGTTACATACTCTGTGACATACTCTTTGGTCTATTTCTATTTTTTTGATGTTTTATTTTGGGGGTTCATGTCATATATTAATCCTAATTTGGGGTACCGATCTTATAAACTTGTTTATGCTAAACTTTCAGCCTTACTTAATATATTAGAATAATATTTTGGGGTTATATTTCAGTTCCAACTATGATCTACTATAATTGCTATAAGCTGTGAAATAAATGAAGCATATATAAAAAGTATGAAGCCTATGACTAAATATCTCTTCAGGAATCATGGAGATAAGATGTTTAAACCTCCTAAAATTGTAAGGTTCAGTGAAGTATCACCAATGAGCTCATCATTTTCAAGCAGCATTCTGGTTTCAGGCTCTCATGTGACTTTTACAGGACATAAACTGTAAATTTGGCCTGTGCGTATTACCAAACATGAAGACGATACTTTGTAAGTTACCAAATAGCTTCCTTGTATCCTGTCCTGGACTTTTCAAAGACTTGTTCTGGTTTGACTTTTAAATTCCTATTGTCTATGTTTCACTTCCCAGTTTTTGCACATTGGTTTGTGGGTTGTGGTGGTGGTGGGTTTTTTTGTTTTGTTTTTTAATACTTTTGTTCATTTTAACAAAATGCTGAAAGTATGGAGAAGATGTGTATGGGTAGATTTTTCTCCAAAATATATTGAGGTATTTCTTGTTAAGAGTATAGGGGTTTTGTTGTTGTTGTTGTTTTTGAAAAAGAAAGAAAGTAGCTTTATTACTTTGCCAAGGAAAGGGGGAACACAGTAGGCTAGTTCCTCAACAACTGTGTTGCTGGGAATAGCTGGGATTTTTTTAAATAGGAAACTTTTACAGACCTCATGAAGCAAGGCTAGCCTTAGAGCAAGACTGTTCCCTTGACTTTCCTAGGACTGAGGAAAGTCAGTCTGTCTGCACCTTCGCCTGTCACCATTCCCCTATATCCTTTCCAGAAGAAACTTGCTAACAGCATAAAGGTAACAGGGATATATTTACCTCTGAACAGTGATTACATTGAATGTTTGGCCTTGAACTTCAAAACTGGGCTGAAGGTAAGAGTTTCCTGGACTTCCATTCACTAATCTATCATATTCAGCTGTGAAGGCTCCAAGGCAAATCCTAGTTCCAACAGGTTTTTTAATCAGTTACAGCTTGACCAAAGTTTCAGTATTTTCAGAACATAAGCATATTCCATCCTCTCTTTGCTTTTTTGTGTAAGAACATTTTCCAAAGCCCAGGTTATTATTTTTTTAATCCCTAAGACAAAGTATTACAGAATGTAGAGTGTTTTAATCATTGATATGTATTTTTGATCTTAGAAGCAGTCTTGAATTTAAGATTACATGGTACTGAAATCAGGACATCTCAAAAAGTTGGTTCTATTGGTTGGAAATTTTCTTTTTCTAGAATAGGTTGAGACTCCTTCCAGATACTGATTTTATAATCATTCAATTAAATATTGCTCTTTGAAGGCCACCTTCATACCACTGAACACGTTATGGAATAGAGCATGAAACTCCTATGTATTTTTAAAATTAAACAGGAAATTAAACTCTATTATGTTTTTGGAGAGCATGTTGGGTTATACTGTCACCCCTACAGATAGATCCCACTCCCACTAGAAGTGGCTTGAAAAACTGTAGGATGAAATCCATCCTTTGGGTAAAAACACAAAATCCTTCCAATTAGTGACTGCTTACTGCCATCCTACCTCCCCTACATCAGCCAAACTACAGTCAGCTCTTGGTTGATGGGGGAAGTAATGATTACTAACATGTACTGATCCATTACTGCCCTTCAGACACTGTACCATGCACTTTTTTATGTATTATTTAATCCTCATGATGGTCCTCTGAAGATAATTATAATCTTCATTTTGCAAGTGAAGAAACTGAGATCAGAAAAAATTAAGTGACTTGCCCAAAGTCCCATAGGTAGAGCAGTAATTCAGGAATAGAAATCACAGATGACTCCTGAATATAGTTATACACGTGTAGTACAAAAACATGTAAACATGTAATACAAAAGGGATGCAATATAAACTAATGCAGTTAAAATCACAACCAGGTTTTAGATAATAGGTGTATAAAGTAAGAGAAGTATAATAGTTTAGGGAACATTCAACCTTATATAATTACTTGCATGATTAGCAAGAAAGCAGCCAAAAGTTTACCATTTGTTAATTGAGTTCCTGTGTTCTGAGGTACCAGGATGGCACTGAATCGGGTCCCAGCACATCCCCTTCCCTGGCCCTTCCTCTCCTTATTCCTCAGCCCTCAAGGCCATGACTGGGAAGGGCTGGGATCCAGGCCACAGGCCTTGGACGCCTCCTGGCCTGCAGCCAGCCACTCCTTTTAAGGTCAGGACACTGCATTTCCCAGCCCAGAGTTGGTCTTGCTTGTGAGGCGGGAAGGGGAGGGAACTCCATGTTACAGTCAACATACCATGGCATCTATTGGTCACAGCAGCCCCCCCAAATCTTAATTCATGCATGGTTTGGGTGGGGGAGGAAGGGGTTAAATTAAGAAGGGGCTGTACCCACCAATTGGCCTTCACCAAGACGGGACAGAGACAAAGAAACAGCTCAGAAATGCTGCATAGAGAATGTGAACCCACAGGAAACAAAACAAAACACAAGCCTCTGGTAATTCATAGAAATTTTCAAGAAGAGAATGAACTTCCCACAAGTCATGGAATTATAAGCTAAAGTTGATCTCATCTTGCTTGGGAGTGGGTAAAATCTGGTTGTTATCCGAGTTAGTTACTGTTGCTGCTGCTGCTAAGTCGCTTCAGTGGTGTCTGACTCTGTGCAACCCCATAGACTCCCCCATCCCTGGGATAGTTACTAGGTAGCTCCAAACCAAACAGATGCTCTCATTGTGAGCTCGCACAGAGGCAAAGTCTCTCAAACGGTTTAGGTTACCATCCTGGTTCTCCAGAAGAATGGGGGAAAATCACTGAACTTCTGTGCCTCAGATTCCCCACCTGCAGAATGGGGATAATAAGTGTCTCTACTTAATGTGACTTTTACAAGAATTAAATGACCAACATAATCAAAGTCTTAAGAACACACAAAACTCGAATATCGGCTATCCTAACTACTGCAGGTTAATTTCTTCACAAATGCAGACTTAAAAAAAAAAGCTGAGCATTGCATCTTGCAAACCCAGAACAAGACAGACTTTCTTATCCTCTGCTCCTTTGTCTCCTTTATCTGGAAGACCTTTTCCTCAAGTTGTTTACCTCACAAAAATCAACTCATCCTTTAAGACTCCTCAGGCATTATCTCTTTCAAGAAGCTTTCCTTGCCTTCCCTATTAGGAGCCCCCTCTCTGGGCTTCTTTGGTGGCTCAGACAATAAAGAATTCGCTTGCAATACAAGAGACCTGGGTTTGATCTCTGGGTCAGGAAGATCCCCTGACAAAGGAAATGGCAACCCACTCCAGTATTCTTGCCTGGAGAATTCCATGGACAGAGGAGGCTGGCAGGCTACAGTCCATTCGATCGCACAAAGTCAGATATGACTGAGCAACTAACACACACACCTCTGTGCTCACCTCCCTCATTCTGTCGCCATCACCCTGGAAAGCCACCACTGTCTGATTACCCACAAGCCCCCTGGGTGAGACCTAGGTCTGCTCTTTCAATTTCCAGCATTAGAGACACCAGAGGGCTGCATAAATGTTCCCCCAGTTGGAAACTATACCATCATCAAATATCAATTTATACCCGGAAACTTTTTTAAGGCGCCCTAAAAATCCCCACCACCAATGTTTTAACCTCTTCTCTGTAATGTCACTGAAACCCACTCTTCTATAAAAATATTCCAGATCAGTTTTTGATACTTAGGATATGTGTAATTCTACTACAGCTATGCAAGTATTTATGGTTTTATCTTTTTAAGACTGCAACAGAAATTAGACACTTTTCTGAAACACCCAAGACAGTTATGCAATTAATTGCAACTAAACTGGTGCTCTTTGCATGCAAAGAGTTGATTCATTGGAAAAGACTCTGATGCTGGGAGGGATTGGGGGCAGAAGGAGAAGGGGACGACAGAGGATGAGATGGCTGGATGGCATCGCTGACTCAATGGACGTGAGTCTGAGTGAATTCCGGGAGTTGGTGATGGACAGGAAGGCCTGGCGTGCTGCGATTCATGGGGTTGCAAAGAGTCGGACACAACTAAGCAACTGAACTGAACTGAAACTGGGGCTAACAACCAGCAGTTTTTATCACTTTTATAGCCTGATAATCTCTCTTGGAGCCCAATGCAGTGGTAGAACTGAGCTGGTTCCTGTCAATTCTAGCCTTCTTGATGACTGTTTTTATAAAAGACTTTTAAAAAGATGAATAAAGTGATTATTTTCTGCATAGGGGAACAGCTCAGGCTACTTTCAGAGAATCGATGAATTTTAAATCAGTAATCTTGGTGTTAAAGCATGTAACCAAGTATACAAAGTACACTGGATTAAAAGGCAAAAGAACCAGTTCTGGTTCCAGCTTTTCCATTCATGTTTCATTTGACAAGTTACTCTGTTTTTCTATGCCTCAGTCTGGCCATCTGAATAATAATAATAGGGACCTCCCTGGCAGTTCAGTGTTTGGGACTCTGTGCTTCCACCCCCAGGGGCGCAGGTTTGGTCCCTGGTCTGAGAACTAAGACGCTACATGGTATGGCCAAAAACAATGATAATAATAATAATTGTTATTATTTTTAAAACACTGATTGAGTGCTTAGGACTGTATATACCAGGCCTTGCTCTAAAAGGTTCAAGTATTTATTTTTTCTTAATCCATTTCATGTAGAGACATGCTCATTTTCATTTGGGGTAGTTAACTGTTCTAAAAGCTTTTCAGGTTTTTGAGAATCCTACCAAACAAACCTATGAGTTATTATAATCGCATTTTTATGGGTGAGGAAGGTAAGGCAGGGAGAGGTTAAGAAACTTGCCTAAGGTTAGCTAGTAACCTTGAGCTGGGACTCAAATGCAGACGATCTGGCTCCAGTGTCCACTCTCTTACCCTTTATGATGTGATCAGCGCTGTGACTGGCCACACGGGTTACCAAGAGCAATGTTGTGTGGTGCTCTCAGAGGGTCAGGAGGGCTTGGGCTGACTGTCCTGGGCCACTGCAAGAACCCACCTACGTGGGTGGGATGGACACGGGAGAAGAGGGACCCAGCAGGACTGTGCCTGCTTCATCAGTGACTGTCCAACTGGATGGACAGGTTACCGTGACTCTGACCCCATGTCTCCCAGGACTGCCTGAGGCTCTCTAGCAGGTTTTGCAAATAAAGACCCCAAGGGGCTATGCTCTTCGTGCCTCTTCTCTCATACACTTTGTGGGTGAGACACTAAGGAGAGACAGCATGGTGCAGTGGAAAAGAGAGGGCTTCGATCCTGCCTGCAAGTCAGTTCAAATTCAGCTCTGTGAACTTAGGCCCAAAGTGGGGGCCTTAGTTCCTACAGAACAACTCAAGCCTATGTATCAGATTGGTACATGCAGCCCTTGAGGAGGAACCAGGACTCTGTTAAATTGCTGCACATTGTTTCTTGAAGGGCTTCTCAGGTGGCAAGTGGTAAAGAATCCACCTGCCAATGCAGGAGACATGGGTTGATCCCTGGGTCGGAAAGATCCCCTGGAGTAGGGAAATGGCAACCCACTCTAGTATTCTTGCCTGGAAAATTCCATGGACAGAGGAGCCTGATGGGCTACAGTCCATGGAGTCGCAAAGAATCTGGCACGACTGAATAAGCACACATATTGTTTTTTGACGGCTTTTCCTTTGTTTCTACATTCCCTCTCTTCCCTAATTAGGAAGTCCTTCAATCTGCCCTTTGAAACTCAAGAAGGTCTAGGAGGCTGAAGCCTTTTTCTACAAACAGTAAGGAGCTGGGTGGCATGGAGGAGACTATATCTGGGAGGGCTCCATAGGGTCCTGCTAGCTTTCAGTCTCCCCTTTTCTTTGAGACTCCTCAATCCTGAGGGGACAAATGTGGGACAAAAAAAGAGAATAAAGTTTTGGATGGAGAGGTTAATCATAAACTTGGCCAGGGTACTCAGTTTTAGGGGGACTCAGTTTCATATCATCTAGGAATATCATTTTAGTCATCTTTCATGCCAAATCAGAACTCTTTTGTCTAGCTGAGTTCTCACTGGATCTGCAAGTTTGGGGTTTAAGATTTTATTTTTTTTAGAGAAGTTTTAGGTTTATGGCAAAATTGAGAGGAAGGTAAGAGATTCCCCATTTATTTTCTGCCCCTACACAGGCAGAGTCTCCCCCACTGTCAACATCCCCTCACCTCAGAAAATAGCCTCTTACCAACTTTCATGCATTGGAGAAGGAAATGGCAACCCACTCCAGTGTTCTTGCCTGGAGAATCCCATGGACGGAGAAGCCTGGTAGGCTGCAGTCCACCGGGTCACACAGAGTCAGACACAACTGAAGCGACTTAGCAGCAGCAGCAGCAGCTTTGAAGGGACTACTTCAAAGAGTTAGGGGAAGAGCCAGTATATATGTGAATGTTTTGGCTGGGAAATACATGTATCCAGCATACATTGTGGTAAAAGATGACTGCTAATCACAAGGAACAAACATCTCCAGTTAATGATTTTCGTGCTTTTCTATGTATGCGAAGGTGCAAGAATATGGAATCATTGAGATTCTTCCTTAGATATGCATCTTAACTATCAGGGACTGGTGTGTCCAGAGTACAGAATGTGTCACCCTGTTTTTCCATCCTGACTGTCCCTCAGGGCGTTCCGTCAGCGAGTGATGACTTAACCCACATGACCAGATTGTGAGTGATGCTTTGTTCTTTCTGTTTGTTGTTGTTGTTCAGTCACTAAGTCATGTCTGACTCTCTGCGACCCCATGGACTGCAGCATGCCAGGCTTCTCTGTCCTTCACTATCTCCTGGAGTTTGCTCAAACTCATGTCCATTGAGTTACTGATTAACCTATATTCCTAATTTCCCTGGTGGTCCAGTGGTTAAGAATCTGCCTTCCAATGCAGAGGATGCGGGTTCCATCCCTGGTCCAGTAACTAAGATCCCACATGCTGCAGGGCAACCAGGCCTGTACATGCCACAACTAGAGAAGGCTACTCACTACATCAAAGAGCCTGCACACCAAAAAGGAAGACGCAGTGCAGCAAAAAAACAGAACAAAACAAAACAAAAATCCAACGACAATAAAAAAACACCTATATTGACACATCATTATCACCCAAAGTCCATACTTTAGGGTTCACTCTTGATGTACATTCTGTGGGTTTTGACAAATTTATAGTGGCACGTATTCACCATTAATCTGTGTTCCACCTATTCATCCTTCCTCTGACCCAACTCTAGACAAACACTGATTTTTTTTTTTTTTTACTGTCTCCATTGTTTTGATGTTTCCAGAATGTCATATGGTTGGAATCACATAGTACGTAACCTTTTCAAGTTGACTTCTTGGTGATATGCATTTAACTTTCCTCCATGTCTTCTTATGACTTGATAGCTCCTTTCTTTTTAGTTCTGAATAATGTGCCACTGTCTGGATGTACCACAGTTTATCCATTCACCTACTCAAGGACATCGTGATTGCTTCCAAGTTTTGACAGTTATGAATAAAACCGCTATAAACATCCAAGGGCAGGTTTTTTGTTTGAACATAGTTTTCAGCTCCTTTGGTTAGATTCTAAGGATTGTGATTTGCTGGATTATATGGTAAGAGTGAAAAGTATTAGTTGCTCAGTTGTGTTCAACTCTTTGGGACCCCATGGACTGTAGCCCACAAGGCTGTCCTGTCCATAGAATTCTCCAGGCAAGAATATTGGAATGGGTAGCCATTCCCTTCTCCAGGGGGTCTTCCTAACCCAGGGATCAAACCCAGTCTCCTGCATTATAGGCTGATTTTTTTGTTGTTGTTTTACCAAGAATAGATTGTAAGTTTTTACTGTTGACCAACCCATCCTGGGAACTCACCTCCTTCAGTCTGTGTGTATTCCCTCCTGGTTCTCCTTTCACTTCTCTGCTGTTTCCTCCAGCTTCCTTACTTTCTCCTTAAATATTCCTTATGTGCAAAGTGGCTTGCACATAGTAAGCACTCAGTAACTATCAATTTCCTGCTCTGACTCCAAATACTCCTGCTCCAGCCAGGGCCAGCCCTCCCGGTGGCTGAATGGGCTGAGGAGGCTCCAGAGACATTATACCCTCTGCTCTCAGGCTTCTTCTGAGAGATGCCCAGCTCTTGCTGGCAGATTCCTAGGGAAACTGCAGCTCAAGGGCACCATTTCATCTTAGCAACAATTAAAGGTGGGAAAAGTGAAAGTTCTTGTCCCTTTTAGGATACAGCTAGTTCCTTATTTTCATTGGAAAAGACCTGGTGCTGGGTAAGACTGAAGGCAGAAGAAGAAGAGGGCAACAGAGGATGACATGGTTGGATGGCATCACCGATTCCATGGACATGAACTTGGGCAAACTCCAGGAGATCGTGAGGGACAGGGAAGCCTGGTGTGCTGCAATCCATGAGGTCACAAAGAGTCGGACATGACTTGGTGACTGAATAACAATTCCTTCATTATCAACACACAGTTCAGAAATATGAACCAATGAAACAAACAACTCTGCCACAAATCCCCAAATTATGGAAAATGTATATTCAATGAATAGAAGACAACAAAACCACACAAAGAAGAATCACATTTAACAAATTCTGCTAAGGAATATGGATGAGTCTGTTAGGAAAAAATGAAAGCTGATTCATGTCTTTCACATTATGCTGCAAAAATTTCAGATCAGGATATTCTGTGGCATCATGTAAAAGATTAATGGGTGATATAAAAACTTTTTGCTCAAATGCATTAGAGAAAATTTGTCTACTGTGTACTTCACCTAGAAATACACAATATACATCTGACTCTTTGTTCACTAGTGCCTCATAGTTGGTGCTCAATATGTTCAATGAATAAACTACCATATTTATGATCTGATAAGTACTGTAATAAAGGAAGTTGTTTAGTTTTTGTCTAATTCATTGTTCTCCAATATTCTTTGACCATGGAACCCCTTCAGAAAATGCATTAACATTAAAAGAGATAAGAGGAAACTGATTTGGGAAACACTAATTAGAAGAAATACACATTTACCTTAATTTAGGAAGAAATATACATATGTTAGGTAGTCAGACATGAGCGGGTCCACGCCCTATCCTGAACTGGGTCATCTTTCTCTCCTCCACCTGGACTCTGGTGATGAGAACATGCCAAAGACCTTCTTTCTTGTGGCCAAGGACCCCTGCTAGGTATCTAGGCATATCATGACCAGGCAAGAAAAAACCACCAGCACACATTGGCACACAAGCACCAAGACCTAAAAGGTGACTCAAAGTAACCTGGGCTTCATTGCGCTGTATTTGTAATAAATTAGCACTGCAGTTTTGGACCGCCCTCCCCGCCCGCCCCCCACAGGTTTCCCCAGGAAAGCACCTGCACACTAGGAGAAAAGTTATATAACCTAAAGCTAACTAACTTGTCAGTCAAATGACACTGGGAGGCACCGCCACTCTTAACACGCCCAACCCTACCCCACACGGGGCTGCTTCTGGTTTCCAGACAGTGAACTCATTCTTTCTTGAGAGGGTACTTTCCCTTTTCCTTAAAATTCTTGCTACTCAAAATGTGGAAACAACATAACTGTCCATAAATAGATGAAAGAATAAAGCAAGTGTGGTATATACGTACAACAGACTGCCATTCAGCCTTTAAAAAGAAGAAAATTCTGCCGTACATGACAACATGGATGAACCTGAAGGCAATTATGCTAAGTGAAATAAGCCAGCCATAGAAAGACAAATACATGATGCCACCTATATCAACTATGGAAAATAGCCAAACCCATAGAAATAAACAGAATTGTGGCTTTCAGAAGTTGAGGAAAGGGGTAAATGGAGTGTTGATAATCAACAGTTGAAAAATTTCAGTTAGGCAAGATGGATAATCTGTAGAGATCTGCTGAACAATATTGTGCCTATGAATCATGATATTGTATTTTACACTTAAAATTTTATTAAGTGTTCTTAAGTTCTTATGTTAAATGTTAAGTGTTCTAACCATAATAAGTAATAAAAAAAAAAAAAAAAACCATCTTGCTGGCACCTTGATCTTGAACTACTGGCCTCCAAAATTCTGAGAAAATGAATTTGGTGTTTAAGTCAAACAAGTAAATAAACAAACAAACCTTTTGTTACTTAAAACTCCTCTATGTCCCTGAACTGAATCCTTTCCCTTGAGAAAACAATAATCAAGAAAACCACCATTCCTCTGGTGACATATATAGTATTACCATTAAAGTACTTTTTAAAAAAATAGATGAAAAAATGGAAAGGTATAACCACAGGGGCAGTCTAGTGTATTACAAAAGAAAATAATAAAAATTAAGATGGAAAAAAGTAACGATGAGAACTGGAGAAATTGTGATAATTGTGACAGATACAAATTTGCTAATAAAATATATAAATATCAAATACAGATCCATAGAGAAAACAAACTCCTAAATAGGCAGAAAAAACACTGACCAGCCAGTATGTGTAAGAGGGAATTAAGCATTTTAAAGGAAAATGTTTAGTTTCACTAATAACTAAGGAAATGTAAATTAGTCCACTTCCATACCATTTTGCCTATGTTAAATCCACAAACTCTTAAAACCCTGTTTTAGAAACACACACTTTGCAGCATTCTTGAGTTGCTATAGGTTAATACAGTCTTTCTGGAGGACAGTCTGACAGTTTATAAAACAAGACATTAAAATAGCCATACCCTTCGACCAAATTATTCTACTTGTGAAAATTTCCCCTATGGAAATACTTCAAGAGTCAAAAAAAAAACCAAAAACACCCAAACAAAATGTTTGCCTAGGGCAAGAATCTGAGAGAAGACAGAGAAGCAGACCCCCTAGTGGGAAGAATATGAATTACCTGGAACCTTTTTTGCAGCCAACACCTGTTCTCTCTTTTCCCGAGTTTCTGATAACTTCCTCCCACACTTTTGCCTATATTATCCTGGTTAGGAATTCCACTCTACCTTTCCACCTTTAACATTTTTATTTTTTAATTTTATAAATGAAGGGTTAAATTATTAACTTAGTTTAAAAGTGTTATTTTTTAAAGTGCTCAAATCAAAGATACATGATCACACTGTGAACACACCCATACAACCACCAGGTCAAGAAATAAAACATCATCAGCCCCAGCCCAGTCCTGACCTCTGCCTCCACCCTCCACACCATCATCCTGACATCCAACACTATAAAATGACTTGCCTCTTTGACTTATACAATCGTTACGACATAGTAGGCATTGTTTTATGTCCAATTTCTTTCAATATTACATTTGTAAAATTCACCTACGCTGTTGCTATGTGGCTGCACTTTGTTTGCTTTTGTTTGTTTTGCTGTTAGATATTCCACTGCATTAATATACTACAGTTTTTTTCTTTTTATCTAGCCTATTGTTTGTTTATGGACATTTGAATTGTTTCCACTTCTTGGCTATTACCAGTTATGCTGTTCAGTTCAGTTCAGTCGCTCAGTCATGTCCGACTCTTTGCAACTCCATGGATGGCAGCACACCAGTCTTCCCTGTCCATCACCAACTCCCAGAGCTTGCTCAAACTCATGTCCATTAAGTCAGTGATGTCATCCAACCATTTCATCCTCTGTCATCCCCTTCTCCCACCTCCAATCTTTCCCAGCATCAGGATCTTTTCAAATGAGTCAGTTCTTCACATCAGGTGGTCAAAGTATTGGAGTTTCAGCTTTAGCATCAGTCCTTCCAATGAATATTCAGGACTGATCTCCTTTAGAATGGACTGGTTAGATCTCCTTGCAGTCCAAGGGACTCTCAAGAGTCTTCTCCAACACCACAGTTCAAAAGCATCAATTCTTTGGTGCTCAGCTTTCTTTATAGTCCAACTCTCACATCTATACATGACTAGTGGAAAAACCATAGCTTTGACTAAACAGACCTTTGTTGGCAAAGTAATGTCTCTGCTTTTTAATATCCTGTCTAGGTTGGTCATAGCTTTTCTTCCAAGGAGCAAGCGTCTTTTAATTTCATGGCTGCAGTCACCAACTGCAGTGATTTTGGACATCCCCCAAAATAAAGTCTCTGTTTCCATTGTTTCCCCATCTATTTCCCATTAAGTGATGGGACCAGATGCCATGATCTTCGTTTTTGCATGTTGAGCTTTAAGCCAACTTTTTCACTCTCCTCTTTCACTTTCATCAAGAGGCTCTTTAGCTCTTCTTCACTTTCTGCCATAAGGGTGGTGTCATCTGTATATCTGAGGTTATTGATATTTCTCCCTGCAATCTTGATTCCAGCTTTGCTTCATTCATGCTGTTAAGAATGTGTATGCATCTTAGGGTACATGGGCATATATTTTTGTTGTATATACCAAAGAGTCAGGTTGCTATGTTACAGATTAAGCCATTTGTTCAACTTTTTTTTAGATAACACAGAACAACTCCCTGCAGCAGTGTATTTGAATACCCATAACCCCACATTTTTGCCAACTTGGCACTGACAGTCTTTTATTGTTAATTTTAACCATTCTGGAGGGTAAATGGTGACACTTAACTGTGGTTTCAATTTGCAGTTCCCTGTGGTTTTTCCAGTAGTAATGTATGGATGTGAGAGTTGGACTGTGAAGAAAGCTGAATGCCAAAGAATTGATGCTTTTGAACTGTGGTGTTGCAGAAGACTCTTGAGAGTCCCTTGGACTGCAAGGAGATCCAACCAGTCCATTCTAAGGGAGATAAGTCCTGGGTGTTCTTTGGAAGGAACGATGCTAAAGCTGAAACTCCAATACTTTGGCCACCTCATGCGAAGAGTTGACTCATTGGAAAAGTCTCTGATGCTGGGAGGGATTGGGGGCAGAAGGAGAAGGGGACGACAGAGGATGAGATGGCTGGATGGCATCACCGACTCGATGGACGTGAGTTTGAGTGAACTGCGGGAGTTGGTGATGGACAGGGAGGCCTGGAGTGCTGCAATTCATGGGGTCGCAAAGAGTCGCACACGACTGAGCGACTGAACCGAACTGAACCGAACTGATGCAACTTAAAGTCAAAGTCCTCCCCCTGGTGGATAAAATCTGAATTACTTGGAAGGTTGTTTTTTTGTTGTTTTTGTTGGTTTTTTGGTCTGAGGCCCTCCGTGTCACGTCTCTTCCTCCCCCAGGAGTCTCCAAGAATGAAAAGTCGACCATCTTTCATAAGTTCATCATGCATTGGATATCCTCTTTTATGAAGTATCCCTTTATGTCTCATGCATTTTTCTGAGCTCATTTTTCTATTGAGGTTTTTTATATTAACTTGTTATCTGAATATGTTGATGCACACTCACTTTCCATTTTAAGCTTTTAAATCAACTCATATTCAACACAACATTGTAAATCAACTGTACTTCACTTAAAAATCAACTCGTTTTCACCTACGCAAGAGGCTCAATGCAAGTTCAACTTTGTCATACTTAGGTGTATATTACCAGTAGATGGCGCCATAATCTTGCTCCTGTGCCTTTCCACTGGCTGTGCCTGAATTTCAGCTCAATTTCCGCAAATATTTCAAGTAAGCAATGTTAAACAATGAGAAATCAAAACTTTAAGCCATCATACAGCTAGATGGAATACAGCTAGAACTGCTTTTTTTTTTTTTTTTTTGGAGGGAGGGCGGAAAACAACACATTACTGTTTTTTGTCCCAAATAAAGGTATAAAAAGGTCTTTACCCCAAGGCAGGAAACACAGGTGAGGCTGTCCTGAGGTGGGCAAATCCATGGAAACACCCTCTTGGAGTAACCTGCAATCCAAAGAAAATGCGTAATTACCTCACCTAGCATTCAGACACTGTTTCACTATTTACAAAAGGCAAGTACACCCTGGTACAAGATCTGAAAGCAGAGAGAAACAGGGGTTTGGTCTCTGTTCCTGCCTCCCTCTGCCCTTCCTTCTGCCTCCACTCAGGGTGCAGCCTTCCCTGAGCTGCACCCCTACTTAGAGTTGGACAGACCTTTCCATCCTCCTGCCTCCTCCCCAGCCCCACTCCCCACTGAACAAAGGAATGAATGAATGTGTAAGTGACGAAGTCCTGGCCTTCCTGTGCTTAAATATCAGAGCACACAAACCCCACGCTCATAGGAAGACCCCATGAGAGAATGTGGAAATGCTCCAAATAGAGGTGCAGTTCTGAAAGTGAGCTTGAGGGGGCAGATGCGATGGGTTGGCTTGTGATGGGATGTGATTATGAGCGAGAAGACACCTTTAGTTATTAATACTTACGCAAAGCCATAAACCAGGGCCCAAGGCACATATAGGATGTGGTGACAAAGGGACCCCTTTTATCTAGCCTTCACAATGGTCATCAAGTCAGAGATTCAGCTATTTCCTGGAGTAGCCAAGACAAGCTTTCTACTATGTTAGGTCACCACCTCTGAGTCCCCAAGATCTAGTGCAAAGACTGGCACATTTAGAACAGGTCAAATTAGCTCACTGGTGCTTTTCATTCTCGATGTTCAGAAATGCCCACAGGTTGAGCTGCATGCCTGAAGTCATCTCCATCCCACATCCGTTCAGACCTAGCATGACCTGCTTTGCAGCCCACTGGTATAAACAGAAGCTTAGAAAGAGAGGCTTTGTCCTCTTCTGGTTTTTCATTGTGGGTAATTGGGCAAGCCTGCTTTCTGAGCAGTTATTTCACACTTTTTAGGGTAGAGGAAATTGCACCACTCAGACTTCCTCATTCTGGAGGCTACTCTGGTAGGTGTCCAGAGGCTGGGGCTTGGGTGGGCGCAGAGCCCACAGGCCCAGGCCAGAAAAGTCCATGTCTACAGGTGGGAGGAGTGCCCAGGGCCCAGCTTTGCTCCGCCTGGGCTGTGGAGGCTTGCTACCTGTCACCTGCCACCCACACAGCCTGGGCAGGGAGAGGCTGCAGGTGAGAACGCACTGTAGTTTGGGGCTTGGAGTCTCCACTTCTCCTCCTGGCCCATATGGCACCCAGTGCTTGGCTGAAGCCAGTCTGTACTGCTTGCAAGATCTAATTGTTAACTTTTAAGGAATTCTGCAAAGCTGTTGTTTTGGTTTTTGCAAAGCAATTGTTAAACAGCCATCATATTAACAATTATAAAATCTTATAAGACAATGTTATATTTTTAAAAAGCAACAAATACTCAAAACTTCCCATTTGACTACATTTTGTAATTATATTTGCTTTTGAGGCTGTCTACACCTGTTGTGTCTGCTTGCTAGAAACATTATGTGAGAGTGCATTGCTTCCCATCTGTCCCCAGTTCTGCATTCAGTAATATCTTGTTGGTAGCTTGAAATTGATGGTGATGGGAATATTTACACCATGGGAATCAAGAAATGCAACCAATCACGGCTTTCTGCCCCAAGTGCCACTTATTCGTCGACAGGTGCACCATTGCACCTGGCCCACATCTGGGGGACCTGGATGTGCAGTGGCTGGGAGGGCGGCCAGCCCTGTGTTTCCCCCCACTGCTGCCAGTGCTGGACCTTTGCTCAGGCAGATGAGGAGGGAAGAAAGGGGAGGACGTGGAGAAGAGCTGGGAAACACCCTTGGTTCCCCCCAGGACATTGCAGCAGGGAGCCTGGCTCACTAGGGAGGGGGCAGAACTATTTGGAAAAGCCAGGAGCACGAAAAAGGTGACAAGCAGAAATGAAATCAGTTGAGTGACTGAATGGAGGAAAGTATAATGTCCAGAAGGCAGGTCTTGTGAAGACAGAAGGCAATCACAGAATGTGGCACTGTGACCACAAAAGGAAGATGAGCCAAGAACACACAGAAGTTGAGGAGTTGGGCTTCACCAGAGGCTCTGCAGTGCCAGTTCCTGACAGGGCTGTTATGATGGGCTCATAATGAAGAGCCTGGAGGAAACAGAGGAA
The DNA here is from genome assembly GCF_027580195.1 of Bos mutus. Taxonomy (NCBI): domain Eukaryota; kingdom Metazoa; phylum Chordata; class Mammalia; order Artiodactyla; family Bovidae; genus Bos; species Bos mutus. The sequence goes on along the minus strand of NC_091626.1, from coordinate 43,742,787 downwards.
GTCACCAGCTCACAGTCCTGAGGCAGGAGCTCCTGGTGTTTCTCCATCCCGCCCTGACTCCCTGACTCACTCCTCCGCTCCTACTCAAAAGTTCTCCTCTCCAGGGAATTCCAGACACTTCCCCACATTCTGCCATACACTCACCCTGAAAGCTTCCTGAATCTTCTATTGCTGGAGACACCCCAGTCTTGAGCTGGATGTCCCATAGACACCCAAATGCCTCACCTAGTCCTCCAAACCTGCTGCTTCTCACCTCAGCCTCACATCTCAGACAGATTCCAAACCTGGAAGGCCTCATCAGTCCAGCAACTGTCACAGCTCTGAGGAGCCCGCTCTATCTCCCCACCCCCCTCCTCCTCCTCCATCCCACCTCTCAGAGCTCTGACACTGCTTCCCAAATGTAAATGACCTTTTCCTTCATGCTTCCCATGTTTTGAAAGTTGCCTATGACATCACATGCATTAAACATCACCACCTACCCTTAAAGTTGCATTTGCAACTTCCAATCAGAATTTCACCCATTAAACCCACAGAGCCTTTACCATGTGCCATGTGTGCTGGGCACAGGGATGTGAGGCGAACAGGCCTGGCCCTGGCCCTCCAGGGCTCATGGCCTACTGAGGGAGATCACACAAACAGATACTAAATCAAACAGTGCTCCTAGTTAAGGACAAAGTGTCTGCCACCTGGCTGGACTCTGTCTCCAGCCATTCCCCAGATCAAAGCCAAAAAGGGATACCTGGAACACAAAGCTGACCGAGTCATTCCCTTATTTAAAACTTTCATTGTTGTTCAGTATTTAAACCTTTAGTGGCTTCCTACTGCCCTAAGGATAACATTTACACTCCAGTTAGCTTGGCTTCCCAGCCCTTTCTGACCAAACCCACATTAACAGGAGAATTCTCATTTACTTGGTCAATTAACACCAATCTAACTGAATACTTACTGTATGCCAGTCATTGTACTGAAAACCAGGATCCTGAGGAACCATAAAATGTATACCATTTCCTCTCCTGGAGCTTGTAACCTACCAGGGCAGATACTGACAGATGCTTGTACAAATGATTATCAGTGTGATGAGTTCAGAAAAAGGAACATTTCCTCCTCAGTTCCCTGCTTGGCCACAACTCCTGGTGGTGCCCATCTGTTGGTCCTGCCTAGGTTGGCTCCTCTCCTGAGATGCCCTCTCTCCTTCATTGGCCAGATCTCTGTTAAGCCCCAGGTCTCAGGTCAAGGTTTCCTTCCAAGAGTCTTTCCTGAACCCTCCTTGTGGTCCTGTGGTGGCCCTCAGCCCTGTGAGGATGCTGAGTACAGGGCTGTCTCCCCCAGGCCCAACACAGAGCTCCTGAGAATGACAGCTAGGTCTTCTTGATCCACATCTGGGAACATGTGCATTTTTAATTTAAAAATTATTTACATCGATTTCACATATTTATGAAAGCTGGAGCTGACTGCTAATAAAGGAAACAGAAATTATTTTTAAAACAAGGATGCTTTTGCAGACCAGAGCTTTCAGGTAACTGAGTGAGTAAGGAGGGCCTAGAGGAGTTATCCCACATTGAAGGTCAGGAAGGGCTGCAGTGAGGAGATACTCCTCGTCCAAGGTAAGGAGCAGTAGCTGTGCTTTGCTGGAGGAGCCGTGAAGAGATACCCCATGCCCAAGGTAAGAGAAACCCAAGTAAGATGGTAGGTGTTGCAAGAGGGCATCAGAGGCAGACACACTGAAACCATACTCACAGAAAACTAGTCAATCTAATCACACTAGGACCACAGCCTTGTCTAACTCAATGAAACTAAGCCATGCCCGTGGGGCAACCCAAGGTGGGCAGGTCATGGTGGAGAGATCTGACAGAATGTGGTCCACTGGAAAAGGGAATGGCAAACCACTTCAGTATTCTTGCCTTGAGAACCCCATGAACAGAAAGAAAAGGCAAAATGATAGGATACTGAAAGAGGAACTCCCCAGGTCAGTAGGTGCCCAATATGCTCTGGAGATCAGTGGAGAAATACTCCAGAAAGAATGAAGGGATGGAGCCAAAGCAAAAAGAATACCCAGCTGTGGATGCGACTGGTGATAGAAGCAAGGTCTGATGCTGTAAAGAGCAGTATTGCATAGGAACCTGGAATGTCAGGTCCATGAATCAAGGCAAGTTGGAAGTGGTCAAACAAGAGATGGCAAGAGTGAATGTCGACATTCTAGGAATCAGTGAACTAAAATGGACTGGAATGGGTGAACTTAACTCAGATGACCATTATATCTACTAATGCGGGCAGGAATCCCTTAGAAGAAATGGAGTGGCCATCATGGTCAACAAAAGAGTCCGAAATGCAGTACTTGGATGCAATCTCAAAAACGACAGAATGATCTCTGTTAGTTTCCAAGGCAAACATTCAATATCACAGTAATCCAAGTCTATGCCCCAACCAGTAACGCTGAAGAAGCCAAAGTTGAACGGTTCTTTGAAGACCTACAAGATCTTTTAGAACTAACACCCAAAAAAGATGTCGTTTTCATTATAGGGGACTGGAATGCAAAAGTAGGAAGTCAAGAAACACCTGAAGTAACAGGCAAATTTGGCCTTGGAATACAGAATGAAGCAGGGCAAAGACTAATAGAGTTTTGCCGAGAAAATGCACTGGTCATAAAAAACACCCTCTTCCAACAACACAAGAGAAGACTCTATACATGGATATCACCAGATGGTCAACACTGAAATCAGATTGATTATATTCTTTGCACCCGAAGATGGAGAAGCTCTATACAGTCAGCAAAACAAGACCAGGAGCTGACTGTGGCTCAGATCATGAACTCCTTATTGCCAAATTCAGACTTAAATTGAAGAAAGTGGGGAAAACCACTAGACCATTCAGGTACGACCTAAATCAAATCCCTTATGACTATACAGTGGAAGTGAGAAACAGATTTAAGGGCCTAGATCTGATAGATAGGGTGCCTGATGAACTATGGACGGAGGTTCGTGACATTGTACAGGAGACAGAGATCAAGACCATCCCCAGAGAAAAGAAATGCAAAAAAGCAAAATGGCTGTCTGGGGACACCTTACAAATAGCTGTGAAAAGAAGAGAAGCGAAAAGCAAAGGAGAAAAGCAAAGATATAAGCATCTGAATGCAGAGTTCCAAAGAATAGCAAGAAGAGATAAGAAAGCCTTCCTCAGCCATCAATGCAAAGAAATAGAGGAAAACAACAGAATGGGAAAGACTAGAGATCTCTTTAAGAAAATTAGAGATACCAAGGGAACATTTCATGCAAAGATGGGCTTGATAAAGGACAGAAATGGTATGGACCTAATAGAAGCAAAAGATATCAAGAAGAGATGGCAAGAATACACAGAAGAACTGTACAAAAAAGATCTTCATGACCCAGATAATCACGATGGTGTGATCACTGACCTACAGCCAGACATCCTGGAATGTGAAGTCAAGTGGGCCTTAGAAAGCATCACTACGAACAAAGCTAGTGGAGGTGATGGCATTCCAGTGGAGCTATTCCAAATCCTGAAAGATGATGCTGTGAAAATGCTGCACTCAATAGGCCAGCAAATTTGGAAAACTCAGCAGTGGCCACAGGACTGGAAAAGGTCAGTTTTCATTCAATCCCAAAGAAAGGCAATGCCAAAGAATGCTCAAACTACCACACAATTGCACTCATCTCACAAGCTAGTAAAGTAATGCTCAAAATTCTCCAAGCCAGGCTTCAGCAATGTGAACCATGAACTTCCTGATGTTCAAGCTGGTTTTAGAAAAGGCAGAGGAACCAGAGATCAAATTGCCAACATCTGCTGGATCATGGAAAAAGCAAGAGAGTTCCAGAAACACATCTATTTCTGCTTTGTTGACTATGCCAAAGCCTTTGACTGTGTGGATCACAATCAACTGTGGAAAATTCTGAAAGAGATGGGAATACCAGACCACTTGATCTGCCTCTTGAGAAATTTGTATGCAGGTCAGGAAGCAACAGTTAGAACTGGACATGGAACAACAGACTGGTTCCAAATGGGAAAAGGAGTACGTCAAGGCTGCATATTGTCACCCTGCTTATTTAACTTATATGCAGAGTACATCATGAGAAACGCTGGACTGGAAGAAACACAAGCTGGAATCAAGATTGCCGGGAGAAATATCAATAACCTCAGATATGCAGATGACACCACCCTTATGGCAGAAAGTGAAGAGGAACTAAAAAGCCTCTTGATGAAAGAGGAGAGTGAAAGAGTTGGCTTAAAGCTCAACATTCAGAAAACAAAGATCATGGCATCCGGTCCCATCACTTCATGGGAAATAGATGGGGAAACAGTGGAAACAGTGTCAGACTTCATTTTTGTGGGCTCCAAAATCACTGCAGATGGTGTCTGCAGCCATGAAATTAAGATGCTTACTCCTTGGAAGAAAAGTTATGACCAACCTAGATAGCATATTCAAAAGCAGAGACATTACTTTGCCAACAAAGGTTTGTCTAGTCAAGGCTATGGTTTTTCCTGTGGTCATGTATGTATGTGAGAGTTGGACTGTGAAGAAGGCTGAGCACCGAAGAATTGATGCTTTTGAACTGTGGTGTTGGAGAAGACTCTTGAGAGTCCCTTGGACTGCAAAGAGATCCAACCAGTCCATTCTGAAGGAGATCAGCCCTGGCATTTCTTTGGAAGGAATGATGCTAAAGCTGAAACTCCAGTACTTTGGCCACCTCATGCGAAGAGCTGACTCATTGGAAAAGACTCTGATGCTGGGAGGGATTGGGGGCAGGAGGAGAAGGGGATGACAGAGGATGAGATGGCTGGATGGCATCGCTGACTCGATGGACGTGAGTCTGGGTGAACTCCGGGAGTTGGTGATGGACAGGGAGGCCTGGCGTGCTGCGATTCATGGGGTCTCAAAGAGTCGGACACGACTGAGCGACTAAACTGAACTGAAGGAGGGGTGGGCGGCGGAAGAGGTGGGGCTGCCTGATGGGAGTGGCTGGGGGATGACGAGCGCCGGCGGTCCGGCTGGCTCTCGGGGTGTCTCCATCCTTTCTGCGGGCTCTCCGCCCAGAGGCCCCTGCTGACTTCCTGCCGTCACCCACCACCCTGCCTGCGGGGGCCCGGTGTCTGCCCCTGGACTTAGCTCCTGTGGGCTCCTCATTGCCCCCGGGAGGCGGGGCGGGGAGAAGGACCCCGGGAAAGGAGGGTGAACCCCTAGGGACGGGAGCAGCTGACCCCTCCTGCGTCCCAGCGCTGTTCCCGGCGCAGCCCGGCCGAGCCGGCTGGTCTCTCATCTGCCGGGTCTGGAGGCGGACCTCCGCTCGCACCTCCGAGGTCCCGCGTCAGCCTGGGCCCGGCTACGGGCAGGTCCCGGAGCAACCGAGGTCCGGCACGGAGGCGAGCCTTGGAAAGCCTCCCGTCCCCCTAGAAGAGGCTTTGTCCTGCCGGGAAGTCCCCCACCTCCGGCAGCCTGTGCGGAGTCCCACGCTCCTCCCTTGGAATCGGGGTTGGGAGATGGCGTGGCCCGCCTCCTTCACTTCAAAGCCGAGGAAGCTGCTGTCCTGAGAGGGAATTCAGCGCCCACGGTACCACAGCCGGCGAAGTAATCGTGCTTTACAACAAAAAAGGCAGTTTCCTGGGCCTCCCTCCGCCCCGGGGCCCTTGGCTAACCCCTACCCCCAGCCCACCTGTTTAGGGTAGGCTGCCCCAGATTTTCCAGTTGGTTTGAACCCCAAAGTCAAGCGTCCAGTGAATGAAACTCAACGGAAAATATGGCCACCCCCGCCTGCACCTTCCTCCACACCCATCTCATTCATCTGCCCCTCTGACAGCAGGAAGCGGGGACAAAGCTTGACCCAACCTGACAGGCTCTCCCGGGCAGGGACCAGGAGGAAAGGCTGCTCAGTGACTCCGGGCAGGGCTCACCCGGGCGAGGAGTGGCTGCCTTAATGCCTTAAGGAAGGAAACCAAACACAGGCGTGCCCTGTTTGCCTTCCCGGCCCACAGACATGACGGGGGCCCTCTGTCCTTACAGGATAAAGCCCCAGCCTCTTCGCCCAGCCCCCAAGCCTTTCCCAGTTGGGCTTCAACCTGACTGCCCAGCCTCATCTCCCACCATGTGGACCCCATGCTCCTTCCTGCCTTGTCACACCACTCTCGAACATGGCGCGACACCCTCCAGGCCTCTCTGGCTTTGTCGGTGCCGTTCCCTCTGCCTCCAACACCCTTCTCTGCTTCTCCACCTGACAAGCTCCTTCCCATTGTTATGACCCACCTCAGCCAATGCAAGAGACTGGGAGTTCCATCCCTGGGTCAGGAGGATCCCCTGGAAGGGGAAATAGCAACCCACTCTCCTATTCTTGCTCGGAAATTGCCAGGGACAGAAGAGCCTGACGGACTACAGCCCATGGGGTCGTAAAGAGGCGACAGGACTGAGCAGGCACGTGCACGGGCACGTGCGCTCTCACGTGCGCACCGCGGAGCAACTCAGCCTCTGCGCTACCACTGAGTCTGCGCTCCGGAGCCCAAGAGCTGCTACTATTGAGCCCATGAGTTAGGACCCCTGAAGCCCAAGCACCTGGGGCTGGTGGCAGTGAGAAGCCCTTACACCACAACTGTGAGCTCCTGCTCGCAGCAACTAGAGAAAAACCCACACAGCAACCAAGACCCTGCACAGCCAAAACTAAATTAATAATAATAAAAAAAAAACCTTGAAAAAAAAACCCCTCAAAAGTCATCTCCCATTCTCTGTGTGAATACTTCCTTCCTCCTCTTCTCCTCCTCTACCTCCCCCTCCTCCTCACCCTCCTCTTGTTCCTCCTCCTGCACCTCGTCCTCGTCCTCTTGCCTGGGGTGCTTCTGTACTAACTTTATAGATGATAAAATGTGAGGTCATGAATCTGTGTCCCTGCCAGACTCAACTCCTCAGTGACAGCAATTGTGTCTTTATCTTCAAATACTTAGAGCCCAGCACATAGCGGAACTCAAAAAGGCTATAATTTGCTAAACAGAATCAGTATATGGACTCTGGATTTACTCCAGAGCTAAATTAGGAAACAAGTCTTAGCACTGCACAAGAATGACCTTCCAATTCCTTTATTTAACTCGTATTTATTGAGTATAGCGATGTGCAAAGCACAGTATAGACAAAGTATTGGGCACTCCAAGCTGGGCAGATGCAGGTTTCACATTTTTGAGGTACAGACAAGACAGAGTATGACTTATAAGGAAATAGGAGGGAGTGACCTGCGCTATTATAAGCAGATTGTCACATCTAATCCCACAAAGTAGACACTTACATTATTATTCTCATTTTAACAGATGAGGAGATTGAGGCTTCAAACTCGGAGAGAATTGTGAAGGCACAACTAATAAGTAGTGGGGGCAGGATGTGAACCTAGGCTGCCCCCAGGCCTCACACACCCAAACACAGAGATTTGGTTTAAGGGTTTTATTTTCCCAAGTAGTGACCCTCAACACCTTGTGCACACAGCAAACACCTGGAGGACTTAAAAAAGCGCAGGTAAACACTTTGGTCCCGCCCCAGAGATTCTGATGTACCTGGTCTTGGGTGCAGCCGGGGCTGAGAACTCCGGCTCTAGATGGGGGATTCTGGTGTCGGTGTGAAATGTGAGACCCGCCTGCAGCTGCGGTGCTCCCTGGTTGTGTCAGATTCCTGTCTGCGGAGACTCGGAGCTTTTCTGTCCTCTTGAGGGGCAGGGGGGCCAGTGTGGCCAGGGCTGGCGCTTCCTCCCTCACATTCTGTGTCTCACCAGCTATGACCTTCCTGTGGCCTTGGAGTTGCCAAAGACACCTTACTGGGGAAATTCCATGGCTTCCGTGTGAGGGGCCATGAGTTCTCCAGGATGCCAGCCAGCTTTCGGTATGAGTGAGCCAAGAGCCATGGGTCACAGTGAAGGTAGCTGATGTGAGCACCCTGGGTGGGCGGCTTGTGGGCGGCTGAACTGACACCAACAGAAGGGACTGGAAAAAAACACCACACACCTCACAGCTTCCCCAGAGGCAGGCTCTGTGGGACACAGGCAGCGAAGTGGAGAGAGGGCTCCTGACTCTACTGTCTGCCTGCTGTCCTCGGCAACTGCTGGACCCCAGGCATTAGCAGACCCTGAGGGACAGTAAGGATCTCCAGAACCAGTGGTGCCAAGAGCATGGCTGCAGCCAGCAAGGCTGGCTTTCCCCTTTTCAGGCCCAGGCAGTGACTCAGGGACAAGGATGGAGAGCAGACAGTGACCTCAGCTCCCTTGCCCACTGGGCAGCATGACCTTGCCCCAGAGAGCTGTCCAGAGCACAGAGAGCCTGGGGCCGATGGGAGGGAGGTTGGCAGTATGGCCCGTGTGTTTGGAGTGGGCAGGACCCTCCCCTCACTGGCCAGGTTCTTCACAGAAGTGTTGTGAGCATCATGTCATTGAATCCTCACCACAGCACTTGGGCCATTCTTTCCCAGCTTTTCAGATGCAGAGAGCTTGGGGCTCTCGGAACCTCGAGCACAGGTTGGTCTGTGTGTGGGGGTCCAGGGTGAGCAGACTTAATGGGCCATCCGTGAGATCTCCCCCATGTCCAACTTCCTATGCCTCTAATTCTAAATCTAGGTGGTTCATGGACTGTCTGACTATGCAAGGCTCCCACGTAGGATGGCGACATCTGTTTCTCTAACCGTGAGAGCTAGGATGTGCTCTCGATTACCCCCAACCATGACCAGGTATGAAACAGCTTCCTTCACAGGAAGAACAACAAGATAAGACACCAGAGCAGCCACAGCAGAGGGTGGGCCTTACCCCCAGCCTGTGCTTCTTTTCTTTTTTTTTCTTTTTTTGGCCCTGTGGCAAGTAGTATCTTTGTTCCCCAATCAGGGATTAAACTTGCACCCCCCACACTGGGAGTGTGGCATCTTAACCACTGGACCACCAGGGAAGTTCCACCTGTGCCCCTGTTATCTTTACCTTCATATAAGCCCTCTCACCGTATCACCTAGCACGGCACATGGCAGGTAGCAGATGCCCCTTAAGTGTTTTCTGGATGATTCAACCGTGATGAATCCTTTTGCAAAGACTCGTGCCATAATTGAACTTTGGCATACATTTAAGTATTCATTTATCCAACAAATAGATATGACGAGTGCCCATGACACACCAGGCTTACACCAGTGACTTAGTGATCCAATGACAAGTGGAAAATAGGTCCCCATGGCGCTCCAGATTTGTGGGGGAAGAAATGAGTTTCCCCAATGCACATAAAATGAGTCTGTGAAAAAGTTATTAAAGGAAAGGGTCACAGGACTGTGGAAGTGCGGGCAAGAGGATCTGCCTGGGCCTCAGCAAAGGCTCCTTTGAGGAAGAGGTCTGCACATGGATCCAGGCACCCAACAACCCGTCCATCATGGACCATGTTCTGAGCATACTGAACAAGGTGCCACCACCCGCTGACTGTGTGGGTCATTTCCCCAAAGGTCCTTCAGAGTAAGAGGAAACCCACATCTCCTGGCTCACCCAACAACACACTTAAGTTTTAGGTGTAAGTTTTCCAGTAAAGAGGAAAAAGAATTTTTTGTGTGTGCAAAGCAGCTGAAACTGAAACTGACCTCACCAAGGGCGCCCCAGTTTTGTTTTTGGTCAAGGGAATGAGCCAACTCTCCAGGAACCGCAGGGACACTCCCATATTGCCCAACACTGCAGGGCAATGCAACCTACCCCCAATCCCCTGTCTCTGCCAGCACCTTCCCCTCCTCAGCGCCAGCTCCTCCATAGTCAGAGGTCTGCAGGGAACCACCCCAGATGGAACCTTCCCCAGGGTCTGCTCAGGGCGAGGTCAAGGGCAGGCCTGAAGGAGTGACCCTCAGATCAATTGGACGAGACACTGACCAAACAGTCTACAATCAGGAGATGCAAGGTGACTGAGGCTCTGCCTCTGAACTGCCTGCACCCTTTCCAGGCCCTGAGCTCATAGCAATAATCCTAGTGACTCTGGACACGTGCAGCTGCCCACACCCCAGCCCCTTCCTCACTTTCTGCTCAGGTCCCCCCTCTCTCTCCTGATTGACTTCTTTCCATCCATACTCCTTCAATAACTTAGGGTGCAAGTGACACTATGATGTCCCTGACTTTCCTCCTGGCTGTCACTCTTGTCTCTTTAAGTTTCTGAGAGAGTCTGTCTGACACAATAAGCCATTTTCAAGCCAGGGCTTCACAGGACCACAGACATGGAGACAGAAAACCCTGCAGGTACTTCAAGATCTAATCTCAGCTCCTTCTCATCCTCTCTTCTTCCTGCTCATCAAACTGGTTTTCCTTTGGGATATACAGATGGCTACTATACCATCACAAAGTCTTCCAGATGCTGTGGCTTAGAACATAACCTCTGGGCTCAATTTCCCAAGGTTTGTCTGCCAAAGAAAAACCCTTTCTCTCCCAACTTGCCACAAATATGTGCCTACTGGCTTTGGGGCAGGCTATGGTGTCAGCTATGGATTTCGAAGCCTCTGTGTTTCTATTTATTTGTTCTAGACCAGAGCTTCTCAAACTTAAGCCATGCAGGACCCTGAAGAGGCTGTGTACTGAACCCAGAATCCTGGGCCTCCCTGCCAGAGACGTAGATTCAGGAGGTATGGGTGTGGACCCAGGTGATGAGGCTGTGCTGGGTCTTCACTGCAATGTGCAGGCTTCTCTAGTTGTGGTGTGCAGGCTCAGAAGTTGTGGCTGGGGGAGGAGGAAGGACTTACTTGCCCCACTGCCTGGGAAATCTCATGGACAGAGAAGCCTGGCAGGCTACAGTCCATGGGGTAGCAAAAGAGTCAGACACGACAGAGCATAGCGCATAGCATAGCGTAGCACATGTGGGATCTTAGTTCCTTTCATGCATATTTAGTCACTCAGTCGCGTCTGACTCTGGAACCCCATAGACTTTAGCCCACCGGGCTTCTCTATCCACAGGACTCTCCGAGAAAGAACACTGGAGAGGATTGCCACTTCTTCCTCCAGGAAACTGCCCTGACCCAGGGATTGAACCTGTGTCTCCTGTATTACAGGCAAATTCTTTAACCGCTGAGCCACCGGAAGAAGCTTAGTTCCCTGACCAGGGATCAAACCTGAGTCAGGGAATGCATCAGGGAATTGGTGAGGAAGGCAGATTCGTAACCACTTGACTACCAGGGAAGTTCCAGAGGAGGACTGTTTTTGCATCTCAGTCCTTACCCTGAGGCAAAAGGTGCTCTGACTGAACACTGGAGGGAAGAAGGGCAATGAGGAAATAGTGCAGATATAAGATATCTCAGTGAAGACATTTCTAAATATTAACCCATTGCACTGGCTTACCCTTGAGATGAATTCCATTTTGCAAAGCAATGTTCTGAGAAGTTAGGAAACCCACCCAGGTCACCCAGCTCTAGACTGGCAGAGCCTGGAGTCACATGCTGACCTGTCTGCTTGCTCCCTGCCCACTGTGCCCACCATGAAGCCAAATTCATGTCAGATTTGATTTTTACTGGTAGAATCACTGCCATCTGTCCTGACACAGGTGGTCAGTAGTGTCATCTCTGCAGAGAAACAAAGATGTCAAAAAGGCATCTGCATCTAACCCCACGGACACCTTCTAGACCCACCACTCCTCAGGTTAGGGTGCTGGGGTCAGTGTGACTGAGCAGGCAGCCTGGACTGGGGGAGGCATTAAAACCCCAAATACTTAGGTCCCACCTCAGAACCACTAAAGCAGAAGCTTTGCATTGGGAGCACAGCAATCCATGTTTTGGGCTTCCCAGTTGGCTCAGTGGTAAAGAACCAACCTGCCAATGCAGGAGACCCAGGTTCGATCTCTATGTCAGGAAGATACCCTGGAGAAGAAATAGTAACCCACTCCAGTGTTCATGGCAGGAGAATCCCCATGGACAGAGGAGCCTGGAAGGCTACAGTCCACGGGGTCGCAAAGCGTCAGATATGACTTATTGACTAAAACAACAGCAACAATCCACATTTTAACATGCTTTACACGAGAGTCTGGTGTTTGAGAACAGCTCAGGTTTGAAAACAGCTGTTTTTACTGAAAGTATGAGCCAGCTTCCTAGTGTGGTTTGGGAGGACTGGGTTTGGTGATATGGAAGGTTCCTTGCTCTCTGGGCAAGCTCTGACATACACCATAGAGGAGTTGGTGGAGAATACACTAATCCAGTTGTGAAGTCAACTGTGACTTCTCCTGCTCTGCCTGGTTACAGCCTTGTCCTGGAGAGGATTTATTTGCCGGGATAATCTAGTTGCTATAGTAACTCTTGTACTCTCCCTGGGCCCTTCCTCTGTGGGTGGTAATGTTTACATCATTTAGATATCAGGGCAACCCAGTGTCCGAACTCTGCTTCCGGGTCTATCCACACCGAGCCCAGGGAAGCCCGCTTGTTATCACTGCAGGGACAGCCTGAACTACACCCGGGCCTGGCCCAGGTGGTCTTGTTGGTGTGTTTCTTACAATCTGCAATAACTTCCAATTTTCTGTTTTCAGAAAAGAAAACAACCAAAATGTAATAGTATGTGGGGGCTGGGGGCCGACTACTACATACGATAGAAAAAGTTATGCCAACCTCTGTTATTTCTTGAGGTGAGACAGCAAGTAAATATAGAGCAGATTTTTTAAAAACATAATTCACATACCATAAAACTCACCCTTTTAAAGTGTACAGTTTGGTGGGTTTTAAAGTAAATTGTGCCACAAGAGAACTTTCTGGGGTGATAGAAATGTTAAATAGCTTGCTTTGCCTGATGGAGTTCCTTTGTGGCTCAGCTGGTAAAGAATCTGCCTGCAGTGTGGGAGACCTGGGTTCAATCCCTGGGTTGGGAAGATCCCCTGGAGAAGGGAAAGGCTACCCACTCTAATATTCTGGCCTGGAGAATTCCATGGACTATATAGTCCGGGGTTGCAGAGAGTGGGACATGACTGAGAGACTTTCACTTTCACTTGTTTTGCCTGATACTTCCATGGGTGCATATAATTTTCAAAACTCTTCTAACTGAACCATTATGTCCTGTTTATTTTATTCTGTCTAAACTATACTTCAATTTAAAAAGTAAACGGTGCGCTTTCCCAGTAAGTGGCCTGGAGGTGATCTCTGAAAATGGTTCATTATTCAATTGACCCAGAAAACCCCACAAAATTATGCAAACCAAGAAGTTCAAGTCTTTGTGCCCTGAAGGGTATGCACATCCGGAAAGCCTCAAAGTATCTAAAGGATGTCTAAATGTAAAAATAAATAAATGATGCTACTTTCAAAAATCTGAAACAAAATTTGAGAAATGTCCAGTGGTTGACTCAATGAACTTGTCCCCAAAATAACAAGCAGTCACATTTGCCTTGTGACATGAACCCATTCCTTGTTAATGTTGGTAAGGAAAATTGAGATAAACATAGGCATTATAAAATAATCAGGTTAACTTGCCTGAGGCAATGTAGCCTGAACAAACACCCAGGGAATAGAATGGTATCGACTTCATGATTACACACAGCTAAGTAAAGGAAAAATCACATGTATTACTTGGTGAAAATACAAAAAAGCAGAGTTTAATTTTTTAAATAGTATGCCCTCTCTCCAAATAAGCAATATTTTATTATATATGTATCATAAGTCACACCAGGTGAAAGAGCAATTTGTTTTTAGCATGTTAGCAAGAGTTATCAAATTGGGTTTTGGTTTTTTTCCTTAATTGTATTCTAATTTTCATTTTAAAGCTAAGTAGTAAGCACACAGGCAAATGATGTAGGAAAACACTTCCAAAACCAAAGCCTTAGTTTTTAGGGAGAAACTACATAAATACCTGAAAGTAACTTTCTAAGCATGGAGAAAAGATATTATAAGGAATAATTACCAGGAAAACTAACTAGATCCCTAGTGTTCTCTTACATACATATATTCAACTTCACCTCCCTTCCTTATTCATACAATTTTTTTGTTTGCCATTCTGCATGGCTTGTGGGATGTGGGATCTTAGTTCCTTAACCAGGGATTGAACCCAGGCTCTCTGCAGTAAAAGCATGGAGTGGAGGACTGCCAAGGAACTCCACATACCATCATTTTTGAACGTAAGAATATACGTCGTGTGTTTGTGGAATACAGTGATTACTAAAATATAAGTAGGTTGCTAGTGACACTTTTAACATTACCTACGTTGCTGTTGTTCAGTCTCTGAATTGTGTCTGACTCTTTGCAACCCTATGGACTGCAGCACACCAGGCTCCTCTGCCCTCCACTATCTCAGAATTTGCTCAAGTTCATGTCCATATATTATATATATATATAATTACTTTTGCTATTATGTATTTTCTAGATGTGCGCACACATGCAGAGGCTCTTATTTCTAGCTCGGTATCTGTGTAGGTAAGAGTAAAGGTGAGACGTGTTTATCTTTGGGTGTGTCTGTGCCCTGGCAAAGGTTTATAACTGGGGCGTTGTGAGCCAAAGGTGGACCAGTTACCAGAAGTCGACATGTGTGAATTTCAAACAGGCAATATTCTCACTCATGGAAGAATATAATTTTCAACACATTAAGAGCTTTCTCTTTTATAGTAATAATCATTCTTTAGAAAGCAAAAAGGACCATGATATGATGCTAGAGGTAAAGAATCTGCCTGCCAATGCAGGAGATACAGGAGACTCAGGTTCAATCCCTGGGTTGGGAAGATCCCCTGGAGAAGGGAATGGCAACACTCCAGTATTCTTGCCTGAACAATCTCATGAATAGAGGTGCCTGGTAGGCTGGTTGCAAAGAGTTGAACAAAACTGAGCGACTGAATACACACACACACACACACTCAGCAACTACTACATGTTAAGCACCAAATTAGGTATTTTTATCTCACGTAATCTTCACAACTAACCCAAGCAGGTACAGATTAACCCAAGTTCATAGACCAGGAATCTGAGTTACAAAACATAGGTAGAAAAGTGGCAGAGTGTTCTGATTTCAGAGCCTGTAGTTTCATTCTCCAAAGTCTCAACTAAAATGTGAGAAAATTTCCCCAAGAAAATAATGTTGAGTTAGTACATAATTAGACTTCACTCGTTTTTTAGTGATATGGACTTTAACCTTTTTATTCAGAAAGCTTAATTCCATATTTTCTTTTTATGTAAGAGAGAATTATGGGTGTCTGCTTAAGGCTCAAGGCCATTAGCTGAAGGACTCTGGGCTTTGGTTTAATTGCAAACTGGAACCAATGAGGGAAGAGTATTCCTTCTTCTTTGGGCTCCATGATGTATCCCCTGATTCTCCTTCCCCATATTTCTCAGTCCTTGTGCGTATGTGCTCAGTCACTTCAGTCATGTCTCTGTGGCCCCATGGATTGTAGCCCACCAGGCTCCTCTGTCCACGGGATTCTCCAGGTAAGAATACTTGAGTGCTTTGCCATATTGAACCCAGGGATTGAACCCTCTTGTGTCTCCTGCATTGCAGACAGATTCTTTATCCACTGAGTCACCTGGGAACCCTCTCTCAGTCCTCACCAGGGACCAAATCCTCTTTCCAGCCCATGTCCTTCATGATGACACTCCTCTCTGTCTGTTCAGGCTTCATGAAAGAAAGTGAAAGTGAAGTCACTCAGTCGTGTCCCACTCTTGGCGACCCCATGGACTGTAGCCCACCAGGCTCCTCCATCTATGGAATTTTCTAGGCAAGAGTACTGGAGTGAGTTGCCATTTCCTTCTCCAGGGGATCTTCCCAACCCGGGAATCCCACATTGCAGGCAGACGCTTTACCGTCTGAGCCACCTATAACTGCCCTCTGTAGGCAGTTTCATCCACACCCTGGCTTTTATCATTCTTTGAACTGTCTCCAACACACATCTCTGCAGTTCTTGAGAAATAATTTACCTAGATAGCTTACTGGGCTCTCCAATGAACAATTCCAAAACCTAACTCATTCCTTATCTACCCCTCCCTTGAACATCCCATTTTATTTCCCTCCTTATGCTCGGTCTTGGCACCACCACCCACCCAGCTACTGGGGTGAGAAATCCGAGGGCGCTTTTGGACATCTCCCAGCCATGCCTAATAAGCCTTGAGGTCTTCCCCACTTCAATCCTGCTCAAGTACATCCGCCTTTCCCCATTCCCGCTGCCATTTCCTTAGTTAGTCATGACTCACCACCTGGACCCAGGACCACTGGCAGCAGCTGGTCTCTGGCCTCCAACCAAAGTTTCCTCCAGTGCACATCACAAACCTCTAGTTGGTAACAGTCAACATTCCCTTAAGTAAACTGTATGATGTCCATCCTCATCTCATATATATAATAAAAATCTTCGTCTAGTTTCTTTGTGCTTGCAGGATAATAGCATAATATCCTATCCCACCTTACACTCCAATATTAAATTTCATGTACTAAACTACTCAAGTTTCTAAAGATATGCTATGTGAACCCTCTGTGGCTTGGTAAATATGTGTCTCTACTTCAATTGCCTTTCTGAATTTTAATTACTGGTTTTTAAAGAAACTAGGTTTTCAGGGATCCTTGTTCTTCGGGAAGGTTTCCTTTGTACCATGTGCTCGTTTCTACCCTTGCTTTACTGTCATCACATTGCTTGCATTTGTTCTTAAGTGTGTCTCCTTTTCCTGCCAGATCCTTGAGGTCAGCACAACACCCACCAGACAGTGAAGGCCCAATAACTGTGCAACTTCTTAAATATTTAGATCCCTTGAAAATGTCATTATGATGTCTCAAACTTTTAAATTTCAAAGCCCACAATCCAAGAGAATCTCATCCAGATCAAACTCTAGGAAAAGAAGTTCTATAAGCTCCTTGGGAGTCACCTCCATGACCACATAGCTGTCAGGTGTTCAGTACAACAGCCTAACAACCGAATGCAACAAGTGAAGCTTGGATAGGACTCTGAACTAAAAAATACAGTTATGGCCCTGGTGCTGGGAGGGATTGGGGGCGGGAGGGGAGAGGGGTGGCGGAGGACGGGATGGTTGGATGGCATCGCCAACTCGGTGGCCATGGGTTTGGGTAAACTCCAGGAGTTGGTGATGGACGGGGAGGCCTGGTATGCTGCGGTTCATGGGGTTGCAGAGAGTTGGACACGACTGAGCAACTGAACTGAACTGCATATATTAATTTTATGTACACAGTGTACCAATATATTCTCTCATGACTTGATAATTTTGTTATGATTAGAAAGGACTTCACTCTAAGAAAATAATGAAGGAAAGATTCATTTTTTTTCTTCTAAAAAAAAAAGACATTAAAATTAGAGGAAATGGAAATGGGTCATATGTTAGGTGATAGTATTGAATTAATGTTAATTTTCTTCGGTTCAGTTCAGTTCAGTCGCTCAGTTGTGTCTGACTCCTTGCGACCCCATGAACTGCAGCATGCCAGGCCTCCCTGTCCATCACCAACGCCCAGAGTTTACCCAAACTCATGTCCATCGAGTTGGTAATGCCATCCAACCATCTCATCCTCTGTCGTCCCCTTCTCCTCCTGCCCCCAATCCCTCCCAGCATCAGAGTCTTTTCCAATGAGTCAACTCTTCACATGAGGTGGCCAAAGTATTGGAGTTTCAGCTTCAGCATCAGTCCTTCCAAAGAACACCCAGGACTGATCTGCTTTAGGATGGACTGGTTGGATCTCCTTGCAGTCCAAGGGACACTCAAGAGTCTTCTCCAATACCACAGTTCAAAAGCATCAATTCTTCGGCACTCAGCTTTCTTCACAGTCCAACTCTCACATCCATACATGACCACTGGAAAAACCATAGCCTTGACTAGATGGACCTTTGTTGGCAAAGTAATGTCTCTGCTTTTGAATATGCTAAGTTGGTCATAACTTTCCTTCCAAGGAGTAAGTGTCTTTTAATTTCATGGCTACAGTCACGATCTGTAGTGATTTTGGAGCCCAGAAAAATAAAGTCTGACACTGTTTTCACTGTTTTCCCATCTATTTCCCATGAAGTGATGGGACCAGATGCCGTGACCTTAATTTTCTGAATGTTGAGCTTTAAGCCAACTTTTTCACTCTCTTCTTTCACTTTCATCAAGAGGCTTTTTAGTTCCTCTTCACTTTCTGCCATAAGGGTGGTGTCATCTGCATATCTGAGGTTATTGATATTTCTCCCGGCAATCTTGATTCCAGCTTGCACTTCTTCCAGCCCAGCGTTTCTCATGATGTAGGACTGATAATAGTGTAACAATGGCTAGAATATCCTTATTCTTAGGCATAAATAGCTTTACCTTGTAACTTAGTTTCAGAGTTCATTTTAAAAGAGCACAGTATGCAGAAAGATAGAGCAAATGTGGGAAAATGTCAACTGATAAAAAGTGTGTGTTCTTTGTACTAGTTTTTCAACTTCTCTGCATATTTGAAATTTTTTCAAAATAAAACATTTGGGGAAAATGCTGAGAATACTATCAAAAATAAAATCAAAAAATCTTTTGAAATGTACATTTCAATATTGCTGTTGGCCTTTTCCCCTCCCAAACCCACTGCATGGTACTTTCCACCACCTTGTTCATCTTGTAAAGCCACTGCATTTCAATCAGACTTGTGTTTTAAAGTTGAAAGGCACAGTCCCCCCTCCCAAACACTACTATTTGCTCTAATTGGCCAACCATCACAAGGGTGTTCGTTTTTATTTGCCTCTACAGTGCCACAATGCTCTTCAGAAGCTAAAGCAAATAAAATTATACTTCATAATTGGTACATGTAATTCCTTGAGATCAACAATCAGAGATTTTTATCTGGGAAAATTTGAGGTAATAAGGAAGTAGCAGAAGTTGCAAAAGTAGTCTTGCTTTAATCCTTTCAGAATTGCCAAGTATCTAGTAAGATCTAGCTAATTTTTATTGCCCTGAAGGTGGTTAGAATTTAGCCCTTCTCTTAAATTTCTATTACGTTCAGATGGAAATTAAGAAAAAGGGACTTATGATTTTTATGAGTCAATGAACCTGGGTATATACCCAAGAGAAATGAAAATATATGGCTACACAAAATCTTGCACATGGCTGTTCACAGCAGCATTCTTTGTAACAGCCAAAAGGTAGGAACAACCCAAATGTCTGTCAGCTGATGGATAAGCAAAATGTGGTATATCTACACAATGGAATATCAACCATAAAAAGGACCAAAGTACTGATTCATGGTACAACACAGAGGGATCCTGAAAACATTATGCTGTTAAGAGTTAAGCACCAAGGTCACATAAGGCGTGATCCTATTTATCTGAAGTGCAAAGAATAGGCAAATCCATAGGGACAAAGATTAGTGTTTGCCTGAGGTTGGGGACAGAGGGATCAGAAGTAGGTTCTTTTGGGGTGATGAAGATGTTCTGGAATTAGGTGCTGGAAATGTAAAACTTCATGAATTTACTAAAAAACCACCAAATTGTGAACTTTAAATACCATGCTCTGTGAATTATATCTCAATTTTTTTTAAAAGTTAATGAAAAGCTATTTTCTATTTGGTCTCTTTTTCAGGAACAGTCAAGGGGGAGCGCCAAGGGGCATGCTGGATTTGACTGCATCTTTGATCTCCCTGGACCAGTGACCAGAGTGAAGAGAAGCCCCAAACTTGTGGGGTGTCCTCCATCCTCCCCTCCCCACATGAGCACCACTGTCAGCCTTGACATTTGGAGGGCCAGTCTCACATACACCACATTCCCACCACCGCCAGAATCCCAGTACTTCCTCCAAGACGAATCCCAAAATCTCATACTCCATCTCGTCTTCACTTTCTTCATTGTACTTGCCAACTTTTAGTCCTCTCCCTCCAAAATTTGGTTTTGTTCATTGATTTATCTCGGCTGCACAAAACAGTGCGTGGCTAACAGCAGATATTCAACAGATCTCTGGTGAATGAATGAATTTGGAAAAATTATACAGAAATTTGCATGAGGTGTTATTTTTAAAAGATGAAGCTCCATGAAGGTACCCAGTGGCCTAGTGGTTAGGATTCAGAGCTTTCACTGGAGGCCCAGGATCAATCCCTGGTGGGAGAATGATCCCACATGACGTGTGGCATGACCAAAAAAATAAGTTAAAAAAAAGAAGAAGAAGATCTTTTAAAAATTAAAAATAAATAAAATTTAAAAGTGAATCTCCATGCTTCAAAATGTGTTTATCTCCCATAAAAAAAATCTTTCCCCTCCATTTAAATATGTACCTGATCTTTAAGAAATCTTGCACAAATTGTATTTTATTATAGACAATCAAATTTAACAAATCTTTATAGGCAAAAACATTTAGGCATTATAAACACAAAAATTTCAATACACAAAACAACACAGAATCTTATTTTGGGACTATGTGGTTATGCTGTGCTACCTTTATAATTCCTTATCCAGAGTCCAAAAACGTAGGCAGGCCCTAAAAATGTAGCAGAAGCATTTCCGCACACTGGTATCCATAATCTAGCCTGTGCAGAAGTGTTTCCACTAGATTCATAGAGTACTCTTTGGAAGAAAAAGGCGAGGACTGGTCACCTGGTTGCCCTTCGGACCTTCTGCAACTCTTCAATGGGCTTCCATTCTTGGTTGATTGTTACAAGCTTTAAAAAGTAAATAAAACAAAATTAAAATGTTTTGTTAGGATCTGTCCATCCTCAGGTCCCCTTTTCAGATCTGTACATAGTTCCCTCTGGAAAAAGTATCACCATAACATTTGCAGCCAAAGAATCACCTCTTCCCATCTCTAATTAAAACAGTAACATGTACTGGTTCTATCCCTCTAAATAAAGTCTTTGGGTTCCTGAGTGTTACAGGATTAGCGAGAAAGATTATATACATATACCCCATTTTCACTTAACAGGTTCTAGATTTTTTTATTTCCTATGATTTTATGTGGACTATAAAGTTCAAAAAGTGTATCTGTTCCATGTGAGTGGCTATATAATGTTCCTAGCACAGAGCTAGGCACTTAAAATTTCCTCACTATATTTACTCAACAAAGGTACAAATGATCCAAGTTACATAATAAGGGGAAAGACGGAGAGCTGAGGACAAGTCTTGACTTCTAAAGAACTCACATTCAGAGATTCTCATTTATTCGCACAGGTTTTCTATTCCCCCAGGAACAGGGAGATGTAGGTAACTTTAAAGATCCTAGACGCCCTTCTCTAAGTCAAGCTGTGTCATTAGAATGCTTTGTTTAAACACAAACACACACACACGTAACTTTTTGGAGACAATTTTAAGTCGTGTTCATTCCAACAGACTACATGTTTACTTCCAAAATATTTAAAATGTAAAAAAGTCTTTTCAATATTCTTAAAAATCTACTCATTTGGATGAGTGGATATTAGCTAATTTTGCTTACAGAGAATGCCACTGCTGTTTTTAGGAGTTCCTGTTACTTATCACAATAGACCTTATATTAACTTTTGATAAACAGTGGATAAAATGAGATTATGCATAAACAGACTCATAGATTTCAAAAACAAAATTATGGTTACCAAAGGGTAAAGAGGGGGAAAGGGCTAAACAGAAGTCTGGGACTGACATATATACACTTCTTTATATAAAATAGATAAACAACAAGGACCTATGTATGGCACGGGAAGTTCTACTCAGTATTCTGTAATAACCTATATGGGAAAAGAATTGGAAAAAGAATGGATATATGTATGTATGTGGATATATGTATTTATATAACTGAATTACTTTGCTGTACACCTGAAACTATTGTAATAGAACATTGGAAATCAACTATGCTCCAACATAAAATAAAAATTAAGTTAAAAAAGGAGATGATGTATCACAATAATGATAAAAGTTAATTATCTGAGTACTTACTATGGGCCAGACACCATGCTAAAGGGCTTTGTCTATTTTATCTTCTTTAAGCCTCTAATCTCTGAGGCAGGGCCTAATATTACTGTGCCCATTTTATAGATTCTGAGAACCTCAGAGAGACCAAGTTGTCTAAAATCACCTGTGAATAACAGAGCAAGGATGTGAACTAGATCTCCACAATCCTACAGCACTCTCTTTTAACACTACACTAAAAGGCACCCTAAACATGAAAGGTATTACATCTGTTCTGCAGACAAAGGTGCTAAGGTTTGGGCTAAGTATAAATCACATTTTAATGTAGCAATACCTTTGTAGGTACAGTAGGATCCACAGTTTCCCAAGGTTCTGGATTTCTTTTTCGATCAAGGCTAAAAGAAAAAGAAAGCTGATTAAACATTAAAGTGCATTTAAACCAACTCTGATATTGAGTTTATACTACTCTAGGGACAGACTCAGAGTGCATACTCAGGCATTCATTGCTAACTGAAATTGATGGAACAGTTCTTTAAAAAGCTTCACAGTTTGGCTCACACATTAAGGATCAATTCCTCTGCAGGGTAAAAGGTCTGTAGTGCCTTTATGGGGCTAGACTGGAAAATGTTTTCATAAGCTGAGAGCAATCAGAGCAGAAGTGCCAGGCTAAGAGCAAGCAAATTAAGCTCTTGCCCCAGTTTCTGGGAGGGGCAGAAGGGCTCAGCTTGAACCCTGTAGGTGGTAAACTGCCAGAACCTCCCATTACTGCCTGTGGAGCTCTGCACCGGGCCAAGACGAGTTTCAGTTTTTCTGTTCCTTATATTCCAGGACGGAGAACGCAATGGCACCCCACCCCAGTACTCTTGTCTGGAAAATCTCATGGACGGAGGAGCCTGGGAGGCTGCAGTCCATGGGGTCGCTTAGAGTAGGTGACTGAGCGACTTCACTTTCACTTTTCATTTTCATGCATTGGAGAAGGCAATGGCAACCCACTCCAGTGTTCTTGCCTGGAGAATCCTAGGGACCAGGGAGCCTGGTGGGCTGCCATCTATGGGGTGGCACAGAGTCAGACACGACTCAAGTGACTTAGCAGCAGCAGCAGTATATTCCAGGATACATGGTATTTTACCTTATATCCAGGGCTGAAATTAGGTTTATTGTAGACAACTGCATCAGTCAACTTTACCACATTAGGAAAGACCTTTCTAGTAAACTGACATTTTAAAATGTCATTAAAATGATGATTTAAGATTGATAATACATATCCCAAAAGACTATCCAAGAACTTTACATTTCAAAATGTATGTTTTAAAAAAAACAACTTTATTTTGCTGCAGGAGAAGAGGAGGATGAAAGGTTGAAATGGATGAAAGGATATTTAGATACAAGAAACAAACTTATTCCATCAATATCATCATTTAATAGCCTTCTGAAACCTGGATGCTTTCTGGCCCTGACTCCCAATTCACAATCGACATTCTTATTCTCTGGGAAAAACCAGGAAACTGATACCATGCATTTCATAAACTGAAGGTCAACCTAACACTACTAAAAACGTTTCAATAAATGATGAATGCTTACTTACATCACATCGGATTTTCGAAGGGAATACACAGCGAATGATGAAGCTCCAACCGCTGCCACGGTCATGAAAAACACCAAAGGAATAAGCTAACAGAGAATAAAATATTCTGATGTTTCAATGCGAAACACTTGAAATAGAATAGCTCTATATCATTTTATATTTTCTCCAAATCGGCACCATCTGTTCATTTTTAAAAGTTAATCTTTTTAGTCACAATTTTCAATTGCTTTAAAAACTTACTTCCTTCTTTTTCACCAGGAGTTGGAAAAAGCCCATGATGACTTAAGAGTAGAATCCAAATCTATAGTGGGGAAAAAATCCAAGATATTGATCAAAACTCAGGTATTAGGACTCAACCTGGTAGGCGCCAAACCGGCTAACGTATCCCAAAGCCAGCCTCGAGCCAGATGATCAGCGCCTTCAACCGAGGGAGGCTCACCTGGGGGATCCAGAGGGACCTCACGAGCGGACGATGCCAACGCCCAGAACCGAATCCTGACCTCAACCCCAGCGGCTTATATACCAACCCCGCCCGCTCCGGAAGGCCGGCCGGAGCGTTCTGATCACGCGGGACGCGCGGGGGCCGTGCGGGGCTTGACTTGCTTTCCCTGCCGGGTGCCCGGCAACTGGGCGCCCCCTGCAGGACTCCGTGTCCTCAGTCGCCGAGCAACCGGACGCGAGCGCCCCCTGCCGCCCGCCACGGTTCTCAACCTCCGCTCGGAGCGAGCCGAGGCTGACCGTTAGCGCCCCTGCAACTGAGAACCAGGAGAGCTCGGATAGCCAAAACTGGTGAAAAGCAGCCCCTCTAAAAGGAGATCTGGAAAAGGAGCCGCAGAAACGGGGGTCCCATGGGAGGCTCCTTGGTGCAGGCAAGTAAATTAGAATTAATCCAAGTCACATTAAAAGCTCCAAAAATGGGATGTGGCACACATGTAAACTGTAAAGTTCCTTTCAGAATAATTCCTCATTGTCTTGATTTTTTAACCATTAAAAAAAAAAAATCAGGATGTGAGGGAGAAGAAACAAAAAGAATCAACTGGAGAGATTTCCAAGAGAAGATTTCTTAGACGACCCTGGAGGCTGGCTTTGTCTTGTCCGGTTTTAACTCACCCCTAAGCTAGCAGACAAGCCTTGCACGGAACATGCAGGCGGCTGCAGAATCACGGGAATAATAATTAAATCATAATCTGTGTGCCAGACGCTGTACAAGAATCTTTTCGACATTTTCGCAAGTTTTTTAGGCTCAGAGATGCTCTAGTCATATAGCCAGTAAGTGGTGGAGATGCAATCAGAGCCCAGTTCTGTCTGACAATATCACTGTTGTTTCTGCACCCCACTCTTAGCAACTGAAATTAAGACAAGAGTGCAAGCTCAGTTATTTAAAAAGTTATTTTAAAAAAATTATTTTAAAACTGTTTGAAGTTCAAGCTATATATAAGTTAATGTAAAATCAAAAACAGTGTTCTGTGAAGGGCCAGATCCAGCTCTGTTACCTGGTTTTAGTTCTAGTCATGGACTTTGCATTCAAACTGACCTGAGTTCAGGTCAGTTGGCCACCCCTGCCACACTTTATTAGCTGACTGACTTCAAGGAAACTGCTTAGGCTTTATGGCTCTTATAAAATGGGGACAAACCTAGCTCAGCAGGGAATTGGAAAAAATGGTAGACTGTATGCCAAGAATATAGCATTCTGTTTTGCCTGAGGTAGGCGTTCAATCAATAGTAATTGTTATTTGCAAATAATTGTTTTATATATGGCAGAACATAAATATAACTTCTAACCCAGTTACTACCACCTAATTCTTCCTGTGTAATCCAAGTTGTAACTGGAGATGTGTGTTGATTACTTCAAAGAAAATTAAAACTTTTTTGTAGTTTGTATTCACAACAAACTATGGAAAATTCTTAAAGAGATGGGAATACCAGACCACCTGACCTGCCTCCTGAGAAATCTGCATGCATGTCAAGAAGCAAGTTAGAACTGGACATGCAACAACAGACTGGTTCCAAATCAGGAAAGGAGTACATCAAGGCTGTATATAGTCACCCTGCCTACTTAACTGACACAGTACATCAAGCAAAATGCCAGGCTGGATGAAGCACAAGTGGGAATCAAGATTGCCAGCAGAAATATCAATAACCTCAGATATGCAGATGACACCACCCCTATGGCAGAAAGTAAAGAACTAAAGAGCCTCTTGATGAAAGTGAAAGAGGACAGTAAAAAAGTTGGCTTAAAACTCAACATTCAGAAAAAGAAGCTCATGCCAGCCATCCAGTCCCATCACTTCATGGCAAATAGATGGGGAAACAATTGAAACAGTGAGACTTTCTTTTTTTTTTTTTTTTTTTTGGTTCCAAAATCATTGCAGCTGGTGACTGCAGCCATGAAATTAAAAGACACTTGCTCCTTGGAAGTAAAGCTATGACCAACCTAGACAGCACATTAAAAAGCAGAGACACTGCTTTACCAACAAAGGTCCATCTAGTCAAAGCTATGGTTTTTCCAGTAGTAACGTATGGATCTGAGAGTTGGACTATGAAGAAAGCTGGACGCTAAAAATTGATGCTTTTGAACTGTGGTGTTGGAGAAGACTCTTGAGAGTTCCTTGGACTGCAAGGAGATCCAACCAGTCCATCTGAAAAGAAATCAGTCCTGAATATTAATTGGAAGGACTGACGCCGGAGCTGAAACTCTAGTACTCTGGCCATCTGATGAGAATAACTGACTCCTTTGAAAAGACCCTGATGCTAGGAAAGATTGAAGGCAGGAGGAGAAGGGGACGACAGAGGATGAGATGGTTGGATGGCCTCACTGACTTGATGGACATGAGTTTGAACAAGCTCCAGGAATTGGTGATGAACAGGGAAGCCTGGTGTGCTGCAGTCCATGGGGTCACAAAGAGTCAGACACAACTAAGTGACTGAACTGAACAATTTGTATTGAACAGAATCAAAGAAGCCTTTTAATGCTCCTTCTTCAGAATTTCTAAAGCTTGTCAGAAGGTTCTAAGAAAAGTCTCATTATAATTAAAGATAAATTGTTTATAGGATGAAAGGAGGAGAAAAAGGAAATCCTATAGGAATCCATCATGACCCACAAGTTAAAATTAAAATGTGTAGCCCTTGGGAATTCCCTGGTGGCTCAGAGATTAAGACTCTGAGATTCCACTGCTGGGAACCTGGGTTTGATCCTTGGTTGGGGAACTAGGATCCCACAAGCTAAATTAAACTCAGAGCCCTGCTTTGCCAAAGTCGTTGCTTTTCAAAATGCAGTTTTGTGTAATAGTAGCCTAGGCACTATTCTGGGAATGGGGCATGGTAAATCACATTTCTTCCAATTTACTTTCCATGGGTAAGTAATTTCCATGTAATTCTTACGTGATTTGGTGCCAAAGACAGGTGATTAATTCTAAGGGGCTCTGAAAAATCTTACCAAAGGTGAGGATATTTATTTGAATATAAACAAACCAACTGTAAAAAGACAGTTTGGGAGCAATTAGAGAAACTTAAATACAGACCAGAGATGAAATATTAAAGGAGTATTGTTGATTTTCTCAGGTGTGATAATGGTATTATGGGCTTTTTTTAAAAGCACATTTTTAAAGAGATTAAGAAATATGATGTATGGGATTTACTGTAAAATACTTCAGTTAGAAAACAAATGAAGCAAATTTAGCAAAATACTATTTAATCTAGCTTATAGATATGTGGGAGTTTGTCATATTACTAAATGTTTGGAAATGTTTAGATTAAAATGTTTTAAAAATGTATAAATTGTATATAGTATTAAAAAATAAAATTCAACAGAGTCAATTTTAAGACCTAATTGACTTTATTCAATAGTTGATGAACTAGAAAGGTGTTCCAAGGGGTAGTACAAACAGAAAGCTTTTATAAAGACAGAAAGGTGGGGCAAGAAGGTATTAGCTGTAACCCAGACTTGCAGGGGCATGAAACCACAGCTACTTGGTTCCCACTCTAGGAATCTAACTTAGATTTTAGTCAGCCCAGCTTGGGCTTTGTAAGAAAAATCAAATATTTTTTCATTGAACATCTTCATTATTCCTTCATGCCCATCCTTCAGTGGCTGACTGTTACCAGGGTTAGCAAATACGGATTTGCTAAATTTCATACGGTCTGTTGTTGCTCAGTTGCACCGTCGTGTCCGACTCTGCAACTCCATGGACTACAGCAGGCCAGGCTTCCCTGTTCTTCACCATCTCCAGGAGGTTGCTCAAACTCATGTCTGCTGAGTCAATGAAGCCATCCAACTATCTCATCCTTTTTTGCCCCCTTCTCCTCTGCCCTCAATCTTTCCCAGCACCAAGGTCTCTTCTAATGAGTCGGCTCTCTGAATCAGGTGGCCACAAGATTGGAGTTTTAGCTTCAGTATCAGTCCTTCCAATGAATATTCAGGATTTCCTTTAGGATTGACTGGTTTGATCTCCTTACTGTCCAAGGGACTCTCAAGTGTCTTCTCCAGCACCACAACTCAAAAGCATCAGTTCTTTGGTGCTCAGCCTTCTTTATGGTCCAACTCTCACATCCGTACATATTGTTTAATGCTGTAATGTGGCTCAGAAAGGAGTTTGAGTTTAATGTAATGCCGTTCAAGAAATAGAGGGGAAAAATAGAATGGGAAAGACTAGAGATCTCTTCAAGAAAATTAGATACCAAGGGAACATTTCATGCAAAGCAATAAAGGACAGAAATGGTATGGACCTAAAAGAAGCAGAAGATATTAAGAAGAGGTGGCAAGAAAACACAGAGGAACTATACAAAAAAGATGTTTACAACCCAGACAATCACCATAGTGTGATCCCTCACCTAGAGCCAGACATCCTGGAATGCGAAGTGGGCCTTAGGAAGCATCACTAAAAACAAAGCTAGTGGATGTGATGGAATTCCAGTTGAACTCTATTTCAAGTCCTAAAAGATGATGCTGTGAAAATGCTGCACTCAAATATGCCAGCAAATTTGGAAACTCAGCAGTGGCCACAGGACTGGGAAAGGTCAGTTTTCATTTCAATCCCAAAGAAAGGCAATGCCAAAGAATGCTTAAACTACTGCACAGTTGCACTCATCTCACACACTAGTAAAGTAATGCTCACATTCTCCAAGCCAGGCTTCAACAGTCCATGAACTGTGAAATTCCAAATGTTCAAGCTGGATTTTGAAAAGGTAGAGGAACCAGAGATCAAATTGCCAACATGCCGTTGGATCATTGAAAAAGCAAGAGAGTTCCATAAAAACTTCTGCTTTATTGACTATGCCAAAGACTGTGACTATGTGGACCACAACAAACTCTATAAAATTCTTAAAGAGATGGGAATACCAGACCACCTGACCTGCCTCTTGAGAAATCTGTATGCAGGTCAGGAATCAACAGTTAGAACTGGACATGGAACAACAGACTGGTTCCAAATAGGGAAAGGAATATGTCAAGGCTGTATATTGTCACTGTGCTTATTTAACTTATATGCAGAATACATCATGAGAAACGCTGGGCTGGATGAAGCACAGCTGGAATAAAGATTGCTAGGAGAAATATCAATAACCTCAGATATGCAGATGACACCACCCTTATGGCAGAAAGTGAAGAGGAACTCAAAAGCCTCTTGATGAAAGTGAAAGAGAGTGAAAAAGTTGGCTTAAAGCTCAACATTCAGAAAACTAAGATCATGGCATCTGGTCCCATCACTACATGGCAAATAGGTGGGGAAATGGTGGAAACAGACTTTATTTTGGGGGGCTCCAAAATCACTGCAGATGGTGAATGTAGCCATGAAATTAAAAGACACTTGCTTCTTGGAAGAAAAGTTATGACCAACCTCAGTTCAGTTGCTCAGTCGTGGCCGACTCTTTGCGACCCCATGAACCACAGCACGCCAGGCCTCCTGTCCATCACCAACTCCCGGAGTTCACCCAGACTCACGTCCATCGAGTCAGTGATGCCATCCAGCCATCTCATCCTCTGTCGTCCCCTTCTCCTCCTGCCCCCAATCCCTCCCAGCATCAGTCTTTTCCAGTGAGTCAACTCTTCGCATGAGGTGGCCAAAGTACTGGAGTTTCAGCTTTAGCATCATTCCTTCCAAAGAAATCCCAGGGATGATCTCCTTCAGAATGGACTGGTTGGATCTTCTTGCAGTCCAAGGGACTCTCAAGAGTCTTCTGCAACACCACAGTTCAAAAGCATCAATTCTTCGGTGCTCAGCCTTCTTTACAGTCCAACTCTCACATCCATACGTGACCACAGGAAAAACCATAGCCTTGGCTAGATGGACCTTTGCTGGCAAAGTAATGTCTCTGCTTTTGAATATGCTATCTAGACATTACTTTGCCAACAAAGGTCCGTCTAGTCAAGGCTATGGTTTTTGCAAGAGTCATGTATGGATATGAGAGTTGGAATATAAAGAAAGCTGCCGAAGAATTGATGCTTTTGAACTGTGGTGTTGGAGAAGACTCTTGAGAGTCCCTTGGACTGCAAGGAGATCCAACCAGTCCATCCTAAAGGAAATCAGTCCTGAATATTCATTGGAAGGACTGATGCTGAAGCTGAAACTCCAATACTTTGGCCAACTGATGCAAAGAACTGGTTCATTAGAAAAGACCCTGATGCTGGGAAAGATTGAAGGCAGGAGAAAGGGATGATAGAGGATGAGATGGTTGGATGGTATCACCGACTCAATGGACATGAGTTTGAGTAAATTCCAGGATTTGACCTTGGACAGGGAAGCCTGGCCTGCTGAAGTCCATGGGGTTGCAAAGAGTCAGACACGACTGAGTGACTGAACTAAACTGTTCACACTTCCCAGGTACTTAGAAGCATAAGTGTTTTCTCACCAATTAAGAACACAGCTTTTGGAAGTTTCCCAGAGCAAACCTTCAATCACACTGAAACTGAGTCAAAGAACACCTTAATCTGACTTCATCATTTACATCAGTGAGAGAAGAAACATGGATTTTGTCTTCAAGAATTTTGAAGCTTCCAGAAATTCTCTTGAGAAGTTATAAAAAGACAATTTCAAAGCAAAACTCAAGCTTCTAACCAAAGTGTGTGTACCAAATTTCTAGGCTGACCACTGGAAACTTCCTCTAGGAAAAAACAAAAAGGGCCCGCAGCTAGAAGAGGTAAGGGGTTCAGGCTAGAGTGCCTTAGACCTAGAGATGGCAAAGGCCTAATAGCTGCCTTGTCCTATAAAATCAACAACTGACACAACATGAACGAAAATAATTAGAATTCTAATAAAGTTTCTAGGTATTTTCCCTACTACTCTAAAGCATGTCACTTTGTTAGAATAATTATAATTTTTTAAGTAATCTACTTTATCTATCCTAATATAGCAAAACAATGACATCAACATGTAATCAATGACAAATTAATAAATCACTTAACAGTTTTTTTCATGCTGAGTCTGAATTCTAGTGTACATTTTTACTTATGGAGCATTTTGATTTGGATGTTAAATTTTCATCAGAAACCTTTGACCTTCATTTTGTTGTTCAGTTGTTAAGTCATGTCCGACTCTTTGCGACCCCATGGACTGCAGCACGCCAGGCTTCCCTGTCCCTGTCCTTCCCTGTCCTCCCTATCTCCCAGTTTGCTCAAACTCATGTCCATTGAGTCAGTGATGCCATCCAACCATCTCATCCTCTGTCGCCCCCTTCTCCTCCTGCCTTCAATCTTTTCCAGCATCAGGACCTCTTCCAATGAGTCAGCTCTTTGCATCAGGTGGCCAAAGTATTGGAGCTTCAGCATCAGTCCTCCCAATGAATATTCAGTGTTGATTTCCTTTAGGACTGGTTTGATATTCTTGTATTTAAATTTTATAAAATTTATGGTTAAGAAAGTCAATTCATGTACTCAAGTTATTCCAAAGATACTTAAATGTTTCCCAATAACTGGATTGAGTGTGTGGTGTTTAGTTGCTAAGTCGTTTCTGACTCTTTTGTGACTGCCCCCACCCGCCACTGGACTGTAGCCCTACAGGCTCATCTGTCCATGGGATTCTCCAGGCAAGAATACTAGAGTGGGTTGCCATTTCCTCCTCCATGAATTACATTTTATACCTATAAATAAGATAGGCCTTTTTCTTAATTGCTCAATTGCTTAGTAATAATCAATTGTAATTATAGTAATAATCAAAAGTAATTGCTCCTTAATTGCTTAGTAATAATCCTGGCTCCAGTCAGAAATAGGAAACTTTTCCAACAACTGCTTCACATTTATGACTTTGTATAGTTCATGCACCATGCTCTGACTGTACATACACTTCTTTTGAAGTTCATCTGGTGCTTAATTCGCTGCATGATTTGTCTGAGGTCCCTGCTCCCAGCTGCCCTCTCCATGCCATGTCTGGCTCCTTCACTCACACTCTTCTCTGTATGACACCTTGTGGGTGAAGACGCAGTAAGATACTTAGCAGATATTGTCAGGTGAGAAAAAAACAAGAGCTACATAGTACCATGCCTTTTGGTTTTAAAAAGTCCCTTACACATCTGTATGTGTATAAGGGACTAGAAAGTTAAATACCCAAGTGTCTTCTTCACGTTTATCTGTATTCTCTAGCATTATTACCTTTTTAATAAAGGAAAATAAAAGCTTACATATAATCTAGCTCCTTAAAAAATACTCAGAATTACAAAAGGAAAACTAACAGCTGTACTGTGGAGATGGGGACGATATCAGAAACAAGTGATCAAAACTGACATCACCAATAATGTGCAGATGTCACGTGCCTCCAGCTGTGATCTGAGGACGTGACAGCAGGTATACTGCTGCACGACACGAATCCACCGTGACGCCCGGCAGACAGACACACAGCAGTACTGACGGTTCCACACAGTAGTCTGTACTCTCCGAAAGTGTCAAGGGTGCTCAGAAGGCTGAGGGGCTATTTCAGATTAAGAGGCAGAGAGCCTAAAGAGACACAACAACTAAGTGGAATGTGTGATCCTAGACTACATCTTCTAATGGAAAAACAATCACTACTGGAACAACGGATGACATTCATTAATCAGTAGATTAAAATGTTATCGATGTTAAATTTCTTGAATGAGATAACTGCATTGTAGTCATATAAGAAAATAACCTCATTTATACGAGATGTACAGTGGAGTATTAAAAGGATAAAGATGTGTGATGTGTAAAATCTACTTCTAAATAGTTCATAAAAAATACTGTGGAGGGGAGGAGAAAGAGGGAGAGAGAGGAGACAAGTGTGGCAAAATGGTAAAAACTGATGAATCTGGAGGAACTTCCAGTGGCCCAGTGGTTAAGAATCCGAGCTCCCCAGGTTCAATTCCTGGTCAGGGAACTAGATTCCACACGCCACAACTAAGACCCGGCACAGCCAAAAAAAAAAAAATGGTGAATCTGAGTTAAAAGTATATGAGTGCCTTATTCTTTTAACTTTTCTGTATGAAATCTTAGCCTATCAGGCACAAGTTTTTTTATTTATAGGAAATAATACACACAAAGTAAGTTGCAAATTACAGTGCATATTCACATTTCAATTAAGCCTTGAGCAGGTATGTAAAATAATTTTTAAATATCTTCTAAGATAGAAAATTCTTTTTTCTGAAATAAGTTTTTATATAAAGTCAAATCCTTATGACTTAAGGACGGTTTTACAGTCTTAAGTGATTCTAGAAAGTGCTCTTGTTTCACTGTGGTCACTTCCAGTCCATTTTCTTGCAAAGCCAGCAAGGCGGCCTATAAAAGACAAACAATAGGAAATAATAAATATGCTTCACTGTTATTTTATGATATACAGTAATACTTTAAAATCTGAACATAAAAATCTCAGTCTCACTTCACAGAATTTCAATATTCGTGGCAATAAAAACATTAAGCTAAAAAGTTAAAGTGATTAAGTCTTCTCAGTGGACCATCTTTCCTTCTACATTACATTCTAGCCTTAAATGCGGGGGCGGGGGGGTGTCAGGGGGGTGGAGCAGAGTGCAGAACCACTATATTGGAGTATAGATGAGATCAACTATACTCCAATAAAAAAAAAAAAATGATGAGTGACTGTATTCCTGATCTCAGAGTAGGAGTTTTTAAACAGGACACAGCACTGATCATAAAGAAACAGAAAATGAACAAACCACTGTTATACACAGGCTTCCCTGGTGGCTCAAACGATAAAAAATCTGCCTGCAGTGCAGGAGACCAGGGTTCACTCCCTGGGTCAGGAAAATCCCCTGGAGAAAAGAATAACCCACTCCAGTATTCTTGCCTAGAGAATTCCATGGACAGAGGAGCCTGGCGGGCTACAGTCTATGGGATCGTAAAGAGTTGGACATGACTGAACAATTAACACTTTCACTGTTACACACAAAAGCAAGAAAGAACTTCACAGACATAATCTTGAGTTAAAGAAGCAGACAGAAAAGCATACCATATGGTTCCATTAATATAAAGTGCAAAAGCAGCAAAAGTCATCTTCCCAGTGCTAGAAATCAGGACAGTGGTTCTTTTGTAATAGAGGGACGGGGAAGCTTGGTGGGCTGCCGTCTATGGGGTCGCACAGAGTCAGACACAACTGAAGCAACTCAGCAGCAGCAGCAGCAGGAAGGCCCACGGAAAGCTTCTAGCATGCTGATGACATTCTTCCTTGACCCAAGTGGTAGTTATACAAGTGTGTTCACTGTATGTTAATTCAGTGGGCAGTATCCTCTCATTTTCACAAGTTTTTGCTAAGGAAAAACCTACAGTGGCTGACCTTTTTTCTGCCCTCAAGATAAAGTTTAAATGCCTTAGAGTGCCTTACCAGGGACCTGTGTGAGCCGGCCACTGGCCACCCCTTCAGTAATGTCATCCCCTCACCTCCGATCATCTGCACGTTTTATTCCCTGTGCCTCAAACACTCCCCTTCTCTCCCACAGACTGGCTAACTCCCTAATCATCCTTCCACTTGCAATGTACACACACCTTCTCTCAGAAAGCCTTCTCTTATTTTCAAGTTTGAATTGTATTCTTCCTAGCACCCTAAACTTCCCTGACTCACTACATTTTTAAATTCAGTATCACCTCTCGGCACCACCCCCTGCCGCATCAACCTGTAAGCCCTGAAGAGAAGGCAAGGAACCAGAGCGGCTTGTTTCACCTCCCATGGTGCCTCCCTTTCAGTAAATACTGCCAAGTGAATGAAGAGCTGAATAAACCAAGTGAATGAAGATCTGAATAAATGCAGAAATGTGTACATTTTCTTCACTAATTCATTAACTTACTTCTTTGCAGAGGTTTCCAAGATCAGCTCCAGAGAAAAAACAGGTTTCTGCTGCTACCTTTTCTAAGGAAACATCAGGCCCCATTGGCGTGTTTTTTGTACAGACTTTCAGAATAGAAAGCCTTCCCTGGAACAAAATAAAACATAATATGTTTAGAAGCTTAATGTTTGACATAATGTTATATTAAAACATATAGAATTTTCTATATTACAGAGAAAGTATATATATTTAAGAATTAAAAATAAGAATCACTTTTTCTCAAGAGGTAAGAAAGTAAATGTGACATCAAGATAAATTTTAATATTTTTAAAAAGTAAAATAGATTAAAAAAATGTTTTCATCCCTTCAAAATCTGATAAATAAAAAATGCATTTTCTGTGTCTTTCACCACTCACTGCCAGTGGCTCTGGATGAGAAGGACAAAGGGTTTACTGATCCTTTGGCTGTATATATATACATTATATAATCTCTGTAAGCTCAGATTTCTCCACTGTAAAATAAGGATGCTCACCCAGATAATCACCAAAACTCTTTAACGCTTTAGGATTCTTCCATTCTAGCTGCAAAATAATTTTGAGGGGACTCCATAAACTCAGTATTTTGAGTCTTCCACAAAGCTGAAATTACTACCATTTTTTAGGCTTATGTTTCTCTGAAAACAGGGCCAGAGTATCCAGCAAAAGCAGATGAAAATGATAATTTATGATGAGCCATTAGATAAGAAAAACACAGAATCCAATATAGGACACACACCATGTACACTTACATCCAGTCAGGAACTCAACTCTGCCGTCTTCTTAGAGCTCAGACACTGATGTGTTATTAGGAATGCTCACACAGAGTAAATGTGCACAGTGATTACCTTTTCATCTGGAGGAGGAATATAAATAATCTTATCTAGTCTTCCAGGCCGTAACAAGGCATCATCTAACACATCAGGTCTATTTGTTGCTGCAACAACGATGACATTGCTATTGAAAATTTCTTGAAACTCTAGCTGAGGGAATATATACAACACAAAGTAACATCAATAAGTTGTTAATTAGTAAATGTATTTTTTTTTTAATTACAAATCAGCAGGTCTGTTTGTTTTTAAATAGGAGAATACTGTTCTCTTCAGACTAGAATGCTTACATTTCCTATCCAGACCACCTTCTCAATATCAAGGCACCCTAGAAACAAATTATTAATCAAAGAGCTATACAACATGCACACGGTGAAGGGAGTGATCAACCCCAGTGGGGCATCTCTCACTGTGAGAACTGATGAAAAAAAGCTCTACACCACAGCAGAGAACATCTATCTGCTGACCTGAATGCATCTGAGCCCCAGCGAGTGATTACAACTTAAATGCATGACTTGAAAAGACAGAAGCATCTGACTAGCACATAGTATACCTATGAAAAGTCTTGGCTCTCATGTTCTTGAGGAGGGAGATTTATTTTACCTCTTTTTTTGTTTTTTTCTTTACAGAGGCAAAAATATGACAACTAATATAAGTTGCGTGTATATAAATCCAGGATGAAGATTTTAAAAAAATATATCTAAGAGCTGCTACAGCAAGGCCTAACACATGCTAAGCATTCAGAATTGTTGAACTTAATTTTCAGATCAGTTTTCCAGTAATGTGATCCCTCAAAGCAATGAGTTCCCTGTATCTGCAAGTATTTTAGCAGACTGGGTAAACACCTGTCAGAGGCTATAGAAGGAATTCCTGCTTTATGAGAACTGATTAGAACACCTCATGGGTCCCTTCAAATTCTAGTGGCATATCTTCCTAAGGAGCTATAAGACTCTCTTTCTATGGAACAATTTAAGAAATAGGAAATAAGAAACACCAAGAAGAAACAAAAGCTTTGGAAGGAAAAGGATTTCCAAAGGTCACTTTAACTGCATTAGAACCAAGGAAACCTCAACAAAACTGGAAGTTTTTAATTACTGATTATTGGAAATAATAGTCTGTTTTGTTTCATTTCACATAAAACACTACTTTATGAGGATACAGAAATAAGAAACTCCCCTCTCCACTAGCAATATGCAGTTACATTTCTAATCTTAGGAAAAAATTCACATTCACACATATCTAAGATACTTTATTATAAAATTTGCCTCATCTTCCCAGCTAAATCACAATTTTACCAGCTCTGTAAAAATCCTAATAGTCAAACTGAAATTATATAAATGTATGAGATGAATCCAGCATAGGAAAAGACAGTATAGATGCAGTCTGTTTATTGTTGGCCTGGATTTTGGTGTATCCTGGCTAATAAATACCTCTTCATTTTTTTCCAGCTGCTTGCATTTACCATGTTGATCTGATTTACTTCCTCTTCTCTCTATAGTCTTCAATCCAACACCATCTAATTCATTTAGGAGAACAGAAAGAACACGATCTTGAACATTACATTCTGTTCTGCTGATTGATCGAGAGCCCAAGATTGAATCAATCTCATCCAAAAACACAATTGCTGGTGTATTTGCTCTTGCTTGTCGAAATACCTTTTGTTCAAAAGTGGAAATATTAAAAGGCTATACATCATGCCTTATTCATATGAATGAATGCTTTCTGCATTACTATTTATAATTTTTAAAATATAAAAAGAAAGATTCTAAATGTCTAAGAACTGGGGAATGAACAAATAAAGAACAGTATTATACAGGGGTTAAAAATCTTATTTTCAAAAAACATTTAATATTACTGAATTTTAAAAGTGGTAACACTAAGCTAAATCACAATAAAGATATATATGTATGTATATGTATATATATGTGAATGGATATATATATGGTGGTTTGGTGGTTTAGTCACTCAGTCGTGTCCGACTCTTGTGACCCCATGGACTGTAGCCTGCCAGGCTCCTTTGTCCATGGGATTCTCCAAGCAAGAATACTGGAGTGGGTTGCCATTTCCTTCTCCAGGGGGATCTACCCGACCCAGGAACTGAACCCAGGTCTCCTGCATTGCAGGTAGATTCTTTACCAACTGAGCTATGAAGGAAGCCCGGATATATATATATATAAAAAGATGAGTGGATAGTACATAAATATAATGAGTGGATAGGTATATATACATATATCTATAATGAGTGGATATACATATATAATATCCACTCACTCCCCTGCCTAAGGAAACAAAACGACAAAGAAAATTCACCGAAATGTTAACAGTAAGTAGAGAGACTATGGAGGATTTCCTATTTATACTTTTCTAAATTTTCTAAGTTTTCTATACACAAACAGGTATAACATTCTTAACAGGAAATATAGCCAGTTACATTTAAAAAATAAGGTTTATCCTTAAGGCATGAAACAAAAATTCAAAAGTAAACTTAACTACATGAGGGAAAATAAACCAACCAACCTGAGACAAGATTTTCTCTGAATCTCCAACAAAAGGCGAGAAGAGATCAGCTCCGCTCACTGAAACGAAAGAGCAACAACAGCTGGTGGCCAGGGCCCTCACCAGCGTGGTTTTGGCGCACCCAGGGGGCCCATATAGGAGAACTCCCTTTGGTTGTGTCAGGCCCATCCTAACAAATTCCCGAGGGAATTTCAGAGGCCATTCAATGCTCTAAAAGAACACAAAAAGAGACAGGACACAAAAGGAGACAGTTGTTTTAGTAAAATGTGAAAAAAAAAATTCAATACATTCATTCAACAATCTTCAGCTACCTGCTATGAGCTGGATATAGGGTCCAATCTCCACACAGCAGCCAGTGAGCTTATGACATAAGTGAGGTCACATCACTTCCTGCTTAAAATCTTTCAATGACTTCTTGTCAGAATTACAATATTCAAATCCAAATTCCTAACTATCACTGCTTACAAGGCCTAACATAACCCCCCACAGTTTGTTCCCATCTCAGGGCCTTTACTTGCTAGTCTCTCTGCTTGAACACTCCTTTGCGATCTTTATATGCTATTCTGCATCACTCAGATCTCCACTCTACAGTCATTTCCTTGGACAGGTCTTCCCTAACCACTGTAGTTAAAACAGACCTTCCTCTTCCTAGGAACTCTATGCTACTATCCATTTTTTATTTTTGGAGCACTAACTCATTTGCTATCTGAAATTACTGTATTCCCATGTTGAGTTTGTCATTCTGCTCTTGCCGGAATGTAGGCAAAGTTCACCTCTAAATCCCCATCACCTAGAATGACACCTTCACAAAGTAGGCACTCATTAAATGTTAGCTGAATTATAAACAAATCCTCAATACCTCTGAGGTAGATGGTTTTGTTATCATCATAATTTCAGAGATGCAGAAACTCAGGCTTAAAAAGTGAAGTAACTTGCCCAGGCCTTATTACCTTATTATGAGTGAGGTAGCAGAACTAAGACTAATCCCAGACAGTGTAGGTCAAGAGCATGAGTTCTTAACTACTGATACATTGCCTCTACAAAAAAAGACAGACAAGATCCCCGTACTAGAAACTCCTATTGTAATTGGGGAGACAGGCTTAAAAACTACCAACGAGGCCAGAGTAGGGCATTCCGTGGACAAGGAACAAATATATACAGAGACACATCAAACCATCCAGTTCATCTCCCAGTGGTAAGCAGAACAGAGTGGAGGACGTGGGAGGCAAGGAGTGATGGAGCTGAAATGGAAGTAGGAGTCAGATCACACTGGGCCTTCATAGTTTTAGTCAACAATGAGGAAGCAGTATGGAGAATGAACTAGAAGGAAATGAAACCAGAGGGAAGGAAACTACTTAGCAGTGGTCAATGAGTGCAATGACTCAGACTACAAAAATAATAAGGCTGGATGTGTCACAGGCAGCAGAGATCATGTGGTTGGGATGGACTTGAAACATACAGTGTAAGTGCACTATATGCAGGGGGGAAGTCCAGAGGGAAAGGTACATGACATGCAACATGACATCCATTTAGAAGACAGGTCTCTGACTTAGGGGATGGGGCAACTGGCTGTCTTCACTGCGAGAGGGAATCCAGCTGTAGAGATGGAATTGGTAAGCTGAACTCTGGACATGCCATGCTGAATCCGAGATCCCTGGAAGTTATTTAGTAGGCAGGGAGTTAAGTAGTTTTGATGATCAAAGAACTATCTGCACTGGATATAAAGATTTCTGAGTTAGCTGCTTTCAGGAGACAGCTGAAGCCTGGGACACGCTTCAGGAGATGAGAGATGAAGGACTCACTTAGAAAATGCAAAAAGAGGACTCTTGGGAGCTTGGAGAATTAACATTTAAAGTAAGGGAGAGGAGTGCTCAAAAAGGTAGGAAAGCCTAACATCTCAGAGCTAAAGGAAGACGGTGTGTCTCACAGGAAAGTATGGCTATTTTGTGAAGATTAAATGAGAGCATATAAAAAAATTAGAGCATATTTAAATGTGCTTTAAGAAAATAAGAGATATCAAGGGAACATTTCATGTAAGGATGTGCACGATAAGGGATAGAAATGGTTAAGGACCTAACAGAAGCAGAAGAGATGAAGAGGTGGCAAGAATACACAGAAGAACTGTACAAAAAAGTCTTAATGAGCCAGATAACCAGGATGGTGTGGTCATTCATCTAGAGCTGGACATCCTGGAGTATGAAGTCAAGTGGGCCTTACGAAGCATTACTATGAACAAAGCTAGTGGTAGTGACGGAATTCCAGCTGAGCTATTTCAAGCCCTAAAAGATGATGCTGTTAAAATGCTGCACTCAATATGTCAGCAAATTTGGAAGACTCAGCAGTGGCCACAAGACTGGAAAAGGTCAATTTTCATTCCAATCCCAAAGAAGGGTAATGCCAAAGAACGTTCAAATTATCATACAATTGTATCATTTCACATACTTACAAGGTTATGCTCAAAATCCTAGACTTCAGCTGGCTGAAGTGAACTGAAAACTAAATGTACAAACTTGATTTCAAAGAGGCAGAAGAAATCAGAGATCAAATTGCTAACAGTTGTTGGATCATGGAGAAACCAAAGGAATTCCAGAAGAACATTTACTTCTGCTTCATTGACTATGCTAAAGCCGTTGATTGTGTGGATCACAACAAACTGTGGAAAATTCTGAAAGAGATGGGAATATCAGACCACCTAACCTGCCTCCTGAGAAATCTGTATGCAGGTCAAGAAGCAACAGTTATAACTGGACATGAAAAAACTGGTTCAAAATTGGGAAAGGTGTACAAGACTATATATTGTCACTGTGTTTATTTAACTTCTATGCAGAGTACATCATGTGAAATGCCGGGCTGGATGAAACCCAAGATGGAATCGAGACCACTGGGAGAGGGATATCCCTGACGTTCAGTGGTTAAGACTCCACACTCCCGAGGCAGGGGCCCTAGGTTCAATCCATGGTCAGGGAACTAGATCCCACATGCCACAATGAAGATGGAAGGTCCTGTATGATGCAACTAAGACCCAACACAGTCAAATACATACATACATACATACATATATATATACACACACACACACACATATATATATACATACACACATATAAAAATGTATAAAGATTACTGGGAGAAATATCAACAATCTCAGATATGCAGATGATACCACTCTAAAGGCAGAAAGTGAAGAGGAACTAAAGAGCCTCTTGACGAGGGTGAAAGAGGAGAGTGAAAAAGCTGGTTTAGAACTCAACATTCAAAAAACTAAGATCATGGCATCTGGCCCTATCACTTCATGGCAAAGAGGAAGGGAAAAGGTGGAAACAGTGGCAGATTTTGTTTTCTTGGGCTTCCAAAATCACTGTGGACAATGACTGTGGCCATGACTTAAAAGACGCTTGCTCCTGGAAAGGAAAGCTAAGACAAACCTAGATATCTATTAAAAAGCAGAGATATCTCTCAGCCGACAAATGTCTGTATAGTCAAAGCCGTGGTTTTTCCCAACAGTTGTGTACAGATTTGAGAGTTGGACCATAAAGAAAGCTGAGTGTCAAAAAACGGGTGCTTTCAAATTGTGGTGCTGGAGAAGACTCTTCAGAGTCCCTTGGACTGGAAGAAGATCAAACCAGTCAATCCTAAAGGAAATCAACCCTGAATATTCACTGGAAGGACTGTTGCTGAAGCCAAAGCTCCAAGACTTTGGCCACCTGATGCAAACAACCAACTCACTAGAAGACCCTGATGCTGGGAAAGAGGGCGGGCAGGAGGAGAAGGGGGTAACAGAGGATGAGGTGGTTAGAGAGAAATATCGACTCAATGGACATGAATTTGAACAAACTCTAGGGGATGGTGGAGGACACAGGAGCCTGGTGTGCTTCAATCTGTGGGGTCACAAAGAGTCAGACATGACTTAGTGACTTAGCAACAACAACAAAATGTGCCTATCCATGGATACAAGGATTCCAGGGTTCACTGTAGATACAGCTCCTAGTTAAGATAAATAAATAATAATGGATACTTAGAAATTAGTCTTGTGTGTGCTCAATTTGAGAAACCTACTTTCTTATGGCAGGATCACCCAAAGGGGAATTGGAAAAATTAATTTCCGGAACTGCAGTGCAGGTAAGAAAATCAGGTGAGCTGTGACCCTCCACAGCCACTGTGAGAATCAGTATCAAGTAACTACTCAGGCCAAAGTGACTGTTAATTATAAATTTGTGTTTTTACCAGTCTCGGGGTAAATTCAGGCCTATGAATGAAGAATTTGTACTTATACAGTCTATGATCTAAGAATCAGTTTTACATGTTTAAATGTTAAAAAAAAAAAAAAAGACTATTCTGTGGTGTGAAAATTATGACTTCTGTGTCTATAAATAAAATCTCATCAGAACACAAATACTCATTACATATGACTGCTTTTGTGCTGTGATAGCAGAGTCGAATGACTGCAACAGAGATCATAAAACCTAAATTATTTACTCTCTGGTCCTCCACAGAAAGAGTTTACTGATCCTTCATCTAAATTAGAAACTCTTTAGAGCAAAAACTAAACAAAAAGGTGAAGAAAGAAAGTATGAAAAATGGCATTTGATGTCTGCAGAGTCCAGTTAAACAAGGATGGAAAAGCGATCATTAGACCCGGATGTTAGGTTCACATCAGTGAAGGCAGCCATGTTTCAGTGCCACTTGTTTACAGCACAAATGCATTACACTTAGACCGTCCTACTCTACTGGCTTAAGCAGAGTCTCTATCTCACCTGCTTTAATTTCAGTTTTACATCTTCAAGGCCACCAATTTGCTCCCAGCCAACAGGTTTGATGTCTGTCACTCCAATGACACTTCGAAATGATGAGGGTCGGATCTTTTTAAAAGCTTCAAGGAAGTCTGTTTCATCAATCGTCGGATTGTCCTGGTTCTGAAGTAATCCACCCCAAAAAGCAAAATCAAACCAAAAATCAGGCGGGCCTTTTTTGTGGCACACAAACATGATTACTTTTTTATTGTGATCCTCATTTGAATTTATACATCTATTTTTTTGTCACTATAAAGAAATTTATAATACATGGTATGAAAAAACTAAATGTCTCCCCAACTCCCACCAATATTCATCCCCAGAGAAAGTCAACAGTCTCCTGTATATTCTTCCAGTATGTTTATGACATATGTATATCCTTTCAAAGAGAGACACAAATGGGACCATACCGTACACATTAATTTGTACTTTTTCATCTCTCAGGAATCTTTTCATGTCCAAGAATACAATAATACCTCATTCTTTCTGACAACTGCATAATATTGCATGAGTATTTTAATGACACCCTTCTGTTGAACAGAGGTTTTCCAGTCTTTTGGTACTAAACACAAAGCTGCAACTGAATGTCTTTGTACACATGTTCAAGTATTTTATATAAGACTTTCCTCAAAATAGAATTACTGTGCTTAAGAGTATGCACACTTACAATTTTCATAGCTACTATTAAAATGTGCTCCAAGCTGTATCAATAATATGAAGCTGTTTTCCCCACACCTCTCTAACACTGGACATGACCAGACCTTAAATGTCTGCCATTGTGACAGAGGACATGGTGTTTACTATTTCGTTAATTAAGTTTCTTCAATCAAGAGTGAGGTAAAAGGAATAATGGAATTAGAAAATAAATTTTGCAACCATTACAGTAATGGCTATTTGAGGCAAGAATCATCAGTGGATGCCAATCTAGGGGAGAGAAAGTCTGACGGGGAACAGGATGGCTGCATTGTCTTAGAGGGTCTCCTCACAGATTTCTTATTAGTTGCAAGGGGAAAAATAACAACTCCAAAGCAGATAAACTGGACCAACGCTTGACTAGTTGATCGCACCAGTCACCCACGAGAGGCACCCCCAGTGAGGAGTAGGTGGTCACACTATGTCTCCACAAATGACATCCTAAGGAGGACACACTAACATTTAATGCAGTGTTCCTATTGGGCTTGCATAACCTGAACGTAACTAGGAGGAAACAGATACACCCAAACTGAGAGATGCTCTATAACATCACTGACTTTAAATCTTTAAAAATGTCAATGTCAAAATGTCGCACACACACCAAGAAAGTGCTATGGAAACGTTCAAAATTAAAGAAAACCAAAAACTAGACATAATATATTATCCTGGACTAAATTCTACACTGAAGGAAAAGGGTGCTACAAAACGAAACAGCCAGCAAAATCAGAATAGGGACTGTAGATCTGACAACATTTTGATCACTGTTAAATTTCCTGAATATAATGAGATTATACATACTCGTTCATAGGAAATGGACACTAAAATATTAAGAGACAACAGGTTAAGATGCATGCAACCCATTTTCAAATGATTCAGAAAAAAAAAAGAATGCGTATATGTACACAGTTGACCCTTGAACATCATGGAGGTTAATCTGCATTTAAGCAGAGGAAGCCCAACAAATCTGTTGTTCCCCACATCCGTGGGTTCAGCCAGTCCTGGACCGTGCACTACTTGCAGGACTTACTATCAAAAAATATCTACGTATAAGTGAACTAGAGCAGTTCAAACCCATGTTGCTCAAAAATCAACTGTATATATACAGAGAGACAAAGAGATGAGAGAAAACAAAGGAGGATAAAGCTAATATGGCAAAATGTTAAAAACTTGTCAGTTTGGATAAAGGAATTAGCAGGAGTTCTCTACCTTCAACTCTCCTTGAAGTTTTGTTTAATTTTTAAAATTTTTTCCCTCAAGTTTTAATTATTTCAAAATAAGTTTTTAAAAGAGAAAGAATCAAAAAAGACTAATCTTTAAAGAAAGTTGAGGATTTTTCATGTTTATTAGTCATTTGTAATCCTTTCACTGTCAACTACCAGTTTATCAGTTCATATTTTAC
Organism: Bos mutus; assembly: GCF_027580195.1. NCBI lineage: Eukaryota > Metazoa > Chordata > Mammalia > Artiodactyla > Bovidae > Bos > Bos mutus. Next base: position 43,698,001 of record NC_091626.1, on the reverse strand, counting down.
TACACATTTTCTCTTAGATTGGTCTTATTGCTTTGTAAGACTTCTTTCTATACCAAGGAAATTGGTGTTTTGTCAGGAGCTGGCAGTATTTTTCCCAGTCTGTCTCGTGTCCTTGCCTTTGTTTATAGTATTGTTTGTTTTGCTTTTGAACTTGTCATCTTTTTTAAAAATAGTATTGTTTTGCCATTCTAAAATGCTCAAATCAGTAAATTATCTTCTTTTTGGCTATTAAAAATTCATATTTCTATTTGTAATATCTGTATTATATTTAAGTATTTAACCTTACATCAAATTCTGAATATTTAGTTGTCCCAAAATTCCCATTTTCAATAACAAACTATTTTATCCCATTTATGTAAGATTAAATAAGTGAATATGTATATACAGAGCTATTCTTAACAGTGTTCCTAAAAATGCTAATAATTATAATCTCTGGGAGATGAGCTTTCAGACAATTTTTATCTTGTTTAATTTCTCACAAATAATGTTATTAAATAATTTTTTAAAATAGCATCTTTTTTTTTTTTACTAGCTAACAGTATCAGATATTGGGTAAATGAATACTAACACACTTTAGGTGAACACCAACTAACATTTGAAAATCCCATTTACACTTCCAGATCATTAGTGTGTATATATTACTCACTTGATTTTCATAACCCTTTCAGGCAGATAAAATCCTTTCCCTTCCATGTGTATATGTTTATGTGTTAAACTGTACTTCCAATGCTTTAATAGACATACTTGACAAAAAGCTGAACAAACTCTAATGTGTCCTCATCTACCCTGTAATAGAGGCAGCAACAGCTCCTCAGCTGCCTGGAGATGGAGAAAGAAATAGATGGAACCAGTACCTGCCCAGATGCCTCCATCCATTCTTCCTTTTTGCCTTTCTTTTTTCCACTTCCCCTGGTTGTTTATGAACTCAGCCATCACCTGTGCTAACTATGGCTGGGCAGGCCCTCCTGAAGTAGCAGTGGGCTCCACCCTAGGACAACTGCAGCTGGCTGGACCACCTAAGCCAAGGTGCTTTAGGTCAAACCTGGAACTTCAAAGCAGAGGGAATTCTAAATGTAAACCTCTGTTTCCACATCCTGTACTCTTGTCCTCCCTTCAAGAGGCATATATTCTCACATCTTCACACATGGGCCTTGTCATTAAATCTTTAAGCACTTCTGGTTCTAAACCCCAAAGATGAGGACTTAAAGTTCATGTAATTCCTTCCCTACCTTCAGTGTAAGAGTAAAAATAAAGGAAAAGAAGATGAGGAAGGATATAAATTAATTAGGTAAAAATGTTTTCAAAATCTAGGATAAATCATCCTTTTATGGTTTAAAAAAAAACAAAAAAACCTCAAAATTAGGAGTAAGATCAAAGGACAATTTTAAGTGTTACAACAGAACCCCTAGCACAATGAAATTAATTTTTTTCTGGAGGAGTTTAGGGACTCAGGATGACTTATTACATACAAAGTGAACAGATTTTCCAATCTATAGTGTTGAAAACTACTATATTTAAGTTAATATCCCAACTATTTTTTCAAAAGGCACTCATGAATTAAGGATTTAAATGTCAAAGATGAATTTAAGTAAAATTCCAGGCACTTAATCTTCTCCAGAGTAAGAAAAGGTTCTTTTCCCTACAAGATGCGTATTGATAACAAAGGGAAAAACAGTATCTTAACAATAGGGAATCTCAGAGATAACCACCTTATCTAAGATATCAAATCAGTAACAGGACAAAGATATATCATTTCTACCTAACAGACACAATGAGAAGAACACAGTATCATTTCTGGAATATTTCTGCCAAAAATGCAAAACCTGAATCAAATCATGAGAAAATATCAGTCAAACCTACACTGAGGAATATCCTACAGAACAACTGAACTGTACTCTTAAAAATAATTAAAGTCATAAAAGAAAGACTGAAGAAGTTTCTAGATTAAAGATTAAGAAACCATGACAACTAATAAATGCAATGTGTAATCCTGGATCAAAAAATATTTTTTTTTCTTTTAAAATTTTTGCTACAAAGGAAATTAATGGGACAAATGGTAAGGTTTGGATAAGGTCTATATAGATTAAGTAAAAGTTGGTATTAATTTCTTCATCTTGATTATTGTTTGTACTATTGGTTAGTCTGATTTTAGGAAATAAACACTCAACTTTTCAAAGCTATGTGGGCATTTTGGCTGCATTTGAGAGTATAAGTATATATACATAAACATTCATACACATGAAGAGAGTATGATAAAGCAAAGGGGGTAAAATGTTACATTTGAAGAATCTGGGCGAAGAAAATGCAAAAATTCTTTGTCCTATTTTTGCAACTTTTCTCTAAGTCTGAAGTAGATTCAAAATAAAACGAAAATTTTAAAGACACATGTTTGATTCTTCTGGGGTCACAGTGTCTTTCTCCTTATTGCACTGGGCTTTAACACTAAAGAGTTAGTATGGGAGAACGGGAACATGCCCTCGGCCGACCTAGAGAAGTCAGCTCTCTGTCCCCACTTTCAGTCATACACTATTTATATATGGAATTCAGATGTAAAAATACATATAAGAAACAGATGTCCAAGGTGTCAAAAGTTTCAAGAAAAGGTACTTACCACTTTTTTAAGTCCCCAAATTAACTTGTTACATTAATAAAAGGGTTAACATAAGTCATAAACCAATATTTCTTACCTTCTCACTATGAAGCAGAGCCTGCATGGCAGCCTCCCTACAGAGTGCAGTCAGGTCTGCGCCAACATAGCCAACTGTCATTTCTGCAAGGAGGTTCAAATCAACTTGACCAGAGATAGGCATCTTTGAAGTAATCACTTGTAGAATTGCCTTTCTTTGTCTAAGAGTGGGAGTTCCAATGACAACCTATGTGCAAAGCAAGAAAAGAAAACATTTACAGCTTAAAAATATTTTTTTATCCTCACAAATATGTATAATAATTTAGCGAACAAATATGGAACTATTACTAGGTACTCTTAAGTATGTATCTTAGATTCTGAATATGAGAAAATCCTTATTTTCAAGAGTGAAAAAGCTGGCTTGAAACTCAACATTCAAAAAACTAAGATTATGGCATCCGCCCCATCACTTCATGGCAGAAAGAAGGGGAAAAAGTGGAAACGGTGACAGATTTTATTTTCTTGGGCTCCAAAATCACTGTGGACAGTGAATGCAGCCACAAAATTAAAGGACGCTTGCTCCTTGGAAAGAAAGCTATGACAAAAATCTAAATGGCAAATGAGAAAGCAGAGATATCACTTTGCCAACAAAGGTCCATATAGTCAAAGCTATATACAGTCAGCAAAAACAAGACTGGGAGCTGACTGTGGCTCAGATCATGAACTCCTTATTGCCAAATTCAGACTTAAATTGAAGAAAGTAGGGAAAACCACTAGACCATTCAGGCATGACCTAAATCAAATCCCTTATGCTTATACAGTGGAAGTGAGAAATAGATTCAAGGGACTAGATCTGACAGGCACTAGACATAGTGCCTGAAGAACTATGGACTGAGGTTTGTGACACTGTACAGGAGACAGGGATCAAGACCATCCCCATGGAAAAGAAATGCAAAAAAGCAAAATGGCTGTCTGGGGAGGCCTTACAAATAGCTGTGAAAAGAAGAGAAGCGAAAAGCAAAGGAGAAAAGGAAAGATATAAGCATCTGAATGCAGAGTTCCAAAGAATATCAAGGAGAGATAAGAAAGCCTTCCTCAGTGATCAATGCAAAGAAATAGAGGAAAACAACAGAATGAGAAAGACTAGAGATCTCTTCAAGAAAATTAGAGATACCAAGGGAACATTTCATGCAAAGATGGGCTTGATAAAGGACAGAAATGGCATGGACCTAACAGACGCAGAAGATATTAAGAAGAGGTGGCAAGAATACACAGAAGAACTGTACAAAAAAGATCTTCATGACCCAGATAATCACGATGGTATGATCACTTACCTAGAGCCAGACATCCTGGAATGTGAAGTCAAGTGGGCCTTAGAAAGCATCACTACGAACAAAGCTAGTGGGGTGATGGCATTCCAGTTGAGCTATTTCAAATCCTGAAAGATGATGCTATGAAAGTGCTGCACTCAATATGCCAGCAAATTTGGAAAACTCAGCAGTGGCCACAGGACTGGAAAAGGTCAGTTTTCATTCCAATCCCAAAGAAAGGCAATGCCAAAGAATGCTCAAACTACCACACAATTGCACTCATCTCACATGCTAGTAAAGTAATGCTCAAAATTCTCCAAGCCAGGCATCAGCAATATGTGAACCGTGAACTTCCTGATGTTCAAGCTGGTTTTAGAAAAGGCAGAGGAACCAGAGATCAAATTGCCAACATCCGCTGGATCATGGAAAAAACAAGAGAGTTTCAGAAAAACATCTATTTCTGCTTTATTGACTACGCCAAAACCTTTGACTGTGTGGATCACAATAAACTGTGGAAAATTCTGAAAGAGATGGGAATACCAGACCACCTGACCTGCCTCTTGAGAAACCTATATGCAGGTCAGGAAGCAACAGTTAGAACTGGACATGGAACAACAGACTGGTTCCAGATAGGAAAAGGAGTACGTCAAGGCTGTATATTGTCCCCCTGCTTATTTAACTTATATGCAGAGTACATCATGAGAAACGCTGGGCTGGAAGAAGCACAGGCTGGAATCCAGATTGCCGGGAGAAATATCAATAACCTCAGATATGCAGATGGCACCACCTTTGTGGCAGAAAGTGAAGAGGAACTAAAAAGCCTCTTGATGAAAGTGAAAGAGGAGAGTGAAAAAGTTGGCTTAAAGCTCAACATTCAGAAAATGAAGATCATGGCATCTGGTCCCATCACTTCATGGGGAATAGATGGGGAAACAATGGAAACAGTGTCAGACTTTACTTTTTTGGGCTCCAAAATCACTGCAGATGGTGACTGCAGCCATGAAATTGAAAGACGCTTACTCCTTGGAAGGAAAGTTATGACCAACCTAGATAACATATTCAAAAGCAGAGATATTACTTTGCCAACAAAGGTCCATCTAGTCAAGGCTATGGTTTTTCCAGTAGTCACGTATGGATGTGAGAGTTGGACTGTGAAGAAGGCTGAGCACCGAAGAATTGATGCTTTTGAACTGTGGTGTTGCAGAAGACTCTTGAGAGTCCCTTGAACTGCAAGGAGATCCAACCAGTCCATTCTGAAGGAGATCAGCCCTGGGTGTTCTTTGGAAGGAATGACGCTAAAGCTGAAACTCCAACACTTCGGCCACCTCATGTGAAGAGTTGACTCATTGGAAAAGACTCTGATGCTGGGAGGGACTGGGGGCAGGAGGAGAAGGGGACAACAGAGGATGAGATGGCTGGATGGCATCACTGACTCGATGGACGTGAGTTTGAGTGAACCCCTGGAGTTGGGGATGGACAGGGAGGCCTGCTGTGCTGCAATTCATGGAGTCACAAAGAGTCAGACACGGCTGAGCGACTGAACTGAACTGAACTGATGGTTTTCCAGTAGTCATGTACAGAAGTGAGAGTTGGACCATATAAAGAAGGCTGAGTGCCTAAGAAATGATGCTTTCGAACTGTGATGCTGAAGAAGACCCTTGAGAGTCAGTCCCCTGGACTTCAAGGAGATCAAACCAGTCAATTCTAAATGAAATCAACCCTGAATATTCACTGGAAGGACTGATGCTGACGCTGAAGCCCCAATAATTTGGCCACCTGATAAAAAGAGCTGACTCATTAGAAAAGAACCTGCTGCTGGGAAAGACTGGAGGCAAAAAGAGAAGGGAGTAAGAGAGGATGAGATGATTACTTAGCATCACTGACATGCTGCTGCTGCTGCTAAGTCGCTTCAGTTGTATCCAACTCTGTGCGACCCCATAGACGGCAGCCCACCAGGCTCCCCTGTCCCTGGGATTCTCCAGGCGAGAACATCGGAGTGGGTTGCCATTACCTTCTCCAATGCATGAAAGTGAAAAGTCAAAGTGAAGTCGCTCAGTCGTGTCCTACTCTTAGCTACCTCGTGGACTGCAGCCTACCAGGCTCCTCTGTCCATGGGATTTTCCAGGCAAGAGTACTGGAGTAGAGTGCCATTGCCTTCTCCGATCACTGACATGAGTTTAAGCAAATTCCAGAAGATAGTGAAGGATAGGGTAGCCTGGTGTGCTGCAGTCCATGCAGTCACAAAGAGTCAGACATGACTTAGTGACTGAACAACAGCAACAACTTCAGGAAGTTTTTATTTTGTTATTTTTGAGAACCTTATCACATTCTGCTGCTACTGCTGCTGCTAAGTCGCTTCAGTCGTGTCCGACTCTGTGGGACCCCATAGACGGCAGCCTACCAGGCTCTCCTGTCCCTGGGATTCTCCAGGCAAGAACACTGGAGTGGGTTATCACATTCTAGGTCCAGTAAACCAGAAAGTCTATGTCCCTGCCCTTATGGAGCTTATTCAGCAGACAGGTATTAGATGGTGTGAAGAAGAAATCCACTCAAGTTCTAAACAGATTATGCTAAAGTCTGCAATTATCAGCTGTCTCTTTATAATCCTACCACAAAGTTCAAACATCACAACCACCATTCAAACTAACAGAAATCAAGAATCAATTTAGGCCTGAAGTTTATAAAATAATACTTGAATATTTGAATATTTTGAATATTCAATCTTCCTGGCAACTAAGAGAGCAACTGTGGTACAGGATGCTGGCATTCAGACAAGGAATGCATAAATCTAGATAGAAGAGTTAACGTCTGCTTTGCTTTAGTTCTTCCCTGCCTTCTTTCTTATTTCAACACATTTGTTTCTTGAGGCTATCCTTCTACTTTAGATTCTCATTCCAAATCCTAAGAGTTTAATAGCTTGTAGTAGTCCTTAAAAACTAACGCTACTGATAACAGTATTCATTCTCAGGGCCTGCACAACAATCCCAAACGGCCCCCTGGCTTCTCAGAGCAATTTGACTCTGGGAGGGAAAGGGTCCTGGCTCGCAAATCATTTGTAAAGCAGAGAACGGGTTCTCTAAATAAAAGCCCCACTCCAGTCTCCTTGACTTCCAAAGCTAAGTGGGAAACGCCTCGGGGCAGCCAACCAGGGCCAGATGAGGCCGGGTTCAGGGGCAATGAGCTAACTGGCTGAGCCTTTATTTACCTCTCGGTCGAACCTCCCAGGTCTGCGCAGCGCTGGGTCTAGAGCATCCGGCCGGTTGGTGGATCCCACAACCACCACCTCGCGGTCCTCACCGATGCCGTCCAGCAGCGTCAACACCTGGGCCACCACGCGGCTCTCGGGGGCTTGGTGTGGGCCGCCCCGCCGGGGACACAGGGCGTCCACCTCGTCCAGGAAGAGGAGGGTGGGACGGCGGCTGGCCAGCTCCCGGGCGCGCTTGAAGATCCGCCGCACATTTTCCTCCGTCTCCCCGGGCCGGGCGCCCTGCAGCGCTGGGGCGCTCACCGCCAGCAGCTCCGCGCCCGTCTCCCGGGCCACTGCCCGCACTAGCTGGGTCTTGCCCACTCCCGGGGGGCCGGCCAAGAGCACCCCGCGTGGCACTTCTAGCCCCAGCGAGGCCAAGGCGCGGGGGTAGCGGAGCGGCAGGCGGAGGAGCTCCCGCAGCGAGTCGGCCGCCTCCGAAAGGCCCCCCAGGGGCACCTCGGGCTGCGGCTCCTCCTCCGACGGAGGCACCTCGCTCAGACTGATGTGGGTGCGAGGGGTGACCAACCCAGCAGGATTCGGGCTGGGCGCCCCGCTAACGATGTGCAGGGCGGCCACTGGACCCGGAGCGCCTGGAGGAGCGGCCACCACGTGGCCCTGAGAGACTGGACGGTTCCTCAGCAGCTCCTGCACCGCCTCCAGCACCGCGGCTGGACTCGGGGCACCGGACGCGCCCGCTTGCTCCCTCAACTCCGGCCACACCGCGAGGCTCCGAAGGGGCGGGCAGGGCACTAAGCGGAGTCGGTTCAGGTTAATAATCCCCCCAGACCCCGGCGCCCCCACTGCCGACCCCGGGCTCGTGCACTGCGGGTCCAGCTGCACAAAGCCGTCCGCTCCATCCCGCCGCGGCCAGGCGGTGCACAGGCAGGAGCCACCGTCAGGCAGCGAGATCTTCACCGCCGAGCCCAGGTGGGCGCCTAAGGCGCGGAGGGCGGTAGGGCCCAGACGACAGCGCTGGGTGCCCCGATCCCTAGTATCTACGGGTAGCAGCTTTAAGGGAGGTCCTTCCGGAAAGGAACCCGAGTCCGGAGCCATTTCTCACGAAAGACGCAAAACCCAGGAAAATCGGGTAGGAATTCCACCGGGCCGGAAAGACCTGCACACCGTGGCCGGAAGCAGGTGATGCGCATGCGCCAGGGAAGCCGCTGATGTGAGTCTCCTAATAGGTGGAAAGGACCAATAGGAAGTTAGACTGTTAGACAATGATGAGACCGTCAAGATAGTTTGGCACGGTGTTGGGTTTGGTAAAATCTTGTGGCCCTTTTTATAGCTTTGCAGACACTATGACGAACTTCTAGAGTCCATAGTCACTTACTGACCTCTGCTGTCTGTTTCCAGCTCCTAGGTTGGAACAACCTAAAAGGAACCAGGAAATTATACTGAGAGGAGATCCTTAGATGGGGAAATCACCAATTAAACCCTGTTTTCTTCTTTCTCTTAATCCTAGTGCTTTCTATTCTCTTTGAAGAACAAAGACTGTAAATTCAGACTTCTCAAGAAAGCTTTGTAATTTCTAAAATTTTTATTGGAGTACAGTTGCTTTATAATGTTTCTACTGTACAGCAAAGTGAATCATATATCCTCTTTTTTGGATTTCCTTCCCACTTAGGTCACCACAGAGCATTTAGTAGAGTTCCCGATACAGTACGGTCTCATTAGTTATCTATTTTATACATAACATGAATAGTGTATATATGTCAATCCCAATCTCCCAATTCCTGCCACAACCCTTCCCTCTTGGTATCCACACAGCTGTTCTCAACGTCTCTGTCTTTACTCTTGCTTTGTCTGAGGAGACCATACAAATACCTGTGAAAAGAAGAGAAGCAAAAAGAAAAGGAGGAAAGGAAAGATCAGATCAGATCAATCACTCAGTCGTGTCCGACTCTTTGCGACCCCATGAATCGCAGCACGCCAGGCCTCCCTGTCCATCACCAACTCCCAGAGTTCACCCAGATTCACGTGCATCGAGTCAGTGATGCCATCCAGCCATCTCATCCTCTGTCATCCCCTTCTCCTCCTGCCCCCAATCCCTCTCAGCATCAGAGTCTTTTCCAATGAGTCAACTCTTCGCATGAGGTGGCCAAAGTACTGGAGTTTCAGCTTTAGCATCATTCCTTCCAAAGAAATCCCAGGGCTGATCTCCTTCAGAATGGACTGGTTGGATCTCCTTGCAGTCCAAGGGACTCTCAAGAGTCTTCTGCAACACCACAGTTCAAAAGCATCAATTCTTCGGCGCTCAGCCTTCTTCACAGTCCAACTCTCACATCCATACATGACCACAATAAAAACCATAGCCTTGACTAGACGAACCTTTGTTGGCAAAGTAATGTCTCTGCTTTTGAATATGCTATCTAGGTTGGTCATAACTTTCCTTCTAAGGAGTAAGCGTCTTTTAATTTCAGTAATTTTGGAGCCCAGAAAAACAAAGTCTGACACTGTTTCCACTGTTTCCCCATCTATTTCCCATGAAGTGATGGGACTGGATGCCATGATCTTTGTTTTCTGAATGTTGAGCTTTAAGCCAACTTTTTCACTCTCCACTTTCACCTTCATCAAGAGGCTTTTTAGTTCCTCTTCACTTTCTGCCATAAGGGTGGTGTCATCTGCATATCTGAGGTTATTGATATTTCTCCCGGCAATCTTGATTACAGCCTGTGCTTCATCCAGCCCAGAGTTTCTCATGATGTACTCTGCATATAGGTTAAATAAACAGGGTGACAATATACAGACTTGACATACTCCTTTTCCTATTTGGAACCAGTCTGTTGTTCCATGTCCAGTTCTAACTGTTGATTCCTGACCTGCATACAAATTTCTCAAGAGGCAGGTCAGGTGGTCTGGTATTCCCATCTCTTTCAGAATTTTCCACAGTTTATTGTGATCCACACAGTCAAAGGCTTTGGCATAGTCAATAAAGCAGAAATAGATGTTTTTCTGGAACTCTCTTGCTTTTTCCATGATCCAGCAGATGTTAGCAATTTGATCTCTGGTTCCTCTGCCTTTTCTAAAACCAGCTTGAACATCTGGAAGTTCACGGTTCACATATTGCTGAAGCCTGGCTTAGAGAATTTTGAGCATTACTTTACTAGCATGTGAGATGAGTGCAATTGTGTGGTAGTTTGAGCATTCTTTGGCATTGCCTTTCTTTGGGATTGGAATGAAAACTGACCTTTGCCAGCCCTGTGGCCACTGCTGAGTTTTCCAAATTTTCTGGCATATTGAGTGCAGCACTTTCACAGCATCATCTTTCAGGATTTGAAATAGCTTAACTGGAATTCTATCACCTCCACTAGCTTTGTTCGTAGTGATGCTTTCTAAGGCCCACTTGACTTCACATTCCAGGATGTCTGGCTCTAGGTCAGTGATCACACCATCGTGATTATCTGGGTCGTGAAGATCTTTTTTGTACAGTTTTTCTGTGTATTCTTGCCATCTCTTCTTAATATCTTCTGCATCTGTTAGGTCCAAACCATTTCTGTCCTTTATCGAGCCCATCTTTGCATGAAATGTTCCTTTGGTATCTCTGATTTTCTTGAGAGATCTCTAGTCTTTCCCATTCTGTTGTTTTCCTCTGTTTCTTTGCATTGATGTCTGAGGAAGGCTTTCTTATCTCTTCTTGTTATTCTTTGGAACTCTGCATTCAGATGTTTATATCTTTGCTTTTCTCCTTTGCTTTTCGCTTCTCTTCTTTTCACAGCTATTTGTAAGGCCTCCTCAGACAGCCATTTTGCTTTTCGTGAATTTCTTTTCCCTGGGGATGGTCTTGATCCCTGTCTCCTGTACAATGTCACGAACCTCATTCCATAGCTCATCAGCACTCTATCTATCATATCTAGGCCCTTAAATCTATTTCTCACTTCCACTATATAAGCATAAGGGATTTGATTCAGGTCATACCTGAATGGTCTAGTGGTTTTCCCTACTTTCTTCAATTTAAGTCTGAATTTGGCAATGAGTTCATGGTCTGAGCCACAGTCAGCTTCTGGTCTTGTTTTGGCTGACTGTATAGAGCTTCTCCATCTTTGGCTGCAAAGAATATAATCAATCTGATTTCGGTGTTGACCATCTGGTGATGTCCATGTTTAGAGTCTTCTCTTGTGTTGTTGGAAGAGGGTGTTTTTATGACCAGTGCATTTTCTCGGCAAAACTCTATTAGTCTTTGCCCTGCTTCATTCTGTATTCCAAGGCCAAATTTGCCTGTTACTTCAGGTGTTTCTTGACTTCCTACTTTTGCATTCCAGTCACCTATAATGAAAAGGACATCTTTTTTTTGGGTGTTAGTTCTAAAAGGTCTTGTAGGTCTTCATAGAACCGTTCAACTTCAGCTTCTTCAGTGTTACTGGTTGGGGCATAGACTTGGATTACTGTGATATTGAATGGTTTGCCTTGGAAACTAACAGAGATCATTCTGTCGTTTTTGAGATTGCATCCAAGTACTGCATTTCGGACTCTTTTGTTGACCATGATGGCCACTCCATTTCTTCTGAGGGATTCCTGCCCGCAGTAGTAGATATAATGGTCATCTGAGTTAAGTTCACCCATTCCAGTCCATTTCAGTTCGCTGATTCCTATAATGTCGACATTCACTCTTGCCATCTCTTGTTTGACCACTTCCAACTTGCCTTGATTCATGGACCTGACATTCCAGGTTCCTATGCAATATTGCTCTTTACATCATCGGACCTTGTTTCTATCACCAGTCACATCCACAGCTGGCTATTCTTTTTCCTTTGGCTCCATCCCTTCATTCTTTCAGAGTTATTTCTCCACTGATCTCCAGTATACCCATTTAAGTGCAGAGTTCCAAAGAAGACCAAGGAGAGATAAGAAATCCTTCCTCAGTGATCAGTGCAAAAAAATAGAAGAAAATAATAGAATAGGAAAGACTAGAGATCTCTTCAAGAAAATTAAAGATACCAAGGGAACATTTCATGCAAAGATGGGCTCGATAAAGGACAGAAATGGTATGGACCTAACAGAAGCAGAAGATATTAAGAAGAGGTAGCAAGAATACACAGAAAAACTGTACAAAAAAGATCTTCACAACCCAGATAATCATGATGGTCTGATCATTCACCCAGAGCCAGACATCCTGGAATGTAAAGTCAAGTGGGCCTTAGGAAGTACCACTATGAACAAAGCTAGTGGAGGTGATGGAATTCCAGTTGAGCTATTTCAAATCCTAAAAGATGATGCTATGAAAGTGCTGCACTCTATATGCCAGCAAATTTGGAAAACTCAGCAGTGGCCACAGGACTGGAAAAGGTCAGTTTTCATTCCAATCCTAAAGAAAGGCAATGCAAAAGAATGCTCAAACTACTGCACAATTGCACTCATCTCACACGCTAGTAAAGTAATGCTCAAAATTCTCCAAACCAGGCTTCAATAGTATGTGAACCATGAACTAGTTGTTCAAGCTGATTTAGAAAAGGCAGAGGAACCAGAGATCAAATTACCAGATCAAATTGACAGATCCTAGAAAAAGCAAGAGAGTTCCAGAAAAACATCTATTTCTGCCTTATTGACTATGCCAAAGTCGTTGACTGTGTGGATCACAATAAACTGTGGAAAATTCTGAAAGAGATGGGAATACCAGACCACCTGATCTGCCTCTTGAGAAAACTGTATGCAGGTCAGGAAGCAACAGTTCGAACTGGACATGGAACAACAGACTGGTTCCAAATAGGAAAAGGAGTATGTCAAGGCTGTATAGTGTCACCCTGCTTATTTAACTTCTATGCAGAATACATCATGAGAAATGCTGGGCTGGAAGAAGCACAAGCTGGAATCAAGATTGCTGGGAGAAATATCAATAACCTCAGATATGCAGATGACACCACCCTTATGGCAGAAAGTGAAGAGGAACTAAAAAGCCTCTTGATGAAAGTGAAAGAGGAGAGTGAAAAAGTTGGCTTAAAGCTCAACATTCAGAAAACGAAGATCATGGCATCCAGCCCCATCACTTCATGGCAAATAGATGGAGAAACAGTGGAAACAGTGGCAGACTTTATTTTGGGGGGGCTCCAAAATTACCGCAGATGGTGACTGCAGCCATGAAATTAAAAGACACTTGCTCCTTGGGAGAAATGTTATGGCCAATCTAGACAATATATTAAAAAGCAGAGACATTACTTTGCCAACAAAGGTCCATCTTGTCAAGGCTATGGTTTTTCTAGTAGTCATGTATGGATGTGAGAGTTGGACTATAAAGAAAGCTGAGCACTAAAGAATTGATGCTTTTGAACTATGGTGTTGTAGAAGACCCTTGGGAGAAAAGTTATGACCAACTGAGGTAGCATATTAAAAAGCAGAGACGTTACTTTGCCAACAAATGTCCACCTAGTCAAGGCTATGGTTTTTCTAGTAGTCATGTATGGATGTGAGAATTAGACTAAAGAAAGCTGAGCGTAGAAAAATTGATGCTTTTGAACTATGGTGTTGGAGAAGAATTTTGAACTATGGTGTTGGACTGCAAGGAGATCAAACCAGTAAATCCTAAAGGAAATCAGTCCTGAATATTCATTGTAAGGACTGATGCTGAAGCTGAAACTCCAATACTTTGGCCACCTGATTGGAAGAGCTGACTCATTTGAAAAGACCCTGATGTTAGGAAAGATTGAAGGTGGGAGGAGAAGGGGACAACAAAGGATGAGATGGTTGGATGGCATCACTGACTCAATGGACATGAGTTTGAGTAAACTCTGGGAGTTGGCGATGGACAGGGAGGCCTGGTGTGCTGCAGTCCATGGGGTCGCAAAGCGTCAGACACAACTGAGCAACTGACCTGAACTGATACCATGTTTCTAGATTCCACATATATGAGTTAATAATGATATTCACTTTTCTGTGACTTTCTTCACTCTGTGAGACAGTCTCTAAATCCATCCACATTTCTACAAATGGCCCAATTTCATTTATTTTTATGACCAGGGAATATCCCATTGTATATATGTACCACACCTTCTTTATCCACTTCTCTATTGATGAACATTTAGGTTGCTTCTGTGTCGACTACTGTAAACAGTTCTGCATTGAACATTGGGGTGCATGTGTCTTTTTGAATTATGGTTTTCTCTGGGTATACACCCAGAATTGGAATTGCTGGGTTATACCTATTTTTAGTTTTTGAAGGAACCTCCATACTATTCTCCATAGGGACTATATCAATTTACAGTCCCACCAACAGAGTATGAGGGTTCCGTTTTCTCCACACCCTCTCCAGAATTTATTGTTTGTGGATTTTTTGATGATAGCCATTCTGATCAGTGTGAGGTCATACCTCATTGTAGTTTTGACTTGCATTTCTCTAGTAATTAGTAATGTTGAGCATCTTTTCATGTATTTGTTGACCATCTCTGTGTCTCCTTTGACAAGTATATATTCAGGTCTTTTGCCCATTTTTTTATTGGATTTTTTTACGTTGAGCTATATGAGCTGTTTGTATGTTTTAGAAATTAATCCTTTGTCAGTTGCTTCATTTGCTATTATTTTATCCCATTCTGAGGGCTGTTTCTTTGTCAGATTTATGGTTTCCTTTGCTGTGCAAAAGCTTTTAAGTTTAATTATGTCCTATTTGTTTATTTTTGCTTTCATTCTCATTACTCTAGGAGGTCAGTCAAAAAAGATTTTGCTGTAATTTATGTCAAAGAGTGTTCTGCCTATGTTTTCATCTAAGAATTTTATAGTGTCTGGTCTTACATGTAGGTTTTTAATCCATTCTGAGTTTATTTTTGTATATGGTGTTAGGGAATGTTCTAATTTCATTTTTTTACATGTAGCTGTCCAGTTTTCCCAGCACCACTTATTGAAGAGGCTGTCTTTTCTCCATTGTATATTCTTGCTGCCTTTGTCATAAATTAGGTGTCCATTGGCGCATGGATTCATCTCTGGGCTTTCTATCCTGAAGAACAGCTTTGTATTTTCTGAAATAAAAAGCCATTGTATTTTGAAGCAACATGGATGAACTTAGGCAAATATATGATATCATTTACATGTGGAATCTTAAAAAAGGATAAAAATGAACTTATTTACAAAACAGAAATAGACTTGCAGACATAGCAAATTTATGGTTACCAAAGGCGAAAGGGATGGGAGAAGATAACCTAGGAGATTGGGATTAACATAATATGCACACTACTACACTACTATATACAAAATAGATAACTAACAAGAACCTGCTGAATACCACAGGGAACTCTGCTCAATATTCTGTAATAACCTATATGGGGAAAATCTGAAAAAAGAAATGGATATACGTACATATGTGACTCATTCACTTCACTGTGCACCTAAACGTAACACAACATTGTAAGTCGACTGTATTCAATACATATTTTTTTAAGCCAGTGTTTTTACCTCTGAAAGTGTGAACAAATGCCCAGTAATTTATTCAATCATGATAGCTGTACCTCACAGAGGTTCCCTTATTCTGGTTCCAAAAAGCTTTGGAAATCCAAAAAAGGGAAAGAAGACTTAATGAGGACATGATAACACTCTTAAGTATGTAAAGGGCTGTCATATTAAAGAGTTGGCAGATTTATGTGTATCTATAATGCAGAACTGGCAGGAAGGGAAACACAGAAGTCTTCCTCCTCATGCGGTCGTGTAGAAGAAGTAGGAGACTTTTTAAAGACATAGCCAAAGGGCATAACCAAAGCCAATGCAGGGAAACAAAGTTATATCACTCTTAGAATTTTCTGAATTTGGTTTAATACAGATGTAGAGGCTGCAAAATTAGGAATATGGTATGAAAGAAACTATGTATTTCTTTGGGTTAGTCTAAAGGTTGACTTTATACAAGGCCAAGCTAGACCTGTACAAGGCCAAGGACCCTGTAGGATCCACATACCTAGAAAATATCCACTTCTCTTTATCCCTAAAAAGTTGAGTTCTCACCTTAGTTTGCAAACAAAAGCATACAGGAACCCTGTTCCTTGACCTTCAGCTCTTACCCACACATCAGAAGAACTAAAACTGGCTTTTCCAGTTAGCCTGTGATATCCACTGTGTTCCTTTTTAGATCAGACCCTTTGCAACCCTATTATTCCCACTACCTCAATAGTTGAAATTATACCATTCAACAAAATAGTTTTTTTGTGTGTGTGAGAAACCATTTTAGTAAGAGTTGTGTGGTTCTTTTGCTTATTTGCTTTTATTGATTTATTCGGCTGCACTGGCCTCAGTTGCAGCACTCAGTGAAGATCTCCAGTCTTCACTGTGGCGGGCAGGACACTTAGCTGCAGCAGGCGAGTTCTTAGTTGTGGCATGCCGGATCTACTTTCCTGACCAGGGATGGAGATGGAACCCGGGTCCCTTGCATTGGGAGTGTGGAGTCTTGGCCACTGGACCACCAGGGAATTCCCTGCTTATTTGCTGTTAATATGATCCCAAATTTGGTGGATTCTATCAACTGAAGCGTACCAATTACAGCACCAATGTTGAACCACTAGAGGGAGTCTAGAACCAAAGAGGCCCCAAGATTTGAGTTTGACGTGTTCTCAACTGTGGCTTCTAGGTTTTCCCAAGATTCGCACCCAGGTGTATGAAACAGTCTGTCGTCTATATAGTTACTTATTTTCACATAATTTCCACATGGCTCAGGCCATGTCGATTCATTTTCTATACTGTTCACATTATCCTTGGTACTGAATACTTAATTTGTCCGTTAAAATGAAGGTCACTGTTTCCTTCCCACATCCCCAAATGTGTGGGAGTGATTATGAATGCTTAGGCATTTTTTTCTTTGGGAAACTCCTTTCCATGTTTATCTGCTACTCCAAGACCTTCAAACTTTTTTGACTTCAAACAGAAGCAATATGTTTCATTGCCATGAAAACAGTGATCTGCTTTGGTGCCATTGGGATGGATTCTAGGCAAACATACTACCTCCAGACAGAATTCATCAATTCTTCTTTTGGCTTTCCTCAACATGTAACCTGAACCCCGTTTAGTACATGGCTTCATTATGCCTTGAATGAGCTAGTTGTTTTCCTATCTGTCTTCCCTCTACTCCCTTCTTAAAAGTTATTCTAAGAGTTGACACTGTGTGTTATCTTTAATCTTTCATTCTATCTTTTCCCAACAGGGCCTAACTAGTTGCTTTGTGATCTTTAGCAATCCATTTAATCTTTCTGAGCCTGATTCTTGTAATCTATAAAATGGACTATTGTGAGGATTAAGTGAGATACTATTATTTTTGAAATTGAAGTATAGTTGACTTACAATAGTTTTGGTGTACAACATAGTGACCCAATATTTTTATAGGTTATACTGCATAAGATACTATGATATTAATTATAGTGATTATTGAGTACCTTATAAGGATATTATGATAATATAAAAATTTTTCTTTGAAAAGTAGAAAGCTCTACTGGTATGTAATATAAGACTCTACTGAACAGTGATAGTTATATTTAGAGAATGCCAGGCACAGTTCTAAGTGCTTTACATGTACGATCTCATTTAATCACCTCAATGACGTTGGAAGGTTGGAATTACTATTTCTAATTTACAGATGAAGGAACTGAGGCACAGAAAGGCCAGGTAACTTCCCCAAGGTCATACAGTTTGCAAGTGGCAGAGCTAGGATTCGAAACTAGGTGGTCTGGCTGGCTCCAGAATTCCCACGCTGAACCACTACATTATGTTATGCTACAATCAAATTTCGGTTGACCAACTAGGTTCACTAGTTACTTAATAGTTATGTGATCTTAGGCTAAGCTTAAAATTCTAAACCTGATTTTCATCATTTCATAAAGTGGATAAAAGTAATTCCTATCCCATAGATTTATTTACTCAACAAATATCTATTAAACTCCTACTGTTTGCTACATGCTGGGCATACTGCAATATCATGTGGGTTATATTCACATAAAACACCTGGCATATTGCCAGGCACACAGAAAGTGGTCAATGTTAATTATTGTCTTAATTTATAATAAGCCAATAACTTCTATGACACATTTCCTGTTACTCAGCCAGAGATTATGTTCTATCGTCACCATATAGACCATTTCTATGGGTCTTCCCTAACTCTATGTGAAATATTTTTGTGGCACTGTTTCATAGGGTATTGCTTTGCTATCATAGCAAAAACAAACAACATAAGATGCAGCAATACAAGTACCTCCCAGAGTTAAGCAAAGAAAATGCTTTAAATGGCTACTTTCTGATACAAAATTAAGGCCGGTGAAGTGAAGTGAATTAAGGCCGGTGAAGTGACGTGAAAGTCACAAAGTGAAAGTCGATCAGCCATGTAGTGAAGTGAAGTGAAAGTTGCTCAGTCGTGTCCGACTCTTTGAGACCCCATGGACTGACATGGAATTCTCCAGGCAAGAATACTGGAGTGGGTAGCCTTTCCCTTCTCCAGGGGATCTTCACAACCCAGGGATTGAACCCAGGTCTCCTGCATTTCAGGCAGATTCTTTACCAGCTGAGCCACAAGGAAGTGCAAGTCTGGGTGAAGCATGCAAAATATGCTTACTATTATTACCAACAAACATGACGTACAGGTGGTAGATGTGAAGCTATGAGGATGATCAAACATAATGCTTTCAAGAAATGTACAATAAGGTCATCTTGGGAAAGAAAACAACCCCACATTACATCTCCGGTGCATATAAAGAGCCCAGCAACACTTCTGAGCGTCCAGATAGGAGACGGCCTGCTGAGCTCTGCTGTGCTCTCTGGCACTGTGCTCATGCACTCTAATGCACTGTCCTGGGCTTGCCTTATGCGCATTCTGTGGGAGTCAGCGGTATTTGCTAGATTGGGTAAGAGATTTTACCTCCCTAGATTGCTGATAATCAAATGAGGTATCTATGAAATCACTTTGAAATATTACCCACCACATGCAGAGAGTGAAGAGTTATATACAAGAGTATTGTAGTCACATCCAGAGAATAATCAATGTAGGAAGTAGACATGGCAAGTACTACTATCTTACCCATTTCTGAACTTGCTCTCAGCATCTTTTTCTTAGTGTGACCACGCTTGCCTTCCTGTCTTGACTAGTTCTCCCTCTTCCCATCTCAGTTCCTATTAATAACAGTAACAACAGAGAACATGTAATGAGTAGTGTTTTAAGTGCTTTACAAGTATTATTTAATCATCCTAACAACTCTATGAGTTATGTACTAGTATTATTCCTATCACATTCAAAAAAGCTGACATCTGGAGGGTTTAAGCAACTTTACAAAGTCATGCCGCCAGCAAGTAGTAGAGTCAGACTTCAGATCTGAATATACAGCTCTGCAGCCCATGTTCTCACTGCTATGCTGACTGCATCTCATCCTGCCATAGTGCCTGCCACTGTTTCAGATATACATTTACCAAGCTAAATTTTTTCAGGCAGCAGTCAGCACTTTTGTTCTTTACCTTTTCAGTCAGTGATGCTAGTCATTTTTCCATCTAAAATCAACTCCGGGGTCTTCCCTGGCAGTCCAGTGGTCTTCGTGTTTCCACTGCAGGGGGAATGGGGTCAAACTCTAGTCAGGGAACTAAAATCCCAAATGCCAGGTGGTATGGCCAAAATTTTTTAAATAAATAAATAAAATCAACTTTAATATGGTATTTGTTACCTGGTACGATGAATTCAGAGTTTTACCAACTTGTAATAACCCATGATATAAACTTTGATTTTTAGTCATTATCTGGGGGAAAGGAGAGTTTAGCAATAACTCTGTATAATATTAACTAAATTAGCGGCTTAGCTAGCTGACAACCACAAACATATCTACTCAAAAAATGAGGTCAAATCTCAGCTATTTTTTCCTCTGATATTTATTTGACATAACATTCAATTTCTACTTGCTCAAGGGTTAAGCACAAGTTGGCAGAATCATCTTTATTAATGACACTATAAACAGGGATAAGTATTGTTTTCAAATGTATGCAAAACATCTTTCTGAGATATGGGAATGGAGTGGTGAAAAACGAGGGCTTGAAATAAATCCTGAGGTCATCTAGTTTATACAGTTAGGCCTAGAGAAGCTAAGTGACTTGCCCAAGTGGTAAACGTTATCCAAATGGTTACTGGTTGAGCAGGGGCTAGAATTCAGGTCTCCAGATCCATCTGCGATGTTTTCCCCTCAGTACTGCATTTCTGACCAGAACTATTTCCGAGAGCCTGCTGTAATGCATGTGATGATGTGAAAGCTTTCTCACAGTCAAGAAACTCTTCATGGACTTCTCTGGTGATATGAGAATCTGCCCGCCAATGCAGGGGACACAAGTTTGATCCCTGATCAGGGAAGACTCCACATGCCACGGAGCAACTAAAACGGTGCTCCACAATTACCGAGCCCACACACTGCAATTGCTGAAACCCATGTGCCTAGAGCCCATGCTTCGCAACCAGATGCCACAGCAAAGAGAAGCCCCCACTTGCTGCAACTAGAGAAAAGCCCGTGCACAGCAATGAAGACCCAGCACAATCAAAAATAAAATAAATAAATTTAAAAAGGAAAGAAATCCTTCATTAGTTTCCCTAATAAAGACATTTCATTCAGGAATCATAATTTCATTGCACAGTCATCCCTCTGTATCCCCAGGTTCTGCATCTGTGGATTCAACCATGATCAAAAATATTTAGAAAAAAATTACAGAAAGTTTCAGAAAGTGAAACTTGAATTTTGTGCACTCTGGTATCTATTTACATGGTTTGTAAAGCTAATTTTTATTGGAGTATAATTGCTTTGCAATGTTGTGTTAGTTTCTGTTGTGCAGAAAAATGAGTCAGTTATACATATACATATACATATACGCACTCTTATGTTTCCTTCCCATTGAGGTCACCACATAGCACTGAGGAGAGTTCCCTGTACCATACAGTAGGTTCTCATTAGTTATCTATTTTATAAATAGTAGTGTATATATGTTCGGAGAAGGCAATGGCACCCCACTCCAGTACTCTTGCCTGGAAAAATCCCATGGATGGAGGAGCCTGGTAGGCTGCAGTCCATGGGGTCGCTAAGAGTTGGATACGACTGAGCAACTTCACTTTCACTTTCACTTTTCACTTTCATGCACTGGAGAAGGAAATGGCAACCCACTCTAGTGTTCTTGCCTGGAGAATCCCAGGGACGGGGGAGCCTGGTGGGCTGCCGTCTATGGGGTCCCACAGAGTCAGACATGGCTGAAGCAACTTAGCAGCAGCAGCAGATTCTATTCTACACATGTACTGCATCTTCTTTCTCCATTCCTCTGTCATTGGACGTTTAGGTTGCTTCCATGTCCTCAGTTCAGTTCAGTCGCTCAGTCATGTCCCACTCTTTCTGACCCCATGAACCGCAGCATGCCAGGCCTCCCTGTCCATCACCAACTCCTGGAGTCTACCCAAACTCATGTCCATTGAGTCACTGATGCCATCCAGCCATCTCATCCTCTATCTTCCTCTTCTCCTGCCTTCAATCTTTCCCAGCATCAGGGTCTTTTCAAATGAGTCAGGTCTTCACATCAGGTGGCCAAAGTATTAGAGTTTCAGCTTCAACATCAATCCTTCCAATGAGCACCCAGGACTGATCTCCTTTAGGATGAACTGGTTGGATCTCCTTGCAGTCCAAGGGACTCTCAAGAGTCTTCTCCAACACCACAGTTAAAAGCATCAATTCTTCAGCACTCAGCTTTCTTTATAGTCCAGCTCTCACATCCATACATGACTACTGGAAAAACCAAAGCCTTGCCTAGACGGACCTTTGTTGACAAAGTAATGTCTCTGCTTTTTAATATGCTGTCTAGGTTGGTCATAACTTTCATTCCAAGGAGTAAGCATCTTTTAATTTCATGGCTGCAGTCACCATCTGCAGTGATTTTGGAGCCCACAAAAATAAAGTCTCTCACTGTTTCCACTGTTACCCCATCTATTTGCAATGAAGTGATGGGACCGGATGCCATGATCTTCGTTTTCTGAATGTTGAGCTTTAAGCCAACTTTTTCACTCTCCTCTTTCACTTTCATCAAGAGGCTCTTTAGTTTTTCTTCACTTTCTGCCATAAGGGTGGTGTCATCTGCATATCTGGGGTTATTGATATTTCTCCCAGTGATCTTGATTCCAGCTTGTGCTTCTTCCAGCCCAGCGTTTCTCATGATGTACTCTGCATAGAAGTTAAATAAGCAGGGTGACAATATACAGCCTAACGTACTCCTTTTCCTATTTGGAACCAGTCTGCTGTTTCATGTCCAGTTCTAACTGTTGCTTCCTGACCTGCATACAGGTTTCTCAAGAGGCAGGTAAGGTGGTCTGGTATTCCCATCTCTTTCAGAATTTTCCACAGTTTATTGTGATCCACACAGTTAAAGGTTTTGGCATAGTCAGTAAAGCAGAAATAGATGTTTTTCTGGAACTCTCTTGCTTTTTCCGTGATCCAGCAGATGTTGGCAATTTGATCTCTGGTTCTTCTGCTTTTCTAAAACCAGCTTGAATACCTGGAAATTCACGGTTCACGTATTGCTGAAGCGTGGCTTGGAGAATTTTGAGCATTACTTTATTAGCATCCTGGGCTATTGTAAAAAGTGCTGCAATGACATTTAGGGTGCGTGCATCTTTTCAAATTTCGGTTTTCTCAGGATATATGCCTAGGAGTGGAATTGTTGGGTCTTATGGTAGCTCTATTTTTGTTTTTTTTTTAAGGAACTCCCATACTGTTCTCCATAATGGCTGTACCAAGTTACATTCCCACCAAATGAAGGAGGGTATTTACATAGCTTTAACATTTACAGCTACACACAAAGCATATACATTGTAGTAAGTATTATAAGTAATCTAGAGACGTTTGAAAGTATACTGGAGGATGTGTATCATTTTATATAATGGACTTGAGCAGCCATGGATTCGGTATCCATAGGAGTCCTGGAGCCAACCCTCTTTGGATAGTGAGGAATGATTTTAGATTTAAATAAATAGATTCCATATGTCATATTAGCTTAACTTGAAAACAGCTAGGGGTTTGGCTGTGGGGGCTTGGATCTTGAAGGACAAACCAACCTTTGTTTGTAAGAGAATAATAGAAGCAATCATATAAAATGCACATTGAAAGTGAAAGAAAGTGAAGTCACTCAGTCGTGTCCGACTCTTTGCGATCCCATGGACTGTAGCCTACCAGGCTCCTCGGTCCATGAAATTATCCAGGCAAGAATACTGGAGTGGGTTGCCATTTCCTTCTCCCAGGGATCTTCCCAACCCAGGGATCAAGCCTGGGTCTCCAGCACTGCAGGCAGACATTTTACCGTCTGAGCCAAAATGCACATTAGTGCCATCCTAAAATTCTCAAGTGTAATTTTAGGATAAGAAGTCTCAAGCTGTAGAAGTGGACCTCTCTCCACAAAACTGATCTTTATGTAACATTAGCTTATTATTTTTTCATGTGGCCTAAGTACTTCTTTTCAACATCAAAGGAACCACAGAGACCAGAAAATATTTGTCTCTAAAGTATTAACACCTCTCTTAAGGAAGAGAATTCTCTTTCCTTCCTTTGGATTATTTTAGAAGAATGAGTGATTTATTTTTGTCACCTAGCTCCTTCTTTTTCTAAGCTCTGTCTGTACTTTATGAATGATCCATGTCTAGTCAAAGCTCTTTGCAGCTCTGCTCTGTGCCAGGAACTTCCTGGCCTCCTAAAGCCTTGTCAACAGCCAGACTGCACAGTCTGGTGAGCAGAGTTCCCTGGGTCCTTGCCACTCAAAGAGCGATCTATGGACCAGCAGCACCGGCACCACCTGGAAGGTTGTTAGACATGAAGAATCTCAGGCGTGAATCAGAGTCTGGCTTTTCAGCACCTCCCCGAGGGATTTGTATGAGCTGTCCTGCATGCTTTTGTGTGAACACCTGTTGCTTCCTTCCAGTCTAGAAGTAAGGCTGACACCGCTATACCCCAGCTGAAGGTAAAAACCTCAGGTTTAAAACAAGAAGTCTTTGGTTATTTGGGGACAAAGCAGCATCAATTTTGTCTGATAGTTGTTAAACTTGCATTGGAAAAAAACTTTAGAGGTCAAGTTTAACCATCATCATCACAGTGAATTTCAGTATAATGATCAATCTTTGTAACAACATTATATTTGTGTTCAGCATATTCTGTTCTAGAAGATAAAAGCATACATACATCTTGGAAAGACAGCCGGAAAAATGGGAGAAGTTTATATATTTAAAAAAAAAACCCTCTTATTGATTAAAGAAATGCATTTCAGTTATCTGGAAAGTTTACTGATGTGAATCCTCTCAGCCATGGTGAAAATGTTAGTCATTAAGTCACATCCAACTCTTTGCGACCCCATGGACTGTAGCCCACCAGACTCCTCTGTCCATGGGATTTCCCAGGCAAGCATACTGCAGTAGGTTGCCATTTCTTTCTCCAAAGGATCTTCCTGACCCAGGGATCAAACCTGGGTCTCCTGCATTGCAGGCAGATGCTTTGCCAGCTGAACCACTAGGGTAGCCATGGTGGTACCCCCCAAAAAAGGTGTTTACCACTTAAATTCATATTTTAACACCATATGCTTATTTTTTAATCTGTCCAAGCTTACTATCTTATACAATTATAATTTAGTTTAGCTTCCCACAAATTCAAGGAATTGCTATTATCTATTAAACCAAAGTCTCCACAAATAAAGGGAGGATAAGAGATGGATCATCAAAAAAGCAAGAGAGTTCCAGAAAAACATCTATTTCTGCTTTATTGACTATGCCAAAGCCTTTGACTGTGTGGATCACAATAAACTGGAAAATTCTGAAAGAGATGGGAATACCAGACCACCTGACCTGCCTCTTGAGAAACCTGTATGCAGGTCAGGAAGCAACAGTTAGAACTGGACATGAAACAACAAACTGGTTCCAAATAGGAAAAGGAGTACATCAAGGCTGTATATTGTCACCCTGCTTATTTAACTTCTATGCAGAGTACATCATGAGAAACGCTGGGCTGGAAGAAGCACAAGCTGGAATCAAGATTACCGGGAGAAATATCAGTAACCTCAGATATGCAGATGACACCACGCTTATGGCAGAAAGTGAAGAAGAATTAAAGAGCTTCTTGATGAAAGTGAAAGAGGACAGTGAAAGTTGGCTTAAAGCTCAACATTCAGAAAACTAAGATCATGGCATCTGGTCCCATCAGATCAGATCAGATCAGATCAGTCGCTCAGTCATGTCCGACTCTTTGCGACCCCATGAATCACAGCACGCCAGGCCTCCCTGTCCATCACCAACTCCCGGAGTTCACCCAGACTCACGTCCATCGGGTCAGTGATGCCATCAGCCATCTCATCCTCTGTCGTCCCCTTCTCCTCTTGCCCCCAATCCCTCCCAGCATCAGTCTTTTCCAATGAGTCAACTCTTCGCATGAGGTGGCCAAAGTACTGGAGTTTCAGCTTTAGCATCATTCCTGCCAAAGAAATCCCAGGGCTGATCTCCTTCAGAACGGACTGGTTGGATCTCCTTGCAGTCCAAGGGACTCTGAAGAGTCTTCTGCAACACCACAGTTCAAAAGCATCAATTCTTCGGCACTCAGCCTTCTTCACAGTCCAACTCTCACATCCATACATGACCACAGGAAAAACCATAACCTTGACTAGACAAACAAATAGATGCGATAACAGTGAAAACAGTGGCTGACTTTATTTTTCTGGGCTCCAAAATCACTGTGGATGGTGAATGCAGACATTAAATTAAAAGACGCTTGCTTCTTGGAAGGAAAGTTATGACCAACCTAGACAGCATATTAAATAGCAGAGACATTACTTTGTCAACAAAGGTCTGTCTAGTCAAGGCTATGGTTTTTCCAGTAGTCATGTATGGATGTGAGAGTTGGGACTATAAAGAAAGCTGAGCACTGAAGAATTGATGCTTTTGAACTGTGGTGTTGGAGAAGACTCTTGAGAGTCCCTTGGACTGCAAGGAGATCCAACCAGTCCATCCTAAAGGAGATCAGTCCTGGGTGTTCATTGGAGGGACTGATGTTGAAGCTGAAACTCCAATACTTTGGTCACCTGACGTGAAGACCTGACTCATTTGAAAAGACCCTGATGCTGGGAAAGATTGAGGGCAGGAGGAGAAGGTGACGACAGAGGATGAGATGGTTGGATGGCATCACCAACACAATGGACATGGGTTTGGGTGGATTCTGGGAGTTGGTGATGGACAGGGAGGCCTGGCGTGCTGCAGTTTATGGGGTCGCAAAGAGTCGGACACGACTGAGCGACTGAACTGAACTGAACTCAAGAGATAAATCTCCCTAACGAAAAGAATTCCAAATACTGTATGAACATAAAACCTTTCTTCCCTTCCAGGCCGGTCCTAGTGACTCACTTCCAAAGAACAGAGAATAGAAAGGAAAAATACTAACGTTACAGTGGAGAAACCTGGCAAATACCCTTCTTCACCAAATGATCATGGTTAGCCTCACCAGTGATAACATGGGAATATCATTCACCTGCTGATACAGTGTGATGAGAAGGGAACGTCACCTTTGTGGCGTGCTTCCAAAAACCCCATAACTCCAGTCTAATCATGAGGACAACATACGACCAATTCAGTTTGAGGGACAATCTACAAAATACTCAGCCAGTACTCCTCAGAGCTGTCATGGTAGCCATAAAAAAGCACAAAATGACGCCATTTTCAGCAACATGGATGAATCTACAGATTGTCATACTGAGTGAAGTCAGACAAAGACAAATCTCATATGATATCGCTTATATGTGGAACCAAAAAAAAAAAAAAAAGAATATAAATGAACTTACTTACAAAACAGAAATGTCTTACAGATATAGAAAACAAACAGAGTTTCCAGGGGAAAGAAGGGAGGGATAAATTGTCAGGACTGACATATATAAACTACTATATATAAAATAGGTAACTGGTAAGGACCAAGTGCATAGCACAGGCAACTCTGCTCAGTACCCTGTAATGGCATATATGGGAAAAGGATCTAAAAAAGAATGGACATACGTATAACTGATTCACTTTGCTGTACACCTGAAACCAACACAACACTGTAAATCAACTATACTCCAAAAAAATTAAAAGCAAACAAATTGTCATAGAGCAAAGACCCTTCTCTGTCACAGACCAGAGACGCTCAGAGAAGAGATGACAACTAACCATATGTGGTATCCCGGACGGGACCCTGGTATGGAAACAGGACATTGGTGGAAAAACCGGTGAAATCTGAATTAATTCTGGTGTTCCATTTATAGGGATGCACAGTTCCATTAATAGGAATGCACACAGTGTTAGTCTCTTTAGTTTTGAGAAATATACACGGATAATGTAAGATGACATTAGGTGAAGCTGACACTGGGCGACAGATTTATGAGGGCTCTGTACTACCTTGTAACTTTTCTATAAATCTAAAACTATAATGGAAAATAAAAATAAAATGTTCCACAAACTCATGAAAATAGTTTTAACACATTAAAGTAAGGTGTCTCTTGATCCATATCTTCCTCACGTTTAGAGGGCAGACTTAGGCCAAACAATGACCTATACTACCCACACTTAAAATACTTCTTGAGGCCTGTTAGCACCATTTTGTTAAACGTGGAAGTTAAAGGCTTACAGATTTGAATTCCCAGAATGTAAAATAAAAGTCCATTTTCCTAAAGCACATTTAACTCTCACAAAGAGAACTGCACTGAGGAATGGTCTCAGCAATGTTTTTTTTTAATTTATTTTTAATTGGAGGATAGGTGCTTTACAATGTCGTGTCAGTTTCTGCCATACCACAACGTGAATCAGCCGTAAGTATACAACTGCCCCCTCGCTTCTGAGCCTCCCTCCCTCCCCTGATCCCACTCCTCTAGGTCATCACAGAGCATGAGGTTGAGCTTTTGTGTTAGACAGCAACTTCCCACCAGCTATGTTTTACACATGGTAGTGTGCATGTTTCAGTTCAGCAATGTTCGATGAATTTGGATGGGTCACTAGGCTTTCCTGAGTTGTGGTTATCCCTTCAACAAAATGAGGTTCCCCCTCGGTTCTAAAATTCTATAAATATACCTCTCTCAACTGTGTTAAACATTGTTTAAAGTGTGGTATCAATTCTGAGGGGGGAAAATGAACATTTTGACAGGCAGTTAGTGCCACAGACGTTTATTAAGTGGCAATCTCTGCACTCAGTACAAGAGTTCTAGCCCTTGCCCTCCAGAAGTCTTGGTCCAGTGATAGAGAGGTATCTGTAAACAAGCGGTTACGGGCATGTAACAAGTGCTGTAAAAGAGGCGTTAACAAGGTGCGATGGTACTCAGGGTGGAACTGCTTCACTCTGCCTGTGGAGGTTAGAGAAGGCTTTGGACCTGAGAAACAAGATCACCATGACATATTACAAGTTAACCTAACCAGAGTCAGTGACGAACCTGTCCTATAGTATTACACATTTTTTTTAATTGGCTGTGTATGATAATTTGAGATTACTGGACTTTTCCTGCTGTAAATGGACTCTTAAGTCAGAAATGTGGCTGTTGCAGAGCTGGGCCAGAAAAGCACATTGTCTCCTGTTGCAGACTCGCCTCTCTGCGGAATGTTGATATGCATGAAATCTGTCCCCTGGGGTGACTTAATTGCTGTCACACGAACAATATAACTTTCCAGAAAAGGCCATGTGTTGGCTGCATATCCTGTCATTTCCAAATCAGGCCTCATTAAACATTCATACCTCTCAGATCATTTCATTTCCATCTTATGGCTGAACATTTGTGGCTCAGGCCTTGCAGTCCTCAGTCTTAGTATAGAGTTTTGCTTTTAAATTCTGAACAGCATGGTGGAAATGGAAATGTAGGAGTCCTAAGCCAAATATTAAAAAGTGGCTCCTACACTGACACTAAGCTTGAAAATTCTGAAAAATTCTGTGTAGGCAGGCCTTTCTTCAGTGAGAACATGTCACAGCTGGGGGCATGTTTTGCCACTTGAGTGATCCTGAGGTGGGTGGGGTAAGTGCTTTCTCCCGGGATGTGGCCCAAGTCAACCTGAGAGACGGGTTGAGAAACCTGGCAAATGTTACGTCTCCATCTCCCAAGACCTAGTTAGAGAAATGCCTTTCGCTGGGAGTGATAATTTGGGAAAATTCCTCACCAACAACAAGTGAGACAGACAGGAATGGAGTGGCAAGCACAGACCTGCGAGAGCTGGGCAAAGAGCATGGCAGACGGAAGCACCTTCCCACACTAATCTCTTCATTCTGCTGGATCCCCACGTGTGTGGACATGAGAGGAGCCAGGTGGCTGTGGGAGGCGTTCTCCCAGAGCAGTGTTTCCAGTTTTCCTGGTGCAGAGCTGTGAGAGAAAACATCTGTGACAATGAGAGAGTTCTTTATAGCACAACACAGGACACTTTGCATCAAAGAAAAAAATACTGACATTTATTTTTTTCTGATTATAAGTGTAAGAATGATTCATAGAGAAAACTGAAGAAGTTACTGAACATTGGAAAGAAGAACAAAAATAACACCCATTATATATCTCTATACAAGGATAATAACTATTATTAACAATTTAGTGAATTTCTCCTCACACTAGTCAGAATACTACTACTACTACTACTACTAAGTCACTTCAGTCGTGTCCGACTCTGTGCAATCCCATAGACGGCAGCCCACCAGCCTCCCCCGTCCCTGGGATTCTCCAGGCAAGAACACTGGAGTGGGTTGCCATTTCCTTCTCCAATGCATGAAAGTGAAAAGTGAAAGGGAAGTCGCTCAGTCGTATCCGACTTTTCAAGACCCCATGGACTGCAGCCTACCAGGCTCCTCTGCCCATGGGATTTTCCAGGCAAGAGTACTGGAGTAGGGTGCCACTGTCTTCTCCACTAGTCAGAATGGCCATCACCAAAAATCAACAAATAATATATGCTGGAGAGGGTGTGGAGAAAAGGCAACCCTTTTGCCCTGTTGGTGGGAATGTAAATTGATACAGTTACTATGGAAGACAGTAGGAAATTCCTTAAAAAAAAGACAACTAGGAATAAAACTACCATGATGACCCAACAATCCCACTACTAGGCATATACCCTGAGGAGGCCATAATTTAAAATGACACATGTACACCAGTGTTCATTGCAACACTATTTACAATAGCTAGGATATAGAAGCAACCTAGATGTTACCAACAGATGAATGGATAAACAGCTGTGGTACATATGTAAAATAGGATATCACTCAGCCATAAAACGGAACACATTTGAGTCAGTGCTAATGAGGTGGATGAACCTAGAGCTTTTTATACAGAGTTAAGTAAGTCAGAAATAGAAACACCTTATACTAATGTATATATATGGAATCTAAAAAGATGTTACCGATGAACCTTTATACAGAGCAGCAATGGAGATGCAGACATAGAAAACAGACTTATGGACACGGGGAAGGGTGGAAGGAGTTGTTCAGTCGCTCAGTAGTGCCCTGTTTAAAACCCTCCAATAACTTCCCACTGCATTTAATTAGAATAAAGTTCAAAAACTTGCCATAACCTAAAGGCTTTGCATGATTTGTCTCCTACCTACCTCTTTCCTATCTCAGGCAATTTTATCCCTCACCCACATTGGTTTCTCAGTTCCTAAAACACAAAAGATCTTTTCAAACTTAGGACTTTGGCACTTAAAATATTCCTTTGTCATGAGAGCTGTCTATGTATGGTTCCTTATCAGCTGCTGTCGGGTACAGTTCCTTATCAGCTCATTTCAGTTCAGTTGCTCAGTCATGTCTGATGCTTTGTGACCCCATGGACTGCAGCATGCCAGGCTTCCCTGTCCATCACCAACTCCTGGAGCTTGCTCCAACTCATGTCCATTGAGTCGCTGATGCCATCCATCTCATCCTCTGTCATCCCCTTCTCCTCCTGCCTTAAATCTTTCCCAGAATTAGGGTCTTTTCAAATGAGTCAGTTCTTAGCATCAGATGGCCAGAGTACTGGAGTTTGAGCTTCAGCATCAGTCCTTCCAATGAATATTCAGGACTGATTTCCTTTAGGATGGACTGGTTGAATCTCCTTGCAGTCTAAGGGACTCTCAAGAGTCTTCTCCAACACCACAGTTCAAAAGCATCAATTCTTTGGTGCTCAGCTTTCTTTATACTGCAACTCTCAGATCCATACATTACTACTGGAAAAACCATAGCTTTGACTAGACGGACCTTTGTCAGCAAACTAATGTCTCTGCTTTTTAATACGCTGTCTAGGTTGGTCATAGTTTTTCTTCCAAGGAGCAAGCATCTTTTAATTTCATGGCTGCAGTCACCATCTGCAGTGATTTTGGAGACCAAGAAGATAACGTCTGTCACTGTTTCCATTATTTCCCCATCCACTTGCCATGAAGTGATGGGACTAGATGCCATGATCTTCGTTTTTTGAATGTTGAGTTTTAAGCCATCTTTTTTACTCTCCTCTTTCACCTTCATCAAGAGGCTCTTTAGTTCTTTGCTTTCTGCCATAAGGGTGGTGTCAACGGCATATCTGAGATTATTAATATTTCTCCCAGCAATCTTGGTTCCAGCCTGTGCTTCATTTCCATGATGTACTCTGTGTAGATCCATGATGCCCAGCATTTCGCATGATGTACTCTGTGTAGAAGTTAAATAAGCAGGGTGACCTTATACAGCCTTGATGTACTCCTTTCCCGACATGGAACCAGTCCACTGTTCCAGGTTTGGTTCTAATTGTTGCTTCTTCACCAGCATACAGATTTCTCAGGAGGCAGGTAAGATGGTCTGATATTTCCATCTCTTGAAGAATTTTCCATAGTTTGTTGTGATCCACACAGTCAAAGGCTTTAGTATATTCAATGAAGCAGAAGTAGATGTTTTTCTGGAATTCTCTTGCTTTTTCTATGATTCAACGCATGTTGGCAATTTGATCTCTGGTTCCTCTGCCTTTTCTAAAACCAGCTTGAACATCTGGAAGTTCTCGGTTCATGTATCATTAAGGCCTAGGTTAGAGAATTTTGAGCATTACATTGCTAGCATGTGAGATGAGTGCAATTGTGCAGTAGTTTGAGCATTCTTTGGCATTGCCTTTCTTTAGGATTGGAATGAAAACTGACCTTTTCCAGTCCTGTGGCCACTGCTGAGTTTTCCAAATTTGCTGGCATATTGAATGCAGCACTTTCACAGCATCATGTTTCAGGATTTGAAATAGTTCAACTGGAATTCCATCGCCTCCACTAGCTTTGTTTGTAGTGATCCTTCCTAAGGCCCACTTGACATCATATTCCAGGATATCTGGCTCTAGGTGAGTGATCACACTATCGTGGTTTTCTGGGTCATGAAGATCTTTTTTGTATAGTTCTTTTGTGTATTCTGGCCACCTCTTCTCAATATCTTCTGTTAGGTCCATACAATTTCTGTCCTTTATTGTGCCCATCTTTGCATGAAATGTTTCATTGGTATCTCTAATTTTCTTGGAGAGATCTCTAGTCTTTGCCATTCTATTGTTTTCCTCTATTTCTTTGTATTGTTCGTTGAGGAAGGCTTTCTTATTTCTCCCTACTACTCTTTAGAACTCTGCATTCAGATGGGTGTATCTTTCCTTTTCTCCTTTGCCTTTAGCATCTCTTCTTTTCTCAGCTATTTGTAAGGCCTCTTCAGACAACCATTTGTCTTTTTTGCATATTTTTTCCTTGGGGATGGTTTTGATCACCGCCTCCTGTACAATGTTATGATCCTCCATCCATAGTTCTTTATGCACTCTCTCTATCAGATCTAATCCCTTCAATCTCCTCACCACTTCCACTAGAAAGGAAAGGGTTGGACAAATGGAGACAGTAGCATGGAAACATATATATTAACATATGTAAAACTCATAGCCAGTGGGAATTTGTTGTATGACTTAGGGAACTCAAACAGGGCTCAGTGACAACCTAGAGGGGTGGGATGGAGTGAGAAGTGGGAAGGAGGCTCAAAAGGAAGAGGACATATGTACACCTATGGCTGATTCATGTTGATATATGGCAGAAACGAACGCAATATCGTAATTACCCTTCAACTAAAAATAAATTGAGAAAAAAATGTTAGTGAATTCTTTCCAGAATTTTATATGCATAGGTATTCATCACAGTTGAGGAATACTACATGTATAATTTCATAGTCTGTTCTTTTTTTTTTTTACTATCATGACACAGAATTGCCTTAGATTATTCAAACTCTGTAGATGTCCTTTTCATTATAGGGGACTGGAGTGCAAAAGTAGGAAGTCAAGAGATACTGGGAATAACAGGCAAATTTGACCTTGAAGTACAAAACAAAGCAGGTCAAAGGCTAACAGAGTTTTGCCAAGAGAACACAGTGGTCATAGCAAACACCGTCTTCCAACAACACAAGAGAAGACCCTACACATGGACATCACAGATGGTCAATACCGAAATCAGGTTGATTATATTCTTTGCAGCCAATGATGGAGAAGCTTTATACAGTCAGCAGAAACAAGACTAGGAGCTGACTGTGGCTCAGATCATGAACTCCTTATTGTCAAATTCAGACTTAAATTGAAAAAAGGAGGGAAAACCTCTAGACCATTCAGGTATGACCTAAATCAAATACCTTACAATTATACAGTGGAAGTGAGAAATAGATTTAAGGGATTAGATCTGATAGAGTGCCTGAAGAACTATGGACAGAGGCTCGTGACATTGTACAAGAGGCAGTGATCAAGGCCATTCCCAAGAAAAAGAAATGCAAAAAGGCAAAATGATTGTCCAAGGAGGCCTTACAAATAGTTGAGGAAAGAAGAGAAGTAAAAAGGAAAGATATACGCATTTGAATACAGAGTTCCAAAGAATATCAAGGAGAGATAAGAAAGCCTTCCTCAGTGATCAGTGCAAAGAAATAGAGGAAAATAATAGAATGGGAAAGACTGGAGATCTCTTCAAGAAAATTAGAGATACCAAGGGAACATTTCATGCAAAGATGGGCACAATAAAGGACAGAAATTGTATGAACCTAACAGAAGATATTAAGAAGAGGTGGCAAGAATACACAGAAGAGCTATACAAAAAAGATCGTCATGACCCAGAAAACCACGATGGTGTGATCACTCATCTAGAGCCAGATATCCTGGAATGTGACGTCAAGTGGGCCTTAGGAAGAATCACTACAAACAAAGCTAGTGGAGGCGATGGAATTCCAGTTGAGCTATTTCAAATCCTAATAGATGATTGTGAAAGTGCTACACTCAATACGCCAGCAAATTTGGAAAACTCAGCAGTGGCCACAGGACTGGAAAAGGTCAGTTTTCATTCCAATCCTAAAGAAAAGCAATGCCAAAGAATGTTCAAACTACCGCACAATTGCAATCATCTCACACGCTAGCAAAGTAATGCTCAAAATTCTCCAAGCCAGGCTTCAATAGTATGTGAACCGTGAACTTCCAGATGTTCAAGCTGGATTTAGAAATGGCAGAGGAACCAGAGATCAAATTGCCAACATGCGTTGGCTCATCGAAAAAGCAAGAGAATTCCAGATAAACATCCACTTCTGCTTCATTGACTACGCCAAAGCCTTTGACTGTGTGGATCACAACAAACTGTGAAAAATTCTTCAAGAGATAGAAATACCAGACCACCTTACCTGCCTCCTGAGAAATCTGTATGCAGGTCAGGAAGCAACAGTTAGAACTGGACATGGAACAACAGACTGGTTCCAAATAGGGAAAGGAGTACATCAAGGCTATATAAGGTCACCCTGCTTATTAAACTTCTATGCAGAGTATACCATGTGAAATGCTGGGCTGGAACCAAGATTTCTGGGAGAAATATCAATATCCCCAGATATGCAGATGACACCACCCTTATGGCAGAAAGTGAGGAGGAACTAAAGAGCCTCTTGATGAAAGTGAAAGAGGAGAGTGAAAAAATTGGCTTAAAACTCAACATTCAGAAAACTAAAATCAAGGGGTCTAGTTCCATCACTTCATGGCAAATAGATGGGGAAACAATGGAAATAGTGAGAGACTTTATTTTCTTGGGCTCCAAAATCACTGCAGATGGTGACTGCAGCCATGAAATTAAAAGATGCTTGCTCCTTGGAATAAAAGCTATGACCAACCTAGACAGCATATTAAAAAGCAGAGACATTACTTCGCCAACAAAGGTCTGTCTAGTCAAAGCTATGGTTTTTCCAATAGTCATGTATGGATGTGAGTTGGACTATAAAGAAAGCTGAGCACTGAAGAATTGATGCTTTTGAAATGTGGTGTTGGAGAAGACTCTTGAGAGTCCCTTAGACTGCAAGGAGATCCAACCAGTCCATCCAAAAGGAAATCAGTCCTGAATACTTATTGGAAGGACTAATGTTGAAGCTGAAACTCCAGTACTCTGGCCATCTGATGCTAAGAACTGACTCATTTGAAAAGATCCTGATGCTGGGAAAGATTGAAGGCGGGAGGAGAAGGGGACGACAGAGGATGAGATGGTGGGATGGCATCACCGACTCGATGGACATGAGTTTTGAGTAAGCTCCAGGAGTTGGTGATGGACAGGGAAGCCTGGCATGCTGCAGTCCATGGGTTCGCAACGAGTCAGAGATGACTGAGTGACTGATCTGCACTGAACTGAAACTTTCAATAGTGGCTGTATGTTTTGTTTAAATTATTTATTTATTTAAGGCTGCATTCAGCTTTGTTGGTACATTTGGGGTTTCTCTTGTTGGGACAAGTAGGGTTACTTTCTAGTTGCAGTGCAAGAGTTTCTCATTGTGGTTGCTTCTCTTATTGTGGAGCACGGGCTCTAGGGCTTCAGTAGTTGTGACGCATGGGTTTAGTTGCCCCATGTCATGTGGAATCTTCCCGGAACAGGGATCAACCTGTGTCCCCTTCACTGGCAGGTGGATTCTTAACCAAGGGACCACCAGGAAAGCCCGTGGCTGTATGTTTTATCCTAGGATGAAATTGATTTGTTCTAAATCCTAAATTTATTCATTCATTTAAGAAATGTTCATTAAAATTTTTATTTATTCACTTAGAAGCTCAATGCTTAATGCATTTTTATTTCTTTAACTATTCTCCAGTTGTTATTCACGCAATTCATTCCTTATTTCTTAGCATTTTTAAAGACTTAGGCCTGAGATGAAAATAGGGAGTCAGATTTAAGAAGAGGGTTGAAAAAGTACTGGAGAGGAATTTAGGCTGAATGAATGAGCTGATGGAGAGGGCCCAGTGAAAGCTTCCCTCCCACCACTGAGGCATCCCAGGGTATTTTATGCAAACCCAGGAATTATTCATAGGCAAAGAAATCTTTGTGGCATGGTATTATGTAAGATAATGGTGGTGATTCAGTAACTTCTCCACCATTTCTGGAATTGACCAAATGCCTTCCTCATTCTTGGGTTCTGATAATACACGGCCTACCCCTGGCCAACACCTGCAGAGCTAGTGGCTGTTGGGTTAGGAAAGGGAAGTGCCAACTTATGGGGAAATGTGAGGCACAGCTCTTTCAGCAGGGTGAATGGAGCCATTTTGCCTGCATGCTCAATCACTCAGTCATGTCCTCGCTTTCCAACCCCATGGATGAAGCCTGCAGGCTCCTCTGTCTGTAGGATTTTTCAGGCAAGAATACTGGAATGGGTTGCCATTTCCTACTCCAGGGGATCTTCCCAACCAAAGGATCAAACCTGTGTCTTCTGCAACTCATGCTTTGGCAGGCAGTTTCTTTACCATAGTGCTACCTGGGTAGCCCAGAGCCATTTTAGCCCCAGCTAAAAGTCTTAAGGTTTGACTCAAGTAGGGATGAATATGTAGTCTATTTTCAGAACCATCCCCATGGGATGAACCCTTCTGGTGCATCTATCCCCTTTCCGGTGTTCTCTTCTTTGACTACAGTGCAGGAGCAACAGATATGCCTACTCTAAAATGCCTTCTCTTGCCGCTGGAACATTCTCAGTAAAGCGTCTAAGCCATGCCTGAGCTTGGTGAGAGTGCTCATACTGTGTTCTTGTTTTTCTCTGTCTTCAGGATTCAGCTGTAGGTGATGTGTAGAAGCTCAGTTTGTCAAAGACTCTATTACACAAATGTATTTGGTAGTTCAAATGATAAAAAATCTGCCTGCAATGCAGGAGACACAGGTTAGATCCCTGGGTCAAGAAGATCCCCTGGAGGAGGGCGTGGCAACCCACTCCAGTATTCTTGCCTGGAGAATTGCATGGACAGAGGACCCTGGCGGGCTACAGTCCATGGGGTCACAAAGAGTCGGAGAGGACTGAGCAACTAACACTTAACTGCCACACAATCTTTATAGATAGAGTGTTACCCTAAGAAGGACAATTATCTGATAAATAACTCCCAGATGAAACACTCGGAGATATCCTGAAAGATAAATAGAAGCATGTGACATCATAGAAGCTTACAGATTTAATACTGAAAGTAGCTGGAGTTCATATATACCTTGTGTTGCAATAGATATTTCCCTGAGAATCTGGAGAAAATCAAGAATTATAGAAGGTAAGAGCACAGGCTTTGAAGTCTGTGTCTGGGTTTGAACTTGGCTCTCAGTTTCTTGGCAGCTGTTTGACTCTGGGCAATTTATTTAACCTAAAGGCTTGATTTCTTCATCTACATGAGATATGAGATTATTTTAAGAATACCTCCTCATAGATGAGTGAATGAGATAACATATATGAAGCTCTTATCTGGCACATATAAGCACTCAGTAAATAGTAACTGTTATTAAGTAGAGTGGAAGTGATTTTAAAATTAATTTGGTCAACATATATTAATTGAGCACTCTCAGAGGCAGGGCCTTATACTTTATCTCTCACATGAACTGGGTTTTTTGATATGGGGTCATTTATATTAAAATGATAACTTTACATTTTTCAAAACAGTAGATTTGTTACTGCTACTGCTACTGCTAAGTCACTTCAGTCGTGTCCAACTCTGTGTGACCCCATAGACGGCAGTCCACCAGGCTCCCCCGTCCCTGGGATTCTCCAGGCAAGAACACTGGAGTGGTTTGCCATTTCCTTCTCCAATGCATGAAAGTGAAAAGTGAAAGTAAAGTCGCTCAGTCTTGTCTGACCCTCAGTGACCCCATGGATTGCGGCCTACTAGGCTCCTCCATCCATGGGATTTTCCAGGCAGGTCCAGATTTGTTACATTATCCACTAACTCTTAAGCAAGTCTCAAAGGCTCCTCCAAAAAAATAGAAAAACTGTGAGCCCACTGTTTAATTCTTTAAGCGAACAGTATTTACTACTTATTTATCTACTCTAAAGAGAAATTTCCACATGGAAGCAACCTAACTGTCCATCAACAGAGGAATGGATAAAGAAGATGTGGTACATATAAATAATGGAATATTACTCAGCCAGAAAAAGGAATGAAATAATGCCATTTGCAGAGATGTGGATAGACCTACAGACTGTCATACAGAGTGAAGTAAGTCAGAAAGAGAAAAACCAACATCATATAGTATTGTTTATAAGTGAAATCTAGAAAAACAGTACAGATGAACTTATTTGCAAAGCAGAAACAGAGACACAGATGTAGAGAACAAACTTACGGACACCACTTGGGAAAGAGGTGGTTGGGTGAACTGAGAGATTGAGGTTGACATACACACACTACTATATATAAAACAGATAACTAATAAGAACCTAGTGTATACAGCACGGGGAACTCTACTCAATGCTTTGTGGTGATCTAAACGGGAAGGAAATCTAAAAAAGAGGGGATATATGTATAAAAACCATAGCCTTGACTAGACGGACCTTTGTTGGCAAAGTAATGTCTCTGCTTTTTAATATGCTGGTCTAGGTTGGTCATAACTTTCCTTCCAAGCAGTAAGAGTCTTTTAATTTCATAGCTGAAGTCACTATCCCCAGTGATTTTGGCGCCCCCAAAAATAAAGTCAGCCACTATTTCCACTGTTTTCCCATCTATTTGCCATGAAGTGATGGGACCGGATGCCATGATTTTAGTTTTCTGAATGTTGAGCTTTAAGCCAACTTTTCACTCTCCTCTTTCACCTTCATCAAGAGGCTCTTTAGTTCTTCTTCACTTTCTGCCATAAGGGTGGTATCATGTGCATATCTGAGGTTATTGATATTTCTCCCAGCAATCTTGATTCCAGCTTGTGCTTCATGCAGGCTATGGTTTTTCCACTGGTCATGTATGGATGTGAGAGTTGGTCTATAAAGAAAGCTGAGTGCTGAAGAATTGAGGCTTTTGAACTGTGGTGTTGGAGAAGACTCTTGAGAGTCCCTTGAACTGCAAGGAGATCCAACCAGTCCATCCTAAAGGAGATCAGTCCTGGGTGTTCATTGGAAGGACTGATGTTGAGGCTGAAACTCCAATACGCTGGCTACTTAATGTGAAGAACTGACTCATTTAAAAAGACCCTGGTGCTGGGAAAGATTGAGGGCAGGTGGAGAAGGGGATGACAGAATTTGAGATGGTTGGATGGCATCAGTGACTCAATGGACATGAGTTTGGGTAGACTCCAGGAGCTGGTGATGGACAGGGAGGCCTGGAGTGCTGTAGTCCATGGGGTCACAAAGACATGGACACGACTGAGCAACTAAACTGAACTGAACTGATGTGTACATATAACTGATTTACTTTGCTATACATCAGAAACTAACACAACATTGTAAATCAACTATACTCCAATAAAAATGAAAAAAGGAGGAATTTCCTCTCAATCACTTAGTTTTGAGGTTAATTTTTGCTACTTTTTAAAGATAAAAGTGTGTTTTTAACCCCAGAGTCCTATGCCACATATTTAAAGATGTATTCCCTTTGTATTAATGTTTTTAAGCAACTATTAATTTGGCCTCACTTGAAAGAATGCTATTAGTTCCTATAAAGAGGCATCAGTTCCTTTCTAAATAAAGGTATTTTAATTTTTATCTGTCCTAAGACTGAAGTAATCCAAAGAAGATGTACAAATGGCTAATACACACATAGAAAGATCATCAACATTATTAGCCATTGGGGTAATGTAAAATTAAAACCACAGTGAGATAACATGTCATACCTACTAGGATGGATATGACTAAAAAGTATGGATTTACAAGCGTTGATGAGGATGTGAAGAAACTGGAATCCTCATATGTTGCTGGTGTGCTGTGCTTAGTCTCTCAGTCATGTCTGGCTCTTTGTGACTCCATGGACTGTAGCCCACCAGGCTCCTCTATCCATGGGGATTCTCCAGGCAATAATACTGGAGTGAGTTGCCATGCCCTCCTCCAGGGGATATTCCCAACCCAGGGATGGAACCCAGGTCTACTGCATTGTAGGTAGATTCTTTACTCTCTGAGCCACCAGGGAAGCCCATACATTGCTCATGAGAATATAAAACTCATGCAGCCACTTTGGAAAACTGTTTCCCAGTTCCTCGGAGTGTTAAACGTGGAGTTAACATGATTCCACTCATAGATATACATCCAAAATCAATGAAAACATGCACTGACACAAAAACTTGTACATAAATGTTCGTAACAGCATTATTCATAAAAGCCAAAAATGAAAATAATATAAACGTCCATCAACTGATGAACAGGTAAGTAAAATGTGGTACATCAATGTATATAATGGAATATTCTTTGGCCTTAAAAAGGAATGAAATACTGATACATGCTACAATATGGATTAATCTTAAAAACACTATGCTACCCATGCACCTATGGGCATCTTATCTTTTACAAAGGAGGCAAGAATATACAATAAAGAAAAGACAGATTTTTCAGTAAGTGGTGCTGGGAAAAAATTGACAGCTATACGCAAAAGAATGAAACTAGAACACTTCCTAACATCATACCCAAAAATAAAACTCAGAATGGATTAAAGACAAATGTAAGGCCAGAAACTATAAAGCTTTTAGAGGAAAACATAGGCAGTACACTCTTTGACATAAATGACAGCAAGATCCTCTTTGATCCAACTCGTAGAGTAAAAATAAACAAAGGGGAACTAATTAAACTTAAAAGCTTTTGCACAGCAAAGGAAACAATAAACAAGATTAAAAGACAACCCTCAGAATGGGAGAAAATAATTGCAAAGGAAAGAACTGACAGAGGATTAATCTCCAAAGTTTATAAGCAGCTCATATAGCTCAATATCAGAAAAACAAACAACCCAGTCAAAAAGTGGGCAGAAGACCTAAAGAGACACCTCTCCAAAGAATATATTTGGATGTCTAATAAACACATGCAAAGATGCTTAACATTGCTCATTATTAGAGAAATGCAAATCAAAACTACAATGAGGTATCACCTCACGTCAGTCAGCATGGCCATCATCAAAAACTTTACAAACAGTAAATGCTGGAGAGGATGTGGAGAAAAGGGAACCTTTGTGCACTGCTGGTGGGAATGCAAATTGATACAGCCACTATGGAGGACAGAATGGAGATTCCTTTGAAAACTAGGAATTAAACCACCATATGACCCAGCAACCCCATTACTTGGGCATATACCCTGAGACAATCATAATTAAAAAAGACAACATGTACCCTAATATTCATAGCAGCATTATTTATAATAACTAGGACATGGAAGCAACCTAAATGTCTATTGGGCTCCAATTAAAAAAATAAAGAAAAAACTGTTAATCAAAACAAGCCAGACACAGAAGACCACATATTGTATGGTTCCATTTATACAAAATGCCCAAAATAGATTAATGAATAGATAAAAAGTAGACTAGTGGTTGCCAGGGGCTGGGAGGAGGTAGAAGGGCAGTGTTTGCTAATGGGTACAGGATTTCTTTTGGGCATGATGAAAATGTACCGGAATTAGTGATGATAGGTGGACAACTCTGCATACACTAAAAACTGCTGACAGGTACTCTTTAATAGAGTTAACTTTATGCTTTGTGAATTATATCTCAATAAGGCTGCTATTTAAAAATAAAAGACTGGGCTGGAACAGATGTAGTTGTTTTTCTGTTAACAAAAATTGCCTGCCATATACTCATGTACCAAGACATTATTACATATTATCATTATGACCTCTGCCTTTTAGTTTAAGTTTACTTAGGACTTGAAAGAGGAGAATAGTGTTTTACTATTTTTAAATTCCAGAGGGTATCAAAAGACTGAAGTGAAAGAAACTAGAAGATTCCTTGAAGCAGGTTCTACATGTTTCCTCCTCAATTTCTTAAAGCCAGGTCAGTCTGAATGCTGATTTAAGCTGAGATTATTTTAAATCCTGAAGAAAGCTGGGTTTAACTTAATTGGAGCTACTGTTTTGCACTTGCCATCTGATGAAACAATCCACCACATTGAGAAATGCTGGGCAGTATTGACCCATGCTGTTGACAACTAATAAACATCCTAAAAAGACCTGTAAGAGGACAGGAAAGAGGCTGCTTTCATTAAATTTTGCAACTCATTGGATATGGAGGCCTAGAGAATTTCAAGCTGAAATGACCAGACTATGAAGAAGTCATTGACAAGAGTTAGGAAGAAGGGCTGGGGTGCGTTCCATGGAAGACACACTGAGTGTGAGGTACTGACAAAATACTGTATATAAGCTTAGCAATTTTAGAGCCAGCAGGGAACATATTGATTATCTAGTGACCAGTTCCTTTATTTTCTTTTTTTTTTCTTTCAGTTCCTTTATTTTCAATGAGAAATCTCAGGCTGAGTGAGGAGGAGTGTCTTGCCCAAAGTATGACTGAAAATTGATATCAGAGCTCCTAGGCTAATATTCTGAGCTCCAAATATTCGAAAATGTAGATCAGACACCTCGGAGACAAAGTGGTGCTACATGGAAAGAACGACTTGAAATCATCTGAATAGTGGGGATAGCTGACGTTATGTGACAGGATTTCTAGAGACATAAAGGATGTGGAAATCAATGACTGCAAGACAATATCAAAGAGTGAGGTCCAGTTATTCAAGCCTGGGCTTCCAGAGCAGCACCTCCTTCCTTGAACAATCAATGAAGGGCCTACGTTTCATCAGGTAGTGTGCTTGGGATACCCAGGAGGCTCAGTGGTAAAGAATCTGCCTGCCAATGCAGGAGACGCAGGTTCAATCCCTGGGTCAGGAAATTCCCTGGAGAAGGAGATGACAACCCACTCCAGTACTGTTGCTTGGGAAATCCCATGGACAAAGCAGCCTAGTGGGCTACAGTCTACGGGGTCACAGAGAGTCAGACACAACTTAGCAACTAAACAACAACAAGTGCTTGGGATACAGTGGCAGATCAAACAGGCTCCCTGCCCTTCGGGAGCTAACAGGCCAACAGCCCAAACAGATGAGCAGGCAGTTCCAGTGCCGTGTGACAGACACTGTGAGGTCAGAGAACATGGTGTTGTCAGAGCAAGTCAGACCCACAGCACCTCAGATCCAGAAAATGAATTTCACCAGTTTACCCAGAATTAACTAGGCAAGCAGGCAGGCAGGCAGGAAACAGAGAACATTAAGAACATACTTTCAGAGCAAGTACTGAGCTACACCTACCAAACTCACCAGAGATTGAAGGATAAGCTGAAATAATGAGTTAATGCTTGATAATGAAGTTTTTATCTTTCCAGCCCTGTCTTTCACTTTGTCCTCATCTTGCAGGATAACCCCTTCCCCATGCCAAAGTTCCCAAGAATGAGAAGGTTACTTGGTAAACTCAAAGTCTGAAAGAAGTAAAATTTTTAAATTCCAGAGGTAAAATTTTTAAATTAAGATAAAATTCCATTTTATCTTAAATGATAAAAGAAATATTCTTAAAGAATAACTTCAAAACCCATTAAGTTATTCCTGTCTTCAGTGGATATCAACCTTTCCAGGGACCAGAATATTCTGACTCTATCCTCAGTTAGAGCTGGATGAATAGACTCTGACAGATTGTACACTCT
The DNA here is from genome assembly GCF_027580195.1 of Bos mutus. Lineage (NCBI taxonomy): Eukaryota > Metazoa > Chordata > Mammalia > Artiodactyla > Bovidae > Bos > Bos mutus. Next base: position 43,654,038 of record NC_091626.1, on the reverse strand, counting down.
GGCTTCCTTTGTAAAAAATTCCATTTTGACAATCATACCTCTATAAATGCAGCCCTAGCCCTTTAAATGAAGATCCCCTGGAGAAGGAAATGGCAACCCACTCCAGTATTCTTGCCTGGAGAATCCCATGAACAGAGGAGCCTGGTGGGCTACAGTCCACGGGTCGCAAAGAGTCGGACACGACTGAGCAACTTCACTTTCATATGTTCAAAATGTAGAAGTACAATAGGGTAGAGAGTGAAAAAATCTCCCTCTTGCCTTGTCCTCCAGTCACCAAGGCCCCTGCCCCAGGGTAAATTTATGTTATCCATGTCTTGTGTGCCCTTCCAGGGATATTTTATTAATTCAGTCCAAATGGGACTTCTTAAAAATTGCATCTTTCTTTAAATTACATTCCAGTCATGATAATATATTTTAGTCACCTGTTTGAAATTAAGTAATCTCACTTTTTTTCTGATCTAATTTGAGAGATATCCTGTCTCTTATAAACTAAAGATACAAATGTCTCAGCGTGGGTAACTTCCACCGATCACCAACCTCACGTGTGTGTGTGTGTGCGTGTGTGTGTTAGGGGTTCACAGAATATCTGTATCTCTAAGTTTTAGGAATACATTATGCTTGCTTCCTATGCATAGATTCTGATAGTGAAATAATGAATTCTTACAATAAGCTCTTGTGTTACTTATTTTCTTGACCCAATGACTATGCAAGCTTTTTAATTTAATCTCAGGACACATTTCAAAAACTCCTTACTTTGTTGGTTGGAACCAGGTAGAGGTGGGCATATCCCCAAAGCAACAGTAATGAGAGAGAAACTGAAAGAATCATTTGCCATACTTCTGATGTATTTTGTATTCTCTCCCCTCTTACCTGCCCCCACTCAGCCACATTACCATAAATTATGCCTTTAGATTAATTTACAGGAGTATATTACTATTAGACATGAATATGTATAACCATATTATGCATATTCATAATATTATTCTTATTCATAATTTAAAGAAAGATAAGAAACTTCCATAAGCCTCTTATCTTTCTCCATCAGAGGGCACACAGACTGAAAACCACATTCACAGAAAACTAACCAATCTGATCACATGGACCACAGCTTTGTCTAACTCAGTGAAACAATGAGCCATGCCGTGTAGGGCCACCCAAGACGGAGGGGTCATAGTGCAGAGTTCTGACAAAATGTGGTCCACTGGAGAAGGGAATGGCAAATCACTTCAGTATTCTTGCCTTGAGAACCCCATGAACAATATGAAAAGACAAAAAGATAGGACACTGAAAGATGAACTCCCCCGATCAGTAGGTGCCCAATATGCTACTTGATATCAGTGGAGAAATAACTCCAGAAAGAATGAAGACATGGAGCCAAAGCAAAACCAACAACTAGTTGTGGATGTTACTATTTCCAAATTCAGATTTAAATTGAAGAAAGTGGGAAAAACCACTAGACCATACTGTGGAAGTGAGAAATAGATTTAAGGGACAAGATCTGATAGACAGAGTGCCTGATGAACTATGGACAGACATTCGTGACATTGTACAGGAGACAGGGATTAAGATCATCCCCAGGAAAAAGAAATGCAAAAAAGCAAAATGGTTGTCTGAGGAGGTCTTACAAATAGCTGTGAAAAGAAGAGAAGTGAAAAGCAAAGGCGAAAAGGAAAGATATATGCATTTGAATGCAGAGTTCCAAAGAATAGCAAGGAGAGATAAGAAAGCCTTCCTCAGCGATCAATGCAAAGAAATAGAGGAAAACAATAGAATAGGAAAGACTAGAGATCTCTTTAAGAAGGTTAGAGATACCAAGGGAATATTTCATGCAAAGATGGGCTCAATAAAGGACAGAAATGGTACGGATCTAACAGAAGCAGAAGATATTAAGAAGAGGTAGCAAGAATACACAAAAGAACTATACAAAAAATATCTTCATGACCCAGACAATCAAGATGATGTGATCACTCACCTAGAGCCCAACATCCTGGTATGTGAAGTGGGCCTTAGGGAGCATCACTAAAAACAAAGCCTGTGGAGGTGATGGAATTCCAGTTGAACTCTATTTCAAGTACTAAAAGATGCTGCTGTGAAAGTGCTGCACTCAATATGCCAGCAAATTTGGAAAACTCAGCAGTGGCCACAGGACTGGAAAAGGTCAGTTTTCATTCCAATCCCAAAGAAAGGCAATGTTAAAGAATGCTCAAACTACCACACAACTGCACTCATTCTCACATGCTAGCAAAGTAATGCTCAAAATTCTTCAAGCAAGACTTCAATAGTACGTGAACCAAGAACTTCCAGATGTTCAAGCTGGATTTAGAAAAGGCAGAGGGACCAGAGATCAAATTGCTAACATCCGCTGGATCATCGAAAAAGCAAGAGAGTTTCAGAAAAACATCTATTTCTGCTTTATTGACTATGCCAAAGCCTTTGACCGTGTGGATCACAATAAACTGTGGAAAATTCTTCAAGAGATGGGAATACCAGACCACCTGACCTGCCTCTTGAGAAATTTGTATGCAGGTCAGGAAGTAACAGTTAGAACTGGACATGGAACAACAGACTGGTTGCAAATAGGAAAAGGAGTACGTCAAGGCTGTGTATTGTCACCCTGCTTATTTAACTTCTATGCAGAGTACATCATGAGAAATGCTGGGCTGGAAGAAGCACAAGCTGGAATCAAGATTGCCAGGAGAAATATCAATAACCTCCGATATCCACCCTTATGGCAGAAAGTGAAGAACTAAAGAGCCTCCTGATGAAAGTGAAAGTGGAGAGTGAAAAAGCTGGCTTAAAACTCAACATTCAGAAAAGTAAGATCATGGCATCTGGTCCCATCACTTCATGGCAAATACATGGGGAAACAGTGGGAACAGTGACAGACTTCATTTTGGGGGGCTCCAAAATCACTGCTGATGGTGATTGCAGCCATGAAATTAAAAGATGTTTGCTCCTTGGAAGACAAGTTATGACCAACCTAGACAGCATATTAAAAAGCAGAGACGTTACTTTGTCAACAAAGGTCCGTCTAGTCAAAGCTATGGTTTTTCCAGTAGTCACATATGGATGTGAGAGTTGGACTATAAAGAAAGCTGAATGCCAAAGAATTGATGCCTTTGAACTGTGGTGTTGGAGAAGACTCTTGATAGTCTCTTGGACTGTAAGGATATCCAACTAGTCTACCCTAAAGGAAATCATTCCTGAATATTCATTGGAAGGACCGATGCTGAAACTGAAACTCCAATACTTTGGCCATCAGCTCTGATGAGAAGAACCGACTTATTTTTGAAAAGACCCTGATGCTGGGAAAGATTGAAGGTGGAAGGAGAAGGGGACGACAGAGGATGAGATTGTTATACGGCATCACCAACTCAATGGACATGAGTTTGAGTAAACTCTGGGAGTCGCTGATGAATAGGGAAGCCTGGCCTGCTTCAGTCCATGGGGTTGCAAAGAGTCGGACGCTACTGAGCGACTGAACTGATGCATAACCGTTAGCTACGAGACCACCAAGATTCTTGACATGTACTGGTTCAGTTAAAAGTTATTCGTATCACATCAACCTATTACCAATGAGAGATAAAAAGGCATTTTCATTTCTATGGAAAAAGCAGCAACCAAAGACCAAGGCAATAGGTATTATACCACCATCAATACTGTGGAGAATTGGCTCAGTAGTACACAAACAAACCAGTTTGGAAGACTTGTGCTTCTAACTGATGAGGTCAATTTGAAAATTGCTACAGAAACTTTTTCAAAGCAAAATAATAATAATAAATTAATAAACAGGAAAGAAAGGGTGAGAAAGTGCTTTGTTTTTACAGCAGTACAACTAGTTTGGGGGACGCGATCCATACACCTTGTACAACTTTCTCTAGTTTCCAGGAGATAAGGGGATGTTCTATGACTATAATAAGAGGTTTTTTTTTTTTTTGCAAATCTTAAAACACCCTGGCCTTATTATATCCAGACATTCTCAGTTCTTACCTCTACAAAATTAAAATGGTGTCTTTAATGAGGGACATGTGGATGTCCTCAGATCTCAGACAAAAATGGAACTGAGTAATGTCCCCAGCAGCTCAGATGGTAAAGAATCTGCCTGCAATGCAGGAGACCATCCTGGGTCAGGAAGATCCCACAGAGAAGGGCATGGCAACCCACTCCAGTATTATTGCCTGGAGAATTCCATGGACAGAGGAGCCTGACAGGCTACAGTCTATGGCGTTGCAAAAGAGTCAGACATGACTGAGCAACTCACACACATACACCCAGTGTCACTATCACTTGTATAGACTTCCTGTCCCCTTACATCCCTTTGTTGAGGAGCAACAACACATCTCTGGCCACACTAAGTACACTGAGAGAATTAGACCTTAGACGTGGCAGCATTTGATCGTAGCGAGAAGGCATTTTGTAAACTTTGAGAAATGTTGAGATTTCCAAAACCCTTTACTAGAAAGGTGAAAGAATTTGATCCCAGGTCACAAAGCAAGTGAGTAGCAAACCTAAGACAGGAATCTAGGTTTACTGGCTCCTTTCACCCGATTCGGAGAAGGCAATGGCACCCCACTCCAGTACTCTTGCTTGGAAAACCCCATGGACCGAGGAGCCTGTTAGGCTGCAATCCATGGAGTCGCTAAGAGTCGGACACGATTGAGCGACTTCACTTTCACTTTTCACTTTCATGCATTGGAGAAGGAAATGGCAGCCCATTCCAGCGTTCTTGCCTGGAGAATCCCAGGGACGGGAGAGCCTGGTGGGCTGCCGTCAATAGGGTCACACAGAGTTGGAAACGACTGAAGTGACTTAGCATTCACCCGATTATCACATTCCGAGGCCTCCTTAGTGTTAGAGTTGCTGAAATACTACCTCGCATTCATATAGCTCTTAGTGCTACATTAAATTCTATGTTACAGTCTCTCCTTTTGGCCCAGTTGTGTGCTGGAGACAATAAATGCAATTGTTCACCCTTTGAGGATAAGAAGATTGCAACTCAAGAAGACACAAAGTAGTCTATGACAGAGTCAAGACCAGAACCCAGTTTTCCCAACTCCCTCTCCCTGGCTGTTTCCACAATGCTATCCTGCTTGTCTTAGAGCCTTCTGTCAGTGAAGTGGAAAACAAGTGTGAGACACCAGAATTTAAAAGAGAGCTCATTAAAAAAAAAAAAAAATTACATTATTTTGTAGGTACTGACATGAAATACTCAAATCTCTGTGTCTCTCCTGTCCTTATAGCAATTTAAACGTTAAAGCGAGTTCTCCAGTTCTACACAAATCCACAGCAATTAAAATCTCGCGCTCTTAGGGTTGCTGCTTTCATAACAAAGGTACCCTTATCAAATTGAAACAAAAATTTAAATACATAAAATCGAAGGGAAAAGGAAAAAACTCTGCGGTCCTCCCTTGTTTCTGGCCCACATTTATCTCTGTTCTCCTGAGTTTCACAAGCCAGGGGCACACGGCCAATGACTATTGGAAAGGCACGTATTCCGAAGAACACCCAACCGGCTAGTGGGTGGACAGCGCAGCACCCCAGGAGAGGATGACTGGAGTTCCAGACCTAGTCCCCTCTAATCTGCATCCCGGTGTTGTTCTAAGAAGCTCCCAAATCTTGAGGTGGTTTCGTTCACTGCAAAATGGGGGGACTTGGTCAGCCTGTGCACCGAGATGAACTTAAATTTGAGGCTGTACTCATTCTTTGCATATTTAAATCCATAAATGTGAATTTAAAATTATATATATATATATCATTACATAACCTCCTCAGAAGTAGCGTCTCCCTCTCCGTCGTTCGGGGGGCCCCGACAGGCCACTGCACAAGTCAGTGGGCGGATCAACAGGCTAACAAAAGGTCAGTTCGAAGGTCTCGCCGACTCGCCCCCGCGCCCCCGCGCCCCCGCTGTCCGCGCAGTTCCTAACTCTGGCGGCCCCGCCACCTGCTCCCGGCAGCCAATGGGGCGCACGGGGGGCGGCCGGGGCGGGGCGAGGCTACAAAAGGCCGTGCGCCAGGACACCCCGCCGCGGGCGCGCTCTCAGAAGGCTCGGGCGGAGGCAGCCGAGTTCCGGACACGGTCGGCGTGAGGACCAGGCGGGCGCGGGGCGATGCTGCGGGTGCGGTGTCTGCGCGGCGGGAGCCGCGGTGCCGAAGCGCTGCACTACATCGGGTCTCGGGTGCGTGCGCCGCCGCCTCGTCCGGCGGCCGCGTGCTCTCCCCCTCTCCTTCCCTCGATGTCCCCCGCCAGCTTTGCCCGACCGTGTCCTTTCTGGGTCCCCTCGGAAGCTCCGCTTCAAGAGCCTCCGCCGCCTGCCGGGAGCTCGGCGGTGTCCCTGGGGAAGGGGGCGTGCGTTGGGGCCACACCCGGTGGACACAGCTGCTGTCTGAGCAGGGGGCGCCGCCCTCCCCAACCGGATGGGGGTGGGGTGAAAAGCAACACCTCTGAGTGAAAGGGTGGGCTCGGGGGTGGGGGCGCCGGGGGTAGGCAGAGAGCTCGGCAGGGGTGCAGAGCGGACTGACGGGAGAAGGGGCGGGGTGGGGCTCGGGGACAGAGGGGGGAGCGAGCAGGCCCGTTCCAAGTCCTGCGACGCGAGAGGAGTCGGAGCGAGTTCGATCTTCACCCAGATTTCTGGCGGGTCCTGCCCTCTGCTTACCTGATATGCAGGCACGCGCCTGCAGACCCTCCCTAGCTCCTGGGGCTGGAATAGTCGGGCTGTTTGGCTTCCCCCTGCAACTGGCTTCAGAACAGCTGTCACTCCCTCTTGTTTTGGTCTCCAACCTGGCTCCCCTTCTGTCTCCTTCCAAAGACTTTTAACAAAGATTTGGGGGCGGAGGGAGGGCGAGGTTTGTCCTGCGTTTAAGGGACTCTCCCTCCTCTAGAAGTTATAGGCTCTACATTTTCAAAAGGCTTTTCTGAAGTTCTTAGATTTCCTTTCCAGTCGTTTAAATTTGTACCTGGGTTAGTTAATCCTTATCTTGGCTAGGGTACTATGGACCATCTGCAAAATGCAGCCCGTGGCACTTGGTCACTCTCTCATAATTGCAGTGCCAAAGAATGTGAAGTGTATGTCAGTGAGGAGAAATTTGTGGCTTGAAACTGATTATTCTAAAAGATAAAGTCCTTTACAAATGTTTCTATATTTTCATTTGAGGAGGTGGGGAAACTTTAATATTAGTAACCTTTGATCTGGAGGCTCCCTCCCCCAGCTGGACTTGGCAGGGAGGTTGCTTTCCCTGGCTTTCTGGGAAGAAGGGTGACCCATCACCCACAGAATAAGTGCTTAAAGCTTGATTGCAGAAAACTATTCTGAGATATAAATTAGGGTGTATGGTCTTTAGGGACAAAATATTCTGAGGAGTTTTAAAGAGTTATTCCAACTAAAAAAAAAATAGGTTTAAAGGTACATGTATAAATAAACAAGAAAGTACAATCTCCTGTAACCCCACTACCCACCAATAGGCTAACATCTCAGTTTACATTCTCTGCAAAGATTTTAAATGCCTGACTGTGTTAGCCTGGGTTTTCATCCCACTTCTGCTTCTCCCTCCCACAAGTACTGTACAGGACCACACAATAATCTCTGCTTTGTTCTTGGAAGCTTGGAAGAACTGTAACGGGATGGGTGCAGCGAACTTTCCAGAGCACCCAGGCAGCTACGGCTTCCTCCCGGAATTCCTGTGCAGCTGATGACAAGGCCACTGATCCTCTGCCCAAGGACTGCCCTGTCTCCTCTTTCAACGAATGGGACCCCTTAGAGGAAGTGATCGTGGGCAGAGCAGAAAATGCCTGTGTTCCACCGTTCACTGTGGAGGTGAAGGTAAAGCAAGGGTTTCCCATGTCTGTGTGGGTTCACTGTCTGCCGTCTGGCTTCTGCCCCCACTCCTCTGGAAATGCATTCTCTCTAGCTTACTCAGGACCACCCAAATCCAGTGACTGATGTTACCTTACTTGGCATCTCTGCAGTATTTGACATCATTTACTCCAGGGATTACTCCCTCCCTTCAGGTTCTGTGAGACCTTTTCTGAGCGTGGGGGAGTGGATATTAGTTTTTTCACTGTTTCTCACATCACCTTCTTTTACTGTCTATAATGTTGGGGTTGAACCGAATTTCACTTATAGCTGTTCTCACAGTTTCATTCCACACGTTCACTCTGGTCCAGATCTCTCTCCTAAATTCTGTCCATATAAACACGCTAAATTTCTTATTGGATGTTGCCACCAGACCTGAAATGTGGCATATGTGAGTTCAGCTACCAGCCACTCTGCGAAACTGGGGCCTTCTTCATTCCTTTCTTTCAGCTTTTAGCATTCCTATTTATTCAAGCTAAACATCAAAGAATCATCTTTTAGTTCTCCTTCAGTCACATCCTGCACATCCATTCTCCAAGATCTAACAAGACTTTTGTCAAAATGAACCTTAGCTCCATCTCTCTGCTACTACCTTAGGTCAGGATCTCATCTGCTGCCTGAACTGTTGCACTTAACTCCTAACTGTATTGTGTGTGTGTTAGTCAGTCAGTCGTGTCCAACTCTTTGTGACCCCATGGATTGTAGCCCACCAAGCTCCTTTGTCCATGTCATTTTCCAGCAAGGATGCTGGGGTGGGTTGCCATTTCCTTCTCCAGGGAATCTTCCCAATCCAGGGACTGAACCCGGGTCTCCCACATTGTAGGCAGATTCTTTACCATCTGAGCCACCAGGGAAGTTAACTCCTAACTGGTCTCCCTTACTTGCTGTACTATCTAAACCACCTCCAGCTTCTGTCAGAGTGATTTTTTAAAACCAGAATTCAGTGTTGTTACTCATCTGCTTCTGTCAGTCCTCTATTTTGCCAGCCTCTCGCCTCTTAGTAATTTCCCCCAGTTTTCAGCAGACTTTCTAAGATAACCATATAAACAACCAAACTAGACTATTCACTGTTCCCCAAACAAGCCTCAGGCCTTTGCTTCCACACAGAACTCTCCCACATACCTTCCTGCACTCCTTTTGTCTGCAGTTTAAACCTCCTCCTCTTCCTTCCTAGTTCCCATGGCACCTCCCACGAAGCCTTCCAAGATTTCCCTGGCAACAAGTAATATCTTCTCTTTTAAAAACTCATAGTGCTCTTTATTTGTAATATTTTTATGACCAGAGCCTCTGTGGGCTGGTGTTCTCATTATATACGGCATAACAGTTCCATCCACACTGCAGGCACAGTCTAGGCTTCCATTAATAATAGGTTATGAATATATCTTCGGTACACTTAAATTCCTCCTGAATGTTAACATATTATTTGTAAGGTGGGTTGAGGAATTAAACAGAAATCATCATCATCAGATATGTTGCCTATCTTGTATCAGGGCTTCAGAGTTACTAGAACAAAAAAACTTCCTTTCCGTCTGGAGAGAGGATATTTATGATGTTTATGTTTAGCAACTGAAATTGTTACTGTGTATCTTATGGTAACTAACTGACAAGGCAGTTGAATTCAAGTGTCAGGAGAGGAAAGGGAAAAATGGTGACCAAGTGCTGGACAATTAGGAAGTCTTCCTAAAGGAAGAAAATAATTCTTGAGTTAGACCTTGAAGAGAAGGCTTCTGATTGTTCTGAAACTACCTTTGGTTCTGATATGTGAAATTTGATGAACAGACGAATTTATGTACCATCCACATGTTTTAAAAAGGGGCATGATCTTTTAAAAGTCTTTTCTTAGAAGGACTTCTCATCACCTAACCATTTTAATTGTGTTGGTCACGCAATTGTGTCCGACTCTTTGCGACCCCATGGACTGTAGCCCGCCAGGCTCCTCTGTCCATGGAATTCTCCAGGCAAGAATACTGAAGTGGACTGGATGAAATTAAATGTCAAATTCAGGTGTAGTTTATCCTTCTATTTGTCTTTAGAATGATTGACTTTTATATCATGTGATCTTATGGGATTGGACTTCTAAGACATTATTTTGAGTTCTTTGTTATTTGATTTATGACCTTATATTTTGGAATTTCATGGGCTTTTGGAAGGTGTGCTAGGCTAAAGTCAGGAGACCAGGACTGAATTAGTTATCTGATAAAAGCTTATTAGCTAATCTCAATGAATCAGCTGTTTGACCTTGTGATCTTGATTCCACAAATTTCTGGGCCTCACTAAAATGAAGATATTAAATGGTTTGCTATCCATCCAGTGAGATTAAATACGAAGGTAAAGGGTTAGATGTGAATTATTTTTAAAGGAAAAAACTACAGCTCATTATAGTTGTATGGATGCAGTTTGCCAAGTCCATTGAGGATGTAATAATTGTAAATAGTAGTAGCATTAGCAGTACTGATTTCATTCATTTCTCTGGTTATTTCTGCTTTATGCCACATATGAAACTAGGTATTGAGAGAGAAGAAATTAAATCTAAGACTAGAAGGCAACATCTTACCTTCTAGTTGGAGGAAAATGACAGCTATATAAAGCAGTTTGGGACCAGTAAAATATAAAATAATGTAGTAAACTATAGGTAGTTATAGCATAAGATATGCTGGAAGGTATAAGTGCTAGAGAAATGTTATGGGAATGAGGAAGATAGTCATCAGGAAGCACAAGTTTTGAAAGCTGTATGGCTTTTTATTCTGCAAAACATAGTGAATACTTTCGATCAAATATGTGTTTTTTGCTTTTGCTTTTTTTTTAAATAATGCCCTTGATGAAAGGACTAAATTTTAAAAATATAAAGTCGATCAAGGTTAATGTCATGTAAGTTTGCAGCTGGATAAATAATAAGTTAATATTGAGATTTCCTAACCTTCCAAAGACAGTGTTTAAAATTTATTTGGCAAATACCTCTGAAGGATTTTAGGCTCTGAATGACTATCCAGTTTCTAGGAATACAGCCACATCTCTGCAACAGATTATTAAAAAATCACATGCTAAGCATTTATTATAGTGTTTTTTTTAAATCTTGCAGACACTTAGTAAATGATTGCTAACTCATTTATCAGGGTTCTAAAGGAAGTGTAAATAATTTCCAACTGTCTCTTGGAAAATGTAGTCTGTCCTGATCATTTAGACTTTGTCCAACCTTTAGCCAGAGTTTGAGCTACACAAGAGAATTCACACTTGTTCAAATAACTTTTTTTCTCCCAGGAAAGTTTACTTTACTTTATCAAGCAAGCTCCACTCTGCACAAATAGTCACATGGGCTACTCTGGAATGTGTCCCGTGAGACAACACGGCCGCGCCTCTGCTGTTACCCAGTGTGAAACTTTCAAAGGCTTCTTGTCCCCTGGTGGACTGTAAGAGATGTGCCTGGCATGAGAAGGAGGAAGCAGTGAATGGATGAGTAGTACCAGGATGTGTCTGAGAGGAAAATAAAGAGCCATTATTATCCTTTCCTCTGCTTGCCACTGCAGGACTTCCTAGGAGTAGAAAACAGTAGAGTGCTCTTAATTTGTTTTTGTTTTTTTTTTTAAAGAGTGGATTGATCTTAAAAAGTACTCACATTTTTAATTTTGATAACATTGTTTATGGGCCAGAATTTGAGCTTATTGTTTGCTCAAAATGAAAGCAACTAAGTGATCCTTTAGACAGGGCTTGACAAGCTTTTTCTGTACAGGGCTAGATAATTGTTTCAGGCTTTGTACACATAGGTCTCTGTCACATCACTCTCAACTCTGCCACGGTGGTGCAAACCCACCACAGACAATGTGGAAATGAATGTGTGTGTGTCTGTGCTCCATAAAACTTTATCGACAAAAAACAGGCAGCAGTCCGGGTTTGGCCCATGGACTTGAGTTTGCCAGCCCCTGTTTTTCAGCTTCACTGGCTTCTCCCTGTTTGCTGAAGACCTGTTTTTCAGATTTTTAGTCCATCTCCAGTAGGCTCAGCTCCAGCCTAATTGATGTGAACCTAGATGTTGAACTGACAAGAGGCAGGTCTGCTTCCATATGTTTGATATTTATCAGGCTGAGATGAAAGTGGAAGTAGAGACATAAAATCTGGAAAAGATTTGGTCTTTGACATTAAAGAGCTAGACATCTAGACAGTCTTATCTCATTACCCAATTTCTCCTTCTTTATGGCACTTAACCACTGTCTGAAATTGTCTGATTGGTGATGGAAACCTTATAGGACATGATTAGGACTCATAGTTGTCTGGTTAATCAGTAATACAAAGAAACATTTTAAAAACACCAGCTTACATTTTTTTTTAAAACTTAAGACATACAAATGTACATTGATTTGCCAATCTTTTGATGAAGGTCCAAGGCTTTTTCTTAGCATTTGGATCTTCTGAGTGGAATTCTGCTTTTTCTGTCTTGATAAATTATATCCATATGTATCCCCTACATTCCCCAACATATTTCTTTAATTTGACTGAGAAGTTGGCACAGGCAAAACAATCTGAACGCAAAAGCCTTCAGAGTTTTATACTTTTGAAAACCAACATTTTACAGTTGTTACCTACCCTAATTCAATAGTAATTTTTGGCAATTGATTGAGCATTTTTAAAACATTCAACTTCTTTCCATTCAGTTGTCTTTTAATATGCATATATAGCCCTTAGACACTTCCTAAATGTTAAGCTTTTTTTTTTTTCAGCTACTTAAAAATTTGTGAATTTGCGTATCAGATCACTTCTTTTTATGGTGAAAGACCTGAAGCAATAGGAGAGCTTGGATGGATTGGGGAGAGAAGCACTGTGGTGGGGAGAGACATGTTGGCAGGGAAGGACAGGAAACACTAAAAGCAGCCTTGTATCGCTGCACAGTTTTGCCAAGTAGTGATTCTGTTGAATGAGAAAATAATCACGAATGGATTTTTAAGAGAAAAACAAAGCATATTTGAGAGCATGTCCCTAACCTTTAAGGGAGCAGTGTCCTATTTTTCTACAGTGTCCTATTTTTCTGAAGTGCTGTTTTTTAGACAAAATTCTGGGATGCATGGACAGCCCACGGTTTTATCTTCTGTAAGTGTGCTTTTATTCTCTTTATCTCTTCTGTTTGTTCTCTTACTTGACTTCATTGCAACTGTCCATTGGGAGCACCGTGTCCTGTTTTTTTTATGTAGCACGTGAACACTGGCCCAGGAGCACTCCAAGCCCCTGTGAGGGCAGACATGCTGTGCGTGGTAAGGCATGAGATCTCAGGCAGAAGGAAGAAAAGCTCTCAAAACATCAAGAGAATTTAGAGATCTTCGTTCAACAAATATTGATTATCTCCCCAGAGAGTCAGTCAAGTGTGCTTGTTTCTGGGGATGAACACTAGACCAGATGTAGTCTCAGTCTTAGTTCTTTTAAGTTATACAAATTACTGTTCACAACCTATGAACCTATTTTGAGTTGTATTTTTTTCCTGTTAAGTTTCATTTACTTTCTTCTGGTTCTAGGCCAACACATATGACAAGCACTGGCCTTTTTACCAAAAGTATGGGGGCAGTTATTTTCCCAAAGATCATTTGCAAAAGGCTGTTGCTGAAATTGAAGAAATGTGCAATATTTTAAAAATGGAAGGAGTGACAGTGAGGAGGCCTGACCCCATTGACTGGTCACTGAAGTATAAAACTCCTGATTTTGAGTCTACGGGTAAGTCATGTTGATTATTTAAACTGCTAATGTTTAAAGTTTTTCATTTTTCTCAACATGTAAGGGGAAAGCTCTGATTATTTCTCAGAGATTCCTTTGTTTTAATAATCTTTCGAAACTTTAAGGATTATTTAGGGACAGTTTAATTCTTTTTGGTAAGATTGAGATGTACACATTCTCAACTCCATTGTAAATCTAGAGTCTCCTTAAAAGAAGCAGAAGTTTTTTCTAAACCTCCTGAGCATTTCCTTTCATAAGAACAGTGGATTCCATTTTAATTTTCCTCAAGAACAGAAATTAAAAGGGGAACAGAACATGGTGGGAATACTTTCACTACAAATTAGTGGATCCCCACACACCTCTAGTTTACTGCTTACCACTGCATGTACATCAGCAGCAGGAGACCAATCCTAGAAGTGCCTTGAATGCAAGAAAAAAAAAATCGTGAGCAAAGAACATGAAAAACATGTGAATGAGTTTAAAATTAAAATGTAAAAATTTGTTTAAAGTGGGGGGGACAGAAACATTCCCATCTTATTTTTAACTGACATTCTTGCAAGATTGTTCTTGTCTGTAAGTTCAGTGTTCTAATTTACAGTTGTAAAAGTGATCCTTGGCCCAGTTTTCATCTTGTAGTACTGATATTCCCTGAAAAACACTGTTGCTGCTGCTACTGCTAAGTCGCTTCAGTCGTGTCCGATTCTGTGCGACCCCATAGACAGCAGCCCACCAGGCTCCCCCGTCCCTGGGATTCTCCAGGCAAGAACACTGGAGTGGGTTGCCATTGCCTTCTCCAATGCATGAAAGTGAAAAATGAAAGTGAAGTCTTTTCAGTCATGTCAGATTCTTAGCAACCTCGTGGACTGCAGCCTACCAGGTTCCTCTGTCCATGGGATTTTCTAGGCAAGAGTACTGGAGTGGGGTGCCATTGCCTTCTCCGAAAAACACTGTTAGGAGTTAACAAAAGGTGAAAACTGGTGGTTTGATACCTCTTCAAACAAGAGGTGCTTTTTTTTTTCCTCTTTTTTTCTTCCTTTCTTCTTTTTTTGGCTTCATCATCCCCATACAGAATTCATATTAACATTATCTAGCATGTATCATTTAATATTTTTCATGTGCATGTAATTATATATATTATACACATATAAGTTTTCTGTAATTTTTATTTATTTATTTTTTACCAAAGAAAAGGATCATATTATATAGACTCTTCTGTCTTGGAAATCAGCATCACTGAGGTTGCTCTGGAATTTTCTGGCTTCACAGGTTTATATGGTGCGATGCCTCGAGACATCCTGATAGTTGTGGGAAATGAGATTATCGAGGCTCCCATGGCCTGGCGCGCTCGCTTCTTTGAGTACCGTGCATACAGAACAATTATCAAAGACTACTTCCGCCGTGGGGCCAAGTGGACAACGGCTCCTAAGCCCACAATGGCTGATGAGCTTTATGACCAAGTAAGTCCTCAATTGTAGGAAAGCTTATTAGTAACTTTTCTAAATAATCCACAGAGACTGAGAGATTCTCTGTTACCTTTTATTTATTATGTATTTCGGAAACTGAGATCACCTACTTTTCAATAAATGATTGTCTTATGATGAAAAGAAGAGTAAATGATACTGTGATCATAGCTAGCACTTACTGTTGTTAACCATGTGCCAGATCTTGAGCTCAGCACTTTATTTACCTCTTCAGTCCTGTTTATCTTTCACAACCCTATGAGGGAATATATTCATTCCATTACAGGGAAGAATACTTGCCTAAAGACACGTACCTATTCATTGGTGGAGACAGAAGAGTCACTAGGCTGAACTTCATCCTCATCTAGAAAAAGAACTTGGTCTGTAGGCCATATTTACAGTAAAAGGAAGCATATATGTCCCTTATTAGATCACTTACTATTTGATCACGTACGCAAAGAATCAAAAAGTCAAAATTTCTTTAAACCTTCTATGAGTTTAAAGACAGAAGTAAGTGGGACTTGCCTGGTGGTCCAGTGGTTAAGACTCCATGCTTCCAATTCAGGGGGTGCAGGTTCATTCCCTAGTCAGAGAACTAAGATCCCACATGCTGCATGGAGTAGCCAAAAAAGTAAAAAAAAAAAAAGAAGTAAGTAATGAATGTGTTACCCAATATACACACCCAATCAGATTTAGTTGGGGATGCATGGCAATTCATTTTATGATAAGAGTTAGGCTCAGGGCCAAATTCCTTTTCTAAAAGAACAGAATGGCTTCATCCTGTTGATTTTCAATACTGTGGATAGCTTCATAAGTCAACGTATGGGTTATGGAATATTTTCATCTGTATTCCTCTGTATCACTTGCTTCTAAGTATTGAATATCAGAAACTTGTCTCGACTAGTTTTTAAATTTCTTTCTTGTTAGTTTTGTTTATTTTGGTTTGCTTAGCATAGGCCTGCATCTTCCCAGGCATGTTTTAGTCTAGAACAGGGTAGTAATATTGGGGGAAATGGTGACATTGAACTAATTCCTTAATGATAAAGGCCCTATGAATCATTTCCTCATGAACCAATGCATTGTGTGTGTCCATTCTTGTTCCAATTAGGATTACCCCATCCATTCTGTAGAAGACAGACACAAATTGGCTGCTCAGGGAAAGTTTGTGACAACTGAGTTTGAGCCATGCTTTGATGCTGCTGATTTCATTCGAGCTGGAAGAGATATCTTCGTACAAAGAAGCCAGGTTGACAAAGGCTGCCTTGGAAATTTCTCGCTTTACTATTATATTTTAAATTTCCAAATTAAAATATTTTCACCCTGTTTTTACTTATCTAAACACAGAACCAAGTTTTTACAGGCTTATGTCTCTCTCTATTTTCAGGTTACAAACTACATGGGCATTGAATGGATGCGTAAGCATCTGGCTCCAGACTACAGAGTGCACATTGTTTCCTTTAAAGACCCCAATCCAATGCACATTGACGCCACCTTCAATATCATTGGGCCTGGTCTTGTGCTTTCCAACCCTGACCGACCATGTCACCAGGTAGGGGAGTTCTTAGGACTCTGGAAAACGAATAGAGTCTGGCAACTGAAGGAATTGCCACTTTTATTTTAAGCACTTCCATGATTCCTAATGGTTCTAAATGACAGTCAGCAATGCTCAATAGTATTATGATCAAACACTGGATTGCTTATGTTACATTTACTACAGAATGTCCAACACAGAAATATACATTTGTAATTGTGATAATTAGACTTTAACTTTGGCTGCTTGCTGCTGTCAGAGCCTCAATTTTGGCATTTGTGTGTGTTTTATTGAACAGAGTAGTATTAACTCATAACTTGCAGGTGAGGTTCCTCAGCAGCTGAATTGCAAACAAGATGATCTCTGCATGTCTGGGGTCACACCACTGGGTAGTGGGTGTCTTCTTCCCTCTCCAGTGGGGACCCTTTCAGCCCCCCACCTCCACCCTGCAGGGAGAAATGGAGCTGCTGCTCCTGCAGCCTCCTACCTCTGCCCACTACCCTCTACTTCCAGTTGGGCGGTGAGTGATTTTGTGCTATTTTTGGGTTGCAGTACACCATTGTGAAATTAACTATTTTACCATATCACTGTTCATTTCCATTCCATATGTTTAGACCCAATGACAACAATTACCTATTCATTTCATTTTATGTAAATTATATACAGTAAATATTTTAAGACATTATTTATTGACATACTAAGTGGGTACGTGATCCTAGGGATGGTTGGGTTGTAATAGGTCACTAAGAACAGTTGCGGTTCTTTGGGAGTATACTCCTAACATCTGTTTTTATACCATGATCACAGATGCAAGGTGACAGACTGTGAAGTGGATGGACTCTGGGTTTGACATAGTCATATTCTGTGTTCTTATAAATAGGAAATATTTTCATTTTAATGAGAATTTCTCAAAGAAAGAGTCTTTGGTTTTTTCAAATCTCTGAAACCTGTGAAAAGCACAAGAACATTTTTTAAAGCTTTTAACTTTTCTCTTACTTTTTTAACTTTAATCTGGCAATCTGAGGATTTTGTGTACATTTTAACTAAGATTCAGAAAAAATCATCCAAGTGTTTTGAAATTTTAATTTTTTAATTTTGACATTTGAGAAAACAGAGTCTCAAAAAGAACTGTTAATCATAAGGACTACTGGAGGTCAAGAATAAGAATAGTATCTATTAAAGATTTAAATCTCTTTGGGTTTGGGGGGTTTTTTTTGGTCTTGCAGATTGATCTTTTCAAGAAAGCAGGATGGACCATAGTTACTCCTCCAACACCAATCATCCCAGATGGTATGTTTACTTTTGTGTACTCATAGCCTACAATGATTACTTCAGTGGCCAAGCATCTTCCACCTATAGACAGCAGCCCACATATTAGCAATTTAGAATGTTTTCCCAGTAAGGAATAAATTGGTGATTGGGGCTACAGGTACTAGAACAAAGCTAGACTTGTGTTCACAGCCTCTCCTTCCATAGAAAATGAAATTGAAAATACAGGAAAAATCAGTATAAAGCAACATCACAGAAAGCAAGAAACGACTTTTTAAAGACAACATTTGAAATTCAAATGTGTGTTGATTCTTAACTTTTACAGACAGCCTTAGAATTAAAATAAAACTTCACAGGGAAACTGAAATACTGGAAGAATTGAGCTGTCACTTGAATATTCTTCCCTTTCGAACCTTCTTTGCTTTAACCAAGAATGGCAGCAGACATGATTTAACAGTTGTTGCTATTTTTAGATCACCCACTCTGGATGTCCTCCAAATGGCTTTCCATGAATGTCTTAATGCTAGATGAAAAGCGCGTTATGGTGGATGCCAACGAGGTCCCAATTCAGAAGATGTTTGAAAAGCTGGGTATGTACAATAAATGAAACACATTGCCATGTTTGAAAATATTAAATGATAAGAAGTGACATGATAGGTCTGATGTGTGATTTAGTTAATTAAATTTCTATTCTTTTTAGAAGTACCACGTTATTATTTCATAAATGGACAGTATATTTGTTTCCAACAGTCACAATCTCAAAAGGTTGGAAATGCATCCCGGGCTCCTTAGATACCCCTTGGCAATAATATATCAATCTTCTATGACTTATCTAACCTCCTGGTGCCCAAGGGTGGAGAATTACCCCTTTGCAGATGAGCACATAGATGGTTTGTCTCTTTCCCAAGTAAGAAATTGTTGGACTTTGCTGGTGGCTCAATGGCAAAGAATCCACCTGCCAGTGCAGGAGACATGGGTTCAATCCCTGATCCAGAAAGATCCCACTTGCCACGGAGCAACTAAGCCTGTGCAATACAACCACTGAGCCTTGCTCTAGAGCCCGGGAGCTGCAACTACCGAGGCCAGCACACTCTAGGGCCCATGCTCTGCAACAGGAGGAAACCCCCCAGTGAGCAGCCTGAGCATCGCAACTAGAGAGTAACCCCCATTCACCATATCCACGGCAGGCAAAAAAATTATTTTAAAAAACAAATTGTCGGGATCCTTTAAAAGTAATTTAATTGTCATTACATATTTTAAAGGACATATAAGGATACAAATACAGAAGTAACTTAGATAAGCAATGTGAACAAACAAATGAAATAAAGAGTGTCAGTAAATCATTTCAGCTTTGAACTAAAAAAGCAGGACTAGTTATTACTTGGGTGGGCGTTTGGTTTTCCTGGTATTCAAAATTTAGACCAGTTATTCTATACTGAGAAAGTGTTGAAAGAATTTTCATATGGCTGTTATCAGGGTGCAGAAGTGTGTGTGTTTATCACTCTGTATCATTCTATTTGACATATTACATATTTAACATTAACACATATTTGTTAAATAAAGCCAGGCAGTACACTTGTTGAAATCAAGTCATGTTTTATGTGTTATATTTCAGGTATGCTACTCAGAAGAGATTGTTTGCCTCTTTGAAACATCTCTCTTTAAAGAAGTATCAGTCAAAAAGGATTAGCCTATTAGTTTTAGATTGAACCCAACCTAATTATTTCACCCCTAATGCTATGCCACTTTTCTCCTCTGGCTTTTAATTGCTTGGGTTACGTTTCCTTATCCATTAAGATTTTATAGTTTCGCAACTTAAAATATTATAAAGTACCAAATATTTGATTTATAACTTTAAAAAATTTTATTATTTGTTTGACATGCTGGGTCTTTGTTGCTACACAGGCTTTTTTCTAGTTGCAGTGAGCAGGGGCTGTTCTCCAGTTGCAGTGCGCTGGCTTCTCATTGTGGTGGCTTGTCGTTGCAGAGCACAGGCTGTAGGGCGCACGGGCTTCAGTAGTTGCGGCTCCTGGGCTCTAGAGCACCGGTTCAATAGTTGTGGCCCACAGGCTTAGTTGCTTCACGGCAAGTGGGATCTTCCCAGACCAGGGATCAAACCCATATCTCCTTCATTGGCAGGCAGATTCATTACCACTGAGCCATCAGGGAAGCCATATAGTTTTATTTTTAATAAAATCTTTTTTAACATCGGGAACTTGTTAAAGCAAATTGAATTCTCTCCAATTTAGGGCTCATACGGCTAGCCATCTGACTGATAGGTATGTCTTTCTATCAGGAAACATATGCTTGTGGTTAAAAGCCCTCTGCTTAACCCATGTCAAAACCCTATTTTTATTTTTCAAAGTCCTGCTCAGTCTAACTTTCTCAGAAAAGGCTTTCTGGATGACTCATGCTGCCTTTCTGACTATACCAATGGACCCTTTTTAGCAACTCTGTAGCTTAGCTTCCCTCTCAAAATAATGGGTTCCTGGAGAGAGAGGAGAATAGATTTTCTTTTTAAAATCCAGTTATGCCAAACACAAGAGATTCTTCCTAAATGCCATTGGTTGCTTGCACCATGTATATCATCACCATGTTAGTACAGATAGTGCCAGATTAAACTAATTGGCTGAAGCGCTTTGGCACCTGTATGGCCATACCACACAGATGAGCTCTGTTCCACTATTTCCTTGAGGTGGCCTGGTTGAGCTAATTGTGTCAGATAAATTCTGCTTATATGTGAGTAGGTAAAGTCAACTTTTGAAAGTGACTAAATTTTCCTTTTTTCTTAAATTGACATGGTAAAAATAGAAACAGTCTGACCCAGTAATTAAAGCATAATTCTAAAAGGACTTAACATTTTACTACTTGGATTGTTTTTGACCATTTGTCAGATATGTCTGCTTATGAAACCTGTTGACTTGTGAATAGTCAGTAGAACAAAATAGACTTCAGAGTCTCTGTTGACTTTCTGGTGAAGGTTTTATATTAGCAGTGGAATAGATTAGATGACATATAATTGGTGAAAATAAAAATCAAAGACTATCCTAGGTTGGGGTGGATTTAAGGGTTAGAACAGCAGGATTCCTATCCATTTTTAGGCTCACCTCTATCGGAGAATCTTCACACGAGTCCATCTAACCGTCCACGTCTCTCTCTTTCCATGCAGGTATCAGTACCATTAAGGTTAGCATTCGTAACGCCAATTCCCTGGGAGGAGGCTTCCACTGCTGGACCTGCGATGTCCGTCGCCGGGGCACCCTGCAGTCCTACTTTGACTGACCAGGCCTGCTGGGGCTTGGGGCTTTGCCTCAGATAAACCTAGGAAGCTTAGGGACAAGGTTCATTCTCCTGCTTTAAAAAGTGCATCAACTGTAGTGCTTTAAACAATCATATTTTTAACAGGGGTCTTAAGCCTGGGTTCTTTTTATTACTTTTCTCTGATAAAAGGAAAATAATTTGTGTTAGGTCTTACTCTCTACTCCTAAATTTTTTACTGTTTGGCTTCAAGCATAAAAATTTGGTGAATGTCTACCAAAACAAAAATTAGTCATTTGAGTAACGTGGCCACTAATACATTTAACCGTCTACCTCCGTTTTTAATTTTCTTTTCCATAAGGCAGCTTGAAATGTTGGTCCTAATCTTCACTTTTGTTTTTCCTTTTTGCTAAACTTGTGAATGTATGACTTCTTTTTTCTAAATGAAAGACTCAGAATGTATACAGATCTTAAGTAGAACCAGATAATTGTCTCTTTTTCTAATAAGGAATTCTGTTCATTTTTAATTTTTCATTTTAAAAAATAACCTAGACTATGCAAACATTTAAGTGAATTTTCCATGAATATTTTTAATCTTCTCATCTCAACATTGGTGATATTTGCTACTAAAAACCTTTTCATACAACTTACCTCATTTCAAGTGATTTATTCTTATCTCTTTTTTTTCTTCTCTGTTCAAAATTTTACAGAAATATTTAGTGCAATAGGATATAACGATAAGTTACAGTTCCTAAATTTTCATGTTCAGTATCTAATGGATACTTTGGTAATCTAAGATTTGTTTACAGATGTGCACATTATTTAAAGCACAGACTATAAAAGCATTAAAAAAAACAAAACTAATGGAGGTAAAACATATATGTCATGTGAAATAATTTTAATGTTGGATACTGTACATGTATTTTTATTCTAATAAACTTTTGTGTTACAGAATGGATTTTATCAGTCTAATTATTTTAAGCATAACTAAGTTATGGGAATTAGCTCTTGGAACAGAATTCTAATGCATTGGATTAATCAATACATTCATCCCCAGTAGATAAAAATTTAAACCTAACACTTGTATTTAGAAATGTTTAGCAGTCAGATTTCATTTATTGATTAATCCAATCATTCAACAATATCTGAATGTCTTCTGAATATAAGGGACTAGGCCCTGGAAGAGGATAAACTCTCCATTCTCAAGATGCTCAATATTTTGACCTATGAAAATTCTGTGGAGGTGGGGGCATGGGGAAGTATACTTTGAAAGGGCTTCCATCATGCCCTCGATTCCTGGTGTCTTTTTCCACACACCACAGAAATACCTGCCCATTCTACACTTGGACTGAATCCTGCTTTAGAAACCATACAATCTTATGGATTGGTGCACATTTAGGGTATGTAGTCCCAGGTGTAAATACTACTCAGCAATTCTATTAGACACCCCTCCACATTCTCCTCAGTGGCTATTACAAACTTTCACTTTACTCTCTTATCTGATCACATTGTTTCATCTTTCACCGAGGAAACAGAGGCCGTTGGCTTTTCTGCTGCAAGCCTCTATAGGTTTACCTGCGTTTGCATTCCCTGGTGAAATTCTTTTTTCTCCTTACCTGTACTAACTAAGCTTCTAAAGAGAAAAGTCGTGTCTTCCTCTCATCACTCAGCTTTACCTCTCAGCACTCAGCTTTACCTCTCAGCCCTCTACATAGAGACACTTCTCTCACTGCTGCAGAAAAAGAGGTGAACCTTCTGACCAGGTCTAATCCACACAACTGTCCTTAGATTAGAACCTTTCTGTCTTTTAGGAACTTGCTACATCAGTTATCATCATCTTATAACTCCAGGCTCTCTGCATGTGCTTGCGTGTGTGTGTTTTCTTGGCCAATAGTCATGTTCAAAATAATGTTCAAAACAAAAACTATTTCTCTGGCAACTATCAATGTTGTTTGGAGCTCAGCTTTCAGAAAGAATGATCTATTACTCTTTCCACTTTTTCACCTTTTATGTCCTCAATCTCTTGCTATCTGATTTCCACCTAATTACTTCAATGTACTTCTGAGAGCCCTGACCTCAGTGTCATTTCCAGGCAACACTATTCAGGCCTTACTGACCATTCCGTTCAGTGTCTCTCCTCTTCCAGGTTACCGAGACACCAATTTCTCCCATCTCTTCTTGTTGACATTTGAGCACCTCACTGGATTGTCTTCTTCCTCTGTTAAGGGTGGATGTTCACAGGGTCCTTGCCTGGGGCCTGTTCCTTTCTCCTGGGTCCTGCTAGGTTATCTCACCTGTGCACAGGCATTCCCCTCCATGTATCCATCAATAACTCCCAGGGTCTACAAGGGAGGGGAGATCCTAGGCCTGGACCTTCTAATCTAGGCCTGGTCCTGAGACCCAGGTACTGTTCCAACTGTCTGCAGACATTATCTGGAGGCGCAAAGGTATCACAGTCTCAACACAATATAACAACTGACTCAGTTGGCCAAGCCATCCTGGACTCTTCTCTTCCTCATCTCGTCTCTTCCAATGGCCTTTTGCATGGTTATTAAAGAAGACAATTATTTCAACAAAGATCAATGGAATGATTTAATAAAGTCAATTTAAAGTCCTTGAGCACTGCTTCTGCGTGTGCTCTCTTGCCGGAGTTGTGGAGGGGAACAGAAGCAGCCTGGTTTCCACCACACAGTTGCTCTCGGGCCTCTTTCCACCATCCACCACTCCCGCAACCCCGTGGCTTCTCTGGGCTCCGTAGCATGCAGCAGCCCCACAACGCGCTGCCGTAGATTCCTGGTTTTCAGATCATGTGTCGGCAACTGTGGGTTACCATTCTTCCTGGGGAACACCAAGCCTTGTGTGACTCACTGTCTCAGGGAAACAGCTAACTAAATTTAAATAAAAATACCTAATGTCGCTAGGGCAGGTCTAGTTCCTAGCAAAAAGCAAGGTATTCCTTTCAGGAATAGCCTTTTAAAAATAAAGTTCATGGATCTGACCACTATAGTGTGTTAACTAGTAACTACATAGGTATGTATGCATGCTTAGTTGCGTCCAACTCTTTGTGACCCCATGGCCTGTAGCCTGCCAGGCTCCTCTGTCCATGGAATTCTCCAGGCAAGAATACTGGAGTGGGTTGCCATGCCCTCCTCCAGAGGATCTTCCCAAACCTGGGAATGAACCCAAGTCTCCTACATGGTAGGCTGATTCTTTACTGCTGATCTGCTGGGGAAGTCCTCTGATGATATTGTTTTCTCAAAAATTGAGGATCAAGCTAAAGAGACCTTACTAAGGTCATAAAGGGCTTCCCCAGTGGCTCAGTGGTAAAGAATCCACCTGCCGTTCAAGAGCCACAGGAAGAAGACCCCCTGGAGGAGGGCATGGCAACCCACTCCAGTATTCCTGCCTGGAAAACCCCATGGACAGAGAAGCCTTGTGAACTACAGTCTGTGAGGTCACAAAAAGTTGGACATGACAGCAACTGAGCACGCATAATATCATCAATATAATGTATTAAAATGTTGTTCAGTTGTATTAGATCAGGGGTCCACCTGACCAGACTATGGCAATACATGTGAGAGTTCAAGTATCCTTGAGGTGGTACAGTAAGTGCATATTATGGACAATAAAACATGAATGCAAGTTGTTGCCCCCCATGCCTGGCAACTGATAATGGGAACAACACATATTCTGTGGGATTCTGTGGTGAACTGACTCACATTGGTCTCTGCTTCCTGTACCATGCTGTCTGGATTAGCCATCACTCCTCCATCAGCTGTCCTGACTCCCCAAAAATTTAGGGCAGCTGTCATCCACTGTTCTCTCTTTTTCCCTTCTCTTAGTCCTTTTGGGTTTTTACCTTGTTATTATATTACTATCATTTTAGGGCAGTTTCAGGGGAAAGTAAAGATAAGTATTTGTTTAATCCACTTTAGTACCTAATCATGTGCAGCCTTTAGACAGCTAATTCTAAATAGCATGATGAAGAAATTGAGGGAATTTCACCAAATCACACTATCTGGTTGCACACCAGGAATTAAAGTGGAAGTGAACCAGTCCTTGCACTGTCTACAGCTCAGCTTCAAATCATCTGAGTAGCCCAGAAAATCTCTAGCT
The DNA here is from genome assembly GCF_027580195.1 of Bos mutus. Classification (NCBI taxonomy): domain Eukaryota; kingdom Metazoa; phylum Chordata; class Mammalia; order Artiodactyla; family Bovidae; genus Bos; species Bos mutus. Next base: position 43,628,860 of record NC_091626.1, on the reverse strand, counting down.
TGGAACTGGGTTAAAGTGATTACTTGATTGCAGGCACTCCCAGGTACTTGGAAAAAAGCGATCAAAATTCTTCTTTGAGGCAACATAGTATTTATCTAGGCTTCAAATTGTTTCTAAAAATAAAATTTCATATACAAAATACCACATACAACCAAAGATAGACAGATGCATGACTAGACCCTGTCAGCAAAATATTCAACAGAAACATATCCACGGAGACTCCAGGTACCAGATTATCAAACAAGAGACGGTAAAGTATCCTGCCACTAGAAAGCTGCATACCCATTAGCAGTCATTCTCCATTTCTCTTCTAAGCCCTAGGCCACTACTAATCTACTTTCTGTCTCTACAGGTTTGTTTATTCTACCAATTTAATAAATGGAATCATACAAAATTTGGTCTTTTGTGATGGAATTCTTTCACTTAGCATTAGCAAAATGTTTTCAAGTTTCATCAACTTTGTGGCTCATGTCAGCACTTCATTCTTCTTTATGGCTCAACAAAATTCTGTTAGGTGGTTATTTCCCATTTTATTGGTCCATTCATCAGTTGGTGAATATGTATGTTATTTCCACTTTGGGGAAATTATGAAAAATGCTGCTATGAACATTTGTGTACAAATCTTCCTGTGGACCCAGAGTGGAATTGCTGGGTCATATGGTAACTCCATGTATGACGTACAAGACACACACACACAAAAATTACGTTAAAAAAAAACTGGTAAGGATAAAAATAAACTCACCAAATAATACACCAAATATATACACCAAAATACACCAAATCAGTGTATGATTTGTATGATTCATTTGTATAAGGGTTGGTATCACTGTATTATGGTTTTAAAAGAGTATGAAAAAGATCTAAAGGGAAAGTGGCTCCCACATGGAGACAGACTAAATTGATTAAGCACAGACTAGAAGGAAAGCTGAGAGAGTTACAAAATCAAAATTACTGAAGTTACGAAATCTTGACCAACTGGTAAACTTCCAATTTATTTAACAACTTCCAAAAAACCTCAATAGGAGTACAGTCTTGATTTTAAATAAGATAGTTTAGGAATCTAATAGAAAAGTAATGTAGGAAGCATGAACTCTGTTGGTTTTTTATCAAAAAATAGTGAACATATATGAATATTAATATCAGTTATTGAGAACCTACCATAAGCTAGGCATCAGTCTGGGTACAGAATATACTTTATCTCATCTGACCTTTCTAATGAACTTTAAGATAGGTATTAGTTTCCTTATTAAAAAAGAAAGAGGAAATAAAGGTTAAGTGGTCATGTTCAAACCTCTCCTATTTTAACAACAATAACAGCAAAATTTTCTCTTAAATTACATCATCCCCCAGCTACCTCTAATTTCCTTGTCCTCTTTCAGAGGGAAATTTCATCAAAGGATTGCTTAAATTTTTCATAGTCACTTTCTTACTATCCACTTATATCTGAAGTTTGCCCCCACATTGTCAGAAACTGCTTTCTCTGGGTTCAACACAGAACTGAGAGTTCCAGTGCCATTTGCTAGGTTTTCTCTTAAAAAACTCTTCCCTTTGCTCATCCTCTAGAGCAGGATTCAGCAAATTATGGCATGCAGGCCAAATCTGGGCTGCCACCTGTTATTAACATCCTGGGAGCTAAAAATGGCTTTGACATTCTTCAGTAGTTGAAAATTATCAAAAGAAGAAGAATATTTCACAACATGTGAAGGACTGCATGAAATTATCACTTCAGTCTCCATGAATAACATGTTATGGAATCCAGACATGCATGTTCCCCTCTGCGTTGTCTGTGGTTGCTCGTGTGCCCACAGTGGCAGAGTTGAGTAAGTTGGGACAGAGACTTTCCATGGCGCTATCATCACTGCTTCACACCGCCACTCAAGAGCTATGACTCACACTGACACAGTTAGAACTTGACAGTGTTTCAAGTGCTTTATGTATCACGCTATCTGTGACATTTTTTTTCTCACTACCAGTGCATACCCATCATGTCAAAAGAAGCAGAGTAGATTTCAAATGCCTCCAAGGCACAGTGGAATGTGCATTATTTTGATCAAATGAGATGGCAAAGCCTTGTGCTTATTATACAATGACATTATGGCTGTGCTGACATTACCAGTCTAAATATTAGTCACAATATTCCCAGCTCATTGGTGAGGACCAATCAGAAAAATTGGAAAATTTTAAAGGGAATATCTCATCACAGAAAAATTTCTTCACCAAAAAAAAAAAAAAAAAGTGGAAAAAAGGCTGCAATGAAAGCAAGTTTCCTACTGGCTTATTTGTTAGCCAAGCAAGGAAAGCCACTTACTCCTGGCAAGTTCACTTTTGGTGCAAAACGTTGCTACAGGAGTTGAAGACATTGGGAGCAACATCAATAATCAATTAAACATAAAGGCAATAAAATTGACAAACCATTAGCCAGACTCATCAAGAAACAAAGGGAGAAAAATCAAATCAACAAAATTAGAAACGAAAATGGAGAGATCACAACAGACAACACAGAAATACAAAGGATCATAAGAGACTACTATCAACAATTATATGCCAATAAAATGGACAACGTGGAAGAAATGGACAAATTCTTAGAAAAGTACAACTTTCCAAAACTGGACCAGGAAGAAATAGAAAATCTTAACAGACCCATCACAAACATGGAAATTGAAACTGTAATCAAAAATCTTCCAGCAAACAAAAGCCCCGGTCCAGACGGCTTCACAGCTGAATTCTACCAAAAATTTAGAGAAGAGCTAACACCTATCCTGCTCAAACTCTTCCAGAAAATTGCAGAGGAAGGTAAACTTCCAAACTCATTCTATGAGGCCACCATCACCCTAATACCAAAACCTGACAAAGATCCCACAAAAAAAAAACTACAGGCCAATATCACTGATGAACATAGATGCAAAAATCCTTAACAAAATTCTAGCAATCAGAATCCAACAACACATTAAAAAGATCATACACCATGACCAAGTGGGCTTTATCCCAGGGATGCAAGGATTCTTCAATATCCGCAAATCAATCAATGTAATACACCACATTAACAAATTGAAAAATAAAAACCATATGATTATCTCAATAGATGCAGAGAAAGCTTTGACAAAATTCAACATCCATTTATGATAAAAACTCTCCAGAAAGCAGGAATAGAAGGAACATACCTCAACATAATAAAAGCTATATATGACAAACCCACTGCAAACATTATCCTCAATGGTGAAAATTGAAAGCATTTCCTCTAAAGTCAGGAACAAGACAAGGGTGCCCACTTTCACCATTACTATTCAACATAGTTTTGGAAGTTTTGGCCACAGCAATCAGAGCAGAAAAAGAAATAAAAGGAATCAAATTGGAAAGAAGAAGTAAAACTCTCACTATTTGCAGATGACATGATCCTCTACATAGAAAACCCTAAAGACTCCACCAGAAAATTACTAGAAATAATCAATGACTACAGTAAAGTTGCAGGATATAAAATCAACACACAGAAATCCCTTGCATTCCTATACACTAATAATGAGAAAACAGAAAGAGAAATTAAGGAAACAATTCCATTCACCATTATAACGGAAAGAATAAAATACTTAGGAATATATCTGCCTAAAGAAACTAAAGACCTATATATAGAAAACTATAAAACACTGGTGAAAGAAATAAAAGAGGACACTAATAGATGGAGAAATATACCATGTTCATGGATTGGAAGAATCAATATAGTGAAAATGAGTATACTACCCAAAGCAATTTATAGATTCAACGCAATCCCTATCAAGCTACCAACAGTATTCTTCACAGAGCTAGAACAAATAATTTCACAATTTGTATGGAAATACAAAAAACCTCGAATAGCCAAAGCGATCTTGAGAAAGAAGAATGGAACTGGAGGAATCAACCTACCTGACTTCAGGCTCTACTACAAAGCCACAGTTATCAAGACAGTATGGTACTGGCACAAAGACAGAAATATTGATCAATGGAATAAAATAGAAAGCCCAGAGATAAATCCACGCATATGGACACCTTATCTTGACAAAGGAGGCAAGAATATACAATGGATTAAAGACAATCTCTTTAACAAGTGGTGCTGGGAAATCTGGTCAACCACTTGTAAAAAGAATGAAACTGGACCACTTTCTAACACCATACACAAAAATAAACTCAAAATGGATTAAAGATCTAAACGTAAGACCAGAAACTATAAAACTCCTAGAGGAGAACATAGGCAAAACACTCTCCGACATACATCACAGCAGGATCCTCTATGACCCACCTCCCAGAATATTGGAAATAAAAGCAAAAATAAACAAATGGGACCTAATTAACCTTTAAAGCTTCTGCACATCAAAGGAAACTATTAGCAAGGTGAAAAGACAGCCTTCAGAATGGGAGAAAATAATAGCAAATGAAGCAACCGACAAACAACTAATCTCAAAAATATACAAGCAACTCCTACAGCTCAACTCCAGAAAAATAAACGACCCAATCAAAAAATGGGCAAAGAACTAAATAGACATTTCTCCAAAAAGACATACAGATGGCTAACAAACACATGAAAAGATGCTCAACATCACTCATTATCAGAGAAATGCAAATCAAAACCATTATGAGGTACCATTTCACACCAGTCAGAATGGCTGCGATCCAAAAGTCTACAAATAATAAATGCTGGAGAGGGTGTGGAGAAAAGGGAACCCTCTTACACTGTTGGTGGGAATGCAAACTAGTACAGCCACTATGGAGAACAGTGTGGAGATTCCTTAAAAAACTGGAAATAGAACTGCCTTATGATCCAGCAACCCCACTGCTGGGCATACACACTGAGGAAACCAGAAGGGAAAGAGACACGTGTACCCCAATGTTCATCGCAGCACTGTTTATAATAGCCAAGACATGGAAGCAACCTAGATGCCCATCAGCAGACGAATGGATAAGAAAGCTGTGGTACATATACACAATGGAGTATTACTCAGCCATTAAAAAGAATACATTTGAATCAGTTCTAATGAGGTGGATGAAACTGGAGCCTATTATACAGAGTGAAGTAAGCCAGAAGGAAAAACATAAATACAGTATACTAACGCATATATATGGAATTTAGAAAGATGGTAACAATAACCCGTGTATGAGACAGCAAAAGAGACACTGATGTATAGAACAGTCTTATGGACTCTGTGGGAGAGGGAGAGGGTGGGAAGATTTGGGAGAATGGCAATGAAACATGTAAAATATCATGTAGGAAACGAGTTGCCAGTCCAGGTTCGATGCATGATGCTGGATGCTTGGGGCTGGTGCACTGGGACGGCCCAGAGGGATGGTATGGGGAGGGAGGAGGGAGGAGGGTTCGGGATGGGGAACACATGTATACCTGTGGCGGATTCATTTTGATATTTGGCAAAACTAATACAATTATGTAAAGTTTAAAAATAAAATTGGAAGAATTTAAAAAAAAAAAAAGAAAAAACAAACAAACAAAAAAAAAAACATAAAGGCAAACAATTTCGAGTGGTTTTCCTTGGCTCTTGATGGGTTACTGTTATGGCTACAGAGGTTACCGATACTGTTCAGTTGTTCTTTATTGGAGGGGTCAATACAGAGTTTTAAATGACTGAAGAATTGTATGACTATCCTGACTTGCCCTCGCATGAAGTGGCTCAATGATTTAGCAATGATAAAGTTTCTAACACAATTTTTTGAACTCAGATTGAGACTGAAAATTTTTGTGAAAGAGAATTGCCCTCACTTACTATCATTGGCACCAAAGAATTGATGCTTTTGAACTGTGGTGTTGGAGAAAACTCCTGAGAGTCCCTTGGACTGCAAGGAGATGCAACCAGTCCATCCTAAAGGAGATCAGTCCTGGGTGTTCTTTGGAAGGACTGATGTTGAAGCTGAAACTCCAATACTTTGGCCACCTCACGTGAAGAGTTGACTCATTAGAAAAGACCCTAATGCTGGGAAGGATTGGGGGCAGGAGGAGAAGGGGATGACAGAAGATGAGATGGCTGGATGGCATCACCGACTAGATGGACATGGGTTTGGGTGGACTCTGGGAGTTGGTGATGGACAGGGAGGCCTGGTATGCTGTGATTCATGGGGTCTCAAACAGTCAGACACTACTGAGCCACTGAACTGAACTATTATTGAATACAAAGTAGCTTTGGAAATGAGTTTTTGCTGCAGACTTGATTGTGTTTCTTAATAAAGTCAACCTAAAGTTACAAGGCAAAACAGTGCTAGGTGCAAAACTCATAGCATGGTAAAGTGGTTTTGATGATTACCAATTCTGTTTCAATCATATCATATCAATTTGCTTTATAAACAGATAAATTTTCTGAGCTCAAATTACATTTCCAGCAGTTTTTCAAACCTAAAGGCAAGTACAAAGGAAAATTTCCGTATTTCAAATTCATCTAACTGTGTAATTTAGGACTTTCTACCTAATCTTCAATTGAAAGTGATTTATCTGCTACATAATGACTATATTATGAGAATACATCATGAGAAACACTGGGCTGGAAGAAGCACAAGCTGGAATCAAGATTGTCAGGAGAAATATCAATAACCTCAGATATGCAGACGACACCACCCTTATAGCAGAAAGTGAAGAGGAACTAAAAAGCCTCTTGATGAAAGTGAAAGTGGAGAGTGAAAAAGTTGGCTTAAAGCTCAGCATTCAGAAAACGAAGATCATGGCATCTCATCCCATCTCTTCATGGCAAATAGATGGGGAAACAGTGGAAACAGTGTCAGACTTTATTTTTCTGGGCTCCAAAATCACTGCAGATGGTGACTGCAGCCATGAAATTAAAAGACGCGTACTCCTTGGAAGGAAAGTTATGACCAACCGAGATAGCATATTCAAAAGCAGAGACATTACTTTGCCAACAAAGGTCTGTCTAGTCAAGGCTATGGTTTTTCCAGTGGTCATGTATGGATGTGAGAGTTGGACTGTGAAGAAGGCTGAGCACCGAAGAATTGATGCTTTTGAACTGTGGTGTTGGAAAAGACTCTTGAGAGTCCCTTGGCCTGCAAGGAGATCCAACCAGTCCATTCTAAAGGAGATCAGTCCTGGGTGTTCTTTGGAAGGAATGATGCTAAAGCTGAAACTCCAGTACTTTGGCCACCTCATGCGAAGAGTTGACTCATTGGAAAAGACTCTGATGCTGGGAGGGATTGGGGGCAGGAGGAGAAGGGGACGACAGAGGATGAAATGGCTGGATGGCCTCACCAACTCGATGGACATGAGTTTGAGTGAACTCTGGAAGATGGTGATGGACAGGGAGGCCTGGCGTGCTGCAATTCATGGGGTCACAAAGAGTCAGACATGACTGAGCGACTGAACTGAACTGAACTGAACTAATGACATTCTTAACATCAGCTATCAAGAGAAGAGTCTAATAGTACTTTCTTCTAGGAACCCTCCTACACTGTTGATGGAAATGTAAATTGGTACAGTCACTATGGAGAACAGTATGGAGATTGCTTAAAAACAGAGCTACCATATGACCCGGCAATCCCACTCCTGGGCATATATCCAGAGAAAACATGACTTGAAAGGATACATGCACCCCATATATACATGCATACATGTTCACCACAGCACTGTTTACAATAGCCAAGATGTGGAAGCAACTTAAATGACCATTGACAGAGAAATGGATAAAGATATGAGATATATATCTATATATGTACACATATATGTATATATGTGTACATATATATGTGATGGAATATTACTCAACTATTAAAAAGAATGAAATAATACCATTTACAACAACATGGATGGACCTAGAAAGTGTCATACGGAGTGAAGTAAGTCAGAGAGGAAGAAATATCCTATGACATCCCTTATATGTGGAATCTAAAAAGGTTCATATCCACATGAACTTATTACAAAACAGAAAGAGATCCACAGACTTAGAAAATGAACTTATGGTTGTCAGGGAGAAGGGATAGTTAGGGAGTTTGGAAGGTCATGTACACACTGCTATATTCAAAATGGATAACCAACAAGGACCTATTGTATAGCACATGGAACTCTGTTCAATGTTATGTGCCAGCCTGGATGGCAGGAGGGTTTGGAGGAAAATGGATACATGTTTATGTATGGCTTCAGTGTTCAGTGTTCACCTGAAACTACCACATAGTTAATTGGCTATACCCCCAACACAAAATAAAAAGTTTAAAATTTGGGGAAAAAAAAACTTTCTTCTTGGTCATTTATTCATTACTGGAAAAAGTCATAACATTTTCTTCATTTTCTTTCCTTTGTCTTTTTTTTTTTCTGATTCCCTTTTCTTATTTATTTATTTTTAGCTGCACTGGGTCCTCTTTTCTGCATGCTAGCTTCCTCTAGTTTCAGCAAGCCAGGGATGCTCTTCGTTGCTGTGTGTGGGCTTCTCATCATGGTGGCTTCTCCTGTTGCAGAGCACAGGTTCTAGGCGAGCAGACTTCAGTAGTTGTGGCACATGAGCTCAGTGGTTGTAACTCAACTCCCAGGCTCCAGAGTTCATGCTCAGCAGTTGCGGCACCTGGGTTTAGTTGCCCCTACGGGTTCAAACCTGTGTCTCTTGCATTGGTAGGAGATTTCTCATCCACAGCCAACAGGGAAGTGAAGAGAAGTGAAGTGGCTCAGTCATGTCCGACTCTTTGCAACCCCATGGACTGTAGCCTACCAGGCTCCTCTGTCCATGGAATTTTCCAGGCCAGAATACTGGAGTGGGTTGCCATTTCCTTCTCTAGGGGATCTTCCCAACCCAGGGATCAAACCCCGGTCTCCTGCATTGCTGGCAGACACTTTACCATCTGAGCCACCAGGAAAGCCCTCTGATTCTTTTTATGCTGAAATTGATCCCTTTCTCATATTCTCCCAGGAAAAAAAAATTAAAACATATAAAATGCTTTAATGTGTATGAGACTCACCTTGGAAGGCTTGCTAAAATGCAGATTCTCCAGTGCAGCAACCAGAGATTTTGATTTAGGAGGTGGTCTCAGACCATTTTAAAAGAAGTACCAACATAGAACAAGCCACATTTCAATTTGTATTATAGTTTTAATGTACAGACAAACTTTTATCTCCTTGGTAAATTTCTCAAGGTCAGGGACCATTTTTAAAAATTAATTTCTGATTCCTCCTAGCTGCCTCACCCTCAGGTACTTTATAGGTATATAATAGTTACTGAATGAATGAACACTGATTAATGTCATGACATTTTTATATAGATAATAGCATTGCCAGGAATAAAGTTTCATGAGACATTGGCATGCTTTTTTTTCATAATAACTGCTGATAATTACACTTTGACCAGCACCTACAAAATGAATAAAACTATCAATAATTATTCAAGAGCAGGGGCAGAGACCCTCTAAGGGGAGGAAAAAAAAAAACTGAAAGGGTTCCTTTCTTTACAAACTTCCCCTTCCCTCTGCTCCAGTGCATAAAATTGTGGGGAAAGATAGGAAAAGGGTGATGAGTTCAGTGGCTGGTTCACAGAATGAGGAATAAAAGAGAGCAAGAGGTGGGAAGGAAAACAAAATAATTACCTATTGCACTCTCCTCCAAACCGAGAAATTACTCCCCTAATACCTGCTAACATGGAGAGGGAGCAGCTTAAAGTCTTACATACATCAGGCCCCTAGAGCATTTTTCACATTTCCTCCTCTAGCCAGTAAATACACACACACCACAAAGGCTTCAGATTCGTTCTACTGTTGAGCAGGGACATACTCGTTCTTGCAGGATTTTAATTGAGTTCTCAAAGCTCTAGGATAACTATGGTACATTTTCAGACAGTGTCAGTTTTATTTCAGGATGTGGAAAAAAAATGTTTAAAACGTTTGCCTCTTATAAGGGTTTTGTGACACATGTGCAAGTAAAATTAGCAAAATTCTGCTTTCCCATGTCAGTCAAACTTGTGTTTTTCTTGAATGCATAATGTAGAGTAGAAAATTGTTATGTGTAAAGAGTGACTGAAAACTCTGGCATTCTTTGTTGTAATCAAGGAACCCATTGATATTTGCTCTGGAGCCTTTTTTAAAAAGTGAATATGCAGGTTGCTACACAGGCAGAAACAAGTTTCGTGGATATCTGTGACCCACATGGCTTATACTTTGACCCGAGTAGACAAACAAACATGTGACTTCTCAGTGAGTCCAGAAAGGCTGAAATATCTATTATACAATTGATACTTATTTACCTTCTAAGTTTCTCGCCTCATAAATCACTGTTACTACTTGAGTTATACACAAAACTATTGGCCCCTGTAAACCAACCCAACTTCCTGACATAATTGCCCTTAATCAAACATTTTGGTATACTGAAATATTTATGATAAAATTATATGATAGTTAGGATTTGGTTCAAAATAATACAGGATGGGGGAAGTGCACTGGATTAAAGTTTCAAACTCAAGGTTGACTTGCTTTTTGTTAGGCAAAAAAGACATGTGATGACCAAAGACAAAACCCTGGATGGCTTGACTAATTTGTTCATTTTGATGATCAAGTCTCACTCAGTTGTCTTACTAAATATCTTCTAGTTTGTTTGTTTTCAGTCTAAATAATTTCAGATAACAATTGCAAAGGTGTTAAGGTAACTTTTCCATATATCAGTAAAACTGCTATAATAAAAATAAAGACAAAATTAAATGGAAGTCATAAGGACTACTTCTTTGAGATTCTTGGTTCATTTAAACACAGAGGAAGTTTTGGCTCTAGTGAAACAGAAAACATTATTAGGACTTCCCTGGTGGTCTAATTGTTAAGAATCCACCTGCCAATGCTGGAGAAGGCAATGGCACCCCACTCCACTACTCTTGCCTAGAAAATCCCATGGACGGAGGAGACTGGTAGGCTGCAGTCCATGAGGTCGTGAAGAGTCAGGCACGACTGAGCAACTTCACTTTCACTTTTCACTTTCATGCATTGGAGAAGGAAATGGCAACCCACTCCAGTATTCTTGCCTGGAGAATCCCAGGGACAGAGGAGCCTGGTGGGCTGCAGTTTCTGGGGTCACACAGAGTCGGACACGACTGAAGCGACTTAGCAGCAGCAGCAGCCAATGCAGAGAATATGGGTGTGATCCCTGGTCCGGGAAGATTTTACATTCCGCAGGGTAGCTAAGCCCTTGCCCACAACTACTGAAACCATGCTCTAGGGCCTGTGCTCTTCAACAAGAGAAGCCAGAAAAGTGAAAAGCCCATGCACTGCAACTAGAGAGGCGCCCCAGCTCACTGCAACTGGAGAAAACCAGAGAGCAGCAACAAAGAGTCAGCACAGCTAGTGAGGTGGGAAGGGGTGGAGAGGGGGAAGTGTTCCTTTAAAAAAAGAAAACATCATTAGTCATCTTCTTCAACATAAAAGGGCTCTGACAAGAATTCTGTGGAAACAGTAAAAAAGAAAAAAAAAAGGCTGACTGGATCACAGAGCAGATCATATGACACTGGTTACTTGGCCTGTGAGTGGGATGTCGCAACTGCTAGAATTGTTTATCACAGGAATCTGAAAACTGCACCGTAATTCTCTCTCCAGCAGCACTCTAACAACATTTCCTCAGCATTTCCCCTTTTATAGCCCATAAAACAGTGAAAAAAATGTTTGTCTTTTTGCTGGGGTGTGGGTGTGGGTTCTAGAGACACTGAGACTCCAAAATAGAGGAGAGAATTGCCAAGATGGTGAATCTGGTACTGGTGTCAGCTGCCTGCGGTGCAGCCCAGTTTTCTGACGTGGACAGAATCCATGAAAAGCAGCCTCTTCACTCAACCAATGGGACAAGTGGAATATTTCTTTCCTTTCAAATTATCATTTAAAACATTTGAATATATGTTTAAAAGTATGATGTTATTATAGTGTAAAGTGAAATATTCATTTGGATGTTAATATTTTAAAAAGAGATTCAAAGAAATATAATGATTTTATTGGCTACTTTGACCATAACCATGTATTCTCCAGAGTATGATTTGCCCTCCTCCGCTAGGAACAGTAACAGGTGGAATACTGAAAAGTCCTAATTGAACTGGTTTTCTTTTTTTTAAGTAAAGCTTGTGGCTGCTGCTGCTAAGTCACTTCAGTCGTGTCCAACTCTGTGTGACCCCATAGATGGCAGCCCACCAGGCTTCCCCATCCCTGGGATTCTCCAGGCAAGAACACTGGAGTGGGTTGCCATTTCCTTCTCCAATGCATGAAAGTGAAAAGTGAAAGTGAAGTCGCTCAGTCGTGTCCGACTCTAACGACCCCATGGACTGCAGCCTACCAGGCTCCTCTGTCCATGGGATTTTCTAGGCAAAAGTACTGGAGTGGGGTGCCATTGCCTTCTCCGAAGTAAAGCTGAGGAAGATATCAATTACTTAAAACTTCTCTAAAGCATATGTATAGGGGGAAGTTTTTCTCAGTTATTTAAAAATCAGGTTAACAAAATATTTTTATATAAACAGTAGTTTCAATATTTTCTAACACTCTAGTGTGTTCAAAGTAGGTTAAGAAAGCATTGCCTAGTAAAGAATCTCAGTGAAATGTGGAAAGAAATGAACTGATTTGATATAAGAAAACTTGGGCTCAGATCAGATCTGATCAGTCGCTCAGTCGTGTCCGACTCTTTGCGACCCCATGAATCGCAGCACGCCAGGCCTCCCTGTCCATCACCAACTCCCGGAGTTCACCCAGACTCACGTCCATCGAGTCATCGATGCCATCCAGCCATCTCATCCTCTGTCATCCCCTTCTCCTCCTGCCCCCAATCCCTCCCAGCATCAGAGTCTTTGCCAATGAGTCAACTCTTTGCATGAGGTAGCCAAAGTACTGGAGTTTCAGCTTTAGCATCATTCCTTCCAAAGAAATCCGAGGGCTGATCTCCTTCAGAATGGACTGGTTGGATCTCCTTGCAGTCCAAGGGACTCTCAAGAGTCTTCTCCAACACCACAGTTCAAAAGCATCAATTCTTCGGCACTCAGCCTTCTTCACAGTCCAACTCTCACATCCATACATGACCACAGGAAAAACCATAGCCTAATAAATCAATTACTAAATTGGAATTTATTATTTGCATGTACATTGAAGACAATGCCTGAAACCTTTTTTAAAACTAAGTACTTCAGGTTGGTACAAAGTAATTGCAGTTTTGGACTGTGATTTTAAATCATTGTAACTAGGCTCAAACACACCTCTATTAATCAAAACAGGAACATAGCATAAAAATTCATGCTTCAGGATTTGATGAACTTCTGGAAAGCATTTTCTGGCTCCTGCTGGTTGTGGAAGCATTTTCCCTGCAAAAAGTTGTGAAGATTCTTGAAGAAGTGGTAGTTGGTTGGCAGGAGGTCAGGTGAATATGGGGGATGAGGCAAAACCCTGTAGCCCAAATCATTCAACTTTTGAAGCTTTAGTTGTGGGACGTGTGGTCAGGCAATGACTTGGAGAAGAATTGGGTCCATTCTGTTGACCAATACCAGCTGCAGGCATTGCAGCTTTTGGTGCATCTAATCAATTTTCTGAACATACTTTTCCGATGTAATGGTTTCACTGGGATTCAGAAAGCTATAGAGGATTAGACGGGCAACAGACCACCAAACAGCGACCATGACATTTTCTTGCTGCAAGTTTGGCTTCGAGAAGTGCTTTGGAGAGTCTTCTCGGCCCAACCATAACCCAACTGGTCATCGCTGGTTGTCGTATAAAATCTACTTTTCATTGCCCTTTTGAAGACGACACTTCAAAATGACTATTTTTTTGATTTGAGGTCACCTCACGAGGCACCCAGGTCTTCCCTTGTGACTCAGCTGATAAAGAATCTGCCTGCAGTGTGGGAGACTTGGGTTCAATCCCTGGATTGGGAAGATCCCCTGGAGAAGGGAAAGGCTACTCATTCCAGTGTTCTGGCCTGGAGAATTCCATGGACTGTATAGTCCATGGGGTCACAAAGAGTCAGACATGACTGAGCAACTTTCACATGAGGCACCCACTTATGGAGCTTTTTCACCTTTACAATTTGCTTCAAATGCCGAATGACTGTAGAATGGTCAACACTGAGTTCTTCAGCAACTTCTCATCTAGTTATAAGAGGATCCGCTTCAGTGATTCTCTCAGTTGGTCACTGTCAACTTCTAATGGCCACCACTATGTTCCTCATCTTCAAGGGCCTGGTCTCCTTTGCAAAACTTCTTGACCCACCACTGCTCTGTATGTTTGTTAGCAGTTCCTGGGCCAAATGCATTGTTCATATTGCAAGTTGTCTCTGCTTTTATGACCCATTTTGAACTAAAAAAAAAAATCACTCAATTGATGCCCTGCAAATAGGTTCATCAGTACCCTCTTTCTAGATTTCATATATATGTGTTAATATATGATACTTGTTTTTCTCTTTCTGACTTACTTTACTCTATCATAGGCTCTAGGTTCACCCACCTCATTAGAACTCACTCAAATGTGCTCCTTTTTATGGCTGAGTAATATTCCATCATATATATGTACAACAGTCATAGAGAACAGACTTGTGGATAAGGGTGGGGGAAGAGGAAGGAGAGGGTGAGATGAATGAAGAGAGAAGCATGGAAACATATACATTACCATACGTACAACAGACAGCCAATGGGAATTTGCTGTATGACCCAGAGAGCTCAAACCGGTACTCTGTGACAACCTAGAAGGGTGGGATGGGACGGGAGGTGGGAGGAAGGGTCAAGAAGGAGGGAACATATGTATGCCTATGGCTGAGTCATGCTGATGTATGGCAGAAACCAACACAATATTGTAAAGCAATTATCCTTCAATTAAAAATAAAATTTTTAAAAATTGCTCAAATTTGCTTTTTGTCTAACATCATTTCTATAGTCTAAAATAAATATAAAATAAACAGCAAGTAGTAAGTCATTAGCAAAAAAAAAAAACATACTATAAGAAATGTGCATTAAAATGATATATAATGTAACCACATTTAAGAATGCATTCCAATATCAAACAGCAAAGTTCAACAATGCAAAACCTCAATTACTTTTGCACCAGACTAATAAAATTTCCCATGAATTTGAGGAAACTCAAGACATAGTGGAGGACAGAAGAGCCTGGCATCCTACAGTCCATGGGGGTTTCAAAGAGTTGGACGTGACTTAGTGACTGAACAACAACAAAATTTCCAGTATAATTCTGTAGACAGCTTTTTCTTTGGAAACACTTATTTTCAAGGTAAAGGGAAACTTTTATTTTTGTACCTTCAACTGATTACAAATGAAACATTCAAATCTGTTTTAGGGAGGTTTTCTTATGACCTTCATTGCACAGAAAGGATGCTTGGGTGGTATTTGTGTGGATGCCTAGAAAACAAACGCATCCTCCCGTCAAAGCCGAGACAACGAGGTCAGCATTTTCACCCACATGCCCTGTCCTTGGGCTCCAGGATACAGAGACTGTGGCTTTCAAATGAGTGCCACAAGCCTTTCTACTTGTCTCTACAGAAACTATTTCCTTAACCAGAATTGCCGGCACTTGTGCAAAAAGTAAGAACAAACAATGGCACAAAGTTAGAAAGTGTTGAGTATTCTGAGAATTGCTTTAGCAATTTAACATTTTTTTTCCTATTAGACATTTCCATTGGGCTTTCCTGGTGGCTCAGTGATAAAGAATCCACCTGCCAATGCAGAAGACATGGTTTGATCCCTGGGTCAAGAAAATCCCCCGAAGAAGGAAATAGCAACCCACTCCAGTATTCTTGCCTGAGAAATCCCACAGACAGAGGAGCCTGGCAGGCTACTTCCATGGGGTTGAAAAAGAGTCAGACACAACTCAGTGCTAAACAACAACCAAAAGACATTTCCATTAGTATACAAATATGGTATTATTTCTTTTACTTAAAAAAAAATTCCACTCCTCACCTCACTTCCCCTTCTAGCTTGCTACTCTTTCTGTTCCCTCTGCAGAAAAACTCCTCAAAATAATCTACCCCTCTTGTCTGAAACTTCTCTTCCCTTCTCTTCTGAGCCCACTCACTCAGACCTCTCCCCCCACCTCTCCTCATAAATTGCCCTTGTTATGGCTACTAACATCTCCCACGTAGTAAAATCCAAGGCACATCTTCTTTATCCTTACTTGCCCTACCAGCAGTGTCCTCAACAAATGATCACTTTATTTTTCTTCCTTTGGTTTTCAGGACTCCCTCCTCTCCTCAATGGCTGCTACTCAGTCTCCTTTCTGGTTCCTCCCATCTTTCTGACCTGAAACAGGACAGCTCCAGGGCTCAGTCTAGGCTCTCTGTCTTAAGACTACAGTTTCTCCTGGGGCATCTCAGTCTCATATATGTGGATGACGTCCAAATGCACATTCCAGCCCTGATCTGTCCACACGCACATATTCTGCTGCCTGCTCAGCATTTCTATTTGCATGTCTGGTAGATGTCTCACCTTTCACATGTCCCAAAGTGAACTTCTCCCTGAGTCTGCCTCTGCTTATTTAGTTAAAGTAATTCCATCCTTCTGGTGGCTCAGGCTCAAGACTCGTCCTTCACTCCTCTCTCTTGAATTAAGTGCTGAATGAAAAAGTTGAAGTCTGTGTAATATGACACTTAAAGACAAAGGGCCAGAATTCTCACCACTGCCTAACATCTGCAAAAGAGCTGCTGCCACCTCTTTCTCTCTAGAAATGGCAAGTTTTCAATCATCAACTATATTCACCCTTTGGACAGAGCAGAGAGCTTCTATTCAGACTTGCAACTTCTACTAACTGATAACAATTGCTCAAACTGGTCCCTGGAAAGAAGGAAAAACACAAAGCTAGACATCACATTCCCTTTACACACACCACTTAAATATGCCAAATATTTTCACACACGTTTCCTTTATTCTCAAGTGGTCAACTCTCCCACTAAGTGCTAAGGGGGAGCTCTGTGGCCCTGGAGACACCAACTTCTGCAGAAGTCCTGTGGAGAGCACATAGGTGGCACAGTTGCTGCTGGGCACTTGTACTGGAGAAACAGAGCTGGCCTCACCTCCTCTGGGGACCTACAATAGGGTTCTTGAGTAAACGGGGAAAATGCTCCCACAGGTAGAATGTAGATTTTAAAGCCCACTGGGAGTTGTTAAATAGTAAAGAGTATCTTCTGCTTTTGAGGATCAGTCTATTTCTTTGAAAGTAAACTGTGTTTCCTACTTTTTTTCCCTTTTGAATCACTCTCAAGAGCCTGAGTGAGGTGCTTTGCATTTGATAGGTACTCAAAAAAATGTTGCTGATTGTTTGGAACTTTATCCTCCCCTTTGAGTGGGTTCCTTTATTCTTTAAGGACTAAATCATATTCCTAGGTGTTTCTATCTCCCTGCCCAAAGAAACACCTACATGCCACACAAGCCCTAGCGTGTGTATGTGCACGAAGAAGGCATTCTTGCAGTCTTGGAAAGCTGCCCTTCTGGTGGGACATCACCAAGGCTTTAGACAAAAGGGAGATGAGGAAAAAGGAACTTAAGGTAGTCACATGTTCTATATGCTACCAGTTTATTAGGAGAAATTCCCATAGGATTCTTAGTTTATCACTACTAACAGCTCCACCCTCTCCTTTACAAATTGCATTTGTATTGTGTCATTTTTACTATCAGTTTTGTAGTCTTTGATGTCTTAAATTCATTTAAATACCTTTTCTTTAAATACCTTTAAATTTATTAAATATCTTTTCTGATTTTAAAAAGAGATTGTTGTTGTTGTTTAGTCACTCAGTGATGTCCGACTCTTTGCAACCCCATGAACTATAGTCTGCCATGGGATTCTCCAGGCAAGAATACTGGAATGGGTTTCTATTTCCTCCTCCAGGGGATCTTCCGACCCAGGAATCAAAACCGCATCTCCTGCATTGGCAGATGATTTACCACTGAGCCACCAGGGGAGCCTGGATAAATCATGTACCAGGCCATGAAACAAGTCTCAGTAAGATATAAAAGGACTGAAATCATACAAACCATGTTCTCTGATCATAATGGACTGAACTTAAAAATCAACAAGAGAAGGAAATTTCTGAAATTCACAAATAAATGGAAATTAATCAACACTCTACAAAATATCCAAAAGATCAAAGAAGAAATCACAAGAAAAGATAAAAAATATTTTGAGATACATGAAAATGAAAACACGACATATCAAATTTATGGGATGGAGCTAACACAATATAGGGACATTTAAAAGCTGCAGGCTTCAGCAATACGTGAACTGTGAACTTCCAGATGTTCAAGCTGGTTTTGGAAAAGGCAGAGGAACCAGAGATCAAATTGCTAACATCCGCTGGATCATGGAAAAAGCAAGAGAGTTCCAGAAAAACATCTATTTCTGCTTTACTGACTATGCCAAAACCTTTGACTGTGTGGATCACAATAAACTGTGGAAAATTCTTAAAGAGACGGGAATACCAGACCATCTGACCTGCCTCTTGAGAAACCTGTATGCAGGTCAGGAAGCAACAGTTAGAACTGGACATGGAACAACTAACTGGTTCCAAATAGGAAAAGGAGTACGTCAAGGCTGTATATTGTCACCCTGCTTATTTAACTTCTATGCAGAGTACATCATGAGAAACGCTGGGCTGGATGAAGCACAAGCTGGAATCAAGATTGCTGGGAGAAATATCAAGAACCTCAGATATGCAGATGACACCACCCTTATGGCAGAAAGTGAAGAAGAAATAAAGAGCCTCTTGATAAAAGTGAAAGAGGAGAGTGAAAAAGTTGGTCTAAAGCTCAATATTCAGAAAACGAAGATCATGGCATCTAGTCCCATCATTACATGGTAAATAGATGGGGAAACAGTGGAAACAGTGTCAGACTTTATTTTTGTGGGCTCCAAAATCACTGCAGATGGTGACTGCAGCCATGAAATTAAAAGACGCGTACTCCTTGGAAGGAAAGTTATGACCAACCTAAATAGCATATTCAAAAGCAGAGACATTACTTTGCCAACAAAGGTTCGTCTAGTCAAGGCTATGGTTTTTCCTGTGGTCATGTATGGATGTGAGAGTTGGACTGTGAAGAAAGCTGAGCGCCGAAGAATTGATGCTTTTGAACTGTGGTGTTGGAGAAGACTCTTGAGAGTCCCTTGGACTGCAAGGAGATCCAACCAGTCCATTCTGAAGGAGATCAGTCCTGGGTGTTCTTTGGAAGGAATGATGCTAAAGCTGAAACTCCAGTACTTTGGCCACCTCATGAGAAGAGTTGACTCATTGGAAGAGACTCTGATGCTGGGAGGGATTGGGGGCAAGAGGAAAAGGGGACGACAGAGGATGAGATGGCTAGATGGGCTCACCGACTCAATGGACTTGAGTTTGAGTGAACTCCAGGAGATGGTGATGGACAGGGAGGCCTGGCGTGCTGTGATTCACAGGGTCGCAAAGAGCCGGACACGACTGAGCAACTGAGCTGAACTGAAGTGAACTGAAAGTTGTAAATGGTTACCTTAAAAAAGAAAGATCTCGGGAAGGAGGCTCAAGAGGGAGAGGATATATATATAATTACGACTGATTAGTGTTGATGTACAGCAGAGACCACCACAACATTATAAAGCAACTATCTTACAATTAAAAAAAAATCTTAAATCAACAACCTAATCCTCTACCTAAGAAACCAGAAAAAGAGCAAAATAAAACCCATGGCAAGCAGGAGAGATACAAAAGATTAGATTGGAAATAAGTGAGGTAGAAAACAAACAAAAAAAATCAGAGAAAATGAAACCAAAAGTTGACTTTGACAAGGTCAAGAAAACTGACAAAAACCAAGGAGAAACAATGAATAAATAGTCAGGAAAGTCCTTCTTAACTCAGAGTGGTAAACATGACACAGAAGAGCTAAACCACTTAATAGATCAGATTAATAAATATGTCACATCCCAGAAGACTCTTTCATATCCCTTGATGAGCCCCAGTCACAATCCTAGAGCATTTCACCCGCAACGACTTTACTAGGCAGGTTCTCCTGTCATTCTTATTTTATGGATGAGGACACTGAGGAGAGAACAAGTAGCTTGTCCAGTCCCACTGCTGTTCTAAGTGGAAAAGTCAGAATTCCAAACGGGCTCCAGACTCGAAGCACTCATGAAACCAAATATGCCACCAGAAATACTTAATAACTTTCCAGAAATGTTTTACTTGAAATATGAAAATAAATGAAACTGTCATCTCAAGGAGTAAAGGGGAAAAAAAAAGAGACGGACATTATCTAATAGATATCCTCAAAGACTTGAAATACTTTTAAGAGCTTCAGCTGAAAAAATTGGGACAAAGGAATATGAAGAAATCACTTTGTATTTATGTTTTAACTGTACTTTCTACTAAATGTAATTTTGAACTTTTTTTCTCTGGAAAAGATACATGAATAATAAGGTTTTTTTAAAAAAGAAAAAAAAAGAAGCTGCACAATAGAAATCTGTTAGAGCTATTACTAAGGAAACCCATGAACCCATGAAGAAATGCTTGAAAATAAATGCAAGTAATTGAAGCAGATTAGAAGTTTAATTCTGGTTTCAAAGAAAAAAATGCTAAAAGCAAAAACAGAGGAATGACTTTCTTTTTTCCCAAGTTATTGAGGTGTAATTGATGTATGCTGCTGCTGCTGCTAAGTCACTTTAGTTGTGTCCGACTCTGTGCATATAACATTGTATTAATTTAAGGTGTACAACATAATGACTTGATATATGTAAACATTTCAAAATGATTACAATAGTCTAGTTAACATTCTTCATCTCATATAACCATATATTGCTTTCTAGTGATTACAATTTCAATATCTACTCTCTCAGCAACTTTCAAATATATAATACTGTATTATTAACTATAGTCATCACGCTGTACATTACATCCTAGAACATCTTTGCTGCTGCTGCTGCTAGTCGCTTCAGTCAGGTCCGACTCTGTGCGACCCTATAGATGGCAGCCCACCAGGCTCCCCCGTCCTTGGGATTCTCCAGGCAAGAACACTGGAGTGGGTTGCCATTTCCTTCTCCAATGCATGAAAGTGAAAAGTGAAAGTGAAGTCGCTCAGTCGTGTCCTACCCTCAGCGACCCCATGGACTGGAGCCTACCAGGCTCCTCCATCCATGGGATTTTCCAGGCAAGAGCACTGGAGTGGGGTGCCATTGCCTTCTCCAAGAACATCTTTATTTTTTTAAAAAATGTTTATTATTTATTTGACTGTACCAGGTCTTAGCTGTGGCACACGGAACCTTCAAATTTTGTTGTGGCATGCATCTTTGGTTGTGGCATGCAAACTCTTAGTGAGATCTAGTTCCCCTACCAGGGATAGAACCCAGGCCCCCTGCATTGGGAGTGCATGATCTTAGCCACTGAACCACCAGGGAAGAAGCTAGAACTTACTTCTTATAACTGAAAATTTGTACCTTTGACCCCTTCATCCATCCCCATCACCAGCTTCCTCTTGGCAACCACCAACCACCAGCATTTTCTCTGTTTCTATGAGTCCATTTTTTTAGATTCCAAATATGTAATATCATTTGCTATTCATCTTTCTCTGACTTATTTTACTAGAAATAACTTTAGAAAGGTTGTACTTAGTCAGGGTTCTGCAGAGAAACAAAACCAATAGGAGAAAGAGAGGGGGAGACTTATTTTAAGGAATTGGCTCATGGAATTTTAGAGAGTGGAGGGTCTGAAGTCTTTAGGGCAGGCAGACAGAGTTTCTATGTTGCAATCTTGAGAATTCCTCTTCCTTTGGGAAACCTCAGTATTTGATTTTAAGGCCTTCAACTGATGAAATGAGCTCTACTTAGATCATAGAAGGTAAACGGCTTTATTCAAAGTCTACTGATTTAATTGTTAATCATATCTAAAAAAATAACTTCACAACAACAGCTAGACTGGTGTTGGGCCAAACAACTGGGCCAGAGTGACACACAGTTAACCATCACAAAGGTAGTCAAGGAAGTGTGTTCTCCCTCTAGTTCTTCTTCGGCTGAGGAAGGGAAGAGCTCTGAGTACTCAGGGATATTGTGCACTGGGCACCCTGGGCAGAGCCACCTAAGCTTGTTCAAGACTAGCAGACACCAGTCTAAAGCTGCTAAAGCCTCCATGGAAGAAGAAAGAAGTTTCGGTAGCTGACAGAGCTGCTGAAAGTCCCAGAAATGTGGTGAAGGCCCTTGGAGGACCAAATTCAAGAAGAGTTCAGGGTAAATTTGAAAATTTTGTTCTTCTTAAGGCTTGGATAAAATGAAGTAAGAAAGATAATACTAGAATAAGCAATGATTGATAACACTGAAATAAGTATAGGATAAAATTAATTGCACACCTACATATTTTTTTGAAAATGTTTCCAATTGTGTATAATTCTTTACACTTAAGGATAATTCTAGGAATTGTTTATGCCTAGCTCCTTTATGATAGTATTATTTCTTTTTAAAAAAATCAAAAGTATGTCAATCTTTGACCCTCAAAACCACTATCTTTGGGAATGGCACCTAGTGATAGCTTAATTAATACCTAGGTAGAAATAAAACAACTTCTGGAATGCTAGCTTTGCAAATCTAAGCCAAAACCTATCCCATGAGAGCAAAAGTCTAAACTGGTGCTTTAAAATACTCTTAAACATCTATCTCTTGACTCTTCTCTTATTTCTTTTCTTTGAATTTCAACAAAGAACAAAGGAAAGTTTGTTTCTTTCCTATTCCAAAGTTTCTTAACTATTTATTCTTAAGAAACACAGTTTTGTTTTGCCTTCCATTACTGATACTCTGTTCATCTACTTGTCAAGGGCATAGGTAACTGACACCATTTCTATTCTCCCGGTTCCTGATCATTTAAATAAATTCAGTATTCATGTTCTGCATTGTATAGCAACAAATGTTCCATTAGGGCCTTCACTATGACCCTAATGAAATATTCCCATTTCTAAGATTGTATTCTTCCAAACGGTTAACAGGAGGAAAAGGAAGTGGGGAGTTCCTATTGCACTCACTAGAGTTTTCTCACATGATCCCAGCTGGGGCCAAGATTGGTAAATCAACAAAGAACAGCCCTTTCATAAGAAAGAGAAAGTAGATGTGAGAAGTTCTGTTCCTCCTGCCAAAGGTCTTTCCATCATTTCAATTATATGGGGAAAAAAATTAAGGAAAATGCAGATTAAGCAGTGGGAGACAAGAGGAATGAGTCTATCGTTTATTGACAGGCTGGGGAGGCTGGTCTTCTTTACACTATGGTCTTGAAAATCATTCTGTGATGTTGCTGGGACCAGTGATGTCACCGATTCTCTGGGAGTAGGGTGGATTAACCAAGAAAGGAATCTATCATCAGTCCTAGAGGGCTGGCTATTAAGTCTGTGGCTCTTCCATTTTTTTCTTTCTCTTTGACCGCTAGTTACTCACAGAAATTTTAGTGTTCATTAGCACCTTCAGCCTGGGGCTGAAATACAGAAAAGAGTTAAAATTCAGATGATAGTTTTCCATAGCTTCATTTTCATTTCTAGGCACCAACTCTGGGTTGGTTTCCATACTACACTGAAGGGGATTCTATTGTTCTCCTCCACATTTTATTGTTAACACAGTAAAGCAGGCATGGATGTGACTTGTGCTTCTGTGAGCTGGCTATGTACAGAAATGTATTGTTACTCATTTCCTGCCCATTCTTCTCTTCCAGAGAGATATTTATTCTTGTACTGGGACAACTACTGATAAGTTGTAAATTTATTCAGATAAGTTATAAATTTAATCCCCAGAATCTCAGTTGCTATGGGATAGGATTATGCTCCATTGGTAGCAGTTGCCCAGAGGTTCTGAGCCCCACTATTGTAAATGTTAGAAATTATCTTTATGGCACATTTTCTGAAAACTGTTAAGATTTATGGGTCTGAGAACAACTCAGCTAAAGAAAACTGCTATACACTATACAGGCAAATTTGGGGGAAAAAGTAACAAAATTCAGGGCCAAGTGTCTGTCCATGGTGTCTGACAAGAAAGATTATTCTAGAAGTAACGAGGAGTATACTCTACCCAAAGATGAATATGGTAAAATGTCAAGAAAGAATATTTTTATTATGATGGGATATCAGTGTGAAATGGAATGTAGAAGCTACTCTACGTTCTTCCTCTACCACCGTCCACTTCCTCTACCACTTTTTATCCTAGATTAAGACTCTTGCACTGTCAGGCAGATCAGTTTCAATACAGCAAAGGCTCCAGGTGCAGCCATCACTGAGGCAGCCAGCAAAAGATGAGGAGTCAATGTGCAACGTCAGTGTAACAGAGGCTGCTTTCTTATCCTAAAATTCTTGGCTAATGAGAATGATCTGCTACCCACCACTATGTCTCAAATACCGATTCTTTCAAGGAACTCAGTTTAGAGAAATAGTTATCACTCTGTCTTTCCTTCACTCTCTAGCAGGCCAGCTGTAGACTGATAATTTCCTATCACAGTTGTAGAGCAGAGAGGCTTGGCTTTCATTATAATAAGGGAATATAGGGAGTTTGGGAAGAACATGTACACATTGCTATATTTAAGACGCATAATCAATAAGGTCTTACTGTGTAGCACAGGGAACCCTCCTCAATGTTATATGGCAGCCTGGATGGGAGGGGAATTGGGAAGAGAATGGATACATACATATGTATGGCTGAGTCCCTTCATTGTTCGTTTGAAACTATCACAACATTGTTAATCAGTTGTACTCCAATACAAAATTTTTAAAAATTTAAATAATATACTAGAGGAATAAAAATACTAATTCAGGAAAAAACCTAATTCAGCTATGGCGGCTGGATCAAAAGTCTATATGATGAGATAGTTAAGTTCATAAATGACCTCAGCGTGGTAATCTTCAAATAGAAAACTGAGTCAACTTTGTGTGTTCCTAGCGATAAAGCCGGAGAAGGCAATGGCAACTCACTCCAGTACTCTTGCCTGGAAAACCCCATGGACGGAGGAGTCTGCAGCCCTGGTAGGCTGCAGGCCATGGGGTCGTTAGGAGTCGGACACGACTGAGCGACTTCACTTTCACTTTTCACTTTCACACATTGGAGGAGGAAATGGCAACCACTCCAATGTTCTTGCCTGGAGAATCCCAGGGACAGGGGAGCCTGGTGGGCTGCCGTCTATGGGGTCGCACAGAGTTGGACACGACTGAAGTGACTTAGCAGCAGCAGCAGCATCGATAAAGCAGTTTTCCCTGTGCTGATTGAGGTAGCCATCCCTGCACTGGGGAACCTTAGGAAGGACCTGTAAAGTATATTCCATACAAAGTAAACTCCAGGGATACTGATTGAGGCCAAAACAAAACTAGTGTTCAGGCCAGAAAACTCACCCACATTATAGCAGTACACAGTTCTGGGGATTAAGTGAAAGGAACATACGTTTTTATTGTTTATTTTGCCGTCTTGCTGGAGTATGGCCAGGTTAATGTAGGTTACATTGGGCACAGCAGCTGCAGAAACTCTGAGTTCAGTAAGAAACATTCTTCTGAGTATGGTAAGTAGCATATACCTTTTTCATTAAGTAATCTCAGATAGTGCAACTCATCTCAGAGTTCCCAGGGCTCTGCTGGATACAGATGTTTTTCAATAGCTTTCTTGCAGGGACTTTCCTCAATGACAGAAACTTGTCCCCAGTGTTCAGTTAACCTGAGGTTTTCCTGATGGTTGACTACTTAATTCTCCAAATTCAGGTTCTCATAGTAAAATAACCTGCTCTTTCTACTTCTGGGGTTGTTCCATGAGCAGAGTAGCTTGTTCAGTCTCTAAGTTGTGTCTGACTCTTTGTGACTCCATGAACTGAAGCATGCCAGGCTTCCCTGTCCTTTGCTATCTCCCAGAGTTTGCTCAAACTCATGTCCATTGAGTTAGTGATGCCACTCAACTATCTCATCCTCAGTCACCCCCTTCTCCTCCTGCCTGCACTCTTTCCCAGGATCAGGGTTTTTTTTCCAATGAGCTGTCTCTTAGCATAAGTGGCCAAAGTATTGGAGCTTCAGCATCAGTCCTTCCAATGAATATTCAGAGTTCATTTCCTTTAGGATTCACTGATTTGATCTCCCTGCTGTCCCAGGGACTTTCAAGAGTCTTCTCCAGCACCACAATTCAAAGGCATTAATTCTTCAGCACTCAGCCTTCTTTATAGTCCAACTCTCACATCTGTACATAACTACTGGAAAAACCATAGCTTTGACTCTACAGACCTTTGTCGGCAAAGTGATGTCTCTCC
Source organism: Bos mutus (assembly GCF_027580195.1). Classification (NCBI taxonomy): domain Eukaryota; kingdom Metazoa; phylum Chordata; class Mammalia; order Artiodactyla; family Bovidae; genus Bos; species Bos mutus. The sequence goes on along the minus strand of NC_091626.1, from coordinate 43,602,711 downwards.
TTTTTAATATGCTATCTAGGCCTGTCATAGCTTTTCTTCCAAGGAGCAAATGTCTTTTAATTCCATGCCTGAACTCACCATCCGCAGTGATTTTGGAGCCCAAAAAAGTAAAATCTGTCACTGTTTCCACTTTTTCTCTATTTGCCATGAAGTGCTGAGACCATATGCCATGATCTTAGTTTTTTGAATACTGAAGAGTAGCTGGTGTTCTTTAATCTGGGGCTGCCCATATGCAGCCCTGATTATCATTCTTGTTGGCATACAGAGGAACTTTTAACTTGTCTGTGCATTCAGGTTGTTGCTCTCTGAAATCTCTGCCTTGATGACTGGTGACTTTGCTACCACTGCAAAGAGTGTGATGTATGTCTACATGACTTTTGTTAAGCTTCTGACAAAAGCCAGAGCAGCCCAGACACTGATCCACTGAGGAATGTAAACTCCAAATATAGCAATTTAAAAAATTCTGCTCAGTTGTGTCCAACTCTTTGCAACCCCACAGAACGTAGCCTACTAGGCTCGTCTGTCCATGGAATTCTCCAGGCAAGAATACTGGAGTGGGTAGCCATTCTCTTCTCCAGGGGATCTTCCCAACCCAAGGACTGAACTTGAGTCTCCTGCATTGCAGGTAGATTCTTTACTGTCTGAACCACCAGGGAAGCCCCCTAATATAACATATTGGTCATGTAATATGGTTATTTACCTGCCTCTTCCATTTTCTTACTTTTAACAAGTGCTTTGGTTCTTTAGGGTTTCCTTGGGCTTCCCTGGTGGCTCAGATGGTAAAGAATCTGCCTGCAATGTGGGAAATCTGGGTTCAATACCTGGGTTAGGGAGATCCCCTGAAGGAAGGCACGGCAACCCACTCCAGCATTCTTGTCTGGAGAATCCAGATGGACAGAGGAGCCTGGCAGGCTATAGTCCATGGGGTGGCAAAGAGTCAGACACAACTGAGTGACTAAGCACAGTTAGTCCCTTAGGGAAGACAAAATGTGAATCCCAGGGGAATTTCCACTGAATTCCTAGAACACAGGTACCCTAAATGTGGTGTTCTTTTTGGTCCAGTCTACTTGATCCTTAGGAACATTGTCTGAATATCAGTAACTATTTTCAAGATAGCCTACCTTTCTCATATAGTGTCTTCCAGAAGCCACTATCATAAGGAATCCCCTCAGCATACTTATTCTGCATTCAGTCATGTCTTTGCCAGGAAACTGGGGATATCTAGTTTGTCCACAGTCTGTAGGGTGGCTAAGGGATCTCTCACCTTCAGGGCGGATCCACAAGATAAGCTTTTGGGGAGGAGGTTTTGTTGGGGAGGAGTCTTGTGTTAGCTATTAAGGAGAATTCCAAAGTGAAAGCTTTGCTCTTGGTCATCTGAGCATTTCTTTCTCATTGAAGAATTTCAGGGCATTCCAGTTTGGCTCAGAATGTTTGTTGGTTGGTCACTAAGTCATGTTTGACTATTTTGCAACCCCATGGACTATAGCCCGCCAGGCTCCTCTGTCCATGGAATTCTCTAGGCAAGAACACTGGAATGGGTAGCTATTCCCTTCTCCAGAGGATCTTCCCGACCCAAGGATGAAACCTGTGTCCCCTGCACTGGCAGGTGGACTCTTTACCACGGAGCCACCTGGGAAGCCCTTGGTCCAGAATATGCAGTGCTTAATTGAAGTTAAAGCAGGTCTTTCTTGGAGTAGCTGTGAGCTATAATAATTTCACACCATCCCCACATCAGGAATGATATGACAGGACTTTGTGTTGTAAGAAATACTTCCAGAAAATATACTGAGATAGTTTTTATGAATTTCTTTCTCCTCTAGTATTTATTGAGCTCAATCCCAATTTATTCTCAGACATTCTGATTTAATTACCTAGGATGGGGACCAGGGCTCCTGATGATCTGAATATGAAGCCTGCAACGGCAGCCACCAACTACCCACACCCTTCATTCCACACATGAGGAAATCAGGGGATTAATTAAAATGGTACCAATATAGCACATTTAAGTAAAAAATTTTTCATAAGTAAGTAGTTAATTTTTAAAACATGAACTTTCTTGACCAAGGGAGGCTTAACTGTTTGGACAACTGTTTACCATTTCCACTTGTTTTTTTCTAGGAACTAAAGGTCTTCCTTATCCCTGATATTAACTCTGTGAACACAGATTAACCTTTCTAACCTTTTTTTTAAAAAAAAGAACTACCAGCCAAATATTTACCCACAGGAGCTGACACAAACAAGTTTAAAAAGAAAAAAGAATAAAACTTAAAATAACATAGTTGACTCTCACTTTCAACTTTCTCTAACAGAACTTTAGTATAAAAAGAGTTAGAAGAGCTATTTTAAGTAGCTTACAAAATTAAAAACCAAACAAGGATTAAAATATGAGAGGCTAGGCTTCCCTGGTGGTCCAGTGGTTAAGAATCCACCTACCAATGCAGGGGACACAGGTTCAATCCTTGGTCCGAGAAGACCCCTCAGGGCAACTAAGCCTGTGTGCCACAACTACTGAGCCCACGCTGTAGAGCCTATGCTCTGCAACATGAGAAACCACTGCAATGAGAAGCCCGCATGCCTCAAAGAAGAGTGGCCCTCACTTGCTTCAACAAGAGAAACCACACGCAGCAACAAAGACTCAGCCAAAAATAAATAAATAAATAAATAATCTTTTAAAAATCCAAGAGGTAAGCAGGTGCCACGGTGATTTTTTAAATGGCTGAACCTTCTTTGACACACCTCCCTCCAAGAGCAGGGTCTATTCCCTCCCCTTGACACAGAAAGGTTAGTGATTGGTTTAACCAATAAAGCAGGACTCAACAAACCTTTTCTTTAAGGACCAGATAGTAAATATTTTAGGCTTTGCAGACCATATGGTTTCTGTTGCAACTACTAAACTCTGCATCAGAGCATGAAAGCAGCCATAGAAGGTATGTAAACAAATGGACATGGCTGTGTTCCAATGATACCATTTTTATAGAGACAGGTGGCAGGCTGGATTTAGCATCAAGCCATAATTTGCTGATCCCTGCCATCAATAGAGTATGGAAGAAGTGATGCTCTGTGACTGCTGAAAGTAACAGTGTTAGCTGCTCAGTCATGTCTGACTCTTTTCCAACCCCATGGACTACAGCCCCCCAGGCTCCTCTGTCCATGGGATTCTCCAGGAAAGAATGCTACCTTGAGTTTGCCATTCCCTTCTCCAGGGGGTCTTCCTGACCCAGGGATTAAATCCAAGTCACCTGCATTGCAGGCTGATTCTTTATCACTGAGCCACAAGGGAAGCTCTATGATTGCTGAGGTGAAGTCATAAAAGGCCACAGAGATTCTACCTGTGTCTCCTGGAACACTCAGCTTCCTCTTGGAACTTGGCCACTATCCTGGGAGAAGCCCGCATCAGAAAGAGAGGACCCACACAGGTGCTTCATGTCATCCAGGTGCCAGCATAAGCATGAGGAAGCCTCCACATGATTCCAGTTTCCAGCCTTTCAACCCCCCCTCAACCTTTGAGTCTTCTCTGCAGAGGTTTTGGACATCATGGAGCAGAGCTAAAACATCCCCACCATACCATCTGAATTCTGTAAGGATAATAAAACTGTTGTTGTTTTTATGTGACTATGTTCGAAGGCAGTTTGTTGTGCACCAATAAATAATGAGGATAGATTAACTGAAAAAGTGTAAGAGCCCACGTGGAAGGCTAAGAATCAGTGCTTGACACTGTTGCGGTTTCAGATACTTTGTTGTTGTTCAGTTGCTCAGTCGTGTCCAAATTTTTGTGACCCTACGGATGGCAGCACACCAGTCTTCCCTGTCCTTCTCTATCTCCGGGACTTTGCTCAAACTCACCATTGAGTCAGTGATGCCGTCCAAACATCTCATCCTCTGTCGTCCCCTTCTCCTTCTGCCTTCAATCTTTCCCAACATCAGGGTCTTTTCCAATGAGTCAGCTCTTCTGATCAGGTGGCCAAAGTATTGAAGCTTCTGCATCAGTCCTTCCAATGAATATGTAAGGTTGATTCCCTTTAGGACTTACTGATTGGATCTCCTTGAAGTCCAAGGGACTCTCAAGAGTCTTCTCCAACACCACAATTCAAAAGCATCAATTCTTCAGCCTTCTTTATGGTCCATCTTTTACATCCATATATAACTAGTGGAAAAACCATAGCTTTGACTATACGGACCTTTGTTGGCAAAGTGATGTCTGTTTTTTAATATGCTGTCTAGGTTTTCATAGCTTTTCTTCCAAGAAGCAAGCGTTTTTTTAATTTCATGGCTGCAATCACTGTCCACAGTGATTCTGGAGCCCAGGAAAATAAAATCTGCCACTGTTTCCACTTTTTTCCTAGATTCTTTGTAAGTAATACTTAAAATTTATGATGCTAGTCTATACTAGAAAAGCTTTCTAACATTAAGTAGTATGAACTATGCTAGTAGTCACATTTAAATTACAGTGAATTGATTTCATCACAGCAAGCAAGAGAGAATGCCAACATAAGCAAGTCAGTCTTTTGTAACCTAATCTTGGAAGTGACATCCATTACTTTTGCCATGTTCTACTTATCAGAAGCAAACTATTAGGTCCACCCCACACACAGAGGCAAAATTATCGAGGGGCAGTTTAGAAGCATGCCTACCTCAGGATGTAAGAGAGGTTAAGTTTTAGGAGGAATGTTTGCATACCTAAAAATAGTCTTTTTCTACTCTCACATTTAATTGATAGTTTGGGCATGGAATTCAAGTTAGGCTGACTCTCCCCCCACCCCACTTACTCCTCAGGCTGCCCTGAGGAGACAGAAAGGGGGAAGCCAGACATGCAAGGTGAGGATACCGAGCTCTTTAATGACCCCCACTGCATGAGGAAAAGTCAGTAATGGTCTTCTTCATATTCCCTGGAGGACCTGGCCAGATGCAGAGCAGGTGAAAAAGTGTAGGAGAGCAGACCTAAGAAGATAAAACTTAGAAGATAAAGCATCAAAAGCATCAGTTATGTGCCAAACACTTGGAGACCTCTATGCTTTGAAGAAATAGTCATTACAGTGTATCTTTATCTCACCAGTCACCTGAACAATCTGCCTAACAGAAAACAGAAGAATTGAGTGAAGATGAAATCGGGACTCTGAAACATCAAAACCAAATAGACAACAAAAAAGCCAAAACCAAAATCAGTAAAACTTCTGAACGGGAACAAAAATATAAGGACACAAACAGCAATGCTCAGACCCAGCACAAAGGAAGGAGATGAACTAGATGAAGACATTTTATCTTTAACTGTTGACGAGAATGGAAACACTTAAAAACCTTTGACATTTCTTTAAAAGAAATTTTTTTAAAGTTGAAATGTAGTTGATTTTGAGGGCCTCCCTGGTAGCTCAGATGGTAAAGAATCCACCTGTGATGCAGGAGATCTGGATTGAACCCTGAGTGAGGAAGATCCCCTGGAGAAGGGAATAGTAACTTAGAGAATTTCAATAGACAGAGGAGCCTGGTGGGCTAGAGTCAGACACAATTGAGCAACATCACCACATTACCATTGTTGATTTACAATATTAGTTTCAGGTGTAAAACATTTTCAATATTTTTATAGGGTAGATTCCATTTAAACTTATTACAACATAATGTCTATATTCCCCTATGCTGTACAATATACCCTTATTTTAAACATAATAGCTTGCACTGAAATTTCAATTCTTATATACAAAACAAAACCTACCTCTAGATGGACATGAGGCTGACAACTCCTATAAATTCTCTTTGCTTTTGATGAATCTCAAACATTGCTGAAGTGCAAGACAAATCCTGGTGAGAAGGCAGTGAGAAGGTCCTAAGAGGTGACACCAGTTAACATGTTCTGTGGAGAAACAGCAGAGTCAGCTGCTAAAAGAAACCCTTGGGGAAGTAAGAGACTCATAATCATGACAATGTGTGAACACATCAGAGGAAGAACACCATGCTGGTGAGCTATGCTGATAAATTTCATCCTCAAGAGAAGAACCTGTAGGCTTCCCTCCTCATGAAACTGACACAGAAATGCCAGCTGTATAATTTCACACTGGAATAACTAAGAAGTAGGACTAAATATGGAGCACAGTCATGGCCAGTCAGATGTTGTGTCCAGTAGATTTTCTTCAAAAATGAACACTGTTGCCTCAAGACTTGTAGGGAAGTATTTTGGGGCTTCCCTTGTAGCTCAGTCAGTAAAGAATCTGCCTGCAATGCAGAAGACCTGCGTTCGATTCCTGGGTTGGGAAGATCCCCTGGAGAAGGAAATGGCAACTCACTCCAGTATTTTTGCCTGGAGAATCCCTGTGGACAGGGGAGCCTGGCAGGCTACAGTCCATGGGGTCACAAGAGTCGGACATGACTTAGCAACTAAACCACCACCACCATCCCTAAGCTATCTGCACACGCTATGCCTCCTGTGCCTTATGCACTTGGTTGGCAAGATCAGTGTCTGTTATGGGCATACCTGTTGCACTGAAAACAACTGAGGAAGTTTGTTCTTTTATCCATCAATTACCATAACTATTTCAGAATTTGACGATGTAATTTCTGTTTCTTCTCAGAATAATGAGAAGGGTAATGACCTGAAGGAAATTTATCATTTTCTCAGTGGACAGATAAGCATTATGCTTTTGAAATTTTAATAGATCTCCTGCAAGCACTTGTTTTATGTTTAGATGGTATCCATGGTGATACAAATTTGAGATGAAATAACAGTCTAGCTGGCCGACCATTTGTCCTTGCAGTATATCAACAGATTTTCATTTCATATTTATCACTGTTGTCCTTTGAAGTGTCGTATCTTAACCTTTTTTAAAAAGTCCTATCATTTTCAAGAGTCTTTGGAGAAAATCTCCAGAGGGCAAATCTTTGATGTTTTCTTTGCAGTTAGCAGGATGACTGCGGCATTGCATTCACTAATGAGGTGATGGAAAATGTTAAAACTTAGTATGGATTTTGGTTTGAGGAAGCCATAAATTTGATAACCAAACTTAACACTTGGATGAAACTTCTTGGAAATTCCACAGACCTCAGATAGTACAGTGGTAAAGAATCTGCCTGCCAATGCAGGAGACTCAGGAGACCTAGGTTTGATCCCTGGGTTGGGAAGTTTCCCTGGAGTAGGAAATGGCAACACACTCCAGTATTCTTGCCTGGAAAATTCCATGACCAGGAGAGCCTGGCAGGCTATAGTCCATGGAGTCGCAAAGAGTTAGAAGTGACTTAGTGACTAAACAACAACAACAATACATGGAAAAACTACTTTACACATTTTATTATTTAGACTGAGCTGTAAGCATAAGTATGATATTTCCAGACTGTTAGTCGCTCAGTCGTGCCCAACTCTTTGCGACCCCATGGACCACAGCCCACTAGGCTCCTGTGTCCATGAGATTTTCCAGGCAAGGATACTGGAGTGGGTTGCCATTTCCTTCTCCAGGGGAACTTCCCAACCCAGGGATCGAACCTGGGTCTCCTACACTGCAGGCAGATTCTTCACCAATATTTCCAGACTACTGTCCCCAAATGCTTTGAATGAAAACTTACTCTACAAAAAGCGTCCCAGAATTTCACTTCGTTTAAATATCCTGTACCTGCATTGCTTTAAAAGAACTTACAACACAGTCTGCCTTCTGGACATAGCATCACTTTTCCCTTACTGATCACCTCAGGCAGACGTTCAAGGGGGATTTTTCACAGGACTTTAGACATGTCACATGTCATTTCCCACAAAAGTTTATTACATAGAAAGCTTTGGATCAGGAAAACAAGGATCACACAAGGAAAGAGAAATAAGGACAGACTCCTGAAAATCCAGAATACAGGCCACACCACAGAAACAACATAATCTAATGGGTGGGAGAGAAGGAAAGACCAGGGGCGAGAGACTCAGCTTTCAGGGGAATGCTGCTCCTCTGCCAGCAGTGGCGCCTGCTCTTTAACAACAGTTGTTAACAAATCTTTAGGCAGTGGGAGTGTCAGATTTTTTAGCTGGGAGACACTTGTGGGTAGCAACCTGGCCTGAAGTGAAGCTAAACAATTTGTCTAAGGGAAGCCAAGCCCTCTGGGTAGTTATCACACTGTTTTTAACTTCAAATGCAAGTTGCTGCTGCTGTTGCTGCAGCTAAGTCGCTTCAGTCGTGTCCGACTCTGTGTGACCCTATAGATGGCAGCCCACCAAGCTCCACAGTCCTTGGGATTCTCCAGGCAAGAACACTGGAGTGGGTTGCCATTTCCTTCTCCAATGCATGAAAGTGAAAAGTGAAAGTGAAGTCGCTCAGTCGTGTCTGACTCTTAGCGACCCTGTGGACTGCAGCCTACCAGGCTCCTCCGTCCATGGGATTTTCCAGGCAAGAGTACTGGAGTGGGTTGCCACTGCCTTCTCCATGAATGCAAGTTACATAACAATAAAAACAACATGTGTTTTCTGAGGATGATCTTATGTATAATTTATAAACGTTTTTTGTTTTTACATATGAATTATGATTCTGGAGGGGGTTGTAGGTTTTCTGCAAATTGGTGAGGGGAGCTAAAGCTGTCCTAGGCTGCTCCTTCACGTTCACAAGTCTAAAAAGCACTGTTCTAAACTGTATGAAAGCACCGACTTCCCTGGTGGCCCAGTGGTTAGGAATCCACTTTGCAACGCAAGGGACATGATTCGAACCCTGGTCAAGGAACTAAGATCTCCCATGCCAGAGGGCAACTAAGCCTTTGAGCCACACCTACTGAGCCCGCACACCACAATGAAGAGCCCTTGTGCCGAAACTGAGACCTAATGCAGCCACAAATAAATAAATAAATACTAAAAACAAAACAAAAAACAAAGGTGCAAAGAGTGAATCAGAGAAGGTAACCGAGGTAACCTCTGAGTCTGGACACAGTACAGAACTACTCAACCTCCAGGTTACAAATGAAAACACTGATGGTCAGGGCTAAGTTGATTTTAAAATTCTGTCTTAACACTGCATTGATGATGGCAAAATATTCCCATGGAGGGAGGTTATAGGAACAAGGAAGGAGATATGTCTTTTCCTAACACCTGGTGATGTGGTCCTAAGCCATAATGAGTCTGGAGATGCACCTCCTCCCATGTAATAGCTTTTTGGGAAACAAATAATCTGAGCTATTTCAAGTCCTGTGGCGAGTTCAACTAGGGTTCAGAGGCTCAGGAAAAAATCCAGATGGAGTGGCTTCAATTCAACACGTATTTACTGAGTACATATGTATCAGGCACTATGCTGGGGACAAATAAGACAAAGGTCTCTATCCTCAGAGTCAAAGGAAGAATTTTTCACCTCTGAAATCCCAGAATCACACTCGGGAACTTACCTGTACATACTAGCTCAAGGACCCAGCAAAACAACTTGCCTTGCATTTTCTAAATGCTGGTTGTCTTTGAGATTGCACACCATTCCTGAACAGAGTACAAAAAGTAAAATCTAAAAGATGCTCTGGCCTGTTCTCTTTTAACGCAAATGCCTAACTCATGGCGGGGGAGAAAAAAAACCACTGCAAATTTCAGCTGATTTTGCTCTTGCTCCATGGGGGACTGAGTTAGAGCAATTTTTAACTTAATGCATGCCAACTGTGAGCAAATATGCCAGACCAAGCCATTCCATTGGGCAGGAATCAGAGCAAAGCCCATCCTAGCCTAGATCAGGGACATCCACCAGAACCTGAATGCCTGAGGAGAACGACTAATCTAACAAATATTCCTCAATGAATTCTTGATTCTAACCACCATCCCCTCCTCCAAAACCTCTTTCTCTCCACGCTTTCTCCACCTGAGAAAATGGCAACCCATCCACCCAGCCAAGCCACACATTGACACGTGGCCAAGTCCAGACCATGACCAAGTCCTGTCAACTCTACCCTCCAATATATCTTAAACTCATTTACTTTTCTGTCTCCTACCATCACCACAACCCAAGTGACCGGTATCTCCCACCCAGACAACTGCAATAGCTTCCTAGCTGCTGTGCTTACTTATACCCTGACCTCTGTCAAATTCCTCAGATACATATATGATTTAACTTGAATTGTTTATTGGATATTTCTCCCCTCAGAATGTAAGCTCTATGAAGACAAAGACCCGATCTGTTTTGTTTTGTTTTTTTAAAAACTGTGGTATTCCTGGTGCCTACCTCAGTACCTGGCATAGAGTAGGCATCAATAAAACTTGAGAATAAATGAATGCTTTGTAATCCATGCATAGACAGAAGTCTCCTGTCCACACAGACAAGTAAGGCTTGGAATCCATTCTCTTAAGGGTCTTTCTTCCCCTTCAGAGCCACATGAGCCATTCCTCAATGAGAATTGAGATTTTTTCTTCCTTCAGGCCGATTGTATGGTAACCTTATAGCAGAGTCTTTTATAAAGAAATCACAGTTCTGAAAGACTCCAAACTAAGCCTACCTCTTTCTAATGCTGTGGAAAGAGATGATAGTTTATGAAGGAAAAAAAAAAAATACAACTCTTAAACCTTTAGAGACACTACTGCCATCTGGTGGCAATAGTATTAATCTGCAAGCAAGCAACTACCCCACCTTCATTTTCTGATTGTCTTCATTTCTGAAATTTAACGATGGTTCTAACTTTGGAATAAAATTCCTTTGATCCATCATACCTTCTATTCTGGAAATGTACATGCTTCATTTCTAGGGCATTTTCTTAAATTATTTCTTTGCTATTTTTCTCCCCATCATTTTCTCTTTTGAGATTTCTCATAATTTGGATGTTGGATCTCTTGAACTGGCTTTTAACTTTCTTATCCTTTTCATCCCATTTCCATCCTTTCTCTTTTTTCTTTTGTACTAATTTTTTTTAGAGGTGATGTGTTTGGCTCTAGCAAAATGTCTCCCAAAACCACCTTTGACAAAGCTGAGTTTATCCTTACTGAAGGAAGGGAGAGCACAAACTTGATGGAGTCTTAGCCCCCTGAGGTATTCCTGAGATTTTGCAATCTGGTTTAAGGCAGGTCCATCGATGCCAGGGCTTGATTAGGATTGGACAAGGGTTAACAGTTTAGGGTGGGGCGTCCCAGCTAGGAAGGGTTTTGAGATGCAGGTTTCAAAGAGTCTAGAGGAGTAAACTGTTGCTTGATGCTATCTATAGGTAAGCTCAGCATTTACATGGGTTTGCGGAGAGGAAACTCCTGGAATAAACAATACTATTTATATTTTTCATTGCCTCCTGAAAAAGTTCCCTGTAATTATAAAGTTATACTTGTAATGAGTAGAATGAAACCAAAAATAAATACTTACTGTAAACAGTAAGCTGTGTGGGTACAGATGGTTTCAGTTATCAGGGGTCTCTATCTTATTTTCCTTCCTTTCTGTTGAATTTTTCACTTCTACCACAGTATTTTCAATTTATAAGAGTCTTTCTTCTTCTGAAAGCTCTTTTTAAAAGTCTTTTTTCTTTGAGGGGACAAGATATCTGCAAGGACAGATAATAGGATTTTTTAAAACAAGTTTTCCTGCGAGCTTCATGGCCTTAACGCCTTCTGGGTTTCTTTTGGTGTCTGTCATTCACACTGGGGCTTTCCTTGACTGAGGGTGAGCCTGGGCTGTATATGAGGAGCAAGGAGACCAGGAGCGGGGCAAGGCAGGGTAGGAGGCTGGGCTCATCAGTGTAGGCTGATCATATAGGATTGCAGGGTTTTGCCCCTCTTGGGCTCAAAAGTTTTCCCACTGAGGAATTATCCAGTCGCCTGTGGGTCAAGGAGAGTGTGGAGCAGGCCTGGTTGCCAGCGTTCTCAGAGTTGCATTGCAGAAGGGGACTGAGACATCACCATCTAACACTGACATTAACTTAGTTCCCATTTTCAGTACGGTATTCCTGTACTAGCTATGCTTTTTGTTTGTTTCACTCACACTCTCTCTCTTTCAGGGACATCTGGTACTGCCACCACCTAATCTTTCCTAGGGGTTCTAAAAATTGGCTTGTGAAACTTCCCTGGTTGTAAGAGTCCACCTACCAATGAGAGGACACAGATTCAACCCCTGGTCTGGGAAGATCCACATGCCGCGGAGCAGCAAAGCATGTGCCACAACTACTGAGCCCATGCTCTAGAGCCTGCGATCCGCAACAAACGGTAGCCCCCACTCGCCACACCTAGAGAAAACCCGAGTGCAAGAATGAAGACCCAGCACAACCAAAGCTTTTACATCTTAAATCTAAATAATGAAAATAATTAATTAGAAAATTGGTTTACTATGGCTTCCTCCACTAATAGCTTAGGGGATCATTACTCTGCTAAGTCAGTTTCCACAAAATGTGGTTGTTGTCATCTGCTTACCCAGGTTCTTTGTCCTGTGGGTTTATACATTTTTAACTTACGGCGCTTTTAGAAGACTTGGGATAGGTACCAGAGATAAATGAATAGCATTCATTCAACTCCATTTAACTAGGAATTTGCATTATATTCCTAAGGTCTCTTCCAACTCTAAATTCTATGATTTTTAGTACATTTTCATTGAAGCAAGAGTGAACATATTTGGGAATAATTCTGAAGGAAGAACAACTTAGGATTCTCATGTCCAAATGTATTAGGAGAAGAGAGGGAAAAAATAAAAGAAGAGAGGGAATTTTTTTTTCCTCCCAATAATCAATTTGGGAAGGCTTCATGGAAGAGGCAAAATTTATGGAATTATTTATATGATACAAAATACACATTTTGACATGGAATAGATGAAAAAACTTTTAATAACTAAACCTGAAAACTTACTTAATTACACATTTTAAGAACAGCAGAAGTGAAATAAAAAATAAGTTGGGTGAGCCTACAGCAATCTTATTTTTTATCCAGAGTGCAACAAAATGAGGGAAGAAAAAAAAAAAAAAAACCAACAACAGAAATTGTTTAAAGAAATGGAAAAGCCAATCTTCTAAAATTCATAGGGAAATGCAAGGAGCCTTGATCAGCCAAAACAATATTGAGAAAGAAGAACAAAGTTGGAGGTCTCACTCCCAATTTCCAAACTTACTATATGGCTATCTCCTAAGTCTCTTCTGTCATGTCTGATTCTGTGCGACCCCATGGACTGTAGCCTGCCAGGCTCCTCTGTCCATGGGATTCTCCAGGCAAGAATCCTGGAGTGGGTTGCCATTTCCTTCTCCAGGGGAATCTTCCTGACCTAGGGATCCAACCTGCGTCTCTATCTCCTGCACTGGCAGGTGGGGTCTTTACCAGTAGCGCCACCTAACCTAAAACAGTGTGGTCCTGGCATAAGGATAGATAAATAGACCAACAATATAACTGAGAGTCCGAAATAAACCCATACATCTATGGTCAAAAGATTTTCAACAAGATGCCAAGATGATTCAACAAGGAAAGAATAATTTCTTTCATAAATAATGCTGGGACCACTGGATAATACCCACACTCCTACTTCATAAAATATCACAAAAATTAATTCAAAATAATCAACAGCCTAAATAAAAGAGCTAAAACTACGCTTCATGACTATCTCATACACATATACACATGCACAAATTTCACATTGACCTCTACTCTAGCAATATCAAATACAAACACTTCATATTCTCTCATGATTCAGTACCATCTTGTATATTCCCTGCCCCACCCCTGGAATCAGCCATTTTCTCAAGGACTCCTGGTATGTTAGAGAAGGATGGTACTTGGAAAGCAAGATCTGGCTACTAGATGTGCTTATTGCTGCTACTAGGGCATCACTGCTTCCAGATTTTTTTCAGAGGACAGAGCTGGAAAGTCTATGAATGTAAGTAGGTGTGTTTCTATGAATTCATACCAACACTTCCAACACCAATACAACACCTCAGGGTTCTTTTGAACCTTGCCTCTTTCCATGTTTCCTTCTCCAATGGTGAGAAATCTGGCTCTCATAATCCCAAATATATTATTTGCTCAATCAGCTTTCTTATTTGCTCGATGTAAACAGCCTCCCAGCCTGTTATTTGCCTCCTCACCTTGCTCTTGGACACCAGTAGGCACAACACCAAAGTGCTCTGCACAGTGCCTTCCTCTCCCCTTTGGTGTGTGTGTCCCAGGGTGCAGGACAGCCGCCACGTTGCCTCCATGCCACTCACCCCCACCATGCCTCCACCTCACTGCCTCCATGCTGGGGAGGAAAGCAAGTGAAATGAAAGAGAAGATTGAGGGTTGGGGTTTGAAAGAGAATGGCAGATGTTCTCTCATTAAAAAAAAAAAAAAATACTCAGGACCTCCCTGGTGGCCCAGTGGCTAAGACTCCAAGTTCCCAATGCAGGGGGCCCAGGTTCAATTCCTAGTCAAGGAACTAGGTCCCACATGCCCCAACTAAAACCTGGTGCAGCCACCGATGTATTTCTTTTGAAGAAAAGCTATGACAAGCTAGACAGCATACTGAAAAGCAGAGACATTACTTTCCTGACAAAGGTCTGTATAGTCAAAACTATGGTTTTTCTAGTAGTCATGTATGGATGTGAGAGTTGGACCATTAAGAAGGCTGACAGCCGAAGAATGCTTTTGAACTTGAGAGTCCCTTGGACCGCAAGAAGATCAAACCAGTCATTCCTAAAGGAAATCAGTCCTGAATATTCATTGGAAGGACTGATGCTGAAGCTGAAACTCCAATACTTTGGCCACCTGATGTGAAGAACTGACTCATTGGAAAAGGCCCTGATGCTGAGAAAGATTGAAGGCAGGAGGAGAAGGGGACGACAGAGGATGAGATGGTTGGATGGCATCACGGACTCAATGGACATGAGTTTGAGCAAGCTCCCGGAGTTGGTGATGAACAGGGAAGCCTGGCATGCTGCAGTCCATGGGGTCGCAGAGTCAGACACCATTGAGTGACTGAACTGAACTGATTTCTTTTAAATTTCAGATAAACAGCAAAAAAGTCTTATTAGTATAAATACATCCCCAATATGGCATGTACTTTAACCCCTCATATTGATTGTTCACCTAAAAACTGGGCACCTTGTATTTTTATTTGCTCAATCAGGCAACCATATGACCATATTGTGAAAGGTTTTAATAAATATAAGAATTCAGACTTCATTCCATAGATAACAAGGATCCCTGAAGACTGTAGCACAAAGAAGTGGCCATAGGAAAATGGTATTTGAGACCAGCCAGAAGACAACATGATGGACATGAAGTTTTAGCAAGCTCCGGGAGTTGAAGATGGACATGAGTTTGAGCAAGCTCTGGGAGTTGGTGATGGACAGGGAGGCCTGGCATGCTGCAGTCCATGGGGTCGCAAAGAGTTGGACATGACTGAGCAACTGAACTGAACTGAACTAAGAAGACAACAGCAATTGTCCTGGTAGGAAATCCTGAGATCTAAGACAAGGATGGTAGAAGGAAAGAAAAAGGGTAAGATCTTGTGACTGGTTACAAATAGGCAGATGAAGAATGAGGAGAAATCCAGTACGACAGATGTTTAGTCTGGATGTCTGGAAGAATGACAGAGCTACTGATGGAAAGAGACAGGTCTGGAGGAGGAACTGCTTTGGGAAGAAACAAAACTCAGCTTTGAAATGATGCTTGTATATCTAAGTGAATGTTAAAACAGGAAAAAATAAGTTACCTCTTCTTCAGCACCTTCTCCCAGGCACTGCAAAGATGGGATGTTACTCCTTATCCTCATAGCCACCTTGCGGGGGAGGTATTATCACCACAATTTTCTTATGGACAAAACCGATGTCACCGGCAGGTGGCAGAGTTAGGATTTAAAGTCCCAGGTCACCTAACTAAAGTCTGGGTTTATTTCCTCTACTCCACACTGCCTGGGATTTAGAGATATAGAAGCAGAACTCCAGAGTAGTCAAGTTCTCTTGCTCCATCAACAACGCCTTCTTTAGACCCTTGGCTATCACTTCCCCTCCCAGTATCCTCTGTGCAAATGTCCTTCCAATGATGCAGTCATTATTGATGGTGATCACTTAGACTTCCAATGATGGTCTTTGGGGTCCAAACACTACACAGAGGC
This sequence comes from Bos mutus, assembly GCF_027580195.1. Taxonomy (NCBI): domain Eukaryota; kingdom Metazoa; phylum Chordata; class Mammalia; order Artiodactyla; family Bovidae; genus Bos; species Bos mutus. The sequence goes on along the minus strand of NC_091626.1, from coordinate 43,586,752 downwards.
AGAGAAGAAAGGGACAGAAAGAGTAACCTGTTCTTCAGCTCTACAGCTACATTTCCCCCTCAGTTCTGGAATATAGTCTCTTAAAGTTTTTCACGAATACGGAACTTTCTTTTCTAAAACCACATCTTTCTAAAGAAGCTCAAAACTTGATCATAGGTTCTAGCTGATGTATAAGCTTGTTGTTACCTCATTTTTCTCTTGCTCCCCATCCCTGACACCTTGGCCCCAAACTCCTCCCCAAATAGTGGAAGTCCTCACGCATGTCATTTCACGTGTGAGGCTTACCAAAGTCATCCTGTTCCCACTGATTCTCTGAAGTGCCACTGGACGTCTCTGGCAGGGCGGTGGTTAAGACTCCCTGCTCCCAACGCAGGGGGCACAGGTTTGATCCCTGGTCAGGAACTAAGATCCCATGTGCCATGTGGTGTGACCAAATGATTTTTTTTAAATAAACAAAACAGTTCTAGTATCAGTGCTTTTTAACATAGAGTCCTAAGAAAACAAAGCTTGAAGCAGAAGATTATGTACTGAAGTTTTGTTGATGGGTGGAATTCTAAGGAAGAAAGTGTAAGAGAAAAAAGAAGTGAGCTGGGGAAAAAGTGAAAACAATATAAAGGATGTGTTACCAAGATGGCCATAGCTGCACTGCAAAGCTGGCTGCTTGACCATGGCATCGTGTCTCCAGGGAGCGAGCACTTATGAAGCCATTGTTTCTCAGAACAGCCCATAACACAGGAGAAGGAGTGAGCAGTGCTGACTCCATTCATCTGCTGTCTCTCACGGGCTATGTTTTATCCATCCCCAGACAGAACTCCCCTACACTTCTGGATTGTATCACTCAACTCCCACCCCAACCCCTCCCAGGTAGCTTCTTGGGAAGCCAGAGCCTCTGCAGTCCATTCTAGCCAAACTCTTTAGTTCTTTAGTTCTTCCTCCCAGTCAGTACTACCTGTGGGGAACCCTCAGTTTGTGAGGGCTAGACGGGAGCAGGGGCTGTTGCTTTATGGCTGTAGGTTAACTGATAGGGTTTCTGTGAGAACTCAGTCAAGTAATACCCAGTGCCTGGCATTCAATATGCACTCAGCAAATATTAGCTACTCTTATTAATACTAATTAAGTGAAACTTTTGTGTATGATTGTCTTGTGATCCGTACACTGTTATGAACATCTTCCTCCAGTCCTTCCCCCTGCTCTAAGCCTTTGTTAGGCACCATGGGACTCAGTCATCACTCTGATACAGACACATCTGAGTGGTTCAACAATGCCATGGGCAGTGGTCCACAGCAGCGGGGGACAGTCAAGCAGCCAAATGGATTTGCAACAAATTGACAACAGTGGTGGCCACTGGCCACGCAACATGCAGTTATGCTGAGTGGAGCTGAGTATCTTACCTTTAAAAATATATAACTAGCAATAATGCCTTTCATTGTTTCACCACCTTAAAAAATTATTATTTTTTTAATTTTATTTTATTTTTAAACTTTACATAATTGTATTAGTTTTGCCAAATATCAAAATGAATCCGCCACAGGTATAAAAAATTATTTTAAACATTTAACTTGTCTCTGAAATCCACTAAGGAAATAAATTGGTATTTTTTTGTTGTTGTTTATAAATCATAGCCATGTAGCTGAAGGATAATTTGCCCATTCATGGAGTCATAAATTTGCTTCTGAAACCATGAATACAGGAGACATCAAATGTCAAATGAATATCTGAAGGATAATACTTTCTTTGGGAAATTTGCTACATGATCCTCTAAGTTTGGTTAATCATAAATAAATATCCTTCACTTAATGATTAATTCAAATCTTAGTCTTGTCGCTGTGGAAAAGAGGGCTCCCTTCTCTATGTTTTCTTTATGAGACAGTCAGTGCCATGGACATAATGCTTGTTCCCCTCGATGGAACAACAGCTCTTGACAAATGGAAATATGACTTCAGCAAAGAAATTGCTGTTCTATGTGTTAAAAATGGCTTCAATATTCTGTTTTGATTCTTGCTTAAAATATATGGAAAGGATTTTTATAGTCAACGTAAATCTATGTGATGAATGTGATAGACATGAGCCTTGAAACAGTCAAAAGTGAATTTGGGGCTTTCATAAAATATGCCTTTACTGTTCGGGATATAAGACTTGAACTTTTAAAGATAAAAACTGATAGAAGTTATGATCTAATAAAAAATATAAGTTGTAACATGGGTGGTTTCTAGTGAATTTCCTAAATCATGCTTCTGTTAGTGATGATAACAAGTGTTTATCATGAGTGTCTGGTACTTGTTTTAAACCTTTTGATGGTCTAGTTGCCCCTGTTCCTGGATCTACATCACCTCCATTACCTGAAAACAGCTTTGGCTCCATCATTTCTGATCTTTGGTCTTATACCTTAACTGTGGTACCCTCAGGCAACCCTCAGCAACTACCAGCCAGAACTAACCCAGGCCTTTTCCCCATCCTTCTGAGACTACTTTTGGCCTCCGGAGAGGAGTTGGGGCATGCACAGGACATGAAGCCAGGTGCCACTGAAGTTGCAGAGAGATATAAGAAATATGTGGTAGAGTTATGCAGAAAGTACTGAACTTAAAGTTGAAAGACAGGAAAGAGAAATAAAGTCAGGGAATCAGGAGAGAACATTCCTTAAACATCTCTGTGTTTTGATGCCTTAAAGTTAGGAAATTTAATCCCCACAACAATCCTTTAATGAAGTCATTAGTCTTCATTAGTATGACTGTGAGATCAGTGGCTCTGAGAGGTTAGGTACCTCTTTCAAAGTCACTGAGCTGCAGATTTCTTAGGGAAAGCCTGTCGATCTCTGTGGTCACTGTGTACATGGATGAGTGGCATGAGAAAGTGGTAAGAAGGAGACTGGATGAATTCCTACTCAGCTATTAAAAAAAAAAAATGACATTTTGCCATTTGCAACAACATGGATGGACCTGGAGGGTATCATGCTTAGTGAAATAAGTCTGACAGAGAAAGACAAATACTGAACGTTATCATTTACATGTGGACTCTAAAAAATAAAACAAACTAGTGAGTATAACAAAAAGGACTCAAACATACAGAGAATAAACTAGTAGGGGGAGGGATAGGATGGGGATCGGCCATTAAGAGGTACAAACTACTATGCATACAGTGAATAAGCTACAAGGATATACTGTATACAGGAATGTAGCCAATATTTACTTGTTATTTATCGATTTTTTATTTTTGGCTGTGCTGGGTCTTTATTGCTACTCATGGTCTTTCTCTAGCTGTGCCAAGCAAGGGATTACTCTCTAGGTGCAGTACCCAGGCTTCTTCTTATGGCGGCTCACTTATCTTGCTGTGGAGCACCGGCTTTAGGGAGTGCAGGCCCAGTAGTCGCGAGACGTGGACTCAGTTGTCCTGCGGTATGTGGGATCGTAATTCCCAGACCACAGATCAAACCCACGTCCCCTGCATTGGCAGGCAGATTCTTAACCATTGGACCACAAGGGAAGTCCCAGCCAATATTTTCTATTAACCATGAATGGAGTATAAAGTATAAAAATTTTGAATCACTATGTTATACACCTAAAACACCTAAAATATAATATTGTAAATCAACTGTATCTCAATTTTTTTAAAGACAGAAAAAAAGAGATTGGAAAGTTAAATTTCACCCATATAGTGAAGAGCCTTATTACACTATGTCTTTTCACTAAACGATGCTGGCTTAGGTACTTGCTAGCTCTGTAACCAAGGGCAAGTGTACTTAACCTCTCTGTGCCTGAGTTTCCTTGTTTTAAAATAGAAGGGAGAACAGTGATGCCATCATACATACCACAAAAAGTTTTGTTAGTTCCAATGAACTCATGTTAAAAAAAAAAAATTCATAAGCAGAAAAATGCCATACAAACTCAACTCAGTTCTCCTCTCTAGATGCAAAATTTCACAGTCCAGCTGTGAAACTTCACAGTCCAGGAAGATATAACATAAACACAGCTTACAGAGAATAACCACAGCAACTCAAGATTTAACTGTCTTGGTATCTCAAAAGTCCTCCAGCCTACTGGAGAATACCCCAATTGCCACAGTTTAATGGAAATGGTCTTGAACTCCCAACCTATATAAAATGAGAAAACCCAGCATTGTTTTCAATGTTTCTGAGCTTCCTTGGACTATTTCTCTCCTTATAATTTTTAGCTCTGTTTTACTCCTGATGATTGCTCTCTCTCTGCTGACTCAAATACTTATACCACACCATCTGTACTAGATACCATCTGGATTTTTGAAGTGATCAAAATACCACTGGCACCAGATCATATATAGAGCAGACCTTTACTACAGATTTGGGGGCAAAGTTTGTGGGGTTAAATATTAAGTATCCCTGTTCCTAAATGACCTTTGAACTTTTCTTCCTGTAAATTCCTCACTGGACATCTATTCACAAACTAACCAGCATAATTCTGCTCCATTTTTACTTTATTTTGATTTCATTTTCTACCTGCTACCCATAATCTTGCCAAACCTATTATACATATGTAGCAATAATAACAACACTGTACCAGGCAGCATAAGTGCTTTATGTATGTTCTTTCATATAACAGACACTTTCTTTCCCTGTGTTTGGCCCCTAGGTATCCAGGCCAAAATCCTTGGAGCTTCATCTTTTTTGTCTCAGTTCAGTTCAGTTCAGTCGCTCAGTCGCGTCCGACTCTTTGAGGCCCCATGAATCGCAGCACGCCAGGCCTCCCTGTCTATCACCAACTCCCAGAGTTCACTCAAACTCATGTCCATCAAGTCAGTGATGCCATCCAGCCATCTCATCCTCTGTCATCCCCTTTTCCTCCTGCCCGCAATCCCTCCCAGCATCAAAGTCTTTTCCAATGAGTCAACTCTTCGCATGAGGTGGCCAAAGTATTGGAGTTTCAGCTTTAGCATCATTCCTTCCAAAGAACACCCAAGGCTGATCTCCTCCAGAATGGACTGGTTGGATCTCCTTGCAGGCCAAGGGACTCTCAAGAGTCTTCTCCAACACCACAGTTCAAAAGCATCAATTCTTCGGCACTCAGCTTTCTTCACAGTCCAACTCTCACATCCATATATGACTACTGGAAAAACCATAGCCTTGACTAGACGGACCTTTGTTGGCAAAGTAATGTCTCTGCTTTTGAATATGCTATCTAGGTTGGTCATTACTTTCCTTCCAATGAGTAAGCATCTTTTAATTTCATGGCTGCAGTCACCATCTGCAGTGATTTTGGAGCCCAAAAAATAAAATCTGACACTGTTTCCACTGTTTCCCTATCTATTTCCCACGAAGTGATGGGACCAGATGCCATGATCTTTGTTTTCTGAATGTTGAGCTTTAAGCCAACTTTTTCACTCTCCTCTTTCACTTTCATCAAGAGGCTTTTTAGTGCCTCTTCACTTTCTGCCATAAGGGTGGTGTCATCTGCATATCTGAGGTTATTGAGATTTCTCCTGGCAATCTTGATTCCAGCTTGTGCTTCTTCCAGCCCAGCGTTTCTCATGATGTACTCTGCATAGAAGTTAAATAAGCAGGGTGACAATATACAGCCTTGATGTACTCCTTTTCCTATTTGGAACCAGTCTGTTGTTCCATGTCCAGTTCTAACTGTTGCTTCCTGACCTGCATACAGGTTTCTCAAGAGGCAGGTCAGATGGTCTGGTATTCCCATCTCTTTCAGAATTTTCCACAGTTTATTGTGATCCACACAAAGGCTTTGCCATAGTCAATAAAGCAGAAATAGATGTTTTTCTGGAACTCTCTTGCTTTTTCCATGATCCAGCAGATGTTGGTAATTTGATCTCTGGTTCCTCTGCCTTTTCTAAAACCAGCTTATGAAATGCATTTTTTGCTTGCTTGTTTGTTTCATTTTGCTAGAACAGTGCTAGCTCCTAGAGCTTTGGTAACAAATAAAACAGACTTAGTCTCTGACATCATGGGACTCCATATTCAAAGAGATAATAAAAGTAAAGACAATTCTGTTTTGAAAGACTTGTCAAAAACCTTGAGGTTTTTATAATAATCATTTTTATACTTGCTGCAATAGATGACAACAAAAAAGACAAATAGCAAAATAAGACAAAAATACAAAGGATGGCACACAGCAGGACATGATTGGCACATAAGTCTTTCAGAAATAATAAATATTAATACTTTAGAAGCTCCTGAGATCATCTGGATTAAACTGGTGGACCCTGACGCACTAGATTAGAGAGGTAAGGAAGGTAGGGAGGGCTGGGATAGGATGAAAATAGACATAGTGTTTGAGACCCTGGGATCAAATCATGATTCTTTCACTTACTATGTGACTCTAGGGAGCAACTCAATCTCTCTAAGTGTATATTTCCTCCTTTGGAAAACTGTGATAAAACTGTGATAATAACTTTCTTAAAGGATTGTTTTAGGAATTAAATGGGGGTGGGGAGCAGGGGGAGCGTTTGGGTGAGGGTGCACACCAATCTCATTAAGCAATGCCAGAAGCTTGATAAATGCCAAGCAAATGTTCATGTATAAAGGAGCAAATGCTCTGCATTTAAGATCCTTACACTTTCACTTATGTAGTTTTTTTCATATACATTATTATTTCAAAATTTCTAGCAATTTATAAAGTGGATATGATTATCATCATCTTCATTAAGCAGAATTGGAAGTTGGGCTTTTCAGATATTAAGAACTTGAATAGGGCTTGAAAAGGACTCAGCCCAGGCCTCTGAATCTAGATCTTCCAGCTCCTAATCTTTTCATTCCTGTCTTAAAAGTCAGTTATTTCCACAGAATATGGGAATATTTAAGTGTTTAAATGTTTGACAAGCAATACCTTAGGCAAAGACTCTCACCAAGAGTAGGTCAGGCATGCAAAGGAGAGTCAGAAGTGGGAGTCAAACACAAACCTCAGCTGTTGTTGCTGTTCGGTCACTAAGTCATGGTCCTACTCAGTTAGGCGTTTAGAAATAATCAGTCAAATATAAGTCAACCTAGTGAAGGTGAAAGTCACTCAGTTGTGTCCGACTCTTTGTGACCCCATGGACTCTACAGTCCATGGGATTCTCCAGGCCAGAATACTGGAGTGGGTAGCCTTTCCCTTCTCCAGGGGATCTTCCCAACCCAGGGACTGAACCCAGGTCTCCCACATTGCAGGCGGATTCTTTACCAGCTGAGCCACCAAGTCACCCTAAATGCCCACAAATGGAGTACCTCCTTACATGGTATACCAGGCAGCCAAGAAAATGAATGAGGTAGATCTATGTGTGCTGATCTAGAAAGCTGTACACACACCGAAACAAAAATGGCAGGCGGTGGAATGATACACACAAAAGAGGCTTTACGGTGCAGTGTTTGAGAGAATAGATTCTACTCATTGGGTGACCCAGTCTGCCACTCTCCTTTCCTCATTTCTGCCGGGGTCCAGCCCCAGCAGGATCCAGGGGTACCCTCAGGATGACGGCTTAGGTGATAAGGATAGCAAAGCGGAGAGCAGGGTTTGATCTTCCTTGAATAACACAGAAAGCCAATAAAGCTCCTGTGTCCCAAGGAGTCATCCTGAAAGAAGAACAGAGAGAGGAAAGGAGGGAAAAGGAAAAAAAGAATGACACGGGGAGACCAAGCTTCGGTGAGCGAGGCCCATAACTTTATTTTCAAAAGGAACTTTAATTCCTTGACTTGTACATAGAGGGAAATGAAAGATGCAAAGTCATACAGAGTCAGCCCAAACATCACATCTGTTTTGTCTTTATCAAAACCAGGATTTTTTCTGCATACCTTTCCCATAAACAATGTTGTGTACATTATCTTCTGGCCTTGGAGGCCTGTGGACATTTTATGACCCTTTTTTGGTAAAGGCTGCTCAGCCAGAAAACTTGTTTTCCCTTAAAGTGTTTCTTCTTTATTTCTCCCAGCCTCAGAAAGTACTAAACAGAGTTACATTCTCACAGAGCAAAGGTGCAGTGGTCACAACAAAGAAAGAACCAGTTAGCTCAAAGGTCTGATGTGGTTAATTCCAAGGCTGCTGCTTGTTTTTCTTACATTCCAACTATGTTAACCAATGCACTCCCAGGCGCACAAAGGATAAGGGGTACGGGCACTTGGCAGCAAGCATTGGCCCAATAATGAAGCCCTTTACCAGTACTATCTATTCTAATAATTTTTCATCCCTTAAAGGACTCTATGCTCATTAGGACTTTTAGAATGCTTTGGCTTCCCATGCCTTTCAAGGTTGGGGAGTTGTGAACAATCTTCTGTGTTAATTGCAAGAGTATGGATAAACCTGTCAGGCAAGCTAGAATGCCAACAGAGGGGTTAAAATAGAAATATTCCTTTTATGTCCAAGAGACTTATTAACTAAAGGCCTAAGTTGATTTTTTTCCAGAGAAAGGTGGTCGGGGATAGCCCCCTGTTAATGTCAGAAGAGTTGGTGAAAGGCACAAAATAGTAAGACAGACAGATTCTGGTCTTGGGGTAGATGCTCGAGCAGATTCAGGGGGTCCCTCGAGGCCTGATCTGCCTTTGCCTGTCAGGCCTCCTCCACATGACCTTTGTCATGGGTGGGATCTCCTGTGGTGGCTCCCGGCACATTTCCACATCCTAACCAGCCCCTTCCATAACCTCCATTTCTCCTGGTCCTCCCGATCTTTTCTCTTGCCCACCCTTCCTCAGCCTCCTCTCTCCTCTCTGCCTGGGGCTCCTTAACTGGGGATGGAAACTGGGAGACAGTTGTGAAAGTTGTAAAGCACACGCTCCCTGGCGTCTCCCAGAACACCAAGTCGGTATGTTTGCACCCCTCCCCTCTCCTTTTCCAAGGCAGAGCCCGAGAGCAACTGGTCCCTGCCTTGCGCCTCGGGGTTGACCAGCACTTCACACACATCCTGGGCCCGCCCAACCTGCTTCCACCCTCATCAGTTCAGTTCAGTCACTCAGTCATGTCTGACTCTTTGTGACCCCTGGTCACTGCTGTGCTAGTGTGCAAGTGCCTCTCGGCCCAAGGAGGCGGCGTTGCATTTGTCCCAATCCCATTCAGTCCTCACTTTTCGTTCTTCCCGCTTGTGAGACTCTCCTGCTGATGGTGTTGTCACACTAACTGCTGTTACAGCGCGGCCCTCTTATGTGTCAGTGTAGATCAGATTCACTTCAAACAGGAGACAGAATGAGAATGCCGGCCCTTACCCCTGAAAGAAGATAAGGAGAGCCCTCCATCCCATACCCTTCCTTGTGTGAACTAAATTTGGCACAGAACGCAGTAAATCCCTGGTTGTAAATTCAGTTCCTTAAATGGTAATGATAGTAGCCATGATCTTCGTTTTTTGAATGTTGAGTTTTAAGCCAGATTTTTCACTCTCCTCTTTCACCCTCATCAAGAGGCTCTTTAGTTCCTCTTCACTTTCTGCCATTAGTGGTATCATCTGTATATCTAAGTTTGTTGATATTTCTGCCAGCAATCTTGATCCCAGCTTGCACTTCATCCAGCCCAGCATTTTGCATGATGTACTCTGCATAGAAGCTAAATAAGCAGAGTGACAATATACAGCTTTGTCATACTCCTCTCCCAATTTTGAACCAGTCCATTGTTCTATGTCCAGTTCTAACTGATGCTTCTTAACTCTCATACAGGTTTCTCAGGAGACAGGTAAGGCGGTCTGGTACTTACCAAAAATAAGGAAGAGAAGATAGGAAAGGAGACAAGAAGGAAGGCCAAGAGGTTCTGAGCTCAGATAATTGTGAAGTGGAAGAAGGCAGATTCGCTAAAGGGACATACAAATAGTGTATATATATAATTTATTGAGGGGAAATTCACATAACATAAAATTATACATTTGAAAGTGAACAAACCAGTGACATTTAGTACATTCACAATGTTGTGTAACCACCATTTCTATCTAGTTCCAAAACATTTCCGTCATTCCACAGTAAAACTGCGTACTCATTAAGCAGTAACTCCCTACTCCTCCTCCCCCACAACTCCCCTTGGCAACCACCAATCTGTGTTCTGTCTCCATGGATATATCTATGCTGAATATTTCATATAAAGGGAATCATACAAAATAGAATCAGATAATAATAAGCCTTTGTGTCTGGCTTTTTTGTCTTAGCATAATGTTTTCTAGGTTTGTCCATGTAGGATACATCAGTACTTCATGACTTTTATGACTGAATAAAATTCCATTGTATGTACGTAACACTATTCATTTATCCATTCAGCTACTGATAGACATTTGGACTGTTTCCACCTTCTGACTGTTGTGAATAGTGCTGCCGTGGGCGTGCATGTGCACGTACTTGTTTCAACACCCGTGTTCAGTTCTTTTGTGTATACCAAGGAATAGAATTGTGGGGCCATATGGTTATTTTATAACTTTTTGAGGAGCTCCTACATTCTTTTGAAACTCTTCCTTAAGGCTATAATATTATAAATAATATTAGATATAAGAAATATTCTAAGTCAGAGTGTCTCAACTTGAGCACTGTTGACATTTGGGGCCAGAGAATTCTTTGCTGTGGAGGCTGACCGTGCACACTAGAATGTTTAACAGCATTTCTGGCCTCTACTCAATAGAAGACATCAGTAGCATCCCCCAAGTTGTGACAATTAATTATACCTCAAGACATTGACAAATGTCCTCTGGGAGGAAAAAGTGTCATCTCCCCCGCAAACCATCATTTTAAAAGAGTCAGTAAACTTGAAGCAAAATGGCACTAAAGCAGAATACTAAAACAAAACAAAGGCCTCTAAAAAACAGACATTCCTTATAAGTCTGCGTACAGGAAATATTACTATGTAATGATTTTAAGGAGTTTTAAGGTTTACAAATGTGTGACAACCAGAAAAATCTTATCGTTCAATATTCATATAATTTTCATATATACCTTTAGTACCATAAACCCAGCTCATCCACAGAACTCCAAGAAATACAGCTTTTTACCTCAGTACACATTACATACCAAACCACATTTATAGCATACTACATCATATAATTCTTAAGATGGCAACTAGAAGCAAGGTTTATATTTTTTGATATGATAATATTTATTATTTTGACTCTAAGCTCAAACAGAGCCCGTAAGAAATTTCTTATTTGGTTCAGCCAAATAATGAAAATTTTATGTTTACTGTTAAAGATCAAAGTGCATTAGTTATAGGATGAGAACTCTGAGTACATAAATACCTTTGCCATCAAAAAGCCATCCAGATTAGGACTTTTATGGAAATGAACCAGCTTTAGACACAGACAGCACTTGTGTAGAGATCACAGCAGTTATAAAGTGCGACAGCACTGAATTCTTTATCTTCCCAGGGACCAGAAAAAGAAGGAGGGTTGTAGGTCCCATTCAGAGAAGCACTGAAATGAAAAACCAGAGAGATAACAGTGGGTCAGATAAAAACAGTGCAACAAGATGTATCAGTACGTTCTACCAAGCTGGTGAAAACAAAACAAACCTATTAATGAATCCAATCACAATGACCAAGAAAGTAGGATAGAATTAAGTGTATTTTTTCATTCATGCCCAAGACAGTACTAGCAAGAAACCCTATACAATGTGTCTGCTTCTGTGCCCAATTCCAATTCCTAACCATAGTCCTTTCCAAACATCACTGAAGCAAAATTTATTCTTTGTAATGTGATTTAGAATTGAATTTATTCAAAAAAGTGAGATGATATTCCAAAGCCACTTCCCTCTTAAGAAAGGAAAACACTGGGAAGGTCATGTATACACTGCTATGTTTAAAAAGCATAACCAACAAAGACCTATTGTATAGCACATGGAATTCTGCTCAAAGTTATGTACCAGTCTGGATGGGAGGAGGGTTTGGGGGAGAATGGATATATGTACATGTATGGCTGAGTCCTTTCTCTGTTCACCTGAGACTACCACAACATTGTTAATAGGCTATACTCCAATACAAAATAAAAAGTTTAAAGTTTGGAAAAAGAGAAAACAGCTCAGGCTTGGTTGTATATGTATGTGTGTTTCAGCTTTACTGAGGTATAATTAACAAAGTTGTAATATATAGAAAGTGTACAGTGTGATCAGTTGACATATGCATATATTGTGAAAGGATTCCCAACATTGTGTTAATTAACACATCCATCACCTCACATATTTACTTTTGTGTGTGTATGATGAGAACACAAGTTCTACTCTCTTAGAAAATTTCAATTATATGCTACAGTATTAACTATAGCCACTATGAGATACATTAAAATTTCATATCTATTATCTTATATCTGAAAGTTTGTACTATTATACCAGCTTCTCCCTATCCCTCTAGCCGTTAGGCACAGGCAACCACCATTTCTGTACATGCAATTTTTATTTCATTTTTTTTATATTTCACATATAAGTGAGACCATGCAGTATTTGTCTTTTTCTGGCTTATTTTGCTTAGTGTAATTGTTCATCCACATTGTTGCAAATACCAGGATTTCTTTCTTTTTTAAGGATGAATAACATGGCACTGTATCTCGAAGAGTTGGACACGACTAAGCGACTTCACTTTCACTTTTCCCTTTCATGCGTTGGAGAAGGCAATGGCAACCCACTCCAGTGTTCTTGCCTGGAGAGTCCCAGGGACGGGGGAGCCTGGTGGGCTGCCGTCTCTGGGGTCGCACAGAGTCGGACACGACTGAAGCGACTTAGCAGTATACTTGTACAACATTTGATTTATCCATCTTTCTGTTAGTGGACACATAGGTTGTTTCCATACCACGGCTACAACAGTAGCCATAATAATGCTGCAATGAACATGGGAGTACAGACAATGACTTTGTTTCCTTTGGATACATATCCAGAAAGGAGGTTTCTGGATAATATGGTAGTTCTATTTTTAGTTTCTTCAGGAACCTCCAAGTGACTGTACCATTTTACATTTCCACAAACTGTGTAAAAGGGTTTCCTTTTCTCCATGTCCTTGCCAGCATTTGTTGTCACCTGTCTTCTTTATGACAGCCACCCTAATAGGTGTAAGGTGATACTTCATTTTGGTTATTATTTGCATTTCCTTGTTAGTTGATGATATTAAGCACCTTTTCGTGTACCTGCTGGCCATTGACCATTTGGGTGACTTCTTTGGAAAAATGTCTGTTCAATTCCTCTGCTCATTTTTCAATTGGATTATTTGGGGGTGGTTGCTATTGATCTATATAAGTTCCTTGTATATTTTGTATATTAATTCCTTACTGGATATTTGTTTTGCAAATATTTTCTCCCATTTTGTTAGTTGACTTTTCATCTTTTTTTTTTTTTTTTTGTGCAGAAGCTTTTTAGTTTGATGAAGTGCCAGTTGGCTCTTCTTTGTTTTTGTTGCTTTGGGTTTCAAATCCAAAAAAAAAAAAAATCATTACTAACAAAAACAGAAGTAAGATCAATGGAACAGGATAGAAAGCTCCAGAGATAAATCCACACACCTGTGGTTGCCTTATCTTTGACAAAGGAGGCAAGAAAAGACAATGGCGAAAAGACAGCCTCTTCAATAAGTGGTGCTGGCAAAACTGGACAGCTACATGTAAAAGAATGAAATTACAACACTCAAATAGATGGGGAAACAGTGGAAACAGTGTCAGACTTTATTTTTGGGGGTTCAAAATCACTGCAGATGGTGATCGCAGCCATGAAATTAAAAGACGCTTACTCCTTGAAAGGAAAGTTATGACCAACCTAGATAGCATATTAAAAAGCAGAGACATTACTTTACCAACAAAGGTCCGTCTAGTCAAGGCTATGGTTTTTCCAGTGGTCATGTATGGATGTGAGAGTTGGACTGTGAAGAAGGCTGAGCACTGAAGAATTGACGCTTTTGAACTGTGGTGTTGGAGAAGACTCTTGAGAGTTCCTTGGACTGCAAGGAGATCCAACCAGTCCATTCTGGAGGAGATCAGCCCTGGGTGTTCTTTGGAAGGAATGAGCTAAAGCTGAAACTCCAATACTTTGACCACCTCATGCGAAGAGTTGACTCATTGGAAAAGACTTTGATGCTGGGAGGGATTTGAGGCAGGAGGAAAAGGGGACGACAGAGGCTGAGATGACTGGATGGCATCACCGACTTGATGGACATGAGTTTGAGTGAACTCTGGGAGATGGTGATGGACAGGGAGCCCTGGCGTGCTGCGATTCATGGGGTCGCAAAGAGTCAGACACGACTGAGTGACTGAACTGAACTGAACTGAACGCCATTCTCAAAAATAAACTCAAAATGGATTAAAGACCTAAATGTAAGGCCAGATACTATAAAACTCTTACAGAAAACATAGGTAGAACACTCTTTGATATAAATCACTGCAAGATACTTTTTGATCCACCTCCTAGAATGACGAAAATAAAAACAGAAATAAATGGGAAATAATTAAACTGTTTATAAAAGCTTTGCACAGCAAAGGAAAACTATAAACAAGATGAAAAGACAACCCTCAGAATGGAAGAAAATATTTGCAAATGAAACAACTGACAAAGGATTAATCTCCAAAATATACACGCAGCTCATACAACTCAATATCAAAATAACAAAGAACCCAATCAAAAAATGGATGAAAGATCTAAATAGACATTTCTCCAAAGAAGATATACAAATGGCCAACAAACACATAAATAGATGCTCAACATCACTAATTATTAGAGAAATACAAATCAAAACCACAGCGAGTTAAACACCTCAAACTAGTCAAAATGGCCATCATCAAAAAATCTACAAACAACAAATGCTGAAGAGTGTGTGGAGAAAAGGGAACCCTCATGCAGTGTTGGTGGGAACATAAATTGATACGGCCACTAAAGAGAACATGTAGAGGTTCCTTTAAAAAATTAAAAATAGAACAACTATATGACCCAATAATCCCACTACTAGGCATATACCCTGAGAAAACTATTAATTCAAAAAGATACATGTACCCCACTGCTCATTGCAGCACTATTTACAAAAGCCAGGGCATGGAAGCAACCTAGATGTCCATCAACAGAAGATGGGATACATATATACAATGGAATACTGCTGCTATTGTTTTGGTCGCTAAGTCATGTCTGACTCTTTTGTGAGCCCATGGACAGATTGAACCAGCGTCGCCTGTGGCTCCTGCATTGGCAGGCAGATTCTTTACCACACAGAGCCACCAAGTAAGCTCCCAGTGGAATATTACTCAGGCATTAAAAGGAACAAAATTGGGTCATTTGTAGTTACATGAATGAACCTAGAGTCTGTCATACTGAGTGAAATCAGTCAGAAAAACAAATATTGTATATTAATCTAGCAAATGATACTGATGAACATATCTGCAGGGCAGGAATAGAGACAGAGACATAGAGAACGGACTTGTGGACACAGCAGGGGAAGGTGGGACTAACTGAGAGACATATACACACTACATACACACCTGTGTAAAATAGCTAGTGGGAAGCTGCTGTGTAGCACAGGGAACTCAGGTCAGTGCTCTGCAATGACCTAGAGGGGTGGGATTGGGGTGGGGTGGGAGGGAGGTTTAAGATGGAGGAAATATATGTATACGTAGGATGGAGGAGCCTGGTGGGCTGCAGTCCAAGGGGTTGCTAAGAGTCGGATACGACTTCGTGACTTCACTTTCACTTTTCACTTTCATGCATTGGAGAAGGAAATGGCAACCCACTCCAGTGTTCTTGCCTGGAGAATCCCAGGGATGGGGGAACCTGGTGGGCTGCTGTCTATGGGGTTGCACAGAGTCGGACACGACTGAAGCGACTTTAGCAGCAGCAGCAGCTGATTCACTTTGCTGTACAGCAGAAACTAACACAACATTGTAAAGCAAGTATATACTACAATTTTTAAATTTTTTATTTAAAAAAAAAAACTCATTACTAAGACCAATGTCCAGGGCTGTCTATGTTTTCTGCAAGGATTTTCAAGGTTTCAGGTCTTATGTTCAAGTCTTTAATCAATTTTGAGTTGACTTTTGTGTATGGTATAAGACAGGAGTTCAGTTTCATTCTCCTACATGGGTGAACATGAAGGGGTTAGGGAAGTAGGCAGAGTGGAGCTTTAAACATTGGGGGCATAGATGTGCAGCCTAAACCCTTCACTGCTTAGGGGGAAGCTTAGAGCTGGGAGTTTCTTTCCATTACATGGTGCTCTGCCAGGGCTGGGGTTTATAATGAGAGATGTCTTGACCTTTCCTACCCAGTTCAGTGTAGCTATTTTCTCAGTCATAGGAGTCATTCAGCTAGTTTCTTGATTTTTCTTAGAGGGAATTATTCCATGTGTAGCTGTACACTTGGTGCATACATAGGAAAAGGGAAATTCAAGCCTCCTTTGTTGTCATCTTGGTCTGGAGTCACTAGAAGTATTTACTATGAATGAACTGGACAAAAACATTCTCTTTCAGATTCTAGATACTAATGATACTCAGTAAGTGACTTGAGGCAAAAAGTCAGTTGCATTTCTGAGGGCAGAAATGAGCAGGAAAGAGTATTCTATTAATCCTTTAGTGAGGTTCAGTGACGTACTCATCATTAAACAAAAATTAGCAATTTTCACCTTATTCATTTACTTTAGATTATGCCTACAATGATATCTACTGAAGTGCCACAAGAACAGAGGAATCATAACTATGCCAGACCAATGATCTATCTAGATTATGATTCATCTTTATCAGTGCAGCACAAAGATTACTTTTTCAGAAGATATTGGTTGCCTTCTCTGGTGAAAACCTCCAAACCCAGGAGGGTAATATCTGTTCACCTGGCATAGTTACCTGTTAAGGAGGTAGTACCCAAGCCTCTACCTGTATAGTGAACATATGTAAGATCACATACTTAATAATGACTTCCAAATCTATCTCCAGTTCTTATTTCTCTCCTAAACTCCAGACATAAGTCGCTTCACATGATGTTTCCACAGGTAAAAATGTGGAATCAACATGCTGCTGCTGCTGCTGCTGCTAAGTCGCTTCAGTCGTGTCCAACTCTGTGTGACCCCATAGATGGCAGCCCACCAGGCTCCCCCATCCCTGGGATTCTCCAGGCAAGAACACTGCAGTGGGTTGCCATTTCCTTCTCCAATGCATGAAAGTGAAAAGTGAAAGTGAAGTCGCTCAGTCGTATCCGACTCTTAGCGACCCCATGGTCTGCAGCCTACCAGGCTCCTCCATCCATGGGATTTTCCAGGCAAGAGTACTGGAGTGGGGTGCCGTTGCCTTCTCCGCTAAATCAACATATTTACCTGAATTAAGCCATAATCTCTCCCCTTTACTCCCATTCCCAGAATCAATCCCCTTCTTGTCAGTTAATAAATGGCAGCCCTTAGATCTACTTGCCCGAGCCAGAAAGGGTACAGACATTTGAGACTCCTTTCTCTTCCTTACCCTTTTCTTCCGTTCAATAAACAATCTATTGATTCTCCTTAGTCTAATGTATCTTCATCCTCACAACTACTTAGTATCAGCTCTCATCATCTACTACTTGAGAGTATTACAGCAATGTGTTTATTGGTCTCCCCAACATCCAAATGGCTACCCAACATGATCTTTTGAAAAAACATCTCAGCATGTGTTCAGAATTTTGTAAGTCCAAATCTAAATTCCTTAGCACTTCATGCTGCTGCTGCTGTTAAGTCACTTCAGTCGTGTCCGACTCTGTGCGACCCCAGAGACGGCAGCCCACCAGGCTCCCCCGTCCCTGGGATTCTCCAGGCAAGAACACTGGAGTGGGTTGCCATTGCCTTCTTCAATGCATGAAAGTGAAAAGTGAAAGTGAAGTCGCTCAGTCGTGTCCGACTCTTCACGACCCCCTGGACTGCAGCCTACCAGGCTCCTCTGTCCATGGGATTTTCCAGGCAAGAGTACTGGAGTGGGGTGCCACTGCCTTCTCCATAGCACTTTATAGAAGGCCTTATAAGATCTTTTAGTCTCATTTTCCAGAACTCTTTATTCACCCACATATCAGTACAAGTACACACACCTTTTGCTTTTGCAGAACCAAAGATCTTTTGCAGTTCCTCAGATCTTTCCTTTCTGGGTCCTGTAACTAATTCTTTTAGCTTATGATATACTCCCTTTAGTTTTCAACTGACTTCTTTTGGTATTTTTTCTTTGTCTTTGATTTTCTATCACTTGAAAATGATATGTTTAAGTATAGTTCTCTTGGCATTTATCCTGCTTGATGTTCTCTGAGCTTCCCAGATCTGTGATTTGGTGCCTGACATTAATTTGGGGAAATTCTCAGTCATAATTGTTTCAAATATTTCTTCTTCTCCTTTTGGTATTCATATTACGTGTATGTTACACCTTTTGAAGTTGTCCCATAATCCTTGAATGTTCTATTTTAATTTTTTTCCCCAGTCTTTGTTCTCTTTGCTTTTCAGTTTTGATGATTTCTGCTGATATATCTTCAAGCTGGAAGTGCTTTTCTCAGATGTGCTTAGTCTACTAATAAGCTATTCAAAGGCATTCATCACTTATGTCACAGTGTTTTTGATCTGCAGTATTTCCTTTTGGTTCTTTCTTAAGATTCCTGTGTCTCTGTACTTCCATTGCTCATCTGCTCTTGCACGCTGCCTACTTTATCCATTAGCGCCCTTAGTGTAGTAATCATTGTTGTTTAGTCACTAAGTCATGTCCAACTCGTTTGTGGCCCCATGGACTGTGGCCCTCCAGCCTCCTCTCTCCATGGAATTTTCCGGGCAAGAATACTGGAGTAGGTTGACATTTCCTTCTCCAGGGATCTTCCCAATCCAGGGTTGGAACCCGTGTCTCCTACACTGGCAGGTGGATTCTTTACCACTGAGCCACTAGGGAAGATCCATATTAATCATAGCTGTTCAAAATTCCCACTCTGATAATCTGAAAATCTCTGCCATGTCTGGTTTTGATGCTTGCTCTGTCCCCTCAAATTGTGGTTTTTGCCTTTTAGTGTGTTTTGTAATTTCTTCTTGATAACTAGACATGACATACCCATAAAAGGAACAGCTGTAAATAGACCTTAGCAATGTAGTGGTGAGATGTTGGGGAGGGGAGGCATTCTATTGTCCTGTGGTTAGGTCTCAGCCTTTTAGTTAGCCTGTGCCTCTGAACTCTGAACTTCACAAGTGTTTCTCAGTCTTTCCTCCCTCCTTGAATGGGACGAGATGGCTAGAGTGGGCTGCAGTTGGGTATTTCTCTTTTTCTAGGTCAGGTGGACTCTGATAATACCCCAGGTGGTTAGGCTTTGGTTAATTAGTTTTTCCTAAAGGCAGGTCTTGTTTAAAAAAACAGAGTGCTTTGGTGTATTTCAAAATAGTTCCTTTTCCCCTCCACCTGCCAGAAGCATGACGGGGGTTTTGTCTGATATTTACTATGAGAACCTAGTGTAGTTCCAAGAGGTAAAACTTCCAAAAGTGTGGGGTTTCCCCTGAGAAATGGGTCCCCTCAGAGTTTTTAACACAGCTTTGTCCTCCCCGAGGCTTCAGCAACTGCAGTTTCTGGTTTTCCTGCCCCTGCATGGGTTTCTGTGGCTCCAGTAAACCATGACTCCCTGTGTTTGCCTGTTGCTCCAATCTTGGGGTCTGCAGTTTGCCTTGTGTTTCTTACAGATTCAAGAAGAGTTATTGATTTTTCAGACTGTTCAGCTTTTTTTCACTTTCGTCTTAAGATGGAGTGATGACCTCTGAGTTCCTTACACACAGAACCAGAAAACTATTCTAATAATATCCCACGAATTGGTAAACAAGTTCATTTTTACACTACCTGAACGCATTGTGATTTTATCAATTCAACTTTATCTGTCTCAGTCTTCATTTCTGTCTGAAGAAGCTCTTAAGTTTTGGGCCACTCAGGACCACTGTCAACCTTCACCTACAACCTATCTATATTCAAATCACAATAAATACTTCACTTCTGATCAGGGAAATCACCCTCCCTTACTTCTTCTGCTGCCCCTCCACTTCTCAGTACCCCATCAATACAAGATATTGTCATTTGTAAAACTGATGATTTGTCCATGCTAGAGCCAATAGTGAGTATGCATCTAATAACAGAAAAGAAGAGAGATCTAGACCACCACAAATACCTATCCCCCTTCTTATATGTTCTCTTCAGTATCCATGTGATTACCCTCAAGACCTTACTTTTCTCCAATCCCAGAAATTCCTGAGTGAAAGAGAGCATAAGAGAGGAGACTCGAGCAGGGATCCAGTGCTCACTCACCTCTGAAAGAGCTCTCTGCAGCACATATAGGTCTCATAGGTTCGGTTGGTGAAACTCGTGTTTAGGAAGGAGACACAGTCAGTTTCTGCTCCCCTGGGGACATAGAGGATTCCTGGATAAAGGAGACAGAGATGCTAAGGGGAAGATTTTACACATGTTCCTTAAGGCTTTTAATTCTCTGGGTATAAATTGAGAATACTGTAGATTTGAAGCCTTTTCCATGCATATGTGAGACGGATGGTTAAATCAGTTATTCTGAGACTAAGCTAGGACACTTACCTGCCACACAGGCACTGATAAGGGATACACAGGCCC
Source organism: Bos mutus (assembly GCF_027580195.1). Lineage (NCBI taxonomy): Eukaryota > Metazoa > Chordata > Mammalia > Artiodactyla > Bovidae > Bos > Bos mutus. Next base: position 43,566,313 of record NC_091626.1, on the reverse strand, counting down.
CTGTGAAGAGGGCACTGACCACAACCTTGGACAAGTCACTCTTCCGGTGGGGTACCATTGATGCTGCAGACAACAAAACAAAACAATTCAATCTCTTCCCTGCCAGGCAACTGGGTATACCCATGAAACCTGATTAGAAGAATGCTGAGTATCAAAACACAGCAGATGAATTGCATTCTTACTGCCAACCACCAGATGCTTGCCAGTGGTGTGCTTAGAAGTATATGTATTCATAGGTCACTAACTTAGACACTCCCCAGGTCAAGGATGGTGTGTCTGACTCTAACTTCCGTGGTTCTGTGAACATTCCTAAGATGTATCTGAACCAAGAAAAGCTCTGCATTGCTCCAGACAGTACAAATGCCTTGGGTGTTCACTAGTTGAAATTGGCATGCTTGCTGCTGCTACTGCTAAATTGCTTCAGTCGTGCCCTACTCTGTGCGACCCCATAGACGGCAGCCCACCAGGCTCCTCCGTCCATGGGATTTTCCAGGCAAGAGTACTGGAGTGGGTTGCCATTGGCATGCTTAGGGTGGACAGAATTAGACAATTTTGAGCCAGAGAGATGAGACTAGCAACATTCATCTAAGCCTTAGTTATGTGGTGCGTATTCCACCACTAGATGTTAATCTCACAGTCAGGTGGTAATCGGGCATCAGAATTAGAAGACAGACAACTGTGTGACAGAAGGGGAAAAGAAACTGAAAGGAAACTGTTTCACCTTTAAATTGTTTGATCAGCTACCAAGTAAATCAACTTAATGATTCTAGCCCAGAACATGAGTGAAATAAAAAATGAACACACTAAGCTGTATTTTTCTTATTTGTTGTTCTTTAGTCGCTCAGTCATGTCCGACTTTTTGCAACCCCATGGACTGCAGCACGCCAGGCTTCCCTGTCCTTCACCAACTCCCAGAGCTTGCTCATACTGATCCAACCATCCTGTCCTCTGTCATCCCCTTCTCCTCCTGCCCTCAACCTTTCTTAGCATCAGGGTCTTTTTCAATGAGTCGGCTCCTCACATCAGGGGGCCAAAGTATTGGAGCTTCAGCTTCAACATTAGTCCTTTCAAATGAATGTTCAGGACTGATTTCCTTTAGGATTGACTGGCTGGATCTCCTTGCAGTCCAAGGGACTCTCAAGAGTCTTCTCCAGCACCACAGTTCAAAAGCATCAATTCTTCGGCGCTCAGCTTTCTTTATGGTCCAACTCTTACATCCATACTTGACTACTGGAAAAACCATAGCTTTGACTAGACGAACCTTTGTCAGCAAAGGAAAGTGTCTGCTTTTTAATATACTGTCTAGGTTTGTCATAGCTTTTCTTCCAAGGAACAAGCGTCTTTTAATCTCATGGCTACAGTCACCATCTGCAGTGATTTTGGAGCCCAACGATCTTCCAAACTCTTGGAATCCACTAGTTCTCTTTGCCCAGCCTTCAAAGACAGCTCCACTTTCTTCATATTATTTCCTCCAACCATCGCCATTTAGCAATATTCTTAGCAATCTAAATGTAATCTGTATATGCTTAAAATACTCATTCCTCCTACAGCTGGTGACTTGTAGCTTTAATTCCAACACTTCACAGCACTTGCTCTATCTATCTACCTTATATGTCTCTGTTTTTATTTGTTCTGATTCCTTGCACAAGGCCTATTTCTATGAAGTCAACTGGTGAGCAGCATAATTTCAGAAAGTACCTTCACTACTGAACAAAAAACAAAATACTTTTACTTATTTATGTACTATGTCCATTTAGTGGTAAAATAAAAATAATACCATTATAGTGTTCCTCATAGGAAAAAGAAAAATAAAATTGGTTTCTTGGGCCTCCAACAGGGAGGAAAAAAAAAAAATAACAGAAGTTGAGATTCTAAACCCAGCCTTGGCTCCACACATAGCCAGGTAGCATGATTACTTGAACTCCAAATTAACTGCCAGTGGAGAGGACCATTTCACATCAGCTTCTCTATCTGGGCTCAACTTGTACTGAAGCACCAGGGCTGCCTACTATAGATGCTGGGACCTGGCTGGCATATTGGGTAGCTGGGAAAAAGAATTAACTCACTCAAGCCTCCCAGTGTGATTCCTATGGAACTAAGATTGGCAAATCCACAGAGTGAAAACGTTGTAATGATTTCAGCTCTCACCTAGGGAAAACAAAAATAAATAAACTCAGTCCCATGTGTGCAGTTGTATAATCATTATAGAAGTTCCAGAGTACTTAGAACCCCTAATCTTGTCCATACCACTCTAAGGAATGTGGAAAGGATGCTCAGAAAATAACCAATCCCTGAGTTATTCCAGGGATAATGACATGAAAACCACCCTGGTGTTTTTGTGTTCTTGTCTAAGCCTTCAGAGCCTATGAAATCTATGAGAGAAGCTGGGTCAGTGTGGAGCGGGGTGGGGGAGGGGGGGGAAATGACCTCAGGGCAGCTCAGGCACAGAAGCTAAGCACACTGTTACTCTCTTGCTTTGGGTCAGACTCTTGCTTTGATCCTGACTCTTCCTAGGGTCAGGCCTGGGACCCTGGAGAGGGATCTGTGTGTGTGAGACAAACTTTTGTGTAATACTTTGTATCTGTCCACAGACTGTTTATGCTTTTCCAGACTGGCACTTACAGAAATCCACTGCTTCTTGCCTTCGATCCACTCCTCCACTCCAGAGAGACGCTTGTTTTTGTACTGAGACAGTTGCTGATAGGCCACAAACTCGTTCGTGAAGAATTTCATGCCCACCATCTCAGCCACCATTGGACAGTCTGCCCACTCGACACCCATCATGAAAACCATGGGCCTTAAGACATAGGAGCAGATGACCTGGGTGAGAGAAAGAGATATCTCACATCAGGAGCCCAGGACTTCTCTGGAACCTTGATTCAGTCCCCTAACCCCTTCTCCCTGCCATGCTCCCTTAGCTCACTCCGGGTCAGAAGACATGTGCAGTTCAAGGACTTCATAAACACACCCTAGAAGGACCGCCCAGGTAAATGGAATCCATTACCTGAAAAGTGAGTCCCTGTATGTCTACCATTTCCCCTAGCCAGGAGAGGGCAGCATTGATGAAGGCCAACACAGCCAAAAAGGCAATCAGGTTGGCTGCTACGTTACTAGCAAGGCCTACAGCATCTGTGGCTCCATTGCTGGCAGCTTCCAGGACATTCTTCTCCTTCCTGTGGTTATTGGGCAGAAGGGAAGAACACGGTGTCTAAAGTAATCTCAGCCCCTCAGAAAAGAGATGTCTCAGTGCCCCAGGAGTGCAGGAGTGCAAAAGGAGAGTGCAAGAACAGCTTAAGAGGTGATGGGGGTTCCTAGTGACCCTTTCTGTGGAAATTACTAATTTTCACAGTATCAAATTCAATCACCATGAAATTCTACTGACACAAAGAACAGAGGATAATGGCATGCAGAAGGCAGAGGAAATGGCAGGGTTAAACAAAAGAAACAAATCAACATGAATAGCTAGAGGCAGAGGTAGACACAAGGAGATATGGAATCATATTATTCCCTCTCCGGGAGACTTGAAGCCTTGAACCACAGCACCACTCTTGATTCTGCACATGACCTCACCATCTCCCAAATTATATGCTTCGTTGGACTCACCCACGGGGCAATTTTACCCCCTCCTTATTCTTGAACTTCGACTCCTCTACTTCCGGATATACCAGCTTTGACAAAGCAAGAGCAGAAGGGGCAGCCATCACAGAGGCAGAAATCAAGGATGATGCGTCAATCTGTAAGGCCAGACTTAGGAGTCAGCATCTACAGAACCCAGACTTGGGCTCACCCTGGAGTGATCAAACAGACTATGCTTACCCCAAAGGATATGAAGGCTCCCAACACAGTGCCTGAAATGGTGGCAAACCCTCCAGTCATCACTGCGTGGATTTCAGAGAGCGTCATGTCTGCAAGGTATGGACGGATGAGCAGAGGTGCCTCCGTCTAAAAATAAGACGGAGAAAGTCAGATTCAAGAGGGGTACAGTTTCCCACCCCAGAGTGCCCATCCCAGCCCTGGGTGCGTAGCCCTCCAGTGTGGGTGCCCTTCAAACTCTGAGCTCTGCTCATAGGCTCTCCTAGTGTCTAGCTCACTCCCTCTAATACCTAATTATATCCTGGCTGGCATTGTTCTATGTGTTTTCATATGTGTTTGTCTCATCTATTTAAAAATTAGAATTCTATAGATGACAAATGGTATATTTCTTTTGTAGGTTCTCAGTCTAAAACTGTATACTTAATGGATGAATTTAAGGAGTACAGTGTACTTACTAATAACTATTAACTGCTTAAAAAGTATTCATTAAATGAACTGCTACATGAATGAAGCCCAATGTTGATGAAACAATCAAAAGAAACGTTTGTGAAGATGGTATGAAATTATGAAGGCCCAACTATGCAAACTATATCTAGTATTGTAAAATAGGTAATATTTACTATTTAAAGAATGATAACTATGTGCTTAGTGGTATAGGAGATGACAGGGACATTATATGAACAGGGCAAAGTTCCTACTCTTAAGACTTCATAGTCTAGCAGAGGAAATCAAATTGATTATGGAGAATTTCAACAAAATGTTGCATGCTATGCTAGAAATATATAGAAGTACTCTGAGACCATTTCAAATATAGTTAATCAGCCTAGGACCTTAGGAGAGAAAGACTTCAATACTAATTCCTTGTCAGTTTGACAAGCCATTTCCCTAGTGTTAAGTTGATCAGTCAGTAGCATATACTGAGCACCTACTCCATATAGACAAATGTATCAAAAAAGTATTATGGGGAAGAGCTTTGGTGTTGGCCCTGAGCAAGGCTCCTGAGAGACCCTGGAAAACAAAGGTCACTGGAAGAGACCAGAATATGGAGGAGACACCTTTCATAGTCCCTGAAGGGGGATGATTTAGACCAGGACATTTCCCTAAATCCCTGTGTAAGAAGTTAGATCTGTGGTTAAGTATGTCCCCATTACACACATCACGTAAGTATCATTAGAGATGAAGGGTGAAAGCAATGAGTTGCATTTCCTTTGAGCTTCTGAATTTTGTTTCATCAGAGAATGAGTGGCTCCACATACAGTCTTCATTTATCTGACTTTTCAAAAGGAAAGCATACATTTCTCAGCCTATTGTCTGCCATACTTTCTATTCCCCAGAGAAAAGATCAAAATCCTCAGGATGCTTACCATACCCACAAAGATGTTTCCTGCCACAGCCAGGGTCTCTGTGGCAGTGGTGCCCATGGTGATTTGCAAAAACCAAGCAATCTAAAGGGATGCAAACACCCAAAACATTAACATTAGCAGAAATCTCAGAGTGTATCCAGCAAAACCCCTCCTCCATTAACATTGGTAATGAAATTAAGGCCTAGAGAAGAGTAACAAGGCCGAGATCACAAAGCAAATTACAAACAGATCCTGGACCAGAACTCAGGGCTCTTTGCTTCCAGAAAAAATAAATTAAAACTCAGTATGAAGTGGTAGCTCAGCCCATTTTTTTCTCCTTGCTGTGCCCCTCACCCTGCCCAGGGCCTGGTCCTGACCATCTGATATCAGGCACGCTTGAAAGAGTGTGCTTTTCACATTAGTTCTAATGCTCAAGATATGAAATATAAGCCTTCTTTTTCAAAGTAAGTATCATCTTCATGCCTCTTGACAGATCACACGATAAAAGCCCACCTCCTGGATGAATAGCAGAATGACTCACCTTCTGAACAACCCACTGCACAAGGCCCAGGTAGTAAAGGATGGACATCACACATCCAAAGAAAAGAATGATGGGTAAGGCCTGTAATGAGAATGATGGGGCAGGCAGTGAGATCCTACAATGAACATGCCATAAGCAAACTGTGTTTCAGGCATGTAAGATAACTTCCCATCATCCCAAGTGCAGCTGATACAGTATAGATACTCAGTGGATATTTAAACACAAGCTAGTTTAGGAATAAATTTTAAGTGTACTGCAAATCTATTATGCCATCAATACTAAGCCACAAGAAGATGTTTTCTGAACCTTCCTCTCCCACCCCTATTTCATTCCAATTTCAGTATGGCACTGAACAAAGGGCAAGAGATTGACACTGCTTCCTATACGAATGGGATCAAATCCTCTTCTTAGGGTCATTGGTATACAAACTGTCTGATTTCTTGGACATACGTCTTCATCATCTGTTTTATCCCTCTTCCCACCCCCCACCCACCACCACTGACCCTCTTTCTTGCTCATGAAACAGACATGACCTGAAAGGCGAAGACATCTTTGACCAGAACATCCCCAAAAACAAAACTGGAGCCAGCCACTGTATAGCTGAGGAAAATCTGAAAGAAAAAGGAGAGAGAGATAACAAAAGTGAAGTCACGAAAGACACAAGGAAGATAAGATCAGCCTTATGTATGACTTGGACCTACTGCTGCCACTGAAGTTGGCCTCCCTTTGACAGCATGGGAAGCAGTCTATGTCCCTGTGAGTTACTCAGTGAAGGACAGAGGACTCAGCAGTTCAGTTCTCTTCATTCCTATGCTTAGCTGTACCCCCATGTACTCTCTCCTTTCCTACCAGATCTCATTAACAAGACACAGTGTGATCTCATGTTTTCCCCCAATCTCCTTTCTCTAGGGTTTGCAAAGAGCAGTTCCCTCACATTCGATTTCTCATACCTGAACCTGTTCTCCCAGCCACTGAAATGCATTAAATCCAGGATCAGTTCTGATGACCAAGATCCCAAAGACAAACTGAAGACCTAGGCCCCAAAGCACTGCCCTCCAGGACACCTGGGACCAAAAAGAACATTATTCCAATGTGAGTTCTAAATCAGACTTGTTAATTACCTGGCTGGCGTTTTAAACATGGGTATATGTACTCTGGAACCAATCTAGGGTGTTAACAGTAAATCTGGGGTAAGATGGGAGTAGAGAGAATGTGGTACAGGGTAGTGATATACAAAGAGCCACATACATATATATGTTTTTTAAACTTACACCTACAGGTTAGATCTGACACACAGTCAGACACACACACACATACATAAAAGCATCATAAACCAATGCTTTAATATTACTATGTGCAGTACTAGTTGATTCTCTACTGTATTCTATTTTCTTTCTTTCCTTCTTTATTTTTTGTTTTGTTTTGTTTTGTTTTGTCTTTAACACCAGCCTGCATCCACAAAATTGATATCAAGACTCAGTTTGTAAATAAGTGGTCCAGGGCCTCTTAGAACCTTAAACTTCACTTAAGAGCAAAATTATCTAAGGAGAAAATTCCAGAGATTGTTAAGAACTCAGTTCTGTGCCTTTGTAATCAATACTTGGCACATGTACTTTGTAATTAATAACAAATGGTCCTTGGCTCGGTATTACTATGCCCACCCCTGCATAACCCAAACTCACTGCGCTATGGTGTTTGGAGCAGGCAAAGAGGATGATGATGAACATGCAGATTCCCGCAAAGGAGATCAGCTGCTCTGGCCTTTGGGCTGTGTCCAGAGCCAGCCACAAGATAAGGCCAATCAAGGAGACTCCTGCCAACACCCTGGAGAGGGAATTTCAGGATAATGCCATCAACTCACTGAATGAATAAGAAATAATCAACTTAACCTCTAAAAACCAGAAACTCATCAAATGGATAAATTCATCAAAAGGATAAACACAATAGGTTAGACACAGAGACATGTCTTTAGAATCATTCATCTGGTGGTTTCCCAGTTACCACCTCTCCCCTCCCCTCAACTCTTTTACTCACAGATGGAAGGTCAAAGAGTCCAATCTGAGGACATAAATCTCATGACTTCCTCAATCTATCATATCAGTAACAAAAAGACTTATTCTTCAAGATTGCTCTAATGCAAAACCAAAATATTTTCAAAAGAAGAAGGAAAAGTCCCCTACGGATCTCCAACCAGTTTCCAACCACTTGAAGGGGCAGAATAAAGGCTAAGGCTAAGCCACAAATCAATGACTTATGGCCTTATGGTCCCTTGATGTACCAAACATGCACAGTCAGTACACAAACTAGTCTCCTCAAGTCTGAGTGTTGGAGTCATTTCAGTTCAAGGAGTAAGAATTAGAGGGCAAATCACATGTGAAAAGAAAAGAAAACCAAAACACACACACTGTCCATTGAGATGCTGCAGGAACAACAATGGCAACAGGATAGAGGACAGGTCAGGGTTGAATACTGGGGCTGTTCTCTCTGTGAACTCAAAGTGAATTAAATCTAGCTTCCAGAATCCATCCTGCTAATGAAGAAAGTACTTCAGCTCTATCTCTTCAGTGTCAAATAAATCAATGATCCGAAATTTAGGCTGTAGTCTGGGGTGTTTCTCCAAATGATCACTGTTGCAAACATTCTTAACAGCTATTTTCTGTGCATCCATTGGACAAAAGGCAGAAAAGAGGAACATACAGGGAGTCTGAAAGTCATTCGCTCACCCTAGGTCTGTGATCAAAGGACACGTGCATGCCATAGTTAGTTAAATGAGCTGTGGCTGCTGTAGCATTTGGTCCAGTATACACTAAACAGTGCTAAACTCTAGGGAATTATAAGACACCTGTGGGTACAGGAAGTCTGGAGGACTAGAGGGGGAAAAGAGGATAAAAAGTATCCAGAAATTAAAGGAGAAACACATGAGCACCAAATCAATTTGACAGTTTAATGCAGCTTTGCCTTGATTACTTCTGTGAAGAGGAATATGGTTTTTCTCATTTCCGACACCAACCCTGACAATAAACAGGCTAAAACCCTTCCCTGAAATGTAACCCCTCCTGACCTGCAAGCAATATTAAGATAGGAGATTGTAAGAAACTGGATTAAGTTCAGTGCTCAGAAGCCCACTGCTATTTGCTCCCTGAGCCTTGGTTTTGTAAAGCATAGGAGAACTTTTCTCAGACAGCTCAGAAACCAGGAAAGGAGGAAAAGGGTAATGGTTTGGGGTTTAAGACAAGTTGTGGGACCAGGGATATTGAGATTATCTTACCATTTCATCCAAAACTTCAGGCGGGAGTTTTCAAGGGGCTTGAGACATCTCGTCAATTTTTCACCAAAGAGCCTTTTCAGAAAGCGGTGAACCAGGACCAAAAGCACCAAACAAGTGAGGACGAACAAGGCCAGTGCCCTGTGGAAATCCAAGATGCAAGCTGCCAGGAAGTAGGCAGCATAAGCTAAAAACAGAAAGTACAAAGTAAGGATCAGCAAGGCAGAGACCCTAGGAACCAAGGAAGACTGAGCCATGAATGTCTGGGTAAGGCAGGAAAAACCCTCCAGCAACCTTACCACCAGCCCTGTCAGACTGAGCGGCACTTCCCAACGCCAGGGTAGATGGCTAGCTGTTTTCTTGGGGGATTCAGAGCAACCAACTTAGTTTGACTGCTGCATATTTTAATTTGTCCCTAATGAAATCTCATTGCTTTCTATTTTATCTGGTATCCTCTTTCTATTCCTTGGTATGGACTTGATCAGCACCTACTTTTATACACTTAAAAAAATCATCTTTTCTCAAAACTTTATAACCCCAGTCATTTTAACCTTTCCTCTTGAGCAGAGGCATGGAAGCAGGCTACTACTAGGAAGAACAGCCATACGGTCCTCATTTTATGGCTCCCTGACTCACCCCAAAATATAATTTTTATTTTCACCATCCCAGCTGCCTCTAATATTGACGTCAAAGCCCCATACATCATTGACAGCATATTTTAAACAGAGGTTTCCTATGTGTTTTGTTTGTTTATTTGGTTGGCTGGTTTTTTTTTGCTGTGTCTCATGGCTTGCAGGATCTTAGTTCCCACACCAGAGATCAAACCTGGGGCCCCAACAGTAAAAGTGCTGGGTCCTAACCACTGGACTGCCAGTGAATTCCCAAAAGGTTTGCTATGCTTTAGAAACATTTTATATCATTGGTCTTATTGGCAAACCAGCAAATAAGTAACATATACTACAGGCTTTTTTCATAGACTACAAGAACCACGCCCTTCATCTACTCAAGACACAAATAGAGACAAGCCCAGATTCTTAGAAATATTTAAGTCTATTGAATAGTACAGTTTGAAAAATAGCTTATTCTCAGATTTTACTTATTCCTAGAAGTACAATTCTATACATTACAATTCACTACAAGTAGTTAAGAGCTATACATCGTATAGCTTCTTTCCATCTAGGAGTAGTCTTGACAGAAGGTCATATTTCTGAAATGACTGTGTCTCTCACTTCCACAGGTTCTCAATACCTTACCCAAACACAGCAGGCTCAGTAGGATCTTCTTGAACAAGCCAGCATGTGTTTTACAGAAACTTCTTGCCCTGGTGAAAGGCTGTAAGGTCCTCCTGATGAGAAACCAAAAGTTAAGATAACAAAATTTACTACATCCTGTTTGCATCAATTCCCAGAACTTAGATGGTCCAGCCTGAGGAAGAATTTTCTCTTAAGAAATTCATCCAGGGGAAGTTAGGCAGTGTCCCAGCAATGCCAGAAAGGCTGGATCAACCTTGCCAATGGGCAGCAGCTCAGGACATTCCTACCCAACCTGGACTAACAATATCCCTGATATCGTTAGTGGAGGGGGAGGAACAGGAAGACACTTGGACCTTTCTGTTCTCTGGAGACAAGGGACTATTCAGTTTCCAGATTCAGAAATGGGCCTATCATTCTGAAAGAAAATAAAAATCACACAAATCCATAGCCCTAAACAGTCAATCAGACATGCACTGATGGACCAGAAGGAAAACACTACCATCCCCAAGAATCCCACCCCAAGAATCCCTGGCTGAGAGGACCTAAGAGGAGACATCCAGCAAGTAGGTCTTCTCAAGTTTAATTTAACAAACCTTTATATAGTGTTTTCTATATGCTGGACTCTTTCTAAGAAGTTTAAAAGTAGGAACTCATTGACTCCTAATAAGAACTCTTGAAGTGGTTACTATTATCATTCCCATTTTACAAATGTGGAAACTGGAAAGCAGAGAAGTACCTTTCCCAAGGTTGTGGAGGTTGTAAGGAGCATAGACAGAACATAAACTCAGGCAATGCGGCTTCAGAATCTGAGCTCTTAACCATCTTTCTATGCTGCATCTTACCTAGGCCCCAAGCTCACCTGTCTCTACCATTCTTAAATGTCCTCAGCACATTGGAATCATATGAGCATAAAGCACTAACTTCCAAATTCTCAGAAGATCCAAACAAGATGAGCCCAGCAAGAAGGTCTCAATTGGCCATCATGCTGAGACAGAACAGCTTAGCCAGAGCTGGAACCAACCCCTAGCTCCAAATGCCCTGAGGACTTGGCACACAAACTTCTATGTTCTATGACTGCCTCTCCTATCTAACACACTCCTCTCTCTTTCTTCTCCTTTTTTCTTCTTTCATCAAGGAGTCCAATGCTATGTTAGTTGAGTAGAGTGTATATTATCAGATATAGGTAAAGGAGAAAATATTCCTTATCACCTCCTGACTTAATCAATCCAAGAGGACACCTTACCATCACCTTATGACCACATTCGATCATTTCCTAAGAACTACCAGAAATCAGTGAAGAATACTCATTTCTGCAAAACTCATGAACAATCTGATTCGAGAACATAATTTAGAGCTGAACTTCTGTTTTTAAAAATTAGGATTGAAAAAAAATCATAAGGGACATTTCAAAGAAAAAGGCAAAATAAGATCTCAGTCTTTTTTAAACCAACTGAGAAGCAGTGCATAGAAGTATGTGCACAGGTATTCATGGTCCTGGCGTCTTGCTTGGCCCACGATCTTGCTAACATGGCCAAGTTCCTTATATAATGGTTCAGCTTGAGAGTTAGTAACTGTGTTATATCCAGAAGCTGAATTGAGAAAAATAATCTATCTGGTAGATGGTGATACTCGATACCTTGTCCATAATTTGCTGTGATGTCTGTACCCACTGATAAATTCTTCAGGTGTGTGTATGGAAGGCTTTCCAGACATGGACTAACAATAACCTTCTCATTCACATGCTTACTGCCTGCAGCCTCAGGTGACAGTGTGAGAAAGAGTAGGGTAAGGATGTTAGGTAGTGCTAGCTCAACACTGCATTAGTGGGCGCCATAGGTCAGGGCTAGCAGCAAAAGTGTTCATGCATTTTTCTCAGTGACCCTTTCTACAAGATGTGGAAACTCCCCTTCAAAAAATTCATCTGACTGTTGACAGAGGGGCCCTGGGCAAATCCTTGCTTGCCTGAGCTTGAAGTAAGAACCAGAAGGAAGGAAATGAGTCAACCCAGTATGAAATGATGGTCTGAGTAAAGGGCAAGAGTTCCAGGTAGAAGTGACCGGAATCTCTTCAAGGAGTCCAAAGTTTCCATTTGATAATAGCAAAGAGTTCAAGAAGGCTGAGTAGAAGGATATGCACTCATCTTCTTTGAGAACACCAAAATTGTGTTGAACAACCACTGACAGGAGAACACTGGAACTCACCAAAAAAACAGATACCACATTTGATGACAGAATAAAAAGAACTGTACTGGGTACCACTTTGCCAGATTCAAAGTTGTGCATACAACTGGTTTAAAACTGGATGTGCAAGACTGCTGGATAGTGTTGCAGAGGAGTTCAAGAACAGTTACCAAAAGTGCCCAAGGGAGAATGGTGACTGAGAAGCAAAAAGGCTGTTAACAAAATAATAAAATATAGGTGTTGGAAAACCAGCAAAGGCAAGAGAAAGGTCTCTCAGATGGAGGTCAGCAAAGCTACAATGGAGGCAGAGACTCTGTGCGCCTGGTTATGACCAGTGCTGAGAACCATCAGCCTAGGTAGAGTGAGAAGGAAACTTAAATTTAGAACACAGATGGGCTTAACTGCTCAGTTGTGATGGATATGTTGCCTTGGAAAAGAACTCTCTCTCCACACAGGACTCAAATCTTTCCTTGATGCGCAATAAAAAGTCAGATTTCTTCACACTAAGAATAGAAATTCAATGCCAACAGTCCAGAAAATCAAAAGGGACCTAGTTAGTGGCATTTTCAACCAGCTATTCTACCTAGCCTCAATTTCTTCCTTCCAGAGGTCTTCTCCCTCCAAGTTAGAGGTAGCAGGGGTTCTGAAAAGCAGGACAGTCTTCCCAGTAAGGCTCTCCCTCATTAGAGAGAGTCATGACCCTCTCCCCATTGGCCTTTGTGGGCCAGCCCTTTAGTTCCATTGTTAGAAAAATTTTCTCCAGGTTTCTATCATATGATTAATGCCCATCATGGAGTCCCTATGCTATATAAGCTGTCCCTATTTACACCTTCTTTTAATGATTTCAGTAGGAATTTGAGGACAAAGGAGCTCTGGTTCATTCAGCAGTTGAATACATGCTCAGGTTCTAATGAGAAAAAACAAAAGAAAACTGGAGGGGCGGGGGGAGGAGTTCCCAGCAAGGACAGGCGGCCTAAAGTTCTTCACGCAGGACTTACATTGACATGCAACTTAGTCCACCCAAGATGTCCTTCCATACCTCCTTCCCAGTAATTTGTGCAGTTCACACCCACCCATTTATCTTGCCATTCCCACCCATCCCTGTCAGGCTTACCACCATCCTCCCAGGAAGTCAGAACAGTCACTCTGATAGGGCAGCCAGAAGAAACAACAGACTTAGTAGGAGCAGTTGGGCAGCTAGGAAGAAAAGCGAAAAGGAGAAATGATTAAGAAGGAGGCAAGGCTGACGACATTCAGTGATGTGTAAAATCAGGTTTGTGTGGCAAATAAGATGGCAGTAAACAGGTGACTGGTTCTGTTTGAAAAAGCCATTTACAGGAGAATGACTAGATGAAAACAGAATTGCAGGGGACTGAGTGAATGTGAGCATACATGGACTACTTTAAAAAAAATAATAACTGCCTCCGAAGGAAAGAAAAACCAGATACTATTTACTAAGCACTTTTTACCAGGTACTGCAAGAATCTCTCAATCACCCACCCCCCAAAACCACAAGGCTAATGTTATGCTCATGAGCAAGGAAACAGCCTGCTGGCAGATTTAGAATTTAAAACCCACCTCTTTCCATTACCCCATGTGACTTCTAATTAGACACAAAAGACTGGAATACCAGAGGGAGGGACCATTCCAGAATTCCAAAATTATAGTTGCTAGGAGAGTAGAGGAGAAGGAGCAGGTAACCATGCCGGTGAATGTTGAACAAGCTTTCACAAGAAAAGGACAGACGAACTGATCCAAAGGTAAAGGGGAAGGCGCTTGCCAAGAAGAGATGTTGCAGGGAGTCAGAAGAAAAGGCTGGCGTACCTCAAGAGGAGGAAAAATATCCTTGAGTGAGCCTAGCATTTTGAAAGAACAGTATGATTTACTGTTGCTGAGAAGCAGGGAACATGTGGATGGATGGTGGGAAGAAAGCTTGTAAAGAAAACAGAAGCCAGGTCATTTAGACTTTGTCTTGTAGAAAGGAGAGACCCACTGAAGAACTTAAGCAAGGTAATAACATAGGCAGGCTTCCCCTTTGGTACAGTGGTAAAGAAACCACCGGGAATGCAGGAGAGGCAGGAGGTGCAGGTTCGATCCCCTGGGTCGGGAAGATCCCTTGGAGTAGGAGATGGCAACCCACCTCAGTATTCTTGCCTGGGAAATCCCATGGACACAAGAGCCTGGCGGGTTCCAGTCCACGGGGTCATAAAGTGTCAAACATGACTGACTGAGCATACACAGCAGAATAACAGCAGATATGCATTTTCTAAACAGAAGCAAAAAGGCAAATTGGTTGTCTGAGAAGGCCTTACAAATGGCTGAGAAAAGAAGAGAAGTGAAAGGCAAAGGGAAAAAAAGGAAAGACAAACCCATTTGAATGCAGAGTTCCAAAGAACAAGAAGAGATAAGAAAGCCTTCCTTAGTGATCAATGCAAAGAAATAGAGGAAAACAATAGAATGGGAAAGACTAGTGATCTCTTCAAGAAAATTAAGAGATATCAAGGGATATCTTTCATGCAAAGATGGGCACAATAAAGGACAGAAATGGTATGGACCTAATAGAAGCAGAAGATATTAAGAAGAGGGGGCAAGAATACATAGAACTATACAGAAAAGATCTTCATGACCCAGACTACCAAACAGTTGCACTCATCTCACATGCTAGCAAAGTAATGCTCAAAATTCTCCAAGCAAGGCTTCAACAGTACGTGAACCAAGAACTTCCAGATGTTCAAGCTGGATTTAGAAAAGGCAGAAGAACCAGAGATCAAATTGCCAACATCCTTTGGATCATCAAAAAAGCAAGAGAGTTTCAGAAAAACATCTACTTCTGCTTTACTGACTATGCCAAAGCCTTTGACTGTGTGGATCACAATGAACTGTGGAATATTCTTCAAGAGATGGGAATACCAGACCACCTGACCTGCCTCCTGAGAAATCTGTATGCAGGTCAAGAAGACATGGAACAACAGACTGGTTCCAAATAGGAAAAGGAGTATGTCAAGGCTATATATTGTCACCCTACTTTTTTAACTTATATGCAGAGTACATCATACGAAATGCCAGCCTGGATGAAGCACAAGCTGGAATCAAGATTGCCAGAACAAATATCAATAACCTCAGATATGCAGATGACACCAACCATATGGCAGAAAGCAAGGAGGAACTGAGAAGCCTCTTGATGAAAGTGAAAGAGGAGAGCGAAAAAGCTGGCTTAAAACTGAACATTCAGAAAACTAAGATCATGGCATCTGGTCCCATCACTTCATGGCGAATAGATGGGGAAACAATGAACACAGTGACAGACTTTATTTTGGGGGGCTCCAAAATCACTGCAGATGGTGACTGCAGCCATGAAATTAAAAGACACTTGCTCCTTGGAAGAAAAGCTATGACAAACCTGCTGCTGCTGCTGCTAAGTTGCTTCAGTCGTGTCCGACTCTGAGACCTCATAGATGGCTGCCCACCAGGCTACCCCGTCCCTGGGATTCTCCAGGCAAGAACACTGGAGTGGGTTGCCATTTCCTTCTCCATGCATGAAAGTGAAAAGTGAAAGTGAAGTCGCTCAGTCGTGTCCGACTCCTAGCGACCCCATGGCCTGCAGCCTACCAGGCTCCTCCGTCCGTGGGATTTTCCAGGCAAGAGTACTGGAGTGGGTTGCCATTGTCTTCTCCAATGACCAACCTAGATAGCATATTAAAAAGCAGAGATGTTACTCTACCAACAAAGGTCCATCTAGTCAAAGCTGTGGTTTTTCCAGTAGTCATGTATGGACTATAAAGAAAGTTGAGCACTGAAGAATTGATGCTTTTGAACTGTGGTGTTGGAGAAGACTCTTGAAAGTCTCCTGGACTGTAAGGAGATCCAAACAGTCCATCCTAAAGGAAATCAGTCCTGAATATTCACTGGAAGGACTGATGCTGAAGCTGAAACTCCAATACTTTGGCCATCTGATGTGAAATACAGACTCATTGGAAAAGACCCTGATGCTGGGAAAGATTACAGGCAGGAGGAGAAGGGGAAGACAGAGGATGAGATGGTTGGATGGCATCACCAACCCGATGGACATGAGTTTGAATAAGCTCCAGGAGTTGGTGATGGATAGGGAAGCCCAGCGTGCTGCCGTCCATGGGGTCACAGAGAGTTGGACACGACTGAATTACTGAACTGAACTGAGACAGATCACTCTGGAGGCAGTGGGATGGGTGACAGGCTGGGGCCGGTAAGGAAGTAACTGAGGGTGCAGGGGAGGTGCATGCACAGGAGGTGAATGCACAGTTGTTTGAGAAAGAGGATTAACATCAAGTGGAGGAAAACTAGGATGACAAATGAGGTTCCTATGGTGAGTGACTCAGTCAGGATGCTAACACGCACCCAAAGAGAGGAGACAGGAGGAGGAACAGACCTGAAGAGGAAATGTGAGTTTATCTATCTTTGTATGTCTAAAGCCCAGCCCAGGGCCTGACTTAGTAGAAAAGTATCACACCTATGCTAAGAGGAATTTCATTTTAATGTTAAATATAAAGTATATACACCACACCTAGATGAAGATGTTTGGTAAGTGGTTAGATATATAGGTCGGAAGCTTAGAACAAAGATGCAGACATCAGATGTGGCTTTATGAATCCAGACATTAAGTGTAAGAATGAGAAGAAAAGACAAAAACAGGCTCTGGAAAACAACAGACAAGAAGAAACATCCAGAGAGGCAGGAGAATGAGGAGGGTATAGCGCCATTAAAATCAGTAAGTGGGGACTTCCTTGGTGGACCAATGGTTAAGAATTTGCCCTGCAATGCTGGGGATGAGAGTTCCATCCCTGGTCAGGGAACTAAGATTCCCCATGCCACGAAGCAAGCAAGCCTGCACGCGCAACTACTGATCCCACGAACACTGCAATGAAAGATCCTGTCTGTCATAACTAAGACCCAACACAGCTAAATAAACAAATATATTTTTTAAAAATCAATAAATGAGTTTCCAGAAAGAAAGGATCAGAAGGCTCATGCTGCAGAGATGACCAGTGAAAGTGTGTATACATTGGACTTGGTAAGTAGGTTTTCACTGTTCACTTAAATAACAGAATTTCAGCTGAGCAGTGATAGTGAAAACTAGATTGCACTGCACTGAATACGGAGGTGAGAAAATGGAAACAGCAAGAAAATCCCACATTTCCAAGAAACTTGACCATGAAGGAAAATGATATCACAAGTTTGAGATAAGGTTGATTTTTGGTTTTGTTTGTTTTATTATAAGAAAGAAATTTGAGTACACTTATAGATTCTTCAAGCCAGGCTTCAGCAATACATGAACCTGAACTTTATGCCAGGAGCCACCACGGGAGATCCCACCCATGACAAGGTCATGTGGAAGAGATCTGATGAGCAAGGCTGATCAGAACTCAAGGGACCCCCTGAATCTGCTCAAGCATCTACCCCAAAACCAGAATCTGTCTGTCTTACTACTTTTTGCCTTTCACCAACTCTTCTGACATTAACAGGGGGCTATCCCCGACCACCTTTCTCTGGAAAAAGTCAACTTAGGGCTTTAGTTTATAAGTCTTCTGGGCATGAAAGGAATATTTCTATTTTAACCCCTCTGTTGGCATTCTAGCTTGCCTGACAGGTTTATCCATACTCTTGCAATTAACACACAAGATTGTTCACAACTCCCCAACCTTGAAAGGCATGGGAAGCCAAAACATTCTAAAAGTCCTAATGAGCATAGAGTCCTTTAAGGGATGAAAAATTATTAGAATAGATAGTACTGGTAAAGGGCTTCATTATTGGGCCAATACTTGCTGCCAAGTGCCCGTATCCCTTATCCTTTGTGTGCCTGGGAGTGCATTGGTTAACATAGTTGGAATGTAAGAAAAACAAGCAGCAGCCTTGGAATTAACCACATCAGACCTTTGAGCTAATTGGTTCTTTCTTTGTTGTGATCACTGCACCTTTGCTCTGTGAGAATGTAACTCTGTTTAGTACTTTCTGAGGCTGGGAGGAATAAAGAAGAAACACTTTAAGGGAAAACAAGTTTTCTGGCTGAGCAGCCTTTATCAAAAAAGGGTCATAAAATGTCCACAGGCCTCCAAGGCCAGAAGATAATGTACACAACATTGTTTATGGGAAAGGTATGCAGAAAAAATCCTGGTTTTGATAAAGACAAAACAGATGTGATGTTTGGGCTGACTCTGTATGACTTTGCATCTTTCATTTCCCTTTATGTACAAGTCAAGTAATAAAAGTTCCTTTTGAAAATAAAGTTATGGGCCTCACTCACCGAAGCTTGGTCTCCCCGTGTCATTCTTTTTTTCCTTTTCCCTCCTTTTCTTTCTCTGTTCTTCTTTCAGGATGACTCCTTGGAACACAGGAGCTTTCTTGGCTTTCCGTGTAAATCAAGGAAGATCAAGCCCTGCTCTCCGCTTTGCTATCCTTATCGCCTAAGCCATCATCCTGAGGGTACCCCTGGATCCTGCTGGGGCTGGACCCCAGTACTTCCAGATGTTTAAGCTGGTTTTAGAAAAGGCAGAGGAACCAGATGCCAACATCTGCTGGATCATGGGAAAAGGAAGAGAGTTCCAGAAAAACATCTATTTCTGCTTTATTGACTATGCCAAAGCCTTTGACTGTGTGGATCACAATAAACTGTGGAAAATTCTGAAAGAGATGGGAATACCAGACCACCTGACCTGCCTCTTGAGAAACTTATATGCAGGTCAGGAAGCAACAGTTAGAACTGGACATGGAACAACAGACAGGTTCCAAATAGGAAAAGGAGTACGTCAAAGCTGTATATTGTCACCCTGCTTATTTAACTTCTATGCAGAGTACATCATGAGAAACGCTGGGCTGGAAGAAGCACAAGCTGGAATCAAGATTGCCGGGAGAAATCTCAATAACCTCAGATATGCAGATGACACCACCCTTATGGCAGAAAGTGAAGAGGCACTAAAAAGTCTCTTGATGAAAGTGAAAGAGGAGAGTGAAAAAGTTGGCTTAAAGCTCAACATTCAGAAAATGAAGATCATGGCATCTGGTCCCATCACTTCATGGGAAATAGATGGGGAAACAGTGTCAGACTTTATTTTTCTGGGCTCCAAAATCACTGCAGATGGTGATTGCAGCCATGAAATTACAAAACACTTACTCCTTGGAAGGAAAGTTATGACCAACCTAGATAGCATATTCAAAAACAGAGATATTACTTTGCCAACAAAAGTCCATCTAGTCAAGGCTATGGTTTTTCCTGTGGTCATGTATGGATGTGAAAGTTGGACTGTGAAGAAAGCTGAGCACCGAAGAATTGATGCTTTTGAACTGTGGTGTTGGAGAAGACTCTTGAGAGTCCCTTGGACTGCAAGGAGATCCAACCAGTCCGTTCTAAAGGAGATCAGTCCTGGGTGTTCTTTGGAAGGACTGATGCTAAAGCTGAAACTCCAATACTTTGGCCACCTCATGAGAAGAGTTGACTCATTGGAAAAGACTCTGATGCTGGGAGGGATTGGGGGCAGGAGGAGAAGGGGACAACAGAGGATGAGATGGTTGGATGGCATCACTGGCTCAATGGACATGAGTTTGAGTAAGCTCTGGGAGTTGGTGATGGACAGGGAGGCCTGGCGTGCTGCAATTCATGGGGTAGCAAAGAGTCGGACACGACTGAGCAACTGAACTGAACTGAACTGATAGATTGGGGGAGGGTCTAATGGGGAAGGAGTAATTGAAGAAGTAGAAAACAGAGGGCCCTTAGAAGGGGACAGAGAAGGATGGATAAGGAGATTAAGAAGATGGGTAAGGGGCTTCCCTGGTGGTCCAGTGGTTAAGAATCCCCCTTTCAATGCAGGGCACTCGGGTTCCATCCCTGCTGAGAGAACTAAAAAGCTACTGAGCCCACACACTCTAGAGTCCATTCTCTGCAACAAGAAAAGCCCGTGCACCACAGTGAGAAGCCCCTGCCCACATGCTGCAACGAAGGGCCTAAGCAGTCAAAATTAAAAAAGAAGAAAGGTAAAGAGGTTAGCTTCAGACTCAGGGAGAGTAAGCTTTCTGATAAAGGAGGGAAAAAGATAGGGATTCATGCAGGTGCAGGTATATTTAAGTTAGAACATATAGGAAGATAACAATGTTTAAACAAAAATAATAATATTATAGTATGCAGGACTGATGCTGAAGCTGAAGCTCCAAAACTTTGGCCACTGGATGCGAAGAGCCAATTCATTAGAAAAGACTGATGCTGGGAAAGATAGAAGGTAGGAGCAGAAGGGGATGACAGAGGATAAGATGGTTGGATAGCATCACTGATTCAATGGACGTGAGCTTGAGCAAGCTCCGGGAGATGGTGAAGGACAGGGAAAGGACAGAGAAGCCTGGAGTGCTGCAGTCCATGGGGCTGCAAAGAGTTGGACACAACTGAGTGACCAAACAAAATGTAATTTATAATGTATGGAAGTAAAATGTATAAACATAAACAATGGTAATATAAAGGCTGGAAAGGGACAAACAGAAGTAAACTACTATAAAGTTCTTATACTATATATGATGAGGTATAATATCACTTGAAGGCAGACTTGATAAGTTGAAAATATATATCACAAACTCCAAACCAACTACTAATATAGCAAAACAAAGAATTATACCTAATAAACCAACAAAATAGATAAAATGGAATCATTGAAAAATATTCAGGGAGTTCCCTGGTGATCCAGGGTTTAGGACTCCATGCTTTCACTGGTGAGTGCCCAGGTTCAATTCCTGGTCAATTATAGAAAGCTTACTGTTAACTCATTAAAATGTGATATATAAAGTAAGTGGAAAAACAAAAATACAAAGTAGTAATGTCCACACTGATGCATATCAACTGATATATATCCATTTGAATATAGAAGTGAAATTCTGGAGAAAAGAAATTTTAAAAATCAAGCTTGCTTTCTCTATGAAGTCACTAAGTTAACTCTCAAAAATAGAGAGAAGAAAGAAACATATATCCGTGTATTCCCTTTAGAAACTATCCAGTATCCTCTTCTAAGCTTCTCAATGTATGACTTCTGTGTTGTTGTTGTTGTTGTTGTTGTTGTTGTTTTAATAAATACAGACTCTTTTCCACACCAGGGAATACAGCTTCCATCTAACCTATTTTACTCCAACAACTTCTACAGACTTTACTTCTGTGACTACGACCATGACCAAATTCAAAGACAGTTCTCACTCCTTCCTTGACTATTACACAGAACATTGAAGGTTAATTGTACTTTCATCGTTGACACTTTTTTCTCTTTTGACTTCAGAGATTGTATTTTTTTTAATTTTATTATCTCTCTTGGTGGTTCCTTCTCTGGTTTTTTTAAATTTCTGATTTCTCTTTTTCCTCATCCCCAAATCTGAGTATTTCAGAAGAGCTATTTTTTTTAAGATTCTATGGGGGAATTCCCTGGAGGTCCAGTGGTTAGGACTCAGCACTTTCCCTTGCTGAGGTCCTGGGTTCAATCCCTGGTCATGGAACTAAGATCCTCCAAGCTCTGTGGTGCAGCCAAAAATAAATAAATAATAAAAAAATTATAAGCCTCAATTTTCTAATTGAAAAAGGGGATGAAAATTAGTATCTACCTGTTGTGAAAATTAAATGAATTAATTACATAAAGCATTCTGTACAATAGTAAATACTCAATAATTGTTGGTTGTTGTTATTCTCATTGTTGTTATTTTTGTTGCCAGTCCAACCAATGCTGATACTACTGAACTCATTACTTATGGCCCAGGTATATTTAACAATTAATTACATAAAAATAGATACATGCACATGGTAATGGCACATGGCTATGAATCTTATTTCCACAATAAGATCACCAGCTCTTGAGAACAGGGCAAGCCTGACCTCTTCTAAATCCACTGACCACACTAGCCAACCCTAGGCCCCAACTGAATCAACGCTAGAACACCTGTACCTCAGTCGTGTGGGAGGTTCCAATCCACCCTTAAGGCTGTGTCCTTGTTCTTCAGCCCTCTTGCTTCCCTCAGGATTTATCCCTTCTTCCTGTAAGCAGAGGTAGGATTGAGGTCAGTCCTAAGGCCCTGTCAGGGGTGACAGGGATTGCAAGCAGCCAAATATCCTATGTGAGGCCATGCGTCAGTCAACAGAGACGTGCAGAAACTAAACTGGTGAGTTACCGTGAGTTCCAGCCCTGGGTTCTGTATGCCAGTCTCCACAGTGGTCAGAGCAAAGGCCTCTTTTCCATTTGTTTTCTCCATCTCCTGTTCTCCTGAAAGACAAATTCAGAGCCAAGAGTGGAAGATTAGTTGTTCTGTAATGTGAGACTGGATAGAACTTTTAGGGCCAGTTATCCACAGGAAAAACAAAACTAAAAATATGTAGAGATTTAGCTGACTTCTTTAAGGACTGAGAACAGAGAAGATTGGAAGCATAATTCTAAAATAATGAACAATGAAGTATAGGCTTCTACTTTCTATTGTCAGTGGTTAAGGAAGGGGAAATAACATAGAAGAGAAATGAAGGGCAGGGGAATTGACATGAATCAGTGGCTCACAAAAGGCTCCAGGACTTGGACTAAAAAGGACTGTCTTCAGTTTCCTTGAGGAAGAGCGAGAGGGCAACTACTCCTGTTAGCCTCCAGGAGGCCCCACTGAGCTGCACTAAGAAGAAAACAAGGCGGCAGAGGGCTGGGAAGACCATGCCCACAACACATTACTGAGAAAACCAAGATGAACAGACTTTCAAGTTCCTGACCATAATGCAGCATGACAATCATTTCTGGAGTATCTAAGAGAGTTCCTCATGAGAGAAAAGAAACCTACACATGGAATAATCAGGATGAGTGTTAATTATCCCCAATAAAGAAAGTTTCAAAACAAAATGAGAGAATAAAGAAATAAAGCAGGACTTCCCTGGTGGTCCCCTGGTTGAGAAACTGTCAGCTAATGCAGGGGATGCAGGTTCGATCCCTGATTCGGGAAGATTCTACTTGTTGCAGAGCAGCTAAGCTCGTGTGGCACAAGAACTGAGCCCTTGCTCTAGAGCCTGAGAGCCACAACTATGAAGCCCTTGCGTCTAGAGCCTGTGCTCCACCACAAGAGAAGCCACTGCAGCAAGCCCATGCACTGCAGTGAAAAGTAGCCCCTGCTGGCCACAACTGCTGCTAAGTCACTTCAGTCGTGTCCTACTCTGTGCGACCCCAGAGACGGAAGCCCACCAGGCTCCCCCGTCCCTGGGATTCTTCAGGCAAGAACACTGGAGTGGGCTGCCGTTTCCTTCTCCAATGCATGAAAGTGAAAAGTGAAAGTGAAGTCGCTCAGTCGTGTCCGACGCTTAGCTACCCCATGGACTGCAGCCTTCCAGGCTCCTCTGTCCATGGGATTTTCCAGGCAAGAGTACTGGAGTGGGGTGCCAACTAGAGAAAGCCTATTTAGAGCAGTGAAGATCCAGCAAAAGGTACAAGCTCATTTACTGGAATCATCCATTTAAGAAAAAGAAACAAAACAAGCACTTGAGCTCACTATAAGCAACCTTTATCTAAACATTCAAAGTCATAATACACGTTCATTTAAGACTTTTTTTTTACTTTATAGAAATTTTCCTTCCCTATGGAATTGTGTTTTGTTTTTGTTTTACGGTGATCCTTTCAACCATTTAAATATAATTTCATTAAGCATCATAAATGGATAACTTTTGTTTTATAAATCAGGGCCTTCCTGCATAGATATAGACCTACTTGAACTTGGTCTCAGTAGGCTCAATTAAAAAATCTGGCAAATCAGGTTCCTGCCCTCCCCCAAGATAATTACTTACTCCAGTTTGTAGACTTCTTCTGGTGCCTCAGAGAGGACAGAAAGAACTCAGTTCCATGCTACCCTGACTCTGAAGTCAGGGCTGGGAATGAGGGAGGGTGATTCCGATTGGCTCATTTTTGCCCCTGGGCCCTCCCTTGCCGTGCTTGCCCTTGCCTGTAGAGAAGGAGTGCAATGTCTCAAGTTAAATATTTATATGCTTTAAAGACTGTTTTGCAGGGTCAGGTCTAAGAATTCTGCAGGAATTTCTAACAGGCACTTCAGTAAAAGCACTGTCCAGTACTGAACTAGGCACAGGGGAGAAAAATAAGTAGAAAAGTAAGAGAAAGATCTCTGCCCTCAGAAAATGGATCATCATTTGGTACTGGGAAGATAGTTCTTCGAAAACAACGGAACACAGGACTGCACAAGATTTGATTCCAAATGACTGCTAGGAAGTCTTTTGCTAATCCACTTAACAAATATTTATTAAGTACACACGATCACCCTGGCATGGCTCTGGGTGCTGAGGACACAAAGATGAATGGGATACTGTCTCTACTGTGAAGGAATTACAAATCAGTGAGGAAAGACGTGTCAAAAAAGGCTTTACACAGCTGGTTCCATTGGTCCTGAGCCAGGAAATTCTTGAAAGGTAAGCAGAGAATCACTGACAGAGAACAGGAAAGATATACTACAAGAGGGAGAAACACACAGAAAAGGCACAGACAATGAAGCCTTCCTGTCATACTAACAAGGCTGTAAAAATACAGCTAAAGAATAAGGGGATATTTTTGGGGAAATTAATGAAGGAGGGACAAAATAAAAGTAAGAAATTAGTTAAGGAATGAAAGGAGAAAATATGAAAGAGATCATGATGGTTTATCAAGAGATGTCTGGAGATGCAATCAAGTGCCAGGCTGAACGTTTGGTCTTATCTGGAGCCAAGTGGTGAGGCAAGAGGAGGGACTGGAAGGATGCCTGTTGGGGACAGGAAGACCAGTCAGGAGACAAAAGCTAGTCCAGGTCGGACATGGAGAGGCTCTAACCAAAGCAGTGGATGCAGAGGAAGAAACAAATCTATAAGGAGTGATGACTGGTGGGGCATGGAGGGAGTAAATGAAAGGGAGGAAGTAATTCTCCAAAATTGTTCAAAATAATCTAATTTCTTCTTGCTCCTACCCACCAGTAATACTGAGCAATATGTTGTTCCCTAAACATTTGATGTTTCATTCTGCCTGTATAGTCATATGTTTGCAGATGCTGTTCCTTCTGCCTCTGACACGCTACCGCTGTCTATTGCTGTTGTTGTTCTTCAGTTGCTAAGTCCTGTCTGACTCTGTGACTCCATGGACTGCAGCATGTCAGCCTTTTCTGTCCTCCACTATCTCCTGCAGTTTGCTCACATTTATATCCATTGAGTTGGTGATGTTATCTAACCATCTCATCCTGAAGCCTTCCTCTCCTTTTGCTTTTAATCTTTCCCAGCATCAGGGTCTTTTCCAATGAGTCAGCTCTTTGCATTATGTGGCCAAAGTATTGGAGCTTCAGCTTCATCATCAGTCCTTCCAATCAATATTCATAGTTGATTTCCTTTAGGATTGACTGGTTGGATCTCCTTACAGTCCAAGTGACTCTCAAGAGTCTTCTCCAGCACCATAGTTCAAAAGCATCAACTCTTTGGTGCTCTGCCTTCTTTATGATCCAACTCTCACATTCATACATGACTAGCGGAAAAACTAAACCTTTGATTATATGGACCTTTGTTGCCAAAGTAATGTCTCTGCTTTTTAATACTGTCTAGGTTTGTCATCGGAGAAGGCAATGGCACCCCACTCCAGTACTCTTGCCTGGAAAATCCCATGGATGGAGGAGCCTGGAAGGTTGCAGTCCATGGGGTCGCTAAGAGTCGGATACGACCGGGCGACTTCACTTTCACTTTTCACTTTCATGCATTGGAGAAGGAAATGGCAACCCACTCCAGTGTTCTTGCCTGGAGAATCCCAGGGACGGGGGAGCCTGGTGGGCTTCCATCTATGGGGTCGCACAGAGTTGGACACGACTGAAGAGACTTAGCAGCAGCAGCAGCAGCAGCAGGTTTGTCATAGCTTTTCTTCCAAGGAGCAAGCTTCTTTTCATGTCATGGCTGCAGTCACTGTCCACAGTGATTTTGGAGCCCAAAAAATAAAATCTCACTGCCTGCACCTTTTCCCCTGCTATTTGCCATGAAGTGATGGGACCGGATGCCATGATCTTAGTTTTTTTCAACGTTAAGTTTTGAGCCGATTTTTATTTACCTAGCAAATTCCTGTACCACCAAGTCTCTGTTGCAAGACCACTGTTTTCAGTGAAGTTTTCCAAATTCTCTCCAGTTCAGACTTCAGACCCCTTTCCCCACACTCCTGCTGCAACATGCTTTTGCAGAGGTCTATAGAGCATTTAGTACTCTACATGTCTACTTGTTTCCCACTAGACTATGATTTCATCAAGCACAGGCTCTTTATCTTATTTGCCACTGTAACCCTGGTAACTGAGCCTTCCCTGGGCCACCAGATGCTAAGAATGGACTCATTAACAGACTCATTGGAAAAGACCCTGATGCTGAGAAAGATTGAAGGCGGGAGGAGCAGGGGACGACAGAGGATGAGATGGTTGGATGGCATCACCAACTCAATGGACATGAGTTTGAGCAAGCTCTGGGAGCTGGTGATGGACAGGGAAGCCTGGTGTGCTGCAGTCCATGGGGTCACAAAGAATCGGCTGAGCAACTGAACTGAACTGATCCCCAGACTCAAGATCTGCCACAATATTGTTGTTGTTGTTGTTTAGTCACCAAGTTGTGTCCAACTCTTTTTCAACCCCATGGATTACACCCTGACAGGCTCCCCGTATAGTGGATTATCACTTCCTTCTCCAGGAGATCTTCCCAATTCAGAGATTGAATACACATCTCCTGCACTGGCAGGTGCATTCTTTACCGCTGAGCCATGAAAGAAGCCCGCCACAATATTAGGCAATCAATAAATATTTGTGGGGCTTCCCTGGTGGTCCAGTGGTTAAGAATTCACTTTGCAATGCAGGGGACACCAGTTCAATCCCTGGTCCAGGAAGATCCCACATGCTGAGAAGCAACTAAGCCCCCTTGTGCCACAACCACTAAGCCCACTCACCTTGAGCCTGTGCTCTACAACAAGAGAAGCCAGCACAGTGAGTCCACGCACTGCAACTAGTGAGTAGCCCCTGTCTTGCTGCAACTAGAGAAAAGCCCACATGTAGCAATGAAGACCCACCACAGCCAAAAAATAAAATAAATACATGAATATTTAATAAATATTTGTAAAATAAGTGAAACAAACAGATTTCGGACATTGGGTGTGAAGATGATGATAACCAACACCAAAACAGGAAGATATATCTCTGTTTCCCTAGTTCCATGCATTTGTATACACACACACACACACACACACACATACAAAGCCTAGCAGAGTAAATGTATGTTATATTCTGTAACCTAGAGCAACTCATTTTGCCTCTCTGGACCTCTTCTGTTATTTCTGCCCTGCCTAATTGTCCAATGCTATTGAGAGAGTCAGTTCTTAGGCAGGTTGATAGGGAGTCTAGGGATCCCCAAGGAGAGAGGGATCTGGAATTCTCAAGGAGGAAGAAAGGACAAACTTTTTTTCTTTCTCCACATTCCTTAGGATTATATAACAATAATGTATCCTGCCTAAGGACAGTCTTTGGATTCAACCTTCTGTTATCTTAAAATGTTAATTATGGGAGTAGACCTGGTCTTTACAAGGATGTATCTTGCCTGAGGACAGTGTTATCTTAAAATGTAAATTATGGGAGTAGGTCTGATGAGGTCTTTACAACCTCCAGATAGTCTTTGGATTATATAACTTCATTGTTAACACTAGCAAGCGGGTACTCTTTCTGCCCCCTTCTGATGCCTATGTCAGAAGCTTTCTCTATCTCCTTTATACTTTAATAAAACTTTATTACACAAAAGCTCTGAGCCATCAAGCCTCGTCTCTGGCCCCGGGTTGAATTCTCCTCCTCTGGGGGCCAAGAATCCCGGTGTATTCGCGTGATTCAACAACAACCTTTCACAGTCTTTCATCTTGGGGGCTCGTCCGGGATCCTTCAGGACAAGGTAAGGATGCTTGGAGCTTTAGTTCTTTGTTCACTTAGAGAACACGTTTTCTGCTGTGCTTTACTAACTCTACCGTGTGCTTGTGTGAATGAATGGCATGCCCTGAGTGAAGCAAGTAAGGAGCCCTGCTCTGCTGTTCCATGGTGATCTTATATGGCTTATGGCAGAAACCTGTCGGGGCGTTATACCGACCTGCCAATGCCAAGAGGCACCCAATGTCTCCTTCGGGAACCGACCAGAAATGGGCAAAGCGTGTGGACTGAACTCTCCTTTCTCGGTCAAACTTTTCGGTCTCTTTGACCATTTCATAACTCCTTGGGAATTAGAAGTACTAACTTAATCTATCAGATCATAGACTTTCAAGGGATTTGTGATCTATACTGTTATTGTGTACTGTGGCTTAGGTCCCAAACTTGGATTGGTAGCCGATAAAGCGCCTAGCCTCGCTAGGAATCGAAAGGTCAGAAGCTAGATGGAGCTCTAGTTCCCAGAACATCTCTGAGGTTAAAGGTTACTCACATTGGGACTGCCATGAGTTTTTTTCCTTTGGTAACACTGGCTCTTAGATCAGAGGAGGCTGTTATACTGGTGTGGTGATGCTTGGAAAGAACATCTCAGTTTCATGTTCGTGCCGGTCTTATTGTGGTCAGGAAATACTCAGGGTCGTGCATGGGCACTCAGGTGACGAATGTTTCCCACAGTGGTCTTAGCTTGGGAGGCATTCCAGAAGGTTACTCTGATTCACCCCGGGTGACATCAGAGGCAAGCAAGGTTAAAGGTGAAGAGCTGGACGTCAAGTAGGGATGCTATCAAGTCTACTCCTGGTACATCCCCACCCCATCTCGGTGGTAGAACCGGGAGGGACGAGTTTGGCACCTGCATCAGTAAGGGACAGACTAAGTCCGACCAGGAAGGAAAAGCTTTTGGTGTAACGTCTGTCTACATCCCCATCTAGAGCAGGGAGGGATGCCTCTGGTAGAAAAATGGTGCTGGTCACTTTTTTTCTCTCTTACAGATGGGAGCTAACAATTCCAGCCTCACTCCTTTGAACTGTATCCTGAAAAACTGGGATAGACTTGATCCCCAGGGCTTAAAGAAGACACACCTGGTCTTCCTATGTGATACCGCATGGCCACGGTATCCATTGGAGGATGGCGAACGGTGGCCAGTTGAAGGGTCTCTTAAGTATAATACTGTTCTACAATTAGACCTAATGGGTAGAAGTAGCATATGTGTTGCCCTTTTTCTCTCTGTGAAATATGCCAGACTTATGTCCTAAGGGTATAGATTTGGGTGTGAAACCTTCAGCTCCCTACTGTCCTCTTACTTTGCCCCCATACCTGGGACTCCAAACTGGGATTCAAACTGCCCACATGGAAGTCCAAACAACTCCTGTCTCAGTACGACCTCAGACTACTCTGGTTTCAGTAGAAACTCAGACCATTGAAGTAAGAGATGAGATGGAGGACAGGAGACAAAGAGAAGAGGAAAAACAGGTTTCTCCAATCTATCCCTGGGATCATATGCGCAGAGCAGCCAGGGAGACTGAGGAACAGCCACACAAGCTGTTGCCTCTTTATGAAACATCCACCGGGAGAAATAATCAGTCTGTGAGAGTTAATAAGCCTTTCTCTTATCAAGAAATACAAAGAATCAAGGAGGATCTGGGAGACTATTTAGAGGACCCAGAAAAATATATTAGAGCTTTTAAAGGTGTTACTCTGTTTTATGACCTCACTTGGAAGCATGTGATGTATATCTTGGGACAAACGCTGACTCCCGAGTCAAAGACTCGAGTTTTGGGGAAAGTGGTTGCTTATGGAGATGAATGGCTTGGTAATGAATCAGTAGGGAAGAGGGAGAACTCCCCACTGGGAATCAAGCGGTCCCAACTATAGAACCAGACTGGGACTACAACACAGCTAAAGGAAAATGGGATCAGAGTCATTTTGTTAGATGTATTCTTGAAGGACTTAGGCAGGTGTGTTCTAAGCCTTTAAACTATGGCAAATTGGCAGACATAGAACAGGAGGAGAAGGAAGCTCCTGGTAAATTCCTAGATAGACTGAAAGAAGCCCTTCGAAGATTCACTGAGATTGATCCTGAAAGTGAAGTGGGAAAAGTGATC
The DNA here is from genome assembly GCF_027580195.1 of Bos mutus. Taxonomy (NCBI): domain Eukaryota; kingdom Metazoa; phylum Chordata; class Mammalia; order Artiodactyla; family Bovidae; genus Bos; species Bos mutus. The sequence continues at coordinate 43,535,862 of NC_091626.1, read as the reverse complement.
TTAAAGGATAGATTTCTCACTCAGTCGGCTCCAGATATCCGCCATAAGCTACTAAAAAGGGCGTATGGACAAAATCAGTCTTTAGATACTCTGTTACAACTGGCTCAGACAGTCTATTATGGTAGGGAATATGAGGAAAATAAAGAAAGGCAAAAAAAAAAAAAGACAAAGGAAAAGGCAGAAGCCTTCGCCATGGCTATGAAAAACGTTCTTAAACAGCCTGAGAAAAATGCCCAGAGGGACCCAGGTGAAAAGGGATGGGCTTGCTATTACTGTGGAAAGGAGGGGCACCTCAAGCAGGATTGCCCTCAGGCATCTAAGCCGCCCCCGGCTCCATGTCCGGTCTGCAAAGGACTACACTGGAAGAGAGACTGCCCCCAGAGTCGTAGGTCTCCAGGGTCGGACTCAAGACAATCAGGACTGAAGGTGCCCGGGGGTCCCCACACAAGCTCCCGTCCTAATTACACCTGAGGAACCCCGGATATTAATAATTGTGGGGGGCCAATCCGTCGATTTCCTTTTAGATACTGGGGCAACTTATTCTGTGCTTACTGAAGCCCCTGGCCCACTTTCTTTCCGATCCGCTTCCGTAATGGGACTGTCTGGACGAGCCAAAAGGTATTATTTCAGTTATTCTTTATCTTGCAACTGGGATTCTGTGCTGTTTTCACATGAGTTTTCTGATCGTGCCAGAATCTCCCTCACCTCTTTTGGGGAGGGATATACTGAGCAAGGTCCATGCCTCTATTTTCATGAATATGGAGCCCTCCCTTTCTCTCCCTTTAGTTGAACAAAATGTAAATCCTAGAGTATGGACTGATGGAAAATCTGTGGGTCGAGCACAAAATGCTATTCCTGTAGTTGTTAAGCTCAAAGACCCACACGTATTTCCACATAAGAAGTAGTATCCACTGAAACCTGAAGTTAAGGAAGGGTTAAAACCCATCATTGAAAATTTAAAGGAGCAGGGACTATTAATTCCCTGTAACAGTCCTAGCAACACTCCTATTTTGGATATAAAGAAATTGAATGGTAATTGGAGACTAGTTCAAGATTTACGAATAATAAATGAGGCTGTAGTTCCTTCACACCCCGTGGTGCCTAATCCTTATACTCTATTGTCTGAAATTCCTGAATGGGCCAAATATTTCTCAGTAATTGATTTAAAGGATGCCTTCTATTCAGTTCCTTTGGCGGAAGAAAGTCAATTTCTATTTGCCTTTGAAGACCCTACACAATCAGCTGCTCAGATAACCTGGACAGTTTTGCCCCAGGGATTTCGTGATAGTCCTCACCTATTTGGACAAAGTTTGTCACGGGATCTACAAAACTTTAATAGCTCTGAAGCAGTAGTGTTACAATATTTTGCTCTGTGCTGAGACAGAGGAAGCTTGTTCGCGAGCCTCAGAAGATTTCTTAAACTTTCTGGCAGACTGTGGTTACAAGGCATCAAGAGAAAAGGCTCAGCTTTGTCAACAATCGGTTAGATATCTGGGCCTAATCATATCAGAAGGGACTAGGGCCATAGGCCCTGAGAGAATTAAACCTATACTAAATCATTCCCTACCTATGACTTTAAGACAATTGAGAGGATTTTGGGGAATCACAGGTTACTGTCGCATTTGGATTCCGGGTTACGGGGAACTTGCCCGGCCTTTATATAAACTTATAGCTGAAACTCAGCAGGCCCAAACCGACAAACTGGTTTGGTCTCCGGAAACTCAAAAGGCTTTTAAGGTTCTTCAGACTGCTCTCCTGCAAGCTCCAGCTCTGAGCTTGCCCACAGGGTCAGAATTTAATTTGTCACTGAAAGAAAAGGTGTGGCATTGGGAGTTTTGACACAACCCCGAGGGTTGTGTGTCAAACCAGCAACCTATTGCTTATCTAAGCAGAGAATTAGATGTAGTTTCATGTGGGTGGCCCCACTGCCTAAGAGTAATTGGGGCAGCGGCTTTATTAGCACCTGAAGCTTTAAAAATAATTAATGGACGAAACCTTACTGTACTGACTTCTCATGATGTGAGTGGAATCTTAAATTCTAAGGTTAATATTTGGATGACAGACAGTAGGCTTCTTAAGTATCAGTCATTGTTGTTAGAAGGACTAGTAACTAAGCTTAAAGTTTGTGGAAATTTAAATCCTGCCACTTTCCTTCCTGAGAAGGAAAATGAAACACCTGACCACGATTGTTCTCAATTCCTAACTTTAAACTATGCAGCTTGGTAGGATCTAAAGGATACCCCATTAGACAATCCTGACATGGAAATATTTACAGATGGCAATTCTTTTGTTCGGGATGGAAAGCGTAAAGCAGGTTACGCCGTGGTGACTGCTGAACAGGTTTTGGAAGCAAAATCTCTCCCCCAGGGAACCAGTGCTCTGTTAGCGGAGCTTGTGGCCCTGACCCGAGCTCTAGAGTTAAGCACAGGGCAGCGGATGGGCCTGATAATCTATGTGAGTCTACTTCTGCTGACTCCAAATATCCTGAGTCTGCCGTTGGATCCTCAAGACACTGCCTTCCTGTCCTGGGCTCACTCCTATGCTGCATTCCACAATCGGTCTAACTGCTGGGTCTGCGGAGCGCTCCCCTCTTCGTCAGTGGAAGGCTTCCCGTGGTGGACATCCCCACTTCAAGGAAAAGACTTTCTCCAAGTCTGTGAATACCTTCGACAACAATCACATGCGATGCCTCTTCTTCATCTGATGACATCTACCAACCCTAAAATGGACTGGTGCAACACTTTGCACTTTAACTATGGACATGATGTGACTTTTAATTTTGATTCTGAATGTTGTGTTTTTGCTGTTTGTATCTGTAATTGTATAACTGGATTTGTTTCTAGCCGCATGAAAGCTTTTAAGTTACAAATGGTTGCTCAAACTCCTGCTACTGCTGTAGCTTCCTCCAGCTACTATTTGGGCCCCCTGGATCAGATATCCTCAATATGAGGATTAGGAAAATATGTTGCCTCACCAATTTAGGGACAACGCCCCAGTCAGCTTGGAAGTAGTTATGGAATGAGAACGATGCCCCTTTTCCCTAGGCAACATAATCCTCCTAAAAAGAAAAGGGGGGAATGAGAGAGTCAGTTCCTAGGCAGGTTGATAGGGAGTCTAGGGATCCCCAAGGAGAGAGGGATCTGGAATTCTCAAGGAGGAAGAAAGGACAAACTTTTTTTCTTTCTCCACATTCCTTAGGATTATATAACAATAATGTATCCTGCCTAAGGACAGTCTTTGGATTCAACCTTCTGTTATCTTAAAATGTTAATTATGGGAGTAGACCTGGTCTTTACAAGGATGTATCTTGCCTGAGGACAGTGTTATCTTAAAATGTAAATTATGGGAGTAGGTCTGATGAGGTCTTTACAACCTCCAGATAGTCTTTGGATTATATAACTTGTTAACACTAGCAAGCGGGGACTCTTTCTGCCCCCTTCTGATGCCTATGTCAGAAGCTTTCTCTATCTCCTTTATACTTTAATAAAACTTTATTACACAAAAGCTCTGAGCCATCAAGCCTCGTCTCTGGCCCCGGGTTGAATTCTCCTCCTCCGGGGGCCAAGAATCCCGGTGTATTCGCGTGATTCAACAACAACCTTTCACAACCTTTCACTATTTCACAAGATTATTAAGAAAATTTGATATACTAATGGAAAGATAATTTGAAAAACAGTAGGAAAACTTAGAATTGTAGGCTATTATTGTAAGTCCCTATAGAAACTCAGGAAAATTAAAGACATTGTAAAGGTCGCATCTGAAAACAATATGATTATGAAATCTCTCAAACTCATTCTCAGTCAGTTCAGTCATTCAGTCATGTCTAACTCTTTGCAACCCCATGGACTGCAGCATGTCACGCCTCCCCGTCCATCACCAACAGTCGGAGCTTGCTCAAACTCATATCCATCGAGTTGGTGATACCATCCAACCATCTCATCCTCTGTCGTCCCCTTCTCCTCCCGCCTTTAATCTTTCCCAGCATCAGGGTCTTTTCCAGTAAGTCCGTTCTTCGCATCTGGTGGCCAAAGTATTGGAGCTTCAGCTTCAGCATCAGTCCTTCCAATGAATATTCAGGGTTGATTTCCTTTAGGATTGACTGATTTCATCTCCTTGAAGTACAAGGGACTCTCAAGAGTCTTCTCTAACATCACACATCAAAAGTACCAATTCTTCGGTGTTTAGCTTTCTTTATGGTCCAGCTCTCACATCCATACATAACTACTGGAAAAACCACAGTTTTGACTAGATGGACCTTTGTCGGCAAAGTAATGTCTCTGCTTTTTAATATGCTATCTATGTTGGTCATAGCTTTTTTTTTCAAGGAGCAAGCGTCTTTTAATTTCATGGCTGCAGTCACCATCTGCAGTGATTTTGGAGCCCCCCAAAATAAAGTCTGTCACTGTTCATTGTTTCCCCGTCTATTTGCCATGAAGTGATGGGACCAATTGCCATGATCTTAGTTTTCTGAATGTTCAGTTTTAAGCCAGCTTTTTCACTCTCACTTTCATCAAGAGGCTCCTCAGTTCCTCCTCACTTTCTGCCATAAGGATGGTGTCATCTGCATATCTGAGGTTATTGAGATTTCTTCTGACAGTCTTGATTCCAGCTTGTGCTTCTTCTAGGCTGGCATTTCGTATAATGTACTCTGCATATAAGTTAAAAAAGCAGGATGACAATATACAGCCTTGATGTACTCCTTTCCTAATTTGGAACCAGTCTCTTGTTCCACGTCTGGTTCTAACTGTTGCTTCCTAACCTGCATACAGATTTCTCAGGAGGCAGGTCAGGTGGTCTGGTATTCCCATCTCTTTAAGAATATTCCATAGTTTGTTGTGATCCACACAGTCAAAGGCTTTGGCATAGTCAATAAAGTAGAAATATATGTTTTTCTGGAGCTCTCTTGCTTTTTCGATGATCCAACAGATGTTGGGAATTTGATCTCTGGTTCCTCTGAATTTTCTAAATCCAGCTTGAACATTTGGAAGTTCTCGGTTCACGTACTGTTGAAGTCTGGCTTGGAGAATTTTGAGCATTACTTTACTAGCATGTGAGATGAATGCAATTGTGCGATAGTTTGAGCATTCTTTGGCATTGTCTTTCTTTGGGATTGGAATGAAAACTGACCTTTTCCAGTCCTGTGGCCACTGCTGAGTTTTCCAAATTTGCTGGCATATTGAGTGCATCACTTTCACAGCATCATCTTTAAGATTTGAAATAGCTCAACTGGAATCCCATCACCTCCACGAGCTTTGTTGAGTAGTGATACTTCCTAAGGCCCACTTGACTTTGCATTCCAGGTTGTCTGGCTCTGGGTGGGTGATCACACCATCGTGATTATCTGGGTCATGAAGATCTTTCTGTATAGTTCTTCTATGTATTCTCGCCCCCTCTTCTTAATATCTTCTGCTTCTGTTAGGTTCATACCATTTCTGTCCTCCTCCTGAGAACAACTAAAAAGGCTAGAAAGTGAAAGTTAGTCGCACAGTTGTGTCCAGCTCTTTGCCTCCCCATGGGCTGAAGCCCACCAGGCTCCTCTGTCTGCGGAATTCTCCAAGCAAGAATACTGGAGTGGGTTGCCATTTCCTTCTCCAGAGGATCTTCCCGACTCAGGGATCAAACTCAGGTCTCCTACATTGCAAGATTCTTTACCAACTGAGTCACTAGGGAAGACCCCAAAATAGGTTAGACAAATATTTAAATCAACAGGAGAAAATATTGCAGAGCAACCAATGGAGGCAGAACTTGAAGGTCTATGATCCTTGAGAGAAGAGAAGCATAACAGTTGAGTTCCACATTCATCTTAGTTCTTTTTCTGAGGACATTTTATTTTCCAAATCACAAGCAGTCTTTTTGAAAGGGAAAAAGAAAAGAAAAAAAAAAAAAAAAGAACTATGAAGAAGGAGCCTAAAAACCTGCAACCAAATTTCAAAGTCATTGGCCAACTCAAAAATTTTAGATGTTCAAAACAAGAAACCAAAAAATTCAGTGAAAAACAGTATTTGGAGTGGTTAAAGACCAGAGATTTCAGCAACCATGTGCTGCCAGATAGACAAATGTTTGTTTTGGATCTCGATAAACACATCAAGTTTTCTATTGAGACCCTAAAGGCACCATAGCCTAGTAATAAGAAACATGTCTAAAGAATAAATACTATGCCCTAGGACATTTCTTTTGTACTGACTTCCCTGGTGGCTCAGATGGTAAAACATCTGCCTACAATGTGGGAGACCTGGGTTCAATCCCTGGGTCGGGAAGATCTCCTGGAGAAGGAAATGGCAACCCACTCCAGTATTCTTGCCTGGAGAATCCCATGGATGGAGAAGCCTGGCAGGCTACAGTCCATGGGGTCGCAAAGAGTTGGACACGACTGAGCGACTTCACCAGTTTACCAGGGGAAAGACAAGGCTGAAATAGCAAGCTTAAGACAAAGCCTCAACAGGATCAAGTCAATCCACTTCTACCTTATCTGACTGAGGAAAGAAATGTTAACCCTCTTCAAGTACATATAACATCATCCAGAGCCTCTACAAATGTTCAATTACAATGTCCAGCACCTAATTTTAAAATATAAGAGATTCTAAAACGAAAAAAAAAAAAAAAAAAGAAGGATCAAATGACCAACCCCCTCAAAAAAAAACACATCATAGAAACAAATCCATAAATGATCCAGATATTAGAAATATCAAATAGGGCCTTTAAAATAACTATGATTAAACTTTCAAGAAAATAAGGGGAAAGGTGGAGAAACAGATGAAAAGATGGGAGATTTAGAAAAGACAATTAAAATCTGTAAAAAAAAATGCATATTCTAGAAATTAAAGGCTAACTGAAATGGTTTCATGAACTACATAAAGCAAAAGGCAGGGTGAATGAACTCAAAAAGTGGTCAACAGAAAACATCAGAACAGCACAGAGAGAAAAATTGAGGGGAAAAAAAAGAGAATAAGACTTCCATCTTTTATTAAGGATGCAGAACGCTGGAGAGTCTTGCTCCCTTCATTAAAACAACAATTTTGAAAATCCAGATAATCTAAAATTTTACAATTTTTGTTTAGCCAATCAGTAACCTGGGTTACAAGTCACCCACCTAGTCTATGGCGTTTTGTTATGGCAGCCTGAGCAGATTAAAACTGAGGCTTATTATGAAGAGAAAGTAATTAAGGCAGTGTGGTGTCAGAAAAAGCACTGACACATAGTCAATGGAATAGGGTCCAGAAATAGACCCACAAATATATGGTCAACTGGTTTTCCACATGTTATAAAAGCAACTCAATGTAAAAAGGATAATGTTTCCAACAAATGGCACCACAGCAACTGGGTATCCATATGCAAAAAAGACAAATTAATTTCAATTCATAATTTGTGCCCTATTTTAAAAGCAACTCAAAATGGGTCAAGGACTGAAATCCCAACTCAGAAAGCATAAAGCTTCTAGAGAAAAAAAAAAAAAAACAGCAAATTTTTGTTATCTTGGACTATACAAAAATTTCTTGGATACAATGTCAAAAGCACAATCCATAAAAGAAAAAACAATAAAATGAATTTCCTCAAAATTAAGAACTTCTGCTCTCCAAAAGACACCACAAAGAGAATGAAAAGATATACCACAAATAGGTATGAAATATTTGCAGATTTCAAATCCGATAATATACTTACAACCAGAATATTTTTTAAACTCACAAAACTGAATATTGAGAAAAAAACAAGCAAACAACTTGATAAACGGGCAAAAGATTTAGATATTTTACCAAAGAAAATATCAGGTGGCAGAAAAGCCTATGGAAAGATGCCACCTCATTAGTCAACAGGAAAAGGCAAATTAAGACTACAATGAGATACCACTGTATATCCATTAGAATGGCTAAAACTAAAACGGCGGGGGATGGGCCGGTTGGGGGGGCGGGGCGTGGGGGTGGAGAAAAGGAAAGGAAAAGAAAGAAAGAAAAGAAAAAAAATTACAATTCTAAGTACAGATGAGTTTGCAGAGCAACTGGAATTCTCACATACTGATGGAGGGAATGATCTCTACAAGCGTATACAAAAACAAATTATAAAAATCAACTATATTACTATGTACTAAAAAAATGAATTTTAACAAAAGATACCTTACAATACAATTTTTTAAATAGAATATCTTCAAATACTTCTTTGTCTCACCCATCTGTTCTTTCTGGGACTCCAATCAGATTTGTAGCAGGCCCTTGATGATATTCCACAGATTTTTAACACAGTGTTATGTCTCTCTTGTCTATGCTTATTTCAAATAGTTTCTATTGCTATGTCTTCAAGTTCACTAATCTTTTCATCTGCAATGTGTAAGCTGCTACTAACCCCATCCAGTGTACTTTTCATTTCAGATGATGTATTTTTTTATCTCTAGAAGTTTAATTTCAAGCATATCTTTTTTATATCTTCTTTTTTTGTACCTCCTATTTCTCTCCTACTAAAGCTCTCCTACTTTCTCTCCTACCTACTTCTTCTACCTTCTTGAACAATATTTTAATACATATGGGATGGGATATACAATAAATATTAAAATACTTGCTTCAAAGATTTTGTCCTGTATATCTATCATGTGTCCTTCTGTGTTTTTTCTGACTGATTTCCCCTCTTGTTACAAGCTCTATTTTTATGCATTATTACATAAAGTAAATTTAAATTTTTTTAAAATGGTAATTTCAAGTCAGAGGGCAGTTAAAATGAGTTTTACACAGTTGGGTGCTGCATTTTTTTTACATTCCTTTCCCCCGAGTCCGAGGCCAGGGGCTGCGGGCGGGAGGAGCTACCCCACGCCCCCACGCCCGAGGCCAAGGGTGGCCGGGAGGAGCAACCCCAAGGAGCCGTGGCTGCATGGGCGCAGGAGGGCCTAGAGGAGCCATCCCACGTTGAAGGTCAGGAAGGGTGGCAGTGAGGAGATACCCCTAGTCCAAGGTAAGGAGTAATGGCTGCGCTTTGCTGGAGCAGCCGTGAAGAGATACCCCACGCCCAAGGTAAGAGAAACCCAAGTAAGACAGTAGGTGTTGCAAGAGGGAATCAGAGGGCAGACACACTGAAACCATACTCACAGAAAACTAGTCAATCTAATCACACTAGGACCACAGCCTTGTCTAACTCAATGAAACTAAGCCATGCCCGTGGGGCAACTCAAGATGGGCGGGTCATGGTGGAGAGATCTGACAGAATGTGGTCCACTGGAGAAGGGAATGGTAAACCACTTCAGTATTCTTGCCTTGAGAACCCCATGAACAGTATGAAAAGGCAAAATGATAGGATACTGAAAGAGGAACTCCACAGGTCAGTAGGGGCCCAATATGCTACTGGAGATCAGTGGAGAAATAATTCCAGAAAGAATGAAGGGATGGAGCCAACACAAAAACAATACCCAGCTGTGGATGTGACTGGTGATAGAAGCAAGGTCCGATGCTGTAAAGAGCAATATTGCATAGGAACCTGGACTGTCAGGTCCATGAATCAAGGTAAATTGGAAGTGGTCAAACAAGAGATGACAAGAGTGAATGTCGACATTCTAGGAATCAGTGAACTGAAATGGTCTGGAATGGGTGAATTTAACTCAGATGACCATTATATCTACTACTTCGGGCAGGAATCCCTCGGAAGAAATGGAGTGGCCATCATGGTCAACAAAAGAGTCCGAAATGCAGTACTTGGATGCAATCTCAAAAATGACAGAATGATCTCTGTTCATTTCCAAGGCAAACCATTCAATATCACAGTAATCCAAGTCTATGCCCCAACCAGTAACGCTGAAGAAGCTGAATTTGAACGGTTCTATGAAGACCTACAAGACCTTTTAGAACTAACACCCAAAAAAGATGTCCGTTTCATTATAGGGGACTGGAACGCAAAAGTAGGAAGTCAAGAAACACCTGGAGTAACAGGCAAATTTGGCATTGGAATATGGAATGAAGCAGGGCAAAGACTAATAGAGTTTTGCCAAGAAAATGCACTGGTCATAACAAACACCCTCTTCCAACAACACAAGAGAAGACTCTATACATGGACATCACCAGATGGTCAACACCGAAATCAGACTGATTATATTCTTTGCAGACAAAGATGGAGAAGCTCTATACAGTCAGCAAAAACAAGACCAGGAGCTGACTGTGGCTCAGATCATGAACTCCTTATTCCCACATTCAGACTTAAATTGAAGAAAGTAGGAAAACCACTAGACCATTCAGGTATGACCTAAATCAAATCCCTTATGATTATACAGTGGAAGTGAGAAATAGATTTAAGGGCCTAGATCTGATAGATAGACTGCCTGATGAACTATGGACTGAGGTTGATGACATTGTACAGGAGACAGGGATCAAGACCATCCCCATGGAAAAGAAATGCAAAAAAGCAAAATGGCTGTCTGGGGAGGCCTTACAAATAGCTGTGAAAAGAAGAGAAGTGAAAAGCAAAGGAGAAAAGGAAAGATATAAACATCTGAATGCAGAGTTCCAAAGAATAGCAAGAAGAGATAAGAAAGCCTTCTTCAGCGATCAATGCAAAGAAATAGAGGAAAACAAATGGGAAAGACTAGGGATCTCTTCAAGAAAATCAGAGATACCAAAGGAACATTTCATGCAAAGATGGGCTCAATAAAGGACAAAAATGGTATGGACCTAACAGAAGCAGAAGATATTAAGAAGAGATGGCAAGAATACACAGAAGAACTGTACAAAAAAGATCTTCACGACCCAGATCATCACGATGGTGTGATCACTGACCTAGAGCCAGACATCCTGGAATGTGAAGTCAAGTGGGCCTTAGAAAGCATCACTATGAACAAAGCTAGTGGAGGTGATGGAATTCCAGTTGAGCTATTCCAAATCCTGAAAGATGATGCTGTGAAAGTGCTGCACTCAATATGCCAGCAAATTTAGCAAACTCAGCAGTGGCCACAGGACTGGAAAAGGTCAGTTTTCATTCCAACCCCAAAGAAAGGCAATGCGAAAAATGCTCAAACTACCGCACAATTGCATTCATCTCACATGCTAGTAAAGTAATGCTCAAAATTCTCCAAGCCAGGCTTCAGCAATATGTGAACCGTGAACTTCCTGATGTTCAAGCTGGTTTTAGAAAAGGCAGAGGAACCAGAGATCAAATTGCCAACATCCGCTGGATCATGGAAAAAGCAAGAGAGTTCCAGGAAAGCATCTATTTCTGCTTTATTGACTATGCCAAAGCCTTTCACTGTGTGGATCACAATAAACTGAGGAAAATTCTGAAAGAGATGGGGATACCAGACCACCTGATCTGCCTCTTGAGAAATTTGTATGCAGGTCAGGAAGCAACAGTTAGAACTGGACATGGAACAAGAGACTGGTTCCAAATAGGAAAAGGAGTACGTCAAGGCTGTATATTGTCACCCTGTTTATTTAACTTATATGCAGAGTACATCTTGAGAAACGCTGGACTGGAAGAAACACAAGCTGGAATCAAGATTGTTGGTAGAAATATCAATAACCTCAGATATGCAAATGATACCACCCTTATGGCAGAAAGTGAAGAGGAACTAAAAAGCCTCTTGATGAAAGTGAAAGTGGAGAGTGAAAAAGTTGGCTTAAAGCTCAACATTCAGAAAACAAAGATCATGGCATCCAGTCCCATCACTTCATGGGAAATAGATGGGGAAACAGTGGAAACAGTGTCAGACTTTTTTTTCTGGGCTCCAAAATCACTACAGATGGTGACTGCAGCCATGAAATTAAAAGGCGCTTACTCCTTGGAAGGAAAGTTATGACCAACCTAGATAGCATATTCAAAGGCAGAGACATTACTTTGCCAACAAAAGTTCGTCTAGTCAAGGCTATGGTTTTTCCTGTGGTCATGTATGGATGTGAGAGTTGAACTGTGAAGAAGGCTGAGCACAGAAGAATTGATGCTTTTGAGCTGTGGTGTTGGAGAAGACTCTTGAGAGTCCCTTGGACTGCAAGATCCAACCAGTCCATTCTGAAGGAGATCAGCCCTGGGATTTCTTTGGAAAGTATGATGCTAAAGCTGAAACTCCAATACTTTGGCCACCTCATGCGAAGAGTTGACTCATTGGAAAAGACTCTGATGCTGGGAGGGATTGGGGGCAAGAGAAGAAGGGGACGACAGAGGATGAGATGGTTGGCCAGGAGTTGGTGATGGACAGGGAGGCCTGGCGTGCTGCGATTCATGGGGTTGCAAAGAGTCGGACATGACTGAGCGACTGATCTGATCTGAAATACTTTTGGACTTCATTCTAGAATACAGCTAAGTTATTACTTGGAAACAGTTTGAATCTAGCAAGTCTTTTTTTTTTTTGCTTTGTTACAGAGATCCAAAACAGCCTTTAAAGGGACTTCCTGGGCAGTTCAGTTGTTAAGACTCTGAACTTCCACTGCAGGGGGTGTGGGTTTCCTACATGGAACTAAGTTCCCACCTGTCTTGAGGCCAAAGAAAAACAAAACAGCCTTTAAACTAGGACTAATTTGGCTCTACTACTGAAACAATCCTTTCCTGAGAATTTGACTCAATGCCCCAAGAGTTAGGTCTTTCCACTTGGGTCAGTAGTTTCCCAGTCCTGTGCAAGCTCTAAGGGTTTTTCTGATTGCTCTTTTTCAGTTCTTCTTTCTTAGGTCTCAGTGGTTTCTTCACATGCATGTCCTTATCAGCCTTCTCTCTGTTACTCTCTCCTCCTCCGTACTCTGTCCTGTGAATACCAGCCATCTTGAACTGAACTCTGAATCCCATGAGATCAATGGGCCTGGAAACCCTTTCCAGGCAGTAAGCTAAGACAGTCACAGGGTTCATCTTACTGCCCTTTCAAGGATCACCATCCTGTGCTGCCTGTTGTCCAATATCTGAAAATGTTTTCAGTTGTTTACAACGAGATAAGGCTGGACCTTGTCACTCCATCTTGGCCAGAAGTGGAAATCCGTGAGTAATTATGAGTGCCTACTATTGTGCTGGATGCTGAGGACACAGTCGTGACCCACACAGACAAGGGTCCTGTCCTGGAAAAAAGCTTTTTTAAAAAAAAAAAAAAAAAAAAGGACCTCCAGGGAAGCCTGCATAGCATCTTTTTAATTTCATTTCTTTTGCCTGTAGTGGGTCTTATTTGCTTTCTACTGGCTTTCTTTAGTTGTGGAGATCAGGGGTTACTCTTTATTGTAGGGAGAGGCCTTCTCATTGTGGTAGCTTCTCATTGTGGAGCACAGGTTCTAGGTGCATAAGCTTAAGTAGTTGCAGCACGTGGGCTCAGCAGTTGTGACTCGTAGGCTTAGATCCATAGCATGTGGAAACTTCCCGGACCAGGGATCGAACCTGTGTCCCTTGCATTCACAGGTGGACTCTTATCCACCGTGCCACCAGGGAAGTTCCGGGAAAAAGCTTTTTAATAAAGGCCTGTGAAGATCAGTATTGGATTCTACAGCAGGAATAGATACAATTAAGAAGTCTTCATTCTGCCTTTCAGGACTTTCAGATCTACAGCTTCAAAAAATAGCAGATTACACTGGAGGGCAGAGGATAGGCAAAGAGGTGAAGCAGACATCTATATAAAAACTTTGCCTATCATTTTTTTTGCTTGTTTGTTTTTGCTCTCTTCCTTTGTGTGATTTTTTCCATTACTGTTCTTTTGTATTTTTTTTTATTTTTTGACTACCATTTTGTAAACAGAATGGTAGTTGGCTGTAACAAAGCAGCATTAGTTTAAGAATGAATGCGGGTAATTATAGTGTCCATTCAACAGAATCCTAAATCAAGTTGATTTATATGAAGTGTTTATTTATCTCAATGCTTGATAGGGACAGCTTTTTCCCTAACTTCAATTCAACAAATAATTATGGACAAATTCACAGCTTGGAGTAGTGTATGGTGCCTTTTCGTCCACTCCTATGCAACTTGTATTATTATTCCTATAGTCTTCTGCCCCCAGATACAGAATTCTCTCCGGAAGAATCTCTCTTATTTAAGACCACCTCCATAATTTGTGGGGCCCAGTGTGAAACTAAAACATGCCCCTCCTTGATCAAAAAAAGAATTACCAGATGTTGACAGCAGAGCAAAGCAAGCATGGGACCCCTCTGAGAGTGGGCCTTGTGTGACTGCCTAGGTCACACACTCATGAAACCATTCCTGCTCCCGTCTCACCTCCAAACAAATTCCAATCTCCTCTAAGATGCCCTCAACCATCTGTCAGACAGACAGGAAGGCTCTCCAGCAGCCTGGTAACACAATTAACACAAACACACAAACAAACAGTCAAAACATTTGCATCATTTGCAGATCGAATGCACAGTGCTTCTCCTAGGGTTGTAACACAACACGTACTTGATAAACACTTGTTGGATAACAAATACTGAAGAAATAATGCCCTAAGAAAAGGAGTTAGTTAGCATAGCTTTGATCATCAGGACCTTTCTGGCACCCATGAAATCTTCCCACATGAGTGATCCCTTCTTGAACTCTAAGGATAGGTCTACCAGTGTTCATACCACACTACCGTCATTTAGCAGTCTTCGGAGGAAAACTGTTTAAAGTGAAGGAATTGGGACCTCCCTATTGTCACCCTGCTTATTTAACTTATATGCAGAGTACATCTTGAGAAACCCTGGGCTGGAAGAAACACAAGCTGGAATCAAGATTGTTGGTAGAAATATCAATAACCTCAGATATGCAGATGACACCACCCTTATGGCAGAAAGTGAAGAGGAACTAAAAAGCCTCTTGATGAAAGTGAAAGAGGAGAGTGAAAAAGTTGGCTTAAAGCTCAACATTCAGAAAACAAAGATCATGGCATCCAGTCCCATCACTTCATGGGAAATAGATGGGGAAACAGTGGAAACAGTGTCAGACTTTATTTGGGGGGGCTCCAAAATCACTGCAGATGGTGACTGCAGCCATGAGATTAAAAGGCGCTTACTCCTTGGAAGGAAAGTTATGACCAACCTAGATAGCATATTGAAAAGCAGAGACATTACTTTGCCAACAAAGGTCCGTCTAGTCAAGGCTATGGTTTTTCCTGTGGTCATGTATGGATGTGAGAGCTGGACTGTGAAGAAAGCTGAGCGCCGAAGAATTGATGCTTTTGAGCTGTGGTGTTGGAGAAGACTCTTGAGAGTCCCTTGGACTGCAAGGAGATCCAACCAGTCCATTCTAAAGGAGATCAGGCCTGGGTGTTCTTTGGAAGGAATGATGCTAAAGCTGAAACTCCAGTACTTTGGCCACCTCATGCGAAGAGTTGACTCATTGGAAAAGACTCTGATGCTAGGAGGGATTTGGGGCAGGAGGAGAAGGGGACGACAGAGGATGAGATGGCTGGATGGTATCACCGACTCAATGGACGTGAGTTTGAGTGAATTCCGGGAGATGGTGATAGACAGGGAGGCCTAGCGTGCTACAATTCATGGGGTCGCAAAGAGTCGGACATGACTGAGCAACTGAACTGAACTGAACTGGTGGCCCAATGGTTAAGACTCCATGCTTCCATTGTCAGGGGCGTGGGTTTGATCCCTGGTCGGGTAACTAAGATCCCATATGCAGCGTGGCTTAAGTAAATAAATAAAATGAAGGAATTACATTTAAAGGAAAGGCAGAGAACCAGCAAACTGAAAATTTCAACTTTCCAATCAATAACTGAGCTACTGTTAAGTGGATACAGATCTACATTATCTTGTTATCAGCTAAAGAAGAGAACAAATTGAGAAATTATCCTGCTTCCAAAAAGGTAACTGAAAAAATCAATTTCCAAGGAAAAGAACTTCACGGCCCTCCCATTCCTCCCATGCTCAATTCCCTCTGGCCTTGGTGCCAGCCAGGATCATAAAACAGCTGCCATCTGGAGGAGTGAGGCAGGTTATCTTGTAGAATCTAACAGATTTTTAGAGCAAACTGGACCTTTAAGATTGTCTTGTTAACCACAACTGAACTGACTGTGGGCAGTGCAGGGCATCAAGCTGCAAACAACTGCCTGATCGGCAGGGTGTAAGGACTCCGCTCTGCTGGTTGTGCACTTGGGCCTGCGGTGAATCTGACAGTCTATTACACACTTTCCTCTTCATGAAGATGACATCCAGTCCCTCTCTCTACCTGTGACCTTGAGAAGTCTCCCCTCACTCTCCTGTCTTCCCAAAAACCTGAAGGTCCTTTCCAATTAGATGATTCACTGATGTCTCAGCACTAATTGTTCTAAACGTGAAATTACACTTATCTTGTCAGATGCCATCTCCTTCCAAATTCCCTCTGTTACCCTCTAGGTAAAGCTTTCCTTATCCTTACTTTCTCCTTCTGT
This sequence comes from Bos mutus, assembly GCF_027580195.1. Classification (NCBI taxonomy): domain Eukaryota; kingdom Metazoa; phylum Chordata; class Mammalia; order Artiodactyla; family Bovidae; genus Bos; species Bos mutus. Next base: position 43,519,586 of record NC_091626.1, on the reverse strand, counting down.
CCCCGTAGTGGTACTTTCCTCACTTGGCCTTGTGTAGAGCTAGGCATATGTCCAAGCCAGGTACAGGGTCTGGGCTAGAGCTAGGGCCTTTGTTCCCTCTCATCAGAGGGGATGTTCCCTGAGAGAAGACCTTGTGAAGGAGAAAAAGAAGACATGGAATAGGGTGCAAAGGGAAGCATTTAAAGATTCATCTCTTCAACGTCACAATTTTGCAAATGGTGGACCCTAAACACCAGGCCATGCAAATTACTGGGTACAGTTAAATGGCAGATTTAAATGGGTGGTAATGACAAGTGTTTTCCAAGGACCCCTTTATTTTTTAATGTTTTCTATATTCAACTATGATTTGTTTTTTGAAATGTTTGCCATTTCTTATGTAATTCTGCTGTTTTTTAAATTTTGTCTATGAGAAATTTAAGGTCTTTTTCTCTTTAGCTTTGTCTCCCACACAGGTTACTTTCAGAGTAATGAGACATTGCAAGTGTAAAGGATGTGAGAACAGAGGAGGGAGATGATAAATACCCTTCCATACCACAAGTATTGGTCTTGGCCAATTCAAAGACCAAGCACTAGATAGCCTGTTCTTTCAGTAAAGAGTTTCTAGAAATACCTAATTGAAAGATCAACCAAATGTTCTCACCACAGAAAGCAGAGTGAAACTATGGTAAGTCTTAAGGAATTAACCTTTCTGCTCTGGTGTTAAGAAATCTTATTCCTAAAGATGCTTTCTCAAAAAAAAAAAAAAAAAAAAAAGATTCTTTCTCAACATCCTGTTTGTAATTTCTCTCTTTGACTCTACTTCCCTCTCTCTCTCATCTCTGTCTCTCATACCCCTTCCTCTCTGTTTCCCACTTCTGTTACATCTTGCAGTGCGTTGCCTAAGAAAGCTGTGAAAGACGGATCTCTGGGGAACAGCTTCCCAAATTCCTGTGGGGACCACCCCACCTCAGTCCCTGCAGAGTGGAGTTGGTGACTAAGACAGTCAGAAATGAGGGTGTGTGTGTCAGGGAGCAGGTGGGTGAGCAGTCAAGGCTTTATCCTGGGAGCGACTTCCCTGGTGGTCTCATGGTTAAGACTCTATGCTTCCAATGCAGGGAGCCTGGGTGTTTGATCCCTGGTTGGGTAACTAGATCCCATATGCTGCAGATCCCATATGCTGCAACTAACTAAGAGATCCCGCATGCCCCAATGAAAATCAAAGATCCCATGTTCCACAATTAAGACCCGGTGCAGCCTGACTAATTAATTATTTAGTATTTTTTAAAGGCTTTATGGGGGAATGAATGAGGCTCGTGAAGAACTCAGTGAGGCCCTGCGACCACAGTCATGTGGTCTAGAGATTCGGCATTAACAAAAACCTCCCACAATTAGTCTTACAGGACTGTGACTAGAATCTTAATTTTCTTTTTGCTGAACTTCTTGGGAGACTTTTGCCTTGGATTCTGATTAGAAAAGCCTAATCTCTAGTATTCCTTACTGATCTGTAGTTGGCTAATTATTTCCCATGGTTAAATTGTGAGGTGGACAAAGTCTAGGAAAATTGGTGCTCATTTCTCACTTCTGACCCTCCTCCTAGGTGCTCTAAGTATACCTTATTGGTGAAAGTCTATTCTTGTTTGAAAAACAAGTTATAAGGAAGTAATCCTTGGCCAAAATATTAGTTATTAAGCATTTCAAGGTTTTTCTCTCTACCTCTCTTTCTTCTTTTTTTTTTTTTTTTTACTTTTAAGGTAGGATTGGAGAGATTTGGAGTCAGAGACTCCACGAGAAATGACTTCGTGCCTTTAGGGAAAGTATATTAACCATCTTGAGTCTCGAGTCCCATTTCTGAAAAATGGAAGTGATAAATTAATCTGCCTACAAGACTGAGAGTCTGCCTACTAAATGAGAACAAAAGGGAAAGGAGAAAAAATGTCTGTATAAATGGTAAGATGCTCTCAAAACTTTAGTACCTAAAGTATAAACATCCTAATATGGATCCTTCTGCTTTTTTTTTAAGCTATATTGTTCACTTATCATATTTCAGGCACTACTCCAAGCCTGACATGTATTTCATTCATTTTCTCATGTAATCCTATCCACACACCTTTGAGGAAAGTACTATTACTATCCCAGTTTTCCACACAAGGAAACTCAGGCTTAGAAAGGTGAAATACTTAAAGAGGTTAAACAACTTGCCCAACTGCTGATAAGTGGAAATCTTTGTTTTGAATCCAAACAGCTGGGTATTTCTTAAGTAGAGTTGAGAACTCCCAATCCGTAGGTTCCCAAATCCCCTTGTCTCCCCTAATCAGAGGGTGCTGATGGGGCATTACAGCTGGGGCACTGATTCAAACCTTCAGTTCACATCTCTCCCAGGAAGCTGTTTCAGTTCCTGATAAAGCCTTCTAGAAGCAAGTATTGCAATAAAGATAAGTTTTGAAATAATGGCATTCTGCAGAAAGGAATTAAGGCAACTCTGATAGTAGGGAAGGGCACTCCAGATGCACTAGCTTTGAAGTCTGCAAACTCTGCCTGTGATTCAGTCCATAGGTCAGTTCTCAAGAACTCTTCCAGGCCTGTTGACTCCATGGCCTAAAAGAGTAGAACCTGCCTGCAAGGAAGATGGAACAGAGTGGTGGCCACCATCTCCTCACTTACCTCCTGTCCTCTCCACCTCTGCAAGCCTTTCCAAGGAAACCACTGACCATATCATAAAGAGTAGGAGAAGGGGCCCTGCCTGGGTCAGATAGGGGCATGGAAAGGAGAGGCCATGTCTGAAACATGCAATAAAGGACAGCACAGATGACTGGGAAGCCAGTCTTCGGCACTAAAGCCCCCTCTCTTTTCCCTTTTCTCCATCCTATCTTCCTCTCCATCCTGTCTTCTTCCTCTCCAGCCTGATCAAAATCTGTCCTCAGGAAAAGATCAGAGATTGGCTGCTTCCCTGGGAACCAAAGTCAGGAAGTAACCATGTAGTTTCTGTAGTTTCTGTGCCCTGTAAAGGGCTTTGCAGAATTGGTGAGCAAAAGAGGTAGGTGGGCTTTGTCATAGTCAGGTTTATTTTCCCTGTGCCTAGATCAGTGCCTGGCTCTTTAGTTGTTGACTGAACGAATTTTGGAGGCCAGGGAGTCCTTTTCACAACCCTTAAACTGAACACCTATTGGCCCTGGGCTGTGGACCTGTGGGCCACAGAAGTTATATCTTCTGAGCAGAGGAACTTCAGATGCTAAGAGATCTAGGCCTGTGTGGATGTGAAGCCAACACTAAATACTGTATCACTACATGTACCCAGGGTGCCCTTCAGCTCCTAGCAGAGATTTATAAGCCTCACTCCAGCCTCCAGTCCCTGTTTCCAAAATTCCAGAATGCTGGCTCTACCACTGGAGGACATGCCCTGACCTTTCTGGGGCATAGAGCAAGGGGTCTGGATTAAGACCTCCCCACTGCTAATGCACTGAATTGTGCCCCTCTCCTCCCTATTCAGGCTCCTCCTGTGGCTCAGCTGGTAAAGAACTCACCTGCAATGTGGGAGACCTGGGTTCGATCTTTGGGTTGGGAAGATCCCCTAGAGAAAGGAAAGGCTACCCACTCCAGTATTCTGGCCTGGAAAATCTCATGGGCAGAGGAGCCTGGTGGGCTGCATTCCATGGGGTCACAAAGAGTTGGGCATGACTGAGTGACTAACACTTACTTAACCCCCAATTCATATGATGAACCATTAAACCTTAATGTGACTATATTTATACTAAAGAAGTAATTAAGTTTTAATGAGGCCATAAAGGCAGGACCCTAGTCCAATAGGAATATTGTTGTTATTACTATTGAATACTTTGGCCACCTGAAGTGAAGAGACAACTCACTGGAAAAGAACCTGATGCTGGGAAAGACTGAGGACAAGAGGAGAAGGCGACAACAGAGGATGAGATAGTTAGATAGCATCACCAACTTAATGGACATGAATCTGAACAAACTCCAGAAGATAGAGAAGGATGGGGGAGCCTGATGTGTTACAGTCCATAGGAATGCAAAGAGTAGGACATGACTTAACAACTGATAAACAAACAAAAAAATTGTTCTTATAAGATAATGCACCAGAGTAGTCACTCTCTCTCCACCATGTGAGGACAAAGCAAAAAGACGGCCATCTGCAAGTTAGGGAGTCCTCATCAGAAAATAAACTGGCCAGCACAAATACATACATACATTAGGTTTAAGCCACTCAGTCTATGACAGCCTGAGCAGAACAAGACACCTGCTTCCTCTATAATACTTAAGATTTATGCTCAGAGAGGTTCTGACGAGCAGACAAATCTTCTAGGCCCACTCTTACCCAAGCCAAATTCCTTCCTGTTATATATCTTTTATTCCTCACAAATGGACACAACACTGCTTTTTCTTATACTCCATTTCTCCCTTGCCACATCTTAGATATTTTTTTAATAGTAATTTCGTTTTTCCAACTTTAACTGAATTTCAGATTTCTGCTTGTTTTTCCATTTGGGTTTTGCCTTTTTTTTTTTTTTGGCTTCGTTGCATGGCACGTGGAATTTTAGTTCCCTGACCAGGTATGGAACCCATGCCCCTGCAGGGGAAGCTGGAGTCTTAACCACTAGATGACCAGGGAAGTCCTGCCACATCTTAGATATTAAGTCACAAATGAGGCAGACTTTGCAGGACAAGAAACCTTTGAAGATCCAGGCATACCATGGGGCCCTGGTGGTACAGAGAATCTTCTCTCCCTTGGTCTGTCTTGGTCTCACGGTTTCAGCATCAAGAAATTGGGCTTAAGATGTCTCCATTAAAATGGTCATGTTACTTTGGGGTATGAGGGTAATACTTTTAACAGTCTTCAACCATTTAGTAGGTCAGCTGGATCCTTCTGAAGGGAACTGGATAAAGTTCTCCTAAAATAACTGTAGGAAAGAAGGTTTAAGAGTCCTGAGAGGGAAAGCTTAGGAACCAAAGCTTATGTCTAAAAGAGAGTGAAGCTTAAATCAGCAAAGCAGGATTGCTGACATGGTAGTGTTTCCCATTTCCCAGGAAATAGAAAACTAATAAAGCCCTTGATGCTGGCACAGCATAAACCTCAGCAAAGGCTAATAAACAATTATAAAGCATTTACGATAAGACCTTAAATAATTAACTAATTATCTTGGAAAGTTAAAGAACAGGACCCCAGGGTATGGGACCTGATTATAAAGTCATACATATATATGTGAGGTGAGGCCAGAGTAGGAAGAGGGTGGCAGGAAGGAGGCCTATTAGAATAGGCTGAAGGAGAAGGGGAGGAGTGTGCAGATCAGTAGTCAGAGACAGGAAGTAGGAGAACTATGTTGACTACAACCATACCTGTATCACTGCCATGTCTTGGGGTAGTCACAGTGCTGGACAAAAATCGCAAAGACTATTGCCCTTTCCAAAGAGATACATAATCAACTGCCTAGGAGGAGAGCCAAAAAGAGACCATTGGAAACCTACGGGTTTTTCTATAAAGCTGTTATGAAGTGTTACCAGACTCATTTTCTGCATATTTTCCAATCCCAACATTCTGCCTTATTAAAATGCTGGGCCTTTGCATTACCTTGGAAGTACCTTAGGGCAAGTCACCACTTGTTCTGTACAATTTCAAGATGCACTGTTGTCCAGTGACTGAGCTTTCATTGCCTTGCTGTTTTCCAGGAAAGCAGACCCCTAAATCACTCAGAATTGACTCAACAATTTTTTCTAAAAATTGCCAGGATTTCCACTGTCAAAAAACTGCTCACGTATATCTAAATAACTTAAGAATATTTTTAATATAAATAAAGCATTCCAACAATTTTCTTTTTAAGAACCATAAAATCTGTACTATGCCTTCTGAGACCCAAGCAAATTAAAGATAATAGGATTGTTAGGGAACTGTTGACCAAAACTGCCTGCCTTGGCCAGGCACAACCAGTAACAGGTTTGCTTAAGTCTCCCACTTCAGGATGCTTCAAAAGGACTGAAAACCAGTGTGGGGCCCAAAAACAACCCAGAGAAAACCTAAGAGGAGCCAAGAAGGGGAGGAGATACCAGTTGATAATATGTCTCAACAACCTCTCAGAAATCCTTGTGCTGAAAACCATCATGACTGAGAGATGCACGCACTACCAAGAAGGGCCTGAGGCAGATCAAATGAAGGCACAACCAAGATGATTGGCCAGAAACAACCCAGAAAGCTAACCCCACCACCATAAAACCTGAGACTGTGAGATACACGAGGCAGAGCAATTCTTCCCAGTTTCTTTACCCTGCTGCTCTCTGCCTGAGTGCCCCTTTTCAATAATGCGTCTTTTGTTTTGTCAGTATGTCTCCTTTGACAATTCATTTCCAAGGATTCTGAAGTGGGACCCCTTCAAGAGCCCATTGTCAGGCCGTTGAAAGAGTCCCATCCAGTGACAGGATGATGCTGGCAATATATATTTACAAGAACAGAGGTTTCCAAAAATCAGAGGTAAGATGAAAACCAATTTTATTCTGAACAGCCTTTTAGTTAAATCATTGAGGGTGTGGCCCCTGCACTGGAAGGGTGGAGTCTTAACCACTAGACCACCAAGGAAGTCCCCAGATGCTCTAGATCTTGATTGTGGAGGTGGTTATACAGTTGTGTATATTAGACAAAAAGCACAAATGTGTGCAATTTACTATTATCAGTCACCATACTTTCCATAGACAAGGGAGCTGAGGGGATAATAGGCGGGGAAAAAGACACTATTAACACATTATTTTCCATTGGCACAATTTCTTCTGTTTATTTTTGATTTAACTTTCCTTTCTGATTCCTGCACTAGAATATAGGTTTACGGGAGCAACGTATCTGTCTTATTCATTACTATAACCCCAGAAACTAGAACACTACCTGGCACATAGTAGGCCATTAATAAATAGTTGATCAAATGAATGAGAATTAATATGGTAAGGACAACATAAAGAGGTGGAAGGGGATCAGAATGAGGGAAGTGCTGGATATAAACTTGAATAATTTTACAATTCTGGAAGTTTATGTCAGTTCCTCCTTGGAGAATTTCCTTCCACTCCAGCAAGAGATGTCTTTCTTCTACAGCATTTCTTGTGTCATTTCTGACTGTTGCTATAGGCTAGCATTTTCTCCCAGCTAGAAAATAACTATTTGGGGCAAGAAGTAAGATATACAGCTTTGCAGTTCCCCCATGATGCACAGCACTTTAGCTACACTATGCTAGTTTGCTGAATGAATAAATAACTGAAACTTGAGTCCTGAATGTCCAGAGAATCCCTGAGGAATGGGCTCAGTGTTATAGCGGCTAAAGTCAAAGTGATATATTCAAGAGTAAGTTTCATCTGGCTTCAGCATTCTACATCCACTCCCTGGGGTGCAGTACCTCCTAGTGGAAGTCCAGGGCTGCTGCCTCCTTCCTAAGTGCCCCAAAACACGGGCCCTCAGTGACTCCCTCCCAGAAATCCATCTTCTCCTCCTCAAAACTTCCCTTTCACCCCCATCAGTGAAGCCCAGTAGACAATGAGGACCAGCAGACTCAGGCAGGTCCCTTCTACTAACCCCCAAAATCCACAGCATAAATAATGAAGGGCTCCATTAGAGTCAGGTGGTTCTCTCAACCATACCTGCACTTTTCAAACTCTATGGTGCAAATGAATAATCTGTGGAGAATCCTGTTAAAATGAAGATTCTGATACAGCAGTTCCAGTTTGTGAGCCAAGATTCTGAATCTGAACTAGCTTCCAGATGACACCAAAGGATGCTGGTCCAGTCTGTACTGCACCCGTGTGGTGATTGACAGCTACAGCAGTCACAACTCCAGATGCACCAAGAACTCCAGAAAGCCACGGGGGTTGATTGTTTAAGCAAACACTGTGAAGCATATAAACATATGTTCCCTTCAAGGTTTGGCCCTAGAAGGTTTGCTTGCTTCTTTCCTGATGCTGAGACCCTAGAGAAGAGCTCTGCCTTCCAGCTGGAAGGGGTAGAGGAAGGGACCACATTCCCAGAATCAGAAACAGAAAAATGTGGTTTACATCAAGAAGTTAAGGGGAGGGAGCTGAAGGCTCAGAGAGGGTGTCCCAGAGCAGTAGTCTCTATAAGGTCATCCCAGGCCAGTGTCTCTAGCTCTCAGCTTTGCCAGCCTGTAAACTCCACATTTTGTCAGCGCACCAAGAGATAAGCAGACTGAAGGGAAATGAATCATACCAACTAGACTCAAGGGTCTAAACCAAATGGCAAAGTAAGAAGAACAAACACCAACTAATCAGAAACTTGTTCAAAGCAATGCTTTTCCCTGCAGGAATGTCTACGTGGGCTGGCATATCATTACCAAAAGTCTGTTTTATGGGCCTGAAATCAGAGCAAGAGGAATCGAGTGAGGGGATATTATGTCATTTTGAAAGCTGGATACACCCATCTCCAGGATATTTGTATATCTGCCAAGAAGGTCAGCAGTCAGAAACTAGGAGAACACACTGCCCCTCTGTTAATCTTCCTGCACCCGGAAACTTTCTGTTCAGCTTTCTTTACTACATTCCTGATCTCAGAAGACACTTCAGTTGCCTTGGATTGGATGTGAATAGCTAGAATGGGTTATGTCCAGTGATGTATGTTTGTGGGTTTTATTTCCTTGGTTGACTCCTTTTGCTCTTGGAAAGTGATTGCACCAGAACTTCTCTCCAGATTCTGAGAGCAGCTCATTGTGCAGCACTGAAGCACCAGCAGGAGAGGAACAGGGGGTTGGAGGGAAGGCCACTGGGGAAAAGCTGGATCCTTTCATTGCTTCCTACCCTAACACCTTATTCCAGGTTGCAGATTTTAAAACCTGTGTAGTTATTTAAGTGGTCAGAGGAACAGAGGTTGTCACATTCCTCTTGGCTGGTTCTTTTTCTGCTGGTGATGTTGATTTTCTATATGGACAACACTTAAATCAGTGTCCAAAGTTGGGCAAGTTTCTCAGGCTCATCTTTCCTCATTCCATTCTCTGAGTTGTCCTGTTGTATGGCTTTACACTCATCAAATTTAGGGAAGTGGCAGTAAGGAGACCTGGAAAATTACAACACTCCAGTGTCTTGCTTTTACAGGGTTCAGTATGCTTTTGTAGACATATTGTCAGTAAAGGGAGCACAACCCCACTTCTTCCTGACTTACTCTGCCACTTCCCTACAACCCCTGAACTCCGCCCCGCCCCCCCGGACCCGCCCCGCTCCCCTACCTCCACCCCCCCACCCCAGGTCCTCTGGGAGAAGCTGGAGGGACTCATTGTTCACTGAGTCCTATCTCATTCCCTCCTTGACAGTGATACAGCCACTACCCAGCCACCTGAAAGCAAACTCCAAAACTTACTTCCATTTGCCTATTGCCAAATGACAGACTTAAATTTGCTAAACCTGGATACTGCTAAGTCACTTCTGTTGTGTCCGACTCTGTGCGACCCCAGAGACGGCAGCCCACCAGGCTCCCCCATCCCTGGGACTCTCCAGGCAAGAACACTGCAGTGGGTTGCCATTTCCTTCCAATGCATGAAAGTGAAAAGTGAAAGGGAAGTCGCTCAGTCGTGTCCGACTCTTAGCGACCCCATGGACTGCAGCCTACCAGGTTCCTCCATCCATGGGATTTTCCAGGCAAGAGTACTGGAGTGGGATGCCATTGCCTTTCCGAAACCTGGATAAAGTGCTCACAAGTGCTCACAAAACAAAGTAACGAATAGTATTTGCTTTAAACCTGAGGTAGGTTAGGAAAAAAAAATCCTCAAGGAGAAAAAGCCCTCCCACCCAGAAGGCTGAGGAGACGGAGGCCACAAACTCTTCCGCAACCTCATAGTGGCTACCGGTACCAATTCGTCCAGAGCGGTCAGATTTTTCGCTAGTCACGGTGTATTGTCTAATCTGCACTCTTCTAATTCTTAATAAACGTTTGCACAGTGTTCCTATAATCCCTGCACTCCAAAGTATTGACTAGAAAGTATGAGGCTTTTTTTTTTTTTTGAGAACCCAAAATATGATTTCACCACTGATAGCAAATAAGGAAAGAGAACGAGTACCACACGGAAAGTGAAAGTGAAGTCGCTCAGTCGTGTCCGACTCTTTGCGACCCCACGGACTGTAGCCTACCAGGCTCCTCCCTCCATGGGATTCTCCAGGCAAGAGTACTGGAGTGGGTTGCCATTTCCTTCTCCAGGGGATCTTCCCGACCCAGGGAACAACCTCCCAAAATTAAACAGTCTGATAACACAGAAGATGACGGTTGGCCGACTCACTGAAGCCCCTGGGTTCACTTTTTGCCGAGTTATTAATATAATTTCAGCCCTGACCTAATGTCAAGAAGCAGTTAGGGAACAACCGCAGAAGAATACTGCTTCCCAAGTCTAAAAAAGACGCCCCTGCCGTGCCATTGTTGCCACAATGCCGTGACTCGGATTCGAACCGAGGTTGCTGCGGCCACAACGCAGAGTACTAACCACTATACGATCACGGCGAGCTACTGGGACGCCGCGAGTAATGCGTCACCCAGTGTTGTCCTCGTCTAGATGGCTGCCGCCCTCGCCTGCCCAAGTCGTTCACTATCAGCCCCTCTGGTTCTGGCACAAAGCCTGAAGCGGAGTAAAGGCGCCGTAGACTCCGGGCCGAAGTCTCTGTTGATCGTCCGCCTGGACCGTTAAAGTACTTTGCAAACTAAAGGACCCCTGGGACGCCGGGCCTGCGAACCGGACTCAAGCAGCCTGGAGGGGATGTGAGGCCTGCGCCAGCGGGTCGCCCGAATAGCGGCGCCGGTCTCTTCCTCACACCCTTTGTGCCCTGGCGCTCGTGCTGTCTGAACAGGCTCTGGCTGGGAATGGGACTGTCTCTTAACTCTCACAAGAAGAAAAATCATTTCCGGTCCCCAGCACAACTTTCTTCGAGATGCGGAGTAAGATAACCCCAAGATACCTAGCACCGCGGTAGTGAAACCGCAAGATCTGTCCCGCGGAAGAGTGCGGACTGATATTGACACAGCTGAAAGACAGTGCGCCTGCGTACGCCCGGGCAGAGCGGCGAGGTTTAAGATGGGCGGGAATTAGCAATGTCACAGCCAGGGGGCGGGGCTTTAAACAGAGAAGAGCTCAGGCGAGAAGCGAAAGACACAAGTCTCCAGTAGCTCGCCGTGATCGTATAGTGGTTAGTACTCTGCGTTGTGGCCGCAGCAACCTCGGTTCGAATCCGAGTCACGGCATTGCGAAAGCAGTGGCACGGCAAGGGGGCTGCATTTTAGCGTTCTCCCCCATTTTATTTTTAATCTTCAGTTTGTGGCAATTTTCTCGAAAATGGATCCCAATCCCCTTGTGACAGAAACGATATTTACGCCAGGTCTAGCTACACTGGATTTCGGAAGAATATAGGCTTCCGCTTACACTGGGCTACGTACGTTATCCGGCACAACCCAAACAAAGCACAGAACACTCAAGAGGCAAAGTGCTAAAATTAACATATGTACAAATTTCCATAGCAGCACTGGAAATGGGCTTCCGGTAACAGAAGTCTTCGCAGAACAAGTGACCTTGGAAGTAGCTCTTTACAGGCAGAAAGGGAATTTGTCAAGCAGCAAGCAGCCAGGATAATCTCGTGAGCTAAGGTCTTGAAATGGAACGAAGAGAATTCCTCTTTGCAGGTCTTCTCTTCATCTCATCCCCACGACGCTTACAGGCCCTGGTCGGAAAGGTAGTATTAAGCGCTTCTCAAGGACCTGTTGAAAGCAAGTAACTAAGAAATGGGAAACGACACTGAGGAAAGTCCACAAGATGAACTGTTAAAGGCTCCGCAGTCGAAGGGTGTTGGGAAGAGAGTTAGAAGAGTGAGATTCCATTCGGGTTTAGCAGGATCCTTCCGACTGCTCTGCAGTGGGGGAAGGGGGTAGTGATTAGAGCAGACGACACTGGAGAAAGACGGGTGGTCCCTCTGGATTCACTCATTAGAACCAGTGGCACGTTCTGTTTAGCAAAAAGGCACTGCCTACTGTGGACTCAGCCTGGTTCTAGGCGCCTTGCGGACGAGAGCTCCGATGTATCCAGAAGGAAAATCGGGCTCCCTCCCTGCTGCGCCCAGGGACACAACAGAGGACGGCACCGGATCCGGCGGAAACACAGGTGAGCGGACGAGTCAATGCCGTCGGGGGAGCAAGGGAAGCAAGGAAGGGGGTGCTGCAGATGAGGGGAACAGCAGGTTGAGATACATTCATGGAGTCCCTTCTAAGTAGCCAGTCCAATTCTGGGGGTGTCTTCCTTCAGAGGCAGCGTTCGGTCACTCGGGGAATCAACAAAGAGAAGCCCTCAGGAGCTCCCCTCTGCCGATCTGCGGTGCTGGAAGGGTCTCGAAGGTACAGGAGATGGGATTCCTCCAAGGAAGGCGAGTTACACAGTTTGTGAACATTTTGAGTTCACGGCCAGTCCCGTCCCTGGATGCCCAAGTGGTACCCCCTAACTCCCACCTCCCTTACATGGAACCCACTCTTTCTTACAGCATCGTCACCATCTCGGGTAGCTAATGGACCCAAACTGGAGAGAACCGGAGCAACTGGCAAAAGAGCAATGCGCCTGCGCATTCTCAGACTCGGCCTTAGGCCTGAACCCGCCCCATAGGTGGACCCTTTGGTGACGTGCAGAATGGGAAGGCCTATAACTGTTGAAGAAGACAATCCGAAAGTTCGCCTGACAGGTCTCCGGTAGCTCGCCGTGATCGTATAGTGGTTAGTACTCTGCGTTGTGGCCGCAGCAACCTCGGTTCGAATCCGAGTCACGGCATTGTGGCAACAATGGCACGGCAAGGGACCTCTACTTTTAAATTCCTTTTCCCACCCTAGTCCACGACGCTTTATATAAATCATAACTCACTTTTTTGAAACGAAACGCTGCATCTCTCTACTTTGAAAACTGAGCCACCTCCGATCGCCACCTTCAATAATTCTCATTTAATCCTCTGAATGCAGCATTAGACCAAACAAATTGTAACCCTTTCCCTCCTGAAAAAAATTGAAAATCAGTGTCAAAATCATTTTACACCAACAAAACAGCGACCCTGTGGCCTCGCGATTTCTTTCCTTTTCATACATTAAAAAAAAAAAGTCTTCATTTTCAAATGGAGAATACAAAGCACAAGCCCAGTGAAAACTGTCTCCCTCTCATTCTTCACCCTATCTAGCAATCGTCGTCAGTTTCCAATATATTTTTCTGTGGCAGTCTTTGTATAAATAAATATTTGTATATGTATGCGTGTTGAGTCCTAAGTCGCTCAGTCGTGTCCGACTCTTTGCGACTCTATGGACTGTAGCCCTCTGTTCACGGGATTCTCCAGACAAGAAAACTGAAATGAGCTGCCACGCCCTCCGCCAGTGGATCCTCCGGACCCAGGGGTTGAAACCTTCTCTCTTATGTCTCCTGCATTGGCAGGCGGGTTCTTTACCACTTAGGGTCATCTGATACATGTATGCACATATATTCCCGCTTGCTTCTTCCATAGTACAGGTGACATCTCTTCTTCCTCACCCCCAGAAATCAGACTAAACTTGAAGTCTTAGATTTGCGTTGGTAACCTATCTCCCACTACAGAAGAGTATACATACCCCAGGGGGAATCTCCACCCACCTGATCTAGTCCTTTTTCTCCCCAGGCACAGGCTCCTGGTTGGGGAGGGTGGAACTCTGGGTTGATAAGATAAGGGAAAAGCATTCATTACCTTGCCCCCAAAAAAAAAAAAAAAAAAAAACGGTTGGATGGGAGCCTGGGCTCTGCTGGGAATTGGCCCTCTTTTGATTTTAGGTTGGAAGGTCAGAATTCATTTGGAGACCCTCTGAAGGCAGGAGGAGGAGGGGTTGGATGGCATCACCAACTGGATGGACATGAGTTTGAGCAAGCTCCAGGAGTTGGTGATGGACAAGGAAGACTGGCATGCTGCAGTCCATGGGGCCGCAGAGTCAGACACAACTGTGAGACTGAACTGAACTGGACTTCCATTTCTTCCTTATTGTCAGAATCCAACTTAAATCACAAACCACTCAAGTTAGAAAATTCAAGTTCAGTGAAGGTAGAACTGAATCCTACTATGTTTGTGTTCCAAGAATACAGCCTCCTCATAAATATTTGAACAGAGATATCTTATGGAGTCCATAAATGAGATAAGTGGCCCAGTTTGCTGTATGGCTGCATTTTAAGTTGTATTCTTGCAACACAGAACCATGTTATTTTTATACCAGAAAACATGACTCAAATGAAGCTCCATCTACATGCAGAATATCTAAGAACAGAATTAATATATTTGGGATATGTTTGTCTTCTCAAGGTTGTGGACAGAGATGAATGCAAGGCAAGGCTGGAGACCAAAGGCAAGGGCCAGGCTTAGAAAAAGACAAAACCAGAAGGAATGAGAGTTCAGAATGGGACTGGGCACTCAAAGGTAAGCAAATAGAAGTAAGGACATCCCACGCAGTACCCAGCAAGGGAAGTGAGCACTAAGGACTAGGCTTTGGGACATGTGCAAACTTAGCACGTTAAGGGAGGAAGACAGGATTTGTCTTGAGAGAAAAGAGAACAGTGTCATTTCAAGAAAAGTTTGGGAGAAGAGGACTTTAAGCATAGACGAGGTAAGCAGACAGGAGAAAGAGAAATGAGAAGTCACTGGTCTTAACACATAAAAGTCGTTGACTTTAAAAACCTTCTGTGAGAGCAAACGGATAACGTGTAACAAGAGTCAGAAAAAAATATACACTCTTTGCCCCAATAACTCCACTTTTGGGAATCTTGCCAAAGGAAATTATCCTAAACTTGGAAAAGTTATCCACATAAAGATGTTTGTTACAGTTATTTAGAAGGGAGGATAATGGAAATAGCCTAAATGATCAACAAATAAAGTGATAAAGTATGTTCATTTGATGAGATATTAAATAGCCATTTTTAAAGTACAAAGTCAACTTTTAACTGCCATCTCCAACTAAAGGGAGTAAGACCCCTTTAAAGAAATTGATTACAAGTACAAGAACTGCAGACCGGTAAGTACAAGTTGTGTCTGGAATATCTTATGTGAGAAAGCAAGTAAGTGTTTAAAGACTGGCAAGACCAAGTCAACAGAATCCAGAAGCTTCTTGAAAGGGCTCTTACTGGCCCAATTTAGGACAGTTTTGAGCATTAAAAAAATGATGGTAATGGATTATACATATTAAATTAAAAAAAATTTTTTTTGAGACCACAGGGATTGGGTGGAGGGGTTGGGGGAGGAGAAACTCTCTCTTTACAGAAGAATGCCGGATAATAAATGCAGAATGACAGAATTAGAGTCACCTTTTGCAATCCCCAGTGTAATAACAAATGTAAGCATAGATCATCAATGGAAGCTAAGACCGCTGGGTAAAACATGTTGGGAGCTAATAGTCTTAGGTTATCACACCACAACTTACTCTAAATTGTGAAATGGAGAGATCTGATGGACTCCAGTTTAACCAAGTGATCAAGCCTAGCATCGCCAATAAAGGACAATGAGCACTATTGACTGGCCTGCCAGTGTAACACACTGGAAAGTCCACATCATCTCAAATGTAGTGGTCTTTTTTTTTAAAAAATGTCAAGCCTGAATCTAATCATGAGGAAACTATGGAAAAATCCAAAATGTGAAACATTCTACATGACAACTGCCCTGGACATTTCAAAATGAGCAATGTCATGAAAAACAAACTAGCAAGAAAAAAAATGGGAAATATTTCAAGATTTTAAAGAGAGTAAAGAAGTAAACAGTGCAACAGGGGAACCTTGGTAAATCCTGAATCTGGACGGAAAAAATCCCAAATGTATATATGTATGTATGTGTTGGAGAAGGCAATGGCACCCCACTCCAGTACTCTTGCCTGGAAAATCCCATGGGCAGAGGAGCCTGGTAGGCCGCAGTCCATGGGGTCACTAGGAATCAGACACGACTGAGCGACTTCACTTTCACTTTTCACTCTCATGCATTGGAGAAGGAAATGGCAACCCACTCCAGTGTTCTTGCCTGGAGAATCGCAGGGACGGGGGAGCCTGGTGGGCTGCTGTCTATAGGGTCGCACAGAGTCGGACACGACTGAAGCGACTTAGCAGCATGTATGTGCACAGTCGCTCAATCAAGTCTGACTCTTTGTGATCCTATAGACTGTAGCCTGCCAGGCTCTTCTGTCCATGGGAATCTCCAGGCAAGAGTACTGGAGTGCTTGCCCTATCCTCGTCCAGAGGATCTTCCTGACCCAGGGATCAAACCCACATCTCTGCATCTCCTGCAATGACAGACTGATTCTTTACCACTGAGCCACCTGGGAAACCCAAGTAAATGACATTTGGCAGGGAGGGATGGAAAAAAATTAATATGGACTGTATAACAGACAATGCTATTAATGATAATGGTTTGTGGCCCCATAGAAGAATTCCTTATTCTTAGGGAATGGCTGCTAAAGTATTTAGAGCTGAAGCATCATGACAACTGAAACTTGCATCAAATCGTTAAGGGGGGGAAAAGGCTGAAGGGATAGAACAAATGTGGCATAATGTTAAAAAGTGGTGAATCTAGGTGAAGGGTATACAGATTTCCCCTGTACTTTCTTACTTGTACTTACTTGAATTATTCTGTAAGTTTGAAATTAAAAAAAAAAAAAAACCTGGAAGAAAATAAAGCTTTCATAATAAAAATGGGGAAATTATGCAATGTTCAGTGAAAAAAATAAGGATACAAAATTGTGTATACCACAATTATAGCTATATAAAAATAACAAGAGAAATGATGTTTATTCATTTCAACATTTGTTAAGCTCACTGAGTGATGAGAACACCCAAATCACCTTCAGAATCCTGAGTCTATGGTGCAATGCTTAACATGCTTAAGTACAAGACTTTGGATCTGGCAAACTCCACCCAAGTCTTGAGAGCCTCACCTCTGTATCCTTGGTTCCTAGCAAGCTATCTGGCCCCATGAGGTGCTCAACAATGCCTGATTCTGAAAGTGCATTAACAAAAGTTTAAGACAAAAGTAAGTTCACGGTGTACATAAAGTATTAGAGCTCTCTAATTATCATTTAAACTATCCTTATGATATCCTCCCCCATCCTCATGTGATTTTACTTCCTAATCTTCCTCACTATGAATTCACCCCTTCTTAATGGTATGCTGGTTCACTCAACCCACGCTGACCTCTTAGCTTGGAATGACCATTTGCTCCTTTGCTTCATCTACCCACACCCTACCCAGTTCAGGTCTACCCCCTGCGTGAAGCCTGACAACTTTTGTGCAGACCTTATTTGGTTCCATTCCTCTGTGCTGTCAGAAGCTTAGCTCCATATTTCTTAAACATAGGTGGCTTCATTTGACACCTACCATTGTAAGCACTTTACAGTTTTAAAAGCCTGTTCCATCATTTCCATCATTCCATGTCCATGATTTCCCTTAATGCTCACAGGACAGTCATCATGCCCTTTGCAGATATAAGGAAGGTAAGAATCAGTGGCAAGAGGAGAGTCTTGCTTTTGATCCTGAGATGTGTCTCGAGCCCACAATTACTGTTAAACACCTGGTGATTGAGGAGACCCTCCAATATGAATCTACTGGATCATTCTTTTAGAATTTATTATCTTTATAATAAATAAAGATATTTATTTATATCTTTGCTTTGTTAGTCAATTTTAAGCAAATATCTATTTATTAGGTTGCACTGAGTCTTAGTTGCAGAATCTTCAGTCTTCATTGTGGCATGTAGGATCTTTCAGCTGCAGCATATGGAATCTTTAATTGTTCCATGTGGAATCTGGGATCTAGTCCTGACCAGGGATGGAACCCAGACCCCCTGCTTTGGGAGCACAGAGTCTTAGCCCCTGGACCACCTGGGAAGTCCATTAGTCATATTTGAAGCCGCATATTTTTATGATGTGCGTGATATTTTCTCTATTATACCTCATGAAACCATATACAATATCAGACATTTCAATTATCTCCTACAGTCCTGCCCCTCAAAGAGTGGTGGGAGGACCAGCTGCATTTGTATCACTTGGAAGCCTGTTAGAATTCCACCGAAATTCCATCCCAGCTAGACCTACAGAAACTTCAGTTTAACAAATTCCCCAGGAGATTTGTGTTCATTTTATAGTTTGAGAAGCACCGTCCTGTAACACCAACTAGAATATGCACAAAGCAGAAACTCAGCAAATATTTTGAGACGTGGGGCCCTGGGAATCCTAGGAGATTCTCAGTTTTGCCATCACATCTTACTGTACTCCAGTTTTGAGCTTCCTTCCCTTTGGGACCTCAGGTGGCTCTTTGCTCCCTCACAAAGCAGATATGAGCCTAAGAGAGAGGGAGACATTGAGGTGGTGTCAGAGGGATGGATGCTGATGAAGTGAAGCTGCTGTCTTTCCAACAGTCAAAACCAAGTGTTGGAGTCGGGCCTCAGGGCTACAATATTTCTGGGGAGAAATTGGCTTTATTTCTAAGACAAAAATGCCTATCGCTTGAGCATCTGAGCCTCTGGGGATTAAGGGGTTTGTGATAGACAACACTGTAACTGTTTCTAGACTTGGTTTATTGACTTGCCTGTTTCTATTCTGTCACTAATCTGACGGACAAGGAAACCCGGGACATGAAAGAATTTCTGCGTGTTTGCGCTCTCTGGCATCAGGGCCGGGTCGACCTGCTCAGAATGGGTGAGCTCAGGGGTGGGAGGCGTTTGTGCAAGGGCTGTTTGCCTGTGAGGAGGGCGTGTGTGGAAGCCACTCGGGAGAAGTGGGTGCCTCTAGGGAGCTGATTGTCTGTGATGTGAGATGTCCGCCTGGAGTGGGTTAGAGTATGTGCAGTGAGAGCGGTTGGATGGGAGGAGGTAGGTGGGGCTCCCATAGCAGCACGCCGAAACCCGGTCCTACCGAGCAGCCCCCATCTCGGCCTCCCCTCTGCCTGCCCCCAACCCCAGCTTTTCCTCCTAGGATAATATTTCCCAGTTAGGAGTGGCCTTGGGGAGGGGCAGAAGGAGCCGGAGAGCCAGGAATCCAGGAGTCTAAGGACTCCCCTCTCGGGGTCGCGCTAGGTGGGAGGTGGCGGCAGGGAACAGACGTGGGCAGGTGAGCCCCTGCAGGGAGAGGCGTGGCGACACGTGGAGGATTTATCCTCAGTCCATCCTCAGGAGTCGGATGCCCTGCCCTGGGGTCGCCACTTCGCGTCTTCGGCGAGCACACAGGCTGGAAGCCGGTCCCCCTCCTCTCCGTGGGGCGGGGAGTGGGGGGAGGTAGACCCCTTTAGGTAGCGGAACCCCGCCTCTCCCTTGTTACCGACGAGCCCCGCCCCCTCTCGCCGCCCGGCGGAGCTCCGCCCCCTCCCCGCCCCCCGCCCGGCCACCACTCTCCCATAGCTCAGTCTGGCCGGCCCTATGTTACTGAGCGGAGCTCCTCCGGCCGGCTCCGGCCCGGGCCCGCGGGCGCAGGGGAGCGCGGGGGGCGGCCCGGCAGGATCACGCCGCGGCGCCGGGGGTGCAGGAGCGGGCCCAGGAGGGGGCGGCAGCGGCGGAGTGGCCAAGTGGCTCCGGGAGCATCTGGGCTTCCGCGGGGGGGGCGGCGGCGGAGGTGGGGGCAAGCCGGCGCCCCCCGAGCCGGACTACCGCCCCCCTGCACCTTCCCCGGCCGCGCCCCCCGCACCTCCCCCGGACATTTTGGCTGCCTACCGGCTGCAGAGGGAGCGTGACTTCGAAGACCCCTACTCCGGGGGGCCGTCCGGCACCGCTACCCTAGCCACCCCTGCCGCCCCCGGCCCCACTCCGCCCCCGCGCCACGGCTCGCCCCCCCACCGCCTTATTCGGGTCGAGACCCCTGGCCCCCCAGCTCCTCCGCCTGAGGAACGAATCTCTGGACACCCCGCCAGCAGCGACAGGGTGAGTGCCACGCCGGGCAGGGGGCGGCCAGAAGGAGAGGTGGTCGGAGGTCTGAGGCTTACGAGAGGGACAAAGGTGGCCTGACCGGGGCCGGGCCCCTTGGTGTCACGGTTCCTGGCGGACACGATCTTAGTCTCTGACCCCGGGGCTCGAAGGCTTCATCCACCTTTGTTCAGATTCTCGACCTACTAATTTGGGACGTGCGCCCCAAACTCTGCCTCTTTCCCTTATTATCGCCCCGGAACTAGTGACCCTCCCCCTCCCAGGTTCTGCTCTCCTCATCGCAGCCCCCGGAGCCTAATCAGGGAGCCTTTTTCTAACGGGATTTGAGCCCCGCTTTTCCCCAGTTTATGGCCTTTCAACTCTCTGGGAGCAGCAGCTCACTGCCCTTTGATCTCTGACCCCTCCCCCCCAGGGCAGAGTGAGCACAAAGCTCCTTCCCACCTCCTGTTAGCATCTTTGCAGGTGCTCAAGCGCCAGAAAGGAGGGGAAGACTGGTTTTCTCCCGGACACGGCAAAAGCTGGCTTTTGCCTTAACCCATGGTGCTGGAGATGGGTGGACTGTTGAGCAGGGTAGACTTGTTCTTAGCAAGCCAGAACCAGCAGTATGCATCTCTTCACCAAGGATGCCGGCCACTGAGGTACAGGCAGGGCCACTCCTGCTCTCCTTCCCTATCTCCTCAGGTATGGGGACAGTCGGGCTTTCCTGGTGGCTCAGTGGTAAAGAATCCATCTGCTAATGCAGGAGACTCAGGTTTGATCCCTGGGTCAGGAACATCCCCTGGAGAAGGAAATGGCAACGCACTCCAGTATTCTTGCCTAGGAAATCCCATGGACAGAGGAGCCTGGCAGGCTGCAGTCCATGGGGTCATAATCAGACACGACTTAGCAACTAAACAACAACGTGGGGACAGTCAGTGCTCAGAACCTGTTGCCCAGAAGGGACTAAGCAACTGAGCCCACTCCTTCTCTCTTCTTGGCCTCCTCCTCCTGGTGTCCATTCTAAGGATGGTTAGAGCTTTTCATGGATCTTCAGGCTTAGGGTTCTCACCATTCTCGAGAACATCCATTGTGGCTCAAAGCCCCAGGTAGAGGAACCACCCCCTGCCCAACCCCAGTGTGGCCTGAGAGCTGAAAGCCATCCTCAGGCCCCTGTGGCCCTAAATTCTAGGAAGGTGACTCTGTGGGTGGCCCTGGCTCTGTTGTCCCTCTTCACTGACCTCTGGGAGCTTGCTCCGGGGCTTACTCCCCTCTCCTGAGCAGAGAACACTGTTTTCTTTGATTGGAAAGCAAAGTTGCTGTCTGAATCCATTGGCTCCAGTATTGAGGTTTTCAGCTGAACGTGTGATGCTGTTCTGCCCAATTTCCTGGGTAAGAGAGATGTGTCGGGGTCAGAGAAAAGCCTCAGGAATGTGAGTTATTTTTCCCTGAGTTCCTACCATGGGGCACGGCTGCCCATCCTGCCCATTCTGCAGACCCTTCGCCTGCAGAAGGCGGCTGGCCTGTCCCCACGTGTCCTTAGGCTCCTCTTCTTCCTAATTTTCCCTGTTGATGATGGTGGTGGTGGCAGTGGCTTTGTTCTTACTATTGACCAGTTAGTCTCCTCCTCCCTGACCATTGCCTATGGGCATGTGGGCCTGGAATGTCCCTGGCCCTCCTCCTCTCTGCATCCTCTTGGAAAGGCATAACAGGCTGCCCACCAAGCCATGGACTCCTCCGGGACAAGGACCATGTCTTCATATTATGTCTCACAAGCACCTAACACAGAATTTGGCATGAAGAGGGGTGGTGCATAAATAAGTCCTGAGTTGTGACTGTCCATTGCCATAGTGACCTGAGGGTGAGCATTTCCCCTAACTAAAGCTGCCCATGTCCATATTCTCACAGAGACCCCAAGGAAGGGGCTGTGCCCACACAACCATGTGGAAACCCACAGCCTTTTCTCACCGAGGGCATCCATCCTTCTCCTAGTCGGCTCTGTGATCTGTGGGCTGCTCAGACCTTGTGGGCTAAGCAGTGTCTGACTCCTTTGTCAGCTGTGGGGACAGAAATGAAATGGAGCGCTCAGTGGTTTAGTGGGTGTGTGAGAAAGATCCAGGAAGCTATCTGAGCTGGCCCCAGGGCAGGGATGCTGACCTGGGGCTGCCCCCACCCCCTGCCCCACCATTCCAAGAGAGCAGCTCCACCCCCTCAGAACAGTTTGGATCTTCTTAGGAAGAGCCCAGACTGCACACCTGAGCCCCTTACCCTAAACCCAGGTGTCGGCCCATGCCTGCAGAGCCTGCACAGAGTTGTGGCTTCTAGATAGTGAGCCAGCCTGGCCCCCTGAGCCCCTGCTCAGCCAGTATTTCTGTTCTTTGTGGCTGCTTTCTCCTTAGTCTCCGTTTCCCCCGCTCTTAGCCCTGCAGGTCCCCTTGGCTTGTTGCTTTTGGGTTACTTCCTGAGGCGCGACGGAGCTGGGCCCCAGGTTTTACTTTGGGCTGGCTCATTTCTCTCCTGCAGCCCAGCAGCTGGTACTGGGTGGGTCAGAACCCTCTGAGAGGCTGGATCATGAGATTTGATGCAATGGGTGGAAATGCTTCTGTGATGAGCCAGAGAGATTGAAGGGGAATGAGCCCAGTGGATGTGGGTCAGGAGAGAATAGGCCTTCAGACAGGACCCTGAGAGGCCTGGGGGCTCAAGACCATTAGCCTTCTCCCCATGCAGGGCTCTGGCTGCTGGCCCACCCTGAGACCCATGGCTGCAGTTGGCAGGGGTGCACGGGTGGCCATCTGGGCAGGCCTGGCAGGGCAGGTGTGGGAGCAGCGGGAGCCGCGCCCTGCACCAGGCAGGCGGGGCCTTGCCATC
This sequence comes from Bos mutus, assembly GCF_027580195.1. Taxonomy (NCBI): domain Eukaryota; kingdom Metazoa; phylum Chordata; class Mammalia; order Artiodactyla; family Bovidae; genus Bos; species Bos mutus. Next base: position 43,496,867 of record NC_091626.1, on the reverse strand, counting down.
TGGCTGCAGGAAGGCTCCCTCTTGGTGCTGGGCCCTGTCTGGCCATCAGGCTGTGCTCTGGCAGAGGGGCTAGAGAGCTGTGCCTTCCCTTGCTTTGCTCCCTTTTCTCAGACCTTCAACAGGAAAAACCTGATCTAATTAGCAAAAGGGGCTGGGGTTGGGAGAGGGGCCCTGACTGGATGAAGCTTTGAGTTCTCTCTGACCATCTGCACAATGTGTCCTTTGCCTCCATCATGCCAAGATACGTGTGAGAGAGACGGACAGAGATAGAGAATGAGTGAGAGTGAGAGCAAAGAGAGAGAAGTGGTGTGAGCAATAAGACAGGCACCTTGTATGAACTGAAACTAAGGTTCTTGTCCCTAGCTCACAGATGGGCCTCTAAGGTTCACGAACCTCCAGAAATAGTGCGCAGATATTTGGGTGAGTGAGCATTTTTCTGCGAAAAGGCTCACAGCTCTTGGATTCTTATTGGTGTTCACAGGGCCCAAAATATTAAGAACTTTGAAAAACAGATGCTATACCTCAGATGATTTTCATGTGGACTTGGATCCTCCAGTCCCAATTTGGAAATGAGTGAACAGATAGGCAGGAGGAAGGAAGTGAAGGATACATTCCGGGTGCCAGAAGATGAACAAGCTATGCCTGCCCTGGGGTTAGGGGGGCAGGTAGGGGCCCTCCCTTAGCCAGTGTTTATGGAGTGTTTGAGTATCATTAAATGACACGGGCCCAGGCACCGCCTGGGAGGCTGAGGTCTTGCCTTTTTGGGGTTTGTCTGCTTTAATTTTCCTTCTTATGACTTGCACAGAATCTGGAGGTCTGATCTGTTTATCTTACACCTGTCCTCATGTCCCCAGTGACGGAGGAAAAGAGAAGGGTCTGGGTCAAGGGACCTCTGTGGACTGGTTAGACCTCTGAACCCTTTGTGGCCCGGGCTGGTCATCTGTGCTGCTGTTGGTTCCCCTGCCGTTGGTGCGTCGAGGAGGGCCAAGGCCCGAGGTGACTGTGGGATGGTGTGGCAGGCCTGTCCACTCTCTTCACTACCGCCTTCTCACGCTGTGACACTCCCTCCTCTGGAAGACACCTGTGGCTTGTTGGCCAGTGACTCAGTGACATTGCAGCCCTGGTGCTTTACCTTTGGGAGCCAGGAACAGGCAGGAGCCTGTGACCAGAATGGGAGCAGCTGGCTAGGGTCGGGGCTTGGAGGGGTACCTGGAGCCAACACCAGCTACCCTGGAGAACCAGTGTGGTATGATAGGAGAGCGGAGAAGGGGCCCAGACCCTGCATACAGTGAGCCTGTCATGCTTCCAGAGCCTGGGGCCCAGTGGTGTGTAGCTTCATAGCACCTCGAGGTGCTTCTTCTCTCTTTCAGAGCTTGTTTTGTGTGTGTGTCACTGTGAGCTCCTGAAGGATCCTGAAATTTGTTCTTTTCATATCTAACAATGTAATCATGGATGTTTACTGAGCCTCTACCTCGTATCTAGCATTGTTTGAAGCAGCTCGCGTATATTAGACAGTTGATCCTCACAACAACCCTATAAGGACAAGTCTGGTCTGTTATTATTCCAGCATTACAAATAGGGAGACCAGGAATGTTGAGTCACGCTTACTTGGTTTCACAGCTAGTTAGGAAAGCTGAAGTTCCCACTGGGGCAGCCTGATTCCAGACTGACTGCCAGCATCGTGGGACCTTTGCACCTGCCTCGAGGACCCCTGCAGAGAGAGGATGTGTCACTAAGCAGTTGCTAATGAACAAGGGGAAGGAGACTCTTAAAGAAGGAATGAGGATTGCATTCTATGCTGAGTTCACAATTTCCTGAATGCTGAAGGCCAGCACTTGCCCCTGAATCCCAAAGTGGCCCTCAGACAGACCTTTCAAGAGTCTTACAAAGGTTGGTAACAAGGGTTAGTTAGTACACGTCTGTGATGTTTGAATGTTTTACAGGCATGGCATTGCTTTGTGGTTAGAAAAGGATAATAACAAATTTGCTTCATGTGAGGGCATTTCCCTGGCAGATAATATTAGGAAGGGCATTCCGGTAAGTGGGAACAGAAAGTGCAAAAAGTTTGATCTTGAGGAAGGTAAATATCAGTAGTACACCATTTCCAAAACTGACAGACTTTCAGTGGTAAAAGGACTTCATGGTTAAAATAGTTTGGAGAAATGCTGAGTTAGACAAAATTAGTTTATTCTTTTGACTGTAGGACTTCTCATAGCCTTTAACATGCTATGGTGTATTTTACATCTACAAGTAGAGGAGGGAAGATGCTACATTTCCCAATTCTTCTGGAAAATCTATGGCAAGGCACTAAGACCTGGGTCTCTGACTTTCTTGTCTCCACTGCTGCAAACTGTGCACCCTGGACAAGCCTGGACTGTGGGGCCCCAATGCCTGTATACAAGAGATTATCATCAGTGCTAAGACTGATGGAGCACTGACTACATGCCAGCCTCTGAGCCAAAGACTTTTGTATTCATTGTCCTCTACCCAATCCTGTGAGACAGATACTAATACCAACCCCATTCCACAGATGAAAAGACCAGAAGCTTCCAGACATTAAATGTAAATGAAAGAAATAGAGGAAAGGGACAGTGGTAGACTTTGGAGACCTTACAGAGCCCAAATCCTGTGACATATGTCCCTCTTGCTCCCCTGGCCTTAAGAACCCCATGGATTGGCTCAGGAACTCCTAGCAGGGTCCAGCTGCAGAGTGGGAGGGTGGAACCACATGGTGGGCCTGCCAGCTCCCTCAGGAGAGGCCTGGGCAGGAAGGAAAGGCAGAGCCAGACAGCTACTTTGGGAGGGACACTGCCCAACTGAACAGGTGCAAGAGCAGGGTCTTGGAGCCACCCTGCCAGATGGCAGGAGGGGAAGGAGACCTGGTTGGCAGGGGGCCCTCTGGGGAGCAGCTACTCACCTATTAGTTTGGAAATATTTCAGCATTTCAGGAGCGTTCCAACTACCAGAGGGTTTGCCTAAATATCAGCCCCGTGTTTTAGGTGCCTTCCCTGTCCGTTCCTTCCTTCTGCCCTTGAGCCAAAAGCTTTGATCCCCATCAAATACCCATTCTCCTGACTGGCTGCTCCCACAGCCCCTACTGGTCAGTCAGTTAGGATGAATGGGGGACTGAGACTTGGTGTCTCTCCAGAAGATGGAGTCTGGGGAGCAAGAGGCCTTTTGAGCATCCAGAATGCATACTGAGCAGCTACTGTGTACCAGGCTGATACCATATACTACAATGAGCACATCAGAGTCGAGTAGAGGACCCATAAAGTAAGTCGTGGTGGAGGAAAGGTATCAGAAGCCGGCAGAGGCAGCTTTCCCACACCTGAATGGTTTGCCTTCTCACGTGACCTGGAAGCCACTGCGAAAGCAGGTCTGGTCTCTGATGGGGGTCCCCCATGTCCAGGCAGGTGCTTGTCCTGCCAACCTCCCAGCAGGCGTCTCTGCTGCTGTTCCTGATCCCTGTCCTGTGGGTGGCTTTTCTGGGCACCCCCGCCTAAGGTGAGGGCCGGGGCTTCCTGGAGCAGGTGTAGAGCCAGGAATGGAACAGAGGAGCCATTGAGCTGCCCACAAAGCTGCCACCTGGGTGCCCGTGGGCCCTGCGGGCTGGTGCTGTGGAGGCCCACGCCAGCCTGGGAGGGGTCACAGCACCTGGCCCAGGCTCTGGTGGGAAGGGCCGGCCTGCAACTCTGACTGAGCTTGGAAAGCCAGGGCATGGGGTGCTCCGTGGAGTTGGGGAGGAAGGGCCTGGGGCTTGGGCCAGGTGCTTCTGCTCCCAGAGCAGCTTCTGGGGACTCATACCTTCTGTCTGACTCCTCACCCAGATTCATGCTTCCTCTTCTGAATGAACAAGGAAAAGTGCTTCCTTTGTCCTTTCTTCCTTCCTGTTTTTATGTACTGATTCAACACAGAATTACTGAGCACTTTAGGCATTGGGAATTTAGCAGTAAACATGATTCCTGCCCTCAGGAAGTTCACAGTCAGCAAGAAGACAGATAAGAAGACAAGTATATACTACACAATGTGATGGTAGCCCAGCACAGAGCCCCTAACCAGACCTGGGGGGAGACTGACTGGAAGGCTTTCTAAAGAGAAATAAGCTGATCCAGGTAATTGGAAAGCCTTAGAGATAAAAAAGAGATTATAGAGCTTTCAGGTAATGAAGTGACCGGAAACTTCAGGGAGGGAGAGAGAACATTTTTCTAGTGCCTACTGTGGACCAGGTGCTTATTAGAGCTGGAGAGACAAAAATGACAAAGAGCTCAGGTTACAGGAAGAGCTGGTGGAGGTGATAGGATGATCTGAGATGTGGCCTTAGGGGCATGCAGAGATACAGTAGAGATAAAGGAGCTGGCGGTCTTGATTGGAACGAGGTGAAACAATTGGGAGCTGAAAAACTGAAGGATGAGAGTTCTGCTAGGAGCTGTTGGGATGCATGTCAAAGACCCCTGGAGGGGCCTGTAGAGTGCTGCTGCTGCTAAGTCACTTGGAACCTGCAAAAAGGGGTATCTGAGGTGGGAAGTTTTCTTTCTTCATTCCGCCTTGCTAGGGGTCTCAGATCCTATTACCCAGGCCAGGGTGGTCATCCCCACAGCCTCCCTGCCCAGCTGACTCCCAGAGTTCTGATCTGGACCAGAAAGAAAGTCTAGAAAAATGGGGGAGAGGCAGGAGCAGCCCTCCCCTAGGCCACAGGCCTCACAGCTACCTCTTGTCAATGCCCAGCATCCTGGTGTGCAGTGATCTCCCAGGGCTGTTGGCACGGGGCGGACTGGTCTCTGTGTCTGCCTCAGCGGGTCCCCCCACCCACCCAGCCTGTGCCCAGCTTGGAGAAAGGCTCTTTTGTCCTCAATGAGCCCCGCCCCAGAACCTTAAACTCTTCCAAAGGGTGCGTGGTTTGCCGTTCACTCTGCCTTCACTGGAAGCAGGAACAGAGGGGTGGCCATGAGCCACTTGTGTGAGAGAAGGGGCAGCCTGAGTATGGAGGGCCAAGGCCAGGGCTGTCCTGTCCCTTCCCTCCAAGAGCCCAGAGGGGTTCCGCAGAGCCCAAATCCTGGTTTTCTCAGGGCTGTCCTAAGGTGGTCTCTCTCCCAGGATAGCCAAGATGCCGTGGTAGCAGGTTGGCAGCATGATTTTGCACAAAGGGCACAGGTTCCAATCCTGGTTCCTCTGCTTACCTGGAACAGACTTGGGTATGTTGTTCCCTACCTGTCCTGAGCCTCTATTTCCTAAAAATGGGGATAATAATTCCCATATGGCATTTTGAAGGGCTGTGAGGATAAACCAGTGAACTGTGACATAAAGTCAGTGCTCAGCCCTTCCTTCCTCCATGGTCAGCAAATATTTTCAGCATCTGGGAGTGCAATGGTAGACATGAACCAAGCTAATCGCCTCATTGCCTGCTGTTCCCTGCTTATTCTTAGGACACTCCCAACACCTTTATAAGCAGGTTTCTGAATTAATTCCTTCTGTTAGGCCAGCTTGCCTAGTGGATGGCCCAGAGGCACACAATTAAGAGAAAAGGAAGATGGCCCATTCTGTGGGCAGCCTGGTGGGGGACCCCACAAAGGAAGAGCCAGAGCTTGTCCCCATCCAAGCTCCTGGGCAGCCAGGACTCTTGTTCCCATGGACAGAGCAACCGGGGAGAAGCAGAGCTGTCTCTCAGATGGCTGAAGCCTGCTCCCCTCACTCTCTTCCCACAGTTAGCAATTCTAGAAGACTATGCGGACCCTTTTGATGTTCAGGAGACTGGCGAAGGCCCAATAGGTGCTGCAGGAGCCCCAGAGAAGGTTCCTGAAAATGACGGCTACATGGAACCCTATGAGGCACAAAAGATGATGGCTGGTAAGTGATGGAGTCGGGGGTGGGAGCAGGGTGGGGGACACTCCCTGAGGCCTGAGTATTTGAAGAACAGGCTCTGGGACCCACAAGTCTAAGGACTGATTCCTTGGTCCCGAGAAAATAGGGAGAAAGCCTTTGCTGGGTCCTTGGGGAGGGTGGTGGCCATTGCCTTCAAGATAGTCATTTTGGAGGAGCTGGGACTTATGGAGCCTAAGACCTAAGGTACTGGAGAAGGCCATACAACCAAAGGTCAGACAGTAAAAACATTTGGGATAGTCAGGAAGGGCAGGCTAGTGGGCTGGGCTGGGGGTCACTGATCCCAAGCAGAGAATCACTAGCTATAGGGAAGGTGATGGGGTCGAAACGATGGGATGTTGAAGTAAACACCTTTGTGGCGACTGGAAACACATAACTAGACATGCAGATGCAGTGCACAGAAGTGGGTATGTAGTTCAGGGAGTGAGGGCAGGGAGAAATGAATAAGACCTGGCCCTGGGGAACAGAGGTCAAGAAAGCATACAGGAAAAGGGACCAACAGGGGAGGATGTGGTGAATCAGTGTAAGCCAAGGCCCCACGGAAGGATGAAAGGAAGGTTTGTTCAGGGGCAAATAATCTTAGCGCTAGGCATAAGGCTAAGCCTAGCTAAGAGCTAAGAGGGGCAGTAAAGGATCGCAAAGGCTCGAATGAGGCATTTGGACTTGCTCCAAAGTGGGGAGGGGAGCCATTCTGTATTCTTAGACAAGAAAGAAACAGGATGAGTATGGCATTTTAAGAGGATTGCTGAGGCTTTGGTGTGCAGAGCAGGCTAGAAGAACTGGGCAGCAGGAAGATGAGTTATTAGGCTATTGTGGAAATTGTTGAGGCTTTAAGAGACCGATAATTAACACTTCTTTCTTCCCCTCTGGGCTTGGAAATAACTGAGAAATAGGATTAAGGAAACAGACAGATGGAGATAGCAATGTCAGCTTTATTACTGATAAAGTTGATTGGAGAACATTACTTAGCTATGTCACTACAATGGGCTTCTTAATACTTCACCACAGAATTAAACTTGCCCACTCAGGCTTGGGCAACACAGGGCAGCTGTAGGCCCCTGTACGGGGGCAGGAGGAGAAAGAACCAGAATGTTCTCTCTCTGCAAGTAGACAGATGTGGGAAAGAAAGGAAGCATCCACTGTCCGATCAGATAAGCTGCTCTCCCTCCCTGGGTGAGGTGGGTGAAGGGGCAGAGAGAAGCAGGGAGTGTTATTCCATGGAGACCATGAAACATGAGCCTGTAGAATGGAGGTTCACCCTAGCAGTAATCTAGACGAGGAGACCTGGCCCTGTGGAATGGAAGTCAAGATAAAGTGTCAGAGGGAAAGGGGTCGTAGAGAGTTGAGAGCGGGGAGTCAGCAGGTGGCACTGAACATGTGGGATTCAGAGAAAGAAGAGGGGCCAGGACCAAGGAGCCAGCAGTGTATTCGCCAGCAGTGGAGAAAATGAGAGGGTGGCTACTGTATTTAGATCAGAGGGGTGTGGATACCTGGGAGGTCTAGGAGTGCCCTGGAATTGTATGAGAAAATTTGCACATTTTTCTGGGGGAATAGCTCCATAATTTTTATCAAAATTTCATTGGGGTCAATGATCCCTAAAAGAGGATCACAGAAAAGACTAGAACTTTGGAAGAAAGCAGTGAGTTTGAAACACCAAAGGGAAATATCTTTATGGCAGTTGGAAACATACAGATGCAAAGGGTGCCATGAGACTGAAGAGTGAGGGCAGGGAGAAATGAATAAGGCTTGGCCGTATGAGAACAGAGACCAAGAGAGGGATCCAGGGAAAGAGACTGAACGGGGGTGATCAGAGAGGCAGACAGTCCATGAAATTGACTCATCCAAGGGGACAGTTTCAAGGAGGAGGAGGTCAGCAGTGCCTGAACAACAAAGAAGGATTTTCTGACTGTGAGATGACAAAACTTGGGGCTCAAAGAAATAAGTGGATCTGGGTAGCAAGGAGGAAATGGACTCTGCCTCAGTTTCTGAAATGAGTAAGCCTCAGCAACCCACCCCTTGCTGGCCATCACAAGATCTCTTTTCAGTCTTTCCCTTTGGTGCTTCTCTGCCCCTGCCTCCGTGGGGTCCCATGCTGTTGGAACCCCAGGGGTGTTTTGAGGGGCCTCTGGTCTCCCTGCAGAGTCAGCAGCCTCCCCTCTGAAGTCTTATAGCTGGAGGGTGCTGCCTGCCAGGGAAGCTAAGCCAGGCAGCCAGGACCACTCACACCTCCCCTCCTGCCTTGCCCTGGCAGAGATCCGGGGCTCCAAGGAGACAGCAGCTCAGCCCCTGCCTCTGTATGACACACCCTATGAGCCAGAGGAGGAGGGGGCCACCCCAGAGGGTGAGGGGGCCCCCTGGCCCCGGGAGTCCCGCCTGCCAGAGGATGATGAGAGGCCCCCCGAGGAGTATGACCAGCCCTGGGAGTGGAAGAAGGAGCGGATTTCCAAAGCCTTTGCAGGTGAGTCCTGGGTAGAGAGGGCAGTTCTGCTGGGGCCTCGGAGCAGCTTTCCAGGCTCAGGGGAATGGGAGGACTGGGCCCTGGGGACAGAGGTGATGAGTTGGGCACTGTGAACACGAACTGTGTGCAGCGTCAGGGGATGACTTCCTGCATCACCACCTCTCAGGCCCCCATCTTTTAGGAGGCAGGGTAGACTTAAAAGTAAAGAAATTCCAAACAAAATGCTCAAACGTGTGGCCTGTGTTAAAGACTTATATTTAACAAAACAAAGCACAGAGGGTGTGCATGGGTGATGCAAGAGCCTGGATCCTTGATTCAGTGAGAACATCAAGGACTTAGTGCCGTTAGACCTCATTCCTGCTCCTGTGTCCTCCTCAACCCTCCCTGGGCAAGGGGCTCATCCTGGAGCTGGACTTGGCTCTCCGCTCTGTCCCCCCAACCCTGGCAGTCAGACTGAGAAACCACAGCTTTCTCATTTGTTTCCTGTAAAGCATGCACCGTTGAGGATGGGCCATTTATCTCCAGGAGTCTCCTTGGAGAATCAATACTGTTTGGATTGCTTAATGGGAAAATCTATGCTCGTCATTAGGAAACCTCGTTAGCAGTCCTGCAGCCGCCAGTGGCATGGCTCTGCTAATTGTCAAGGCTCAGGATTGAGAGTGTGGGGGGTAAATTTCAATAAAATATCTGCCCCCGTGTCTGAGCTTTCCTGACACCCTGCGGCCAGACTGTCTGGGTCTTGCTACCCATGAGTTCCCAGGCTTCAGGTGAAAGGGAGAAGAGAGGCAAGGTGGGAGGTGCCAGGAGGCTGTGGGGGCGCCTGGGTATGGTGCTGGGTGGTGTGGACAGCCCTTTGTCCCACTTTTCCTCCCTGCCCAGTCCCTTTGGGCCCTGGAGGCTTGAGAGACATCAAAAGGGACCTGTGGGGCTGGCAGAGCAAGGCCCTGTGTTCTGCTGTTTGTCACTGGAGCCTCCCACTGGATCAGTCAGTGCGGCTCCACCCAGTCCCCTAAGAGTCCTCTTCCCCCAGAAGCCGCCCCTGCCTCTGCTCTTTTTCCTTTCCAGGCTGTCCTATATCCTGGCTCTGGTTTCGGTGTCTCAATCTCTGCCTCTCTCTGTCTCTGTCTCTGTCTGTCTCTCTTCTCCCGGCTGCTCCTGGCTCCAGTTGACATTAAGGTCATCAAAGACCTACCTTGGCCTCCGCCCGTGGGACAGCTGGACAGCAGCCCCTCCCTGCCCACCGGGGACAGGGACATCTCCGGTCCAGCCTCCCCCGTCCCCGAGCCCAGCCAGGAGGATGGCAGCGGTGGGTCCCGTGGGGGCTTCTGGAGAGGGCCATCCTGTAGGCCCCGTGGGATTGGGTGGGAGGAGCTGAGAGGTGGGGTGGAGTTCAGAGAGCCCAGGAGGAATGCCTCTGGCCCTGGAGGGAGAGGAAAGGGACAAAGGCCTCGGTCCTCCCTCCTCAAAGCACAAGGGAGGTGCCTCCTGAGAGAGGCCCCCTCCAGATACCTTTCCCACCAAGCCAGGTAAATCCACTCTTCTAAATTCACCTTTTGGGGCAGAGCTCTGCCTGACCGGATCCTTCAGCAGCACAAATAACCCTGAGGCTAGGTGATACTAGCACAGGAAGGACCTGACTCCTTAAAGGAGAGATCTGATTTTGCACCTGGTGACTGGAGGGCTTGAAAGTGGTACTCAGAAAAAGAGCCCAAATGGGGAGAGAGAAGACACTGAACCCTTCATCTATGTTCAGTTTTATGCACAATGGGCAGCCAGGGGTGGGCTTGCGGCTGTGCATACACACACAGGCATGAGCACTTGTTTGTATATTTGCGCCTGTGTGTGAGTGGGCATCATGTAAATACAGGCTGAGGGGGGGGGTCTCTGTCACCTGTGCATGCTGGCTTTACCCGTGTGGGCCACTGGCTTCAGCCCTCCCTGGGCAGGCTGCCCAGGGTCTTGGAAGGGCTCTGGGGTCTGGGAGGGCACCACTGCCTCTGCTGGGCTTCTGTCGGGGGCAGGGGGGTGGGGGTGGGGGAGCCTATGGGCAGCGACCTTGGGGGCGGGGGCAAGCTGGCGGCTTTGGGCTTTGGGCAGGGATGGCCTGTCAGGATGGCACCAAGGGAAATCAGATAATTGTTCTCGGATCGATAAGTCATTTCTACAGAATGGCTTGGCAGGGTGATTTGGAGAACGGTAATGAACTCTGAGGAGGAGAAAGAAACAATATTATCAGCGCTGAAACCACCCTGAGGGGGATGGGAGAGGGAAGGCAGTCATCTCCTCCAGAGGGAGAGGCTTAAGTGGTTTCTCATGTCATTTCTCTCCCCTCTCTTGCCACAGAATGGGGACCGAAAGGCCCTGTGTGCACAGGAGAGCTGAGCCCCGCCCCCACCAAGGAAAGGACCGATTCTGTCCCTAGAGCTAGTCAGGCTTATGAGCAGGCCCCACCCTTGCAGAACTTTCCTTTGTTCCCTTTCGGGTGGAAATGGGGATGGAGCCCTGGCTAGGCTATAGGGCTCTACCTCTAGGGTCCTCAGAGTCTGTGACTGGTATGTTCCCCACAGCCCAGTTTGAAGGATCTGAGAAGAGCTGCCTGTCACCTGGCCGGGAGGAGAAGGGGCGCCTCCCTCCCCGACTCTCTGCAGGGAACCCCAAGTCAGCCAAGCCCCTAAGCATGGAGCCCAGCAGCCCCCTGGGGGAGTGGACAGACCCAGCACTGCCTCTGGAAAACCAGGTGTGAGTGTCTGTGTCCAGTTGGGGACCCTCCCCTCCCTTCCCGGCACTGACTTGCCTGCTGGGAACACTCAGAATGGGTGGGCCTGGACAGCCAGGGACCCAGCAGAGATGCCCCCCTTTTTTCTCTTGTCCTCAGCTGGTATCACGGGGCCATCAGCCGAACAGATGCCGAGAACCTGCTCCGGCTGTGCAAAGAGGCCAGCTATCTGGTGCGCAACAGTGAGACCAGCAAGAACGACTTCTCCCTGTCCCTCAAGTGAGTGGGGCCTGCTGGCTGGGGGCTCTAGACAAGATGAGCCTGTCAGGATGAGTCCAAGGGGAATCAGTGTGAGGACTACCAGCAGGACAGGAGGAGTCTCCAGTTTCTCTCCCAGGCTGGAGAGAACGTCATCCCCTGTGAATACATGCTGACTCTGGGCCAAGCCCGGACACCTGAGGCTTGACTGAGGCTTGACTTGCTCTCGAGGAGCTTGGAGTCCTTTGGGGAAAACAGTTAAGGTATTGAATCCAGCTTAGAAGTGTTCTGTCCCTTTCTACCTCTGTGACCTGGAGCCCCTTAACCTCTGTGGGCCTCAGGGGCAATAACGTATCTGCCTTATAGGGAAGGATTAAATGAAATAAGCACTTAGCATAGTGCTGAATGCTTAATAAATTATCAGTGTCATCATTATTAATGAAAGTCCAAGATGTTCTAGAAGTACAGGGGAAGAGATAGGAACTTTGCCTGTGGAACTCAACATGGTGAGATGGAGGCTGGGTCCTGGGAAGAAAGTGGAGTGTTGGACGCAGAGCTGTTCTTGTTCACTCTGAGGAGGTGGGCAGAAGGTCTGGGGATGGCGGCTGACAACTGAGCTTTAAAGGGTCCTGAAAGAGGCAGAGGAGTCAGGGCACCTCCTCCTCCTCAGCCTTCCACTCTGGGCACAGATATTTTACATAGACCAGCATCTGCCTCCCAGGTTCTACTGGCAGGGTGGCTAGTCTCCTTGGCGCCCAGGAGTTCTGTCTAATAGAACCCCACATGGCAGCCTGTCACAGCGCTGTCCATTCACATCTCCATCGTTACTGGGCCACCTATACCACTTCCTACCATATTTCCTAGGGGGCATTAGAGTACAGGTATACCGCACTTCAAACATCCAATATATGGAAATTTGGGAGTATTAAACACACACATTTGAGGATAATTATTCAACTTCACTAAAACATAATGGGAAAAAAATGCCAAACTAAAGTCAGATAACCTGAATTTCATTCTTAGATTTTAGTAAAACTACCTGTGTGACCTTAGGCAAATCACTTAACCTCTCTGGACTTTTTGCATTTGCAAAATATGTCCAATGGCTATCTCTTAGGGTTCTTCCAGCTTTTATGCTCAGGGGGCCTGCAAGTTATGAAAACAAAGGAACATTCAGGAAAAATTTTATTTGTCAAAAATTTGATCTACATCACTTCGGAAATGTGTATTGCTTTAAAAATCATAGTCATGATTCCTAGAGCATCTACTAGGTGCCAAGCAACATATAACACCATCTCCAAACCAACTGCCACCTGTAAGATCAATCTCTTTTTATAGAAAAAGAAACCAGATTCAAAGAGGTACGTGATTTGCTCAAGGCCAACAGCAAATTAAGTGCCCAAAGCGGGCTCTGAACCCCACTCAGGCTGACTCCAGGAACCTCACTGTTCCATTACACAGTTCCACCCCCGTCAAGGCTGGTATGGTCCAGAGCAAGGAGAGACAACGGGGTCTGGCTCCCAAACAGAGCGGAGTCTGGGCCCTCCCTTATCCAGGGGAGTGAAGGAGAGGGGGCGGCCTGGACACTGCTCCAGCCCAGGCTCATCTGGGCCTGCCAGCATCTGTCTGCCAGAGTCTTGTTTGCATATAAATGGCTTCTCTGAAATACAATTATAGTTTCTCTTGTCTCTGTAATGGAAGGGCTTTCACTGGTAATTAAACAGCTTCCTCCAAAAGCCTGCCAGCCCTCACGCTGTGGGCCAGCAAGTCCCACCCTGGTTCCCAGAGGGTCAGGCAAAGGCTCTGCTGTGTCCTAATGGATGCTTGGGACTTTGTCCCAGGAGGTCAGTTAACCACACGGAGGCTGAGCTCTCAGCTGCCAACTCAGTTCTTTGACCACTTGTTGCTCTTTTTGGCCAGACCTGTCCCTCAAGGAGAAGATATAAGGACAGTTTTCAGGAGAGGTAATCCCCCCAAGTGCACTGTGGGGAGGGGGCTGTCCCCTAACGGTGAGAGCACAGGGCCCACGCTGCTGCCAACAGCCATGGGCTGGGCTTTGGGCACAGGAAGGACAGGGGAGGGTGACTACTCACTGCTTCCCCTCTCCATTGCCCCAGGGGCTGTAACTTTTCTTAGGCCCTTTGCTCTATTCTCTGGGGCCTGCATGCTCACTGTCAATTCAGCCTTATCTCAGACCTGCACATGAAAGATGGCCCCACACCCTGACACAAACCCAGGCTTGAGGGCACTCCACCCTAAGCGGGAAGGGAAGGATGGATTTAAGGGCCTGTCTTTTTCTTCCCATCCCTTTCCTCTTTAGTTTCCCCATTGTCCGTGCTTTCTCACTGTAGGCCTAGTGCAATGCGTCCAGGCAGAGCCTTCTTTGTACCTAGATGGGAAACAAGTGGTTTGCCAGCCTCAACTCAAGGGTGGGGCCTCACAAAGAGCAGCCCCCTTGCCAGCCCTGCCTCTCACCAGCTTCTGAGCCCTGCCCGTGTCCCCTCCAGGGGCTCAGACCAGCAGAAGCAAGTCCTCGGGCGTCAGGGTTCTTCAAGGATTGTTTCTCTGTTGCTTGTGTGTGCATTTTAGAGCTGGGGCCTGGCTGAGCAGGCTGGTGGTAGTTTGAACAGACGTTCTTGCTGGGAGCTGGCCAGAGCTCAGCAGCATGGTCTTCGTCTTGTGGGCAGGGCTGGGCACTAATGCTGATTTCCTGGATTGTGGTGGGGAGATGGGAGAGGCAGTGGAGCATGTCCTCTCTGAGGGAGGGAATGGAGAGGCAGCCTAGTGATGATGTCATCCCAGGCAGAAGAGCTGGATAGATGAGGGGGGGTTGGGAGATTGGCCCAAGGCCCAGTTAGCAGGAGGGTGAAGGGATGTCTTCAGGACCAGGCAGTTGGGTGTTCCCAGATTTGGAGGGATGTCCAAAGCAGCTCACCCCCTCCCCAAATCATTGCACGAGAGAATCCCAACCAAGATTCACTTGGTTGTCGCATCTGGCCACCCACTGTCCTGCCAAGGGTGTCTGTTCATGAATCACCAGGATCTCCCCCTACACAGGTGTTCTCCCCCACAGCTCAAGGAGGGGGAGGATAAACTGGCCCTAGCTGGGGGTGGGGATGGGAGAGACTGGATCCCAGGGTTGGGGGGTGGTGCTGATAGCTTGTTTCCACCTGCACACACCCTGTACACTCACCACACACACATTCTTGGCACACCCAGTGCCCTCACCACAAAGCCAATGCCTGCTGCCGCCTACTCACAAAATCCCCTCCATCTCCTCGCTGCTTTCTGGACTGCCCTCCACCTCAGCGGCCTTGAAAGAACCACTGCCAGGGTTGGGGTTGGGGGAGCACGGGTGGGACGGGTGGGTACAGGGACTGGAGAGGGCCCTGGCTCAACAGGGTCTCTCCTCCTCTTCCCAGGAGCAGTCAGGGTTTCATGCACATGAAGCTGTCCCGGACCAAGGAACACAAGTACGTGCTGGGCCAGAACAGCCCGCCCTTCAGCAGCGTCCCTGAAATCGTGCACCACTACGCCAGCCGCAAGCTGCCCATCAAGGGCGCGGAGCACATGTCCCTTCTCTACCCCGTGGCCATCCGGACTCTGTAGGGGTGAGGCCCGGGCCTTGTGACAGATCTGGACCCAGCCCTGAGCGACCTCTCCAACCTTTCTTCCCCTCTTCCAGGAATCAGTGGAAGCTGTGATATTCCTTAATTTATTCTTAAGGGGAAGGGCTACAGGGACCTTGGAGTTAGAGGTGGTCGGGAGCTGAGGATTGAAGACTCCCTGGGGAGAAAGAATAGCCCCTGGAGGAAGGAGACGTCAGAATCACTGGTCTTCCGAGGGGTTTAAGATCGATAGCTCCAGCCCCTTTCTTCCCCTCGGGCAGAGGTGGCGATCCCTTTCCCCGCCATCCTGGGTGGAAAGGTGAATGCCGGATGGAGCTGGACGCGGGCCAACGGGGCACCCTGGCCATCTCTCCGCCTCCACTCCCAAACCACCAGCGGGGGTTCACCCAGAGTCTGCTGCAGGGCTTCGGGTAGACCGACCCCTGGGATGGAGACGGCATTGCGGGTGGGGAAAGAGGGGAAGGGCTCGGCCGCCGGGAACTTGTGCAGGCCCCGGGCCGCCCCGGCTCTGGGCCAGAGGCAATAAATAAACTCCGTCCTGCCAGGCACAGCCGCGTCCGCGCCTCCAGCGCCGCCGCCGCCCCCCCGGGCCGACAGGGGAGGGAGCGGAGCGAGCACAGATTCTGTTTATAATCAGCTCTGGAGCAGCAGGCACGGGGCGTCTGTGAAAAGCAGTTTCGAAGCATCAAGTTCCTTCCTTTGACGAGATGTCAAAGCATCCCCCGGGGCCCCCATCCCCGCCCCGGCGTGGGGGGCGGGGGTGGGCACCCGGATCCGGCTGGCCGCTCGGCGCCCCCTCCCCGCCGCCCGGACGAGCGCGGCTCCCTGAGAGCGCGTCTAATTTCCTGCCAACAGCCATTTGTCTGGGAGGAGGGGAGCCGCGGAGAGACAAAGAGGCAGCGCGCCAGGCGGGAGGGAGCAGGGCGGCCCTGCCACGCGGAAGCCGCGCGCCGGCGGAGGCGGGAAAGCTGGCGCGCCGACCGCGTTTCCTTTCCAGAGGAAGCGAGGGCCTGCCGCGCCTCACCCGGCCCGGGTCGCTGGGTCGGGTCCCGAGACCTGCAGGCGGCCGGTCCCGGGCGGGATCTCGCTCGCGGCTGCGGCGCCCAGCGGGGTCGTCCGCGTGCGCCGCCTGCTGGCCGCACCTCCAAGAGCCGGGCCAAACCTTCCACGTCCCTGGTGGCCCCGCAGCGGCAACCCGCCTCTGGATACCACTGGGCCGCCAGGCGGAGCTGCTGTCAAACCACTGCAGGCCCGCCCGCCCGCTCCCATGGGCCAGCTGGGCAGAAACTCCTGAGGACGGGCTGAACTAACACCCTGGGGACGGCTGCCCTGAGAAAGCAGCCTGAGAACCGCGCCCGCAACCCCCACCCGCCACCAACACCTGCAGCTCCTAAGCGCGGTGTGAAGCAGGGGAATTTGGATTTTCTAACCCAGTGGTTGAATTTATCAAAATCGAGGATCTGTGATCAGACAAATTCAAGAATTCTGTGGGGACACTGGAAAGGATGACTTGAAATTGAGTCCTGCTTCAGAAATTCGCTCAGAGGTTGCCCTATCCTGAAGTAGACTTGGAGGGCATTCAGTTATTTTGCAGATTAGAAAACAGGCCCAAAGACGTTAGGTGATGAGTGCATGTCTCCTCACTGCCATCTCACTCCATAGAAGACTCATGTGGGCACAGGTGCTCAACCCTTCCACTGCTCAGAGAAGAGCTGGGAGTAACTGACGTCTTGGAGCAAGTCAGGTGACCTCTGGCTCCCTGCAGATTCCTGCAGTGTCCTGCTACACTGCTTCCCACTTTGTGCCCAGCCCACCTTCTCTAGAAGCCCCCACGCCTCCCCCTGTCCCTCCTGAACAGGCTCAGAAGCCCCACACCACCTGCCCTGAGAGGCCTTCTGTCAGGAAAGGTGCCGCTGAGCAGGGAAAGAGGTCTCTAGCCGCGGCAGGTGGCCTTGGAGGGGTTCCCTTATTCAGTGGGTGCTGGCAAGCTCAGAGACAATGTCTGGGCCAGCCATGGTGAACTAGCCACATGAATGGCTCTTCTGCCAGTACCTAACCCATCCTGGAGCAGAATAAAGAAACCCTTAGGGCAGAAACGGAGAAGGCAATGGCACCCCACTCCAGTACTCTTGCCGGAGGAGCCTGGTAGGCTGCAGTCCATGGGGTTGCTAAGAGTCGGACATGACTGAGCGACTTCACTTTGACTTTTCACTTTCATGCATTGGAGAAGGAAATGGCAACCCACTCCAGTGTTCTTGCCTGGAGAATCCCAGGGATGGGGGAGCCTGGTGGGCTGCTGTCTTTGGGGTCGCACAGAGTCGGACGCGACTGAAGTGACTTAGCAGTAGCAGTAGGGCAGAAAAGTGGTTTATTTATAAAAGAGACTATTAGAGCAGGAAGAGGGGAGGAGAGCGGAGGAGCACCCAGACATGTTGGGCCAGGTTCTGACGACAGTACGTGTTTAAAAACTTGGGGAAAAGATCAATTGTACTGTTGGAATGGGGTCCTCAGGGGGGCATTCCTGTAAATTGCTCTCTGTGGCTCTACCCTCTCTAAGGCATTTTCCAGCCCTTTGACAGTGGAGAGCTCAGAGGAGTGGAGATTTGGGTGGGGGGTAGGGGTTTTAGGATGCCAGAATCTATATGTGCTCCCACTTCATTCCTAAACTCACAGCCCTCTACACACACACACAATTTGTCTGTTCAAGCCTTTTGATTTTTTTCCTTATTTTGGAAGAAGAGGTGTCACTTAGTCACAAAACAATAATAGATCTCCTAGCTCCCAACTTTTAGTCCCTACACAGTGCCTTGCATTTCTCCAGGCTGAGACATTCTGGGCCTGGGAGTCCATGAACCCACATGGGGTGACTGACCATGGCCACCTGGACCGAGGTTGGGAGGTAGAAATGGGGAGATGGCTGAGGAAGCCAGAAACAAGAAATCTGGAGGTGACGTGTCAGGCCGAACCTCTGCTCAGCTAGACAATGGGCAGAGCCCCTGGGCAGGAAGCCTAGAAGTTCTCATAATGGTGGGAGAAATGAGTCCTGTCCTGCCTGTTGATGAGCTGACAAGCCTTTTCTACATTCTTGGTCATGCCAGGGGGGCCGCAGCTGAACACCCCAATCTTCCGGACCTGTTGGAGAAAGAAGTGAAGGCCAGCTCAGTAGTCACTGTCCAACTCAGTGTCTAACTCCATGTTCATGTGAAAGACCAGCAGGAGTCCTTGGTGAGGACTCATTCCATGATCCTGTGAAGGTTTACTCCATACTGTGCATGGTGAGGGCTGGCTCAGGGTTTATAAATCTCACCGAGTTTTGGAAGACTTGTTCTCTGTGAGGCCAGCCTTGACTCTTTTCCAAGGCATTTGCTAGCCCAGTGTTTGTCTGGATAGTATTAATGGTAAGGGTAGCTCTGAGTTTATGGTGAGGACCAGCTCCACCACTGAGCCCTTCCTTCGAGACAAGGCATCATAGCTTCAGAAGTAGCAAGTCCCTGCTGCCTGCTTCCTCCCTTGGCCCTTGAGTGGCCTGCATCTCTCCCTTTCCATTCCATCACCCCACCAGACTCCTCAGGGATGGGTCCTCCTCCCTTTATGGGTTTTGGAGGTTTGGGAGCTTTGCTCAGGCCTCAAATGATGAAGGTGAAGAAAACCTGAATGTGGGGTGGGAACTGACCTGTGGATGGACCTTCTGCAGAGAGTTGAAGAATGCCTCGAAGGGGGGGCGGCCAAAGTGGGTGACAGAGCGCAAGCCTGTGAACAGACTCCGGTTCAGCACCTTCTGGAAGTGCCGCTCACAGATGTACTGGGGGAGGAAGCAGAGGAGGAAGGTCACAGCCAGCAGACTCGGTCAGCTTCTCGTCCAGAGGCTGGTCCGCCCACCCACCTTGGCCATCCTGGCTTGCCCTGCCCACCCACAGAGCCACTCCTTGGTTGGCCCTGACACACCAGCATGGTGGTCCTGAGGTCGAACTTCTCAGCCAGCTGGGTGATATAGATGTGTACAGACACGAGGTCCTGGCGGTCATTCTCCTCCACCTCCCGGATGATGTCAGCCAGCCACTCAAACTGCCGTTGGGTCCGAGTCACCCAAATGAAGTAGATCTGGGAACACAGGGCTGGAGCTTAGGACCCAGCTCGTCTCAGAGTCCCTACCTCCCAGGAATCGCCACTCCTGGTCTCAGAGCAGCTTGTGCCTCTCCCCCGGCAGCCAGAGGAGGTGAGTGTATGGGGCCATGCTCTGAGGTGGGAGACAGAGTTGCCCTAGGACACGGAGAAGTGAAAGTGAGCAATAGCCTGGGGCCGTTGAGAAAGGACCCCTGTCAAGTGAGCTGAAGGTCTGGTGGGGTGGGAGGCAGCCTGCCCTTCCACTCAGTCCAGTGGGCCCTGTTCAAGCTGCTAGGCTCCCAACCTACAGGCTGCCCGAGGGGAGAGGGACCCAATAAGGGGTGCGTCACAGAACGGCCTCTGGGAAGACTGACTTGGCTGCCTGGAGTGGATGGGCATGGGCTCAAAGAGAGACCAGGGAGGACTTCCCTGTGGTCCGGTGGCTAAGACTCCATGCTCCTAATACAGGGGGCCCAGTTTTGATCGCTGATCAGGAAACTGGCTCCCACATGCTGCAACTGAGTTCTCAAGCTGCAACTAAGACCTGGTATAGCCAAATAAATAAATGGGTCCCTGAGGGACCCATCTCCAGCTTCTGATAGGAAGAAATGGGGCTGTGTGAGTTAAGAAGCAGAGACAGCTGGCACAAACAGGGAAGCCAGGTAGCTGTCTGTCACCCTCCGAGTGCTGACAGCATACAGGCTGGGCCTCTGCCCGCTGCATTCTTGCACCCCTGACTCACCTGCCGGGCCCAGAGAGACAAGCAGGGGCCTGCCACCAGGGCTAGGCTCAGGTGAAGGGGCCTGCTGTGGAGGGGCCTGAGGGCCTGGGCTGTGTTCCTGGAGCCGACCAGGCCCACCAGCCCTGCCTTGCAGCCTCTCCTCCTCTTCCTCTTGAGAGCAGGGCCGGTTTCACCGGTGCCCCACCCCAAGTGTTCCCTTCCCTCTCCCCACCCAACAGTGCTTGAGGGGCGGGCCCCCTCTCCATCCCTGGCTGGAGGGACTCTCAGAAGCAGATTCTATGTGGGGCACCGCATAACTGAGGGCAGAGCCTGCAGGCATCAGCAAAACCACTCTGTCCTTTAGGGTCCAGGAATAGTCCGACTGTGCTGTATGCTGCAGTCCATGGGGTCGCAAAGAGTCGGACACGACTGAGCTACTGAACAACAACAATATCCTGACTCTCTTGGGTCAGGCCAGCTCAGCCTTGCCTAGAACAGGGAGGCCAAGAACAGAGGCAGGGGACAGGCACAGATGGACACAGTGACAGGGAGCAGGGGACCACAGCTGGTGGGAGGAGGGGCCACTCACCTTCTTACAGAACACTTGGCAGCTGACTGATGACTTGAAGACCAGGTCTTTGAGGATGGAGGCAAAGGGGGTGACCCCAATGCCCCCTCCCACCAGCACTGACACCTCAAACTTATGCCACTCCTGGTGGCCCTCTCCAAATGGCCCATCGAGGTACAGCTGCAGGAAAGGGTTAGAGTTAAAGGGTTAGAGTTGAGTTCGGCTACCACCACAGTTCTGAAGCCAGAAATGGGAGGCAGAGAAGTGCAGGTAGGTTTATGGAATGAGGGAGCAGTGGGAGCCTTGAAGCATCATCCGGAAGAATCAGTCTCTCAAGGAGGAACACAGTGGGGAGTCTGGTGCCGCAGAACCAACGCCTACTAAGGGGATGTGGGAGCATGTGGTACACCTCGCCTGGGTCTGGGCACCTTTGGATATTTGGCACAGCTGTCATCCGTCGGGGGTGAGTAGATCTCCCTGAGGCGGGTGGTCCAGGGCCCCGCTGCCCGGATGTGCAGGCTAAGCGTCTCCTCGTGGGGCGCTGACGTCAGCGTGAAGGGGTGGTACTCGGTGGTCCCCAGAGCCAGGCAGGCGATCCGCACCCACTGTCCTGACTTGTACTCAAAGCCTTGGGGCCGCTGAAACTCCAGGTGGGTCACTCCTGAGGGGAGGTGGGCAGTAGCCCGCTGTTCTGAATCCAGCAACAGTGGGGCCCCCCATGAGTTTCCCCACCTGCAACCTCAGCTCTGCTTTTAGAATATGACAAAGGAGGCCTCCCCTCATCAGAAGTTACAACACCCCCAGGCCATGTCTACCCTGAGCAGGGTTTGGGCAGCACTGGGGCTGGTGGGCAGCAGGACAAGGAGTGGCCTGGCCCAGGCCCCTCCTCTCTCTGGTGTGAGAGCAGCTTAGGTCCCCTGGCAAAGAGCCTCTTGTTCTCACTCCCCCATCCCTACCACCTCAAGGACCCTGCTAACTCCACTGGACCAGGCTTTTCCCTGCCCTGTCAGCATCCACAGAACCACCAGCCTGCTCCCCCGACAGCCTCTAGGCTGGTACCTGAAGGCAGCAGCTCCGCCTTCACCACGCTGATCTCCACCTTCTTCCGGCTCAGGCTCACCAGCTTGTCCCCCACATAGATAAGTGCTGGGACCAGGAAGAAGATGTGGAAACGGGGCAGCTGGATCAGGGCGAAGCTGCCGTGGATGATGAGCTGGAGAGAGCAAAGAGTACAGCTGAGGTTGAAGCCACACCCACAAAAGGGTCTGACCCCTGCATCCTTCCCCAACTGGCCTATCCAATCCCCACCTCATCAGGTGCAGTGCTCCTTCCAGGCTCCAAAACCTAACCACTCCCAACCCATCCTCCATAGCATCCATCTGCATCTTCCTGATACCATCCTAGACTAAGCCACCTGCACTCATGTGGTAGCCTCCTAACTGTCTGCAGGCTGCCCTACTGTGATGTATTCTTTCCAAGACAGTCAGTATGACTTTTTAAGTTCCTTTTATCATGTCATCCCAGCTCAGAAAACCTTAGAGGATTTCCCACTTCACCACAAGGCCTTGTGATGCTCTGTTTTCTGCCTGGCAACATTCCCCGCTCCCTGTTTTTCAAACACAAGTTCTTTCTATTTCTGGACTTTCCACCTGTTGCTCCCTCTGGTGGGAAGGCCTTTCCCCTAGTTCCTCCCACCACCTCATTTTTCAGGTCTCCGCAGAAAGGCCTCCTCAGGCCTTCTCCCTTCCCCCAGCACACTCTCTATCCCGTCTCCCTGTTAACTCCATTCACTGTCGTCATCCACGATATTTGTGTTCCTTCATCCATAGACATGTTTACTGTTGTTCTCCCCACTGGACTGGAGAAGTAGGGACTGCATCCATTTTCCATGACACTCTCAGCTCCCAGCAGTTTCTGCCTGGCACATGGTAGGTACTCAATAACTAGTGAGTCAGTGGAAGGGGTTTCCCCAATTTACCCAACTCTTTTGGAGACTAAGACACCTAATCAGTCCTCTTTTTCCATTTAGTAACTAACAGGTATTGTCCAGCTCTGGTTCTTTCCCCAACCAGCTGGTCTAACATGGTCAGAGACAACTTGCCCCCTTCTTTCCGCTTGCTTGTTTGAGTCTGGTCAGTCTGGCTCCCCCCTCCACCTCTTCTCAGGATCTGCTCACATCAGACTCACAGTAGCAAGTCCCCGAGGTCTCCCTTTAGATGGCATTCACTCCCACCCTCCGCAGCCTATGGCTCTAGTGAGCATCCCTGCCTTGCCTCTTTAGCAATAATGTCCTGCTGGTTTTCCCTCTTTCCCTCTCTGACTGTTCACTTTCTATCTCCTGCACTGGCTCTGCTCCTCCCAACTCCTAATCCTATGTGTTGCCCAAGCCTGATTTCTTCACCCTCTGCTCTTCTCCTACAATCTCCCACACAGCGTGGCCTCTCAGCTGAGCCACAGCCCTTCAGCTTTGAATATTCTATTGTCATTCCCACCTCTCCACCAGTGCTCCTGCCTTTCTTCTTCTTTTTTTTTTCTCTCGATCAGGGATTGAACCCAGACCTCGGACCCTTGGCAGTGAAAGTGCAGGGTCCTAAGCCCTGGACTACTAGGGCAGTCCCTCATAGGTGCCATTCCTTCCACCTAGAATGCTCAGTTCCCACACTGCCCTGTTAAACCTTAGCTTATCTCTCCTTCAGGCTTAGCCCAAGTTCCGTCTTCTCTGTGAAATCTTCCCTAACCAGTTTGGCCCAAATGAGGCTCCCTTCAATGAGCTCTTGTAACTGACAGACTGGAACATTCAGCTCAGCAATTAATCCCATATTATCTGGTCATTTTGATCATTGCACGTGCATGGCACTAATCTCTGCAGCTAACCCTCAATTTCCGAGGGCAGAGTTTAGAGTCTCCCCCTCCTCTGCTGGGCCTGTGTGTGTGTTAGTCACTCAGTCGAGTCTGACTCTTTGCGACCCCATGGACTGTAGCCCACCAGGGTGCTCTGTCCATGGACTTCTCCAGGCAACAATACTGAAGTGGGTTGCCATTTCCTTTTCCAGGGGAACTTCCTGACTCAGGGATCCAACCCAGCTCTTCTGCATTGCAGGCAGATTGTTTACAGAGCAAGTATATCCTAGGCCCTCAACAGATAACTGTTCAAATGAACTCAGTCCCTCATTCAGTTCTCCATTCCTCCAGCTGAGTGTTCCCCAATTCTTGAACCTCTCCCCACAGAGCTAACTCGAACCTTTTTGGGCTGTGAATTGTCTCCAGTTTTCCCAAGATCCTCTTTCATTACAGAGCCCACGCCAACCCCTGAGGCTTTCTGAGCATCCACTGGCTGAGAACAATGTCTGGATGACTTCATACTCCTCTGTTTATACACCTTGCTTGGTGTTGGCTCTACCTTGAAACCGCAAAGCTGCTGCAGAGTCATGATTGATCAAGGAGCCTGGGGAACAGCCTGCCAGCTCAGCTTTGCTGCACTAGCTCCAGCCTCTACAGCCTGAATCAGGAGCCTAAACACCTTTGCCCAGGGTCTGCTCCACACTGGAGTCATTTACTTGTAACTTCTCTTTCTGTCTGAGGGCAAGTGGCCACATCTGAGATAAATGGAAAGGCAGCTGATGCTTTGTGCCTGCATGCTAAGTTGCTTCAGTTGCGTCCAACTCTTTGGACCCTATTGAGGAGCCCACCAGGTTCCTCTGTCCGTGGGATTCTCCAGGCAAGAATACTGGAGTGGGTTGCCATGCCCTCCTCCAGGGGATCTTCCATGACCCAGGGATCAAACCCAGGTCTCTTATGTCTCCTGAGTTGGCAGGCAGGTTCTTTACCACTAGTGCCACCTGGGGAACCCTGCGATGCTCCCAGGCTGCCAGTGCTAGGACTTCCCAGCTGAGGGTCCTGCACCTTGGTTAGCTGCTGACTTCTCTGTTGGCTTCCCCAGTGATCCCCAGAACCCAGGGATAAATCAGAAACCAGTCTTGCTCTCAGAAAACAAGGCTGGCCACTCTTCTGGATCTAGTTTTTTTAAAAAGCTGCTTTATCAGCAGGAACAAAACTATGATCTCCACCCCTAACAATAACAGTAACCCAGATTCTAGGGCTCTACCCATTATCAAGAAATTGGTGAGGGAGGCATAAATTAGCCACAGCTTCCAAAGAAACAAACTCATGAGTTCTCGGAAACATCTAAGCTGAGGCTGGGTAGTTCTCCAGAACCATGAAGTGCTGAGCCTCAGGCAAGATGGAACCAGACATTCTTACTTCCCACTGAAGACAGAGCTGCACCTGGGAGGGGGCAGGGCAGACAACCAGTGCCATCCAGACCCAGGCAATGAAGACCTTTCTCCCTTTGTCTTAGGACAAAGAAGACCCCTGTGTGCAGTTGTGTCTAGAGCCAGGTGACCTCCAGGGCAGCCATGTGTGAGCTCTGCATGTTTTGAATCCTGGCAGCCAGGCTATCACCAGTGGGGACGTCAGAGCTTTGGGACTTGGTTTACCTTCTCAGCAAGGCCCTCAGATGCCCTTTGGGGAAGTGCCTGTGTCTGTGAGGAAGGCAGGCCAAGCAGACCCATGCCGCAGCAGTACAGATCAGAGTTATCTCTGGAAACAGCCACTAAAGTAACAGAGAGCAAACCCAGGGGAAGAGGGAAAGGACAGAGGCAGGGAATCTGAAGGAAGGGAGGCAGGAGCCCAGGATAAGAAGGAAAGGGGAGAGGTGGAGTCTCAAAATCCATTTTATCAACAATCCAAAGAAGACACTTTGAGCAAGTTCATTGACATTACAAGTGGCACTTAGCTAGCTGGATGGGGTAGCTAACACCGCAGAAACAAAATGGCAGAACCTACTTAAGGGTGAGTTTCTCTTTAAAAAGACAATGCTTCCTTGAGTGAGTCCACCCAAGAGCCCAAACCACCACCCAAAGACGGGAAAGACTGACTGGGCAGAAATGATGTGGGGGTGTCTAGAAGGAATGTAGATCAGCCTGGTAAGGCTGCTCCTGCAAAACACATGCCAGGGAGTCAGCCTTCTGAGTGCTGCATGTTGGGTCAGTCTACCTGAGCGCCCCATACTATAATCTCCATCTTTTAAGGTGGATGTCTCGGCCATTGCTGCCTCCCTGGGAACATCCACCCAGACTCTGCTGGTCTGGTTCATATCCCAAACCCCTCACCAGCACATAGAGCAGGATGTAGAGGTGATGGGTCAGCCAGAAGCCCCGGAAGCTGCAGCGCCGGAAGTGGCGGGAGGCGAAGATGTACATGATGGCGAGAATCAGGAGCAGCATGACTCCCGTGAGACCTGCAAAATGAACATGGGGTGAGGGCAGAGGAACAGGGCCTCACAGAGCCGGCTGTTCTGAGGCTCCCAGGGTCCCCTCTCCACTCCACAGCTCTAGGCGAGTGACAGAAGCCCACCATCCTTCCCTCTTCCTCTCCCCAACACCACTGATAATAAGCGCCTTTCACTTCCCCAGACCCTGCTTGTCCTTCATAGACCCTGTCACGATGGTTATGTCTCAAGCACCCGTGTCATTATTTGTTTCGTATCTGTCACTTTCTTGACTCTCAGGTCCACAAGAACAGGGCTCAGGCTAGGCTAGTTCACCACTGCACTCGGGTGCCTCGTGTAAGGCCTGGCACACCACGGGCCTTAGGAAAATGTGTGCTGAGTGAATGAATGGACAGGGCAGCTACTCTGAGTCCTCTGAGTAGAACTCCGGATGTTGTAGGCCCTACCCTTGGGGAGTCGAGGCTTGGTCAGGGGCCAGGTAGTACTCTACCCGGCAGCCACATCACAGAGCATGAACACTGACACAGTGAGTGAGTGGGACCACATCATCACTGCTCATCACCAGAGCCCCCCTGAGTTCCACCCACTCAGACCTGGTGGGAGACCCCTCCTCTCACAGAGGATCCTAGGCAACACTGGAGCCATTCCAGAGAATGGTCCCTCATGTGATCAAGGAGGAGGAGGCAGAAGTGAGGAAGATTAGAGCCCTGTAGTGTGGAAAAGCAGAGATTAAGAAGGGATCTAGCCAAAGCCTATAAGTCCTGAATGGAGAGGAGAGCGTAAACATGGCTTGATCCACTAAACCCCAGTGTGCAGGATCAGCAAGCACTCTCTGAAGTTCAAAGCAGATCGTTTTAGGGTTTAAAGAAAAATAAAAAAACATGCTGTGTTTTACAGAAAGGAGTGTAACACATTTACAGAAAGATGTGTTACTCCAAGGAGGGAACAGACTTAAAATATAAATAGCTTCAAGAAGCATTTGAATAGATTCATAGCTAATAGCTCTAAAATGGGTGATTATGGGGAGTGGGGAATATGGGCTCTTGTAAAGACTACAGAACAGAGGGGAAGCCTATTTGCCAGGAGGGGGAAGGGTATTTGCCAGGCTCCATGAAGAGCCCAGCCCCTCCCCCACATAGCTGGGGCACAGCATTCCTCAAAGTCACTGTCATGGTAGGTGTGTGTGTTCAGGTGGAGGGGATACACTGCTGTTCCTCAGAGGGAGTAACTAGCTCAGAACTGGGGGAGGAGCCCAGCTAAGCTCTTGAGAGAAGGCCTGGAATGCAGTCCCCTATAGCCCAGGAAAGCACTCTGGGCAAGGGCAGAGCCTGGCTCACGGTCAAGGCCAGAAGCACCAAGCCAGAGTGACTGGGCTGCCTGTGGCAGGCAAAACCCAGAGCCTGGCACTCAGAGCCAGGCCCAGAAACACATGCAGCAGACAGGGCTCTCACCTGGCACAGTCTGGAAGAACCACCAGTAATACTTCTGGGGGAACTCAGATCTGTGGGGAAGGGAAAGCAAGTGAGGGGATGTCTAGGACTTCCAGAAAGGACCCTCTAGAGGAGGCACCCCAAACCAGCCACCAGTCTCCCTTTCTGCAACTTGGGATTCGGGGCTCAAGATGATCATTGTGCTATAACCTGGAGGGGGACCCACTCCTGAGCCAAGAAAATTTTTTTTCTTTTTTTTGAGCCAAGAGGATTTCTGCAAATAATTTCACCCTCTTCACCCCCAGGCCAGGCCACACACACACACACACTCTCACTCTCTCACTCTCTCTCTCTCTCTCTCTCTCACCCATTGTCATGGAAGAGGCCAGGAAAGAGGCAGGAGAGGACGCTGAGCGGGCTGATGGAGAAGAGGTACACGTTCACCACGTGGCCTGCACTGTGTAAGACTGAGGAAGACCAGACAGGGTAGGGATGAGCCTGGGGCCAGCCCACTGGGGGTGCTCAAAGCATTCAACCCCAGCAGGAGGACTCCAGCCAGCCAGAGTTGGGGGCCTGAAGAAGGACCCTGGGGATCTAGACTTCTGTTTTCTAATCAGCCTCCTGTTCCTCTCCTGCCTCACATACACATTATCCATGAAAACAACCCCAGAGGTCTGAAATTATACTATTAGAAATTCATTCCTTTGGTTTCTCTCGCAGAATTATGTTTTAAAACATAAAAGTTGGGGGAGATCACACACTATTATGTGCACTCATTTTGGGGTGTGAGTAACTTGTCAGTGGGAAGTGGTGAGGTGGACTTTACAGCCTGGGGCAGTGAGGGACTCCTGGGCTTACTTCACACCACCGTCATCCTACGAGAAGGACATCTAAGACTAACGCTCACATTACACGCGGGTGGAGAACAGGGGGGCTCTCAGAGGAAGGGGAGCCTGCAAGGGGCGAAGGAGATGGAGAGGATCCCTGAGACTCCCAGGCCCTGCCTGTGAGGACGATGGCAGTAGAGGCAATGAGGCGATGGAAGTCCACGGCGGCGTCGAAGGGCACGTAGCGGTTGAGGAAGGTCTCTCGCAGGAAGGTGATGAGGTTACGGCACATGGTGAGCAGGATGTAGGAGAACATAAAGGAGATGCTGGCCGCCGTGCCGCGAGACAGGATGATGCCCACGCGGGTGGTGTCCGTGATGCCCTTGTGGTGAGCCGCAAAGGCGTAGTCTGCAGAGGGCCCTGGCCGGTGAGCTCAGCGCAGGCCCCGGCCCCCGGCCACCACTGCGGCCCACAAGCCTCCCGCAAGCTCTAGTCCAGCCGGCACCTCGCTCCCCTGAGGCCCCGCCCCCAGGGCTGTCACTCATTGCCGCCCCGCCCCGGGGCTGTCCGTCCCTCGCTTAGGCCGCACTCCCAGGGCTGTGGCTTATTGTAAGCCCCGTCCCTCCACGGCTGTCACTCACAGTAGGCTCTCTCCAGGAAGAGACCCCCCGCAATCGCGTAAAACACCGCCAAGCAGCCGATGTGGCGCCGGTAGTTCTCAACGAAGCGCTTGAACTGCTGCACCGTCTGGTGACGACGGCTGCGTTGAAACTTCTCTCGGTGAGCCTCGGTGAACAGCAGGGGCTGGAACGATGTCACCCTGGAAGACAGGAAGTCTTGGTTCTCCGCTAGGGACCCGATGCTAATATGTACCCGTTCTCCAGAGAGGAGAAAGGAGCATCAGGTTATTTAAGACAGTAGGGTGTAGACCTCAAAGGCTCCTTAAGACCACCCTCCTTAAGCGGGCTGTCAGTGAGGGGACGCCCTTGCAAATGGTCACTTGGTCACTCTTCTTCCAGTCCGTTAGCTCTCAATTCCCACCAGCTCCATTCTCATCCTTTACTGGAGGCTCTTCCTCCAGGAAGCCTTCCCTACCTCCCAGGCATAGGTGACCACTTCCTTGAGCTCTGAAGCCTCCTGTTCTTACCACCATTACAGCATTCATCAGTGGGACACTGTAACTATCACTGTACCAGACTATTTCAGCAGACTGTGACATTCTTGGGCAAGGACTGTTCATCTTGCCCATACCCCCAGTGCCAGCACAGTGCCTGGCGTTAAATAATCAATGTGTGCGTGCCAAAGGGATGGGTGAACTGCTTGGGCTAAAGGGAAGGAGCAAGCATACTTCTTGCCAAACCTCCGGCGAATCTCCTGGGGAGGGTCTGTGTCGTTGGGGTACTGCAGTCTCCGTGGTGTCAGCTCCACCTCGATGTCAGCGTCCTTTCGGGGACGGCGAGCACTCACTCTGGGAGAGGGACTAGGACAGGAATGCAGATTAGGATGGGACCTTGGCCATCTGAGCCACCAGATTCTCTGCTGCCCCTCCCAGAGGGCTTTCTCTGCCCTTTTCTAATTTGCATGAAAGCACTACTTGGGCTAGTGAAGGTCCTGATCCCAGACATTGTGGAGAAATAAAAAGCACCCTGACCCTCTCCCTCCAACATCTCCAGATGAGGGCTTACCAGAGCTTCTCCTGGCTGATGTAGGAGGCTCGCCGGCAGAGGTCCTTGATGACTTCAGGTACCTCCACCCCTGCAATGCAGAGCCGGGCTAGCTAGAAGCTCAGGGTCCAGGGCCCAGGAGGACCTATCTCAAATGCACACCGCTCACCCCATGTCCGGACACTGTAGAGGGTCCCTGGCCAGTACACTGCCTCTGGGTGAGCCAGCCTCAGTCTGTGATCCCAGTGGTAGCTAGACTCAGCCATGAGGGGTTAGGGAGAGGGTTTGAAACCAAGGTGGCCAGGCAGGCTCCCCTGAGTATGTGTTCAGTTTCAGTCCTACACCTGAGACTGGTATCAGGCTTGTGGGCTAGGGTTCAGGAACTGTACATAATCTGCCTGATAAGACTGCTGCTGCTGCTGCTGCTGCTGCTAAGTCGCTTCAGTCATGTCCGACTCTGTGCGACCCCATCGACAGCAGCCCACCAGGCTCCCCCATCCCTGGGATTCTCCAGGCAAGAACACTGGAGTGGGTCGCCATTTCCTTCTCCCACCTGCTAAGACTACTCAGCCACAAAACCCTGCTAAGGATCCTCTGGCTTAAAAACTCCCAGGAGTTAAGTGTAGACTCTAGGTAGTACATGTATGGGAGATGACTATAAAATTCTTTCCCCTTTTCTGTGTTTGAAAGTGCTCGTAATAAAATGTTAGGGGTTGGGAGGAACCCTCCCAGAAGCCGCCAGAGCTAAGGGGCAGGGCAGGACTGAGCTGCAAATCCAGGTTCTCACAGGAGGTCTGGGAACATCCAGGTCACTTTCGAATGCAAAACCAGTCTTGAAGATTACCCTGGTCTATAGCCCAGAGGCCAAAGTGACTAAACTGAATTTAATGAAATGAGCGTTTAAAAATAAAGTATAGATGTCTGTCCTCTCATACGGTTCAGCAAACAACAGATGTGGGAAAATGGTAACAAATGGCCAATGTAGGTGAAGGGCAAAGGGATGCTCCTTGTACCATTCTTACACCTTTCCTGCAGGTTCATGATGTTTCCAAGTGAAATACAGAGGAAACAGCAAAGCACAACAACAATTAAAAACCAAGCAGAACAGTACTCAATGCTAACGCTCAACTTAATCCTCAAGCCTGGTCCTCCCACCCACACCAGGGCCTGGATGTCCCCAGGACTCGTCTAGGCTCACTTCCTGGCATCTGTCCCTGCTTTCCCCTCAGGCCCAGGGGCCTGTCTGGTAAAGGTGGGAAATTGCAGAATCAGGAGTGCTGGGTCTGTGCTCTACCAACCCCCCTCTCACCCTGGGGACCAGAAGCCCTGACCAGAGGCCCAGCTGTGTCTTATACAATTCACCCCTCACCCCATCTGGGCTGCTCAGCCCCCCAAATTCTCATAATACTGGAAGGGACTGGGTTTGGTCTCAACATGTTCCAGTGAGAATTCCAGGCTGTGAAGACTCTGTAACAGCCCAGAGGAGGCCACAGGCAGTCCCTCTGCCTGCTACCTGGCCCCTCCTCACCCTGACTCTAGCCCCTAATCACCTGAGTCAGACATAGGTGGGGCAGGTAGTCAGGGGGAGGGAAAAAAATAGAATGGGACTCCATATACTCAGCAAACATTTAACAAGCACTCCTCCGAGGGGTAAGGTGGGAAACAAAACCAGAACAGCCCACTGCCACCATCAGACCCCCAGCTGAGATGGGTATAGCCAGATACGAGGAAACACGTTTTCCCTCATGACGTAGGCACCAGGCACTGGGGCCTTTGACAGGAAAGCAGAATTCCAGCTGCCATCCCCAACCCTATCCTGACCCTGCCCACCCCACCAGCAGGGCTGCACAATGACTTTTCTGGGCCATGGGCACTACTGCCTTTCTGTATTAAAAAATTATATTTTAATAATTATGTTCGTATAAAGAAGAATATAACCCAAGCTGGATACATTACATATTTATCAACAGTATTATATTAATTCTTCTGACTGTAAAAGAAACATAAACATTTCAATGGCACCTCAAAGCATGTGGACCCTAGGCAGGTGACTGCTGTGCCTACTAACTGAGTCAGCTGTGCCCAGCCGGCTGCCCCACCTTTGACACAGAGCTGCGTGAAGCGGAGCTCGCTGTCGTGGTCCCGCAGCATGAAGTGGAAGTCCTCCCACGTCAGCTCCTGCTTGTCCTGGAAGCCTGACTCCCGGAACATGGACTCCACCACCTCAGCCAGCTGGGTCTTGGTCAGGCAGTTGTTGGAGATCTCAATGAAGGACCTGGGGCCGGGGGGAGGAAAGCCATCAGGCCCCAACAAGCAGCCTGCAGCTTAGATGCAAAGCCATCCCAACAGACCTTCAGAGCTGAGCCAACATGGAAGGGCCCTGACTGACTAAATCCCAAGCCCTCTCCGAGTTACAGCAGTCTCTGGCTATATGGACTCTATATCTGCTGTTTACCTCCTGCTCTCTCCTTCACGGCCCCCCTCTCTCCCCCACAGTTCCTTCCCTGGCCCACTCTCCCAGCTCTCCTGCAGCACCAACCTCAGCATTCTGATGAACTCATCCTTGGAAATGAGGCCATTCCCATCAAAGTCATACATGCGGAACATAAGGCGAGACTTCTCCTCGGGGGAGCCTGGGAGAAGAAGGACCCTGTGAGAGCCTCGGCCCACTGCCTACACCCCAGGCTGGCCAGGAGGAGCCTCACACTGGATCGACCCACTGCTGGACGCAGCTAGGGTTTGCTCTGCTTCCTGACCCCTACCCGGGCATTCCCAGGTGTCTGCCACGACTGGAGACCTGGCCCCAGTACTTCCCGTGTCTTAACAAGTCAGCTGCACCCCAGCCTCAGTCTCCAGCTCTTCTCATCTCCTCCTGTCTAGGTAATCACTCCCTCCTCCCTCACCTTTCATGAAGACCACCAGGATATCGAGGAACTCCCGGAAGGACAGGTAGCCATTGCCGTCTTTGTCGGCCAGAGAAAACATGGACTGCACAAACATGTCCTGGGGCTTGAGGCCCAGGGACTCGGCAAACTCAGCCCGGCTCAGCTCACACGTCAGGGCCTCCTGCACCTTCTGCGATGAGTCCAGGGGCAGGGCCCCTGCATCTGCCTGGTCGATGTCCAGCACCTGTACTTGGGCAGCAGCAGAGGAGGGAGAGAAAAAGACAAGGCTTCCTTGACTTGAAGGCCAGTGCAGGCTTTTGGTGCCACCTTTTAAGGTGACTGCTCAGCAGCCCCACCGCTAAGCACTAGCCCATCAGCCCTGTGGGTGGTCCCTGGGTCTCTGTATTAGCTGATTGGACCAGGGATGCACACTTGACCCAAGCAGAAGGTCTGAAATTGAGACTGGGAGGTCCCAGGACAGTCTTGACCTGAGTGTAAGAAAACAACCACACTGCTCCTTCATGTGCTCAGAGACAGAGACAGGAGGAAGTGGGGGGCGGGGTTGACTTCCCTGGTGGTCCAGTAACTAAGACTCTGTGCAGGAGGCCTGGGTTCGATCCCTGGTCAGGGAGTTAGATCCCACATGCCACAGGAAAAGTTCTAGCGTGCCACAACTAAGACCTAGCACAGCCAAATAAATAAATAAAAGGAAGCAGGGGCATGGAGAAAATGGAGGCAGCCTGAGACAAAAGTGGCCTTGTTTGATGACAGCTTTCCCTTTCCTGGTCCCTTTCAGACCAGATCAGTCTTCCCTTTGGACTTCCTGAGACACCACTCTGTCCTCAGAGTCACTGACCCTTTGTCCGTACTAGCTTTAGCAGGTGTCTCTTATCTCCAAAGGAGTTTTGACTGAGAACATCCTCAGCTGGGCTGAGAACACGTTGGGCTGGGGCAAGGGGAATTCTCATGGCAGGTCATCTTCAGCCCACCCTCCCTGGGGCTGCGTGATCATAAAGACAGACGGTGAGGGCAGCAGGCTACTGCACCTGTCCTCCCTGCCTGTCAACTGGGGGCCTCCAGGTCCAGGGCCGGCTGTGATTTTATGAGCTAAACCTCATTGCTTCAAGCAAGGTGCTGTGGTAGAAAGAGCCTGGGGCTAGAGGCAAGAGATCAGGGTTCATGTCCCAACTCTGCCACCCACTCACACTGCATGACCTCAGGTAGGTCCATTCAGCTGTCTGGCATTCATTTCCTCACCTGTCTTTCTTATATCACAGGGTTATTGTTAGAATCAATGAGAGGTTGTGTGGAAAATGTTTTGAAAGCACTGAGCAGATAGAAAGGGTTGGCAGCTACCCGCAGAATACAGTAACACACCCTTGACAGTTCCCAGCACAGGGAGTTCCCAGAGCACTTTGGGTCCTAAGCTGAGAGGAGGTGCCCAGGTCCTGGCAATGAGTCACCCCAGTGGGGGTCCCTCCACTCTCCTGCACACTCAGGTTCAGCTTGTTGGAGGAGTGAATGACATGCCATGTGCCTGGCATGTAATGAATGACCATTAAATAGTGCCTTCCTTCATAAATCCTTTCCCCAGTCAGCCAGCCCTGCTCCTTCACCTCAAACATTCATTTTCTTCCCCTCTACTAAGCATCTCTGCTCAGCCCTTCATGCTGCTTTCTTCTGAGATAAAATTTTTCCAACTTTTTTTGAGTACTTGCCAAATCTCACCTCCACCAAGACTACCTTACATCGGCCTGAAGCCTTATTACCTTTTCTGAACTCCTAGACCACTTACTTCCTGGATCTCTTTTGTAGCTGTCATTCTTCCCAGTTATCTTTCTTCCTATGCTCACACCATCTTCCTGGTGGGATGATAAACTCCACCAGTGGGGGCTGTATTTATCCTTCATCTCCCAAGCTTCTCCTCTCCACTATTCTGCTTCCAGGCTGCCTGCATTTCTGTACCAGATAGGGACTCAAGTCCTTGCAATTCTCTTCCTATCTTGTTTACCCACATCCTCCCAATAGACTCAAAAATCTGCAAGGTGAACACTAATGTCCCATCGAGGCCTCTGACAGCTGTGCTCCCCCAAGTACACGTGGCCAAGGGCCCCCATACTGCTCATCTCACCCTAAGTTCCTGCAGCCATTGGGGCAGGATGAGCTGCATGAGGGCAGCAAAGTGGTTAGCTGTGAGCAGTGAAATAAGAAATGACACATTCAGATAACCGCCTTCCTGGGCATTGCCTCCCTGGAATCTTACAGACGAGGGTAGGCTTGGGAAGGGGGCAGGAACATCTCCTTACAGCAAGGTCAGGTAACTTGGCCCAAATCACAGCAGAGTTGATTGTTAACTAGGAACTCGGGGCTTATAATCTTCCCTGGTGTCACCCCCTGGCCTCACACAGGTATACCACTACAGGCAGGCCCACATGGACAGAACCGACCCCACATACACACCTGGGAGAAAAGGTGCCTGAAAAAGGTCTCCAGGAGGTGGCTCCGCTGCTCGCGTGTCACTGCCGCCCTCATCAACTCCTGCTCTCGCAGCTCCCACTCCTGGAAGTTCAGCCCGCTCTCCTTCAGAGCGCCCCGCAGGCTCTCCACCATCACTTGCCGTTCTTCCTCCAGGTCAAATAGCAGCACCTTTGGAGGAGCCATCGGGAGAGCAACCATGTGTCAAGGCCTTGTAAGGCCAGAAGGTTTACGTGAATCTTGTTTTTTTTGGGGGGTGGTGCGCAGGGGGCACTGGAAAAAGCACTCTGGCCAAAGAGATATTGTTACTCCTGGGCTCCATGGAGTTAGGTGGCTTGCTTGTAGGTGCAGAGGTAGCACACAAAGGCACGTGTGCAAAGCTATTCTTCCTCTCTACTCCATACTGGAGAAGGGAGGGGAAGGCGGGAAGGACAGAGGATGGAGAGGCCCAGGAGCTCAACAGAGTCAGAGCCAAAGACCAGCGCCTGACTGAGCTCCCCTCCAAATCTCTAATTCACCAGATCCTGCAGCTGGGGACAGGAAAAAGGGCCCAGCTTCCTCTAAGGACACTCAGCTAGGGCCTGCCACGGCATTCATAGAAAGGAAGGGGGCAGACTGAGTCTGTAGGAGCAAAAGGGACAGTTGAGACTGTGGCATCCAGCAGACTCAGAGCAGCACAGACACATTCCAGTTTATCTCACCATCTAGCACCCCACCCAGGGACTAGGAGCCAGAAACCCTGCCTGGCCCAGGGCCCCTCCCCTCCACCTGGCTGCCCCCATGGCTGTGGCTGCGGACAAAGAGCCAGGGGCCGGCTGGGCCATACCAGGTCATACTCCTTGGGGATCTTGAGCAGCAGGGCGCGGCGTCCGTGGTTGCTGGACAGGATGAGGTTGACCTGCTGTGGGGGCCGCAGCTGGACGGTGCGGAGCACGGAGAGCCTGCCATCCACCATGTGGATCTGCCCGGGCTGCAGGTGCACCAGCACAGGCCGGCAGGGCTCCTTGCAGCCCTGCCATTCCACTGCTGGAGAGAGATGAGGCTGGGTCAGCTGGGGGCTTCCTCCCCGTGCCCCACCACCGCATCGGGGAGGAGGGCCGGCTCAGGGCTGGAGTTAGTTCAAGGCCTCTGAGCTCCACGTCCTGTCCTGGGTACTGGCGGTCATCCCCTGCCGACAGTCGCGCCTCTAGTCCATGAGCAGCATAACTACCATGTCCCGAGTGTTGAATATGTGTCCAACACTGTACCGAGTGCTTTACGTGAACTACTTTATTTAATCTTCACAAATCTATGAGGTTAGTGCTATTGTTATTATCATGTTACAGATGAGAAAAAAATAGGTTTAGATAGATTAAAATTTGTCTGAAGTCCAATAGCCCATAGGGGTGGAACCAAGATCCCAATCCTCAGTGAATGTGACTCTAGACCTTCTTTAATGACTTCCTTGTTGCCTGAAATTCCAGTGTGAGACACTGCAAAGCAGCAGTTTTTGGGAATTTGTGAGTCACAATGAGCCTGTGAAATGTAGGCAGGGTCCTGTGACTCCTCCCTGTGAGTCTATCACATTCTGTTTTTGGGGGACCATCAGGAGGAGCTAAGGAGGATGGAGGACTCCTGATCCAACTCCTCCTAATGCCCCAGTGACTCTTCCCGCCTGACCCGGCCTGACCTTTGCCCTAGGCTGCTGAGGGATTCAGGGGCTGTAGCCTGGAATCATGATCTCCCCTCCCCGACCCTGGCCAGCCCAAGGCCTACCTTTTATGCCCCCCATGAGCTTCTCACACATGATGCTCTGGCGGTCTTGGCCCTGGAGCCTCTTTAAATTTCTCCTCCGGAGCTGGGCAACGATCCAGGCACTGAGCAGGCTCACTGAGAAGCAGAGGCAGTAGGATGCTCAGGGGAAGGTAGAGGTCTGGGGAGATCAGTGGCTTCCTTCACAGGTTTCTTTCCTTGGGAAGAACCCCTGCTGTCCTCACCTCCTAGGTTACCCATTCAGTTGTCTCAAATTATGAAGTGCCCTGGGAGGGAGGTGCTCTGCATCCCACAGGAAGCTTTGTGGAGCATCTAAGGTGCCTGCCTACGCTTGCCTGCTTCTACCACTCGGGTCCCTTCCCAGCTAGAAATTGGTCCTTGTGCCAGAGACTGGACCCACTCTACCAGGCTGCTGATCGATCCACACACTTAGTCAAAGACTACCCAAGCCGTTGCCCCAGCAGCTACATCCCAGCCCTACTTCTTAAGCAGGCATTTGCTTCTGACAGTTTTCCACGCCTAGGCTCCTGTAAATTGCTGTGGATTGTGGGTTGCCCATGGCTCCTGAACCAATCTGGGCCCTGCGAGGGACCCCAGAAGACCAGGAAGACAATTCCCCCTGGACTGACTTATGTGTAGCTTTAATACTTCTCACGTCCCACCTGCTCTGATGTTTTCATCTCCTCGGAGGAACAGTACTCTGTATTGGTTGGTTGTCATAGATGCAGCTGACCCCACCCCCAGCTGATACCTCTCACCCAGCCCCACCCTGCCCATCACTTTTACCCAAAGGGAAGCAGCACAAAGTCCCGATGGTGACCCCGAAGCCAAATCCACTGCCTTCAAAATAGTCCCGCATGATGGGGGGAGCACAGGCTGGCAGGCCTTCGGTGCTGAGCTGTCCTGGCTGTGGGCAGGGGTCTCCTGGGGAGACAGAGGAATGTACAGGCCTGGGCGTGCTGGGCCACAAGCTCTGGGACAGGATCACTGAGGAAGGTAGGGTGGCAGAAAGAGTTCTGGGGAGCAGAGGAGAGGGGGCTTCTTACCCCTGCCATTGTACCAAGAATGTGGCATCTGCCTACTTGGGTAACATGTGGGATAAAAAAATGAACCTCAACCTGTCTCTCCCCCACACGCACATAATACACACACACACACACATAGAGCCCTTTCCTCATCACTGCAGTGGGATTAGGATATCCTTGGCCACCTGATGCGAAGAGCCAACTCATTGGAAAAGACCCTGATGCTGGGAAAGATTGAAGGCAAAAGGAGAAAGGGGTGGCAGAGGATGAGTTGCTTGGATGGCATCACTGACTGAATGGACATGAATTTGCACAAACTCCAGCAGGTAATGAAGGACAGAGGAGCCTGGTGTGCTGCAGTCTCCATGGGGTTGCAAAGAGTCTGACACAACTTAGCAATGCAACAACAACAAAGGATAGCTTGGCCCCCACTATGCTATAACCATCCTGGCCAAATGTGAGGAGACCTGGCCTCCTCACCGGGTCTTTCTGCATCTCAGTACTACCCTCGCTTGGGTACCTGCTGGGGTTTTGCAGAAGGGACCCTACATGGCTGTATGTGGCCACCTGGGGCCCCAGAACCCAAGTCTTCAGGGGCAGAATCAGGGTCACTCCCCACATGGAGTCTACTACCCAGCCACCCTGAAGCAAGCCCCCAGCTCAGGAGAGCTGAGGCACTAGATCCCAAACCCCACCAAGCGCCCCAGGCCACTCACCAGCATGCCAGAAGAAGACACTGGGCTGCAGGGCACCAGAGTCCACCTTGGTGACAGCTACTAGGACATCCCGTAGGGAAGTGTTTCTGATCTCTGCAATCTCTCTTTCAGAGAACAGCCTGGGAGTGAGAGAGGTAGTGAGCTGTTGAGATGGGTGAGAGAGGCAGGCCCCTAGGCCCAGGAACCCAGATGAAGGAAAAGACAACAGAATGTTGGGGTGGGAGTGGTGGGTCAGCTGGGAGTCAAGGGCCCATGGGGGCCATTCACGGGCAAAGGGTCTGGGACCCAGGCTGAGGTAGAGTCTGAGGTGGGAGCCAGGCAGGCCTTACCCATTCTTGCTGTTCTCAAACCAGTAGCGGTCACCATCCCGCAGTCGCACAAACTGATCAAGGATGATGGTGCTGAAGAGGGGTCCAGGGTCCCCGTGGCTCTCCAGGAGCCCCCCGGGGAGTAACTCCAGCCGGGACAGGTCCTGGTTGTACAGGGCCGCTGTGGCCTCCAGCACCTGGAGCCAAGAAGGGAGAGGTGCAAGGATCGAGTACCTGCCCTCTAGCCAAGAGCTGGCTCCCAGAGATCAGCCCCAGGGATCATCATAAAAAAGTGACAATGACAATAAGTCACTCATTATGCCCTGGGCACTGCTCTGAATGCTTTCTATAAGTTGACTCATTTATGAGAATTCTCTCACAGACTCAGCTGCTTATTTTATCAAGTTAAAACAGGCAGGCAGTCCCCTAGGTGACTTGTTCTTGAAAAGGTATGACAGTTGAAGGGTCAAAATCAGCACGAAAGTTGAATGGTTGAATGATGAGTCAGAAAAAGCTTCTAATCTTTACAGGTTAAAAAAAAAGTTTGGAAAATCGAATCCCTTCATATCCATTGCCTTTTAGAGACAGTATATGAACAGTGTTGTCCACCTGACTTTTACTGTAGTTCTTTTCTCCACAATGTAAATAAGCACTGTGTGCTATGCTGTGCTTAGTCTCTCAGTCGGGTCTGACCCTTTGAGACCCCATGGACTGTAGCCCGCCAGGCTTCTCTGTCCATGGGATTCTCCAGGCAAGAATACTAGAGTGGGTTGCCATGCTGTCTTCTGGGGTGGGGGTGGGGGGTCCTTCCCAACCCCAGGATTGAAGCCAGGTATCCTGCATTGCAGACAAATTCTTTACCATCTGAGCACTGGACCAGCTTAATTCCAATGAGGCCCAACTGAAGTTAAGGATTTGCTGCCTTTGGCATAGCTGGTGATTCCTATCTACAGGTTGATTTTATAAAGGTTTCAAGCCTTATGGACATATCACTTCTTTATAACCTTTCAATTCTCCACTTTCCAATAATTTTATAAAATAGTGAGGGCAAAAACAATAGAATAATTATTTACTGCTAGCTTCCCCAGTGGCTCAGAGGTAAAGAATCCACTTTCAATGCAGGAGAGGCAGGAGATGAGGATTCAATCTCTGGATCAGGAAGATCCCCTGGAAGAGATATGGAAACCCACTCCAGTATTCTTGTTGGAAAAACCGCATGGACAGAGGAGCCTGACTGGCTACGGTCCATGGGGTTGCAAAGAGTCAGACACAACTGAGGTGACCGAGTACAACTGTAGAAGCAATGCTGTGCCCAAAAGGTAAGGCAGCCAGAACTGGTCTGCTGGCTGGCAGGCCACGCCATTTGCCCAGGTCATAGCTCAGAGTGTGACAGCTGACTCTCCAAAAGCAGCTTGAATATTGGCATATGAAAGTACAGTTTGTTTCTGAATTAAGGACCTGCTAAGCTCATTCAGGGAGTTGTTGGGAAGAGTAAATGAGATGAACCCTATCAAGTGCAACAGATGCTCTCTAAACATTTGCTGGATCTGCACAATCACAGAGTCTAAAACTGATCCTGCTGGTATGGTAACTTCCATCCTGGTGTGTGATCCTGGGAAAAGCGACCTGGGTGAGCTCTGCCCCTCTCACCAGATGCTTGTCTCTGGAGCCTGTATCTTGCTGTCTGTCTTCCGTGTCTCAACCCAGCGTGCCCTGGACCTCCCCCCACCTGGCCCCACCAGCAGGGGCCCAACCCCTCCTCACAGTGCCATCACTCCGGGAGAGGGCTGGGTTGATGTCCTGCCATCTGGTAACTGGAGGCAGGCCCAAGGTTGCCCTGGCCTTGGTGTAAGAGGGCAGGCCCAGATCTCGGCCCCTGAGCAGGCAACTGGCCAGGTGGTCTGTGCGGGAAAACTTCAGTGGCCCAGGCCAGAAATCTGGGGATGAGATACCAAAGAGTCTGAGGGAGCTCCTGGACCTCATGTCCAGGTTCCCACCAGCCCTGGGACCCCAGCCATACCCACACAGAGGGAGCTGTGGTCTGCAGGTCAGAAGCTCTGTCAGCAATGAGAGAGTGCAGGTTTCCCACACCCCGTCCCCCCAACCCAGCATGCCTCCCTGCCTGGTTCTGGAGCTCCCACTGAACTTTTTCCCAGGGGCCAGGGCTGCATAGCCTACAGGGACAGCCTCAGCCTCACCTCGCACGTCCTCCACCACCACATGGTCCTCTCGCTCAGCGATCTGGGAGGCCATGCCCAGCAGTAGCGCATCCACATCTTCAGCTCTTTGTAGGTTGGGGTGCTTTAGGGGTGGGGAGAGGGGAGAGGTGTGGCTAAAGGGGCCAGATGTTGGGCAGTCAGGCTCCCTCAACCCCACACTTTGGGTCCTGGGCCCACCCAGTCCTGCTGTTTGCTCCCAAACTGGAGAGTCATTCCTCCTCTACAGCTTGATCCCCTACTCAGGATGAACAATGTCCCCATCCATCCAGAGCGCATGCTGCTAGGACACAGGTCTCCACAAGCACAAGGGACCTAAAACTTTACTTCTGTCTTAGGAAACTTGATGGTACAGTTGCCAAAGGCACTAGGTCTACATCTTGACCCTTGCTCTGTTAGCAGCCAGTTGTGTGACAGGACCTCTCTGAACTCAGTGTCCTGCCCTTAATAAAAGGGCCTTATTAATAAAATAAAATAAGTAAAATAATACAAAGGTATTAGCAGGACACTGACGTCTCTTTCAGCCCCGATCTATGACTCTGCTTTCCTCTCCCCTCTTTCCTCTTACCTACCCTCTATGAACATACTACATGGAGTATCTGATGTTGCTTTAAACGAATGGTTAATGCTCCTTACCCCTAGTGGCCTGGACAGATGATTCCTGCTAATCTCTCAGAATTCCTCCCTCCACCTTGCCCTCCTCACGCATACACATTCACACGCTGCCCAGGTGTGTCTAACCGGGAAGTTTCCTTGGGGGAAGGGATGGCTGGGG
Organism: Bos mutus; assembly: GCF_027580195.1. Taxonomy (NCBI): domain Eukaryota; kingdom Metazoa; phylum Chordata; class Mammalia; order Artiodactyla; family Bovidae; genus Bos; species Bos mutus. The sequence continues at coordinate 43,455,173 of NC_091626.1, read as the reverse complement.
TACTCCAGTGCCTACAGAGGGGAAGGAAAACCTAGGAAGAAGTGATACATGTAGACCGCATCTGCACAGCCCCCACCCCCGTGCCTCACACTGCCCTGAGGTGGGGAGGAGGACTGACGTTTGATGTGCACAGCTACCTGATCATCTCAGACATTGGTAGGGAGAAGGCTGAGGTGCCCTGGGCTGCCTCCTCCACCCCAGCCCATCCCAGCTGGCTGCCTCAGTCCACTGCCCACCTTTACCACACACCCTCAGACACACACACACAACCTCAATCCTGACCTCTCGGCTCCAGTAGCTGTTGCAGACCCGGAGAGCTCTGGAGACACTTGAGTTCCTATTGATGACCCCCTGGAAGTGGCAGCTGGCATTTCTGAAATGAAAGAAGCAGGTTAGTGGTGACTGAGGCTATGAAGTCCTAATGTCAGGCAGGCATCAGCTCTGGTCTCCAAAGCTAGAGCCAAGGACCCAGGTCATTGATTCCCTAAGGTGGTGTGTGGTCAGGTCCTGAACAATCTGATTTTTGGAAGTTCCCTCTCTCCACATTAGACCAAATTTCTAAAACTGTATCCCATATTTTGCCATGTTTCATTCCCTCTCACTCTCTCTTGACAGATAAAAATATGGATATGGATATAGATACAGTTATAGATAAACTGTCAACAGAAAAAAAATGAACAACATAAGAGTTGTGAGTTCCAGTTTTATTCAGGGAACTTACTGAGGACTATAGTCCAGGAAACAGTCTCTGAGTAGCTCTGAGAGGACTGCTCCAAAAAGGTTGGGAGAGAAGCTAGTGTATATATACGATTTTGGCTAGAGAATGGGTGCAAACACTCGTCTCTGTAGAAGGTTACTGCTAGTCATGAGGATCAGTACCTTGGTTAATGGTTTTTGTGTTTTTCTATGTGTTGGGAGATAAAAGAATATGGGTTCATTAAAAATTTTTTTTCTGAGATATTTCTAGCTATCTAAGGAGTCTGTTTTTCCAAAGCACAGAGTGCCTTATCCTTTTTTTTTGTCCCAAATTCTTTTTCAGGGTATATTGTTGGAAGATAGCTGCAGTGGTTAATTCCACAAGTGGTTCCTTGTGGAACTGGATGGTGGGCAACATTCTTTATATATATATGTATATTTATGTATGTAAATTAAAACATATAAAAGGGATTATTAATCATTTTTTTGAAATTACTTGTCTATGGATAACTCAAGTACTACAATTTCTTAGCCATCATCAGCCATATCCAGAAATTGTTCTAGAGTAAAAAAATCTAATCCATGAATGTTTTCAATTATAATGCAGCTGGGAAAAAAAATAGACTGCCATGCTTTGTTTTATATACTTTTAACTTAATATATATGTTTTTAAAGTTTCCCTCTCATTATTTTGGAGCCAACACTTTCCTTCAGCCTCACACGTTTTTATTGTAATGCCCTCCAAAGGCTTATAAGCCCCATGTTCTGTTCTTATAGCTAAAAATGTCCCCATGTAGTGTCAACACCTGAGGTGCAGACCTGGGGGCTTTGTGATTCACCCTCTGAACCTCAATTAACTGGTCTTTAATTGGGGGGATTAATATCTACACCGGTGGCAAAAAAAGTGGACATTAAGGTGCTTAAAAACCGCTGAAGGGGACTTCCCTGGTGGTCCAGTGGCTAAGACTCTGCGCTCATAATGCAGGCGGCTCGGGTTTGAGCTCTGGTCTGGGAACTAGATCCCACGTGCTGCAACTAAAATATCCTGTATGCCGCAATGAAGACTGAAGATCCCACCTGCCGCAATTAAGACCTGGCTCGGCCAAACAAATAAATAAATATTAAACACACACACAGTAATGTGTTTTTTAAAACAATTGTTGTCCTTCTTTCCTTCCCTAGTCACTGTTCTCTGGGGAATGGGCATACTTCAGATTGGTAAGCCTGTCCTGAGGGCAGATTTTTCTTAATATGTACCCCCACCCCTCCACACACAAACACCTGAGCCCCTCTCTCACCTCATGTAGACGCCAGGGGGCACCATGGTGGAGAAGAACTGCTCAGAGGCAGCCAGGAACTCCGGGGAGATGCTGGGGTCCAGGAAAGGGCGGTATCCTGGCCGGAGCGAAGAGGAAATAGGATTGGTAAGATTTAGCCCTTAAATCACCCAACTTCCCCCCGCCCCCACCAAAAAAAGTTCCAGCAAGCTCTCCCTTCCTCCCTCCCCATCCCCTCACCTGCATATTCAGGGGGCATTTTCCGCAGGAAGCTGGGCAGCCACTCATACATGGCGATGTTCTGAGGGTCAAGAGAGGGGAAAGGGGAGGCCAGCGCTGGAGCAGCCAGGCCACGAGGGATCTGAGCTCAAGGAAGGCTTAGGAGGGAGACGAGGACCAGGCAGGGACAGTCGCAGGAGACACTCTCAGACAGGAGAGGTGCGGAGGTTCCTGTTCCCCACAAGCAACCAGGGCAGGTGGGTGGGGAGCGGGCTGCGAAATAATAATCAGAAAACCTCCTGCGTGAGGAGCGCTTTGCCTGCTTATCACCCTCAGGGGCTTTTCCTAGATGGCAGCTCTCTGGGCAGGGGAGGGTGGTTTCTGGCGGGGTCGTCCAGGGGAGGGCTCTGGAGTCTCCCGGGGACCAGGCCGTGGGGGACCCACCTGGTAGGTGGCGATGACCCTCTTGCGCGCGTGCTGGAACAGCTCCTCGTCCCCCCAGAGCGGGTACCGCCGGGCCAGCTTCTGCGCCCACAGGTTGTGATAGCGGAACCACAGCAGACCCAGAGCCTGCAGGAAGGGCTCGCGGTTCCCTCGCTCGGCCCCGAAGGCTGCACGCGCCGCGGGAAAGCAGGGAGGAGATGAGCGCGGGCTGGACCGCGGGGCACCCCTCGCCGTCCCTCGACCGCGCCCCGCCCGGCCCCCGCCGCCTCACCGTATAGCCCCCGCGGCCCGCGGCGGCCAGTGGTGGGATCTGGCGGCGTCCACATGAGCAGCGGGGCCTGCGCGGCCCGCGGGAAGGCGGGGTCGGGCCCCGACGCCAGCTGCCCCCCGGAGAAGCTCCGCAGCTCGTCGCTCCAGGAGTGCGAGGAGCCATAGATGGCGCTGCCGTCCAGCCAGCCGGTCACCTCGTTGGTCTGCGGGGACGGCGGGAGGCTGAGCCGGGGGTCGGGCGGCCAGGCGGGTCCGGGAGGGGTGAGGGCCCGCGGCTGTCGTGGGTGCGGCGGGATGGGATCCTCTCCGCGGCTGCCTCGGGTCCCGCCAGCCCTCCACCCCCGCCTGCCGCGCTCACCAGGTCCCGGGGGTTGCTGGGGCTCTGTCCGGTCTCGGGGTCCCAGCGACTCCTCTGGAAGGGCAGGACCACGTCCCCGCTCTGGTCGCGGTCGAACACGGGGTCTCCGGGCGGGATGTGGATGTTAAGGAACTCGGCTGGGCAGCCAGACTTTTCCACGCTGACGAGGTCCGATAGCACGTGGTAGCCTGCCAGCAATTGGGGAGGGCTTGGTAGGGCCAGCAGAGGGCCCCTGAGCCGTGTATGTAGACCTTCCCTTCAAGCTTTAAAACACTCAGAAGCCATTACGGGCAAGTCTAAGCCTTGACCTCCCCACCCCTTACCAACCCTTTGTCCAAACTGTTTTCATTGTCAAGTTTGGGCTTCTCCTTGGTAGCTGGGAGGTGCCCGTTGAGTGTGCCTAGGCAGCAGGGCTGGCAGCACTGGCTGTGACATGCAGCTGGAAGCAGCCTGCCCAGAGGGCCTGCCAGCCTCAGTGGGATGCTGCACACTGGAAAGCAAGTATGGGCCCCAGGGATGCCCGACAGGAGCTGAGCGTTCCTGCTCAGAGCCAACAACCCCGTCAGTGGGGTCAGGTCCACCTAGCACCCCCATCCTCAGCCTTCGTACCAGAATCAGCACCCTGCCCTGAAGCTGTCCTAGGAGCCACAGGGGCAGAGTGAGAACAGAGTCCCACCATGAGCCCTTCAGGATTATGCCCATGGTCCTCTCTTCCCACTCCCATCAACAGCTTAAGGTGGTGCAGATTTATGCCTCTCTCTTCTCCCCCTGCTCCCACGCCTACCCCACCACCCCATTGACTCCTCTTTCATCTCTCACACCCCTCTCTCAGACCCTCCGTCACTTCTCTCTGTCACTCCCTAATGACACAGAGGTGTCCAGCTGACCCCGCAGACCTCCCTTCCCCAGAGGTTGAGGCCCTCACCGAAGAAGACCCCCAGCACTGTGCGGTTTTGCAGCGAGGCCAGCCCTGCAGGGCCCCTCATGGCAGTGTTGCTCAGGGCCCGGGGGTTGGGCAGGTGAGGCTCTCCCAGGGGCTGGTACACGCCATCTGCATAGCTGGCTGGGACCAGACGCTGTAGCCGAGAGCCTAGTGGAGGAGAGGGAGACATAAGGATGAATTCTCAGGGGGCTCCTGGGCCCTTCTCCCAGGCTCCTCTCCAAACCACAGATTCTAAAATCTTAGGAATGAAGGAGCTTTTCTGGGTACCAGCCAGCCCTTGCCCCTTAGTGATGACTACTATCCTGACCCTGCAGCTCTGGTCTCCACTTGGCTCTCACCTACCTTTGCTGCCCCATCTGTGCTCCATGAGGTTGTTGTACCACCCATCAAATCGCTGTACCTCCCATGAAATGGAGTTCTGAGATCCTGTGTGAGAACAGAGGGAAGGGTCAGCTGAGCAAGTCAGTGCACGAGAGGACAGGCTGGGTATGGGTCCAGGGGGCCTGGCACTTGGAGCAGCAGAAAGTGGACACCCAGCACAGTGCAGAAGGAAGGGTACAGAGGGAGATCACCCAGGGGAAAGTGATGTCCAAATTCAAGCCCAATCTTTAAGCTGTTCAGTGGGAAAATATGGCAGGGAGCACTAAAGTTGTGTAACTGGTATCTACTGATAAATGGCCTCAGAGAGGAAGAGGAGGGTGGCGATGGGGCAAGGGAGGCAGGAATCTTCTACTGCCCTCACACCTCAGCTCCCTGGGGACAGAAACTCTTCCCAGCCCTAAAACATCACACAGTGCAAGAGTCAGCCACTCTTCCACCCAGGGAAGAACGTCATTCTGACTCACCTGTGGACAGGGGCAGAATGGAGAGGGGCTTGGCCCTGTCCCGTTGAGCAGAGCTCAGAGCAAGGGTATGAGCCATGGGGCTGAGGCTTTGGGGCCTGTTGCTACTCAGGTCTTTTTCCCAGTTTCTTGGGTGGGATCAGGGACTGACTGGTCGTGTGGATAACCTTGTTGCCTCCTCTTCTGGGGCATTATGTTCCCCACATAATTCCTCCTACTGATTCTATTTTATTCTCCAAAAACTAGGATCTAGGAGGAAGCACTCAGCTGTTGAGGGAAGAACTCAGGCAATGCGGGCAGAAGGAAGAGTGTAGATGTGGAGCAAGGATGCTTCTGGTCAGTAGATCAGATGACCAGCCAGATTCCTTTCTTTAGACTAGGAGGTTACAGGGCTTAGGCTCCCTCTCTGCTCACCTCAGAGAAGAGAGCAAAGAAAAGGACTCTCATCAGCCAGAGAGACTGTCGTTCCACTCAGACCAAGGACAGGATCTCAGAGCTATCTTTCTGCCCCAAGACCTTAGAGCTTGCACATCAGCACACTTATACCCATAAACTCAGCAGGGGATCTGAGACGGAAGATGACTCAGGCTGTGATGTTTGAGCAAAGAATTCAACTAAGGATCCAGGACTTGGAGCAGGAATTAGGGCGGCCATACACATGTGATTTCTAAAATATGATGAGCCAATGGCAGAACAAGGAGGCCACCTCTTGGGTAGGGCATGAGGGAGAATGCCTCTGGGAATAAGAGGCAAGAGCTGGAGGAAAAAATGGAAAATGCAAGGCCCAGGGAAGGAGAGGACTGGGAAGAATGGGACTGTGAGCAGCTTTGGCAAGGCAGAAGCTGCAGGGGCTGTCTCACCATCCTATGGCCTCCAGCCAAGACCCATCATTCCACAGACTTTCTCTGCTTTCTCTTCTTGCGTCTCCTACCCCTGATGATCAGGGACTTGATCTTTTACACCGGATTTGTGGCACCTTAAGGCCACTTTTCTCTGCAGAGACCCAGACTACAGAGAATGGCCTCAGATTCTAGTAAGCGGCAGTCCAAAGCTGAAGTAACAAGATGAAACTCTTATGGAAGTTATTGGGCTGGTGTCTTTTTTTTTTTTGGCTGCACACCAAAACTTGCAGGATCTCAGTTTCCTGACCAGGGACTGAATCCAGGCCATGGCAGTGAAAGCCAGGAATCCTAACCACTAGGCCACCAAGGAACTCCCAGATCTTAATGGGTTTTGTTTTTATCATATTGTTTTAAGACACTGGTGACTTCGCCTCAGCTTTGGGTCCAATCTGAATCCAAGATTCTTTTTTGTTTTGTGTGTCTAATCAGTCATTTCCTCTATGAGGTGACTTTATGAAAAACAAGAGAAGATAGAGGAGAGAGAAAGGGCCCCCAGATTGTAAGGAATACAATAGGAAGTACTGACACAATTGAAGGCTCTCTAGTTCTGTGTATTTGGGGAAATTTTTCATTTCATTACCATTCATCTAATCAAGAGGCTTGAAATGAGCACTCACCATGTGCAGGGTGCTGTGTTAGCTAGGGACTAGGGATACAAAGTGACACAGCTTGAAAATGACACAGCTTCTGTCCTTGGAGGATCCTGGAGAATCCTGGGTTCCTCTGCTCCTAGCCACGCTTCTCTAGTCTATACTCACCCATGGGCATCCATGGTCCAACCAGGAGTGTCCATACCAGAGCAAAGTGGAAGCTCATGATGAAAATGTTAATAAGGCTCAGGTGTTAGAACACCCTAAAACAGAAACCCTAGAAAAAAAGACAAGAGATGGAGAAAATAAGCTCCAGCAGTTCAGGAGAATCAGGGTCTCTGGAAGCCCCTGGAAATCAAGGCATGGGCGTGGGCCAAGGCCAGGGGACTCACTCTCTTCCAAGAATCTTTTATTCATTCAATGAACATGTGAAAAGCACCCACTACATGGTGGGCACTGACCTAGGCACTGGAGATTAAGTGATACAGCAGACAGAAACCTCTGCCTTCCTGAACTTTACTTTCTAAAATTAATTGGAAACCTTGCCTTTTTTTTTTTTTTTTGTCCATGCCATGCAGCTCTCAGAATTCTAGCTTCCTGACCAGGGATTGAACTGATGTCCCTTGCAGTGAAAGTGCAGAGTCTTAACCACTGGACCACCTGGGAAGTCCTGGGAAAACTTGCTTTGACTCGTCTTTCCACAATATGTGTTCCCTGGACACAGTCTTGCTTGTCGGCCAGAACACTGGGTAGAGGCCAGGATGCTGTGCAGTGGCCAGTCCAGTAGTGTGATCTTAGGCAGGTCACTTATCTGCTCTGGACCTTGGTTTCCTCTTCTGGCTATGAGAATATACAAGCCTAAACTGTCTACCTCCTAGCCTGGTTACTAAAATCAAATGTGAGAATGAAGTAGAATTCAAGGCAAGAAAATTGACAAGTGTTATGTAGATATGATATAGAGAGGGTAGGCTGGAGCTTGGCTTCTCTTAGCAGACTCAGAAGGGATGTAGCCCCAGGTGCTCGTGTGTTTGGTGCTGCTCTCTCTCTCTCTCTCAGGCCAGCACATCACCCGGGAATGATGGGGAAACTGAGGCAGCAGGGGACTCAGGCTACTGAGTCCCTTGAGAAGTGCAAGGCTAGTGAAGACCTCCTAAAGGCAATCTGGAGATTAAACAAACAAACAAAAACAACCTAGGCCCAGTCATAATTCAAAAGCTCAGCATGCCACTCTCTCCACCCCCCAGTGAAGGGCTTTGCATAGTTAAAGCCAAAAGGCTGGACCCGCTGAAGTGGCCACAGTGCCCCTTCCCTGATCTAGGATGTCTTGTCCCTTTCCCTCAGTCACCAGTGTACCAAAAGCATGCAGTGAGCTTTCAGGCCAAGCTAGGGAAACACCTGAAGGGCAAAGTGGACATGCTTCATTACCACTCCTTCTGGGTGGGTAGCCACAACCACTTACTTCCCAACAATCTTGAAAGGAAAGCAGAGCCTTATGACAGGGCAGTGAAGCCCCAGGCAGTGGTAGAACCTGGGAAGAACACAGGTGCCTAGTTCTTTCCCCACATGGCTGCTTTTCAGACCCAAAGTACCAGAGTGGTGAGTTCCCTGGGGTAGGGGAAAGATGAGTCAAGGCCATAGGTACTCCATCTTGGTCCCAAGGGTGGGCGAAAGGGGAAAGCCTGGACTCAAAAAGCCCAAAGTTCCCTCCCTGACATGATGCAGTGGCACCAAGAGGCGCTCCAAAGACAGCCCCTCCGTCCAAGCGAACTAGGCCACCCAACATTCCCATTTCCCGAAAAACCCAGTCTCTGCAAGCCGTGGAGGACAGGTCTTCACAGGCTCATTTTAGCTTCGGGTTAAGAATGGAGGCGCAGCGGCGCCAAAGCTGAAATTCCCCTTCCCTCAGAAAAGTGTGGCGGTGTCACCGCAGTCACCTTCCCCTGAGCTCCCGTGCACGCGCGAGCCCTCCTGGGTCTGACCTGCGGCCGCGGCGTCTCTCGAGCGCTGACTGCTGCTTGGCTCCCGCCGGGCTCGCTGCTGGGCCGGCGACGCGCGCTGAGTCCGGCGCCTTCTCCCTCTCTGCTCGGGGACGGGCAGGGCTGGGGGGTGAAGAGGGGACTGCGCGTCCCAGTTCTAAGGCGGGGCGGGGCGGGGTGGAGTGCCAGGACCCGCCGAGGTGCTCCGAGGAGACCCGGGCGCGCAAGGTGAGACTGCACGGGCTCGCCCAGCTCAGATAGGGTAGACGTCCGGTCAGTGGCGAAGCCACGTGAACGGAGAAAAGAGCGAGTCGGCTTCTAAAAGGTCTGCTGGGGATGGGAGAGGGCCGAAGAGGGGACAGGGTGCGAAGGGACAGGGGAGACGCTGCCCAATCCTCTCCACGCGGGCGGGTAAGACCAAGAGCACCGGTCAACGCCCGCAGAACCAGGCTAGGCGTTCGAGCAAGGCATCCGTCCTAAGACCTTTTAAGAGTCCGTGGTAACATCCACCACCCGGAGTTCGTCGTGAGATCTCGGGGGTCTCACCGCCCTCGAGCCCCGTCCGCGCCCCTCTGGACCCCGGATTGCATCGCTAGGTTTGTGCTAGAACTGCCCAGGGTTGTGCGCCAGGGGCGAGGGGAAGGAGGAGTCGGAGGACTGGCTGCGGAGTGGACCGTTCTCGCGCGCCAGTCCCTTTTCCGTCCCAGGCTGGGTGGGGGCGGGCGCAGCGCCGCAGAGACTGGGGTGCGGTCTGAGAAGGTTGAGAAGTACTTGGAGCTGGAGGGGCGGGGCGGGGGCGAGGGCCGGGGAGGGCGGGAAAGCATCCCGGACCTGGTTTGTCCGGTCATAGTCTATTTAAGTGCAGTAGGAGAAGAGTAGGGGTTGCAAGAAAGCCCCGCCAAGAGAAAGGGCGTGCGCTTTTGGTGCCAGGGCGTCCGGACCTGGTTTCTTCTTTATCCCATACCTGGGAGCGCTTCGTGTGAGGTTCCACTACGAAGAGGCGAGCGGCGCCGGCTGCCAGGCACGCACTGTTTCGAAGAGGCAAAGGTAGGAAACAGCAGTCCGGGTTTAAGTGGCGGGTATACTGCTGCGGTCTGTGCGGCCCGGGTGGGTGTCGAAGAGGGCCTTGAAGTGCTGTCCCCGCCCCGGCCCCTAGAGGCGCACTTCCCACATCCGCCCAGGTTCAGATCAAGTGGGAATTCGAAGTATTGTGAGAAACTAAGAGGCAAAGAACAAACAAAACAACAAGAAACTTACTAAGGCCACGAGGTTTACAGATGTAGAATCCTTACCTCGGCTTAACTGGGGTCTAGGTAATTCGGCTGGCAAGATTCAGCACCCCTAGGCTCCTTAATCACCTCAGCCCTTGTTAAGGATTCCTGCCCCAAACCACTTTTCAGATCTTGTTCTATTTCTCCACTTAACGGCCTTCTTTGGTGCAAAAGCACACGTACACGTGCCCACACACCTTCCTGAAGAAAAGAGACTGGGACAGGAATTCTGGACAGGGTCCTTTTAGCCATCCAGAGCTGTGAACTTTGAGTGGGGTCCACCCCAAACAGAGAAATAAACCATCACATTCTAGCAACTAGTATCACTAGTCAGAGTTCTTGACAACTCCAGGCAAGTCACCCACACTCCCTTTGTAGAGAATTGGTCATCTTTACCGGTTCCAGAAGAAGCAGGAGGCAATCAGAGAAAGACTTCAGGAAGAAATCCCTGAGAGGCCACAGAACATTAAGAATGTACAGAAGAACGTTGAAGCTCCAGACTTGCACTAGGCTGTATTTCCTTGAAGACTGTAGCTTTATTTCTTGGCCACCCCTAATACACACAAAAAGGAACCCCACTCTATCCTGTGGTAGGTAGGAATGGGTAATCTTTATCTGAATTGCAACTGAGCATGAGAAATACTTTAGTATTTTAAGAGGAAAGGTGTCCCTTACCTCTCAGGCCAGGTGGCAAAGGAGAAAAGGACGACCCCAGAATGTGGAAATTGGCCCACCCAGTGAGAAAACACCTCAACTTTGTCACAGGGGCCTCTGATGCAGGATTTTTGTGTCTAGATGTTTATGGTACTGAGAACTCCTTCCTTGTTTTGCCTATATTTCTATTTATATGAACCTGTATGTGTGTATATCTGACCATGCATGCATGCATGCTCAGTTGCTCAGTCGTGTCTGACTCTTTGTGACCCAATGGACTGTAGCCTGCCAGGCTCCTCCGTCCATGAAATTTTTCAGGCAAGAATACTGGAGTGGGTTGTCGTTTTCTCCTCCAGGGGATCCCATAGATGGAAACTGAGTCTCCTCTGTGCGACCCCATAGACAGCAGCCCACCAGGCTCTCCCGTCCCTGGGATTCTCCAGGCAAGAACACTGGAGTGGGTTGCCATTTCCTTCTCCAATGCGTGAAAGTGAAAAGTCAAAGTGAAGTCTCTCAGTCGTGTCTGACTCCTAGCGATCCCATGGACTGCAGCCTACCAGGCTCCTCCATCCATGGGACCTTCCCGGCAAGAGTACTGGAGTGGGTTGCCATTGCCTTCTCTGTCCAGTTGCCAACTCAGCCAACTCAGACTTGAATTGGCAGGCAGATTCTTTACCACTGAGCCACCTGGAAAGCCTATATCTGACTGTGTCTTTCTTGTGCTTATTTATATTAATATATATTTATATCAGTATAACAATCTGGTAGTCGGCTAAGGGAGAAGTGGCAGATTAAAGATTGACATGAGATTTTTCTAGAAAAAAATTCTACTGTCAGATCCTCCTTGGCAAGCCAGGAAGGAAGATGTCCCCAAGGGAAACCACAAACTCTGTGGAAAAAGCAGGATTGTTGGGTGTGAGGACTTTTCATTTCAGTCCCACCTTTTCATGCAGGAGGCCTATTAAGTTAATGATTAAAGCCAAATTAGGATCAGGGTTATCAAAAATTAACTTTAAATTGGGTTATGTAGATTAAAGAAGACCTAATTCACTAAACTGAACTAGAAGGAACTAAACAAGGCAAGTTTTATTCACCAACTGTCTTTTTGTTTTAGTCATCTTTAATAAATATTTTGGAGAATTGGAAATAAATTAGTGTTGTTCTTCTATACTTGATCCAGAAACCCTTTTGTTAGTGTTTCTTTGAAGCACAATGTTAATAGGGATGAGCCATTCTTATAAAATATTTTATAACCTCCCTTTGAAATAAATTGGAGAAGGAAGTGGCAACCCACTCCAGGACTCTTGCCTGGAAAATCCCATGGATAGAGGAGCCTGTCTGGCTACAATCCATGGGGTTGCAAAGAGTCGGACACGACTGAGCGACTTCACTTTCACTTCACTTTGAAATAAATGCAGGAATAATGCTAATACATGACCCTAATCAAAATACATTGCATCATCATTATTTCTTTATATTGCAAATGTTTGGCTTTGAAATTCCAACATATAACATGTACTCTTATTTGACTACTATGTATTCAAACTTGCTTTATCTTCCTATCTTATTAACCAAGATAGTCTACATTTTATAGCATTTCCTTAAAAGTATAGTCTTCCATCAAAATGTAACGGCTTCAGTCTATGTGTCGTAAGTTATAAAAGTCTTAGACCAAAAAATATCTGTTATAAAATATTAATAAAGTATTACCAACATATATTTTACAAAATAATTTAATCCTCAAACTCTTACTTATCTTTAGCTGGAGTTGAAATGTATGTTTCAGATTCAACTAACATGAACATTCATGCTCTGGAGACTCCAACTATTGGAAGAGGCTTTCTGAAAATTTTGTGAAGCACTAAAAATTGACAGCATGGGTCAAATCCATTCCTGTCCAATCTTTAGCCTCAATGTAGGTGATACTGTTGACTGAGTACAGTAGAGGACAGTGAGGAAGCATAGCTCCCTCTTGTGTGTGAAACAGAAGATGCCACCTGCAGGGAGAGGGATACATTCATACATTCATTCATTCCATCCACAGACTGATTAGCAAGTACATGCTGCATTAGTAAGTTTATCCCCTGATGCAAAGATGGAAAGACAAAGCCCTTGCCCTTTAGGAGATTAGAAGCTAATGGGTTCTAGACGTTCAAACAGAATGCAGTGTAATTACTGTGATTCTGGAGGTATGTTCAAAATGCCATCAGAACATTAGGGGTGGGAACATCTACACTGGCCTGATGACGTCAGGAAACTTCACAGAGGAGGTAACACGAGCCGAGACTTGAAAAGTGAAGAAGAGTTTTCCAAGAGAGCAAGAGCATTCCAGACATAGGAAATAGTATATACAAAGGCATGAAGGCTTGAAAGTGCATGTCAGATTCAGGGAGATGCCAGTAGTTTACAATGGCTAGAGATTAGGCTGCATAAAAGATGGAGATGGAAGTATAGGTGGGATTGGATCACAAAGGACTTTGCATCTGATGATGAAAAGATTAGATTTAACACGGAGCAAAGAAATAAAATGATTATACTTGCTTGTTAGAAAAATTGTCCTGGCACCAGGCCAGATAGAATGAGACAGAATTAGGGCAGAGGCAGTAGTAGGGAAGGAAATACATGGATGGTTTCAAGAAATAGTTAAGAGGTAAAATGGTCCAGGTCTCTGGCTTATTTGATTGATGAGATGGTGATGCCACTGAAGAAACAAAGAGAACAGAATAAAAAGCAGAGTGGAGACACTGAATTCAGTTTGGGACCTGTTAAATCTGAGGCGTTCATGGAACAGCCAAGTGAAAATGTCCACAGGATAGCTGGCCCTTTTGTGTTTCGAGCCCAAGTAGGAAGTCTGTGTGGAGACAGATCTGAGAAGCATCATCCATGAAGGGATGAACTTGCCTAGAAAATCATGAAGAGTTACTAGAAGAAGAAAGCCAAGGCAGAATCCTGGGGAGCATGACTGTTTAAGAGGGGAGAAAGAACTGGCAAAGGGGCCATGAAAGGGATGGCTATAGGCAGGAGACCTAGGAGAATGTGGTGTCATGGAGGCCCAGGGAGGAAGTTAGAAGAAAGAGAAATTACCACGGGGAGGGCAAGAAGGATGAAAAGTGAAAGTTTCCCTTGAAATTTAGCACTTGGTGACCTAATGGGGAAGGATTCCCAAGTGGCTCAGTGGTAAAGAATACACCTGCCAGTGCAGGAGACACAGAAGACTCAGGTTCAATCCTTGGGTAAGGAAGACCCCCTGGAGAAGGGGATGACAACCTGCTTCAGTATTCTTGCCTGGGAAATTCCATAGGCAGAGGAGCCTAGTGGGCTACAGTCCATGGGGTCACAAAGAGTCAGACATGACTGAGTCTCTGGGCTCTGAGCACACATGCACACAACCTAATGGAGAAGCTGGGGTTAGAGAGAAGCGAGATTCACTGGACTGAGGAGATAAGGCAGTGGACACACACAGAGGCTGTTCTTCCCAAAAGCCTGGCTGTGAAAGGGAGAACATGGGACAAGGTAGCAGCTGGAAGGGACCCAAAAGTTCAACGGAAAGAGCTCCTTCTCTTTGTGTTCTTAAAATGGGAGAAATTAAAGCATGTCCTTGAGAGAAAGAGCTGGCAGAGAAAGAGGAGCTGCAAAATCACCAAGAGAAAGGGGGATAACTGATGAGATAGGTGGTGGTGAAGGTGGGCAGGATTGGGGTCAGAGCCTAAGAAGAAAAGATTTCATTCCTCTGGGATGGGAGAGTTGAAGAGTTAAGAGAAAAAGCAAAACTTCATGTTCAAACTGAGGCAGAGGTTATTCGACTTGCCCCAAAGAGAGGTCTGAATCTTTAAATTGTCTCTTTGCCTGATACCATGCTTCCTCCCATAGATAGCACCAGGAGGTGGCCAGCCTAGAAGAAGAGGGAGAGTCTGGGAGCCACAAAATTTAGAACTAGAATGGGTCATGGAGATATCACCATGTCCAATTGCAGATGAAGAAGCTAAGAAACAGAGGAGGTTTTCATTTGTCTGTCTAGTTATAAAATCAGTCAGTAAAGAACTGGAACTAGACCCAGAACTGATTCCAGCCCAGGGTTCACTGTAAGGATTGTTGAAAGAGATAAACGGGGAGTAATGAAATGCCCCCCCCTCCTTCCCAGTCTACTAGCTTCTATTTATTAGTATTATTCTGTTCCAGGTACTATTCTTAACACTTTATAGACACAATCTAGTTTCATATTCACAATGACCCTATGAAGTTAACATTATCATCATCCCAATTTTTAAAATAACATCAAGTCTCTTTTGAGGTCAAGTAACTTGCAAGAGGCAAAGGCGGAATTAAAATGCAGAGCTTCTAAACTCCTAAACTTATCCTTCCATTGTATCACTTAACAAGACATTGCCTGGTCAAACTATAAATTATGAAGCTTCCTGGGTACCAAGGCCCCAGTACAAATCATAGACAGGAAAATGAGCAGAGCAGGGTTCCTTGATCGTAAGAGGAATTTTTTTTTTTTTTTTTTCACATTTTGACATGTCTGAAATTGAGATGTGTCTTACCAACAATGGCTGTTATAGTTTGTTTGTTTTGCTGCACTGCACAGCATATAGAATCTTAGTTCCCCAACCAGGGACTGAACCTGTGCCCCCTGCAATGCAAGCACAGAGTCTTAACCACTGGATCGCCAGGGATGTCCTGGCTGTCATGACTTAATTTGCAGTGATTTTTTTCTCTTTCTTTCTTTGTGATACATACAATAACAGCATCCATTCCATCTGGATTTCACAAGACACAGTTGATTCAGGTATCATTTTCCCAGTATTTCGTCTGCAAATGGACAAACTAGAGCCAAATAGCTTTGAGATCAGGGAACAGACAGAACAGAGCTGAGCCAGGGTTTGAGCTGAAAGGAAGCCTGGGAATTTAAATCAAGGAGAAGAGCGGCTGTTGATGATGTGTGGGTAGAAGGACGTCTGGTCCCGGCACTGTTCCTAGTGGAGGGCGGGCTCCTTCAGTGCTCACTGAGGTGTGCTAGTTCAGCTCAGTTGTTCTCCAGTTACCAGTGCAGGAGCCAGGGTGCTCCAGAGAGCTGGTCAGACCAGAGGGCCAGTCCAGGTCTGGGAATCAGCCCTCTGGTGATGTAGCTGGATTACATACACTTGGCAGAGCTCTCTGGCCTTTGTTCCTTTGGGGACTGAGAAGGAAAGCCAACCTTTTTGTAATCTGTACCATCCTCCAGCCTTATGCCTTACCTTGACAGTAAATACAGCTCTTTTTATGCTCTGTGATCTGTCTGCTTGTGCTGGAAGCCTGAGGGGGATAAAAGAGAATTATATTTCCTAAGACAGTCCCAGAGGAAGCGGAGAAGCCTTGAGGGTAGTGGTGGCACTGATTTAGGGGATCTGGGGATTATGAAGGGAGCATGGGGTGACAGAGAATGATTGCCAAGACCTTTATTCTCTCACAGCTAAGGATGGCTGAGGGATAGTGGAATGGTGGTAACAGTGGCGTCTGGTGAGCTCCAGAGAAAAGGGGTCTAGTGTACTCTCTGCTGCATCTCCAGCACCAGGAACAGTGCCTGGCACAGAGAGGGCACTCAGTGAACACCTATTGTTGTTGTAGAGCCTCTGCCTCCCCCGAACAACCCAAAATGGCTGCTTTTGGACACACATTCCCCTTCTACGCTGGGCCCAAGCCGACCTTCCCAACGGACACCACACTGGCCGTCATCGTTGCCATCTTTCTGACTTCACTGGTCACCTTCATCATCATTCTGCCAGGCATTCGGGGCAAGATGGTGAGAAACAAAACAAACCCTGCAGACCCCAGCCCCAGAGAGACCTTGACCTTGGGAGGAGGGGTCCAGACTCTCTGGTTACAATCAGATTCAGGAGAGAGAGTCTAGTCCTGAGAAAACATCAGCCACCCTCCCAGCAGAGAGCTCCCCACTCCCTGACAGATAATTACTGAGTATCTGTTCTGGGCCAGGCACTTTGATCTCAGTTGACTGAGTGACCTCAGCTTTAGAGCAAGCACCCTCCCCAAGTCTGGAAAGAGAAGGGGTGGATTTGGAAGGAGGGTGAGGCATCGTGAGCTATCACTCCCGCCCTGTGACACAGAGGCTGTTCTGGATGCTGCGGGTAGTGACCAGCTTATTCATTGGAGCTGTGATCCTCGGTGAGTGTGAAGGGCAGCTGCCTTGGGCAGCTCCTCCATCCTGTCTCTCCCATCGGGGTGTCCCCACAGCAGCCTTTGCTTCAGGGTGGACTTCTAGACCTCCCTTCCCACATCTCCCTCACCCTGGACTTATTCCCTCATATCTACCCTTTCCCTGAGAGGTGTAAGCCTCCACCATTCTGAACATTTTTATTCAGTGGAAAGGAGGTCAAATGAATGCCTGTGGGGAGAGGTTCTCTGGAGGCTGGAGGGAAAGAATGGTGGAGGGCTTCGCTTTGGGGATTAGGCAATAGGAAACATAGAAAGTCTCTGTGTTGAAGCTCCCTGTGTTTGCCCCAAACCGTTTATTATGTTAGTGTTTCCTCCCCCAGCTGCTTGAGTAGCGCTCCCTAAATGGGGGAAGAGAGGGGAGGGGGAAGAGGAGTATGACCAGGGGAGGGAGATATTGGATTCTGACCCATTTATTCATTTTTTAAAAATTTTATTTTGGGTTGTGCTGGGTCTTCAATGCTGCACAGACTTTATCTTTAGCTGCGGCGAGCAGGGGCTACTCTCTAGTTGCAGTGCATGGGCTTCTTATTGCCGCGGCCTGTCGTTGCGGAGCACAGGCTCTGTAGCATAGGCTCAATAGTTGTGGCGCATGGGCTTAGTTGCTCTGAGGCACGTGGGATCTTCCTGGACCAGGGATTGAATTTGTATCTTCTGCATTGGCAGGTAGCTTCTTTACCACTGTACCACCGGAGAAATCCCACCCCACCCCCATTTATTCATCTCATACATGTCGCTGGCAAAATTACTATGACCCAGGCCTTAGGCTGGTTAATGGATACACAATTATGAGCGAAACAGACATGGTCGGTCCCCTTGGTGCTTTCTCCCTGGCTCTAACCCAGCAATGCCCAGGCCTCCCTGAGTTCTTGTGTATCCAACTCCCCAACCCAGCCGTGAATTTCAGTTCTGAGTGGTCTGTGGGCCAGGTGAGCACCAACACGTCCTACAAGGCCTTCAGTTCCCAGTGGATCAGTGCCAACGTTGGGCTGCAGATTGGGCTGGGAGGCGTCAACATCACGCTCACAGGTGAGGGAGGGCTCTTACCTGTGAGGGAGGGCAAGGCGCGGCTCTGTGTCTTTGGGAGCTATGCTCAGAGTGGTCTAAAGAGCAATAGGATGCCGGGTGGTAGGAAGGGAAATTCTCAGGCCTTGGAAACAGCCTTCTCTCACTGGAGACCAGAGCCTGGCCCCATCCAGTGTGATAGGCCACTGCCCAGGTACATCTCCACTGTGGCCCTTGGGTCCCTGCTGAGCACAGCTGCCCTCTTCCGCAGGGACCCCAGTGCAGCAGCTGAATGAGACCATTGATTACAACGAGGAGTTCACCTGGCGCCTGGGGGAGAACTACGCTGAGGAGTATGCCAACGCACTGGAGAAGGGGCTGCCAGACCCCGTGCTCTACCTGGCCGAGAAGTTCACCCCACACAGCCCCTGTGGCCTGCATGGCCAGTACCGCCTAGCGGGACACTACACCTCGGCTATGCTGTGGTGAGCGTGGCCATAGGCCCTGCTGGCCTAGACTCAGGAATGGGGCTTCCACCCATCTCTCCTATACTCATGTGGAGATCCCTAGTGAGACAGTCTGGTGCCGGTGATCACAGTACTTGGTTGGGAAGCCCACAGGCAGGAATCCCCACCTCACCTCTTTGGGGTGTCCTTGGGTCCCCGAGCCTCCACCTCAGCCCCTCCAGCTAGAAGTTTGCCCCAAATGAGGCAGAGGTACCAGCCTTCACCAGGTCCTGGCTCTCCAGGGTGGCATTCCTCTGCTGGCTGCTGGCCAACGTGATGCTGTCCATGCCTGTGCTGGTCTACGGTGGCCACATGCTGCTGGCCACAGGTCTCTTCCAGCTGTTGGGACTGCTCTTCTTCTCCACGGCCACATCCCTAACCCCGCCCTGTCCCTTGCGCCTGGGTGCCGCCACACTGCATACTCACCGTGGGCCTGCCTACTGGATCACGTTGACCACAGGTGAGGCCCTGGGACAGGCAGTGGGGGGCTCAGGGCCAGGGCCCAGAAGGCCCATGGGGTTAAAGGTCTGCCTCTGGGGACCAAGGATGCCTTTCCCCTCTTTAGAGCTCCCTCCCTCTTAGATTCCTTATCCCCAGGCTTCCCTTCCTTGTATTTGTATGTATCTGTCTTTGTCATATCCCTTTTTCCCTAACTCTCTCTTCACCCAGCTCTTCCCAAAATCTTCTGACCTCATGACCCCTCCCTCTTCCCCAAAACACTTTCCCCTATGTCCCCCATTCCTGGAACACTTCTCTGTCCTTGCCTCACAGAGTCTTAAATTGCCCTGCAGTTTTCTTCTTTTCTCCTGTGCCACTGTGTCTGCCCCCTTAAGCCATTTCCTATGTCTCCTCCGGTGTGTCCTGCCCTCCTCCCCGTGCTTCTTGATTTTCAGAGTTCTCTCTCTCTACCCTGGGATGTAACTGAAGGAACACTGGGTTTAGAGTCCAAAAACTCAGGACAACAGACCCATAACAGACATATGACCTGATACCGATCATCTCTTGGAGCACAAGTTGTCCTGAAGCAGGGACACCAGGCCTCCCTCAGGAGGGGCCTAATGCTCTTAGGAAAATATGTCCTTGGGAGGTGTTCCTATCACTGAGGTGGGATACTTGTTGCTCCATCACCAGGACTGCTGTGTGTGCTGCTGGGTCTGGCCATGGTGGTGGCTCACAGGATGCAGCCCCACAGGCTGAAGGCTTTCTTCAGCCAGAGTGTGGGGGAGGACCCTGTGCTGGAGTTGAATCCCGAGGAAGGGGGACTCCTGAGCCCTCACTACCGATCCATCACTGAGAGTCCCGAGCCCCAGGACATCCCTCTGTCAGAGGCTTCCTCCGAGGCCCCCTGCGAGGAGCCTGACTGTGCCCTGTAACCGACTGTGCCCTGTGTTCCTTTCCCTGGTGGCACCTGGACTTCCAATGTGGCTCCAGACTTTTCTGGAACCCCCTCCCCCAAAACCACCAGAACTGCCAACAGGCTGGGTTGTATCAGTTCCCAGCCCCAATCTGAAAGTGGAATAGGGAAAGAGGCTCTATCTATTGGTGTTAAAAGTGGAACAAAACAAAAAGCTCTAAGGCAGACATCGAGGCTGCCCATAAACCAGACCAAGCAGAGATTACCTGTTTGTGCCCAGCAACCCTGCTCTCCCCTGGTGCTTTGCCTCAAGGTGGCATTTACTGAGACCCAGCTTCACCCACATAATGACATGTGTGTGTGCGGGGTTACAATGTGATTCTCCTATGGTCCCTCTCACTCTTCTGCATGTCTTTTAATTTCCTTTTTCCTGGGTCCCTTTTGTTCTTCTTTTACTGCCCCAGCTGGTGTGATTTCATTAATACAATGAAAGTACTGCAAGGGAGAAGAGACCAAACTTCTTGTCTTAGATCTAATATTAACTGAATGTGCCACATTCTCTCTGAGCCTCTGTTCTAAATTTGCCAAATAAGATTGTAGGATTTGCCAAGGACCTTAAAAAATTCCCAGGGTTTACATCTTTATGCCTTGCTGACATAGCTTGGCCCTCAGACACCACTACTTTGATGAATAAACTAAATTAGTGAATAAACTCCAAAATAATATTTCTTCCGAGCCCACTCAGCAGAGAGGGATCCCAGGGGGCCAGTGGCAGGGGTTGGGAGATGGGAAGACCTGTCTGGTCACTGCTACCATATCCTTGGGGCAGCTCTGGAGGATGCTGGCTTTGGTTGGTTCTTCCCTGGACTCACTAGGGGGCACCCTCTCCCGGGTTACTCTGCATTTTTCAGACAGATAGAACCCGGCGTGAGTGGCAATGCAGAGAAAGAGTGTAGTAGACTACCTCCAACCTAGGGAAGTCTCGTATGTCAGGAAAGCCATGAAAAGCCGGGGGAGATAATGAGGGATAGTTTCTAGAAAACAAAAAGAGAAAGAATTTATTTCCAGCTCACCCTGGGAGACTCTTTCCCCGGAGCGGGGGTCACATCTGAGGCCACCGGCCTCTCCCACCGCGCTCCCGGAGCTCCTCCGCTCGGCGGGCACCGCATCCCGGCCTGCGCGGGGACCAAGGCAGAGTAGGAGTCCGACGTTGAGTCCTTTCACAGGTTAGTACTGATGGTTAAGTCCGAGGTCCTGAACTGCTTATGCAGTGGGTTGCTGAGGATGAGAGGCGAGCTCCCCTTCGTCGGACTTTCGAGGTCGTTGACACTTCCTTCCAAGAAGAGGCGAAGAGCGCTGGGCCGAGCGTAGTGCAGACTCAGCACCGCGGCTCCGAGGAGGAGGCACAGGACGCCTGCGATAGCGCAGTCGGGGCGGGGTTGGGGGTGGGTAAAGGGGGCTGTTAGGGCTTCAGAGCCCGGCCTCCCCATCTCCATCTATTAGAAGTATCTGCATTTCCTCCCCAGACACACACATACACAGACACATACACACACACACACACAACCCGCAGAAAGATCTCTAGTATGGATACATGATACGCGGGATCTATGCTCAGTGGGTAAGAAACCGAAGGAACCCTTCCGAACTCCGTTCCCCTCCCTCATCTGCAAAATAGGTGTAACAATGTCCGCGTCTACGAACTATTGAGCGGGACAGATCAGATAATTTATGTGAACTCACTATGCAAACTGGAAAGCGCACGCTGGTATAAATCGCGTCCCCGCTCCCAGCCACCGGGGGCGTGTTCCCTTGGTCCTCACCAGTGGCCAGAGTGATCCAAAAGGCTGCGCCATAGTGAGTGGTGAGCTCGGAGGAGCCGACGCGGAGCTGGCAGAGAGGCACGCTGGAGATAGAGGCGAAGGCGAACACCGAGAAGAGCGCGAAGGCGCCAGTGATGAGGAGAGTCAGGCCTCCGTAGTGCGGAACCGGCATGGAGAGCAGCATGTTGGAGAGGAGCCAGAAGCAGAAGGCCACCCTGCGGGGAGTGGGCGGTGGCGCTGTGAGCCTGGTCCTCCACCACGCCCGGCTTCCCAAGGGCTCGCTGGCTCTACATCCCAACCCAGAATCAAAGCCCGGGGCTGGGATGGCAGAGGCGCAGGGAAACACCGGAGGGGAGTAGCCGGCGTTTAGCCGTTTCTGGTTCTCTTCGGATTCCGGCGATCGGTACCGACGTCGTAACTATCTGCCCCCGAGGCTGCGATTCTCACCCCAAGCGCGTCGGGCTGCAGCGGGAACTCACATCCCCCGGCTCACGCGCCCCCACCCCACCCCACGCCACCCCACCCCCACCTCTGCCACATACAAACACACAGACGCAGTGTCTTCTCACCATAGAGTGGCCGAGGCGTAGTGTCCCGCCAGGCGGTATTGGCGGTAAACCCCACAGGGGCTGCTCGGAGTGAACTTCTCCGCCAGATAGAGAACCGGGTACGGCAGCCCCTCTCCAGGGCCTCCGCGTACGCCCCTGCATAGTTTTGGCCAAACCGCCAGATGAACTGCTCATTGTAGTCGATGGTCTCGTTCAGCTGCTGCACTGGGTTCCCTGCGGATGGCGGCGAGGTCACCCGGCTGCGTACAGCTAGGACCCGGCGACTAAGCGGATTCAGTTGGGAAAGTGAGACTCCGAGAGAAATGGGTTTGGCAGCGGTTGAGGAAAACACAAATCAGTGAGGGCCAGAAGCTATTTGAACTTGTGGAATCTGTCCTCACAGGTCCCCCAGCTGCTCCTGCCATCCTCCCCCGACCCATGGTGTCTGTCTGCCAACCCCAGGAGCTCACATAGCCGCAGCCCCCTCACCTGTGAGTGTGATATTAACGCCCTCCAGGCCCACATGCAGACCGACGTGGGCTCGGACGCGTTCCACGCTGAAGGCCTTGTAGGATGTTTTGGTGCTAACGCTGCCGACTGACCATTCTGCGCTGAAGTGCGCGGCTGTGGGGAGACGCACACGGTGGGGGCGGGGAAAGGTCAGGGACAAGATTGGGGACGTTTAATTGGGTGAGTGGGAAACGGTGCACAGAGTTGGCGGGTGTTGGGTGGGGGGCGTCTAGAGCCCAATCCATATACACGGTATGGGTGGAAGCCCGGGCACTAGAAAGAGAACGGGAAGAGGGAGTGGGAAACCAACCGAAGTTCTCCACTTGCCCAAGCGTCCTCTGGTCACCCCCTTCCTCACCCCAGGTCCTCTCCCCATCCACTGCATGACACACTCACCCACAATTTCTGCTCCTATGAACAGGCTGAGAAGAACTCTCACCAACCAGAACCATCGCTGCAGGAGCACACACTGGGTCAGGTCTGGGTACTGCCTGACCAGATTCCCGCAGACCTCCCTTGACCCCACGCTGCCCTGGCCTTTAGTGCCTCTGCAACTTCCCTCTCTTGCCCACCTTTCCCAGTTACATTCTTGACCTTTAAAGGCTGAAGTCAAGTCATGCAAGTGCCTCTGAACCATCGGCATGTCTGATGTATTCTGGCTGCAGAATGTTTCTGGCTGCAGGTGTTTCTACCTCCCTAGCCCCATTTCCCAGTCCACCCTGCCACTGGGCTGTCTCTACCTTATGCTCTCCCACCACCCCCATCCCCTTTCTTCTCTGGCTATCTGGTTCCTACTCCTGGTGCTGCTTCCTGCTCGGCGCACTGCCATGGTGAGGCTCAGTGAGTCCAGAAGTGCTAGGCAGGCAGGGGTCACCTCCCTCAGGAGAGGGAGGCCTCAGGGTCTGGTCACCAGGTAGAGGGGGTGAGACACTACATCTCAGATATTACTAGGCATGCCAGTTTCCCAGAAAACCAACACAAGACCTGGGGAACCTTGAGAAAAACACAACTTAGGTTCTGGGAAAGGGGGAAATCTAAGAAAAAGTGCCCAGTTTACCACAACTTTGAAGAAATTGCTTTAGGATGGGGACACATGACAACCAAGTGCAGAGGCGAAACACAGCAGTCTGAGTTGCTGTTTTCTGTCCTCTTAGCCAGAAGGTCATCACCCGGAGGTCAGGAAGGGGGTGGAAAGGGAGTGGAGGTGCAGCCTGGGGAGAGGAGGAGGTCCCTGCAGCAGGTGAAGCCTTGAACTGACCCCAAGATTACCAGACTGGACACCTACTCTCTGCAGCAGCCTCCTGAATGTTCCAGCTAGGGGGTCCTCTCTGAATGTCCTGCAGAGGCTCTCTCCCTGTTTTTGGGAAGGGGTGCACACTGGACCAGACTACTGGTGTGCTCCCCTGTGTTTGTCTGGTTCATTGTGCTTCAGCCTGACTCTTCATGAAAGACCCTGCTGCCCTCCTACCTGTCCTGGTTCTCCAGAGACAAGCTATCCAAGATGCCCTCCATCCCCCAGACCAGAGCTTCTACTACCCCCTTACCGAGTGGCCACGAATCCCAGGTAAGATGAGCAGGAAGCTGGCGGCCAAGACCAAGAACACGAGAATGACGATGAGTAGCGGGACACTGAGGCCGGCGGCATGCCGGGGCTGAGGGTAGAAGGGCAGCACACCATTCCACAGAGTCATGCTGCAGCCCGGCTGAGCTGAGTGTGTTCCAGCGGGGAGAGCAATCACTGGCCTCCGAGTCCAGGTCCCACTTCCCTTTACTCTGTCCCCTGCGTGCGAGCACTGGACCCAATGGACAAGTCAAGTCTGAACGTCTCTGCTCCCCTTTAAGGAAGCCAGCAGCTAACTGCTCTCAGGCGCTCTGGATTGGCCTATATCGAGTTAGGTAAGTGGGAGAGCGGGCTCTGAGGGTTCGCTCTGCGTTTGGAAATCGCATGGGACCTGAAACCCCTTTTATAGCAGCGTGGGCCGAGCGCTGAGCGCTGTCGGGACTTCGCTGCTGGGTCCCGGAGGGAAAAGATCATGCAAATAAGAGGCGGAGGTCATTATGCAAATGAGAGGAGCCCCACCCGCCTAGCAAGAGGGAGCGGCCCAGTCCAGATGCTCACATCTGGCGCTGGTCTAGCCTAAGTGGAACACCTGCACAGCTGGCCTCAGAGGATCCAGAGAGGAGGGTGAGAGTGAAGCCGGGGGTGAATGAGGATCTGCGGAGCGGGGAAGGGAGGAAGTGGGGAGAGGCAGGAAGCAGAGCAGAGAGGCAAAGATTCCAAGAAAAAGACTTCTGACCGACGGGGTCCCTAAGCCAGAGGTTGGACCGGTACTTGGGACTTGATCTTCCCATCCCTCAGTGTCCATGGACAGGTATTCACTGAGGGATATGAGAGGCTTGTGCCCTTAAAAAAGTGCCCTCTGGGTGTGGGTCCTTGGCGATACTTCTAAAAGCTTCGCTCCAGAAATGGGGGTGGACACAGCTCGCGCCAACTGTCAGCGGTGGGAAAGGCTGGCTCTGTGTTCCTCATGGACCACCTCCCACCCCGCTGGTCTCAGGGTCAACATGCTCCGCGCAAGGCCAGAGGTACTTGTGCTCCTGGGAGTTCTGCTGTCTCTACTCCTGGATCCAACGGGTAAGTACCAGGCGCTAGTTCCCTTGGGAGTTGAGGAAGGGATTGGTGCAGGCAAGAGGCTTCCTGGGGCTGGAAAATGGGGTGAGATCGCTGCGCGGCTCAGAGAGATGGTAAACTTCCCGGCGCAGCCTAGAGGCCGCGGGAGCATCTCCACTTGGGTCGGGTTGGGGGCCCTCAGCTGGCGGACCGAGGCCATCGGGTCCCCCAGGGGTCGCAGGAAAGCTAGCAGTGAGCGGACCACTCTCTGACCCACAGGTGGCCAGGACTCACTCTCACTGACCTGGGAAGTGCAGCGCTATGACGGCTGGTTCAACAACCTGAGGCACCACGAGCGTGGCGCTGCGGGTGCGTCCTGCGGCCTGGGGTGGGGAACGGCTAGTGGAAGCCAGGGGTACGGGAGAACCGGCGCGGAGAAGCCGGCGGGAAGGGAGCGCGCCAGCCAGCCGGCCCGCTGCCTGCGCGGCCAGCTCCTATACACACCTGAAGGCTGAAGAAGGGGTCTCGTCGGTCGAGTGGGGGTTGGAGGGAGGCATAGGGCGAGATTCAAGGGCTTGTTGGGAACGGCGTGTTCTGACAGAGCCCGGCTCCCTGCTTCCCACAGGCTCCCGACTGCAGCGCCTTGTACCGGCCAACTACGCGGACGGCGTGTATCAGGCTCTCGAGGAGCCGCTGCTGCCCAATCCGCGCAGACTCAGCAACGCAGCCACGCGGGGCAGCTCCGGGAGGCCGTCCGGCCGCAATCGCACGGTCCTGGGGGTCTTCTTCGGTGAGGGCAAATGGGAGAACAGTTCCGGTGAGGGTTGACCTGGCGCTTAGCTCAGCGCCTAAGGAGATGGGCCCTGAGGCCGCTCTGCAAGTCCAAAGGACACCGACCCAAGACTTCAAACCACGTCCTCACCGTCCTCACCGTCCCCACCGTCCCCCAGCCCATCCCCTCAGGCTACACTTGGAGCCTTTCTTCGTCTTGGACGGATTTGAGGGTGTTGACCAGCTGGTATTTTGCTCTCCTAATCTTTCTCTTACCCCTTACTCCAACCCAGGAGTGCCACTAGCCTTCCCTGTAGCTCCTTGGAGCTAGGTCCCCTGCCGCCCCTCTCCTCCCAATGTGAGGATTAACTTCTTTACCCCCGGAGAGGGAGGGGGAGGTACGATCTGTTAGGAGATGGGGACTGGCTCCGGGGAGCCCTTATATTTATTGTATTATTTTGATTCTCACCACGACGTGATGGGGGTGGGCGAGGAGGGTACTATAACCCCACTTTACAGATTAGAAGAAAGTTTTAGAGCTGGTGGAGCGGCGCTTGAATTGGAACATCTGTCTTTAGGCTCCCTGGAGGTGGGGAATAGCGATTCTTACCAGATTGAACCCCACGACCGCAGGCTACCACGTGCTGTCCGACCTGGTCAGTGTGGAAAAGTCTGGCTGCCCAGCCGAGTTCCTTAACATCCACATCCCGCCCGGAGACCCCGTGTTCGACCGCGACCACAGCGGGGATGTGGTCCTGCCCTTCCAGAGGAGTCACTGGGACCCCGAGACCGGACAGAGCCCCAGCAACCCCCGGGACCTGGTGAGCGCAGCAGGCGGGGGTGTGGGGCTGGCGGGACCTGAGGCAACCGCGGAGAGGATCCCATCCCGCCGCACCCACAAAGCCGCGGGCCCTCACCCCTCCCGGACCCGCCTGGCCGCCCGACCCCCGGCTCAGCCTCCCGCCGTCCCCGCAGACCAACGAGGTGACCGGCTGGCTGGACGGCAGCGCCATCTATGGCTCCTCGCACTCCTGGAGCGACGAGCTGCGGAGCTTCTCCGGGGGGCAGCTGGCGTCGGGGCCCGACCCCGCCTTCCCGCGGGCCGCGCAGGCCCCGCTGCTCATGTGGATGCCGCCAGATCCCACCACTGGCCGCCGCGGGCCGCGGGGGCTATACGGTGAGGCGGCGGGGGCCGGGCAGGGCGCGGTCGAAGGACGGCGAGGGGCGCCCCGCGGTCCAGCCCGCGCTCATTTCTCCCCTGCGTTCCCGCGGCGCGTGCAGCCTTCGGGGCCGAGCGAGGGAACCGCGAGCCCTTCCTGCAGGCTCTGGGTCTGCTCTGGTTCCGCTATCACAACCTATGGGCTCAGAAGCTGGCCCGGCGGTACCCGCTCTCGGGGGGACGAGGAGCTGTTCCAGCACGCGCGCAAGAGGGTCATCGCCACCTACCAGGTGGGTCCCCCACGGCCTGGTCCCCAGGAGACTCCAGAGCCCTCGGTCCTGGACGACCCCGCCAGAAACCACCACCCTCCTGCCCAGAGAGCTGCCATCTAGGAAAAGCCCCTGAGGGTGATAAGCAGGCAAAGCGCTCCTCACGCAGGAGGTTTTCTGATTATTATTTCGCAGCCCGCTCCCCACCCACCTGTCCTGGTTGCTTGTGGGGAACAGGAACCTCCGCACCTCTCCTGTCTGAGAGTGTCTCCTGTGACTGTCCCTGCCTGGTCCTCATCTCCCTCCTAAGCCTTCCTTGAGCTCAGATCCCTCGTGGCCTGGCTGCTCCAGCGCTGGCCTCCCCTTTCCCCTCTCTTGACCCTCAGAATATCGCCATGTATGAGTGGCTGCCCAGCTTCCTGCAGCAAACACCTCCAAATTACACAGGTGAAGAACACTTGGGTTGAGGGGGTTAGGGGAGGGGGGTGATTAAGATCCATAGGACAAAGAAAACTGGTGGGTTCTTGTGATGAGAGTATGTGAGGGTAAGGAGCCTGTTTTTCTTACTACCCCTGTGGACAGAGTATCGCCCTTTCCTGGACCCCAGCATCTCCCCAGAGTTCCTGGCTGCCTCTGAGCAGTTCTTCTCCACCATGGTGCCCCCTGGCGTCTACATGAGGTGAGGGACGGTCTGGCTGAGCAGCACACTGGGAGAGGTGAAGATGCAGTGGCCTTGGGGCCTGGGACCTTTCATATACCCCACCCCCACAGTTTCATGGGGAAAGAGAAGCGGAATTTGGTCCCCTGAAACAGAACCCTGGGGTAGGAGTCCAGTCTTAACAGGGAGGTTTCTCCATTTCCTCCTAACAGCTTAACTTCAGTTGCTGAGAGCAGGATTTGTCCAGCAGCTGTGTAACTCTCTTCCCTCCTTCCCTTCCTACCCTGTGTGGACAAAGAGCAACCTCTACCTTCAGTCCACACTGATTGCCAAATCCCTGCTGCAGTCAAGGAAGTTCAGAGGACACCCCTTAGTACTCACCAAATGGCCTCTGAATGCCTCACCCCACATCAGCCCCACCCCAGCCTCTTCCTTGAATTCTCTTACCGCATCCTTGATTCCCCATTTCAGAAATGCCAGTTGTCATTTCCAGATGGTCCTGAATGAGAGTTTTGGCAGCTCCCCAGCTCTCAGAGTCTGCAACAGCTACTGGATTCGGGAGGTCAGCTTGGGGTCAGGGACAAGGGAAGGTGGGTCAAGGTCAGTCTTGTCACACAGGCTGGGAAAAGCAACAATTCCAGTTCATAGGTGTTGCTGCCTCAGGGTGGTGGGAGATGAAGGTAGAGTGATCAGAAAATTATCTGGGAACAGCAGTTCAACAGGCTCTAGGCCTGGCCAAGGGCCCTTTGTCCTGGGATGCTGCAGTGGTCTGGGTGAGGGGGACCCCGCACTGGGAAGGAGCCTGAGGACCTACCTTGAGTATGCTGTTTCTTTCCAGAATCCCAATCTGAACAGCTCTCAGGCAGTGAATCAGCTGCTGCTGGGAATGGCCTCCCAGATCTCAGAGCTAGAGGACAATATTGTGGTGGAAGATCTGAGGGGTAAGCACTGGAAGTAGAAGGGATGAGGGCCCAGAGGCCTGTGAGCCTGGGGACCCTTCTGGGTTAGTCACTAGGGAGTCGGACATGACTGAGCGACTTCACTTTCACTTTTCACTTTCATGCATTGGAGAAGGAAATGGCAACCCACTCCAGTGTTCTTGCCTGGAGAATCCCAGGGATGGGGGAGCCTGGTGGGCTGCCGTCTATGGGGTCACACAGAGTCGGACACGACTGAAGTGACTTAGCAGCAGCAGCAGCAGGCCTAGGGTACCTACAATGTAAGAACACACACACAGCAGCCATTAGAAAAAATTAGAGGAAAATAACTGTATTCTAAATTACCTACATCTGAGTATGTAGGGGGTAGCTTGTCCAGCACCATCTTGAGGTTAAGGAGGTGGGACGGGGGATTTGGTGACTAGAACCATCCTGAGTCTTAAGGGAAGAGTTTTTTGAGAAAAATTGCTCCTGGTCACAAATGGTGACATTGACATGTGCTGGATATGGGTAATGCCAACAGCCCAATTCAAGGCTGCTGGGTAAAGAAGGGTTAGGAGGACAGCCTAGAGCCAGGTCCTCTCTCCTCCTTAGATTATTGGCCTGGCCCTGGCAAGTTCTCTCGCACTGACTACGTGGCCAGCAGCATCCAACGTGGCCGAGACATGGGGCTGCCCAGCTATAGCCAAGCCCTGCAGGCCTTGGGGCTGAAGACCCCGGGGAACTGGAGTGACCTCAACCCCAACGTGGACCCTCAGGTCAGAAATAGTGATGATAATAATGGCAACTAAAGCTTTCTTGAGGTGATACTAAGTCCTTTACATGTGTAACCCATTTAATCTGTGTGAAGAACATTATAGAGTAGACACCATCATTGTCCCCATTTTACCCATGACATAATTGTTAAGTCCATCTCGGAGGCAGGATTCAAATTCAGGCATCTGATTCCAGAGTATCCTCACCGCTACTCTGTACCATTTCTGCAGAATGACCCCTGGGTGGGGAGCCATTGTCCTGTTCCTGCAGGGTCTTGCCCCATGAGATGGATGACCCTGAAGCTGCTGGTCACTGGAGACAGTCTGGGTGGTGACACACTGGTCCTCCCACCAGACTTGTCACCACTTGAGGGGGCTGCCTAGAAAGAGGAAACTCTCTCAGGGCTAAGCAGCAAGCCAGACCGCGGATGGGGTCCCATGTTTGAGGGATGGGGCAGTAGTGGCCACCCTCCTAACACAAAACCACACACGTATGCTCACACACTCCTCACCTCCTGTGGTGCCCCAGGTGCTGGAGGCCACAGCGGCCCTGTACAACCAGGACCTGTCCCGGCTGGAGTTACTCCCTGGGGGGCTCCTGGAGAGCCACGGGGACCCTGGACCCCTCTTCAGCACCATCGTCCTTGATCAGTTTGTGCGACTGCGGGATGGCGACCGCTACTGGTTTGAGAACAGCAGGAATGGGTAAGGCCTGCCTGGCTCCTGCCTCAGACTCTGTCTTGGCCTGGACCCCAGACCCTCTGCCTGTGAATGGCCTCCATGGGCCCTTGACTCCCAGCTGACCCACAACTCCCTCCCCACCCCTCTGGGTCTATTTTTCTCATCTGGGTTCCCAGGCCCGAGTTTGCTGGAGACCTGTGATCCCTTCTCATCCCAAACAATTCCTGGCTTTCCCCACCTTAGGCTCTTCTCTCCAGATGAAATTGCAGAAATTAGAAGCACCACTCTTCGGGACGTGGTGGTGGCTGTCACCAATGTGGACCCTGACACCCTGCAGCCCAATGTCTTTATTTGGCAGGATGGTGGGTGGCCTGGGAGAGCTCAAGCAATGGTGGCAGAGAAGGGGCAGAGGTTGTGTGTGGGGGGGTCACTTGGTGCTGTCTCAGGGGCTAGGCACCAGGCAGTTCCCTCTGTGTTGGTCTGGGAGGCCTGCATTAGGTGCCTCCCCCAGTAGAGACTAGACTGGTTTGCAGGCTGTACCTTGTGGTCGGGTTGGGGTGATGCTGAGAGGTGGGATGTGGAAGAGGAACTTTTGAGGGGAACAAGTTCCAGGGAGGTGGATCTGGGAGGGAGCAGTACCTGGCCCTTTACAGGAGAAGAGGGGAAGGATGCCTGGCCAAGGAGTGGGACGCTCAGGCCTTGAGACCTTCTGTGCTTCTCCCTCAGGTGCACCCTGCCCTCAGCCCCAACAGCTCACAACCGGAGACCTGCCCCGCTGTGTGCCCCTGACCGAGATTCATTACTTCGAGGGCAGTGGTCCTGGCTTTGGCATCACCATCGTGGCTTTGTGCTGTCTTCCACTAGGTAAGCCCTTCAGCCCCCTCAGCCATGTCTCTTCTCTCAGCTCCCCTCCTCTCCACAGACTGTCCCCACCCCTTGTTACTGACTGACCTGTAGGGTTCAGGCCTGAGTTCATTTGAAGCCAGCCTCAGGATGCCTTAGGAAGGGAGGGGCAGCAGCCAGGGCCTTGGAAAACCCACAGGTGAGGGGTTCCTCTCCCCACTGGCTCCTTCTGACCCCCTTCAGTGAGCCTGCTTATCTCTGGGGTTGTGGCCTATTTCCGGGGCCGAGAGCGCAAGAAGCTCCAAAGGAGAGGCAAAGAGAGTGTGAAGAAGGAACCAGCCAGTGATGGAGTGTCAGGTGAGATGGGGCCAAGGGGAGGGAAGCGGGAAGAGAACCGAAGGTGCGGGGTGCTGTGAAAGAACCAGCTTACAGATGTGGGGAGAAAGCCAGGCTTCAGGGTGCTGGCTCAGACTGGAACTGGCCTGAGGGCCAGGGCCTGGGAAGCTCTGCTGAAACGCTCTGCCCTGCCCGTCGTCCCTTCCCTAGCGATGGAGTGGCCGGGCCCCCGGGAGAGGAGCTATCCAGTCACCATCCAGCTGCTCCCAGACCGGCGGCTGCAGGTTGTGGACTGGCGGCTCTCTGTGCTCCGCACCATCCAGCTGCAGCCCCCACAACAGGTCAACCTCATCCTGTCCAGCAACCGCAGATGCCGCACCCTGCTGCTCAAGATCCCCAAGGAGTATGATCTGGTATGGCCCAGCCAGCCTCCCCAGCCTGGGCTGCCCTCGCCCATTTCCCTTCTACGGCGAGTCCCCTCAGGTCACCGTGTCCTCAGCTGCAGGGCTCGTCTGTGAGGGCTGACACTGGGAGGAGGCACTGGTTTCCAAGGTCCCCACCCAACTCTCCCTTTGATCCCCTTGGGCCACTCACCGGGCCCTAGCCGGGTTGGAATGGGAGCCTTTTAGTTTCCTTCCCCCAACCCAAGGACCTCTGAGGGGAGGCTGAGCCAGGAGCTTGAGCATTGGCACGGCCTTCCTTCTGCCAGGTGCTGCTGTTTAACTCCCAGGAGGAGCGGGGTGCCTTCGTGCAGCATCTGCGGGGCTTCTGTGAGAACTGGGCTCTGGGCCTGGACATGGCTGAGATGAGCGAGTATGAGCTGTTCAGGAAAGCTGTGACCAAAGAGCAGCGGCAACGCATCCTGGAGATTTTCTTCAGACACCTTTTTGCCCAGGTGCTGTGACCAGGCTTTTTGGAAGCAGAAGGGGCCCAGGGGTAGGAGGAAAACTACCCAACTGTCCAACCTGGGCTGGACAGTACCCTATCTAGGGTGAACTGAGCTTCTGTCCTGAGGGCTGGAAACAGACAGCCCTGCTGGAACCCAGGTTTTGCTACTCACTAGGGCATCACCTTAGGCAAATTACATCGCCTCTCCTCTGATTTCAGTTTCCTCGTCTATAAAAGAGTGATTAAAATAGGATCCATCCCCTTGGGTTATGAGGATTCAGAAACATAGTCTACGTTTGTGGTCTTCAAAGTGTGCTCCCTGGACCAACAGTAACAGCCTCATCTGGGAATTCGTTAGAAATTCAAGTCCTCAGGCCCTTCCCCCAGACCTAGGAAATCAGGAACTCTGAAGCTGGGACCCACAAGCCCTCCAGAGGATTCTGATTCACTCTAAAGTTTGATAAACACTGTTCTATGTACAATGTTTAGCCCTAGTGCTGGGTACATGATTGCATGTAATGCATGGAAGTTACATATATGGGCTTCCTTGGTGGTTCAATGGTAAAGAATCTACCTGCCAATGCAGGAGATGCAGTTTCAATCCCTGGGTCAGGAAAATCCCTTGGAGAAGGAAGTGACAACCCACTCCAGTATTCTTGCCTGGGAAATCCCATGGACAGAGGAGCCTGGTGGGCTACAGTCCATGGGGTCGCAAAAAAGTTAGACATGACTTAGCCACTAAACCACAGTAAGTTACATGTATGTGACTTTTAAAATCAGGCACATGGCAACCCTGTCTGAACTGACAAAAGAGTATATCTTTAGCCCCTTCCTGCCTTCCATTCATGTCTGCTGCAGTTTCTGTCACCGGTGTAGGCTCTTTCACTTGGCATTCCCAAACACTGTCCCTCCTTGCTCCCACCTCATCCCCTGCTAGTCTCCCCTCTGCAGGAGAGCAGAAATGAGCGACCACCAGGGCTCACCTTTCTGATCCAGACTTTGGGAGATGAGAGGGGTCACTGAACTGCTTCCAGCCCAGGCCTCAACTCTTCCTCTCCCTCCCTCTGCTGCTGTCCAAGTACAGGTGCTGGACATCAACCAGGTGGATGCAGGAACCCTGCTCCTGGACTCATCGCAGAAGGTGCGGGAGGCCCTGACCTGTGAGCTGAGCCGGGCTGAGTTTGCCGAGTCCCTGGGCCTCAAGCCCCAGGACATGTTTGTGGAGTCCATGTTTTCTCTGGCCGACAAAGACGGCAATGGGTACCTGTCCTTCCGGGAGTTCCTGGACGTCCTGGTGGTCTTCATGAAAGGTGAGGGGATGGTGGACCATCCCAGGTGCCAAGTATCTTTCAGCAGAGAGGTGACAGGGATCCCCCTGTCTCTTCCCAGGCTCCCCAGAGGACAAGTCCCGCCTGATGTTCACCATGTATGACCTTGATGGCAATGGCTTCCTCTCCAAGGACGAGTTCTTCACCATGATGCGGTATGGGGTGGGCCGCTCCAGTCCTGAGACGTCTTGGTATTTTAAACAGGAAAACAGGTCAGGTCAGAGGAGGATAGGTGAGGAGGTTATGTGGCCGTCTGCATTGAGAGGTGGCCTAGGTACTGCATTCTAGATGCCCAGAGCATCCAGCTTCAAAGTTTATCTGGCCAGGCCCCTGCCCCCAGAAGGGTCTGTTTCTTCAGTCAACACCAGCCAGAAAATTCTCCCAAGTGAAAAAACACAAACAACACCAAGATGACCAGTAACAAAGCCAACCAGCCTCTTTTGGATGCTGTCAGGTCTTTGCTAACTCTTCTTCTTTTTAAAAACTTTTTTCTTATTTTGGTTGCGCTGGGTTTCGTTGCTGTATGTGGGCTTTCTCTAGTTGCGGCGAGCAGGGGCTACACTCCTGTTGTGGAGTGCAGGCTCTAGACAAGTGGGCTCAGTAGTTGTGGCACACCGGCTTTAGTTGCCCCAAGTCATGCGGGGCATTCCTGGACCAGGGATTGAACCCATGTCCCCTGCACTGGCAGGCGGATTCTTATCCACTGGACCACCAGGGAAGTCAGGTCTTGGCTGATTCTTCTAAGGCTGTGCTTTACACAGTGAGAGCATGAATCCTGGAGGACAGATGCCCTTCGTCACTGCCGATGTTAATCACCAGGACAGGCAGGAGGAGAAAAATGGAATGTTGTTCTATATTTCAAACTTTCTCTCTTCCTGCTTCTTAAGCCATCTCTGGTTGTAGTGTGCCAATAAAGACCAGTTTGGGGCTCACAGACGTCTTATTCCTGGAGACAGTGCTCCAGTAACACAGCTTCCTGCAGCTCTACAAGGACAGGGTTCATATCTCATCCACCTTCTCCACACTCATTGGCACATAGCAGGCATTTGATGCATAGGCAACTGAATCAGATGAGACAAATGAGCAAATGAATAAACAGAATGCAAAAAACAGCTCAGATCCTTTTAACTTTTCTATCCCTGCAAACCTTACTCATTGCTTTCCGTGATCCCCTTCACTGCCACCTCTCTTGCAGGATAGATACAACAACTGGACGTGCTCTGAAAGGGCTAGGGTGAAGCTGATTGCAGTTGTCCCTCGCTGGGTATGCTGCTGCAGGACCCTCTGGGAGAGGGTTTCTGCGCCTGGGGGCTAAGCTCCCACCTCCTCATCCTGTGCTCAGCGTGGCTCTGGCTCAGTCTCACCCTGAGCAAGTGGGATGATATATTTTTTTAATGTGATGGCAGTTGTTTGCTGTGTCATGCAGGCAAAGCTTTTTTTCTGCTGGACTCAACACAAATGTGCACGTGTGTTTGCTTGTGTCGAAAGTGCACCTAAGAAAAAAGTATGGCCATTGTAGATGCTGTCACGTTGGGTGTAGAGACACTTCTGCCTGCGTCCTGGGGTGTTGGCACAAGGAAGCAGAAGCCACTGTGGCTACATCTCCTCCCTCAACTCCCAACTGTCTGTGCCCCCACTTAACCATGAATGGGGTGCCCGGCATGGGTGTGGGAGTTATCAACACGAGAGATCCTGCCACTTCAGTGGGCTGTGGCACACCTGGACATGTTCCTACACTCAGTGGACATTTATCCCCCGTTTGAGGGCTGCTTTCTCTAAGTGACTGGTCAAGGTCACTTTCAGTTTTGTTCTGCCTTTCGGGCCGTGGCCACCCCACCCAGCTTAGCGTCAGCAGCAGGCTGGATGAACACCTTCTCGGTGCCATTTCCTGGGTCACTGGTAACCACACTAGATAGTCTGGGGCCCGCCCCACCCAGCACCTGCCTGCCTAAACCTGACCTGGCTGGGTGACAGGCTGCTTTCTTCTTGGGTTCCCCCCACCCCCCGACCCAGGTCCTTCATTGAGATCTCCAACAACTGCCTGACCAAGACCCAGCTGGCCGAGGTGGTGGAGTCCATGTTCCGAGAGTCAGGCTTCCAGGACAAGCAGGAGCTGACGTGGGAGGACTTCCACTTCATGCTGCGGGACCACGACAGTGAGCTCCGCCGAACGCAGCTCTGTGTCAGAGGTGGAGGAGGAGGTGTGTAAGTTTGGAAGGCGTCAGGGATGGGCGTATCTTCAAAATGTGAGTTCCTGGTGCATAGCACTCAGGTCTTACTTCTCTCTTAGTCTTTGGTGCCTAGTACAGAGCCAGGCATGTATAATCAAGGGTGTCACCTACAGTTGTGCAATTTGTACACAAAGGTGCCCACGGAGGGGTCAGGGCAGGCAGAAATCTAGCCTACATGCTGCACACCAGCCACGCACATTGATCTGGGGTGAATCTGGCCAGAGGATGAGCCCCCATTTTCTGTATACAAACAATCTGCAGGGCTGCGTCCACCTGGAGGGGGACCCTTTTCCTAATTGCACGAAGTTGCCACATTGTCTAGCAGCAGCCACCTTGTGCGGGTGCTCCGTGTGGGCAGTGAGGGGAGCAAGGCTGGAGAGGGTATGGAGATGTGACCAAGCCACTGCCCTGTAGCCATCCTAGGACGGTCACCTCCCTGCACTCTTGGGGAAGCCTGTCCAGCTTCTTGTTCTCCTCTCCAGGTGTTGGAGACATTTTTAAACCAAACATCAGCTCTCGAGTGTCATTCATCACTCGGACTTCTGAGGAACGGTGAGCGGGAATGGGGCATGGGGAGGTGTCCTGACTGGGTCCCCTGCAGGGAAACGAAGCAAGTAGGGCTGGTGAGATCAGCCCCTGGGCCAGACATTTGCCCTCTGAAAGTTGCTCTTAATGCACAGTTGTTCTGAGTCTGTATTCCAGCTGCATCACACACATACCCACATACCCATTTACTGTTCAGGAGCCTGGCTCTTTCTGCCCCTCCAGGACACAATCTTCACACAGAACAGATGACCTGACCATATCCATTCCTTCGGTCCTGCCTTCTGCCAGACTCCTCTCTGATCAGTTTTATGGGCAGGATCTGTGGACAGAAATGAATCCCAGGATCTACCCCCTCCCAGCCCACCCTCAACCCTGACGTGGCAGTTCTTCTCCTGCCTGCAAAGACAAGGGGATCATGAGCCCCATTTTTCTTTCCTCAGTTCTTGCCCTCAGGGAGTGGGGCTCCCTGCCTCGAAAGCCCCGGAATTAGGAGGCCCTGGGCTGAAGAAGAGGTTTGGCAAAAAGTGAGTGTTTTCTAGAACCTTGATCCATGAAGACATGGGGAGAAGTCTCGGAGTCTTGGTCTGCCCACCTCCACCCACAAGAGACCATCCTGAGACTCATTCCACATGTCCCTGACCTGGCTGGCAGGCTGTTAAGTCGAATGACTCTTCAACCTCTTCCAACTTCTGCACCCTACTCTTTAGGCCAGGAGCCTGGCACTCGATGCAACACCAAGATGGCAGGGAGGGGTCCCCTGGCTCCTGCCTGGTTTGGGTGCAGCAGTGAGGCCTGGGCAGGGAGCAGGAGGAGAGACAGAAAGGACAGACAGGAGGAAGTGGAGATGGAGTAGTGGGGAGATGGAAGAGTGGGTGGACAGGGCAAGTCAAGATGAGTGGTAATGGCTTGGGAGAGTGGGAGTCACCCCCCAGAAGCTTTTTCTTTCATCTATTGCGGCCCATCCTGACTGCTGCCAGAGCACCAGGTCTCCTTTATAAGGTGGCACTTAGGGGAGGCCAGGATGCACTGACCTCAGGCTACCTGCCTCCCATTGCTGCAGGGCAGGGGTGCCCCCTCCCCGGCTGTACACGGAGGCGCTGCAGGAGAAGATGCAGCGGGGCTTCCTGGCTCAGAAGCTGCAGCAGTACAAGCGCTTCGTGGAGAACTACCGGCGGCACATCGTGTGCGTGGCTGTCTTCTCAGCCATCTGTGCCGGACTGTTTGTGGAGCGCGCTTACTGTAAGAGTTTCAAGTTGCAGGAGGGGAGGTGTGAGAGCCTTCTGGTTGTTTTTCCCGAACCTCAGCGTCTGGCCTGGGGGACCCAGGTGTTCTGACTCAGGCCTCTGTACTGTGCTGTTCCACCCCAATTCTACCCCCAGACTACGCCTTTGCCTCGCCACCCTCGGGCATTGCACAGACCACCTTTGTGGGCATCATCCTGTCACGGGGCACGGCGGCCAGTGTCTCCTTCATGTTCTCCTACATCCTGCTCACCATGTGCCGCAACCTCATCACCTTCCTAAGAGAGACCTTCCTCAACCGCTACGTGCCCTTTGATGCTGCCGTGGACTTCCATCGCTGGATCGCCATGGCCGCTGTGGTCCTGGCCAGTATGTGGCAGCTGGGCATGCTTGCCATGGCTGCAGGCCCCTGGGTCTAGCTGTGGGGGAGACAGTGGGGACACTGGAGCTACTTGTACTTCCTTCTCTCCTCCCTGTGCCTCCTGTCTCCCCGGGGCTGGAGTTAGTTAGGGTTGGCCGTGGGAGGCATCTCTAATGGGATCTGTCTCTTTCAGTTTTGCACAGCGCTGGCCACGTGGTGAATGTCTATATCTTCTCAGTCAGCCCCCTCAGTCTGCTGGCCTGCATCTTTCCCAGCGTCTTTGTGAATGATGGGTCAGTTCTGGGGAGGACCCCCCTTGGGAATTCTGGGGAAGGCCTAAGGGTACAACAGAAAAGAGGTAGATGGCCCTAGACTCTCCACTCTTTCACTGAGTGAGAGTGAGAAGTTAGTATCCTGAGGAAGCCGAGAGATGACTTCCTTGCCCTCAGGAAGGAAGCTGGCCATGACTTGCCAGGAAAGGACTTTGGGAGATGAAGTTGGATACTCTTTCCCATGTGTACCTGACACACAGCTTGCTTTCTCAGCCTGCCATCCATTTACTGGGCAAACATTTAGGAAACATGTCTATGTGTCCATCCTGGAGCCAGAGAGTAAGAATGCCAAGATACATGCAGTCATTCAACAAGTATTTCTTGAGCACTGACTCTGTGCCTGGCATTGTTTGAGCCTAGTGATAGAGCATAGAGCCTCATGGAGCTTACAGAATATGAACCAGGCACTCAAGAAAGCAAAGGTTAGCTGCAGTAGGGGAATTCAAGATTACACAGGAAGAAGAACTGCTTTGAGATCAGAGAGTAGAACACAGGAGGCTGGGGCCCATGTTCTTTGGAAGGATCCCTGGTCGTCTGGGCAGAAGCCCAGGAACCTCTGTATTCAAGGCCATCAGGAACAGAGTCACATTGCAACAGTGGTGGAGCTCTTCCTGCTCCAGCCTGAGGTTCTGGGTGTCTTTGCCCTACAGGTCCAAGCTTCCCCAGAAGTTCTACTGGTGGTTCTTCCAGACAGTCCCAGGTAAAGAGTAGATGGTATGTGGAGTCTGGGGGTTCTGAGGACTTCTGATTTTGTCCTCATCTTCCTATGAATACACACTTGTCTATAGTGTTGACAGTTTCCCTTTGAAGGCTCCAGGACAAGCTTTAGTTCCAGCTTCTTTAGTTAAGCTGTTCTGGGAGCCAGGGCAGAATGGGGACATGCTCTCTGCTACTCTCAGCCTAGGCTGAGGCCCTGAGACCCGGACTGTCTGACCCTGTCTCCGCTGCCCCCAGGTATGACAGGGGTGCTCCTGCTCCTGGTTCTTGCCATCATGTATGTCTTTGCTTCCCACCACTTCCGACGCCGCAGCTTCCGGGGCTTCTGGTTGACCCACCACCTCTACATCCTGCTCTATGTGCTGGTGAGGGACTTCTCTGGGTAGGGCCAGGCTACAGGGCAGAGATGAGCATCATGATGTGGGGAGGGAGAAGGCTGAATTGGACTCAAGAGCTTCGACTGAGGCCCTGAGATCTGAGGCCACAGTCTGTGGAGTTGTGCCAGCCCCATGCACTCAACCCAGGCCCAGGGCTGGGGCAGGAAGTGTCTGGGTAAGGTGGGTGCAGAAAAGGGGCTGGTCGGCTGGGCCTGAGCTGTACTAACTGGCCATGTCTTCAGCTCATCATCCACGGCAGCTTTGCCCTGATCCAGCTGCCCCGTTTCCACATCTACTTCCTGGTCCCAGCACTTATCTACATGGGGGACAAGCTGGTGAGCCTGAGCCGGAAGAAGGTGGAGATCGGCGTGGTGAAGGCGCAGCTGCTGCCTTCAGGTACCAAGCTGGCCTGACCTCAGGTGGGGAGCATGGGAGGTCAACTCATGGGATGTGGGGAGACAGCTTTCCAGGCCTCCTCACCCCATTGTTGTTTCTGAGACCCTCTGGGGAGCCCTACGGCTTTCCTGATGGAACTGCAGCCCCCAGAAAGTCTGGACTTAGTTTCCAGGACTTGCACACAACGAGAGGTGACTATTGAAAAGAGCCAGTTGAAAGGCATTCAGAGGGGTTTAAGGACGAGAAAGACCAGAACATGCATGGCCTGGGAGCAGGGCAGGGAACCGAACATCTCTCTCCCATTTCTTCATTCGGAAAAACCCCTCTTCAGAGACAGACAAATGGTCCAGACCACAAGAGTCTGTTGAGAGTCAGTGCTGGCCAGAGCAGGGATTCACATCAACACAGAGGGTGATGGAAGATATTTAAGGGTTGTGGGGCTGGCTGACCCTCAGAACTCACATAGTAAGAAAGTTAACCTCGTTCAACTTTATATCGATCAAGATTACTTAAGAGCAAAGTCTCAGCATGGTCTTCACATGCCTTTTGCACCCTCCAGTACTTGCAAATCTCCTTTTTCCACAAAGAAAGCACAAGCCTGAGGCTCAGCTGTGGTCAGGCAACAAACAGGATCCAGCTAAACTGTGATAAAATGTGGTACTTTCTATTTAGAGCACATAACACTTAGATGTGTAGGGTGGTGGTTAAAAGCTTGGCCTCTAGAGCTAGATAGAGCACATGACACTGGTTTTCCACCTGCCTCAGTGACCTAAATGTTCAAGGTAAACTGAGTTGAAAAAATAAATCAATTTAAAGAAAAACATCAGATCAATGATAATGCGGGAGGATGAGCACATAAGTCCCACTACAAAGGTAACGTTCACATGCTGGAAATTTGGTAAACACTGAGGTGGTACTTGGGGAGCCTGAGGTCCCCTGACCTAGTACACTGGTATCCAGGACAGTGGTGTCAGCCTGGGCCCTTAGTGGGAGGAAGCAGCAAAGAGGAGGGGAGGGGCTAGAACAGGGGAGCAGAGAAGCCCAGCTCTTGAGTTACCCAAGAAACATATAAAAGGGTCCTCCAACCCCCAACCCAGAAGCCCTACTAGGTCAGATCACGTGGCTGCTCCCTGTGCCTGAGGTGAGTGATGAGGACAGGGCACCTGCTGATTCTCAGGTACCAGGAACAAGCCCTCTGATCCCTGCCCCTCCCTGCCCACGACCCTCAGGAGTGACCCACCTGGAGTTCCAGCGGCCCCAAGGCTTTGAGTACAAGTCAGGACAGTGGGTGCGGATTGCCTGCCTGGCTCTGGGGACCAACGAGTACCACCCCTTCACGCTGACGTCAGCGCCCCACGAGGAGACGCTTAGCCTGCACATCCGGGCAGCGGGGCCCTGGACCACCCGCCTCAGGGAGATCTACTCACTTCCAACGGGTGACAGCTGTGCCAAATATCCAAAGGTGCCCACCATTGGGACCACTTTTTGGGGCTCTAGCATTGACAGAAAGTCCCCACCCTTCCTGACCCCAGGATAAGATGCTTTAGCTACTGTAAAGCCAGACTGGGAGAGGGCTGGGGTTCCTCAAAGAGACTGGTTCTCCCTGTCCCTCTTCCCCCACATATCTAACCTCAGAGCTTGGGAAGGGCCAGGCTCATCTCATCTTCCTCTTCTGTTGGCAGCTGTACCTCGATGGGCCATTTGGAGAGGGCCATCAGGAGTGGCATAAGTTTGAGGTGTCAGTGCTAGTGGGAGGGGGCATTGGGGTCACCCCCTTTGCCTCCATCCTCAAAGACCTGGTCTTCAAGTCATCCTTGGGGAGCCAAATGCTCTGTAAAAAGGTGAGTGTTTACTCTCTTCCATTCTTCAAAGAAATAGGGACAGACAGCCTGATTGTGTCCCCACATCACAGCAAAGCAGCATGATAAAAAGCCCTGGCTCCTTGAGCTGAGCTGAGTCAGAGCCCTAGTCATGTGTCCCCA
Organism: Bos mutus; assembly: GCF_027580195.1. Classification (NCBI taxonomy): domain Eukaryota; kingdom Metazoa; phylum Chordata; class Mammalia; order Artiodactyla; family Bovidae; genus Bos; species Bos mutus. The sequence continues at coordinate 43,413,355 of NC_091626.1, read as the reverse complement.
GATCTACTTCATCTGGGTGACACGGACCCAGCGGCAGTTTGAGTGGCTGGCTGACATCATCCGGGAAGTGGAGGAGAATGACTGCCAGGACCTCGTGTCCGTGCACATCTACATCACCCAGCTGGCTGAGAAGTTCGACCTCAGGACCACCATGCTGGTGCGTCAGGGCCGGCCAGGGGGCAACTCTGGGTATGTGGGTGGGCCGAGCAAGCCAGGATGGCCAAGGCGCTGGCTGTGACCTTGCTCCTCTGCTCCCTCCCCCAGTACATTTGTGAGCGGCACTTCCAGAAGGTGCTGAACCGGAGTCTGTTCACGGGCTTGCGCTCCATCACCCACTTTGGCCGTCCCCCCTTTGAACGCTTCTTCAGTTCTCTGCAGGAGGTCCACCCAAAGGTCAGTCCCACTCCCAACCATCCTTCCCCTACCAGGACTTCCTGGCCCTTGAAGAGCCTGCAGCTGTGTCCTGAGCAGAGGACCTCAGGATGGGGTCCAGGGTTGGAGGAGGGCTTTAAATCCCACCCCTGCCGCCCCAATTCAAGCCTCCTCCTCCTCAGCGCCTGGGGTCAATGCCCTGGTCACTCCAGTCAGGCTTGGGAAGCAGCTCCTGGGGAGTGAGCATCTCAAGGCCACAGGCCTCTCCTCTGCAACCACTGCTCTCTCCCCACCAACACTTGATAGGTGCAGAAGATCGGGGTGTTCAGCTGCGGCCCTCCAGGAATGACCAAGAATGTAGAGAAGGCCTGTCAGCTCATCAACCAGCAGGACCAGGCCCACTTCGTGCACCACTATGAGAACTTCTGAGCCCACCTTCCCTGGTTCCCGGTCCCTCCATGGACCAGCCCTGCCAACAGTTTCTGTCAGAATTCACCTCAGGCCTCAGCCAGAGAGCTGAAAGGGCCTCTCCCTCATTGCCCTATCTGTCCCAGGCTCTGAGGAGTTAGCAGAGACACTTGCAGCTCACATCACAGCAGGCTGTGGCAGATAAAGTGGGGAAGTCTCCACCTTGTGATAACTGAGGTGAAGAGACAACTGCATTTTTCTCTGCTAGATCCCCATGTCTTTTTCCCTTCCACAAAATCAGTGAATAGTGTTGGTGTTTTCGTGGCCTAGGCATTTGAGGGAGGATGGGTAGGGTACCTGGTGTGAAGAGAAGGCTCAAGAGAAAATCTCCTCAGAACCCAGCTTAGAAGCTTCAGTGTTAAACCTGGCAGCCCAACTGTCTCAGTTCAGTCTCTGAGGGCTTTGCCCTCCAGCTCTACCCCAAAGCCCTTCCTGCTCCTAGGGGATCAGGAACGCTGAGTGATGCCCACTGCCCACTGCCCTCACCTCTTGGCAGACCCATCTCTTCCTGCTGGAGCAGCCCTTCAGTTCCAGTACCACGGGAGCCCAGCCTCTCTGCACATCATCCAGAGTCCCCTCTTGGCTCCCCACCTTCACAGGAGTTGGATGACCAGCTGTCCCAGTTTGCCCAGGACTCTCCCAGTCTTAGCGCTGAAAGTTTCTTGTCCTAAGAAACCCCTCAGTTCCAGGCAAATGAGGACAGTCAGTCACCTTCCACAGGGGCCAACCTGGGACATCCCCTCCACGCTCTTTAAGACTCTTCCTTTTCCTTCTTCAAGTGGCTCATTCCTCAAAAGCTAAGCTTTAATTAAAAAAAAATTTTTTTAGTATAATTTACATATAGTAAAGTGCACAAATCTTAAAGCTACCATGTACAACACGTGTTGCTACTACTATCCAGATGAAGATCTAGGACATTTGCATCACCCCAGAAACTTCCTTTGTACCCCTGTCAGTCCACCACCCCCAACCCTTAGTAGCAACCACTGATGTGAATTATATTATCACCCCAGATTCATTTGTTCATATTGAATGTATTCTTTTGAAACTGGCGTCTTTCACTCAACAATGTCTCTGTGATTCACCCATGTTATTGTGTTTATCAGTAGTTTGTTCTTTTCTCATGCTGTGTCAAGCTCCATTGTAGAGATGTACCACAGTTTGTTTATGGAGTCTTATGTCGATAGACATTTAGATTGTTTCTAGTTTCTGATAATTATGAATAAAACTACTATGAACTTTCTTATGACTTATTGTTTGGTGTACATAATGCACTCATTCCCAAGAGGGTATGTATCTCAGAATGGAGTTGCTGGGTCATAGAGTCCTCCAGCCAGCGGGACCTGTGGCAGGGAGAGTTTCAAGCCGTCTCCACATTCCCGCCCCAGGCTTCTCTCCCCATTGGTTCTATTCTACCTCTTCTGACAGGTCAAATGGCTTGAGCCCCCTACCCTATGTACCAAAGGAATCTCTGAGAGAACTGGAAGGACACCAGATCAGGGGCCAAGAGACCTGGACACTACTGCTAACTCTGCCTTTATAAGTAGCTACAGAAGAAAATCCTGTAACTTCTCTGAGCCTGTTTACTCATGTATTAAAATGTCTGTGTAGATACTAGGAAGACAGATAGTGATACTGGCCCAGAAAATTACACAGATGAGGAAATGTATGAGAATATATTGTACAATTGCAGTGGATGATGATTATTAAGCTACCTATCTCCTAACAGCATCAGACCTATAGGCCTCCAGCCCTCCTGCCCCTCGCCAGGTAGACAACCAGTCATTGATTCCAAACTCCAGCCCCTTAAGTCTCAGCCTTAGCTGTATTCCCAAATGTGGCCCATCAGTGCCTTCCTTATTCCTTTCTAAAGACCATTCAAAATATCTATCTGTCTCATCCTAACTCACCTATCCTTGTGAGACTAGCACATGTTGTTGACATGGCTGTTATGATTGTCCATAGTCTCTACTCAGCCTTATCCTCCCTAATGCTTGGGCCTGACTGAAGGTCTGCTGAAGACTCCGTGATCACTCTTGCCCAGGATCCAGGCAATGGCAACTGCCTGTCCAGCTGGACAGGGGGACATCTATGCCACCAAGATCTTAGGTAGCCTCAGGTGACACCCAGCCTGTCTGGCATTAGTCCTGATACCACACCCTAGCCAAGTTCCAGACGTCAGACTGAAGCATGTATTCATATGATCCGGCTACTGTCTAACCTTGACCAGTCTCCAGAAAGCCACATGTTGCATGATAGAAGTCAAGGACGCGCAGAGAGGATAGAAGTTCAGCGTGGTTATTCTCCAGAACTTCAACTGGCCCTACCCTTCCTGGAACCTTGAGGCCAAGTCTTGGGAAATGAATTGAAAGGCAGGATCAGGTAACAAGCAGGCAATGTGCCTTTGGATTGAGATAATGAGATCACGGACTGCAAAATGAGATCATGAGTGTAGGGGAGAGGTTAGACACTGGAGAATATGTAAACATAGGAGGCCACCAAAACTTCCAGAGAAAGAGGACTAGGGAAGGATGACTCACAAAATGTAACAGACATGTTTATATCTTATATCAACTCTGAGAAAGAAAGCAAATCTTTTCTACTTCAGGTCACAGATATAGGTCTCAGGTCCTAGGACAGAGCCCAGCCCAAGCCCTGCCTTGGGCATGGGAATGGGGTGGAGAATGGAACAGGGGTAGAGAAGGAATAGGGTGGGATTGGAGGGAAGTGGGGCTGGAGATGGAGAGGATGAGGACGAGATTTGGTGAAAGGGCTTCAGGGTTAGGTGGGAACGGAGTACATGAAGATGTGGGGAGGTGCTGAGGCTGAGCTCTAGGAGAAACACATGAAGGCTAGCTCTTTGCCTTTCCCCCCATATTTCCAGACCCAGCACCATTTGAGAGGGGAGAAAGTTGATAAGATGTGGCAACCTTCCCATCCACTTCCCATCCACTTACTCACAAGCATTTTTGAGTGCCTGAGTACATGCTAAACCGCTTCAGTCGTGTCCGACTCTCTGCGACTGTATGGGCTGTAACCTGTCAGGCTCCTCTGTCCATGGGATTCTTTAGGCAAGAATACTGGAGTGGGTTGTCATGCCCTCCTCCAGGGGATCTTCCCAACCTAGGGATTGAACCCATGTCTCTTATGTCTCCTGCATCAGTAGGCAGGTTCTTTACCACTAGCACCACCTGGGAAGCCCCAAGAGTTTTTGAATAAGAGGAGCCAATTTAGCATAGTCGTTAAGAGTGAGGGATTTGAGTCAAACTGGGTCACCAGCTGGGTGACCTTGAGCAAACAAAGGAACTCAGTGCATTTTGCCTCTTCATAAAAGGGGGAAAATCCAATGATAAAATTCAATTCAATTCAACAAATATATGCTGAGCTTTTATTAGGTCCCAGGCAAGATTCAGCTCCCATGGAACTTCTCTGTTAATGGGAGCAAATGGACAAGAAACAAGGAAAGAAAGAAAAGGAAGATAATCCTAGATCATGATCAGATCAGATCAGATCAGTCGCTCAGTCGTGTCCGACTCTTTGCGACCCCATGAATCGCAGCACGCCAGGCCTCCCTGTCCATCACCAACTCCTGGAGTTCACCCAGACCCACGTCCATCGAGTCAGTGATGCCATCCAGCCATCTCATCCTCTGTCATCCCCTTCTCCTCCTGTCCCCAATCCCTCCCAGCATCAGAGTCTTTTCCAATAAGTCAACTCTTCGCATGAGGTGGCCAAAGTACTGGAGTTTCAGCTTTAGCATCATTCCTTCTAAAGAAATCCCAGGGCTGATCTCCTTCAGAATGGACTGGTTGGATCTCCTTGCAGTCCAAGGGACTCTCAAGAGTCTTCTCCAACACCACAGTTCAAAAGTGTCAATTCTTCGGCGCTCAGCCTTCTTCACAGTCCAACTCTCACATCCATACATGACCACAGGAAAAACCATAGCCTTGACTAGATGGACCTTTGTTGGCAAAGTAATGTCTCTGCTTTGAATATGCTGTCTAGGTTGGTCATAACTTTCCTTCCAAGGAGTAAGCGTCTTTCAATTTCATGGCTGCAGTCACCATCTGCAGTGATTTTGGAGCCCAGAAAAATAAAGTCTGACACTGTTTCCACTGTTTTACCATCTATTTCCCATGAAATGGTGGGACCGGATGCCATGATCTTCGTTTTCAATGTTGAGCTTTAAGCCAACTTTTTCACTCTCCACTTTCACTTTCATCAAGAGGCTTTTGAGTTCCTCTTCACTTTCTGCCATAAGGGTGGTGTCATCTGCATATCTGAGGTTATTGATATTTCTCCCGGCAATTTTGATTCCAGATCATGATAAAGAGATTCAAAAATAATAAAACAATAATCTGAAAGTGAATCATTAAAGGGAGCCCCTTTAGATAAGATGATTAAGAAAAGGCTCCTGAGGTGACTATAAGATTTTAACAATTAAAGCACACAGAGCTTGCTGTGTGCCCAGTGCTATGGTGAATGCTTTATACATACTAATTCACTTGATTTTTGCTGTATTGCCCTATATGTGAGTGAGAGATCTGGATTTGAGCCCAGGAAGTTTTAACCAGAGACCAGGCCCTTAACTACCACTTTATTTTGCCTCTCAAAAGCATGTAAGCGTTCAGGCAAAGATAATGTATGATAGCCCTGAACTGTGTCTGGGACATAGCAATATTATTATTGTTATCAGTTATTATTAAGAGAGGTTGAAGCTCTAGGAGTCACAGCTCCATATTCTGAGGAGTTTGGAGTATTTGGGGCTTGAGTGATGCTAAGTGACTTGTCCTTTTAAAAAAAAAATTTTTGTTTACTTATTTAATTTTGGCTGTGGGTCTTCCTTGCTCCATGTGGGCTTTCTCTAATTGCCTCAAGCCGGGGTTACTCTCTAGTTGCAGCACAGGGGCTTCTCGTTATGCTGGCTTCTCTTGCAGAGCACGGGCTCTAGAGCTCGGGTTCAGTAGTTACGGCCCACAGGCTTAGTTGCCCTGTGGCATGTGGGATCTTCCTGGACCAGGGATCAAGACCAAACCTGTGCAGACTCCTAACCATTAGGCAGCCAGGGAAGTCCAAGTGACTTGTTCTGAGTCCAGGTCTGTCCTGTGCTGACTGCTCTCTCCCCTTCCCATCTCTCTAGGAAGGGGGAGGGGAGGCCTGCCCTACCCTCTAGGGACATCAGGCCCGCAGATCATGTGGAAGTCACTCCTTCCTGGTATTTCCTGGAATGTGACAAGGAGAGTTAACCTCCCTGCCCAGTCTCCAGGAAGTTGTAAAGGACTGGAAATCTCTCCAATCACCTTCTCAGGAATTATTTTCCTCCCTGCAGAGACTTCAGATAAACTGTAATATGAAGACACTCCCTTTTCTGAGAGTGAGAGGCTGGCAATAAAAAGTTGTAGGAGAAGTTGCCCCGAGTGCTTGGATGCTGGGTCGGTACCTGGGTTCTGTTTCTAGCCCTACTACTAAAATCATTGTCTGACCTTAGGGAAATCACCAGAGTCCTCTGGGCTTCAATTTCCTCACCCAGAAAACGAAGGGAGTAGGCTAAGACCACTTCCAGACCTAAAAGTTTACCATTTTCCTCTGTGCTCATTATCCTAACTGAACAGAAGCCCTGTATTAGGAAATAGAAGCCCTTCTTTGACCTTCCATCCAAGGTTCAATTGGCCAGGAGAAGGAAACAAACATTTAAAGGTGTGTGTTCTAGGCCCTATACCACATTTATACAAATTGCCTCATTTAATCTTCACATTAACTCTTTGGAGAAGGTATTGTTGCTCTCATTTTACAGAGAAGGCACCTGAGGCTCAGAGAGTAATTGCCCACAAACATCCAAGAAGGAACAAGCAAAATCAGGATTTGAACCCAGGTCCCATGAAATCTCAGAATTTCTGCTCTTTTCCATCTTGGTACGTCTAATGGTATAGAAAGAGAAGGCGATCAAGAAACAATCAGGGGCTTCCCTGGTAGCTCAGTGGTAAAGAATCAGCCTGTCAGTGCAGGAGACACAGATCTGATCCCTGGTCCAGGAAGATCCCACATGCCTCAAAGCAACTAAGCCCATGCATCACAACTATTGAGCCTGTGCTCTAGAGCTTGGATGCCACAACTACTGAGCCCACTCGCTGCAACTGCTGAAGCCCACACACCCTAGAGCCTGCACTATGCAACAAGAAAAGCTACTGCAATGAGAAACCTGCACACCACAACCAGAGACAGTAGCCCCCACTCGCTGCGTCTAGAGAGAAGCCTGTGCAGCAGTGAAGACCCAGCACAGCCAAAAATATATAAAATTATTAAAAAAAAAAACCCCAAACTACAGCATGGTGACTATTGTTAATGATACTGTATTGCATATTTGAAAGGTGTTTTAAGACAGTGGATTTTTAAAGTTCTCATTACAAGAAAAAAAATTGTAATTATATACAGTGACAGATGTTAATTAGATTTACTGTGGTCATCGTCTCACAATATGGATCATTATGTTGTATACTTGAAATTAATATAAATATTATTTTTCAGGTGGCACTAGTGGTAAAGAATCTGCCTGCCAATGCAGGAGACTCAAGAGACGCAGGTTCAATTCCATGGTTAGCAAGATCCCCTGGAGTTGAAAATGGCAACCCACTCCAGTATTCTTGCCTGGAAAATTCCATGGACAGACGAGCCTGGTGGGCTACAGTCCATGGGGTCAAAAAGAGTAGGACACGACTGAGCATATATACCTAATTTAAGAAAAGAAACAGTTAAACATTTTCATAATCTGTTTCTCATTGTTAATTATTCAAATGGCATTTATTGACCAATTGCTGTGACAGGTCATGTTAGATCCCACAGGGCTCAAAAGGACTGCAAGACACATCCCAGCCCTCTGGGAGTGAAAAATCAGTCCAGCTTTGGGGAGAAAGTGCAGTAACTCATTACACTTGCAAGCACAGTGCTTGTTCAAGGTCCGTCTTTCCTGTTATGCTGTGAACTCCTAGAAGGGAGGGCCTGGGCCCCTGCTGTTCACTGTCGTTTTTCCACTGCCTAGCAAAGTGCTGGGCACAGAGCAGATTCTCTCGGGCTTTATGGTACATAGATTACATCACACAATAAATAACTGATTAAACACCAAAATAAGTGGTAGAGCTGTGAGAGAGTTTAGGAAAAGTCTCTGGAGGAGGGAACCATCCTTGAAGGATAAGGGTCAATTGTACAAACTCATCTCTGGGCTGGAGTCCACATTCTACTGGTCCAGACTTGAGCTGTGTTCCCCTTCCACAACCAGACCTCCCTAAAGATGGCATCTCTAGAAGGAAAGAACATCTGTGAATTCCTTTTACCTTTGGATCTGTTGACATCAGTGTGACACGGTTACCTCATCAGTGCTAGTGACCCCAACGAAGGATCACTTTATAAGAAACAGGCCTCACCTGGCCTGGGTTCAGGTGCTGGGGAGCAACTAAGCCCATGCGTCCCACTGCTAAAGCCACAGTGTCTAGGGCCTGTGCTCTGCAACAAGAGAAGCCACTGCAATGAGAAGCCTGAGTGCTGCATTAAAGAGTAGCCCTCATTCTCTGTAGCTAGAGAAAGATTGCACACCAATGAAGACCCAGCAAAGCCAAAAAAAATTTTAAACTATATTAAAAAAGACACAAACATGCTGATGTATGGCAAAACCCAACAAAATTCTGTAAAGCAATTATGCTTCAGTTAAAAAATAAGTAAATTAAAAAGAAAAATAAACCAACAAACAGAACTCAGTGTCAGGGAGTCCACAAAACATTGCTAAGTCCAAAAGATGCAGGCATCCAGAACTAGAGGGAAGACTTGCCAATTACTGCCCTCATAAGAATGGTTACTCCCTTAGTCATCAGATAAAGGACATGATTTACTTAAGAAGACCAAGAGATAACACAAGGAGACAAACAGTTCACTTCTCAGACCCGTGGTTCCACCCTATGGTCCTGAGGTTTCTCAAGTGACTCCTGGGCCCATGATATAACAGATCAACTTGCCCAGCTTGCCAAGGGTCTTCTAGGGGTCAGGGGTGGGGTTGTAATCAAGATTGGGTGGCTCCCTACCTCTCCATGCTCCTTGGAACTGGCTGCAGCTGAAGGATTTCTGGGAATGGAGTGTGTCCTCTGTTTTGGGAGTTCATGATACGGCTCATGCACTTCTTCATTTGACTCTGAAAGCTACAGTGAATTGTGACATCCTTATTCACTTTTTAAAATGATACTGGTCAAACTTTTTTAACTAATAGAGATAAAAAAATGATGAAAGTCCTTCTGTTCCCCTCCCCTCAGACACCATGAAACCTCCCTCAAATCCTCTCCTCTGGGGTGAACTACCATTAACAGTTTGGTTTCTATCCTTCTAAACAATTTCCCCCACACACAGTCAAACATATGTATGTATGGGGTCGGGGAGGATCTGAGGCAGTTATTTAATCTCTGTAACTCAGTTTTCTCAGGTTTATAATGGAAGGAATACTAATCCCATAGGGTTGTTGTGAGGTTGAAATGAGTTAAGATACCTAGCATTCTCAGAAAAGAGTCTGGCCCAGGACTTCCCTGGTGGCGCAGTGGATAAGGAATCTGCCTGCCAATGCAGGTGACACAGGTTCGATCTCTGGTCTGGAAAGATTCAACATGCCGTGGAGCAACTAAGCCCCTACACCACAACTACTGAAGCCTGTGCATCGTAGAGCGCATGCTCTGCGATAAGAGAAGCCACCATATTGAGAAGCCTGTGCACCACAATGAAGAGTAGGGCCCGCTCACCGCAACTAGAGAAAGTCCACTAGCAGCAATGAAGACCCAGCATAGCCAAAAATAAATAAATTAATTAATTAAAAAGAGTCTGGCCCATAGTAAACATTCAAGAGGTTGGCTGTTATACCTATCCCCTCATTCTTTTCCACAGCAGCTTAGTACCCTACTGCATAGATGACACTACTGAGAGGTTTTACTGCCCCTATGACAGATGCCTGCTGCTGCTGCTAAGTCACTTCAGTCGTGTCCGACTCTGTGCGACCCCATAGACGGCAGCCCACCAGGCTCCCCCGTCCCTGGGATCCTCCAGGCAAGAATACTGAAGTGGGTTGCCATTTCCTTCTCCAATGCATGAAAGTGAAAGTGAAGTTGCTCAGTTGTGTCCGACTCCCAGCGACCACATGGACTGCAGCCTACCAGGCTCCTCTGTCCATGGGATTTGCCAGGCAAGAGTACTGGAGTGGGGTGCCATTGCCTTCTCCGATGACAGATGCCTAGGAACACACAAATAAACTAAATGGATCTCCTAAACTTAGGGGGGGGGGGCTGGATCCAGAACCCAGGATTCTGCCTGTGGCCCAGAGTTGTTCTTATCATACCACAGGGTCCCCACAGGCCCCCTTAAAACCAAAGAGGTCTGAAAGGGGCAGCTGGTCTCACTCCTTGTTCTTCAATGAGATCCTACTCAGCTGCCCCATCTCATTTGGACCCCAGGCTGTCTCTGATGGGTCTCCAGGGCAGGGGGCTTTAAAAGCAGGTGAGCCCTCCTCTTGCTCTGGACATACCCCCAGGTCCTTTCTCTGCTACCCAGTGAAACATGCTGAGAACATATAGCTGCTCTGGGATCAGTTCAGGCCGACTGCTGAGAAGCAATGGCTCAGAGCTCAGAGTGAGATTAGGCTACTTATCAGGCTACAGACACTCCCAGAGCTCCCTCTGTGAGCACCAGGCACTGCACCAGCCATTGAGGGGTACCTCCATAATGTGGGTAAGAGGCATAGCCATGGCCTTAGGGAGACCCTAGCCAGTAGGGACCAATCACTTACTTAGGGCTCCTGGGTGCAGGGTTCCCCTGGGTGTTCACAGGGGCAGAGCAGGGCAGGCAGATAAAAGGGAGCTACTGAATGCAGTTACCTGGTTCCTACTTGTCCTGCTTGGCCTCCACGTCTAGGTGCCATCTCCTCCTCCTAGCCCTGACAGGTTTATGGAAAAGCAGAGGACACTGGGTCATGGGCAGGCTGAGCCTTTCCTGTCACTCTGGGAACTTCTTTGAAGCACTTTTGCAAACTTGAGGCACAGAGCTGGAAAAGCCTTGGGGATCATCCACCCTGCCCATTTACCAGCTGAAGACAAGAGATTTGGTGAGGAAGGGGCAGGGCCACAGTCATGGAGCCATTCATTCTGCCCCTGTGACCACCCTGAGGTAGGTGTTATCTTTCCTACTTAAAGAATAAGGAACCCGAGGTTTTTAGAATTTGAGTTGCTCAAGGTCATAAGAAAATGTAGTAGCCTAACATGTAACTACCTACCTCTTTCTTTCTATGGGGAGCCCAAGACATCCAAACACCCCACTGGCCTCTTCCTTTATCACCGCTTCCAAATGCAGGAGAGCTTCTCTGGTAGTTGGGCCAATGACAAGATGCATATTGAATGACAGAAAACTTTTCCTCAGCCAACCCCAGCAATATCTGTCTTTCCCCTGGAAGATTCACTCCCTTTGGAACCCTGTTCTGGAAGAGGCAGTATGGCTTTAGGGACCAGCCAAGTTCTAGTTTTGTTGGGTGTGCAGCAAGATGTGGGAATTTTGTATGTGGTAGGTGGCTCAGATAGTAAAGAATCTGTCTACAATGTAGGAGACCTGGGTTCGATCCCTGGGTCAGGAAGATCCCCTGGGGGAGGGTATGGCAACCCACCCCAGTATTCTTGCCTGGAGAATCCCCATGAACAGAGGAGCCTGGCAGGCTACAGTACATGGTGTTGCAATGTCAGACACAACTGAGCCACTAATACTTTCACTATACTTTTCACCAGGGGAAGCCAAGTCTGGGGTGCCCAGGGGAGCTCTGGCTAGAGCCTATCTGCCCCTGTGATGTGTTGTAAGCCCAGCTGTTGTTCCCCAGAACAAGCAGCCCCAGTTTCCAAAGGTCACAGCTGAGTCACTTTCTTCACCTTACCCTAGATTACAGGCTCCATTTCCTCTGAGCTTTTTCCTCATTCACTCCCTCTAAACTCATATGTTTTCCTCTCTTCTGCTTACTTAGCAGTTTTTCCAGAAGTTCCTTAGAATCATCAATCCTTGAGATTATAAATGCTGGCAGTCCTATCTCATCCCATTTAGAGGGTGACAAGGGAAATGACTCACTTTAGTGTTTCTGAAAACACATGACACAAATATGCAAGCAAACTTGAAAATCTACATTGTTAAGCTACATATATAAGCACAGCGTTAAATACATATGTGCTTAAAAAAGCAATGTGACAATTGTATTTTAATCACTTGCTCAGAAATTCCAAAAGAGTACTACAAACTGTCAGTCTGCAAGGTCTGAGAATCCAAGATTTGCATCTTATTAACTATTTGAATTCTTTCTATACCACGTTGATTTGCATATATAAGAGAAGTCAGGGCCCAAAAGGAACATTCTATACACACCATCCTCACTTCCTCCAAGTGACTTACTGAAGTGAATATCTCTCAGAGTGCCCTGGCATTGAAGTTTGGTGGAGCGGAGATAGCCTTCTACAGATACAGATCAGTCGCTCAGTTGTGTCTGACTCTTTGCGACCCCATGAATCGCAGCACGCCAGATCTCCCTGTCCATCACCAACTCCCGGAGTTCACTGAGACTCTCGTCCATCGAGTCAGTGATGCCATCCAGCCATCTCATCCTCTGTCTAGAGCCTTCTAGTATAAGCTTATTTACAGGGAGGGTCCCCTGCTCCACAGTGATCCAGTCACAGCTCCCCATGAATCCTACGCCAGCCCTTTACAGGGGCTGTTTGTTCTCACATCCTGCTACAAGGGATACTGAGTTTACTAATACGAAGATGAAGGCCTGAAGAAATGGTGTCCTGTTCAGGTTACAGATGGTGGAGGCCCAAGTCTCCAGCTTTCCCAGGGTTGGCCTGAAGCCAGAGCACCAGTGGCTGTATGACACCATCTTTGAAAGCTCTCCTACTCTGCAGAGTCCTCCAACACTGTACGTGGACTCAGGCACACCCAAACTCAGATTTTCTTAGGTGGTCTCAATATTCTGTTTTCTTTTCTAACCAAGACACCTTTAAAAGGTGTAAACTCTTCAACCCAGCTATTGTCATTCTAAAATACAACTTCAGGAAAGAGTAAGTTAGAAGCATGAAAATGTATGTACAAGGATAGTCATTGAAACTTTATCATAAGCTCGAAACCCTGCAGAGTATCCAAATATCCAAACCACTGTGATTTGCTTTATAAATAATGGTACATCCATATGATGGGATATGGTGATGTAGAATGATGATGTATGACACAGTTAAGGGAGTGGCCAAGATGGTGGAGTAGGAAGACCCTGAGCTCACTTTCTCCCACAGGCACACCAAAATTACAACTATTTACAGAGCAAATTATTAATGAGAAAGACCTGAAAACTAGCAGAAAAGATCTACAACTAAAGATGTAAAGAAGGAATCACAGGACTTCCCTGGTGGTCCAGTGGTTGGGGGTCTGCCTTCCAATTCAAGGGACATAGGTTTGGTCCATCGTCAGGGAACTAAGATTCCATGTGCCACAGGGCAGCTAGGCCTGTGCACCACAGCTGGAAAGCCCAGGTACCCTAGAGCTCTCAATCATCAACTAGAGAAGCCTGCACCCTGTAACGAGAAGTCCTTGCACCACAACTGAAGAAGGTCCACAGGCCAGCAATGAAGACCCAGCACAGCCAAAAAAGGAATAAAGGACTCACAACAAGACAATTAGGAGGGGCAGGATAGTCAAGTCACACATCCCCCAGCGGATGACCCACAATGGGAGGATAACTACAATTGCTGAGGCTGTCCCCATTAAGCAAGGGAACCAAGTCCCACATCAGGCTCCCCCTCCTGGAGATCCTACATGGAGAACCACAGCCAGGCTGTGCCTCTGCCCACACACAGGGAAGTCAACGATGGGGCCACACCTCCCCAGGCCCAGCTCTGGGCCTGCAACCTCCACCTCAGGATCACACCTGAGAGCCTGAGGCTAAGGAGTAGAATAAGGTGATGCCAAGAACCTGGGTGTTCCTACAGACAGCTCCTTTCTCCTCCCTCCAGCCACCCATTAACATACAGACAAGACTGGAACTGAAACCCAAGAAGAGCACTCACATCTAGAGCCTAAGGGACACCCCTAAAGGGGTCCTTACTCCACAGGGCCTCTGGATGATGGGAACCTTGTTAAATATCAGCACTCAAAAGAGACCAGCGCAACCCTTCCATGAACAATGGAGGAAACCAATACCTGAATTGGGAAAGTGACTTGGGAAGTCACACAGTGAGTTAGTTGCAGGCCTGGGATTAGATACAACCCAGGACTCCTGCACCAAATCCTTCACAACAAGCTGCCTCTTGTAGGCCTGATGGTTGCAAGACCCTAGAGGACAGAGGCTTCTCTCCAACACATCACCTTCAAGAAGCTCCTGCTGATGATAAGATCCACTGAAAGATCTTTTGGCAGAAACATCTTACATGAATCCTGTTACCACTTCTAGGTACCCAAGGAAGGAACTCAGGGTCTGACTCAGAGAGGCTCTAAGCAGAGAGGACAGTCAGGAGGGAGACAGGGAGGCCGTGGGAGTGCAGCTGTGGTGCTTCAGGATGGCAGCGGCTGCACCGGAGAACCTCTGCTGCTGCCTGACAGATGCTCCCCTCGGGTGATGAGTTCCCAGCCAGGCCACCTCACTGCTGCCCTCCCTGAGCCCTCAAGGACCTCAGTGACCTCGGTGTGTGGATGTGACAGTGAAGTTGGAGACCTGCCTGCTACCCAGGCATGTGGGTCTTGTATATTGGCTTCTGTACTCCAAGCCCAGACTGATATCATGTACAGAGGACAGTTCTGGGGAAAGGCAAATATCCAGTAAATTCTGTCTCTCCCCCCAACTCTTAACCTCTGGTCCAACCGAGTTCCCATGAGACTCCTTTGCTCTCCCAATGGGAGCAAGATAGGAACCAGGAAGGAAGAGGCAGGACTGTGCTACACAGAAGTGACTGGGATGGCCTGACACCCAGGGACGGGAGATCCAGAAGTGACTTATGACAGCATCCACCGTAGCCAAATGTGGACAGCAAGAGGAAGTGGTTGGAGCTGTGTCCCCATCTCCTTTGAGGTCCAGGGGGCAGCCTCCCCCTTGTACCCTTTAACCTGCTGGCAGGGTCCTTCTTCTCAGGTCTCCACCCAAGTTGGGAGTGCCGGCTGGGTGGGGTCCTCAGTATTACCCGGTGCCACACATCAGTGACAGAGCACACAGAGTCCGGCAAGGCCACCCAAGTTTGGGGAGCTCGTGGGGAATTCCTATTCTTGTTTCCGGAACTGATTCACTGAATCAATATTTATTGAATATCTAGGGAAAGTGGCAGGAGAAATGAATTTCTGGGCTTCCTGCAACCCCTTCCAAACAGTGGAGGGAACATCTTAATAAGGATGCAGAGAAGAAGGGGCCCCAGCACCAGCTCAGTTCACTGACATGGGTCCTCTGCCACCTGGAGGACTTGCTGGCCCCTCATCCCATACCACTTCCTCTCCCACCAACCAGGCTCTCTGCCCCTGCTAGGGAAGCTGTGAAACATCACAGTAGGTAAAGCTCTGGGAGGATTTGGAAATGGAAAGTGTTTCCTGAACTGTTTTCAGTCAGCCCATTCACTCCTTGAAACTGCCTGCATGGAGGTATCAGGAAGCCCATTTAACAGACCAGGGAGTAGCGGCTCTAAGGCCTTAACACAGAAGATCTAGCCCCATCACCATTGTGAACTGAGCCACGTTTTTTGTCCTTGGTGTTCCTGCCTTTCCAGGAGTCCCCACTGCAACTCCTAAGTCCTTTTCAGGTTCAGTGGCTTCCTCTCTCCGCCAAATCACAGTCAGAGGAAGAGTGGCTACTTGTGAATTTAACATAGTGAGGCCACCTCCTTTAGGGGTATTTCTATTGGAAGACTTCCATCTAGAAAGGGAAGAGTCTTTCTCAGCCCACGTTCAAGAACGCTGGGCATCACTGAGCTGGAAAGAGTTTTAAGAGAAGGGAGCCAGCAAGTTGGGCCCTACCTAAACAGGACTTGGGGAAGGAAGTGGTGTGGCTCCTGAGTGCGTGCCTGTGCTATGTGTAAACGCAAGATAACTCCAAAGATAACACGAGAAACGAAAAGTAGTGTGAGATCTCAAGCAAATTACTTGATTCTCTATTTCCTTAGTTGTAAAATAATTATATTTGGCTTGCTGTGAGGATTAGAGATCATTAAGTTTTCAACAGTCAATGAAAATTGTACTTGATGCAGAAAATGAGTTACTTTCAAAAACCCCAGATACTTCCTTTCGTGGAACAGGTAACCAAAGTCAACTTCTCCCCAAACAGGGCCACAAATGGGGGCAGCAGTCATGTACTACAAGCAGAATTTATTACCCAAATCAATTTGAGGAACTCCAGGCACTGGTTACAGCCTTCCCTGGTCACAAGAAAACCAGAACCTCTTCAAACTCACCTGCCAACCCTAGCTGATCTGAGGGGTAGGACTGTAGCCCAAATCATGTCCCAGCTATTGTATCTTCATTCGTGACCAGTAACCTCAAAGTCACAAATGGCATGGTGTGATTTAGACCCCAATCTTACCCAGGAAAATCCCATAATTAAAACAGACAAGGTTGGAGCTATCACTCAGACAGAAAGGTACAAAGACCCTTAATTGGCTTTGAGGAGGGAAAGTTTCCTGCTCATAAAGACTGAAACTAAACCAATTGTCTAATAATCATTAGTGAACTTTGAGCCTAGAAGGGCATGCTAATCCTGTGGGGTAAGACAGGTGTACTGCCCAAACTCTCCTGGGCTAGTCTGTACACGATTTAAGGTCTCCCATGAGGACCTTTAAGTAGGCACCTCCTGGTTGCCTAGTAACAAAGGAGCCTGCAGTGGCTGCCTCCAAATGTGCAAAAGGGTTCAGGCGGGGCACATTGGGAAGGTGATTCTTCACCTTGCAAAGTAAGTCACACAGAATTCTCAGGATCTGAAGAGCAGTGCTGCAAAGTTCCTTGTCTGTTTCTACATTTAAGGAATACAAGCTGGTTTGATTTCACATGAGATTGTGATTTTATTTGTTCGATTTTTATGTGTCCTAGATCCAGGAAAGTGAGTCCCTTATTCTCCTTTTGTCATAAAACCAAACAGCCCTAGTGTCAAGGGAGAGGCACTGTGCTCTGAAGTAAAATTGTTCACAACCTTTCACCCTCAACCCGGAGCTGCAGATTTTTGTGAAAATCAGCTTCTGGGCCACTTAAGTCTTGATAAAGTTGTAAATGGTCTCTTCTTACCTGAGCTACCATCTCCCATCTGGCCACAGTCACAATAGAAGCAGGAATTCAATGGGCAGATTTCTTTCCTTATTCAACTTCCAGGTACTCCAGGAAGAAGGGGAGTTCCCAGCACCTGCCTGCCAAGCTCTGCTCTACTTGAACTTTGATCAGCATAAACAGGTCATCCTGACTACAAGTTCCCCCAAATTCTCCTTACTTGTGTTTTTTTATTTTTATTTTTTTAAATTTTATTTTATTTTTAAACTTTATAATATTGTATTGGTTCTGCCATATCTTACTTGTGTTTTTAAGGCACAACTCCCCAGCGTACGGCTCTCTGTTTACAATGAATTATTTTAATTATTCTAACTACTCAAAAGAAACTTCCACCACTCCCAGTCAACCACTGAACTCCAACATGCTGAGAGTGGGGACAACGACAGAGCTCAATTCACATCATGGATTCTGGTCGTTGGGGTCACACTTGATCATGACTTTCAACCCCAAACCCTTTTTGGATGTTTCAAAGGCCTCCAGAGCTTTCTCCAGAGGAAACCGATGGGTGACCAAGGGCTTTACATTCACAGACTTGGATGCAAGCATTGAAATCGCCATCGGCCATCTGGAAAAGATCACAAGCATTACACTCAACCTTCAGGAGGAAACAGGGAGGGCCCTAAAACTACCAAGCACAAGATCAGCTTGGCCACACTTACTAGTTTTTTGGTTTTTTTTTTTTTGACCACATTTATTTGTAGATTTGTGGTTCTGCAAGGTCGGTTCTACAAGCCAACAATGGGTGGAAATGATCTTATGACTTGTAATTCAGGAGTACAGAGTCTGTTCCCAAATGCAATGTCTGCCATGAAGCCTAGAATTTCTCTGGCATGAAGGTCTAAGGCATATGTAAGCCACAGTGAAGAGGCAGATAGCCTCAGGGCGGCAGCCCAGGATGATCTAATCACACCCTGTAGCAGCTCATTTGGCAGAGTTTACAGGAAAAAACAGCACTCTGTTGACAGGACAGATACAAATTCTAAAATGGGAGAAAGGGCCACTGGTGGGGAAGATGGTCCTGGACAGAGTTCCCCAGCAGGGAGAGGATCGAGCCACAAAACACATGTTGGCATTTATTTAGACCCCGTCACTTCCCAGGGTGGGACCTGGGGACTGGGAGTGAGAACCAAGGAACTGGAGTTCTTGTGGTTGCCCTCGTTTCTCTCCTTCTCTTTAAAGAAGGAAGATGGAGATCTGGCCACTTAGAACCGGAAAAGAGAGCGCCTGGGCGATGAGGGGAAGACATTCAAGATGAGCATGCCTCATAATCTCCCTCCCTCACTCTCTCCCTACAGATCTGTCAGCTCTGCCCTCCCATCTTTAACCAGGAGTGAATGCTCTCTCTTTGGGGCCTTATCATATCGCATGGCTCTCAATGCGGCCAAGGCGTGCCTCTCATGAATAAACAGGCAGAGCCTCTTGGTCCCAGAGGCCGTGGAGGGCCTCCCTTGGACTTGCTGGCCGCTTGCCACCCTGGTTCACCCACAACATACTCACGTATTGCAGTATCGAAACACGCCCTTGATGTCCACCTCCCTGGTGGCTGCGTGCACGAGGGGCACGCTGGTCATCTCAGAGCCCAGCCCCACCAACACCAGGGTCCCACCAGAATGAGTGGCCTGAAGAAGAGGTAAGGACAGAAAGCTAAGAAAATGAGAAAATACAGACTCCACTCACAGTAGCCCTGTTGCCATGAGGATGCATGCACGGTAAGTTGCTTCAGTCATGTCTGACTCTTTGTGACCCCATGGACTATATAGCCTGTCAGGCACCTCAGCCCACGGGATTCTCTAGGCAAGGGTACTGGGGTGGGTTGCCATGCCCTCCTCCAGGGGATCTTTCCAGTTCAGGAATCAAACCTGTGTCTCTTATGTCTCCTGCACTGGCAGGTGGGTTCTTTACCACTGGCACCATGTGAAAAGCCCACTGTTGCCATAAAAATAGGTAAATATCCAGAAATTTCAGAAAGCTTGATTCTTTTTATACAGCTGAACTCTTTAGCATGTTAACCAGACTCAGCAGAGCAGCAGAGTGAACACGGTCTCCATTAAAGGTCCTGAATGCACTTTACCAGTGGAGGCACAGTGGGAGCATCTCCTGCCGCCCACAGCACCCCAGGAAACAGCAAAAGTTCTCCAGAGAGCAATGAGGATCTCCCCTGCAACCAAGGCTGACCCTTCAGCGGCCTCTGAGCATCTTTCAAAGCTTTACTTAGTACCAGATGTCAGTGTCAGCCACTTTCTCCTCCAGAGTACTTACCCACAAGACAGAGGGTCAAATTTCTAAGGGGCCACCAACTACCAAGCACTATACCAATGGGGAGGGCTATAGGAATTCTGTGGTTCAACAACTGCCTTAGGGGCTTCCCTGGTGGTCCAATGGTTAAGACTCCCAGCTACCACTGCAGGGGGCACGGGTTCGATCCCTGGTGGGGGAACTAAAAAATCCCAAAAGTGGTGTGGCCAATAAATAATTAATTAAAATGCTTTAAAAAAATAAAAACTGCCTTATATGTGAAGGCTGGCAATTAGAAATCTTTGTTCCAGGGACATTCACCTCAATGGTATAAGTCATAATGGAGTCATCAATTTCCTCTTTGGAGTGGGCAGGAGAGCAAAATTTCCGCTGACAACTTCCACATAACTTTACATGAGTGCTGAGCCTGCTCCAGAGATGTGGGGGAGATCATGGTGCTCAGTGTAGTGAGAGACAGAAAAATGGACAATTTGCTCATGCTAAGTTTTTACTATAGCTAACAGTAGAAAGCACTTACTGGGGGCCATTCTAAGTGCTAACCACAGAGATTTAAAACAGCACACATCACAGCTTGTCTCCGCGGGGAAGGATACATCCTGGAGAGAAGCCTGTAGTATAGGGGTGACTCCTGGCAGTTGTACTTTTGAGCTGTGGGCCCCGAGACGGTGCTGTCAGCCATGGTCGCCTCATGTGTAAGAACAGGACAATGCCTTCCCATAGCAGGACTAAAGGGGTAACAGTCACAGAGGCCTGCACTAGAATGGGCTCAACGCATAGCTCATTTGCGGGTTTAATGGAGGAGCAGTCACTTACAGACCACCTGTGACATACAAACACTGTCAGCCAAGGAAAGGGCATCTCACGACGGGAAAATGTTGCTGTCCTCACTGAAGGGGAGGGGTTCAGATTTGTGAGTGAGCCACGGAATACACTGAGAAACTTCCCAGGAAACCTGCTGTCCACTCAGCATTTCCTCTCTACCTGGTAAGAAGGGAGAGAAGCACCACTGAACTGGTCATCACAAGCTGCCAGGAGGCCAGTAGCTTACTGACCACAGGCAAAGGAATGCTCAGGCCATTGCTTAGTGGGTGTGACTTTCACAACAAGGAGATGACAGCAATGCTAAACATTTGCTAGGTCTCCTTATGAATATTATCCAGACACAACACGACAGAAGACTGACTCTCAAAGGAGGGCTTTGCCCTATAAAGCCATATCTTTTACTGCCTCTCTGTTGAATTGGGGGTCACTGTCTTGTCAACAACTCAAAAACAGCACACACACCTTACTGCTCAAGCCCTCAAGGTGTCTGGCACAAAACCAGGCCTATGGCAGGAACCCAAGATATGCCATGAGTCAACATGGCTCCACTGGTAACACACAGGCTCAATGCCTGCTGGATTTTGGTTTCTCTTAGCTCCTTCCCACATGGTGATGCTGATTATCCCCAACAGTGGAGCCGAGAGCTGGTTGATTCCGGCTGGAACCGGTCAGGGCAAAAGTGGCACCTGCTCCTCCCTCTCCCGTTGCTTCCCTGACACCCCGGGGTCACAGGCATCTTGGTAGGAAGAGGGGAAGGCAGCTCTGCTTGGGTGCCAGGCTTGAGGGCCGTGCCACACAGGTTGAGGGATCAGCTTTTCCCAAATGTCTTGCATGGTGGAAAGTGCCCTTGTGCGTGACTCAGTGTGACTCAGAAGGGCAGAGGCATGTGCTGTTGTGAGAAAGCAGTCTGGGGACAGGGCAGGGGTGCCCAGGGGTGGCAGCTGCCGCCATTCTCCCCAGCCCAGCCCCTTCCACCCCAGAACTGGCTCCTAGCCCCTCAATCTCTTCCCCTCTGGAGCAGCCGGATGGAGCAAGGAAAGCCCAGGCATTGGAGTAGTGCGCTCCAGGCAAGTCCCTGGGCCTCTCTCATCATAAAACGTGTAAAATGAGAACTTACTGTGAGGGCTAGTATGCAGATTAGGACCATGTCTATAAAGCACACAGCCAAAAACACGGCCCATGGTGGAGAGCAGAGCCGAGCTCGTATTCCTTCTTTTCCTCATACTTTGGCAGTGCTACTCCTCCCTGCCCCTCCCCTTCCAACATCCATAAATTACTGGTGGGTTGCTAAAGGGTGGGTCAGGTATTGGCAGCTTATTCGTTCCTGGTTCTGGGAAAGGACAGCAGAAGACAACTGTGACCCTAAAAACACACCTCATCTTTGTGACTAACTGAATTAGTGCCCGTCACCTTGTATCAATGACTCAAAGACTGTAGTTTTCCTCAATAAAACAAGATAGGGATTTCCCACACTCATCTAAGGCATGGTTCCCTGTTCCTCCTATTGATTGTTTTTTCTTTTTCTTTTTTTTCACCAAGAGCACTACTTGGTAAAATCCTATCCTAAAGGTATGAGTCACTTAACATCTTTGAAGGCCCATGTGTATCTGTGGCCTAGTTTGAACATCACAATGACCCAATGAGGATGTTAGGGAAGTGTCATTACCTTCATAAGAGAGATAAGAAAGCAGATAACAAGGGATTACCTAATTATGTTTTGCAGGGGGAGCATGCCTTCTACTGGTGCCTTCTACTGGTTCACCACCCTGGGCTGCTTACTCGAAGCTGCCCACCAGCTTCAGCTACCCTTATTTCTACTGGGCCTGATGGCTCAAATGGTAAAGAAGCTGTCTGCAATGTGGCAGACCTGGGTTCGATCCCTGGGTCAGGAAGAGTCCCTGGAGAAGGGAATGGCAACCCACTCCAGTATTCTTGCCTGGGAAATCCCATGGACAGAGGAGTCTGGTGGGCTGCAGTCCACTGGGTTGCAAAGAGTCGGACATGACTGACTTAACACTTTCACTTTATCCCTACTCACGTAGATGCCGGCTTGGATGGAGGTCTCCACCCCTGTGCACTCAATTGTGACTTCTGGCTTGCTGCCCAGCAGGCCTTCCACTTTCTTGGCTATTTCCTGAGGGCTCTCGTTGGAGATCTGGAGGATGAAATCAGCCCCGACTTCCTTGGCTTTAGACAACCGAGAGGCTGACAGATCTACAGTTGAACAAAAGTTTCTTTCAAACTAAGAAACTGGACGGTGGATTAGGGAGAAAAAATGAAGATGCAGATTCTGATGCCAAGGAAGCTCTGTGTAGTGGTGTGGCTGAGCCCAACACACACACTCTCTGAACACACACACCCTCACACACAATCTTTCGATAACTTCTCAAACATGTACACCCTTCTATATCCCCATATACCCCCATACCTACCACATAGCTCTCCACAGCTACACACATACACTCTCTCACCTCCTCACACAAAACACACAGTGACACCCTTCTGCACCCCATTCCCTTCAAATATCCACAACACCCCATAAAGTACACAACTCTACACATTCACCCACACACTCTCAGATACGTTACACACATACATACACACTCTCTCACAGATGCCTTCTCCACATACATACACCCAGCTTCAGTTTATACCACACCTCTCCACACTCACATACTCACATATGCTGTCAGATAACCTCTCCTCACACATACACACTCATGTCTCTCGTTCATATCACATACCTCACACACAAACATCCTCTTATAAACATATCACACCCAACTAACTTCACATCACATACATACACTCACACATACACACCCCCTCTGAGTTTGGTCAAACAAGGGCTGAGTCTCTTCTTAGGACCAAATGGGCAGTTTAAGTATCTGAGGTTCACATATAAAGAGCCAGGTTCTTATCAGTGGTTTTCTTAAGAAAAACTTACCAGTCACCACCACTTGAGCTGCACCCATTGCCTTGGCTGCAAGCAAACTGACCAGTCCAATTGGCCCTGAATAAAAGAGTAAATAGGAGACAATTCTGAAATACCAAACACCAGCTCTCCCCCTTTTCCAGGCCAGGGACAGGAACTGTACCTTCTGTGGGCCTCTAGCATCTCTGCCCCAGTCCCTGACGTACAGTGAGACCTTAACAACTGTTTGCTGAGTGCATGAGTAAATGAACACATGAGTGCTTGTTCTCTACCTGGAATCTGCTCCCAGTGCTGGGCTCCTGTTCTCTTTGCCCCCCACCCACCTTTTCAGAAAGAACCCCTCATGTCTCCCCAAGGTGAGATGTATCCTTTAAGGTGCCCCCTGAGGACCCCCTGTCAGGGTGTCCTAGGTTGTCTTCCCCATTTCGGTGTGCTAGATGGTTTTAACACAAAAACCAGATCACAAATACACTTATGCAGGATACCTTTGAGGATCTGCTTTTTGGACACTCCAAAAGTGAGTTAGTGAGTTTGCCCAGAAAGCAGAACACTGGGAAATAAGCAACAAATGGGTTAAGTAAACTACAGCAGGATACTATACACCTGTTAAAAAGAGGAATTCCCTGGAGGTCCAACTGTTAGGAGTCTGTGCTTTCTCTGCCAATGGCATGGGTTTGATCACTGGTCAACGACCTAAGATCCCACAGGCCATGTGGTGTGGCAAAAAAAAGAAAAAAAAAATATATATATATATGTCATCTAACTCTTATCTATTGACATAGAAAAATGTTCACAATATATTAATGTTTTTGTAGGTAAAATGAAGCATGATCATTTAGAATGATCTCATGAATAAAGCAAAAACAAAACTGAAAGATTCTACACCAAATTCTTACCAATGGTCCTCTCATGCTGATGGTGCTATCAGTGAATTTTTGTGTGTGTTTGTTCACATGTGTGCAGGCATGGTATGAATAATTTAATTTCTTTTTCTAAGGCAAAAATGTATTACTTATGCAGATTAAAAAGAAAAAACCTGTCACCTGGATCCTACAGTCTGCTTGGCTCATTGAGGCACATCTGTTCTACACCCATCACCCGCCATAGGAAGCCCTGCAGTCACTTATTTGGCCCTGCCCCAAAAAAATCAATCACAAAATGTATAAGGATTAACTCAAAATGGATTAATGACTTGAACATAAGACCCGAAACCCTAAAACTCCTAGAAGACAACATAGGTAGTAAGCATCCTGACATCAGTCTTGATGAGTTTTTGGATTTGACAGCAAAAACAATGGCAGTAAAAGCAAAAATAAACAAGTGGGGAATTCCCTGGCAGTCCAGTGGTTAGGACTCCATGTTTTCACTGCCAAGGGCCCAGGTTCAGTCTTTGATCAGGGAACTAAGATACTGCAAGCTGCATGGTGTGGCAAAAAAAATAAAAATAAAAAATAAACAACTGGGACCATATCAAACTAAAAAACTTCTGCATAACGAAGCAAACATCAACAAAATGAAAAAAGCAACTTGTTGAGTAGGAGAAAAATATTTGCAAATCATATATTTGATACGGGTATTAATGTCCAAAAATATAAAGAACTTACCCAACTTAACAGCAGAAAAACAATCCAATTTAAAAATGGGCAGAGAATATGACTAGACATGTTTCCAAAGAATATATACAGATGGGCAACATAAACATGAAAAGATGCTCAACGTTAATAATCAGAGAAATTCAAAGCAATATTACAAAGAGATATCACTGCACATCTGTCAGCATGGCTTTTATCAAAAACACAAGTAACAGGTGTCAGGGAGGGTATGGAGAAAGGGAAAATCTTATGCATTTGTTAGTTGGGAATGTAAGCCAGTCCAAACACTATGGAAAACAGTATGGAGATTAAATTAAAAATTAAAAATAGAACTTCCATGTGATCTGACAATTCTGCTTCTGCTCAGAAGTGGAATTTTATCCAAAGAAAACAAAAGCACTAACTCAAAATGAATCTCCACTCCCATAATCACTGCAGCATTATTTATAATCGCCAAGACATGGAAACCATCTAAGTGTTCATCAGTGGATGAACAGACAGAGAAAATGTGGTGTACACACACACACACACACACACACACACACACACACACACACTGGAATATTATTCAACCATAAAAACCCTGAGCTCATAGTTATGGAGACTGGACTGGATTGCCAGAGGTAGTGGTGGCAGTGAAGAAATGGATGAAGAGGGTCAAAAGGTACAAATTAAACCTCAATAATACAAAAAAAAGTGTACACCAGCTCACACCCACAAGGAGTGAAGCATGTTGTCCCGGTCACCTGAAGCAGTTAGAAGCCTAGATGATTCAATCTGAGGTTGCCAGGTTTGTTCAGCTGGGTGGAAACAGAGGAAGAAGGAGCTAGCTATAAGCCTATGTGGACAGAGTGCTGGCTCCCCATGGGCTGGGACTCACTCCTGCTGGTCCTAAGTAGTAGCCATCTCATTCTTGGAAGACCAGGAGACCAGTTCTCTGGGATGATCTGAAAGCTCCAAAAGATACCCTTCCCTTTAATCCCAAAAATATTTCCCTAGTTTCCTGTCAAGGGTTGAAAAATAATTCCAAATTGCACTCTTTAAAGTGAACAAATGAGTTATGTTGCCTAGGAGATAACATTAGTTAGCTACCTTGCCTGCAAACATTTATTTAGCATAGTGCTCGTCACTGAAGGAATGGCACACTGTAATCCTCCCTAACCAGAGATTCGAGAATCTATTTCAGCCCTCGGAGTGGGGATGAGATGGGCAGAGGGGTCTCACATTCCCCTTTAATGAACTCATAACCACAGTGATATCTGTTTCTTACCAGCTCCACACACAAGGACCTTGTTCCCCAGCGTGACTCCAGCTCGCCGGCAGGCATGGATCCCCACAGACAGTGGCTCAATCAGGGCCCCTTCCTCAAAGGTGACATTGTCAGGAAGCCTGAGGAGTCATTCAACATACTCAGTCCCTCTAGGTTAACAATAATAACAATAGCTAATATTTACTGAGCTTTTATTTATATGCTGAGCAAAAGGGCTAAGCAATTTACCTATAGTCACTCTTGTAAATCCTCAGAACAGTTCTGTGTAGACATTATCATTCCCACTTTACAGACAAGGAAAGCAAGCTTTGCAGGAGTGAATGACTTGCTCCAAAAGTTCAAAATCAGGGACTACTGAGAATCTTAAAGGGTTTAAACTGGAAACCAGGTACGTCTGATTCCAGAGCCCGTATCATACTGCCTCCCTCTGAAAATGCCATCCAAGATAAGGTGCGGTGTGGCTGTCTTTAATAAACGAGTTCATTTCACAAGGGTTTAACTTAACCACATCCCAGCATTTCATCTGCTTCTCAAACTTATAGCCTTTCTGGTTTCATTTTAGCAAACAACCCAGACTATCAGCAGCTTTGCAAAACAGTGATTAGAAGCTGACATCACTCTGTACATCGTCCCCCATAGTACATGCTCCAAAAGAACCACAGTGCTAGCAGCAGCTGCCTGGCTGTCTCTGGACTGGTTAAGATGGGAAAGGGCTTGTCTCCACATAGCAGATTAAATGCTGTGTCACCTTCGCCACTGGGTTCTTGGCTTTCACTTCCCTGTCTACTGGCATCTTGACCCTTTTCGCGATACCACTGATGAAGACAGCAAATATTTGCATAATGCTTTACAGATTAGAGAGCTTTCTCCTCCATTATCTCATTTAATCCTCAGCATGACCTTGTCAGGCAGGAAGGGCAGGCTTTGTTGTTTTTTTCTTTTTTTGGCGGCTTGCAGGATCTTGGTTCCCCATGCATTCTCAGTTGTTCAGTCGTGTCTAACTCTTTGTGACCCCATGGACTGTAGCCTACCAGGCCCCTCTGTCCATAAAATTTTTCAGGCAAGAATACTGGAGGGGTTGCCATTTCCTCCTCCAGGGGATCTTCCAGACTCAGGGACTGAATCCGAGGCTCCTGTGTCTCCTGCATTACAGGTGGATTCTTTACCCACTGAGCCATTGGCTGTGAACAGGGATTAAACCCAGGCCCTCAGCAGTGAAAGCCTAACCACTGGACTGCCAGGGAAGTCCAGGGAAGGCTTTGTTTTTTATTCTATAGAAGCAAAACTGACTGAAGCCATAAAATTAAAAGACGCTTGCTCTTTGGAAGAAAAGTTATGACCAACCTAGACAGCATATTAAAAAGCAGAGACATTACTTTGCCAGCAAAGGTCCGTCTAGTCAAAGCTATGATTTTCCAGTAGTCATGTATGGATGTGAGAGTTGGATCATAAAGAAAGCTGAGTGCCAAAGAACTGAAGCTTTTGACCTGTGGTGTTGGAGAAGACTCTTTGAGAGTCCCTTAGACTGCAAGGATATCTAACCAGTCCATCCTAAAGGAAATCAGCCCTGAATATTCATTGGAAGGGCTGATGTTGAAACTGAAGCTCCAATACTTTGGCCACCTGATACGAAGAACTAACTCATTGGGAAAGATTGAAGGCAGGAGGAGAAGGGGATGACAGCAGATGAGATGGTTGGAGGGCATCACCGACTCAATGGACATGAGTTTGAGTAAACTCCGGGAGTTAGTGATGGACAGGGAGGTCTGGCGTGCTGCAATCCATGGAGTCGCAAAGAGTCACACACGACTGAGCGACTGAACTGAGCAGAACTGAAGCCAGAAGACATTAAGAGACCTGCCCCAAATTACAAGCCTAGTGAGAAAGAAAGTAAAAACTTGAATCCAGATCTCCTGATTTCATATCCTCTGCCTGTCCCACATCAGCTGCCTTTTGGCACAAGCAGTTCTGTAGTTAACTTTTGCTAGTTCCTCACTGCCCAGTACTTATTCAACGCTCCCAAAACCTCCACATGCAAGAACATGAAATCCCTAAAATTCCAAAAAGAAATAAGTGGAAGCCAAAGCATGGGCTCATCTCCATGACCCTTCTGTTCACAACCCTCCACAAGATAAATAACAAGGTCTACATTCGGCCTGACAGGTGCCCACAACCCTTTCTTTCTCCCCTCCCCTCTGCTTCTCTTACACCATTTCCCCCACCCCAATCCACTCTTCTGCTCTGATTATTATCATCATCCCCCTACCTGCTGAATCTATCCCATAAATTCAATATTAAGGAAAAAACTCTGAAGAGAAATATTGACTTGCAAACTCTCTCAAAGACCCCAAATCACACACACACTCTCTCCAATAGTCCTGCCTCATCACATTTGGGTCTCGCTCAAAGCTGGTACTGGGACTAAAGTGAGGGTGGCCTGTGGACAGGAACTGTGTGCTCTTCTCATCCTCACTCTGACTTCCCTATGACATAAGAATACCAAGAGGAGGGGCTTCCCTGGTGATCCAATGGTTAAGAATCTGCCTTGCAATACAAGGGACACTGGTTCGATCCCCGGTCCAGGAAGATCCCACATCCCTTGGAACGGCTAAGCCTGTGAACTACAACTACTGAGCCTGAGCTCTAGGGCCCATGATCGGTAAATATTGAGCCCACCAGGCCACAACTACTGTGCTCCACAACAAGAGAAGCCTCTGCAACTAGAAGCCCACACCTGGAAACTGGAGAGTAGCTCCCACTTTCCACAACTAGACAAAGTCCATGCACAGTAACAAAGACCCAGAGCAGCCAATTAAAAAAAAACAAACACAGAGAAATGGGATTGGAGATGGTGATGAGAAAGGATTATCCTGTGGGAGATTATTCCACTGACAAGGCAGATGTTGCCTTATCACACATAGTCATAGCCAGAGTCCTGCGAGCTGCCCTTTTGCCACAGACCTGGGAGGAGCTACTGGTCCTCTTTCCCCAACCTTATTGTGTGAAAGCTGAGGGAAAGGGGATGAGTTTCTTTCCAACTCTAACTGTTCATGATTTTCTAAACACCAGAAGAGAGTGAAAAAGTTGGCTTAAAGCTCAACATTCAGAAAACTAAGATCATGGCATCCTGTCCCATCACTTCATGGGAAATAGATGGGGAAACAGTGGAGTGGCAGACTTTATTTTTGGGGGCTCCAAAATCACTGCCGATGGTGACTGTAGCCATGAAATTAAAAGATGCTTACTCCTTGGAAGGAAAGTTATGACCAACCTAGATAGCATATTCAAAAGCAGAGACATTACTTTGCCAACAAAGGTCCGTCTAGTCAAAGCTATGATTTTTCAGTAGTCATGTATGGATGTGAGAGTTGGACCATAAAGAAAGCTGAGTGCCAAAGAACTGATGCTTTTGAGCTGTGGTGTTGGAGAAGACTCTTGAGAGTCCCTTGGACTGCAAGAAGATCCAACCAGTCCATCCTAAAGAAAATCAGTCCTGAATATTCATTAGAAGTACTGATGTTGAAGCTGAAACTCCAATACTTTGGCTACCTGATGGAAAGAACTGACTCATTTGAAAAGATCCTGATGCTGGGAAAGATTGAAGGCAGGAGGTGAAGGGGACGACAGAGGATGAGATGGTTGGATGGCATCACCGACACAATGGACATGAGTTTGAAAAAACCCTGGGAGTTGTTGATGGACAGGGAAGCCTGGCGTGCTGCAGTCCCTGGGGTCGCAAAGAGTCGGACATGACTGAGCGAATGAACTGAACTGAAACACCAGAGAACGACAAGGTAACTTGGAGGTTTTCATAGTGGGATTCAGGGAATAGGCAAAGCTTCCCTGGTGGCTTAGAGGTTAAAGTCTCTGCCTGAAATGCGGGAGACCTGGGTTCAATCCCTGGGTTGGGAAGATCCCCTGGAGAAGAAAATGGCAACCCACTCCAGTATTCTTGCCTGGAGAATCCCATGGATGGAGGAGCCTGGTGGGCTACAGTCCACGGGATTGCAAAGAGTCGGACACCACTGAGCGACTTCATTTTCACTTTCAAAGAATGATCAAGAAGCCAAGGGGGAAGCAGGAAGATAGAAAATAAGATGGGTAGGAAAATAAAGAAGCTGTCGTGGTGTGCAAATCCTCACAAAAAGAAACAAGAGAAGAGGGTGTGGACCCAGGGCTAGGCTGGGGACACAGACACAAAATACCCTTGGAGAGGAAGAGAAGTGGGGGTAGTGTGTCCCCTGAAGGCCCTCTGCAGCCCTCCCATTGCCACTGCCAACCAGGACACTTCCTTCCCCACCTCTCCCTACAACCAACCCCCGCTCCCCATTCCCAGTGCAAGGCTCCTTTTCAGGCCTATCATGGTACCATCCCCCAAACATAAGGCCACAGCTATGACGCAGTCATTGCACTGTTTACTGAGCTCCTATTACGTGCCAGGCCTCATGTTGAGTACCTGAGACGCTTTTCCCATTGAATTAATGCACTAAAATGTATTAATTCTATGCATTTCATCATATCGATGCTATTATTTCCATTTTACCATCTAGAAGATTGAGATTACACAGTTTAATTTGCTCTAGGTCACACAGTTGGCAAATAGCAGAGATCAGTGGTTAGTCTCAAGCTTTATCACTACGCTCTTCTGCCTTCCACAAAAAACTTGTTGGGCACCTTGACTTGAAAAGGGCCCAGGAAAGGTGGGCTGGTTTAGGAACCACTTGCTCAAAGGCAGACTCTGCCCTTGTAACTTGTTCCCTCCTCGAGTGCCAACTTAAACTCACGAGGTCCCTGGCCTGTGACTCCTCTCAAGGCTTCCAGTAGGCACTAGAAAACTCAGATCTGTCAGACTGCCCCTGTGACGAGTGCCTGGCCTCCGCTGGACAAGCCCCATCTTGGCCAAGAGGCACCGCTGGGGCCAGGCTGGGGTGCGGAGAACACACCTGGCCGGTTGAGAAGGAAAGTGGCACACCAGCATCCCAGAGCCCCATGCCAGGCCCGTGCAGAAGGTATAGCACTCGGTTTCTGCCAGACATAAGTTCCCCAATCACTTTGAAAGCTGAGCTAGGACAGTGAGGACAGGGCAAGAGCCTGAGAATCACTGCCACCCTGTCTGGACTTCTGGCTCTGTTCTGGGGCCAAGCTAATCAGCCTTCTCCTGCCTCTGCTAATTCTCACATAATCCTGGGGTCCACCTCACCATCACTGTTATGGAAGTCAAATAAGCCATGCAGAGACCTAGCACAAGGCCAGGCAGGTAATAACAATCATTGTGTCTTTACATGCATGGTCACATTTAATCTCCAGGTGGTTAAAGAGACTGAGGTGAAGAAGGTTCATTTCCACAAAGTCACTCACTAGGAGTGAGTGGACCCAGGGTCCCAAAGCTCATGCCCTGTGGCTCTACGCCACAGTAAACTTTGGCTGTTGCTATCATTGTTGTTAAGGTTCCTACTGTTACAAGATATCTTTGTTGTAGCTGCAGTGGAAACCAATAACAGAGGACAATCCCAATAAGTTACCTCCAAGACAGCTGGAGAGGAGTGACTGATTTCAGCAATGATTTTCTATTATTGCTCTACTTGAGGGAAAATTAGACTGAACGACTAAATCTAAGCACCGAGGGTCAGTCCTAGCCCTAAGGCAGGCCTGCCGAGAGAATGCTTAATGTCTGGAATTATGAGCGTAAAAGAAGGAAGAAACCACTATGGGAAACTAGAAGAAAGAACACCAAAAAACAGCAGGGAAGAGGTCCCAGGTGCCGTGGCTGGGCCCTGGGCACTGACTTGTAGCAGAAGTTAGCATTGTGCTTGTAGAACCGGCAGAGGTTCCCATCATCGGGGGGCGTGGCGCAGAAGAAGATGGTAGGTGACAGATTGTATCGGCCAATCTTGCAGAACTCATCAGTTTCTCGAGGAGCACCAGGCTCGATGGCGACACGATCACCTGGTGGAAAACAAACATACAAACAAACAAACAGAGGGGCAGAGATGCTGGTAAGAGTCACGTGCTCACAGGTAAATGCCAACAGGGGGATCTGGCCGAATGAGCCTCCCTCCCCACTGGGGACCCAGGGTAGTCCAGGAAAGCCCAGCCTGTTAGTGTCTCCAAGGGAAATACCAAAGGCAGCACACACACTCTGGAAGAAAATGACCAGTCCACTTCTCCACAGGATGGTTTGCCTTGCCTGCCCTTTTTTCAACTCATGGGATAAGTCCTCCAGTTCTATAGCCACTTCCCAGCTTATGAAACATAACTAGTCCCAGCAAGCCAGGTTTTGTTCCCATCTCAAACTGGTGCAGAAGAGGTAGCTAGTGTGTGGAATTTGCAGTTTTTTCTTCCCTGTTTTGATAATATGCTGACAGGAGTCATAATGATGGCACATCTTGTGTTCAGTCTCCTAGACAATAACTGATTCCTGGTTAGTAGAACCACTAAGGCAAATGACCCATAGAGGCTTCAGACTCTGTACATCAGAGAAACACTAAGGCTTGTGAACAGCCGGCTCTACTGTACTTCTACTCCATGTCTCACTACGTCCACTTGGAAACCCAGCCTTAGACTGGCTCTTCTAACTTCTTAGTATGAAAAATTTCAAACATACAACAAAGTCATAGGACTTACCCCATGAGTTGAAAAACATACAGCAAAGTTGAAAGAACTGTATGATGAACACCCAGACGTTCTCTACTTGTTTCTTCAATTAACATTTAGCTACACTGATTTTATCACATATCCATCTCATTTATCTCTCTCTCTTCCACCCATCAATCCACCTTCTTTTCGAATGCTTTTCAAAGTAGGCTGCACATTCAAGTACATATCACTCAGCTTCATATCATTAGACTGTAGCTTGCATATCATAACTACAGTTCAATACTTGTTTATGGTATCTTGTTAAGGTAAAATTTAGATGCTGACAAAATGCAGACATGTACTTAGCTTCTTCAGGGCTAGTGGATCCCTCCTGGTACAGCCAGGCTCAGAGGGCCTTGTAACTAACACAGGACGACACCTCCTGAGAACTCTCTCCTTCCCAGAGAGAATCTGTTGTTTCCAGGCTATGAGGTGGGCTCACCAGGAAAAGAAGGTTAAAGCCACAGCTGGCTGTTCCAAGACAGCTTGGATTTAATTCACTGTGTTGGGGAACATCGCAATCTGCCGTAGCTGAGAATTCCGCCTGAATTAAGCAAATTCCCAGGTAGCTCAGTGATAAAGAATCTACCTGCCAAGTAGACTTGGACTCGATCCCTGGATCAGGAAAATCCCCTAAAGAAGGAAATGACAACCCACTCTAGAATTCTTGCCTGGAAAAATCCCATGGACAGAGGAGCCTCGTAGGCTACAGTCCATGGAATCGCAAAGTCAGATACAACTTAGTGACTTAACTATAGCAACAAAAAAATATTGATGGTTTCCAAGCCATCCAGTAAAATCAATGCTGCATGGAAGGCCCTGGTTCTCAGTGTGTATAGATATTCTGTGGTTCCTGTGGCTGCAACATCTTCCCCTCCCCTTTACCTGGCTTATTTCTTACTTGTCTTCAGGTGTTGAATTAATTTTCTCTTCCTCAGATGAGCCAGGGTTCTGGAGAGTAGTCTACACTGATCGCACCCTGTATTCTCCTCTGCTGCCCTCAACACAATTTTGATTAATTAACTGTCTGTCCCAGTTGCCTTCCCCTGTGTAAAATCCAAGTATGTAGAGATTGAGACTGTCTTGTTCACTGCTGTGTCCCCAGTGTTTACCAGAGGGCCTGGCCCTGAAAAATCACACAGAAATATATGTGCTGAATGAATAAACAAATCCATTGGCGAAAGGGCTTTGCTGACCTGGTTGTAGGTGCCTGACCAATGATCCCACTTTTACGACTGTTCCTGAAGCTTCATGCCCCAGCACCATTGGCTTTTTCACAACAAAATCTCCAATTCGACCATGCTGCCAGTAATGGACATCTGAGCCACAAATTCCAACAGAATGCATCTTCAGAAGCACCTCTGATAAGAGAAAGGAGAAGGAGAAAACAAGTGAGGAAGGGAAGGACCCCTCTATCTCTCTGAGGTGTTTTTCCTCTGGACAAATGAGAGGGTTTGGTTTCAAGGTCAGGTATAAAACTTAGATCACAGAGGAAAACAAGCTAAAAAGCAGCTTGACTAAGTCTTACAAGGCAAGAAAGCTTCCAAACAGCAAAATAACTGCATGTGAGGGCTAATTCTATGCATCAGCTTGGCTTGGCTATGGTGCCCAGCTGTTTGGCTAAATGCTCGATGTTGCTGGGAAGTTACTTTTTTGATGTGATTAACATTTAAGCACATCCATGTTCACTGCAGTATTATTTACAATAGTCAAGTTATGGAAACAATCTAAGTGTCCATTGATGGAGGAATGGACAAAAAAAAGGTGGTGTTATATATACAATGGAATATTATTTGGCCATTAAAAAGGAAATCTTGCCATTTTCAACAACATGAATGGACCTTGAGGGCATTATGCTAAGTGAAATAAGTCAGAGAAAGACAAATACCATATGATTTCACTTAAATGCAGAATCTAAAACCAAACCAAAACAAAAACCTACCAAACTCAGATACAGAAAATGGACTGGTGGTTGCCAGAGGCAAGGAGTGGAAGGTGGGTGAAATGGGCGAAGGGGGTCAAAGGGAACAAACTTCTCCTTATAAAATAAATATCAATAAGTCTGGGGAGGTAATGTACAGAATGGTGACGGTATTTATAATACCGTGTTACATATGTCAAAGTTCCTGAGAGAACAGATCTTAAAAAAGTTCTCATCACAAGAAAAAAAAACTGTACAATAGTTATTTGCAATGACAGATGTTAACTAGACATTGTGGTGATCACTTCACAGTATATACAGATATTAAATCATCATGTTCACCTGAAGCTAACATAATGCTGTGTGTAAATTATATAATACTTTAATAAAACAAACATTTAAACCAGTATATTTTGAGTAAAGCAAATTATCCTCCATAATGTGGATAAACCTTCTCCAATCAATTGAAGGCCTTAAAAAAGTCTGAGGTTTCCTGAAGGAGATGGAATTCTCCTTAACTTAACTTACCTGAATTTTCAGCCTGCTGGTTATCCCTACAGATTTCAGTCTAGGCAGCTCCTCTGTCTCTGTTTCTCTCTATATAATAAAGCTAATATAAATAATAATGTCTCTCAGTTCTATTTCCCTGGAGAACTCTAATACACCAAATAAAAGGTGTTAGTAGGAATAAGTGTGTCAACTACCTAAGAGGAAAAAAACCCTGTTTTTTGAGGAGATAACTGTTTCCAGACAACTAATATGCTATGCTTGAGTCTTGAGATTCCCAGGTGGTGCCTCAGTGATAATGAACCTGTCTGCCAGTGTAGGAGATGGAGATGTGGGTTTGATCTCTGGGCTGGGAAAATCCCCTGGAATAGGAAATGGTAATCCACTCCAGTATTCTTGCCTGGGAAATCCCATGGACAGAGGAGCCTGGTGGGCTACAGTCCATGGGGTTGCAAAGAGTCCATCACAGCTTAGCGACTGAGCATGCATGCCTGATTCTTATCTATCATGAGAAGGAGGCTGGTACGATTCAGGCTTGGCAATACTTTGTGTGCTATCAGGCTGAGTTCTTCATGCTTGTTTTGTTCAAAAGTGCAGCTTTAATTTAAACCATCCAAAGACTTCAACTGGCATTTCTCCTTCACAGGTTTGAATATAGTGAGATTTGGTGATATTGTTGTTGTCAGTTTTCCAAGTTTAAAATAATGATTGAACTGAGCCCCTTTGCTGAAATAAATCCTAAAGGATTACTGGCCTAGTATGACTGAGTTTACCACATTACAAAGTATCTCCCTGAGAAAAAGCTCTGCCCTAGGAAGACAAAGAGACCAGAGCTCTGCTCCGCACTCGGATGTTTTACACATTGCCCTTGTCACAAACCACGGGAGATCCACCAGGTGTGGCTCCGTAGAACTTCCTCGTCCTTGGTGAACAGAGTAAGAAGTTGCAGGGCACATCCTGAGATCAAACTTAGGGAAAAATCATTTGAGTCATGAAAATTATCTCGGAGTTTCCTCTCTTGAAGTTAGCAATTTATAACATGAGATTACATTTGAGATGCTAGAATGCTAGCTGAAATTTACCATCATTTCCCTTTTCAACTCAAGGGTGGCAAGGGATAAGAAAATGAGAGAAGCATGCTGCAGAGAGAAACTGAAAAGCTTCCTTTGGGTCCAGAGAAACCCTTTTCTTTTCTTTTCTTTTTTTTTTGCCACCTCTGGAATCCACACTAACTTTTCAGAACACAATGAAGTGCCCTTTCACTTCTCTGAATATCATATCTCGGTAGATACACTTGAGCCTTAAATATACATTACTTGCTTAACACTGATAGAAACAGCTATTATCTGTCTTCTTAGTGCGGGCAAGAGGAGCTACCCCACGTCCGAGGTCAGGGGCAGAAGCCGGGAGGACCCCATGCCCGAGGGGAGGCGGCCAAGAGGAGTTACCCCACGTCCGAGGTCAGGGGCAGTGGCCGAGAGTACCAGGCTGCGATGGCGCAGGAACGGCTGAGAGGAGCTACCCCACGTCCGAGGTCAGGGGTGGCAGCCAAGAGGAGCTACCCCGCATCCTAGGT
Organism: Bos mutus; assembly: GCF_027580195.1. Classification (NCBI taxonomy): domain Eukaryota; kingdom Metazoa; phylum Chordata; class Mammalia; order Artiodactyla; family Bovidae; genus Bos; species Bos mutus. The sequence continues at coordinate 43,376,674 of NC_091626.1, read as the reverse complement.
CAGGGGCTGCGGCCGACAGGAGCTACCCCACGCCTGAGGCCAGGGAGGAGCAACCCCACCTCTAAGGAGTGGTGGCTGCACGGGCACAGGGGGGCCTAGAGAGCTATTCCACATTCAAGGTCAGAAGGGGCAGCGTGAGGAGGTACCCCTCGGCCAAGGTAAGGAGCAGAGGCTGCGCTTTGCTGGAGCAGCCATGAAGAGATACCCCGCATCCAAGGTAAGAGAAACCCAAGTAAGACGGTAGATGTTGCAAGAGGGCATCAGAGGGCAGACACACTGAAACCATACTCAAAGAAAACTAGTCAATCTAACCACACTAGGACCACAGCCTTGTCTAACTCAATGAAACTAAGCCATGCCCGTGGGGCCACCCAAGACGGACGGGTCATGGTGGAGAGGTGGAGAAGGGAATGGCAAACCACTTCAGTATTCTTGCCTTGAGAACCCCATGAACAGTTTAAAAAGGCAAAATGATAGGGTACTGAAAGAGGAATTCCCCAGGTCAGTAGGTGCCCAATATGCTACTGGAGATTAGTGGAGAAATAACTCCAGAAAGAATGAAAGGATGGAGCCAAAGCAAAAACAATACCCAGTTGTGGATGTGACTGGTGATAGAAGCAAGGTCCGATGCTGTAAAGAGCAATATTGCATAGGAACCTGGAATGTCAGGTCCATGAATCAAGGCAAATTGGAAGTGGTCAAACAAGAGACGGCAAGAGTGAACGTCGACATTCTAGGAATCAGCAAACTAAAATGGACTGGAATGGGTGAATTTAACTCAGATGACCATTATATCTACTACTGCGGGCAGGAATCCCTCAGAAGAAATGGAGTAGCAATCATGGTCAACAAAGGAGTTAGAAATGCAGTACTTGGATGTAATCTCAAAAACGACAGAATGATCTCTGTTCGTTTCCAAGGCAAACCATTCAATATCACAGTAATCCAAGTCTATGCCCCAACCAATAACACTGAAGAAGCTGAAGTTGAACGGTTCTATGAAGACCTACAAGACCTTTTAGAACTAACACCCCAAAAAAGATGTCCTTTTCATTATAGGGAACTGGAATGCAAAAGTAGGAAGTCAAGAAACACCTGGAGTAACAGGCAAATTTGGCCTTGGAATACAGAATGAAGCAGGGCAAAGACTAATAGAGTTTTTCCAAGAAAATGCACTGGTCATAACAAACACCCTCTTCCAACAACACAAGAGAAGACTCTACACATGGAGATCACCAGATGGTCAACACCAAAATCAGATTGATTATATTCTTTGCACCCAAAGATGGAGAATCTCTATACAGTCAGCAAAAACAAGACCAGGAGCTGACTGTGGCTCAGATCATGAACTCCTTATTGCCAAATTCAAACTGAAATTGAAGAAAGTAGGGAAAACCACTAGACCATTCAGGTGTGACCTAAATCAAATACCTTATAATTATACAGTGGAAGTGAGAAGTAGATTTAAGGGTCTAGATCTGATAGATAGAGTGCCTGATGAACTATGGACTGAGGTTCGTGACGCTGTACAGGAGACAGGGATCAAGACCATCCCCATGGAAAAGAAATGCCAAAAAGCAATTTTTTGGCTGTCTGGGGAGGCCTTACAAATAGCTGTGAAAAGAAGAGAAGCGAAAAGCAAAGGAGAAAAGGAAAGATAAAAGCATCTGAATGCAGAGTTCCAAAGAATAACAAGAAGAGATAAGAAAGCCTTCCTCAGCAATCAATGCAAAGAAATAGAGGAAAACAACAGAATGGGAAAGACTAGAGATCTCTTCAAGAAAATTAGAGATACCAAAGGAACATTTCATGCAAAGATGGGCTCGATAAAGGACAGAAATGGTATGGACCTAAAAGAAGCAGAAGATATTAAGAAGAGGTGGCAAGAATACACAGAAGAACTGTACAAAAAAGATCTTCACGGCCCAGATAATCACGATGGTGTGATTACTCATCTAGAGCCAGATATCCTGGAATGTGAAGTCAAGTGGGCCTTAGAAAGCATCACTACAAACAAAGCTAGTGGAGGTGATGGAATTCCAGTTGAGCTATTTCAAATCCTGAAAGATGATGCTGTGAAAGTGCTGCCCTCAATATGCCAGCACATTTGGAAAACTCAGCAGTGGCCACAGGACTGGAAAAGGTCAATTTTAATTCCAATCCTAAAGAAAGGCAGTGCCAAAGAATGCTCAAACTACTGCAGAATTGCACTCATCTCACACGCTAGTAAAGTAATGCTCAAAATTCTCCAAGCCAGGCTTGAGCAATATGTGAACCGTGAAATTCCAGATGTTCAAGCTGGTTTTAGAAAAGGCAGAGGAACCAGAGATCAAATTGCCAACACACTCTGGATCATTGAAAAAGCAAGAGAGTTCCAGAAAAACATCTATTTCTGCTTTATTGACTATGCCAAAGCCTTTGACTGTGTGGATCACAATAAACTGTGGAAAATTCTGAAAGAGATGGGAATACCAGACCACCTGACCTGCCTCTCGAGAAATCTGTATGCAGGTCAGGAAGCAACAGTTAGAACTGGACATGGAACAACAGACTGGTTCCAAATAGGAAAAGGAGTACGTCAAGGCTGTATATTGTCACCCTGCTTATTTAACTTATATGCAGAGTACATCATGAGAAATGCTGGGCTGGAAGAAGCACAAGCTGGAATCAAGATTGCCAGGAGAAATATCAATAACCTCAGATATGCAGATGACCCCACCCTTCTGGCAGAAAGTGAAGAGGAACTAAAAAGCCTCTTGATGAAAGTGAAAGAGGAGAGTGAAAAAGTTGGCTTAAAGCTCAACATTCAGAAAACTAAGATCATGGCATCTGGTCCCATCACTTCATGGGAAATAGATGGGGAAACAGTGGAAACAGTGTCAGACTTTATTTTTGGGGGCTCCAAAATCACTGCAGATGGTGACTGCAGCCATGAAATTAAAAGACGCTTACTCCTTGGAAGAAAAATTATGACCAACCTAGACAGCATATTGAAAAGCAGAGACATTACTTTGCCAACAAAGGTCCATCTAGTCAAGGCTATGGTTTTTTCTGTGGTCATGTATGGATGTGAGAGTTGGACTGTAAAGAAAGCTGAGCACCGAAGAATTGATGCTTTTGAACTGTGGTGTTGGAAAAGACTCTTGAGAGTCCCTTGGACTGCAAGGAGATCCAACCAGTCCATTCTGAAGGAGATCAGCCCTGGGATTTCTTTGGAAAGAATGATGCTTCCTTCATTCACAAAGGAATGATCCAGTACTTTGGCCACCTCATGCGAAGAGTTGACTCATTGGAAAAGACCCCGATGCTGGGAGGGATTGGGGGCAGGAGGAGAAGGGGACGACAGAGGATGAGATGGCTGGATGGCATCACTGACTCGATGGACGTGAGTGTGAGTGAACTCCGGGAGTTGGTGATGGACAGGGAGGCCTGGCATGCTGCGATTCATGGGGTCGCAAAGAGTTGGACACGACTGAGCGACTGAACTGAACTGAACTATTGCTATAAATCAGTAACCCAATTGACCTTTGAGTAACAAAACCCCAGAGGCTCCAGGAAAGCTGCCTTCAGTCTGATGTTCACACAGAAGCTACAGTTCTGGGTGAGGCAGGGAAGCATGCACCCAACTCATCAAGGATAGAAATTGCCCCTTGCCACCTGCCTCACTTCCTGCTGCGGGACCCCAGGGATGAAAGGAATTGGGAAACTGTCAGTTGGAAGCTGCCACAGCTAGGAGGGTGGCATGAGCTCCCCAGGTAGAGACATCACCCTGGGAAATGTGCGGGTCAGCTCGGCTGGGCAGGTTTGGCCAGAAGGAATGGAGCAAAGGTGGCAGGAACCCTGCCCCAGTGTGCTCACCCACTTCCTGCTCCTGTTTGATTAGGGTAGTAGGGAAGGGCTCTACGCAGCTCGTCCCACCCCCAGTGGAGAGAACAGCCTGGTCTTTGGAGACTGTCCTGGACGTCCCCTTTTGTATTTACAAGATTACGATCTAAAGACTCACGCCTTTCCAAAGTTTGGAGTTAGGACATGGGTTGGCCATCCAAATGGCAGTTTATAGAGGACAGAGTAACCTAATTCTGTCATTAGTTCAAAAGAGGGACAATTCTGCCTTTGTCCATAACCTGAAGAATTTTATGTCAAATTCTCTGGGACAAGTCAGCAGTTTGATACAGTAAGTCCTCTGGTTCTATCACTGTTTCTTTTATTTCATGTAGCAGCCGATTGAATCTATCTAGCCATACTGTGGACAATAGAACTAGGTTGAAAGTCTAAGAAAAGCATAGTTTTCTTTAAATTAATTACTTTAATTGGAGGATAATTACTTTACAATATTGTGATGGTTTTTGTCATTCACTGACATGAATCAGCCATGGGTGCCCATGTACACCCCCATCCTGAATCCTCCTCCTATCTCCCTCCCCCACCCATCCCTCTGGTTTTTAATGGAGGTTTTTAAGTAACAAACAGTAGGAAAAGAGGGAGAAAGGAACAGCATATGTGTGTCTCCGGGGTAAACAACAAGAAACAATAAAAGACAAGTCGAATATTCCACGGACCTACCATTTGGGCCTGGTTCAGGGATAGGATAGTTTTCCTAAAGGAAACAAAATAGAAAAATAATTTAGCATGTACAACAACTTTACCTTACGAACATTTCAAAGTTTCATTCAATATTTCTTCTTATAATTAACACAGATTCAGACCATACCGCTGCTGGGTGGATGTCGGAGGGGTTATCCTGAATCCTGCTGACTCCAACTGCTGACCTCACCCAGCCCACTGGTGAAATGTGCCATGGACCAAGGAAAAGTACACAACTTGCATACCCTGGCAGAAAGGATACTTCTGGGTCTCTAATGTGGGGTGTGGATAATACATTCTTACATAGTTTTCTTTGGTCTGGCGAACTTGTACTGGGAAAGGACGAGGTGTTTCCAGCAGTGGCACAGGAAGGCTTTTGTCTCTGGACATGTTGGAAACTGTGTGTGCTCCGCTCATTCACATCAGTGCACAGACTAACGCTTGGTACTCTCTTTCAAAACCTCCCACTGGAGTTTTAGTTTGGGGGGACACAGAGGACCTGCATTTTGCACACGCTCACTGGGTTAAAAAGCAATCTGATGGTCACAGCTATTTATGATGAGGATAATGATAATTTACCGAGCTTTTTTTCCCACTGCCAACTAGCTAGGAAGTTCCTAATGACAAGGTAGAAGGACAGTGAGTGGCCAAATCCAAATGTTCATTTTATTAATTCTTTGAAGGCAGCCAAGCAAGAAGAGGGAGAAGGGATACAAATAAACCATTCACTGGACATACCATGTGCCAGACAGTCTACTGGGCTTTACATACATCCTGGCACATGGCCCATCACTTGCAGATGGGAAACCTGAGACTAGCAAGTTAAAAAAACCTGATCAAGGTCACAGGACCAGAATGGACAAACCAGGTCTAACCCCAGGTGTGTCCGACTCCCAAGCCTGCCTCATTGCATCTCATTGCACCCTCCAAATGGAATTTGCCTTTTCTCCTCTAGGGGTGATGTAAGGAGCAATCAGATAATGAGAATTTTGGAACTGGGCCCAATGCAGAGTGCTCTAGAAGGAAGCATGGCTCAAAGCTTGCCTCCTTCACAAAGCCTCCTCCAGATGCTTTTATGGGAGCAATAAGTAATCCTAGTGCTATTTTGATTGGAGAAGGAAATGGCAACCCACTCCAGTGTTCTTGCCTCGAGAATCCCAGGGACAGGGGAGCCTGGTAGGCTACCATCTATGGGGTCGCACAGAGTCGGACACGACTGAAGCGACTTAGCAGCAGCAGCACTATTTTGCTAACATGATAAGAACCTTGTTGCCAAAGACTATGCCTTCAATCTCTGGCACCAGATACAGTGCTCTGCGCCAAACCTGGGAGGCTTGGTACTTGTTAAATAATCACTCTCCATAACAGTATTTCCACAGAAAGTCTGAGGTTCTTGCTCATCCAAGATTATCAGCCTTTTCTGTTATAACAGCTCAATGCTTATTTGAACTCCCTGTTTCCCGTGAATCAAAAGATCAAAGGGTTAACGCTCATGCTCATTAGTTAACACTGACCAACTTCTCTGTGTCAGGTGCTGCTCATGCATCACCTCAGCTCATCCCCAGGACAACCCTATGTAATGCCTTATTATTATCCCATTTTTGGTCTATGATGAGGGTGAGGAACAGGGAGATTTGGCCATCTGTTCATAGTAACAATAAGGTAGTAAATGATGGAGCTGCACCCAAAGTAGCTTGATGGGGGGACAAGAGGCAGTTTTTTCATCTCTTAATACATTTGGAATGAAGAGAGGAAAGGAGAGAGGAGAGAAGAGAGGGAGGGAAGAAAGCCATCTAGAAACAGGCAACTCCAGATAGCTGGCTGTCACCAAAATCTTTCTCAAAGTTGCTGGTCCCACATCTGACATTATACAGCATCAGAGACTGCTGTGTAAGGTTATGTTTCTGTTATACGGAATGAAAATTTAAATTACATGCTAAAATGAAACTAAGACTAAGTAAGGCTTTTTATTTCAAACATGGAACTGCACTCTCCCCATCCCCACCCATCCCCTACCCCCACAACCCCCTAAGGTGCTAGTAGGCAACTTTCCAGGCACTGGGAATTTGGGATGGAAAGATGGTAAGATCCAAACTCAAAGCAACAGTTAGGAGCACCAAGTTGCCCTTGGGTCACCAGAGATTATTGTAACTGGGAGTTAACAGAGCTCACAAACTTTGGTCTTACCACATGGGCAAAGCTGCAGTGTCTCTCCTGGACACTAGAGGGTGCTGTGCCGATAACCTGTTTTTTCCTTAGTAGCAGAACAGACATGGGGAACTTAAATACCCGTCCCTGAAAATCATGTCTTTTTCTGTTCTCTTTCTTGCTGAGTCTAAAGACTCTTACAGCTCAGTTTGGCTCTCCTCTCTCTTCTCTGCAGGAGACATGCCACCTGAGCACAAGACCATGTTAAGATCAGTCCTTAAATTTGTAAATATTATCCTAAGCATAGCTGCAGGGCTCACAATGTTTTCAAAAGTTATGGTTATTAAAAAAAATCTTGCTTTTCATTTATGGTTGGTTCCTTGGTATGATGTTGGCTAAATCCTGTTTACTTAATCTCCTTTTCTGTCTCATATTACGGTGGTGATATTCATTTATCCTATTTCTCATGTATCAAAATTTCTTAGCTCCTCTGAGATCTTATAATTTCACTTTTAACCCCCTGGCCCCCTTCTTCATTCCCAAAGGTTTGTCATCACACATATTCAAAGTCTCTTGAACAGGATTTCTTATTTTTCTGTGAGTGATAGTAACCAAGGGATAGAGAGGAGTTGAGTAACACTCTTTACTGAGTTATGTAAGTTTTACAGCATTTTCACTTTGAGTCCCTTCTATGCCCTTCAGGTCTTCCTCCTCCACCACCACCACAAATAAATCATGTAAATACTTCAGGAAGAACTCTGTGGGAACACAGAATCATCTCAGGGGAATCTCACATCCTAAATGTTATCTTGCCATTCCTAAATATATTTTCTCAAATTAGCTTAAATATATATTCCCTGAATATGCCCTATTGGCCCCCTTTCCTCAGCTTCCAGTTGTCCATCTGAGTATGTCTTGCCTGGATGGTAGCAATGGTCTCAAGATGAGGAGAAATTAGGAGAAAATGCCCTCCCCCTCCTCCAGCCAACATGACTCTGGAATCACCTATCTGTTGAAACACAGGTTCCCCTCCAGGAGCTGTGTGTCCTTGGGGCAGTTACATAAGGTCGTTGGACTTTCAATCTTCTTCCTCTGTCTAACGAAGATAATCATAAAAGAGAGAGCCCTTGGGAATTCCTCAGTAGTCCACTGGCTCCAAACTCTCTCTGCCAAGAGCCTGGGTTCAATCGCTGGTCGGGGAACTAAGATCTCACTAGCTGTGCAGTTCAGCCAAAAAAAAAAAAAAAAAAAAAGAGTGCCTGACTCGTAGTAAATGTTAGCTCTTATTACAAAAGAAATAAAATCAAAATCCTTTCTGTAAAATCAGCTCACAACGTGGTTGAACCAGCTCTAGACAACCGTGTCCTTTTTCTTTTGAAAGGGTAACTTTTAAAACTATTTTGGAGAAAAGTTGTATGTCTCTTGTTTCTCAGGTCAACATTAAGGGAACTAGACTGCTTCTGAAAAGGCTGGAATTTAGGAGAAAAGTCAAGTAGGATTCCAGCATTTTTTAGGCTTGATTCTAACAGTTGAGTGTAAAGACCGTGCCCCCTGCCTCAGAGTAAGGGACAAAGGGCACGGCTGGGAGAAAGCGGCCATTCTCGCCCCCTGGTCCTTGCAGCCCACCTTTGCCGCCTGCACTACTTGCCAGGTCTCCTGTCAACCTGCTGGCTGGCTGCCCTGCACCCTTAAGGAGACCAGAGCAGAAAATCTTATTTTTGTTTCCCTCACTCCTCAACTTTCCCCCTCCCCTGAGGGCTTGAAGGGTGTTTTGAGGGTATGAGGAAAATTCAGTTTTCCATTTGGCCACTTTATCCTAAGAGGCTTTGTTCTAGCCGACACTGGTCCTGGCAAACTCGAGGTCAAAGTAGAAGGGTCAGACATTCTTGCAAAGTTCACTGAGCGGGTCTCCAGCCTCCAGCCCAGGCTCTTTGGGCTCCAACCAGTCTTCTGCCGATAACAATCTTTCTAAATTGCAAATTCATTTAAAGTGCCCAGTGGCCCTGCAAAATCCTAAACCCCCTCATTTTGCAAGCTATTTACCTCCTTGCAAGCCTCCTGCAATTTCCAAACCACCCCACACTCACTCCCTCACCTCAAGGGGGCCATTTCTCCACTGGTCAATCCCCTTTCTTCTTCCTTGAGATCCCACAGGAGGTGAGAAGTGAGGGGAAGGGAGTTACCTGGAATGGCTTCCTAATTCCTGTGGGAACTCAGGGAGATTTGAGGTTTGGATGTATAAAGATTGCAGTGTCAGGGACATCCAGGTGAGGTTGTCCAATAGAAGGTTGTAACCCTGGGACTGGCTCGGATGAATCACGAACATGGAGAGAAACAATCACCTCCTGCAAAAAAGACTCTTCTCTATCCCCACCACCCTTCCTCTCCTGAGCTTCCGCAGCACCTAATTGAATCCATACATGATGGTTAAAAGATTCTCAGCAGTGATAAACTTTAAAAAAATTCCTCCCTATTCAAAACGTATGGACATAACTACGCATGAACCTATTAGGTGGTTCTTTATTTACTGATTAAGTGCTCATTGCGTTCAGGTCTAGGTAACCGAACATTAACATTTCTAAAAAATTATTGAGCTGAATATCACTTCACAAAATTTGACCATAGTTTCTCCAATAATTAGTGTTCTTCATGTAAATCTAGTTTGGGGAAAACTGCCAGCTTTAACAGCCACACTAAAAGACTTATGAAGTGGACATCAATGTTATATATGAGTATACACTTCTCCTCAATTTCTCTGTCATGCAGTTTTGAAAGAAATTTACCCCACACCCACCCATAATTCTAGTGTTCCTATCAGAACAGGGTTACTTTTACCAGGTCTGTTAGTAGCGCCAGGATGTATAATATAAAATGTTAAAATCCTGTTTGTGGTATTGTTTACTGCTCCTCCTGCTTTTAGGGGAAAATGTCAGCTTTGTACTTCCTGGCCTTTTGCATTTGGCCTTTGGCACTGCCCTTCTATGGCATCTGTTGGCACAGATGGCAGTATTTGCTGGATTTAATTGCCTGTTGTTATCTGGTTTTGTTTTGTTTTGTTGTTGGAACATAATTAAGATAAAAAAGAAAGGAGTTATTTCTTTGGCCTATTTGTTACTACCTCATTTTCCTGTTTTCTGAAGGAGTTTTAGATTCGGCTTCAACTGCCTCTGACTGATAAGTCTAGCTCAGGTATTAAAGGGTTAAGCAGCCTCGTTTCCTCACTCACAGTAATCTCCCAGTTTAGCCCAGCTGTTCCTTAAAGCCTTTCGGGGCCCTTTAATTTAATCCTATAGAAGCAGGCAGCTCAGCCTACTGGTGGCAAAACCAGGGAGACAGACCTGACATTTAGGATCACCTCAGCTGCTGTGTGATCATACCCCCCTCTTTCTACAATCCTCTCCTCCCCAACCAAAATCTTAACAGCAAAGTGTATATGCAAGAAAGGGACCCCTTGAATGTGTATTACAGACTCAGAATTATCTCACTTTTTAAAATATCATTATAGATTCAAAGGAATTCTTTGGACATCAGATATAATACATTTCCTCACAGAGCAAAAACTAAGAAATATCTTCATGGTACTCTGATTAATGTTTAAACTTGATGCCAATGCACTATTTTCTCTGCCCTTTATAATTAAACAACATCAACCCGTCGCTCTGAAATGATTATTTTCCCTTAACCAGTTCTCTCTTCATACAGCTATCATAAAACAAAAACATCTGACTATATCCCCTCCACCAGGTGGGGGCTGTGCTGTTCTTGTTTTCCCTGTCCCCAGGCTCCTGCCTGAAATCTGAAAGAACTGGTAGGTAAGAATAAGGGAGATAACATGTTCTCAGCATGGTCGATGGACTGCTGCTGATAGGTGATGCAATATGTACAGAAATTATTGGCAGGGGCATTTAGAGATGTTTACAGCATTTTGACATTGCTGCAACATCCAAATGCAGTGATACAAACATACTGATCCATGACCAATTGGAAACAAAACTAAATTGGTCCTTTATCTCAGACAGTTTGGGAAACACAAACTATTTAAATTCTCCAATGCATGAAAGTGAAAAGTGAAAGTGAAGTCGCTCAGTCGTGTCCGACTCCTAGCGACCCCATGGACTGCAGCCTACCAGGCTCCTCTGTCTATGGGATTTTCCAAGCAAGAGTACTGGAGTGGGGTGCCATTGCCTTCTCCAACTATTTAAATAACTTCCCTCAAATAGCTTCTTCGGGGAAAAACTAATTAGACTATTTCATATCCCAATTCCATGAAATAATAATTCAGAGAAAGAATTCTGTAAGGGAGCAGAATTCACCATCCCAAAATATGTCTCTTAGGCATATTAATTATTTTAAGCTGGTTATTTTTGAATAAGTTCTGAAAACCCAAGTGACACATTTGTAAGGAAAATCTCCATTTATAAGGGTGTCTTCCTCAATGTACCAAATAGAGGAAGATGACCAAATCTCTCGAAACTCGTCAGTGGAGAAGGCAATGACTTAAATCTGTATAACAACCTTACCCTTGTTTTCTGAGCTTTCCCTGGCAACCTCCCATAACTGACTCTCCCCACCCTCAACATCTTCTTTTCTCTTTAGCTGTAGATGGTATTCAAGGTGAGGGCTTTGGCCATTTTGGCAAGTTTCTCAGTTTTCCTGGGTCTCTCTCATGTATGCATATGTAATAAAATTTTGTTTGGTTTTCTCCTATCTCATGTCAAGGTCCTATCTCAGACCAGCCAGAAGAACCTAGAAGGGTACAGGAAAATTTCTTGCTCTCCAATGCTATCTAATTCTCACACAACTCAGAGGTGAGTACTACTACCATCCCCATTATAAAGACAGGAAATTGAAATGGAAAGTAATCTGTTAAGTCACACAACCAGAAGCAGTAGAGCTGCTGGCCACTCTGGCCCCTACTTGGCTTGTGATCTCATTACTGTCTCCATTTGAAGAGGACCTCAGCGAGCTGACAGTGTTTGCTGATAAGCTGTTTGTGCATCAGCTTGGTCACCTCTTCCATTGTTTCTTTCAGGTCCACATGTTCTCTATTTAAAATGCTAGGGGTAAGGAAGAGTGAAGGAGTGAACGTCCTAAGTCCTCATTATAAGGCATTATAAAGAAACCGGCAATCTCTCAGTGTATATATGTGTACACACTCCTACTCTGATTTACCACCCAACTTACAAATGCCCCAGAGCCCAAACCACAGTGCAGGCCCAAGTCCCCTGGCCAAGGAGCACTGACTCCTTCCTTGCTGTGACTGTGGTGACCACTAGTTACCTAATAGTGAAGGGGTTTAATTTTTCCTTCCCTGCAGCCACAGCTTGGAGAAAGAAAAGGGAATCCTGCATTTTTCATAGGCAGTTTAGAGGAAGGCTGGGTATCAGGTTTCCTTCCTGGTAGGCAGGCCACAAGTTTCAAGTGGCTGCTGAGATGTCTACTCCCAATTCAACCCCAAAACACTTAGCCTATCTGCTTTAAGGGGGTGCTTTAAGGGGGTGCAAGGGCAGAGATATCCCATCAGTTGGCTCCCTATGGAGGTGCTGGGCGACACGCATGCTCAGGAGGGAGTGGCGAGGGCCAGAAGGGTCTGTGTTAGGTTGCAAGTGTTTGGAGAAGGAAATGGCAACTCACTCCAGTATTCCTGCCTGGAGAATCCCATGGACAGAGGAATCTGGGAGGTTCTCAGAGACACTAAAAGGTCCTGTCCCAGAGACATCTTAAATTCAAACCAAACTTACCATTTTAATCTACTCTCTTTTGTCCAGTAAATGAACCCCATCACCTCCAAGAGTTGGGGTCTTCCTGAATCCACCCTGAAGCCTTTCACCCAGTGAGTGTACCAACCCCACCACCACAGGCTACATTCTTCAGCCTATCACATTCTCATCTCTTTCGGATACACTCACTCCATCCCAGCCCCTAATTTGGGCAGTGGGTGGCTTCTAAGGCACAGTTGATAAAACCAATTTTAGGTGAGCCTCCCCACCCTCTTCTACGTTCAATGCTTAGTTCTACAGAGCCACATAAACAGTCTGGCTGAGCAGTGGGAGAGCCTGAGTTTAGGAATTAAGGCAACGGAGAGCCTGGGGGTGTAATTACAGTTCTGCTTATTATTAGGTACACTGACTTTCCTTAAGGCAGGCCCTGATCATTCAGTGCCTGTGTGATAAGCTTCGTCATTTGTGTCCGACTCTCTGCAACCTTATGGACTATAGCCCGCCAGGCTCCTCTGTCCATGGGGATTCTCCAAGCAAGAATACTGGAGTGGGTTGCCATGCCCTCCTCCAGGGCATCTTCCTGACCCAGGGATTCAATCTATGTCTCTTATGTCTCCTGCCTTGGCAGGGGGGTTCTTTACCACTGGCACCACCTGGGAAGCCCGAGCATTCGGTACACCACATATTTATAAGACCAGAAAAGAGGACACAAAATTTTGTCCTGCTCTTAGTTTGTACTTGCTTTTCCACTTGCCTGAATGTCCCCTAGTTTCCGTCCTCAAGTAGCATCCATCTCCTCTAGGGTCTCTTCCCTGGGCTAAAGGCCCCTGTGAGGCCTTTACTCTCTGTGGCCTCCAGCAAAGTCCTCACACTTGTATCGTTTAGTGCATCTGAGTGTCTAGAGCAGCTTGGGTGTCAGGGCTGTGTCCTCCTCCTCCTCTCTGAGCCCCCAGCCCAATGTATGGCACACAGCAGGCTCCCTCTCATCCAGTAAATGTTTGTAGATGCAGGGCTGAGTTTGAGATAACTCTGTAAGCTGTGTATAGCTGTACCACTTTCCTTTCTTCATAATACCATCTGGTGTCTGCAGCAATAAGAACTAACAGTGACACTTTAATTCAGGATCTTGGCTGGAGGCTCCAAGGGGAGTAGAAGGAGCACTGGAATAAGTGTCTGAAACTCTGGGTTATTCTGGGCTCTCTTAACTAATGAAGCCTGTCACCTTGGGGATGGCACTTCCCTCAACTGAGTTGGCTCTGGGCAGGCATTCTGGGGTCCACAGACCTCTAGAGGATCTATGAAGGAGGGCCGTAAAGGAAGTCCATGAACTCTGAAATTGCTGCCAAACTCAATCTGTTTGCATCCTATGGGGACAGAAACCATAGATTATCAAATAGTCAAGAACTACTTGACTACTTGACTAAAGCTGGATAATTTTCCAAGTCTCTCCAATTTAGATCCTGGTGCATATTCTCTGAGGGGGAAGGAAGTGCTAGGGAATAGGTGAGATGGCTGGCACAGGACCCATCCCACATACCAACTGCCCAGGCCCATTTGAGATGGACTTTGTCAAAGGAGCCCTGGCACAACTACAAGGCTGACTCCGCAGCTCCCAGAACTTTGGTCCCATGAGCCAGGGAGCAGAGGCAGGGTCTGGGGTGCAGGAGACACATACATATTGCTCTTAAAGGGACAAGGGAGAAGGAACGGGAAGGAAAATGGCTGAAACATAAACCACGTGTGGACTAAGAGAGATAAGGAGGAAAGGCGCTTTAGAGACATGAAGACTATCAAGATCCATAAATTTGGCACAGGCATGGCAAACACCAAGAGTCCTGGAGATGGAGATCTGTGCTGACACTAAACGTGGAAGAAGCTGGCACTTTCGGAGTATCTATTAGGTGCTAGGAATTCTGCTGATCTAATAATCCTGCAAAGGGTGTGTGATCAGCCCCAAGCAAGAAAGATTAAATACGAGTACCACAGCTTTTAAATGTCTGACTCTTCTTTCTGCCTGCACTGTCTAACCAGGAAAGAAGCCCAGCACGTGTCCTAAATGAGGCAGCCTGTCTGATACCACTTCTGCAAAATGCAATGACAAGGGGCAGGACTATGAATCCGAAGCTGGCAAAGGAGGGAGAGGGCTTCAATCATTTTGCAACCTTCCTGGGCTCTGGCCACGTGCCGGCCACGGGGCTAGGTTCCGGGAGGGACGTTACAAGAACCCTGCTCACCGCACCTTAGAACGAACGGCCAACTGTCCCCCTCCCCCCAACATGGTAACCAGCTCGATCGCCGGGCCAGGACGCGCAGTGTGGGGCCCGCACCGCGCTGGAATTGGCGAGCTGAGACCGCGGCTGGGCTTGGAGGCGAGTAGGGCAGGAACAGGGTAGTCTTCCCACTCCCGATCCAGTTTTACCAAGCGCAAGTCTCCGGGTCCGTGCACCACCAGGGAGAGGTTCTCGGGCTTGGCCGCCGCCATGTCTGTCGCTCTCTCCCTCTCGGGTCGGGGCCGCTGTCCGCAGCTGGTGAGGTGGCTTGGTTGGCGGCCCCTTGGAGGGTTGGGGGTGAGGGGCGGGAGGCTGGGCTTTGACTGGGAGCGCGCGCCCAGCTCCGGGCGGGGCCTCCTTGTCCCTGACAGCCGGGGCGGGGCTAGCGGAGAGGGGCGGGGCTAGCCTTCCCCAGGGCTAGCCGGGGGCGGGAGTGGGGAGGGGGAGCGGGTGGGGGGAGGGTGCGAAGAAAGTTAGAGAGTGAAAGGAGGGGGTAGGGAAGGGAGAGGGAGAGGTAGGAAGGGGGTGGGGAGGGGTGAAGAAGACCAACCCAGCTCCACCTGCAGTGCACAGTTGGTCTGTCTCACATCCAAGGGGACCAGTCTGCCCTGAAAGTAGTCTGCAGAGGCAGTACCCCTCAGACCAGAGTTCTCAAGCTTTAGCTGCGGAGTAATGAGGATGGGCAGTGTGGGGCAGTTTCTCAGGACCAGCACAGAGATTTTGATACAGTCTAGTCTCAACTGAGGCCTTAGGGTCTGTATTATTAGCATTGCGAATGCTGAGGCTGCAGGTGGCCAATGGTGTGCTGCACTGATGCAGTGTCTATGTTGGGCGCATGTCCCCAGAATGCAGCACAGTGCCTGGCACCAGAAGTGAATGAATGAAATGGTGCATCGCCCTGTGGGCCTGATGCTTAAGTGTAAGGAGGCCATGCAGTGGAATCTGTGAGTCCCTTTCTCTTACCCAGCTGCTTTTTATATTAGAAGCAGGATTTCTGCCCAAATTCTTCCTTTAAGTCTCTCTCCCCTTCAAGAAACAGGGAAGTTTAACTCTAAGGGGAGAGAGTTGCCCTCTGGGAAGGCCTAAGTCTGCAAAGACCCAACCCTGCTTTGAGGACTTTGAAGACAGTGTATGGATTTCATTCCCTACACCCTTTCCTCCTCCAGACACTCTACCAGATCCTCTCACCTACTCCTGGACACTTTCCCCAGCACCTTATTTCTTGACGATGTTTTAGTGTGGCACCTACTCCGTGCCTCACATATGGGGCATGGCCTGTCTTTTCACTAGTAATCCTCCCTTCCTCAGATGTACTGGAAACCCACTGGGACTAAGGCCTCATTCATTAAACAGAACCTGGTAAACTGGTCTATACAATGAAGGAGCTCAAAAAAGAATATTTGATGATGAACATGGATCAGACTTTGGAATGCCAATAATGACACAAAAAGAAGTGTGTGTGTTGGTGGGGGGGAGTATTACAAGGTATAACAAGGCAATGGGATGGATTTTGTAGGGGACTTACAGTCAGTCATGTTTTTGCTTTGAGACGCCTCCCACAAGGTTTGGCTGTGCTTGGCTGGTTCCCCAGGCTGCTCCTGCACTCTGCTGAGCAGGCCGTAGAGAGATGACTAACTAGGGGTTGCTTGCCTTCACTCAGGCACCTGAATTTAAAACAGCTTCACCTTCTTGCCTTGTAGCATTTCATCACAGTCTCCCAGAAGGTTTTTCCAATGAGTAAAGCTGAAGATGGAGAAAACCTCAGGAATGGCTTAAGAGCGGAAGGCTACTTGAAGTAGATACTTCTTGAGTTTTAAGAAAACAGAACATCAGAACCAAAAGTCACTAAAATAATGCCACAACTGCCACATGTGGAGTGGTATTTGTTTTCTCCTGAGCAATAGCACTTTGAAACTCTCTTGAAGGCTGTTGGCTGAAGACCAAGAGATTTGGAAGGGCAGGAGAGATACTTTTTGTTTTTTCGGCTGTGCTGGGTCTTCGTTGCTTTCACGTTGGCTTTCTCTAGTTGTGGTGAGCAGGGACTACTCTCTAGCTGTGGTGAGTGGGCTTCTCACTGCAGTGGCTTCTTTTGTTGCAGAGCACAGGCTCCAGGGTGTGCGGGCTTCAGTAGTTACAGCACACAGGCTCGGTAGTTGTGGCGCAGGGGCTTAATTGCTTGGAGGCATGTGGGATCTTCCCAGACCAGGGATAGAACCTGCGTCCCCTGCATTGGCAGGCTGATTCTTATCCACTGTGCCATCAGGGAAATCCAAGAAATACATTTTAAAAATATTCTATGACTAGGGCCCTTTATAGAAAAGTTAACATGGTGAGTTGATAAAGGTTCTTCAGAAACTGACATTTTTAAGACAAAAAAAAGCAAGTCCTTATTACAGTATTTAAACAACTAGTTGTCATCTTTCTATGTAATTTCCTAACAGAGACCAGCATTCACAGTGGTGAGGAACAGATTTTTTTTAGGCATTTTACTGAATAAAGGATAAAATGCTGGCTTTGCCTTTCCTGCTGGCCTACTTAGCACAGCTTCTCTGGGCCTTGGCCTAACTTTCCCAAACAACACAGCACTTTTAGGCACTCTTTCCACTGAATACAACTTCAACAACTTGTCAATAGAATTCTGCCAGAAAAACTTAATTTGAACTTTAAAAATTTAATCACAGGATGCATATCTTCTGGGGTCAAACATCCAGAGAAAGAGGGAACATCCTTCACTGATACTGGGTTACTATAGATCTGGAATTTTACATAGCGCATTAACAAGAAAAATCAGTGTGTCGCAAGGCCTTAATATTCCAAAGGTCAAAACAGTTATAAAATCTCTGATTTCCAGATTTCTCCATTTTGTCATCAAGTATTCAATTACTCGAACCTGGTTATTTACAACAAAATAAATAAATAAAAACAACCACAAAAGCAACCATGAGATTTCCTGCAGATCTTAAAAAATAAGGTTACTCAAGAGAGTTAAGCCAGTAAAATTCATATGCAGCGGGTAAGATTAATGGACTTCCCCCAAGGAACTGGCAATATATCTGCCATTAACAAATCTCAAGAAAGAAGGGTTAGAAAAAGAACTAAGAGAGCAGGGAATTTTAATCTAGAACCATCCAAGGGAGAGAGGCGCTTGGTAGTGGTAGCAGTGCAGCTGGGACAGAGAAGTGGAAGCAAGTGGACAGACAGGTTAGGTGACTGCCAAATGTCAGCTGAGGAAGGTAACTTGGGCTTAGACAAGTGGTGGAAGGGAGATGGAGTGCAGAGGACAGATCCAAGATTTTTAATGATTTTATGTATTTATTATTTATTTTTGGCTGTGCTGGGTCTTCGTTGCTGTGAGAACTGAAGCTGTATGCTAACTGCTGGCTTTCAAGATAGAGAAAGGTGTCAACAAAGATGCAGCTCTGGATGCTAGAAAAGACGACTAATTAGATTCTCCCAGAGAGACTCAGGAGGAAGCAGACAGCTTGATTTTGGCCCAGAGAAACTGATTTCAGACTACTGACCTCTAGAATTTTAAAAGAATAAATGTGTATTGGTGTGTTATTCCAGCTTTGAGATATTGTTTACATATAACATTGTGTAAGTTTAAGCTGTACAATGTGATGGTTTGACACGTTTATATTAGGAGATGTTTAAAACTACAGGGCTAGTTTATTAGCTTTAGCTCATCCTTTAGCTCATATAATTACCATTTTGTTGTCATTGTATTGGTGAGAACATTAAAGCTTCACTCTCATGGCAACTTTCAAGAATACTTCAAGTTACTTGCTGTAGTCACTAAGGTGTATATTAAGATCTCCAAAATTTACTCATTTTGATTTGTATTATGTTGAGTTATTCTTGCATCAGGGATTAAGCTCACTTGATAACCGTGAATGATCCTTTTAATATGCTGTTTAATTTGGTTTGCTACTGTTTGGTTGAGAATTTTTTATCTATATTCATCTGATCTTTGGAATATTGGTCTATATCCTGTAATGTCTTTTTTTTTTTTTTCTTTAAATTTGGCTGCAGTGCTTGCGGGATCTTAGGTCCCTGACTGGGGATCGAACCTGAGCCCTGGGAGTGAAAGTAAGGAGTCAATCTCCTTACTTGTTATTGGTCTATTCAGATTTTCTATTTCTTCAGGATTCAGACTCAGTAGATCGTATGGTTCTAGGAATTCACCCATTTCTTCTAAATTATTCAACTTGTTGAAATATAATTTTATTTTCCTGTTACTAGTTAACATCCTTTCATTTCAGCTTGAAGAACTCCTTTCAGCATTTCTTATACGCAGGCCTAATGGTAATGAACTCCTTTTGGTGGCAGCAGGACCGGGAGTCATGGTGACTCATTACTCTCAGTCCGTCAGGGTCCCCAGCCCATTGACAAGTGATACTGGGAGTCCACAAAGACGGTAAGGGCTGTTGGAGTCCTCAGCAGTGTCCCCAGATCCAGCTGCTATGGACCGGGGCAAGCAGCAGTGGTGGCTGGAGCTATGCACACAGGAGCTGTGGGGGCAGGCTGCTGGTGCCTGCGGCGGCAGGGGTAATTGCTAACACACATGGAGTGGTGGGGACCAGGGCAGGCAGCAAGGGCCAGGGCCGACTGCATGCACTGGCACCTGCAGGGCCCTGGCTGGCTGTATGCATTACCATGGCTGCTGGGAATCACCACCAGCATGTGGCAGTAGAGCCCACCTGGGATTGGGCTAAGGGCATACAGGTACACGTTTGGAGGGGTTAGTGCAGGTGAGTGCCCTGGCGCAGGCCAGTGACAAAAGACAGAGCCTGATCCAGGCCCTCAAGCAGCTGCAGGGTCCCAGGTCACTGGCCTGCTCTGCCTTGGCTGCAGTCTCCCCATGGACATCCATATATACTAGTGGAGTCTGGTGACAGGCGTCAGGCCTGTGGCATGCAAGTACACAGCTAGAGGGGCTTTTGTCAAGTGCATGCAGTGGCGGGGGTGAATTGCAGAGGTCTAGCCGGGCATCTTCAATTCATGCAGCTGCAGAGGCCTGGGCTGGCTGCCAGTGTGGTTCCTGGGCTCCAGTGGGCAAGGGGAGGGACTCAGGAGGTTGGCATTAGCAAATCCAACTACCTTTGGACAAATGCCAGTGAAACCTGCAGAGCATCCCTAGCAGCTGTGCAGGCTGTCAGTTTCTTCAGTGTTGAAAGCTTTTGGGCTCACCTGCAGAACAGGTTACTGAGAACTGTGGTTGCTCTGATTGTGTGACTACCACTGGAATCACCCACTTTTCTTCCCCAAACCTAGCTATCTTCATACACCTCAGCTTTGCCAGTCTCTGAGTGGGGTGAACTGAAGCAGGTCCTTCCTGTGGGAACCCCAAAGGCAGGAGAAGCTGGCTGCTCACCCCGTTGTTCCTTTCCTGATGAGTACTAATTGGAGAGGTCTGTCTTGGTGTTGAGCAATGCCAGTTTGTGGGACGGGTTGATGCAGACAAAATGAAGCTGCCTTCCTTCCTTTTTGGTGTGGTTATTCTCAAGTTGTTGTTGTTATTTTCAAGTGCTGCTGAAATTTCTTAGGTGAACTCCAGAGCTGTTTTTTATTCCTGAATAGCTATTTAATTATTGATCTTTGTTGGGGATGGAAGCAAGAATCTCCTACTCCATCTTGGTGATATCACTCCCAAATCTGTATGAATTAAGAGAGTAAGTTTGTAGTAATTTATTAGAGCAACAAAGATCTGTCTAGTCAAAGCTATGGTTTTTCCAGTAGTCATGTATGGATGTGAGAGTTGGAATATAAAGAAATCTGAGCGCCAAAGAATTGATGCTTTTGAACATGGTGTTGGAGAAGACTCTTGAGAGTCCATTGGACTGCAAGGAGATCCAATCAACCCATCCTAAAGGAAATCAGTCCTGAATATTCATTGGAAGGACTAATGCCGAAGCTGAAACTCCAATACTTTGACCATCTGATTCGAAGAACTGACTCATTGGAAAAGACCCTGATGCTGGGGAAAGATTCCAGAGGGGAGAAGGCAGGGGGAGAAGGGGACAACAGAGGATGAGATTGTTGGATGGCATCACTGACTCAATGGGCATGAGCTTGGGTAAGCTCCGGGAGTTGGTGATGGACAGGGAAGCCTGGTGTGCTGCAGTCCATGGGGTCACAAAGAGTTGGACATGACTGAGCGGCTGAACTAAACTGATTAGAGCAACTATAGTAAACTAATATAGCCAGGAAATATTCTAAAGGCTTCCCTTATATTATTTCATCCAATTCTTATGTTTTTCCATCTCCTCATTAATCAGAGAGAGGTATATTAGTAAATAGATACTAATTTACCACCCTCTGCTGGTCTCACCACACTCTGTACCCAAACACCATCAGGGAGAGGTATATTAGTATATAGATACTAATTTACCACCCCTTCCCCTCTGCCTCTCCCCCACCCCACCCCACACCCGCTGCTGGTCCCACCACACTCACCCTGTTCCCATATGCCACGCATGCAGAATCTTCCTGACTGTTTTATTCTGGGACAGAGAAGAATTTGAAGAGCCTTAAGCCTAGGGTTTTCTTCAAGCCACTCCTGCACAAATGCCATAACCCAGGGTCCAGAATAAGATGGAAAGAAGTAGCAACAGGATAAAAAACTATATTTTTGTTGACTTGTTTTGTAAATCTGGATTTTTTTTATATTAGGTTAAGATGATACCTCTGTATCTACCATGTACCTTAAGGTAGATTATGGTACAAGATGGGTCTGTTTTAGACTTTATCCATCAGACTTTATTCTAAGTAATATCCCTGATTTGAACCCACAGGACAGTCTCAAACACATGCACAAACACATAGTTATCAACCATGGGTGAGTTCTTTTGGGAAAACCTGTTCTTTATGCAGTCATGGGGGGAACAAAGGGCAGCAGTGGCACCCCACTCCAGTACTCTTGCCTGGAAAATCCCATGGATGGAGGAGCCTGGTAGGCTGCAATCCATGGGGTTGCTGAGAGTCAGACACGACTGAGCAACTTCACTTTCACTTTCATGCATTGGAGAAGGAAATGGCAACCCACTCTAGTGTTCTTGCCTGGAGAATCCCAGGGATGGGGGAGCCTGGTGGGCTGCCATCTATGGGGTTGCACAGAGTTGGACACAACTGAAGCTACTTAGCAGCAGGAGCAGCAGTGCTGTCCTTTCTCTGACATCTCTCCGCCTTGTAATTTTGTTTCAAGAGAAATTCACTTAACATGCTTCCTTGAGGCTTCTGGATGGTGATTTCTAATGACAGATTTGAGATTGCATGTTGGCTTTGCCTTGGGTAAGCTCTCTGTCCCCTAAATTCTTCATCTGTAGAAAATAGGATGATATCTATTGTCAAGATTATTATAAGGATTAACATGAGATGATATAAGGGAAAGTGTCTTGTTTACAGCAATCACGGTAACTGGTATACTCACAGCCCTTGTTAAGAGAGAACTTGGGCAGCTTCGTTGGTCCACAGTTGATTGGACCATGTGTGGACACTCAATCCCCCAAAATCACCCAGATCCACAGGCTGATCAGATACTAATGGGGCAGCTCAGTGGAGAAGGTTGTGCCTAAAAAGTAAAATAGCAGCAGGTTGCTCTCTTGAATCTGAAATGGGAAACAAGAAGAGAATCAGGAAATTAGGGGCAGAAGCTAAAGCTAAAACGATGTAAGGAGGGAGGAAGTTGTGGGGCCAGATGCAAGTTGTATTTCTTGAGTAGGGCTAAGTTCTAAGGAAACAGAAACTGAATATACAGAAGCGAGAACATCCCTAATAGTAGATGAGTCACACAAATGCAGAACAGTACACGGAAGATCCTTAGTTCCTGCCGCCGAGATTCCTGGAGTCATCTTGCGCCCAGAAGAGTTCCTGTTCTTGGATTTCCATGGTTTGCCTATCTTCCATATTGACTTGCATGCTCAGTTGCCTCAATCATGTCCGACTCTGCGAACCTACGGACTGTAGCCCATCAGGCTTCTCTGTCCATAGGATTTTCCAGGCACGAATATTGGAGTGGGTTGCCACGCCCTCCTCCAAGGGATCTTCCCAACCCAGGATGCAAACCAGCATCTCCTGCTTCTCTTGCATTGCAGGTAGATTCTTTACCACTGAGCCACCAGGGAAGCCCTTTTATTGACTTGTGCCATCTTAAAAGAAACTTCCATTACTTGAGCTGGACTATTAATCCTCATGTCTTGCAAAAGAGCTTAATTAAAACAAAAGGAACCCACGTGGTAGTTTCATTTTTAAAAATGGATCATGAAACAGTGGGGCATAAGGGAACAGGAGAATATTCCTGACAAAGGGAATACCAAGAGTCAAGTCTTGGACTTCCCTGGTAGTCTAGTGGTAAAGAATCTGCCTGTCAATGGAGGGGACACAGGTTCAATCCCTGGCCCGGGAAGACTGCACATGCCACAGAGCAACTAAGGCCACAGCTACGGAAGCCCATATGCCCTAGACCCTGTGCCGCGCAACAAGAGAAGCCACTGCAGGGAGAAGCACAGAGCAGCCAAAATAAATAAATAAAATTGTGAAAATAAATAACCAAGATGGAGAAAAAAAAAAAAAAAGAGTCAAGGCTTGGAGAGAGTATTAAGGGTATTGGTGGGTGGGCAGAATCTGAAAGCATGAGTCAGAGGGTTGTGATAGATCAGAACCAAAGCCTAAAAGGAGTAAGGCAGGGTAGGGCGGTTGGGAACCCAGATGCCCAGGATGGGCAGATTTACTGTATTATCAGTGGAAGCTCCTCCACTAAGGCTTTGTTATTCTCACACCCTGAAGGGTTTTACTTTAGTAATTCAAACAATCTTAAAGATCTTTTAAAGATCAGTCAACAACCCCCACCTTGGGCAAGCAGTATATCAACCTAACTGATTAATGATCAAAAGCCCAGTTGTTGTTATGGAAGACTACACCAGACCAGCTCCTTATCTCTGACTTTCAGAAACTTCAAGGAAACTGCTTGAAAGAAATACAGAAAACAAGCCGTCATGTTTGACCTTGTGACCTTAACCACAGGGAAATGCAGTAAGGAGAGAACCTCGTTTCCCATCTGTGGCCTAATTCTGACCCAGCCCAGACCCAGGTGATGACTGAAGTCCCCGGGGGTTTGGATCCAGTTAAGTTCAGTTCAGGTGCTCAGTCGTGTCCGACTCTTTGCGACCCCATGGACTGCAGCACACCAGGCTTCCCTGTCCATCACCAACTCCCGAGGCTTACTCAAACTCATGTCCATCCAGTCAGTGATGCCGTCCAACCATTTCATCCTCTGTTGTCCCCTTTTCCTCCTGCCTTCAATCTTTCGCACCATCAGTCTTTTCTAGTGAGTCAGTTCTTTGCATCAGATGGGCAAACTATTGGAGTTTCAGCTTCAGCATCTGTCCTTCCAATGAATATTCAGGACCGATTTCCTTTAGGATTGACTGTTTCTATCTCCTTGCAGTCCAAGGGACTCTCAAGAGTATACAGTTCAAAAGCATCAATTCTTCAGTGCTCAGCTTTCTTTATGGTCCAGCTCTCACATCCATACATGACTATTGGAAAAAACATAGCTTTGACTAGACAGACATTTGTTGGCAAAGTAATGTCTCTGCTTTTTAATATGCTGTCTAGGTTGGTCATAGCTTTTCTTCCAAGGAGCAAGTATCTTCTAATTTCATGGCTGCAGTCACCATCTGCAGTGATTTTGGCGTCCAAGAAAATAAAGTCTGTCATTGTTTCCATTGTTTCCCCATATATTTGCCTTAAAGTGATGGGACCGGATGCCAAGATCTTAGTTTTCTGAATGTTGAGTTTTAAGCCAGCTTTTTCACTTTCCTCTTTCACTTTCATCAAAAGGTGCCTCAGTTCCTCTTTGCTTTCTGCCATAAAGGTGGTGTCATCTGCATATCTGAGGTTATTAATATTTCTTCCAGCAATCTTAATTCCAGCTTGTGCTTCATCCAGCTTGGCATTTCACAGGATGTACTCTGCACATAAGTTAAATAAGTAGGGTGACAATATACATTCATAACTTATGGTTACCAAGAAGGAAAGGGTGTGGGGAGAAAATAGCTCGTTCATATACACACTCCTAATTATAAAAAGATCCAGAAGGACCCACTGTATAGCATGCAGAACACTAATTAACACTGGAATAATCTATATGGGAAAAGCACCCTAAAGGAACATATAGATGTCTAGACATAAGTGAATAAGTGAGAGTCACTCAGTTGTGTCCGACTCTTTGCAACCCCACGGACTGCAGCCTGCCAGGCTCCTCTATCCATGTAATTCTCCAGGCAAGAATACTGGAGTGGGTTGCCATTTCCTTCTAAGTGAATAAAGTTCTTATCTATTGGGGGAAAAAAATCCACAACATTGTAAATCACTTATATTCCCCAATTCAAATGACACAATTAAAAAAAAAAAAAATGGGAATGCTGACTCTAGGCCCCTCAGACCTGGTGACCTAGGCTGGTGTCACATCCCTGGAACCTGAGCAGACTTGGGTCCCAAGGCTGGAGTGTCTTGGATCTGAGTGGGCAAGGAAGATGTGCCTGGCAATGAGCCCTCTACCAAAGGACCTGGACAATCTCCAGCTCTGGGGGGTGGAGGGAGGTCCTCCTGCAGCTAAACCAAGCCTACTGCACCCAAAGGATGCTGGAACTTCTGGGATGGAAGAGTTTTGAAAAGTCCCCTGCGCTCCAAGACTCCTGGTAGTGGGGATCTCAAGTCCAGAGGGAAGGGGGAAGAAATCAAGAGACACAATCCACCCTGGCTCTTTGTTACTTCTGTCACAGCTACAACTGGACAGCCCAGGAGCAAGGCCTTCCTTCAGGTTCTGGTTGCCTAAGTAACCAGAGTTGGGCAGGAAGAAATGCTGCCACCTTGAGACCATTTCCCATAACAACATCTTTAAAACTGGTGCTAATGATCTCTGAATAAGGATGCACACGGGGTAGGACCTGCCCTCAAGTCCTTGAGGTAAATCACCAAAAAACGTATTCAAAACAGGGTCGATGTTCAAGAAGCCAATTTCAACAGGTAAACTATACTCACACTGTATAAGATCATAAAGCACACGGAAACATACTCCACATGACTAATTATCAAATCAAGGTAAATCAAAACAACACTGAGGAATCACCTCACCGTGGTCAGAATGGCCATCACCAGAAAGATCCACAAAGAATAATTGCTGCAGAGGTCGGAAACAAAAGGGAATCTTCCTACACTCTTGGTGGGGGTGTAAACGGGTGCAGCCACTATGGAAAACAGCATGGAGGTTCCTCTAAAAACTCAACACACAGGTACCATATGATCCAGCAATCCCACTCTTGGGCTCAGATATGGAAAAAAAAATCACAATTTGAAATGATTCGTGCACCCCTATATCCAGAGCAGCACTATTTACTAGAGCCAAGATAGAGAATCAACCAACAAGGCCAAAGACCAAAAAATGAAGATGAAGTGAGACAGCCAGATGCTGGAATACTCCTCACTCATAAAACAGAATTGTAAGGAGAGTGCAGGGAAAAAGAGAATGAGTCGGGCAGTCAGGCACGAAAAGGGAAATTAATTAGAGGGAAACAAGAGGGTGACTGGCTCTTAAGGAGAAGCAGTGTCCTCCCTTTCTGACGGGGTCTTTCTTATACCCCACCAATGAAAAGTTCTCTGAACGGATGGTTAATTTTTGGCCTATAGTTGAGTCCTGTGGTCATGTAGCCTGAGGTCTGGAATCTGGTGGTCTTTTAGCTTTGAGAAGGTAGGCACCAGTGAGAAAACAGAATGTCGTTTGGGCAATTTTTGGTCAGTCTCAAGGGTCACTGTGATTTTATTCTTTGTTGGGAGGTCAACATAACGAGCCATCTTAACAGTGAGCCCCCATGTGGGGTCTATGAGTCCTTTACCCTCACAGACAAGAAATGTGAATCTGTATTAGATAATCCACAAGGAATATTCTTTTCTCTCCTTCCATCCTTACTTCCTTGCACAGATACACAGAAATCTGTAACTCTAAGAGGTAATCCACAGTAATTATCTCCTAAGTTTTTTCTGTGTATACACAGAAAAGTATAACTGAGATAGATAATTCGGAAGGACCTGATGTTCAGCACTCTCCTCACTCTTCTATGGCAAAAAAAAAAAAGAGAGAGAGAGAGCGATATCCCACCCCATAAATACATGTGCCTGAGTCAGGAGGCTGTATGTGACAACACTCACAAGACTGCCAATCAAGTGTACTGCACTGCAGCATTGACAAGATGGTAAGAAAAGGAGAGAAAAGCAGTGCCTATTTTCTTATCGATCTCCCTGACTTGGGATGCTATCACGTCTCTGGACAGGCTTGGTCCCACTGCTGAACTGGGGGTGGTTGACACAGCCTGGCAGGGTGCCCTTGGTTGACCCTTTTAAAGATCTACTCTCTCCTACATTCTGGCTGGGACCAGAGTCCTGTGTGGCATCGAGGCCTCAAGGGATTTGAAGGCAAGGTTCAGCTAGCCTCGACCTCTCCTGGTGCTGGGGATCCCAGCTCAAGCCTCGTTCCTGAGAGTGCAGCCTCCTAACATTAGCACCTAAGCACCCTCAGCAGTGCACTGCGGTCCTGGGAAGATTCGCCAGGGCGGGCTGTTTGTGTGATGCTTCAGGGGGAAAGATAACCGAGACTCAAGAGACTCGAGTCCTTTCGGGTTAGCTCAGGCACCCTCCTCCCTATTTCTTGCCCAAGAAGCAAACTTTCCCTCAAGTTTTGGTTACCCCAGGAACCAAAGGTAGGCCTGAGTAATGCTGCTGCCTCGTGGACATTTTCTGTAACTACAACATTTTCTCGGGTGTTCACTGGCAACTCAAATCATGAGGGCTGCATTTCTGTGAATGACAGAAATGAACATTACCTGCCCCAGGACATGTCCTGGGGCAGGTAATGGAGAAATAAATTCCAAAGACAGCCGACTTGTCAACCCAATTGTCAAAGGTAAATTCTCCTGACAACCTTTAAGGGGGAAAAAAAAGCCAAAACAAAATCCAACCTCCACAACAAGACAAGATATTAAGGATCCCTAATTACTGGAGGAGTGCCATTCAAAACGACAATGGGAAATCAAATCGATAAATCACGGGAGGCAGCCCTGGAGGAAAAAGAATCCCCCTAAGCTCTCTCTGGGAATATACACTGGCAACAGTCAGTATAATGGACAGTTTCTGAATGCCTGAAAAAAAGCTCTCAGATTAAAACTAGAATCTGACATCCCCACACCTTGGCCTATATCCAGAGAAAACCAGGAATCGAAAAGCATGGGCACTCCAACAAAGCTTCAGCACTGCTTCCGATAGCCGAGACACACTCTCAGCAAAATCTCCAACAATGGCTTAAAGTTTAAACAAGGTGTGGTACATATAAAGAGTAGACTATTCCTCACTCATAAAAAGCCATCACCGAAATTAGGAAATTATGACAGTAATAGCCACAGGGATGGTCCTTGAAGGATCATACACTAAGTGAAGTCTGTCAGGCAGAGGAAGACCATAGTATATGAGGTACCTTCCAGCCAAAATAAAAGTAGACATACAAGGCAACAAACTTACACCCCAAACTCAAAACAGACTTTGAGAATTCAAAGTCAAACGAAGGGTTCCGGAGAAACATAGGTGACAGCCAGGGAATGAATTAGCATGTCCGTGCCTACATACACAAGAAATCTGTATTGTAATAGATAATCTACAGTGATTATCCCCTTCCTTCCTTTCTACCTTCCCTCCATATATAAACAGCAATATGCATCTCTAAGGACAAATCTCTAAGAGATAATCCACAAAAATTATCTCCTAACTTCCTTCTTTATGTACACAGAAAAGTGTATCTGAAATATTTAATTCACAAGAACCTGATGCTTGGCACTCTTCTCGACTTTCTATGGTAAAAAGTTCAAAAATGCAACAGAGATACACCATGGACATGTTATACCTGAAGCAGGTGGCTGCACGCTGAAGACAAGCACAGCACTGCAAACTGACTACACTCCAACATAGCATCGGCATGATGTTAAAGAAAAGGAAAGCAGTGCCTGCTTTATTCTCTCTGATCTCCCTGACTTGGGATGTGATCCATCCTGGAGCCTGTGCAGGCTTGGGTCTCCAGACTAGACTGCTATGTTTCTGAGACACCCTGGCAGAGTGTCCACTGAGCCCTTTTTAAGCTTATACAGTCGGCTGTGCTCTGTTTGGGACCAGATACCCGAATGGGATCAAGTCCTCAAAGACCTTGGGGGCAATAGTGAAAGGTTGCTGTTGAATCATGCGAATACACCGGGATTCTTGGCCCCCAGAGGAGAAGAATTCAATCCGGGGCCAGAGACAAGGCTTGATCGCTCAGAGCTTTTGTGTAATAAAGTTTTATTAAAGTATAAAGGAGATAGAGAAAGCTTCTGACATAGGCATCAGAAGGGGGCAGAAAGAGTACCCGCTTGCTAGTGTTAACAATGAGGTTATATAATCCAAAGAATGTCTGGAGGTTGTAAAGACCTCATCAGACCTACTCCCATAATTTACATTTTAAGATAACACTGTCCTCAGGCAAGATACATCCTTGTAAAGACCGGGTCTACTCCCATAATTAACATTTTAAGATAACAGAAGGTTGAATCCAAAGACTGTCCTTAGGCAGGATACATTATTGTTATATAATCCTAAGGAATGTGGAGAAAGAAAAAAAGTTTGTCCTTTCTTCCTCCTTGAGAATTCCAGACCCCTCTCTCCTTGGGGACCCCTAGACTCCCTATCAACCTGCCTAGGAAATGACTCTCTCAGTAGTCACCTAACCTCCATGTCTCCTGGTGCTGGAGTTCCCAGCTCAAGCCTGCTTCCTGAGAGTGCAGACTCCTAGGCACTGAAGCACAGACAGCAAGGTGCTGTGGCTCCGTTGGAATCAGTCTGGAAGCCGTGTGTTTGTGTGTGTGTGTGTGATGCTTTAGGAGGAATAAGTAGTGAGACACAAGCCCCTAAATGTTCCCTCAGGTACATTCCACTCTCGTTACACAACCCTGGAAGCCGACTTTCCCTATGCTCTGTTTGCCCCAGGAACCAGAGTGGTCATCAAAAGTGCTGCCACCTTGTGGATATTTTCTGTAACTACAACTTGACCGAAGGCGTTTACTGGCACCTCCAATTCACAAGGGGGCGGGGGTGGGGGGGGCTGGGGCGGTGCTGTTAAGACAGCTTGCCTCAAGAAAGGTCCTGGGGTAAATATTAGAGAAATAAATCGCAAACACACCCAACTTGCAAGATACCAATTGAAACGTAAATTTTCCACACATGCCTAAAAGAAAAAAAAAAAAAAAAAAAAAAAAAACACACACTAACCACCAGAAGACAAGATGTTCAGCACCCCTAATTATTGCAGGAGGAATGCTAATCAAAACGACAACAAGAAATCAAATCCCACCAGTCAGAACGGCCAATCTCAGAAGTCTACAAACAATATATGTGTGAGAGAGCAGGGAGGAATGGGGAACCCCCCCAACATGGTCGGCAGAAGGAACACTGGCAACAGCCACTAGAACTGACAGCCTCTGCATGGCAAGGGAGAAAAAAAAAAAAAATCAAGAGAGCTAACCCTAGGATCTCGGAGAAGGCAACGGCAACCCACTCCAGTACTCTTGCCTGGCAAATCCCATGGATGGAGGAGCCTGGTAGGCTGCAGTCCATGGGGTCGCTAGAGTCAGACACGACTGAGCAACTTCACTTTCACTTTTCACTTTCATGCAGTGGAGAAGGAAATGGCAACCCACTCCAGTGTTCTTGCCTGGAGAATCCCAGGGACGGGGGAGCCTGGTGGGCTGCCGTCTCTGGGGTCGCACAGAGTCAGATTTGACTGAAGCGACTTAGCAGCAGCAGCAACCCTACGATCTGACATTCCCACATCTCAGCCTATATCCTGAGAAAACCATTATTCAGTCACATGCACCCCAACATTCACTTCAGCACTACTTACAAGAGCCAAGACACAAACCCAGCAAAATGTCCACTGATAGATTAAAGCTTAAAAAAGACCTGGTACTTATTGACAATGGACTATCACTCAGCAATGAAAAACTGGCACTGCAATTATGAAATCATTCCACTTGTAGCCATAGAAATGGATGCTGGAGGATCACATACTAAGTGAAATCAGCTGGACAGAGGAAGACAAGAGTATATGATGTCCCTTCTAGGCAAAATTTAAAAAGAGATACAAAGGAATTAAATTACAACACAAAAATTGACTCTGAGAATTCAAACACAAGAATTTTAAAAAATAAAATAAAAAAGGAAAGGCCAAGGAATTAATTAGGTTGGGAATAACACACACACACAGAAATTTGTGTCTATACTAGATACTCCACAAGGACCTGATGAGCAAGCAGCACAGGGAACCATGCTGACCTTCTGCAAAAACCTCTATGGCAAAAGAATACAAACAGAACAGATATGCTATATGTATGAATCAGAAAGCTGTAGACTGACGACAAACAGAAAACTGCAAAATTAATATACTCCAACATAGCACAGATGTGAAATTAAAGAAAAAGCATCCTTGTTTATTCCCTCCAACCTTCCTGACTTGCACTGCTATTCCATCCCTGGAGCCTGAGCAGGCTTGGGTCCCATCGCTGGATTGGGGTGGAGTCCAGACAGCCAAGCCAAGAGCCCTTAATTGAGACCCCTCTTAAACCTCTTCTGTCTGGTCTCCCTGACTGAGACCAAAGTCCCTAGTGTTCCCAAAGGATGGGGACCCGACACTCTATCTTCCAGGACCTTGGGAATGTTACCTAACCCTCAGGGCCTCTGGTGCTGGGATCCCCAACTCAAACTTCCTTCTTAAAGAGTACAGCCTCCTAGAACCCTCAGCAGGGTGCTGTGGCCCGGTTGGAATGAGTCTGGAGGGGAGGGGTGAAGTTTTACGGGGAAGAAGTGAGACACAACCCCTTAAGTTGTTGCTCAGGCATATTCCACTCCAATTCACTCCAACTGGCCCTAAGGAAGCCAAGTTGCCCTAAGGCTCTGGTTGCCCAAGGAACCAGAAGTGGCCAGGGGGAAGTGCTGTCACCTTGTGGACAATTTCTGTAACTACAACTCCACCTCCGAGGCTTACTGGCCCCTCTATTTCTCAAGCGTTGGGTTCTGTTAATGACAGCTGTCCTCAGGACATGTCCTGGGGGCAGGAATTGCAGAAATGAATTCCAAACACAATCAGCTTTCAGGAAGCCAGCTGCCACAGGCAAATTTTCCTCACATCGTTCATGGAAAAAAAAAAAAAGACCCAAACCTCCACCACAGGACAAGATGCTCAGCATCCCTAATTACTGCAGGAATACCAATCAAAATGAAAACAAGAAATCCAGTCCCATCAGAGCATCCTCAGGAGGCCACAAACACTAAAGGCAGGAGAGCCTGAGGAAAAGGAATGCCCCTATACAGTAGGTGGGTCGGCACACTGACAGCACCCCGTGTAATGGACAGACTCTGAATGCCTGAAAATACACCATCAAGAGAGGCTAAGCCTAAGATCTGACATTCCCATGTCTGGGCCTAGATCCCGAGAAAACCATCATTCAAAAAGGCACATCCACCCCAGCTAGCACTGCAGTACTACTCACAATAACCGACACAGAGAGATAGCAAAATCTTCACCAACAGATTAAACTTAAAAGACGTGCTACATATATACAATAGACTGTTAGCCATAAAAACCAAAACTGAAGTAAGGAAATTATGCCACTGGTAGCCACAGGGATAGATCTAAAAGGATCATACCCTAAAGGACCCTAAAGGAACTAAGCCACACTAAGGAAAGCAATAACACAAGATGTCCCTTCTAGGCAAAATTTAAAAAGTGAAACAAAAGAATTTACAATCTGAAGACTGAGAATTCATATTCAAACCAAGAGTTCAAGAAAAAAGTGAAGGGCCTGGGATGAAGCAGGTTGGGACTAATATAGACACAGAAATCTATAATAATCCACAAGGATTATCAGCTTCCTTCCTTTTTCCCTTCCACACACACACACAGAAATCTCTATCTCTCACCTATACACAGAAACATGCATCTCTAAGAGATACTCCACAGACTGTTTTCCTCCTTCCTTCCTCATATACACAGAACACTGTATGTGAGACAGATAACCCACAAGGACCCAATGCTCAGCATGTTGCTCGACCTTATACAATAAACTCTGTGGCTGCTGCTGCCGCTGCTAAATAGCTTCAGTCGTGTCCAACTCTGTGCGACCCCTTAGACGGCAGCCCACCAAGCTCACTGTTCCTGGGATTCTCTAAGCAAGAACACTGGAGAGGGTTGCCACTTCCTTCTTCAATGGATGAAAGTGAAAAGTGAAAGTGAAGTCAGTTCCTAGGCAGGTTGATAAGGAGTCTAGGGGTCCCTAAGGAGAGAGGGGTCTGGAATTCTCAAGGAGGAAGAAAGGACAAACTTTTTTCTTTCTCCACATTCCTTAGGATTATATAACAATAATGTATCCTAAGGAGAGTCTCTGGATTAAACCTTCTGTTATCTTAAAATGTAAATTATGCGAGTAGACCTGGTCTTTACAAGGATGTATCCTGCCTGAGGACAGTGTTATCTTAAAATGTAAATTATGGTCTGATGAGGTCTTTACAACCTCCAGACATTCTTTGGATTATATAACTTCATTGTTAACACTAGCAAGCGGGTACTCTTTCTGCCCCCTTCTGATGCCTATGTCAGAAGCTTTCTCTATCTCCTTTATACTTTAATAAAACTTTATTACACAAAAGCTCTGAGCAATCAAGCCTCGTCTCTGGCCCTGGATTGAATTCTTCTCCTCTGGGGGCCAAGAATCCCGGTGTCTTCGCATGATTCAACAACAACCTTTCATCTTGGGGGCTCGTCCGGGTTAGGGTTAGGGTTAAAAGAACCCAAAAAAGACCAGATATACTCCATGGATACGTCATACCTGAATCAGCCAACTGTACACTGATAACAGCGTGGCAGATTGACTGTACCCCCTACATATCATTGGCATGAAGTCAAAGGAAAGGAGAGAAAGTTAACTTTATCCCACCTCCCTCATTTGGGCTTCTACAGTATCCCAGGAGCCTGAGAAGGCTTGAGTCCCAAGGCTGGACTGGGGTAGGGTCCAGACAGCCTGGCAGGGTGTCCTTCATTGAGGCCCTTTTTAGTTATTATTTCTGAGCCCCTTTGAAAATCACACCTATCTGCTTGTCTTGGCTGGGACCAGAGTCCTGAGTGGGATCAAAGCCTGGAGGATCGTGGGAGCAACAGTCACCCAGCCTGCACATCTCCTGGTGCTGGGGTCCTCAGCTCAAGCCTTCTTCCTGTTAGGATTAAACACTTCCTGAGAGTGCAGCCTCCTAGCACCTTAAGTACCCTCAGCTGGGTGCTGTGGCCCCAGTTGGGATTAGTCTGGGGGTCGGGTTGTGTGAAGCTTTAGGGGGAAGAAGCAGTGAGACACAAGGCTGCAGGCATTTTGCTCTGGCACATTCCACTCCAATTGACAGCCCAGGAAACCCACTTTCCCTAAGGCTCTGGTTGTCTGAGGAACCAGAGGTGGGCAGGGGAAAGTGCTGCCGCCACCTTGTGGAGACTTCCTGTAATGACAACCGCAGTACCTGCGCTTACTGGCACTTCTACTTCAAATGTCCTTGTTGTTCAGTCACTCGGTCCTGTCCGACTCTTTGCTACCCCATGGACTGCGGCACGCCAAGCTTCCCTGTCCTTCACCGTTTCCCGGAGCTTACTCAAACTCATGTCCATCGAGTCAGTGATGTCATCCAACCATCTCATCCTCGATCATCCCTTTCTCCTCCTGCCTTCAATCTTCCGCAGCATCAGGGTCTTTTCCATTGAGTCAGTTCTTCACATCAGGTGGCCAAAGTATTGGTGCTTCAGCTTCAGCATCAGTCCTTCCAACGAATATTCAGGACTATTTTCCTTTAGGATTGACTGGTTTGATCTCCTTGCAGTCTAAGGGACTTTCAAGAGTCTTCTCCCACACCACAGTTCAAAAACATCAATTCTTTGGCACTCGGCCTTCTTTATGGTCCAACTTTCACATCCATACATGACTACTGGAAAAACCATAGCTTTAACTAGACGTGCCTTTGTCAGTAAAATAATGTCTCTGCTTTTTAATATGCTAAGTTTGTCATAGCTTTTCTTGCAAGGAGCAGGTGTCTTTTAATTTCAAGGGTGCAGTCACCATCTACAGTGATTCTGAAGCCCAAGAAAATAAAGTCTGTCACTGTTTCCATTATTTCCCCATCTATTTACCAGGAAGTGATGGGACTGGATACCATGATTTTCATTTTTTGAATGTAGTTTTAAGCTAACATTCAAATGTCTTGGAGGGTTGTTAATGACAGCTGCCCTCAGGCCATTTACTTGGGTGGGCTTTACAGAAAGAAATTCCAAACACAATGGACTTTCAGGAAGCCAAGAAGAAAGGGAAATTTTCCACACACCCTTTAAGGAATAAAACAAAACAATGCTATGCTATGCTAAGTCACTTCAGTCGTGTCTGACTCTGTGTGACCCCGTAGATGGTAGCCTACCAGGCTCCCCCGTCCCTGGGATTCTCCAGGCAAGAACACTGGAGTGGGTTGCCATTTCTTTCTCCAATGCGTGAAAGTGAAGTCGCTCAGTCGTGTCTGACTCTTAGCGACCCCATGGACTGTAGCCTACCAGGCTCCTCTGTCCATGGGATTTTCCAGGCAAGAGTACTGGAGTGGGGTGCCATTGCTTTCTCCGAAACAAAACAATACAAAACCCAAATCTCCACCACAGGCCAAGATGCTCTGCATCCCTAATTACTGCAGGAATGTCAATCAAAAAATGACAACCAGAAATCATACCCCACCCTTCAGGTTGGGCATCCTCACAAATCTACAAACAATAAATGCGGGAGAGAGCCTTGAGTAAAAAGAACCCCTATACAGTGGGTGGGAAGGTAGTCTGGCAACACGAAGGATATTTGACAGTCTCCAAAAGCCTGAAAATAAACTATTGAGAGAGGCTAAGCCTAGGATCTAATATTCCCCCATCTGGTCCTAGATCCCGAGAAACCCATCATTCAAAAGACATATGCACCCCAACGAGCACTGCAGCACAACCCACAAGAGGCAACACCCATAAACAGCAAAATCCTCACGGACAGATTAAAGCTTCAGCACGTATGTATGATGGACTCTCAGTCATATCCAAACAACACTAAACAAGGAAATTGTGCCCCTGGGAGCTGATCGGGCCTACATGGGGGCTCATGGTAGAAATGGCTCATTATGTTGACCTCACAAAGAATAAAATCACAGTGACCCTTGAAACTAACCAAATTGCTCAAAAGACATTCTGTTTTCCCAAGGGTGCCTACGTTCTCAAGGCTATGAGACCACCTCATTCCAGACCTCCAGCTATGTAACCCCAAGACTCAACTACAGGCTAAAAATTAACCATCCCTTCAGAGAATTTTTCATTGGTAGGGTATACAAAAGACCCTGTCAGAAAGGGAGGACACTGGTTCTGCTTAAGGGCCAATCACCCTCTCGTTTCCCTCTAATAAATTTCCTTTTCTTGCCTGACTGCAGCTCGCTCACCCTCTTTTCTCTGCACTCGCCTTACAATCCGGTGCCAAAACCCGGGAGGGAAGAGCCACAGCAACTGGGTGGGCTCCTCTCACGAGTCCCCCGCCGGTGGTCCCCTCCCTTGGACCTTGCCGAGAAACAGATGAGCTCCGGGCGGGACTCTCCACTTGCCTTGCTGGACCGACATCCACACACCGGCCCACATTTCATCCATCGGTTACAAGGGTGAGCGAAATCGCATTCCCTGGATCCTCTTTCTCCCTCGCCTCATTTCCAGGTCCTAGCACTAGGCGGGAGGATCCCCACGGCCGTCAGGCCCTCAGCCTTGTAGCCCATCTGACTTTGAAATAAGGGACGCCCATTTCAAAGCAGACTGTTATTACTCTCTGAGAAGGTCCTGAAAACAGGGATGCCTTTTCTCTCGGCACTTTCTCCTCGCTTTCCTTCTCCCTTGTCTGGTGCTTCAGTCACTAAATTGTGTCTGACTCTTGTGACCCCATGGACTGTAGCCCACCAGGCTCCTCTGTCCATGGGATTTCCCAAGCAAGAATAGTGGAGTGGGTTGCCATTTCCTCCTCCAGGGGATCTTCCCAACCCAGGGATCGAACCCAGGTCTCCTGCATTGCAGGTGGATTCTTAACCTTGTCTACCCTTCCTATTCGGCCACAATGGGAAATTCTCAATCCCAGCTCTCAAAATTTACTCCTCTAGGATGCCTTCTTCGAAACGTAAAAGCCTTGGGCTTCCAAGGAGACATAAGACCAAAAAGAGTACTATTTTAACACTGTCAGGCCACAATACAGACTTGATAATAGGTTCCAATGGCCAGATAACAAAACTCTCGATTATAATACTCTATGGGATCTCGGTACCTTCTGCCGCCGCAACCGGAAGTGGTCCGAGATCCCTCATGTCCAGGCGTTCTTTGCTCTTCGCGCTCAGATTCTCCCTCTGTGAATCCTGTTCTACTTCTCAAATACTTCTCAAATGTTCTACTTCCCCACTCTGGGCCACATCGTCCTAATACAATGTCTCCCGATTCCTGTTTGAGACTTTTCTTCTTCTTCCTTCAACCCTTCCGACCACAGCTCACACCCTCTCGCTCCCAATTCCCTTGCAGTCGCTCCAGATCCAGTTTCATAACCTCCACCTTACGACCCCTCCTCCCTCCCTCCTGCTCAAGGGCAGGCCACCTCCGCGCCCAACCCCTCTCCCCTGCAAGCTCTGAGACCTCAGCCCCACCCTCTACCCCGAGGGTTCCAAGGCTCTACCCTGACCTCCCTAGATCCTCTCCCGATCAGCGGTCGGAACAACGTTAAAGCCAGAAACTTGACAGCAGGAAGTCTTTGCCTGCTCCACCTCTCCCTTTATGGCAAGTAGCGGGAGCAGAAGATATCGTTCAGGTTCACGTCCCATTCTCCCTCACCGATCTATCTCGAATTGAAAAGCGTCTTGGCTCCTTCTCTTCAGACCCTAATAATTATCTAAAAGAATTCAAGTATCTTACCCAGTCTTACAACTTAACCTGGCATGATATTTACATCATCCTTTCCTCCACTCTTCTCCCAGAAGAGAAGGAACGAGTATGGCAAGCCCCTCAGGTGCGTGCTGATAAGATACACAGACTGGCGACACTAAGCCCGTAGGGGCAACGGCTGTCCCCCGAGATGATCCCAACGGGGATTATCAGGCAGGGAGACCTGGACAAGCAGCCCGTAATCGCATGGTTGCTTGCCTCGTTGTGGGCCTTCATAAGGCCTTCTCACAGTGGCAGGTAAGCCGATCCCTTTTCTCATCTACACGGGGGCCACTTACTCTGCTGTGCCTACCTAATCCGGAAAGAACAAGGTTTCTCAGGTCTCTGTTATGGGGGTTGACTGCTTAATATCTATGCCACGAATAACCAAGCCTCTAATTTGCACACTTCAACATACCCCATTTCCCCATTCTTTTCTCATACTCCCCAAATGCCCCAGTCTTATTCTTGGAGAGACCGTCTCTCAAAATTCAAAGCCTTTATTACTATCCCAAGCCCATCTTCTGATCTAGCCTGGCTACTGCTCCTCAACCCCACCTCCTCTTCCCCCACCCCATTGCCCTCCTCATCCATAAATCCTATAGTCTGGGATACAGACAACCCATCTGTCACCTCTCACCATGTTCCAATTCATATCCGCCTCAAAGACCCCCCCTAAATCCCCCAATCAACCGCAGTACCCAATCTCCCGAAAACATCAACAAGGGTTAAAGCCTATCGTCACTAAACTGCTATATCAGGGCCTCTTGCCCCCAAGCCACTCTCCCTATAACACCCCATCTTACCTCTCAAAAAGCCAAATGGCTCCTATCACCTGGTCCAGGACCTGAGACTTATCAATGCAGCTGTTATCCCCATACATCCAGCAGTTCCAAATCCCTATACTCTTCTCTCTCTCATTCCCTCTTCCACTACCCACTTCATTGTTCTACACCTCAGGGATGCCTTCTTTACCATCCCTTTGCACCCAAACTCTATAAAGACCTCTTTGCCTTTATCTGGACTGATCCAGACAATCATCGCTCCCAACAGCTGACAGGGACAGTCCTCCAACAAGGCTTTCGTGATGGCCCTCATTTCTTTGGCCAAGCTCTAGCATCAGACCTAACCTCTCCTGACCTTACTCTGAGTACTGTCCTCCAATATGTGGACGATCTCCTCCTTTGTAGTCCTTCGCTTACACACTCTCAAAAACACACTATACAACTCCTCAATTTTCTAGCTGATCGAGGCTACTGAACATCTCCCATAAGGTTCACCTTTCTCGTCCTAGAGTCACCTATCTTGGAGTCCTTTTAACACCAACAAAAAGATATATTGCTACCGATAGAAAGTCCCTTATATCAACCCTACCACTCCCTACATTGAAAACAGATTCTGTCCTTCTGGGGGTTAGCTGGATATCTACGCCTCTGGATTCCTAATTTCACCCTCTTGGCACAACCCCTATATCAAGCCCCCCGAGGAGATCTTTCAGAACCCCTAGAGCTAAATAAAATATCCATTCAGCCTTTAAGACCCTTAAGCAAGCCATTCCCTCAGCCCCAACTCTCACACTTCCTGACCTATCTTGCCTCTTTATACTCTACTGAGAGACAAAAAATTGCCCTAGGAGTTTTGGGACAAAATCAGGGCCCCTCCTTCATCCCTGTCACTTATCTGTCAGAGCAACTAGATACCACAATTCAAGGATAGTCAGCCTGCCTATGTGCTCTGGCAGCAGCTGCAATCCTCACTCAGGAAAGTAAAAAACTCATTTGGAGCACCCACTGTCATTCGTTCACCACACGTGACTTTAAGGACTTACTTTCTCACAAATCCATGACCCTTCTAGCTCCTTCACGCATCCAGCTAATTCATGTCACCCTTCTTGAATCTCCCGAGTTCTCCTCTGAACGCTGTCCTACTCTCAACCCTGCCACCCTTATCCCTAGTTCTTCTGAGCCCCCCATCCATACTTGCAAAGAGGCATTAGAAGACCTGATGCCCCATTTCTCCCATATTTCCTCAACCCCTTTAAACAGCCCTGACTTTACTTGGTATATTGATGACAGCTTCTCTACATCAGAAAGAGAAAAAGGGAGCTGGATGTGCAATTGTCTCTGACACCGAAATTATTGAGTCCTAACTTCTCCCCTCGGGAACCTCTTCCCAAAAGGCAGAACTTATTGCACTAACTAGAGCCCTTACCCTCTCAGCTAACAAGATAGCAAACATATACACTGACTCTAAATATACCTTCCACATCATACACTCAAATGCTGCCATCTGGAAGGAACGAGGGCTTCTATCTACAAAAGGCCCCGCTTATACTCCAACTTTTAAAAGCAGCTAACATGCCAACTGAAGTAGGCATCATACATTGCTGAGGTCACCAGGCAGCCTCAGACTCATTTTATAGGGTAACAAAACTGCAGACAGAGAAGCGAAAAAAGCCTCACTCCGATCACCAACTCAACAACTTATAGTAATCCCCAACATAAAGCCCCTTCACCTCCCCAAAGAAACGCGATTATTATAAGAAGGAGCACAACCACAAGGACACTGGTTACAAAAACAGGGCTGCTATGTCCTTCCCCAATCTCAGGCCACACAGATTCTTATGGACATTCATCAGGCCCTACACGTAGGCACTAAACCTCTTTATCATCTCATAAGACCTCTTATGGCATCACCAACTCAATGGACATGAGTTTGAGCAAGCTCTGAGAGTTGGTGATGGACAGGAAAGCCTGGAGTGCTGCAGTCCACGGGGTCGCAGAGTCAGACATGACTGAGTGACTGAACTGAATTGAACTGAAGACCTTGAATCACCCCGCTTAACCTTCTTTCACTCCTATAACAAATCACTTACTCTTGCGTTACGTTATCTGTTCCTCAGTCTCACCGCAGGGAGCCCTAAAGCCTATTCCCTCATTCACATCAAGCTTGGGGGCATATCCCAGCAGAGGACTGGCCAATTGACTTCACTCAAATGCCTCCAACTCAAAAATGAAAACTCAACCTCACTCTCAGAGACACTTTTTCAGGGTGGATTGAGGCTTTTCCTACGAGATCAGAAACTGCTTCAGAAACTGAGTAACATAGTTTCTCATACAAGAAATCATCCCTCGCTTTGGCTTCCCACTCTCTCTCCAATCCGATATTGGGCCAGCTTTGTCTCCCAAATCACTCAACAAGTAGCCAAATCCCTTGGCATAACCTGGAAACCACATATTCCGTACAGACCCTCCCTATCCCACTAATTTATAACCAACCAAAATGGGCAAATCAATTCATTCCTCTATTAATAAGTATAGAAATAGCAGCTGGGATTGGAAGAGGGACAGTAGGACTCACAACCTTTTAAAATTACTACCAACACCTTTCTAAAGACCTCACTGAGAGCCCTGAAAAAATAGCTACTAGCCTTATCACTATCCAAAACCAGCTAGATTCCCTGCCAGTGGTCCTCCAAAACAGAAGAGGATTAGACCTTCTCACAGCAGAAAAAGGGGGCCTATGTCTATTTTTGGAGAAACCTTGATGCTTCTACACCCACAAATCAGGCGTTGTAAAGGAAGAGAGTGAAAGTCGCTCAGTTGTGTTCGACTCTTTGTGACCCCATGGACTATACAGTCCATGGAATTCTCCAGGCCAGAATACTGGAGTGAGTAGCCTTTCCCTTGTCCAGGGGATCTTCCCAACCCAGGGATTGAACCCAGATCTCCCACATTGCAGGCAGATTCTTTACCAGATGAGCTGCCAGGTTGTAAAGGAAACAACAAGAAATCTGATAAACAGGGCCTTGAAAATACGTCGACACCTCAGTAATTCATGGGAAAACTGGTTAAGCAATTAGAATTGGATGCCCTGGGTCCTACCTTTTCTAGGTCCTCTTCTTCTACTTCAGTTCAGTTCAGTCGCTCAGTCGTGTCTGACTCTGCGACCCCATGAATTGCAGCACGCCAGGCCTCCCTGTCCATCACCAACTCCAGAGTTCACACAAACTCACATCCATCGAGTTGGTGAGGCTATCCAGCCATCTCATCCTCTGTTGTCCCCTTCTTCTCCTGCCCCCAACCCCTCCCAGCATCAGAGTCTTTTCCTATGAGTCAACTCTTCGCATGAGGTGGCCAAAGTACTGGAGTTTCAGCTTTAGCATCAGTCCTTCCAATGAACACCCAGGGCTGATCTCCTTCAGAATGGACAGGTTGGATCTCCTTGCAGTCCAAGGGACTCTCAAGAGTCTTATCCAACACCACAGTTCAAAACATCAATTCTTCGGTGCTCAGCCTTCTTCACAGTCCAACTCTCACATCCATATATGACCACTGGAAAAACCATAGCCTTAACTAGACGGACCTTTGTTGGCAAAGTAATGTCTCTGCTTTTGAATATGCTATCTAGGTTGGTCATAACTTTCCTTCCAAGGAGTAAGCATCTTTTAATTTCATGGCTGCAGTCACCATCTGCACTGATTTTGGAGCCCAGAAAAATAAAGTCTGACACTGTTTCCACTGTTTCCCCATCTATTTCCCATGAAGTGATGGGACCAGATGCCATGATCTTAGTTTTCTGAATGTTGAGCTTTAAGCCAACTTTTTCACTCTCCTCTTTCACTTTCATCAAGAGGCTTTTTAGTTCCTCTTCACTTTCTGCCATAAGGGTGGTGTCATCTGCATATCTAAGGTTATTGATATTTCTCCCGGCAATCTTGATTTCAGCTTGTGCTTCTTCCAGTCCAGTGTTTCTCATGATGTACTCTGCATACAAGTTAAATAAGCAGGGTGACAATATACAGCCTTGATGTACTCCTTTTCCTATTTGGAACCAGTCTGTTGTTCCATGTCCAGTTCTAACTGTTGCTTCCTGACCTGCATACAGATTTCTCAAGAGGCAGGTCAGGTGGTCTGATAATTTTGGCCCATTTTTAATGCATCTTTTTTCAAAATTTCTTCAGAACCACTTATGAGCCTTCACCAACCCAACTATCCATGAATTACTTCTAACTCGCTCAAATTATCAAAAACTTCAACCTCACACAAATCCCCTTGACCCACAAACATGCTTTTCTCATCTCACCTCCATAACGCCCTTGTCCCGCAGGAAGCATTTACAGAAGATTGACCTTCGGCCCTTATCCCAAATCAAAAAGCCTGAATGCCGGGGTCTACATGGGGGCTCATGGTAGAAGTGGCTCATCATGTTGAGCTCACAAACAAAGAATAATATCACAGTGACCCTTGAGACTGACCAAATTGCCCAAACGACATTCTGTTTTCCCACTGGTGCCTATCTTCTCAAAGCTATGAGACCACCAGATTCCAGACCTCTGGCTCCATGACCACAGGACTCAACTACAAGGCTAAAAATTAACCATCCCTTCAGAGAATTTTTCATTGGTGGGGTATAAGAAAGATCCTATCAGAAAGGGAGGACACTGGTTTTCCTTAAGGACTAGTCACCCTCTTGTTTCCCTCTAATAAATTTCTTTTTTCTTTGCCTGACTGCCCGGCTTGCTCTCTTTTCTCCATGTTCAACTTACAGTAGCCACAGGGATAGATCTAGAATACTCGTACACTAAGGAAACTCAGCCAGACAGAGCAAGGCAAAAACTCAAGATGTCCATTCTAGGCAAAATAAAAAGAAAGGGAAAAAAAAAAGAACTAATTTACTACCCAAAGAGATTTTATTGAGTCCCAGCGCACTCTGCTCACCACAAAATGATGTCTCTGCCTTTTAATATGCTGTTTAGGTTTGTCAGAGCTTTTCTTCCAAAGAGCAAACATCTTTTAATTTCATGGTTGCAGTCACCAACTGCAGTGATTTGGGAGCCCAAGAAAATAAAATCTGTCACTGCTTCCACTTCTCCTCCTTCTGGTGGTTCAGTCACTAAGTCACGTTCGACTCTTGCAACCCCATGGACTGTAGCCCACCAGGCTCCTCTGTCCATGGGACTTCCCAGACAAGAACAGTGGAATGGGTTTCCATTTCCTTCTCCAGGGGATCTTCCCAACCCAGAAATTGAACGTGGGTCTCCTGCATTGCAGGCGGATTCTTTACCAACTGAGCTACCAGGGAAGTTACCTTCTATTTGCCATGAAGTCATGGGACCAGATGCCATGATCTTGGTGTTTTGAATGTTGAGTTTTAAGCCAGCTTTTTCACTCTCCTCTTTCACCTTCATCAAGAGGCTCTTTAGTTCCTCTTCACTTTCTCCAAGTAAGAGTGCCTTATCTTTAGGAATGCAACCAGTG
This sequence comes from Bos mutus, assembly GCF_027580195.1. Lineage (NCBI taxonomy): Eukaryota > Metazoa > Chordata > Mammalia > Artiodactyla > Bovidae > Bos > Bos mutus. The sequence continues at coordinate 43,332,579 of NC_091626.1, read as the reverse complement.
CGATCTATCACACGAAAGGTCAGAGGGGGAAACCACTGTAATTTCTGTTAAGAATTACACTTGAACCAGCTACAAAGAAGAGATGAAGATCATAGGAATTGGAAAGTAAGAAATACAAAACCATCATGTATTGTATACAATACACTTGTGTCAAAATTCCAAACAATTTTAAAAATAAATTTGAATTGAAGATGATCACTGGACATAGGTCAGTGATCCATTGTATTCCTTTATAAAAATAAAAAGAAATTGAAAAAAAAGAATTTTAAATATGATCTACCAAAAATGCATAAAAGACCAAATACCTAGGAATAAATCTAGTACAAGTTAGACTGCAAACTACAAAATGTTATTGAAGAAAATTAAAGGGGAAACATTTTAAGACCTAAATAGAGGATATATCAGATTTGTGGATTAAAAATTTCAATATTGCAAAGTTATCAGTTCTCCCCAGATTGATACATAGACTCAATCTTAATTAAAATTCCAGTAGAATACTCCAAAGCTTTTTTTTTTAATCCCAGTAAAAGCTGTTGCGGAAATTATCAAGATGGCTGTAAAATCATGTCAAGTCAAAGGGTTTAGCATGTCCAAGCAAGAACAAACCTGGAGAATTTACATCATCATCTATGGAGAATTTTTATTATAAAGTAATTAACACAGTAGGAAATTGACCCATGGAAAGAAAACCCAACTAAGGGAAGAGAATTGAGAATTTAGAAGGAAATACACACAGAGAAGTACCTGATTTATGATAATAGGGACAGTGTAATGGAAAGAGTGACTTTTTGATGATGGCTCTGGGTTCATTGGCTCACTATAGGGGAACAAAATGCCTTGAAACCCAGCATAAAAAAATATCGTTGTCCAATGTATTCCAGGTGTAAAAGTGAAACATGGAATCATGTGACTAGCTGCCTGAGAGTGTTAACTATGCCATAAACACTGTGTACTACATTGCTTCTCCCTGTCTGCTCATGATGTGCGCATGGGTGCTCAGTCATGTCTGACTCTTTGAGGTACTTACTAACTACTCGTTAACTGAATGAAACAGTGGTTTAACTCAAAATATGAATTGGAGTATCACATTCTTCCTTTGTAGAAAATGTCTATAACTCCAACATTATTAGTCTTTTTGCTATAGACATCTTTGCTGTGTGGTATTTAACGAGGTGATTCTTTGTGATTCCACGGACTGTAGCCTACAGGCTCCTCTGTCCATGGGATTTTTCCAGCAAGAATACTGGAGTGGGTTGCCGTTCCCTTCTCCAGGGGATCTTCTCAACTTAGGGATCAAACCTGGATCTCCCACACTGCAGGCAGATTCTTTATCAACTGAGACACCAAATGTAGTATAAAGCTGTGTGGCTGCAGATGAATTTTAAACCCCTTTGCTGGAGGTAGAAATCACGCCTATTTACCAATAATCTAACATTATATTTTGGCCATAGCATAATTTAATTGGCTAATTACAAAGACTGATCAAGATTGAGCTCTCTAAGATCTAATATATGAAACAAGTCTTCAAATATTAGGAAAAATACCTTCTGAAGATATAGTAAAAGTTATAATTAACTTCCAAGTAATGGAAGTCACAAGGAAGTCTGGGGTTGAAGAACAAAAATAAAACCTATTCAAAAACAAATAAATGAAACTGCTTATAAACCTTAAGAGATGGTAGAATGCTAAAACATTGTGAAAAGTCAAACCTACTCCATTTAGTTCCTGACATATTCCAAAAAGGCAGAGAGGAGATCCAGTAGGTTTCATCAACCAGTCAGTTGCTAAGCAACTCATCACTAAGATGGATGTAAAGTGCCTTGACACAAGCATAGAGAAATACAAAAATAAAGAAGGGTAAAAGCCAGGTAGTCCTCAGATGCTAACCTCAAACGACTGACCTAAAGGTCTTATGTCTTAGCACAAACATAAGTACTGAACACTTGACCATTTCACAGCAGATATTCTTCATTACAGGAGTACTTCATGAGTCACAAGAGTACTATGAAAACAATCTGAGTAATGATGTGCTTAAAATAGAGCAAAAATCTTCATTTCCATATCCATATTTTCAATTTATGTTGAAAGTAGTATGCTTAAAATTAAATCCCAAGTTCTCAAGTTATTATCACTGTCATTTTCACTGCTGATGAGTAAAAACTTCATTTATGATTTTAAAAAAAAGTTCTAAAAAGTGTACTAGTTCAAAGGTTTTTGAAAATGCACCAGGTACCTTTTACTAACTAGTGGCAATTACATTTTTTTAATTATACAGTCATGAAGAGAAATAAGAGCATCCTGAAATTAAAGAGAATAATAAAATAGTAGAGGTAAAATAAAGTCCTAATTGCCAAAATGTAAAGACAGATTCTGCACTACAAGGACTTCTGTACTGGTTTCTCATAACAACTGACGCGCAAGGAGGACAAATCAGTCTCTGGTCCCAGCACAAGATGGAGGGTTTAAAGCCTCAGGGGAGCAGCGAGAAGCTGTGAGCTGTATGCGCCTTTCCCCTTGATCATAAATTTTCAGGAGACACAGATGGGGGACCCTCTACAAATTGACGACAGCCTGAAATAATCTTGCGGCTTCCCTGGTGGCTCAGACAGTAAAGAATCTGCTGCAATGCAGGGGATCCAGGTTCGATCCTGGGTCGTGAAGATCCCCTGGAAAAGGGAATGATGGTAACCCACTCCAGTAATCTTGCCTAGAGAATCCCACGGACGGAGGGGCCTGCTGGGCTACAGTCCATAATCTGGCTGTGTGAGCACACGCCATTAAAGTCATGAGTTGTTTCTGCTTTGGGGTTCACCCCAGAGCGTTTTACATGTGAGTGTCTTATATATAACAGAGCAGACCTCAAAGGAAAATGAATGGTACTCTTCAATTTTCTTCCTCTCAGGGTAATTTTAAAATTGTTTTCATTCTGATTTATTTATGGTTTCAAAAGTAAGTTAAACCATCTTACTACTGACAAGAGTTGCCAACAGCTACACAGAACAAGGTTGAAAAAAGGTGGGACTAAAAGAAAGTGTAATTTTTTAATGTATTTTTATAATTATAAAAATTTTATATTTTTATAATAAATTTATCTTTCATGGAAAGTTTTCTAAAAGTTGCATTTAAATCTTAATTTCTAAAGATAAATTTTTAAAATTTAACAAAAAACTAAATTAAAAGTGACATGTCTTTGCTAAATTAATTATGTGAACACCTGAAATACATAAAAATGATAAGCTAGTGTTCATGGTGTTGATTGAATTCACACGTCAACTGTCAGGTACAGTGTGAGTGCCTCTGAGCTGAGAGCTCTCTGTTGTTGCTTTTCAGTCATTCAGTCGTGTCCAACTCTTTGTGACCCCATGGACTATAGCCCACCATGATCCTCTGTCCATGGGGTTCTCCATGCAAGAACACTGGAGTGGGTTGCCATTCCCTTTTCCAGGGGATTTTCCTGACCCAGGGATTAAACCAATGTCTACCACACTGGTAGGCAGATTCTTTACCACTGAGCTACCTGGGGAGCCCCCCAACTGCTCTGGCCTGCTCTCTGTTTATTCGGTGGAAGCTGAGATGGAAACCACAGCCAGCTCCCTGCCCCTCCTCAGGGGCAGGCCAAGTGGGCAGCTCACACCTCCCTCTCCATCATGCCTCCCTGAGTGTCCTATGGCCAGCATTTTTCCACTGGAACCACTGAACAGGCCATTTTCATGTATTCTATGTGGATTAAGTACAAAGAACACTGTATACCTCCATTAAAATAAAAACCTAATTGTTCCGACATTAACAAACATAAATCAAGTGTTATTATTAACAAATAAAAAGACTTCGGGAGATGCCAAGTGTTTTCATAGATTTGTACCTTCAAAGAGTCAGTTCTTCTTTCTCCCTTTCCACTCCATTTAATCAATTAGAAAAGGCAAGTCTGCTTATTTTCAAAATCCACAATAGGATTTTAATTTCAATAGGAAATTGAATTTTTTGTTTCCAGAAAACGATTATGGAAAACGGGGCAGAGCAAAATACTACAGTCATTCATTCTGTTTGAAGTTTTCCTGAACATCTGTTTTCTGTTGCTTCTTCCTCACTTAAATGGGTTATACTTATGCCCTCAGAAAGCTAAAGTCTAGAATATGAAGAATTGTTTTGGCTAATACAGAAAGTACTTCCTTACAATACCAGAACTAAATATCAGAGTCTTAGAGAGTAGGTAAAAACATCTTTTCTCTTTTGGTCTTCTAATTTCTTCAGTCTGAGAAGAATGATCTGATTTGTTCAAGCTGATTTGGTCCAAATCAAAAATAGAGCTAATGCACACAGTTTTGAATTTGAAGTATTAATAAATCAGTTTTAGCTCATAGTTACTGTTTTATGTATCTCACAAGAACTTTCACCAACTGATCCATAAATAGGGTGACTAGAGTTTTGTGATGTATGTTTTTGAAAAATGATTCATCATCTACAGGCAATTGTATTACGGCTTTATTTTGAGAAATATTAGTTTGGATTATTTTAAATCAGGACACAGTTGAGAAAGGCCCTAATGCTGCCTTTCAGAGAAGTAAGAACTATGTGCTGCCCTGCTGCTCTCTCTGCCCAGCACCGTGGAGACAGGGCTCAGGGCATAAAAGAACTGTCTGCTGAAGAACTAGATCTTATCTGTGCTCAGCATTAGCAAAAGCCCCAAGGCAACAACGAAGATGACGTCAAAGCGTAGCTGGGAATCTGCTAGTGATTCTCACGACATGGACGGCAGTTTTACAGTCATCACTTTGAAACTTGTAAGCCAGAGTTTTGGTAAGAGTGTACTCTTTCTGCAGGTGTATGAAGAAACGCTTTGTGCTGTTGGCTGTGAGTGTCTAAAACCTGTTGAAATAACTGTGTGACTTCGCAAATGCACTCAATTGTACATTTAAGTAACGCCACAAATCAAACTGGTTATCTCAGTTTTTAAAAATGAAATTTTCAGGGACTTCCCTGGTGGTCCACTGGTTAAGAATCCACCTTGCAGTGCAGTGGGATTCAGGTTCAATCGCTGGTTAGAGAACTAAAATCCCAAATACCAAGGGACAACTGAGCTTTCATGCCACAGCGACTGAGCTGCAGAGCCACAACTAGAGTTTGCCCAGCGACTCAAAAGATCCTGCATAACGCAGCAAAGATCACATGTGCCCCAACAAAGACCTGATGCAGCCCAATAAACACATAATAAATAAATAAATTCTTTAAAAAGGTGAAAATTTTCAGCCATTTCAAAGAATAATACATTTGAAATCTGTGTGAGTTAATACATTTCTGAAAGAGCTGATTTCCTTGCACCACATAAGGGGGCTTTTAAAAGTCCTGAGAGCATGGGATTTACAGGAAACACACAGGGTTAAGAGAAGGCCACTGTAGCTGGAGACACAGGGGTGGAGGTGGCCAGACCAGACCACAGAGACGAGTGGCTGAGGATAGAAGCTCAGTTGTGAGGATGCTACCATCATCACTGTCTGCTTGCTGACAGAATTTAGAAGCTTAGGAAAGAGTTTTTCTCTCTCTCTCTTCATAAGACGCTTGTGGCAGATTATCTGGGAGTTCAGTGTCTGCGGGATGCAGGTGGAATGTCATGGGCGCTGAGGGCATTGGAAGGCTTGGCTGGAGCTGGGGCATCCACCTCTGTGTGGTCCAGCCTCACGGGTGAGGGCGGGAGGGAAGTCCCAGTTCCAGGTCACCTGTGGCTTTCCAGAGCTGCTGTGTCCCCCTTCATGTGGCACCCACTTCCCCCCAACAAGGACCCCAAGGGGAGGCAGAGGAAGTGGCCCATTCCATATCAGGAAAAGACTACATCAAGGCTATATATTATCACCCTGCTTATTTAACTTCTATGCAGAGTATATCAGCAAAATATTGGGCTGGATGAAACACAAGCTGGAATCAAGATTACTGGGAGAAATATTAATAACCTCAGATATGCAGATAACACCACCCTTATGGCAGAAAGTGAAGAGGAACTAAAAAGCCTCTTGATGAAAGTGAAAGAGGAGAGTGAAAAAGTTGGCTTAAAGCTCAACATTCAGAAAACTAAGATCATGGCATCTGGTCCCATCACTTCATGGCAAATAGATGGGGAAATAATGAAAACAGTGACAGATTTTATTTTCTTGGGCTCCAAAATCACTGCAGATGGTGATTGCAGCCATGAAATTAAAAGACGCTTATTCCTTGGAAGAAAAGCTATAACCAACCTAGACAGCATATTGAAAAGCAGAGACATTACTTTGCCAACAAAGGCTCATCTAGTCAAAGCTATGGTTTTTCCAGTAGTCATTCAATGGATGTGAGAGTTGGATCATAAAGAAGGCTGAGAGATGAAGAATTGATGTTTTTGAACTGTGGTGTTGGAGAAGACTCTTGAGGGTCCCTTGGACTACAAGGAGATCAAACCAGTCCATCCTAAAGGAAATCAGTCCTGATTATTCACTGGAAGGACTGATGTGAAGCTGAAGCTCCAATACTTTGGCCATCTGATGCAAAGAACTGACTCATTGGAAAAGACCCTGATGCTGGGAAAGATTGAGGGCAGGAGGCGAAGAGGGCGACAGAGGATGAGATGGTGGATGGCATCACTGACTCAATGAACATGAACTTCAGCAAACTCTGGGAGATGATGAAGGACAGGGAACTGTGGTGTGCTGCAGTCCATGGGCTTGCAAAGAGTCAGACACGACCAAACAATGAAGAATAATGCTTGTCCACTGCCTCCCAGTGATAATGGCAAAGGTGAGCAATGAGCAGAGAAAAGAGAAAGAGATGAAAAGGCAGGACTGGACAGGGAGGAGAAGAGCCCGTGGTCAGTTATTAGACCAGACCTTCAGCTCTGTGGGCTGTCGTCACCATCAGTCAACAGGGAGGAAGGGCAAGCGGACAGAATTCATTAAAGTAAGGAGCTCAGAATCTGCCTGCAATGCAGGAGACCCCGATTCAATTCCTGGGTCAGGAAGATCCCCTGGAGAAGGGATAGGCTACCCACTCCAGTAATCTTGGGCTTCCGCTGTGGCTCAGCTGGTAAAGAATCCGCCCGCAGTGTGGGAGACCTGGGTTTGATCCCTGGATTGGGAAGATCCCCTGGAGAAGGGAATGGCAACCCACTCCAGTATTCTGCCCTGGAGAATTCCATGGACTGTATAGTCCATGGGGTTGCAAAGAGTCAGACACAACTGAGCCACTTTCACTTTCAAGGAGCTCAGGAAGTCAGAGAGATTCAGAGTCGTTAGGAGTTGAGAGCTTCCTGTCAGTCCTGAAACCCTTGGTCTCTGGTTGATAGAAGATTACGCTCAATGACATGTATATACATCAGTGACCCTGCCAAGCTTATTATGTGTATTATGCATCAGCAACAGTGAACTCAAGCCTCGCAGTTTCTTGTGAGACAAATCACTTACCAGACTGTCTTAGGACATCTGAGGTGTCTCGTTTTTTTCATTCTCTTTTATCAAACTTCCTGAGCCTAGTGGGCAAAAGCACTGTGGTTTAGTTTCTCAGAGAAGAGTTCATAATAAATGGAAAATATGTTTCAAATATCTCTGCTATTTTAACACAGAAATGCAAGATCGACCAAAGTTTGGGTTATTTCAACATCAATCCCTTCAAAAATAAAGACCTACTTCCAAATAATTTGGAACATTCTATTTCATAATCAGATTTCTAACTTTGGTGGTACTATTTTTGTTCTGCTAATGCAGATGAGAGGCTTCCCAAGTGGCTTAGCCAGTAAATTTAAAAGAAACAGAAGTTATGTCTCTAGAACTTAATCAGAGTACAATGGTGAGAAAAAAGAAATTACAGAAAAATAGAAAATATATTCAGTTCATCTGCCACCGACAACACGTTGCGTATCTATGTCACTATAATATGGAATAAAGGTTAATTTTAAAAGAATACTCAATAAAAACAAAAGCTTTTAGGTGTTCGTTCAGGTACATTCCACATTAAATTACAGCCCTGAATTAAAACTCTCTCGTTTTCATTTCCCAGGTAATCACAATTGGGCTTCAGAAAAGCCTGCCACCTTGTGGTCATTCCCTGAAATAGCAACCGTAAAAGTTTTGCTCGTGAGTCCTTGTTCAGTCGCTCAGTGGTGTCCGACGTTCAGATCAGATCAGATCAGATCAGTCGCTCAGTCGTGTCCGACTCTTTGCGACCCCATGAATCGCAGCACGCCAGGCCTCCCTGTCCATCACCAACTCCCGGAGTCCACTCACACTCACGTCCATCGAGTCAGTGATGCCATCCAGCCATCTCATCCTCTGTCGTCCCTTTCTCCTCTTGGCCCCAATCCCTCCCAGCATCAGAGTCTTTTCCAATGAGTCAACTCTTCGCATGAGGTGGCCAAAGTACTGGAGTTTCAGCTTTAGCATCATTCCTTCCAAAGAAATCCCAGGGCTGATCTCCTTCAGAATGGACGGGTTGGATCTCCTTGCAGTCCAAGGGACTCTCAAGAGTCTTCTCCAACACCACAGTTCAAAAGCATCAATTCTTTGGCGCCCAGCCTTCTTCACAGTCCAACTCTCACATCCATATATGACCAGAGGAAAAACCATAGCCTTGACTAGATGAACCTTTGTTGGCAGAGTAATGTCTCTGCTTTTGAATATGCTATCTAGATTGGTCATAACTTTCCTTCCAAGGAGAAAGCATCTTTTAATTTCATGGCTGCAGTCACCATCTGCAGTGATTTCGGAGCCCAGAAAAATAAAGTCTGACACTGTTTCCACTGTTTCCCCATCTATTTGCCATGAAGTGATGGGACCAGATGCCATGATCTTAGTTTTCTGAATGCTGAGCTTTAAGCCAACTTTTTCACTCTCCACTTTCACTTTCATCAAGAGGCTTTTTAGGTCCTCTTCACTTTCTGCCAGAAGGGTGGTGTCATCTGCATATCTGAGGTTATTGATATTTCTCCCAGCAATCTTGATTCCAGCTTGTGTTTCTTCCAGTCCAGCGTTTCTCATGATGTACTCTGCATAGAAGTTAAATAAGGAGGGTGACAATATACAGCCTTGACGTACTCCTTTTCCTATTTGGAACCAGTCTGTTATTCCATGTCCAGTTCTAACTATTGCTTCCTGACCTGCATACAAATTTCTCAAGAGGCAGATCAGGTGGTCTGGTATTCCCATCTCTTTCAGAATTTTCCACAGTTGATTGTGATCCACACAGTCAAAGGCTTTGGCATAGTCAATAAAGCAGAAATAGATGTTTTTCTGGAATGTTATGATACAAATTATTCATGGCACATTGTGCCATGTGGGGCTCATTGTGGGGCTTCAACATAGTGGGTCGCCAGGTTGGGCCAGGCTCCAGGGCAGGGAAAGCAGGTCCAGGGTCCAGATGAAAGTCTTTCAGGAGAGATGCTCAAGTGCACTCCCTGAATAGGATTCAATTTAGAGAAGTTAACACTCAGGTTGCCTCTTAGAGGATCTTGGGAGTTTTCCAGGCAGTCAGGAAAGATCAAAGTGTGCAGAGGTGAAGAACAGAAATAATCACAAATGACTCTGCATACCTAAGATGAAGAAGTGTTTGGGTAGAAGAGAAGGTGAGGGGGAGTTACAAGGTTCAGATTAGGAGCATTTCTGTGTATCATTTCAGAGGCTTTGAATTTTGCACACAGGAACTGAAGAAACACTGAAACTTCAGAGGGGGTGGTTGGTGTTTGAAGGAAGACCCCCTGAAGACAGAAGGCTTCTCATGGGGCTGATCTAAATGACCCCAATAAGACCTATTTTTTGTTGTTGTTGTTGTTTTTTAACTTTAAAATTTATCTTATTACTTTTCCAGCTTTACTAGGAAATAACATTCAGTTCAGTTCATTTACATACATCAATGAACTCTGACATACATCAATGAACAATTGACATACGTAACTGTATAAGTTTAAGGCATACAGCATGACAGCTTTGATTGCTCTGATGTATTGTGGAATGATTACCACAGTAGGCTCAGCTAACATCCATCTTCTCACTCATCATTTTCTTAGCTCATGAATTATGCTTTGAGTACTTCAAAAGGCTTTAGAAGATTCATCTATCTCTAGCTGAACTGTGCTCATTCTAATGCCTTTAAGCAGAATTGTAGCAGTCATTATTTTTCTTCTTTTTTATTGGAGTATATAGTTACTTCACACTGTTGTATTAACTTCTGCTGCACAGCAAAGTGAATCAGCCACATGTCCACACATATCCCCTTTTTGGATTTCCTTCCCATTTAAGTCACCCCAGAGCACTGAGTGGTTCCCTGTGCTATACAGTAGGTTCTCATTAGTTATCTATTTTATACATAGTAAAGGAAATGGCAACCCCCTCCAGTGTTCTTGCCTGGAGAATCCCAGGGACGGGAGAGCCGGGTGGGCTGCTGTCTATGGGGTCGCACAGAGTCGGACACGACTGAAGTGACTTAGCAGCAGCAATGAGGGCTGCGGGTTAATATCATGTCAAGGCTAAATATCCTATTCTTTTTTTAACCATTCAATAATATCTGCCTCTGAAGTCGCACCTTAGAATGTGAGTTATCACCAGCACGTCAACTTAGAGTGACCATGTTCATCCTACCCCTATCCTGCCTGAGGCCCTGCAAAGACTCCCACATTCTCCTGTGGTCCACACTGAAATGGGGCGGCACAAAGCCTTACTAGCAAAATTCCACCACCCGATTCTGGTGACTCAGCCCTGACATGACACTGAAAGTCAGCATCAGTGCTGTGGATGGAACTGTTTCAAAGGCTGAATGCAGTAATTAGAGCCAATATTCAATCTATACACTATTTAAACAAAAAGTGGCTACTCTCACCTCCTCTCAAATATGTTTTTATTGATTCTTCTCTTTTTAAAATCTTTGTCCTTGTTATTTTAGTACTACAAACTGGACATTAAGCCATTCATTTGGAAGGCTGTTTTCTTTTTCATGTTGTTTTTAAATTGTCTTCTGAAACAATATCATGTTTATTCATGCAAAACAAATGCCATAGTCAGACAGTTTAAACTGGTGTTTATTTTAAAATAATTTCTGCTCTGTTCTCCAGATAATTGTATAGGAGACAGTGATCAAGCCCATCCCCAAGAAAAAGAAAAGCAGAAACAGCTGCCTGGGAGGCCTTACAGGCAGCGGAGAGAAGAGAGGCTGAGGGCAAAGGAGAAAAGCAAAGATGTGCCCATCTGAACACAGAGTTCCAAAGAAAAGCAAGGAGAGATAAGAAAGCCTTCCTCGGTGATCAGTGCAAGGAAATAGAGGAAAACAACAGAATGGGAAAGACTAGAGATCTCTCCAAGAAAATTAGAGATACCAAGGGAACATTTCATACAAAGATGGGCTCAATAAAGGACAGAGATGGTATGGACCTGACAGAAGCAGAAGATATTTTAAAAAAGGTGGCAAGAATACACAGAAGAACTGTACAAAAAAGATCTTCATGACCCAGATAACCACGATGGTATGATCAATCACCTAGAGCCAGACATGCTGGAATTCGAAGTTAAGTGGGACTTAGGAAGCATCACTATGAACAAAGCTAGTGGAGGTGATGGAATTCCAGTTGAGCTATTTCAAATCCTAAAAGATGATGCTGTGAAAGTGCTGCATTCAACATGCCAGCAACTTTGGAAAACTCAGCAGTGGCCACAGGACTGGAAAAGGTCAGTTTTCATTCCAATCCCAAAGAAAGGCAATGCCAAGGAATGTTCAAACTACCACACAATTGCACTCATATCACACGCTAGCAAAGTGATGCTCAAAATTCTCCAAGCCAGGCTTCAACAGTACGTGAACTGTGAACTTCCAGATGTTCAAGCTGAATTCATAAAAGGCAGAGGAACCAGAGATCAAATTGTCAACATCCGGTGGATCATAGAAAAAGCAAGAAAATTCCAGAAAAACATCTACTTCTGCTTTATTGATTAGGTCATAGCCTTCAACTGTATAGATCACAACAAACTGGAAAATTCTTCAAGAGATGAGAATACAAGACCACCTTACTTGCCTCCTGAGAAATCTGTATGTAGGTCAAGCAACAGTTAGAATCAGACGTGGAACAACAGACTGGATCCAAATTGGGAAAGGAGTATGTCAAGGCTGTATACTGTCACCCTGCTTATTTAACTTATATGCAGAGTACATCATGCGAAATGCCAGCTTGGAGGAAGCACAAGCTGGAATCAAGATTGCTGGCAGAAATAGCAATAACCTCAGATACGTAGATGATACCACCCTTCTGGCAGAAAGTGAAGAGGAATTAAAGAGCCTCTTAATGAAAGTGAATGAGGAGAGTGAAAAAGTTGGCTTAAAACTCAACATTCAAAAAATGAAGATCATGGCATCTGGACTCATCACCTCATGGCAAATAGATGGGGAAAGAATGGAAACAGTGACAAATTTTATTTTCTTGGGCTCCAAAAATCACTGCAGGTGGTGATTATAGCCATGAAATTAAAAGACACTTGCTCCTTGGAAGAAAAGCTATGACAAATCTAGACAGCATATTAAAAAGAAGAGACGTCACTTTGCCAACAAAGGCTCTTCTAGTCAAAGCTATGGTTTCTCCGGTAGTCATGTATGGATGTTCGACCATAAAGAAAACTGAAGAACTGACGCTTTTGAACTGTGGTACTGGAGAAGACTCTTGAGAGTCCCTTGGACTGCAAGGAGATCAAACCAGTCAATCCTAAAGGAAATCAGTCCTGAAGATTCAGTGAAAGGACTGATGCTGAAGCTGAAGCTGAAGCTGATGCTGAAGGCCACCTGATGTGACGAACTGACTCATTGGAAAAGACCCTGATGCTGGGAAAGACTGAAGGCGGGAGGAGAAGGGGACGACAGAGGACGAGATGGTTGGATGGCATCACTGACTCAATGGACATGAGTTTGAGCAAGTCTGGGAGATAGTGAAGGACAGGGAAGCCTGGTGTGCTGCAGTCCATGGGGTTACAAAGAGTCAGACACAATTGAGCGACTGAACTGAACTGATGCAAACCAAATGCCATAGTCAAACAGTTTAAACAGGTGTTTATTTTAAAACAGTTTCTGCTCTGCTCTCCAGATGATTCACTTGACTTTGCTTCTTACCTGTCAACACCACTGACCTTTTGGACAAATGTAGTTGTGCTTCTGGATTTCCAGTGAAACTTTTTATGTAAATATACAAACCGAGAATTATTCAAACTATGGAGATGATATCACTATAGTGCCCACATAATGTGACTTTTAGGTATCTTCCACTTGATTCAGCATCAACATGTCTGTCTAAATGAAAAGAAGCGTCTTTAGGGGAGCCGGGTTTGGAGAGTCCCGGGCACTCGGAGAACCCGGGTAGCCCCGGCTGGAGCCATGTCCCGGAACCTGCGCACTGCTCTCATTTTCGGCGGCTTCATCTCTCTGATCGGCGCCACCTTCTACCCCATCTACTTCCGGCCCTTAATGCGGCTGGAGGAGTACAGTGAGTGACCTCTGACCCCACGCAGCGTCCCGGCCCCGGTGACAGTGATCTCTGACCCCATGCGGCGGACTGGCCCTAGTAACTCCCCCGCTTTCCCTCATCATCCCCACGTGGGGCCATGGACAGAGAGAAGGAACAAGCCATAAATCGAGCTGGTGTTGTTCAAGAAGACGTGCAGCCACCAGGGTTGAAAGTGTGGTCGGATCCATTTGGCCGGAAATGAGAAGACTAACACCACCTCTAATTATGAAAGTAGACAAGAGATTTCATGCTTTCAGTTCTGCAGCAGGTTCAATAAGTCACCTGGCTAGAGAACACTGGCTGAAGCAGAAAACTCTAGAAGGCCATAAAAAGTCCTATGCATGAGGAGTACGTCCCTTCTTAAAAGGACCCTGGAACAAATCATACTATTAGGAGGGTTTTCATGATTTGGTTTCCTTTCTAAAAATGAAGCTGTCTCACTCAGCTGGACTTGAAGGCTATCTACATATTATTCAGTCTCTACCTCTTAGCCAGCCAAGCTGTGATATGAATACAAACAACTAGTAGACTGGGGAAGATTCTAGACTATTTTGCCATCCTCCAAATAGGAAATTTCAGGGGGAAACTACCATATTGAGCAGCCTCATAGGGCTCTTTGAAAATGTTAAAGTTGATAAAACTCTTTGAGGACAAGGTACATTGTACTCTTTAAGAATAAATAGTTCAACTCAACTATCTCATTAGGACAGTTGCTGCATGTTGAGAAATAAACAAATTTGAAGCAAACTAAATGGGTCTGCATGCCTGTTAGAAATCATTGTTGAATTGACTGAAATGAAAATATATATATTAAAATGATTTCTCTTACTTCAAAAAAAAAAAAAAAAGAAAAGAAGCGTCTTTAAACAAAGAAATCTGTATTTCACGCTGAAAGTACACTAACAAATTTGTTTGAGCATGGACATTGGATTATCCACAACTTATGTTTGCTTTCCGGAGCTAAAGAATGTCTTCTAATTTTATTGCTTGATTCTTCTGTGACTCCCAATCTTATTTTTACTATATTACCATTTTCTTATTCTAAAACACTTGTTTATTTCTTTTTGGAGAACAGTATTCGGGTATTACTGTTTCAGATTTGTTCTAGGTGGTTTATTGTTCTTTTGTTCACACAAGGCCAAACATTTCTGCGAGTTTTCAAAGAGTAGATTGGAGTTCATTGAAAAGCAGCATTTTCTGTGATAAAACTCAGCACATATTAAAGATGTGAAGAAAAAGTCACTAAGGGAAAACTAAACTCAGGTCATGGGAAAAATGAGAAATTCACAAGTACACATGGAGGAAACAACATAATTACTTATTTGCTGGGCTTTTTTTTTCTTAGGTTTTTCTGGTCTCAAAAAATACCAGAAATGTATGTGGATCCAAAGGTAGATGACAATGAGGTGAAAGGTTGATGTTTGGATGTACTAAAGATGCACTGCAGTAAAGAAAGGATTTATTTCCCATAATTCCATACTGATTAATGACTGAAACTGTGCACTTGTGAAAATCGATTCTGGACAAGGGTAAAGACATGCATTTCTGAAAGGCACTGCAACTTCAGGAAGGGAAGATATACCTAGATGCAGGTTATAACTTTTTCTCTCTTCTGAAACAGTTTGTGCAAAAACTTTGTAGTTTTAATACAAGTTTAATCAATATCAGATCACCACTGCAGGGACTTCTTGTGTTAAAAATTAATTTAATTAGATATTTCTTCTCTGATACAGTTTCAAAGCTGACTTTACCCTTAGTTCATCACATTACAGATTGTTTCATTAATAGAAAAACAACAAAATTTAATTCTGTGTTACCTTGTTCAGCTCAAAAATGCACAGTAATTGTAGCAATTTATTATTGAAAATGGACTTCCCTGGTGGCTCAGTGGTAAAGAATCTGCCTGCCAATGTAAGGGATGCAGGTTCAATCCCTGGGTCGGGAAGATCCGCTGGAGGAGGGCATGGCAACCCATGCCAGTATTCTTGCCTGAAGAATCCCATGGACAGAGGAGCCTGGTGGTCATAAGAGTTGAACACGACTTAGCGACGAAGCAACCACCACCAATATTGAAAATAGAAATATACTCCCTAGAGCAAAAGAGCTAATGTATTCATTTGCTATTGAATCTGAAATTTTAAAATTTTTAATGAATACACAAATACTTGCATATGTATTTACTTGCCTTTCTGTATTCTGATCCAATGTTTAAAAATAGTCAGGCTCCATGTGAGCTACCAATGACAGCATCTTGAGTTATTTAGAAAGTTTTCATGAAAGAAAAAGGAAAAATTCATAAAGTGATTTAGCTATTGAATCTGCACAAGCCAATAAATATTTGCAAATTTGCTGCAATTCTTCTCAAATACTTTCCTTTCTCGAATATATTCTCTTCTAGTTCATGAGATTTCCACCTCCAACCACTGGGAAGGGAAAGGATTAATGCATAAGCCAGGAAGATAAAGCAAAGTTCGTGACTTAAAAATTTTTTTTCATTTTAAATTTATATATATTATTTTTTTCAAATAATTGAATTTTGACTTCATTACATATTCCACAGATTTTTTTTTGAGGGGGGGGGCCTGATACTACTTTTTAAAAACTATTTTTGCTTGGAGGATAATTGCTTTACAGTGTTGTGTTGGTTTCTGCCCCACAACAATGTGAATCAGCCATGAGTATACCTATGAATCAGCCTAGAGAGGTGGGATGCGGTGGGGTGCAGGACGGAAGGAACATTTTAATATATTTTTCCTGTGCTGGGTCTTCCTTGCAGGACAAGGCTCTTCTAGAGCTGTGGTAGGGGGCATAGTTGTCCAGCGGCAGGTGGGATCTTAGTTCCCTGACCCGGGTCAAACCCGAGCCCCCTGCAGTGAAAGCATGGGGCCCTAACCACTGGACCACCAGGGAATTCATTTGTTTTTTCTTATCTAAAAACAACAGAAAGTATTTTACATGCCACCTGGATGATGTGATTTTTTAACAAATCAAGTTGTAAGAAACAGATAAAAATCACAGCTAGGGAAGGAGAAAGTGAGGATCAGGAGAGGAAGTCTTTGCATAAAAAAAAAAAAAAAATGGGATCACAAAATTTAAAAAAATTAATTCACGCCAAAGTATCATCCATAATTTAAGTTACAATTAAGAATCACAGACAGCGCTCAGGTCCTGTCCTCCCCAGAGAAGCCTTCACCACAGAGCCCACCACCTTCCACTCCTCTCTCAGCCTAATTCTCCCAGATTCGGCCTGCTGGAACGCCCCTGCTCCGCGTGGCTCTATAGCAGCCTCCCTGACCCGCTCTGGGTCATCCTTAGTCCCCATTTCACGGAGAAAGACCGTACGTTAACCACTTTTCTGGTCCGCGGAGCCGGTGTTGCGAATCTTTGCAGACCGTTTTACGACAACTTGCGGCTGCGCGGTGCGGCTGACGGCAACGCCGCGCTGTTCTTGGAGAAGTCACTCCGGAGACGGCGTTGCTTTTCGGATGTTGGGTCTGTGGCACTATGTGGCGCGTCTGTGCGCGACGGGCTCAAAATGCACCAAGGGCAGGATTCGGGGCTCAGTGGACGGCCTTGCAGGAGGAGCCGGGAGCTCCGTGCGTGACCCCGCAGGCTGGCTCGTCACAGCAGCAAGACCACAGGGTATGGCAGGGTCCCCGCATTGTGCGGCTGGAGCCCCATCTCTTGGGCCACACCGTGGAATCGCGTCTTGCTGCAGCTCTGGGGATCGCCTAGCCGCCGCTGGCATAGCCTACCCACGCATCAGAAGATCCCATTGCCTTCAGTTTTCCCTTCAATGCAGGCAGGCACCATAGCCCGCTGGGAAAAGAAGGAAGGAGAAAAAAATCAATGAGGGTGAACTAATTGCAGAGGTTGAAACCGATGAAGCTACTGTTGGATTTGAGAGCGTGGAGGAGTGTTATATGGCAAAGATCCGTGTTGCTGAAGGTACCAGAGATGTTCCAGTTGGAGCAATCATCTGTATCACAGTTGAAAAGCCTGAAGATATGGAAACCTTTAAAAATTACACACTTGATTCTTTGGCAGCACCTGCCCCACAAGGAGCCCCGGCACTAACCCCTGCTGCCGCTGCTCCATCACCTGCACCTTCTGCTCAGGCTCCTGGTAGCTCATCTCCTACTCACATGCAGGTGGTTCTTCGTGCCCTGTCTCCCATCGTGACCATGGGCACAGTTCAGAGATGGGGGGAAAAAAAAGTGGGTGAGGAGCCAAACGAAGGAGATTTATTGGCAGAGATAGAGACTGACAAGGCCTCTATAGGTTTCAAAGTGCAGGAAGAAGGCAAAAATCATGATCCCTGAAGGCACACGAGATGTCCCTGTAGGAACCCCACTCTGTATCATTGTAGAAAAAGAGGCAGGTATACCAGCGTTTGCTGACTATCGGCCAACTGAAGTAACTGATTTAAAACCACCAGCACACCAGCTAGCCCGTCCATCTTCAGGCCACTGGCCAGCTGCTCCAGCTGGACCAAAGGGAAGAGCGCTCCTTAGCCCGCTTGCAAAGAAGTTAGCAGCAGAGAAAGGGATTGACCTTACCCAAGTAAAAAGGACAGGACCAGATGGCAGAATCATTAAGAAGGAGATCAACTCCTTTGTGCCTATGAAAACTGCTCTCACTCTAGCAGCTGCTGTGCCTCCCCTAAGTTGAGGAGTGGCTCCAGTTCCTACAGGTGTCTTCACAGATATCCCAGTCACCAACATTTGCCAAGTCATTGCACAGAAGTTAATGCAATCTAAGCAAACAATACCTCATTATTACCTTTCTATTGATGTAAATATGGGAGAAATTTTGTTGGTACGACAACAAAAAAGAAGATGCTACAAGGAAAAAGCAACATTTCCGTCAATGACTTCATTATAAAAGCTTCAGCTTTGGCATGTTTAAAAGTTCCTGAAGGAAATTCTTCGTGGTTGGACACAGTTGTAAGACAGAATCATGTTGTTGATATCAGTGTTGCAGTCAGTACTCCTGGAGGACTCATCACACCTATTGTATTTAATGCACATATAAAAGGACTGGAAACCGTTGCCAATGATGTTATTTCTTTATAAACCAAAGCATGAGAGGGTAAACTATAGTCACATAAGTTCCAGAGTGGCACTTTTACAATCTCAAATTTAGGAATGTTTGGGATTAAAAACTTCTCTGCTGTTGTTAACCCACCCAAGCATGTATTTTGGCAATTGGTGCTTCAGAGGATAGACTGGTTCCAGCAGATAATGAAAAAGGATTTGATGTGGCTAGCATGCTGTCTGTTACACTTAGTTATGATCATCAGGTTGTGGATGGAGTAGATGGAGCCCAGTGGCTTGCTGAGTTTAGAAAGTACCTTGAGAAACCTATCACCATGTTATAATTAATCCAAGAATTTCTAGACTCTCCTAGGTCACACTGTTTCATTCTTAGCAAGGTATAAATGTGTTATGAAATGGTGGTTCTCTTTATTTTAAGGTTAACCAGTTATTTTTGAGTCTGTCCAGATATTTGTAATGGGCATTACTGAATTTTTAAAATGCCAATTACATCCCAATATTGTGCACATTTAATAAACACCAGATTTTAAGCTGTGTACTCCTAGTCAAGGGGTCTGTGGCATAGCCCTTTGGTGGCAAGTCCTTCCACTAGAAACACAGAGGTAGAATTGTGGTTCCCTATTGAAACAGACACATAAAAGTAACCTTGATGAGACCCTGAGGTTTTGAATTTTAATTATCTCAAATGTTTTGATTAGATTTGAGAAAAAGAGAAGAAGTTGGGAAAACTAGTTCTCTTGGAGAAAGGATTTGAACTGAAACTTGATTTTGGAATTTAAGCCTAATTTGAAATTTTCTGTTATATAATATTGGTTTATCATGGATGGGAAACATGGAGAACTTAAAGGAAAATATGAGAAAATTTTAAAAGTCAACATTTTTATAGGACGGCTCAACCAGCTGTTCTTTGTTTATTTTTCCATGACTTCAGAAATGACCAGCTCCTTAGTATAAATGAGAATTTGTGTGGGTATCTATTTAAACAATTTAAATGTGTCATTTTGAGAGCAGAGTTCTATAATTGCCTCAAATAAAAGGATATGCTTATAGAATTTAACGGAAAAAAAATCACAAATAATATGTTGACATCATGAGATGTACTTACGTAGAAATGGACTAATTTTAGTTAGAAACAACACCAGTAGATATAACACAAAAATAAGTGTAAATGATAAAATAATACATTAAAAGAAAAGCCTTCAGCTATAACCTGCTGAGCTGTGTGTCTTGCAAGCCTTCCATAACAGGATTAAGCCAGAGAAACTGAGCTCCTGGAAGCATACATAATATTAATAGATGGTGGTGAGTATACTTTACTTGAAAATGGGACATTAAACATCAATATCCAACATATCTTTGGTACAATTACATAACAAATTGGATAATGCATTTAAAGTACATACTGATGTGTGGTTATTAGGAAGATGAATGCAAGTAAGATGACCATCGTCATCCTTGAGGCTCTGTTATTTCTTTTTGAGGCTTACTTATTAAAAGACTGACTCCAAGTCTTCCCTGGTGGCTCAGGGGTAAAGAAGTGAAGTGAAGTCGCTCAGTCGTGTCCAACTCTTTGGGACCCCGTGGACTGTAGCCTACCAGGCTCCTCCCTCCATGGGATTCTCCAGGCAAGAGTACTGGAGTGGGTTGCCATTTCCTTCTCCAGGGGATCTTCCTGACCCAGGGATAGAACCTGGCTCTCCTGCATTCCAGGCAGACGCTTTAACCTCTGAGCCACCAGGGAAGCCCAGTCCACCTGCCAATTTAGGAGACAAGGGGTCCATCCCTGGTCCAGGAAGATCCCACATGCTGTGGGCCAGCTAAACCTGTAGGCCACTACTAAGCACACACACCATAGACCGCGAGAGTCGCAACTTCTGAGCCCACGTGCCACAAGTACGGAAACCTGCACGCCACAAGAGAAGCCACTGCAATGAGAAGCCCAGGCACTGCAATGAGAGAGTAGCCCCCATTTGCTGCCACTAGAGAAAAGCCCACGCAGCAACAAAGACCCAGCACAGCCATAAATAAATACATAAATAAACATTTTTTTTAAAGTCTTAACTCCAATGATCCATGCGTGATTTTGACCCTGTTTGGTTCTACCTCATCAAAGAAATGTTAGTATTTAATGAAAACAACACAAGGAGTGAAATCTGTTCACTAAAATCTGTTTGTAAGGCCTTCCTCATAACCTGCAGAGTGTCAGAACTTGTGCATTTTTGACTCACTGGATTCTGCTGCTTCACACAACAACTTAAATAGGTCCAACCATACTTGCTAGTAAAAACATGTCAAGGGCACGCTTGGGGTTCAGAAAATGGGGTGTCCCATCTGCCCACTAGAATGTACGGTTCATGGGATGGGAACCTGCCTGGCCCATCACACAATATTCCCTCAAAACTTACTGGAGTGGCCTTTTCCACCACGTTTCTTGTTTTTGAACTTCCACTTTTCTCACATTTAAAGCAGTGTTACTTGCCCTTTTCCCTGTTTTGCTTTACTTATCACAACAAAACCCCTAAGTCTTCTATTCTTAAATTCTTCATCATATCCAGACCTACTCTTCCTATATAGAGCCTTAGTTGCCATATTCAGAGCTAACAACTAAATAAAAATCAGGGAAAAAACTATTTCTTCTCCCAATGCAAGGGGCCTGGGTTCAATCCCTGGTCAGGGTACTAGATCCCACATGTCACAAACAAGACCACGTGCAGAAAAATAAATATTTAAAAAATAAATAAAAGTTCCTATTTCTTATGAGGTTGTTTCGGAAACATTTCAGACCCATGATACTGTATTTTCATATTGTAAAACAGGTTTACAATAATGGATGCTATAGCTTCATAGAGCATGATGTTGAGAATAATCCTCACCAAAGACCAGATAGATCTTAAGTGATATGATATTGCTGAATTTACCATAGTCCAATACTGGTCTTCCATCTTGCCTGTCTGTATTACAGTAGTAAAATGTACAAATAAAAGCATAAAGTTACCACAGTAAAAATAAAATAAGTGCTGTGGTCCAGAAACTCTGGTCAAAGTCCCTCTGTAGCTTCTCTAGACCTAGAGCTCTTCCAGGGTCCACATGTGCCCCATTCCCACTCCACCTCCTCGGGACGCCTGCACTTCCTCACCCTGCTGCCAGCTTCTCAGATGAATTCAGGAACCCTCCTGCAGCCTCCCCTAATGGTTGTGAGCAACAGTACAAGTGAGGTGAGTGTGTGATGTGTTTACACTTTTAAAGATAAAATTACAAATGCCAATAAACTATCAAATAATATGTGAATCTTCAAGACAAGACTTTAAAATGTGTGAAATTATGAGTGCTATGTGACTGAAATTTGACAGAATATCCAAGACCACTGACTATCACTGCACAGCCTTCATGTTCTGTTGAAGGGAAGGGATATTTATTTATTTATTTATTTATTGGGGGGGAAGGGATATTTATATAAATAATTTAAAACAGTGATTTTTGCTAAAATGAAGGTAATAAAAGTTTACAAAATATGACTAAATTTTTTTCCCATCTAAACATTACTTTCCCTTCAATAGATCACCTAGATTTGTTCAATAAAAATTATATTACTTCAACATTATCTTTAAAATTAAAAGATAAATTAGAATGAAAAATATAAAGAAATCAGAATGACTTAAGCTGATTATAAATGCTTTTGAAGATGTAATTAAATCGTATTTATTTTTATAAAGTTAAGACTAATGCTTATATAGTTTAATACCGTTTACCTGCCAAAATAAAGATGTAACACTCCACTCATATTTCATCTAAAGCTACCAATCTGAGAACAGTGCTAATTGTTTAACATGGTAAAATGTAAAGTATTGTGGTCCTTTAAGACTATGAATTCTATGATAATTTGAGAGAAATTGGTACTTTTATTTTTCTCGCACTTTTCCACTTTGTTGTCATTTTCCATTACTTCATTCAGAATGACTCGATTGCTTTGTTTATACAGATCCTGTGCCTTTCTTGTGGACATTGTTTATAAGCATTTTATTATTGCTCTACATATCATGGAAAGATTGTTTCCCAATTCTATTTCTAGGCATGCCTTGCTATCCTATAGATAAACTATTGATTTTTGTGTTTATAGCTTTTGTCAACTTTAGGCTTTAGCAAAACAGTGTCCAAAAAAAACCCACTGAGCAGGCAAGGCTTACTTTGCTGGATTTTCTGAAATAAGAAAGGAAAACACCCTGGCAGAATCTTAAAAGCCCAGACAGAGAGTGGAGAGAAAGAGTGGAGTGGTGGTTTTGTAGGGTCTGACTGCTGCTGCTGCTGCTGCTGCTAAGTCTCTTCAGTCGTGTCCGACTCTGTGCGACCCCATAGACGGCAGCCCACCAGGCTCCCCCATCCCTGGGATTCTCCAGGCAAGAACACTGGAGTGGGTTGCCATTTCCTTCTCCAATGCATGAAAGTGAAAAGTGAAAGTGAAGGGTCTGACTAAGTGACAGATTCTCAGACGAGTGTTGTGAGATCGGGACTCCCTGGGACCTGGCAGCATGTGAGACGCAATAGCTTCATACTCATGTGCATACGAGACCAAGTTCTGAGCCGAGTTTGCTCAACAGTCTTGATAATTCAGGTGTTTTTACTGATTTACAGTTGATATTCAGGGCTAAGTATTTCCCAGAGCCAGACTTACCCTGTCTTTCATTTTTCTCAGCCTTTACATAGTGACAGGAATGTATCTTGGGGATGAATAGTTTCTAATCATGGGGAAACCCAAAACCACATGGGTTTAAACTCTCAGTCCCTCTCCCTTGACATCCATATCAGCCCAGGGTGGAGATTACAACACCATTGTCTGCAAACAGAAGCGATTTCCATCTTCACTGCTTTTTGGTGAGTTCTGGATATATGTTAAGGCTCTGCTGGCAATTTTCCAGAATCTATTACTGTCAGATTTGCTATTTCTTTTTGCTCAAAGATCACTTGTTGGATCATTTGAAGGAACAAAGTCCATTTC
Organism: Bos mutus; assembly: GCF_027580195.1. Classification (NCBI taxonomy): domain Eukaryota; kingdom Metazoa; phylum Chordata; class Mammalia; order Artiodactyla; family Bovidae; genus Bos; species Bos mutus. The sequence goes on along the minus strand of NC_091626.1, from coordinate 43,309,043 downwards.
TCAGTATTTCAGATTTTGGTGATATCACTTTTGAGCAAAGTGACATGGAAAGACATGTTTCTGGGGTTTGTAGTCCTGTGTTCAGCAGAAGCTCTATTTCTGTGAAACATGGACTACAAAGTTGCTAAGTGTCGTTATTGTTCAGGCAGACATCTTCATGTCTAGGTTTGATGGGAGTTTGATTTTTCTGGCCACTTGACCCAGTGTTTTGTCATTTACAAGCACTTATTGCTTGATTCCAATTACACAGAAAATCACCTTTCTTATTGCAATGAACTAGCATCAGAGGAACTGGTTGTTATTCAAAGGAGCACAAGTAAAAACAATAATTATACTGAACGTGCATCTTAATCAAAAGACACCCAAAGGAGTGACTCAAAGCATCAAAAGAAAAATTAAAGATGGGAAACATGAACACATTGTAGATAAGAGGTTTGAGTATCTGTTAATAATCTAGATTGTTAAGTGAATGAAGAGGAAAGCAAGGATGCAAGGAGAGAACACAGGAGAGCAGACTGAAAGAGGACAACCTGCCTCTGACTTTGGGAGCTCGCCTGCTGGGTCTTCTGGAGAAGTTATCTCCTGGATGAGTTGTCATCTTGGTCAGTGTGCTGGGATTAGCTTTACGGCGCCTGAAAAACTGACTATAAACTCCTTGAGGGGCCTGGCTTGAGATCTCTGGACATCTTTTACATCTTTTAACTTAAAGATGTATACTCACTCCTGCTAAAAGTGGAGGGGGCAAGTTTCGAGTAGAGACCAGGAGTAGCTCTGGTGACAGCTGGAGACATTTTGAGAAGAAGCCACAGAAATTCAGACCATGAAGACCAAGTTACAGGCCCAACAGATCTTGACAGTCTTAATTTATGAGAGTCCGAACTGAAGATACCTAGATTTTTTTTGCTTGAGAAAAGTTGAAAATGAAAGTGTTAGTTGCTCAGTTGTGTTTGACTCTTTGCAACCCCGTGGACTGTAGCCCACCAGGCTCATCTGTCCATGGGATTCTCCAGGCAAGAATACTGGTGTGGGCTGCCATTTGTAAAAATTTAATGAGCTGTAATTAATAATTTATGCACATTTCCACAATGTAAGCATGTTATGATTAAACATGAATTTAAGTGTTATTGACCCTTACTGTCATATATTAGAAAGTCCTGCCTACCTCCTAGGATACACGAATGTGAAATTTAAAACCTAACTTTAGAAAATATTTGAAACGGTATTAACTTCCCCTACTCAAAGAAAAGGAAACTTAAATTTATTTAAAAAGTGTATCAATCTGATTGTCAGACTGTGTTAATGGCTGAGAGAAGAGTATTCTAAAAAGATTCTGGGTGCTTCTCTGGTGGCTCAGTACTAAAGAATCCACCTGCCAATGCAGGAGACATGAGTCTGATCCCTGGTCTGGGAAGACCCCACCTACCACAGAGCAACTAAGCCTGTGCCGTAACTATTGAGCCTGTGCTCTAGAGCCCGGGAGTCTCAGCAAGAGAAGCCATCACGCACCACAACTAAAACAAAGCCCACACAGCGATGAAGACCCAGCACAGCCACAAAAAATTAAAAAAAATTTTAAAGATTCTGTGCTGTACAGTAGGTTCTCATTAATTATCTATTTTATTCACAGTATCAACAGTGTATATATGTAAATCCTAATCTCCCAAATCATCCCACTCCTCTGTCCCCTTTGGAGACCTAAATGAGAAGGAAATCCAAAAAAAGGAGATATAGTTACACATACAGCTGATTGACTTTGCTGTACAGTAGAAATGAACAGAACACCGTGTAAGGCAAGTAAACTCCAATAATTTTTTTTTTAAGAGATTCTGGTTTCATGCACCATTTAAAAAAAGAAAGAAGAAGTGAAGTCACTCAGTCGTGTCCAACTCTTTGTGACCCCATGGACTGTAGCCTACCACGCTCCTCCATCCATGGGATTCTCCAGGCAAGAGTACTGGTGGGTTGCCATTTCCTTCTCCAGAGGCACCATTTAAACCCTACCTTAAAAACAGATCTCTCTCTCTAAAAAGAATGAGTCAGGTGAAAGCAGAAGTGGCTTTGAACCTGCTAAAATATTTTAGGTGGCTTGTACAGTCATGTAAAACAACATTTGTGAGTTTCTATATAGCACAAAAGCAGTGTGTCAAGGATTCGAGGTGGTTCAGTATCTCAGGCAACGATTCGTTATGTAAACAAACATCTGATGAGGACGTTCGTGAGGTTCCCAGGAACAGGCTACTTATTATTCCGAGTCTGTCATTTGGAATCGCCCTGTTGGGAAGGTGTCGGTCAAGACAATGTCTGCACTGTCTTCCTATGTTTCTTTGAATATCTCATCTCCAAGACAACCAGTTACTCACACACCCTTGTCTGCCACAGAGTTCATCACATCCTGCTGACACAGTCATGTTCTCAAGCTTCCCTGAATTACTTGCACAGATGTCCTCCCAGCTTGTGCTTACAATGTGTGGTTTCTGAGTATGGAGAGGATGAAGTCAGACTAACAAAACTGCATTTTCAAAGCTGTAAAAGTTATTATCATATAAATGTAATTGAAAACATGTCACTGGTGACATCTTGCTGCATTACACTGGATAAGAAGCAAAAGTGTGTCAGCCACTTCAATCATGTCCGACTCTTTGAAACCACATGGACTGTAGCCAACCAGCCTCCTCTGTCCATGGAATTCTCCAGGCAAAAATGCTGGAGTGGGTAGCCATTCCATTTTCCAAGGGATTTTCTCAACTCAAGGATTGATGATCAGTAAATCAAGTCAAAACCTAATGTGCACTTTTTATTGACACTAAGGAATGTTGCTTTTGCTTATAAGGTCCAAGGAATTCTTCATGACGGTTTTATGTTTGAGTATCATTTTTTTCCGAATGCTCCAGATCTTCACCAGACCTGACCTCAGGAGAAACCACTTTACGGAGGCTAACCTACTCAGGTTTCCTCATTGCCTAGCTGCCCCAGGACCAGGAACTACCCACCTCTGTCCCACTCCTGCATCCCACATGCTAGAACAAAACATCTGGAGTGGAGACACACAAGTGGAAATTACCCCAGGAGCCAGTCCTGGGGTAGGAAAGTCTTAACTGTAATTTATGAGTTGCCAGAGGCTCAATGGAGACAACCTGTGTTAAAAACTCCAGAGGGACCTAATGATGGAGGGGGGGACACCCAGAAGATTGTGGGATTTACCCTGAGGAGCTCAACCAGGTCCTCACATTAAATGTCAGTGAGAAAACCCTTTATGCTCTAACAGAGAGAGCACTCTGTTCTTAATAAGGCTGCACTTGGAGAAACCCAGGAATGAGAACCTAACCCACCTGGGGATCATCAGAGCCTAACCGAAGGAGCAAAGAGAAAGAAACAAATGAAGTAGATGAAACAATTGGTTGTTGTTCAGTCACTAAGTCGTGTCTGACTCTTTGGAACCCCATGGACTACAGCACTCCAGGCTTCCCTGTCTTTCACGGTCTCGTGGAGTTCGCTCAAACTCATGTTCACTGAGTCAGTGATGCCATCCGACCATCTCATCCTTTCTCATCCCTTCTCCTCCTGCCTTCAATCTTTCCCAGCATCAGGGTCTTTTCTAGTGAGCTGGCTCTTTGCATTAGGTGACCAAAATATTGGAGCTTCAGCTTCATTTCTTCCAATGAATAATCAGGGTTGATTTCCTTTAGGATTGACTGATTTGATCTGTTTGCTATTCAAGGGACTCTCAAGAATCTTCTCCAACACCACAGTTCAAAAGCATCAATTCTTCAGCGCTCAGCTTTCTTTATAGTCCAACTCTCACATCCATACGTGACTACTGGAAAAACCATAGTTTTGATTAGAGGGACCTTTATTGGCAAAGTGATGTCTCTACTTTTTAATATGTTGTCCAGGTTTGTCATAGTTTTTCTTCCAAGGAGCAAGTGTCTTTTAATATCATGACTGTAGTCACCATATGCAGTGATTTTGGAGCCCAAGAAAATAAAGTCTGTCACTGTTTCCATTATTTCCCCATCTATTTGCCATGAAGTGATGGGACTGGATGCCATAATCTTTGCTTTTTGAATGTTGAGTTTTAAGTCAGCTTTTTCACTCTTCTCTTTCACTGTCATCAAGAGAACCTTTAGTTTTTCTTTGCTTTCTGCCATTAGAGTGGTGTCATCTGCATATCTGAGGTTATTGGTATTTCTCCCAGAATTCCTGATTCCAGCTTGTGACTCATCCAGCCCAGCATTTCACATGATATTCTCTGCATAGAAGTTAAAGAAGCACAGTGACAATATACAGCCTTGACATACTCCTTTCCCAATTTTGAGCCAGTTTGTTGTTCCATGCCTGGTTCTAAGTGTTGCTTCTTGACCTGCATACAAGCCTCTCAGGAGGCAGGTAAGATGGTTTGGTATTCCTATCTCTTTAAACATTTTCCACAGTTTGTTGTTATCCACACAATTAAAGGCTTTAGCATAGTTAATGAAACAGAAGTAGATGTTTTTCTGGAATTCTTTTTCTGTGATCCAAAAGATGTTGACAATTTGACCTCTGGTTCCTTTGCCTTTTCTAAACACAGCTTGTACATCTGGAAGTTCTTGGTTCACATACTACTGAAGCCCAGCTTGAAGGATTTTGAGGATTACCTTGCTAGCATGTGAAATAAGCACAGTTTTGTGGTAGTTTGAACATTCTTTGGCATTGCCCTTCTTTGGGATTGGAATGAAAACTGACCTTTTCCCGTCCTATGGCCTCTGCTGAGTTTTCCAAATTTGCTGGCATACTGAGTGCAGCACTTTAATGGCATCATTGTTTTGGGGGTTATGAAAACTGGCTGGAATTTTCTGCTCAACCTACATAAGACCAAAGATAAACAAGAAATCCTGAGAGACACCAGAGAGGGGAAACACACACACAAAAAAACACCTTGTCTGGTGTTGAAATAACTTTCTAGGTCCAAGATGGACCTGCTTCTGCCTAGGGTGCCATGGCAACAAATTGAAACTTATATGACTTTTGTGTCTCTGGATATGTTCCTCTTGACCAAAAACACTGCAATATCCAGTCAATCAATCCCCAAAGGCCAAGCTAGTCCTGGGCGCTATACTTATTACCTTGCTCCTTCTTGTCCTAAACAAGATCGACTATGTTGCCCAACCAGTCAGAATTTTTCTATTTGTCTCTATCTTGTTCTTCCTTCTTTCTTAGAAAAGCTTCTTGCCTTCTCCCCCATTTTGCAGTTTTCCAAATGGAGACTGTTTGTTTCATGAAGGGTTAAAGTTTGTTTGTATTTCCTGACTTTCCTTTAATCATTCTCTAATACCCTAGAGAAACAAAGCTAAGAATTACATTTGATTTCTCAGAATCCATGAAAGCAAGAAGAGAATAGAGTATAGTATTTAGTGTTGAGAAAAAACAACCAACTTAGAATTCTATATCCTGAAAAATTATCTATCAAAGATGAAGGAGAAATATAGACTTTCTCAGACACACAAAGACTGAGTGAATTTGTTGCCTTGGAAGAAATGGTAAAAATAAGTTGTTTAGAGAAGGAAAATTACCAGTTGTTTAGACAGAAGGAAAAAATAGTTGTTTAGAGAGAAGTTCAGAAACTCAGGCCTACATAAAGGAAGAAAGAACATTGAGGAAAGAATAAGTGAAGTCAAAATAAACTTATTTTTCTTAGTTCTTATGTATCTATAGGATAACTTTTTGTTAAATACTACCAACAATATATTCAATTATGTAAGCATATATTATATACTTATATATGCTTGTGTATTCTTGGATATGGGCTTGCCAGGTGGCTCAGCAGTAGGGAATCTGCCTGCTAATTCAGGAGATGCAGGTTCAATCCCTGGGTCAGGAAGATCCCCTGGCGAAGGAAATGGCAAACTGCTCCAGTATTCTTGCCTGGGAAATCCCATGGACAGGGGAGCCTGGCAGGCTACAGTCCATGGGCTCACAAATAGTCAGACATGATTTAATGACTAAACAACAACAACAAGAATATGCTTGTATATAAATTTTTAAAATGACAGCAAAGATTCTAGGGATTGAAGGAAGGAACTAAGATTATTTTGTTATTTTAAGGTATTTGAACCTTTAAATTTTGACATTATTTGAAAGTAGCCTATGATTAGCTGTAAATGTATGGTGCAAACTCTAGGCAACCACTAAAAAAAGTAAAAAGAATATTTAAGTGATATGCTAATAAAAGGGAGAAAACGACTTCTACAAAATGCACAGGTAAAAATCACAAAAGGCAGAAAAAGTGTCAAAAAAAGATGGAAAAGGGCAACAAATAAACTACAGTAACATGTGGTAGATACTAATCCAACTACATCAATAATCACTTTGAAAGTCAGTGATCTAAATGACCAATAATTGACTGTAAGCTGGATCAAAACAGCAGACTCAGTCATATATTGTCTATAGGAAGCTCATGCTGGGTGTAAAGACAAATAGATGAAAGAAAATCCACATGTAAACAGCAGTCAAGAGAAAGCAGGATTAGCCTATAAATTTCACAGAGAACAAACTTCAAAGCAAGGACAGGTATCAGGGATAAATAATAATAAAGGGATCAATTATCAGGAAGACAATCCTTCATGTGAATGAACCTAATAACAGACAAACTGTGAAGAAGAAACTAATAGAATTGCAAAGGACATAGGTAAATCCACTATGTGAGCTGGAGATCCCAACACCTGTCTATCAGAAATGGTCAGATCATCAGGCAGAAAATCAGGAAGGGCAGAGTTAAACTCAACAATAATATCTAGGAACCTCCTGGTAGTCCAGTGGTTAAGAATCTGCCTTGCGGCGCAAAGGACACGAATTCAAACCCTGGTTCAGGAACTAAGATTCCACATGCCATGGAGCAACTAAGCCCATGTGCCGTAACTACTGAAGCCACATGCTTTAGAGCCCACACCCCCTGACTACTGAGCCTGCACATCACAGCTAGAGAGTCTGAGAGCTGCAACAAAGGATTCCACATGATGCAATGAAGATCCTGCATGCCGCAACTAAGACCTGAAACAGCCAAATAAATAAATATTAAAAAAAATAACATTGATCAACTGCATGCAATTCACATCTATGAGTTATGGCAACAACAGAACACACATTATTCTCATGCTCACATAGAAGATTCACAGAGATATACCATACCACATTCTGGGCCACAGACACAGTTTAACAAATTTAAAACAACAGAAACCATATAATGAACTTCCCTGTTGGTACACTGGATAAGAATCCATGTGTCAAGGAAGGGCACACAGGTTTGATCTCTGGTCCGGGAAGATTCCACATGCCACAGAGCGACTAAGCCCATGCACCACACCTACTGAACCTGTGCTCTAGAGCCCATGCTCCACAAGAGAAGCCACTTCAAAGAGAAGCCCATGTACCACCATGGAGAGTAAGCCCCATTTGTTGCAAGAGAAAAGCTCACACAGCAATGAAGGCCCAGCACAGCCAAAAGTAAATTCTAAAAAAGAAACTAGAGACCAATATCTCTCATGAACATAAATGTAAAAATGTACATGAAAATATTAGCAAATAGAACCCAGCAATGTATAAAAATAGTTATACACCACAATCAGTTCGGTTCAGTTGCTCAGTCATGTCTGACTCATTGTGACCCCATGAACTGCAGCATACCAGGCTTCCCGGTCCATCATCAACTCCCAGAGCTTACTCAAACTCATGTCCATCTGATATAGGCATGTTCTCCGTGTTGTCATGTCTACCACCAGAGACCATCATAAAGGAGTTGGTGATGAAGCTTGCTTTGTCCTTTCATGATCTCTGTTTTCCTTGGGGATCTCAAGCAAGTGTTCAGATGTCCTGGGTTCGAGAAGCAGATTAAATCACACACGTTCATGCTCAGGAACTTCCATATAAAAGCCGGTCTGATGGATCTGAGGGATTGTTTTCTTTTACATAAAATTCTGTGGGCATGAACTCTAGTTCTCTAGATGAAACAGGCTTACCCATGCTCCCTGATGGTAGCATGATGACTATCTTACTCAGAGACATGAGACCTAAGCAAAGGAACAGCACTGAACTTGGGTTTACAGGAAGTTCTAAAGCTCCATGTGCCCAAGGGAACAGAGTTACAGCATACCGCTTGTTGCCCTGAGGACTAAGAGCCTTCCACTCTTTTCGATGTAGGATATCCAACATCCTTTTCATGCATTCATGAACTATGGAAGAAAACAGATGTGCTGCTTCTTTCTCACATCTCCAAATTATTGAAATTATCTGATAAAGCAAGACACTAATTTAAAATACCATAACTTACCTGGATCTAGTCAGGAATTTTCCAATTAAAAATCCCACGGCAACTAGCTAATTTGCCTGTTTCATTGGTTGGACAAATGTTTTAATCTATTGTTCTGTGCCCTGTCTTAGATTTACAGTGATACATATTAGCAAAGCAAATGTTAGTTATCTGCATGTGTATATAACTGATGCTATTTATGTAAATCCTACCTACATGACATTTTAAAAATGTATTAAATAGCCTCCCTCAGCATTAAAACTGCTGAAGAAATCTAATTCTGAGGTTATCATCATTAAAATGCCATTAAACATTTAATACTCTCTCCCTGAGACTACAAAAGAATTCAACAATGTTTGCATCAGAGCATCTTCAGTTCTTTCTTTTTCATAATTTTACATTTAATACCATCTCTCAGTTTTATGTAAAATAAATACTTTGCTAGAAATTCTCATTTGGTGAGAATTAAGACCCTTTCAAAGCATCATGCTACTTTCTGCCTCTCTGCCATTAATCATTTTTATGAATGAAAGATTCAAATAGTTACGAAGACACATAAAGATCCCTGACTTGTGTCCTATCTATGAGAAGGTTGGATGATGGCCACTCTGACTGGTGTGAGGTGGTATTTCATCGTGATTCTGATTTGCATTTCTAATAATTAGCAATGCTGAGCATCTTATTATGTACCTTTTGTCCATCTATTTGTTTGGGGCAAACGTAAATGCAGTTTCAAACTGTGAACTTTAAATCATTATAACTAGGCTCAAACATACCTTTATTAATCACAATAGGAACCATTAGAATCAACACATTTTTGCCAATGAGAAATAAGTTTGTTTATTCCCGTAGCCAAAAAAAAATCTGTGCTTCAGGATATGATGAACTCGTGGACAGCTTTTTTTGCATCCCGCTGGTTGTGGAAGTGTTTTCCCTGCAAAAAGTCATCAGCATCTTGATGGTAGTCAGTTGGCGAGAGGTTAGATGAATATGGCAGATGAGGCAAAATGTCGTAGCCCAATTCGTTCAACTTTGAAGTGTTAGTTGTGCGACCTGTGGCGGGGCATTGTCATGGAGAAGAATCGGGCCCTTTCTGTGGACCAATGCTGGCTGCGAGCCTTGCAGTTTTTGGTGCATCTTGTTGATTTGCTGAGCATGATCCTCAGATGCAGTAGTTTCGGTGGGATTCAGAAAGCTGTAGTGGATTAGTTCGGGTATTTACCATGACATTTTTTTCTTGCAAGTGTGGCTTTGGGAAGTGCTTTGGAGCTTCTACTCAGTCCATCCACTGAGTTGGTCTTCACTGAGTTGGTCTCACCAGTGAAGACCAGTGAAATATGGTATGGTCTTACCATATTTTCAAAAATGGTACATATTAAATAATTTCATTGAGATTTTTGCTATTATAAGTCCATCTGGGCAAAGTGTATGCTATATTACACACACATCAATATATGTGTTACTGTTGCATTACCTGAAGAGAGAAGTTACATTTTTAAAGGCTCTCATTTGAGGTTCAGTAGAGAAGAAAGGCCAAACCTTTTGCTAAGTAGCCATTATAGAATAAATAGAATACAATAACATTTACAGAGCCTTAGCTTCCATCAAGGAGAAAGAAAAGAAGTAAATGAAGCAATAAAGCATCATTTCCTTTACCTCGGATCCCCAGACACATTAGCAGGGATGAGAACAACTATCCTGTTGGTGCTGTTATGTAGGGAGCAAAGCCTTCCTCCTCAGGTCAGAGGGACACCGTGTCTCAGAGATGGCCGAGGTTGTACAAAACTAGAGACGAAGAATTTCAGCATCAGAACCAGAGGAGACAGAGATGCACTGGACAATCAGTCCACAAAGGACTGTGAAATGGATTTCACTGTGTTCATTCCAACTTGGCCAATGCTTTCTGTATTTTCTTAGAGTTTCCATAGAGATGGTCTCACAAAATGATCCTCTTCTAAGCCACAAAGAAACAACACAGACAAGAGAACAAGGAAACAAAGACAGAATTTAATTTAAACTTTTAATGATGGGAAATGGAAAAGAAATCCTTTTCTTTTGCTGGTGTGAGTACTTGGAAAGGCAGTCATTTTGCTGAACAGATTTTCTGATAGCACTCAGGAATGGTCTTGCACTTACTGTTACAAGCCTCGAATGATGGAATTCTGTAGAATGAAAATTCTGGAGAGATCTATCTAAATTCTGTTTTACAGGGGAGCATTGATTTTTTTTCCCCCAAGTAATCTCTTTTTTCGGAGAAGGCAATGGCACCCCACTCCAGTACTCTTGCCTGGAAAATCCCATGGACGGAGGAGCCTGGTGGGCTGCAGTCCATGGGGTCGCGAAGAGTCGGACATGATTGAGCGACTTCACTTTCACTTTTCACTTTCATGCATTGGAGAAGGAAATGGCAACCTACTCCAGTGTTCTTGCCTGAAGAAGCCCAGGGACGAGGGAGCCTGGTGGGCTGCCGTCTATGGGGTCGCACAGAGTTGGACACGACTGAAGCGACTTAGCGAGCGAGCGAGCAAATAAATCTCTTTTTTAAAAGTTATCAAAGTTTTACATATATGGGAGAAAATTCATAACTTACTGCAAAGCAAACAGAAAGTTTTAATCATTTTCTGTGATTCTACCACCCAGAGAAAACAGCCACTAATGATATTTCTGATTAGTGTGTGTATACACACAGTTCCTTGCTATCTCTCCACAGCATTCCACTACATCAACTTCCTGCTTAGAGGCATGTGTATTGCTGTGTTTTTAAGAAACAATTTTCAACTATTATGCAAGCAAAGCTTTAAATATAAAGCTGAAATGATACATTCATTACTTCCTTCTGAAGAATTCCAACTACTGGAATTATTTGCATGTATGGCTTCCATAAAATTCTCTTATGTATAAATTACTTCATGGGTTTCCTTGGTGGTCTAGTGGTGAAGAGTCTTCCTGCCAGTGCAAGGGACATGGGTTCGACCCCTGGTCCAGGAAGATCCTACGATTGTGGAGTAACTAAGCCTGTGCACCACAACCACTGAGCCTGCGCCTAGAGCCCACGCTCCGCACCAAGAGAAGCCACCACAATGAGAAGTCCACCCACTGAGCCTGCGCCTAGAGCCCACGCTCCGCAACAAGAGAAGCCACCACAATGAGAAGTCCACCCACTGAGCCTGCGCCCTAGAGCCCACGCTCCGCAACAAGAGAAGCCACCACAATGAGAAGTCCACGCACCACAGCTAGACAGTGGTCTCTGCTTGCCACAACTAGAGAAAAGCCTGAGCAGCAATGAAGACCCAAGACAGCCAAAAATAAATAAGCAAATTAATTAATTAAAAATGAATTACTTCATTTGATTTTAAAAACTATCTTGTGAGCTGGGTAGGCCCACTCTGACCATGGTTAAAAGTTTATCGTATGGATGAGTAAATTGAAGCTGTTTAATGGAAAGCCACACTTGAACTGAACTGTCTTACCATAGATTCTGCGTGATTTTACAATAGCAAACGGCAGAGATACCCATGGTATATCAAAGTGTTGTTGAGTGTACCAGTTGTAATCAATTGACAAAGTGAAAGTTGCTCAGTCATGTCTGATTCTTTGCAACCCCAGACCAGAATACTGTTCCCTTCTCCAGGGGATCTTCCCAACCCAAGGATCGAACCCAGGTCTCCTGCATTGCAGGCAGACTCTTTACCAGCTGAGTCACCAGGGAAGCCCCATAAATTGACAAACTCCATGTAAATGATCTTGCGGGGATGTGCCAAGAGTGGCGTGGCTGGGTTTAATACAGATGCTCTGTGTCAACTGCAGGCTTCGTTCCTGGAGAGGCTCCTAGAACTGGGTTTTTGTTTTTGTTTTTCTAACAAAGGCACCATGCAGAGCCACTTTAAATTATCACAATTTTTCCTTCCCTGCTGTCCCATTTTCTAGTTAGTTTTGCTAAATACATGCTTCTCTCCCTCCAGACCAGTCTGTCTCTGGCCCCTGGGCAAGGCATAGACAGCACAAGGAGCTACTTGTACTCCAGCTAAAGAAACCATGTATGAGCCCCCACGTCCTTGTCTACTGAAGTGAAATGTTGACTCAAGGTACTGATAAACCTATTTGCAGGGCAGAACTAGAGACACAGACTTAGAGAACAGACTGTGGACACAGTGGGGGAAGGAGAAGGTGGGACAAGCTGAGAGAGTAGCACTGATGTATACACGCTGCCATGTGTAAAACAGACAGCTAGCGGGAGCTGCTGCATAGCACAGGGAGCTCAGCTCTGTGCTCCATGATGACTTTCAGGGGCGGGATGGGGAGGACGGAGGCCCAAGTGGGAGAGGATATATGTATACCTTAGCTGATTCACTTCATTGTACAGCAGAAACCAACACAACATTGTAAAGCAACTATACCCCAATAAAAAAGACAATGTATGTAAAAATAAAGACATCCCTCTAGACCTGCCATGTACCTCAAACAAAATAAGCAATAAAGTACATTTTAATAATCTTCAAAAGAAATTTCAATTCTAATTTTAACCTAACCCAAACTACTACACTGAATACCAATATATCACTTAACTGCATAAAACTTATTCATACAAAGTTCTACTCAACCTAGTGATGTAGCTTAATAATTAAAGTGAAGCCCTGTAAATACCTGGATGGATTTAATAATCCCATAAACACAGAAGTTCCAGTCTACTAATGTCTAATATTGATACAATTACACATGCAACTATCTGCATCCGGTGAGAATGGTCTCTAAAGATAGAAGGTTAAAAAGAGCAGACACCAGGTGCACAAAAAGTCCGCCTTATGTGACTCTGCCTCGTGGGAAATGGCAGGGATGAAAGGTAAGCCGTAAGAGGAGGCTCAGCAGGTGGAGAACCCGCCTGCAATGCAGGAGACACAGAAGATGCAGGTTCGATCCCCAGGTCGGAAAGATCCCCTGGAGGAGGAAATGGCAAGCCACCCCAGTATTCTTGTCTGGAGAATCCCATGGACAAAGGAGCCTGGCAGGCTATGGTCTATGGGGTTGGACACGAGTGAGCAAAGAGTCAGACGCGACTGAGAAACCAAGCACACACAGGAGGAAGTCTGAGTAAGTTATATTAACTAATTAGGGTTGCACACTTTATGTCAGCCACTTTGGTCCTAAGATTAGCTCATATCAGTAGAAAGCCAGTGTAAAGCACATTAAGGATTACCTCAGAATAAAGTTAAGTCCTAGTGATGCTGTAAAAATCCACAGCTAAAAGAAAATAAGCTACAGAAAAAAAATTAACACTGTGTATGTTACGTATGAAAGCTAAGAGAATTTTAAAAAGTTCTCAACACAAGGAAAAAATATTTTTCCTATTTATTTGATGTTGTATTTATATAAGATTGGATGTTCACTAAATTTTTTGTGATAATCATTTCATCATGTGTGTAAGTCGACTTATTATGGTGTATATTTTTAAATTATACAGTCTCTTTATGTCAATTACATATCAATAAAAGTGGAAGACAAGTTTTTAAATTAAAAAATAAAATAAGAAAAAATATAAATAAGCTATGAAGCTGACTTTAACACTTCTGATTACACCACAACAAAGATCCACCCTGGGATTAGATATCCCTCTATGCTTAGTCCTACATTCACATAATGATAACAACAAAATTATTCACCAGAATAGGATGAGCATCAGCCTAAAAGTCAGAGAACTTGGTGGTGATTCACACTTCTCTAGAGGAGCCTGTTTGATAATCAACAGACTCTGGTAAACCCCATCCTTAGAGAACCCTGGTGAGGAACAGCAGAAAGCATAATTACCATAATTATCAGATGTTCACTCAAGGCGCAGCCCGTGGGAGGGGAAGATATAGGCTACATTTTGTACCTCAGGAACATAATTTATACAAAAGTTTTTAGGAAATAAAAAAAAAAAAAAGGAGAATTTAGTAGTAAATAAAGAATAGAGAGCTTGATTGAGTCAGGAAGCACACATAGTCAGCCCCTCCAATATCAATAACTTCATAACCCGCTAATAAGCTCCTAACATACAAGATTAAAAAGTAGAGACATTACTTTGTCAACAAAGGTCCGTTTAGTCAAGGCTATGGTTTTTCCAGTGGTCATGTATGGACGTGAGAGTTGGACTGTGAAGAAAGCTGAGCGTCGAAGAGTTGATGCTTTTGAACTGTGGTGTTGGAGAAGACTCTTGAGAGTCCCTTGGACTACAAGGAGATCCAACCAGTCTATCCTAAAGGAGATCAGTCCTGGGTGTTCATTGGAAGGACTGATGCTGAAGCTGAAACTCCAATACTTTGGCCACCTCATGCGAAGAGTTGATTCGTTGAAAAAGACCCTGATGCTGGGAGGGATTGGGGGCAGGAGGAGGAGGGGACGACAGAGGATGAGATGGCTGGATGGCATCACCGACTCGATGGACATGAGTTTGGGTAAACTCCGGGAGTTGGTGATGGACAGGGAGGCCTGGCGTGCTGCAATTCATGGGGTCGCAAAGAGTTGGACACGACTGAGCGACTGAACTGAACTGAACTGAACATACAAGAGGAAATAAGTCCTGGCAAGATGAGCATCCTGGAAAGTGTGCTTGGATGGATCAAAGTGAAGCCTAGAGGGTATTTTAAACCTCAGAACACTTTGTGCTAAAACCCGACCAAATTTCCCACCAGATTCAACTCTCATAAGTAAATAAAAGACTCACTTAGCGTCTATGTGTAGAAGAAAGAAATTTAAAGCTGGTGCTATGGATAAAGTACCATAAAAGATGATGAAAGAAGTTGAATATCCTGGAGCCAGAGGAGCTGCTTATGGACAGTTTAGAAGAACAAACTCATCCTATGATTTATGAGTAGAGCTAATAAACCTTATAAGCCTGGTGATAGCTGGTTGTTCAGAAAAGAACTTTAGTTCAACTTTAAATATTGCTTTAAAACATAACTTTTAACATAATGTTCAGTGTTATTTTAAAAGATATAAGTTTTTAGATACAGGTTTTTAGTTACAGGGTACAAATGTCTCTGGGCTTCCCTGGTGGCTCAGTGGTAAAGAATCACCTGCCAATGCAGGGGAGTCAAAGATCCCTGGGTCGGGAAGATCCCCTGGAGGAGGGCATGGCTACCCATTCCGGTGTTCTTGCCTGGAGAATCTCCATGGTCAGAGGAGCCTGGTGGGCTAGGGCAGGTCAGAGCCTGGTGGGCCATGAGTCCATGGGGTTACAAAGAGTGGGGACATGACTGGGCAACTAAACAACAACAAATGTCTCTAGAAAATAAGCATATACAATACCACAGTTAGTTTAAAAGCAGTCATCAATTAAGAAAACATTCAAGGTAAACCACACAATCACCTAAATACAAATAATAAACACATCAAGTACTGACTAATACCAGACTAATTTACTAATTACACAAGAATACACAGACGAACTATACAAAAAGATCTTAATGACACAGATAACCATGATGGTGTGATCACTCACCTAGAGCCAGACATCCTAGAGTCCGAAGTCAGGTGGGCCTTAGGAAGCATCGCTTGAACAAAGCTAGTGGAGGTGATGGAATTCCAGTTGAGCTATTTCAAGTCCTAAAAGATGATGTGAAAGTTCTGCACTCAATATGCCAGCAAATTTGGAAAACTCAGCAGTGGCCACAGGACTGAAAAGGTCAGTTTTCACTCCAATCCCAAAGAAAGGCAATGCCAAAAATGTTCAAACTACTACACAATTGCACTCATCTCACAGGATAGCAAAGTAATGCTCAAAATTCTCCAAGCCAGGTTTCCACAGTACGTGAACTGAGAAATTCCAGATGTTCAAGCTGAATTCATAAAAGGCAGAGGAACCAGAGATCAAATTACCAACATCCAATGGATCATGGAAAAAACAAGAGAGTTCCAGAAAAATATCTATTTCTGCTTTATTGACTACACCAAAGCCTTTGACTGTGTGGATCACAACAAACTGTGGGAAATTCTGAAAGAGATGGGAATACCAGACTACCTGACCTGCCTCCTTTGAAACCTGTATGCAGGTCAAGAAGCAACAGTTAAAACATGGAACAACAGACTGGTTCCAAATTGAGAAAGGAGTATGTCAAGGCTATATATTGTCACCCTGCTTATTTAACTTATATGCAGAGTACATCATGCCAAATGTTAGGCTGGATGAAGCACAAGCTGGAATCAAGATTGCTGGGAGAAATATCAATAACCTCAGATATACAGATGACACCACCCTTATGGCAGAAAGCGAAGAGGAACTGAAGAGCCTCTTGATGAAAGTGAAAGGGGAGAGTGAAAAAGCTGGCTTAAAACTCAACATTCAAAAAATGAAGATCATGGCATCTGGTCCCATCACTTCATGGCAAATAGATGGGGAAACAATGGAAACAGTGACAGACTTTTTTTCCTGGGCTCCAAAATCACTGCAAATAGTGACCGCAGGCATGAAATTAAAAGACACTTGCTCCTTGGAAGAAAAGCTATGACCAATCTAGACAGCATATTAAAAAGCAGAGACATTACTTTGTCCACAAAGGTCTGTCTAATCAAGGCTATGGTTTTTCCAGTAGTCATGTATGGGTGTGAGAGTTGGACCAGAAGGAGAGCTGTGCACCGAAGAACTGATGCTTTTGAACTGTGGTGTTGGAGAGGACTCTTGAGAGTCCCTTGGACTGCAAGGAGATCCAACCAGTCCAGCCTAAAGGAAATCAGTCCTGGATATTCATTGGAAAGACTGATGCTGAAGCTGAAACTCCAATACTTTGGCTACCTGTGGCAAAGAACTGACTCATTGGAAAAGACCCTGATGCTGGGAAAGATTGAAGGCAGAAGGAGAAGGGACAACAGAGGATGAGATGGTTGGATGGTATCACCAACTCGATGGACATGAGTTTGAGCAAGCTCTGGGAGTTGGTGATGGACAGGAAGGCATGGTATGCAGCAGTCATGGGGTCGTAGAGAGTCAGACATGACTGAGCAACTGAACTAAACTGAATTTATTAATTAATAGAAGCAATACTGTTCATATTAGTAACAAGAAATGTTTCTCCTTGCATAAAGCTTATATCAGAATGCATAAACCCACTGATAGTTAATAGTAAAATAAACCTTAACCAATACCTAATTATTTATTAAAATAGTTGTGAATCAGCATGTTACTGAAAGAGTATGCGGGGTCTGGCTGCTTGCTGCTCAAAAGCCAATAAATAGGCCAGGTTGGTGGAAAGGAAAGTGTGCTTTATTTTAGATGCCATCACCTGTGGAGAGTGGGGTGGTAGATGTCTGTCCAAAGCCATTGCCTTCTCCGACAAGCAGAGGGTGAGAACTTTTATAGACAGAGGCGGTGGTTGGGGGGTGGTGGTGTGGGGAGCGGCTACATGCAGAAACAGCATAGTCAGCTCTGACAGTCAACGTGAAACTGGTTATCAGTGGTCTGACCAGTGTCATCTTGTTTTAAGTACAATTAATTTTCAGTTCCAGGGTAAGTTTGTTCCTATTTCTTTTTGGCCACATCTCTGAATTGTGGCAGCTCATGTCATGGGTACAGTCTGGTCATCATGACTTCTTCATCATTAACTTCTCCACCTGAGGTTTCAGTATCTATAAGATTGAAGAGGAAAAGTTAAAATTTTACACAACCTCCTGCTGTTCTGCCTCTATAACTCAGCTTATTCCTTGCAGTCTGGATCACGTAGGTCACAGAGTCTCAGAAAGTGGGGACTTATAGTACTAGGAACTGGAGCTTAGCTCACTCACTCTTGTCCTGCTCTTTGCAATTGCCCACCCCCTGCAAATCTGCTTAATCATGCCTGTCCGTGTAAAGGTCAGGCATCCCCCTCCCCATCTTGACTGCTGTTCCCCACGCATGTGAAACCCCTTAGTTTAAACCAGCCTATTAACAGCTAGTGTTGCCCACTACAGTCTGTCTATAAAAACTCTGTGATCCCTTTGTTCGGGGCTCAGAGCTTAAGAGTTTAACTCCTCTGGGCCCGCCAGCGTAATAAACCTAAGTTCTCCGGCTGTCTGAGTGTGATGCTTAGTTTCTGCAACAAGACAGCTCACAGGATGTGGCTCAGAATATTATCTACAGACTTTGAGAAAGAACTGAAGGTCCTTGACGATGCTTAACGACAGCATTATTATTGTTGAGTCTCCTTGGACTGTTTTCCTTTTTTTTAGCATTTCTCATTTCTCTGATTAAACTTGTGGACTGAAACTTGCCACAGACAAAAGGCAGGCGGAGGACATGATTGGCAGCGGGGTGGCAACGACAATGGTGTCCTGCGCTATTTCAAGCACAGACATACATTCAAGGAAAGATTAAAACAAGTGGATGAACTCAGCAATCACAAATCCTGCCTGTTTACCAAGAACACTGCCTCTTGTAGTCCTGATAATAGAGGCACAGCCTGTCTGGTGACATCTCTCTAACTGTCACGGGACCCTGTCTGTGGACACATAGCAGGGCCATGTATTCTCTGAAAAAAGACTTGCTGCATACAAGAATGGATGGCTACATATGGGCTTTACCAAGTATTTTATTTTTAATTGAAATTTTTTGTTTTTTATATTTGTAATTTCTTTATCATAATATTTGACTGGGGCAGGTCTGGCACAAGGAATCTTTTAGCCGTGGCGTGTGGGGTCTAGTTCTCTGACCGGGGAATGAACCTGGGGCCCCTGCATTGTAAACGCAGACTATTAGCCACTGGACCACCAGGGAAGTCCCTACCTTGTCCTTTAATCACTGAAATTTACCTTCCTGGGAAAAGGTGGGAATAAAACAAGAGGAGCAGATCCTACGAAGCATTGATTAATCCATTAATCCAAAAAATAATCAAATTTTAAGGGAAAACATCGCATGTCCTCTGCCTGCCTCCTGTCTGTACAAAACCTTTAGACTCCCAGGCTTCTCTGAGTTCCAAAGAGTACATTTAAACAGAGAAGTGAGAACATGCAGAAAGAAAGGAAAAATGTCAAAAATGAGAAAACAATAACTTAGCCATTAAACAAAGTCAAGGACCTATGTTCCTCCTCAAGGGCTGTAGATACTGTTCTGAGCCGTGTCCTGTGAGCGGTCTTATACACGCCGAAACCCCATCAGGTGGAGAAGCTGACTGCATGCTGCCCACAAGCAGGCGGACTCCAGACCTGGTAGGACCAGAAGGTGATGATGCTGACTCCCGATGACCTCACCACCAGCCAATCAGGAGAAGGTTCCTGAGCAGATCACCCACTCCACAAGCCGCTTCTTAACCTTGTCTTTCAACTTCCCATGAAGCCTTCAGGGAGTGTGAGCCTTTTAAGCACGGCCTGCCCTGGACTCCTTGCTCAGCACCTGCCACACATGCTTCCTTTCCTTCACCACAAGGTGGGGTCAGTGGACGGGCTTCACCGTGCCAGGGCCGGAATCTCAAGTGCGGTCCAGAAGCTGTACGCCAGGGTTTATCAGTCACTCAGCAGAACACAGAGCACAGCTGCCCCAAGGCACCTGACCTCAATGAATGCAACAAGAGGAGACAAAGGACCACAGTAAATCAGGCAACACCCTCAACTCAGATGTCAGAAATCTCAGGGGAACAAGACATGCTACAGGAAAAGAAGAGACAGGGGTCTCCAGGTACACACGATCCTGACTCGTGCAGAGGAGTGAGACCCCCAGACTCTGCACCTGAGGTCACGTGTGGACACTGTCAATGGTGACCCCACCCCCAGACCCTGTACCTGGGGTCACACATCCACAGTCTCCAGAACCCCCTCCCAGACACTGAACCTGAGGTCACATAACCACAGGTATCCACACAGATGGACCTTAAAGGATCATTTCTAACAGAAGTCAGTCAGCCATAGGAAGGTAGTAGTGTATGAATATAACTTCTAGGTAAAATATCAGTAGACATACAAAGTATCAAATTTATGAGCCCAAAGAGACTCTGAGATTTCAAACACAAACAAAGGGTTCCAAGAAAAAGAAAAAACAAAATGAGAATATGAAGGGCCTGAAAATGAAAGGAGATCTGAACTAACACAGACATAGAAACCTGTATTTGTAATTAATAATCCCTGAGGATTATCCTCTTCCTTTTCCCTTCCTTCCTTTCCCACATACATGGGAATCTGTATGGTAAGGACCTAACAGAAGAAGAAGATATTAAGAAGAGGTGGCAAGAATACACAGAAGAACTGTACAAAAAAGATCTTCACGACCCAGATAATCACGATGGTGTGATCACTCACCTAGAGCCAGACATCCTGGAATGTGAAGTCAAGTGGGCCTTAGAAAGCATCACTACAAACAAAGCTAGTGGAGGTGATGGAATTCCAGTTGAGCTATTTCAAATCCTGAAAGATGATGCTATGAAAGTGCTGCACTCAATATGCCAGCAAATTTGGAAAACTCAGCAGTGGCCACAAGACTGGAAAAGGTCAGTTTTCATTCCAATCCCAAAGAAAAGCAATGCCAAAGAATGCTCAAACAACCGCACAATTGCACTCATCTCACATGCTAGTAAAGTAATGCTCAAAATTCTCCAAGCCAGGCTTCAGCAATACGTGAACCATGAACTTCCAGATGTTCAAGCTGGTTTTAGAAAAGGCAGAGGAACTAGAGATCAAATTGCCAACATCCGCTGGATCATGGAAAAAGCAAGAGAGTTTCAGAAAAACATCTATTTCTGCTTTTTTATATCTGAATTAGGTGACTATATGACAACAGTCAGAACATTGCAAATTGACTCTACTGTAACATAACATCGGCATGATGTTAAAGAGAAGGAAAGAGAAGCAGTGCCTACTCTACTCCCCCCGACCTCCCTGACTGGGGCTGCTATCCTATCCCTGGAGCCTAAGCAGGTGTAGGTCCCACCGCTGGCCTGGGGTGAGTTTGACACAGCCTGGCAGGGCTCCCTTCACTGAACCCTTTTTAAACATCTACTGCCTGCTATGATCTGGCTCGGACCAGACTCCCCAGCAGGATCCATGCCTCCAGGGACTTGGGAGCAAATATTACGAACGCTGCACGTGCCCTGGTGCTGGGCATTTCAATTCAAGCCTCCTTTTTGGAGTGCAGCCTCCTAGGCACCTAAGCACACTCAGCAGAGTGCTGTGGACCCAGAAGTAATTAGTCTGGTGTGTGTGTGTGTGTGTGTGTGTGTGTGATGCTTTACGGGGGGGAAAGCAGTGAAACACAAGCCCTTAGGTGTTTGCTCAGGTACAATTCACTGTAATCCACAGCCCAGGATGCTGACTTTCCCAGGAACCAGAGATGTGCTTTAAAAAGTGCAGTCACCTGTAAACATTTCCTGCAACTACAACTTGACCAAAGAGGCTGACCTCTAATTCACAAGGCCTGGGGTTCTGTTAATGACAGCTGCCCTCAGGAAATCTCCCAGGGCAGGGGTTGAAGAAATAAATTCCAAACACAACAGAGTTTCAAGAAGCCAATTGCCAAGGTAAATTTTCTTCACACCCTTTAATGTAAAGGAAACAAGGTGGGGAAAAGCAAACCTCACCACAGGAGGAGATGCACAGCGTCCCTAATTGCTGTGGGAACACCAATCGAAACAACAATGGGAAATCAGATGCCACCAAACTGGCCATCCTCACAAGCCTACAAACAATAAAAGCAGGAGAGCTGGCGGGTGAGGTAACCCCACTACATGTTCAGTGGAAATGGACATTGACAACAGCCACTAGAAAGCACAGACTCTGCATGTCAAAAAAATGAAAATAAAAAACTCTCAAGAGAGCCAATCCTAGGATCAGACATGCTCATACCTGGGCCTATAAGCTGAGATGGTTATCATTCATCATTTAATAAAAACACGTGCACTCCAACATTCACGGAAGCTCTACTTGCAGCAGCCAAAACAGAGCCTGCAAAATGCCCATTGACAGATTAAAGGTTAAAGAGGGTGTGTTACAGACAGACAATGGACCGTTACTCAGCCATGAAAAAGCACCACTGGTCACTAGGAGGATGGACCTTGAAGGATCATACACTAATTGAAATCAGCCAGACTGAGGAAGACAACAGCCTTTGATGTCCCTCCTAGGAAAAATTTAAAAAGAGATACAAAGGAACTAAAGTTACAACCCAAAAAGAGACTCTGAGAATTCAAACACAGAGGGTTCCAATAAAGAAAAAAAAAGAAAGGCCAGGGATGAATTCAGAGGTAGGGACTTACATATACACAGAAATCTGTAGGTGTAATAGATAATCCAAAAGCATTATCTCTTTCCTTCCTTCCATATATACACAGAAATCTGTAGCTGTCATAGATGCTCAAGAGGGACCTGATGTTCAGCAAGTGGAACTTTGCTTGAGCTTCTGCAATAATCTCTATGGCAAAACAATCCGAAAAGGAACAGATACACTGTATATATATGTCATAACTGAATCAGGTGGCTGTACAGTAATGGCAAGCACAAAACTGCAAATCGAATATACTCTGACATAGCTTCAGCATGAGATTAAAAAAACAAAAAGAAAAAAAAAAATCAGTGCCTAATTTATTCCCTGAAACCTCACTGATTTGGGCTGCTATCCTATCCCTGGAGCCTGAGCAAGCTTGTGTCTCATGTTTAGACTGGGGTGGGGTTGAGAATACAGCCAAAATATTAATAAAAAATGGGTAACCCTGTAATTTTGACCCTGTAATGTACAATAGCCAAGACTGGGAAGCTAATTGTAGAAGCACAGTTGAATTGATACAGACAACAGGGTACATGTACACAATGCAATATTTCTCAACCATAAAGAAGTAGGAAATAATGCCAAAGCCAGCCGCAGGAGAGAAAATAGAGATGATCATTCTGAGTGAAGTAAGGGACGTAGGAAGAGACAAGTATCAGTATCATATGATATCACCTCTAGGTGTAATCTAAAGATGGGCAGAACTGAACTTCTTGCCCAGAGGAAGAGCCTCACAGACTTAGAAAAGAAACTTCTAATCACCAAGATATAAAGATGTGGGGCTTGGAGAAGTGAGTTCCTTTAGAGTTGCTTCAGACTAATAAATGCACACTACTATTTAAAATAAATGACCAGGACCTACTGTATAAATGACCAGGACCCACAAGGACACTTACTCCACACTCTGTAATAACCTATATGGAAAAAAAACTCAATATGTTAATAGAAGTGAAACTGGTTGTGGTAGAAGGGGGAAGGAAAAAAAACCACCCACAAGACTGTAATTCACCTATATACTCCAGTTCAAATGATGAGATAAAAACAGCAAAAGCAAAAAAGAAATGCTGATTCTATTTCCCTCAAGGCATAATGACCTGGGCTGTTGTCACATCCCTGGAGCCTGATTAGCTTGGATCCCAAGGCTGGAGTGTGTGGGGCTGAGGGAGCTGGGAACACGGGGCAGGCAGTGTGCCTCCACAATGAACCTGGAGTATCTGTTGCCTTCCAGATACAGGCGAGATAATCTAAGGAATTGGAATATACAATCCCTTAAATATATATTTGTGTGTATGTATATATATATATATATATGTCAAATAGATGATCAAAAAGTACTTACTGAATAGCATAGGGAAGTTTATTGAACACACTGTGATCATCTATATGTGAAAAAGAGACCAAAAAAGAATAGATAAACTTCTATGTATTAATATAACTGAATCGAGTTCCTGTACATCTGAAACAAACACATTAGAAATCAATCATATTCCAATAGAAAATAACAAGGAAATTACAGTTAAAAAAAAAAAAAAAAAAAGTGCGGCATGAAGAAGTGCTGCCGCCTTGTGGCCACTTTCTGTAACAACACCATGAAGAGCTGTGCTGCTAGGCATTTAACTTTCATAAGGATTCAAGGTCTGCAAGTTGTCAACTAAGAAATAAAGTCACAACCTGAAAGCAGAAAGTTATTTTACTCTGTGGGAATGTTTATAACTCCAAGGCTGGGAGACAGCATCTCAGTAGCTCTAACAAAACTGCTCCAAAGAGGCAGGAGGGGGAGTCAGGCTATATACAAGTTTGCAAAAAAGGGAGCAGGCAGTCTAAACAGCAAAGATCAGATATCCAGTTAAGGAATTTAGCATTCTGTGTATGGGAAGATGCAAGCCTCTGGGCTCACTGCATTCATTCTTTTCTCATGCACTTCAGCTATCTGGGCCAATCTTGTTTCCTAGTTCACCCTGCTCCTTGCATTCCCCCCATTCCTCAGCAATCACCTGAGGAGTTGGGGGAATGGCAGCATCCTCTGCCATCTGAGGAGTGGGGGGGTGGGAGCACCCTCTGGATCGCAGTTTGGGGAGCCCTCATTCACAGCTGGAGGCCAGATATCGCTGATGGCTGTGACATTTTTGTTTATTAATATGGCAGGAGATATTTTCATTTCACAAAGTAAAAAACACCTGCCCTCCTAAGGCATGGAGAAATGCCTTAGGGGTGGTCATCAGAAAAGAATTCAAAACAAGGCAGGAGTTAGTGAAGCCAATTTCAAGAAGTAAGTTTAACCCACACCCTTTAAAATAATCAAAAGAAAAGATGTCAACATCACCATTTATTAGAGAAATGCAAATCTAAACCACAGGGAGGTATCACATCACTCCAGTCAGAATGGCCATGGCCAAACACTCTAAAAACAGTAACTGCTGGAGAGGAGGTGGAGACAAGAAAACCCTCCTCCACCAACGCTTGGGCTGTAAATTGGTAACAGCCACTATGGAGGACATTGTGAACCTTCCTTCAGCCATGAAAATGAGAATGAGGTTAGAATACTCCTTAACACCGTACACAAAAATAAACTCCACATAGATTTAAAAATCTAGTTGTGAGGATGGATACTATGAAATTCTTGAGAAAAATATAAACAGAACACAATTTGACATGAATGCAGCAAGTTCTTTGTGGATCTACCTCTTAGAAAAATGAAAAATAAATCACAAATCAGAAAATGCGAACGAATTAACCTAAAAGCTTTTGAATACCAAAAGAAACCCTCAAGGAAAGACAAGGACAACCCTCAGAATAGGAAGAAATATTTTCAAAGGAAGATACCCACAAGGAATTCATCTCCAAAACATACAAACAGCTCACGCAGCTCAGTATCAAAAATACATACAAACCAAGGAAAAAAAAAAGGGCCCAGGATCGAAATGGTTATTTCTCTGAAGAAAGCCTACAGATAGCAGATTGGCACATGAAAAGATGCTTAGCATCACTAATGACTAGAGAAATGCAAATCAAAAGTCCAATGAGGTAAGCACTCACATTCATCAGATTGGCCACTTCTAAACATCTTTAAAGGCTAGAAAGGGCGTGGAGAGACAGGAACCCTCCTGCACTGTTAGGAGGAGTATATATACTTAGGAGAATGTATGGAGGGTTACTTAAAAATAACATACAAGTGTTGCTGGCCAAAATCTTGGCTTTCTCTGTCCACCGAAGCTGAATAAACAAATACGGAGACAGAGCTTGGAGGAAATAGAAAGGTGGCTTTAATCCTCAGCCAGTGGAGAGGGGAACACAGTAGGCTTGTGCCTCGAGAAGTGTGGCACCCCAACCCCCGCCCCCGCGCCGTGAGGAGTCTAGGGGCTCAAATAAGGCAAGGGCTTGCAGTGCGGGGTTGGTGATGAGGAACAAATGTGTTAGAATCTTCTCAAAAACAGTCATAGGCTGGCATCAGTAACCCAGTAATTGAGTCTGGCCGTTCGGTGGCTCTGCAGCCGTCTTTCTGATGTGTAACTACAAGGGGAGAGGGTGTTGTAAGGGTAAGCAGCAAAGGACAACAGGTGTGAAGTGTAGCTTCTGCAGGGTTAGGGGGCAGAAAAGCAAACTGTTACAGACATGCAGAATTAGGAGCAGCTAAAGCAAAACAAACAAACAAACAAAAACAAAAAAAAAACCCAACTGGAATGCTGGGGCCTGCTCACTGTTCTCTTTATCATTTTTGTTCTCAAGAAAGAAAAGAAAAAACTCACTCCTTTTTTTTTTTTTCTTCCTTTTCACTACAACAAATTCCCCCATCATTTTATTTCCTCCATATCAATGGAGAAAGGCAAATAGATGGCATTCTTGTTCTTGTCTGGCTGAGGACAAAACCTCAATTTTGCTCTGTTTGACAATCACCAGCTATTCAGCCAAGGGGCCAATCTATCTCCTATTTTAAATTTTCCTTGAGAGACGTGAACTCCAAGAAATCTTTACTGGGGTGATGAGGGACAGAAGGTCAATCTTTCATAACTTCTACAATACTGACATGGGACTCATAGGCCCTATCTAATCGAAGTCACAGAGCTCTTGCCCTGTTTTATTAAGGGCCCCAGAATGACTTTTTTAAATTCTTGAATTAACTTTTATTTTTTTTAATTATTTTATTTATTTTAAATGGAAGCTAATTACAATATTGTAGTGGTTTTTACCATACATTGACATGAATCAGGCACGGGTGTACATGTGTTCCCCATCCTGAACCTTTCTCCCACCTCCCTCCCCATCCTATCCCTCAGGGTCATCCCAGTGCACCGGCCGTGAGCACACTGTCTCATGCATTGAACCTGGACTGGCGATCTGTTTCACATATGGAAGATGATGCTGTGAAAGTGCTGATCTCAATATGCCAGCAAATTTGGAAAACTCAGCAGTGGCCACAAGACTGGAAAAGGTCAGTTTTCATCCCAGTCCCAAAGAAAGGCAATTCCAAAGAATGCTCAAACTACCGCACAATTGCACTCATCTCACACGCTAGTAAAGTAATGCTCAAAATTCTCCAAGCCAGGCTTCAGAAGTATGTGAACTGTGAACTTCCAGATGTTCAAGCTGGTTTTAGGAAAGGCAGAGGAACCAGAGATCAAATTGCCAACATCCGCTGGATCATGGAAAAAGCAAGAGAGTTCCAGAAAAACATCTATTTCTGCTTTATTGACTACGCCAAAGCCTTTGACTGTGTGTATCACAATAAACTGTGGAAGATTCTGAAAGAGATGGGAATACCAGACCACCTGATCTGCCTCTTGAGAAATCTGTATGCAGGTCAGGAAGCAATAGTTCGAACTGGACATGGAACAAGAGACTGGTTCCAAATAGGAAAAGGAGTACGTCAAGGCTATATATTGTCATCCTGTTTATTTAACTGATATGCAGAGTACATCATGAGAAACGCTGGACTGGAAGAAACACAAGCTGGAATCAAGATTGCCGGGAGAAATATCAATAACCTCAGATATGCAGATGACACCACCTTTATGGCAGAAAGTGAAGAGGAACTAAAAAGCCTCTTGATGAAAGTGAAAGAGGAGAGTGAAAAAGTTGGCTTAAAGTTCAACATTCAGAAAACGAAGATCATGGCATCCGGTCCCATCACTTCATGGGAAATAGATGGGGAAACAGTGGAAACAGTGGCAGACTTTGTTTTTTGGGGGCTCCAAAATCACTGCAGATGATGATTGCAGCCATGAAATTAAAAGACTCTTACTCCTTGGAAGGAAAATTATGACCAACCTAGATAGTATATTGAAAAGCAGAGATATTACTTTGCCGACAAAGGTCCGTCTAGTCAAGGCTATGGTTTTTCCAGTTGTCATGTATAGATGTGAGAGTTGGACTGTGAAGAAAGCCGAGTGCTGAAGAATTGATGCTTTTGAACTGTGGTGTTGGAGAAGACTCTTGGGAGTCCCCTGGACTGCAAGGAGATCCAATCAGTCCATCCTAAAGGAGATCAGTCCTGGGTGTTCATCGGAAGGACTGATGCTGAAGCTGAAATTTCAATACTTTGGCCACCTCATGCGAAGAGTTGACTCATTGGAAAAGACTCTGATGCTGGGAGGGATTGGGGGCAGGAGGAGAAGGGGACGACAGAGGATGAGATGGCTGGATGGCATCATCGACTTGATGGACATGAGTTTGAGTGAACTCCGGGAGTTGGTGATGGACAGAGAGGCCTGGTGTGCTGCGATTCATGGGGTTGCAAAGAGTCAGACATGACAGAGCGACTGAACTGAACTGAACTGAACTGACTGAATATACATATTTCAATGCTATTCTCTCAAATCATCCCACTCTCGCATTTTCCCACAGAGTCCAAAGTCTGTTCTTTACAATCTGTGTCTTTTTTGCTGTCTTGCATATAGGGTCATCGTTACCATCTTTCTAAATTCCATATATATGCGTTAGTATACTGTATTGGTGTTTTTCTTTCTGACTTACTTCACTTTGTATAATAGGCTCCAGTTTCATCCACCTCATTAAAATTGATTCAAATGCATTCTTTTTAGCTGAGTAATATTCCATTGTGTATATGTACCACAGCTTTCTTATCCATTTGTCTGCCTATGGACATCTAGGTTGCTTCCATGTCCTAATTTCCACCCTGAACTCCTTTCAGGAGCTGTTGAAGGTCAGAAGTAGATGGCAGATCCCTTTCAGGGTCAGGAATCTGACCATGGTTTGGGGGCATTACATAACCATTTTGCCACACACTTGGTAATGTAAGGGACAACACTTTAAATTTTTTTAATTAATTAATTAATTTTAACTGGAGTATAATTACTTTACAATATTGTGGTTTTTGCCATACTCAACATAAATCAGCCACGGGTGCACATATGCCTCCCCCATCCTGAACCCCCCTCCCACCTCACTCCCCACCCCATCCCTCTGGGTTGTCCCAGAGCACCGGCTCTGAGTGCCCTGCCTCATGCATTGAACTTGCACTGGTCATCTGTTTCACATATGGTGATATACATGTTTCAGTGCTATTCTCTCAAATCATCCCACCCCTGCCTTACTCAGAGTCCAAAAGTTTGTTCTTTACATCTGTGTCTCTTTTGTTGCCTTGCATATAGGGTTGTTGTTACCATCTTTCTAAATTTCACGCTGCTGCTGCTAAGTCACTTCAGTCATGTCCGACTCTGTGTGACCCCATAGACAGCAGCCCACCAGGCTCCCCCGTCCCTGGGATTCTCCAGGCAAGAACACTGGAGTGGGTTGCCGTTTCCTTCTCCAATGCATGAAAGTGAAAAGTGAAAGTGAAGTCGCTCAGTCGTGCCCAACTCTTTGCGACCCCGTGAATCACAGCACGCCAGGCCTCCCTGTCCATCACCAACTCCCGGAGTTCACTCAAACCCATGTCCATCGAGTCAGTGTTGCCATCCAGCCATCTCATCCTCTGTCATCCCCTTCTCCTCCTGCCCCCAATCCCTCCCAGCATCAGGGTCTTTTCCAATGAGTCAATTCTTTGCTTTCTGACTTACTTCACTCTATATAATAAGCTCAGGACAACACTTTTCAACAGGCAATATAGAAAACGATATAGCTAGCACTAATAATAAGGTCATCAGTAAGAACTAAAGCCAAGAACTTCCATGCATAGTTCTTGTATGTGTAGCCCATATATATATGTGTGTAGCCCATATGCCTAAGTCATCTAACTCAGTTTGTTCCACACCAATCCTTGTTTTTTAGGGAAACTATATACTGGCATTGTCCATAAGGCGCCCAGCCTAGTTCTAGTGTTATTAGACTGATAATCCTTAGTATGATTTAATTGTTCCTAGTATAGAGGTGACTTTAAATAGTTGCAAAGTGTAGCTCCTGCAGATTTAGGGGGTAGGAAAGCAAACTTAGTTACAGACATGCAGAGCTAGGAATGGCTGAAATAAAAAAAAATAAAAAACTAGGAATATTCAGGTCTGCTCACTGTTCTCTATATCTTTTCTTCTCAGGAATGGGACAGAGAAAAGCTCATTTCTCTCTCTCTCTCTTTTTTTTCTTTTTACTGCAACCAATTCCTCTTTTTTCCCTTTTCACTGCAACACAAGTACCTTAGGACCCAGGAGTCCCACACCTGGGCATAAACCCAGAGAAAATAAAAAATTTAAAAGACATGGGAACCCCTGCAATCTCGGCCCAACAAGGTACAATAGTCAAGTCTGGGAAGCAAGCTAAATGTAGAAATTACAGATGAATGGAAACAGAGAATGGGGCACATATACACAATGCAGTATTTCTCAACGATAAAGTAGTAGGAAATAATGCCAAGTCCAGCCCCAGGAAATAAAGTAGAGATGATCATTCTGATTGAAGTAAGGGAGACAGAGAGGGACAAGTATCATGTGATATTACCTCTAGGTGTAATCTAAAAATGGATGCAAATGAAGTTCTTTCCCAAAGAGACACAGAATTAGAAAAGAAACTTCCAGTCACCAAGAAAATCAAGGTGCAGTACATTGAAAAGGAAAAAAAACCAAAAAACAAAAAATGCACAAGATTGTAATTCACTCCTGTTCAAATTATAGGGTAAAAACAGAAATATGTGGAAAAGGAAATGCTGATTCTATTCACCTCAGGCCATAGTGACCTGAGCTGGTGTCACATCCCTGGAGCCTGATTAGCTTGGGTCCCAAGGCTGGAGTGTGTGGGGCTGAGGGAGCTGGGAGCATGTGGCAGGCAGTGTGCCTCCACAGTGAACCTGGAGGGCCTGTTGCCCTCTGCAGAGCCCCCCACCTTCAGAAACAAGTGGGAGAAATTAAGAGTTTGGAATTAACGTATACACAGAAATGTTTATCAAATAGATGACCAAAGAGTAACTACTGAATAGCATAGGAAAGTTGATGAACACTCTATAATCACCTATACATGAAAATGAACCCAAATAGAATAAATAAACATCTATGCATAACTGAATCAGGTATCTGTACCACTGAAACAAACACATCAGAAATCAACAATATTCCAACATAAAACAACAAGAAAATTACAGGACCAAAAAAAGAAGAGTGGGACACGAAGAAGTGCTACTTCCTTCTGGACTTTCAATTTAACAACACCATGAAAAGCAGGGCTGCTGGGTACTTAATATGCACAAGGATCAAGGGGCTGTAAGTGAAATACCTGCCTTCAAGAAATGTCCTAGGTGTGACTGAAAAAAAATTCAGAACAAGGCAAGCGTTCAAGTGGCCAATTTCAAGAGGTACGTTCAACTCACACCCTTTAAAAGAATCACATGAAAAGATGTCAACATTACTAAATATTAGAGACATGCAAATCAAAACTACAATGAGGTATTTCCTCACATGGTTCACAAGGACCGTTGTCCAAAAGCTGACAAACAATAAATGCTGGAGAAAGTGTGGAAATTAGGGAACCTCCCACGCTGGGAGTGAAAAGGTGAATTAGTAGCAGCCACTAGGAAGAACAGTGCGCAGGTTTTTTAAGAAATGGTCATGAGAATGGAATTAGAATACTGCCTAACAGCATACACAAAACAAACTCTGAATAGATTGAAGACTTAAATAAAAGGACAGATAATATGAAACTCTTAAGGAAAAAAGCAGGACACACTTTGACATAAAATGTGGCAAGTATTTCTTGGACCTACCTCTTAGAATCATGAAAAATAAAACAAAAATAAATAAATGGGACCTGCTGCTGCGTCCCTTCAGTCGTGTCCGACTCTGTGTGACCCCATAGATGTCAGCCCACCAGGCTTCCTGACCCTGGGATTCTCCAGGCAAGAACACTGGAGTGGGTTGCCATTTCCTTCTCCAATGCATGAAAGTGAAAAGTGAAAGTGAAGTCGCTCAGTCGTGTCCGACTCTAGGGACCCCTTGGACTGCAGCCTACCAGGCTCCTCCGTCCATGGGATTTTCTAGGCAAAAGTACTGGAGTGGGGTACCATTGCCTAACTCCCCTTAAAAGTGCTGGCAGAGCAGAGGACACCATAAACACAACAAAAAGATAAACCTCATAATGGAACTAATATGTGCAAAGATACGCACAAGGAATTTCTCTCCAAAACATACAAACAGCTTATGCACTTCGATATCAAAGAAACAACCCAATCAAATAGGGGTACAAGATTTAAATGGACCTTTCTCCACAGAGGACATAGAGATAGCCAGGAAGCACATGAAAGATGCTCAGCATCTGGAAATACTAGAGAACTGCGAATCAGGAGTATAATGTGGCATCACCTCACCCACGTCATAATGGTCAGCATAGCAATTCTACAGCAATAAATGCTGAAGAGGGTATAGAGGAAAAAGGACCCTCCTCCCTGTTGGTGGGAATGAAAGTCATTAAATCCATGAAGGAGAACAGGACAAAGTTCATCAAAAACTAAACAGAGAAGTACCATCAGTTCAGTTCAGTTCAGTTGCTCAGTCATGTCTGACTCTTTGCGACCCCATGAACTGGAACACGCCAGGCCTCCCTGTCCATCACCAACTCCTGGAGTTCACTCAAACTCACGTCCATCAAGTTGGTGATGCCATCCAGCCATCTCATCCTCTGTCATCCCCTTCTCCTCCTACCCCCAATCCCTCCCAGCATTGGAAGAGTTGGTTCCAATGAATCAACTCTTCGCATGAGGTGGCCAAAGTATTGGAGTTTCAGCTTTAGGATCATTCCTTTCAAAGAACATCCAGGACTGATCTCCTTTAGAATGGACTGGTTGGATCTCCTTGCAGTCCAAGGGACTCTCAAGAGTCTTCTCCAACACCACAGTTCAAAAGCATCAATTCTTTGGTACGTGGCTTTCTTCACAGTCCAACTCTCACATCCATACATGACCACTGGAAAAACCATAGCCTTGACTAGACAGACCTTTGTTGGCAAAGTAATGTCTCTGTACCACGGGACTCAGCAATCCCATTCCTGGGCATGGATCCAGAGAAAACCATAATTTTTAAAGACGGGTGCACCCAGTGTTCATGCAGCACCATGCACAACAGCCAAGACATGGCTGAAGCCCAACTGGGTAAGGGCAGATGAATGGGTAAACAGGATGGGGCACACACACAGGGCACAATATTGTTCCGCCATAAAAAGGGTGACAGCACACTGTCCAGCAACAAGGAAGGAAGTAGAGACGATCACATTAAGTGAAGTAAGTAAGACAGAGGAAGACAAGTATCATATGATGTCTCTTACAGGTGGATTCTAAACATGGATACAAATGAAATTTACTAAACAGAAAAAGCCTCACAACATAGCAAAGCACCTTATGGTTACCAAAAAGGAAAGGCGATGGGCAAAGGAAACGAGAAGGTAGAAATGAACATACACACACGACTCTGTAAAATAATCACCAAGAACCTATTACAGGATGAGGACCCCTAATCAACACTGCATAATAAGCCATATGGGAAGAGAACCCAAAAAAGAACATGTACATGGTTATGCATGAGTGAATCATTTGCTGAACTCCTGAAACAAATAAACACACTCTACAACATTGTAAGTCACCTATACACCAATACAGAATACAAATTACAAAAAGAGACTGCTGACTCTGTGCCTTAGTGACCTGGACTGCTGCCACATCCCTAGAGCCTGGGCAGGCTTGGGTACCTTGGATGGACTGTCTTGGGGCTGAGGGAGTCGGGGAGGATGTGACAGCCAATGAGCCCTGCCCCATGGACCTGGTGAGCCCATTCCCCTCTGCACCGACCCACAACCTCCAGATCCTGGTGGGTCCTCCTGCAATGAAACTGTTGTAGAAACCAGTAATCGAGAAACCAAGTACCACACTGGGAGAGTTGGAGAATTCAGGTTTATTACCCTTGGCCGGCCCAGAGGAATTAACACTCTGAGCTCTGGGCCCCAAACAAAGGGGTTACAGAGTTTTTATAGAACTACTATAGTGGGCAACACCAGCTACTAATAGGCTGGTTTAAACTAAGAGGTTTCACGCGTGTGTGGGAACAGTGGTCAAGGTGGGGAGGGGGAGGCCTGACCTTTACAGGGACAGGCATGATTAAGCAGGTTAGCAGGGGCTGGGCGATTGCAAAGAACAGGACAAGAGTGAGTGAGCTAAGCTCCAGTTCCTAGTATTTTAAGTCCCCACTTTCTGAGACTACGTGACCTACGTGATCCGGACTTGCAAGCAGCAAGCTGAGTTACAGAGGCAGAAGGAGCAGTAGGTTATGTAAAATTTTAACTTTTCCTCTTCAAAACTATACCTACTGCACCCAAAGGATGTGGCACCTCTGGGCTGGAAGAGCTTTGGAAAGCCCCCTGGGCTCTATGTCTCCAGGTGATGGGGTTCCCTCCTCTAGCTTCCTTCCTTAGTGTCACCCCACCTATGATGAAAGCACCTTCCACAGAATGGTGTTGCAGGAATTGGGATGTGTCCAGGGGTAGGGGTAAGGAGGGAAGAAGGAAAGGGACGCAAGCCTTGGGTGTTTCTTCTAGCACATTCCACTCTCACTGACAATCCAGGAACAGGACTTTCCCTAAGGGTCCCCCAGTAACCAGGGTTGCTGCTGCTGCTGCTGCTGCTAAATCACTTCAGTCGTGTCTGACTCTGTGCGATCCCATAAGACGGCAGCCCACCAGGTTCCACCGTCCCTGGGATTCTCCAGGCAAGAACACTCGAGTGGGTTGCCATTGCCTTCTCTGAGTAACCAGGGTAGAGGCATTAAAACATGCTGCCGCCTTGTGGCCATTTCCCATAACAACAACTTCTGAAACCTTTGCTCTCAGGGACTTAATAGTCACAAGCCCTGGGGGCTGTAAATAAAAAACAACTGCCCTCAAGAAATGTCCCAGGGGAGGTCAACAGAAAAATATTAAAAACAGAGCAGGCATTCAAGAAGACAATTTGAATCAGAGTTTAACTCACACTGTTTAAAAAATGTAAAGATGTCAACATCACTAAATATGAGAGAAATGCAAAGCAAAACTTCAAGGAGGTATCACCTCACACCACTCAGAATGGCCATAGATGGAAACTCTACAAGCAATAAATGCTGGAGAGGGTGTAAAGGGAACCTTCCCACACCAATGCTGGGAATGGAAATTGGGAGCAGCCACTGTGGAGGACACCACGCAGGTTCCTTAGCAATAAAAATGAGAATGAAATTAGAATGCTCCATAACACCATACACAAAAATAAATTCCAAAGAGATTAAAGATCCAAATAAAAGGACAGATACTATGAAACTCTTCAGGAAAAGAGAACACACCTTAACATAAAATGCAGCAAGTTCTTTTTTGATCCATCTCATAGAATCATGAAAATAAAACAAAAATAAACAGTGGGACCTAATAAACATTAAAAGCATCTGCACAGCAAAGGAAACCATGAAAGAAAGAAAAAGACAATCCTCTGAATGGAAAAAAATTCTTGCAAACAAAGATACCTATAGGGAATTTCTCTTCAACACATACAATTGAGCTAGTACAACTCAATATCAAAAAAACAAACAACCCAATAAAAAATCAGCCAAAGATTAAATGCACATTTCTACAAAGAAGTCCTAGAGATGGCCATAAAGCAGATGAAATGATGCTCACTAGTTCTTAGAGAAAAGCAAATCAAATGTACAATGAGATATCACCTCACATTGATCAGAATGGTCACATTGAAAACCCTACAACAATAAAGTCTGCAGAGGGTGTGGAGAAAAGGGAACCCTCCTACACTGTTGGTGGGAAAGTCAGTCAGTACACCCACTAGGGAGAAGAATATGGAGGTTCTTAAAAAACTAAACATGGAAGTGTTAGGGGAAGCACACTGATTGAAACCAACCACCCTGGCCAGGCACCATAGTAATCATTTGCATGAGTTGTTTTATGACAGGAGATCCTGATAAGGAATACAGAACTAATAAGCCACCACCAACCGAAGAGTTCGGGAAAGGTCTAAAGGAGACACCGCTTGTCCGTCCACTTCCTAGAATCCCTCTCGCTAGCATCCATCTTGGCTGAGCAAGGCATACGCCACCAGGAAAGACTCTGAATTAGAATGATTGGCCAAAGACCACCCGGAAACTAATCCCATCACCATAAAACCAGACATTGTGAGCCACACGGCAGAGCAGTTCTCCTGGGTTCCCTTACCCTACTGGTCTCCACCCAGGTGCCCTTTTCCAATAAAATCTCTTGCTTTGTCAGCACATGTGTCTCCTCGGACAATTCATTTCCAAGTGTTAGACAAGAGCCCAGTTTCGGGCCCTGGAAGGGGTCCGCCTTCCTGCAACAGAAGTACCCAGTGAGCCAGCAATCCCATACCTAGGTGTAGATCCAGAGGAAACCAAAATTTAAAGAGACACCTGTACCCAACAATCATAGGTACAATAACCAAGACACAGAAGCAACTGAAGTGTACAAAGGCAGATGAATGAAGACAGAAAATGGGGTACATGTACACAATGCAATATTACTCAGACATAGAGAAGGATGAAATAATGCCACTTTTAGTTACTGGGGAGAAACTAGAGATAATCATACTAAGTGAAGTGAGTGAGACAGAGAATGACAAGTACAGGATATTACTTCCTGTGGAATCTAAACATGGATACAAATAAACTTCTTTACAAAACAGAAACATCCTCATAGACTTATAAAAGAAACTCAAGTTTACCAAAAAAGAAAGGTGGAGGTACAGGGAGTAATAAGCTGGTTCAGATCAATATATACACCTTAAAACAGATGCTAAAGGGCTCATTAGTCACAAGTCCAAGAGGACTGTAAATGACACCTGCCCTCGAGAAATATTCTAGGGTAAATCATCAGAAAAAATTCCAGACAGGACCAACTTTCAATAAGTCAGATTGAAGAGGTAAATTGTTCTCACAAGATGTAAAATAACAATAAAATTACATGAAAAGATAGTCCACATCAGTAATTATTAAATCAATGCAAAGCAAAACTACAAGGTATCACCTCAGACTGACCACAGTGGCCATCATGTGAAAGATCTACAGAGAATAATCAGTGTGGACTGTACAGAAAGTCAAATCCTCCCACAGTCTTGGTGGAAATGTAAATGGTGAAGCCACGAGGGAAATCAGCATGGAGGTTCCTTGAAACACTAGAGGTATCCTATGATCCTGCAGTCCCATTCCTCGGCTTAGGTCCAGAGAAAATCACCATTCAAAATGACACGTGCAACTAGATTTTCCGGGCAGCACTATTTACAATAGCCAAGACACAGAATCCACCAAAATGTCCATTGACAGAAAAAGAAGATTATGTGTTACATCTATACTGGAATGCTACTCAGCCATAAAACAAAACAAAATAATGATATTGGCAGCAGCTTGGATATACCAAGAAATTATCATATTATAAATACTTTTCAGAGAGAAAAGGACAAATATCCTAAGATGTCATGTACAGGTGGAATCTATAAGTTCATACCAATGAACTAATTTACAAAATAGACTCACAGACTAAGAAAATCAAATTATGATTATCAAAGGAATATTGGAAGGGACAGATAAATTAAGAGTTTGGGATGAAAATATACACACCAATATATATCTGATAGCTGATATATAAAAAAGGACGTACTGAATAGAACTGGGGGCTCTACTGAGGTAGGTAATAACCTATATGAGGAAAACAACAGAAAAAGAATATACATCTATGTATAACTGAATCAAGTTCTGCTGCTGCTGCTGGGCTAAGTCGCTTCAGTTGTGTCCAACTCTGTGCGACCCCATAGACGGCAGCCCACCAGGCTCCCCCATCCCTGGGATTCTCCAGGCAAGAACACTGGAGTGGGTTGCCATTGCCTTCTCCAATGCATGAAAGTGAAAAGTGAAAGTGAAGTCGCTCAGTCATGTCCGACTCTTCTCGACTCCATGGACTGCAGCCCACCAGGCCCCTCCATCCATGGGATTTTCCAGGCAAGAGTACTGGAGTGAGGTGCCATTGCCTTCTCCGTCAAAGGTGCCTAACCTCATGTGAATGTGACAATATGAAGAGAAGAAAAAGGACCACAGGTTAATCAGGGTGACACCCCCAATTCAGATGTTGGAAATCTCAGAGGGGACAAGACACACTGAGGTAAAGACCTCACACGGGGTCTCTGGGTACAGGATCCAGACCCATGTGGACAGGGTGCGATCCACACAATACCCAGACCCTAGACCTGGGGTCACATGTCCACAGTCTCCAGGGTGACCCCTGTCCCCAGACCCTGTACCTGTGGTCACACGTCCACAGTCTCCAGGGTGACCCCCCGTCCCCAGACCCTGTACCTGGGGTCACACGTCCACAGTCACCGGGGTGACCCCCGTTCCCAGACTCTGAACCTGGGGTCACACATCCAGTCTCCAGGGTGACCCCTGTCCCCAGACCCTGCACCTGAGGTCACATGTCCACAGTCTCCAGGGTGATCCTACCTTCCAGACCCTGCACCTGAGGTCACATGTCCACAGTCTCCAGGGTGATCCCCATCCCCAGACCCTGCACCTGAGGTCACATGTCCACAATCTCTAGGGTGACCCCTCTCCCAGACCCTGCACCTGGGGTGGGAAGACTCTTGGTTAGGACACCAGGTCTCTGCTGGTTGGGCCCCTATGGTGGAAACGAGTGAGTTCCTGTGACCTCCTGGCTTGGTAGATCAACATATCGGGTCCATCTCTTTTCCCCACACTTGTCCCAGAAAAATCCTCCTCTTTTCTCTTTGGTTCTATGTGATATTAACTGCTTTTACAGCTGTCATGATAATGTTGAACACACTACCTTGGTGTTTGCAGTTTCAGTCTTTTGTTGTCCCGCTGAGGTGCTGTGAAAACACACCAGACACTGGGCTGGAAGACGAGGGGCAGGTCTGGTCTCTGCTGAGTATGGACGGTCTACTGGAACGAGATCACAGCAGCAAACTGCTACCTTTTGGCTTTTTGCCTGATCCATGTGCCCCACAATCAATTGCCCAGGTAAACCTGCTCCCTTCTTGCCATTCTCGTGCTGGTGAATTGCAGTAATTACCAGGTAGCTCACCTGAGGAGTCTCCAGGAGCCCCAGGGATGGGGAACCTTGCAGGGGTAAAGAGGGAATAGGCACAGGCCTATATAAAATGATATTGTAAAGCATGAATTCCTAAACACAAGTCAAGTGAAGTTCACATGTATTCTTCCCTTTTTCTTAGCTTTGAGTATATGGTCTCCCTCTGCACATGATTCTGACCCACACAGACAGGGTGAGACTCACACAGTCCCCAGACTGCCCCCCGCCCCCCGCCCACCTGGGGTCACACATTCTCTTGGTCAGGACACCATGGCTGTGGTCGGCGGGCCCCCAGTGGGTAAACAAGCCAGGTCCATATAGTCAAAGCTATGATTTTTCCAGTAGTCATGTATGGATGTGAGAATTGGACCATAAAGAAGTCTGAGCACAGAAGAATTGATGCTTTCAAACTGTAGTGCTGGAGAAGACTCTTGAGAGACCTTGGACAGCAAGGAGATCAAACCAGTCAATCCTAAAGGTAATCAACTCTGAATATTCATTGGAAGGACTGATGCTGAAGCTGAAACTCCAATACTTTGGCCACCTTATGGGAAAAGCTGACTCATTGGAAAAGGCCCTGATGCTGGGAAAGATTGAAGGCAGGAGGAGAAGGGGACAAGAGAGGATGAGATGGCTGGATGGCATCACCGACTCAACAGACATGAGTTTGAGCAAACACCAGGAGATAGTGGAGGCCAGGGAAGCCTGACGTGCCACAGTCCATGGGGTCACAAAGAGTGGGACAGACTTAGAGACTGAACAACAACCAGGTAGCCTGCCTGAGATATCTTGATGAGCCCCAGTGAAGGTGAACGCATCAGAAGGAAAGACTAAGAGCCCCGCCTCAGAACTGACCCCTGGAAGGGCCATGGAACTCCACTCAGAGAAGAGCACAGTTACCCAGAGAAACCCACCTCAGCTCCAGACCCCAGACATCTGAGCACTGACATTCAGATGCAGGCACGGAGTTTTCCAGGGCAGAGGCCAGGCTGGGTCTCTACCCAGGTCTCCATGTGCTACTGCACAGAGGACCCAGTCAGATGTAAATGTTTTCATTGTAGAAACACATAATCATCTAAACATAATCAGTGTAGACAGGACTTGCAGGAGTCTGAATCTACCATGCAGACAGAACTTGGTCAGGTTCAAAGTAGCTTAGGGCCACATTCCCAGGAGGCACAGGTCTCACACCTGAGGTCTCATCGCTGGACAGGGGCGCACCTGCATGTGGGAACTGGGATGTACCTTTCTTGAAGAAGAAACCATCACTGGCTTCTACACTTCACCCACATCAGGAAACGGAACAAAAATAATGCCACTTGCAGGGGGAATCCAGAACAATCATAGGTTAATCTAGAACACTCATAGTAAGTGAATACTTCAGAAGGAGAAACTGATACCAGTGAGCTATTTTATAAAGTGAAATACACACACAGTCTTAGGAAACAAACATGGTTACTGAAGGGGAGTGGTGGGTGGAAAGAATAAATTAGGAGGCTGGGATTCATTTATACTCATAAATACAAACAGAATATAGACTCAACATGGACCTACTTTACAAAGGGTGGTGTACTACACATTCTATAATAATGTGTATATGAAAAAAGCAAAGATGAATCAATATGTGTATGGGGATAACTGATGAAGAATCTCTACACTGACAAACACAGCATTGTAAGTCAGCTATCCTCCAAAAGAAGTAAACATTAAGTTAAAAAAAAAAAAAAGGATTAATGAGACACAGGCTTCGGGCATGTCCCAGAAGAAACACCAACTAGGAGTAAGCCTAAGGCTCTGGTTACTGTAGTAACAGAAGTAGGCCATGAAGAAATCCTGTCTCCTTGTGGCCATTTCTCACAACAGAAACTTCAAAGCTATTGCTTATGCTGCACTGAAATAAGAAAAAGTTTTTTTTTCTCTTTGGCCTTTTGATTCCTTCTCTACTTTAGCTGTTCCTGGTCTACAGTCTGCATTGAGAACTAAGTTTCCTTCTTTTCAGAAGATTAACCTACTGACTGTTTTGAAACAACGCAAAAAGGAACAAGAATATAGGAACCTTATACATTTGTGGAAATAAATGTTTTTTTGAAGAAAATAGAAAGATGGCTTTAATCCCCAAGCGGGCAGAGGAGAGAACACAGTAGGCTTGTGCCTCAAGAACTGTGTCTCCCCCGCCCTCCATGGGGAATCAAGGGGATCACACAGTTGGGGCTCATAGTCCGAGGTTGGAGACAAAGAGCAAATACATAAGGATCCTGTATTCTTTCTTTCTGCATTGTTTCAAAACAGTCAATAAGCTGGCGTCAGAGAACCAAGTAACTTGGGTATGGCAGACAGTCCCAGGAGTTGGGTCCATTGTCTTTTGTGGATTGCACTGCAGCTTTCTTTCTGTAATGCAAAAGAGGGAAAAACAAATTATAAGGGGAGATTTTCAGAGAGAGTACCATAAAGTTAAGTATCAGGATGTGACTAGCATAAAATTAAAAGATAACAGATGCAAAGTATGGCTCATGCAGAGTTAGAGGGTGATAGGTGCAGGATATCCCTGGAGAAGGGAATGGCTACCCACTCCACTATTCTTGCCTGGAGAATTCCATGGACAGAGGAGCCTGGCAAGCTACTGTCCGTGGGATGGAAAAGAGTCAGACATGATTGAGCAAATAACACACACACACACACACACACACACAGGTGCAGGATACAGTTTACATAACAGGCTAGTCTTCTAAAAGAAGGAAACTTAGTTGTCAATGCAGAATGTAGATCAGGAACAGTTAAAGTAGAGAAGGACTCAAAAGGCAAAAGAAAAAAGAAAACTATTTCTTAATTCACTGCAACACTTAAGAACACTTCATATTCACAAGGACTGCTGGGCTCTAAATGATACTGGCACTTTAAAATTTTCCATGGGTAACTAAT
The DNA here is from genome assembly GCF_027580195.1 of Bos mutus. Lineage (NCBI taxonomy): Eukaryota > Metazoa > Chordata > Mammalia > Artiodactyla > Bovidae > Bos > Bos mutus. Next base: position 43,267,146 of record NC_091626.1, on the reverse strand, counting down.
TGAAAAATAAAGAAAAACTGGGCAGACTGCAAAGAAGAAAACTTTCACAGTCAGTTCCACACACACTAGTTAAAATCAAAGCCCATGAAAATGCGCTGCACCTCAGGAATTGTTAGAGACGTGCAAATCAAAACCACAGCAAGGTAACCGTGCGCCTGTTTGAAAGGCCATCCTCAGTCTACAAAGGTAAATGGTGGAGAGACATGGAGGAAAGAGAACACTTTCGGTGCTTCTGATGGCATGTAAATGCTAAGAATCACTGTTGAGAGGAGTATGAAACTGTCTTTTTTAATTTTTAGTAAGACAAACATATTGATTCCAGCCCAGCTCACAGGAGGACTTAAAACATGTCCTGCTCAGCATTCCCTCATTGTCAGCACCAAGAAGGGAAGAAGCTGCCTGAACAGCAGCTCTGCCTGAAGCCGGCAGACAGCCTCTGTGAGGGACACATCAGTCATGTCTCTTCCTCATCAGATGGTTAACAAGGCTTCCTCCTCACAGCAAACGGCTCCTTAACTCCAAATTCAGTTTGCACAGAGAAGAGGAAAGAATCAGACATAAACTATAAATTGAATCAAGTATCTTTATTTTTTAATTTAAACATAAAAAGTGAAGGATAAAAGCAGTAAAAATTATACTCTAAGTGAATAAATTACAAACTAAGTCACTATATATTCTGACTTATAAAAGAGGAGGAGGCTGGAAGCAACACAAATTACTGTATGTGAGCAGCCCTTGACTCTGTGGGTACCACCCAAGGTCTCCAGTCAACCCCACCACTAGTCTTGGCTGCAGACACCATCCAGGAACCAGAGCTGCCCTTTCCATCACACCAGGAGGAGCCTTCTTTGTCACCGGGGCACGGAGAGAACCCAAGTCTGTGCCTTCAGGCACCTCTTCTGCCAGACTCCAAGAAGAAGGCTCAACCTGAGTTGTGTTCTTCATTTTCTTCTCTTGCAGGTTAATGGTGGTAAGAGGCAAAGGAATCGCCTAGAACTTGGGCACCTCCCCTTTCTGCACCTGTTTTATTTTCTTCTCTTTCTGTAAGTGACTTTTTGAATCAAAAGAGAAAGGGCATATTTCCACAGTTCTCCTCACAGGGATTTTGGGCTTAAAAGGTACTCCATAATGGGGCAATTGTTGAGCTCTGATCACCATTGGCTGCTCCTCATCCTCACCCTCTTGGGTGGGTTTTGGGGTTCTCTTCTTCTGAACAAAGGCAGGGGTCCTGGGGATGGTAAGTGGAATTTCTTTCTTATTGGGAACACCCACAACACCTAACAGGATAGGATAAGGGCAAGGCTTCGCATTAAAGTGTTTATCCTCCAATACCCTCTCTGCTTCTTCTCGCTGTTTGATTCTTTTCTCCATTTCAAAATCAAAGCCAATAGGCACAGTGGGTGGCTTCTCTGGCAGTTTCTTAGGGAAAATGCACCCACCATAAAGAATTCCAGAATCCAGTTTCTGTGCTTTAAATTTGCAGAGCCCTGCTTCTACAGGATTACATTTCTTGGATTTTGCATTTGTTTCCAACACTTCCACCACCTCTTGCCACATTTTTATTCTCTTCTCTGACTCTTGCTTCTCAGACTCTTGCTTCTCAGTACTTTTTAGGATCTTCTGTATATGGGAAGAAGAACCTGAAAAAGAAAAGATATGCATTTATGCATGGATTGAATTAAGTTCCTGTGAAGAGGAAAAGTTAAAATTTTACCTCCTCCTGCCTCTGTAACTCAGCTTGCCCCTTGCAAAGTCTAGATCATGTAGGTCTCAGAAAGTGGGGACTCACAATACTAGGAACTGGAGCTTATCTCACTCACCCTTGTCCTGCTCTTTGCAATCCTCCTAGCCCCTGCAAACCCACAAACCTGCTTAATCATGCCTGTCCTGTTGTGGTCCGGGCACAGATTGGAAAAAAATTTCCAGACATGAGACAGAATGAGAGGGAAATAAAGTTTATTAGAGTGGGAGACGTTGTTAGAACAGTGGGCCAGCTCAAGGGAGAATCGACATTGAATGGGGGTCCTTAGTCCACTCTTATACTCAGGGTACAAGGGGTGGGATAGGGGTCTTGCGGGTCATTTGCTGATTGGATGAGGCACGTATACTGGGTGGGGGGAAGAGTAAGGCAAACACTTCCTCCCAATGGGGTAGGAGGGGAGACAGGTTATACTGTTCCATTGATAGTTACAACATGGGGGAGGGAAGGACGATAAGGGTCTGGTTCTTCCATTCCCATATTCCAAGACTCTCCTTGGTTATCTGCTCTTTCATTCTTGGGTCATCACATTCTTCTCTCTTTTTATTTTTAGGGCCAATTCTTTGGCCCCTTTTGATACCCTGCTCATATCTAACTGTCTACCTATTTCCCTTCTCAGGCATTTGCGAACCCAGTCTCAGGGGAAAAGGGGCAATGACCACACAGCCTTCGTCAGGCTGTAGAGGAGCATCATGGGGCTCTGGGTTCCCTTTGCCTGCTCTCTGTCAGGGTGCATTTACAGAGGGAGATGAGTCCATGGAATGATAAGGTGACTTCTTTCAGCATCGTCTAGGTGTTTGTTGGTCAGGGAAAATTCTTGTCAAACTATCACTTGGAGATTTGTTGTATTCTAGAAGAAACAAACTTACCAAGAAAGTTAAAGGGACATGGCCCAAAGATTAATAGAAGTAGAAAAGCTGCTGAGGAGCTAGCCAGGAGAATCAGGACTAGACTTTGGTTTGTGACGTTAGTGTTTCTCTAGGTATGAGAAGATGCAAGAATTTGGGCTCATAAAATCTTTACCTGAAGACATCTGACTATCCAAAGGCTGGTTCTTCTGGGTTTTTCCCAGAGCACAGAGTGCCTTATTTCTGATCTCCACCCTGAATTCTTTTCAAGGGGGTGTTGAAGGTCAGCAGTTTGAAGCGGTCATGATGTAATTTTCGTAGAGGCAGCTGGCAAGTGTCAACTTCCAGTCAGCAGAGTCCCTTCATAGCCACATATTTGACCATGCTTTGGGGGCATTTCATGGCCATTTTCTCCTGTGGAGCTGGGAAGGTTCATTCCCAGGTCTAATGAAGATTCCATTGACAGGCCACTCAATGTGCTGTTACTAGACCTGGCCTTGCAAGTGGCAGAAGTTTCTGGACCATACTTGTCTTACTAGCCTCTTGGTCCAGGAAAATATCCTCTCTCGTTGGTTCTTCTCATATCTAGAGTTACATTATTGCAATCATTGATCTCATATGGAACTGCATATCAGCATTTTATCACAGGCTCAGTCACACATTTAGTAACATAAGAAACAATCTTCTGAAACAAGTTACACAGAAAATAATATAGCTAGCAGTTATTAGTAAGGTCATAAGTAAGAATTGTAAGTCAAGACCTTTCATTAGGTAGAGCCCAGTATACCCCGGAGAAGGCAATGGTACCCAACTCCAGTACTCTTGCCTGGAAAATCCCATGGAGGGAGGAGCCTGGTGGGCTGCAGTCCATGGGGTCGCTAAGAGTCAGACGTGACTGAGCAACTTCACTTTCACTTTTCACTTTCATGCATTGGAGAAGGAAATGGCAACCCACTCCAGTGCTCTTGCCTGGAGAATCCCAGGGATGGGGGAGCCTGGTGGGCTGCCGTCTATGGGGTCGCACAGAGTCGGACACCACTGAAGTGACTTAGCAGCAGCAGCAGCCCCAGTTTGTATTGGGACCAGGCCTTTCTCAGGGTCAAAATTTTCCAGTTTCTGAGAATGTAGCCAAGGGGTAAATCTAAGAGAGGCTCCCGGGACGTACCAGAACCCACTCAGCCTACCTGCCGTGGAATGGGGGTCCTGAGAGTCACCTGCTGACAGAGAGGCGTCCCTTTTGTCCCAGTGATCTCTCTGTGTGACTAATGGCACAAAAATGGTCCACTGTCCCAACAGTCACAGCTGACAGTGAGAGGTGACCGCTGAGAACCGTGGGGTCACATGACCCAGGCAGAGAAAGACAGAGCTAAGACACCACGTGACCTGGGCAGAGAAAGACAGATTCCTGGGAGCAACCGGGTGACTCATCGTTTGGCGATTCCCTGAAACGTGGAAGGCACTCTTGGGATAGCTCAGAGGCAATACCTAGGCTCTCATAAATCAATCCGAATAGAAAGGGAAAGAAGTGAAAATGACAGGGAAGAAGGCTGAGGAATCCGCCTTACTATCCTATCGGGGAGGCCACCGCCAGGGGACAATGGTCTCTGCTTTGCTTCAGCCACTATGTGCCTGACACGGTGCACGGCAGTTGTCTTGCTGGGGCGGATGCCCTTGTGGCCTGATCGGTTCCGTGTCCCCCTTATCCTCACATGGGAGTCTTCATGTGGCAGGCGCCCTAATGGCTTTTAAGTGCCTGACCTGTGCCCACACAATGTTGGTTGGCCTAGTGCTCAGTTGGAAAGAAGACAAAGGAGAGACCTTCACCCATTTGGGCGGCAGCTACAGGGGCACAGTGAGCAGTAGGGCCTTTGGGACACACCAGAGGGTAACCCTGGCCAGAGTTCCTCAGTTGCTTCCACAGCACTTGCCTGTTTGCAGAGGGTCGGTATGAAAAAGGAGAAGTGAGGAGGAGGGGGGAAGAGATCCCAAGGTCCCCATATGGGCCACCAAAAATGTCGTGGTCCAGGCTCAGGTTGGAAAAGAATTTCCAGACATGAGACAGAATGAGAGGGAAATAAAGTTTATTAGAGTGGGAGACGTTGTTAGAACAGTTGTTGTTAGAACAGGGAGAACCGACATTGAATGGGGGGTCCTTAGTCTACTTTTATACCCAGGGTACAAGGGGTGGGATAGGGGTCTTGCGGGTCATTTGCTGATTGGATGAGGCACGCATACTGGGTGGGGGGAAGAGTAAGGCAAATACCTCCTCCCTATGGGGTAGGAGGGGAGACAGGTTATACTGTTCCATTAATATAGTTACAACATGGGGGAGGGAAGAACGGTAAGCGTCTGGTTTTTCCATTGCAGCATTCCAAGACCCTCCTTGGTTATCTGCTCTTTCGTCCTTGGGTCACCACATGTTCGTGTATAAAAACTCTGTAACACCCTCCCCACCCCCGCCCCTGCTTTGTTCTGGGGCTCAGAGCTTGGAGTCTTAACTCCTCTGGGCCCGCCAGCGTAATAAACCTGAGTTCTCCAACCAGTGCGGTGCTTGGTTTCTCGAGTATGGTTTCTGCAACACCTGTACACCTTATACAAACACAACTTTGGAAATCAACTCTATTCCAATGTAAGATCAAAACGAAATTGCACAGAAAGAAAAAGAAAAAGAAAGGGACATGAAAAAATGCTGCCACCTTGTGGTCATTTTCAATAACAACAACCTCAAAATCTGCGGATCTGATTTTGATCTGAACTGCGCTTATGGGCACTTAATATTCAGAAGGTCCGTGGGGTTGTGAGTAAACAACACCTGCCTTCAAGGAATGTTCTAGGAGTGTTCGTCAAAACACAGGGTAGACGTTCAAGAGTCAATTGCAAGATGTTTCACTCATACTCTTTTAAAAAAAAATCACAGGAAATGTTGTCAACCTTGCTAAATACTGGAGAAATCCAAATCAAAATTACAATGAGGTATCACCTTACACCGGTCAGAATGGCAATTGTCAAACACTCTACAAAGAACCAGGGCTGAGAAGGTATGGAGAAATGAGAACCCTCCTCCATCGATGCTGGAAAGTCGATTGCGAACAGCCCGTACAGAGACAGTGTGTGTGCGTGCTGAGTCACTTCAGTCGTGTCCGACTTTTCTCGACCCTGTGGCTGTAGCCTGCCAGGCTCCTCTGTCCATGGGATTCTCCAGGCAAGAACACTGGAGTGGGTTGCCATGCCCTCCTCCAGGGGATCTTCCCCACCCAGGGACTGAACCCGAGTCTCTTATGTTTCCTGTGTTGGCAGGTGGATTCTTTACCACTAGTGCCACCTGGGAAGCCCATGGAGACGGTATGGAGGTTCCTTAAACAACGAAAATGGGAACAAAATTACAATATTCCTGTCGGCTTTAAAAAATACTCACAACCTAAAAGTTGAGAGCTATGTTTTATGTGGTGGGAATTTTTAGGACTTCAAGGCCAGGAGACACCATCTCAACTAACCCCGAGAGAACTGCTCCCAGGAGGTGAAGGGAGGAGCCAGGTTACATAGAACTTTGTAATAAAGGGTAGGTAGTCTGAATATCAAAAGGTTACTGTTAAAGAAAACCAGAAATCCTGAGTCAAGTAATTCAGTGCTTTTCTGTGTAAGGGAAGATGCTAGAGTCCTGGCTCACTGAAATCATTCCTTTCATATGCGCCTCACCTATCTGTGGCCAGCATTCTGTCTTCACATCTTGAACCTCCTTTCCTCAGGGCTTACTTTAGGGAGTGTCTGCAGTCTGATGGCTGCTCAGTTCAGTCACTTAGTCGTGTCTCTTTGTGACCCCATGGACTGCAGCAGGCCAGTCTTCCCTGTCCATCACCAACTCCCCGAGCTTACTCAAACTCCTGTCGGTCAAGTTGGTGATGCCTTCCAGCCATCTCATCCTGTCATCCCCTTCTCCTCCCACCTTCAACCTTTCCCAACATCAGGGTCTTTTCTAATGAGTCAGTTCTTTGTATCAGGTGGCCAAAGTATTGGAGCTTCAGCTTCAGCATCAGTCCTTCCAATGAATATTCAGGACTAATTTCCTTTAGAATGGACAGGTTTGATCTCCTTGCAGTCCAAGGAGATCTCAGAGTCTTCTCCAGTACCACAGTTCAAAAGCATCAATTCTTTGGCACTCAGCTTTCTTTATAGTCCAACTCTCACATCCATGCATGACCACTGGAAAAACCATAGCCTTGACTAGGTGGACCTTTGTTGGCAAAGTAATGTCTCTGCTTTTCAATATGCTGTCTGGGTTGGGCATAGCTTTTCTTCCAAGGAGCAAGCGTCTTTTAATTTCATGGCTGCAATCACCATCTGCAGTGATTCTGGAGCCCAAAAAAATAAAGTCTGTCACTATTTCTGTTGTTTCCCTATCTATTTGCGATGGAGTGATGGGACTGGAAACCATGATCTTAGTTTTCTGAATGTTGAGTTTTAAGCCAACTTTTTCACTCTCCTCTTTCACTTTCATCAAGAGGCTCTTTAGTGCTGCTCAGAGAGCAGATATTCTCCTTCTTGAGTTCCCTGAGGGCTCACCGGCTCACACTGGAGGTCAGCAATTGCTGATGACTATGACATCCTTTTTTACCTATACAGCAGGAAACAGTCCATTTCTCACCCCCTAACATCATACACAAATATAAACTCTGAATAATTTAAAGATCTCAATGTAAGGATGGACAGTTTAAAACCCTTAAGGAAAATATAGGCAGAAAATGCTTTGTTGTAAATCACAGCAAGTTCTTTTTGGATCCATATCTTGGAGTAACAAAAAATAAAATTAAAATAGGCCAAAGGGATGTAATTAACCTTAGCAGCATTTTCAAAACAAAGGAAACCCTAAATGAAAGAAAAAGACAACTTTAAGAATAGGAAAAAATATTTCAAAACAAAAATTCTCATAAAGAATTCATATCCAAAACACAGACAGTTCGAGCAGCTCAATAGCAAAAATAAAACAAAAATACCCAATAGGAAATGGGCCAAAGATCTCAATGGACAGTTCATGAAGAAGGCATACACATGGCCATTAAGTACTTGAAAAGATGCTCAGTATCACTAATGGTTATGTTGTGGCCACGTGTTCCAGGAAACAAACTCACTCGGAAGGACAATGCAGATGGTGGAGTGCAGTTTGTTACACTGGCTGGCCCAAGGCAGAGTCTCCTCTTAGCCAAGGACTCCAACCAGTTTTTGTGAAAACCTTTAAGTGTACATGCTCAAACCCACCTCCCCAAATTCTCTGAAACTAGTCTGAACAAAGGAAAAGAAAGATACAATCAAAGTAAACCCATGATTTGTATGCCTTAAGCCTAGGTAGTTAATAGTGGACAATTATCATTAGGCCTGTGGTCATACCCCAATAAGCATAATAGAATTTATGGTTCTATTCAGTTACACAGATAATTAGGGTATTCTTTTAGGCTATGGAGAGTCTAGGTACAAGCCCTGGGGCTCTACCATCCGGGGGCTCTGGTTTTCCAGTTGGTGTGTCTTTTCCATAGATACTGGGCATATAGCTCAAAGTCCACAGTCCGGCCCAAGATGGAGTCCTGCTTTCAAGATGGAGCCTGTTCTGTTTCCTCCTTCAGTTAGAGGAAGGCAAATCAAAAGTCCAATGAGCTATCACCTCACACCAGTCAGAATGGCTATCTCAGAGACTCTCCAACAATTCATGTTGCAGAGGATGCAGAGAAAAGGGAACTCCCCTGAACTCTTGGTGGGAATGTAAATCGGTACATCCATTAGGAGGCAAAGAGTATGAAGTTTCTTTTAAAAAACTAAACACAGACGTACCATATGATCCAGAAGTCCCACACCTGGCTGTAGATATGGAGAAAAGCAATATTTGAAAAGACGCCCACAGCCCTATGATCACAGCTGTACTAGGTACCATAAACAAGACAGGGCAGCAATCTAAGTGCAGAACACAGATGAACGGATAAAGAAGATGGGGAACCTAGACGTAATACAACATTGTTCAGCCATTAAAAAGGATCAGATAATGACATTTCCAGCCACGGGAAGGAAAGTAGAGGTGATCATTCTAAGTGAAGTAGGGGAGACAGGGCAAGACAAGAATTATATGGTATTATTTCTAGGTGGAATCTAAAAATGGAGACAGATGAACTTCTTTACCAAAGAGAAACAGCCTCATGGACTTATGGTTCCTAAGAAGAAATTTATGGTTCCCAAGGAGGAAAAGAGGAGGGCGGGGAGAAATGAGCTGGCTCAGACTAACAAACGCACTATTCTTTATAAAAATCATCCATAAGGACTCACTGCATAGCACAAGGAACCCTCTTCAATACTCTGTAATAACTTAAATGGGAAGAGAACCAGAAAAAGAACATATATATGTCTAGGTATACATGAATCAAGCACCTGGAAAGACATCCCCCCTCACTCATTACTGTGCTCAGTTGCTCAGTCATGTCCAACTCTTTGCAACCCCATGGACTATAGCCTGCTAGTCTCCTCTGTCCTTGGAATTTTCCAGGAAAGAATACTGGAGTGGGTTGCCATTTCCTTCTCCAGGGGATCTTCTCAACTCAGGGATCAAACCTGCATCACTCACATCTCCTGCACTGCAGGCAGATTCTTTACTGCTGAGCCACACCAGGGAAGACCTGCTCATTATTAAATCAATGCTAATCAAATCTACAGCGAGGAATCCCCTCCCACAGGTCAGAATGGCCATCATCAGAAAGATCTCCAAAGAATAAATGCTGCAGAGGACGTACGGAAAATGGGATGTTCCTACACTCTGAGTGAGGATGCACAAGGGTGCAGCCATGATGGAAAATGGCACGGAGGTTCCCAAAAAAAGTGAACAGAGGGGCCATGGGATCCAGCAACCCCACTTCTGGGCTCAGATCTGGAGAACATCACAATTTGAAATGATGTGTGCACCCCTGTTTTCAGGGAAGCACTATTAAAATAGTCAAGACATAGAGTCCACCAAAATGTCCAGCAACAGGAACATGAAGACTGAGTGATCCTTCTATACACTGGACTACTCCTCAGGCTTTGGGGGTGGAATAAGGACCAGCAGCTGGTTGGAAGAAGGGAGACCAGTCCTGAGGGCAGAGGGTTCCCCAAAGTCTGTGGACCCCAGTGCCCTGATGGGCTTCGTCCCCAGTGGGGACATGGGCAGGGCCTGAGCCCCTTTGATGAAGACATAGCAGCCCTGGGCTCAGAAGTCTCCAGATGGTGTCTCAAACTCTGACACTGTGTTTTACAAAGGAACAAGAGAATAAAGCTGAGTTCCTGAGGGCCAGTCCTTCTGGTTCTGAGTTGCTTCCAAAAGACCACCAACACCTGCATGGGGTCAACTGTGACCCACCTGACCCTTCCTGGCCTTTCCTCTTCCTCCCGGTGATGATTCCAGTGACATTTCCAGCCTGGACCCCTCTCCCAGGCCAGATACATATGTCTATCCACTGCCTCCCTATCTCACCCTGGGGGCTAGCAGGCCCCTTGGAAGACTGCAATCCTGCTGCTCCCCACGCCCAGAAGGCAACCCCACCTTCCCCGGCTGCTGAGCCCAGACACCTGGTGTAACTGAGCAGGAGCCAATGGGGTCTTCCCAGAACAGACCCCGTCCTGTATCCTCTGCTGTAGCTCCTCTCTGCAGTATGGAGATAACAGTATCTGATACATACTCCCTGAGTTGTTTTACACATGCTAAACCCCCCACCCATGGAAGAGGTGAACTTGATGAGCATGAACACATAACCCCCAGAGTTTTCCAGTGCCTGAGAATTTGTGAGGTTAGCCACCTGTTAACTCACCAACCAGAGAACAGTGCACCAGCAGATCACATGCTCTGTGACCCCCTCCCTCCTGTGGCCTGTACAATTGCTTTGGGAGTTCGGGGTATAGAGCACAAGCCACCCGTCCTCTTTGTATTGGTACTTTCATAACTATTGCTTCACTTTCCTTTCCACAACCTGGCGTCAGTAGACTGGCTTTATTGAGCTCAGGTGTGTGGACCCAAGTTTGGTTCAGTAACACTGAACTCCCAGGCTCCCACTTCCTGGTGCCCCAGTGACTGTCAGCACCTCCTCCAGAGCCCACGGCCAGTCCCCACACTACTTCTCCTCTACCCCTAGTCCAGTAGTTACTGGCTACATCATGGTATTGATCATGACATCCAGAAGAGCCAGCTTTGCAAGGTAGACATTTCCGGACTTGACACTGGGCCCCTTTCCATGGGTAAGATGGAGTGACTGTTCTCATGGGCCCCAAGGTGGAAGAGCTCACCTTCTGATGAAGCCAGGCCTTGATCCTTTCCAGGTGATTCCATGGTCTTCATTCTCCCCAGACCCCCACCCACATGGGTGCTGTCTGTGCCAGTCTGTATGGGACCTTGGTCATCTCCTAAAATGAACATGATTTTATACACGGATAATGGGCTTCCCTGGTGGCTCAGATGGTAAAGAATCTGCCTGCAATGCAGGAGACCTGGGTTTGATCCCTGGGTTGGTAAGATCCCCTGGAAAAGGAAAAGGTTACCCACTCTAGTATTCTGGCCTGGAGAATTCCATGGACAGAGGAATCTGGCAGGCTATAGCCCATGGGGTTGCAAAGTGTCAGGCACAACTGAGGGATTTTCACTTTCAGTGGGTTGAACGGTGGCCCCAAAAGATGTTTCCCCCCAGAACATGTGAACAAGACCGTATCTGGGAAAAGGGTCTTTAAAGATACATTGAAAGATGTTGAGGTGAGGTCATCTCGTTCCTAAAAGAAGGGAGACACAGATACAGAAGACAAGCTGCATGAAGATAAGGCTGAGATGGGAGGGAGGGGGCTGCAAGCCCTGGAGCCCCAGAAACTGGAAAAAGCAGGAAGGACCCCCTCCTGGAATCCCTGGAGGGCCACACCACCTTGATCTCAGACATCTGATCTGCAGGACTGGGGGAGGATGAACTCCTATTGTTTAAACCACCCAGCTTATGGTCATTTGTTAGAGAAGCCACAGAGCAGCCACACAGATCCTGCTCTGTAGGATCCTAGAAGTGTGGGTCTCACTAAAGGCAAATGGAAGCCAGATTATGGAACCCCTGGAGCCAGCACTGGGCCCTTAGAAACGCTAAAGCAGTGGCCGGATCCCAGAATGTTAAGGGGTCAAATCTGAAGCCCATCCCTAGGATACTGGCTGCACATGCCTCCTCAGGTTCTTACACCTGTACACGTGGTGTAGTATCTCAGTCCTGACTGAGAACATTTAACGTCACTGTTCATATTGCTAATTAAGAACCCACCAGATACACAGGTGAAAATCCAGTTAAAATACTTGCTACACTGATGATCAATTCTGAAGATGGTCAGGGGTGGGGGACTTACATGCTGCCAGCAGCCCTTCCACCCTCTCCACCCCCTTACCCCCGCTCCAGACCCTCCCCCTGCAAGGAGCATCTTCAATGGGAAGTTGGGGAACCACACAGAGGCATCCCTAAGTAAACCTTAGCTGAGCCCCAGGCTAGCTGCTCCTGAACCTCATCCACCCATCCCAGGGAAAATTCCTGAATACGCACAAAGACCTCACAGGCTGGAGGAAAGTGCTTGGAACCACCCCAGCGACAGCACACTTGCCATGTTGGCTCTTGCGGGCCAGGCGGCATGGTCCTGCCCCAGGGGGCTCTTCTAGAAGCTTTCTGTTTCCCTATGGGAGTTAGCCCTCCAGTCCTGGCTCCCACTGCCTTTTCTCTTGCTTACTCACCCCCGTCACCCACTTGGAGAGACGTCCAACAGCAGGTACAGGTGACACACCTCTTCCTTACCTGGTCTAGAAAAGACCTCATCACAAACAGCAACCCACAAGGCCCTCTCACCAGTCCAGATCCACACATCCAACAGAGTATGGCGCAGAGTACAGCTGCAGGCACTTTTACACCCACTTACAGAGACCTCAACCCAGGTACACCTGGGAAGGGCTGGCCAGCCGAGTCAGGTCAGCCAATCCTCCACCATCAGGGACTCACAGTTGCAGAAAATGGGCCTTGGTGCCCTCCAAGGGCAAGGAACAGATTGTGGGTCCTGAGGGCCAGGATGGACATGGGGCTGGAGCTCTGGCTTGTTTTCTAATCATTTCATCTGGCCCATGAGTGGGAGGTAATTTCAAGAAGACCTCCTAATGAGAGGATCTAGGAGTCGGGGAGAGGAGGGGTGGTGTGTGGAGACAACGCCCGAGTGCCTGGGTACAGTGGCAGTCTCTGGAAGACTCGGTGGAGGGAGGCTGCATAGTGAAGCCCAGGATCCCTGACCTGTCCAGGAGCAGCTGTTTGTTAGTTCAGGTCCTGCTCTGAGGGGGCTCAGGGTCAGACTTGACCAACAGGTGCACTGGGGGTTCTCTACAACTAGGCCTCTGTACACGGTTCCTGGGTGCTGAGCCCTGTGGGGTACCTGCCCAGGTGAGCCCCATATCCTTGGAGGAACATGCCCACCAGAACGCTGTGCTCCTGGGAGGGGTGTGTGAACGAGTACCCTCTCTGTGCAGCAGGCAGAGTAGCTTAGCGACTCGCCCGTGGGCAGCACTGGGATGAGATGAGAACCAGGACACACAGTGGGGTCCCTGAGCCCACCCTGGGCCCACCCAGAGTGAAGAGGTCAGGAGGCAGGCGCTGGCCGCTGTGCTGCGTGTGGGAGGCCCCACAGGCACCTGTTGGTTCTTGCACCTGACACCATGGAGGCCTCCCCAGGACAGAGCAGACAGCCTGCCCTGGTCAGGGGGAGCTCCTGGCGACCCTGCAGGGGATGTGAGAGGGAAGGACCAGGCCGTGGGGAGTGAGCGCCCAGGCAGAGCCATGGGGCTCGGAGCCTGAGGGGCCTTTCTGTTCTGAGCTGGGAGAGGACGAGCAGTGGCGAGTGTGATCCAGGAAAGAGGCCCTGGTGACGTGAGACTGAATCCTCCTCAGAGTGACAAGCCTTCCCGATGATCCCAGAAACAGGACTGTGAGATAAGAGTCCTGGTAAAAGAAGGTGAATGAGTCCCCCTAAGAGCAGGCTCTGTGAGCTGCTCCAGAGCGGGTGAAGCGGGCAAAAGCGAACATGCTGTGAATGGGCAGTCATCCTGGGTGGTGAGCGGGCACAGACCCCACTCCATGGCCACACATTTGTCCTTCTGGGTGGGTTACTTGGCTTCCCGGAGCCTCAGCCTCTCAGCCTGCTTGTGGGGTGATGATTGCACGGACTAGTCATTTGCTCAGAACAGGGCAGAAAGGGGTCTCATGGAAATTCCACAGAACACCATCAATGTGGGACTCATGGGCCCTGTTTCCTGCAGGTCTGTCTTCAGGATCTGGAGAACAAACACGAGCAGACTTGTAGCAGGGCCTGGGATGGGCTCGGTTCGGGTGGTTGGTGGAGTGACGGCTCTTGTCCCCAGGCCCTACCAGCATTAGCCCTTCAGGCTCTGGGTCGGGGAGCCCATGGGGTGCGGGTCCAGCCGTGCCCACGAGGGAGGCCTGGAGGACTTGGCAAGGAAGCACTACTGTGGCCACCCCTGTGCAGAAGCTTCCAACCCAGGGTCCAGTGGGAGCGCTCGCCCTGCACATAGGTTTCAAGTCCACAGCACGCATGAGCTGCTGGTGGCTTTGTTTTCGACATGCAAAGTCCTAATACCCAGGACATCCACAGCCCGTGGAAAGGCACGTCTGACCTGGCTCCAAGTGCTGCTTCTGGGTCCCTCCTGACTGGACGCCTGGCAGCCAGTGTCACCGAGTCAGACTGTCAGGTGGTGCCAGGAGTGTGGGGACGACAGCACACAGTCCAGGCCCAGGAGCCGGTGCTGAGGCTGCAGGTGCGCCCTCCACGCACCCCACAGGCAGAGACCACCATCCCCTTACAGCTTGTTACCAAGTTAGTCCTACGGACCCTGCTCAGGCCCTCACTTGGCTGAGATTCTGCCTCAACAAGGAAGGTTTCCTTTTTCCATTCGGGTTCAAGTAGGTAATTATGAAACCAAAGCTGAGACCAACACAGCACAGGCTTTATTCAGAGGTCAAAGAATGGAGAAGTTGACAGCTCAACTTCTTGACCACCTGGAGAGAATGGCTTGATTTTAAACAGTAAAGACAAGGGAGGAGGAGTGAGGCTAATCCTGGGGAGACGGGTACATTTAGGGGAAGGGCAGGGTTCTTCTGAGTTAGTGGGGTGCCATCTCCTTTTTACCTTTTGTTGGTTCTTCATGTTGGATCTAGGCCAACGGTGAGTGTGTCACTTAATATAATGATCGAGTTAGCAAAAAGTAGTGATGTGAAGAGATCTTAATTCCCTGCCCAGGAATTGAACCTGGGAAGCCTGGATGAGACCAGGGATCCTAGCCACCAGACCAGCAAGGGCTAGAGGCTAGAAGCTATTTTTCCCCGGATCTTTGCCTCCAGTGAACAATGTTTTTACCATGGAGGCAGAGACTGTAAATGCAGGTAAAAAATTTATAATTAGAGACATAGCATAACAGCAAGTGGGAGAGCATATAGAGAAATGGTTTGTTAAGATAGAAGCAAGGCAGAGAAAGGGTGTGGTTGTCCGCCGCTAGTGAGGGGGAACGCAGTAAAGAGGCGGTTAAGTCATTTATATAGGGCAGTTCTTCTGGGTCTTTGTCTTTCTTCAGCCCAATTATCTGGTTTCTTTTCCCACACCTGACCTACCCTGGGACCCTCCCCTGGGTGCACACTCACCCCTCAGCCAAGATGGATCTCAAAGTGAAGGTTTCTGGGAGGAGCAAGACTCATTATGGCCTGGCATTGTTTCTTGAGTTCTGACCCACAAGAAGCCTTTCTGTGAATGTGTAGTGTGTCTCCCTTGTCCCAAAAGAGTGAGGGGGCAGAGATCCTTTAATCCTTTACTCATACAGGCTTTTGCCCCCTCTTTGTCCTTGCCGTGATTATTACCTTAAGGTGTTTATAAGAGACAAACACTGGCTATTTACTCTCTGTTGTTACTTCCATTTCAGAGGGCAAACAGGAGGCTGATTGTAAATACCTAGACTGAAGCCCACCTATCTCTTCTCTCAGAAATGCTAACAGTTGTAAGCATCCAGCCTGAAGCCCTCTTCTTCGTGTCCCATGAAATGCAAACAGGAGGCCAGTTATAAATGTCTAATCTGGAGCCCATCTATCTCCTACATCAATAATACATTAAAATCAATATACAATGACACTTGGGGTCTGTTGGAAGTCAGATTCATTGCCACTGTGGACCCAGCTGGTTCCATCTGGTTGTTTGTAGCTTCCTCCCTTTTCTGTAGATCATTAACCTTAACAACTTTTGTTACATCCTTCTAAAGGTGTGAACAAGTTTAAAGGGCTATGAACAAGGACAGCCCTATTAAAGGAGCTTTCAGATGCTCCTCCAGCACCCCCTGATCCTTTCCTGAGAATGCTGAGTGGAGGGGGGCATTCAGGCAGCAGGGCAGACAGCTTGCTCTGGATGTTCGTGTTGGGAAGCGGGGCACAGCAATGGGCTCAGCCTGCAAACCCCAGAACCACTCACAGATCAGCTCCAGAACCGCTCCTGGAGTGGCAAGAAGGGGTGTCCCACCTACTAGTTGTGAAGGAAAGGGTGGGGTCTGCAGGGCCACCCTTGGGAACAGCTGGGAGGTTCCAGGGCTTAGCACAGGCTGGTGTGCTCATAGCTGAGACAGGCCCCAGGGCACAGTGGGGGTGCACTGGGAGGAGGGGCCCTGAGCCATCGTGCCTCTCCTCCCTCTCCTTCCTTGAGGATGTCTCTTCCCCCAGAGATGAAGGGCAGAACCCTGACAGTCACCCCGACCCTTGTCCCCTCAGGTAAGCTCACTAGAGACTTGGCACCTGGCTGGAGGCTGGCATGTGGTGGTGTCTGCCCTCACCCTCCAAAATGCCCATGCCTAGAAAGGGAGCCGGGCTCACCATGAACCTCATGGTTAGTGCAAACAGCATAGGCGCAGGGAGCTGCCCCTAATGGGAGGGCAACCCACTCCAGTATTCTTGCCTGGGAAACTCCATTGACAGAGCAGCTTTGAACTGTGGTGTTGGAGAAGACTCTTCAGAGTCCCTTGGACTGCAAGATTCAACCAGTCAATCCTAAAGGAAATCAGTCCTAAATGTTCATTGAAAGGACTGGTGGCTGAAGTTGAAACTCCAATACTTTGGCCACCTGATGCAAAGAACTGACTCATTTGAAAAGACCCTGATGCTGGGAAAGATTGAAGTCAGGAGGAGAAGGGAACGACAGAAAATGAGATGATTGGATGGCATCACTGACTCGATGGACGTGAGTTTGAGCAAGCTATGGGAGTTGATGATGGACAGGGAAGCTTGGTGTGCTGCAGTGCATGGGGTCACAAAGAGTCAGACATGACTGAGCAACTGAACAGAACTGAGCTTATCTGTGCTGCTGCAAGTCTTGCACTCACAGCAGGCAGTCAGGGCACACACACTCAGGGCAGTGTCCAGGCAGCTAGAAGCAAGGTCAGAGGCCTGCTCTGCTTTGTCTCTGAAGCTTAAACAGGACTATTTATTTAATTTCTCTAACAAGAACAGGGTGGAGCTTCCTTAAATAGTGAAAATGACAGTGAAATTAGAATAATCCCTAACACCATACACAAAAATAAACTCCAGTTTAAACTTGTGATTGAAAGGGCAGGTACTATAAAATTCCTGAGGCAGAACATGCTTTGACATAAATCGCAGCAAGTTGTTTTTCATCCACCATTTACAGTAATGAAAAAAAAAATAAAGAAATTAGGCCTCATTAACCTTAACAGCATTTGCACAGCAAAGGAAACCCTAAACAAAAGAAAAAGACAACCCCCAGAATGGGAACAATTATTTGCAAATGAAGATACTGTTCCAGAAGTCGGACCATCGAGAAACCAAGCAGCACACTCAGAGGATTGGAGAGCTCAGGTTTATTAGCCCGGTGGTCTCACATGAGTTAACACTCTGAAGTTCTGGGGCCCCGACCTCAGGGTGAGCTTCACTTTTATAGGGTCAGTACACACGATTACAGTCGACATGGTTTGATCAGTTACCTGGTTACTATGGGCAGTCACAGAGTGTGTGAGTTGTATGGGTTACGTGCAGGGAATTTCTAAACAGAAACAGAACATTCCATACTTATCAGAACAATTTATGGTTTTAATTGATTGCTATGTCAGCTTGTTCCTTTCTCAGCTCAGCAAGCCTATCTTACAGAAGCAGAATGAGCATGAAGTTATTCCTAGCTGTAAGTTTTAAATTTTCCTCAATACAAGGTCTTCATTTGGAGATCAAGATTTCACCTCCAAAACATACAAAGAGCTTGAACAACTCAATGTCAAAATCATAAAAACAACACAAACAACTCAATTAAAAAAATGAACCAAAGACCTCAATGGACATTTTTCTAAATAAGGCATCAGTTCAGTTCAGTTCAGTTCAGTTACTCAGTCGTGTCCGACTCTTTGCGACCCCATGGACCGCAGCACGCCAGGCCTCGCTGTCCATTACCAACTCCCGGAATTTACCCAAGCTCATGTTCATTGAGTCAGTGATGCCATCCAACCATCTCATCTTCTGTCATCCCCTTCTCCTCCTGTCCTCAATCTTTCCCAGCTTCAAGATCTTTTCCAATGAGTTAGTTCTTTGCATCAGGTGGCCAAAGAATTAGAGCTTCAGCTTCACCATTATCCTTCCAATGAACACTCAGGACTGATCTTTAGGATGGACTGGTTGGATCTTGCAGTCCAAGGGACTCTCAAGAGTCTTCTCCAACACCACAGTTCAAAAGCATCAATTCTTCAGCACTCTGCTTTCTTTATAGTCCAACTCTCACATCCATACATGACCACTGGAAAAACCATAGTCTTGACTAGATGGATCTTTGTTGGCAAAGTAATGTCTCTGCTTCTTAATATGCTGTCTGGGTTGGTCATAACTTTCCTTCCAAGGAGTAAGCATCTTTTAATTTCATGGCTGCAGTCACCATCTGCACTGATTTTGGAGCCCAAGAAAATAAAGTCAGTCACTGTTTCCACTGTTTCCCCATCTATTTGCCATGAAGTGATGGGACCAGATGCCATGATCTTTGTTTTCTGAATGTTGAGATTTAAGCCAACTTTTTCACTCTCCTCTTTTACTTTCATCAAGAGGCTCTTTAGTTCTTCTTCACTTTCTGCCATAGGGTGGTGTCATCTGCATATCTGAGGTTATTGATATTTCTTCCAGCAATCTTGATTCCAGCTTGCACTTCATCCAGCCCAGCATTTCTCATGATGTCCTCTGCATAGAAGTTAAATAAGCAGGGTGACAATATACAGCCTTGATGTACTCCCTTTCCTATTTGGAACAAGTCTGTTGTTCCATGTCCAGTTCTAACTGTTGCTTCTTGACCTGCATACAGGTTTCTCAAGAGGCAGGTCAGGTGGTCTGGTATTCCCATCTCTTTCAGAATTTTCCACAGTTTATTGTGATCCACACAGTCAAAGGCTTTGGCGTAGTCAATAAAGCAGAAATAGATGTTTTCTGGAACTCTCTTGCTTTTTCCGTGATCTAGCAGATGTTGGCAATTTGATCTTTGGTTCCTCTGCCTTTTCTAAAACCAGCTTGAACATCTGGAAGTTCACGGTTCACGTGTTGCTGAAGCCTGGCTTGGAGAATTTTGAGCATTACTTTACTAGCGTGTGAGATGAGTGCAATTGTGCGGTAGTTTGAGCATTCTTTGCCATTGCCTTTCTTTGGGATTGGAATGAAAACTGACCTTTTCCAGTCCTGTGGCCACTGCTGAGTTTTCCAAATTTGCTGGCATATTGAGGGCAACACTTTCACAGCATCATCTTTCAGGATTTGGAATAGCTCAACTGGAATTCCATCACCTCCACTAGCTTTGTTCATAGTGATGCTTCCCAAGGCCCACTTGACTTTGCATCCCAGGATGTCTGGCTCTAGGTGAGTGATCACACCATCATGATTATCTGGGTCATGAAGATCTTTTTTGTACAGTTCTTCTGTGTATTCTTGCCACCTCTTCTTAATATCTTCTGCTTCTGTCAGGTTCCTACCATTTCTGTCCTTCATTGAGCCCATCTTTGCATGAAACGTTCCTTTGATATCTCTTAATTTTCTTGAAGAGATCTCTAGTCTTTCCCATTCTATTGTTTTCCTCTTTTCTTTGCACTGATCATTGAGGAAGGCTTTCTTATCTCTCCTTGCTATTCTTTGGAACTCTGCATTCAGACAGGTATGTCCTTCCTTTTCTCCTTTGCCTTTAGCTTCTCTTCTTTTCTCAGCTATTTGTAAGGCCTCCTCAGACACCTGTTTTGCTTTTTTGAATTTCTTTTTCTTGGGGATAGTCTTGATCCCTGTCTCTTGTACAGTGTCATGAACCTCCATCCATAGTCCATCAGGCATTCTGTCTATCAAATCTAGTCCCTTAAATCTATTTGTCACTTTCACTGTATAATCATAAGGGATCTGATTTAGGTCCTACCTGAATGGTCTAGTGGTTTTCCCTACTCTCTTCAATTTAAGTCTGAATTTGGCAATAAGGAGTTCATGATCTGAGCCACAGTCAGCTCCCGGTCTTGTTTTTGCTAACGGTATAGAGCTTCTCCATCTTTGGCTACAAAGACTATAATCAATCTGATTTCGGTATTGACCATCTGGTGATGTCCATGTATAGAGTCTAGGTTGGTCATAGCTTTTCTTTCAAGGAGCAAGCATCTTTTAATTTCATGGCTGCAGCCACCATCTCATTATTAGAGAAATGTAAGTTAAAACTACAGTGAGATATCACCTCTTAACAGTCAGAACGGCCATCATCACAAAACCTACAAACAGTAAATGCTGGAGAGGGTATGGAGAAAAGGGAACCCTCTTGCACTACTGGTGGGAATGTAAATTGAGACTGCCACTACAGAAGACAACATAGCGATTCCTTAAAAAACTAGGAATAAAACTACCATATGACCCAACAATCCCACTACTGCGCATATACCCTGAGAAAACCAAAATTAAAAAATATACACGTATCACAATGTTCACCTAGTTATTTACAATAACTAGGACAAGGAAGCAACCTAGATGTCCACTGACAGATGAATGGATAAAGAAGCTGTGGTACATATATACAATGGAATTTTACTCAGCCACAAAAAAGGAACGCATTTAAGTCGGTGCTAATGATGTTGATGAAAATAGAGCCTATTATGCAGAGTGATGAAATTCAGAAACAGAAAAATAAATGTCTATATTAATGCATATATATGGAATCTAGAAAGAGGATACTGATGAATCTATTTGCTGGGCCGCAGTGGAGACACAGATATAGAGAACAGACGTATGCACACGGGGAATAGGAAGAAGAGGGCGGGGCTAGTGGAGGGAGTTGGAAACACATACACTAATATATGTAAAATGGATAGCCAGTGGGGATTTTGGAGAAGGCAATGGCACCCCACTCCAGTACTCTTGCCTGGAAAATCCCATGGACGGAGGAGCCTGGTAGGCTGCAGACCATGGGGTCGCTAAGAGTCGGACACGACTGAGCGACTTCACTTTCACTTTTCACTTTCATGCATTGGAGAAGGAAATGGCAACCCACTCCAGTGTTCTTGCCTGGAGAATCCCAGGGACGGGGCAGCCTGGTGGGCCGCCGTCTATGGGGTTGCACAGAGTCGGACACGACTGAAGCGACTTAGCAGGGGATTTACCGTATGGCTCAGGGAACTCAAACCAGGGCTCTGTGACACCCTAGAGGGGCGGGACCGGGTGGTAGGTGGGAGGGACGCTCAAGAGGGAGAGGACATATGTATACCTATGACTGATCCGTGTTGATGTATGGCCGAAACCAATACGATATTGTAATTATCCTTCAATTAAAAATAAATTAAGGAAAAATGGTATCTTAAAAAAGTGGAAAAGAAATGCTGACTCTATTCCTTCAGGTATGGTGACCAGGGCTGATGTGACATTCCTGGAGTCTGAGTAGGCTTGGGTCCCAAGGCTGCAATATCCTGGATCTGAGGGAGTCCCCTGGGTGCCAAGTCCCTGGTGGTGAAGTTCCCACCTCGAGCCTCCTTCCTTACCGGCCGCCCCACCTACAGATGACATCATCTTCCGCAGAGTGGTGTTACAGGAATTGGGATATGTCCAGGGGATAAAAAGTAAGGGGGAAGATGTCATGAAACACAAGAAGCCTTAGGTGTTTCTTCTGGTACCTTCTACTCTAAGTGACAATTCAGGAGAAGGGCTTTCTCACAAGCTCTGGTTGTCGAAGTAACCAGCATTGGGCAGGAAGAAATGCTGCCACCTTGTGGCCATTTCCCATAACAACAACTTTAAAACCCGTGCTGATGACTTCTGAATATTCACAAGGCCTGCCAACCATCAAAAATAGATTTCAAAACAGGGCCGATGTTCAAGAAGCCAGTTTCAACAGCTAAACTGTACTCACATTGTATAAGATCAAAAAGCACATGGAAACATACTCCAAATGACTAATTATCAAATCAACGCAAATCAAAACAACACTGAGGAATCACCTCACCGTGGTCAGAATGGCCATCATCAGAAAGATCCACAAAGAATAATTGCTGCAGAGGTCGGAAACAAAAGGGAATCTTCCTACAGTCTTGGTGGGGGTGTAAACGGGTGCAGCCACTATGGAAAACAGCATGGAGGTTCCTCTAAAAACTCAACACACAGGTACCATATGATCCCACAATCCCACTCCTGGGCTCAAAACCAAAGAAAATAAGGATGTGAAATGACTGTGCACCCCTATTTTCAGAGCAGCACTATTTACTAGAGCCAAGACAGACAATCAACCAGCATGTACAGAGACTGAAAAAGGAAAACTAAGTGGGATCCAAGACACTGGAATACTCCTCAGTCATAAACCAAAATGAAATAATGCCATTGGCAGAAGAATAGATGGACTAAGACATCATCACACACAATGAAGTTAAATCAGAGAGAGAGAGAGAAAAATATCATAAGGTATCACTCACAGGTGGAATTTATCAATCTATACAGATGAGCAAAACAGAAATAACCTCACAAACATCAAAAACCAACTTATGCTTATAAAAAAAAAGTTAGGAAGAGTGATAAATTAGGACTCTTGCATTAACACATACACTAACATATATCCAATAGATAATCAGAAAAGACATACTGAGTTGCACAGGGAATCCTACTCAACACACCGTAATAACCTATATGGGAAAAAGAACCCAGGGCAAGAATAGACACATGTCTATGTATATCTGAATCAAGTTCCTGGATACCTTAAACATAGGATACCTGGATGAAAAAGAATATCTGGATACCTAAGCAAAGACAACATTGTAAATCCACGCTGCCACAGTATATAATAAAAATGAAAAATACAACAACAAAACAAGCAGGGCATGAAGAAAGCTGTTGCCTTGTGGCCATTTTCTGTAAGAGAGCAACTTAAAAGCTGCGCTGATGGGCATTTAAAGTTCACAAGGCCTGTGGGGCTATCAGTAAAAAACACCTGCCTTCAAGAAATGTCCCAGGCATGGTCATGAAAAAAGGATTCAAAACATGGAGATGTTCAAGAGGCATGTTTCACTCACACCCATTCCAAAACATCACATGAAAAAAATCTCAGTATCAGTAAATATAGAGAATGGCAAATCTACCCTACACCAACGTATCACCACACACTGTTCAGAATGGCTGTTGGTCAAAACTCTAGAAAGGTAAGTGCTGGAAAGTGTGTGGAGAAAAGGGAACCCTCCTACACTGATGCTGGCAATTTAAGTTGAGAACAGCCAGTCTGGAGGACAGTGTGGAGCTTCCTCAAACAATGAAAAGGACAATGAAATTAGAATACTCCCTAACATCAAACACAAAAATAAACTCCAAACAGTTTAAAAATGTGAACGAAAGGACAGGTACACAACTCTTCAGGAAAATATATGCAGCAAACTCTTTGCATAAATCTCAGCAAGTTGTTTTTCATCTACCACTTAAAGTAATGAAAAATAAAAATAAACAAATGGAACCTAATTAACCTTAACGGCATTTGCACGGCAAAGGAAATCCTAATTGAAAGAAAAAGACAACCTAAAGAATAGGGAAAATTATCTGCAAATGAAACAGATTTCACTCCAAAATGTAGAAATAGCTCGTGCAGCTCAATACAAAAAAACACACACATACATAATTCAATTAAAAACACTGAACCAAAGATCTCAATGGACATTTCTCTGAATAAGGCAGACACAGGGCCATAAAACACATGAAAAGATGCTCAGCATCACTAATTATAAGAGAAAGGCAGATCAAGTCCAAAGTGATACCACCTCACATCAGTCAGAATGAATTAGGAGATAGATGGCCTCTGGGTTAGACATTTAGAACTGGCCTCTTGTTTATATTACATGGGCACGAAAAAGTGGGCTGCAGGCTGAACACTCACAACTGTTAACATTTCCTGAGACAAGAGACAGGTGGGCTCTAGTTAGGGCATTTAAAATCAGCCTCCTCTTTGCCCTCCAAAATGGAAATAAGAACAGAAACAGGGTAAATAGCCAGTGTTTGTCTTTTGTAAACACGTTAAGGTAATAGTTATGGCAGTAATCAAGGCAAGGACAAAGAGGGGACAAAGACCCTGTGTGAATAAAGGATTAAGGGCTCTCCCTACCCCCTCTTTTCAGACAAGGGAGACACTACACATGCGCAGAAAGGCTCCTTGTGGGTCAAAAGTTGAGGAACAATGCCAGGCCACAGTGAGTCTTGGCTCCTCCCAGAAGCCTTGGAGATCCATCTTGGCTGAGGGGTGCATGCACACCCAGGGGAAAGGTCCCAGGGTAGGTCAGCTGTGGCGAAAGAAATCAGATAATTGGCCTGAAGAAAGACAAGGACCTGGAAGAACTGCCGTATGTAAATGGCTTGACCGCCTCTTTCCTGCACTCCTCACTAGGGAGGACGCCCACTCCCTTTCTCTCTGGGTGTGCATCTTTGCCTTGCTTCTGTCTTAACAGTTTCTCTGTGCTCTCCCACTTGTTGTGCTATATCTCTAATGATAAACTTTATACCTGCATTTACAGTTTCTGCCTCTGTGACAAATGCATTTTTTCATTGAGGGCAAAGATCCAGGGAAAATTAGCTTCTAGCTCCTAGCCCTTGCTGGTCTAGTGGCTAGGATTCCTAGTTCTCATCCAGGCTTTCCAGGTTCAATTGCTGGGAAGGGAGTTAAGATCTCACTTCAGGTGATTTGCTCTCTGCTGCCTCCTTGAGATCAAGAACTGCCATCTCAAAAAAATCTCCAACAATAAATCCTATAGTGGGTGTGGAGAGAGGCAACTCCCCACACTGTTGCTGAAAATGTAAATCAGAACATCCACTAGGGAAAATAGTATAAAGGTTCTTTAAAGAACTAAACGTATAAGTTCACGGGACCTAGCAATACTGTGCCTGGTCCTGGATCCTGTGGACACCAAAGTCTTAAAGGACACCTGCACCCCTGCAGTCACGGCAGCATTGGGTACAGTAACCAAGGCACGGAAGCAACCCAAGTGTGAAAGGACAGACGAATGGATGAAGAAATGGGGTACATAGACACGATGCAATATTACTCAGCCATCAGGAGGGATGAAATAATGCCATTTGCAGTCACAAAGGAGAAAAGAAAGGTGATCAGGCTAAGTGAAGTAGAAAGACAGGAAAAGGCCAGGATTATGTGATATCACTTCTAGATGGACTACATGGATACAAATGGATACCTTTTCCAAAGAGAAACAGCCTCACAGACATAGAAAAGAAACTTATGGTTATCAAGAAGGAAAGGGGGTGGGGAGAAATTAGCTGGTTCATACACACACTCCTGATTATAAAATAATCCAGGAGGACCCACTGTATAGCATGCAGAACCCTATTCAGCACTCTGCAATAAGCTATATGGGAAAAGCACCCAAAAGAAACATATAGATGTCTATACATAAGTGAATAAGTGAAAGTCGTTCAGTCATGTTCCACTCTTTTCAACCCCACGGACTGCAGCCTGCCAGGCTCCTCTGTCCATGGAATTCTCCAGGTAAGAATACTGGAGTGGGTTGCCATTTCCTTCTCTAATAAGTGAATAAAGCTGCTGTATATTGGGGAAAAAATCCACAACATTGTAAATCACTTATACCCCCCAATTCAAATGATACAATAAAAAAAAAAAAAGAAAGAAAGAAAGAAAAAGAAATGGAAATGCTGACTCTAGGCCCCTCAGACATGGTGACCTAGGCTGGTGTCACATCCCTGGAACCTGAGCAGACTTGGGTCCCCAAGGTTGGAGTGTTGGATCTGAGGGGACTAGGAAGATGTGCCAGACGATGAGCCCTCTACTGAAGGACCTGGAGAATCTCCAGCTCCGGGAGTGGAGGGGGGTGTCCTCTTGCAGCCAAGTCAAGCCTACTTCCCCCAAAGGATGTTGGAACTTCTGGGATGGAAGAGATTTGAAAAGTCCCCTGGGCTCCAAGACTCCTGGTGGTGGGGATCCCAACACCAGCCTCCTTTGAAATCACCTCACCTATGGATGACATCATCCTCCGTAGAGTGGAGTTGCAGGAATTAGCATGTGTCCGGGAAATAAAGGTTAGGGGGGAAGAAATCAAGAGACACAATACTTCTTTCACCGTTCGCTAAAACTGACAATCTCAGAGCCAGGCTCTGGTTGCATAAGCAATCAGAGTTGGGCAGGAAGAAATGCTGCCGCCTTGTGGTCATTTCCGATAACAACAACTTGAAAACAATATTCTTTGGAAGAACTGATGCTGGAGCTGAAACTCCAATACTTTGGCCACCTGATGAGAAGAACTGACTCCTTAGAAAAGACCCTGATGCTGGGAAAGATTTAAGGCAGGAGGAGAAGGGGACGACAGAGGATGAGATATACTTGATGGACATGAATTTGAACAAGCTCCGGGAGTTGGTGATGGACAGGGAAGCCTGGCGTGCTACACAGTTCGTGGGGTCGCAATAAGTTGGACACGACTGAGCAACTGAACTGAACTGAACTGGACAGCAAAGAGATAAAACCAGTCAATCCTAAAGGAAATCAACCCTGAATATTCACTGGAAGGACTGATGCTGAAGCTCCAATATTTTGGCATCAGATGCAAAGAGCTGACTCATTGGAAAAGACCCTGATGCTGGGAAAGATTGAGGGCAGGAAGAGAAAGGGGCGAGATGGTTGGATAATATCACCAACTCAATGGACATGAGTTTGTGCAAACTCTGGGATTTAGTGAAGGACAGGGAAGCCTGGTATGCTGCAGTCCATGGGGTTGCAAAAGAGTTGGACACAACGGCTAAACAACAATAAAAATGAAATTACAAGGAAGTGGGGCATGAAGACGGAGAAGGCAATGGCACCCCACTCCAGTACTCTTGCCCGGAGAATCCCATGGACGGAGGAGCCGGTGGGCTGCAGTCCATGGGGTCGCGAAGAGTTGGACACAACTAAGTGACTTCACTTTCACTTTTCACTTTCATGCATGAAGACGGAGAAGGAAATGGCAACCCACTCCAGTATTCTTGCCTGGAGAATCCCAGGGACTGGGAAGCCTAGTGGGCTGCCGTCTATGGAGGTCGCACAGAGTCGGACACGACTGAAGCGACTTAGCAGCAACAGTAGCAGGTGCATGAAGAAATGCTGCCGCCTTGTGGCCATTTTCTGCAATAGCAACTTTTAAGGTGTGTTTGTGGCTCAGTCGTGTCTGATTCTTTGCGACGCTGTGGACTGTAGCCTGCCAGGCTCCTGTGTCCATGGAATTTCTCAGGCAAGAATACTGGAGTGGGTATCCATTCTATTCTCCAGGGGATCTTCCTGACCCGGGGATCAAACCCAGGTCTCTGACACTGCATTGTTTGCCATCCAACTACCAGGGAAGCCCTGAAAAAGTGTGCTGATGGACATTTAACATTCACAAGGCCTTCGGGAACGTAAGTAAAATTCACCTGCCCTCAAGGAATGTCCTAGGCATGGTCATCGCTAAAAAATCCAATACACTGAAGAAATTCAAGAAGCCAATTTCAAGAGACACATTTCACTCACACCCTTTTAGAAAATCACATGAAAAGATGTCAGCATCTCTAAATATTAGAGACATGCAAACCAAAACTACACCATGGTATCACGATACACTGGTCAAAATGGCCATTGGCAAAAACCCTACAAAGGATAAATGCTGGAGACGTGTGGAGAAAAAGGAGCCCTCCTACACTGATGCTGGTAGTGTAAATTGTGAACAGCTGCTCTGGAGGACAGAGTGGAGCTTTCTTAGACAATGAAATGGACAGTGAAATTAGAATACTCCATAATACCACACATGAAATTAAACTCCCAACAGTTTAAAGATCTAAACCTAAGAATGGGTACTGAAAACTCTTGAGGAAAATACAGGGAGAACACCCTTTGATGGAAATCACAGCAAGTTCTTTTTGGATCTACTTTTACAGTAACCAAAAATAAAACAAGAATAAACAAATTGTACATAATTAACTTTAACAGCATTTGCACAGCAAAGGAAATTCTAAAATAAATTCATTTCTTCTCTTCCAGAAAATAATTTAGGATGCATTGTAAATGCAACCACAAACTGATTCTAATGCTTTCCTTTTTTCCAGACAAAACATATCTTAGAGAATGTTTTCTTAGGATATATATATATATATATATATATATATATCTGTAACAGATATTCAATCATAGAAGAGCCCCCCACTTTATTTTTTTCCCTAATCCCCACCTTTACAGATTAAAGTCTTGGTGACCAGTGACTATTTAATAAATACATTTAAGAAGTTGTTGGCAGAGATGACTCTTTTAAACAATAACTTACAGTTATATCTCAGAATATAATATACCTACAAAAATCACTTTAAGTATCTTGGAAAAGATTGCTTCTGTTTCCCTCGGCTGCAGGGATGGCTTTCAGAGAGGGATGTAGTCACCCTTCACACATCACCCTGGCAGGCCTAACCCTTCGTTGCTCGCTGGAATTCAGCTGCAGGGGTGGCCCAAGGTGGCTCGAGCCTCTTCTGTCGAGGGGGATTCAGGCTCATGCTCCCCTAACAGCCCACAAAACATGTAGCCAGTAGAGCTCGCTGCAGACCCCAGGCATCGCATGGTCCTATGAGGCACTACCGTGGGAACACAGGCGCTTCAGACTTACACTCCACACCAGTTTGATTTACCTACTATGATTTGTGTCTTGAACTGCTTTTCTTTTCTTCTTCTTTTTTATAAAGCTATTTTTCTAGTTTTATTTATATTTACTTATTTATTGGTGTCGCCGTATGGATTGTGGGATCTTAGTTCCCTGACCAGGGATCATATGGTGCCCCCTGCAGTGGAAGCATGGGAAAAACCAGAAAGGAACTCCCTGGAACGGCTTTTCTTGGGGTGTCTGTCCTTAACCTTTAATTTTACATTATAACCATTAGAACCAGTTTGTAGTTAAAGACAAAAGGATGATTTTTCACTGGGAATGAGCTAGTTATTTTGAAAGTCCCTTGGGAATTTAAACACTGATGGGTATTTCTATTTGCAAGCAGTTACTATGCCAGACTAAATGACATGTTACATGCGTGGTTTGATGATGTTATCAGGCAGAATCCACTTGCATTCAACAACTTGCTCCTGGAAGGACCTGGAAATACCAGGCCCCCCTTGTCCCAAGCCCTGCACCCACTGAGGCTGGGGGCATGTGGAGAGAGAAAGGTTTATATACATAATTAATGCCATAACTGTTTGATACTATTACTTGAATGAATGCAACTTATGCAATTTCACAAACTACAAATATATTAACACAATGGGTATTAAAATACCTTGAGTGACATGACTGCTCAAGAATTAATAGAGTTGCTCTAATGAATAAGGGTATTATTATTCACTCTAGCCATAGTTCAGAGGATATTAACTGGAATCTACATTAACACCCCTACAAAGGAAGCTGAAATGATAGAATAGTACTTGTCTATACTAAAGGAACTTAACTATAAATTTAATCCCACTGTAATAATTCAACATTATATATTTTACTTTAAACTAATTTTCATATTTGATCCACTCTAACCTTTTCTGAGTTCACTTGTATGCTGTATTTCCTGCTAACAGTAAAATTACAATTGGAACTATGATTACTATTGTTATTTTTTTTTCCTTGGAATGCTAGCAGTAGAAGCAAAGGAAGGGCCATTTCTACATCAAACAGGAGAAATATAATGGACACTGTAAACAATTTTATGTAATAACATTGCCATGGTTAAAAATGGACATTCAAAAGGACCTGATTTTTCTGAATGCTTAATTCAGAAACTTATAATGTGATGAACACAAAAATAAAACTAATAATATAGTAATAAATAATGCTAATAATATAAAGTTGATCATTCTTTTTCTATTCTAACAAAACTGATCTAGAAGTCAATTTTAATAACTACTACTAAAATAAGACCCTCATCAATAAGTGGAGTTGTATAGGAAAACCCTACTTTCTTCAATTTCAGTCTGAATTTGGCAATAAGGAGTTCATGGTCTGAGCCACAGTCAGCTCCTGGTCTTATATAGAGCTTCTCCATCTTTGGCTGCAAAGAATATAATCAATCTGATTTCGGTGTTGACCATCTGGTGATGTCCATGTATGGAGTCTTCTCTTGTGTTGTTAGAAGAGGGTGTTTGTTATGACCGTGCATTTTCTTGGCAAAACTCTATTAGTCTTTGCCCTGCTTCATTCCGTCTTTCAAGGCCAAATTTGCCTGTTACTTCAGGTGTTTCTTGACTTCCTACTTTTGCATTCCAGTCCCCTATAATGAAAAGGACATCTTTTTGGGGTGTTAGTTCTAAAAGGTCTTGTAAGTCTTCATAGAACCGTTCAACTTCAGCTTCTTCAGTGTTACTGGTTGGGGCATAGACTTGCATTACTGTGATATTGAATGGTTTGCCTTGGAAACGAACAGAGATCATTCTGTCGTTTTTGAGATTGCATCCAAGTACTGCATTTCAGACTCTTTTGTTGACCATGATGGCTACTCCATTTCTTCTAAGGGATTCCTGCCCACGTAGTAGATATAATGGTCATTTGAGTTAAATTCACCCATTCCAGTCCATTTCAGTTCGCTGATTCCTAGAATGTCTCCTTATTGCCAAGTTCAGACTTAAATTGAAGAAAGTGGGGAAAACCACTACACCATTCAGGTATGACCTAAATCAAATCCCTTATGATTATACAGTGGAAGTGAGAAATAGATTTAAGGGCCTAGATCTGATAGACAGAGTGCCTGATGAACTATGGAATGAGGTTCGTGACATTGTACAGGAGACAGGGATCAAGACCATCCCCATGGAAAAGAAATGCAAAAAAGCAAAATGGCTCTCTGGTGAGGCCTTACAAATAGCTGTGAAGAGAAGTGAAAAGCAAAGGAGAAAAGGAAAGATATAAGCATCTGAATGCAGAGTTCCAAAGAATAACAAGAAGAGATAAGAAAGCCTTCTTCAGTGATCAATGAAAAGAAATAGAGGAAAACAACAGAATGGGAAAGACTAGAGATCTCGTCAAGAAAATCAGAGATACCAAAGGAACATTTCATGCAAAGATGCGCTTGATAAAGGACAGATATGGTATGGACCTAACAGAAGCAAAAGATATTAAGAAGAGGTAGCAAGAATACACAGAAGAACTGTACAAAAAAGATCTTCACGACCCAGATAATCACGATGGTGTGATCACTCACCTAGAGCCAGACATCCTGGAATGTGAAGTCAAGTGGGCCTTAGAAAGCATCACTACGAACAAAGCTAGTGGAGGTGATAGAATTCCAGTTGAAAAATGATGCTGTGAAAGTGCTGCCCTCAATATGCCAGCAAATTTGGAAAACTCAGCAGTGGCCACGGGACTGGAAAAGGTCAGTTTTCATTCCAATCCCAAAGAAAGGCAATGCCAAAGAATGCTCAAATTACCACACAATTGCACTCATCTCACACGCTAGTAAAGTAATGCTCAAAATTCTCCAAGCCAGGCTTCAGCAATATGTGAACCGTGAACTTCCTGATGTTCAAGCTGGTTTTAGAAAAGGCAGAGGAACCAGAGATCAAATTGCCAACATCCGCTGGATCATGGAAAAAGCAAGAGTTCCAGAAAAACATCTATTTCTGCTTTATTGACTACACCAAAGCCTTTGACTGTGTGGATCACAAGAAACTGTGGAAAATTCTGAAAGAGATGGGAATACCAGACCACCTGATCTGCCTCTTGAGAAATCTGTATGCAGGTCAGGAAGCAACAGTTAGAACTGGACATGGAACAACAGACTGGTTCCAAATAGGAAAAGGAGTACATCAAGGCTATATATTGTCATCCTGTTTATTTAACTTATATGCAGAGTACATCATGAGAAACACTGGACTGGAAGAAACACAAGCTGGAATCAAGATTGCCGGGAGAAATATCAATAACCTCAGATATGCAGATGACACCACCCTTATGGCAGAAAGTGAAGAGGAACTAAAAAGCCTCTTGATGAAAGTGAAAGTGGAGAATGAAAAAGTTGGCTTAAAGCTCAACATTCAGAAAACAAAGATCATGGCATCCGATCCCATCACTTCATGGGAAATAGATGGGGAAACAGTGGAAACAGTGTCAGACTTTATTGTTTTGGGTTCCAAAGTCACTACAGATGGTGACTGCAGCCATGAAATTAAAAGACGCTTACTCCTTGGAAGAAAAGTTATGACCAACCTAGATAGCATATTCAAAAGCAGAGACATTACTTTGCCAACAAAGGTTCGTCTAGTCAAGGCTATGGTTTTTCCAGTAGTCATGTATGGATGTGAGAGTTGGACTGTGAAGAAGGCAGAGTGCCGAAGAATTGATGCTTTTGAACTGTGGTGTTGGAGAAGACTCTTGAGAGTCCCTTGGACTGCAAGGAGATCCAACCAGTCCATTCTGAAGGAGATCAGCCCTGGGATTTCTTTGGAAGGAATGATGCTAAAGCTGAAACTCCAGTACTTTGGCCACCTCATGCAAAGAGTTGACTCATTGGAAAAGAGTCTGATGCTGGGAGGGATTGGGGGTAGGAGGAGAAAGGGACGACAGAGGATGAGATGGCTGGATGGCATCACTGACTCGATGGACGTGAGTCTGGGCGAACTCCAGAAGTTGGTGATGGACAGGGAGGCCTGGCATGCTGCAATTCATGGGTTCTCAAAGAGTCGGAGACGACTGAGCGACTGAACTGAACTGAATCCGTTTTTATAGCTGAGTAACACTCCGTTGTATATATACATATCATATCTTCTTTTCCATTCATCTGTTGATGGACACTTATGTTGCTTCATTGTCTTGGCAGTAGTAAATAGTACTGCAAAGAACACCAGGGTGCATGTATCTTTTTGAATTAAAGTTTTGTCTAGATATATGCCCAGAAGTGGGCTGACTGGATCATATAGTAACTACTTTTTTAAGGAAACTCTATATTCTTTTCCATAGTGGCTGCACCAGTTTTCATTCCCATGAACAGTGTAGAAGAATTCCTTTTTTCTACACGTACAGCATTTATTATTTGTAGACTTTTTGATGATGGCCATTCTGACCAGTGTGAGGTGATATCTCATTGTAGTTTTGATTTGCATTTCTCTGAATTAGCAAAGTTGAGCATTTTTTCATGTGCTTATTGATTCTCTATATGTCTTCTTTGGAGAAATGTCTATTTAGGTCTTCTGCCCATTTTTTGATTGGGTTGTTTGTTTTTTTGATATTGAGTTGTATGAGCTATTTGTATATTTTGGGGACTAATCCCTTGCCAGTTCCATTATTTGCAAATATTTTCTCCCATTCTATGGATTGTCTTTTCTTTTTCTTTATGGTTTCCTTTGCTGTGCAAAAGCTTAAAGCATTTTTTTCTTTACTGTAGGATCAAGTTATCATGACTCTCTAATCTGGAACATTTCCACAGCATTTCTTTGACATGTATGACATAGGAACCATCCATTTTAATGCAAAACTTCCATGGAAATTGATTGCTTAGCTAATGCTAGTTTTAGCAAAACTCAGGGTCAGAGATAAATAAATTTAAGATGCAGTTTTCCTCCTAGAACATCATTAGGATCACACAGAATTCTGAATATGAAACACACACCCTAGGGATGCCTGCTTGAATCACTTCATGTCCCATTGTTCTCCCTATTACACTTTTCTAATCAAGGTTTTCTCTGCCCTGGGCATAGTCAGTGGGTAAGACAGACTTTGTGTCTGAAGTCCTATGACTAAAGCTTATTCTCAATTAGAGCTGGGTTTGGGAATTAGAACCAGATCTGGTTTTCTGTTAATTAACTCATAAGAGAAAACTAAGGGCCTGAGTTTAAAAAAAAAAATTAATGAGAAGACATTGAAGTCACTGGGAATAGGCTTTTCCAAAATATGTTCTCTTCAGCTTTATTTAATATATTTTATTTAAAAAAAAAACTAATACAATTAAGCTAGATTTAGCCCATAACAAGCTCTGGCTTTTTTCTTTCTTTCTTTTTTTTTTTTAAACAGAGGGGAACATTTGATTAAATTACTATTCATCTGAAAATATTATTTAATGGGGAAAAACCCATTAGATATATAAAGACAGACAACATTAAACAGTAAATTGGGAACAAAGAATCACATGATGTAATGTAGATAACTGAGAAAGAGCTCTTGGCTTTGAAATACATTTTTATGCGATGTCATGTAGCTGAAATCGCTGTCATGGTACCTTCTTGCCCAAAAATGGAAGTCATGTAATTTCCTCACTTTGGCTGACTCGCTGTCTTGGCGTGATTTTTGCTGCAGATGAATATAGAGCTGGTTCTTGTCATACTTTAGAAAAACGTCATTGGCAAATCGAATGGAAGCACAAGTAAATTTCTGAATTTTTAGATTTTTTTTAAATAGAGAATTTATTTAAAAATATATTCTTGTGACCAGTGAAAGTAACTATTTTTTTTAAACAGGAAAAACATTAAAATTTGATGGGTGATGATGCAGACTGGGGAGGGTTGTACATGTTTAGGTGATTAACAGCTAATTATCAGCCAGAAATCCGCCCCCACCGTGCATATTAGTTTAGTGAAAAAGAAAACTTTTTGTTTGTTTATAAAACTTAATGAATAAAATGATGGCCATTTAAAAAAACTGAATACTATTCTCATTCAGAGACCAACTAATTTTGGGGCCTATAACCAAGGTCAGGAAGTTAGTAATCAAGTTCATTAAGACAAATGGCTCACTTATTGAATTTAGCCAACACCCCTTGCTCTGGAAACCAGAATGGCCTCGGGGCTAAGAAAGATCTGCCCATACTAAGGGTAAAGCATCTATGATGAATTAAAGGTGTCCAGACGCATCTCTAAGACATTTTGCCTTACGTACTACCCAGAAGGTTAGGCATGATGCAAGCAAAGGGTAGTTATTTTCTGTTTGTGAGAGCCACCCACATTTCCCTGGAACGCCTTTCTCATCATGTAAAGAGAATAAATTGTTTCCTTCTGAATGGGTCTGTACCCATTTGGCTCAGTGCACAAGCAGTCGTGTGCCCTGGGATAAGTTCTGGCCTCCAGCTTCTTTAAGTGGTATTCCACCCCTTAATGTACCTAAATGGAATTCTGAGAGGCGGCTCCCCACTTCCCCCCAGAGAGACAGCTTCTCCAATGAGTCACGCAGACAGACACACGCCAACGTCTTGGGCGTTTTCTCTACTGAGCAGCAGGCTTGTGTTGCACCAGCATCCCGCGCTGCCTCCAGCGTCAGCAGCCACCTCCTGTTTCCCAGACGAGGCTGCCAACTCTGCTTGGTGCCACAGCCCTGAGGAACCAAGGGCTGGGTCTGAGGATTCAACAGAGTGGGAGGGGAAGGGGGTAACTGATTTCCAGTTCACAACAGGAGCAGCAAGGGTAGGTGCTGGAGGTGGGTAGAGGTGGATTGGTGAACACAGTAAGTGAGTCTAGGGGATTCAAGTGCCTGCAACAGTATTTTAAGCCCCGGGCATTGCTTTTTAAATCACCATGAATAATTTCTTTTCCATTCTCTCGGGAGACCTCGGATATGAGCACTAAATTTTCTTGATTTTAGAAAATTATGAACCTACGGGCTCAGCCACTGTTGGGTTTTAATTACCAGAACACAGTTAGATGATTGGGTAAATTATTGGTTATTTTGCCAGTAGCTTTGAACTCTCCCCGCCTCCATGGGATTATTGCCTTTAAAATGCTAAAATATTTTTAAGTTCCAATTCCTGCTGTTGTGTTAAAGAAAGAATGACTCTAACACTTGTCTAAACAGTAAGGAAAGCTTTTCCAGGGCTGTTGTAAGTTGGAGCGTTGCAGTAGGGAAGAGAGCCGAAGTTCAACTCCAAATACAATAGACAACTGGGAATTACAGCCAAAGAGCAGAGGGAGCTAGATGGAAAATTACTGAGAGGAGAGAGACTTCAAAGGTGGGGAGACTTACTAAACCGACTTGAAAGGATTCTTGCTGAAGGCAGGTCAAGGACACAAATGTCAAAGTTGGGAAATGAAGAACTTGATTGCAGCAAGGATGAGGGTTGAGCTCGAGGCTGGTGGGGGCAGCTTTGTCTTGTGTGGTAAATTGTTCTTTCCACTGCAGTGAGGGGCATAGGGGCTCTGGTACCATTAATCTGAGAGGGAAAAGGCCCTTCTCAGACTTGTACTTGGCAGGTAATAGACACTGGATTGCTCTGCAAAGCCCAGGACTTCCCTTCTGGGCCAGCAGGATCAGAGAGTGGGCCGATGGTTTTCAGGGGCCTGACAGCTTCCAGGCCTCTGCCCACTATGCACCATCTTCACCCAGTCCAGCCAAGCAATTTGTTGTTAAACTGGATCCAGGGAGACTTAGGAGTTTTTAGTTTTATGTTCCAGAGTCAAAATGGAAGAATCAGATCAACTTAAAAATAAATGTTCTTTAGATTATTTCCTTATTACAAAAAATACACCCATTCATAGGAGAGAACAAAATTGATTTTAAAAATTAATTGAAAAATTAGAAAATACAAAAAAGATAAGAAAGACAATAAAGCAGCTATCATCCCGCTGCAAAAGACATCCTCTTTTTTTTCTGTCATTCAGGTCAGGCCATGTTGCGTTAGTCGCTCAGTCATGTCCAATTTTTTGTGATCCCATGGACTGCAGCCCCCCAGGTTCCTCTGTCCATGGAATGCCCCCGGCAAGAATACTGAAGTGGGTTGCTATTTCTTTCTCCAAGGGATTTTCAACACCCAGGGATGGAACCTGGGTCTCCTGCATTGCAGGCAGATTCTTTACCATCTGAGCCACTGGGGAAGCCCACAGGCTATGTTATGTTGTAGTAACACACAACCCCTGCTTTTTTTTTATCATTTAAAACTGTAAAGATTTATTTCTCACTCACACAAAATTCCTTGGTGGGTTGGCACGAGTTGGGTTTGATAAGCTCTCAGTCAGGGATGCACACTTGCCATCTGGAACAGAGCTGCCGGCCTCAGCTGAGGAACACCGCATGGGGAATCACACCTCAGCTCTTCAGGTTGGCCACCAGAAGGGATCATCTGTCACATCTTACAAGCCAGACACGTGCCTGACTTCTAGGGGATCAGGAAGTACGAAAAAGACTAGAGCGTTGGCGAACACTAAGGATTACCGAAGCTGTCCTTTCCTTCTTCCTCCCTTTGTTTCCTTCATTCCCTCCTTTTCTTCCTTCTTTCTTTCTAATTCAGGTCATGTATTTTACATTGGACATAATATTTTTACATTGAACTTAATTGATGGCCTGCTCGATCCTGGTGAAATAATATCAGATCAGTTTTATTAGTTTATATATTTAAAATATTGGAAACACAATTTTAGATTATAAACTTGAGCTTGTCAAGTAAAGCTTATTCCATTTTTTTTTTTAACTGAGGTAAAATATACATAGAATACACGGAATAAATTTATCATTTCAACCCTTTCTGAGTGTATAATTCAGTAGCATTAAAGTATATTCATATTCATTGCTATCCATTTCCCAGTTTTCCATTATCCCAAACTGAAACTCTGTATCCATTAAACACTAATCCCCCATCCTCTGCCGCCCCTTAGTCCTGGGCAAACATCATTCTACTTTCTGGGTCTGTGTGTTTCTGTCTCTGTGAGTCCTTCTATCTCAAGTGAGTGGAATCATGCAGTATTTGTCCTTTTGTGACTAACTTATTTCTTACTTCACTTAACATATTGTCTCTTTTCATCAAAGTTGTAGTATGTATCAGAATTGCCTTCCTTTTAAAGACTGAATAATATTCCAACGCATGTGTATATCATATTTTGTTTATTGATTTTTCTGTCAGCAGACGCTTGGGTTACTGCTACCTTTTGGCTATTGTGAGTGATACTGCTATGAACACGGGTGTGCCATTCTCTGTTTGTGTCCCTGCTTTCAAGTCTTGTGTATATATTAGATCATTTGGTAATTCTACTTTTTATTTTTTTTTTTACAGTTGAGAGTTATGTTTTATTTGATGATCAAAACTGAGGACTTAAGCCAGGGACACAGCCTCTCAGATAGCTCTGAGGGACTGCCCTGAAGAGGTAAGATATAGGATATAGATATCGAGGACATAGAGGAGTTTTTGCAACAAAGACCAGATAGTCCGACTTCAAAAGATTACTGTCAAATAAAAAGAACTGGTGCAGGGAGGAAGCCAGTTCTGACTCCGTGTTGGAAACAGTTTCTTTGACTTGCTTTTATTATTATAATCAGACTCAGTGGCTTGCCTGGAGGACCCTGCCCCTCTGCTTGACTGTAAAGGAAAGTGCCTTTGTTCAGCTCAGGGAGAGAGAGTTTGTCCCTGCCCACCTGTGAATAGAAGAGATTAATACACCCAGTCCATCCTAAAGGAGATCAGTCCTGGGTGTTCATTGGAAGGACTCCTCTTGAATCTGAAACTCCAATACTTTGTCCACCAGATGCGAAGAGCTGACTTATTTGACCCTGATGCTGGGAAAGATTAAGGGCAGGAGGAGGAGGGGACAACAGAGGATGAGATGGTTGGATGCCATCACTGACTCAATGGACATAGGTTTGGGTAAACTCCAGGAGTTGGTGATGGACAGGGAGGCCTGGCGTGCTGCGGTTCATGGGGTCGCAAAGAGTCGGACGTGACTGAGCGACTGAACTGAACTGAACTTTGAAGGCTGGACATTCCTTTGGAGATTTTTACAAGACTGAGGACCCTTTCACTTTACTTCCCCACTGCATCTCCCTCTCTATTCTGCCTTTTGACTTTAGTTTCTCATTGCTTCTTTCTCTCTGATCTGTAAAAGAACCTGGCATCCAGATCCCAATAAGATGGTTATTTTGAGGTGCTAGCCTGCCATCTTCTCAGTCTGCCTGCTCCCCGATTAAAGTTGCTTTCTTGCCTCAGGACCTTGTCTCTTGGATTCATTGGCCTATCGTGTGGTGAACAGTGAGCTTGGACTCCATAACAAAACCAAATATCTCAAGTTAATGAATTTAGCACTTGTCTATGTATGGGAAGATGCAAGAGCTTATTATGCTCACTAAGATCACTCCTTTGATGTGCACCTTGGCTGTCTGGGGCCAGTGTCCAGTGCTTTTACTTTTCACTTTTGAGAAACTGTCATACTGTTTTCCACAGTGGCTACGCCTTGTTTATATTCCCACCAGCAATACAAGAATCCCAAATTCTCCATATCCTCACCAACACTTGTCTTCTGTTTTCTTGTATATAGCATTCCTAATGGGTATGAAGTAGTATCTCATTGCGGTTTTGACTTGCATTTTGATTTCCCTTCTAATTAATGATGTTAAACACTTTTTCATGTGACAGTGGCCATTTGTGTATCTTCATTGGAGAAATGTCTATTCAGATCCTTTGCTCATTTTTAAATTGAGTCATTTGTCTTTTTGTTGTTGAGTTGTAGGATTTCTTTATATATATATATATATATATATTCTGGATACTAATTACTTATCAAATATGTGATTTGCAAATATTTTTCCCATTCTGTAGATTGGCTTTTCACTCTGTTAATTGTGTCCTATGATACAGAAAAGTCTTGGATTTTGACAAGATCCAATTTACTTTTCATTTTGTTAGGTGGTTAGAATAGGAAAAAGGAGTCCAAAATGGCAGTGGCTAAAAGACAAAGTAGGGAAAAGCCTGCAAAAATAGAACAAACGAAGGTCTGAGGACCAGAGTGAGGACCTCAGGGAAAACAAACAGCCCTCCTGGCTAGCCCAGTTTACACAGGGCAGGCCCAGCGGGGAGGAGACAAATGTATAAAAGGAGGAAGCCTAGAAGGATTGAGGCCTCTCTTCTCTTGTCTTTTGGGTTGGCCTGGCCTCACTCCTTGAGGGTGTACTGTCAAGGGTGTACTATCCTTTGCTTTTCCTAATAAAACTGAGCTATAACACCACTCTGTCTATTGCTTCAGATTTTCGCTGTGGCAAGACAGAACCAAGGAAATTACACACCCCCCTGACAATTTGTGGTCTGTGCTTTGATGTCATACCTAAGAATTCATTGCCAAAATCCAGTGTCATGAAGCATTTCTCCTATGCTCTCTTCCAAGAGCTTTATAGTGTTTAGCTCTCACATTTAGGACCTATCTTGAGTTAATTTTTATGTATAGTGTAAGGTAGGGGTCCAGTTTCATTCTGTTGCATGTGGTTATTTGTTTCCAAGCACCACTTGTTGAAAAGACTGCCCTTTTCCCATTGAATGGTCTTGGCACCCTTGTGGATTATTCAGTTTTATTTTACACTGAGAAGGGGAAACTGTTAGAATTACATCTCATCTTTTAGATTTCAGTCAGTTTAGTTCAGTCACTCAGTCGTGTCCAACTCTTTGCGACCCCATGAACTGCAGCACACCAGGCTTCCCTGTCCATCACCAGCTCCTGGAGCTTGCTCAAACTCATGTTTAAGTCAGTGAAAACATCCAGCCATCTCATCCTTTGTCATCCCCTTCTCCTGCCTTCAATCTTTCTCAGCATCAGGGTCTTTTCCAGTGAGTCAGTTCTTCCAGTTGTTGGGTGTTGTCATTATAGACATGCCTGAACCGGCTAAGTCTGCTCCTGCCCCTAAAAAGGGCTCTAAAAAAGCTGTGACCAAGGCCCAGAAGAAGGACAGCAAGAAGCGCAAGCGCAGCTGCAAGGAGGGCTACTCCATGTACGTGTACAAGGTGCTGAAGCAAGTCCATCCGGACACTGGCATCTCGTCCAAGGCCATGGAAGTCATGAACTCCTTCGTCAACATTTTCGAGGCCATCGCTGGTGAGGCATCGCGCCTGGCGCATTACAACAAGCGCTCGACTATCATATCCAGGGAGATCCAGACTGCCGTGCGCTTGCTGCTACCTGGGGAGCTGGCCAAGCACACCGTGTCCGAGGGCACTAAGGCTGTCACCAAGTATACCAGCTCCAAGTAAATCTAATATGCCTAGCCGCTGTTAACTGAGAAGGCAATGGCACCCCACTCTAGTACTCTTGCCTGGAAAATCCCATGGACGGAGGGCCTGGTGGGCTGTAGTCCATGGGGTCGCTAAGAGTCAGATACGACTGAGCAACTTCACTTTCATTTTCAGTTCTTTTAGATTTGCATTTCACTTTTTCATAGGTTTTCAATAATCTATCCATCTGCCAGTTTTTCACTAGCCCTTTGCTTGAGAGTCAATGGGGGTAGTAACTACCTCTATTAAGTCTGACAAAACTCTGCCAGTCTAATGGTACTTGGATGGCTTGGGGAAACCCAGATTGCTCCAAATTTTCTCTGTTGGATGTTCTACAGACTGAGCTTTCCTTCTAAGGAACACATT
This sequence comes from Bos mutus, assembly GCF_027580195.1. Lineage (NCBI taxonomy): Eukaryota > Metazoa > Chordata > Mammalia > Artiodactyla > Bovidae > Bos > Bos mutus. Next base: position 43,225,687 of record NC_091626.1, on the reverse strand, counting down.
CCTTTAGCTTAACAAACTTTACAATGCCAGTGCACATGGGCGGTATATAAAATATTTGTTACTCACATGCCAGAGTGAATTCATTTACAACATTGCTTTCTTTCCAGTTGATACTGAGAAGATGAGAATTTTAACTTTAACTTGATTTGAGGGTTGGGGCAAAGTAGAAGGAGAGGGAGAAATACTATTTTAAGGACAAAGCTGCATTTCAAGGCGGGCAGGCCTGGGTATGGTGTCACCCTGGGCAACATGAAGTATCAAGCATCATGTACGGACCCAGAAAGAGTGCCGTGGCCCAGACGGGGAAGTAGGAGAATCTAAAGATAAACTTTGCCTACTCCACAGCTGTGCCAGGGAGGGGCTGTGGAAGTAAGCGTGAGTAACCCTGGGATGTGCAGAGCCAAGGCCCGGCCCATTTGTGGTTATTTTTAAGCAGTAGCACATTTTCCTGCAGGCCTGGAGACATTTCTTTTGGTGTTGTCTATCTAATCCTTCTTTTAAGGAACAAGTGAAAAGAGTGCAGTGTTGAAGAACATCTAATAGAGAAAAGGGGGCTCTGGGACAGTTAACGTTTCTGTGACCCTCACCTCCACCTCCCATTCATACACACAAGCACACAACTTTCTTGGCGATTTGTCCTGATTTTGTAATAATTGTAATGTGAAATGATTGCACATATTATATAATAGATATTTAAAATGTAGACTACATTGTTGATGCTGGTGTACCTCCGGTGAGGACTGGGTATTTTAATAGTTTCATTCATATGTTTTGAGAATTAGAATGATTTTTTAATTATTAAAGATTGACATTTTATTCTGCAAACTCCTGTTTCTAGCCAACATCATCCTTACTATACAGTAAAGTACTTTTACAGTTTGGTTTGGTTATCTTTAAAGCACTTTTTATTCACAAAGGGAAAGATGTATCTAGATCACATTCAAAATTGCATTAATGCTTTATTAGTCTAATTAATTTGGCCACATAAAACTTGACCTTTGCTGAGTCTTAGTCCCATAGAAACTGCTGCCGATGTTACACCCTTAGCAGGGAGTTAAGAACTGCTTAGAGAGTACCTTGAACTGCAAGGAGATCAAGTCAGTCAATCCTATAGGAAATCAGTCCTGAATATTCATTGGAAGGAACTGATGCTGAAGCTGAAACTCCAGTACTTTGGTCACATGATGTGAAGAACTGACTCATTGGAAAAAGACTCTGATGCTGGGAAACATTGAAGGCAGGAGGAGAAGGGGATGACAGAGAATGAGATGGTTGGATGGCATCACCGACTTGATGGGCATAAGTTTGAGCAAGCTCCGGGAGTTGGTGATGGACATGGAAGCCTGGCGTGCTGCAGTTCATGGAGTCACAAAGAGTTGGACATGACTGAGCAACTGAACTGAAGAACTACTTATCTCTCACTTCTCAGTCTTTGTACTGTTACAAGAGAGTTGACTTGTACCACTAGAGTGCAGGATATCACAAAGCACTCCAGCCCCATCCAGAATTTTTTTCTTTAACAAATCACACTTGACTGTTAACAAAAGAGGCTATCTTGTGCCATCAGCTAGGGCTTCCACTTTCCATTATCTTTTTGTCAGCATCTTTTTTTTCCGATTTATGTTGTCCAACATTTTGTGTGTGAGTGTTAATTGCTTAGTTGTGTCTGAATCTTTGTGACCCCAAAGACTGTAGCCCGTCAGACTCCTCTGTCTGTGAAATTCTCCAGGCAAGAATACTGGAGTGCACTGCCATCCCCTTCTCCAGGGGATCTTCCCGACCCAGGGATCAAACCCGGGTTTCCTGCACTGCAGGCAGATTCTTTACCAACTGAGCCACCAGAGAAACCTTGTCTAACACTTCAGGTCCTCAAATTGTGTGACTAATTTCCCCTACTTTCAGGTAGACTGTGTGACCATCCCCTTATCAACTGCAAACACACACATACACACACACAAACACACACACACACACAAAACACACACACATATACACACCGAACAAAGATATACTTGTTTCAGTAGTACACATTTTGTTTGATTAGCTCTTATATATTTCCTTTATTTACATTTTGAGGAACTCATTTTTTCCCTATTTGAAATTATTACTATTATTTGAGGTAATCTCTGACTAAAGTAATACAATAATCAGAAAGCTTTTGTGTAGGGTAGAATAGAATATAAAGCACTTTTAACCTTGGAATAAGATTTTTCTGATAACATTTTTTTTCCTTTTAAAGATTCCAGTGTGGTATCATGGGTGTACACATATGTCCAGACTCATCAGATTGCAACATTAAATATGTGCAGGGTTTTTAATGCATCAGTTATGCCTCAGTTGTTGTTCAGTCGCTAAGTATCCAACTCTTGGCAACCCCATGGACTGCAGCATGCCAGGCTTCCCAGTCCTTCACTATCTCCCAGAGTTTGCTCAAACTCATGTCCATTGAGCCAATGGTACCATCCAACCATCTCATCCTCTATCACCCCCTTCTCCTCTTCCTCTCAATTTTTCCCAGCATCAGGGTCTTTTCAAGTAAGACAGTTCTTCTCATCAGGTGGCCAAAGGATTGGAGATTCAAGCTGCTTTAAAGAAAATAGCTTTGTTTCTGTTAGATAAATAGCGACTCAGTCTTGCCCCCGCCCAAAAAAATTCCAATAAATGGTAAGAGATACCATATTATTGATTGGAAGGCTCAATATTGTTAAAATGTCAGTTCTCTCCAAAATAATTGTAGCAATTCAATATAATCTCAGCGGGCTTTTTAATGTCAAAATTGACAAGATAATTATAAAAGCTACACAGAAATGCAAAGGACCTAGGCTTGCCAGAATAATGTTTAAGAAGAATAAAGCCAGGAAATAAAAAGGAAAGTACAGATTAAGGACAGACAGAAAGTCCAGAAATAGATCCTCACTGATGTGGTCAGTTGACTTTTTTCAAAGAGTTAAGATAATTCAATGGGGGAACAATAGTGTTTTCAACCAAGGGTGCAGAATAACTGGGTATCCTCGTGTAAAGAAAAGTGAATCTCAACCAGTACCTCACAGCATTTACAGGCTTAATTTAAGATGGATCCTCGACATAAATATAAAAGCTAAAACTATAAAGCTTTAGAAAGAGAACAGTAAACATTCATGAGGTGGGGGGAGGCAACTATTCTGATAGGACTCAGAAAGCAATAACCATAAAAGAAAAAAATTATGAATTAGACTTCTTTAAAATGAAATATTTCTGTTTATTAGAAATACAGTAAAGAAAATAATTAAGCATCTATGGCCTGGAAGTAGGCAGTGGCAAATGTGTATCTAGTAAAGGATTTGTATCCCAAAGATGTAAAAAACTCCACAATTCAGTAATAAAGATGACCCAGTTTTTCTTTTAACCTCATCAGCATTTATTGAATTGTGAGTTATTGCAGACACTGCTAATATCTCAGACTCACTCATTCTGATCCTTCTCTCAGCTTCCCCTTGAAAAGGAAGCCTGGAGCGGGACCACCCAAACACCAAAGGGTAGAAGTGAGACACAGAGGAATGCGGGGAGTTGCAGGGAGGGGAGAGGCAGGAAGCAGCAGGACTGGTGCATGGTTAGCCTCCTAGGACACACACACACACACACACACACACACACACACACACACAGACAAAGAGCAGGGGTGTCCATTTCCGCCCTCCCCAGCAGCCATGTGCACATCAGGGTGGCATCTATGAGACGATTCAGTCCTTCCTATCATGAAGCAAAACACAACTCATTTTTTATTTATTTATTTATTCACTTATTTTTGGTTGTGCTGGGTCTTTGTTGCTGCATGGACGTTTTCTCTAGTTGCAGCGAGCGGGGCCTCCTGGGGCTTCTCACTGTGGTGACTTTTCTTGTTGCTGAGCACAGACTCTCGGGGACATGGGCTTCAGTAGTTGCAGCACATGGGCTCAGTAGTTGTGGCTCCCACTCTAGAGCACAGGCTCAATAGTTGCGGCACATGGGCTTAGTTGCTCTATGGCATGTGGGATTTTCCCAGACCAGGGATTGAACCTGTGTCTCCTGCATTGACAGGTGGGTTCTTTACCACTGAGCCACTTTTTGAAAGCCCCCAAGACAACCCAGTTTTAAAAAGATGGACAGAAATCGTAAACACACACTTTACAAAGGAAGATAGATGAATGGTCAGCAAACACATGGAAAGATGCTCAACATCATTAGTCATCAGAGAAATGCAAATTAGAACCACAATGAACTGAGACTATACACCCATTCAGTTCAGTTCAGTTCAGTTCAGTCACTCAGTCGTGTCTGACTCTTTGCAACCCCATGAACTGCAGCATGCCAGGCTTTCCTGTCCATCACCAACTCCTGGAATCCACCCAAACCCATGTCCATTGATTCGGTGATGCCATCCAACTATCTCATCCTCTGTTGTCCCCTTCTCCTCCTGCCCTCAATCTTTCCTAGCATCAAGGTCTTTTCAAATGAGTCAGCTCTTCACATCAGCTGGCCAAAGTATTGAAGTTTCAGCTTCAACATGAGTCCTTCCAATGAACACCCAGGACTGATCTCCTTTAGGATGGACTGGTTGGATCTCCTTGTAGTCCAAGGGACTCTCAAGAGTCTTCTCCAACACCACAGTTCAAAAGCATCAATTCTTTGGCGCTCAGCTTTCTTTATAGTCCAACTCTCATATCCATACATAACCACTGGAAAAACCATACCCTTGACTAGACGGACCTTTGTTGGCAAAGTAATGTCTCTGCTTTTGAATATGCTGTCTAGGTTGGTCATAACTTTCCTTCCAAGGAGTAAGCGTCTTTTAATTTCATGGCTGCAGTAACCATCTGCACTGATTTTGGAGCCCAGAAAATAAAGTCAGCCACTGTTTCCACTGTTTCCCCATCTATTTGCCATGAAGTAATGGGACCAGATGCCATAATCTTTGTTTTCTGAATGTTGAGCTTTAAGCCAACTTTTTCACTCTCCTCTTTTACTTTCATCAAGAGGCTCTTTAGTTCTTCTTCACTTTCTGCTATAAGGGTGGTGTCATCTGCATATCTGAGGTTATTGTTATTTCTCCCCGCAATCCTGATTCCAGCTTGTGCTTCTTCCAGCCCAGCGTTTCTCATGATGTACTCTGCATAGAAGTTAAATAAGCAGGGTGACAATATACAGCCTTGACGTACTCCTTTTCCTATTTGGAACCAGTCTGTTGTTCCATGTCCAGTTCTAACTGTTACTTCCTGACCTGCATACAGGTTTCTCAAGAGGCAGGTCAGGTGGTCTGGTATTCCCATCTCTTTCAGAATTTTCCACAGTTGATTGTGATCCACATAGTCAAAGGCTTTGGCATAGTCAATAAAGCAGAAATAGATGTTTTCCTGGAACTCTCTTGCTTTTTCGGTGATCCAGCAGATGTTGGCAATTTGATCTCTGGTTCCTCTGCCTTTTCTAAAACCAGCTGGAACATCTGGAAGTTCGCAGTTCATATATTGCTGAAGCCTGGCTTGAGAATTTTAAGCATCACTTCACTGTGAGTGCAATTGTGCAGTAGTTTGAGCATTCTTTGGCATTGCCTTTCTTTGGGATTGGAATGAAACAGACCTTTTCCAGTCCTGTGGCCATTGCTGAGTTTTTCAAATTTGCTGGCATATTGAGTGCAGCACTTTCACAGCATCATCTTTCAGGATTTGAAATAGCTCAACTGGAATTCCATCACCTCCACTAGCTTTGTTCGTAGTGATGCTTCCTAAGGCCCACTTGACTTCACATCCCAGGATGTCTGGCTTTAGGTGAGTGATCACACAATTGTGATTATCTGGGTTGTGAAGATCTCTTTTGTACAGTTCTTCTGTGTATTCTTGCTACCTCTTCTTAATATCTCCTGCTTCTGTTAGGTCCATATCATTTCTGTCCTTTATCGAGCCCATCTTTGCATGAAATGTTCCCTTGGTATCTCTATTTTTCTTGAAGAGATCTCTAGTCTTTCTCATTCTATTGTTTTCCTCTATTTCTTTGCATTGATCGCTGAAGAAGGCTTTCTTATCTCTCCTTGCTATTCTTTGGAACTCTGCATTCAAATGGGTATATCTTTCCTTTTCTCTTTTGCTTTTCACTTCTCTTCTTTTCACAGCTATTTGTAAGGCCTCCTCAGACAGTCATTTTGCTTTTTTGCATGTCTTTTTCTTGGGGATGGTCTTGATTCCTGTCTCCTGTACAATGTCATGAATCTCCATCCATAGTTCATCAGGCACTCTGTGTATCAGATCTAGTCCCTTAAATCTCTTTGTCACTTCCACTGTATAGTTATAAGGGGTTTGATTTAGGTCATACCTGAATGGTCTAGTGGTTTTCTCCGCTTTCTTCAATTTCAGTCTGAATTTGGCAATAAGGAGTTCATGATCTGAGCCACAGTCAGCTCCTGGTTTTGTTTTTGCTGTATAGAGCTTCTCCATCTTTGGCTGCAAAGAACATAATCAATCTGATTTCAGTGTTGACCATCTGGTGATGTCCATGTGTAGAGTCTTCTCTTGTGTTGTTGGAATAGGGTGTTTGCTATGACCAGTGCATTCTCTTGGCAGAACTCTATTAGCCTTTGCCCTGCTTCATTCTGTACTCCAAGGCCATATTTGCCGGTTACTCCAGGTGTTTCTTGACTTCCTACTTTTGCATTCCAGTCCCCTATAATGAAAAGAACATCTTTTTTGGGTATTAGTTCTAAAAGGTCTTGTAGGTCTTCATAGAACTGTTCAGCTTCTTCAGCATTACTGGTCGGGGCATAGACACACTCATTAGAATGGCTAAAATTTAAAAGACTGACAACATCTAATGTCAATGAGTCTATAACCAACACCCATCAATTGCTAGTGGAAATATAAAGAGAGTATGTCCACTTTGGAAAAAGGCCTAGTAGTTTCAGATAAAAACCAAACATACACCTACCCTTTGACTTGGAAATTCCACTCCCAGAGAGAAATGAAACACATGTTCACAAAAAGGCTTGTATAAGAATGTTCACAGTAGCTTTATTCATAATAGCTTGAGAATGGAAACATCCCACATGTGCCTCAGTAGGAGAATGGATAGACAAATTGTGGTGTGTTCATACAGACAATGAGCTTGTGATATATCCAACAACTTTGGATAAATCTCAAAAAGCCAGACAAGGACATGCTGTGTGATTCCTTTTATAGAAATTCTAGAAGAAGAAAACCTAAGTTTAGAAAAACAACAAAAAAGAATGGTTGCCTCTGAGGACTGGGAAGACATGGAGGTTCTTTCCAGGGAGACAAAAATGTTCTGAATTGTATGAGGAATGTGGATTACAGGTGTGCATCCATTTGTCAGGCTGTACAGCTGAGATTCATGCATGTCAGTGAACATAATAATTGAGTGAGGAATAGGAAGAGGTAAAGGAGATGCAAAAATGATAGGATATTGGTAATTGTTAAATTCATATGACGGATACATGGGAGTTCATTATACTGTTTTCTTTATATATGTTTGCATTTTTCCATAGTAAAAAGTTTTAAAAATGTGTATAAAACTTAAAGGGCTTCCCAGGTGTCTCAGTGGTAAAGAATCCACCTGCAAATGCAGGAGATGTACATTCGATCCCTGGGTCAGGAAGGTCCCCTGGAGAAGGAAATGGCAACCCACTCGAGTATTCTTGCTGGGATAATCCCATGGACAGAGGAGCCTGGTGGGCTGCAGTCCATAGGGTCACAAAGGGTCAGACAGGACTGAGCATAAAATTTAAAAAGTGAATTGATGGATGGATCATGGGCTGTTCTGGTTGTTGCACTTTTCTAGGCAACATCCAATTATCCATATTAATGGGGGAGAACAGTGGTTGAAGATTACAAGCTTTGGAACCATTTATTAGCTCTGTGGCTTTGAAAAAACTCCTTAATTTCCCCATAGTTCCGATCCATCATAGGGTTTTGTGAGGTTTAAATGAGATGAAGTATGTGTAAAGTGCTTGGCCAAGTTCTTGCTCAACAAATGTTAGTTATTATTAGTGGAGAAAAATGGGGCAGAGATCACATTTTAAAAATTTATTTGTATTTGTCTTTGAAAAAACTTTTCTGTTTAATTCCAGTGTGACTGTCTCTGATATTTGGGGAATTGACGTGATGAGATCCCACTGGGGAAGGTTTGGCTGAAAAGAAATTAGAAAAGGGCTCCTGCCCTTTCAGTGAACTTGGAAGTTAATACCTTAATTTTATCTCCATCAGATTGACTTCAAATTCCTAGCATGAAATGATAAACAACCCCCAAATCTTTTTTTCTTGTTCGCTTTTTTAATAATACTATTTATTTTTATTTCTTTTTTGTCTATCCTTATTTAGGCATAACTGACAGATAAAAATTGTGTATAATTTAAGCTTGATATTTTGATGTATCCATATAATGTGAAATGTTTGCTTTTTTAATTTTAATTTTTTTTGTTTTGAGGGCACCTGTCTCTGGGATATTTTGCTGGGGCCAGTATTCCAATTGGCTCTATTTTGTAACTTCAAAACAGCTAGTGGTAGGGAAGAGAAGGCTAAGATTTTTGGACCTAAAAATAGTAAAATAAATAATCCCCAGCTGGCTAATAAAAAAAAAACCAAGTATATAACCATATTCACCCTCAGGCCTGGAGTACACTTCCTTCTGAGTATCTTTCGTTAGCAACTGCCACCTCCCAGCCTTCACATTGTTAAAAGAAATCTTTCCCTTTTGTTTGGAATTCCTAACCTCATTCATTCAGGGAAAATGTTTCGAGCACCTTGTTTTTCCTAGTCCATCAGGCACTGGGGAGGCATAACCGGGCACCTCTCATTTCTAAGGCTGGCACTCACTTAATGAATAAGGAGGGTCTTGGGGGAACACAGAGGATTGTCAGGGCAAGTGCCTCTGAGACTCATGGTCGCCCACCCCGTGGGAAGAACAGGGCTCCATTGGTCTCTGTTTCTTGTTTTACATACTGTTGGGGTTTGGTGTCATATTTCTTTAAAGGACCTAGATGGAATTTGCCAGAAAGAACTCTCTTTGCAGATTTATTTGTGGTGACAGTCTTTTCAGATCCCTTCACAGAAGTTTCTCTTAGCACCACAACTTGTTGTAGAAAAACAGAACTCGGCCCATCTGCTCACGGTCAGAGTTCCCACACACTCACGTGAAGCAGGGAGCTTCCCACGCTCCACTCTGGGCGCCGGCCTGTGAGTCCCTCCTGCTCTGGATCCCTGAGGACACTCACACGCTCTGGTCTGTTTCCGGTGTCTCCCTTCTCAGCCTGAAATGCGAGGACCATCTTTTCAGATGGATGTTGGCCTTCCCAGGGGTCTTCTCCAGGACATCTTGTTTTGGAAGCTTCAGTGTGCTATCCTTCTTCATGTTGTGTTTTTATAAGACCTCTTTTCTTGCTCTTGTTGCCTTCTCATCTTCGTCCCTCCACTGCTTTTTGAAAATATGGATATTTACACTAAGGTTATAGTTGATGCTTTACATGTGTGTATTATTTCCCGTGTTTCTTCAGGATGATTTTGAAGGGCTTGTCTCCCTCACATTCTGGTTTCCCCGTCTGTACTTCTGAAACAGGTGGCTAAATTTAGCTTCATTTGAATAACTCAAACACCACATTATTCCACCGATGTCTCTGAGCATTTTAATCATTTTCTTTTTTTTTTAATCCCTCTTTTAGCGTTTCACATGTATTTATGAAGCACCTACCATTTCCTCATGTCAGGACTGGGATTTTTCTCAGTCACCTGGAACTTTGCTTCCAACCCTCTTGCTTCCAGGGCTGCCCCCCTTCCCCCACCCCTGCACCCCCTAGGCTGTCTCCATGTCCTTCAAGGCCCCACCAGTGTCCCTGTGGTCAGGCATTGCTACTGGGCTGCTCTGGCCCGTGGCCTCCTCTGCCTCATGAGCGCTTATCACCGCCATCGCTGGCTTGGCAGTTAGTCGTAAATAGTCATGTGACAGGTACCAAACCTCCTGTGCTGTCTTCCACGATTATTACAGTCTCTTCCTTTCTGGACCCTATGTCACAATATAGTACTTTCTTCTTGATTTTTTTTAAGTTAACAGCTCTTTGCCTTCTACTTCTCCAGCTTCAATTTTAGGAATCTACATTGATTTTCAAATTACCAGGAAAATTTCTCCCTTTTTCAAAACACTAGTGAACCATGCGGCTTTACCTGCTTCACTGAGGAACTCATCTGAATTTATAGATTCTTGGAACAAAATGAGCTGACTGGCCTCCAGTAATTTGTGACCTCTTACTTAGAGACAGAATTCAATTAATCATGTACCAATCAGTTATTACACACACATAATAGTGTGTGTAATAGTTTTTTAAATAGTTGCCTAACAGGTTGCAAAATACTGTGACCCAGGCTTTTATGGAATACAACTTCTTAGTGCAGTTTCTCGGAATATAAATCAAGGGCAAGGTTTATAATCACATCTCATAGGTTAGAAGTCATTTTTGCTTAAAAATCAACATAATTTGATCTCAGGCAGTTCTTGGGACTAGAAGAAACATTTAAAATTCATTTTGTTTGCCTGAAAATACAAACAAACAAACAAAGAACCCTATAAAATTTCTGCATTCCACAGATTTATCTTAACTAGTGAAGATGAAAGAAAACATCTGTCCAGTCCCCTCTTTAAAGATCTTCATAGGAGGAATTCTGGGCATGTGGAAGGAGTCAGGCTCACAGAGTAGGCCTCCATCTACACAGTACAACCAGGCCTGGGTAGGGCGTTGCAAGGAACTCAGTTCCGGCTTCCTGCTAAGGATAAGTAGACGGCATTTACTCTTCATTATGTGGTTGCTTTCAACAAAATTTATGAGAAAGCAAAAGGAAGTTTCTAAACTACTGCCAGATGGCAAGTACTTGGAGCACTGAAATGAGACTGAAACCCAATCAGAAAGAAGCATAACCTATTTAGGGCAAGACATTCAGGCCGCTTTTGAAACTGAGGCGTTTCCAAATCTTCTGTAAAGACATATAGGCTGATTATACAAACTTTGAATAATTTCTTGAGTATAACATTTAGAAATAAAAGTCGAACCTGAGTGACAAAGATGACCTCATAACAGTCTCCAGTATTTGCTGTCTGTTCTATGTTCTTGTTAAGTAAGTTTCTTCCCTGTTGAACCTACTTTTGAAGTTTCCTTTTCCCTGCCTTTGGTACAGATCAGCGGTATCATCACCCCCTGGTACAAATGATGGCTTTCCCAAATATACCCTTGAAAGAACACCTGATATGTATCTTGTTTAGTCCATGATTCTACGTGTCTTTTTCTATCCTCAATGAAGCAGCACTGAATTAGTCTTACTGAGCCATTATTTTTAAAAAGTCTTCTATCAGTTTTATTTACCTATCATCATTCCTTACTCTGGTACTTTCTGTATGAATAGGAACATTTTAAAAACAACAAATCAAAATAGATCCCAGGTATTTTCTGCCCTGCTTACGTAAGCAGTGGCTTTTATCTTCATTCCTATCTTGTTGTCTTCCTGATCAGATATTTATAAAGCACTTTCCAATCATAACAGCCTAATTTCTTGAGAATCAACATTTCGTTCAGAATCGCTGTCTTATAAAGTCAGCACCTGTAGAAAGCTGGATTTCAAGAACACAACTTAATACTAAAGTAGGCATCAAGGGAAAGTGTCAAGTAAGTTACCTGATTCCTCTCCTAGGACCTGGCTGGTTTAATAGGGTTTTGGGTTGACATCTTCACAAATGCTTAACAATGCTGGTATTTGTATATTGACCAGAGCCTTGAGCTAGCTTAATGTTGATTTTCTGCTTGAACTGATTGATCTGTTCTTGGTCTGTTCATTGGTCTCACTCATGTGACTCAGCCTGCATGTTTACAGAACAATGGTGCCTCCTGTGAGCATGAAACAGAGCAAAGCCAACTGGGCCACATGGGGACTGAACCCCTGACCTTGGGCTCGTTAACTCTATTCATAAACCAGGGCAGCACAACAGTCAACCAACTAGTGGTTCACTTGGCAGGAGGGGCCACCATGTGCTGATCTAGTTCAGACCCAGGAAAGTCTATCAGAAAGACAGAGTGTCAGCTGTCAAGAGCAAGACTCACTTGCTTCCATTTTTCATGTTAAAACATCTTGCACATTTTAAAACTAGAATCATATTATGTATTCTACAAACTAGATTTTTGATTCATTAGGTTGAGATTAATCTGTTCTTTTGTGTATTGGAATGTATTCACTATTTTGATTCCATTTTATGACTGTCTTATATTTTACCCACTCTACTGTGATGGACGTTTGATTTCTCCGGTTTTGCTTTATAAGTAGCTCTGCAATGTGTACTTGCATGTATGTCTCCTGGTTTGCACATGCGTTTCTCCAGGTTCTGCACATACTTAGGAGTAGGGTTGCTGGCTTTGAGGATACATCGTCCATTTTACCAGGTGATCTCAAAGTGTTTGTGCAGGGCTCTGTTCCAGTTTATACTCCACCAAGCATTCCGGTTATCTCACATCCTGGCCAATATTTGACATTGTCAGACTTTGAAAATTTTGCCAGTGTGGTACGTGTGAAGCTGTATTTTAATTGTATTTAAATACAACCAATTTAATTTTGCTTTTTCCTCCGTTTTCTAGAATACTAGTAGAGTTGAACAGATTTTTTTTTTTTTTGGTAGATTGGCCATTCAGCTTTCCTCTTTTGTCAAGTACCCATTCCAGTGTTCTGTCCAGTTTTTAAAAATACTTTTATTTATTTACTTTTGGCTACATTGGGTCTTTGTTGCTGCACGGGCTTTTCTCTAGTTGCAGTGAGCGGGGGCTACTCTAGCTGTGGAGCATGGGTTTCTCACTGCAATGGCTTCTCTTGTTGGGAAGCACGGGCTTTAGGGCTCATGAGCTTCAGCACTTGTGGCCCCCAGGCTCTAGAGCACAGGCTCAATAGTTGTGGTGCACAGGCTTAGTTGCTTCGTGGCATGTGGGATCTTCCTGGATCTGGGGTGGAATCCGTGTCTCTTGCACTGGCAGGTGGATTCTCTACCACTGAGCCACAAGATAATGGACAACCATCACCTGTCCATTTTTCTTTTGGCTTCATCAGCACGCATGTGTATTTATATTCCAGATGGTAATCCTCTGTCAACTATGTGTTGAAAATATCCGGTCCAGTGTGCCTTTTTACACTTCATAATATCTTAGTTTTCATCTTAATGTAACTGGTTTGTACTTTTTGTGTCTTAATACACAAATCTTTCCTCACTGAATGATCTCTTACGTTATCTTTTAACAGTTACATGCTTTCCCATTCTCTATTTAAATATTTAATCCATTTGGAATTCACCTGGACTACTGCATTCACAGATGAGGTCAGTGGTCCAAATTCCTTCCCTAAACACCAGCAAAGCTTGGTGGGAAGTCCTCCTGTTTCACACTGATCTGCAAGGCTGGCTCTTGGAAATTGTTTCCCTATGTGGGCATGTTTGCTTCTGGGGTCTATTTGGGATCTCTGTGCCAATGTGACACTTTCTGTCTAGTGTTAAGTATACTATAGTTATAGGACTTCTTGCTGTCTGAAAGGCCATACTTGTTGTTCTCTAGGAGTGTCTTGGCTATTCTTGGCCCTTTGTGCTCCTGGAATACAAAACATGCTGTTTTCTAAATATTCCTTCTAAGTGCTAACTGAATTTATAATTAGGCAAGGGTAGATGTTCCAATCAATAAACCTGATAGTTAATGTGTTTACTTCAATTTTACTTGGTCATAAAAATTAAGTTCATGAAATTTGGATTTGAGATGAGAATTTATGCTCAAAAAAGTGTTTTTTTTTTTTTTTAAATTGTCCAATATCTGCAAACCATACTAATACAGGTATGCTAAACCTGTCTGGTTGGTTGTGGTGTTTTTATCACAAATTTAATTAACACTGAACTTGGACCATTTCCCTGAGTAGTAAGAGATAATGCTTGGCCAGTGAAGCTGAGATTATAATTAGATCTCAAGAAATAATGGTCTCAGATTATTTTAAGTGCCTGTAATTTTTAGTAATATGCAGGCCCAGGCACAGACATCAAAAGAGAAACTCAACTAGGTGAGTGTGTGTGTGTGTGTGTGCGTGTGTGCTGATAACTGTTTATTACAAGAATAAATAGAGAATTTTAATGTACACACTCAGCCTGGGAAACTTAGTGTTGTTTATTAAATAAAGCAGAGAAAGCAAGAGAGGAATCAGCACAACGGGAAATCAGGTCACCAGATAAGGCTTTTTTGCTACCCTGTTTCCTGTGCTGGGTGGCTCTGCCATCCACTGGGAGAGATTCATTCCTCTTACCCAGATTGACAATTTCCCATTTCCTGTCACTCTCTCTGCCACCTCCCTCCCCCATTCTTGACCTGCCAGGCCAAAGCAGTTCAAACAGATAAAGTTAATTTGCTGAAGAGCACAGAGCTTTCAGTAAACAACTTTTTCCTAGGCAGTTCTGTGTGGAAATGACAGGAACTTTATCAGCAGAGTAAGAACTGAATCCACTTCTTATTGTACATGTTTATTAGGCCTACACCCCCCACACAGCAAGTCAGTTCATCCCTGCCTTTCCTTTGCAACTTTATAGCCACTAAAAGAGGGAACAGCTACAGGAGCCACAAAAACATTTTGGGAGAGGGGGTGGCGGGATTATTTGGAACCAGCATCTGCATTTTTAGAATAAAGCATAGATGATAGGCAGCAGCTGTGCAAGGTCATGGGTGGAGGAGAGGCATTCAAGAAGTATCAGTGATGATACTATGTCACAAAGGGATGGATCTCAGAAAGTCCTGTTCTTATTTTCTGAATTATCAGAGCAGTGAATGTTACCATGTTTCGATTGATGGTCAAACACAGCAGCAGCCCTTGTCAAACAATTATAGGGGGTAGAAACAAAAGTATAAGATAAGGATGCAATCCAGAGTATCAAAGAAGTTTTGAGTTAAAAAAAAAACCCTAATATTTTGCTGGGAAACTACTACATTTAATACAGGTAAATTGTTGTGTACTTGAAACATTTTCTTTAACTCTGTGCAGTTATCTCCCAGATAAATTAAAGGCCAGGAACCCAGATTGGTCTGATCCCACTACATCACTAACTGATAAATGATTAAAAGCACCTCAATAAGACTTTTAACATAAAAAAGAACAAAACTATGGAATACAAAATGAAATAAGCACTATTTCTACATTGGCCAAGAACTGCCAAGTGGCTTTCCTTCCACAAAGTTCATGTCTCTGAGGTGGTGATGTGGAGTGTATGATCTACATCCTTCTAGATGTAGATCAAATCACCACAGTGTACACTGTAAATCTTAGTTTTGCAAATTATCCCTCTGTAATACCCGGGGAAAAATAAGTTCATGTCTCTAAGTCCTTGACTTTCGAAGTTCGAGGCTGCGTAAAAAATAATTTGTACCAAGCGAAGATTAGTGACCAACTGCGTCAGGGGCTTCCAGCTGGTCTTTAAACTGCTGTTGTTAAGAGAACGAGTTGCAAGAGAGCTTAGTCTCTTGTCCCCTGTGCCTTCGTGTCTACCTGAAAATGAGTTACTGAGCAGAAACCAGAAGCCCTGCAGTGTTCTTTTCATTGACTGCTGTCATCTCTGTAGAGACCACCATCAATAGGGCTCCCCAGGATTCACTAAGTACCACTGGATAGGGGGATGGAAATCAGGGTTCCACTTCTAGCTCTGCCTTGGCATGTCAGTTATAGCCATGTGACTTCAAACAGGTTACTTGGCCTCACTGAGCTTCATCTATAAAATGAGGAGGTGGAGTTGCATGAATCTTTTAAAAAGGGCTTTCCTGGTGGCTCAGATGGTGAAGAATCTACTTGCAATCCATGAGACCTAGGTTCTATCCCTGGGTCAGGAAGATCCCCTGGTGGAGGTCATGGCAACCCACTCCAGTATTCTTGCCTGGAGAATTCCATGGACAGATGAGCCTGGAAGGCTACAGCCCATGGGGTTGCAAAGAGTCGGACACGACCAAGTGACTAACACTTTTAGAAGAGATAATGTATGTGAAAGCACTTAGCATGCCTCTTAGTGCAGACAGTATCCAAAAAGTGTTTTCTCCATATTAAACTGAGGCTGAAAAGTTCCAAGTTGTAACAACCATCACTATATTCAATAAACAAATATATGTTAATAGATCCTAGGTAGAAACCATGATGCTCAGATCCAGTTCTCAAAGAAGTAATAATTTAAGTAATAATTTATTAGGGGCAATAGGATATACTCAATTCTAATAAGGATGACTGCTCTTAAGTTCCAAAAAGGACCAAATTCAGTGGCAGTTCAGAGGAGTAAGAGAAAATGTTTGGCTACAAGGAAAGTTGGAAGTATTCATAGATGAAAGAACATTCGACCTCTAAAATTTCTAAAAATGCTAGAAAGCTCAGATGTGAACAGGTGGCGACTAGAAGGTTTGGGGAATGAATGGAGATTGGTGAGTGCAGTGTGTCTGCAGTTGCCCCGTTTGAGCTGGGGAACAGGCCACAGAAGACCTCTGAGCGTTTGACTGGGGACCATTAGCTTTTATGCTGTGAGCAACCCCAGGATTTACTAGAGCTGAAATACAGGCTGGTGCTGTGTTGGGGCTAAACTAATCTCAAAATCCCTGGGAGGGCAGAAGGGCCACCAGAGGCCAAACAATCAGCACAGAGGCTATTCTCCCTTGTGGGGAGGCCGTGGGACCAGCAAGGACGCAGGTATGTGCCATAGACTAAATACATTTGGGGCTTTTAGCAAGTGACTGTATAAACTGATGACCTGTACTTAAGATGAGGAACGGGAACATATTATTACATTTTTTTTTTTAATGGGAAGGAGCTCTTAAATTTCTGAGCAAGGCCTGTTATGACCTGGCCTTAGAGTACAAAGAAAAGCCATGGAGAATGTGACATAGGCCAAAGATCTGAATTCAGGGGACAGTGAGGGCAGTGATAGAAGAAAGACATTGGGCTGCATGAGCGAAATATCACCAGGGCTTGGCCTTATTAATTGCAAGGGGTAAAGGAGAAAGTCGAGAACTGAAGTTTTGAGTCTGAGTGATGATGTGATAGCAGTAACAATACAGAGTAAATTCATTTAAAAATGTGTTTTCTTAAACTGAGTCATTTTGCTGTTTAAAATCAGCTCTCCTCAAGCCAGCAGTGTCAATTCATCTGTTATATTTGTATTTATAGCTACATTTCTAACATAAATATTTTACAGTTCATCCTTAAGTAGTAGGAGAAATGAGGGGTTTCGACTGAAGTGGAAGACTCCATCTTCGAGATTAAGTACGCCTGTCTGGTGACACTGCAGAATACTAAGCACACTGTTCTCACAAGCTGCAGGTACAGCACTTACAAAAGTGCAAGTTCATGTCTACACAGTTAATGTCATGTGAACAGTAAAAACAAGAAGTACAAAAGAAACATTAAATAAAAGATTTTGCTTTTATTTAAAATAAAATGCATTTATACAGTCTTTAAACCATGGATTATTGAACAATACTGGTAATCTACCCCTCCCTGGCACCCTTTTGGGCTATGTGAGCTAGGAATTTTCTGACTAGCACCAATGCAGGTTGTAACAGCGCAACAGACTAGAACACGGCCAGTCCAGGCATTAGAGTTAAGGACATTGTGGCAAATCATGACTATAATGAAGTCATCCTTAATTTAGCAGATATTAAAACTGCACATTAATTATATTTTAAAGAGCATTTAATTAATGCAAAGATGCTACATCTAAGCCATTTGCTAGTTGTGAGTAGATTTTAAAAAAACTGTACAATTTTATAAAATTTGTGTTTGTACATTAGTTACACAAAATGCATACTTCATAGACCTTTACTTCATATTGTAATGCAAAAGTTGCATGTTTTAGGCAGACAGTGAATATGCTGGTGAATACTAAAAGTGTTGTAATACAATATGGTGTAAAAATAAAAACACAAGACAATATACATACATGCTTATTCAAGGACAAAAACAAACCAGGCATAACGACTAATAGCATTTTCCTTCAAGATCAAACAATGACATTATTAAATACCAGGCACCTTTTGTAGGCCTAATTTATTTTGGGGTTGGGGGGGGAACGCATGACAGATGGCTACCAAAAGTAGGATATTTGAAAAATTATGAGGTCAAATTAAACATACATTAAAACACATGCATTAAACATGATAAATAGACTTCATATAGCTTAAGCCCTGGATAGCTTTAAAGTAGATGGCTTGAGTTTCTTACAGTTCGGCTAGCTTGAATCAGTGATGTTTTGTTCCTAACTTACCCACTACTTCAGTTTCAATTCCTGGCTCTAAGGAACATGTGCCATATTCAAGTCCGTACATTGTATCATGATAGCAGATTAATAGTCGTGCTTGTTAGTGCACATATTAACTGGTCTGGTAAGGCAAAAAAGTTTTCATGATAAAATAATGAATTTCAAGCTTACTTTATTAAGCAGCATATAACAAACAACAGCTTTTAAAGTTAAACAACTGTTATGGCCACGGAGTTTCATTACACAGCATTTCTGTTCACACCCAACCACTGGTAAGTTTGTAGAACATCTCTTCATCTAAACTCTCATTTTGGTCTTTTGCACGTGTTGAGAGAAATATGTAGCCACCAATGAATTCATGAACCACTTTGCAATCTACTTCAGTGCAAATGAAGGACAACCGTACTTCATCTGCAAACTCTACAGTGACCTAGAACAAAGACAGAGAACCATCAGTCCCTGCAGAAGTCCAGACGGCTGGGTCCAAGTGAGGCCACTACACTTAAGGTCTGTCCTGATCACAAAATACTCGCTGGTCCTCAAAATTTTTTTTTTTAAATCCTAAACTAATAATGCCTTCAAGTCCAAAAGCATAAGTAGTTTACTAGCCCCTCCCCTCCTCCTTTTTAATTTTCTTTTTCTGAAAAGGAAGGCTGAATGCAAGGGGCTTAGGTCATTAAGTTCCCAAAAGGTCTCTGGTGATTCAATTAATGAGTGTCTCCCTTCAAGTCCTGGGAGAAAACCTATTTCCTGTGTTTAGCTATTTAACCTTTAGATTTCATGTTTGAATATTTCAGAAATACAAGATTCTATGAAGTAATTGAAATCAGTACAACAAATCCAATGACCCTAAAACAAAGGACTTATTAGGGAAATATTCTGTTTAAATGAGAGTCATGTACTCCAAGGCGAGGGGTAGCATGATGTGTCAGGCTTTAGAGCCCCAAGTATCCCAGTTTGAATCCTAATTCTCAGTGTGTGGTCATGGACAACGATGGCCTTCATTTGTACCATGGGGATAATCCATGTACCTTGCAGGGCTGGGGTAACGTTTAGAAATAGGGTACAGATGTAAAGCATCTAGTATCATGCTTGGCACAAAGTAGGCATTCACTAAAGAGTAGCTGCTATTTTTGAGTGGAAAGCGTTTATTCATTATAGAAAGACAACCTTAAAGATTAGCCAATATTGTAACATATTATGCTCTTATAAGTATCTGGGCTACTTATAAAATAGGCAAATAGGAAATGAACAACCAAGCATGTTTTATACTTTAAGAGGAAATGGCACAAAGAATCTTAAACATTTATAGGGCCTTTTCTTCTTAATTAATTCATTTTTAGCAGATCGATTATGTGCGTGTGTTAAAGAAGCATGGTTACAGCTTACCATTTTTATTTCCCAGTTTACATTCCACTGTTTCATATTACTGAAACGCCAGGTTTTAATTGCATCTCCCGTGCTGGCGTCCATCCTAATCAGTCTATTGTATGCAATTCCAATAAGTTCTTCTTTTTTGCCCCCTTGGAACCTATAGAATTAAAAACATAAATACATATTTTAAAACAGGGGTGGTAGGGGGACATGTTGGTCTGTTTTTCTTGAAGATATGTACTTTTTAACTCTTAAAGTGCTATTCTTGCCTGAGTAAAAAGAGAAATGAAATCACTTTAAATTTTTGATGAAAAAATGATAAGCATAGAAAATACATTCCAACATTCTTTAAATTTTACTGTGTAATAGGTTAATGGGTCTCAGTAGGTAGCTTTAAATGTTTAATTTCTAATTACACGAAGTCGATTAAGAAGGCACAGACTGAGGTTTACACACCAGTGCTTAGTAGAACCACTGACCTTGCAATAAAGTGTGTGATGCCGAATTCTGGTAATGATTGCCAAGCTTGAATAAATCTCATCTTGGCTTCAATTAAACTCATCTGAGCTACATTCTGATGGGCCTCCAAGATTCTTGCTGTTATCTAAACATGAGTAAACATCATATTTACTATCAGATATTATTCTTTCATGGTAGAATCAAGACAAAAAAAGATTAAAACATTGAATTATGTGCCCCATGCCCCAAAATTATGTATTGCGAGAGATGAAATTAGAAAATATCTGAAGCTACATTTGGGAATTTTAGTAAACTAATGACTTTCCAAACCAAACTTCAATACATAGTTTTTCTTAATTTTAGTTCCATATGTCAAGAAAGAATAAGTACTACTAGTAGGTATATATAATTGTTGAGACTTATTCAAGTACATACACATATGATAGCACAAGTTCTAATCCTCATATACATGATGGGTTTTAAGTTCAGTACCAAGATATCCGATCAGAATGAGTGCCTGCCATACAGGTTTCTAGCACTAGAAATCACTGCAATGATTTTAAAATTTTTCTAAAGGAGTAATTAGGTTAGTTTTTAAATTTACTCACTTTGGGGTGCCTATTTGCTCAAAGAGTAGAGGGAAATTAATTCATGAGGGGAGACTGTAGCTAGGGCTGTAAATATTTTTAATTCTTTCTTTTTTTTTTAAATATGGAGAACTTACCAAATCTCTTATATAGCCTGGCTGTAGATGGCAATGCGAGGAAAAGAAAAAGGAAGCAGAAAGAAAAAAAAGGCAATCAGAAAAAATGGCAATGAAGCAAAGAAAAAGTTGCGGTAACCTGTAAACCAAAATTCCAGCCAAAAACCATGCAAAAAAATGACTTTAGATGGAAACCAAGCAAAGTAAATGCAAGCATGAAAATGAAAATGAGAAAGCAGTGATTACTTTTCATTTAGAATACTGAGAAACACTCCACATTATTTTAGATTGTTAAGTGTTACTAAAATTAAGGGTAGAAATTTGCAGCGAGAAAATTTAAAACGCAAATAACCTTTTCCCCTTCATGTACCAGTTCTTACTGATTAGGGTAAAGCTAATTATTTTAGTAGCAAGATAAAAAAAATTAATATTCAAAAGCCTTTAATCTTGTCTTATATTGAGTCAAATAATATGATCCATGCACAGTTTTTCAGAAAATAGTTGAAGGCATTAAATAAGTGCAGTGACCATACTGTTTCTTTATTTACAGAAGAAAAGCAAACCCCTCAATTACCATCTTTTTTTTGCATCCTTTTTCCTGGAAGGGAAAATAAAAATATGCCATACACTACACTAGGAGTGGTGGCTACAAATATATCAGTTCATTTCAATTTGGATTAACATGAATAAAACAAAGAATAATTCTTTCCTCTAAAATGTAAAAATCCAGTTTGGGAGTCATAGTTATGTAAAAAATATCCATAGCAAGTTTAATAGATAGTCTTGGGGAATTAAAATAGATTGTAACAAAGGCTATATGTGCCTGAAGACTTTATGCCCTGGTAGGGCTGAATGACCCCATGGCCTGCACAGCTTAGACCTACCTGACTCCTAAGTGCCACTGCATTATATAGTTTAAAAAATCCAATTACTGAGCCACTAAGTCCAACAAACAGTACAGTACATGACACACAATAGCAACTAAACTCTGCTTATCAGCACTTACTAGGTGTCAGGGCAATACCTGACTCAACCTCCTGGTTAGGGAAAGGAGAATTCAAAATGAATGTGCATTTGATAAGATGACAATGTGGAAGACAAGGCTAGAAAGCTCCTTAACCTCAGACCACACACATACTACTATCCTGTCAGTTAAGGACAGCCACACATTCTTTGTCCTCAAGAGAATCTTCAGTTGACTTGTAGTCAAGAACTCACCAAAAGAAAATTTATCTTTTTACAGCTAAACCTATCATTTTAAAGGCTTCTGGGAAGACAATTCAGTACCTGTCTGACAGCTAAACTAACATTTGGCAATCTTCACAATTATAGTTTAAGATCTTTTATTCCTAATACCTGATGGTGAAATGGTAAAACTGCTAAGATTTGAAACTATTCATTGACTTTGAAGGCAAATGAATCCACTTTTACAAACAAGTCTCTTCATAAATAACTTTAAAATGAATTAACCTAAGAATTAAAAAATGAAATTAGTACTCAATTCACTTTCCCTTGTTAACTTACAATCTACATTCCACTCAGCTCCAAGGGCATTTCCTCCATTCCTCACTACTCCCACATCATATGACTATGGGATAAACAATTTCCATGTAGCTTACACAACTTCTGCAACTTAAAAGACAACTACTTGGTGATTAAAACTTTTGAACATTTCCAGCTAAGGGATTTCAGACCCATATGATATAAACACTGTATTTAAAGTTAAGAATTAACAAGTGTTCTGGGTATATCATTGGGCCTTTCCCATAACGTTTTAAAATTACTCCTTAACAAAGATAAAAATGAAACTAGATAAAAATGAAGTATTTATTTCAAAGTTCTTCTTCACCCCCTTCCTAAATTGGAGCCTCTTCCCTTTTAAGGCATGATGTTGGGTATCAAGTCAAGAATACTGGGGGCTATCCCAAGTGCAACTCCCCTGGCAAAGAACCTTTTGTGTTGGACCGAAGAACCATTTTCCGAAATAGCAATCCTTTTACGGTAGTCATTTCCAGAAAAGGAATTCTAAACAGAGGGAACAAAAGCAGTGAATTTCCATGAAAATTCACCAAATGTTGTCACATGCAAATCGGGCTTAGGTTTTCACTGTTAATGTTAAGAAGAGGCAACGTCAAACGTGGACTATAAACCACGTAAAGTTTATTTCCAAAGCTGGAAAGGTCCATTTCGACGGCAAGAAGAGTCATCAGAGATTTGGCTGGGAAATGCTGGCTGTGCTCTGTATCAGACTTACTTTATTTAAGGAATAAAATGGCATGGAACTGTGGAACACAAAGCAGTAAGACCATACTCAATTCCCTGAAAAGAATATCCTGTTAGCAGAGTGATTTCCTCAGGTGGCTTAGAATAAATATGCTCCCAACTACTCTACCTCATTATCCATCCTATTAAAATAATAAGACTTTTCTTAAAAGACCAATTTAAACTGACTGAAAGCTATTTTTTCCTTATATTTTAACCACCTGATACAAAATTAAGACTACCAATTAAGACTAAAAAGTTGTGTTTAAGAGGGGAAACTAAAGTATATGTAGAAAACCGTTTACCTGCTTGTTCTTGTACTTTTTTAGATAGCGAGGGGACACCAGACATTCAGGATTTATATCAGTTGTGATCTGCTCTGGTATTAACTGAGGATCTGGATTTAAATGCTGCATCTTCAGAAAGGAAAGAATATTCTGAACTTCTAAGTTGTAAGAACTGTCTGCCATGGTCTTGCCTTTGGAGGCCAATCTGCAGGCTGCCATCCAGTGTGCATACTGTTTTTCCTGGGAAAAGAAATACCGAGGTTTGGAATTTATCACATGATAAATCCTTTGAGTATAAAACATAAGAATGAATGATCAACTCACTAAGGAAGCAAAGAAAACCTAGGTTTACTTTTTTTTTTTTTGGCTGCACTGTGCATGTGGAATCTTAGTTCCCTGACCAGGGGATTGAACCCATGACCCGTGCATTGGGAGCGCAGAGTCTTAACCAATGGACCCACCAGGGACATCCCCCAAATTGAGGTTTATTTTTAATCAGAAAACTTACATTGTCACAACGAAGCCAGATTTCATTCATGCCCTCTGCAACCGGAATGAGGAGTTTAATGTTAAATTTTTGGCCTGAAATATTCACATCTGGGGTAACTTCACACCCTGTATTTAAAAAAAATATATATTAAAATGGTTACATTTAGACTTAAGAAATCCCAAGCCAATACAGGCAGTTCCCATTTTATGGCATCTTAACATGCTGATTTTGCTGTCATGGAATCTACAAATCAGGGAATTCTTTATGTTCAGTAATTTCGTTGAGGGTGGAGCGAAGACTCAACTCAGACCTAATATACAAGAGATGTAACTGCACAGTTTGTGGCCCTCACAATTCACAAAACTTGATTGAGAAGAGAAGGAAAGAGTTCTACCCCTGGGACGACCCAGAGGGATGGTATGGGGAGGGAGGAGGGAGGAGGGTTCAGGATGGGGAACACATGTATACCTGTGGCGGATTCATTTCGATATTTGGCAAAACCAATACAATACTGTAAAGTTTAAAAATTAAAAAAAAAAAAAAGGATATTATACAAAGAAAATTTGCAATCCGTTCCCACAAGTTTCACACATTATTATTTTAATATCATTCAGTTCTTTGAATCTTAAGTTATCAGGGTTTTTTTTTTTTTTTTCTAAGTTTCTAAATGTACAGGGATTTAAAAATATCTTTCCATAGTAAAATTCTAAAGTGTGTTCTGGTCAGAATAAATGACTTTATGATGCCTTTTAAGAAAGGCACATGTGTGGGGAACCAGCCAGTGTGAGCTAGAGTCCTCTATGAGGGCCCCCTCAGGGCCCCACTGCTCCCTCACTCAGCTGCTCTGGCCTCCTACTGCCGGTGCAAGGAAGACTAATGGCACAGATGCAGGGGGCAGGGAGCACAGGCTCTCCTGATTTGCACAAAATTTTAGGAGTCCATCTGACACAGAAGGTAATATAAACTTACATACATGGGAAGTCAGTATGAAAATAAAGGCATGCAGGATTTCACTTTACTGTCAAGTTTTCAGGAATATGTACATTTATGGACTGTACAAAATCCCCGTAATGAACTCTGTTAACCATTAGTTTATGGCTTTATAGGAGAGAAAACAGATTTACTGAATGTATACCCAGATAGATAATGGGGCAATGGTCAGCCTAAACTAGTAACCAGAATAAAATAGTGAAGAAGAGCTCTGTAAACAGACAGATTGGGGGTTCCAGACCTTTCTTGACCACTTAATAAGCATATCATATTTACTTATGCCCAAATTCCCTGACCTTAAGCTCTATCTCACAGCAATGCTGTAAGGATCAGTAAGATAACGATTACGCCAAAGCTTCCTAAACAGTATTCCAATTGTTAGTACTTAGTTCATGTCACCCTCAATGCGTGTTAAGACCATCATGCAGACTCTGGGGAAGAATGCAAACTTGTTAGCAGGGCCTGCTGTTGCCTTTGTCCCTGAACTGAAGCAACTTCTCCTGACAAAGAAAGTACAAGCAACAAGATAATAAGCTTCTATGTATCTGAAAAAATGTTTAAACTGTCATTTTTTCCCTCATCAAATGAATGTTTTAAATAGCAAATGAAAGAAACAAAACATTTTAGATAAAGGAGAGATCCTCTCCTCTCCAGAATTAACTTCAATCACAAATTTGATGAACTTTCCCTCCCTCTTTCTTTTTAGAATATTTACTTCACATTAATAGCTACCACATGTAACTCCTACACAATCATTACAAACACTCAGGAAGTTGTGTGGCAATGTGTTTAACCTGCAAAGTTAAAACAAAGAGATGTATCTTTCTTCATTCCTAAATCCCCTCAAAATCTTTGGGAGACCCAATCCTGTGACCCCACAACTCTCTCCCCATTGGCTCCATGTTTCCACCTTTTCTCTGCAGTCCAGCCCGGACCCTGCTTCACTAGCTGTCACCTCCAACTCTCCAGACTCACCGTCTTTCCATTACACACACTTTGCAAAACCTTAATCCTGGCTCAACCCAACCACCTACCTCTCATTTGCCTATGCTCTGGGTGCTGAGCACTCTAAGATGGGGGGGTGGGGGTGGGCGGGGAAAACATCACAAAACTGAGCAGGTAAATTTCACTAGAAACATGTAGATTCCCAACGTGAGTCTGCCCCTGAACATTTGCAACCCTTCTGTGTTGACATCCTCAACAATGTTTATTTCACATCTTCTCAGGCCTCCTATGCTACTCTTAGAGAACAACCTCACCTGTTATTTTTCCAAGAACATGAAAGCCATCAGAAATGAGGTCCCCCAACTTCCAGCCACCAAAGCAGATAAACCTGGCCACCCTCACTTCCACACAGAGGAAAAGGTATCTCTCCTATCCGAGCAGGCAGAGTTTCCTACCATCTGTCAGGTAGCTTGTTCCATCACAGAGATCCTGTCCCCCCACCTCCCTGCCTTTCTACATGACAGTTCCATCAGCATTTAACTTCCTTGAGTCTCCCATCTTAAACCATAAAATACCTCTCCATTTTAGGCCTCTCTCTTCTATTACTGCCCTCTTTCCTCCTTGCCTGTCACAGATGAGGTTCATCAAAAAGCTATCTTTGTTTCCCATCTCAGTGACTGTACTTTGGCTCCCATGCATAAAAGCCCACTGAAATCTGCTAAATCTGTTCTTAGTAGAGGCCACGAACCACCTCCATGTAACTAAATCTTATGGAAGCTTAATCTTACTTTTCTAAAGCATTTGATGCTATTGACTACTCTGTCCTTTAACTTCTATCACACCTCATTTCCATGGTCTTCCTAGATATTTGTTTGTTGTTGTTTATTTCCCTTGCAAGTTCCACCTCCTCTAATCTGCTCTGTCCCTTAAACATTGGTATCCTGCAGGGCTCTGCTCTCAGCCTTTTCATATTACAGACAACTACTACAAAGGTTGCATCTACTATGAATACTCACTGCTGCCACGTCAGTATCTGCAGCATGGATCCTACCCATGCTCCAAACAGATACACCACGGCACCTCAAATTTAAAATAACCCAATTAAATTTAGCTCATCTTCCTCCCCAAACTCTGCTCTTATATAGTCTCAATCTCAGTATTACCCTATCCACCCAACTGTACAAGCCCGGATCAAGTCACTTCCCCAGCCTCTCCCAGCTCAATCATCCAGTCTATTGACTGAACGTCCTGAGAATCTAACAAAGTTGCGCCCTTTTCCCACCCATGCTGATAAGCGTAACCTGGATCGGTAGCACTACTCCAAAATTACTCTTCTACATTGCAGCCAACGTAAGGATGATGAATCTTATCGTATTCACAATCCTTCAGTGTCACTTCATTGCTGCCAGTTTAGAAAACAATCTCCTTAGCAGCTTTATCCTCTAGCTCCTGCTGTCACCTTTCTTCTTAGAAGGAATGGATTCAGCAGCTATTAGGGAAGGATTCATCCTCTCTGCTTCAACTCCATACTCCAGAAGCATGCCCCCTCACCCACCCTCCGCGTGACTGCTGATGATTTTCCCCATGCAATTTTGCACATCAGTCTCTTTTATCAACTCTCCTCCTTCCTCTCATGGATTGTAATTTTCTTTTTGGGATCTTAACTCCAATGTTATTTCCCCTATTAAGCTTCCCCTAATTCTCTCCAAAATCACTGAAGATTGATACAGCATCCTTACCTCTTTGTTCCTTTGACCTACTGTTTACTTTTAAAAGTACTACTATTGCCCAAATTCTAGTAGTTTATTTCCTGACATTCTCTGACATCCTAGGGATGTGACTATAATCTGTTCTCGCTCATGACTCTAGTACCTGGCACAGTGGGTGGCGTGGGTGACCACTCAGCATCTGCTGACCTGCATTTTTTAGAACTGTGCACTTTAGATATCTTAGGGGCCTTAGAGAGTATCCAGTCCAACACTCTCATTACTCATAGGAAGATATTAAGGTCCTGACAGTTATTTTTCCAAAATCACAGGGCTTGTTTTGTGGCAGAGCAGAACCTAGGCCATTTGATTCTTAGGCTAGTGTTACCCTCACCAGTGTGATGTGCTAGAAAAGTACTCCTTTGGAAAGATGTTGGAGAAGTGGGATTAGGACACTCTATAAACTGTTTTCCATCCAGGACTTAACTTCTCAGTCATACAGAGAGAAGAATAAGGATGTAACAGGGACAGAGAAGATAGGGTCCAGAAGACAGATTAAGCCTCTAAATCGAGAGTGGATAATCGGAGTGGATCCTGGGCAGCTTGGAAGGGAAGCAAGAGGACAGCTGCAATGTATTCTCAGAGTAACAAATAACAGTAAAGATCCAAAAGTTAAAACTCCTGACCTAGAGAGAAAGGCAGTAAGTCTAACTAGAAGTTTTAGGAAAATTACAGAATTTCAACACATGGGCATAGCAATCTTCTACCCCAGAGCACAGGTTTTCCTATTTATTAAAATGTGGTGGTTGTGGTGGTGGTATAGTTGCTAAGTTGTGTCCGACTCTTGAGATCCTGTGAAGTGTAGACTGGCAGGCTCCTCTGTCCATGGGATTCCCCAGGCAAGAATACTGGAATGGGTTGCCATTTCCTTTTCCAGGGGATCTTCCCAACCCAGGAAATCAAACCCGGTCTCCTCACTGCAGGTAGATGATTTACCAACTGAGCTATGAGGGAAGCCCCTTATTAAAATGTATGTAACTATAAATGGGCTTTACAGGTGGCACTAGTGGTAAAGAACCCGCCTGCCAATATAGGAGATATAAGAGATGTGGGTTTAATCCCTGGGTAGGGAAGATCTCCTGGAGGAAGGCAGGGCAACCCACTCCAGCATTCGTGCCTGAAGAAGCCCATGGACAGAGGAGCCTGGCGGGCTACACTCCATAGGGTTGCAAAGAACTGGACACAACTTAGCACACACACATGTAACTATAAAGCAATAGTTCACAGATGACTACTAGGCAGAATAGAGATAGGGTAGAGATTTGGACATTTTGCTGAAATATACTAAAAATACTCTAATACACAATGTACTAAAAAAATAAAGAATACAGATCTACAGATGTAACTCCAGAGCCCGGAAACACTTAAATCCTTTTCTAATTGCCTTTCCAACCCCTTAACTCAGTTGGGAATTCATCTGACTAGAATGCAAGAATGCATCTGATTGGAATCTCAGTCTCACTGGAAATGAGTCTGGAAAATGTACTTCAGTCTTCCAGCCTCTGCTATGAGGGAAGGCCAGTAAAAAGAGTGTGAACAGTGAGAAGCCAATGTGTACTGCATCCTTCAGCACACATGCTGGGGACCAAGGGTGTGGTGAGTGCTGTGTGAACCTGTAGGAGAACAGTTCTCAGGGGTATGGGTTCCTAGAGGAAGTGGTGTCTAAACTAGAAGTGAGCTGGCAGCTTTAAGTAACATCACTGCAAGCGAGAGGCTCATGGGCAATCTGCAAGTACAGCTGAAGGCTGTGTAGAGAGAATCAGAGCAAGGGGCAGCAGGACATCCTCCAGCTGCAGAAGAACCATACCAGCCAGGAGAGGAAATGCTCCTCCCCCTGAACCAATGCATCCAACAGGTTTTTGAAAGAGATGAAGAAGCAGCGTGAAGAACAAACAGAAGTCACTAAAACTCAAATGAAGCTGTAACTCCACAGACCTGAATGGGGAAAAAAAGACTAAAACCAGCAGCTCTGAGCCCTCAGCCAGACTGAGTCCAGGCCACAGGACTGTGGGAACAGGTGCAGCAACGTGTGCTCAAATACTAGCCCCTGTTCTGAGACAGCTGCGGATCTATAGAGGCAAGAGGAAACCAACGAGATTTAGGCCGTCAGCTAGGAGGGAGCCTCAGAGGGCTCCTGGGGCTGCCCCGGGAGCTAGGATGAGAGCACTGTTGAAGACAACAAAATTGTGCAGGCGAGAGGTGTTGGGAAAGGGGAAGACCTCAGTTAAAACCCTGCGATGGCTAACCCACTGGTGAGTCAGAAAGCCAAGAGACTGGGGACTTGAGCTGAACCAGCTGGTTACCTGTTAAGGTGAGGAAGAGGAGCAGGATGCTGATGATGAAGGGAGACAGCAGCGAAAACTGGGAGAGGACTACAGTAGAGATGAGAATGAGGCAGAATCTGAAACAGATATGCGGGCGGCTCCCACAGAATGAGAAAACCTACATGTCCTCATGCTGAAGAACAGAAAAGGGACGCCACAGATTTACTTGGGATAAAAGTAGAAACACACCCTGCATGTGAGGCCTGCACAGAGATTAGAACAAAATATTCACGGGAAGCTTAATACTGAACTTAAAAAAAGTACCTAAAGGAGCAAAAGGAACTGCTAAAAGCTTTACCCCCCAGCAAAAAGAAGTTTAGTGAATATTAGCTAATAGATATTCTACAATCAATACAGTCATTCCAAGGCTTTCCTTACCTCTTAGGTTCATCTGATGAGCTGGTGTACCACTGGATTCTTCTTTGCTCTTGTAACAAGAAATAGATGTATCTTTAAAGGTACACCAATACTGCTTATAACCTTTTAGAGTCAGCTTTTTTGGCCTATGTGTCGAACAGAATTAGAAGGGGGAAAAAAAACCACTGTT
Source organism: Bos mutus (assembly GCF_027580195.1). Taxonomy (NCBI): domain Eukaryota; kingdom Metazoa; phylum Chordata; class Mammalia; order Artiodactyla; family Bovidae; genus Bos; species Bos mutus. Next base: position 43,195,252 of record NC_091626.1, on the reverse strand, counting down.
GAAATAACTTTATCAATGCTATATTTTAGCAGCAAAATCTCACAATGTTAAAAGTCTGAGGCCAAGTTTTATATATGCTGAGTTCAGTTCCCTTTTCGTCTTGTGTGTGATATTCAGTTGTTGCTGTTATTGGATTTTCCTCTTCCACTCAATCTGCTCAGGAGATATTACAGTGAGTGGGCAGAGGAAGACCCTAAGGATAACATTCCCGTGTTTCTGTCAGTTGTAACTGTCCCGATCACTAGCAGGTCACATGGAAAGGACAGGAAAGTAAAAGTGAAGGAAATGTCAATAACTGGAAGGTTCCTGGGTTCTGCAGGTTCGTGGTGTCCGCAGGGCTGCCTCCAGAGCCTCTCTAAACAGGCAAGTTTGCCTGGCAAGTCTAAAGTGCGCGAAGTGCTTATCTCTAGGGATGTACTGCAGTGGTGACTTTCACTTCCCACTCCAAAGCCAAACATGAAGCATGGGGAAGAGGATTAGGAAAACTGTAGGTAGATGAAAAAGGTGGGTAAAAGGAAAACAAAGTGAGGTAGGGAGCAGCATCTGAAATCAGGTCAGTAGCTTAGAAATGTTACTATGTGGAGCTGTTTTATGTTCAGCTACAATAAATGGTTTATTCCAGAGCTTATATTCCATATCACCTCCTTTCCTCTTTCTGCTTTATCTTGATTCTGTGGAGTATGACTAGACCAACCATTTAAAAATCTAGATAAGATACTCTGGAATCTTGTTGTAAAATATCCCATGAACAAATGAATAGAATCCAATAAATTCTGGGGCTCTGAACAAGGAAATAACCACAGAAAATAGCAGTGCATTATGTACTGCTTTCACCCAGGCAGGATGATTTATATGAACCGTATGTTTCAGAATTTGCATGATGCAATCCACCTAAATTATACAATCTCCTCCCTGCCTTAAGTAAAATGTTTATCAGATAAAACAACTTAAGTTTTATAAGTACAGGAATTTTAATTTTGTAAAGGTAAAATTTTTATAAGTACAGTACTTATTTATAAGTTTTATAAGTATAGTACTTATAAGTACAGGAATTTTAATTTTCTAAAGGTAAAATTTTTCCGGGTTATAATTTAGTCTTCATAATAACTGGCAAATGCTTTTAGAGATGCATTTGCCAGTCATATAAATTTCAAGAATGTGAACATGACTATAAAACTGACATTTATTTATTAATGTTTGGAATTCCTTCTCTTTTGTACTTACTTGAAAACTTTAATATAGTCAGCAAGTTCAGGAATGGAAGTGATGTCACCCTAGGAAAAGAATGAAAACATTTTTTTCTCACTTTTAAAAAATCTGAAACTCTGTTTAGCATCTGATATTAAGAACCAGCTTGTTCAATCAACAAGGAAAATTACATAAATTACAGATTATAAAGATTTTAAAGGTATTATATACATGGTCATATAGTACAAAGGTATTTTCAAATGGCATAAAAAGCTATTAAAAGTTTGATCAATACAGCCATTTAGACAATCCATAAGAATGTAGTGTTGATTCTAATATGACTAAAACTGTTTATAGCTGCATACAGAAATTTTCTGACTCTTAACAGTCCTGAGAATAGTGTTTCTTCTGTAATAACTAATATCTAAGCATTTAAAAATTTTACTGAGATCTATTTATTCTTCTTTTCATAATATTTCAAATTTGGAGATCAATAAACGGATTTTACCATGGCTTGAAGTTAACTTTTCCTCTGCGGAAATGTTCTCCCACTACTTGTAAGAGAACATGCAGACTGTACTGGCAGAGGATCTCTCTCTACTGTGTTGGAAGCACTAGAGACTAAACAGTATTAATGTAAAAAACTTCCCTGAAAATTTCTGGAAAATCTATGTCTGTATTCTCTAAAGCATTAAATATTTCTCTATATGTCCCAAACATTTCATGAAAACCTAATTCCAAAAAAAGGTATAAGCATCAGAATAAATTAATAAGCAAAAGATTCACCCTACCAAAATTGTTGATGTTTTCCCCCCTTCCAAAGTAATCTCCAGGTCTGAAAGGGCAGCATCAACTTCATCAACTTCTTTGTCGCTGTTGTTCAGATGATTCTCTGACGTCATGATCGACAGCTTATTGATATGATACTAAAACCAAAGTGACATTTAAATGACTTTTTTGACTATGAATTTTTAAGTGAGATTATTATCTGTATCTATATTGAATGCCTTTTGTCACCTAATCTGAAAGGCTAAAAGTCTCCCAAGAATTAGAAGGATAGAAAAATGATGGGCATGGCACCTGAAATCAGTGTCCTAAACTTGCTAATAAATCTTTATTCAAAAAAGGATTTTTTTGACAAACACAAATGAATTCAGTTTAGGAATCCCTAGGATTTAGAGTTAACACCTCTTCCACTGAACTCTACACGAGCAGTGACTTTTAAGTGCTCCACCCCCCCTGCAGTATTCCATGTCTAGCACGCAAGCTAGAAGCAACAGGTACTGGATGAATTGAACAGACTATGCATAAGGTCTGAATAAATGCATTAACACTGATTATCTTATCTTACTTACTTATCTTACTACTATTACTACTTACTACTGCTAGGTACTATTACCCTGCAGCGGGAAGTTAGTTATCGCTATTATGTTGAAAACTAAAGTTCCACTGCCTCCCCCCCATCTTCAATTCAATGCTGAAAACCTAATTTTCATTGTCATTTATACATAAGAATAAACATGTTTATATGTGAATACATACACCACCCTGACACACATGAATACTCGCATATACATATATGTATATACATAATAAGTAGTGGTAAGTCCTCCTATATGTACATAAAAAAATCTTTGGGTGTAAAACTAGTCATGATTTTAAACACACTTAGATAAATGGTTTAAAACAAATATTAATGTTTAGATTCTGAGGCTAAACTTAGGAGGTTTTATACAAAGTTAAGCAGAACTTTTAAATCACTTAATCATTTATCTTTCAGACCACTAAATAAGTAGCAATCATTGTTTCTTAAGGATTCATTCACCAAATACAATCTGTTCATGGGAACAATTAGTAAACTAATGCTGAGGCCAATTATCTAATTAACTAATAGAGGCCAAGAGGTTCCTCCATTTTAAGATTTAGTGAATTAATAATGACTAGTCTCTAGCTATGGTCCCTCGTGGCTCGGTAGTAAAGAATCCGCCTGCCAATGCAGGAGACACAGGTTCGACCCCTGGGTCAGGAAGATCCCCTGGAGAAGCAAATGGCAACCCACTCCTGTATTCTTGCCTGAGAAATCCCATGGACAGAGGACTACAGCTGGGCTATATAGTCTATGGATTACAGTTGGGATACAGTCTATGGGGTCACAAACTTAGCAACTAACAACAACTACTCTCTGGCTGTATCTTCAGTTGTGCTGAAATGAGATCCTTATAATGGTAGAAACTTTCATATTCATAAACCATGAAGGAGGTAGGTTGAGGCTCTCAGACAGTGGTCTCAAATATCAGAGTATAATAAGAAGCATATGGAGATCTGATTAAACATAGAGATGCTTAGGTTCACCCTCAGAGATTTTGACTCAGCAAATCTGGAGTCCAGCCTGGGCCCCAGGCTGCTAAGTGCCTTAGATGAATCTGATGCAGAAGGTCCTTATGAGTTATACTGGAGAAATCCTGGCTGTGAATGGGACTGGTCATAAAATCCAGCTTTGCTTTCAAATGTTACATGATTGGATCTAAATGCTTAAAAAACAGTGTTACTAACTTTTCTAACTTTTCAAAATCCACAGCTTCTTACTTTGAAGTACTTTGTTTCTTTTTACTATTGTAGATTTATTTTACACAAGGAACCAGAAGCTCTAATAAGAGAATAATTCAGGGTGCAGCCTATGTTTAAAATAAAAAATACTAGGCATCTCCTTGCCATATTTTCCGAGTTTCCCTGTTCTTGTGCTGGATGGCTTCCAAGAGGCTTTGGTCAGTCTCTGGGAAGGCTTCTAACAACTCAGGGGATTTGTAGTCCAAATTTCTCTCACTGAATCTAGATTCTAAAATGGTCCAGGGAAAGCTATGCTTTGGGGCATTTAGTCTCCATGAATTAAAATCCAGCATTCTGAGGTGTTTTTCTACTGAATTGAAATGGAATATCTAATGTTTACTGGATGGGGTGGGAGCTGGGGAAAACCGCAGAATAGTCCCATTTCTGTGACAATTTGACTATGTGTATACTCATTCAATAACTACTTTTTGAACACCTACTATGTGCTGGGCACTGCATGTAACTATTGGCTTTTTTTTAAAAAAATGAAATAATATATAAGAAAAGCTGTGGTTTTCTCCATATACATTTTACAAGTTTTCTTATTACTTTGTCATCAGCAAAATTTTCACTAGACAATTAAAAGCCCTTACTCTAAGTGGGAAAAATGTAGAGACAATGCTGTAACCAAGTGAGATATCTTCCAAAAACTGTTCCAGAGTTTAATTCAAGAAATTCTTCAGGTAGCCTTAATGATCCAGAAACATAAAGAAGAGTCTTAACTGATTAAGCAAGTCTCTAGAAAATAAATAATTAAACTAATTCATCTGTCATTCATTTTCCATCTGGAGTTCATTTTGATTTCCCTCTTTTAGAATATAAACAGAGAAGAAATGAGCTGTTCTTCCTCTTGAAAAAACAATGTTGTGAGTCTTAACTGAGAAACTTCTGGGTACATAAAAGAATATGGAAGATGGAGAGCATTTTTATTTGTGTTCTAATGAAGAATTAAATCACTGTTAAAGTAAAAGACATTCAAAACTAAATGTTCTTTTTGCTTACAATACTCAAAGAACATCAACTTAATCAGAACTTTACACGAAAATGGAATTCCACCATAATCCGAGAACACTTAGATAGCTGAAATGATTCATCTAGAAAGGTTAATCTAGTGGTCAGACCTCAGTGTCTCTAAGAATGCGGAACTGTGGGTGCTGTCCTAATATTACTTTACCAGAGGGGAGATCAGTGGACATCAATTTCTTAGTAAGCCCTACTATAATTCTGAAATAGGTGGTATGCAAGATCCACATTTGTTAATGTTGGTTACTTGCTTCTTAAGGAATTATCATTCTAAAGACTTATTTATGTTTAGTTTCACTAGTCTAATAAAATTTTATCATCTTAAAAGGTATTAATTTCTGCCATAGCCCATTTTATAAATAGTACCATTCCCAGTTATTTATGAAGTTATGCAAGGCTTCATTGCAGAAATCTGAATTTTAATATGGATTTTATTTCCAGGGGAAAAATGGATAGCTTTAAGCTAATATAGATCTGGGGGTCGGAAGATATAGAAAAGTAATTAAATATTTAAGTATGCCACTAAACTCTTACATAAGACAAAAAAAATTAAATTCACATATTTTGCCTTCTAAGTGTCTATTCACTTTCTACATAGCAAAAAATAAAACATTATATCAAAATACTACTGGAATTACTATGCCACTTTACCATGTAAATAATCCCCTACCCATTCCCCTTTAAAGTCTAATTTACCAATACTCTTCACTACCTGCAAGGCTGCAAACATCATCATTTCTTCTTCGGTGCATTCAATTTCTTCCAAGAGAATAGCCCACTTGGCCTGCTCATAAAGCTGATTGATTCTGATTGCATCATACTGCAGCAAAAAGAGACACAATTCTTCTGTAATATGTTGCCTTTAATATTAGCAATAAGGAAAAAAGCTACTCTTAGGGTTATACATATCTATATACACCATCTCTATTTTTTCATTAAAAATGGCATTAAAATATGCCAAAAGATTTTTACATATTCAGTATTAGAAGTAGATTCTGTATGTTATTTTCCAGGATAATAACCATTAGGTATACTGGCCCTTAACAAAAGGAATTTAACTTGAAGACATTAAAGTAAGGCAGAACTGACTGCTTTTCAGTATTGTTTTGCAACTTACGCTAACATGTCATAATCACAGAGTAAATTAATTATTTCAGGGAATATCTTGCTTACTGTGGAAATGTATACCCAGACAAAGTAGCAGGTCCTTGGAAACAGGAATTATTTTAAAAATTCAAAATAAAGGGCACACACACATTTGTGGAAAAGACTTAAGTGTTACTGAATTATCCAGTTATATTAATAAAAACTAGTAGTAATATATCTTAGAATAGTAACAAAATGCATAGCCCCTTCCTACCCCATGCAAATGTAACTGTGTTCCCAGAAAACTTTGGGTTTACCAAAATTAGGTATGATATAGCCTAAAAAAGAATTAAAATGATTTTTTATAATTCTATATACATTTTAGTGTTGTACAAAGTATTATTTAAGCACATAATTTAAGATGATAAATATATACATTAAAATCTAGGCTATAATCTAGACATGAAAAGTATGACGGGCAGACAAGAGAAGTCCCCCCCACCCACAAGGATGATACGAAAGCAAAAGATCCCAATCTCTGTCATGTGTTTTCTGGGGGAAACACTCCAGATTTTATAGCAAATTTACATCTTATCAGAAAAGCACAGTATTTCAGTAGCAGAGATGATGACAACCACTTGACAGTAAAAACATATTACAATGTTTGGCTGTGAAACTAAGAGAAATGTAGACTTAAAAAGAATTAAAAAAAATTTTTTTTGAAGCAACATCTGGGATATGTAATTAGAAATTTGAAATTAACTGAACAGGTAATCTTTCAGAAAACTTTTCTTCTACCTAAAGTAGAGTTGAAGAGAGATGTTAAAAAACATAAACTAACTTTACCAACTCCGTAGTAAATACAAACCATGGAACACAGTATGGAGATTCCTTAAAAAACTAAAGATGGAGCTACCATATGATCCCGCAATCCCACTCCTGGGCATACATCCAAAGAAAAACATGGTCAAAAAGGATACACGCAAGCTTATATTCATTGCAGCACTGTTTACAATAGCCAAGACATGGAAGCAACCTAATATCCATCAACAGAAGAATGGATAAAGAGGATGTGGCACACATATATACAATGGAATATTATGAATATTAATATCGTAATATTAATTAATAATATTAATAATTAATATCATTAAAAAGAATAAAACAGGGTTTCCCTGGTGATCCAGTGGTTAAGAATATGCGTTGTAATGCTGGGGACACCAGTTCAATCCCTGGTCCAGAAGATCCCACATACTGCAGAGCAACTAAGCCTGAGCACCACAACTACTGAGTTCATGCGCTCTAGAGCCTGTGGTCTGCAACAAGAGAAGCCTGCGCGCCACAACTAGAGAAAGCCCAGCACGCACAGCAACAAAGACCCAGTGCAGCCAAAACTAAAATAAAATACAGAAATCTTTTTTAAAAAAAGAATGAAATAATGCTATCTGCAGCAACATGGAGGAAACAGATTGTCATACTGAGTGGTAAGTCAGACAGAGAAAGAAAAGTATGGTATGATATCACTTATAAGCAGATTCTAAAAAGAAGTGGTACAAAGAACTTATAAAACAGAAACAGACAGCCTTACAGAACAAACTTATGGTTACCAGTAGGGAAGAGTGGCAGAAAGAATAGTTAGGGACTGACATGTATACACTGCTGTGTTTAGAAGTTATAACCAAGAAGGACCTACTATACAGCGCAAATAACTCTGCTCAATATTACCTAACAACCTAAATGGGAAAAGAATTTGAAAAAGAACAGATACATGTATAACTGAATTACTTCGTTATACACCAGCAACTACCACAACATTGTTAACCAACTATATTTCAATATAAAAGAAAGTTAAAAATACAAATCAACCAACAATTCAATTATCTTAACAAATAGAAAACGGTTCAGTTATGCTTCCAACCTACTAAAACAATAGACTTCTTTAAAATACCGGCAATTGTGTCCAAAGTTTTGAGTTTCTAATATTATATTCAAGACTTGCTATCCATATCCAAGCAATTCCTTAACCCACCAACTTCCAAGAAACAAAGAGAAACAAAAAGAGACCCCTCTAAACCCTCGGTACCTTTGGATTCAAATCAAAAAAGCTGTAATACTTGAATCGGAGCAGCAAGGCCTCATTTTCCTTCACATCTTGTTCCATGAGGGATCTGGAGGAATCAAGCCACCTGGACAAAGCAACAAACACAGTGGGACAGAGCAAGACAGAGTTAATTTTCTACCTCTATGTAGATAAAGAAATTCTTAAATTGTATCTATATTTTGAAACTTACCCTGGTTGGGAGGGATAAATTAGGAGGCTAGGATTAACATATACACACTACTATTTATAAAATAAGACAATCAGCAAGGACCTATTGTATAACTGTGTTCAGTTGTACATACAGACAGACAGACACACATGCATATATATGAAAGTGAACTGCTGTGCTGCACAACTCAAACACTATATTGTAAATCAACTATGCTTCACTTAAAAAAACCTTGTAATTTATAATAGCAAAACAACAACAAATGAAACAAAAACTTACCCTTGGTTGATTTTTGCTTTGTCAAGAAGGGCTTGAGGTTTGAACATTTTCGCCAAGATTTCTGGTGATGTTATCGGCTGACTGACAGCAAGTATACCAGGGTTGCCTTCTGACAAAGCACTGTCACCAAACCAAGCAGAAGTTGGTGACAAGGGGCTTCCATCATGAGCATCGTAAGTAGGGGTCATTGTTTTACTATAAAGTCCTGGGCTTGAATATATACTTCCTAATAAATAATGTGAAAAATAGGTAGTAAGTATGAAGGATAGTTATCTTAGTTTCCAGTAATACATGCTATAATGATGTATAACACATTGTGAAACACAAACTTCGTTCTGGAAGGGAAAGCTTTAGTACATTATTTTACCTGTCTTAGAAACATGTGAAATTAACTTTACTTGAATAGCATTAAGAACATGTAACAATAAGGTCAAAAATATAATTAAGTTGGTAGAAATTCTAGGGAAAACAGTTCAAGAGAGTTAGAATACGTTAAGGATATTGCTGAAGCAGACAGACCAACACTTTTGTTTTTTAATTGTGCCAAGGCTCACCTTTCAGAGGGCCAATGTAAAGAACATCAGTGCCTATAGAAAAGGAAAGAAAGGAGTTCAGAAGGTAAAGGAAAGGCAACAATAGAAGACAGAAACAAAGAATGAAAATGAAAAGAAAATAGGAAAAGGAAAACAGATTTTCCTGTGAATCATAAACTGAAATAAATATTTTAAGTGAATTTAAGAGTAAAGAACCTTAGAAGCTATAACCTAAAATGAGCTTTTGTTCAACGCAAAAAAATGAGGTTGTGCTCTTGGCACGTGTTTAGTGACAAACATGTATATTTATCACCCTCTGAAATCACCATACCCTGTTTTAAGACAGCTCAATGTAACTGAATAAATTCACATAAATTAAGATAATAATTTTATGTTGTTGTTTTCTCAATGAATAGTTGAACTGGCTCCAACAGTTACAAATAAAATATTAAAGCAAAAGGATATATAAATTTTGCCCTAGAAAGAGGCTAACAAAAGTGCATTTTATATTTAATCCCCTGAAGTTACAGATGTTATCTTTTTAATCTTCAGCTTCCTTAGTGTTAAAGGGCTAGGCATACATTTTTTTTAAATACTTATTTTAAAAAAAGAGGCTACATTAAAAAAATTTTTTTAATTAGTCCAGTGATGATCTATTCTCTGTCATTTAAACCACAAAAATTGAGACTTGATAAAGACTTTAAAAAAAAATTCAGAATGACATTAAGCAAAAGCACATCCCCTTCAAAGTTTCAACTCTGTTAATATATTTTATCCTGTAGCAATAATTTTTAAAAAGAAAATGTATAAATGGGTGTCACATTGTTAATGGATGCTGTTAATGAAATAGCTGTTTTCCTTACCTAACTTAGGAATATGCTTAGGAATTTCTTTCCTGTCATCTCTAACTATACACCACCCATAAACACAGAATGATAGAAACAACTACCCATGAAAAAGTGATGGTAAGGCTAGAGATGTTTAAAGTTGTCAAGACAGAGTCTAGGAAGAGAACATAAAGTAAAAAAATAAAAAAACAAAACAAAACAAAAATTTTACTAACCACAGGGTTATCTGATTTGATACCTCTAAATGTGTTCTCCCAAAGAATACTAAAACAATTTGTAGAATGTGAACATGTAGAATGTGAAGAAACAAAGAAGGCTGTAATGTTGCCTTTTAGCCTTTGAGGAAGAAAACTGGAATATTTAGTTGTAAAGCAAAGAACCTTAAAATACAAGGGCATTTTGTGAAAGAATTACTTATAAAAGGGCTGAGAACAATACTCCAGCTCAAATGTGCAAAGGAAAATTCTGCTATAGACGATACATGTAAATAAGGTGTGGAAATGAAACTTCTTTATGAAGTTTCTAAAACAAAATCTATTTCCCTACGTTACGCAACACCTAATATCAGCCATTCAATCGATTCCCTTCCTTCTTATTTACCTATACTTTGTATAATTTACATTCCATACTTTCATTTCATTTTGCTATTTGTTGTTAGGCAGCCTACAGTAATAGCTCATATGTCGTCATTTGAGAGGAGCAAACTGAGGCACAGAGAAGTTCATATATTTGTCCAGTGTCAAGAACTATTAAGTTGCAGAGCCAAGCAATAAATCAGCAGTCCGACTCGACTGCAGCTAAACACACTGCCTCCCAGGTACCATAACTTATTTAAGCCATTTCCAATCGGTGTGCATTTATTCATTTTAGAGTTTTATTACTGATGTCACCACTGCTACTGCAGACAGTGCACTCCAATAACCATTTTTATACTTATTTCCCAATTCTAGCAGCACTAGGTCAGAGGGTATGTGCATTTTAAACTCCTTTTAAGTCCCAGTTCAGTGACAATCTCAACCAGACTGTACTCCTGATTGCCCAATTTAAACCTGATTGCCCAACTTAATTTTATTTCAAATTAAATATTTGAAGCAGAAAACTAATAAAGGGTACGATGAGGTAGCATATGTACTCAGCAACAAAATATGAGAGTTTGCTGGACACCACAGAATGATAACTTAAAAACTATAAGGGTGAGAAACAAAGACTTTATTTAACAAGCACTACAGTATGGACCACCTACTATAAATATTAAAGACTCATTACTTTTATAATTAAAGAATAGTTTTTAAAAAATGCTTTGATGTTTAAAATGGCAAATTCTAGTTAGGAACAATGGTATCCTGCATGGTGATTTTCCTGACTTTCTCGATTACCTTAGGACAGACTTTTCCTTTGTTGACCTGCCTTTAAGATTTCCTAGAAAAGTTCCTAATGAAATAATTTTCTACTTCCATAGTAAATCTTGATTTCAGTTCAGTTCAGTCACTCAGTCGTGTCCGACTCTTTGCGATCCCATGAATTGCAGCACACCAGGCCTCCCTGTCCATCACCAACTTCTGGAGTTCACCCAGACTCACGTCCATCGAGTCAGTGATGCCATCCAGCCATCTCATCCTCTGTCGTCCCCTTCTCCTCCTGCCCCCAATCCCTCCCAGCATCAGAGTCTTTTCCAATGAGTCAACTCTTCGCATGAGGTGGCCAAAGTACTGCAGTTTCAGCTTTAGCATTATTCCTTCCAAAGAAATCCCAGGGCTGATCTCCTTCAGAATGGACTGGTTGGATCTCCTTGCAGTCCAAGGGACTCTCAAGAGTCTTCTCCAACACCACAGTTCAAAAGCATCAATTCTTTGGCATTCAGCCTTCTTCACAGTCCAACTCTCACATCCATACGTGACCACAGGAAAAACCATAGCCCTGACTAGAAGAAACTTTGTGGGCAAAGTAACATCTCTGCTTTTGAATATGCTATCTAGGTTGGTCATAATTTTCCTTCCAAGGAGTAAGTGTCTTTTAATTTCATGGCTGCAGTCACCATCTGCAGTGATTTTGGAGCCCCCCAAAATAAAGTCTGACACTGTTTCCCCATCTATTTCCCATGAAGTGATGGGACCAGATGCCATGATCTTCGTTTTCTGAATGTTGAGCTTTAAGCCAACTTTTTCACTCTCCACTTTCACCTTCATCAAGAGGCTTTTTAGTTCCTCTTCACTTTCCGCCATAAGGGTGGTGTCATCTGCATATCTGAGGTTATTGATATTTCTCCCGGCAATCTTGATTCTAGCTTGTGTTTCTTCCAGTCCAGCGTTTCTCATGATGTACTCTGCATATCAGTTAAATAAACAGGGTGACAATATACAGCCTTGATGTACTCCTTTTCCTATTTGGAACCAGTCTGTTGTTCCATGTCCAGTTCTAACTGTTGCTTCCTGACCTGCATACAGATTTCTCAAGAGGCAGATCACGTGGTCTGCTATTCCCATCTCTTTCAGAATTTTCCACAGTTTGTTGTGATCCACACAGTCAAAGGCTTAGGCATAGGCAATAAAGCAGAAATAGATGTTTTTCTGGAACTCTCTCGCTTTTTCCATGATCCAGTGGATGTTGGCAATTTGATCCCTGGTTCCTCTGCCTTTTCTAAAACCAGCTTGAACATCAGGAAGTTCATGGTTCACATATTGCTGAAGCCTGGCTTGGAGAATTTTGAGCATTACTTTACTAGTGTGTGAGATGAGTGCAATCGTGCGGTAGTTTGAGCATTCTTTGGCATTGCCTTTCTTTGAGATTGGAATGAAAACTGACCTTTTCCAGTGCTGTGGCCCCTGCTGAGTTTTCCAAATTTGCTGGCATATTGAGTGCAGCACTTTCACAGCATCATCTTCCAGGATTTGAAATAGCTCAACTGGAATTCCATCACCTCCACTAGCTTTGTTCGTAGTGATGCTTTCTAAGGCCCACTTGACTTCACATTCCAGGATGTCTGGCTCTAGGTCAGTGATCACACCATCATGATTATCTGGGTCGTGAAGATCTTTTTTGTACAGTTCTTCTGTGTATTCTTGCCACCTCTTCTTAGTATCTTTTGCTTCTGTTAGGTCCATACCATTTCTGTCCTTTATCGAGCCCATCTTTGCATGAAATGTTCCCTTGGTATCTCTAATTTTCTTGAAGAGATCTCTAGTCTTTCCCATTCTGTTGTTTTCCTCTATTTCTTTGCACTGATTGCTGAGGAAGGCTTTCTTATCTCTTCTTGCTATTCTTTGGAACTCTGCATTCAGATGTTTATACCTTTCCTTTTCTCCTTTGCTTTTAAACCCGCTTCTTTTCACAGCTATTTGTAAGGCCTCCCCAGACAGCCATTTTGCTTTTTTGCATTTCTTTTCCATGGGGATGGTCTTGATCCCTGTCTCCTGTACAATGTCACGAACCTCAGTCCATAGTTCATCAGGCACTCTGTCTATCAGATCTAGGCCCTTAAATCTATTTCTCACTTCCACTGTATAATCATAAGGGATTTGATTTAGGTCAGACCTGAATGGTCTAGTGGTTTTCCCTAGTTTCTTCAATTTAAGTTTGAATTTGGCAATAAGGAGTTCATGGTCTGAGCCACAGTCAGCTTCTGGTCTTGTTTTTGCTGACTGTATAGAGCTTTTCCATCTTTGGCTGCAAAGAATATAATCAATCTGATTTCAGTGTTGACCATCTGGTGATGTCCATGTGTACAGTCTTCTCTTGTATTGTTGGAAGAGGGTGTTTGTTATGACCAGTGCATTTTCTTGGAAAAACTCTATTAGTCTTTGCCCTGCTTCATTCCGTATTCCAAGGCCAAATTTGCCTGTTACTCCAGGTGTTTCTTGACTTCCTACTTTTGCATTCCAGTCCCCTATAATGAAAAGGACATCTTTTTTGGGTGTTAGTTCTAAAAGGTCTTGTAGGTCTACACAGAACCATTCAACTTCAGCTTCTTCAGCGTTACTGGTTGGGGCATAGACTCGGATTACTGTGATACTGAATGGTTTGCCTTGGAAACGAACAGAGATCATTCTGTCATTTTTGAGATTGCATCCAAGTACTGCATTTCGGACTCTTTTGTTGACCATGATGGCTACTCCAAATCTTCTGAGAGATTCCTGCCCTCAGTAGTAGATATACTGGTCATCTGAGTTAAATTCACCCACTCAAGTCCATATGAGTTCGCTGATTCCTAGAATGTCAACATTCACTCTTGCCATCTCTTGTTTGATCACTTCCAATTTGCCTTGATTCATGGATCTGACATTCCAGGTTCCTATGCAATATTGCTCTTTACAGCATCGGACCTTGCTTCTATCACCAGTCACATCCACAGCTGGGTATTCTTTTTGCTTTGGCTCCATCTCTTCATTCTTTCTGGAGTTATTTCTCCACTGATCTCCAGTAGCATATTGGGCACCTACTGACCTGGGGAGTTCAGTATCCTATCATTTTGCCTTTTCATACTATTCATGGGGTTCTCAAGGCAAGAATACTGAAGTGGTTTGCCATTCCCTTCTACAGTGGACCACATTCTGTCAGATCTGTAAATCAGCACTAAACAGTAAAGTTAATTCTTACATGGAAAAATTGTTTTCCCCAGACATGGGATCATGCTACTTCAAATGGTTCCCTCCTCACAGGTACTTGGAGAATAGATATTTACCTAGTTACAGCCAGCAAGTGGCAAAGCACTAGAGAGTGTGTCACCTGACCACAGCCTGTAAACAAGGTATGTAAACACTCAGAATTTTATCATATTTCTGTGTAAGAATCTGACTAAAGCCTGAGAATCGCTAATTCACTCATGATCCTTTACCTTTTTAAACATTAAATAAAAAAAGCTTTGTTGAAGTACAATTTACACACCAATATTTCACAAAGTATTCACCTTTAAATATTAAATACTGGAGAAATGATGTTACATAATGGTTTGACATATGAGTGCTAGACCCAGACCAATCTGGATTTGAATCCTAGCTGTGTCCTGATTAGCTTTGTGACCTTGGGCCAATTACTTAACCCTTGTAATGTTCTTTCCTTGTAAGTAAAGTGGGGATAATGCCACCAAAATCACAGATATTCTGTAAGGATGAAATGAAAATACACAAACACATAAATACATAATTGCTAACCATGCTCACATAGATGCTCATAATTCAGGAAGCACATAGGCACTAAAGGAAACTGAGCCTGTTTCTGCCTCAGTAGAATAAAAATTACACCTATGCCTTACCAAGCCTGCAGTACAGGAACCTCTGTGTGGCACTGAGCACAGTGTCTGACCCCCAGAAGACGTCATAAGCTGAGATGTACAGACCTGTTGCTATTTATATGAACATAATATGCAACTGATCAAATCTGTCAGCATTTGGTCCAAACATTGACTAATATGACTGACAAATCATAAAAGCAGGCAAACTTGATATTTAGTATTTCTTTTAAAAATTAATCTCTTATTACTTTTCATGTGTGTATGGGACTTCTCTATAGATAATCAGTCCTCTACATATCACTATCTTTGTGTACTTTCTTAGCATTTCACATCAACTACTCAAATGTTTTTAAACTGTTTGGATGTAGACAACTAAACCTATTAAAAAAAAAACAAAAAAAAAAACTCCTTCAGCTGAAAACAGTCACTTCACAGACACAAGAGAGCACACCGGTATATGACTCCATTCACATGAGGTGCAAGAACCAGCCCAACACTATTCTGTGGTGAGAGAGGCACAGGAAAAGGCATGCAAAAGGCCTTCTGGGGTCTTGGTATCATGTTACATGCCATACCTAGTTCTGGGTGGTGACAAGTTGTATGCATTGGCAAATATTAATCTATAATTTAAAATCTGTTCATTTTACTATATGTAACACCTCAATTTAAAACAAGAAAGAAAAGAAACCCACAGTTACTTACTCTAAAATATTTGTAGCTTTCCCTTGTCTTAATTCATTATCTTTTGTCTCTAATTGTCTTTTCTTAAAGCACTATATAAAAGCTCTTCCTTGCAGTTCTAAGACCAACCCTGCCTGATTTCAACCACTCTAAAACCATCCCATAAATATACCTTTCTATGTAGTTCTTCATCTTAAGAACTGAGTGAGTTTTCATTTAAACAAACAAACAAACAAAAAACAACTGAAAGCAGAGAGTCTGTCTACTGTCACATGGCTTCATCTACATAAACCATCAAGTCTAAATCAGATTTCAATTGTATTCTAATGACAGATACATTCTTTTACTCTCTTTGCTTCCTTAGTCTGTAGGCTCTACCACTACTCTTTCCCCTCATTCCCTCCTCCACATTTTACTGGAATTAAATTTGATATTCTTTCTAAGTAATGATTTGCTCATTTTGTACCATATTCAGAAACCAGTGACTCTACAATGCACTAGCCTATATTCCTCAGCCTGACATTAAATACCCTCCAGTGTGATCCAAAAGTTCCTTGGAGGTCTCTCCCCATGAACTGGCTCAAATGGTTTATTTACACATCTTGTACTTTTCTTTTGCCAGGATGTTCTTTGTTAATATCATTCTTTCTACTTGGATCACCTATTCTTCTTATCAAAATCCTAGCCACTGGAATCCTAGCCAATTCACAAACTTACTTTCCCAACCTGAAAACTGAATACACCCTACTTGGAATTGTTTTGTCTTCTGAATTCTTACAACATTATTTCTATAATATTCATTTAACATTTACGTATTACCTCTTTAAATACAGTAACTATGGTTTCCCACTGCCTATAAATTACTTAAGAGTAAGGACTACCGTATTTCTTGGTAGCTCCCAGATATAATCAGTACATGAGCAGTGACATAAAGGTTACAAGGTATGTGACCTTAGATGTTCCTAATCTTTGCTGTTCAGTAGCTATGTCTGACTCTTTGTGACCCCATAGACTGTAGCATGCCAGATTTCCATGTCCTTCACTATCTCTCAGAGTTTGCTCAAATTCATGTCCACTTAGTTGATGATGCTATCTATCCATCTCATCCTTGGCTTCCCTCTTCTCCTGCCCTCAGTCTTTCCCAGTATCAGGGTCTTTTCCAGTGAGTCGGCTCTTCGCATCACATAGCCAGAGTATTGGAGATTTAGTATTAGTCCTTCTAATGAACATTCAGGATTGATTTCCTTTAGGATCGACTGGTTTGCTCTCCTTGTAGTCCAAGGGTCTCTCAAGAGTTTTCTCCAGCACCACAATTGGAAAGCATCAATTCTTTGGTGCTTGGCCTTTTTTATGGCTCCTAACCTTACTGTTAACAAAGAGCCAGACATGATTGAGCGAGTGAACTGAATCTTACTGTGCCATATTTTCATCCTTATATGTGAATAATAACAATCTACTTCGATGGGTTGTAGTGAGGATTAAATGAGTTTCCACGGGTAAAGTGCATGAAATAGTTCTGGGCATACATAAGTCTGTGTTCATTGTTTACTATCATTGCCATCATCATGACCCCAGAATTTTAAAAAATAGGAATGAACTGAATTAGTAAAATTAGTTTATTTATTTGCTTCTAAGATCTATCCTAAGAAACTGATTTATAAATGTGCAGCCAATGGAAACATGGAAAATAAATTTTCAGGAACCAAAGAATCATGTAATCTAATTGATTAGTCATCTAACTTCTCAACAGACACTGCCCATGTTCCTACTGTATGACATACGCTGTTAGTTCCTAGTAACAGAAAGGTAAGAAACAGTCTCTTCATGCAGGACCTCACAATTATTAGGGGAGAACACATGATATAATACCAAACACAGAGAAGTCTGGTGACTTATGACAGCAGGATACCTAATTCAGGTTGGGGAGGTAATGGAAGGAAATCTGAGAAAGCTTCTTCAAGAAACAAGAGAGGCACTAAGACACTAGCGTATGAAAAGCATAGAAGTTTTAAGTAACCTGATAAAAGTAATAATGTCTTAACTAAATTAGTGGTGGTTTCCACAAAATACACCCAAAATGGAACTAAATGCTAAAAAAACCCTCCAATTTCTGCAATGCCGAGAACTGAGGCAAGTTAAGGTACTGTCTCCTTTTGACTTTTCCTGAGCACAGAACCAGCTTTTCTTATTATTGATTCAACTACTAACACCTGACACGATGATCCGCACATGACAGACTCTAGTGATGATTTAAAGACTGAGGGAAAAGATGCAGAAGGAGAGCGTTCTTTAACCTGACCACTCTCCAGACTATTCAGTCCATTTATACAGATATCAAAAACACACAGGAAGACCCACTGTACAGCACAGGGAACTGTACTCAATATTTTTTAATAACCTATAAGGGAAAAGAACCTGAAAAAGAATATATCATAACAAACACCCTCTTCCAACAACAGAAGAGAAGACTCTACACATGGACATCACCAGATGGTCAACACCGAAATCAGATTGATTATATTCTTTGCAGCCAAAGATGGAGGAGCTCTATACAGTCAGCAAGAACAAGACCAGGAGCTGACTGTGGCTCAGACCATGAACTCCTTATTGCCAAATTCAGACTTAAATTGAAGAAACTAGGGAAAACCACTAGACCATTCAGGTCCGACCTAAATCAAATCCCTTATGATTATACAGTGGAAGTGAGAAATAGATTTAAGGGCCTAGATCTGATAGACAGAGTGCCTGATGAACTATGGACTGAGGTTCGTGACATTGTACAGGAGACAGGGATCAAGACCATCCCCATGGAAAAGAAATGCAAAAAAGCAAAATGGCTGTCTGGGGAGGCCTTACAAATAGCTGTGAAAAGAAGCGAAGCGAAAAGCAAAGGAGAAAAGGAAAGATATAAGCATCTGAATGCAGAGTTCCAAAGAATAGCAAGAAGAGATAAGAAAGCCTTCCTCAGCAATCAGTGCAAAGAAATAGAGGAAAACAACAGAATGGGAAAGACTAGAGATCTCTTCAAGAAAATTAGAGATACCAAGGGAACATTTCATGCAAAGATGGGCTCGATAAAGGACAGAAATGGTATGGACCTAACAGAAGCAAAAGATACTAAGAAGAGGTGGCAAGAATACACAGAAGAACTGTACAAAAAAGATCTTCACAACCCAGATAATCACGATGGTGTGATCACTGACCTAGAGCCAGACATCCTGGAATGTGAAGTCAAGTGGGCCTTAGAAAGCATCACTACGAACAAAGCTAGTGGAGGTGATGGAATTCCAGTTGAGCTATTTCAAATCCTGGAAGATGATGCTGTGAAAGTGCTGCACTCAATATGCCAGCAAATTTGGAAAACTCAGCAGGGGCCACAGCACTGGAAAAGGTCAGTTTTCATTCCAATCTCAAAGAAAGGCAATGCCAAAGAATGCTCAAACTACCGCACAATTGCACTCATCTCACACGCTAATAAAGTAATGCTCAAAATTCTCCAAGCCAGGCTTCAGCAATATGTGAACCATGAACTTCCTGATGTTCAAGCTGGTTTTAGAAAGGGCAGAGGAGTATACGGCCATACCACCCTGAATGCGCCCGACCTCGTTTGATCTCGGAAGCTAAGCAGGGTCCGGCCTGGTTAGTACTTGGAAGGGAGAAAGGGCAGAGGAACCAGAGATCAAATTGCCAACATCTGCTGGATCATGGAAAAAGCAAGAGAGTTCCAGAAAAACATCTATTTCTGCTTTATTGCCTATGCCAAAGTGTTTGTGTGTATCACAATAAAATATGGAAAATTCTGAAAGAGATGGGAATAGCAGACCACTTGATCTGCCTCTTGAGAAATCTGTATGCAGGTCAGGGAGCAACAGTTAGAACTGGACATGGAACAACAGAGTGGTTCCAAATAGGAAAAGGAGTACATCAAGGCTGTATATTATCACCCTGCTTATTTAACTTATATGCAGAGTCCATCACGAGAAACGCTGGGGTGGAAGAAGCACAAGCTGGAATCAAGATTGCCGGGAGAAATATCAATAACCTCAGATATGCAGATGACACCACCCTTATGGCAGAAAGTGAAGAGGAACTAAAAAGCCTCTTGATGAAAGTGAAAGTGGAGAGTGAAAAATTTGGCTTAAAGCTCAACATTTAGAAAACAAAGATCATGGCATCGGGTCCCATCACTTCATGGGAAATAGATGGGGAAACAGTGTCAGACTTTATTTTGGGGGCTCCAAAATCACTGCAGATGGTGATTGCAGCCATGAAATTAAAAGACGCTTACTCCTTGGAAGGAAAGTTATGACCAACCTAGATAGCATATTCAAAAGCAGAGACATTACTTTGCCAACAAAGGTTCGCCTAATCAAGGCTATGGTTTTTCCTGTGGTCATGTATGGATGTGAGAATTGGACTGTGAAGAAGGCTGAATGCCGAAGAATTGATGCTTCTGAACTGTGGTGTTGGAGAAGACTCTTGAGAGTCCCTTGGACTGCAAGGAGATCCAACCAGTCCATTCTGAAGGAGATCAGCCCTGGGATTTCTTTGGAAGGAATGATGCTAAAGCTGAAACTCCAGTACTTTGGCCACCTCATGCGAAGAGTTGACTCATTGGAAAAGACTCTGATGCTGGGAGGGATTGGGGGCAGGAGGAGAAGGGGACGACAGAGGATGAGATGGCTGGATGGCATCACTGACTCGATGGATGTGAGTCTCGTGAACTCCGGAGTTGGTGATGGACAGGGAGGCCTGGCGTGCTGTGATTCATGGGGTCGCAAAGAGTCGGACACGACTGAGCGACTGATCTGATCTGATCTATATATTCTACACATGTGTGTATAAATGAATCACTGTGCTGCAATACCTGAAGCTAACACAATATTGTAAATCAACTATATTTCAAATACACACACACTCACGGAGGCATACCCATACTTAGTCAAAGACTCACCTGATCCAGGAGTGATAAGAGGCCCCTCTAGTTCAAGTGCCTCATCTTCAGATTGGTCATCTAGCTTTTTCTTTTTTTTCTTTGTTGGATCTCTGGGTTTTTTCAATAGAGAAAGCTCTTCAGGGTGTCTGATGTCTGTTACAATTAAGAAAAAAAACATTATTTTACTGGGATAATGGAAAGTTTAAACACATTACACTTGGTAAATCTACGAATCCATTTCAAAACAAGATCTGTAATTTCCTCCTGAGCATGTTTGTATTTTGCCAGATACTAACGCCATGCAAAACACTAGAATATGACACTTTCAAAAACAATATACCAAAGCACACTTAATTTGTAACTATCCAATAAATGTAGTTACCTAGTAGAAAGATAATACTATGGTACAGAAAGAAAATAATAGAGCTCTTATTTATATATGTTTTAAACCAAAACTCTATGTAAATAGGGTTTATATTATATGGTTGGTTCATTCTGTATATAAGTTATACTGGATATATGAAGTAAATGTAAAGAAAATATTTTCACACCATTACCAAATCTCAAAATTTTAATCAACTCAAACTTTCCTACCTTGATACCAAATGTCTACAAGTTTCTGAATATTCTATTCATTTTCATGTGAAGAACCTGATGTGTACACATAATGAAAAATGGGCAAAATAACGAAGATTGATATTTTCCTGTGTCTGCTGTCTGGTCTTCTACAATTCCGTATCTCTAACAGTACAGTTAGTGATAGCTAGGAGTATAAAGTTGTCGCCCATCAAAAAAAAAAAAAAGAAAGAAAGAAAATCACCAAGTGGGTTTTAAAAAACCAAAAAATATATAAGAAGCAAAGTGGCTACACAAAAAGAATTAAAAATGACCCAAATAAGTTCATATATTACATTACATATTATATACCATGTCCATAAACAGCAGGAATGACTAAGAAGTCAGTGATGTTGTTTAGACACTAAGTCATGTCCAACTCTTTTTCCACCCCATGGACTGTAGTCTGCGAGGCTCCTCTGTCCATGGGATTTCCCAGGCAAGAATACTGGAGTAGGTTGCCATTTTCTTCCCCAAGGGATCTTCTAGACCCAGGGACCAAACCTGCCTCTCCTGCATTGGCAGGCAGATTCTTTACCACTGAGCCACCAGGGAAGCCCAAGTTAAGAAGTCAGTTCCTCCCAAATTGAGCGAAAGATTTGATGAAATTTTAATCCAAATTCCAGCTTACTCTTCTGACTGTAGAATTGTTCTCATTTCCTTATAAATTTTATAATAGTGAAAGCAATTTTGAAAACGAATAAAATTGGAAGACTTAAACTACCTGATTTTAAGACATCATAAATCCATAGCAATTAAAACTGTGCAATTACTGGCTAAATGATGAGACATATAAATGAATGGATCAGAAGAAAGGACCCAGAAACAAATCCAGACACAGCCAATTATTTTGGACAAAGGTGCTATGGCAATTCAAAGGAAAAGGGAAATCTCTTAATTCAGTTAAGTCGCTCAGTCGTGTCCAACTCTTTGCGACCCATGGACTGCAGCACGCCAGGCTTCTCTGTCCATCACCAACTCCCAGAGCTTGCTCAAACTCATGTCCACCAAGTCGGTAATGCCATCCAACCATCTCATCCTCTGTCATCCCCGTTCTCCTCCTACCTTCAATCTTTCCCAACATTTGGATCTTTTTCAATGAGTCAGTTCTTTGCATCAGGTGGCCACAGTAGAGCCTCGCAGACTAAAGTCCACGGGGTCGCAAAACAGTCGGACATGAGTTAGTGTCTTCAGCATCAGTCCTTCCAATGACTATTCAGCACTGATTTCCTTTAGGATGGACTGGTTGGATCTCCTTGCAGTCCAAGCGACTCTCAAAAAGACTCTTCTCCAACACCACAGTTCAAAAACATCAATTCTTTGGTGCTCAGCTTTCTTTATAGTCCAACTCTCACATCCATACAGGACTACTGGAAAAACCATAGCTTTGACTAGATGGACCTTTGTTGGCAAAGTAATGTCTCTGCTTTTTAATATGCTGTCTAGGTTGGTCACAGCTTTTCTTCCAAGGAACAAGCATCTTTTAATTTCATGGCTGCAGTCACCATCTGCAGTGATTTTGGAGCCCCCCAAAATAAAGTCTGTCACTGTTTCCCTGTCTATTTGCCATGAAGTGATGGGACCAGATGCCATGATCCTAGTTTTCTGAATGTTGAGTTTTAAGACAACTTTTTCACTCTTCTCTTTCATTTTCATCAGTTTCTTCAGTTCTTCGCTTTCTGCCATAAGGGTGGTGTCACCTGTGTATTTGAAGCTATTGATATTTCTCCTGGCAATCTTGATTCCAGCTTGTGCTTCATCCAGACTGGCATTTCTCATAATACACTCTGCATAGAAGTTAAATAAGCAGGGTGACAATATACAGCCTTGACGTACTCCTTTCCCGATTTGGAACCAGTCTGTTGTTACATGTCCAGTTCTAACTGCTGCTTCTTCACCTGCATACTGATTTCTCAGAAGGCAGGTAAGGTGGTCTGGCAATCCCATCACTTAAGAATTTTTCAGTTTGTTGTGATCCACAGTCAAAGGCTTTGGTGTAGTCAATAAAGCAGAAGTAGATTTTTTTCTGGAACTCTCTTGCTTTTTTTTAATCTCTTCAATAAACAGTGCTAAATGAGAGACTCATGTATTTTTCAAAAAGAACATTAGCTCTCATCTAATGCAATATGCAAAAATTAATTTTATGTATCATAGGCCTGGGCTTCCCAGGTGGCACAGTGGTAAAGAATCTGCCTGACAATGCAGAAGACAAGGGTCTGATTCCTGGATTTGGAAGATCCCCTGGAGGAGTAAATGGCAACCCACTCCAGCATTCTTGCCTAAAAAATCCCATGGACAGAGGAGCCTGGTGGGCTACGGTCCATGGGATTGCAGCGAATTGGACACGACTGAGCAACTGAGCACATCATAGACCTAAAGAAAATTTAAGTAGACAAATATTTCTTAGATAGGATACCCACACCCCTTATTAAAAAACAAAAAAAAAACCCCAACAACTGCCCTTTACTATAAGAAAAAAAAACTGTTGTGAAAACAAAAAGGCAAGCTGTATACTGGGACAAAATATTCACATAATATATTATATCTGACAAAAGAGTTGTATCCAAAATATATAAAGAACCCATTCAACTTAATAATAAGCAGACCAGTGGGCTGAAGATTTGGATAGGCATTTCACCACAGAATACATAAGAATAGCCAAGAAGCATATGCAAAGATGCTCAACATTAATGGTCACGAAATGCAAATTAAAACGACAAGACACAAATACACCCATCAGAGTGGCCAATATGAATAAGACTGATAATACCCAGTGTTGGTAAGGATGGAGAGTAAGTGGAACTCTTATACTCAGTTGCTGGGAACATGAAATGCAAAATTTTGAAAACACCTTGGCAGTTCTTTATAAAGTTAAACATGTTCTTTATAAAGTTAGACACTCCCCTCTTATTTAAGAAAATGAAAAGCATATTTATAATAGTTTTACTCACAAAACTCAATAGAAATAACACAGGTGGAAGAACATGTTATATTTTCGTATCAGTGAACACGACTCTTAGAATGTAATACAAGTCATCAGTAAAAAAACCCCACAATACTACTGATATATTCAATAACATGAATGCATCTCAAAATTATTATCTAAGTAGAAGAAGCCAATTAGAAAAGGGTACATATACTGCATGATTTCATTCACAACATTCCAGAAAATGACAGCAAATCTACAGTGACAGAGCAGATCAATGACTGTTAGGCTAGAGTTTGATAGTTACTGGAAATGTTCTATATCCTGATTGTAGTATTAATAGTTTCAGAGATGGAAACATTTGTCAAACTCATTCAACTGTACACTTTAAATGAGTAGAGTTTATTGTACATCAATTATACAAAAATAAAGTTAATTAAAAAATAAAATGTAAAGAGAGGGAAAGCCAAGGAAAAAAAGCAGCAGAAAGAAGTGCTAGTTGTGTTCTTGGAGTGTTTGGTGGCATCTACACCATCTGTCAGTATGAGGAGAACAGACAATGAAATCCAAGTCCTGGCCTAACTTGTAATGCTGCAGACTGCTAAGTCACTGGATCAGAGTTTGACAGCAGGTAATCTGTACTTTCAGAAACCCACAGTCTCCACTGTGTATTAGGAACTCCACCCAGTATTAGGAACTCAGGAAGCTTTTTATCTAGAGGAAAATTAGAACTAGGATCGGCCACACTGCTGCAGAGCTGATGATGCACAATTTGAGGCAGAAGCACACAGCCAAACTACCTGGATTCACATCTCAGCTACACTATTAGCTGCATGACTTGGGAAAGCTACTAATTAGCCTACTAGCATCCAAGTTTCCTCATATGTAAAATGAAACTACCACCACAGGAGGTGTTTATGAAAATTCAATGATTGCACAGGGCCTGACACACAATAACTACTTCGTAAGTATTAGGTATTAATGTTTTTTACTAATTTAAAAAAATATACAATCATGGTATACATTTGGAAATTACAAGAAAGTATTAAGACACTTAAACCCTGTTTGTGAAAAATGGAATATGACTATGTGATTCAGTGATTCTTAACAGATGTACAAAACTGTGCCCATTATAAATAATGGTTCTGCAAACATCTATATATATCTACTTTTCCACATTTTATCTCTTTAGAAATTCACTGGAATAGAATTACTGGATCAAAGGTTAAATGAATTTTAAGGCCAAAATGTAGCAACTTGGGCATGTGTATTATTTTTTTAAAGCTTTATTTTTAAAACAGTATGTTTATATCCTTGTTTTAATTTACATTTCTTTGATTATTAGTGATAATCTATACTTCCCCATGGGTTTTTAGCTATTTATATTATTCCTTCCTTTGCTCATTTTTCTACTGCTGCTGCTACTGCTAAGTCACTTCAGTCGTGTTGGACTCTATGAGACCCCACAGATGGCAGCCCACCAGGCTCCCCCGTCCCTGGGATTCTCCAGGCAAGAACACTGGAGTGGGTTGCCATTTCCTTCTCTAATGCATGAAAGTGAAAAGTGAAAGTGAAGTCGCTCAGTCGTGTCTGACTCGTAGCGACCCCATGGACTGCAGCCTACCAGGCTCCTCTGTCCATGGGATTTTCCAGGCAAGAGTACTGGAGTCGGGTGCCACTGCCTTCTCCTAAATTTTTTCAAATCAGGGCTTCCCTGGTAGCTCAGCTGGTACAAGAATCCACCTGCAATGACGTAGACCTGGGTTCTATCCCTGGGTTGGGAAGATCCCCTGGAGAAGGGAACAGCTACCCACTCCAG
Organism: Bos mutus; assembly: GCF_027580195.1. Taxonomy (NCBI): domain Eukaryota; kingdom Metazoa; phylum Chordata; class Mammalia; order Artiodactyla; family Bovidae; genus Bos; species Bos mutus. The sequence goes on along the minus strand of NC_091626.1, from coordinate 43,169,214 downwards.
TGTTCTGGCCTGGAGAATTCCATGGACTGTAGAGTCCATGGGGTTGCAAAAAGTCGGACACAACTGAGTGACTTTCATTTTCTTCAGATCAAAGTTATTTTGCATATAAAAGTTAACATGGTAGATACCACTGCAAACCACACTGAACTTTTTTACTCATTTACACCTTGAACCATGTTTAAAAAAGAAATCCAAATCTTTCAATAACTAAATGGATTTTTTTTTGTTTCTCTGTTGGTTATTTGAAGTTTACTATTACGAACACTCTGGTATACATTAGGTTTTGTTTTGTACTTATTTGCTATTTCGGGGTGAATACTTTTCTGAAACATGAACATGGAATTAGTAGTAAAATTGTCCTGAACAAATACTTTACCAAAGAGCAGATGAACATCTTAGGTACTAAACAGCAGAGATGATATTAAAAATAAATGTTTGTTCCTTAAATTCTGTCACTTAAGCTTCCAGGCAGGTCTTTTTAAAGTTAAAAGTAGTACAGTGACTTCTTTAGCTAAAGTCATAAAATTAAAAATCAAAGATTTTCTTCATCTTGTATATTCAAGTTGAGATAGGGCTGGGACCTCGGACCCTTTACCGGAGTGCTTGCACCTGGACAAATGTCTCCTCAAGCAACAAAGAACTTATAAGGAATTAAAAACAACTGCATGCATGCGCAGTCAGGGCAATTATGAACAATAAGATACAAAAAGGCCTCAAACCAACTTTCATTTTGCAGGTGCTGGGAGCTGAAGGAGGGTTCCGAGCATGATCCCTGCACACAGCACCAAGGGGTGAGCAGATCACCTAACCAGCCCTCCAGCCCAACCCACAGATCTGCTCCCACCAGATCCCCACTTAAGGATCCCACCCTCCCTCAGAGAATGAGCAAGGGGACTTGTTACCTCTTTTTGCTCTGGAATAGCATGAGTCCCAATAAAGCCATGCCTGAATTCCTCTTTTCAATTTCTATTGATTAAAGAGCCCAAGGACACAATTCCATAACAAAGGTAACCTATTTATCCTTGAAAGTAATTTTGGGGATTTGAATCAGTAGTGTTAAGTTGTACTATGTAGATTCAGAAATTCAGAAGATATTTCAAGTATGTCTTTTGAGCCATATTTATTTAATTAACAGAACTGAATCATAATGGCCTAGAATACTTTTAAAAGAAACAAGATTTAGCATGCTAAGAGATCTAATGATTTATGGATTGTACTTTCAATTCTCAGTGTACCCTCAGCTCTAAATGCCACCACTGCCATGCTGGGAGTAAATAAAAACATTAGAAAATTCCAGGCTTCTGAATAATCACTTGTCTCCTCTACTTCAGTATTAAGTGGGGGCAGGGTGGTGGTGGTAATCTGTCTCTCCACCCATTCATTTCTCCAAAGCAAATCATAAACTGGTACAGGGTGGAAAATCTAAAAAGTACATAGGACATAAAGCTAATCACGCCTGAGATATGACCTGCTTCTACCACAGTTCACCATTACCAAGTTTGGTGGGAGAGAGGAAAGCAAGCAGCACGCCTCCTAAATCTCTAGTACGTCCTTTCTTCTTGAGAATCACTGCACTACATGATTCATCCTTTGAGATTTTTGTTCATGGGCCATTTCCTGTCAGCTCACAAACCAGCCATGAACATTTTTAGAAAAATGAGTACTGTTAACTGTTAACTAGCTTTTTGCTCATAGGCAGATGAAGCAGCTCCTAACTACATGTGCCCGTGAGAACTGCTTGTGATGTAAAAGTAATTATATTAAAAACATATGTTTAGGTCACACACCCAGATAATACTCTTAGTGACTCGGGGGCTCCAACAGCTTGTTTTATAAAAGTTCTAGTGATGGATGTTAACTAAACTTATTGTGGTGATCATGTCACAATACATATAAACACAGAATCATTATGTTGTACACCTGATGTTTACGTTTATGTGTCAATCGTATCTCAATTTTAAATCTCTACAGGTAATTTTGATTCCAACTTTTTCTTGAGAACTTGCAGCTAAGGGAAGGGGTAGGAAGAGGAGAACGACATCTTATTTCTCTAATGATAGGCGGTTCTATATGCAGCAAGGTAGCTGTTGGCTACACATGAAGTCTGTGAGTAAGTGATTTTCATTTCATTACAGCAATAACCAAAAAAGGTAAATCCATATGCGATACTGTTTTAATGCTACAGGAACTTAGGACTTATGTATTTACTCTGTGTCTTACATCAGGAAGAAATTAAACTAGTGAATTTAGGAATCTGAATCACATGTGTAAGAGTGGGCTTGGTGAAGAACACAAATAATTAAATAAGATTTAGATTAAGATAAAATACACTTACAGGACTATGAGATGTAAAATCTTTAAAATGGGCATACCAAAATACAATGCTGCCTTTCCTTTATGCTAAATTATAGTTCAATAATAAAGAGATAGCAGCATTTATGAGTCACTACAAAAAACAGTCAGAGAAGGCAATGGCACCCCACTCCAGTACTCCTGCCTGGAAAATCCCAAGGGCGGAGGAGCCTGGTAGGCTGCAGTCCATGGGGTCGCACAGAGTCAGACACGACTGATGCAACTTAGCAGCAGCAGCAGCAGCACACAAAACAGTGATCTAGGATCTATTTATAACAAAATGATAAACTATACAGCAATAAAATCCAAGGTTCAAAATCAATGTTATCAAGTAGAGTACAAGTCTAGTGGAAGACAGGTAACATAAATTACCTATATAATTATGTAATATACATAGTGCATATGTATCTCAAAAATTATGGGGCTGAGGAAATGGGAAATGAAGGAGGGGAGAAGGGTACTCAGGTAAAATAATAAAACAGATTTTGTTTAAAAGCAGAATTTTCTTAAGAGTTTCCAATTAAACATGTAGGTTTAGTTCTTGCATTTACTTTCACTCTTTTCCAAAAAATCATACCAAAATGTAAAGAAATAAAATATGAACCTAAAAGGACAAAACAGGAAAAAAACATCAGATCAGCAACATCAGAAAAATGTTGAGACAAAAGCCAGATGGGAGACAAGCAAATTCTTAGTAAACACAAAATCAAGGTGTCTGCAGGAAACACCAATGGGAAACACATGGACTCACTATGCTAAACATCAAGCATGATCATGTGCTCCAAAGAGAGACAAGAAAAATGAATCCTGTCCCATACTAAGTTACACCTACCCCTTAGATACAAGCCCTTTAGGATTCCTTAGAGGAAAACCTGAAAAGCCCCAGAGAAAAGATCCTTTAGATACTGACATTTGGAAAGGTTTGCTCAATGTCTAATACCCCTTAGAGGGACAAGCTAAACAAGCTAAACCCCATTCAACTAGAGCTTCCTATCAGGTATCTGTATGAATGGAAAATCAGTGACTGATAAGACATTATAGAAAGGAATCTGTGGCAGGCAGAATTCTAGAGACAGCCCCTTAAAATTTTTGCTCCTGGTTATACAATCATACACTAATCTAGCAACTGCTGTGAAGAGACTTTGCAAATGGAATTAAGGTTACTGATCAACTGACTTTAGGGAGATTAGCCTGAATTCTCTCAGTGGGTCCAAAGCAATTACAAGAAGCCTGCCTAACAGAAAAGAAAGGCAGAAGGAAGCAGAGGAGAGATAAGACAGGAGAGGTCATATAGACTTGAGAAGTAAGAAGAGCTGGACTTGCTATTGCTGACTTTGAAAAAGGAGGAGGGTCACAAGTCAAGGAATTTAGGAGGCCTCTAGAAGCTAACAAGGAGATCAAACCAGTCAATCCTAAAGAAATCAACCCTGAATATTCACTGGAAGGACTGATGCTGAAGCTGAAGCTCCAATACTTTGGCCACCTGATGCAAAGAGCTGACTCAATCATTAGAAAAGACCCTGATGCTGGGTAAGATTGAAGGCAGGAGGAGAAGGGGGCAACAGAGAGGATGAGATGGTTGGATGGCATCATCAACTCAATGGACATGAATGTGAGCAAACTCCAGGGGACAGTGGAGGACAGGAAGCCTGGTGTGCTTCAGTCCACGGGGTTGCAAAGAGTTGGACATGACTTAGCAACTAACAACAAGACAGAGTAACAAGAATGTGATTTAGCCTCCTGCTTTATTTAAACAATAAAGGAGTAAGAAAGAAAGTTTTTCAGATATTAGACAACAAGGAGCACAGGAGAGGAGAGAAAAAAAACAATGAGCTGTTTGAGTATACCAGTTTACTGTCTAGAAGTAGTTCAGAGTGGGGAGGGGCAAACAGAGTCAGGTCTTGCTGAGTTGAGACATCTGAGATGGAACCCAGGGAGGCCAAGATGACTAGAATTTGTGGGTCAGAGTACCAGAGAGAAGAGAGCTCTGGAGATCTGCAGGGATCCTCTGGGATCTGGGTGAATACAGATCTGTGTACCTGTGAGGTAAAGTTTTCCTAATACACTGGATATTGAGAAGAATCCCCAGAAGAAAATTAGCTCCAGACTAATGGACTTGCCCTTAATGCTTAAAAGCAAGTATCAAAAGGATTCAACTGATTCCAGGTAATCTGACTGAAAAATCTAGCAGAAAAAAAACAAAACCCCAACATTACTTAAAGGAATACACAAAGAAATCCAGCCAACAGTGTAAAATTAACAGACTCTAACATTCAAACAGAAATTACCAGACAAAAAAGAGGCAGGAGTAAAGTTGGAGGGGGTGGTATAACAGATTATATAATCAATTATAGAATTGATTATATAAACAATTATAGAATCAGTAATCAAAGATATGAAAATGGCTATTTTAAGTACACTCCACGTGTTTAAGAAAGGAAAGCCATACAAATAATGAAAACAAATTAAAACTACATCTGAAATGAATACTGGATGGGATTAACAGAACATCAATGAATTTGAAGATAGCAGTGAACACTATCCAAGATGAAACTGAGAATAAAGACCAAAAAAAGGAAAAGAACATCAGCAACTTACAGAAGAATAACAATTGCTCTAGCATATATGAAACAAGTCCAGCAAATGATAGCAAGTGTGGGAAGGGACACCAAAAATTATTTGAAGAACTAATGGTTGAAAATTACACAAATTTGATAACTGTAAATCCATAAATCTAAGAATTACAATAAAAACAGAATAAACTTAAAACTAGGCCAGGACACATCAGAATATGAAGTAAAGTCAGACAAGGAGAAATATTCATGTATCACTTACATGTGGGATCTAAAAAATGACACAAATGAACTCTCCGTTTACTCTTAATAAGGCTCTTCACTTGTAAAGCCTGCATGTCAGAACTCACCTTATATAAAAGCGCTTTTATGTAAGTTCTGGCATGCTTTTGCCAGAAGTGTTTCTTTAAAAAAGGAAAGTAAAATATAACAAAGAACCTCATTTAATCACGACACAGGAGCATTTTCTTATATAACCAAAAAAAACCAAGATAATTTTTACCAAATAAAAAACTAAGAAAGTAGTCGGCCAAAAGTCACACAAGAAAAGAAACAGACAATCTGAGTAAGCCTTTACCTATTAAAAAAATTGAATCAATAATAACCTTCCAAAACAGAAAGCACTAGGGCCAGACTGGTTCACTTAAATTCTACCAAACATTTTTTCTAGTTTTATTGAGGTATGCCTGACATACCTCAGGTATGTCATACAACACTGTGTAAGTTTAAGGTGTACAGCATAATGACTTGACGTACATATACTGTGAACTTACATATACTGATCACCACAGTATTTTCCTTGCGTTAAGAACTTATGACCTACTCTCTTAACAACTTCCAAATAAACCATACAGTAGCGTTAGCTCTCGTCAACATGCATATACCACCTTCCCAAGTACTTAACTTATCTTGCACCTTTTGACCTTGTTTACATGTCTTGGCTATTATAAATAATGCTGCTATGAACATGGGGGTGCAGTTACCTCTTTGACCCAATGTTTGAATTTCCTTTGGATATGTTCCCAGAAGTGGAAATGCTGGGTCATATGGTAGTCTACTTTTAGTTTTTTGAGGACCCTCCACAGTTTTCCATAGTGGCTACACCAATTTACAGTCCCACCAAGAGTGCACAAGGGTTCTCTTCTCTACATCCTTGCCAGCATTTTATCACTTGGCTTTGTGATGATACAGCCATTCTAACAAGACTAACATCGCTGACTCGATGGACATGAGTTTGAGCAAGCTCCAGGAGTTGGTGATGGACAGGGAAGCCCGGCGTGCTTGTAGTCCATGGGGTCGCAAAGAGTCAGACACGACTGAACGACTGAACTGAACTGAATTTTAACAAATGTAAGCTATATCTCCTGTGGTTTTAATTTGTATTTTCCTAATGATCAGTGGTGATGTGCACATTTTCACGTACCTCGTTGACCATTTGTAAAACTCCTTTGGAAAATGTCTATTCAGGTCTTTTGCCCATTTTTGGGGGATTTTGATATGGAGCTCTTTATATATTTTGGATATTAACTCCTTATAAAATATATGGATTGCAGATATTTTTTCCTATTCCATAGATTATATTTCATTTTGCTGATCATTTCTTTTGCTGCATACAAATTTTGTTGTTTGATGTAATCCCACCTGTTTATTTTTGCCTGTGCTTTAGATGCTATATCCAAAAAATCATTGCCAAAACCCATGTCAAGGAGCTTTCCTCCTTGACCTTTGAGGAAGAAATTATACTAATATTCTACAATCTCTTTCAGAAGACAGAAGCAGAAGAAATACTTCCTAATGCATTCTATGAGGCTAGCATTACTTTTAATGCTAAAATCAAACAGAGACACTGCAAGAAAACTATAGAACAATATCTCTAATGAACATAAATGCAAAAATATTTAATAAACTGCTAGAAAATCAAATTCAATAATGTATTTATAAAAAATAATTACACACCATACTATTAAAGAAATAACTGATATGCTAGACTTTATAAAAATTAAAAATTTCTGCTCTGTGAAAGAAACTGCCAAAGAAAAAGAAAAGCCACTGACCAGGATAAAATATTTGCAAGTCATATCTGACAAAGGATTGTTACCCAAAGTATACAAAGAACTATTAAAATATAACAGTAAAAAAAAAAAAAGCTTGACTAAAAAATAAGTCACAGACTTTTAAACAGACACCTCACCAAAGATGCATAGGTGGCAAATGAACATATAAAAATATGTCTGACATTTTATGTCATAATTAAAATGCAAAATTATAACAGTGCTAAGCCACTACACATCGATCAGAGTGTCCACAATCGAGAACACAGACACCACCAAATGCTGGTGAGGATTTAGAGCACTACTGAATGTGAACACAGCATGACATGGCTACTTTGGAAGACAGTTTAGCAGTTTCCCACAAAACTAAGCATTTTCCTACCATATGGTCCAACAACCATTCTCCTTAGAATCTACCCAAAGGAGTAAAAGCCACATGTTCACAAAAAAATCTGCACATAAATGTTTACGGCACCTTTATTATAGTTGCAAAACTTGGAAACAACTAAGATATCTGTGAGTAGGTGTGGAAAATAAACTGACACATCCAGACAATGGGATATTATTCAGCGCTTTAAAAAAAATGAGTTATCAAGCCATCAAAGGACATGAAGGAAATTTAAATCTGTATTACTAAGCAAAAGATAATCTGAAAAAGCTATATATTGTATGATTCCAATTGTACGACATTCTGTAAAAAGCAGAATTATGGAGACAGTAAAGAGATGAACTGTTGCCATGGGTTGGTAGTGGAGGGATGAAAAGGCAGAGCACTGATTTACAGAACAGTAAAACTATTCTGTATGGTATTATAATAATGGTTATACATTCATCCAAACTTGTGGACTATACAATATCAAGAGTAAACCCTAATGTAAACCATGCAGTCTGGGTCATAATGATGTGTTAATGAAGGTTTATCATTATAACAAATGTCCCATGCTGGTGTGGAGTGTTGACAGTGGGGAGGCTGTATGTGTGGGAATGAGAGTAAACAGGTACTTTCTGCTATGAGAGTAAATAGGTACATTTTTCTCAAAGTAAAAATGTACTTTCTGCTCCATCTTGCTGTGAACCTAAAACTACTCTAAAAAAAGTTTATTAATTAAAAAAAATTGATAAGTGATATAAACAAGCAATTCAAAAAAGAAACTGAAACGGCCAGTTAAGACATAAAAACATAGTTATCTTTATAAACTAAAATTTTTTTCACTCAGAGAAACAAACAATAAAAACTGACAACATTCATGTGTTAGTGATGGCTTCGGGCAATGGGTTTTCACACAGTGCGAGTTGGAATGTAAACTGGTATAACCACTTGGGAGTGCAATTTGGCAGTATCTGAAATGAATTATGTATACACTTAAAACAAAACAATTCTACCTTCTACTTCTACACCAACACAAAAGAGAAATTCCACCACACATGTACAAAATAATGTAAGATACTGTACAACAACTATAGTAACATATTTTTTGAGTATATACACTCACAGATATGAATATGTTTATGTGTATGTATGTGTCTTTATGTATTTTCAAAAGTACTGGAAAGATACACACTAACCTTATGACAGTAGCTGCTTTATAAAGGGAAATTAGACAAGAATACGAATCAAGAACTTTACCTATATTATTTGACTTTAAAAGTTTAGCAAATGACAAAATATCAACTATTAATTCTAGATGATATTTAGGTGAATGCTACATAGGTCTTAATATTTTTCTGTATTTTTATTTTTCTTCTTAGAAATTCCATTAAACATAAAAAACCTTGCAATTTGAGTTATTAGATCAAAACAGTAATGTCCTGTATTTTCCCCAAATCTATGGTATGACAGAATTATGTACTAATGATGACAGTGATTCAGATTTTCTCTGATGGTTAAATACTTCCTGTCATATGACAGAACTGGGTCAACCAAACGTAATCCACATCTCATTTCAGAAAACATAAACAGAACTGCTACAAGAGTGGTCAAACTGTAGACTGGTTAAGGAAGGATGCCAACACACGTGGTCATTTCCTTAGGAACTGTGTCAGCCCTTCAGTGAAGGAAGTGACACAATCTGCCTGAATCAATGCAAATACTGATTTGCACTGAAACACTACAAAAGCTACATTGCTCTGATTGCTCCCTTCTCCTTTCCATAAAAATAAAGTCATCAGAAGGAGGTATTCAATAATAATAAATATACAATATACTTCTAGAAAGCAAAGAGCTCTACCAGACTCCTGTTCTAGTTTAACTCAGTATTTCTTTATCTTAAATGTAAAAACGTTAAAGAATAAAGTAATAATTTCACATACACACAAGCACAGATTGCTCACCCCAATCCCTACTCCTCAATGTCAGCCATATACATATCATACAACCCATAATTTCATGAAGAACTGATATAGTACTTACTAAATGTCTTACAGATGTCAGAAACAGCTTTGAAGACTCTATCAGAGAAATTCACTTTCACCTTCACATACTTCATGTTGGGAAGTTGCAGGCGGAGCAGCTTGTGCTGGGGGGTGAACTGAAGCTTAGCATCTGCCTGAATGCCATACTTATCCAAGGTCCAATGCGTCTTGAGAAGCCAAGTTCTCTTCTTTTCCCACCACAGAGCATGGTCAGACCAATCTTTTTTTACATCTATTAAAAAAACAAACAAAACACTTAAAAATCTGCAGGACTGCCTTGAGAGAAATTACAAGCAGAAAACTAAGCAACTAGGTATTTAATATGAACAATTAGTTAAATACTACGTGCCTGTTATGTGATAAGTAATACTAAAGAAATCCTAAAAGAAATACCAAACAGCTGAGAAAACACTGCCCTTAAAAGCTAATATAGAAGGCAGCAGAGGCAGAATACACAGGGTAACTAATAATGCTTAAAGTAGACACACACATGACAAAGGAAGCATGACACACATATAACAGAGTATGTACTCTCTGTAAGCATTCAGAGAACATAGAGGACCCTGGGGACTGGAATCAAAAGGACGTATAAATAATGACATGGAGTTGGTGGATTCTTAGCCCAGCTTTGAGCAATGGACATTCTGATGATAAAGTTGGTGAGAAAGGTGAGGTATATGAGGCTGCAGAAGCATGTTGAGGCTAAGGGGTGGTGAGAAGTAAGATGGAACGAAAAAGAACAAAAACCACTATCCTAGGTAAAGAAGAGCCTGGAAAAGAAAATATCCATGAGTAACACTTAACTTGAGAGAAAACAAAAACAAAAAAACTACATCCCAACCACACACCCAAATATATTCCAAGAAAAGTAACTATTTCCCCCCAATATATTTTGGCACAAGAAAAAACGTTAATACCTGTTAAACTATTTAACACTCATATACAATTAAATTAAAAGAAACTAAATTAAGAAAGAGTTGGGACTATAAAGAAAGCTGAATGCTGAAGAACTGATGCTTTTGAACTGGGGCGTTGGAGAAGACCCTTGAGAGTCCCTTGGACTGCAAGGAGATCCAACAAGCACATCCTAAAGGAGATCAGTCCTGAATATTCATTGGAAGGACTGATGTTGAAGCTGAAACTCCAATACTTTGGCCACCTGAGGCGAAGAGCTGACTCATCTGAAAAGACTGATGCTGGGAAAGATTGAAGGCAGGAGGAGAAGGGGACAACAGAGGATGAGATGTTTGGATGGCGTCACTGACTCAATGGACATGAGTTTGAGCAAACTCCGGGAGTTGGTGATGGACAGGGAGGCCTGGCGTGCTGCAATCTATGGGGTCACAAAGAGTTGGACACGACTGAGCAACTGAACTGAACTGAAATACAGAAAAGTGTAATTTACAGAAGATTTGGCTCCCTCCAGATACAGATCATAGCAATAAATTTACAAATAAAATCCAATTTCAGCTGGTTATTAAAGTAGCAATAAAAGTGAAGAATGTGGGGATCAATTATATGATGAACTAAGAACCAAAAAGGGGGAACAGGATATTAAAACAACAACAACATAGCAAAACAAAGCTTTCCAGAGGGCGGGGGGCGGGGGGGGCAGGGGGAGAAAACTATCATCATGATTCTGATATAAAGCTCATTTGAATACAGTTTTAAAAAGAACTGGTCTATTTTAAGAAGATGAGTTTAAAAGTATATACTAAACCTGAAACTTTGTTTAGCACAACTTGTCTCCCTGAAAGCCTCAGATAGTAAAACATCAAATTACCACACTATAAGCCTAGAAACACGTTCTATAATGGTGAAAGGTAACTGATATAATTCTCCTCATTACTGAAGAAACAGATCACAAGAGGGAAAAAGACCTTCAATTCCCCCAGATAGTAAAAAAATATTTTAATGAGTAAGTACTTTAATGGGAAAACTGTTACTTGTGATTTTACTGCATTTTGAAATTTCAGTATTTGTTTTGGGAAAGCCCTGTCAATTATGTTATTTGAAGTTTGGCTGCAGAAATACATATTTTACAACTACTCACTTGTGACACAATGTATTCAATATATAGTACCTGGTCTCTTAAGTTACTTTCCAGCACAGAATTTATCAACTTTTAGAAACAGTAAATCCAATCTGGCTCACAAGCAGAAAACCAAGACTAGGACCTTTTTTGTATACTATGAAGTAAATGTCTCACATGTTACAGATGGTTTACTGTTTTCTTTAGGAACAAAGAGCTGAAGACAGAAAAAGATCATTTGTAAAGAATGACAGTAACCACTGACTTCCCTGGTGGCTCAGATGGTAAAGAGTCTGCCTACAATGTAGGAGACCCGGGTTCAATCCCTGGGTCGGGAAGATCTCCTGGAGAAGGAAATGGCAACCCACTCCAGTATTCTTGCCTGGAAAATCCCATGGACGGAGGAGCCTGTAGGCTATAGTCCATGGGGTCGCAAGGCTGAGCTGAACTGAAGAAATGGTAGATTAGTATCTAATACTTTCTTCTTCAGCCCATTTACTTCTGCTACCAATGTCAATCACTAAGGAAGCCACAACATATATTCCCAGTGCAGGGAGAAGAGAGGAAAAAGCTGTATGCTGCTAATAGTAATAGTTTTGTTAATACTGACTTAAGTCATTTGGATTTCCTTTGTCTTAAATCAAAAGACAACCCTGAAATAAGAACTCTGGTGCAAGTAGCTTATTGAGGTGGGATGGGGGAGGGGGAGATCCCAGGAAGCATACCTTAGGGGATTAGGAAAAGTGAGACACGGGAGAAAAGTCTATTAAGAACTCATTAACTTCTGTGGATAACTGGAGTTCAGTCCTGCAAGAGCCCCTCTGAGGAATCACATAAAACATGACTTAGAATTCTCCTCCTAAGGAAAGAGAAAGGTGGAGGATCTATCCAGTTGGTTGAGGGTTGCTCTTAGGGCCATTAAATTCCCAGCATTTCCCCAGCTGCCATGCATGGGGCTGACCACCCTGCACTCAAGGACTTAACTCACCAAACCCTAAATATTTACTACATGGATTTTTACAGAAAGATTTTACAGGCCCAGATTCAATAAAATCTCAACCTTGCATCAATTAGGCTTCAAACACTGACCTCAGAAACAAGTACTTCCTATGATCTTCCTCTTTAGAATCTAACCCTCCCCATCAATTCCACCTTGGTTTTTTACACCAAAGGAACAGCACCCCCCCACGGCATCTATTAAGAATAAACACAGGGGAGAAGGACATGTAATCTAAAGATTATGTACTAGAAACACTATGAACAGTTTGTTTACCCACAGAAAGAGAAAGACTCTCTTACCGACTGGAAACACTGGTAAGACCAGTCTTTTTTACCGACAGAAAACAGTGGGTAAGTATCAATATAGGAAAGAAAAATTACCCCAAATAAAAACAGAAGCAGGACACCAGGAAAGATCTGAAGTGTCAACACTGCACACACCAGCAAACAAAAACAGAAAAGCAGGCATTCTGACAGTAAAAAAAGCAATCAGTTTTAGAAGATAGAATAGTTGAAGGGACTATAGTCCAGTGGTTAGGAATCCGCTATCAGTGCAAGAGAGGAATCTGTGTGATGCAATGAAGACCTTGCATGCCGCAGCCAAGACCCAAAGCAGCCATAAATAAATAAGATGGAATGATGAGCCTGTGATGTTTGTTCCAACAGTATAATTTTGGTAGCATTCCTGAAGACTCAAAAATGCCAGCAACCTAATCAGCCCTAATCACAAGATAATCAAGAAACAAACAACATCTGTAAAATATTCATTAATTACACAAATATCTACTGAACATTTACCAGAAAGCACTATTCTAGTGCTAGAAATACAGTGATGAGAAGAACAAAGTTCCCACATATTTGAAGAAAGCCAGTATGACTCGAATTGAAGAGGTAAAACACCAGGGAGCTTGGCAGGAGCCCTGTATCCCATAAGGTTGTTCAGCTTTTACTCTTTCCGAGTGTGAGAGAGGCCACTAGAGCAGTGTTTTCCAGCCTGTTTGGCATTAGAATTATCCAAGCAACTTTTCAGAGTAATGCCTAGACTCAGCCCAGACCACTTTGCGTGTGGGTCTAAAACTTGATTTTAAGCAGGGGAGTGATTTTTTATTTCAAAGTCATCAAATAATTTTGAAGAATGCAGGGGTAGGGCTGAGCATGAGTGACACTCAGAGGCCATGCAAGAAGTTAGCAGGGGAGTGGACAGGATGAAAGTTTGAATTGCAATGGCTGGGCAATGAGGAAGTAGAAATAAGGAATACAGACAACTTTTCCTGATCATTTTGTTATACTGGGGAGTAGAATAATGGATGGTAGATGAACAGAAAGGGGATAACAAGTCCAAGAAGCACTTTCAGTCTTGTTTTTAAGAACAAAAGGTATTTCAACGTTACTTAAGTAGTGATAATCCGGTAAAACTTAAAACACATATCCAATTATTCTTTAACTTGACTGCCCCTCCAGAGAGTCATTGTGTCACAGTGTCACTTCAAAACTTGTTAGAGGCTTGACTGAGCTCTCTTAAATATGCAAGACAACATTTTCCTACTTACTAGAAAATCTTTCTTTAGTTTTGGCTCGGTATTACACTGTATATCTTATTTTGAAGCTAATACCTACACGTCATGTCCCACAGCTGGCTCCACTACAGATATCACAAGAATATATTTATTCTATTCAGAAGTAGCAAAAACAACTTTACACTCTGATGAGAATCCTGAGGAAGATGATGATAAACCAATTGAGACTCATTCACCAAGGCAAATGTAGAGCTAACAACACCTCAAAAATACTTAACTATACAAATTGTGTGTGTGTGTATGTAAAGCTGTGTATCTTAACATAATAGCTCCTTCATTTCAACCCAGGCAGATTGAAACATTATAAATATAAGGCCAACAGGATCAGAGCTAGTGCTGGGCAATCCTACCACGTTTCTTCTGTTCACCACTGCATCTCAAACTTGCCAACCCTCCTCAAATGCCTGTGTACCCTCCTTCTCCTCAGCAGACAACCATGGATTCTACTTCAGAAAATAGAGACGCCATCAGATTGAAACTATTTCACCTAAGGGCCAACCAAATGTACAAAGCTCCTTGCATCTGTGCCAGTATGGGTCTCCCGCCTTTGACTTATGATGAAAACATATCTCCTCCTAATTATCTGAAACCAACCCAGCTACATATGCTCTGTTGCCACTCCCACCTTCTAGAAACCATGCACTCCTCACTCTGGCTCCTAGGTATCTCATCCATTCTTGTGACTTTACATGGCCTCTATGCACTTACCTTCCTAGTTTTTATCTCCAGCCTACCCTTCTGCTTAGAGCACCAGTTTATACATCCTACTGACTACCCCACATCTCCACCAGGATGTCTCAGAAGAATGTCAAACTTAATATATACAAAGTGTGTTGGCCACTCAGTCATGTCCACCTCTTTGAGACTCCATGGACTGTAGCCCACCAGGCCTCTCTGTCCATGGAATTCTCCAGGCAAGAATACTGGAGTGGGCTGCCACATTCCAACCCAGGGATCAAACCCAGGTCTCCCTCATTGTAGGCAGATTCTTTACCACCTGAACTACTCAGGAAGGTCCAATATATGCAAAACTTAATCCAATTTTCTCCTAGTTCTACTGTCATTAAGTAGGCCTAAGAATCAACCCAAGCTGCTCATGCTAGAAAGCTAAAAGTAGTGAATTCTCTTTCCCTAGTCTGCACATTCATCAAGCCCCTCAGTTCCACTTCCCAAAATCTCCACTTCGGTCTCCACTGGCACCACCCTATTTCAGGTCATCATTATTATCTCTTACACCAACTACTGCCAACAGGCTCCTGTCTAGTCTCCTTGATTCCATCCAGTACTTTCTACGCGACAGCCAAAGTTATTTAACACTTTCATGTTAATCCCCCAGCTGAAAATCTTTAACAGCTTGCAACTGCACTGAGAATGAAATCCAAATGACTTCTAGTCTACAAACTTTCACCCAGTACAGCCCGTCTCCTCTTCCACACTTATCTTGCGCTACTCTTCCTCTGCCAAGGCCACACCTACCTTCCTTTTATCCCAAGAACTGTCTAGTAAGTAAGCTTTTTTGCCTCAGTGGCTTTGCAAGTGTCACTACACTCTCTGAATGTCTAGTTTTCTGTCTTCCAAATTTTAAGTTCCATAGTCTCAGAGTTTTTCTTAACCACTCTAAGACCTCCAGTGTCCTATGTCCCTCCTTTATTCTTTATTTCAGTACACTGTAGCATCACTTATCAAAATGTGCATTCATTTCGTTTGTTGTTCCTGGGATGGGGGCGAGGGGTTTCTTAATTTCCTACTAAACACTGAGAAGACAAGGACAATGCCTATTTTGATCACCATTATATTTCTAGCACATTGCACAGGTGACTGGCACACGTTTGATAAATGAATCCTTATATTGAAAAATTTAAAGATCCTTCATTACATCAAGAAAACATTAATCCCAGAATAAGCCGATGAGATGGCTGGATGGCATCACTGACTCGATGGACGTCAGTGTGAGTGAACTCCGGGAGTTGGTGATGGACAGGGAGGCCTGGCGTGCTGCGATTCATGGGGTCGCAAAGAGTCGGACACAACTGAGCGACTGAACTGACTGAACTGAAGAAGACACAAGACTTGTACTCTGAAAACTATAAGATGCCGATGAAAGAAACTGAAGAAGACGTAAACAGATGGAAAGATATGCCATGTTCATGGACTGGAAGAATCAACAGTCAAAATGACTATACTACCAAGGCAATCTACAGAGTCAATGCAATCCCTATCAAAGCACCAATGGCATTTTTCATAAAACTAGAAAAAAAAATCTCAAAATTTGTATGGAGACACAAAAGACCCCAAACAGCCAAAGCAATCTTGAAAAAGAAAAACAGAGCTGGAGGAATCTGGCTCCCTGACTTCAGACTATACCACAAAGCTACAGTATCAAAACAGTATGGTACTGGCCAACAACAGAAATATAGATCAATAGAACAGTATAGAGAACCCAGAAATAAGCCCATTCACCTATGGTCAATTAATCTATAACAAAGGCAAAACTACACAATGTTGGAAAGACAGGCTCTTCATCAAATGGTGCTGGGAAACTGGACAGCCACATGCAAAAAAAATGACATTAGATCATTCCTTAACTCCAGACACAAAAATAAGCTCAAAATGGATTAAAGACCTAAATGTGAGACTGGATATTATAAAACTCTCAGAGAAAAACACAGGCAGAACACTCTCTAACATAAATCACAGCAACATCTTTTTTGATTCATCTCCCAAAATAATGAAAATAAAAGCAAAAATAAACAAATGAGACCTAAACTTCAAAGCTTTTGTATAGCAAAGGAAACAATAAACAAAATGAAAAGACAACCTACAGATTGGAAGAAAATATTTACAAATGATGTGATCAATAAGGGATTAGTCTCCAAAATTGAGAAACAGCTCATGACACTTAATAACATCAAAACAAACAACCCACTCAAAAAAATGGGCATAAGAAAGACCTGAATAGACATTCCTCCAAAGAGGACACACAGATGGCCAACAAGCACATGAAAAGATGTTCAATATCACTCGTTATCAGAGAAATGCAAATCAAAACTACAGTGAGATATCATCTCACACCGGTCAGAATAGCTATCATCAAAAAACCCACAAACAACAAATGCTGAAGAGGTTCTGGAGAGAAGGGAAACCTTCTACACTGTTGGTGGGAATATAAATTGGCACAACCATTACGGAGAACAGTATGGAAGTTCCTTTAAAAAAAAAACAAAACTAAAAATAGAGCTACATATGACCCTGCAATCCCACTCCTGGGCATATATCCAGAGAAAAACCCCAATGTTCACTGCAGCACTATTTACAATAGCCAAGACATGGAAGCAACCTAAATGTCCATCGACAGAGGAATGGATTAAGAAGATGTGGGACATATATACAATGGAATATTACTCAGCCATTAAAAAGAATGAAATAATGCCATTTGCCACAACATGGAGAGACCTAGGAGTGCCATACTGAGTGAAGTCAGTCAGAAAGAGAAGGGGAAATATCATATGACATCCTTTACATGTGGAAACTAAAAGGAAATGATCACCTGAACTTACAAAACAGAAAGAGACTCACAGACTTAGACAATGAACTTACGGTTGCAGGGGGAAGGGATAATTAGGGACTTGTGGCATAGTAATGTACACATCGCTATATTTAAAAGGTATAACCAACAAGGACCTATTGAACAGCACATGCTCAATGGTATGTGCCAGGCTCGATGCGAGGCAGGTTTGGGAGAGAATGGATGCATGAGTCCCTTTCACTGAAACTACCACAACAATGCTCACTGACTATACCCTAACACAAAATAAAAAGTTTAAAGTTTGGGAAACAACAACAACAAAAAGAAAACAACAAGGAAGTTACTCTGAAACCAACATGAAAAATAATATGTAAGATTTATTTAGTTCTATGTTCAAAAATTCATTTTTTCTTCTTCAAATTCAGAATTAAAACATGTCTACACTAAGTATGGCACAGACTCTCCTAGACACGGGGCATCAAACCATATCAACCTCCTCTTCTTTCTCACATCATCTTTTGCTCAAGACAATCCTTATAGCATGAAATGATTATGTTCAAAAAATTCCTTTGAGTCTTAGAATTTAGATTTGCCACAAGGAAACATTATAAATAGATTCCAAATCAGACTATTACCCAAATCTAAAATAGTCCAAAGTATACTATAAGAAATATTCCACTAATCATAAGGCTTTTTGCAGAATATATGGTCAAAAAAAAAAAAAAAAAAGAATATATGGTCAATGTTCAACTAGAGATGTAAGGAAAACTGTTAAGTGGCACCTGCAGTGTGGGCTGGAGGGAAGAGACGCTTAAAAACAATGGAGGTGTTAAGTGGTGAGGGAGAGCTGTTCCTGCTAAAAGTAGCACACTTGGCTACTTCCCCCTCATCCTTCATTTACTGTAGGAATTGACTGGCCTCCTTCCTCAAAGTTTCTTTCCTCTGCTAAAAAAAAAAGTTCCTCACAATAGAAGAGCTTTACCATCTGCTTTCCTCACCAATTCCTGAAACATAGTACTCTGAAGTTCTTGTCTTTTTAATCACTCAGACTTCCAAAAAGCAAATAGGCAAACTGGACAAAGTGTTGCTCTTTGGATACACAACCAATACGCGAATCGATAAGCATTTTCCAAGGACCTACTATATGCCAGATTCTAAGCTAGGCCATGGGGATATATACTTAAGTTACACTTATCTCAGAATTCCCATCCTAGAGGTTCTTGCTGTTCAAGTGAGGGAAACATAAATTTAACGAGCTAAAAAGATAAAAGAGCAAAATGCAACAGGAGCAAACAACTTTAAACGTGGAAGACTGATAAGGCTCTGAAGAAAAGGGGACATTTTACCTGGGTCTTAGTGTGGGAGTTCTAACACGTAACTGTTCTATAGACAATGAAAGTGAAAGTGAAGTCGCTCAGTCATGTCCGACTCTGCGATCCCATGGGCTGTAGCCTACCAGGTTCCTCTGTCCGTGGGATTTTCCAGGCAATATTACTGGAGTGGATTGCCATTTCCTTTGCCAGGGGATCTTCCCAACCCAGGGATTGAACCTGGGTCTCCCGCATTGCGGGCAGACGCTTTACCGTCTGAGCCACCAGTGAAGAAAAGGGAGGTAAAGGGATTATTAAATGAAGTGGAAATACCCCAGGGCTTGCCAGAGGGACTGGAGAGTGCTGATAAGTGAAATATGGAGGCTGTATTTCATTCCCGCCCTTCCTTAACATGGTACCTGCCATTCCTAACTCAGAGCTAAGTGGCCTGCACTGGTAGCAGGACTATTGTGCAGTAGACTTCAAGTCATCTTGCAGGCAAAGAGCCGAGTAAAATTCTGGTGGGAGTTTCAACATACTTTCCATAAGTCTGACATCATGGATCTTTCTACAACTTGCTTATTAGTTTGTGCCTTTCCCTGCCAGTATCACAGGAAGGCTTACAAAGACCCAAATAAACTGGGAACTGAAAAGGTCCTTAGGAATCAACCCAATCTAAAATTCTTCATATAGATAAGTAAACCAGGTTCAGTGGGGTTAGGTTCTTGCTTGAGGCTCTACAGATCCTCAGGGGCAGAGAGATCAGATTTCATTTCTAATAGGCACCTAACTGAAATCTCAGCTAAGAAGTCGGCAAGATGAAATGGGTTCACAGTCTAAAATTATGTTCACTCAGATCTGCCCAAGGGAAACAAACTCCAGGCGGAGAAACCTTGTCATCAGAGACTGCTCTTTTATTAGGGTCTCAAAGAACTATGGGGAAATAGTCACTTAAACGACTCCATTTCTCTATTCCAATACTATCCATACACTGGAAATGTCAATTTGTATATAATGGACCCCAGTCCTCACAGGCACCAAGAAGCTAATCAATTCAAGATATATCCTAAGATACATATATATGTATGTGTGTATATATATATGTGTGTGTGTGTGTATGTATATATATATATGTATGTGTGTGTATATATATATATGGCATTTCACCAGATAATAAGAACTGGACCATGGAAATTGTGATTCAAGTAAGACTGGTTTCAGGAGGTCGTGCCTAGAACCAGCCAACACTGCAAAGTCACTCATCAGTTCACTCTCAAAACACCAAATGTGAAGGAATATTTATATTATACATATATTCAATTGATTTAATAATGACAGCTATAGACAATAAAATTCAAAAAGGTTATGGCTGGTAGCTATTTAATTATTTGAAGAATACATATACTACTAAACAAAATTAAACTGAGTTTAAAACAAGTGAAGAACAGAAACAGATTATCAACAGCAAAGAGGCAATTCAGAAAAATAATGTAACTAACCACTTATTTTATATTAGAGATTAAATAAAAGTATATTATAAACTGAATATTCTGTATCACATAAAAATAACTGAAACAACTTCTAAATCATTCTTCTCTTCCTTAAGACTGTTCTAGAGAGACCAGAAGTAAATTCCTCAGTTATTTTTAATCTTATTCTAGAAGAGCAACCCTCCTTCCAGAATCATCCTTTACTCTAGAAGAATAATCCAAGAGATTCTCAGCAGTGCATTCTATACTACATCACTACCACATGATCTATGACTTAATTCAAGTAACTATAATAGGATTACTAGTATACCAGAAATAAGTATATTCCTGATTTTCCACAGCTATGAAAAGCAGAAAGAAACTGCTTTTAACCAATCCCAGAGCTAACTCAGCTGACATACACTTTTAGTAATCAATAAAATGACAAGAGCAAACACTGGCAATGACGCATGTAAATATTCCAAAACTCAGTAACTGTTGCCCACTCGCCCCATCCATTCAACAAATTAAGCGAAGACTACCAAGATCATGGAGGAGGAAATGGCAACCCACTCCAGTGTTCTTACCTGGGTAATCCCACAGAGAGAGAAGCCTGGCTGGCTAGTCTATGGGTTCGCAAAGAGTTGGACACAACTAAGCGACTAACACTTTCCCTTCATACCAAGATCATGTGTGTTTGCTAAGCCACTCAATCATGTTGAACTCTTTGCAACCCCATGGACTGTAGCCCAACAGGCTCCTCTGTCCATGGGCTTCTCCAGACAAGAATACTGGAGTGGGTTGCCATTCCCTTCTCCAAGGGATCTTCCTGACCCAGGGATCAAATCCGTGTCTCTTATGTCTCCTGCACTGGCAAGTGAGTTCTTTACTACTAGTGCCACCAGGGAAGCCCCTCCAAGATGATACAAAGAGTAATTATATTAACCTAATATTTAAAATCTTTAAGTTCAGTTCAGTTCAGTTGCTTAGTCATATCTGACTCTGTGACCCCATGGACTGCAACACACCAGGCTTCCCTGTCCATCACCGACTCCTGGAGTTTACTCAAACTCATGTCCATTGAGTCGGTGATGCCATCCAACCATCTCATCCTCTGTCGTCCCCTTCTCCTCCCACCTTCAATCTTTCCCAGCATCAGGGTCTTTTCTAAGGAGTCAGTTCTTCGCATCAGGTGGCCAAAGTATTGGAGTTTCAGCTTCAGCATCAGTCCTTCCAATGAATATTCAGGACTGATTTCCTTTAGGATGGACTGGTTTGATTTCCTTGCAGTCCAAGGGACTCTCAAGAGTCTTCTCCAACACCACAGTTCAAAAGCATCAATTCTTCGGCGCTCAGCTTTCTTTATAATTCAACTGTCACATGACTACTGGAAAAATCACAGCTTTGACTATACAGACCTTTGTTGGCAAAGTAATCTCTGCTTTTCAATATGCTGTCTAGGTTGGTCATAACTTTTCTTTCAAGGAGCAAGCGTCTTTTAATTTCATGGCTGCAGTCACCATTTGCAGTGATTTTGGAGCCTCCCCTCAAAGAAAAATGTTGAATATATTTCTCTAAGGCTGAACTTACAACTTCTCCCTGTTTTTCTTTCTATGCAAATACTATGGAATTTACCTCTCAAATGGCTGTTAAATGTGTCCCTTTCTTTCCTTTTATTACATTGCTTTAGTTTAAGTCCTCAACATCTCTTGTCTGAACTATAATATCATTTTTTACAAAACTATCTGTTACTTTTTAAAATGCAAATTTGATCATTTTACTTCTCTACTTAACTTTCCAAGTCCCTCTGTTGCTGAAGTGTTTCATAACCTCTCAGTAGGTTACATAAATCCTAACCTTCTGTGCACCTCGATGCTTAGTTGTCCCCAGGTTCTATAACTCACTTTCTGGCCTAGTTGGTGAAACAACTTGATGTTTTCTGCCTCCTTGGTTGTATGCCTTTCTCTTTCCTTCTCATCAGGCTGACAAAATCCTACATAAAAACCAAATATTACCATCTCTATGTCTTCACTAACCCTCTTGCCAAAGCAGTTAGGTACATCTTAGCATTCTGAATAATGTATCCCAATCAATTATAATTGATTTTATGTAACTCCCTTCCTCCACTCAATTAAGGGTCTTTGGTCTTATTTATCTTGTACTTCAAAGGCAAAGCCCAGGGCCTTGTACATGGAATTAAACCAATAAATATCTGTAATATGCAAGTAACATGAAAACTCTTAAATGTACTCGTCTGTTACTGACACAGTGAATTGTAGACTGAAGAGTTAGAAGCAAAGTTGGTATTTTATGCAATTAAACAAAAGTATGGTGGTAACTAAAACATGAACCATGTTGTTAGATAACTGGTGTTAACTAAACCATGATAACGAAAACTTGTATGTTGAAACTGTGCAAAATATTGATGGTTTCCAAAATTCTGATATGTCCTATTCTTAATAAAATGTTTGTCATCTGTTAGTAGAAGCAGTAAACCATTTCAAAGTATACATATCATTCAAACTGCCAAAATATTTCAATTAAAGTACTCCATTCAATTTTAGCATAAGAAAATTATTGTTTTACATTAAGACTTCAATGAGTGACTAAAACAGATACATCAACCAGTGATTAAAAACATTTAGAAACTAAACTTCTGATACAAAGTGACTAATTGACATTTCTTTGACATAGCTAACTTGATTGAAAATTCAGGAATTCGCCCATCAAAGCAAAACACAATCAACTAAGTTTACAAATCGCCTTCTGAAGTTACTCACAAACACAAAATAATGTTTATCAATTTCAGTATCAATTGAATACTATTTCAAATAGCAATAGTATTTGCTATTACAAAATACACTAATTCAAGTAGTTAAGAAGTTTTACCAGATGACATAAATCATGCATGCAATTACAGAGTGCACACAAATAGAAAGCATGTCAATTATTCATTTCCAGAGGGTGGGTGACTTTCTATCCAATCCTAAAGGCTTACTACAAATTTGGTTCAGTTTGGCTTAGTTCCTAGAAGACTGGACTCAGAGTCCATGCAATGTCAACATCTGACAAATTCTAAGAGTAACATCAAGGCTGAATTTATCAGTTAGTGTTTGACTCATGGAGTATTAAAACTGGATTTGTTTTTTGAAGTTAGTCAAAGGCACTAGCTATTCTATACTTCAAAAAAGAAGTATGGAAACAAATTCTAATACGGGACTAGAGCACAAGCTATGGAAAAAAATATTTCTTGGAATCTAAGAGGCTTACTCAGAGAAGGCAATGGCATCCCACTCCAGTACTCTTGCCTGGAAAATCCCATGGCTGGAGGAGCCGGGAAGGCTGGAGTCCATGGGGTCGCTGAGGGTTGGACACGACTGAGCGAATTCCCTTTCACTTTTCACTCTCATGCATTGGAGAAGGAAATGGCAACCCACTCCAGTGTTCTTGCCTGGAGAATCCCAGGGACGGGGGAGCCTGGTGGGCTGCTGTCTATGGGGTCGCACAGAGTCGGACACAACTGAAGTGACTTAGCAGCAGCAGCAAGAGGCTTACTACTGCTTGTATCATATGTTACTGACATATATGAACATGATGTACTTCAAATTTGTAAAGATCTGATGTCTCTTTCCAGTTTAAAATCTGTTATTGGAATCTCACAGCTCTTACCACAATACTAAATCTTTTAAATTTGGTTTACAATGCACTTTAAGCATTTGCTTATTTCTTAAGCCTGTCAAGTCCCTGGTTCCCCAGGACCATTCCTCTATCAACACAGACTCAGTTCCTCAAATGGTGGCCCTCCCTCATCCCCATGCTTGCATGCTCGACTTCTCATGTTCTCCCACCTGCTGTTCTTTTATCCTACACCTCCTTCCTAAGATCTTCTGCCACTCACTCATCTGGCTCTTTCCTACTCCACCATCGGGCTTCCCTGGTGGCTCAGAGGTTAAAGCGTCTGCCTGCAATGTGGGAGACCTGGGTTCGATCCCTGGGTCAGGAAGATCCCCTGGAGAAGGAAATGGCAACCCACTCCAGTATTCCTGCCTGGAGAATCCCATGGACAGAGGAGCCTGGTGGGCTATAGTCCATGGGGTTGCAAAGAGTCAGACACCATCAGCCCTCGATTTAAATGTAATGTCCTCCAGAAACCCTTCCCCATATACTAGGTTGGGTTCCCCAGTATATATGCTCTCTGATAACTATTTTTATTATTATAACACTCACACATAACAGCAATTACTTATTTAAAGATTGTCTTACCCTTAAGACTGCAGGTCGAATGAGTCTAAGGATTAAGTTAATTTTGTACACTTGGTCTCTGCCATTCGCAGTATGGTATCTGGCACTCTAGTAGGTTCTCATTTAAAGCAAGTAGGTGAATGAAGGAATAACAGAAGAAAACAGAATATCATTTCCTCACTTAATGATATATTTCCTCTCTATAATCATATTTTCTGCTTCTCTTAGTCTCTAATACATCATAAACATCACAATTTTCAATCCAGAATACCTTTCTTCCAAACTTTTCACCCTGGCTCTCTTCAAATAAAGTCAGTCAGTCGAGGCTCATGCTTCTAAATCTCCACCATCTTTCTGAACCACGTATTTGGTGCTTCACATTGAGACTGTCAATTCAAAGCAATCTTCCGTTTTCACTGTTACTAGAAAGTCGTTCAGATTTTATGTGGGGACTACGTCCTATTACCTAATATAATGCTTCAGTTCAGTTCAGTCGCTCAGTCGTGTCCGACTCTTTGCGACCCTGTGAATCACAGCACGCCAGGCCTCCCTGTCCATCACCAACTCCCGGAGTTCACTCACACTCACGTCCATCGAGTCAGTGATGCCATCCAGCCATCTCATTCTCTGTCATTCCCTTCTCCTCCTGCCCCCAATCCCTCCCAGCATCAGAGTCTTTTCCAATGAGTCAACTCTTCGCATGAGGTGGCCGAAGTACTGGAGTTTCAGCTTTAGCATCATTCCTTCCAAAGAAATCCCAGGGCTGATCTCCTTCAGAATGGACTGGTTGGATCTCCTTGCAGTCCAAGGGACTCTCCAGTCTTCTCCAACACCACAGTTCAAAAGCATCAATTCTTTGGCGCTCAGCTTTCTTCATAGTCTAACTCTCACATCCATACACGATCACTGGAAAAACCATAGCCTTGACTAGACGGACCTTTGTTAGCAAAGTAATGTCTCTGCTTTTCAATATGCTATCTAGGTTGGTCATAACTTTTCTTCCAAGGAGTAAGCGTCTTTTAATTTCATGGCTTGGCCCTCCATAAATGCTTGCTTGCTGCTACTACTGATGGGTCAAGTTCACCATCTCTTTGATCCTCACAAATGCCACATGTTATAAGCCTCTCTAACCTACTGAAACAAAAAATGCATGTACTTATCTTTGGGTAGGAATATTTACACGTGAATGTCTCCTTTTGTTCTAAAGTCCCTCTTTCCTGGTCTAAGTTCTTTTAAGGCATTTATTCCCCAAATTCATCCGAGAAAATATTTAGTAGTGAGATATCCTAGCCATCCATTAGGATCCTCAATAAAATAACCACAGTCACTCTGAAGGACAGAGAAGCCTGACATGCTTCAGTCCATGGGGTCACAAAGAGCTAGACAAGACTGAGCAACTGACTGAACAACCACCACCCCCTAACAGTACTCACTATACACCACTGTGTACTTTACACATATGTATTCATTTAATCCTCACAACTTATATGAAGTAAATATACTATTACCCTCATTTTACTTATAGGAGACTAAGCCACCGCAAAGCTAAATAACTTGACCCAGGGTCACAAAGCTTATAGGGAGTAAAGCCAGTATTCCCACCCAAGCAGTTTAGCTCAGGGAACGTATTCCAGAGTTCAGAGCCATTAAACAAAACTTACAAAAGCAAGAAAATAAGAAGGGGTTTTGGTTAAGTACTACATAAATACAATGAAAATAAACCAGGCTACTTCAACCCACAATTCAAAACTAGGTTTACATAGTATTTGAAGGATAACTGAGGGTAACATTTTTTTTGAGTTCTTAATATAGGCATTCTACTTATTACCAGAGATTCTGTTAATATTGGGGTGGGTGGCCAATATTCATTCAGGTTTTTTCGTACCATCTCATGAAAAAGACCTGAACAAACTTTTTGGTCATCCCAATACTTTTTACATCATACTTAGTTCTTATATTAACTCTAAGAAGCAGGGAAGTAAACAAAGGTTAAGTGAGATTAATAATCAGGAGAGGT
The DNA here is from genome assembly GCF_027580195.1 of Bos mutus. Classification (NCBI taxonomy): domain Eukaryota; kingdom Metazoa; phylum Chordata; class Mammalia; order Artiodactyla; family Bovidae; genus Bos; species Bos mutus. Next base: position 43,142,654 of record NC_091626.1, on the reverse strand, counting down.
TAAAACAATATGCCAAGGTCATATATAACTCTAAGTGGCCACATCTTGGACTTAAGTCCTTAAACACTGACAAAGTTCACCTTTTAAAAAAGGCATTTGCTTAAACCAGAATACTAAATTGGAATAGCCTCCATTTAAGCATGGTTTATCTATAATTTTGTATATATTGGAATATAAAATCTACTGCTTCTAAACCATCTTTGTCATATCCAGGCAAGAATACTGAAGTGGGTAGTCAGTATACCCTTCTCCAAGGGATCCTCCTGACCCAGGGATGGAACACAGATCTCCTGCATTACAGGCAGATTCTTTAAAGTCTTAGCCACTAGGGAAACCCCATAGTGATAAAGGTAAGCACAATAATGTTAAAATATATTCCTAATATGGTAGAGAATGAATCAGTACTATTTGGCTCACCTTTATAAATGACACATTCCCAATCTTTTATATTATTTCTCTAGCTCAGTAAAAGGGAACATTTTACATAGCTACACTTCATCAACATAGCTCCATTTACAGAGGCTATTCTAAAATACTTCACATATATTAACTAACTGAGTCCTTCTAATAATCCTAGGATAAAGACATTGTTATTATTCCCATTTTCAAGATGAGCAACCACAGGCACAGACAGGTTAGGTCACACACCACAGGGCTGCAAAATCAGGATTGTGACACAGGAGGCCTTCCCACAGGCTATGCTCCACAACAAGGGCATTCTATCACAGCAACAGACTGCATCAACACCTTGCATAAAAGCTTAAACTGATACAGCAACTGTCCGCATTTTTCAAGTTATTTTTAACTTCAAAGGTTATGAAATTCAGGAACCTCATTAAGGAACAATAAACTGGGAGGCACTTATCCAACAGACATCTTCATCTGCAATCAATAATGCTAGCACGTCACTGCTGTTTTATTCATAACCTTGAATGCTCCATTAAGAAAAGATATCAAAACCATCATCACACTGATGCTTTAAAATTGATCTTTAAGATACCTCATGTAGCTTTTAGTTACAGCATAATATAAAAATAAGATAGGTAAATATCTGAGAAAAGATTCACTACAGATTCCAAAGCAAACGTCACCTCCTGTGGGCTGAAGTTTACCAGCTCTGTTACCTTCAACACTGTATAAGGGCTACCCACTGAAACTGGATGGTCTTTATAACTAAATAATAAATAATCGAGTCTGCAGACTGAATCATGAAAGGAAGGGAAATCTAAATGTAAACTTCCCATTTCAACCATTTATTGCTTATCATCTTCTCTTAAGAACACTAATTCACTGAGCAGAATTATTGAAACAGAAAAAGTATCAGAAAATAAAATTTTCAACATTTTACACATAACTCTGAGTCACTATGAATAAATAGTGTAATAGTCTCAATGAAGGAAGGCAGACAAAAAGCAAAGAATGAAGGATTCAAATAATGACCCTTTATACACAACGATACTGTTTAGAGGATATTATATTTGAAGAACAATTTTCAAAGACTTCCAATAACACTAAAAGACAAGGTAACAAACATAAACGAAGGCTTCTGTCTTTATCTGTATTGTACAGATAAGGAAACTGAGACCCTTAACATGAAAACTCTGACTTAAAAAATTTTTAAAAATCACAAAGCTATTAAGTAGCATGGTCAGGATTATAATCCAGACTTAATTCTTTTTATAACATTAAACCCTAAAATTTTAATTATTCAATGATGCTTTATTACAGATCTATTTTTATGACTAAAGTTCTAAAATATCTAGGTTTTCTAATGGATTGATGGTAAATTAGTTTTCACTGGCCTATTATTTTATAGCTCAGATTTTACCAAATAAAAGTTGTAATTACATTATTTCAAATTGATATGATGCAATTATTTCCTTTCTGATACATTATCACTACTATACTTCATATATTTCTCCTTTCAACATACAAAAATAAACAGAAGTTACACAACTTATAGGGCAAAAAGTTTCAAGCTTTGACTAAGCCAATTCCCTTGTGGAAGACAATTTTTTAAAAGTTCAATCCAGAAAAAACTTGATAAAATTGGACTTCCTCAAAATTTAAAAATTTTGCTCTTTGAAAGATACTGTTAAGAAAATAAAAAGACAAGCCACAGACTGGGAGAAAATACTTTAAAATACCTATCTGATAAAGTACTTGTATCTGGCATATATTAAGTAATCTTAAAACTCAACAAGAAAACAAATAAAACAATTAAAAAAATAAGCAAACGATATGAAGACAGTTTACTAAGATATACAGATGGCATATAAGCCTGTAAAAAGCTTCCCATCATAGCCATTAGGGAAGTGTGACTTACAATCATAGTAAGATATCATTACATACTTTATTAGACTGAATAAAATTAAACAAAAATAAAACCAAAACCCTGACAATACCAAATGCTACTGGAGGACTTGGAACAATTGTTAACTCTCATAAAATCTCTGCAAACGAGAAAAAACAGTGGTACTCTCAAAAGACTGCAAACAACTGGTAGATAGACAAACTGTGGTACATACTCATACAAAGAACTACAACTGGACAATAAAAACAACTACTCATATACAAGAATCTAAAATGTATTACGCTAACAATTATTTTTAAATAAAATGTACTACTAAAATGTAAAGAGCTTCCCTGGTGGCTCAGACAGTAAAGTGTCTGCCAGAATGCAGGAGACCCGGGTTTGATCCCTGGGTTGGGAAGATCCCGTGGAGAAGGAAATGGCAACCCACTCCAGTACTCTTGCCTGGAAAATTCCATGGACTGAGGAGCCTGATAGGCTACAGTCCATGGGGTCACAAAGAGTCGGACACGACTGAGCGACTTCACTTTTACTACTAAAATGTACTAGTTGCTAAACTGTGTCCAATTCTTTTGTGACCTCATGTTCTGTATGTAGCCCGCGCCAGGCTCCTCAATCCATGAATTTCCCAGGCAAGAACACTGGAGTGAGTTGCCATTTTCTTCTCCAAGAGATCTTCCCAACCCAGGGATCAAACCCATGTCTCCTGCATTGCAGGGGGATTCTTTACAGCTGAGCCACCAGAGTGAAAGAAACCACCCTTAAAGCTCCATTTATATGACATTCTGGAAAAGACATCCAGTGGTTTTTCAGGAGCTGGAGTTGAAGGGGTGGGCTCATTATAAAGAAACACAGAGACAAGTTTTTGGGGTGCTGGAAAAGTTCTGTGTCTTGACTGTGGTTGTTTTATGACTGCATGCATTTGCTAAAACTCAGCACAGTATACTAAAAAGTATGAATTTTATTGTATGTAAATTATACCTCAGTAAGCCTGATTTTAAGAAAAATTAACGAGCAAAAAATGCAGTAATCATGCAAAAATTTGTTACAAAAGAATTATGGTAGATATGACTTTGTAACCACAAACATGAGTGCAGAATATTATATCTCAAAAAGTTATCTTAAAATATTTTTTTAGAGTATCTGTTTACCTCACACTGGGCAAATATACCATTTTGTAATATATTATGGCATCAGCACAATTTTTAAATTATTTCAGTAAGATAATTATCTAAATAAAAATATTGCATATATTAGCTTTTTTCTTAAACCATTTCCATTAATTTCTAAATGGGCTCAATGTTTTCACATGCCAAGACACAATGGTATATCATTCCTTTGTTACAACTGAATAAAAAACACTACTGAAGCCTTCATGGTTATAAATTTTTCAAATCTCTGGAATACCATTGTCCACTTACTGGTCCACTCCATTTCAGAAATCTCATGAAAACAGTAGTTAAATAGCTCTTTGCTACATTACAGAGGCACGTATGCTTGGAAGTGAGCGAAAGGGTGGAATGATAGCTATTTTCCTTGCTGTTGGGAGTTGAGAGCACAAAGCAGTCCCAAACTAGGCTCCTTCTGAGTGGTGTAATTCTCCACGATTAAAGCTGGAACCTTTTAAACAGTCTAGATTACATCTGAACTCCTTTTAAAAGGAGTTCCTCCCTGACCCCTGCCTCCACTTCAGGATATTCAGGGACTCTCAATGCCACTGAGAAAATGGCCACTCTTATCTGTGTAGCACAAATAGTCCATATAATGCATTTTCACATGTATTATCTCTTTTCTCACCAAGACCTACGAGAAAGTTTTTTTAAATTGGAATTTTACAGATGTCAAAACTCACTCAGAAGATTAGATTAGTTGTCCAAGATCACACAAGCCAATACATGGCAGAGCCAGAATATTATTTATTATTCTGTGTATCTATTAGCGTCTACTAGCCTAAAGACAACTAACACGATGGAAACCTATACCCAATGATGTGTAAAAATATTGTATACCTTATCCAATAGTAAGCTAAGAAGAAAACTAAGCTTTACTGATAAAGGTGTATGAAGAAGAACCTACAATCATTCTGAAGTGAAATTCACACTGATAAACAATTTTATTGTTGAAAAAAAGGTAAAACAATGTCTTGAAAAGACAAATGCTAAGGAACTATGCCATAGGATGGCTGTGAAGTATCTGGAAACAGGTACTATTACTTTACATATATCTCAATGTAATATTAATAAGCCACATATTACATAATCTCTTATGGTTCTAAACTTGGTAGCCATTGTGTATATTAAAGGAGACTAAGTAAAGAAGGCAATTTACTGACAGCTAAATGTAGAATGAGATCTTGGATGGAAAAAACAAAGGCTAATACTGGAACAACTGCCAAATATGAATCTGGATGCATGTTAGACAACAGTATCAAATCAATGTTTAATTTCCTGAACTTGATAACTGTAATGTAATATGAAAGAGAAAGTCCTTGTTCTTAGGTGACACATATTTTAAGTACTTAGAGATGAAGGGTTATGATGTGTGTAACTCCCTCAAATGGTTCCCAAAAGTGTGTGTGTATGTGCACAGAGAAATCAAATGAAAAATGCTAACAGATGATCTAAATGAAGACTATAGTATTCAATTATCATTCTTGAACTTATAAGTTTGAAATTACAAAAAATAAAGAGTTGAAGATAAAAGACAAAACTTCAAATTTTCTGTTTTTAATAGCTAATAGGCATTTCCAACACTATCTTTTCTAACAAACGGAATAAAAAAGATACATTCTTTTTAGTGCCTCTATAAATATAAGTTAACTCTACTTGGAATCAAACAGTATTTGTTGACTTTTTAAAAACTGGGTATAAAACACAGCAGCAAACAACCCATAATGTATCCAAAGAATAGCTTGAACTTTATTACATGCTATGAGAATTTTAGTAAAATTCACATAGTGTCCTTTATTTTTAAAGAGCTTCAGATGTGCTGAGAAACAGATAAAATTCAATGTCCAGTTCCAATGGATCATTAAGAGTACTCTAATTACTGAGTAAACTTGCTCTAAGTACATATTTAACTAAAATTCAACTTATTCTAATATACATGATTTCACCATTAAGTGCTTCTCCCACCCCACTTCAAAAGATTTTCAGAAATTTTATCTTGATATAGTCCACTATGAATGCACTGACGCTGCATCATGCTGACATTTCACTTCCATGAATTCAATCCTAAGCCCTCAGAGGAAAAAAACTGAGGATTTCAACGACATAGACACCATTTCACTAAATAAGCACACCCTCCCCAAGGAGCCCTAAGCAGGAGTGTAAGGGAGCTGTCCAGTAACATAAGCGTTTCTCCCTATGTGTATCTTGCCAAGCTCTGATCCTAGTATTTAAAGTATTTTTGTGTAACAAAGCCCCGAATGCAAGCCAATTTCTTCATCTGTGGTCCAACTAAAGAAATTTATTTTTGGAATTTCTGAAGGAAAAAATAGCTATTTTATAATTCTATGAGATGGAATGAATGAATGGAAACCATACTTCATGATCACTTATCACTTTAAGGGATTTTTAAGGTAATCTGAACCAAAAGCTTTGGGGGGTGGGTCATCATGTGTGCTAAAATCACAGTTTAACTTAATCCTAACACACAACTCCAACATAAATGTATTCTATTATTATAGCAAGAACATGATACATGATAAAGTGAGGATGACTTCTTTCCAAAGGCTACATCCAGAAACAGTAGCCTTTTGCTATGCAGTGAAACAAAGCATCTTTTGGCATTTTGAATCCTCAATACTTACTAAGCTCTGAATTCTACAGAGTAGAACAGTTTTAATACTTCTTGGTGATCTCCAAAGGAACATCAGGGAATCCCATAAAACTGAGCCTCCTCCTTACCTGCAACATTTATTTTTAAACACAACTATTTTTATAATTTTATTCTCTGGTGTCTTATTTTTATAATCCTTAACCTTGATATTTTATATTTTAACTCTTTTCTTAAAAAAAAAAATCTATTAGCTTTGAAAATTGTTTTCAACAAAAAGTACAAAAAGTTTTAAAAATTTTTATTTAAAGCTTTCAATCTGGATTAAAAAAATCAAGTGTAATAACTTTTCATTTTCAGAATGGGGTATAAACATTGGGAAACTTGATATGGAGATTACTTGTCTAGTATCAACCTAAAGTCACAGATGGAAGAAGTTTCTGTGACATCAGGATTTAATTCCCGAAAGCCCACTTTTTCATGGTGTATACTCTATCTTCTTTTAAAAGATCTGCGCAGAATAACAAATGTCTTGTGTACTAAAATTTAAAAGGCATCAAGTAGATCTTTGAATTAAAGTCATAAATCTAAGAATCACGGTTGAATGATCTTACCTGAAGCACACAAGTTCTTTATAAAATTCTAAATATAAAGATGTTGCTGGAAGCATTATTTACTTTTTTAGCTTGCTTCATTAAACTGCCTGAGTCTGAGATGAACACTGTACCTTCAAAATAAGGCTGACTTTCAAGGGCCAAATCGTTGTTTGATCATAGACCTCTTCGAAAACCTAATGAAAGCTAAGACTCTTCGCAGAAAATTTCATGTGTGTACATACACACAAAATTTTAACACAATGTTGAAGGAAGGAGTCATCATAAAATCTACCAATCCCAGAGAAATAACTGTTATCACTGATTATATGCAAGACAGCCTTAAAACATAATGCTCTGGTATTCATTCATACACACAATGATGAAAATAAAAAGGGTATCAAACAGGCATGTGGAGTTTGAAAACAGGTCAAAGTTGCTCTTCGGTACCATAGCTGCTCTGAGTGCAGAGCAGCCTGGTTCTGCTAATTGTGCATCCCTGCTTTACAACCCCCTCAGACATGAGATCCTGTACCATCTGATCTGTGCCATGACCTCCACCTCTTTTCATCTAAACTCTGCAAGCTTCTTTGATCTACTTCGGCTGTTGACAAGTAACTAACCAGTCTGCCCAATACCTTCAGTAACACAACTTAGGGCTTCAGAAGGTAGGCCATTCCAGTTTTAGGCAACTCTGAAGAACTAAAAAGTTCTTTTCTAATTTGACGAGCCTGATTTCTAAGTCAAAATGCTGTCCAGAATTTCTCCTCTATTTACTTGCCAATAGGTAACAAAATAGCTTGCCATTCAAAATATCTAATCCTAAAACCAGGAGCAAAAATTCATTAAGCCCTACTTTTACCAAAGGGGAAAGTCAGAATTACGCTAAAGAACATTTTCTACTTGAAAATCAAAATCTAAGAGGATCAATATTGTTCAGTTCAAGAAAGATGTAAAGCTTTCATGTACACATTTCCTACCTTACTGGGTTTCTTGTCACTGCATAAAAAAATTTAAAATATATCAACATTAAAAGATTAACATTATAGTCACTGCAAATTAACATCAGTTCTGTCTGCAAATAGTTTATTCTCTGTATTTCTATTTATGCCTGTGATTCTACAATAAACAGCTCCAATCAATGCAACATAGTCATTATTTATTCATTAGATAAAGCCTGGCTTTCAAGAACTACAAGTTGTCTCAGTCACCTTCAACAGCTCCTTTTCACAATAATATCTCTTTTTGAAACCAGTGTATTAATGAGGCCCATTTGTCATATACAAAGCAATCTCTGAAGCAAATGCTTACTCCCTTTGAAAACAAAGGAAATACAAACAATTATATTTGATATTTTCTTCCTTAAACAATCCCTTACTAGTGCTGGACAAAAAAGACTCAAATATTTTGCACAGTGACTGACTTAGTCAAATCAGGTAAGAACAATGATAACTAACAGTTATGTAGGTAAACACAGCAGAATCTCCTTTTGAAAGGGCTACAAAGCAGGGGGGCTCCCTCCTGGACTATGTCTCAGAGAGCCAAACAACGCACATTCCTAAGGAGGCTACCCTCTAAGGAGCTTCTTTATGGTCCTTCAATAATTAAACTCCCTGCACTGATCCAAAAAAGTTCCACCTAAATGAATGCTGTCTTATACTGGGGGCACAATTTCGGTAAGTTTATATGGAAGGTATACACTAATCCTTGGCAAGAAATACATTTTCTGATAAATAACCATTTTTCTTTTTCCAGAGTGGCCTGAAGAAGGAATGCTATGTTTTAAAAAGACACACATACAAAGCCCAGAGAGATAATGCCACACACTTATCAGAACTTGTACTACAAACAAATGACACATTAAAACTCAGAACAGTCCTCCGAGCATTTCTCTTGTAATAAAAACATCTATTGAATAGTTTTAGTTGATTCTCCCAGCTGAAAATGGTTTCATCCATCACAAATGTGTACTGAAAATTTTCTTACACTTCACATTGTTGGATATGCTAGTATGACTGAGTCAGTGTTAAAATTAATCAACTTAACAGTATTAAATCAATATATTTGTACCCAATCAAGTATTGCCAATCTCCAGTCAATAATATCTGCTTTTTAAAACAAAATTCTTTCACTAGCTTGTTATTTACATAAATCCAACGCTCGAAATAACTTAAAAGCACGGACTATTACAGACAGTCAAATATTGCCCCACCCCTTCTAACCGTGGATGACTGGAACATTTAAATATACTCCATCACGTAGTAGCACAGCTACACAACTTTCATATTAACGCCAGAAGTTGAACATTTTTCAACAGAATTTAATTTTATATAGATTTTGCATCATCCTCAATGTCAAACGTCACCAACATTCAGGTACACTGAAGGTAAGGAACCGATAACCACAAACCCTGTAATATAACCCTCTCAACCTTCATTTGCGCACTCTTCTCACTTCCTTTAAGAATTAAGTTTTTTCTATTTCCTACGCAATTAAGAGTACTAGTTAGGAGACTGAAGTCACCAAATTATTAAAATTTCAAAGAGTAACAATACAAAAAAGAGGCAAAGGGGGAAAGCCTATTTGTTTAAATATTAACGGAATCTTACACTAGGAAAAACAAAAGCATTTGCGGGATGCCAAGCAAGACTTCCAAAACCCACCCCTCCTCCCGCCTTAAAGTTCCCCCCCTCCCCACCCGCGCGCCCAGCCTGAGAAGTCGTTACTTTGACGCGGCCGGGATGCTACTCACCGAGTTTTTCCACCAATTTGAGCATGACGCCTCCAATGTGCACCTCCCCAGTCACTCTCAGGGTGACATCGCGGTTCAGGTCCGTCACATGAACGCTCAGTTCCCACGTCCCATCCGCATAGCAGCCATCTGGCATCCTTATCCCGTCCAGAGCCATGGCTCCTTCCTGCGAGCACGGAGGAAATGGCTCTCGTCAGCGTCACTCTCCCAAAGGAAAGCAAATCCCACCGAACTCGCACAGTCAGCCGCGGGTGAGAGGACGCAAGGGTTTCCGCACGAATTCTGGAGAGCCGGCGGGGAGGCCAGCTGCCGGCAGGACTCTACGCCCCGCGCCCCTTCCCGCGGTCACCCCGGCTCCCGCCCCGCGGCGGTCCTCGGCGGACACGGCGCCGCCCCCCGCGCGGCCCCAGCCTAGCGGCCCTCGCCTAGCGGACCGCGGCGGGCTTCACCTGCCCGCCTGCCGGCCGCACCCAGGCCCGGGAGAGGCCGTCCGCGGGCTCCACGGTCCTCCTCCCCGCCCGCGCTTCCCCTCAGTCCCTGCCGGGCCCGGCCCCTCACCGAGCGCTTCTTGCGCTCCCGGCCCGGACTGGAGCAGCAACGGGCGCGGAGCGGGGGCTTGCCCGGCAGCGGCGGTGGTGTCGGGTCCCCTCCTCTGCCGGCGAAACGCGGCGTCCTGGCCCGAGCGACTAATGGAGTCCAGCCGTCGCTGCCCCTCGCCTCTCCCTCCGCGCTCCACCCCTCTCTCCCCGCCCCCTCAGTCCGAGACCAGCTCCCTCCTCCCCGCCCCGCCGAGCCGCCCTCCGCGGGTCCGGCCGCCTCGCCCCTCCCCCGCCGTCCCCCCGCCGCCGCTCTCGGGGCCGAGGCTGCGCGAACTCCCGGGTTGGGGAGGGGTGGCGCGCGGCGGGGAGGCGAGCCGTGCGGGGGAGGCGGGGGCGCCCGCGGCGGCAGCAATCTCGGCCCCGCCGAGTCGCTGCCCTTTTATGGAAATGAAGGACCCGGCGTAGGGATTGAATCCAACATCCGGGCTCTCGGCGGCGGGACCTGAGGAGGGGGAGCCCGGGGAGCGCGGCTGCCTCCCACCCGGGTGCGGGAGGGAGCCAGGCGTTCCCTTCCACGCTCGCGTCTCTGGCTCCGGGAGGGCATGCAGCGGTGGGTGTCGGTGCTTCCAGCCGGAGGAGGGGGCTGGTCCGTGAGAAATGGCCACAGGAAATTCCCAGGGCAAGGTCGTTTTCGGGGAACAAAGTCCCCCCGCCCCCTCCCCACGGCTGGAGCGAGCCCAAAAGTCTCGGGGCGGTGAGAAGTGCCGCACTCCGGGAGCTGGAGACAGGGGATTGGGGACGTAAAAACTTAAAAAAAAAGTAAATGCCCAAGCCAACTCCGCGAACCTCCAACAAAAGAATGAGAAAAAGCGGAGAGAGGTGAACCGCAAAATTGCTTTGCAAGCAATGTCCGGCACAATCAGCAACTCCTACCGGACTCCCAAGAGTTTACTTGCGCTCTTAACCCATTCGGAAGCTGCAACCAAAAGTGAGTCATTTAGGTCCACGATGCTGTAGTTGCGGGGCGCGGGGCGGGGGCGAGGATCAGGACAGTGAGATTTATTCGGAAACTCTTTTCTCCAGCCTTTTCGACTCTGTGTACGTATTTGTGTATTTTTATTTGCATTTTAGCAATCCCAGTCTACTAAGTTATTTAGATGGCTGGACATCACTCTACCCCACCCTCAGCCACACCTTGAAGGAATTTTAATAGCTCTGAACCGGTGCCAGCAGGTACGGGAGGAACTAAAGAATGTTACCTGTTGAGACTGACCAGTGATGGAGAACGGTCCTCCAGCTTCCCACTTCACTTCCACTTCCCCCTTTTACTATCGCACTCAATCCAGAGGGCTCCAGTCAAAAACGGCTACTGGAAAACTGCCTCGCTGGCAAATAGAGGGCTCGACGAATTTAGGTCAGGAAGACGCAGATAAGATATCCCAGATCCCATAAAAGACCCCCGGTTTTAAAAGCCTCCAAGTCTTCTTGAACTGTGTCAGACTCTTCAAAGAGGACACCCCCACCCCCACCCTAGGCAAATAATCCTGTGTTCAGCAACACTATTGGGAAACGAGGTTAGAGGCCTCAAGAAAGGGGTGGGACCCATAAAGGAGTAAAAGAAAAGCAGCGAAGTTTAGTCAGATCCCAGAGGTTTGGCACCAAAAATAGGGAAAACCACTACAGCATTTTCAGCTAGTCATCATGGAGAAATTGATGCCTCGGAGTCTGTAGGCTCTCCACTCTCCAATCATTTCTTCTCATGGAGGTTCTAAATAGTTCACTTACAAACAGTATGAACGTCCAGAGAGGAGGCGATGTTTATGTAAATTGTGGTGTTGCAAGTATAATAGGAAAATGTTTTTAATAAAATAGAGAGTAACTTGTTAGGGTAAAAAAAAAAACTGTACAGAACTGTACATGCAACTGTAAAAAATCACAAGCGTATCTAGTTCTAATTATTAAGAGAAAAAAGAGCGAAAGGAAATACACCAAAATGTTAACAAGCTCTCTGGGTGTTAAAATCAAGGGAGGTTTTTTTGCCTCTCTATTTTTGATTCTCTAAAAATTCCAGAGCTTTGCATTCAGGACTTGTCCGTCACCACCTTTAATTACATCCAGCATCTCAGTTTCTCTGGGCATGCCATTACCTTCACAGTGATAGACACAACTAATAGAGCAGCTGCTGGACACATGGACAGGACCTTCAGGGGTTTCCTGTTGTGTTTTGAAATACCCCCAAATAAGACATGAGTTCTTTGAGAGCAGGGACCTCAAGTTCTTTGTCTTGCCCACAAATTTACAAATACCTTGGCACAAAGAAAATGAAAGACATGCTAGGAGCAAATCGACTCAAAAGGCTAGGAAACACTATGTCTGCCCCATGGAGATATTTCATTCTGGGGGGAAATCCTGGCTTGGAAATGTATGTGCTTATTTCTACACCTTATCCTCCAAAGATTTATGGCAATATATAATGATGCACAAACTATGAGATAGCATACATTATAAAGGGCACAAAACAACAAGGAAAAAAGGTGGGAAGTGGAGAATTAGAGACTTAAAATGGAGCCAGGAATGAGGCTGAGAATTGTACCTCAACAAATTGTGCAAGTGCTCCAGCAAGCTCTGAATGACTATGACTTCTTAAACATGCCTTTGTAGAACCAAAAATATCCACGTCCTTTCTGAATATTCCCTTTCTTTCAGGCAAATTTGTCTAAGCCAACTGTTGTGTTTCAGAAACTCTTTGAATGCTCAGTTTCCACATTCTAGTTCTCTTTTTCGAACTCTCCAGTGAGTTACTTTCTGAACAGCCTCCCACCGCAATGCCTACTCCTATGACAGCTGCTGACTTAAGTGAATGTTTCCTGCATTAGGATGGGGAGCTGGGAGCCGGGTGTTAATATTGCAAATATCAGTCCCGTTTCTTAGCACTGAAACAGCTTAATTATAGCTTTACAAGCGACTTTACTAGCTTCAGATAATCAGCAGTTGGTGTTCGAGCCAACTGGAAGCACAGGGTAGGCAGTGACCCCCTAAAAGAACTATTAGAGGAATAGTTAGGCTGAGTTGGGTGCAGCTGGTCCCTGTAGGCCCTCTTTTTGAGTGTTTCAAGCTGTTGCTTGCTTTGAAGATTAAAGAGGAGTCAGACTTGAATCTCTGAAACTGGGGTTTTTTTTTTTCTCAATAATTGAGTGAGACCTTCAAATACATTTCTTAAATGTTTACTTCCACCTAACGTTTCCCAGTGTGTTCAGATGTGGAATCTCATCTGAAATGCCCCACTAGAACCTCTAAGACAATGCAATACTTGTGGTACTTACATCATACTGAAAAGTAGCCGAGAACTCCAGTGTTTGGAAGAACAGCTCAAGCATTGAAAGCAGCAATATCCAAATAAGGTACCAAGCACTGGGCTTAGGTTTAGACCAAATGATACCTCACAGATCTGCCGTCAAACGCAGCCCTCCGGCTTGGTAGTCCACAGGTTGACTTCAGCTTTTTCTCTGAGCCCACTTAAACTGTGCTTTACAGTCTTAAAAGGTTCGTAGCAAATATAACCACTGAGTTTGAACTATAGGGAGATTGGGGGATAGAAGAACATAAGGGAAGGTTTGTGTGAGCAGGAATGTGTAGAAGTATTTTAAAATGCACTTAAAAATACCATTTGAGGCCAGCAAGATGAAATGTAATGAATTATTCCTGTCAAATACCAGGTGAGCAGAATTCTCTGTTTGTCTCAGGGATTACCAAAAATGGAGCTCCCTGTGAAAGCTACTAAGGAGGTAGAAATCAAGGGGCATGGAGTGTGAACTACTAATGGGAAGGAAGGTTGAGGGGGCCACTTTTTTGATATAAGTGTTATTCAAGGTGGACAGCAAGGAAAAGTCTGGCAAAATGAGCAACAAGGAAGACTTGCTTCAGGGTGGGGCTGTTTTGACACAGACCTAAAGAAAGCCTCTGAGATAACATTGAAATCTCTACTTCAAGGGGAAAGAAATACACTCTTGTATTTACCGCTCTAGATTACAGAAAGCTGTTTGGTAGAAAATCATGCTGGTTGATCCTTAGGAAACAGTTTTTGAACATCACATCATCTTGTGAAGTGTTCTGCCTCTGACAGAAATATGAACTGTTCACACACACACACAAACACGGTGGCTAGCTGTGTGCTTAGCGCAGTGCAGGGCCCTGAGACATGTCTGTAGATGTATAACACATGTCACGAGCTCTTAAGGAACATTTTTCTAATAGTGGAATATTTAAAACACCAGAAAGGCTATCCATATGCATAAAGAGTTAAATTAGACCTTATACCATTTACAAAAATTAACTGAAAAAGGATCATAGACCTAAATATAATATTTAAACTGTAAAATTCTTAGAAGAAAACATAGGAGTAAACCTTTGTCACCATAGATTAAATAATGCCTTCTTAAACAGGACATCAAAGCAAAAACAATGAAAGGAAAACTAAGTTGGGTTTTATCAAAATCAAAAATGCCAGTATTTCAAAGGACAGTAACAAAAATGTGAAAAGAGGCAGGGAAGGGTTAGGTAGAGAGTTTGTCATCAATACACACACACTGCTTTATTTAAAATGGAAAACCAGTAAGGACCTACTGTATAACACAGGGAACTCTGCTCAATGTTTTGTGGCAGTCTAGATGGGAGGGGAATTTCAGGGAGAATGGATATACGTATATCTATGATTGGTCCCTTTTCTGCCCACCTGAAACTATCACAGCATTGTAAATCAGGTATACTCCAATATAAAAAAAAATTTTTTTTTAATCTCATTTTAAAAATGTGAAAAGAGGGAATTCTCTGATGGTTCAATGGTTAGGACTCTGTGCTTCCACTGGAGGGGGTGCCTGAGTTCATCCCTGGTCAGGAAACTAAGGTCTCATGTGCTGCGGAGCAACTTAGGCCATATGCTCCTACTACTGAGCCCACGAGCCACAGCTAGAGCCTGTGTGCCACAGCAAAAGATGCAACGAGAGATCCCATGTGACACCACAAAGATCCTAAGGGTGGTAACTAAGACCTGACACAGCCAAGTAATTAAGTTTAGAATGGGCAAATGATCTGAGTAGACAGTTCTTCAAAGAAGATTTACAAATAAGCGAAAAGCACCTAATAAGATGCTCAACATTATTAGGCATCAGGGAAATGCTAATCAAAACTGCAATGTGATAACACTTTCCATCCACTAAAATGATATAATAAAAAAGATGACAGTAACAAGTATTGGCTAAGATGTGGAGAAACTACAACCCTCACGCATTGCTGGTGGGAGTGCAAAATGGTCAGCTGTTTTGAAAAATGATCTGGTAGTTCCGTAGAAAGTTAAATATGGAATTCCCATATAACCTAGCAGTTCTGCTCCTAGATATATACCCAGGAGAATTGGAAACATATGTCCACACAAATACTTGTATACAAAGATTGTTGTTTTTGTTCAGTCGCCCAGTCCTGTCCGACTCTTTGCGACCCCATGGACTGTGCAGCACGCCAGTTCTCTCTGTTCACCACCATTTCCTGAAGTTTGCCCAAGCTTATGTCCATTGCATCAGTGATGCCATCCAGCCATCTCATCCTCTGATGACCTCTTCTCCTCAATCTTTCCCAGCATCAGGGACTTTTCCAATGAGTCAGCTGTTTGCATCAGATGAACATAATACTGGAGTTTCAGCTTCAGTGTCCGTCCTTTCAACGAGTATCCAGGGTTGATTTCCCTTAAGATTGGTTTGATCTCCTTGCTGTCCAAGGGACTCTCAGGTGTCTTCTCCAGCGCCATAGTTTGAAGGCATCAATTCTTTGGTGCTCTGCCTTCTTTACGATCCAGCTACATTAATAATAACCAAAAGATAGAAACAACCAAATGTCTTTCAAGTGATAAATGAAGGACATTTGGATTATTTCTACCTTTTGACTATTATTAATATTCATATAGAAGTATTTCGTAGTGATTCATTAAAAAATTAAAGGGGAGGGGCCTCTCTGGTGGCTCAGTGGTAAAGAATCCACCCACCAGTGCAGGAGACAGAGGTTCAATCCCTGATCAGGGAAGATCCCTCATGCCTTAGATCAACTAAGTAAGCTGCAACTTTTGAGCTTGTGCTCTAGAGCCCAGGAACTGCAACTACTGAGCCCATTCGCCACAACTACTGAAGCCTGCGTCCCTGAGAGCCACCGCAGTGAGCAGCCCCTGCACCACAGCTAGAGAGCAACCCGTGCTTGCCGTAACGAGAGAAAAGTGCGCAGCGACAAAGGCCCAGCACGACCAAAAAGAAAATAAATTATTTTAAAATGACATTAAAAAATCAGAAGCGATAACAATTCTATTACTGTAATGACTAAATTGTGAAGTACAGACCCACTTTGAAGATTTGTGATAACCTAGCCTCTGAAAAAAGTCATCAAGACAGTCATGGGAACGTGTTCTGAAGATAAACCTAAACAGATCTGAAATAGTAGATGGAGTTAGGTCTATCCAGAGGGGTGGTATGTGAAATCATGAGGCAGAAGAGAGCCTGGCATGATCACCAGCCAGAGAGAAGAAAGGAAGAAATGCCGCAGAGTTGCCCTGGGGAAGAGTGAGCATGCAGTGAGGCTGACTAGTGAGTCTGGAATCTGAGAAAGAGAATGGGGAGCCGTTAAAAAACTGGCTCACAATAGTAACATCATGAAAGCAATGTTCAAATGAGATTAATCCAAGAAAAATATGCATGATGGAAGAACAAGAGACTAAAGTCCAGAAGTTTGCTTGCTTATTACTTAGATGCAAGAGAAAGTCTTGGGCTGGTAAGGTAAGTAATAGGGGGTGAGAGATGGAGGGAATTCAGTATGTCAAAAGTTTTTGTGCATTTTTGATGTTCTAAGTGCTGCTGTGCAGGACACTTTACATGTACCTCACAATAACCTTGAGTTTTTATTATTATCCTTATTTAATGTGAGTTAACTGATAGCCAAACTGATTATCTGGTTGTCTAATTTGTTCTAAATGACATGGTTGGTACTTGGAAGAAGAGGATTTAAAACAGGTTTGAAAACAGAAGATCATAAATGCTTCAAAGTTTTTACCATTGGGTGACCAGAAAAAACAGTGGAGTTACTGAACTGGAAAAGAAAAATTGGGAGGAGCTGATTTCAGGGACCAAGGGAAATGTGAAGCTTTTTTTTTTTTTTTTAAGAAATATTGAACTTGAGGTGAGAACTGTACATCCCAGTGGAAACACTTGGAGGACAATTAGATAAACAAGCCTAGTAATCTTGTGAGGATCAGATCACACAGAGAAAAATCATTAACACTGAGGCAAGCCTTCATGGGTGTCTCAACTTCGCAAATGAAACTGACCCTTGGGGAACTGCTCTCCAAGGATGGAAGCAAGAAGAAGAGACGTCCAAGGCAACAGAGAAGAAAGGATCGGAGTAAGGAAAAGAATCGTTAGTCCAGTGTCATGCCAACCAAAACAAAGAAAGAAGCCATTCCAAGAAGGAAGGGTGGTCAGCAGTATCAAATGATGCCGAGAAGTCCAGGAGAATAGAGTGCCAAAAGAAGATGAGGCTGGTGAGAATCATTGCTCACCTTGGAGAGATCACTTTCCAGCTAACCCACTGAAGACAGGGTTCAGACAGCTAAAGAAAGGGAAGTTTATCAATAAAAGGAAAGCAAGAAATAGGATGGTAATTTGGGGGTGCCACAGGAGCAGAGATGCTTTTTCAAAACAAAGGGGGCCTGAGCATTCATAAAGACCTTGGAGGACATAAGAGGGAACTGGTTGCTTAATAACGAAACCAAATTACCTCTGGGATTATCTGGGATTGTACCAAAGCTTCAGGGGGAATAGGAGCAGCCCTTGCCAAGACAGAATACAGACTCACAAACTTGCAAGGATAAAACTGGTTTATTGGAAGGTTCTAACCACCTTGTAAGAGTGGAAGCGCATGGCAGGACACAGCAAATTGGTGCATAAACTTATTTAAATAAATAATGTCTATATTAGTCAAGAAGAGGGTGGGGCTGGCTGAGTTACTGTGCTATTCAGATGGACGCCCTCCCAGGAGGTCAGATTGGGGCCAGGATGTAAGAAAGGAAGGATGTGATTAAGAGATTATTTCAGTAGGACAAGGACAGAAATTCAGAGGCCTGTAAGGAAAACCAGTGGTGGCAGCACAGATGCCAACTTTCCTGCTCCAGAGATGCTGCAGGGGCTCAGCTGGCCTGGGGACAGTATAGCTGTCACGTGTAAGTCACTGGAAGTCTACAGGTCAAGAGGTCAACCCCCACAGCTGCCTTCTTCAGTCAATTCCTGCAACACAGCAAAAACTCCCACTTGTTAAGTGTTTCCCTGTTAATGAACACACTAGGCTCCTCCCTGATTTTCAGTGTTATTTACTCTAGCCAGTTCCTCCCTGTTTTTAGTGGCAGGTAAATTGCTGACTCCCAACCCCTATTCGGAGGAAGGATCCCTCCCTTTGTGCTTTGTATCACAATGCCCTCTTCAAATGCATAAACCCTCTATTCTTCCCAAACTAGGAGTTGCAATTCCACTAAAAGAGCCAAACCAGAAAGTCACCCACAATTCCTGTTGCCCTGAGGCCAACTCAGTTCAACTTGGAAGGACAAAAGTGTTTTCATCCACTTGCTCCTAAACAGGTACTCAGGTGACAAAGAATTGACCACAGCTGAACATCACCACCTGGTGCCTGGGAGGTGTCACTGCAAATCTTTTCTCCCCGTTGAATTAAATTCAACATAAATTTCATTATGAAATTAGTGAGCAAATGGAAAAAAAATGCATCTATGAAAATATAAACTCTTCATTTTGGGATCCCATTATTTTTTTAGGACTGTGCTCTTGGAGATATCCACACTATTCCTGCATCAGCAATTTTTCCTGCTTCATCTAATTCTCCGCTTGCTTCAAATCATTGCCATCACCATATAGACAGACTCTGTGCTGTGCTTTGTGCTTGGTTGCTCAGTCTTGTCGGACTCTTTTCAACCTTATGGACTGTAGCATGCCAGGCTCCTCTATCCATAGGATTCTCCAGGCAAGAATACTGGAGTGGGCTGCCATTTCCTACTCCAGGGGATCTTCCCAACCCAGGGATTGAACCCCTGTCTCTTGTGTCTCCTGCACTGGTAGGTGGGTTCTTTACCACTTGTGCCGCCTGGGATGCCTCTACCATTTTGCACTTAAAGAAAGAAGAAGGTCATTCTTGATGACGTATATCCCTCCACTACCCATCCTGCTATGGTCTCCTTGAACACAAAACCACTTATATGAGATACTTATGTGCAACATATCTATTTCCTCGAGTCTAAATTACTTTTTAATTCACCCTCAAATTAGTCTCTGTGATCACCTCTCCACTGACACTCATGACTTCTCTGTTGCAAAACATGCAGTGCCTTTTCCATCTTCTCAAACTTTCAGCAACATTAGATGCTGTCTGCTCTCTTTCTAATTTCTTGCTCCTCTTGGACTCTGGAAATCACCATCTCCTTATTTTTGTTCTACCTTTCTGTCTTCTTTTTTCAGTCTCCCTTGCTGGCTCCTTAGCCTCTAGCCAAGCCCTAAATTCAACCTGGGACCTCTTTTCTTTTCTATATGCATTCTCTCTCTAGCCTACTTTCTTCTACTTTGAGACTTAAAATGTTGTCTCTATGCTGATGATTCCATGTCTCTAGCCCAGATCTGTCCTTGGAGCTCCAGACTTAGAGATTCATGCATAAAAAATATTTCACACTAATGTGTGCAATTGACACTGACTTTCCTTCAATATCTGTTCCCGCTCCAGTGTTTCCCATCTCAGTAAATGACACCATCATTCATCCATTTGCTGAGCCTAAAAGCTGGGTTTCCCACATTCCTTCACCACCACTCCACTAAGTACATGCTAAGTCCGTCTGTAAAATAGATCCTGAATTCATTCACTTCTCTACAACTTCACCATCACCATCCCGGGGCTGGCCACAGGTTGGGTTATTTATTCTGAGTTGGGTTATTTATTCAAGAGCCTCCTGAGTGGTCTCTCCACTCTTCCCCTCTCCAGTCCATTTCCTACAGAGTACCTAGAGTGATCCTCTAAATATGTAAATCACAAGATTTACCCTTAGAAATATCAACAACTTTCCATTGTGCTCAGAATAAAATTGAACTCCTTACAACGATGGCTTAAATGGCTGTCCTCTGCTCACTGTCTCCAGTCAGAACATTTTGTCTTCCTTTCCTTATTACTCTCTTACTACTGAACCCATCTCATTCTTGTGCCTGCCTCCTTACTTCACTGAAGTGGCTCATGTTAGAATTACCTCCATGTCACTAAACACAAAAGGCATTTTTAACCCTCATCTTGATTTATTGGCAGTTCTTAACATTGGCGATCACTTTCTCCTTGCAACATTTCCCTTGCCTCCTGTCACACCATATTTTCCTGGCCCTTCCTTCCTTTTTTAATGGAAAAGTTGTCCTTCCTTAACCTACTCGTTCACTCTTAAGTTGTGCGTGCGTGCTCAGTCGCTAAGTCATGTCCGACTCTTTGTGACCCCCGAGACTGTAGCCTGCCAGGCTCCGGTCCATGAAATTTTCATTCATTCTTAAATAAGTCACTTGTGCCCAAACCCTTGTCTTAGGGTCTGCGTTTGGGAAAATGCAGATTAAGATACACAGTGCAAATACTCCATGTAAGGGAAGCTTTCCTCCACTCCCAGACTAAACTGGTTTACTCTGCTACAGGCTGTTTTTAAGCCCTCTTCTTTCATATCACAGCACTGCTCACAGTTTACAATTAGATATTTGCATGATTTTTTGGTTAATGTATGCCATCCCTATCTTGAAGGAACAGTGTCTATCCCACCCTGTTTTGTCCTCAACACCTGCCAGTACCTGGCACAAAAATAGATACCCAATAAATATTGTTGAATGAATGACAGCCAATGGATAGTATGTTTTCACCCATAACTTTCTGAAGGTCTAGCTGAGAAATTCTCAGGTTATCTGTCATTACATTTCAACATATTTTTCTTTTACATTCCTTCTAGTCTCTTTCTCTTTCCTTTAATAAATTTCAATGTTTTCATCTTATATTTAGGACAATAACATTCTCCGCATAATACTAGGACTCTCCCTTAATTTGATCCAAGTTTATCTCCTTTCCAACCAAAATATTTGTCCTCCTAACTATAGAAACAACTCCTTCTGTGATAGGACCTTAAATTTCAAGTCACAATATTTCTGGACATCCATCCTCAAAGCCTATAAAAGCTTTTTTTTTTTAAGTTTTTTACTGAAGAATAATTTCTTTACAGAATTTTGTTGTTTTCTGTCAAACCTCAACATGAATCAAGAGTATAAAGGCTTTTAATTGCAGGCTTCTATTGGCATTCCAGTACTCTTGCCTGGAAAATCCCATGGACAGAGGAGCCTGGTAGACTGTAGTCCATGGGGTCACAAAGAGTCAGATGCGACTGAGTGACTTTACTTTCAGTTTTCACTTTCATGCATTGGAGAAGGAAATGGCAACCCACTCCAGTGTTCTTGCCTGGAGAATCCCAGGGATGGCGGAGCTTCGTAGGCTGCCATCTATGGGGTCGCACAGAGTCGGACACGAATGAAGTGACTTAGCAGTATTGGCATTCCACTCTAGTATACTTGCCTAGAGCATCCCATGGACAGAGGAGCCTGGCAGACTACAGTCCATGGGATTGCAAAGAGTCAGACACAATTGAGCAACTAACTAACACACTATTGGCATTCACAATTCTACAGGATGTGGACATGTGAATTTGTTGTTGTTCAGGTACTAAATCCTGTCCAACTCTTTGCAACCCCATGGACTACCACATGCCGGGCTTGCCTGTCCTTCACTATCTCTTGGAGTTTGCTCAAACTCATGTCCATTGAGTCAGTGATGCCATCCAATCGTCTAGTCCTCTGTCATCCCCTTCTCCTTTTGCCTTCAATCTTTCCCAGCATCAGGGTCTTTTCTAATGAGTTGGCTCTTTGCATCAGATGGCCAAAGTATTGGAGCCTCAGCTTCAGCATCAGTCTTTCCAATATTAAATAATTTTGCATTCCTGAGAATTGGCCCTTATACATAATTTATTTTTGAGTGTGAGAAAATGGGGAAAGGACATATCTCCCTTCTCCCCACAACTCCTAGGTCTTTGCCCACAAGGGAAGAGTTGTTAATATGTAGATTAGAGCCCACATTATTAGCTGGGGAGGTTTGTTAACAGGCAAGTTTAGTGTTTGTCCAAGTTGGAACCTATCTCCAGCATCTTTTGTGTGGTAGCCTTTCTCCACTTGGGGCAGACTCTGTGCCTCCTCTCTTCCATTCTATACGCCCTCCAGAGGTGCAGGCTCCTCCTATTTGGAACAAAGAAATGAAACCTTACGCAGAAGCCACATTCTCCAATCCAGCCAGAGACTCCCTCCCTCTCTGTGGGAGTATGAAGTGCTGGCTCAGATGTTAATGAAAGGGAACTTCGCTGTGAATTTGGATCTTTCTTTTCGTGTGGTTGAACCAACTGAGCATGAAGGATGCTTGGCAGTGCAGGATCTGAGCGTGCCCAAGTCTCTAGTTTAATACATTCAAAATAGGGCTCCAACTGATGCTGAAGCTGAAGCTCAATATTTTGGCCATCTGATGCAAAAAGCCAACCCATTGGAAAAGACCTGATGCTGGGAAAGATTGAAGGGCAAAAGGAGAAGTGGGCAGCAGAAGATGAGATGGTTAGATAGCATCACCGACTCAATGGACGTGAATCTGAGCAAACTCCAGAAAATAGTGGAGGACAAGGGGGTCTGGTGTGCTGTAGTCCATGGGATTGCAGAGTTGGACATGACTTTGCCAATGAACATTTGTCTCCAGTCTCTATTAACCTATTGTTTTTTTTTTCAGGAACTCTGAATAGCAGTTTCAGAGTTTAGGCCTAAGTTGAACGTATGGATTTTGCTGCTTGGCAGAATCTTTCAGATAAATAATAGAAAAGCCCCAACAAGTCTTCCAGTCTGTCTCCCCAAAACCAGGACAGGATCATTTCCTACATTAGGCCTGTCTGATGTTTTATCCGATTTAATTTTTAATATTTTGGATGATGACTTTCACAATTTCCCTGAAGAGACCATTTCATAATTCAATATTTATCTCCTAGACAGGGAGTGTTTCCAGTAATCAACCCAAATTTCTAACTTTCATCTTGTTCTCTTGGAGGTTATTTCCTCTCTGGGAGAAGATACAATTTTTATATATGGTATAAATGTACCAACGATGTTTCAGTAGGCAATATATTTCTTTAGTCTCTTCAGTGAAATTAATACCCTTAACCATTTGTTTTTATTGTTTTTTCTGAACACCTATCTTTTTTTAATTCTTTTCACATCTATATGAACTTATTTTCTACTTGTAGGCTCATTATTTTATTTAAATTTTTAAAAAATGATACAGATAATCAGAAGACTTTCTTGTTTGTTTTTAAAATATTTATTTATTTAGCTGCACTGGGTCTTAGCTGCAACCCATGGGATCTAGTTCCCTGACCTGGGATCAAACCTGGGCCCCCTGCATTGGGAATGTGGAGTCTTAGTCACTGAACCACCAAGGAAGTCCCTGATAATTTTTTTTAAATTAACTATTTTTAGTAGTGACTTTTTGGTAGTAAAATAGCATAAGATAAAATTTACCATTTTAGCCATTTTTCAGTGTACAATTTAGTGGCAATAACTACATACACATTGTCCTGCAACCAGCACTACCATCTGTCTCCAGAGCTTTTTCATCTTCCTAAACTGAAACTCTGTACCTATATAGAAGCACTAACTTTCCATCCCCTCAACATCCCCTAGCTGTTTTACTTTCTGCCTCTATGAATTTCACTATTATAGTCACTTCACGTAAGTTCATTTTTATTTCTTTAAGGGACTAACACCTCTAAACTCTAACATACCATGATTTTAAATGATGGCACAACTAAAAATAACCTTATTACAGTTGTATTAATTCAAGAGTGATAGTCAAAATAGTTAACAACTGGCATTCTAGGGATCCTGGATCCTGGTGGGATCCAGGAACAGAGGATCCATGGAGTTTCAGAGAGTTGGACACAATTGAGTGACTAACACTAACAACTGGCACGGCAGTGACACTGGGCAATGAGAACAAAGCTCAGCCCAGGCAGAGTGGATGATGGATGTAAAGAACAGCACAGTCTAACCTGTTCCTACAGCTCCACGGCAACTCTTTGTTGCTCATATAATTCACTCTTCTAATGTTGCTGTTTGTTTTATATTTTTAGGTATTTTATTTTCATGTAATATAATTGTGCAGTTGATTTTATTGGCTTTGTAGATTTTTTTTTTTTTTTTTTTTTTGCAGGACAAATGGAATTTTAATCCTTTAAAATACTCTAGGGAGAGAAATAAGTTACATGTCTCAAGGAGAATGATGGGTAAGAAAACTCCATTGGAGTCATCCCATGCAGGACAGAGTTGAAGGCTTGGTGTAAAAGAGCATTAAGAGAATTTATGGTGATAAAAGAAATACATTTTTTTTTTTCAAAGGAAACTAGGAGATAGCAGTCTGGAGGAGGTCACAATATAATTTTCAAAAACATGACTTATACAGAAATACACAATATGTCAAAGATTTATTTAATTATTAATGAAGAAACAGGAGGATGGTGAAATTTATCCAAAGAGGATCTAGGAAGCTGATATATAGGATCGGTGAAAAAAAGAATGCTGGAATAAGATGGCAAAATTAGATACAAAACTGGTAGATGTCCTAAGAGTAAAACCATAATCTTTGAGATTATTATATTGACTGGGCAAAAATCATTATCAATTTTCTATGGTAATATTTAACTTCACAGAGTCTAGGCTCGAATCAACAGTAAATGGCCAACCAAACAAAATTACATTTCCTAGACCATCAGGCTTGTTAGGCAGTCTTGTTAGAGATAATGCTCTAGGAGAATATTGAAAGGGCACACAGTACTTTCTGTTTTATTTGTTAAGTTTGGGGTACTTTTCTTTACAGTGATGTGCAGAGAGTGTGTGTTCTCAAATCTCCCCACTGTCTTTACTAAAGTCACGTTTATGTTGGTGGAAAATCCTTCCTGTCCAAAATGAGGCCTGAAGGTTGGGAGAAGACCTGAGAGGGTCACCATGAGACTCTAGCAACCTTAGATAGTTATCCACCTTTAATAAGTTATGTCACCTGGTTCTAGCATTTGGGTTCCAGGTGCAGCCTCTTATACTGTGTCACCAATGCCATAGGAAAATTGCAAGAATTAATACTATGAATACCCACATATCTTCTGCTTAGATTCACTAACTGTTAGCATTTTGTAAATTTGCTTTATCTCTTTCTCCAATTCCCACAAGTATATTTTCTGGAGCCATTTGAAAGCTAATTATATTTATTATGAAATTTCACTCCTAAATACTGTGACATGTAGTCTTAAAAATAGGAAGGTTTGGACTTCCTTGGTGGTCCAGTGGTTAAGAATACACCTGCCAGTGCAAGGGACACAGGTTCAATCCCTAGTCTGGGAAGATCCCACAGCAGGCTGTGCACAACCTACTGAGCACATGTGCCCTAGAGCGCGTGGTCTTCACAAGAAAAGCCACAGTAATGAGAAGCCGGCACACCACAACTAGAATACTCCCTGTTTACCACAACTAGAGAAAGCCTGTGTGCTGCAATGAAGACCCAGCACAGCCGAAAATAAATAAATGAATATTTAAAAAGAGAACTTTTAAAAAGCAGAGTAGATACTATGATGCTTTCCCTGGATTCCCCTTCAGGGATGAAGAACTTATTCCCCCCTATTTTGGGAGTGCCTCTGGCAGGTAACCCTTAGCTGTTGGCCTTCTCTGGAAGTTGTCTTGGCTGGGAAGACCATGTAGCCCAAGGTCACAACCTTTCAGAGGCCATCTGCATCCCATGACTAATTGATGTAGAAGTTTAAAGGCCTGGACTCCTTCCTGACTGAGGACAACTCGGAAGGATCATTCCAGCTTTAGCTCCCCAAGCAGTCATGAGGCCGTAGCTGAAACATTGAATTGCAACCCAAACTTCCTCTCTGCTCATTTCTGCTTTGTTCCCTCTTCTGTTCTCTTCCATAGGTATTAATTCCAAGAGCACTTCCCAATGAAATTCCTGCACATTAATCTGTTTCAGAGTTGGCTTCTCAGGATCCTCAACCAGAGAGGTGCCAGAAATGGTTTGAGAGAGCTGAAACTAATATTATTAATTTTAGTGACTTATTTCAAAATTTTTATCATCATGGAAGTTAAAAAGTACTTTCTCATGTTAGATTTACAACTCTCTTGTTTCAAAGGTCTCCAAGATGTATTGCTTGAAAAAATTAAAATGCGGAATATTGTATATCATGAGCTTCCATTTGTGAAAAAAAAAAGAAAAATGGAGAATACAATTACATATAAGCTTCTATGTGCATGAGCTTCCCTTGTGGCTCAGCTGGTAAAGAATCTACCTGCAGTGCAGGAGACCTGGGTTCGATCCCTGGGTTGGGAAGATCCCCTGGAGAAGGGAAAGGCTACCCACTCCAGTATTCTGGCCTGGAGAATTCCATGGACTATACAGTCCATGGGGTCGCAAAGAGTTGGACACGACTGAGTGACTTTCACTTCACTTCACTTCTATGTGCATAGAATATCTCTGTAAGGAAATACAAAAAATTTGCAGTAGAGGTTGCCTTGAAATAGAAGATTAGGGGTCTAGGGGTAGGAAACTGACTTTTAAGCCCTGTCATGTTATTCTAACTATCATGTACTGCATGACCTTTTATTAAAGGCTGGAAACAAAAAAAAGACAAAATGATAATGGTCACTAATTCTGGCTGATAGGAATGAATATGGGTTTCGTTGTAAAGGTTGTCATTTTCTGTAGTTTTAAAAATTAACATTTCTAACACCCAACACTCATCTGTTTAAATTGATTTCTCCTTGTGGATATAGAGACCATTCTACTTACTGAAACATTTCATTTATTTGAACATGTTCTGTGAATGAATGAATGAATGAGAGTTCATCTTCATCAATTATTATTCAAAGAGGGAAATATGCTATCATCTGATAGAGGGCTACTGAAATTGGGCCCTGTGCCAGGGACACAAATGTGCGATGTCACAAAGCGTTTGTTAAAGCCAGCTGAATCCTCTCCCTCCTGCTTCCAGTTTGAACAAGTGTGCACGAGGCAGAGCTTGACGAACTTCTCCGCTGATGAGAAGGCTGGACGTTAAACCACAGAAAAGGGAAGAGCTAGCACTGCTTTGCAATCAGTACGTGTTTTTTGACTCACTGATGACTACTTGGACGCTATCAATGGATTCTAGTCTCTGGGTGGGTCTTTTGTCTCTTGGGACGCATCATGAATTAGTTAAGGTCACAGTGGTGTTGCTTTGCTTGCGGCAGCTCCTGAGGACTAATACATTTATGAAAATGGGAAAAAGGCCAACTTCATGTCTTTCTGAATGAGGGATGAAGGAGATGACTATGAAAAGTATTAAGCCTGAGGCAATATCCTGAAAAGTAGTGCAATAAATCGGCCAAATATCACTTTGGAAGCGCTGAGAAGTGAACAAAGCATAAGGTATGGTTTTATAATAAATGATCCTTGTCCAACTCATCTAATTTCCTTTTAGGCAGAGGGATAAGCCTGGCTGAAGGAAAAGAAACAATAAATTAAACAATTTTTTAACCTAAGAAAAATTTTCATTTTAACAAATTAAAATGAGAAAAACATATTCTAGGCAGATATACTGGTAGAAGGATTAAACTCTAAGAAGAATCATTGTCAACCTTACAATAAATGTGTTTTAAAGGAATTTCAAAGGGATTATGTAGATACTGGCTCTACATTCATTTTAAGCAAGACATGTTTATTGAACACTTAATGTTTTCCAGGCTCTATTCTAGATGCTGAGGACATAATATTGAGTAAAACAGACTAAAATTCTTGCCTCCGTGGAGCTTACATCCTAGGGGGAAGAGAATATATACATATGCTTTGTTAGATAATGTTAAGAGGTAAAAAAAAAAAAAGTAGTGATAGAGGATAGGAAGTATGGGGAAAAGCCTTACAATTTTAGATAGAATGGCTGTTGGAAGGCCTTATGAAAAGGTGATGTTTGTGTAAAGATTTGAATAAGGTGAGAGAGAGTCATGCAGATACTTAGGTAAGAGCACTTTAGATGTGAAAACGGCATGTACAAAGGTCCTGAGGCAGGAGCATACTTGGTGTTCTGCATTGAGGCGGCAGCAGAGTGAATAGGAATTGAGATCAGAGAAGTAGCAGAGGCCAGATCAGGACGCTTTATTGACTTTAAACCCCAACCTTTGAAGGGGGAAAGGACCCTCTCCTCACCTCCTGGTCAATGAGGGAGCAGGTAGACTGGACAATTGATTGTTCTTACTCAGGACTCGGAGCCATGAGAAAGCCTTTGTCACAGGTGTGGTTGCAGTGAGACTCCATGGCAGCAGTGTCCACTGGGTCGGGAAGATCCCCTGAGAAGTAAATGGCAACCCACTCCAATATTGTTGGCTGGAGAATTCCATGGACAGAGGAGCCTTGTGGGCCATAGTCCATGGGGTTGCAAAAGAGCTGGACATGACTTAGTGACTAAAAACCTAGCCAGAATTGCTTCCTTGGAACTAAAGGAGCTATTAATAAAAATACTGATGGATACTCGTGAAACTCAGGATTATTGTTCAAGTCATTCTTTATAGCTCAGATACTATTAGTAAAAAGCAGACAGACACACAGAGAGAAAACAAACTAATACTAGATTCATTACTACTGACTATAACTGTTGTTTCTGGTGGATTACCAGCTAACATAAAATAGGTCTGTATAGTAGTTCATGTTCCAAAGATGGCTGTAATGACATCTTCCCTCCCACATGCTCTTTTGCATCTTGAATTTTGCATTTTGAATTTGCTATTCCCCCAACAATAAGTGAGTGGCTTATGTTTCCTCTCTCTTTGAATCTGTGCTGGCTCTGAGATGTATTTTGACCAATAAAATGTGACAGAAGTGATATGCAATTTTCAAGGCTGGTCTTCCATCTTGGAAGCCAGCTGCCATGTAAGAAACCCTCTGCTCTGCTGGAGAGAGACCAGAGGAGAGAAGCCTGAAGACACCTTGACCACTCCAGCCCTGACCAAACTGCCAGCTGAATATTGTAACCTCATGAGAGAGCCAGACAATGTTATATGAAGCAGGACCACCAGCTGAGCCCAGCCCAAATTCCTGATCCAGAGAATCTTGAGCAAATAAAATGGCTGTTATTTTAAGCCAGTATATCATGGGGCTGTTTATTACACAGCAATAGATAACTGACATGTGTAAATATTGTCACAATACAAAACCTTAATCACTTAATTGCATGAGTTTTCAGGCAGGAGATTTTAAAAATAGGGGTGTGTGTGTGTGTATTGGGGGAAAGTCAAAGAGATGTCTTGGAAAATTGAAGGAGGAGAAAGAAAAAAAGGAAAATAGTTAACAGAAGGGCTCACTTTTTTCTCAGGATCATATTTGAACTTGAGAATTGGAAATCAGTTTACTAAACTGACCTGTGTTCAACTATTGGTCATAAAAAAAGCATTTATCTACCACCCCACCCTTCAGTGGAGAAATTGGTACAGCATGATTTCACTGGTTTTGCTCGCTGATGCATCCCCAGATGACTGGAACAGGAACTCATAAGTGCTCACTGAAGACTTGTGGCAGGAAATAAACACACGAAACCATACTATAATTAAAAATTTTTACCTACTAAATATCAGAAGTGAAATAGAGTAGTTCATCCAGTTTAGGGTTTCCAACCTGATAAGATGGGAAGAGGTGGAATGGGTTAATTGGAGAGAGTTCCAGAAACCTATAAAAGAGATAAAATACCATTACCAGAGACTTCAAAGGGTCAGGAAGGCTAATGGTCAGAATAAAAGCAAGGTTTATGAAAACTATTCATAAAAAGGCTTTGAGCCTGTGTTTTTTAGCAACAGTTCTCTCTGATTTAGACCTCTAATTTTATCTTCACCTTTCTCTTTTGTCAGAAAGAAAAAGATGAAGGTAAATTTTTCTTTTGTCTTATTTTCTCAGAAAAAAAAGGCTTTCACTTTGGAAAGTATAAAATATACATGTAAAGAGATACAGGAAGAGACTTCCCTGGTGGCCCAGTGGTTGAGAATCTGTCTTCCAGTGCAGGGGATGCAGGTTCAATATTTGGTCGGGGAACTACGATCACATGTGCTATGGGGCAACTAAGCCTGTGTGCTGCAACTGCTGAGCCTGTTTGCCTCAGAACCCAAACCATGCAATGAAGACTCACGGCAGCCAAAAATAAACAAATTAATAAAAGAGATACAGGAGATGGAGCATCTCACTGTTTTAGAGTTTAGGTTTCTCAGCCCCAAAGCAAGGTTTAGCAGAGGGTGGCATGGCCCCACTGAGTGTTCTCAGTTGGTTCTAGTCAGAGGGCCTAGAGGCCCAGCCTTCCTGAAGAGAAATGTGTCTCATCTTGAGGTTAGGTCTAAGGCCAGACACTGTTTAGACTGAACAGCTTCATAAGATCCACAGTCCTCCTCTTTGAGGAAAGGAGCTCCTACAAGCCGTTAGTAAGTTCTAGTAATAGTCTATTGGCCCCTTCCACCCATCACTGCCCTCTAGCAGATGTAGCATGTACCATGCCCAAAGGCTTGCCTCACTTATCAACCCTGCCAGGGGGCAGCTGGACAGAATTCCTTGTGGCCAAGTGGGACATCAGTCTGTACAGCAGCAGGATAAACATACAGAATCCCACACACATCTATCTTGTCCTGGGGAGCAGATGAGGAACCCACAACTGACCTCTCAGCCTCTGGAATGAGCATGGTCTTGAAGCAGAGGGCAGAGTGCTCTCTTGAAGCAGTGTGCCTTCCTTCAAGGGCTTATGGTGCCCTGGATGTGGATGGACAAGCTCAGTCCTTCCCTTTCTTCTAACTTCTGAATACACCACATTAATATTCCAAGTCCCATCACTTCATGGCAAAGAGATGGGGAAACAATGGAAAGAGTGACAGACTTTATTTTCTTAGGCTCCAAAGTCACTACAGATGGTGACTGCAGCCATGAAATTAAAAGACGCTTGCATCTTGAAAGAAAAGCTATGACAAAACTGGGCAGTGTATCAAAAAGCAGAGACAATACTTTGCCGACAAAAGTCCATATAGTCAAAGCTATGGTTTTTCCAGTAGTCATGTATAGTTGTGAGAGTTGGACCATAAAGAAGGCTGAACACCAAAGAATTGATGCTTTTGAACTGTGGTGCTGGAGAAGACTCTTGAGAGTCCCTTGGACTGCAAGGAGATCGAACCAGTCCATGCTAAAAGAAATCAGCCCTGAATATTCATTGGAAGGACTGATGCTGAAGCTCTAACACTTTGGCCACCTGATGTGAGGAGCTGACTTATTAGAAAAGACCCTGATGCTGGGAAAGACTGAAGGCAGGAGGAGAAAGGGAAGAGAGAGGACAAGATGATTAGATGGCTTCACCAACTCAAAGGACATGAGTTTGAGCAAGCTCCAGGAGATGGTGAAGGACAGGGAAGCCTGGCTGCTGCATGCATCGGTTCTCAAAGAGTCGGACATGACTGAGTGACTGAACAACAAATATTAAAATGTTACTCATTATCAAAAGTACTAAAACAATTGAGGTTTTTTCCCAAGGGGAATCCAGAATGCTTCTTTTTCCAAATGACCTTGGCAGAAATTGCAAAGTTTACACATCCATCCGCCTGCTCCATTGAAATGAACTCATACTCTGCTATATCGTCCAACATTCTATGGATAAATGCCCAGAAATGAACTCATAAAGTTAAATAACTTTCTCAGGTCATTGATTTGTGGTCTAGCCTTAATTTATCCTTTAGCAAATGTCACGTATTGATTGGTCAACAGATGAAAAGTTTCTGAAATAAAGAATAAAGTCAAAATGTTAAAAAGAATTATACATCGAATCATATAGCATCATATCAAGATTGGATATGCATCATTATCATAGAAAACAAACTTATGGCTACCAAAGGGGAAGTGGGGGGGGATAAATTGGGAGTATGGGATTAACAGATGCACACTACTATATATAAAATGCATAAACAAAGATTTACTATATAGCACAGGGAACTATAGTCAATATATTGGAATAAACTATAATGGAAAAAAATTTAAAAGGATGTGAATATACACATAGATATAAATGAATCCCTTTGCTGTATACCTGAAACTAATACAATATTGTAAATCAACTCTATTTCAATTAAAAAATAAAAATTTAAAATGTGCATCACTACAGGCATTACTTACAAAGAGAGATTAGAAACAATTCAAATGTTTATAAATAAAGGTTTAGTTAAGTAAATTCACACATTGGAATACTGTGCAGCTGTACAAAAGAACAAGGAAACTAGTTATGAACAGGTAAGGAAAGTTTTCTAAAACATACTAAGTTTAAAAAAAACCCACAGTTCAAAAAAGTATGTCATGCTTTGGTAAAGAAGAGAGAAATATAAGAATGGATATTTGAAATTTGTTTGTATGTGCACTAAACAACTCTGGAACTAAGTACATGTAAGAAATTAAGAAGAGTGGTTACATATGGAGGGTATGAACTGGGTTCATGGAAACATGGGGTGGGTGAGGGGAGAACTTTCACTGTATATATAACTTTGTATATGTTTTGGTTTTGACCAGTAAGAATGCATTACCTATTCAGAAATCTAAATAAAAAAAAAATACCTAGAAGTGTGTAAGAGCAAAACCTTGAGTAATTCAGGTCCTATTCATTGGGAATTTGCAGTGAGTTGAACAAGTTCAAGGGCTTCTCAGATGGTGCGGTGGTAAAGAATATGCCTGCCAATGCAGGAGACGCAGGGGAGGTGGGTTGAGCCCCGGGTTGGGAAGATCCTCTAGGGGAGGAAACGGCAACCTGCTCTAGCATTCTTGCCTGGAAAATTCCATGGACAGAGAAGCCTGGTGGGCTACAGTCCATGGGGTTGCAAAGGGTCAGACACGTTAAAGACAAGGATGGTGAGCTATGTCTTCATTCCACGAGGAGGAGGGAAGTGATGAAATGCTGTAAGAGAAATAGACTCTTCTCCCAAGTCTCCAGCTCTTGCAGAAGGTGAGTGGGGAGAGAAGAGGAACATGTAACTATCTTGGTCCCAGCTTTATCTAGGTCTCCTATGGTAAGTCCAGTTCACATGCAGGCTTTTAATAAAAGTGTAAAGCCACTGGAGACATGCTTTCAACAAACTTTTAAAGTACCTACTATGAGCTTACAGACATTAATAACAGTCAACTCCAGTCCTTAAAAGAATCATGATCCAGGAGTCAGGGGACAGGAAAATAAAGTGGTGTAGGGTAGAGGGACATGAGTGTCTTCCAGCCTAGGAAGGGATGTGTGTGAAGATGGGGAGGGGTGGGGGTTTAGGTGTCAGGATTCCCTCAGCAGGAGAGAGGTGAGCTGAGTTTTAAAGACCTACTTGGCACAAAGTGAAGAGGAAGACAGGAGGGGATTCAGAGACAGGGCTCGGGGCATGAGGCAGTAGGGGGAAAGGGGCAGGAAATGGCATCGATAACACTGGAGAGAAGAGATCAGATAATGAAGGGCCTTGAAGGCTGGGCTAAGGGTTTCAATTCTGGCAGAAAGGCTAAGGGAACTGACATACTAGGTTTGGGTTGGGTTGGGTTGTGGAGAGAGTTCTGCTATACTGAAGAGGGAGATGGAATACTTTGCCTGTGAATTACTGCTTGTGATTGTTATTGTCCTAAAACATACCATAGCCTTACTAGGTTCTGGTGATATGTACAGTATTTGTTCCTGTCATCTTTGAGAGTTAAAACAAAACAATATTGTTTCAGTTGGAAAGCTAACAGGAAACAGATGGCACGATCAAAGGAGGATGATTCCAGGAGGGTTTGTTTAAAGATGGGCAACATGCAGGTGTGGGCACAGGGTAGGTGTGTGCGAGGGATGCTACAGTGATCTGGGTCTCATAGCATCCTGGCCGACAACACATGCTTAGGCCTGTTATGAACTAAACGCTGTGACCCCCCCACCCCCCACTCCCCAGGCAGCCCCTAACCCCCAATGTGATGGCATCAAGAGGTGGGGCCTTTGGGAGGTAATTAGGTTTAGGTGAGGTTATGCATGTAGGGTCCTCATGGTGGGATTACTACCCTTATGAGAAGGGACCAGAGCTCACTCTCTCCCTCTCCCTCTCCCTCTCTCTCCCCCACTGCCATGTGAGAACAGGGCAAGAAGGCAGCTGTCTGCAAGCCAGGAAGTGGGCTTCCACCAGAAGTTGACCATGCTGGCACCCTGATCTCAGACTTCCCAATTTCCAGACTGTGAGAAACAAATGTCTGTTTTTGAAGCCACCCAGTCCATGGTATTTCCTTATGGCAGCCGGAGCTGACTAAGCTGAGCTGACTAACGCAAAGCCCACGTGGACAAGGGCAGGGAGCCGCTGCTTGAATCTGAAAGTGTGAGATAGTCATGGGAAACAGTCAGATTGGGAGCAGCAGAGAACTTCGGTCAGGACCTCACAGGGAGCAAACCAGGGCAAGACCTCCCTTCCCTCCCTCCCACTCATCTCCCAGGCTCTCAGAGGCCCGGTGATGTGGGTCAGTCTTCAGGGACTGAAAGCAGGGTATGGAAAGATGGAGCATGGGTTTAAAGGGGCAAATGACAGAGGCTCAGCACAAGCAGTATAATTAAATTTCCCTGTTTGTCCTTTCTTGTGCGTCTCCTCCCTCCCCCAAAAAAGTGAAAGGGAAGAATTTTGCTGGGCAAGTATATGACTTAGAAAACGCTACCTATTGCAACAAACTGACCCTAAAATATATTATGACTGAAATACCACAGAGTGATTTCTTGTTCTCAGAATAGGACTGGGTAAACGGCCTGAGTCAGTAGGGCTCCTCCTTGTGTATCATTTGGGCAGCCAGGCTTTAACTGGTGGCTTCCACGATGTTGCTGGGGGGTCATCTGCATTCCAGCCAGCTGCAAGGGGCAAAGAGCATGGTGTTTCATGGACCAGGGCTGATCGTGGCACACACCCCTCTAGCCCCTCCCACTAGCTGGGGCACAGTCACAGGGCTCCTCCTGTTTGTAAGTGGGGAGCTGGGCCATGGGGTACAACCATATGGCCAAGAAGAAAAGTGGCTAGCTTCTCAGCCATGAAATGGAAATGATGTCCTTTTGCAACGACAGAGGATGAGATGGCTGGATGGCATCACCAACTCGATGGACATGAGTTTGAGTGAACTCCAGGAGATGGTGATGGACAGGGAGGCCCGGCGTGCTGCGATTCATGGGGTCGCAAAGAGTCGGACACGACTGAGCGACTGAACTGAATTGAACTGAAGTTTGTACTACAATATACTAATTTTAAAAAATCTTTTGGCTGTGCTGCATGGCCTGTGGGATCTTAGGTCCTCAACCAGGGATAGAACCTGTGCCCCTGCATTGGCAGCTTGGAGTCTTAACCCCTGGACCACCAGGGAAGTCCCTGGACTACAGTATTTTTAATTTAAGAAATTCTTTAAAATTTTTCAATTCTAAAACCAAGACTAAACTCTTGCTAGAATGACACTATTCAAAATGGTTCTATAACGTTTCTGTGTAGCTCTTAATAGTGAGAACTGTAATGTGTCGTGCAGTACATTTCTCAATTAGCCAACTGTCAGATTTTAATGGCAAAATGTGAAGCTCCTAAGTTTTACTTCCTTACAGAGGAATCTCTCTCTGCTTCCAATTTATATCTCTTGTTGGATGGTCATCATTCTCCCACAGACGTATGTGATTGAGCCCAGTGAAGTCTTTGATATTTGCCAAGAGTGCATCAGGAATATACACTGCCAAGAATCACAGACGTTCCTAAAGAGGAAAAAACAATTCTGTTTAGATGGCCTGGAATTATAGTTATTGTACAGAAATATCGCCCATCACGGAGCCATTAACAAAATCAATCATCTCTGTGAGGCAATGGCACCCCACTCCAGTACTCTTGCCTGGAAAATCCCATGGACGGAGGAGCCTGGTAGGATGCAGTCCATGGGGTCACTAAGAGTCGGACACAACGGACGACTTCACTTACACTTTTCACTCTCATGCATTGGAGAAGGAAATGGCAACCCACTCCAGTGTTCTTGCCTGGAGAATCCCAGGGACGGGGGAGCCTGGTGGGCTGCCGTCTAAGTGGTCGCACAGAGTCAGACATGACTGACACGACTTAGCAGCAGTAGCAGCAGCAGTGACTTTTACTCTCAAGTCTCCCCTTGAAGCTCCACAAAGGTCCCTGGGATGGCAGTTCACCCCTTCCTTGTGGGCTCACTAAGCCCATCATTGTGAGTCATGCACACTCAGTTAGAAGTCTGTCCCCATCTTGAGAGAAGATTCCCTGCCTTATTGCTTTTATCCTTAGCCTCTGACACATTCCAAGGCACATACAGGCACTACACTTGAATTAAAGAAAGAAGAAGTGAGTATCAGTGAGTGCATTTTTGTCTTGGATCTCCCAAAACACTGACTTATTGACAGATACAAAAATCATTATCTTTACGTTAACATTCACACATAAGCCTATCTCACCTTTCTATTTGGAAAACAAACAAACACCAAAAAATGGCCTGTGTTCTGTGGTCATCATCTTTTTGGGGTGCTGTGCCTGTGATGGAAGTGCAGAGTCTTAACTGCTGGACTGCCAGCAAGTCCCTGTCTTTTCTTTATTTAAAGAGAATCTAGTGGTAACCATCATTCAGCGTGCCCTCACTTTCATCTATCCACATTGTAGAAGGTGCAAGCATACCCTGACAATCCTGAGCTATGACAAAGAAGTTAAGTAAGTGGAGGGAGACAAATTTGATGTGTAAACAGATTTCAGGCAGTAGCAATGTAACAAAGCAACGCCTTTGCTACATTCTCACTACTGTGTGCCAAACTGTTATTAGTAATATCACAGTCCTTTAAAATTTTTAAAAAAATAATTTATCTGCCTGCATTGCTGCAGGTGGGATCTAGTTCCCTGATCAGGGAATTGAACTTGGGCCCCCTGCATTGAGAGAACAGGGTCTTAGCCACTGGACCACCAGGGAAGTCCCTTTTAAAAATATTTTTAAATTGAAGAATGCTTGACATACAAAAGAAAGCTGTACATATTTGCTGTGTACTCCTTGATGAGTTTGAAAGTAAGGATACAGCTGTGAAACCATTACCACAATCAACACTGCTGGAAACATGATCATCAACTCTAAACACTTCCTCCTTGCCTCTGTTTTTGTGATAAGAACATTTGATACAAGATCTACCTTCTTAACAAGTTCTGGAATATGCAGAACAGTATTATTAACTATATGCACTATACTATAGAGTGGATTCTCTAGAAATGACTCTTCTTGCATAACTGAAACTATGTACCCTTCAACCAGCATCTCCCAATTTCCCCTCCTCCCTGTCCCTAGGAACCACCATTCTATTCTCTGCTTCTATTGCAGTTCTTTTTTAAAAATAAACAAGTGAACAGATTGATGTTTGCTTTTGATTAAGCAATTGTTGGCTAAAAGGTACTCTTACATAACTCTGTGAAAACTATATCCCAGTTTATGGAAGCAATAGGAATGCTTTGTTGTTTTTTTCCTAATGGTGCGTTTGCAGGTTAAGAAAAGGAAGGTGCAAGATAAAACCTCAAGCAGCACAAAAGGTACTTAATTCAGAATGTCTGCCTCCTGAATTTGCTCCTCCATCCTTGTCCCCTTCAGCAGAGACATCAAATGATACCATTTCTTGTATATCCTGAATTTAGAATTCTGAGCATGCTTCCCTGATAGCTCAGTTGTTAAAGAATCTGCCTGCAATGCAGCAGACCCCAGTTGAATCCCTGGGTCCAGAAGATCCGCTGAAGAAGGGATAAGCTACCCATTCTAGTATTCTTGGGCTTCCCTGGTGGTTCAGCTGGTAAAGAATCTGCCTGCAATGCAGGAGACCTAGGTTCGATCACTGGGTTGGAGAAGGTAAAGGCTACCCACTCCAGTATTCTGGCCTGGACAATTCCATGGACTGTATAGTCCATGGGTTGCAGAGTCGAACACGAAGGAGCAACTTTCACTTTGACTTTCTTTCTGAGCATGTATAAGCAAGGTGGGGCTTCCCAGATGGCGATAGTTGTAAAGAATCTGTCTGCCAATGCAGGAGACACAGGAGACACGGGTTCAGTCCCTGGGTTGGGAATATGCCCTGGAGTAGGACACAGCAACCCACTTCAGTATTCTTGCCTGGAGAATCCCATGGACAGAGGAGCCTTGCAGGCTACAGTCCTTAGGTTTGCAGAGTCGGACATGACTGAAGCAACTTAACAGGTAAGCAAGTTGTGTTCAAAAAGTTATATGTGTAGTTAGCAATATGATTTTGCTCAGTCGCTAAGTCCTGTCTGACTCTTTGTGGCCCCATGGACTCTAGCCCATCAGGCTCCTCTGTCCATGGGATTTTCCAGGCAAGAATACTGAAGTTGGTTGCCATTTCCTTCTCCAATATGATTCTAAAGGGTTTTTATCTGGCATGTAAGTTATGAAAACTGATCTGAGTCATTAATTTTTATCTGAGTCTTGGAGATGATTCTTTTAATCACTTATAATCAGAGGCCCAAGGAAAGGGTCTCAGAGAAGTGCTTAAATCCTGTATTAGCTTCCTAGAGCTGCCTTAACAAATTACCACACACTGGGTAGCTTTAAACAATAGAAATGCATTCTTCCTTGGTTCTGGAAGCTTGATGTCTGCAATTAAGATGTTGGCAGGGCTGCACTCCCTTGGAAGGCTCAGGGGAAAATCCTGCCTTATTCCTTCTGGCTTCTGGTGGCTTCAGGCATTCCTTGGTTTAACCACAGCAAAAATACAATCTCTGCCTCCATCTTCACTTGGCCTTCTTCTCTATGTGTCTTTGTATTACAGATCTCCCTTTCCCTCTTATAAGGACACCAGCTGTTGAATTTAGGGCCCACCCTAACTCCACAATGATCTCATCTTGAGATCTTTAACTTAATTGCATCTGTAGAGACTTTATTTTCAAATAAGGTCACACTCATAGGTACTATGGGGTCGCACAGAGTCGGACACAACTGAAGTGACTTAGCAGCAGCAGCAGAGGTTAGGACTTGGACATGTCTTTTTCTTATTTTGTTAAAACTCACCCCAGAAGATATTTTTTTAAGTTAATTGATTAAATAATTTGGCTGTGTCGGGTCCTAGTTGTGGCGCGAATCCTGAGCGATCTTTTGTTGTGTCCCACGGACTCTCCAGTTGTGGCGCACGGGCTTAGTTGCTAATCAGCAGGTGGAGTCTTAGTTCCCCAACAAGGGATTGAATCCACATCCCCTGCATTGCAAGGACCACCAGGACCACTGGACCACCAGGGAAGTCCCATGGATTTGGACATTTCTGACCTTTCATCCGACACCTGGGATTCCTCCAGACCCAAGGGGTTGGATAGATAGTTGGCTCCAGACTTGAACAAGGTCTCCAACAGGAAGACACTAAAGACAGGGGCCCCCTTTCTGGGATTTCCTTCTCCCTTCTCGCCCTACAAGTATTTATTGAGTCAGTGGGTCAGTTATATGCCAGTCAAAGTTCTAGGGTACTGGGATTCAACAGCAAGCCAAGCAAAGTTCCTACCTTTCTCAAGCTAATAGTCTAGTGGGAAGACAAATTATAAACAAATAAAATGTAATATGTCAGATGATAAAGGCTATGAAAAAAACAGAGGAAGGGAACAGAGAATAATGCTGTATTAGACAGGAAGGTAATGAGAAGTCTCTCTGATAAGCAGAGACCTGAACGAGAGGAGTCAGCCTTGCAGGGAGACCCCAGAGCAGATGGAATGGGTGCAAAGTTCATGATGGTTATAAAAACTATTTCATCAACACTTGGCACTCTTTAAGAAGTGGAGCTCGACTCCCCTATCCTGGAGTGTGTGCTGCATTTGAAATAAATAGAATATGGCAGAACTGATGGTGTG
This sequence comes from Bos mutus, assembly GCF_027580195.1. Classification (NCBI taxonomy): domain Eukaryota; kingdom Metazoa; phylum Chordata; class Mammalia; order Artiodactyla; family Bovidae; genus Bos; species Bos mutus. The sequence continues at coordinate 43,102,590 of NC_091626.1, read as the reverse complement.
TTACTTCTGAGATTAGCTTTTAAAAAGATTACAGCTTCCACTCTGGGTGCTCATTTCTCTCAGATCACTCTCCCTGGGGAGCTGCCAGGAGAGTTGCTCTCTGCTCTACAGAGAGGCTCACGTGGCAAGACACTGAGTGCTGTGTCTGGCTAGCCGTCAAGGAGGAAAGGAAGTCCTTAGTCCCCAAATCCACGAGGACCTGAGGCTTGCCAACAGCCTCATGAGTGAGCTTTGAAGTACTGATATATCCTTCCCCAGGTGAACCTTCAGTTGACACTGTACCCACAGACGAAAGCTTGACAGCAATCTGATCGGAGATCTTGAGTCAGAACCCCATAGCTCAGCCACTCTGGGCTGAGCTGACCCTCAAGAACTGAGAAATAATACAGCTTTGTTATTTCAAGATGCTAAGTGTTGGGGTAATTTGTTATGCAGCAAAGTATAATTCATTAAGGCCCCAAGGCTGCAGCTTGCTTGCCAAGTTGGAACATGGCTGGAACAAAGTGAGCAGGAGGGAGCATGATAGGTGATGATGTCAGAGAGTGGACGGGGAGGCCAGCTCAATGGAGTCTCATGAGCAACGGTAACACTCAGGCTTCTAATTGGGCACCTAATGAGGTGAGAATGCACAGTGCAGAGTTGTGAGCAGGTGGGTGACATGATGAAAGGACAGGCTTGATGGCAGAGACTGTACAGGGAACGTGTCAAATGTGGGAGACCCATTGGAAGGTTAGTGTCATAGGTGACTGCTTGGATTAGAGGAGAGGACTTGGGTTACAGAGGTGGTGGTGACGGTGCTGAGAGGGAACTGGACTCCAGATAGATTCTGATGGAGGAACTAGTCTCTGAGGAAAGAGTGGCACATTTGTGAAGAGGCTGGTCTGTTTTCGAGAATTAGGATAATTCTATGAAAATTCAAGGAAAAAGACAAAGCAATAAAATTGCTTTCCAAAGCACCTGGCAGCCTCTTCCCTGTCCTTTGGGCTTCTTGCAGAGCCTTTTGTCCTCACATGTATCTTCATGCTCTTTTTCCTCCCCACTTTTACCGACTAAAATCTCTCCCAGGGAAAAAATCTATGGAACTTGTTTCCAGTAAGGTATAAATAATTGATGAGATAAAAGTCAATAGCATTTCTTTATACTAACAATAAGCAACTATAAAATGTATAATAGAAAAAATAACATATTTCATAGTAGCAACTGAGACTATCAGAATATCTAGGAATTAACAAAGAATATACTAGAGCTCTATAAGAAAAAATTTTAAACTCTATTAGAGTACATAAAAGATCTGAATAGATGAAAAGGTATTGCATACTCATGAGTAGAATGGCATAATAAGAAAATGCAGATTTTCTCCAAATTAATCCATAAATTTAATCTCTTTCAAAATGTAGTTTGTTTTCTGAGAAACACTGAAAATTTATCCTAAAATGAATTTGGAGATACATGTCCATGATTCAGTGAAGTCCACTTTGAGAAAGAAAGACAAAGAGGGAATATTTAGGAATACTAATACTAAGCCATGATGATTCAAACATTATGGTACTGGTACAAGAACAGACAAAATGAATAACTGGAACAGAATGATAGAACACAGAGGTACAACTGTGTTTAGATTGGAACATATGTGTGGGAAAGGATGGACTGTTTATCAGACGGGAAAACTTGCTCACTGTTTTGAGAAAAACTAAACCGAATCCCTGTCTATTACATAAATGAACGTTGGCTCCCAATGGGCTAAAGACTTATTTTCAAAGCTATCATAAAGCTAATAGAAAAAATATATATATATGGATCCTTGCGACCTATGTGTGGAAAAGGATTTCTTAAAATGCAAAATGCACAAACCATGAGAGGAAACAAAATTTACTTGACGTTATTGAGGTTGTCCTTTCTGCTCCCTGCTCCAGCTGTCAAGGGCTGGGCCTCCAGGGTCATCCACTCAGATAATTTTATCTGCACCAACCTGGTAGCTCTTCAGAGTGGTCCACTCTGCTGATGGGTAAACTTATTGCAGAGACGCAGGCATCCCCTCAATTCCTTATTTGAGACATTGTGTAAATGGAGTCCTACCCTTGTCACTTCCTGGAAGACTGTGAAAGCTGCCCGTTCCCAGCCACTCATGTTTGGGGAAATGCCCAGTTCCAAGCCCAGCCTTATCCCATCCTCCTCTGGACTCACTTAAATCAATCCTCCATGCTGGCCTTGAAGTACAAAAGCTCTTTACTTTTCTTTAGGAAAAAAAGAGTAGAAAGGACCACTCAGAAACAATATACAACAAATTTAGCACACACAACACAACAAATAATTGAGGAAGAAAAACGCAGATTTAACATTTCTTCCTGCACTCCACCATGGCTATGGGTTTTGAAAATTCAAAGAAGTTTTTACTCAGCACCTCTTCTTTACTATTCTGATTTCAGTTTTTATACCTGGGGTATCTTAAGGGCCTTCAGAATTACTCTGACATGTGGAGTGCTTCATGCTTGGCACTCATTCCCAAGCTGAAGGTACTATACTAAGACACTGGACAAGGAGAACCCAGTTCCTGCCTCTAGCACCCCACATCCCCTGGTGGTGGGTGACTGACACTGCAGCGAGAAAGTCCAAGGTGGCCTGTCCACATGTAATGCTGTAGGATGCCCCTGCTTCCTTGAGTATGACAACTACTGCAAGGCTGAGTTTTCCCTGGCCAATGCTTCTGCTCTGTGTTTGAAGCTAATCATATTTTTTGATGGTTTACAATTCTGATTGAACTAGTCGAGTTCATGGAGGTAATTTGAACTGCTCTGCTCTGCTGCTCAGTCACTCAGTTGTGTCCCACCAGGCTCCTCTGTCCATGGGATTCTCCAGGCAAGAATACTGGAGTGGGTTGCCATGCCCTCCTCCAGGGGATCTTCCTGACCCAGGGATTGGACCTGCATCTCTTGTATCACCTGCATTGGCAGGCGGATTCTTTAGTTTTTTGAACACCTTCAAAAATAAGTGGAAAAGCTAAAACAATAAAAAACACAAGGTACACCTTTGACCAACCTAGGCAACTTCTTTAATTCTGTACTGATTAGGAAGCTTTTGACTACAAGTAATAGAAAGTCTGACTCAGACTGGCTTAAAAAATAAGGAAATGCATTAAGTCATATAATAGGAACTCCAAAGATATGTCAGGCTGGACAGTATCATCAGTGTTATTTTTTCTGCCTCTCTTTGCTGTTGTCCTAAGGATTCGTCTAAAGGCTGCTCCCTGTTATGTTCCCTCTGTGGCTGCCCAGCAGTTTTGGCTACCTGATTCCCTGTTCACATCCGCTAGCTGAGAGAGCCATGAAAATCCTGATGCCAAATTAGTTCACATGCCTTCCTGTGGATCAGTAAGCATCACCAAAGAGATTGCCACATGCTGTTTGGCTCAAACTTTGGTTACTTAACTAAATACAGGTGAAGGAAGGAGTTTAAGCCACTCCTATTGAAATAGGTTTAGGCCAACCATAGCCTGTTCCTTGACTGAGAATAGAGGGGATGGAGCCATCTTCCCTGGAAACTCCTGGGCTGTGGGTGTTTGGGACGCCTGAAAAAAATTGATGTTCTATTAGAAGGAGGGCAGTGGGGAACGATACTGAGTGGGCAATCAAAAGTGAGAACCACAAACCCTGATCTACAACAATGGAAATGGAGGCCCAGTGCAGTGAGGATCAGCGAGGGGTGGTGAAGGTAGGAGGAGGAGGCCTGCAATGCGGCTCCCAGATTCCCACATGTGGCATGCCTTCACGTGATGGAGAATTCCACACTCCCCGGTCAGAAAGGGATGTGAACAGGCTGGTTTAGGGGGGCTGCAGGAGTTCCCAGGTGGCCCTGAGGAGCGGCAGGGGAGGGATAGGTAAAGAAAAAAGACACGCCCTTGCTGTACTTGCTGAAGCAGCCTGTTGGTGAAATAGGGTTGGAAAAAAATACCTGTGAATTGTGAACAGCCCCACAGTTGTTGATTGCTGCTGACTGGGGAGCAGAAAGGGTTAAACCGTCACAAACACACACACACACACACACACACACACACACACACACAACTTTGTGTTATAAGGAACGGAGAAGAAGCTTTGCCAGCTGACAGCACCTGTTTAGTCCCTCCTTCCCTCAAACCTCCTACAAATTGTTCTTCCATGAACACCCATCTTATGTCTGACTCTGCCACTTATTACCTGTACCTTCTTGGAAAGTTGTTTTTTAGATTTCTTTATCAAAAAAATTTTATTTTTAAATTTTTATTTGGAGGATAATTGCTTAGCAGTGTTGTTTTTGTTTCTGCCATACAATGATGTGAATCAGCCACAAGTACACATATATCCTCCCTCTTGAGCCTCCCTCCCATGTCCTCCCCGCCCCTCTGCCCCCAATCTCACCACTCTAGGTCATTGGAAGTTGTTTAACGTCTCTGCACTTCATTTTGCTCTCAAGTAAAATAAGGAGAACGAGAGTATCTACCCTCATTAGATTGCTCTGAGGGTTAAATAAGTTAGTATGTGTAAGGTACTTAGAAAAGTACTCGGAATTAGTAAGCACAGTGTAAGTGATGATGATGGTGTGCTGCATGTTCAGTCATTCAGTCGTGTCTGGCTCTGTAACCGCATGGACTGTAGCCTGCCAGGCTTCTCTGTCCATGGGATTCTCCAGTCAAGAATACTGGAGTGGGTTGCTATTTCCTTCTCCAGGGGATCTTCCTGACTCAGGGATTGAACCCCTGTCTCTTGTGTCTTCTGCATTGGCAGGCAGATTCTTTACCACTGAGCTACTTGGGAAGCCTGATGATGTTGAGGGTGGTGATTAAAAAAGGAGTAATAAAAAGGAAACTACGTATTTATAAAGAAAAGACCAGGAAAGAGCAAATGCACAAAATAGAATAACATTGCTGTTGAGCTCTGGACATTTTGAACAAACCCAAACGTGTGCATTGCTACTTGGACAGTGACTCCATTGCACACCTTTCCCCCCACATTTTCTCCTGTTTTGACTGGGAGTGGCTCTAGTTGCCATGCTTTGCAGTCCCACCTTTTTATGTTGGGTGTGTGGGCTGATGACTTGTGTCATTAGTCTCGCAAGTTCACAGACAGAGAAGAATTGTGTTCCAGGGGCTGGACTTCATGAACTACATCCCAGGCACCTCAGTCACACCTGGGACTGATGTAGATGTTGAGATTCTGGAGCTCAAATTGATGCTATAATGGGATGAGACCCCTGGAGAACTTGAGAGGCGGGTGCGTTTTGCATGTGGGAGGAACAGCAATCACTGAAGCCCCGGAGGTAGAGTCTAGGATGGCACCCAATCAATGCCTCGTGTAGTCCTCTCCCCTTGCATGTGGGTAGTGCCTGTGAGTTGCTTCTAACCGATAGGTTACGCTGTGGGTGACAGAAGCTGAGGCCTCCATCTGACATCCCCTGGAGGAACTGAATCCTGCCAACAGCCACCTGAGCTTGGAAGCAAACCCTTCCTCAGGTCAGCCCCAGCTGAGACCCCACGCTTTGTAGCCTAGTGAGAGACCCTGAAGCACAGGACACAACCAAGCTGTGCCTGGATTCCTGACCCACAGAAACTGAGAGGGAATAAATAAATGTGTGTTACTTTGTTCCGAAATCTCAGGTGATTTTTTTTTATGTAGCAATAAAAATATTACTATACACATTTTTATGAAAACTTACTTTCTAATAGAGGGAGGATTCCAGCATAATGGGTGAGGACTTGGTTGTTCAATAAACGGTGTTAGAACAACTGGCCAACTTACCCTGCCACTGCAATAAATCCTGGCTGGATCAGATTAAAACACTCAACACAAAATAACAAATCTTCAAGGAAAACACATGGGGGGAAGTTTTGCCATTTTAGGGGAAATACAATCTAAATGCTAAATTTCTGGATGACAAGAATGAAAAGGTAACTTCAACAACATAAAACTAAAGAGAGCTCAGTATGAAATAAGCAATGTAAGTACAAACAAGATAGAAAACAAGTGGGAAAAAAGCGTCCTGTATGTTTATTGACAAAGAGCTATTTTCCTTAATATATCGAGCTCAATGAATCAGAACAAACAATGCCATAGAGAATGGGCAGAGAACATAGTTCACAGAACAGAAAATGCCAGCAGCTCTCAGCCTCATTTGCAATAAGAAGAAACTGAATTAAAATTATGAGATGCTGTTTTTTAACCTATCAATTGGCAAAGGCAAAAAGAGTTGGCCAATCGTGCTGAGGAATAGGGGATGTGAGTATATATTTGAATAATCTCTGTGGAGGGGAATTAGACAAAATATCTATGAAAATGTTAAAATATGACATAGCAATCCCACTGCAAGAAATCCCACCACTAGAAATCCAACCTATGTATATACCTATACATGATACATATTCAAAGATATTCAATGAAGCAGAGTTTGAAATACAGAAAGATTGAAAATAACCAATATGTGTATTAACAGGCTACTGTTTAAATATCTAGTTAAATCAACAATAAACAAGAGAGTTCTATCTGAACTGATATGAAACAGTTTTCTAACGTTATTAAAAACAAAGAACGGGGGAGGGAGGTGGGAGAGGTGTTCAGGATGGGGAACACATGTACACCCACGGCTGATTCATGTCAATGTATGGCAAAAACCACTACAATATTGTAAAGTAATTAGCCTCCAGTTAAAATAAATAAGTTAAAAAAAAAACAAAGAACGGAACATTGTGTGATGTATGCTATTTGTGCAAAAATTTACATATACCAGACATGCGTGTACATGCAAAAAACACTTCAATAAAAATACCCAAGGAACAAATAACAATACTAACTTCCAGGGTATGGAACTAGGAGGCTGGGGTGGATAGAAGTGAGAGGTGCTCTTACTTCTTATTTTATAGTTTTTCAAATATTTTGGATGAATATTATGAACACTTTCTCTATTCATAGTGACGAATAAAAACATTGAAAAGAGGGTAATGTTTTGACACCAAATACTCTTTCCAGGACTTAAAAGGGAGGAGTGTCTTCAGGCAGGAAGAGCCAGTGAATGCCCCCTCTGTTGGTGTAAAAGGAAAGAACGCCCACTGCATTTTTAAAGAGTGTCTTAAAATAGTGTACTGACTGCAAAGCTCAGTGGGCTCAGCTCCTTCTGGTTGTTGGTTACAGGACTGTCAGGATCATTTCCTCCAGCTAACTTGCAGCCTTCTACAGTCCACGTTGTTTTTTCCTGGGAAAATGTATGGGGCTTAGAGGATGAGGCTAGAAGAGCCGGCAGCTCCATCCATGCGGAGCAGGTGGAGATGTTTCAGAGGAGTGGTCCCTGTACAGATTTTTCCTGGTGGTTTTCTTTCCTCCTTTTAGCCAGTGTTGCCGCGCCTCTTTCCTGGTCCAGCCTTTGACACAAGCTCTGCAGCTGCCCCTGACCCCTCCTCCCTCATTCCCTCTCTCAGTCTGGAACAGCCCTCGCTGGCACCTCTGCAGCTGTGACTCATTGCAAATGCTTTGCATTCCGGGATGTTCTGCAGGGTTTTGGGTCTCCCCTGTGGCTCGAAGCACAAGGCAAGTTGAAAGAGAGGAGAAAAAGAGGCTCTGCAGCTGCCAAAACATTGCAAGGATGAGGGAAAAAATTGTTAGGGAAACTGAAAACATTTTGTGCGGGCAGGACCCCAGCCAGCCGCTCCCTGGCGTAGGCCTGCTGGTAATTTGAGCAAGGCCGGGGGATGCGGTGGAGCCTGAGTGGGGGGAGTGGGATGTGGAGGGGGTTGTCCAAGCCCCAGTGAGGCCCAGTCATGTATCCAGAAGCCCCACAGGCCATCTGGAGACCATCTCCATCTGTCCAGGAAGGACCTGGGCTGAAGCCACGCTGGAAAGCAGGAATGTGTGTCTCATCCAGAAATGTTTGCTTCAAATATATTTACCTTTAATTCACTAGAATTACTTTGTTAGCTCATTTCTCTTACCCACCACGTACAGTCATACACAATTTTTTTATATTCGGGTCAACTGATATCTATTAGTACTTTTAAAACAGTAGTGTCTCTTTTTTTTCCCCTTCCTTAAAGCTATGGAATCCTGTGTTGAAGTATGTGTAAAAGAAATAAATGCCAAACCGCCCAGGTTAATTAAACAGATATGGGTGGGAATTGGAGGAGAAGAAAGCCCTGTCCACTGACATTTCACCCCTGATGCTCTAGATAGGCTCCAATGGGACATAATCTAAACAAATCACTTAAATACACCTTCTTAACTAAATTTATACACAATAAAATATACCCATTTTAAGTGTACAATTTAATTTAGAGTTTTGGCAAATTGTATATACCCATGAAAGGTATAATTTGAAATCATTAACTAGTTGATATGAACACAATGAAATAAATGTACATTTTTATGAGTAATCTTTAAAATTTTTTTAATTTTATTTTTTATTTATGGTTGTGCTGGGTCTTCATTGCTATGTGAGGGCTGTTTCTAGTTGCAGTGAGTGGGGGGCTAATCTTTGTTGCAGTGCACAGGCTTCTCATTTCTAGGGCTTCTCTTGTGGAGCACAGGCTCCAGGTGAACAGGCTTTAGTGGTTGTGGCTCGCTGGCTCAGTGGTTGTGAAGCATGGGCTTAATTGTCCCTCTGCATGTGATATCCTTCTGGATCAGGGGTCAAACCCATGTTTCCTGAACTGGCAGGTGGACTCTTAACCACTGAACCATCAGGGAAGCCCAAAATGTACATTTTTTAAAGGCAGGACTCAAGAGTATTTAATATTCTCCTGTATTGCCCTAATCCCATGGATGTAACATCATATTAAGGCTCATTTACTATCAACAAAAACAACAGCATTTGATTTAATTTCACTTGAATTTCATAGAAGAAAATAACTTGGATTTCATAGAAAACAAAATTGAACTGGAAAGAATTGCTAAAACTCCAATAACTTTTTCTTCTTTCAAGAAATATTAGTCCCTAAACAATCTCTTTAAGATTGAGAAGAAAGGGTGGGATGAATTGGGACTGACATATGTTCACTACTATGTATAAACTAGGTAACTAATGAGAACCTACTGTGTAGCACAAGGAACTCTGCTCAGTGCTCTGTGGTGACCTAAATGGGGAGGAAATCTAAGAAAGAGGGGATATATGTACATATATGACTGACTCACTTTGCTGGACAGCAAGAAACTAACATAACATTGTAAAGCCACTATACTCCAATAAAAGTTAAAGACAAAAAAACGATCGAGAAGAGATTTTGGAAGTCACTAAGCGTGTTTAGTCGTTTCAATTTCATACATGGATTGACCCCTTCTGTGAAAGATGGGGATAAACTGCATACATGGTCTCCCACCTCACATCCTCTCTCCCTGACTTTTATAGTACTCTATATTTGTTAACAGTCTCTTCAGGATCATTAACATTCTCTTCAGTGACAGTCCAGCAGTTTTTACTGGTCTGCATTTATATGGATTTGGGGTTCACTAAAAGTCCTCTATATGCTTCTTTGTTTCTTTTTCCCCCTTAAATTTGTCCTTAAATGCCAAGATATCACCAAGTAGTTTTTTTGAGAGACGCTCATGGGCATTATGTTTCCTGGGTTTTTTTGTATGTTTAGATAAGTCCATTTTGCCTATGTACAGGAATGATAACTTATTTGGATAAACCACTCTTTGGTTGCATTATTTTAGTCATTGTTCCTATTTTCTGTCATTGAATTCTGAGTCAGTTCATCTCCTGCAGATAATTTGATATTGTTTGCCTGAATCCTTGAAGAAGTCTTACTTTTGAATTTCAATAGGTTAAGTTTAAGTCATGATATATCTCAGTACTAAATGTTACATGGTGAGGTTTTCTGAAACAGTGTGTTTTTTAATTCTGCAAATTCACTTTCCTTTGTTTCAGGGGTATTCTCTTGAATATTTTTTATTTAATTTGATGGGTTTACTATTTCTGGGACATCATTTATGATTATATTATGCTTCAAACCTTTGTCTGTTAGTAATTCAGATTTTTTAGCTATCTCTACTCTGTTCCTTGCTGCTTTTACTTTTATTAATTTTGTAATTATATTGTTTGGTCCTCCTTTCAGCTCATTATGCCTTTTTTCTTTTATCACAGTGTATTTGAGCTCTTGTTTTATTTAATTCATGTTCTTAAAATGACTTGAGATCAAAAGCATCTGTAGTCAATTCCCTTGTTCCTAGGGTTCTTCTAAATTAGGCCCTTTATCATGTTTATGCTATTTTCCTTTCTTTGAATGTTGGAAAAGCAAGTGTTTGTTAAATCACTTTACAATTTTTTTCATCCTGCTCACATTTTATCTAGATTGTCTACATTCTGTTTGCTTTGAATCAAGATTCTTTTTCCTCTATAAATTTCAGAACCCAGTTAGTTCTATTTGGTTTTCCTCTCCATATCATGGTTTGAGGGCTGGAAATTTTGTGTCTTCATACTTTTGTGTCTGCGACTTGAAGTTGATGGTAGTGGGTAGAGAGGATAGACGTCAACTGAAGCAATTCTCAGCCTTAGAATACTTGAGTTCTGCTTTTCCGAAATGTTGTTAGATATCCTATACCAGCTTTCTTTCATCCAGCTAGAGGTTGTGTTCTCTTCTTGGGGGTGGCAGGAGGAATACATTTCCTGAAGATTAATATGTGGTCTTCAAGTCAAAGGGAAGCCTGATTGCAATGCTTACTTTTGAGGCTTTTCTGTGCAATCCTTTGACTGAGTCTGGAGAAACACAAAGAAAGTATGTAGAAAGTGTGTAGTAGCATATACCTGAGAATGAAAGCTAACTGAATGACAGCATCATTACTTGAAAGATACTAGTCCCAAGTTTGGAACCCAAATTCACAAAATGAAAATTTACAGATAGTATTTATAATCTGGGTTGCCCAGTATTGAAAAGCTTTTCCTATTTGGGAGGAGCCCTAAGATCAATTCCTATGGTGCAGTGGTAAAGAATTTGCCTGCAGTGCAGGAGACATGGTTCAGCCTCTGGGTCAGCAAGATCCCTTGGAGAAGGAAATGGCAACCCAGTCCAGTGTTCTTGCCTGGAGAGTCCCATGGAGAGAGGAGCCTGGAGGGCTACAGTCCATGGGGTTTCAGAGCCAGACACAACGGAGTACATACACACATATACACACTAAGATCATAATAGGGAAAACGCCCCCTCTACTCTGGAGGCCCAAAAGCCAATTAACCCCTCCACGAACAAGGACAAGATCAAGCACAGCCAATCAAATGCTGCCACCTGGACTGTATATCTTGAGGGGGTGACAACACAGCTCCGGTTAGTGAGGAATGCCTCCTGGTGTGCAGGGAGGAGCGTCTGGAAGGGCAAAGTGCATGTCCAGTGACAATGGAACCCAGCACAGGGACGGTAGGTATCCAGTGGTGCAGGTGCCAGTCTTGGGGCGCCAAATTCCCTGTCGGTAAGTGGCATGTCCTGAGCAGCCTGGTGCTATGGCGAGTATCTGGTCCATTTCTGCTTTGTTTGTTTGTTTCTACGAGTCACCAGATACCCAGTCAATTCCATTTCCACTTAAGGAACTGTAGGTGGTTTTTGTTATTTATAATCAGAACCTTGACAAGTATAAAATATTTTGGGTTCAGGATTCAAAAATCAAGTGAGAAAAACTGGGCACTTGGCAATCCATGTGAAAAAGACCTAGGGATTTTTTTTAAAAGACTTAAAAAATATTTAATTTTATGTTTTTTGGCTGAGCTGGGTCTTCATTGCTGCACACCGGCTTTCTATAGTGAGCGAGGTCTACTCTTTGTTGCAATTTGCAGGTTTCTCATTGAGGTGGCTCCTCCCGTTGCAGAGCACAGGCTCTAGGCAAACAGGCTTCAGTCTTTGCGGCTCTTGGGCTCTAGGGGCGGGCTCAGTAGTTGTGGCACACGGGATTAGTTGCTCTGCGGCATGTGGAATCTTCCTGACCATGCATTGAACCTGCGTCCTCTGCATTGGCAGGTGGATTCTTAACAACTGAAACACCAGGGATGTCCAAAACTTAGGAATTATCAGGCACCATGATATAACGAGTTTTAATAATAGAGTGGTGTGCCTGCCAGAGGCTACAGTGGGCAGGACAAGGACAAAGAAGGTCAGAGGCCTGCTTCCTTATCCTTCTGCTCTTGTTAGCTACAACTAGAGTGTATTTTCCTGTTTTAAGCATTTTATTTTAATGCAGATAGGGACAAATTAAAATATGTCCAGTAGGAGAGTGATTATGAAGGTGATAAGTCTTTATACGAAGAAATGGAGAAATTAAGCTTAGAAAAACCACAAGGAAGACAGTCTATGATTCTGTTGAATTATGTTACCACTGAGATAACTGTATAAAAATGTAATGGTACAAAGACAGATGAAATATGTCTTTAAAAATAAAACAACATTCCCTCCATACAGATATTGATCTGTGGAGATATTACAAAATGTGAGAGAAAATGGGAGATGAAACTTTTCAGATGAGGCTATGAGATGAGACAACATGAGAAATGTGTGTTGTTTGAACAACTAACTTCTATCACCAGTAGAGCAAGCCTGGAGGAATCATTTCCTGAGTTCCAAACACTTTTCTTTTGGGGCCCTTGTTCATGGGATGCAAATATCTTCCTCCCAGGAAATGTTCCTACATAACTAAAATAGCTGGAGTCCAGAGGCTCCAGATAATTCACCTTTACCATCATAAAAGAAATACAAGATCTAAATTTACTGAAATATTCCTGAAATTATCCTGAAAAAGGTATACAACTATATACTATCATATTCTCATGTTGCCTTCTGGTTTCTAGCATGTTCAAGTGAGTAATAAGCCCCAAATCTTCTTCTTTCCTTGTAACTTCATAATAAATCTGAGGCCACGTCCATCATCAGAGTGTCCCTGAGGATAATGTTGATTATTGTTCTTATTTTTAAACTTGTGTTGCTCTAAGCCACTAGATTTGTTTTAATTTTTTTTCCCCACTGTGAGGCATGTGGGATCTTAGTTCCCTGATCAGAAATTGAACCATACCCCCTGCAATGGAAGCACAGAGTCTTAAAGACTGGACTGCCAGAGAAGACCTAATGTTGATTATTTTGAATTAACTATTTTAAATACGAAATGATAAATGTACCTTAGATATACATATATTACTTGCATATTTCTTCTTTTATGTGAAATGTAAGAATTGAGTTAATTGAAGTTATTTTGCATTTGCAAGAAATAAAAATCTCTGAAGGTAATTAAACTCTTTAGCTAGCTTGTATATGAACTGGTTCTACCACTCTCAGGATCCTGAGGAGATCAAGAATGGAGAAAAGCTGTGGGGAAACGAAGGCCTCCTCACCTTCACTCTCCTTGGCAGAGCATAGAGGACCAAGGCTTTTCCAGGGAAAATACAGTCTAGGGATTCAATACCCTCAGAATTTAGAGAGTCAAACAAGAGCTTCATTCAGGCTTGTGAGGGCTGCTACAAGCAATTTGCTGTGAGGATCCTTCTGACTACTGAGCATGCATATTAACCAGCTTAACTTTTGTTGTTTTTTACAGTTAGGGAAACCATCTGGGTTAAGCGATCTCCTCTTCTCCTTACCCTGTCTTGTGACGGGTATTTTGGCAAAGTCTGATTGAGGCTTAAAGAACAATCTGTACCAACAGAACAGACTGTGAGTTCCTTGGGGTGGGGACGGGGAAGCGTGGAGAGATGGCGGCTTGGCTTAGTTTTCTCTCTCTTGCACCTGAGGACAGTGGCGAGCAGGTGGTAAAGGACGATTAGACTGAATCAAACTACAAGAAGGGAAACTAACTGACCCATAACATCAAAACCATACACAAACAAGGGATACTTGGGAGGTAGTCAAACAATTAAATTAATAGATAAAGCAATGTTTTGGCAGGGAGAGAAGCTGGGAATATACTTTTTCTTGATATTCATATTATAGTTTGACCCATTGTATAATAATTTATTAAGACACAAGGGAACAGAGGAAGGCCATTTTACTTTATTTTATTTTATTTTTTAGGAAGGCCATTTTAAAGAAAGCCAACAAGAACAGCATATTTTTTACTCCTATTGTCATATTAGGTTTGTTGCTTAGGAGAAATTGTCAACAATTCCAAAATAAAAAAAATCACAGGACAGTTAAATTTATATTTACCTGAAACAAAGGAAAAAATTAAGGACTTTATTCCATTTCTCCTCACTAAAATTTAATTTTCTCTCTTTAAAAAAATTACCATATGGAGGGCAATAGAAATGACATACTATTTTTATTTGTTTAAACAATTTCCAAAATGCTGTTAGACATGAACTGGTGTTATTACATCTAGTATAGCAAAAGGAAGGAATGCATAAAGATAAAAGTAGATATTAAAGAATTAGAAAATGGAAAAATGCAGTACTAATAAATAAATCCAAACCCCCCCAAATGATAATTAATTACTTACATTAATTAATTATCAATTAATTAATGTAAGTAATTAATTACTAAGTAGTTAAAATTATTTATTTATTTGGCCGTGCTGGGTTGCTGGGTCTTAGTTGTGGCATGAGGGGTCTAATTCCCTGACCAGGGATCAAACCCTGGCCTGAGTCTTAGTCACTGGGCCACTAGGGAAGTCGCTTTTAACTATATATATATTTTTTTTAATTTTATTTTCTTTTAAACTTTACAATATTGTATTAGTTTTGCCAAATATAGAAATGAATCCGCCACAGGTATACATGTGTTCCCCATCCTGAACCCTCCTGCCTCCTCCCTCCCCATTCCATCCCTCTGGGTTGTCCCAGTGCACCAGCCCCAAGCATCCAGCATCATGCATCGAACCTGGACTGGCAACTTGTTTCATATATGATATTATACATGTTTCAATGCCATTCTCCCAAATCTTCCCACCCTCTCCCTTTCCAACAGAGTCCATAAGACTGTTCTATACATCAGTGTCTCTTTTGCTGTCTCGTACACAGGGTTATTGTTACCATCTTTCTAAATTCCATATATATGTGTTAGTATACTGTATTGGTGTTTTTCTTTCTGGCTTACTTCACTCTGTATAATAGGCTCCAGTTTCAGAGAATTAACTATATTTTTTAAATGGAGAAAATACACATACTAAAAATAGAAATTGGAAGTTAATTAAAACCCACAGACATAAGGGATGAAAAGCCTTCTAAAAGCTGATTTTGTTCAGCTGTATGAAAATACATTTTTTAAATGAAGAAAATAGATTATTTCCTAGTGAAATATTAATTGCCAAGTTGTCCTCAGAAGAGATAACAATAAAAACATAGCAATTACTATGAGAGAAATGTGAAAAGTTGTCAAATTTCCTACTCAAAATAAACTAATAAATAATACCCTACTCACAAGTGATTTTACTAGTAAATTCTACCAACTTTTAAATAACAGATGACATCGAATGTTCTAGAGTATGTAGAAAAGACAAAAGTCTTCCAGATTCTCATGATGAAGCCAAACTAAAACTGATACCAAAACCTGACAAAGGTAACATAAAATAAAAATCACAAACTAAAAGCACTCATGAGTATCAATTCTAAGACTCCAAAGAGTGTATTAGCAAATGGATTCAACAACACATAAAAAGACTAGCATACCTTAGTAAAGCATGATTCATATAAGACATGCAAAGATGGTTCCATCTGAAAAAATATGTATCTACATAATTCACCCTATTAGTGTAAAAAAGAGAAAAATCATATGACCATCTTCATAAATTATTTTAGAAAGCATTTTTAAAATTTCAACAACTCTTGATTAAAATACTTAGTAAAATAGGAATAATCATGTTATATCATTCATATATATATCCCAACCAGAAAGACTATGCTCTATAGGGAAAATACTAGAATGTCTACCCTCACCATTATAACTATCATCAATCTGGAGGTAATAGCCTGCATAATTAGACAACAGAAATAAATAAGAGGAGCAAAAATTGAATCACAAAGATAGAATTAAGATTAATCCTTATTAATAGACAATATGATTACACGTCTGAAAAACTCAAGAAAGAAAATCACCTGAAATTAGGAACAAAGTAACAGATGTGAATTTGAGCAATCTCCAGGAGATAGTGATAGACAGGGATGCTGAAGTCCATGGGGTTGCAAAATCAGATGTGACTTAGCGAATGAACACAATATCATTAGCCTTCCTATTAGGAAAGCTATATGAAAGAAGACCAGCCTAACAAGATAGTATAACATTATAAAACTGCAGTAATTTAAACAGTGTGTGCTTTGTGAATGAAGTCAATGGAATAGATTCCAGAATACAGAAGTAGACTTATATGTGAAGACTTTTGGGATGACAAGAGTAATATCTTAATTAAATAGGGAAAGGATTGATTACGCAATTAAAAACTCTTAGACTCTTTTGCAGAGGAAACCAGTAGAACTACTTTCTTATCTTTCTGAGTATTTCATACTCCCAAACCCCCTTCACAATAGACTACGTTCTATATACACAGTTCTGCATTTTGGTTTTCACTTAACCATGTAGGTTGAGGATTGTTTTATACCTGTACATCCAGGACTGCCTTATCTTATCATTTTTTAAATCTTTAAGCTACACACCATTCCAATTTATGGAGGTACCATCATTTATTTAACTAATCCCAATCAATGAACATTTACACTGATGCTAATCTTTTGCTGTCACTAGCATTTCTGCAGTGAATTACTTCATATGTAGCTCATTTTGCACATATGAGGACATTTGAAGGATGCATTTGTAGAAGCCGAATTGCTGAGTAAAAGCAGATGGGCATTTTAATTTTGATATGTGTGAGTGCTCAGTCATGTATAACTCTTTGCGACCCCATGATCTGCAGGCTGTCAGGTTCCTCTATCCATGGAATGTTCCAGTTAAGGATATTGGAGTGGGTTGCCATTTCCTACTCCAGGGGATCTTCCCAATGCAGGGATTAAACCCACATCTCTTGCTTGGCAGATGGATTCTTTACCACTGCGCCACCCGGGAAGCAGTTATCACCAAATTGCCCACCAAAGAGGTTGTCCTTATTCATGTTAATATTGGCAAACATTTGAGAATATCTGTTTCCTAGGACAGAGGAGCCTGGTAGGCTGCAGTCCATGGGGTCGCTAGGAGTTGGACACGACTGAGCGACTTCACTTTCACTTTTCACTTTTATGCACTGGAGAAGGAAATGGCAACCCACTCCAGTGTTCTTGCCTGGAGAATCCCAGGGATGGGGGAGCCTGGTGGGCTGCTGTCTATGGGGTCGCACAGAGTCGGACACGACTGAAGCGACGCAACAGCAGCAGCAGCAGCAGACCTAAGCAAGAGAGCACTCTATCAAGCTTTTTGAACTTTGTCAACCTTACAGGCAAAGAGTAGGATCTCATACTTTTAATTTAGATTCTTCTCACTGGGTGATTTAAAATGTCAACTTTATCACAGACTAAATTTATCTATTTTATGCCTTTCTGGGCTTTTTAGTTTATTCTGTTGGTCTCCCTTGTCTTTTCATACACTATAGAGTTCTCATCATAGTAGTTTTATACTATGTTTTACTCTACAGTAGGTCTAATTATTCTTCTTTCCTCTAAGAAATTACTGGCTATTCTTGTTTATATTTCCAATATAAGTTTGAAAAATAGTTTGTCACATAAAATCCTGCTGCATTTTTACTGAGGTTGCAATCAAATCAATAGATTACTTAGGATATCACTGCTCACTTGTTAAAGCTTACATTGAAGGCTTACTATTTCTTGTCCATATCTTTTGACTAACATCTTCCTTGTGCTCATAACAATGTTTTAAATAAAATATTTTCTTGTTCATTCTTCACAGCATCTTTGGAAACAGGCCAGGAAGATAGAAGATATGGGATTAGTCTAAGATATTTGATAGAAAATCTTACCCCAGTTTTATATCTACTCTTTGGTAATGCCTCCCAGTAGATTTTAAGAAAATTCAAAAACCAAACAAACTTTTGTACCCACAATTAAATGTTCCTACTGCAAAAACTGAACATCATGAAAGCACAGTTCTGCAGGGTGTCTCTTGTGTGGTGATCTGTGGCCAAGCACTGTGGAATGCATTCCCATCATGGAGTAACAATCTCAAAAGAATTTTGAAACCAGAGTTGGCTTGAATGCTATACAAATGACACCCAGGGTCTTGGCTTACTTCCCAGATTTTCCCTTTTTGGTTTTCTAGCAAGTTTGGTCATGCCTGGGAATTTGCTGAATCTGGTGCTTGGATCAGGGACTTCCTGAATGCTACCTTGGGATCAGTGACATGTGTTTGCCCAAGGGGGTTTGGAGTAAAATTTTTAGATAAACCGCTGGTGTTAAGTAAGTTCTCTACTGAACTTGTTCTCAGAAAACCCTGGCACGAGGGTGTGAACAGAAGGGCAGCTTGTGAATTGTTAATGGAAGGCAAAGATCTTGTGAGAGAGTATTGTACTGTGAAGAGTATTAAGTTGCATACTGAGCACACTGGTGTTCCAGCTGGAGGGTCGTCAAGTTTTTAAATAAATATCTAATGTATTTCAAAGCTCTCTTTAATGCTATCCTTGACAAATGCCACTCGCTAAAGGTCAGCCAAGACTTGATAAACAGGTGCTTATCTGTGGTAACCTGGGCACTGCCTACCATCACCGTAGTTCAGGTAACATGGAAAGAGCTGAGAAAGCACCTACATTAGTTACTGAATTACTTAGGACACAAATATGTGTTGACATATAGCTGAGTATATTTCTGGATCACATTTTCAAAATAAGTATGGTTTTCATAATTTTGTTTTAGTCAACACATTTCTCCTCAATGTTAGGTATAATTAAGAGCTGACTCAGGTAAAATATTTTTTAAAAGTACAGCAGTGTAATACACATACCTAGGTAACCTCTGAGGCTTTTTACCACCACCCGCATAAATAAGAACATTCTTTAGCTGGTCCCTCTGCAACAAAAAGCTACTGTGTTCTAAACTAGAATGTTAGGCAAGAATCTGAATAGTGTACAGTTTACTGAATGCTCAGCCTGTTTAGTGACATACCAAAAAGTAGGACAAAGGCTTAAAGCAAAAATGTGGGGCAAGTTTTCAGCAATGACGTTAAAGGCGTATGGATGGTGAAATGTTTAATTATCACGCAGAGACCAGGTTGTAAAATCTAGCTAAAATAAAAGTATAAAGATGGGCTGTGAATGGGATAGCTGCTTGATTCAGTGATCTCATGGTTTGCTGAGCATTAAGAGTGTTGCCAGAATTATGAAATTAGACCACTCTGAACAGAGAATGGTGATGGTGAGATGGTGGCTTATATCACTTGTCTTTTATTCTCACTGTAATGGTAACTCCTTAGGTTATAAATATTAACTATTTATACATGAGAAATTAATGAAAGGTGAGGCAAAATGGGCTTCAAAAGTAAATTATTACAGTAAATTAGGTAAAGACCATATAAAGTTAGGAGAGCATTTTCAAATCTAAGAAAACAGCATAACACAAATTTCATGACTCTCCTGATACTAATAGAGCTTGTGTCAAACAAGCCATACGAGGAAAACATTTTACAAACGTGACTGTGCTCCCAAGTCTTGAAATTGGCCTTAAGTATTCCTAAATTCTGTGGTTATAGGACTAAAGAAATCTCATATAAGTGGAAATCTGGATCTGACAAACCTTTTAGAGAAATGTAAAATGTGATTTAAACTAAAGGGAATTCTAATTTCTTTTGATGAGATTTTTTTCATTTAGGATTTATGGACTCCTGAGGGACCTCTGTACAGCTGAGAACCTGATTGCCTTTATATAGATGTGTCATGCTAGAGAACTGTCTGAAAGATTTCAGAGTGTGAATTCTGCAATAGACTTCACACCATTAAAAATGTGATTCCAAGATAATCATGACAGATGACAAAATGGAATATTTTTCAGCCTTTCAAAACCTAGGGGAATGTGAATTAAAACATTCTCGAGACTATTTTATTCCTGGCTGACTGAACGACTGATCTGATCTGATCTGATAATTAGGTGCTTTATGTACTCAGATGAGTATCAGTTCAGTTCAGTTCAGTTCAGTCGCTTAGTCGTGTCCGACTCTTCACGACCCCATGAATTGCAGCACGCCAGGCCTCCCTGTCCATCACCAACTCCCGGAGTTCACTCAGACTCACGTCCATCGCGAGTCAGTGATGCCATCCAGCCATCTCATCCTCTGTCGTCCCCTTCTCCTCCTGCCCCCAATCCCTCCCAGCATCAGAGTCTTTTCCAATGAGTCAACTCTTCGCATGAGGTGGCCAAAGTACTGGAGTTTCAGCTTTAGCATCATTCCCTCCAAAGAAATGCCAGGGCTGACCTCCTTCAGAATGGATTGGTTGGATCTCTTTGCAGCCCAAGGGACTCTCAAGAGTCTTCTCCAACACCACAGTTCAAAAGCATCAATTCTTCGGCGTTCAGCCTTCTTCACAGTCCAACTCTCATATCCATACATGACAACAGGAAAAACCATAGCCTTGACTAGACGGACCTTTGTTGGCAAAGTAATGTCTCTGCTTTTCAATATGCTATCTAGGTTGGTCATAACTTTCCTTCCAAGGAGTAAGTGTCTTTTAATTTCATGGCTGCAGTCACTATCTGCAGTGATTTTGGAGCCCCCCAAAATAAAGCCTGCCACTGTTTCCACTGTTTCCCCGTCTATTTCCCATGAAGTGATGGGACTGGATGCCATGATCTTCGTTTTCTGAATGTTGAGCTTTAAGCCAACTTTTTCACTCTCCACTTTCACTTTCATCAAGAGGCTTTTTAGTTCCTCTTCACTTTCTGCCATAAGGGTGGTGTCATCTGCATATCTGAGGTTATTGATATTTCTCCCATAATCTTGATTCCAGCTTGTGTTTCTTCTAGTCCAGCGTTTCTCATGATGTACTCTGCATATTAGTTAAATAAGCAGGGTGACAATATACAGCCTCGATGTACTCCTTTTCCTATTTGGAACCAGTCTGTTGTTCCATGTCCAGTTCTAACTGTTGCTTCCTGACCTGCATACAGATTTCTCAAGAGGCAGATCACGTGGTCTGGTATTCCCATCTCTTTCAGAATTTTCCACAGTTTATTGTGATCCACACAGTCAAAGGCTTTGGCATAGTCAATAAAGCAGAAATAGATGTTTTTCTGGAACTCTCTTGCTTTTTCGATGACCCAGCGGATGTTGGCAATTTGATCTCTGGTTCCTCTACCTTTTCTAAAACCAGCTTGAACATCAGGAAGTTCACGGTTCACGTATTGCTGAAGCCTGGCTTGGAGAATTTTGAGCATTACTTTACTAGCGTGTGAGATGAGTGCAATTGTGCGGTAGTTTGAGCATTCTTTGGCATTGCCTTTCTTTGGGATTGGAATGAAAACTGACCTTTTCCAGTCCTGTGGCCACTGCTGAGTTTTCCAAATTTGCTGGCATATTGAATGCAGCACTTTCACAGCATCATCTTTCAGGATTTGAAATAGCTCAACTGGAATTCCATCACCTCCACTAGCTTTGTTCGTAGTGATGCTTTCTAAGGCCCACTTGACTTCACATTCCAGGATGTCTGGCTCTAGGTCAGTGATCACACCATCGTGATTATCTGGGTTGTGAAGATCTTTTTTGTACAGTTCTGCTGTGTATTCTTGCCACCTCTTAATATCTTTTGCTTCTGTTAGGTCCATACCATTTCTGTCCTTTATTGAGCCCATCTTTGCATGAAATGTCCCCTTGGTATCTCTAATTTTCTTGAAGAGATCTCTAGTCTTTCCCATTCTGTTGTTTTCCTCTATTTCTTTGCACTGATCGCTGAGGAAGGCTTTCTTATCTCTTCTTGCTGTTCTTTGGAACTCTGCATTCACATGCTTATATCTTTCCTTTTCTCCTTTGCTTTTCACTTCTCTTCTTTTCACAGCTATTTGTAAGGCCTCACCAGAGAGCCATTTTGCTTTTTTGCATTTCTTTTCCATGGGGATGGTCTTGATCCCTGTCTCCTGTACAATGTCACGAACCTCAGTCCATAGTTCATCAGGCACTCTGTCTATCAGATCTAGGTCCTTAAATCTATTTCTCACTTCCACTGTATAATCATAAGGGATTTGATTTAGGTCAGACCTGAATGGTCTAGTGGTTTTCCCTAGTTTCTTCAATTTAAGTCTGAATTTGGCAATAAGGAGTTCATGGTCTGAGCCACAGTCAGCTCCTGGTCTTGTTTTTGCTGACTGTATAGAGCTTCTCCATCTTTGGCTGCAAAGAATAGAATCAATCTGATTTGGTGTTGACCATCTGGTGATGTCCCTGTGTAGAGTCTTCTCTTGTGTTGTTGGAAGAGGGTGTTTGTTACGACCAGTGCATTTTCTTGGCAAAACTCTATCAGTCTTTGCCCTGCTTCATTCCGTATTCCAAGGCCAAATTTGCCTGTTACTCCAGGTGTTTCTTGACTTCCTACTTTTGCATTCCAGTCCCCTATAATGAAAAGGACATCTTTTTTGGGTGTTAGTTCTAAAAGGTCTTGAGGTCTTCACAGAACCGTTCAACTTCAGCTTCTTCAGCATTACTGGTTGGGGCATAGACTTGTATTACTGTGATATTGAATGGTTTGCCTTGGAAACGAACAGAGATCATTCTGTCGTTTTTGAGATTGCATCCAAGTACTGCATTTCGGACTCTTTTGTTGACCATGATGGCTACTCCATTTCTTCTGAGGGATTCCTGCCCACAGTAGAGATATAATGGTCATCTGAGTTAAATTCATTCATTCCAGTCCATTTTAGTTCACTGATTCCTAGAATGTCTACATTCACTCTTGCCATCTCTTGTTTGACCACTTCCAATTTGCCTTGATTCATGGACCTGACATTCCAGGTTCCTATGCAATATTGCTCTTTTAGCATCGGACCTTGCTTCTATCACCAGTCACATCCAGAGGATTACAGGTAAGATTATATCCATTGGTCAAGACATCAGCCATTATGCTCCTAACTCTGAAGGAGACAAGGCGGGATGTGATCACCTTGTTTTGTGCTTTTCATGAAATAGCCTTATTTCTATCCTGCTTGCGAGCACCGTGGTTACTTTTACCAGCAATTGAGAACGCAAGCAGGGGTGTAAGCTAAGAGTCTTGAGTGAGTTACCATCCTCAGACTTTTGCCTACAGTTAGTGAGGTGGAGTCTGGTCTGAAGCTCCACGTGGACTGTTTCCCTCACTTGCACTGGGAGAGGCAGCACGGCACAGGCTTGAGCATCACATGCCGCAGCTCGACCGTCATGCTGTAGCCATGCGGCCATGGTCTGGTTACCTCAACCTTTCTATGTCCTGGTTTCCTGGTAGAAAAATAAGGCCTGACAACAGTGTTCACCTCAGGAGGGCATTGCGAACATGACACGAGGGAATTCATCTAAAACATCTGGAACAGTGCCAGTAAATGTTAACAGTGATTTTTATAAAAGTCACATGATTGAGGATTTAATATATCTGGCAAGCTAGGAAGCTCCCCCTCCCCATCCATGCATAGAGACATATCCTTGAATGTGAAAAATGAGGAGAGAATCTTTCAGACAGGTAGTGGCAGGAAATCTTCACAACCACAGATCTAGTTGAGAAAAATTTCCAGGCTTTGATGAGTCAAAGTGGAGAGTCCTTCAACTTGGGGTTATGACAAGGAGCCAGTCAGACAGCCTCAAACAAGATGCCCCAGCTATTCCCACTGGCTGGGCCACTTTCCACTGTCACTGTCTGTGGGAGCAGTCCTTCCTCTGCGTCATGCTGTGGCATCCTTTCCCCACGCAGGTCATCTTTAGTACAGCACATGGTCAGTCAACCAGCAGAGGCAAAAGTTTTGTGTAAGAACTGACACAAAACTTTGTGCATTTATTATGTCCATGTACAAACCGGGGTCCTTACCCTCCAAAAATATCATGATCCTAAAGCTGACAGCTGTTCACATGAAACTTGGAATACATTCCCTTGTTTATAAACAAATCACAACAGAACATTATAATGTCTTCCACAAATGCAAATTAATTGACTAACTACCATTTCCCACAAACCCCACCTTTTCCTCCTTTGCTTGTTTTCTCTTTATGTTTCAGTTGCAGAGAGGGTTAATCATAAATTACTGTCAGGAGCCCACTCCAGTGTTCTTGCCTGGAGAATCCCAGGGACGGGGGAGCCTGGTGGGCTGCCATCTATGGGGTCACACAGAGTTGGACACGACTGAAGCGACTTAGCAGCAGCAGCAGCAGTAGCATAGAGAGAAACTAGTCTGCATCTGGAAGGAATTGGGAAAGCACTGGGAATTTTTTTTTTCTAATCATGAATGCAGTGATTACCAACTTCAAAATAAGTAAAGGTTTCCAGTACATGGGAAAGAAGCAGAACACACTCTAGGGTGAGGGGACAGTGAGTGCAAAGGTAGAGAGACGTGAACAGGCACTGTTGCATTTAGGGAACAGCATACAGCAAGAAAGAAATCTCTTTGGTCCCTGTAGGAAACACCACTGAGTTACTATGGAGCACAAGTTGGGGAGTAACTGTGAACACCTAGACATTTTTGTTCTGCACAGGTAAGTACAACGGTCAGTTTTTTAATAGAATAGAAAATAGAATCCAAGTTCTATTTTCAAGTTCACCCTGACATGTACTTCCTACCCCTTTTTTGCTACATCCCAGAAGCTACTAATTTTGCTTTCTTTGGTTGTGGAAAAAGCAAGATCCCTTCTTCCCGAGCCTCTTATTCCCAGGTAGGGTTTGCCTCTCCTCAACGCTTCTTCCAGTTTAGCAATTCCCATGAATTTTGGTCAAATAATTTTCCTACTAGACAATATACTCCATGAAAGCATGGATTTTCATATTTTTAAATTCATGGTTATTCCTAGTACCTACACACTACCAGTCTAGATATAATTCAATAAATTTAAGACCCTACAATGTAGTGCCCTATGGAGAGTCCACTGATGCTCCCTAAAATGTGGACCATTTTAAAAGTCTGTATTGAATTTGTTACAATAATGCTTCTGCTTTATATCCTGGTTTTTATATCTGTGAGGTTTGTGGGGTCTTAGCTCCCTGATCAAGGATCATATCTACACCCACGGCATTGGAAGGCGAAGTCAGCTCCCTGATCAAGGATCATAGCTACACCCATGGCATTGGAAGGCGAAGTCTTAACAACTGGACACCAGGGAAGTCCCTCCCTACCTTTAAAAAGCCTGTCAACAAGTGAAAAAGAGACAGGTGATCAAACCCCAAATCAAGGCAAAATGAAACCAGTGCAACAAACACATTGTTAATAGGGGATGCTAAGGACTGAATGTCTCCCCTAGAGTCATGTGTTGAGACCTAATCCCCAGTGTGGTAGTGTTTAGAGGTGGGTCTTTGAGAGGTGATTAGGCCATGTGGGTAGAGACTTTATGAATGGGATTAGTGAGCCCAGAGAGATCCCTTGTCCCTCTGTCATACAAGATTGCAGTAAGATGGCAGTCAATAAGGAAGTGGTCTCTCACCAGACACTGAGTCTGTGGTGCCATGGTCTTGGATTGCCCAGTCTCTAAAGCGGAGAGGAGTGTTTATTGTTTACAAGCCACCCACTTTATGGTATTTTTTGCTATGTAGCCCAAATGGGCTATGACAGGGACTCACAAGTAGTTATTAATTTCGGAGGATTGAGGGAGGTCTTCAAAAGACAGAATTTCTATTAGGGAGGTGGAGCTTATTTTTGGTTTAATTATTATTAATTTGAACTCTTCTGAACCCAAGAAAAATAGCTTAAGTAAATTCAAATGGAATCAGGAAAGCTAGGGGTAGCATTTGCCTCAGTTCTCCACTTGCTTCTCTCCCATAGCAGATGGACATAACCCATGTTGTAGGAGGAAGATGTGAAGTCTGACTACAGGTGGCTACATGTTCACATCATGCCATGCCCACCAGACTACTGAATTGCCACAGAAGGCCTGCACATACAGGCCAGCAATTCAATATGATAGAAAGCCTCTTCTCAGTCTCATTTAGGGTATGTGCCTAACTCTGGGATAATCAGCGTGGCTTATGAGATGGAAAGTACGGTCTTACCTGAGACATACACCCATCACCTGGCATGGTTACAGTGAGTGCTTTGATCTAGCTGTTTTAATAATAGGGATTCAGGCGAAACAGAAAATAATTTTAACCAAGGGTGGGAAAGGTTGCAACACTTCACTAGGATTAGCCACTTAGAACCACACAGAGTGGGCTGGCCTAGGGCAGTAATTCATAGAGAGATGGGGAAGAGAGGACCATGTCGACTTAAAAAAATGTATAAAGTGAGAGTTGCAAGTCGTTTTATTTGGAGTAAAATGAGGACTGCAGCCCAGGAGATAGCTCTAAGAAACTGCTTCAAAGAGGGAGGGGAGAAGGCCAGTATATATGTGATTTTGGTGAAGGGAGAATACATACACTCAAACACGTATTTTTCCAGAAGGTTTCTGCTAGTTTTGTGAAGCGTTTGCTAGTCACGAGGAATAGGTATCACCATGAAGGATTTTAGTGCTTTTCTAGATCTAAGAAGATACGAGAATTGGGCTCATAAAATCAGCTCCTGAAAATATATTTTCTAAAGATCTGTCCTGCCAGTTTTTCCTGGAGCACAGAATGCTTCGTTTCTGTTCTCCACCCTGAACTCTTTCAGGGGGTGCTGAAAACCAGCAGCTGTAGCAGCATGTGATTTAATCCTTGTAGAGGTAGATAGCAAGTGCCCACCCCAAAGGAGGAGAATTAGGATGTTGGGCAGATCAAAACAGCAAGTCACCACTACAGTAACTAAAACACATGCATTCTTAGGTGAATGCTGCATAGTCTGCTGTGACAGAAATGCTGCTAAGGATAGAACTCAGGAAGGAGATCCAGCTTGGGCTAGGTCACAGGGAGCCTCCAAAGATAAATGGAGACAGCACAGGTCTTCAGTTCAAGAAATGTTGTGATCAGATCCATGCCACAGTATCATCCACCTTTCTCAGAAAATGAACTAAGCTGTCAAGACTATTTTGACCAGGCATCAAGTAGCTTTCTTTCCCCACACTTGCTTTTTCTTCAGTTCGAACACTGTCCCATTTCAATTCAATTAATGTATGTAGTCCATTCATCTTGGCCCTTTTATTTCCCAATCTAAAGTTAATACCACTCGAGGGAATTACTTTTGTCTAGCACGAAAATTCCTGGATTCTTATACCTCAAACCCTATTTTTCAATCGGTCTGGTATGAACTAAAGTGTGAGGAAATGGGAAGTTAACTGGAAATGTTGTAGTGGTTGATCCCAATCTGCATGGCTTCTTGGCATTAATCTTCTATCAGTTATCACATATTCAGGTTAGCCCAAAAGCTTGAGAACTATGGTCATCTTGACCCTGGATTGAGAAGCTGTGAACAGATTTTACAGGATCAAAACAAACCAACTTTTCCCTCTCATGTTTGAGGGAGCCAGTGTGCCACAGTGGCTATTAATCCTCCTAGTAAGAGGTAGGGTGGTGGCCATTGTTCACCAGCAGATTTTTTTTTTTTACTATATATTCCCTGACATTGTTTGTCATAATTCATTTCATGACTAGGTAGATTTTAATATCTGCACTCTTCATGAACTTTCTGGATTACCATAAACAAAGATGAGGAGGACCATGTTCCCAAGAATGCTTAGAAGAGCCTACTCTTTGAGGTTGTCTAATAGAGGGCACAATGACTTGTGCTTGGTGAATGAGATAATGAATGCATCAATTCATCTAGGGAAAAAGTGTAACCCGGGAGAGAGTTCTACTACTTACCTCTCACTTCCTTGAAATTATCAAAGGTGAATGAATGCACAAGTTCCAAATGAGAAAAATCAAGACTGGAAAAATTCTAAAATGAAAGTTATGTACTTTTTGCCATCCGAACTGGCCACTGCTCAGATCAAACAAGAAAAATGCTTCAGTAAAACTGAACACTGAGAAAACCAACCTGCCTTTACTACTGAAAATGAGAGGCAATGAAGAAAAGAAAATGAAAAAGCCCACCTTCTGTGTTACTGCAGTCACTGACAGCACTTAGGGAGCGTGAACACAAGAGTCACAGAAGCTGAAAGGCAACAACCTAAGAGTCCAAGAGTCATAGTGTTACCTCCCGCTGAGAAATGTGAAAGCCGCTCAGTCACGTGTGACTCTTTGTAACCCCATGGACCATACACTCCATTGAATTTTCCAGGTACTGGAGTGGGTAGCCATTCCCTTCTCTAGGAGATCTTCCCAAGGTCTCCCACACTCAGGCAGATTCTTTACCAGCTGAGCCACCAGGGAATGCCTAGTGGCAAAAGTAAAACAAAACAAAACAAAAAACCCAGATTCTTGTTGGCAGAGTTTGGATTTATTATGACAGCCTTAGACCCTCAAAATGGTTATATTTTTGTTTATCACAAAGCTCACAAGGAATCAAATATTTTTGGAGATCAAGCAGAGACAGTAGTGAGTGTGGGTGTTGTCAAGGGAAGATATGAGTGATGCACAGATATTTGATGTCTTCTAGGAGAAAGGATTAAAGGTCATGTATTAACATACTTGTTTTTTATCTTACTCCAGCAGAAGACCAGATGTAACCTCCCTAAAGAATAGCTTCCCAACATAGCCTGACAGTGTTAGGATGGGAAGGAAGTTGCCCGTGACACATAAATGAAAAACCATAAGGCGATGGACAATGCTAAGTGCACTTCCACTTGTAATCCAACACAAAGGCCAAGGAACAGTACATGCTAACTACCTGCCAAGAAGACTGTTTTGGGGGAAAAGACACACATACCAGAAACTCATCTCCTAGTCTCTCCAAAATATAATACTTGAATTTTAAAATTTCTATTAGTTAACCTATGATGGGACAGTTTTAGAAGGGCTCTACTTGATATGACTTGATAAAAGGTCAATATATGCACAGTTTGAAAGACATAAAAGCAATATTAAATATTATTTAACAGTGTGCAACTTGTTTCCCTACCAAGTTTGCATTTATCACCACAATGAAAAACTATGTTTCCTGGGCATTTTGTTTTTTTTCCTTAATTTTTTCATTCTTTTGCTTTTTTTTTCCTGGGTATTTTGAATCTGACACATGAAAGGAAGTATATCCAGCCCAGGTAAGGCACTCTTTCACAAGAGCCTGGGAACAAAGGCGACCAACTGGGGAACTCAAGCCTATAGTCCTCCATGGAGATCTTGCAGCTCCTAAAGCATCAGCATCAGATTACAGCTGGAGCTAGGGGAGGGGATGAGAAAGAGGCATCCCCCCCACACCCCACCCCCCCATCCCCCGGCCCAGGGAGGTGGGTGGGTGTGAGGATTCTGCCCTTTAGGGGCTCCTGATGTATTATGGGAAGGAAATAGGCACTGACTCCTATCACTGGCTGGCCATCTGATCTTAGAGTGTCACTTGTCAAACAAAAGGATACATCGCTGTAAGAATTAAGTGTGACAGCATTTTCCTAAGTATATTCATATAAATGCTGTGCTGAATATTAAGTGGCTTCAGTCATGTCTGACTCTGTGTGACCCTATGGACTGTAGCCCGCCAGGCTCCTCGGTCCATGGAATTCTCCAGGCAAGAATACTGGAATGGGTTGCCATTAACTATGGTTAAGTTAAGTTTGGAAAAACTTCCCTTCTCCACCCCTGAGCACCAGATTCACATTGCATTTAATACACTGAAGGCTTCTGAAGTCCTGCTGTAAAAGTTTTCTAAATCTGGCATTTCCCAAACTTATTTTCTGAACCAACATCTATTAAAGTCTGCATAACATATTTTGGAAAATGATGGTCTCTACACCCCTTCTGGCTTCAGAATTCCACTATGGTCAATGACATTTTTCTGTAGAGAGACCATAACCTCCCTCCTCTACTGCCAAGTATTTAGTCTTTCAAGGTCTTTGGGGTGAACCTAACATGCTGTCCCTCACCTTTATTTTTCAAGACCTTTATGCTATTTAAATGCTCACATCAAACTAAAACATGGTTGGATGAGATGACCTCTAAAATCTGTATAAACACTGAAATTTTAAGATCCTCTGAAAATTATTGCAAATATCCAATGAGGACTGAAACAGGATGCATATAATCCAGGCTGTTATCACGCCAGTACTAACATTTACTAAACGAGCTTCGATATGAAATTTTATATCCTGCCATTCTGTACACTGTTCCAAGCTCAATACTACAAGTATTTCCTTGGCAACTTCCTTTCCCCTTGACTAATGCAAATGGAGACAGCGTGGGTTGCAAGGTTCTTAGACCCATCCTAGAACTAACAGAGTTAAGAGTTCAGTGGGGATGCTTCCTGCCAAATCTGCTGTATATACAACAAAAGTTTTTCTAGGAAGGTAAGTTATTATAAAACGCCAGGAAACAGTATGTATTGCCCATACCTAGCCATAAAAATACTTAATGCATTTTTTGGTGGCAATCTTAATCAAACCCACACCCCTGCATTGGAAGCATGGAGCCTTAACCACTGGACCGCCAGGGAAGTCCCTGCATGTGTTTCAAATTCAGTCAGAGGACCAGCAGATTACTGGCAGAGGCCTGAGGCAGAAGTATTCAAGCAGGATGACAAGCAGAATCCGGATAAAATACCTGAGAATAACCACAGAAGTCAACTATCCAACACTCAGACTTGTCTGGTCAAGTTCTAGTTCTTTCTCCAGTGAAGGACTGCTACATCCTCTTTTTAGCTCTGCCTTGATTCTTCTTTAGTATCACATATCTTCCTTAGCCTCATTTCCAAGCTAACAAAAGATTATACAAACAGTTCTAAGACATGCACTCAAATTAGTTTTCTCAATTGTCCGAATGCCCTACTCATTGTGGCTGAGAAGACAGAAATATTAACCACCTTATTAATTAGAAAGGAACTCAATTATTTTTCCTCTACTGTAGGCCTTACAGCGAACTCTCTAGGTTTGGTCTAGTTCTACCTTAAGGGGCTCAAAGTGTCATCACTGGAAGGAGTCATGGAATTGGCTGTGACACTCCACTGATGGTTTCTTTTCCTGTTTACTCTTTAGGGGAAGACAATGCCAGAATAAGATCAGAATACTTCAGCCCCAATGAGGAAACAAAGAAAATGAGATGAATGTTTACATGTCACCATCTGAGACCTTCTAAACAACATGTTCAGTGTGAGAATTCCCAAAGGCTGACAGATGCTACCTATCAGAAGTAAAATAAAAGATTCCTAAGGCTTACTTCTGAAGTATAAATTAGTTACCAGGAAACCGAGAATATTTTGTAATAAGTGCTAATATCTGTAACACTGGATTATAACACAAGTATAATTACTGTCAAAAATAAAGTTATGAACTAACAAAACATCCTCCTTATTCTAAGTATAAATAATTCTTAGGGGCTGAACTGGATTAAAATTGTTTGAATGGTCTGACCAGTACTCAGAAGAATCATCAGAGCAGGTACACAAAGTAGAGAATAAAATTTTAATGTATCAAAAACAGAACTTTTTGGCCAATTTAGTACTTGCAGGAATAAAGTTGCAAAATGTTACTCAGTAACTGACTTAGCTTCTAAATCAAGCTAGAATTACACATACTCTGTATATTACTTGAGTATATACAAGTACATTCCATGATAACATGCAGAGACATGGAAACAAGAAGAGTACTGTGAAATAAAAAACACCATGTTTATGAAATAATGAATTGAAAACAAAACACCTGTCCAATAATCCAGAATATCTCATTTCGAAAAGGTGGTTTTGAATATTGCTCTTTTCAAGAATTCAAATAACTTCCATGTGGCTAAATTGGATTTTTTCCCTAACATGAAAAAATGGAAGCTGATATCTTCCTATAGCTATGGGAGTATACTTTTCCTTTTACTGAATATCAAATTAAAAGGTTTGATAGGTTTTCACTCCCCTCAGGTGAAAGGGGCTCTTAACATTCTAGTGGTTAAGAATGAATCCCTTAAAGCTCTGAGGCATTTGAATGTCTTAAGACCCAAAGGCTCATGTACCTTTAATGAAACAGTATATGAGATGGAAGTTTAATTCTCCTGAAAACTAAATAGAACTATGAAATAAACAGGGTATGAGAATGACCTGAGTTCACAGGAATCTCTAGATTTGAAAGACATTGCTTCAGCTTTGCTAAGATAGCATCAAAAGCCTTTTATAGCAAGAGTTTTTTAGTGAGTCACATATTTGGCCATGAAGCCTTAGGATCTTTTTAAACACTAAGAAGTGCTTTATGTTGTGCAAATTCAATGAAAGGCCAACTAAGTAAAGCCTACAAGTAAGCCAAAGATTCTATATCTTCTAAAGAAGGAAGGTGAGATGTATAACTGACCAACTTTGCTCCTAGTTTGACAATGATTTCTGTGAAGCTAAGATAAGCAAATACAGCACCTTAAGGACAACCCAGTAGAAGCCTCTCAGAAGTGAGGGTTGGCTGTGGCAGAAATGGCTACTGATTCCTTCTAAGTAACTCCTCCTTTGTGCGTGAGAACCCAAGAATGTATATGACCAGTAGGGTGAAGGACTGGTTTCAGTCATTTCTCCAAATTATGAATGGCAACTTGTTATTATTTGCAAAATAAAAGGTCACGTGTGAATTATAAGTCAATGAACAGCACATAAAAGAATATGGCCTGTCTTCAATCTGAGCTCTCCTGGTTTGCTATGTCATCTAACTCAAGGCACTTTATATATTTTGGTGCCTTAGTGTGTTAACATGTAACATGAGAATAACACTCATTCACTTACCTCAAGGAACTTCTACATAGATTATTTAATCACACAGCACTTTGAGCTCCTCAGATGAAAAGCACTGTGGAAAAAATGACAGCCAAGGAAACTCTTTCGATGCCTCAAAATCCTGAACATTGTGTCTATGTTGCAACTACAATTCCTCAAAACACTTAAAAAATTTGTTAGGGCACTCTATCCCCTTTTTATATGTTAATTGTTTGGCACACAGATGCTTATATACTTAATTAAAATAGTTATACTCCCTACTCCAGAGAAGTTGACTAATTTTCCAATAAAGTTTACTAAATGTACCTATTCTGGAGTATTCTGTGTCAAGTAGAAAACTTCAGTTTTCTTTGAGGTGCATGTGACATCATAAAAAGTTCACTTTCTTTTTCAAAATAATTGAACTAGTGTTATTTGTGTGAAACTACAAGTTTTTAATGGAAAAAATACTGAAATTATGCCACAGTGTCTATATATTCATCTGAAGAGTACAAAGATGGAGTTCTGAGAAAAAAGGGTCTTAACATTATAGAAAATAAATGTGGTTCTTAAATTGTTCAAAGAAATTTTAAAAAAATGTAATGTTTCATACATTGACACAAAGCAATTAGTCAGAGGTAATAAACTATAAATACAGTAGTTCAAATGTTTCTCTCGGCATTAGAGAGTTAAACAAGTTAAATTTAAAACATTTTAAACTTGTTATACTCATGTTTCAAAGAAATTGTGGAAATATAAGTTTTCATACAAATCTAAAACAATGATACCACCTTGTGATCTTTACATAGAATATCCTGGACCTTGATCATTTTAGATTTATAACATACTTTGGTTAATACATTAGGTTCAACCCATTAATATGCCTTTATATTTGGGAGAAATTAGATTGTGATTTATAAACTTGCAGGTTCCCAAATCTTCCTCAATTCCAGGTCCTCCTTGATTCTCTGCAGGGGGTTCTGTCAGACTCATAATTAAAATGATGAAAATTATAAATAACTTCTTTTGAACTGAACATTTGTTTTGCTTTTTTAAATAAAATAAAGTGCTTTCAAATTCAAATATTTCTTGCCCTAAACAAAACTGAAACATACTTAAACCTGAAACTTTCATATCTTGACACACATATTTAACAAGAAAAAATCAGTTTTGGGCCATTAATGTCCTTCAAGGGTTCAGACTGGATCTAAACTGGGTTTCACATTATTATCGTGCTCGTGTTTGTACATGAAGGTTAACAGGAAGAGGGCAACATCCAAGGATGACCAATAGGCAGTATGCGACGTGACAGCTGACCAATAGCGGCTCTCCACAAGGCCTTCTCTGAGTTCAAAGTCAATTCTGTGATCCAGTTCCACTAAAAAGAAGTCAAACAAATGAGTAAGTATCACAGTAAGATTGTTTCTACACAGACTTACTAGATTTGGAGAATAAAAATTTACCAAACAGAAGTGACTCTCCTAATTATTGTTACTATTTTTTAAAAAGTGACTTTCCACTCTCATCTTATGGGAAGAAAACACTCAAGAGCCTCAGTAGCTCAGGATTCTGTCTGGTGAATCCTCTCCTTTGTATGCTCAGGTCAGTATGGAATAATAAAGTAAGAAAACAAAAATCTCACCTGGTACCATACAGTATATTTGGAATAAAGAAACTGGCCTCAAATCCTGGCTTTCCTATTTAAAATTTGTGCCTAACCTGAAAGATACAGCAAATAGTCTTCTTGCAGAATGACGGGTCAGCCTTAGATGCAATAATGTCAGCAGGAGTGCAACAGTGCACACAAAGGCTCCTTCACAGGTGAGGCTCTTTACGTTAGCTGGCTCAGGGGAACACGTTGGAATAACATCTACTACAGTCCTACGATGCTTTTCTCCCCACTATGCTGAATTCCTCAAAGGGCCACAACATACTCCTCTCCATGCTGTCAGCTGGGCCAAACAGGCACCTGGGACCGCCCGTGCTCAAGAATCCACTGGCGGGGAAGTGAGAGTGGGAGGAGCAGTGGTAGCCCTTGAGAGGAAGGACTTCATTTACAACCGTGCTGTCCTCAAATAGCTCAGTAAGTTCAATTAAGTTTTTTCTAAAACACACAGAAAATCCTTGTAACACGTGAGAAAAATCACCTTACCAAATCCAAGGCTATACCACTGCAATTGGTTAATCTAACAAATCCTTAAGAGATAAAACACTTAGACAAATGATAATTTCATCTTCAGGAATCCCTCAAAAGCTGTCAATAAGCCATACAGTATTTTGAAGGGTCTGTCTTAAAAATAAAAATCACTACCGTTCAGACTCAAAATCTGCTCTTTTGTTCAGCGTGCTAGCAGGTATAAAAAGTAAAAATTGGCAAAAATTAAGGAGGTTGGAGAAAAAGTTGGGTTTTGCTTTGGAAATCGCATAAAGGAAATCATATCATTTTAGAGCATGATTTCATATAAATGTTTAGCTACTGTTTAAACAATACCATTTGGTGATTTAAAAATGCCTTTATAGTTATTTTTCTATTCAATCGTGCTTTTCTGATAAAGAATGTCCATGGATCTTGTCTAAAAATTTTTAGATAAGGTTTATTTACACTCAAATAGTATAAATACCCAGTCAGGTTATAAAGCACTATGAAATATATTGACATAGACCTTTTACAAAACTGCTATTTTTCTCATTTAAATTATAAGCTAGTCCATAAGAAGTCAGAGATAGTTGAAATCCACATGATGAACTGTGGGACAGGAATGTCAATCTTTTATCTTTCGTATTCCATGGGACATTTGTGTTAAAATTTGTAGGTACATTCTGGCACAAGAGACAAGAAGATGAAAAGAAGAAATGAATTCTTAAACACAACTTGACTCCTTGAAGAGGAGTCAAGGTGAAGTCACTTATGAAGAAAAAAAGGAGAAATAAGAGGAAAAACGAAGAGATGGGAAACACACATTAAAATTGGTGAAGCCCATACCATGTTATTTCTAAGAATTCCTTTTAAAGGCCACTGTAGAATGCCTTCCTAGGCCAACAGTCTTAAACAACTGTTATTCTAAAGTTAAAGGGAGATTTTTCCTGTTACAACCAGTGTTACTTGGCTCCACTTTGATTTTATGTCCCTGAAATGTATTCTTATTGTGCTATCACTGTGCAACACTGCCTTTCGTATACTACAAACTCAAATGATGAACTTATTGCCTCATTATGTGTCCCTGTCCTTATCACCTACAGGATTTTTAATAAGTGTCATTAACTAGATTGGCTTACCCCATCCCCTCCCTATTTATCTGTAGGTTGTCCCCATCAAAATGGAAATTTAGGTAACCAGCTTGTACTCGATGAACCTATTTTACAGTCTCTCATCTTCCTTAAAAGGTTTACCCCAGGCAGTCTGGTTTGCAGCTGACACCATATTCGTGTTGGTTTTACAGGTGGGTGGATGGATGGATGTAGGTGGGCCAATGTCTCATCTTTTTCTTTAAGTAGATCACAGAATTCCCAACGGTGTGAGGTCACTACATGGTAGTACTATGCTACATGTGCTGTGAGATGTGCTCTTGGCCAAAGACGGCCCAAATCTACACGGAGTTGCCTTGGACCAGCCTTCTCATTATTATTGTATCAAGAAGGGGTGGCACTAGACAGGTTAGTATGTTCCTAGTTTCTTTCACTGAATTAGGTCAAGAAAAAGGAGAACATAAAATCACTCAATCCTTTTCTCTGGAGTGCCTACGAGTTAATATTCCTATATCTACAAAAAGAGAATTTAAGATTCCTCAAAGTTGAGGAGAGGTAAAAATGAAAAAAAAAAATTTGCTGGCTTTTAACAATCATCAATAATTTGCTTTCACTGTTTTAAAACATGGGTTGAAGGAAATGGCAACCCACTCCAGTATTCTTGCCTGGAAAATCCCATGGACAGAGGAACCCGGTAGGCTACAGTCCATGGGAGTCACAAAGAGTCGGACACGACTGAGCAACTTCACTTTCACCTTTTATTTTCTTTTTGGGGGAGTCATGCATATGGGCACATTTCCTTCCTTATTCTCCAAGCAAATGTCTGCCATCTACCCAGGCTGAAGGCAGAGTTTCCTCAGCACTCTGCCTTCAGTAGAGTGTTCTTTTGTGCACAGGGCTTGTCAAACCTGGAATATGGTGTTAAAAAGTAAAATACATGAATAGAAAGTAACCATTTTACCAACTGGACAAGTTTCTTCTATTTAAAGCGAGTGTCTTAACTAAGAAAACCTTAGTATCTAGTACTAAGTAGAAAGTACTAGTAAAGGAAACTGGGTTTCCAAATGACTGACAAAAGAATCATTTGCAATATATGCTCAGAGTTCTTGATAAATTATATCTTATTTTTCCTCTGCCTGAGAGCAACCATATATTTTATGTAGTTAGATGTTTGATAGTCAAGGAATATTTACATTTTGTGACTTATCATAGCTCCAAATATATTTAAAAACATTCTCTAAAAATCCTTTATTTTAAAAAAAATAGCAAAAACTCCATAATGAGCTTTATAATTAGTTGCCATTTTCTGATCTCCAAATTTCCCAACACTAATCTACTCTGAAAGACATTCAGACACCTAACATTTGACAACAGATGGGCTATTTGGGGAAACACAGGCTCATAAGAATACAAAGGAACTTCTGGGGATGGCCAGATCTGCTGGATCCTCTACCATCTGGTTGGAGAAATGTTCCTCAGCATATTCAAAACTACTCCCTTCTACTCATCCTTGGTTCTTCTCAGAACTAACTTCTAGATCTCTGCATAACCTGTGCTTCCCATCTCTGTGTTTTCGCTTGTGCTGTGCTGTTTCTTTTCTCTGCAATGTCTCTTCATCTCTGCTTATTTAAGTCCTACTTCCACAAAACCTTTTTTTTTCATTTCTCCAGGTGAAAACATTTTCTCTCCTTAGAATCTCTGTCATGAGGTTCATCACATTCTACCATATATTATATTATTTCTGTAGTTATCCATCTTCCCTACAAGAATATACTCCCTCTAAAATATACTTAAGTTTCCACATAAGCATTTAACACCTTTATGGGCAGCACTGAAATTGGTTCATCCTGGTGCCTCTTCTAGTGACTATCTACTTGCCTCATGGTAAAACTGTTGAATGAATAAAAACAGGAGAAGAGAAAATAGAAGCCATATACATATTACCATCTGAATCAATGTGGTGTAGTTATGACAAGTGGTCTAACTGCTTAGGTAGCTGGGATGGCTTTAAGGGAGTGGATAAAAGGACTACTTGAATGTAGGACAAATAGATTAACGGATTAATTTTCCTTTCTCTAATATTCAAAAAGCACAAGTCAGTTATTTCTTTACAGAAGTGACTATTACATGAGCAGGGACTAGAGACAGCACTTATAAAAATCATTTCTTGAGAGGAGTTCACTGAATTAGATCATCACAAACTGCTGTCACGGGGCTAAAAACCCAAATCAGCTTGTTATGCTGACACCCTGTTTTGGGAGCTATATCTAGTTATGAATTTTTTTTTTGAAAGAAGAAAAAATGCATGAAAATTAGCAATTATAAACATGGAAATTGCAAAATCAGATACGGTTTGAAAACACAAGGAGAAACTTGTAACTTACTTTTTTGGTTAAAGACAAAATCCATTATTTTTAAAAAAGGAAAGAGAAAGGAGATATAGAAAAAAAGGAATGAGAAGTTAAGATAAAAATAATTTTAAACTGCTAAGATTAATTTTTACTAATACATTTTGAATCTGCTGAAAATCAGGAGATTGAAAATATCTCTTGTAGCCAATAATTTTTTTCAAAGCAAGCCTATACCTCTAAAGACCATTAAATATTTGTGTTGAAACCAGGTATCATCTGTGGCATACTAACAGCCCTAGGGATAGTGTTATTAATATCTGAAATAACTAGGAATGATTAAACTCTTTATACTATGAAATCCTTTTATATTTAAATATATTACATGAAAAGAACAGTGAAGCTCTCTGAAGGCTGGAGGGCAACAGAGAAGAAAGAAAATGGCCTAATGCTTTTCTTCTCTCTAAAGAGTTCCTTCTTTGGAGAAGCACATAGGAGTATGATATACTTTAGCACACTAAGTAACTAATGAATACTCCGGTTTCAGGACCACTACCATTTAAGATTAGGAAATACAGGAAGAGAATACATTTGAAATAGTCTGTTAATGGTAACATTCAAGCTGCTCTCATAGAAAAACTGAACAAGTTTTCAGTGAGCAGAAGAAATCTAAGTAGACCGTTTTCACAGCGTTCTGAATGCTATTCCTGACATATACCATACCGAGGGTATTATCTTTATTCTGTATTACATTTTCCGGAAAAAGAAGTTGTGGGAGATTAAAGAACGATTCTTGAAGTCTGAAATCTGTGGAAAAAAAAAAAACAAAACACAAGATGCTTTAAAGTGTTGGCTGATGGTTACAAATGGCCTTCAGTGATGCAGTGGCCAAAAGCTAGAACAGTACTCCCAAATAAGCTGATTAAACCTAGCAAACAAAAAGAAGTACACAATTAGGTTTCTGTAAAGAGCTCTGTCATGGAAAATGTAAGCATAATTAATTTTGAAATACAATGTCATAATCTGTTAACGCTCAAACATCCCCCAAATTTATAGTTCATTTAAGTTCTAACCTAGAGGCAAAACAGTGCTAAAAGAAACAAATTCTTTTCATGATATGTTACAAACACAAGGGGGTACAAGAAAAGAAACAGTAAAACCACCAGAAATAAGCCTATACTTTTCAAAAGAAATGAAAAGCAGCTATATAAGATGCTTCAAATTGATGTCAATGAAGTAGTTTCAATTGACAACACTAACTCTTCAAAGAGAGAAGCCCTGATTGATCACGAATTCAGTCTGTGTTCATCTTACCCTCAAAAAGCAGGAGAATTAAAGTCGGTAGCCTTAGAATGAAGGTTATCGAGAAGAACTGAGGCAATTAATGTGAGCAAGAAGGAAGCCAGAATCACCTAATCACAGTGATCAAATTCCAGAAAGAAGATTTAAGGAAGAACAGTTTTATGATTTGCAAGATACAGCCAAAATAGCAATTATGATTTAAGAAATTTATCTAAATCAGGATTACAGAGAAGAGTATATTACTGAAGCAAGTCAAAGGTAAATCTAGAGGATTTGATTTAAAAGGCTTAATTCTTCTACAGCAGTTGTCCAATGTCAAAAGTTGGACTTTTAAAATCTATATCTAAAGATGAAAACACGAAACTAAGAAATCATGTTAGCTCAGTTAGCTGAGTCTATAGTTGGTAGGGAATTTACCATTAGAACCAACAAAGAATTTATATGCAAGAATGACAGAAAACGTATTTTGTTCAAATATTATAATGCAATAAAACTAAGCATTTCTACCTTCACATGTCCTGGAAGAAGAAATAAGTTTCTTCTTTATTATCATTATCACTTTCAAATTTCTATGTTAAATAGCAAAAACACTAAAAGACAGTTTTTTCCCTCAGATCCTATAGAATTCTGGTATCTTCCTTACCCCTTCTCTGGGGCTCAAATTTGACCCTGCTTTTCTTGTTCCCTTATTCACCCTCATGTTTACTAGCATCATTGCTGTGCATTAACATTACAAGTAATTGTGGCTTTTTACCCACCATCTTACAAAATTATTTAAAGTTATTTTTCTTCAGAAGTTTATAGTTTTCTTTTGACATCTGTATGTTACAACAAAATTTTATATTTTCACAATCTCATTTCTGTTATTAAGCAATAAATCATAGAGTAACTCATAAAAATATGAATTTTGTACAAATATCAAAACCTAAAATGAATTTTTTAGGCAGTGTTCAAAGGCTTGAAATTATAAAATTTCTAGTATTCAGAGTCAGGCATAGGATTAAGTTTAAAAAATGGAATTGGCCCAAATAGGAATGTCCAACTCAGCAATGGCTAGGATAATTCATCGTGGATTGGGGCTGACTATGGAGAAACAGCCAGCCTCTAGGACTGTCACATCTCAACTTCCTTTTTAATTTTTTATGAACGGCAATGAATGCTGTTCATTTTAAAATTCAGAGCAGCAGACACGGTAAGAAAACAAAGCTAAGCATCTGAAATGAACTGTTTAAACATTTTTAGAGAATGAAAATAAAATTTTCTTCTTGCTATAGTTATGGAAAGGAAGTAACTAGTTTTAGAATCTACATTTCCTTATATAAGTCAATGGAAACTAGGACTCACTAGTTTTACTTTACTGGACATTTATAAATAAGCTTTAAGTTTAGACCCTCAGAAGTAAATATACACTAAGTGTTTTAGTGTTTCACAACTATTTAAGATTTTAGACCTTATAAATCCACTGGAAAAAATTAAATAAAGCATCATTCTATTGCTAAGTCCAGTATAATTACCCATTCTTTCATTCATTTCTTGAGTATCTACTTTACACAAGGTAGTAGGGACAGGATGGGAACCACAGAGTGGATCTAATACAATTAAAGTTTTGAAGGCTTTATAATTAGGTTGATAAAGGGAGCTATGGGATTAGTACCAGGATGGTTTTGGCAGAGCATTTTAAAAACGGTATCAAGAGTAGATACAGCATAGATCTGCAGCAACTAAATGAATTTTTAAAGCTGAGAAGACCATGTTTAAAAATAAAAACAAAAAAACTACTTTTATGGGACTGCTTACCACAAAGAGATTTGTTTTATCCTTGATGTGTAAGATCTCTGTGCGACAAGGCACTTACTAATGTTCTTAACTTAATTCACCCATGCAGAGAGTAAAACTGCATTTACCTGTGAATTATTCCTGAAAATGTAAGTAGAGAAAAGCACTTTTTTCTTTAAAAGCTAGGGCGTACTTTAGATTACAGAGTGGACTGCTAGTATTAATATCTTAATGCTCTTTGTCTTCCTCCAGTTTAAAAAGGACACAGTATAAACCTGGAAAGAAGAGTATGAACTAACATGCAGAGTCAAGAAAGCCAGAACTGCTGTGTGGAAGGGTCTGCGTTGCCACGGTGGTCATGGGCGGGGAGGCAACTGGCTTCTTCTCGTCTTCTATGGAGTCCCTTGATGTCTCAGATGGCTGTGATGCAGATGAACGTCCAAATCTTGAGAACAACATTCCTCCAAGTCCCTTTCCAATGCTTGCAGCCCCTGCATTTCACAAAACAGGCCAGTCATTCTGCTGAATTACACCAGGTACCAGGCTAAAGAGCACCACCCATAATTACAGTCAGTTGGCAGAGAGACTAAGCCCTAGTCATGTTTTTCCAGGGTGGGAACACAAAAAATTTGCAATTTATATTGTAGGTTTCTAAATAAAAATAGTGTTGAACAGAATGAGAGTTGTACAAACTGCAGGAATATAGCTTACAAAGAAAAAAAGATTCTATTTTATTCAAGTGATCTTTGTTTTTTAAAGTATTTTATAAGATTAAAAATATTAATAAAAAGAACCATGCCATTCATATGGGCATATATTTACTATTGGTATGCCTACTCCGGAAGTGAAGTGGATCTGTTATAAAAAGCTGTGAATAAACAATCTCTATGATGAATATCAATGAATCCAGCAGATAGAGCCTGCTTACAGTGCCATCTTGTGGCATTTTATATTAAGGCAACTTGTAACCAAAAGCAAAGGACAAATTAAGTGGCACACAACTGAGCTCCAGCGCCACACCAAACACTGTGGGTGGAACTGGAGACCACGCAAAGAGAAATTCAATATCCTTGTTGCTCTCAAGGAGGACACGATTTGAGAGACTTTTAGGACACAGATCAGAGAATGGGTTGGCAAGGGCACCCTTAGTACTCAAGCACACCCTCATTTCACAGATGAGGGAGACGAGCATTAAAAACTACGTGACTTCTCCAGATTTCACAGCAAGTGATGGAGCCAAGGTTAAAATGAGGAACTTGATGCCTCCACCTTTTGGGGTGTGTGTGCATCAAGGTTTCTTATATTCTCTAACTACAGGATCTGATCTAACTAGAGAATTTAGGGCTTTTGCCTTCAAATATAAGGAGAGTAGTTAACTCTATACATTAACTCTCAGATGTTTTGTAATATATAGAGTATTTCCAGGTACCTAAAATTTAATGACTATATAAAATTTCTTAAGTTCATTGATGAGGAATACCGAAGAGAAATTACCTAATATGCTTGCTTTGCCTATATTTGTTATAGATTCCCCATAGTGTCGGCGAGACAAGACTGGCGAAGTCACAGGGCTTGGTATTGTTGAGATGCCTTCATTCTCTGAAATTGAGGTAGGATCTTTCGCTGGGTGAAGAAAGCTTGGCTTCATATACTCATAAGGTAGAGGATTGGATGTATTATACCAGTGGATCTGCACAGGTGAAATGTTGCTGTAGTGTTTCAGTATTAATGGTTCTAATCTATAAGCCTTGATGTAAAAAAATTCAAAGAAACAAAACATTAAGGCACAATGCTTAGGTTTTAGTAAACTGTTCATTCTGATTCTACTGTGTGCTCAGAGGACCTTAGGAAATGATTAAAAACCTGACATTCCTAACATGTATTCCTATTTCTTCACTGTTAGTAATATATCCTTAATGATGAGACTACAAAAAAATTAGAGTTAGTCTAGGCTAACAGTGCCCTTTAAATTAGTTTTTCAGTAATATTAGTTGCTCAGTCATGTCTGACTCTTTGCGACCCCACGGGCTGTAGCCTGCAAGTCTCCTCTGTCCGTGGGATTCTCCAAGCAAGAATATTGGGAGAGGGTTGCCACTCCCTTCTCCAGAGGATCTTCCCAGGGATTGAACCCCGGTCTCCTGCCTGTGGGCATGAGCTACAAGGGAAGACCTTGTAGCTACAGGGAAGTTTGAACTACAGGGAAGACCTTGTTTTTCAGAGGAATATTCATTTTTATTATGTTCTGATAACATCTAGCAATTAGATTATATTAAGTCTCATGAACAAAACTGAAGCAGTAAACAGTAACTTGGAACACAGTAAATAAGCTCAATTTTTAACATCTAAGCTCTCAGTTGACCCTATTTTCAAGCAGATTAATGTAGTACATGAGATGATGATATAAGACCATTTGTCTAAGGTGAAATAGGGACGATATAGCAGAAAAGGCAATGGACTTGGCATATAATTCCCTGCATTCATATTCTGGCCTCCGTCACTTATTAACTATATGACACTCACCAAGTCACAAAGTCTCAGAGCCTCAGTTTCTTAAGCTGTAGAAAAGAAATAATACTTTCTAATTTCTACTACCTCAGAAGGATGTTGGGAAGAATAGATAAGTTTAGAAAAACTGCCTAGCACAGTTCTGACATAACTATTAAAAAAAAAAAAAGCACAGAAAAATTGTAAAATGAATAACAAATAATTTGTAATAATGAGTTTGTAATCCTCCATAATACAGCTGACCCTTAAACAACACAGGAGTGAACTGCATGGGTCCACTTATACGTGTGTGTTTTTTTTTTTCCATAAATAGATATTAAAGCACTACATGGTCTGCAATTGGTTGAATCTGTGGATACGAAACTGTAGATATGGAGAGCTGACTATCAGATTACACACCAATTCTTGACTGAGCACAAGGTTGGTACCCCAACCCCAGAGCTGTTCAAGGGTCAACTGTATAATAAAGTTTAAGATTATACAAAATATAGCTCACAGTTCACCTACAATCTTAAGTTCACTTTCAAGTTATAGGAAAATCAGTAAAATGAATGGATATAACAATACACTTAAGGTCTAATTAAGTGTTTTGCATATGTTTTACTTAATCCTAACAA
Source organism: Bos mutus (assembly GCF_027580195.1). Lineage (NCBI taxonomy): Eukaryota > Metazoa > Chordata > Mammalia > Artiodactyla > Bovidae > Bos > Bos mutus. The sequence continues at coordinate 43,058,087 of NC_091626.1, read as the reverse complement.
CCTTGAGGTAAATATTATCATCTGCATCATATAGATAAAAAATAGATAGTCTCAGAAGTGACCTGGCCAAGATTGTACAGTCAGTATTTGAATTTAACACTAGATTCCATTTCAGTGAAATTTATTTCTTAAATATAGTAGTTTTGATTTTTTTAACATATGGAAAATTTTCTAAAATTCTAGAGTTTAGTCAATGTTATATTTATTTGGTACTAGCCAAAGATCTTTTGAAAGACTTTAGAGTCATATAAAGCTGTTTTTCAGAAAATAAATGCTATTTAAAATAGTTTGTCTTAAATTTAGTTATATTTAATACTTGTCCCCAATATGATTTAATGAAGAATTTTTCTCATCCAAAAATCTTACTTCACATTAAACTGTTCACCTGGATGCAAGATCCTTATTTACATTAGAAAAATTTATTTTTATTTACAAAAATTTAAATTTATTTACATTAGAAAAATTTACAAACATAACAGAGAATGCAAAAATCCAAAATGTTGTAATTCTACCAGACTAAAATAAATTCTTCCACTTTTCCATGTTTAATACACAGTATTTAAATATTCTCAATTTTAAGACGATCTACTACACACATTTCAATGTTGCAACATGCTTTAGAGAACAAAGTATTTAAAGTGGATTTTTAAATTTTATGGCTACTACATTATTGGAATTACAACTGGTTAAGGTTTGAAAGTTCAGAAGACTCCTGTCCTTTGGATTAACTGGATCCATTAACTGGATAGTACTTTTACATTATGCTTTCATTCTACAAATACAACATAAACAGAACATCTTTAAGGTATTTTACTTCCTAATCCCTAAACCAAAGAAAAATATTTTAAAAATATGAACTTATCAAGCGTAATAGATAAAGCATACCTCAGAGGTACTGCATGTTTGCTTCCAGATCACCGCAATAAAGTGAATCACACAATTTTTTTGGTTTCCCAATGCATATAAAAGTTAAGTTTCCACTATACTTAAAAGTCTGTTAAATATGCCACAACATTATGTCTAAATAGCAAAATATATACCTTAATTAAAAAATAATGCTGTTGGAAAAATGGCATCAATAGACTTACTCAATGCAGGGTTGCCACAAAACTTCTTTGTAAAAAATAAAAAACAAAACTGCATTATCTGTGAAGTGCAATAAAATAAGAGATGTCTGTAAATGAATACTTTCTCATCAATTCAGCAGTACCTTGCAAGATTTCTTACAGATTCTCTTAGGAAAAATTTAATATTGAGACACAGATATCCATATTTACAACTCACCACTGGATCTGTTGGATGGAAAATGTTTAGTAATCGGTTACAAATCTCTCTGGGCAAAATATGGTCTTGACTTCCAGTGTTTCCCGGGCGGATGCCACGCAGTGCCAAAAAAACTGCTAGTGGGGATCCCATACAGAAGAAATTTTCAACCTACAATGATAAAGTCACCCTAAATTTAAAAAATGGTGAACTGTTTTTCAAAGAATTTGGACATAATGTAATATATGGTAAAATACAAATAATAAAATTATTTCCAAAATATATAATTTTAAATGAGTTGTGTCTAGATTGTATTTGCATTACTTGTTAAATATATAACCACCATTAATTATTTTAAACTATCCAGGAGCAGCTTTAGTACCTTTAAATGTAACAGAAAATGAAGAATGAGAATAAGGAGAAGGAAGACTTATTAAGCTACTATTTTGTGTAAAGTAATATTAGGTATTCTGAAACATATATAGACCAATAAGGCTGAGCTTCTACACCCAAGAGTTTATAATCCTGCAGAGGAGACAGAGTAAAATAGTGCATAAGAGAGGGAAAGTGTGCTACAGGTGAGTAGATAAAGGATGTGCACTGGCCATAAGAGATGAAGAGGATTTCCAAAGTTGGGGTTGGGATACACTGGGGCTGGAAAGATATTCCATACTGATAGAACCACATGACCTAAAGCAGAGGCGGAAAAGAACTTGGCTTAATTTAGAGGAGAGAAACAATCTGATAAGGTTGAAGACTGGCTATGGGGAAAATGTAACTGGAATGAGAAATGTACAGAACCTTGACTATTTGACTAAGAAAACAGGGCATAATTTATTTTACAGGTAGTGAAAGACAACAGGATTTGACCCACATTTTAGGAGGTGAGTAAATCTGGTAGTAGCTTGTGAATGAACTGGAAAATTAAGTAAACCACGTTTTTGTTCATAATTAGTTTGAGGTATCTGTAACATACCTAACAGGTAACTGAGAATTTAGGACAGGAGATATAGAATTGAATATGTCATCATCTAAGTCTATGTGTCACCATTATAGAAGTGATATATAACATTGAGAGAATGGATAAAACTGCTTAGGAATCACATAGAATAAAGTGGCTTTAGATAGAACTACAAGGAACGTCTGCATCTGATGAGTAGGTAAAACTACAGAAGAGAGGGTTAAAGAAGAAAGAGAACCAGGATAATGCAGCAGCATGGAAGTCAAGGGAGGAGAGGGCTTCAAGAAAAACAGGGTAGTCATGAGTACTGGATTACATACAGAACATGATAGCTTTCCCTCCTAAACCCACTTTACCTCTCTATGTTCCATATCTTGATTCAAGATATCACAAATTCATTCCTCCCTCTTATCTCCAACATCTAAGAAGTCATTCCAACAGATTCTAACATTTCACTTCATCACTTCTCCTCTGGACTATACTGTAACAGTGTCCCTGCCCCCAATCTTACATATCTTTAATCTCTTCCCATGCCCTTGGAGACTTTTTTTTTTCCAAGTGAAAAAGTATATATGAATGAATATATATTTTGAAATGGTAGCTTAAAGCTAAATAAAGTTTAATAAATTTTTGTTTTTAAAGAATGGAGTAACTTAAAGATGTTTGAAGGCTGAAGAACTGTATTAAGAAAAATAAAAAATATAAGAAAAAGCATCTGGAATAACAGTGACAGGGATGAAAGCATCAATTCTGAAAGGATTACTCTCATTACTTCTTCTATAAAGTGAGAAAAGAATAAAAGATAAATATACAAAAATAGTTAAGATAGAAGAGAAAGCTCTGTAAATCCTTTCTGCTTGATATACACATGCATGTGTGCATGCACACGTACACCCCGGCAAAATGGTTTCTACACTGGTCAGGCACTTCATAAATGTTTGTTAACTTGCTAAACCCATGGATTAAACAACTTTTCTTCGTTTATGATTGATTTGCAGTTTGGTTGACAAACACAAAGGAATTCCTTATCTCTCCAGTAAGAGTAATGACTGCTTTAGTGTTATCTACAGCTGTCAAAAGAATTTTGTGGGTGAAGAAAAAATACTTTAGACATTTAGTCTAAGTACTCTGTATAGAGATCAATGAACAGAGGAATTCAGAGATATTAAGTAATCTGGCTAATATTACATAACCAGTTAGTGGCAAAGCCTCATGATCACAATCGAAGTCTTTTACTCTCCAGATCAATGTTTGTTGATACTTTTTTTACTCTTTTTAAAGTTCAGTGGTCACATGTGACAAATCTAATATTTTATTCTGAAAGTAAAGCCATCTGCCAGTCAACAGGCATATAAGACTTCTGTTTCTTTTAGAACTCTGAAGTTCTAAATAAATTTGCCAATGTATTACATATTCCTTTTTGAGCATGCATGCTAAGTCATTTGTGTCTGACTCTTTGCAACCCCATGGACTGTAGCCTGCCAGGCTCTCCTGTCCATGGGATTCTCCAGGCATGAATACTGGAGTGGGTGACCATTTCGTTCTCCAGGGGATTTTCCCGACCCAGAGATCAAACCAGCATCTCTTGCGTCTCCTGCATTGGCAGATGGGTTCTTTACCGCTAGTGCCACCTGGGAATTTTAAATTTCAGTTATCTATATATTTTTCTCTATAAGTAATTACATAAGTAAAAATTCATATTATTAGACTACATGACCATGTATTAGAAAGATATACCAACTATAGGGTGTCGACTTAAAAAAACACGCAACAGGAAAGTTGTGAGTTAAGTTTTATTTGGGGCAATATGAGGACCGCATCCTGGGAGACAGCACCTGAGGCAGCTCTGAGAAACTGTTCCAAAGGTGCAGGGGGGAAGGTCAGTATATATGTGATTTTGGTGAAGGAGGAATACATGCAATCAAGCACATATTTTTCCAGAAGGTTTCTGCTAGTCACGAGCAACAGTCATCACTATGAATGATTTTAGTGCTTTTAAAGACATGAGGAGATACAAGAATTGTGCTCATAAAATTGGCTCTGGAAAATACCTAGCTATTTGAAGACCTATCCTGCCAGTCTTCCCAACCACCCCCCAAAGCCCTCCCGCCCCCCGCCCTGAGTACAGAATGCCTCATTTCTGCTCTTCACCCTGAACTCCTTTCAGGGGGCTGCTGAAGGTTAGCAGCTGCAGCAGCACATGATTTAATCCTTATGGAGGTAGATGGCAAGTCCAATTTGTGGTTGACAAGGGCATAAATTCTAGTAAGGTGATAATTGAATTTTGAGATTCTAATATACTTAGTGGATAATACTCAACAAAACCCAGGACATGAAATAGAAGAGTTTATTTTTCCTATCAGAGCAATTCTACATATTTAACATTGATCATATATAATAATGGTGGTAGATATGGAACTCAAATTCCAGGTGGGGGTGACTCCAAAGACCATGCTCTTATGGGTTTTGAATGTATCTTATAACTTTTTTATATGGCTTATAAATGTTTAAGTTAAAAAAAAAACTTTATAAGTCAGAGAAATAGATTGAATAAGTATGTCTGCATCATTCTAGCATGTAACACGTATGTTAAGTTCCTATGATAAAACAAACAGGTATCAAGAAGAGATAACACAGTACACTAGACATGGGCATATATTCAACTGGAAATGAGTATTAGGAGACTTATGTCATGCTCCATTTAACACTGCAAATAAGCTGTTATTCAGCTATAAGCTGTGTCCTTTCCAATAGGCCAATGTCAATGTCTCTCTGCTACTTTTTATTCTTTAAACCACTGCTAAGACAGATCTATTCTGATGCTCAAAAACCCTGAAAAGCTTTCCACTATCCCATCAAATCTAGGTTCTCTTCCTACTTTCCCACAGCCCCCATGCCCTGCATCTTGTATCTTCTAGCTGAACTGGCTTGCTCACCTTGCTCCAAACTAACTGCATTACATGCACATCTTGTGCTTCTGTCACACACTTCAGCTGACACGCCAGCTTTCCATCTGTGGAATCATCACTGATACACTTCCAGCTATTTTCCTTACCATATACAACTAGTTGGTCACAAACGTTTAATTTTAAATACTAGATATTTCCCAGATCTGTCTCTATTTTTGGACATACTATGGGTTATATCCCTCCACACCTTGGTTTATGCTGTTTCTTTTAAGAACAGAGCATTTCTTCTTTCCTCTACTTGGCAATATCCAATTTACAGAGATTAAGTACAAATGTCATTCATTTATAAACCTTTATAGGCAAAATTAAACCTCCTTCTTGTGCCTATATATTATTCTATATAATAACCCCAGTAATGCTGTGTTATGTATTTTGAGCCTTGTCCATTCTTTTCTTAGTAGAATCTAGAAACCAGCAGGGTCCAACACACTGTAAGGGTTCAAAAAAAGACTCATTTCAAAGAATAATTAGGATTTCATTTGATCCCTAATGTCATGCTTCAAATGATGCTTGACAAAAAATTGAGATGAACAATGAAAATCTGATCTGTCTTTCCTTACCTTAAATTTTAAGGCAGGTGTTTGTGTCATAGATGATGCTTTCAATCCATGTAGCCGTTCTTCAATTTCTCGTAGCCTAGGGAGGAGTATGAGATTACGTACACATTCATATTCATGATTTCGTTAAGTATTAGATGCTCACTAGTCTACTAAACATAAAGAAATCATCCAATTCCTCAAATTAATCCTTGACAGTATTTAATAAATGAACTTGCTGTAGTACAGAAAGTCTATAAAAGTTTACAAAATAATTAGTAAAAGTACCCCATTCTTCCAATACATGCTGTTAATAGGTTTTGGAGGGGGGAATCTTTAGTAAAATGTGAGGCACATACAAGCATATACACACTTTAAAAAAACCACACCAAATGTTCATACCACACCCTTTTCTATGGCTTTCCTTTTTCTACAGTTAACAATGAATCTTAGCAATCTTTTCACTTCATTGCCTCCTAACCTACTTCAGTCTTTATAACAACTTTAATTGCCCATATCATATAGATAAACCCAGTTTAGCCTTTCTCTGTTGATGAACACAGGTTATTTCAACTTTTTCCTAATACAATGCTCTGTGTACTTACATTTAATAAACAGTGGAACAAATTTAAGAAGGTTCAGTTCATTTTCTAAACCTTTTAAAAACATTTTACTTGAATTTGTCTAAAATACAGCATTACAAAAACAAAAAACAAACAAAAAATACAGTGCTAAAGTTTGCAACATGACATTTTCTTTCACAACTATTAGCTACTTTGATACTATAAAAGTTATGTGTTTTCCCTATGGTACTTATTAATAAAATTCTAATGAAATCCTTAGACAATTTCTATATGACGAAAATCAATTCTTCCTGAGTAAAAGTTTAACTTAACTAAATTGGCTGTTTTATATAATGCTATCAAAATGAGTGATGTTTCACAGATCTCTTAGAGTCAGTTGAATGACCATCAAAAGAACAAGAGCATGTAATTAGAGATGTAGATAGGAATGTAGCAAAGAATTAAAAGACAGTATCACGCATATTCTAGGATTAACAGAATCAGGGGCTTATTAACTTAATGGATACTTATAATCTCGAGTGCATCTGATACAATAGTATATATATTTACTATTTTTTAAAGAAAATATTCTAACACATTAACAGTTCTCACATGAGATTATGCATGATTTTTATACTCTTCTTTCTACCTGATTTATGTTTTATATTTTGTTCAATTAACCTATCTACCAGTTGTATCAGAAGAAAAAAATAGATAATGCATCCAACTAAAAAAGATAGTATCAGAAAGGATGTAAATGATTAAATAATTATAAAATCTGTCTAAAATATATTTGCCAAGAAAAAAGGGCTTTAAAATTATTTTCAGAATACTAATAAGGTGGAGGCCCATCAGATTCTACACAGTGACTCAGCATGGAATAAGTTTTAGATTTCATTTCTAATTAACTGTGAAGAAAAAAAGAGAAGCAAAAAGAGGAAGATGGTAATTTTATGCTACAGAAAACACATGTAATTAGTATCAAAATTAATAGTCTCTTGCTTGATTAGGCATATTATTCAACAATCTTTGAATATTCTATTCTGTACCCTAAACAATGTATTTTTTCTTTATTATGAAAAATCTGAAGTTTTCTACTAAGAAGTCCAGTGATTCCATGAAGACATTTTAATTTCTTTTAAGAGATTTTTTACCGTCGTTTTGTTATATAGAGTTCATCAAGAAGATGACGTTCTTCGTAGCTCATCCATCGTTCATCAGGCAACTCTTCTTCCTTCTGCAGCAACTGTTCATAGAGTCGAACTGGATTCCAGCCAGTCATTATGTCATAAGTGATCACACATCCCAAGGAATGTGACACTATTGAGACTTTACCCCCTTTTTCCTCAAAGTTTGGATTCCGGGAACAGAAAAGGGAATATAATCGATTGAGCTCTTGCTGAAGGCCTTTAACTAGCTGTTTGAAATCAGAAAATATCAAATTAGAATAATCACTTCTATAAAGGTTACTTCTAAACTCAAATACGCTAAGAAAGAAAAATCTATTACTAGCCAGATATATCTAGGTTATTAAAATTACCTCAGCTGCTTCAGAACCCTACAGGAAATGATGTAAGGTAAAAGTGAGTCACTCAGTCATGTCCGACTCTTTGCAACCCCATGGACTATACAGTCCATGGAATTCTCCAGGCCAGAATACTGGAGTGGGTAGCCTTTCCCTTCTCCAGAGGATCTTCCCAATGTAAAGATGTACATAATATTATAATCCATAGCAACACTAAAGAACAAAGACAGATGTTACCCACAAAGATTCTTTCAGTCCTTAAACCAACTACTTAAGCCAACAGTTTCATGCATTAAAAAAATAAGTTCCATGTAGATTCTAGTAAGATTTCCAAAAAGCCTCTGGATATTTTTTCTTCATTGTAATGGAGTTATATGTTATTCTAAAGTCTTGTACCTTGTACTTTTTAAGCCGCAGTAAATTTAGGAAAAGAATATCTGAGTTTATGATAACAGGGTTACTAACATATTATATATGCAACATATTATATACATTATTACTTTCTGCATTTAGATAAGAGTAACGTAATGAAAAGTCACTGTATGACTAAGGAAAATGGTTATGTTGATGTACTTGATATCCCAAAACTCCCATCACATTGGTAATATAAAGTATTTTAAAATACTTTAAAAAAGTTCTATTTTAAGCAAGTAGGAATTTTTTAAGGTTTAGAAGTTAATAATGTGGGAAGTATCTTAGCCATTTTTATTTATAAAACTGCTTTCTTTGGAAATTTAGCTTTAATAAATATTACTGAAGTATTCTATGAAGTGAGAAGAACAAGGTTCTTTTGTTACTCAAATTCATTCATACAGGGAGGGCCCTGACCTGATTTTTAAGGTAGTCCTCTCCTCTTCCTATCACTGCTTACTACTATTTGGTTATAAACTTCCTGATACTCAACTTCTCATTTCAGTTCTTTTTAATATGTCAGCTGTTATTCAGACATACAAACGGTAATTACTAATTGCTTCCATATCTTGTTATTTTGTTTCAAGAGACAAGTTGCCTCCATTTGGTTCATTGAACGTTCTTTAGCAGAATCAAACTGGAAATTATTTGCGCATTCATGCTTGGCTGGGTTGGCAGTGACATGAATGAAGGTGCAATGTTCTGGTTGCTAACCTCACAGACCTCTACTGTACAATACTGAGGTCCTTGTTAAAGCTACTGAAACCATGTACATGGTCTGGAGGGCTTGTTAAATATAGATTGCTAGGTTCCATCCTAGAGTTTCAGATTCAGCAGTTCTGGGGATCACACATTAGTGGTAAATGCCTATAAAAATATCCCAAGACATGGGCTGTAGGTAATTCTAGTCAACAGAATTTAAAAAGTAGGCAGTATGATGTGAAATTACATGCTTTGTTCAAAGGGAGCTATAATGTAATGCTTTGGACTTGGCTTTGATAAGAATATGAACCAACCCTTAAAACTTTGTAATTTTCTTAATTGATAATCTACATGAAGGGAGGTACTGAAAAAGCTAATTTTTTAATAAAATACATTTCTTTAAAAGCAACATTTGTTGATAGTGTTTACTTTTGAAGGGCTCGATTTTAAAACTCCTACCATGAAGTCTGCTGCTGCTGCTGCTAAGTCGCTTCAGTTGTGTCTGACTCTGTGCGACCCCATAGACTGCAGCCCACCAGGCTCCCCCATCCCTGGGATTCTCCAGGCGAGAACACTGGAGTGGGTTGCCACTTCCTTCTCCAATGCATGAAAGTGAAGTCGCTCAGTCATGTCTGACTCCTAGCGACCCCATGGACTGCAGCCCACCAGGCCCCTCCGTCCATGGGATTTTCCAGGCATGAGAACTAGAAACACTAAAAGATAAATACCTAGGTACTTTGGCAAAAGATAACCCAATCTTTTTGTTTTTTTAAAATACCACCCCCATTAAAATTAAATAGTAAAAAATGGAAAAGATCTACCAGTTCCTCTACCAGTGATTAAGCTATTTCATATTTTAAAAATTTAAAGCATCACTCATTATATCAATAACTTCCTTAATCTAGCAGTCATAAAAAGTAAATATCCAACAAAGAGAAAGTCTTATTCAACACTAAAGTATTTCACCATGGACTGAAACAGAGAATGTATAGTTTCTGAAGAGCTGATGTTTTCATCTGTTTTAATAATCTTCGATGTGACTAGAAAAAATCTTTGTGTTTTCTTATTAGAACATATCCAGATATAGTAGAACTTAAAATCTCTGTCTGCAGCTTACACATTTAGGAACGTGTGTGGTCAATATATTACAATTTTGAAAGACAACTTTTTGTGCAAAACAGCCTTGCACTACCTTTAAATGTCTTTATAAATCATCCACTCAGCAGCAAAAGAAGAAATTCACCTTGATGTTATGTCCAAAAAGTCTACTCTAATTAGGGTTTGTTTTTCCCCTTCTCCTTTCTGATCCATTTATATTTCTCCAGCTAGCATCCCTTTGTGACCAACTATATTCATTTGGGATATCTGAACCAAGATTAATGATATACCCTGTTATCTTAATTTTATTAACTCTATAATATTATCTAATCAATTTAGCTAAACTCTCACACAGAGAAAGCATTAGATGGCTCTTCAAAAGTTTAAGTTTCTAATTTTCATAACCATTGCTCAAAAATTAAAATTTATCAAGAAAGTCAACCAAAAAGGAAAAAAAATCCAGCAGTTTCAAGAGAGATTCTAAACACCTAAAATATGGCTGAAGAACATAATTAGTCATTTGTCTTTCTCTCTCCTTCAGGAAATTTTAATGAGAATAAGTAATTTAGAGTTGTAGTCATATATAGCAATTAAACAATTTTCAAATAGCAATGGCAAGATAGGACCATGACAATTCTCTTTTTTAGCTCTTCATTTTTAAAAATCTGTTGAAAAGAGAGTTCTGTTGCACCAAAGAGGTAACAGTTCTCTCTGGAGTTTCCATGTTACTTTATTTAGGGTTGAACAAAAGAGCCAAAGGCTCTCTAATGATGTCTTGATAGATTGGAGTTAGTTCCTTTAAAAAAACAAAAACAAAAATTGGTCCTCAGAAAGTGTGACCTTAGAAGTACTGTTCAGTATATACAAATTTTCCCCAAAGCACAACTTTTTAGTGCACAGTCACTAATTAGGGTCCTCCCATGAGCACTGAAGAAATCTGAGTGAAAAGTGGCCTCAGAGATGATTTAATTCAAACTCCTGTGAAGATAAAAGTCCCTTCAGTAACACCCATGTAAAGGGATAAAGAGCTCAACATCTACCTCAGTGAGTACCTTTATCCAGAAGTGGTCACTTCTATTTAAAAAAAATTTTTTTCCCTCAGTTTTACCAAGATATAGTTGAGATATACACTGTGTAAGTTTCAGGTGTACAATGTAATGATTTGATACAGATATATACTGTGAAATGATTAACACAGTAAGTTTAGTTAAAATCCATCAGCTTACATTATCTACAAGTTTTTTCCTTTTAACACTTCTGTATTTTTAAGGCAACTACAGTTATTTCACAGTTCTTCATTGAGTAATCAAACATGTTCCTTTCCATATTTTCCTTATTTTACTTTCTAGAATTAACAGAGTAAATCTATTCCTTTTTTTAAATGGTAGCCCTTGAAATACATAAAGACATATATACTTAATTACAACTTGAAAATCTAAGCTCAAAGAACTGTACTGGAAACTATATCATAATATCTTTGATCCTCATGACAATCTTTATGTACTAAGTCGCTTCATTGTGTCCGACTCTTTGTGACCCTATGGACCCTGTAGCCCACCAGGCTCCTCTGTCCATGGGATGCTCCAGGCAAGAATACTGGAGTGGGTTGCCATGCCCTCCTCCAGCGGAGCTTCCTGACCCAGGGATCTAACCCGTGTCTCCTGCATTGCAGGCGAATTCTTTACTGCTGAGCCATGGGGGAAGCCCCATGACAATCTTTATCAATTGTGTAGTGTATGTCCATTTTAAGTGAGGAAGCTGAGAAATTGAGAAATTTTATGTAAGCTAGTTAAGTGGCAGATTTTAAAACTGCATCTATTTGACTACAAAGGCTGAGGAAGAGGAAAAAGGCTCTTGTGCCTATCAAATAAACCTAACAAGGTTAATTCACCAGACAGGCCTTAATCCTACAGAATCTTTGCTGGCTGTTATTTGTCATTACTTCCCTCAGGAAACATACACTATTGAAAAATAATTCAGTCTAGATATTGCCTAACACCAAGGAGTAAAAGTCGCTTAGTCATGTCTGACTCTTTGCGACCCCATGGACCAAACAGTTCATGGAATTCTCCAGGCCAGAATACTGGACTGGTTAGCCTTTCCCTTCTCCAGGGGATCTTCCCAAACCAGGGATTGAACCCAGGTCTCCCGCATTGCAGGCAGATTCTTTACCAACTGAGCTATCAGGGAAGCCCTGCCTAACACCAACCTTGTGCTAAATGAACTTTGATTTGCAGAGTCAGCTTTCCTTTTTAAAGAATAAGAACAATTTTTGCCCACTTCTCACTAAGTCTTTTTTATTTTCTTTCATTCTTCACAACGACTTAAGAAATGTTTGTCAAACTTTTCTGATGGTACCACCTGCGGAACTGTCAACAACACAAATTCCCAGGCTCTATCTCAGACCCACTGAGTCAGGATCTCCAGAGAAGAAAACTGCAAAAGTATTTTTTTTAGTTTCTTTTTCGTAACTTTTCATTTGGGAGTAATTTCAAATTTATAAAGCATTGCAAAATAAAAAACTATACAAAGATCTTACACAGGCTTTATCCAAGATTCACCTAATGTGAACATTTTTCTATTTGCCTTATCATTTGTTCTGTTTCTATTAACACACACAACTTTTCATTTGGGAGTAATTTCAAATTTATAAAGCGTTGCAAAATAAAAAACTATACAAAGATCTTTCACAGGCTTTATCCAAGATTCACCTAATGTGAACATTTTTCCATTTGCCTTATCATTTGTTCTGTTTCTATTAACACACAGAACTTTTTTGTGACCCATTAAGTACATGTTATGTATTTCATGGTCTTTTACCCCTAAATACTCCAGTGTATATTTCATAACAAGCACAGTGCTGTTATCAAGTTCATAATTCACAGTCACATATTTCATCTAATCTAGTCCCATTCAGATTTTGTCAGTTGATCTTATAATATCCTTTGTAGTGTTTCCTCTGATCCAGTAAAGTATATAGTTTAGTATGAGAAGTTAAAATTAACTATCATGTCTCTCTAATCTTCTCTATCTGAAACATTTTCCACAGCCATTCTTTTCCTTATTATATTAACATTTTAAAATAATACAGTCTCAATTCCTACTTTTAAATTACAACTTCCTCATTTTACATTCGTCTGACGTTCCCTTCTAATTGGAATGCTGCATAAATTATGCTCTGTCCTCCTCTGGATGTCCCTTAGAAACAACCCATAAAGGTGTTGCTGGATTTTTCCACTGTATACCTTTCTTTCTTTCTTTCTTTTTTTTTTTTATTCTTCCAATTTTATTTTATTTTTAAACTTTACATAATTGTATTAGTTTTGCCAAATATCAAAATGAATCCATACAGGTATACATGTGTTCCCCATCCCGAACCCTCCTCCTCCTCCCTCCCCATACCATCCCTCTGGGCCGTCCCAGTGCACCAGCCCCAAGCATCCAGCATCATGCATCGAACCTGGACTGGCAACTCGTTTCCTACATGATATTTTACATGTTTCATTGCCATTCTCCCAAATCTTCCCACCCTCTCCCTCTCCCACAGAGTCCACAAGACTGTTCTATACATCAGTGTCTCTTTTGCTGTCTCGTACACAATCGGGTTATTGTTACCATCTTTCTAAATTCCATATATGTGCGTTAGTATACTGTATTTATGTTTTTCCTTCTGGCTTACTTCACTCTGTATAATAGGCTCCAGTTTCATCCACCTCATTAGAACTGATTCAAATGTATTCTTTTTAATGGCTGAGTAATACTCCATTGTGTATATGTACCACAGCTTTCTTATCCATTCACCTGCTGATGGACATCTAGGTTGCTTCCATGTCTTGGCTATTATAAACAGTGCTGCGATGAACATTGGGGTACACGTGTCTCTTTCCCTTCTGGTTTCCTCAGTGTGTATGCCCAGCAGTGGGGTTGCTGGATCATAAGGCAGTTCTATTTCCAGTTTTTTAAGGAATCTCCACACTGTTCTCCAAGGTGGCTGTACTAGTTTACATTCCCACCAACAGTGTAAGAGAGTTCCCTTTTCTCCACACCCTCTCCAGCATTTATTATTTGTAGACTTTTGGATCGCAGCAGCCATTCTGTTTTTTTCTTTAATTACGGTTTTATTCTAATGAGAGTCAACCAAGAGTTTAACCCAGGGAGTGACATGATTTAGTTAGTGTTGTTTAAAGGTGTTTTTTTCCCTTGGTTGTGCAGCATGTGAGATCTTAAGTTCCCCAACCAGGGATTAAACCCACGTCCCTTGCAGTGAAAACATGGAGTCTTAACCACAAAACTGCCAGGCAAATCCTTCATTATTTTTAAACTAAAAGCAGTCAAGAGGATACACTTTATGCAAAAACTCTGTTCTGCATCAAACAACTACCCTCATTTTATTTTTTTTAACATAAATTTATTTATTTTAAATTGGAGGCTAATTACTTTACAATATTGTATTGGTTTTGCCATACATCAACATGAATCTGCCACGAGTGCACGCATGTTCCCCATCCTGAACCCATACCATCCCTCTCTCCCCATACCATCCCTCTGGGTTATCCCAATGCACCAGTCCTGAGCATCCTGTATCATGCATTGAACCTGGGCTGGCGATTTGTTTCACATATGATATTATACATGTTTCAACGTCATTCTCCCAAATCATCCCACCCTCGCCCTCTCCCACAGAGTCCAAAAGACTGTTCTAGACGTCTGTGTCTCCTTTGCTGTCTCGCACACAGGGTTATTGTTACCATCTTTTTAAATTCCATATATATGCGTTAGTATACTGTATTGCGGAGAAGGCAATGGCTCCCCACTCCAGTACTCTTGCCTGGAAAATCCCATGGATGGAGGAGCCTGGTAGGCTGCAGTCCATGGGGTTGCTAAGAGTCGGACACGACTGACGACTTCACTTTCACTTTTCACTCTCATGCATTGGAGAAGGAAATGGCAACCCACTCCAGTGTTCTTGCCTGGAGAATCCCAGGGACAGGGGAGCCTGGTGGGCTGCCATCTGTGGGGTCGCACAGAGTCAGACACGACTGAAGTGACTTAGCAGCATACTGTATTGGTGTTTTTCTTTCTGGCTTACTTCACTCTGTATAATAGGCTCCAGTTTAATACACCTCATTAGAACTGATTCAAATGTCAACCATCCTCATTTTAGCATTCACTGATGACTTTTGCCCAGTTCTCTCCTGCTTGATCCTATCATGATGGCTGCAAAATGAGACCTTTCCAACTCCAGCTTTCCTTCCATACTTACTAGTAAGCTCTGGGCATTCTACTCTAAGCAAAGGACCTCTCTTCTTCCCAATTTGTTTATCTATTTATAAGCGATAAGGACTTACAAACTTTTCAGTGATTTAAAATTCTTAAGTACATTAACCTTATTATAATTCTATAAAATATACTAATAATTCCTTACAATAAGTAATAGCTGTTTAGTTGCTAAGTCATGTCTGACTCTTTGTGACCCCATGGACTGTATAGCCCACCAGGCTCCTCTGTCCATGGGGTTCTCCAGGCAAGAAGACTGGAGGGGTTGCCATTTCCTTCTCCAGGGAATCTTCCCAATCCAGGGATTGAACCCAAGTCTCCTGCATTGCAGGTGGATTCTTTACCACTGAACCACCTGAGAAGCCTACAATAAGTAATAATACTAAATTATTTTGGTGTTCAAATTCTTCCAGATTTGGTCAGTGGGATCTGCTTCTTTAAGTCATTCTATGTCCATGCGTCTTGCCTCATTGTTCTTTTGAGCAGTTTTCCACCTTCTGTCAAAACAAGTTCTTTCGGCTTTGACTTGAACCTATACTGCCCTAGTCCTGGAAGCCATTTTCCCAAGAAACTCTACTTTTTCTTAGTGGGGAGTAACAGTACTAGGCAAAGATCTGGGTGCTAGGTGTGTTCATTAAGTTGGGGTGTCTGCTTCTTAGTCCTTTCAGTGGACAGAGATAGGAAATACATGCATATATTATGCATAACATAACATGCATAATACATGCCTAAACATATATATATGTTTAAACATGTATGCTTAAATATATAGATGTTATCCACATACACCCACTTCTTTTCAAAGTCATATATTCACATTAATATCCTCAACTCCAATGCCTCCCATGGGGGTATTTTTAACGGGCACCATAACTGATTGTTCTAAAAAGGTATGTTTCAGAAACACTGCTGAAGATTGCTGATGAATCTCAGACACAAGTTCTCAGTGCTTTTCCATTAAATTCAACTGGATCAAAAAACCAACTAATTTAAAGCCCTGGGTGTTCTCCTTCCATTTCACTTACATTAGCTATCAGTTCCCTTCTCCTACTGAATAACTGTTTTACTCAATTCCATTCTGAGGAGAATACCTTTGAAGATACAAGAGCAAAATAAAAGGTGATCACTTTCTCAGTCATCATTCGCCAATGGCCAGAGGTTTGAATGTGACAGTTTTCCCTTTTTAGTTTTTCTGGATGTTAATGCCAACTTTTAAAAAAGCACGTGCTACTTTTAGAGGACATGACTCAGAGCATGTTAATCTTGAAGACTCAGGATACCTTCTTAGGGATACTACCAACTGTGTGTGTGTGTGTGTGTGTGTGTGTGTGTGTGTGTGTACAGTAATATGCTTTCAGCCCTTTTCTTTCCCTTTTCCTTCTCTCACTGGTTTACTTGCAATACTATAGTTCAATACCCACTGTACACTATAAAGGCCTATAAACATGGAAATTATTAGAATTCTACTTTACCAACTAGGCCTTCCTTTTTGATCAGAATTAAGTCCAGAGGATGAGATGGTTGGATGGCATCATCGACTCAAAGGACTTGAGTTTGAGCAAGCTCAGGGAGACAGTGAAGGACAGAGAAACCTGGAGTGTTGCAGTCCGTGAGGTTGCAAAGAGTCAGCCATGACTGAGTGACTGAACAACAAAGTCCAGAAGAGCAGTTCTGCTTACAGCTCTTGTGTTATGTGCTCAGTTGCTCAGTAATGTCCAATTCTTTGCAATCCCATGGATGGTAGCCTGCCAGGCTCCTCTGACCATGGAATTTTCCAGGAAAGAATACTGGAGCTGGTTGCCATTTCCTATTCCAGGGGATTTTCCTGATCCAGGGATCAAAACTCCATCTCCTGCATTGACAGACGGATTCTTTATCACTGCACCATTTGAGAAGCCCGAAGCTGCTTTTACTGTTTTCAAATACATCAAGGCAAACCTTGCCCAATACTGGCATATGGCAATGGGGGGATACAGAAAGAGAAATAAAGAAAAATCCTAAGGGAATGGTAGTTGGAAGAGAAGGAAGCTCCTATGGCAACTAAGCAAACATGCTTCTATAGATATACAAAAGATACCATGGATAAAGTTAGCGAATGAATGTGAATGAACAAAATTCGCAATGGATTGGCTTGGAGCAGCACAGCTGCTCTACTGGTAATTACTCCTTGTACTAGTTTTTCATCCTTCAGATGAAGATACTAATCACACTGACTTCACAGGTAAGAATTAAACAAGTTAATGCATGTTAGGTACTTAATACTGCTATTTCCATGAAACCGAATTCTTTTTCTCTTACCAATGAAGTGACGAATTGCATTCATAGAAATTCTCTCATCCCTCTGATTAAACTTTCACTCCCTCACCTCCTTTAGGGTTACTTTTATGATGGATGAGCACCATTACCATTTGAGATCTATACAAATCCACTATAGAAATGATACAATAAAAGTAGGCCTATTATATACAAAACTCTAAGTGTCTAAAACTTTTGTGAGGACAATCCTCAAAGATATTAATCAGATTTATGAAAACTGACATATTTTCACAGAGCTATTTTCTAACCAAACTCTCACTTCCAAGATTATCATGTTACAATATTATTATCATGTTACAATATTGTTATCATGTTACAACATTAAGGGTCCCAATGGGCAGCTTAAGACTATCAAATGCACTATGAAACAGAGGCTATAATTTCTTATTTGCTTGTAAAACAAAAGAGAACATAAAATGTTAAAATTCAGGACACACATGCTATCACTCTAAAAAATAACCAATAAGCAACAAGATAATCATGATACTTACTTCATCTCTATACAGTGGGCTAGTATAATACATTATGTCCATTGCACTGCTGTTTAACATATCCCTTAAACCTCGCACTTTGTCTGGAGTAATGGAATCAACAGTGTCTACAAGTTAAAAAAAAAATGAACTGAGAAGATAATTTTAGGGAAAAAAACAGTGAAAAAAATACATTCCCTCAGTGTTTCATATTAAAGTTTAAATATTCAAGACTACCTTTGAATCTGATGAAACTTACCTTCTTGAAATTTTACTATTTGTTAACTGAAAAATGATGAAGGGTATTTAACTACCACAAACATCAATGTACTTATTGGTGCTGAAAGACTGAAAACATTTCCTTTAAATCAGGAACAAGCTATTTAATAAAATTAGAAAAATTTTATTGATGTTCAGCTGATGTACAATCAGCTTTAGATGAACATAGTAATTCAAAAATTTTAAATGGTTATACTCCATTTAGAGTTATTGTAAAATATTATCTATTGTCCTTGTTTTATACAATGTACCCTTGCAGCTTATTTATTTTATATGCAGTAGTTTGTACTTCTCAATCCCCTTTCTTGTCCCTGTCTTCCTGGTAACCACCTGTTTGTTCTGTTTCTTTTTGTTATATTCACAAGTTTGCTTTTTTTAAAGATTCCATATATAAGTGATATTATATAGTATTTGTCTTTGTCTTATTTCATTTAGCATAATATTCTGAAAGTGCATTCATGTCAGTGCAAATGGCAAAATTTCATTGTTTTTTATGATGTATTGGAGCTTCAGCTTCAGCATCAGTCCTTTCAATGAATATTCAGGACTGATTTCCTTTAGGATGGACTGGTTTGATCTCCTTGCTGTCCAAGAGATTCTCAAGAATCTTCTCCAGTACCACAGTTCAAAAGCATCAACCTAAACATTCTATTTTAATGGTTTTAATATTCAAAGGGCAAAACTTATTGTAAAGATGCATATTTTATGTAATTTCTCTGTGTTAGAGTAAAATTCATCAGCCCAAGGAATGCAGGAATGACAATAAAACAAAAAACCTAAGATTTTATCTTCCAAATACAAGGGAGGAAAATTATCAGGAAGAAACTGTAAGCTCATATGAAATTGTACAACAAATGCTTTAAAAGTATTGACAAGTCATTTTTCTGTCAAAAACTTTAGGGCATTCATGAAAACTGTACTATCAGAGAAATCTATATGGTGGTCCAAAATGATGTTAAGTCAATATAATTATTTTTTTAAAAAATGGATTTTATTTTCCTAAATAATCTAGAACAAAGAGTGAGTATACATCAAGACAAATAGATTAAAAACACTTCATTTCCATTGACTAAATCATTTAATTTTTAAACAAAATGTACCTCCATCAAGAGTAAGTTTTGACCGCCACTCAACAGGCAGAAATTCAACATGTGTTGCATGGTTGGAAAAATGCCTTTCTTCTATTTTTCTTGCAGCCTCTCTCATCCTTAAAAAAACCAAACCAAAACAAAACTCTATCAGAGCAACTTCACATACGCATTTACATGGTATAAAATGCCTTCAATCATAACACTTCCAAATTGCTTATAACTCTGTCCAATTACGTTTAAATTACTGCTACATTATACAATAGTCTGTAATACTAAGACACCTTCATTTCAAAACTGTTTTCTTAAATTTGTCATCTCTGATTGCAAATATTTCAAGATTTGATACTATATTCTAAATAATTATAAGTCTTTAGTGGAGAGAATAATATATAATAAAATACCCTGTGTGTGTGTGTTAAGTCGCTTCAGTCATGTCCGATTCTGTGACCCTATGGACTGTAGCCGGCCAGGCTCCTCTGTCCATGGTATTCTCCTGGCAAGAATACTGGAGTGGACTGCTATGCCCTCCTAATAAAATACCCTACCTCCAAATAATTAGCACATTGTGGCCTGTCTTATTTCATCTATTTCTCCACACAATATAGGTTTTTAAATTCTACTTTGAAAATTAAGGTACAGCAAAATATTTTTTTAAACTTTTGAACTGAGCTCCAAATACAGCTCATGCATTGCAAATGTTAGATGTCTCTTAAGTGTCTTTTAATCTATAGATCCTTCTCTTTCTTTTTTTGGCTTTGTAATTATTTTTATGTCCTGCAGAGTGTCTCAGTCTAATTTTTAATGACTGCATCCCCATAGAGTTCCTTAATTAGTGCTTCTTGTTGCCTATTTGGTGGTGAGATACAGGGGTCTTATCAGATTCAAGTTCTACTGTCTTGGCTAGACTACTACTCCATATATATATACATACACACACACATATCTGGTTTTCTCTTTTTCTGGTGATACTAGCAAATGCTGTGATCACTGCTTAGCTCCACTAATTTACTATGGTTGCAAAAAAGTGCTTTTTAAATCTCACTACTCCTTACACTTCAGGAAAGAGAAATTCTCCCACATCAAATACTTGCTTGCTGCTTTGTGATACAATCAAATAATTTCTGTATGAACTGAGAAAAAGCAGGATAAATGGTTAAGTCTTCTCTTTTATTAACAATTAAATACTGAGTTGTTAAGAGGTCTTATATTTTTTGACATTATTACTAACTCATAGATTTAAAACATATTTGAACTGTTCTAAACCATTGTAGTTATTATCTTTACTGATGCTTAAATCGTTTCCTTTCTGGTCAGTGAGTCTCTTCAAATTTACTTCTGTATTCTTTTAGATATGACCTCGGTAGCTTTTACTTATTTATTTATTTTTAAACAATTCAGTTGCTTTTAGTATCATTAAGTTGTATAACCAACACCACTGTCTAAGTTCAGAACACTTTCATTATTCCCATAAGAAACACTCTACCCAGAGTAGTCAAATCCCGTAATTCTTCCCTCTAGGCCCTGACACCATAAATCAACTTTGTCTCCATGAACTTGCCTATTTTGGATTTTTCAGATAAATAACATCTATAATATACGGTCTTTTGTGTCTGGCTTCTTTCACTTAGCATAATGTTTCAAGGTTCATCCATGTTGTATCATGAATCAGTTTTTCTTTGCTTTTTAAGGCTGAATGATTCTATTGTATAAATATATCATTTCTGTTTATTCATTCACCAGTAGATGGACATTTAGTTTTTTGGGGGGGGCTATTATAAATAATTCTGCAGTGAATATTAAGAAGTTTTTCTGCAGATACATGCTTTCAATTCTCTTGGGTATACACCTAGAAGTAGAATTGCTGGCTCACATGTTAACTCCACATTTAACTTTTCTGAGGAAAGTGCCAAACTGTTTTCTAAAGCAGCTGTACTATTTTACAATCCCATCAACAACATATGAGGGTTCTTATTTTTTTTTACATCCTTGCTAATATTTGCTATTTTCTATCTTTTTGATAAGAGTCATTGTAGTCAATAGGAAGTGGTATCTCCCTGTGGTTTTGAATTGCAATTTCTTAATGACTGATCTCCTTTAGAATGGACTGGTTGGATCTCCTTGCAGTCCAAGGGACTTTCAAGATTCTTCACCACCACCACAGTTTAAAAGCATCAATTCTTTGGCGCTCAGCTTTCTTCACAGTCCAACTCTTACATCCATACACGACCACTGGAAAAACCATAGCCTTGACTAGACGGACCTTTGTTGGCAAAGTAATGTCTCTGCTTTTTAATATGCTGTCTAGGTTGGTCATAACTTTTCCTTCCAAGGAGTAAGCGTCTTTTAATTTCATGGCTGCAATCACCATCTGCAGTGATTTTGGAGCCCAGAAAAATAAAGTCTGACACTGTTTCCCCATTTATTTGCCATGAAGTGATGGCACCGGATGCCATGATCTTAGTTTTCTGAATGTTGAACTTTAAGCCAACTTTTTCACTCTCCTCTTTCACCTTCATCAAGAGGCTCTTTAGTTCCTCTTCACTTTCTGCCATAAGGGTGGTGTCATGGAAAGACGGTGAGTCCAGCAGATCAGATCATGGTCGTGTACAGATTCAGGCAGTTGCAGGTGATACTACCAGTCATTAAAATGCATAGACTAGCAGGGACTTCTGGAAAAAAAGACTAATTGTCTTCTTCCTGAACTCAAATACAAGATGATATAAACCACATCTAGAACCACAGGAGATGTCTGAAAATAGCTAAAAAATGAAGGCGTGTAGAACAGATAGAAACTGGATTCTGATAACTTGTTTGGCAAATCTTAGACTTCTCAGTTTTATGGACTACTAAATCCTCCTTCTGAGTTAAGTTTTCCCTCACTTGTACCCAAAGAAATCAAGTTGGTACCTTTCCAAATATGAACAGCTCCAGAGAGAACATGTTACTAAACCTACTTCTCAGATTCCTTAGGTAACCAAGGAGAAGATTAGCATCTTGCCCCAAGAATGTAAATATTGTGGGAAGTACAAATCATCAGAAAAGAAAATCAGAATCAGAGGGAAGAGATCTCTGTAATACAAGCTACAGAGAATGACAAGGATCAGAATGACCTGGCAGTGTCTGACAAAGATTTTTTGTTTTTTTCAAATTGAACTGTACTTTTAATTTAACCCATAAGCTGGCATTAAAAGGTGTTACAATAAAAAGTAAAATAGAACTCAACATTGTATTATTATAGAGATATTGCTGAGGACATAGTTCCTGGTATCATACAGGATTTGCTTTATTAGGACTCAAGAAACACATTTACTTGAAATTTCAGAACCTGATAAATTGTGTTCTCAACACTTGATTTTTTCTCACCACATTATAAATCTGATCAGATTTTTCTTTATACTGGCTGCAAGTTGAGAGCCAAGTTTGTGGCAGAACCCATAACTCTAAAATTTCCTTTTCACACTGTCCTAAATATTTTTGAAACTCATACATGAACATTCCTTCTCCCAACAACATCTTAACAAGCTTTTAGAATAAAGCTGAATACAAATAACTGAGGTAAATAACCTGCCTAGCATGTTGGCAAAACACCCACTGTTTGTTCTCTATAAAATTTAGGGTTCAGTTTCCTCTGGTTATAATTAATTGGACAAGTTAAGCTGCTAACTGGCAACTTACACAATTCTTAGCTTTTTCAGAATTATACAGTATTCTCAGTTTCTGCAATGCAGAGATTAACACAGAAACTTAAAACTAGACTTTTTTCTTGCTTTCAACTTTAATGTAAACTAATAATACATTAAGTAAAAAGGCTTTCTTATCCCTTCACTTCTCCATGTTAAGAGGGAAAAAAAATCAAATAAATATTATATCATCACCTAGATATGATTATTCTCAAAATTTGGTCCAAAAGCTTCATCTACAACTGAAACAGAATAGCTGGCACCGGAGAAACATGTGGACTAATGATTAAACTATATTATACCCTGGACAAAAGTTTGGACTCTGACTAGATGGAGAATGTAGTCATCAAAACACTCACATGGCAGTATTTTTGATAATTCTTCCTTGGTCCATTTTCTGTCCAATGCCATGCACAACAAATACGATATGGGTAGTCTGAGATGGCTTGTCTTCTAATGTCGCTTCTTCTACATAACCTCTATGAAGTCTGGTCCCACTACTTGATGCTGTGGGAAAATCATGGTTCTAAGCTTATTACTTATTACAGAGATAGCATTTTCACTATATTGAAAAAAATAGGGGGGATAAAATTTGTAAGATATAGAATGATTAGCTCTAATAAAAAGGACTGAACTAGACATGACAGTGAAGCCAGAAACAAGGCAAAAAGAAAAAAAGATGAACTGAATACATAAAAATTAAAAACATCTCTGTAAGAAAATATTATGAAGCAAAGATAAAAGAAGAATGACAAATGGGAAAACATCTTGCAAAACATGACACACAGTAAGTTAATTAAAGAACTTATTAATCAAAAAGTGAAATGAATCATCCAAATAGCAAAATGGGCTAAAGGTGTGATAATCCACAAAACAAATACAACTAATGAACAAATAAATGTGTAAGCACATCTATTATCAAAGAATTTAAAAAGATAGTAAAAAATTATCAGACAGAAAAAATTTTTGAAAAAATATTTTTTGACATGCACTCACATCTTTTCCAGGTATCAGTCCCTCTTTTCTTCCTTTTAGTCAATTTTGTTTTGTTTAAAGATTTGTCTATTCTCAATGCCTCCATTTCTTCAGGTTCTACTTAAACTTCAACTCATGCCCATCTGTCTCTGTCCCAGAAATTCATCTAAGTCACCAATGATCTACATTTCACTAAATCCAAAGAAAAATTTCCAGTCTTCACTTTTCCTGACACTGTTTCAATTGCTTGTCAATTGTCGTTTCAACTGACACAATTTCAACCGCTATGTTTTATTTCACATCACTGTCTCAGGTCTGACTGCTTTTGTGCTTTGAGAAGTAAAAAAACATATTTAATAATCTTGCCAGATCATTCCTAATATATAATTATTTATTAATGAATACACGTCAACTCAGTCACTTTAATTAAAGTTAGTTTAACATGGTAGAAACTGTATTAAACTTAATACATACTTAAAATATACTGAAAATAAAATCTGAATTGTCTATTTTAAATATAAGAGAAAAAGTCAGAGTCCCAACATTTTGACAAACTCTAATAATATTTAACAAATACCTTTAGAAAATCCCAGTTTTTGAGTAACTGTTCTTGCAATTTTGGATGTTGTTGCATCACTATAAAGATATACTTCATCCACACTGTGCCAGTCCACGTGGTTTCGACTCAATTTGAAACTATGAATAGCTGTTGCAAAAAGGAAAAATCTGAAGTTCTCCAAGACAAACTTCATTTAAGTGAAAATACACAGATTTTTTGGAATGAATATTTTAACTCAGTTCAACAAAAAACTTTTATTGAAACATATATCAATGTGAAACAAGTCACGGACAGGGACTTTATTTTATAAATTATTAAACATGCTATAGGAAAAGGGAACTTGTTAGAACAACATGGAATAAAACTGGCTTAACTACCATAATTTTAACCTCTTTAGGAAATATGCTTTGATTATTAAAGAACTGCTTTCCCAGGTTATCTGATCATTCCTTAGGTCTAAGGGATATACACCTTCATGAAAGTCCTCAGTACCTTTGATATAGAAACTTAAGTTCCATTTCTTCTGTTGACTTTACTTTTTGTTCTGTGGAAACTACTCAGCATAAGATAAAACAAGACTCAGGTGAAAAAAAAATTATCTTTAAACTGGGAAGAGAATAACCTAATTTATTAGAATATAAGGTATTTTGGGAATGGGTATTAAAGCCAATTATCACTGGATACTGCTCACCCTAACAGAACCCCAAAGTTGAAAGAGCTTTTAAAAAGAAATCAGTTTTTTCCTACTATTATGTTCAAATTAGTATGGTTATTTCATTTCTGTAATGAGGTATGCTTGGTGAAATGAGCTCTAAAGAAAAAAAAAAAAAAGCCAAACCTATATTCTCTGGGAATAAAACTCTGTGAGGCAGGGACTATACCTTAATCACTTTGTATCACTACCACCAAACACAGTCCTAGCATACTGTTTGACATGTATCACAAATTTAGTAATGTTTGTGGAAGCAACAGGTTAAGGTAATTCTCAAAACATGTCCACCAATTCATCTTTTGATAATTCTTACAGTCTGAAGGACTTAAACTTTTCTCTTTATCTCTTATATAGAGGTAAGAAAAATTCACATACCTTTATAAAACCAGTCACCTTCAAATCATTGTGCCTAATTTATGTCTTTAAAATACTCTTAAAGCAAAATATTATGTCCCATTATATATAAACACATAGAGGTATAAAGAAAGGGATTAAGTGACTTGCCACAAAACTAGCTAGTGACAGAGTCTGACTCTTCTGTTGAGGATAGAGTCCTGGTGAAGATCTAAGACCATAAGACACTTTTTGTGAAAAGGTATTTCTTACTAGAATACAAAGAAAAGCAAATCCTTGCCAAGAAAATGTACTTCGGAGTTATGGTTAAAAATGCCATTTCAAAAATTTATGAAAAACCAATTTATACCTTCCTGACCTACCAGGACACATTACTACTAACAGTGAACACAAGACCAAGATGCAATTAACATAACAAACCTGAATAATACCTTCTCTTGCAAACAAAACAAAACAAAACACAAACCCAGTGTAAAAACTCAGTCTTTTAACTAAAAGAACTTTCCATAATTAAAAAATCTTTTGCAAGAGTTTAAGTTATTTACTTTCCTAAATCTATGTCTGATTCTTAAGTCAGTACTTTAAGCCTTTTAATCCAATGTTTCAAAACTGCATTTTTGTTAAAACAGTTCTGAGCAACATATTCTTAAAACATTAAAACTATAAGACCAAGATATTAACAGTGTTAAGTCAACAAAATTTTGTTTCTCTCTAAACCATTCACATTGTCTTAAAGCATGTTAATATTGGCAAATATCCTATTGCTGAACTATATACATGGTTTGCAAATGTTTATACCACTTATAATTAATACTAACCAAAATAACACACTGGATACATTTCTATAAAACTAATAATTTCTATGCTCTAAGTACAACTGAATGCTATAGATGCAACTGAAAGCTACAAGCCAGGAATATATCTACAAGGAGAAATAAAACTACAATTACTGTACCTTGGGAACGCTTTCGTTTAAGACCTGCTGCATCTGTACTCTCCTTATATCCTCTCCATTTGAACAGAGAAGGGAGGGAGAAGGGAGGGAGGTGGTAGACAACTAAGAAAGCAAAAACACTGAGCTTCAAAGTAAATTTTAAATGAGGTTTACCATTTTGCCTTTTTGTTGTATTAACTTTAAAAAATTAGTTGTATTTGACAAACATTATTCTAAATGCTTTATATAAATTCCAATTAAAAATCAGTGAAGCAAAATATTAGTTTAATAATGTTTATCAAATATATGCTTCTACTTTTACTCAAAGTAAAAAGGCAAATGATATCTAAATATATCAAAGACACCTACATGATCACCATTTTTAACATCTTTGTATAGATAGAATAAAAAACAAAACACGGCATTTTTGTATGCATAAGAGAATAATAAATCCCCATCTTTACAATACTAAGGTTATTTACTCTCAACAAATTTGTGATTATGACACAGCCAACATCTGATATGCAAATTGAAAATTCAATAAACAATATTAAACATCTAATGCAGCTTTCCTGAGAAGGTACCATAGTACACATTCTACTAGATGCTTTCCCTCCCTGAAGCGTAATAGAGCCT
Organism: Bos mutus; assembly: GCF_027580195.1. Classification (NCBI taxonomy): domain Eukaryota; kingdom Metazoa; phylum Chordata; class Mammalia; order Artiodactyla; family Bovidae; genus Bos; species Bos mutus. The sequence continues at coordinate 43,030,776 of NC_091626.1, read as the reverse complement.
TCCTGTAGAAATATTCTTTTCACAATTCTATTCAACAAAGTTGTTAAAATATTTTCAAAAATGAAAACATGAAACTTTTCAAAAAAATTAAACTGAAAGCTCTACTTTGAACTGATTTTTAGTGATAAAATAATGAAAGATTTATTAGTGACAGAATTACAAGAAAAAGTTATTAAAAATGTATGCTGTGACATCTTGTAAGTATAAAACAGACAACCGAGTAAAGCCAGACAGACTTGATATTTTGCAAATCAGTAAATAACCTTAAAATCAACACTTTCCCTGTCAAATATTGCTAGTTATATATCAACAAATTTCTTCACATTTTAAAATAAGCAATTATTAAAAAAAATCCACTAAGAATTAAATCTTACAATCAGTTTCTCTACAGTCCAGTTAATGAATCACAGAATCTTTATGATTTAGTTCAAATTTGATTCCCTGGTAGCTCAGCTGGTAAAGAATCCACCTGCAATGCAGGCGACTCTGGTTCGATTCCTGGGTTGGGAAGATCTGCTGGAGAAGGGATAGGCTACCACTCCAGTATTCTTGGGTTTCCCTGGTGGTTCAGCTGGTTAAGAATCCGCCTGCAATGTGGGAGACCTGGGTTCGATCCTGGGTTGGGAAGATCCCCTGGAGAAGGGAACGGCTACTCACTCCAATATTCTGGCCTGGAGAATTCCATGAACTGTGTATAGTCCATGGGGTCACAAAGAGTCAGGCACAACTGAGCAATGTATATACTTCACATGTTTGATTTTCATCCTCACTCTCTTCTACATTAATGTGACATTCAAAGATTAAATACTGCTCAAATACAAAAATACTTAATTCCAACTGTATAGTACTAGAAATTAAAAAAAAAATCTTACATATAAAGTAAATTTAAAGACACAAGTGATAAAGGTAATTGAGAAATGCTTACAAGGCATTTCATAACTTTATATGTAATTAGGTGATTATAAAAAAAGTACAGACAATAATTACAAGCTGAGTTGTAACATCAGGATTATAAAAATCTTTCGCTGTCACAGAAGGGTGGAAAATGACAACCAAAACAATTTTCTGCACTGAACATATTTCTTCTTTCATGTGCTTTCTGGTCACTTACTAAGGGGTAGATATACCACTTGCAGGAAAAAAAATCATTAGGAAAAAGCTAACATATCCAAGTAGATCAAATCTGAAATATACTTGAGACTGCCCTCACTAAGAAATAACTAGAGGGAAACATACGGACCACCCGATCACACTTTAAAATTATGTAAACACTTTCTAAAAGCTAGTCAATATATAAAAATGAAAGCTTTTACCTAAAGGAATACTAATGTAAGGATTAACAACAAGACAAATATCCCAATATACTAAAATCAGAGAAACATATTCAAAACATTTTCACAAAATTAAAAACATGCTTATTAACCTTCTTCTCATATTTAATTCTTATTTTCACTTGAAAAGCATTTGCTTTGTTACAACATCCTGTAGCATGGAGAGTTTAATTTTTTTCAACCCAAAGCAAAGAATTAAGTACCACCACAAGTAGACACAAAAAGGTGATCCTTTTTGTCCTTTGATCCTTCCAACAAGGATCACTAAAATAAAGTTTTAGTTAAGAATTCTTACATTGTGTTTGTTAGCAAAAGTATGCACAAACTCAAAATACAACTGAAAATTCTAATTAAACGCTAACATTTAATAAAACTTTTCATTTATGTAGTAAAGTCTTACACAGCAAGGAAAAAGATTTTAAGTACTAAGACAGTGTTTTCAATAAATTTCCTTACTATAATTCATGTCTTACAGAAATGGCCTTCATTATATAATTCTGAAAGCAGAGTATCAAAAAGGAGGTTGCTGAAGTATACTACTCCCTAAAATAGAATAACTTTATAACTTTTCCCTTTGCAAAAGCTGGCAACCTGGATAATCTCAACTTCAGGGAAAGGAGATTTGCACGTCTCATATCTGCCAACTAGAATGAGAAAACTCCTGTTAATCTTCTTGGATCTCACAGAACTAAATACATACATTTGTAAAAATTGATTAATAATTAAAAGCTAGAAGATGGGAATCCTGTTAGCCACCAAACAGGAAAAGAAAAGCTGGTGAGAAAGGGTTATTACTCCTTCCTTCCTTTTCCGCATTCCCCCTTCCTCTCTCCCCTTCCTGGCCTTAGACTTTGGAAATGATATATTCAGTTTGGGATATCCTTATCCCGCAATAGGATAGGTATATAGACTACATGCCGAATTGTTAAATGCTATAAATCCCTGGGGATCCACCAACACTTGTGCTGTCATAGCATCTCAACTTAGCTTGAACAGTAAAAAGTCCTTTTTTTTTTTTTTTTTAACTTTTAGCCTATGTGTGATTTTATATTGAGTCCCTGATAGCTCAGTTGGTAAAGAATCTGCCTGCAATGCAGAAGACCCCGGTTCCATTTCACATTCCTGGGTTGGGAAGATCTGCTGGAAAAAGAATAGGCTACCCACTCCAGTATTCGTGGGTTTCCCTTGTGGCTCAGCTGGTAAAGAATCTGCCTGCAAAGAGGACCCCTGGGTTCAATCCCTGGGTTAGGAAGATTCCCTGGAGGAGGGAATGGCTACCCACTCCAGTATTCTGGCTTGGAGAAGTCCATGGACTCTATAGTTCATGGGGTCCCAAAGAGTAGGACACAACTGAGCAACTTTCACTTTCACTTTCTTTCACTTCATGACTCTTGTAGACACATATAGTTGGATTGTGCATTCCAAACAAATCTGTCAATCTCTGCCTTTCAATTGGAGTGTTACTTCACTTACATTTACTATAGTTTTTGATACGGGTGAATTGAGGTCTATCATTTCCCATTCATTTTCTTTGTTTTATCTGTATTTATTTCTCCTTCTGTTGTTTCTTTTGTTTTATATATATATATATATATATATATATTTACTATTTTAATTTCTCTACTGGCCTTAAGAAAAAAAAAAAAATAACATCTTTTTATTGTGGAATAATTTTCAACCTACAGAAAAGCTGCAAAAATAGTACAGAGAGTTATCACTATCATATATATCCTTCATCCAGCTTCTCCTAATGTTAGCATAACTATACAGTACAATGATCAAAACTAAGAAATTAAGGTTGATATAATACTATCAGCTAAAATACTGACTTTATTCAGAATTTTCCAGCTTTTCTACTAAAGTCCTTTTCTGTCTTTGGATCCAATCCAAGATACCATGTTGCATTTTGATGCTATGTTTCCTTAGTTTCCTCTAAATTGTGATGAATTCTTTAATCCTTCCTTGTCTTCCATGGCTTTGACACTTAAAAAAAATTTTTTTTCAGCTTTACTGAGGTACAATTGACAAAATTATAAGAAATTTAAAGTTTACATTATGGTGATTTGATAAACACTATTAAAAGGATCCTGACTCCATCTGGTTAATTATGACGTTGACATTTCCAAAGAATACTAGTGAGTTATTTTGTAAAATGTCCCTCAATTTGAATTTGTCTGATGTTTTCTTGTAATTGGATTGAGGTTATACAGTTTTTGACCAGAGCAGTTGTAGGACTAATTCATTTAGTTCAACCATTTTTTACTGATTACTGCTTGGATAGATAAATTATAAAATGAGGGAGATACTACTCTAGGACTTTTAAATATTTACAAAGTAACTTATTTGAAGCCCTGCCTTTATTTTATGACTCAAGCACTTCCCTGGTGGCTCAGATGGTAAAGAACCTGCCTGTAAGGCAGGAGACCAGGGTTCAATCCCTGGGTTGGGAAGATCCCCAGAAGGAAATGGTAACCCATTCCAGTATTCTTGCCTGGCAATTCCACAGACAGAGGAGCCTGGTGGGCTACAGTCCATGGGGTTGCAAAGAGTTGGACGTAACTGAGCAACTAACACTAACTCTACAATAACTTTAATCCCCAGTGAACTTCTAGCTTTCATTTGTTAGGCTGCCAGACAAATGTATCCTAGCCTCGGAGGTGGGGTTGGAAGAGAATCATTTTTTAACTCAGAGAAAATGAAATTTAAATCACAAAATACGATTATACTTTGGGGGGTTTATCTTTCTTTGAAAGATAAATAAGTTATGCTAAACTTCAATTTAATTCAGTGTTTAAGATTAGTAGGATAATTAATAAGAAGATAATAAATATATTCAGTGTATTTGTGTCAATAACTACACTAACCAAGATACAGATAAGGTCAGAAGGAAAAGGAATTAGGATTTTATTTGAATGTCCTTCAAGGAAAGAGGGACTTTCCTTGTGGCTCAGCTGGTGAAGAATCTGCTTTATGCAGAGAGACCTGGGTTTGATCCCTGGGTTGGAAAGGTCCCCTGGAGAAGGGAAAGGCTACCTACTCCAGTATTCTGGCCTGGAGAATTCCATCGACTGTATAGTCCATGGGGTCAAAAAGAGCTGGACACGACTGAGGGACTTTCACTTTCACTTCAAGGCAAGAACTCTGTTAAGCTTCTTAGGAATTCCCCAGAGAACTTAAAAAGAGTTCCTGAATAGGTTTTTTTTTTTTAATTTTAAATTATTAAATATGATACTTTCTCAGAAAGTCTCATTTGAGTAACTCCACTGCACTGTGATTGCCAATTCTATATCTCTTTTTCAAGAATGTATAATATGCACTGTCTACTTTGTTATCTTGTATTTATTCTCTGTAACTTCTCATCTGCAGGCTTTGTCATCCCCAGTGGTTTAAAACTCCTTGAAGGACAAAACCCTGTGTTTTTTTTTTACAAAAGTAATGAGCATAGTACTATTTGCACGAAGAATATTCAAAATCTTCTAGCAATATGAAGAGTCAAGGCTTTACTTAGGTACAATAAGAAAATTTAAGTGGAAAAACTATTTCCCCCCTAAAATTAATAAAATAGGAAATTTCAGAAACTTAAAGGTAAGAAGCAAAATAATCAAAAGATAATACTTTTTTATTTTTGTATTGCAAATTTGAGTTATTTTTCCAACAACCTAGCTTTTTGGACAGCAAATGTTCTTTCCTCAAGACCAGTGATAATTTTCAAATGTACTACAGAATTTCCCATAATCTTCAAAGTCAAAAGTCACATTTTAATACATAAATGTATGTTCTGCGTAATACTGAATAACAAAATGGCTGGAAATTCATGACAACAGTACATACAATGAATTGAACTTTGTTGATAATAAAACATCCTGATGTTTTATGTCACAATATATTAAAAAAATCAATTTTTCTTCTAATGAACCTCAAAAGATCATCAATTTGAAAGATTACAATACCAAAGTGTTCTATACTTTAACAATTTTCTATTATTACTAATTAGAATTTTACCACCCAATCTGTATCTTTAAAGCTATCAAAAAATACAGTAATATCCTAGATTGACAAGCCCAAAGACATGCTGAAAAATTTTTTCATACAAATAAACCATGTTCTTTATCAGACTTAAATGACTGGCTCATAAAATTAGAGAACTTTGAAGAAAATTTGAGTATGCTGCTCCATTTAACATTTCAGATTCCAAGTAGACGGGATCTAGAGATGAAACAGAGCTAATGACTAACTTCCACAGGGCGAATTAGCAAGTGGAAAAGAAATGCTTTGAACGTAGTATGAGAAAGGGGGACAATATACTCATTTTTATTTTTCATACTCATCCTTTTCTCCCTTGAAGCTCTTGGGTTTTTCCCATGCATTAATAGTAAAGAATCTGGGAGTATAAACTGGGTTGTTAAGGTGAATTGCCATTTTTGAGAGAAGACTTAAGGAGAATTAATAGAAAGGAAAAAATCTAGAATTCAGTCTTTTCCAATAGATATGAAATTATGAAAAAAGTTCAGCCTTTCAAATACTATGAAGTAGGTTTTTGTGATTATTTAGAATGGTGATGAGAAGTTCTAAAACATGTCAGTCACCAATAAAAGATCAGACATATACAAAATTTGATATTTGTGCTTTAATCAAAGTATTGTCTTTATGGCAGTCTTCAGGAATGTAGACACAGCTCTGCCTTATAGACACTGAGCTGTTCTTATATACTGATATTTAAGAACCTTGAGCTTGAATTTTACAGTGAAATAAGAACATATTTGACTCTAGGGATTAGGAAAATGAAATATTTAAAATTCCTAGAGTATGGTATCTGGCATATAATAAACATTTCTTAGATTTAATCACCGATTTACTTAGAAGCCAGCATTTTCCTCAGTTATGTAGAGTTTTAAAGATATAAAAAACACCCAATTTTAAGCTTATTGTTAATGGACATGAGTTTGAGCAAGCTCTGGGAGATGGTGAAAGACAGGGAAGCCTGGCGTGCTGCAGTCCACGGGGTTGCAAAGAATTGGACATGACTGAGTGACTGAACTGAACTGATGTTATATAAACAATTACTTCCAACTACATAATTCATTTCTTCCAAGCTGGATCCTGTGAATTACTTGATCAATAATTGAATTTTTCTGCTTTATAGATGTTTTACAAGGGGAGGGAGAAAAATCACTAATTCATAGTCTAATTTACTCGCTTAAGTAGGGCTTGCCAAGAAACTTCCCAAACAAAGGCAAACATGGATGAAGAAACACTTTTAGGAAAACAAAGAGAAATCTAAAAATTCTAATCTACCTATACTGTTATACTCACCAGAATAGTTGATCCCACTGCCTGCAGTAAATGAACAATAGAAGTATTTTTAACTTGACCACACATTTTGAATTTTACTCAAGATCAGACACATAATGAAACATGATCATCTTGGCTAGTATATAAGTATTTTAAACTATTGTCAAAAAAAAGAAAATCCAAATGCTGAATAAGGAAATATAAGGAGTAGATTGTTTCAAATTAAAAATTGATATGGTTATCAATATCAAGACAGCTAGACAGGACTTACACAAAGGAAATTAAAGCTTTTTTAAACTTCAGGAGAACCAACATTAAAATATTAGCAAAAGTACTCTTTCAGTAGAATAACAAGGGATTTTTTTATAAGTTCAATTTTCTTTCGTAACTAAAAAGCTACTCAAAAGGACTAATTCATAAAGTATATTACAACCATTTGTACATTTACGGTAAATCATGTTAGTGTCATATCAGTGAAAGTACATGTTAAGTAAAATGGAAATAGTTGAGAAATTTATAGCAATTTTTGTTCTAAAATAACAATCAAATGTTTGAAATAACCAGAAATCATATACATTTTAACACTTCTGAATTACTATTTCAAACTTAGGAGCCACTCTAAGTTTTGTCAATAACTTACTTGTTTATAAAACATATTAAATGTATTAATTGGTCTTACCATCTTTTCCATCTATGGGTTTCGACACTTCAATATCAAAACTTTCCTGCATCTGCTGACCTCTAAAACGGCTAAGATGTTCTTGCTCAATTAAATTACTTTCTTCTTCTTCTAGTGGCTGCCAGGTACCATCAATAAACCACTGTCCACGCATTACTGGTATTTTATCAGACTCTGAAAACAGAAACCACAGAATTATGCTTTATGATCCAACCTCCCAAGAAGTGACATAATAACTACAAGTTTATATTTTGCTACTGCTATGGCAAAAACAGACTTTTGTGACCCAATAGAATCATTTAAAGTTTTAAATTTCAGATTTCAAGCCATAGTATATAATTTTTTACAACATATAATTTTACTTGTATTAAATATTAAACATAAAAGTTACCTGATGTTAGAAAGGGAGAGGAGCAGTTATCTATATAACTGAGGCCCCAAGTAACCAAATCAGTAGGCCAAGTGGTTGACAAACTTCATGCAAGACTCTATTGATAATTCGAATGTCTTAGAAAATACTGAGATAAATACCCACAAATAGTTTAGAAATAGTATATTGTAGTAGTGTGGTACATTCTTTAGGGCTGCTTTAGAGATCAAGGGCTCCCAGTGAGCATACAGAAACAAATGAAACTGTTAATTACAGTAAGTTCCTCACCCATTTCAGGAAAAAATTGAGAAAATTTTTTTTGAAAAACTGAACGCTTTTTTGATTAAACACTATCTCCAAAACTTAATACTTTTAGTTGTTATTTATAAACCATGACTGTCATCTAAGTTATCCTGAATTCCTTAATAAAAAAAACCCAAAAGCAAAGCAAAACAACAAAAGCCTAAAAATAAAGAGAGTTGGTGGTTTAACTACACATAGAAAAATTACTTCAAGTGGATTCAAAAGACAGTAATTTGTATATATATATTAGGATATAACCCTATGGACAGAAGGAACTCCAAATACATCTTAAACCTTTTGCAGTAGCTATACTAATTGCTAATGATTGTAGTAATATTGGTATTGTTAATTTCAAAGTGCAGGTATTAAGATGAATAATTAATCTTGTTAATATCATTAGAAACTAAGATTTTCTAGCAAAAGTAAAAAGAGATACAAATATAAAAGTGAAAGAAATAAACCTGTATTTTAAATTTCAACTAAAAATGTCAGCATGAAACAATGTATATTTTCTCTTAAAAAAAAATACATGTATATCCTAAGCTTTGTGTACTGAAAAGACTTAGAAAAGAAAGACCAACCCTGTTTAAGTGAGCAATTCTGATATAAAGATTGTGATCTCTAAATATCATTTCCCATTCCCGTTAAAAGAAACCAATGGCCAATTTCTACTTTGAAACAGAAAATTTATTAGATGATCATGAATCCCTTATACCAGACTGATGTACTGGTATAAAAGTACATCAGTACATTAGTACATGTACTAAATATTATGTGTTTCTATTTTTTCTTGCATTATCCTTTATTCTCCTGTAGCAATTCTGCAATAGTCAGGTGTTTGCTGTATTTGGTGGATATTCAAAAATATAAATTCATTGAGAATTATGGGGTTTTAACATAAAGCACACTGCTGTGTTTGATGATTTTTTTTTTAACTAGATTCTACTTTGTCTATCAAGATTACAACTGCTTTCTTATTGTTTCCATATTCCTGTGATGTTTTTGCACATCTCTTTATTTTTAACCTTTTTCACTATTTTAGACGTGTTTTTCTTTTGACACGTGAGTTAAACCCACTTATGCTTATTGATATAACTGGTATGTTTGAAATATTTGTCTATAATCACCATTTTTATTATTTCAACTCTTTCTCCAGTTGATGATTTTGCTTTTCAAAAAAGTCTTCTTTTGGTATTTAGGAATATTTGCATTTTTGGTTCTAGTGGTGACTTTTACACATTCATGTGTTTATTTATGCATTTTTGAGCGTCCTAAACCCCTTTTTTGTTTACTCAAACCTTTACTATGCGGTGTGTCCATTTTAAATGGTATCCAAAATTCCCACTTACTATTTACAATAGGGAATGATCTTATTCTATTTTTCCTTTGTCTCCTGACTCACTTACATATAACAATTGTACCCATATCCCCACCACTGTTTTAGTCTTGGATCTATAATCTATTAGATTCTCATTGTTTTTCTATAGCCTCGATACTTGAAGGACAGGTTGGCAAGCTTGAACTGTGCTTCCTTGAGTTTTAAAAAATGCTGTTTCACTGCAGCCTTCCTTTGTATATCATTTCTAGAGAAGTCAGATGCAAATCTAATTTTTAAATTAGTAATATGAGTTTTTTTCCCCCACCTAGGGTCCAGAAAAACATTTACCTTCAAAATCTAAAACAGTTTTTCTAGTCTCTAAAGTCTAACAGTCTATGTCTCAAAGTTCATTGTTTTGGATCTATCTGCCAAGGTGGGTCCTTTTAATTTGTAGATTTCAGTTTTCCTCTTATTTCTTAAAAGTTTCCTTGGACTATAGTTTAATATTTAGTTCTGTTCCACTGATTTCTTCTGCAGTCAATCTAGTTATAAATACACTGGGGCTTCCTTTGCCTATATTGTATTTTAAGGACTTTCTCTCTGAAGCTTTTCACTTCTTTCATCTCATTTTCATTCTTTTGGTTGTTTTCCTTTCTTTTATCAGTGCCCCTTACATCAACATAACTTTCATTAATGTCCCTATTAGTATGCCCATAAATTTCAGAACATTTGGTTGGAGTGTTACATGTACGGTCTCTCTTGTTTTGTGTTTGCTTTTTGGGGAAGAACTATAATCAGTGGAAATGTACTGATACACACTTCCTGCATTCCTCTTGCAGTAGCTTTGTATGGCATTTATTTCTGTTTGTGAGTATTTTAGGGACAGACTTCTTAGTTTCACAGTGTCTGCTGCTGCACATTATTAAGAGCAGCTCCTATAGTGGTGGCAGGGGTGGCAGTGGTTAAGTGAAGACTGGACTGGTGTTTCTTGTTTTTCTTTCATTTCTCCAGGACCCTTCATTTTCTCCTTACTTCTTTCCTCTTATTGTCACAGCTCCAAAGCGCAGTATCCTTTTCTCCTCTCCCACCTGCAATGTTTCTCTGATGCTGCTATTTCTGTCCCTCTCGCTTTCACACACCCTCCCTACAGTTCAGTTCACAGTTCAGTTGAGTTCAGTTGCTCAGTCGTGTCCGACTCTTTGCGACCCCATGAATTGCAGCACACCAGGCCTCCCTGTCCATCACCAACTCCCGGAGTTCACTCAGACTCACTTCCATCAAGTCGGTGATGCCATTCAGCCATTTCATCCTCTGTCGTCCCCTTCTCCTCCTGCCCCCAATCCCTCCCAGCATCAGAGTCTTTTCCCATGAATAAACTCTTTGTATGAGATGGCCAAAGTATTGGAGTTTCAGCTTCAGCATCATTCCTTCCAAAGAACACCCAGGACTGACCTCCTTTAGAATGGACTGGTTGGATATCCTTGCAGTCCAAGGGACTCTCAAGAGTCTTCTCCAACACCACAGTTCAAAAGCATCAATTCTGCGGTGCTCAGCTTTCTTCACAGTTAAGTGTTATTAATTACCAAGCTTCAAGTCTATGGCCATATTTTGCTTGATGTGTGGGGGACATTTTCTTTCTGTGAGTGGTTTTCTGCTTCATTTTAACCTCTGATCTCTCTTCTTTCACTGTCTCTTAAAAAGCAGAGACTTTTCCAACAAAGGTCTGTATAGTCAAAGCTATGGTTTTTCCAGTAGTCATGTATGGAAATGAGAGTTGAACTATAAAGAAAGCTGAATGCAGAAGAATTGATGCTTTTGAACTGTGGTGTTGGAGAAGACTCTTGAGAGTCCCTTGGACTGCAAGGAAATCCAACCAGTCTATCCTAAAGGCGATCAGTCCTGGGTGTTCATTGGAAGGACTGATGTTGAAGCTGAAACTCCAATACTATGGCCACCTCATGTGAAGAGCTGACTCATTTGAGAAGACCCTGATGCTGGGAGGGATTGGGGGCAGGAGGAGAAGGGGATGACAGAGGATGAGATGGCTGGATGGCATCACTGACTCGATGGACCTGAGTTTGAGCAAGCTCTGGGAGCTGGTGATGGACAGGGAAGCCTGGCGTGTTGCAGTCCATGGGGCCAGAAAGAGTCAGACACGACTGAGCGACTGAACTGAACTGATAATGTTTGGCATGTCTATATATATACATGGTTTTAATTTTATATTGGGGCTTCCCAGATGGCGCTAGTGGTAAAGAATACACTTGCCAATGCAGCAAACGCAAAAGATGGGCATGACAGAGAGACTGAACTGAACTAAGCCTCTCCTTGCTGCACTCTCCAGATTCAGAGGTTTATAGCAGTAACAAGAGCTGTTGTAACTTGCTGTTTCTTTAATTACAGCTAACTTAAAATTTATGGTATCGTCCATCCTGTAGTAATGTTGGATGTGTCACCTATGTATGGTTTAAATGTATGTGGCTTTTGGGGAAAATGTGTGGAGATTAATATTTGGATAGCTTCCATTATCCTCCAGATCCATAAGCTCATCTCACTTAATCTTAAAGATAGCAATGATGTCCCCAGTTTTACAAATGCGTAAAATGAGTCTCAGTGAACCTAAATAATTTGCTTAGAGGCACACTGTTAAGTATTATGAGAACCAAGATTCCAACCAAAGTTTGACTCCAAAGTTCATTCAAACTCTCTACCATACAATGCAACCTATATTCTTAAACAGGAGAAGTCCCTTTTTAGCTCTCTCCCTAAATAAGAAATACAGTGTATTCAGCTGTAATTTTAAAAGAAATAATTTGGGAAATTTTACACTGCTAGGCTATAATAAGACTTACAAACCAGAGCCAAACATGCTTCTCCATAAAAAACATGGAAGTTAAAAAGCAGAGTCAAAAAGAGTAAAACAAATTTTAGCACACATCTACATCCCCAAACTTTTCTCCTCTTAAGCCTAATAAATCTAAGCATTTATTCTTCTGGATGGATATTTTAGGAGCTTTACACCTAAGCTTTAAATTCCACCAATATGTGGTCAAGTACTACATCTTTTTGGTTCAGGCCTCTGTCTCAAACTCTAAACCCAAACATTCAACTGCCAATTAGACGACTCCTGCTGCTGCTAAGTCGCTTCAGTCGTGTCCGACTCTGTGCGACCCCAGAGACGGTAGCCCACCAGGCTGCCCTGTCCCTGGGATTCTCCAGGCAAGAACACTGCAGTGGGTTGCCATTGCCTTCTCCAATGCATGAAAGTGAAAAGTGAAAGTGAAGTCGCTCAGTCGTATCCGACCCTCGGCGACCCCATGGACTGCAGCCTTCCAGGCTCCTCTGTCCATGGGATTTTCCAGGCAAGAGTACTGGAGTGGGGTGCCATTGCCTTCTCCAAATGACTCCTAGTAGAACAATTAATAGCTACCAGAATCACAAAAAGCCATGGGACACAGGAAGTTCCTGGAAGAAACAAAACAGAATACAAATCTGTTATTCCATCTCTATTCCGTATCATGACAAGTGGTGTACTGACAGTATTTAGCAGGTCACCTGGTGAGCTGCTGTCTCTGGGGTCGCACAGAGTCGGACATGACTGAAGTGACTTAGCAGCAGCAGCAGCAGCAAGACAGAAATCTGGGATCATCCAGGATGTCTCCTCTTTATATGTGCCTTACAACTATGATTGGACACACAATGAGTACTATTTATCTTCTAAGTCACCCTCAAATTCACCCCTTACTCATCAGGTTTTGGGGTGTGGTACTACTGGTATCTAGGCCAGGGGATGTTGGTAAAGAGAACAGCTACCCCCAACCTAAGGTGCAACAATGAGTTATCTGGCCCAAAATGTCAATAATGCTGAGACTGAAAAACTCTGGCCTAGCAGTACTTTTTAAAACCTAAAAACACATGTATCTTTTATAGACCAATTCTAGAAATACACTTTATAGAAACTCTTACAAAAATGCCTAATATATACTACAAAGGCATTTATCTCATTTTATAATAGAAAACAAATAAAATCAAACAAAATGAGCTATAATTTCTACCAACAGATGATTGAATATATAAATGATGCTTGGCTCAGTAGGTATTAAAAATATTCATTAAATACATCAAAATATGAATGGATAATAGTCCAAAGTGAAATAATATTCAGAAGACATGGAATAACATCTAAAATTTAAGTGAAAAATTAAATCATAATACTACATGCATATATATTTGTGCATGTGCATATACAGTTATAAATAGTATAATCCTGTTTTATAAAAGTATACATTGGTAAATGTACTGAAAATAAGTGGAGAAAAATACCCTAAGCTATTATTAACAGGTATCTTGGGGAAGTGGGACTATAAGGAACTTTCTCCTTCTACATTATAAATGTCTATAATGTTTGGCGTCAGATACGCAGATGACACCACCCTTATGGCAGAACACGAAGAAGAACTAAAGAGCCTCTTGATGAAAGTGAAAGAGGAGAGTGAAAAAGCTGGCTTAGAACTCAACATTCAAAAAATAAAGATCATGGCATCCGGTCCCATCACTTCATGGCAAACAAATGAAGAAACAATGGAAACAATGACAGACTTTATTTTTTTGGGCTCCAAAATCACTGCAGATGTTGACTGCAGCCATGAAATTAAAAGATGTTTGCTCCTTGGAAGAAAAGCTATGACCAATCTAGACAGCATTTATAAAGCAGAGGCAATACTTTGCCAACAAAGGTCTGTATAGTCAAAGCTATGGTTTTTCCAGTAGTCATGTATGGGTGTGAGAGTTGGTCTATAAGAGAGCTGAACACCGAAGAATTGATGCTTTTGAACTGTGGTGTTGGAGAAGACTCTTGAGAGCCCCTTGGACTGCAAGGAGATCAAATCAGTCAATCTTGAAGGAAATCAGTCTTGAATATTCATTGGAAGGACTGATGCTTAAGCTGAAACTCCAACACTTCGGCTACCTGATACAAAGAACTGACTCACTGGAAAAGACCCTGATGCTGGGAAAGATTGAAGATAGGAGGAGAAGGGGATGACAGAGGATGAGATGGTTGGATGGCATCATTGACTCAATAGATATGAGTGTGAGGAAGCTCCGGGAGTTGGTGATGGACAGGGAAGCCTGGTGTGCTGCAGTCCATGGGGTCGCAAAGAGTTGGACACAACTGAGTGACTGAAATGAACTGATAATGTTTGGCATGTCTATATATACATGGTTTTAGTTTTATATTGGGGGTTCCCAGATGGTGCTAGTGGTAAAGAATACACTTGCCAATGCAGCAGATGCAAAGATGTGGGTTCGATCCCTGGGTTGGGAAGATCCCCTGGAGTAGGAATCCCACTTCAGTATTCTTGCCTGGGAATTCCATGGACAGAGGAGCCTGGCGGGCTACAGTCTGTGGGGCTGCAGAGTTGGACACGATTGAGCATGTACAGTTTTATATTCAGTGTGATTAATCTTTTTAAATTTTTTAAAAAATTTACTTATTTATATTTATTTTTGGCTGTGCTGGGTCTTTGTTGCTGTGTATGGGCTTTCTCTAGTCGCAGCAAGCAGGGGCTAGCTCCCCTAGTTGTGGTGTTCAGGCTTCTCATTGCAGTGGCTTTTCTTATTGCAGAGCATGGGCTCTAGGGCACTTAGGCTCAGTAGTTGCAAACACGCAAGCTCTACAGTTTGAGTTCAGTAGTTGTGGCATATGGGCATAGTCGCCCCATATCATGTGGAATCTCCCCGGACCAGGGATTGAACCTGTCCCCCATATTGACAGGAGGATTCTTAACCACTGGACCACTAGGAAAGTCCTGGGGTGGTTAATCTTAGGCATCAACGTGACTGGGCCAAAAGGTACCCAGATATTTGGTCAAACGTTCTGGGTGTTTCTGTGAAGGTGTTTTAGTTTTTATTTATTTATATTTCATATTTGAGTACAGTTTGTTAGCAATGTTGTGATAGTTTCAGGTGTACAACAAAGTGAATCAGTTATCGTACACATCTATCTATTATTTTATAAACTCCTTTCCCATTTAGGTTATTACAGAATATTGAGATTTCCCTGTGCTATTCAGTAGGTCCTTGCTGGTTATCTATCTTAAATACAGCAGTGTGTACATGTCAACATGAGGATGTTTTTGGGTGAGATTAACATTTAAATCCATAGACTTGAGGAAAGGAGACTGACCTTCATAATGCGGGTAGGCAGCCTCATCCAGTCAGTTGAAGGCCTGACTAGAACAAAAGGCTCACCCTCCCTCAAATAAGAAGGAATTCTATCTGACAGCCACCAAGCTGGAATATTAAGTTCTTCTTTTTGGTGATCTTTGAACAGGGATACTGGCTCTTCCTGGTTTTAACAGTGGCCAGTTGGCCTATGGATTTGAATTGGGACATCTCTGCAGATTCTAGACTTGCCAACTTCCCTAATTACATGAACTGATTCCTTATAATCTCTTTTATTCTCAGGAGAATCTTTATATATTCAGCAAAAAAAAAAAAAAAAAAAAAAAGATCACATATTTTGGAAGAAACTGCTAGATGCCTATCCTATATCTATTCTCTCTCTCTTTCTTGTAGCAGAACACCAATTTATCCAGGGCAGTAGTATGCTCAATAAAAAGACTATTTCTAGTTTTCTTGGGCAACTGGGTTTGGTCATGTGATTGAATCTGGGTGATAGGATACAGCAGAGTTTACTGGTGGTATAGCTCTTTGACCTTCCCCTCTTATCTTTTCTGCTTCCTATGTCTTGAGCTTCTGAAGCTCTCTTAGATCAAGTCACAAATGAAAAGCTGAATAGCAGAAGGGACCTCCATTCCCAATTACAGTGGAGCTGCCACATAGCTCTGAACTCTAGGTATCTATACTTCTTTTAGGTATAGCCTCTGTTTTAGAGAAACGGACCCTTTTGTGTTTAAAGCCACTGTTATTCTGGCTTTTAAAAATCGTAAGCAGTAGAACCTCATGCTGATAGGGACTTGCATAGATATATACTTAAAATGTCACTTCACTTAGTAGTTAATGGAATAGAAAGACCTAGATACATAGCCAGGGACCAGAGACAAATTTTTCAAAGGGCTAATGGATTAATAGGCTATAACTAGATTAACAAAGGTATTATGTTTCATTTATAACAACACTTATCAAGAGTCAATTTAAACTTAATATAAAGATTAGTACTTATCATGACCACTTGCCTGGAAGAAAACAACCAGGTAATTATAACTCTTAGGTAATCATGATAAAAGGCAGGTCTTTACTGGACCCAAAAGAAAAAATGTGGGTCTTCCTTGACAAGAAAACAATTGCAAGGCACATTTTCCACTATGAACACTTCATTAAGCAAGCCTGAGTGACTCTCTTATGTGTGGGTAGAGGAATTCTGGCAATAAACATTTTATGTATTAAAAAGCTACACTTATACCAGAAGGCAGACGGAACAATTATAAGATTCCTAAAGGACTATTTTCAAGAACTATTTCAACCCGTATTGTACTCCTCAATGTATGATATGCACAGACAGAAAGTCTTGGCACTTTTCCTCCAGCTTAGCTATGTCCTTACAGCTTTACCCACTTAGGGTCCAAAGCATGCCTATAATTCATGACTCTAGAAACTTCCAGGGAAAATTTGACCACACAGAACTTAAAGAGGAAGGAGGTCACAGAGTAAGGGAAAATAGGAATGGCAGAGTGCTATTCAGTGGAAAAAAAGATAAGCAAGGACAAGAGATATAAGAAAAGTAGAAGACACAAGGAAAAGTGAAGGAGATATGAGAGACGAGGCTAGAAAACGAAGAGGTGGAAGATTAAGAAAAATATGTTGTCATTTAGTACGGCTTGTTGTAAACCTACTATCCAGTACTATACACTCTGAATATACTTTTCATAGAATTAATGCTGTAAATGATGGCTAGGGTCTCAGATCAACCCCACAGAGGCCCACTTAAACCATTATGTGGCTAACATATTGATGAACTACTTCTACCAAACTGTCCTTTGTAAAAGAAGAGGAAGGGGTTTCTCTCTGGTTTCAGTGTGCTCACCTTCTGAATTCTTACAGTGTGTGGACTGTATTTTTTAGCAGCGCCCAGGTGCTAACAGCAGTGGCACCTTCCCACGGTCAGCTTCAGCCAGGACCACAACTCTCCAGGTAGTTTCACGGCGGAATATCACCTGCCAGGCACCTCCCTTGAACTACTTCTCCTACACCCCTGCAGGCAGCCTGTGGCGAGTTCCAAAGGAAGCCTTCCCCCAGCACTGGTGATCTCCAGCAGTCCCAGAGGGGCAGCACATGAGACCGCTGCCACACTCTCTGGGTCAGAATCTCAGCACTGAACGGTAACGGCCTTTTCCTTGGGTGCTCTATCTCAGTCCTAGGGACGGTGGCTGCTACCTGCACCTGCTATTTCTGATGTTTCATAGAGAATAAACCACAAATTTGGGAGAGGGATTATTTTTGGACTGAAGAAAAGGGAATGGGAGATGTCACAGACGAGATTTTGATTATACCTGTAATGTTTAATAAGCTAAGCAAGGGAGAATACTAATTGTTGGTTATGTAATCTAGACTTTTGTACATATATGAGATAATTCACATTAAAATCAATATTAAAGTTAACAAACTTTCTCAAAACATGGGTGACAGAGTAAAAACATTATGTATGAAACTAATTATGTTTAATTGGTAAATAGAATGAAAAGTAGTAAATTAAGAACTAAATAACAAGACGCTGCCTTCCATTCTAATAGTTGAACACTTGCTCATTCACTAGACAGGAACTATGTTCTAGAGGAATACTGTAGGACAAAGGTGACTAAACAGTCACTGTCCTAATCATCATTTAGCTTGGCTACAAATGTTGCAACTCCAAAATTTCATTAGTTGCGAGCAATCATAAAAAATTCTACCTTATGAAAGAAATACCTAAAACCTCAAAACACATTGGGGATCCCACCTGAAAGTAACAATTACATTAAGAATACTAATTTAATTTAGGCAAAAGCTACTGTTGATATTTATGACTCACTGAGTTTAAATCCATTTCACAGGGGTAAGAAACTCTGGACAATATAATTATACCTTAAATACTATTTGCTTCTTTTAAGAAACAAGGCCATAGGGGTTTTAAAGAATATATTTCTTATGTCTTAATTAGTATAACAGTAAAGTTTAATAGTTCAGTTGCTCTGTCGTGTCTGACTCTTTGCAACCCCATGGACTGCAGCACGCCAGGCCTCCTGGTCCATCACCAACTCCCAGAGTTCAGTGGAATAAATGGTTTGTGTGTGTTAGTTGCTCAGTCGTGTCCAACTCTTTTTGACCCTATGGACTGTAGCCCACCAGGCTCCTCTGTCCATGGGATTCTCCAGGCAAGAATATTGGAGTGGGTTGCCATTCTCTTCTCCAGGGGATCTTCCCAGCATAGGGATCGAACCAGGGATCTCCTGAACCAGGGATCTCCCGCACTGTAGGCAGATTCTTTACCATCTGAGCCACCAGGGGGTACTTAACATTAAAATGTGTTGGTTGTTAAAATGCAAACTTTCCTCATGATCTATCCTAGGTGAATCAGGTAGAAATGAGATACACCTGAGGGGCCTGCCTATTAGCAATTCTATAGAAAAAGAAGAAAATAATGCACTCGTGTCTAAAATATTAACTGAAAGTTGATCATCTGTAGTAAGTAGTAAAATACAATGCGAGATTGCATTTATCTATGTATATCAAGGCTCAGAAGTAATTTCAACTCTGTTCCTTGTACTTCACCTAAAGTTATTTTTGCAGCTCCTTCTATGACATGTGATTTAGAATCTTATGTTTTAGCACAGTTCATCCAGTTCTTTGTTCTGTATCATGTTTCCCAAGGACTATCTGCATCAATGTTCAGAATGATGGTTCTCTAAGAAGCAGCCAAAGAGGGAAGAGTAATATTAGAGTTTTCCATTCACACAGTTAAAATTATACTTTTGCAAATAAAAGCTTAACTCTCAATAGATGGCTATTTGGAAAAGCCATCTATTCAGATGGAATTTATATTTCTTAGAGTCCAGATATCTGAGGTCCTGGGGTACAGAAATACTACTAACATTATAATTTCCAAAGGCCAGCCTTGCCTCCAATAGTCAGTCAAGAGAGTTTATTTGACTATACAAGTGTAATAAATATAAAGATTACCTATATAGCTAAATGTAACAAGTGTTTAGAACAAATATTAATGATTGTATAGTTTATTCTTATGTATGGTAATCTGGCAAAATTAGAAAGCAATACAGAATATAGAATACAACAATATAGAATTTTATATGCCTGTATCAATATTTCTACCAACTTCCCTTAGTTCTCTGGCACAAGCAATTTCTACTTTTCACCACTTTGAATTTCACCTGTCCCCTAAATCAGGGATATAAAAAAGTATCTGCATTATGCTTTTCATCCCATTAATCCACTCTTCTGTCAGTGATTCAACATCTTTTTTTAAGCACAATCTCCCTTTACCAAGGCAAACTCAAAAAGTAGAATTGTAGGTTATATACAGTGGCTATAAAAATGTTTTTCTCTGTTTTACTTTTTAACTGAGCTTTTAGGAATATATTGTGGCAAAAAAAGAAGAGACTGTATCTATACCTTTCGTCAGTGTTGAAGTTCTTCTTGATAAAGGGCACAGTTTAAATTTCATCAGACTCATGAAAAGATAAAGGTCTTGGATCAGATTCCCCAACAATCAGGGGTTCTGGAACTGCCTGCCCTCCGCATCTCTTCTGCCAGTAATCTTCATCTTAGGCTTCCTGTGAACACAGGCTGCATTTCCCTCTCTCCTTTTAATGCCCCTGCTCTTCTCACCCAGTGACCGTAATTCTCAGAGGATTTCACGATCACCACAGCATATCCAGCTTTTCCTTGTTCTCTACAGAAAAGAATCAGCCCTAGGGTTTCAGACATCAAAGATCTTAGCAAAACAGAAATTAGAGGGTGTGATGTGAGGATAAAAGACCCAGGAAATACAATTTGGAAGAGATTTGGGACCCCACGGATTGTAGCCCACCAGGCTCTTCTGTCCATGGGATTCTCCAGGCAAGAATACTGGAGAGGGCTGCCATGTCCTTCTCCAGGGGATCTTCCTACCCCAGGGATTGAACCTGCATCTCCTGAATCACAGGCAGAGTCTTTACTGTTTGAGCCACTAGGGAAGATATAATTTGGGAGAACAAAGAGTACAAAAAGTCTTTTCAAGGGCAAAATAGTAAAGGAAGAAAGAAGAGAAGACGGTGATGACAGATGGAA
Source organism: Bos mutus (assembly GCF_027580195.1). Lineage (NCBI taxonomy): Eukaryota > Metazoa > Chordata > Mammalia > Artiodactyla > Bovidae > Bos > Bos mutus. Next base: position 43,010,197 of record NC_091626.1, on the reverse strand, counting down.
GAAAGAAAAACATACTAATCACTCTGAACATTTATATAAAGTAACTTGCAGAACATGCAATATCACATTTGAGCTGTACACAAACAAGGTGGATCAATAGCTGATATCAGTTTTTAAACTAATGGCATAGTGCAAAGGCAAAGAAAAGTCCTGAATGCCTCCATCGGGTAGTGCCAAGTCCTGCCCTCCGTACAAGTCACCCACTATTCATTCATTATCTTTGTGCTGTTTCAGTAGGTCATTGAAAAATGGTCTAAAGCAGGCTTAATCTGGAATGGAGCTCTCAGAAGACTTTTGCCAGGGTTCTAAAAACCTGAACAAATAGAATTCCAATGATACCCAAGGCTGCTTTCCAGGCTGAACGAGTGGGAGATAATGCAATTCTCTGATAGTTTTTCAGAGTCAGGCGTGTCTAGTCCCTATAGTTCTGCTTTACTGGAGGCAGAAACTGATCAAGAAAGATTACCTTCTAACAGCTTGGACTCTTTTTACTTTCTCATGATGCCGTGTGCTTCATAAAGGATTATTACTTATCAAGGTTATTAACCCTTAAATAAAAAAGACCTAAAAGACGGTTACAGCTGTGCCAAATTAATAAACACCATATAATTTGGGTACTTGCAGAAAAAGCCCTAGTTTTTCTACCTTTTTATTGGGATAATAATATTTTCTCTTCAATGTATCATAAAGACCGATTAATTTCTGAAGTATCTGAAACTACAAATGGTTTAGGATAATAATGCATGTAGGTCTTATAAGTACAGAAAAAGAGGGGAGGGTGGGGTAAGGGAAGCTGTGGCTTATAATTAATAACTGTTTCTGGAAACTACACATTCATAAAAACATTTGGTCAATTAAAATAACTTTAGTTAGTGAATGGAAATTAGTAATATATATTCCCTAGTGCATGCTGCACACATCACTGCTACCAGAATTGCTTTAAAACTATTCTTAACTCATCAAAAATCTCTATGATGTTCTAAATGCCTTCCCATAACTACTACTAAATGCTTTGGCCACTTTCCTGCTATTATTCCTGACACACATTTATAGGATATACATATATGTACAGCTGACTCACTTTGCTGTGCAGTAGAAACTAACATAACACGCTAAAGCAATTATACTCCAATAAAAATTAAAAAATAATCAGAATTTAATTGAGATGCCAGGTTCATAGCAACTTACATCTTTCTTTTTCCAGATAATCTGAAGATCAGAATTCAAAAGATTTTTTTCCTTTTTTTTCTTTAAACTTTTTATTTTGTATTGCGGTAGCTGATTAACAATAAATGATTTTTAAATTAAAAAAATTTTTCACCTGTGATGAGGTAAAGACCAGTGAAAACAAACTTAACAATTTGAATACCCAGTCTTACTAACCAAAAGTTTCTACAAGTAAGGTATATTGCTTTCTTGCTAAGTCACTTCAGTCGTGTCCGACTCTGTGCGACCCCATAGACGGCAGCCCACCAGGCTCCCCCATCCCTGGGATTCTCCAGGCAAGAACACTGGAGTGGGTTGCCATTTCCTTCTCCAATGCATGAAAGTGAAAAGTGAAAGTGAAGTCGCTCAGTCGTGTCTTGACTCTTAGCGACCCCATGGACTGCAGCGTACTAGGCTCCTCCATCCATGGGATTTTCCAGGCAAGAGTACTGGAGTGGGGTGCCACTGCCTTCTCCAATATTGCTTTCTTAGATCCACACAGATACAGTTAACACCTAGTGCTTGCGCCACCATTGTTCTAAGCATGTTATAATAATTCTCAAAACAAGCCTATAAAGAGGCTACAAAGAGCTCAGTTAAAACATGGGGAGTGAGGGAGTTTACTCAGCCATTACTCAGCAATGATCAATTTTTATCTAAAAGGTCCACATGCAGTCAGAAAAACATCTAAACAGTCAATAAAACAAAAATAAGCTTCCTATAAGTAATACTTCTTTTCACATGTAATAATATGGGCTTCTAAGCTATGGTAGACAAAACTTCTATTCCCCTTCCAATTCATGTACTCCAAATTGGTTCAAATTTTATCTATCAGAAAGGAAGAGTGAAAATAAATTAACAGCTTTCTTTATAGCTAACTTATTGGCTTCAATACCCAGATAAAGTGACTCAATTAGGTCACAAAAGTCACTGGAATCCTATCACCATGGTATGTAGGAACTTACTGGACTTTTTAAAACTTTTTATCAGTAGTCAGAAAATTTCCAGAAAGGTTTAAAAAGTAAAATAAGAGAAAGGTCAAAAGCTGCAAAATTTATAAATTTTTCCATTTGAAAAGGCTGAAGAAATCATACTGGGATTGAACTCTCAGTGTGAAAACTTATATAATAATACACCGAGACCTGAAAAACCAATTAGAAGGAAGTTACATGGGATTTTGTGAGAAGTAGTAAATCATGGACAAAAAGCACTATTGCATTTTCGTCGTAAATAATATTAAGCCTTGGGACACATACTGGATTGTATCTTGCAGAAAGCTATCTAGAAAATGCAAAAATTGAGTCAAAATAAGTGTTGCTGTTATGCCAAACAAAAATTAATTTATAAGCTATAACTAGTCTACTGGTGATCTGATCTAGGAAAGATGATTTGAGAGGACTAAGACCACTTTTCCTTTCAGGTTAATTTTTGTAGGCCCTTACTGTTGCTCGATTTATGACACTAGCATTCTAATGATCTTCTCTACCTGTCCAATTCAGCCTTTATGTGGTCCCTAGTCACTTAAGAAATAGACAGCCTTCAAGGGTTTGGTTCCCTGACGCTCAACAGGGTAAAGTCCAAATTCCTGAGCACTGCAAATCCGCCCTCCTCCTTTTCTAGCTACTCTCCTAAACGTAGCACTCACAAGGCAGGGGCTTCCTTCACAAACTCTCGTCTCTGATCAAACACCTTTATCTCTGTGGTGGTCAAATTCCAAAGCTAGGCTCTGTGTTTTGACCCCTGCAGGTACAGGCCTAGTTTCTTCAAAATGCCATGCAGTTTCATGCTTCTGTATCACTGCACATGTTATCCCATCTAGCTGGAATGCCTTTCTGTTTTACCACGTTCCAGCTGGGTGACCTTGGACAAGTTCATTAACTTCGCTGAACTCTGCTTCTTCATATAAAGAACATTAGCACTCATTTGCTATCACTATGAAATAATGAATGCGAAAAGTCGCTTTGTAGACAGTTAAGCACTATGCAAGCATTAACAATCTTATCATAAATCAAAAGAGCACACAGTATTCTTGGTAACTATACTTTAGTTGACCTAAAAGGGTAAGATTCATCTCTTGGTTTCCAGCCCCCTCTCCAAGAATGCCCTGCATTTATCCCACTTTCTGACTCCAATAAGTCCTTGTCCTTCTGTCTTCAAAAGATAAAAATCTATCATGATGTCTAGGTCATTTGAAGAAAAAGACTTAGTGGGAAGCTCCTCAAAGGTAAGGACTGTCCTTTCTTCCACCTTTCCTATTGCCTTCACAAGAGTACTGTGTGGTGCACAAATACTGGTAAAAAGGAAAAAGATGAACGAATGAGTGAATGCAAGCATATCTTGTCCTCTGTGAGCTTATAATCAAAAGGAGTGAGTGAGTGACATGGTGGGTCCTAGATGAATCTGGCTTTATGAAAGTGGTAACAAATGCCTTCAATGTCATCAAAGGGAAGTAAGAAACTGAATTTCCTGCTATGCTTGTTTTATTTGGTGATTTGATACGTGTTGTAATTGCTGTCTTAGTGACTCATGCTTAACATGTGAATATTTTAACATTAGAATCACAATATACAATTCAATATCTGTTTTTAAAAAATTTTCTGCACTAGGCTCAATGAGAACATGAAGATAAAGATGATGGATTTTCCCCATTAGATGCTAAACATACAGAAAAGAAGCTAAGTCATCAATACATGTAATTAATACAAGGCAGAATGTTATAAGGTGTATGGAAGACCTAAGGCTAGTGACAGTGAAGGAAGACATCTGACCTAGGGCACTGGGCCCATAAAAATTACAGCTATATATTACAAATTACTGGGCGCCAATAGCTTATGTACCATCGAATATTTATTTTACATATAAAACATGTTACATGCAATGGCGGATATTTCTGACGGTCTTCCTCCTTAATCTAATTGCAAACCTAACTGCATTGTTATCTAAGGAATAAGGACTTACTAGTCACATGTGTGCCAAACACAGTTCCCAGGCCCTTAAGCATATTACCTCATTTAATTTCCGTAACAACCCTACGACACAGATACAATTATCCCTATTTTACAGATGAGAAAAACCAAGGCCCAAGCCTTGTAACTTTTCAAGGTTAAGAGGCAAAAATGAAAATACGTAAGCAAGGACCTGGGAGAGAAATATGAGTATTCCACATAGAGTGTGAGCGGACCCACTTGTCACAACTGCTTCGAGCAGTGCTTTCCCACCTCTCCTGAACGTACCGGTGAGAACAACCTCTATCCCTTCCCTTCCGGCCAGGGATTGATTTTCTTTCCCAAATCCATAACGGAACCGTTATTCAGATTCTCTCAAACATTTCCAGTCCAGAAGCCAAACCGGTATTTAAATCATAAGCAGTGCAGGGTAAACGAGACCGAATCAGATCCCTGGATGGACAAAGCTCAGGTAGGAATCACGAAATTAAACCTTTCGGGTTGGCCATCCATTCCTGGATCACCTCCAGGGGATGGCTGCAGCACCCGGCTTACCCAGGAGGCGCTACCTCGGCAGTATCCTCTCCTCCTGACCCCAGGCGACTGGGCTTTTGCCATCTGCTCGCTTTACCCTTCACCTGCCGGCGCTTGCCTGCACGGTCTCCATCCTGTTCGGACCAATCGCCAGGCCTCACGCGCCTCGCTCTCCCCGCAGTTAAGTTCCAAACCCACCCGGGTGCGTGTCGGCCCCTGCAGAGGCAGCCCGTCCCGCTCCCTCCCCCGGCCGGCTACTCACGGTTCCAGTACACCGGGTAGCATTCTCCTTGGGTCACATCCACCTCGTAGAGGCCGCCCCGCACACACACCCGCTCGATGTTCACCAGCTCCTCCATCTCGCGCCCGTGCCCCGCAATGCGCGGGCAGAAGCCGCAGACGCGGTCCTCGTCTTCGTCCTCCACGGAGCTGGAGGCCGGACCCGCGGGTGAGGCCGGGCCGCACACATGGTCGCCGTCCGGGTCTTGGGCCCGGGCTCGGGCCCCCGTGGCCTGCAGCAGCGTTCGGAAGGCAAGCTCGATGCGGAGCGAGTCGTAGCCGATGAAGGGCTTCCAGGTCTTCTTGTCCTCCTTGTAGAACCAGCGCACCTCCTCCGGGCCCAGCTCCGTCACCACCTCGTATCTGTGCCGGGCGGCCGCGCCGCCGGGCCGGGTGCGCTTCCTCTCCCCGGGGCCTCCTCCAGCCGCCCCGCCGCCCCCCGAGTTCGACGGTACCAGCGGCGGCTGCTGAGGCGGGTGCAGCGACGAGGAGCTGCCGCCGCCTCCACTCTCGCCCTCGCTGTAGTAGCGCAGCGAGGAGCCCGACTCGGCCGAGCTGAAGTCATAGTTATCGTCACTGAGGCAGGGGTCCAGCGCCAGGTGATGGTTGTGGTCCTCCGCGCCCGGCGCCAAGTGCAGCCCGGGCTCCCCGCGCAGCAGGGCCAGGGGCACCCCGTCATCGCCAGGGTCCCCGACTGGCAGGTGGTCGAAGCGGCAGACGCTGCCCCCGAACGCGGGTTCCGTGTCCGAGCCCAGCTCCCAGGCGGCGCCGTCGCCGCCCCGGCCGCCGTTACGCTCGGAGCTCCGCGGAGACCCATGGCCCGGGTAATTCATGCTGAGGAGACGCCGCCGGCCGCCCGGCTCGGCGCCGAGCCGTGGTCCCCAACGCTTCCGCCACACATTCAACGTCGCGGCCCTCTCCACCCGGAGTTTTTAATCTTTCAAATCCCGAAGGGGGCTGCGGCGGTAGAGGCAGCGGCGGCTCCACCCACCCTGAGTCCCCCAACCTCCGCAGCCGCGTGCCGCCGCCCGCCCCATTGTCACGCAGCCCGACGTAGGCGGTGCTTGCCCCTGGGCCCCGCCCCGCCGGCCGCGCGCGCCGTCCCGGAAACCCCTTCTCAACCCGCACAGGGCAAGCGCGGCGCCCGCTGCTTCTCCCGCCGTGGGATCCCGGTCAGCTCAGGATTCTTCAGTTCTCCTCCCCTCCGCTCCCATTTCCCTGCGGTGCTGCTGCCTCGGCCCCCGCCCTTCTGCGGGTCAGAGCCCAGGTGTGGAGAAGCTTTACCGGATTCATCCTTGCAATCTGGGTCATGAGCCAAGGCTTAAGCTACCCTTTGAGAGGGCCCCGGGAAATTGGATTCTCCTGACACTGCTTCTGTGACCTTAGGCCTGCCTGCAGCCCTGGGTGGACCCTATCAGCCACCTGGCTCTGGTCCCTTCAGAATTGGCCCACGCGAGGACACTCCATTCCTTGCCCACTGATTCCTCATGTGGCGTCTCCACTCCCACTCAAACCCAGGTCTAGATCTGCTTTCATATGCCGTCTGGTATTATTGTCTTTCAGTACTTATTTCCTGTTTTCTCAACCTCGTGAGGCCCCTGTTGGAGACCAAGTCTGTATGTCTCAATCTCTCCCACAGTGGATGCACAATGTTGATTATAATAACGTCAAGTCCAGCCAGTTACGATAGATTACTAAACCGAAAACCAGAAAGTCAGGTTCTAGAATTAGTTTTGATAACTAGCTAAGGCTAGTTACTTAACCTCCATTTTTCTGGTTTCCTCATCTGTAAGATTAAGTAATTATTGGACTAAGTGATCTCTTGAAAAAAGTCTCATAGCAATGTGATTCTGTAACCTTCAAGTTTTCTTCCTGTTATCTATGCATCTCTGATTCTGTGGCTCATTTTCTGGAACAGGCTGAATGCTGAAGCTCCCCTACGTGATTCTTTGACACTACAAAAAAAAAAAAAAAATGATTATAAAGCCAATCACCCTGTGTTGAGAATCCAGAGAAAAACAATCTCCAACATCAGTATTCTCAAGATCAGACAATATTCAACTTTTTGTTTTAAGATTTTTTGGTGTGCACCATTTATGGAATTTGTTACTCATTGCTCCTATTTTATGTTTTGGTTTTTTTGGCCTTGAGGCATGTTGGATCTTAGTTCCCTGACCAGGAATTGAACCTGCAACCCCTGCATTGGAAGGTGAAGTCCTAACCACTGGATTGCCAGGGAAGTCCCAATATTCAGTTTCTTCCCCCTACCCCCACCTCCATCTGTGGTGGAATCAGACTGATAGAGAATTTTTTCTTGCTCTTGAGATCTAACCTGTCATTATTTAAAGGACATTTTAATTATTTAAAAGATAATTTAAATTCTCTTTAAAAATGGCATTGTTTCCCATGGGCAGATACAAAGTACTGTTGGGGTTCATGGCTTGGTAAATAGAACATATGAAAGGTATCTGCTCCAATTTGTGCCCTTGGCTGGATAATCTTGCACAATGAAAAACCAGCTGGACATTGCAGCCCTGACTCAGAGCATGTAAGATCAGAGCACTTGTTTCTGTTTATGTTGCTTTCTGAGTACCCCTGTGTGTCAATTTCTTCCCCAGTCTCTTCTATGGACAGTTTTCAGAATCTGAAATAAGGTCTGAGCTTTGATCTATTTGTTATCCATTATAGCATTAATTCTACAGTATTTTGATGTCACCTATGCACCAGAATCTAGATGTGCTAGATTCTAATTCAAAGATAATGGGAGAGACTCAGTTCCTTCAAGGATCTTACTGCCTAGTGGGGGATACATACAAGGAAACATACATGGTATAGTACAGGGTGCAAAGTACTATGTGTGTGTGTGCTAAGTCGCTTCAGTTGTGTCTGACTTTTTGCCACCCAATGGACTGCAGCCTGCCAAGCTCCTCTGTCCAAGGGATTCTCCAGGCAAGAATACTGGAGTGGGTTGCCATGCCCTCCTCCAGGGGATCTTCATGATCTAGGGATTGAATCCAAGTCTGTTACATCTCCTGCACTGGCAGGTGGGCTCTTTACTGCTAGTGCCACCTGGGAAGCCTGAGCAAAGTGCTGTAAGTTCAATTCAGTCACTCAGTTGTGTCCAACTCTTTGTGACCCATTGGACTGAAGCACACCAGGCCTCCCTGTCCATCACCAACTTCCACAGCTTACTCAAACTCATGTCGATTGAGTCAGTGATGCCATCCAACCATCTCATCCTCTGTTGTCCCATTCTCCTCCCACCTTCAGTCTTTCCCAGCATTAGGATCTTTTCTAGTGAGTCACTTCTTCGTATCGGGTGGCCAAAGTATTGGAGTTTCAGCTTCAACATCAGTCCTTCCAATGAATATTCAGGACTGATTTTCTTCAGGATGGACTGGTTTGATCTCCTTGTAATCCAAGGGACTCTCAAGAGTCTTTTCCAACACCACAGTTCAAAAGTATCAATTCTTCTGTGCTCAGCTTTCTTTACAGTCCAACTCTCACATCCACACAGGACTACTGGAAAAACCATAGTTTTGACTAGATGAACCTTTGTTGGCAAAGTAATGTCTCTGCTTTTTAATATGCTGTCTAGGTTGGTCATAACTTTTCTTTCAAGGAGTAAGTGTCTTTTAATTTCATGGCTGCAGTCACCATCTACAGTGATTTCGGAGCCCCCCAAAATAAAGTCTCTCACTGTTTCCATTGTTTTCCCATCTATTTGCTATGAAGTGATGGGACCAGATGCTTTGATCTTAGTTTTCTAGATGTTGAGTTTTAAGCCAACTTTTTCACTCTCCTCTTTCACTTTCATCAAGAGGCTCTTTAGTTCTTCCTCACTTTCTACCATAAGAGTGGTGTCATCTGCATATCTGAGGTTATTGATATTTCTCCCAGCAATCTTGATTCCAGCTTGTGCTTCATCCAGTCCAGCATTTCTCATGATGTACTCTGCATATAAGTTAAATAAGCAGGGTGACAATATACACTCGTTTTCCTATTTGGAACCAGTCTGTTGTTCCATGTCCAGTTCTAACTGTTGCTTCCTGACCTGCATACAGATTTCTCAGGAGGCAGGTCAGGTGGTCTGGTATTTCCATCTCTTTAAGAATTTTCCACAGTTTATTGTGATCTACACAGTCAAAGGCTTTGTCATAGTCAATAAAGCACTAGTAGATGTTTTTCTGGAACTCTCTTGCTTTTTCGATGATCCAGTGATGTTTGCAATTTGATCTCTGGTTCCTCTGCCTTTTCTAAATCCAGCTTGAACATCTGGATGTTCATGGTTCACTTACTGTTGAAGGCTGGCTTGGAGAATTTTGAGCATTACTTTGCTAGCGTGTGAGATGAGTGCAATTGTGCAGTAGTTTGAGCATTCTTTGGCATTGCTTTTCTTAGGGATTGGAATGAAAACTGACCTTTTCCAGTACTGTGGTCACTGCTGAGTTTTCCAAAGTTTCTGGCATATTGAGTGCAGCACTTTCACAATGTCATCTTTTAGGATTTGAAATAGCTCAGGTGGAATTCCATTACCTCCATTAGCTTTGTTCATAGTGATGCTTCCTAAGGCCCACTTGACTTTGATTTCCAGGAGGTCTGGCTCTAGGTGAGTGATCACATCATTGTGGTTTATCTGGGTCATGAAGATCTTTTTTGCATAATTCTTCTGTGTATTCTTGCCACCTCTTCTTAATATCTTCTGCTTCTGTTAGGTCCATACCATTTCTGTCCTTTATTGAGCCCATCTTTGCATGAAATATTCCTTTGATATCTCTAATTTTCTTGAAGAGATCTCTAGTCTTTCCCATTCTATTGCTTTTCTCTATTTCTTTGCATTGATCGCTGAGGAAGGCTTTCTTATCTCTCCTTGCTATTCTTTGGAACTCTGCATTCAAATGGGTATATCTTTCCTTTTCTCCTTTGCCTTTCACTTCTCTTCGTTTCTCAGCTATTTGTAAGGCCTCCTCAGACAACCATTTTGCCTTTTTGCATTTCTTTTTCTTGGGGTCGTCTTGATCCCTGTCTTCTGTACAATGTTATGAACCTCTGTCCATAGTTCTTCAGGCACTCTATTAGATCTAATTCCTTGAATCTATTTGTCACTTCTACTAATTGTATAATTGTAAGGGATTTGATTTAGGTCATACCTGAATGGTCTAATGGTTTTCCCTACTTTCTTCAAGTCTGAATTTGGCAATAAGGAGTTCATGATCTGAGCCACAGTCAGCTCCCGGTCTTGTTTTTCCTGACTGTATAGAGCTTCTCCATCTTTGGCTGCAAAGAATATAATCAATCTGATTTCGGTATTGACCATCTGGTGATGTCCATGTGTAGAGTCTTCTCTTGTGTTGTTGGAAGAGGGTGTTTGCTATGACCAGTGCCTTCTCTTGGCAAAACTCTTATTAGCCTTTGCCCTACTTCATTCTGTACTCCAAAGCCAAATTTGTTACTCCAGGTATTTCTTGACTTCCTACTTTTGCATTCCAGTCCCCTATAACGAAAAGGACATCTTTTTTGGGTGTTCTAGAAGGTCTTGGAGGTCTTCATAGAACCATTCAACTTCAGCTTCTTCAGCATTATTGGTTGGTGCATAGACTTGCATTACTGTGATATTGAATGGTTTGCTTTGGAAATGAACAGAGATCATTCTATGGTTTTTGAGATTGCATCCAAGTACTGCATTTTTGACTCTTGTTGACTATGATGGGCACTCCATTTCTTCAAAGGGATTCTTGCCCACAGTAGTAGCTATAGTTGTCATCTGAGTTAAATTCACCCATTCCAGTCCATTTTAGTTCCCTGATTCCTAAAATGTTGATGTTCACTCTTGCCATCTCCTGTTTGACCACTTCTAATTTGCCTTGATTCATGGACCTAACATTCCAGGTTCCGATGCAATATTGTTCTTTACAGCATTGGACTTTGCTTCCATCACCAGTCATGTCCACACCTGGGTATTGCTTTGGCTCTGTCTCTTCATTCTTTCTGGAGTTATTTCTCCACTGATCTCCAATAGCATATTGGGCACCTATCGACCTGAGGAGTTCATCTTTCAGTGTCATATCTTTTTGCCTTTCATACTGTTATGGGGTTCTCAAGGCAAGGATACTGAAGTGGTTTGCCATTCCCTTCTCCAGTGGACCACGTTTTGTTAGAACTTTCCACCATGACCTGTCCATCTTAGATGGCCTTACATGGCATGGCTTCATGGCTTTAATGGTTTTATTGAGTTAGACAAGGCTGTGGTCCATGTGAGATTGGTTAGTTTAATGTGATTGTGGTTTTCATTCTGTCTGCCCTCTGATGGAGAAGGATAAGAGGCTTATGGAAGCTTCCTGATTGGAGAGACTGAGGGGGAAACTGGGTCTTATTCTGATGGGGGGGGGGGCATGCTCAGTAAATCTTTAGTCCAGCTTTCTGTTCTGGGGCAGGGCTGTGTTCTCAGTGGCCCCAACCCTGCAGCAGGCCACCGCCAACCCATGCCTCTGCTGGAGACTCCTGTACACTCACAAGCAAGTCTGGATTAGTCTCTTGTGGGGTCACTGCTCCTTTCTGGGTCCTGGTGCACACAAGATTTTGTTTGTGCCCTCCCAGAGTCTGTTTCCGCAGTCCTGTGCAAATTCTGGTGGTTCTTTGGTGGGGTTAATGGCAAGCTCCTCCATGAGGGCTTATGCCATACCCAGGTCTACTGCACCCAGAGCCCCTGCCCCTGCAGCAGTCCACTGCTGACCTGCACCTCCGCAGGAGACATTCAAACATAGTTCTGTCTCAGTCTCTGTGGGGTCTCTGAGTCCTGATGTGGACAGGTTTGTTTGAGCAAAGTACTATAAAGCTCGTTTAATATAAGGCATATCACAACATTTAAAATATCCCTATCCCCTTAGGTTTCTTTTCTTTTTTAAAAAAGGACTTATTTATGCTTTATTTATTTAATGTTGGTTGCTCTGGTTCTTTGTTGCTGTGCATGGGCTTTCTCTAGTTGCAGTGAGTGAGAGCTACTGTGCACAGGTTTCTCTTGGATTCTTTTATGGAGCATGGACTCTAGGCATTTGGGGTTCAGTAGCTGTGGCACACAGGCTTAGTTGACATGCAGCATTGGGGTCTTCCCAGAGCAGGGATCAAACCTATGTTCCCTGCATTGGCAGGTGGATTCTTAACCAATGGACCACCAGAAGCCCACCCCATCTTCAGATTTCTTGATGGACTACCTGTACAGCACTCTGATCAGAGTATCAAAGTCTAACTCTTGAGGACAGCGCAGTTCCCACTAGTGAGTATTATCCTCTGGGAGAAAAAAGAAAGAAAATTGTTCCCTCCTCTGTATTGAATGAATGTTTCTATTGTTTCAGTGTTATGCTTTTTAGGTTATATTGAGAAGATTATCTTGTTGGGGATCATTGCATAAGGCCACAGTCTTTTAGGTTGCATGATATTTCTTAAAGATGTTGATCCTCAGAGATGATGAAAAAAATCACAATCCAGTTGGCAGGAGGAACAGGGAACCTCAGGTTATTTCCTGACCTTTCTATTTTGATTTAGACTTTGGTGAAGGCACATGCCAACCAGTATTTGTGGGAGTTGAGATTGCCTCTGCCCTTTGGAAATGAGCTGGTTCTAGGAAAGAACATGTAGTCAACTTCAGGCTGACAGTGAGTAAAAGATATTTGAAAGTGTAATATCTAATTTCACATAACTGTATGTGTTTATTTCATTGTTATTCCTTAGCCATATTGAGGCCAAAGCCACAAAGCTGCTCTATTCAGCATTTTCTGCTTTAAGAAGTCATCTTTTATCTGATTCTACCTGCTACCACTATCCTACCTTTGCTTTCTAGACCATCTTTTCAGATCATATAATCTTGAGGGGGAAGTGTTCCTCTGTTCCAGTCCCCACCTGTTGAAACAGGTGTCAGGTGACTCCTTACCATTCTACCTTATTAGTGTATGTGATTCGCACAGCAGTATCTGAACTTCCATGGTTCTATGTAAAGCATTCTATTTTATTTTAATAATTACCCAAGACCAAAGCTTCTTCACATAAGCCAGATAAGTATGATCGATTCAGACTTTTGGTATTTGTGGACCCATGGTGCCACAGTAACCGGGCAGATGTGGAGCCAAGTCTGGAAAGTTCTTGTTGGTAGGGGAAAGGAAAAGAGGAAGAGCCAGCTGGTTTGTAGTATAAGAGACTGAAGCGTCTCCTCTGCACATCCTGCCGTCCTCCCTTCACTGTGGGGCACAGGGCAGGGGCTATCTTGCAGTAACAGGCATCTGCCCCTCTCCACCTCTCAGAAGTTACATGGTGCAATTTCGTGGCCATGTTCCCTTTTCTTCTCTCTTAAAGGTTGTCCCTACTGTCCATTTTAATTCATTTTCATCTGTGTAAAATTATTAGAGTTAGACTTATGCCATATAATTTATTGAGTCAACAACCCACACTTCCACTTGAAATAACTTTGTCCAAAGTATATGACAGAATATTTAGAGTGAAGAAAGTGATATAACCGTACCCTTCAACCTCTGCATTTCCTATTTGATAAGACATCCGGTGCATTAAAATTTATATTTTATTTTTTATTTTTAGGATTAGAATTTATTTCATTTCTTAAAATGTGCATGTCTTGGTCCAGTCAGGGTGCTATGACAAAATATAATAAACTATTTCTTATAGATCAGGAGGCTGGTAAGTTCAAGATCATGATGCTGACAGATTCTGTGTCTGGTGAGAGTTTCCTGCTTCATAGATGGTTATCTTTTCACCGGGTCTTCACTTTTGGAAGAGGCTGAGGAGCTCTGTGAGCCTTCTTTATAAGGGTTTTCATGACCTAGTCATCTTTCAAAGATCCCACATCCTAACATCATCACCTTGGGGATTAGGATTTCAACACATGAATTTTGGAGAGACACAAACATTCAGACCATAGCAGAGAGTGTCTTTGGTTACAGACTAAATGCAACGATAACTAGCCTGAAGCAGGAAATATTCATTTGAACATGTATAAGATGTCTATAGAGTTTCAGGCACTATGCTAGACCCTACAGTGAAGAAGTCAACATCTAGAAAGCGTTAGTCGCTCAGTCGTGTCCGACTCTACGACCCCATGGACTTCAGCCCACCAGGTTTCTCTGTCCATGGGATTCTTCAGGCAAGGATACTGGAGTGGGTTGCTATTCCCTTCTCCAGGGGATCTTCCCAACCCAGGGACTGAACCTGGGTCTCCCACATTGCAGGCAGATTCAGACTGCAGCCACATTGCAACATCTAGAGGTATCTTTAGATAAACCCAGAATGCCAACTCTTTAGTTCCTGTGAGGAAAATAACTGTAATTCCAGAATGACCACAAGAGTCACTATTTCCTTAAAGGCAAATCAATACAGGAAGCTGAGTTACAATCAAAAGGCAGCTAGGCAAGCAGAAATAACAAAAATACATAATGAATAAAGTCATTCATCCTTTTGTTTATTCATTCAACAAATATTTATTATCTAGAGCTATTTTACTGATGGTTGTTTTTATGTTTAATTGAAGTCACACTTAAGATGTAGAATTACTAAATCCATTTACTTAACGATTTGTAAGAGGTCTACCCACAAAACTATACTTATCAAAACCTCATAAATTTTAAAAATATTTCTTCTGGACATAAAGGTCAACAGTATTGAAGGTATATGTTAAAATGAAAAAGTTTATATTGAAGGTATGTATCCAAATGAAAGAAAAGGTAGATCAATACAGTATTGCATACTTAATGGTGGCAGCCACAAAATCATCATCAACTTATTTATATCAGAAAGAGGAGATTGGCTGTCTCCCTGATCTTTCATTATATAAAAGTGAGTTGGGCTATAACCATAGGCTGCTGTGAGGTCCACATTATGTATCCATTAGAGATGCATTTGATGACTTTGGTGCTTTAGGATTCTTTCCTAGCTCACCCTGAGGATAAAGTGAAAGTACTTATTTATTCACAAAGTATATAATATATAACTCATATGGGTCTTCAATGCAAAATAATTAATAGGCATAATATTAGGCTGAGAAAGAATCAGCCTAATCTTAAAGCAGAATCTTGTATGTGTGTAGTTTATTCTGGTTTTCATAGGACAAGAGAAAAAGCAGAGAAGAAAGAAGCTATGTTTCAGTAGAGATTTCCATTAGAGTAACTCTGGGTGATTTGCTGAGTTTTTAAAGGACTGAATGGCAGAATCAATTCACTGTTTTTGCAACTGCTGCTTAAGAAAGTATATTTATCTTTATATCACAAATCAGCATTTAACATATAAGGTTTCAGTTTGAATAATATGTAATTCTAGATTCACTAGCTCTTTCACAGCTTTCCTATTGGCTTTTTGAAACATGCTAAACAGTTGCTAGTGTGAGGTCATTAATAAATTAAAATAGGATGGTAGGAAAGCAAATTTCTTCAGAAATATAAACTTCAAGATTAACAACCTCTATTTTAAATACGAGAAATGAGTATGGAACTTCTCTCACGGTGCAGTGGATAAGAATCTGTCTGCCAATGCAGGGAACACAGATTCAATCCCTGGTCCAGGAAGATCCCATATGCTGTGGAGCAACTAAGCTCCTGTGCCATAGCGTCTGAGCCCTGTGCTGTAGAGCCTGCAAGCCACAACTACAGAGCCTGTCTGCTGCAGTTACTGAAGCCTGTGGGTTCTAGAGCCCAGGAACTTCAACTACCGAGCCTGTGTGCTGCAGCTACAGAAGCCTGCACCCTAGAGCCTGTGCTCTGCAGCAAGAGAAGCCCACATGCCACAAGAAGAGGAGCCCCGGCTTGAGGCAGCTAGAGAAAGCCCATGCACAGCAACAAAGACCTAGTGCAAAGAGAAAAAAAAAAAAAATGCGTGACAGTGGCCTTGTCATTATATTCTTTCTTTCTTCGCTTCTTATGTTTGGCAGTTCGGATTCAACCTAATACTTAATTAGCAGTGATGGTGAACAAAGAGTTCTTCATCAGGTTATTCGTATCACCACACTTCTCAAATTGGAAATTGTAAACCTTGGCACTCATATTACTGTATTTCCAGGTTAGAAACTATAATCCACAGGTGCTCTTGAGATAATTTTAATGAAGGTATAGAAGGATTGTGTGTTCATTTCCTAAAGTGTTGTGTTAGTTGCTCCTCTGTCCATGGAATTCTCCAGGCAAGAATGCTGGAGTGGGTTGCCATTCCCTTCTCCAATTCATTTCCTAGGGCTGCTGTAATTGATTTCACAAACTGTGTGGCTTAAAACAGTAGAAACTTATTCTCTCCTAATTTTGAATGCTAGAAGTTCAAAGTCAGGGTCTCGTCAGGGCAGCTTCCTTCTGGAAGCTCTAAGGGAGAAACTGTTCCATGCTTCTCCTAGCTCCCACCGGTTGCTGGCAGTCTTTGGGTTTATAGCTGCATCAGTCCAATCACTCCATCTTCATGTGGGCTTCTCCCTTGTGTGTGTCTGTTGCTGTGTGTCCTCTCCTCTTTTTATAAGACACTAGTCTTTGGATTTAGGTCCCACTCGAATCCAGTATGACCTCATCTTAAATCATTGTATCTGCAAAGACTCTATTTCCAAAAAAGGTCACATTCTAATGTTCCAGGTGGACAAGAATTTTAGAGGAGACACTATTCAACCCACTACAGACAGTGAGTATGCAATCAAGTGTTTAAACAACTTTGTTGAACATATATATATATATATATATAAAAACAATGTCTAGATTAATTTTTACTTGGACAACTCTTGTATATGTAAGTGAAAATGGTAAATGTAAAATCATAAATACAGATTCAGGAGTTCAACATTCCAAATACTGAAAAGCATATGGTACAAAGGAGGCTTTGCAAAAATGTTTACTACAGTAAGGGCAGTTATTTGTTAGAAAACAAAAATGATATCTGCAGAGGCAGCTCAAAAAAGTGAGCTCATTCAACTGTTTCCATTCTCCACCCTTCCAATTATCTGTTCACCCTCTCACCTATTCAAAAAGAATTTAAAATGATTTCTAAAAGTGCATTCAAAACAACGAGTATAAGTGAAAAAATTGGATAAAGGGTAAAAGTGAGTTTAGAAAAATAAGAAGTCAGGAACTAAAACTAGATTAAGTCTGATATATTTGTGAAACAGAGATGGACCACAATTTGGTTCTGAACTTTCCAGTAGATTAGTTACATGGTCCATGGTCTTGGTAAAATGAAACAGTTATTGATAAGTTTCTTTATATATAAACAAGGAAATAGAACATTATTTAGCAAATGGAATTACTTATTTTCATCTTTAGAATTTTAGATGATAAATATATTTTTGTAATACTTTACTTGGATAGTCTTTTCCTAAATTTCTCAGAAAAGTCACAGGTTTTCTACAGAACTTTTTTTGCGGGGGTGGGAGAGATGGGAGAGAGATTATCTTTTCTAAATGCTTACAAACAGAGACATAGTATATTATCTCTGTTTTGAAAACAACACAGTAAGAGCAAACAAAACAAAAAAGCAACCAAGAATAGGAAGTATTTTGGTATTGAAATAAAAGTAGAAGAATGGTTAAATAATCTATTCTACACCTGTGAAACTATAGAATATTATGCAAAGAGCAATTGCAAAGAAGGTACTGGCACAAAAGATCTCTAAGTCATATCACTAAGTGAAAATAATGAGTTACAGAAGAATGACCTATGGTTTGATTGCATTTTTACATTAAAAACACAAATAAACCCACACTCTATATATGTGTATAGATACATGTTTGTGTATATTCACCTTTGTTGTTGTTTTATTGCTAAGTTGTGTCTGACACTTTTGCGACCCCATGCATTGTAGCCCACCAAGCTTCTCTGTCCATAGGATTTCCCAGGCAAGAATATCGGAGTGGGTTGCCACTTCCTCCTCCAGAGGTTCTTCCCAACCCAGGGATCAAACTCTTGTCTCCTGCATTGGCAGTCAGATTCTTTACCACTGGGCCACCTGGGAAACCATATATTCACCTACATATGTGTAAATAATCGGTAAAGTTTAAAAGGATAAGCTGTAAATTACCCATATTGTTACTTCTGTGGTGGAGAGAAAATGAAGTTGGACCTTAAGTTCTATATTAATTAAACTTTATATAAGCATACATTTGTATGTTACCTGCATAATTTAAAAATACTCTACAGATATTATCATCTTTCTCATAATGTCCCACCAGGGGCTTATCCTCTTTGTTCAGTTTTGATGGGAAGGACATTGCAAAGCTCAAGCTAATTCAAAATATTTCTTCAATAGCCTGCTGTGGTGGGTTCTCCTTTCCTATCTTGTCTGATATATGCCCATAATTTGAAGCACTTTCTTGAGTTATATAATAAAGGTAGGAGTATTATTCTTGTATATGTATCCTTAAAATGTATACAACTGGTATGGCCAGGCTTTTGACTAAAGCATAAATGAGGTCATATTAAGTTTTTAATGTCCAGATTATAACTTGAGCTCCTACTTACTTAACTGCTAGTCAGTCATTTCTCCAGTGTTTCCTGTTACCCCCAGAAGGATGGCTTACATCTGCTTACAATTTGTTCTGTCCACTTCAATAATCATCCTCGCCCACCACGTTCCATTTCAACTGCTCTGGTAACACTGTGTCTACCCACATGCCCTTACTGACCTCCAGGAATCTTGAAGGGACCTTATTGTCACCTTGCTAATGTTCTGTCCCTTCCTGATTATTGGTGGTAGCTTTACCAAGTCATTGTCTTTGGACTCTTCCAGAGCCTCCACCATTCAGGTCCGAGAACAGCATGGGGCTAAATTAGGGGAAGGAGATATCAGCCCTCTTCCGGGCTCTGAGCCACACCTTCCACCTGCAACTTAAAGACTCTGCCTAGAGTCACAAAACTTCCCCTTCATTCTCTCCCTTTAATTTCCAGTCCCCAAGGACAACTGTCAGCTCCCCTCTTCTCCCTGTCTTTCCCCTTCCCAACACATAAGAGGAAGATAAAGCTTAGAATCCACTAGCACAGAACAGTATGTGATCAGAACATCTAGCATCTGTGGTCAAGTTAATATACTAAAAAGGTCAAGTATCTTAATGGTTTCTCCCAAGAACAAAGGAATAGTCTCCTACAAAGGCAAAGAAAGAAGTCTCACTTCTGGGTACAAAAGAAACTGCAACTCTTAAATGACAACTTTCTCACCACATAGGAAAACCCTCAACTTGCCCCTTCCTCTTATGTAGGGAAAAACCCAGTTCTTCCCTACTGCCTTTCTCCCCACTGTGTCCCCTTTATCTTCACACAGAAACTTCACTTTAGGCACTTCTGGCCCCTGAACGTATGGAGGTTTTCCCCCACACCGAGAAATTCTCCATGACACCAGTTGGGTGACACTTTAACTCAGTTCTGACACTCTCTACCTGGAGATAGTGTCAGATCCTGCAAGTTAAGAGCTCCATCCCACAAGATGTCCCACCCCCCACACTTCAGATGCAGACTGCAAGAAGCCGGTCTCCAGGGCATTCACCACTTCTGTCTAATTTGGCTTCAAATCTGAGATTCTTACAATTGCTCCTTGTTTTGTTTTTTTTTTAAAGATATATTTATGTATTTTATTTTGGCCTTGTTGGGTCTTAGTTGCAGCACACAGGATCTTCCTTGCATTATGCAGGATTTTTCCTTGCGGTGCACAGACTCTCTAGTTGTGGCATGGGATCTGGAGCTTGCAGACTCAGTTGTCTCGGTGCACGGGCTTAGTTGCTCTGCAACACGTGAGATCTTAGTTCCCTGACCAAGGAATGAACCTGAGTCTTCTGCACTGCAAGGTGGATTCTTCACTACTGGACCACCAGGGAAGTTCCCCCTTGATTTTGATTGATTTGCTCCAATGGCTCATAGAACTCAAGGAAACGTTTACCAGTTTATTAAAGGATATGACAAAGGATACAAGCGAACAGATGAAGAGAAACAAAGGGCAAGGGATGTGGCAAGGGGCCTGGAGCTCCCACGCCCTCTCCCTGCATCTCCATGTGTTCACCAACTGGGAAGCTCTCTTAATCCTGTACATTTGGGATTTTATGGAGACATCACCACAGAGGCAAGATCAATCACTAACTCCATTTTCATTCCTTCTCTCTTCTCAAGAGAATGAAGGGGTAGGGGCAGGTCTGAAAACACTAAACTTCTAATTAAGACTCAGTTTTTAGGGTAGCCAGGCCTCATCCAGAAGACACCCAGGAGCTGAATCACAATCTCTTTATTAAAGCAAAAGGCACTTCTATCACCCAGGAGATTACAAGGGTTTCAGGAGCTCAGTGCCAGGAACTGAGGCAGGGGGCAAGGGGGAGAGTGGGCAGAGACCATATTTTCTACTATATCACACTAATAATCTAGGGTTGAAAAATAGTAGGACCCAGGCCCAGCTAGGGCATTGTGGGCACAGAGGAAGCTCTACCATCCAGAAGGAAAAAGGATAACTTTTCCCCCATTAACTCTATAAATTTACAATAGTTTATCAAATTGGTAAAGGCACAAAGAGTTGGAACTCATAAGACCAATCAATGTCAGCGTATGAAAGGTCTGGAGCCAGAAAATACTCCATAGTAGTTCCCATATGAATCTGGTAGAAAACAGGAAGGACAGAAGGTGAGAGAGGAAGTTTCCAAAAAGAGATTCTAGACATGAGTTGTGTGGAAGACAAACTCTGGCCCTATCAATTAAGTAGTAAATGCTTTGACTCTCTAAATTCACCCATAAGTTAATATCATCAACAAACTGGAAAAGTTGTCATAAAGATGACTGACATGAGATTATAAATCATATAAAGAGTTCCTATTTGTAGATTGGAAAAGCTAATAAGCTCCCATCAAAAAACTGGGCAAAATCTACGAACAGAAAATTAGCTGAAGGGGGAATAAAAGCTTAAAAATGCTTAAAAGAATTGGATAAAAGTTTCATTTGGCACATTAACAAAACCAAATATAAGGTAAAACAATAACTACTTTCCACTTTGTGCCAAGCAAAGTTTGTTTGTGCTAGATCATAGAGGCTCTCAAGTACTGTCCTTGTGTGGCTAGAATTTATTCTGTAATACTAGGAACACACTGATAGAATATTTTTTTCAGCAGAAGAGTAACATCATTTCAGCCCGCTCCTTGATGGGGAACACATGTATACCTGTGGCAGATTCATTTTGATATTTGGCAAAACCAATACAGTATTGTAAAGTTTAAAAATAAAATAAAATTAGATTTTGCATAAAAAAAAAAAATTGGGGAAAAGGATGGATTAAAGAAGATGAGATTGTCTACAACAATTGTAAAGACGAGGGAACAGTTCCAAAGATGGTGTGTGCAGGTATGTTGTTGGAAATCTAACTTTGGAAAAACCCATGAGGAAGGACTGAATTATGTACCGACTGCTTCCATCCATTATACCGTCTCTCAGTAGACCTCGTTGCTTGATCAGTGATGCTAATGTATCATGAGGCTCTGTGTAAGTGGATATCACAAGAGAGCAGCCCCGAACACATTTCTCAAATTGAGCAAAGGTGTCCTTCTAAAGAAATGTTGTCTTTCCACAAAAGCTAGGAGGCACCAGCATCAAGAATTAGGGCATTTCCATTTTCAGAAAGTGCTTTGCATTTTTTTTTCTCAATGTTTATGACCCATGAGGAACAATTTTTCTCAGCCTCCTTAAAATGTCAATGCTATCCATTTTTAATGGTCCTGCTTCATTGCAAAGATAGTCTACCTTAATGAGAGTTCCTGAAGTTTGGCTTTACTCCAAGAACAAAGAGTTTTCAGATACATATTTTAAAAGATATTGCAACCTCTTAGATGACTTTCTCCAAATGAACATAAATATTATTCCTTCTTTCACAGAAATAACTGAAAAGCAATTCAATTTGATGGGCAATAATATTGAGCAAAGCCCATTTTCCTGCTCAGATTTCTTCTGTTTACTTCCTATGCTTTAACCATGTTCTCTACAGCTTACCATGGACGTGGTTATGCAATGATGGCTTACCCTTTACCCTGCTGTCATCTGGCCCGACAGCTGTACTCAAATGACTGGAGAGCTAATTGACTGTTTTATTATTATTGTTTATTACTATTACATGGAAGTATTTTTCAGAACTTTTCCAGGCAGAGTGCTAGGTGTGCAAAAGTAGTATTTGGGCTATAGCAACTTCCTCTTTCTTTTTGTAGGTGGGTGCAGTCGGCCTTGTGGATCCCAGCAGTCCTTAGGAGGGTCCTTCACAGAAATGGAAGGATAAAAGTTGGTACTACTGACAGAGATCAGGGATAGCATGTGTATTCCAAGATGTGGAGCGAATGGTAGCATGTGGGAATGAAAGAGTGGAATAAGTATGGGACAAGAAATTAGAAAACTGGGATTTTAGACTCAGATCTGCCACTAACTAGACCTGTGACCTCTGGCAACCCTTTCAGCCTCACAGGGTCTGACTTTTCTCATCTGCAATAGGAGGAAAATGAGCTAAGGTTGTGTCTAGCTATGATCCTCTGTGATTAATTTACCTATTCCCAAATTTGATATCTGTGACTATGTAAGATTTTTGACTCTTTTGCCGAATGGAGGGCATCTGGCCAGCCATTGTTAGCACTAACCATGATGTAAGCAATTAAACTGATCTGTTATGTTAACCCAGAGGGAACTAAAGCTATTGAAACAGTGAGAGTGTCCTGAGGGCTAGGGAGATATTGGATATGGCTTAGTGACTGCTTACATGATCTTAATTATTATCTCTATGCGTCTCTCATTTTTTCATTCTTCTCTTATCTTACTATGTTTTATATTACACTTCCAGCTGCTCTGACTCTTTCCTTTCCAGTGTTCAGGCTTTAGTGTTCTTGAAAAGGAATTTTCAGAATTTAAGAGTCTGAAAGAAATGTTATATTGTAGCTCTTGCTAAATGAAATACAATCCTGGCCAACTTCATGCATCGGTTCACATTGGCAAAGCCTCTGGAGGATAAGGGTAGGGGGCACTGCCCCAGCAGGAGTTACAGGTACTGGGGTCCCGAAAGACAGTTCTTCTACATGGCATCCAAGCCCATGTGACTTATGTGTCATGAGACAGAGGCTCTCAATTTTTGCTTCTATCCTTCTGAAACTTTTGCCCTATTTTCTTGTTTCTTTTTTTTAAGAAGTAATTAATTTATTTGGCTGTGTCAAGTCTTAGTTGAGACATGAGGGAACTCTTGCATCATGTGGGATCTTTCATTGTGGCGCACAGACTCTCTAGCTGCAGCTCATGGGCTTAGTTGCTCTGAGGCCTGTGGAGTCTTAGTTCCCTAATCAAGAATTGAACCTGCATCTTGTGCATTGCATTGGACCACCAGGGAAGTCCCTCTTGGGCCTCTTTTATAAGGGCACTAATCCCATTCACTAGGGCTCTACCTTCATGACCTAATCACGTACCACCATCTCCTAATATGATCACTTTAGGGGTCAGAATCTCAACATATGAATTTTAGGGGGACATAAACATTCAGTCCAGAACACGGTCTTACCTCTAAGATCTTCCATCATAGTTGGATCCTTCCCTTCAACCTTTGGCCCAGTTTCTTGGGTCAGGGTCAGTACACAGGCAATGTTCTCAGTACACACCTAGAATGTTCTCTGGCTCCCACTGTTTTGCCTGATCTGCCTACACCTGATTAGTGTCTCCTTATGTGACTTAGCTTGTCCCAACACCTCTGCATTGGCTTAGTCGACCCTCAGCTGATTGGCTATTATTCTGACCTTTGGCACCAATCTCTAGCTTTCCTGATCTCAGGTCTTTACCCTCGGTCAGATTCTGGATGCATGTGTTGAGCCCTAGGACCTCCCTTTGATATATTGTTGTCCAGACACAAGGACCTTGACTGAGTTTCTTACAGTGATGGAGGTCAGGATTGAGAGCAGAAACCAAATAAAGACATTTAAGCTAATTGAATTTCCTCTACTTGTCTTTATATATTGAAAAAGATGCTATATTTGGGGTACTAATTGTAATTCTATAAAAACCTCTTTTCAATAGTTTATTTGTAGTCATGTCATCACTGATGGTTGGGCTTCCCAGGTGGTGCTGTGGTAAAGAATCTGCCTGCCAATGCAGGAAATGCAGGAGACACACATTAAATCCCTGGGCCAGGAAGATCCCTTGGAGTAGAAAATGGCAACCCACTCCAGTTATTCTTGCCTGGGAAGTCTCATGGACAGAGGAGCCTGGCAGGCTCCAATCCACGGGGTTGCAAAGATTAGGACATGACCAAGCACACACCATCACAGATGGTTAGTTCATTGAAATAAAACAATTTTTTTCACCTCCATTTTTCCAGGTGATTGTCAGAAGAACACACATTTAGAATCAGGTGCTTCTTAAGAATTATTAGCAAAAATGATTATTGACTGAAAACTGACAAAACTTGCTTGGAAGGCTCTCCCAAGTAAGTCACTCTATCACTCACTTTAGTGAGAGAAAGTGAAGAGGAACTGAAAAGCCTCTTGATGAAAGTGAAAGAGGAGAGTGAAAAAGTTGGCTTAAAGCTCAACATTCAGAAAACTAAGATCATGGCATCCGGTCCCATCACTTCATGGGAAATAGATGGGGAAACAGTGAAAACAGTGGCAGACTTTATTTTTTTGGGCTCCAAAATCACTGCAGATGGTGACTGCAGCCACGAAATTAAAAGACGCTTACTCCTTGGAAGGAAAGTTATGACCAACCTAGATAGCATATTCAAAAGCAGAGACATTACTTTGCCAACAAAGGTTCGTCTAGTCAAGGCTATGGTTTTTCTAGTAGTCATGTATGGATGTGAGAGTTGGACTGTGAAGAAAGCTGAATGCTGAAGAATTGATGCTTTTGAACTGTGGTGTTGGAGAAGACTCTTGAGAGTCCCTTGGACTGCAAGGAGACCCAACCAGTCCATTCTAAAGGAGATCATCCCTGGGTGCTCTTTGGAAGGAATGAAGCTAAAGCTGAAACTCCAGTACTTTGGCCACCTCATGTGAAGAGTTGACTCATTGGAAAAGACTCTGATGCTGGGAGGGATTGGGGGCAGGAGGAAAAGCGGATGACAGAGGATGAGATGGCTGGATGGCATCACTGACTCAATGGACATGAGTCTGGGTGAACTCCGGGAGTTGGTGATGGACAGGGAGGCCTGGCGTGCTGCGATTCATGGGGTCACAAAGAGTCGGACATGACTGAGCAACTGAACTGAACTGAAGATGAATCAACTTCAGACCAAAGAGGAAATGGAAATAAAAACACATCATTCCAAGCTTTAGATTTGGGGAAAATGACAGGAAGAAACAAGCTGGCCAAATGCTTAAGAATGGTGTTGTCCTTTCTGAGAAACATTTCAGAACAGAGGTTAATTAGAAAGGTTCACAAACATGGTCCAGGTCCAGTCTTGAAGAGAGCAACCTTACTTTACCCAGACTTGCTAAGAGAGCAAGCAGTCCATTAGCTCAGCGGCCAGAGCCTGAGCCTTGGAGCCAGACACCCCTGAGTTGAGGTTTTGAGCCCTTGGTTTACCAGCTGTGTGCTCTTATGCAAGATGACCAAATCTTCCTCAGCTTTGGTTTCCTTCAGACAGAAAACAGAGGTAGCAATACTCATCTGAAAGGTAATTGTAACAATTAAAGACAATGCATATAAATCTTTTGGTCAATAAATGATAGCTTTTATTTCAGTGAAGTGGTAGTCACTCAGTCGTGTCCAGCTCTTTGCGACCCCATGGACTGTAGCCCACCAGGCTCCTCTGTCCGTGGGATTCTCCAGTCCAGAATACTGGAGTGGGTAGCCTTTCCCTTCTCCAGGGGATCTTCCCCACCCAGGGATCAAACCCAGGTCTCCCACATTGCAGGCAAATTCTTTACTGACTGAGCCAGCAGGGAAGCCCTTATTTCAGGGAAGGAAGGTTCAAATTCCAATAGCTCATAAGGCTTGTTATCTGGCTATGAGAGATGAAATGCTTACTTTCCTGGATTCAAAGGCACAGCTCAGGATGGTCTATGATTGCCAGCATGTTTCACAGAAGCCTGCATTTAGACTTCCCTTATTTTGCCAAGTAGCAATAAATACTGATAGAAACTGTCACTTGTCATATTCTCAGAAGTCAGGTATCTCCCTTATCTCTCTTTTCCTCTCCAAGAAGGCCATCTGGAGAGGCAGATCAAGAGTTCCGACAAGAGGCTGCTGCTTTGGCATCATCCTCTGCCCACTGGTGAAGATGTGCCAGATGCCCAGAGTTCGCTGGAGGAAACCAGCTTATTTTCATACAAATGGAAACTTTCACACATTGGTTTTGAGGAAAGGCTTCTATGTTTGTAATAAACATTACTCCTTAAGTGTGGTTATGGCTAGGATCAATCACAGTTTTAAGCTGTAGTGCTGCAGTGTAAGCAAATAGGGGGTCTTGGGAAAGTGTCCTGAACTTCGCAAATTTATCTCAAGAGAATTTATAGAACTTCTGGGTGTTATTGCTGACATGGATTCTCACTTCCATACTAAATAGGTTCTCATTCCCTTATTTAATTACTAACTTATTTCAGAATAAGAGTTTAGTCTCTATGAACTTGACTACCTCTATTGTGGAATCATGGGCTTCCAGGTGGCAGCAGTGGTAAAGAACACACCTGCCAATGCAGGAGATGTAAGAGACACGGGTTCAATCCTTGGGTTTGAAATATCCCCTGGAGGAGGACATGGTAACCCACTCCAGTATTCTTGCCCAGAGAATCCCATGGACAGATAAGCCTGGCAGGCTACAGTCCATAGGGTCGCAAAGAGTTGGGCACAACTGAAGCAACTTAGCATGCACACACACACATTGTAGAATCATACAATATTTGTGTTTTTGTGTGAGATCTAAATTTTTGATGGGGTTTTCCCTAAAGCTATGGTTTTTCCAGTAGTCATGTATGATGTGAGAGTTGGACCATAAAGAAGGCTGAGTCCCAAAGAACTGATGCTTTTGAATTGTGGTGCTGGAGAAGACTCTTGAGAGTCACTTGGACAGCAAGGAGAGCAAGCCAGCCAAGTCTAAAGGAAATCAACGCTGAATACTCATTGAATGTAGTGATGCTGAAGCTCTAATACTTTGTCCACCTGATGTGAAGAGCCAACTCAATGGAAAAGACCCTGATGCTGAGAAGGATTGAGGGCAGGAGGAGAAGGGGGACAGAGGTTGAGATGGTTGGATGGCATTACCAACTCAATGGACATGAGTTTGAGCAAACTGCAAGAGATAGTGAAGGACAGAGAAGTCTGGCATGCTGTAGTCTATGGGGTTGCAAGTAATCAGACACAACTTAGTGATTGAACAATAACAATCCCTTAGAAGAGAAAAAGAATGCATCAGAGGCAAAATTTAAGAGAGGATGGCTAAGATATCCATATGAGATGATGGTTGGTGGTTTAGTCGCTAAGTTGTGTCTGACTCTTTGCAACCCCATGGACTATAGCCTCCCAGGCTCCTCTGTCCATGGGATTCTCCAGGCAAGAATACTGGAGTGGGTTGCCATTTCCTTCTCCAGGGATCTTCCCAACCCAGGAATCAAACCCAGGTCTCCTGCATTGCAGGCAGATTCTTTACCAACTGAGCTAGGGATATGAGATGATAGATGTTCATTAACCTTACTGGGATAATCACTTCATGATGTATGGAAATCAAATCATTATGCTGTACCTCTTAAATTTATACAGTGTTGTATGTCAATTATATCTCAATAATACTGGAGGAAAAACAAACAAAAAAAGAGTTTACCTCCCACTAGGGTCGCACAGAGTCGGACACGACTGAAGTGACTTAGCAGCAGCAGCAGCAGCAGTGAGCATTATGGTGATGGCAATTTCATAAAGTCAGGCCTGGAGAGAAATGAGGTTTGTTTTCACTTGGTATCTTCTGCTGTCTTTCAGTCAATTTGCTTATGAGTAGTTTGTTCATTCAGTGCCTCCACTGCCTCAAATTGGGTGACAGAAAACTTGAGAATCACTATTTCCACAGACATCATCAACACTGAGTAGTATTTATCATAAATTCACCTCTGCGTGTTGCCAAGCAACACAGATAGGCAAAATAATTGTCCATGAGTTAAGCCTGTTAAACACACAGACAATTTCACAGACCTTTGGGTAATATGCAATGGGTCTTTGGTAATTTGCAACAAAGATAAGTTATGTAGATAAAGGGGCAGGAGAGTTGGTAATATTCTGTTATTTAATTTAAAAATATATTTCTCTATCCTTTTACCTTCAGTTCAGTCGCTCAGTCGTGTGCGACTCTTTGCGACCCCATGAATGGCAGGACGCCAGGCCTCCCTGTCCATCACCAACTCCCAGAGTTCACTCAGACTCACATCCATCAAGTCAGTGATGCCATCCAGCCATCTCATCCTCTGTCGTCCCCTTCTCCTCCTGCCCCTAATCCCTCCCAGCATCAGGGGCTTTTCCAATGAGTCAACTCTTTGCATGAGGTGGCCAAAGTACTGGAGTTTCAGCTTTAGCATCATTCCTTCCAAAGAGCATCCAGGGCTGATCTCCTTTATAATGGACTGGTTGGATCCCCTTGCAGTCCAAGGGACTCTCAAGAGTCTTCTCCAACACCACAGTTCAAAAGCATCAATTCTTTGGCGTTCAGCCTTCTTCACAGTCCAGCTCTCACATCCATACATGACCACAGGAAAAACCATAGCCTTGACTAGACGGACCTTTGTTGGCAAAGTAATGTCTCTGCTTTTGAATATGTTATCTAGGTTGGTCATAACTTTCCTTCCAAGGAGTAAGCGCCTTTCAATTTCATGGCTGCAGTCTCCATCTGCAGTGATTTTGGAGCCCAGAAAAATAAAGTCTGACACTGTTTCCACTGTTTCCCCATCTATTTGCCATGAAGTGATGGGACTGGATGCCATGATCTTCGTTTTCTGAATGTTGAGCTTTAAGCCAACTTTTTCACTCTCCTCTTTCACTTTGAGGCTTTTTAGTTCCTCTTCACTTTCTGCCATAAGGGTGGTGTCATCTGCATATCTGAGGTTATTGAGATTTCTCCCGGCATTCTTGATTCCAGCTTGTGCTTCTTCCAGCCCAGCATTTCTCATGATGTACTCCATGCGTATAAGTTAAATAAGCAGGGTGATAATATACAGCCTTGACGTACTCCTTTTCCTATTTGGAGCCAGTCTGTTGTTCCATGTCCAGTTCTAACTGTTGCTTCCTCACCTGCATACAAATTTCTCAAGAGGCAGATCAGGTGGTCTGGTATTCCCATCTCTTTCAGAATTTTCCACAGTTGATTGTGATCCACACAGTCAAAGGCTTTGGCATAGTCAATAAAGCAGAAATAGATGTTTTTCTGGAACTCTCTTGTTTTCCACGATCCAGCAGATGTTGGCAATTTGATCTCTGCTTCCTCTGCCTTTTCTAAAACCAGCTTGAACAACTGGAAGTGCACGGTTCACGTATTGCTGAAGCCTGGCTTGGAGAATTTTGAGCATTACTTTACTAGCGTGTGAGATGAGTGCAATTGTGTGGTAGTTTGAGCATCTTTGGCATTGCCTTTCTTTGGGATTGGAATGAAAACTGACCTTTTCCAGTCCTGTGGCCACTGCTGAGTTTTCCAAATTTGCTGGCATATTGAGTGCAGCACTTTCACAGCATCATCTTTCAGGATTTGAAATAGCTCAACTGGAATTCCATCACCTCCACTAGCTTTGTTTGTAGTGATGCTTTCTAAGGACTTCAAAAAAGGAAAGTGAAGTCAGGGTACTATAGTTTAGTGATTTCTAGATTTTTTTTCATGAGTCAGTTAAATTTAAAAACAAGATTGGAAGGACTAATATAAGATTGCCAACTTTTTTGCAAATTTGTCAAGTAAGAAAATTGAAAAAGAGATTGACTACAAACTATTGCTATCATTTCATGAATAAAGACATTTGAATACCAAAATAAAAGAGTGGATATAATTTCAGAATAAAGACTGATCTTTCAAAGTGAATAACAGTCAATGAAACTATTGAACATATTATATGCAAGGTACTGTTTTCAGCCATTTGAATGTACTATTTTGTTCATACAACCTTGTGGGATAGATACTATTATTATTCCCATTTTATGGATGAGGATATTGAGGTACAAAGAGGTAATGTATCCAAAGTAACACAGTAAGGGTACAGTTTGAATTCATTTCTTTAGAGTCTATGATTTTCAAAACTATGTGACAAGTCTTGATAAGGTCTCACAAGCATTTAATTTTAGTGAAAAAAAAAAAGTTATATAACTTATTTTTCTTATTTTGATATTAACAGGTGAAAACCTTGTCACAGATTTGCATTCATCTGAAAATCAGGTTCTCTCTCAAAGAAGGGGCAAGAGTAACGGTGCAGCATCTGCTTGGGCCTGAACTTCATGAAAGGCCTCAACTTTAGACTTTTGATGCTGTCTTCAAATAATGTTATATCTATAGATATGCAGAAACACCAACTTAGTTAAAAGACAACCAAAGCCAGTTATTCACCAAACTTCTTTTTACATGCCTCCTGTAGTGCACTAGGAACTGACTTTTTTCAAAGTAAAGTTTCCAATTATTTTGTGGAAAATGTCATTCAACTAGCACTGAGGACCTCCCTGGTGGTTCAGTGGTTTAATACTTTGTGCTGCTAACGCAGGAGGCCTAGGTTCTATCCCTGGTCAAGGAACTATAGCCTCCATGCTGCAACTAAGAGTTTTCACACCAGAAGTGAAAAAAAAAAATTCCTTGGGAAGGGGTTTGGGGGAATGGATACATGTGTATGTATGGCTGAGTCCCTTCACTGTTCACCTAAAACTACCGCAACATTGTTAATTGGCTATAACCCAATACAAAATAAAACATTTAAAGTTACCGAAAAAAAAAAAAAAAAGATTCTGCACACCACAACTAAGACCTAGAACAGCAAAATAAATAAGTAAATAAAAATAAATATTATTTTAAAAAACGAGCTTTAAAAAATTCTATGTTGTGAAAGAGACAGTATTTATTTCCCATGTCTCATGTTTCCATGCAGGGATGGTTGGTCCATTTCCTCATCAGGAGGAATAGGCACGTCAGGACTCCTTTTATCTTTGTCCCCCATCCTCCCCTCTCCCAGGGAGATTGGATAACTTAACCTGATTGGTGACTGGGCTTGGCTCTGGCCCTTTGGGGTTTTATCTTTCTGGGCCAGTCTGTCTCTGGGACACCCGTATCTTCTGCTCTTCTCTGTGGTCTGCTCACTGAGGCAGCTCTGCACCTAAGATGAGGTCTGCTATTTCAGAGCTGGCATGAATGGATTTTGGGAAGGGTCTTATAAACTCCTTTGGCTTTGCAGCTAAAATCACCTTGTCCCATCTGCTTTGCCTGTTATAAAGTTAACAGGTGTTTATTTTTCTATCTCATGTTTTCTTTCTTATTTGGTTGCATATTTTGGAAAGGAGGAAAAGAGCTCTTATTTAGTCCCTAAATGCCAACGGGGCTTCCCAGGTGGCGCTAGTGGTAAAGAACCCACCTGCCAATGCAGGAGACATAAGAGATGTGGGTTCTATCCCTGGGTCACGAAGATCCCCTGGAGTAGGGAATGGCAACCCACTCCAGTATTCTTACCTGGAGAATCCCATAGAGGAGCCTGGTGGGCTACAGTCCAAAGGGTACAACAGAGTTGGACATGACTGAATCAACTTAGCACAGCACAGCACAAACTCCAAAACTGTGATATCACACAATTGTAAGAGGAGATTTGGAAGGAACCCTAAGAGGTCATGTGGAACCATATCTAAGCTAAAAAGTATGAAAGTCACTCAGTTGTGTCTGACTCTTTGCAACCCCATGGACTGCAGCCTATCAGGCTCCTGCCCACCAGGCTCCTTTCTCCATGGAATTCTCCAGGCAAGAATACTGAAGTGGGTAGCCATTCCCTTTCCAGGGGATCTTCCCGACCCAGGGATCGAACCTGGGTCTCCCTCTTTGCAGGCAGATTCTTTACCATCTGAGTCACCAGGAAAGCCTGACATCTTCCCCACAAAATAAACATACTTAACATTTTTCTTATCATTTATTATGTGATTGGCATCAGATCACTAGCCTCTGCATGAACGACCTCATTTAATTCCTATACAGTCCTATGACATGGGCGCTATTGACACAAACACTTCACTAATTAGAAACTTGAAGCTTGGCGAGGTTAAATAATATGCCAAGGGTTACAGAATGATTTGATCACAGAGCCCCCTGAAGGGTGAGCCAGCCAGATTCCATCCCATCCCTGCAGAGAGAAGACAGAAATTGAACAATTAACCAAATAAATAATTGATGATAGCCTTAAGAGTGTCATCCTATGTGCTGAGAATAACCCTAGTCTGAAGGTCAAAGAAAACATTCTCCCCTGACCAAGGAACATTTAATCGTGAGCCTCAACACTGCATATGAGTTATTGAGGCAAATGGATGAGTGAATGGGTTGGCTGGGAGTCAGGATGAGGAGTGGGCAGTATTCCAGGAAGAGGGTACAACAGCTGGGATGGTCTGAAGTGAGGAGAGGCATGGCAGTTGAGAGCTGAAAGAAGGCTGCTCTAGAGAAGGTGAGGGAGCACCAGTTGAGGTGAGAAAGCCAGGGTGGGGTCCTGGTAGGGGATTTGCATGACAGTATAAGAATTTTGAGTCTTACTTCAGGATCAACGTGAGCCATTGAGCAGTGTGCATAAAGGGGTGACAATGGTGCCCATTTCTCTTTGTGTTAGTCACTCAGTCGTGTCTGACACTTTGCAACCCCGTGGACTGTAGCCAGCCAGGCTCCTCTGTCCATGGAATTCTCCAGGCAAGAATACTGGAGTGGGTTGCCATTCCCTTCTCCAGGGGATCTTCCTGACCCAAGGATCGAACCCAGGTCTCCCATAATCCCGGCAGATTCTTTACCATCTGGGCCACAAGAAAAGCCCATTTCTCTCTGTAGCAACCCCTATTTCTACACTTTGAATTCTGACTCCATCAAAGGGAAAGATCCTAGAAGGAAGCTAGGAAAAATTCTAGCCACCTCATGGTTTCTGATGAACAACTCATCTCCCTCTTAATAAGGGCAGTGAATAAGTGTGTGAAGTCTGTCCCATAGGTGCTTGGCTGCACCTTCTGATCAACTGTCAAAATTTTAGACATTCTGATGTGAGGTGGCTCTCAAGACCAATTAAATCAGAACCTGATTTAGCTGGGACCCAAGCATGTGTATTTTTTAGATACAGCAGCCTCTGCAATGAATCCTACTGATCCTCAATCCAGGTGTTCTGTGAGATGCCAGGTATACAAAGCTGAGTAAGTGTGAACAGCAGTTAGCAGCGATGAACTGTTTGGAAGCTGTCACCACTGCAGTTGCTATAAAACTAAGCATGTTTACCACAGAGCACCAGGCTGAGCTCCCTGTGCTATGTAGCAAGTTCCCACTAGCTATCTATTTTACACATGGTAGTGTATATATGTCAATCCCAATCTCCCCATTCATTGCCCTTTCCCCACCCTTGTGTCCACACTCCGGTCTCTACGTCCATGTTTCTATTCCTGCCTTGCAAATAGGTTCATCAACACCATTTTTCTAGATTTCATATATATAGCACATATGCGTTAATATATGATTAATTGTTTTTCTGACTTACTTCACTCCATAGGATGGATTCTAGGTCTATCCATGTCTCTACAAATGACTCAATTTTCATTCTATTTTATGGCTGAGTAATCAAATTGCCAACACCCACTGGATCATGGAAAAAGCAAGAGAGTTCCAGAAGAACATCTATTTCTGCTTTATTGACTATGCCAAAGCCTTTGACTGTGTGGATCACAATCAACTGTGGAAAATTCTGAAAGAGCTGGGAATACCAGACCACCTGATCTGCCTCTTGAGAAATTTGTATGAGGTGAGGAAGCAACAGTTAGAAGTGGACATGGAACAACAGACTGGTTCCAAATAGGAAAAGGAGTATGTCAAGGCTGTATATTGTCACCCTGTTTATTTAACTTATATGCAGAGTACATCATGAGAAACACTGGACTGGAAGAAACACAAGCTGGAATCAAGAATGCCGGGAGAAATCTCAATAACCTCAGATATGCAGATGAAACCACCCTTATGGCAGAAAGTGAGGAGGAACTAAAAAGCCTCTTGATGAAAGTGAAAGTGGAGAGTGAAAAAGTTGGCTTAAAGCTCAGCATTCAGAAAACAAAGATCATGGCATCCGGTCCCATCACTTCATGGCAAATAGATGGGGAAACAGTGGAAACAGTGTCAGACTTTATTTTTCTGGGCTCCAAAATCACTGCAGATGGTGACTGCAGCCGTGAAATTAAAAGACACTTACTCCTTGGAAGGAAAGTTATGACCAACCTAGATAGCATATTGAAAAGCAGAGACATTACTTTGCCAACAAAGGTCCGTCTAGTCAAGGCTATGGTTTTTCCTGTGGTCATGTATGGATGTGAGAGTTGGACTGTGAAGAAGGCTGAGCGCCAAAGAATTGATGCTTTTGAACTGTGGTGTTGGAGAAGACTCTTGAGAGTCCCTTGGACTGCAAGGAGATCCAACCAGTCCATTCTGAATGAGTTCAGCCCTGGGATTTCTTTGGAAGGAATGATGCTAAAGCTGAAACTCCAGTACTTTGGCCACCTCATGCAAAGAGTTGACTCATTGGAAAAGACTCTGATGCTGGGAGGGATTAGGGGCAAGAGGAGAAGGGGACGACAGAGGATGAGATGACTGGATGGCATCACTGACTTGATGGATGTGAGTCTGGGTGAACTCCGGGAGTTGGTGATGGACAGGGAGGCCTGGTGTGCTGCGATTCATGGGGTTGCAAAGAGTCGGACACGACTGAGCAACTGACCTGATCTGATCTGATCTGATAGCAGAAACTAACACAACATTGTAAAGTAACCCCTAGAATTATTTTTTTTTAATTCTCATAATAATAAACTTCAATATTTAAAAAACAAAACAAGCAAAACAAAAACAAAAACAAAACAAACAAGGTTGAGGCAGCCTCAAAAATCAGGAGGCAATTAATTAAAGAATTAAAAGACAAAGTCAATGAAAATAATCAATCATGTGGTTGTGTAGCCACAGTGTCTCACAGGGTCTTCGCACCGCATAACTCTTAGGAAGGAAACTTCAGAAATGAGAAACTTAGATCCAGGAAAGATGGCCGCTCACTCTCCCAGTGCCCTGTGTGAAGATTCAGAGTAGTCGAGGCAACCTGCCACCTCAGTTGCTTTTTCTACCCTTGCCTTGGAGAATTGGCCCGAGGAAGGAGGTAACACATCCATTTATTCATGTAGTCCAGCATTTATTGGGCATCTACTTTGTGCTTAGCAGGGTGCTAGGCACTGAAACTACAATGATTATCCACATTTCCTGAACTCAAGGTGCTTCAGAAGACAAGGGATCCAGTCTGTTTTTTAGTTTATTTATTGAATCAGAATGAAAATGCATTCTGAGTATGTGGCAAAAAAGACACAAGTATTTTACAAAATAAGAAGTACATGATGGATCAAGAAATATTCTATACCTTGAGTCATGAAACCATAAACCTTAACAGTTTGCTTTTAATTCTACTGATTTTGGAATGTATTTTCAGAGAGCAGCAATGATTTCTTTTTAACTTGCTTTATGTATCTTCTCGGAGAATACAATGGCACCCCACTCCAGTACTCTTGCCTGGAAAATCCCATGGATGGAGGAGTCTGGTAGGCTGCAGTCATGGGGTCGCCAAGAGTCGGGCACGACTGAGCGACTTTACTTTCACTTTTCACTTTCATGCATTGGCGAAGGAAATGGCAACCCACTCCAGTGTTCTTGCCTGGAGACCCAGGGACGGGGGAGCCTGGTGGGCTGCCGTCTAAAACTGAATTAGCAGCAGCAGTGGCCATTTGGATGCTATTAACCAAAACCAGGTTGGCATTGTGGCCTGGCCTGGGCAAAGTGAACAGAGAATACTTGTTTTCTTCTTCTCTCTGGAAATCTGTTGGAAGGTCACCTCAGAAAGTTCTCAGCACCAAGGAGGTCATTGCAGTAGAAATTAGTAGGCAGAAAGTAGAACCTGAGAGAATGCTTCCTGAAGCCCCCATCCTACACCCAAGAGGGCTGTGAAAAAATTCTGAAGATTTCCAAGCAGGGGCTGGAAGTGAGCAGGGACTGCCATGGCTCATGTGTTGCATGGTGAGGGACACTTAGGCCCAAACCCAGGACCAGGCTGAAGTACAAGGAGGGCCGGGCTACAGTTAGCTGAGGAAGACTGACAGCCTTCCTTAAATAGTCTTGCTGCATTGCCAAGTCTTGCTGCATTGAAGATACAGACAAGTATACAGCAGTCACTTCAGTTGTGTCTGACTCTTTGCAATCCTATGAATATAGCCCACCAACCTCCTCAGCCCATGAGATTCTCCAGGCAATAATACTGGGTGAGTTGCCATATCCTCTTCCAGGGATCTTCCCAACCCAGGGATTGAACCCACGTCTCTTTTGTCTCCTGCACTGCAGGTGATTCTTTACTTCTTAGCTGCTGGGGAAGCCCTTCTTGACCCTGATCATCCTTTTTTAAGCGAAAGGTCCTCCACCCCTGAGCCCCCGACATGCTTCAGCCTGCTCTAGCTTTTCCGTGGCAGTTTTCACCTTCCAACATACTATGTCATCTACTTCTTTATGGGGAATATGGTTAACAGTCCATCTTCACTCCCTAGAGCAGGAAACTTTT
Source organism: Bos mutus (assembly GCF_027580195.1). Lineage (NCBI taxonomy): Eukaryota > Metazoa > Chordata > Mammalia > Artiodactyla > Bovidae > Bos > Bos mutus. The sequence goes on along the minus strand of NC_091626.1, from coordinate 42,973,507 downwards.
TTCACTGATGTATCCAAACACCTGGTACATCATCAGTTCAGTTCAGTTGCTCAGTCGTGTCCGACTCTTTGCGACCCCATGAAAATCCCTGTCCATCACCAACTCCGGAGTTCACTCAAACTCAATGATGCCATCCAGCCATCTCATCCTCTGTTGTCCCCTTCTCCTCCTGCCCCAATCCTCCCAGCATCAGAGTCTTTTCAATGAGTCAACTCTTTGCATGAGGTGGCCAAAGTACTGGAGTTTCAGCTTTAGCATCATTCCTTCATAGGTGCTTTAAAAATATCTGTTGAACAAGTAAGGAACTTTAAAAATACTTGACTTGTCCAAGTCCATCCAGGCTGCTATAACAAAATATCACAGACTAAATTGGTTATAAACAACAGAAATTTATTGTTCACAGTTCCAGGGCCTGGGCCTGAGACCAGAGGGCCAGTATGTCTCAGTGAGGGCCTTCTTCTGACAGAATTGTAGCCTCACACGGCCTAAAATATGAGTATTAATTTCATTCACAAGGGCTCTGCCTTCATGACCTGACCTCCCAAATGCCCCAACTCCTAATACTATCACTTTGGGGTTTGACATTTCAACATATGAATTGACACAAACATTCAGAGTACAGCATGGTTCATGTTGTTCGGTCCCAGTTTTCTTTGAGACCCTTTGCAGCATGCCAGGCTCCTCTGTCCGCCACTGTCTCCCTTTGCTCAAGTTCACGTCCATCAGTTGGTAATGCTATCTAACCATCTCATCCTCTGCCACCCCATTCTCCTTTTTTGCCTTCCAACTTTCCTGGCATCAGGGTTGTCGGTGCTATATAAGTGTTAGTTCTCAAGAAATAAAGTCCTAGAGGGAAAAGAAAGAAGAAAAAATAAATTTTGAACATAAATATAAAATTCTCGTTGTTAAATTAGCAGACCTAACCCTTCCTTAATTCACTTTAATTTAGGAGAAGCCAGTTGGTAAAGTTGTATTTTCACACAATTGAAGAGTTTTGTTTCTTACAAGCATAAACAGCAATTCATTTAACAGAATGTCTAGACAGCAGTTCCTCTGGATCTGCCTTAATGACATATTTTAATTAGTAGATACTGGCATATAAACAGAACAGAGTCAAAGCCCTTCATCACGTTCCTTTTCAGATACAGAGGAAAGCTGATACCTTAAAAACATCATCTCTACAGCAACACAAATTGTGTTGGTTTGCTAGGGCTGCCATAGCAATGCAGCACAGATTGAGTGGCAAACAGGAATGTCTTTCTTACAATTCTGGAAGCAAAGTCTGAGATCAATGTGTCATCCAGGTTAGTTTCTTGTGAGGCTTTTTCTTCTTGGCTTGTAGGTGGCTGTCTTCTCCTGTCTTCACATGAGCTTTCTTCATGTGTGTCTGGTTTCAGATTTCCTCTTGTAAGGATACCAGTCATACTGGATTAGGACCCACTCTCATTTTAACTTAATTACCCACTTAAAAGACTATCTCCAGGTACAGTCCTATTCTGAGGTACTGCAGGTTAGGGATTCAACATATAAATTTGGGAAGGGCATAGCTCATAACAATAGTAAAATTTAAAATAAAAATATTTGTATTGACAAAGGATAAAATTAAGCAAGATCTTTCAAATAATTGGGCAAAGAATATAAGATATCATGCAGGTCTCTTTTGAAATATGTTCAAGGTAGTCAACTTCAAAGTACATGTTTGGAACAAACTGAAAATTTCTCAATGTTTTTTGCCTATAACTGTACACTGTACCTGATGCTGCTGCTGCTAAGTCACTTTAGTTGTGTCCAACTCTGTGTGACCCCATAGACGTCAGCCCACCAGGCTCCCCCCATCCTGGGATTCTCAGGCAAGAACACTGGAGTGGGTTGCCATTTCTTTCTCCAATGCATAAAAGTGAAAGTGAAAGGGAAGTCGCTCAGTTGTGTCCAACTCTTAACCCCATGGACTGCAGCCTACCAGGTTCCTCCATCCATGGGATTTTCCAGGCAGGAGTGCTGGAATGGGGTGCCATTGCCTTCTCCTAGGCAATGCTAATTTTTAGGAGCATTATTTGAGCAGCTTCTGAAATTTTAAAGAAAGGACTGTCATTTGAGGAAGAGAATGCTTTTTGTAAATGCCATATAGCTTTTTCTCTATTAAAAAAAATAAAGAAAATAGATGATTTTAAAATATCTCTGTTTCCAGAATTTATACACTTTCATAAGAAATCAGACATTTTTAAGTTATTTTTTGATTCAAGAATTGTGGTTGTCTTTTTTAAAGTCATTATTAGTAAGTAGCATATATTTTGGAGAAGGCAATGGCACCCCGATCCAGTACTCCTGCCTGGAAAATCCCATGGATGGAGGAGCCTGGTGGGCTGCAGTCCATGGGGTCGCTAGGAGTCAGACACGACTGAGCGACTTCACTTTCACTTTTCACTTTCAAGCATTGGAGAAGGAAATGGCAACCCACTCCAGTGTTCTTGCCTGGAGAATCCCAGGGACGGGGGAGCCTGTTGGGCTGCTGTCTATGGGGTTGCACAGAGTCGGACACGACTGAAGCGACTTAGCAGCAGCAGCAGCAGCATGTATCTTCTAGCATTATATCAGACACAAAAGGTACTTAACAAATGTTTTGATTATAATTAAATGACTCTAAGCTAGAAAGGATACTTCTTTTTTCCCCTTTTCCTAACAAAGTTAAGAAAAAAAAGAGGGAGAGAGGACTTTCCAGTATGAAAATAAGCCAAATGTTGAGGTCAATAAAATTTGGGCAGTTTTAGAACAATATAGAATCCAGTCTCATTTTTAAAGCTATGGGGGTAGCTACATTTATAATGGTTTCTGGGAGCTTGAAATTCTAAGGTTTCAATCAAAATAAGATAGGAAGTCATCTTTTAAAATATTAGTAAATATCCAAATTTTTATTGAGGGGCTTTAAGTGTTTCTCTTACTTGGCTTCTCTTAGAGATAAAGTGATAAAAAAAAATATTTTATAGCCTTGGAGAATCTTTAGAAGAGGGAGGATCCAGAAGACCATCCCGAATGACCTTGAAAGCTTTTTCAGAACATACCTGCTGGGCTTTGGCTGGGGTGGTCTGGAGTATAAGAGCTTAGGCATGGGGGTTGGGCATGGATGCTTTTGAGAAGCTCCTAGGTGATTCTAGTTCAGAGCTACTTATCAAGTCCAGTCACTCTATTTCATAGATGAAGAGACTAAAACCCAGAGATTTGAAGTAAGCTAGCTATTCAAAGTCTTACAGCTAGTTAATGCCAGAACTTACTATTGTGCTTTCTATTATATCACACATATTTCAGCTAATGTTACTATAGCCTCAAATCCATTGACACAGCTCTATAAATAATTTCAAAATATTTTTTCTTAGATCTTGTATAAGAGGGAAACTTAGCTCTGAATGGAACAGTATGCCTAATCAACAGCAGCAGTTAGGAGGTAAGATCATAAATGCCTCAAAAAATCATTTAGATAAAAGGTTAGGGGTACATTGGTGCAGTCTCTCAGGATTTAGAATTAAAAGGAAACTGAAAGATCATTCACTTGGTTTAAAAAATAAAATAGAGAATTCTCTGACAGTCCAGTCATTAGGACTTGGCACTTCCACTTCTGGGACCTGGGTTCAATCCCTAATCTAGGAACAAAGATCGCACCAGCTGCAGGCATGGCTGGAAAAAAAAAGACTAATAGTATTTATCACAGTCTCTTTTGCTCTGACTTTTGAAAAAAATATACTTAGAATAGATCTTTTTTAGAAAACAAAATCATAGCCTTGTGTATTGAGTGGAGAAGGAAATGGCAATGCACTCTAGCATTCTTACCTGAAAACTCCCATGGACAGAGGAACCTGGTGGGCTACAGTTCAGGGGGTCACAAAGAGTTGGACATGACTGAGCATGCGTGCACATGTATTGAGAATACATTTAAATTTTTCTTTATTATTATAATAATTTGGATATAGGTACATTTTGTTCCCCACTTGCTGCTAAAAATTTAAGATACTTTTCATGAGGTAAGTCAGAAAAAGAAAGACAAATTCCATATGATCTTACTTTTATGTGGAATCTGAAAAAACAAAAAAACCCAACTAACTCTTAGATTATAGAGGACAGATTGTGGTTTCTGGAGGTAGGAGTGGGGGATGGGCAGAAGAGGTGAAGAGGGTCAAAGGTATAAAATTCCAGTTACAAAATAAGTAAATGCTGGGGATGTAATGTATAGCATGGTGACTATAGTTAATAATGCTGTATGGTATATTTGAAAGTAACTAAGAAAGTCTTTAAAGTTCTCAACACAAGAAAAAAATGTGTGGTGATATGTATTAACTAGACTTACTGCCATGATCATTTTGCAATCTATACCTACATTGAATCATTATTTGTATACCTGAAACTAAGATAATTTTATGTCAGTTATATTTTAATTTTAAAAGTTTAAGATATCTTCCAACTCAATTTTAAGTATGAGCAGAAACTTGTATCTAACCTAACTAAATACATATTGAGTAGAAAGTTATGTCACAGTTTGGATTTCACACACATTCTCACTTATATGTTTTGAAATACTCTAGAGATTGCTTTGCATAAAATTATTTCAGTTCAGTTAAGTTCAGTTGCTCAGTTGTGTCTGACTCTTTGCAACCCCATGAACTGCAGCATGCCAGGCCTCCCTGTCCATCACCAACTCCCGGGGTCCATCCAAACCCATGTCCATTGAGTTGGTGATGCCATCCAATCATCTCATCCTCTGTCATCCCCTTCTCCTCCTGCCCTCAATCTTTCCCAGCATCAGGGTCTTTTCAAATGAGTCAGCTCTTCGCATCAGGTGGCCAAAGTATTGGAGTTTCAGCTTCAACATCAGTCCTTCCAAGGAACACCCAGGACTGATTTCCTTTAGGATAGACTGGTTGGATCTCCTTGTAGTCCAAGGGACTCTCAAGAGTCTTCTCCAACACCACAGTTCAAAAGTATCAATTCTTTGGTACTCAGCTTTCTTTATAGTCCAACTCTCACATCCATACATGACCACTGGAAAAACCATACCCTTGATTAGACAGACTTTTGTTGACAAAGTGATGTCTCTGCTATTTAATATGCTGTTTAGGTTGGTCATAACTTTCCTTCCAAGGAGCAAGCATCTTTTAATTTCATGGCTGCAGTCACCATCTGCAGTGATTTTGGAGCCCAGAAAAATAAAGTCAGCCACTGTTTCCACTGTTCCCCCACCTATTTGCCATGAAATGACGGGACCAGATGCCATGATCTTAGTTTTCTGAACGTTGAGCTTTAAGCCAACTTTTTCACTCTCCTCTTTCACTTTTATCAAGAGGCTCTTTAGTTCTTCTTCACTTTCTGCCATAAGGGTGGTGTCATCTGCATATCTGAGGTTATTGGTATTTCTCCCCACAATCTTGATTCCCGCTTGTGCTTCTTCCAGCCCAGCGTTTCTCATGATGTACTCTGCATATAAGTTAAATAAGCAGGGTGACAATATACAGCCTTGATGTACTCCTTTTCCTATTTGGAACCAGTCTGTTGTTCCATGTCCACTTCTAACTGTTGCTTCCTCACCTGCATACAGGTTTCTCAAGAGGCAGGTTAGGTGGTCTGGTATTCCCATCTCTTTCAGAATTTTCCACAGTTTATTGTGATCCACATATGTCAGCAAATTTGGAAAACTAAGCAGTGGCCACAGGACTGGAAAAGGTCAGTTTTTATTCCAATCCCAAAGAAAGGCAATGCCAAAAATGCTCAAACTACCACACAATTGCACTCATCTCACACGCTAGCAAAGTAATGCTCAAAATTCTCCAAGCCAGGCTTCAGCAATACGTGAACCGTGAACTCCCAGATATTCAAGCTGGAATTAGAAAAGGCAGAGGAACCAGAGATCAAATTGCCAGCATCTGCTGGATCATCAAAAAAGCAAGAGAGTTCCAGAAAAACATCTATTTCTGCTTTATTGACTATGCCAAAGCCTTTGACTGTGTGGATCATAATAAACTGTGGAAAATTCTGAAAGAGATGGGAATACCAGACCACCTGATTCTAAGACTAAAAATAAATGCAGATCCCAGTGGAATTTCAAGGATGTTTGTTCCAACAGCTGCAAATGATAAGGTGAGCAAGCTATTTTTGTGCTCTTTTTCTCTGTCCTTTCTAAAACTGCAAATTGTCCAGCTTGGTTAGCCCATGGGTAGGCTGAAAAGGGACAGTGTGGTTGGAGGTGTGTGAGAGAGAGAGATGGAAGAAGAAGAGACAAGGTTAGGGAAGGGAGTTCCACTGAACCATTAAGGGTGGCCAGTCACCTTACTAGCACTTCCTGGTTCTTATTCCATAAGTGGCCCTTTGTTTTCTTTGGTCCTATGCTGCCATCTCTATATTTTTTAGCGAGACAATGTTATACCACTAATGTTAGAGTAATCATTCACAGTACCATGTACGTGTGTGCTCAGTTGCTTCAGTTGGGTCCAACTCTTTGCGACCTTATGACTGTAGAACACCAGGCTCCTCTGTCCATGGGATTCTCCAGGCAAGAATACTGGAGTGGGTTGCCATGCCCTCCTCTAGGGGATCGTCCCAACCCAGGGATTGAATTCATGCCTCCTACATTGCAGGTGGATTCATCATCCACTGAGCCACCTGGAAGCCCTCATAGTACCACAAAAGCACTAGACATAAAAGCACTAAAGTGACAGAGTGACAAATTTCCAGAAGCTCACAACCTTAAGAAAAACCAAACCCAAACCAGTTGAGATCACTTCTAGACCTTGATAGAATTTTGCCCAGGCCCTCTTAATGCCACAGGCCATCTTCTACTTTGTACCCTGAGTTCTACAGAGCCATGATAAGTACATTGTGGCCAGTACATGTAGGCATGCATTCATAGCCCTTAATCTGGTACCTTGTGCATATTAGGCACTCATCAAGGAGTACCAGAAAATTGCATCTCTAAGATAAGTCACCCTTGATAAAGGATACAGCATAAAATATTCATGCAAGGCTTGAATGTACCAGTTTCATTAAGGAACTATTCTCACATTACTTATCAATTAGGCAGATGCTTCAGGAATGTCATGTCATGGGACTTTGACAGGAGATATACATAATGCTTTAGAAAGCTCTTAAGAGAAGCTCCCTATCTCTCTAGGAAAGCTAAAAATAGGAAAGATGAAGTGAAGTGAAAGTCTCTCAGTTGTGTCTGACTCTTTGCAGCTCCATGGACTATACAGTCCATGGAATTCTCTAGGACAGAATACTGGAGTGGTTAGCCTTTACCTTCTCCAGGGGATCTTCCCAACCCAAGGATCGGACCCAGGTCTCCCACACTGGGGGCAGATTCTTTACCAGCTGAGGCACAAGGAAAGCTAAAAACAGGAAAGATGAAGGTCAAGTGAAAACCAACATGGAGGCTCTGAAATGTCTGTTACAACAATTCCCCAAATTGACAACCTCTCAGGGGCAAAAACATCCGACTCCAAATATCGCCTCTGTGAGAATTTTTCCTCCATGGTTCTCAAAGTTTGTTTCTGAACTAATAACCTAGAGTCCATGTTGCTTGGGAACCGGCTAGAAATGTAAAATTTCTGACCCTTCTGGGACCTGCTGAATCAGAGACTCTGGGGTGGAGCCTAGCAATCTGTTTTTTAACAAGCTGTCCAGGGTATTCTGCTACAGGCTAAACTCTGAGAGCTGCAAGAAAGGCAATGCCAAAGAACACTGAAACTACCGCACAATTGCACTCATCTCACTCACTAGCAAAGTAATGCTCAAAATTCTCCAAGCCAGGCTTCAGCAATACGTGAACCGCAAACTTCCAGATGTTCAAGCTGGTTTTAGAAAAGGTAGAGGAACCAGAGATCAAGTTGCCAATATCGGTGGATCATCAAAAAAGCAAGAGAGTTCCAGAAAAACATCTATTTCTGCTTTATTGACAATGCCAAAGCCTTTGACTGTGTGGATCACAATCAACTGTGGAAAATTCTGAAAGAGATGGGAATACCAGAGCACCTGACCTGCCTCTTGAGAAACCTGTATGCAGGTGAGGAAGCAACAGTTAGAACTGGACATGGAACAACAGACTGGTTCCAAATAGGAAAAGGAGTACATCAAGGCTGTATATTGTCATATTTAACTTATATGCAGAGTACATCATGAGAAACACTGGACTGGATGGAGCACAAGCTGGAATCAAGATTGTGGGAGAAATATCAATAACCTCAGATATGCAGATGACACCACCCTTATGGCAGAAAGTGAAGAAGAACTAAAGAGCTTCTAGATGAAAGTGAAAGTGGAGAGTGAAAAAGTTGGCTTAAAGCTCAACATTCAGAAAACTAAGATCATGGCATCTGGTCCTGTCACTTCATGACAAATAGATGGGGAAACAGCGAAAACAGCAACAGACTTAATTTTGTGGGGCTCCAAAATCACTGCGGATGGTGACTGCAGCCACGAAATTAAAAGATGCTTGCTCCTTGGCAGGAAAGCTATGACCAACCTAGACAGCATATTCAAAAGCAGAGACATTACTTTGCCAACAAAGGTCCATCTAGTCAAGGCTATGGTTTTTCCAATGGTCATGTATGGATGTGAGAGTTGGACTATAAAGAAAGCTGAGCGCCCAAGAATTGATGCTTTTGAACTGTGGTGTTGGAGAAGACTCTTGAGAGTCCCTCAGACTACAAGGAGATCCAACCAGTCTATCCTAAAGGAAATCAGTCCTGGGTGTTCCTTGGAAGGACTAATGTTGAAGCTGAAACTCAATACTTTGGCCACCTAATGCGAAGAGCTGACTCATTTGAAAAGATCCTGATGCTGGGAAAGATTGAGGTGGGAGAAAAAGGGGACAACAGAGGATGAGATGGTTGGATGGCATCATTGACTCAATGGACCTGAGTTTGGGTAGACTCCGGGAGTTGGTGATGGACAGGGAGGCCTGGCGTGCTGCAGTCCACGGGGTCGCACAGAGTCGGACATGACTGAGTGACTGAACTGAACTGAAACTCTGAGAACCACTGCTCCACCCAGACCCTCCCAGGTTGCTGTATACCAATGGTTCAAATCACCTGGGAAATCTCATTTGGGCACTTGGACAGTGAAGAGTTTGAATATTTGTGAGGAGAGAGGGGAAAAGAGGCTTACAATCCCTTTCTTGTATTATTAAGATTAAAATGCCCCAAGGTCTCTCTGCAAAAATATCACTTAAATTATCAGTTATAATCTTTTATAGGGATTTGCTAACTCAGCTGAGAGCTGGAATAGAGCTTGTTTGGACACTGTAACTTGATCTGGATGCGCTGGGCTGAGTCAGCCTGAGTTGACGTTTACCTTCTGTGATGGCCATAAAGGAGGGTTTAGTAAGATAATCTATAGTGTGTGAACTATTTTAAGAAGTACGTTTAATTTATATAACAAAAAATATCAGAGCTGCAAGAGGCCTTAAGGACTGATTGTTTTTCTGATCGCCTCCTTTTACTGATGTCTCATTGTGATAGAGTCAGGACCACAAATCAAGTTGTTACTTCTCCTGAAGAGAGCTTGTTCTAGGGATCCTAATACACTGCGGTGCCAGGAATACCTTACAGTATTCAACATTTCTCATACAGGGAATGGATGGTAGGACTAGACTGAATAGACCAAACCAAGATGCCAGCTTGCTCTCATGAATTTCAGTCTTATGGTTTACAGCCATCTCAATATTCATTCAAGTTCTAGTTGACCTAATTAAACTCACTCATCATTTGATCAAAAGATTCCAGAAAAATTATTATTTATAAATAATATATCATATATATAAACTCTAATACTATATATAAACTCTAAAAAACTATATATATATACTATATAGACTCTTGAGAGTCCCTTGAACAGAAAGGAGATCAAACCAGTCAGTCATAAAGGAAATCAACCCTGAATATTCATTGGAAGGACTGATGCTGAAGCTGAAGCTCCAATAATTTGGCCACCTGATGTGAAGAGTTGACTCATTGGAAAAGACCCTGTTGCTGGGAAAGACTGAGGGCAGGAGGAGAAGGGGGCAACAGAGGATGAGATGGTTGGATGGCATCACCAACTCAAAGAACATGAGCTTGAGCAAACTCTGGGAGATAGGGAAGGACAGAAGCCTGGCATGCTGCAGTTCATGGGGTCGCAGAGTTGGACACAACTTAGTGATCGAACAAGAACAATAAACTATATATACAAACTCTAAAAAAAGTTATTATATTAATTTGAATTATTTTGGTTTCAAGAAATAGAATCTACCTGAGCCAGCTTAAGGAAGAAGGGAGCATTGCTTACAGTGGGATCAAAGAAAGAACTGGGCAAGCAGGCCTCCAAAGAATAGAAATCAGGGTCTGGAGCACTGTAAACAGCCCAGAAAGTCCTCTTTCTGGGTTTCTTTTTTGTCTATTTCTCTCTGCTAGTCAATCTCATTCTTTTTTCATGGATAGAATGGTATTTTTCTGTTTCACAGGGTACATGGGAGAAAAAAAAAGCTATATATCATGAGTTCTATGTGTTATGTGTAGAACTGCCCACTTACATACTTGGTATTTTTTTAAGTAAAAAAATCAAGACAAAACAGCTTTAATGAGACATAATTTTAAAATTCACATATTATTGAAGCTGAGCAGGACCCTACTGGGCCCTCCCAGGTACAGTAAGTCCCCTACACATGAAACTTCAAGTTGCAAGCTTTCAAAGATGTGAACGTGCATTCCATCAGCATCAGGTATGAGTGAAATTGCAGTCTATCTTCCATCTTCTGTTGCTGACAATCCTTCAACTCTACTATCTCCTGACTCCTCTCCCTCAGTCAGTAACTCTTCTTTCCTGTTCACTAGATGCTGGCTCCTGTATACCAGCTGTTGTACTGTACTACTGTACTTTTCAAGGTGGTGTACTGTGAGGTTAAAAATGTTTTCTTTATTTTTTGTATTTATTTGTTTTTTGTGTATCATATGTGTGAAAATATTATAAACCTATTACAATACAGTACTATATAGCCAATTGTGTTAGTTGAGTACCTAGACTAACTTTGAAGGATTTACAAACAAATTGAACCTATGAATTCACTCTCGAATGGAACTTATTTGTATGTAGGGGACTTACTGTACAAAAGCCTTTTCATATTCCCTGTTATTTGTTTGTAGGGAGAGGCTTCAACCTTCCTGAGTTCCAAAGGCAGATTCAAGAAGTTGGTAATTAGGGGAGTGAGGAAATGCAAAAACAAAGGAAAGGTAGTCAAGAAACAATTTTTTGTTGTTGTTCAGTTGCTAAGTCATGTCCGACTCTGCAACCCCATGGACTGCAGCATGCCAGGCTTCCCTGTCCTTTCCTATCTCCTGGAGTTCACCCAAACCCATGTCCATTGGGTCAGTGATGCCATCCAACCATCTCTTCTGTCGTCCCCTTTTCCTCTCACCTTCAATCTTTCCCAGCATCAGGGTCTTTCAAATGAGTCAGCTCCTTGCATCAGGTGGCCAAAGTATTGGCATTTCAGCTTTAGCATCATACCTTCCAAAGAAATCCCAGGGCTGATCTCCTTCAGAATGGACTGGTTGGATCTCCTTGCAGTCCAAGGGACCCTCAAGAGTCTTCTCCAGCACCACAGTTTGAAAGCATCAGTTCTTTGGGGCTCAGCCTTCTTCATGGTCCAACTTTCACATCCATACATGACACCATAGTACAGTGATGAGGCAGGGTCCTGATTCTTCCTCAAGAAATGCACATAACCATCTGATTCTACCTGTAGTTCTTCTACAGGAACTAAGGCCCCCACCCAGACTGAGGATTGTAACCTCAGGCTGAACACACAAGCTTTGGACCCCAGACTGCTAGGAACCAGAAGGATGATGATAGAGATTCCTGGAATATGGCTCTGTTACCTCCTCACCAGCCTGCCAATCAGAGAAAGATAACACATCCTGCAGACATCCCCACAAGTTTTCCCTATAAATCTTCCCTGAAAACCACTGGGGAGTTTGGGCTTTTTGAGCCTGACCTACCCAGTCTTCTTGTTTGGCCCTGCAATAAACCTTTCTCTGCTCCAAACTCTGATGCTTTGGTTTATTTGGGTTTACCATGCTTCAGGCATGTAAACTTGGGTTCAACAATACTGTCAAGTTCACTTTTAAAGTGTAAAACTCGGTGGTTTTTGATCTAGTTGCTCATTCATGGACCTGTGAAGAATGGTGAAAAATCTGAATTGCTGAACACACACTCTCGTACTAGAAGCCAAGTACCTTTCCTGTAGTCTATTGAGGGCACATTTTTAACACTTTTGTGCTTTTGCTGGTGATATTGCTGTTTAGAATGGCCTTCAGCTATGGAGTGCTCAAAGTGCTGACGTGCTGGCTAGTGTTTCTAAACACAGGAAGGCTGGGAGGGAGATGACAGAGAAAACACGTGTTAGATAATTGTTTTTCAGGCATGAGTTATAGTGCTCTTGGTTATGAGGTCAATGTTAATTAAACAACAATGCTGTACCTCCAGACAAAGGAAGAGGAAATCTGCCAAGTACTGATGTAACACTTATAGTGTGTGATGAGGTGACGGAAAAGTGGCCAAATTGGTAGATTCGTGAGATGATAACCAACTTTAAAAAAAGCACAAACTATATTAGGTAGCATAGTTGTGACATGGAAAGCCAAAGAAATGGACTGTCACGTTATCCAGGGTGAAGAAAATGTTAAACTCTTCCTGGCCAGTGTTTTAGTATAAAGTAATATTAAATAAGGCTCCTCCATCCATGGGATTTTCCAGGCAAGAGTACTGGAATGGGGTGCCATTGCCTTCTCCGAATATTAAATAAAATTAATTATAAGAAATCTATATTAAGTAAGGTGTCTTTAAGCAGAAACACACACAAAACAAGCTTTTGTAAGACTAATAGATGAAAATGTTATGACCAGAAACTTTGGGAACTCAATCCTATATTTCCCTTATGAGCAATACTCAGTAGTCACTAATCCAGTGTTTGTGGCAACTTTACAGAATAGAACTACCACAAAAAAAGGAGAATCTATTGTATATTCACAAAATTATACCTCAGTCACCAATATCTAATTGCAGAACATTCTCATAATTCCAAAAGGAAATCTTATACCCATTAGTAGTCATTCCTCTCTACGCCCAGCTCCTTGCAACCACTAATCTGTTTCTGTCTCTAAAATCTGCCTAATCTGGATGTTTTGTATAAATAGAATCATATATGACCTTTTGTGTCTTGGTTCTTTCAGTTAGTATCATGTTTTTGAGGTTCGTCCATGTTTTCCTGAGTGGCTGCACTGTTTTTCAATCCCACCAGCAATTTACAAGGGTTCCAATTTCTCCACATCCTTGCTAACTTTTATTATTTGTTGTCTTTTTTATTACAGTCATACTGGTGGATGTGAAATGGCATTTCTTTGTGGTTTTGACTTGCATTTCCCTGATGGCTAATGATGTTTGATATTTTTTCATGTGTTTATTGGCTATTTGAACAACTTCTTTGAAGAAATCTCTATTCAACTCTATTTCCCATGGGACATTTGTTGATTATGAGAGCTCCTTATATATTTTGGATACAAGCCCCTTGTGTCAGATATATGATTTGCAAATATTTTCTCCTATTATGGGATTGTCTTTTTGTTTCTTGACACCTGTATAGACTTTGATCTGGATGCCAGATCACTGGGTCAATTTGCACAGGTGTCAATATTTCAGATGATGGAGCAACACTGGCAATTGCTCCCTATGTAACCATATGAAGTGGGGAAAAGGACAATTCCCAGAGAGGGGACTGGATAGGGCAGACAGATCAAATAGGGATTTACTGTCATTGTATAGTTATTATGTCATTTCCTTTTATCTTTGGGAGGTATACACAATTACTCTAGAGATTACAGACCTCTAATGGTTAGAGAGCTAAATATATGCTGCTGCTGCTGCTGCTAAGTCGCTTCAGTCGTGTCCGACTCTGTGCAACCCCATAGACAGCAGCCCAACAGGCTCCCCCGTCCCTGGGATTCTCCAGGCAAGAACACTGGAGTGGGTTGCCATTTCCTTCTCCAATGCTTGAAAGTGAAAAGTGAAAGTGAAGTCGCTCAGTCGTGTCTGACTCCTAGCGACCCCATGGACTGCAGCCCACCAGGCTCCTCCATCCATGGGATTTTCCAGGCAAGAGTACTGGATCGGGGTGCCATTGCCTTCTCCAAAATATATGCTACTTACTAATAATGACTTTAAAAAAGACAACCACAATTCTTGAATCAAAAAATAACTTAAAAATGTCTGATTTCTTATGAAAGTGTATAAATTCTGGAAACAGAGATATTTTAAAATCATCTATTTTCTTTATTTTTTTTAATAGAGAAAAAGCTATATGGCATTTACAAAAAGCATTCTCTTCCTCAAATGACAGTCCTTTCTTTAAAATTTCAGAAGCTGCTCAAATAATGCTCCTAAAAATTAGCATTGCCTAGGAGAAGGCAATGGCACCCCATTCCAGCACTCCTGCCTGGAAAATCCCATGGATGGAGGAACCTGGTAGGCTGCAGTCCATGGGGTCGCTAAGAGTTGGACACGACTGAGCGACTTCCCTTTCACTTTCACTTTTATGCATTGGAGAAAGAAATGGCAACCCACTCCAGTGTTCTTGCCTGGAGAATCCCAGGGATGGGGGAGCCTGGTGGGCTGACGTCTATGGGGTCACACAGAGTTGGACACAACTAAAGTGACTTAGCAGCAGCAGCATCAGGTACAGTGTACAGTTATAGGCAAAAAACATTGGAGAAATTTTTCAGTTTGTTCCAAACATGTACTTTGAAGTTGACTACCTTGAACATATTTCAAAAGAGACCTGCATGATATCTTATATTCTTTGCCCAATTAAGCTTAGCAAAGGAAAGATCTTGCTTAATTTTATCCTTTGTCAATACAAATATTTTTATTTTTAAATTTTACTATTGTTATGAGCTATGCCCTTCCCAAATTTATATGTTGAATCCCTAACCTGCAGTACCTCAGAATAGGACTGTACCTGGAGATAGTCTTTTAAGTGGGTAATTAAGTTAAAATGAGAGTGGGTCCTAATCCAGTATGACTGGTATCCTTACAAGAGGAAATCTGAAACCAGACACACATGAAGAAAGCTCATGTGAAGACAGGGAGAAGACAGCCACCTACAAGCCAAGAAGAAAAGCCTCACAAGAAACTAACCTGGATGACACATTGATCTCAGACTTTGGCTTCCAGAATTGTAAGAAAGACATTCCTGTTTAAGCCACTCAATATGTGCTGCATTGCTATGGCAGCCCTAGCAAACTAACACAATTTGTGTTGCTGTAGAGATGATGTTTTTAAGGTATCAGCTTTCCCTCTGTATCTGAAAAGGAACGTGATGAAGGGCTTTGACTCTGTTCTTGTTTATATGCCAGTATCTACTAATTAAAATATGTCATTAAGGCAGATCCAGAGGAACTGCTGTCTAGACATTCTGTTAAATGAATTGCTGTTTATGCTTGTAAGAAACAAAACTCTTCAATTGTGTGAAAATATAACTTTACCAACTGGCTTCTCCTAAATTAAAGTGAATTAAGGAAGGGTTAGGTCTGCTAATTTAACAACGATAATTTTATATTTATGTTCAAAATTTATTTTTTCTTCTTTCTTTTCCTCTAGGACTTTATTTCCCTTGAGAACTAACACTTATATAGCACCGACAACCCTGATGCCAGGAAAGTTGGAAGGCAAAAGGAGAATGGGGTGGCAGAGGATGAGATGGTTAGATAGCATTACCAACTCAATGGACGTGAACTTGAGCAAAGGGAGACAGTGGCGGACAGAGGAGCCTGGCATGCTGCAGTCCACAGGGTCTCAAAGAGTCGGACACGACTGGGACCGAACAACATGAACCATGCTGTACTCTGAATGTTTGTGCTCCCTGCCCCCGCCTCAATTCATATGTTGAAATGTCAAACCCCCAAAGTGATAGTATTAGGAGTTGGGGCATTTGGGAGGTGAGCAGGTCATGAAGGCAGAGCCCTTGTGAATGAAATTAATACTCATATAAAAAAGGCCTGAGAGAGCGCCCTTGTCCCTTAGGCCGTGTGAGGACACAACTACAATTCTGTCATCAGAAGAAGGCCCTCACTGAGACATACTGGCCCTCTGGTCTCAGGCTTCCAGGCCCTGGAACTGTGAACAATAAATTTCTGTTGTTTATAACCAATTTAGTCTGTGATATTTTGTTATAGCAGCCTGGATGGACTTGGACAAGTCAAGTATTTTTTTAAAGTTCCTTACTTGTTCAACAGATATTTTTAAAGCACCTATGAAGGAATGATGCTAAAGCTGAAACTCCAGTACTTTGGCCACCTCATGCAAAGAGTTGACTCATTGGAAAAGACTCTGATGCTGGGAGGGATTGGGGGCAGGAGGAGAAGGGGACAACAGAGGATGAGATGGCTGGATGGCATCACTGACTTGATGGACGTGAGTTTGAGTGAACTCCGGGAGTTGGTGATGGACAGGGAGGCCTGGCGTACTGCGATTCATGGGGTCGCAAAGAGTCGGACACGACTGAGCAACTGAACTGAACTGATGATGTACCAGGTGTTTCGGATACATCAGTGAAAAAAAAAGTTTCCTGCTCTAGGGGAGTGAGCAGATGGACTGTTAACCATATTCCCCATAAAGAAGTAGATGACATAGTATGTTGGAAGGTGAAAACTGCCACGGAAAAGCTAGAGCAGGCTGAAGCATGTCGGGGGCTCAGGGGGTGGGAGGACCTTCGTTTTAAAAAGGATGATCAGGGTGGCCAAGAAGGGCTTCCCCAGCAGCTAAGAAGTAAAGAATCACCTGCAGTGCAGGAGACAAAAGAGACGTGGGTTCAATCCCTGGGTTGGGAAGATCCCCTGGAAGAGGATATGGCAACTCACTCCAGTATTATTGCCTGGAGAATCTCATGGGCTGAGGAGGTTGGTGGGCTATATTCCATAGGATTGCAAAGAGTCAGACACAACTGAAGTGACTGCTTGTATACTTGTCTGTATCTTCAATGCAGCAAGACTTGGCAATGCAGCAAGACTATTTAAGGGAAGGCTGTCAGTCTTCCTCAGCTAACTGGGTAGCCCCGGCCCTCCTTGTACTTCAGCCTGGTCCTGGGTTTGGGCCTGCCCTTTGCAGCCTTAGCTATAGTGTCCCCTCACCATGCAACACATGAGCCATGGCAGTCCCTGCTCTCACTTCCAGCTCCCTGCTTGGAAATAATAACGTTCAGAATTTTTTTCACAGCCCTCTTGGGTGTAGGATGGGGGCTTCCAGGAAGTATTCTCTCAGGTTCTACTTTCTGCCTACTAATTTCTACTGCAATGACCTCCTTGGTGCTGAGAACTTTCTGAGGTGACCTTCCAACAGATTTCCAGAGAGAAGAAGAAAACAAGTATTCTCTGTTCACTTTGCCCAGGCCAGGGCCACAATGCCAACCTGGTTTTGGTTAATAGCATCCAAATGGCCACTGCTGCTGCTAAGTCATCTCAGTTGTGTCCGACTCTGTGCGACCCCATAGACGGCAGCCCACTAGGCTCCTCTGTCCCTGGGATTCTCCAGGCAAGAATACTGGAGTGGGTTGCCATTTCCTTCTCCAATGCATGAAAGTGAAAAGTGAAAATGAAGTCGCTCAGTCGTCCCCGACTCTTAGCGACACCAAGGACTGCAGCCTACCGGCTCCTCCGTCCATGGGATTTTCCAGGCAAGAGTACTGGAGTGGGGTGCCATTGCTTTCTCCGCCAAATGGCCACATCTATTGCTTAAGATCCCTATAACTTCTCGATAACACAGATGGATCTTGTCAAAGATCTTCCAACTCACTGGTTCCCCCAAGTCCATCATCTCAGACCAGGATCTCTAATCTGTAGCCATGTTTCGGAGATCAGTTTCAAGTTTTCCCAAATACATGTCTACTCTTTTACCATAACTCCTCTAGTCCAGTTGCTATAGAAGAATGGATTTAACCACATACTAGAGGAATGCCTGTGTACTCCTTACTTCCTGGCCCACTGAATTCACCCACTATCTAATTCTCTCTATACCTTAGAACAAATGCCTTTACTAAAACTATAGATTGCATTCCTATGTTTCTAGTCTCTTTTCTCAAGTATCCAGCCACCGCGTGATGAGTTGCATATCTACAAATACCTAAACGCAGACTCAGAGAGCTATTCAGCCTTAGCATATAAACACAGTCTGTAGGAGGACAGCCAGGTCAGGGGGCAAGGTTTCAACATATTCACTGTGCTTGGCCTTGCTACAAGGCAAAAGAAAGAGTCCTGGGCTCATTACTAGTTGTTTCCTTTTTTAAAAATTATTTGTTTATTTGGCTGAATCAGGTCTTATTTGCAGCATATGGGCTTGCTTAATTGCTCAGAGGCATGTGGGATCTTGCACCCCTGACCAGGGATTGGACCCACATCCGCTGCATAGCAAGGTGGATTCTTAACCACTGGACCTTCAGGGAAGTGCCCTGGACCATTATTAGTTGGCCAACTTTGTGAACCTGTACCTCCAGCTCTCTCTATTCCCACCTGGACTTCCTAAACTAACTTGTTGTGATGTTATGCCAGACCTGCCATAATAAGGTCAGACTGCCTAGCACACAACCTCATGCCAGCAAGGTCAGCAGCAGCATTCTACATGGAAAGAGCACAGGCCATAGAGGTCTACCTGCAACTACAGCTCAGTTTCAACCCCAGCGTGTAGCTAAATTCTAGGACAAATTTTACACAGCCTTTTCTAATTCAATGATATCCCTTATAGGGATAATACCTGCAAGGATGCACATAAATAATGAGTCCGTTGACTCCGGGGGAGACCCCTCCCAGTAATCCAGGGCAGCCTCTTTTTGGACTGATCTTCATAATCATCTGAAGGCTACATGATCAACTGGTGATATTTCCTTAAAAACCTGAAGGTGTCTTATGACCACCCCTCAGGAGCAAAGTCATCCTGATTTTGAGAGAGGCAAGTTAATGCCTGGCTCCTGCACAAGAATTACATTCCTGGAGGCTCACATGGTGAGCCAGGAAGGAAAATGTTATTTATCGTTGTTAGGTTTCTTCAAGTGAGACTTACATCAATCCAGGGCACAGGGTGACAGCACCTCCATGTAGAGTCCCTGTCACCTGACAAGGCTTCAGTTCAGTTCAGTCACTCAGTCATGTCTGACTCTTTGCAACCCCATGAACCACAGCACGCCAGGCCTCCTTGTCCATCACCAACTCCTGGAGTCCACTCAAACCCATTTCCATTGAGTCAGTGATGCCATCCAACCATCTCATCCTCTGTCGTCCCCTTCTCTTCCTGCCCTCAATCTTTCCCAGCATCAGGGTCTTTTCAAATGAGTCAGCTCTTCGCATCAGGTGGCCAAAGTATTGGAGTTTCAGCTTCAACATCAGTCCTTCCAATGAACACCCAGGACTGATTTCCTTTAGGAAATCTGCAGTGATTTTGGAGCTCAGAAAAATTAAGTCAGCCACTGTTTCCACTGTTTCCCCATCTATTTGCCATGAAGTGATGGGACCAGATGCCATGATCTTAGTTTTCTGAATGTTGAGGTTTAAGACAACCGATTTCACTCTCCTCTTTCACTTTCATCAAGAGGCTTTTTAGTTCCTCTTCACTTTCTGCCATAAGGGTGGTGTCATCTGCATATCTGAGGTTATTAATATTTCTCCTGGCAATCTTGATTCCAGCTTATGCTTCTTCCAGCCCAGGGTTTCTCATGATGTACTCTGCATATAAGTTAAATAAGCAAGGTGACAATATGTAACCTTGATGTACTCCTTTTCCTATTTGGAACCAGCCTGTTGTTCCATGTCCAGTTCTAACTGTTGCTTCCTGACCTGCATACAGGTTTCTGAGGAGGCCTTACAAATAGCTGTGAAAAAAGGGAAGCAAAAAGCAAAGGAGAAAAGGAAAGATATACCCATTTGAATGCAGAGTTCCAAAGAATAACAAGGAGGGATAAGAAAGCCTTCCTCAGCAATCAATGCAAAGAAATAGAGGAAAACAATAGAATGGGAAAGACTAGAGATCTCTTCAAGAAAATTAGAGATACCAAGAGAACATTTCATGCAAAGATGGGCTCAATAAAGGACAGGAATGGTATGGACCTAACAGAAGCAGAAGATATTAAGAAGAGGTGGCAAGAATACACAGAAGAACTGTACAAAAAAGATCTTCATGACCCAGATAATCATGATGGTATGATCACTCACTTAGAGCCAGACATCCTGGAATGTGAAGTCAAGTGGGCCTTAGGAAGCATCACTACAAACAACGTTATTGGAGGTGATGGAATTCCAGTTGAGCTATTTCAAATACTAAAAGATGATGCTGTGAAAGTGCTGTACTCAATAGGCCAGCAAATTTGGAAAACTCAGCAGTGGCCACAGGACTGGAAAAGGTCAGTTTTCATTCCAGTTCCAAAGAAAGACAATGCCAAGGAATGCTCAAACTACCGCACAATTGCACTCATCTCACACGCTAGTAAAGTGATGCTTAAAATTCTCCAAGCCAGGCTTCAGCAGTACGTGAACTGTGAACTTCCAGATGTTTAAGCTGGTTTTAAAAAAGGCAGAAGAACCAGAGATCAAATTGCCAACATCTGCTGGATCATCAAAAAAAGCAAGAGAGTTCCAGAAAAACATCTATTTCTGTTTTATTGACTATGCCAAAGCCTTTGACTGTATGGATCACAATAAACTATGGAAAATTCTGAAAGAGATGGGAATGCCAGACCACCTGACAAGCCTTAATTTCCCAGTTTAGTTTCAGTGATGGAGTCTAATCCTTATTTTTTGAGGAAATATCTGAAGGTAATCAGTGCAACCTGTTCTGCTTGTCCAGCCATCAGCTAGGGGACATCTGTCTACCACACAATATGACAGAATGGAAATGGGGAAGACACCAGAGGAAGCACTTTGTGATTTGAATGGGAGATGCAGGATCTGGGGTCATCCTCTGCTTTTTCTCACAAACTTTTTGCTGAGGTTAAGGGGAATGGCAATCAAATCATGGTCTGAGCCATGGGTTAGGGGAGGACAAAGCCTCCAGTAAGTTAAATTGAAGGTGCTTGTAACCATTTCTAACATGGTATTTTTTCCTGCTTATAAATGGGGCAGTTTTCTTTGTGAAGAAGACCCCCTACGGTGATTCTATTAATAAAACACAAAGATCATTAATGCTCCTCCTCCTCCATAACTCCGGAGTCTGAGGTGGTCCCTCCTGAGGGCCAAGGTGTTATTCTCCCTCCACCAGCACAAAACCTGTGTGACCTATTCCAGTATCTGCAACATCACTCCCTTCTTCCTCAGTCAGCCTCCACTGCACACATTTTGTCTGAAAGCCTCAGTCACAAGACAGACAAAGGATTTTTATAAAAAATCACAGAAGGGCTTCCCTCATAGTCCAGTGGTTAAGAATTTGCCTTCCAAAGCAGGTGACAAAGGTTAGCTCCCTGGTCCGGGAAGATCCTACATGCTGTGGAGCAGCTAAGCCCCAGCGCCACAACTACTGAGCCAGGACTCCACAGCCCATGCTCCACAACAAGAGAAGTCATTGCAAAGAGCAGCCCCCACTCTCCGCAACTAGAGAAAGCCTGAACATAGCAATGAAGACCAAGCAGAGCTAAAAGTTAAAACAAAACAAAACTCACAGATACTTGTTATATCCCCTACTTTGACCCGTCTGTGCTGCTATGGAAGAATTCGGTGAGCAGCGTATTCAACAAAATGATTATTATCCTAATGATGTACGATGATATTGATCCAATTAGAGAATCCAGCTGACTGAACCAGAATTAGCTTGAATGCCCCAGGCTCTTTTCTGGCTGGGCATTTTTACTGGAAGATGTATACATCAGGCCAACCTGAGGTTGCCAAAAGAGAAAGAAAGAAGCATGCCCAGGGGTCAGTGTTGAATCCTGGATTATCAAAATGGGTTTGTATAAACTCACACCCCTTTCATCCTGGCCATTACCCTGGAAGCAGCTGAGAGATGAAGATCGCTTTCTGGAGACAGCTGAATTCAGAGACCAGGAGGAGGTGAGGAAGATACAGTCTCTCTGAGCTGACTTTTAGGAAGGTTGTTCCAAGCTCAACAATACCAGATTCTTATGCATGGTACAAAGTGTGGCAAGTCCAGCAAACACCTTTGTCGAGTGGCTTTGGTGGTAAAAGGCACACTGTGGTCCCAAAAGCCAAAAACATTATGTAGTTACTTGTTCTAAGGGTCACAATGGTGTGGCCAGAGTCAGCTGATCTAATTGCAACAACAGCTGACCATTTCCAGGCTCTCCTGGGTTTGTCTTAGTCTAAACTGAGGACCTGCTAACTTTTTCTGTAAAAGGTCAAGTTTCAGATATTACAGACTTGTGGGCCATGCACCCTTTCTTCTAATTACTCAACTCTGCCATTGTCCTTATTTATACAGTCATAAATGGACAAGTTCCAATAAAACTTTATTTCTATAAATAACCAATGAGCTGCCCACTCTGGTCTATATTAGAGTTCATATATTCTTTGAGCCAGATTCCTACTTTTTACATATGTTTGTGCTGTAACATAATCTTGTATATTTATTTTTCTAAATGCACAATTTCACCAGTGATAATTTAGCATTATAGTAGGTACTTTGGGGACCCTTTGATGTGGACAAAATTGTTCATTTGAGAGGTATTTTAGAATAAAAGAGGACAAAGTCTAAAACATCCAATGTTCTATTCATCCAATATTCAGTTTTGGGGTTGGTATAAAGAAGTACCCAAAGAAATTCAGATCCCAAAATTGCTTCCTGAAGGGTTTACTTGGCCACAGAATAAAACAAAATTGTGAAAAACAGAAATGGACAGAGGAGCCTAGCAGGCTACTGTCCAAGGTGTTACAAAGAGCCAGATACAACTTAGTGACTAACCATACATAACCTCCAGGCAATGGCACCCTACTCCAGTACTCTTGCCTGGAAAATCCCATGGATGGAGGAGCCTGGTAGGCTGCAGTCCATGAGGTTGCTAAGAGTCAGACATGACTGAGCGACTTCACTTTCACTTTCATGTATTGGAGAACGAAATGGCAACCCACTCCAGTGTTCTTGCCTGGAGAATCCCAGGGACGGGGGAGCCTGGTAGGAGGCTGTCTGTGGGGTCGACCCACACAGAGTCGGACATGACTGAAGCGACTTAGCAGCAGCAGCAGCATACATAATCTCCACAGATCACAATATAACCTAATGGCCTTCATCCTACTCTTATTGCTCCTCCATTTCCCTCTGTCCTGTGTCTCTTGTCGGCTCCCCTTCCCTCTTGGGAAAACCCCCAAATAGCATTTATCTCTTAACTGAAAATAGGAAAAGCCATTTGTGGGTTGATTTTATTCCCTAGTCTCATTTTGACCTCAGTTCCATTTTAAGACTTTTGAAAGTCTAGGTGAAACTGACAGATATCTGCAAAGAAATTTATATTATTGTTAAAATGCATCATAGGGCAATTTTGGGGGAAACCTCAGATACAAAATAATTGGACAGAAAAGGCAGACTAAGATGACAGTGAGGTGACTTAAAAGATGCTGATTGTGCAAGAAATTAGAGGAATTTCTAAAAGCTATAAAAAAGGTGTGCCTGTTCTTTTGGAGACTATTCCGAAGTGTTCCCTATGAAAATAGGCTGGACTCTGTTTCAGTCCTATAAGCAGAGAAAGAATGAGTACAATTCGAGATGTCCAGGATCAGCTTTTTAATATCTTCTGTGTTAGTCGCTCAGTTGTCTCTGATTCTTTGTGACCCCATAGACTGTAGCCTGCTAGGCTCCTCTGTCCATGGAATTCTCCAGGCAAGAATACTGGAGTGGATAGCAATTCCCTTTTCCAGGGGATCTTTTTTACCTAGGGACTGAACCTAGGTCTCCAGCATTGCGGGTGGATTCTTCACCACCTGAGCCACAGGGAAGCCCATCTTAGTAGATCCTAAAATGGATGTGATCCAGTTCTCTCCTACCTTTTCGTGCATGACCTTAAGACAATGACATGGGATTTAATTTAATATGACATGGGATTTAATTTAAGACACTTTGCTGAGCATATTGAAAAGAGTCTTAGAATAAAAACAGAGTAAGAATCAGAACAAATTGATAGGCTTAAAGATTAAAAAAAAAAAAAGCTAGGTGCACTCACCTGTCATTAACCACTGGAAGAAGGAGAATCTTGATAAAGACACTTGTAGTTTTTTTAAACAGAAAAGACATTGGAAAAACTATTGTCTGTGTTAACTAAGAAAGTAGAGAGGAAACCAACGAAGTGAATGATCAGTGAAGGTGCTCCAAGGCAGAATCAATTGTCCAATTTTTATTTTACACTTAAGCCCACAGGGAGAAATTTCTCCAATATAGGCAGTACAGTATCAATCATAAATTCTATTGTTATCACACAACTGCTTCTCCAGGGTCAACAAACTATGTAGTTAGTACTGCGCTGTGCTCAGTCACTTCAGTCATGTTAGACTCTTTGTGACCTATGGACTGTAGCCCGCCAGGCTCCTCTGCCCATGGGATTTTCCAGGCAAGAATACTGGAGTGATTTGCCATGCCCTCCTCCAGGGGATCTTTCCAACCTAGGAATTGAACCCATATCTTTGGCGTCTCCTGCATTGCAAGCAGGTTCTTTATACTGAGCCACCTGGGAAGCCCATTAGCACACTAAGACCCCCTAAACCTTGTTCCGCTTAGCTTGTGGTATTAGAATGTGGAGAAGCAAACCTACAGATCTGTCTCCTGACTACCCTCATAAGGCATGTAACTGGTCTGTTATCCACTGCACACAGGCCTCCTGAATGAGTGGTTTCTCCAGCCCTGCAGAACCCCCGAAACTGCTGTTGTAAGCAACATATACAGTAAGCAAGGGCACCAGTGTAAAGACAAATGCTAAATGAATAGTGTTGGAGCAGCATTCACATACTCCCATCAAGCACAGGATATGAAGTAAGTGAAGAACAGAACCAGGAGAAATCATGTCCTAAAGCAGGGCTGGTAGGCACTGCAGGTGGGCTGTGCAGCAGTGTCCTGTACATTAGCAGGAAGCCAAGAGATGCACTCTATACCATGTTTCTACCAAGAAACAGGAAGAAAGGGGTCTGACAGGAAAACATTCTACCCCTAAATAAAAGCAGAGCATGGTTCATGGACCCTGAAGGCACATTGATGGCATAAAAGAATTTCAGTTCTCTGTTTTCATAAAGCAAAAATCTCAAGTCTTTGTGATTGAGTTTCACATTAACTGGCATTTTATTTGTTTAAAACATAAACATTGTCAGTTTGAGAAGAAATCCACTGTGAGATATGACTTCCTGGTGGCTCAGGCAGTAAAGTGTCTGCTTACAATGCAGGAGACCTGGGTTCAATCCCTGGGTAGGGAAGATCTCCTGGAGAAGGGAGTGGCAACCCACTCCAGTATTCTTGCCCCTCTCTCCAAAAATAGGGGCTCAAAGAAATATATATATATATACACAGATATCCCCATTTAAATTCTAGGGTTTCTTCTTTTGATTCTTGGTAAAATTTTTTATCCAGGAAACAGAATAGATACATATATATATTTAAAAACATGAACCATTAAAGAATGAGATAGGAAATCAAGAAAGATGTTAAGTTTTGGTGGGTGTCCCTAATTATTTTCAGATATTCTCCATGACCCAGACCTTAATTGTCACTCTGGGACCTTTAACTGAGGAACAGTCTTTCCTTCTTTGTGACACTTCACCCACCAACTTAAAAGAGAGGGATTCATTATACAAATGAAATTGCCAGGTTAAATGCTTTCCCAGTGGTCGAGTCCTTGAAATCTCTAGCCACTGTTTCAGTCGTGTCGGATTCTGTGCGACCCCATAGACGGCAGTCCACCAGACTCCCCCGTCCCTGGGATTCTCCAGGCAAGAACACCGGAGTGGGTTGCCATTTCCTAGAGACTTCTCTAATTATAAGGCAGTTGTAACTAATTTTAGCATTGACTTACAGATACCTTTGAGCCTAAATCAAGCTGAAATTGAACGTATTAAAGAGTAACAGCAAAAAATTATATTGCTATCCGCAGGATTATTGGGATTAAACCTATCAAAGTTCAGATTTATCTAAACCTCTATCCAAACTTGCACAATATCCTTGTAAGGGAAGAAATCTTTTCCTTTCTTCGCTTCTCAGTTCTTTGGCTGATCTAATTAAATTGACAACACACAGATTTACAGGAGGAAAACAAATTTAATTACATGTGTATGGGGACCCCATAAGAATAGGAGACCCCCAGGCAGTCAGGAAATTGAAGCTTATATGGCATTTGGAGCTAAGAAGAAGGCAGTAGGAGTGGGAGACTTCAAAAGGGAAGATGATTTATAAGAAGATGGGAAGAGTAAATGTTCGGTAAATAAATGTTTGCTAAGCCACACAGAGACAAAGGACACAGAGGAATTTGATCTCTAGGCCCTGCCGAGCTTCCCCTGCAGCTTACCACATCTTGCCCATATTCTTTGTAGTTATCTTTGATGATAGTTCTTGGACTAGCTCCTCTATCTAAATTTTTTTAGGCAGTTAAGAAGGAGGATAAAGCTCTTGTCAAGTCTGCAAGTTGTGTCCAACTTTTTGTGACCCCAGACAGTAGTCCACCAGTCTCCTCTGTCCATGGAATTTTCCAGGCAAGAATACTGGAGTGGGTTGGCATTTCCAACTTCAGGACCACTGAAGGTCCTGGGTCAGGTCAACTTCCCTGACCCAGGGATCGAACTCACACCTCTTGCATCTCCTGATTGGTAGGTGGATTCTTTGTACTGGCACAATCTGGGAAGCCCTCCTTGTTGAGTAGGTTGGATCTTAATTGTCTTTAGCTTGAAATAATCTACATGCCAAAGTGGTACATTCTGGAGTGGCCAACCCTGAACCTCTGAACCTAGAGTTCTCAGGGGTCTCAACCTAAAGTTGAGAGCCTAACAAAGAAAGGATTCTTTATGCTTTGTTCTTGTCTTTGTATCACTCCTGTCTTCTCAGAAGTAAAAACCCAGTTTGGGGACTTTCTTGGTGGTTCAATGGCTAAGACTCTGTGCTCTCAGTGCAGGGGGCCTAGGTTGGATCACTGGTCAGGGAACTAGATCCTGAGTGCCACAATTAAAGATCCTGCGTGCAACAATTAAGATCCTGGCGCAGCCTAAATAAAGAAAGGAGAGAAAGCCCAATGGGCAGGGTTGTAAATTCATTCCGGTGGTCATGGGGACCACAAACAAGATAGTCATTCCACAATCTCCTGTTATTCTGACATCAAGTGAGGGCCAGCAAAACTATTCCATTCTAACTACTTAGAATAAGCAGCAGGCTCTCAGGTTAAAGGGAAGAATCCATAACAATTGTTCATTTCTGACTCCAGCTGCAAGTGAGGGCCCCAGGCCACCTGCAGTTTTGATCAACCAGCTACAAATCCAAGGTGTTCCCAAGACCCCTTTCAGGTTTGATAATTCACTGGCTTGACTCACAGATCTCAGAAAAGTATGTCGACTGAAAAAAATACGTGCAACCTAAAAGTTGACTTATGTTTTATTTGGCAGAAATTTTTAGGACTTAAGCCTGGAAGGCAGCATCTCAAGTAACCCTGAGAGAACTGGGGGGATGGGGTGGGAGGAGCCAGGTTATATAGAAGCTTGCAACAGGGGGCAGGTAGTCTGAATGTCAAAAGTATTTTTGTGAATTAAAGAAAACCAGATATCCCAAGCTAAGGAATTTAGCACTTTTCTGTGTATGGGAAGATGCAAATCTGGGGCTGGTATGTTGTTTTCACATCCAGAGTTCCTCAGGGCTCACTATTGAGAGTGACGTAGTCTGATAACTGCTAGATAGAAGGTATTCTCCTTTCTGAGTTCCCACAGGCTCATGGGCTCACGTTGGAGGGCTGCAATTGCTGATGACTGATATGGCCAGAAATATTCCATTTCTCAAATGTTATACTTACAAATGGGGTTTCCCAGGTGGCACAGTGGTAAAGACCTGCTTGCCAATGCAAGAGGAGATACAGGTTCTATCCCTGGATTGGGAAGATTTCTGGAGTAGGAAATGGCAACTCACTCCATTATTCTTGCCTGGAAAATTCCATGGACAGAGGAACCTAGGGGGCTACAGTCCATGGGATTGCAAAGAGCTGGACATGACTGAACCCACACACCACGCCCCATACTTACAATTACAGTGTTACTATAAAAGATACACATCAGGACCAGCCAAGTAAAGAGACTTACTGGGTGAGGTCTGGGAAGTTCTGCAGAGCTTCTGAGCCTTCTCTCTATGGAATCAAGGTGCCTTATCCTTCCAGTGCATTGATGAGGTCACCAACCAGGAATCTAGAGTTTTTATTGGGGTTTCATTGCAGAGGCATGATTGACTGAATTATTGGCCACATGACTGAACTCAATCTCCAATCCTCCTCTCCTCCCCTGAGGTCAGGCTGGCTCAAGTTACCAATCACTGAATCACATGGCTGGTCTTTCTGGTGACCAACCCCCATCCTGAAACATCTTATCTCTTAGCATAAACTCAGGTGTGATCCAAGGGGTTTATAAATAACAAAAAAACCCTATCACTCAGAAAATTGCAAGGATTTACCATCTCTTTTCAAGGAACTAGTGGCAAAGGCCAAAGAAATTCTTTATTATACTGTAGGCTACTGCTTGGCCTTTGGCTATCATTCTATTTATATGCTGAACATTTGGAGCAGCCAGTGAGGGGTGGGGATTGTTACTGTTGTTTGTTGTTGTTCAGTTGCTAAGTCCTGTCCGACTCATTACAACCCAACTTATTACAACCCATGCCAGGCTTACCTGTCCTTTACCATCTTCCAGAGTTTGCTCAAGCTCATGCCCATTGAGTCAGTGATGCCATCCAACCATCTCATCCTCTGTTGCCCCCTTCTCCGGCCCTCAATCTTTTCCAGCATCAGTGTCTTTTCCAATGAGTCAGCTCTTCACATCAGGAGGCCAAAGTATTAGAGCTTCAGTTTCAGCATCAGTCCTTCCACTGAGTATTCAGGGTTTATTTCCTAGGATTGACTGGTTTGATCTCCTTGCTGTCTAAGGGACTCTCAAGAGTTTTCTCTAGCATTGAAAGCATCATTCTTTGGTTTTCAGCCTTCTTCCTTCTTTATGGTCCAACTCTCACATCTGTATGTGACTACTGGAAAAAACATAGCTTTGACTATACAGACCTTTATTGGCAAAGTGATGTCTCAGCTTTTAATATGCTAGGTTTTTCATAGGCTGCAGTCACCAGCCACAGTGATTTTGGACCCCAAGAAAATAAAATCTGTCACTGTTTCCACTTTTCCCCCATCTACTTGCCATGAAGTGATGGGACTGGATGCCATGATCTTAGTTTTTTAAATGTTGAGTTTTAAGCCAGCTTTTTCACTCTCCTCTTTTACCCTCATCAAGAGGCTCTTTAGTTCCTCTTCACTTTCTGCCATAATGGTGGTATCATCTGTATATCTGAGGTTTTTGATATTTCTCCTGGCAATCTTGATTCCAGCTTATGGGTCATCCAGCCCAGCAAGATTTTAACTCCATTTCCTAATGCATTTGACTATCAATAACAATACTATCGGAGAAGGCAATGGCACCCCACTCCAGTACTTTTGCCTAGAAAATCCCATGGACGGAGGAGCCTGGTAGGCTGCAGTACAGGGGGTCGCTAGAGTCGGACACGACTGAGTGACTTCACTTTCACTTTTCACTTTCCATTTTCATGCATTGGAGAAGGAAATGGCAACCCACTCCAGTGTTCTTGCCTGGAGGATCCCAGGGACGGGAAGCCTGGTGGGCTGCTGTCTATGGGGTCACACAGAGTCGGACACGACTGAAGTGACTTAGCAGCAGCAGCAACAATACTATATTCAGTATCATAATCTTACTAACAATGCCAGTGTAGATGTAACCTAAAATACAAAGACAAAAGATACTGCTACATTCCTACAGTCCCATTTAGTCATTAATAATTAGTCCAGTCCATCATCATATCACATGACAAAAGTATCTTCCAGGGTGAGGTCACTCAGGTTTGCAGGCTTTCATTTGATCTTTCCAGGTTCCAAAAGCAGGAATGATCTCAACAATATATAGCTTCACTTATTAGGGCATGTAGTGTGATTGAGCTAAGAAACAATATCATTTCTTGCTCTGAGTGTCTTTTGAAGTTGTATTTCCCTCATTGCATAACCTCATCTTTGTACTTATCCATAAATACCACCCACCCCAATCCTTTAACAGAGTTGCTTATAGTATGCATTTCTCAAATGGCAATTCTTCTGTTATTCTTGAGTAAATTCAATTTCTGAAAATTTGAACATGCCCTGGTTTACTCTTTATGCTGATAGTTATATAGTTACAGAACTGTGATAGGGAAGAACAAATCTGATTCTATATTAGATTTGTTTCCTTTACTTTAACCTTTATATTCTATTGCTTTTGCTACAAGTTTTTAATTACCAAAAGGATTCTGCCTATGAAAGTGAGTGTAAAGTGTTAGTTGCTCAGTCATGTCCAACTCTTTGTGACCCTATGGACTGTAGCCCACCAGGCTCCTCTGTCCATGGAATTCTCTATAGCTTTAAGTATACATAATCACCTATCTCTGGGAACCCTGTCTCCCTTGTCTGAATGTTAAGCTAAAATTCTTTTGTTCAGCTTACAAGAAACATCCTGACCCAGTCCACCTGTGAATGGGTGAAGGAAGAAAAAATTAACACATCCTGTCTGGAATTTGGTCAAAACTAGGAAATAATTGCAACAACTTACAGCTTTTTACTTTTAGGAATTTTAGAAATAAATTTTAAGAATTAGTGAACTAAGATGGACCAGAATGGGTTAATTTAATTCAGATGACCATTGTATCTACTACTGTGGGCAAGAATCCCTTAGAAGAAATGGAGTAGCCCTCATAATCAACAAAAGAGTCTGAAATTCAGTACTTGGGTGCAATCTCAAAAGCGACAGAATGATCTCTGTTTGTTTCCAAGGCAAACTGTTCAATATCACAGTAATCCAAATCTATGACCCAACCACTAATGCCAAAGAAGCTGAAGTTGAATGGTTCTATGATGACCTTCAAGACCTTCTAGAACTAACTCCAAAAAGCAATGTCCTTTTCATCAATGGGGACTGGAATGCACAAGTAGGAAATCAAGAAATACCTGGAATAACAGCCAAGTTTTGCCTTGGAGTACAAAATGAAGTAGGGCAAAGGCTAACATTTTTTCCAGAAGAATGCACTGGTCATAGCAAACAAGGGTCCATATAGTCAAAGCTATGTTTTTTTTTCCAGTAGTCATGTATGGATGTGAGAGTTGGACTGGGAAGAAAGCTGAGTGCCGAAGAATTGATGCTTTTGATCTGTGGTGTTGGAGAAGACTCTTGAGAGTCCCTTGGACTGAAAGGAGATCAAGTCAGTCAATCCTAAAGGAAATCAGTCCTGAATATTCTTTGGAGGGACTGATGCTAAAGCTGAAGCTCCAATACTTTGGTTAACTGATGTGAAGAACTAACTCTTTAGAAAAGACCCTGATGCTGGTAAAGATTGAAGGCAGGAGGAGAAGGGGATGACAGAGGATTAGATGGTTGGATGGTATCACTGACTCAATGGACATGAGTTTGAGCAAGCTCTGGGAGTTGGTGATGGACAGGAAAGCCTGGTGTGCTGCAGTCCATGGGGTCGCAGAGTTGGACAAGACTGAGCGACGGAACTGAACTGAACAGCTTTTTACTTTACCTTTGACTCCCAGCCCCCAACCCCCAACCCTGTATCATAGAAGAAAATAGCATCCAGACCTCAGTGAGATGGTTCTTTGAGACAATACTCCCTTATCTTTTTAGTCTGTTTGCTTTCTGAATAAAGTCACTATTCCTTGCCCCAGTAACTCATCTCTTGATTTATTGGCCTGTTGTATGGCGAGCAGTACAAGTTTGGATTAGGTAACAGAACTAGTGGGCTATTTCTACCACTGGGCTGTACAGCTGCCCATTAGTTTTGTTACCTAGTCCAAGGGCCTGTTGAATTTTTTATTATACAACATGGTAGCAAACCCAAAGACTATTTCATCTCGGGTGCCTCAGAGACTATATATTTTATAGCTGTATATCTGTGTTCTGCTTTATTTAGTGTCCCTTTATATAAAAATAGTGAGTACTTGTTTGCCTTCTGGGAAAATCATTAGTATACCTGAATTGTTAGGCCACAGGAGTTTGTTGAGGTATCTTCTTAGGTTTTACAAGTCCTCAACCACTAGTTGTGGTTCTAATCTCATGTAATATGTGGATGATTTTTAGCTGGGTTCCAAAGATGAGGTACACACCAAGACTAATCCTACTATCATTTTACTGTTTTAGCTCAGAAAGACATAAGACTTCAAAAAAAGTTTATGATTTTGTTATTAGCTTAGACACAGTTTATCCTACAGTAAATCCCTTACTGGTGACAGACTGCTGCTGCTGCTGCTACTAAGTCGCTTCAATCGTGTCCGACTCTGTGCGACCCCATAGATAGCAGTCCACCAGGCTCCCCCATTCCTGGGATTCTCCAGGCAAGAACACTGGAGTGGGTTGCCATTTCCTTCTCCAATGCATGAAAGTGAAAAGTGAAAGTGAAGTCACTCAGTCGTGTCCGACTCTTAGCGACCCCATGGACTGCAGCCTACCAGGCTCCTCCGCCCATGGGATTTTCCAGGCAAGAGTACTGGAGTGGGGTGCCATTGTCTTCTCTACAAACTGTTAAAAATTTTCCCCTACTAGTGGTAGTGGTAGTGTTAGGTACTCAGTCGCATCTGCCTTTTTGTGATCCCATGGACTAAAGACCACCAGGCTCTTCTGTCCATGGGATTCTCCATTCAAGAGTACTGGAGTGGGCTACCATTCTGTTCTCCAGGGGATCTTCCTGCCCAGGGATCAAACCCGGCTCTCCTACATTGCAGGCAGATTCCTTACCATCTGAGCCACCAGGGACGCCCATCTGGACTGGTACAATGAAATATTTAGGAAGATTCCTGGATCTCCCTGGTTACTGAAATTGCCTTGCTATCATATGATTTAACTAAATTGTGGGTAATCAAAGCACTTCCCTGTAAATCTAAACCTTAACAGATCTGGATCTGCCTAATTATAAACCTTTCTACCTTAAATTTTTTTTTTCATTAATTTATCTTTTTGGCTGTTCCACAAGGCATGAGGGATCTTAGTTCTCTGACTGGACCCCATGCCTCCTCCCAGTCATGATTGTGGTTTTTAAATTTCTGTTATTTTTCTATAATCTGAAGATGGAGGAACTCATAAATATTCAACCTCTTGTTGTGAACTATCTGTGCCCCAAACTGATTTACTAAAATTCAGACTTAATCTTGTTTTTTGATAAGTCATACCTTAAAACTGAAACAGGTGGGATGCACTACAACAGGTGTCACTTCATGTCCAAAACATGACCTCTTGCCAGAGGGAAATGTTTGTGCAGGTGGCAGGATTCATTGCACTCATCAGAACTTGCCAATTAGCCAGGGCTAGGAGATTCAACTCATGCAATGTGAGTAGATATGATTTTGGATAAGTCTATGGTTTTGGAATGTTTTGGATACAACAAAAGTTTTTAACTTTAGTAGGAAACCCTTTAAAAAATGGTCATGTAGTACATACAGTTTTATCAGTGACTATGATCAGCAACTTGACCTGCCTCTTGAGAAATCTGTATGCAGGTCAGGAATCAACAGTTAGAACTGGACATGGAACAATGGACTAGTTCTAAATAGGGAAAGGAGTACATTAAGGCGGTATTTTGTCACCCTGTTTATTTAACTTATATATAGAGTACATCATGAGAAATGCTGAGCAGGATGAAGCACAAGATGGAATCAAGATTGCCAGGAGAAATATCAATAACCTCAGATATGCAAATGACCCATCTTTATGGCAGAAACTGAAGAAGAACTAAAGAGCCTCTTGATGAAAGTGAAAGAGGAGAGTGAAAAAGTTGGCTTAAAGCTCAACATTCAGAAAACTAAGATCATGCTATCTGGTCGCATCACTTCATGGCAAATAGATGGGGAAACAGTGGAAACAGTGACAGGCTTTATTTTTCTGGGCTCCAAAATCACTGCAGATGGTGACTGCATCCATGAAATTAAAAGACTCTTACTCCTTGGAAGGAAAGTTATGACCAACCTAGACAGCATGTTAAAAAGCAGAGACATTAGGTTGCCAGCAAAGGTCCGTCTAGTCAAAGCTATGGTTTTTCCAGTGGTCATGTATGGATGTGAAAGTTGGACCATAAAGAAAGCTGAGCAATGAAGAATTGACACTTTTGAACTGTGGTGTTGGAGAAGACTCTTGAGAGTCCCTTGGACTGCAAGGAGATCCAACCAGTCCATCCTAAAGGAGATCAGTCCTGGGTGTTCATTGGTAGGACTGATGCTGAAGCTGAAACTCTAATACTTTGGCCACCTGATGCGAAGAACTGACTTACTGGAAAAGACCCTGATACTGGTAAAGATTGAAGGCAGGAGAAGGGGACAACAGAGGATGAGATGATTGGATGGCATCACTGACTCAATGGACATGAGTTTGAGCAAACTCTGGGAATTGGTGATGGACAGGGGGGACTGGCGTGTTGTAGTCCATGGGGTCGAAAAGAGTCAGACACGACTGAGTGACTGAACTAAACTGAACTGAGCAGTCTTTCCTAAACACTTAAATATTCTTTTATGGCCTAAAACCTGAAGACTTGGCTTTTGGAAGAAATATAAGGGAATGACGGCTCTTGAATCCTGATGGGAAAGACCCTATTAGCTAGCTAGCATGGTAGTGATATCCCAAAGGGTTGTTTCTTGGATTTATGCCTCTTAATTAAGATCATGGCATCTGGTCCCATCACTTCATGGGAAATAGATGGGGAAACAGTGGAAACAGTGTCAGACTTTATTTTTTTGGGCTCCAAAATCACTGCAGATGGTGACTGCAGCCATGAAATTAAAAGACTCTTACTCCTTGGAAGGAAAGTTATGACCAACCTAAACAGCATATTAAATAGCAAAGACATCACTTTGCCAACAAAGGTCCGTCTAGTCAAGACTATGGTTTTTCCAGTGGTCATGTATGGATGTGAGAGTTGGACTGTGAAGAAAGCTGAGCGCTGAAGAATTGATGCTTTTGAACTGTGGTGTTGGAGAAGACTCTTGAGAGTCCCTTGAACTGCAAGGAGATCCAACCAGTCCATCCTAAAGATCAGCCCTGAGTGTTCTTTGGAAGGAATGATGCTAAAGCTGAAACTCTAGTACTTTGGCCACCTCATGTGAAGAGTTGACTCATTGGAAAAGACTCTGATGTTGGGAGGAATTGGGGGCAGGAGGAAAAGGGGACGACAGAGGATGAGATGGCTTGATGGCATCACCGGCTCGATGCATGTGAGTTTGAGTGAACTCCGGGAGTTGGTGATGGACAGGGAGGCCTGGCGTGCTACAGTTCATGGGGTTGCAAAGAGTCGGACATGACTGAGCAACTGTACTGAACTGAACTGAATTAAAGAGGCGTAAGCCATGTTTGAGGGCTTCCCTGGTGACTCAGACAGTAAGGAATCTGCCTGTAATGCTAGAGACCTGGGTTAGATCCCTGGGTTGGGAAGATTCCTTGGAGGAGGGCATGGCAACCCACTCCAGTATTTTTGCCTGGAGAAGCCCCAAGGACAGAGGAGCCTGGCAGGCTACAGTCCATGGGATTGTAAAGAGCTGGACATGACTGAGTGACTAAGCACAGCTCACAAACCATGCTTGAATCACTGCAATAAAGTCACCACAGGAGACCTCAAACTGAAGATTCTTTTTCTTTTTTTTAAAATGATGGCTGCTCACTGTTTAAAATAGCCAGGACATGGAAGCAACCTAGAGGTCTATCTGCAGATGAATGGATAAGAAAGCTGTGTACATATACACAATGGAATATTACTCAGCTATTAAAAAGAATACATTTGAATCGGTTCTAATGAGGTGGATGAAACTGGAGCCTATTATACAGAGTGAAGTAATCCAGAAAGAAAAACACCAATACAGTATACTAATACATATATGTGGAATTTAGAAAGATGGTAATGACAACCCTACATGTGAGACAGCAAAAGAGACACAGATGTATAGAACAGTCCTTTGGACTCTGTGGAAGAAGGCAAGGGTGCGATGATTTGAGAGAATAGCATTGAAACATGAATATTATCATATGTGAAACAGATCGCCAGTCCAGGTTTGATGCATGAGACAGGGTGCTCAGGGCTGGTGCACTGGGATGACCCAGAGGGATGGGAAGGGGAGGGAGGTGGAAGCGGGCTCAGGATGGGGAACACATGTATGCCCATGGCTGATTCATGTGAATGTATGGCAAAACCCTACAATATTGTAAAGTAATTAGCCTCCAGTTAAAATAAATTAATTAAAAAAATTAAAATGATGGCTGCTTATTTGTTTATTTTCATTGAGGCATGCAGGATCTTTAGTTGCAGCATGTGAGATCTAGCTCCCTGACCACGGATTGAACCCAGGCTCCCTGCATTGGGAGCCTGGAGTTTTAGCTACTGGACCACCACGGAAGTCCCTGAAGGTTCTTAAGAATCGTCCAAAGTAGAAAGTTTCTGGAAGGAGATGGCATTCACCCGAGATTTCAAGATGAAGCAGAAGATTACTGTATACAGCTCTATCCAGGATCCACTGAACACTGAACAAGACCATATATTAACATGTGTTCTTTTG
Organism: Bos mutus; assembly: GCF_027580195.1. Lineage (NCBI taxonomy): Eukaryota > Metazoa > Chordata > Mammalia > Artiodactyla > Bovidae > Bos > Bos mutus. The sequence goes on along the minus strand of NC_091626.1, from coordinate 42,936,687 downwards.
TTCTTTGTTTCTATATTAATAGCTATCTTATTGCCTCTTTTGTTGGTATAAGGCTACCTTTGTATTCCCTATAAAGCCTCCATTCTCGATTCTGCTTTTTGTCTCCTCAATCATTCTTTGATATGAGTTCAATATCTGGCTATTTTTTAGTAGTGAACTGCCTGATGCTTTCAACAAGATTGACTCTTGGGTTTGCACACATTTTTCTTTAAGAGACACCCTGTCTTTCTTTGGCACTTGTTCCTTGTAATGAATCAGTTGATTTTCTGGGAACTAGACTTGACTGTGAGGTGGTTTTCTAGATGGCAATACCTCCACTGGCCCCACAGCCATAAATTTAAAACTCTCTGTCATATCTTATCTAGAAAAGAAGGTTCCTGTCTCTACCAAAACAATACTCAGGCACCTTTCATGGAAGCTAGCTCTGTAACTGAACTTTCACAGAATATAACTTGGGAGAGAATTAGGAAACAAATAGTGTATTTTTGAAGGCTGTCTTACTTTCAGAAGTCTTTTGCTAATGATCTTACTACTGCAAATTTCATTGCCTGGCCCTGGATCATTCCTGATTCATGATGCCAAAATGTTACAACACTGTATGATAATGTCTTAAGGGTATCTTGGCTAAAAACAGATCAAAGGGGACTCTTTAAGACTGGCATTCGAATAGTATAGAAAGGGCTGCTAGATACTCCTGGCACACTGTATGGGAACTCGTTAGGTTGGCAAACTGTTGCCTACTTCTAAGATAGTTTCTGACCCCACACAGAGCCCATTTTGGCCTATTGGTTTCTCTCTCAGAACAAGATGTTAGATAATGCAAATCAAGGAGAAAACTTGGGTTTTGGAGAATTGAACCTCTAATTGCCCAATGGGAATTCTGGACTGATTTCTTCTCTCTTTCAGCTCTTTCCTTCATATTTTATAAGTATAGAATGTAGGTGAATGCTGTTACCCAGGGAGAGCCAGACAATTCTACCAAGGCTGTAGCTCTCATCCAAGAGGTTCATGAAATTGGACAGACACTGGCTCAGAATACAAAAATTTAGATATAATATTGGTCTCTTAAAGGGTATCTTCTGCTGGTTTTGGAAAAGAATGTTGTGTTATTGTATTTCTAGTCCTGCAGACCTCTTTGGGATCTTTAATATTGTTAAAATGCTCTAGGAAGCAAACAAAGACATGATAAAATATGACAATTTGGCTAATATGCCATACCTGGTTCTGTGGTATTTACACTGGGGATGAGATCATTTTTCTTAGTTTAATTTAGGTATTATTGGATCCTGGCTGAAAAGTGGACTACAAACTCCGATCAGAAATCCTCTTAGTATTTGTTTGCACTGTGGTGTTCAAATGAGAGGTATTCTAAATCCTGCTGTATAGTCACTGAACCATCAAACGATCCAAGAAATGACCATCCAAAGAAGGAATAGAAAAACTTTACACTTATGGAGGTTGGAAAAAACCACCTTAGAAACTTGATACTCAGTCATGACAACTACAAGAGTAGTATGATCTGGGTTGATCATACTCCCAGATATTAAAGGGCCTAATCTTCAGCTCTTGCTTAAGAATGACCACAATGAGAAATGAAACTATCTATGAACAAACAGTATGTCTTCTACGTTAATATAATTTAAATATTTTATTGTCTTCATCAATATTTATTATTTCAGGAAACTCTTAACCAGGAAGATAAAAATTGCAAATACCTGTATTTTCAATTTCAAGAACTTCCCTATATACCCATTTAAATAAATATCAAAGTGTTTAATTCATAACATCAAATGATGGTTTATTCTCCAAGACACATTAAAACCCTTGCCTCAGAACACTTACCTTGCTGTATATGCTAATCCTAAACTTTTACATCATGATCCTTCCCCAATAGTAGTTAAGCCATCATCCCCTTATTTGATGAATAGCCTTAAATCAAAACCCAAAGCCTCATAAATATTCCAACTTTGCCTTTCCACTTCAACATATAACTAAGACTCTATCAATGTAGTTCTTTTCTTTTACTACAGTAAAAAAACCCCACAAAGCTACAGTAAGCAATAAACTCAACTTTGCCTTATGAACAGATGATTTTGACAGTGTTTTGAGGGAGTCACCAATATTTAGCAGCAGACATAGCATACTTGCCAATCTGAAGACATACTAACTGTGTCACTAGAGCAGGCTTCTAGAAGCTCTGGCTGTACCTGGCAATAACCCTTTAGTTGTTGGACTGTGGAGGAGGTAAAGAAGGTTCCTAGGACAGAGGAAAGTCAGGAAAGTCAGGTCTAGTCAGTGGAGGAATGTGCTTAAAGCAGTGTCTGTTTACCAAGTTGAAGTTTTCCAATATTTTAAACACTGGATAAAACATTGCACTGCCTTTACTGGTGGGTACCAGTTAAACTGGCACATCTTCCTTGTAGTTCAGTTGGTAAAAAAAATCTGACTGTAATGCAGGATACCTGGGTCAGGAAGATCCCCTAGAGAAGGGAGTGGCAACCCACTCCAGTATTCTTGGCTGGAGAATACCATAAACAGAGGAGCCTGGCGGGCTACAGTCCATGGGGTCAGAAGAATCAGGCTTAGCGACTAAAGCACCAGCTCCAGTTAAATATCAGTCCTTGGTGAACTGATCATGGTAGATCAGACTGAAAAAAGATAATTCATCAAAGCCAATGTGGATAGATGACCATCTGAGGGAATAGATGTCTTTGTCTGTTGAAGGTCTTGCTAAGCTATCAGTTCAGTTTAATTGTTCAGTTGTGTCTGACTCTTTGTGACCCCACAGACTGCAGCACACCAGGCTTCCCTGTCCATCACCCACTCCCGGAGCTTACCCAAACTATTGTCCATTGAGTCGGGATTGCCATCCAACCATCTCATCCTGTGTCATCCCCTTCTCCTCCTGCCTTCAATCTTTACCAGCATCAGCGTCTTTTCTAAGGAGTCAGTTCTTCATATCAGGTGGCCAAAGTATTGGAGCTTCAGCTTCAGCATCAGTCCTTCCAATGAATATTCAGAACTGATTTCCTTTAGGATTGACTGGTTTGATCTCCCTGCAGTCCAAGGGACTCTCAAGAATTTTCTCCAACACCACAATTCAAAAGTATCAATTCTTCATTGCTTAGCTTTCTTTATGATCCAACTCTCACATCCATACATGACTACTGGAAAAACCATAGCTTTGACTAGATGGACCTTTGTTTGCAAAATAATGTCTCTGCTTTTTAATATGCTGTCTAGGTTGGTCATAGCTTTTCTTCCAAGGAATAAGTGTCTTTTAATTTCATGGCTGTAGTCACCATCTGCAGTCATTTTGGAGCCCAAGAAAATAAAGTGATTTTGGAGCCCAGGAAAATGATTGATAGAACCACTCCTATATGGGCGGGCTTCCCAGGTGGCTCAGTGGGTAAAGAATCCTTCTGCAATGCAAGAGATACGAGAGACACAGGTTCGATCCCTGGCTGATGTTTTTGAACTGTGGTATGGAGAAGACTCTTGAGAGTTCCTTGGACTGCAAGGAGATAAAACCAGTCCATCCTAAAGGAAAAGAACCCTGAATATTCATTGGAAGGACTGATGCTGAAGCTGGAGCTCCAATACTTTGGCCACCTGATGCAAAAAGCTGAATCACTGGAAAAGACCTTGATCCTGGGAAAGATTGAGGGCAAGAAGAGAAGGGGGTGGCAGAGGATGAGATAGTTGGATGGCATCACTGACTCAACGGACATGAGTTTGAGCAAACTCCAGGAGATAGTGAAGGACAGGGAAGCCTGGCGTGCTGCAATCCATGGGGTTGTGAAAAGTAGGACATAACTTAGCGACTGAACAAAACAACAACAAATTGTTTCTTGACTGCCTTTCCTTTTTTTCTGCATTTCCTCACTCCCCTAATTATTAACTGCTTGAATCTGCCTTTTGGAACTCAGGAAGATTGAAGCCTTTTCCCTATGAAGAATCAGAAATGACCAAGACACTAAACAATAATCTATCTAACAGTTTGCACCAATTTATATTCTATATCAACATACATGAAAAAGAATAATTCCTCTTATAACCACCACTTGGTATTGTAAATTTTGATATATTTTCCAATCTGCTAGGTGGAAAATGATATCAACAATATCCTTTTCAAAATGCTTATTTATTTAAGGAGGAACAAAGTTGAATATATTTTCATGGTTTTAGTGACCATTTGTGTGTGTGTGTGTATGCTGCTTGATCATATCCTTTGCCTACCTTTAGAATTTCTGTTCAAAATAATTTCAATTTGTATGGAAATACAAAAAACCTCGAATAGCCAAAGCAATCTTGAGAAAGAAGACTGAAACTGGAGGACTCAACCTGCCTGACTTTAGACTGTACTATAAACCTACATGGGAGAAGGCAATGGCACCCCACTCCAGTACTGTTGCCCGGAAAATCCCATGGATGGAGGAGCCTGATAGGCTGCAGTCCATGGGGTCACTAAGAGTCAGACATGACTGAAGCGACTTGGCAGCATAAACTTACATTCATCAAGATGGTACTGGCACAAAGACAAAAATTTAGATCAATAGAACAAAATGGAAAGCCCAGAGATAAATCCACGAACCTATGGACACTTATCTTTGACAAAGGAGGCAAGAATATACAGTGAAGAAAGGACAATCTCTTTAACAAGTGGTGCTGGGAAAACTGGTCAACCACCTGTAAAAGAATTAAACTAGAACATTTTCTAACACCATACACAAAAATAAACTCAAAATGGATTAAAGATCTAAATGTAAGGCCAGAAACTATAAAACTTCTAGAGGAAAACATAGGCAAAACACTCTCTGACATAAATCATAGCAGGATCCTCTATGACCCATCCTTCAAAAAATAAACAAATGGGATCTAAGTAAACTTAAAAGCTTTTGCACAGCGAAGGAAACTATAAGCAAGGTGAAAAGACAGCCTTCAAAATGGGAGAAAATAATAGCAAATGAAGCAACTGACAAAGAATTAGTCTCAAAAATATACAAGCAGCTCATGTAGCTCAATTCCAGAAAAATAAATGACCCAATCAAAAAATGGGCCAAAGAGCTAAACAGACATTTCTCCAAAGAAGATATACAGATGGCTAACAACACATGAAAAGATGCTCAACATCGCTCATGAGAGAAACGCAAATCAAAACCACAATGAGGTACCATCTCACGCTGGTCAGAATGGCTGCTATCAAAAAGTCTACAGACAAGAAATGCTGGAGAGGGTGTGGAGAAAAGGGAACCCTCTTACACTGTTGGTGGGAATGCAAACTAGTACAGCCACTATGGAGAACAGTGTGAAGATTTCTTAAAAAACTGGAAAAGAACCGCCATATGACCTAGCAATCCCACTGCTGTGCATATACATCAAAGAAACCAGAATTGAAAGAGACACATGTACCCCAATGTTCATTGCAGCACTGTTTACAATAGCCAGGACATTGTAGCGACCTAGATGTCCATCGGCAGACGAATGGATAAGAAAGCTGTGGTACATATACACAATGGAATATAACTCAGCTATTAAAAAATAAAGCATTTGAATCAGTTCTAATGAGGTGGGTGAAACTGAGGCCTATTATACAGAGTGAAGTAAGTCAGAAAGAAAAACACCAATACAGTATATTAATGCATATATATGGAATTTAGAAAGATGGTAATGATGACTCTATATGCGAAGCAGCAAAGGAGACACAGATATAAAGAACAGGCTTTTGGACTCTGTGGGAGAAGGTGAGGGTAGGATGATTTAAGAGACTAGCATTGAAACATGTATATTATCATGTGTGAAATAGATCGCCAGTCCAGGTTTGATGCATGAGACAGGGCGCTCAGGGCTGGTGCACTGGGATGACCCTGAGGGATGGTATGGGGAGGGAGGTGGGAGGGGGGTTCAGAATGGGGGACACATGTACACCCATGGCTGATTCATGTCAATGGATTCCCTGGTGGCTCAGACGGTAAAGGGTCTGCCCGCAATGCAGGAGACCCCGGTTCGATCCCTGGGTTGGGAAGACCCCTGGAGAAGGAAATGGCAACCCACTCCAGTATTCTTGCCTAGAAAATCCCATGGATGGAGGAGGGCTACAGTCCATGAGGTCACAAAGGGTCGGACACGACTGAGCGACTTCACTTTAACTTTCATGGCAAAACCACTACAATATTGTAAAGTAATTAGCCTCCAATTATCTCACACGGTAGTAAAGCAATGCTTAAAATTCTCCAAGCCAGGCTTCAGCAATACGTAAACTTTGAACTTCCAGATGTTCAAGCTGGTTTTAGAAAAGGCAGAGGAAGCAGAGATCAAATTGCCAACATCTGCTGGATCATCAAAAAAGCAAGAGAGTTCCAGAAAAACATCTATTTCTGCTTCATTGACTATGCCAAAGCCTTTGACTGTGTGAATCACAATCAACTGTGGAAAATTCTGAAAGAGATGGGGATACAAGACCACCTGACCTGCCTCTTGAGAAACTTGTATGCAGGTTAGGAAGCAACAGTCAGAATTGGACATGAAACAACAGACTGGTTCCAAATAGGAAAAGGAGTACATCAAGGCTGTATATTGCCACCCTGCTTATTTAATTTATATGCAGAGTATATCATGAAAAATGCTGGACTGGAGGAAGCACAAGCTGGAATCAAGATTGGTGGGAGATATACCAATAACCTCAGATATGCAGATGACACCACCCTTATGGCAGAAAGTGAAGAAGAACTAGAGAGCCTCTTGATGAAAGTGAAAGAGGAGAGTGAAAAAGTTGGCTTAAAGCTCAACATTTAGAAAACGAAGATCATGGCATCCGGTCCCATCACTTCATGGCAAATAGATGGGGAAACAGTGTAAACAGTGGCTGACTTAATTTTTCTGGGCTCCAAAGTCACTGCAGATGGTGATTGCAGCCATGAAATTAAAATATGCTTACTCCTTGGAAGGAAAGTTCTGACCAACCTAGATAGCATATTAAAAAGCAGAGACACTACTTTGCCAACAACGGTCCATCTAGTCAAGGCTATGGTTTTTCCCAGTTGTCATGTATGAAGATGAGAGTTGGACTATAAAGAAAGCTGAGCACCGAAGAATTGATACTTTTGAATTGTGGTGTTGGAGAAGACTCTTGAGAGTCCCTTGGACTGCAAGGAGGTCCAACCAGTCCATCCTAAAGGAGATCAGTCCTGGGTGTTCATTGGAAGGACTGATGCTGAAGCTGAAACTCCAATAGTTTGTCCACCCGTTGCAAAGAGCTGACTCATTTGGAAAGACCCTGATGCTGGGAAAGATTGAGGGTAGGAGGAGAAGGGGATGACAGAGGATGAAATGGTTGGATGGCATCACCAACTTGATGGACATAGGTTTGGGTGGACTCCAGGAGTTGGTGATGGGCAGGGAGGCCTGGCGTGCTGCGGTTCATGGGGTTGAAAGAGTTGGACACAACTGAGGGACTGAACTGAACTGCTGCTGCTGCCAAGTCATTTCAGTCGTGTCCGACTCTATTCGACCCCATAGATGGAGACCACCATCTGCCTGGAGATCTTGCCTGGAGAATCCCCATCCCTGGGATTCTCCAGGCAAGATCACTGGAGTGGGTTGCCATTTCCTTCTCCAATGCATGAAAGTGAAAAGTGAAAGTGAAGTCATTCAGTCGTGTCTGACTCTTAGCGACCCCATGGACTGCACCCCACCAGGCTCCTCCGTCCATGGGATTTTCCAGGCAAGAGTACTGGAGTGGGGTGTCACTGCCTTCTCCGGAACTGAACTGAAAATAAATAAGTTTTAAAAAAAGAAAAGCAAAAAAAATTTCTGTTCATTTTGATGATATTGTTTGTCTTCTGAAGAATTTATTCTTAAACTTGTTTTGTGTGTTACAATGTTTTCTCATTTTTTTTTTGGATGTGATTTGTGATAGTTTTGCTATGTGGAAGTTTAACATTTATATTTAGTCAGATTGCTAACTTTTTCTCTTTACTTTTTAATATCATACTTAGAAGGTTTTTTCTACTTCAAGAATATTACTTTTTAAAACCTCAATCATGTTCTATTATTTTTGTGGTCCTTTTCTTTTAAAGTCATTTACTGATTTCAACTTTTTTTTTTCTGTCCACAGATGAAACCCCGTGCCCTTTGCAGTGGAAGCATAGGAGTCTTAACTACTGGACCGTCAGGGAGATCCCTGTGTTTCCCCTTTCATGTTTGAATCTCTGATATATTTGAAAGTCATTTTGATACTCTACTTGAGGTAGTGATCCAACTTGATTTTTTGAAAAGCTCTCAGTTTCTACTTGTTCAATATTGAGTAAACAAGGATTGATTGCTCATTTGTTTGGAATCTTTAATGACAGTTTCCCAAAGCTTTGTTAATGTGAGTGCTTAAAATTCCACTTTTGGGGTAGTCTTTAGCAATTCACTCTGCGTACTGTTTTCCCACAACTGCTGGCTGATGGCAATGAGTAAAAAGATTCTGTTGAAACTAGGACAGACTGCAGCTCACATGGTAAGGCAGTGGTAAAATTCACAACAGGAAAGTCGGTTCATTGTTTAAAAAAAAATATATTGACTGACTTTTTGGATGGGAAAGGTGAAGCCCTCTCTGTCCATCAACCTCAGCCCGGGCATAGTCCTGAAGCCTTGGGTGAACTGCTTTGCATGAGAAAAGTAAAAGGAAAGTGAAGGTCAGAGGCTGGCAGCTAGGAGAATCAGGGGCTGGCAAAAAGATCTGGAGAGAGAGATGGGAGAAGATGGCAACAAGCCAGAGCCTGAGGGAGAATACGGCCAGCAAGAAACAGCCCACCAGGGAGAATAGGTAGTAGCTTTTTGGATCAGCAATATTTAATACTACATTTTAAGTTGTTGCTTGTATTTCATTATGCTATGATATGCTCCTTCTGCTACCCTTCACCTATAAAAACCTATTATACACCAATTTGTATTAGTGGCTTTCTGTGGGGAGTGAATAAAGTGAGGGTGGTATTTTGCACCAGGGCAGAGAGAGATGGCAGCAGCTACCAGGATACAGGGGACTACAGGCTTTAGAATGGACTCATTCTGAAGAAAACAGCCCCTCCCCACTCCAACTTCTCTGCTCTCAGTACACACAAACAACATAAGCTCCACGAGGGCAGGAGTTTTCTTGCCTTCTCTTTTAACATATAGCTGAGATTTTTTGTTGTCATTATTGTTGAACATACAGCTCTCTCTTTTTAAATTTGGCTGCTGGGTCTTAGTTGCTGCACATGAGACCTAGTTTCCTGACCAGGGGTCAAACTCAGGCCCCTGCACTGGGAGGGTAGAGTCTTAACCACCGGACCACCAGGGAAGTCCAAGGACACTTTTTTAAAAAACTGGATATTTCTTGCTTTATTTCTACTGTCTAGAATAGAGCTTGACACACAGTAGTCACTCAGGAAGAGATTGTTGGAATGAATGAATGAAAATCCCACCAGAGATCTGGTTTGACTATAGTATTTAGAATGGGGGTTTCAGGCTGTGCATTTAATTGTTAAAGAAAAGGTGAATCCAGAATGCCAGGATTTGGGATTCTGGCTTTGATTTGTCAGCCTGGAATCCTGCCTGCTTTAGTTCTGATCTCTCATGTGAGATGTCCCTGCATATGTTTGAATTTACTCTCAATGGATAAGCAATTTGTGACACTGTGGTGATGGAGACGTCTTTAATGTCTTCTTTAATTACTTCCTAAATGGAATTACCCTGAAAATGAGTCTTTCACTGCATATTTTCATGACACTTATTATATAACTCAATTAAATCAGCCCCTCACCTCATACAATGAGGTAACTTGAGAACTCGAAGGCAGTTTTTAATCAGAAGCGTATTCTCCATTATGGGGTCATTTAAGTTTTGGAAGAGAAAAGCAACAGGAGGGGATGACCTTAGTTCTCAAGTCCTAGTGTGACCATGGTGAAGAAGGTCATTGTCAATAAGGAACGGCCTTTGTGAGTCCAGACAGATGAGAATTGGGACTTCAGTGAAGAATTCTTTTGGAATTAAGGATGCCTTCCCACAATTGTGATTGGTTGATTCTCAGTGACCAGGATCTATGATTGTTCTGTCCTGAATGTGAAATGCACATGCAGAAGTTTTCTGCTAAAGTAAGGGATGGCCTTGGAATTTGGTAGTTTGGGGCTTGGATTGGGGGCTACCATTCCAGGATGGAGGCTTCTCAGCTGGTGCAGTGGTAAAGAATCTGCCTACCAATGCAAAAAACACAAGAGATGTGGGTTCAATCCCTGGGTCAAGAAGATCCTTTGGAGTAGGAAATGGAAACCCACTCCAGTATTCCTGCCTGGAGAATCCCATGGACAGAGGAACCTGGAGGGCTACAGTCCATGGGGTTGTGAAGAGTCAGACATGACTGAGCGACTGAGAATACAGCACATACCAGGATGGCTAAAGTATTTGAGGACAGCTATCTGACTTCAGGAGAAGAGAGAAGGTAACCAAGGGACTTGACCACTGATTCCTTTGAACATACAAGTCTCTGTGATCTTCTGAGTTGCAGTTTTCTCATGCATAAAATGGAAGGAATAATACCTACCTCACTGGGTTTTGGTGAAGTATAGCGATACTCTACCTATGGATACCTTTCTGAGTGCTAGCTACACAGGAAACACTGAATAAAACACGATTCTGTTTAAAGGGCTTCCCCGGTGGCTCAGATGGTAAAGAAACAGCCTGCAATATGGGAGACCTGGGTTTGATTCCTGGGTTTGGAAGATCTCCTGGAGGATGGCATGGAAACCCATTCTAGTATTCTTGCCTGGAGAATCCCCATGGAAGAGGAGCTTGGCAGGCTACTGTCCATAGTGTTGCAAAGAGTCAGACATGATTGAGCGCCTAGGCACAGCAGAGCACATTCTGTTTAAAAATGTTTTTCAGATTTGCTTGGAAATAACTATACAGCAGGCAGCTCAGGAAAGTTCAAATAAAGAGCATGTGGGACGGCAGATTACGAATCAAGTACATGATTGGCATCTCTCTTCTCCCCTTATTCAGCAAGTGAGGCAAGATGGCAGCCACTCATACATTCGCCAGAGTAGAAACATGGCACAAAATGCAGGGCATGACTCTAGCCTTCAACTGTTTGAAACTTGTTTTAAAAGATTTATTTTTCTGGCAGAGCCTCATAACTAAAGAAAATAAAGATGAATAATAAGATGATCATAATAATAAAATTTGGGGCATATAGCAATGTGCCAGACTCTGTCCTGAGCAACCTCTTGGTATTCCTCCCATTCATCAGCTCTGAGAAGTAGATGAGCTGGATCAGGGAACTTGATGTTCATCCTGTTAAATTCAGTTGAATTAGGTCTGGCCAGTTGGTGCAGGCAGTTGTAATCTTTTTGTAATCTATTCAGTCCTTGACCAGGGCTTCCCAGGTGGTGCTAGTGATAAAGAACCCATCCGACAGTGCAGGAGACATGAGATGAGAGTTCAGTCCCTGGGTTGGGAAGATCCCTTGGAGAAGGGCAGGACAACCCACTCCGGTGTTCTTGCCTGGAAAATCCCATGGACAGAGGAGCCTGGCCAGCTACAGTCCATGGGGTCGCAAAGACTTGGACATGACTGAAATGATTTAGCATGCAGTCCTTTACCATTATTGCTCTTTTCCATCTTCAACTTGTCTGAAAATTTGATCATTGGGCCACAAATACCCCCATTCAAATTGCCAGTGAAACAATGAACTAGTTTAAGAACAGGATAAAACTTTGCATAATGCTTTTGGAAAATCTCTTTGCAGAGACTTTGATTCATAACTTAGCATTCTTTGGGTTTGGCTCTACCCAAGCTTTAAAGTGATTAATGTTTATCCATCTTGTCCACAAGGATATCATGATTGCTGAAATGCAGATTTATAATATCTACAGCAGGTCTGTGATTCCTACCACACCAGTAATCTTAGGGAAAAAACCTGTCATGAGTGTTCTTGAAATCAGGGTAGTTCCTAATGATCACAACTTCCTCTTTAAGTGCTTGATATTTTGAAAATAATTGATTCTAGGTTTTTTCCTACAATCAACGGTGGGCTTACCAATCACTCACTTTGATTTTATAAAATTCACATTCTGTCCTTTGCTGAAAATCAGAAATTATTTTTAAAAAATATATCCTTCAGATTTCTCACACCTCTTTTTTTGTGGGATGCCATTGATGATCTTAGGAAAGTTTCAGAAAAACGGTAAATCTGGACACTGAATTTTAAGGTGTTGGATTAATGAGGAGAGAATAAAAGTCAGATCTTAGATTTCACACTGCTTTTCCTTAATGTGTTCTAAGCACCTTTGTGTTTTGAGTTCAGCATAAGAAAAAGAATTTTAGTTCACTAGAAATCTATGTGCAGACGGCTCTTGGGCATATTTCTGGAACATCTCCTTTCTGTCAGGTGGTTGTTTTTTGACAGCACAATGTATTGAATTTGGCACTTACTCATTTTACTCATTTACTCATCTTATTCATTTTTATATGCAAGTCATGCTGTTTCAAATATGTCTTTGATGATTACAATTGCCTGGATATTTAAGATTATCAGAAAACAAATAAGTACAACTCTTAAGAATTGTACTTAATGAAGAGTTTCAACTACTAGTTTTTCAAAGCTTTTCATTCCAAACTTTTATTCTTAAAAAACAAGAGGCCTGATAGAGGCCTAATTCCCTGAACTCAGCTTTGGTTTGTGCATATGGATAATTGAGCTTCTCTTTTTTTCCCTCAGAATCAGGTACAGAACACTGGAGTCTGCAGCACTGGCCAAGTGTCTCTCCTGAGTACTGTGTATGGCATTTCCACACACTTCTGGAAAGGGGTGGCGCTAAAACCTGCTGCTTGTAGCCTGGGTGCTAGGGACCTGGGATGGATTACACAGCTTATTTCTAGAGGAACATCAAAACAGATCACCCCATTTCCGGAAAGCTTAGTATTATTTGGGCTGCTTTTTTAAACACCAAGATCAAAGTCAACCATAGAGGCATTCCTTTACATCATGGCAAGGTTGGGTTTGTGAAAAGTTGTTATAAACTGACTTGCAGATTGGATTCTATTTTAAAAGTACTCTGGTGGTTTAATAGTTGAAAGTATGTGTTAAGATCTTTCTTCTTTAATGTGAAAGAATACTCTATTATGTATATTCTGTGTAAATATGGATTTTTATTTGATAATTTTTCTTTAAACAGATTTAAAAAAAAATCCTGACTCTGCTTCTTTAAGACGGACTGTGAAAACAATGGTCCTTTCTGCAAGCCAGCATTTCAGGGCCAGATGCCCTGAAATCTGACATTTGACATCAATCAATGTCAAAGGCACTTTCTTTTGGGTTACATTGCCTTATTTCCAAGAAAAATATATATCGTAATTATAGTTGTCTAAAATAATAACTGGTCTTTTAAAATAAGTCGCTTGAGAAACATTAAGTAAACATTAAATAAAGCCTTATTTTAAAAGCTGTCAGAAATTTCTTTTCTGGCTGGGTTTAAATAATGATATCTGCCAGATAATAATAAGATAATTTTATGTTAAAAAGTGATTCAAAGAGAATAAATTATATATGTAATATTATCAATATCAATGTAATCATAAATAATACAAAAAATTGCCATGATTTGAATCACATAAATTTAGATTTTAATGTAAGGTGACTATATCATATGTGATTACTCTAGATATCAACTGCTCACAGCTCTGGCTGTATATTAAAATAACTGAGGAGGTTTGAAAAGACCTTGATGCCTTGGTGCCTTGAGACCCATATCCAGAGACTCTGACTGAATCAGTCTGGGAAGCAGACTAGAAACTATGTTGCCAAAGGTCCACAGGTGTCCTAATGACAGTCAAGGCTGGGAACTACTGTGTAGTTGTAACCTGAAGTGTGCTTGTGAAAGTTCTTGACTTGGAACTTTTACATTCAGACTCTCAGGTCCCACCCCAAACTTCGAATCAGAATCTACATTTTAACCGGATCTTGAGACGATTCATTTGCACTATGTTTTTCATAGCACTTCAATTTAAAAGTGCGTTCATAGCCATTCTTTTATACATACATTTATTAATTGATTATTATTATTATTATTTGGTCCATTGATTAAGTATCTGGTGGGGACAAACACTGCTCTACATACTGGGAAACATAAAAGTATGAATAAGGGGGCCTTGTTCACTGAAACTTGGTCTCCCCATGTCGCTCGCTCTCCCAAATTCTGGCTGAGTCTCCATCTGGAGCATGGAACCAGCCATGCTTGCTAATTATGCCTGGGCTTCTAAGATCCGACCGGGGAGGCCTCAGTGTCTCCTCTCCTTCGGGAGAACGGAAGGACGCCTGCAGCCTACGGGTTGGAAGCCATTGTGGAAGACGAAGTGACCCAGAGGTTCTCCTCAGAGGAGCTAGTGTCATGCAACCTCCTCACAAGGACCAATGTGAATTTCCAGTACGTCAGTCCGCGGCTCACCATGGTGTGGGTGCTGGGCGTCATCGTGTGCTACTGTGTTCTCCTGCCTCTGAGGCTTACTTTAGCTGTCATTGGGATCGGTTTGTTTGTTATAGGAACCACCCTGGTTGGACAGCTGCCCAGAAACAGACTCAAAAACTTCCTGAGTGAAGTGGTCCACCTGACTTGCTGCCGCATCTGTGTTCTCGCCCTCTCTGGAACCATTCACTATCATAATAGGTGGGCCAGGTTCATGGTGGATTGATGGGAATCATTCAGAGATCCATGGTCAAGGCTTGTCCACATATCTGGTTTGAACGTTCAGAAATGAAGGACCGACACCTGGTTATTAGGAGACTAAAAGAACATATTGCTCTTAAGGAAGAATTACCCATATTAATCTTTCCTGAAGGAACTTGTAACAACAATACTTCAGTCATGATGTTTAAAAAAGGAAGCTTTGAAATTGGAGGAACCATCCATCCAGTTGCCATTAAGTATAATCCTCGGTTTGGTGATGCGTTTTGGAACAGTAGTAAATACAACATTGTGAGCTACCTGCTTCGAGTGATGACCAGCTGGGCCATCGTCTGTGACGTGTGGTACATGCCCCCCATGACCAGAGAGGAAGGAGAAGACGCAGTCCAGTTTGCTAACAGGGTTAAGTCTGCTATTGCTGTACAAGGAGGATTGACCGAGCTTCCTTGGGATGGAGGGCTGAAGAGAGCCAAGGTGAAGGACACCTTTAAGGAAGAGCAGCAGAAGAATTACAGCAAAATGATTGTGGGCAATGGATCTCTCAAGTCGGAACTGGACTGAATGCCATCCAGGCTTTCCAGAGCTAGTCCTTAGAGATGGAACGGGGTGGAGTTTTTTTTCTTTTTTTTTTGGCGAGGGGAGGAAGGGAGTGCGTTGTTTTGTTTTACTTTTTTTTTTTTTAATTGTTAACCTTTTCTACAGGATGGTTGTCTCTACCTCCTTGTGCCAGAGGCGGAACCCACAGTGCCCTTCTTGGCTTTTGTTGTTATAGCATTAGCCGCATCAACTGTAAAGTAGTGTACTGAGTTTGAACTGATTCTGCCTTTTGTGAAATGACTGTGGCCTTGTGGATTGAATGAAGTATTTGTACTGGAAAAAGTTCTTCTAAAACACTTTGGGAACTCATTGAGAGGGCAGTTCTCAAGAAAATACCCCAAACTTTGTTCATGATTTGTTTTCACACGCCCTTCCCTTCCCACTTTCCTTAATCACTCAAACAAGGATTGCACATTCGGTTCGAATGGCTGTCATGGTTTTGTTCTACTACAAGGTTGAAAAGAAAAATGGAAGACAGTCTTTAGGAGAACGGACAGCTTTGTGGCCCCTTGATCTCAAAGTTGAAAGGAAATTAAATATTTTTTACTGGCGTGTTAGAAGAGACATCCTATTTGGTGAGCTTTACCAAAGAAAAGTGAATCCCCGTTACAGTGAGTGCATAGTTATATGTAGGTGACTTTCAAATAGACCTATGTTAGCCAGCAACTGGCGATAAAGCTTTTAGTTTTCCAAGTTTCTATAGTAAAGATCTCTACCTGACGCCTCTCCCATCCGTTGATTTGTTTGATCCGTGTCACCAAACACATTTCAAAGAGGAAGAGCCTCTGACAACCACCACCAATTGCATTGAGTGTCTTCTGCAGAGGTGGGGGTGTTGTGAGTGAAGTGGGTGGTGCTGTTCCTCCCCCATCACCCGTTTGTCCTTTAGTTCAGAACTTTCCCATTTTCTTAAACAGGAAAATAAGTGACAAAATTACCTTTTGGAATCTGAGCCTTAAATCTTTTAAAGGGGAAAATCAGTGTTTCCCGACTGTGCAGCATAAGCAACGTTGATAGCAATATAGTGCCATCAGAGTGTTATTTCTCTTCTGGGAACCATGTACAAAATGTGACACTGTCTTACGGTGAATATAAATAAATTCTATATTTCTAAAAAAAAAAAGTATGAATAAGATTTGAGCCTTCCTTTCCAGAAACTTTCAAAGAAGCAGAGTGGGCATAGGATGGAGACATGGAAGCAGATTCAGGACAAGAGTTGCAATCTAGCTCTAATACAGAATTGTCTATAGTCTTCTGGGAAGAAAACTGGAAAGTGAAAGCTTTTTCCATTCTACCCTACTTTCACCCAGGGAGTGCTATTTGAGCTGGGTTTTTGAAATACAAGTAAGAGTAGGGCCAATGTTTTTCATTCTATTTTTATTTATTTATTTATATTATTATTGGCTGTCCTGGGTCTTCATTGCTACATGAATGGCTTTCGCTAGTTGCAGAGAGCAGGGCTTAGGTTACTCTTTTGTTATGGAGTATGGGCTCTAGAGTGCAGACTTCAGTATTTGTGGCCTAAAGGCTTGGCTGCTTCATAGCATGTGGAATTTTCCTGGACCAGGGATTGAATCTACAGCCTCTGCATTGGCAGGCAGATTCTCGACCACTGGACCACCACGGAAGTCCAAGGCCACTGGTTCTTTCATAGGTCTTGATTTTTTTAAATTGGAGGACGATTGCTTTATGGTGTCATGTTGGTTTCTACCGTGCATGTCTGTGTATTAAGTTGCTTCAGTCTTGTCCAACTCTGTGTGACCCTATGGACTGTAGCCTGCAAGGTTCCTCTGTCCATGGGATTCTCCAGGTAAGAATACTGAAGTGGGTTGCCATGCCCTCCTCCAGGGGATCTTCCCAACCCAGGGATTGAATCTGTGTTTCTTGTCTTCTGAATTGGCAGGCAGGTGCTTTACCACTTCGTTATCTGGGAAGCCCAAGGCCAGGGGTTTTTAAAGTATGATTCCTGGACTAGCAGCATAAGTATCACCTGGGAATTTGTTAGAAATATCAGTTCCTGAGACTTTCCCATACATAATGAATGACAAACTGAGGGAAGGACCAACAATTTGCATTTTCATAAGCCTTCCATTGGATTTTGATACACACAAGTTTGAAAACAGTGGCTGTAAGCATTTTCCAGACAGAGGAGATGGGAAGGAGCATTGCAGGCTATTGGAAACTTGCTCTCCAAAACCAGAATAAAGCTCATTCACAGTGTACCATGAAGTTTTCATGGCTCGAGCACAGTGTGTTGACTGTACTTGGAATTTTATTTTGCTCAACAGTTTTGCTCAATATTTTGTTTCATGTAGCTTTATTGTAATTCCCTTTTTAGGTCATTTGGTCATAAGTCATTTAAATTTTATGATTGTGATTATCTATCACATTTAAAGAGAAAACTCTGTGTTTGGATGTATGATTCATTGTTTTCCTTTTTGAAAGCCAAACTGAAGTTGGCTGAATACTCTTTTTATTATATCCAAACATTGTGATTTCTAAAGAAATGCCACAATATAAGACCATCCTCATTTATATTTAAATGAACCTTAAATAGTCTTTCTTGTTGCAGAACTGCCTATGACCTCATTGGATGGGGAGAGTCTGTATAAACCCAAACCTCATCAATTTTAGTGATGTCAGTTTTTCTATTTTTAATATTTTCTTATTATAATATCCCAGCAAGAGAACACACTTTTCCCCCCAACCTTTCTTTCTCCCCTTCGCAAGTTGAAGTGCTAATTAGTACCTTGGAGGCCAAGTGAAGGTCACTGGAGAGGAAAAGGGCCTGGATAATAATCTATGAAATACAGCTCAAAGAAAATTCCCACTTGAGAGCTGGAAGGGATAACAGAGGTCAAATAATTCAGCTGTCTTACACTGGAGGCCTCTGAGGGCTTAAACAAGTTGCTCAGAGTCAACTGCTAATGGGAAAGCTGGAACCAGAAACCACATTTCCAAACTCTTGTTTAGTGTTCTTTCTATTACATTACGGATGCACAGAAGACTGTATCCCCAGGAGGAAAACACAAACTGTATATGAGTGGCTGAAGAACAGCCGTTGATTTTTTCTTTTGCAGTTTGTACAGGGCTAGTCATACACCAAGGGACTTACCTGACGGCTCAGCTGGTAAAGAATCTGACAGCCAATGCAGGAAATGTAAGAGAGATGAGTTCAATCCCTGGGTTAGGAAGATCCCCTGAAAAAGGAAATAGCAACCCCCTCCATGGAATGGACATGGAGCCATGGACTGGAGCCATAAACAGCGGGCTACAGTCCATGGGGTCACAAAGAATTGGACATGACTGAGTGTGCGTGTGTGTGCACACACATGCACGTATACATAATCATACACCAGATCACATCCAATTTAATGGTTTTAAAGTATGTATTGGTTGTTATCTCCAAAATTCTCTTTGGAATGAGTTAGAGGTTCAGTTCAGTTCAGTTCAGTCACTCAGTCGTGACCGACTCTGCATCTCCATGAACCGCAGCATGCCAGGCCTCCCTGTGCATCAACTCCCGGAGTTTACCCAAACTCATGTCCATTGAGTCAGTGATGCCATCCAAGCATTTCATACTCTGTCTTCCCCTTCTCCTCCTTCCTTCAATCTTTCCCAGCATCCAATTTGATGCTTTTAAAGTGTATATTGGTTGTTATCTCCAAAATTTTCTTTGGAATTAGAGTTAAGTAGATGATAAAAAGGAAATAAGAAAATCAATCAATCTAATGGTCATATCCTTACTGAGGCCCAGGCTTTATGTTCAATAACCTCCTGAACAAGTCTATCTGGACATTCCAGATAGGCATTAGAGAATAAGCATTTCCCCATTATATGCATATTCTCTCCTAAAACTTGCTCCTTCCACTTTATACTTTATCATTATTTACTCAGGACCTTTAGGATCATTCTCAACTCTTCTTTCTCTCATTCCACACATTAACTCAATCACAAACTCTCTCCATTTAATCTCCTGTCACTCTTACATCATAAACAGTTTCCAAATCCTATACTTCCTTACCACCTGCACTTCCATTGTCTTTTTTTTTTTTTGGAGAAGGAAGGATTTATTACTTGCAGTAAGTAAGGAGAACACGTGGGATCTTTCCTAAAGCAGTGTCTCCTCGAATAGCAAAACTGTGGATGTTTTAAGCTAAAGGTACATGTGTGTTTGTGAAGGGGCTTGAGGTGAGGAGAATTCAACACAGAATTGGGACAGAAGTTGACAGAATCCAAGCTTTAGTCCATTGAGTGAGGAGGGTCAGAAAAGTCTTCACCATCTTCTCTTTAGTTCTGGTCGATCCGGTGGTTGAGAGCTTAAGAGGTTTTAAATTCGGCAAAATATGTCAACAAAGTGTTTCAGGCTAAACCGGAACTGGGGAGTCCTTAAAACTTAATATCTTTGCTATTGTTACTTCTCTTGCCAGATGAAATTATTTTTATTGTTTTCTTTTTTTCAGATAACACAAAAGAGTTTTATTTAGTTAGAAAAATTTATATGATTGTTCTCTATATTGGTGTTTTTTAAATTTTATTTTATTTTTAAACTTTACAATATTGTATTAGTTTTGCAAATATCGAAATGAATCCGCCACAGGTATACCTGTGTTCCCCATCCTGAACCCTCCTCCTCCTCCCTCCCCATACCCTCCCTCTGGGTCGTCCCAGTGCACCAGCCCCAAGCATCCAGTATCGTGCATCGAACCTGGACTGGTGACTCGTTTCTTACATGATATTATACATGTTTCAATGCCATTCTCCCAAATCTCCCCACCCTCTCCCTCTCCCACAGAGTCCATAAGACTGATCTATACATCAGTGTCTCTTGTGCTGTCTCGTACACAGGGTTATTGTTACCATCTTTCTAAATTCCATATATATGTGTTAGTATACTGTATTGGTGTTTTTCTTTCTGGCTTACTTCACTCTGTATAATAGGTTCCGGTTTCATCCATCTCATTAGAACTGATTCAAATCTATTCTTTTTAATGTCTGTCTCCATCTATTAGTGTCCTCTTTGATTTCTTTCACCAGTGTTTTATAGTTTTCCATATATAGGTCTTTAGTTTCTTTAGGTAGATATATTCCTAAGTATTTTATTCTTTCCGTTGCAATGGTGAATGGAATTGTTTCCTTAATTTCTCTTTCTGTTTTCTCATTATTAGTGTATAGGAATGCAAGGGATTTCTCTGTGTTGATTTTATATCCTGCAACTTTACTATAATCATTGATTAGTTCTAGTAATTTTCTGGTGGAGTCTTTAGGGTTTTCTATATAGAGGATCATGTCATCTGCAAATAGTGAGAGTTTGACTTCTTCTTTTCCAATTTGGATTCCTTTTATTTCTTTTTCTGCTCTGATTGCTGTGGCCAAAACTTCCAAAACTATGTTGAATAGTAATGGTGAAAGTGGGCACCCTTGTCTTGTTCCTGACTTTAGAGGAAATGCTTTCAATTTTTCACCATTGAGGATAATGTTTGCTGTGGGTTTGTCATATATAGCTTTTATTATGTTGAGGTATGTTCCTTCTATTCCTGCTTTCTGGAGAGTTCTTATCATAAATGGATGTTGAATTTTGTCAAAGGCTTTCTCTGCATCTATTGAGATAATCATATGGTTTTTATTTTTCAATTTGTTAATGTGGTGTATTACATTGATTGATTTGTGGATATTGAAGAATCCTTGCATCCCTGGGATAAAGCCCACTTGGTCATGGAGTATGATTTTTTTAATGTGTTTTTGGATTCTGATTGCTAGAATTTTGTTAAGGATTTTTGCATCTATGTTCATTAGTGATATTGGCCTGTAGTTTTCTTTTTTTGTGGGATCTTTGTCAGGTTTTGGTATTAGGGTGATGGTGGCCTCATAGAATGAGTTTGGAAGTTTACCTTCCTCTGCAATTTTCTGGAAGAGTTTGAGCAGGATAGGTGTTAGCTCTTCTCTAAATTTTTGGTAGAATTCAGCTGTGAAGCCGTCTGGACCTGGGTTTTTGTTTGCTGGAAGATTTTTGATTACAGTTTCGATTTCCGTGCTTGTGATGGGTCTGTTAAGATTTTCTATTTCTTCCTGGTCCAGTTTTGGAAAGTTGTACTTTTCTAAGAATTTGTCCATTTCTTCCACGTTGTCCATTTTATTGGCATATAATTGTTGATAGTAGTCTCTTATGATCCTTTGTATTTCTGTGTTGTCTGTTGTGATCTCTCCATTTTCATTTCTAATTTTATTGATTTGATTTTTCTCCCTTTGTTCCTTGATGAGTCTGGCTAATGGTTTGTCAATTTTATTTATCCTTTCAAAGAACCAGCTTTTGGCTTTGTTGATTTTTGCTATGGTCTCTTTTGTTTCTTTTGCATTTATTTCTGCCCTAATTTTTAAGATTTCTTTCCTTCTACTAACCCTGGGGTTCTTCATTTCTTCCTTTTCTAGTTGCTTTAGGTGTAGGGTTAGGTTATTTATTTGACTTTTTTCTTGTTTCTTGAGGTATGCCTGTATTGCTATGAACTTTCCCCTTAGGACTGCTTTTAAAGTGTCCCACAGGTTTTGGGTTGTTGTGTTTTCATTTTCATTAGTTTCTATGCAAATTTTGATTTCTTTTTTGATTTCTTCTGTGATTTGTTGGTTATTCAGCAGCGTGTTGTTCAGCCTCCATATGCTGGAATTTTTAGTAGTTTTTCTCCTGTAATTGAGATCTAATCTTACTGCATTGTGGTCAGAAAAGATGCTTGGAATGATTTCTATTTTTTTGAATTTACCAAGGCTAGATTTATGGCCCAGGATGTGATCTATCCTGGAGAAGGTTCCATGTGCGCTTGAGA
Source organism: Bos mutus (assembly GCF_027580195.1). Taxonomy (NCBI): domain Eukaryota; kingdom Metazoa; phylum Chordata; class Mammalia; order Artiodactyla; family Bovidae; genus Bos; species Bos mutus. The sequence goes on along the minus strand of NC_091626.1, from coordinate 42,914,570 downwards.
AAAAGGTGAAATTCATTGTTTTGGGATGAAATGTCCTGTAGATATCAATTAGGTCTAACTGGTCTATTGTATCGTTTAACGTTTGTGTTTCCTTGTTAATTTTCTGTTTAGTTGATCTATCCATAGGTGTGAGTGGGGTATTAAAGTCTCCCAGTATTATTGTGTTATTGTTAATTTCTCCTTTCATACTTGTTAGCATTTGTCTTACATATTGCGGCGCTCCCGTGTTGGGTGCATATATATTTATAATTGTTATATCTTCTTCTTGGATTGATCCTTTGATCATTAGGTAGTGATCATCTTTGTCTCTTTTCACAGCCTTTGTTTTAAAGTCTATTTTATCTGATATAAGTATTGCTACTCCTGCTTTCTTTTGGTCCCTATTTGCATGGAAAATCTTTTTCCAGCCCTTCACTTTCAGTCTGTATGTGTCCCCTGTTTTGAGGTGGGTCTCTTGTAGACAACATATGTAGGGGTCTTGTTTTTGTATCCATTCAGCCAGTCTTTGTCTTTTGGTTGGGGCATTCAGCCCATTTACGTTTAAGGTAATTACTGATAAGTATGATCCCGTTGCCATTTACTTTATTGTTTTGGGTTCGAGTTTATACACCGTTTTTGTGTTTCCTGTCTAGAGAATATCCTTTAGTATTTGTTGGAGAGCTGGTTTGGTGGTGCTGAATTCTCTCAGTTTTTGCTTGTCTGAAACTTCTCTAGTAACAAACTATAGAAATGATCCCTGAAAGTATAGTCTTTCCATTGTCTTAAATCAGGCTACCCTTACCCCTTATTAAAGCTATCGCAACATCAACATGCTTTGTCCTCATTTTCCTGCCTCCAGCCTCATAGTTGGACATTTCTCTTTTACACTATTTTCAGAGTGATCTTTTTAAAGTATAAGTTGTATCACCCCATAAACTATGCTTAAAACCTACAATAATTCCCCATCAATAATAGGATAAACCTTAGCACAGAACACTCAACTTTCTATGATGTGGCCTCTGCTTATCGCGTTATCCCCACCTCTGATCCTTCTTCAGGATGTGCTTACCCATTCTCCAGCATAATCAGGTTGTTAGGAGCCAATCAGACTTGCTTCTCCTGCCTGGTGAAAGCCTATTCATTCAGCACATCTCAGACATCACCTTCTCATTCATGTCATCTTTGACATTACTTTATTCTTCTCCACAGCTGGGGTGAAATATCTTTTTCTCGGCATCTCTGTACCTTACCTATCTTCTATGTTCTTATGTAATTTTCTCCAACATTTTATCATGAAAATTTTCAAGCAGACAGAAAAGCTGAAAGAATTTTGCAAGATTTTGCAAATAACATTTTACTCTGTTTACTTTGTTACAACACTACCAAACCATCAATACATCTTTTTAAAAAATGCATTTCAAAGTAATTTGCAGATATCAATATACTGCCTTCCAAATAATTCAGAATACATATCATTCAGAGTTTTGTTGTATGTATTAGAAGTTCCTTTACAAAATATTACTGAATAATATTCCATTGTTTTACTATATCACAGCTTAAAAAAAAAATCATCATCCAACTGATGCACACTTGGGCTGTTTCTAGTTTCTGGCTATTATAAATAAAGCTACTATGAATATTCTTGAACAAGTTTTTTGAGATATGTCTTCAGTTCTTTTGGGTAAATTCGAGGATTGGAATTTATGGTCATAGAATATTTTGTTACTGTTCAGTCACTCAGTCATGTCCCACTCTTTGCAATCCCATGGACTGCAGCACGCCAGGCTTGCCTGTCCTTCACCATCTCCTGGAGCTTGCTCAAACTCATGTCTATTGAGTCAGTGATGCCATCCAACCATCTCATCCTCTGTTGTCCCCTTCTCTTCTTGCCTTCAATCTTTCCCAGCATCAGGGTCTTTTCTAATGAGTCGGCTCTTCACATCAGGAGACCAAAAAGTATTGGAGCTTCAGCTTCAGTATCAGTCCCTCCAATGAGTATTCAGGATTGATTTCCTTACTTAGTTTTAAAAGAAATTGCCAACTTTTGCCTAAAGTGGTTTTGCCATTTTATAATCCTGCAAAAAATGTGTTGCTTCACGTCTTCACCAGCATTTGGTGTTGTGAGACCTTTAAAATTTAGCCATTCTGGTGGATGTGTAAAGGTATCTTATTTTGGTCTCTCATATAATTTTTAGTTAATTGATCTGTCTTCCTAGACTTTGAATTTCTTGGAGACAGGCACTTTAGTCACATCCTATGTTTCCTGAGCCCAATAACATCTGAGATAGAATAATGCCTGGAGTGGGAGAATGCATTCATTCTGGTAGGGATTCACCCAACTGCTATTTGTAGGAGCATACACAATTCAGAATTGGATTTATCTCTGGGGAAGAAAAAGACTTTTTGAGAAGTCTGTCAACAGCATAGTAGAATGTAAGAACCATTGGGTCTGTCTAGGTTGTTTACAGGTACAGAAACCTGATATATTTGATCCAGAGAGTGTGTACTGTGGGGTTGGAGCTCTCCCTGGGAGGTAGGAAGTAGTGACATTGGTTTGGAGGAGTAAAGAACTGGAAGAATAGTGGTCAGAGAGAGAAAGTTAAAGGGATTTTATCAGATCTGGCTAAGAATTATGAAATAATGAAAATTTCAAAGTAATAATCATAAATATCAATGCTCCATTTGAATTTATAGAATTACTACCTTTTGTCATTTCTGCTTCTATAGAAAAATGTTAGCTTACTTGTTTCTCTTCAGAGATTTCGGTATTTTGAATAAACAAAGTTAAGTAGCTATTTTTTTCTAACTTTGATAATGAAAATTAGAAGAGACTAAATCCTACATTACTGAATTGAAATATGAAGTAGATCTTCATATCACATTGTGACCCTGATTATGACAAATATTCTACTTGACATTTTGTTGTTAATACTTTATTCCTTTTATCCTATAGCATTCTGATATTTAGAATGACTTATACCATCAACTTTCACAAGCAGAATTAAAATTGACTAATGCACATGTAGAGGAAAATGCGGGCAAATATTTGATTGTCATTAAATTATCTGAATTTGGTTGTCTCTCTTTATCAAATCACTATGATTGTGCTGTCCTTTCTTTCACCCTGAGAACCAGAGATCAAATTGCCAACATCTGTTGGATCACAGAAAAAGCATGAGAATTCCAGAAAAACATCTACTTCTCCTTCCTTGACTACGTTAAAATCTTTGACTGTGTGGATCACAACAAACTGTGGAAAATTTTGAAAGAGATGGGAATACCAGACCCCCTTACCTGCATCCTGTGAAATCTGCATGCAGGTCAAAAAGCAACATCTAGAACTGGACATGAAACAATGGACTAGTTCAGAATTGGAAAAAGAGTACATCAAGGCTGTATATTGTCACCCTGATTATTTAACTTATATGCAGAGTACATCATGTGAGATGCTGGACTGGATGAAGCTCAAGCTGGAATCAAGAATGCCGGGAGAAATATCAGTAAACTCAGATATGCAGATGACACTACCCTTATGGCAGAAAGCAAAGATGAACTAAACAGCTTCTTGATGAAGGTGAAAGAGGAGAGTGGAAAAGCTGGCTTAAAGCTCAACGTTCAAAAATGAAGAATGCATCCAGTCCCATCAGTTCAGTTCAGTCAATCATGTCCGACTCTGCAACCCCATTGACTGCAATACACCAGGCTTCCCTGTCCATCACCAACTCCTGGAGCTTGCTTAAATTCATGTCCATCGAGTTGGTGAGGCCATCCAACCATCTCATCCTCTATCATCCCCTTCTCTTCCTGCCTTCAATCTTCCCCAGCATCAGGGTCTTTTCGAATGAATCAGCTCTTTGCATTAGATGGCCAAAGTACTGGAGCTTCAGCTTCAGCATCAGTCCTTCCAATGAATATTCAGGACTGATTTCCTTTAGGATTGACCAGTTTGGTCTCCTTGCTGCCCAAGGTACTCTCAAGAGTCTTCTCAACACCATCTTCTCCAACACCACAGCTCAAAAGCATCAAAGCTTCGGCACTCAGCCTTCTTCATGGTCCAACTCTCACATCCATAGATGACTACTGGAAAAACCATAGCTTTGACCTTATGGACCTTTGTTGGCAAAGTAATGTTTCTGCTTTTTAATGTGTTGTTTAGGTTTGTCATAGTATTTCTTCCAAGGAGCAAATGTCTTTTAATTTCATGGCTGTAGTCACCATCTGCAGTGATATTGTAGCCCCTCAAAATAAAGTTTGTCACTGTTTCCATTGTTTCCCCATTTATTTGCCATGAATTGATGGGACCAGATGCTATGATCTTTGTTTTTTGAATGTTGAGCTTTAAGCCAACATTTTCACTCTCCTCTTTCACTTTTGTCCCTTCACTTAATCGCAAATAGATGGGGAAACAATAGAAACAGTGATAGACTTTATTTTCTTGGGCTCCAAAATCACTGCAGATGGTGACTTCAGCCATGAAATTAAAAGAATCTTGCTCCTTGGAAGAAAAGCTATGAGAGACTTAGTATATTAAAAAGCAAAGACACTACTTTGCCAACAAAGGTCCGTATAGTCAAAGCTATGGTTTTTCCAGTAGTCATGTATGGATGTGAGAGCTGGACCATAAAGAAGGCTGAGGACTGAAGCAGTGATGCTTTTAAACAGTGGTGTTGAAGAAGACTCTTGAGAGTCCCTTGAACTGCAAGGAGATCCAACCAGTCCATCCTAAAGTAGATCAGTCCTGGGTGTCCATTGGAAGGAATGATCCTGAAGCTGAAGCTCCAATACTTTGGCCACCCGATGCAAAGAACTGACTCATTGGAAAAGACCCTGATGCTGGAGGGTTGAAGGCAGGAGGAGAAGGGGATGACAGAGGATGAGATGGTTGGATGGCATCACCAACTCAAGGCACATGAGTTTGAGCAAGCTCTGGGAGATGGTGAAGGATAGGGGAGCCTGGAATGCTGCAGTCCATGGGGTCGCAAAGAGTGGAACACCACTGAGTGACTGAACAACAAGGTGGCACTAGTGGTAAAGAGAACTTGCCTGCCAATGCGGGAGACATAAGAGATGCGGGATTGGTCCCTGGGTCAAGAAAATCCCCTAGAGGAGGGCATGGCAACCCACTCCAGTGTTCTTGCCTGGAGATTCCCTTGAGCAGAGGAGTCTGGTGGGCTACAGTCCATAAGGTTGCACAGAGTCAGACATGACTGAATCAAGTTAGCATGAACACATGTAAATGGGCAGAGCCTCTTCTTCAGAGCCTGGGCTAAGTCCTCTGAAGCATTTTGGTAGGCAGACTTCACATGGTTACTCCCCATCTTCTCTCTCCACCAGCAACGAGAAGTTGGTTATTTCACTCGCTGCCAGCCAGTGTCAGACTGACTGACCATTGCACTAGTTCAATTACTGCCACCTCCAACACAATGCCATTTAATAAACACTCTGTATTCAGCAGGGCTTCCCTGGTGTCTCAGAGCCATTAAAAAGAATACATTTGAATCAGTTCTAATGAGGTGGATGAAACTGGAGCCTATTATTCAGAGTGAAGTAAGCCAGAAGGAAAAACACCAATACAGTATACTAACGCATATATATGGAATTTAGAAAAATGGTAACGATAACCCTGTATATGAGACAGCAAAAGAGACACTGATGTATAGAACAGTCTTATGGACTCTGTGGGAGAGGGAGAGGGTGGGAAGATTTGGGAGAATGGCATTGAAACGTAAAATATCATGTATGAAACGAGATGCCAGTCCAGGTTCAATGCACGATACTGGATGCTTGGGGCTGGTGCACTGGGACAGAGGGATGGTATGGGGAGGGAGGAGGAGGAGGGGGTTCAGGATGGGGAACACATGTATACCTGTGGTGGATTCATTTTGATATTTGAAAACTAATACAATTATGTAAAGTTTAAAAATAAAATAAAATTAATTAAAAAAAAAAATCCACCTGCGATTCAGGAGACCTGGGTTCAATCCCTGGGTTGGGAAGATCCCCTGGAGGAGGGCATGGTGACCCATTCCAGTATTCTTGCCTGGAGAATCCCAGGACAGAGAAGCCTGGTGGGCTACAGTCCATGGGGTCACAAAGAGTCAGACATGACTAAGCAACTAAGCACACACTCTATTTTGCAACTAGTTAGTCATCCCATCTCCTTTACTCAAAAACCCCTGAAAACAAAGCTCATCCACAAAACATTCCCTGATGGACATGGAAGAGATGCCTTCATCTCATTTGACCCTGTTGTCTAATCAAGATTTGGTTTAATGTTCCTATCTATGACCCATATTCTGTCTCCAAGATGAAAGGGAAAAAGTCTATTCAACTTTTTAAAAACTACAATCCTTAAATATATTAAATTCTATAATTAGGCACTTATTGTATTTCATAAAATTGATGATGTAATAACAATAGTTTCAGAGAAGCAAAATCTTTAACTGCTTTATATTGCTCACCTCATTCAGTGATACCAATAGACAGTTAAACTAGTAATAAATTTCTGGAGTTATAAAATTTGTATTTGGGATGCAATATATGTTCCTACTATTATTTGCTTTTGAAGTGAGACACATTCACTGTAACTTTTCCTTGAAAATTTAGATGGAGAGAGAAATAAAGGTTGTTTATATTTAATTGTAGTGGCTAAATTATGTGTCTTTTTCCCTAAGCTGCCTCAAATTAATTTTAGAAAATGTACATTTACATATAAAAAGATGAAATAATGCACAAAGAAAAAATTAATAAAAGTTCCCTGCCCCCAAATGCTGAGATTCAAATCCCTCATTCTTCAACTCTCAAAAATCTTATATACTGGTTATTTCTAGTTTTCAGAATAGGCAGCAGTTTAGATCAGGGGAGTAATAAAAGCAAACTAAGTTATTTTATTTTATTACTTTTGTATATCCCAAGAGGATAATGAGTGAAAGGGGAAACATATTTACAATAGTAACTGATTAGGCTGCACAGTTTAATTCACAGCAGGATTTTCTTTTGAGATCATAAAAATGTCTGTGATGGAATAGGGGATGGAAAAAATTAAACAAAAAATCCTTTAATCAAAGTGTTGTAGTTAAGATACCTTTCACAAGGGAGAAAAAGGAGACTGATTTATTGGAATCAAAATAATTCCTTGGCTCATAAAAATTCTTATTTGGAAGCATTCACCAACTGCTTCTGTCATGTCCAGAACTTGTCATTTCTCCCTTTCTCTTCTTCATATGTAATTACATAGCCCCTTTTCCTATTTCTGAAGGTCGGCTTATTCTCATTTCATTTCTGTAGCCTTTGTCCAAGAATGATACAGGTAAGAAAAAGAAAATGAAAACCAAGGACTTAATCTCTATAGATGTACACAAATAATTTAAACCTACTTTCTTGAAATTATGGTCATCTTCCTGTTCAACAGGGCTTAGCTGAAAGGCCATTGATTTTGGGCTTAGAAGACCTATTTTTGTATATTATCTTATATTCAACTGGGCTTCCCAATGGCTCAGCAGGTAAGGATTCTACCTGCAGTGTAGGAGACAGAGAAGACATGGGTTCAATCTCTGGGTCAGAAAGATCCCCTGGAGAAGGAAATGGCAACCCACTCCAATATTCTTGCCTGAAAAATCCTGTGGAAAGAGGAGCCCGGCAGGCTACTGTCCAAAGGGTAGCAGAGAGTTGGACATGACTGAGCCACTAAGCACACACATAAACTTCAGCCAAATCATTTAAACTCTCTGAGTCTTAGTTCCTCATCTCTAAAATGGGGAAAAGATTTGTCTAACCCAATTCCCAGGGCTGTTGTATCAAAATATGTAGAAGGACCTTGTAACCATGAATCTCCGTATACATATGTTATTATCACTGTTGTCATTTGACATATGAGAAAACCATCTGTTCAGAAAGAGTAAGTATTTTCCCTAAGGACGCACAGCTTGTTAGTAATAGAGGAGAAAGTAAATGCTGAGTGTCCAAATACTTAAACTGAATTTTATTCCATTGATTGTCTCTGAAGTGCTCTGTTTCATCTTGAAGGAGTTGTTTTTCATTCTGTATGACACGGATTCACTGAGTGGTAAATAAGGTAACAGTTTTAACTGTGTCTTTCTACTTTACAATTTTAGACTTGGACTTGAGGTGCACGTTAATTCTCTGAGTTTAGAGGAAAGAGAATTCATCGGTGTCATTTCCTTTTTACAGACCAGTTGTTTGCCTTTCTCAGGAGTGGGACATGTTTTTGTACCTGAGGAATTCACCATTATCATGCATTCTTTGCGACAATAGATGGTGGCAGAGAATCTATGGAAGCTTGTTACACGGTATTTGATTGCATACATCCGAAATATCCAACACCATTCATCATCTGAAAGATCACCACAGATGGGCCTTCCAAAGATCCTCCTTGGAGTTAAGATACTGTATGTAAACGACAGAATGTCCCTTCTTCCAGACGAGCAAGTTCATATCCTCTGTACATGGTGTTCTGGTTTCTTTTGTTCTAGTTAAATGGGAGTAGAAATTAAACGGGAACAAAGGAGACCTGTGCCAGGAGACCTGTCATCAGAGGTAAGAAATTAATTTTATGGAGTCATAAAGCAGAAAAAAAGAGAAAAATATGTAATGGAGACACAAAGTGGGGAGGAATCTGTCTGAAGGCGATTTTGGCAGTAGGGAGATATTTCAGCCTTGTACTTCTTGTTACCATTTTGGATTTCTTTCAGATTGTTTTCTTTTTTTGAGCAAACAGCTGGCAGATAGCACACAGGAAATAAAGGACTGCATCGGAGAAAGTGTAGTTTAAAAACAAAAGGTATATAGTGTGGAATACATTGAATAAAGTGAAGGTTCAAATATAATCCAATGAACCTGACAAAACCAAGTGATTTTCAACCCAGTCAGAAACAAGGCCACCAAAAGATACGCTTTGGGAGATGTCATTTCTTTTTCAAACATCTAGCTACAAAAGTACTGTATCAGGAGACATGCCCAAAAGGGATAATATCTACACACACTTTGGAAACACCTGCAGCAGAAAACACCATCTGTCAGATTAACGAGGGAAGCAGATTGGGATCTGAGGGTAACAAGAAGAGAGAGGGAAATGGATTTTGTTGGCTATAGTTGCTTAAAGTGTGTGTGCATGTATAGGAAATAACTTGAAGGAAAGGTGGGAGGGGAGAATGCCTTAAGTTCACTATATGGTGCTGGAGTAGAGAGTTCTTGGATCTTGGAGCTAGAGCAGCCTGCTCTATATCCTAGTTCTGTTTATTATTAGCTGACTGTGAGGTCTGTAAAGGAAGGATGAAGTATCGCTTGGGAATATCTTCAGCTAAACATATAGGACACCCAACCAGCAATGGCTTAAGTAGTAAAAGCATTAAATCATATCCCTTTATGGGCTTCTCTGGTGGCTCAGTGGTAAAGACTCTGCTTGCCAATGCAGGAGACACGTGTTCCATCCCTGATCTAGGAAGATCCCACATGCCACAGACCAACTAAGCCCGTTAGCCACAACTATTGAATCTGTGCTCTAGAGCCTGGGAGCCACAACAAGAGAAGCCATCACAATGAGAAGCCCATGCACCACAAGTAGAGCAGCCCCCTGCTCGCTGCAGCTAGAGAAAAGTCTGCGCAGCAACAAAACCCCAGCACAGCCAGGAATAAATAATAAAATTATTAAAAGAAAGGAAAAACAGAAAAGCTAATGTCAAGCTATAAAAACAGCCCCAACTAATTTATTTTAAAAATTATATCCATTAAAAAGAAGTCTTAGGACTTCCTTGGTGATCCAGTGATTAAAACTTCGCCTTCCAATCAAGTGATACGGGTTCAATCCCTGGTTGGGGAGCTAAGATCTCACATGCCTTGTGGCCAAAAATACCTCAGAAAACATAAAACAGAAGAAATATTGTAAGAAATTCAATAACGACTTTAAAATGGTTCACAACAAAAAATCATTAAAAAAAAGTCTGAAGGTCAGCTTTGCAGGACTGAGGCAGCATCTTAACAATGTCATCAAGGGTCCAAGCTCTGTTTTTTGTTTTTTTTTTTGCTTTGCAATCCAGAGTATTATTAGGCTTGTCAAGTCATGGCCACCTTAGCACAAAAACAAAGCCTCCCATAATCATATTCAGAGTAAAAAGGCAAAGTCTGGGAGAAACACAGCTCTCTCCTCACAAGGCTCTGGTCTTTATGTGGGAAGATACTCTTTCTCAAAAGTTCTCTGGCTGACTTCTCTTTATGTCTCATGTCCAGAATTGGGTCATCTCTGGCCCCATCAACCAGTGATTTAGTGTGGGAATGGAGTTGGCTCCATCTTCTTGGCCAAGATCTGATAGCAGTCTGCTACAAGTAATATCTGTCCGATAGGGGGGTTAGGATGGGAGATGATACATATAAATCTGGTAGCACTTTGCCTAGCCCATCTCAGATGCACTTTAAATGATCATTATTATAACTTTAAGCATTATTAGCATTTTCCCTACAATCTTTTATTGCCCTGTGAACATTTAAATATAGTTGTACTTAGTATATAAAATTTTGGACTCTGCTTTGACTTCATCATATTTGTAGTTTAAGCATTTCCCAGTACTTCTACATAGTCTCACTAATATCACTTTAAAAATGATTGTGTGAAATACAATCTGTCAAATGACTGCAATAGAATTTATTTTTGTATATATTATATGCTTCCAGTTGTTTTTCAGTAGTTTAAGACTTCTTTGTGTAAAACCATGTATATTTTGGATTGATTATTTAGGATAGATTCCAGGAATGACATTATTAGGTCAAAGGATGAGGCAGAGATTGGCTAGGTATTAAGCAAACTATGTGGTTTTCCTCCTGAACCCATAGGTAAACCACATTTCTTAATCTCCCTTGCAACTAGGTGTGGCCAGTGAGAGGATTATTGCCAGTGGAATGAGGGCATACATGCTGTGCCCTACTTTGGGGCAAAACACCTCTGAAATCTCCTCTCTCTTCTCCTGGATGTCTATGCCCTGAATGACCTTGGTGAAGATGACAGACCCATAACAGCGTGGGACCCTGAACGGTCGTGTGGAGCAGAGCCTCCCCTCCAGTTCCATGCTACTGCTTAGAATGTGGGAAACAAAGGCTCACATGTTAAGCTAGTATAGATATTGGAGTTACTGGGTATGGCTGCTGTTGCCACAACTAATGCAGAAAGTGGTCCCTTGAAATGGTAACCACTGCAATGAATGTCATAAAACTATTTTTATTCCAATTTTCTCAAATTTGGAGCACAATCTTTCAGAATAAAAGAAGAACAATGAAAAGAATTATTTAAATGAAATGCATTAAAATAATCAAGTTGAAAAATTAATGTGCAGACAGGAAGAAAATAAACCCACCTATGCAAGTTGCTTGGAATGATCCATAATTAATGTTACTATAACTCAATAAAATTTACTTACAACATCAAGCTCCAGGAGATGGTGAAGGACAGGGAAGCCTGTCGTGCTGCAGTCCATAAGGTTGCAAAGAGTTGGACACGACTGAGAGACTGAACAACAACAACAACTTACCACAGTAATTTCTAAGCAGATCATATATTTATTTTAGTTTGAGGCTATCAATTAAGTAATAAATATTTTTAGACTGTGATTAGTGTTTGTTATTTAAAACGTTTGTAGTGCCCCACGTCTGGAGCATGTTACAGCCACATGGGCAGGCAACTCAGAATATGTGAGGACTCTTAGTAACTTTGGTCTGCATCCCCAGAGTCATACTCTCAAGCTGTAGTTCTGATTCACGCCAGCAGAGGAAATTGTGTTAATTTAAACCATTGAGTAATCTGGAGAAGACTCTCGAGAGTCCCTTGGATGGCAAAGAGATCAAACCAGTCAATCCTAAAGGAAATCAACCCTGAATATTCATTGGAAGGACTGTTGGCTGAAGCTGAAGCTCAATACTCTGGCCACCTGATGATGGCCAACTTCAGGGAAAAGACCCTGATGCTGGGAAAGATTGACGGGAAAAGGAGAAGAAGGTGGCAGAGGATGAGATGGTTAGTTAGCATCACCAACTCTATTGACATGAATTTGAGCAAACTCTGGGAGATAGTGGAGGACAGAGGAGCCTGGAGTGCTGCAGTCCTCGGGGTTGCAAAGAGTAGAACATAACTTAGTGACTGAACAACAAAGACAATAATCTGGAGGGCTCCCGAGAGACTGGCTTGATTCTGGGTCCACTAGGGAGCTCTGAACTAAGTGAAGAAATAGTGGCAGAGGCTAATACATTGATTTTTGTTCCCTCTGGGAGGCACAACCTCAAAAGGATAGCTAGGGAAAGTCAGGTGGTCGGGAAGCTCATTTTGGGAGGGGGAGGGGGTTGCCTGAGTCTCTTCCTATGTAATTAATCATGCCCAACAGCTCTGAGTCAGCCAGGTATTTCCCAACTGTTCAGTGAGGAAACACAGATCTAAGTGCAACTCTATGCCTAGGGTGTAGTAAGCATCAAATGACAATGATAGAGATAACAACCAGGCCACTGGACTTTTCCAGTGACTTTGACTTCCGACTTCTGGGAGCACGGAATCAAACCCTGCTGAGGCTGGTCTGGTGGGCTTGGTTCCAGTTTCAGTGAGGAGCTGAGAAGACAGCTGGGGAAGTCTGCGGGGGGAAGAGATCTAGGCACTTGAGTTTGATGCACCTAGTACTTCCCAAGGGTGTGAGTTGCAGTTCCATTTTGGAAAAACAAAAACAAAAATATCTGATACATCTTAACTCTCTCTCCCTAGAGTTAAATAAATTGTCACAGTGAATGGAATAGCTTTTGGTCAGGAAAAGAGCGAGGTAGACCTATGTGAACTGACTTAGGAACAGTTCTAGACTACAGTCTCAAGTGAAATTAGCTAATTTCAAGCATGATATAGATAGTTATTTTTTAAAATTATGTATGAGGAAAAAACAATTCAGTCAACTTAGTTCAATCTAATAAAGTCTTCCCCTTCTCCCTTCTCTCTCTCTTTAAAAAAAAAATAAGTTAGAAGTCTTTCAGATTTCCTTTCCTTTCCGTCCTCTTCACCAAAGTGGTGACTCCAGACACCGAGGTACCTGCCAGGTCCTTGTGGTGGTGAGGAGGAGTGGTCCCTGTGCCCATGGTCTCTCTTTAGTCCTAAGTATTCTGTACAGAGAGAACGTCCCTAATATTTCTGGCCACTGCTCACCCTACCAGCAACTGTGTCTAAGTTTGGCAGCTGGTAAACCCTTGATCTCTTCTTTCTGCTTAGCCTGTGGTCCTCCCAACTGTGCTGGGGTGCTGAATGTCCCTTGAAGTCTGGCTGTGACTTCTACTCTGTCTTCAGTCAGGGATAGCTATCATCTTCTTCAAACCACAGGATTGCCTGGCCCTGTTAAGCCACCCGCTTCCCAACCTGCGCCATGTATCCATACTTTCAAGGGAAAATGGAAACCTTTGAATAGCTTCCATGCCACATGGCAGTAGAGGGAGACCTCCAACTCAGAACTTCCTTTGGTTGAAATACTGTAATCACTTAAGGGGGGTTCCTCCTTTCAGAGCCTTGTTTTAGGAAGTGGGGGAAAGTCCTTCATACTGTGCCCTCACTTTCCTCCTCAAGCTAACACAGTTCTCTCTCTCTCTCTAGGATTTTCACTAGAATTGGAGTGGTCATCATACATATTTTTTCCATGAGTTCTTCCTGCAGCCATATATTTCTTCTTTTCACAGTCCTTTGACAAGAATGGACAGGCTTTCTAATTCCTCTACATGGTGAGTTTGTTTTAGTAAAGCCTGTAATAAGCTCATGATCTAGGTCACTAAGGCTGAATCTAAAGGAGGGTAAAAAAATTAAAAACTCTTTTCTCTGTCCACAATAAAGCCTTGCTTTAGGATTACCGTATTTTATCAATTTGAAGATGCCATTGTTGTAAAATGCACTATTATTTTACATACCATTAAGGCTATGATATACTGTCTTAATGATAGTTCTGTGGAAGGCATGAATTGATCATAGCAGTCTCTTTTTGCAGTAGAATCTTTTTTATCTACACCAAGGGACTTGGGATTTCCTTTTGCCTTTAATCATGATGCTTGGCAAGTGATGGGCAACCCTTTCCTAAGTGAATCAGTAAAATTTTCACAATGGCATGTGTGTATCTTTCTTTCTAGGTCCAGGAGAGCTCTTGATTTTTGTTTTGCAACAAAACAGAAATTGTAATCATTTACCTGAGTATTTACCTCCCTATATTAAATTTATTTGAGGAAAATTCCATTGCCTTGTTTCACTGCCTTTCTGTATATGCAATATATGCATTTTTTTTAATCCAGTGACAAATCATACTGTAATATTTTTGAAGACAATTTATGCTATAATTTAACTCAACCCAGAAGAAGATGAATAGATTTAGGGGGCAAGGAGACCGTTAATTGAGTCTTGAGGTGTTCTTGATGGTGGCCAGACATAGGTATCCCACCAGCATGGTAACATCTCTCAAGGAAGACTGAAGAGGAAAAGAGGAACACATATTAATAGTGGCTTGGACCATTTTCAATTTCTGTCTTTCTTTAAGGCTCAGGCTGAATGCCCTGTCTGCAATAAATCTTTTCTTGACCTGCTAGAGATCAGATTAGGTTTTCTTTTAGGTTCTTCTCCTGTCATAACCCTTAGCACAGGTTAAAGAAAAAAAAAATAGCTGGTTTAACGGTATATCTTCTTACTGAAAAGGGAACTCCACAAGGGTTTGTGTAGTAGGTATTTAGCATATATGTATATATGTGTTGAAAGGAAGGAATAAGGAAGTCATGTCATTCCTCTGCTATAATCCTTACATGGATTTCTATTTCTCTTGAAATAAGACCCAGACTCCTTACCATGGCCCATAAGCCCCCTCCAGCCCTCTCTAGAGCAGCCTCCTCCTCGCTCACTAAGCTCCAGTACAGAGTAGCCTCGGGCCAACCTCGGACCCCTTGCCCCTTCTAAATCCAGCCTCTACACACGTATCTGATCATGACTCTGCCCTGCTTTCCCGTGCTTCCTACATCTCTGCTGCAAAGCAAACCTTCCTCTATGACTTGCCCTTTTCTCCCTAAACAGCTTCCTCTTTCATCCCTTGGACTCTTGGTTTCTCAGGATGCCATGCTGCTCCTCCTGCTGCTGCTCTTGCTTCTGTTCTTCCTTTTATTTTCGTTTATTCTTTAATACCCAGTTTCTCCCAGAAGCCGTTCTTAAACCTCATGCTAGGTAAAGCCCCCGCACCCCCACCCCCATGGGCTCCTACACTGTGGCTATCTTTGTATCTGGTCACTTACCACTTTGAATTAAAGTCATCTCTAGATAGTTGTCTTTCCTCTTGACTGTAAAATCCCTGAGAGCAAGATCTATACTTTCTCCACCTTTGCATCCCTGGTGTTAAGCTGCATCAGCGGCACTGTGAATACCAATAAGCGTGTGTTGGATTCCCTGGCGATCCAGTGGTGAAGACTCCGCACTTCCACTGTAGGGTGAGTGATTTGATTCCTGGTCGAGGAACTAATATCCCACATACTGTACAGCCTGGCATCCCCCCCTTCCCCCCCGCCCAAATGTGTGTGTGTTAAGTGGAATTAGAACTGAGCTGAGCATCACATACCACCATACTATTTTCTGAAAGGCCAAATATCCCCTGGTCTAGAAAGAATCACAGGTAACCCAGGGGAGAAGTTTTTCTGGGTAATCCTGGGGATGGTGATGCGTTCGATTACCAGGTGGTGCTCGACTAAAGTCCTCAACCACAGTAAGCGTGAACCCTGTCAGCTGGCCCAGGCTGTGACCCTTTGTGAGCAGGCTGGGGTTCCCTCAGAGCTGTAGCCCTTCCTCACATACTCTGGGAGTCATCTGGGAAAGAGATGGAGGAAGGGCCTCCTGGCAGAGTGAATAGTATGTGCAAAGGCATGGAGGCCTAGAATGACTGGGGAAAGACTTGCAGTTCTATATGACTGGAGAAGGAGATTTAGGATGAGGAGTAGGTAATACAGCTGGAAAATCCACACTAATAATATTCATAATAACTAGTTTACTGAGTATTTACAATATGTAGGCACTGGGCCAAGGGATGTAAGGGTGACTGCATTTTGTTCTCCCAGTCACACTGCCAGTCATTTGCTTTTGGCTCTTAAATCCATTCCCTCCCATCATCTGGCTTTGCTGGGGATCACGGGAGCTAAGAGTCCTCAGGTTTCATAGCTAACTGGCAACCAGTCTCACTGGCAGGGTCCAAAGAAGACCCTGATGGGGCAACAGAAAGCAGGGAAAAGGAAGAAGTCAGAGTATTTCTCCCTCTCTTACACTGTCTTTGAGCTTTCACAGCAGCTACATCTCCTCTCTGGCCCTGACTCTGGCTCACAGTTTGCTCCCGTGTTCTTCTTGTTGGCCCAGCTCCCACCAGAAAGGCTCCCCAGAGTCCTGCCAGGGGAGGCTGGATCCTATGCTCCAGAATTATGTTCCTATGGTCCCAGGAGTGTAGTAACATTCTACTGTTGCAAACCTTTGGCTTGCCTGACTCCCTTGCTTGACTTCTCAGTCCTTCTATCATCTGCTGAATAATACTCCATATGGTATATTAAATATCCTCTGTTTGAAATACTAGTGTGGTTTCTGTTTTCTTGACTGAACCTGGACTGACATACTACTGTCTGTGGGAGGCAGGCTCTATTCAGAATCTGTGTCAGGGCTGAGGAAGCTGAGGCTTGGAAGAGTGACAAGCTCAGGTCTCATAGCTAGGGAGTGGGAGGGCAGGCTGTGCTAGCTGGGAGATGGCCTTAGAGTGCAGGAAGTGGGTTCAAACCTGAAGGAGGCGGAGACCAGGAAAGGCTTTACTCAGAAGAGTGACACAATCAGAACTGTGTTTTAGAAAGGACAGATTCTCTTCCATCTCCATCAGGGTTGCTTATCCCAACAAACTACCTAGTTTCCCACAGATCTAAGTTGCAGAAAGGCACAAAACTGCCTTGATGGATATTGTCTTTCTGTTCTTTTGGTTTTCTTAACCATGTGCTGTATTTTCCCACAGATTTAGCCAAGACTCATTCGCTACTGAAAAGTCTTTTGTGTATCAAACCCAACTATTGCCGCGTGACCAAAGTCTTTTGGTCAACAGATTGTTTTCAAGTCTCTGTATGTATTGTGAGAATCTGCAAATACTTCTTTTATCAGGAGTTTTGGCCCCAAAGTGTACTAGATGCACAAAATGAATCGACAAGATACAAATTATTCATGAGAATGTAAAATTAACTCTACACATTTATACAAATAAATGAGGCAAAATTATGCTTTAATACCTACTTTTGTCTTACAGATATGCCTGAGGCACCAATAAGTTTAATTATAAAAATTTATAATTTATATTGGCCAATACTAATATGTTTTTCCATGGAAACACTGTTCTTTGATATTTTAGGTTCAGCAAGTTCATAGTGTCTCTTGATGCTCTTACAGTCACTATGTGTTAATAGTTCATAGTTCTTTATTTATCTGGATAAAAACTAGATGCATACAACTCAAAGGCTGTATTTTTGATTCTAGCCCTTTCTATGTGTCTCTCACCTCTTTTTTTAGCTTTCTAACCAGCATAGGATTATACAAAATGCAGGTATTGTTCAGTGGGAGAAATTGTGAAAAATGAAAAAAAATCTATTAATCTTTCAGTGACCATTGGAATGAAAATGTACTCTTGCACTTTATATTTCTGATGAAGAATCTTGTGAGCCCATGAAAAGCTGCATGTGTACTGATTAAGAGGGCTTCCCTGGTGGCTTAGACGGTAAAGAATCCTCCTGCAATGCAGGAGACCCAGGTTCAATCTCTGGGTGGGGAAGATCCCCTAGAGAAGGAAATGGTGTCAACTCCAGTATTTTTGCCTGGAGAAGTCCATGGACAGGGGAGCTAGTGGGCTACAGTCCATGGGGTTGCAGAGTCAGACACGACTGAGCAACTGAGCACAGCGATTAAGAACATGGATTCTGAATCCCGGTGCAAATCCAGACTACCTACTTGCTAACGATTTGTAATAATTTGAACTTGCATAAATCGCTTAATCTCTATGCCTCAGTTCTGTCACATGTACCTGAAGATAAGAATAATGCCTCATGCCTCTGTCACAGCTTTGTTATGAACATGAACTGAGTTAATAGGTATGAAGCATGTGGTCATTATTTATTGCTATGAACTCTTATGAGAGTCAGACCATAGTTTGGTGTGGGAAATTTTTATAAATATTTGTATTTATAAAAGAAACAAATATATTTATGTTATTTAATTATTATATATATATATAATTTAACAAAAGTGGGAACATTAGTATATTTATGGGTGGAGAAAAGACAATGGCAAGCAGTACGTTTTTCAAACCCCAACTGATAACATCAAACAATTCAGGCTTCATTTTAGTGGATAACAGCACCATTCATTCTTCTCTGAAACGAGAATGGAAGTCCTTATACTCTGTGAAGGCAAGTCTCCAAATCTGGTGCAAAAGACAGGATGGGGAAACGGTTCGAGACGGAGTACTATAAGCCTTGAGGGAGAGGTGCTGGGATCTCCTGTGGGATGCTCACTGCTGCACAGACCCTGAGGATTCCCTAGCGGTCCTCTTTCTTTCCTCCCAGTGGCAACAAAGACAGGGCGGCCTGTTCTTCGGCACCACCTACTGCTTCTGCTCAGGGTTCCTTGTCTGAGCCCAATACAATCTACAGGTGTCTCTAGCCCACTGAGGCTAGCACATTCACTTTTGGAATTTCTAAGTTTAAGAACGCATGCTGATAACCGGGAGAATGTAGAACCTTAAAGGAGGACGTGGGGCTCCCCTCTCCACTCCTGTCTGTGATCCCCTCCTCACTTCACGGCTTCTGTGGCTGCTGTGAATTCTTTACTCTGGCTCCTTACACAGGAGAGATGGTGAGGTTTTTTTTTTTTTTTTTAATTGGAGTTTTAGCTATCCTTCAGGGATCTGACTGATAGCTCTCCTTCTGCTAGAAATTGTAAAATGAGAGAACACTCAGTGCCAGGCCCTTCTGGCTGACTCCCCTTTAGGAACTGCCTGCTCTTGGTCTCTTTCCAGGGCCTTTAGCTAGTTGTTCTATAATTAATCTAGAGTTGTTATTTCTGAAATGGTTGGTATCAGAGAATTTTTCTTGGCTAGTCACAGAAATGAAACCCTCATATTTGAACTAACCTTAAAAAATTCATCCACTGAGTCCTTAACTTCATTTATTGTATTTTTTCAGTCTTAGAATTTCCTAATTCTTTAAAAATAGTAAAGTTTAACTGTTAAAGTAATCAATCTTGCTTGTTAATTCTCTTCAGTTCATTTCAGTTCAGTTTCTCAGTCATGTATGACTCTTTGCGACCTCATGGACTGCAGCACGCCAGGCCTCCTTGTCCATCACCAACTCCTGGAGTTTGCTCAAACTCATGTCCTTTGAGTCATGATGCCATCCAACCATCTCATCCTCTGTTGTCCCCTGCTCCTTCTGCCCTCAGTCTTTCCCAGCATCAGGGTCTTTTCAAATGAGTCAGCTCTTTGCATCAGGTGGCCAAAGTATTGGAGCTTCAGCTTCAGTGTCAGTCCTTCCACTGAATATTCAGGACTGATCTCCTTTAGGATGGACTGGTTGGATCTCCTTGCTGTCCAAGTGACTCTCAAGAGTCTTCTCCAACACCACAGTTCAAAAGAATCAGTTCTTTGGTGCTCAGCTTTCTTTACAGTCCAACTCTCACATCCATACATGACTACTGGAAAAACCATAGCCTTGACTGCTGCTGCTGCTAAGTCACTTCAGTCGTGTCCGACTCTGTGTGACCCCATAGATGGCAGCCCACCAGGCTCCCCAACAGACTTTTGTTGGCAAAGTAATGTTTCTGCTTTTTAATATGCTGTCTAGGTTGGTCATAACTTTTCTTCCAAGAAGTAAGCGTCTTTTAAGTTCATGGCTGCAGTCACCATCTGCAGTGATTTTGGAGTCCAAAAAAAAGTTAATTCTCTTAATATACTGTAATTATTTTAAAGTTGTATCTGATGTTTTCATATCTGGAACTACTGTGGGTCTGGTTTTTTGGTAGTGGAATTACAATTTTACCATCAACTGAAATTTTAAGATCAGAAATTGAAGAAAGAATAAGTTCATTTCTTGATCTTACTCTTCCGGTTAGTTGTATGCCCATTTTTGTGCTTCTCTTTGCCACAATATCTTTAAAAAATGATTTATTCCAATTCTTTCTTGTCTTCATTAATTTTTTCCTTAAACTCAGTCTGATCATTCTTCTCTCTTCAGTTCAGTTCAGTCGCTCAGTCGTGTCCGACTCTTTGTGACCCCATGAACCACAGCATGCCAGGCCTCCCTGTCCATCACCAACTGCCAGAGTCTATCCAAATCTATGTCCATGGAGTCGGTGATGCCATCCAACCATCTCATCCTCTGTCATCCCCTTCTCCTCCTGCCCTCAATCTTTCCCAGCATCAAGGTCTTTTCAAATGAGTCAGCTTTTCACATCAGGTGGCCAAAATATTGAAGTTTCAGCTTCAACATCAGTCCTTCCAATGAATATTCAGGACTGATTTCCTTTAGGATGGACTGGTTGGATCTCCCTGAAGTCCAAGGGACTCTCAAGAGTCTTCTCCAACACGACAGTTCAAAGGTTCTCTTAGCTCTTCACAAAAACCATTTTTTGGGTCATTAACGGCCACCATATTGTTAAGTCCAGCATTGTGAGTCCTCATCTTTTTGGTTGGTCTGTTGATTATTCCTTCCTACATGATAAACTTCCTTGGCTATCAAAACACTAAACACTTACTGGTGGCTCCTTCTCTTTTTTCTTTTCTTTCATTCTTTCTTAAAGATGTGATGTTCTCTCTATTAAAAAAGATTTATTTATTTGGCTGCAGGTCTTAGTTGCAGCACGTGGGGTCTTTGATCTTCATTGTAGCATGTGGGATCTTTAGTTGCGGCATATGAACTCTTAATTGCAGCATGTGGAATCTAGTTCCTTGACCAGGGATAGAACCCCAGTTCCCTGCATTGGGAACTTGGTGTCTTAGCCACTGGGCCACCAGGGAAGTCCCTCCTTCTCTTTCTTCATTATTGTTTTTCCACTGCTCTTCTCTTCCCTTTTCTCTCCTCTACCCTCCCCCTTCCTTTCCTCTTTCTTTTTTTCCCAGTGCTAAATTCTCTACCTTGTCCCTTCTTTAGCTGTACTTATTCCCATGGTGATCACCACCTGTCTCACGGTTTTAAATTTCCTCTATATATTATAACTCCAAAGTGTGTATCTCCAGCCCAGATCTCTCTTCAAAATTCTATACTCATCTACTCAATTCTCTACTTGGTATCTACATTGGATGTAAAACAAGCATCTCCAGCTCAGTAGACTCAAAGCTGAACTCCCGATTGTCGTTTTCCTAGACCCACTCCACCCGCGATTTCTCTATCTCAGTTTTTGATGTTTCCCAAATTTCAGACTCTTGAGCCAAAATTTTCACAATGATATCCTCCCCTCGATTAGTTAATGAATGACTTGTGAAAGAACTTTATTGAGATAGAATTTATATACTATAAAATTAACCTGTTTAAAGTGTACAATTGAAAAGTTTTCAGTGTATTTACAGTGTTGAATAGCTATCACCATAGTCTAATTTTAGGACGTTTTCATCATGTTCCCAAAGGAATCTCATATCAGTTAACAATCACTCCCTGTTTTTTCCTCTCCCTGCTCTCCCAAGTCTGTTTCTATTATCTGCTTTTTTCCACTCTTGGGTTTCAATCATGTTGCAGTTTTGTATCCATTTTATAAATGCTGCTACTGCTAAGTTGCTTCAGTCCTGTCCAACTCTGTGCGACCCCAGAGACGGCAGCCCACCCATCCCTGTGATTCTCCAGGCAAGAACACTGGAGTGGGTTGCCATTTCCTTCTCCAATGCATGAAAGTGAAAAGTGAAAGTGAAGTCACTCAGTCGTTTCTGACTCTTATCGACCCCATGGACTGCAGCCTACCAGGCTCCTCCATCCATGGGGTTTTCCAGGCAGGAGTACTGGAGTGGGGTGCCATTGCCTTCTCCAAAATTTTTATACAAACATTTGGAGTAGGAATGGCAGCTAACTCCAGTATCTTTCTGTGGGAAATCCCATGGACAGAGGAACCTGGCAGGCTACAGTCCATGGAGTTGCAAAGAGTTGGACATGACTGAACGAATGAGCAGAAACATTAGTATCAAACATTGTATATGAAAACTCAGTAAAGATAATTATAGATGCTATGTGATGATATCTTACTCTAGAGAGGATTAATTTTTGTTTCTGGCATTCAGTTAGTCATGGCAACAGCAATCCCAGTTCATGACACCAATCAGGATTGAATGATTCAAACATGGTTTTTGGTTCCTATGAGGATTGGTCTATTTCTGTGTTCATTCTTACCCTGGAGTAATTAAAACTCTGTTGTACTTACTAAGCCTGTTTTTTGCCCTCCTGGCCCTAATTTATTGAAGTTGGTATTTGGAGGGAACCTTTCTTCGACTGTCATATGTTAATGTCCTGTGGGCCTGCAAATTAAACTGACAAAAAGTAGATTAGCAGGAGAAAAAGTTTGCTTGTGTGTGTAATGTGCATACACGCAAGAGTACCCAGTTGTGACTAACTAAAATGGGTGGTTAGATTTGGGGACTTGTACACCTAACAGAGTAGGACAAAGGGAGTTGGGAGGAAAGGCTTTTCTGGAAAGAACAAATAGGTTTCTTTAGGGAAGACAAATGGGTTTTTAGGAGAACCAAAAAAAAAAAAGCTAAGAAGGTTTGTGGTGTTTGTTTTTGCAGGTGCAAGTGGTCTTTCTGTCGTAGCCATGAAACTCCCTGGAGAGATTTATGGTAGGTTTACTCTTGGTCTC
This sequence comes from Bos mutus, assembly GCF_027580195.1. Classification (NCBI taxonomy): domain Eukaryota; kingdom Metazoa; phylum Chordata; class Mammalia; order Artiodactyla; family Bovidae; genus Bos; species Bos mutus. The sequence continues at coordinate 42,891,706 of NC_091626.1, read as the reverse complement.
TCCTGGTAATACACCTGTCCTGAAAAGGGAATTTATGGAGCCTCATTTCTGAGAAGTTTCTTCTTTAGTCAGATAAGTGAAGCTCCAAGGAAGCTTCTTTCTTCATCTGTTGAATTTCAAATGTTTTCTGCTTAAACTAATCTTTACACTAATTCTGGGGTTCTCAGTGAGTACCTGCAAAGTCTTCATTCAGCTACTCAGACTCTCAGATGCTTTCTGGAATTAGAAAATTGGGAAAACCATCTTTAAATGCTATACTATTCTCTCTTGGTTTTCTTTCTATTTTAATTTTATAATCTTCTCCATCTAGAGGGATTTCCAGTGACTTTCAATAGAATAAAAAAAAATTTCATCCAACTTTTCTATTTGTTCTTTGCAAGAGGGTTAGATTAAAAATGGCCTTACTCTGCCATTGCAAGAAGGAGGACTTTTAGGTGTCATTTGAAAGACTAAAAAAAAATATATGAGGATAAGTACACAATAGTTCTCTATATACTGCTGTGCCTCTTTAAACTTGCAGTTGTTAGCAATCCCTCAAAGTCTGCAACTTCTAATATTATGTTCTTTGAATTCTAACTGGAGTCAGTTCCAGGCTTAATCTCCTGGAGGAAGTGTAAATATATCCTTGGTTTCTCACACGAGCTCATCAGAATATTTTCATCTGGTTAACAAGACAAGGGATAGGACTTGTGAAGCTACTTTGTCATACTTGTCACACTGCCAGTATGAACAAGCAGTCAGACATAGAAAGTTGGAGAGTATCATATACTTTTTTCCATCCTCTTGCAAGAAAACTTTTACTCCACCGAGGTCTCTGTTTTCCTCTCATCCTTCCATGGATCTCTGCTGTCTGTGAGGCTCTGAATACTTAATACGTTTGAGCTTTATATACTCTTTTCATTTAACTGTTCCCCTAATCTTCTTTGTTCTTAAGTATGGACCACTCAGCACAGATCTATTTTGTATATATCATTTTGGAAGCTATTATTGTTCCTCATCAGAAAATATTATTATTTGGTTTTATTTGCTACTTTTTCACATTGGTTGAAAGAAAATTGCTTTGAGAAATCTACTTTTCTAAACCATACTATTTTGCTTTTTAAAATGACATTTGTCCAGGCAGACTAATTCCACTTTAATTGCTCAGAAGACTCCTTATCTTTTGACACTGTCAAAATTGTTTGCAATTAGGTAGAACAAGATCCCTTAGAAGAAATGGAGTAGCCATTATAGTCAACAGAAAAGTCCAAAATGCAGTAACTGCATGCAATCTCAAAAACAACAGAATGATCTCTGTTTGTTTCCAAGGCAAACCATTCAATATCACAGTAATGCAAGTCTATGCCCCAACCAGTAATGATGAAGAAGCTGAAGTTGAACGGTTCTATGAAGACCTACAAGACCTTTTAGAAAAAACACCAAAAAAAGATGTCCTTTTCATTATAAGGGACTGGAAAGCAAGAGTAAGAAGTCAAGAAATACTTGGAATAACAGGCAGACTTGGCCTTGGAGTACAGAATGAAGCAGGGCAAAGGCTAATAGAGTTTTGCCAAGAGAATGCATGGGTCATAGCAAACACCCTCTTCCAACAACATAAGAGAATCACAAGGACACACAAGAAACACATGGACATCATCAGATGGTCAATACCAAAATCAGATTGATTATATTCTTTCAGCAAAAGATGGAGAAGCTCTGTACAGTCAGCAAAAACAAGACCAGGAACTGACTGTGGCTCAGATCATGAACTCAGTTCAGTTCAGTTCAGTCACTCAATTGTGTCCGACTCTTTGCCACCCCATGAATTGCAGCATGCCAGGCCTCCCTGTCCATCACCAACTCCCAGAGTTCACTCAGACTCACGTCCATCGAGTTGGTGATGCCATCCAGCCATCTCATCCTCTGTCGTCCCCTTCTCCTCCTGCCCCCAATCCCTTCCAGCATCAGGGTCTTTTCCAATGAATCAACTCTTCTCATGAGGTGGCCAAAGTACTGGAGTTTCAGCTTTAGCATCATTCCTTCCAAAGAAATCCCAGGGCTGATCTCCTTCAAAATGGACTGGTTGGATCTCCTTGCAGTCCAAGGGACTCTCAAGAGTCTTCTCCAACACCACAGTTCAAAAGCATCAATTCTTTGGTGCTCAGCTTTCTTCACAGTCCAACTGTCATATCCATACATGACCACTGGAAAAACCATAGCCTTGACTAGATGGACCTTTGTTGGCAAAGTAATGTCTCTGCTTTTGAATGTGCTGTCTAGGTTGGTCATAATTTTCCTTCTAAGGAGTAAGTGTCTTTTAATTTCATGGGTGCAATCACCATCTGCAGTGATTTTGGAGCCCCCAAAATAAAGTCAGCCACTGTTTCCCCATCTATTTCCCATGAAATGATGGGACCAGATGCCATGATCTTAGTTTTCTGAATGTTGAGCTTTAAGCCAACTTTTTCACTCTCCTCTTTCACTTTCATCAAGAGGCTTTTTAGCTCCTCTTCACTTTCTGCCATAAGGGTGGTGTCATCTGCATATCTGAGGTGATTGAGATTTCTCCCGGCAATCTTGATTCCAGCTTGTGCTTCTTCCAGCCCAGCGTTTCTCATGATGTACTCTGCCTAGAAGTTAAATAAGCAGGGTGACAATATACAGCCTTGACGTACTCCTTTTCCTATTTGGAACCAGTCTGTTGTTCCATGTACCATTCTAACTATTGCTTCCTGATCTGCATATAGGTTTCTCAAGAGGCAGGTCAGGTGGTCTGGTATTCCCATCTCTTTCAGAATTTTCCACAGTTTATTGTGATCCACACAGTCAAAGGCTTTGGCATAGTCAATAAAGCAGAAATAGATGTTTTTCTGGAACTCTCTTGCTTTTTCAATGATCAAACAGATGTTGGCAATTTGATCTCTGGTTCCTCTGCCTTTTCTAAAACCAACTTGAACATCTGGAAGTTCACGGTTCACGTATTGCTGAAGCCTGGCTTGGAAACTTTTGAGCATTGCTTTACTAGCGTGTGAGATGAGTGCAATTGTGTGGTAGTTTGAGCATTCTTTGGCATTGCTTTTCTTTGGGATTGGAATGAAAACTGACCTTTTCCAGTCCTGTGGACCTAGCTGAGTTTTCCAAATTTGCTGGCATATTGAGTGTAGCACTTTCACAGCATCATCTTCCAGGATTTGAAATAGCTCAACTGGAATTCTATCACCTCCACTAGCTTTGTTCGTAGTGATGCTTTCTAAGGCTCACTTGACTTCACATTCCAGGATGTCTGGCTCTAGGTGAGTGATCACACCTTCATGATTATCTGGGTCGTGAAGATCTTTTTTGTACAGTTCTTCTGTGTATTCTTGCCACCTCTGCTTAATATCTTCTGTTTCTGTTAGGTCCCTACCATTTCTGTCCTTTATCGAGCCCATCTTTGCATGAAATGTTCCCTTGGTATCTCTAATTTTCTTGAAGAGATCTCTAGTCTTGCCCATTCTGTTGTTTTCCTCTATTTCTTTGCATTGATCACTGAGGAAGTCTTTCTTATCTCTCCTTGCTATTCTTTGGAACTCTGCATTCAGGTGCTTATATCTTTCCTGTTCTCCTTTGCTTTTCGCTTCTCTTCTTTTCACAGCTATTTGTAAGGCCTCCCCAGACAGCCATTTTGCTTTTTTGCATTTCTTTTCCATGGGGATGGTCTTGATCCCTGTCTCCTGTACAATGTCATGAACCTCCATCCATAGTTCATCAGGCATTCTATCTATCAGACCTAGGCCCTTAAATTTATTTCTCATTTCCACTGTATAATCATAAGGGATTTGATTTAGATCATACCTGAATGGTCTAGTGGTTTTCCCTACTATCTTCAATTTAAGTCTGAATTTGGCAATAAGGAGTTTATGATCTGAGCCACAGTCAGCTCCTGGTCTTGTTTTTGCTGACTGTATAGAGATTCTCCATCTTTGGCTGCAAAGAATATAATCAATCTGATTTCGGTATTGACCATCGGGTGATGTCCATGTGTAGAGTCTTCTCTTGTGTTGTTGGAAGAGAGTGTTTGCTATGACCCATGCGTTCTCTTGGTAAAACTCTATTAGCCTTTGCCCTGCTTCATTCCGTATTCCAAGGCCAAATTTGCCTGTTACCCCAGGTGTTTCTTGACTTCCTACTTTTGCATTCCAGTCCCCTATAATGAAAGGACATCTTTTTGGGTGTTAGTTCTAAAAGGTCTTGTAGATCTTCATAGAACCGTTCAACTTCAGCTTCTTCAGCGTTACTGGTTGGGGCATAGACTTGCATTACTGTGATATTGAATGGTTTTGCCTTGGAAATAAACAGAGATCATTGCGTCGTTTTTGAGATTGCATCCAAGTACTGCATTTTGGACTCTTTTGTTGACCATGATGGCTACTCCATTTCTTCTAAGGGATTCCTGCCCACAGTAGTAGATATAATGGTCATCTGAGTTAAATTCACTCATTCCAGTCCATTTTAGTTCGCTGATTACTAGAATGTCGATGTTCATGCTTGCCATCTCCTGTTTGACTACTTCCAACTTGCCTTGATTCATGGACCTGACATTCCAGGTTCCTATGCAATATTGCTCTTTATAGCATCGGACCTTGTTTCTATCACCAGTTACATCCACAACTGGGTATTGTTTTTGCTTTGGCTCCATCCCTTCATTCTTTCTGGAGTTATTTCTCCACTGATCTCCTGTAGCATATTGGGCACCTACCAACCTGGGCAGTTCCTCTTCAGTATCCTATCATTTTGCCTTTTAATACTGTTCACGGACCACGCAGAAGGGTGGCCGAGAGGAGCTACCCCTCGCCCAAGGTCAGGGGCAGCGGCCGGGTTGAGCAACCCCACGTCCAAGGAGCGGTGGCTGCGCGGGCGCAGGAGGGCCTAGAGGAGTTACTCCACATTCAAGGTCAGGAGGGGTGGCTGTGAGGAGACAGCCTTCATCCAAGGTAAGGAGCAGCGGCTGTGCTTTGCTGGAGCAGCCATGAAGAGATACCCCATGTCCAAGGTAAGAGAAACCCAAGTAAGATGGTAGATGTTGTGAGAGGCATCAAAGGGCAGACACACAAACCATAATCACAGAAAACTAGTCAATCTAATCACACGGACCACAGCCTTGTCTAACTCAATGAAACTAAGCCATGCCGTGTGGGGCCACCCAAGACGAGCGGGACATGGTGGAGATGTCAGACAGAATGTGGTCCACTGGAGAAGGGAATGGCAAACCACTTCAGTATTCTTGCCTTGAGAACCCCATGAACAGTATGAAAAGACCATAAACTACTTATTGCCAAATTCAGACTTAAATTGAAGATAGTAGGGAAAACCACTAGACCATTCAGGTATGACCTAAATCAAATCCCATACGATAATACAGTGGAAGTGACAAATAGATTCAAGGGATTAGATCTGATAGACAGAGTTCATGAAGAACTATGGAGGGAGGTTCATGACATTGTACAGGAGGCAATGATCAAGACCATCCCTAAGAAAAAGAAAAGCAAAAAAGCAAAATGGTTGTCTGAGGAGGCCTTACAAATAGCTATGAGAAGAAAAGAAGCAAAAGGCAAAGGAGAAAAGGAAAGATATACCCATGTGAATGCAGAGTTCCAAAGAATAGCAAGGAGAGATAAGAAAGACTTCCTCAGTGATCAATGCAAAGAAATAGAGGAAAACAATAGAATGGAAAGACTAGAGATCTCTTCAAGAAAATTAGAGATACCAAGGGAACTTTTCATGCAAAGATGGGCTCAGTAAAGGACAGAAATGGTATGGACCTAACAGAAGCAGAAGATATTAAGAAGAGGTGGCAAGAATACACAGAAGAATTGTACAAAAAAGATCTTCATGACCCAGATAATCATGATGGTGTGATCACTCACCTAGAGCCAGACATCCTGGAATTTGACTTTAAGTGGGCCTTAGGAAGCATCACTGCAAACAAAGCTAGTAGAGGTGATGAAATTCATCAGTTGAGCTATTTCAAATCCTAAAAAATGATGCTGTGAAAGTGTTGCACTCAATACACCAGCAAATTTGGAAAACTCAGCTAGGTCCACAGGACTGGAAAAGGTCAGTTTTCATTCCAATCCCAAAGAAAGGCAATGCCATAGAATGCTCAAACTACTGCACAATTGCACTCGTCTCATATGCTAGCAGAGTAATGCTCAAAATTCTTCAAGCCAGGTTTCAACAGTATGTAAACTGTGAGCTTCCACATGTTCAAGCTGGTTTTAGAAAAGGCAGAGGAACCAGAGATCAAATTGCCAAAATCCATTGGATTGTTGAAAAAGCAAGAGAGTTCCAGAAGAACATCTATTTTTGCTTTATTGACTATGCCAAAGCCTTTGACTGTGTGGATCACAACAGACTGTGGGAAATTCTTAAAGAAATGGGAATAGCAGATCACCTGACCTGCCTTCTGAGAAATCTGTATGTAAGTCAAGAAGCAACAGTTAACTAGATATAGAACAACAGACTGGTTCCAAATCAGGAAAGGAGTACATCAAGGCTGTATATTGTCACCCTGCTTATTTAACTTATATATAGACTACATCATGAGAAATCTTGGACTGGATGAAGCTCAAGCTGGAATCAAGATTGCTGGGAGAAATATCAATAACTTCAGGTATCCAGATGACTCCACTCTTATGGCAGAAAGCAAAGAAGAACTAAAGAGCCCCTTGATGAAAGTGAAAGAGGAGAGTGAAAAAGTTGGCTTAAAACTTAACATTCAGAAAACTAAGACCATGGCATCTGGTCCCATCACTTCATGGCAAATAGATGGGGAAACAATGGAAACAGTGACAGACTTTCTTTTTGGGGGGCTCCAAAATCACTGCAGATGGTGACTGCAGCCATGAAATTAAAAGACACTTGCTCCTTGAAAGAAAAGTTATGATCAACCTGGACAGCATATTAAAATGCAGACATTACTTTGTTAGCAAAGGTCCGGCTAGTCAAAGCTATGTTTTTTCCAGTAGTCATCTATGGATGTGAGAGTTGGACTGTAAAAAAAGCTGAGTGCTGAAGAATCGATGCTTTTGAACTATGATGTTGGAGAAGACTCTTGAGAGTCCCTTGGACAGCAAGGAGATCCAACCAGTCCATCCTAAAGGAAATCAGTCCTGAATATTCATTGGAAGGACCGATGCTGAAGCTGAAGCTCCAATACTTTGGCCACCTGATGCGAATAGCTGACTCATTTGAAAAGACCCTGATGCTGGGAAAGATTGAAGACAGGAGGAGAAGGGGATGACAGAGGGTGAGATGATTGGATGGCATCACTGACTCAATGGACATGAGTTTGAGTAAACTCTGGGAGTTGGTGATCGACAGGGAGGCCTGGTGTGCTCAGTCCATGGGGTCACAAAGAGTTGGACACGACTGAGCAACAGAATTTAACTGAACTGAGAACAATAAAACTATGTAATTAGGTCTAACATTTTAAGAATCTTTTACATCAGACTTTTTAATCTGTATCTGGCCTGACTTTTTTTTACACATCATAGAAATAATTTCATATTTCCAGTTGTAGACCTAACAATGGCTAAACTTAAAACAATTTATGTTATAATGTATTCCTTTAAAGGAAAATGTGACATCTTCCATTTATTAGAACTCTGGTGGCCCTGTGTTTTGTCCCTCTGGTTTCAACTCATTGTCTGTGGTTTGAGAGTGTCCTCTAGGAATTAACATGATCCTGTGCATGTTAGGAATTCGAGGTAAAAGCCAGGGATGAGGGAAAATGTGAGAATTGTCAATAGATATATAGAACAAAGTTATGGAATTGTGTGAGATCATTGAGGGGCAAGTATAAATAGAGAAGCAAAGAGATCCAAGGCTGAGTAAGGGGATTCTAACAATTAGAGTTCAAAGAGAGGAATTCTAGCGATGCAAACGGATACAGAGCCATGAGTGAGTTAGAAGAGAACCAAGAGAGAGTGGTGTCCAAGAAACCAAGAGGTGAAAGCATAAATATGTTCAGAGCTCTAAAATTTCCCCCGAGCACTGCATTAACTGCATTTCACAACTTTGCATGTGTCATGTTTTCATTGTTATTCTGATAAAAACATTTTCCTATTTTACCCAAGATTTCTTGTTTAACTCACTGGTTATACAGACGTGTGCTACTTAATTTCTGAACATTTGGAGATTTTCTAGTTATCTTTCTCTTACTGAGTTTTAATTTAGTGAAGTCAGAGAACATATGTTATATGATATAAATCCTTTGGTTATTATTGCATAGTGTCTTTTCACAAACTGATTGGAGATACAGCTTTAAGTAGAAACAGCATGACTTAGTGATGGATCAGTTGGTGGAAAGTGAAGCAAAATCAAGGTGTCAACTCTGTGAAAGTCATGTTTTTTAGTTTTTATCATCCTTGGCACTTTCTAACATATACAAGAGTTACTGAGACTCTATGAATGAGAATCTGTGTTTCTAGAACTTACTTGATAGTAGACTTTTCAGAATACTTTGGGAAACACTGTGCTGGATCCTCTCTTACATAAAGCAGGGTATTCTACATTAAAAATAATTCATATGTTAAATTCCACTACTGTGAAAGCTTCCCTTTAAAGCAGTTTGTTTTTTTCCTTTAGGATATATTTTATATCTGTATTTTTTTTTAATGTGTGTGTGTGCTCAGTCATGTCCAACTCTTCGTTTACATATTTCAGTTGTAAGAGATAAATATAGAGAACCCTTAGGATTTAAAGATTCAAGATCTTAAAATGGAATTTGCAGAAAGTATTTTGGGAAATGCTCTCCTTGCATTTAGGGACGGTATGGGGCATTGAGAATAGGCCAAAAGTTAAATATCAGTTATGAAAACCTGCCTTTAAGGCAATTGTTGTTTCCTCAGTTGTTCTCTATTAACTTTATCTACATCAGTTTCCTGAATTCTTATATTTTAAACTAAAATTTCAGAGTGGCCTCTTGCTGCCAAATAGCATTTTCTTTCTCACACACAAGCTTGAGCATCAGAATTAATGGAATGTACAATGTGTATTTCCAATGCTGTAATTCTGGTGCTTGTTTTTAGAGTAAAGCCACGGATTTAGCTATAAAATTCTACAGCAATAGCTGTCTTTCATCAGATAATAGACAAACACTGTCTTTGTGTTGCAAGATCAAAATGTCCCTGCTTTCCTGAATTAAATTTCCTCTTTGATTTCAATGACATGATCCAATTATTCTGATACACTGATAATACAGTGCCTTTTTGCATATATCAAATGTAAACTTTGTTTGCATCCCATCAAATGTAATGATACCATTAAAATTTTCTCTTAAGTCGCTTGATTGCACTAGATAATAAAAAGCACGGTGGTTAGTCCAGTTGTTACTCTTATGGTTTGAGCAGTCACAAGCTATTAAATTGGAAATCAATTGTTTCTGTAAATTCCTTCTTTATCAAATACATTTTTATAATTCTTACATATACAGTAAGAAGAAGACACAGGAAGCACTCAGAGTTTTCTGAAAGACAGGGATTTCTATCTAACTATTTAGGGTAGTATAATATATAGGATTTTAGGACCATAAAGAAGACTGAGCACCAAAGAATTGATGCTTTTGAACTGTGGTGTTGGAGAAGATGCTTGAGAGTCCGTTGGACTGCAAAGAGATCAAACCAGTCAATCCTAAAGGAAATCAATCCTGAATATTCATTGGGAGGACTGACACTGAAGCTGAAACTCCAATACTTTGGCCACCTGATGCACAGAGCCGACTCATTATAAAAGACCATGAATCTGAAAGATTGAAGATTGAAGACAGGAGGAGAAAGGGATGACAGAGGATGAGATTGTTGGATGGCATCACCAACTCAATGGACATAAGTTTGAGCAAGCTCTGGGAGATGGTGAAGGACAGGGAAGCCTGGCATGCTGCAGTCCATGGGGTCACAAAGAGTCGGACATGACTGAGTGACTGAACAACAGCAACATGTTTGTTATATACTTCATGACTTAATTTTATTGCCCAATATATGATAAAGGCCCTGTTGTGGTTTGGCATCTTCTGGTCATTTACTTTATATCATCTTTAGAACCTAGGATTTTACCAGTGTTAGATTCTGAAGGCAACATGTAGGGCAAAAGGAAAAGAGACTGGAAAATCCTTCAAAACAGTTCTCAAAATGTGATCGGCAGAAAAGCACATCAGCATCAGAGAGCTTATCTGAAATGCAAATTCTCAGGTCCACTGAATTGGAATGGTGATATTGGAGCCTCAGAATCTGGTTTTAACAAGAATCTGGGTGATTCTGTTGGCTGCTCAAGTTAAATTCCTTGGGGATAAATTACTGGGCCAATGGGCTGATAATTTCTATGGTTCCTGATACTATTTCAGATCGGATGCCTGCTTAGAAAGGGATGCTGACTAGATCTGGAACTGTATGAGGTCACCACATCATGATCTCTATGGAGATATCTTCCTGAAATATCAATTTATTCCTTACAATTGATGTTAATTAGAGGTTTATTTGCCTAGTGTCTTAACTTCCTGACCCTCCCTGTGGTTGTTCTATGGGTCAGTGAGGTTAGCTTCGGTGCATGACCCACATCTATCTGAGACTTCTGCTAGTGAGTTGCTCTAATGTTCACTGTAAATTTGAATCGATGAAGTAATCATAGGTCTATTTTACTCTTATGGAAAACAATAAAAACATTTGAGAGGTCAAAGCTGGATTAAATGCAAAAAAATAGAGGCACAGACAAAGGGAAGGAAGGAGCATGGATTTCTTGTGGTCTTTGTTGCTCTGGGCCCACCCTAACTGCTGCTGTCCACTGCGGTAATCCATGAGGGCTGTACAGCTGGGCAACTAACTGAGGTATGCATAATTTACCAATTTCCAGGGAATCTGGATAACTTACATTGCCATTAGCTACAAATGTGCTGAGTTATCCAAACCTCCCCTGGGTTTAATTGAAAAGTCCTATCTACCCTGTTATTTTTGCTCCTGCTTTTCTTCAGCTTAGCTGGCAGTCCTTGAACCCAGATGCAGTGCCCCAAAGGGAGTGTTGTGTGGTGCTTTGGTCATGGCTCACGCTGAGGCCCTGCCATCTCTCATCGTGTATCTCCATGCTCCAGAACCTTGATGGGCAATGCCTTGTTCCTTAGGGAAAGCATGCATCCCTAAGCTCTTGTTGGGGAATGGAGCCATTATTTCACGACATATCTATAGATTTAGAGATACCAAACTTAAGATGCTCATCAACATGCATGGACCTAGAGAGTATTATACTGAGTGAAGTAAGTTAGACAAAGAAAGACAAACGGCATATGATACTGCATATATGTGGAATATAAAAAAAGGGTACAAATGAACTGATCTACAAAATAGAAACAGAATTACAGACGTAGAAAACAAATTTATGGCTACCAGAGGGTAAGGGGAGGGAGGGATAAATTGGGAGATTAGGATTGACATATACATACTTCTATATAAAAAATAGATAACTAATAAGAAACTATTGTATAGCCCAGGGAACTCTACTCAGTACTCCGTAATGGCCTATATGGGAAAAGACTCTTAAAAAGAACTGGTATATGTATATGTATAACTGATTCATTTTGCTATACACTTGAAACTAACACAGCATTGTAAATCAACTCTACTCCAATTAAAAAAAAAAAGACGTTACTACAATATGTAAAATAGATAGTCAATGGGAATTTTCTGTATGACTCAGGGCATTCAAACGGAGACTCTGTAACAACCTGGAGGGGTGGGATGAGGTGGGGGGTGGAAGGGAGGTTCAAGAGGGAGGGGACAAATGTATATCTATTGCTGATTCATGTTGCTATATGGCAGAAGCCAACACAATTTTGTAAAGCAATTATCCTTTGATTAAAAATAAATAAATAAACAAAAATGTTCATCATTGACTTGAAGCCTTTGGCTTTTGGATCTGGTATCAGATTTCTCAGGGATATATTTTTGCTGTTGCCGATATGGCCAGTATTTCCCTTGGGCAGGCCCAGCTTTCATCACCTGGGGTTGAGGAGCAGTGGCCCTTGCTGGACAGGACATGCACTGGCCAGTTCACTGCAGGCACTGCTCAGTCCACAGAGCTCGCTTAAGAGTCATTTAAATTTCCTGCGCTTGAACAGCCTCTTTGCTGATTTTGCTCCAGCTGCATGCCTGCAGGCTCTCTGTCCATCTGCATTTTCTGAGTCCTCAGGATGGCATGTCACCTTTGCTAAACAGGGGCTGTCCTTGCTTTGCTGCTCTGAATTGGGTGCTGCCATCACAGCGGCTGTTACTGGTGCTTTCTACCAATGACTCCAGCCTCTAGGGCTGGCAGTCTGTTCAGTGCTCTGATGGTTCTATCTCTGAGGGCAGGGACACGGTCTCCCCAGAGAGTGTTGTGCTCTGTTCGATGGGTCTTGCAGTAAATCTTGCTCGGCCCTGACCACTGCATAGTTTGGTGCGAGCTCTGCAGTCTCTCATCCGAGATGCACCCCGGCCCAGCCAAGGGTCTGTGAGGGAAGGTTCAAGAGACAGGAACAGGCCACCCCTGCATCTTGAAGCCAGCTCTCCCTTCTGTGTGTTTTATTCCATTGGGGAGTCTGGCTTCCTTTAGGATGATTTTGTTTCAGAAGCCCTGAAGTGGAATTCTTTCCAGTTTGATTCTGCTGGGTCTTCCTGCCCTGCTTCTTGGCTCCCACATGTTCTTGTATTTCCAAAGCCCAACTTGTGGTTTTTAACTTTCCCTTCAGGAAGCTTCTCAGTCTCTACAAAAATCAGAGAATGCAACAGATATGGGGAACAAAAGTTGTCTAGACTTACCTCCTAGACCTGAAATGCATTTCTATCTCAGCCTCAGATAGCACACATTTGATATTCATGATAACGTGGCACTGGCTCCCCAAACAAGCCACAACGACGTATCTGATTCATATTAGTGTCCTCTACGTGACTGGCACCTGACCTCGTGCTAATTGGTGTTTAATTAATGTTTTAATTGAATGAATAATACTTGATGGAATAAAGGAATGTTTTAAAGACAAGGAAGAAAGTTGTACACAGCAAAGTTGAGGTTGGATTTCATAAGTTTTCAACCTGTGCCTTCAGATAGAATTATTTGGTTTCTAATTTAAAATGCCTGAGGGGCTTTTAAGTCACGTGAATAGCAATGTTCTCTGAACTAGAAAGATGGGGACCGTCTGGCAGCCACATATGGCAGAGCAAGTCCTTATCGTTTGATGTTAAATGAAAATTTAGATTTGAAGCAGGGTGTACAGCATGATCCCACTTAAAAAATGTATTTGCAGAGAAAAGAAGAACTGAAGGACTTATGACACGATTATTAATAGTGTTCCCTACATGGTATGATTATAGTTATGTTTATCTTTTTTGAGCTATAGTTTCCTAAAATCTGTCCGTGATAACAATGGACACATACTATTTTTGTAGTAAAATATTAGATACAATATTTGAAATTTTTTGTTTTATTTATAATTATAAGGACGCAAATAGAGTACAAGCAAATTGAGTTCCTCCAGGTAGTTCCTGGAAACAAAGTGACTTGAAAACAAATGCGTATCTAAATGAATTCTATTGCTTAAAAAATTCTAATAGAAAAGTGTATGAAGCCTCTCAGATATCCTCCTGGGAGGAAATATCAGGCAATGATAATGTTTATCGAAGAAATCCTCTACATAAGGTAGACTGGGTAGCTTTTCACCATGCTTTTTGTACACTGGGGAAAAAAAGACAGGAAATGTTCTCATGAGATTTCAGATGACCTTTGTGTAAGGAAAAGAAATCCTATGAAATATTTTTTATCATGATCATTGTGATCATTCATGATAATAATAGCAGTTGAGGCATAGTGATGAGGATCATGGCATTGGCATGGCACATTCAAGTTTGGATCCTGGCTATTATCTACTGTATGATCCTGAGTCAATTATTTAACCTATTGTTAATGTCCTAATTTTTAAACTGATAGATAAAAACGTCAACTTTATTGATAGAGTTCTTGTGAGGATTAACTGAGATAATGCCCGTAAAGAATGTATGCTTTTGATATATAGAAAATATTTAATACATATATATTGCTGATAAAATGATAATGATAGAAATTGTTGGTACCATTTATCGATAGTCATATATCCAAAGCATTATTTTATTTCCATTATGTGTTTCCTTACATTAACTTTAGGACATAGATGAGAAAACTAAGCCCCAGAGAATTTGAGTTACTGGCCCAAGGTAAAAAAAACTGGTAACAAAAATTGTTAGAGCTGAAATTTGAGCCAGTATCAATCTGATTTGGATATTTTCTCCAGTAGTTCAATATCCCACCAAATTAAATGTTGATAAAGTATTCATGATTGTAATGATTTACTTTTGGTTCACACAAGAGCTCTGATTCACTGTGGTAGAAAAATATTTATCTGACCACCAGGTGGCGCCTGACCAAGGTTCTCCAATTAACCTTATGGCTCAGAACCCTCACATAGTTTCATTCTGAATAATTTGCCAGGTTCTGTCTAGGTGGGTGAAATCGCAAAAGGCAGCAGTTCATAAAATGAAATAAATGCATTTATTTTTAAAATGGGGACGATTTTATATAGGCTATAAGACTAAATATGGGAATGACTTGGGACTACTTTGGAACTTCTTTTCTTAGGTACACAATTTATTTGATGAATATAATCCACTTTGATGTATATATAGAATCTGACTTAATAATTTTGATGGTAGCTTTCAGTTTAATGTGGTTTTTATGTACTTAGTTATATTACTGGAAACTTGAGATTTATGGTAGAAATGGCAGGTAGCCTTTAATTCCAGTTACAAAGTGGAGCAAGGGCATCTATTTTCTTGGTCCTGAAGGAATTGAAGAAGCACACACCTATGTTTCAAAAAGACAAATGTGATCAAATAAAAGCAAGTACGTGTCATTTAATTGGCAGTTTACCAATTACTTGTAGGGAGTGTTTTTTCCCCTGTTAGTCTTGGCAATTTCTGAAGTTTATAAGTCTACAAAATCTTTCAATGAGCCGCTTAATTAACTTGTAACACTTTGTATCATTGTCATTATGCAATAAGCTGCTGCTGCTGCTAAGTCTCATCAGTCGTGTCCGACTCTGTGCGACCCCATAGACAGCAGCCCACCAGGCTATGGCAGCCCACCAGGCTCTGCCATCCCTGGGATTCTCCAGGCAAGAACACTGGAGTGGGTTGCCATTTCCTTCTCCAACGCATGAAAGTGAAAAGTGAAAGTGAGGTCACTCAGTCGTGCCCGACTCTTAGCGACCCCATGGACAGCAGCCCACCAGGCTCCTCCGTCCATGGGATTTTCCAGGCAAGATTATTGGAGTGGGGTGCCAAGACACTTACTCCTTGGAAGGAAAGTTATGACCAACCTAGATAGCATATTCAAAAGCAGAGACATTACTTTGCCAACAAAGGTTCGTCTAGTCAAGGCTATGGTTTTTCCTGTGGTCATGTATGGATGTGAGAGTTGGACTGTGAAGAAGTTTGAGTGCCGAAGAATTGATGCTTTTGAACTGTGGTGTTGGAGAAGACTCTTGAGAGTCCCTTGGACTGCAAGGAGATCCAACCAGTCCATTTTGAAGGAGATCAGCCCTGGAATTTCTTTGGAAGGAATGATGCTAAAGCTGAAACTCCAGTACTTTGGCCACCTCATGAGAAGAGTTGATTCATTGGAAAAGACCCTGATGCTGGGAGGGATTGGGGGCAGGAGGAGAAGGGGACGACAGAGGATGAGATGGCTGGATGGTATCACTGACTCGATGGACGTGAGTCTGGGTGAACTCTGGGAGTTGGTGATGGACAGGGAGGCCTGGCGTGCTGCAATTCATGGGGTGGCAAAGAGTTGGACACGACTGAGCGAATGAACTGAACTGAATGAGAATTAGCAAAAACCCTTTGTGAAAACCACCACAGGCTACAAAATGTTTATTTAGAGAATAATAGTATAAGTTTCTGGAGTAGAAAACTAAGGCCCTGGGTTAGCTTCACTTTAGTTTTCAATTTCTCCTCTCCTATGGTAGCAGTTTTAAAACTATGCTTATATATATTTCCAATTAGAAAAAATTATTCTTGGAATACCACTCATATTTCAATATAACAACCATCTTATAGTTGAAGCCTGTTGAGAATATTTGCAGTTTAAATTTGCCAATATAGAAATTACCCGATAATGTTAAAAAAGAGAAAATCTGAAATGAGAAGGATAAATGCTGAGTGATTAAGAATAAAATTATTCAGTTTTTAGATCACATGAGGCATTTTGCTTCTCATTCATTGGCACACAGTTTAGTACATAAATGTTGAACGGATAAATAATACATGAATGAATGCTTTACGATGTGCAAGGCACAGGTATTGTAGGGAATTGTAGGTATTGTAGGGAATACAAAACAATAGCTGCCATGGTCTCTGATCTCTGGAAGACCAGAGGCATAAAAAAAAAAAAAAAAAGAGAAGTAACTTAAGAGTTAAGTAACAGTAAAAGGAAGATAGAATTATATTCCGACTGAAGGCAACATAGGATGAGTGCCATGAATCTGAAGGAGAGAGGGATTTCTTTGAAGAACTGTGATCAGGGAAGACTTTCTGGAGGAGGTGAGACATAAGCTGGCTTTCAAAGATGGGAAAATTGGTGGAAGAAGAGGGCACTTCCAAATGGTGAAGAAAGTAGGAGATGAAAAAATGAAGAGAATCAAAGCAATGAGGATGGGAATATACAGTATATGGGTACCTGTGGTGTTAGCAATAGCAGGCATGTATGTGAGCTCTGTGGCTAAGTTGTGTCCAACTCTTTGCAACCCTATGGACTGTAGCCCTCCAGGCTCCTCTCTCCATGGGATTTTTCAGGCAAGAATACTGGAGTGGGCTGCCAATTGCTTTTCTGGGGATCTTCGCAACCCAGGAATCAACCTGCATCTCCTGCATTGGCAGGGGATTCTTTAACCACAAAGCTACTTGGGAAGTCTCATAGCAGACATGGTAACAGGTATAACAGCCCATGCTTCTTAAACTGGGGCTCTTATTTCCCTGGTGGAATCCTTGACCCCACAGTGTAAATGGGAAAGTGTTTTCTCCAGTGCCAATCTCACTTGTTCAGAGGCAAATCCAGCTGAGATGGACCACAGAGCAGATTATTTCCAGCCCTTGAAAGTCATGGTCAAATGATGCTTTTGCTTTTGCCTTGTCATTATTTCTTTTTGTATTACCTAATAATTTTGCCAAAAGGTGGTCAGGGAAAATAACAAAAGGAATTTGAACAAATTCATCATTTTTTCCTTCTTGTTGATAGCTCTTGTATAAAGATTAAGAGATATTTTATGAATGATAAAATGACGTTTGGGGATCATTTATTAATTGCAATCTCTTGTGTGCTCTCTGGTCTCTGTTGTTAGCAAAGATAATAGAGTTGAATATCAGTAAAATGCACTGTAATGACTACTAATAGGAGGATGTACATATTTTTCAGATCAAGGACACATTTGATTTTCGGGAAGAAACAACTCGTTCATTTGGCAGAAAGTACTGAATGAGTCGAGCCAACTCAAATACTTTTCTAGGTCCTGAAAAATAGGCCTCCATCTTTAATGATGACCTGGCTGAAAAGAGAATCTTGAGCCTCAGCGGGGCGGGCTGGATTTCTTCTGTAGTCATAGAACAAACCTCTGAAGACGTTTCTAAACTGTCTTGTCAGCAGAATGCTTTTAAGGGTTGGACTAAAATCTGGAGCAAGTGGCTGAGAAATGCTACATTAGTATGCAACAGATAGGGATAGGCTTTGGTTCCAGAGTTTCAAATGACTTGGAAACTCATTAATGGATATATGTGGTTTCTTTTGAAGTATTCAAGGAACACCCTGCCTTTCAGAAGTTTTTGGAGGGAAGGGGCGATAGCAAAGTAATGCATGTTTCCGTCTGGAGCATTAGGAGTGTTGCAGAAGGCAGGCGTTTATGTTTTGGACGCAGATTCCAGGTGAGATCTAAGATGAAGCGCTCACCTAGGGGACTGTGGCGTGTAAAGCAGACCTGTGGACCTAGTCTACCCCATCCTAACCTGCATGCCCTCTTCCCACAGACCAAATGAGACTGGTTCCCAAAACTTCTGGCTCTTTTCCCCTTGTCCTCTGGGAATCTGAGCCTCCATGTTGTCATAGATGATTCTGAAAGCTCTTAAAGGAGTGTATCAATTCAGTTCAATTCAGTCGCTCAGTTGTGTCTGACTCTTTGTGACCCCATGGACTGCAGCACACCAGACCTCCCCAGCCATCACCAACTCCCGGAGCTTGCTCAAACTCATGCCCATTGAGTCAGTGATGCCATCCAACCATCTCATCCTCTGTCATCCCCTGCTCCTCCTGCCTTCAATCTTTCCCAGCATCAGGGTCTTTTCCAATGCATCAGTTCTTTGCATCAGGTGGCCAAAGTATTGGAGCTTCAGTTTCGCATCAGTCCTTCCAATGAATATTCAGGACTGATTTCCTTTAGGATTGACTCTTTTGATCTCCTTGTATCACTGGTATATAATTTCTCTGTTGCTGCTCTGACAAATAGTTACTGTTATTCAGTCACCCAGATGGGCCACAGGGCAATGCTCGCTGCAAAGGCTCTATTGGAGAGGCAGTTTCCTTGCCTTTTTTTAACTCCTGAAGGCTACTTGCATTCCTTGGCTTGGGCTGGGGTGTGTGTGTGTGTGTGGGGGGTGTGTTCTCCATCTTTAAAGCCAGCAATGTAACACCTTTAGATCTCTCTCTCTGCCCTCTGTTTCTATTGTCACATCTTCTCTGATTCTGACTGTCCTGCCTTCCTCTTGTAAGTACTTTTGTGATTACATTGGGCTCACCAAAATATTCCAGGAGAATCTTTCCATCTCAAGATCCTTTACGTAATCACATCTGTAAAGTCCCTTTTACTATGTAAGGTAATGTATTCACAGGCTCTGGAGACTAGGACTTGGGCATCTTTGGAGGGCTTGTTCTTCAACCTATGATAATCAAGTACTCTGGGGACTAATTCTTCAGTCACCGCATGAAGTCTGCTGTTTTCTTCTTCCTACACTGGATCTCTGGCATGCAGCTTCATTCAGTGCCGATGCCTCCTTCCCACCAATGGCAAAGGCAGTGGTGCCACAGGTATCCCTCTCCCCGCAGAGACATGGTGTTCCTGTGGGGACTGTCAGCCCTCAGACTGAAGGTGGTGGTGTCAGCCTTGACACTGCCCAAGGCCACTGTTGCCCTTCTTCTCCTCTTTTTTTAAAAAATTTATTTTGTTGAAGTATAGTTGATTTAAAACGTTGTATTAACTTCTGCTCTATAGAAAAGTGATTCAGTTATATGTATATATTCACATTCTTTTTCATATTCTTTTCCATTATGGCTTATCACAGGATACTGGGCATAGTTCCCTGTACTACAGAGTAGGACGTTGTTTTTGTCCATCCTGTATATACTAGTTGGCATCTGCTAATCCCAAACTCTCAATCCCTCCCTCCCCCCGTCCCCTCCCTACTGGCAACCACAAGACTGTTCTCCGTGTCTGAGAGTCTGTTTCTGTTTCATAGATAAATTCATTTGTGTTATATTTTAGATTTCACATATAAGTGATATCATATGATATTTGTCTTTCTGTGCCTGACTTCACTTAGTATGATAGCCTCTCAATCCAACCATGTTGCAACAAATGGCATTACTTCATTTTTTATGGCTGCGTAATATTCCACTGGTGTTGGAGAAGACTCTTGAGAGTCCCTTGGACTGCAAGGAGATCCAACCAGTCCATTCTGAAGGAGATCAGCCCTGGGATTTCTTTGGAAGGAATGATGCTAAAGCTGAAACTCCAGTACTTTGGCCACCTCATGCAAAGAGTTGACTCATTGGAAAAGACTCTGATGCTGGGAGGGATTGGGGGCAGGAGGAGAAGGGGACAACAGAGGATGAGATGGCTGGATGGCATCACTGACTCGATGGATGTGAGTCTGGGTGATCTCTGGGAATTGGTGATGGACAGGGAGGCCTGGCGTGCTGCAATTCATGGGGTCGCAAAGAGTCGGACACGACTGAAAGACTGATCTGATCTGATCTGATCTGGTATATACCCAGAAGTCAACTGCTGGATCATATGGCAACTCTGTTTTTAGTTTTTTGAGGAACCTCCATACTGCTCTCCATAGTGACTGCACCAATTTACATTCCCACCAGTAGTGTAGGAGAGTTCCCTTTCTCACACCCTCTCAAGTATTTGTTATCTGCAGACTTTTTAATGATACTCTGCTGCCCTTTTGGTTGCGACCATCATTCACACAACCACCACTGCAAAGGAGACTAACACTGTTGCCATGATTCAGCGTTTTCTCCACTCTCTTGGGAATCAGATGCAAGTTCAGGAGTGGGGCTGCAAGGCGGGCTGAGTGACAGATACTATTCTCTGTGTGTTGAAGCAGTTTCTTTCTTTCCTCTTGAAATCAGTCTGTCCCAGCAGGCTCCTGTGTCCCTCCTCACGCTACCAGTTCTCCTTCCAGGCCCAGATATTTTGGAATCGGAGTATAAACACAGCTGGGACTCAGGCTGCTCCATAACACATGCTTCCCAAGTATTAACATTCCACGCTTGAGGAACTCTGGCTCCTCCAAGAAACTCAGAGAGAGAATCAGTAGAGTTCTTAATTTTTTCACACTTTCTACCTAGTCTAGGCTTAAGCATCTGGATCCCATTGGAGGCCATTTGTCCTAATTTAGCACTTCCTATTAATTTTGTTGGGGATTACTATTGAAATACATAATTGAGCAACTTCAGAATTTACAAGCCATGTCAAGTGCCATGCCAAATAGAGTTTGACTGGATTTATTACTGTTGAAAAGGAAATCTTTGATTTCACTCCTCCTAGCCACTATTGATTCATTTCATACTGGAGTCTGAAATTGGAGCCATAGAAAACATTCCCCCCCACTCCTTTGATCTGGTTGGAATAAATGTTTTCAGTTCATGAAA
Source organism: Bos mutus (assembly GCF_027580195.1). Lineage (NCBI taxonomy): Eukaryota > Metazoa > Chordata > Mammalia > Artiodactyla > Bovidae > Bos > Bos mutus. The sequence goes on along the minus strand of NC_091626.1, from coordinate 42,870,706 downwards.
TAAATAGAAAAAGACTTTTCATGAATTTCTACGAATTTTTAATAAGTATTACTCATGATGGGCTGTGTTGATATTTTACACACTGTCCTCTCAGGAGATTGAGGCATCTGAGATCCTACACCAACTTCAGTTTGTCCAACAGGAATCCAATATTCATAATGTTCAGGGTAATGGATAAATCTCTGGGTATGTAGATTGACCTCGTGGAGGAGGCAGGGGTAGGCTAGAAGTTTTTGAAGTAGGGAATTTCCCTGTACATCTTCCAGATTCATCATCTTGATGGAGAGGCTACAGGTTTCTGATGACTGGGGAGTATGCACAAGTCTTTAAGGATTAATGAAGGGGAGGGAAAGGAGGGGTGGGTCTGGGAAAGAATGAGTTTCACAGAGGCCATGAGAGGTGCATGAATAGTGTCTGACTTACTGGGTTGTGGTTCTTCCTTTGGCCATTTCATTGATAGCCACAATTTTAAAATTTTTATTTTTTTGATGCTGTTTCCCCGGGACATTGCCTCCTTCAAAATGAGATTGTCACTTGAGGTTCAGCTTATTCTTGTTTGGATATAATTCCTGATATCCTGCAAATGTATATTTATACCCAGATATACTTATTCACATTAATTTTGTGGACAGAGCTGTCGCCACGTCCCGAGAATAGACAGAAAGAACGCTTCTGCCATCTTCTGGACATTCTGGGGAACTCAAAGGATTTTTTCCACAGGAAGAGAAAGAGTTTGATGAATTTCGTTTCAAATTTACTTCAACAGATGAAAATTTAGCCAAGTATTAAACAGATTAATTTTTGCCTTTGTGAAGGCTTGCACGCCTTTGATCATTTCGTTGTTTTAATGAACTCAACGTGGTTGTTTCCGATTTGGCCTTGGAGTCTTGGCCGGTCGCCACGGTCTGCGTGGTGGAGTCTCACCGCCTCCAGCTTGGGTTCCTCACTTTTGGCAGGGTTTGCCTTCCCACTGATGGAAGGTTTACAAAGAGAAAAAAACCATTATGTCTGAAATTCTGCCAGGACACATCAGCGTATTTCCAGGCTGCCATCTATCCTGTAACTCTCTTTAGATTTAATATTAAAAAAAAATTACAATGCACCTGTTTCTAAGGAGAACTACCTGTCATGTAATAGCACGCTTTTATTAAGTCAGCAAATTAAAAATTTTATTTATTAGGGTTTACAACTTGGGTTTCTTCCCTCAGGCGTTCTGATCTCTGGGTTAAGTACAACTTGCTTCCGAGGTCACCCTCCCACCCGCCATAATTAGCCCAGAGAGTTACCAGGGGCTTTTGACACCAGCTTTCCCCAGGGAGCTGAGTGCAGCAGCACCATCTGTGGTCATCACCCTAAGTGACTCAGCAGCTCTGCTATCTTTAGAGTCTGGTCTCATCCCACACAAAGGTCTTTTCAGACCCCAGTTTGACATTATGATATTGTACCCCGGCCTTGCAGGGTCAGAGAGTATAATGCGGTGATTCAGTATCTGTCTTACAGCAGAAAAAGGGCATTCAGTGTTCTGCTAAAGGGCAGGTTGATGACAAGGAGCGTGCAAGGCAGCATTCAGTGGATTCTGCCTCTTTGCTTGGGTAGGAGAAAGGCATCTTACCCAAAAAAAGAATTGGCTCCAAAAGCACACAGATTCTTTTCTGTTGATTTTTAGGTTCTTGGTATTAGGATCAGATCTAAGCTGGTTGGGTATGGCGATGGAAGAGATTTTCCCCTGTGAGATTCTTCCCTTGTTCTGTGGCTAGTCAACTGAAGAAGGATTTGTGGAAGCCAACCGCAGTTGTTGAGAGGGTCTGCTTAAGTTGTTGAATATTCAAGTTTTGGTGCTGTGCTTGGAAGCTAAAACTGGTGACAGGTTTTTGAAATCTCATCCTCTAATCTTGTTTACTTTGACTAGTTTCTGTACCAGGTCCAGTTTCCCCAAGTGTTTTATGCCTATCCATAAGTGAGAATAACAGAGTACTCAGGAAAAGTGGGATATTGGGTTTGCTCCATGGAATGTTTCATATCTAAAGTAGCCTTTTATTTCAGAGCAATTTTAAGCCTGGATCCTCACTTAGAGCACCAACTTATAGGTAGGACAGTGAAAAATAGAAAATGTTCTTGTGGACATGATTTATCAAAACATACTAACTATTTACCTTTTAGGGAAAAAAAACTATAGCCATAATTAGTCCCCTGCTAATTAGCATACCATTTCTCAGCATTATTGACAAGCAACAACACCAATAATAATATAGCTCACCCTGTTTCTCAGAACTTGTATTAAGTAAACTTCCAAGTTGCCTGTCCCACTTGGATGACAATGTCTACATTATTTGAGCTTTACTAATTTCACAGTAGTCATTATCTGCTTGGGGCAGATTGAAAGAAAATTTACCATTTAAGAAGATCTTGTTTGCTAAGAAATTTAATAGTCCCAAGAGCGACGGGATCATCTTGTAGAGAAGAGCTGTGCTGGATGTCAGGACATTTGAGGCCTGGTTTCATTCTGCTACTTACCATCTGTGTGGTCCTGGCTAAGGGATCTCTTCAATCTAAATTCCCTCATCTGGAAAGTGATTGGCATGATGATTTCTATTGCCTCTTCTAGTTGTAGAATTATGTAATCTGTCTTCAGAAGAAGACTCATTTTTGAGGCACCCTCAGAATATAGATAACATTCTAACAAATTAATCTTTTTATTTAGTTTTGGCTGTGCTGGGTCTTCGTTGCTCCGCGTGGGTTTTCCTCGGTTGTGCTTCTCATCGCGGTGGCTTCTCTCATTGCGCAGCACAGGCTTTAGGATGTGCGGGCTTCAGTAGCTACAGCACTCGGGCTCAGTAATTGGGGTTCACAGGCTCTAGAGCATGGGCTCAGTAGTTGTGACACACGGACTTAGCTGCTCTGCAGCATGTGGTATCTTCCTAAACTAGGAATCCAACCTATAACAAATTAACCTTGTGTCTACACTTAAGGAGGCTTTAAAATATGGGAGCAGTTAAAATGTATCCTCTATCCATTTATGTATCTATCTTTCATCTTCTATCTGCCTACACATATACATTATGTTAGGTTATCAAGGAAGCAGATTAAGTTGTTCTTAAGCATGGTACCAAAAATGCTGAGAAAGAATCCAATATTTGATCAATGAAAAGCCTGTTCAAATTATCCTAAGAAAAATAATAATTAGATTTTATTATACTTAAATACTCTTATATTGGTCTTATAACTTTTTAGGTTTTTAGAGCTTCTTTAGGTCTTAAAGATTTTATGTATATCTTGAGTTCTGTCTCTAGCTCTAGATTTCCCTTTATACACATACATGTGCATGCGCACACACATTTGACACATCTGCCAGCCATCTACTGAGCATTTTACATACAATGAATACTCAGATTAACTTTAGGATATAATATAATGGATTTGGAGATTGTGGTTGTCCCCTCAGCATTCTGTCTGTTCATCTCCGTTATGTTTTGCTGTCTTAGAGCCATCTCTTTTGCCAAAGAGGTGGCAAATGGATAAAGTTGGTCATATTAATGGGAAGCCTAGCACTTCCCTGGTGGTCTAATGGTTGAGACTCTGCACTTCCAAGGCAGGGAGCACAGGTTCCATCCCTGGTCAGGAAACTAAGATCTCACATGCTGCATGGTTTGCAACTAAAAAAATAAAACAACAAAAATAATAAAGAAGGAAAGCCCAGGATTTTTGTTAGATGACTTGAGAAGAGATTCCTCTGTTTATTGAATGTAAATGCGAGAACATGAAATTCCAGAGGCATCTGGCAGCCATCTTGTTACCAGAGTACCTCCAGCCTTGAAATGATGTGGACGCTCCAAAGAACAGAGCAGACAACGCAAAGAAGCTCATGAAATTGTTGAGCACTGAAGCCCTCTCTACCACTGGACTTTTCAGTAATATAAAACATTAAATTATCTTATTTAGTTGGATTTTATGACTCATCACCAAAGGCATCCTGACACAAGTAAACATTCTCCCCATTTTACTGATGAAGAAACTGAAGCTCAGAAAAGTTGAAGGTGGCTAGAGACTAGGATTCAAACCTAGGTTGTCTGACCCCAAAGCCTAAGCACTGAACTGCTACATTATTTTTTCTCTTTGAGAAAACTTCTGCATAATTCAGATGTCAGCCATTTAACATTGGTTTACTCTCTACTTGGGGACTAAATCTAGAATATTAAAAGTGAAGTGTTTCATAAAGAATGAGACTTGGCTTGCACGGTATAGAGGCTACTGTTTCTGCATGCCCAATCCCTCTCTTCTTTCCTGCTAACAGCCCTCCCTCACTCTCCTGCAACACCTACCCTCACCACGTAGCTCAGCTGCCAGTTGAGATTCTTGCCCCCAGTCTCCTCTGGGACCTGTGTCTCCTGCAGGCAGAGTGGGTGGTGGGTCATCTATGGGAAGTACCACAGAGAGAAGCCCAGAAGCACCTGCAGAACTCCAGGTGTCTGTTCTTCCTGAGGCCTGATTGTCCCTCTGTCTTCACAATTCTCTGAGCTCTTGTCGTATCCTCCCCACAAATCTCTTTTGGCTTTAAATTAACCAGACTTGGTTCCTGCTGGTGGTAAGGAAATGTCCCAGGCTAGACTTCTGGCAATATTCAAGGCTCCACTCCCAAGGCCACCTATATATTATATTTCAGTAATTGATGGACTGATAGGATATGTGGTTATTTCCATGCACCAGTAAGCCCCAAGAAGATGTCACAGATAGTCAGTTCTGCCTGCCTATCTCATAAGTTTCCAGTTTAGCAATACTCAATGCGTTCTTTCAGGAGGGATTGTGAAAACTTCTGATTTGTTGAAAAGATACCAAATTACCAGTGAATTATGTACTTTACAATTAATAATTAATTTAGTGCAGGTATTAGAACTAACTAGTGTTAGATGTATTCCCCAGGGGCCCAGTGGTAAAGAATCCACCTGCAATGCAAGAGACACAGATGTGAGTTCAATCCTTGGGCTAGGAAGACCCTCTGGAGGAGGGAATGGAAACTCCAGTATTCTTTCCTGGAGAATCCCATGGACAGAGGAACCTGGTGGGCTGCAGTCCATAGGATCTCTGAGTTGGACATGACTGAAGTGACTGAGCATGCAAGCACAGATTCTATTTAATTACCCATCCCCAACTCCACTCAGTTCAGGACTGGTAAATTTTTCTTACCAGTGTCTGTGTTAAGTCGATTCAGTTGTGTCTGACTCTTTGTGACGCTATGGACTGTAGCTCGCCAGGATTTTCTCTCTATAGGATTCTCCAGGGAAGAATACCAGAGTGGGTTGTCATTCCCTTTTCTAGGGGATCTTCCCGACCCAGGGATCAAATTCGTGTCTCTTAAATCTCCTGCATTGGTGGGTGGTTTCTTTATCATTAGACCCACCTTAGAAGCCTCTTTTACTGCTAGTTAGACAAAGAACTCTAATCCACATCCTAATCTTATGTTTTCCCTTCCATTATTCTCTCCTTGAGTTTCTGTTAGGAAAATTATAATGGAGGAAGTCTTGTTCAGGCTTCAGAAGCAGGAGAGCAGACCTCTGATCTGCTTCTGACCATCCTAGACACTGGCCAGATTTAATGTCTGCCTGTAAGTATAGCAAGTCAGGCAGCACTTGGGTAAGAAAGATAAGAAAAAGAGTGGGTCTTGGAATTCTTGAGCTCCTAGAGGTCTGGCCAGTCCCTTGGGGTCTTATGAAATCCCATGACTCACAAGGTGAAACAGACAGCACTGTGAAAAAGTTTCAGTAAAACCAGAGCTACATTTTTGTGTGCAAATTGATGGTGATATCAGTTTTTGGCTGGGGATTATAAGAAGGAACCCCCCCCAAAGTCCAAGCTGAAATCTCACCCATGGGGTGGACACATTGCTTGAGACCCTTTCCCATTTGGGATTCCAGATTGCTGTCATTCGGGACTTTCCAGTGCTGTTCAAGTCGGTCAGTTTGGTGGGGTACACACTGTTACTTCTATTATTTCTATTACCTTTCTTTTAATGACTGTATATTGAAATTAAGTCAAACAACCTATAAAAAATTGAAATAGTTTATGTGTGTAAGGCATGGTTTCTTTTGTTAACAAATCCTTTGAAACTAAAATGGAAGTAAAACTTTCATCAAAGCAGTTTCATGGTCAAAGGTGTCAACGATTCCTCTGCTTTCTGTCCTCAGAATACTTGGAGGGACCGTTTTTCCTGCCCCTAGAGTTTTGGGATGGCATCACCGACTCAACGGACATGAGACTGAATAAACTCTGAGAGTTGGTGATGGATAGGGAAGCCTGGCATTCTGAAGTCCATGAGGCTACAAAGAGTTGGACATGACTGAGCGACTGAACTGAACTGAACCAGAGTTTTGGGACCAAAAGAACAATTTCTGGGGAAGTTTAGCCATGTGTACTGAACCCTTGGAAAAGAGCAGGATTTTTTCTCTGAAATACTTTCCTCCTTGCTCCCTCTCCCCACCATCTTTTACAACTGTATATTTCCCTCTTACCTCAAATCTAGGACTAGTGTCAACTTGCCCTAGTCTTTCTCAGCTGTCCAGAGTATGATTTACTGTTGCTCAATTCTTGAGTAGGTCCTGAAAAATTCAGGAAGTTTATTAAGAGCCTCGGCTATTTCAGGGGAGGAGGGTCAGGATTCCGGAGGGAAGGGCGCTGCCACTAGGCTAGATGTCTGGGCGAGCGGGGTTGAGCTCTGACAGCCCATTTAGCTCTTCCTGCTCTCATAGATTTTTTTTTTTCAGGGAGCTTGGTGTCCTGTACTGCCCTCTAGCTTCAATAAGGAGCCATCCTAGTTCCCCAGAGATTTCAGCCAATTTAAAGCTCAGAGTGAAGGGACTGGAATCTCTGTATTTTTTTCTCTTTCAAAAGACCCCTCTATTTCTTCATAAATTCTTGGGTACAAACTTCAGCCTATGTGGCACAGGCCTTTCAAACTTCCCCCAGCAGCATCCATGCTCCAAGCTGGATCAAAAGTTCTGTTATGCCGACATATTACAGCATTAAGTGAACAAACCATTCTCTACTACAACATTTGATGATATAGTTTCCTATAACACACATGTCCAGTCTAACATAAAAGGTCCAGATCCTCTTTTCATATGTGTGTTCAGTCACCAAGTCGTGTCCGCCTCTGTGTGACCCCATGGACTGCGCATGCTAGGCCTCTGTCCCTCACCATCTCCTGGAGTTTACCCAAGTTCATGTCAACTTTTTAATATATGGAGATCAATAAGTGATATCTAAAATGGAAACATCAGGAAATATTAGAATCATATTAGTTAGAAATATTGAGGTAGGTAACTATCATAAAAAATATCTTAAAAAGCTGAAAATCTTTGCTTCTGAACAGTTATTGAACAGGTATAATCTTATGGAATTATTTTAATTTTTAAACTTCTTGACTTTTAAGAAAATGAACTTTAAAAAAAACAGCATTTTTTTTTTCCTTTGAGGGACTCAAAATTTGTCTCCATGGGTCATATATATGATCTCAAAGTCCTAATTTCTTTTTGATCTCACTCTTTAATGTTAGTAGATTTCCTCAAATATATGATAGCCATGGTTATTATTTCATATTAAAGCATGTGACACTGACTGTCAAAAAAAAAAAAAAAAAAAAAGCTGATTGTAAGCTGTGTGTGTGGGACAGAGGCTTTTAGAGAGCTAGCCTGAACTATTGAATAACTGGAATGGGCTTCTTTGTTAGAGTCCCCAGATGATAATATCTTTAGGGGTTTCCTCCCTGGACTGATCTTTTTCCAATGTGACCTTGGCTGCCTCTCAAGAGGTGAGACACTGTTTTCACTCCCCTGAATCTGTTAGACCTTGACACTGTTTTGACCAATAGAATAAGTGGAAGTGACACTGGGCCAGTTCTGGGCTTGATCTTCAGCCTTGAAACTCTGCTTCCTATGTCTGGAAGCCATTCTCCATGTAAGAAGTACAACTCTCCAGTGGCCACTCTGCCTTGAGAAGCCCAAGCTCAGAATATGGAGAATGAGAGTCTTTAGGAAGAAAGATACACACACACACACACACACACACACGAGAGCAAGACTGAGAGAGAGGCCAAGGATCACTTAGGTGCCAGAACATAAGTGATGGAGCTGTCTTGACAGTGGCTCCTCCCAATTTAGCTACCTCAGCTGATACTGTAAGGTTCAGAGATAGCACAATCAGTTGAGTCTTTCCTTAATTCCTGATGCATAAAACTGTAAGCAAAACAAAACGGTTGTTTTAAACCATTAAATGTGGGCTGTGCTGTAACCTATAATCAGAAAGGAACTCAAAACCTGGAGCTTCTCCCTAAGGTGCAAAGGGCTTGAGCCTCACATCAGGCAGCACAGTTTTTAAGATCTGTACCTGAGAGATGAGCCCATCAAACATCTAGCTTTGAAAACGAATGGGTTTGCATTCTAAGATCAGTGAGGCTCTAATGAACTGAGAAATGGTTTTTATTATAACAAACAACCAAAAGTATAAAATTGGTCTTTTTTTTTTTTTACATTCCAAAAGGCATAACTGAAACTTCCATTGAATTTATGTCAGAAAATACTCAAGGTTGGCTGGTTGAATTACCTCACAATAAAAAAACAAATCCTCCAAACCGAAAACAGTTGCAGTCCTCATTGTTATTAATTTTTTTCCCCTGATTTGACTCTCAATGCTTCTTCAGCATGAAAGCTCTCTGGCTCTAAATTGGACCAGAGAAATTCTAAAATCAAATATTGAAGGTGTCATTTCTTGGGGGAGGAACAAAAGCAATAGATTGCAAAATCCAGTCTAGAAACAGAATTTCAGGGAAACAATGAGTAGGAGAGTTGTGGCATCTGAGAGTTGGGGAAAGGAGTATAAAAAGTAACAGGGCATTTTTGGAGAAACCTTGTTGGGTGAACTCCGAGGACAACAGAAGTACATTCAATGACTTGAGGTAAGTTGATTAGGAAAGACTTGGGTGTGAGGTCAGGTCCCTGGAGCTGTGCAACCAAGAAATGTGAAAGCCCAGTTAAAGGGGAGTTTGGTGACTGGGAGATTCAGTGATCATTAAATGAAAAGGCAGGATTAACTTAAAAGTATAAAGGAAGTTTATAAATTCTAGATAATTCTCAAACTCATGGGGAATTCCAAGTTTTGTGATGAGTAAGAACTTCTCTGGCAGCAAGCAACTCAAAGAGGAAAAAAATAATCAAATATCTATAGCCAAGCATAAGGGAAGCAATATGGGGTTAGTACTTGAGGACATAGGCTTTCTCATCAGATATTCTGGGATTTTGGTCTTTGTTTCTCCCTGACTGGTCATGCGACTTTGGGCAAGTTATTTTTTCCGAGCCTCAGCTTTCTTATTTCAAAAGTGGGATACTGAAATGTAAATCATAGGGCTATTCTGAAAATTCAATGAGAAATTATTTGTTAAGCACTTAGCAGGTGCCTGGTACATAGTAAGGCTTCCCTGGTGTCTTAGACAGTAAAGAATCTGCCTTCAATGTGGGAGACCTGGGTTTGATCCCTGGGTTGGGGAGATTCCCTGTAGTAGGAAATGACAACCTACTCCAGTACTCTTGCCTGAAGAATCCCCATGGACAGTGGAGCCTGGTGGGCTACAGTCCATGGGATCCCAAACAGTCTGACATGACTGAATGACTAAGCATAGCATAGCATAGGTACATAGTAACAGTAGCTGCTGCCATCACCAACACTATTATCTTCATTGAGGCAGATCTGGGTTGCTGTCCACAAATTTGTCATGTTCCTTTCCCATAGGGAACTTTTTCTGGAAAGTGGCTGCCCAAATAGGGACTACATTTCCCAACCACACTTGCATTCAAGTGAGACCATGTGACCAAGTTCTGGCCAATGGAATGCCGTGTGTAATAATGTACATCACTTCCATGCTGGCCTATGAACCTTTCCTGGGTAATCTGCCTTCACGCTTTCCTCCTCTGCAAGCTGTATGTCAGAGGCCAGAGTGACCTTGGAAACCATGTGTTGATAATGTGGATCCTTTATTAGTCTGGTTCCTGAATGACTGTGTGGAACAAAGATCTTAGGGTTTATCTTCTACAGCAGTTAGTGTTACCTTAACAACACAAATGACATAATTATGGCTCAGGATTGCAGTGGCTTGGTCAAGTCCAAGCTCAAGAATAATCCTTGGAGAAACCATCCAGGAAGAATCTTACACTGGCATTTACCAAGATGGCAAAGAAAGGGGATGTGGCTCAGCTCAGAAGACAAATTATGGCTGCTCTTTATACTTTAGAAATACTGATCACATTTGGTGTTTTGTCCTAAGATTTCTTTACATTGTGTTCTAAACTGCTGACTGGATATTTGTGTGGAGGATCTCTCACTACAGACAACCCTCAGCAGAGGGAAGTGAGGAAGAGGCCATGGCCTTTGCAGGGGAAAACCCAATTTCCTTGGGTGTTGGAGCATTCATTGTTAGTGACTAATGCCAGGAAACTTTGATTCTTGGACTCCTTCTTGACTGGTTTAATTCCAAGACACAGCAAGTCTTTCTACTACCCTATTGAGGGTTCAAGTTATTTAAAAAATTGAACAACTTTTAAAAATGTTAGATGTTCAGATTTCATATCTAGCATCTAGACAGGCAAGATTATCTCAAGAAAAACCCCGTGGCTGGGAAGTCCAAGCCATTCAAAGGCATGTATTGCTTTCCCTCTCTTGTTATTTGTAGCAGCTGTTCTCTCCTCCTCTTTTGAACCCCATTCCTCTCATTTATCATCTCTTCTCAAGGTCATTTTTAATGCAGCCTTCACTTACGGACTCTGAGTGAGACGGTGAGGAAGAAAACCACTTTTAGAAAACAATTGTTGTCAGTTCTTTTGATTTACATGTCCAGGAAGAAGTAAAAAGCATCAGGGGATACTCAGGAACTAATCAGAAGTGCAAGGTATTTGAATACTGTGGTGTATCATGATTGAAAAACAATGACAAAATGGTACTCCTTTGGATTTTTCTCTCCAATAAGTCATCTTGACCCAGTGTGAGAATTATGGCCTGGCAGGTGACTGATTCTGTGTGGAGGGCAGAATTCTAAGATGACCCCTAATGACCATACTCTTGTACAACGACCTCCCCTTGAGTGTGGGAGAGACAAGTGTATAGAATGGGCTAACACCCTTGTGATTCATTGACTCTGAGTTAGTCAAGGACTTCCCTAGTGGCTCATATGGTAAAGAATCAAAAGGGAGATTGTCCTGTGTGGGTCTGAACTAAAAATATGTACCTTTAAAAAAAGATTAAAGCAACAAAGACCTTCCCCTGATGGCTGGAGGAAGCAGGTTGGGAACTACCCATGGAGTCCACATGATCAGGACCCTCCTAGGGAGCAGCCTCCATGAGCTAAGAGTGGTCCCTGACCAATAGCCGGAAAGAGAGTAGGAAATTTCCTGCCAAGATCCTGGATGAAACTGAAAGAGGACCTTGCATTCCAGATGTGGACACAGAGATAGTCACACCTTGAATTCAGCCCTGTGAAATCCTGACCACAGAACACAGTTACACTGTAGTCAGGCTTAGCCAGTTGACACATCAAAAATCATCAGATTTTTGTCTGATAAACTATCATTCTATCTATCAAAATGCATTACTTCATACCTATACTCCAATTCCAATCTTGTGTTTAAGATTTATTTTAGCCTTCTTCCTTTGGATATTTAAAAATTCCTCCCAGAGAGTAAGAAATATGGCTCATATTACCCTCAGTATGCTTATCTGTTCAGTCGATTGAGTTATCTGTTGGCAATAACCAATCTCCACACCTTCCATTCACCTGTACTTGCTCTCTCCTCCTCACTGTCTAGATTCCCAGGCTGCTGGCTAGGCAAGCACTGCACTCCTCATTGACTCTTCCTTGGATGCTGAGGTCTTTGCACACAAAAGGGAAGAGGAAGAAATGAAATATGGAATTGGAAGGGAGGATGGGAAGTGTGAAAAGGAAGGGAGGATATTAGTTTGAAGTATTTTTGCATTTTTTTTTGCCATGCCATGTAGCATGTAGGATCTTAGTTTCTCCAACAGGGATTTAACCCATGCCCCTTGTAGCGGAAGCAGAGTCTTAACCACTGAACCACCAGGGAAGTCCCATTTGAATTATTTTAAAGTTCTTTTCCCCTCAACACTTCCTTGTTTTCAGTCTCCCTTTATTCAACCAGAGGTGTCCATTGCCTTCGGGAAAAGTCAGATTTTTAAATCAGGAATGCAAAGAGGTGAAAACAAGTCCATATTCAACCTTTGACTCCCTATATGAGAAAATTTGAGTCCACAGTAACACAACAAATCTTTAAACTTTGGCTTTATCCAGAGAGCAGTGTTTTCTAAATTCCAAATGCCCCCTTAAAACATGAAGACCCTAAATTGGTTCACTACCTTAAAGTATAGAGGAGAGAGCTGATAGCATGTAAGGGATGCTCCTGCCAAACAGGGAGAGAAAGTGGAAAGTCTTCCATAGGGAAGAAGGAGTTATGAAAGGATGGAGAATAGGGTGAAGTTGCTGCCTGAAGCCTAATCCTGGGGAGACTTTTTGGAAAAAAGGAGAAACATCAGATGGTTGGGGGAATAGCTTGAAGCAGAGGTTACTACCTGTGCCCAATGATAAATTTAAGAGGACACTGCATTTTAGTGTTCCTCCTGCATCCTCACAGCAAGTGCGGTAGAATGGGATGGCAGTAGGGCATACTTAGGGAGAAGGAGGCCTGAGAACAAGCCCTCTGCTCTCTATGGCTTGTAGGTGGCGCAAAGGGACACAGATGTTCTGATGTCCTCTCACTGCGCCCTTGTCCCCCCGGCCCCACCATGAGACATGTGGAAAGTAACTGAAAGCGCTTGCTGGCAACCTTACCAGCTGGATGACGGAGCAAAGGGAAAGGGTCTTCGCAGGTGAGGAAAGCAAGCAGCCTTCCCAGGGTGGGGACAGAGCAAGAGTGGCAGCCACCTCAGGGAAGCCTTGGCACCAGGGAGAGCTGAGAAGGGCCCCATGAGGAAGGACCACTCTCCACCATGCTGAGAGCACAGGTCCAAAGCCCAAACAGCCAAGGCTCCCTGCAGGGCAACAAGAGGGCAGAGAGAGCCCAGGTCCAGAGATGCTGGGACTAAGACACGGAGTAGAGCGTGATGGGTATAGTAGAGGATCTTTTATCCAGCCCCATGAGGCGATTTCAGTTTATCCCAGGATATCATCTTGATGTGGATGGGACGGGGTGAGGGAAATCCTCTTAAGGCCTGAAGAATCCATTCTGTTCACACTTAGAAAAGCTATTGAGCCAAAAGAAATTGAGTTGATCACAGAATTTTTTAAATTAAAAATCCCATTTGTCATCTCTTTTTTCCAGCACCCTACTACTCCACCACCAACCCCAAGGAATCAGAGAATGAAATTGCGGGAGTAATTGGAGATTGATAACAGAAAAATAAAAGACAGTATGTTTTAGTTTTAGTGTACACGCATGGACCTTAGCATATTACTAAACAGTCGCATACCTCAGATCCTGCTTTGGGGAGTGAGAGCCATATGGACACTGTTGTTCTGTCCTGGAACCACACACTTAAGTGCACCGGTTGGAATTCCTTTGGCCTGGCTTTCGCTGATTCAGCAAATTACTTAGGAGAGGATGATCCATTGTCAAAGAGATGATTCTTGCAGGGAATGCACGTCTGGCAGACATAGCCCTCAATTTGCAGATTGTTGCGGTATCTGTGGTAACAAGGATTCTGTATCTTTTTCCAATTTAAGAAAATTTCTTGCAGTTCTCTGGAATGATGATATGTGGTTCTTGACATCTGAATGAACTGATATAATTCTTACAGTATGCTGCCTATTCCTGCTGCACTGGTGGGTGTTTTGTATTGAATTGCTTTACAGTTTTCAAGGTGAACTTAACATCTTGGGGTTACTGGTGAATCTGATTTACATTCCAGGGAATTTTTCCTAATATAGATGAACATTTTGGTTACTTCCTGGTTGTTCTTACAATGGTAATTTCCATGTGCAAAATGTGAAGCCATCCCTTCAGGGGTGATACTGCAATCTTCCTTCCATATCTTGTGATAGTTTGTGAAGAATGCTATCCCTACCATGAACATCTAGACCAATCCTATGGATGTTTCCTTATTATTTCAAAAACTACAAAGAAAAAGGAATTAATAAGTGATCGGGCAAGTCCCTGGCACCTTAGCAATGCCTAATAATAAGTAAAAGCAATGACAGAGGTGAATATTGCCCTGAACTTAAGAAAAGTCAATTCTGCTGCCCCATCAAACTGACTGCCTAAGTCTAAACAGAAGAAGTAAAAAATTGAAGTGGAAAATTGTAATGGATTCCTTCCCTCACAGACCTACAATAAAATTACCTCTTAGGAACTAGTCTTTTAATTAACTACTAAAATACTGTAGGTTCAATCTCTTAATAAAGTAGGTACTATTACTGGAAGATGTCTTAGTAGATGAATCACCTGGAACTTCATTTCCACTTGTGAGAATAAAAAGAGTGGTAAGTAGTTTTATTAACTTCCCGTTGTGTTTGCTCTTGCCAAATTCAGTTTCACTAAATATGAGCTCATTTGTCCTTTTTGATATTTTCCTTAAAGGCTTTAATTTTAAGAGCTGAAATCATCTTGAAGAAGATAAAGGAAATACTGGATAAAAAGATGAAGGCTTTAAGAAGGAAGGGAAAAAACTCTGTTTCCTTGGAGCAGACTTTGTTATTCAGAGTGTTTATGAAAAAATGATAAACACCATGGCAATAAGACAAATAACGATTTGCACTCTAAAGGCCATTCCATGTAGTCATGTATTAAACTATAAAGGAAAAGAAATTAATACAGTTTTCCCTTGGAAAAGCTTAAGAGGCAGAGGGAGTAAGGTCAGAATCTATTAGATAGCTCAATGGAAAAATACAGAAGGTATGAAAATATTCTGAATTTTGCTGCATACCATGAGATCCACAGCAGGGTAAAACAGAGGAGAGAGAGGAGAAAGTTCTCAGCAACCAGGTCTGAGGAAGGGACAGAACATGTTCTGTCCACAGTGGTTAGAAGGAGTTAGACTCACTCTACAGGAGGGTTACATGTGAAACTCTGTGATCTCGGGGGCTATTGCTACCACTGGCTCCTACTCTTCACTCTCTTTCACCTCATGTTTTCACCAGTGAGTAAGAAAAAAAAAAGATAACTATTTCTTGGTGAGCATGTATCATACACCTGACACCATTCTAAATGTTTTACTTTTCTCAAATAAGACATTCTATTAAGATGTGGACATGTGGATAAGTATTTGATGACTGTGAATTCATATAGGGTCTTTTCTCCCTTGATTAGTGCATGCAGAAAATGGGGTGCACAGTGAGCTCTAACTTCAGGTCTTGAATTGTTCAGGTCTGAGGTCGTTTATCAACTTTACTTCCGAAGAGACTTGAACTCTAGAGTTTACTATTTCTTGGAGTGGTAAGAGCATTTGACAGAGGGCCAAGAAATGAAACATCTTATATGATTATGACCACTATTAGGAGGGTAAGACAGAGATGGTTAGCTGTCTGCAGTTGTTAGGAGTGGCTGCTCAGCCATGGTCCAGCTACATGTCCTTGACCGCTTTGTATCTGGGTGGGGCCATTTGTCCAATGCAACATGAGTGTACATGACACTTTCAAACTGATGTGGTTAAAAAGCGTGTCTATTTTCCCTATCCTCTCTCTCGGCCAACAAGATCTTGATGCCTGAGGTGACTTGGGAACCCTGTGTGAAGATGGCAGAGGTTCCAAAGCCCAAGTTCTTGATAAAGTCTTACGTAGAGCAGAGACCCTCTTCCCACACCCCTTCGAGTCCATATGTACATCTGCACAATAAACAGGAGCAACTGTTGTATTTTATACATGATATAAACTCACATAAATAACCACTGCTTTAGCACTGAGACTTCTGGGTTTACATCTTGCAACAGTTAGGGTTACTCTAACTAATAAGGAAGACTGTTGTGAATTATTAAATTATAAAAGTTTATGTTAGTTTTCTTAACAACAGAAAATTTGGTATTGAAAGAGGCAAGATAGAAAGAGTTCCATTTAAGATGAATTCAAGGCACATTTTTAGAATTTATAGCAAAAAAACCCAAAAGTAAGTTTGATTTTTTTTTTCTTGGAAAACTAGCATGTAAGTATTTAATAATTTCAAAGAAAAGCAGGTAGAATTTGAGAGTACAAACCAATAGATAGAAAAATAACTTTCATTTCCATAGTGTTTTATAATTGTATTTTTCCCTTAATTTATTTAATGCTTACAGTAACTCAGGAAAGTTCATGTGGCAGTAATAATGATGGTTATGAAAAATAGCAGTAAAGGTTTGAGTGTTCTGTTCCATGTTCTGCTTTGAGCCTTACATATACATCTTATTTAATTATGACAACACCACCCCAGAGATTGGTATTGTAATTATCCCTATTTTAAAAATGAGAAAATTGAGACCTCGGGATATTGAAGGCCAAGTTAAATGTCACGTTCTAGTAAGTGGTGAAGTCAGGAACCTAACCGGAGGCTGCCTGTGAAGCCTGTGCCCTTTACCTCCTTGTCATGCCAACTTCCACCTTGAGCCTGGCGTGGTTGCCGCTTGCGGAGGAGGCTGTTATGACCCAGCGAGCTGAAATGAGTAGCTTGGTCCAAACTGCCAGGGTTTGTCAGAGTCAGATTTTCTGCCTCTGCCTTCTTGAGTACTCTTTCAACTTGGAATACCATAAATTAAAGCAAACACTAACTTTATGGGGCAGAGAGTCAATATTTTTAGAGTGTTTATAGAAAGGAAGTAATTTTGGCCTGGCAAAAGAGCAGACTGAAGGTAGTTTTACATTCCTGTTTCAAAAAGAATCATTTAAATTGGGAAAATTCCCATGGTGCTGGATCTGTCTGTGGGAGATTCAGGGAGAGCATGAATCTGTTCATGCTCTCCAGTCCTTTTAGAAGCTTCTGTTCCCTCTCCAGTCCTTTTAGAAGCAAATTTTGTAGATTATCTCACTGGGCTTGCTGCCTTTCTGAGTCTGATGCACAAAATTGCTTGGTATTTGGCAAATTTTGACTGGCAAGAAAGCATCTCGGTGGTTAGCTTTTGTGTCTGACCCTTGCTGGAATTTAAGGCCAGTTTCAATCTCCCACCTGTCTCCATTCTGATACCACAGAAGTGCAGTCAGGAGGAGAGGAGCCAAGGTGGGCTGGACTGCACAATGGTTAGCAGGACTCCAGAGTCACCCTTACTGGGTTCAAGGCCCCCCTCCATCATGCTCTGGTAAGTGACCTTGAACTCTATGCCTTAGTTTCCTCATCTGTAAAATGGGTATCTTAGTCAATCTGGGCTGCTATGACAAAGTACCATAAACTAGGTAGCTCATATGCAACAGAAGTTTGTTTCTCACAGTTCTAGAGGCTGGAAGTGCAAGATTAGGGCCCCAGCATGGTTGGGTACTGGGAACGATTCTCCTCTAGGTTGCAGACTGCTGTTTTTCATCGCATCCTCACAAAACAGAAAGAGGGAGAGAGAGGTCTCTGGGTTCTCTTTTATGACACAAGTCTCATTCATGAGGCCTTCACCCTTATGACCTAATCATCTCTCCAAGTCCCCACCTTCTAGTACTGTCACATTGGTGGTTAGGATTTTAACATATGAATTTTGGGGAAATGCAAACATTCAGTCCATTGCAATGGGAATAAGGGTTTTACTTTATGTGGACAGACAACATAACGTGTATCAAAGGCATAGGCTTTGAACTGAGTCACACTAAGTGCTCAGTAAAATTTAGTTATAAAAGAAACTGTCTGAACAAGGACAAAATGTCTGAGGAAAGAAGCTCAACAGAAGCTTCTTGTTTATTGGGAATTGTTGAGTAGTATTTTCACCCGTGCCTGCGAACTCTGGATTTGGCCTGGCAACAGAGGTTTGAAGGAACCAGTCTCCAGTGGGTTTTGAAGAAACAGACCCATGTCTAAGATGTAGAGTTTGGCTTCAGAGCTCCCGGGAAGCAGCAGGATCCTTGGACAGGACTGCTCATTAAAATGCAGTTCCGAATACCCCTCCGTCATTCTGGAAAAGAGCCAACAGGTGGCTCTTGGGGAATGTTTCACACTAACTTGTGAGTCCCTTTTTCAGTTTTATTCTCATGTTTTTCTGCTCAGAATTAAAAAAAAATCCTGCTGTGGTCATTTTGATTTCACCATGGGGATTTATTTTGGGGGGAGAAGGAATGTCAGGCTAGTCCATTCAATATCCAGTTAGTGGAGGAAACCAGCTGCTTCTCTAGGCAAAGGAAGAACAAGCTCCGTGTCCACCTCCTCCTCTTCTCAATTATGAGGTCTCTTATCCCATGGCTGCCCAGGAGGAATGTGTGAGAGCCTCCAGAAAACAGGGTACGCAGCGGGCCCTGGAGCTGAAGGCAGAAACAAGCAGATCAGACAAGGTTGATGGGCTGGTGGGTGAAGAAAGGAGGAGGGAAGTGAGAGATGGGGCCACATGGCTTTGTCTGAGAGTAGTTGACAGGTAGGCTGCTCATGGGCTAGGAGAGTGCTATTTCCAAGAAAGGAAGGGCAAGAGGAAGTGGTGAGCTTCTCTGTCCTGGAATGCGGCCCACTTCCAGCAGGTCTTCTTTTATTCCCCGTTCCGCTTCTTGCTTCTACTTCTAGAAATTCAAGTCCTTGGGCCTTCTTTGTATTTCTGCTTGGCTAATGAGTTTCAATGGACTTCCCAGATGGCTGAGTGATGAAGAATCTGTCTGCCAAGCAGGAGACATGGGTTCGATCCCTGGGTCAGGAAAATCCCTTGGAGAAGGAAATGACAACACATTCTGGTATTCTTACCTGGAAAATCCCATGGGCAGAGGGGCCTGGTGGGCTACAGTCCATGGGGTCGAAAAGAGGTGGACACAGTGACTAAACAACAACAACAGTTCAGAGTGTCTGAGCCCTTTCATCGGACTTCCTCCTAGGCTCATCATCAAGATCGGACCCCACCAACAATTCTTGTTTTCAAGTGTGTAAATTATAAATCACCTTCGTGAGGACAGAGCACTGAACTGGGAGGCTGGAGCTCCAGGATTGTCCTTACTTGTGATCTTGTCATCACTGCAGTGAAAACCATGGTGCAGTCCCAGATCCTCATTCAGGACTGAGGACCTGGCCCCTCAACCTCTGGAGGTATTGGCTACTGATGGTTCACAGCTGAATCCATCCATAAACATTGCCTTTGGTCCAAAGCACGTGTTCTTAATGGGGACAGTTTGGTCCCCTAGGGCATTTAGTGATGTCTGGAGACATTTTTGGTTGCCAAAACAGAGGAGTGGGATGTGACTAGTGTTTAGTGGGTAGAGGCTGGGAATGTTGGAGGCTGGAGCAGTGGTCATAAAAGCCTCATGTGGAGGATGTCAAAAGCAGCTAAATACTAATAGAAGGACTTGTGTCCCTGATGATTATCGGGCTACCTCTAAGATCATGGTATCTGGTAAACAGATGGGGAAAATATGGAAAAAGTGTCAGATTTTATTTTCTTGGGCTTCAAAATCAATGTGGACTTTGACTGCAGCCACGAAATTAAAAGATGCTCGCTCCTTGGAAGAATAGCTATGACAAACCTAGACAGTGTATTAAAAAACAGAGACATCACTTTGCTGACCAAGGTCCATATAGTCAAGGGTATGGTTTTTCCAGTAGTCATGTATGAATGTGAGAGTTGGACCATAAAGAAGGCTGAGCACTGAAGAACTGACACTTTTGAACTGTTGTGCTGGAGAAGACTCTTAAGAGTCCCTTGGACAGCAAGGAGATCAAACCAGTTACTCCTAAAGGAAATTAACCCTGAATATTCATTGAAAGGGCTGAAGCTGAAGCTCCAATACTTTGGCCTCCTGATGCAAATTGCTGACTCAGTGGAAAAGACCCTGATGCTGGGAAAGATTGAGGGCAAGGGGAAAATGGGGCGAGAGAGGATGAGATGGTTGGATGACATCACTGACTCAGTGGACATGAGTTTGAGCAAACTCAGGGAGATAGTGAAGGACACAATAGCCTCACATGTTACAGTTCATGGGGTTGCAACTTAGTGACTGAACAACAACATGCAACCTCTGGGCTACTTTTTAGGACTGTTACATTAGAGAGAACTCTCTGTTATAGCAGCTAACCCAATCCAAGCATTCTTGCGTGCCTGCTAAGTGTCTGACTCTTTACGACCCTATGGACTGTAGCCCATCAGGTTCTTCTGTCTAAGGAATTCTCCAGGCAAGAATACTGGAGAAGGCTATCCTTCCCTTCTCCAGGGGATCTTCCTGACCTAGGAATTGAACCCAGGTCTCCTGCGTTGAAGGCAGATTCTTTACTGTCTGAGCCACCAGGAAAGCTCTGTGATTAAATTCCATGAGTGCTAAGTCGCTTCAGTTGTGTCTGACTCTGTGCCACCCTATGGGCTGTAACCAACCAGGCTCCTCTGTCCATGGGATTCTCCAGGCAAGAATACTGGAGCAAGTTGCCATGCCCTCCTCCAGGGAATCTTCCCGACCCAAGGATCAAACCTGCAGCTCCTGCATTGCAGGCAGACTCTTTACTGCTGAGCCACGGGGGAAACCCAACCCAGGCATACCTTGGAGATATTGTGGGTTCAGTTCCAAACCACAACAATAAAGTAAATATCTCAATAAAGCAAGTCACCTGAATTTTTGGTCTCTCAGTGCATAGAAAATTATGTTTATGGTATACTGCTGTCTATTATGTGTGTAATAGTATTCTGTCTAAAAAAACTGTGTAGAGACCTTAATATTTTATTACTAAAAAAGTGCTAAACTTCATCTGAGTTTTCAGCAAGTCCTAATCTTTTTGCTGGTGGAGTGTCTTGTCTTGATATTGATGTTGGCTGACTGATAAGAGCGGTGGTTGCCAAAGGTTGGGGTGGTTGTGGCAGTTTCTTAAATAAGACAACAATTTTCTTGATGCCCCCAATTACAATAGTAACATCACAGATCACTGATCATAGATCACCATAGCAAGTACAAAAGTGAAAATTTTGAAATATTATGAGAATGACAAAACTGTGACACAGAGACACCAAGTGAGTGAATACTGTTGGAAATAATAGCACCAATAGGGTTGCCACAAGCCTTCAATTTCTAGGAAAGGCAGTATCTGCAAAGCATGAAAAAAACAGAGCAATTAAACAAGGTCTGCCTATATGTCAGTTATATACATCCTTAGCACAATAAAATGATGATAATAAAGGCTGTAAAAAGTGAATTATTTTTCATGATGTTTCATTAATCACATTTTATTTTATTATTTATAATATTTATTTATTTGGCTGTCTTGGGTCTTAGTTGTGGCAAGTGGGATCTAGCTCCCTGATCAGGGATTGAACCCAGGCCCCCTGCATTGGGAGCATGGAGTCTTAACCACTAGACCACCAGGGAAGTCCTTCATTAATCACATTTTGAATTTACATTCTCAAAATCAACCACATGATTTTATGATTGAATCCTAATAGGTTTATCCAGTAATAGAGAATGAAATTTCCACTCAGTTTCAGGCAAACAGGGGAGGGCAGAAAGCTTTTGTGTGACTTTTGTCTCTGTGTCTCTGTGTGTGTGTGTTGTTTCTTAACTGCCCTCAGCTTCAAATATTCCCCATGCCAGTGTGGCAGTTTTCGGGGTAGTGTATTCTGATCCCCCAGCTTCCCAGGTGGCGCTAGTAGTAAAGAACCCAACTGCCAATGCAGGAGACCTAAGAGAAGTTGGTTCAATCCCTGGATGGGGAAGATCCTGGAGGAAGGCACGGTAACCCACTCTGGTATTCTTGCTTGGAGAATCCCATGGACAGAGGAGCCTGGTAGGCTACAGTCCATGGGGTCTCAAAGAATAGGACAGGACTGAAGCGACTTAGCGTGCACACGGGCATGCATTCTGATCTCCTTCATAGCCCAGGGGGCGGGCGATGGATGGGATCCTAGTTGTTATGCTACCCTGTAGACTTTGTCCTTCGGCCCTATCCTTCTTCCTTAACACCGTCCTGCTACTTTCTTAGGCTTTTTCATGACCCTACTGGATCCTCTAGTCTTTCTGTTACTCATGAAACTTAACAGCCTCAAATATTCCAGTATTTGAATAAGTTTAAAATTTTAAGAGGGAAACTGGCTCATTTTTATGGGCCAGGCTAAGTCAGGCTATGCTTATTAACTCCCTCATGGATTTACTGCCTTGGGTCAATGATCACCTGGCCAAGGATTTTGTACCTGTGCCCCTGACTCCATCCTGTCATCTCTCTGAATACAGGCCAAAGGAAGGGCAAAATTAGCTTAGAAGAGGAAGTTGGGTACTTCTAATGATATGTACAGTTCCCACAGAAAGCATTCCTGTTTGTCAGAAATCAAACTCCATTGGGTCAGGAAGACACTGCTTATTAAAGAGTCTACCTTGAAAGTTTTATGCAGTTCTGTGAGATCTTAATTTAGTTGAAGATGATCTTTCTTGATTTTGCATGTATTTATTGACTTCAGAGGAGATTTTAATATAAATTCCAGATCTCTGTTAGGTATGCAGGAATCCTACAAGGGGAAGCAGGGTCAGTCAGCCTCTTAGTATTTTAAGAATGTGGAATGTTGAATGGGAACAGTGTCAGAGTTAAGAAATTGCACATTTCAGGGATAATAAGAGTCATCTCATGGGGGTTATCATAGTGATTAAATGAAGTAACCCAGATAATGCACCTGGCATTTAATAGACAATCAATCAATCCATACTGGTTGTTAGTATTCCTTGTGGACTCAAAAGTCTTGAAATTTTGAAAACAATTATCTTTGAGTGGTTTGGTTTTTCTGCTTTCATTGTTTTATTTGGTCAATTTCTGCCAGGAAAAGAACAATTCCTCCTATCATTGAGATATAATTATCCAATATCCAAAGGAAGCCTCAGCATTCTAAAAGCTTTTAAGTTGCCCTTATGTACTTCACCTTTATTGCTGGGCGCTTCCAGTAAAGTATGACTAGTGATGCCTCATTAAATTATTTTAAAGAGAGATAGTATGTGCAAACTTGAATACAACTGAGAGAAACACATTTTGTTTTAGCAGAAAATATGAGCATCAGTCAACCTCACATTCTACTTTGAAATTACAGAATGCATAATATCATATGGCTATTTAAAGAAATGAAGTTGAGGAAAAGGAATCTTTTCCTCTATGCTTTTAGGTTTAATTATTGAGGTTTATGAATTAAAGTGAAAAAAGATGGGTAAACAAGAGAAAATGTATATAAAATCATTTTTTTAAATTTTATTTTAATTTTTGTCTGTGCCGGGAATTCTTTGCTGTATGTGGGCTTTCTCTAGTTGTCGAGAGAGGGGTCTACTCTCTAATGGTGTGTGGGCTTCTCATTGTGGTGGCTTCTCTTATTGCAGAGCACAGGCTCCAGGGTGCATGCTCAGTAGCTGTGGCACATGGGCTCAGTCACCCTGACGCATGTGGGACCTTCCCAGACCAGGGATCGAACCTGTGTCCCCCGTATTGGAAGGCAGATTCTTAACCACTGGACTATGAAGGAAGCCCTCATTTTTTATTTTGTAGACAGTGGGTTTCCATAGGAAAAGGTGAAAACCCAAAGAGGCAGTTAGATCTAGGAGTTCATGTACTGTTTTAACAAACGGTAATACATTGTGGAAAAGTGACTAGACAAAGGAAAGGGGATTTAGGTTCCTAGGGCAGTAACTTGTGGGGAGGTAAATATATGGGGGAAACCAAAGCTTACTCCTTGGAAGAAAAGTTATGACCAACCTAGATAGCATGCTGAAAAGCAGAGACATTACTTTGCCAACAAAGGTCTGTCTAGCCAAGGCTATGGTTTTTCCTGTGGTCATGTATGGATGTGAGAGTTGGATTGTGAAGAAGGCTGAGCGCCGAAGAATTGATGCTTTTGAACTGTGGTGTTGGAGAAGATTCTTGAGAGTCCCTTGGAATGCAAGGAGACCTAACCAGTTCATTCTGAAGGAGATCAGCCCTGGGATTTCTTTGGAAGGAATGATGCTAAAGCTGAAACTCCAGTACTTTGGTCACCTCATGCGAAGAGTTGACTCATTGGAAAAGAGTCTGATGCTGGGAGGGATTGGGGGCAGGAGGAGAAGGGGACGACAGAGGATGAGGTGGCTGGATGGCATCACTGACTCGATGGACGTGAGTCTAGGTGAACTCCGGGAGTTGGTGATGGACAGGGAGGCCTGGTGTGCTGCGATTCATGGGGTTGCGAAGAGTCGGACACAACTGAGTGACTAAACTGAACTGAACTGAATGGTGAATAAAGGTGGTGCTAGTGGTAAAGAACCTGCCTGCCAATGCATGAGACATAAGAGGCAGGTTCAATCCCTAGGTCGGGAAAATCCCTGGAGAAGGAAATGGCAAACTGCTCCAGTATTCTTGCCTGGAAAATTACATGGACAGAGGAGCCTGGCGGGCTACAGTCCATTGTGTTGCAAAAAGTCAGGCACGACTGAGGCCCGTCCCCCACTTCCCCCCTCCCCCCACACAATGTTGAATAAACTTTATTTAGTAAGGTCTGTTTACACAAACTCATCTTGGTGCGACCTTCTGTGGTAAATGTTCTCCTTTCGGTGTGCGGTAGGGGGACGCATTCACAAGGGAAATTCATGTCACCTTTGTGCTGTGCTTAGTTGCTCAGTTGTGTCCAACTCTTTGCAACTCCATGGACTGTAGCCCCCCCGACTCCTCTGTCCAAGGGGATTTTCCCGGCAAGAATGCTGGAGTGGATTGCCATGTACTCCTGCAGGGGATCTTCCCAGCCTAGGGATCAAACCCAGGTCTGCCTCATAGAAGGCGGATTCTTTACCTCTGAGCCACCAGGGAAGCCCAAGAATACTGGAGTGGGTAGCCTATCTCTTTGCCAGGGGAACTTCCTGACCCAGGAATCAAACCAGGGTCTCCTGCACTGCAGGCAAATTCTTTACCAGCTGAGCTACCAGGGAAGCCCATGTCACCTTTACAAAGAGGAATTTATGCCCTGCTTTAGGCAGATAGAGGGAAGGCAGAGAGCTCCTCCTTTGCTTGACATTCCTCAGCTGCCTTCCATTCAAAATAATTCTTATTCCAAAATGGCAAGGTCTGGTTCCCTTTAAATGTAACTTCTATGTATTGACATGAAAAGATGTCCATGAAGTATTGTTGAGTTAAGCAAATTATATAATAGTTTTATATGTACATTCCCATTTTTATGAAATTGTAATAACTATAATAAAATACATTGTGGTTAGATAGCATCACTGACTCAATGGACATGAATTTGAGCAAACTCTGGGAGATAGTGAAGGTGAGCCTGATGTGCTGCAGTCTAGCCAGTCACAAAGACTTGGACACGACTTAGCGACTGGACAACAACAAAATTTGTACCTAGAAAAATGATCAGAAAAGTACACCAACTTCATGGTGATTTTCTGAGGGCATTATGGCAATGTCCATTTCGTATTAAAATATTTGAGTATGGTTAACTTTTTATAATGAATAGATTTTGACATTTTGGAATTATTTTGAACTTATAAAAAATAACAAATATTAAAAAGTGAAAACATGCAAGACAATTTATTTGAAGCAAATCTTGTAAAGTATGCAAAATGATTAAGCATAATTAGGTTGCCTTTTTTTTAAATTGAATTTTAAGTCAGTTTATCTGCCACTTGGTTTAGTTTCCAAAATTTTGGCTACTTCAGAAAATTTTTATTGATAACTACCAGGTTTTCTGTTAAATACCACAGTACGGCTTTTTTTTTTTTTGGTGACTCACTCTCCACATGAATGCTTTCTACCTCAGATGTCGACTTCCAGTCTCTGGACTTTCCTCTTCCCAGAGGTGGCTGAGAGAGGGCTTCGAAGGAATGGAAGGAAGCTCTTTCTTATGAAGTTACAGTTAATTCTTTGATCTAGATTGCTGTACTTCTTGTCCAACGGGGCTCCCCTGAGCTCAGGGCAGTATTGTAACCCTCAAACTCTAGTGTGCATGAATATTAAATTGAGGATTTTGTTAAAATTCAGAGTTCCCAGTCTTGGCTCCAGTGATTCTACTTCAGCAGTACGGTGTGGCGCCCAGGAATCTGCTTTTTATTCAAGTGTCTAAGAGGATTCTGTTCTGCCCCAGTGGTTGTGTGGAGGTGATTCAGGAACTGCAATCAGGGAGGGGGCTCCTGGTCCACCAGTTGTCAATCAAAGTATCTGTATTCATCAGTTTCTTAATTAAGCATATGGTGAAATTTTATTTGAGGAAGTCTTTCTGTCCACATTTGAAGATCCAGATCTACCAGGCACCACTTTTTGTATCATGATTTGAAAGGCCTTTCCCAACCCATGACTCTTAAACAAGCAAGCAAGCCTTCCTCTGGACTTACTTACATTCTTTTCTAGCTTTGTTACGGCTTCCTTATTTTCACATTTAAAAGATAAAACTAACTAGAATTTTTTTTTATTATGTAGGGCTTCCCTGGTAGTTCAGCTGGTAAAGAATCTGCCACAACACAGGAGACCCCAGTACCATTCCTGGGTTGGGAAGATCCCCTGGAGAAGGCATAGGCTACCCACTCCAGTATTCTTGGTCTTTCCTGGTGGCTCAGAGGGTAAAGAATCCTCCTGCAATGAGACAGATCTGGGTTTGATCTCTGGGTTGGGAAGATCCCCTGCAGAAGGGCATGGAAACCTACTCCAGTATTAAGGTTTTGCCAAAAATTCAAGTTGCCATCCTACCTACCTGTCATTTAAAGATATAAATAACATTTTTAATGGAAAGCTTGAAATATTGCTGCAGAAATATAGTGTGGGTATATGTTACAGTTGATAGGCTAATCACCAGTAAACAAGTTAGAGAGTGGTGAAGTAGTAGATAAAGCCTGGGTTGACTGCTGCCATTGCAGCTTTGGCAGCACAAACCACATAGACTAGGAGAGTGGTTCTCAAAGGATATTCCATGAACCACAAAGGACCCAAAGACCTTTTCAGGGATTCCATGAGGTCAGACCAAGTTTCATAATAATATCAAAACAATATTTGCCTTTTTCTCTATGTTGACATTTGCCCTAATGGTGCAAAAGCAGTGGTGGATAAAACTCCTGGCCCCTCAACATGAAACAAGACAGAAATCTTAATTCTATGTTAGAGGTAATTGTGTCCTTCATTTCTATATTTGCTGCTGCTGTTAAGTCGCTTCAGTCGTGTCTGACTCTGTGTGACCCCAGAGACGGCAGCCCACCAGGCTCCCCCGTCCCTGGGATTCTCCAGGCAAGAACACTGGAGTGGGTTGCCATTTCCTTCTCCAAAGCAAGAAAGTGAAAAGTGAAAGTGAAGTTGCTCAGTCGTGTCCAACTCTTAGCGACCCCATGGACTGCAGCCTACCAGACTCCTCCATCCTTGCAGGGGGATAAAAAACCAGTTTCACTTAAAAATGTTATTGACTGTATTAATTGACCAGGCTGCCATAACAAAATTCCACAGACTTGGTGGTTTAAACAATAGAAACTTATTTTCTCACAGTTCTGAGGCTAGAAATCCAGGATCAAGGTGCCCACATAGTTGGTTTCTCCTGAATCCTCCTTTCTTGACTTGGAGATGGCCATCTTCTCCCTGTGTCCCCATATGGACTTTCCTCTGTGCATGCAAATGCCTTGTGTCTCTTCTCTTTGTTTGCCCAAATTTCCTCATTGTACACCAGTCAGACTGGATTAGGGTCCACTCTCAGTTCAGTTCAGTCGCTCAGTTGTGTCCAACTCTTTGCGACTCCATGAACCGCAGCACGCCAGGCCTCCCTGTCCATTACCAACTCCCGAGTTTACTCAAACTCATGTCCGTTGAGTCAGTGATGCCATCCAACCATCTCATCCTCTGTCGTTCCCTTCTCCTCCTGCTTTCAATCCTTCCCAGCATCAGGGTCTTTTCAAATGAGTTGGTCTTTATAGTCCAACTCTCACATCCATACATGATTACTGGAAAAACCATAGCTTTGACTAGATGGACCTTTGTTGGCAAAGTAATCTCTCTGCTTTTTAATACACTGTCTAGGTTGGTCATAATTTTCTTCCAAGGATCAAGCATCTTTTAATTTCTAATCCAGTGTAAATGGCCCATTTTACCTTATCTTTAAAGGCCTTATCTCCAAAGAAGGATACATTCTGAGGTATGAGGGATAAGGACTTCAATATATGAATTTGGGAAGGATATAGTTCAGGCTGTAACATTGAAAAAGCAGTAAAACTATTAGTTTTATTAAATCTCCACTCTTGAGTATATGTTTTTTTATTTTTTTTAATATAAATTTATTTATTTTAATTGGAGGCCAATTACTTTACAATATTGTAGTGGTTTTGCCATACATTGACATGAATCCACCATGGGTGTACATGTGTTCCCCATCCTAAAACCCCCTCCCACCCGCCTCCCCAACCCATCCCTCTGGGTCATCCCAGCGCACCAGGCCCAAGCACTCTGTCTCATGCATCGAACCTGGACTGGCGATTCATTTCATATATGATAATATACATGTTTCAATGCCATTCTCCCAAATCATCCCACCCTCGCCCTCTCCCACAGAGTCCAAAAGACTGTTCTATACATCTGTGTCTCTTTTGCTGTCTTGCATATAGGGTTATCGTTACCATCTTTCTAAATTCCATAGATATGCGTTAGTATACTGTATTGGTGTTTTTCTTTCTGGCTTACTTCACTCTGTATAATAGGCTCCAGTTTCATCCACGTCATTAGAACTGATTCAGGTGTATTTTTTTTAATGGCTGAGTAATATTCCATCGTGTATATGTACCACAGCTATCTTATCCATTCGTCTGCTGGTGGACATTTAGGTTGCTTCCATGTCCTGGCTGTTATAAACAGTGCTGCAATGAACATTGGGGTACACGTGTCTCTTTCAATTCTGGTTTCCTTGGTGCGTATGCCCAGCAATGGGATTGCTGAGTCATAAGGCAGTTCTATTTCCAGTTTTTTAAGGAATCTCCACACTGTTCTCCATAGTGGCTGTACTAGTTTGCATTCCCACCAACAGTGTAAGAGGGTTCCCTTTTCTTTGCACCCTCTCCAGCAATTATTGTTTGTAGATTTTTTGATAGCAGCCATTCTGACCGGCATGAGATGGTACCTCATTGTGGTTTTGATGTGCATTTCTCTGACAATGAGTGATGTCGAGCATATTTTCACGGGGAGGGAAGTAAGAGGGGGTTTAGGATAGGGGACACATGTACACCCATGGCTGATTCATGTCTATGTATGGCAAAAACCACTACAATATTGTAAAGTAATTAGTCTCCAATTAAAATAAATAAATTAATTTTAAAAAAAAGAAAAAAGAAATGATCACATGAAAGGCACTTGGAACATTTCTGGTATGAACTGAGTGTACCATAAATTTCAAATTAAGTGCTCTTTCCACAGCGGTAGCTGTCTTATCCAGAAGTTACTTATGGAGTGACAATAAGCATATAGAACACAAATGAAGACCTTGAAATGAGAACCACGTGAGCATATAAAACAGTTGGGTCAAAGACAATCAGAGACAATTGTTTAAAGCACTGAGGATTTCCTGGTATGCGCAAGACAGAACAGCCTCTGTGAAGACTGTCTTCTTGAACAAAGGCAAAGCCAGGGTTTATAAAAAGCTAAGCCCTCAACATTTCATAAGAAAAAAGGATCAGTTGATTTAGGCAAGTCTGGTTCAGGACTGGTTAGTATGCAATGGAACAGGCAGATTACTGCCTATTACGTTGTGGTTTCTCTAGGAATTATGTGTTCCCACTAAAGCTCATCCTCTTTATTCAGGCTCTCACCCAGAACTAATTTTCTTTATTTTAGACAGTTTTAGTCACTCACGAGTCTGTACTCCACTGTACAAATGATTATTTCCACATATTTAACTGTAATTTTATTTTTGCTGTTTAACCCAATAGACTCTGAACCACCCACAACAAAACATTATATGTATTCACCTTTGTCTCTTATGGCTACCACCAGGTTCTAGCACATACCAAGAGCTCAACAGATGTTTCAATGAATGAAGAAATATCCCAGCTGGTACAAAACCTGGGTTTGAGAGTCTTCTAAAGAGGTACAGTACGGTGACGACTAGAAATTAAGTGATCTTAAGTTCACCCAACCTCTGTGGATACCTTTTTCCTCATTTTGAAAGGAGAAGCTTGGGCCATGTCAATGGTTTTCAACTCTAGTTGATTAGATTCTAACCATCTGCAAAATTTAACAATCTCGAATGCTCAGGCCCTTGCCCCACATGACTGGATCAGAATCTCTGATATTTAGGCACATGGATTTTTATTTATTTATTTTTTAAACTTTTAATTTTATATTGAAGTATAGCCCATTAACAATGTTGTGATAGTTTCAGGTGGACAGCAAAGGGACTCAGCCATACATACTCATGTACCCATTCTCCCCTAAGCTCCTCTCCCATCCAGGCTACCATATAACATTGAGCAGAGTTTTCTGTGCTATACAGTGGGTCCTTGTTGGTTATCCATTTAAAATACAGCAGTGTGTACATGTCCATCTCAAATTCCCTAATGATCCCTCCCCTTCCACCTCCCCCATCCCCTCCCCAGCTCTGTCCCAGCAACCATAAAAGTACTCTAAGTCTATGAGCCTGTTTCCGTTTTATAAGCTCATTTGTATCGTTTCTTCTTTGATTCTGCACAGAAAGGATGTCATATGATATTTCTCCTTTGTCTTACCTCATTCACTATGAACATCTCTAGGTCCATCTATGCTGCTGCAAACGGCATTATTTCATTCTTCTTAATGCTGAGTAATATTCACTGTATGTATGTGGCACATATTCTTTATCCATTCATCTGTTGATGGGCATTTAGGTTGCTTCCCTGTCTTGGCTATTGTAAATAATGAGGCATGGGTGGGGATTTTTAAAAAGTCCCCTTGTTCCCTCTCCCCACCCTTGCTACCCCACGAGGTAATTCTGTTATACAGCCACATGGAGATTCACTGGGATTCCTTCCTATTGAGAAGGTAACAGGCAGAAGGCTAGGGGTCTCCAGACAGAGGAAATAGGCTGCAAGTGACAGATGTCTTTTATCTCTCTCTTAAGTGGCAGGAAGAAACAAACTACAAGTGTCAGGTTTTTTTCCCCTTCTCTATACAAAACTAAAAGGAGGTTTCTTTTAAAATTCTTTGTTGCCATGATGACACCTGGTTCCACCTGAACTTGACTTTTCTCAAACCTTGAGCTAACCAATGCATTTTTCTTATGGAAATGTTTTTCTTAAGCTATGTTAATGAATTATGTATTTACTTAGACTCTGTATTTCTTCAAGTCATTTCCACCTAAGACTCAGAACAGATAATGGCTCAACAAACCAGTATTTTTTACTTATACAATTGTTCTCCTAATCTATGTTAATGAAACTATATATCTGCTTGGAAACTTGCCTTTCTCCAAGATTCATGCCAATCGTTTTATGGCCTAGGATGATTTATCTTGTGCCAATGTTATCTCAAAATGCATGTTATGGGTGAGGTGCCACTGTCTGAGTTTTGAGACATTTCCTTTCTCTTAGCAGCCTGCTGATAGGTATATAACATACTGCTAAAGACTAGCACGGGGCACTCTTTCTGCCCCCTTCTGATGTCTATGTCAGAATTTTTCTCTATTTTATACTTTAATAAAATTTTTTTACACAAAAGCTCAGAGTGATCCCTTGTCACTGGCCCCAGAGTGAGTTCCTCTCCTCTTGAGGCCAAGAATCCCAGCGTCTTTCACAGTTCAGCAACAACCTTTCACTATCTACCACTGTGAGGAACATATGATAATCTTGGAGTGGGGGAGAAGCAAATTAAAAAATCTCTAGTCATCAAGGATCATCTTGTGGAGTAGTAAATATTCTCAAGGACTTTGCTAGTACTTGAGAGGACATCATTATACCATGTAGTCCAGAATGTAATTGCTGTCTGTAATATGACTCAGCAAGTGGAGAATTGGTTAGTATATTTAGTAAGATTTACACAAAAGTGGATTAAAAATTTCAAAACTAATTGATGTTTAAATGGGATAATGTCTGGCAAAGCCATGTATATGGAATACCTCATGCTTCTTGGAGGTATTTCTCCAAGAAAGGAATACATTTCTTGGTCATGGAGACCTTGTCATGGAGCTTAATTGTGATCACTTTCATATTTTAAGTGGTCTGGTATGTTATGGGGCTTTGTGATTTCTTGTTAAAGGGTGGAGATGAAAAACAAAAACAAAAAAAGAAAGCAAACCAGAAACTTCTTCCTTGTCATCATTACCTCCTCTACCCATGGCTCCATTCTTGTGCCCTTTTCACAGAAAAACATCTCAACTGAGATTTCTGCCCTCCCTATTTTCCGCTCATTGTTTTGCTCACTTTAGTCTGGCTTCTTTCCTACCACACAGTGAAAACTGCACTTGCATGCTCATTTATGTCAATTCACCTATCAGTTCAGTAACTTTTTAACTTTAATACTCCACTCTCTTCTGGTTTTCCTCCTACAACGGGCTGCTCTTTCAAATTTATTGTGCTAACATTTCCTCCTTGACCTGATCACTAAATGTTGGAATGCTTTGGCCTATCACCCTGAATGTTGATTCTTTGAGTTTTTGATAGAAATAGAAGCTGAATATCTTGACTTGCTCTACCACATAGCAGTCAATGGCTTAGCAGGGGCTCAGTTTTATTGAAACTTTTCAAATTGAAACTGAAATTTTTCTGAATGGGAAACATCATCTTCAACCACTATCATTGACAGGCTTTGGAAAATTTGTTGCAGACTTGGTAGTGTTTCATTAATTCAACCTTAAGTTACGATACTAAACAGAGCTTATATGTGAAACTTATACATGGAAAAATCATTGTGATGACAATTACTGTTGTTTGAATCACAAGTAACCTCAAGCTCAAATACACTTTCCATGCTATCAAAAGTTAAAAGAAGAACATCTCTATCCCAATACAAATTTTCAGTAGACGTATTTTCTGAACTCAAACTGCAGTTCCTGCAGCATTTGACAGACCTTTGTGTGAATGTGGAGGACATTTCCATATTCTGAAATCCATTTAAGAGTGCACTTGAGGAGCTTCCCCCTAACCTTCAATGGGGAATGATTAATCTGCAATGCCATGCCAAAAGATCAAGAGAAGAGTCTAACAGAATTCCATAAATGCCTTCCAAGTGATGACTATGCTTAATGAAAATCATATGCTCGTGGATTGATATCAGTGTTTGTCAGCATCTATTTTTGGGAAAGATATTTTCAAAAATGAAATATGTAAAATCTTATTACAGATCAGCACTACCATGAAGCTATCAACCAATTTTGATAAGGAACACATTTTGAACCCAAATTAAGCAAAATATTATCCTCCCCCAAATAATTCTATTCTTCTCATTAGGCCTATATTATGAAAATTATTCTTGGTTATTATATTTTGAATTTCATCAAGTAAAAATTTATGGAACTCTTTCCTCTCTTGCTATAAAAATACTTACATTCTTGTTGTTGTTTATTTGCTCAGTCATTTCTGCAACCCCATAGACTGCTGTCCATCAGATATCTCTGGCCATGGGATTCTCCAGGCAAGAATACTGGGGTGGGTTGTCATGCCCTCCTCCAGGGCATCTTCCTGACTCAAGAATTGAACCCCAGTCTCTGTGTCTCCTGCATTGCAGGCAGATTCTTTAGCCACTGGGGAAGCCCTAACACCTACATAATATCCTTGATTTTGCTCCTTGATCCTTTGTAGAAAAAGTTTGTCAGCTCCTTTCCATCGTCATCTCTTCCCTGCACACACAAAAGATTCTAGGCCATGAACTCTGTGGCTTCTATTTCTTCATCCATACTTGCTCTCTTTCTCAAACTCAACAGAGGTTTCCCTTCCAGAATTTTCACTTGCTGAATCCTTTGCCTGGAAGACCTTGAAAGGTTCATTCTTGTGGGACTGAGCCCTAAGCCTGTGGGCTAGTTAGTGTCAGAATTGTTTGGTGTGGAAAATCCACACATCTGGTGTCAGAAGTGTGAGTGTCATAGGAGTGTGAGAGTAAATGAAAACACAGCAAGTTTTTCCTAGACAACCCTTACTACACTCTAGTGATTAAGTATTTAAAGGTGATGGGGGTTTCCCTGGCAGTCTAGTGGTTAAGACTACCTGCTTTCACTGCAGGGGATGTGGGTTTGATCTCTGGCTTGGGAAATAGGATCTCACATGCCGCGTCTCATGGGGAAAAAAAGATGATCATTTTTCACTCTCTGCTTTTGAGACAGTGAGATATTTGTAAAAGGTAGTTATGTAGTTATGTGCATTGTTCACCAGCTTGAGGAAGCAAAACTAAGCCCTTACATTTGTTCTGCAACTTAGAGTTATTTTAGTCACTAAGTTGTGTCCAACTCTTTGGGGACCCCTTGAACTGTAGTCCACCAGGTTCCTCTGTCCATGGGATTTCCCAGGCAAGAATACTGGAGTGGGGTCAAACCTGAGTCTTCTGCATCTCAGGTGGATTCTTTACCACTGAGCCACTGGCAAAGCCCCTGGAAAACAAGTTAGCGTTACTATTTTCCTGCTGCTGCTAAGTCACTTCAGTCGTGTCCGACTCTGCGCGACCCCATAGATGGCAGCCCACCAGGCTCCCCCGTCCCTGGGATTCTCCAGGCAAGAACACTGGAGTGGGTTGCCATTTCCTTCTCCAATGCATGAAAGTGAAAAGTCAAAGTGAAGTCTCTCAGTCGTGTCCAGCTCTTAGTGACCCCATGGACTGCAGCCTACCAGGCTCCTCCATCCATGGGATTTTCCAGGCAAGAGTACTGGAGTGGGTTGCCATTGCCCAATCAACAATAACTCCAGCTAGTCTTCCTCTGGGCCCCCTTTCCCTAAATATGAATGAAAGCTTGGGGCAGGCTGATTGGGGTCTTACCTTCAGGCCTGGTTGTCCTCTCTACTTACTGATGGAACTGGTACTCAAACTCACACCTTAAGGTGCAAAGGGGAGACCT
Source organism: Bos mutus (assembly GCF_027580195.1). NCBI lineage: Eukaryota > Metazoa > Chordata > Mammalia > Artiodactyla > Bovidae > Bos > Bos mutus. Next base: position 42,835,645 of record NC_091626.1, on the reverse strand, counting down.
TTGTTACTTACAGGCATGGTAGTGGGCTTCTCTGGTAGCTCAGAGGGTAAAGAATCTGCCTGCAATGCAGGAGACCTGGCTTCAATACCCAAGTTGGGAAGATCCCCTGGAGAAGAGAATGGCAACCCACTCCAGTATTCTTGCCTGGAGAATTTCATGGTCAGAGGAGCCTGGTGGGCTACAGTCCATGGGGTCGCAAAGATTCAGATACAACTGAGCAACTCACACACACAGTGTGTTGACTACCAGCATTAGCACCAGCTGGGAGCTTGTGAGATATGCAGAATTCTGGATACCTACTCTATTATTTGGGCTTCCCAGGTGGCTCAGTGGGTAAAGAATCCACCTGCAATGCAGGAGGTACAGCAGACATGGGTTCAATCTCTGGGTTGGGAAGATCCCTTGGAGGAGGGCTCCAGTATTCTTGCTTGAAGAATCCCTTGAACAGAGGAGTCTGACAGGCTATAGTCCATAAGGATGCAAAGAGTCTGACATAGCTGAAGCGACTGAACATGTGCACATGCACTCTATTACTTAACAAGTACCCAGGTGAATTGTATGTCATATCTGGGCTTGGCTGCTGATTGATCTGGAAGGTGGCTCCAACTGATGGATGTTGGTGCCACTGTAACCTCTAAGGATCCTCTAGAGATCTCCATTCCGTGCAGCATGGCCGACTCCTGATGGTGAATGCTGCATCACTGGCCAGATGAGAATCGGGAACAGGACCACACGTCTTCCTAATCCAAGTCATCTCATGGTGGGAAATTAACTCAGCAGACTCCAAACAGTAACCTTCAGCAAAACCTGTTGATTTGGGGATATTAGAACATTATAGAGTCTTACCGTTTCTCTTTTGGTCTGTATTCACCGTGGCCTGGTATGGCTCAATGCCTGTCACTAGTGCAGCTCTGGGCAGCTCTCTGCCCCAGAATCCTGACCAAACCAATTCCTGGATGCAGACAGAGAAGAATGTTTTCCCCTGACTTAGTTTCAGGACTGTTTGTCAAAGTCCTCATTTTCTGACCCAGTACTGACCCTTCTCTAAGATGATTGACAGTGGGAACATCCATTCCCTTCAGGGGAAACCCCACCCCTACCCAAAGGGGTGTGGTCTGACATATGAAAGTTTGACATAAGCGCATTCTCTAAAGTTCAGGTTATTTGTCTTAAATAACAACTTATGTGGGATATCAACAGCCCTGGCAGCTTTCTTTTTAGTTTCTTCTCATCATGGTTCTGAAACTTGGGAGTCTAGTGTCATCCTGGATTACTGGTTATATAAAAATGCACTTGACGTGTTGTTGTTTAAATCTCACTGAGAACAGTTTATACACTTGTATAAGGATCTAAGGGGGAAAAGTTTTGATTAAGGAGAACTGGCCGAGATATGGTTAATAGTTAAGTGTGGTGAAATTTTTTATTAATCTCTCTAAACAAAAACTATTAGGAAGACTTGAAACTCTTGAATTACATTTACTTGCTTCATTCTAAAAGAGCTTTGCTGTTCCTGATGTATCTGAACAGAGCTTCTAGAATGACTTTGGATTGCTGAATGCTACCTTGGAAACCTTACAGAATGGCAATTTTTAGCTTTTCTTTTCCATTTTAGAGCTGTTGTATGTGCTTTAAAAATAATCCAATTACATTGGCTGGAAGGCGGTTTTTCTGTGAAAGATTTTCTAGGGGTTGAAAAGCAGAAAGAACAACAAATAAGAAACACTTGCTGTTTATTGAATTTAGTAAAAACACCTTATATTTGGATAAGCTAAAAGGGATTTCCACATACATCACGTCACTTCATCCTCCTATCAGCCCTAGATTTAGACAGAGCAGGTGTTATTATTACCATTATAAGGATTTGGAAAATTAGAGCCCAGGGAAGTTAAGTGACTGGAAAGTAGTGAAGTCAGGTCTCAAACCTGTCTCTTGACTCTAAATTCATTCCCCTATGTCTGGTTAAGAAAACGCTCAGTTCAAGTTAATGTGGATTGAGTAACACGTCTGGGCTGCCTATGTGGTTCAGGGAAGTGAAGTGAAAGTGGCTCAGTCGTGTCTGACTCTTTGTGACCCCATGGACTATACAGTCCACAGAATTCTCCAGGCCAGAATACTGGAGTCGGTAGCCTTTCCCTTCTCCATGGGATCTTCCCAACCCAGGAATCAAACCCAGGTTTCCCACATGAAAGGCAGATTCTTTACCAGCTGAGCCACAAGAGAAGCCCAAGAATACTGGAGTGGGTAGCTTATCCCTTCTCCAGGGGATCTTCCCGACCCAGGAATTGAATCGGGGTCTCCTGCATTGAGAGTTCTTTACCAACTGAGATATCAGGGAAGTCAAGCTCTGTGAACCATGGTGGTTCATGGAAACACCAGTTTATTAAGATAGGTCATTTCTTACTTAGTCTTAGTCTAAGACACTGGACCAAGACTCTCAACCAGGGTTCCCATCCAAACCTTGGTTCTTTCACTATTTGCCCTTTCTTTTTCCCCTTTCTTTTTCATTTATTCCTCAAATAATCGCTTTCTTTCCACTTCAATCCCTCTGGCTTAACTTGATTTTAAAAGGACTTTACTATTAACATCCCAGAATGACTCAGTGTGAAGGAAACCGCAGCAGATGCAGAAAAGGAAGTGGAGGAGGGAGTGTGGAAGGAAGGGGGGCGCTGAGGGCAAGGGCAGGTGTGGAGAGCAGCTTAGCGTAGATCCGCAGATCTGAGAATTTCTATGTCCAGACTGGTATTCTGAGATGTTCCCTGCTGCTCTGGAATCTCTGTAAACAGAGGGATTTGTCTGGAATGACTTTACAGCTCAGCAGGAAGCATGCTAAGTGCCAGGACTCTCAAACTGTGAGTGCAGCTCAGAAATCCAGGGATGAGGTGCGCTGAGCTCTGCCCGCACCCAAGCAGGGCATGAGGGCTGAAACAAACCTTGCAAAGAGACACCAACCACATCTTGGTGCTGTTATGATAAGCCACACCTAAAATATCCCAGAAAGCCATTAAAAAAACAGCCCTGAGGTCTTTAGTTCTTTTTTCTTTTTTTCAGGGTACAAACATCCATGATTTAACTCAGCAATACTTTTTCTTCTCAAAATTCTTTTCAATGAGAGGAATCTAAATCTTTCCTGTGGCAGTTTATTTCCCTTTCCTCTTTTTTCCTCAATGGTATATGTCTTCTGAGAGCGACATCGAGACTCAAGCCTTTTAAGAATTTTTGGAGAAGATAAGAGAAGAAAAGCATGGGTACTGGGGGTCTCTGGGCTATGACATGCAGAGTTCCAAGGCAGTCTGTCTTCCTTGTAAATACAAGGTACTGGAAGGGGATTAGGGACCCAGGGTAAAGCCACAGGGAAGCACTGTTGTGCCAAAGAGAGAGTCCTTGGGAAGGCCAGCTGAGCTTTCTGCTGTTTGACCATGTGCATAGCATGGCTGCCCAGTCCATCTCCTGTCAGATGGCCACTCTGTAGATTAGCATAGCTGCCACTTGGTAATTCATCTTATTTTTGTAATGGTTACAGGCAATGACTTTATAGGATTCAAATCCTAGTAACACTAATTACTAGCTGTATTAGGTTTTTCCAGAGAAACAGAGACAGTAGGGTATCAGTAGCTCTGTCTCTCTCTCTATTTCTACCTACCTCTATGCCTTATCAGAATACCAGTCTCTATATCTTCATCTGTCTATTGATCAAGAGTTTTACTTTAAGGAATTGATTCATGTGATTGTGGGAACTAGCAAATTTGAAATCTATAGGGCAAACTGGCAGGCTGGAGATTCAGTTAAGAGTTGCTGCAGTCTTGAGGCAGAAGGCTGGAAACCCAGACAGAATTGCTATGCTTTACTCTAGAGGAAGAATTCTTTCCTCTTCAGTAAACCCCTGTCTTTGCTTTTAAGACCTTCAACTGATTGGATGATGCCCACTCATGCTAGAGAGTGGTAAAGTGATCACATGGATCACAGCCCTGTGTAACTCAATGAAACTATGAGCCATGCCATGTAGGGCCACCCAAGACAAATGGATCATGGTGGAGAGTTCTGACAAAATGCAGTCCACTGGAGAAGGGAATGGCAAACCACTTCAGTATTCTTGCCTTGAGAACCCTGTGAACAATATGAAAAGGCAAAAAGATATGACACTAAATGAAGAACTCCCCAGGTCAGTAGGTGCCCAATATGCTACTGGAAAAGAGTGGAGAAATAGCTCCAGAAGGAATGAAGAGGCTAAGCCAAAGCAAAAACAACACTCAACTGTGGTTGTGTCTGGTGATAGAAGTAAAGTCCAACACTGTAAAGAACAATATTGCATAGGAATCTGGAATGTTAGGTCCATGAATCAAGGTAAATTGGAAGTGGTCAAACAGGAAATGGCAAGAGTGAACATCGATATTTTAGGAATCAGTGACCTAAAATGTACTGGAATGGGTGAATTTACTTCAGATAGCCATTATATATACTTGTGGGCAAGAATCCCTTAGAAGAAATGAAGTAGCCCTCATAGTCAACAAAAAGAGTCCAAAATGCAGTACTTGGGTACAATTTCAAAAATGACAGAATTATCTCTGTTTGTTTCCAAGGCAAACCATTCAATATCACAGTAATTCAAGTCTATGCCAGAACCACTAATGCCGAAGAAGCTGAAGTTGAATGGTTCAATGAATACCTACAAGACCTTCTAGAACTAACAACAAAAAAGATGTCCTTTTCATCAAAGGGGACTGGAATGCACAAGTAGGAAGTCAAGAGTAACATGCAAGTTTGGCCTTGGAAAACAAAATGAAACAGGACAAAGACTAACAGAGTTTTGCCAAGAGAATGCACTGGTCATAGAAAACACTCTCTTTCAACAACACAAGAGACAATTCTACACAAGGACATCACCAGAAGGTCAATACTGAAATCAGATTGATTATAGTCATTGCAGCTAAAGATGGAGAAGCTCTAGACAGTCAGCGAAAACAAGACTGGGAGCTGACTGTGGCTCAGATCATGAACTCCTTATTGTCAAATTCAGACTTAAGTTGAAGAAAGTAGGGAAAACCACTAGGCCATTCAGGTAGGACCTAAATCAAATCCCTTATAACTATACAGTGGAAGTGACAAATAGATTCAAGGGATTAGATCTGATAGACAGAGTGCCTGAAGAACTATGGACGGAGGTTTGTAACCCTGTACCAGGGGGTGGTGATCTAAAACCATCTCCAAGAAAAAGAAATGCAAAAAGGCAAAATGGTTGTCTGAGGAGGCCTTACAAATAGCTGAGAAAAGAAGAGAAGCACAAGGCAAAGGAGAAAAGGAAAGATACAAGCATCTGAATGCAGAGTTCCAAAGAATAGCAAGGGGAGATAAGAAAGCCTTCCTAAGTGAACGTTGCAAAGAAATAGAGGGAAACAATAGAATGGGAAAGACTAGAGATCTCGTCAAGAAAATTAAAGATACCAAGGGAATATTTCATGCAAGATGGGCTCAATAAAGAACAGAAATGGTAAGGATCTAACAGAAGCAGAAGATATTAGGAAGAGGTGAAAAGAATACACAGAACTATACATAAAAGATCTTAATGTCTGAGATAACCATGATGGTGTGATCACTCACCTAGAGCCAGACATCCTGGAGTCTGAAGTCAAGTGGGCCTTAGAAAGCATCACTAGGAACAAAGCTAGTGGAGGTGATGGAATTGCAGTCGAGCTATTTCAAATCCTAAAAGATGATGCTGTGAAAGTGCTGCACTCATTATGCCAGCAAATTTGGAAAACTCAGCAGTGGCCACAGGACTGGAAAAGGTCAGTTTTCATTCCAGTCCCAAAGAAAGGCAATGCCAAAGAATGCTCAAACTACCACACAATTGCACTTATTTCATGTCCTAGCAAAGTAATGCTCAAAACTCTTCAAGCGAGGCTTCAACAATATGTGAACCGTGAACTTCCAGTTGTTCAAGCTGGAATTAGAAAAGGCAGAGGAACCAGAGATCATATTGCCAACATCTGTTGGGTCATTGAAAAAGCAAGAGAATTCCAGAAATACAGCTACTTCTTCATTGACTCCGCCAAAGCCTTTGACTGTGTGGATCACAACAAACTGTGAAAGATTCTTAAAGAGATGGAAATACCAGACCACCTCACCTGTCTCCTGAGAAACCTGTAGGCAGGTCAAGAAGCAACAGTTAGAACCAGACATGGAGCAACAGACTGGTTCAAAGTTGGGAAAAGAGTACATCAAGGCTGTATATGGTCACCCTGCTTACTTAACTTATATGCAGAGTACATCATGTGAAATGCTGGATGAAGCAAAAGCTGGAAACAAAATTTCTTGAAAAAATATCAATAACCTCATATATGCAGATGACACCACCTTTATGGGAGAAAGCGAAGAGGGACTAAATAGCCTCTTGATGAAGGTGAAAGAGGAGAGTGAAAAAGCTGGCTTAAAACTCAGCATTCAAAAAACGAAGATCGTGGCATCTGATCCCATCACTTCATGGCAAATAGATGGGGAAACAATGGAAACAGTGACATACTTTCTTTTCTTGGGCTACAAAATCAGCGCAGATGGTGACTGCAGCCATGAAATTAAAGACACTTACTCCTTGGAAGAAAAGCAATGACCAACCTAGACAGCATACTAAAAAGCAGAGACATTACTTTACCAACAAAGGTCCATCTAGTCAAAGCTATGGTTTTTCCAGTAGCCATGTATGGATGTGACCATATATAAGGCTGAGTGCTGAAGAATTGATGCTTTTGAACTGTGGTGTTGGAGAAGACTCTTGAGAGTCCCTTGGACTGCAAGGAGATCAAACCAGTCCATCCTAAAGGAAATCAGTCCTGAATATTCATTGGAAGGACTGATGCTGAAGCGGAAGCTCCAATACTTTGGCCACCTGATGCAAAGAGCTGACTCATTGGAAAAGACCCTGATACTGGGAAAGATTGAAGGCAGGAGCAGAAGGGGACAGCAAAGGATGAGATGGTTGGATGGCATCACTGACTCGATAGACATGAGTTTGAGCATGCTCTGGGAGATGGTGAAGGACAGGGAAGTGTGGTGTGCTGCAGTCCGTGATGTTGCTCAGAGTAGGGACACAACTGAGCAACTGAACAACAGCAACAACAACATACTACTTTACTTAAAGTTAACTGTTTATAAACTCTAATTTTAAAATATCTCAAAGCAACATCTAGAGTAGTGTTTGACCAAACTGGTCACCATGCTCTAGCCAAATCCACATGTAAAATCAACAGTCACTCTAGCTTTTAACTTATGAGCCAGTTCCTTAACTTCTTTAAACTGAGTTTTTTCTTTGTGCAAAATGAAGACAATAGGATAAAACTTAAATAAGATAGTAAGATAAAAAATTAATAATAAGATTAAAAGTCTGGACATACTAAGTGGTCAGTGCATGTTGCTGCTGCTAAGTTGCTTCAGTCGTGTCCGACTCTGTGCGACCCCATAGACCCACCAGGCTTCCCCATCCCTGGGATTCTCCAGGCAAGAACACTGGCGTGGGTTGCCATTTCCTTCTCCAAAGCATGAAAGTGAAAAGTGAAAAGTGAAAGTGAAGACGCTCAGTCGTGTCCAACTCTTAGCGACCCCATGGACTGCGGCCCACCAGGCTCCTCCGTCCATGGGATTTTCCAGGCAAGAGTGCTGGAGTGGGGTGCCATTGCCTGTATTATTAACAATTCTTGCAAATTCTCAGGTACATTTGCATCATGGGCCCCTGGGAGCTCTATTATTGGAAATGAAATACAGCAACCAACTCTGTTGATTACATTTAATGATTTGCCAAGAGACCCAACGTTTAAGCTGGTATATAGACTTTAACTGCTTAATGTTAATTATAATTATATATGTATGTATATATATAGCATAAACAATAGTGTGATAACAAAAACTAACAAAAGAATAAAAACATCATCTACACTTTTATAACCCTGACAAAGTTACTGTTTTCATTTTTCCATTATCTCTGCCTGTCCTTATTTATTCATATATAAACATATTATCTAAGAGCTGCATTTAGGATGGATCAGTTTCTGCATTTTGCTATTTTCCAGTGAACACAATAGATGCTAAGATATCAAACCAATCAAGTTAATTGTTTCCTGGTTAAAAATTGCAGTTTATCTTCTCTCATCCTATCAAGGAGCCTGAGCTGCTGGGGGAGTGTGTTCTCTTCATGTGCCAACTTGGCAGACAAGTCGTCTAGATGTTTTGTATCCCATTGTTTTCCTACAAAAAGGTCAGTTGAAGGACAAAAGCTCATGAATGAATTGTAGATGGGATGTATTAAACTTGAGAAAAAGATAATCCAGTTTTACACTATGGTGGTTTTTATTTTTGTCATTCTTTCATCCATTGAAAATACGTAGACTTCCTTCAGCGTGCTGTGTGCCAGACACTGGGAATACGTCCAAGCACAACGCAGACCACAGATCTGCTTTCCCAGAGTTGTGGCCTGGAAAGTGAAACAGATGACAAGGAGATATGGAAGGGCCACAAGGTGTAACTTCTAACCCATGCTTGGGGATGGCGTTGTTGGAGGTAGAGGAAGGAGTCCTGGAGGATGTTCTGAGCTGGAGATCTGCAGGCTGAATAGGAGTTATCCAGGTGAAGAGGTGAAACAGGGTTAAGGCCATTCCTTTGGTAGCAGAAAAAAATTTATTTTGCCAGAAAATGGAGTCCAGATGTTTTCCTGTTTATTTAGGAAAACCAGTGAACCTCAGGTAAGTCTGTGGGAACAGCATGTGCTAAGGCCCACCGCCTGCACATTACATTTTGGGGAGCTGAATGTAGTCCATTTTGGCTGTAGGAAGATTATGCAGGTGAAAGGGGTCCATATGAATGAGTTAGGACTTCGGTCTGTGGTCCTTGTTAAGGAGAGGAGTGACATGATAGGGTCAGGAAAACCACTTAGGGTACAGCCTAGAGAATGCTTAGGGCCAGACTGGTTGCATGGAGGCCAGAATATCACCACTGGGTAATCTAGGTGAGAGATGATGAGCCCAGGGTTCTTCTAGTCTATATTTCCATGTTCTTGAAAATGGAGCTTTTTTATCTAAAATTATTTTGCCTTTAAGAGCAATTGCTGTCATGTCATTTAGTCAAACTTTCTATCATGACATGAAAGGCACCATGCTCTGGGGAAAGGGTGCTTGCTTGGAGGCCTGGTACACAGGCCTGTTCACAGCCCCCAAGTGTGACCCTGGATAATCATTCTATATTCTTGCAAGGAAAGTAAACAGCTACAGTATAAGAGAATGTGATTCTAAAGTGCAGTGGGATTTTGAGTCATGTGTGTGTGTGCTAGTCACTCAGTTGTGTTCAACTCTCTGTGAACCCCATGGACTGTAGCCTGCCAGGCTCCTCTGTCCATGGAATTCTCCAGGCAAGAATATTGGAGTGGGTAGTCATTCCCTTCTCCAGGGAATCTTCCCAACTCAGGGATCGAACCTGGGTCTCCTGCATTCTAGGAAGAGTCTTTACCATCTGAGTCACCAGGGAAGCCCATGACACATATACAAAATAAACACATTTATGTGGCACTTAGGGTAAATTGCTGAGGCTACTTACATCCTGAAGAAACTGGCCTGGGGCTTCTGCCTGTTCTAGGTCCTGCCTGATTATACAGAGAGTGATGAGAGTCCCTATTTTTCCACACCTCTGACAAATTCAGGGCATATATATAGTAAAGAACAACTTCTGGGGTGCTGCGGCATAGTAGTTAAACTCTTGAGTAAAGTAGTCTGGACTGGAGTTTTCACTCCACCATTTATTAGCTATGTGACTCTGAGAGAATGATTTAATGATTCTAAGCCTCGGTGTTCTCATCTGTAAAATGGGAATAATACTAGTACCTATTCAACATTGTTTGTTGTGAAGGTTTAATAAGAGAACATATGTAAGCACTTTTAGACTCTTGAATACAGGTAAGTTAGCCATTATTGTTTTTATTCAACCTTTTCTTTAAAGTGTACAGTTGAGTGATTTTTAAAGTAAACTTACAGTTTTGGACAAGAATCATCACAACCCAAATTTGGAACATTTTCTTCACCTCAAAAATATGTGCCCATTTACAGCTAGATTCTGTTCCCACTCAACCCAACAACCATTTATCTACTTTCTGTTTCTATAGACTTGTCTTTTCTAAACATTTTATATAAATAGAGCCATGTAGTATACAATCTTTCATGTCTGGCTTCCTTCATTAAGTACAATGTCTTTGAGGTTCATCCAGTGTTATAGTGTAGACCGTTACTTTTGTTTCTTTTTGTTGTTGAATAGTAGTCTGTTGAATGGGCATACCACATTTTATCTATCCACTCATCAGTCTGTGGATCTGATGTTTGGATCATTTCCACTTTTTTGGCTATTGTGAATAATGCAACTATGAACATTAATGTATACATCTTTGAGTGGACATATTAATATATAATCTTCCAGGTCTAAAAGTCTAAAATTCCAAGAAACATTGAACTTGTGAAGAAGATGACTATTGAAAGAGGCCTTGGTTCTTACAGTTGGGCAATAGCTATATTTTTAAGAAGCACAATTACATATGTTCAACATAGAAGTTTAACCTTTCAGTTAAAAAAGATAAAATAAAAGGGTTAATTTTAATAAAATATTCAGTCAAAAGCTGATCAGGGATTAAGTTTGTTGTTCCTGAATTTCAATTAAAATTGCAAGAAGAATTAGACTAGAATCCAAGGGCTGCCACAGTACACAACTGCAGGGAGTATACTTTCATTATTGTTGTGGATTCAGGTGTGCAATTCACCTGGAGAACAATGAGAATGGTGCCACCCAGAGCTGTACCAGAACAGGTAGCCCTACTGTTAGTTCTCTTGCATGTGGATAGAGACCCTGCTCACAGGGTCTGTTCTGTTTGTGGAGGGCAGTATCAAGTCAGAAATGGAGCTGAAGCCTAGATGCCACTTTGCAGACAATGGTAGCTCCAGACTCCAGGGAGTCCTAGGTGGGAGTTTAATCTCAGGCTAGACTCATAGATGGTGCCCTGGAATTTCTGATGGGACAGACTGAAAGCTCTGACAGATTCATGGCTGAAGCAGTTTATTGCATATTCTCTTGTGTGGGGAGATCAAGAGCTAGACCCCTGAGGGCAGATGAAACCTTGAAGGTTTGTTCTTTATCCCTTTGTTTAGGCAAGAACTGGTTAGACCTGTTGGTAAGGGAAGCCAAGTGGGACATAAGTCTTCCTGGGACGTGTGCTTAGTCCTGTCCTTCCCTTCAAAGTACTGGGCTGAACCCTCTCAGCAGAGAGTTGTGGAAAATTAGAGATGTTCTGTGGAAAGACCACGCTAACGTTCAAGTCTCAGAGTCTGATCTGAGGTCAAATATCTCTTGCTTTTGCCAGTAAAAAGAGCCCAGATGTTTTTCTATTTACTTAGGCAAACCCTTGCAACACAAGTTAAGTGATATAAAACTTTACATTTGCAATGTTAAGAATCTGTATTTGGAAAGTCACAAGCATAAAATATATGCTGTGAAATGCGAGGTTAGAATGGTGAACTCATTTTGGAACCATAGTTTTGACTCAAGAATTTTGATGGGGTCTTCACGTTGGTTGAGCTTCTTGGTCCTAATATCATTGAGAGAATTAAATCATGATATTAAAACATTGAAACACTAATGCTTTGTTTTTATTGGCAAGAACCAAAATGATCTAATACTAATGCCATGAAACATCAGTCACTTTTTTCCTGATGAATAAGATGAACTTTGGCTGCTTATGATAGTAAATTTAATAATGTCAGTGAATTGAACTGTTTCAGTTCTAAATGTGCAAAAATGTGTTTTATTGCCTTTCTCTCTTTCCCTTTCACTCTCACAATCTCTCTCTTTCTCTCCTGCATCCCATGGTACTACTGTCAGGAAGTTTTGTGTCAAGTAAACCCAAATACATAGATTAGAGCATATCATTCAGATGGCCATATGTGTGCCAAAGAAGGGGTACCCACGTCAAGGCTCCCTCTCCCAGGTGGTCTGAATTTGCTTCTAGCTGGTCCTATAAGCAGATTCAGTATTTCATAAGCACTGCTCCATCTTATGCCTCCATTATTGACACCACATGGAAGTCAGGAAATTGGTTCTTTCTGGGAACAGTTTGCAGAAATATGCAGCCTGTCAACCCCTTTCTCATGGGTGCATTAACAGAGCGGCTCACGATTACAAGTAACGAACCTTCTCCAGATGTGTGTAGCAACTCAGCTCCAACTTTATCTTCAGCCCCGAAGATGGACTTGACAAGATGGATTATTTGTGGCTGTATTGTAATAGCTTTGTGAAATTGGAATTCCCAGGGATTGTAATGGAGGGTGAGGAATCATCAGCCGGGGGACGGAGAATTTCTCCTTGCAGTAAACAAAGCAAAAAGGACAACAACAATAAAAAGAGCAAATCAGCTGTGGCATTTTCCTGCCTTGGACACTGACCCTTCCAGACTGTTCTAATTCTTTCCCTTTTATGATTCTGTTTATGTTACACACATTAAAGTTAAGTCATGTCTTTAATAAGATGGAAACTGGAAGTGAGATTTGGAAATGACTGAATCAGGCTTCTTTTTTCTTCTCTTGGAGAGCTCAGAAACAACTGACAGAAAGGGATATACCAAGGAAAACAATTTTAATTGTCGGCTTCCATGGAAAATTCAATCCAGTCTTTCATTCATTTCCTTCCCAGGGCAGCGCCAGAATACTTCTCTCTATATGGCAAGGGGCCTAATTTAGCTGACAAATTTCTGAAGATATAACTAAGTTTCTAAAGAAAGATTCTAACTGTAAATGATGCATTTTCTCTCTCTCAGGCACAAACGACAGAAAGATTTTTCCAGGATAAAGGAATTGGTGGTAAATGTCTCTTGCCTTTTAATAGCAGTGACGATTTTAAGTGAGTATTCTCTTAAAACAGGGCTGTATTTGTCTTTCTTTTAAATCACAGCTCCCCCAAGTTGATAGTCATAAAACTGAGTTCCTTGGGGAATTATTTGTCCATCTTCAAGGTTGGCAGTCTTATTTGTTTGATGTAGATGTTCTAGATAAAATTCTACAAGTCAGGCTGTTCTGATTTAGCTTAATGTTTGTACAGAGGGATTTCCTTTGTCATCGAAGAGATGGAATCAAAACAGAATTAGTCATTCTTGCATCTTCTATTTATAGCCCAGCTATTATTCAGATACACTGTAGAAGAATGATGTGGACAAAGATTTTTCTTTCTTTTTTTAATAAAACTTTTTATACCTTGTGGATTTAACTTTGGTTGCTAACTTAAACAGTCAGCACTTAACAAAAATATTACTACTTTCATGAAAATTACCCAAGTCACCTTATCTCCATTAGCAAATGTTTGTCAGGATGAAGTATGTAAGATGACCAGAAGTCATGCATAACTTACATGGAAGTCATAGAAGCAGGAAAGATCAATTTGAAATTGTTTCAAACTGTTGATATGGGTTGCTCATGACTGATGGTCCAAATTGCAAGATTATAGTAACAAAATTCTACTCTATTTATTTTTATTTATTTTTTAATGTATTTTCTGATCTCACTACATGGCATGTGGGATCTTAGTTCCCTCACCAGGGATCAAACCTGTGCTCCTTACAGTGGAAGTACAGATTCTTAACCATTGGACCACCAGGGAAATCCTTATATATTTAGTTCAATGTAATGTTAAAGCTTTGGAGAAGGCAATGGCACTCCACTCCAGTACTCTTGCCTGGAAAATCCCATGGAGGGAGGAGCCTAGTAGGCTGCAGACCACGGGGTCACGAAGAGTCGGACACGACTGAACGACTTCACTTTCACTTTTCCCTTTCATGCATTGGAGAAGGAAATGGCAACCCACTCCATTGTTCTTGCCTGGAGAATCCCAGGAACCGGGGAGCCTGGTGGGCTGCCGTCTATGGGGTCGCACAGAGTTGGACATGACTGAAGCAACTTAGCAGGAGCAGCAGCAATGTTAAAGCTAGTTCTCAAATTTAGTGAGAGTCATGATTCAAGGCATTTTTATTTGAGGGAAATTTTAATAAATTAATTTGTTTTTTTCAGCGGGTGGCAAGAAAGTCCCTATTCTTTGCATTGGGACAAGTGAAGTGGTTGGATAAATTGGTTATTATATATAAACTAGTTGTCAGGACTTCCTGTGCCACTGAGTTTTATTTTCATTTTTAAGTGAAGAGCTGACTTTGAGAGGGAACTAAAATAGCTTGCTGGGTGGAAGGTGAGAAGAAAGACTTCTAGCTTTTACTGATCTGATCTATGTGGTGATTAGGTATATAGGATTAAATGAAAAAGTGTTTTGTAAATTCTCAAATCCTCTACTGTTATTAATTAACATAGCATATCAAACAGCCTCTCTAATGAAATAGCCCTCAATGCAGTGTTTGCCTAGTTATATTATATAAAATCAAAGAGTAGTCGGACAATAGTAAGTCAAAAATATCAGTAGAAGGTTGAGGAGATTGACAGCTAGTGTTCTCCATCTAGAACTTTCTTATTCACAGTGTTGGGTCAGCAGATGGCTTATTTTCATTGGCAACAGCATGGGAAAAGATTTGCTAGATATAAGGACAGTGTATTCTAGCAACTGTTCTGGAGGTTTTACTCTTTTAAGGGTGTTGTTGGTGACCAGCAAAATCAATGAAGTGTTGCCAGGTGTTGAATTTGAATGTCATTCCTGGTGATTATCAAGTGAGCATGTCTTTGTTTTCTATGTGGGCTAAACTTGCCTTTCTGCTGCTGTTGCTGCTAAGTCGCTTCAGTTGTGTCTGACTCTGTGCGACCACATAGACGGCAGCCCACCAGGCTCCCCCGTCCCTGGGATTCTCCAGGCAAGAATACTGGAGTGGGTTGCCATTTAGGAGTTCATTATTTTGAGGAGCTGTTGAAGGTGTCTTTGGGAGAATCTGAAAATCATGCAAACCTAGTGTATAAATGTAAGGATTCTGAACTGAAACCAAAATCATCCTCCCTACAACTGTTCAGGTATCTGGGACCAAGATTTTCCCCTTGGTCAACCCAATTCTTCCAATATTTTGAAACTAGTTGGGAAGAGAGTAGGGTTATGGGGAGACCTAGATCACCTTGACAAGAGGGTTAGTCTGGCAGGAGGAAACTCTAGGAGAAGCTTGCCTTCTGTGACTCACAGTATGTCTCATTGCTCAGGAGATGATCCTAGCTAGAACTGGAGGGTTGGGCCAAGGATAGCTAAGGTCCAGACTCATGGAGTTCATGGGAAGAGCACATGTCAGCCAGAGTAACATGAGTGAGACCTTTCTCAACCCCCCACACAGGGAGCGCCAGGAGGAGCAGTGGGCCAGGGCCAGGCGGTGCCATGGGAAGTGAGTCCTGCAGCCATCCAGGCCTTAGGGCTGGATGTGGACTGTTATCATCAGCCGCTGTGATGTGGCCCCAAGGTCCAAATCACTGCATATAAGGAATCTTCAGAAACACTGGTATGCAAGCTAAGTTGCTTTAGTTGTGTCCAACTCTTTGAGAACCTGTGGACCGTAGCCTGCCAGGCTCCTCTGTCCATGTGATCCTCCAGGCAAGGATACTGGTGTGGGTAGCCATTTCCTTCTCCAGAGGATTTTCCCGACCCAGGGATCGAACCTGGGTGTCCTGCACCGCAGGTAGATATTTTACTGTCTGAGCCACCAGGGAAGCCCAGAAACACTAGGTAGAGGCTAATTTAGTGAGCAAAGTTCGATGGCAGAGCTCCTTGAGCAGGAGCATACTCCTAGTTGGAAGCTAGTGCTCTTCTGAGGAGGGCTTGTCTGGAGGCCTGGAAGAATAGTGATAGAGCGTAGGCTGCTGTGCAGAGGTGCCTAGGGAAGGCTAGGTCAGTTGTAGGCACCCAGTCAACATATGGCTCAAACTTGAAGAACTAGAATACAAACTGGGAACTAGGAGAGAAAGCAACTCACCTGGATTGTGTAGAGTTTCAGCGGTGCCTGGTAAGGAAACTGCAGTTAGCAGACTGGTGGGCCAAAGGGACACATGCTGTCATGCTGGCAATGGCAACAATATCTAATCCTAGGCTCTTCAAGCTGGTGGGAGTGGGGCTGCTAAAAGACCTCCATGATGGGGGTTAGAACTGGCTCAGAATCTAGCTGGGGTTCAGTGTGCAGATTAAATCTTGAATGTCTTTAGTTGGATGGAGTTGGGGCAGGCACTTTCTCCTTGGAGGTGATAAAAGGTCTTTGTGACATAGAATAGGTAATCTTTTCTTTTTTTTAATATTTATTTACTTGGCTCCATCATGCTGAATCTTTCACTGTGGCCTGTGGGCTCAGTGGTTGCAGAGCAAGGGCTTAGTTGCCTTGAGGCACATGGGATCTTAGTGCTCTGACCAGGGATTGAACCCATGTTCCCTGCATTACAAGGTGGATTCTTAACCACTGGACCACCAGGAAAGTCCCAGAATAAATAATCTTCATGTGGAAAGAATTGGATTGTTATTAAGGGAATATTTGTGATATTTCTGGTGGCTCTTATACCAGAAGAAGTATAATGATGTCCCCAAATAAATCATGGGTTATTTATTTTGAGAAACATACACTCTGAATCCAGAATTAGGACACATAGTGTGACAAATATGAGCGTACTGAAGAAGATAATTGTTTAAGATACCTGCAATCAAGATTATTTTGAAAAATAGGAGAACACGTGGTAGCCACGATTTGCCTAGAGTTAAAGGACTTAATTCAGAGTAGGAGGAAGAGGGTTTGCATTCAGGAAAGTAACAGAGGCTGCATGTGAGAGGTGCTTATCAGAGGAGCTCAGGAAAGGAAGAGAGCTTGTCTAGTTGGGGTCTAGTATATGAAGGGAAGACTTCATAAAGGTGGCAGCACATAATTGGGGGTTGGTGGTTGTATAGGTTTTGAACAAGGAGCTATAGGTATGAAGGCCTTTCAGGTGGAAGCGCAGGATGAATGGAACTCACAAGTATGGAAGCAAAGAAACAAAATTTGTAGTAAGTACCACTATTAATACAAAATCCACTGGGGAACTCCACTGTCTTGTAGATCATGTTGAAAGGGAGACTTGGTGTTGTACTGAATGCTGGGACTACAAAGACAAGAAGTCAGGAATCAATGCATGTATTTGGGAGATGCAGATTAAATCAGGTTAATGTGGTTAGAAGTCATTCATGGAAATAGGTGAGATAGAGTACATTCAGAAAGAGAAAGAACTAAGGACCAAGCCTAGATTTCTCTGAGTGTAAGGAGATAATGAAGATTTATATAATATATTCAGCAGGACCCTCTGGGTGGTTCAGCATTGAAGAGAGGAATGGATGTCAAAACAGAATACTGCTGAGAGGTCAGGGAGAATGGAGATGGAGAGAAGACCAAAGAAATGCCTTTTTAGAGCTCTATAACTGTAGGAATGTGGGTTCAGGTGAGCAGACATAAGGATAAGGATGGAATTCCCAGTACAAGGGATTATAGTGGTGGTTCTTAAAGTGTGGTTCCTTGACCAGGAGTTTCAGTATCACCTGGGAATTATTTCTGAGAAATCTTGGGGCTTTCCCTAGGACAACTGAGTCAGGCACTCTGAGAGTGGGGCCTGGAAATCTATCTATGTTTTATCAAGCCCTCCAGGAGATTCTGACAGCAGCTGAGGTTTGAGAACCACTGCATTATGGGAACACATGGTGAAAGTATTGAGCCCTAGAACCTCCAAGTGTTAAGGCTAACCATGGAAGTGTCTCCAGATTTAAGGTATAGTATTTTCTAAGGCTTTCTTATTTATTCTGGCAAACAAAGTTTGCCTCTCCATTAGAATGATTTAGGGGGAGAAATGTCAACCTTGCAGCTTGTTATTTTGTGTATTATTGTCCAAGACTTTTGGGGTTGAAGAATATTTCTCCTGCATGCTATGTTTGATTAGGAATGATTGTTGGGAATTCTGTATTGAGATCAACTAGGAGGTTATATCCACTGGGGAAATAGTTGTGATTAGCAATGTCTTCCATAGGCATAGCAGGCAAGAAGTCGGGGCACAGATATCATGTATTTACCATTCTTGCTGTAAAGCTTTATCAGGATCCTCAAGACCCAAGATCCTTTTGGAGGAAACAGAACCCCAGAGAAAGAAAAAAGTGTTGAGGAAGTGGTAAGGTGTGGGAAAGCATCTTACAATTTTTCCTAGGGCCTACCATGTTGGCTCCTAATGTACATTCCTGATACTCGACACCAACATGCATACCCACACCTTGGCAAAGTTCTAGGAAATGTAAGAAACCTCGGGGTTTAAGAAAAGAGAGGAAAAACGGCTATTGCTCATTAGCAATGTGAGAAATTGTATCGTTAGGGTCTGCTGTTCTCTTCTGGGATCTACTTTTGGTCTTTTGTTTTGCCTGCTGCACAGACATAGCATCCAAATGAGATTGTGGCCAGGAACAATAGTAGCTGTTCTCTTGCAGGTCCTCTGGGCTTCCCAAGACACAGCAGAACAGCCCTGTACCCGGGAAGCCTTGTGTGTTCCTTCACTTATATAAACAGTTGAATTGGCTCGCCATGTGGTATTACTTCATAGACAGTCTGTTATCCTACTCACCATCCTAGTCAGGAGAGTTAAGTTATTTTGCATATTTTTTTGCCCTGTGGTTGTGTAATGACCGTGAGTGCACATGTGCTCAGTCGTGTCCTACTCTTTGTGACCCCATGGATTGTAGCCTGCCAGGGTCCTAAGTCCATGGGATTTCCATTTTAAAGCAAAAAATCCTTGAGGATATCTTGAAGAACAATTAACTCTGATACCTGGCATGAGGAAGAAACAAATAACGTGTGTAAAGCATAAGATATAAGTTAACTTTGAGTTAGATATGAACAAATGGTTTTCCTATTCAAACTTCAAAAAATCTGAGTCACTGACGAGCTTTTTGGTTTCTATGGAAGATCATCCACTCAACTGGCAGTATAAATAATGAACCTCGGATGTAGCTGGAAAAGCAAAGGACTGGGGGACAGGAAAAGAGTTTTTTAGTTTTGGCTTTAGCACTACTTTTGTGCTCTTGGTCAAGTCCCTCAGTCTTTCCTAGTCTCAACAGCTGGATCTAGGGAAAAAAGGGATTGAGCAAAGTAGTCCATGAGGTCCCTTTTTGTTCTAGAATATTGATTGTATGTCTTGGTTTGGCATTTATCTCACTTGAACTCATTGGGTTTAGTACAGAGTCTTGCTGCTGGTTCTACTTTCTCTTTGTGTCAGGAAATGTTTGTTCTTTAGTTCCAGTTACCTGGGCCAATGTCTGGCTCCATATTTTCTTAGACACTGCTCTGTGAAACCCTACCTGTTGGAAGGGCAAATAAAAAGTCTTTGTAGCATAATTTAAAATAAATGAAAAGTTCCACTGCTTTCAAAAGGTCACTCAGACTGTCTGACATTTCTATTATTTACTTCTTTGGCTTGAGGCATTCAAATATTGCCTGTCCATTAATTTACATTTTGGGAGGTGTATTACATAAAATGCTTTGAGGAAGCCAAGACCCAAGAGCTACTCTTAGGGGCTTACAGTCAGATAAATACAATATTTGAAAGGAGTCACGGAAGGATAACACCTCTAGAGTTATTTTTGAACTAAGGAGTGACCACTGAAGGCACAATGTCCAATGAAAGTAAACCAGTATGTTAGGAGATGGATTCCACTCTGGGATTCTGGCTTGGCATCTGGACCTAAATGAATGATATATATTTAATTTTTCCAGTGTGTCGGGAAGTAAAAAAGATCTGAATTCTCATTTGAAAAGAAATTCAA
The DNA here is from genome assembly GCF_027580195.1 of Bos mutus. NCBI lineage: Eukaryota > Metazoa > Chordata > Mammalia > Artiodactyla > Bovidae > Bos > Bos mutus. The sequence continues at coordinate 42,815,863 of NC_091626.1, read as the reverse complement.
CCTTCTCTGTTCCATATGTAGCTTGAATTATTTTTTTAACATAGTCTTTCAAGTAAGGATGCTACCAAACCTGTTTTAATGGAAACTTAAGACACATTCATGGAGAAAATACCAAATACTCTGTGTTGCAGTTCTTGTGTTGCGTGTTAAGTCTCCTCAGTCATGTCTGACTCTTTGCGACCCCATGAACCATAGTCTGCCAGGCTCCTCTGTCCATGGAATTCTCCAGGCAAGAATACTAGAGTGGGTTGCCATGCTCTCCTCCAGGGGATCTTCTCAATGCAGGGAGTGAACCTGCATCTCTTATGTCTTCTGAATTGGCAGGTGGGTTCTTTACCACTAGCATCACCTGGGACAGTTCTAAGCCACTATTATTTCTTTAGATGTGCCAAATGTACCAACCCTGCCCACATAGTACGTATTTGCTTAGGGAATCATCATCCATAGGGCAAAGGTAAATTTCAGCCTGGCAATATTACATTCTCAATTAGTGAAACTCAAATGAAAGAGTAGTCGGTGCATTTTGCTCGTAAAAGTCAGTAGGTGGAAACCAGAGTAAAATGCTCGGTGATTAGTAGTTCTGAGAGTGTTTGTGTGTGAATCTTATATCCTGTGCAAACACTGTGCACTAGTAGCTTCTTGTACTAAAACTTAACATACCATTGGAATCTAGGAGCCATTGAACCTCTTAGAGAATGTAACTCTAAAAATTAAATAGAGAAGACCTTATACTTTCAGCTGGATTTTAGGAAGCAAACAAAATAAACAGACTTAGATTTGTGCTTGGGAATCTACCAAGGCACTGAGAACCATATAAAGTTATAGATTAGCTCCAGGGTTTCTTAATAGCCAGAGTATACTAGCAGGATTCTGAAAGAATTTGTGCACTTGTAAACTTGGCAGGCCTTAGCTGTGAATGGTTGAACCAGACCAGATGAACTGTTGAGAATGTTGAGAGAGCCAGGGAAAGAACTTGCTTATTTCTGCCGCCTGAAAGAGGGAAAAAATAATCCAAATGACAGACGTCCAACTGGATGGTGGTTCAGTACTTGGAAAGCAGTGAGAGTGAAAACCACCTGTGGCTGGTAATGGAAAGCAAACGTCTTAGTTTTTATTTTTAAGTACTATTTTGGGCTTCATACCCTCAAATAAAATGCCAGGGGCACAGAGGTGGACAGTTGCTTATGTGACATCAACAGTGAGTTCTTATGACTCATACATGGTCCAGGGTCCCCATGAATTAGACATAGTGAATATATTGGACTAAATTCAAAGAACATAAATTCAAAAGTAGAATAGTTGGCTTAAGAAGACAGATTAAGAGGCCTAAATATGTTTGAGTTGGAATAAGAATGAAAAGAGGGGATATAATAGCCTTCTGCAGGTTCTTGAGGAGCTGAAACTTGAACTAAATAAGGAGAGGGATTGTTTGGGGTGGTGTACAGAGGCACAGCTATGCCTGACATGATGAAATTGAGAAAAGGAAAACTCAGCCTGAATGTCAAGAAAATATTTCTTATACAAGTTCTACAAATTTGCCAAAGGAAGTGGTAGAAGTCTTGTTATTTGAAATCACTTAAAACTAGATTGGAGAAACCACTCATATTTTTTAGTCCTCCCCCACCCCACCTTTTCTCTATCTAAAAATCTATGATTTCTTTGTTCTCACTGATATTTGCAGGTTTTCTAAATTTGATGTCCCCTGTGGAATTCTTGAAGGTATTTTGTATCTCTTTTTAATTTCAAAATAAAAAATAAGAGGTTCACTGGAAAGAAGTCACCAGAATGCTTATTACATTTTTTCTCCTTCCAGTTCATTTCTTAAACTGTGTAATTGAAGCTCATTTGGGTACAGGTTTTAGTTTATTTCTACATTTAGAATGAAATCACATTGTAACAAGAGTCATTTTGACTGGATACCTTGAAGTACTTAAAGCTGAAAGGACTCTTATGGAATTAAATCAGGAGTCAATAACAGAAGGGAACTTGGAAAATTCACCAATATGTGGAAATTAAACAACTTATTCCTAAATAATCAATGGGCCTAAAAATAAATCTCAAGAGAAAAATACCTTGATACGAATAAAAGCGAAAACAACAGAATGGAAGCAAAACATTTAGTATGTAGCTAACATAGTGCTCAGGGAAGATTTATACCTATAAATTCTATATTTAAGTAAAAGAAAACTCTCATGTCAATAATTTAATTTCTCCCTTAAGAAACCTAAAAAAGAAAAGCAAACTGAATCTAAAGTACGCAGAAAAGGATATAACAAAAACTACATGGAAATAAGCTAGAAAAAATATGGAAAAATCAATGAAAACAAAAGTTAGATGCTCAAAAAAAATTCACAAAAGTAATATACATTTAGATAGATTGTCTAAGAAACAAGGAAAGAATGCTCGAGTTAGTGAAATTAGGAATAAAAGAGGGAAATCACCGACTTTACAGAAATTAAGAGGATAAAAAAGAATGCTATGAATAACTGAATGCAAACAAAGTAGATCGTTTAGATGAAATGGACAGATTTTCTGAAAGACACAAGTTGCTGAAGCTGCCTCAAGAAGAAATAGTAGGTTGATTAAACCTACAATAAATAAGGAGATTAAATTAGTAACAACAGCCAACAACAAAATCCAAAAAGCTTTCCACAAAGAAAAACTCAGAACCAGATGGCTTCACTGGTGAATTCTATCAAGTATTTGCAGAATAATTGATATTGCATAAATATTTATGGGCTTCTCAGGTGGTACTAGTGCTAAAAAACTGCCTGCCAATGCAGGAGACGTATGAGGTGCAGGTTCAATATCTGGGTCAGGAAGATCCCCTGGAGGAGGGTATGGCAACCGACTCCAGTATTCTTGCCTGGGAAACCCCATGAACAGAGGAGCCTTGCAGGCTACAGACAGTGGGTTTGCAAAGAGTTGGACATGACTGAAGCAACTTAGTATGCAAATATTTACACAAATTCATCACAAACACTTCCAAAAAACAGAAGAAAAGGGATCAGTTTATCAATTGGTCTACATATTGGATGCAATTTGTATCAACATGGCAGCTTGCTTTTTTAAAGGCAGAAATCCATAAGTTGATCCTAAAATTCATATGGAAATATGAGAGACTCAGAACAGCCAAAACAATCTTGGTGGAAAAAAGAGAGCAAAACTGGAGAACTCACACTTTCCAATTTCGAAACTTACTATAAAATATAATACCCTAGATGGTATGGTACTGGATAGACATATAGATCAATGGAATATAATTAGGAGTCCAGAGATATATCCTTACATTTATGGTCAAATGACCTTTGATAAAGTGCCAAGACAGTTGGATAAATAAAGAATAGTTATTTCAACAAATAGCACTGGTGCATCTGGATATCCACATGCAAAAGAATGAATCTGGGTGCCTACCTCACACCATATACAAAAATTAGCTCGAAATGACAGAAGTTTAAGTGCTAAAATTATAAAACTAGTAGAAGAAAACATAGAAGTAAATCTTCATGACCTTGAGTTAGGCAATGGTTTTAAAGATATGACACAAAAGCAACAACAACAAAAAACAGATAAACTGAACTACATTAAGATGAAAAACTTTAGTGTTCCAAACAATACCATCAAGAAAATGAAAAGACAATCCACAGAATGGGAGAAAATATTTGCAAAGCATATGTCTGATGATAGACTGGCATTCAGGATATACAAACATTCCTAAAATTCAATTATAAAAAGCAAATAACAATTAAAAATGAGCAAAGGATCTGATAGATATTTCTCCAAAGAAGATAAACAAATTGCCAGTGGGCACATGAAAGAATGCTCAACACCTTTAGTTATCAAGGAAATGAAAATCAAAATCATAATGAGATACCTCTTCAACTCACTCAGATGACTATAATAAAAAAGATAATGCCCATTGGTGAGGCTATGGAGAAACTGGAATTCTCACACATTGTTAGTAGGAAGGTAAATGGTGCAGTTGCTGTGGAAACAGTTTGGCAGTTCCTTAAATGTTAAATATAGAGTTGTTTATATGACTCTATATGACTCAGCAGTTCCACTTCTAGGTGGATTTCTAGAGAATTAAAAACATACATCCACACAAAAGCTTGCACACAAATATTTGCAGCAGCTTATTTTACAATATCTCAAAGAGAAACAAAACCCAAATGTTCACTGATTGATTACCATAATAAAATGTGATATATAGATAGTGAAATTTTATTTGGCAATAAGAATAATTGAGATAGTGATGCAGACTACAATATGGATGAAACTTGAAAACATTATGCTAAGTGAAAGAAACCACTCCTGAAATATCACCTATTATTTAATTCCATATATATATAATACACCACATCAATGAAACTATAGAGATAAAAGTAGATTAGTAGTGGCCAGTGGATTGGGGATTGGAGGTATGAGAATGTTCTAAAATTAGATTGTGGTTGCACAACCCTATGAATACACTACTGAGTTGTACAATTTACATGGTGAATTGCATGGAATATGGATTATATCTCACTAAAGCTGTTTAAAAAAAAAAAGAATAAAAGACTCCATGACTTTGGGCATCACTAAAGCCAATTATGAAAATGTTGTTCTCTTGACCTTAAAATGAAAGAACTTTTCACTCCTTTTCTCCCATCCTCTCTCCTTCTATCTCTCTCAGTCACTTTCTCTTTTTCTGTCCTTTGACTTATTCTACAAAAGATGTCCAAGATGAGAGAAGCCCCAGCAAGATGGTAGGCACTGGAGCAATGGCTGCATGGTGCTGGAGCGGCTGTGAGGAGATACTCCATGTCCAAGGGCAAAGGAGAAGCCCCAGAAAGACAGTAGGAGGGGCAAATTCGCGTTTAGAATCAAACCCCATTCCTGCCAGAGATGCTCAGAGGGCTCACACAAACCTTGTATGCACCAGGACCCAGAGACCCCACAGAGACTGAGATAGAACTGTGTTTGAGCATCTCCTGTGGAGGTACGGGTCAGCAGAGGACTGCTGCAGGGGCAGGGCCTCTGGGTTCAGCAGACTTGGGTATGGCATAAGCCCTCTTGGAGGAGATTGCCATTAAGAGCTGCCAGAATGTACATAGGCCTGGGAAATAGACTCTTGGAGGGCACAAACAACCTTGTGTGCACCAGAACCCAGGAGAAAGGAGCAATGACCCCACAAGAGACTGACCGAGGCTTGCCTGGCAGTGTCCAGGAGTCTCCAGCAGAGGCGTGGGTTGGTGGTGGCCTGCTGCAGGGTTGGGGGCACTGAGTGTAGCAGTACATGCATGAGACCTTTTGAAGGAGGTCACCATTATCTTCATTACCTCCACCATAGTTTGGCCCCAGGTAAATAACAGGGAGGGACTGGAATTTTCTCAACCTATCAACAGAAAATTGGATTAAAGATTTACTGAACATGGCCCCGCTCATCAGAACAAGACCCAGTTTTCCCCTCATCAGTCCCTTCCATCAGGAAGTTTCCATAAGCCTCTTATTCTTCTCCATCAGAGGACAGACAAACTGAAAACCACAATCACAGAAAACTAACCGATCTAACCACAAGGACCACAGCCTTGTCTAACTCAATAAAACTATGAGCCATGCTGTGTAGGGCCACCCAGGATGGACAGGTCATGGTAGAGAGTTCTGACAAAATGTGGTCCACTGGAGAAGGGAATGGCAAACCACTTCAGTATCCTTGCCTTGAGACCCAGTGAATAGTATGAAAAGGCAAAAAGATAGGACACTGAAAGATGAACTTCCCAGATCAGTAGGTGCCCAATACGCTACTGGAGATCAGTAGAGAAATAATGCCAGAAAGAATGAAGATGGAGCCAAAGCAAAACAATACCCCGTTGTGGATGTGACTGATGATAGAAGCAAAGTCCAATGCTGTAAAGAGCAATATTGCATAGGAACCTGGAATGTTAGGTTCATGAATCAAGGCAAATTGGAAGTGGTCAAACAGGAGATGGCAAGAGTGAATGTAGACATTCTAGGAATCAGCGAACTAAGATGGCCTGGAATGGGTGAATTTAACTCAGATGACTATTATAGCTACTACTGTGGGCAAGAATCCCTTTGAAGAAATGGAGTAGCCATCATAGTCAACAAAAGAGTCTGAAATGCAGTACTTGGATGCAATCTAAAAAACGACAGAATGATCTCTGTTCGTTTCTAAGGCAAACCATTCAATATCACAGTAATCCAAGTCTATGCCCCAATGAGTAATGCTGAAGAAGCTGAAGTTAAACGGTTCTATGAAGACCTACAAGACCTTCTAGAATGAACACCCAAAAAAGGTGTCCTTTTCATTATAGGGGACTGGAATGCAAAAGTAGGAAGTCAAGAAACACCTGGAGTACAGGCAAATTTGGCCTTGGAGTACAGAACAAAGAAGGGAAAAGGCTAATAGAGTTTTGCCAAGAGAACACACTGGTCATAGCAAACACCCTCTTCCAACAACACAAGAGAAGACTCTACACATGGACATTACCAGATGGTCAATACTAAAATCAGATTGATTATATTCTTTGCAGCCAAAGATGGAGGAGTTCTATACAGTCAGCAAAAACAAGACTGGAAGCTGACTGTGGCTCAGATCGTGAACTCCTTATTGCCAATTTCAGACTTAGATTGAAGAAAGTGGCAATAAGGAGTTCATGGCAATGAACTGGCATGGCAATAAGGAGTTCAACCACTAGGTATGACCTAAATCAAATCCCTTACAATAATACAGTGGAAGTGACAAATAGATTCAAGGGATAAGATCTGATAGACAGAGTGCCTGATGAACTATGGACAGAGGTTCATGACATTGTACAGGATGCAGTGATTAAGACCACCTCCAAGAAAAAGAGATGCCAAAAAGCAAAATGGTTGTCTTAGGAGGCCTTAAAAATAGCTGTGAGAAGAGAAGAGAAAAGCAAAGGAGAAAAGGAAAGATATATCCATTTGAATGCAGAGTTCCAAAGAATAGCAAGGGGAGATAATAAGAAAGCCTTCCTCAGTGATCAGTGCAAAGAAATAGAGGAAAACAACAGAACAGGAAAGACTAGAGATCTCGTCAAGAAAATTAGAGATACCAAGGGAACATTTCATGCAAAGGTGGGCTCAACAAAGGACAGAAATGGTATGGACCTAATAGAAGCAGAAGATATTAAGAAGAGGTGGCAAGAATACACAGAACTATACAAAAAAGATCTTCATGACCCAGATAATCACAATGGTATGATCACTCACCTAGAGCCAAACATCCTGGAATGCAAAGTCAAGTGGGCCTTAGGAAGCATCACTAGGAACAAAGCTAGTGGAGGTGATGGAATTCCAGTTGAGCTATTTCAAACCCCAAAAGATGATGCTGTGAAAGTGCTGCACTCAATATGCCAGCAAATTTGGAAAACTCAGCAGTGGCCACAGGACTGGAAAATGTCAGTTTTCATTCCAATCTCTAAGAAAGGCAATGCCAAAGAATGCTCAAACTACAGCACAATTGCACTCATCTCACATGCTAGTAAAGTAGTGCTCAAAATTCTCCAAATCAGGCTTCAACAGTATGTGAACCATGAACTTTCAGATGTTCAAGCGGGATTTAGAAAAGGCAGAGGAACCAGAGATCAAATTGCCAACATTGTTGGGTCATTGAAAAAGCAAGACAGTTCCAGAAAAACATCTGTTTCTGCTTTATTGACTATGCCAAAGCCTTTGACTATGTGGATCATGACAAACTGTGGAAAATTCTTGAAGAGATGGGCATACCAGACCACCTGACCTGCCTCTTGAGAAATCTGTATGCAGGTCAGGAAGCAACAGTTAGAAATGGACATGGAATAACAGACTGGTTCCAAATCGGAAAAGGAGTACATCAAGGCTGTATATTGTCACCCTGCTTATTTAACTTCTAGGCAGAGTACATCATGAGAAACGCTGGGCTGGAGGAAGTACAAGTTGGAGTCAAGATTGCTGGGAGAAATATCAATAACCTCAGATATTGATGACACTACCCTTATGGCAGAAAGTGAAGAAGAACTAAAAAGCCTCTTAATGAAAGTGGAAGAGGAGAGTGAAAAAGTTGGCTTAAGACTCAACATTCAGAAAACTAAGATCATGGCATCTGGTCCCATCACTTCATGGCAACTAGATGGGGAAACAGTGGAAACATTGACAGAGTTTATTTTGGGGGGCTCCAAAATCACTGCCAATGGTGATTGCAGCCATGAAATTAAAAGACACTTACTCCTGGGTCTCCTGCATTGCAGATAGATGCTTTACCATCTGAGCCACTAGGGAAGCCTTACTCCTTGGAAGGAAAGTTATGACCAACCTAGACAGCATATTAAAAAGCAGAGACATTACTTTGTCAACCAAGGTCCGTCTAGTTAAGGCTATGGTTTTTCCAGTGGCGATGTATGGATGTGAGAGTTGAACTATAAAGAAAGCTGAGCACTGAAGAATTGATGCTTTTGAACTCTGGTGTTGGAGAAGACTCTTGAGAGTCCCTTGGACTGCAAGGAGATCCAACCAGTCCATCCTGAAAGAAATCAGTCCTGAATATTCATTGGAAGGACCAATGCTGAAGGTGAAACTCCAATACTTTGTCCACCTGATGCAAATAACTGATTCATTTGAAAAGACTCTGATGCTGGGAAAGGTTGAAGGCAGGAGGAGAAGGCGACAACTGAGGGTGAGATGGTTGGATGGCATCTCTGACTCAATGGGCCTGAGTTTGAGTAAACTCTGGGTGTTGATGACAGACAGGGAGGCCTGGTATGATGCAGTCCATGGGGATGCAAAGAGTGGGACATGATTGAGTGCCTAACTGAACTGAACAAAAGACATAATTTATGACTCACAAATGACTCTGACTTTTAGATGACCAACTTGATGAAACAGAGAAAAGGAAAAGTCAATCTAGAGGTCAGGAAAAATATTTCTTACACAGCTTCCATAAATATGCCAAGTGAAGTGGCATGAGTCTTGATACCTGAATTCATTTGGAGCTGGACTGAATGACCCATTCACCTATTCCAGTGGGTAGGATGGGGAGGAGGGATGATAACTTGATTCATAATCATTAAGTGGATGGGAGGCTCACTGGTACACTGGTACAGAGATTGGGAGAGAGACATTGGCATCCCTATCAAGAATAAACTCTAAATTCTTTTCTACCACGGGTGGGGGAGAAGGAATTTATTTATTTAAAATTTATTTATTTTTAATTGAAGTTAATTGCTTTACAGTATAGTGTTGATTTCTACTAAACATCAACATGAAGCAGCCGTAGGTTTACCATGTCCCCTCCCACTTGAACATCCCTCCCACCTCCCTCCCATTTCTCTCCCTATCTCACCCCTGTAGGTTGCTACCGAGCCCAGGTTTGAGTTCCCTGAGTCATACAGAAAATTCCCATTGGCTATCTGTTTTATATATCGTAATGCATGTTTCTGTGTTACTCTCTCCATACCTCCCACCCACTTCTTCTCCCCCCAGCCATGGCACCCCTATCAAGAATAGATTCTGAATTCCTTTCTACCAGGGGAAAGGAATTTATTATTGTGGCACCCTAATACTCAGTACTTCAATGAAACATTCCAAATGATGCCCTGGTATTTGAGAAATGGGAAAAAACCTTTTAGTAACTACTGAAAATACACCAGAACATAAAACCTGATAGCTCCTGAAAAAAAAAAAACAAACCCATTGTAAATTATGGAATGCAAAATGTCATGGGGAGCATGGTGCAGAACTGGCATTAAATACTAAGTGTCATCTCCTACCACTACGGCTTGGATTTTGCTTCACTAGGAAATTATTTATACCACGTATGAGGCCAGAAAGTCAGACAGAAGCTTTGCTCTCACAAAATCTTTCCTACCTGCTTTGCTGATGCCTGACAATCCTTTGATAAGAAATAGTCTTTCATTCCATGATTAAAGCTAATAGACTTGAATATATGATACAATTGGGAGTTAATTCTCAAGAGTAAATGTTTTCAACAATGGGTACTAGGTGGTACCGCTATTCCTTCCCCTCTGTGCCTGAAGTGTTGGGGAAGCAGGAAGATCCCAGGTGCTCAGGGGGAGAAGCTGGAAAGAATAGATGGTGACAGGCCTTGAGAGTCAGGATGATTAGGTTAGTTACCAATAAGAAAAGAAGATTCTTGAGCAGGATAGTCATATGATGAAATCAATGCCTGAGATCACTTTGAGGTCATATTCAACAGGTGAAATATGTTGCTGCCCTAATTCAGACATGAGGGGCTTCAAAATATAAGAACAGGGCTGTGTCTGTGGAAGCAAAAAGAGAGGGACACATTTAGGAGAGCTGGTGGAGAAAGAGTGGTTGGCAGGGCAGGTTTGGGAATCCTATCATGTAGAAACCAAGGACAAGGACTGAATGTAGGAAGTGGGCAAAAGGAGCCTTGAAGGTGATTCTAAGAGTAGCATGTGTTAGTCTCTCAGTCATGTCTGACTCTTTGTGACTGAAGCCTGCCAGGCTCCTCTGTTCAGGGGATTCTCCAGGCAAGAATACTGAAGTGGGTTGCCATTCCCTTGTCCAGGGAAGAGTAGTGTGAAAGTGAAAGTCACTCAGTTGTGTCCAACTCTTTGCAACCCCATGGACTATAAAGTCCATGGAATTCTCCAGGCCAGAATACTGGAGTGGGTAGCCTTTCCCTTCTCCAGGGGATCTTCCCAACCCAGGGATGGAACCCAGGTCTCCCGGATTGCAGGCGTATTCTTTACCAGCTGAGCCACAAGGGAAGCCCAAGAATACTGGAGTGGGTAGTCTATCCCTTCTCCAGTGGATCTTCCCAACCCAGGAATTGAACCGGGATCTCCTGCATTGCAGGCAGATTCTTGACCAATTTAACTATCAGGGAAGCCCAGAGTAGCATGAACCCATGGTAATTAGGAAAAGGAATCACTCTGCTCATTTAATTCTCTTCTCTCAACTGCCCTCCTGCCTAAATCCTTCTGTTGTTTCTCAATGCCTTCAATGTAAAGTGCAAATCCCACAATCATATTATATGGCTCCTTACAATCTGCTTCCTGCTTATCTCTTGAATTCATCTCTCCCTCTTGCTGCCCTTGAACTCACTATTCCAGTCATCCTGAGCAGCTCTTTCCAATTCTGGGATCTGTAAAGAGTGTCTTTTCCTAGGGCATTCCTCCTTTTTGTACCTACCCTCCACCTCTTCCCCCCTAATGGGGGTAATTCTTTTGCATACTTGAGATCTCAATGTAAACACCACTCTCTGCAGAAAATCTCTCCTGATAACCCTCTCTTCCATCTCCTGCTCTGTGTCTCTTTACCCCTGTGCTTAGCACAATGGCTTCCTATGTGAGCACAAACTATGCCGGACTGAATGACTCTCCAAATTTTGGTGGGCACAGAAATCACCCCCAGTGTTTACTAAGTGCAGGCTTCTAGATCTCAGACCAAAGGCTCTGATTTAGTAGAGCCTGGATGAACCGACACTTTTAGAAACACTGCACTATTGTAATTGCTTGTTGGTTGTTGTTGTTCAGTCTCTAAGTCATGTCTGAGTCTTTGTGACCCCATGGACTGCAGCATGCCAGCCTTCCCTGTCCTTTACCAACTCCTGGAGTTTGCTGAAACTCAACCCCATTGAATTGATGACGTTATCTAACAATCTCATCCTCTGCCATCCTGTTCTTTTGCCTTCAGTTTTTTCCAGCATAATTGCTTGTTTATGTGTTAGCAATCCTGGACTATGTGTCATTAGGGTGACTGGTCTCTGGCTCTATGACAGCAGAGACCACTACAGTCCTGGACATCCAGCATAGGGTCTGATATGGTACAGATGGTCATTAGGGAATTGTCAAATAAGGGGATAAATGATGTGACAACAGTAAGAGTGAAAAATGACTCGGGATTGCAAACTTAGGGAACAAGGAGGTAATGGAAAAAATGGGAAGGGGTGTCTATTTGTGGGAGAAAATGATGAACACTCACACACTAATTTCAGACAACAGGTGGAGACTCTAAGGCGGTGCCCAACCCTCAGTGCCTCCTGTCTGGCACTGACTACGTTGTGGAAAATGGCCCAACCCTCTTACATTACCTATGCACTCCCCAAGACACAGATGTATGTTTTTCCCAAAGGCAGCATATAATTTTGAGAATTGCAATCATTTTTTCCATGTTCTTTTGAAGGCTGTAAAATAATTTTAGATGCAATACTAATTCTAGGTCCCTGCTTACCCTTGACCTTTGAAGTTTGATTCAAAACATCACACACCTCTCAGCCCAGATGTTGGCAAGTTAATGATATATTGCTGTAGGAAAAACTTGGTCTCATTTGCACAAGGAGCTGGAAATCTTTGGTAATATTACCTTACCTCAATTTGTGTGTGTGTGTGAATACAACTGAAATACAGTTTTGTCAGTATACACACAGAAGATGAAGAACTAGAAAAAATAATGAAGCGTCCTAGTGTTTATGGAACTGAGCATTGTCATGCAATTGACTTGAAAACTCTTCGAAACTCATGGTGACTCTTCTAGTCCAAGAGTAGAGAAGATAATTTCCAGCTAAGTGAGTCCAAATGCTCTTTTTAGAGCTTGTGCTCCTTTTACCCATTTCCTACATCCAGTCCTTGTCCTTGGTTTCTAAATGGTAGGATTCCCACAGATCTAACTACCAAACCTGCCCTACCAACCACTCTTAAAAACTCTTTAGCTTTTTAATTGGCAAAATCAACCTTAGGAAGAATAATGTCTATAAGGCAAGAGGTCAAAAATCCAGCTAATGCCATTTAGTCTGTCTCACTGTCTACAGTGAATCATAGCAATTTGTGTACATTTCTGAAGATTCCCTACTGGGCCAAGGGGAAAAAAGTGCGGGAGGAATTGGAAGATTGGGATTGACACATATTAAACTATTGAGACCATGTATACATGTGTGGCTGCTCAGTCACTCAGTAGCATCCAAGTGGCATCTGACTCTTTGTGGCCCCACAGACTGTAGCTCAGCAGGCGCCTCTGTCCATGGAATATTCCAGGCAAGAGTACTGGAGTAGGTTGCCATTTCCTAGTCCAGGGCATCTTCCTGACCCAGGGATTGAACCCCCATTTCCTGCGTCTCCTGCATTGGCAGGCGGATTCTTTACCACTGAGGCACCTGGGAAGCCCTCTATCCATACGATAGATAACTAATGAGAGCATGCTGCATAGCACAGGGAACTCTATTACACTGTGGTGACTTGAATGGGCAGGAAGTCCAAAAGGGAGGGGAAATATGTATACATATGGCTGATTAATTTTTCTGTACAGTAGAAACTAACACAACATTGTAAAGCAACTATACTCCAATAAAAATTAATTTTGAAAAAGTAGAAAAAAAAAGATTACCTACTGGGAAGTTAGCATCTTGAGGATATGGGACAAATATCCTTCTCAGCACCTAATATAATGCTTTACCTTTTATTTGTTTAGGACATTAAAGAAAATTGAAGTATAGTTGCTATACAATATTAAATCACAAGTTTACAAGTTAGTGATTCACAATTTTAAAAGGTTATACTCCATTTAGAGTTATTGTAAAATATTGGCTGCATTCCCTGCATTGTATAAGATATCCTTGTAGCTTATTTTGTACCTAATAATTTGTATGTGATATGAGGTTTCACACTGTCTAAGTGCTTAGTAATTATCTGTAGAGTGAATGAATCAACCTGTTCACCTTTCTGATGCTGGTTAGCTGGTTAGTCTGCAGTGCCAGGCATGTACACAGCTCAGTTAATACTGGTGAATTAAATGTGATGATATTATCACCTAACATCTTTGGAGTATTTGTTGTTCTGGGGAAGGGCAGCTGATCATGGCCTTGGGAGGCTTAGGCACCCTCTCCTGGCAGTCATGCTGTCTTCAGGCATGGATGATGCTGGAAGCAGGATTAGCTGCTTGGAGTCGGCAGAGAATCTCTGGTTCAAGAGGCTGGGAGGTTGACTATACCTGAGGTTCCATGGCACATTGGTAGCAGAGTGGAAGCCAGAAAACTTTCTGGACAAATAGATGACCTTGTGGAAGCAATTACAAACAGTCAGTTTTTGAATGAGCAGACATTTTCTTACATGAAACGGCCTTAATTTTCTTTTTCAGTTAACTGAATTGAAAGATTTTTTTCCCTTGTCTTCTTTCCTTTCACTGGCTTTCTTTGGGAATGAACCTCTGCTTGTGAACTCCCTGTTCTTTTTAATGATAGTTTTCTAGTAAGGTTTCTTGAACCTGGGGAATCCAAAAAACCACACTATTCTCTATTTAGACTTCTGTATCTCCCTGCTAGGTCCTCCCCCATCACACGCTGTTGCTCAGTGTAAAACTGCAAATTCTAGGCCTGGAGGGAAGTGCTCTTTCAGCTGGGTGATCAAAAATACCATCTTTTCTTTTCATAATGGCCTAATGCTTTCTCCTCCCCCCATCACTGTATGTATTACCTCCTTCAAGTCATAGAATAAGTTTTCTGCTGATTCTAAAATACATTTCTTTGGGAGAGGGTGTGCATGTGTGTGCTCAGTGATGAAGTTCTCTTGACTGAGAACCATCACGGGAAAGGCCTCCCTCAACCCTGATGATGCATCAGTACTTAAAATGGGTTCACGAGGGACTTCCCTGAAGGTCCAGTGGCCAAGATTCCATGCTCCCAATGCAGAGGGCACAGGTTCAATCCCTGGTCAGGGAACTAGATCCCACACTCTGCAACTAAGACCAGGTATAGCCAAATTAAAAAAAAAAAAAAGTGAGCTCGTGATATTATATCCTTGCTCTTCCATATAGTAACACAGTGACAACACACATGAGTACAGTGGTATACCTGCTGTCCTAAGCTGAAAATATATCCGTGTACTATTTTATTGTACTCTTCTACCCCCCACTTCAGCAAGCACCTGCAGTCACTGGCAAGGTGTGCTTAGTGACTCAACCAGCCAGACGCCAAGTTCACTCCTATTCCAACAACAGGGTCTGTGTGGAGAGCTGACTTCCTGCTGACATATAAATCTGCCACAGCCCTTTGGAGTGTTCCTGGAAGCCTAGACCAGGACTGGCTGCTAACCTCTGGAGAAGTGAGTGGACCACCCCCACCCTCTCCTGGGCTGTAGTAACTGTGTGGTAGGAGTTTTTTAGGTTTGGAGAGACTTTCTGTGGTTGAATGTCTGCCCCTTCATAGACAGGGGATCACCTTGATTCTCCTCTTGGTGTTTTTCCATCCTCTCATGCAGAAATGTCCTCTAAATCAGAGCCAAGGCTCCCCTGTCTCTGCCTGGAGATGGGAACAGTTGGGCTTGAGTCCACCAGCCAGGTGGCTGCAGGTGGGAGGAAGGTGGTTTTACTTCGCTTTTGGCATAAATTAAATCCATGGGTTGGGAAGATCTCCTGGAGGAGGGGATGGCAACCCACTCCAGTGTTCCTGCTTGGAGGATCCCATGGACAGAGGAGTCTGGCAGACTATGGTCTGTAGGGTCGCAAAGAGTTGGAAACGATTGAAGTGACTTAGCATGTGCTAAAATGGTCTATTCCAGCTCCTGTGAAGTCGAAATCAGCATGAACAGTCTGAATTTTCCACTTCAATGACAACAACTTCCCATGCTTAGTATGCACTTGGGAGAGATTTTTTTTTTTTGCTATGCCAGGTCTTAGTTGCGGCATGAAGATCTAGTTCCCTGACCAGGGATTGAAATTGCCCCCCATGTATTGGGAATGTGGAGTCTTCTTCACCTGACAACCAGGGAAGTTCCCAGAAGAGGTATTCTTATCAAGTTCTTTTGCAAATAGGCGCTTAGGCAAGAAGGTCCCCTTTAAGTAGATGGTAAATAAAACTGTCTCATAACTTTTACCACCACTGTACTTTATGTAGGCCTTCCCTGGTAGCTCAGTCAGTAAAGAATCTGCCTGCAGTGCAGGAGACCCGGGTTCGATCCCTGAGTTGGGAAGATCCCCTGGAAAAGGAAACGACAAACCACTCCAGTATTGTTGCCTGGACAAAGGGGCCTAGCAGGCTACAGTCCATGGGACTGCAAGAGTTGGACACAACTTAGCAACTAAACAACCACCATACTTTATGTAGGGCATCTGGGCAGAAAATTATATGAAGTTCAGCCCTTTAGCAGAGAAATATAGGGCTTTAGAGCCAAGTGGTCAGAGTATGAATCCTATTTCTATACTTACTAGAAATAATAATATAATAATAAAAGAGATAATTATAATAGCATACAGTAATAATATAGACACTAATAGAATAATATAAAAATAATACAGATAATCATAGGCTTTGAGAGTACTACATTTGAAGATCAAATGAAAAATGCATGAAATATCCTTAACACAGAACCTGGCATGAAGTTAATACTACTCAATGCTTTCAGAATTTTTTTTTTTCCGTCTCTTTGCAGGTCATCAGCATGGACATGAGTCCACTTTCTGCTGTGTCAGTGCAGTTAGCATGGCTGGTGGAAGACCCTTAAACAAGCTGGTTTGAGGTTGAGCTCCCTCGCTTAAGTAACTGCACAGGCCCATTCTTGCTATTGTGTGGCTTGAATTTTTCAGCTTCAACCTCAATAACAGGTTTGTGTAACATGCCACAAGCCCCCCTGTAATTGTGGTTGGATGAAAAGAATATATGGGATAATGATATGACTTTTCTCCCATCCCTTGCTCAACACTGTGGTGGAGAAGGAAGAGGCCTCCCCAGAAAGCACTTTCCGAACAGCAAGAGCAGCACATGTGTGGGTTTGTCTTAGAACACAGAGTTCCTGGATTCGGCTCCTGGTGGACTTGGTCAGGCCTGTTGGGCTGAGGTTCACTATAGGAAATGGTTAGAATTCAGTGCTCTGCAAGCAAGTGTGATTCGTGGCCACTGAAGACTTTGCAGAAAGGTTAATGTTTGTGAAGTCCTCTAAAAGTTCATATTTTCCGTGCATCTGGAAATTCCAGTTACCGAAATTGAATTGTCGCTCCTTGGCTATAATTTCCATTGCTTTAGTTGGTAGCTAGTCTGGGACTGCTCTTAATTAAGGGCTCATAGCTTTCTTCCGAATTCCTTCCTCACCAATCCTCATTTGCCTAACAAACAGAGGGGCTTCCTGGGTTTTTTGGTTGAAATCTAAGAAGGGAGTTTAGGTGTCTCTGCATTCTCATCTGAAGTTGAGCGAGCCACCATTTCTTTCTTTAACCTGCTTCATCAGTGATGCCTTTAAAGGCAGCAGAAGCCCACATTGGAACTTCTCAAACTTTAACGTGCAGACACACCACTGGGGGCTCTTTATTAAACTGCTGGTTTCGATTCAGGGGGTCTGGAGTTGGCCTGCTCTTCTGCATTTCTCACAAGCTTTCAGGCAGTTTCCTTGCTGCTGGTATGTGAATCAAGAAATTATACACGAAGTTCTGTAGGGATTCAGTTCTCCAAACATTTACTGGGCCTTTCAGCAAATCTAGCTATTTTTTTCTCTTTGAATCCCCAGGTGGACATTTCTGATCATTTTATCTTTCAGCAGTCCTAAACACTGTAGATTTATGAAGCCTTAACTTAGCTCTATTTCCCTCGATTAGTTTATCTTATGTTGATATTTATCATCCACTTAGAATTTCAGTCCTAATATACGTAGCTGTTGCTGTGACAAGCAGTATATACACATATAGAAATGTATAGTCAACTGCTGTGACTCTCTTGGGGCCACTTTGCTTTCACTGGCCTTTGGATTCTGAGTTCCCTTTTGTTGGTCTCGCCATCAGATTCATGGTTTTGTCAAACTCAGTGATATGCACCACCTATCAGAGTCCCCTTTGGGGCTGTCTGTTATTGGCACTTTCCTGGATAACTCTCACCTGCATAAAAGAAGCTCTAAGTCTTTTTTTTTTTTTTTCTGTCATATGCTCCATTGTTTAATAGCCCCACAGAAGCAAGCTAAGATGTTTTAATTAACCTGTGTGATGGCACAGCAAACCCAGCCAGGTCTTCGCTTAAATGTGATCTAGCAGAGAGAAATCCCTGAGCAACGCACATAGGAGAGTGACAGCTGTGCAGCCTGACTTTCTCTCCAGGGTATGCATCCCCACCTGAGGGCATTTACATTTTCATTTGTTGGTTGCTTGGATCCTCCTATCTACGTGTAAGCTTCAAAAGAGAATGACTTTTCTATGGTACAAATGAACTTACCTACAAAACAGAAATAGAGTTACAGATGTAGAAAACTTACAGTTATCAGGTGTAAGGCATGTGGGGGGGAATAAATTGGAAGATTGGGCTTGACGTATACACACTACTATATATAAAATAGATAACTGATAAGCACCTACTGTGCAGCACAGGAATCTCTACTCAATACTCTGTAATGGCCTATATGGGAAAAGAATCTAAAAAAGAGTCTATATTTGGATATGTAGAACAAATTCCCTTTGCTGTACACCTGAAACTAACACAAGACTGAAGTCAACTATACTCCAATAAAATGTTTAACAAAGAGAGAAAAACAACATAACAACAACAAAAGAGAATGGCCTTTCTTATGCCAGAACTGAGGAGGTCTTCAATAAATATTTATTAGAAAGAACGAATGAAAGAGAACTGTATTTCCCAGCAATAATCTTCTAAGCATAGTTTTGTATTTCCAACTGGGAGTCTCTTGAGGCTAGGTACCTTATCTTGCTCATCTTGTGTCTTATGTAGGCGCGCCCTGGACGTATTTGTTGACTGAATGAATGATTACAGTGTAGAGAGTAGAGGGAATACCACAGACTTTAGAGAAGCGAGCTGGTCTCTATTTCTAGCTTGGCCTTGTATTAGTCGTGTGACTTAGGCAATGTTATTAAGACTTCCTGGGCTATTGCTTCCTCTTAAGAGGATATTTTCATATGGTTGCTTTAAGGATTAAATGAAATAACATACATAAACCTCTTAATATAGAAACTTAACAATATTAGGATCTCAATGTATTATTGCTGTTGTCATCCTAACCAATATTAACCTTTTATTGCCTCTCCTCTTCATTGCATTTCCTGCTTGGAAAATTCTTTGTGTGTGTTCTTTTTTTAAAAATTAATTCTTATTGGACTGCAGTTGCTTTACAATGTTGCATTAGTTTCTCCGTTTGTGCTCAGTTCAGTTCAGTTCAGTCACTCAGTCGTGTCCGACTCTTTGCAACCCCATGAATCGCAGCACGCCAGGCCTCCCTGTCCATCACCAGCTCCCGGAGTTCACCCAAACTCACGTCCATCGAGTCAGTGATGCCATCCAGCCATCTCATCCTCTGTCGTCCCCTTCTCCTCCTGCCCCCAATCCCTCCCAGCATCAGAGTCTTTTCCAATGAGTCAACTCTTCGCATGAGGTGGCCAAAGTACTGGAGCTTCAGCTTTAGCATCATTCCTTCCAAAGAAATCCCAGGACTGATCTCTTTCAGAATGGACTGGTTGGATCTCCTTGCAGTCCAAGGGACTCTCAAGAGTCTTCTCCAACACCACAGTTCAAAAGCATCAATTCTTCGGTGCTCAGCCTTCTTCACAGTCCAACTCTCACATCCATACATGACCACAGGAAAAACCATAGCCTTGACTAGATGAACCTTTGTCGGCAAAGTAATGTCTCTGCTTTTGAATATGCTATCTAGGTTGGTCATAACTTTGCTTCCAAGGAGTAAGCGTCTTTTAATTTCATGGCTGCAGTCACCATCTGCAGTGATTTTGGAGCCCCCCAAAATAAAGTCTGACACTGTTTCCACTGTTTCCCCATCTATTTCCCATGAAGTGATGGGACCGAATGCCATGATCTTCGTTTTCTGAATGTTGAGCTTTAAGCCAACTTTTTCACTCTCCACTTTCACTTTGTGCTCAGTCGCGTACAACTCTTTGCAACCCTATGGATGAGAGCCTGCCAGGCTCCTCTCCATGGGATTCTCCAGGCAAGAATACTGGAATGGGTTGCCATTTCCTCTTCTGGGGAATATTCCTGATCCAGGGATCAAACCCCCATCTCCAGTGTCTCCTGCATTGGCAGGTGGATTCTTTACCACTGAGCCACCTGGGAAGCCCTGTATTAGTTTCTCCTGTACAGCAAAATGAATCAGCAGTACATATACATATATATATACACCCCTCTTTTTTGCATTTCCTTCCCATTTAGGTCACCACAGAGAATTCAGTAGAGTTTCCGGAGCTATACAGTAAGTTCTCATTAGTTATCTATTTTACACATAGCATCAATAGTATATGTATGTCAATCCCAGTCTCCCAGTTCATCCCATCTCCTTCCTACCTTGGTGCTCATACATTTGTTCTTTAATTTCAGTTTGAGGCACTAACCCAAGCTTTGCAGTTCTAGCATCCTAGATTAATGGAAATCTTAGATTTAACTCAAAGACTCAAGAGGATGAATGACCACAAATTCATTCTTTATAGGAACTTAAAAATATGTCTAACTGTATTCAGACTCCAATGATGATTGCCTCCACCTTTGTCCCTGGATTAAATGCAGTTTGATTACCTTGCTTTTGTCATTGTGTCCCCTACACTCTATCCTCTGTTTTCCAGATAGGGAGATCCTTATGAAAAAGCAAGTTGGAGCATGTCACTCTGCTGCTCTGCTGGCTCTCCATCTAAACTAGAGTAAATGTCAGAGTTCTTCAAAAAGCCACAAAGTACTGTAAAATGTCCTTTCTCTCTCATCACTAAGCTTGTCTCCTACTCCTATTTCTTCTCTATATCCATTCTACACTAACTCCAGTGGGCTTTCCGCATGCCATCAGTCATGGTCTACCCCTAGGACCTTCACACCTGCTATTTCCTCGGACTGAAACACTCTTTCCTATGATATTTGTAGGAATATACTCTCACACTTCCTGATTTTTGTTTGAAGGTCATTCTGAAAAAAAGATCTTTCTTGGATCTCTTATTATGTTGATGCTTCTATCCTGGAAAACACATGATCTTTCCCTACTCTATTATTTTTTCAAAATACTATGTCATCATTGGATGAACTATATATTTTACTTATTTGCTTATCACCCCAGATTAGATTATAACTCCATGATGATGGGGATTTTTGCCTGTTTTGTTCTTTGTTCTGCTCCCAGTGTCTGGCACACCATAGATGATCAATGAACGTTTAGTAAATGAGTTGATAAATGGATAAGGGAAGTGGGATGGGTTAGAGGTGGGCTGGGCATCCAGGTGGGGGTGCAAACATGAAGGGAGAAGGGGAAAATTTAGAATCCAGCATCTGTTTCTGTGACTTCAGGCTTGGCTGGCTCAGAGGTGGCTTGACTCCTGTCACCTGGCCCACTGACAGCTGACACCATAGCAAAGCAATGCACTGGAATGAATCAGGTTCTGGAATGCTGGAAAACCTCCATAGGTCAGCATGACCTTGACAATGGGGATCTATGATTCTTTGTTGCATATGTTCTTTGTTGCATATTCCCCCAAATAATTAACTCAGGCCAGAGACCTTCCCTGGTGTTTTCCTCAGCTCTCAAGGAAGATATATGAAAAATGGTGGGTTCCAGAGACACCTCACTGGTAAAGCTGAGTTGACACCTCTGTTTCCTCTCTTTCTGGATTATGCTTTTGCTGACTTGAAGAAGGTAATTGACTGTGTAGCTTTAAAATGTTCCTTTAAGGGTCCACTCTATGTCAGAGAGTGAAGAAAAGGATTAATTAAGCAAAGTAGAACTTGGAAGGTGATTCAAATGCTAGGTGATTCAAAAGTTAGTCATCAACTTTGACCTCTGTGTTTTCATTATACTCAGGAAGCATGCTTCTCTGGGTCACTTTGTCTTGTGATGGCTCACTCCTCATGTCATTATTCCTAACCCCAAAGGATATGGGCCATTGGCCTGGATCAGCATTGTTGGATTGCTTCCTTCCTTTGAAGAATGGACTGGAAACTCTTCTCTTGGAGGTGTCTCTGGTGTGAGGAAGATGAATCAGATGGCAAGCAAAAGCCAGAAAGTAAGAGATGGGGGTCAGGGGGAGTTGGGAAGAGTCACTTCCTCATTGAACTTGACTTTCCCTTATCCTGAAAACAAGTCTTTTGTGATTTTTTGGAAAGAGTAGCAACCATATCTTCTCCGGGATTTTGGGCCCCCTCTAGGGAACTTCTCCCTCTGTGGGCCCATCCCCTCCTGGAAACCCCCTTCAGGGCTCAGCTCCCATTGGACGGACTTGGAGAACACTCCTTCCCACTGCTGATTTTGCAGCCCAAGGAGTGGTGGCATCTTCCTGGTTAGCTTGTCATGGTGAAGTTTCACCATTCTTGGTTTGGATTCTCAGCTTTTCTATCATCTATGTAGCTCATCTCTGTACCAATTTCCTTTTGTTTGAAAGATATAGAATGACTTATGTCTTCTTGACTGCAAGCTCACTGGTCTGTTCAGCCCAAACCATTCTTTAACTTTTGTAAAGATAGGATCACTTGTCATTTTGTCTTCAAGTTTTTTTTTTTAATTGTATAAAGCTGAAAGTATTGACTTTGATCAGTATGAATGTTTACACCTTTCCAGTCATACCTTTGTTTAAAATTTATACCACTCTGTGGGCTTCCTGAACATGTGCAGTGGGACACCAACTCTCTGCTATAGACTGGAAGCTTTCAGAAAATGTGTGAAGAGCTTTTTACTTAGTCTCCACTGTGTTGTCAGATTTCTGCCACAGCCAGAGCATGATTTTAGAATTTCTCTGAACTTCTCTCAGCCTCAATTTCTTCACCTATAAAAGAAGAAAGTTATGTTTGATGGGTCATTTACAAACTTTAATTTATCCTCAGAACTCTTTGGTTTTTCAAGTATGATCTGAATCTCAACATAGAAAGTGGGACACCCTAAGCTCACCTCCTTGACCTCCAGATGACCTCCCTTTGTTGTCTATGTTAGTCACTCAATGGTGTCTGAATCTTTGTGACCCCATGGACTGTAGCCTGCCAGATTCCTCTGTCCATGGAATTCTCCAGGCAAAATTGGTGGCCTGAATCATGACTGCCAAACCCTGGGGTGTAAAATGACTGACTAAAGAGTGCTCTGTTCTGCTCTAACAGCTTTTGATTTTATACTTTTTGAAGGAATCCAGTGATTCTGTTTTGTCAGACTTTTATTTCTTAGTTTTGAAACTAAGATGTAAGAAAAAGAAAACGTTTTTTAGCCTGATTTGACTTATCTTTATGTATCTTACTCTGATAATCACGATGGTGTAATCACTCACCTAGAGCCAGACGTCCTGGAATGCGAAGTCAAGTGGGCCTTAGGAAGCATCACTATGAACAAAGCTAGTGGAGGTGATGGAGTTTCAGTTGAGCTATTTCAAATCCTGAAAGATAATGCTGTGAAAGTGCTGCACTCAATATGCCAGCAAATTTGGAAAACTCAGCAGTGGCCACAGGACTGGAAAAGGTCAGTTTTCATTCCAATCCCAAAGAAAGGCTATGCCAAAGAATGCTCAAACTACCGCACAATTGCACTCATCTCACATGCTAGTAAAGTAATGCTCAAAATTCTCCAAGCCAGGCTTCAGCAATACATGAACCGTGAACTTCCAGATGTTCAAGCTGGTTTTAGAAAAGGCAGAGAAACCAGAGATTAAATTGCCAACATCCGCTGGATCATCGAAAAAGCAAGAGAGTTCCAGAAAAACATCTATTTCTGCTTTATTGACTATGTCAAAGCCTTTGACTGTGTGGATCACAATAAACTGTGGAAAATTCTTAAAGAGATGGGAATACCAGACCACCTGAACTGCCTCTTGAGAAATCTGTATGGAGGTCAGGAAGCAACAGTTAGAACTGGACATAGAACAACAGACTGGTTCCAAATAGGAAAAGGAGTACATCAAGGCTGTATATTGTCACCCTGTTTATTTGACTTCTACGCAGAGTACATCATGAGAAACTCTGGGCTGGAGGAAGCACAAGCTGCAATCAAGATTGCTGGGAGAAATATCAATAACCTCAGATATGCAGATGACACTGCCCTTGTGGCAGAAAGTGAAGAAGAACTAAAGAGCCTCTTGATGAAAGTGAAAGTGGAGAGTGAAAAAGTTGACTTAAAGGTCAACATTCAGAAAACGAAGATCATGGCATCCGGTCCCATCACTTCATGGCAAATAGATGGGGAAACAGTGGAAACTGGCTGACTTAATTTTTCTGGGCTCCAAAATCACTGCAGATGGTAATTCCAGCCATGAAATTAAAAGACCCTTACTCCTTGGAAGGAAAGTATGACCAACCTAGGCAGCATATTAAAAAGCAGAGACATTACTTTGTCAACAAAGGTCCATCTAGTCAAGGCTATGGTTTTTCCCAGTGGTCATGTATGGATGATGAGAGTTGAACTATAAAGAAAGCTGAGCACTGAAAAGTTGATGCTTTTGAACTGTGGTGTTGGAGAAGACTCTTGAGAGTCCCTTAGACTGCAAGGAGATCCAACTAGTCCATCCTAAAGGAGATCAGTCCTGGGTGTTCTTTGGAAGGACTGATGTTGAAGCTGCAACTCTGAATATTTTGTCTGATGTTGAAGCTGAATACTTTGTCCACCTGATGTGAAGAGCTGACTCATTTGAAAAGACCCTGATGCTGGGAAAGATTGAGGGCAGGAGGAGAAGGGGATGACAAAGGATGAGATGGTTGGATGGCATCACCGACTCATTGGACATGGGTTTGGGTGGACTCCGGGAGTTGGTGTTGGACAGGGAGGCCTGGAGTGCTGTGGTTCATGGGGTTGCAAAGAGTTGGGCATGACTGAGCAACTGAACTGACCTGAACTGAACTGATCTTACTCTGAAGGAGAAAAACCTATGTATCCTTGGAATAGTGAGGGTTTTATTGGAAAAAGTGCCAACAGAAAAATGTTATATTCCCAGAAATAAAACTGGGAATGCTAAGAGGATGTTCAAGTTTCCTGAGCGCCATGTCCCTCAGAGGTCATCAGGGCTTGCCTGATTCCCCAGTCACTGTGCTCCCCCTCAGGCTGAGACAGCATCCTAGCCCCACTCTGCCCTCTCTCCAACGTTCAATCAATCCCCCTTCAGTGGGACTTTCAGGGGCTCTAACTCAATTCTCCCATGATAGCCTCAGCACTGTTGCTGGAACTCTGTATTTGGGTTTGCTCCCAGTTTAGCGTGTCCCTGACACTAAGCTCTGCTTAACCTTGATATTACTCCTTGGAAGAAAATTTATGACCAACCTCAGATCAGATCAGTCACTCATTCGTGTCCGACTCTTTGCAACCCCGTGAATCGCAGCACGCCAGGCCTCCCTGTCCATCACCAACTCCCGGAGTTCACTCAGACTCACGTCCATCGAGTCAGTGATGCCATCCAGCCATCTCATCCTCTGTCATCCCCTTCTCCTCCTGCCCCCAATCCCTCCCAGCATCAGGGTCTTTTCCAATGAGTCAACTCTTCGCATGAGGTGGCCAAAGTACTGGAGTTTCAGCTTTAGCATCAGTCCTTCCAAAGAAATCCCAGGACTGATCTCCTTCAGAATGGACTGGTTGGATCTCCTTGCAGTCCAAGGGACTCTCAAGAGTCTTCTCCAACACCACAGTTCAAAAGCATCAATTCTTGGTGCTCAGCCTTCTTCACAGTCCAACTCTCACATCCATACATGACCACAGGAAAAACCATAGCCTTGACTAGATAAACCTTTGTTGGCAAAGTAATGTCTCTGCTTTTCAATATGCTATCTAGGTTGGTCATAACTTTGCTTCCAAGGAGTAAGCGTCTTTTAATTTCATGGCTGCAGTCACCATCTGCAGTGATTTTGGAGCCCCCAAAAATAAAGTCTGACACTATTTCCACTGTTTCCCCATCTATTTCCCATGAAGCAATGGGACCGGATGCCATGATCTTCATTTTCTGAATGTTGAGCTTTAAGCCAACTTTTTCACTCTCCACTTTCACTTTCTGCTGTAAAGATGATGTCATCTGCATATATGACCAATCTAGACAGCATATTAAATAGCAGAAACATTACTTTGCCAACAAAGGTCTGTCTAGTCAAGTCTATGGTTTTTCCAGTAGTCATGTATGGATGTGAGATTTGGACTATAAAGAAAGCTGAGCATCGAAGAATTGATGCTTTTAAACTGTGGTATTGGAGAAGACTCTTGAGAGTCCCTTAGACTGCAAGGAGGTCCAACCAGTCCGTCCTAAAGGAAATCAGTCCTGAATATTCATTGGAAGGACTGATATTGAAGCTGAAACTCCAATAATTGTCCACCTGTTGTGAAGAGCTGACTCATTTGATAAGACCCTGATGCTGGGAAAGATTGAAGGCGGGAGGAGAAGGGGATGACAGAGGATGAGATGGTTGGATAGCATCATCGACTCCATGGGCATAAGTTTGAGTAAACTCCGGGAGTTGGTAATGGACAGGAAGGCCTGGTGTGCTGTGGTCCATGTGGTCGTGAAGAGTCGGACACAACTGAGCGACTGAACTGAACTGAACTGAACCTTGATATTGAAGCAAAATCTACCTTGTTTCTGTGTGCCTGATTCCCAGTCCTGATAAGCTGCTGGGAGTCCCAACCTGGCCTGGACCTGCCTTGCCAATTCCTCCCTGGAAGTGGGCACTACTTCCTGCTCAATGACATCTTTACTACTGGTTATCCTCAATCAGAATCTCAAAATATGGCCTGACTCTTGACATTGTTGTGAGCTCTTCAATCGCCAGGGCTCTCCATTAGGTCTCATCGACAACCCCTTCTCCCCTACCTCCAAGGATTTTCTTTAAGAAATCAGGTGTGTCTTATCTTTTGGGGTTCCCTAAACTGTCTGCCACCCTGGAATTCCTCTTACTTCCCAGTGGTGGTCTTTTTCATTATTACCTGTGCTTGACTCTTAAGTCCTGTCCTCTTATGGTCTTTATGGTTCTAGACCATTTAAACCTTACATGCCTAGGAACTTCCCTGGCAGTTCAGTGGTTAAGACTTCCCCTTCCAGTGCAGGGGTGCGGGTCTGACCCCAGATTGGGGAGTTAAGATCCCACATGTCTCACAGCCAAAAAACCAAAATATTTTTTAAAAAGAAGCAATATTGTAACGAATTTAATAAAGACTTTAAAAATGATCCACATTAAAAAAATCTTAAAAAACAAAAGCAAAACCTTACATGCCTAATCTAGGTCAGAAGCTAGTATTGGTTACATGAAGCGCTTTGCTCATCACAAAATAAAAATTCTTTTCCAGTTCTAAGCAATCTATTTCCTTTTCCCACTTATTATTCTTCCATTGAACATGTAATGATCTCTAGGTGCTAAGGATACAACGATTAATGAATAAATGGTCTTTGGGGGCTCCCAGTTTGGTGAAGAAGAGATTTTAAACAAACAATTGTAATATGATAATGATGTAAGTTGCTTGCGAAGCTCAAAAAAAAAAAAAAAAAAAAAGTCTAAATTCCGAGAGGTGGTGGTAGTGGTGGGGAAATGAGTAGTTTCAGGGAATCTTGAGCTGAGCCTTGAAAGGCTCATCACTGATGACGAATCAGGGAGAAGTATCATCACATATTTGGGAAAGGTCAAGTTACTGGGTGTGGCTGTAGATGTAATATCAAAGAGATGAGGGGGGAAAAGTAGAAGCTGAAGGCTGTATATGCCAGGCAAGGGAGTTTGGGACATACTGTTCAGCAATTGGTGCTATGGGAGAGTTTGAAGTAGGAGTTTATCACAATCAGATTTTCATTTTAGGAAAATTCTTTGGAGGAGGGATTGGTTGGAAGGAGGTGAGATTAGGATTAAGAAGATTATGAAGAGGCTCTAATATAACAGTTGAGGCAAGAAATGGTAAGTGATGGGAGGACAGTCTGGGGGAGAATGGATACATGTATATGTATGGCTGAGTTCCTTCACTGTTTCCCTGAAACTATCAAAACATTTTTAATCAGCTATACCCCAAACAAAATAAAAAGCTTTTAAAAATTGCAAAAAAAGAAATGATAAGTGCTTAAATCAAGATGATATCGGTGGAGATGGACGAGGGCAGGGGCAGCTTTGAAAAGTGTTTGTGAATAGAATAAAGAGAATTGGTGGTCAGCTGGAAAGAGAAATAGTGAAGAGGGAGCTTCTGAGTACAACTCTCAGAAAGCTGGGAGCAACAGAGGGTAACTCCCAGATCTCTGCTTTGGGAGTTGAGTATGGATGGGGATACCACCTCTAAACTGGGGAATGCAAGGGGAGGTGATGTTGAACACATTATGTGCGAAGGCTCTGGAGGACGCCAAGTGGAGATGCTCCATGAACAGTCCACAGTCTGAAAATCATATCCAGCTCAAGAAAGACTTCTTGGCTTGAGATTGATTTGGAAACCATAAATATATACAGGGTGACCATAAATTCTGAATACAGAGATAATAATATTTTGTCATGTTTTATAATATAG
Source organism: Bos mutus (assembly GCF_027580195.1). NCBI lineage: Eukaryota > Metazoa > Chordata > Mammalia > Artiodactyla > Bovidae > Bos > Bos mutus. The sequence goes on along the minus strand of NC_091626.1, from coordinate 42,787,490 downwards.
TATCAATAAATCACTTGTTCTGTATCCACCTATGTTTCCAGATTTTATGACCATCCCATAGAAATTTGTTAGAGCCAGATAGAACACAGATCAACCCAATAGAATATATAAAGCAAGAAGAGAAAAAGGCTGGACATGGAGTCCTGGGAACTACAATATTTATGAGACAAAAGAGACTGAGAAGAAACAGAAAGGAGATGAGATTTAAAACAAAGAGAAAGCCCAAGAGGAGAGTAACACTTCCATACAGACAGAGGGGAAGGTGGTGAGGATGAAGAAGAATGTGCAGATGTCAGCCCAACTTGCCATCAAAACTCCTTTAAACCTTTTCCCCAAGTGGCCCAAAGTATTACTTTCTCTAGAACAGTGATTCTTAACTGTTTATAGTGTAACAAGTTCTTTGAGAATCTGAAGGAAGCGTGAGACCCTTTTCCATACGACTAGTAAGAATGGAATGCAGTATGGGGGCGGAGGGGTGTCAAGCCCATCATCCCAAGAATCCCAGGGTAAAACTCTCGGTCTTTTGTAAAATTTCTTTTAAATAATAAACTAATTCTAAATATTCACAGAGAAGGTCTTAATCTCCCTGCCCTTTAGGGGAAATGCTGCTTTATTTTCTTCTGAGAAAGCTGAACAAGAATGAATGTTATGCAGTAGCATGATGTCATTAACTTTATCAAAGCTCAGATGATTTTTTTTTTTCCATCAGAAGGATATTTTTTTCTTTCCTTTTTTCTTGTCATCCCTTTCTCAATAGCTTAAAAACTTTTTTTCTTAGCTGAAATTGACTTTGGTTTACTTTGCATAGTTGATTTTTGTTATCATAAAATGCCTCAACTTACAAGCCTCAGCCCTTAAAAATTTCAGAAAATTTAAAGGATCATATCCGTTCTGGAGGCATTTTGAAGCATATTTCCCCACAGTAGACCGAACCCAGTTTCCTTACATTGGTTCTTTCCAATTGACACTAGGGGCCATGTCTTTTATCAAATGTTTCTTAATTTGGCTTCCCTGACACCATGCCTTCCCTTTTTGCTGCTTTCCTCTTTTGTGATTGTTTCTAGGTCTCTTCGGTTGACTCATTTCACAGCCGAGGGCATCTTCAAAGACTCTGTTCTTAGTTCCCTACCCTTGTTTATTTTTCACCCACTCCTTTTCATTCAGTTTATCCTAACAAGTATTTATTGACTGCGGAGTCTATTTGGTGCACTTATGAATTCTCGTAACTGCAAAAATCTCCTCTTTGTGAAGATTTATGCCTCCAAATTATTCTTCCAGCTCTGACACGGTACAATTACACAATTCCCACAGCTGCCAACCATGTCACTTTGAGATGTCATGCTCGTTTTCCCCTTCTAACTGGCCCTTTTACAATTTGAGTTCTCCATGCCAATCCATGGCCTCATTAATTTTCTGTTACTTGGCCTGGGTGTCTCTCTAAGCTTTGATAACATCTGAAGTGACAAACAAAATAGAACACAAATTCTCAGCCAGAACTTTAGCGAAAATTCTGCAACCTTGTTAGAGTCACAAAACAAATTATTGTTTTCTAGCTTGTCGATTGATGTTTTTTTCTCTCCTATGACTTGATTTTCCTTTTAGTCCTGCTATTTTCTGTCCTGTTATTTTTCTTTCTTCTTGTCCCCGCCTTCCTTTTATCCTTTATGAGTCTTGTAGTTTAGGTTCTTCTGTTATTAATCTGTGCTGTCAGATCTCACATTGCTCTCCTTTATATGCTTCTGTACAAATGCAAGTGTGGATTGGGGCTCCCAGGTGGCATTAGCGGTAAAGAACACCCCTGCTAATGCAGGAGATGTGAGAGACGCAGTTTCAATCCCTGGGTCCGGAAGATACCCTGGAGCAGGGCATGGCAACTCACTCCAGGATTCTTTGGAGAATCCCATGGACAGAGGAGCCTGGTAGGCTACGATCCATAGGATCACAGAGTTGAACACGACTGAAGTGACTTAGCCTGCATGCATGCATGTGTGGACTATGCCCAATAGATACCAATCTTCCCATTATTAGATGTATTTCGCATGTTGGTAATTTAATGTCAGGCATTGAAATTCTCCTCTCAGTATTTAGAATTATTTTTTGTCCAACTGCTCTTCATACTATCTGCTTAAGTTTAGAAAATTTCAGATGAATGGTTAATGTTCAATGAGACCTAGCTTCAAACTTGCTCATCATGTCCTAAAGTTTTATAAGTTTTATGTCATAACTCAGTTTCTCTTCTCTTCTCTCCTGCTATGGTCCTCACTCTTAGAATATGGTAAAGTTGAGAGCAGAATCAAACTCAGAACCTTCTAGGCCAAACTGTGATATTCTGACAGAAAGCATACACACATTAGGGATTCAATTATTCAGCACATTAGGGGTTCAATTTCCTGAAGAAGGGGCAACCTTAGAAAAGGTAATAAATGGACTACAACTGAGTCTGGTTCCATCGCTAAGTTTGGCTCTTCTTTTTTAACTAAAATTTTCCTTTTCCCATGAGAGTATTTATCATAGTAGACATGTGTTTTTAATGTATTCATCAAGAGGTTGTGTGGTCTTGTTTATTCTTGATTAAAAAGCCTATGTCAAATAAGAATTATTTCAAAGTTGCAGTAATAATTGGAGCAATAAGATGGTAAGAGGTAATTAAAGGATGCGGCTTTCTTTTAGAAATAAAAAAATGAATCTGGTGGCCACATGTACTTGCCCCTTCTTTCTTAATGAGTGTGATGAAAGATGTCAGGGTAAGAAATTATGGATATTGGAGATGTACCAACAACACACTAACATGTCAAATTCAAGCCCAGATTCCCACATTGACTGCATTCAGGAATTTACACCTTGCAACATTGTATACTAACGGGCGATGTGCACATTTCAAACCATGATGATGCTCCAAAGCCCTGGCGGTGAGGGTGGCAGCTCCCTCCACTCCCGCACTCCCACACGCATTTTAGATGGGAAGTATAGTTGCTTATCCTTCCCATTTTGAACTCTTGGACTACAAACCATAAATTACCCAGGTTATGGCTCATGAATTATAGCCATTTAAGGACTTTCTATTTCAGCTGGTTTGACTTGGAAAACTCAGACAATTGAGAATGAGAAATATCCTGGAGACAAACTGTTTTTACTAGACACAGTGATGTTTTCTTCTTCTTCTTTTTTTTTTTTTTTTCCTTCAAAAGTGTTTTTGGGTATATTGGCCAGCAAGAAAAAGTTCCAATCCTTTTGGTCAGTACTGAAAGATTTGATTCCATGTCTTTGTGTCTTTTTAAAATTATCCAATGAATCCATCACAGCACATTAAACATCTGACTCTCTGTCTTATTTTGTGCTTTATTGGTCAATTCCCATCAGTTTACTTTCTGTTCCTTTAATAGGATTGTCTATGTAGATTAATAGTCACCAACATGATGATGAGGTGATAACCATCATCTTCTACTTAGAATTTGGTTAATTTCAATTGCACTTGAAAAATGTACTCTGAGATCTAATTTAGGGAAAATTAAAAAAAAAAAAAAGTATGTGATAGTCTGCCTCTTGCCTCGCTCACTGAAAACATAAGATATAAACAAGAAAGTTAACTCAAGAGAAATTTAAACCATACTCAGTGTGTGGTATAGTAAATAAGTGTTCTGACAACAGCAACAGTAGGTTGTAAGAAGTAGGCTTGTATTCTTCCTGAGGGCCTTACAGAATGCATATTGCACAGATGGGGAAAGAATTAGGGGAACCTTAGTCTCCTCTTCAGAATAAAACACTTTGTCTCTGACAAGTTGCTATGAAGCTACTAAGGGACTATGCCTCTTGTTAGTTATTCTGTTATATAACTAGAGCACACTTTAAGGAGGTTTTAACATTTATTTAATTGAAAAAACCTTAAAAAGTCACTTAAGAATCCACTGAGGCTAGCACACACTTTTATTTGGGATGTGTCAAGATTAATTATCTGACTCATGAGAGAATTAACACAAATATTCTTTGTGAGAATTAAGAACTATGTACTGAGGCTTTATTGACTTTTCCCAAAGACTTCACTGTACTCAGTTCAGTTCAGTTCAGTTTAGTCACTCAGTCGTGTCTGACTCTTTGCGACCCCATGAACTGCAGCACGCTAGGCCTCCCTGTCCATCACCAACTCCTGGAATTTACCCAAACTCATGTCCTTTGAGTCAGTGGTGCCATCCAACCATCTCATCCTCTGTTTCTCCTCCTGCCCTCAATCTTTCCCAGCATCAGGGTCTTTTCAAATGAGTCAGCTCTTTGCATCAGGTGGACAAACTATTGGAGTTTCAGCTTCAACATCCGTCCTTCCAACGAACACCCAGGACTGATCTCCTTTAGGATGGACTGGTTGGATCTCCTTGCAGTCCAAGGGACTCTCAAGAGTCTTCTCCAACACCACAGTTCAAAAGCATCAATTCTTCTGCACTCAGCTTTCTTCACAGTCCGACTCTCACATCCATACATGACCACTGGAAAAACCATAGCCTGGACTAGACGGACCTTTTTGACAAAGTAATGTCTCTGCTTTTTAATATGCTGTCTAGGTTGGTCATAACTTTCCTTCCAAGGAGTAAGCGCCTTTTAATTTCATGGCTGCAATCACCATCTGCAGTGATTTTGGAGCCCAGAAAAATAAAGTCAGCCACTGTTTCCACTGTTTCCCCATCTATTTGCCATGAAGTGATGGGACCAGATGCCATGATCTTAGTTTTCTGAATGCTGAGCTTTAAACCAACTTTTTCACTCTCCTCTTTCACTTTCATCAAGAGGCTCTTTAGTTCTTCTTCACTTTCTGCCATAAGGGTGGTGTCATCTGCACATCTGAGGTTATTGATATTTCTCCCGGCAATCTTGATTCCAGCTTGTGCTTCCTCCAGCCCAGCATTTCTCATGAGGTACTCTGCATACAAGTTAAATAAGCAGGGTGACAATATATAGCCTTGACATACTTCTTTTCCTATTTGGAACCAATCTGTTGTTCCGTGTCCAGTTCTAACTGTTGCTTCCTGACCTATGGACGGAAGTTCACTGTACTATTTTGAGTAAAAAACATCTCAAATCTCTCAAATATGTGAAAATGAAGAGTCAATCTGCTGGAGTGGCAAAGTAGATGGAGACAGATCTTGATATGAATTCAGGCTCATTTCAGTTGACATGTCCTTGGACAAGTTACTTACACTCTCTGAACTCAGTTTTCCTGTCTGTAAAATGGAGATAACATACTATTTTGCAGAGGTAAAGAAAACTAAAGTATATCAGTGTTTGGAAAAAAGTAGATGCTCCAAGAACTATAGCTACTACTATTATAACAAAAGCAGCAATAACAATACTAGCTAACACTTAAGGAGGGATCCCTATATTCTGAGCTTCCCTGGTGGCTCAGCAGTAAAGAATCCACCTTCCAATGCAGGAGATGCAGGCTCGATTCCCGGGTCAGGACAATCCTGTGGAGGAGGAAATGGTAACCCACTCCAGTATTCTTGCCCCAGAAATCCCATGGCCAGAGGAACCTGGCAGGCTATAGTCCCTGTGGTTGTAGAGTTGGACACAACTTAGCAACTAAACTAGAACAACAACTGTATATTCTATGTACTATTCTAGGAATTTATATGTGTTATTTAATCCTCACAACACCTTTATTGACTCTATTTTATAGTAAAGCACAAAAAGTTTAAACTATGTTTCCCCATAGTTACTTGCCTAATAGCTAAGAATACTTCAATATATTGAAACATAGTATCAAGTATCAAAGTATAGGATAGTGTCAAAACCATTACACCATACTGTTTCCAAAGGTCTGCAGTTTAGATAATGGTGGAGAAGGCAATGGCACCCCACTCCAGTACTCTTGCCTGGAAAATCCCGTGGACGGAGGAGCCTGGTAGGCTGCAGTCCATGGGGTTGTGAAGAGTCGGACACAACTGAGTGACTTCACTTTCACTTTTCACTTTCATGCATTGGAGAAGGAAATGCCAACCCACTCCAGTGTTCTTGCCTGGAGAATCCCAGGGACAGGGGTGCCTGGTGGGCTGCCGTCTATGGGGTCACACAGAGTTGGACATGACTGAAGCGACTTAGCAACAAGACTTGGAAATTCGAGAAGATTCTCAGTTCTTTCCCTTTGCTCAGGGCATCAATTTTCAGTACATGCCTTTTAGGAAGGGTAATATCTTAACATCTGTGGACATGTTTTGACCTCAGTTGTTATATTCCTTTGGTGAACTGTCTCTATCTAGGAAATATGGCAGAAAGTGAAGAAGAACTAAAGAGCCTCTTGATGAAAGTGAAAGAGGAGAGTGAAAAAGTTGGTTTAAAGCTCAGCATTCAGAAAACTAAGATCATGGCATCTGGTCCCATCACTTCATGGCAAATAGATGGGGAAACAGTGGAAACAGTGGCTGACTTTATTTTTCTGGGCTCCAAAATCACTGCAGATGGTGATTGCAGCCATGAAATTAAAAGGCGCTTACTCCTTGGAAGGAAAGTTATGACCAACCTAGACAGCATATTAAAAAGCAGAGACATTACTTTGTCAAAAAGGTCCGTCTAGTCCAGGCTATGGTTTTTCCAGTGGTCATGTATGGATGTGAGAGTCGGACTGTGAAGAAAGCTGAGTGCAGAAGAATTGATGCTTTTGAACTGTGGTGTTGGAGAAGACTCTTGAGAGTCCCTTGGACTGCAAGGAGATCCAACCAGTCCATCCTAAAGGAGATCAGTCCTGGGTGTTCGTTGGAAGGACGGATGTTGAAGTTGAAACTTCAATAGTTTGTCCACCTGATTCGAAGAGCTGACTCATTTGAAAAGACCCTGATGCTGGGAAAGATTGAGGGCAGGAGGAGAAACAGAGGATGAGATGGTTGGATGGCACCACTGACTCAAAGGACATGAGTTTGGGTAAATTCCAGGAGTTGGTGATGGACAGGGAGGCCTGGCGTGCTGTGGTTCACAGGGTCGCAAAGAGTTGGACACAACTGAGTGACTGAACTGAACTGAACTGAACACTATTTGTCTTTGTAAAAGCTAACAGTATCTGAAGCTAATTGTCATTAAAGAATTCATTAGAATTTTGACACAAGGCAAATAAGGTGATAATTGACTGATACTACACTTTGAAAATTACTTTAGACTTTTATGCTCATTATTATACACACATGACATTTAAACCTATAAGTCAGTGCTCTTATCTGCTTCTTTTGGTACTTAAAAAAAAAAAACAAAAAAACAGCCTAGTTTAGAAGTGAAATCAGGGGTTATAAAGTAGTTGTGTTTTCGTTTATATTTTATTTTCTGTTGAAATAGCAGAATTAAAAACACATTTACAACATCAGACCATTCTGCATTTGGCAGGAGCTTTTTAAATTAGGTAATGATCCTAGTCTCTTTCTGTTCTTTGGAATCAGCTTATAGCCTGAAACATTTAAAAATTCTTACCATAAAATTTAAATAGGTGAATACAACTTTCACAGTTTTATCGTGACTGATCACATTAGTAATTATGATTGAGATTGCAAAAAGGAATAATGAAAATCAAAGTGAGGATTTGTTTAAAAATATACTGAGAAGTTAGATACACTTTCATAAAAGTCATTAGTAGGTATAGAGTTTTTATTGTCGTTAATAATGGGCACATTTTTAAGACATAAACAATTTTTAAATCTCACTGGAAATGAAGAAATTGAAAGATTTGACCTAACTTTTCTCTTCTTGAGCACTCTGGGCAACATAATCACCAGAAACTGTAATATTGTAATATTATAATGCCATTAATAATAACCTGAGTTAACAAAATAATTTGTTTCTGATAAGTAGTGTACTAATGATAGTTTGTAATATTTGATCCTTTATTTCCTTGTTTTTAAATATCAGAAATTTAACGATTGTATATGACTTATTTCATTTGTAATATTTTTGGAGGTAGGGCAGGGGTTAGAGAACTCCTGAATACATTATTCCCTGGGAATTGGAAATTCAGGTGAAAAGAACTCATCTGTTTTACTAATAACAAATGTCCTGAAGTGGAAGCGATGTTGTTGTTTTTGCTCTGTTGTGTCCAACTCTCTGTGACCCCAAGGACTGCAGCTATGGGAAAGCTATGTTGGTAGACCCCAACTCCTTGAAGAAGGATCAATATACCAATGTTTTACTAACATTCCAACCAGTGCTTTTACTGCATGGGAAAGAAAATGTCGAAGTTATATACTCTTAACTTCTTTGAGGGGAGCTCTTGATTTCACAAAACCTTGCGTCAGTCTAATGTAAATGCTCTTGCCGCTCTCAAATTCTTTGAGAAAAAAATCATATATTAGATTGCCACCTGAACTTAAATACGTATTGTAACAGATAAGCTATGTACATCCACATACAGGCAAGGTCTGTATTTTCTTACAACTGTCAGATTTTATGTTTCAAATTAGTCAAGGCTTTTAATTTTATTTTTAAACCAACTTTAGGGAGTGAATTTTATGTATAGTAAAACTCATCCTTTTTAGGTATACAGTCAATGAATTTTGGCAAATGAATGCAATCGTTAACCATGACTGCAATAAAGATCTAGAACATGTTTTATCACCCCATGAAGTTCCCTCTATACTCCTTCATAGTCAGTCTCTTCCTCTTACTCCTGGCTCCTGGCCACAACAGATTTGGTCTCTCTTCCTACAGATTTTCCTTTCATAAAATAAATCTTATGTAAATAAAATCATGCAGCATGGGAGGCTGTTTCATTTTTATCAGTGAAAATGAAAATGTAAGTTTTTAATAAAGATAAAATATAAACATGTAAGTCCTTGTTTCTTCTTCTGCCTGTGCTATGGTCATATTGATTTCTTCACTGTTTTTGTTTGGGATGCCAGAAGAGCATTAAAAGTCAATTAAAATAAGGTTACAAACAAAAAGGATTGATTATATGGAACTTGAGAAGAGTGACATCAATATGAGAAGTGAATGGACAGAATAAATCCATCCTGTCTGCTTTTACCCATTGGAAAAAGTAGATACCCAGTTTTTGCAATGTCCACCCAATAGTGTTTTTTCTCTGTTGAGGTTACAAAAAAGTAATGTGATGACATATTTTCTTTTCTTGTTTATACAAAAATGAGGGTTCTCAGGAGACTGAGGATTCCAAAATATGGATCTTTCAACATCCTGGACCTCAGTAGTTGGGCTAATTTCTTTCCTCTATAGGCATTTACTTTCTTTGAACCTTGCCAAAGGTGAGACAGTGAAGTACAATAGAAAGACAGTTTCATTAACAGTGTAACCTTGAGCATGTCTCTTATTCTCTTTAAGCCTTAATTTTCTCACCTAGAACAGGTAGCTTAATAATGATATCTTCCTCATAAGGTTGATTATAGCCTTGTATGAGATAATGCAAGTGAGACCCTGTGTCTGGACATGGAAAGCACAGGCAACATCTTACTATCCTTTATTCTTCTCTTTTTATGCATATAATGCAGGGTTAAAAATAGAATATTTTAAAAATAATGTGTGATTCTTACTGATATATCATAACAGCAGTAGAATAGCACAGCATTTACTGAGGTAAGAAGCTCTGGCTGGGGGTGTAGAAAATTAGAAGATGTGGTACCTATCTTTTATGGTACATCTACTTTAACTGAAAAGAGAAAACAACCCTCTTAATCAGAAAATGGCAATAAATCAACATAAGAATAAGAGTATGATAATTCAGTATAAGCCTCATAGTATAAAACCAAGGGAATGGGGCTAAAACTAGGCACCAGAAATTTGCTTGTTACAAAGAATTTTGGGTGTTAAATTCAAGTTTTTGAGTATGAGACTGGCCCAGACTGGTAGGGAGACTGGCCAAGGAAAAAGGATTCACTGAGTAAAGGCCAGGAGATGGAAGTGGTTAAGGATGATGGGGAAATAAGGGGAAGATCTAGTGACTCACAAGGGGGGCCATGTTGTAGGGAGAAACAGAAGAGAATTGAAACCTTGATTGGGAAAGTGAGAAAGGGAGGGTTGGGGCTGCTATGAAAGATCTGTATAAAAGTATAGATCATGGTTATAGTTTATATGAAGTGCAATCTGGAGCTGCTTCAGATTCTGGAAGGGGACTGGGACATGATGGAAACTGGGTGAGAGGAAGACGGTGCTGCCAGCGTCATGCAGAGTGCTCCAGTGGGTGTCCGTGGAGCCGTGTGAAGATGTGCAGCAGCTATGCGGCCACTCCTGCATCCCTCTCCCACCGATGACATCAACAGTCCATCAAGATTCTGATCCCAGAGGCAGCCTCAGATGCTTTTCAAGGCAGCACTCTTAAACTTTGCCATTTGTTGATTAGAATTGACAAAAGAGATGAAAACCCTTGGCACCTCAGAGGCTTGTGTTAAAGTACATAACGGTTGTTAATAAGGCATCACTGGGTCAGTATGTTTTTTGGATCTTAGAGTCATGGAATATTTTTGACATTATTCAGTAGCAAGATCTCTAACATGACCTTGGCAGAAATGCTTTTCAAGGGGATTATGTGAAGTATGATATGACATTGCCTCCTGTAAATATTTTACAAGCTTTGCAAACTTAGAGGATATGTTTACCAAATCTGTAATTTTTGTTTCTCATTGTTTATGTCTTTTTCATAGTCATTAAACATTCATTTGTTAGAGGCTTAGCACATTCCATTACCCTATGGAATTTATTTTTGCACCAAAACTGTTTCAGAGCATTTCAGGATTCAATTAATGTGACAGGCCCTATTTATCAATATGGCAGTCCAACTGCTGGGGGAAAAAGGATGATTTACACCCATTTGCATGTGTGTGTGAGGTTTGTGTATACATGCGTGTGTGCATATACATCTTGCATAAACTTGTGGGCTGTGCCTTGGTATTTCTTTCAAACTGGATGATTTCTGATAAAATAATCTTCAAAATACCTCAACATATGGTTTAAATCATCAAAGAGAAAAAATACTTGCAAAAGCACATAGAGGGCACCCCAAAACACGTACATCGTACTAGTTAACTCCCTTTGTAGACAATGCAAACCGTGATAGTTATTTTGAGTCAAATTCCAACATATGTATATTTTCAAAGTATTTTGCTAGCTTGAATTACCAGAGGTGCTCCAAGTAAGAACAACATGGGAAAAGCATGATACTTCCACTGTGTGGTTACAATTAGAATATCTTCTGACAAAAGGTCCAAACTATTTTGAATATCCATGTTGTTACAGATTTTTTTTTGTCCTAAGAGCTGGTCAAAAGAAATAACAGGGGCCAATCATTTCAGATGTTTATATGTTCTTATGACATTCTGGAGGCTTGGAATGATACAAAGTAGTAATAATTAATCATTAAATCCAAAGTTCATTAGATGGTGACAAAGATTTTAGTACCTTTAGCATTTTTGATGCAGAAATGTGAAACCATCCAGTTTTAGATGTGGAATAGGCCTCAAAGATAACTGATCAATTTCCTAATTGTATATACCAACCAGCAGAGGTTTACATGCAAGGATGGGCATGGATAAAGTATAGATATGGTAAGTAACTAACAGAGGCAGAAGAGATAAAGAAGAGGTGGCAAGAATACACAGAAGAACTATACAAATAATGTCTTAATGACCTGGATAACCATGATGGTGTGGTCACTCACCTAGAGCCATCCTGGAATGTGAAGTCAAGTGGGCCCTAGGAAGCTAGTGGAGGTGCTGGAATTCCAACTGAGCTATTTAAAATTCTAAAAGATGATAGTGCTATACTCAATACACCAGCAAATTTGGAAAACTCAGCAGTGGCCACAGGATTGGAAAAGGTCAGTTTTCATTCTAATCCCAAAGAAGGGCGATGCCAAAGAATGTTTCAAGTACTGTACAATTGTGCTCATTTTGAACGCTAGCAAGGTTATGCTCAAAATTCTTGCTAGTCTTCACCAGTAGGTGAAAGGAGCATTTCCAGTTGTACAAGCTGGATTTTAAAGAGGCAAAGGAACCACAGATCAAATTGCCAACATTTGTAAAAGCATGGAGAAAGCAAGGGAGTTCCAGAAAAACATCTACTTCTGCTTCACTGACTATGCTAAAGCCTTTGACTATGTGGATCACAACAAACTGTGGAAAATTCTTAAAGAGTGGCAATACCAGACCACCTTACCTGTTTCCTGAGAAACCTGTATGAAGGTCAAAAAGCAACAGTTAGAACCGGATGTAGAACAATGGACTGATTCAAAATTAGGAAAGGAGTATGACAGGCTATATATTGTCACCCTGCTTATTTAACTTCTATGCAGAGTACATCATGTGAAATGCCAGGCTGGATGACTTACAAGCTGGAATCAAGATTGCCGGGAGAAATATCAATAATCTCAGATATGCAGATGATACCACCCCAATGGCAGAAAGTGAAGAGGAACTGAAGAGCCTCTTAATGAGGATGAAAGAGGAGAGTGAAAAAGTTGACCTGAAACTCAACATTCAAAAAACTAATATCATGGCATCCAGTCCCATCACTTCATGGCAAATAGAAGGGGAGAAAGTGGAAGCAGTGACAGATTTTATTTTATTGGGCTCCAAAATCACTGCGGATGGTGACTACAGCTCTGAAATGAAAGCACACTTGCTCTTCAGAAGGAAAGCTTTGGCAAACCTACACAGTATATTTAAAAACAGAGACATCACTTTGCCAACAAAGTCTGTATAGTCAAAGCTACGATTTTTCCAGTGCTGCTGCTGCTGCTAAGTCTCTTCAGTCGTGTCAGACTCTGTGTGACCCCATAGACTGCAGCCCACCAGGTGTCTCCGTCCCTGGGATTCTCCAGGCAAGAACACTGGAGTGGATTGCTATTTCCTTCTCCAATGCATGAAAGTGAAAAGTGAAAGTGAAGTCGCTCAGTCATGTCCAACTCTAGTGACCCTATGGACTGCAGCCTACCAGGCTCCTCCGTCTATGGGATTTTCTAGGCAAAAGTACTGGAGTGGGGTGCCATTGCCTTCTCTGATTATTTTTCCAGTAGTCATGTACAAATGTGAGAGTGGACCACAAAGCAGGCTGAGCAAAGATTTAGGAACTAAACAACAACAAACCAGTGGAACTGTGTGGGAGTTGTTTGAAGTCACACCATTAGTTAGGATGGAGTAGTTACTAGAATCCACATCTGAAAACTTACAGTTCTATGTCTATGCACTTACTTATTTTTGGTGCTTTCCCTTCAAACTTGAAACTTCTTTAGTCATTGGGAAATTGCACCTGTGTTGATGGTACTCCTCCTTGGAAGGAGGTAAGAGGTAGTGAAGAAACTTGTATTCACGACCTCTGTGGTGGGCTGACATATGTGGGCATGGAACGGGGTCTCTTTACTGAACTCTAAGCCAGGTTATATCTCCTGTATTTGAACTTCCCACTGCTCACTTGGAGTTTAATCTTGAAAGACCAATCTTGTGTTACCAGACAATGTTGATAAAGGTCATTGTTTCCTTTTTCACGCGTGTTGTCCTGTGTATGTAGCACAGCAGGGATGGCCACTGCAGAGCCAAAAGACTGAAGTGGGGATACCATGAGATTTCCCTAGACATCTCCAGAACAGGCTGGTGGACTCTGGGTTTGGTAGGCTGGGGTGTGGCAGAACCTGTGAGATACCATTTTGACGCTGTAATTGTGATAACATTTTCACCTGCCTCTGTCTTCTTTGTTCTTCTGGCAAACTCCTAGTCATCCTTCAAGGCTGAGTACTAATGTCTTCTCTTCTTTGAATCTTCCCAAGACTACTTTTCTCCTTGGCATTCCCAGAAAACTGTATTTGAAATAAGGCATTTGGTCTAAATGGTTTCTGAGATCACTTCTAGTCTTAAATATTTCCTAGGCCTTTTGACTTTTAAGCATTTCAAGATACTGGACTCTGGTACCCATACTGATTTTTTAGGAGATGAAATCTTTGGAACAACTCACGTCTCTGCTCGGTTGGCCTAGCACCGCTTGATCCTGGTGACCAAGCCCTCCAGTTGGTGGCCAGCCTGGCACTGGTTTCAGTAAGGATTGGGAGGAATTTTTCTTCCAGGGCACACTTGCTGGGGTGAGTTGCTTAAAGATGCTGGGCCCTGCAAGTCCAGACCACTCCTGTTGAGTGACTCTGCAGCTGGTGTGGGAGGACTCCTGTCACTGTCTCCTCCAGCTGTGCTCCTTCTGTGCCTTTCTATAAACAGATGGGTTGGTCACTTCAGAGCCATTCTTCTCTTCTCTCTTCCCTTTCTTTCCGTGAAATGGGTACTAACTATATCTGCTGGAAAATCGGTGACCCACCCCATCATCACTTTTCTTCTCTAGAGGAAATTGTTTTCTTTTTTTAAAGAAAAGCTTTATTGCTTTGGCAGGCAAAGGGGGATACAGTAAGCTCGTATTCCACAAAACTGTGTCCCTGGGAAGTGTTTCTTAAGTCTCTAATCTCTGGACTCTCGCCCCTCAATACTACTCCTCTGCCAACACGCATGTGCATGTGTGAGTGTGCACACACTTCAGTTCAGTTCAGTTCAGTCGCTCAGTCGTGTCTGACTCTTTGTGACGCCATGAACTTCAGCACACCAGGCTGTCCATCACCAACTCACAGAGTCCACCCAAACACATGTCCATTGAGTCAGTTACACCATCCAACCATCTCTTCCTCTGTCATCCCCTTCTCCTCCTGCCCTCAATCTTTCCCAGCATCAGGGTCTTTTCAAATGAGTCAGCTCTTTGCATCAGGTGGACAAACTATTGGAGTTTCAGCTTCAACATCAGTCCTTCCAATGAACATCCAGCACTGATCTCCTTTAGGATGGGCTGGTAGGATCTCCTTGCAGTCCAAGGGACTCTCAAGAGTCTTCTCCAACACCACAGTTCAAAACATCAATTCTTTGGTGCTCAGCTTTCTTTATAGTCCAACTCTCACATCCATACATGACCACTGGAAAAACCATAGCTTTGACTAGATGGGCCTTTTTGACAAAGTAATGTCTCTGCTTTTTAATATGCTGTCTAGGTTGGTCATAACTTCCCTTCCAAGGAGTAAGCGTCTTTTAATTTCATGGCTGCAGTCACAGTCTGCAGTGATTTTGGAGCCCAGAAAAATAAAGTCAGCCACTGTTTCCACTGTCTCCCCATCTATTTGCCATGAAGTGATGGGACCAAATGCCATGAACTTAGTTTGCTGAATGTTGAGCTTTAAGCCAACTTTTTCACTCTCCTCTTTCACTTTCATCAAGAGGCTCTTTAATTCTTCTTCACTTTCTGCTATAAGGGTGGTGTCATCTGCACATCTGAGGTTATTGATATTTCTCCCAGCAATCTTGACTCCAGCTTGTGCTTCTTCCAGCCCAGCATTTCTCATAATGTACTCTGCATATAAATTAAATAAGCAGGGTGACAATATACAGCTTTGACGTACTCCTTTTCCTATTTGGAACCAGTCTGTTGTTCCGTGTCCAGTTCTAACTGTTGCTTCCTGACCTCCATACAGATTTCTCAAGAGGCAGGTCAGGTGGTCTGGTATTCCCATCTCTTGAAGAATTTTCCACAGTTTATTGTGACCCACACAGTCAAAGGCTTTGGCATAGTCAATAAAGCAGAAATAGATTTTTTTCTGGAACTCTCATGCTTTTTCAATGATCCAGTGAATGTTGGCAATTTAATCTCTGGTTCCTCTGCCTTTTCTGAAACCAGCTTGAACATATGGAAGTTCACGGTTCATGTATTGCTGAAGCCTGGCTTGGAGAATTTTGAGCATTACTTTACTAGTGTGTGAGATGAGTACAATTGTGCGGTAGTTTGAGCATTCTTTGGCATTGCCTTTCTTTAGGATTGGAATGAAAACTGACCTTTTCCAGTCCTGTGGCCACTGCTGAGTTTTCCAAATTTGCTGGCATATTGAGTGCAGCACTTTCACAGCATTGTCTTTCAGGATTTGAAATAGCTCAACTGGAATTCTATCACCTCCACTAGCTTTGTTCGTAATGATGCTTCCTAAGGCCCACTTGACTTCACATTCCAGGATGTCTGGCTCTAGGTCAGTGATCACAGCTTCGTGATTATCTGGGTTGTGAAGCTCTTTTTTGTACAGTTCTTCTGTGTATTCTTGCCACCTCTCCTTAATATCTTCTGCTTTTGTTAGGTACCTACAATTTCTGTCCTTTATTGAGCCCATCTTTGCATGAAATGTTCCCTTGGTATCTCTAATTTTCTTGAAGAGATCTCTAGTCTTTCCCGTTCTATTGTTGTCCTCTATTTCTTTGCATTGTTTGCTTAGGAAGGCTTTCTTATCTCTCCTTGCTATTCTTTGGAAGTCTGCATTTAAATGGGTATATCTTCCCTTTTCTCCTTTGCTTTTCGCTTCCCTTCTTTTCACAGCTATTTGTAAGGCCTCCTCAGACAGCCATTTTGCTCTTTTGCATTTCTTTTTCTTGGGGATGGTCTTGATCCCTTTCTCCTGTACAATGTCATGAACCTCCATCCATAGTTCATCAGGCACTTTGTCTATCAGATCTAGTCCCTGAAATCTATTTCTCATTTCCACTGTAAAGTTATAAGGGATTTGATTTAGGTCATACCTGAATGGTGTAGTGGTTTTCTTCACTTTCTTCAATTTAAGTCTGAATTTGGCAATAAGGAGTTCATGATCTGAGCCACAGTCAGCTCCCGGTCTTGTTTTTGCTGACTGTATAGAGCTTCTCCATCTTTGGCTGCAAAGAATATAATCAATCTGATTTTGGTGTCAACCATCTGGTGATGTCCATATGTAGAGGCTTCTCTTGTGCTGTTGGAAGAGGGTGTTTGCTATGACCAGTGCGTTCTCTTGGCAAAACTCTATTAGCCTTTGCCCTGCTTCATTCTGTACTCCAAGCCAAATTTGCCTGTTACTCCAGGTGTTTCTTGGCTTCCTACTTTTGCATTCCAGTCCCCTATAGTGCAAAGGACATCTTTTTTGGGTGTTCATTCTAGAAGGTCTTATAGGTCTTCATAGAACTGTTCAACTTCAGCTTCTTCAGCGTTACTGGTTGGGGCATAGACTTGGATTACTGTGATATTGAATGGTTTGCCTTGGAAACGAACAGAGATCATTCTGTTGTTTTTGAGATTGCATCCAAGTACTGCATTTCGGACTCTTTTGTTGATTATGATGGCTACTCCATTCTTCTAAGGGATTCCTGTCCACAGTGTTAGCTATAATGTCATCTGAGTTAAATTCACCCATTCCAGTCCATTTTAGTTCACTGATTCCTAGAATGTCGATGTTCACTCTTGTCATCTCGTGTTTGATCACTTCCAATTTGCCTTGATTCATGGATCTATCATTCTTGGTTCCTATGCAATATTGCTCTTTACAGCATCAAACCTTGCTTCTATCACCAGTTACATTCACTGGTGTTACATCAACTGGGTGTTGATTTTGCTTTGGCTCCATCCCTTCATTCTTTCTGGAGTTATTTCTCCACTGATCTCCAGTAACATATTGGGTACCTACTAACCTGGGGAGTTCATCTTTCAGTGTCCTATCTTTTTACCTTTTCATAGTGTTCATGGGGTTCTCAAGGCAAGAATACTGAGGTGGTTTGCCATTCCCTTCTCCAGTGGACCACATTCTGTCAGACCTCTCCACCATGACCCATCCATCTTGGGTGGCCCCATACAGCATCGCTTAGTTTCATTGAGTTAGACAAGGCTGTGGTCTATGTGATCAGTTTGGCTAGCTGTCTGTGATTGTAGTTTCAGTCTGTCTGCCCTCTGATCCCCTCTCTCAGTGCCTACCGTCTTAATTGGGTTTCACTTACCTTGGACTTGGGGTCTCTCTTCATGGCTGCTCCAGCAAAGTGCAGCTGCTGCTCCTTACCTCGGACTCTCTTGCCCCTCAATACTAGTCCTCTGCCAACACACATGTGCATGTGTGAGCGTGCACACACTTACTAGGGGGCATCTGAGGAGTCAGCGGTTCTCTCTACATTATAACTATTCTCTAGAGGATGGCAGGGAAGTCTTCACTTTAATTATGCAGTTACCCTGACTAAAATATACCTCTATTACTCTCTATTTGCTTTCCTTCTTTACTTTGTCTTCTTGCTTCTTATGCGAAACTGACCACAGACCTCTTAACTCCCCATTACAACTAGAATGTCAGTTCTAAGAGAACAGAGATTCACACTGTTTTGTTTGCTGCTATACCACAGACCCTAGAAGAGTATTTGGCATATGGTAGGTTTTCAACAAAGACATGTTGGATGAACAGACCTTCAGTTACCCCAAGGTGTCCTGCAACCATCACCTCACTCCTCTGGGCCTCAGCCCAGAGTTAGAGGGTGGGAAGGGAGGAGAGGCAAAAAGAGAAAAACTCCAGCTAGGCTGAGGATTGAACTGAATCAGAAGGAACTGGTTTCTTCCTTTCTGTCTGGAATTCTGTGAGAAGACAGTCTTGCTGAGACTCTCAGTCTTGCTGAGACTCTCAGGTTGGCAGAGCCACTGTAGTCAGAAAGGTCATGAAAGGAAGCTCGATATTCTTTCTCACTTTGCTGCTGTTGATCATTGTTCAGTCACTAAGTCTGACTCTTGGTGACCCCACAGACTACAGCACACCAGGCTTCCCTGTCTTTCATCATCTCCCAGAGCTTGCTCAAACTCAGGTCCATTGAGTCGATGATGCCATCCCACTATCTCATCCTCTGTTGTCTCCTTCTCCTCCTGCCCTCAATCTTTCCCAGCATCAGGGTCTTTTCCAGTGAGTCAGCTCTTCCCATCAGCTGGCCAAAGTACTGGAGCTTCAGCTTCAGCATCGGTCCTTCCAATAAATATTCAGGGTTTATTTCCTTCAGGATTGACTGGTTTGATCTCCTTGCATCTTCTCCAGCACCATAGTTAGAAAGCTTCAGTTCTTTGATGCTCAGCCTTCTTTATGCCCACTTTGGTGAGATACAAACATCTCTGAAGAGGAGGATTAGGAGATCACAAATAGCAGAGACGTTAACAAAGGGTGCCAGACTGGTGTTCAGAGAACCATGTGGGGCCAGCTCCACCTCCAGGTGCAAAATTCCACTTCATGGAGAGAACGTGCAGCCCCAAGGTCCTTCCTCCAAGCCTGCTCTCCTTCCCCCACAGTTATGTAACTTCTGCAGAGACACAGCCTTGAAAGGAGGAGGATGAAGGAAGACATTCTGAGAAGGAATAATCAGCCCTGCTGGAGACATTGAACTTAGAATTAAATGAATATTTAACCCATTAAAGACTGAATGAGGCCAAAAGAGGCTGCTGCTGCTGCTAAGTCGCTTCAGTTGTGTCTGACTCTGTGTGACCCCATAGACGGCAGCCCACCAGGCTCCCCCCGTCCCTGGGATTCTCCAGGCAAAACACTAATTGCCAAATATAAAACTTTTTCTTTTGCCATCCCTGAGCACATGAAATGGAAGGTAAGATTAGACCCATTAAAAATAATAGAGATAATGTGTTTTTAAAATTTATGTAAGAGTAGCGTAAACTTAAGCTTGTATGTGTGTTAAGTTGCATCAATCGTGTCTGACTCTTTACAACCCTAGGGACTGTAGCCCACCAGGCTTCTCTGTCCATGGGATTCTCCAGGCAAGAATACTAGAGTGGGTTGCCATGCCCTCCTCCAGGAGATCTTCCTGACCCAGGGATTGAACCCACATCCCTTATGTCTCCTGCATTGCAGGTGGGTTCTTTACCACTAGCGCCACCTGAGAAGCCCTAAACTTAAGCTTATGTCTTCTCTTTCCCTACCACCATCAGCTCCATATGATGCTTTAAGAAAAGATGTAATGAATACAAATTAATATGAATGAATACTATTAATTAATACTAGTATTAATGAATATAAGCCTGGAACTGCAGATTGCATAGGGAGAAAATTCCTCCAAGTTTTGGAAACTTGGTAATCACTGTTTGTCTTTAAGCAGGGGCCAGTGCTCTTTCTGCTGTTAGGTATTCTGAGAGCGTAGCATGTCCCCAGCTCCAGCCCTTCTTGTCAGGGAACCCTTGCCTGTTGTACTCTCACAGACTTGAGTCCCTGGAGAAGAAGGCCTTGCATATCCTTTGAGCCTCTGCCTCTCCTGCCAACATGCCATTGATTGGGGATAACTCCATTCTCTTTGGTTCTTTGTGTATCATGGGGACAAAGTTTATTATCTTAACACTTGAAAATTTCTCTTGGTTGCTTTGTGTAGGAAAACATTGAGTGTAAATACTGAGATGTGTGGGTTAGACAAGGCAACAGAAGAGCTAGGTGGCTGGCTCTGTACCTGAACTGAGTGGGGAGGTGGGGTGAGGGGTGAGGGCATGGGGGAGCCAGCAATGGAGTGAGGAAGGGCTGTATTTATTTTTTTAAAGTGATGAGATGAGTGTGTACTTTATTTTTCACTTTTTGGCTGTGCTGCACAGCATGTGGGATTTTAGTTCCTAGACCAGGAATCAAACCCATGCCCCCTGCATTGGAAGTGCAGAGTCTTTACCACCGGGCCACCAGGGAGGTCCCACGAGGACTGTAAAGAACAACTATGTGTGTTGTGTTTACAGGTTGCCGTGTTCACAGTGGCTTTTGCGACTGTTTTTGCCCTTAGGTGTTGCTCTTATGTGTTTGTTTGCTCTTATGTGAAAGTCGTGAAAAGTGGCTGACCTCCCTGCATATCTGAATTGGAAGATGAGAAAACTATACAAAACCAGAAGGAAGTCTGCAGGTGTCATTAGAATGTAAGGAGCTCAGGAACTAACAGACGTTTAGGGGACAGCATTGAAGCTTCCACAAATGATGGAATGGGGGTCTCCAGACAATCTTATCTGGATTTTAGACCGCTGTCTGGATTACATTAATTGAATGCCTTGGCCAGACTTGATCCCTCTTCCTCCCATCTCTTCCTCAGTCTCAGAAAGCTCTTGTTTCCAAAGGCTTTCAAGTTTTCATTCCTTAGGTGGAGCTGTTTTCCATTCTCTTCAGAAAACATGGAGGGAAGGAGGAGGACCTACATTCTCTATTTGGGTTTCTCATTTCCAGGGTGGAGCCACTGGCTGGTTCAAAGAAGGATACATGAGAAACAGAAAAGTCTCCACACAAGTCCATATCAAAATCACATTTTATTGATTTGGCCGTGAAGATGTTATGTGTGCAAATATTGAAAGAAGTCTCTCATTGAGGGTCTGAGAGGTGTGATTTAAAACTGGCTATCTTTTCCTCATTGAATATATATTTCTGGTGCACACTCTCACCAATTGCTCAGGACCAAGATCAGTGAAGTTTCAGTTTTATCCGCAACAAAATGCAGCTGTTTCTGTGACTCTCACGAACCTCTGAGGCTAATATGTTGTAGTCCACAAAACTTCCATCGTGTCACACTGCATCTAGTGGTCTTTGGTGACACTGTGCTGTAGTAAGGATTAAAAAAAAATCCCGCAGTTTAAATACCTTAGAAAAATAAGGAGCTCTTTTTTTGAATTATGTAACTGAATGGTTCTGGGATAGAGTCCTGCCTCAGGTATGCCTGGATCCAGGAACTAAGATTACGTTGATTTGAGTTAGTCTGTTATAGTCTTAGAACATAAGTTAGAAATCCCGTTAGAATATTCCCTTTCTCTCCCATTTGTTTATGTATATATCTTCCTATTTCTGTACTGTCTACCAACACTTTGTCTATCATGTGTGAATACTCTCTCTATCCCTTCCTTCTTCTCTCTCTTCTTGGTGGAATTACTCAGGAGCCTACTCACAGATACGTGACTTGCACAGCTGGCCCAGCTGGTTTACAGTCTGAAATAAGTTAATTCCCACTAAAATGCAATAGATATTTATGCTGGTGCATACAGATGCTAGCAGAAAGCTGTCCTCCTGGGAGTTGTGCAACTGTAGTGAAAAACGAAGAAAGGAGAAGATAAGACAGGCAGAGCACTTTATTAGTCAAATACAGCTTTGAGCCTTCTGGTCTCATAAATGAGTTTCTCATGGCAGATAAAGAAAATCTGTCAATTAAATAATCAAAGCAGTTAGCACTTGCAAAAACACTCATCCAGTTGGTCAGAAATGTGAGGCTTAGAGCCTGCCTGTTTTGGTTTTGATTTCCAAGAGATACAAGTTGAAAATGTTAAAAATTTCATCTGGCTAACATTCCAGGAAAAAGAAACTCCAAATGAAGCTTCCAGTACAATATTTTCCTTTTGATTTTTAATTTCAGCAGATATCATACACACAGTGTTTAAAGTGTGTATGGTACAATTTGAAACAAACAGTAGTATACTCAACCTCTAGATAAAGACATAGACTGTTACTAAATAACTTAAGAAACATATTATATGTCTCTTGCCCCACTTTCTCCCTGGAAGGTAACTGCTATCCTCTACTTTGCTTTTCTTCACTGTTGTATCACCTGTGGATACATCCCTAACCAATATATTATTCAATCTTGCCATTTATGAGCTTCAGCTAAGTCGAAATAATACTGAATATGTTCTTTTGAGACTTTCTTATTTTGCTCAACATTGATTTGAGATTCGCCTGTGTTGGTGTCAGTAGCTGTGGTTCCTCCATTTTCCACTCCTGTATAGTAGTCCATCGTCTTAATATACAACAAGATATCTATTCCATTGCTGAACATTTTGTCATTTGAGAAAATGCTACTGTGAACAGAAAGAAGTCTGGAAGCAAGTATACCAAAATTAAACTAGTTATCTTGGTGTGATGGGACTATGAGTTATTTTTATTTTCTGCTTTCTTAAATACCTTTCTGAATCATTTTTTTAATGTTTGGCATATATTATTTCTGCACCAAAATATTATTTTCATTAAAAATTATGTTGAGTGTTTTCAGACCAGCACCAAATTATGCTGATCCAACTTAAGAAAAATCTCTGAGGCGTGGATACATATGCTCCATTTATCTTTGAAATTATCTTAGATGGATCCTTAAGGCTACTCTTGACCTTAATAAATCCCAGAAAATTCTTGACACATTTAGGATTAGTAGTATAATTCCTCTTCTTCCCCACTCCCATTTCTCTTATTATGTGAGCCAACTTGTCAACTGTAAATATTGCTAGAGAGTGGCTACAAGCACAGCAATATCATTTACCAGTGCTAGTACTTCTGGAATGCACCAGAAGAAATACGGTACTTCAGTGTCAGTGTTAGTTGCTCAGTCGTGTCCGATTCTTTGTAATGCCACAGACGGTAGCCCACCAGGCTCCTCAGTCCATGGAATTCTCCAGGCCAGAATAGTGGAGTGGGTTGCCATTCCCTTCTCCTGGTGATCTACTGGATAATAAAAAATAATCTACCAAAACTACCCCACAGAAAAGAAACACCACGTGACTTTTGACAAGTCAAGATTTTTCTCTTTCTAGTTTAAAACACACAAGTTGGTTAAAGCCAATATTAATAAAAATAACCTTGTCTTTCAACTGGCACATAGAAAAGTGGAGAGTACTATTAGGGCTAGAATTGTTCTCCAGTCTACTTTGAGTCTTGTTCCCTCTTCCCTGGTGTGCTAGCAGCCCTAGGTGGGAGCCAGGAGGCCTTCAGTCTAGAGGTCCTAATGTGGTCTGAGACCTGGGACAGAGGACTTAATTTCTCTGGGCTACTGTTCTTTATTACTGTTCTTTGTTTGTTTGTTTGTTTGTTTATAGATGAAGCAATGTATAGGTGGTTGATAAGTGAATTTTTTAAGATTTCCTAACATTTAATATTCTGAGTCAATGAATTTCCTTTATTTGTTAATGTAAATCCTATCAACCAGACAGTTATATCTGTTTGATCTTTATATTCTTACTTCATCTGTGTGTAAAGGAATTAGAAAAAAAGAAAAAAGTAAACATAATCTTACCACTCAATCATAACTCAATGATAATGATGTTTTTGGTATAATTTTTTATGGACATTTTCCATCACAACCTGTAGCATATTATCCACACTGTTTTATGATCTGCTTCTTATTTAATAACATACCAAAAATAGCTATTGTGATGACATGCTTGCTGTGTGTGTGCTCAGTCATGTCTGACTCTTTGCAACAGCATGGACTGTAGCCCTCCAGGCTCCTCTGTCCATGGGTTTCTCCAGGCAAGAATACTGGAGCGGGTTGGCATGCCCTCCTCCAGGGGGTCTTCCTGACCCGGGGATTGAACCTGAGTCTCCTGCGTCTCCTGCATTGCAGGTGATTCTTCACAACTGAGTCATTGGGGAAGCCCCTATAGTGATGACACTTCACATTATTTTGTACATATAAATTGAAAAATAGAGAGGTTTTTAATTTTTATTTTCTCGATCTCCTGAAAGGAAACATGAAACTGAACACTCTTGCTTTATTACACTTTTTATTGAGTTATAACTTATAGACAGTAAAATTCACCTCTTTTAGTGCACAGTCCTATGAGTTTTGAAAAAAGCATACAGTCCTATAACAGCCACAGAAATCAAGACATGGAGCATTTCTATCAATTCTAAAACTTCTGCCATGCTCTGTTTTCATCATCATTCCTGACCTTCATCCTGGCAACCTCTGGTCTTTTTTCCTGTCCTACAGTTTTCATTTTCCAGAATGTCATGGAATATGTAGTCTGGCTTCTTTCATTCAGCACAATGCATTCAGGACTCATGTATGTTGCTGTGCATACCAGTGATTTGTTGTTTTTATTGCCGAGTGATGTTCCATTTTTTGGATGCAACACAATTTCGTCATCAATTTACCAGTTGTTGTTCAGTCACTCAGTTGTGTTCCATTCTTTGCAACCCCATGGACTGCAGCATGCCAGGCTTCCCTATCCTTCGCCATCTCCCGGAGCTTGTGCAAACTCATGTCCATTAAGTCAGTGATGCCATCCAGCCATCTCATCCTCTGTCATCCCCTTCTCCTCTTGTCTTCAATATTTCCCACCATCAGGGTCTTTTCTAATGAGTTGGCTTTTTGCATCAGGTGGCCAAAGTGTTAGAGCTTCAGCTTCAGCATCAGTCCTTCCAATGAATATTCAGGATTCATTTCCTTTAGGGTGGAGTGGTTTGATCTCCTTGCAGTCCAAGGGATTCTCAAGAGTCTTCTCCAACACCACAGTTCAAAAGCGTCAATTCTTTGGTGCTCAGCCTTCTTTATGGTTCAACTCTCACATCTATCCACGACTACTGGAAAAACCATAGCTTTGACTATATGGACCTTTGTTGGCAAACCTAAATGTTCATCAAAGATGAGTAGATAAAGAAGATGTGGTACATATATACAATGGAATACTACTCAGCCACAAGAAAGAATGAAATAATAATAGTTGCAGTAAAATGGATGGACCTAGAGATTATCATACTGAATGAAGTCAGTAAGAAAAAGACAGATACCATATGACATCACTTACATGTGGATCTAAAATTTGACAAAAATGAATTTATCTATGAAACAGAAACAGACTTACAGACACCGAGGACAGACTTGTGGTTGCTGGGGGTGTAGTGGGGGAGTAAGTATTGGGAGTCTGCGATTAGCAGATGCAAACTATTTATATATAGGATGAATAACTAACAAGGTCCTTCCTTATACTACAGGGAACTATATTCAATTTGTCATTAATTTTTAGTTGCCAAGTCATGCCCAACTCTTTTGCAACCCCATAGACTGTAGCCTGTCAGGTTCCTTCTTTCCAAGGAATTTTCCAAGCAAGAATACTGTAGTGGGTTGCTATTTCCTTCTCCAGGGGATCTTCCTCACCCAGGGGTTGGACCCTCGTCTCCTGCATTGGCAGGTGAGTTCTTTACCCTTCAGCCACCAGGGAAGTCCAACTACATTCAATATCCTGTGATAAATCATAATGGAAAAGAATAAGCAAAAAGTGTGCACATATATGTAACTAAATCAATTTGCTATATAGAAGAAATTGACACATCATGAATCAACTATATTTGAATAAAATAAATTTTTAAAAATGTACTAATTAAATGATATGATTTTTTCATTTTCTTTTGATGAGCAGTAGTTTTCAATTTTGAAAAAGTTCAATTTATCAGCTTTTTTTCCCTGTGTATAATGCTCTTTATGTCATGTTTAAGAAATCATTACCTAACCCAATGTCACAAGATTTTCTCATATATTTTCTTCCAGAGAATCATAGTTCTCATTTTTACATTTATGTCATAGTTCATTTTAGATTAATTTTTATGCTTGGCATGAAGTATGGGATCAAGTTTTATTCTTTTGCATTTAGATGTCTAATTAATCCAGTAGTGGAAAATATTTATTCTTTCTCCATTGAATTTCATTTGCAACATTACATTTTGGTAAATAATACAAGCCAGTAATTTACATATATTGCCAACTGGTAGTTCACAGGCTCCTGTGGCTAAATCTGTTTAGGTGTCACATGTGTGACTGATATGACAAATTTATGCTTAAAGACAGTGCTTCTTAGAGCAGGTAGAATTTTAACATTTTTCTGCAGTGTACCAGCGAACAGATTCCATTCTATTTTGTGAGAAGAGCTGCTAAGTCCTGGCCTCCATTTGAACAAAAAATGAAATAAACTTTTTTCATTTACTGTAAAGCTTTTTCATAATTTTACAACCAAAAGTTGAAGAAATTTCTGATTTATGGTTCTTTAACATTTAGCATGCATTTTTGAATAGAAATAGTGTTTATAAAGGAAGGTTACATACTCAGGCCATCCACAAATATTTGATTTATCCATCACACTGAAGAAATACATTACTAACGAAGAGAAAAACCAGCAAGTAGGTGGAGGCTTGTGCAAATTTTGATGGAAACTTATTTAAAGGATTTTGGTATGTTACATGTCAATTATATCTCAAAAAAGTGGTATTTTTAATTTGAGCTTATTATATTTTAATAATATTGCAAGAAATGTCAGAATAGTACCAGATGAGAAGCTTTACAAGTGCTTAGTTTTTTATGAAGACAGTTTGTGCAGAGCTTTGGAAGAGATTTCGCCTAGAAGAATTTAGGTATTACAAACACTCGTTCTTTAGCTCAAATAGTACAACTTTCCTTTTTTTAAAAAATCATACAATAGCATGATTATTTTATGCATTACTGATGATGGCATAGGGAATGAGTGATATTCACTAAATACCCACTATGAGCAGAGAGGTATTAGTGCTTTTCTGTAGTTTATTTTAATTACTCTTATTCCTAGAACACCTCTTTAAAATAGGTAATTCCTCTCCATTTTATAGATTTGAAATCTGAGATATAGAGAGGTTATGTAATTTGCTCAAGATCTCAGCATTAATAAGTGATGTACCTGAAATTCAAGCCCAGTTCTGTTTCACTCCAAAGCCCACTATTCACTGGTGATTAGGCTGACTTTTCAGCTGGTAAAATAAATGATGAGCTGGGGAGAGATTTTCCTTCAGAGATAGAAAGGAAGAGAAGAAAGGAAGTTAAAGCGGGTGAATGTATAGGAATGAAAAAGATTACTGAAGGTAGAATTGGATGGCCTGTGAATGATGACTTAAAAGAGGTGATTATGTTCTGCCAAAAAATCCTAGAAGAAGAAAATAGAAAAGGGCACAGAAAAGGGACCTTAAATAAACGAGTTCCTTTTTATGACCACTAGGTGACACCATTGACAGAAAACACCTAGGTTGCTGTCAGGAGATGGTGTGGTGGTGATGGTAGTTGTGGTGGGGAGGTAGGGGAGTCAGGGGAGAAAGATGCTGAGGATGGTTATAGGAGGAAGTGGCAGCTCCTCTTCAAAATGAACGTGTGAAGCAGTCAGAAGTCATGTCAATTACATGCCTTTTTGAGGAAGGAGTACAGCATATGGCCTGTTTATGTGTCACTTTTGATCTAAATGAGAATCATTGATGTTTTTTGACAAACACCAAGTAGGGAGATAGTGTTTAAGTACTGGGATTAAGAGCACAGAATCTGGACCTTGGCTTTATAGGTCTGGAGCCCCACTCTACCACCACTAGCTGTGTTCTATCAGGTAAGTCACTTAACTTTTCTGATGCTCTGAAAGTTTCCTTCTCTATCAAATGAGTATAATAATATCTATCTCTAAGATATGTTGTGAAGGTTAAATGAGATAATAGAGGTTAAGTTCTTTGAATAGTGCTTTCCTTCAAGTTCTTATTAAATGCTATTGTTGTTGTAATTAATTGCTTTTGATGCTTTTGAACTGTGGTGTTGGAGAAGACTCTTGAGAGTCCCTTGGACTGCAAGGAGATCCAACCAGTCCGTTCTGAAGATCAGCCCTGGGTTTCTTTGGAAGGAATGATGCTAAAGCTGAAACTCCAGTACTTTGGCCACCTCATACGAAGAGTTGACTCATTGGAAAAGTCTCTGATGCTGGGAGGGACTGGGGGCAGGAGGAGAAGGGGACGACAGAGGATGAGATGGCTGGATGGCATCACTGACTCGATGGACGTGAGTCTGGGTGAACTCCGGGAGTTGGTGGTGGACAGGGAGGCCTGGCGTGCTGCGATTCATGGGGTCGCAAAGAGTCAGACACAACTGAGTGACTGAACTGAACTGAACTGAGACTCTCTAAAGTATGACAACTATATTAAAATCAAAAGTGAGTGAGATAAAACAACTCCAAAACAGTAAGAAAGGGGTGTTTAATAATGGATAAAATAGACAATAGATAATAGACTTTCTTTTCCTTCTGTTCAATATAAATAAAACATAAGCTTAAATGAACACTGCCATCTAACCTCCTATATACCTTTAGAAAAAAGATCATTCCTTGTGTATCTTGCTAAGAAGCCATGTAACTATTGTAATATTCATACTCCACTTGAGGCAAAATTTTAAGATAATGAAATTCATCTTTGATGCCTCCCAGCTCTCACTTCACATTGGTGCCCTTCATTCTGTTTTTGCTTCAGGTCTTTCATCCTGACCATCTCCCACCCCCAGGTTTCCAATGATCTAATTCTGCTCCTCAGCTACTCGCCAGCACTCTACAAAACACCCAGAAGGCTTTTCTTCTCATGTCTTCCCAACCGAAAAGTTGCGAAATTTCTTCCTTGTTCTCCTTATTTCCCACCAAATTTCAATTTAAAATTCCTCTTTATTTGGAAATCAGAAGTTGGATTTGACTAATTCATAATAAATTGAGAATGAGTAGATATTCTACATTCCCAGGAATGTTCGAATTTTGTAAAGACCTTGTTAACAGTAACAAGTCTGTTGTTGATGGCATTTTGAGCCATGTGAGAAAGTTAAATGAAGAATTCTGAGCACTGTGAAAGAGAGTTGAGGAGAGGAGAGATCTTCCTTAAATCATAGTACTTGGTGGCCACCAAGAAAATACAGATCATTGAAAATCACCATAAACGTAGAGATTTTTATTTATTCAATATTTACTTTTTTCCCCCCAACTTTTACCAATATTGCTTGCACTTAGGGAAATTGATTCTCTTGAATCTCCTTTTATGTCTCCATTTTACCATTTTTCAACACTTATTAGCATGGCAGAGGGTTCCTGGTTACTTTCCAATAGTCATTCTCTTTTTATCCCATAGTAATAATATCCTTAATTTTATGGCCACAAAAATAAAGACCACATTCCTCAGCTTCACTCATAGCCAGACATGATCATGTATTTACATTTTAGACAATAGGATGCAAGCAAAACTGTTTTTGATTTAATGAAATATCTTTCAAGTTTTTGACTTAGTGAAATATCTTTTCAATGATATCCATCTCCTTCCCTTTTCTCCTTCGAGTTGGCTGGAGGACAGATAAAAAGCACTAGACACCACTGAGACCTGGCCACTGAGTCCATTTCTTGTGGGGGACAAACAACGTGAAGTAGAAAGGAACCGGGGTCCCTACTGAATTAATTGAATTGCTGTACCAGCTTTGGACTGCTGGTCTCTGGACTTGGACGTGAGAGAACTTCATGTGTTTTCTGAAGTGAAAGTGAAAGTTGCTCAGTCCTGTCTGACTCTTTACAACCCCATGGACTGTAGCCCACCAGGCTCCTCTCTTCATGGAATTCTCCAGGCTAGAATACTGGAGTGGGTATTCTCCAGGGGATCTTCCCAACCAATCGAATTCAGGTCTCCCGCATTGCAGGCGGATTCTTTACTGTCTGAGCCACCAGGGAAGCCCTTGTATGTTTAAGTTACTGTTAATTTATGTTTTTGTCACACACAGCTGAACTTAATTCTGGTACATGCAGCTTGTAGAGAGTTATACTTGAACTAAAGGACCAGCTCATAGATAATTGTGAATCAATGAAAGTAGAATTCAAGGTAACTCAGACAAGTAGGAAGTATATTTTGCAGTTAATATCTGTAATACACAGTCTTAATCTCTTACCTGGGGAATCTCTTAGCCTGGTGATCTAGACTAGAGACCAGCACTGCTCAACATCACTTTGTGTGATGATGGAATATTCTGTATCTGGATTATCTCTACGGAAGCCACTAGTCATAGATGGCTATTGAGCACTTGAAATTGGGCTTTTGTGACTGAAAAGCTAAATTTTCAATTTTGTTTTTAATTAATTTAAACTTGAGTAGCTACATGTGGCTTGTGGCTACTGAGTTGAATAGGACAGCTCTGACTCAGAGTTTGACACATTCAAATAATGAATTCACACAGTTTCTGGATTTGAGTTACATTTTATTTATTTATTTATTTATTTGAGTTACATTTTAAGTCAAGAAACGTAAAGCTGAAAGTGGTCAATGGGTCGGTGAAGCCAGTTATAGCTAATTGAAGCTACTTCTCAGAGTGAGAATTGAAGCAGGATTAAAACACCCCTCCCCCATAATAAGAATATGCCCAAATATATGTACCACACTAGAATTTTAGGCTTTTAAGATAATGGAAGTTTGAAATACAGATATGTTTCTTTTGGCAGCAGCGCTCAAACGCCATGGTGGTGTGCGGTAGACTCGCTCCTCCTCCACCCGCTACAAGGGTGACCCTTGACCTTATGCTCTTGTCTCAGTGTCCCCACTCAAGTCCAGGCTTATTCCCTCCTTTCTGGTGAGTAAAAGGTCTTTTTTCTGTGTCTCAGGTGTTCGCGGAGATTACCGGGTTCTGCCTACAGGTGGCGCAGTGTGAGCATGGCTGTGGATTTTGGAGTCCTTTCCTAGCCTCCTTGCATTCGATTGTACAACTGTAAATGGCAAAAACAAACACCCTTTGCTGGTGGCTTCAGTGTCATGTGTTCTATCGACAGCCCTCAGTGCTGGGGCTGTTATTAGCAAGGCGGACTCTGCTTTTTTTCTAACTCTGCACTACAAGCAGGGGATTGGCAACCGCTGGTGAGAAGAGGCCAGGTATCTCGGCTTTTTATATGCATATCAAGGAACCTGCCTTTAAAGGCTGCTTTCAGATTTAGAAAAAAATGCTAGAATTCAAAAAATGCCCAAGATCTTTGCTGAGATCACATCTATTACTTGTGTGTGTGTTACACTGGGTGCTGTAATTTTCTAAGCAAGTGGAATTTCTGGTTTATGAATTTTTCAGTGAAAGGGTCTTCCTGACTCTCTGCTTGGCTTCTAAAAATTAACACTTGACAGGTAATAGGGCAGTGTTTGAGCAGCTCTGATTATTTCCCAAAGGTGAAAAAAATGAAGCTCTGCATTGACTTTTTTTCCTTTTAATGCATATCCTTTCCCATCCAATCCAAGATTGGCTGTGTAGCTCTGGGAAGCTTACCTTTGTGATTCCTGGTAAGGTACCACTGCCTAGAAAATTTCTGTTATGTGTTTTCAGAGTTTTGATGCCATGCAGATTAGGCTCAAATCTTGACTGCAACACTTACTAGCTGTGTGATCTTTGACAATTGCTTAAGTTCTTGGTTTATTCATCTATAAAATGTGGATAATAATAGCTCTTGCTTCATAGGGTCCTTATGTGATTTAAGTGTGATGATATAATTTAATGTGGTTAATATGGTTCCTGCAACATAGTAAGTGTTCAATAAATGGCATAGGTATCCTTATTGTACTGTTTCAAATTAGCAAATAAATACATCACTATGGTTTTGATTAAAAAGCATTGAAGTGCCCACTTATGCACATTTTTGTTCCAAGCCTATGTATTTACTGCCATAGACCCCAAAAGATATAAAAAAATGAACTATGTTGTGTTATAATTCAAATCAAGTTTTGACTGAAGTAGAAAATGTTGGAGGATGCGCAGTTAGAAAATCATTTCACAGAATAAAGTCAAGGCTGACGTGGCAAAGGGGAGTTTGCTGTTTTGAAGGAGACAAAACCAGGTCAAATGTGTTGTTACACAATAATTCACTCTTCCCTGGATTATTAAAGAAAATCAAGCTTAATTGAATAAGGACATGCAAAAATCTAATCTTATCCAGCTAAGTTGGCTGCATAGGTTGGGTGACAGAAAAAGCTGCCCCAAAGAGGAGTTCCTATCACACTGGGCCCTGGAAAGTGGGAGACAGTTGAGACAGCACACTTAACTGAGACTCAGAGAACTATGGAAAAGAATCAGCATAAAGTGTCAGAGAAGGTTGAAGGTCAGTCTGATGTAGAATGAGTGAAAGGATCTGAAGAGTTAGGAATCTACAATCTAACAAGAGGAGAATAAGTCTGAGAGCAGAGTCCTGATCATACCATATCTGAAGCCCACATTACTGCAGGCCTTTATTAACCAATATGTTCTTTTTATTGTTTGACAGTTTGAGTTTATTAATTGGATACTTGCAGCCTAAACTGATACATGAATGGGTGGAGAAATGAACCAGTTATTATACAGAAGCTTAAGGTTGCTATCAGGGACTCAAACCGAGGTCCAGAGTATGAAAATGGTTTCAGTGCTCTTTGAACAAGAAGCTCTACTTCAAACAGGAATCTTTTATATAGCAGAATCAAAAGATAGTCTTCCCAGGGTTTGGATAGCAAAAGTCTGAAAGCTGAACGTGTGGTGTTAGCCATCTACCTCTGGGTCAGTGGGAAGCAGAGATTTTTGACAGGAAAGTCTGGCATTTAGGTTTATTCTCATACTGTGGATACTTGGCTGCTGCTCGAAAGCCTTCATACAAGATGTAAGTGAATAAAGAAAGAGTAAAAGAAGAGATGATCAATGAAGAGAATCCTCATAAATCCTCAGTAAAGAAGTAGTAAGAGCTTTACCAGGTGACGCTAGTGGTAAAGAACCGCCTGTTAATATAGGAAATGTGAGAGGTGGGTTTGATCCCTGGGTCAAGGAGATCCCCTGAAGGAGGGAATGGCTACCCACTCCAGTATTCTTGCCTGGAGAATCCCATGGAGAGAGGAGCCTGGTGGGCTACAGTCCACTGAGTCGCAAAGAGCTGAACATTACTGAAGTGACTTAGTACGCATGCACGCAAAGAAGTAGTAAAACATTACAGTTGAGAGAATGGACTTGGTGGCCAGACCTGGTTTTTTTTTTTTTTAATTTAATTTTATTTTTAAACTTTACATAATTGTATTAGTTTTGCCAAATATCAAAATGAATCCGCCACAGATATACAGACCTGGTTTTAAATGCTTCTTCTAGTACTTGCTAGTAAGTTATCTAACATGCTGAACCTTATTTCCTTATTCGTAAATGAGAGATGAATACTAACAAATTCTTTGAAAGTGATGGCAAAAACTAAAAGTGATGTATAAAGCCTGGAACATAGAAAAAAAGGTAATTAGTGACAAATAGTCATTTTTTGTTATTTATAGAACTAGGATTGTACATGGTAGAAATTCTCGTAGGCTAATTGAAAAGACAGGATGGGCTGCAGGAGGGCTGTCCCGGTGTATAATAATCATGTCATTCACTTTGGGGCTTTTGGTGATTTTCATATCCCTCTTGCCAAACTCTCGATGGGAGAGAAGTCAACCTTAGTTTCTAATTTCCACTTGACCCCAAACTTGCAATTGTTACTTTCTTGGAGCCACATTTGAGTTCTCTGGAAAGGAGGGGGAGCCAACACTGAAATCACAGTGCCTGGCACATGTGTCGTGTTGTGTTGTGTTGTGTTGTGTGTGCTCGTTCAGTTGTGTCTGACTCTTTGTGACCCCATGGACTGTAGCCTGCCAGGCTCCTCTGTCCATGAGATTTTCCAGGCAAGAATACTGGAGTGGGGTGCCATTCCCTTCTCTAGGGGATCATCTCCACCAAGGGATCGAATTCGTGTCTCCTGCATTGGCAGGCAGATTCTCAACCACTGAGCCACCTGGGAAGCCCTCCTGGCACGCAGTAGGCGCTCAGTAGATGTTATCTGCACTTTGGAAGCAGCAAGTCAGTTGTTGCCTGTCAGATGTGATGATTAGAGGATACTTTAAAAAGGGCATTTTCAGATTCTTGGGCACAGAATACATTTATGATCTGGAATGGGGTCTAAACTTACTGTGAAAATGGTAAATACAGTTGGCTATAGCCTACCTCTGCTAGAAATAGTTCTGCGGAGGGGGCTGATCTCAAAGTTTTGTTGGGAGGGAGGAGGGTTAGTGGAAAGTTTTGCCGTTGTTCTTAGCTCACTCTGTGGCCTCAGGCAAGCCATTTAACCTCTTGGTGTCTGGATTTCCTCATCTGTGAGCCAGGGATAATAATACTTTCCTACCTCACAGGTGTGTTGGGGGCATTAATTAATGTTTGTCTAGTGCTTGGGGATCTGTGATGAAAGGCAAGCATCATTATTGTCGGTTTGCTGCAGGCAAGACTAGATTATAGCCCTCCAGATGGGTTGCATATGGGAAGCGGTTTTAGCAAAAGATTTTCCCAAATGAAATGCAGGCTTGAAGGTTTGGGGTCGCTTCAAAAGAAAAGGTGCGGGTGGAACTTCATACTCTCTGTCTTGCCTTAGTTGGCTCAGGTTTTACTATCAGGCAAAGTCAGGAATCAGCATCCTAGCACTATATATTAATTTATTCAATGAGCAACATTTAGCTGATTTGTTTCCGGGGTCTCTGCTCTGTACAAATTTTCAAAGATGCTGGTTAAGTAGGTGAGGGTATTGTTGCAGGAAACCCTTGATTCCTTGTGAAGAGTGGGGGCCGTTTAGAGTGTCTGTCCAGAGATAAGTGGGTTAGACAAAGCCATTGTGTTTAAACAGCACCAAGTGGACCAGTCAAACAGGCAAGAAGTTTCCATCTTTTCGTTTTGTTTTAATTCCCTCCTCCCCACCCCCCACTCTTTTAAAAATAGCCTTTACACTAAAGAGCACTGGTATGTCCTTGAAAGCTTTTAAAGAGGAACATTTTGAGAAAGGATTTCTGAGCAAAGGACAACAGAGGGTCTAGACACATTAAGGCTGGGAAGGAAGGGGGAAAAAAATCTCTCCTTGAGTACTAGACAAATTTTTGTTTTCCTAAAATTGGAAATATTGATTCAATTAGCACACTTGTCCAATTAGAAGGCAAAGATAATATTTCTTTCCCCATGAGCAGAAGTGTATTTTCTCTTACAAATACATAAGAAAGCCAAATGAAATATTTTATTAATATTCCCGACCCAGGCAATAGGAAAGCAAATAGGAAGACTCTTATTCTAGGTGAATTCATGCTGCTGAAAATCTTCTGGAACTAAAATCATAAGGCAGAAATGCAAGTTATAGTTACAAAGTAAGAAGCATAGTCATTCATTTATTCATTCATTCAACAAGTATTTATCAAGTGTATTTAAAAAATCATTTTAATTAATTAATTAATTTGGCTGCACTGGGTCTTAGCTGTGGCATGAGGGAAACTCCGCCCCCTGCATTGGGAGTGTGAAGTCTTAGCCACTGGACCACCAGAGAAGTCCCTCTCAAGTGTATTTTATGTGTTGGAAAATGGTTGATGAGCAACATAGACAGGAACCCTGCTCCTATGGAGCTTGCATTTTGGTGGAAGACAGGCATATATAGAAAAACAATTGTCAACACAGGAAAAGAAGATGAGGTGATGGCAACTGAGCATTGGTGGTGATTTGGATGGCTAGCCAGCCCTCTCCAGGAGGTGGCTTTAACCTGGTCAGGCCCGTATGGGAGCAAAGTATAAGACTTGGGGTTAGAAAATAACTGGTATAATAAAGGAGACTTCAAGAGGCATAGGGTGCAGTTTGGCATCCCAGCATCTCCTTCCAGTGTGGTACCCATTGTATCTTCTCTAATTTTGGGTCTCTGTCATTTACTGCACATAAAGGAAAGTGGATTTTGTTTGGAACAATCAAATTAGAATAGCTGGTTGGTGTTCTAGAAAGTATAAGGACCAAGTAAGGAGACCTGGTTGATCGTGGTTTTTTCAGTACTTTGTTGAGTTAGTTATACCCTCACTTTTTTTTTAACTTATTTCCTTCCCTAAAAAAAAAAAAAAAAAGGTGTTGGCACTGCTATATTTAAAATGGATAACCAACAAGGACATGGAACTCTGCTCAATGTTATGTGGCAGCCTCGATGGGAGAGTTGTTTAGGGGAGAATGGATACATGTATGTGTGTGATAGTTGTGAAACTACCACAACACTGTGTGTTAATCTATACTCCAATATGGAATAAGGATGTTTTAAAAGGAAGGTTTTGGTAAGGTCATTTTCAGTTTTATGTTTAGGAATAATATAGACCCAGGAATCAATAACTGTAAATTGCTGAAAATCCACAAAGATGATAAAAGAAAATAACAACAAATCTGAAAAGCTTGCACCTCAGTAGCTCAAAATTTTGAGATAACTAGGCAGATAGCAGGGTGCAAAAGTTAGATACTATGAGTACGTGTAGCTTTTCTTTTAGAAAATAGGATTTTAAAAAAGTCTGCCGTAGAGTTTTCAAAATATTAGAAAAGTAAATAAAGATTACTACTATAATGTTCGCATTTTCATTACATTTTAAATTTCCCTGCTTTCACATATTGCCAGAAATGAGTAGATGTGAAATGTCTAAGTTTTGCAGCTAAGAATCCCACTTACAACAAAAATTAGACTGTTAAGTGCAGTAAATAAATTTAGAAGAATGATTTATGCTGTAATAGCCCAAACACTTCCTTAATTATTAACGTATTAAGAATTTTCCTCAATAATAATGCTAAATACAGTTTTATGAGCAAATAAAATTATGCTTTATTTTTTGTCTATGAACTAATAAAATGATACTAAAAGTATGACCTTCTATGGTGCTCAACGTTTTGCAAAAACAGTTTTATGTTTCTTGTTCCATTTGAGCCTCATAACTGTTTCGGAAGTAAATTGGATAGAATTTATTATTCTGACTTCACATGAGGAAAAAGAGGTGCAGGGGTTGAGATTTTTCTGGAATTACATAGCTAGTAATTGAAGCAGAATCCAGGATCCTGCATCCTGTCTAAAGCTTTGAGCATCCAAAAATGGGTACATATATAACCTGTTTCTCTTCTCTGTTTTGCTGGTGTTTGTTTGCTTCATGCAGGACCCTGGAGTACTTGCAAGAATTTCTAGAAGACTTTAAAATTGTTGTTAGCACATGAGCTTATAAACAAATCAGGGCAGCAACAGTGGATCGATCCATGTTTTTCTTCAGCTCTGACCTGCTCCTTTCTGTCGTGTTTCCCTATCAGGCATGGCTATCACTTTATTGGGCCACTCTTTTCTAATGCGAGGGTGAGATCTTGGTTGTGTTGGGGGAGATTCCCCTTATTTTAGACAAAATCTGGGCAAGAATGGAACAACTCATTCTGAATTCATTAAAAAAAAATGTATTGATTTATGTGGCTGCGTCAGGTCTTGGTCGTGGCATGCAGGATCTCCGTACAGTATGTGGAATCTTTCCATGCAGAGCTCAGGCTCTTGGTGGTGGTTCAGGGCTTCTCTCTACTGGTGGCTCAGGGACCCAGTAGTTGCGGCGCATGGGCTAAGTTGCCCTGTGGCATGTGGGGTCTTAGTCCCCCAACCAAGGATCCAACCCGGGTCCCCTGACCTGGAAGGTGGATTCCAAACTGCAGGACCACCAGCGAAGTCCCCTGAATTCATTTTAGCATATCATGGTGTTGCAAAACTGAGACAAATTTCTTTTAAACAATTCTTTTTTTTTCATGGAATATAGAATTTTAAAAATCTAATTTTAAGTATTGGATTATGTCAGACCTGACATCAGTCAATAAATACTAAGTTTGATATGACAAGGAACAAAGAATTTCAGACTTTGTGCTACTCCCCAGACCTTAAATTCT
Organism: Bos mutus; assembly: GCF_027580195.1. Lineage (NCBI taxonomy): Eukaryota > Metazoa > Chordata > Mammalia > Artiodactyla > Bovidae > Bos > Bos mutus. The sequence goes on along the minus strand of NC_091626.1, from coordinate 42,749,448 downwards.
ACTGGGGACACAAAATATTAAGCCTTTCAATAACATAGCTCAATGATTAAGTGAAATATTTTGCAGTATTATTTTGAGACACCCTTTAAGATCTGCTAAGTCCATCTATAGGTCAGAGAGATTGAGGGAGGCAAAGTGATCTATTTGAAGGCTGTGGAACAAAGATGGAACAAACACAAGGGAATAAGAGAGTTGAGTTTAGAGAGAAGAACTGGGCATAATTTTGTTCAAAATTTCATTCTTTATTAGCAATAAATTAAAATAAGGTGGTGTTTTCTGATGACTCATAAGATAGATGTTGCATGAAAAGGTACTGGAATCAACAGGCACAAATAAGACAGCCAAACATGGAAAAATGATCATAGGTAGAGCATTTGTTCCACTTGCCTTTTATCTTTTACACCTGTGTTTGAATTCATCCAAACTTACATAAATCCTTTACACAGCTGTCGAGATCGCACCTGAAAAAAGGCTGAAGTAGTCTCAGACGGGCTAACATTTCATCATTCTGAATACTTAAACCCAAACAGGTTTAAACACTTTGCCAAACCCACGGATAACGGGCTTCGCATTGATCTTTGCTCTGTTCAACTGTTCAGCCGTGTGCCAAAGTGTACACTGCAGATTGCCTTGTATAGACTCCCACAATTTTTAGCCACAGAAAAGCTCAAAAATAACATTTTAGGGATGTCAGGTCTCCTTTGAAATCTACTCAGTAATAATACACTTTGATATATGTCACTAGATAAAGAGCAGTTGGCTGCTTGTACAAACTGATCTACTGAATTTAATTTTTCTTTTCTTTTTTTTTTTGTAAACAAGCAGTTAAATGCAGCATACTTCAAGAGCTTATCAAGTTTCCGGTGTTTCCACTAGACTGTTTCCGATGTCTATTCTGACCTCCACAATTGGATTACTTGTAACTTGGGGTCTGTCGTTAAAATGTTTTAAAATTATAAATATGTACATTGGCATTATAAAAAATGCACAAGTACAGAAAGATATAGAATGAAAAATGCAAGTCCTCCTATACTATCTTTCCTTCCAACTCTTCTCCCTAGAAAAACCCCTTTAAGAGTTTGATGTATATCCTTCCAGATCCTTTGTAAAATGAATTACTTTGTGTGTGTGTGTAAATATGCGTGCATGTTCAGTCTCTAAGTGGTGTCCAACTCTTTATGACCTCAGGGACTGTGGCCTGCCAGGCTTCTCTGTCCTGGGATTTCCCAGGCAAGAATACTGGAGTGGATTGCCATTTCCTTCTCCAATGTAAATATAAATGCTATCATAACACAAACATTATTATGCCACTATCTTTTCGTTAAAATAGTGTAAAGTTTTACCAATTTATAAAAATGTTGCCAGACTAAGGAGAGACTGTTGCTATCTCTGGGTATAGGATTTGCTCTAGGTGAGGACAAGTGTGCATTTAAACCATTTTATTCAAATTTAATCCCACACTTTAATCCTTCCTTATTTACACTACCAAAAATTAAGAGGCTTGCTTTCTTGGTAAAAATGAAGAAGTCTGAACGCTAACCTTTAAGGAAATTTAGGGCTTACTTTCCTGGATAGTAGGGGGTAAAAATGGAAATTTCAAGTAGGGGGGTTTTTGGAATTTGAGCAAAATTGGAGTCCTGGTTTGTTTTCTTGGTCTAATCCATCCATGGGTGTGATAGAGTAAAGCTCGGGCCACCCTTCTGACTTGATGGGCATCTTTCCATGGGGCTCTCAGTAGGAGTGTATTCACTTCTATATATTGATGGATCCCTCATTCAGTGTGTTTCTATACCTTGCTCCAGTGTGTACTGCTCTTCCTCTATAGGCAAGGGAAGTGTGTGCTTTGCAGCCCCATGGACTGTAGCCTGCCAGGCTCCTGTGTCCACAGAATTTTTCAGGCAAGAATACTGGAGTGGGCTGCCATTTCCAACTCCAGGGGATCTTCCCGACCCAGGAATTGAATCTGTGTCTCCTGCATTGGCAGACGGATTCTTTACCACCATGCCACCTGGAAAGCCGTCCTTTGAAGGACCTTCTTTCTAAGGGAAGAGATGGATTTCCCTCGTGTGGCAGAGGAAATCCCCCAGTGAGCCCAGGCTTGAACTTCATGAATGGATGTGAAAATGGCTACAGAGTTTCGACTGCTGGGGACTTGACTGTAAACTAGTTGGCAAGACAATTTAAGCAGCTGAAAATGGCACTGGTGATAAGTTTAGGGTTGGTGGATCAGATCGAGTCAAGAGACAAATTGATCCAAGCAGAGTATCTGTTGAGTATAAGGTTGGAAATATGAAGATGGAACAGAAGATATAGTTAGTTCTAGGGTTTGACACTTGGACCTGAGACAGAAGAAATTAAGATGATGAGAGTCGTGATGAAATGACCTTCATTCGTTACATCATCATGTGCCATTTCTTGTCTTTCAGCTTCAAGCCTACCCTTCTATTTCCCTTCAGTGATATCAGAACAGGGACTCCATGCATGACTTGGTTTTGCCAGCTGCCTCTGTGAGGCTCTGCCATTTTCGGGTGCTGAAGGAGAATGAGAGACTTGCTCCTTCCTCTTAGCTTCCTGTTTGCTTTGTGTCCCTGGGAGCATCACTCCAGCCTTGTTTCTTTACAAAACCTGGTAGTAGTAGTTGGTTCCAGAAACAGCCATTGAATCCATAGAGAAGTTTTCCCAACATTTTCAGAGCCTGCTTTCTCACACCCCACTGCCTACAACACCAGCTGCAGCTACAGAGCACCCTCCAATCAGAGATCTGGTGTCCCAACCCCACAGGGCCCTGCTGCAGCTCAGAGATGCCAGCCCCAGCTGAACAGCACCCCTCCTCAGAGGTCTGAGTTCTTCAGCTCTGTGCAGACCCTCTTGCTAAGTTTTAACAATTACAGCCTCTTCTGTTTGTTCTCACAGCCTTAGGAGTGGTCACTGCTACTTATAATTGTTACCTCTGTGATACCATAAAGCTGTTGCCCTGTTCTTTACTATCAAGTTATTTATTTATTTAATTTTACTTCTGTCTCTTTACGAGACCCTGACTGACACAGGCGCTCCCCAGATGGAGTATAAATAGGAGAGCTCATGGGTTCCTTTATCATTCAGGACTGTTAGCCTGCATTATGTGGGGACAAAGAGACTAGAGGGGAAGAGGTACATTCGGCAAATTTTAAGTGGCAAGGAAGCAACAGGATTGATGAGGGAGTGAGGACAGAGAGCATAGACTATACAAGGCTTCTGTCCTGGTAGTGGCGAGAATGTGACGCCATGGGAAACTGAGAAAGTTGAGAAAGGAATGAGTCCAGGTATGGGGGTATGAAATTGGAGATATTTTAAAGGCATCTGATAAAATGGAGCTGAAATTCAAGAGAGAACTAGAGTGAGACTGTGACAGAATTCCCTGAGGATGTAGGACAGGATGGAGGAGCAGGAGTCCAGCATGGGATGTGCCATAACAAAGAAGAATTCTTTTTTAAAATCCTGTGAAGGGCTTCTTTTGATATCCTGTAAAGGGCTTTTTAAATATCCTGTAAAGGGCTTCTTTGTCACCCTGCTTATTTAGCTTATATGCAGGGTGCATCATATGAAATGCCAGGCTGGATAAAGCACAAGCTGAAATCAAGATTGGGAGACATATCAATAACTTCAGATACACAGATGATACCACCCTTATGGCAAAAAGTGAAGGGGGACTAAAGAACCTCTTGATGAAAGTGAAAGAGGAGAGTGAAAAAGCTGGCTTAAAGCTTAACATTCAAAAAACGAAGATCATGGCATCTGGTCCCATCACTTCATGGCAAATAGATGGGAAAACAATGGAAACAGTGAGGGACTTTATTTTCTTGGGCTCCAAAATCCCTGCGGATGGTGACTGCAGCCATGAAATTAAAAGATGCTTGCTCCTTGGAAGAAAAGTTATGACGAAGCTAGACAGCATATTAACAGGCAGAGACATTACTTTGCTGACAAAGGTCCGTCTAGTCAAAGCTATTGTTTTTCCAGTAGTCATTTATGGATGTGAGAGTTGGAATATAAAGAAAGCTGAGTGCTGAAGAATTGATGTTTTTGAACTGCAGTATTGGAGAAGACTCTTGAGTGTCCTTTGGACTGCAAGGATATCAAACCAATTCTCAAGGAAATCAGTCCTGAATATTCATTGGAAGGACTGATGCTGAAACTGAAACTCCAATACTTTGGCCATCTGATGCAAAGAACTGACTCATTGGAAAAGACCCTGATGCTGGGAAAGATTGAAGACAGGAGAAGAAGGGGATGACAGAGGATGATGTGGTTGGATGGCATCATTGACTCAATGGACATGTGTTTGAGCAGGCTCCGGGAGTTGGTGATGAACAGGGAAGCCTGGCGTGCTGCAGTCCATAGAATTACAAAGAGTCAGACATGACTGAGCGACTGAACTGAAAGGGCTTCTTTGGTGGCTCAGTAGTAAAAAAATCCACCTGCAAATGCAGGAGAGACAGGTTTGATTCCTGGGTTGGGAAGATGCCCTGGAAAAGGAAATGGCAACCCACTCCAGTATTCTTGCCTGGAAAACTTCTTGGATATGTAGCCTGGTGGGCAATAGTCCATGGGGTTGCAAAGAGTGAAACATGACTTAGGGACTAAACAACAGTAGGTTAAGAACTATAGGTCCAATATTGTAACCAGAAGAAGATATTAGTGATGATTTGAGATTCTGTTATTGCTCACAGAAGCAAACAAACTTCAACTTTGATTAAGTAAATCGATGCAGTAGAACATCAGTGAAAAATGTTACCATAAAAATTTTTTAAGATGGAAGCAGATGAACAGACCCCAGAAACACTTTACATGAGCAGCAAACTGTGAACTTTGTCATCAAAGAAAACACACAGCAAAGGTAATCTGACACACATTTAATAATATTTATGATCATTATTGTACTCTACTGTAATTAAGTACAGGTGGTAAGAAGCTCTTGTAAAATGTAGTAATTCATAAGGATGGAAGTGAAATCAATGTTGTTCTTTTTGCTTTCTTAGATCTTTATGGAATTGGATCTGCCAGCAGTTTTCACTGATACCATGTATCATTAATTAAAGTCTGTTTAGCAAATATTTATTGATTTAAAAAAAAATTATGTTCCAGGTATTGTCATGGCCTCTGGAGTGTGAACAGTGTTGGCCTTAAAGTTGAGAAGTGTGTGTGCAGTTTGCATAGAGTGATGGATACATGTTTCTGCCTAATGGTTCTATATCCCATACTCTGTAGTCTCCCTAATTAAAACTATAACTCCCTCAAAGAACCTTTCCTTCCCCAGTGGACAGCCTCCCTGACCTGGTGCCTGCCTTTTTCCTGCCCTTTGTTGGCCACTGTAGTTTTCTGCCAACATATCCCATTTTTTTTTATAAAAAAATATTTAATTTATTTATTTGGCTGTGCTACGTCTTAGTTGTAGCACGTGAGATCTTTAGTTGCAGCATGCGGAATCTTTGGTTGTGACACGTGGAATCTAGTTCCCTGTCCAGGGATCGAACCTGGGCCTACTGCATTGGGAGCACAGAGTCTTAGTCACCAAGCCACCAGAGAAGTCTCCAGCATTTCTGATTCTAGGTTTTGAGCAGTAAAGGGTGGGGAGTGCTTTATCTCTGTATAAACTGGAACTCTTAGAAAGTGGGAGGTCAAGTCAGGAGGAGAACCTGTGTCCTGCTTGGGAAAAGAGGGGGAAGGATCTTGGTGGGGAAGGGGACAGGCTTGAGTGGGATGGTTTCGTCAGAGGGAAATTCTTCATCCAGTAGCTCTGGGTAATGGGCCTCAGGTAACGGAAGCTGGTTTAGTCTCTTACCTGTTTTGTTGAGGGAGACAGAAGACAGATTTAGGAGAGAGAGTGGAGGATGCTGCCCCCTTATTCTGGCCCCTAGTGAATCATTTAGGGCAGAGTAAGTGATGTCGCTGTAGAAAACAGCCTCTAGACATCTCAGTGGTGCGACACTGAGGAGATTTATTTCTCCCTTACTCCGGGTATCCCTTGTGGGTTGGCTGGGCACTTTTCTGTGTGTCATCTTCACCTGATGTGCAAGCTGACACCAGAGCTGACACAAGAGCCCCTACTCTCAGGGGCAGCCGTGATTTCTAGACAAAAGGGAAGAGAAAAGCCAATCACACTGGCTCTCTTATTTTTTTAAGAGTATAGTTGATTTGCAGTGTTGTGTTAATTTCAGGTGTACATAAAAGCGAATCAGTTATACCGATACATATATCCACTCTTTTTTAGATTCTTTTCCCATACAGGCCATTGCAGAGTATGAGTAGAGTTCCCTGTACTATATAGCATGTCCTTATTAATTATCTATTTCATATATAGTAGTGTGTTTATGTCAATCCCAATCTCCTAATTTATCCCTCTCCCCGCCTCCCCCCTGGTAACCATAAGTTTGTTTCCTACGTCTGTATCTCTATTTCTGTTTTGTAGAAAAGTTCATTTGTACCCTTCTTTGTTTTTTAAATTCCACATATGAGTGATATCACATGATATTTGTCTTTGTCTGATTTACTTCACTCAGTATAACAATCTTGAGGTCCATCCACATTGCTGCAAATGGCATTATTTCACTCTTTTTTATGGCTGAATAATATTCCATGGCTCAGATGGTAAAGAATCTGCCTGCAATGCAGGAGACCTGGGTTCGATCCCTGGGTCCGGAAGATCCCCTGGAGAAGGAAATGGCAACCCACTCCAGTATTCTTGTCTGGAGAATCCCATGGACAGAGGAGCCTGGAGGGCTATGGGGTCGCAAAGAATCGGACATGACTGAAGCAACTTAGCCTTAGCCTAATATTCCATTGTATATATGTACCACATCTTCTTTATCCATTCCTCTATTAATGGACATTTAGGTTGATTCCATGTCCTGGCTATCGTAAATAGCCAATCACACTGGCTCTTAAGGGCTCTGCCCAGAAATTACATGTCACTTCATTCATATGCCATTGGCCAAAGCAATGACACACCATGTCTTTCTTCCAGGTGAAAAAGAAACCAGAAAGATAACTTGAACACTCTGCCTATGACACTGAGGTGCTATGCAGTAAGTTATTGGTGACTCTAAGAAGCATCTGTACAGGTGGGAATAGTGTGATAGGCCAGGGTTATTGGAGTGAGAAGCCTTCATTATACCTGAATTATCTGTTTTACCTACTCATTGACACTTGAAAGCCATTCAATAGCCCATAAAATTGTGTGTAATTAAGAAAGGCTTGGGCTTCTCGGGTGGCATTAGTGGTAAAGAACCCGACTGCCAATGCAGGAGACATAAGAGATGTGGGTTTGATCCCTGGGTTGGAAAGATCTCCTGGAGGAGAGCCTGGCAACCCACTCCAGTGTTCTTGCCTGGAGAATCCCATGGACAGAGGAGCCTGGTGGGCTACAGTCCATAGGGTTGCAAAGAGTTGGACACCATTCTGGCAACTTAGCATGCACACATGCAAGAAAGGCTTTAAAAAATCTAATAGAAACCTCCCTGGTGGTCCAGTGGTCAACACTCCATGTGTCCAGTGCAGATGACATGGGTTCGATTCCTGCATAAGATCCCACAGGCTGCAAGGTGTGGCCAAAAGATTTTTAAAAATCCAGTAAACTCATAAACTCTTTTTTTTTTTGTAATCAAATAACAAATCTGGTCTTTTGTGTTTTGATAACTGGGAAAGGTCTTTCAAGAACAAGAAAGGGAGATGCTGTAATGCATACTGGGCGTCTGAAATAAACCAATATGCTTCCCTGTAGGCTGTCTGCTTCACCCCTTGTAGTAACTCAGCGAAGTGGAGGAGTTAAGAACATGGACTTTGGAGCCGTATTGGCTGGGTTGGAATCTTGGCTCTACCATTTAGCACTTCTGTGATCTTGGATAATTCCTTAATTCCTCTGTGCCTCAGTTTCCTCAGCCATGAAACGAAGATAGTGATACTGTCTACCTCAGAGTGTTGGAAGGAGGAGTTAATGTTTGTAAAGTGCTAAGAATGGTGGTGACTGGCAAAAGGCATGCTCTCTCTATAAACATTTGTCAAAAATACAAAATATGTTCTATGAAGTAGCCCCATTTACCAACAGGAAACCAGGGCTCCTAGAAGTTAAATATCTTGCTTGGGGGAAAGGAAAGAGCCAGTTTTTCGCCCCTATTCTCCAAAGTCCAAGTATTTTCTTTCACAACATTTTGGGAACTGGATAACAATATTTAAAGGAGAAAAGGGTATATGGAGACGGGAGGTATGAAAGGCAAGCTTTCTATCTCTCAGCATTGCTTTCACTTGAGTCATGAGGTTTTTATGTTCTGAATGGCTCTTTGATAGAAACTTGTCAGTGAGCAATAATGATTGTCCTACATAAGTGAAAGTGAAAGTCCTTCAGTCGTGTCTGACTCTTTGCGACCCCATGGACTGTAGCCTGCCAGGCTCCTCTGTCCATGGAATTCTCCAGGCCAGAATACTGGAGTGGGTAGCTGTTCCCTTCTCCAGGGGATCTTCCCGACCCAGGAATCGAACCCAGGTCTCCCACATTGAGCCACCAGGGAAGCCCTGTCCTATATAAGGCAGATACCGTTTAGTGCCACGGGAGAAAGACATTGTCACTGACATTATGTACCAATGACCTGTCAAGGGTGTAGTGGCCTGGAACACATATCAGTTATTGCTCAAGTCCTGAGGACTTCATACACTCATGTGGATATGCATAATTATTCCAAATATAAAATTTTTGGTTGAAATATGAGTGATACATTTTCCCCTTGAAAGATAAGTCCTTGTAAGAGAACAAGATAAACTCAGTGTGAGGCTAAAAATGAGTTAGGTGTTAAAAATGAATGAGCGGGAGCAAGTGATGACCTTCTCATGTCAGCTGCAAAGAATTGAGAGATGTACCTTCTGAATTCTCACCTCCCTATTTTGAAGAACACAGCTCTTTATAGGGAGGAACTACTGACTAGGAGTTAAAAACAAATCCTGAAGTCAGATCAGATCAGATCAGATCAGTCGCTCAGTCATGTCCAACTCTTTGGGACCCCATGAATCGCAGCATGCCAGGCCTCCCTGTCCATCACCATCTCTCGGAGTTCACTCAGACTCACGTCCATCGAGTCAGTGATGCCATCCAGCCATCTCGTCCTCTGTCATCCCCTTCTCCTCCTGCCCCCAATCCCTCCCAGCATCAGGGTCTTTTCCAATGAATCAACTCTTCGCATGAGGTGGCCAAAGTACTGGAGTTTCAGCTTTAGCATCATTCCTTCCAAAGAAATCCCAGGGTTGATCTCCTTCAGAATGGACGGGATGGATCTCCTTGCAGTCCAAAGGACTCTCAAGAGTCTTCTCCAACACCACAGTTCAAAAGCATCAATTCTTCAGCGCTCAGCCTTCTTCACAGTCCAACTCTCACATCCATACATGACCACAGGAAAAACCATAGCCTTGACTAGATAAACCTTTGTTGGCAAAGTAATGTCTCTGCTTTTGAATATGCTATCTAGGTTGGTCATAACTTTCCTTCCACGGAGTAAGCGTCTTTTAATTTCATGGCTGCAGTCACCATCTGTAGTGATTTTGGAGCCCAGAAAAATAAAGTCTGACACTGTTTCCACTGTTTCCCCATCTATTTCCCATGAAGTGGTGGGACCGGATGCCATGATCTTAGTTTTCTGAATGTTGAGCTTTAAGCCAACTTTTTCACTCTCCACTTTTACTTTCATCAAGAGGCTTTTGAGCTCCTCTTCACTTTCTGCCATAAGGGTGGTGTCATCTGCATATCTGAGGTTATTGATATTTCTCCCGGCAATCTTGATTCCAGCTTGTGTTTCTTCCAGAGTGACCCAAATTTTAACCTAAACTTTATTGCTCACTCCCTGACTTTGTGATAGTCAGTTTTCTCATGTGAAAAATAGAGACCATGACATTATAGTTCTCCCTCAATAGTCATCCCATTTCTCTTCTTTTGTGTAAAGTGTGCTTTGAGTGAAATTGACCCTCCCTCTCCCTGCTTTGGGAGTGGGCCCTGATTATAAGCAGCCGAGCATTGTATTCCCACTCCTTTTCCCAGTGATGGTATCAGGGATATAGTGTGGGTAACTTGTGCCTCAATATGAAGCTCAGTAGAAAGAGTGGTGTTTGTTCATTGATTCTCTGATAATTCCCACTCTGTTGAGTGTGAATGAGGAGGCAAGTAGGCCCAATGATTGCTGACAACGTTCTTCTTTTTATTATCACTGGGAATGAACCTGACGCTAGATCCAACACGTGGAAGATGACAGATATGAGGAAACTGCAGAGAAATGGATCCAGAGCACTAATCAAGCCATGCCTGAAGCCCACACTACCACTGGAGTTTGCAGTTATATGAGCAATAAGTCTTCCTTATTTGTTAAGCCAATTTCTGTTGAACTGTTTCCCATATAGAACAATTTATATGGGAATTGTTGAATTGTTTCCCTTATAAAACAATTTCCCAATTTATATGCTAACTTTTAGAGTGGCTGCATGTGAATAAATAGCAGAATGCCTGGTGACTTCTAAGGCAGCATCTATCATGGCAGTACAATTATTGTCTAAATGTCGGGGAGAGCTGGGAGTGCTACAGATAATGACATGTAAGCAAGCCCCAAGGACATGGTGGTGGTGGATTTTTGGTGCAGAAAATAGGAATTAAGAATAGGAACAATCACTTAAAACTTCTGTTTCATCAATCTCCCAGGCTAATTACTAATTAATTTACTATTTAATTGTTAACTACAGCTATTGATTATATTAGGAAATAAAAAGGTTTATAAATACGCACTCTCATATATTCTATAATTTAGTCATGAATCAGAAGGAGGTACATGATAGGCTGCTCAATTCAGAGGGACCCAGGATTTCAAGATGTATTAGGGAATGGAATGCAGTGGGAATCTTAAATATTTGTCAACAGTTTGGTGAAGACAAAAGTAGAACTAAAAAAAAAAAAAAAACTGAAGCAAAATCAGTTGAGATCACAATGTTCTTTCAAAGTCTCTTCCTGAGAGTCTGAGCCAAGCTGGTGAGCACAGTGTTTAGCTCTTCTGGAATGTGGGGGGCTGCGATCTGAAGCGTGGGGGTGACGGGCTGCCCTGTGCCCATCTGGGATCCCCAGGGGTTGCAGCCTAAGGGAAGGGTGCTATTGACAGCCCTGGAGAAGCAGGGAGAGAACCAAGCGGGGCGTGGAGAGATAATGAGTTCCGTTTCTGACATGTTTAGTTTTAGGAGGTGGTGGGACACCCAAGTAGAGATATTCTGCAGACAGAAAGAAATATGGCACTGAAGAAAGGGTGAGAGGTCAAGGCTGGGGCTGGAGATTTGGGAGTCATCTGCGTTCAGGTGGTAATTAAAGCCATCTGCCGGGAACTTCTAAGAGGAACGTGCTGGGCGGGAAGAAAGCCCATGGCCCCAACCTGAGCCTTGCTTAGGGGAAGAAGGAAAAGCAGGGAAAGGCACATGCAGGAGGTTCGGGAAAGAAGCAGTGAGAGAGGAAGGAAGAAATCTACAGAACAGTGTCCTTACAGCCAAGGGCAAAGAGGAAATGGATGGAGACCCATTAAAAAGGCTCATAGAAGCTGAAAAAGCTGTAAAGAGCGATTAGGCAATGGGATGTTTCCCTCATTTTACAAACGCCATTCAGAAGGAAGCAAAGGTCATTTACCCTTCAGAGAACTAGGGAATCATTGGTATAAGATGAGTGATTTGAGGGAGACTGAATTCTCAGCGCTTTCCTTTTCTACCTAAAAAGGACACGATATTTATCAATCTGGGGGAGGTTTAAAAGGAAGCTAGTCAGCACTCTCAGTGGAAAAAAAAAATGAGAAGTCCTCACTCATTATAATGCTCTAAAGATTATTATCATAATGTAGATAAAATAGATTTAGTTGTTTTCTCTCTTTTTTTTGGAAGCTAGCTCTTGAAAGTTAGAGGACAAGGGAGCCTGGCTTACCAAGATAAACAGGACCCTAGGAATCTGAGTATTAAAAAAATAAAATAAAACCAATTGGGAAATACTCTATGTGTAAATGTCCAGTGACATCACTCACTGCCATGTTGCTGCTGAAACTAGCTAAAGTGAATTGAACTATAGGAAAGGCGATGGTGTTATGGGCTAGAAAACAAGCATTTCAACATTGATTTTTCCTTTTCTGCATGACAGAAGTCAGTGAGGAGTCGAATTTTTGTACCCTGACCTATATTAGTAATGCCAAGTGAGATCATTCTGTGATTCACTCAATTCGTAGTCCCAAAGAAATTGTATAGTGACAAGGTGTTTCAAATCACCTCCCTTTAATAGCTTGGCAAATTCCTTTAGGCAAGATGTACATTAATGAGGGAGTGATGATAACATGGTTTCCTCAGGCTCTCCAGAGGCGGTGTGTTAATTAAGGTGGTGCAGGGTGGTTGAGGGCTCCCCTGATAGTTCGGTTGGTAAAAAATTCGTCTGCAATACAGGAGAACTGGGTTCGATCCCTGGGTTGGGAAGATCCCCTGGAGAAGGGAAAGGCTACCCACTCCAGTATTCTGGCCTGGAGAATTCCATGGACTATATAGTCCATGGGGTCTCAAAGAGTCGAACACGGCCGCATGACTTTCACTTTCAGGATGGCTGCTGCTGCTGCTGCTAAGTCACTTCAGTTGTGTCCGAGTCTGTGTGACCTAATAGACGGCAGCCCACCAGGCTCCCCCGTCCCTGGGATTCTCCAGGCAAGAACACTGGAGTGGGTTGCCATTTCCTTCTCCAATGCATGACAATGAAAAGTGAAAGTGAAGTCGCTCAGTCGTGTCTGACTCTTTAGCGACTCCATGGACTGCAGCCCACTAGGCTCCTCCTGGGATTTTCCAGGCAAGAGCTGAGACCCTTGCAATTGCAACTTTCTCTCAACCCCTCAAGCAGAACACTCTGGGTCAGAGTGCTGCTCAGTCATGTTTGGTCTTTACCCCGTGATCACCCATAGCTGTGCTTTGGGTGGAAGCCGACCATAGTTCCCTAGGGAATCCCAATGGTCAGGTAAGGCCGAGTACAGATGCTTAGAGGGAGGGCTGGGCTGTGATCAAGAATGAATGGCTTCCTCACACGTGAGAAGCATAGAATTTTGTCTGAGGCGTGAAGTTTGTTGTGTTTCAATTTTTGTGTGTAAAATTTAATAGAGCAGTGCTTTTCCAGGTCTCTTTAAAATCCCATTAATTGAATTTGAGTTGTTATAAAATGTAGACTGGCCTCACAGAGGCCAAAGGAATGACATGAAACAATGAGACTAGTAGGGGCAGAAAAATGGAGAGGCTGGGAGAGGAGGGTAGGGTGAGGGTGGATGGAAGGAAAAGTCTCTGCCCACTTTTGAAGGTCATAATAATCTTTGTTGTCTTTCAGAAAGAATAGGGAAAGCAAGGAGGGAGATGGATCTGTTAATAATATTTACTGAGCGTTTTTATAATCGAGGAATAGCATATGCTAATCTATGCGGTTCTCGCACTAACCCTTTATGGTATATATTATTGTTCTATTTCCCCTAAATGAATGGAGGCTTAGGTGAGTTTAGTAACTTGTCCAAGGTAGTGGCAGAGTCAGGATCTAAATAAATCCCTTCCCTTCCTCCCTTAGTCCCTCCTTCCCTTCTTTCCCATATGTCAACACTTTTTTCTTTTCTTCTGTGCTTTGGTCTGTTTATATGGAACTCACAGGAAAGAGCTGGAATTGCCTTGTCTCTTTGTCTGCAGCAGACCCCCACTTGCACATGTGTGCTAACTCACACCTCGCACCTGGCCTCCCTCTGGACCTGCAGAGCAGCAGGGCATGCAGGTGGCGGTGGAGGAGCCTGGAGGTACCCAAACATCTTTGTGTTTGCAAGTGACTGGCACACACCAGGCTGCTCCCATATCAGCATGTGTGTGTTTTGCAGGGGAATAACATGCTCCTGTACCTGACTGTTACCAGGCAGAGCATCAGGGCCCACATTAGGAAGCTGTGACTGAACTCCCGACCTTGGAAGAGTGTCTAACATACCAGGCAGAAACTGGTCGGCATTCAGAAGGAGGATGAGACCAAAATCCAGTTTCTCAACTAGGCCAGTCGAGAAGCGGGTGTTGAAGAAGGAGAACTATGCCTGGGGCCTGCCCCTAGCCTACTAAATCCCAGTTCTGGTTATAGCAAACGTCAGGGCTTGGGCACCTAACACAGGGACCCAGGAACAAGGCTAGTCTGGTGGTCCCAGGGAGTGGGGGAGACATGGAAAGATACAAAGACATGGGGGTCAGGAGAAGAATGAATTGGAATTCTTTTTCTAAGAAAAAACCCTAAAATGAAAGGCAAATTAGATGGAGAGTGAGGAATCACGAGACCCATGCTCATTAGCACCAAGAAGAAAGTCCGAGGAGGTTTTCATGTCCTTGAGGGAAGACTTCCAAAGCTTGGAACAGAGGCTGAGAAATACGTAGCCTGTGCTGAACAGGGGAACAGGGGGTATGTGTGGTGGGAGGGGGAGATGAGCTAAGTTGATTCTGACACTTCCTCAGTTGGCTGTCAGAGGAGCCCTCTCCTTTTCTCTCTGGCTGTCTGGTTCAAGCAGTATGAGGTTCAACACAGAGAAAGGTGAGAAACTTTGCCCTCCTACCTACTGCCTTAGCAGAGCTTGAAAGGTTGAAGGTTTGCACAACGTGTTTGGTCTCTGTTGCACATTCTCTTCCTGCTCTTTCTCCTCCTCATCTTCTCTTTTAAAGCAACACCTTAAAAAGTAAATATTGGGACTTCTCTGGCAGTCCAGTGGTTAAGACTTTGACTTCCAGTGTAGGAGATATGAGTTCAATCCTTGGTCAGGGGGCTAAGATCCCACATGCCTCAGGGCCAAAAAACCAAAATCATAAGACATAGGCAATATTGTAACAAATTCAATAAAGACTTTAAAAATGGTCCACATCATAAAACCCTTTAAAAATGAACAAAAAATAAAGATTAAAAGATAACAGAGGTTTATAAAAAAATGTAAAATTCACCTTTAGCTTTGGGGTGTGAAAAAACAAGCCAGGGACTAGATTTGACTAGTGAATCCCTACTCTAATACCAGAAGAACATTGGGGTGATAGGTGGGGCTCTGATGTGGTATATTTGATTATAGTTATTAACCTTATAATTTATATTGGAAAGGAAACTAGCATCTGACTTTAAGAGTATCTATTTAGCATTTCCCATAAGCAAGGCACTGTTTTTTACAGGTGTCAGCTTATTTAAACTGGTTAACTCATTTAAACCGAGACACAGACTTTGAGTCATGACCCAAGGTCAAACTGGTAGTAAGTGGTGGAGCTGGGACTTGAACTCAGGCAGGCTAGTTCTAGAATCCACAGTCTTAACTTTGGTAATATGTTGTCTTTTATGAGGATAGTGCTTTAAAAAATGTATAATATTCTTGTCCTCATTTCATTTCATCTTCTAAGTAGCTTAATATCTAAGATTTCATACAAACTGAAATGATCAAAGAAGGCACACCCTTTTTTTTTACTTTATCTGCCATTTGGACCTTAAGAAATTTTCAGACTGATTGAAGAAAATCAAATTAGATAGTTGTAACTGTGGGTAAGGCTCACAGACTCTCCTGGCACAAGCAATTCAAGTATACAGATTTCGAGTACTGAGAACTGTAACTATGGAGCCTGGGACTCACTAGACAAGGGAGAAATTTCTGTGGTTTAGGAAGCCTTAGAATTGAGGGTTTAGTAGGATTTCCTAGAAGCAGGAAAGGTTTAGTGTATAAAAGAAAAGGGAATAACTATAGGCAACCTCTTGCCCACCAAAACAGTATTATTTGAGGGGATTGAGATAATGATGCTTTATGAATATTCTCTCACTTTGGCCTCTGATGAACATGAGAATATTACAGACTGAATGGGGCCATTTTCTTATTTTCCACTAACCATATTTCGCAAGAACTCTTGGAAACAGTATAGTAAGATGCTTTAAAAGTAGAAAACAATCAATAAAAGCATTGCTAGCTGAACTATGAACATGACCAGCCCTTCCTTCCCCAAGCTTCCCAGATTCGGGGTTTTCTTCCTTTTATTCATATTTTCTGGAGTCCACCTCTTCTGTTTCTTTCTGCCAAACATGCAGGATACTGACTTGCTGATTCAGGGGATTTGCAATTCAGCACCTCGTGCCTTTCTGGGATCCACAAGCCATTTCCCAGGGTCTGGCAGATCCTCAGCTGTGTGCTGGCTTTCCTTGGTTTGAGCCCAGGGTCACATTGCAGATGGGACCCCTATGAAGGGTGAAGAGTCAACACCTTAATCTCATTCCCTTAATAACTTCATTTTATTTTCTTTCCTTGATGAGATAATTCTTTATTTTCTGGATCACCCAGTTTAGTCTGTGGACCACATTTTCTATTGTTACCTCTTGACACTGGGTTCCCAACAGTAGAAATCCTAGATAAATAATCAGCTTGCTATAACAGATTTTGGACATTTTTACTGAATAAAATATAAATGCAGAAAAATACATCATGTTGATTTTAAGGTGTGCTAAATTCATCATGAAATAATGTAATTATCCTATTCCTCAACAGAGGCCCTTTCAGTTTTATTTTTAATCCCTCTCTCCTCCAGGACAAATGTTGTGAACTCATAGAATTTTAGAGCTGGTCTTTGGAGATATTTTTTAGTCCAATTTCTCTTCCAGTGATAGAATACAGTTTGAAGACTATGTTTTGACTGAAGAAATGTATGATTTATTTTGTGGGTCACTTGAGTATTTAACTGCGTATTTATTATTGTCTAATGATGTCATAGTCTTTTGGAAGTGCTGGAACCTGTGTGTCTATAGGGTGATTATTTTCCTCTGGGTCTGTCCTGTAAGTAAAACCTTCTCCATTTATTCTGTTTTTCCTGTAACAAAGGAGTGTTTAACCTTCAGCCTCTCAATCCTTTGAGTGCGGGGGTGTGTGTGTGTGTGTGCCTGCCTGCCTGTGTGTTGGAGAGAGTGTTGGTCGGGCTGGAGTCGAAAATAGCCCCATGGCTCTTCATGCACTTTTATTTGCCACTGGAAACAAATTGCATGGAAATAAAGGCAACATTAGGACCCACAGATGTTCTACTTGGTACAGCAAACTTTCATGGAATTGAGAAACTGTTATAAGTCAAACAGTTTCAGTAGAATTCTGTTAACAATTTTGGACAAGGAAATTAAAGTATTATGATTCTAGAATAATTTACTTAAATATAGAAGAGTTTCTTTTAGGGGGGTTAACTTATCAAAAATGTTTTTATTTATTTTGTTGCTCCCATCCACATCATATATTTATTTTGGTTTTAAGTAAATAAATCAGCTGATATGCACTATAATACTTCCCTTCATAAACTCTGAAAGAAAAGCTCAAGCTTATACTACTGTTTTCAAATAGAGCCACTTGGGTACAGTGCTGTGCAAATAGTGAGCACTCAATATGTACAATATATGTTGATTTGCTTTGTAAGGGAAAGCTCAGATAATATTTTCCAAAATAGATGCAAAGTGGATACTTGGCCCTCAGCCTGCAGTGTTTGTCCAGATAAGACAGGGCTGTGGGGTTAGGACCACAGGAAGTGATTAATTTTCTTAGGTATTTTAACATGGTCCTTTGAAGGGGATCAGCTTTTGAATCTTTAAGATTATATTTATTGCCCTGGTGCTTCCCTTCTATGTTTAGACATGAAAGTGAATGTCATTGTTGAATAGTAAACAGAGGAGAATGACTTTGTGACAGAAGTATGTAAAGTATCTTGTAATTCAGTAGGAGAATCAAAGTCTGCTTCAGTTCTTTGCATTCTCAGGGATTCAGAAAGGATTAAGGTAACAATAAGTAGAACCTATGCAAGAGAGTAACTGAAGGATAGCATTCCTTGAACCTCAGAAACCTGGGTGAAAGGAATTGGGCAATTAAGGTCTTTAGGAAATCTAATGGGGTCATTTGTGAATGCCGGGCTTCATGGAACTTGGCACACTGTCATCTCAGAGATCAAGGGAGGTCACTGGCTTAAGAGATGGGGGGATGAAAGTGGAGTGACTGTTTCCTGCAAAGTATGTTTAAAGACTCTTAACTCTTGTTTGACGGTAGCTACAGGGTTTGTGGGTAAGTTTTGGGTTTTTTTTTTATATGATATAAAGGAGCTAAAGATATAATGCCTCTGTAAAGTGTGTTTTCTTGGCTTTCTGACTAAGTCATATCATATCCAAGGAACTGAGATTTATTTTTTCCCCATGCA
Organism: Bos mutus; assembly: GCF_027580195.1. Classification (NCBI taxonomy): domain Eukaryota; kingdom Metazoa; phylum Chordata; class Mammalia; order Artiodactyla; family Bovidae; genus Bos; species Bos mutus. The sequence continues at coordinate 42,731,205 of NC_091626.1, read as the reverse complement.
TCTACTCAACAACAATTATTCACATCTAACTGGTTAGCCAGTTGAATAGTTATTAAAGCAAATGATGTGCCATGCTAAAGACAAAAGTATAAAATAATAATTTGTCTTACATTAGCTTAAATTCTCAAGTATATTCATGTGATTACCAATTAATAAAAAATCTTTATTACCAATTTATGAGGGGTTTCCTATTACTCCAGGTAGGTATAAAATCTTGCCAAAAATGATTGCCAAAATCATAGTGGCATATTAGAAGCATACTTATTCATACATACATCTGCCTTGTTTCCTCTCCTTCAAAAATACCCTTGATGTGTCTTCCTCCTGTCTTTGCAGACTTTATCAGTGGTATCAACAACCTCTGAGGGTTTGAAACACAGAAGGAATTGTCATGAGGGGGAGCAGCTATTGTTGTAATGGCTATGGAATGATGGGTGCTCTCCTAGGACGGTGGAGGTGGGAAGGAAGAGGAAGCTTGGGTCTGAGAGACATTTTTCATGGAACGTTAACAGAACTTGTGAAATATTAGGTACAGGGAATGAATGAAGCAGAAGGAGGTGTCTAATACAACTCAGGACCATCATCTGGGTGACTGGGAGGTTGTCCATACCATTGACAAGTCAGGAAAGCCATAGTGGGCGGTGATGGGGTAAACACATCAGGGGTATTTTTGAGGGAGTGGGGAAGTGAAGAGGAGGCAAGAGAGATGAATGCATGAATGAGTTTGTTTTTAAGGTAAGTCAGTTTGAGTTTTCATAATTATTCAGGAGGAAAGACTTAGAGATTGGAACTGGCTCAGGTGCGGTACTAGAAAAGTGCTCCTAGTGGAAGTTCCTGCAAGGGAGGTGGGAACAGAGGGCTGAGGACTGAGCACTTGTAAACCCCATCATGGTGGTGCTTAGTGTCTTTTGGTAGTTGGTAGAAGTTTCTGTGTGTGGTGGTGGGTGGATAGAAGGCTGCAGCAGGTTCTTATTTTAAAATTATACTATAGCATCTAGCAGATTCCTTTTTTGTTTCAGACACAGGCTAAAAATAACAACCTCCAAAGCCCCAATTTGCTAATTACAATATTCCAAGGAGCTATTTTATTTCTTCTAGAGTACATCTGAAGCATCATTTCTGTTAATACACTTACAGTAATTCTTGCTTTTTACTCTTAAAAACTCCTAAGGGGAAAACAAAACTTCAAGAAATTTTTACCCTGAAAGACATCTAGAAACAACTATTTCTGCTGGATCATCTGCCCCATGCAAAAGATAGGCACGTGCTTCTGTACAGAATCCTCACAATTTCTCAAGAATAAAGGAGTGACAGTTAAACAAAGGGTAGCCTTTATCTGTGTTGTTTCTATCCATGGAAATTTGAGTACATTCTTTTTCGAGTGACAGACAAGTGGTGCAAATGGAAGCACATTAAGTGTGGGGAGGCTGTAATACAGAGATGCTCAGTTGATCCCAACTCCTATGGCACTTGGCTATCTGTTGGCCCAAAAAACTTTGAGGATCAAAACAAACTTATCTGTAAAATGCCACCTCCACTTTTATTAGGATGACTTAGAGTATGTCCACATTGGTTCTTTACATCTTAATGGAAGTCACAGTCTCAGGATTGGAGCAGAAGTGTTGACTAAGTGTTGAGCCATTGAGAGCCATTGTTTATAGCATAGTTTTACCTTGGGGACTGAAAAGTTCTGTTTTTCATGTTTCTGAATAATCATCAGGTGATTAGTGAAGCTAAACACCTTCCAATAAGTTGATTTACTCATGAGCTGGGCATACACGGGCTATGCTGGTTGGTTTAATGATGGATTCAGAACAACAGGCACCTTCCTGGCAATTTAGTAAAAACGCTAATTTCAAAAACTCCTGTTCTATCCACAGAAAGTGTAAACATAGAATTCTGTGGTGGCAAGGTTTCTCAAAAGTCTACTTCAGTTACTCAAAATATTTATAAACTTGTACAGCCAACCTTAAACTTGTTTGGAAATATAATTCTTATAAGTTATCGTAAACAGAAGTCTTTCGTTCAAGCATCATGCACTTTCAGATGATCGTAAACCAAACTGCGGGTGTTTAAAAAGAAGAGCTTTATGTTTGCAGTACAGGTATTTTTGTTTTCATCACAAAACCCATTTCCAGTTCTTAAGGAATAAGTAACAATTATAAACCTCTGGGGCCCAGGTGGCTAAACTGTAAAGATAGGGGATGATGATTTTTTTCCCTTGTTATCGTCAAAAATACCCAGGAATGGACTTGTTAGAGGCCGAGTAAGAACCGTTTGAATGGTAACATTCATCTACACAACTGGCCATGTCATGATTCATGTCTGTAACCACATGCGAGGATGAATGCAGAGGTGGCCCCACGTGGTGTGTTTGATGTAAGCAGGAAGCCAGCTGCACTCTGTTCTAATATTAGCAAAGAGGACCTGCTTTTGCAAATGGAGGATGATTTAAGGGTCTATTTTTGTGGTTCAGCAAATGCCGTTAGGAGTAGCAGAAGGTTACCCTTTTCCCATCACCTTAATTCCAGAGATATTCACAGACCTGACATTAGGCTGTTGGCTACTCGTCATAAGACTTCGCTGTCAAAGTGAATTCAGCTGATGAACTATGAACACGCTTACAGTCAGATAATAGATGAAAGAGTCTCAAGATAAACGAGGTGCTTATAGAAAACCTGGCCACAGTTGTTTAAAAGAGGATGGCAAAGGCCGTTAATTCTCGTCAGGCAGTTTCAAAAGGCAGTGGGTACTTGACTTCTTACTTCGAGAGCACATTATCTTACCTTTTTGCAAGAGTGGGGCCTCGGATGTATGTTGAAAGGGGGAGTGTGCCTTTCTAAACTGACACTAAACACCGCGTCCTTCTGGAGGGAGAGGGGGAATTTTTTTCCCTCAAGTATGATAAAGGACTTTGTAGCCTCCCTTCAGGCTAACATTTTGACCATGTTATATCACATCAAATATTCTTATTTCTCTACACTCTCTTCCTCTTTCTTTCTCACCCAGAATGTTCAAATTATGTCTGTGGAGGATATTAATGTGAACATTGACAATCTTTTCAGGAACTGATCATATTAAAATTCAAACTGAATTGTTCTTGGTGATCTCTTCTAGCTTCACACTTTAGAGTGAAGATTTCAAAAAGGTTGCTGAAACAGAGATTGTCCATACCTTTTTCCACTGAAATAGCCAGTATGCCTCCATTTATAAGTAAGTTGCATTTGGGGTTGTATCAAATATTTAAAAATTTTTAGAAACTGACTGTATTTGGGTAACCTCTCTTATCTCACAAATATAAGAGTATAAATTTGCCAAAGGAAAGATTTCATAGCTTTTTTTTTTTTTAATTTTGATGCTAGATTTAAAGCTCAGAACAATGTAGTCAGAATCAAATTTGAAAGAAGTGTGAAAACATTCTTCTCCAAAAGGATGCCAGAAACCTGTATATAGGGATCCTAGATAATTCAGAATGTCTCCCACAAAAGAGTTCCCTGCATACTCATCTGCCTCATCCTGTTTCAGTGTTCCTCATCCCTTCATTCAGCAGACATTTACTAAGGGCTTTCTGCTGGCAGCTGCCATGCTCCATAGTTTCAAGGAAGGCTTGGGTACCATTCTCAAAGAGGGTACCACCACCCAGCAGGGCCATCTAGATTCTCAGGGAATCTCAGCAAGGTGTAGCCAGTCCAGGCTGGGGGAATCAGGGAGTGTGTCCTGGGTAAGGCAGACCTATGCTCAAGTCTTACAGGCCAAGTACACAAACAAGTGAGTTATGGAGTTGAGTGAGATGGGGCATCATTTAGGTGGAGTCTGCTAAGGAGCTAAGGCAGGGAAAAGAATGAGAGAGAGAAGATGTGCCATCAGGGAAATATAGCCCTGGTGTGAGGCAAGGGCTGGCAGGGTGGATGGGGACAGCCCTAGATGCCCTTGTGAGGTGCAGTCAGACTAGTACATGACTGTGGGAAACTCTCAAGTGGCATCCCACGTCACTGGACAGCAACCTAAGAGGCCTTCTGCAGTTGGCTCCCCGCCACCTCTCTGATCTCTCTCATTCCACTCCAGCCTCTGTTGGCTCTTTGTCATTCATCCCTCAAGCCCACCAACGTGGAAGCACTCAGCTTGTCCTTCTCTTTGGGACACTCTTCTTCTGGTGGTCTAGCTCACCTCTTCACCTCACCCAGGCCTTTGCTCCAGTGCTGCCTCCTCGGTCAGGCTTTCTATGAGTGCCCTCTTCACAGCTAAAGTCCTCTCCCCCTTCTACCCTGCCCTCCACGTCTTTCTGGAGCCCTTTCTCTGTCTTAACTCTCTTCTGTAGCACTTACTGCTACTGATTAGACTTTCTATGTATCTGGCTTATTTGTTTATTGAATGTAAGCTCTTAGAGGCTAGAGGTTTTAGTCTTTGTTCCAGAATGGTTTCTGGTATATAATATTACTGGACCAGGCTCCTTTTACCTCATAAATGAGCAGCAACCCAAATGCTGAGATGCTGAGGTTTGCAGCAAAGAGAGGGTATACTCGCAAGGCAGCCAAGCGAGGAGACTGGAAAACAAATCTGACCTGCCTCCCCAAAGCCAAGGGCTGGGGGTTGTTTGGGAAATAAGAAACAAAAGCAGCAGGGCATTCTGAGGCATGGGGTGCAGGGGGAGAGTGGAGAAAGGTGATTGGGACAAAGTGCAGTAATAGTAATCATTGTTCTGTTCAGGTGTAACTAACTACAGGCCTCTGCATGTGCCAACTTGGAGGCACTTAGCATGATCTGAGAGTGGAGTGTTTAGCTCTCTGATGTCAAAAGGTCACCGAGAGGACACTCGTGCATGCCCCATGAGAAGCAACCCAGTTGGAGGGTTGGTGGTCTTATCCAGTCTTAACTTGCTCAGCTCCGACTAGACACAGCTGACTCTAAGTTCCTGGAAAATAACTCCTGGAAAGTTTATACTGTTTAGGCTACGGGCTGCTTGGAGGATATGCAAGTCTTAGAACGACCTTGACTAGTAAAGGCAGGTGAAATGTATTTGACTAATGATCACCCAGGGTTTCAATTCCCCCATTTTTTCTCCCCCCATGCTTTGATCATTGCTTAATCTTGAGGGAAGAGAGGTGATGGCCATTCTGCTACTTCCTGCGTATAAGGGGCATTGACCTAACAAGGACTATAGGAATGAAACTGCTTAACATGCATTTGAAAGTATTGTCTTTTTCCCAACTTCAAGTTAATTTTGAACTCAGTGAACAAATACTACTTATGTACCAGCTGTCAAGGCATTATTCATAGGCCCAAGATTGGTGTTAAGAACTACAAAGATGTACCCTGTGGGGCCACACAGAATGCCAGACACATTGTTAACATTCAGGCTCTTATTTTCAAGGCTTTTATTTAGGGCGTAGTCAAGCCAGGTATCGGTGTTCTATCTTTTTACATACTGGAGTGTCTCAATCGTTATGAGTTTGGGTCAGTTTGGCTGAAACAAAGTGTGGAAGGAACATAAGCTGAGAAAAATAAGTATGGTTTCTACAATATCCCCACCAAACAGAATCTTAACAGAGGCAGATGCCAGGGTCATTTAAAAAACTTTTTATCTGAGGACACAAGGATAGGACCACATTTCAGCTTGTACAAGGAAAAACAGGGGACAGGAAATTCTCTGTTGATTAGCCTAAGCCAATATGTTATAAAGGGAAAGTCACAGTGAAGTTAGGGATGGCTGAAAAATTGATGACAGGCACAACCAAGGGGTCAGCTTGATCAAACACAGAAAAATATTTTGGATGGCATTCACAGCTAGAGAGAGAAAATGGCAGTGGGGAAGGAAAGAAGTAGATGGATGAGAGATATAAAGAGAGAGAATTTACAGACAGTGGTGAACTTGTGAATTACAGCCTGTTCACGAGTCACCAAGCTGGGAAAGGGGTCCTGAAACATTATTTGCAAAATTGTGCTTATCTACAAATAGTTTATGGTTACATAAACACAGATGTTGGATAAGACTAAAACTAAACAGTTTTGGATGGAGAGTGAAGGGAAGAAAACAGAGTTAAGATTGAGACAATGTTGGGATCTAATTAGAACACAAATTTTAATGAAAATAAAGATGCTCCAGTCAACTTAAGCCTGTAGTAAATCATCTGTTCCAAATAAGGTTATGCTTCCAAAAATCATTTTGGGTTTATTGTTTGGATGTTGGGATATATTTCCTAAATATATGATGTTCTCAGATGTGGTTAGGTTTATCCCAATCTATTTAAGGCAAAATGTTTCTTAAAAAAGCTATGCCTTACCATAAACAAATACCAGAAAGACTACTGTTGTAAAAACACTATTAAATAATACAAAAAGTATGAACTGCCAACAAGATATTTAATGATACTAATTTTTAATGTTGGTGGTTGAAGTCTAGCTGATTGGATTAGATAAAAACAAGGAGATAAATGAAGATCGGAGTTTATGAAGTGAATTTCTTGGTTCTTTCAAAGAGTATATAGCACTGGATTCTTAGCTTATATAATTTAAAAGATTAGGAATTGCAGTTTTACAAGATATGTCAGCAAAGTGGTATCACTGTCCACAAGTTTAATGTCTTTTTAGACTGTACTAGTGAATGTGTGTGCCTCGTCTGGGGGGGAAATGACGATACCATTCCATTTTGCTGTGGTCAGACTGTACATCAGTTCCATTGCTCAGTTGCGTCTGACTCTTTGTGACCCCATGGACTGTAGCATGCCAGGCATCCCTGTGCATCACCAACTCCCGGAGTCAACTCAACTCATGTCCATTGAGTCGGTGATGCCATCCAACCATCTCATCCTCTGTTGTCCCCCTCTCCTCCTGCCCTCAATCTTTCCCAGCATCAGGGTCTTTTCAAATAAGTCAGTTCTTTGCATCAGGTGGCCAAAGTATTGGAGTTTCAGCTTCAGCATCAGTCTTTCCAATGAATATTCAGGACAAATTTCCTTTGGGATAGACTGGTTGGATCTCCTTTGCTGTCCAAGGGACTCTCAAGAGAACATAGTAATTGGTTTTGAACACCACACTGTCAGAAGGAAAAGAACTGAAGTATGTCAAAAGTTTATAAACTGAGATGCTGAAGTTATTGGACAACCAGGAAATGTTTAGCTTGAATGAAAGGGAACTAAAAAGTTTAAAAGCTATTTTTGCACAAGAGGAATTAGAGGGTTCTACAAATCCCCCAAAGATAAAACTGGGATGAATAGAAATTATAGGGGAAAAAACAGGGTAAGGGAAGAGGACAGTACACAAATGTATCACCCTGAGGGCAAAGAAAGCTGGTGATGTGATGGAAAAACCATATTGCATGATCCTGACTCTCATGCCAACCACTGGACAGGACCATTAGTTCAGGGCAGTGTGGTTCTCTTCAGAGTAAGGTTAATGGCTTCAGGGTGGTGAGGGAGCTGCAACTATACATCAGTAAGTGAAATACTAATGAGCTACCTCTTTGCCAGTGTAGTTAACCTACTTTCTTCTTCCTGTAGATATTGTTGCACCTAAACCATCTGAGAAAGTTAGGAACATGGCATATTCTTAAGTCTTTCAAAAACAAAATCCAAACATTTTGGCACCTATGTGAGCATCAGACAACTTTCCCAGTTGGGAAGTTTTCCATTATGTTTAGCCTGGTTGTTTCTTTTATCCCTGTTGAGGTTACTAGGAAATCTCATGGAATCATCCTTGAATACAGTTTTCTTACAGGTTGTTCTCAGTGTGAGAGAAAAATTACTGATCATTTTCAATTAAAGGGATGATGTAGGTGAAAGATCTTTGAAAAGTATTAAGTGTAATAAAAGTACAACCTATCATTATCATTGTTTAGATTATATGACTATTATGTTAATTTGTTCTTTAGAGTTTACTCTATAATTTCTTAGACCTTGTTATTTTTCTGTATTGCATCTGTTCCTCTTCAAAATGCATTACAATGTCTCAGGCTGAATATATTAATGTGAACTAAAAATTAGATCATGGAAACACTACATGGTCCCCTTACCATCTAGCTCTGGTCTTTCAGAGTAAAACCTAAAGTAAAACCTAACAAATATAACTTGATTTTTTAGCGAGTGTTGATTTTGTTCTCAGATATATGGTAGTAACATGGAAACACTCTTGTGACCCTTGAGTTCTAAGATAATATCTACATAAATACACAACAAACAAAATATAGTGTAAAACTTAGTGAATGAAAAAAAAAAAAACCGCATCTGCTAAATCCCGTTTTTCTTTTCATTAGCTTAGTTATGTGTCGGATGAGAAGAGAGGTGAAGTTGGGAAAAGTTAAGGAGCGACTAAATTGAAACATGAATTTCTTTAACAGAGATTAATAGGGTATAAATAGGGGAGGAAATGACTACCAGAAAAATTTGAGGAAGTGCATGAATAATACTGGTATATATTTAGCCATTATTGCCTCTAAGAGCAATCCTTTTCTTTATGTTCCCTCTTTACTGTAAGGTACAGCAGAAAGCAACATAACATTGTAAAGCAATTTTCCTCCAATTAAAAAATAAATTTAAAAATTAAAAATACTTACTTTTAAAATTCTGTTATCATTCAAATTCCAGCAATCAAAGGAAACTGTTTTTGATGAAATGGGATGATTATGGGTCTTTGATTAAAAATGGAACGGCCAATAGGGCGTGCTGATGTTATAGTTGCATTCTTTTCTACACAAGTTGTAACTTTTAAATGGTTTAATAACAGATTTATTTTAAAATACAGTAAGAGAAAACACCCGATCTCCATTATTGAGCACACACTGAATTTATTTTCTTGCTGTTAATTCATCTGATGGACAGCTGACTCTCCTGCCACATGGTGTTTATTTCCCAGACAGTATATCCTCACGCTTTAGGAGAAGGATGCCATCTTGACCCTCAGGCCCTGGAAGGAGTTCTTACTCTCTGAAAGTTCTTAGTGTTGGGATTGATTCAGCAATCTCTGATCCTGGAAATGAGGCAAAATTAATCTCCTGACCTCATTAAGTCAAGTAATACTTTGTCCTGATTGCTCTCAATTACTTTGGATTTGAAAGTGAATTCTTGACGTTCCATGCTGGGCTTAACTTGTATAACAGAGGCCTCTTTAGATTTAGTTCTTGGAAGTGCTTGTATTATGTCTTTGCAGAGATGGATTTTCTTGTGTGTGTTAGTAAGGTAAGTAAAAATATAAAGGCTCAGGAAAATTCCCTCCATGTCAATCTTCTTCTTCATTTGCTTCAACTTCCTGCACAGAAACAGTTTGACACTGTTCTTCAGAATGTTCTTTCCTGAAGAGGTGCTCTTGATTGAGTAACACTTGCCCTTTCATTCCAGTGAGTCCTGTCTGCTTGGAATCATCTGGGCCTGCACCAGTTTGAAGCAAATTATCTGCCCTGAACATAAGAGAATCTGAAAGATACAATATTTGTTTGATAAATCTTTTAAAAATTTTATTTTTGTGTGTTACTGGGCCTTAGGGGTGTGATAAGAAAATAGAAGATTCAGGGGCAAAAAGTTGGAAGGAAAGAAAATGAGTTTATTTGTAAAAGAAGACTAGAATTTTGAAGGATTGGCTTCTCAAAGGCTACAAGGCTATTAAGGGATAAAACTCTCAAAATTATCCAGGTTAGCAGTTGTGGGCACATGGCAGAAGGAAAAAGAACAGGTTGTTCACTTTATTGTTACATTGTATCCATTGCAAAAGCATTGGGGTAGGGTTTAGAAGTTGTTTTTGTTAGGGAGACAGTAACTTACCAGAAAGAGCTCAAAGTTTTGTCTATTTGGGGGCGATGGCACCCCACTCCAGTACTCTTGCCTGGAAAATCCCATGGACGGAGGAGCCTGGTAGGCTGCAGTCCATGGGGTCGCAAAGAGTTGGACACGACTGAGTGACTTCACTTTCACTTTTCACTTTCATGCATTGGAGAAGGAAATGGCAACCCACTCCAGTGTTCTCGCCTGGAGAATCCCAGGGATAGGGGAGCCTGGTGGGCTGCCGTCTATGGGGTTGCAGAGTCGGACACAGCTGAAGCGACTTAGCAGCAGCAGCAGCAGCAGCAGAGGCAGACACAGTATCCCTGTTTTTGTCTTTTGGTTTTTTATTTTGTGTGCAAAGTACCTTTTCTCTGACAATGGGCTATGGTGTGATTTGCATGCTTCATTAAAATGTGGCAAGTTTACTCTAAATGGAAAACTAAGTCTTTGCCTGTTGCTGCTGCTACTGCTAAGTTGCTTCAGTCCTGTCCAACTCTGTGCGACGCCATAGACAGCAGCCCACCAGGCTTCCACGTCCCTGGAATTCTCCAGGCAAGAACACTGGAGTGGGTTGCCATTTCCTTCTCCAATGCATGAAAGTGAAAAGTGAAAGTGAAGTCTCTCAGTCATGTCCGACTCCTAGTGACCCCATGGACTGCAGCCTACCAGGCTCCTCGGAGGCAGCAAAGCCTAAATCCTTTGAATCACTAACTTTCACTGAAATCAGAGAGGAAGGTGTTTCCTTCCACAGTTCCTCCATTTGCCTTAAGAACAGAAGATACATGGTGTTTATTGAGACACAACTTATCACCCTATTATAACTCACCACTTCTATCCACTGGAATTGGTTTCCTTTCCTCTTTACTGTGATTCTTCAGAAATAGAATAGCATTGGTGCTGCCTAAGGTTTTGTCCACCACACCAGAGAACAGGCTCATCTCATTCAATACTGATAATACACTGCTGCTGCTGCTAAGTCACTTCAGTCGTGTCCGACTCTTCGCAACCCCATGGACTGCAGCCCACCAGGCTCCTCCGTCCATGGGATTTTCCAGGCAAGAGTACTGGAGTGGGGTGCCATCGCCTTCTCCGCTGATAATACACTAGGTAGTTTTAAAATTGATTTGTGAGAGAAACTTATTTCTTCAGTAGGATGGTTAAGTATCTCCCATATAAAAGTAAATAGCACTATTTATTTCCTACTAAGAGAAATTAAACAAATGAAGAGGTGAGGTGTCTATAGCTAGCTGGCATTGGATTAGCCATTGTTAATAGTGCCTCTTGTCAATCTGGAAAATGAATGGTTTGAAAAAGGTTTATGTCAATCACTGAGAATGTGTCACCTTTGGCTGAAACACAAAGGATACACTAGGCTGGTTTCACCAAGGCTGGTGTGTTGTTCCAGGAGGCCTCTCCAATGCCTGCAGTTTAAAAATTATAAAGACTGTAAATTCTGACCCACAATGGAAACAGCACTGATAATAAGGTTAATAGAATGAATCTGTTGCTCAGCCATTTAGAGTATACTTATTTCCTATCTAATTAGATGAATAATTAACTTTTGCATGGAAGGATTAAAAACATAGTCCCATGACATCAGGAAAGAGAATCTGAATAACAGTCATTATTTGGAAACTGCCATTACTTTATCTCACTCAAGTTTTAAAAAATTAAGCTTCTCAGCTGTGAAACCCAGGCATCTGAAATATTTAGCTCACTTCCTGAGTGTCCTTAGCCATTAGTACTAGTGTGGGAAATACAATGAGCCCTTTGGCAAGTTACCCAGCAGCGTGTGTAGGAGTTGCTCTTAAAAATGCAATTGATCATTTGTTCCTATAAAATTTCTTTCACAGACACTTGCCTCTGTAAAAATGCATTTAACATTAAGAGTCTGACTTTAATCTGGATTTTTGGTTTTAAACTCTTCTGAAAGAAGAAAAGGTGGGTGGGAAGAGAAAAAGAGTCAGGTTTGGTTGTGGGTGTGTTACATGTCTGCTACTTACTTGTAAAAGGATTAGTTCTCCTTTCTCTCACTTGTAACAAGACACAAAGAGCAATAGAAAAGATAATTAATAGATTTCACAGCTTATAAAAATCAGGCATCATCAGAGTGATTTAGGAGGAACTTACCAGAGTGAAACCACCACGACTGAATGGTGGGATGATTGATTTTGAACATAGGGACTTTGTGCATTTTAGTTGCCATAAAAACTGAGTATTACACCTTTCTTAGTGACTGAAAGGAAGGAAAGTCAGAAAAAACAATGATTAATGTTTACAAATGCAGAATTTCATGGTAGAATCAGCCTTTTCTTTTATGGTCCAAAAGTTCTGTGGTAATCAGCAACAGTCATTTATGGAATAAGGTCTTATGTCCGCCTTACCTAATGAGTTTATCCATTAATATATTAATGTTTATCAAGCAAGTGCTATGTGCAACACCACTGCTGAGTATTGAAATTTAAAATATAGCATCATCAGCCATAAGAGTTTGTTTAGTGCAAAAGCTAAGCAATTATGTGCCATCGAGTGTGATCCACATCGCTTCTTAGATGAGATCTAATTGAGGATATAGACATACCTTGCTGTAAGCACGTGCCAGCTGGAAATGAGACTGTTCAACCAGATATCATACAGAAGGGAGAGGCAGAGAGGAAAACTGAATACCCAGCACTTTCCAGGGCCTGGCCCATGAACATGAGTGTCTCATCCATATAGTAGGTGAGCCCTGTGGTGGAGAAGGATGCCACAGCCTGGCATGATGGAATGTGGTGGACCAAGGGAACTGCCTGGCCACTGGCCTCTATCATATGGTCACAGGAACCCTCAACATCTTGGAGTTCTAGGTAGTAACTCCTTTCTTCCTAACTCCAAAGTGTCCTAATTGTTCAGGGCCCTCTGGCCATTGATGTACATTCCTCAGAGCTTGACTTGTTTGCAAGCACTTGATCTTTTTCTGGGCTTTCTAGGTGGCGCTAGTGGTAAAGAACCTGCTTGCCGATGTAAGACATGCTGGTTTGATACCTGAGTCGGGAAGATCTCCTGGAGAAGGAAATGGCAACGCACTCCAGTTTTAATGCCTGGAGAATCCCATGGACAGAGGAGGGCTACAGGCCCTGGGGTCACAAAGAGTAGGACACAACTTAGTGGCTAAACAACAATAACAACAATATATAAAATATAAAATCAAACTTCTCTACTTTTATAACATCTTCCATACTCCCTGGAGATATGCATGATTAACTGTTGGACCTCTTCATGGTCCTACAGAAGACATATTTTTACATACATGCACCCATCTGCTATCAGTGAATTAAAAAATAGAGTCTGGTTTAACTCTATCAATTAATCCCCTCCAAAATAAATCAAAGTATTTCTCAATTTTTCATGATGACCCACAGCAAGAAACACATCTTACATTCCAATGCAGTACACAGATGTCTGTGTATGTATCCATGAAAGATGGAAACAATGCATTTATGAATCAGAACACTTGACCTTACTATGTTCAATTCACTCTGATGTTTTCTGTTCTATTTTAGTCTATCATTTTAAATTAAAAGAAAATGTCAGAGCAACTCACTGGATTGATATTATGACCAATGAATGGATTGTAACCTATAGTTTGAAAATCACTGATTTAAATGGTCCACCTTGGAGACTGGATTTTCAGACAATACCTTGGTTTCCCATTCCTCAGGTACTTCCTGCTTTTTTGGATGATGTCAAGTGTATGGGGGTGGCTCCTAGGGCTTCAGAGTGATGGTCTCACAACTCCTCACAGGACACCTCTGGACTTGTGTACTTGGCTGAGTGTTCACACAGGCTGTGTATCAGGAAAGGAGTAAATGCTGGACCAAAGTGTTTGTGCCATAGAAATTCTCATTTGCCTCATGGATTGCTTTCTTAGATATCTTCTGCTCATTGGTAGAATACACAAGTGCATATGGGGCCTAGAGACGTCCAGGTAACACCAATAGAGCATAAGGTGATACAGTCATTCGTGATGTTCAACCAGTCCACAGAGAGTGTCAGTGTCTCTACTGTTGCTAATCAGCATAAAAGGACACGTTTCCACTGCTTCAGGAGGCTGCACTCTAAGTGGCTTCTCTTGCCTGTGGACAAGGCCCTCTCTCCTCAGTCTGAATTAAAGACTCTTTCACACCTAGAATGCTTCCCCAGCTATGAGTCTACAGTTTTGGCTTGATCTACCTCTGTTTGTCCAGGTTCCCACAGCAACCCTCCCAGATCAACCAATGTATGAGTTCTTTGTTTTACAGTTTCCGAAGCCTGGAATGTCCTTTTCATTGTTCTCTGCCTGTTTATTTATTTATTTATTGGCCACACTGCTGGGTATGTGGGACCTTAGTTCCTCAAGGATTGAACCCATGACCCCTGCATTGAAGTGAAAGTTGCTCAGTCGTGTCCCCATGGATTATACAGTCCATGAAATTCTCCAGGCCAGAATACTGGAGTGGGTAGCTTTTCCCTTCTCCAGGGGATCTTCCCAACCCGGAGATCGAACCCAGGTCTCCTGCATTGCAGGCTAATTCTTTACCAGCTGAGCCACAAGGTAAGCCCCCTGCATTGGAAGCATGCAATCTTAACCACTGGACCACCAGAGAAGTCCTCTGCCCATTTACATTTTAAGTCCTGCTCTTTCTCTAAGGGCCAGTACAAATCTACTTTTCCAGAAGCCTTCTGACCTGCTGCTAGGCATGCTGAATTAACAATCTTTGTCTGGGTTTTCACAGCACTTTGCTTTTATGTGCTTAGTTGCTCAGTCATGTCTGACTCTTTGCAGCCCCATGGACTGTAGCCCGCCAGGCTTCTCTGTCCGTGGGGATTCTCCAGGCAAGAATACTGGACTGGGTTGCCATGCCCTTCTCCAGGGGATCATCCCAACTCAGGGAACCCAGGTCTCCCGCATTGGGAGGCTGATTCTTTACTGTCTGAGCCTTATAACTCTTATTTAATACTTAGTATTATAATTGGCTGTTTACTTTCTCTGCTAAAATAGAATTCACATTCTCACTCTGGCTATGAGTCCTTCTATGATATGGACCTGCTTACTCTTCTTCACCTCATACCACTCTCCCCTCTGCCCATTCCACTGGCTCCCATGTACCTTCATAATGCTTTCTAGACACACCAGGTACATTCCTGGAGTAGGGGTAAGGGGAATCAAACTCTTCCCAGACTCTCTGTATGACTAGCTTTCTTTTGTCTTTTTTTTTAAAAGATATTATTTATCATATTTTTATTTATTTATTTTTGGCTGTGCCAGATCTTAGGTGGGCACACAAGGTCTTTGGTTGTAGTATATGAACTCTTAGTTGTGGCATGTGGGATTAATTCCCTGACCAGGAATCGAACCAGAGACCCCTGTATTGTGAGCACAGAGTCTTCCCATTGGACCAACAGAGAAGTCCCTCTTTTAAAAACAAGTCCTTTCTTGGCTGACCAGCTAATCTGCAATAGTTACCCTATTACTCTTCAGTACATAAACCCATTGTAGTTTTATAGCATTTATCACTACCTAATTTTCTTATTTGTTCATTGTTTAACTAGCTCCACTATATTTTAAGCTCCGTGAAAACTGAACTGGCTTTTGCCTTATTTAGTGATGTATCCTTGTTGTCTAAAACAGTGCTTGGTACATAATAGGTGTTTATTAAATGTTTGTTGGATAAATTAAAATGATTAAAATATATATTGTTTAATGAAAAAGTCTATGCTGTTCTTCTTTAGACCTTTATAATTCTGAACGCATTGGCCTGAACATGATATTGGAGCTCAATAACCATTAATGACTGAAATAATCCATCTTATAAGATAGTAAAGAAATGAAAAAATGAACAGTGGTAATCTCAGAATCCCTCATAAAATGTGTTGCTGTATTATATAGTCAATGCAGACATAATTACTATTGTCAAAAACAATAAGCCAAATGTTAATTTAGCATCTACTATATGCAAGCCACTTTAAATTGCATTTTCTAGTTTTATTTTTTGAGCAATCATATGTATTATTGTTTTCTTTGGTGCATTTGGTAACTGAATTCAAAGAGGCAAAATAATTTGTTATATGGTGACACAGTAAACATAAAAATGAGGATATGGCCTAATTGTCCAGTCCATGCTATTTTAGTTGTTGTTGTTCAGTAGCCAAGTTGTGTCTGACTCTTTGAGACCCCATGGACTGCAGCATGCCAGGTTACTCTATCTTTCCTTATCTCCTGGAGTTTGCTCAAACTCATGTCCATTGAGTTGGTGATGCCATCCAACCATCCCATCCTCTGTTGCCCCATTCTCCTCCTGCCTTTAATCTTTCCTAGCATCAGGGTCTCTTCCAAAGAGTCAGCTCTTCACATCAAATGGCCAAAGTATTGGAGTTTCAGCTTCAGCATCAGTCCTTCAGGATTGATTTCCTTTAGGATTGATGGACCTGATCTCCTTGCTGTCTAAAGGAGTCTCAAGAGTTTTCTCCAGCAGCACAATTCAAAAGCATCAATTCTTTGGTGCTCAGCCTTCTTTCTGGTCCAACTCTTACATCTGTATGTACACAAATAAATAATATTATAAAAAACTTGGGAAATTAAAAACATATATTGCTGAAAACAGCTGTCTTACTTTGAATTATTGGTGCCATTTTTACATTTTACCAATTAAAATTTTTTCTTTTTTTTTGCCATTTGGTATGCAATATCTTAGTCCCCAGCCAAGGATCAAGCCCACTTTTTCTGTGTTGGAAGAACAGAGTCTTAATGACTGGACCACCAAGGAAGTTGTCAAGTTTTTTTTTTTTTTTTGAGACTCTTCTTTTCATACTTATCTATTGATTTCAATAGTCACAGGAAAGAAGTAACCATCTGCTCCTTTCATATTAGCACTCCCATTCTTAAGCAAGTCTGCATGGACACCCCTCATGGTATTGTGTGTTCCACTGATGTGTTCATTTTTAGAACAGAATGTCGTGATCTCACATGTCTCAAAATGACTTTAATGTGGTTTTTAAGTAAGTACTCATTTTCTTTTTTAATGGTAGTATGAGGCAATATTTTTAAGGGATAAATGACAGTTTGGAAAAATGTTTACTTTTGTTGCATGTCACATGTTCAGTGCCAAATTTGTTCATTCTTTGTCCTTGGTACAGGACTGACAACTCAGGCAGAAAGCTCAGGACTCTGCAGTCACCACTGGGTGTACCCCTTGGTCCTATAGCTCTGGCACTTGAAACTGGGCCCTGGGTTGTGCATAGCAAAGGCCCCAGTCCACTTGGCAGGCGTGCTTTTTTGTTTTTTCAACTTTCCTACATTTTTTGAACTATCATTAAAAGTCAGGAGTTTCTCTTTCTCTTTCTCTCCCCCCTTCCACTTTCTTTCTCACATGCACACTTCTACTGATTTCTCTCAAAGAATTAAAATACATACCAACACCTACTCACATCCGAGTGGTAGTAACCAACAAGAGCTGAGTCTACTTTCTCCTGTCCTCCATCTTGGGGAATCCTTATTGGTTTTAGTCTTGCTTTTCTTTTATCCAGCCCCTCTAGATTTAAGTTTGAGACTCTTAGAGTCACTGAAATTTACTGGCAAGCCTTCATGGTCACCCTTTCTAAATCGATTGCAGTCTGAAGAGTGTTAAAAAATGAACTGATGATTTTTCTGCTGCTCTGCCATTCCTACAACATCTGGACAGGCTTTCCCTGCCTCTACCTCCTGGCTTCCCATCCTGGATTCATGTTCGAATCACCTGGCAACTTTTTGTGATGCTGGGACCCAACCACCTTAGAGAGGCTGATGGAGTCTAGGCATCAGTTTTATATAAAAATCTCCCCTGGTGTTTGGGATCTGCAAGCCGGGTTGGGAACTGCTTGTTTAGTTGGTGCTTTGTATAAATTTTATTTTATTGAGTAATGCACTGAACCAAAACAATGAAAAATTCTAGTATGTAAGCAAATGAAACAAAAAGGGTGTAATTATCACCAGAAATAACTGGATCAAAAAAGAGACTGGTGAGCAGATGGACTCTATGAAATGAGATGGGACTCTACATCTCACTGCCCTGCAGCAGCCTGGAAACCTGTATCAAGGCTTCCCAGCTGTCCCAAGACCTGTTGGCTCCTATTTGATTAATATCAGAAGGAAGAGTCCCTGATGATACCGTAGAAATTTAAATTTAGTTCCCTTTCTCTGAGATGAATCTCTTTTAATACAATGTATAAAGATATAAATTTCACAATCAGAGGAAAGTTTCAGAAGGATTCACCTTAATTTTCCTATAAATTGCCAGTTTCTCAAATATTTTCAGTTCTATTTAGGTAACAGATTTTACTTGCGAATTTTTAGCTCTTCATTACCACTGTCTACAGTGAAGACTCTGTGAAACTCTGTGCTTATGAATAGATGTTAATTTTCATGATTGATATTTATTGTTATGGATAAAAATTTAATTTCAAAATGATTTTTTTTTTCCAGTTACTATATGAAGCTATCCCCTACATGGATCACAGCCTTCTTGTGACAAAGGGGCTTACATAATTCAATGAAGCTATGAGCCATGCCTTGCAGGGCCATCTAAGACAGATGGGTCGTAGTAAAGAGTTCTGACAAAACGTAGTTCACTGGATGAAGAAACGGCAACCCACTCCAGTATTATTGCCTGGAGCACCTCACAGACAGTATGAAAAGGCAGAAAGAGGTGACACTGGAAGATGAACCCCCTGGGTTGGAAGGTGTCCAATGTGCTACTGGGGAAGAGTGGAGAGCAATTACTAATAGCTCTAGAAAGAAAGAAGCGGCTGGGCCAAAGTGGAAACGGTGTTCAGTTGTAGATGTGTCTGGTGGTGAAAGTAAAGTCTGATGCTGTACAGAACAATATTGCATAGGAACCTGGAATGCTAGGTCCATTAATCAAGGTAAACTAGACTTGGTCAAGCAGGAGATGAGAAGATTGAACATCGACATCTTAGGAATCAGTGAACTAAAATGGACAGGAATGACCAAATTTAATTCAGATGACCATCTTATCTGCTACTGTTGCCAAGAATCCCTTAGAGGAAATGGAGTAGCCCTCATTATCAACAAAAGAGCCCCAAATGCAGTACTTGAGTGCAATCTCAAAAATGACAGAATGATTTCAGTTCATTTCCAAGGCAAACTATTCAACATTACAGTAATCCAAGCCTATGCCCCAGCCACTGATGGTGAAGCAGGTGAAACTGACTGGTTCTATGAAGACCTACAAGACCTAGAACTAATACCAAAAAAATAGGTCCTATTCATCATAGGGGATTGGAATGCAAAAGTAGGAAGTCAAGAAATACCTGGAATAAAAGACAAGTTTGGTACTGGAATACAAAATGAAGCAGGGCAAAAGCTATCAGAATTCTGCCAAGAGAGTGCACTGGTTATAGCAAACCCCCTTTTCCAACAACACAAGAGTTGACTTTACATACAGACATAACCAAACGGTCAATACTGAAATTAGATTGATTACATTCTTTGTAGTTGAAGATGGAAAAGCTTTATACAATCAGCAGATCCTAAGACCTGGAGCTGATTGTGACTCAGATAATCAATTCCTCATAGCTAAATTCAGGCTTAAACTAAAGAAAACAGGGAAAACCACTAGGCCAGTCAGGTACAACTTAAATCAAATCCCCTATGAATATATAGTAGAGGTGACAAATAGATTCAAGGGATTAGATCTAGTAGACAGAGTGCCTGAAGAACTATCGATGGAAGCTTGCAACATTGTACAGGAGGCAGTGACCAAAACCATCCCAAAGAAAAGGAAATGCAAGAAGGTAAGGTGGTTGTCTGAGGAGACTTTACAAATAACTGAGGAGAGAAGAGAAGCAAAAGTCAAGGAAAAAAAGAAAGATACACCCAACCGAATGCAGAGTTCCAGAGAATAGCAAGGAGATAAGAAGGCCTTCTTCAATAAACAATGCAAAGAAATAGAGGGGAAAATGGTAGAATGGGAAAGACTAGAGATCTCTTCAAGAAAATTGGAGATATCAAGGGAACATTTCATGCAGAGATGGGCACAATATAGGACAGAAATGGCAAGAATCTAACAGAAGCAGAAGAGATTAAGAAAAGGTGGCAATAATACACAGAACTATCCAAAAATGTCTTAATGACCCAGATAACCATTCTGGTGTGGTTATTAATCTAAAGTCGGACATCCTGGAGTGTGAAGTCAAGTGGGCCTGCAAGCATTACTACAAACAAAGCTAGTGGAGGTGATGGAATTCCAGTTGAGCTATTTCAAATCCTAAAAGATGATGCTGTTAAAGTGCTGCACTCAATAGGTCAACAAGTTTGGAAATCAGCAGTGGCCACAGGACTGGAAAAGGTCAGTTTTCATTCCTATTGCAAGGAAGAGTAATGGCAAAGAATGTTCAAACTATCATTCAGTTGTGCTCATTTCACATGCTAGCAAATTTGTGCTCAAAAATCCTCCTAGGTAGGCTTCAGCAGTAGGTGAATTGAACACTTTCAGATGTATAAGCTGGGTTTTGAAGAGGCAGAGGCACCAGAGATTAAATTGTCAACATTTGTTGGATCATGGAGAAAGCAAGGGAATTCCAGAAAAATATCTACTTCTGCTTCATTGACCATGCTAAAGCCTTTGACTGTGTGGATCACAATCAACTGTGGAAAATTCTCAAAGAGATGGGACTACCAGACCACCTTACCTGTCTCCTGAGAAACATGTATGTGAGTCTGGAAGCAACAGTTAGAACCAGACATGGAACAACCAACTGGTTCAATATTGGGAAAAGAGTGTGACAAGGCTGTCTATTGTCACCCTGCTTATTTAACTTCTATACAGAGTCCATCATACGAAATGCCAGGTTGGATGAATCACAAGCTGGAATGAAGATTTCTGGGAGAAATATCAACAACTTCATATATGCAAATGATAACACTCTAATGGCACAAAGTGAAGAGGAACTGAAGAGCCTCCTGATGAACGTGAAAGAGGAGGGTGAAAAAACTGACTTGAAACTCAACATTCAAAAAACTAAGATCATGGCATCTGGTCCCAATCCTTAATGGCAAATAGAAGGCGAAAAATTGAAAGCAGTGATAGATTTTATTTTCTTGAGCTCAAAAATCACTATGGACAGTGACTTCAGCCATGAAATTAAAAGGTACTTGCTTCTTGGAAGGATAATTATGACATATCTAGACAGCATATTAAAAAACAGAGACATCATTTTGCTGACAAAGGTCCATATAGTCAAAGCTATGGTTTTTCCAGTAGTCATGTATGGATGTGAGAGTTGGACTCTAAAGAAAGCCCAGTGCTGAAGAATTGATTCTTTTGAATTGTGGTGCTGGAGAAGACTCTTGAGAGTCCCTTGGACTGCAATATGATCAAACAAGGCAGTCCTAATGGAAGTCAATCCTGAATATTCATTGGAAGGACTGTTGCTGAAGTTGAAGGTCCAATACTTTGGCCTTATGATGTGAAGAGCTGACTCATTAGAAAAGACCCTGATGCTGGGAAAGATTGAAGGCAAAAGGAAAAGGGGGTGGCAGAGGATGAGATGGTTAGATAGTATCACCAACTCAATGGACATGAATTTGAGCAAACTGCAGAGGATAATGGAGGAAGAAGGAGCCTGGCATGTAGCAGTCTATGGGGTCACAAAATGTTGGAACAACAGCAATATGAAGCTTTGTTAAATCAGTATATGCTAATAAATGGCTTACCATTAAATCCTATAATCCTTTTATAAAAACATTTTATATTCTTGAGAATACACCTTAAATAAATTTTAGATTCTGAATATAACCTCTAGAAAATATGATATATCCCTCCAGATATGCAATAAATTTCTACTAATTGAATACCAGAATTCATTTTAATATTAGCAACATTTCATCACAAATAATATTTTATTAATAAAGCATTCAAAATTAATTTCAACCTCAATTTTATCTAAGTAAATAGCTGAACCAACCCAGTTTCTGCATTATTAATTTTTTATGTTAAATACATTTTATACTTGTATTACATTATTTTATGAACTAGTCCTATTATAAATTTTAACTTTGCTTTTAAATCACATATTTATAATTTAGCTCTGTTTTTGACAGTAATATATATTAAAGAGTATTTGAAATTTATGCAATTTAAGAATTCTGTGATTCATATTTTCCCCTTAGACATGTCTAACCCAATTTTTCCAATTTTCTGAGACTTTATTATATACTTATTTATTAATCAATCAAATCACTATTGGAGAAGGACTTTATACAGATACAAATAACATAAAGCAATAAAATTGCAGAAAAAAGAAAAAGATCTATAAGGAAGTGAATTTATAAAATTGTAATGTTATTTTCCTGGCTTGTGGAATGTCAGCTTTTTAAAATTTGTAATTTTTTTGTGATTCCTTTTTCATTCTAAATAAATCTTCATACCCAATTTTGTGTGTGTATTTTTTTTTTTTTTGTATTTCATTTTCTCATGAGATCTCTCCTACCTTCCCTCTGCTCTCTGACATGTGTAAGCTTCAGGCCCACACAACCTAAATTCACACAGACTATCTCACATTTATCACATACCTCTGTGAGCATCATTTAATCACTTGTATGTTATGGGAGATACAGTCAAATACAATATCACCTAATATATCATTACACTCTTTATAATTATTCTAATGTACAAAGCTGACACTACTAAGGAAAATAAAAATGAAGTTATTGCAGCATGGTCTGCAGTAATTATTCCATTCTTTTGAAGCTACTAGCAAACCACACGTTACAGAGCTTTGCCAGGATTTGATATCTGGGGTTCTTATCAAGATTTAGAATCTGTAATCTATTTATTTAGAAAAAGAAAAAACATAACAAATCACAAATCTAAAAACACTACAATATAAGGGAAAATATATAACAATTCTATATGTAACTTTTGCATACATCTTCACAATGCCCTATTTTCCTTCATTTTCTGGTCTGCTTATTCTTTGACTGTTTTTTCATATGGGAATACTCTGTAATGTCTTTCTAGCAAGAGGACATGAAGATAATTGTCTATAGCATGGTTAATTGAAATTTATTTTGGTAATGCTTTGCAATTTGTAGAATTGTCAAATTTGTGAAAACTATACTTTTCTTTTATACATGACCTGTTGGAAGGATTTTCAACAGATTAACTTTTGGCTCTCTAGATTTCATGTCTTGTTTTTCCTCTATTCCCACATGCTTTCTTTACTGAGTGCCATAAGACACATGTGACAGAGGGGAAGATGGAACAGGAAGACCAAAAAACTGATGAAAGAAATCAAAGATGACACAAACAGATGGAGAAATATACCATGTTCTTGGGTTGGAACAACCAGTATAGTGAAAATGACTATATTACCCAAAGCAATCTATAGAGTTAATGCAATCCCTGTTAAACTATCAATGGTATTTTTCACAGAACAAGAACAAATAGTTTCACAATTTGTATGGAAACACAAAGACCCTAAATAGCCAAAGCAATCCTGAGAAAGAAAAATGGATCTGGAGGAATCAATCTTCCTGACTTCAGACTATAATACAAAGCTATAGTCATTATGTATGGCACTGGCACAAAGACAGAAATATAGACCAATGGAACAAGATAGAAAGCCCAGAGATAAATCCATGTACCTATGGGCACCTTATCTTTGACAAAGGAGGCAGAAATATACAATGGAGAAAAGACAGTCTCTTCAACAAGTGGTGATGGGAAAACTGGTCAGCCAGTATAAAATAATGAAATTAGAACATTTCTTAATACCACACAAAAAATAAACTCAAAATGTATTAAAGACCTAAATGTAAGACCGGAAAATATAAAAGTCTTAGAGGAAAACATAGGCAGAACATTCTCTGACATAAATCACAGCAAGATCCCCTATGATCCATCTCCTACAGTAATGGAAGTAAAAATAAAAATAAATGAATGGGACTTAATTAAACTTAAAAGTTTTGCACAATGAAGGAAGCTGTGACCAAGATGAAAACTGTTTCCCCCTTAGAAAGGGGGAAAATAATAGCAAATGAAACAATTGACAAAGAACTAATCTCCAAAATATACAAGCAGCTCATGTGGCTCAATACCAGGGAAACCAAAAACCCAATCAAAAAAAGTGCAGAAGACTTAAACAGACATTTCTCCAAAGAAGACCTACAGATGGCTAATAAACCTATGAAAAGATGCTCAACATTGCTCATTATTAGAGAAATTCAAATCAAAACTACAATGAGATATCATTTCACACTTGTCAAAATGTCCATCATCAAAAAAAAAAAAAAAGCTTTGATAAACCTAGACACTGTATTAAAAAGCAGAGACTTATTTCGCTGCCCAAGGTCTGTATAGTTAAAACTATGGTTTTTCCAGTAGTCATGTATGGATGTGAGAGTTGGACCATAAAGAAGGCTGAGCGCCCAAGAACTGATGCTTTTGAACTGTGGTGTTGGAGAAGACTCTTGCGAGTCCCTTGGACTGCAAGGAGATCAAACCAGTCCATCCTAAAGGAATCAACCCTGAATATTCATTGGAAGGACTGATGCTGAAACTGAAGCTCCAATACTTTGGCCACTTGATATGAAGAGCTGACTCATTAGAAAAGACTCTGATGTTGGGAAAGATTAAAGGCAGGAGGAGAAGGGGACAAAAGAGGATGAGATGGTTGGATGGCATCACTGACTTGATCGACATGAGTTTGAGCAGGCTCTGGGAGGTGGTGGAGGACAGGGAGGCCTGGTGTGCTGCAGTCCATGGGGTTGCAAAGAGTCGGATATGACTGAGCTACTGAGCAACAACAACAGATGACCATCAACAGATGAATGTATAAGGAAGTTGTGGTGCATATACACAATGGAATATTACTCGGCTATAAAAAGGAACACAGTTGAGTCAGTTGTAATGAAGTGGATGAACCTAGAGCCTATTATACTGAGTGAAGTTAAGTTAGAAAGAGAAAGACAAATATCATATATTAATACATATATGTGGCATCTAGAAGGATAGAACAGATGATTCTACATGCAGGGCAGCAAAGGAGACACATACATAAAGGACAGAATTTTGGACTCAGTGGAGGAAGGAGAGGGTGGGATGATTTGAGAGACAGCATTGAAACATACACATTACCATATGTAAAACAGATAGTAGGAGTTTGCTATATGAAGTGGGGCACACTGGTGCTCTGTGACAACCTAGAGGGGAGAGACAGTGAGGGAAGTGGGAGGGGGGTTCAAGAGGGAGGGGACATCTGTGTACCTACGGCCTATTTATTGTTGATGTATGGACTTCTCTGGTGGCTCAGACGGTAAAGTGTCTGTCTACAATGCGGGAGACCTGAGTTTGATCCCTGGGTCGGGAAGATTCCCTGGAGAAGGAAATGGCAACCCAGTCCAGTACTCTTGCCTGGAAAATCCCATGGACGGAGGAGCTTGGTGCAGGCTATTGTCCATGGGGTCACAAAGAGTCAGGCACAACTGAGCGACTTCACTCATGGAAGAAACAACCATCACAATATTGTTAAGTGATTATCCCCTAATTAAAAAAACTTATTAGAATTAAAATGTCTTACTTATGCTGATTCTACCAAAACCTTGACTACATGGTCACTTCACTAAGTGTCTTAGAAGGGATCTATGCAAGCAAAAGGCCCTGAAAGCTTAAAATTTACTCTCTCTACTGTAAAATCTACATCTAACAATAGAACTAAAATACAAAATAATCTAAAAATTCTAGTCTGAAACAGATGAAATTTAATTCAATATAAGTAAAATCAAATAGCGTCAAAGTATTAATTTCATAAGCATAAGTTAAGAGGTGCATGGTACTAGTTCAGGGGTTTTAGCGGACCTTCATTTTATTAGGAACCAATAGTATGATGCAAGCATACAAAAAGCATAATAATAGACCACATTAACAGAAATTGTTTCCAGATCATAAGATCTAATAATCCCTTAAAAAGCTGCCTTGGTCAGAAAACAACTGCAATATTATATTCAATTCTGATGACATAATTTAGGAGGCATAGTGACTGATTAGACTGTATCCAGAATAAGCCATTCAAGCTGGTGAAGGCAATTTGAATTCATGGCACAAAATGGAGTGGTTAATGAACCTGAGGATGTCAGATGGGTACTTAATGGAACAAGATACTACCTTTAAATACTTGAGTTGCTGTCCTACAGAAGAGAGTTTTATACAAAAGTTGTCCTAAATTGTCAAAGTGGACAGGGATAAAACTAATTTGCATTTTATCTCACAGTAAGAAGTCATTTTCTGATAATACAGTTGTTTGCAATGCACTTGGTCATCCCTTGAATGTCTGCAGTAAGTGAAGTATGGAAAATGGAACAAGATACATATGTTGAATAAGGGATTTATGTAACGATAACACTTAGGTGGCACTTACACCTTGCCAGGAATTCTTCTAAATACTTGCAAAGGGTGACAAGCAGGAATAGATGGCTCCCTTAATTTTTCTCTTATATTTTGTGGTTCTGAGAAAGTGATTTTAAAAGATCATTCCTTTGGCTGACACACCAAGACATTGCTATATTTTTTCCCATAGCAATTCCATTTTCATGTCTATCAACAAGCATTTCTGATTGGAATGAGCCACCTTAGGACTTTTAAAATGTTGGGAAGAAGTGGGTCAGAGTTCCCATTACTTTTTATATCATCAGTCTTAGTTTAAGACTTTCGTATAATGGGTAGGAGTATAGATTCTGAAGCCAGACTACCTGCATCTCAACTCCGCCAGTTGAGCTGTATGTCTTTCTGTGCTTCAGTTTCCTCAACTATAACATAGGGATAATAATGGGACCACTTCATAGGACTGTTTGGGGATGAAATCATTTATTCCATGTCAGCCACATAGAATGGTGTTGGGCACATAGTAAGCATTTCACAATTTGTTTTAAGGTCTTTAAGTTCTGTTTGCTTCCAATGTCTGTCAGTAACATCACTTGTTTTTATTTTTCTCTGCATTCATTCATTTCACACATATTTGTAATGAGTGCCTAAAACAGACCAGCACTGTGCTAGGAACAGAGAATTTAGTCATGGATGTGGCAGACATGGTCTCTGACTTCATGAAATTTATAATCTAGCAGATTTTTATGCAGCCAATGTCAAAACGAAGGAAAGACATTTTCTAGTATCTTACCAATCATACTTAATAAAGATAATAAATAGCATTCCCCAAACTTTAATTCTACTAAAATTATTGGCATGTATATTTGTGTGTTTTCTTCCTTTACCAAATTTTTAAATCAGGACACAAATTAAAAGACAGCAGAGATCAAATGGTGCTACCCAGGACTTCCCTACTGGTCCATTGGTTAAGAATCTACTTGCCGTGGCAGGAGGCATGGGTTCAATCCTTTGTCCAGAAGATTCCACTTGCCACAGGGCAACTGAGCCCATGCAGTACAACAACTGAGCCTGCATATAGCAGCTACAGAAGCCTGAGCACCCTAGTATGCTCTGCAACAAGAGAAGCCACCACAATGAGAAGACCACATGCCGCAACTAGAGAGTAGCCCCTGTTTACCGAAACTAAAAAAAAAAGCCCACGCACAGAGGAAAAAAAAGAGAAGCCTTACTACCCCATCTCTCCACAATCATCCAGTCGGTCTGGTTATTATCATTGTTGTTGTTGTTGTTTTACACTGTGCCTATTGTTACAGTTATTATTATTATTATTTTCCTAGTAGATGAAAATTGCTGGAAAAGTGAGAATTGAAAGGATTGAGTTCTGTAACTTTCTCCTCATTAGTGAAGTTCTACCAGAGGATACTGCTAATTTTAAGCAATCAAGTGAACCACTGTGATCTATCAACAGTGAAAGATATGTGAGTAATAGTGAGAACACTGGGGTTTATAGCTTCTTGGTTAACCAAAGTCTTTAGCAAGCTCTCCAAGGGCAATCTCCTTTTTGGTAGAGACCAAATCCTTTCCCAGACTTTAAAACACTGTGGAGTCTTTAAACTATTATTGGCAAGTTGAGGGATTCTGAGGTCTTCTCAAAAAATGTTACATGCTGCTAATTGAACTGTCCTCTGTTAACACTTTAAGTAGAATAAATAGACTTATGTTCCTGGGATTTGAGCTTGGAATTTCTTGGACTTGTGTAAATGTGAAAGCAGCTACTCAGATCTTAGAGTCATTTCCTTTGTATTTCGAGTTCAAATTGGAAGCTCAGTTTCTAACATGCCTTGGCAAGTTTTTCTTCTCTGAAATTAACACGTTCAGTTTAACACCAGTTAATCAAATGTCATATTATTTTTTATGCTATTAACTTTGTTTTGCTACATACCACGAACATGTGTGCTTAACATTAAATTTGAATTAAAGTGTTATTTCGGAAAGAGTTTCTTCCTCTTCTTTTCTCATTTCTTGAGTGAAACCATGGTTTTGTGGCAAAATTACTATGACAAACCTGTGATTTTCATTAAAAATTTTAGTGACATTCTTTCCTAATTATAAGTATAGAGTGAGTGGGTCCAAGAATTTGTGTACCAATTTCAAAATGTCAGCTACACCCTTGTTTTTATCTGTTTGCTCAAGCCAGTTGGATTCTTTGAGGTCTTGAAAGAAACACATTTTCTTTTGATTACTAACAGTGCAGTGGACTTGTTAAGTGCATCAATCAAACAAGTCAATCCAATCCAGACCCCAACTTTAGACCACTAATGTACATAGAAAGGGTCTTTTAATTAAAAATAATTATTGTGGTAAAATACACATAACAATAAAAATTTGCCATTTTAATCATTTTTTTAGAATGCACTTTAGTGGCATTAAGTACATTCACTTCGTTGTGCAACTGCCACCACCACTACCATCCATCTTTAGAACTTTTTCATCTTCCCAAACTGAGCCTCTATCCCCATTAAACAGTAGCTCCGTATTTCCCCTCCTCCCAGCTCCTGGCAACCACCATTCTACTTCCTGTCTTTATGATTCTGAGTGTACTGGGTAATTCATGTTAATGGACGCAAACCACGTTTATCATTTTGTGTCTGGATTGCTTCACTTTAGCATAATATCTTCAAGGTTCATGCATGTTGTAGTCTGTGTCAGAAGTCTCTTCCTTTTTTAAAGGCCGATTAATATTCCATTGTATGCATATGCCACATTTTGTTTATCTGTTCATCTGTTGATGGATGTGTGGCTGGCTTCACCTTTTGGTTATTTCTAATAATGCTGCTCTGAATATGGCTGTACAAATATCTGCCCAAGTGCTTGTTTTCAATTCCTTCAGGTATATACCCAGAAGTGAAATTACTGGGTCATATAGCAATTCTATTTTTTAATTTTTTGTGGATCCATAGCAGCCACACTATTTTTTACATTCCGACAGTGCACAGCGTTCCAATTTCTCCTCCCCCTCACCAACACTGTTATTTTCTAAACAGCCATTTTAACAGATATAGAAGGTTTTAAAAATATATATTGGTATACTATTGTGGCTTTTTATATGTATAAAAGATTATAAAATTGAATATTTATTACTGTATATAAGTGAAAATATCAAATTTCCTAATTATAGGTTCTTATTTTCAAGTTTTCTTCAAATACAGTATTCTAATAAATAACACATCCTAAGTATAACAGAAAAACAGACTCATTGAATTACAATGTCTAAGAAGTTGAAGGAAGAAAAAATAAGACAGTGGAAGACCTGCAAATTGAGCTAGAAAACTCATTCCAAGTGGTATTTAAAATGTACCAGTTAATGGTTGAATGTTTGGGTATTTTTCAAAACACACAGAATATGTTAATTATGATGACACTTTATTAACTTACATTAAATAAAAGAGAAAAAAACTTAATCACCCACTTTTTTTTGAAGTCAGAATGTGTTCAGCAATGTTTGATTTTTGAGCTATTTAGTTAAAACTCTGTAGCTGTGGTTTTGCGAACACATTCAGCATATGACAACACATTCCTATATTTATGCTCTTTTTTTTTTCCCCTTGGGCTTTTCACCATTTTCAAGGTTCATTACCCTGACCCGAACTCCCAGTTTTGCCCTGGTAGAAAGTGGATTACTTCATTAGCAATCCAGAAGTGCCAGGTGAAAATCTATCTAACATCTACCTCTCTGGAACAAATATGTCCAGGTTACTGGTAATATCCACATGTGGTATCGTTTTTCTATTATTTGGAACATACAGAACTAAATTAATAACAGTTCTTACAAGACCCTGGGGGTTTGTGTAAAAGAATTTTGATCTCCTTAGGAAGGGCTCACCAGTACTCTCAGGAGAGATGCACTTGACTTTTGACCTCTTTTCAAAGGCACCTGTGTGAGCTTTTAAAATCCACTACCACCAATTATCCACTTTCAACCTGAAGTGTTTAAACCTAGGGCCACATTAACTGAGCTTAGCACATAGCCATGTCATCGTAGACTTCCTGATGTGAGGCGATGTCTTGACATAGTTAAAAGGGAGTTTAGGGATGGGGCATGAGATTAATCAGGTCCTCCTACTGACAGCTTCAAACAAAGAAGCCTTTTAGCCACCTGGTTTGTGTCTCTCACACCTGCATTCAGATTGCTGGGACAAAGCTTTGTACCATCGCCTTGATCCCCGTTCTTTTCAGGTACTTGTTTGTGGCTACGTTGCTTCGCTTAATGGCTCTTTCCAAAAGACAGTCTAGAAGATGCAAATAAACAGCTTCATCTTTCAGGAAAAGCAGTGCTGGGAGAACTGTAGCCATTTAGGAAATCAGTTCATAATGGGCATTTGAAATGCCGTGTATCTTTCTTGTAGATTTTGGAAAGGAGGCCACAGCTTACAGTATATTGGAGTGACGTACATTATTCTTTCTTCTGCTACCATTTTCTTGGAAATTTAAACCAGGGTGAATATAGATTTCTCTCTCCGTGCTTCACATCCCTGTTAGTTGACTTCTTTGGCAGTAAACGTGGCTTTAATTTTAGTCTCTGAGCTTATTAAATTTTTAAATTTTTTACTTATGGTGCAAAATACTTAAGCATGGTAGTACTAAGTTATTCTAGCATACCAGGAGAGTAACTCTGTGAAAGTTAAGATTCCAGTTGTCTAGCACAGCCTGTTAGCCTTCACACACTGCAGAGTTTCAACAACAGCCTGTGTCTGCATTGTTCACTGTAACCAAGTAATGCAGAAATATTAGAGGCCTAGTTGACTTCATATTCTATGCCTGGTTTAAATCACTGATGTTGTAAGATCTGGCCATGGACTAAAAAAAAAATTCCAAATGTTTTCTGGTTCTAGTTTTTGGGTTTTTTTTTCACATAAAAAGTAAAACCATACAGGATTTCTTGATTGCACAATGAAGCACAGTTTCAGGGCCATGCTAATAATTTATCCCAGTTTAGCCTTAACGGAGTTATGCAATGGCTATTTCAGATATACTCATCCAAGCCATTTGATCTCAAGGTTCAAGAGTCATTTTGCTGAATAAAGAGTCGAGTCTATTCTTCAGCATGTGTTTGGCAGGGAGGGCAACCTGCTGCTCTCACATGGAGAACTGAATTTCTTCAAATTTCTGTTTTCCGCTGTTTTATCTGCTACATTTCTCCAATAGCTATCTGGTGCTATATCAATAGTAACGGTGGTATTAATAATAATAATGAGAACAGCAACAGACACAATAACAACCAAGAATAACTCACACAGTATGCACTGTGTGCCGGGTATTATGCTAAAGATTGCATGTGTTTCAGCTCAGGCACTTCTATAAGTAACCCTTTGAGAGAGATACAATATGCAGTTTAGTGATGAGGAAACAGGCCCACAGAGGAAAGTGGCCCAAAGTCACACATCTCTTAAGAGGGAGAGGCAGTTTCTGAACCCTGGCATTCTGATTCTAGAATCCATGCTCTTAATTAGAGTACTGTCAGAAATTTCCCACATCTGTGCTAACTAGCATATCCACACTTCATATTTAAGAAATTAGTAGAACAAGGGGCAACTGCTAGAGATTGTGTGGAAGAGTTTGGAGGATCTTTACTTTCTAGTCTTGATTTTATATGAAGTGAGGAGAAAGGAATGTGATGCTCCCTCCCACCCTACATGCACCCTTGATGATAACGAAAGTTCCTTTCTAACACCGTGAACTTGAATTAATAGATGTGAAATAATCATTTCCTTTCCACTGATTTTAGAAACATTGGTTTCTCAAGTCTTCTATTGGAATGTAAGTGGTGTTATAAAAAGGTTGCCAGGGTGATGTTTGCAGATTGATGACAACTATTTATAGTTTTATAGTGTTTTTAAGTTAGTGATCTATCTTCTTTTGCAGTTAATGTCTCCCATCTCAGAAAGTGGGAGGAGTCTGCACCGCCTGGGGAAGGCTGCTGAGAAGAAAACAGGTTCCGCGCATGTGTGTTAATGTCAATCTGTTTTCAATTTTTAGGCCTGGGCTCAGTTCTTTCTACTTCTGTTTCACAAAGAAAATGTGGTGGGAGAGGCACTTCCAGTAACAAACAGGTGTACCATGTCTGAGGCAGATTTGCCCAGTGACACACTCTTTGTGGTGGAGTTTTTGTGCAGACACAAATGGGTATCAAATGGACACTATAGAGGTCACCAAAATGATGCTTCAGGAAGCCAGAGGGGAAGGGAGACAATTGCCATTTCAGTCCTGCTGTAGATTGAAATCAGCATCAGATTTGTTCCCCAAACCTTCCTTTGCGTGCCATGCCCCCCACTTCCCATCAGCAAATTAACAAGCCCAGAAAGGAGTTTAGAAACCAAAGCTGGAAAGACCTCTAGGTCAAGTCCTCCATTCTTTGTCAAGCCAGGGTCAGCCTCCTCACCCCTTGAGCCCTTTCTAGTTCTTCCTCTACTTGAAATTTCTCAGGTCTGCATTTTCCTTTCTTTACCTTTATCACATTACTTCTAGTTACAATCTCTTTTGTCATGCCAGCTAATTCACCTCTGTCCTTTGCAGAT
Source organism: Bos mutus (assembly GCF_027580195.1). Classification (NCBI taxonomy): domain Eukaryota; kingdom Metazoa; phylum Chordata; class Mammalia; order Artiodactyla; family Bovidae; genus Bos; species Bos mutus. The sequence goes on along the minus strand of NC_091626.1, from coordinate 42,698,481 downwards.
GACTATACCATCTTAGTCCCTCCTTGGATTTCATTCTTTTATCTTCCCTCCTAGTAAGTCTACCCCTTTGGCCATCCAGTAATTCTTTTTGACTTGCTCCGAACTCTACACACTGTTCATCTTTCTCCCTGTGAGGTCCTCAAAGCTTGAATGGACCCTCCTGAGTGTGGTTTCACCCTGGACTGTGTAAGGAAGCCAGTATTACCTCTCTTTCTTAATATGGACTAATTTTGCCTGCATCTTCAAAAAGTGCTCTAAGAGTTTACTTTTGCTATGAGATTGCCTTTATAGAGAGGAATCTTATTTAATTATTTATAATCTTTCATCTGTGCCTGGAAGTATACTACTCTCTAAATCAGCACTGTCCTATAGAAACAGATAGTAATTTAAAAAAATGGACACGTAATTTTAGATTTTTTAGTAGTCACATTAAGAAAAGTAAAAAGACATGTGAAATTAATTTTAATAGTATTTAACTTAATGTAACTAATTATTTCCATATGTAATCAATATTATAAATTATTAATAGGATATTTAAATTCATTTTTCTACTAAATCCTGGAAATTTTGTATGTGTTTTTCCCTTATAGCACATATAGTACTATATATTCATTAGCAGTATAGCATTTGGTCTATATTTAGATTTCATAAAATTGACTATTGAAGAAGTGGATTTACATAGCAAGTTGTTTTGAATATACTTGAAAGTTCTCCAAGAACTGAATTATTAGCTTTTCAATTTAAATTGTAACTAGTTAAAATGAAATGAAGTTGAAGTTCAGTTCCTCAGTTGCAGTAGCCACATTTAAAGTGTTTGGATATGACTGCTGGCTGCCACTGTGGACAGCAGAGCTCTAAGTCTATAATAATCCTAAGAACTTCCATCTTAGAAGTAGTTCAGCTCTCATTTCCCTAAGGTGAATCTCACTTTTAGATTCTTGATCACACGAACTTTTTGGAGGAAGGCGGTATTACTTTTGTTTTTCCCTCTGATTTTTATGAGGCATTTATCCACTTCATTGGGGGTTTTTTGTAATATATATTCTTGTATGTTAGAATGCAAGTGGTATGGTTTTTAAGTGCATTATGCTAAGATGCTATATATGGTATATGCTATATAATTAATAACCATCATTAAGAGAGCTTAGAAATCAGGAAGGAAAAGACCTATAAGATTTGAAAATAGTTGCCTGGTCATTGCTTTATACTGAAATACAAATATTCTTTCTGTACTTTGTCATAGCAATGCCAATGAAACTTACAGAATAAATGAGGTGACCTCACAAGGTCCATCAACATCTGTGTAGCTTAGGCAAAGGACATTAAATCTTACTGCTTTGCTGACCTCTGCATCACACATTTATTAACCTAATAATTCAGATGGTGTTGTAGGACTCAAATTATGACAAGCAATATTCTTTCAAACCAATGCTTTGGAACAGAAATAATTTAAAGTGCTGGGGGGTTCCTAGTGATCCCAAAGAGGCACCTGAAATTTATATTATAAATAGAAGAGTCTGTGTAGCAAAAAGTGGGGCCAGGCTTTTATCCTAGAAAGACTTAATAAATTTGGCTTCATTAATGCTATCATACTAGCTGATTAATACTATTAATCAAAACAGTTCTGTGTCTCTGTCCTTCTCCTGAACCTGGGTCCTGCTTTTTCAAAGGACGTTTACTTGATTCAAAGCGAGGGGAATTTTTAGCTTATCTATTTTATTAAGAACTGTTTCCCAACTCCCCCTTGAACCTCTCTCTCCATCCATACATGCAAATCTCCTTCCTTCCCATTACACAAGTGTGCACACGGCAAACACTTTTCCTGAACTGATATTTCACTTGTTTTTTTTGCAGTTCTGTGGCTCCTATGGTCTCTGTGTTTTCCACCCCCTTCACATGTTAGGTTTTAAACTTGCTTTCAAAATATTTCACAGGTTTTTTTTTTTTTATTAAAGCCTCAACATACTAAAATCAGAGGAAAATAAGAGGAGACAGTGGCTGGAGGTGCCACAATTTTGTCTAAGTGGCTGTGAATGCATTTTGGAGTGGTTTGCAGTATCACGAGTCCTTTGCAACATTCAAAGTGGACATTGAACAGGAGGATGTTTATTTAACATGGACACCTCAATATCTGTGAGTCTTTATGTTTGGAAGGCTTTGGCTTTTTCTTCAACAAGAACCCATTTTATTGCAGATCTCTCACCTCCCTCGCAATTCCTCCAAACTCAATTTTTCCCCTCCAGCTTCCCGCGATAGTCTTGAAATTACCAGTGTTTCAGCTAATAACAATACTGCTTCAGATGTATTTGATATCTAACAGTTATGAAATTACTTTAAAAACACTATCTTATTTCAAATTCACAGCAACCTTTGAAGAGTGTGTTCAGGAAAGACAGATACAGTTATTTCCATTTGTTAGGTAAGAAATGAAAGACTAGCAGCTAATTTGCCTGCCTCAAGACACCCAGTGGAGCCAAATTTCCAATGGTCTTTTGATTAGAAGCCCATTTCTGTTTTCATCCATCTATTCATTCATAGTCTTTTTCCAAAGGGTCTGGAGATAACTGTTTCTCAGCTTCACAACATTTTCTCTACACTGTACTGCTATGAAAGAGACCCCATTCCCATCTTATACAGTATCCTTGTAGGATAACGTCTACAATCCTTGCTAAGGGATGAGCCCAGAAGAATCTCCACTTTACTAGGCTATCAATTGCAGGGGCCTACTTGAATTTTACTTTTGGGTAACTATGGATGAATTTGATTCTCCACTGAATTAGTTTATCCAAACCTATTTTCAAGATGCCAAAAAATGTGTTTTGTCCTAAGCACTAATGTGAATGAGTAAACTTTCTTCCTGTATTTTAGTTCAAAACAAATCTGTGGGTACATTCATGTTATTTGAAACAGTAGATTAAAAGCACTGACTTTTATTCACTTTATAGTTCTCAGTTCAGTTCAGTTGCTCAGTCGTGTCTGACTCTTTGCAACCCCATGAATCGCAGCACGCCAGGCCTCCCTGTCCATCACCAACTCCCAGAGTTTACCCAAACTCATGTCCATCGAGTTGGTGATGCCATCCAGCCATCTCATCCTCTGTCGTCCCCTTCTCCTGCCCCCAATCCCTCCCAGCATCAGGGTCTTTTCAAATCAGTCAGCTCTTCTCATCAGGTGGACAAAGTATTGGAGTTTCAGCTTCAGCATTAATCCTTCCAATGAACACCCAGGACCAATCTCCTTTAGGATGGACTGGTTGGATCTCCTGCTATCCAAGGGACTCTCAAGGATCTTTCCCAACACCACAGTTCAAAAGCATCAGTTCTTCAGCGCTCAGCTTTCTTCACAGTCCAACTCTCACACCCGTACATGACCACTGGAAAAACTATAGCCTTGACTAGATGGACCTTTGTTGGCAAAGTAATGTCTCTGCTTTTGAATATGCTATCTAGGTTAGTCATAACTTTCCTTCCAAGGAGTAAGTGTCTTTTAATTTCATGGCTGCAATCACCACCTGCAGTGATTTTGGAGCCCCAAAAATAAAGTCTGACACTGTTTCCACTGTTTCCCCATCTATTTGCCATGAAGTGATGGGACCAGATGCCAGGATCTTAGTTTTCTGAATGTTGAGATTTAAGCCAACTTTTTTCACTCTCCTCTTTCACTTTCCTACTTTATAGTTCTGCTGCTGCTGCTGCTGATGCTAAGTCATTTCAGTCATGTCTGACTCTGTGCAACCCCATAGACAGCAGCCCACCAGGCTCCCCCATCCCTGGGATTCTCCAGGCAAGAACACTGGAGTGAGTTGCCATTTCCTTCTCCAATGCATGAAAGTGAAAAGTGAAAGTGAAGTCACTCAGTCATGTGTGACTCTTCACGACCCCATGAACTGCAGCCTACCAGGCTCCTCCATCCATGGGATTTTCCAGGCAAGAGTACTGGAGTGGGATGCCATCGCCTTCTCTGACATTATAGTTCTACCCACATGCAATTCAGATATATGCAGATCATTGTTTAATAGGTCATCCTTCTTTATTTGCTTACATTTTAGGCCAGTGAATCACATATTTTAAATTAAATTTTGTTACCCTGACTTATACGTAAAATATAGAACAAAACTCTTAGTAAATTTGATTTCTGCCATTGTCATCACTGAAGAGGCAAGTGCTCACTCAGGGTCTTTCCTTAACAAATATCTGAGGCAGGTGACGCTGTAAATAGGCCATTGGATGAAGCATTTGAAAACTTTAAAGTGCTGGTCAGACACATTTGAACATCGTTGTTAAGGAGACGTGACCCCCATAGAAGGGAAAGTGGACTGGGAGTCAGCTGATCTGACTTTGGTAGATTTATCTAACTTCTTTGAGTATCAGTTTCCATCTGTTCTACTTTTATTTATTTTTTCACATTAATTTGTGATAGAAATAATTTTAAGTCCAGTGGTCTGAAAGTTACTTGGAAGCTGCAGTTTTATTGTTGTTTTTTTAAAATTAGCTTTATTCTCTGGATATTTAAAAAATATTTATTTATTTTATTTGACTGCACCAGTCTTAGTTGCAGTATCTGAGATCTAGTTCCCTGACTAGGAATCAAACTCTGACCTCCTGCTTTGGGAGCATGGAGTCTTAGCTATTGGACCACCAAGAAAGTCCCTGTCTGGGTATTTATATTTTCAGATTGTTTGGTGATTCTTTCTCCCCACCCATCACTCTCCCATCTTAATTATTTTTATTTATAATGCATCATTTGTATATTTTTAAAGCTTAAATTTAGACCAATATTCAATTAATATTTAGTCACCACTCTTAGAGTTTCCCAATGAATCAGGTATAAGGGATCTGTGGAAATTATTTATCTGTTGCTATGAAACTGCTTGGTTTCCTGAGTGTAATCCTGAGAGCTCAGGTCACATTAAGAAGGTCATTCCTCCGGCTGGCATTACGTATAAATAGTGAATTCTAGGATTGGCAAATTCAATATCTCTTCCATTTTTTAACTTAAAAAGAAAATATTTCAAAATGCTTTTGTAATAGCATTATATACCATGACCAAGTGGGATTTATCCCAGAAATGCAAGGCTGGTATAACCTCTAAAAAACCAATCAATGTAATTTATTGATAGAATAAAGGGGAAAAATCCACATTATTATATTAATGGATGCAGAAAAAGCATTTGACAAAATCACATGTCCTTTCATGATTAAAAACACATAGCAAACTAGGAATAGAAAGGAACTTCCTTAACTTGATAAAGATCATCTACAAAAAGCCTACAGTTAATGTAATTCTTAACAGTGAAAGACTCCCTTCTTGTCATTTCTATTGACAATTGTACTGGAGAATCTAGCAAGGTCCATTTAAAAAGGAAAGAAATGAAATGCATCTGAATTGGAAAGGAAGAAGTAAATCTTTGTTAGCAGATGACATGATCTTGTATATAGAAAATCTTAAGGAATCAAGCCTGGTGTGCTGCAGTCCATGGGGTTGCAGAGTCAGACATGACTGAGTGACTGAGCTGAAGGAATCAAAAAGAAGGAAATAAGAAACTAATATGATGTAGTATGTTAATTATACCACAAAAATACAAAACCAAACAAAACCTCTAACCCCAGATAAAACAAATGAATAAGTTTGACAAAGTTGCAAGATTCAAGATTACTATTCAAAAATAAATAGAATTTCAATATAAGGCAATGAACATTATTAAAATAATATTAGGGAAAATTCCATTTATAATAGCATCAAAAATAATAAAATACTTCAGTAGAGGTTTAGCAGAAGTCCAAATTTTGCATTCTAATAAATACAAAGTGTTGTTGAAAGAAATCAAATAACTAAATAAATGGAAAGGCATTCTATATTCATGGGTTGGAAGATTTAATATTATTAACATCCTCAAATTGATGTATAGACCAATTTAGTCCTTATCAAAATTCCAGTAGCTTTTTTGTAGAAATTAACAAGGTGATCCTAAAATTCATATGGGAATGCAAGGGATCCAGAAAACAAAGTTGGAGGACCCATACATAGTGATTTACTTACTGCAAAGCTACAGAAATCAAGGCGATATAGTACTCACGTAAGACAGACCTATCAATCAATTAAATACAGCTGAGAATCCAGATCTTAAAACTCTTAGGCTTATGAATTTTGACAAGGATGCCAAAACTATTCAATGAAAGAAAGATAGTCTCTCTTTCTGGGGCAACTGGAAATCCACAGGCAAAAGAGCGAGTGCAGATTTCCTTCCTTATGTGTGCTCAGTCACTTAGTCGTGTCTGAGTCTTTGTGCTCTTTTGGATCCGAGCCTGCCTGGCTCCTCTGTCCGTGGAGTTTTTCAGGCAAAGATACTGGAGTGGGTTGCCATTTCCTCCTGCAGGAGATCTTCCAAGGATCAAACCAGAGTCTTTTGCATCTCTGCATTGCAGGCAGATTCTTTACTGTTCAGCCATTGGGGAAGACCTCCTTCCTTATACTAACCCCCAAGTTAACTCAAAATGGATACAGACCTAAATGTAAGAGCCAAACTTATAAAACTATTCATGAAAACACAGCAGCAAATATTTAAAACTTTGGTCTGGGCAAATCTGACACTGAAGTACAAGTAACAAAGGAAAAAAAAATAGATAACTTGGACTTAAAAATTTTCATTCTGCAAGTGATAGCATCAACAGAGTAAAAAGACAACATGGATAATATTTGTACGTCATATGTCTGATCAGGGACTTGTATCCAGAATATATGAAAAGCTCTTACAATTTAGTAATAAAAAGACAACAATTTAAAAATGAGCAAAAGCTTTGAAAGATATTTCTCCAAAAACGATACTCAAATGGGAACTGAACACATTAAAGCATACTAAAAATCTTTAGCCATAATGGAAATGCAAAACCAAACTATGAGATGCTATTGCATACTCAGTAGATGGCCATAATAAAAACACATATAATAGTAAGTGCTGACAAGGATGTTGAGAAGTTGGAACACTCATATATTGATAGTGGGGATATGAAATGTTGTAGCCACTTTGGAAAACAGTCTGGCAGTTCCTCAAAAGATTAATTGTAGAGTTACTATATTCCCCCGCAATTGAACTCCTACCTAAACACCCAAGAGAAAGCAAAACATATATCCACATAAAATTTTGTATACAAATGTTCATAGTAGTATTACTCATTATAATCAACAGTAGAAACTATCCACATGCCCATCAAGTTATGAATGGATAAAATAAAATGATGTGTGCTCAGTATGTCCGACTCTTTGTGACTCCATGGACGCCCACCAGGCTCCTCTGTCCATGGGATTCTCCAGGCAAGAATACTGGAGTGGGTTGCCATTTCCTACTTCAGGGGATCTTCCTGACCAAGGGACTGAACCTGTGTCTCTCGTGTCTCCTGCATTGGCAGGCGGGTTCTGTCACCATTGTGTCACCTGGGAACATGTTCATATAATAGAATATTATTTAACAACAAAAAGAAAGAGAAATCTGACATATGCTATAACATGTATGAACCTTGAAAACATTATGTTAGATGAATGAAGTGAATCACAAGAGACCACATATTGTATAATTCTACTCCTATGAATGTCCAGGATAAGGAAACTGATAGAGAAAGGAAGCAGATTGGTGGTTGCCTAGGGCTGGGGTAGTTGGGGTGGGGTGAGGTGGGGGATGGGGATTGACTCTAAATGAATACAAGGTCTCATTTGCAGACAATGAAAATGTTCTAAAACAGATGGTATTGATGGTTGTACAACTCTGTGACTGTAAACTGTACTATAAACCACTGAACTGTACACTTTAAAGGAATGAATTTTATTCCTTGTGAATTATATCTCAAACAACTTTTAGGGTTAAGGTGGATGGATCAAGATAAGGTTGTCTCAGTTCTACCAATTTGGAGAACATGTTTCAAAAACACTGTTTTTGAAGCCGAACATTTTCACAGAAAAGCTGAACTTTGGGGTAGAAGGGAACATACAAAAATGAAAAGGAGATTCCAACTAGCTTAAAGAGCCAGGGAAGAGGATCCCCTTAGTAGAAATTTCCCCTAGGGGAATTAAGAAGTAAGGTGCCTAAATGGCTGATGGGGGTGAGGGAGAGAAATCTAAAATGAGTGTGTATGTGTGTGCACGCTAAGTTGCTTCAGTCGTGTCTGACTCTTTGCAACCCTACTGACTGTAGCCTTCCAGGTTCCTCTGTCCATGGGGTATTCTTCAGGCAAGACTACTGAAGTGAGTTGTTGTGCCCTCCTCCAGGGAATCTTCCTGGCAGGGATCGAATCCCTGTCTCTTATGTCTCCTGCACTGGCAGGCAGGTTCCTTAACACTAGATGTGGACTGTTTGCAAGAGGAGTTCCCAAAGACTGTTGAATTTGGGTGACAGGAAAAAAGAGAAATGAACCCTTCACCTTGGAGAAAGTGTACTAAGCCTGGGAGGAGAAACTGTGAAGAGAGGAGGTGAGCTTTCCTGTTTGTCCGTTGTTGTATTTCTCTAAAGCCCTGTCTTTCCCAGCTTGCTTTTAGATGGGTGTTGCCATCTCTGTGGCCTCCTCACAGAGACTTAATGCTGCTCTGGAAGGAGGTGCTCCAAGAAGGTTCTTGGGGAGTCTGGTTGACATAGTGGTCGTAAATACACTTGAGAAACTGGGTTTCATCAGCAACACTCTGAGCACCCGGGTACAAACTCTGGATGGATGTTGTGCAAATGTTTGGCAGAAATACGGACTTTCCTTACTTTTAGGCATATCTGCGGCTTTTTGATACTGTAAACAACTGACACAGCCATGGAGGAGTAGTGTATCTGAAATTGTTTATACAAAAGGATTCCATCTGTCAGTCTGTTTACAGTTCACATGTGAATGGGCAAAACCTTCATAATAACCCGGCAAAAAAAAAAAATCTGGGATTTGCTGCAAATAATGGTTTCAACAGGGTGTATTGAGAGTGTTCTTCCTCCACGAAGAGCAGCTTGCTTAGAAATTATGCTTCTTGAGGGCTTTATGGCAATTTGGTGTCCTTTAAAATTAAAAATTGGGACGCTGGGACTTGCATTTGGGGTTTCTGTACATTGGATTGTTCAGTGCTCTCCAAAACCAGGCAAGAGAATTGGACCAGAAAAGTGTTTTGCCTGAGGCAAGGTCAGATGCTGATCTGAAGGCACTGAAAAATCTTAACCATAAAAGATCTTATGAGTCCCTGGTGTAAGGGAGTCCTGCTTAGCTTGTCCTTTAATCCTTCTTTTTGGTCCTCTTAGAGTAACATTTTTATTAAGCATTTGCGGCTCTTAACCCCTGTAGCCGGACCACGTCATTTGGTTCATCTCCCTAGATGTGGCCAGAGATGTAGGCGCAGAGAAAACACTAAAATAGGGACAGGAGTGTTTGTGTTGTGACTTGCTAATGGTGTCTGGGTTTTTATTCTGAAGACCATGTTCTTTTAAACTTGTCTATAGTTATTGAATGTGGAGTATCATGATTTAAACCTTCACTGGGTATGAGATTTCAAAAATGAGGCCATTCAGTGAATGAGACAAAAAGGTTTTCAAGTTAAAATTTTGTTTGAAAAGATAAATGAATAATCATAATCACAACTCAAAATTTTAATCATTGACCCACATGAAAAAAAGATCATCAAAGAAAGAAAAGTGCCTGGAAAATGAAACATGAGGGGAGATCTGCCTTCAAATCACCTTCGGAGTTACTTATCTGTACATGTCATATTGTAGGTTTTCTTTTTCCTTTTGGCTTTCCTATAAAATCTCAACAGAGATTTGAAATATCCTCCCTTAGTGATGTTTTCGAGAATATTAGTACCTCCACCATCAGGGCATTTTTCCTAGCATCTAATCTAATACCCATGTATTGCTTATTTGGCATATATTCTTTTACTTCTTTTTTGTTAATAGGAAATTATTTTTTATGTTATTCAATTTATATTGGTTCAAATCTTCCTTTCTTGCTGAATTGTACTCTTGGCAGATCATAAATCCTTAACTTTATAGCATCACTGACATAGAAAAGATTCAGGCACATGAACCTCATTCAGATTAATGAGAATTTTTCCTGGAAATATCCTTTGAATTAACTGGGTATTTTGGCATGTCAAAATAGCTTTATCTTCCTCTCATTCCATTTTGTTTTCTTTCTTCCTTCCCTTTTATTTCCATTCTTTCCACCATTTCTTCCTATTCTTCTCACCTTTCTTCCCTTTACAATAATACATTGAGGCCCTTCCTTATGATGGGCACTAAGACAAACCCAACCAAAAGTTCTGTCAAGTGGCTCCTAGTCTGATGTGTTAGACATTTAAACATATCAGAGCTTGAGTCTATCAATTACAGCTAAGGCGGCTGAGCTTACAGGTTGAGAATAGCCATTTGCTTTGTAAAATATGCCTTATCTCTCTGGTGGCTCAGATGATAAAAAATCTGCCTGCAATGCAGGAAACCTGGGTTTAATCTCTGGATCAGGAAGATTCCCCTAGAGAAGGGAATGGTAACCCACTCCAGTATTCTCGGCTGGAGAATTCCATGGACAGAGGAGTCTGGTGGGCTACAATTCACGGGGTTGCAAAGAGTTGGACATAAAACCCACACTATCCTCAATCCAGAGCCTCTCAAGATATATTCTGAGGTTTTTTAAGTCATTATTATCAGAATAAAGAAAAAGGGGCTAAGTGGAGTAGAAGAAAAGGAAAAAGAGGGAAGAAAAAGAGATATGTATTCAACTCCACTCCAGTACTCTTGCCTGGAGAATCCCATAGACAGAGGAGCCTGGTAGGCTGCAGTCCATGGGGTTGCTAAGAGTCAGACACGACTGAGCGACTTCACTTTCACTTTTCACTTTCATGCATTGGAGAAGGCAATGGCAACCTACTCCACTGTTCTTGCCTGGAGAATCCCAGGGACATGGGAGCCTGGTGGGCTGCCGTCTCTGGGGTTGCACAGAGTCGGACACGACTGAAGCGACTTAACAGCAGCAGCGGCAGCAGCAGGAAGAAAAAAATAATCTGGCTTCCTTGATTGGCTAAAACTGAGGTCATTATCTTCTCTCCTGAGGATTCCTACCCCCAGCACTTATTACCTACTTGCCACATAGTAACTGGGAACCATCTATGACTTTTCTCTCTAGCACATCACTCCATCATGTATCCTGCAAATTTTGTCTCCTAAAATTGCTCTTCGTCTCTCCTCTCCAGTGAATCCTATTAGAACTTCTAAATTCAGGTTTTCACCCTCCTTCATGGATTCTACTAACCACCCTCTAATTGTTCTCTTTGTCTCAATATTCTTCCTCTTTAATCCATCCTTCATTCTTTGCATAAAACCCCTCATTGCCTGTAGCAGTTTTTCAATCTTTTCTGACTAATTTTCCGTTTTAAAATTATGCAATCTCTTAATACTTCTTGGAGGTTCTTTTAAAAATGATGTTATAATGTGTGTGGTATACAATAATGGAGCTATTTTAGGTAAATAAAATCTTATTTTAGCTTATTTTATTAATTTCATTTTGATTCTAGTCTCAATAGTTCTATTGATTATTATAGAATAGAATGATTCTATTCTTTATAAAGAATAGAATCCATTTTTACGTGAGTGCTAAGTCGCTTCAGTCATGTCTGACTCTGTGAGACCCTATGGACTGTATGTAGCCCACCAGGCTTCTCTGTCCATAGAATTCTCCAAGCAAGAATACTGGAGTGGGTTGCAATGCCCTTCTTCAGGGGATCTTCCTGACCAAGGGGTTGGACCCACATATCTTACATTTCCTGCATTGGCAGGTGGGTTCTTTACCACTAGCACTCCATTTTTATACTTTTTAAAATCTCAGGATAATACATTCAAATAAGTTGATTTTTCCCCTTGTTTAGCAATAAGGAACATTTTTATTTTGGAGGCTAGGGAGGTTAAATGTTTTCAACCAAAATATTAGAAGATTTTTCAGGGTGCATTTTGTGAAGCTATTATTTATTACCAAATTAAAATTTTTCATGACCAAATTCTCACCACTTCAAAAAATGGTTTTAGATGAATTGTGTTTTTTAAAGTAATTTAAATAGTTTGCACAGACTTCTTGATACTTAGCTGACGTTTTCTTCAGTCATGATGAGAAAGAACCAGAAAATGGCTTTTTTGTTTGTTTTGCACAATACATGAAGCCTCTAACCTCCTTTAAAGAAAGAAGATGCTACCCCACTCCCATCTTTTTCTCCATTTTTCAAGGGGAATATGTACCAAAATATCAATTACCAAATAGAGAGCAAGTCAAAGCCTTTGAATAGATCAGGATATATTTGAATTTAAATTTAAATAAATAGTTTGCAGCAATGTAGGTTTACTTAACAATTTTCTTTAAATTCAAGGAATCTATGCTGCTCCTTGCAGTCCAAGGGACTCTTAAGAGTCTTCTCCAACACCACACTTCAAAAGCATCAATTCTTCGCCGCTCAGCTTTCTTCACAGTCCAACTCTTACATCCATACATGACCACAGGAAAAACCATAGCCTTGATTAGACGAACCTTTGTTGGCAAAGTAATGTCTCTGCTTTTCAATATGCTGTCTAGGTTGGTCATAACTTTTCTTCCAAGGAGTAAGCGTCTTTTAATTTCATGACTGCAGTCACCATCTGCAGTGATTTTGGAGCCCAGAAAAATAAAGTCTGACACTGTTTCCACTGTTTCCCCATCTAGTTGCCATGAAGTGACGGGACCAGATGCCATGATCTTAGTTTTCTGACTGTTGAGCTTTAAGCCAACTTTTTCACTCTCCTCTTTCACTTTCATCAAGAGGCTCTTTAGTTCTTCACTTTCTGCCATAAGGGTGGTGGTCATCTTCATATCTGAGGTTATTGATATTTCTCCCAGCAATCTTGATTCCAGCTTGTGCTTCCTCCAGCCCAGTGTTTCTCATGATATACTCTGCATAGAAGTTAAATAAGCAGGGTGACAATATACAGCCTTGACGTACTCCTTTTCCTATTTGGAACCAGTCTGTTCCATGTCCAGTTCTAAGTGTTGCTTCCTGACCTGCATACAGGTTTCTCAGGAGGCAGGTCAGGTGGTCTGGTATTCCTATCTCTTTTAGAATTTTCCACAGTTTATTGTGATCTACACAGTCAAAGGCTTTGGCATAGTCAATAAAGCAGAAATAAATGTTTTTCTGAAATTCTCTTGCTTTTTCGATGATCCAGCAGATGTTGGCAATTTGATTTCTGGTTCCTATGCCTTTTTTAAAACCAGCTTGAACATCTGGTAGTTCATGGTTCACGTATTGCTGAAGCCTGGCTTGGAGAATTTTAAGCATTACTTTACTTAAGGGATTGAGTAAACGGAATACTTTCATTTTATTGAAAACTCTCTCTCTACCTGGTCTTCTGACATGTTCACACATACAAACAACATTAAATCAAACAGGTAAATAAAAATACTCAAGAAACAAAAAGGGTCCCAGGGAGAAGAGGACAGGGCTGCTCCTTGGAAGGTCAGAAGCATGTGCTGGGTTATCTGTTCAGGCTTCCTCGTCCTTAGCAGGTGAGGTTGGGTGGGGGGGCCTCAGACACACAAGGGAGGTGTGACCACAGGAACCAGTTTCCAGAAACTAGAACTCTCTGGGCTGAGTGGTGAGCCCTCAGGAAGGATGGTCTTGGAGTGGATGTTGGGGGCAGGGGGCTGGGGGGAGCGGTGGGATGAGAGGAGGATGGATGAGGTGAACTTCGTGGTGCTCAGCCTGGGCCGTCAGTCCTTCCACTCCTCTGCCTCCCCGCCGCCTGCCATCCACCCTGGAAGCCTGGGGCAGCAGCTTGCCTCCTCCCGGAGAGGACCCTCCCTAGCACACTCATCAGAAAAACACAGCCGGGCCCATTACCTCAGCACCGGGTGGGGCCTGGAGAACAAAACAGCCCCTCACTGCTGTGAGTGGGAATGATTCAACTCCATTCAGGAATGGGTCAAGGGGGAAAATCCACCACTCAAACCTAATAATTTTTGCCTTTTGTTTACAAAGAGTTTGAAATGTGAGTGAGGTAGCGAGCCAGAGCTGTTACAATCTTTTGCTTTAAAGGTGCCCCTTCTGAGGATGCCTTTGATATTTCTTTGGAGTTACTTTTTGCCTTTCTATACTCATCTTTAAAAAAGGAAAAAAAAAAAAAAACTGCTTTAGTTTTTAATAGTCCTTGTCATGATGCTAAGGGCCAGACTCCAGCTGTTCTTCCCAAACCTCTGGGAGAGGCCTGGTTACATCTCGTTCTCGTAAATCTTGACTCCAGTTCTAGCAAGTCTTTAAGCCTGACCCTGACATGCCCAGGCAACAGATGATTAGAAACAGGAGAGGTGGAAAAGTCCACTGCCAAGTTGTGTCCACTTCAAAAATACATCATCTGGCAACAGCCATTTCAACATGTGGAGTGAAGTGGCACGGGTCTGTCTGCATGAAGCAGTGCAAGGTTACAGACTCACGATTTTACTTTTCTATTTTTATATGACTTTCCTGAGAAGATCAAAGTCAGGGCAAGTTGGCTGATTTGCTGACAATATCTGGGCCCATGGAGAGAGGCCTCTGTTATGTGTAAAATTGTACTTACCTGTGGTGTTTTGTGATGGAGATATATTTTAATAGATATGAAATAAATTATTTATCAATACATATATTTGCCAGCATATGTTTATTCGTATCAACTATGACAGCTTATTAATAATAAAGGTTTATTGGTTTTACTCAATATTTAATAATGTTAAAAATGTGATTAATAATTGAATGTTCACCAAAATCCTTGGGTGGGGCTGCATGACTCTTTCTTTGAGTGAAATGACACAAGTCAGCTCCTGGCTGAGGTGGTTAAAAGCTCTTACTTGACCTCTTCAGCCCTCTCTTTTCCCCTACTTCAACCAAGGATACTACGTATTTATCTGGTGAAACCATCTGATAGAAGCTGGTAGCTCTAAACCCCCATAGGGAGCAAAGCTGTTATGGAGAGTCTTCAAAATCTAAACCGACTTTATGTGAGCAAGAAATAAATGTTCATGTGTAAGCCACTGAAATTTCTGCTACTGCAACATAACGTAGCCTATCCTATCTAATACTTCCAGCATCTCTCTGAAGAAGAAAAACTATGCGAAGGGGAGGAATTAAGTGAAGTATGCAATTATAGAGATGGCATCTTCACATCCTCAAATACCTGAATGGAGGAGTTAGTTACCAAAGGAACATGGGTAAGAAACCATGAGAAGGTGGCACCATCCCTATATTTCTTATGGAGTATAAAAGTAATATTAAAACATTTCAATGTTTAATATGTAAACTATTGGCCAGAAATCAATGAGACGTAAATTGGTACAACATTTGTGGAAGGCAATTGAGTAATATACATGAATAATTAAATTGTGCAGATCCTTTGCCCCAGCAATATCACTTCTAGAAATAATTCCTGAGGAAATCATTGGATAAATGTGAAAATGTATGTGTTCAAGAAGGATTGCTGCAAAATTAGTGGGAAATTAATAATAATAGGGAATCGTTCAAATATCTAATTCCTACATTTCTACTTTGGAATACTATATAGCTTTAACAATAAGGAAGCAAACTTATATACATAAATATGGAGTGCCCATCTGCCCACTCTGGTAGGCAGCTTCTGAGATGGCCCCCAATGTCCCCTGCCTCCTGGTAGTCATGGCCAGGTTTCATCCCTTCCCTGTGAGTGTGTGTAATCACTTGCCTGGTGGCTCAGATGGTAAAGCGTCTGCCTACAATGTGGGAGACCCAGGTGTGACCCCTGGGTTGCGAAGATCCTCTGGAGAAGGAAATGGCAACCCACTCCAGTACTCTTGCCTGGAAAATCCCATGGATGGAGGATCGTGGTAGGCTACAGTCCATTGGGTCACAAAGAGTCGAACACGACTGAGCAACTTCACTTTCACTTTCTTTGAGTGTGGGTTGAATCTAGTGACTTGCTTCTAATAAATTGTTGTTTTTCAGTCACTAAGTCATGTTTGACTTTTTGCAACCCCATGGACTGAACCACTCCAGACGTCCCTATCCTTCACTATCTCCCGGAGTTTGCTCAAACTCATGTCCACTGAGTCGGTGATGCTATCCAACCATCTCATCCTCTGTCATCCCCTTCTCCTGCTTTCAATCTTTCCCAGAATCAGGGTCTTTTCTAATGAGTCAGCTCTTCATATCAAGTGGCCAAAGTGTTGGAGCTTCAGCTTCAGCATCAGTCCTTCCAATGAATATTCAGGGTTGCTTTCTTTTAGGATTGACTGGGTAGATCTCCTTGCAGCACAGGGGCTCTCAAGAGTCTTCTCCAGCACCACAGTTCAAAAGCATCAATTCTTCGGTGTTAAGCCTTCTTAATGGTCCAACTCACACATCCATACATGACTACTGGAAATGGATATGGCAAAAGTAATTGGATGACATTTTTGAGATTCAGTTCAGTTCAGTTCAGTTGCTCAGTCATGTCCGACTCTTTGCGACCCCATGAATCGCAGCACGCCAGGCCTCCCTGTCCATCACCAACTCCTGGTGTTCACCCAGACTCATGTCCATCGAGTCGTGATGCCATCCAGCCATCTCATCCTCTGTCGTCCCTTTCTCCTCCTGCCCCCAATCCCTCCCAGCATCAGAGTCTTTTCCAATGAATCAACTCTTCGCATGAGGTGGTCAAAGTACTGGAGTGTCAGCTTTAGCATCATTCCTTCCAAAGAACACCCAGGGCTGATCTCCTTTAGAATGGACTGGTTGGATCTCCTTGCAGTCCAAGGGACTCTCAAGAGTCTTCTCCAACACCACAGTTCAAAAGCATCAATTCTTCGGCGCTCAGCCTTCTTCACAGTCCAACTCTCACATCCATACATGACCACAGGAAAAACCATAGCTTTGACTAGACAAACCTTTGTTGGCAAAGTAATATCTCTGCTTTCAAATATGCTATCTAGGTTGGTTATAACTTTCCTTCCAAGGAGTAAGCGTCTTTTAATTTCATGGCTGCAGTCACCATCTGCAGTGATTTTGGAGCCCTAAAAAATAAAGTCTGACACTGTTTCCACTGTTTCCCCATCTATTTCCCATGAAGTGGTGGGACCGGATGCCATGATCTTCGTTTTCTGAATGTTGAGCTTTAAGCCAACTTTTTCACTCTCCACTTTCACTTTCATCAAGAGGCTTTTTAGTTCCTCTTCACTTTCTGCCATAAGGGTGGTGGTCATCTGCATATCTGAGGTTATTGATATTTCTCCCGGCAATCTTGATTCCAGCTTGTGTTCCTTCCAGTCCAGCGTTTCTCATGACGTACTCTGCATAGAAGTTAAATAAACAGGGTGACAATATACAGCCTTGACATACTCCTTTTCCTATTTGGAACCAGTCTGTTGTTCCATGTCCAGTTCTAACTGTTGCTTCCTGACCTGCATACAAATTTCTCAAGAAGCAGATCAGGTGGTCTGGTATTCCCATCTCTTTGAGAATTTTCCACAGTTGATTGTGATCCACACAGTCAAAGGCTTTGGCATAGTCAATAAAGCAGAAATAGATGTTTTTCTGGAACTCTCTTGCTTTTTCCATGATCCAGTGGATGTTGGGAATTTGATCTCTGGTTCCTCTGTCTTTTCTAAAACCAGCTTGAACATCAGGAAGTTCACGGTTCACATACTGCTGAAGCCTGGCTTGGAGAATTTTGAGCATTACTTTACTAGTGTGTGAGATGAGTGCAATTGTGTGGTAGTTTGAGCATTCTTTGGCATTGCCTTTCTTTGGGATTGGAATGAAAACTGACCGTTTGAGATTAGATTTCCAAAAGACCAGCTTCCATTTCCCTCTCTTTTATTTCTGTGCTGTTAGGGAAGGCAGCTGCCACACTGCAAGCTGAACTATTGTGATAT
Organism: Bos mutus; assembly: GCF_027580195.1. NCBI lineage: Eukaryota > Metazoa > Chordata > Mammalia > Artiodactyla > Bovidae > Bos > Bos mutus. Next base: position 42,680,599 of record NC_091626.1, on the reverse strand, counting down.
TGGGATTTAAAATAAGAAATACATATAGGTCTTTGTCCCCATACCTGGAAAGGAGCTCCTAAAACCTTTCAATTTCCTACAGGATGACTGCCATAAAGGTGTCTTCTGTTTTACTAATGAGGGGACTTTTGCAAAGCACTTAGGTAACTTAAGGATAAGAACTAGTTCTCAAGGGATCCAACCATGTGCTCAGAGGGTTGGAACATTTAGCCCCATCCCCTGACTTCTGGGGAGGGGAGAGGGACTGGAGGTTGATACACTCACCAATGGCCAATAATTTAATCAATCATAACTATGTAATGAAGCCTCCATAAAATCCCTAAAAGACATGATTTGAGAGCTCGCAGGTTAGTGATCATGTGGAGATTTCGGGAGAACAGCACACCAAGAGGGTCTCTGGGAGCTCTATGCCTCTCTTCCATCTGGCTATCCTTGAGCTATAATAAATGAGTAATCTAGGAAGTAAAACACTTCTCTGAGTTCTGTGAGCCACTCTAGCCAATTAATCAAAACCACGGAAGGGGTCATTAGAAGTTACAACCTCTAGCTGAATGCTAGAAGCACAGGTGACAACCTGGACTGGCAACTGGCATCTGAAGGGGGGTGGTCTTCACTGTCTTCAGTGAACTGAGTCCTTCACTTGCGGAGTCTGGGGCTATCATGACTGAGCACGCACAGATGCACACCAACTGATACCAGAAATGCCTACCATAGGCACTCAGACTTGGGTTTCCCAGGTGGCGCAGTGGTAAAGGATCTGCCTTCCAAGGCAGGAGACACCAGAGACTTGGGTTGGATCCTTGGATTGGGAACATCCCCTGGAGAAGGAAATGGCAACTCACTCCAGTATTCTTGCTTGGGAAATCCTATGGTTATAGAGCCTGGAGGGCTACAGTCCTTGGGGTCGCAAAGAGTCAGACACAACTTAGCAACTTTGTGACACCACGGACTATACAGTCCATGGAATTCTCCAGGCCAAACTACTGGACTATCCCTTCTTCAGGGGATCTTCCCAACCAACCCAGGGATCGAACCCAGGTCTCCTGCATTGCAGGCAGATTCTTTACCAGCTGAGCTACCAGGGAAGCCCTAAATAACAACAGCATTCAGCAAATATGTACTGAATACCATATTCCAGGCATCATGCTAGCTCTTTGGGGTCCTTCTTCTCACAAAGGGTGAGTCAAAATATTCATATTAAAAAATATAGCACATTCAAAAATATGCCAGAGAGGCCTACAACCCAGGATCAGTTATATGGGCAGGTGTTGTGGATTTTAGCCCTATCACACCAAGGCAATTGCAGAGGAGCTGGCCCTGGAAAGAGGAGTTTTGCCTCTGGCCTCTGACAAATATGGCAGCTGGGGAAGTGGTCTCAGCATGCACACAAGGTCCTGGATTAGAACGAGATAGGAATTTTTAAATTAGCATTACTATTTTCCTCTCATCTCATTGTATTTATTATTAACATTATGCATGCACTTGTTAATAAAAATTCATAAGTATTTAAGTATATAAAGTGAAAGGTAAAGTCTGCCCCATTCCTGACATCTATCCCATTCCAAGGGGTGACCTATTTGTCATTTATGTTCTGAAGTCTTGTTCCTCTATTTCATGTTTTATAAATTCTAAGTGGTATCTGCCTTTTATGAAAGCTGAGGAATTTAAATCACGTAATCTTCCCCTTTCCCTGTTCTCCTTTTCCCAATTTTGTCTTGCTACATTTTCACTTGTTCTTTTTGTTGAAAAAAAAAATGATAGAGTTTAGGAAGGGAGGCTGACATCAAGAGAGCAGAGAGAGCAACCTTGTGGGAGAATCCTGAAGTGAGATGGTATTGGTGTGTTTAGGAGAAAGAGTTGTGGCTGAAGCAGAGGGAAGGAGAGGGAGGTGGTGAGAGGTGAGGCTGCAGAGATGGCCAGAGGCTGCATGAAGATTCTATTCTCTTCTAAGGGCCCTGTGAAGCCACAGGAAAAGTTTTGTATAGGTAAGAGACCATCTTATTTTGAAAAGTGCATTACTTTGGAAAGATTATTCTGACTGCTTTGTAGGGAAGAGGTTGGCATTAGCCAAGAATGAAAGCAGGAAGCCTGGCTCCAAGGTGATGACGTTGGTTCACAGAAGGGAGGTGGCTGTGGAAGGAAGAGAGAGGCAGGTTCAATGTACATTGTGGAGATGGTCATGACAGGTTGGTGGAGGACAGGCTGGGAAGGGAAGTGTCAGAATGACCCCTATATTTTTGTCTTCATGGTGCCATTTAGTGTACCAGGGAACATTGGAGAAGTGGCTGCTCTTTGAAGAAAGATTCGAGCAGCTCACTTTGAGATGCCCAAGAAATAGTTAAGAAGAGTTGTCCGCTTGGCAGTTAGATTGTGGGTCTGGAGTGCAAAAAAGAATTCTGGGCTGGAGATAGCAATTCAGGAATGATTAGCTAACAGGTAGTTTTTAAGTCTATAGGAGAGAAAGAGGAGGGAGAATGAAGACAGAGGTTAGGGCTTAATGTTTGAGATAGTGCTTCAAAATATACTGAGCATTAGGTCTGAGACAGAGGAAGCACTCGATAAATAGGTTATCATTATAACTTATGAAAACAGTTGTTGCTGCTGCTGCTATTATTCTTCCTAGTGGAGAAAGTGATTAAAACCAGGAGGGCATGGTCACAAAAGCGAAGAGGAGAGGTGTGTAGAGGAGGACGTAGCCAAGCCTGCAGGGTCAAGAGCTAGACGTGTTGAATTAGCAACACTTCACCTTCTGTAAAGGGTTGGACCCATGGGCTCTAACTTGCTCTGGGTCCTGAGGGTGCAGCATTCTTCCCGATTCACTTACTGCTGTTACTTAAACCATCAACAGTCCTTTGCCATTTAAACCTGGTCTGGGCAACCCCCAGGGCCTTCTCAGTTGTCTGAGCATGTTCTCATCTATACCCGAACCAACAGAGTGAAGAATCTCTGCATTTAAGTGGAGACGAATGTGTTCTCATTTTGTTCAAGATAGGGTAGGACCTAGATGCAGATGGACTAGGGCTTCTTACACCAACTGTGTGATTGGAGGGACTCAGAGAAAACTCCCCTCTGGTTCTTCTCTGCTTGGGAGAGGGAAGGAGGAGGGACAAATTCAGTGAGGACCTGGACTAGGAGCTGGTGATGCTGAACCCATTCCAGTGAGGCCTCTGGGAGAAGGGCTAAGACAACTGAGAAGTGCAGCCCAAGACCTTGGAAACTGTAGGTGTATATGTGTCCACATGCTTGTGTAAATATGATGAAGGGGCAAACTACAGTTGTGGCATGGGAAGATACTAGAAAGAGGAGGAAGAGTCACTACTTAACTTTCCTTAGAGGTTGCTCTGCTGCTGTTGCTATTTAGTCGCTAAGTCATGTCTGACCCCTTTGTGACCCCATGGACTGTACCCCCTCAGGTTCCTCTGTCCATGGGATTTCCCAGGCAAGAGTACTGGAGTGGGTTGCCATTTCCTTCTCCAGGGGATTTTCCCAACCCAGGGATCAAACCTGTGTCTCCTGCTTGGCAGGCAGATTCTTTACCACTGAGCCACCTGGAAAGCCCCAGAAGTTGCTCATCAAATCCCCTTTGCAAGTTGGATGAACCAAAGTATCTAAAGTTCAGACCTGTCCCAGCTCTGAGGGAGGGGCATCATCTGACCACATGGTCTCATTACAGTCTGCTTCCCTGGGCACACAGTGAGATTGGGACTTCTTGATGCTATATATTATACAGGTGGCCTTGTTTTAAGAAAATCCAATAAATAAAAAATTAAATTCTTGATTCACTCCCCTGAATTGGAATCTGATGGAGGGCAAAGGTCGTGTCTTATATTTCTTCCACATCCTTCACCCATTAAGCCCTCTATAAATACACATTGTTTCTGTACTAAATCATTCATCTCAGAGCTCTTGGAAATAATGAGCTCCCCAGCACTCGAAAGATACATTTCTATTTTCAAAGATTTCCTGGCAACTCTTTATGGGTGTATCTATTTTTTAGTCAAAAATACATCTGTAGACAATTTTAGTCCAAGTGCACATATAACCAGACAGAATCAAATTCATGCATTCATAATGACTTATCATGGCATTGCTCAGCTTGGCAATTTTATTTTAATAGGCAAATATGTACTTTATAATCAATAATAATTCTATTCCTAGGTGCATAGGAGGAAAAAGGAGTATAGCACATACTGCCTATAGGAAACTGGGATTTTCAACTTGAGTTAAATTTTCCAGGCAAACAGCTATAACCTTTAAAAAACTTTTCTTGGCTTCTAGAAGAACAAGTTTCTGGGACTCTAGGACCTGCTTAGAAGGGAAAATGAATCTGCTGAATACAAAGAACTTGCATAAATTCCAGGTGGACAAATTCTTCTCTGTCCCCATCCTCTCCCCCAGTACAGCAGAGATAACTCGTCTGGTGGCAGGGTCCTCAGTCTCTGGGGAGCGAGGAGCCTGGGGCCTGCTGTGAGGTGTGCTGACTTGCTCTCCTTAGGCCCAGATTCTGCTGCACATACACCTCCCCAGCAACCTGGCACCACCCACGGGAGCCAGAGAAGTCTTTATTTTGTACAATTATCCAAAAGTTAAGAGGCCCTTTCCCCTCAAATCTCTGTATATTTATTTTTTTATTCTTTTTGGAAGAGTAGATTCTAATGTCTGCTACTGTTGGGCTTCTGGTTGGGTTCATGGACTTAACCTCCCTTTTGGCATTTCTGTTTAATTCCAAGGAGCAAAGATGTTTCAAAGCAGGGTGGTGGGGGAGGGGAGGGGAGGGGAGGGATCCTACCCTATAAAAAGCTGGATTTGTTTTGCTTGTCTGTTTTCTAACTCCTCTGGGTGTGTGTCTCCTTGTGCCATTGCTGTAGTACATTATGACCACAAATATGCCTCTCCCCGATGGAGTGCTGTGTGGCGTGTTCCAGAGAGACGAGCTGTTTGAAGTGAATACGTTCAGTCCGTGAGCCACACTAAGAACAGACTTTTATGCACTTATACCTGTGTGGCCACCCAGGCTGTGAGTGTCTTGGAACTTTGGGGCTCGTAATTTAAGGAAACCACTTTTATGCATAAATGAGAAATACATCCCTGGTTTGTGCATCACTGCGGGCTGGGCCGTGAGGAAATGGCAGCCACACTCACAGAAGGAACAAGAAAACCACAGCTTTGCCTGCAAAATTGGCTGTTTGGAGCAAAGTGTGCTAGCACATTGGACAGGTTATATGCTCAAATTTGCTAAATCGTTTATAGGAATCTCTTCTAAAAACAGAAATCTTTCCTTAAGCATTTGTGTTCTGAATTAGACACAACTCTATTTAACCTTCTTTAGTTTTTATTATTATGGTGTAGTGCAGGTGCAAGTGTGGAAAAGCAAACATTTGGGAAAAGCTATGGTTTTTTTTATAGAGCAGCGGGGCTCAGTTTGCAACCATCTGATGCTTTGCAGTGGGTGAGCAAAGGGCTTAAAACAGTACCTTCTCTTTAGGACAGTGAGGTTGTGAAATATAATAATAACAAGTTGTTATTTTGAATTGTGAACATCAGTAATGGAAAATGATGACACCAATTCCCTTTAGGCACAAAAGTGTCACAGAAGTCCTTTGTCATGGACTGTTACTCTGGAGGGCTTCCCAGGTGGCACAGTGGTAAAGAATCCAACTGACAATGCAGGAAACATGGAATCTATCCCTGGGTTGGGAAGATCCCTCGGAGAAGGAAAAGGTGATTCACTCCAGTATTCTTGCCTGGGAAATCCCATGGACAGAGGAGCCTGGCAGGGTACAGTCTATGGGGTTGCAAAGAGTAAGACATAAGTTATTGAATGAAACAACAAAACATTACTCGAGTGTGAGTGGGAGCTAGCTGCAGCTGGCCAAGAAGAGGGTCTTGAAACACAGCAAAAGATAGAGACTTGGCCTAGGTCTGGGCAGGTGAGGAGTCAAATTCTGCCAAGGTAAAATGAGCAGGTAGGTTATAGTATGTAGAAATACAGGTATTAGAGAGGTTGAATGCTGTGTCCTCAGGTGGAGGTCAAGTTTTCTTTGCTTGCTTTCATGCTTCCTGTTGAGGGTGGATAGATCTGAATTTTGTGGTAAAAACAAACAAAAAAAACCCTGCCCGCCAATGCAGGAGATGTAAGAGACGTGAGTTCAATCCCTGGGTTGGGAAGACCCCCTGGAGAAGGGTATGGCAAGCCACTCCAGTACTCTTGTCTGGAGAATCCTGCGGACAGAAGAGCCTGGCAGGCTGCGTTTCAAAGGGTCTCAAAGTTGGACATAACTGAATTGACTTACATGCACAGACCTGAGTTTACAGGTTCTAATTCTTAGCTGAAAGGAGATGAGAGATCTGTGGGTCATGACAATGATGATGACCACACTGGTGATGATAGCAAGAACTTAACCCAATGATTACTATGCTCACTGTCCTAGCATTTTAGCTCATTAATTCTCACAGGGACTTATAACATGGATGCTAGTGTCATTCCCATTTTACAGATGTGGACCAGGAGACAGAGTTTACAAAACTTGCTTAAGCATAATAAATGATGGAGCCAGGATTGAACCCAGGCAGTCTGTCCCCAGAGTGTGAGTTGACACTCATAACTAGATTTCTTGACATATATTGCCCAACATAACTTGGTTAGCCTATTAAATACTTTTTCTGAGAAACCTACTATGCAAGTTGACTTGGAAGCATAACATATAAAAAATACTTTTGTTCTTTCAGCAAATGTCTCTGGCAGCTGGGAAAATATGAAAATAGTCAGCCTCTGTGATTCAATGTATAAATTGTTTCCATTCTTATTTGCCTCAAGAATGTCCTTTGAATACTTCTTTTGCACTCCTCCTCAGCGCACACCGTGGCTGAGCAGTGGAAAGAGATCTCTGGAAATCTCTTCAGACATTTGATTCTAATGTACTTAGCTCTTAAGCTGATGGTGGAGTGGCCATTAGAATAATAACTTATTACTTTCTGCACACTGACAACACAACAGACACTATTCTAGAATTTTTATTTGTGTTATCTCCCTTAATCTTTGATGTGACTGATGAGGCAGGTATTATAATCCCAGTTTTACAGATGTGGAAACTGAGGCACGAGTTCAATAATTTGCCTGCTCTATGTCCCTAAATAAGAAAATTGTAAATCTTGGATTTGAACTTATGTCAGGAAGACTTTAGAGTTTTTACTCTTTACCACTGCAATACTGGAGCTTTAGAACCTGGTGACATGGATCTGGATAACAATGTGAAAATTACTATGTCAATTTCTCAACTGTAACAGAAAGAAGCAAAGTTTGCCACCCCAAAATATCTCTTTGCCATGTGGATTATTTCAAGCTGAAAACAGCAAGTCCAAAAGATTCAGAAAGAAACTTGGACCTCCCCTCTCAGCTAAATAATTGAGATAGAAGGTCTATTTTGCAATAGAGTTCTCATCAGAGATATCTGTACAGAATCTGAGCTAAGCCTGGTAGGGGAACCTTTAGGCACGTCCTAGAGATCAGAGTCCATTCTGCATCCTGTTGTCTCTTAGGGAACAAAGCATAGCAGACATTTGTTTACCAAGCATGTGCTTTTCTGTCTTCATGTGAATTGCCTTCCTTCCCTTTGAAGCCCCAACCCCCCTGCCCTCATCCTCATTTGTCTTTAGCTGAAGATAGCATGTAAGGTGAGGGTTTTGGCTAGTTTGATGAGTTATTCAGTTCTCCTGAGTCTCTCCCATGTATACATGTTATTAAACTTTTGTTTGATTTTGCCTATTGATCTGTCTGTCTCCTGTCAATTTAAATAGACCAGCTAGAAGAAAGTAGAGGGTAGAGGGAAATTTCTTGCTCCTTGACAGTAACTGAGAGATTTGTGATGGTTTTGTAGTGTGTCAACTTGGCTAGGCTGAACCACATTACCAGAATTCATCTTCTTGTATGTTTCTGGTGACAAAGGAACTGAAGGAAAATTCTTGGGAGATTTGGAAGACTAAAGAGAAGCATCAGCCATCCTGTAGCTTGCAGGTATTATTGCTCATCTGCTGAGTCACTTTATGATGGGTGTGGAATAGCAGCTAGTTTGCAATGCTCTCCTTCCCTTGGACCCTGCTTCAGTTTCTCTGTCTTCTGGGCCAGGTATGTGTGTTTAGCTCTGTGATGAAGGGTCTAGCTCTGTTCGTCACCAAGGTCAGACACAGATTTTATCTACCCTTGAGGGGTTTCAGCTAGTGCTTATGGCTTCCAGCCTCCCCTTGGTATCCTTTACAGCCATTCTCTCTTTCGCCCTGTGTATGTCTCGCTCCAGCACCACAGGTAGAGACAACAGCCTCATAGGGACTGTTTATCTAGGTCCCCACAATTGCACAAGGTCAATTCTCTGGAACGAATCTCTACTGATTCTGTTTCTGTGATTGAACCCCACTGATATGGTCCTCTGCAGGTCACCCTTACCATGTTCCAGCATCAAGACCATTGCTTAGGCTCTATATTCTATTATGCTATTTTATTTGATTCTTATCTATGAGTAGGATTGCTGATCCCATTTCACAATTTCACAGATGATGAAGCTGAGATCTTGTGAGGTGTGATGGCTTTCCCACAAACTGGACAGGATTAGGGATGTTAAAGAGAAAAACCATTGGCTCAAACTGGTGTCACTTGCACGATAACCCATGATATCAAATCTCCATAGAACACCTGACCTAATTTAAAGTTTCAACCTTCCCCAGGAATGTGATTGGCCAGTCTGGAATTTTCAGGTCAGCACCAATGAGGTAATATGTCTCACGGGCCCTTTCCATTCCCCATCCGAAAGAAAGAAGAGTTGGTCTGTATGATAGACCTTCACCCTTATGCCCAAAAGAATATGACCTGGCCCGAAACAATCTTTTCTTTTCTATTGCTAATAGCTTCCTTGCCACACCCTCCTGCCTATAAAAACCTTTCATTTTGTACACCCTTTCTGAGTATGCTTCTATTTAGTAGCTGGGATGCTGCCTGATTCATGAATCATTGAATAAACCCAATTTGATCTTCATATATTTACTCAACTAAATTTTGTTTTTAGCAGATTCAAAGCCATTAGCCCTGGGAGTTGGGTCCTAAACTTATCCTTAGAAAGCATCACTACGAACAAAACTAGTGGAGGTGATGGAATTCCAGTTGAGCTATTTCAAATCCTGAAAGATGATGCAGTGAAAGTGCTGCACTCACTATGCCAGCAAATTTGGAAAACTCAGCAGTGGCCACAGGACTGGAAAAGGTCAGTTTTCATTCCAATCCCAAAAAAGGCAATACCAAAGAATGCTCAAACTACCACACAATTGCACTCATCTCACACGCTAGTAAAGTAATGCTCAAAATTCTCCAAGCCAGGCTTCAGCAATATGTGAACCGTGAACTTCCTGATGTTCAAGCTGGTTTTAGAAAAGGCAGAGGAACCAGAGATCAAATTCCCAACATCCACTGGATCATGGAAAAAGCAAGAGAGTTCCAGAAAAACATCTATTTCTGCTTTATTGACTATGCCAAAGCCTTTGACTGTGTGGATCACAATCAACTGTGGAAAATTCTCAAAGAGATGGGAATACCAGACCACCTGATCTGCTTCTTGAGAAATTTGTATGCAGGTCAGGAAGCAACAGTTAGAACTGGACATGGAACAACAGACTGGTTCCAAATAGGAAAAGGAGTTCGTCAAGGCTGTATATTGTCACCCTGTTTATTTAACTTCTATGCAGAGTACATCATGAGAAACGTTGGACTGGAAGAAGCACAAGCTGGAATCAAGATTGCCGGGAGAAATATCAATAACCTCAGATATGCAGATGACCACCACCCTTATGGCAGAAAGTGAAGAGGAACTCAAAAGCCTCTTGATGAAAGTGAAAGTGGAGAGTGAAAAAGTTGGCTTAAAGCTCAACATTCAGAAAACGAAGATCATGGCATCTGGTCCCATCATTTCATGGGAAATAGATGGGGAAACAGTGGAAACAGTGTCAGACTTTATTTTTCTGGGCTCCAAAATCACTGCAGATGGTGACTGCAGCCATGAAATTAAAAGACGCTTACTCCTTGGAAGGAAAGTTATAACCAACCTAGATAGCATATTGAAAAGCAGAGACATTACTTTGCCAACAAAGGTCTGTCTAGTCAAGGCTATGGCTTTTCCTGTGGTCATGTATGGATGTGAGAGTTGGACTGTGAAGAAGGCTGAGCGCCGAAGAATTGATGCTTTTGAACTGTGGTGTTAGAGAAGACTCGAGAGTCCCTTGGACTGCAAGGAGATCCCACCAGTCCATCCTGAAGGAGATCAGCCCTGGGATTTCTTTGGAAGGAATGATGCTAAAGCTGAAACTCCAGTACTTTGGCCACCTCATGCAAAGAGTTGACTCACTGGAAAAGACTCTGATGCTGGGAGGGATTGGGGGCAGGAGGAGAAGGGGATGACAGAGGATGAGATGGCTGGATGGCACCACTGACTGAGTCTGAGTGACTCAGTCAGTGGACGTGAGTCTGAGTGAACTCTGGGAGTTGGTGATGGACAGGGAGGCCTGGCGTGCTGCGATTCATGGGGTCACAAAGAGTCAGACACGACTGAGCGACTGAACTGAACCACACTGAAACTTATTCTGATTTTCAGTATCGTGACTTTTCAAACCAATGGGCATACACTTGGTATTAGATCTTGTTGCCTGAGTCAGTCTTCTCTGTCTGTAGTTTGAACTGAGATTTGTCAGAGAAAGTCAAGTTATAATAGAGCTTGATTTGGCATTATCTTCCATCTGTGTTTGAAAATAATCTGCTTTTACAGACTGATTTTTTCCGTGCCCTCAAAATTCATATTTTGAGATCTTAACCCTCAATGTGATGGTATGAAAAGTTGGGGCCTTTGGGAGGTGATTAGATCATGAGGGTGGATCCCTCATGAATGCAGTTAGTGCCCTTATAAAAGAGACCCTAGAAAGCTCCCTTGTCCCTTCTGCCATGTGAGGACACAGTGAGAAGACAGCTATCTTTAAATCAGAAAGTTGGTCTCACCAGATACAGAATCCACTGGCATGTTGATGTCAGACTTGCCCAGCTTTCAGAACAGTGAGAAATAAAGTTTATGCTGTTAATAAGTCACTGGGTCTGTGGTGTTCTTTTATAGCAGAACCTGGAATGACTAAGACACATGCTGATGAATTTTTTCATGGCTCACTCATACTATTTGCATTCTCTTGTCTTTCACGGCCAAAAGCGTTACTGTCTAGGGCGAGGGAGCTTAACAGTGCTCTTTCCTTCTGATCAGGCACCTTGAAAAGGAAACAGACCACTATGAGGAAAATCAATAATAGAAAGTCTTCTGGCAGCTTATAAAACAGAAGTACTATATTTACATGGTGAAATCAAGATCAAGCTCAAAAGGACATCAACCCATTAATCTCTTGCCTGTAGACAGACAGAACTATTGTTATGGGCATGCTAAGTTGCTTCAGTCATGTCTAACTCTTTGCAACCCCATGGACTGTAGACCGCCATGTTCCTCTGTCCATGTGATTCTCCAGGCAAGAATACTGGAGTGGGTTGCCATGCCCTCCTCCAGGGGATCTTCCTGATCTAGGGATTGAACCTGCATCTATTATGGCTCCTGCATTGGCAGGCAGGTTCTTTAACACTGGCACCACTTAGACAGAGAAAACTCTGTTGTTATAGTCTTCTTTAAAACTGAATCTTATCTGAAATGTCTTTGAAATGATTCTTGGCACACATGACCACACATAGTGCCCACTAGAATGTCAGCAGCAGCACCTGGTACGTTAACTGTGCTTAATGCACAGTAAGCACTTAAAAAACATTGACTGAATAAAGGATACATAAGAATCTGAAAAATATATGCACGTATGTATTTTTTCAGATTCCTTTCCATTTTAGGTTATTACAAGATTTTGCATATAGTTCCCTATGCTGTATAGTAAAGTGGTATTTAACTGAATTGAATACAGAGAAATATTTTTTAAAATATTTATTTATTTTTATTTATTTATATGGCTCCACTGGGTCTTAGCTGCAACACACCAGATTTTTTAGTTCAGCATGTGGGATCTAGTTTGTGATCAGGGACTGAACCCCGGGCCCTCTACACTGGGAGTGTGGAGTCAGCCACTGGACCACCAGGGAAGTTCTGAGAAATCTTTGCAGATGAATATTTCCCTCCTGGGGCTTCCCAGGTGGTGCTAGTGGTAAAGAACCCACCTGCCAATGCAGGAGACATAATAGACACGGTTTAATCCCTGGATTGGGAGGATCCCGTGGAGGAGGGCATGGCAACCCACTCCAATATTCATCCCTGGAGAATCCCAAAGACAGAAAAGCCTGGCAAGCTACAGTCCATGGGATAACAAAGAGTTGGACATGACGGAAGTGACTTCGCAGGCAGGCAGAAATTTATTTCTCTCTTGTGATGATAGCCATGGGCTGAGTGGCTATTTCATCCAACTGTTTTAGAACACATGTGTGTTCGATGTGTCTACGCATGTGTACACATCAGCATGTGTATATACACACAGATGTTTACTCCTGTGACAGATCTCTTTCCCAAACACTGCATTGTAATCACGTAGGAGTTAGCCAGTTAGCCATGAAAGGGGTTAATACCTCCACGTGCAGGAGCTTCCTTCTCAAATGGCCACACTGCCATCCATATTACTGACTGGAACTCCTGACTGTTTTTGAATAAAGGTGATAAAGGTTAATAAGAAAGAGTAGGTCAGGCCACATGGAGGGAAGAAAAGGAAGGGAGGAGGATTTTGAACAGCTTCCAAGCTGAAACCTCTCTGTAGATGTTAAATGATAAAAAATTTCCTTAAAGTTTTAACAATGGAATGAGAGGGAAGGAATTTTCAAGATGCAAGCCTCAGGCCCCCTCTGTGTTCACGCAGAGCCTTTAGGAAAAACTGCTTTCCTGAGTTTGCTGTCATGTTGCAATGAAATGAACAACATAGTAAAAGGAATAACTTTAAACTGTGGGGACTGGCTAGTCTCTTTTCTCATTGGTTCCCTCTCCCACCCCCTTCCCTACTGTTGGTTTCGACTGCTCTGCGTTATTGCTCTGCATTGTGAGTCATCCTGGTCCCGGTCCACATTTCCTTGGTCATTGCACACACTACCCATGAGCCTGAATGCAGCTATTAAGTCCAGGGGTTCTCATTGGTTAGAAATAACGGGGTTTTCTAGTGCTGTTACAAAGCTTATCTGCTCAAGTTGTTTCTCAATATCAAATCACAGTAGAGAAACAGAATTTCCCTGCTTAACACAGGTAGGTTTACACTTGGGATCATTGATGACTTAAGCAAAGACTTTCCACCTACAGCCAAGTGATTAATGGCTTACCCATCTGCACAGAAAACCAATGTTTTAATCTTGGCTTGAAGGCATCATATCACCTGCAGTTTCCAAACAACCACATATTTCCCTCAAAGTAAAATGCCAAACAAAGAGAATGAATGCTTGCAAGTTAGCTTTTTATTCCTCTCCTCCGTTCAGCAAACTGGAGGAACTTGTTGCTTATGTTACTGGTTCTGTGTGACTCTGGAGAGGGCCCTGAGAATGTGGCCTGATTTAGGGTGTATTGTTCCCATGTTGTCTTCTTATAGTTGGAGAGGAAAGTCCCTCCCTGCAGCGGTCATCAACACCAATTTCTTTATCAGTTAGACCTAATCATGTAACTAGACACGAAGAGTTTTTGACTTTCCTTGGAAACTGGAAGAGTGTTTTCTGAGGCAAATAAAATGAAAGCTTAGACATTTTTCTGTCTTTTATTAACTTTTCCATCAATTGGATCCATCCTTGAGTATCAAAGATTGCTTTCTATTCAACTTCTGGTCTAAAAATACTAAGCATACACTCCTCAAGTGTTAAGTGAGTGCTAAGTCGCTTCAGTTGTATCCAACTCTTTTGTGATCCCATGGACTGTAGCCTGCCAGGCTCCTCTGTCTAAGGGATTCTCCAGGCAAGAATGCTAGAGAGGGTTGCCGTGCCCTCCTCCAGAGGATCTTCCCAACCCAGGGATTGAACCCCCTGCCTCTTATGTCTCCTGCATTGGCGGGTGGGTTCTTTACCGCTAGTGCCATCTGGGAAGCCTATATATCATATATATTTATAAACACACACACACATACATGATGTGAAGTCATTTCTATTTTGAACAACATTCAGACTGGTGGTCTGCCTCAATGTCTAAAGAAGAGTCAACAGGCTACTTGAATTGTGCCATTGCCTAAGCCCTCCCGGAGAAGGCAATGGCACCCCACTCCAGTACTCTTGCCTGGAAAATCCCATGGACAGAGGAGCCTGGTAGGCTGCAGTCCATGGGGTCGCTAAGAGTCCGGCATGACTGAGCGACTTCACTTTCACTTTTCACTTTCATGCATTGGAGAAGGAAATGGCAACCTACTCCAGTGTTCTTGCCTGGAGAATCCCAGGGACGGGGGAGCCTGGTGGGCTGCCGTCTATGGGGTCGCACAGAGTCGGACACGACTGAAGGGACTTAGCAGCAGCAGCTGAGCCCTCATTAGTGCTCGCCTAGACCGCTGTGATCGATTCCTGATGAAAGCACCTGCTTTCCCCCTTGGCTCCTGACAGCCATTTTCTACACAGTAGCCAGACCAATTTAGAAAACTGAACCAAACCATGTCACCCCACCCCCTACTTTATCACTTTCTTTTTGCTTCCACTGAAATAGGAGTAGAATCCAAATGCCTTACCACTGTCTACACAGCCCTGTGACCTGCCTCTCTCTCTAACCTGTCCTCCTAAGGATACCTGGTGTTTATTCTATACCTGGATACAGATCCCTTTTGCCTCAGGAGCCCTTTCACTCTCTTCCCCAGGCTTCAGCAAGGCTAGTTTTTTTCTGTTCATTCAAATGTCTTCAGCTCAAATGACATTTTCCAAGGGAAGACCTTCCTACTCACCCTGGCTAAAGTACCCCCCTGACTACCCCCTCTGTCCTCTTACTTTATTTCCATATTCTTTAAGGAATTTGGTGCTGCCTAAAATCACCAGATGTACTACTTATAAAAGTGTATATTGTGTGGTACCACCACAGGGATTCATGCCATGAAGGCAGTGCCCTTATCCACTTTGCCGTCACTATATGTGGTGTCTAAAATGATACAAACATATTCTAGGGGCTCAGAGAATTATTTGATGAGTGGATAAGTAGATTAATAATTCTACTTTAAAAGTCATGTTGTGTAAATTCGTTGATTTGGCTCCAGCTTTTTTATTTTGAAAAACTTTAATCATAATTACCAGTGCTGATTGGCACTTAGGGAATATTTTAGTTGGAAATATTGTTCAAACATTATTCCAAGGAGACATTCCCTTAGCAACATCTCTGACAAGCAGTCATCTAACTTCTATTAAAATAGCTCCAGTGTTGAAAACCTCACTCCTTATTTATGTAGCGTGTTCAAAGGTTAGACAACTCTGTTTTTTTTTTTCCCTGTAAAATAAAGTAAAACCTTCCTATTATGCTAAATCTTAATCCTAGTTCTGGCCTGAGGGGTTTTACAAGATAAGTCTTTTCCTCTTCCACACAGAAGAATTATCCCATGGAGGCTGCTCTTGGCACAATTTCTTCTATAACCTCAGCGATTCCTTACGTGACACTTCACTGTTGTAACATTTTTCAGAAAATGCCTGCTTCCTTCTCCTTTCCCCTGAATGCATTCTTCTTTGCCAACATTCCTATTAAATTCTGCCACCCATTTGTGGAGCATAATATAAAGCCACCAAGCATGGGAAAGAAATCAGGGCTCTGAAAAATCATTGAAAGACTGAATGTTGTGAAAGTTCCCTAATTATAGACTCAAGGAAAGGAATCATGAGAGACCACCAGACTTCTCCCTTTATGCTAACATGGAGACAGAAAGGCTTTGCAGGTGTCACTCTTGCTCTGTGGATCCTCAGTAGGAGAGCATTCATTCTAGAAGAAAAGGCAGCCCTTACTTCTTGATCGTATGGTTCCTCGACATCTTCAGTCCAAAACTGCAACAAATATAGATTATTTTGCCTACACTTAATATTGCTTCAAAGGCCCCAGTTCTTTCCTTCCTGGTCCCTTCCCAACTTCAGTAACAACAACAGTGCAAAAGCTAGATTCATCATAGGAACAAAGTGGTGACTCTACTTCAAACAGAAAAGTGATCAAATGGATAATCTCTGCCCCTTGGATTTCTCTGAAATTGCTTTGGTTTGTACACTTGGGATGGTGTGTGAATTACCTGGCTGTGTTGAAATGGCTTGAATGGATTCCAAGAAACCGCTGAAGTTGGAGTAAAAATCAACAAACAAACAAAAAATACTTTAAAAAATTTAAAAGTAGCAGGCCAAGAAATGTTTATTTTTTTTCCCCTGTTCCAAATGAGTAGGTTTCTTAACATCTATTTCTGTAGACTTAAGTTCCTGTTTGAAAACTAAAATCAATTGGACTGTATTAGTGGCAGTAATTATTTCATGAGAAAATAGAGTTCTTCAGTGCACAATACTGACCCATTGTGGGGTAACTGATTTTATGAAGATAATGTCTTGGGGACCCTGGTGCTGTTGGCATATGGGCAGGGAGACAGAACGTGGCTTCACAAGCCTAAAAGGGACATGATGCCCTCAGACACATTTCAGTCATTGAAATGCTCACCGCCAGCTTCTTAGTCAAAGCACAGAATTGGACAACATTTCCTACTTCCATACACACCTCTTGGCTGGCCTCTAGGACTTGGACAAGTGATTTCTTTTCCCATCCAAAGCTGCCCTTAATCTCTATTTAAACCAATAAAATTTTACAACAATAATAATGGTGGATAGAAGCTCTGAAATTGACTGGAGTTATACCTCTGAGGGCCTCTTTGAACTAGTTTTCCTAATAGACTCCAGCTCTCCTGGTACTTCCTTGAAGGTCCAGTGGTCAGTTGGTGTGGAATCCAGACTTCACTAAGATGGAAATCACAAAAGAAACCAGTTCAATTTTTTTTTTTTTTTTACCTTTCGAGGTTATTCATTTGTGCACATTTGCAGGAAAAGAAAGATTTTAATATAAGGAGTTATCATTGATTCTAGACATTTGTGGTTAAGGATTCCCAAAGGGAGAATTTAAAGATTCTTGATTTTTTTTGATGGTCATAGTGTTTTAATGTGATCTTTGCTAATAAGTTGTCCTCGATGGAATGAAGAAAATTGGGGAGGGGTATATGCAAGAAGATAAATGAGACAATAGTGATGTGCCTGAACCCAGACCTGCTGTAGAGACTGGAGTGAGAATTCGAGGACATGAGCTAAGAGGATTGGTAGAGTCCAAGGAAATTGTTGTATCATCTGTTTAATAGTTCTCCAGGGAGAAGATGAACATTTTGCTAGAAGAGAAGCCAGGGCAGATTTATTTGGTAATGTGTGGCCCATCTTCCACAACTGGAGAAAATTAGATCTCCATCCGTGAGGTAGAGCTGGCAAGTGTATGTTGGAGATCTTTTCTTCATTACTGGAATGTCAGTGTGCAGTGTCAGACCCTAGAGCTCCCAAAGCCAGTATGAGAAATCAAAGATAGATGCAGCTTACAAATGACATTTCTTTGCTAAAGATGGTGGACATTTCCAGGAGAGCATTCTATTGTTATTTCTCATGTAGAAGCTTTTTAACTTACGAGTTCTTGAAGAATCTGTATAGGGTGAGAGGATAATAGTGTTATAAAAGTTGCAAGAGTTCTGGTCACTGGTGTTTGCGGTCAAGATTCTTAAACTGAAGTCTTCATCTTAAAATCAAAGAGTGAATGCAAACAGAGTCACTTGTGAGGGAATGTTCTGTCCCAATTTTCAAGCTAGTACTCTAGAAGGAATGTAAAACAGAGTGAAAATTACACATAGAAGCAAACGTCTGTTATCTTCGTAGACAATTTCTTCTACTAGGATAAATCCAGGCCACCCATCATTGTAAGTGATGGAAAGATGAGAAGACCTGGTAGCTTTAACATTCCTCTGCAGATAGCCAACATTACTTTGCTCTACTCTTGTTTTTAGTAATTCAGTCAGGCCTATCATTGTGCTTTCATTAGAGCTGACTTTTGCTGCGTCTGTGTGGCCACCTGGCATCTTTGCTCATCTGTGTATCACCTCTGAGGTTAGCTTGGGTTTCCATCTCTACTCTGTCACTTGCAGGTCGTATGGTGGCAGGGCCGTCACTTATTTTAGCCTACTGTTAGCCTGGAAAACAGAGCTTGAGGCAAAACTCTAGAGGGAAATGCCATGCTAGAGAAATAATAGTGAAAGAAAAAGACGCAGCATAGGAGGAAGAGCAAATATGAAGGGATATAGTCCAAGCTGGCCAAAGCTTTGTAACTATTTGGGTTGATCGTCCCATCTTTTAGGACATCTTCAGGGTGCCATATAAATGATCAGAACTGTCTGAGAACAGTTTATCTGTGGGAAGGGGGAGAGAAGGAGTCACCCATCAGCTCCCATCTCCCGTAGGTCAGAGTTTGCCCACATTCCTCTGCACTTCTCGGTTGTACCAGCTGGTCCTCCCAGAGCCACTGTGGAAGGCTGGACCCACGAGAGCCACTGCCTTCCCACATCCTGTAGGACCAGGCCCACTGGCCACGTGTATGAACACCAGGAGGCCCTAGTAACACCTCATACCACAGAGATGAAAACAAAGCCTTCTGCAAGTGGCAGAAAGCTCTGGTGGGAGGTGGAAGGAGGAGGGATGTCCATAATGACATCGGTTTCCAGAAACAGCTGCTACAGCATGCCCAGCTGGCCTGGCATACAGACTGACACCATGAAGACAGATGAACCTTCCACATACAAAGATCCAGAACTCTCCTTGTAACCTACCAGGCAATACTGGGTCCTGGGCAAGCTTCCTGTCGGTCATGAGCAAAAGGAAACTTACTGAATTAGGTTGTATGGACCTTGCTTGTTGCCTCAGCAGGGAAAGCTTCTATTTCCATTTGGGTTGGAGCAGCCAGTAACAAAATCTGAATTAAGCTTGCACTGAGATTGCAGTGCAAAGGAGAAAGAATGGAGAAATAGGAACTCAGTTCACAGATCAACTTCTCCCAGCATGGCAAGAGGGATTTGATATTAATGAGTGAAGCCAAGGGAGGAGGAATGAGGCTAGTGATAAGGATGTGTATGCATTAGTCTATTGGGGAAGGGGCAGTGCTTTTGTGATGGGGTGGGGTGTCACCTCCTTTAATGCTTCTTCGGTCCTTAATGTCTGGTCATGGCTGCCTGTAGTGTGTCATTTAATATGCTGATGTGGTAAACTCAGTGTTATTGTGAGATTCGGGGTCTGTTGCAAGTCAGATTCACCACCATCTTGATCCCAGCTGGTTCCATCCGATTTTTTTGTTTGTTTGTTTGTGTTCCTATAGCTTGCTTTCATATCTCAGGACCCTATGAATTACAGGTTAATGTTAACTTCTGCTAAAGGCAGAAGTTGACAGATTTTGAGCAAGGACCTGGCATAACTTTGGCAAATGAATTATTTCTGAATGGATCTAGGGCAGGAAGTAGCATCATTTGCATCTGGCACCTTACCTAGCCTTTCTACACCTTGGTTTCTCTACAGGTAATGAGTAGTAGCTATCGTTTCCTCTTCTCTCCACAACATCCTCTCTCTCCAACCACAAGCCTCACTCAGCTCTAAGTTTGAGTGCTTGGGGTCTCTTACCCTTGGGATTTCGTCTTTTGCCAGGCTTTCTAAATTGCTTCACTGATGGTTTTCAAGGATCCTAGCAACCATCCTCTTAACTGAATGGGAATGACTCTTGCGTATTCCTTACTTTCAAAGAAAAATAGATGAGCATGCTATTTAGATTCTCTGCAGCCATGAAATTAAAAGACGCTTACTCCTTGGAAGGAAAGTTATGACCAACCTAGATAGCATATTCAAAAGCAGAGACATTACTTTGCCAACAAAGGTCCATCTAGTCAAGGCTATGGTTTTTCCTGTGGTCATGTATGGATGTGAGAGTTGGACTGTGAAGAAAGGTGAGCACTGAAGAATTGATGCTTTTGAACTGTGGTGTTGGAGAAGACTCTTGAGAGTCCCTTGGACTGCAAGGAGATCCAACCAGTCCATTCTAAAGGAGATCAGCCCTGGGTGTTCTTTGGAAGGAATGATGCTAAAGCTGAAACTCCAGTACTTTGGCCACCTCGTGCAAAGAGTTGACTCATTGGAAAAGACTCTGATGCTGGGAGGGATTGGGGCAGGAGGAAAAGGGGACGACAGAGAATGAGATGGCTGGATGGCATCACTAACTTGATGGACGTGAGTCTGAGTGAACACCAGGAGTTGGTGGTGGACATGGAGGCCTGGCATGCTGCGATTCATGGGGTTGCAAAGAGTCGGACACGACTGAGCGACTGAACTGAACTGAACTGACTAAATGCTTTTTTGCTTTTTTGTTTAACAATGATCTGACAATGACTGCATTTGGACAGTCTTTCTGAAATACTGTGAGCATCGATATTGCCAGTTTTGTCTCTTAAGAGGAAGTGTCTCTTATGAATGGCAGCGGAGTTTTTCATAGGAGCAAATGTATCACAACTTTTGGCTGTTGACACTGA
This sequence comes from Bos mutus, assembly GCF_027580195.1. NCBI lineage: Eukaryota > Metazoa > Chordata > Mammalia > Artiodactyla > Bovidae > Bos > Bos mutus. The sequence goes on along the minus strand of NC_091626.1, from coordinate 42,659,998 downwards.
GGAGGTAGGAATACTCTTTACTGTTACTGTTTTTCTTATTTTGATTTAATATTCATTGATGTCACCTTATTTCCTGACCCTGTTATCTAAGGAGGTTTTTCTTTCTGTTTAATCCCATGGTGTGACTCCTTAATAAGGTGACAAGCTGCCCAACAATAGAGAAAGGGGTGCTACGTACCTCTACCCCTCAACTGCACAGAACAGGGCTCAACAAGTCAGGGATGTGGATTGGGTCCCAGGAACAAGCACTGGATCAAGGTATGAGGAAATAGCCATCTGGGTTTCCAAGAGAGGACAAGTCAATGGTTGATTCTGGTTCTCTGTCCTTAGGGAATTTAACATGAGCACAGGCCAGTGCTGCCATTAAAGACAAGGGACTGCCTTCAGGTTGGCAGGTGAGAGACAAAGCCAAGAGTTAGGAGCTGAGTAGAACCAGAATGAGGCAAGATCTGGAGCAATACAAGAAAGTTTTGGATAATTGTTAAGAATGAAGCCAGAGCATGATAACCTAACTTTAACGGCCATTGGCTGGACAGACATCAGTATGGGAGACTGGTGACATGGATTAAAGTATAGTACCTAATTGGGATGGTCTTCCCAGATGGCTCAGTGGTAAACAGTCTGCCTACAATGCAGGAAATGCAGGTTCAATCTTTGGGATGGGAAGATACCCTGGTGGAGGAAATGGAAACCCACTCCAGTATTTTTGCCTGGAGAAACCCATGGACAGAGGAGCTTAGTGGGCTACAGTCTGTGGAGTTGCAAAGAGTTGGACATGACAGTGAGCTCACACACACCCATATATACCTAACCAGGGTAGATCTAATGTATGACCAGGACTGCTATCTAGAAGGGATCTTTTAATAAAAGACATACCTCCTCTCAGATCTCCAGCTGCACACAAGCATTGAGCTATACATTAATGGAAAATAAATATATATGTAAATAATTCCAGTTTGGTCAAGGAAATTATATAGCAGCAGGTGGAATTTACCCTCTTGCCTTGGTTTTCCCCCTCCCACATGGTATATTGGATTGGTCAAAAAGTTTGTTTGGATTTTTCCATAATATGTTACAGAAAAACCTGAATGAACTTTTTGGCCAACAATACATCTCTTATAGCTGGTAAATGCAAAACTGCCTTTAGCACCCCTCTGATGTGTACACATTGGCCCGCTCTTGCCAGAGGCGGAAAGCCAGCAAGCCTTTGTTTTGTGCTGTCTTAGAGTATTTCATGTTCCCTTGGACAGAGAACCTCCTCTTCTTGCTTTCGGTATGGGGACTTTTCAGCTTGCAGCTTGGGTAAGGAAGCCATGTTTGGTTAATGTCAAATTTACTCCAAACTTGGCTGGCCTCAAAGTTCATGTGGTGGAAACTGTAGCTCCTCCCATGGTTTGGATATTTTACATCTACACATTACATTCAAAAAGCCAAAGTTTAGACTCATGGAAAAAAATAGCTAAATTGATGACTAATTTTACATCAGAAACTTTCAACCAGAGGAATAGTGTGCTACAGAGTAAGCAGAACTGCCCCACCCCTGGCCCCCTGCCCTTTGCTTGGATCAAGGAGATTTTCAAGTGTCTCTTTGAGAGAGGGTGGAGAAGGACGGAGTGGAGGCCCAGCTGTGTGGACCCACACAGCAGATGGTCCTCGAAATACAGGCGGCCTGAAGTTACTCTCCACTGGGCTCTTCCGACTGAGCTATTGAGTCATGCCGCCACTTGTCATGCTGAAGAGGATTGTTTAGGAGGAAAATGCGGTGGTTTTTCTTGCTTAATATATCTGTACTAGGAGGTCGTGACCCATTTTTCTTACTGCACACACTTTTATTTATACACCATAAGGAATAATTTCCAACTCACTCTCCCCACGCCACTCCTTCGCCAGAACATATAGAAATGTCCATGTTCGAAATAAAAAGCTCTTGCTTTCTTGGCTGAATATCAAGATTTTTGTAGATTGTCAACTCCTTAAGAGGGGAGAAGCATAAAATCCAGCTGTAGAAACCCAGAAGTGACCTAACATGATCCAGGTGTTTCTAGTTTTCTTAGGAAAGGAGGCGAATGTCTATGCAATGCCTGACCAACCGTATCTGGAGGATACTGCCCGATAACACAAAGTTGCTGCTCATGGTTTCAATGGGGGCTGTGAGTGAGTCCACAGTGTGTAACAACAACATGAGATTTATCAACATTGGTTTTATTCTGAAAGCTTGTACCCTTATATGTATCCAACTCCCATCTTATTCAATGCTCATAAAATGGATTTAAAAGCAATAAACTTGTAAAGACAACATGGTGGGATGGAAAATGCAGAGAGTGGGAAGAAATGGGTTTTAGCCTCAGTTCTGTCACTTGTCAGCCATGTATCTGGGGACAAGTCTTCAATCTTTCTGAGCATCATTTTTTAATCCATAAAGCTAAGAAAATAATATTTTCCCTTCATATCCTACTAGAAAGTAAAGCTTTGGGTTGGGGGCAGATTTATTTTCATGGATAACTTGGCTAAAGCTATGGATAAGACATTTAGCAGTCTGAAGGCTTATCTGCTCTGTCTGTAGTAACATTCTGACCCACCATTCATGAACCACGTATGGTCTACTATATTTTTAGGTTGTATTTTTTTAGTGGTTAAAACTGAACTGGTTTGGCAGAACTACTTCTTCAGAGTGAATAACAAGCCACCTGCCAAAATCTTCCTCATCCATCCTCAAATGCCACTTACTTCTCAAAGCAACCCAAGCCCTTTTAACCTGGAATGAGTCCCAGTGCTGGCTATTTCCACAGCAGGTCTTTGGTTAGTCCTGACCATAGCTAATGGTCATCTGGCAAAATATCTTCCTTCCAGGGCTGGAATCTAGCTGTAGTCATCCTTATACTTGCCTACCTTGCCTTCTAGAGTAATATGCATGTAGGTGTATGGTGAACACTTTCTAAATTGAATTACTTAATTTTCTTGGTGGGGTTGGCAGGGGAGAGGGAAATGGTGGCGGTTTCTGTGCAGCATCTGGTGTTGGTGGAGGATGGCATAGGGAAAGAAAAGCAGAGTAAGAGCCACTGAACTGGATGGAAATTCAAGCTTTGCCACTGTGCTGTTGTACTGTGGCCTTGGCCAAGTCACAGAACTCTCTGAACCTTTGTTTCCTTTTCTTTATAATGAGAGAATAGGATGAGCTGGTCTTTAAGGCTCCTTGTTTTATGCTATTTTACCTAAGGTAAGGTGCTGAGAAGAACTTCAAGCAATTCAAGCAATGTTTTAAAATGGTAGTCAACCAATAGGGTGATTCCAAAGCAATAGAAATCTATTCTATTTTGAGTGGTAAGCATTATTTTACATAAATAAGGGATTTTACATAAGGGATTCAGGGTAAGGAATTCATCAAGTATATCTGTGGACAGTTTAAAATTTAAAACCTAGCATGATATGCATAATCCAAGAATATAGTAATATCCACTTGGTCTATTGTACATATTGCAAAATATATTTTAGTAAAAATAAATATGGATTCGAATTTTAGTGAAGTCTTTGAATTTTGGTGGTTATTATTTTTTAAATTTTACCATATATTTTTTCTTCATACTTTCACATTAGAACAATTTGGAGTTATCCATGAAACTTGTATCTTTTAAAATAGCACAGGTATGAAATGTATCTTTATTAGTAGAAAAGGAAAGAACTCTTCCACAAGTGTTGGTTAGTTTCAGTTTCAGACTGCAGGACTTTGTCTTGTGGAGTCAAAGCAAATTTGATAGGTACTTAATTGTAATCTTAGGTGGTATGCACTGCACCAAATTATTTTATTGCTGGGTCCTTTGTAATCTATTAAGACCATTGTAATACGATCTTGTAGGATCATATACATACGTACATAAACATTTCACTTCTCTTTATATCAATTGTACTGAATCTGCAATGTAAATTTGGCAATCCAGTCAACTTTATGATCCTTTTATCAAGATTGATTTTCCATCTATCTTCTTAAGGACCAAGAAAGAAACTCAATAAATTTGAAGGCTGTTTTTTTCCTTCTTCTTTTAAATGCAGTGAAATCTTAACTAGATGAAGTCAACCCTTAAATGAGTGAACTATTTCCATTGTCCAGTTGTCCAAGTAAATTTAAAGCAGAGGGTGTTTTTGACAGCTTTGTTAGTGTAGCTCTTTTTTTTTTTTTTTTCCTTGCTGGTAATTCAAGCATAATTGAGGTCTAATGTTGAGCTTTAAATATGTTCTTGAGACTTGAAAAGGAAGCTTGATGAGGCGTGTACGGCAGCATAACCTCTCAATTATTCACACATTTATATGACTGTAATCACCAAGGCCTCTCATTGTAAATGTTATGAACACTTTTATAACCAGACATTGATATGAGCTAATAGGCAGTGAATTGCAACTCAAATGGTGGAACTACAAATAGTAATCAGAATATGGCCAGGGTCATCCATCATAATTAACATCATCATCACTCATTTCTAAAATCTCTGCTGCTGTATCAGGTCACATTTGAGAATTAGCTAAGTAATTGCCAAAACTTGAACTAAAAAATAATTGCATGTGTTTGACGATGACTCTGGAGCCCCATAACTACTCACTGACTTAGTTGAGGACAAGGAAGACTGTTGTTTTTGTGACTTGCTCTTTCAGATTTAAGTAATTTAGAAGGTCTCTGTCTGTCATTCAGCACGATCTAACAGCTGTATTTACTAAAGTATCCAAATTTGGATTCTGCTGGTGTAACAATAGCTAACAAGATGGGAGAAAATCCTGCAAAAATGTTATTTAGTGCCCCTTACCTCGTTTGTCCTTTCCTCCATTCCTGCCTCCTATCAATCAATTGAATCTTTCAACAAATACTTTTAACAATTGAGTTATGGGCCAAACACTGTACTAGGCACCAAGGAAACAACACAGGCATACTCTCTCACTACCCTTGGAGAGCTTAGGCTTCAGTGCCAGAACCAAGATTTTGAGTATTCCTGAATTAGTCTTATCCTGAACACAATCTCTAAGTCATAAAAAAAAAGAGCAATGGGTTGAAATGCATTCTGTTAGAATTTAAATCTGGGTAACCACTTCCTTCTCCTTCCATGGTAGATTGAGAATAGAGATGTAAACTAGAAGATTGCTGGTCATTTTTGTTTCTTTCCTTGAAACAGTTGTAGAGATGGCTGAGAAGATAATAAGGGTCTAGGCAGTTGCTTAAAAACAACATTTTGAAAGAACTCCAGACAGTCTTGCTGTACAGTTTTCCTATTTCTTGAAAGCTCCTGGCATAGGCAGCAATGGAAGTGTCTATTTCAAGATTAAATGAACAAGAGGGATTGTGGGTGTGTATGTGTGTTTTTGGAGATTGCATACTTTAAATTCTACCATGCATTGAAAATCACATATCATTTATTAGGAATCAATTAATGTAAGCATTAAAAAACCTGGACAGCATATTAAAAAGCAAAGACATCACTTTGTTGACAAAGGTCAAAGTTATGGCTTTTCCAATAGTCATATATGGATGGATATGAGAGTTGGATCATAAAGAAAACTGAGTGCTGAAGACTTGACGCTTTTGAACTGTGGTGTTGGAGAAGACTCTTGAGAGTCCTTTGGACTGCAAGGAGATCCAACCAGTCAATCCTAAAGGAAATCAACCCTGAATATTCATTGGAAGGACTGATGCTGAAGTTCCAATACTTTGGCCACCTGATGTGAAGAGCTGACTCATTGAAAAAGACCCTAATGCTAGGAGAGGTTGAAGGCAAAAGGAGAAGGAGGCGACAAAGGATGAGATGGTTAGACAGCATCACCAGCTCAATGTTTGAACAAACTCCAGGAGATTGTGAAGGACAGGGAAGCCTGGCTTTCTGGGGTGCAAAGAGTCATACACAACTGAGCGACTGAACAACAACAATGTAAGCATAGTTTTGGGTAACAAATAATCAATAAGAGCACCACAGGGCTTGGTTCTTCTTTTCTAAGTCCCTTCTCACTAAGGATTGTTAAAACCCAGACCAAGGATAGCTAATGAAAGGCGTTAATACAGATACCAAAGATAATGACATACTAATAGCAGCAGTATCTATCTCCCTGACACATGCTGCTTCTCTTGGGTCTTACAGTGGCTGCTGTTTCTCTTCTGAGGGTCACCCTTACTCTTCTGTATAACCATACCTGTGTCAGGGCCCCAACAACTTTTTCTCCAGGTTTATTTGACACACAATTTTGTTTTTGTTGTTGTTTGTTGTGCTGTGCTCAGTCACTTCAGTCGTGCCCGACTCTTTGCGACCTATGGACTGTAGCCCACCAGGCTCCTCTGTCTATGGAATTCTCCAGGCAAGAATACTGGAGTGGGTTGCCATGCCCTCCTCCAGGGGATCTTCCCAACCTAGGAATAGAACTCATATCTCTAGCATCTCCTGCATTGCAGGCAGTTTCTTTACCCACCAAGCCACCTGTGAAGCCCCTATTGTTGTTTAGCTTTAACCTATTTTGTTCCAGAGATACCTTGCCCCACTCATTTTAGTGTGAAAAATGCTTACTTCTAATTACTCATTAGCAGGCACTGCTGGTTTTTTTTTTTCTTTCTGTGCACTCTTATTATCCGAGTAATTTTCTTTTGACCAAAAATACAATGGAGAAGACTTATACCTTTGAATTGTTTCCAGATTGAAGTGAAAACAGAGTTCTCCATTAGTGGGGAATACAGCTGCTATCACCCGACCTACATCTGCTGTTAAGTATCCTCCCCACCAAAAGCAGCTTCCTGGTGGAGTGTTTTGAGTTTCATGCCCTCGATGTTATGAGCTGTGCTTGAACAGGTCCTTTCACAGCCACTGCCCTGATGAATCAGTGACTCCATTGTCTGACAAGACCAGGTTGGACTGATGGGGTACGTTGGATCCAAGGATGGCCTGTCCATAGTCTTGTTGCTTATCTCCAGCAGGGGTGTCTGGATGGATAAGCGGAGCCATCCTTCCTCTGCTATCTTGCTGGAAGTTAGAATTAAGGAAATACAGAGTGCCTGATGAGGTTAGCTTAGAAGCCCCGGGGTAGACTTGGAATCATGGCAGGAATTACAGGTTGAAAACTTGAGGATGAAGATCAAGAGAATAAATGGGGAGAACAAAGCAGGGATGCACCAATAAGGTGTGAATGGGCATCTGTGAGTTCTCGCGAGGAAGGGGAAAAAGGCAGACTCACACGCAAGCTCATGGACAGACACAGAGCAACAACCACTGCAGTTCCTGACCCCTTTCTAAAGCTTCCAATTTCACCCATACTTTTTACTTTGGAAAGAGGCACTTTTGCCCCTTATGGCCAAACATCAGTGAAGTGTGATGAATGTTTGTTGAATATTACAGCATTCTAATTAATAGCATTGTAGTAACAAGTCAGTTAAAAATATCCAATGTAATCACTGCCCTTCTGCTACCACTTGCCATCTGCAAAATCTTCTTCTAAATGCCTTAACATTAGACTGTAGCTGGAAAACCACTGGAAATGGTCTTCTCCTTTGTCCATGCTCATTAGAGAAAATCAGATACCATCAATATCAGAACTTGGGGATCTGTATTAAGTAATTCTTTGTCGTTTCATTTTAGCGAGTGCTTTATGGGACTAGCAAGTTGTTATATATGACACAAAAATAGGCTATGATGTGTTTTCTTTTTCAATTTAAACTTAAAAAAAATTTATTGCAAGGTATTTGCTTTACAATATTGCACTGGTTTCTGCCATATATGATGAAATATTTTGCTGAATACATGATCTGGAGACCGTAAGACACTTGTGTTTCATCCTCATGGTGTGATACCTACCAGCAGATTATCTGAGTGAGGAACACCATGTTCTGAAGGCAGTTGAAAATAGAACTCAATCCTCTGTGGGGTTAAGTGGAAGAAGTATATTTTTGAGCATTTGCATGAATAACTACCTAACCCTTCATTTGTGTGGTTGCCTATCTCTGTAGAATATGGTTTGGCACAGGCATACACTAAAGCTTTAATCTTGGCAAGTGTAGGATATCACTCACGAGTAAGGTAGGTCTTCCTGAACAAGTTGCTATATAAAATTTACAGCATCCATGCTCACTCACGTATTTCTCTTATGCAGTGTGTTTATCTTCTTTTATTAGCTTTTCATGCTTGTGCAGACATTGTTCTTTCCTTCTGTCATCTTCAGTTAACATGGAAGGAGTGAGTAGCTTAGGTTGGGGTGGAAGCTAATGTCATCTGTAAACATAAGAAGGTGAAAAACTTCTATGGACATAATTCATGTGGTCCAGAATAACAGGTGTTCATGTGTATTTTTAATATCTATGTACTTGGTCATTGTTGGTTTGTATTCCCTACCCAGCCCCTCCAACTACACACACACACCCACAGTCCGCCCCCTCACAACACGCACACCCCAACCTAACACTGAGTTAGGAACTGTGTTTTTGTTCAATTAAAAGGGAAATTTTCCTGGGGTAGAATACTTCTAATGGTTTTCTTTTTTTCCTTTATAATTCTAAATTACAGCAGGCACACTGAATTCAGGGCTGGAGGCAGCCACTGTCCTGAGCAGAGGCTTTATCTGTCTCATCAGTCCAGTGGGAATGCCATGAGAGGGTCCGTGACCTGGGGCCCATCTTGCTCTAATAATGGCTTAACACTCATAAAAGATTTTTAATGGCTACATGAGACATATTTAAATATTAAACGCCATTCCTCTTGGTTGATTCACAAACCCCAACGAACAGGTCTCCTTCGTCGCTTCCAAGGCTAAAGAAATGCGCCTGGCTTCTCACGCCAGAGCGAGCAAAACAAATGCAGGGACAGAAACTCCTCCGGTCCGCCCTGCTCACCCAGCTGCCCTGCGGGGTCGACCCGAGCACCCCACTGCCTGGCGCACTCTGATTCAGAAACGAAACTGCTTGATACCCATGTCTAATCCTGCTCCAGGAGAATGAGACTGATCCCCCCCACCCACCGCCGCATAGGACCTTTTTGCTTTCGCTGTAATGTGGTTCCTTTGTTCGGGTCCCCCCCAGCCACAATGCAGCATCCTATTGGACGGATCATACCCCTTCTTGACCAGCACTTTGTGCTTCTAAGTTTGAATACACCCGCGCTCGTGGGTCATCTGTGTCGTTAGGTTTCAGGAAACACTCCAGGACTCTGGAGACCACGTTGTGCTTTTCTCAAAGCCTAGTGATAGAAGGTAACAGCCTCACCAGACCCGGTCCTGTTTGCTTCCTTAGAGCCTGTCCTCCAAGGTCAGAGCCTGGCATCCCCTTGCCTAATCACGATGACCCTGGCTTCCCAGGTGGCGGTGGTAAAGAATCCACCTGCCAAAGCAGGAGTCCCTGGAGACACGGGTTAGGTCCCTGGATGGGCAAGATCCCCTGGAGAAGGAAATGGCAGCCCACTCCATTATTTTGGCCTGGAAAATCCCATGGACAGAGGAGCCTGGCAGGTTACAGTTCTTGTCATCGCAAAAGTGTCTGACATGACAGAGTGACTAAACAATCTGCATTCATGACAAGACCAGGAAGAACTGTATTTGCCTTTTTTATTCTTGCCTTCTGCTGTGGATGTCAGGTTTATATCATTTGGAGATGCTTTTATTTACAGAAGAGTAAGACTTCCTGTGGGGAGTAGAGTTGCCTGGGGAAAACCATGATGGAAAGGTACTTTCAAGTAAGAGCTGAGGCTGTGTGAGCCCAGAAGCGCTTCGGGTTTGGCAAGCTCTATGGTATTTTTTAAAAAATATTTGGGGTACAGCAGAGCCCAAAATGTATTTTGCTCAAAGCACCGTTTCCCTTTCATTTTCCAAAACTGTGTATATTCTAGGGAAATTTAATCTGTGTACTTTGGAACCATTTAACCTTCATTCATCAAAACATTGCAAGGTAAATACTAGGTCTGGGTTCAAGAAATCTCTTGAGTTCTTCGATAAGCAGTTTTTTCCTTTGAACTCGAAAGTAAAGTTTTGCCAGCTTTGAGTGAACCCTGAACCCAGGGCAGGCCAGAGATTACTTCTCAAATTATCTCCCTGCCAGTCTGTGGAGCTCTACATGCATCTAGAACAAAGCAATGATGGGGACAAGGCTTTTGGGGGTCAAGGCCTTCAAAACAGGCCTTGGACATTTCTGGGCTTTTCCTCTGCGGCCTCCAGGCACTCCTTTGGCTCTGTCAGTATGAGATCTCTCTGGTACAACCACAGGTCCAGGTTAGTTCTGGCCCTACCCAGGCCTGGTGCTCTGAACCTCCCAATCCTATCTTTATTTAAAATTCTATTTAGTCCATCATGGCATTTAAGTCATTTATTTTTATTTTTAAAACATTGCGTTGAAATATTATCTACCTTGATGACTGAGTTTTTTGTCTCCCTCTTACATTTTGTGCCTCACTTACCTCATCCTCATTCCAACCTTTCCTTGAACCCAGGGCTTCCCCATCTTCTTCACTCTGTGATTCACATCAACCATGTGTAGGGCTTCCAGACAAACAAACAGCTCACACTTTGAGGGGTTGGTGCAGGGATGGGGGGCTTGGGCAGGGGTTCAGTTAATCTTTTTTTTTTTCATTTTTTATTATTTATTTTTTTAAATTAAAAAAAATTATTTTAGTTGGAGGCTAATTACTTTATGATATTGTAGTGGTTTTTGCCATACATTGATATGAATCAGCCATGGGTTTACATGTGTTCCCCATCCTGAACCCCCTTCCACCTCCCTCCCCATTCCATCCCTCTGGGTCATCCCAGTGCACCAGCCCTGAGAACCCTGTCTCATGCATCGAATATCGCTCATCCGCTTGAGGCAACCCCGTATGCAGTGTGGGTGGGCATGGTGGTTGAGAAATTTTGCTTAAGCCTACTCCTGCCTTTTAGTTTAGCTCAACTCTCTCTTCAGTTGGTCTGTAGCCACTGTCTTCAGCCATCTGCTGTTGTCCCATCTGTCTGAGCTAGTGCTGAGGCCATGGGTTTGTAATCGCCCTCTTGTCAGGAAGTTATCTATATAGTGCAGAACAAGATTGGAGTAGACACTTACTAAGAGGACATAGTCTTTTTCTTTAAAAATGATTATTTCATTTTAATCTTATGCAGTTTGAAAATAAGAAACATTCTATGGACTCTCTTATTCATCCCGGTGATATCTAAGGGTAGATCCTAAGCCAAAGGAAAGGGAAGAAATTTGTGTTCACATGGAAAATTGTTGTCAAGACTGGATTTAAATTCAAGGACTTTATATTCATAGTTAATGGCTTCATTATCATTGTTATTTCCATCAATGGTTGAGTAATACCAGACCCTATGTTGAATCTCTTCTCAGGTGCATTCTGTCATTTAATCCTTACAACAATCTGAGGTCAGAACTATTATCCCTGATTATAGACTAGACGATGGGTTTTGTGAAGTTCAGTACCCTCCTCAAGATCACTCTGATAGGGGATCCAGAACTTTCTAACTCTTGTTCTTACCCATACCTCTGTATGCCTCCTTCTCAGGTAGTCTACACACTGGAAAAAAGTCCATTTCCATACTTTTCTGGGACATGCTGATAGCATAGTCTTTCACGCTAAGACACTGGATACATAGGATGCGATATTTCATTTATTGAAGTTTTTATTTCAATTTTGTTTTCATATTATAATGAAAAAATGCTCAGAGTCTAAATTATAGCAAAGTCGGTCACTTTGCTTTCCCATGTTTGTGCTTAGTCGCTCAGTCGTGTCTGACTCCTTGTGACCCCATTGACTGCAGCCCACCAGGCTCCTCTGTCCATGGGATTTTCCAGGTGAGAATACCGGAGTGCATTGCCATTTCCTTCTCCAGGGGATTTTTCCAACCCAGGAATTGAACCAGGGTCTCCTGCATTGCAGGCAGATTCTATACCAGCTGAGCTACCATGGAAGCCCCCCATGTTCAGCCTTCACAGTACTTCTCTTCTAGAGTTCAGAAACCAAAGTTCATCCAGACCACTGCTCTGATCCAATTTGTGCATGTCTAGGTGGAATCAGGAAATGGCAACCCACTCCAGTGTTCTTGCCTGGAGAATCCCAGGGACAGGGAAGCCTGATGGGCTGCTGTCTATGGGGTTGCACAGAGTCGGATACAACTGAAGCGACTTAGCAGCAGCAGCAGCAGGTGGAATCAGACAGACAGCAATTTATTATAAAAGTTTTGGGTTTGGGTTGAGGGAGAGAAATGCTAAAGAATTCAAGTTCATCCAGTAATAAGAATGTCTATCCACTCTCCTTAAAATCCTGAGTCTAGACCTCCTTTTTATTCTTTACTGGCTACTGCTCTGAGCAGGCTACCAACTCTACTAGAAGTTCCCGTTAGATCTACGTCAATCTTGCCCTTCTGGGAGGGCTTTTCCTCTGAGCTCCTTTGAGGGTTTTCCTCAGACTGTTTCTTCAACCAAGGCCCCAGTCTGTAGACGTGGCCTCTTTCTGGGATATCTGAATTAGAAGACATGGTACCCTGGGAACGGCCAGGTCTTGCCCTCGTGTTGGACATTCCCCCACTCTATCTCTCGAAGTTCAAATGAAGAGTCTTTTAAGAAGGAACTCCTTAGCTAACAAGGCAGCTTAATGGGCATGGGATTGAGAACACAGCAGCCTGTGCCCGGAACTAGTTATATAAGCAAGCCTCCAAGAGAAGACAGAACATGGTTTTTTACAAATTAATAAGGCAAAAAGGCTACACTCACTAGTGCCACAGCTGGGAACCAACTATGAGCAATGCATTTCTCATGCTAACAAATCCAAGCTCTTTGGAAAACAGATGCTGAGCCCTGGGACTGGCACTGGATCTCCCCTGGCAGGAACTGCAAGATTCAGTGATGGAAGGGTATCTAGGGACCATTTGTTCATAAACAGAGCTGAGGGCCAGCAACCTGCTTTCATGCCCCGCCTGGGCTGCACGGATGGACCCCTTCCATGCAGCGTTTCCACAGCAATGAAGGCAGACATGCGAGGCTTCTGCAGCCCACGCTCAAGAGAAATAATTAAACAGTTTTTCTTAACCTCTTGAACTTTTCATTTATTATTGCCATCCATTATGTCTACCTTCTCAAATCGCAGAATCCCGAAACTGAGCTCTGGGGTCAAGGGTTTATTGTTTAATGGAGATAGAACATTTTGTAAATTGCACGAAGTCACAATGTTTATAATAGAAGCTTCTGGTGTACTGAATCTTTTCCATTTAACAAACAGTGAGCTTTGACATGTGTTCTTCCTACATAGCAAGAAATTTGGGGTAAGTGCAGTACTGGCATGAACACGTTACCAAATCTTTCCTGTAAACCAAGTGACATCCGCAGTCAAATAAAAACATTCCTTCCACCAAATACCAGGAAATGCTAAAAGTATCACTATTCTTCTAAGGTCATGCTAAACTGAAGTTTTGGCTTTTAGAACACAGAGTAAGGATGAAGAAGGCCAACATTTTTGTCCAATACACATTTGCTGCTACAAATCCTCAGGGACAACCTCCTGGTTCAAATATGAACATGTGTATGGGCAATTTTTCCTAGGATTTAACTTTCAAATGAAAAGTGTAAATATTTTAAGAAAACGTACAAATGTTAAAAAATATTCCTGTTGTCTCTGTTTTTACTAGAATTTGTACTTTCAAATCAGAAACGGATTTGCTTAAAACAAAGCAAACATCCTCAAAAATGTACCCAGCCAAAATAACCAATGTATAAATACCCAGGATTAACAAAAAAATGAATATTCTTCAGTAAAGAAACAAGAACTGAAAATTTGGGGGAAATGATGAGAAAGAATGTCTTAAACCTAAAATTTTAACCCACTGTGCTGGAGATCTAATCAATATTTTTAAAGGAAACTGTGTGTATTTCTTCTGGGGCTTCATGTAGTTGATGCTACATAAAATCTTTTGGACTATATGTAGCTGATAAAAACCAATGTAGAAAGTGACTTTCCATGAGTAATTAGCATAACAATTTTCTTAAAACTTAATAATTGGTTTGTAGCACCGGATGTATTTTTGTCTCATTTTTATGAGGTCAAAACACATAAGTAATTAAAGTTTACATTTGTACTGGTTCAGAGAGATTTCCCTGCAAAGTTGACCTCTCCCAAGATGACCTTTTGAGGGAAAGGCTCACTTAGTTTTTTTCTAAGTTTCTAAAATATTTTATAGTATTTAATGGTTGTTTCAGTGGACTCACTTGCTCAACACAGGCCAGTCAAGGCCTTTGCAGGGACTCAGTCCCGCCATTCCTGATTGACCAGCAGGTGTCACTGTGGGTTTGGGTGGTAACCCAATTGACCATAGAAAAGAATGACTAATGGCGGGGAATAATAAGAGAAGAAAAAGAGAAATGTAAAAGCAGCTTCCTAGAGGAATAAAAAATTAATTAAAAATACCTGTGTTTACACAGACTTTTCCTTTAGGAGCTCAGAGGTCTTTGTACCATTTTCCCATCTCCTACAGACCCAGATTTGATGAGGCTGAGTCACTGAAGGTAACTTCCCTGGACAAAACAGCCATAAAGTTGAGCAAAGTTGAGAAGCGGATTCTTCTTCTCCTACTTTCTCAGGCCTTAGCTTTATGCCTCATGGACATACTTCTTTTTGACCCATGGACACTTTTGCTTAATCTCAGAAATGTGCGGAGTCTTTGAGCTCTTTGGTAGGTCTTAGATTCGTGTTCCATAACAAGATTTTGGTTTCACTAACCTCAGTGGTAAAATAAATTCTGCTGTTTCATTAGTTGAAGGGGAACTTTGGTCTGAAAAGTTGGTTCTTCTCTCTCTCCCAAATCTGGCTTGCTCATTTTCAGCAAAGCTATCCTATTCAAGCCATGTATCTTCCTGAATATTTGAAATTTCTTAATAAATAAATTTTCTTTTTTAAAATTTTATTTTATTTAACTTTACAATATTGTATTGGTTTTGCCATATATAAAAATGAATCTGCCACAGGTATACACGTGTTCCCCATCCTGAACCCTCCTCCCTCCTCCCTCCCCATACCATCCCTCTGGGTCGACCCAGAGGAATAAATAAATTTTCAATTGGTAAAATTAATACGTATTTTTTGAAACCAGTGTCACCTTTAAGAATGGATGGCCATAAAACCTCCTAGCACAGAGAGGAATTCACAGCTGGCCTAATTTGAATAACAGGCTGTAAACTGATCTCCATTTTGGTTTGATATGTGAAAATAACATCCATGTTGCTGGTGCACAGAGAAGGCAGTTTTTTTAAGCAAAGATACATGGCTTGACTTCTCCAAATAAGGCTTAACACAAGTGTGAAACATTCTAATTTAGTCAAGTTCTAAATGAAACAAAGCAGAAAAGGCTTTTGAGGGAAAATAGAAATCTTGCTACATTCTGGATAGCTCCTCTGGTCCTGTGCCTCTGGCATCTTCTCTGTACAACCCATTTCAGATCATGGACCATCATCTCATGATGAAGCTGTTGTGTCTCATTGTTGAAGGTACTACAACCCTGCTGCTGCTGCCCAACTCTGTGCGACCCCAGAGACGGCAGCCTACCAGGCTCCCCCGTCCCTGGGATTCTCCAGGCAAGAACACTGGAGTGGGTTGCCATTTCCTTCTCAATGCATGAAAGTGAAAAGTGAAAAGTGAAAGTGAAGTCGCTCAGTCGTGTCCGACTCCTAGCGACCCCATGGACTGCAGCCCACCAGGCTCCTCCGTCCATGGGATTTTCCAGGCAAGAGTACTGGAGTGGGGTGCCATTGCCTTCTCCTTACTACAGCCCAGGAGGGTTGAAAACAAAAACAATTCCACTTTATTATGAACCTCCTGCAGTTTCTACCTGGTTTTCATTCCCTCATCCTTATGTATTTATAGGGCTTCCCTAGTGGCTCAGATGGTAAAGAATCTGCCTGCAATGCAGGAGACCCTGGTTTGATTCCTGGGTCAGAAAGATCCCCTGGAGGAGGGCATGACAATCCACTCCAGTAGTCTTGCCTGGAGAATTCCACGAACCAAGAGGAACCTGGTGGGCTACAGTCCATGGGATCTCAAAGAGTTGGACATGACTGAGTGACTAACACTATGTATCTATAAGATTCCTAATTATATAATACATTCTAGTGCTGGTTCTAATGAATTATTAGAGTAATAAAGTTAAAAAAGAAATAGATTAAATGTGCAGATTCAGAAATATTGAGAAAACTTAACTACAGAGTATGAATACTTTGTTTCTAGTGACCTTAATCATCTATTCACAAAGATAAAATATTCTGAAGTAAGCTGGTTTGGTTCCATGCAAAATGGTACAAAGGATGGTTTATAATACTAAGTAAAAGTTCTTTAGAAAATCCATGTGTTTACGTATATGCCCCTTTCCCAACTCTGAGAAGGCCATTTTATTTGCACATAAGACTATGTTATTAACGTAACATCATTTTCTCTGGTGCTCAGAGATTAAGACACTTGCTTAGGCTTTCTGGCAGAATGTGTAGGAATCATAGCAACAGGCGCTATAAGCACAAGCAGCTGATGGGTGTGGGGTGAGGAGAAGAGAAACAAGAAAGAAGGATGTTAAGGTATAAAAATATTTATCCAGGGTAACAGTATCAACAGGATTTTCTTTTCAATTAGTTGTATACATCTGTGAAGAATGGAATCCTTGGCCATGGGTTTACCCTTTGGAAAATTGCCCACTATTTCCATGACAACTCCTTAGACTGTGGCTCAGAGGAAATGGTGATCACTATTATTTCCAACAGTCTATAATCAGATATAACTGGATATTTTGTGTGTGTGTGAGCATGTGTGCTCACATACGTGTGTGGTTTTTCAACTGGCGTCTACCTTCACTAAGATAGGAGTTGCATGTTATATATATCTCATATCCCTCTATACAAACCATTTGGTAAGACTTCACTGTATTTTTGTTGAATGATTGAAAATTATAAAGGCTACTTTTATTTGGCAAGCATGGCTATCACTAGATTAGTTTTATGTAGTCCATATAAATAATTCACTTCTTGTGGTTCCATATCCTGATGTGAAAATTATGCATTTACTGTGTTTTCATAGATATTAATGGGAGCTATTAAAAACTAGAAATTGCTTCTAGGTTGGTGGTCTCAGGCCTCTTATTGAAAGAGAGTTGAGGTAATTTTAATTGTGAAAGGAATAAAACTCTACACATTGCTTTGTTAAAGTTTAGCACTTTGTGTGCATTATTTTTCTATTTATTTCATAAAGAACAGCAATAAGACATTAAATTTCTTTAATTTCAGTATTTCATATAAAAAAAGCAAATGGAATGGAGAATAAAGTGATTGGAGTAACCAATTTGGCATCGGACTATTTCCCTTTCTTTACATCAAATGTTTGTTTAAAAAGTGTAGCTTAAAAATGAAACTATGAATATGATGACCCAATTAAAAAATTAAAAAGAAAGTGTTATATTTATGTTTTGGCCCATTGGTGTAGTTATTATGTAGTAGATGATATTATGCTACTTTTTTGATATTATGTTTCTGTTGGGAAAATATTTTTAGAAGTTATTTAAAGAATTATAGAATGAAGCAAATCAAATCATTACTTATACATTTGGGGGAGGGGAACACTGTGAAAAAAACGTGCAGAAAAGACTAACGTTTATGTGCCATGATTTCATTAACATATTTCTACTTTTTTTGTCATCCAGGGTAAACTCTAAGGATATGTCATGAATTCCTAAGCCACAATAAATCTGTGAACGTCAGACGCTGTGTGTGGGTAAAATGGATAATTTTCTGACCTTTAGTAAGCTTTCACTAGAGCAAAGGAAGTCCCTCCACATAATGTTTCCCTACTACAAAATACTGGCAGGAAGCCAAAGTATGCCCTTTGGCAAACTTCCAGTCTGGATGGCTTTCCTGGAGCTAGAAGACATTCATGAATCTGCCCAGCCCTGTGATTTTTTTTTTTTTTTTCCTTTTCAGAAAGCCTCTGGAAAGACCTTTCCAACCTGTAACCTGCTGAGGAAGATGTGAGAACACATTAATCATGGATTTCTTCAAAAGGAACTTGGGGCTATCCTGCTTGAACTCAAAAGGTCCACCCTCCTGCTCAGCAGGAACCACAAGACAATCAGAGAAATGCTGGCAGGTAACCTAGACATGGATCCAACTGAAAATTAAGCTTATGATAAAAATAAACTAGAATTTTCTGACTCTTGGAGATGAGGTTCAGCCATGGCTGGTTTCCTTTTGAAGGAGAAAACTGATAGTAATGAAAATATGTTAGTAAATATATCGTTTATTCTTATTTTCCAAAGTGTTATTCCCAAATCTCAGTTTTTCCCATCACAGCTTAAAATTAAATCCATTTTCATTTTCAATCATTGCAAGAGAGACTTAACTTACAGAAGTACTACAAGGTTCACCTAGTACTTATCAGCCTTAGAAGTTAAACACATTTCTATTTTGCTTTTATTTCATCACTTCTTACACTGTCAGTGGGTTTGGCATCATTGGAGAATAGTTGAAAGTTAGTCATGAGCTGCCTGACTAACTTTACTGAAAGTTTTCTCTTTCTCAGATGGATTTTCAGACCATGATCCCTCCCCTCCCAACACCAAAAGGAAAGAAAAAATAAGAACCTCTCAGAAATGTGTAGGTCATATTTAAGCTTTTTGGTGGATTTAGGACATTTCAGAATCACCTTTGTCTTATAAACCAATACCGTTCCAGAGATAATTTCCACATGTGCTTATGAATAATCCCCTCTCTTTTGAAAATGAAAGAGCCAAACAAAAAACAAGCAGCCCTAAAAATGAATTATTGGCCTACAATAGTCCTAATTCTGGAGAAAATAAAATTAAGAATTACGGTAAAGAATACTAGTGTGCCTCTTAATACTTAGCTGTCTAGGTAGCTAAGACTCACTCAGACATTTCCAGAAGCTCACTACAGACCAATAATATCCTGGTGTTGTCTCTTGTCAGTCTACAAATTCACTTCATCATCCATCTAACTCACATGACTTTCTATTCCTCTGTCCATGATATTCGCCTAGCCCTGAACATCTCACTAACTTGATCCAAACTCAATTCATCCTTCAGAGCCCAGAGAAAGCCTTCTACTCCATCCCTGACCCAATGGAAGCTCAAGCTTCCCAACTCTTGGGACACCTTGGGTGATTCCACTGGTAGTAACACATCCTGATTCACATCAGAATCATGCAGCTTACAACTGGCAGGCAAGTTTCTTGATGCTAAAGGTCATTTCTCATTTGTGTTTGTATCCCTACATTATTTAGTATAAATTGCTTAACCAACATTTATTGAGAGATTAAAATGTGAAATTATCTGAAATATGGGCAATGAGAGGATCAGATTCCTTCTTAAAACATAAACAGTCCTGTAGAGAATATAAATTATAGTCTTGTTTCATTCCCTTTAATCACTGACTATTCATTTGTTTATCCATGCTTTCAATAAGCATTTCATTGACTTTTAAGGACAGCACTTAGTGGGGGTCAAAAGGGTTTGACAATAAGTGGGAAAAGGCTGCAATTAAAATTAAGATGATAAAACAAATGTTAAACTGTATGGATATTGCTGACAACACGTTAGCAAAGGGGTGAAGCAGGTGTCCTGGGTACCGTGCTCTGATATTATTAGAAAGGTCTTACTCTTTCAGTCCAATTCAGAACATGTCTTAAGGGTTACCCTACCTTCAGAACTCCCTGCTGGTTTCTAAGTCCTCCATGAGGACTGCTTTGCAGCTCAGCTTCTACCCAATGCCACTCTCTTTCCTTCTAGCCCCTTCTCTTCTTCAGGTGTTGCCCTCGTAAGCACTTCCTAATAACTTTTGTGTGTCTATTTCTGTCTCAAAGCACACTTTCTGAGGCCACCCACCTTGCTTTCCAGTTCCATTCCATGTTTGCCCCTCTGATTTTACTGTCACTTCTAATATCAATGGTCCTTCCATCAGATCTAGCCCTGTTGAACTCCCACCAGCCAGGCAAGATGTAATCTTCCCTGAACTGCAAATGGTGAGGGCTGGTCCGTTGTCCTAAGTCAGGAAGGCAAGGAATAAGCAACTGAACAGGCATCGAGGATTCAGCTTGGGAGCAGGTAGAGATGCAGAGAGCAGGCAAAGCACCAAGTGATAGCAATCGTAAAAGTGCCATGTTGGGACCAAGTAGGTAAACAGGTTAGAAGAAGCAAGCGGTGGGCCAGGCTGTTATTGACAAACAGTGCAGGGAAGTATGGCCTCAGCGTTGGTAAGCAATGTGATTTGATTGTTGTGAGGGACCTGAGGGACAGGAGACTGATTTCTACTATGACTGAGATTGCATCTGTTTGTCTGGCACAAAATTTGTGATATTACTCAGTTAATTTGTGATAGAAGAAATGATAGGAAGGAGGGATGAAGATCTAGAAGCCAGAAATGTGGTTTCATCTTTAAAGCATATCATCTCTTTAAATGCTGGGAGGGATTGGGGGCAGGAGGAGAAGGGTTCGACAGAGGATGAGATGGCTGGATGGCATCACTGACTCGATGGACGTGAGTCTGGGTGAACTCCGGGAGTTGGTAATGGACAGGGAGGCCTGGCGTGCTGTGATTCATGGGGTCTCGAAGAGTCGGACACGACTGAGCGACTGATCTGATCTGATCTGATATTATGACCTTTAGATATTAGGCTGAATCATTTGAAAATGCCAATATTTGACAACATTTGACTTCCAAAAGTTACAGTAGTTCAATCAATTAATTTATTGACTGTTTCTCCCAACTTGAATGATATTATTTTCCTCAATACTGTATCATAATATCCAGGATAGTATCTCGCACAGAGCAGGTTCTCAGTATAATTTTTGAGTGAATTAATCAAGAAGTGAATTACTTAAGTCTAAGGTATTTTTTGGCTATAATTTACTATATTTCTTAGGACTCCTTCAATTATAAATACCAGATTCCCAATTTATATTATTTCAGCAAAGAAGGGAATTTATTGGTTCACATAACTGGAAATTTGAAGGATATCAGGAGCGAGTTTTAGGAACACTTGGACCCAGGGACTTGAATAATGTCATAAAGATTTGGTCTCTTGTCCTTTTCAACTCTGACTTTTCTCTGCATTTGGCTTTATCATCAGGCAGGATCCCTCAATTTGGTGATTCCTGATGGCTCTGGGCTTGTAGTTATTAGCTTAGGAAATTCCAGTGAAAATAAAAATGCCTTTCCCAATTGTTCAAATCAAAACTCCTAATCTTGAATTTCACAGAGTCTACTTAGGCAATATCTGAGGAGCTAAGGGAAGGGGGTCAGGTCTACCTTGGTCATATGCACTAAGAATGGGGGAGATGGTGGTTCCCTGAAGAAAAGTCACGGTGCTGTTACCAAAATAATAATTATAATAATGTTGTTGTTTAGTCATTAAGTCATGTCCAACTCTTTTGTAACCTCATGGACTATACAGCCCACCAGGTTCCTCTGTCCATGGGATTTCCCAGGCAAGAATACTGGAGTGGGTTGCCATTTCCATCTCCAGGGGATCTTCCCAACCCAAGGATAGAACTCTCATCTCTGGCATTGCAAGTCGATTCTTTACCAGCTGAGCCACTGGGGAAGCCCCAATTATAATAATAGGTGACACTTATTGAGCATTTATCTCCCTTCTACAGCTCTCTGAGAGAAGCACTACTGTTATCTCTTTTTCATACATGAATCAGTTGACATATAGAGAGGTTAAGTTACTTGCTCAAAATCATGTAGCTAGGAAGATGGAACCAGGATTGAACACAAATGGTTCAGTTTATAGCCCATTGCACTAACTACTATACTTTGTTACCTGAAAAGGAGTTTAGGGATAAGGGAAAACATGGGTGTCTTCTCTACTTCACTTATTAAGTTACAGAGCCAATGGTTTGGCAGCATCTAATTCTCAGTGGTAGATGGAGCGTTGCTGGTTCACTTCCCAGAACATTGCCACAGTGGTAGTTTTCTCTAAGGCGAAAGTAGTTTTAACAAGGTCCCAGAACTTGTCCACTGGCTGCTGAGAAAGTGATTTCCGGCAACCACAGAGCTCTCTTTTGCCTCCCATATCCTTTGGCCAGCTTGATGACTTCCACCATGTCAGTTTGATTCTGTTCAAAAACCATATTGAGTGTCTTCAATGTACCTAAACAAGAATGCTCTGTGGTTGTTTAAAAATATTATTAAGTATCTGAGTTACATTATGTTTAGACTTTTCAGGCTTCGACATTCCAGTAGCTTCAAGATATTAGTCATCCCCATTCTAGTTGACATTTTGGGTCCTGAACTTGACTCCCTAGTAAATTCCATAGTTCCCTCTGTGCCTCCATTCCCTACCTACCTCCTTGAGAGTAATTATCAAAACTTATTTCTAACGTAAAAGAAGTGGAGGCTTGGATGTTCTATTTTCCCTTAAAAATGGTTCATGGTGCTTGGTTGAAAGGCGCTCTGGAGAACTGGAGAAAACAGAGGCCTGAAAGTATGTCTTCTTATTTGGGGTTGATGGGGTTTGTCCTTGAGGTAGAATGTCTAATCAGCTTTATTTCCTGTACAGTGGGAGTGGGGTCAGGTGAAGGGTTTAGGCCATAAGGTTTCGGCTTGGCTGGTTCATACAATCAGAGCTGCTGGATGGGTGGTTGTATTCTCCCTTCCTCTTTGCAGAACAGGATCCTCTGCAGCTTCTTAGTTTCTGCTTTCTCCTGACATGAGCCCCACTAATGCAGATGGCTGCCTCTGGCACTCACTGTGTTTAAGTGATTTCGTAGTTTAGCTAGTTCAAAGTTGTAGGACTCTTATTGGTTCCTCCAAATTGATCTATGAGTTCAATGTTAGATTAATGAATTTTCCTTTTCCTATAAACTGTGGCCAGGGGGCCCTAGATCATGGACCTAGGACCAATCCTTCCTCAGAAGTCATGGTCCAGAGTAGTTTCAAGGAAAAGCATATATGTACAGGAGTAGGGGTGGGATAAATGAACATGGAAATTATTAGTATGTCTTCTACATTATCTGAAATTGGTGTTCACTATAAAACAAAGTTTTTTCCTAACTGATACATCCATAGAGTAAATACAAGAAATAGTTTTCATGATAAAGATCTATGATGGTGGTTTAGTTGCTAAGTTGTGTTGGACTCTGTGACCCCATGGATTGTAGCCTACGGGGTTCCTCTGTCCATGGGATTCTCCAAGCAAGAATACTGGAGTGGGTTGCCATTTCCTTCTCGGGGGGGGTCTTCCTGACCTAGGAACTGAACCCGGGTCTCCTGCATTGTAGGCAGATTCTTTAGGGTAAATACAAGAAATAGTATTCATAATAATGATCTATAGATCACACTTAATTCTGAGGTAATTTCTGAATTCTCATAGACACCTATGGTCATGGAGGGGTTTTGATGGTTACAGGTGGTTTATTTCCTGCTGCTTTGAAAATGGTCATCTGGCTATGCCATATGTATCACTCTCCACTAAGCAGGACATTGAACACAAAAACATTCAAAACCAACTCAAACTGCATAAGAGATTTTCCTCCATTTGATCAACTATAATTTCATGAAATGGAAAAATATAACACAAAAATAATGCTCTAAGTTACCAGGTCAAAAGTCCTGCTATTAATAAGGAGGGAACTCTGATTGACAACAACTAAAAAATCCTATAAAACCAAGCGCCAATGAGCATGTGAAACTTCTCCTGCATTGCAGATGGGCATACGGGCCAGTACAGATATTCGGGAGGGCAAGCAATGTGTGAATAAGTGGTGAAAATAAGTACACCTCTTCCCCATGGCTCAGTTGTCTAATGCAGATATATTCCCCAAGAGAAATTCTCCCATTGTCTAAGAAAGATACATCTGAGAATGTTCAATGCAACATTACTCATGGTAAACAGGACTGGTAGCAACCTAGATGTCCATCACCGGAAATAATGGATAAGTAAAATGTTATGATACATCCCACATAATACGTAGCAGTTTGAAGTAATAAACTAGATTTGTATCCAGAAGTATTGATAGATCTTAATAAGGAAGCATAAAGTGAAGGGGAAAAAAGGAGAACTTAGTGCAATACTTGGAGAAGGCAATGGCAACCCACTCCAGTACTCTTGCCTGGAAAATCCCATGGACGGAGGAACCTGGTGGGCTGCAGTCCATGGGGTTGCTAAGAGTCGGACAAGACTGAGTGACTTCACTCTCACTTCTCACTTTCCTGCATTGGAGAAGGGAATGGCAACCCACTCCAGTGTTCTTGCCTGGAGAATCCCAGGGTCGGGGGAGCCTTGTGCGCTGACATCTATGGGGTCACACAGAGTTGGACACGACTGAAGTGACTTAGCAGCAGCAGCAGCAGTGCAATACTACGTAAATTAAAAACAGGTACCGCACAAAGCAATGCTAAATTCTTCAAGGACACATGGATATCCAAGGACACGTGGTAAATCCATTAGAAGGATTGCCTATGGAAGGGAGAACCATGAGAGGGGGGATGAAGTGTGAAGGGGGAAAATAATCAAATTTTTTAAAAAAGAGAAAAAGAGAGAGTTGGCATGTCCAGATGCTGATAGTGAGCCACAGTACTAGTATAGTATGGTAGTAGTATTAGTCGCTCAGCCGTGTCCAGCTCTTTGCAACCCCATGGACTGTAGCCCATCAGGCTCCTCTGTCCATGGGATTCTCCAGGCAAGAATACTGGAGTGGGTTGCCATGCCTTCCTCCAGGGGATCTTCCCAACCCAGGGGTCGAACCTGGGTCTCCAGCATTGCAGGCAGTTTCTTTACCGTCTGAGCTACAGGGAAGTCAGATTCTTTACCATCTGAGCTATAGGAATATGATAATTCTCAATATTGTCCACCAGAGGTCCAAAGAAGAGAATGAGAAAAGTGACAGGGGGAAACACTAGGTCAGCAGGGAAACCCACTTATAAATGAGGGGGAAAGCTAGACTCAAGTGCCCTCTGGCTCAAAGTTTTCTCTTTCTCTGCCATTATCATTAACTCTGGGGCAGAAGTTATCTGGTTCTCATTGCCACACCTTCCACCTGTCTGACATTGAGCGGAAGAGAATTGGAGACCACCAATGAGGATGAGTGACACCTGATACACGGACAATGAGACCTGGGAGAAATGCAAGCAAGTTCTGAGCTGCAATCAGGGCTGAAGATGAAAACCAGCAGGAAATGGCTCTGATTTTGCCCCTTATGTGACACTTCTGAACTTTGGTTTGCTCACTGGAAAAGTGAAATGGTTTCATCTCAGCTCTGTGTCCCAGCCCTGGTGGTCCATGATTCTCCTTCTCACAAGCTTATCACTGATGAGAATGTCATGTGGAGAGGTGGTGCCCAGAAAGTTTGTGCCTTCTCTTCACTGGTAGCCTGAGGAAACAGCCCACTGCCCTCCATGACCCCTTGGCCAAGTACACACAGGGTCTCGTCCCAGCCGCCTTCCTGTTAGATAGAGGAGTCAGGCAAACACGTTTACTCTGATCCTTTAAAAATTTTTTCTTTGGAATTCTTTTAAGGAAATGTGATATGCAGAGATAACAGATAAAATTGGCACATTTCAAGATGCCATTTTGAGAGCTGTTTTGTCATTCCTTTGGGTGATTAATTGTACAGGACCTTCTGAAGAATAAGAAATAAGGTAGAATTACATTTTGTATAGAAACCATGTAAAAGTAAGCTCCTCTGCAAAAAGCAGGAACATTCTAAAATAAAGTGCTCTTTTCATCAAAGACTTCTTTATTAGGAAAATATAGGAACTTCCCCTCTCCCTTATTTCTTCTGAATATTTCCATTTTCTCCCCAGGACTTTAACATCTCTTGACTAAACAGACATGGGTATTTATAAGCTTGCAGGCTAATTAAAATCATGCATCACCTCCTTTTCTGATGGCCTCTCTCAAAGCTGCTCCACCAAAAGTCAGTGTCCACCTGCATGATTCACAGTGATGGGTTTCATGAGAGGAAGTCTGTGGAGGGGGTTATTCTCAATCTGCAACATGGCTAAATTGCCCCAACAGGGGTCAAAAAAATGTCTTTCAAACCCCAGTGCTGAATGGTACATTTGCATTCTGCCTCATGAAGAAGGACTCACATTAATTTTTCTGAAGCTTTGAGTGCATTTCCTGCAGAATGACAGAGGCAGTCTCCCCTGTGGAGCAAGCATTCTATGGCATGTTGTAGGGTCGGTGGTCAGATGGGCCGCTCCTCCCCCAAGGAAGATCCACCTCTCTATTGGTGATTACGGTGAAGGACCAGATGTTTTCCTTTAACCTCCTATTGGTTCTAATCTCCCTCAATCTTTGATCCCAGCCCCACTTGAAAGTAACCCCTCATTTAGCTCCTCTTGGGTGGTCCTCAGTGGAGATTTAGTTAATTCTAACTTCTTGTACAGTCTTCCCCCATGTGCTTCCATGGTAAAATTCTACCTTTCTAATTGCTAAGAGGGAAATTGTTAATCCTTTTGATTCAGGGAGCAGTGTAATAGCCTTAAAATGGGCAACTTAATTGAAAAACTCAGAAATTGCTGACTCCTTATGGTTGTTCTTTAATAGCATTTCCTTTCCCAGTCTTCATTTTTTTTTTCAAAATAAAATAAAATAAAATTTGTTACATAAAACATGCTTACAAAAGACTATCTTCTTGTTATCTCTCTGCTTCAAGGTCCTGGTTGGATTTCATGCATGGTCTCAGGTATTTTATTGGTGGTTACAGATCAGCTTAATGGGTTATTATAGAAAATGCTCAGCAGAACACAGGAGGGACATGTGACACTGACTAATGGGAAGTAGTCATTTCCTCCTTTCCCATTATGTAAGAAAAAACAACTTAAATTGCTACTCTTAGATTCCAAGGATTGTCTAGGGTATGTCAAATACCAGTGTGAATTTTGGAGATTAGGTTATTCTGCATTGAGACTGGCATATATTATTAGTATTTTCCTGACTTCGTTATCAAAAGCAACCAAGCAAGTTAGTTTTTTGAAAGAAATTTCCAATTTTGCTTTGGGTTTATAAAAACAAATGCCTTTAAAAATTCTGGGAATAGAAAGGTTTCTGAGTTCTTGGAGTATTCCATTGATCTTATGAATAGCAAAAAGGTCAAGGATTTTGCTTATTTGTTTTCCATAGGCACTCTAAATTTTAAAAGATTTGGAGACTTTAAGAGACTTTTAAGAGACACTTAATTTGTTACAGATGCATTAACATATTGAATTTATGTGAAAGAGTGAAGGCCAGGCAAAGGATATTGGGTTCATTATTTATTAGTGGAGCTAGTCAAAACTTCCCTGTTTTAACCAAGTAGTGGTTTGGCTTCTATTCAAGAAGCCATCACTTAATATTGCTGTCCCCAGCAATTAATGTACCCTGGGAGGGGGGTGTGCCTTTACTATACTCAACTAGATGGGACTCTAGACCTTGCAGGTCTGTCTTGCCTGTGTCTGGATTGGACATGATGCTTCTGCGTAATTAGCTCAAAGTACATGCTACCCTTCCTTTCTACTCAAAATGAAACTCATCAGCAAGCCTACAAATTATGTGGAGTCTGAACCTCTCTCCTCATCATATTTCAATTTCCATCACATCCCCATGCTTTCTCTATTCCTGGCACACTGACTTTTTCTCAGTGCCTCTCAACATGTTCCTTCATCCAGCATGGAAAACTATTTCCTCATGGTCACATGGCTTAGTCTCTGTCTTTCTCATGAAAAACTTCCCTTCGTGACTGTGCCATATGCAGTTGTAATAAGTTCTCATATTACCATGTTCTTCACATCACAGCATCAGTTTTATATCATGTCTTATGTGATTGTCTCTCTTTACCACTATTTTGAGAGCTTCATGAGAGCAGAGATGGGGTTGAGTCTGGCTGACTTTAATTTCTCTAATGCTTAGGAACTTGCCTGATAATTAGTATTCAATTAATATCTGTAGAATGAATGAATGAATAACATTAAGGTTCTCTTGACCTGCACCTGATGAGTTCACGTAGGAGGTCAATATTTTATTCTGAATCTCATACTTTTGGGCATATCTGCATTTCCTCTTTTGTATTATTAAAATTCAGAGAGTGGACACTGGCTCTCAGTCTTCTGAGGTAAGTTTCTCTTGTCTAGTGCTCAGTTCAGTCTCAGACAGTGGTAGGGGCCAGAACCACCCCTAAGGGTTGTAGAACAGAGAACCCAGTAACACACACCCCTCTTCTTCCTATACAGAGTTGTTGTTCAGTCACTAAATCATGTCTAACTCATTGTAGCGCCATGGACTGCAGCACCCCAGGCTTCAGTGTCCTTTACCATCTCTTGAAGTTTGCTCAAACTCATGTCCAATGAGTCGTTGATAACATCCAATCGTCTCATCCTCTGTAATCCCCTTCTCCTCCTGCCTTCAATCTTACCCTGCATCAGGGTCTTTTCCAGTGAATTGGCTCTTTGCATCAGGTGGCCAAAGTATTGGAGCTTCAGCATCAGTCCTCCCAATAAATATTCAGGGTTGATTTTCTCCTTGCAGTTCAAGGGACTCTCAATAGTATTCTCCAGTGCCACAGTTTGAAAGCATCTATTCTTCAGCATTCAGCCTTCTTTATGGTCCCATTCTCACATCCATACATGACTACTGGAAAAACCATAGCGTTGACAAGAAATGCCTTTAATCAAACAAGTGGAAAAAAAGCAGAGACAGAACAAAAAGACAGACAGTCTGAGAGGTATGTGGGTATGTATAGGTTAGCTATTGCCTCACTGGAATCTCAAGGCTGAGTTAGGGCATAAAAAGTCTTGGCTTTTTCTGAGCACCAGTCTGCAGTGGACATCTTCTTGCCTTATTCTCATAGGAAAGAGTATATTCCCTACCTCCACTGAAATCCTAACATAATTATCAAAGTCACATGGCATTAGCCCTGCAAAGTGCTAACCATAATAATTTTGTTCTGCAAAGAAAGAATTACAGACAAAAATTTAAAATTGACCATGCCATGTCTGAATTGCCTAGCCTTCTCTTTATCCCTGAATGTAGTCTCATGGAACCTCTGCCCTTTTATGGTGTTCAACCACACTGGCTGGGCCTAAAGTTGAGGTGTTGATAAGTGACTTGAATTTAAACCATTACCCACTCACTGGTCATAGCAAACAAATGCCCTCTTCCAACAACACAAGAGAAGACTCTACACATGGACATCACCAAATGGTCAATACCAAAATCAGATTGATTATATTCTTTGCAGCCAAAGATGGAGAAACTCTATACAGTCAGCAACAACAAGACTGGGAGCTGACTATGGCTCAGATCATGAACTCCTTATTGCCAAATTCAGACTTAAATTGAAGAAAGTAGGGAAAACCACTAGACCATTGAGGTATGACCTAAATAAAATCTCTTACAATTATACAGTGGGAGTGACTAATAGATTCAAGGGATTAGATCTGATAGACTGTCTGAAGAACTATGTATGGAGTTTCATGACATTGTACAGGAGGTGGTGATCAAGACTATCCCCAAGAAAAAGAAATGCAAAACAGCAAAGGAGGAGGCCTTACAAATAGCTGAGAAAAGAAGAGAAGTGAAAGGCAAAGAATAAAAGGAAAGACATACCCATTTGAATGCAGAGTTCTGAAGAATATCAAGGAGAGATAAGAAAGCCTTCCTCAGTGATCAGTCCAAAGAAATAGAGGACAACAATAGAATGGGAAAGACTAGAGATCTCTTCAAGAAAATTAGAGATACCAAGGGAACATTTCATGCAAAGATGTGCACAATAAAGGACAGAAATTGTACGGACCAAACAGAAGCAGAAGATATTAAGAAGAGGTGGCAAGAATACACAGAACTATGTATAAAAGATCTTCATGACCCAGATAACCATGATGGTGTGATTACTCACCTACAGCCAGACATCCTGGAGTCTGAAGTCAAGTGGGCCTTAGGAAGCATAACTACAAAGCTAGTGGAGGTAATGGAATTGCAGTTGAGTTATTTCAAATCCTGAAAGATGATGCTGTGAAAGTGTTGCACTCAATATGTCAGCAAATTTGGAAAACACAATAGTGGCCACAGGACTGGAAAAGGTGTGTTTCATTCCAGTCCCAAAGAAAGGCAATGCCAAGAATGTTCAAACTACTGCACAATTGCACTCATCTCACATGCTAGCAAGGTAATGCTCAAAATTCTCCAAGCCAGGCTTTAACAGTATGTGAACCATGAACTTTTAGATGTTCAAGCTGGATTTAGAAAAGGCAGAGGAACCAGAGATCAAATTGCCAACATCTGGTGGAACACAGAAAAAGCAAAAGAGTTCCAGAGAAACATCTACTTGTGTTTCATTGACTATGCCAAAGACTTTGACTGTGTGTATCACAACAAACTGTGGAAAATTCTTCAAGAGATTTTCTGGGAATATTCTTCCGGGAATACCAGACAACCTGACCTACCTCCTGAAAAATCTGTATTCAGGTCAAGAAGCAACAGTTAGAACTGGACATGGAACAACAGACTGGTTCCAAATAGGAAAAGGAGTATGTCAAGGCTGTATATTGTCACCCTGCTTATTTAACTTATATGCAGAGTACATCATGTGAAATTCTGGGCTGGATGAAGCACAAACTGGAATCAAGATTGCTGGAAGAAATATCAATAACCTCAGATATGCAGATGCCACCACTCTTATGTCAGAAAGCGAAGAGGAACTAAAGAGCCTCTTGATGAAAGTGAAAGAGGAGAGTGAAAAAATTGGCTTAAAGCTCAACATTCAGAAAACTAAGATCATGGCATCTGGTCCCATCACTTCATGGCAAGTAGATGGGGAAACAATGGAAACAGTGACAGACTTTATTTTTGGGGGCTCCAAAATCACTGCAGTTGGTGACTGCAGCCATGAAATTAAGACACCTGCTCCTTGGAAGAAAAGTTATGACCAATCTAGATAGCCTATTAAAAACAGAGATGTTACTTTTCCAACAAAGGTCCATCTAGTCCAAGCTATGGTTTTTCCAGGAGTCGTGTATGGATGTGAGAGTTGAACTATAAAGAAAGCTGAGTGCCAAAGAATTGATGCTTTTGAACTGTGGTATTGGAAAAGACTCTTGAGAGTCCCTTGGACTGCAGTGAGATGCAACCACTCAATCCTAAAGAAAATCAGTCCTGAATATCCATTGGAAGGACTGATGCTGAAGCTGAAGCTCCAATACTTTGGCCACCTGATGCAAAGAACTGACTCTTTGGAAAAGACCCTAATGCTGGGAGAGATTGGAAGTGGGAGGAGAAGGGGAAGACAGAGGATGAGATGGTTGGATGGCATCACCAACTCGATGGACATGAGTTTGAGTAAGCTCCAGGAGTTGGTGATGGACAGTGAAGCCTGGGGTGCTGCAGTTCATGGGGTCACAAAGAGTCGGACATGACTGAGAGACTAAACGACAGCACTGGAGTTTCCTACCTCATGATCTCTGGCAGAATCAAAGTTTATCTTTCAAATTTGCCTTCATTTTAGGAATAGAAGCTAGAATTCAGAATTAAAATTATGTTTATAAAGTTTTCCCACTTATTTTTATTTTACATGTTTTAATATTTTTCTTTAAAACTGTGTGCTTGGGAGAGTTAAAGTACAGTTTTCTGTGTACAGTTTATGCTGCTGCATTGAATAAGACAAAATTTATCCTTTTTAATAAGAAAATTTCATCTTTTTCCTGGTGATTATCAAGAGGAATATAATTTTATCAAGATATTTCTTCTCTATTCTGTCCATTGCTTGTCAAATTTTGTAACGAAAATTAGAAAATGTCTCACTTTCCAAATGAGTCCCTGTAGCAAACAGAACTTTAGCTCTATTTTACCAAACTACATAAGACAGCATTTTAGAAGTATTTAAAGATAGGTAATAATGTATCTCAAAGACTGGAAATATTGATTTATAAAATTAGGTGTGAATAAAATCTAAAGACAAATAGTATATCATTAAAAAGTGAAATAATATTATTTTGATTCATATTTGACAATTTTTGAAAGAATGTTAAGCTCTTATATAAATATATGGCCTCCCCAGCTGTTCAAATAGCATGATTAATTAAATGGATTCTGTCTGAAAACCAACACTGGCTCTTGTTCTCAAGTTGCAAATATGTCTAATGTAAAGGGAAATGGGAAAGTATTTCTTTGGTGTCTACTGCATTTGAGGCAAAGAATTAATACTGTTGAAATTCCAAGGTATTCCTTAGCATATATGTATGTATGTGTTTGTGGTGTGAACATGTGCTTGTGTACTGTATGTTTTTTTTTAATGGCAAGAAACTTCACTTACAGGGAACTCAGCTATTTGACAATCTCATCAATCCAGAATAAAGCCAAGAATCTGTTAAAAGCCAAGGAAAGAGACTTATTAGAAGCCCAGACAGAGGTGATCAAAGCCCACTTGTTGCATCTCGTGGATTTAAATAGAGAAAAGGTCTTTTTAATTAGAATATGACCATGTTTTATTTTAGCGGACGTTAAATAACTTGTCTGGAGGGTACAAAGCCTGAAGGGGCTGCTGAGGCAGATTGAAGTGGTTGATTGGGCCTGTAAAGTGTGTGTGTGTTAAGTTGCTCAGTCGTGTCCAACTGCTTAAGATCTCATAGACTATATAGCCCACCAGGCTCCTCTGTCCATGGAATTTTTCAAGCAAAAATACTGGAGTGAGGTGCTGTTTCCTCCTGCAGGGGATCTTCCCGACCCAGGAATCAAACCCATGTCTTTGGCATCTCCTGCCTTGGCAGGCAGATTCTTTACCACTGTGCCACCTGGGAATCCCTTAATTCAGTATAATTGTTACTGAGTGGGAGAGAGACATTATCAGGCATGTTCTTTAGGGGAAATAATCTAAAGAAGTAGAAAATATTTCAGAAGCTAGAAATAAAGGGAATTTTAGTCCAGAGACTATGGCATTAGCACAGATGAGCTAGGGTGTAGAGAGGAAAGTAAAGTCTTAAGAAATATTACGAAATAGAATAGAAAGGAATTGTTTTGGTTGAGAGAAAATTTTAAAGTGTCTTGAAAAATATAAGCCTGTGATAGCAAAATGGTACTACTGACAGAATTAAGGAACACAGGAGGAGGAACAGATTTGGGTGGGGTTGAAGGAAGATGATAAATTCAAGTCTGTAATGTGAGGTATAAGTAGAATATCCAGGAGAAGCTGTCACATAGGAGCTGCAAATGCAGAGATGGACTGTCTCTAGGATGAAGCAGAAAAGCAAAGACCACAATAGCTAATGTTTCCTGAGGATTTACTAGGCGTAGGTACTGTTCCATATATTTTTTATACATTTGATATTCACAAAGCTCTCAAGGTAAGTACTATTTCAAGCCATAGATAAGCATTAAAAGTCAAAAGAAAGAATAAAAGTTGGTAATTAAAGTGCATAACAGGTTTTTTCCCTTCTAATGTTTATAGCAAATTGAAAGCAATTTTTAGATACTTTAAGAGAAAATTAATTAATAAGGACATTTTAACAGGAAATGAATTTCCTTTTCTGCAAAACAGCAAAACTACAAGGAGTAGGAAAAGAACAAAAACAAATATGCCACCACCACCATTAAACAACCTACAGAAAATCTATAGCAATTTGGGGTATTTCAGGAGAGAAATAGGCTTTCTCAATTTCCTAAGCTCTGGGGTTCTAACTCTCTAATAGTTAACTAGATAATTAATTTTAAATAATTCAATAAAAGCAAACCTAAATAACCTAGAAAAAAAAATGGTATCAAGAAAAAAGTTAAATGATAGCTCATGTCATCTTTTAGAAAGGCAGAAAAATTTAGTTCCAATAATGATTAAAATGGCAATCCACTCCAGTGTTCTTGCCTGGAGAATCCCAGGGATGGGGGAGCCTGGTGGGCTGCCATCTCTGGGGTCGCACAGAGTCGGACACGACTGAAGCGACTTAGCAGCAGCAGCAGCAGCAGTGATTAAAATCAAAGACCTTTTTTCACAGTGGATTAAACTGTAATACAGTCAATAAAGTCAGCAAGACCATGTGAATTATTCCGTAGTGAGTCCTTGCTATTTCCTCTCATATTATGTTTGTAACAAACTAGGTGGCAAATCTTCCTTCCCAGGCAAGCAGAGACTGTGCCCAGGTTGAAACTCTACTAGCAGGGACTGGTATTGGAGTGGGTGTGGTTTCTCTGCACTTTGAGGGCTCTAATTAAAGGGGAATTAGAATCAAAGTTGAGGTAAGGGCTGGGGTGAGCCCAGGAAGTATGAGAAGTTCCAAAACATCTGGTCCAAGGGTAATGGATGAAAAAACAAAAACCAGATTTAAAGCAATGGATCACATCAGAGAGCTGTGCACAAGATGGAGTGATGAGGTTTGAGAGAGGGACCGTAAAGATTCCCAGAAGCAATGGGATGTAGAAGGTACAAGATTGTTCTAGGAAAACTAGGGTCAAGCATAAAGGTAAGGAAGGAACAATGGGGCTCAATTCTTTAAGCAAAGAAGTTAAAGTCTCATGAATATAAGAAAATAAAAGAATCCAAGGAGTTTATAAAGAATGTGGAAAAACATCTGGAAGGCAAGAAAAGCAGGATGATAAGTATCTATCTATATATTTCATATATATATATCATGTATTACAACTACAAACATGTTATAAATGTATAAGTATATATGTGCACATATGTGTGTATGTGTATATATACTAAATAGAAGATGAAGGCTAGCCACTGTTTAGTGTTTACCTCTACCACCGATCAAACAGAAAGAAAAGGAAGCTTAATTTTTAACGAGAGGAATTTTATTAGCTTTTGAACTGTTTAACAATATCTATTTTGCCTTTTGCATGTGAAGATACTTCTCCAGAATTATAAGCTGTAGTTTTATACATTCATTTACTCATTGTTTTTAAGAAAATTAATTCCTCAATTCATTCAGCAATGTTTATGGAGTGCATACTAAGTGCC
The DNA here is from genome assembly GCF_027580195.1 of Bos mutus. Classification (NCBI taxonomy): domain Eukaryota; kingdom Metazoa; phylum Chordata; class Mammalia; order Artiodactyla; family Bovidae; genus Bos; species Bos mutus. The sequence goes on along the minus strand of NC_091626.1, from coordinate 42,625,102 downwards.
AAGCATCATGCTAAATACCCACTTTACACTGGCTGATAATGCAAGGACATGAACAAATAAAATAATTATATATCGACAAAGTCTTATGAAGGAAAACAAATGGGATAATAAGATTAATTGGTAAGATCTAGTTCAGATTCATGGAGAAGGCAATGGCACCCCACTCCAGTATTCTTGCCAGGAAAATCCCATGGATGGAGGAGCCTGGTAGGCTGCAGTCTGTGTGGTCGCTAAGAGTCGGACACGACTGAATGACTTCATTTTCACGCATTGGAGAAGGAATTGGCAACCCACTCCAGTGTTCTTGCCTGGAGAATCCCAGGGATGGGAGAGTCTGGTGGGCTGCTGTCTGTGGGGTCGCACAGAGTCGGACATAACAGAAGCGACCTAGCAGCAGCAGCAGCAGCAGTTCAGATTCAACCATTAGAGAAAGTTTCTCTGAGGAACTAACATTTAAGCTGGGACCTGAAGGACGAATAGGATCAAGACAGTGAAGAATGAGAATTGTTATTTGTTATCTATTGCTGCATAACAGACAACTCCAAAATTTAGTGGCTTAAAACAGTAACTAGATCCCTGTTATGGTACCTCTATATTGTACAATACACACTACTATATATAAAATATGTAATTAATAAGGACCTATCATATAGCACAGGGAACTTTACTAAATATTCTGTAATGGCCTACATGGAAAAAGAATCAAAATAGATTGGATATGTGTATACGTATAATAGATTCACTTTGCTGTACACCTGAAACTAACACCACATTGTAAATCAACTGTCCTCCAATAAAGGTTTTTTTAAATCATGGATAAAATATGTAAAATAATTATCAGGAGACTCTGAAAGATGTATAGAAGCAAGCAGGACTCAAGAAACAACCCAGCAGTGACTTTCCCATTTTTTATTTTTGCTTTTCCATATATATATACATATATATATGTATATATATATATGCAGGTTGAATTGTAGCCAGAGGTAAAAATAGCTTCAAGAAAACAGAACAGGAGGGGCTACTTCTCAACTCAGTTTATGAAGCCAATGCTACCTTGATATCAAATCTTGACAAAATTAGTACAAGAAAACAAAAGACCAATATCTTTTATGAATGAAGATACAAAAGTTCTCAACAAAATATTAGCAAATTGAGTCCAGCAATATAAAAGAAGAATTAGTTATGTACCATTGCAAAAAGGGGTTTATCCCAGAAGTATTAAAAAATAAATTAGTGTAACTCACTAATGGGCTTAGCTTAGTTTAACTAATTGGGTTTCTCTTATGGCTCAGCTGGTAAAGAATTTGCCTGTAGTTCGGGAAACCTGGGTTTGATCCCTGGGTTGGGAAGATCCCCTGGAGAAGGGAAAGGCTACCCACACCAGTATTCGGGCCTGGAGAATTCCATGGACTATATATAGTGACAATATGGGGTTGCAAAGAGTTGGACACGACTGAGTCACTTTCAGTAGATTAATAGGAAAACAAGAGAAAACATAGTTTTTTTAAGTAGATGAAGAAAAAGCATTGGACAAAACTCAGCAACCATTCATAATTTAAAAGTCTCAGCAAGCCAAATTAGAAGGGCATCAACAAAGCCCTATACTAATACAATACTTAGTGTGAGGAGAGTGAAGGCTTTTTCCCTAAGAGCATGAATTAGGCAAGATGAATACTGTCACCACTCCTGTTCAATGTCATATTAGAACTTTCAGCAAATACAATAAGGCAAGAAAAATATATAAAAGGTATTTAGATAAGAAAGGAAGAAGAAAACTATGCAAATTCATGGATGGCTTTATTGTACATAGAAAATCCTAAGTTAAGTGAGGCTAAGTGAAGTCGCTCAGTCGTGTCCAACTCTTTGCGACCCCATGGACTGTAGCCTACCAGGCTCCTCTGTCCATGGAATTTTCCAGGCAATAGTACTGGAGGGGATTGCCATTTCCTTCTCTAGGGGATCTTCCTGACCCAGGGATCAAACCTGGGTCTCCCGCATTATAGACAAACGCTTTACCATCTGAGCCACCAGGGAAGTCCAAGAAAATCCTAAGGAATATACAAAAAAGCTCCTAGAACTAATAAGTGAGTTTAGCAAGGTCAGTTTTTGGATGGTCAATATCCAAAAATCAATTGCCTTTCTATATTTCAATATAGAACAGATGGAAACAGAAAGCCTTTAAAAAAGTAACACAATAACTTAAAAGATTGAAACATTTAGGTATAAATCAAATAAAATATATTTAGGACCTCAATCCATACCTCACATCTTATACAAAAAAGATCTAAATGTACAATGTAGAACTCTAAACCTCTTTGAAAAAATTATAGGAGAAAAATCTCATTGACCTTGAGCAAGGCAAAGAATTCTTAGATACTAAACCAAAAGAACAATCTAAAAACAAAAAAAGTAAATTTTACTTCACCAAAATTTAAAATTTTGTTCTTCAAAGGATGTCGATAAGAAAATTAAAAGTAGCAGATTGGGAGAAAATGTTTACAAATCACATATTTGGCAAAGGCTTTGTATCCAAAAAAATATAAAGAACTTATAAAACTTAACAATAAGAAAACAAAGAACTCAATAAAACATAGGCAAATGATTTGAGCTAACATTTTGCCAAAAAGAATATGCAGGGGGCAAATATAAGTACATGAAAAGATATACAACATTAATAGTCATTTTTGTTGTTTAGTCGCTCAGTCATGCCTACTCTTTGTGACCCCATCAACTATAGGCTGCCAGACTCCTCTGTCCATGGGATTTCCCAAGCAAGAACACAGGAGTGGGTTGCCCTTTCCTTCTCCAGGAATCCTCCTGACCCAGGGATCAAACCTGTGTCTCCTGCTTTGGCAGGCTGGTTCTGTACTGCTGAGCCACCAGGGAAGAGAATTGCAAACTAAAACCACAATGAGTTACTATTATATGCCTATTAGAATAGCTAAAATAAAAATCCTGAAAATAGCAAATGCTGACAAGGGTGTAGCAAATGCTACAACAAGAATTCTCATGCACTGATGGTGGGAATGCAATGTGGTAGAGCCACTCTGGTAGTTCCTTACAAGTTAAACATACACGTAGCACATAATACAGAATCATACTTTATTTAGCCAAAGAAATAAAAAGTTATTTTCAACCAGAAGCCTCCACAAATATGCTTAAAATAGCATTGTTAAAAATAACCAGAAGCTGGAAATATTCACAAAATACTTCAATGGATAGTAAATCCATACAGTAGAATACTACTCAGCAACAAAAAGCAACAAACTGTTAGTGCGTACAACATGAATGATTCTCTAATGTTTCATGGTACTTGAAAGAAATCAGCCTCAGAATGTTGAATACTGTATGATTCCATTTATATGACCCCGACAAAAGCAAAACTATAGTTTTAGAGAACAGTAATTTCTAGTACTTGATGGGAATGGAGTTAAGACTGCTGAGGAGTAGTACAAGAAAATGTTTTTGAATGTTAGACTTTTCTGAATTCATTTGTGTTGGTGGCTTCAAAAATCTTTGCATATGTTGAAACCCATGGAACTGTAAACTAAAAAATGCTATATTTTAAATTTAAAAATAAACTTAAAATGGCCGTAACCATTGCATTGTTTAAAATTTTGTGAGTCAGGAATTTGGCAGGGTCCAGCCAGGATGGCTCTTCTGCTCCATATTGTGCCAACTCAGGTGGAATTGGAAAACACAGGTGGCCTCATTTATGTATCTGGGTCTTGATGCTGACTATCAGCTAAAATACCTTGGTTCTTCTTCAGGTGGCATCTTTTTAGGCCTCTATATCCACATGTGCGCTCTCTCTTCAGCAGTATGGTTGAACACTTTTACTTAGCAGTTGGGTTATGGGAACAAAAGTGGAAGATACAAGGACATTTAAGACCTGGTTTCAGAAGTTTCAGAATGTCACTTCTATTGCATTCTATTCCTCAGAAGTCTAGTCCAGGTTAAGAGGAGGGAAAATTACTTGATGGGAGGAGCAGCAAAGTCTCATTGTAAAGGGGTGTGGATGCAGAGAGACATGATTCATTCTGTGTGGGAATGGAGTAAGGAGGGGCACAGTGACTATTCCATAGCATATGCAAAGGCTCTGAAAAAGCTGAAATAAGAGGAAATTAAAAGAAAGTCATTGTGGCAGATGATGAGGAAAGAAGTTTCAAGAGGGAGGAAGGAGGAAAGGTAGGAAGAAAAAGTAGAACAAGATTGTGTAGGATCTGAAAGACACTGTTGTGAGTTTGATTTTATTCTAATTGCAGTGGGAAGCCGTTGAAGGATTGGAAGCACAGAAGATCTGATATGGTCTTGCTCTGTAGACCTTGATTTTTTGCTAAAGGTGAATAAAATTCAATTAGAAGTTGAATGAAGAAGAAAATCAACATCTCTTCTTCCCTGCAACCATCATTAGCACCTTCAGGGTGAAAAATATAGAAATTTTCTTTTTTGGGTGTGCCTTTTGTCTCACATCACATTTCCTCAGGTTTCTCTTGTAACCACAACAGGATTTGAGGTAAAGTATGTTTCAAATAGACTTTGTGTTTTTTTCAGTCACTTGGAGATTCTCTTGGCTATTCTATTGTTTATTCATACCTGCTTCTATTGCAGCTACTGTGGCCCTGGTGCTAGCTTTAAGTTTGCAAATTTCCTTTCCATACCTGTGAATAAAGTCATGGAGATGGAATTCACTCATCAAAAGTATTTAATTATATTAACTGTATTATTGGACCAATCTAAGTCCAAATGTACTGAATACGACAGACGTGATCCTTGCTCTTACAGATCTTACAGTCTAATGATGAAGACAAAGAACAAGTAATTACAAATATGATGGATATAACCAAAAAGAAGTGCTGCAATATGTACAATACAAGAAGCTGACCTAGAACTGATCACTGAGCATATCAAGAAGACCAGTCATATTGGAGTAGAGGCCCATTGTATAATAAAGAATTTGGCTACACTTTGGTCTCTAGGAGGTAAACTCCAAATTCTTGAGATTTCCTGAGTAATTAGTGTATTTGCTACTCCTAGTAGAACCCAGAAGTATGCCTGAGTTTATGCTCATGAGGGAACTCAGAATGGGGTTATCTACTCTGGAAGAACCAACCATGTAATTAGAGCATTAGGGCTTGACTCAGGTGATATCAACATGATCTGCAAGGAAGGGAAGGATGCTGGAGATTCAGTTCAATCTTGTGAATGAATCTTCAATCAATGATTCAATCAATTGTGCCTATGCAATGAGACCCCAGTAAAAACTATGGACATCTGCGACTCAGGTGAGTGATACATACTGGTATGCTGGGAGGGTGATGGGTCCTGAGGGGAATGGAAACTTTGCTTCAGGACCCACCCAGATCTGGCTCTATATCTCTCATCATTTGCCTGATCCTGATTTATATCTTGTTCATATAACCACAACCATAAATACAGTTCTTTTGTGAGTTCTATGGGTCCTTCTTAAATTCTTAAACCTGAGGTTATAGTGAAAACCCCTGAATTTGTAGTCAGTTGGTCAGAAATGCAAGTGGCCTGAGAACTTCAGAGCTTGTGGCTGGAGTCTGAAGTGAGAGGAGTCCTGTGGAGGACTGTGCTCTTGACAGTGAAATTTGACCTAACCTGGGATAGTTAGTGTCAGAATTGCATTGCAAGGTGAACAATGGGAAGTCCAGTTGCACTGACAAAATTGGGTCAGATTATGGATGATTTAGAAATCAGGCATATGACTTGGAAAGGGAATGTTGTATAATATAATAAAATAATGAAAGCTTAAATTTAGTGTTTGCCACATGTCAGAGACACTTCTAGGTATTTTTTTAGGTATCTTTTCCTTATCTGTCTCCTCCTATCCTATCATAGGAAGCATTAGTAATTGTTTTAGAGATAAGTACTAACAAAATAGAACAAAACCATAAAAATAATAATAAACATTGGATTTTTTACTAGTCTGAGATTTGCCATTCAAGTGCTGATGATCTTGGAAAGACCATAACTTTCATGACCTCATTAGCCCTTCTAGCCCTAAAATTTTATGATTCCATATGGTTAAAAGAAAGTGAAAGTGAAGTTGTTCAGTCGTGTCCAACTCTTTGAGAACCCATGGAGTGTAGCCTACCAGGCTTCTCTGTCCATGAGGTTTTCCAGGCCAGAATACTGAAGTGGGTTGCCTTTTCCTTCTCCAGAGGATCTTCCCAACCCAGGGATTGAACCCAGGTCTCCCACATTGCAGGCAGATGCTTTACCTTCTGAGCCACCAGGGGGGCCCTCCATATGGTTAAAGTGCATTCTAACAAGTCATAGGTTATTAAAGTCATCTCTAAGAGCACATTGAACTTTGGCCATCCATTTGTTTCTATTCAATAGATATTGACTGAACATCTGCCGTGTGGAGTACACTAGGCTCTGATTTGGAGATACAGGGATAAGTGAGTTGGTATGGTTCTTTTCCTTTCAGAGCTAACAGTCATTCCCTCAATACCCATAGTCTTGGGTAAATTCCCTTTTTATTTCAAATGAGTTTCCATTTAAATAGTCAACCCAAAAGAAAAGGGGGATAGATCACAAAAAAGGTAGCCGATTACATGGAGGTGGGGAAGACTGGGAATGTCTCGCCTCACTATTAGGAGACTGGAAGATTGAATGGAGATGGAACACTAAGGACAGACTGTGGGCATGTGAGAGCTACATGATTTCCAGCTTTCTGTCATGATCTTGAGGAGCAACCCCAACAGTAGTGTGGGATGGATTACCCCCTCTATATATTTACTCTCATTTTACTATATAAGGAGCACCACTCCATTTTCACAACCTTGAAGAAGAAACCTTCAGATTCTCAGTAGAGAAGTCAACCAGAGGAAGAAATGAGACTGGCTGGCTGGGTTGACATTAAACATGCATAAAGACTAGACCCATGTTTCAGAGCTTGGTAGATATCCAGAACCATTTGGGAGTACTCTGTGAACATACAGATCAGAATTTAAATCAGAATTTCCAGAAGGAGAGATTCAGAAATAGGCCTTCCAAGGTCATTCTGATGCTCTGCTGCATTTGAGAAGCACTGGTTTACCTGACTGGCAAACAAAGAGGTGCATAAAGATTCCAAGAGAGCTGTCAGCAACAACGATCACTTTACTTTGCCCTCAGAACATAACTCTTCACAAAGGGTCAGTTTAGTTTCTAAAGCAAATGCAGTATGGACACTGCTTTTCCCTTCTTCCATCTGTGGATTCTCATTCTCAGTTTCTTTTGTTGGCATCTGAAATCTTGGGAGTTAAAGAGATGTACTTTGCATTTATTTGGGGCAGGGGGATCATTTCTGCCTTGTACAGTGGACATAGATGGGGTACTTTTGGTGAAAATCTCAAGGATGGGGTGGAAAGTAGATTTTAACCATCAAAATCATTTGAACTAACCAAATCAACAATAAATCACAAACTCCAGATTTCTGTTTAAAGGGGAGGAGACCAAGGCACTGGATGTGCAAATTAGCCAGGCCATGACTTGCTGGCTCTGGTTCATTTTGTAAACAAAAGCAGGCCTGAATTCAATCAAACATTACTTGTTAAAGTAAACTAGCAAAAAGCTGGTGAAAATTAAAGTAGGAACAGAAGATGGTTTCAATAATTTCATTCTTCAGCTTTTAGCTTAAAAAAAAAAAAACCTACCCACCATTCCATTCTATGGGGCATGTTCTTCCTTTCAAGATATTTTTGTGAAAATTAAAGAGTGGTTTAGTCATGCACACATTGAAAAATGCTACCTGTAGTATTGGGTAAATTGCCATGAGAATAAAATTCTGAATACCATCACTTGTAGTTTTGACAAGACTGCTGTAGGCTTTTAGAGACTTTTTAAATGAGAGAAATAGGACCCAATAGGTTGGCTAGCTGAGAGACTAAATTGTTTGATAAATACCATGTGTCTGGTATGTTATACTTGTTTGAAGTGACACTGAGAGATTAGTTGTTTCTGGACATTTTTTTGGTTAGGTCTTTAATCTGTTCAGAGCTGTTGAGTTTCCCCTCAAAACTGAACAAAGCCTGAGGGGTTTCACTCTATGGAGCCGGAAACAAGTGGACCATTGCTTTTGCCTGAGGTGAAGCTTTCCTTGGAGGTGACAGGTCTGAACATTCTCAAAGAGGGACAGTGGGAGTATCACCAGTAGTCCGAGATGAAGGGAAGTGCTAATTATTAAGCCTTAGCTTAAAAGTTTCTCAGTAGGAATTTTCTACTTTGCATGTAGAACTGTCATTTTGGGGGTTGTGTGGGGGCAGATATTCAGAAGGTCATTTCTAAGAGTTTTGGGACTAGGTGTAGCTGCCCAGCTGTCCACCTAGGCCAAAAGCAATCCTGAGTCATTGCTTGAAATTGCCTCCACCTGTGAGCTTGGGTTATGTTCCAGCAACTGAAAGAGGTGTTGATTCATTTCAGGCCTAGTTTGTCTATGATGAAGTTCAACCCACCACAGAGGGACTCAGGGGAACTCCACTGTGGGCTCCAGGTCTGTGATTTATGTTTTGCCTGTGCTTTTCTCTGCACTGTTGAGAGGGAGGTAGACATCAGATGTGTCTAGCTCAAAAGATAATGCACAGGACAGAACAAAGGTGGGCAAGAAGATCTTGTAGGTGCAAACCAAACGCTGATGATGAAACAACCAGCAAAGTGAAGCAACTACAACAGCAACAGCAATCCTCTGGAATCAGGTCCAAAAGGCAGACCTTGGCAGTGGTATCCCTGGAGAACACACATCAGCATCTAACCCTGGTGCGGAAGAATGTGGGCTTCTTCCTACTCAGGTACATCAGCAGATCGTAGAAAGTTCAGCTTGGGGTGGATGTAGATAAGCACCCTCCCTGTTCTACCCACCAGAGCTCTTATAACTAGAAAATGATTCATTTAATGCTTAATAATTTTTTGGATATAAAATAATAACCAATTAATCTTTAAATGCTCTTGTTGTGGGTCCTCTTAGAGACAGTACACAGGTTGAAATGACCTCTTGCAATTCCATCTTATTCTATGGTCTCAGGATGATTGTGGCAATGACATCAGAGGGTGGAAACCATTTTCTCCTGACACTTTAAATATCAGCTGTGGGAGGAGCTTTTTCTACTTCAGAGTTGTGGCTTTGCTCTGGGAGTTGATGGTTCTATTTTGAGAAATACTAAATTGTTGTCTTCCATCCTGGTACCCATCAATGGCATTGGCTCAGCAACCAGTTACAAAAGTAATTGGGCTTGCAAAAGGTCCTTGGAGGGAAATGTCCTGGCTCATATTTGAATAGTTCAAGGACACAAGAACAGCTTCCTAGCACCCTGACCTTGATGCCTACCTTCCTGGGGTGATCAGGGATGATGTTTGCACTGTCTTATATCTCCACTTTTACTCCTTTGTGTTTATTCCATTGCCGAAAGACTCAGAACATCACTTTTTCTAGCACACATTGTTTGTCTGAAAATACACCTGGAGAGCTGCCCAATTTGGAAATGACTTAAATTACAAAAAAAGCACAGCTGTCTTTAACAGCTCTAGGAGTTCATGCAATGAGCCTACAATTTATTGAGCAGGATTAGATGCTTATTGCCTATGACACTTTAAATACCATTACATTGAAGTTTATACAAGAAAGTCCAAGTTTAAAACTGGAATCTTAGCAATAACAGCTGGGCCATTTGTTTATGTGATAGGCAGGAAAGAATGACTTCTGTAATCTTTGTATTTGGCTTCAAGATTCTGCTTAGAAAAAAAAAGATGGGGAGGGGGGAGAAAGAAGCTAATTTCAGATTGTCAAGCTGAGCTGAACACTGCTGGCTAATTTGTCCCTCATGTTAAGACCTCTGCCAAGGTTCCTCTTGTATCCTCTGGTTCTCTCACACCTGACAAACCAGTGCTGGAAATGCTGTAGCCCACCTCTCTGACAGCAAGGGGTATGTCGCTAGCTAGCTTGCAGCTCTCTCCCCCAGGCGGCTCACATTCCGCATTTTGTTTCTAGCATGAAAGACTTTGTTTTAAATCATAATAGCAACCAGGCTGTAATCACATTAGAGCGCACATGGAGAACTTGCAAAAAGTCATGTGTTTTGGATTTGACATTCTGATTTATGGTTGTGTGCTCCAGTTACACAGCTGCAATCTCATTTTCCGACAAAGATGTTTTCTATTTTTCTATTACTTTGCTTCACCCTGTCTTTATGTTGGGGAAAATGAAAGCCACCAGGTGAAGTCATAACATAAGTACAAATGTTTTCATGTTTGGGTTGGAGAGCGTAATAAATGGTGTATACCGGCATTTCAAACACAGCTTGTTATTTTTGAATAAAAGTGTAAAGGGAATTGCTTACTTAAGGTAATCGCAAATTAAAGAGGTACATGGAAATTTGTTTGTAAAACCCAGAATTGTCCTACAAACTTTCTATCTCCATCATCTGATATCAATTTCCGAGGCGGGGAATGGATGGCAGTGTTCCATTTTAGATATTTAGGTAAATTGAGCCCCCTCTACTTAGGATGCTTATTTCACAAAATTCTAATAAGTTCGGGCTTGGGAACTCATAAAGATAATCCCTGCCAACCTGTACATTGTGCAAATAAGGAAAGTGAAACCCAGCAATGTGGTGACTTGTCCAAGGTCACACAGCTGGTTAGTGACAGAGTTTAGACTAGAACTCAAATTTCTTTCACACCAGTCCAGTGTGTTTCTCACCACTCCATTTAAAAACAAGTTAAATAGCACTTTTATGGTAAACCAACCACCATCACAAATAATATTCCAAATAAATCTTCTGTTAACACATGAAAGAGAAAATTCCTCTAACTCTTTTGTTTTTTCTTCAAGTTTAAACATGTTGTTGTTAAGTGTGGTAAAAATTCAGACCCATACCTGGTTCAATACACATGGTGCAGTATTCTATATTTTAGTCTCATATTTGGGGTACATTATTGTCAACAAATGTAACAATCTTGAACTCAAATGTGTTAAGAATTAACACATTTCAGTTATTCATATTTGAAGAATTTCAAATATAGTTATATTTTTGGCAATTCAACAAAGTCTTGATAAAAGGATGAAAAGCATTTATATAAAACATTTTTAAATGCATAGTATGAAGGTACTGCTGCTGCTGCTAAGTCGCTTCAGTCGTGTCCGACTCTGTGCAACCCCATAGACGGCAGCCCACCAGGCTCCTCCCGTCCCTGGGATTCTCCAGGCATGGGTACAAATGGTCTGACTGACATGGAAATCTCTGTAAAGAAGGGAAAGTACATTAGAGCTCTACTGTTTAGATCATCTTGGTGCCCATTTTCCTCTCACATAGATTCAGTCTTTGCTTTTTTGAAAGACTTTGGATTCTGGTTATCAAGTTACCATAGGTCTCCTATAGAGAAGAAAATCTATATACATAGCAATTAAATATGATATTTTGTAGTAGGATTTTCTGAATTACAGATTAGGATTCATTTTTTCCCCCTTTATTCAGGGAGTAGAAACAGAATAAGGGATCAAGTGTTTTATTTACTATCTTTAGCTGAATGCACACGAGCAGATTGCTATGTCAGAGTTTAGATTCTCTTACCTGTATGGGAATAATACTTAGCAAGTGTAGTAGATATATTTTTGGTGTTGATACTTCCTCTTACCCAGCCTCTACTCTTCCCTCTTCCTGACAACAGCACCAAGATTTTCCTTTTAGTGAAGTTACTCCTGCTTCAGTCTCATCCATGAGGCACGCATCATGTCATCTTATGTGGAGCTCAAATGGTGAACCGTTCCCTTAAGCCAGTCACCTTAGCTCACCTGCTCCTCTGTGATGGTGATGGCATATGAGTGGACACATGACAAGGTGGACCAAAAAGACTGAATTGAATCCAAGGGCTCCTGAGGACCTTGCCATTCAATGGGCTGTGGTGAGAATGGGAGGCCTGGAACTAAGCAGCTTTTTTTTTTTTTAGTCTCAAAAGAAGAACCTGGACCTTCTAGAGCTGCTAACATTGAGGAAAGCAGGATGGGGGATAGAGAAAAACAAATTTCATGTTACATGGATTGAGCTGCCAGATCAAGTTTCTGCTGAAGGTAGCCATACCTGGATTTCTAGTTATATGGGTTTTTTCTTTTTTAATCCTATTTTAAGGTTTTCTGGCACTTGTAAATGGAAGGCTCCCAAAGTCCTAAGTGATATACCAGGGAAGTAGGAAGAGTGAAGGTTCAATCTGAGCCTAGATATTAAGATGGTCTTTTAGGAAGATGTAACTTTGCAGAATTTAATCTATTTCGTAGCAAGAATTGCACTTATATATGTAGTCAGTACAGTGACCAGAGTGGGTGCATATGTGAATGAAGAGTTGCTTCAGTCGTATCTGACTCTTTCTGACCCTACGGATCTTCCGGGCTCCTCTGTCCATAGCATTCTCCAGGCAGGAATACTGGAGTGGGTTTCTGTGCCCTCCTCCAGAGCATCTTCCCAACTCAGGGATGGAACCTGCCTCTCAGTTCCTGCATTGGCAGGCAGGTTCTTTACCAGTAGTGCCACCTGGGAAGCCCCAGAGTGGGTGCACCTATAAATTGTAGCTGTTGTGATAATGATGATGATGATGATGATGGTGATTAGGATTGCTAGAGTTCAGGTTAGAAAAATTATGTGGCAAATGCAGAGGGAAGATGCTGGGAAGTGTATCTTTGGCTGACATGATTAAAAAAAACATGATCATTGTTACTTAAAAATTTTTACTTTACCACAATGTGTAAAGACAGACTTTAAAATTTGCTTAAATTTCCCCATTTAGTATTAAAAAGAAGGTCTGCTATTAAATAATTCTCAACCTCTCACTGTTTCTTTCATTGGTCTTTAGTAAGTGGTGCCAACAAAGGTCTGTCTAGTCAAAGCTTTGGATTTTCCAGTGGTCATGTATGGATGTGAGAGTTGGACTATAAAGAAAGCTGAGCACCGAAGAACTGATTCTTTTGACTGTGGTGTTGGAGAAGACTTTTGAGAATCCCTTGGACTGCAAGGAGATCCAACCAGTCCATCCTAAAGGAGATCAGTCCTGAATATTCATTGGAAGGACTGATGCTAAAGCTGAAATTCCAATACTTTGGCCACCTGATGCGAAGAACTTACTCGTTTGAAAAGACCCTGATGCTGGGAAAGATTGAAGGCGGGAGGAAAATGGGGTGACAGAGGATGAGATGGTTGGATGGCATCACCAACTCAATGGATATGAGTTTGAGTAAGCTCCAGGAGCTGGTGATGGACAGGGAGGCCTGGCGTGCTGAAGTCCATGGGTTTGCAAAGTGTCGGACACGACCAAGCAACTGAACTGAACTGAACTGAAAGCAGTGAGTTCCCCTTCACTCCACCCTCCATAATTTTATGATAAACTTATGGCTGGCTCAAGATCCACATTGTTCCAAGATGACAATACCCTGGAATACAAGCAGCTTTCCTTACACCCAATTCAAAGTATTATTTCATTTGTCCATGAATTTTTCAGGGAGCATCAGTGTATGGTCACTGAAGGTAGGGACACTAGAAATGCTGCATTAATCACACTATTAGTGCAGGAGAAACAATTTCCATTTCCTACAGGTAATCTGCCAACTATAAAACTTGTCAACCAAAACATGTATAAAGTTTGTATTAACAAACTCTTATAAACAGTAAAACAGTTTTTCAGAAAATTATAACTACCTATGTACATAAAATTTGTGGGTCCTTGAATGGCACTGAGTTTTTTTTTTTCTACTTTTATTTTCTTTGAGTATATTTTATCCATGACCTATAGGATAGCTAAAACAGGGTGTACATTTTTATGTTAGAGCTAAATGTATGTTCATATACTCTGATTTATATCATTCTTACCACCATCATCAGAGGTAGCTTGTTGTTGTTCAGTCACTCAGCTGTGTATGACTCTTTGCAACCCCATGGACTGCAGCAAGCCAGGCTTCCCTGTCCTTCACTATCTCCTGGAGTTTGCTCAAACTCAAGTTCATTGAGTCAATGATGCCATCCAACTATCTCATCCTCTGTTGTCCCCGCCTCCTCCTGCCCTCAATCTTTCCCAGCATCAGGGTCTTTTCCAGTGAGTTGGCTCTTCACATCAGGTGACCAAAGTATTAAAGCTTTAGCTTCAGTGTCAGTCCTTTCAATGAATATTCAGGTTTGATTTCCTTTAGGATTGACTGGTTTGATCTCCTTGCAAGTATCCAAGGTACTCTCAAGCATCTTCTCTAGCACCACAATTCAAAAGCATCAGTTCTCAGATGTAGGTGTGCATGTGTGTGTGTGCTTAGTTGCTCAGTGTTGTCTGACTCTCTACGACCCCATCAACTATAGCCTGCCAGACTCCTCTGTTCCTGGGATTCTCCAGGCAAGAATACTAGAGTGGGTTGCCATTTCCTTCTCCAGGGGATCTTCCCAACCTAGGGACTGAACCCAGGTCTCCTGCATTGCAGGCAGATTCTTTACCATCTGAGCCACCAGGGAAGCCCCAGTGGCTGATGTAGATGTAGGTAATGTTTACTAAATGACCCGGAGTGTTACATAACTTACCTGATCATGGTGATGAGATGATGAAACCACTTCAGGTGCACATTTACTGATATGACATGCTGAGCAGAGGGTTCTTATCAAGAAGATAATGAAGCTTAAGATTTAGGACCTTACACGTACATATAAATATAAGAAACTGAGAGGGACCCTAGCAATTTTTACTTGTAATTTTTTATTTGCTTTTCCAAAGAGGGCTTCCCTAGATTGTATAAGTAAGTTTGGGCCTCATGAAAAATAGGGAATATCTCAACTCCAAGTTTCTTTCTACAGGTAGGAGGAAAGGGGGAGGAAAATTCATTTTAGCTTGAACCCACAGTCACAGTGACTTGCCCAGGAATAGGACATTTAAAATACTCCCCCTTTGGGGTGCAGAGAACACAGCTTCAGGAGCAGCACTTTCAGTTTGTGTTAGCAAGAGAGCAAATTGCAAGGTTGTGCATCCATTTTTGGCTAGTATGCAAAGCCATCGGCTAGGCAGGGTTGTGTGGTGAATCTTATGCCTTAGTTTGACTGGGGCATCGACTAGGGTTTGCACATAGCTGGGAAAGCATTACTTCTCCATGTGAGAAATGTGAGGGTGTTTCTGGTTGAGATTCACATTTGCATCTGCAGACTAGGTAAAGAACAGTGCCCTCACCAGTGCTGGTGGCCATCATCTAATCCACTGAGGACCTGAATGGAACTAAAGGGTATCAGTTCAGTTCAGTTCAGTCACTCAGTCGTGCCCAACTCTTTGTGACCCCATGGACTGCAGCACGCTTCCCTGTCCATCACCAACTGCCGGAGCTTGCTCAAACTCATGTCCATCAAGTCGGTGATGCCTTCCAACCACCTCATCCTCTATCATCCCCTTTTCCTCCTGACTTCAATCTTTTCCAGCATCAGGATCTTCCCAATGAGTCAGTTCTTCACATCAGGTGGCCAAAGTATTGGAGCTTCAACTTCAGCATCAGTCCTTCCAATGAGTATTCACACCTGATTTCCTTTAGGATTGACTGGTTTGATTTCCTTGCAGCCCAAGGAACTCTCAGGAGTCTTCTCCAACACCATAGTTCAAAAGCATTAATTCTTTGGCACTCAGCTTTCTTTGGAGTCCAACTCTCACATCCATACATGACTACTGGAAAAACCATACCTTTGATTGGATGAACCTTGTTGGCAAAGTACTGTCTCTGCTTTTTAACATGCTGTCTAGGTTGGTGATAGCTTTTCTTCCAAGGAGCAAGTGGTATAGGATAAGAGAATTTTCTCTGCACTCGAGCTGGGACATCTGTCTTCTCCTGCCCATAGACATCGGTGCTCCTGGTTCCTGGGCCTTCAAATTCAGACTGGGACGTTCATTATTGGTTCCTCTGGTTCCCAGGTCTTTGGGTTTGGACTTAATCTGTACTCCCAGCCTTCCTGAACCTCCAACTTGCAGACAACAGGTCATGGGGCTTCTCAACATTCATAACAAAGTGAGCCAATTCCTCATAATAAATCTCTTTTTATATATCTATATCTAGGCCCTTAGTTTGTTTCTCTGAAGAACTCTAACTAATACATACAGAGCTGTAGAGAGTAAGGACTTCTGTGATTTGTCATCAGTCCTGGGATAGGAAAATGATAACACAGGGTGAGTATAAGCATGCAGGCGGGAGGGCATGGAGAGGAAGACCCATGGAAACAGGAAGAAAGTGAGTGTAACCAGACCAAACAGAGATCTCTGCTTTCAACAGGCTACTTAAGTGTCTGTGTCAAGCTTTTGTTAAAGGAAATTGGCAATTAGCATTAGAATGTGCACATCCTTTGGAAACTGCAGTTTTAAGCTAATTACATGGTATCTGTATAGTAAGATAACCATAATACTGTTCTCTACTATACCAAGTATGTCATAGAATGTATTTATCATTTTACAGCCAAAGTCCTTTAGGTAAAACATTTCCATAATGGTATTCACATATGAATACAAGTTCACTTAACATATACTCAGACAATACAAATAAAGGAAAAGTCCATTGTCTCCCTTCCCCCTAAATCCACTGAGCTAATTTCATTCATCTCCTTAGGAGGGGTAACTCATGTCATCAGTTTGTGTAATGGTCTTCCACACCTTTTAATACATAGGTTTACATCTGAACTGCAGTTCAGTATAGATACTACTTTGTTAAATTTTTAGTATCAACTTATATCCTACAATATAGGTGCTACAACTTTCACTTTGAACTCAATAATGTATCGTAAAGATCTTTCTGTGTCAGTACATGTCTGTATCTTTTATAATTAACTGCTGCATAATATCCTATAGTGTGACCATACCAACATTTATTTACATATCCCCTAAGAAGTAGATCTATAGCTATTACAGTCAAAGCTACAGTGAATATTGGTGTGCATTCTTCTGTGTATTCCTGTGTGGATGTCTCTAGGGAAGATTACAAAACAGAAGAAATACTGGCTCAGTGAGACCTTATATCTTAATAGAAGCTATCAGTTTGTTCTCCAGAACTGTTGTGCTAATCTACATATCCACCATAGACGAGGGTGCTCAGTTCACCCATCTCCTTAATAATATACGATATTATCAATTCTTTTAATATTCTGCTAATTTGATGAGTATAAAAGGTTTTCTTTTTTGTTTGTTTGTTTTTAAAAAAACAAAATTTATTATATATAATATTTTTTAAAATTCTTTTTATTTTTAAACTTTACATAATTGTATTAGTTTTGCCAAATATCAAAATGAATCTGCCACAGGTATACACGTGCTCCCCATCCTGAACCCTCCTCCCTCCTCCCTCCCCACACCATCCCTCTGGGTCGTCCCAGCACACCAGCCCCAAGCATCCAGTATCATGCATCGAACCTGGACTGGCATCTCGTTTCATACATGATATTTTACATGTTTCAATGCCATTCTCCCAAATCTTCCCACCCTCTCCCTCTCCCACAGAGTCCATAAGACTGTTCTATACATCAGTGTCTCTTTTGCTGTCTCGTACACAGGGTTACTGTTACCATCTTTCTAAATTCCATATATATGCGTTAGTATACTGTATTGGTGTTTTTCCTTCTGGCTTACTTCACTCTGTATAATAGGCTCCAGTTTCATCCACCTCATTAGAACTGATTCAAATGTATTCTTTTTAATGGCTGAGTAATACTCCATTGTGTATATGTACCACAGCTTTCTTATCCATTCATCTGCTGATGGGCATCTAGGTTGCTTCCATGTCCTGGCTATTATAAACAGTGCTGTGATGAACAATTGGGGTACACGTGTCTCTTTCCCTTCTGGTTTCCTCAGTGTGTATGCCCAGCAGTGGGATTGCTGGATCATAAGGCAGTTCTATTTCCAGTTTTTTTAAGGAATCTCCACGCTGTTCTCCATAGTGGCTGTACTAATTTGCATTCCCACCAACAGTGTAAGAGGGTTCCCTTTTCTCTACACCCTCTCCAGCATTTATTATTTGTAGACTTTTGGATCGCAGCCATTCTGACTGGTGTGAAATGGTACCTCATAGTGGTTTTGATTTGCATTTCTCTGATAATGAGTGATGTTGAGCATCTTTTCATGTGTTTGTTAGCCATCTGTATGTCTTCTTTGGAGAAATGTCTATTTAGTTCTTTGGCCCATTTTTTGATTGGGTCATTTATTTTTCTGGAGTTGAGCTGTAGGAGCTGCTTGTAGATTTTTGAGATTAGTTGTTTGTCAGTTGCTTCATTTGCTATTATTTTCTCCCATTCTGAAGGCTGTCTTTTCACCTTGCTAACAGTTTCCTTTGATTGCAGAAGCTTCTTATTATTGGATTATTTAATTTCCCAGTAAATATTCGGCCTCTTTTTAAGTTCTGCATTAAAAAACAATCCTAAGTATTTCTTTTTTTGTATTTAGATACTTGTAGTTACAGCCTGTCTATTATGGGTGAAATTCTGGAGCCCACAGTTGCAAAAAGAAGATAGGCAGCCCTTTCAAATACAGACATAGTAATGTATAATTTTGCCTCGCTGGGCTGTGTATTATTACATGTACACAGAGATGATCTCAATATTGCAAGAGAAGATGGGAGAAGTGCTTAATTAACTTTAAATACATCTAATAGACATAATTAAACTAAGTTTAATTTTACAAACATTTATTTAGCAATTATTAAATTAACAGCCCTCTGCTAGGACTAAAAAGATAAAGAGGTATGATACTTGGCTCCAAGTATTTCACAGTTTAGTAATGAACACTGATAGGCTAAAAAATCAATGTAATGTGAACAATATTTCAGTAAGGATCAGATGACATATAAATTGGTTCTGCAGAAATTTCAAGGAAAGAATCCTAACTAGGATATCAGAGCAGGCTTTACGACTTGTGTCTGGGCAAGGCCTTGAAAACATACAGATTTCATCTGGCAAAGGGAAAGGAGGACAGTCAAGGCTGAGAGAACCGGGGAAGAACATACAAGCTGGACTATGCATTATCCTCTGTGGCCCAATGTGAGTGTGTGTGTGTGAGTGTGTGTGTGTGTGTGCACCCACATGCATATGAGGTGTACACAGTAAGAATGGAAGTTGGGAGTTAGTATGGGAACTAATTCAGGAAGATCAGTTGGGCCTGGGATAGATATTATTGTGCAGTACAGTGTTTCTCCAAAAAAGATTACCAACATCTGTGAACCAGTTAGCTTACTCATTTAAAATGCACATCCCTAGCCTTACCCAACTAGATTAAAGTATCTGAGATATGGGGCCTAGGGATCTTAGTTTTGAAAAATATCCCCCAAAGGTTTGAGCTTTTCACTTTTTTAAAATATGCATTAAATCTGAAAATCACTCAGACAAGGGTGATCCTTTGAACACTTTGATCTTCTTTTGGGAGTGGGGTCTAAGAAAATCATCAAGTAGGGAACATCCAACAGTTGTTTGAGAAAAAAGAAAGAGAAGTAACCCTGAAACAAACCCTACTGTTTGGGGGCTTGGGACATATTGTCTTTAGGATTGCTCTAATATCAGGATGCATGATGGCCAGAGCAGCCCAGGTTAAAAGCAGAGATGCATTTAGGACCATTTAAAACCAATATTAGCCTTAATATTCTTTGAAAAAGGCATAATTAGGGATGTAAAAGTCAGATTACCTCTGATCAGTGAGGAACAGAGTGAAGGGAAAATCAATTAGAAGCTACTTGTAAGACATTCACACTTTTAAGAACATTGCTTTGATGACTTTGAAGGGGCTGGAATGAGGGAGAAAGGCAGCAGAACCAGTTCCTACTTCAAAGACCTATTATAGTGTTTACCTTTTTAGGGCAATACTCTTAAGTGTTTTGAAGAGTAAAAGCTCTTTTAATTTCAATATGACTTATTTGGCTATTTGCAGGTAAATTTTGGCCGACCAGACGAGTGACTCTTTACTCTGAGTTAACTAACATTTTTGAAATTGTTTGAATTTGCCTGTATTTATATTTTATTTGCATAATTTCATAGATTTTGTGCATTTTCAAATATAATAAAGATTCTAGTCCTTGCTCCCAAGAGATGTTTGGCAATAGGATCTTTATTCCCTGTTTGGAAATGAGCAAAAAGGTAAGTGGTTTCCATCATTCAATACTAGAAACTAGGTTTCACAATTCCAAGTGCAGATTCTTCTCTCTAAATGCTTGAAGACAATTAAAATGTGATGGGGATGCACTGTGGCACTAAGGACATTGTTCTCTGTTCCCTACAGATACAGGCACTTGAAGAAAAACTGCAATCTGAGAAATGAAGGAGAACCATGTGCAGAGGATTTTGAGAGATGTGGCTATAAGGAGGTGGATAATAGGAAGAGGCGAACCATTGGACAACCTTAAGATTCTTCCTGCAGATAGGTGTTAGAGTTGGAGTTTTGGCTGCTCAAACTGAAGCAGAAAATCCTCCACCAAAATTTCCTTCAATAGGGGAATCATCTTGTGTAGAAGATATTAGAGTAATGATAGGAAGGAAGGACTGAATGAGAATGGGGAATGAGCTCGGGGAAGTTTTAAGGGGAGAGGAGATTCTTACACTAGGCCACAGTGCAATAAAAAGAACCAAGAGTTTAACAGCATACATGGTGTACCTACCAAGTACTGGGCACAGTGTTATTTACATACTTGGGAACGAGAAGAACAGATAGGATCCTGTCGATATAAACTTACAATAGTTGTCTCATTGAAGATGCTGCCAGAGTTTCCATTAGCAAGCAGCTTTAAACAGCTTTCTAAAATAAGAAAGGGATATGGGATGTAAGAAGCATGGTGGCAGTCACTGGAAATGGCAAACATGGCTAGAGCAATATATGAGGTTCATGCTGGTGTCAATTTCAGCACTCAAGCCCTAGAAGCCTAGTATTTTTTTTTTTGCCTTTAGCACCTTGATATTAAAAATATTCTTGACTCTTCCTTTAATCCTTTCTCTGAGTATTCATATAGACATCACTTAGGGCTATGAGCTCATAAATGAAATAGGATCCATGCCTTGATGAAACTGCATGGGAGGTATCCAAGAAAAATCTGCTCTAGGAAATGATTTGGTAATTCAACATGCTGGCACTCTTTCTTCTGAACCAGCTTGTGCCAGCTTTGGTGTCAGGGGCCACTGTGGAAAGGGCTGGCTTTCAACTGAGTTACAACATGGAGTCATATTAATCTTCCCTGGTCATTAAAGGTCCAGCAGCCTTTTCTACCCATTTAGAGACTTCACTTTAATCATTTAGCCAAAATCCAATTTAGGTAATCCAACCCAGAATTCTCCAGTAATTTCACTTGGATAAGCCATAGCATTTTTTTCTTATCTCTGCCCCCCAAAACTGGCATCATGTTATGTACTACTAAACATGTTTCACCACCAAGCTGGCTGAGGCAGCAGGAAGCACAGTAATTGTGTTTTGCACTTACCAACACCTTCTAGAAGCCAAGTTTATAAACCACTTGCCTATTTGACAAGAATGAAAAAGGAGGATCTTTCATTGCATCCTTCTTTTAAAATTTTTTTTCTATTTTTTAATTTATCTGACTGCACAGGGTCTTGGTTGCAGCATGGGATCTCTTAATTGCAGCACCCTGAATCTTCAATGTTCATTATGGCAAGTGGAATCTTTAGCTGGACTCTAGGATCTAGTTACCTAAGAACTAGGGATTGAACCTGGGCCCCTGCATTGGGAGCTTGGAGTCTTAGCCACTGGATCACCAGGGAAATCCCCATTCCACCCTTCTTTATGTCCCATCTTTGAATTGTATTTGTCCTAAAGAATTCCACAGATAATGAGTGGGTTTATATTAAAGGCAGTTCATAACAACATCTTAATTTCTTTTAGTTAAAACTGTTTTAAAATTTGGTCTTTCTGTTGCTAGATGAGGAAAATTAAGGCCAGACCATATTTAGATCAGTTATTGTTTGCTTTTTAGAGATATCTGTCTTGAAAACAAGTCTTGAAAATTAATATTAATTTCAAAAGCACTCTTCGTGAAGTAAACACATTGACTTGTTTGTTTTCTTTTTAATACAATTAAATCCATATTTATGATCAGTATCCTTAGTCCCTGGCACCATCCTGGGCCTTGTTGAGGACAGGCTGAAGAAGTTCGAGGTGCTATGCTTGCCCCTAAAGGATCTACACTCTCACTAGGGAGGCTAAACACACATAAAATGGTGACGCAGCAGACAGAATATGCTAAAACGCTGTGCGTAGATGTGGTGGAGGAGTCACACTGCCTGATTTCAATCTTCATCTACCACTTACTAGTTGTATGATTCTAGGCAAGTCATTTACCTCTCCATGCCCCATTTTCCCATCTATAAAATGGAATAATGATGGTCAGTTGGGCTTCTCAGGTGGCATTAGTGGTAAAGAACCTACCCATCAATGCGGAAGTAAGGCACACGTTTGATCCCTGGGTTAGGAAGATTCCCTGAAGGAGGGCATGACAACCCATTCCAGTATTCTTGCCTGGAGAATTCCATGATCAGAGGAGCCTGGCAGGCTATAGTCCATAGGGTCGCAAAGAGTCAGATACCACTGAAGTGACAGCATGCAGCACGCATGATGGTCAATTAACATATCTAATGCGCAGAGCTGACTCATTTGAAAAGACCCTGACACTAGGAAAGATTGAGAGCAGGAGGAGAAGGGGATGACAGAGGATGAGAAGGTTGGATGGCATCACCAACTCAAGGGACATGAGTTTGGGTAGACTCTAGGAGTTGGTGATGGACAGGGAGGCCTGGCGTGCAGTTCATGGGGAAGCAGAGTCGGACACAACTGAGCGACTAAACTGAACTGAACCGAATGCTCTTAGGATAGTAGGTCAATAATTGTTAGCTCTTAAATAAAAAGATGCATGTAAACAAAGTGTGAATTTTTGAAGGGAGAGATTTCTTTGAGTTAGAATGTTTATGGGTATTTCCATGGAAGCTTAATGGATGAGATTGATTTTGAGTTTTGAAGTGCAAAACAAGTTAGAAATATTATTGTTTTTGTACTCCCTTCTGAAGCCAAGTTGATAAACCACTGACCTGATAAGAATGCATCAGTAGTGGACCTTTTACTCCGTAATTACAACTTTTAAAAATTATAAGCTAATATGTTTATTGGGGCTTCCCAGGTGGCGCTAGTGGTAAAGAACCCACCTGCCAACGCAGGTAGACCTATGAGATGTGGGTTTGATCCCTGGGACAGGAAGATCCCCTGGAGGAGGGCATGGCAACCCACTCCAGAGTTCTTGCCTGGAGAATCCCATGGACAGAGGAGCCTGGTGGGCTACAGTCCTCAGTGTCATACAGAGTTGGACACAGCTGAAGCGCTTAGCACTCATGCAATATGGTTATTATAAAACATTTAGAAAATATACAAGTACAAGGAAGAAAATATAGTTTTCTTTATCCCTTGTTGACATATTCCTATATTTCTTGTCTTTTTTATCCTATGCCTATATTTTACCCAAAATATGGCGATGGTATATATAGTTTTGTGTTCTACTTTTTCACTTAATTTCAAATGATAGCATTTTCCATTGCCATCAGTTATTCTTTAAAAATGTTGCTTTTTATGTTGACATCACATTCCATCATATGAAATGCCTTGGTCATTTATTGATGTAACTGATTATTTACAATTTTCCTCTATTATATAAAAGTGATAATGAAGATTTTTCCACATAGGTCTTTGTGAGATTCTTTATTGTTTTCTCAGAATAATGAACCCTATAAATGAATGTATTGGATTAAAGAATAAGGGTGTTTTTAAAACTCAATGTTTATGGTTAAAATGGTTTCAGAAAACAAACTAAATTATACTCTTGCTAGCAACATGTAAGAGTTTTATACATTTCACCTTATACTCACTAAAATTAGTATTACCATTTTTAACCTTTGTTTAATAGATGAAGCATAGCATTTTCCTTTAATTTATAATTATTTACTTACTAGTGAGGTTGAGCTTTTTTCATATATTTCTTTTCTCCAATTTCTCCATTTGAGATAGTGCGTACCCGTTGTTCAGTTTTGGGGGTGTGTGCTTGTTGTTTATATCTACTTGAATGAGCTTTTTACATCGTAGTGATAGTAACTCTTGGTCTTATTTATGCCAAATGATTCTTATTTGGCTTGGATGCACATGAGTTTTCCATTCTTATAAAGTCAGCTTAAAATTTTTGCACTTGTAATTTCTTCCTTTGTTTTTCAATTTAGAAAGTCTGAAATTTTGTCTTCAGAACTCTGTAAGAAACTAAATTTTTACTAAAGAGAGGTGGAAGAGATGCTTCATCATTATGATCTCTTTTCTCCTGTTCTTTCTCCTACTTCAAAAGAATCTGTGTTGATTAAAGGCAATTCATGGTCAATTTTTTGAAAATACATTTTTGCCAATTCCAAAGTTTCTACTCTTGGTTCACAACAGTTTCTTGTTGAGCCTGTTGTATATCCAGTAGCCAGGTTAGAGTATATTTTCCCATAAGCTAGTAAAAAAATTATAGGATGTTGCTCGACAAAGATTCAAATTTTGAAAAAGCAGTTAAAATTTTTTATTTTGTTTTTGACTCAGTTTGCCTATGGCCAGACAGAATCCAATCCTATGGGATTTGCTCTTGTTGCTGTTGATTAAAACTGCTCTGCAAAGAAATCTAAAATGCACATGGTCTCATCATTTGTTTCCTGGGAAGACTGATTTCTACCCTCTATGTTGCTTTTCAGCAGGTCTGCCATAAGTGGCAGAGAATTGGGGGAAGCCTACACAATCATATCTCACAGTAGGTTTGATGTAAAAGAGATTAAATCTTAGCATTGTTCCCCAAATTATTTTAAATGTCAGCTCAAAAGGCTTTTAAGGTTTTTGTTTTGTTTTGTTTTGTTTTAATTTTGAATGGAAGTGTTAACTGGAACCACCAGGGGCAGTTAGTTTGAGAAAAGCAATACTGTGCATCTTAAATTGGGCAAAAATTTTTATGACTCAAATTCTTCATTTATTATACCCAGATGATGAGAGCATGCTGCTGTCTCTGATGCCCTGGTGGAAACAAACCATCTTTTTCTATGATGGAAGCCTCAATGAGAAGTTTAAACATGGTGCCAACATTGCTTTTTATTTAGCATCTTGCCTGGTGCTTTATAGTGGAGCATCTTTAACTTATATAAAATTCATTGAATTCCCTGAGGTTAAAGCTCTTCCTGAAGATTGTAGTTGCCTATATATGCATTGACTAAGAAGCTAACTAAAGGTTTTGCTTTATAAAACAACTACCTCCCTGAAAAGATGAAGTAATCATTTGTCCATTCAACAAACTATTTGTTCATTACCCATTAAGTACATGGATAAGGCAATGGCAACCCATTCCAGTACTCTTGCCTGGAAAATCCCATGGACGGAGGAGCCCAATAGGCTGTAGTCCATGGGGTCGCAAAGAGTCGGACATAACTGAGCGACTTCACTTTCACTTTTCACTTTCATGCAGTGGAGAAGGAAATGGCAACCCATTCCAGTGTTCTTGCCTGGAGAATCCCAGGGACGGTGGAGCCTGGTGGGCTGCCATCTATGGGGTCACACAGAGTTGGACACAACTGAAGTGACTTAGCAGCAGCAGCAGAAGCAGCAGCAGCAGCATTAGCATTAAGTACAAGATAACCTAATGGAGTTAGGAAAAGAAGTTGCTGTAAAAAAGTTAAGTATGAAAACTGGAGCAAAAGTTTAAAAGTATTAGTCAAACCTTAATGGAAAAATTCATTTTGAGAAAAATTTTTAAAATCAAATATACTTGTTTAACATAGCATCAATATTGGCTTCACATGTGTAGTCCTTAATAATTAGAAAGTCATGTTTACATATGATTTCTCATTTAATTTATACAAATTTTGGGGGGATAGGTAGGAAAGACATTAATCAGCTTCATTTTTACAGGTTGATAAGTTGATAGCTAAAGTTACATGGTGGTGTCTCAGTGGTAAAGAACCCACCTACAATGCAGGAGATGTGGCAGGAGCCCTGGGTTTGATCCCTGGGTCAGGAAGAGCTCCTGGAGAAGGAAATGGCAACTCACTCCAGTATTCTTGTTTGGGAAATTCCATGAACAGAGGAGCCTGGTCCATGGGGCTGCACAAGAGTTAGACACAACTTATCAACTAAACAAAACAACAAAAGTTACATGGCTAGAAAGAGACTGAGTCAAGAATCAAAAGGTCTTTTGAGTCTTAGGCTGACTTCATTCCTTCTCTCCTATAGTGCTGAAAGAGGGGAAAACAGTAAATAACTATATTTACATGTGTGATACTTTAAAGGTTGGGGTAATTGCTGTCATGGTTTTTCTTTTTAAAAATTAATGTATGGGACTTCCCTGGTGGTCCAGTGTACGTGGGTTTGATGCCTGGTCAGACAACTAAGATTCTACAAGCCTTGGGACAAGTAAGCCCTGCACCACAACGAAGGCTTGATGCAACCAAATACATTTTTTTAAATTAATGTAAATTAGGGAATTGCTAAGTTTTCATCTCTTAATAAAAATGAAAGAGTAGCTATGGTTTAAATGTAGTTAGACTATAGAGAAATTTCATAATATTTCCAATTTAACATGGAACACATATTATTACAATTTTATTTTTAAGAAGGGAGAAGCCCCAAGTTGTTTTATCTAAGAATTGCCTCAGGATTTCCTTTTTTTTTTTCCTATTATATTTGATAATAAAGTTTATCAAGGGATGCAAAGCGGAACTGGCAAATCATTGTAGCCATGATCACCTTAGGGATTTCCTCTCTGAGGGTTATGTGGATGGACAATGACAGGCTGGAGTTTATGCTGCTGAAACCACTGTAGTGCGCTGGAAGAATGAGCAACAGATCCAGCATTTTGGTTATTTGACTTAACGCGGATTTTAGCTAAACCCAAATCTGGAGAAAAATTTTAGTCATGGTGCTCTTGTTCAGTCGAAAGCAGATGGGAAGAAGACTGTCATCATTTATACTTGGGATACGGTACAGACCTGGAAAACGATTGTTTAAAGGTCATAAAGCCAAGGAACTAGAATGTAATCAATTAATTTCAACAAACGTTTATTAAGTGCCTCCTCTGGGTTAGGCACTGTGCTGGTACCTAGGACAATAGTAGAAATGAAGTGGAAAAAACAGCCTCTGTGGCCATAGAGCTATAGACTAGGAGAATTACTGATATTAAATATGTGATTAACTATAAGAATGATAAGTGTCATAAATAAGAAAGGACAGAGGGCTATAGGAATGAAGACGAAGGGGATTTAATTTAATCTAAAATTTGAGGGAAGACTTTAAATCTTTTAATTTTAAAAAAAATCTTAAAGACAAAACCAGAAGGATTTAGGGAAACCAAGGTGTGATGGCTAATTTTTTGTGTCAGTGTGACAGGGCCATAAGGTGCCTAGATATTTGGTCAAACATTCTGGGTGTGTCTGTGAGGTGAGATTAACATTCTGGATGAGAGTAACATGAGACTGTGTAGAGCAGATTGCCCTCCCTAATGTGGGTGGCCCTCATCCAACCAGTTAATGAATTTAAAGACTATATTTTAAATGTTCTTGTATCCTAGAGCTGTATTTTTTTTCTCATGTAATTGGGTCATGCCTTAGAATTAATTTTTGTTGTCATTTTTCAGTCCCTAAGTTGTGTCTGACTCTTTGTGACCCTGTGTGCTTTGGCATGCCAGGCTTCCCTGTCCTTCACTATCTCCTGGAGTTTGCTGAAATTCATGTCCATTGAGTCAGTGGTGGTATCTAACCATCTCATCATCTGCTGCCCCCTTCTCCTTTTGCCTTCAATCTTTCCCAGCATCAGGGTCTTTCCCAATGAGTCCACTCTTTGTATGAAGTGGCCAAAGTATTGAAACTTCAGCTTCAGTAGCAGTCTTTTCAATTAATATTCAGAATTGTTTTCCTTTAGGATCAACTGGCTAGATCTTGCAGTCCAATGGGTTTTCAAGAGTCTTCTCCAGCACTGCAATTTGAAAGCATCAACTCTTCAGCACTCAGCCTTCTCTATGGTCCAACTTTCACATCTGTACATGATTACTGTAGCTCTGACTTTTGGACCTTTGTCAGCAGTGATGCCTCTGCTTTTTAATACTCTGTCTAGGTTTGTCATAGCTTTCCTTCCAAGGAGCAAGTGTCTTTTAATTTCATGGCTGAAGTCACCGTTACAGTGATCTGGGAGCGCAAGAAAAGAAAATCTGTCACTGCTTCCACTTTAACTCCTATTTGCCCTGAAGTGGAGGCCATGATCTTCATTTTTTGAATATTGAGTTGTAAGCCAGCTTTTTCACTCTTCTCTTTCACCTTCATCAAGAGGCTGTTTAGTTCCTCTTCACTTTCTGCCATTAAAGTGGTATCATCTGCACACCTGAGGTTGATATTTCTCCCGGAAATCTTGACTCCAGCTTGTGCTTCATCCAGCCCAGCATTTAACATAATGTAGTCTGCATAGAAGTTAAATAAGCAAGGTGACAGTATACAGCCTTGTCATACTCCTTTCCCAAATTTGAACCAGTTTTTCAATGTCCAGTTCTAACTGTTGCTTCTTGACCCCCATACAGGTTTCTGAGGAGACATGTAAGGGTATGGTATTTCCATCTCTTAAGAATATTCCACAGTTTGTTGTGATCGATACAATCAAAATCTTTAGTATAGTCAATGAAGCAGAAGTAGATTTTTTTTCTGGAATTTCCTTGCTTTCTCTATTAATATGATGCATCAAAGGTATGAAGTTATAAATATTAAGCTAATAATTTATTAAACATTTAAAATAGTCATTGAAGTTTAAAAACATTGATTTCATATTGCCACTCAGTAGAAGAATCTATCTATATATACACATCCATTTATAACTATATATATGTAGAAGATTTATCAACTATATACAACCACAGTTATATCAATAACTATCATACTGTAGAAAGGATGAATCTTGTGGATAAGTAAACAGTTATCCAGAAAGAGTATGAGTTACCAGTCAGCCAGTAAACACTAGTAAATATGATGTCATAGTATTGGGAGTAATAAATATATGGTAAAAACAGAAGAAATAGATAACGTGGCATTTTCCCACATAGAGCTTACAATCTAATCCTAAAGCAGATCAAGTACCTTGACTACAGCCACTAAAAGGACTTTTAGACTAGTACAAATTTTTTCAGTGGTGCAAACTGAAGCTCACATGGGAAGGGATGTGCAGGGCAAGAGAAAACAAGATTAGGTGGGGTTAATTCACTCAAGACATATTTCTTAACAATAAACCAAGTTAAGGTGTTCCCGCCATCCATGGGGATTCAGAAGTGAACAGGAGACATAGTTCCTCCTGGAGTTTAGGCTTATAACACCATTCAGTTCAGTTCAGTTGCTCAGTCGTGTCCAACTCTTTGAGACGCCATGAATCACAGCACACCAGGCCTCCTTGTCCATCACCAACTCCCAGAGTTTACCCAAACTCATGTCCATTGAGTTGCTGATGACATCCAGCCATCTCATTCTCTGTCGTCCCCTTCTCCTCCTGCCCCCAATCCCTCCCAGCATCAGGGTCTTTTCAAATGAGTCAACTCTTCGCATGAGGTGGCCAAAGTACTGGAGTTTCAGCTTCAGCATCATTCCCTCCAAAGAAATCCCAGGACTGATCTCCTTCAGAATGGACTGGTGGGATCTCCTTGCAGTCCAAGGGACTCTCAAGAGTTTTCTCCAACACCACAGTTCAAAAGCATCAATTCTTTGGCCCTCAGCCTTCTTTACAGTCCAACTCTCACATCCATACATGACCACAGGAAAAACCATAGCCTTGACTAGACAGACCTTTGTTGGCAACGTAATGTCTCTGCTTTTGAACATGCTGTCTAGGTTGGTCATAACTTTCCTTCCAAGGAGTAAGCGTCTTTTAATTTCATGGCTGCAGTCACCATTTGTAGTGATTTTGAGCCCCCCAAAATAAAGTCTGACACTGTTTCCACTGTTTCCCCATCTATTTCCCATGAAGTGATGGGACCAGATGCCATGATCTTCGTTTTCTGAATGTTGAGCTTTAAGCCAACTTTTTCACTCTCCACTTTCACCTTCATCAAGAGGCTTTTTAGTTCCTCTTCACTTTCTGCCAAAAGGGTGGTGTCATCTGCATATCTGAGGTTATTGATATTTCTCCTGGAAATCTTGATTCCAGCTTGTGTTTCTTCCAGTCCAGCATTTCTCATGATGTACTCTGCATATAAGTTAAATAAGCAGGGTGATAATATACAGCCTTGACGTACTCCTTTTCCTATTTGGAACCAGTCTGTTGTTCCATGTCCAGTTCTAACTGTTCCTTCCTGACCTGCGTACAGGTTTCTCAAGAGGCAGGCCAGGTGGTCTGGTATTCCAATCTCTTTCAGAATTTTCCATAGTTTATTATGATCCACACAATCAAAGGCTTTGGCATAGTCAATAAAGCAGAAATAGATGTTTTTCTGGAACTCTCTTGCTTTTTCCATGATCCAGCGGATGTTGGCAATTTGATCTCAGGTTCCTCTTCCTTTTCTAAAACCAGCTTGAACATCAGCAAGTTCATGATTCATGTATTGCTAAAGCCTGGCTTGGAGAATTTTGAGCATTACTTTACTAGCATGTGAGATGAGTGCAATTGTGTGGTAGTTTGAGCATTCTTTGGCATTGCCTTTCTTTGGGATTGGAATGAAAACTGACCTTTTCCAGTCCTGTGGCCACTGCTGAGTTTTCCAATTTGCTGGCATATTGAGTGCAGCACTTTCACAACATCATCTTTCAGGATTTGAAATAGCTCAACTGGAATTCCATCACCTCCACTAGCTTTGTTCATAGTGATGCTTTCTAAGGCCCACTTGACTTCACATTCCAGGATGTCTGGCTCTAGATGAGTGATCACACCTTCATGATTATCTGGTCATAGCACTGGTTTGCACTGGTCATAGCAAACACCCTCTTCCAACAACACAAGAGAAGACTCTACACATGGACATCACCAGATGGTCAACACCGAAATCAGATTGATTATATTCTTTGCAGTCAAAGAGGGAGAAGCTCTATACAGTCAACAAAAACAAGACCAGAGGCTGACTGTGGCTCAGATCATGAACTCCTTATTGCCAAATTCAGACTGAAATTGAAGAAAGTAGGGAAAACCACTGGACCATTCAGGTATGACCTAAATCAAATCCCTTATGATTATACAGTGGAAGTGAGAAATAGATTTAAGGGCCTAGATCTGATAGATAGAGTGTCTGATTAACTATGGAATGAGTTCTGTGACATTGTACAGGAGATAGGGATCAAGACCATCCCCATGGAAAAGAAATGCAAAAAAGCAAAATGGCTGTCTGGGGAGGCCTTACAAATAGCTGTGAAAAGAAGAGAAGCGAAAAGCAAAGGAGAAAAGGAAAGATATAAGCATCTGAATGCAGAATTCCAAAGAATAGCAAGAAGAGATAAGAAAGCCTTCCTCAGCCATCAATGCAAAGAAATAGAGGAAAACAACAGAATGGGAAAGACTAGGGATCTCTTCAAGAAAATTAGAGATACCAAGGGAACATTTCATGCAAAGATGGGCTCAATAAAGGACAGAAATGGTATGGACCTAACAGAAGCAGAAGATATTAAGAAGAGGTGGCAAGAATACACAGAAGAACTGTACAAAAAAGATCTTCATGACCCAGATAACACCATTAGGACCTAGTAAACAAAAGTCACCCCCTAAACTATCCAGTGATACTTGTGATAAGTCTCAAAAAAAGTCTGGATGCTGTGAGAAAGTATGAAGGTTAGAAAAGACTTTTTAGAAGAAGTGATATATCAGTTTTGACAGAAAGAAAGAATAGGAATTGACCTGACTGAGGGAGAAATGGGAGAGGCCTGTTACCCACAGAGGGAAGACCCCCATGTGGAAAGGAGAGCAACACTTTTGGAAAATTGAAAGGTTAGCATATATGGGGTGCATGGTGAGCTAGAGGGAGAGCTAAAGAAGATGTTAGAAAATGTGGGCCTTGTAGGATCTAAAAATATAGGGAAGGCCATGATAGGCTTCAAGCAAAAGAATGATGTGAACAGAAGTTCATATTTAAAAGATGGGTCTACCTTGTGGAGAATGGATTGTAGGAGAGGAAGAATGGAAACAAGATCAGCAGTTTGAATTGTTACAGTTCTGTAGGCATCAGGTAATAGTGGATTATCCTGGAGTCTGCTTTATTGACTATGCCAAAGCCTTTGACTGTGTGGATCACACAGTGATCCTCCTCAGCTGGAGGAAGCACAAGCTGGAATCAAGATTGCTGGGAGAAATATCAATAACCTCAGATATGCAGATGACACCACCCTTATG
This sequence comes from Bos mutus, assembly GCF_027580195.1. NCBI lineage: Eukaryota > Metazoa > Chordata > Mammalia > Artiodactyla > Bovidae > Bos > Bos mutus. Next base: position 42,592,744 of record NC_091626.1, on the reverse strand, counting down.
GCAGAAAGTGAAGAAGAACTAAAGAGCCTCTTGATGAAAATGAAAGAGAAGAGTGAAAAAGTTGGCTTAAAGCTCAACATTCAGAAAACCAAGATCATGGCATCCGGTCCCATCACTTCATGGCAAATAGATGGGGAAACAGTGGAAACAGTGGCTGACTTAATTTTTCTGGGCTCCAAAATCACTGCAAATGGTGACTTCAGTCATGAAATTAAAAGACACTTACTCCTTGGAAGGAAAGTTATGACCAACCTAGACAGCATATTCATAAGCAGAGACATTACTTTGCCAACAAAACGTCCATCTAGTCAAGGCTATGGTTTTTCCAATGGTAATGTGTAGATGTGAGAGTTGGCCTATAAAGAAAGCTGAGCACTGAAGAATTGATGCTTTTGAAGTGTGGTGTTGGAGAAGACTCTTGAGAGTCCCTTGGACTTCAAGGAGATCCAACCAGTCCATCCTAAAGGAGATCAGTCCTGGGTATTCATTGAAAGGACTGATGTTGAAGCTGAAACTCCAATACTTTGTCCACCTGATGCAAAGAGCTGACTCATTGGAAAAGACCCTGATGCTTGGAGAGATTGAGGGCAGGCGGAGAAGGGGACGACAGAGGATGAGATGGTTGGATGGCATCACTGACTCGATGGACATGAGTTTGGGTGAACTCCGGGAGTTGGTGATGGACAGGGAGGCCTGGCGTGCTCCAGTTCATGGGGTTGCAAAGAGTCAGATGTGACTGAGCGACTGAACTGAACTGGACTGGACTGGAGTGTTAGTGGTGAACATGGAGTAAGAAGGACAGATAAGTACATTTGCTGCCAAGGTGGAATCAATGGAGTGACTACATGCAGGGAAATATGGAAAGGGAGGAACCAAAGTGATGCCAGAGTTTTGGTTTGAGTATCTGGGAAGGTGGTAGAGTCATTTACTAATCTCTGGAAAAGGATTGAGGGGTTGATTTTGAGAACAAGTTTTGAGTTAAACAGAGGATATTGTTGAAGGAGTTGAGAAGTGAGAAAGCACTCATACATGATGGAAGGAAAGGTTATTTAAGGACATGAAGGCAGAAGGAAGGCCATTAATAAATGTGGCTGCTTGTAGAGGAATGAAAACAGAGGAGAAATCTGTTGAAACGGAGAAAAGTGGGAGACCGTCTCAAAAGAAAGGCAGACGTACTTGAATGCAACCTGTTGTACCTAAGAAGAGCTGAAGTGGTACTGAAGGCCACTGCTTAAAGGTTAGTTAAAAATTGTCCTAATGTCTATGCTCAGGATAAATCCTGTGGGAGACAGGAAGGAGGTACCCTTTCCTAACCTGACAACCTGAGGACATACAACAGTGACACAAATGAATAGAACATCATACCACTCTTGGATATTCAATCCTTTACAAATATTTGAACAGGGAAAGAGACTGTAAATAGTGGGGAGAAGGACTCCAGATAGAAGAAATCATCTAGGACTTGGTCTAAAAACAAAAACAATAGCAACAGTAGCAGCAATGAATGCCACTACCATTCATTGTATTTTAAAAATGTGCTCACTAAGCACTTACCATGTTCGGTTTAATTTAATTTGTGTGATCACTTTGTGTTAAGTGTATTTTTAAATCTCCACCTTTAGTGAGAAAACAGAGCTCAGAGATGTAGTTAACATCTCAAGCACCAAGCAATGATGAAGTGACAGAGGCATGATATAGGTTTAGATTTGATAAACTCTAAAATCCTTGTGCTTTACCACTGATTGCTCCAAATCATTTCTGGCCTCTAGAAACATCAGGAGGTCCATGGTTTGTATCTGTTCCAGGAAGAATCTGGAGATGGCTCTGAGCCCACCATCTATACCAACCTTCCAGATCCCTCTGGGGTCCCACTGCAGTAGAAATAGCTATTTAGAGATAAAGGATATGTGAGAGGGCTGGACATAAGAATAGGGAAGGAACTGAAACCTCACCATTCCCTCTCCTCTCCCCCAAGTACCCCCACAATATCTATATTAAAGTTTGATGCACTGATTACTGCCTTGGGTTTCATTCTCTGAACCTCTAGGGTAAGAGAGACTTTTGTTCAGATAGCCCTCCTCTACCATCCCTTATGCCCTCCAAGAAGTGGTAGCACTGGTAGAATGCCAATGCACATGGGCTTCCCCACACACTACCCAGCCCTTTGTGAGGCTAGAGGAGGTGGTTGAAGAGAGAAGGATGAGGACTGCAGAGGGACTTTTAGCTTTAACAGCCAGGAGACAATGGCTTCTTCCATGGAAGGTTGTGACTAGACACAAGAAAGTATAGAATTTAAACTATACTCCACTGGCCACAGGTAGTAAATGACCACTGCTCCTTTCTCTTGTATGAAAATCCAGCTGATGGTGTATATCACAGTAATGTCAATAATGACTGTTTTGTGACCTCAGGAATTTCATTGTTAAAAGCCATGCACCAGAATAGAGGATGGTAATTATGGGAGAGAAGATGGGTTTTACCAAGTATAACTCAATCTAACATTTTGTCTTAACAAATTTTGAGTTTCAATCCTATTCTACTTTTGGGAATTCAAGTTTTCACGTCTTTGCAACACTCAGCTTCCTGTCACTACCAAAAAAGGACTTTAGAAGACTTACAAGGCTTCATAGACTTCAAATAAGTCTTATGAAACAACATGTTCACGTGTTAAGTGTAAATGAGTCAGAAACATACGGATTAAATTTCCCTTAAAATACACAGGGGTTTGAAAATGAAGGGAAAAATGCTGAGGGCAAAACGTGTTTTGGATTTTGGCAAACCCAAAACATTTGAAAAAAATTGGTTTGATGTTTGATGAACCCTAAATACAGCAAAGTTTGCTCATCTCTCATTGTAATGAAGACCAATAGACCATTTTTTCTGTGTGTGTGAAAACATAGAATCCCACTGGAGCTGGCTCTGGACCCCTCACTACTGTACAACTTGACTGATTTTCATTTCATTAATTCACAAACTTCCTTACTTAAATGATGGTTGGTGGTCTCCCCTACATGAGTTCTCAGCAAAGACATAATAAGAGAATACTGGAGAAGACGTCTGGGATTACTAAGACTTCATTAGTCTTATAAAATGCACTTCAGGGCATAACCACTGAACAATAAAACATTAGCATAAATCATTAAAATGGAACCATGTCTTGTCAAGATAAACAAGAGGAGTATGTTTTATGTGGCATTGTCCTTTATTCCTTTAAATTGGTTCTTTCACTCGCTAATTTGCAAAACTGAAAAATCAGACATTCTGTGGTATGAATTAGAGCAGTGGGATTACTCCATTCATAGATTTCCCATCAATACTCCCGATTTTCATCAAAGTCTCTAAAGTTGTAAAGCTGGGAATAGTCTGGTAGATAGATGGTTTAAGGGCTGTGACAGTAGCAAGAGTTGAAAAAAAAATGACAGTAACTCTTTTTCCTCCTGAAGTTTTTGTGGGGGCCTATGAGAGATCAGAGTTGCCTTAGATCTCTGATGGGCAAACAGTGATTCTCCCCTGAAAATTATTCTCTCTGTTGTTTATGTTGTCCTCTGATTTGAACTGAAATTACTTTATCCTTAGACTGCCCTGCTAGTCAAACTTGCGTGACTTTTAAAAGGCTCTCTTTTAATGTGTATCAGGAAATGTTTCAAAGACAGGTTGCTATAAAAATAGCAACAAGAGACACCATGGATTGAGTTAGTTCTGTGACAAGCTCACTGCATGTACTACACAGTAGACAGTTCTATAACAGAAGTGCGATTATCTCCATTCTGCGGTTGAAGAAGCGGAGGTTCAGTGAATTAAGTCATTGTGGTCGAGTTGATATTTTAACCATTTGTTTATATAATAAACACTTAGTAAACAATTGGTTTATGTCAAGCATTATTCCAGGTGTTGGGGATGTAATGATGAACAAGACATAGCCCCTGCCCTCGCAGTTTATATTCTAGATGGAAGAAGACCTTTCTTTCCTGTGAGCCTGTTCTTGACTGCTGTATGCATTCTAGACAGTTTTTAGGTATAGAGGAACAGGAATAAAGACTTTATACTGATTTCTTTGGGATTTGGCTCATATATTTAGTTATAGGAAAAAGGCTGTTGATGGGATATTATTCTTCAGATAGAAAAAAGTTCTTAAAGAAAAAAAAAAAAACCTCTATTAAGCAGTTACCCATTCCATTATGTAAATTAGATGACCGTAAATTTAAAACTGTTGCTAAAGACATTGACATGGATCATGAGTTTTTAAGAACTGATTTTAAGAACTATAGGTCCAGAGGATGTCCTCTCCTGCCTTACATGCCCAATTGAAAAAGAACTTTGCTTTATATCTGTTAGCAAGTACTTGTTGGCATCCTTATGACTTTCCTAAGTGACTGATTTGAAATGTTATTGATTTGAGGGTAAATTGTCAGTGAAAAAACTTTTAACCCAGAAACTTTGGGACTGAGTACCTCAGCTGCATTTTTAAAAATTTTCCAGGGTTTAAGAATTTGGGGATGGAAAAGAACCTACATCAGCCCTCTCACTTTATAGAAACTGGGAAACTGATCCTAGAGATCTAAGATACACACAGTCCTCCTGAGGGCAGGCCTGTTCTAAATCCCCTATGAAAGGAGCAACACTAATTTTTCTTAGACTAAATTTTACTGATTACATGTTCTCTGGAATTATTCTTACCGCTAAGACTGAGATATAACAGAGAAACTCCATTCCATGTTTGTGGGGAGTAAAGCACTTTTTCTATGCTTTCTGCAAATTTCCAAGTGCTTATATTCCCATGCCCACCTCTGGCCCCCAGTTCCCATGTTAGTTCTGTTTGTAGATGGTCACATCATCCATCACATTATATTCCTGTACATTGTGTATTTGCTTACACTTGGAACTCTGAGCTTTTACTTACTTCTACCTCTTACACACAGAGGCAGACCCAAACGAACAAATCAGAAAACAATTTATATGAAGTCTCTATGTATTTATCAGACATCACTGAGGTTTTGATAAAATGGTAAAGACTGAATATTGCAACATCTTAACACTGAATATTGGACATCCTTAATCTTCAAATTATACTTGTCCCTTTCAACAAGTAAGGCTCAGTCTCCAGCCATGTTACCCCAAGAGCTCTTTCTTTCTCTTTTCGCTCCTACTTTCTTTTCTATCTCCTCCCTCTTGGAACAAAAGCCAAGTTCTTCTATGTTCTCTATTAATTTTTAAGTGAGATACAATTCACATACCATAAAATTCACCATTTTAAAGTGAAAAATTTAATTTTAAAAATTATCACTTATTTATTTTTGTGCTGTGCTGGGTCTTCACTGCTGTGCATTGGCTTTCTCTAGTTGTGGCAAGTAGGGGCTACTCTTCACTGTGGTGCATGGGCTGCTCACTGCAGTGGCTATTCCTGTTGTGGAGCATGGGCTCTAGGGCACGAGGGCTTCAGCAGTTGTGGTGCATGGGCTTAATTGTCCACAGCATGTGGCATCCCCCCAAACAAGGATCAAACCAATGTCCCCTGCATTGGCAGGTGGATTCTTATCCACTGTGCCATAAGAGAAGTACCTTTTTTTTTTTTTTAATATATTCATAAAGTTGTACAACAATTGGGGCTTCCCAGGTGGCGCTAGTGGTAAAGAACCCGCCTGCCAATGCAGGAGACACAAGAGACAGAGACCTGGGTTCAAACCCTGGGTTGGGAAGATCCCCTGGAGGAAGCATGGCAACCCACTCCAGTATTCTTGCCTGGAGAATCCACATGGACAGAGGAGTGTGGTGGGCCACAGCCCTTAGGGTCGCAAAAAGTTGGACATGATGAAAGTGACTTAGCAGGCATGCATGTACAACAATTACCAATACCTAATTACAGAATATGTTAATAACCTCAAAAGGAAACTCCATATCCATTAGCAATTCTCATTCCTCTAACACCCCAGCCCCTGGAAAATATGAATCTACCTTCTGTATTTATGGGTTGTCTATTCTGGACATTTCCGGAATCATTGGGTCTGCCTTCGTTCACTTAGCATAAGTTTTTCAGGGTCATCCATGTTACAGTACATATCTGTACTTCTTTCCTTTTTGGGATTAGATAAAATGTCACTGTGCAGCTATATCTCCTTTGTTTGTTCGTTCACCAGTGGCTAAATGGATATTTTTAATGTTATACACATCCTAGTTTATGTGCAGTAATATCTCACTGTGTTTTTGATTTCCATTTCCCTAGTGGCTAATGATATAGAATATCTTTTCTTGTGCTTATTGGTATCTGTATATCTTCTTTGAAAAAAATGTTTATTCAAATATTTCGTCCACTTTAAAAACTGAGTTATTTGTCCTTTAAAAATTTTCAATTTTCATTTTAAAATGTTCTTATATATTCTGAATGTTAGGCCCTTATCAGAAATATGATTTGCAAACATTATTTTTCTATTTTATGGGTTGTCGTTTCACCTTTTAGATAGCGTCCTTTGAAACCCCCAAGTTTTTAATGTTGAAGCCAAGTTTATCTATTTTCAATTTGGTTGCTCTGCTTTTGGTGTCATATCTAAGAAACTATTGCCTGTTCCAAGTTTACAAAGATTTACATCTATGTTTTCTTCAAAGTATTTTATAGTTTAGCTCTTTTATTAAGTCTTTATTTTGAGTTAACTTTTGTATATAGTGTGAAGTAGGGGTTTACCTTTACTCCCTTGCATGAAAATATTCAGTTGTCCCAGTACTATTTGTTGAAAAAAATGATCCTTTCCCCCATTGAATTGTCTTGGCACCTTTGTTGAAAACCCAACTGAATATTAAATGTATGGATTTACCTTTATGTTCTTCTACTGGGTTTGCCAAGAAGTTAGCTCTATTGGTTTGGCCAAAATTTCATTCATTGGGAAAAACCCAAATGAACTTTTTGGCTAACCCAATGAACTTTTTGGCTAACCTAATACAATCTTCGGGAGAAGGCAATGGCACCCCACTCTAGTACTCTTGCCTGGCAAATCCCATGGACGGAGGAGCCTGGTAGGCTGCAGTCCATGGGGTCGCTAGGAGTCAGACACGACTGAGCGACTTTACTTTCACTTTCCATTTTCATGCATTGGAGAAGGAAATGGCAACCCACTACATTGTTCTTGCCTGGAGAATCCCAGGGATGGCAGAGTCTGGTGGGCTGCCATCTATGGGGTCGCACAGAGTTGGACACGACTGAAGTGACTTAGCAGTAGCAGTAATACAATCTTCAGCCCTCAACTCCAAATTTAGCCCTGACTATTCCTTTACACATTCAAGGATTTAGCTGAAGTGTGAAAATATGTAGTTGAAGTGTGAAAATCAGCTAAGCTTTTCTTCCCATTGCAAGGACTGAATGAGTGAGAACATGAACTCTGGTCTCTAGTAAATAGGACTCACCAGCCCAAATATGATCAAATCAACTCTTCTTTGAGGGAAGTGGTCCTGGGGGGATCAGACATGTTCTCTGCCCCCACAGTTCTTTGCTCTGCTCTCATAGCATTTCACTCATCTTTATCTCACTCTTTCCTGCCTCATCCAGGCCAGCGTGTTCAAATTTTTAAAAACCTTCTGATTAAGGTCTTAAATGAGAATTAACCCCCAGAAGAATGAGAATGAGGAGTAAAGAGGAAGGATGTCTTATCCTTCTGATTATACAAGAATTAGCAATATTTTGTAGTACAAGAAGATGAGCAAACATCTGCACCAATTGTATGATTTCAAGCAATAACTTTCCTTCTTTGAGCCTTTACTTTCTGTAGTATACATCTCATAGCATTTCCATGTGGGAATTCCTTCCCAGAATTTCTCAGGAAACGTATGCTTTCCTGAATCTTGTATTGTGAAAAATCAATTGAGGAATCAGGAAAACAGGACAAACTGTTATAGTTCTGCAAGAATGAAAGCTTAAACAAACAACAGAGAAATACTGTAAGCTTTAAGTTAGTCCCTGATGTCACATTAAAGTGAGAGCAGGAAGAGCTGACACTCAGATTGAAGTTAAGGTAGACATTTCCAGATCAGGACCAGGACCATGTCAGAGGAAAGCAGCCACAATCTAAGCTTGCTCAGTCCAGTACAGCATATATAGCTATGTGTGTATTGTGTGTTTAGTTGCTCAGCTGTGTCTGACTCTCTGCGACCCCATGGACTATAGCCCACCAGGCTTCTCTGTCCATGGAATTCTCCAGACAAGAATACTGGAGTAGGTTGCCATTTCTTCTTCCAGGGGATCTTCCTGAACCAGGGATCTAGCCTGTGTTTTCTGCATTGCAGGTGGATTCTTTACCTGCTGAGCCCTCAGAGAAGCCCAAGTACGGCTATGGAGAACTTGAAATGAGGCTACTATGAATTGAGGCTATTACATCTCAATTCAACTGTAAAATACAGATTTCAAAGACTAAATATGGCAAAGTGAAGGTGAAATATCTCATTGATATTTCTCACACTGATTGCATATTGAAACGAAAATATATTGAATATATTGGGTTAAATAAAATTATTAAATTATTACAATTATTACTTAAATTAATTTTGCCTGGTTCCTTCTTCATTTTTAATGTGCCTCCTAGAACATTTAATTACATAGGTGGCCAGAACATATAGCTTGTGGCTATTGTCATATATGGTAGGCAACTAACGGGACCCCTCAAAGGAGGTCTCTGGTATACACATACTTTTCCGCAGTTAGTCAATCAAACACTAATCTAGGTGCTGCTGTGAAGGAATTTGGGAGATGCAATTAAGGCCTCAAATGACTTAATTTAAAGATAGATTATCCAAGTGGGCCTCACCTAATCACATGAGTGCTTCAAAAGCAGAGTCTTTTCTCCACCAGTCACAGAAGAGACAGGCAGAGAGACACACTGCAGGTGGCCTGCAGGAAAGAAAAACATTCAGGTTGTGAACTGCCTGTGGGGGCCATGAGGCAAAGAACTGCCTATAGGACCTGAAAGTGAAAGTGCTGTTCAGTCTTGTCCCACTCTTTGAGACCCCACGGACTGTAGCCCATCAGGCTCCTCTCCATGAAAAATCTCCATGGGATTTTTCAGGCAAGAATATTGGAGTGGGTTGCCATTTCCTTCTCCAGGGGATCTTCCCAACCCAGGGATGGAACCAGTGTCTCCTGCATTGCAGGCAGATTCTTTACCATCTGAGCTACCAGGGAAGCCCTGAGGGAATTCCCAACCAATCACTAGCAGAAAAATGGGGACTTCAGTCCTAAAACCAGAAGGAAATGAATTTCTCCAGCAATCAGTGAGCTTGGAGAGGACGTTGAACCAGCCCTGCCCACCCACTCTCTCCAAGAGAACGGAAGCTTTAGCTGAGAGTTTTTGACCCAGGGACCTGACCTAAAGAGGAATGAGATGATACATGTGAACTACTTAAAGCTGTTATGTTTGTGGTAATTTGTTATACACCAATAGAAATCCAGTGAGCCATATTACAAGAGCTTATTGTGACTCATGGTGAGCCATTGTGAATACAATAAATATCAACAAGTCTGTATGCAAAGTACATGTTATATGAATCCTGTGAGTTGTATGTTAGGAAAAAACACATTTGGAAGAAAAATAAGTCCTTAAAATAGCAATTTTGACATGAGTCTGTGTAGTGATGTCAATCTTGCTGCTGCTGCTGCTGCTAAGTCACTTCAGTTGTGTCCGACTCTGTGCAACCCCAGAGACGGCAGCCCACCAGGCTCCGCCATCCCTGGGATTCTCCAGGCGAGAACACTGGAGTGGGTTGCCATTTCCTTCTGCAATGCATGAAAGTGAAAAGTGAACGCTAAGTCGCTCAGTCGTGTCTGACCCTCAGCGACCCCATGGACTGTAGCCTTCCAGGCTTCTCCGTCCATGGGATTTTCTAGGCAAGAGTACTGGAGTGGGGTGCCATTGCCTTCTACAGTCAATCTTGCCAGGATACCCAAATTTTAGGTTTTCCTAGCATTATCCAACAATTTTTTTCTGGTACACTTTGCAGTTTCTGAGTGTCAGTAGAGCATATAGCTCTTTGTAAATATGTACTATTAAATACTGAAAACAAAATAAAAGAAAAACTACTACTAAAATATTTTTCCTTGGTAAATACTACTAAAATAAAGAATAAGTTATGATTTCAGGAATTCACAAGGACTCTGGGGAATTCTGATTTCTTGTTTCCTAAAGCTTAATATATATGTGCTTCTGAGAGCAGTATGAATTTTTTTCCTTACTCAAATTTAAGATTATAGGGTATTGAGGCAGTACTGGATGGCTTGTATTTCTTAAGTCTAAAGGAACCATATTTCCTGAAGTCCACAATTCTTTGAGCTAACGTTACTACTTATAAGATCATTGCGTCCAAGGCAACCATAATTGGTATAGAAACTCAGGTGGCTCAGTTGGTAAATAACCTGCCTGCCAATGCAGGAGATATAAGAGATGTGGGTTTGATCCTGGATCTGGAAGATCCTCTGGAGTAGGAAATGGCAACCCACTCCAGTATTCTTGCTTGGGAAATCCCATGGACAGAGGAGACTGTTGGGTTCTAGTTTATGGGGGGACTCAAAGAGTCAGACACAATTGAGCGAATGAACACATGAAGTTTAATATGTATTGGGAATTTGTAAACACTGTTTCATGTTGGTATAAGGATTAAATAAATTAATGAATGTGAAAGACTTAGGTGAGGGCTTGAGTGTGGAAAGTGAGGATACATTGTGCTCATGTTTAGTCTCTAGTTCTAGACAAAAATAACAGGAATGCCTAATTAACTCTTTGGCATTTATGGATTTAAATGACTGCATTTTAATCTGAATTTGCATATGACAGATGAGAGGAGAGTAAGAGAATTTAAAGCAACTGGTTAAGAACAAATCCAAAAGGATTTGTCTTGAAAGTGGATTAGCAACCTGAAGATGTTTTGCCTTGTGGGGTACTGTGATGCATTAAAATTTGTATTGAAAAGAATCATCATAATGTGCAGTAAAGACACTTGATGGAGTTCAGAGAAAGATAAGACATTAAGAAAGCAAATGATAACCTTCTCCCCCAAAGTGAAAGTAAAAGTGTTAGTCATCAGTCATGTCCAACTCTTTGTGACCCCATGGACCGTAGCCCACCAGGCTTCTCTGTCCATGGGATTCTCCAGGCAAGAATATTGGAGTGGATTGCCATGCCCTCCTCCAGGGGATCTTCCTGACCCAGGGTTTGAACCCACATCTCTGATGTCTCAGGTACCGACAGGCAGGTTCTTTATCACCTGGGAAGATTACTCCCAACCCCTGCAAACCCATGTCCATCTTCTTATAATAGAGTGAATTGAGTTTGAACTGTTTGATCTGATTTGGTTTGGTTGTCAGCAACAGAAAAATACTTTGCAGAACCTAGAATCAATACATACTCTTCCTCTACTTGCCTGGAGGAGGGGATTCAGCTACAGTTCAGGTTGAGGGAATAAAACAAAGAGATAAAATGGATCATGCTTTAATGTCTTAACTTCTTTTATTTCCACAGAATATCCTCTCTTCTATCCATCCAGCTGTGTTATCCTCTCAAATCTGCCTAAAAATTCAAGTTTCCCTGGAAAAATATCCACGGCTGATCTCACTCATTCTTATCAACTTTCACTTAGCTTTCAGGAACTTTCTCTCTCATTTGTGTGTTTTCATCTTCAAGAACTTGTGCATTCTTTGGTCTGTGGAAGCTATTTCCCCCCATTAGACTATGGTGTCCTGTGACAAGCCTTTTGTGTGTTTGTTTTTAATTTTTACTGTATAGAGTCCAACACGTGTCATTTAATTGGAGGGCATCTATTAATTACAAATGTGTCCCAAATAAGAGTTAATGTTACATGTTATTAATAATTTAACAAGTAGGGAACTTTTTTTCCAGTTAGGTCAAGATTCTCACTCAGTAGGAGGCTCCCACTTTTCTGTGCAATTTCAAGTAGGATATTTTTCCTCTGCAGTCATTAAATCTTTGCTGCTCTCAGACTCCCAGGCTCTCCCATCACCCATTATATTCCTAATACAAATGAGAGCTTGAAGAGAACATAAATTGATAGATTGGAGATATTTCAACACATTTCAACCCTTGTTTTTAGAAATAACATAGTTGTCATATTTCATTGAACAAGTGATGGGATTCAAGAATCCCTCCAAAGATCTCTTTTATTACTAAGTCTATTTTTGGAATTTGGGCATTTTCTAGCTCTTGTTGAAATGGAATGATTTTGATAGAGTTTCACCATCTTAGGAGTTTAGGGTTCTAAGAAGTTGATTATGCTGTCTTTGCGATTTTTGGGTCCCAAGTGTGGGAAACATAGGGTACATTTTAGCAGGTGTTGGCAAACTCCACACTTGTGGTTTCTTTCCCCTGCCATTTATACAAATAAAAAGTATTACCATTCATATTAATTCAGTCTTGAACTTATTTTAGAAGCAGCTGGGAAAAGCCACATTTATCTTTGTCATTAAGCAACCGGCTGAAAATTAAGGAAATCATGTGGTTAGATGATTGCTGAAAAGACCCAGCTCATTAGAGATGGGCAAATCTTGAAAGGGTTGAGTGGGTTCTGCGAGGGCCCCTGAAGTTTGGCTACTTCTCTGAATGGTAATCAAATTAGTAACCGGTACATAGTGGAACAAGATCTCTCAGAAGGTTATTGCCCCATGAGGTTATCATCCCTTTCCATATAATTGTCTTTCCCAGTGAGGGTCCCGTCATGGGAGAGTTCAGACTAATAGCATTATGCTGTGACTTCTGGCAGTCTCCTTCCCCACCCCCACCTTGCTTCTCCTTTCTCAGAAATGGTTGGCCCATTGTCTGAGCAACAGCAGAAAATTTAGATCAACAAAAAGTCCACAGGGTCCAACTTTTATTGCCATTTTGTGGGGCTGGTGTAAGTAAAATATGATACTGATGCTGATGATGACTGCTAACTCTGGAGAAAACCTTCCAGGTGCCTTTTAGAATAAAGCATTAGACATGGTCCTCAATGAGCAGATTTCTAGGCTTGTGGCTGGTGATAACTTCAAAGTGAGGTCTGTTCACAGAGGGAGGCCTTGAGAATATTAGAGACCAAAGTGTTATATGACCTCAAATGTTTCTCTTGCTTACTTTCTCTCTCTTTCTTTTTCTTCTGAGCCTGACTAATAGCCTCTGGAAGGCTCATTCCATTAAGGAAGTTCAAGAACCAATGAATTTTCCTATTACTAAAACAGTATCTTTCAACATAATTTACAGCCATTTGTTTCAGTAAACTAAAATGAGTCCAGAGTGGGCAGTAGCCAGCATGTGACCAAGCCCACCAAGTAAGTGTGCTGGACTCACCCTTCATTGTCCAGAACTCTCTGTGCTGCCATTGTCATGTAAAGCTGCCCAAACTTTCATAAATGCCAGTATCACAAGCAAGGAGACTTTCTTTTAGGTATCATTGCCTTTTGGTTTGCTAGTAGGCATTATTTCTAATTTATTTGCTTGAATCTTCAGATGTGTGCCACGGGGCCATGAAACTTCACATCTGAGTACATTGAAATTTGGTGTCCTTTCATACAAAGGAAACTCAAACAACAACAATGAAAACATTGTCCAATTCTATTCACAATGAAAATATCCCTCAGTAATTTGATTTGCAGGAAATGAAAAGTATTATCAACAGAATATGCTTTTCAAAAATTCATAATCCTTTAAACAGGCAAATCCTTTCTCCGGGATTAGTAGCATGGTTTGTGTCCTAGGAGCCAAATCCTATTCTCTGATTCAATCCTTAAATCCTTTCTAACAGTGCCTATATTGATTTCAGACCCAGTTTTGCTTAAGAATCCAAGGACAGAATTTGTTCCTGTGTTTAGAGGTCCTTAATGAGGATTTCTTTAAAAACAAAGTTTATCTAAAATAGCCTCTAGTTCTAAAAGCTAAACTCTGATGTCTCAATGAATATAATAGATATACTTAATTTCTAGATCATCCTTTGTTTTCTCCATGTCTAGTTGAACTTACACTTCTCTGATCTGGTGGAACAATCTAGAAGCTTGATGCTGATCTCCAAAAATTACTGATGACTCTGTCTCCTTAATCTCCAATATTGGCCCTGAATATGTGTATAGTTGATCTCCCTATTTTAATTTTGGGGTTCTAGAGACTTGGCCTTTTTGAACATAATGTACATGTAAATGTATATTGTACATATTTATTTTCATAGAGGTCAGATGCTCTCTGTAACAAGGAGTGCATTCTGCACCTCTAGGAAAGATGGAAATAAGTTCTGTTACTGATGATACAGAGATGTGAAGCTGGTAAAAATCCTAAGTTGACTTTTTGAATCACTAAAGAGCATTTTCATTACAGGTAGCACAGTTTTAGTAAATATGTTCTATGTTAATTATTTGAGAAATGAGCATCTGTGTATGGCATAAAGCAGAAGATTTGCTTAATCAGGATACATCATTTCCTACCCAAAGGATCTAACAGAATTTGCTGTACCTGTCTCGCAAATTTTTGTCTGAGAAAAAAAAGACACATATATACAAAAGTTCTCAGAAATGTAATATGGACTACATTAATTCAAGAAACAAGAGAGCAGAGAGGTAGTAAGAGAATTATCAAATTGCGGCTATATTGTGGATACCTAGGTAGAAAAGAATCTCAAAAGAAAATCAACAGATTATAATACAGTTAATCATACTGCCTATGTCATGTGCATAACAAAAATTTTTTGAATGGGTATTGTGAGCCCAGAACAGCAAAAATATGTGTTGGAATTGTGTTGTTTCGTCCTCAGAATTACCCTTTGAAGTATGATCATTTTATATCTGAAGAAAATGAAACTTAGATACCATTGAAAAACGTGCCCACGACCACACAACTGAGTGACTCAGGCTGGATTTGAACTCATCTGTGTCAAACTCTGATCCTCCTAATCCTAACTACTCTCTGCACCTCAGTCTGCACCTGTTCCCCACCTCTGTCTTTACTTCCTCATTCCCAGCCTGGGTTGACAGGGCAGATCCTTCCATGTGAAACTCTCTCCTCTACAGACTCGACTCTTCCAAGCCTGTGATCTTCATATGCCTTATCTTTAACCATTTCAGAAGGTGGATCATTACTGGAAGTTGTGCTTGGATTCACCACAAATCACTGCTATTGCATTTCTGTTGGGTATCTGGGCTTAATTGGATATCCTTTTATTTATGTCTAATTATTGCCACATCATATTCCCCATAACAGCAGTTCTAAATTTTTCCATTTTCCTGAAGTCTCCAAAGAGATTTCTATACTCTTTGTTGAAGTGGTTAAAAGTGTTAGTCACTTAGTCATATCTGACTCTTTGCAACCCCATGGATGGTAGCCCATCAGGCTCCTCTGACCATGGAATTCTCTGGGCAAGAATACTGGAGCGGGTAGCCATTCCCTTCTCCAGGGATCTTCCCAACCCAGGGATCAAACCTGCGTCTCCTGCATTGCAGGTGGATTCTTCATCATCTGAGCCATCAAAGAAGCCCATCTATCTACTTACCGGGAAAATCAAGAACATCTGACCTGAGGCCCCTCACATTCACTTTTTTCTACTTCACAATTGCTCTGCTAATGTTGTCCATCTCATCACCCTTTATCCTCCTCTAAATTCTCTTTTATGAGTTATATGCTCTACCTTTTATACATTCTCATTTTGCCTTCTCTAGTACATCCTTGTTATTACATGGGTTTCTCATATGGAAAAAACTTTTTTTTAACCTCCCTAACATCTCCAGATATCACCCTCCATGTTTCCTTCCTTATGCCTTCTTATTTTTCTAGAGAAAGGTATTCTTCTTAACTTTCCTGAAGTACATGACCTTGTCATGTGCTGTAAGTATTTATTCAATAAGATTTACTGTGATGATCATTTTTTGAGATTTAGAAATCCTTCAGAAACCAAGTAAAGCAGAAACCTAGTTCAATGTATCATTAATACTAAATGCTACCAACCTTAAATAAAGAACTTCTGGTAGTTTCTGCTCATCTAAATATTTGCTATATGAGATACAAAGGAAGCATACTTAAAAACATCAGTAACTTTTTGTGATAAGCAGAATATAATTTAAGGAGAAGTATTTTCAGTATGTAGTAACCAATTATATAAAGGTTCAATTCAGTTCAGTTCAGTTGCTCAGCCGTGTCCGACTCTTTGCGACCCCATGAATCACAGCACGCCAGGGCTTCCTGTCCATCACCAACTCCCAGAGTTTACCCAAATTCATGTCCATCGAGTCGGTGATGCCATCCAGCTATCTCATCCTCTGTTGTCCCCTTCTTCTCCTGTCCCCAATCCCTCCCAGCATCAGGGTCTTTTCCAATGAGTCAACTCTTCGCATCAGGTGGCCAAAGTATTGGAGTTTCAGCTTCAGCATCAGTCCTTCCAATGAACACCCAGGACTGATCTCCTTTAGGATGGACTGATTAGATCTCCTTGAAGTCCAAGGGACTCTCAAGAGTCTTCTCCAACACCACAGTTCAAAAGCATCACTTCTTGGGCGCTCAGCTTTCTTCACAGTCCAACTCTCACGTCCATACATGACCACTGGAAAAACTATAGCCTCGACTAGACAGACCTTTGTTGGCAAAGTAATGTCTCTGCTTTTGAATATGCTGTCTAGGTTGGTCATAACTTTCCTTCCAAGGAGTAAGCGTCTTTTAATTTCATGGCTGCAATCACCATCTGCAGTGATTAGAATTACAATAAACCTAATCACTATTATTCTGTCTTGTATTACTAAGTTTCTATAAACCTGTGTGCATTTGAAAAATAACATTCTTCCTAAGTTATCTAGGAAATTCACTTTCTCTTAATATTTGTGTTAGCTGTCAAACTCTGTCATAGTTACCTATTAGAAGGTTATTAATTTTTATACAAATTACCAGCTATGATAATCTTGAATATTGGTAAGCTATTTTACTTTTACAATGATAAATATACTTTGTTTTAATTGAGTGATATTATATTCGGAGATAAAGCAAATAAGGTAACTTTTTTACTCTAATGATATGTAGCATACTGATCCATACCTGAAAGTTAATAGATATTAAAATCATCTGATTATGTCTAGTATGTTTTTGGTATCAAAATGTGAGATGAAATTTAGTGGAGACAGAGAAAGCTAAGGGTGGATTTCATGGTTTTCAAGTATCATAAATAATATGGGTACTCATTTTACTTCTCCACAGTAGATCATAAACCAGAAATTGCAGCAAGAGATATGTTAGTAATGTTTAAGGAAGACCTTTTGGACCAAATACTGGGGCAAGGAAGTGCTGAAATGTCTGACTCTCTAATCTTTTTGTGATAGGACCAAAGATCACCAGTCCTGAGTTGTCATTATATGTGGTATCTGATGTAGAGGTTCTGAGGGGTGAGTGGAGGAATCTGAGAGTGTGAAATTGACTCTTGATAGATCTGGTTGGAGGGGAGAAAGAAAAGTCAATTACCTATTAAAAACAATAATGAGATCTCTATCCCTAGGTCATGGAGGTGTTGTGATGATTCCTGACATGGGGTGGGAGTGGGGAGTCTCCACATCTGAAATCCAGATGCGGACACTCTGACATTGCCCTGTGACTTCACCAATTATTCCTCTTCAATCTGTTGTAATCCCAGGTGATTAACTTGAGTGGAGGCCCTGCCTGCAGCTGTGAGTCAAGCAGTACTTTTCCCTTTTGAGCTGGGAGGAGCAGCTTCTGTATCTGTCCTTCCCAGAAAAATCCACAAAGCGTCCTTAAGCCCCAGAGGTTTTCTCTGTCTGGTCAGAGACCTGAGACAGATGATTACCGTGGTCTTGTTGGGTACTTTGTTTTTCCATTAGGAGAGAAAAAACACCCCTGCATCAGCATGGCAGCTGGCACTGAACTAGCTTCCATTAATGTTCAGCTGATTGATGTAGCAGGATCCCTGAAACGTTCCTGGTCATCGAAGAATACCACGTGAAGTTCCACATGCAGACTCTCTAGGTCCTCTGACTGCTAGATTTCAACCTCACTCATTCAGATCCTGAAGCCCAGAATGTGCAGAACCAGAGTTACACAGCTGCCCACAGCAGCAAGATGCTGGCCTCCTAGGTGGATATGCTATTTTCTGCTTGTTAGGCAGGCAATATACATGAAGAAGATGTTGCTGAAGATTCAGGATTTGTCACTAAGAGGTAGGTCAGCGGGAGAGAAAGGGTGTACAAACCTACTTCCTGTGATGTGGGTCTGTGCACAGTCATCCTGATGTGTACTCTGAAACTAAATTGAGTAAAAAGGGGGAAATGTAGCACTAAGTGAGCTCTTTTGCTCCACCATGTAAGTCTCAGAAAGGAATCCTTTGGCCTCTAGATTTTAGGTACTGCTTTTGCTTCCATCATCAATCCTAGATTTGCTGAGCTCAGTGGCAGCTATATACTCTTACACAGGCACTGGAGATAAGACAATAAGTCAGTTTCCTACTTTCATGGAATTTTATACCTAGTGAGAGGATGCAGACTATGAGCAAATAAGCAGATAAATAAAATATCAGAAGGTGATAGGTGATAGAAAGTCAGACTGATTGATGGAGAGCTAGTACTGGGGTAAAGGAATTAATTAGCTTGAGATGTTGGGAACAGACTCACTGAAGAAGTTAATCAGTGACCTGAGTGACAAAAAAGAGCCTATCAGATAGTGATGCAGGGAAAGGGCTTCCCAGCAGAGGGAACTGCTGGTGGAAAGGCTATAAGCTGGGAAGGAGCTGAATGTTTTGGAACAAACAGGAGAGAGATCCACTTGGCTAGAGCTGAGTGAGGTTGGGATACATGATGAGATTGGAAAGGTTGTCAGGGGCCAGATCAGGAGGGATCTTGTGGGCCAGGAGGAGAGTGACTCCAGAATGGTCCTAGAATTGGATTAGACCCTGGCATTCAACTAGTTTGCCCTTCTTACTTCAAAACTAAGGAAACAGAGCCCAGAAAAGTGAGATTGTGTCACCCCATCTCCACCACCCAACCTTAGTTATGCTACAACTGGAAACAAGATCTTCAACTCACAGTCTTTGTTACTTATCATTAAACTCTTCCTGAATGCTAAAAAGGTGTGACTCCTGAAAACTGTCGAACATTTAAACTCCTCATCTTTAAAATATGCCACAGTTGTGCTGTCTTCTTGACTCATATTCTATGACAATGAGAAAATCACAGAGGCAAAGTCAATATTACAGAGTAGATTTCTATTTTCCATAGAGAAGGATAGTTTGAATAGTTTTGTTCTCATAGAAGAATGAAATTTTACAAGGAAAAAATGATTTTTTTTCATCAAGAGCCTATGTTTAGCTGCCATGCTCACCATGAAAGATTTTCATAGCCAGGATCAGATTTGGTAGGCTTGGATATGACCTGATGATATGGGGGAGGTCAAGGTGATATGTAGGGGTATAATGCAAACATGAATGAGGGTTGATCAATTGTTTTTTAAAACAACTGGGCAGTATGGCATAGTTACTAAAGATATAGACTGTGGCTCTAGACTAGAAGGATCAGAATTCCAGCTCTAACTGGCTGTGTGAATTTGGGTAAATAATCTAATCTCTGTTCCTCATTTTCTTATGTATAAAAGGGAGTGATAGTTGTATCCTGCTCACAGGGAATTAAATTATTATCTGTAAAAAGATGTAGAGCAATGTTTGTTGCATAATGCTTGTTACATAAGAAACACTATATAAATGTTTCAAAGATTTTTTTTTAAAACATAAAATGTCTGGAATTATCCTTCATTCACTTTGTTAAAATAGAGGGGAGGGAGGCTTATAAATATCTTTGTAGATCAGTTATACATTTCAATAGTAAGTTTGACTTCAGAGTCACATACCAAGGACAACCCCATCATTCTAGGATTGGGACACATTCCTACTACAGGGACATATGGTGCTACTTCTATGCCTAGAAGGAGTTAACATTCTACTGTACATACATTCAGGATCAGAATACTTTATTGTAAGTTATCCACGCACAGGACATACGTGTGTATATATGTCTTGGTCTTTCAAATAGCAGGGACAGCGCCTTCAGGAGCAGTGGCTTTCACATCCTCCTCTGTGTTGAGAAGAAGACTTTACTGAAGAGGGAACATAAATGGAGATTCACTTGGGACCAGCTGAGATCTTCAGTTCTAAAAGGATTTGAGGCTGGAATGATTTAAGCACAGACCCACAGTAAGAGATGTGATCGTGGAGTAGAAGCTTGTTGTCACTGCTTTAGCCTCCATTGATTCAGGGTTTATAACCCCAAGATCTGCCAACAGCCAGGTGCAACAGCAAATGACATCCTCAGTCTCTGGCCTGGAGTCTCCTAGATTTTATGCTACTACTCCTTCTGCTTCCTTTCCATGAACTAACTGGTAGGCTCTGACAGATGTTTTGTTTTCTCTCTCTTCTATAGTCTACCCCCTTTTCTCTATCCTTGCAGGAGAATGTAGAAGAGTCTCCTCCTTCCCCTAGGAGATCTTGAATGGACAGAAGAGTGTCTTCCCTGTCTTTGTCTAGGGATGAAAGCGTAAACAAAGGAATAACTTCAGATTCAAAATAACAGTGTCGGAAGGAACCACATAGTCCATTGGAATGTGTCCTTACTTTGGGGGTTTCTAGGTACAGGTAAGAGTTAGTGTCTGCACAGTGAACCTAGCTAAATGGAGTGGATTGCTTATACCTCAGGTGCCAAGCTTGGCATTCCAGCTACCCTGCTTGGCCATCCTGAATGCTGAGAGGATCTTCAAGAGATCTGTGATCTTCAATGCCAAGCCTACATATCACCTAGCTGAAGGTGAGGGAAAAGAGAAGACAGAGGGTCATCAAGAAGGATTATGACCCAGGCCTGATTGCCAATTGCCTGACCTTGGTCCACATTCTATTGGCTGGAACTTGTCAGAAGGACTCACCTGACTGTAAGGAAGGCTGGGAACTGGGTTTGGCTGTTATCCATGAAGAAACGATACTGATTTGGTGAATAGCCTGTCAGTCTCTACCATAGAGACTATATAACCAATGGTGCTTTAGAGATAGTGGCAGAGTTAAAACACATTTCTTAATCCAAACCACAGGGCTCTCCTCACCAAACCACACTCTGCCATCTCTCTTATAGGTCCCCTACCTTAGGAAGAAAAAAACCCACAGTCCACAGAAGTGGCAAAAGGAGAGCCAAGAAGAAATTTGTTGATCCATTTTCTAAGGAAAATTGGTAAAAATGCTTTGTAACCAAATGAAGTTTGTTTTGCCTGACCATCAGGGGCCAAAATGCTGAGACACCAAGCCCTGCAGCAAAGAGAGGGCTTATTGACAAGGCAGACCAAAAGAGAAGAAACAAAACTCAATTCTGCCTTCTGAAGTCAAGAGTCTGGGGTTATTTATGGTATAACAAATAGGGAAGCAAGGTGGTCTGAGGCATGGGGCATGTGGGAAGCATGGGGATATGGGGGAACATGATTGGGAAAAGTACACAAATCATGGTTCTGCACAGATGTAACTAACTACAGGCCTCTGTACACTCAAACATGGAGGTGCTTAGCATGATGTGGGTTATGGACTTTTCAGTCCTCTGACATCTAAAGATCACCAGGTGAACACCTGCAGATGCCCGGTTGGAATGTCAGTGGTCCTATCCAGTCTTAACCAACTCAGTTTCCACTAATCACAGGTGAGATACCAAGTTCCTGGAAAACAACTCCCTCAAACATTGTTTAGGCTATGTGCTACTTGGAGGACATTTGTCTTAAAATAACTTTGATTAGTGAAGGCAGGTGAAATGAATTTGACTAATCATTATGTGACGTTTCAGCATTACCTGTGTTCAATATCGGGGCTTTTCAGGTGACACTAGTAAAGAACCCATCTGCCAATGCTAGAGACAGAAGAGATGCAGGTTCGATCCCTGGGTCAGGAAGATCCGCTGGTGAAGGAAATGTATTCCAGTATTCTTGCCTAGGAAATCTCATGGACAGAGGACCCTGGCAGGCTACTCATGAGGTCTCAAAGAGTCGGACAAGTAAGCGCACACTCATGTTCAATATTAGAAGTACTGTTGTTTTTGGTAAAAAAAAAAAAAAAAAAAACAGCAATCAGATCTGAAAGAACTCTTAGCACCTACCTACAAGTTTGCCAGACCCAGAAAAGGATGGTGGAAAATCATGACACAAGAGGTATAGATGAATGACTTGAAAGAAGGGGTTCATAAATTGATTCCAGAGAGCATTGGGAGAGGCATAGAAAAGGATGGCCAATCTAGAAATATTTCTCTATGATGGATTGATTAGAAAAGTAAAAATGTTGAAGTCCAAGTTTGAATTGGGAAAACTCATGGAGCTTCATTGTGAAGGCAAAAGAAAAGCTCCTGGGAATGAGATAGCTGATAAAGTTGAGCTGATGGAGATGAGCCACCAGTCCACAGATCTGCTTAAAATTCAGATGTTTAATGGTGACAAATACCAAGTCCTATTTGTGGGGAAAGAAAGGAAAGCACAGCCCATTAAATACAATTCTGGTGTAGAATCCAGTCAAATTCTACTCACAGGAAAAGCCCAATGCAACATGTGGGAATCCTACAAATAAGGGTCAGTCTTGCCTCCTGATGGAGAAGGCAATGGCACCCCACTCCAGTACTCTTGCCTGGAAAATCCCATGGACAGAGGAGCCTGGTAGGCTGCAGTCCATGGGGTCGCTAAGAGTCGGACACGAATGAGTGACTTCACCTTCACTTTTCACTTTCATGCACTGGAGGAGGAAATGGCAACCCACTCTAGTGTTCTTGCCTGGGGAATCCCAGGGACGGCAGGGCCTGGTGGGCTGCCGTCTATGGGGTCGCACAGAGTCAGACATGACTGAAGCGACTTAGCAGCAACAGCAGCAGCTTGCCTCCTGATATGACAGAGCGACCTCACTGTACCATGAACCCTTTGTAACGAAAATCAGCACATCCTGCTGCTGCGGCTAAGTCGCTTCAGTCATGTCCGACTCTTCGCGACCCCATGGACTGCAGCCTACCAGGCTCCTCCATCCATGGGATTTTCCAGGCAAGAGTACTGGAGTGGGTTGCCATTGCCTTCTCTGAGCACATCCTGAGCCTGGCTTTTTCTCACTTCTCTGGGACCTTCTCCACTTGGCTGCTTCCTGTGGACCTGGGGCAAGATGAGGGTTATTGCACGGTTCACCGCAAACACCTGTCTCTTGGTTTTACTTCAACCTTTGATTTCAGATGTTTTCCTTTCCTCCCCTTCTACGTTTGGTCCTTTGGTCTCTTTCCCCTTGCTGACTTTCATCATCCAATTAGAAACAACACCCTCCTCTGGCTACCAGTTTCTCTGGGAACTGTAGGGAGTAACCCCCGAGCCTCCCGCATTCCCCTGGGGCCAGCAGTGCTTCAAAGGAGCATGGTGGCGGCTCCACCTCATGGCTGGGCTGCCTTTCTGTTTGAACAGCTTCCATTGCCCACTGCTGATAAGTAACTCAATGATTCATTAAACACACAAACAATGAGTGAATCTGTTCCATTAGCAAGGCCACCTGTTGTTCTCAGCCGCTCCCAGCTGAAGCCGGTGCACAGGAACAACAGATGCCTCCGTCAGCCGAGTGCCCCGTCCACGTTTGTTGGCATCTTAAAGCTGGAAAGGCAGGGCCCCGGATCTGCTGGTGCTTTCATGCTCTTCCTTTCATCTGGTGGCAGGGCCGCAAGAATATACTGTGAATACAATGCACCTCTCTATAATCAACAGGAAAATTCAAGAGTTTGGTCATTATCGCCCTCCTAGGCTGGTGGAATTAGACAAAGGGGAGAGAGGGATGATCTTGTTCCCTTTTGCTTGCAGGTGACAGGCCAACGGGATTAACCAAGGGCTACCCAAAAATAAAAACAAAAAACCCAAACAAAGCCAAGCCAACTATCTATAAAAAGCAACCCTGCTGATAATACAATCTTGGCTACTTAGTCTCTGGTTCCTGCAGCTGCTCTGGGCCTTTAGGAACCCATCTGCTAGTGGTCACCAGCTGATTATAAATTAAGACTAGCAAAAGTCCGACAAAGCCAAGTTAAGATTCTCAGCAGGCATCATAATCAAGAAAAGTTGATACTTTATTATTTTAAAATACAGCATTTTCTCTCCTCTCATGTATAACTAACTTCTATTGATTATTTTTTTAATTTTATTTTATTTAACTTTACAATAGTGTATTGGTTTTGCCATATATCAGAATGAATATGCCACAGGTATACATGTGTTCCCATCCTGAACCCTCCTCCCTCCTTCCTCCCCATACCATCCCTCTGGGTCATCCCAGTGCACCAGCCCCAAGCATCCAGTATCATGCATCGAACCTGGACCTATTGATATAAAGAGGGGGGCTTTCATAAGGTCAGCAATGTTTTTATTTATTTTAGTATTATTTTTAACATTTTATTTAAAAATTAGGAGTACAACCCAATCAAAATATGAGTGGAAGGTCAACAGTGTTAGTTTGGAGCCTGAAAGCTGTGTGGTACCACGAACAGGGAAAGATATAATCTTTTCTCAATTGAGTAGTAAATTGACTCTTTAGAGTGAATTGAGTTTCTTTTTTTGAACCGAGTTTTTGAATGCCATAGTCATTAAGTTTTGTACTGCATACGTCAGAATTGTTAGCTTTAAATTTCCCTGTAGTGACGCTTTGATTAAAATATTTGTTTACATAATTTATGTTTATGACAGGTTTATTCTAATATATTAGTAAAAACTTTCTTGTTCACTAGTTTTTGTAAGAAAATGGAAGATTAAGAAGTAAAGAGTAATGACTCTTCAAAGCAAATTTCAGTTCCTATTAGCTTATCATGTAAATTTAAAAAAAAAAACAGCTTTAATTACAGTAACAGATTTCAGAGAAGACTATTGCTAGTGGCTCTTTTACTTTCATTTTTGGGGAAATGATAGAACTCCAGGTGAGGAATTCGATTTGTGTCTCTTTCATGAATACTATTTTGTTTTTAGAGGATGTGCTTTCAGCTATAAACATTCAGAAAGAACAAGGTAAACAGATTGAGGCAGGAAGATCCCACTTCTTGGGCTCTCTAGGCAGGTGTGAGCATATCTCCCTCATCCAATACATAAAAGGACCACGTGCATTTTCAAAGGGATGTCTGCAATCCTGGTCTTTTGACAATCACCACTACTATTTGATTGCCCAATGCAGGTGGTTGTGTAATCAAAAGAATCCTCAGATTCCCCTGTGCAAAAAAGAAAGGCAC
The DNA here is from genome assembly GCF_027580195.1 of Bos mutus. Classification (NCBI taxonomy): domain Eukaryota; kingdom Metazoa; phylum Chordata; class Mammalia; order Artiodactyla; family Bovidae; genus Bos; species Bos mutus. The sequence goes on along the minus strand of NC_091626.1, from coordinate 42,567,522 downwards.
AGGAAGCGCCTTTTAAAAAAGACTACACAGGAGATAGCCACATACAAACTAACAATTAGATGGAAAACTTATAGCTATCCTTGTGTGTGATTAGACTAGCACCATCCAATAGACCTTCCTGCAATGATGCAAGTGTTCTATACCTGTGCTGTCCAGCGAGCTAGCCACCAGCTACATGTGGCTGCTGAGTACTTGAAAGGTGGCTAATATGACTGGGGACCTAAACATCATTCTTAAATATAAACAGACACATGCATTTAGTGGTTACTGCTGTTGTTCAGTTGCTAAATTATGTCTGACTCTTGGAGACCACATGGACTGTAGCACTCCCGGTTTTCCTGTTCTTCACTATATTTCGGAGTTTGTTCAAACTCATGTCTTCAGTGAGTCGGTGATGCTATCCAACCATCTCATCCTCTGGCACCCCCTTCTCCTTTTGCCTTCAATCTTTCCCAGCATTTGGGTCTTTCCCAGTGAGTCAGCTCTTCATATCAGACGGCCAAAATATTGGAGTTTCAGCTTCAGTATCAGTCCTTCCAATGAATATTCAGGGTTGACTTCCTTTAGAATTGACTGGTTTGATCTCCTTGCAGTCCAAGGGAGTCAAAATCTTCCCCAGCACCACAGTTCAAAAGCACCAATTCTCTGGTGCTCAGCCTTCTTTAGGGCCCAACTCTCACATCCGTACATGACTGCTGGAAAAACCATAGCTTTAACTATTAGGAACTTTGTCCGCAAAGTGATGTCTTTGCTTTTTAATAAGCTGTCTAGGTTTGCCATAGCTTTCCTTCCAAGGAGCAAGTGCCTTTTAATTTCATGGCTCCAGTCATTGTCTGCAGTGATTTGGGAGCTCAAGAGGCTGTTTAGATCCTCTTTACTTTCTGCCATTAGAGTGGTATCATCCACATATCTGATGTTATTGATATTTCTCCTGGCAATCTTGATTCCAGCTTGTGAGTCATCCAGCCCAGCATTTTGCATACACTCTGCATATAAGTTAAATAAGCAGGGTGGTAATATACATCCTTGTCTTACCCCTTTTCCAATCTTGACCCGCATACAGGTTTCTCAGGACATGGTAAGGCTCTGGTAATCCCATCTCTTTAAGAATATTCCACAGTTTGCAGTCGTCCACACAGTCAAAGCCTTAGGGCTTCCCAGGTGGTTCAAATGGTAAAGAATCTTCCTTCAAGGCAGGAGACCCAGGTTTGATCCCTCGGCCAGGAAGATCCCCTGGAGAAGACTCTGGTTCCTCTGCCTTTTGTAAAAACCAGCTTGTACTTCTAGAAGTTCTCGGTTCATGTACTGCTGAAATCTAGCTTGAAGGATTTTGAGCATAACCTTACTAGCAAGTGAAATGAATACAATTGTCTGGTAGTTTTAACATTCTTTGGCACTGCCATTCTTTTGGATTGGAATGAAAATTGATCTTTTCTGGTCCTGTGGCCACTGCTGAGCTTTCCAAATTTGCTGGCATATTGAGTACAGCACTTCAACAGCATCATCTTTTAGGATTTGAAATAGCTCAGCTGGAATTCCATCACCTCCACTAGCTTTGTTCATAGTGATGGTTCCTAAGGCCCACTTGACGTCACATTCCAGGATGTGTAGCTCTAGGTGAGTGATCACATGATCATGGTTATCCTGATAATTAAGACCTTTTTTTGTATAGTTCTTCTGTATATTCTTGCCACGTTTTCTTAATCTCTTCTGCTTCTGTTAGGTCCTTACCATTTCTGTTCTTTACTGTGCCTGTCCTTGCATGAAATCTTTCCTTGATACTCCAATTTTCTTGAAGAGAAAACCTTAAAGAGAAAATCTCTAGTATTTCCCTTTTTCTTGTTATCCTCTGGTTCTTTGCATTGTTCATTTAAGAAGCAATTACTGTATTGAACCACAAGAATTATTTGGTAACTCAATGAAGGTTATAGTCTGGATTGGTCTTGACTTTGATATCCCTAGTACCTGGGTTGGTTTCCTACCTTCATTATAAACACTCAATATTTGTTACATGAAAACACACGTCTGATCATGGTCCATCATTCCTTAATATTCTTTGGTGCTTCTCCTGATGCAAGAGTTCTAATCTCTGGCGGGCCCTCAATTTCATCTATTTTCTGCCTCAGCATATACAAGTTTTTAATCCATTCTTTGACTTGCATTCATTTCCCTGTGTTTCTGGTTTTGTGTGTCCCTCTGCCTGCCAATGTAGGAGACACAGGAGATGCGGGTTCAGTCTCTGGGTTGGGAAGATCCCCTGGAGGAGGGCATGGCAACCCACTCCAGTATTCTTGCCTGGAGAATCCCATGGACAGAGGATCCTGGTGGGCTACAGTCATAGGGTCACAAAGAGTCAGACATGACTGAAGCAACTTAGCATGCATGCTGCCTAGAAAGCTCTTCTTCCAACTCATCCTCCTTGACAGACCTCTGCTTATCTTCCAGGACAAAATATGACTTTTTTTGTCAAGTCTTTGCCGACTTCCCCAGACTGAGTTAATATCACTCTCTTTTCTGGGTTCCCACAGCAGTATAGCATATATATCAGAGCAGAGGTGTCTTAGGGCAGATTCTCAGATCTGTGAACAAATATTTGTAAGGAAATTCCCAAGGGAAGCTAGGAAAGTAGTGGGTGAGAGGCAGAGGGCAGGAAGGGGAGGAAACCAAGTGAGTATGCAATCACAAAATTACACAGAGGGTGGTTTTTTCCCGATTATGCAGGCAAACTTATTAACTCTATAAATCAAGCCTTGGAGTTGTCCTGAACGAAGGCAATGAAACCAGAGTTTTCAGACTCTCACATTCATCAGTTATTGGTTAAGGACCACCCAGGGGCAGTGCACTCCCAAGCACTTTGGTCTCTCCATTTATGTGTGCCAAGGAGACTCAAAGGCTAGTTCTTCAAGATAGAGAGTAGTTCTGGCTGTGGGAAGTGAAACTGTTAGACATTCGACATTATCCACTACTGCTACTGCTGCTAAGTCGCTTCAGTCGTGTCTGACTCTGTCGACCCCATAGACGGCAGCCCACCAGGCTCCCCCGTCCCTGGGATTCTCCAGGCAAGAACACTGGAGTGGGTTGCCATTTCCTTCTCCAATGCATGAAAGTGAAAAAATAAAGTGAAGTCGCTCAGTCGTGTCCGACTCCTAGCGACCCCATGGACTGCAGCCTGCCAGGCTCCTCCATCCATGGGATTTTCCAGGCAAGAGTACTGGAGTGGAGTGCCATTGCCTTCTCCGGTATTCAAATTGAGCCTATGTGTTTGCAAACCAAGATATATCTTTTCCTAGAGAAGTGACAACTATTTTCAGTCTCAGTTTCCTCCTCTGTAAAATTTAGAAAATAATTGTATCTAACTCATGGGCTTAAGGTGAAGTTTGAATAAGATAATGTATGCAAAGTAACATAGTGTGGGGTAACTTGTAAAAAAGAAAAAAAAAGTTATATTATTACAACATTTTATGACAATGGCATATCTGGCTCCTCTATTAGCTTTGAGATTTTTTAGGCCAGTAATTGGCCTCATTGGTCTTTGAATCACTTGTACTTAAGGCAACGCCTGACCCTGAGTAGATGTCAGCTCAATCAATATTTCTTGAGTATATGAGTGATGCTTTTGAACCTAACATCTCTTAAGATCTCTGACAGTATCTTGAAACCCTTTCTTCATGTAGAGGATTACCCAATAGACCATGTTCATAAGGTTTCTTATTCTCTTGGGATTCTCTGAAAAATGGCACAAACTGGTACATAACAGTTGCTAAATAACTGCTGAACTGACATTTGTTGGGTGAGGGTCCAGAATGCTCTAAGGGTAAGATCATCATAATCTGAAGGGTTGTTTTCTCTGTTTCAGAGTTTGTTTGCAGAGAGTGATCTTAGGTCACTTACAGTTCAATGTAGGAAAACAGAAACCCCTCTAGGTTTTCAAGCAGAACATGATTTAATAGAGGGAATTAGGTGCTATAGCAGGCAGAATTTCTAAAATGGTCTTCCAAAGAAGTTCGCCTACTAATCCCAGAAGCTCTGAATGTGCTCATATATCATCCCTGTGATTATATTACGTTACATGGCATAGTTTATCTTAAGAAAGAGATTACCTGGGTGGCCTGATCTAGTCACAAGAGCCCTTAAAACCAGGGCATGTTCTCAGCTGAGAGCAGAAGAGAGAGTCAGAAATGTGAGGGCATTCGACCTGAGGGGTCCTGCTGCTCCTGCAGTGTAAGAAAGACTTCATGTGCCATAGCTAGTTTGAAGGTGGAAGAAGCCAGGTGGGGAAGAATGTGGGTGGCTTTTAGGAGCTGAAGAGGTCTCTAGCTGACAGCTATCAAGGAACTGGGGACCTCAATCCCCAAACCATAAAGAGATGAATTCTGCCAATTACCTGAATGAGCTTGGGGGTAGAATCTTTCCAGAGCCTCCAGGTAAGATCCCGACCTAACTGAAACCTTGGTTTCAGCCTTGTGAGACCCTGAGCACAGAAGCCCACTGAGCTTTAACTTCTGACCTACAGAGCTGGTAGAGGTAATAAATGAGGTTACTAATAAATGGGGCTACTAAGGGCTTCCCAGGTGGCACAGTGGTAAAGAATCCGCCTGCCAATCAATGCAGAAGACATGGGTTTGATGCCTGGGTCAGGAAGACCCTGGAGAAGGATATGGCAACTCACTCCAATATTCTTGCCTGGAAATCCCATGGGTAGAGGAGCCTGGCAAACTACAGTCCATGGGGTTGCAAAGAGTCAGACATGAATGAGCATCTGAGCAGCACCAGTGTTAATCATCAGGCTGCTAAGTTTGCTGTCACTTGCTATACTGCAATAGAAAACAAATGCAGTGCTTGCCAGATTGTGGAAAAACCTGGAGTCAAGAAAGCAAGGTGGGCTACTCCCAACTTTCAGGTTTGAACCCCCACAGGCTGCTGTCTGAGATCAGGAAGCTGCAGGAAATTATGTTACCCACAGCCCTGAAGCTGAGGCCTGGCTGTGAAAGAGACCAACCAGCTGCCCCACTGGGCCCACCTGCTGATGACCACATTCAGTGTCCCCCACCGTTACTGACAGAGGAGGAGGGGCCCTTGCTCTCTCCAACCTCACAAATATATTCACAAATGAATGTTACTGTTAAACATGTCATATCCAGAAGCTTGGCAGAGAGGAAGTCTGGGATACGTAGTTCCCAGGCCTCTAGCACCTGACCATAAACAGGAACCTACAGGCAGGGAGTGTGACAGTGCTAAGTGGTAATGAATGGTACCCAATATGACTTTTCAAGATTTTAAGACCCTTTAAGTCAACCTTCTGGTAGGAATTATTGGTTTCACTTTACAGATCTGAAAACTGAGGTTCAGTTGGGTTAAATATCTTGCCTAAAGTCTCATAAAAAGGAAATAGCAAAACCCAGATTAGAACCCAGATCTGTGTCTTCCCAAGCCAAGATTTTTCAGCCTCTGAAGCTGCAGCTGGCCTTGGGATGGCATTTCTATGATTGCCTAACAGTTGGACCCTCTGGGCTCAACTGAGGGGGAAACAGAAGTGGCAGCAATTTCATTTTCTTAAAGACTTCCTTAGGTTCCTGGTCTGGGGAGGCTGTTAGCCTCATGTTGGAGGCCCCTCTCCTCCCCTCCCCTCATCCAAGCTGCCTCCTTGGCCCGCAGTCTTTGACTTTGGACACAGCCCTTACAATATGTGCTCTGACTTCTGGGTTTATTTGGAGGCATTCTCTGTTGCCCTTCTGTCTTGCGAGCACACAGGATTGGCCCCTTTCCTCCGGGCTTGAGGTCTCTCTGCCTTTCCCCCATGGGGGCTGGTGCTGGGCTAGGAGCAGCGTCAGAAGGAACGTCCCCTGAAAAGAGGGGTCATGGAGCATTTCCCCCAGACAGCTCTATCTTTCCTGCATACCAATCCAATTACAAACAAATTGGCCCATGGGCTCAAGCACGAGAGCAATTTGGCTTTCTCTCTTCACTTGCTGATAGTTTTAAACCTACTTTCTTAAAAAGCCCCACTCTGGGAGGTTTTAGCACCCAAGTCTAAGAGAGGTGGGATGCAACGATCCCAAACACCGGGGTGCAGTGAAGCACAGAAGAGAAGCTCAGTGTAATATTTTTCAGAAAAAATGAAAGAGAAAGAGACAGGTTCCCTGAGATTTCCCAGGACTGCAAGTTAGAGTCTGGGGGCTGGTCTTTCCAGATCTGCCTTGACCAGCCCTCTGGGTTCCTTCTCTACCTGGCCCTTTTCTCTTCTGGACTTTTCTTCAGTGGTGAGGAATTCATTCCTAGGTTTCTACAGGGAAAAAGAAATACTTCAACAGTCTTTGGTATGCCTTAAAAGGACATTTTTTTTTTTTTAAACATATGCTCACGGTTTGATATAGCTGAACTCAAAGGCAGGGCATCTATGTCAGAGATAAGTGCACAGCCCAGCTATTTACAATAGAAAGTCTAGGAACAGCCAGCCTTTCTTCACTTGGATCCCATGGGAAAACTGTTTGGAGGGAGTCACACAAAAGAATAAGCTCCTTCTGCCTTGTTAAATGTTTGTTTAAATAGTTTAAGTTGAAGACTCAACTTAAGGCACCTCTAGAAAGAAAAGCAGCTTTAAGGTAAGGTTGTACATGTAGTTCGTTTTTTTGATTAAAAATTCCTCAGTCCAGTTTTCCCTGATTGCTGTTTTTCTAGGTTTCAGGCTGACATTCCTTGAGTAAAGGATGCTCCACTTGCTTCCTTCCATTCCTGTGTCTCTTTAAGAAAGATCGCTTCTTACTTTTGATCATCACACCGGTCACATGTCTCACGCAAGGACCTGCATGGAGTTTCTGGTGCAAATCCAGTTCCCTTGAGCTGAGATGCCCCGCTGGCAGGGAGCTGAGACAACTCCCTCCTCTCAGGACCCATCAGGAGAACCTCTTCCACACCACTCTTCCTTTTACAAAGATGTCTCCGATGGTTTCCAGAGTGATCCAGAAGATCTTACTAAAATGCTTAAAAAGACAAAGTCAGAGGATGAATCTAGAGATGGACATGTTTTCTGCTATGCAATAGGGGATATACCAGTGAATTGGGTAGCTGCATTCTCTGTTCCCATGGAATCCAGTGGGGAAACAGACAAGTGAAGGCAATTACCAGTGTGAGTCATACTGAGAGAAGAATATGATGAGAGCACAAAAAGGGATATGCGACCCTGATGTATCAGGAAGACATCCTAAAAGAGATGGAGGTTGGGGATAAGGATGCTAATGTTATTGCAGAACCTCTGTGATGAGGTCTCAGAAACTGACTCCAGTAGAGAATAGAGGTGTGTGTCACTGAGGGACCCTTGCTTGGGGAACACCTCTATGAGATCCACTTGGATGGATTGCGTCACTACCCTGGCTGAGCTGATGGATTTCACAGCTGCACTTTGATGGCTCTCGACTTCTCCATCACTAAGTCAGTCGACGAGCCAGAGCTCCTCCTTCTTTATTTCCTGCCTCTCTTAAGCAACAGCTGTGTAAGTCGGTGCTCTTGAAGGGGAAATGTTGAAAAGTAGATAGGAGTCCCAAGAGGAATGTGTGGTGAGGGGAGTGGGAGACCAGGCTGATTCTTACTTCGGCTCAGTTATATATGGCACCTGCCTCACCTCATCTGAGCTTTCAGCCCTCAGGTCATGATGAAAAAGAAGATGCTGGGATCATCCTGTCAAACTGTCAAATTTGGGGTGAATGAAATATCCACAAGGGATCTCCAAGAAGACAGAATGCTCATATTTACTTTCAACCAGGGAGAATTTGAACCTATGTCTCCAGATTTGGAAGTCTAGGATATTAATTCATTGTGACATCTGGTCCTTCTTTTTGATATTTTAAAAATACCCTAGAAACAGAATTGTGAATCCCTGCTCTAAAGTGCTACTCTTAGATTCTGGGAAAGAATGCAATTCTGAGTTTATCTTGTTTATCCAACAGGTCTCTGGTCATTTGTGTAACATGATATTCATCCATTGGATGCTCTAAGCCAATTGCTAACACAAGGTTTCCATTTTGTTATAATCATCCATGAAAGAAAAGAATGTGGAAATGTCTATCTTTCCATTTTCAAGGACTGTGGTGGCACCAGTAGCAGGCTGCTTCTAGTCTTTGCTGCAACCACCACTTGAGAATGTAAGATTCTCTAAGAACGCTAGAATTTTGGAACTAGGATGAAAAATCAGCAGTATGTAACAGTGTGTAATGAGGATCCTAAAGATGCTCACATCCTTTGTTCCAGTCAATAAGGGACTGCAAAGAAATGTCACTCAACAGACCCACAAATATGCATTACCAAAGATTTTCATTCTAGTATTTTCTTTCTTTTTGGTAAAAGTAAAAACATGAGAGACCACTAAGATCAATAAAAAGTAGATATGATCATAGTGGTGAATTGAGTTTGAATTTCATTCTGCATTCTTATCCTAAAGGAATTCACACAAGCCTTGTACAGATGGGTTCTTAATTATATTTATTTCAAATTTAATATTTAATTGAATACACTCTAAATATAAATAATAAATAAATGCTAACTAAATAGTAATGAGTTCAGCAATATGTGAACCGTGAACTTCCTGATGTTCAAGCTGGTTTTAGAAAAGAAAGAGGAACCAGAGATCAAATGGCCAACATCCACTGGATCATGGAAAAAGTAAGAGAGTTCCAGAAAAACATCTATTTCTGCTTTATTGACTATGCCAAAGCCTTTGACTGTGTGGATCACAATAAATTGTGGAAAATTCTGAAAGAGATGGGAATACCAGACCACCTGATCTGCCTCTTGAGAAATTTGTATGCAGGTCAGGAAGCAACAGTTAGAACTGGACATGGAACAACAGACTGGTTCCAAATAGGAAAAGGAGTACGTCAAGGCTGTATATTGTCACCCTGTTTATTTAACTTCTATGCAGAGTACATCATGAGAAATGCTGGACTGGAAGAAACACAAGCTGGAATCAAGATTGCCGGGAGAAATCTCAATAACCTCAGATATGCAGATGACACCACCCTTATGGCAGAAAGTGAAGAGGAACTCAAAAGCCTCTTGATGAAAGTGAAAGTGGAGAGTGAAAAAGTTGGCTTAAAGCTCAACATTCAGAAAACCAAGATCATGGCATCCCGTCCCACCACTTCATGGGAAATAGATGGGGAAACAGTGGAAATAGTGTCAGACTTTATTTTTCTGGGCTCCAAAATCACTGCAGATGGTGACTGCAGCCATGAAATTAAAAGACGCTTACTCCTTGGAAGGAAAGTTATGACCAACCTAGATAACATATTCAAAAGCAGAGACATTACTTTGTCAACAAAGGTTCGTCTAGTCAAGGCTATGGTTTTTCCAGTGGTCATGTATGGATGTGAGAGTTGGACTGTGAAGAAGGCTGAGCACTGAAGAATTGATGCTTTTGAATTGTGGTATTGGAGAAGACTCTTGAGAGTCCCCTGGACTGCAAGGAGATCCCACCAGTCCATTCTGAAGGAGATCAGCCCTGGGATTTCTTTGGAAGGAATGATGCTAAAGCTGAAACTCCAGTACTTTGGCCACGTCATGCGAAGAGTTGACTCACTGGAAAAGACCCTGATGCTGGGAGGGATTGGGGGCAAGAGAAGGGAACGACAGAGGATGAGATGGCTCACTGACTCGATGGACGTGAGTTTGTGTGAACTCTGGGAGTTGGTGATGGACAGGGAGGCCTGGCGTGCTGTGATTCATGGGGTCGCAAAGAGTCAGACACGACTGAGCGACTGATCTGATAAATAAAATATATACATTATAAATAAATGCATACTTATATGACCATACATACATGCATGTTAAGTCTCTTCAGTTGTGTCTGATTCTTTGCAACCCTATGGACTGGAGCCCATCAGTTCCTCTATTCATGGGATTCTCATGGCAAGAATACTGGAGTGGGTTTCCATGCCCTTCTCCAGGGGATCTCCCTGATCCAGGGATTGAACCTGGATCTTTTATGTCTCTTGCATTGGCAGGTGGGTTGTTAACCACTAGGGCCACAATAATATTTAATATATCTGATTAATTAAAGTACTGACACAATAACTATATGTGGACATAATATAAATCAGATAAATACGTAAATTTTAAAAATAAATCTACAATAAAAATGTAATAAAATTTAAACAATTTAAATACAAATAATATGTCATTTAAATAAATGCATTGTATATCATTTTTATACATGTTTATATATTATGTATATGTTATGTGTATATATATATGTATATGATTCCAACAATGGCTAATGCACAAGTGTTTTTGAATACTATTGAGAATACAGATGCTATAATTAACTTTCTGGGATGGTGGGAGAGAGAACTTTTGAGCTGAGTCTTGAAGGATTAGTCTGAGGTTGAAAAAAAGCATTTTAGGCTGAGGGTTTGGGGTGAGGAAGGCAGACAACAGACTGAGGTGGAGATTGGTGCTTATTTGTAAAGACCTCCTAAATCATGATCTTTATCTCCAAGAGGGTGGTTTTGAGCAGAACAGGCATGAGATGAGATGTGTGTTTTAGCAAGTAAATTTGTAGGGTGGATAACTTTGTGGAAGAGTTTTGGTCTCCTCTCTGCTTCCTTCAAGAGTCTAAGCATTATCCAGCCCTGCAATAGTCTTTCAAAACTGTCCTCACCATTAAAAAAAATAGAGGAAAGGGAAAAGGAATCACTGTAATGGGGTATTTTCTAGTCGGTGTGTCTCTGGGTACTAAAATTCCACATTCAGTGGTAAGGTTTGAGATATCTTCCCTGAAGAGGAAAAAAGAATTGTTGATGTATTAACAAAAAATGTACAAAAGGAGGAAATAAATCAAAGATGAAAAAATAAAGAAGTGAACACAGACAAATGGCTTACTGATGTCCCTAATTTCTTATTTTTGAAGATTCTTCCACTAACCTGACCTTGAAAAGAATGAACTCTGACTATCTCAGGAGCGTTTATGATTGAGGTGAAGACTGAATGTAGAATGCTCTGATGATGGAGGGAAATTTTAATTCTCTTCTTTCATCACTGGCTAAATCTTGCAGTTGGAGGAGGAAAGGAAACTTTTCTTTAAAAAGAAAACATTCTAAAATTAGAATCTGATAAAACCCCTCATAGCATTTCCAAAGGGAATCACTTTATAGAGTATTTGTCAGTAATCAAATGCATATCTTTATTGGCCTTTGTCACAGGAATAGCATCTTAAAAGTCTTATTCCAAACATATCATGCAAAAATAGATGATAACTATACTTGACAGCTCCTTTCATTTAAGGATCATAATCTTCCAAACATTAATTAATAAAGACTCATAACACCCTATGAGGTAGGTAAATATTATTATGCTATTTTATGGATGAGGAGGATGATTAATAAGAGGATTAAGCAATTTGTCTGTAACAAGGTGAGTTAGCAGACATGGAAGTCAAATTTCCACCCTCTGATATAAACATGTTAATTGCTAAACTAAGATAAAGGCCTTTACTCATCTGCAAAATGATTCTACAAAATTGAATCAATGATTTTCACTCTCACTTATCCAAGAACCTAGAGATTTTCTAAATTTAAAAAAAATGACAATACATTTTTCAAAAATGGAGAGTTTAATATTTACCATGTATGAATTTGTTTCTTCTTTGGTTAATAGAACCTCAAGACTGCAGTGGGTGTATTTTTTTAAGGACTATTTATTTATGTTTATTGAAATATAGTTGATGTACAATATTACATATTATAGGTATACAAAAAGTGAATCACAATTCCTAAAGATTATACTCTCAAAAAACTAAAAATAGAACTAACATTCAGTTCAGTTCAGTTTAGTTGCTTAGACATGTATGACTTTTTGTGATCCCATGGACTGCAGCACCCCAGGCTTCACTGTCCATCACCAACTCCCGGAGCTTGCTCAAACTCATGCCCATCAAGCTGGTGATAGACCATCCAACCATCTCATCCTCTGTAATCCCCTTCTCATCCTGCCTTCAGTCTTTCCCAGCATCAGGGTATTTCCCAATGAGTCAGTTCTTCACATCAGGTGGCCAAAATATTGGAGCTTAGCTTCAGCATCAGTTCTTCCAATGAGTGTTCAGGACATATTTTCCTTTAGGATTGACTGGTTTGATCTCCTTGCAGTCCAAGGGATTCAAAAGTCTTATCCAACATTACAGTTCAAAAGCATCAATTCTTAGGCAGCCAGCTTTCTTCATGGTCCAACTCTTACATCCATATATGACTACTGGAAAAACCATAGCTTTGAATAGACGGACCTTAGTCGGTAAAGTAATGTTTCTGATTTTTAATATACTCTCTAGGTTTGTCATAGCTTTTCTTCCAAGGAGCAAACGTCTTTTAATTTCATGGCTGCAGTCACCATTTGCAGTGATTTTCAAGCCCAAGAAAATAAAGTCTCTCAGTGTTTCCATTGTTTCCCCATCTATTTGCCATGAAGTGATGGGACCAGATGCCATGATCTTAGTTTTCTGAATGTTGAGTTTTAAGCCAGCTTTTTCATTCTCCTCTTTCACTTTTATCAAGAGGCTCTTCAGTTCATCTTCGCTTTCTGCCATTAAGGTGGTGTCATCTGCACATCTGAGGTTACTGATATTTCTCCCTGAAATCTTGCTTCCAGCTTGTGCTTCATCCAGCCTGGCATTTTGCATATAATTAAATAAGCAGGGTGACAATATACAGCTTTGACATACTCCTTTCCCAATTTGGAACCAGTCCATTGTTCCATGTCTAGTTCTGTTACTTCTTAACCTGCATACAGGTTTCTCAGGAGGCAGGTAAGGTGGTCTGGTATTCCCATCTCTTGAAGAATTTTCCAGTTTGTTGTGATACACACAGTCAAAGGCTTTGGCATAGTCAATGAAACACAAGTAGATATTCTTCTGGAATTCTCTTGCTTTTTCTATGATCCAATGGATGTTGACAAATTGATCTCTGGTTCCTCTGCCTTTTCTAAATCCACCTCGAACATCTGGAAGTTTTCAGTTCACATACTGTTGAAGCCTAACTTGGAGAATTTTGAGCATTACTTTGCTAGTGTGTGAGATGAGTGCAATTGTGTGATAGTCTGAACATTTTTTGCCATTGCCCTTCGGTGGGATTGGAATGAAAACTGACCTTTTCCAGTCCTGTGGCCACTGCTGAGTTTTCCAAATTTGCTGGCATATTGAGTGCAGCACTTTCACAGCATTATCTTTTATGACTTGAAATAATTCACCTGGAATTCCATCACCTCCACTAGCTTTGTTTGTAGTGATGCTTCCTAAGGCCCACTTGACTTCACATTCCAGGATGTCTGACTCTAGGTGAGTGATCACACTATCGTGGTTATCTGGGTCATGAAGATCTTTTTTTTGTATAGTTCTTCTGTGTATTCTTGCCACCTTTTCTTAATATCTTCTGCTTCTCTTAGGTCCATACTGTTTTTGTCCTTTATTGTGCCCATCTTTACTTGAAATGTTTCCTTGGTATCTCTGATTTTCCTGAAGAGGGCTCTAGTCTTTCCCATTCTGTTGTTTTCCTCTATTTTTTTGCATTGATCACTGAGGAAGGCTTTCTTATGTTTCCTTGCTCTTCTTTGGAGCTCTGCATTCAGATGGGTATATCTTTCCTTTTCTCCTTTGACTTTCACTTCTCTTGTTTTCTCAGCTATTTGTAAGGCATCCTCAGATAACCATTTTGCCTTTTTTCGTTTCTTCTTCTTGGGGATGGTTTTGATCACCACCTCTTGTGCAATGTTATGAACCTCCATCCATAGTTCTTCAGGCTCTCTGTCTATCAGATCTAGTCCCTTGAATCTATTTTTCACTTCCACTGTATAATTGTAAGGGATTTGATTTAAGTCCTACCTGAATGGTCTAGTGTTTTTCCCTACTTTCTTCAATTTAAGTTTGAATTTGGCATTAAGGAGTTCATGATCTGAGCCACAGTCAGCTCCTGGCCTTGTTTTTGCTGATTATGTAGAACTTCTCCATCTTTGGCTGCAAAGAATATAATCAATCTGATTTTGGTATTGACCATCTGGTGATGTCCATGTATAGAATCTTCTCTTGTGTTGTTGGAAGAGGGTGTTTGCTATGACCAGTGCGTTATCTTGGCAAAACTCTGTTAGCCTTTGCCCTCCTTCATTATATTCCAAGGCAAAGCTTGTCTGTTACTCCAGGTACTTCTTGACTTCCTACCCTTGCTTCCTAGTCCCCTATGATGAAAAGTACATCTTGGTGTTATATCTAGAAGGTCTTGTAGGTCTGCTTGCTGCTAAGTCGCTTCAGTCGTGTCCGACTCTGTGTGACCCCAGAGACGGCAGCCCACCAGGCTTCCCCGTCCCTGGGATTCTCCAGGCAAGAACACTGGAGTGGGTTGCCATTTCCTTCTCCAGTGCATGAAAGTGAAAAGTGAAAGTGAAGTCGCTCAGTCGTTCCCGACTCTTAGCGACCCCATGGACTGCAGCCTACCAGGCTCCTCTGTCCATGCATTTTCCAGGCAAGAGTACTGGAGTGGGGTGCCATTGCCTTCTCCATGTAGGTCTTCTTAGAACAATTCAATTCCAGCTTCTTTGGCATTAGTGTTTGGGGCATAATCTGGGATTACTGTGATATTGAGTGGTTTGCCTTGTAAAAGAATAGAGATCATTCTGTCATTTTTGAGACTGTACCCAAGTAGTGCATTTTGGATTCTTTTGTTGACTATGAGGGCTACTCCATTTCTTCTAAGAGATTCTTGCCCACAGTAGTAGATATAATGGTCATCTGAATTAAATTCACCCATTCTGGTCCATTTTAGTTCACTGACTCCTAAAATGTCGATGCTCACTGTTGCCATCTCCTGTTTCAGTCAGTCAGGTCAGTCGCTCAGTCATGTCTGACTCTTTGTGACCCCATGGGCTACAGCATGAGAGTCTTTCCTGTCCATCACCAACCCCCAGAGCTTGCCCAAACTCACGTCCATTGAGTTGGTGATGCCATCCAACCACCTTATCCTCTATCATCCCCTTCTCCTCCTGCCTTCACTCTTTCCCAGCATCAGGGTTTTTTCCAATGAGTCAGTTCTTTGCATCAGGTGGCCAAAGATTTGGAGTTTCAGCTTCAGCTCAAAGTACTGGAGTTTCTTCTCCTGTTTGACTACTTCTAATTCTTGATTCATGGACCTGATATTCCAGGTTCCTATGCAATATGGTTCTTTCCAGCAATCGACTTTACTTCCATTACCAGTCACATCCACAACCAGACGTTGTTTTCGCTTTGGTTCCATCTCTTCATTCTTTCTGCATTTATTTCTCCACTCTTACCCAGTAGCATATTGGGCACCTACAAACCTGGAGAGTTCATCTTTCAGTGTCCTTCCTATCTTTTTGCCTTTTCCCAGGTGATCATGAGCCATGCCGTGTGGGGCCAGCCAAAATGGACGGGTCATGGTGGGAGTTCTGACAAAATGTGGTCCCCTGGAGAACGGAATGGCAAGCCACTTCAGCATTCTTGCCTTGAGAACCCCACGAACACCTACCTGGGTATATAATCCCCAAAATAAACCCCACTAATTAAAAAAGACATGTACACCCCAGTGTTCATTGCAGCATTATTTACATCAACATATGAATGGATAAAGATGTGGTATTTATACATAATGGAATACTATGTAGCCATAACAAAAAATGAAACTTTGGCATTTGTAGCAACATGGATAAACTTGGAGGACTGTAGTGTTTTGTTGTTTAACCAATTTGTAGCTGTATCACAGTCTTCAAAGAAGGCATGAAGTTTGTTGTTATTTGGGATACTCTTTATCTTCTAAATCTGTCCACTATTCAGATTTTTGTCTTGTCCACGGTGGCTCAGATGGTAAAGAATCTGCCTGCAGTGGGGAGACCTAGGTTTGATCCCTGGTTTGTGAAGATCCTCTGGAGAAGGGAATGGCTACCCACTCCAGTATTCTTGCCTGGAGAGTTCCATGGACAGAGGAGCCTGGTGAGTTACAGTCTGTGGGGTCAAAAAGAGTCAGACATGACTGAGCAACTAACACTTTCACTGTTCTTCTTCTTGTAGGATGCACCTTACTCAGTACTTGGGGCTTTAGATGAGAATAATTTCATACCACTTATTAGGATGTAGAGTTCTAGTTTGTTTTCTCTAATAATACCAGCTACACTTTATTAAGCAGTTAGTATATGACACACACTGATAAAAGCCCAACATAATTCACATTATTCGGTAAACACTGTGAAGAAGATTCTATCCCATTTGACAGATGGGAAGTCTGAAGCTTCAGTAGATTATAAAACTTGCTCAGTCAAGATAGCATAGCTAAGTAGTGCTAAAGCCTGGAATATCCCAAGACTGTCTGACCCTAACACTCAATTATTCTGAATATCAGATCACAAGCCAAAACATCAGATGATTAGAACTCCTTCCTATAGAATAATAGAAGCTTAATATATCTTTTTCTGTACTCTAGCTTTCATTAGAATAAGATTAAACATTTGACATATTTTTTTACCTGGCCAACATGGCAGTGGAAATATATAGGTGGCTCCTGTTATAGGCCCAGATATAGAATTCATATCTATAGAATTTCCTATAGAATTCATAGGAAACAATTACAGCAAGACATAATCTTTAGATAAATTTCCCAATCCCTGGAGTCCTCATTTTCCTTCTCAACTGGATAAGTATTCACTGGTACCTTCTGTCTCCCTGACCATACTGGGCATACCTGTCCCAGGCATACCCCAGGACACGAACTTAGTAGTTGTCAAAAATTCATTTGGTTATTTCAAAGGCTTTTTCTGTTCAATATTCAATTTTAGTTTCCTTTGCTTTTTTGACTTCTCCACAAAAAGTTGGCAATATCTGAAGCTCCATTCTCTCTTGATCATGATGACATTCCAACTCTATTACTATTTACCTCGTTGGTTCCATGGGGGACTTTTTAAAGGTTGTTTGTTTTGCTGAAGGACTGGTAAATGATGTGTTTCAGAAGTGACATTTTGCATTGTAGGGGCCAGGCAATCTGGCCATGAAGAGACTTTCCATAAATCCCACGTGTTTTTCTGGATTTCAATGCTGTCATCTTAAATGCAGCATCTGTAGCATAAAACTGCCAAAGAGGGTCATATTTTTATTTTTACCAGTAATTCTAGGCAACCTGCTTTTGCCCAGATCCAACAACTTAGATTATTTACTGACTTTTCTCTTAAACTGGGCCATTCTTTCTGAACACGAAAGATTTGATATAGTATAAAGCATCTCTTTGGCACTGCCACTTAAAAATGTATACACATGCTACTTCCAGAAAACAGTCTTCTTGAAGAACAAGATGAAAATTTAATGGCAGCTTTAATTCTAACTTAAGGCACTTACAATATTACACTAGCAAAAAAGAATTCACCAACAGCTGCATGTCTGAGAGACCAAGGGACTGATTAAATCTGTCACATGGACAACATCTAAGTTTTTAAATGGTAGGTGTGCACTACAGCTTGGAGTTAGTCTGTTACCAGATGAGCCAACTTCAAAGATAGTGGTGGGCGGCACAACCCATAGTAGGAGGTGGGCAAGCAGTAAAGCTTCCAAGACAGTTAAGAGTAGTTTTTTTGTTGTTATTAATTATAAATTTACTGAAGATGAAGATATTGTGAGGTATGCTGATAATGACCTGACATTTATTATCAGTTTTTGTGATATTAGTATGCAAAGACAGATTAAATAAATAATGCAAATTAATTGCATTTATATTTTAAACAGAAGAGTACTTCAAATGCAAATAGGAGACATCCTGTCTACAAGGATATTTAGCCAATTGCTTGATGCATGTGGTTGTGAAGAGTATTGAATACTGTCCAAGAGGCACAGATGGGATGATTTAGGCACAAACAACTTTTATTTTGTTACTTCTGTGCAAACTCTTGGACATACCTGCCTTTATAAAAATTATATTCTTGATGTACATATGAAAAGCCTTAAATATACATCAAGAAATTATATAGAGAGCAGTTTCTTGGCTAATATCTAGGGTTATTAAACTTTAATATATTACAGATCCATATTCCTTACAGATTTGTTATAATTTAGGAGCTAAATGTTGACAGTTCCTAGTTACAGAACTTTTCTTTAAGATTTCTATCTAAATAACATCTCCCACCTGATTTGAAGCAGCGATTTCAGGGTTTGCTTCTTTTTTTAATGTATACATATTGTGAATGTACTAGATGATACAGTCAGCTTCAAGTACTTTTAATACTAGGAAGCTCCTATGCCTGAGATGTTATCACAACTTTTTCCTGGGCACCCCCCAACCCTCAGGTGCCCACCAGAGCATTTTTTTGCTTCTTCTATTTGGATACTAGGAAGCTTAGGGTCACATTTATGACCCACTCTCGATGTATAGGATTTCACGTCAGATATGTTTGTACACTACCTTCACTCCTGGTTTGAATTTATTTTCCTACTCCTGTTTTCTTTTAAAATTTTCTTTAAAATTTCAGTATTAACTCTTATCATTTTAAATAGCTTTCTTTTAAGTTTTACTTTATCTTACCACACTATATAGGTGCTTAAAAAAGCTTTCTCAAACTGAGTAGCAAAGCAATGAATGAAATAAAAAAAATACAGATATTTTGGCGCCTGCAGCTAATTCATGATACAAATGCCAAAGCTTTCACTGCCTTTCTGTATGGATGGCACAGGCTTGCTTAGATTTCCAAGGGTAAAGTGGAATTAGAAAGAATATCATTATAAATGATTAACTCATCCAGGTCATAATGAGGATAATTATTTTTGTGTCTCTTTATCCCTCTGGGATATGGAATAATTGCATCAGCACTTTGCCAAGTAATATTTAAATCTTGTTATTGGTTGAAACAAAATGCAAATCTTTGTCTGGCCTGATTCAATATGTCCAAATGCAAAGAAAGATACAGGGAAGGTAACGCCCAGATTCACATTTACTAAGGGATTCCAAATAATGCCCTAAATGACTATTTGGAGCTCAGTTACATGCAGGTGCTAGGAGGATTTATGCTGTGAATGCCTGAAATACTTTCTCCACTGAGGGGAGATTATTAAGTACTAGTGAGCCTGAGTGTTTGGTGCCAATACTAACCATTAACTTTTGGCTCTGAGCCATGACTGTCTACTCTGCAGTGGATTCTGCCACCAAGGGGAAGGTCATTAAGGGCTGTTCTTTATTCTCGTTAGTATGTTCCAACATAATTAACAGAAGTTGTTCACCAGATGGTTTCCTTCCTGTCAGCAAGTACCTCCAGCTTAATGGGCTATGCAGGATTCTTTACTTTAAGTGGGTGAAGCGGGAAGCAAATTTAAAATATATCATCTTTGATCCTCCCACTTCTAATTAGTTCTAAAGGCTTTAGATAATAATGTAAAGGGGGAAGGGAAATGAAATCATTCTAAAAATCAAAGAATCACAGAAGCCCCACAGGAGTTTTATAAATACCATGGTGGGTTTCTTCCTCCATGCTAGGTCTCTGCCCGGCACCAAGAAAAGTGCAGAAACTATTGTCAGCTTCCTACTGAATCATGTTCCTAGAGTCTTAGAGGTGAATGGATTTCAAATTCAATAATTAAATCCAATAAATGCTTATGTAGTTCCCACTGGGTCTCAGAATTGTACTGGGTGCTGAAGATACACAGCAAGACCTGGCTCCAGAGGTTAGAAAGTCATGAGAGGTCAGACACTGTAAAGGGACAATTTACAAGAGTTTGGTAAATACGGTACCGGAAATGAATGGCTTCCCACCGCACCAGTGCCGTTCCCCTCTTTGTGTGATAAACCCTGGTCTTGTTCAGGCATGCCCTCTCATGCACATGCCACTGGGTGAAAGTGAGGCTGCTCTAAGCAGTCTTCACTGTTCCATTCCTCTTGTAAGTGTTTGGTTTAAGAACTGGACATGGAAGTCACCTGTGGCCAATGAAATGGAGGCTTGATTGGGAACTTCTGTGAAAGGCTTTCTTGATCCTAAGAAAACACTAGAAGGTATGGCCTCCTTTTCTTTCATTGTTGAGGTTGTGAAACTGGAAATCATCTAGCCATATGGCATAAAGCATAATAAACTCCATTCTATTATCTCAAACTGAGTAATTTTTCTCTAAATTTTGTTATATTTAAGAAATGGTTATATTATAAGGAAAATAATTAAAAATATCCCACTTTTATTAATTTCTCAATACTACAACAACTTTGTAAATCACATGAAACAGAAACCATCCTCTGTATAACAGATGGGGAAATTGAAACTCAGTGAGACTATAATGTGATGCTCCTGGACCAAGCTATGAGCTTCTGAAGTTAAGCATACCTTCTACCCAACCATTTGATAGAGCAAAAAACTCAATTCCACAGGCCAGGGAAACAAGGTCATTACAAAACATTTCTTCTGTCTTTTTTTTTTTTTTGCATGAAAATACTTTCTGTGTTTTCTCTTGAAGTGGACTTCTAAACTTACTTGCGTTTCCCCCAAATTTTCACATGGAGAAATATTTGCACTGAAGTAAGGTGAAAATGGGCTTCCCTGGTGGCTCAGACAGTAAAGAATCTGCCTGCAATGCAGGAGACCTGGGTTTGATCCCTGAGTCAGGAAGATCCTCTGGAGAAAGGACTGGCTACCCACTCCAGTATTCTTGCCTGGAGCACTCCATGGACAGAGGAGCCTGGCGTACTACAGTCCATAGGATCCCAAAGAGTCACACACTACTAAGAGACTAACACTTTCACTTTCAAGGTGAAAAAGTTTTCTAATGGGGGTAAAATACTATTAAAAGTCAGTCTAGAGAACCAGTGGAGGCGTAGTCACTGCTGCAGCTGCCACCTCTCATCATGCCGAAGCACAAGTTCTCCTTGGACGTGACATGTGACGGCTGCTCTAACACAGTCACTCAAGTCCTCAGCCTTTGGAGTGGGAGAACTGACTCCAAGACCCAGACTACCAGAGAACTAACCCTAGAGAGTATCAAATAGTGAGAACACACAAAGGAAACCACTTGAATACAAGACCCGCATCACCCAACCACCAGTAGCACCCTGTGTAGGACGCCTCATCTAAACAACAAACAAAACAAAAATATAGACCCAATCATCAGCAGACAGGATTGCCGCCTCACTCAGCCTTGCTCATCAGAGGGAAAACAAACAAGCAAACAAAAAGTAAGTGCAAATCTCACCCTATGGGAAGCTTACACAAACCACTGGACCAACCTTAGGAGGGCAGAAACCAAAAGAAAGAAAGAATTCAACCTTCTTCAAGGAAAGAATTCAACTTTCCTTGAAGCCTGGGGAAAGGAAACCTCAAACACAATAACCTTAAAAAAATGATGAAAAGGCAGAGAAATGTTTGACAAATGAAGGAATAAACTAGAAACACAGAAGTCAAAATAAATGAAGAGGAAATAGGCAAACTACCTGAAAAAGAATTCAGAATAATGATAGTAAAGATGATCAAAACCTTGAAAATGAAATGGAGAAAATGCAAGAATCAATTAACAAAGACCTAGAAGAATTAAGAATAAACATACAGAGACAAACAATACAATTACTGAAATTAAAAATAGTCTAAAGGAATCAATAGCAGAATATCTGAAGCAGAAGAACGAATCAGTGAGCTGGAAGATAAAATGGTGGAAATAACTTCTGAAGAGCAGAATAAAGTAAAAAGAATGAAGTGAACTAAGGATAGTCTCCGAGACCTCTGGGACAATATCAAATGCAACAACATTCGAATTATAGGGGTCCCAGAAGAAAAAAGGGAAAAAGAAAGGATATGAGAAAATTTTTGAAGAGATTATAGTTGAAAATTTCTCCAACATGGAAAAGGAAATAGTCAATCAAGTCCAAGAAGAGTCCCATACAGAATAAACCCAAGAAGAAACATGCCAAGACACATACTAATCAAACTAAAAAAGACTAAACACAAAGAAAAAATAATAAAAGCAGCAAGCGAGAAGCAACAAGTAACATACAAGGGAAACCCCGTACACTTAACAGTTAATCTTTCAGCAGAAACTCTGCAGGCCAGAAAGGAATGGCAGGATATATTTAAAGTATTGAAAGGGAAAAAAAATCTACAACCAAGATTACTGTACCCAGCAAAGATCTCATTCAAAACTGATGGAGAAATAAAAAGCTTTTCAGATAAGCAAAAGTTAAGAGAATTCAGTACCACCAAACCAGCTTTACAAAAAATGTTAAAGGGACTTATATAGTCAAGAAATATAAGAGAAGAAAAAAGATCTACAAAATCAACCCCACACAGTTAAGAAAATGGCAATAGGAACATATATATCAATAATTACTTTAAATGTAAATGGATTAAATGCTCTAACCAAAAGATACAGACTGGCTGAATGGATACAAAAATAAGACCCATATATATATTGTCTACAGGAAACCCACTTCAGACCTAAAGACACATATAGACTGAAAGTCAGAGGATGGAAAAATATATTCCATGCAAATGGGAAGCAAAAGAAAGCTGGAGTAACAATCCTCATATCAGACAAAATAGACCTTAAAATAAAGAATATTACAAGAGATAAGGAAGCACACTACATAATGATCAAAGGATCAATCCAAGAGGAAGGCATAGCAATTGTAAATATCTATGCACCCAACATAGGAGCACCTCAATACATAAGACAAACACTAACAGACATAAAAGGAGAAATTGACAGTAATACAATAATAGTAGGAAACTTTAACACCCCATGCACACCAATGGACAGATCATCAAAACAGAAAATTAATAAGGAAACACAAGTCTTAAATGATACATTAGATGAGATGGATTTCATTGATATCTTCAGGACATTCCATCCAAATACAGAAGAATACACCTTCTTCTCAAGTGCACATGGAACATTCTCCAGGATAGACCACATCTTGGGTCACAAATCAAACTTCAGTAAATTTAAGAAAGGTGAAATCATATCAAGGATCTTCTCCGACCACAACGCTATGAGACTAGATATCAATTACAAGAAAAAAACTAAGAAGCACAAACACATGGAGATTAAACAACAGGTTTCTAAATAGTCAACAGGTTACTGAAGAAATCAAAAGGGAAATAAAAAAATTTCTAGAAACAAAATGACAATGAAAACATGACAACTCAAAACCTATGGGATGCAGCAAAAGCAGTTCTAAGAGGAAAGTTTATAGCAATACAATCCTACCTCAAAAAACAAGAAAAACATCGACCAGACAACCTAACTTTACACCTAAAACAACTGGAAAAAGAACAACAACAACAAAAGTCCAAAATTAGTAGAAGGAAAGAAATCATAAAGATCCAAGTAGAAATAAAAAGAAATGAAAGAAACAACAGTAGAGATTACTAAAACTAAAAGCTTGTTCTTTGAGATGATAAACAAAATTGACAAACCTTTAGCCAGACTCATCAAGAAAAAAAGAGAAAAATCAAATCAACAAATTTACAAATGAAAAAGGAGAGGTTACAATAGACAATGTAGAAATACAAAGGATTATAAGAAACTATTATGAACAACTATATGGCAATAAAATGGATAACCTGGAAGAAATGGACAGATTCTTAGAAAAGTTCAATCTTCCAAGACTGAACCAGGAAGAAATAGAAATTATGAACAACCCAATTACAAGCACTGAAACTGAAGCTGTGATCAAAAATCTCCCAAAAAACAGAAGTGCAGGACCAGATGACTTCACAGGAGAATTCTACCAAACATGTAGAGAAGAGCTAATGCCTATCCTTCTAAAACTCTTTTCAAAAAACTGCAGAGAAAGAAACACTTCCAAACCCACTCTATGAGGCCACCATCACCCTGATACCAAAACCAGACAAAAACAACACAAAAAAAGAAAACTACAAGCTGATATCACTGATGAAAATAGATGCAAAAATCAACAAAATTCAGCAAATAGAATTCAGCAACACATCAAAAAACTCGTGCACCATAATCAAGTTGGGTTTATTCCAGGAATGCAAGCATTCTTCAATATACACAAATCAATCAATGTGATATACCATATTAACAAATTGAAAGACAAAAATCATATGATCATTTCAATAGATGCAGAAAAAGCCTTTGTCAAAATCCAGCACCCATTTATGATTAAAACCCTTCAAAAGTGGGCATAGAAGGAACCTACCTCAAAATAGTAAAGGCCATATATGATAAGCATACAGCAAACATTATTCTCAATGGTGAGAAACTGAAAGCAATCCCCTTAAGATTAGGAACAAGACAAGGGTGTTCACTTTTGCCACTATTATTCAACATAGTTTTGGAAGTCCTAGTTACAGCAATCAGAGAAGAAAAATAAATAAAAGGAATCCAGATCAAAAAGGAGAATTAAAGCTCTCACTGTTTGCAGAGGACTTGATACTATACATCAGATCAGATCAGTCGCTCAGTCGTGTCTGACTCTTTGGACCCCATGAATCGCAGCACGCCAGGCCTCCCTGTCCATCACCAACTCCCAGAGTTCACCCAGACTCACATCCATCGAGTCAGTGATGCCATCCAGCCATCTCATCCTCTGTCATCCCCTTCTCCTCTTGCCCCCAATCCTTCCCAGCATCAAAGTCTTTTCCAGTGACTCTGATGAGTCAACTCTTCGCATGAGGTGGCCAAAGTACTGGAGTTTCAGCTTTAGCATCATTCCTTCCAAAGAAATCCCAGGGCTGATCTCCTTCAGAATGGACTGGTGGGATCTCCTTGCAGTCCAAGGGACTCTCAAGAGTCTTCTCCAACACCACACTTCAAAAGCATCAGTTCTTCAGTGCTCAGCCTTCTTCACAGTCCAACTCTCACATCCATACATGATCACAGGAAAAACCATAGCCTTGACTAGACGAACCTTTGTTGGCAAAGTAATGTCTCTGCTTTTGAATATGCTATCTAGGTTGGTCATGACTTTCCTTCCAAGGAGTAAGTGTTTTTTAATTTCATGGCTGCAGTCACCATCTGCAGTGATTTTGGAGCCCAGAAAAATTAAGTCTGACACTGTTTCCACTGTTTCCCCTATTCCACTGTTTCCATCTATTTCCCATGAAGTGATGGGACCGGATGCCATGATCTTCGTTTTCTGAATGTTGAGCTTTAAGCCAACTTTTTCACTCTCCACTTTCACTTTCATCAAGAGGCTTTTGAGTTCCTCTTCACTTTCTGCCATAAGGGTGGTGTCATCTGCATATCTGAGGTTATTGAGATTTCTCCCGGCAATCTTGATTCCAGCTTGTGTTTCTTCCAGTCCAGCATTTCTCATGATGTACTCTGCATAGAAGTTAAATAAACAGGGTGACAATATACAGCCTTGACGAACTCCTTTTCCTATTTGGAACCAGTCTGTTGTTCCATGTCCAGTTCTAACTGTTGCTTCCTGACCTGCATACAAATTTCTCAAGAGGCAGATCAGGTGGTCTGGTATTCCCATCTGTTTCAGAATTTTCCACAGTTGATTGTGATCCACACAGTCAAAGGCTTTGGCATAGTCAATAAAGCAGAAATAGATGTTTTTCTGGAACTCTCTTGCTTTTTCCATGATCCAGCGGATGTTGGCCATTTGATCTCTGGTTCCTCTGCCTTTTCTAAAACCAGCTTGAACATCAGGAAGTTCACGGTTCACATATTGCTGAAGCCTGGCTTGGAGAATTTTGAGCATTACTTTACTAGCGTGTGAGATGAGTGCCATTGTGCAGTAGTTTGAGCATTCTTTGGCATTGCCTTTCTTTGGGATTGGAATGAAAACGGACCTTTTCCAGTCCTGTGGCCACTGCTGAGTTTTCCAAATTTGCTGGCATATTGAGTGCAGCACTTTCACAGCATCATCTTTCAGGATTTGGAATAGCTCAACTGGAATTCCATCACCTCCACTAGCTTTGTTCGTAGTGATGCTTTCTAAGGCCCACTTGACTTCACATTCCAGGATGTCTGGCTCTAGGTCAGTGATCACACCATCGTGATTATCTGGGTCGTGAAGATCTTTTTTGTACAGTTCTTCTGTGTGTTCTTGCCGCCTCTTCTTAATATCTTCTGCTTCTGTTAGGTCCATACCATTTCTGTAGAGTTCCAAAGAATAGCAAGAAGAGATAAGAAAGGTTTCTTCAGCGATCAATGCAAAGAAATAGAGGAAAACAACAGAATGGGAAAGGCTAGGGATCTCTTCAAGAAAATCAGAGATACCAAAGGAACATTTCATGCAAAGATGGGTTGGATAAAGGACAGAAATGGTATGGATACTATATATAGAGAACCCTAAAAATAGTATCAGAAAATTACTAGAGCTAATCAGTGAATTTAGCAAAGTTGCAGGATACAAAATCAATACACAGAAATCACAAAATCAATACACAGAAATCATTACCAAACTCAATCTACAGATTCAATGTGATCCCTGTCAAATTACCAATGGCATTTTTCACAGAACTAGAACAAAAAATTTCATAATTAATATGGAAACACAAAAGACCCCAAATAGCCAAAGCAGTCTTGAGAAAGAAGAATGCAGCTGGAGGAATCAACCTTCCTGACTTCAGATTATACTACAAAGTTACAGTCATCAAGGCAATATGGTACTGGCACAAAAACATAAATATAGACCAATGAAACAAGAAAGAAAGCCCAGAAATAAACCCATGCACCTATGGGTACCTTATTTCTGACAAAGGAGGCAAGAATGTACAATGGGGCAAAGACAGCCTCTTCAATAAATGGTGCTGGGAAAATGGGACAGCTACCTGTAAAAGAATGAAATTAGAACACTTTCTAACACCATACACAAAGATAAACTCAAAATGGATTAAAGGCCTAAATGTAAGACCAGAAACTATAAACCCTTAGAGGAAAACAGGCAGAACACTCGATGACATAAATCAAAGCAAGATCCTCTATGACCCACCTCCTAGAGTAATGGAAATTAAAACAAAAGTAAACCAGTGGGACCTGATTAAACTTAAAAGCTTTTGCATAGCAAAAAAAGCTATAAGCAAGGTGAAAAGACAACCCTCAGAATGGGAGAAAATAATAGCAAATGAAACAACTGACAAAGGATTAACTTCCAAAATATACAAATGACTCATACAACTCAATGCCAGAAAAACAAACCACCCAATCAAAAAGTCAGAAAAAGACGTAAACAGACATTTCTCCAAAGAAGACATACAGATGGCTAACAAACACATGAAAAGGTGCTCAAAATCGCTCATTATTAGAGAAATGCAAATCAAACCCACAATGAGGTATCATCTCACACTGGTCAGAATGGCCATCATCAAAATGTCTACAAACAATAAATGCTGCAGAGGGTGTGGAGAAAAGAGAATGCTCTTGCACTGTTGGTAGGAATGTAAATTGATACAGTCACTATGGAAGATGGTATGGAGATTCCTTAAAAAACTAGGATTAAAACCACCATATGACTCAGCAATCCCACTCCTAGGCATATTCCCTGAGGAAACCAAAATTTAAAATTACACATATATTCCATTGTTCATTGCAGAACTATTTATGATAGCTAGAACATGGAAGCAACCTAGATATCCATCAACAGATGAATGGATAAAGAAGGTGTGGTACCTGTACACAATGGAATATTACTCATCCATAAAAAGGAATGCGTTTGAGTCAGTTCTGATGAGGTGGATGAACACAGAACCTATTATACAGAGTGAAGTGAGTCAGAAAGAGAAAGATAAATATCATATTCTAACACATATATATGGAATCTAGAAGAATGGTACTAAAGAACTTATTTACAGGGCAGCAATGGAGAAACAGATGTAGAGAACAGGCTTATGGACATGGGGAGAGGGTGAGATGTATGGAAAGAGTAACATGGAAACTTACATTACCATATGTAAAACAGATAGCCAACAGAAATTTGCTGTATGGCTCAGAAAACTCAAACAGGGGCTCTGTATCAACCTAGAGGGGTGGGATGGGGAGGGAGATGGGAGGGAGGTTCAAAAGGGAGAGGATATATGTATACCTATGGTTGATTCACGTTGAGGTTTGACAGAAAACAACAAAGTTCTGTAAAGCAATTATCCTTCAATAAAAAATAAATCAAAAAGAAAAGTCAGTCAGTCTAAACTATACATGATCAGAAAGGGTTTCAAAAGATTTTGAGATACCACCATGGCCTTCCAGTTCATGCCTTGTGTGCCATCATGCCACCTAGGAGGGATTCCAACAGTGATGCATGGGCTAGAAGGCTGAGCTATAAAAACTCTGGCCAGGGTAGTCACAGGCTTAACAATCATGTGCTGTCACTCAGTTGTGAAGGTGATTTCATTCATTCACTGCAGCTGTTAGAACTTCTTTGTTTGCAAGTGATAGAAACCCAACTCAACTGGCTGAAGCAAAATGGAACTATATTGGCTAATACAGTTTAAAAATATTCAATACTTGGCTCTGACTTCAGGTGCAGCTTGATTTAGGGCTCAATTTCAATTACTAGGTTTCACTTATATGCTCTCCTTTCTCTGGGGTAGCTTCATTCTTGCTCTGAGTGGTGGTTCCACTCCATAGGCTTATTTCACCACAGTACCATGGGAAATAGGGTTTACTTCTTGGAGAGCTCAGATAAAAGTCCAGGAATTGAATTTCATTGGCCTTGACTCTATCATTGCGGTATATTGAGTTATAACTTGGTCATAAATCTTCACTCTCTTGCAGCTGTGTTATATATCCACCTTCCTGCCATGGTCTCATGGTAGGCAAAGTATACTCCTCTTCCCTTGGCCATAGGCTTGGTCATACTTGTTTGCTGTTATGTGTTACTGTGCATCTTTGGCAGGTAACATTCCCTCTCAGCGTCTGCTGCCTCATCTGAAAAATTGGGATTCTTCAATGTAAGAAGGGTTGTTGGAGACCTTCAGAAATAATACATGTAAAACCAAGCCCTTTGTAGGTACTCAGTAAATATTGGCTATCCTGATGTCATTATTATTGGAATTACAGTTGATCCTTAAACAACACAGGTTTGAAATGCATGGGTCTAGTTATACACTGATTTTTTCCCAAGAAATATATATATATACACACACACACACACACACACACACAGTAAATGTATTTTCTCCTCCTTGTGATTTTTCTTAAAAATATTTTCTTTTCTCTAGCCTATTTTATTGTAAGAATATGATACATATAACATACAAAATATGTATTAGTCAACTCTTTATGGTATTGCAAGACTCCTGGTCAACAGTTGGCTGTTAGTAGTTAAGTTTTGGGGGAGTCAAAAATTTTATGTGAATTTTCAACTGTACAGAGGGTCAGCACCCATAAACTCCATGTTATTTAAAGGTCAACTGTGTGGAGTTTATAGGAAAGCTACTCTTAGCTAAGTATAAGGAAGAACACTTAGCACTGTCCAAAAATAGAATGCACTTCATAATGTCATAGCGAGTCCCTGTCTGTGGGAACTGTTCCAATAGAGGCTGGCCTTGGGGAATGGAGTATACAGGATTTTCTGGGAGTGCCAGGAGGCAACTTTATATATGATTTCTATGGTACCTTCTAATTCTTGAGATCCTAAGTTCAACGAACTGTGAACCAGCTTTATTAACACCAATTTATTAACTGAGCAAACACTGAAAGGCATTACCAGCAGGGAATCAACATACCTGGATGTATTAGGGATAATCGGGGTTTAGACCTGCTGTCCTGGAATAAATATGAACGCATCCCCTTTTCTTCTCGATGGTATCCCAGTTTGGATGATAAAATGATATAGTTATACTGGTGGTGCTTGTTTAGTCATCAAGTTGTATCCAACTCTTTGCAACGCCATGGACTGTAGTCTGCAAGGTTCCTCTGTCTGTGGGATTTTCCAAACAAGAATACTGGAGTGTGTTGCCATTTCCTTCTCCAGGGGATCTTTCCAACTAAGAGATCAAACCCACATCTCCTGCATTGCAGGCAGATTGTTGATTTTTTTAAAATTGAAGGTAATTGTTTTACAGAACTGTGTTGGCTTCTACCAAATATCAACATGAATCAGTCATAGGTATACATATGCCCCCTCCCTCTAGAACCTCCTTCCCACTTCCCCCCCATTCCACTCCTCTAGGTTGTTACAGAGCCCCAGTTTGAGTTCCCTTAGCTATAAAGCAAATTCTCATTGGCTATCTAAATTCTTTACTGACTGAGCCACCAGGGAAGCCCAAGTTAGTGAATAGAAGTCAAGCATATTCTTGTTATTTACTAAATAAGTTACCCCCTTAGTGCCAGAATTACTGCTCTTCCTGGGTTTCCCTTCCTGGTGTAATGGTATTATCATCCTCCTATTAACTCAGCCTCACGCCTTTGGAAGCCACTTGAACATTTCCCTGCTGCACCTTCAATCAGTTGCCAAACCCTTTTGATCCCATCTCCAAAACGCCTCCCATTCTGCCCCTTCTTTTAAGTCTCACTACTTTAATTCAGGTCTTGTTACCTCTTGCCTGAAGCATTGTAAAATCCTCCTAACAGGCCTACCCAGTCTGTTATCCACAAACCCTGCTGCCAGTAGAAGGTGACTTTTAAAGTGTGCCACCAATCTCGCTGATAGTTTTTATTCACCTAGATAAATGAAATTAAGTGTGTGTTGTCTGAGTCTTCCTGCACCACATAAAAATGTGAACTACGTGTTCAGGAGGATATGACTTAAAATGGAGAGTTATGTGGACTACACAGGATTCCCCTGGAGGCACTCAGGAGGGCATCTCAATGGTACAGTCCATTAACCTTCAGAGCAGCTGGAACCTGCAGCTGAGCCAGCCCGCATGTCTCCTGCTTGGATGAGGCAAAGCTAACAAAATCAGCCACGGACAAAGAAAACAAAGAATGGTTTCCAGGTTCAGCCCAGACTGAATCTTTAAAGGCAAGTTTTCTGAATTGCAGATGCTGATTTGCAGTAGGTATTGATTTTCCATGGAGTTGCCTCTCTCAGGGGCAGTGTGAACTAGCATTTTTCTGGGGTTATTTATACAATGTTGGTGAATGATTCCCTTGAGCAACACCAGGGATATCAACTAGAACAGAAAACACCACCCCTTTCTCAGACAGGCATTCGCAGTCCTCCCACCTGGCCTCTGCATCTCCACTAGCACTGTGTTCTCCATACGCTGTGCAGACCACGTCTGCCTCTCACCTGTGTCCACATTCCCCTTCTCCCTTAACCAGGGCTCAGGGGTGCTCTTCAGACGAAACACTCTCCCATCACCTCTCATGATGGGAGCACTCTCCGTCAGTTAGGGCTCAGCTCAGACTCAACTTCTGTAAGGCTTTGCCAGATTCTCCTGGGGTCATTCATTTCCTCCTTGATGACTTTTCACTCTATGTTATCTATTTTTTTATGTAGCTACTTGCCCATTTATGTGCCTTTAAACTGTAAGCCCAGAGAGAAGAAAATATTCTTCTATTCATCTTGGTATTGTCTTTGGTGCTTGGGACATAGGGTTTTCAATGAATATTTACTTAATTATAGGATATTGGAGAAGGGTATTTTAATTGGGTAGGACAACTTTCTTACCATGTGGAACTGAAACATCTCCTACTCTTATACCATTATTTGACCAGGACAGGAGAGTACCCCTTCTGCTGGAGAAATGTATTTGCTTTGCAGTTAACAAATGATACGAGGGCTGTGTTCAACTTTTTGAATTGAGGGTTTGGAAATTTTTTAAAGCTATGGAATGCCGGAAAATACAAAGTATAAAACTAATCCTAATACTTAATTCCTTGTTATCCTAATACTTAAAATCTTTGTTTATCCTAATTCTTAAATTTGGCCTGTGATGTGTGAAATACGCTAAAATGCATGACTGGTGGAGCAACTTGTTACGTTACTCACCTATTTGGAGCAATAATCTCTGGAGAGTATCAAATCTTCTGCAAAGTTGTTGGCCTCAATCTAAGCAATTTTGAATTACCTTATGGATTCCAGTCAGTGGGATATCAGATTGCTTCCTGTGTAGAATGCAGGTTTAAACCAACAACCACAAGGGCCTATCTTTGAAGCATAAAACACTTGGACATTAAAACTTCTTTTTGGCACTATGCCTGAGGTCAGAAATCTGCATTTTCAGCACACATCACCTGGGATTTCTCAGCACACATGGCCTGAGTTCCACATTCTCTCTCAACTTCCAAGTATGCAGCTCTGTTGGAGAGAGCCCTGTTTTGGAGTCTATGAGGAAGAGAAAGACAAAAAAAAAAAAAAAAGGACCTCAACCTGGGTGACCAGTGAGAAAAATATCTTCTTGAAGTGAAAGAGTGTAGAGACCATGACAGGGTTATTAAAAAGCTATTGGAATTTCTCAAGCTGAAATTATGAAAGGTACTTGTATTAGATGAACACAGAGGGGGCTTTTCCATGAAGATAGTGAAGGTCAGACATTGGAAGAAGGTTACAGGGAGAGAGTAGGGAGGGCTGTTACGAGATTGTTTAAATTCTGACATAGAATCCCAAGATAAAAAGTCCTAAAACAAGAAGAGATCCCTAATTTAGAATGAATAGCATGAAAGAGAAGAAACAATTAAGTAAACATTTAGCCTTTAAAAAATTATGATCAAACACGATATTTGGTTAATTTAAGAGGGATGGTCAAGACACTGCCATGTGCCTTCTTGAAGGAGAATAAAATAAGAGCATGGCAGAGGGTGCAGGACATTGTGTGGCCAGTGGCCAAGGACCCAGAACCTGCAGGAAGTACTCAAAGGGGCCAACAGAGGAGCTGAGTATGGATGAAATCACATCCACCCGTGATCCTTGCCAGCCATGCCCGGAGTTCTCAGTTTTTCCTCCTAAAGACCTGAGATCCAGATGGGACCTTAGAGGTTATTTCCTTCCACACTGTCAATTACAGAGAAAGAGGCTGCCAGCAGACAGGATGAATGGGTTGTTCTTTTACCCAGTTTGAAGAACTGGTCTTAAATCTAATTGTTAGGTTCCTCAACTGTTTTTTTTTTTTCCCCTTGGGCACATGCCCTCAAATCAAATAGGATCCTAACCCCAAGCCTCGCTTTCTCCCTGGGCAAGCACTCGCCCAGGTGCTTTCAGATTTCATGCCAAAGACGAGAGGGCAAGGACTCACAAAGGAGTCTTAAGAGAAGCTGTGTAGGTGTTTTGTCATTGTCATCTTCAAAACAACCCAAGAGGCAGCAGTCATCGACTTCATTCTACAGAAAGCCTAGAGAAGTCAAGGATTGTGTCAAAAGCAGCAAAGCTAGAAACTTCGGGAGGTGACAAGAGAATTCGGTCAATTCGACTTCAAAATTGTTGCTCCTCACCCCTGTAAGAAATCCACCCAGGGTTCCACACCCTACCCCCACCAGAGCCAGTTCAGGATGGGCTTCTTGAAATCCCCAAAGTCTGCTCTCCTCTGTCCTTCTGCTGACTCGCAGTTCCAGACCCTCCGCTTTGTGGGACTCAGTCTAACGCTCACCCCAGTACTCACACATGGTTTCAGTCACACTGGATCCCTTGGTGTAGGGTAAGGAGTCTCCCTTTGGGAGCTCAGCTCTGGACACCAGCTGTCTCTTTTGGATCAGTCTTGGGAAGCCATCAGATCAGGCATACCCGGACACAGGGCATCTTAGGGAGGAGGTGTGTATGCTCTGGGGATGGGAAATCACTGTGCAGGATTGGAGAGTGAGCACAGGGAAGACAGTGCCTTCCTCCGTCTCCCCATTAAAGACACAATACCTGGAGGAAGGTTTGATGTGCAGCAAGAGCGGTATAGCCAGGGCTGAAATTTAAAAAGCTTTTAACAGGTGTCCTACCCCCAACATAACCCTGACCTGGAAGTGCCTGGGCCAACCTCTCATTATTGTGCTTAACCTGAGTTCAGTGGCATTACTTTGCCAACAAAGCTCCGTATAGTCAAAGTTATGGTTTTTCCAGCAGTCATGTATGGATGTGAGGTGGTGATCATAGTTTAGTCGCTAAGTCATGTCCGACTCTTGCAACCCCATGGACTATAGCCCGCCAGGCTCCTCTGTTCATGGGATTCTCCAGGCAAGAGTATTGGAGTGAAGTGCCATTTCCTTTTCTAATGGATGTGAGAGCTGGACTATAAAGAAAGCTGAGCGCTGAAAAACTGATGCTTTTGAACTGTGGTGTTGGAGAAGACTCTTGAGAGTCCCTTGGACTGCAAGAAGATCAAAACAATAAGTCCTAAAGGAAATCAATTCTGAATATTCATTGGAAGGACTGATGCTGAAGTTGATGCTCCAATACTTTGGCCACCTGAGGTGAAGAGCTGACTCATTAGAAAAGACCCTGATGTTGGGAAAGATTGAAGGCAAGAGGAGAAGGGGATAACAGAGGATGAGGTAGTTGGATACACATGAGTCTGAGCAAGCTCCGAGAGATGGTGAAGGACAGTGAAGCCTGGTGTGCTACAGTCCACAGGATCGCAGAGTCATATATGACTGAGCGACTGAATAGCAACAATCTGAGTGCAAGGCAGCTACTACAGAGAAGCTAGTAGGAAATACCATTTGATGGGTTGTTGTTGTTTAGTTGCTAAGCCATGTCCAACTCTTTTGTGACCCCATGGACTGTAGCCCACTATGTTCCTCTGTCCATGGGATTTCCCAAGCAGGAATACTGGAGTGAGTTGCCATTCCCTTCTCCAGGGGATATGCTGTGTCTCCTGCATTGGCAGGTGGATTCTTTACAGCTAAACTACCAGGGATTGTATAAATGGACATGAATCTCTTCATAAACTTGGATATTTAATGGCTTGAACCATGACTGTTGGATGGTGCAAAGAGAAGGCTACTGAGGAGAGCACGGGGTTGGCAATGAAGAGTCCACACCCTGCCTGTTGGGGTCGCGAACAGTAGGTCCTAACTGGGTGGAATGAAGACTGGAAAGGAGGCTCTGGAAAAGAGAAGTAGGTTCCTTCTGCATGAAACCTTAGTTCTCTCTGAGTCCTTTTGCATTAGGATGTTTTCAGCTAGGAACGATAGGAAAGCCAACTGAAACTAGCTTATTATAAGATTACTCTTTAGCTCACATATGTGAGGAAAATCAGAAGTAGGGGTGGGCTTCAGTTTTAGTAGATCCAGAAGTTCAATGATGTCATCAAGGACTTAGTGTCTTTTCATCTTCCACACTGCTGTCCGCAGCGTCAGTTTAATCCTAAGGCAGTTCCTCCTGGGGCTGTGGGATGACTGCCAGTAGCAATCAGCAGGGGAGTGTCTGCTTTCCTGTTGCTCTCTCTTAAGAGTGAGAAAGCACTTCCTCAGAAGCCTCCAGAAAATCTCTCTTTGGTCACATGCCCATTCCTAAACCAGTCACTGTCATGAGGGATAGGATAACTCTTCAGACCAGTCAGATCTACCCTTGAAGCTATGGGAAATTCCACAAACTCTTTGCATACCACCCATGAGCAGAGGGATGGGATGGATGTTGCCTATCGAGCACAACATCCACTGTACCTTCCTGACACCTAGATAGTAAATTGCACATAGCAGTGTCAACAGGTCTTTGTTGATGGAATAGAAGTCTGTATTACGAAGTGAGTTTCCTATGGACAGAACTGGGTCCAGAAAGTCACTGAAGAAGAGCTGAGACTGAGAAAGACCATTGGGCTGGGAGCTAGAAACACTACGTTCTCTTACTTATTTTATCTTATTTACTTATGTTTTTGGCTGCACTGCAAAGTGTGTGGGATTTTAGTTCCACAACTAAGGATCAGACCTGAGTCCCCTGCACTGGAAGCATGGAGTCTTAACCCCTGGATAACTAGGGAAGTCCCTGCATTCTCTTCTTGACCACTTTTGACACTTTTAAAAATTTTTATTTATTTTACTTGGAGGCTAATTATTTTACAATATTGTAGTGGGTTTTGTCATACATTGACATGAGTCAGCCATGGGTGTATATGTGTTCCCCATCCTGAACCCCCCTCCCTCTTCCCTCCCCATTCCATCCCTCAGGGTCATCCCAGTGCACCAGCCCTGAGCACTCTGTCTCATGCATCGAACCTAGACTGGCGATCTGTTTCACATATGATAATATACATGTTTCAATGCTATTCTCTCAAATCATCCCACCCTCGCCCTCTCCCACAGAGTCCAACAGACTGTTCTTTAGATTTGTGTCTCTTTTGCTGTCCTGCATATAGGGTCATCATTCCCATCTTTCTAAATTCCATATATATGCATTAGTATACTGTATTGGTGTTTTTCATTCTGACTTACTTCTCTCCATATAATAGGCTCCAGTTTCATCCATCTCATTAGAACTGATTCAGATGTATTCTTTTTAATGGCTGAGTAATACTCCATTGTGTATATGGACCACAGCTTTCTTATCCATTCATCTGCCAATGGACATCTAGGTTGCTTCCATGTCCTGGCTATTATAAACAGTGCTGCGATGAACATTGGAGTACACGTCTCTCTTTCAATTCTGGTTTCCTCAGTGTGTATGCCCAGCAGTGGGATTGCTGGGTCATATGGCAGTCATATTTCCAGTTTTTTAAGGAATCTCCACACTGTTCTCCATAGTGGCTGTACTAGTTTGCACTCCCACCAATAGTGTAAGAGGGTTCCCTTTTCTCCACACTCTTTCCAGCATTTATTGTTTGTAGACTTTTGGATTGCAGCCATTCTGACTGGTGTGAAATGGTACCTCATAGTGGTTTTGATTTGCATTTCTCTGATAATGAGTGATGTTGAGCACCTTTTCATGTGTTTGTTAGCCATCTGTATGTCTTCTTTGGAGAAATGTCTGTTTAGTTCTTTGGCCCATTTTTTGATTGGGTTATTTATTTTTCTGGAATTGAGCTGCAGGAGTTGCTTGTATATTTTTGAGATTAATCCTTTGTCAGTTGCTTCATTTGCTATTATTTTCTCCCATTCTGAAGGCTGTTTTCACCTTGCGTATAGTTTCCTTCGTTGTTGACACTAACTTTTTGTGCTAACTTTGGATATTCCATATGCAAAATATATTCAATCCTGTCTTTCCCATAGTTCCAAAGGATTGTTTCAAGATGAAAAAAGATGTACATCAAAGTCCTTTAGCTTCCTAGTAAGAAATAAAATGTGCTAACTCTTGTTATTTCATAATATTTTGTCACAAGATGGGAATTTTCCAAGTTCATGAAAATCATCTTTTGTTAAGATAAAAATCTCCTGCTTATGACAGGTGACCAGAGTACTACTTTTAAAACTGAGCCAAAAAATAATGGAACAACGCTAAGCAGCATGAGGGAACCACCCATGTCTCTGAGTCGACACTTGGCCTGTTTTTCCTGGGCTTGGACTTCATGTTTGATTTAATGAGGGCTCGACTAGAACCTCATTCTTTAGCTTCTCTGTCTGTTCTTGGGGGATTTGAGCTTGTTGTAGCAGTGGTATCAGAAAACATAACACTTATTAAGTCCATCAAATGGCCGACTCTCTGTCCTGGGGGCCAGATCATGCTGGTCTGTTATCATGACTCTGTTCCAGTACTTCTCATAGCAGCTGTTTTCAAACACATTCTTGGGCTCATACTTAGAGTATGATGTTAATCCTTTGTTCATTCAGCTATCTGTTGCTGTGTAATCTTGATCACTATCAAACCCCAACATATTTAATAGGCCTAGATCCAGCAATAGCACTGAGCTATGCTTTGCTTAGAAGGAATTACTCAGATATGTTGTCTCTGGGTGTGATCCTCAGTGGCCTCAGGGAACTCTCTCTGTGCTTCATTCTTTCACAACTACATATACCACCTGCAACTCTTATTTTTAAAAAGCACTTCATTACACTCATGATGATCATGTTAGTATAGGTCACCCTGTTGGACTTCCAAGCCTCCAGATGCCCCAGGAGTCCTTGGGAGAGGTTAATTTATAAGCCCTGTAGGTTCTTCACAAGACTGGAAAAACCTAAGCCTGACAGTAAGAAAGCCAGTGCTGGGGCTAGTGTCCACTTGCTACCCGCCTATCCTTCACCATGGCTCTTCAGCTCCTTTATTCAGCAACAAGGCTAAAATTCCTAGATCCTGTCCTTCCTTCTGTTCTATTATGATCTTGCCTGTATGTCCCATAATCTGTAAATTACCAGGTTAACTACCACCAATAAACTCTAAATAAACTAAAAGGGGGGGAAAGAGGAAAAGAAAAAATATTTTTAAAATAGAAATTATATATATGGAAAAAATACAGGTCCACATATCTGAAGTTGGTTAAAAGTATAGTTAGTATTTATGATTTTCTATTTTGTGTTCTCTTTGCTTTCAGGCAGTTTTTTTCTTAAAGGAGTTTTTTTCATACCTTCATACCTGAAAATTCTGAGACCTTGGTGGTTTTGCTTATTTAGAGTTACTGTAATCTTCCATTAAGTTTTCTAATCTTTGGAAACTGATGCTATTTCTTCCCTAAATGTTATTAGAATTCACTAGGGATGACATCTGGGCCTGGAGTTTTCTTTCTGGAAAGTTATATTACAGATTCAGTTTATTGAGTACATATAGAGTCATTTCAGATTTTTAAAAATTTTTCTTGAGTTTATTTTGGTAACTGTGTTCCTTGGAAATTGTGTGCTTTTTCAGAAAATGAACATTGTTGTATCTTTTTAATGTTGTAGGATCTAGAAGATAAGCTGATGTGAGAGTCACAAATTGCATTTAGCTGTTATGATATAATTTTCATTATCATTTAGTCTGAAATATTTTCCGCTAAGAATTCTTTCACTTCAGTTCAGTTCAGTTCAGTTGCTCAGTCGTGTCCAACTCTTGGCAACCCCAAGAATTCTTTCATCCACAGATTATTTGTAAGTATAGTGCTTAATTTCCAAACATTTAAGTATTTCTAGTTATTCAGAGGTTACTGATTTCTAACTTAATTCCAGTATGGCCAGAGAATATATTCTGTTGATTTCCATCTTTTGAAATACATTATAACTTGTTTCATGGTTCAGAACGGCCAATTTTAGGAAATCTTCTGTGTGCTTTTGAAAAGAATTTGTATTCTGCATCTGTTGGATATAGTGTTCAATATATATCAACTGGGTCACATTTTTTCAGACCTTCCACATATTCACTATATTTTTCTCTCTATTCTTTCAGTACTGAGTGAGGTTGATTCTGGATATGTCTAGTTCTCTTCTTTATCTTATGAAATTTTGCTTTATATAATTTGAAGATATGCTCTTAGGTACAAACAAATTTAGAATTGTGACTTCCTTATGGATTGATCCTTTTCTACCATTAAGTTTTCCCTATTAGTCTCTTTTATCTTTAGTCATATTTCTTGGCCAATCGTACTTTGTAACTATTATAGCAACAGCAGCTTTTTTTGGTTAATATTAACATTGCATCTATATTTTCTCATTCTTTCACTTTCAGTGTTTATTTTTCCTTATATTTAAGATACTGTCTTTTTTAAGTAGCATGTACTTGGCTTTTGTGGTTGGTTTTAATTCAGTTTTTTAAAAATATCTTGATATTTTAATTGAAATATTTTAATACAATTACTCACATATTTGGATTTATGACTATCATTTTACTATTTGTTTTCTATTTGTTCTATCCTATAATCTTCTTTTCTGCCTTCTTGCATTTTTTTTTGATTAATGAAGCATCCTTTACTGATTTATTTCCCCTTCTATTAGTTTGTTGTTTATGGTTTGAAAGAATCAAT
Source organism: Bos mutus (assembly GCF_027580195.1). Taxonomy (NCBI): domain Eukaryota; kingdom Metazoa; phylum Chordata; class Mammalia; order Artiodactyla; family Bovidae; genus Bos; species Bos mutus. Next base: position 42,527,892 of record NC_091626.1, on the reverse strand, counting down.
ATTCAATTAGATACGACAACATAATTCTCCATTCTTTGACCTTTGTTTTTTCCCTATATTTCCATGCTTTTTTCTGATATTATATTTCTTTTGCTTAAAAATTCATTTTATTATATTTTTGACTGCAAGTCTGCTGGTGATGAATTTTCACAGCTTTTGTGTTCTGGAATTGCCTTAATTTTCACCTTCAAATTTTTAACAAATTTCATTTAAATTAATTAATTAATTTTATTTTTAAGATAACAGAAGCAGAAGATATTAAGAAGAGATGGCAAGAATACACAGAAGAACTGTACAAAAAAGATTTTCACGACCCAGATAGTCACGATGGTGTGATCACTGACCTAGAGCCAGACATCCTGGAATGTGAAGTCAAGTGGGCCTTAGAAAGCATCACTACGAACAAAGCTAGTGGAGGTGATGGAATTCCAGTTGAGCTATTCCAAATCCTGAAAGATGATGCTGTGAAAGTGCTGCACTCAATATGCCAGCAAATTTGGAAAACTCAGCAGTGGCCACAGGACTGGAAAAGGTCCATTTTCATTCCAATCCCAAAGAAAGGCAATGCCAAAGAATGCTCAAACTACTGCACAATGGCACTCATCTCACACGCTAGTAAAGTAATGCTCAAAATTCTCCAAGCCAGGCTTCAGCAATATGTGAACCATGATCTTCCTGATGTTCAAGCTGGTTTTAGAAAAGGCAGAGGAACCAGAGATCAAATGGCCAACATCCGCTGGATCATGGAAAAAGCAAGAGAGTTCCAGAAAAACATCTATTTCTGCTTTATTGACTATGCCAAAGCCTTTGACTGTGTGGATCACAATCAACTGTGGAAAATTCTGAAACAGATGGGAATACCAGACCACCTGATCTGCCTCTTGAGAAACCTATATGCAGGTCAGGAAGCAACAGTTAGAACTGGACATGGAACAACAGACTGGTTCTAAATAGGAAAAGGAGTACGTCAAGGCTGTATATTGTCACCCTGTTTATTTAACTTCTATGCAGAGTACGTCATGAGAAACGCTGGGCTGGAAGAAACTCAAGCTGGAATCAAGATTGCCGGGAGAAATCTCAATAACCTCAGATATGCAGATGACACTACCCTTATGGCAGAAAGTGAAGAGGAACTCAAAAGCCTCTTGATGAAAGTGAAAGTGGAGAGTGAAAAAGTTGGCTTAAAGCTCAACATTCAGAAAACAAAGATCATGGCATCCGGTCCCATCACTTCATGGGAAATAGATGGGGAAACAGTGGAAACAGTGTCAGACTTTATTTTTCTGGGCTCCAAAATCACTGCAGATGGTAACTGCAGCCATGAAATTAAAAGACGCTTACTCCTTGGAAGAAAAGTTATGACCAACCTAGATAGCATATTCAAAAGCAGAGACATTACTTTGCCAACAAAGGTTCGTCTAGTCAAGGCTATGGTTTTTCCTGTGGTCATGTATGGATGTGAGAGTTGGACTGTGAAGAAGGCTGAGCGCTGAAGAATTGATGCTTTTGAAGTGTGGTGTTGGAGAAGACTCTTGAGAGTCCCTTGGACTGCAAGGAGATCCCACCAGTCCATTCTGAAGGAGATCAGCCCTGGGATTTCTTTGGAAGGAATGATGCTAAAGCTGAAACTCCAGTACTTTGGCCACCTCATGCGACGAGTTGACTCATTGGAAAAGACCTGATGCTGGGAGGGATTGGGGGCAAGAGGAGAAGGGGACGACAGAGGATGAGATGGCTGGATGGCGTCACCGACTCGATGGACGTGAGTCTGAGTGAACTCCAGGAGTTGGTGATGGACAGGGAGGCCTGGCATGCTGCGATTCATGGGGTCGCAAAGAGTCGGACACGACTGAGCGACTGATCTGATCTGATCTGATCCGATCCAGGTTCTCAGCATAATTGAGGGAAGGGTACAGTGATTTCCCAAATACAACTGCCCCTATACATGCATAGCCTCCCCCATTATCAACATTTTCCACCAGAGAGGTACATTTATCACAATCGATAAACCTACATTGACACAGCAGAATCACACAAAGTCCACAGTTTACATTTTGAGTCACCCTTGATGTACATTCTATAGGTATGACAATGTATAATGACACGCATCCATCCTATGGTATCATGCAGGGTATTTTCACTGCCCTAAAAATCCTCTGTGTTATGCTTGTTCTTTCTTTCCCCCTCCCTCCAGTCTCTGGCAACCACGATCTTTCAATTAAAATTTTTCCATAAATTCGCCTTTTATAGAATGTCAAATAGTTGGATTACACCCTGTGTAGTCTTTTCAGATTGGCTTCTTTCACTTAGTAATATGCATTTAAATTTCCTCCATATCTTTCCATAGTTTGGTATCTCATTTCTTTTTATTTCTAAATAATGCATGTGTGAATGCACCACAACTTATTCATCCATTCACCCAGTAAAAGTCATGATGGTTGCTTCCAAGCTTTGGCAATTATGAATAAAGTTTCTGTATGCAACAGTGTGCAGTGTTTGTATGTATGTACTTAAGTTCTCTACTTTTTTGGGCAAATACAAAGGAGCATGATTGCTGGATTGTACAGTAAGACTATGCTTGGTTTTATAAGAAACTGCTAAACTATCTTCCAAAATGGCTGTACCATTTTACATTTCCTTCAGCAATGAATGAGAGTTACTGTCACTCCACAACCCTGTCAGCATTTGGTGTTGTCAATGTCCTCGATTTTGGCTCTTCTAATAGGTATATAGCAGTATCTCTTTGTTATTTTAATTTGCATTTACCCAATGACAGATAATGTGGAACATCTTTTCACATGTTTATTTGCCATCTATATTTCTCCTTTGGTCGGGTGTCTTTTAAGGTCTTTGGGTCATTCAGTTTCAACTTTGAGGGACATTTTCATTATGTGTAAGATTTCTGAATGGTGGTTATTATTTCAACACTTAAAAGATGTCATTCTGAACTTCGCTGAGGGTTTAGTGGTTAAGACTCCATGCTGCCAATGCAGGGGGTGCAGGTTCAATCCCTGGTCAGGAAACTACGATCCCACGTGCCGTGCAGTATGGCCAAAAAATTAAACATGAAAATAAAAAAAATAAAAGATATCATTCTTTGGTCTTCCATTTTCTACTCTTTTTGTTACTTTTGGTTCTTTCAAAGTACTTTGGCCTTGTGCCCACCTTTGATTGCTTTGAAGATTTTCTTGCATTTGAGTTTTGCTGGTTTCTTTCTTTTTTTTTTTTTTTTGCTGGTTTCTTTTTCAAAGCAATTTTACCTGGGTCTTTTTAATTATTCACTTGAATTTTGAAGCATTCTAGAATCTATAGCTTTTATCCATTTTAGGCAACTCCCTCCCTCTGTCTAATATTTCTTCTGCTACATTTGCCCTCTTCTCCCATAACTCCATTTGTGCAAGTGTTAGATCATTAACTCTGTCCCATTTTTCCCATTCCTTCTTCTGCTCTGTTTCAATAAGGATAATTCTACTGACTTATTCACCAAATAATTGCTTTTCCTTTTCCTGTATTTAAACTGCTTTTATACCTATCTCCTGTATTCTTAATTTCACTTGTATATCTGTTAATTTCATTTGATTCTTCTTAAATAGATAGTTTTCTGGTAAAACTTTGTATTTTGCCTTTAATCTTATAGAATATATTAACCACGGTTTTAATGTCTATATCTCCCAAATTTAATACCTGGATCCCTGTGCATCTATTTCTATTTTCTTTCCTTCTTGATTCCATTCCTTGATAATTTTTATTGAATGTTGAATATTGTATAAAATATATTATAGAAGATTTACATGATGCTATCATTCTTTAAAGAGAGTTTTCTTTAGCTTTTTGGCAGGTAATTACAATAGGATCAAATCACTTAATCTAATCAGGGACTATTCTTCAAGGTTAGGCTTCAGTCATTGTAAGCTTTGATTTATTTCTAGTGTTTCCTTATTTCCAGGGTATAGTTTTTTTGGGAGATCCCAAAGCTGTTGGTATTTATCAGAGAGCTCTACCTGTTAGAACCTGAACTCCAATTTCAATCTCCTCAGTTCTGTGAAACTATTGATAGTTCTGATTAATATCTCAGCCTCTTAGCCTCCATTTACTGCCTGTAATCTCCATCTCTACGCTTGTGCTATTTATGAAGGCCTCTAGGGAAAAAGTAGTAGACTGCCTGGCTCATTTTAATGTATTTTCCTTTCCTTTAAGATTTTGAACCTCAAAATCTGGCTGTTATAGTAGTCTTGATCTCCAATATGTGACTTCCCATCCTGGTGTGACAACTAAAGTTCTACCTAGTTCTCTGACTTTTCACAGCTACTTTTCATTCAATTTCTCAATCTCACCAGCCCATTGCTCATACTTCAGCAAACGCACCAAAAGAAAAAGAGCACAGAATGTCTTGACTCACCTCAATGCATTTTCCTTCCCCCACATCTCAGCTGTTTTGATGGCTCTCTGATGCCTTCTTGTTCAGTCTCTCAGTCATGTCTGACTCTTTGCAACCCCATGGACTGCAGAGTGCCAGGCTTTCCTGTCCTTCATTATCTCCCTGAGTTTGCTCTAACTCATGTTCATTGAGTCAGTGATGCCATCCAACCATCTCATCCTCTGTCACCCTCTTCTCCTCTTGCCCTTAATCTTTGAGGGCAAGTATCAGGGTCTTTTCCACTTAGCCAGTTATTTGCATCATGTAGCCAAAGTATTGGAACTTCAGTTTCAGCATCAGTCCTTCCAATGAATATTCAGGAATGATTTCCTTTAGGATTGACTGGTTTGATCTCCTTGCAGTCCAAGGGACTCTCAAGAGTCTTCTCTAACACCACAGTTCAAAAGTATCAATTCTTCGACACTCAGCTTTCTTTATGGTCCAACTCTCAAATCCATACAAGACTACTGGAAAAACCGTAGTTTTGACTAGTCAGATAATGTCTCTGCTTTTAAATATGCTGTCTAGGTTTGTCATAGCTTTTCTTCCAAAGAGCAAACATCTTTTAATTTCATGGATGCAGTCACCATCTGAGCATGGCCCCTTCCATCAGAACAAGACCCAGATTCCCCCACAGTCAGTCTCTCCCATCAGAAAGCCTCCATAGGCTTCTTATTCTTATCTACCAGAGGACAGAATGAAAACCACAATCACAGAAAACTAACCAAACTGATAACATGTATCATAGCCTTGTCTAACTCAATGAAACTATGAGCCATGCCATGAAGGGCCACCCAAGATGGACAGGTCATGGTGGAAAGTTCTGACAATATGTGGTCCACTGGAGAAGGGAATGGCAAACCACTTTGTCGCAGCTTTGTAGACTGGGACCTAGGGACTGGCGTTGATGAGAAGAAGGATGCAGGGGACCCAAGTCTCAAGTGAAACAAAGGTGCTTTATTTGCAGAAATGCATGTTTATATATCTTCATACAAAGCAGCTTTAGACAGTAAAAAATTTGAGTAAAAACAAAGCCAAGCAAATAACAATCTTCAAAGGGCCAGAAAGCATTCCATATCCTGAGTAAGAAGGGTATAACTGAATAGATTACCTTTAAGTAAAAGGTCGCTGAAGGGAGTCACTGCAAGGAATCCAAGCAGGTGCCCCTTCTCATGATCTCAGTCCTAAGAACTGCATGCAGCTCTGCTCGCTCCTGTTTTCCAGGAACTGATAAGGAATAGAGAGTCCTTGAGAAACGGCACACAAAATAAGAAAATAACATATTGGATCCCTTAAAGTTGAACGTCCCCTGACACCACTTCATTGTTCTTGTCTTGAGAACCCCATGAATAGTATGAAAAGGCAAAAAGATATGACACTGAAAGATAAACTGCCCAGGTTGGCAGATGCCCAATACGGTACTGGAGAAGAATGGAGAAATAATTCCAAAAAGAATGAAGAGATGAAGTGAAAGCAGAAACAACACCCAGTTGTGGATGTGACTGGTGATGGAAAGCAAGTCCGATGCTGTAAAGAACCATACAGCATAAGAACCGGGAATATTAGGTCCATGAATCAAGGTAAATTGGAAGTGGTCAAACAGGAGATGATAAGAGTGAACATCAACATTTTAGGAATCAGTGAACTAAAATGGACCAGAATGGGCAAATTTAACTCAGATGGCCATTATATCTAGTACGATGGGCAAGAATCCCTTAGAAGAAATGGAGTAATCCTCATAGTCAACAAAAAGGTCCAAAATGCGGTACTTGGGTACAATCTCAAAAACGACAGAATGATCTCTGTTCATTTTCAAGGCAAACCATTCAATATCACAGTAATCCAAGTCTATCCCCCAACCAGTAATGCCAAAGAAGCTGAAGTTGAATGGTTCTGTGATGACCTACAAGACCTTTTAGAACTAACATACACACACACACACACACACACACACACACACACACACAGTCCTTTTCAGCATAGGGGAATGGAATGCAGAAGTAGGAAGTCAAGAGATACCTGGAGTAACAGGCATGTTTGGCCTTGGAATACAAAATGAAGCAGGGCAAAAGCTAACAGAGTTTTGCCAAGAGAATGCACTGGTCATAGAAAACACCCTCTTCCAACAGTATAAGAGATGACTCTACACATGGACATCAGCAGATGGTCAGTTCAATACCAAAATCTGATTAGTTATATTCTTTGAGGCCAAAAATGGAGAAGCTCTACACAGTCAGCAAAAACAAGACCAGGAGCTGACTGTAGCTCACATCATGAACTTATTGCCAAATTCAGACTTAAATTGAAGAAAGTAGGGAAAACCACTAGATCATTCAGGTATAACCTAAATCAAATCCCTAACGATTATACAGTAGAAGTGACAAATAGATTCAAGGGATTGGATCTGATAGAGAGCCTGAAGAGCTATGGACAGAAGTTCATTACATTGTACAGGAGGCAGTGATTAAAACCATCACCAAGAAAAAGAAATGCAAAAAGGCAAAAGGGTTGTCTGAGAAGGCTTTACAAATAGCTGAGAAAAAAAAGAGAACTGAAAGGCAAAGGAGAAAAGGAAAGATATACCCATCTGAATGCAGAATTCCAAAGAAGAGCAAGGAGAGATAAGAAAGTCTTCCTCAGCAATCAATGCAAAGAAATAGAGGAAAATAATAGAATGGGAAAGACTAGAGATCTCTTCAATAAAATTAGAGATACCAAGGGGACATTTCATGCCAAAATGGGCACAAAAAAGGACAGAAATGGTATGGATCTAAGAGAAGCAGAAGATATTAAGAAGAGGTGGCAAAAATACACAGAACTATACAAAAAAAATCTTAATACCAATATAATATTGTAAAGTAATTAGCCTCCAATTAAAATAAATAATTTAAATGAAAAAAAAAAATCTTAATGACCCAGATAACCACGATGGTGTGATCACAGATAACCACAGTGGTGTGATCACTCATCTAGAGCCAGACATTCTGGAAGGCAAATTCAAGTGGGTCTTAGGAAACATAACTACAAACAAAGCTAGTGGAGGTGATGGAATTCCAGTTGAGCTATTTCAAGTCCTAAAAGATGATGCTGTTGAAGTGCTGCACTCAATATGCCAGCAAATCTGGAAAACTCAGCAGTGTCCACAGGACTGGAAAAGGTCAGTTTTCATTCCAGTCCCAACGAAGGGCAATGCAAAAGAGTGTTCAATCTACCACACAATTGCACTCATCTCACATGCTAGCAAAGTAATGACCAAAATTCTCCAAGCAAGGCTCCAACAGTACGTGAACTGAGAACTTCCAGATGTTCAAGGTGGATTTAGAAAAGGCAGAGGAACCAGAGATTAAATTGCCTACATCCATTGGATCATAAAAAAGCAAGAGAGTTCCAGAAAAACAGCTACTTCTGCTTTATTGACTATGCCAAAGTCTTTGACTGTGTGGATCACAACAAACTGGAAAATTCTGAAAGACGTGGGAATACCAGACCACCTGACTTGCCTCCTGAGAAATCTGTATGCAGGTCAAGAAGCAACAGTTAGAACTGGACATGGAACAATGGACTAGTTCCAAATAGGAAAAGAAGTACATCAAGGCTGTATATTGTCACCCTGCTTATTTAACTTATATGCAGAGTACATGATGCAAAATGCCAGGCAGGATGAAGCACAAGCTAGAATTAAGATTAATGGGAGAAATATCAATTACTTTACATATGCAGAGACAGCACTCTTATGGCAGAAAGTGAAGAGGAACTAAAGAGCCTCTTGATGAAAGTTTAAGAGGAGAGTGAAAAAGCTGGCTTAAAAATCAACTTTCAAGAAACTAAGATCATGGCATCCAGTGCCATCATTTCATGGCAAATAGATGGAGAAACAATGGAAACAGTGATAGACTTTATTTTCTGATGCCTTAAAACCACTTTAAAACATGCTCAACCTTTTCTAATGGTCAGTTGGGGGGGGGATTAATCTATAGGATGCTGCTGCTAAGTCACTTCAGTCATGTCCGACTCTGTGTGACCCCATAGACAGCAGCCCACCAGGCTCTCCTGTCCCTGAGATTCTCCAGGCAAGAACACTGGAGTGGGTTGCCATTTCCTTCTCCAACGCTCCATAAATAGATATGGAATTCTCTCATTAACTTTCCTGGGCATGACAATACTTAACAGAAAATCTAGATGGTTTCCTTCTACAGTCCCTTGCCACTGTTACATGGCAACAACCCTCTCTAGTCAGGCTCTATTACCTTAGTTAAGTCTCAAGATCTACCATTTCTTTAGAATGTTTTTCCCTTAAAAAAAAAAAAAAGCATATAACCAAGTGGTGATCTTGGTTTCTAATCCAATGAAACAATTGTTTTGTGTCCATGTTGAATAATTCCTTCCTTTGGTGCCAAAATCACTAACAGAGTAGAGTCCATTGTTTTGGAGATGGTAGAGCAAAACTTTGTAAATGAATTATTACACATAATAATGAGAGATAATACCCATCTTTCATACTGTAGTTCCCAGACTAAGGTATTCTGGCTATAGGAGAATCATCACTTATATTGGCTATATAATCAGAGAATGAATGAACCACATCCCCAAAATTACCACTCCAGCCCATAAGGTTGTATATTGTATTCCAGTTGATGTTGTTACCAACTCTAAAGTAGATCATCCAACTGTTCTGTAAAGTCAACTCTTCTTTATATGAGGTTTATAGAACATTATTTTAAATCATTTGTCATCAAGTAGGGTGATTTACCCTATAGGGAACATTTTGTAATGTCTGGAGACTTTTTTTATTGTCATGACTTGTGGAGTAGGGAAATATTATTGACTGGCCTCTAGTGAATAGTGGACAGAGATGATACTGATCATTCTTCTATGCACAGGACAGTCTTCTGCAACATAGAATTATCTTGTCCAAAATGTCAGTAATGCTACTTTTAAGACACACTGCTTTAAAATGGTCACTGTAAAATGTATTTCTTGGTCAGAAGCAGTGTTGCACAGGTTAAAGTGACTGAGGAAGGAGCATTCAGTGAATCTTGGAATGGTGGGCCTCTCCAGAGGGGACCAGAAGAAGCAAATAAAGCTTCAGTGACTACTCCAGTGAGGATAGATTTGTATTTCCCTCAAATGGAAAAGATTTGATGTAATTAATGTCTTTGAGTAGATATTTAGACCATCCCAGATTATTGAATTCTGTAGAAACATCAGGATTGATTTTTGCTGTTTCTAGTAAGTTAGGCATTCAGCAAGAGTGCAGTTACCCATGGCTAGAAGTCTGGACTGTTGAATTTAAGCATTGTTTGCATTCTCATCACCATGGGCATTTTATATATGATCCTGTTGAGTGAATATTAGGGGAACTGATAAAAGGGCTAAAATAAATCTACTGGGTAGATCACTCTGCCCAACTGGTTATTAAAAAGTTTCTTTTACAATGGTAACTTTTACTGATTATTCATATAGAGCACACATATTCACAGACTCTGGGATCATTCTAAAAGATCCATCTAAAAATCTCCCTCAGCTTTCTTGTATTAATCTCCTAATAAATTCCTTCTAATGACTGCCATTGTGGCTAGGCTCCAGAGCCCAAAGTTAGGCTATGTATGTCAAGGCTATGTATTGTCACCCTGCTTATTTAACTTATATGAGAGTACATTATGTGAAATACAGGGCTGGATGAATCACAAGTTGGACTCAAGATTGCCAGGAAAAATATCAACGACATGAGATAAGCAGATGATACCACTCTAATGGCAGAAAGTGAAGAGGAACTTAAAAGTCTCTTGATGAGGGTGAAAAAGGAGAGTGAAAAAAATGATTTAAAACTCAACATTCAAAAAACTAAGATCATGGCATCCAGTCCCATCACTTCATGACAAATAGAAGGGGAAAAAGTGGAAACAGTGACAGATTTTATTTTCTTGGGCTCGAAAATCACTATGGATGGTGACTGGAGCCATGAAAATAAGACACTTGATCCTTGGAAGGAAAGCTTTGATAAACCTAGACAGCATATTATTAATAAAAAGCAGAGACATTACTTTGCTGAGAAAGGTCCACATAATCAAAGCTATGGCTTTTCCATTAGTCATGTATGGATGTGAGAGCTGGACCATAAAGAAGGCTGAATGCTGAAGCAGTTGATGCTTTCGAACTGTGATGCTGGAGAAGACTCTTGAGAGTCCTTTGGACTGCAAGGAGAACAAGTCAGCCAATTCTAAAGGAAATCAACCCTAATATTTATTAAAAAGACTGATGCTGAAGCCCCAATACTTTGGCCACCTGATGCGAAGAGCTGACTCACTGGAAAAGACCCTGATGCTGGCAAAGATTGAGGGCAGAAGGAGAAGGGGGTGACAGAGGATGAGATGGTTGGATGGCATCATCATCTCAATGGACATGGGTTAGAGCAAACTCCGGGAGATGGCAAAGGATGGGGAGGCCTGGTGAGCTGCAGTCCATGGGATCGCAAAGAGTTGATCATGACTGAGTGACTGAACAACAACAAAGCCACCTGAATTCCCTTACTGGACTGCTGCTGCTGCTGCTAAGTCACTTCAGTCATGTCTGACTCTGTGCGACCCCATAGATGGCAGCCCACCAGGCTCCCCCGTCCCTGGGATTCTCCAGGCAAGAACACTGGAGTGGGTTGCCATTTCCTTCTACAATGCATGAAAGTGAAAAGTGAAAGGGAAGTCACTCAGTCGTGTCCGACTCTTAGCGACCCCATGGACTGCAGCCTACCAGGCTCCTCCGTCCATGGGATTTTCCAGGCAAGAGTACTGGAGTGGGGTGCCATTGCCTTCTCCGTATCTTTGCCCTACAAATTGCCAAATCTAGCTGGCCCATTCTTGGCTTATTTAACTTGATCTTTCTGGAACTTGATATTGTTGATCATTTTCCTTCTTGGAAAACTCTCAACCTTTCCCTTCAGATACTTAACACTTTCTTAATCCTTTGACTTTTTTTCCTGACTGTCTCATAAGATTCCATGTTTTCTTCTAAACCTCCAAAATGCTAGTGTTACCAAGTTTCAATCTGTGAGGAAATAAGACTAAACTGGGAATTGGATGCCTCATCAACAATCTTGGATACTAGAATGTGAGTCAATACTTCAAACCCATACAAGAAAATAATTTCCATTTAGAATCTTATGCCCAACAAAATTGCTGGTGCAAAATAAGATCACATTCAAGCATGCAGAGACAGACACAGGCATTAATACAAGCTGTATGCTTATAGCTTCCAAATCTACATAATTAGCCCAGACCTTAATGCTTAGTTCCTGACTTGTTCAATTACCCATTAAACAGTTCCATCTGGATATCTCAAAAATTTCCTAAACTTCGTATGTTCAAAAGTGAACTAAATAACCTACCTGATAAAAGGTATTCACTGTATTATATTCTTGATCTCAGCAAATTAAACCATTATGCGCCCATCAGACTTTCCTCACCAACACCAGTAAGTAATCAAGTCTTCTCAAATATACAAACTATTTCTCACTACTATTCTTTCCCTTTTATTTCACGATTGCTCTCTTAATTCACATTTTAATAATTTCCTGTCTAGCCTTCCTACCTCCAAAGTTGACCTACTTACGTCTACCCCCTACCCTATAGCAAGAATGGTGTTTCTACAGGGTATATGGTCATACCTCTCTTTTAATCAAAGAATCATTTTCCAGTTCTTGATTTGATGATCTGTCTCCTGACCATCTTCTTACCTCTTCCTATTCTCCACCTCACCTTCCTTGTTCCAACTATACTAAATCATAATGTATTTGTAGCTCTCTAATGCTGTTTCCACCACACTTATGGCAGAAAATGAAGAAGAACTAAAGAGCCACTTGATGCAAGTGAAAGAGTAGAGGGAAAAAATTGGCTTAAAACTCAACATTCAGTAAACTAAGATCATGGCATCTGGTCCCATCACTTCATGGCAAATAGATAGGGAAACAATGGAAAGAGTGACAGACTTTTTTTTTGGATTCCAAAATCACTGCAGATGGTGACTGAAGCCATGAAATTAAAAGATGATTGCTTTTTGGAAGCAAGGACCAACCTAGACAGCATATTAAAAGACAGGGACTTTCCCAACAAATGTCCGTCTAGTCAAAGCTTTAATTTTTCCAGTAGTCATGTATGGATGTGAGAGTTGGACTATAAAGAAAGCTGAGCACCGAAGCATTGATGCTTTCGAACTGTGGTGTTGGAGAAGACTCTTGAGAGTCCCTTGGACAGCAAGGAGATCCAACCAGTCCATCCTAAAGGAAATCAATTCTAAATATTCATTGGAAGGACTGATGCTGAAGGTGAAACTCCAATACTTCGGCCACCTGATACGAAGAATTGACTCATTTGAAAAGACCCTGATGCTGCGAATGATTGAAGGCAGGAGGAGAAGGGGATAACAGAGAATGAGATGGTTGGATGGCATCACCGACTCAATGGACATGAGTTTGAGTAAACTCCAAGAGTTCGTGATGGACAGAGAAGCCTGGTGCACTGCAGTCCATGGGGTCTCAAAGAGTTGGACACAACTGAGCAATTGAACTGAACTGAATGCTGTTTCATGCCCCCATCTTTTTCCTTCCATTGTTCCTATTGCCAGAAAAAATAGGCTCTGTTCTGCTGTTGATGATAGCCTAATCACCCTCCAAGTCTTAATGGAAGCATTAGCTTTTCTAAAGAAATTTTCTGAATCTCCGTGCAATCCTGCCATTCTGTACAGATATCTATTTACATTTTGCATGTCTCTAGTATGCCCTCAAAATACTTACTAATACGCTACTTCCTCTCTACTAGACTAGGAATTCCTTAAAATCATGAACCATGTCTTGCTTATATTTATATAATCAGCATAGTATTTGGCATAGTCAATATCTATAAATGAATGGATAAATAAATGAATGAATAAAACCATCTTCCCTATCCTCTATTCTGGATAATCTTTCTCCAAAGTCAACTATTATCCTTAATCTATTGCCTAATTTTCTCCATCCTTTCATAGATCAACACCCTAGATTAGGGGCAGAAAGATAATTCCCAGACAGCTTTGGAAATAACATGAAAATAGGACACACACCAAGTTTTCCTTGTAATCCCACAAATCAGTCAGAGAAATCTAATCCACGGGATTGGAAGAGTAAGATGGAAAGGACTCAGGGAGATGCCCTGGAGGGAGGCCTGGGTCGCCTCCCAGAGCCTCACACACTAAATAGTGGCACAGAGAAATTGACCGAGAATTCTCAGGCCCAGAAGGAAGACAGGAATGTAGAAGGACAAGCAAACCAATGGATTAGAAAGGGTCTGGGCTCTGATAGGAGCACTCTCACAGGCCAGAGGCAGCAGAGAAGTTTATGAGTTTCAGCTGGACACTCTGAAGGCCTGGTAGAAGCCACACCACAGCGGGCATGGTGAGGAGAGAAGCTGATGCTTGGACACCAGATGAGATGAGAAGCCCACAGTAGGCACCACTCAGGCCTAGACATTCCTCATCAGTGCTGGCGCAATGAAAAACTCAGCCAGAAAACCAGATTACATACAAGGAGAAAGAAGAAAAGGAGAGGGTAGAGGCCTGGGGTAATTGATCTATTAACCAGATGTGGCAATTAGTTAGTGACTAAGATAACAATACTCAGATTTGGCTGCAAATCATTAGCTCAGACTACATACACCTGAATGGAATAGGATAAACTGTCCTAGAAAGAGATGAAAAAGTTTTCAGTCATGGAAAATGAAAGTTATTTCTCCACATATGAGTCCTAATGTGTCCATTGCATCTCCCCACTTCTACCCTCAGCTATCCATATATGTATATGGCAACCACGTATCCCCAACATTCCAGAAAAGCTGTAAATTGAATTGGGCTTCCCTGGTGGCGCTCATGGTAAAGAACCCACCTGTCAGTGCAGGAGATGTAAAAGATGTGGTCAGGTGTAAAAGATCTCTGCGTCAATAAGATCCCCTGGAGGAGGGCATGGCAACCCACTCCAGTATTCTTGCCTGGAGAATCCCAGGACAGAGGATCCTGGCAGGCTATGGTCCACAGGGTCGCAGAGTCAGACATGACCTAAGCTGCTTCACTCACTCACTCACTCTCTCCTAACTTGAACAGTCTTGTTTCTTATGATTGCATCAATTCTGCAGTGCCATGAACTCCACGTTTTGGTTCAGAAAGTACTACATACTGAGTTCCACTATTGATTTGCTCCCCACACCCACTATCCGCACACCAGGGAAAAGAATAGGTGGTAAATTACATTTTGCTTTCAAGACTTGTTAGCTGTGACACTTGCATTGTCAGAAATTTTATATGGAACATGCTGTACAGATTTATATGCTTCAATGTTGGAGAGCTGAGACACATTTAAATTTGCACATTGGTCCTTTGGGAGTGACAGCCTGCTCTGTTTCTCCATTTGTTTCATCATTTCATTAGTAATTGTGCATAACAAATGTGATCCTCAAGTGAAAAATGCTGATAGGGGTAGAAACATACTATTAACCCTTCAGGGAAGCTTTTAGAAAAGTCAAGGTTAGTTAAGGTCTTCAGTCAAATTAGCCTCTGAAAGTCTACATATAAATAAAAACAAACAGGGAAGCTCAAGGATCTCTTGGGTGGTTGGAAGGAGGAGGAAAGGAAAGCTGTAATTAAGTTTCCTTTGTCATCAACTATTTCTCAGATAAATGATCATAAATTACTAGAACATGTCTTAACTCTCAGCCCTGAAAAGCTACAAAAAGCTCTCTCTTGTGACTTGTTTTAGAAATTTGGTGTAAGTAACTGGGAAACTAGGAAATGCTTAGGTTCAAATCTCTGGCTTTCTTAAACTTATTAATAAAATTCCTAAATTAATCAGAGTAGAGGATGCTTAAACTAAACCACATTCTGGCTTAACTGTCTTCTGTGTCATTTTTGCTGGAGGGAGAAAATAGATTTTCCAACATCATATTTAATTTCATTAGCTACTGTTGCTTTTTGGAAATCTACTTATAACACATGAAGATAAACATTCTCCTTGTGATAAGGCTATGTTTATAAACTGGGTTTAGGATGAAAGAAAACCCTAAACTGATGTGTTTTCATTGTGGGGTTAATGGTGCTTTACTAATCCCCTTTCTGTGAGCCAGCAAGGCACAGGCATTCAGGAAGTATTTCGGGTGACTCGCACATACTGGCCTTCTTAAACATTGTAGCAGGAGAAAGCCCTTTTCCCTGCTGAGTAATGCCAAAACATCATGCTCCTCTCCTCTTGGAAGGGAATTTCTGTGCAGCAAAAATAAAAATATACAGATTTTTTAAAGCTCACTAGTGAAGGTTGGATGAAGGGTTATTTGTTCCTTTAACAACTGAATCCTTTGTGCAGGAGTCCCCTCTCTTCTATTTTTGTCTCCCTACCTGGAAATGGGGCTCCTCTACACTAAGGACAGGAGGAAAGTGAGTCTACTTCTGTTGTGAAGTGTGAATTTCCACCTTTCCTCCCAGGAAAGAGCTGAAGATTTAAAGGAAATGTTAAATACTTCATAGCTATAGAAAGGTGTAAGGAATTATGTCATGAACACACGTATACACACCATCCAGCTAAAGAGATGACTCATTACAAACATGGTTGAAGCCCCTCTGTATATCCCATTATATTCAATATTTTCCTTATGCCTCATCCTTCCTCTCCTTGCCAGGTGCAAGTGTTTAGATTTTCTCATACTGCTGCTGCTGCTCTTGTTTAGTCACTAAGTCATGTCTGACCCTTTTGCCACCCCATGGACTGTAGCCTTCCAGCCTCCTCTATCCACAGGATTTCCCAGGCAAGAATATTGGAATGAGTTGCCATTTCCTTCTTCAGGGGTCTTCCCGACACTCAGATTGAACCTGCATCTCCTGCATTGCAGGTAGATTCACTGAGCCACCACGGAAGCCTTAGTGTGTCCCTGAACTAAACATAGGGCTCCTTCCACATTTTAGACTAAATAAAATCCCAATATATGTTAAATATATAATATATATATATTCTTTTACAAATTGCCTATTTTATTTTTGAGTTTTATGTATGTGGACAAAGTTTTTATATATTTTAAAATTTATTAAGATATGGTTGAGCTATAGCATTGTATATATTTAAGATGTACAATGTATGGGATGGTTTGATACATTTATGTGTGTCAAAATATATAATTACCACTGTAGCATTAGCTGACACCTCTATCATATCACATAATTATCCTTTTTTTTTTTTTTTTTTGCAATGGTTGTTTTATCACGCACATTGTTCTACTACATCATTTCCACTCTACATCATGGCTATACCACAATTTATCCCCACTTGGAAGTCCTTCTTTCCTCTTGAATAGATACACGGATACTGGGAGCATTAATGAGACCCTCAGATGTCAGAATCCACAGCAAACGAAACATCCTCACCTAAGAGAAATTCTCACAATAGAGAAAAATGTAAAGAGAATGCATAGTGAATGATGCTTTTGTGGTTCCACTTTCTGTTTAAACCTATTGGACTTTTCTACAACTGGGTGAGTTAACTCTTTCTATGCACCATATTGACTATTTAAATGCTGAAATAAGAAACCAAGATCTGTTGTCACCTGCTAATAATGTTCATGGAGCAAAATTTTCCAGCAAGTGAAGACATTCCTGGGTACTTGCCTTAGGGTGTTCTTAGCCTCAGAGGAGACATAACCAGGTAGGAAGAGTTTGGCAAGGTCAGAAGAATCCTACCTCATGAAGTGACAGTTCTAGAAAATTCCAGGAAGGCTGCTGATGACTAGGACTGGGCTATCTTTTCTCTTTGCATCTTAAACCTTAAGGCTGCATGCAAGAGGCTAACAAGTATCGATAACGGTGAGACTGCCTCCTGATTTTAAGGAATGAATTATCAAGTACATTGGGCAAGGTCATGGGTTTGTGACTCCCAGGCCTGGTTTCTATTTCTTAGCCTTTCTATCTTTTGCTCCTTCTACAGTGTTAGTCTGTAGTCTGTTCTTATCTCTTCTGCTGTAGATTCAGTAAGCACAGTGATTTTGATCTTCTGAAAAGTGTTTATTAAATCCTGCTGAGTCTTCCTTTGAAATGCTTCTTATCCATACCCCTTCCTTCCATCACCTCCCCCCCCAGCCATCACTTCACACCTGGACAGCTGGCATGGGCTCAGAGCTGGACTAGGCAAGGCCTCTCTTATTCCTAACCCAGCCTACACGCCGAGGCTATTCATCTTCCTCAGATACTCTTGTTCTACAGCTCATTGGTCCCAGACCTTCAAAGACTTCCCATTTTCTAGGACATCAAACCTAAATTTTTCCAGAAAAGGCCAATAATTTGTGTATCCTGGTGATCCTCGCTTCCTGTCATTTCATGCTACCTAACTTCAGCTCTAGTTTGGCTAATCTCTCTCACTTCCATGAATATGTCATTCTCGTGTCTGCAATGTTTTCTTCTCCTGGAATATTTTATTTATCTCTTCAGACTACTCATTCATTCACAGCATGTATATTGAGGGCCTGCTATGTGCTAAATCCTAGAGTTCTAAGATCATGACTTTAAGTGGATTTTTTTTTTTTACTATCTCATCTCTAATAACCTCTTTCTTTTATTAGTCTTAACTACTTTATATCTATACATAGTCCACTAAATAAAGGTAAAAGCAAGTAAGGGACATGGACCTCTCTCTTCAAGTAGCAACCACTTTATCAATAACAGGAATGAAGAGAATTTCAAACCCTAGAGAAGTATTTAAGTAAGGGAAGATGTGAGAATTAAATGAAATGAAATGTGATTAATGGAGCAGTGATTTAGCAGTAAATTATGTGTAACTTTATTTTGTTCACTCTTGTTTCAAATGGGTTTTTCTTATCTTCTTGTTGGAAGATAAGCTATTTGAGGGCAAAGGCTAAGCCTTCTTTAAATTGCCCCAGTTCTTAAACAATGTTAGATACACACTGGAGCCTTTGCCAGCTTTCTATTGCTTCTGACTGCCACAAAATGAAACGCTCTTTGCCTGTATTCCCAGGGACAATAGTGGTGGACACAGCACATCAGGGAGCAATCACCTTCCCAGCCTTATCCTCAGTTTATTTCTTTGAGAAATAGAAGGCTTTGGATAAGGAAGAGCAGGCAATGATGCAATGAAAGCAGGTAGAATCTGAGCATCCACCTTCCTAGTGGTTCTGCCCCCACAGATCAGCAAAGAGAACTAAACCATGTCCCTGGAAATGTTTGTCTTTGCATTTGTGTCTCTTGATGCACTCCCTTTCCTAGATGTGTTTTCATTGTTTTAGTCATTTCTTCTGACACATCATGACATTTTAACCATTCTCTTAAACCACAAATCCTAGTAAGAATAGAAGATTGTAAGTCAGGGAATTGTGGAGGCAGTCCTAAAACCACTGTAGAGGAATCTAAAATGATTTTGATTGGATTTTAGGTTGAAGCTGAATTTTAGTCCAAGTCAGTCAGCAACCGGTTCAAACCACTTTCGATGGCAGTGGCATGCAGTTTCTATTTTTGCTTTCTCAATAACTTCACTCTCATTTTAAATAAGATCATAAGTTGGATTGATTATAGATTTAGTCAGAGTTGTGATTTTTGGGGAATCAGCATTTCAGTGTATTTTGTTCTTCCCCCTCCTACAGAACTAGTTAAGTATGCTATAACTTAAATATAGAACACTGGATCTGAACAAACAGGGAAATCATGACCTTTCAGCAAAAATAATCAAGCTATTATTTACTTGAACAGAAGCAAACTTTAAATGCTAAAGAAACTAGTGATTTATAACACAATTTTAAAATTGAGGACAAATAATAAGTAGGAAGTTCAGTGATGCTGCAATAGTGTGGCTACAGGCAACCCAAGCAGCCCACCAGTCTCCTCTGTCCATGGGATTTTCCAGGCAAGAATACTGGAGTAGGTTGCTATTTGCTTCTCCAGGGGATTTTCCCGACCCAGGGAATGAACCTGGGTCTCCTGCATTGCAGGTAGATTCTTTACCATCTGAACCACCAGAGCCCAAGTGGCTATCATAACTTAATGTAAGAATTAACTTGTACTTCCAAATAAATTTTTTAAGAAAGCAAGAGACTCTTCATGGATGTTTCCAATAACTTAAAGAGAGGCAGTTCTGTATGTTTTTTACTTTGGGAAAAAAACCCCAAATCTCAATATCCATTTAAAAGTTGGAATGTTGTGGAGAATGGGAGATGTTGCTAACTGATAAAGACATAGATTTTCTATAAAATATCTTAGCTTTAAAAAGATGATTATATCTTCCTATTCTTTCCCCATGCTACCTTTTCCCCCAGTATGCTATTTGAATTTATGTGTGGCCTAGGAGGGTATATTATTGTAATTTCCATTTTAAAGGTAAAGAAATTGGGACCTAATGGTATAAGATGAGCTCAAATTCAAGACATCACCTGGGGAAACAGAAGCGGCAATTATTGTTCCATTGCCAGACCTATGCTTATTCTAGAAGACTGGGATATATGCTGACGGGAGGATGACATCATTAATCTTCTATGTCCCCGCAAAATGTTGAAATCCTAATTCCTAGTGATGATGACACTAGGAGGTGAGGCCTTTAGGAGGTCATTAGGTCATGAGGGTAGAGCTCTCATGAATGGGATTAGTGTCTTGATAAAAGTGGCATCCCACTCCAGTACTCTTGCCTGGAAAATCCCAGGGACAGGGGAGCCTGGTGGGCTGCAGTCCATGGGGTTGCTAGGAGTCGGACACGACTGAGTGACTTCACTTTCACTTTTCACTTTCATGCATTGGAGAAGGAAATGGCAACCCATTCCAGTGTTCTTGCCTGGAGAATCCCAGGGATGGGGGAGCCTGGTCTATGGAGTCTCACAGAGTCGGACATGACTGAAGAGACTTAGCAGCAGCAGCAGCAAAAGAAATCCTACAGAGCTTTATTGTCCCTCTGCCATGTGAGAATACCACATGAAGTATGAGAATACCACAAGAAGTATGAGACTCAGGATAAGGTCCCCACTCAACCATGCTGGCACCTTGATCTTAGCTTTCCAGCCTCCAGAACTCTGAGTAATAAATTTCTGCTGTTTATAAATTGCTCAGTCTGTGGTATTTTATTATAGTAGCCCAAACAGACTAAGACAGATGCATTTCTTTGATCTGGGCCAGCTCCTTCTCAGGACCACCACGCTTGCAGTCTTAGTGCATTAGAATAGAGCGGTGACAGTCATGGAGAAACTCCGCTTTAATCTTTTAAGGACAAATCCTTTGTAGCTCAGTTGGTAAAGAAACTGCCTGCAACGTAGGAGATCCGGGTTCAATTCCTGGGTTGGGAAGGTCCCCTGAAGAAGGAAATGGCAACCCACTCCAGTATTCTTGCCTAGAGAATCCCATGGACAGAGGAACCTGGCAGGCTACAGTCCAAGGGGTCGCAAGAGTCGGACATGACTTAGTGACTAAACCACAACCACCACCACCAAGGACAAATCTGTGAGTGCAGTTAGGTGACTACAACCAGAAGCAGCACCTTCAACATTTGTGCAGCATTTGAGCTGAGGCCACCTCCTCTTGGGAAACCCTGGTCAATAACAGAGTACCGGAGAAGTAACAGGACCTAGTCATTTCTGCACAATGCAGAATTCTCTGAGCAGTCTTGACACTGGAGCTCCCCACTGAAACTCTGTCTGAGCTCCAGCACAAACTGAGTTCTCTTTGTACACCATACTCCTTCCCTCTCCATCTTCATTCATAGGGGTCAGAATAATCTGAAGGCTCTCCTCACTTAATCTTGCTGTCAATCCCCTTATAATTCATGATTTTACTGCTCCACCCACCCCAGTCTCTTGCACTCTTAGCTCTGTCTTGGTGTCTACTTCCTGGAGAATCTGAACTGACACAAACAGCCTGTCTATAATAACATCATTTGTTGGCAGAGGTCTGGTTATAGTATCTACTCTAATGTCACTTTTATATTGCTAGAGTGGTAGAACTAAGACCCTGTAATGCCCATCTGACCAAATATGTAGTTATCACCACAGTCCTTTGTTTAATTCCTTTCATCAGTCCCTGTACAAGTGTAAATCTGATGTAAGATAGTGAAGCAAGACATTTTTCGATTTCATGGCCCAGCAAAATAAATCGGTAAAATATTGAAGGGTTGATATAACATTTATAGTTTTAAAATTTTTACCATGTAAAGGAACTAAAAAGCATCTGTACAAAACTGTCAAAGTTGTTTCATAAAAGATAATTTTTTTTTAAATAATGAAAAGAGGAAGAACACAATATGAGAATCTAGGATAGTTGAAAACACTACACTGATCTATAATTAAAAAAACTGTCATGCAAAAATAACAAAAACAATCTACGACATCAGTTTTTTTTTTTTCCCCTTACAAGAGTAACTGCCATAGGAATTGCCCTCACAGTGTAAATAATTAGAAACCAGACATGGTACATGACATAATAGATTTCAGACACTGGATGGCACATGGCACAGGATGATGGTTCCTAAGGGAAGAGGAATAAAAGAGGTAAGTTATATGATAACTTTGCTCATTTCTTGGGGCAGTTCCCAGGCTTATGAGCAGGTAGAATAAACTGACAGAGTATAGGAATGTCATCAAATTGAGGGGAGTTGCAGAGTAGTTCTGTTGAGTCTATCTGGCTGAGTACTTACCTCCACATTTATAGGTGAAGCTACCTCAGGCTTGGGAATCAGTATCAAGCAACAGGCCAACAGTTCTTAGAGCTCATCAAGGGCTGAATATAGTGTGTGATTCTACCGGCTAGAGTGGAGGGACCTCCTAAAAAATGTGGGCATGTTGTCATAAGTGTCATGCATTGTTGCAGGCAAATTTGTTTCTAGAATGAAGGCTAATATAGACTTGTCATAGAAAAGCATGAAAGCAAGCCTTAACGGGACTGAACTCACTCGTGAGTAACTTAACTGTGCATCAGAACAAATCCAATACTCTTTAAAGAAAAATAAAATTCAGCACTCAACATAAAATTCAGAATGCTCAGCATCCAATCAAAGGCATGGAAAGAAAAAGGGAAATAGGATTCATAACCAGAAGCAAAGTCAGTCAGTGTAAACAAACTCCCAAATAATAGAGACTATGGAATTATTAAAGAAAGACCATAAACCAGATATAAAAATTTTATAAACATTTCAAGGATATAAAGGAAAACAAAAAATGGTAAGGAGAGATATAAAGAATAATTTAAAAATATATATTTGCAGCTTCTAAAGGAGATAATTTACATTATCCACAATGAAGAAAATATACTCAGTGGGATTACTATCACAATACACACCAAAGAAAGATGAGTGAACCTGAAGACAAAGGAATAGAAATTATTCAAAATGAAGAGAGAAAAATCAATGTCCTGTTCCATATACAGTGCAATATAAAATGGTATATCATATGTAACTGGGCTTCTAGAAGGAAAATAAAATGAGAGAATAGGGGATGGAAAAAAATCTGACGAAATAATGGCCATTGGAAAATTTGATTAAAAACTTTAAACCCACATACAGGCATCTCGGTGAACCTCAAGCAGAAATATATAAAGAAAGTCACAAAAAGATACATTGTACTCAAATTTCTAAAAAAATCATAAATAAAACCCCATAAAAGTACCCAGAGGAAAAAAGATATATGTGTAATGCCAATGGGGGAAAAAGCATGTTAACAGACTTCTCATTATAAACAATGAAGGCTCAAAGACACATGAAACAATATCTCTAAAGCACTGAAAAACAAATTGTCTACCAAGACTTCTATACCCAACAAGAGTCTTTCAAAACTCTAGGAGAAATACTTTTTCAACCTAACAAAAGTGAAATTAATCATTTGCAGACCTGCACTTTAAGAAATGTTAAAAGAAATTCTACAAGTAGAAGTAACAATAAGACAATACCAAATGGAAATTTGAATTTGGATGATACAATAGAGAAGGCAAGAAGTGGAAATATGTCAATAAATTTTTAAAAGTTACTTCACCTCATTTTTTAATCTCTTTGAAAGATAAAGTTTGAAGCAAAATAATAATAGTATATCTTGAGGAGTGTAACACTAATTTTAAAATATATGAGAAGAATAATATGATGTTTGGGATATACAAACTGTAACTATAATTTTGTAAAGTTGTTACACTGTAAAGTAGTATAATATTATTTGAACTTAGGCTGTTTTAAGTTAAAGATGAATAATGGGAAACTTATAAAGGTTGACAAACTGACAGCCTGTGGGTCAAATGCCATTTGATCTGCCACCTGTTTTTGTATTTTTGTAATTAAAGTTTTATTGGAATACAGCCATAACCATTCCTTTACATGATACCCAGGTATACTTTTCAACTACAGGGGCAAGTAATTGCAAGAGAAATTTAAAATATTTAATATCTGATGCTTTACAGAAAAAAATGTGCAATCCCTGGTCTTGAGAAACCAACAGTAATAATGATGATGATAATAATTAATAGTAAATCAAAGCAAAATGTATAGTTAACAAACCAATAGTGGAGACAAAATGATTTTATAATAAGTACTCAGTTAATGGAGAAAAAGTGTTCAAAAAAGAGAAATACTAGATAAAATAAATGAGAAACCTATAGCAAGATAATAGAATTGAACACAATCTTGTTTATAATTACATTAAATTTAAATTTTTCTAAACATTCTAATTAAAAGGTAGAGAGTGTCAGATTGCAGGCATAAGCAAATATGCTCTCTATAAGAATACCATAGTTTCAAAGTGAAAAGTCGCCAAAATATGTAACATAAAACTGAAAGGAAGCTAGGATGACTATATTAATAGCAGACAAAGCAAATTTCAAAACAAAAAATATTACCAAGGATGAAGAAGTATTACCAAGGATGAAGAAGCTTCCTCTCATTCCCATCTCTCCGTCATGTGATGATAGCAAGAAGGTGGCCAACCATCTGCAAACCAGGAAGAAAGTTCTCTCCAGACACTAGATTGGCTGTCAACCTTGATGCTGGACTCTCCAACCTCCAGAACTGTAAGAAATAAATGTTTATTGCTTAAGTCATCCAGTCAATGGTAATTTAGTTATAACAGCCCCAACTGCCCAAGATATCAATTTAATCTAATTTTTGTTTATACAGCACTCCTCCCAAAAGCATAGTATAATCTCATCAAGTGTACATGAAACATTCACAGACAAAATTCTGAGCCATGAAATTTTTAAATGATTTAATTTGCAGAGTATTTTCCCTGATGACAGCTACATCAAACTAGAAACCAATTTAAAAATATTTCTGGAAAATCCATAGTTATAAATTAAATGGCACGTATCTTAACTCATGGCTCATGGAGGTCATCACAAGGGAAATTAGGAAATAATTTGATATGAATAAAAAAGAATACATAACATATCAAATTGTTCAGTTCAGTTCAGTTGCTCAGTCGTGTCTGACTCTTTGTGACCCCATGAATTGCAGCACGCCAGTACTCTTGCCTGGAAAATCCATGGACAAAGGAGCCTGGTAGGCTGCAGTCCATGAGGTTGCTAAGAGTAGAACACGACTGAGTGACTTCACTTGCACTTTTCACTTTCATGCATTGGAGAAGGAAATGGCAACCCACTTCAGTGTTCTTGCCTGGAGAATCCCAGGGACGGGGGAGCCTGGTGGGCTGCCGTCTATGGGGTCGCACAGAGTTGGACACAACTGAAGTGACTTAGCAGCAGCAGCAGCAGCAGCAGGCCTCCCTGTCCATCACCAACTCCTGGAGTTCACTCAAACTCACGTCCATCGAGTCAGTGATGCCATCCAGCAATCTCATCCTCTGTCGTCCCCTTTTCCTCCTGCCCCCAATCCCTCCCAGCATCACAGTCTTTTCCAGTGAGTCAACTCTTTGCATGAGGTGGCCAAAGTACTGGAGTTTCAGCTTTAGCATCATTCCTTCCAAAGAACACCCAGGACTGATCTCCTTTAGAATGGACTGGTTGGATCTCCTTGCAGTCCAAGGGACTCTCAAGAGTCTTCTCCAACACTACAGTTCAAAAGCATCAATTCTTCGGCGCTCAGCCTTCTTCACAGTCCAACTCTTACATCCATACATGACTACTGGAAAAACCATAGCCTTGACTAGACGAAACTTTGTTGACAAAGTAATGTCTCTGCTTTTGAATATGCTATCTAGGTTGGTCATAACTTTTCTTCCAAGGAGTAAGCGTCTTTTAATTTCATGGCTGCAGTCACCATCTGCAGTGATTTTGGAGCCCCCCCAAAAATAAAGTCTGACACTGTTTCCACTGTTTCCCCATCTATTTCCCATGAAGTGATGGACCAGATGTCATGATCTTCGTTTTCTGAATGTTGAGCTTTAAGCCAACTTTTTCACTCTCCTCTTTAACTTTCATCAAGAGGCTTTTTAGTTCTTCTTCACTTTCTGCCATAAGGGTGGTGTCATCTGCATATCTGAGGTTATTGATATTTCTCCCGGCAATCTTGATTCCAGCTTGTGTTTCTTCCAGTCCAGCGTTTCTCATGCTGTACTCTGCATAGAAGTTAAATAAGCAGGGTGACAATATACAGCCTTGACGTACTCCTTTTCCTATTTGGAACCAGTCTCTTGTTCCATGTCCAGTTCTAACTGTTGCTTCCTGACCTGCACATAGGTTTCTCAAGAGGCAGGTCAGGTGGTCTGGTATTTCCATCTCTTTCAGAATTTTCCACAGTTTGTTGTGATCCACACAGTCAAATTGTTAGGCTGATATAAAAGAGCATACTCAAAGCAAAATGTATAGCATTAAATGACTGTATTATACAGAGAAAAAGTTATAAAAATTCATGATCAAAACTTCTACTTGAAGAAATTAGAAAAAGAAGAGCACCAGCAATTAACTTAAACAGAAGGAAGTATAAATAAAGTAACTACAAAAACAATGAAGCAAAAAGAAAGACACTCCCAAAGCTGTAGAGAAAAATCCATAAACCCAAATGCTAGTTATTTGAGAAAATCCATAATATTGGTTAAAATCTTTGAACAGGATGATTAGGAAAAAAAAGGAGATGAAAATTATCAATATCAGAAATAAAAAGGGGACTATAATTACAGAGCCTACAGGTGTTAGAAATACAAGGCAATATTATGAAAATTATATGTCAACAAATTCATCTATTTGATGCAATGGCTGACATTTTTTGAAAGATACAAAGTGTCAAAGCTTATTCAAAGTAGAATAGAAAAGCTAAAGTCTTTCATCTATTTTTAAAAATTGAAATCAGGTATACCTGTGGTGGATTCATTTCGATATTTGGCAAAACTAATTCAATATTGTAAAGTTTAAAAATAAAATAAAATTTAAAAAAAATAAATAAAATAAAAATAGGGTCTTTTTTTGCAAGGTAATAGTTGATTATAAAAATGAAAATTAAAGAAGTAATAAAGAACTTAAATTTAAACAAAAAAAAATAAAAAAATAAAAATTGAAATCAGGTAGTGATAACCCTGTATGGGAGACAGCAAAAGAGACACAGATGTATAGAACAGTCTTTTGGACTCTGTGGGAGAGGGAGGCGGGGGGGATGATTTGGGAGAATGGCATTGAAACATGTATAATATCTTATAAGAAATGAATCGCCAGTCCAGGTTCTATGCAGGATACAGGAAGCTTGGGGCTGGTGCACTGGGATGACCCAGAGGGATGGTTTGGGGAGGGAGGTGGGCAGGGGGTTCAGGATTGGGAACACGTGTACATCCGTGGCAGATTCATGTTGATGTATGGCAAAACCAATACAATATTGTAAAGTAATTAGCCTCTAATTAAAATAAATAAATTTAATTAAAAAAAATTGAAATCAGAGTTAAAGTACTTGTCCCCCCCCTCAAAGAAAATCCCTAGGTCCAAGTAACTTCACTGATACTCTGTGCCAGGCACTTAAGGAAGAAATAATGACAATCTTACAGAAACTCTTCCAGCAAACAACAGGGAATGTTTCCTAACTCATTTTAGGAGGCTATCATTAACCTGTTTCCACAACAACAGAAAAACGTTAGAAAAGAAAATTATAGATCTTTATCCTTTGGGAACATAGATGCAAAAATCTTTAACAAATCTTTAATACTATGAATCCAGAAACATTTAAAAAGGATAATACATCTTGACCAATGAAAGGTAGACAGATGGAAAAGAATAAGCAAAACTTTCTTGATTCGTATATGACAGTGAATTTCCATATACAAAATCCCAAGATGTCTTCAAAAAAATTACTAGAACATGTAAATGAATTTGGCAAGATTAAAGAATAAAAGGTCAATATACAAAAATCAATTGTATAATACATGCTAACAATTTGCATAACATTTGATCTTGAAATTTAAAAAGCAATACCATTTACAATAGCATTAAAAACAGAAGATGAGAATAAATGTAATAAAAAATGATATTAAAACACATATATTGAAAATTACGAAGCATTACTGTAAAAAATGAAAGGAGAAAAATAAATGGAGAGACAGACTGGCAAACAATGTGCCATGAAGATGTGAATTGTTCCTCAAATTTTCTGTAGAGTGAATGAATTTCCAAACAAAAATCCAAGCAAAATTTTTTGTAGACATTGAGAAGCAAAGGGGCAAAAGTAGGGGGAACTTTTAGTGTGATGAAAATAATCTACATTATGATTGCAGTAGTGGTTGCATGACTGCTTTACATTTACCAAAATTCTGAACGAAGTTAAAACTGGTGAATTTTAGTATATGTATCTTATCCTTTGAGAGGGTTGATTTTTTTCAAAGGCCCACATTTAAAAATTCAAATTCAGAAAATTATAGCCTAGAATTTTATGTGACATTTGTATAGCAGAATTTTCTTTGCTCTATTTGTCAGTATGCCTTGATCTAGAGCTTGATGTCTATCTTGGTATAGCATTTCAATTTTTATTACAATCTTGTTCTAGCTCCTTTTTGTTTTTATCAAAAGTCAAATTACACATAAAAACTGGATGCTAACTCAGTGCAATTCTGTACAATTTAAAATAGTCAGGTTCTGTTCTAAGAAGTAGAACTATGGGCCCACAAGTCTTTTCCCTGTGGATCTGAAAATCCTATGACAGGGGTGTAGACCAGGAATGCAGCCAGGGAGTGCTTCAGGGAGGGGGCAGAAGCTAGCTTCTGCCTGAGTAACTGTTACACCTGGGATCTGGGATATGAGTGCCCAACAAGGTGCTATGTGCATGGATCATACCATCATAAAATTCATCATAAAGAGCAGGATTAACATTGGAGAGGGGCTTCCCTGGTGGCTCGGATGGTAAAGAATCTGCCTGCAATGCAGAAGACCTGGATTCAATCCATAGGTCAGGAAGATACCTTGGAGAAGGGAATGGCTACCCACTCCAGTATTCTTGCCTGGGAAATCCCATGGACAGAGGAGCCTGGCAGGCTATAGTTCATGCAGGTCACAAGAGTTGGACATGACTGCACGACTAACATTTTCACTTTAACATTTGGGAGTCACTGATCTATGGCACTTGGGTTACCATTCTGAGCATAAACGAGTGTTAAGCATAAAGGATTTGGAAACAGGCCACCCTGAACTTGAATCCTGATTCTGCTAATTCCTACCTGTCTGCCACAAAAATGGGTGAAAGTGTTAGTTGCTCAATTGTGTTGGAGTCTTCGCAATCCCATGGACTGTAGCCTGCCAGGTTCCACTGTCCATGGAATTCTCCAAGCAAGAATACTGGAAAGTGAAAGTGAAGTCACTCAGTGGTGCCCAACTCTTTGCGACCCCATGGATAGTAGCCTGCACCAAGCTCCTCCGTCCATGGGATTTTCCAGGCAAGAGTACCGGAGTGGGTTGCCATTTCCTTTTCCAGGGAATCTTCCCAACCCAGGGATCGAACCCAGGTCTCTCACATTGTAGACGATGTTTTACTGTCTGAGCTACCAGGGAAGTCTTGAGTGGGTTGCCATTTCCTTCTCCAGGGGATCTTCCTGACCCAGAGATCAAACTCCGGGTCTCCTGCATAGGAACAGAGTTTTTACTATCTAAGCCACCAGGATAGCCATTAGGAAAGTCATTTAACCTCTCTCAGCTTCAATTTTTGTTTAGTCACTAAGTCATGTCTGACTTATTAGCAACTCCATGGACCACAGCCCACCAGGCTCCTCTGCCCAAATTACTATACAATTGCACTCATTTCACATGCTAGCAAAATGATGCTCAAAATCCTTCAAGCTAGGCTTCAGCAGTATGTAAACTAAGAAATTCCAGATATACAAGCTGGATTCAGAAAAGTCAGAGGAGCCAAAGATCAAATTGCCAACATTCGCTGGATCATAGAAAAAGCAAGAGAATTAAAACAAACAAACAAACAAACAAACATCTACTTCTGCTTCATTGACTACACTAAAGCCTTTGACTGTGTGGATCACAACAAACTGTGGAAAATTCTTAAAGAGATGGGAATACCAGAACACCTTACCTGACTACTGAGAAACCTGTATTCAGGACAATTAGCAACAGTGAGAACTTGACATGGAAAAATGGACTGGTTTAAAATTGGGAAAGGAGTACATCAAGGTTGTATATTTTCACCCTGCTTATTTAACTGTTATGCAGAATATATCATGTGAAATGCCAGGCTGAATGACTCACAAGCTGGAATCAAGATTGCTGGGAGAAATATCAACCACAGCAGATAGGCAGATGACGCCACTTAAATGGCAGAAAGTGAAGAGAAACCAAAGAGCCTCTTGATGAAGGTAAAAGTGGAGAGTGAAAAAGCTGACTTAAAACTCAACATTCTAGAAATGAAGATCATGATTTCCAGTCCCATAACTTCATAGATGGGGAAAATAGGTGGGGAAAAAGTGAGAACAATAACAGATTTCATTTTATGGGTTCCAAAATCACTGTGGGTGGTGACTGCAGCCATGAGATTAAAAGACGTTTGCTCCTTGTAAGAAAGTCTATGACAACCCAGATAGCTTATTACAAAGCAGAGACATCACTTTGCCAACAAAGGTCCATATAGTCAAAGCTATAGTTTTTCCAGTAGTTACGTACAGATGTGGGAGTTGGACAATAAAGAAGGCTGAGTGCCAAAGAATTATTGCTTTCAAACTGTGGTGCAGGAGAAGACTCTTGAGAATCCCTCAGACAGCAAGGAGATCAAACCAGTCAATCCTATAGATCAACCCGGAATATTCATTGGAAGGACTGATGCTGAAGCTCCAATACTTTGGCCACCTGATATGAAGAACTGACTTCATATTGGAAGTCAGTCATTAGAAAAGACTCTTGTGCTGGGAAAGATTGAGAGCAAGAGGAAAAGGGGGAGATAGAAGATGAGATGGCTGGATGGTATCACTGACTCAATGGACATAAGTCTGAGCAAACTCAGGGAGATGCTGAAGGACAGGGAAGCCTGGCATGCTGCAGTTCATGGGGTTGCAAAGAGTTGGACATGACTTTGTGACTGATCAACAACTGTTTTCCCTTGGGTTTTCTGCATTCATTGATTGCAGCCTGTTCTGTCCTTAGAACCTCAAAGAACCCTGAAAAAAAAAAAAGTGTGTGAACTCCTTTTTTTCCAGAAAAAAAAGGAGAAAGAGAAAGACAGAGGCCCAGGGACAGAAGCCAAGGAGAGAACAGGATTGGGCAACTTGAAATTGTCTGCTAGGAGGTGGAACTCAACAGTTTGGGGAAACAGGAAACAAGTATGGCTGTATCACTCCAGTTCAGAGTTCCTAACTCATGATAATCATCATTCTTCTTTGGTTTGTTTCTTCTGTTGGTCAATTTTCAATTTATTAATTTTTTTTACATTTAAAAGATACTCTAATAAGACAGTTTTAAAAAATAATTTAAAGGCAAATATAAATAAAGTCCCTAATCAGCTGACTTTTTGTTAATGAAGAAGGAGATTATTGTAGGTGGAATTGACTTGAAATGGAAGGCCTTTAAAGAGGGTTTAGGATGTTAGTAAGCAAAAGAAGGCAATCTGAAAGGGTTACATACCATATTTTGTAGGAAGATCAATTGTTGCCATGGTCTTGGGAGAAGGTAAGAATGAATAAGTAGAGCACAGGGGACTTTTAAGGCAGCAAAACTATTCTGTATGACACAAAG
Source organism: Bos mutus (assembly GCF_027580195.1). Taxonomy (NCBI): domain Eukaryota; kingdom Metazoa; phylum Chordata; class Mammalia; order Artiodactyla; family Bovidae; genus Bos; species Bos mutus. The sequence continues at coordinate 42,496,364 of NC_091626.1, read as the reverse complement.
TAGGGACTTTGGTTGATAATGATGTGTTCATTCATTCAAACGTAGCACACTGTGTAAGATATTGTTGGTAGGGGAAGCTATATGACTATGGGGAAGCGGGTATGTGGGAACTCTGTACTTTCTTCTCAGTTTCCCTATGAACCTAAATTACCCTAAAAATAGTCCATTAATTCTCTTTTTAAAATGAAACAAACTACCCGAGATCATACCACTTATTAAAAATATTCTTATTTTTCTGAGTGGCCCTTATGCATATGCACATATATTACAGGATAGCTTGGATTATTGAGGGAAAATCACTTGAGCTTCTGCATTTTAATTTAACACAGGATGAGCTATTCATTGCTTAGCAGAACCCAGTGGTTTTAATTGCCTAAGCATTTCTACACCTAAACTATTTATTTGTAAGATATATTAGGTACCAAAACTTAATGGAGAAGCAAAGGGTAGGAAGCTAACGTTTATGGAGCACTTACAAATTACAGTCTCTATGCCAGGTGCATTACATATTTTCACTTAATTCTCATAACAACCTATGAATCAGGTGTTATTATCTCCATTTTATAAGGAAGCAAACTGTAATTTAAAAATAACTCAATTATCGGATTAACCAAAGATCCTTGGACAAGTTTAGATGTTATTGGTGATACACTCAACCCAGATTTTCTTATGATATGAAAAGTAAGTCAGAATAATATTTAAGAAAGTATGTTTTAAGAGACCCTATTTTCATAGGAAATTTAAAAGTAGATAGATGATTGCTAGGTAGAGAGAGAGAAAGGGATATTGATAGTCATATATATATAGTGACAAATACATATGTCTCTTTCTCCTGTAAGATTTGAGAAGTTCTAAGTGAATATTTTAAAAGCTTTTATCCTATAGGAAATATTAGGGCTTTTATGTACTAATTTACACTGAAGTTTTGTTCTTTCTTATATTTTGGAGCAAGAATACTACAGTACTATTTCCATCAAACACACTGGGAATCCTGACCTATAAAATTATTCACAATTTATTCAGAGGACTTGCTGGTTGACTTCCAGGATTTCCAGAATACATTCTGTGACAGTGTCCATAAAAATTTCAAGTTTTGCCTTATTATTTACTTAATCAAATGAATAATATACCTTGGGGTTAAGCCATAAAATGATGTAGAAGCATAGAATTGTAGGCCTGGAAAAGATCACAAGAACTCCAGGCAGCCTTCTCCCAGGCTTCAGAGAGGACCACACCTAAGCCTTCACAGACAGATGGGTATCCAGCTTGTTGCAAAAGACCTCCAGGGAAGAAAATTCCACAACCTCCCTGTAACTTATTCCAGATGCCCAACTCTTCTGAGAAAATAATGAGCTCCTTGAAGCTCTTCTAACCTATTATGCAAATACTGAGTGCTTCATCATCATGGTGGCATATTATATGCAGGTGTTTAGATTAAACAAAGGGTAAGGTGAAGTGAAGATACCTATGTCTAGCTATATTAAACCCAGGTCTCCTGCATTGCAGGTGGACTCTTTGCCATCTGAGCCACCAGGGAACCCCATATCTATCTATACCCATACCTATATCTATTTATGTGATATAAGATGTAGACCTATCTATCTATAGAGAAAATGCAGGAATTTAAAACGTCCTCTCAGAATCATCTTTGACTTCTTCCATCTGTTTTCATAGTTTCAATTAGTCATTCCACCCTGTAATTTTCTCCTTTGACGTGTCTCTTGGTTCAGTCCCTTCCTCTTTTTCCCTTGCCATCCATATTTGAAGCTCTCATTCTTGCTAGCTTGAATTTCTCAACTCTTGACTAATTTGCCTATCTCTAGACTTGCCTTTTTAATTTGCCCCGGTGCAAGCACATTCATCTTCACATTGCAGCTCTGTCTTGTTTCAAATCATTTTTTGATGATTTCCTATTGACTGCAGTGTAAATATGAACTCCTGAGATTGGCCCATTTAGCTCCTTATGGTTTGACTCCAACTTCCCTTCCCAGTCTCATCTCCAGTTATTCTTCATCACACATTCAACACGAGGCAAAGAGTTGGACATGACTTAGCAACTGAACAACAACAACATATTCAACGCATTGCTCATAGTGACCATTCCTTTCATACTCTATGGATTTTCATGCTTTTGACATTTCTTTATTTATTCTGCCAAAATTTCATTTTTTCCTTCCTTTGTTATGTTCTTATTCATCTTCTAGTCCTAGTTTCTCTGTAGAATCTGCCCAGGTCTCCCTAGGTCAAACATTATTTTCTCTTCTTTTTTGCTTTCCAAAATTTCTGTACATACTTCAGTCACAATGCTTAGGAAGTTATGTCATGAAAAATGGCAGATATTCAACCAATGGGTAGCATGACTTTGATAAGTGCCGTGGAGAGGGGTGATGGGCAGAGGCCAAGAGGACTGAACACATGGGCGACAAGGACTGACTGTCTACAGCTAAGGATGTAGACCTCATCACCATGAGGATGGTGAAGAAAGATACCTCCCCCAAGAATGAGTGGGCTTTGTCTGTAATCCAGGAAAGACGGACAGGTGCAGGGCTGAGGGCAGGCTGAGGTTCTTCCATGTCCTCTGGAACCAAGGACATAAGGGAGAGAGCAGGCACAGGAGCTAAGAACCCCCAGTGGAAGAACTCCCAACACGCCTGCCGTCTCTAGGACTCGTGATGACCTAGGTCAAGGCCAGGAACATTGGAGGAGGGAAAACGTAGTTGCCATCATCATACGACAAGCACAGCTTTAACTGTTTTATGTCGTGGTGGGTTGTAGCTCTCTATGGTGTGAATACCTGACTAGCATTTCAGTTGTTCTCAGGAGCTCTAGTTGGGAGAGAAATGAGTAGGCTAACGTGGCAACAATCTTCTGAAATTAACTACCTTGCAGACATTTCAAATAAACTGCTGTGATGAGTGTGTTTAAGGGTGTTGTTGAATCAGTCGATGAATACATGAACTAGAAATGGAGGGCTTTCTTAGGAAATATCCATTTAAGAGGGTCTCAACAGTTCACAATCAATTTAATCACAATGACTTAAGACTGATTCTTTAAAACACCACAATTTATATATATGTAAACAACTATTTTTTTTTCTCCAAGTGGTTACCTTAGGTAAGTGCACATTTAGGAAAATCATATTGCCATTTTTGTTTTGTTATAATTTATTGAATGCCTACCACGTGCTGGACTCTGCTATGAAAGCTTTACAACCTCTAATCGTATAGCATTCATAGGAGGTAAGCATCGTTATCTTAATTGTATAAAGGAGAAAACAGAGTAATTGTACCCAGAGGGCAACAGCTTGGTCAGCTGGTGGCAGAGCCAGTGGTTGGTCAAAATTCGTTTTGAGCATAAAGCTCATGTTCTTATTCTGCTATGTTCACTCAAAACATTTATTTGGAAATGCTTTTAAAATCTAAGTCATACTAATTTAATACACTCAAAGTAATGAATCTTTTTACTTTCAGGATGAATTTGAGTTTAAAAAATAGCCAAAAGACTTTTGGACCAAGTATGGTGAAAATGGTGAAAAACTGAGGTACATGAATATGATTTGGGAACAAAAATGAAATGTGGTTCTGGAGGAAATGCATTGAATGCTTTGCCTGATTTTTTTTAAAGTGAGTTTAAAGATACTTTATTTTTTTTAATTTTATTTTATTTTTAAACTTTACATAATTGTATTGGTTTGGGTATTTCTAAACTGCCACAGATCCTGAAAGAGTGGGATTTGATATAGAACATTTTAATTTTATATCAAATCTGTAATCCCATCCTTGACAGTCCTTAGAAGTTTACATGGGCTATTACAGGTCACTGAATTTTTTTCAAATTCCGTATCAGTGAGTTGCAAAGCAAACCTTTGAACCCCAGACAGCCCGATGGGAAGTCATTTTCAGTGTGTCCTTGCCCCCGAACACTTTGGGAAATGCTTTTAGAATCCAACACCCTAGCTAATGAGCCTTTATCCTGTGCTTAAAACCTCCAGGGATGATGAGGAGACTTCATCTATAACCCTTGATCAGATTGTAACTATCAGGACATCATTTTGGTATATTGAGCAGAAATTCTCCATTTATTAGGTATTTCAAGATTTTGAGAAATGATTACAATTTCATGAGCTAAAAAGGAAGATGTTAATTTAGACATATTCTAAAGAGATATCCTGAAATGAAATTAAAGTTTCCAAAGCAGATAAACTTGATTGCCCTTTACCAGGCTGGTGGGTTTTTTTTTTTTTTTGCCATTACTCAACCCAGCTTTCAGAGTAGACTCAAAGGAAAAGCACTGAAATACTTTTCTGACTTTTCCATATTTAGCGCAGCACCACACAAAATTGCTAAATACCATATAACCACATTTACCATCCTGGGGCCTATAAATTCAGAATTCAGACACTTGATTACAAACCACAGAATAACTCTGTTTAAGAAATAGTATGTGGTATTGTAAGGGAATGGCCCCTATTTAGATGTTCTTCTGGTTATTAACTTAGTAACATGGGCTTTTTTCCTCCCTCTTCTTTCTCAATTCTTCTACCATGGCTGTCATCTCCAATTTCTTGTACAATTTTGTGAGTATTGGGGCTGTATGCCTGCAAGAGTTGGGGGGGCATTTTCTGCCTTAATTATAGTCTGATAGGTAAATAAGCACATACATTTTTGGTTTCTCAGTGAAATTCCATAGCAAGATAGTAGTCAATCACCAATTTTAGAGATCAAAGGTATGACAGAAAATTGACTCTGCTTATCTAGGGTGGCTCAGGCACCTATGTATACTGTGCTCCTTCTAATTCAGCTGTGAGACCCCCATTCCCTCCTCAGATTCATATGCCTTTCCCTTCTGTTCCACACCTTTACACCAACGTCTGATCAGACCCATTAGTCCCACTAAAGTATAAACGATGGGAATCATCAACAAATGTTTCTACATTTTACAGTGATCAAAATTGTAAGCTAAGCCACGGGAGGGCACCCCCTGCCCCAAACAGGGAGATACCTTAGACCATCTAATATGTCACTTCACCAAGCTGTTATCCCCAACCCTTTATTAAGGCCACTATTGTTGATAAACTTGCTTAAATAGATTAGAAAGTTATAAAATGCTTAAATGCTCAAATGTTCTTCATGACAGAGTTTTAGTTTTTAAATATAAATTCCCTATTTCATCCCTCTATGAGAGTAAATGTTTCTTATAACTCAGAAACCATGCCACCACACAAAGAACAAAGAGTTATTATGTGAAAGACAAGTTTGCAGCCTATCCCCTTAACCACCATGCTGGAAAATCTTTCTAAACTACATAAGATGAGAACTTTTATATCAACCTTGATTTTTGGATGCAAGCAACAGATACTGATTCAGGGTTACTTTAGGGGAAAAAAAAGATGATAAGAAGCTCTTAGAAACTCTGGGGGTGCTGAAAATACAAGTTCAGATGCACTGCAGTAAAAAATAATACCAAAGTTGCACTGCGAAATGAGTCCAGGGAGGATGGCCCTGGAACTGCTACTACTGAGCCCTAAACAGCCACTTAAGCTGTGGACACAAATGACCTCAGACACTGAACACAGCTGCTAGACCTGCTGCTCTGTTGCTCCGAGAACTTGATCTCCTAGCAGCGGCCTCTGTTGCCAGAGGAACTTTGTCTCAAAGCTTTATTACTTGCATCTTTGGTCCCCTAGTCAAAGACCAAAGAAGATGCATTTGATTGCTAAGGCCTAGGTCTTGCATGTGTGCTCAGTCACTTCAGCTGTGTCTGGCTCTTTGTGACGCTATGAACTGTAGCCCTCCAGGCTCCTCTGTCCACGGGATTCTTCAGGCAAGAATATTGGAGTGGGTTGCCACGCCCTCCTCCAAGGGATCTTCCCAACCCAGAGATTGAACCTGCATCTCTTACATCTCCTGCATTGGCAGGCAGGTTTTTTATCTCTAGTGCTACTTAGGGAGCCTAGGTCACATGCCCACATACTAGCTGCAAGGGGGATTGGGAAAGTGAGTTGGTGGCATTTTCTGTTTCAGTAGTGACAGGTATCTGTGCCTCCCATCAAAACCCATAAGACAGATAATTGCCCATTGGGTTTAGATGCTTGGCAGCCAGAAGGAATAACAGTTGCCTGCTACACCTGAGAACGAGAGTGGCAAGCTTCCCTAGCACTGCACAATTTACACCTTCATCCTGATGAGCATAAGATGCTCTTTCCCTCTACACCATGATTCTAAGATAATCAGCATGTATAGTAGAGCTTTATGGTTCATCAGAGTGTTCTGTGGACGATGAATGGTGTCTGCAGAGATCCTGAGTCATACACAACTACTATTTGAAAAGAATGTCAATGTATGGCAAAACCAATACAATATTGCAAAGTAAAAAAAAAAAAAAAGAAAGAAAAAAAAAGATTTTTCCACATTTTGTTGTGATCCACACAGTCAAAGGCTTTGGCACAATCAATAAAGCAGAAGTAGATGTTAAAAAAAAAAGATAAAAAGAAGACAAAAGAAAATTTTAAGTACTTTTGAAAGATTGGTCCTAGTGAATCAATGCTCTGTGGATTGAGGCTAAAGAACATTGTGTCCAGAGTAACTGCATTTTTGGATGAAGAAAGGAGTGCTTCTGTAAACTTGTAATTACCCTTCTGGTGTGCTCATGATAAATGCCAACAGTACAGATGTCAGCTTCCAGCTTGGACCAATTTGTTGACCGGAACCATTTTATTTTCACCAGAACTCAACTCCCAGAGGTCCCCCCACTATAAAAGAGGAAGAAGAGAAATATCTCTATTAGAGGAAGAGTAATAAATCTCGCCTGTCATGGACATCTGTTGTGTTTCTCCACTCAGTGTTCATTCTTTCTTCTTTCATTAACAGGATCACAGTATTCTTTTGGGAAAGACCCTACCCTCCTGGTTCTAGAGATGGATGCTCATGTGACCCATGAACAATATGCAGTGATTGATTTGGAAAAAGGCATATGATGCAGAACATCCCAGTCAGAATATTCCAGGTCTTTTCTGGAACTACTGGGAAACAGAAATTCTCTACTAGAATGTCTGAGTCAGTAGGTGGTACATGAATCTTCTGACAGACATCTTACAGAGGGAGAGCCTATCTGAGAACAGAGCCAACAGAGACTCTCAAGCAGATATCTAAAAGAATAAAATACTTAGAACATTGTGTGACACCTAGATCTCACAGGCTCAACGCCAGTAACCTTGGGCTTTTCAAGTATCTGAACTTGTAAATATCTTCTTTCCCTTAAACTAGTGTGAGTTGGTCACCTGTCATATGCCACCAAAGACTCCTAACGAATTCACTGACTTTATTTTTTAATTTATGGAGCTTTGGGCTGCCTTGACTCAAGAAGGCCAGTAATAAGTTGTCTTGAATGTTGTAGAAGAGGCTTATAGGGTAGAAAACTTGGTTTAGATATTTTCTTCCAACATGGAGAATCTAGGATTCTATGAATAAAGACAAATGAGAAGCATTTGTTAAAACACATTAGATGCTATCACAAAAAAAGATAATGGAATTGCCATTTAGCACACAGAAAACATTACCCAAATTAGGCTAGTAACTATTTTAGGTTCCATTTAACTTCTCGTGGTAATGCATTTCATAAGTACTTTGTAATTTCTAAGTTTGTGAGGCTTAAATAATTATGTAATTACTTTGCAATAACCACAGAGCGCCACTCAAATTTGGTAGCTACTTTAAGCCATGTTAAGTTTTTCATTATAAATTATATTATGTTTAGTACTTAATTTATAGTTTGTTTGAAAAGAATAACCATATCACGCAACTATTCTGTAATAGCATAGCAATTACTCCCATACTGTGGTAACTTCCAGTGGAATGGATATTTCTTTTGTAATTACAAAAATGATAACATCACATCTGACAATTTCCTGGCGATAACATTTCTTACTATAAATTCAACTGTAATTTATTTGCTTCTTCTTGGCCATTCTAGCTGAGGAAGAAAATAAATGGGGTAAAATATTTTTCTGCCACTTTAATATTCAATGATATTTAGCAAGTATATACTACAGGAACTGAAGCTTGAAAATAGATTATGTGTAAAGAGATCAAAGTATATTATTTTCCTCCATTTATGCTCTGGCAACAAATAGGCCTTGATCAGCTACAACAGTTCAAGATCAAGGAATCATGCAGGAAAGTTATATTTTATTGTAACATAAACCCAGTTGACAAACTACCCTGAAAGATGTGGTGTGAGAGACAGGCTTCCGTATGGCCTGGAAGGAAAGTGAAAGGCACAGGATGTGGAATTAGAAACCTGAGTTGAAGTCTAACTTTGCTACTTCCTAGCTAGGTGAGCTTACCAACTGTAAAACCTCTCTCAGCTTGTTTCTTTTTTCTGTAGATTTGGCTGACTTCTAATAAGGTTTGTTGCAAAAACCAAATGATATAGTGCATTTGGAAGGACGTGTCAAATACTAAACAAATGTGAGGTAGTCTTAAAGAAGAAAGTCCTTTGTTCTCATCCAACTTATTTAGGCTGAAGTAAAATCCTCTTTAATATAAACTCTTACAATGAAAGATAAAGAAAAATAGACCATGCTTACTCTGTGTAAGATACTGCACAAATGCAAAGAATTCATTTTGGCGACTTGTTCCTTTTTATGGTACAGTCTGGAATTTTTGCAAGAATTTGCATATATCCATTTTCCCCTAAAAGATGGTTTTGAGTGCTTTGAAATTGTGCTTTATTAGTGACAAGCACAGATTTTCATAGACAATCAGAAGAAAACAATGTAGACAAGAAGATATTTCTTCACCAAAGGGGTTAGCTACGGGATACAATGCATCTCTAGTCAGCTTCTAGAAGACAAGTATTTGAACCTTAGCTGGAGGATATTAGTGTAGTTTCTTAAGAGTTGTTAGAGTTAAATTTTAGGAAATTCTTTTAAAAATGTAGTCAGATATCATATAATCCTAAATAGGTAGTTTCAGGCTGTTGATCCTCTTCATATTGCTAGACAGTAACTCTATTTGTTAAGTTTAATTGGCTTAATATAAAGTATAATGCTCACATAATTTTATCTTGGATTTAAAAGTCTAGCTCATTATCCTAAACTAGAAAGGGGAATTTTAAAAGGATGTAAAAGACTTCTACAGAGCTTTGAATTTTTGTGTTACATCATCAATATCTGTATTGATTCCATGGATATATACAATGGTAGCAGTGTTTATTATTATTGTTTTGAAGTAATTAAGTAATAACGAATCAATTTATCTTAGCATCACCGACTCAATGGACATAAATTTGAGCAAATTCCAGGAGATAGTGGAGGACAGGGGAGCCTGGAATGCTGCAGTCCATGGGGTTGCAGAGAGTCGAACACAACTTAGTGACTGAACAACAACAAAAGAATTAAAGAAAAGAGCAGTGTCTTTCCAACTTGAGCCTTTGTTAATCAGCACTGGATATCGGAGTTCTTACTTCAGAAGAGGCCAGAGGTTCTAGTGGGGGAAAGACAAAGGGCAAAGAAAAATGCTGACAAAACACTAATATTTAAATGTATTATATCTTCATAAAATCTTGCTTTTCTTATTTCCCCCATCATCTGATTTCTTCTCAGCTGTGCAACACACTAATTATGTAATCTTAGGAAAGTTAATCAACCTCTTTTGCCTCAGTTTCCGCATTTGAAAAAAATGGATAAAGTAACAGTGAGTTATTGTGAGAATTAAGTGCAAAAAAATTACATAACATGCTTAGGACACTGTCTGGTATTTAGTACTCACCATGAACTACTAGTAAACGTAATTACTATCATTCATACAACAATTAAGTGACTAAAATGGAAGGGAGAAGCTGGATATTTCTGCCTGTGGTAAAACTCATAATTTCAGGTCTGAAAGAGATATTAGGTCTCTTAGCCTGGCTTCATCATCACCAACACGTGAAGTAAAAGTGAGAGGATGACTTGCCTAAGATAATCTTACGGCAAACGGGGGACTAGAATCCAGCCTTCCTGATTCCCTGTGAATGCTGTGTAATTATAAGTGGATTCCTGTGACAGAAAGGGCATTCAAATTCTGCTCATTTGTGTTTTCCTCACAACTAAGGGCAGAAACTAATGTGTTTTGTTCCTAGCAAAAGCAATTACCATTTTGGTATCAAGCAGGCTATTCAGCCAGGGACGGTGGTAAATGGCAGTTTTCCTACCATCTTAGGATGTTAGATGGCCTTCAAGTGCTCTGCCCAGCTGATGGATTTACGTCTGATAATACTCTCCCGTGTGTCCCTGAGCATGGCATTTACTTTGCCTGGTTCCCAACTTCCTCTACTATGCACCACAGTAGTTGGATTAAGTCGTGTTTTAAGCGTTATTCTACTTTAGAATCAAAGCAGATTCCTAGAACTGGCATCTTTGGGCTAAGACCTGGGAGTCTACATTGTCACCCAGTTCCCTTAATGATTCTTACACACCTGGAGGTTTGGAAATGACTGATCCAGAGGGTTCCTATGGTTTCTCCCAGCTCTAAAATGTTTTGATTCTACATTAAATATCCATACCTCACTCCCAACCTGTAGCTTAGTCCAAATATTGTTGCCCTCATATCCAGTTCAGTTCAGTTGCTCAGGCGTGTCCGACTGTTTGCAACCCCATGAATTGCAGCACGCCAGGCCTCCCTGTCCATCACCAACTCCCGGAGTTCACTCAAACTCACGTCCATCGAGTCAGTGATGCCATCCAGCCATCTCATCCTCTGTCATCCCCTTCTCCTCCTACCCCCAATCCCTCCCAGCATCACAGTCTTTTCCAATGAGTCAACTCTTCGCATGAGGTGGCCAAAGTATTGGAGTTTCAGCTTCCACATCAGTCCTTCCAATGAATACCCAGGACTGATCTCCTTTAGAATGGACTGGTTGGATCTCCTTGCAGTCCAAGGGACTCTCAAGAGTCTTCTCCAATACTACAGTTCAAAAGCATCACATCAGCTTTCTTTGCAGTCCAACTCTTATATCCATACATGACCACTGGAAAAACCATAGCCTTGATTAGATGGACCTTTGTTGGCAAAGTAATGTCTCTGCTTTTGAATATGCTATCTAGGTTGGTCATAACTTTCCTTCTAAGGGGTAAGTGTTTTTTAATTTCATGGCTGCAATCACCATCTGCAGTGATTCGGAAGTGATGGGACTGGATGCCATGATCTTTGTTTTCTGAATGTTGAGCTTTAACCCAAATTTTTCACTCTCCTCTTCCACTTTCATCAAGAGGCTGTTTAGTTCCTCTTCACTTTCTGCCATAAGGGTGGTGTCATCGGCATATTTGAGGCTATTGATACTTCTCTCGGCAATCTTGATTCCAGCTTGAGTTTCTTCCAGCCCAGCGTTTCTAATGATCTACTCTGCATATAAGTTAAATAAGCAGGGTGACAATGCACAGCCTTAACATACTTCTTTTCCTATTTGGAACCAGTCTCTTGTTCCATGTCCACTTCTAACTGTTGCTTCCTGACCTGCATATAGGTTTCTCTAGAGGCAGGTCAGGTGGTCTGGTATTCCCATTTCTTTGAGAATTTTCCACAGTTTATTGTGATCCACACAGTCAAAGGCTTTGGCATAGTCAATAAAGCAGAAATAGATGTTTTTCTGGAACTCTCTTGCTTTTTCCATGATCCAGTGGATGTTGGGAATTTGATCTCTGGTTCCTCTGCCTTTTCTAAAACCAGCTTGAGCATCTGGAAGTTCACGGTTCACGTATTGCTGAAGCCTGGCTTGGAGAATATTGAGCATTGCTTTACTAGTGTGTGAGATGAGTGCAATTGTGTGGTAGTTTGAGCATTCTTTGGCATTGCCTTTCTTTGGGATTGGAATGAAAACGGACCTTTTCCAGTCCTGTGACCACTGCTGAGTTTTCCAAATTTGCTGGCATATTGAGTGCAGCACTTTCACAGCATCATCCTTCAGGATTTGAAATAGCTCAACTGGAATTCCATCACTTCCACTATCTTTGTTCTCAGTGATGCTTTCTAAGGCCCACTTGACTTCACATTCCAGGATGTCTGGCTCTAGATGAGGGATCACACCATCGTGATTATCTGGGTCGTGAAGATCTTTTTTGTACAGTTCTTCTGTGTATTCTTGCCATCTCTTCTTAATATCTTCTGCTTCTGTTACGTCCATACAATTTCTGTCCTTTATCCGAAAAGATGGCTAATAAAACATAAAATACGTATTTATATCTGTAATGTTGTATTCAGAATAAATATCTTTTTACTCTGAATGTCTTTAACTGCCCATGATGGTCATCTAATTCAAATTTTCTATGAGAACATGGAAATATTTCTGGTCAGGATAAATCACTGCAGTGTTTTTCCAGGGTCTGAGGTTCAACGGAACATTTCTCTGATATAATCCTTGGGGGACACAGGCATACGGACTGTGTTATAGGTGATACAATTTTCTAATATTTTTGGTGACATGTCCTTTAGGACAGGCCTCTTATACATGAATGGTTTCTCCACATCGCTGTGAATCTCCAGTGGCAGTGAGACTCCAGAGCTTAGGACATTCTAGAATGTAGGACAGCCCCTGACAATTAAAGCTTTAGGTTTAGGCAGTTTCAGCTTGGAAATATGGCTGATGTTTTTTGACACAAGGTTTCCTCTCATGAGGACAAAGGGCAAGTTAGTTTTTCTCTTTGTTCACATACTGAGCTGGATTCCAGAGACAGGGCCCTGTGCACTGGAGCACACCTGCATGTGCAGAGAGTCACCCTGGGGCCCTTCATTTCAATGCCAAGTGGCCGGGACCTTGGGTCCAGTCGCCTCTGGAAAGGCAGAGGCATTACGATTATGTAACCTTCTTGGAAACCAGAGTTTTAACTTGAGGTAATTGATTTTGACCTTAACAACAGTCCTTTGAAAAAATAAAGCATTTGTTTAAATGAAGTCCTGCTGCTTGTGGGATATGAAGTGGCTGGTGCTTTATCGTGCAGATATATGCATTATGAATGCTTTCCCAGATTAGGCAGAAACTGATTTGGTTATTGAGTCTGTCTGTACTGAAACTATTTTCTTAGCATTCACCCTTCATCATATTTCCCATTAAAATAGCACACAAACACTTGTTAACTTGCTCTTGTATCACTCATGTCTTGACACATGTTTTTCCTGTGATCTGAAACTGGAAATAATTTCTTATTTGTTGACGGTCTCATAATTTAAGAATCATTTCTGCTAAAATTTATTTAGCTGGCTACAGAGGAAGTCCCCAAGTCAATAGGTGCCCAATATGCTACTGGAGATCAGTGGAGAAATAACTCCAGAAAGAATGAAGGGATGGAGCCAAAGCAAAAACAATACCCAGTTGTGGATGTGACTGGTGATAGAAGCAAGGTCTGACGCTGTAAAGAGCAATATTGCATAGGAACCTGGAATGTTAGGTCCATGAATCAAGGGAAATTGGAAGTGGTCAAACAGGAGATGGCAGAGTGAACGTCGACATTCTAGGAATCAGTGAACTAAAATGGACTGGAATGGGTGAATTTAACTGAGATGACCATTATATCTACTACTGCGGGCAGGAATCCCTTAGAAGAAATGGAGTAGCCATCATGGTCAACAAAAGAGTCTGAAATGCAGTACTTGGATGCAATCTCAAAAACAACAGAATGATCTCTGTTCGTTTCCAAGGCAAACCATTCAATATCACAGTAATCCAAGTCTATGCCCCAACCAGTAATGCTGAAGAAGCTGAACAGTTCTATGAAGACCTACAAGACCTTTTAGAACCAACACCCAAAAAAGATGTCCTTTTCATTATAGGGGACTGGAATGCAAAAGCAGGAAGTCAAGAAACACCTGGAGTAACAGGCAAATTTGGCCTTGGAGTATGGAATGAAGCAGGGCAAAGACTAATAGAGTTTTGCCAAGAGAACGCACTGGTCATAGCAAACACCCTTTTCCAACGACACAAGAGAAGACTCTACACATGGACGTCACCAGATGGTCAACACTGAAATCAGATTAATTATACCCTTCACAGCCAAAGATGGAGAAACTCAATACAGTCAGCAAAAACAAGACGGGGAGCTGACTGTGGCTCAGATCATGAACTCCTTGTTGCCAAATTCAAACTTAAATTGAAGAAAGTGGGGAAAACCACTAGACCATTCAGGTATGACCTAAATCAAATCCCTTATGATTATACAGTGGAAGTGAGAAATAGATTTAAGGAACTAGATCTGATAGATAGATAGAGTGCCTGATAAACTATGGAGACAGGGATCAAGACCATCCCCATGAAAAAGAAATGCAAAAAAACAAAATGGCTGTCTGGGGAGGCCTTACAAATAGCTGTGAAAAGAAGAGAAGCGAAAAGCAAAGGAGAAAAGGAAAGATATAAGCATCTGAATGCAGAGTTCCAAAGAATAGCAAGAAGAGATAAGAAAGCCTTCCTCAGGGATCAATGCAAAGAAATAGAGGAAAACAACAGGATGGGAAAGACTAGAGATCTCTTCAAGAACCCTCTTACACTGTTGGTGGGAATGCAAACTAGTACAGCCACTATGGAGAACAGTGTGGAGATTCCTTAAAAAACTGGAAATAGAACTGCCTTATGACCCAGCAATCCCTCTACTGGGCATACACACCGAGGAAACCAGAACTGAAAGAGACACGTGTACCCCAATGTTCATTGCAGCATGGTTTATAATAGCCAGGACATGGAAGCAACCTAGATGTCCATCAGCAGACGAATGGATAAGAAAGCTGTGGTACATAAACACAATGGAGTATTACTCAGCCATTAAAAAGAATACATTTGAATCAGTTCTAATGAGGTGGATGAAACTGGAGCCTATTATACAGAGTGAAATAAGCCAGAAAGAAAAACGCCAATACAGTATACTAATGCATATATATGGAATTTAGAAAGATGGTAATGATAATCCTTTATGCGAGACAGCAAAAGAGTCACAGATGTACAGAACAGTCTTTTAGACTCTGTGGGAGAGGGAGAGGGTGGGATGATTTGGGAGAATGGCATTGAAACATGTATAATATCACATATGAAACAAATTGTCAGTCCAGGTTTGATGCATGATACAGGATGCTTGGGGCTGGTGCACTGGGATGACCCAGAGGGATGGTATGGGGAGGGACGTGGGAGGGGAGTTCAGGATGGGGAACATGTGTACACCTGCGGTGGATTCATGTTGATATATGGCAACACCAATACAATATTGTAAAGTAATTAACCTCCAATTAAAATTAAAAATTTATATAAAAATAAATTAAATAAAAATAAATAAATGACCCACACTACTAAAAAAAAAAAAAGAAAGAAAGAAAATTAGAGATACCAAGGTAACATTTCATGAAAAGATGGGCTCTATAAAGGACAGAAATGGTGTGGACCTAACAGAAGCTGGAATTCCAGCACAAGCTGGAATCAAGATTGCCAGGAGAAATATTAATAACCTCAGATATGCAGATGACACCACCCTTACGGCAGAAAGTGAAGAAGAACTCAAAAGCCTCTTGATGAAAGTGAAAGTGGAGAGTGAAAAAGTTGGCTTAAAGCTCAACATTCAGAAAACTAAGATCATGGCATCTGGTCCCATCACTTCATGGGAAGTAGATGGGAAAGAGTGGAAACAGTGTCAGACTACACTGTTTCCACTCTTTCCCCATCTACTTCTGGGCTCCAAAATCACTGCAGATGGTGACTGCAGCCATGAAATTAAAAGACACCTACTCCTTGGAAGGAAAGTTATGACCAACCTAGATAGCATATTCAAAAGCAGAAACATTACTTTGCCAACAAAGGTCTGTCTAGTCAAGGCTATGGTTTTTCCAGTGGTCATGTATGGATATAAGAGTTGCACTGTGAAGAAAGCTGAGCGCCAAAGAATGATGCTTTTGAACTGTGGTGTTGGAGAAGACTCTTGAGAGTCCCTTGGACTGCAAGAAGATCCAACCAGTCCATTCTAAAGGAGATCAGTCCTGGGTTTTCTTTGGAAGGAATGATGCTAAAGCTGAAACTCCAGTACTTTGGCCCCCTCATGCGAAGAGTTGACTCATTGGAAAAGACTGTGATGCTGGGAGGGATTGGGGGCAGGAGGAGAAGGGGACGACAGAGGATGAGATGGCTGGCTGGCATCACTGACTCGTTGGACATGAGTTTGAGTGAACTCCGGGAGTTGGTGATGGACAGGGAGGCCTGGCGTGCTGCGATTCATGGGGTCGCAAAGAGTCGGACACGACTGAGCGACTGAACTGACTGATGGAGTTATTATCCAGTTGCTGACTTCATCAAGCATTGTCCTTGTTTTAAGAAATAAGCTTTAATAAAAATTGCTACAGAATCAATTAAATGCCAAAGTTAGTGACACTACACTTACTTACATTCAGTTAAATGTATGTATTGCTTCAGAGCTCGACATCTTCAGCTACTGAAAAATTATCCATCATCAGTAAACTTAAAGAATCATTCTCTTTAATTAGAAAAGAATTTCCCCTCTGGCCCTTCCTTCTCTGTGTGTATTTACAGTTGTATTATCTGGTCAGGTTGTGAGGACATATTGAATGCAGAGTAGAAAGATTTCTCAAAACAAGTCCCACTCAGAGCTGTTCCTGACGAATATCAAGTGTTTTCCTCATATGTGCTGATATAAATTAAGCATTGTAATTATTTCTCTTTGGCTTTTAAAGACTTTTTTAAGTCAAAAGTACAGATTAAAAGTGACAAACACAAGTTCCATCCTTTTCACAGGCTCTGTGATTTTTTTGTCAAGGAGTCTAGGTGAGCTTTTCATTTGGTTAATCACCTTAATTGGCTGTTCATCCTTCAAAGCCATTAATTACTCCAAAATACCCAATTTGCCTTTTTCACTCTGAAATTTATGACCATATAATTAATGAACCTCTTAATTCTATGTTGTGCATTGACTTATTCAGCAATGAAACATTACACTGTTAGAATTAGATTGTTGGGTTGTTTCCAGTAACTGAAACATTGGATTTCTAAAAAATTTCTGTAGAATGTCCAAGCCAACTTAAGCTTAGATGACTCAATATGCAAATTACCCATCTGTGTAATGTGTCACCATTTGTAAATCTTTTCTTTTTCAACAGTAGCAATTCCCCCATTTCTTTTCTACTCATCAACCAGTTCTAGGGGAGTTATCATGGAATTGGACTTTTTAAAAAATAGTAATTATGGAAAAAATTCATCATAGAAACTGAATTTTAGCAGCTTGGTATTATTTCCCTTTTAAAAGTGGACTCAGAAATGTCCACCTTATTTTATGTGCCTATGTGCAGATTGAGATGATTATCATTTCAGGTGCGATTATCCATGTAAGCCTCCAAATCACAGGAACACTTTAAAAATACCATTTGCTGAGACAATAGTAAACTATTATGGTGCCAGTTAAATGCTTTGAAATACTTAGACAAGAGAGTCAGAGATAGATAAGCAAATCATATCTTCTAAATCTTTTTTATTACTTAGTTGCTTGCACTATAATTCTGCAATTCAAATCTGTAACTTCTTTGTAATTGCCAGTGCTCTTTAAAACAGCTTGGAAATGTTTACGTAGAGAAGGATTCTCTTACTACCCAACTTATACTATACTGGAAAAGAAAACTACACACCAAAGTATATAAGAATTCATAAAAGGGAAATTGAACCTACTTTATATGTATATTTTATACTCTTATATGTACATCTAATTTAAGATACATTTCTGAAAGATTCATGGACATCCTGAAGCTCTTCAGGAGAATGTCGAATAAGAAATTAGGCAAAAGAAAAATATTTATATCTTTGTCTGCAAAAAAAAAAAAAAAGATATCAAACTATTGTATTTCAAACAGTGTGTGAACCAAAATAAACAGCAAATGAGAAACTCGGAAAAAATATTTGAATGCTGTGTCAAACAAGTATAATATCCTACACATATAAAGAGCTCTTAGATGTCAATTAGAGACACATTAATACTCCCAAAGAAAAAAATAAGGAAATGAAGAGAAAATTCCCAAATGCCAAAAGACATACAAAGTACTTGTTCTATAAACATAGAAAAAAGAAAAACTCTAGAAGCCTGAATTCTCCTAAGAAAATCTTTTGTCTTATTGAGTCATATTGAGGGGCTAATAAAAGGTGACTTGAATATCAGAGGATTGGAAATCTACAGAGAAAAGAAGTGAGTCTTGTCCTTTTGGGTTAACTGTAAATCTTTTAACCATCATGGCCCCATGGTTTTACTTTTGTTATTACTGTTGTTTTAAAATATAGATATTAAGCTGTTTTAGCACCACTAGCTGAAAATTATCATTATTCATCTAATTTCCCTTGCATCTTTGTCAAAACTCAATTCATCATCCCTATGAATTTATTTCTATACTCTATATATTCATTGATCTCTGTGTATATCCATTTGCCAATATCATACTGTTATGCTTAATACATAAAGAAGACAGAGTGCCAAAGAATTGATGGCTTCAAACTGTGGTGATGGAGAAGACTCCTGAGAGTCCCTGGGACAGCAAGGAGATCAAACCAGTCAACTCTAAGAGATACTCATTAAAGGGACTGATGCTGAAGCTTAAACTCCAGTATTTTGGTCATCTGATGTGCACAGCTGACTCACTGGAAAAAAAGTCCCTGATGCTGTGAAAGATTGAGGGCAGAAAAAGAAGAAGGTGTCAGAGGATGAGATGGCTGGATGGCATCACTGAAGCAATGACATGAACTTGGGCAAACTTTGGGAGATGGTGAGGGACAGGGAGGCCTGGCATACTGCAGTCCATGGGGTCACAAAGAGTCAGACATGACTGGGTGACTGAACAATAACAATGCTTAATAAAATTTTTAGTAAGCCTTAAAAACAGGTAGCATGAGCCATCCAACTTTGTTGTTTTTCCATATTGTTTTGACTACTCTAGATCCTTGGGATTTTCATATAAATTTTAAAATCAACTTAATTTCAAAAAATTCTATTGAGATTTTGATTGGGATTGTAGTGAATCTATAGAGTAGTTGGAAAGGACTGAAATCTTAACAATATTCAATATTTCAATCCAAGAATAATGTTTATCTCTCCTTTCATTTAAATCTTCTTTGGTTTCTTTCATCAGTGTTTTGTCCTTAGCATACAGATCTTGCAAATTTTGTAGGTTCATACCTAAATATTCTATGGTTTTGGTGCTATTTTTAATTATATTGCTTTAAAAGTTTTGAAGTATGGGGTTAATTAAATGGAGAGTGGATAGTCTTTTCAACAAATGACACTGTAATATTTGGACCTTCATGCACTAAAAAAAAAAAAAAAATATATATATATATATATATATATATATAAACCTCAACCCATTCACTGTAATCCACATCTTGAATGTCAACCCTGCCTTAGACAATTATCAATGATTTATAGGTCCAATGTAAAATTTAAAACTTTAAATCTTTTGTAAGAAGATACTGGTGAGAAATTTTGTGCCCTTTCATTTTTCAAAGATTTTTTAGAGATGATACCAGAAACATAATCACTAAAAGAAAAAGTTTGATAAATTAGACTTTACCAAATTTATAAACTTCTGCTCTTTATAAAATGCTATTAAGAGAATGAAAAGTCAAGTCACAAAATAACATAAAATATTTTCAAAACATACAACTGATAAAATACTAGTATCCAGAATATATAAATAACTCTCAGAGCTCAGGCAGCCAAACAGATCAATGAAAAAAATGGGCAAAAGACTTGTACTGACACATCACCAAAGGTATAGGAGTGATAGTCAAGAGCATGAAAAGATGATCAACATCATGAATCACTTGCAGGCATGCTCAATCGATTCAGCCATCCAGGCTCCTTTGTCCATGAGATTCTCCAGGCAAGAATACTGGAGTGGGTTGCCATTTCCTTCTCCAGGGGACCTTCCCAACCCAGGGACTGGACCTGGGTTCTCTCCCATCTCCTGCATTGGCAGACAGGTTCTTTACCATTAGCGCCACCTGGGAAGCCCCATTAATCACTAGTGAAATTAAAATTAAAACTACATGAGATATCACTACATTCCCATGAAAATAGTTAAAATAAAAATCCCTGACAATACCAAGGATTGGTATAGATATGGAGCAACTGGAACTTTTATACATTGCTGGAGAGAATGCAAAAAGATATAGCAATGTTGCAAAACAATTTGATGGTTAAATATTAAATGTGTACTTACAATATAATCCAGCAATTTCATTCCTAAATATTTACTCAAGTGAAATAAAAACCTACATCCACACAAATGTTTGTAGCCTCTTTACTCATACTCATCCAAAATTGTAAACAACACAAACATCCTTCACCAGAGTAATGGATAAATAGCTGTGGTACATATGTACAATGGATAACTACTCAATAACAAAAATGAATGAGCTACTCATACATGCAGAACACTGATGAATCTCAAATGCATTGGGCAAAGTGAGTGTGGGATTCCCTGGTATCTCAGCTGGTAAAGAATCCGCCTGCAATGCAGGAGACCTGAGTTTGATCCCTAGATTGGGAAGATCCCCTGGAGAAGGGAATGGCTAACCCACTCCAGTATTCTGGCCTGGAGAATTCCATGGACAGAAGAGCCTGGCAGGCAAGTGAGTGAAGTCAGATTCAAAGGCTATATAGTCTATAATTTTATTTGCATGGTATTCAAAGCTATATGGTTCAAAAATAGGTGAGAATGGGCAGATGGGCATCTAACTAAATAGTACATGTGGAGGAGTATGTGAAGAATTTGTGGAGGAGATGTGATTTTTCAATATCTTCATTGTGATACTCACATTAGAAAGGGTGAGTTTTAACTGTATATAGGTTATACCTTAATTTAAAGAACATTAGTCTGGAGAAATCTTCCCAACTGACATAGAAATTTATGTTTGATTATATTATTGATTCTAATTCTTTACATTGAAAACAGTCAGTTGTAAATTGCAAAATATGGGAGATTTTTGTGAGAAAGAGAATATGAAGTCCTGTCTGTACCAACCATACAGAGATACAGAATGATGTGTTTATAATTCAAACAAGAAAATAAAGCATGCAGAACCATGTGGTATATTTCATGTTTGTGGATGCATTAACATTTTTAAATGTACACATCCAAGGTGATCTAAAATTCAATGCAATCCCTATCAAAATTTCAATGGCATTTTTCACAGAAATAGAAAAGACAATCATAAAATTTATATGGAATCACAAAGGACCCACAAATAGCAAAAGCAATCTTAAGAAACTGGGGATATCACAGTTTCTGATTTCAAACTATATTTCAAGGCTATAGTAATCAAAGCAGTAGGGTATTGGTACGGAAACAGATACAAAGGTTGATGGAAGAGAATAGAAATCCTAGGAAAAAATCCATGCATATATGGTTAATTGACTTTTCATAAAGGAGCCAAGGATGTACAATGGAAAGATGATATTTTCAATAACTGGTACTGGAAAAGCTGCATGTGTGCTTGTGCTTAGTTGCTCAGTCATATCCTAGTCTTTGAGATCCCATGGACTATAGCCTGCCAAGCTCCTCTGTCTATGGTGATTCTCTAGGCAAGAATACTGGAGTGGGTTGCCATGCCCAATCCAGGGATTGAACCCGGGCCTCCCGCATTGCAGGCAGATTCTTTACCAGCTGAGCCACAAAGGAAGCCCAAGAATACTGCAGAAGGTAGCCTATCCCTTTTCCAGGGGAACTTTTTGACCCAGGAATCAACCAGTCTCCAGCATTGCAGGTGGATTCTTCACCAGCTGAGCTACCAGGGAAGTCATATGTAAAAGAGTAAAACTAGACCCCTATCTTACACTGTACACAAATATCAACTCAAAATGGATTAAAGACTTGAATGTCAGACTAGAAACTGTAAAACTCAGAAGAAAACAGGGTTTAAGCTCCTTCAAATTGGTCTTGATAATTATTTATTTTTATTTGACATCAAAAGCAAAAATAAACAAATGGGACTATATAGCAAATTAAATGGAGAAGGCACTGGCAACCCACTCCAGTACTCTTGCCTGGAAAATCCCATGGGTGGAGGAGCCTGGTCCTCTGGGGTCCATGGGGTCGCTAAGAGTCAGACACGACTGAGCGACTTCACTTTCACTTTTCACTTTCATGCATTGGAGAAGGAAATGGCAACCCACTCCAGTGTTCTTGCCTGGAGAATCCCAGGGACAGGAGCCTGCTAGGCTGCTGTCTATGGGGTTGCACAGAGTCAGACACGACTAATGTGACTTAGCAGCAGAAGCAGCAAATTAAAAGCTTTTACACAGCAAAGGAAACTTATCAACAAAATGAAAAGGCAATCTATGAAACGGGAGGAAGTATTTTCAAAATACATATTCTACAGGTGGTTAATATCCAACATATACAAGAAACCCATGTAACTGAAAATCAAAATATCAAATAACCCAATTTAAAAATGGGCAAAGCTCTGAGTGACATTTTTCTAAGGAAACATACAAATGGCCAATCGATACACAAAAAAGTGTTCAACATTACTAATCATCAGGAAAATAAAATCAAAATCACAATGAGATATCACCATATACAGCTAGGATGTCTATTATCAAAAAGATAAGAAATAATAGATGCTGGTGAGGAAGTGAAGAAAAGGGAATGCTGTATACTGTTGGTGGGAATGCAAACTAGTACAGCCACTATGGAAACAGTATAGAGATTCCTCAAGAAATTTAAAAAGAGCTACCATATGATCTAGCAGTTCCACTTCTGAATATATATCAAAAGGTAATGAAATCACTCTCTCAAGGCAGTATCTATACTCCCACATTTGCATTACTATTCACAGTAGTCAAGTTATATAAACATTGGCCATTGGCAGAGAGATGGATAAAGAAAATGCCTCCTCTCTCACACACACACACACACCGTAATATTATTCAGTCGTGAAAAATGCAACCTATGGAATGGGAGGAAATTCTCGCATCTGTGACAGCATGGATGAAACTGGAGGGAATTTTGCTAGTGAAATAAGCTAGAGAAAGACAAATACTGTTTGCTGTTATTTATATGTGGAACCTAAAAAAAGAGAAAAAGTCAAACTCACAGAAACAGAATAGAATTGTTTGTTGACAAGGTCTGAGAGGTGAGGAAAATGGGGAGATGATTAAAGGGTATAAATTTTCAGTTATAAGATGAATAAGGTCTGAGAATCTAATGTATAACAGTGACTATAGTTGATAACATTGTATTGTAAAATTGAGTTTGCTAAGAGAGTAGAAATTAAGTGTTCTCATCAAAGGAGAAAAAAAGGTAAATATGTGAGATGATGGATATGGCAAGTAAATAGTGGAAATTCTTTTACAATGTATATGTATAGCAAACCACCAAGTTGTACACTTTAGAATATTATAGCTTTGTATGTCAGTTATACCTCAATAAAGCTGAAAAATTAAATAAGCAAAAATGAAGATGGAAAGAATTTTAATAAATAGAAATTAAGCTCTATGATATATTTTAAATTTCATGTGCTATATGGCTAGAATTTTGGCTTTCTTTCTTCTTAGATGTTGGTTTATTCAACAAGAAAGCCCAGCTCTACTCTGAGCTGAATGCATGATTTCAAACTATTCTGAACTTATTAAGTCGATTTTTATAGTAGAGAATTGCTACATTAAAGGCCACATAAAATGTATGATGTCAATAAGTTATATTAAAGACTCTTTGTGAAATATGCTACAACAAATTGCATTCTATAGAACTCTTGCCTCTTGGGATTTAAATCCAGCTCAAATGGAACTTTTCCCTTTAAATCAGGAAACTCTTTTTAACTGAGCCTTTCTGTATTCAGTTTGCAGCACAGTTTATCATATGGTTTATAAACTAAAAAAAATAATACATTAAATGAAAGTATTAACAGACTGTTGTCTACTGTCGGCATTTGTAGATGCCGTGATGTGGAAGAGATGCTGAGAATAAAATCTTATTTTTCACTCAACTGATATACGATCAGCTTATGTAGAATGCAAGCTTAACAGGCAGTGAGGGCTGAGGACTTGACCAACACTAGCCAAATTAATTCAATGGTTCCAAGTGTTATCAAGTAACTCTAATCTACTCTCTTCACTGAATTCTGGGAAATTCTAAAACCCAATCTGTTACTCAGGCTCTCCATTGCCCTTAGATAAAGTTCGAAATTCTTAACAGGATTTCCAAGGTCTATCTTATGCTCCTGACTCTCTCATACTGCAGACACTCCAGGCTTACTTATTCTTCCAGTTCTCCAAACTCAACTCTCCCACTCCCAATGCTACATGTTAGTATATGGACAGTAAACCATCCTTGTAAACTGGCATTACTAATACATACAATTACAAGTACTCGGCTGCATTGGATCTAAGTTGCATGTTAAAAAATCAATGTATGGCATCATATATATGAGTGTGTCTATAAATTTCCCAGCAGTAGTTTGGGAATATTAGAACTATGATTGCTGCTTCCTTCCCATGTGCCGAATGGCGTGCCTGTTGAGACAGCTGCTTCCCTAAGATAAACACAGAGGAGGGGGCTTTGGCATAGAGCTATCGAGCTTTGCCTCCTTGAGAGCTTCAGTAATGGTTTTGCCCTGAGCAATTTTCCATGGGATTAGTGGGGTTTGAAATCTGTGATGTTTTCTGAGGACACATTGGAGTAAAAACACACAAAAATATGATTCTTAGGGATATATTCATTGAGAGCTTGGCATTTGCCCTGTAAAACTAGAAAGTATATTTGAAACCTGAGACTATACTGTGCTAATAGAGGCATATTGAACACATTTGTGTATTTCTTTAAAAGGAGGATAATGGCACTGTTTATTATTCTTTGTTTGACTCACATTTTAAGGTAACTTCATTTGCTCTCTATTTTTCTTTGAGTCAGTAATTGGACACAGCAATTCTTCTGTAGCGAAGGCTTCCTCTATCAATAGGGAACTATGTCTGAATGTTATTCACTTTCAAACCAAAAAAGGGCATCATGCATTGAGAGCAAAATTTGGCTAAGAAGTTGGCACATCACTACCATCAAAGTCATTGTCTATGTGAATCACAAGGGGAAAAGCCAATGAAATAGCAAAGAGCACATAGTCATGAGGAAAATATCTTAATGAGTTGGAATGAGATATCATTTCTTAATGAACTGGATATTTTAAAATTTAAGGTTGCAACAAGTCACTTAATAAGTCACCTAATAAGGTAGCAATAAGTCACTTAACGATCCACTTACTTCATTAGCTGGACCCTAAAATTCTTGAGAAACCTATATGCAGGTCAGGAAGCAACAGTTAGAACTGGACATGGAACAACAGACTGGTTCCAAATAGGAAAAGGAGTACATCAAGGCTGTATATTGTCACCCTGCTTATTTAACTTATATGCAGAGTACATCATGAGAAACACTGGGCTGGAAGAAGCTCAAGCTGGAATCAAGATTGCCGGGAGAAATATCAATAACCTCAGATTAACCCCAGATATGTATGTGACACCACCCTTATGGCAGAAAGTGAAGAGGAACTAAGAGCCTCTTGATGAAAGTGAAAGTGGAGAGTGAAAAAGTTGGCTTAAAGCTCAACATTCAGAAAACGAAGATCATGGCATCTGGTCCCATCACTTCATGGGAAATAGATGGGGAAGCAATGGAAACAGTGTCAGACTTTATTTTAGGGGGCTCCAAAATCACTGCAGATGGTGACCGCAGCCATGAAATTAAAAGACGCTTACTCCTTGGAAGGAAAGTTATGACCAACCTAGATAGCATGTTCAAAAGCAGAGACATTACTTTACCAACAAAGGTCCGTCTAGTCAAGGCTATGGTTTTTCCTGTGGTCATGTACGGATGTGAGAGTTGGACTGTAAAGAAAGCTGAGCGCCAAAGAATTGATGCTTTTGAAGTGTGGTGTTGGAGAAGACTCTTGAGAGTCCCTTGGACTGCAAGGAGATCCAACCAGTCCATTCTGAAGGAGATCAGCCCTGGGATTTCTTCAGAAGGAATGGTGCTCAAGCTGAAGCTCCAGTACTTTGGCCACCTCATGTGAAGAGTTGACTCATTGGAAAAGACTGTGATGCTGGGAGGGATTGGGGGCAGGAGAAGGGAACGACAGAGGATGAGATGGCTGGATGGCATCACTGACTCGATGGACGTGAGTCTGAGTGAACTCCGGGAGTTGGTGATGGACAGGGAGGCCTGGCGTGCTGCGATTCATGGGGTCGCAAAGAGTCGGACACGACTGAGTGACTGAACTAAACTGAAAATATTTTTAGGAAGGAAAAAAATCACTGTTAAAAGAGAGAAATGACTTTTAAAAGCTTTTATAGCCTTTAAAATGCCTCCATTCCACATAGATTTTGCATATCTGAGCTATGGTGCACAATCAAAGAAATGATGAGTAATATTTGCAACCATAATCTTTGGCAGGCTCATCACTTTGTTCTAAGGAACTAGAGAATTGATTGAAAAATAAATTAGATGGACAAATTATCCTACCATTTTTATTATTCCAATGGAAGATGCACTTTTATGATTCAACCCTTTCAATGACCACATTAGGTTATTTGCATGAGTTATGATGAATGATTATACTGCATTGGTCATAGATTGGTAAAGATGTTATTTATGTACTAAACATGACAAATACAAGGTTAATCTTTCCCTCAAATTATCATCACTCACAAAGGAAGGAATCATATTATGTTCACATCCCTTCAGCACTTCTAGAATGAGGGTAATGAGGATTGTATTATTTTTTTTAAGAGTACTGTTTAAGAAAGATACATTTGTTTAAAATGATCTCAGTAAAATTTAATATTGAATGCATAGAGAGGGTATTTGACGGAATTTCCTAAAAGACAAGGCGAACTTAGCTAAAGTTCACGGTGCTTACATAAGCATGTTTTTAAAAATTCATTACTTTTTAGCAGGATAGAATTACATGGTACAGATTCAAACTATTGTCCTCCAAACACCCAGTTCTCTTCCCGGGAGACAACTGACGTCACCATAAACTTACCCTTTCAGAGATCTCTTTAAAAAGCAATATAGTGCAGGGTCATGTCATATTAATGGGAAGAATGGAAAAATCAGATTTTTTAATGTTCTGAAAATGGGTTGTTTGGGGGCTTAGCATCTCTGTGGTATCCTATAAAGATCCCGAAAGTGCCTCATCACAAGTGTCTCAGATGAAAGTATGCCAAGGACACCTGTGCTGAAGGACATGAACTCCTCCCACTACACAGGAAGGTAGTCCCAGGTTTTAAAATTTATAAATTGTTCATACTGAAATAATTCATTCATTTCCTCACTAATATATATTGAAAGCCTCCTTTGTAGATATTGCAACAAGTATTAAAGATAAAATGAACAAAAAAGATGTAGTGCCTGTCCTCATGAAGCTTACATTTTATAGGACTTGGCTAAAATAAACAAGAAATTTAAAGTATGGTAAGAAGCCATGAAAATGGATAAAATTATTAAAATTCATAAAGATTGCAAAACAACTCCTTAATACAACAGTGTCACTATTTTTAAACCTAGTAAATATTCTTTGGAATACTTTTTTTTAATGTAACTGCTTTTCAGCTCTGTTAAGGCTTTTATTTATTTATTTTAATTGGAGGATAATTACTTTACAATATTGTGATGGTTTTTGCCTACATCAACATGAATCAGCCTCATTTTGATGAAAGAGGCCTTCAAGCATGCTTCCAACCAAGCTGGGGGTTTTCACCAAGTCATTTAGAGCTATTCAAATATAAAGCATTATTATTATCTCAGTTTAAATTCCCTCTCCTCTATATTTCCATAGCTATCTATAAATTCTCCACTATAGCCTTTATGACATTATGTGATTATTTAGGTTCACCTGTCTTTCTTCTCCTATATGATGGGCTCTTTGGACAAAATGATGTTTTACTCGTCTTAGCATGTCTAGCTCTTATCATAGAAACATACCTGTCATATAATAGACATTGAATGAATACCGATTGAAAAAAGGAGTAAATGAATAATGATCCTAAAAGTTGCAATGTGGGTTTTGTCAGCTTGCCTATTCACAAAGGATGCCTTTTTGCTGTGTAATCAAATTGCTTCTGGCCTCATCCTTCTTGGAACAGGCAATCCAAAGGGAATGCCTCTTTATCTCATGACTAATGAGCCATCCAGTCTCCGTTCATTGCTATGACTTTTTAAGTATACATTTGCAGGGATTTCAAAAACCATTTGGAAATGTAATTATCATGTTTTCCACCTACATAAATACATAAGGGATGGATTTATTTATGTGCTAAGGTATATAATACGTGTCCTGTTTTTTTCTTTCCCCAAGAATTTTCCCTTTTTCAGCAGACATTTCTAGGGCAAAAAAGGTTATGCTATATTTTCAGTCACCGTCCATCAAAGGGAACCTGGAGAAAGTGTGCATATACCCAAGAGCACCTTTCTTACAAGCCTTGGGTAATGACTCACTGTTGTTTACAAGAGGATTTTGCCTCATGTGAAGCAGGTGTTGAAACATTTGGACAGCTCTGTAAAAATTTTAGTCAAATGTGGTGAGTGTTAATCATCAACCTGCATATTTTTTAAAAGTGCTGTTGGTCCTCCGAGCCACCTTCAACTTGCAGAGCAACCTTTTCTTCTGTTTCCTTCGACCTACTGTCCCCCATGTCTTGTAGCCTTCACTCATACCTCACTCCACCAAGGGCTCTCACCACCCCTACTCCAGTTTACCACCATCCCTCCTTTTTAGCATTCATCCAGCTCCTAAAATTTCCTGACAGATTCCGTCGCTAAGTGAAAGTGAAGTGGCAGTTTCCCTTGGTCTTTCTTTGTCTGAACACGCTGCCTCCAGTGTTTTTCTCTATACCAACCACAGTGGATTACTGCAGTGCATAAGCAGGGATGGAGAAGATCCTCCAAAAAAGAAAGTTTATTACTGTGAAATTCCTCTGGGCCTACCCCAGCCTACATCCCTGAAGTATGTAACTAGAGGAATTTTATTAAAGGAAGGAAAATACCGATATTGGTTCACAGTGTTGCCCAGAAGCTTAAAATTTTTCCTACTTCCTATCTTAGTTATTTTACTCTTTTAAAAAATTTATATGATACAACCCTAGCTCAACACAAGTTACTTTTTGTGGATTAAGGGATAATGTTGATTAAAAAGGGATATGGGGAAATTACCAAATCCTTCTACTTCAGATCGTGATAAAAATCCCTAAATCCTTTACATTGTGCTCTGTCAAGTCTTCCAAAAGTAGTTGAAAAATCAAGAACTGATGGCTCAACAGGAGATACTTCTGTCAATTCTGATCCTGTTAGATCACCTCAAGAAAAGAACACAGTGGCAATCTCCCTGGTCCATCCACATTCCAGACCCAGTGTGATATAAACCTCACGACCTCAGTAAATGTGTCAGAAACTCATTCTAATCTAGCTCCATCTTCACGAGCAAAGACTAAATCTTCATAGTAAATGAAAGGAAAGCAAAGGACCAGAAAGAGCATCAACTAGAATACATTGTTTTTCTGGTTACTCAACTTAACTGTAAAAATACACTGAAGGCAAATCATGAAATATTTACTCCAGGCCTCAGTACCTCTTGGACTTCGTTGTTTCATGTTGGGATAACAAAGTTTCATAGGCCGATCTCCCCCCCAAATCTATTTTTTGTTAGTCTTCTGCCTGGCTATTTCTTTGAGGATTATGTGGTTGACTTTTTAACTTTGACTACTAAGCCTCAGTCCCCTCATTGGCCCTTCCTATGAGAGATCTCATCTTGTATAAATAGCCTCCTCCCCTGAATTAAAATTGCTCAAGTGATCCAAGTCTCAGTCCTAGGACTCCTTCTCTGCCTAGGTAGTCACATCTGGTCTCACAGAATTGAATAACATCCGTAAGTTCACAACTCCCAAATTTACACTTCTCATCTCAAACTCTCCCCTGTGCTCCAGACTCAGAGAGCCAAATGTCTACTCAGCATCTCTTCTTAGATGTCTAGTAGGCATTCTACACTTAACCTATCCAAGGCCAAATTCTTGATGTCCTCCCTAAAATCTCCTCTCTCAGTTTTCCCCATCTCGATTAATGGCATCTCTACATTTCCACTTGCTCAAGTCACAAATCTAGTAATCCTCTTCGACTTTTCTATCTATCACATGGTTTCTATTCCAACCATCAGCAAAACCTATTAGCTCAAGCTTCACAGTATGTCTGGACCAGATTCCCTCATCCCCACTGCTTATCCTCTGAGAACCATTCTCACTATTGAGACAGTTGTTAACAACTCTGCAATATACAGTTCTGTCTTTGCCAGATAGTTGGTTGCATTTGTGAAATTTAAGTCTTTGAAAATGAAAGTTAAATTCTGCTAGGTCATTTAATTCAACTCTGCTGTTGAGAACTTCAAAAGTTAGATAGAATATGTATTTTTAAGTTTTTTAAAAATCAAGGATCTACAAAGAAAGTAATGAATTATAAAGGCAAATCTGCAGAAAATGAGAACCCAGAGAGATTGACCCAGTATTCAAAGCTGATTCAGCCAGTGGAGAATTTGTTACTTTAAAGAAAAAAACTGTGGACTTGATAAAAAACTGTGGACAGTTTTGATAGCCTCATGGGACCAGTTTGACTGAAAAGTAAAATTATAAAATGATATAACTGTGTAAAGAGAAAATCCCACCCACATCTGTAAACACATATTTGGAATTAATAAAAACCCAATTTATTCATATATATAAGCAAGAAACAATGAATGAAACAAAAATACTTTTGCAATAACATCAAAAATATTCAGGAGCTATGAATGAATACCAACAAAAGTATTAAGACATCCATGGAGATAGTTACAAAACTTTATTTTGAAAGTCATGAAAGTAGACTTAAACAAATAGATACGCCATGTTTATGAATTAGAACTCAATATTATATAGATGTCAATTTCCTTCAAATTTATTTAGAAAGAAAAATGAAAATGATAGTTTTCTTAAGCTTGTAAGATGATTTCAACTTTAAAGATGATTTTTTAATTTTTAAGATGATTCATATAAACTAAGAATAACAAAAACAATAAAAGAAACAAAAATAATAAAAGAAAAAATGTGAAGATGTGTTCTAACAGAGATTAAGCATTCTCACAAATATAATTAACACAGTGAAATTTTTGTCCCAGGTATATATAAATTGACATAGGAATGCAAAGTGAAGAACCTCCAAATAGACAAATGCATGTGTAGGCACTTGATATCAGACATGAGTGTCTTGGCAAATCACTGAAAAAATGATGATGTCTTGGGTCAAGTTTCCTGGAAGCAGATACTGAGACAAGGATTTGTATAAAAAAAGAATGTGCATGATGCCAAAGGGGAACGCTGGAGTGTAAGTTAGGGCTCAGCATTGTCTCCCAAAAGGCAAGAAGCTGGGCTTACATACTCGGACATCCTCAGTCACAGGTCAAGAACCACCTGTGTGTATGTGTGTTAGTCGATCAGTTATGTCTGACTCTTTGTAACCCCAAAGACTGTAGCCCAGCCTGCCAGGCTCCTCTGTCCGTGGGATTTCCCAGGCAAGAATACTGGAGTTGGTTGCCATTTCCCGCTCCAGGGGATCTTCCTAACCCTGGTATCAAACTTGGGTCTCCTGCATTGCAGGTAGATTCTTTACTGTCTGAGCCACTAGGGAAGCCCAAGAGCCACCTTGGGGCCTTGTAAATCCTAGGTATTTCTAAGGCTTTCCAAATGTATGATCTCCATTAATCCAAGGATAATTCTTTATAAAAGAGCTGCAGAATTACCTTTTAGAAGTAAAAGCATACCTGTCCAAAAAAAATGTTTTTAATCAATACAAAGTGATTTGAAGAAATAGTAACATTGTTTGATATAGAAAGACATCAATAAATGATCTAAGGCAGCTGAATGTTGATAGTATAAAGCTAAAATAAGACATAAAATACACAGAAAAAAATGAACTTCCATAGGATAAGACAAAGAAAGTCAAAACTGGAAAGCTATTATAATATACTACAGTATAAGAGAATATCTTCATTATTTTATTTTTTTTAATTTTTTATTTTCATTATTTTAGAGCAGGGAAAGGATTCCTTAAATAAGATGTTAAAAACATTAACCATAAAGGTAAAAATTAATAAATTTGACTACATCAAAATGAAAAAATTTCTGTACACCAAAAGGGTACATCACTGAAAGGGTTAAAAAACGGGACTTCCCTGGTGGAACGGTGGATAAGAATCTGCCTGCCAATGCAGGGTTGGATTCCTGGGTTGGGAAGATCCCCTGGAGAAGGAAATGGCAACCCATTCCAGTATGCTTGCCTGGGAAATCCCATGGACGGAGAAGCCTAGTGGATGGGCAACAGTCTGTGGGGTGGTAAGAGAGTCAGACACGACTTAGCAACCAAATAACAATAGTTGATTTACAATGTTGCTTTTGTTTCTGCTATACAACAAAGTGAATCACTTATACATATAAATACATCATTTATATGTCATTACAGAATATTGAGTAGAGTTCCCTGTGCTATACAGTAGGTTCTTATTTGTTATCTATTTTATATATGAGTAGTGTGTGTATGTAATATTACTCAGTCATAAAAAATGAATAAAATAATGCCATTTGCAGCCAATATGGAAGGATCTAGAGACTGTCATGCTAAGTGAAGTAAGTCAGATAAAGACAAATATTATATGATATCAATTATATGTGAAATCTAAGAAACAGTGGCACAAATGAACTTATTTACGAAACAGAAATAGATTCACAAATGTAAAACAAATGCATGGTTACCAGGGGACAGAGGCAGGGGAGGGATAAATTGGGAGACTGGAGAGCTCTACTCAGTTTTGAGGTATAGTCAAGTCTGTGTTTTGAAGTTTGTTTATCCCCATCATAATCACCACCATCATTATCTCTCACCAGAAAATATGCTCTGGTGACTAACAGTAATAACAAATCAGGAGTAAAACTTGACTGCCACATAACACCTTTGGGCTATCCCTTCCATAGGGAAACTTCATTAGTAAAAATTATCCACATGTTACTTCTTGATAATAGATCAATTTTACAACTTTTCAGTAACTTGATACAGATATTTATTTTCTATTTCTTAACTCCTAAATCTGAAGGAAATTTGCTCAATTTCTGCATTACTTAGCAGAGTACAGGTGAGTATATTAAAAAAAGAACTTTCAGTGTAAATTAGTTATTACTCCTAAATAATGCATTTGCTCAGAGGACAAGCAATAAAATTTACAGTAGAAGATAGCTAGTGGTCATTGGCAATAAGTTCTTTGACTGCTTGTTTGGCTTTATTTTTATTTATTTATTTTTTTAAATTTTATTTTTAAACTTTACAATATTGTGTTAGTTTTGCCAAATATTGAAATGAATCTGCCACAGGTATACATGTGTTCCCCATCCTGAACTCTCCTCCCTCCTCCCTCCCCATACCATCCCTCTGGGTCATCCCAGTGCACCAGCCCCAAGCATCCAGCATCGTGCATTGAACCTGGACTGGCAACTCGTTTCATACATGATATTATACATGCTTCAGTGCCATTCTCCCAAATCTTCCCACCCTCTCCCTCTCCCACAGAGTCCATAAGACTGTTCTATACATCAGTGTCTCTTTTGCTGTCTCGTACACAGGGTTATTGTTACCATCTTTCTAAATTCCATATATATGTGTTAGTATACTGTATTGGTGTTTTTCTTTCTGGCTTACTTCACTCTGTATAATAGGCTCCAGTTTCATCCACCTCATTAGAACTGATTCAAATGTATTCCTTTTAATGGCTGAGTAATACTCCATTGTGTATATGTACCACAGCTTTCTTATCCATTCATCTGCTGATGGACATCTAGGTTGCTTCCATGTCCTGGCTATTATAAACAGTGCTGCAATGAACATTGGGGTACATGTGTCTCTTTCCCTTCTGGTTTCCTCAGTGTGTATGCCCAGCAGTGGGATTGCTGGATCATAAGGTAGTTCTATTTCCAGTTTTTTAAGGAATCTCCACACTGTTCTCCATAGTGGCTGTACTAGTTTGCATTCCCACCAGCAGTGTAAGAAGGTTCCCTTTTCTCCACACCCTCTCCAGCATTTATTGCTTGTAGACTTCTGGATCGCAGCCGTTCTGACTGGCGTGAACTGGTACCTCACAGTGGTTTTGATTTGCATTTCTCTGATAATGAGTGATGTTGAGCATCTTTTCATGTGTTTGTTAGCCATCTGTATGTCTTCTTTGGAGAAATGTCTATTTAGTTCTTTGGCCCATTTTTTGATTGGGTCATTTATTTTTCTGGAGTTGAGCTGTAGGAGTTGCTTGTATATTTTTGAGATTAGTTGTTTGTCAGTTGCTTCATTTGCTATTATTTTCTCCCATTCTGAAGGCTGCCTTTTCACCTTGCTAATAGTTTCCTTTGTTGTGCAGAAGCTTTTAAGTTTAATTAAGTCCCATTTGTTTATTTTTGCTTTTATTTCCAATATTCTGGGAGGTGGGTCATAGAGGATCTTGCTGTGATGTATGTCGGAGAGTGTTTTGCCTATGTTCTCCTCTAGGAGTTTTATAGTTTCTGGTCTTATGTTTAGATCTTTAATCCATTTTGAGTTTATTTTTGTGTATGGTGTTAGAAAGTGTTCTAGTTTCATTCTTTTACAAGTGGTTGACCAGTTTTCCCAGCACTACTTGTTAAAGAGGTTGTCTTTAATCCATTGTATATTCTTGCCTCCTTTGTCAAAGATAAGGTGTCCATATGTGTGTGGATTTATCTCTGGGCTTTCTATTTTGTTCCATTGATCTATATTTCTGTCTTTGTTGCCAGTACCATACTGTCTTGATAACTGTGGCTTTGTAGTAGAGCCTGAAGTCAGGTAGGTTGATTCCTCCAGTTCCATTCTTCTTTCGCAAGATATCTTTGGCTATTCGAGGTTTTTTTGTATTTCCATACAAATAGTGAAATTATTTGTTCTAGCTCTGTGAAGAATACTGTTGGTAGCTTGATAAGGATTGCATTGAATCTATAAATTGCTTTGGGTAGTATACTCATTTTCACTATACTGATTCTTCCAATCCATGAACATTGTATATTTCTCCATCTATTAGTGTCCTCTTTGATTTCTTTCACCAGTGTTTTATAGTTTTCTATATATAGGTCTTTAGTTTCTTTAGGTAGATATATTCCTAAGTATTTTATTCTTTCCATTGCAATGGTGAATGGAATTGTTTCCTTAATTTCTCTTTCTGTTTTCTCATTATTAGTGTATAGGAATGCAAGGGATTTCTGTGTGTTGATTTTATATCCTGCAACTTTACTATAATCATTGATTAGTTCTAGTAATTTTCTGGTGGATCTTTAGGGTTTTCTATGTAGAGAATCATGTCATCTGCAAATAGTGAGAGTTTTACTTCTTCTTTTCCAATTTGGATTCCTTTTATTTCTTTTTCTGCTCTGATTGCTGTGGCCAAAACTTCCAAAACTATGTTGAATAGTAATGGAGAAAGTGGGCACCCTTGTCTTGTTCCTGACTTTAGAGGAAATGCTTTCAATTTTTCACCACTGAGGATAATGTTTGCTGTGGGTTTGTCATATATAGCTTTTATTATGTTGAGGTATGTTCCTTCTATTCCTGCTTTCTGGAGGGTTTTTATCATAAATGGATGTTGAATTTTGTCAAAGGCTTTCTCTGCATCTATTGAGATAATCATATGGGTTTTATTTTTCAATTTGTTAATGTGGTGTATCACATTGATTGATTTGCAGATATTGAAGAATCCTTGCATCCCTGGGATAAAGCCCACTTGGTCATGGTGTATGATCTTTTTAATGTGTTGTTGGATTCTGATTGCTAGAATTTTGTTAAGGATTTTTGCATCTATGTTCATCAGTGATATTGGCCTGTAGTTTTCTTTTTTTGTAGGATCCTTGTCAGGCTTTGGTATTAGGGTGATGGTGGCCTCATAGAATGAGTTTGGAAGTTTACCTTCCTCTGCAATTTTCTGGAAGAGTTTGAACAGGATAGGTGTTAGCTCTTCTCTAAATTTTTGGTAGAATTCAGCTGTGAAGCCGTCTGGACCTGGGCTTTTGTTTGCTGGAAGATTTTTGATTACAGTTTCAATTTCCGTGCTTGTGATGGGTCTGTTAAGATTTTCTATTTCTTCCTGGTCCAGTTTTGGAAAGTTGTACTTTTCTAAGAATTTGTCCATTTCTTCCACGTTGTCCATTTTATTGGCATATAATTGTTGATAGTAGTCTCTTATGATCCTTTGTATTTCTGTGTTGTCTGTTGTGATCTCTCCATTTTCATTTCTAATTTTATTGATTTGATTTTTCTCCCTTTGTTTCTTGATGAGTCTGGCTAATGGTTTGTCAATTGTATTTATCCTTTCAAAGAACCAGCTTTTGGCTTTGTTGATTTTTGCTATGGTCTCTTTTGTTTCTTTTGCATTTATTTCTGCCCTAATTTTTAAGATTTCTTTCCTTCTACTAACCCTGGGGTTCTTCATTTCTTCCTTTTCTAGTTGCTTTAGGTGTAGAGTTAGGTATTTGACGTTTTTCTTGTTTCTTGAGGTATGCCTGTATTGCTATGAACCTTCCCCTTAGGACTGCTTTTACAGTGTCCCACAGGTTTTGGGTTGTTGTGTTTTCATTTTCACTTGTTTCTATGCAAATTTTGATTTCTTTTTTGATTTCATCTGTGATTTGTTGGTTATTCAGCAGCGTGTTGTTCAGCCTCCATATGTTGGAATTTTTAATAGTTTTTCTCCTGTAATTGGGATCTAATATTACTGCATTGTGGTCAGAAAAGGTGCTTGGGATGATTTTTATTTTTTTTTTTAATTTACCAAGGCTAGATTTATGGCCCAGGATGTGATCTATCCTGGAGAAGGTTCCATGTGCGCTTGAGAAAAAGGTGAAATTCATTGTTTTGGGATGAAATGTCCTATAGATATCAATTAGGTCTAACTGGTCTATTGTATCGTTTAGTTTGTGTTTCCTTGTTAATTTTCTGTTTAGTTGATCTATCTATAGGTGTGAGTGGGGTATTAAAGTCTCCCACTATTATTGTGTTATTGTTAATTTCTCCTTTCATACTTGTTAGCATTTGTCTTACATATTGTGGTGCTCCTGTGTTGGGTGCATATATATTTATAATTGTTATATCTTCTTCTTGGATTGATCCTTTGATCATTATGTAGTGACCATCTTTGTCTCTTTTCACAGCCTTTGTTTTAAAGTCTATTTTATCTGATATGAGTATTGCTACTCCTGCTTTCTTTTGGTCCCTATTTGCATGGAAAATCTTTTTCCAGCCCTTCACTTTCAGTCTGTATGTGTCCCCTGTTTTGAGGTGGGTCCCTTGTAGACAACATATGTAGGGGTCTTGTTTTTGTACCCATTCAGCCAGTCTTTGTCTTTTGGTTGGGGCATTCAACCCATTTACATTTAAGGTAATTACTGATAAGTATGATCCCGTTGCCATTTACTTTATTGTTTGGGTTCGAATTTATACACCATTTTTGTGTTTCCTGTCTAGAGAATATCCTTTAGTATTTGTTGGAGAGCTGGTTTGGTGGTGCAGAATTCTCTCAGCTTTTGCTTGTCTGAAAAGCTTTTGATTTCTCCTTCATATTTGAATGAGATCCTTGCTGGGTACAATAATCTGGGCTGTAGGTTATTTTCTTTCATCATTTTAAGTATGTCTTGCCATTCCCTCCTGGCTTGAAGAGTTTCTATTGAAAGATCAGCTGTTATCTTTATGGGAATTCCCTTGTGTGTTATTTGTTGTTTTTCCCTTGCTGTTTTTAATATTTGTTCTTTGTGTTTGATCTTTGTTAATTTGATTAATATGTGTCTTGGGGTGTTTTGCCTTGGGTTTATCCTGTTTGGGACTCTCAGGGTTTCTTGGACTTGAGTGATTATTTCCTTCCCCATTTTAGGGAAGTTTTCAACTATTATCTCCTCAAGTATTTTCTCATGGTCTTTCTTTTTGTCTTCTTCTTCTGGGACCCCTATGATTCGAATGTTGTAGCATTTAATATTGTCCTGGAGGTCTCTGAGATTGTCCTCATTTCTTTTAATTCGTTTTTCTTTTATCCTCTCTGATTCATTTATTTCTACCATTCTATCTTGTAATTCACTAATCCTATCTTCTGCCTCTGTTATTCTACTATTTGTTGCCTCCAGAGTGTTTTTAATTTCATTTATTGCATTATTCATTATATATTGACTCTTTTTTATTTCTTCTAGGTCCTTGTTAAACCATTCTTGCATCTTCTCAATCCTTGTCTCCAGGCTATTTATCTGTGATTCCATTTTGATTTTAAGATTTTGGATCAATTTCACTATCATTATTTGGAATTCTTTATCAGGTAGATTCCCTATCTCTTCCTCTTTTGTTTGGTTTGGTGGGCATTTATCCTGTTCCTTTATCTGCTGGGTATTCCTCTGTCTCTTCATCTTGTTTAAATTGCTGAGTTTGGGGTGTCCTTTCTGTATTCTGGCAGTTTGTGGAGTTCTCTTTATTGTGGCGTTTCCTCGCTGTGTGTGGGTTTGTACAGGTGGCTTGTCAAGGTTTCCTGGTTAGGGAAGCTTGTGTTGGTGTTCTGGTGGGTGGAGCTGTATTTCTTCTCTCTGGAGTGCAATGAAGTGTCCAGTAATGAGTTATGAGATGTCTATGGTTTGGGGGTGACTTTGGGCAGCCTGTATCTTGGAGCTCAGGGCTGTGTTCCTTTGTTGCTGGAGAATTTGCTTGGTATGTCTTGCCCTGGAACTTGTTGGCCCTTGTGTGGTGCTTGGTTTCAGTGTAGGTATGGAGGCGTTTGATGGGCTCCTGTCAATTAATGTTCCTTGGAGTCAGGAGTTCCCTGGAGTCAGGGTTTGGACTTAAGCCTCCTGCTTCCAGTTATTGGTCTTGTTTTTACAGTAGTTTCAAAACTTCTCCTTCTATACAGCACCATTGACAAAACATCTACGTTAAAGATGAAAAGTTTCTCTACCGTGAGGGTCACCTAGAGAGGTTCACAGTGTTACATGGAGAAGAGAAGAGGGAGGAGGGAGTTAGAAGTGACCTGAAGGAGATGAGATGGAATCAATAGAGGAGAGAGTGGGCTAGCCAGTAATCACTTCCTGATGTGCACTCCACAACTGGACCGCTCAGAGATGTTCACAGAGTTATACAGAGAAGAGAAGAAGGAGGAAGAAGACAGAGGTGGCCAGGAGGATAAAAGGGGGGAATGAAAAGGAGGGAGACAGATCCAGCCAGTAATCAGTTCCCTAAGTGTTCTCCACCGTCTGGAACACACAGAAATTCACAGAGTTGGGTAGAGCAGAGAGGGGTTAGGGAGGAGACACAGGCGACCTGGTGGAGAAAAAGGAGAGTCCAAAGGGAGAGAGAGCAGTCAAGCCAGTAATCTCGCTCCCTAGTGAAAAATGGGTACTGAAGATTGGGTTCTTAAAGGTACAGAATTGGTAACAGATACATAAAAGCAAAAATTAAAAATCTAGAGTAGAGTTTGGAATTTCAAAAATACGATGTTAAAGAAAAGAAGAATCAAAAGAAAGAGAGAAAAAATGAACAAACAAAAACAAACAAGGTCGCAAAAATTATAAAGAAAATATAGGTACAAAATTGATAACAAATACCAAAAAGCATAAATTAAAAATCTAGGGTAGAGTTTGGAATTTCAGATATACAATGTTATATAAAAGAAGAAGAGAAAGAAACAGAGGGGGAAAAAAAGTCACAGAAATTATTTTAAAAAACTATAGGTACAAAATTGATAACAAATACCAAAAAGCTAAAATTAAAAATCTAGAGTAGAGTTTGGAATTTCAAAAATACAATGTTAAAGAAAAGAAGAAAAAAAAAAAAAACAAGGTCAAAAAATTATTTTAAAATGTATATATGAAGTTTGCGTTAAAAAAAAAAAGGGTCTCTTTTTTTTTTTTGCAAAGTAATAGGTTATAAAAGTGAAAATTAAAGGAATAATAGAGGACATAAATTTTTTTAATTAAAAAAAAAGAAAGAAAAAATTATCGTAAAAATAGTAAAAATATATCTAGGACTTTCTCCGGTTTTGCTGTGAGTATTGTGGGTTCAGTTCATTTTTGGCTAGTTCCTTGGTCCGACTTATATTTCTCAAGATCTATAGGCCCCTTCCTATGTAGTTGGTACTAACCACAGGGTTTTAATCTATTGCCTGTAGCTTCCAAGCGGTTCCCTCTGTTATAGCTTCTTCTGTTTGCTGGTCTCGTCAGTGTCTGGTTTCCGCCCTGACACAAAGGGGACGGTGGAGGACACTGTTTTTTTTTTTAGGCTCACTTGTTCAGTCGCGCTGTGGGGAGGGAGGGAGGGATGCTGCAAACAAATAACACTGGCGTGTGCTCGCAGTGCCTCAGCCACACTGGGTCTGCTCCCCCACTCATGGCGCGTGTAGCCTCCCTGACCACACCCACACTGCTCAGGCTCTAGGTTGCTCCGCTGAGAACCATCCGTGGCCGGCCCTGGGCTGCCTGCACCTCCCAGGTCCAAGCCGCTCAGGTTCTGGCACTCAGGTAGTCCTCAGAGGCGCAGACTCAGTTGGGCCTGCGTTTTGTGCCCTTCCCAGGTCCGAGCAGCTCAGGTGATGAGGTGTTTGGCGAGCACGATTGCTGCGACTTATCCCCTCCCTGCCGCTCGGTTATCTAGGTGTACAACCAGTGCACCTTCTCAGGCAAATGTTGACCGTCCAGACCCCCAAGAAGTTTTAGTTAGCAAAGGAGCCTGCTTACAGTTTTATAGATAATGTCTCTCTGGGGCTGTGATTGCCCCCTTCCGGCTCTGGCTGCCTGTCACCGGAGGGGGATGGTCTGCAGCCGGCTATCTCTGTTCAGTCCTTTGTTCCATGCGCAGGCCTGGCGGTGTCTTAGGTTAGGGCTGGCTTTTCACGTGGTAGATATCCCACAGTCTGGTTTGCTAGCCCAAATTATTTTGCTCAGACAGCGCTCAGGGTATTCAGGCCAGTTCCTTACTCTATGCGATGCAGCCTGCGCCGCGCCTCCCTGCCCAGCCCCCGCTTGCTAGTGGCGTGTGCAGGCGTCTGCGCTGCTTCTCCGCTGGGGGAGTTACCATAGGGCTCGCAATCTGTGGGTTTTAATTGTTTATTTATTTTTCCTCCCTGTTATGTTGCCCTCTGTGCTTCCAAGGCTCGGCACAGATTCGGCAGTGAGAAGGTTTCCTGGTGTTTGGAAACTTCTCTCTTTTTAAGACTCCCTTCCCAGGACGGAACTCCGTCCCTCCTTCTTTTGTCTCTTTTTTTGTCTTTTATATTTTTTCCTACCTCCTTTTGAAGACTTGGGTTGCTTTTCTGGGTGCCTGATGTCCTCTGCCGGCATTTAGAAGTTGTTTTGTGGAATTTACTCGGCATTTAAATGTTCTTTTGATGAATTTGTGGGGGAGAAAGTGTTCTCCCCGTCCTACTCCTCCGCCATCTTAGCTCCTCCCCCCCGCTTGTTTGGCTTTATAGGAGGCCTTCACATGGTCAGCATATAAACTGTGTTATGACCTGAAGTAGTGACAAGTGGGCAGAGGCAAGTAATTGAATCTGTTTACATTTGTATGGCTACAAGTGGGCATTCATCAATCTAATAATTTGATGCCTAATTTTATAGTTAGTCTAGAAAAAGAACACAGACATACTCATGCCCACCACTGATGAACACCGTTTACTTGTCATCCTGTGGGAAATATGTAAAACTCATGGCTGGCTCCTAATTTTGAAATAAAATAAAATAAAATACCCTCCCCCCCAAAAAACACAAAGAACTACTTACAAGAATATATCATGGAAAATTCTCCCTTTTGTTGTTCTCATGCCAGAACAACAGTGAGCCAGAACTCTTACACATTTGAAGTCCTAGCCAATAGTTTACTGGTCATCCAAGTAAGTGCCTTAGGCATCTCAGTCTCCAAGGATTTCTTCACACATTTTCTTCATCTTAATTGTTTCTCACCCTTCCCTGACAATAGTTCCAAATCCTAGCAATCCCTCAATGCTAAAGTCAAATGATTGCTAATCTGTGAAGACCTCTCTTGTCCTACCATTTGAAAATAAACTCATTCTCTTCATTTCCATAGTGCTTTGCCTAATTCTCATAGAACATCCATCACTTTTTACCCTATATCCACCCTATTAGATGGTAAAATTCCTCAAAGGAAATGACTATGTCTTCCCAAGGTGGCACTAGTGGTAAAGAATCTACCTGCCATTGCAGGAGGTGTTAAGAGATGTGGGTTTGATCCTTGGGTCAGGAAGATCCCCTGGAAGTGGAAATGGCAACCTGTTCCAGTATTCTTGTCTGGAAAAGTCTATGGATGGAGGAGCCTGGAGGGCTACTGTGCATGGGGTCGCAAAGAGTTGCACATGACTGAGTGACTGAGCACACGCACTTTTACCTTACAAGGCAACCACTATGTCTTTTTCATTCATGATTCTCAAAGTGCCTTGTATGTAGTAAGTGTTCAAGAGTATTTGTTGACTATACTAAGAGTATTTGCATAAGTAAATCATAGCCAATGGAGTTTTTTGGGGGGCTTCCCAGGTGGGCTAGTGGTAAAACACCTGCCTGCCAAGGCAGAAGACATAAGAGAAGGGGTTCAAACTCTGGGTCAGGAAGATTCCCTGGAGGAGGGCATGACAACCCACTCCAGTATTCTTGCCAGGAGAAACCCCCAATGGACACAGGAGCCTGACATTATTATAGAAACACTTAAAGTTAAAATATAGGATGTTAGAGATACAATCTTTAAAGTTTTTTTTTAATTTTTTTTTTTAATTTTTAAACTTTACATAATTGTATTAGTTTTGCCAAATATCGAAATGAATCTGCCACAGGTATACCCAGCGTTCCCCATCCTGAACCCTCCCCCCTCCTCCCTCCCCTCCCCTCCCTCTGGGTCGTCCCAGTGCACCAGCCCCAAGCATCCAGTACCGTGCATCGAACCTGGACTGGCGACTCGTTTCAAACATGATA
Organism: Bos mutus; assembly: GCF_027580195.1. Classification (NCBI taxonomy): domain Eukaryota; kingdom Metazoa; phylum Chordata; class Mammalia; order Artiodactyla; family Bovidae; genus Bos; species Bos mutus. Next base: position 42,453,319 of record NC_091626.1, on the reverse strand, counting down.
TTATACATGTTTCAATGCTATTTTCCCAAATCTCCCCACCCTCTCCCTCTCCCACAGAGTCCATAAGACTGATCTATACATCAGTGTCTCTTTTGCTGTCTCGTACACAGGGTTATTGTTTCCATCTTTCTAAATTCCATATATATGCGTTAGTATATTGTATTGGTGTTTTTCTTTCTGGCTTACTTCACTCTGTATAATAGGTTCCAGTTTCATCCATCTCATTAGAACTGATTCAAATGTATTCTTTTTAATGGCTGAGTAATACTCCATTGTGTATATGTACCACAGCTTTCTTATCCATTCATCTGCTGATGGGCATCTAGGTTGCTTCCATGTCCTGGCTATTATAAACAGTGCTGCAATGAACATTGGGGTACATGTGTCTCTTTCCCTTCTGGTTTCCTCAGTGTGTATGCCCAGCAGTGGGATTGCTGGATCATAAGGCAGTTCTATTTCCAGTTTTTTAAGGAATCTCCACACTGTTCTCCATAGTGGCTGTACTAGTTTGCATTCCCACCAACAGTGCAAGAGAGTTCCCTTCTCTCCACACCCTCTCCAGCATTTATTGCTTGTAGACTTATGGATTGCAGCCATTCTGACTGGCGTGAAATGGTACCTCATAGTGGTTTTGATTTGCATTTCTCTGATAATGAGTGATGTTGAGCATCTTTTCATGTGTTTGTTAGCCATCTGTATGTCTTCTTTGGAGAAATGTCTATTTAGTTCTTTGGCCCATTTTTTGATTGGGTCATTTATTTTTCTGGAGTTGAGCTGTAGGAGTTGCTTGTATATTTTTGAGATTAGTTGTTTGTCAGTTGCTTCATTTGCTATTATTTTCTCCCATTCTGAAGGCTGCCTTTTCACCTTGCTAATAGTTTCCTTTGTTGTGCAGAAGCTTTTAAGTTTAATTAAGTCCCATTTGTTTATTTTTGCTTTTATTTCCAATATTCTGGGAGGTGGGTCATAGAGGATCCTGCTGTGATGTATGTCGGAGAGTGTTTTGCCTATGTTCTCCTCTAGGAGTTTTATAGTTTCTGGTCTTACATTGAGATCTTTAATCCATTTTGAGTTTATTCAATATAGTGAAAATGAGTATACTACCCAAAGCAATTTATAGATTCAATGCAATCCCTATCAAACTACCAACAGTATTCTTCACAGAGCTAGAACAAATAATTTCACTATTTGTATGGAAATACAAAAAACCTCGAATAGCCAAAGCAATCTTGATAAAGAAGAATGGAACTGGAGGAGTCAACCTGCCTGACTTCAGGCTCTACTACAAAGCCACAGTCATCAAGACAGTATGGTACTGGCAACAAAGACAGAAATATAGATCAATGGAACAAAATAGAAAGCCCAGAGATAAATCCACGCACATATGGACACCTTATCTTTGACAAAGGAGGCAAGAATATACAATGGATTAAAGACAACCTCTTTAACAAGTGGTGCTGGGAAAACTGGTCAACCACTTGTAAAAGAATGAAACTAGACCACTTTCTAACACCATACACAAAAATAAACACAATCTTTAGAGTTTTATGCTTAACTTAAAAAAAGACTTTCTTCAGAGACCTTTTAGATTTATAGCAAAATTGAGGGGAAGATACAGAGATTTCTCATATACTCCCTTCTGTTCATGGCTTGATAGCTCATTTCTTTTTAGCACGGAATAATACTTCATTATCTGGATGTACCACAATTTATCTGTCCATTTACTTACTAAAGGGCATCTTCATTTTTTCCAAGTTTTGGCAAATATGAATAAAGCTGCTATAAACATCGGTGTGCAGGTTTCTGCGTGGACATAAATTTTCACCTCTTTTGGGTAAATACCAAGGAGCACAAAATAAAATGCTTAGTTTTGTAAGAAACTCAAGTTGTCTTCTAAAGTGTCTGAACTATTTTGCATTTCCCTTAGCAATGAAAGTTCCTGTTGCTTCACATTCTAGTCAACATTTGATGTTGTTACTGTTATAGATATTGACCATTCTATAAGGTGCATTGCATTATGGCATCTTATCGTTGTTTTAATTTTCACTTTCTTGATAACATCTGATATGGAACTTGTCCTTACCTTTTTCTCTTCTCACTTAGAGAAGACAGGAAGGAAGAAGCTAACATCCATTTAGGGTCTAGCTTGTGTCAGTTACTATGATGAGTGCCTTACATATATTATATCAATAATTCTCAAGTTAACATGACTTTAGAGTTGGTGCTAAAAGAGATTACACATTTGCTGAAACTCACAAGTAAAAAAGTAGGAAATGACTATTATATCTAGCTTTCTTAAATTCCAAATACTGATCTTTTTTTTTTTTTTTAATGATCTTTTTTCAGTCAAGTACATTTGGTTGCTATTAACAGAGACCCCCTCATATTTATTGGAGTAAGAAGGGTTTACTGTAAAAAATTACTCTGAAATGATTAGAAAGATGCACTTTATGAAAGTCTAACATCTAAAGCATGAGCCATTAGAGAGTTGGGCAAATAGTCACTGAGATTAGACTATGATTCCAGAGCCATGTTCATAGAAACTATGTTGTTGAGTTCATTATTTCACATTAATCCTCTGTTGACACAGCTTAGTCAAATTTACCCGTTTCTGTCTTGCCATCCAATGGTTTTCTCTACTTAATCAGCTTCTTCTCCCTGTAACTTTGGCTCCCACATTGCTTTGGCTTACCATCCATGGCGCTGTAAATTCTTATCTCATGACATCTCCATTTGAACTTTCTCTTCCAATGGGCAAACATAGTTTGGATTTCTTATTATCAAATTCAAATTCCATAGAGAGAATTTGATAAAAATGGTTCTTTTGAACTAGGCTATGAAAATTAGATAATAGATATGATCATAAATTGGCCACTCTAGGATATATCTTCCTTCAGAGTATCATCAACAGGGTCAAGAGCTGTGGGTGGTGGTGGTGTAGATGAGAACAGGCTGTACATAGTAATTATCCCCAGTCTAAAGATACCAAATAAAGATATCCAGTTCAGACTTGTTTCTGAGCACCGGATCTCATTTTTTTATGACTTATTAGAACTTTACTCCTGCATGTTTCAGAGATACTTCCATAGCAGTATGTTAAGGCTGAATTCATTATGGTGTCACCAAAAAATACCTACTCTACCCTTTGTTCTCTAGAACACCACCAGGCTCTATGACAGTATTTATTTTTCAGACTCTATTACTTTCTAATGAAAATGTCATTGTTGGTGTTCAAAAGGTTCTGGCACAAATACTCAGAAAGAAATTGTTGCTAGATATTTTTAAATTATACAATCAATATAGCAGATAAAATAAGTGGTACTTCTACAATTATATATATTTGATTAAACAGAAATGCCACATTAATTGCTTACATAATCTAAGTGAAAAAGAATATAAAACTATCTTGAAATAAATTCTGTTCAAGGACTTTTTATTGTTGTTGGACGCTGCATATCAGCTTGTTAGCTTTCTTGAAAATTAAATTTAAATGAAGGCACAGTTGTAATGAAAGAGGTAAATGTTCACCACTCAAACTTTTGTGTAAAATTATAGCTGTGAAAACTATTTACATTGAGAATGAGTCATCGACACTTGCAGTTTTTCAGCTAAATGCAATCTTGAAGATTTGCAAGTTAGCCTATAAGAACAAGAACTTGCAAACAAACTTTGAATATTTAATTTTTGAAAACAACCACTCTGCAACTGAGGGTAAAAGTTGTGTCCATGTTCCTATTTGGGAAGCAGATTTATTTTTATCTAGTACACTTTGGAATGGACGTGTACCTTGAATAATGCCCAATATGCTCAATGGGGAAAATCCAGCATGCTTATTTTATCCAAGGTCAATATTTGCTATGTAGTGTTTAGATTTCCATCACTATTTTTTGAAGTTTTTGATAGTGACTATGGCTTGCATGGGACTTTGAGAAAGTTAAAAATGTAATAGTTTTTTTAAGCATTAGTCTGTGTCGACCTGGGTCACATGAAATCACAATCTAAAAATATTGAAACAGAGATAAAGTTATCACTAAGAATTGAGACTGATTTTCAAACCAGACAAAAATGGCAATATCATTCAGAATGAGCATTCAGTAGATATAGTGTGAGGATAAAGTGAGTGAAAGTCGCTCAGTCATGTCTGACTCTTTGCAACTCCATGGACCATAGCCTGCCAGGCTCCTTTGTCCATAGAACTCTCCAGGCCAGAATACTGGAGCGGGTAGCCATTCCCTTCTCCAGGGAATCTTCCCAACCCAGGGATCAAACCTAGGTCTCACACACTATAGGCGGATTTTTACCGTCTGAGCCACCAGTGTGAGGCTAGGTAGTCATCAAATCCCAGGTATGTTTCTTTTCCTTCTTTTTCTTTGCCACACCAAGTGGCTTGTGGGATCTTAGTTCCCTGACTGGGGATTGAACCCAGGTCCTTATCAGAGGCTACATGGTTTGATGATGTGATCACTCTGACAGCAATGGAATGTATGCTTTTATATTCTTGTGTCTTCCAGAGGTTTCTAAATTAATTACTTCAAAGTATAAATAAGTATATTTTCAGAGCTTACAACTCAGTTTTTCCTCCTTATTTCTACTGTGTTCTTATGATGCTTTGATCTTACTTGCTATAAACTTTGTTACCCCTGGCTCAGATGGTAAAGCATCTGTCTACAATGCAGGAGACCCGGGTTCAATCCCTGGGTTGGGAAGATCCTCTGGAAAAGGAAATGGCAACCCACTCCAGTACTCTTGCCTGGAAAATCCCATGGACAGAGGAGCATGGTAGGCTACAGTCCATGGGGTCGCAAAGAGTCGGACACGACTGAGTGACTTCACTTTATCATCCAAGAGATGACTGTTTTGAAATCCTCAAGTATTCCTCATATGTAGAAATATATCAAGAATAAGTAAATTTTGTTATCTTGGTAATAATACTTCTGAATTGATTGTAAAGCTTTTTTGAATTTAGGTATCTTATAAATGTCATTTTACAATTTCATAGTATTTTTAAATTAAAGATATCATTTGATAAATATATATTTAGTAAAATAAAATTTTATATTTTCATATAAAATATATTTATATAATATAAATACAAAATAGATGGTTGTACCATCTATTCACAAGATATTGAAAAAGATGAAACTGACATATCATAAAGTTCTCTTGACTCATAGATGGGAGGAATCTTTGAATGCAATTGTAAATAATAAATAAAATATGATGAAAGCCGTCTTCATAGACATTAATAATTTGTGTCATGCAACAGAACACTTTTGGGATTGTATTATGCTGCCAGTTAAGTTACAGCATCATTTTAAGTTCAAAAATTGGGCAAGGGAGATTTGATAGTTCAAAAATAGACATGATAACCTCATTAAAAGCCAAAAAATAAATACATAACTGTTACAGCTTTTCCAAATAGGAATGAAAAAATCACTGAGACATTATAAAGGCTAAGGTACCATGTTGCATTGGCCAAAGGAGAGCACACAAAAGCTGAGAAACTAGCAAATCTTGTAGAGTTCACCTTGCTGGCTACCTGGTGCACAAAAAGTTAGTGAGAGGAAATACTGCTATTTTCCAACAGGACAACAGCATGTGAGATTAAAGATTTAGTTGCAAACATGAAGACTAGGTTAATCCATTGTCTGCAGAGTTATACTTTGCTTTAAAAATGGGTGAATCTACTACTGACAGGATTAAACTTGTGGTTTTGTTCATATTTGATCAATGTTGGCGTCAACATGTTGAAGATATATATATGATTGGCAATGGTCACAAATGATGCTGAAATTTTCAGTGTTGAATAATTATTATGGATTCTATAATTTATTAGGAAACAATGTCCTTGATGAAGCTGTGAAATGAGAATTCATTCTTATTTGAGTATTATTAGTAAAATTATTAATTGTATTCACTGTGACCTTGAGTACACATTTCTTACTGGTCTAGGCTATTCTCACATGTACTCTTTGATCTGCTGTTTCTCAGAAACCCTCCTCTAACAAGCTTTGTGATCAGTGGCTACTTACTTCATCTCCCTGATTTGAAATTTCCTTACCTTTGAAATAGGAAAGCTAATTTCTATCTCATGGAATTATGGTGGGGGTAAAGTAAGATAGTTACATGACTTCTATTATAATGCATAAGCCATTTAAAATATTATCACTACTTGTTCTTTTTAGATTAGGCAACAGAATCATAATCATTACTTTACTCTTCCCATTCAAATTAGCGTGTGTATATGCTCAGTTGTGACTGACTCTTTGTGGCCCCATGGACTGCAGCCTGTCAAAGCTCCTCTGTCCCTGGAATTTTCCAGGCAAGCACATTGGATCCACCTATAATTTCATAGTGAAAAACTCTGACATAATCTGAAATTTCATGCTAATTCCATTCATTCTATACTTTAAATTCTAAAAATAAAATTGCTTACAAGATGGATCAAGAATGTATTTGCTATACCTGTAGATAAATAGGATGGTGAGCAGATGTCTGGCCCACTGGAACCCTCATCTCTGCTTTATTCTAACTCTGTAACAGTTTTGAGGTTAGTGTAAAAACATATTCAATTCTGTCCATCTGTTTGGGTAGTTTTGTGTACTGTCACAATAATATCATTTGGGTGACTTTTTATTTTTGTTCAAATCTAAGTAAATATTCTGCATAGAGATTCTAACATCAAAGCTATAGATTTCTATGCAAGCATACATCTTCTTTCTGCACCTCCCTTATAAATCCATTGATCCCTTTCCAAGTAACCCCTTGCTGCTGCTGCTAAGTTGCTTCAGTCGTGTCCAACTCTGTGCGACCTCATAGACGGCAGCCCACCAGGCTTCCCCATCCCTGGGATTCTCCAGGCAAGAACACTGGAGTGGGTAAGTAACCTCCCTTGGCTACTCACATTTTTTTTTACACTTTTGCCTACAATATACTTCCTGACACTTTCTCTTCCAATGCTTGCATCAATTCTTTTCTTCTTTCTCTTGTTCTTCCTCTGATGACACTATGGTCTTCACAGGTTCCTCTTCCTTTGCCCAATTTTCAGTATGCTGTCAATACCCTCAGACCTTGCCAAGTGCCTATGAAGTAGTCACTATTCTCATCCTCAAGAATAAGCAGAGATTTGTTCCTTTATTCATTCAATTAATCAACATTTATTGAGTATCTCCTATGTACCTAGGCAACATGCCAAATGATGAAGATATGGTGATGAGCAACAACAAACATGGCTTCTGCTCTCTAGTAGAAGTTAAAATCTCTTATGGGAAACATTGGTCAAATAACCACCCCAAAAAGCCGGAGTCTAATTGCATACAGAAACAAATGCCATGAAGGCAGGGCTTTGGGTTCAATCACCTATCACCCAGAAACCTGACCTAGATTTGGGGAGGGGGAGCAAGTAACATGGAAGAATTCTGCTGATATTTGAAATAAGAGTGAAATTTACCAGGTGATATGAGGGGCTTGGGGTGGAGGGGCGCTGCAGGTTGGGGGAAATGGCATGTGTAAACGACAGTATAACTAGAGCTGAGAGACCAGTGATAAGAGTGGTGCAAATTGAGACTGCAGAGACAGGCAGAGGTTGAACTACACAAGAATTCATAGAGCTGCCAAGGCTTTGAGTCTTTATTCTAAGCATGGCGAAAAACTCTGGAAGAGTTTCAAGCTAGAGCTCCAGATTGAGAGGAGCCATGTTCTATGGATCAACAAGGCAAGACTCATTTAAAAGAACACTTGCTATTGGGTTGGCCAAAAAGTTTGTTTATTCCATAATGAAAAAACCTGAATGAATTTTTTAGCCAACCCAATATTTTGGTATATAAGCTGTCTTCTCCTGGGTTTGTTGAATATCTGACTCTAGATGTAGGTGACAGCAGTGAGGTAGGAGTGAGCCATGGGGAAACTGGCCTGTCTCCCTTTGCAAAGTAACTACCCGAGAAGAGTTTGTTACAGGCTTTTAAGCAAATCAGTTTCTTCAGACACAATATTTGGGGCTGATGACACAGTCAAGATTGTTGCTGCTGCCTATGGCTCATCACAGTCCCCTAGGAAAATTCCAGGAACTTCTGGCAACAAATCTGCTTGGTGTCCAAACTTCTGGTCATGGGGCTTCTGCCTCATGCTCCTCCCTTCTACTGAAACTCTTGTGTTGCTTTTAATTGATTAAATCTAGGTTCCATGTCTGCTCTCCATCTGAAAAGGAGTCCAGGAAATACAGGAGTTCTACCTTAGGCATGCAGGGCTCAGAATGTGGGAAATAGCAAACAGTCAAAATATTGTTCCAAGGTGCTGGACAGTAAAAATAACAGATTCCCACAAAAGTTATTATATTAATTACAGTAGCTCATGTATAAGCTGTACTTTAACAGTAAACAACAGTTGATAGTTCAACCAGTAGTTTTTTTGGAGAAATATATGTATCATCTATTAAATGGTAGACATTCCCTTTCAAATCATGGAAAAAAATGAATTATTCAATAAACATACTATTTTGAAATATTCTCAGAAAATATTCTCAGAAAAATATGCTACTCATCATTCCAAATATACTCATATTGTTTTATGACAGCAAAAATACTGGGAAGGACTTAATCTCTATCAATAAAGCAATAATTAAATAAAACACACATTTAGGAAGATGTCCAAGACAACTTAACATATGAGAAAGCAAACTGCAGAACAATAAATACAGTGAATTAAAGTATGATGATAGACAAAATCTATCATCTTTCTTTTTTATATATGGCAATGTGTTTATAGGTGGGCTTCCTAGGTGGCGGTAGTGGTAAAGAACCCACCTGCCAATGCAGGAGATGTAAGATATCTGGGTTTGATCCCTCAGTCAGGAAGATCCCCTGGAGGAGGGCATGGCAACCCAGGACAGTATTCTTGTCTGGAGAATCTCATGGACAGAGAAGCCTGGTGGGCTACCATCCATAGGGTTGCAAAGAGTTGGACATGACTGAAGTAAATCAGCATAGATGCTTATATGTGCAAAAAATTTCACAAGAGATATTTGATGTACAACATGTTCTGAAACTGGGTGATATCAGGGTGCAGATGGGGAAGATCTTATTTTCATTTTTAAGTTCCTTTCCAATGAGCACATATGATTTTGGTATTGAAAAAAGATGAACACAGTTGGAAAGAAAGAGGAATGTTTAGGACCTAGAAGTTAGATATCAGTTGAATTCAAGTCAAAGGTACAGATAGGAGTGTCTGAAATGGCTTTCCCACTTCTGATGATGATATATTTGGAAAGGCCTGGAAACAGCATCGAAGTCCAAAACTGTCATCTCCATCAAAATAAGGGAGTGGGTCTGTGCGTTATGGGAAGATAAAAAGGGGAAGTGAACTGAATATTACATTAAGAACAAAAGTAAATATCTTTGTTTAAAACAACAACAATCCTGAGCTATTGAATCTCAGCAGTCAGAACTAGATGAGAACAGGACTAACTGCCCAGATAAGACCTTGCCAAGAGTGAAAGTATCAGCAAGAGGAAATGCATGCTAGTCTAAAACTCAATTAATTTCATCAAGGGTATCATTGAAAACAAATTATCATGTCTGATAACACAGAACCCTAGCAAGCCAAAGGACAAAGATAAGGCTCCAGTTCAAAGGCTTGCAGTTTACTTTGTTTTTAGTAAGCTACATTTTCTCTAAACCTAAGAGGAATAATTAAAGGATGTTTCCTGTGCTGTTTCTGGTATTAATTAAAGCTGTCCAATGGAATCAATGGAACAATAGTAATAGAGCCCGCCAGCTTCAAGTACACTGCTTGTTGCAAATCAACAAATAATCTGCTTTGGGAAAGTAGCTGAATTTTCACTTGTTCATATTTGGAGTTAAAGCAATGCAAATTGTATCATTTTTCTCAATAACTGCCCTTTATCTTTCCTTTGGTGAAATGAAGACATGAGCAGAATGAAAGTTTTGTATCTGCAGAAGCACAGACAGACATTGCTCTGGAGGTGGCTGAAGCCTTCCTGCAGTAGCCATTGGCTCGTGCACAGTCTGATTACCATTGTTTGGTCACTCAAATGTGGTTGCTTTTGTTTTTTGATGTATTAAAAAAAAAAAAATGGAGAGCTGAGGAAACAGCTCAGGAATGAAGGCTGTGGCTCTGTTCTCACTCCCAGCTGTGACTCATGTCTCTAATGAGGCTTGCAGCAGCCACTTAACTCTCGTGTCTCAGCATCTTCATCCATAAAATAGAAGGGGCAGCACCACACTCTAAAAGGCTTTTTGAAATTAGCTAATCAGTAGGAAGAAATCTGGAAGAAAAAAAAAAAAAAACCCTCTCTCTCAATCTCCTACTTTCCTCCCTATCTATCTCCCTATCAATACCTACCTACATCCCTATCTCCCTAGCCTACTTAGCTAGCAACCTCTGGCAATAAGGGTTACTAAATGCAAAACAAATTGTTGTCAAGGAGGAGTTTCTCCAGTGGAGAGCTTTATCAATAGAATAGTTCTATTTTTACTTCTCTGAGGGTGGTCCTAAGGGATCTGAAGGCAAACACTGGGTCTAGGTAGTCTCTCCAGGTCTTTACCAGTTCTTTGACTTCATAGTGCCAAATCCTGAAAGACTGTCTGGGTTATATTTACTAAAATGTATGTACCATTCTAGTCATTAAAAGACAGTGCTCAATTACAGTGTTTGTGTGTTTTACAAATTGGGCAAAGCTGATCTATGAAAAAGTTTTAAATTTCAATGATTATCACTCTTGCAAACCTCAGGAAATGTTTTAAAATCATAACTTATGATCATGAATTTCAGCAGTTGGTTTACTTTCTCTCAATTAAAATTCTAAAGGAGCCCAAACATCTTGAGAAGAAAAGATACAGAAATTGTTTTCAAATACAGACATACACACAAATAAAACAATTTAATGAACATATGGATTTTTTCAAATGCTGGAGCTTGCTGCCAATTTTGCAGTTAATATTTCTGAAAGTCAGCATATGCTGATCACCATGTGTTTATAAAACATTCTCAATAGTGAAGACAAAAGATTGGGCTTTGGCACATTTACTGACCACATGAGCAATTATATCAGACTCTTACTTCACCCAAAACCGGGAGATTAAAGTAAGGAAGCCTCTGCTGCAGCTCTATATGATCTGTTAATACCTTAGGACTCCTGACGTAATTGCTTTCTGTGTGAACAGCTCACCAACATGAAAACAAACGAAAATAGTCCTTTAAGTATTCAGTAATTGTAAAAATATTTGGGAAGATAAAAACGTGGGATTTTGTGTGATACTTTCCAATGACAGATGGAAATATGATTTTTCTTTACTTCAGGAAACTAAAACCTCTGGGATTTTTCAAATGTTTCTTTTGGACACAGACTATGAAAACATTCAGTATTTACTCTGGTGCCATTTGAAGCTCATGTTTTGTAGGTTTGGGTCATTTGGGCCTGAGATGGGCTCAAGTACAATTTCATTTGAGTAGATGTAGCTTTGACTTGGAGCAAAACATTGTCTGTCAGACTTGCTGCTGTGGGGAAAAACTCAAACCATGAATTTGTAGCTTTAAAAATGTCTTCTTTCAAGCTTGTGTTCCTTTGGGGAGGTCTGAAAGTCAGGAATTTAAGACTTTCCTTAAATAAAGGGATTCCGGTACCTGTAGAAGATGCCTTTTTTTTTTTTCCTCTCTCTCTCTCTTCCTTACAGAGGCACTGGATTTCAGGCTAATCTATCCACTGAGATACCAGGAGAGCCTGGCCCCTCTCATTCTCTGTCTTCTCTGTCTTCATGTTAAAAAGAAACAGTCTCTGATAGTTATGGAGTAAGACGGCATTTATATAACAGATGCTCTTTCAGCTCAGCTCTCAAGAGCTGCACCTGTATCTTCTTTTCATGCTGGGGAGGAAGGAGATGGGTGCTTTTCCTTCATTCACTTTATCTGCAAAGTCTCGCAGAAGCATTCTTGTGTCAATATGTTCTCCTACTTTATTTTCCCCCATATTTTTCACCTGGTTAAGGTGATGGGTTTGCAGTCATTACAGCATCTTAAAGTGATTTCACATTCTTGATGCAGGTAAGTGAGGAAATGAGTTTGAGAAGGACAAAGATAAAAACAAGGAAGCCAGTAAAGCAGGCAAAGCAGAGTAAGGTTGGGGAGGAGTCTGAGAAAATCTGCATGGGAGCAGGAGTGAAGAGCTTTATCTGAAGCTTTATACTTTATCTCCAGTAGATAAAATGCTCTACCTTTTGTCCCAGTTGTGGTTCCCTCCACTAAAGGACTAGGATAGCAGACAGTCCAGTAAAACACTGAACTCCTTAGCTTAGAAGTGTACAGGCAGCAGCCAGATACCAGATGGTCAGCTGAGGCAGGGATGGGCACTGTGATTTTTCACAGTAATTTTTTTTTCACAGTAATTTTAAGATAAATATTCATCTCTTCTTGATTCAACATCAAAACTTGGTAACCTGATTTGTTAACCAAAGAGCCATGGATTCAAAAGAAAACTTGTGCTAAAGCTCAGTATACAAAACAAAAAAGTAGAGCTGTTTTTGGTCCATTGTGGGGTAAGAGCCTGAGACCCAGCTCACTCAACCTTCCCCAGTTCCTGAGAATCTATCCTCAGTGCATCATATGAAAATCATTGCTGTAGGATATGAGAATAACATATAGAAACTGGTTGCATTTCTTTACACTAACAATGATATATCAAAAAGAGAAAGTTAAAAGACCATCCCTTTTAAAATCACATCCAAAAAATTAAAACATTTATGAATAAACCTGGAGGTAAAAGACTTATATGCTGAGAACTATAAAACATTGATAAAAAGAAATTCAAGATGATTCAAAGAAAGGGAAAGATATCTTGGACTATAAGAATTAATATTTTTAAAGTGGCCATACTTCCCAAAGAAATCTATAGATTTAATGTGCTAAGTTGCTTCAGTCGTGACCGACTCTGTGTGACCCCATAGACGGCAGCCCACAAGGCTCCCCCATCAATCCCTATCAAATTACCCATGACATTTTTTCACAGAAATAGAACTAAGAATTCTAAAATTCATATGGAGCTGAAAAGACCCAGAATTGCCAAAGCAATCCTGAAGATAAAGAACAAAGCTGGAGGCATAACCCTCCCAGACAATACTACAAAGCTACAGTAATCAAAACAGTGTGGTACTGGTGAGGAAAAAAAAAAATCAAACATACGGATCAGTGGAGCAGAATAAAGAACGTAGAAATAAACCACACACCTACAGTCAATAAACCTTTGACAAAGGAGGCAATAATACACATGGAGAAAAGACAATCTCTTCAGCAAGGGATGTTGGGAAAACTGGACAGCCATATGTAAATCAATGACGTTAGAACACACCTCCATTCCATACACAAAAATAAACTCAAAATGGCTTAAACCCTTAAATATAAGACAGGACACCATAAAACTCCTAGAACAGAACATAGGCAGAACATTCTCTGACATAAATTGTACCAATGTTTTCTTAGATCTGTCTCTCAATGAAATAGAAATAAAGCAAAAATAAACAAATGGGACTCAATCAAACTTGTAAGTTTTTGCATGGCAAAGGAAACCACAAACAAAATGAAAAGATAACCTACAGATTAGCAGAAAATATTGGTAAACAATACAACTGACAAGGGATTAGTTTCCAAAATATACAAACAGCTCATACAACTTAATAACCAAAAAAAAACAATCAAAATATGGGCAAAAGACCTAAATAGTCATTTTTCCAAAGATGGCCAGTAGGCACATGAGAAGATACTCAACATCACTAATTATTTGAGAAATGCAACTCAAAACTACAATGAGGTATCATCTCATCAGTAAGAATGGCCATCATTAAATAGTCTACAAATAACAACTGCTGGAGAGGGTGTCGAGAAAAGGGAACCCTCCTACATTATTGGTGAGAATGTAAATTGGTGCAGCCACTATGGAGAACAGTATGAAGGTTCCTTAACAAACTAAAAGTAGAGTTACCATATGATCCAGCAATCCCATTCGTGGGTGTATATCCAAAGAAGACTATAGTTCAAAAAAATATATGTTCTCCAATGTTCATAACAGCACTATTTACAATATATACAATAGATAAACAGTAAGATCCTACTGTATAGCACAAGGAACTATATTCAATACCCTATAATAAACCATAAAGGAAAAGAATATGTTTATATATATATAACTCAATCACTTTGCTATATACCAGAAACTAACAGAACACTGTAAAATGAGCCACCAGGAAAGCTGTGTAAATCAACTACACTTCAATTTTTTATTTTATTTTTTTAAATTTTATTTTACTTAACTTTACAATATTGTATTGGTTTTGCCATATATCAAAATGAATCTGCCACGGGTATACATGTGTTCCCCATCCTGAAACCTCCTCCCTCCTCCCTCCTCCCTCCCCATAACATCCCTCTGGATCGTCCCAGTGCACCAGCCCCAAGCATCCAGTATCATGCATCGAACCTGGACTGGCGACTCGTTTCATATATGATATTATACATATTTCAAAAAGGAAAAGAAAGTCATTGCTGTAGCCAAACACCTCTGCTTTAGAATTCACACACACCTAGCACGCCACATCTTATAAATGATTCTCTTTTTCCCTACTGTGAGTAATACATTGCCAGGCTACAGTATTCCTGTGATCTATACATGAAACAGTCCATGATTTCATCCACTCACACACAAATACTTACCAGATCAGATCAGATCAGTCGCTCAGTCGTGTCCGACTCTTTGCGACCCCATGAATCGCAGCATGCCAGGCCTCCCTGTCCATCACCAACTCCCAGAGTTCACTGAGACTCACGTCCATCGAGTCAATGATGCCATCCAGCCATCTCATCCTCTGTCGTCCCCTTCTCCTCCTGCCCCCAATCCCTCCCAGCATTAGAGCCTTTTCCAATGAGTAAACTCTTTGCATAAGGGGGCCAAAGTACTGGAGTTTCAGTTTTAGCATCATTCCTTCCAAAGAAATCCAAATCCCAGGGCTGATCTCCTTCAGAATGGACTGGTTGGATCTCCTTGCAGTCCAAGGGACTCTCAAGAGTCTTCTCCAACACCACACTTCAAAAGCATCAATTCTTTGGCGCTCAGCTTTCTTTACAGTCCAACTCTCACATCCGTACATGACCACAGGAAAAACCATAGCCTTGACTAGACGGACCTTTGTTGACAAAGTAATGTCTCTGCTTTTGAATGTGCTATCTAGGTTGGTCATAACTTTCCTTCCAAGGAGTAAGTGTCTTTTAATTTCATGGCTGCAGTCACCATCTGTAGTGATTTTCGAGCCCAGAAAAATAAAGTCTGACACTGCTTCCACTGATTCCCCGTCTATTTCCCATGAAGCGGTGGGACCAGATGCCATGATCTTCGTTTTCTGAATGTTGAGCTTTAAGCCAACTTTTTCACTCTCCACTTTCACTTTCATCAAGAGGCTTTTGAGTTCCTCCTCACTTTCTGCCATAAGGGTGGTGTCATCTGCATATCTGAGGTTACTGATATTTCTCCCAACAATCTTGATTCCAGCTTGTGTTTCTTCCAGTCCAGCGTTTCTCATGATGTATTGTGCATATAAGTTAAATAAACAAGGTGACAATATACAGCCTTGACAAACTCCTTTTCCTATTTGGAACCAGTCTGTTGTTCCATGGCCAGTTCTAACTGTGGCTTCCTGACCTGCATACAAATTTCTCAAGAGGCAGACCAGGTGGTCTGGTATTCCCATCTCTTTCAGAATTTTCCATAGTTGATTGTGATCCACACAGTCAAAGGCTTTGGCATAGTCAATAAAGCAGAAATAGACGTTTTTCTGGAACTCTCTTGCTTTTTGCATGATCCAGCGGATGTTGGCAATTTGATCTCTGGTTCCTCTGCCTTTTCTAAAACCAGCTTGAACATCAGGAAGTTCACGGTTCACATATTGCTGAAGCCTGGCTTGGAGAATTTTGAGCATTACTTTCCTAGCGTGTGAGATGAGTGCAATTGTGCGGTAGTTTGAGCATTCTTTGGCATTGCCTTTCTTTGGGATTAGAATGAAAACTGACCTTTTCCAGTCCTGTGGCCACTGCTGAGGTTTCCAAATTTGCTGGCATATTGAGTGTAGCACTTTCACAGCATCATCTTTCAGGATTTGGAATAGCTCAACTGGAATTCCATCACCTCCACTAGCTTTGTTCTCAGTGATGCTTTCTAAGGCCCACTTGACTTCACATTCCAGGATGTCTGCCTCTAGGTGAGTGATCACACCATCGTGATTATCTTGGTCATGAAGATCTTTTTTGTACAGTTCTTCTGTGTATTCTTGCCATCTCTTCTTAATATCTTCTGCTTCTGTTAGGTCCATACCATTTCTGTCCTTTATCGAGCTCATCTTTGCATGAAATGTTCCTTTGGTATCTCTGGTTTTCTTGAAGAGATCCCTAGTCTTTCCCATTCTGTTGTTTTCCTCTATTTCTTTGCATTGATCGCTGAAGAAGGCTTTTTTATCTTTTCTTGCTATTCTTTGGAACTCTGCATTCAGATGTTTATATCTTTCCTTTTCTCCTTTGCTTTTCACTTCTCTTCTTTTCACAGCTCTTTGTAAGGCCTCCCCAGACAGCCATTTTGCTTTTTTGCATTTCTTTTCTATGGGAATGGTCTTGATCCCTGTCTCCTGTACAATGTCACGAACCTCATTCCATAGTTCATCAGGCACTCTATCTATCAGATCTAGGCCCTTAAATCTATTTCTCACTTACCAAGTACCCATTATATGCTGGGCACTGTCCCAGGAGCAGGAATACAGTGGGAGTCACTCAGGAATCATCCCCACTCACAGAAAAATGCACTGAAGAATGACACTTTATAGAAGGGATAAAGTGGTTGCAAAAACATCAGCAAACTTCTCCATACATGTATTTTCCCAGGAACTGTTTTTTGTTTTGTTTTGTTTTTTAACAACCTCTAACTCAGGAGGTGGGCTCAATAAAGGACAGAAATGGTATGGACCTAACAGAAGCAGAAGATATTAAGAAGAGGTGGCAAGAACACACAGAAGAACTGTACTTCACGACCCAGATAATCATGATGGTGTGATCACTTACCTAGAGCCAGATATCCTGGAATGTGAAGTCAAGTGTGCCTTAGGAAGCATCACTACAAACAAAGCTAGTGGAGGTGATCGAATTCCAGTTCAGTTATTTCAACTCCTAAAAGATGATGCTGTGAAAGTGCTGCACTTAATATGCCAGCAAATTTGGAAAACTCAGCAGTGGCCATTGGACTGGAAAAGGTCAGTTTTCATTCCAATCCCAAAGAAAGGCAATGCCAAAGAATGCTCAAACTACTGCACAATTGTACTCATCTCACACACTAGTAAAGTAATGCTCAAAATTCTCCAAGCCAGGCTTAAGCAATACATGAACTGTGAACTTCCAGATATTCAAGCTCATTTTAGAAAAGGCAGAGGAACCAGAGATCCAACATCTGCTGGGTCGTCAAAAAAGCAAGAGAGTTCCAGAAAAATGTCTATTTCTGCTTTATTGACTATGCCAGAGCCTTTGACTGTGTGGATCACAATCAACTGTGGAAAATTCTGAAAGAGATGGGAATACCAGACCACCTGACCTGCCTCTTGAGAAACCTATATGCAGGTCAGGAAGCAACAGTTAGAACTGACCATGGAACAACAGACTGGTTCCAAATAGGAAAAGGAGTACGTCGAGGCTGTGTATTGTCACCCTGCTTATTTAACTTATATGCAGAGTACATCATGAAAAATGCTGGGTTGGAAGAAGCACAAGCTGGAATCAAGATTGTTGGGAGAAATATCAGTAACCTCAGATATGCAGATGACACGACCTTTATGGCAGAAAGTGAAGAAAAACTAAAGAGCCTCTTGATGAAAGTGAAGGAGGAGAGTGAAAAAGTTGGCTTAAAACTCAACATTCAGAAAATTAAGATCATGGCATCCAGTCCCATCACTTCACGGCAAATAGATGGGGAAACAGTGGAAACAGTGTCAGACTTTATTTTTGGGGGCTCGAAAATCACTACAGATGGTGACTGCAGCCATGAAATTAAAAGACGCTTACTCCTTGGAAGGAAAGTTATGACCAACCTAGACAGCATATTAAAAAGCAGAGACATTACTTTGCCAACAAAAATCTGTCTAGTCAAGGCTATGGTTTTTCCAGTAGTCATGTATGGATGTGAGAGCTGGACTATAAAGAAAGCTAAATGCCGAAAAATTGATGCTTTTGAATTGTGGTGTTGGAGAAGACTCTTGAGAGGCCCTTGGACAGCAAGGAGATCCAACCAGTCCATCCTAAAAGAGATCAATCCTGAGTGTTCATTGGAAGGACTGATACTGAAGCTGAAGCTCCAATACTTTGGTCACCTGATGCAAAGGGCTGACTCATTTCAAAATACCCTGATGCTGTGAAAGTTTGAGGGCAGGAGGAGATGGGGATGACAGAGGATGAGATGGTTGGATGGCATCTCCAACTCAATGGACATGAGTTTGGGTAAATTGCGGGAGTTGGTTATGGACAGGGAGGCCTGACATGCTGCAGTCCATGGGGTCACAAAGTCGGACATGACTGAGCAACTGAACTGAACTCAGGAGGGGCTTCCTAGGTGGTGCTGGCGGTAAAGAACCTGCGTGGCAATACAGGAGAGATCTTCCTGGGTCCAGAAGATCCCCTGGAGGAGGGCATGGCAATCCACTCCAGTATTCTTGCCTGGAGAATCCCATGAACAGAGAAGCCTGTCGAGCTACAGTCCATTGGGTCACAAAGAGTCAGACATGACTGAGCACAGCACACACGCTCTAACTCAGGAATCCAGAGTTCTAATTATATCTTCACTTTTCTCACTTGACCATATAAACACTCCAGGTGGCATTGGATGGGGAGATGGATCACGCCACAGGTCATCTGCAAAAGCCTGAAAGTTTTATTTCACAGCAAGGATGTGACAGGGTTCATCTGCATGGACAGGAACAAAGCCCTGACTGAGTGACTATCTAGTCCTGCTCTCTTCCCTCTCTTCAGATCACTTCCAGGGACCAGAAGGAGTTCTGAGAGGTATTTCAATCAGGAAATTGACCTACTAGAAAGCATCCGGCTGAAGTAAAGCAGGACCATAGGAGATGTGTGGGAAATTAATTGAAGAATCCCCTAAGAAAGTGAGGATATTTAGCCTGAAGAAGACAAAATGCCTTTACCCTGTGTGTGCCCAGAGAAGTGTATTTGAAAGTGATTGGCAATGTTTAATAGACCTATCATATTGAAGAGTAACAGCTTGATCTATGCTCTACAAGGAAGAGCCAGAATTAATGAGAAAACATTAAAAAGAAGAATATTTGGGCTCACTATAAGGAAAACCTTCCTAATTATTGCAATGTTCCAAGCATGAAGGGGCTGTCTCACAAAGGAATGAGGGCCCCATAACAGAAAACTTTCAGATTAGGACTAAATATCCATCAATTAGGGTTATGTAATAAAAATTTCCTTGACTGTTTCATCAAACATCTTTTGTGCAAACGTCCTGTAGATGCTGAGAGACATAGAGAGAAGGGAAAAAGCTTCCTCCTCCAAAAAGCTCACAGTTTAAAGAGTCCACCAAGTAAACAAACCAATAGTGATAATGTGGTATGGTATGGCGGTGGTGGTTTAGTTGCTAAGTCGTGTCCAACTCTTGGGACCCCATGGACTGTAGCCCGCCAGGCTCCTCTGTCCATGGGATTTTCCAGGCAAGAATATTGGAGTGGCTTGCCATTTCCTTCTCCAGGAGATCTTCCCAGCCCAGGAATCGAACCCAGGTCTCCCACGTTGCAGGCAGATTCTTTACCTACTGAACTATGAGGGAAGCCCCAATGTAGTATAATAACATGCAATCAAAGGAACGTGTGCCAAGCTTTAAAAGAGAAAAATCGATCCAATGGTAGAGGTGGTTAGTTGTTAGTGTTAGTTGCTCAGTCGTGTCCAGTTCTTTGAGGCCCCAGGGACTATAGACTGCCAGTCTCCTCTGTCCATGGAATTCTCCAGGCAAAAATACTGAAGTGGGTTGACATTTCCGTCTCCAGGGGATCTTCCCCAATCCAGGGATCGAACCTGGATCTCCCACATTACAGTCAGATTTTTTACTGTCTGAGCCACCAGAGAAGCCCTAAAAAAGGAACCAGAGATTTTAATGAAGAAAATGATGCTTGAGCGTATCTGAGGGTAAGCGGGAGTTTTGGTCTGTTTTGTTTTGTTTTTGTGGATCATGCTGTTCAATAAGCGATGGTCCATAAGGAGGACATTCGGGGTAAAGAGGAGGTGGTTGTTTATGCAAAGTGCATGGGGGAGGAACCCACAGCTTATCGGGGAACCAAATGGTTTAAATGTCTAGGGCATGAGGTTGTGGGGGAAGTAAGGAGATGGGAAGTGGCAGGAGACCAGGAGGAGGTGGGAGGCCAAGAAAGAGAATGGCCTTTGATCTTGAACAGAAGGGGTTCTCTCAGAGATAAGAGGAAAGGCACAGGCATATGGAGTGAGTAAGCAGTGGTCAGTAAGATAAAAATGCCCAGTGACATGTCCTTCTGTGATATAAGAGATGAATAGCTCCGAGTGGGGGGATGAAGGCTGTGTGAGTATTTTAGGGAGACTGTCACAAAGGGTTAGAATAATTGTGGTAATGTGGAAGAAAGGTAAAATAATGATAGTCAAATTAAGGGCCCCAAATAAGGATGAAACTTACAGCATCAGTTCATTCAAGCCTGTGATTTTCTTTAGCAGCATTCGGATGTGTGGTAAGTCAAAGCAGATGACCTCTAGGGTCTTTCCTAAATTCAGGAGTCCCAGATTCCATGATTTGCCATCATTCTTTCTTGGGCATGTGGGATATTTCCTTTGTTTGTTTTTTGCTATAGCTTTTCTTGCATATACTATAGAATTTACCAAGTAAAATTATACAATGCAATGGCTTTTAGTATATTCACAGAGTTGTACAACCATTACCTCATTTGGTTTTGAAACATTTTCATCATCCCCAAAAGAAGCCTTGTCCTCATTAGCAGTCTTCCCCTATCCTACCCTAGCTCCTGGCAATTACTAACCTATTTTCTGAACCTGTAGGCATGTCTATTCTGGATATTTCATTTAAATGGAATAATACACTAGATGGCCTTTTGTGGCTAGCTTATTTCACTTAGCATAACATTTTCAAAGTTCATCCATGCTGTACAGCATGAATCACCAGCCCATTCCTTTTTATGGATGACTGGGGCTTCCCAGTCTTTCTTTTTATGGCTCAGTGGTAAAAAACAAAAACAAAAAACCCACCTGCCAAGGCAGGAGACCTGAAGTTGATCCCTGGGTCAGGAAGATCCCTTGGAAAAGGAAATGGCAACCCAATCCAGTATTCTTGCGTAGGAAATCCCATGGATAGAGGAGCCTGGTGGGCTGCAGTCCATGCTGTCACAGAGACTCAGACATGACTGAGCAACAAAACAACAACAATACTCCATTATATGGATATATCACATTTGTCGTACAGCATGAATCACCAGCCCATTCCTTTTTCTGGATGAATGGGGCTTCCCAGTCTATTTCTTTTTATGGCTCAGTGGTAAAAAACAAAAACAAAAAACCCATCTGCCAATGCAGGAGACCTGAATTTGATCCCTGGGTCAGGAAGATCCCTTGGAAAAGGAAATGGCAACCCAATCCAGTATTCTTGCTTGGGAAATCCCATGGATATAGGAGCATGGCGGGGCTGCAGTCCATGCTGTCACAAAGAGTCAGACATGACTGAGCAACAAAACAACAACAACAATACTCCATTATATGGATATATCACATTTGTTTATCCATTCATCAGCTGATGGGCATTAGGGTTGCTTTCACTCTTCGGCTATTTTGAGTAATGTTGCTATGAATATTCACATACAAGTTTTGTGTGGACATTTATATTTATTTCTTCTGGCATAATGCATACTTTTTGATTCCTAATTCCTAAGAATTTGGGGCATTACTAGCATGTGAGATGAGTGCAATTGTGTGGTAGTTTGAGCATTCTTTGGCATTGCCTTTCTTTGGGATTGGAATGAAAACTGGCCTTTTACAGTCCTGTGGCCACTGCTGAGTTTTTCAAATTTGCTGACATATTGAGTACAGCACTTTCACAGCATCATCTTTCAGGATTTGAAATAGCTAAACTGGAATTTCATCACCTCCACTAGCTCTGTTTGTAGTGATGCTTTCTAAGGCCCACTTGACTTCACACTCCAGGATGTCTGGCTCTAGGTGAGTGATCACACCATCGTGATTATCTTGGTCATGAAGATCTTTTTTGTACAGTTCTGTGTATTCTTGCCACCTCTTCTTAATATCTTCTGCTTCTGTTAGGTCCATACCATTTCTGTCCTTTATGAAGCCCATCTTTGCATGAAATATTCCCTTGGTATCTCTAATTTTCTTGAAGAGATCGCTAGTCTTTCCCATTCTGTTGTTTTCCTCTATTTCTTTGCATTGATCGCTAAGGAAGACTTTCTTATCTCTCCTTGCTATTCTTTGGAACTCTGCATTCAGATGCTTATATCTTTCCTTTTATCCTTTGCTTTTCGCTTCTCTTCTTTTCACAGCTATTCGTAAGGCCTCCCCAGACAGCCATTTTGCTTTTACATATCTGAGGTTATTGATATTTCTCCCAGCAATCTTGATTCTAGCTTGTGCTTCTTCCAGCCCAGCATTTCTCATGATGTACTCTGCATAGAAGTTAAATAAGCAGGGTGACAATATACAGCCTTGACGTACTCCTTTTCCTATTTGGAACCAGTCTGTTGTTCCATGTCCAGTTCTAACTGTTGCTTCCTGATCAGGTGGTCTGGTATTCCAATCTCTTTCAGAATTTTCCACAGTTTATTGTGATCCACACAGTCATAGGCTTTGGCATAGTCAATAAAGCAGAAGTAGATGTTTTTCTGGAACTCTCTTGCTTTTTTAATGATCCAGTGGATGTTGGCAATTTGATCTCTGGTTCCTCTGCCTTTTCTAAAACCATAGCTGGGAGAAATATCAATAACATCAGATATGCAGATGACACCACTCTTATGGCAGAAGTAAAGAGGAACTAAAAAGCTTCTTGATGAAAGTGAAAGAGGAGAGTAAAAAAGTTGGCTTAAAGCTCAACATTCAGAAAACTAATATCATGGCATCTGGTCCCATCACTTCGTGGGAAATGGCGAAACAGTGGAAACAGTGTCAGACTTTATTTTTTTGGGCTCCAAAATCACTGCAGATGATGATTAAATTAAAAGACACTTACGCCTTGGAAGGAAAGTTATGACCAACCTAGATAGCATATTCAAAAGCAGAAACATTACTTTGCCAACAAAGGTCTGTCTAGTCAAGGCTATGGTTTTTCCAGTGGTCATGTATGGATGTGAGAGTTGGACTGTGAAGAAAGCTAAGCGCCAAAGAATTGATGCTTTTGAATTGTAGTGTTGGAGAAGACTCTTGAGAGTCCCTTGGATTGCAAGGAGATCCAACCAGTCCATCGTAAAGGAGATCAGTCCTGGGTGTTCATTGGAAGGACTGATGCTGAAGCTGAAACTCCAATACTTTGGCCACCTCATGTGGGGAGTTGACTCATTGGAAAAGACTGATGCTTGGATGGATTGGGGTGAGGAGGAGAAGGGGATGACAGAGGATGAGATGGCTGGATGGCATTGCCGACTTGACAGACATGAGTTTGAATAAACTCCAGGAGTTGGTGATGGACTGGGAGGCCTGGCATGCGGCAATTCATAGGGTCGCAGAGAGTTGGACACGACTGAGCGACTGAACTGAGCTGAACTGAACTGAATTCCTGAGATATCAAATGATGGGTTCAGTGTGTTTTCAGAACTCCTGCAACATTTTTAAGTGAAACTGTAGAATCTTCATCCTACCAACTCCCTCAAAGTACATCAACACCCTTTGGGATCTATCTATAGACTTTTATTTTCTTCTCATGGGATGGTCTGCCTGCAAGTTCCAGGGGATGAGGCATATCTAAGAGGCCCTGTGTGCGACTCCCTTAGCAAATCATGTATATATAAATATGCACATATACACACATACATTTAGACAATAAGTCCCTTACATATGAACCTTCAAGTTGCAAACTTTCAAAGATGAGAACGTGTATTTGCACGTCCATTCATTTAGGTTAATTCCCATGTCTGGCATACACTGTCAGAGTATGCATGCATCCTCTAAAGTGGTTGTGCTTTTGTGTATTTTACTGAACAGTATTATATAGAGTATAGTAGTGCAACTTCTTTATTTCAAGGCCAGAATGTCTGGAAGCAAGCATAAAAGCAGAAGTGATATAATTGGTACTATTGTACTTTTCAAGGGCCTGTACTGTAAGATTTAAAATGCTTTATTTTTTTCTGTATAATTTGTGTGGAAAGTATTATAAACTATTACAGTACTATATAGTCAGTTGTGTTGGGTTGGGTACCTAGGCTAACTTTGTGGGACTTACGAACACACTCACGGAATGAACTCATTTGTATGTAGGGGACTTACTGTATATATATTTATTTACAGTGTTTGTAAACAGATTACATATATTATGATAGAATGTTACTGTTTTTTCATCTGATTAAGGGAAAATCTTTTTCCCTCTAGCTGTGGGCTCGTAGCCATTTCATCATCTTGAAATGATTCTCTTCTCCTGTCTGCTCTGCCTTATAAGGACACTTGAAAGGGAAATTTGGGAAAAGTTCCAGCAGGGCAATAGATGCCTTTTCCAAGGTAGAAGAGAGATACCTGGCCAAAGCATTCATAGGTCACTTTGTCTACATAAAGTGATAAAGTGAGGGAAGGAAAAATGGTTAACTCTTTACTTGCATGAGTTCCTACTCAGCAAACCTGAAGAGGAAAAAGGAAAAACAGGGCCCACTGGACACTCCAACTCTTCATACTTTCAGATGCATACTGCATAAAGGGGATTTATCAATAGGAAACTGGCTCAGAAAGCATTAGGACTTAGCTGTTATGTGTTGATTGAATTTAGTAGGCCTCCAACTCTGAGAGGACTTTCTCCCAGACCACTCACAATGTCACCAGGGATGAAATAAACTCTCCTTGTCTTTGGGCCTGCAAGATCCCTGGCAGCAGCTCTGTAACTGACTCTTCACTGGGATCCCCTCTGCCTGGGGACTCTCTTTCAGCTCTGTTTTCAAGGGCTACTTCTATGCCTTCTCCCAGTGAGAACTTCTCTCATTTACTTAATGGCAATTCTTACAATAGAGTCTCTGCTTTCTCCAAGCTTCACTCCCATTTCCATGAATCTCTGAAAATCCACACAGCTTCAGTGGTGTAGGAAGGAGGTGGAGTAGAGTGCATGTTCAGTCACTCTGTTGCGTCCAACTTTTTGCGACCCCACTGGCGGTAGCCCACCAGGCTCCTCTGTCCATGGAATGTTCCAGGCAAGAATACTGGAATGGGTTGCTTTCCATTCCTACTCCAGGGGTTCCTGACTCAGGAGTGGAGATGTAGAGTAATTAAGAAAGCTTTGAACAGGCTCTTATCCACTCCTTGATTCTTGCCTGCCTCAAGTCCTTCCATACTCCTCCATCCTCCCAGATTGTTCTTTCTTCTATATGTTCCCCATCTGCCCAGGAGCTTGTTCTCTGCTCTTTTCTCTGAAAACCAGATGTGAGGATATTTGCTCTGCTCCCACACGGGAGGGGTGCTCACATTCTGAAATGACTTGAAATCTATTTTAGAGAGCAGCGTTTTAAAGAAACCCACAACAGCCCCATGGAATGTTCTTACAAATTACAGAAAGGTTCATACTGATATTATCCAAGAGTTATATACCAAGGGTTATCACCAGCTTTCCTAAAAGCAGACCAATGAAAAGACAAAACTTTACTGAGCCAGAATGGAACTGGATAGGTGAGGTGATGTTCATAATCAGAAGAAATAAATCAAGGTATCAAAAACTCTTATCCAGCTGTCACCAAATTTAAATCTCACAGTTAACTCTGAAGGGCTTTAGCAACCAATGTTTTTAGCAGAAAATAATACTATTATGAAATTTAAAAATGTTAAAATGGGGATTTTGAGCTTTTGTTTCTAAGTAGGATGGAATAGAAAGCAACAGAACACCCCTCCCACTGTAACAGCTAAAAAAGGCAGATAATTTGAAAAAAATTATATATATACACACACACATGCAATTTATTTTAAAACATATGTAACATATAAAAATATATATTTATATATAAGTATAATTTTAAAGATTATACTTATCTATTAAATATATATATTACTTTATATAAATATAAGTTGTTCCTTATTATTTGTGAATTTCCTAAAGATTTCTCCTAGCCACTAAACTTATTTTTAATGCTAAAATCAAAGCTCACAGTACTTCTGTGGTCATTTGTGACAAACTCATGCACACAGTGGCAAAACATTTGAGTCATGCAATATGCATGTTCCCACCTGAGGTTAAATAAGGCAACACTCTGCTTCTTGTTTCAGCTCAAACTATAAACAAGCATCCTTTTCATAGTCCGTTTAGCGTCCTAGTCTATTTTTTGTATTTTTGTGGGTTTTGTTGGTGATTTTGCTATTTTAAAATGGGCTCCAAGTGTAGTATTGATGTGCTATCCAGCGTTCCTCAGTGCACAAAGGCTGTGTGTGCATTATGGAGAAAATACCTGTATGAGATAAGTCTCATTCAGGTTTAAGTTGGCCGTAAGTTCAATGCTAATGAACCAACAAATTGTATTAAATAACCAAATCATCTATTTCCCCTAGGGACAGCAATTCAATATTTGCTAATTCAATATTAGCGGTGATTTTATAGAACACAACTACTTCAAACAATGAAAATTAATTCTGTGTATATGTCTTACATATATAATTTTATATACCTTTTCATGTAATTTCTATTATATATAATTTTTACCTATATATGTATATACATTTTTAGAACACTGAATGAACTAAACCAGAGAGTAGCAAGCCCTTCCAAAGCAAAAAAAATATTGCTAGTCAATTTCTTAGCTAGGGGTATTTGCAAATTTGAGGTAAGAACTGATGATTGGGCAGGGGAGAAGAGAAACCGACAAGGTTTTGGTGATCTTATAGGACAATTATAACAAAGTAGAAATTTCAGTCTCTAAAATATGGTGACCACTTTCTCCTGGAGTTCATTTGCTGAATCCAAATCTGCATAGAAAGCTAGAACACTTCTAAAAGTCACTAAAATCCCTCTTTATCCAGAAATATTTGGAAGACAAAGTAGTACAGGAAGAAGGAAGATTTCATCAATACAAAGCTGGTCTTCTCCTCAAGGAATTTAAAATATTTGCCAGATCATGGACCAGAAGGTTGGAGAACACAGCTCAAAACTGCCAGAGAGCATACTGACTCAGTCTTTAGAGATGGGAAAATGATATGGAGCCTTGCTAAGCTTTCAGTCAAAAGTTGGGAAGGTTTCTCCCTTGAGATATTTGAAACCAGAGGTAGATAGAGTTTAATTAAAGCTAAAAATCTCACTTCTGGTTGGATCTAGAAAGGGAAAACCCTTTCTGAGGAGAAAAAATATAAATTTAAATCTCTACAATTAGTTATATACCAAGTCTGGCATAAAGTTAAAAAAAAAAAAAAGGACATGTGAAGAACCACAAGGACAAAGATCAAGACCAAAAACAGTAAACAGGAACAGATTTACAGATAATTTAAATGTTGGAATCAGAAGACAAAACAAAAAAAGAATTATAATAAATATGCTAAATAAAATATAGCAGAAGATTGACACATGGTTAAAAGGATTAATAATAATAATTTTAATTGGACATTGAAACCTATATAATCAGATAATTGGAAGGTTTGTGGCAACCCTGTAGTGTGCAATTCTACTGGCACAATTTTTTTATAGCATTATTTTTTAATTAAGGCATCTACAAAATTTTAGACATAATGCTGTTGCACACATAACAGACTACTGTATGGTATAAACATACTTTTATACGTACTCGGAAACTAAAAACTTTGAGTCACTTGTTTTATTGTGATACTCACTTTATTGTGGTGGTCTGGAACCAAGCCTGTAATGTCACTGAGGTAGGCCCGTATCTGAAGTTAAAAATTTAGTGGATGAAAAAAAAAAAAAAATTTAGTGGATGAACTTAAGAGCACTCAAGACACAGCAGGAAAGTGTCAACAAGACAACACTCAAACTGAAAATCAAAGAGAAAAAGAAAAGAAAATGATGAAACTGAGTGTAAGAGATATATAGAATACAGTAAAACAACCTAATGTATATGTAGTTTGAATATCAGAAGTAGAGAAGAAAAAGAACAAGGTAGAAGCATTATTTGAAGATATAATAGTCATAATCAACCTATGCATTTATCCAGGCAGATAAATGCAAAGAAAACCACACTTAGGCACATGAAAAACTGCTGAAAACAAAATCTCAAAAGTACCTCTCTAACAGAGATACCTTACTCATTAAAGTAAGAATTAAATGACTTCTTAGCCAAACTTATGCATGTAGAGAACAATGGAATGATGTATTTAAAGAGCTGAAGGTCATAAGCTACTAATATATAATTCAATCTCCAGAGAAAATTTTATCTTTCAAAAATGAAAGCAAATTGGAAGCAAAAGCTAGAATTTTTTTATTTCCAATATATCTGCACTACAATATATGAAGTTTTTCAGCTTGAAGGATATATGTATAAATGTATTGTCACTTGAGATTTGTTAACTTCAGTGTATTTAATTTGTTTAATATACAGTGGATGGTTGGATGGCATCACCGACTCAATGGACATGGGTTTGGGTAGACTCCGGGAGTTGGTGATGGACAGGGAGGTCTAGCATGCTGTGGTTCATGGGGTCGCAAAGAGTCAGACATGACTGAGAGACTGAACTGAACTGAACTGAATATACAGTGAATGAAGTTGACCCTCAAAATTAGAAAATTCTCAGCCTCTCTTCCCATTTAGGATTTCAAACCATCTATACTGCTACTTATTTCCTATGTAACTGGATAAGCAAGTGTCTTCAGTAAATATTTGAACAGGAATTCTGAACACCAATTAAAACAGTTAAAAAACAAGCAAGGAAATGATGACAAATATACAAAGTGAACTATGGCCTCACTGATTTACTGACTTTTAACCTTCCTTTGCTCAGAATCCTGAAATTGACTCATTCTGGTTATTTTCAGAGGTTGCTATCCTTCCTGCCTTCCAATATAATCTTTGAAAAAGTACCTGCTTTTTGGGTCCTCATCTTCTATACCATAAAATAATATCCAATGGATTCTAAAACATGTATTGAATTATGTGTGATCCCCTACAATATAGTTATGAATTATATCCTACCTGAGGTAGTTCTGTTTTTATTTCCTTTTTTGCTTTCTCAAGTTTCTTGAGGGAACAGATTGATAAAGGTACTTTCTAACTGTAGGCCTTTTCTGCTTCCTTGATATATAATTATCTCTGAGATATACTCCCTTCCCCAAAGCTTTTTCCTGAATTTCCTTACATTTCTATGGATAGGTCTGTATTGCCAGTTATACACGCTGTCATACAAACTATCAAGCTAAGACTGATTCAAGATTCCAAATTCTTCTTTCTTCTATGCCATGGCTATGCTAAAATCCTCTTCACATTTATCATTACTTCACACATGTATCTTATGAACCCAATAATTTGTATCCCCTGGTTCATTGTTGTAACTTTAGATATATATGGTTGTAGATTCACTTGTTACATATTTAGTTACCAAAAAGATATTTCTGAAGATAGTTTTCTCTGAGTTTAGTCAAGTCTTAAAAAATTGTGCAAGATTTAATTCTCTGCACAAGATTATACACAGCACAGACTCAGATGTGGAAACAGAGAGGATCTTGAAAAAAATAAATTCCCAATTATTTATAGATAATTGAGAATTCAAGCCCAGTATTCAAGGTCGTGTTGCTCTGGATTCTCATAAGCCTTGAAATCAGTATTTTACGCCTGTATTGCAGGCAGATTCTTTACCAGCTGAGCCACCAGGGAAGCCCATTTCAAACCAAGTTTACCAAAATCTCCAAGAAGCATTCAGCCTCAGGTGACATCTCAGATGTAAATCTAATTAGTAATAAATTAGTAATTAGAAAATATAATTAGGAATTAACAGTAAATTAGTAATTAGAAAATATGCAATAATGTGTAGTCAATTCATATTTAGTAAACATTTATCAACGATGTGTTGTAAATTAGTAATCAGTAGTAAATACCTCTGAGTAATGTGTAATGAGTATGGCTCACGGGAGACTGCTAGGTGGCTTGTCCTCCTGACTCTTTCCTGGGGCTCCTGGGACTGAGGCAAGCATCCTTTCCATAAAGTCACACTAAAAGTTCAATTAACCCCAAATGTTATATTAATTCTTTCCTTTATGCTGTAGCATTTAAACAGGATAATAAAAAAAAAAAAAATTCCCACACCCCTGAAGAAAAAATTTAGTATGGATCAACAAAGCATCTATCTACTGTTAGAACTTGAGAGTTTCTCTTTCAGCCTTTCCTCAGTTTAACCACATCTTTATGTCAGTCCTAGTCTCACCTTTGGCCCATTAGGTTGCCATCTTTTCAAATTTTGATTTTGGAGAGCTATAAGATGGAGAAGCAGTTATTCTCCTGGTTAACTCTCCTCTGGCACATTTATGTTACCAAGAGGAAGGAATTCACAGTCTACCACTTATATCATCTCATTTCCCTTCTAATATCCTTTCAGATTTCCTTTCTTGAGCAGAGTCATTTCCCATATCCATGAGGTCTTCTGAGGGAAACCCTCAGCATGTGTGCCCTACCCATTTGATGCTACTTCTCTGAAATATAGCCTTGTAAGAAAAAGAGGCACTTCTTAAAAGTAGAACTGAATCTAAATGAGGCAATATACTCATTTTTTAAAACTGGAAATAAGATTTTGGAATCAAACCAGCCTGGGTTCAAATTCTGACTCTGTCACTAAATCCTGGAGAGACTTGAAGGAAGCTTGGCATTACTTTTTGAATTTATTTCTGTAAAGAGGAATAATAAAACAAATATCATATGTTAATACATATATAAAAAAATAAAAAAATACATATATAGGGGATCTAGAAAAATAGTACAAATGAACCTATTTGCAGGACAAGAATACACGCAGACATACAGAATGGACATGTAGACACAGTGGGGAGAAGGGGAGGGTAGGATGAATTGGGAGAATACCATTGACACAGATACATTGCCATGTATAAAACAGAGAGCTAGTGGGAAGCTGCTGTATAGCACGGGGAGCTCAGCTTGGTGCTCTGTGATGACCTAGCGGGGTGGAAGAGGTGGGGAAGGGAGGTTCAAGAGAAGAGAATATATGCATACTTATACAGCTGATTCATTTGGTTGTACAGCGGAAACTAACATGACATTTAAAGATTTACATTACATTTACATTAAACACGTAAAGCAATTATACGCCAATAAAAAATAATAATAAATAAAATAAAACCTACTTTGCAATTCTATTGTAAGAATCAGAGGTAATTTCGTAAGATGCTAGAATAATGCCTGGACAACACAGGTGCTCAACCAATGGTAACTTGTTATTCTTGGAGCAGCTTCTCTAACAGGAGGAGGAGAATACCCTGGTATAAGACAGACAACTATATTGGCTTCTGTGGAAACAAAGGGTCACTTAACAAAGTGACATAGCTTTGTATTATAAGCATTCAGTAAATTCTATTGAACGAATGGTAAATAACATTGTTTCCCGTTTATACGAGAAGACATTTAGCTTTCTTTTCCTCTGAGCAGCTCATGAAAGTCATTGTTTTCAAGCTTTCATTGCACTCTGATATTCTCAGCTATAAAGTGCTGTTTGCAACACGCAGTACACTTTTAGCTGCAGAATACCAAGTTGAAAACTATTAACTAGAATGTCAAGGCTTTGATTATACCATGATAAATGCTGCTCATAACATGACTTTAGGGACTGAAAGATCTGGAAGTATCTTCTAAATCAACTAAGACTAAATTGATTCAATATGATTTTTCTATTGAGCATATGTGTGGCATTCAAAATCTTTGATAATCCAGGGAAGCCCCCTAAGGAAAGGCCAG
This sequence comes from Bos mutus, assembly GCF_027580195.1. Lineage (NCBI taxonomy): Eukaryota > Metazoa > Chordata > Mammalia > Artiodactyla > Bovidae > Bos > Bos mutus. Next base: position 42,421,166 of record NC_091626.1, on the reverse strand, counting down.
GGTGTTGTTGTCTAAATACCTTTTTACACAATGCCTACAGAAGATGAGCTCAATGAATATTTGTTGAACTTAAAAAGGATGGGGAAGTAGAAATTAGTGAAGTGTGTAGCACATATAGCAACTTCATCTTCTAATTAGGGATTTAATTAATAAGAATATCATATTGCTAAACCATAATAGAAAACATGCTATGCTATGCTAAGTCACTTCAGTCATGTCCGACTCTATGTGACCCCATAGACGGCAGCCCACCAGCCTCCACCGTCCCTGGGATTCTCCAGGCAAGAACACTGGAGTGGGTTGCCATTTCCTTCTCCAGTGCATGGAAGTGAAAAGTGAAAGTGAAGTCGCTCAGTCGTGTCCGACTCTTAGCGACCCCATGGACTGCAACCTACCAGGCTCCTCTGTCCATGGGATTTTCCAGGCAAGAGTACTGGAGTGGGGTGCCATAGAAAACATAGGCATCATTAAAGGCTAGATACCATAACATTACTGTTTATATAGCAGACTTTCTTTACAAAATGGATTTTCTCTAGCTATACAGCCTTTGTTGTTTTTGTTGTTCAGTTGCTCAGTCATGTCCAGCTCTTTCCGACCCAGTGGACTCAGCAGCCAGGCTTCTCCATCCTTCACCATCTCCTGGAGCCTGCTCAAACTCATGTCCATTGAGTCGGTGATGCCATCCAACCATCTTATCCTCTGTCATCCCCTTCTCCTCCTGCCTTCAATCTTTCTCAGCATGAGGGTCTTTTCTAATGAGATGGTCCTTCACATCAGGTGGCCAAAGTATTGGAGCTTCAACTTCAGCATCAGTCTTTCCAATGAATATTCAAGACTGATTTCCTTTAGGATTGACTGGTTTGATCTCCCTGCAGTCCAAGGAACTCTCAAGAGTCTTCTCCAAAACCAAAGTTCAAAAGCATCAATTCTTTGGCGCTCAGCTTTCTTTATGGTCCAACTCTCACATCCATACATGAGTACTGGAAAAACCATAGCTTTGACTAGACAGACCTTTGTTAGTAAAGTAATGTCTCTGCTTTTTAATATGCTGTCTAGGTTCATCATAGCTTTTCTTCCAAGGAGATCAAGTCTCTAAATTTCATGGCTGCAGTCATCATCTGCAGTGATTTTGGAGCCTAAAAAAATAAAAGTCTCTCACTGTTTCCACTGTTTCCTGGTCTATTTGCCATGAAGTGATGGGACCAGATGCCATGATCTTAGTTTTTGAATTCTGAGTTTTTAAGCCAGCTTTTTCACTCTCCTCTTTCACTTTCATAAAGAGACTCTTTAGTTCCTCTTCACTATCTGCCATAAGGGTGGTGTCATCTGCATATCTGTGGTCACTGATATTTCTCTCAGCAATCTTGATTCCAGCTATTGCTTCATCCAGCCTGGCATTTTGCATGATGTACTCTGCATATGCATATCATCTGCCTGCAATGCAGGAGACCTGGGTTTAATTCCTGGGTCAGGAAGATCCCCTGGAGAAGGAAATGGCAACCCACTCCAGTATTCGTGCCTGGAGAATCCCATGGACAGAGGAGGCTGACAGGCTACAGTCTATGGGATCGCAAGAGTCGGACAGGACTTAGCAACTAAACCACCACCACCACTCTGCATATAAGTTAAATAAGCAGAGTGACAATATACAGCTTTGTCATAGTCCTTTCCCAATTTGAAACCAGTCCGTTGTTCCATGTCTGGTTTTAACTCTTGCTTCTTGACCTGCAAACAGGTTTCTCAGGAGGCAGGTAAGGTGGTCTGGTATTCCCATCACTTTGACAAATTTCCACAGTTTGTTGTAATCCACACAGTCAAAGACTTTGGTGTAGTCAATGAAGCAGAAGTAGATGCTTTTCTGGAACTCTCTTGCTTTGTCTATGATCCAACGGATATTGGCAATTTGATCTCTGGTTCCTCTTCCTTTTCTAAGTCCAGCTCAAACATCTGGAAGTTTTTAGTTCACATACTGTTGAAGCCTCACCTGGAGAACTTTGAGCATTACTTTGCTACATGTGAAATCAGTGCAATTGTGTGGTAGTTTGAACATTCTTTGGCATTGCCTTTCTTTGGGATTGGAATGAAAACTGGCCTTTTACAGTTCTGCGGCCACTGATGAGTTTTACAAATTTGCTGGCATATTGAGTGCAGCACTTGCACACCATCATCTTTTAGGATTTGAAATAGCTCAACTAAAATTCCATCACCTCCATTAGCTTTGTTCGTAGTGATGCTTCCTAAGGCCCACTTGACTTCACATTCCAAGGTGTCTGGCTTTAGGTAAGTGATCAAACTATTGTGGTTATCTGTGTCATTTTTTGGTATAATTCTTCTGTGTATTCTTGCCACCTCTTCTTAATATCTTCTGCTTCTGTTAGGTCCATACCATTTCTGTCCTTTATTGTGCCCGTCTTTCTGTGAAATGTTCCCTTGGTATCTCTAATTTTCTTGAAGTGATCTTTAGTCTTTTCCATTCTATTGTTTCCCTCTATTTCTTTGCATTAATCAGTTAAGAAGGCTTTCTTATCTCTTCTTGCTATTCTTTGGAATTCTGCAGTAAGATGGGTATATCTTTCCTTTTCTCCTTTGCCTTTCACTTCTCTTCTTAGCTATTTACAAGGCCTCCTCAGATAAGCATTTTGCCTTTTTGCATTTCTTTTTGTAGCCTAGTGAGTCACATTATTTTCTCACATAAGAACAGTGATTTCTAAAGATAAGAGTACAAGAAGTGGGTTTCCTAAACTTGCAGCCATTCCCCAAATATGGCAATGTTAATTTCAAAATATGAGCACTCTAAAAAATTATATGTTGACTCCACAAGTGGCTTTTACACACCAGATTTAGATTTTAGTGCATCAGCTAATGACTCAGTATTTCAACTCATTATTTTTATAGCTGCCTGCCAGACAACAATTTAATTTTAGCATCATCACTTTATTTATCCCCAAAGCAGTTCATATTATTAAATATTGGATATATATATTTTATAATGTTTCCATTACAGTTCTATAAAAATGTTGCTACTAGTAATAAGAAACATAGTTCTGATACACTTCTTAATATTAAAACAAAGAAAATAAATATTAAGTAATCCAAACCAGAAACTATTCATCTCCAATTAGAAGTTATTTAATTCAAGTTGGTCAAAGATCAGAGATATGAAATGTTGCAAATACACCATTGAAGATAAGTGGCCAAGTATAATTGTGAATTTGTAATCTTTTATAAATTCCTCCTTATACATATGTACTATATATCAGTTCAGTTCAGTTCGGTCGCTCAGTCGTGTCCAACTCTTTGCGACCCCGTGAATCGCAGCATGCCAGGCCTCCCTGTCCATCACCAACTCCCGGAGTTCACTCAGACTCACGTCCATCAAGTCAGTGATGCCATCCAGCCATCTCATCCTCTGTCGTCACCTTCTCCTCCTGCCCCCAATCCCTCCCAGCATCAGAGTCTTCTCCAATGAGTCAACTCTTCGGATGAGGTGGCCAAAGTACTGGAGTTTCAGCTTTAGCATCATTCCTTCCAAAGAAATCCCAGAGCTGATCTCCTTCAGAATGGACTGGTTGGATCTCCTTGCAGTCCAAGGGACTCTCAAGAGTCTTCTCCAATACCACAGTTCAAAAGCATCAATTCTTCAGCGCTCAGCCTTCTTCACAGTCCAACCCTCACATCCATACATGACCATAGGAAAAACTATAGCCTTGACTAGACGGACCTTTGTTGGCAAAGTAATGTCTCTGCTTTTGAATATGCTATCTAGGTTGGTCATAACTTTCCTTCCAAGGAGTAAGCGTCTTTTAATTTCATGGCTGCAGTCACCATCTGCAGTGATTTTATAAATGTATACATATATATATATATGTTTTAGATACATATAGTATATTATGTGTATCTAAAACATATCTAACTTTTAAGAAATATATTTTGTAAATTAGGATGATGTAATCATCCTACAGATGTAAAATCATCTGTAATTAAACAAGGTTGCAGTTGTCATAGCAAAGAAAAAAAAACTGGCTTTAGAAACTTAGTTATTTGTCTACTTTTCTGTAAGCATTGGTTTTGGTAGTCCTTACTTAAAATATCCCCATATTCCATTTGGAACATACCTCTATTCTCTTTCTTCCACTCAGGTGGAAACACAGAGAGGGTTCTTAAGGCTCAAAGAGATTATGATGATTTTTTAAAATGCAAAAATCAAGTCTCAACCCCTGAAGATCACCTTGCTGAAACTAATGGCAAAGTGAAGACAATTTAAGAGAAGAGAAGGCTGCAAACTGACAGATGTTGAAAAGAAATGACTTGCATTCATACCCAACCCATTACTTCATCCCTATGTCAAAAGCCATGCTGACAATCTCCCTTAGCAGGAGTTGTTTTTCTGCCAACCCTGGGTTCCTGCCCATCTCTGTGATGCTGAGGTATGCCCAAGCACCTCACTGGATAAGCTGCTGGTTCTCACACTGCCCCATAAGGTGTAGCCCAGGCCTTCTCGTGTTTTCTCAACATCTGCTTAGATTGGGAGATTCTTCCCCCAATATGATGCTTTATTTTCCCATTTCTCTTTCGGATCTAAATCTTTCATATTTGCTAAATGTACTCTGACACACTTTGTGTGAATTTCTGTTTGGAACCAGACCCATCGAATGTAACCTTGTGTTCTTGGGAAAATCATGAGATGGCTGTTTTAGTGGATTTTTTTTATTGAATTAGGACATATATTACCACATCTGTTTCATAGTTACTATAATAAATAATGTTTCACTTCTCAAGACTGAGTTATAAAAATAATTGATTTTGACATTAGCCCATCTATTTAATATGGTCTATAAAATGTTCAAAAAATTCTGAATAATGTGATGGCCTAACAAAGGAGCCAATCTGCTAGCTGGATGAGGACGTTAGAGCTCTGTCTAGGGGACTCTCCAGAAACACAGTTACAAAGACTGGAGGACGATGTCAGCTGTCTAGTCCCAGTGTTTGTTTATCCATCCAGCATAGCTTAGGGTAAAAGTCCTGTATTTGTTTCTATGGTTATAAACGGTCCCACCCTTCTGAACATTTACGTTGAATCAGTCAGCCAGCCAGCCAGCCAGTTGTACAAAAAAAGGATCTGGGAGTAATTAAAATGAGAGTTATAAAATTTTTTTTTTTTTTTTGCCATTGTACCATTTCTTTGTCAGATTCTAACAAAACCAACATGTCTGAGATAAAACTAAGATATCTGAAAATGCTAAGACTGTATCAGCCAACATAAGAACAATATAGTAACTAATTTTGGCTATCAAATGTGCATGGATCTGTCTCTCTCCCAGGAATGCAAACAAATGCACACAAGCCAGGTCCCCTGAGGGCTGGCCCAGTAGGGCCTAAACTGTGTGTGTTAGGAGTCCTGGAGGCTCCTGGGAAACAACTCTTTCTAAGAGGAGGAAGGGTCAACCTCATGAGTTTGTTCCAGTAGCAATACTTAAGCAGCCAGAGGAGCTGGGAACAATAAAAACAGCAAAGCATTTGTTACTCAGATTTGTCTTCAGGTATCCTCTTCAAGAACTGGTTGTGAGGAAGCTGCCAGTGAAGGTGGAAGCAAGCATCTGTGGCATCAGGGAAGTGGGAGATTCTTGGCTGGCACACGGTGACACTAAAGCTTTGGTGGCAGTAGCAGCACGGCCTGGTGGTGGTGGCGTCACCAGCATCACAAGGCCCAGGGACCCCTTTGGTAGGAAGAGAAGGGCAGAGGGCCCTTACCTGGTACCTCAATATGGCCTCCCCACCATTGTTGTAGCAGAATAATTTACTGAATTTCATTTCTATTGGGTGTTGGGAAACAGTGAAGGGATGGTTGGAGTTCTGAGAAAATTAGGAGCTTGAGCCCCACTGAGTCTTCATAGGATGGCTGAGCCTGGAGCCCAGGGCTCCAAGGCTTGCCTGAGAATCCAGCAGATCCTGTTTTATGGAACCACACAGGCATGGGCAATGAGCATATCAACAGGCCCTTCCCAAATACTGGGGGCCACATACACATCCTGGCTTTGCCTGGACCCGCAAGGCCCCCCAACAATGAGAGATTATGCATTGCAGTCTGACAGGATGGGAGCTGTGAACATCTTTAATTCGATGTGGAAAAAATTTATCAAATGTACCATTTCTCGTGTTATAGTATTGTGGCAGAATCACATTCATCCCTGTATTGGGAGGAGAAAAGAAATTTTATCTATGATTGCTAAGACTCTGTTTTCATTCCCAGGTTAAAGGGAAGGATTACAAAACCAAATGCTAAGAAATTGCTGGATTTACTAGGGCAACCATCTTCAGCCAATGTCAAACACCTACAACTTACATGTGTGTAGAGTGTTAGAAAATAAGTGTTTCAAGGAAAAGAATAAAAAATGTGTTGCTCTGACTCAGTTATAGGCTCCAATTTCTAAATAAAAACCTCTTTTATTTATCTGGAAAATCATTGATAAAATGACAGCAGTAAGCCTAGACTTCAGTTTCATTTCATCCATTGAGGAGGTGTAGTCCTCTGTTTAGCTCATGCTGACAATATGCCCATCTTCATTCGTGTCAACTGTATCTGCTTTATGAGATTCAGTGTCTATCAAGGGACATCATGCACTTCATCATGTGAAGAAGGCCTGCACACAGTTGCCTTGCAGTCACCACTATTCAGGTCTGATGTGATGAGAGTGAGTTTGGAGGTCAGATATTTACTAAAGCTGGGCTAGTCTTGGAATGTCTGTCCTGAAAGATGTGAGGGTCAAGGGTGAAGGCAAGGAATCAGTGTGATATTTTATGCAGATCACACTTAGTTACCATGAGCATCAAGCAGTTTTGGTGAACAGTCTTGAAGGCCAAGCCTAGATCATAGTGGGATGATCCATGGGGCACAAAAAGAACATATCAGAGTATCTGTTTGTATGTTTATATTATTTATATAATTCTCAATCATTTTAAATGTATGGATTCACACTGGTGCCCACACTCTGTATCAGATGGTTATGTTCCATAAGAAGTTCAGTTCAGTTCAGTCGCTCAGTCGTGTCCGACTCTTTGCAACCCCATGAACCGCAGCACACCAGGCCTCCCTGTCCATCACCAACTCCTGGAGTTCACTCAAACTCATGTCCATCGAGTTGGTGATGCCATCCAGCCATCTCATTCTCTGTTGTCCCCTTCTCCTCCCAGCCCCAATCCCTCCCAGCATCAAAGTCTTTTCCAATGAGTTAACTCTTCACATCAGGTGGCCAAAGTATTGGAGTTTCAGCTTTAGCATCAGTCCTTCCAATGAACACCCAGGACTGATCTCCTTTAGGATGGACTGGTTGGATCTCCTTGCAGTCCGTGGACTCTCAAGAGTCTTTTCCAACACCACAGTTCAAAAACATCAATTCTTTGGCACTCAGCTTTCTTCACAGTCCAACTCTCACATCCATATGTGACCACTGGAAAAACCATAGCCTTGACTAGACGGACCTTTGTTGGCAAAGTAATGTCTCTGCTTTTTAATATGCTGTCTAGGTTGATCATAACTTTCCTTCCAAGGAGTAAGCATCTTTTAATTTCATGGCTGCAGTCACCATCTGCAGTGATTTTGGAGCCCAGAAAAATAAAGTCTGACACTGTTTCCACTGTTTCCCCATCTATTTCCCATGAAGTGATGGGACCAGATGCCATGATCTTGGTTTTCTGAACATTGAGCTTTAAGCCAACTTTTTCACTCTCCACTTTCACTTTCATCAAGAGGCTTTTTAGTTCTTCACTTTCTGCCATAAGGATGGTGTCATCTGCATATCTGAGGTTACTGATATTTCTCCAGACAATCTTGATTCCAGCTTGTGCTTCCTCCAGCCCAGCGTTTCTCATGATGTACTCTGCATATAAGTTAAATAAGCTGGGTGACAATATACATCCTTGACATACTTTTTTTCCTATTTGGAACCAGTCTGTTGTTCCATGTCCAGTTCTAACTGTTGCTTCCTGATCTGCATATAGGTTTCTCAAGAGGCAGGTCAGGTGGTCTGGTATTCCCATCTCTTTCAGAATTTTCCACAGTTGATTGTGATCCATACAGTCAAATGCTTTGGCATAGTCAATAAGGCAGAAATACATGTTTTTCTGGAACTCTCTTGCTTTTGATGATCCAGCGGATGTTGGCCATAAGAAGATAAGGCAGCTATTCTAAAACACAGCGAGATTCCTGGCATAGTTCTTTATTATAAATTTGTTTTTAGCATATTGAAATTTATTACTGTGCCCAGTTCAGTGAATCTATAGATTATCTTGTCTAACTCACATAATAGACACAAAGATTAAAAATATTCTTAAATTCTGTTAAAATAATCTCAATAATGCAAACATGTATAAACAATAAAAGACCAGCAGAACTGATGTGTCATTACCCCTCAGTTATAAAATGAAAACAAGAAACTTAAATATATTTTTAAAATATGTATATTATATATATATGGATATATATATATATATATATACATTAGTTCTTTGGAGTTATTAAAGGCAGTATTTGAAATTACAATAGTCACTCTTGTTAAAACTGAGCTTTTACTGAAAATTTAAAATGACTTACAGCATTAACAAATAATGTTCAGAAGCATCACTGTCAGCAATTTAAAATCTAGAATATTATTAATAAATTATAGTGAGAGAAAATATTTTGTCCTATTACTTTTAGAAGTAATTACAATTCCTTTCTTCTTTCTAGTATAATATACATATCAGGGCACGATTGAGAAAATTTTACTAATATGGGTGGATCAATAAAGTTCAGAGACTATTGGTGTCATTCCAGGTCAGGAATATACGCAAAAATATTTCACAGGGGGCCCTGCAGTCTTCCCTTGCAACCATATTTAAATCTTTTCCCAAAATTAGGCACGAAGCATTTAATTAAAGAAAGGATTCTGAGACTAAGAATAAAATTTTGCAACCACTGTGCTAGACCATCTTACACTTTAATCTATCATGGATAGGGAGAAAAAATCCACTGATTTTAGAAATATTCCCTTACTGTTCATTTACTGGAAACATATAGATCTGCTATAGCTTTACATCAACATAATTGTCAAGATTCTACCAATTCATCCATAGAAGCTCAAGAAAGACAGGATCAGGAAGATTCACAGGGAGCATTGGTTTATTGTCCACCAGTGACCACTGGTCTCGATAACAAGTTCATGTACTGAGATAAAACATATATTTTACTGAACCATTTTGAAACCAACTTGCTAAGTTAGCTCTCAGCTAGATATACTTGGAAACCCAAGATAAAAATTAGTTGTACCCTTAGTATTTCAGTCTTATTCTTTAAGATAATGAAATGGCCAGTCATTTAGAAACAAAATCTGAATTATTTCCACTCTTCTGTATGCTTTAAAATTTTCATAAGACGATATTGAAAAATGGGCCTTTTCTCTGGCTTAAATGTGGAAACATAATTTAATGTTTAATGTGTGTAAATTCATACCAGAGAAGAGTATACATTAGAAAGTGTGATAGCCATCCTCTATGTTAATTAAAATAAATTGTGAAATTATGATGAAACAAGTTATTACATTTTAACCAAACTTAGGTAGAAATACAGAATTTGAGAAATGGTACTCATCCTACTTCTCATTTTATAAAGGAGGGGGCAGAATCCCAGAGGGATCGAGTGACTCCTGGGTAGGCTCGTGCCCAGGGCCCAGTGCAGTGGTCTTTCCACCACATTGTGCTCCTTTGGTACTGATTTGGGGATGAAGATATCTATCTATCAGTCGAGCAACTGATTGATCGATATGGCATTAAAAATAAGATTAAATCAAAGTAATTTTTTTTATCTGACATGGCCTTTATTTCCTCCTATTTTTTCCTGATAAGGGACAGTAACTTCATGAGCCAGTAATCAAGATGGCATTTTATCCCTTTTGAAACTGTGGTATTTCATAAAGACTGATGTCTTGACTGTGGGAAGCCCAGATCCTCCCATTTGCTGTGCATGGCCATTTGCTACACCTTCTCTTTCATTTGGCTTCCCAGGTGGTGCTGTTGGTAAAGAACCTGTCTGACAATGCAGGAGATATAAAAGGCATGGGTTCAATCCCTGGGTAGAGAAGATCCCCTGGAGAAGGGCATGGCAACCCACTCTGCACTCTTATTTGACTGGTTTTATGCCTTCTGAGTCAAGGTTGTACTCACTTGATTCCCATTTATTAAATATGAATACCTTAATGGAGCCAAAAGCTGGGGGTTCACAGGAGGGCTGGAGCCCAGCCCCACCCTCGAGGATCTCCATCGGGTGTAGGGATGTTGACCTCCTTCGCTCACATTCTTGCTCCCACAGTGTGAGGGTCTCCAACTGCAGAACAAGGAATCCTCCCAGGGTGCACCTGAGACATGAGGGTGCTCAGGTCAGGCAAACAGTTCGGCATCTTTAAAGCGATATTCTTCAAATATTTTCTCTACATTACCTAGAGGAGCAGCTAAGTATAAGAAAAGGGAAGAGAAGGAAGGTGCGCCTTCCCATCCAGTGTTGTTTCTGTAATCTCAGGGACATCAGCACACTTTCTACATTAAGGACAGAGCAGGATGGGTGTGGAGCCACAGCTAACATCTACATTTTATCAGGCCTTTAATTCAATGAACATATTTCTCTCAGAGGAGGTGTCATGTCTGAATCTGTGATAGAAAATACCATAACTGGTTTCTATTCTCTCTTCTCTACCACATTAAAGGTACTGTGTCCTCAGAAGGCCCATGACTTTCTTAGCCCCTACCCCATTCCCTACGCTCCCCTCCCAATTCCTAGAGATGTAGGTGTTCTTCTTTCTGCTGCCCCAACCCCTTCAATGACACAAGGCATATGTCTCACAAAGAGCAAACTAATAAAGTACAAAAGGTTATTCAGAAAAGGAAACTCCATAAACATCTATAGGGCAACAGGGCTATGAGCAATAGGCTTCATGAGCATATAATAACATGACTTTGTGTCTTTCATGAAGCTCACTGAGGGCTTTATGTACTAGTCAGTGTTATTAGCCTACTTCACAGGTGGAGACCTTGACCCACAGAAAGACACACACGTCCAAGGTCATACACTGAGTCATCACAAGCAGAACAGCATGCAGAGCAGTGAGCAAGCAGCCTATAAAGCTACACTGATACCAAGTGTGTTTTGAGAAGAGAAGAGTAAAGCTTGTGAATGAAAACAAAGCTATTATAATTAGCAGCACCACCTATTTTTCTCATTCTAGGCAAAGGTCTGAGAGAAAAGAGAGAAGAGAGAGAAAAGAAAGCAATGCTGCGATTTACAGTATATGATGGGAGAGAAAGACATTTAGTTCAGCATTTAAGGGGCTTCCCTGGTGGGTCAGATGGTAAAGAATCTGCCTGCAATGCGGTTTGATCCATGGGTTGGGAAGGTCCCCTGGAGAAGAGCATGGCAACCCACTCCAGTATTCTTGCCTGGAGAAACCCCACGGACAGAAGAGCCTGGTGGGCTATAGTCCGTAAGGTCACAAAGAGTCAGACACAACTGAGTGACTAACACTTTCACTTTAGCTTTGAAACATTTTTAGTCTATAACTTTGCAAATAATTCCATGAAACAAAGTAAAAATTATATAGTTTAACATTAGGTTCCCTTTTCTCCCCCCATTTTAAAACCTATTCAACCTCACTGCCTCCACCAAACCCACCACACACCAACCAGTACAGCACTGTGCTTTGCCTGTGTTCATAGCTCACATCTCTTTATAGTGCCTGGCGTGTTACAGCCACTCAAAGACCTACTGAATGGATAGAAGGATAGATATTAATACCTATTAATCAAGATTAATTAATATTAATACCATTTTAGCCATGGATGATGTCAGCAAAGAACAATTAATTTGGACAGAGTCACAAATAAGTTCATGGCAGAGCTGGAATTTTTAATGTTCCCTCCATCTCAAGCTGAAGGGCTGGCTTATCAAGGTATTTCAACCACATTAGTAATCTTAGAACAGATCCAGCAAATATAATGTTCTCTACTTTGTCACAGTTCCAGCGGTGTTCAATCATCTTAGTATCTTTCTATTCTCCCATACCATCTAGGTCCACCTTCAGTCCCTCAACTCATAAAACAATGGTGTCTGTCACTAGCTTAGCAATGATATAGCATTTCATTGTGACATCACTAATGCTATTACTTCATTTAGTGTTTCTGCTAACCTCAGTTTTAAATTCTCTGAGGGCAGAGGTCTTGTGCTATTTACATTTTTGCATTATCCTCAGCATCTTATGCTGTGTTGTTCACATAGTAGCAGATATCATTTTTAGCAAACTGATTACAATGAAAGAACATTTTTGGTGCCACTCCGTGACTGGACATCAGGAGACACTGGGGAGGTTTCCTTCACACTCTCAGCCATCATCTTATCACTATAAGGACCTATGAAAAGTAATCAATGACCCAGACCTGGCCCATGAGACAGGTCCAAAAAATAGAGAAATCTGACTTATCAAGATACAGCAGCTTTTATCTTTTGTTCCTTCTTCTTCCTCAATAAACAATGACATGCATTTGGGTTAAAATGAGATAATTCAAATATTGAATACTTTTTTGCCCTGCTAGGAATAAGAGATGTTGAGACCTTTAGTACCACATTATATCCAAGTGGGGACTTTTCTTTACAGTTCATATACATTCCTCTGGTATAATCAGAAACCACATATGTGACTATTTCCCACATCTGTAACATGATTGGCAGTTTCCACTTTCCTCAAAAGGAAAGGAAAGCATTGTTTATACCCAAGGATGGGCTGCATAGCAGCTGGGTTCCAATGGCTTAAGCACAAACTGTGATTTACAAAAGTGTCCAGTGACTGTTCTAATCCAGGGAAGTTGGTGGGCCATGTTTGTTAAGTGCGTGGGACATTCGTGCACAGGTACTGACAGCTGGTAATAAAATACAGAAATTTTCACCGCATCAGTAGCCCCAGTCCTTCCTGGCTTGGAGCCATCCCAAGATCTGTGCCCTCTGCTACTGTGTTTATGATACACAACACGGCATGGGCTGCTGAACGTGCCCATCCTGCAGTGCCAGGGGTGCTCAACCATTCCTTCCACATCTTTATTCAGGAGAAGTGATTTTCCAAATTCTTGGATGCTGGAAATGACCCAAACATAGCTCACTAAACTAATTTCGCTCAGAATTTTTAAATGCATGTGCATTTGAGCATAAACACTATCCATATGTTTCTGATTCATTTACACTGAACTCATCAAAGGGCTGTGTTGTAAGAGTTGTTTGATGTCCAAGAATACTTGAGGGTTTTTTTTTAATGGAATTTTATACTTTCTTTCACCATTTTCCTTAGGAAGCCAAACGATGTTCAGAGTAAACAAACTTGAACCCCCAAAGATCTGGGGTTTACCCTTAGACTTAAAACTCAGGAGGATGGAGCTTGGCAGTTTGGCAAGGAGAGCATCCTTTGGATGTATCGTGGCACTATTTCCCAAAGGATAGGAAGGCCTAAGGCTAGCCAGGGAAATCCTTTCAGGAGACGTTCTTTCATTCAGTGGTTTATTCATTCAACTCCAAAAATGCCCTCCCAAATACAACTCTTAGAAACTACTCATAGTCTCTCTTGCCAACTGAGGAGAAGGCTTCAGAATGTTGGTGCTGCAATTGCCCTTCATTTTTTGGAAGGGAACCAAAGGAGGTTTTTTAGGAAACCAGTATTTGTTCACCTGAATGCATCATGTCCTACATTTATATGCTAAAGAGACAAGACAAGCATCTCTGGCTACAGCTGAGAACTAATTAAAGTTGCTCTTTTACAACATTATGTGGTTCATTCCATTCTTCTTTGATTAAGAACAAAAGAGAAGGAGAGTCATTTATTGCCATGAGTCACTTGAGGTACAATGGAAGGAATTCCAAGACACTGCTGAGACAAAACAAAACTGACATTATGAAAGCCATGTCTAAACACTAATTTAAACTGTCAACTTACTACCAAGGAAGATTCCTGACAGACACAGAATTAAAGCCTTAAAGACCTTATAAATCACTGAAGAGATTAGCACCAGTGTGAATGAGTTAAAAATACATGTCTGCCTTCAGAGTGTTAGAGTGGTTCAAAGCAATGCACTAGGATGTGATGGGAAAATTAGTTGTAATAAGCAGGAAGAGAAAAATCCTCAAATATAGCTTCTTGGGGATCTCAGAGTGCAAGCTTCACCCACACAGTTATTTCAGGTTCTTGAGTTAGTGAAATATAATATAGATGCTTTCATGACCCAGTATATAGTACAATCAAAATGACTTGAAAAATGTTAGAATTTAAAAACATGATTTACAAATACCAAACAGTTTTCCAACCCCCAAACCCACTAAAAAATTGCTAAAATGTCAACCTAAATGTATGACTCAGCAGTGGCTTTAACACTACTTTATCTATCTCCTTTTTCTCATCTGTGCTTGTCTCCATGAATCCTGCTACAGATGTATTATTCTCCAGCAAGACCCATCACCATGACCCCCATTACACAAAGCATTCCATCTCAGTAGCCAATATCAAGAAGTCTTCAGAGAAAATTTTGTTAGGATTTCCATCAATTTTTATACTAAGTATTGCCTCTTCAGATGGTGACTTCAGCCATGAAATTAAAAGATGCTTGCTCCTTGGAAGAAAAGCTATGACAAACCTAGACAGCATATTAAAAAGCAGAGACTCTACATTGCCAACAAAGGTCCATCTAGTCAAAGCTGTGGTTTTTCCAGTAGTCATGTATGGATGTGAGAGTTGGACTATAAAGAAAGCTGTGCACCGAAGAATTGATGTTTTTGAACTGTGGTGTTGCAGAAGACTCTTGAGAGTCTCTTGGACTGCAAGGAGATCAAACCAGTTCATCCTAAAAAAAATCAGTCCTAAATATTCATTGGAAGGACTGATGCTGAAGCTGAAGCTCCAATACTTTGGCCACGTAATTCAAAGAACTGACTCATTGGAAAAGACCCTGATGCTGGGAAAGATTGAAGGGAGGAGGAGAAGGGGATGACAGAGGATGAGATGATTGGATGGCATCCCTGACTCAATGAACATGAGTTTGAGCAAGCTTTGGGAGTCGACAATGGACAGGGAAGCCTGGCGTGCTGCAGTCCATGGGGTCGCAAAGAGTCGGACACAACTGAGCAACTTAACTGAACTGAATTGCCTCTTTAGGGTTTTTGAGTTAAGAATAAAAGACCCCTTTACTCATGTGTGAGCATCCTCAATCCCTCCTACTGCTGAAAAGGGGGAGGGCATAAAGACCTTCAGTGGTCTGCACGCTGAGAGACTGAAACATCTCCATGAGAGAGAAGCCACTGGGACCCAGCTGTGCAACCTTCAAGAGAGAAAAGGCAGAGAAACATGAACCCTCAAATCTGCACTAACTCTTCTCCACATTCCCAAGCTTTCACTAATCTTTCTTCTATGGGTTCTGTCCCAAAGAGCCCATAAAATAAAACTGTTTCCTAAGTCACTGGTGTATTCTAGATGATCTCTTTGATTTGGATCTTATCACATCTCTGTCTGTCCAAAATTACTTTTTGAAGCACATGTTGATCTGGTCTCTTCCTTCCCCAAATCAGAAACTTTTGCATGCAGTAATTTTATTCCATTCTTTGATTGTTTTTCTTTTGGCTTAAATCAAAGTGATACAGAAATCCACATGGAGAAGACTGTAATTGCTTCAGTCTTCAGACTGAGTCCATCCTTAGCCAGGATACAGCTGCTGGGTTCTTTC
Organism: Bos mutus; assembly: GCF_027580195.1. Classification (NCBI taxonomy): domain Eukaryota; kingdom Metazoa; phylum Chordata; class Mammalia; order Artiodactyla; family Bovidae; genus Bos; species Bos mutus. The sequence continues at coordinate 42,405,392 of NC_091626.1, read as the reverse complement.
CTCTCAGGCTCTTTACTTCTCTCCATCTGCTCCCTTATTCGTGCCACTTGTCAGGAACAGTCGGAAATTGGATTAAGTGGCTAATATAGAACAATAACAGAGCATTTAGGGCAGCGTCTTGAGGTGGAACCAGTAGATTCAACCATACACATTTAGCTGTGGGACACTTGCTCCCAAGTTCTAAGACATAAAACCTAGACCTCAACTAGGACACAGGTCTCAGGACCCCTTTAAGGATGTAAACATGAATTGCTCCAGAAACTTTTTGTCCAGGGTCATATCTTTCAGTCTTTTGCCCAATGGGAATCTAAGTTTAACTTCTTAGTGGTGCTATAGAGGTTGAATTGCAGTTTTGTTACTCTAAATTCATTTCTTTAATGCCAAAACTATTGCACTTTATTCATTTTTGGAAGAGAGGCAGGAAGCCTGCAATGTAATTGAGATCCCTCCTCGGGCTCCCCTTCCAGATTCCAAAATAGAACTCAGATCAGAAACTATAGAAGTGGTCTCAATAAAACTGTTGTCAAGGGCATCCTGCTTCTTTGAGGGTACACTTGATAGCATGCCCATAAATTCCACAGAGCCACGAACTCATCCTCAAACTACCCTTCAGACTATTGTAAAGTGAAAGATACTTAACTCCTTTCCTCACTCCGAGCAAGAAAACCACTTGCTCAGTCTCATGTCGCTTGTCTGAAGACAGGAAGAGAAACTCAACCGTGAAAACTAGCTAAGTATGACACCCTCAGAAAGGAACTGATGGTCAAGATCTACTATCTGTTTCCGAACACTATTGTCTACTTTTAGACACTGGCTTTTAAGCCAGAGCTGCTTGGAGACCCCACTAGCCCAGTTCAAATGGCTTGCAGTCATTCCCAGGCTCTTAATTCATCATGAATTCAGAGATGTGTTCAGGCTCCTGTGGTTCCTTTTACGCATTAGTCCATAGAAAAGTATACCAGGTATTAGGCAGAAACCCTGGCAACAGGAAGGGGCCGGCTTGCCAGCACTTGAAGTGCAGATGAATGATTTGATTTGGTTACACTGTTGAGAGCTCTGAGTGCAGGGAACACCTTGCACAGCCAGAAACCATGCTTTTTGTTTATAGGTCAAATGACTAGCCACTTAGAGGATCGTCGAGATCATATTTGGATTTGGCCATCTCTCGCTGACATTCCTCCTGTGTTTGTAAACATTGCTGACTTTGACCCCGATCTCTCACAAATCCCTGCCCAACACCAAACAGCCACAGAGGAGCTGCAGAACATAATGTGATTCTGTAATGCAAAACAGGATGGCTTGCTAAATGTGCAGATCTGGAGAGAATTCTTGACATAATCCTTCTTACGTCTTTTATGATAATCATTTCCATCTTCAGAACACACGCAAACAGTGCTCCCTTGGACGTTGCGTCAGGAGGCTGGACTGTGATCCCTTCTGCCGGGTGAACTGCATATGACGGGGCACTGAGGCAAGGAGTATGTGAGTAGGACACACAATTTCCTGCAGATAGAAACAAGCAGGAAAACCTAGAGACTGTAGTTGGGGAGACGCTTCTGCTGAAGGGAAATGTGTAAAACAGCGGTCACTCTCCCAAAACTTGGAAATCAGCTCCAGTCATAACTCTGTGTATGCACGAAATGGACATTTATCGAGTGACTACTCAGCGCCTTAAGTGCGCTCTGTGGGAAAGGACCACTTCTGAGTAAAAGATCATGGGTTAAAATTCACTGGTAATCTCCCATTTCTAATAGTCATGCCAAACAAAGACAGCCTCACCGCACTGAACATAAAAATAGTCTTCACAGGGAGTGTTTGTTTAAAATAGAGTTACCGTTTTTAAATAAGAAAAAATCTATGGAACACTGAGAAGGCTGAAAGAGGGTGGAGCCTAGGCTGATTATGAAGGGGAAAGAGCTGGATCCTGATTTCCACCTAGTCAGCATGGTGTAGAAACGCAGTCTAGAACCAGTTCTTCTCAGCTTCAATTGTCAGGACACCTGGATGGCTTTTCCCTAGGGAGTCAACTCTGTAAAGCAAATGTATGAAGATTCTTGTACTTTTTATTAAAAATCACAGTTTGATACAGTTGTGAGGAAACAGAGTAAGTGAGCACAGAATCCTAGAATCCTAGAAAGTCTGATGGACTTTAAGGCGAATTTTGCCCTCGGGTTATTTATATAATCTTGCAAAATGCCTTGAGGAAAGCAAAGGAGCATAGATCTGATCTAGGACTAGTATAGAATCACAGGAACATTTGTTAATACAATGTTACCAGTTGTACCTCAAGGATGAGAATATTTCAAATCTTGAAGAACTTATAACTAGTCAAAGAAATAACCATTTCTTGAATTTGTTGGTGAGTAATCATAGCAATAATAGGCTTTCCCAGTGGTGCTAGTGGTAAAGAATCTGCCTGCCAATGCAGGAAACACAAGAGACTCAGGTTTGATCCCTGGGTCAGGAAGATCAGTCTGGAGTATGAAATAGCAACCCACTCCAGTATTCTTGCCTGGAAAATTCCAAGGACAGAGGAACCTGGCGGGCTACAGTCCATGGGGTCGCAAAGAGTCAGACACAACTGAGCATATACACACCAAACAGCAGTCAGTATAGTCCAGAACAAGAGACAGGAGGAAAAAGTGGAGGCTTCAAACCTAACAGAGAATATGATAAAACATGATAATAAATGCCCGCTTCTGCAGAACACCCTACTGTATGTAATGGTTTTCTTATCATACATTATTTTACTTTATTCCTTACAGCAATCTTGTGAGTTCTTTTGGTAGATGGGAAAGAGATGGATGGATATCAAACCTTGCCTAAAATCCCATAGATCCCACTCTTAAAGTCAAGCTTCTGATTCTAAGAGCTGTACTCCTTCCCTCATAATGCATTGTTGAAGGTGGATTTACAGACTTCACACAGTAAAATATGGATATTGATTTGGGGAATATGCAATGCAGAAATAATATTTTGACCTTTTGTTGTTGCTCAGTTGCTAAGTCATGTCTGACTCTTTACGACCCCATGGACTGCAGCACACCAGGCTTCCCTGTCCTTTACTATTGCTCAGAGTGTGCCCAAATTCATGTCCATTGAGTCAGTGTTTCTGTCCAACCATCTCATCCTCTATTGCCCACTTCCCCTCCTACCCTCAATTTTTACCTTTACACAGCAATAATAATATGGCTAATTTGTACACGGATTTTAAAACATACAGTGAAAACTGCCCAAGGACAGCAGTACATCTGAAAACTTGTATTTTGCCACTCTATTTTGAGATATTTTCTCAACAGGGAAATCTTACATGAATATATCTGAGTGATTGTGCAACCTGTAGAAAGTTCAGAAAAAAATCACTCCCCAGGAAATGGGAAACCTAATCTAATCCAAGATTTAGACTATTGCTGATTTGCTCAAACTTCTTATCTGTAGCTTTGCGCATGTGTATGGAAGTGTTAAACATAAAAACTTTACACACTTTACCTTTTTTTCATGGTAATTACTATGTCCTGTATGCTAGAAAGAAAAAAATTGTGTTGTTGCCTTAGCATAGAAATGCAATCCTAAGACATTCATGATACAAAACCTATCAAACAATGAATAATTAGGCTTGCTTTACAGATGCTCTTTCCACTTCATTGGCAATTTACTGAACCCATTTTACACAAGAAGAAAGCAAAGGTCCAAGCAGGATAATGGTTTTAGGTGAGAAATTTGTGACAGAAGTGTTGGCTGAACAAAACTCAGCAGATAACCTTTTATTATCATTTTATCTTTTCAGAATACTAGATTCAGAAAGTTACAAAGCTAAAAAGAAAGGCATGCACTTGAGAGTAAGTTGCTAATTTGACTTTTTGTTTTCATCAGAGGAAGTCCAAAGATTAAATGTAATGATATCATGAAAAAGACAAAGCTAAGTATGAGCTGAACTTGAAGTAAGAAAACTCTTAGGATGAGAAGTTTCTTCAATCTTCTTACAAATAATATTTCCCAAGGCTGCTAAAACCGATAATTAAACATTTAGTTCAAGTTGGCAGTTCATGGCCCACAGTAAATAGGGGCCATGTCCAGGAAATTGTGCTAGGTATCAAGTAAGTGGAAGAAATAAAACAAAGAAGTTTAAGGTTCATGTACTGCCTTTGAGGAACTTATAATCTATACAAAAGTGACTATCTTATTTTTGCTATTCTCCTCTCTAGAAAAAGAGTCAGACACGACTTCACTTTCACTTTCTCTAGTAAAAAGATGAAACAACACATAATCATACCAATTTTGATCAGTTCATCTGGCTCAAAATGGAAGTGAAATTTAATGGGCAAAGTCTGAATAAATGATGTGCTGAACTGAAAGTATTGAATTTCTCTCCAGTTACCAGATAAAAATCAATTACAAAGATTAAGGCTTATATTTAACTAGAATAAACCTTTTAAAATTCTGCTTCCTACTTTCTGTCTTTAAGGCATTATAAATAACATGCCACATCTTTCCTCACATAAAGAAATAGATAAAATTTTTAAGCTTGTTTTTCAAGTGGAAATTTTAGTCAATAAAGTGCAATTTAATAATCAATCAAATAATAATTGCACAATTAAAGACAGAAGGCAAAGAAGAGCGATATAAGCATCCATCAGGTTGATGCATTGCTAAGGATGTCTAGATGATCTAATAGTGGCTAAATGGCTCTTTTCAGTTTGTAATTCAGCTATTCAAGATTGATTCCTATTTATATAAAATTTGAAGAAGGAAATGGCAATCCACTCCAGCACTCTTGCCTGGAAAATCCCATGGACGGAGGAGCCTGATAGGCTACAGTCCATGGGGTTGCAAAGAGTCAGACATGACTGAGGGACTTCACTTTCACTTTCACTTTATATAAAATTATATCATCACACATACTCCATTCAGATTTAGAGTTTGTCTTAAAATACTTAGAATTTCACTCTGGTTAAAGAAAGGCAAAATATGTAACTGCTCAATTGTTTAATCTGCTACTGGAGATGAAATGTGGGATTAAAATTTGAATAAAATCCAACTATAATAGTAACATTGGATCAGAAGCTAAGCTGTAATGACAACAAAGACACAGAAGATTAAAGAGTTCTGAAAAAAAATCTATACTCACCCATAGAATCATAGATACCTTCAGGAAAAAACAGCATGAGGTGGGAGATATGGGTTAAGCACCAACTGGAAGCTGTGGGGAATGTCAATGACTTAGGAGACAAGATTCCTCCTCTCAAAGAGTTTACCATCTATTTAAGAACAAAATACACACCTTTGAAACTACCAAAGGACATTAGTGCTGAGTGAGGGGGAGGGAGGGAAGGGAAAAGAAATGGGAAAATACAGTCAGTGGCCCCTGTCTTCTCTCTCCTTCAAGAATATCAATGAACTCCCAAAATTGTGGACCAGTGGTGGAGATCTTGAGAAGGAAAAGAGTTCAAAATCTGTAAGTGTTTATGCATTTTCCTGTGGGAAACCTGGGCAGATTATCATAATAGTAAGCATTAAATGAATATTCAGAGTTGATTTCCCTTAGGACTGACTGGTTTGATCTCCTTGCAAGCCAAGGGAGTCTCAAGAGTCTTCAACCCTGAATATTCATTGAAAGGACTCATGCTGAAGCTGAAGCTTCAATACTTTGACCACCTGATGTAAAGAGCCAACTCACTGGAAAAGACTCTGATGTTGGGAAAGGCTGAAGGAAGGAGGAGAAGGGGGTGACAGAAGACGAGAGAGTTGGATGGCATCACCTACTCAATAGACATGAATTTGAGCAAACTCCAGGAGATGGTGGAGGACAGAGGAGTCTGGCATGGAGTCCAGCTCATGGGTTCACAAAGATTCATGACTTAGTGACTGAACAATGAAGCACTAAATAAATGGATATATCTTACTCATAATATAAAAAACACTATTATTATTGTTATTAGAAATTGTTTTTTAGGTTGATATATGTTAGTTATAGAAAGTACCATCATAGAGCTCCACCAATACTCCCTAATTTGAAAAAGTAGTTGTGAAGCCAGTGGTAAGTCCTAGACAGGGCAACCCACATACCCTACTGGCTGAGGCAGTCTCGGTTTACACACATTGTCCCAGCTGAGTTGCAATTGAGCCCTCTTTAATTCTCATAAATATCCTGATTTGAATGATAAAAACATGGTAATTTGGTTATAGGACAAATTAAGAAGTCTCCAGCTGGAACCCACTTTATCACTACTATCTAATAGCCCTTCCAAGGCAGCAACAGGCGGAGATTCAAGGCCAAGGGCAGACTTTGCGGAACACAAACTTAGAGACCAACTCTCCCTGAGCCAGGAGTCACGAGTATCCAAAAGAAGGCAAATTAGGTCATCTTAGATCAATAAAGGGCATATATTTCCAAAAATACATCATCAGTTTTAATATGCTAAACAATACACAAGAAAAACATAAAGATAATACACAAATCTGCCTAATTAACAGACTTCTTGCTGGATAAAATAGGCGAAAATAAATAAGAATGCAAACAATCTGAATTATATAATTTAAAAGTTTTCTTTAGGAATTATTTACCAAACTTCATCTTCTATTAACAGAAAGTGCACTTCCTTTTCAAGTGTCCAGATAACATTTACAAAATTCTGATCTTGTAGTATGTGGAAAAGAAAACCTTAATTCCTGAAAGAATAAATTACATATTGCATTCGCTGACCACAGTGAAATAAAACCAAAATTATTAATGCACAAACAAATAAAAATGCCAAATTCCTTCTTTTTAACCCAAAATTCTCTAAGTCAAACCATAAATTACAAATAAGAGCAAAATAGAGATATTTTCAGACATATGAAAAGGAAGAAAGGTCCCAAGGAGTTATATAGGAATACTGTTCAGAAAGCTGAGAGTTAACATAAGAAGACAGCTTAAAATCCAAGGAAACCAATAAAGAGAGAAATCCAGAATGACTGTTGGACAACAGACCTTGAAAGCAATTATTTTAAATTAGAACAGTTGGCTCCAAATAAACAGGAAATTATAAACCCCAAATATTTTGATTCAGTTTTGTTTAAAATTACCGGTGAAACCGTATGTCATGAAGCAAAATGGTATTTAAACTAGAACCATGAAAGCAGAAAAGACTGTTGACACAACCCTTTGTTTTACAGATGAAGAAAAAGGTTGAAAATTTTACACAGAGGAACAAAAAGCCATAACCAAGTGGGTGAAGTTTCCGTATAATTTAATTTATACTTATTTGTATCTTGTCATAAAGGAATTCAGTTTTTATCTTGTCTGTTTACCAAGAGGGAAAAAGAGTTTCCAATCATTTTCAAATAATCATCTCTCGTGGACTGTAACCTGTGACCTTGGGACTATGTATTATTATTGGAAACTGCACTTGTTGGAATGTTTTGTCCTTAAAATTTGAACTTGCTTAGCAATCTTATGATAATCAGTCTATCAACTATGTCTTTATGAATCTTGTTATAATTAATCTAACTAGTATAAAAACTGTAGACACTTTTGCAAATTAAAAAAAACACATTTTAAGATTTTCCTACATTTTGCCAACAAAGTAGATTTTATAGCAGATCCATTTTTAAAATACAAAGCAAAATCTTTTATAGCCCCCCCCCCCAAATTTATTGTCAAGAAGAAAGGAGGAGTGGATTCCAAGCAAAAGACAGAATAACTAAGGACCTGAATAAAATTAGTGCATAGCGATAAAAGCATATGTTTTTTCTCCCCACAGGAAAGAAAACAAAAAGGGCAGGTAGAAATTCAAGGAAAAGCACAATTGTACAAGAAGCTCTGGTTCAATTATGAAGTAAATTAAAATATGACCTAGCTGTGAACATTCACTACAATGCAAAAAAAGGTCAAACTTTGGACATGGATATTTATAATTTGATGAGATGGATATAACTTTGGTCATACAGAGAGGGAAATAAAATACTAGCACACTCCTTGGCTCTATGGTGAACAATATTTCCATGGTCATAATATTATATATAAACATATAAACCTTAGGTTCAAATTATAGAAAAAAACTGGTAAGGAAGTCACTCCAAAGTATAGTTACAGACGATATTTAGAATTTAATTTTATTGCAAAATTTAAGATATAACTGATAAAGTACGGGAAATGAAAAGAAAGAAGAGCAGGGACTATTACTGTGCTTATTTCATTTAGGAGCCATGAAGTATAAATTTAAGTATAATGTGTATACAAACTGATAAACTAATAAAAAAGAGTATAAAAAATTTAAATACATACGGCAGAAGAGAAGGAGGAGATGAATTGGGAGAGTAAGACTGACATGTATACATTACCATGTGTAAAACAGATAGCTAGTGGGAAGCTGCCGTATAGTACCCGGGAGTGCAACTCGGTGCTCTGTGATGACCTAGAGGGGTGGATGGGCGAGAGGGAGGTGGTAATGGAAGGGAGGTCCAAGAGTGAGAGGATATACTTATACATATAGCTGACTCACTTCATTGTACAGCAGAAACTCACACAACATTGTAAAACAATTAATACTCCAATAAAAGTTTTTAGAAAATAAAAATTGCAATAAAGTCCTCGGTCCAATATTTTGGTCCTCTATCATAATGGCACTGACCTTCCCTATATCAAAGTAGAGTCTGTTTGGGCTAAACACCATCCATAGCCACAGAGGTCCCAGACATCCTTTCTAAGCTCATTCTTAGGTATATATGGACAATCAAGGCTCACTAGAAGTCTGAGGAAAATCTGCATAATCAAAGAAAAAGGCCAAGAAGAAGTAGAAATGAACTCTGGACAAATGGAAAAATCTAAATAAATTAGGGAACTCTAATTTCAATCAGATCCTTAGTGTCAAAATAAGATTTTTTAAGTTTACTTTTTAATTGGAGGAAAATTGCTTTAAAAGATGGTGTTGGTTTCTGTTGTACAACAACACAAATCAGCCATAGTTATACATATATTCCCTCATTCCTGAGCCTCCCCCCCTTCCCCCCATCCCACCTCTTTGGGTCATTACAGAGTTCAAAATAATATTTCATCCTTAAAATGTTTAAATATGTAAATAAAAACAACCAGAGAAAAAGAGACCTCTTAAAATTAATAAGGTGAATGCAAAGATAAAGTTAAAATATAATGTTGAATAAATCCCCAAAAGCAGAACTAAAATATACAAATGCAGAATATATGGATGAAGGGGTAGAAGGAAGCTAAGGTACATAAAGAGTCAATCCAGACACACAGAAAATCAATCCAGAAAAAGAGATGAAGAAACTCAAAGAAGAGGAATTTATAAAGAATTAATATTACTAAACTTCTGAGAGTTGAAGAGTAACATTATAAAGTAGGGGAATTCACCAAGTTCTGAGTAAGATGGAACAGGATAGAACAAGAGAGACCTACATGACATATGTCATTATGCATTTTCAAAATTCCAAGGTTAAAGGCAATATCCAGAAAACTTCCAGAGAGAAATACTAAAGAGTGTTCACAGAAGGAGAAGAAAAAAAAAAAAATGATGCTAGCAGTATTCTCTTCTGCAAAGCATATCATCATGACACTGGAAAACCACCAAGAAAAAAATTCAGTCATCCCATAATACTGGCTGTCTGGTGAAACTTAGATACAAACAGCTTATTTGAAAGTTTGGTTTTCAATAAAACATAGAGGACAATCATGCTTACAGAGTAGAATGTAGTTATCTGACTTGATAATGTCTAAGTATAGTGGATACAAGTTGGAAGGTTGAATGTGGAAGGAATATGCAGGGCAGGGTAGGGAATAACATCCCCTTCATACAAAATAGGAGTCAAGAGATACTGTCAATAATAGATGGAGCAAGTAACAAATATTGAAGTAAAAATTCAAAATAAAGGAATTAAAATTTGTGACATAGCTATTATCAGGAAAGAGAAGGGGAAGATGAGGTTAAGTATAAAAGAACCAAATTCATATCTATTAGAGCAGGGAGTCAAGAGATCATGTCTAAAGTGGACCAAGTCAAGCAACAAAGATATAAATGTATTCCACAGAAGAATAGAGGTAACCACTGAAAAATTTTAAATAGTGGCTTCTGCAGAGCAGGACACAAAGCAAGGAACTGTGGCTTAGTTAGTTAGTTCAGTCGCTCAGTCGTGTCTGACTCTCTGTGACCCCATGAACCACAGCACGCCAGGCCTCCCTGTCCATCACCAACTCCCGAAGTCCACCCAAACCCATGTCCATTGAGTCGGTGATGCCATCCAACCTTCTCATCCTCTGTCATCCCCTTCTTCTCCTGCCCTCAATCTTTCACATCATCATGGTCTTTACAAATGAGTCAGCTCTTCTCATCAGGTGGCCAAAGTACTGGAGTTTCAGCTTCAACATCAGTCCTTCCAATGAAGACCCAGGACTGATCTCCTTTAGGATGGACTGGTTGGATCTCCTTGCAGTCCATGGACTCTCAAGAGTCTTCTCAAACACCACAGTTCAAAAGCATCAATTCTTCAGTGCTCAGCTTTCTTCACAGTCTAAATCTCACATCCATACATGACCACTGGAAAAACCATAACCTTGACTAGATGGACCTTTCTTGGAAAAGTAATGTCTCTGCTTTTTAATATGCTGTCTAGGTTGGTCATAACTTTCCTTCCAAGGAGTAAGTGTCTTTTAATTTCATAGCTGCAATCACCATCTGCAGTGATTTTGGAGCCCAGAAAAATAAAGTCAGCCTCTGTTTCCACTGATTCCCCATCTATTTCCCATGAAGTGATGGGACCAGATGCCATGATCTTGGTTTTCTGAATGTTGAGCTTTAAGCCAACTTTTTCACTCTCCTCTTTTACTTTCATCAAGAGGCTCTTTAGTTCTTCTTCTTTTTCTGCCATAAGAGTGGTGTCATCTGCATATCTGAGGTTATTGAGATTTCTCCCAGCAATCTTGATTCCAGCTTGTGCTTCCTCCAGCCCAGCGTTTCTCATGATGTACTCTGCATATAAGTTAAATAAGCAGGGTGACAATATACAGCCTTGACATACTCCTTTTCCTATTTGGAACCAGTCTGTTGTTTCATGTCCAGTTCTAACTGTTGCTTCATGATCTGCATACAGGTTTCTCAAGAGGCAGGTCAGGTGGTCTGGTATTCCCATCTCTTTCAGAATTTTCCACAGTTTATTGTGATCCACACAGTCAAAGGCTTTAGCATAGTCAGTAAAGCAGAAATAGATGTTTTTCTGGAACTCTCTTATTTTTTTGATGATCCAGTGGATGTTGGCAACTTGATCTCTGGTTCCTCTGCCTTTTCTAAATTCAGCTTGAACATCTGGAAGTTCACGGTTCACATATTGCTGAAGCCTGGCTTGGAGAATTTTGAGCATTACATTACTAGCATGTGAGATGAGTGCAATTGTGCAATAGTTTGAGCATTCTTTGGCACTGGCTTTCTTTGGGACTGGAATGAAAACTGATCTTTTCCAGTCCTGTGGCCACTGCTGAGTTTTCCAAATTTGCTGGTATATTGAGTGCAACACTCTCACAGCATCATCTTTCAGGATTTGAAATAGCTCAACTGGAATTCCATCACCTCCACTAGCTTTGTTTGTCGTGATGCTTCCTAAGGCCCACTGGACTTTACATTCCAGGACGTCTCACTCTAGGTAGACTTTTTTTTGATCAACAGATAATGTTCTGTCTTCATACATTAAGAGACAGTAGTATAAAAATTATTTGGGTTTGGGGAAATCCTTAAAAGAATAGGCTGAATAACAGAAGTTTTTTGCCAGATATAAGACAGGAAAAGAGCTACTGGAAAGAAATAGACAGTACGATTCCTGGGGTTCACAAATAGATGAGAATAACTAGTGAGGAAATACTATGTCATATCTGAGTATCAGGTGGAATTCTCAGATGGTTTAATGGGGCTTTATTAGCCCTCCACTTAAGGCATCTCTGCATCCAACCTAACAATTCCTCAGTTAAGGGGGAAGTTCAGTTCAGTCACTCAGTTGTGTCCAACTCTTTGCGACCCCATGGACTGCAGCATGCCAGGCCTCCCTGTCCATCACCAACTCCCGGAGTTTACTCAAACTCATGTCCATTGAGTCAGTGATGCCATCCAACCATCTCATCCTCTGTCGTCCCCTTCTCCTCCTGCCTTCAATCTTTCCCAGCATCAGAGTCTTCTCCAATGAGTCAGTTCTTCGAATCAGGTGGTCAAAGTATTGGAGTTTCAGCTTCAGCATTATCCTTCCAATGAATATTCAGGACTGATTTCCTTTTGGATGGATGGTGGGATCTCCTTGCTGTCCAAGGAACTCTCAAGAGTCTTCTCTAACACTACAGTTCAAAAGCATCAATTCTGCACTCAGCTTTATAGTCCAACTCTCACATCCATACATGACTACTGGAAAAACCATAGCTTTGACTAGATGGACCTTTGTTGGCAAAGTAATGTCTCTGCCTTTTAATATGCTGCCTGCTGCTGCTGCTAAGTCCCTTCAGTCGTGTCCGACTCTGTGCGACCCCATAGACGGCGGCCCAACAGGCTCCCCCATCGTGGGATTCTCCAGGCAAGGACACTGGAGTGGGTTGCCATTTCCTTCTCCAATGCATGAAAGTGAAAAGTGAAAGTGAATGTGAATTCACTCAGTCGTGTTCGACTCTTAGTGATCCCACGGACTGCAGCCCACCAGGCTCCTCTGTTCCTGGGATTTTCCAGGAAAGAGTACTGGAGTGGGGTGCCATTGCCTTCTCCAATATGCTGCTTAGGTTGGTCATAACTTTAATTAAGGGGGAAAGAGTATAAATTGGGATATAAAATATATAACTAATTAGGACCTACTATATAGCCCAGGAAACTCTACTCAATACTCTATAATGACCTATATGGGAAAAGAATCTAAAATATAGTATATATGTGTATAAATGATTCACTTCGCTGTACAACTGAAACTAACACAACATTGTAAGTCAACTATACCCCAATAATGGAGAAGGCAATGGCAAGCCACTCCAGTACTCTTGCCTAGAAAATCCCATGGATGGAGGAGCCTGGTAGGCTGCAGTCCATGGGGTTGCTATGAGTCAGACGCGACTGAGCGACTTCACTTTCACGCAATGGAGAAGGAAATAGCAACCCACTCCAGTGTTCTTGCCTGGAGAATCCCAGGGACGGGGGAGCCTGGTGGGCTGCTGTCTATGGGGTCGCACACAGTCGGACACGACTGACGCAACTTAGCAGCAGCATACCCCAATAAAAATTAATTTTTAAAAAAAGGTTCACAATAATTCAAGTGATTTCAAGGAGTTCATTGAACTTCATGGGCATGTCTGACATGGGTTTTAAAATTTTTTCAAGGGGAAGTAAAATTAATTTTTCAGATTAACTTGGATCACACCTTAATGAGGTCACTATGATTTGTGTTTTATTTCAAGAATAAAATGACAAATTTAATGTTACAAAGTGAAAGTGAAGTCACTCAGTCGTGTCCGACTCCTAGCAACCCCATGGACTGCAGCCCACCAGGCTCCTCTGTCCATGGGATTTTCCAGCCAAGAGTACTGTAGTGGGGTGCCATCACCTTCTCCAAACATGTTACAAAAGAAATCCACAAAAAGTCCTCTCCACATAGGCAAAATAACCTACATGAAAAGCTCTTCCCGAGGTCAGTGAGAGAAGACTGCAGAAATGTTGAGATGTGCGGTTATGACAAAGTTACAAATAGCTTTTTGAAAACATTTATAATATAATCTTATGTTTTGTCTGGAAAGGTAAATATGCCAAGAATGCCTAGGTAAATGATTTCTGCCTCACAGAGAAAGGATGCTATATATTTTAAAAATTATTCAAAACTCCCTTTGATTTAATATCATGCCTTGGTTTGGTGGATTTGTATAAGTTTATAGGAATCCCCAGCTAAGTGATCTTGGTTTATAATAGATTCTTGGGAGGCAATACTGACTTATACTGAGCAAGATTCTTCCAAATTCATACTCTCATTACAACATGAGATGTAGATAAACTGCACTTACCTAATGGGCTCACATTTTAAATATTTAGTTTGTGAACTAGATTCCTGCCAGAAGGTCAACTTATATATTTTGGAGGATAGAGAAAGCCTGTTTGAACAAACCTAGAACGTGTAAATTTGTTTGTCAATATACTCCAAATCTCCTCCAAATAATGGGAGTTTAAGAGCTTATGAATCAACTTGAACAGCTTGCTGATGATCATTTGACAGACTGTGTGGGAAATTGAGTTTACTTCAAATTTATGAACTGATGGAGCTATTCCTTAAAATGATTAACAATGAGTCATAGAAGAAACCAAGGGTCATTCTCAGGCACATGTGCCTAATGTCAGGTGTGGAGAGAGTGAGAACAGTTGTAGAAGAGGGAAAGGTCTCATGACAGTCTGTTAACTAATTTTCATTTCTAAAGTGAAGACACAGATTGGAAAAATTTGAAGGCAAACTTAGTACCTAAAACATCTCCAAAATGGGTGCTTTGTGAAAAGCCTAGGTCACAATCCCCCAAAGATTATTATTAATATAAGAAAGCAATAACTCAGAGGAAGCTGTAATAATATCACAATATGTTTACTTAATCTGGGGGACTTGGGATACAATATAAGTACAGGGAGCATAAGGTGGCTGTGCACATTGCTCTGATAATTGATGTTTTTACCTGAAAAACACATCGTATACACATTTCAAGGCCCAGATGTGAAACACTTAGAAAAATATGTAAAAAGTAACTGAAGTAAACGTAACAGTAGATGGTTAAATAGAAAAAAGATACAGAACCACTCTTTCAAAAATGATTTTGTAATTCAGTCAATGTTAATCATGTTTAAAAGGAGAACTTCATAAAATGAATGATATTTACTCAGAGTTCTTTCAACAATTATTTGTCCAGCAAATGCTGATTGAACATTGGCCATGTGCAGAGACTGTGTTAAGCACCTTAAAAGCATCTCACTCCAGCATCACAAGAATCCCATGAGAGAAGTAAGTATTGTTATTTTTCATATCCTATAGATAAAGAAACCAAATAAAGAGAGCATAAAAATCTGTCCAAGTTCACACAGCCCAGCTGGTGGAACAGGGAATCGAATCCATGTATTTGGACTAAGAACAGAAGGGTTGACTGCTAAGTTGAAAAAAAAAAAAAACAGGTAAAATTCAGTCTATCCAATGATTCAGAGTGTTAGAAACTGGAATAAATATAATATTAAATTTTCTATTTCAAAAATTCTGTATTTTTAAACAAAAAAAAACAATTTTTATTTTAAAATTTTCTGTTAATAAACATTCTGGGTTAATTCTACCTATGGTATAAAATGATCCAATGTTGCTTCTTCCCCTTATTACAAGGAGGTATACCTAAGAAATATCAATCTGTTCATAGCTATTGTTACAATTTCTGCATTTCTGTACCTATCAAGCGCACAGTGTTTAGCCTTAAAATCAGACCCTACAGAGAACAAATATACACATAAAAGAAGTCTATAAAATAAAAGAAGACTAATATTGTCACCCTGCTTATTTAACTTATATGCAGAGTACATCATGAGAAACGCTGGGCTGGAGGAAGCACAGGCTGGAATCAAGTATCAATAACCTCAGATATGCAGATGACACCACCCTTATGGCAGAAAGTGAAGAAGAACTAAAGAGCCTCTTGATGAAAGTGAAAGAGGAGAGTGAAAAAGTTGGCTTAAAGCTCAACATTCAGAAAACTAAGATCATGGCATCCGGTCCCATCACTTCATGGGAAATAGATGGGGAAACAGTGGCTGACTTTTTTGGGGGGGGGCTCCAAAATCACTGCAGATGGTGATTGCAGCCATGAAATTAAAAGGCGCTTACTCCTTGGAAGGAAAGTTATGACCAACCTAGACAGCATATTCAAAAGCAGAGACATTATTTTGCAACAAAGGTCTATCTAGTCAAGGCTATGGTTTTTCCAGTGGTCATGTATGGGTGTGAGAGTTGGACTATAAAGAAATCTGAGCACTGAAGAATTGATGCTTTTGAACTGTGGTGTTGGAGAAGACTCTTGAGAATCCATGGACTGCAAGGAGATCCAACCAGTCCATCCTAAAGGAGATCAGTCCTGGGTGTTCATTGGAAGGACTGATGCTGAAGCTGAAACTCCAATACTTTGGCCACATGATGCAAAGAGCTGACTTATTTGAAAAGACCCTGATGCTGGGAAAGACTGAGGGCCGCAGGAGATGGGGACGACAAAGGATAAGATGATTGGATGGCATCACCAACTCGAAGCACATGGGTTTGGGTGGACTCCGGGAGTTGGTGATGGACAGGGAGGCCTGGAGTGCTGCGGTTCATGGGATCGTAAAGAGTCAGACATGACTGAGCGACTGAACTGACTGAATATATATAAAATGAGTAGAAATTACACCAGGAGTAATTGTCTAAATGATTCTGTCTAAACAAAGGGTGAATGCTCTGGACGTGAACAGCTCTTGTTATGCTCAGTCACTAAGTCGTGTCCAAATCTTTGCAACCCCATGGACTGTAGCCCTGCAGGCTCTTACGTCATGGAATTCTCCAGGCAAGAATACTGGAGTGGGTTGCCATTTCCTTCTCCAGAGGATCTTCCCAACCTAGAGATTGAACCCAAGTCTCCTGGACTGTTGGGTGGATTCTTTACCTCTGAACCACCTAGAAGTTGCATTGGGAATAACTGTCTAAAGGATTCTATCCAAACAATTGGTGAATGCTCTGGAAGCGAACTGCTCTTGTTATAAAACAGCAATTCCAAAAGTGTGGTCCAAGAAAACCTGGAGATCCCCAGGACCCTTTCAACAAGTCCTTAAGATCAAAACCATTTTCATAATAGTGTTTTATCTCATTCTGTCATGAGTATACACAGGCATTTTCCACCATCAGGTACTCGGAATGTAAACTCCTAACTTTTTTCACCACAGCTAGATGGCCTGGAATCACTGCTCAGAATTTCAAAGTTCATGAAAATGTCCCTGTTCAGCTCTGCACATAGACTTTTGAAATCTGAGATGGTACAAGCTCCTACCTTCTACAACAGTGGTGCTCCAATTTGAGCATCCATCAGAATCACCAGGAGAGCTGGTTGAAGCACTCATTGTTGGGTCCACCCCCAGATATCCTAGTTCCATAGGTTTGGAGTGAGTGCTGAGAAGCACCCTTCTCAGCTGTAGATTCTGACCCCTGTCCAGTTGACTGGGTTTCTTAGGATAAAAATCAGTGTGTGACATATGCTACCCTTTTCAATTGCTTGTCTGTCTTCATACCTTGCTCTTTAAAGACTTTCTACCTGGGTTAACTGCTCTCAGGTAAGTACTCATGAAAAACCTTTCTAACATTTGGCTTTAAAGCTTCTTCCTAGATATTCACATTCCGAAAATATCTGTCGAAGGCGGGAATTTTAGTCTCAAAATGATTCATCAGAACCACACAGTTATGCTGGTGGAGCCCGTGGAGCACAAGAAAGTATCTGAGAGGCTCACTCAATACTGTTTCAGTCAGTAAGAGAAGTTCAGTGTTTAAATAAAAATATTATCTGTAATTGCTAAGAACAGGCCTTTCAAGACAATCTAAGGCGTGCGCTGCACCCACTAGAATTCCATGACACTGGAGGAGACTTTGAGGGCCTGTTGTCCCAACAGGATGCTTTCCAGTATCCTGGCAGAATTAGGAAGGCTCCCTGAGCTGCCCTCCAGACAGGAACGCACGCAAAGAAAGTCTTCATCTGAAATCCTAAGCAAATAAAAATCAAGTGATGAAAGTGGAACACTAAATTTTAGAATTGGCAAGTAGCAGCATTTTGCAATCTTGAAGATATTACTTAAGAAGTGAAATCTACAAAACTGCAAATCTGACAACTCCCCAAAGATGAAGATTGTACCCAGAAAAAGATCTAAAATGTAATTATTTAACTCAGGTTAATAGAGCCTACTCACTGGAAAAGACTCTGATGCTGGGAAAGATTGAAGGCAGGAAGAGAAGGGGATGACAGAGGATGAGATGGTTAGATGGCATCACCAACTCAATGGACATGAGTTTGAGCAAGCTCTGGGAGATGGTGATGGACAAGGAAGCCTGGCATGCTGCAGTCCATGGGGTTGCAAAGAGTCAGACACAACTGAGTGACTGAACAACAAAAGTCTTATATGACCAAATCCTGTGCGGGTTGGGGAGAGAAAAATAATCTGTAGAAAAGAGAGATTTATCTTGTTCAAGGGACATTTTAACACTTCTTCAAATGGGCTGTAGTTAAGAGCCATTTCCCTTGTGTCTTTCCTTCGGTATTTAGCATTTCTATCCAGAGAGCTTCTTTCCCTAAAGAATATCAGGTTCTATGAAGCTGTTAGCATTGATGCAAAGACATTTTATCTGCTTGCTTTATATTTATCTTTTCTCAGACCTGGGATTCTCAACTGTTTCTAAACCAAGAACTGCACAAGAACTGTTTTCAAGGCCACTCATGCCTTGACAATTTAATTCATACAAACTTTTTTCAGCAGGAGAGAGTAGGGTGCCTATTTCATACAATGTACCACATTAAATGTTTTGGTGAAAGAGGAAAATGAACCTGATATGGATTCTTCCCCCAAAGAGACTTATATATGGCGTGGTTGAAGAAATAAAATTACCTACATTAATTACCATGATATAGAGATGACCGTGATAGCTACAAAGAAGGGCAGTGCAAGGAGAGTTGAGCAGTGGAGTGGAGGTCAGGAAAGGCTTTGAGGAAGAGGGGCTATTTGAGCTTTGAGGAATAGGCAGGATTTAGACACAAAGAGATGGAGAAGAGCAGCTTTATTCAATCTGTCTGCACAACAGTATGTATGTGCATCACAAACTAGTTCACTACCCAGAATCAACTCTCTGTGAGTCAGGTCATCTCACTCTCATAGCCATCTCCCCAAAAACATCTTTTGGGAGTTTCAGCAACATCCTTGTCTAGACATATCTTTAGAGTTGTTTTCTCTCTCCCTGGATATTCAGTTTCCTAGTGTGCAGTCCAATGCTCCAGAGCATACATACATGTTTGTGCTTTGTCTGGAATGAATTCTTGAAAAGAGCCTTGCTGAGATTTATATTATTTGTATACCAGTGGTTCCTTTGAGATTGGAAAGACTCTACAGATGTGGCTGTCTCTAGACTTGTTTTGGAGAATAACAGAGACAGCATCCCAGTGTAAATTTCATATCCTCAGGTTTGTCTCAGCAATGCATTTCCAGTCATATGGTCTGAATGTTTCAGTCATAGAGGAAAGACACAGGAATAAAAATTTAAAAAAAAAAGGGGACAGATTTCTTTTTTAAAGAGGAAGAAGAAAGGAGAAAAAAATCCCAAATGCAACAAAATGAAGGAGCAAGTTATTTGGAAATGGAGGAAATACAAAAGGGGGCAAGGGAGACAAGGAGAGGGGAGATAGGGTTGGGTGACAAGGAGTCTTCTTAAAACAGCGCAGCCCCTTCTGCCTGTTCCTGCTGTGGAAAGTGCCATGGAGTTTGCTCCCCCATGAGCACACCCATTATCAGGATTCCAAAGCATCTGTATAGCCCAGCCTTTGGTATTCCCCTCCTTGTGGGACAGAGCAAAGACAGACAGAATGCCTGGACTGGAGGAGGCGATGCATGCCAGAGAGGCCTGTGAGGACTGGAGGAAACAGACCACACTGCCCCCAGAGCCAGACACCTGTGTAAACTGCAGGAAGCTTAGAGGAGCCCAGCTGAGCTGATGGCGTCTCCACATGCACAGGGCTGCAGGAGGCAAAGCCACATGGACACAAAGGCAGGCAGGAGTGTGTGTGTGTGTGTGTGCATGTGCAGACACACACATACACACACACACACAGTCAGGGAAATGAACAGAGGCAGACTGATCTGGAAAGCAGCAGGGAAACACTGAGAGGGAAAAAGAAATATTAAAACAAGGGAAATTATCCTCAAAAAAAGTGGCTAAAGGACTATGACTGACCAGTTCTAAATGCACTTATATTGCATTTTCATAGAAATTTATTTGCCAAAAAATATAAATAACAGCTTTCAGTGAGTTGAGTACCCAGTTAATTTAACTTCAAAAGTTGTTCAATATGTAGTTAGAGAGGAGATCACATAACAAAGAACACGTAGGTGCTTTGTAAAATCCATGTGCCCAGGCCTCATCCCAGCCCTACTGAATCAGAATTTCCAGGCCTGAGGGCTAAACCATGGGGTTACTGATGCCTACTCGTGTCGAAGACCACTTGAGAGGTGAAGAGTAGCTCGCATTTCACTGAGAGGAACACAGAGCCTATCTCTGGGAAATGAAACTGTTTACTTGCTCTGTGTTTTCAACAGAATACCTCCCATGCACACCTGAACACAGAGAGGGAAACATCGATAAAGATCTTGAAATCTGAATTCTTAGGAAAACAATATACAATAAAAGTTAACACCAAGGACATTCACAAATGTTCTAATCTGAGGGTGTAGTACTTCTTACTCAAGCATAATTATTCTCATATTTTTGGTACCCATGAGTATAGTGAAAGCTAGTGCTTCCCAAACTATGTTCCCAGAATGATAATCCCCCAGGAGACTTTTTGGAGAAGAAAGTTCAAGGAGATTGAGAATTGATACATATTTGTCCCCAGCAGCCACATATACACCAACCACTACAACCCAATGAATATCAGGGTTATTTATAAAACCTATTCTAATTTATTTTAAAAAGTGTTTTCCAAACTGTGACCACAAAGCCAGTTTTCAATATAATGCCTATGAGTATCATGAGAAGCTAGTAATATTGGGTGGACTAAAAGGATCATTTGGATTTTTCCATGAGATGTAACAGAAAAACCTGAATGAACTTTTTGGCCAACCCAGTACAAGAACCTACTTTTAAAAAGCACTAGAATCTTATATCGGAGAAGGCAATGGCACCCCACTCCAGTACTCTTGCCTGGAAAATCCCATGGACGGAGGAGCCTGGTAGGCTGCAGTCCATGGGGTCACTAAGAGTCAGACACGACTGAGCGACTTCACTTTCACTTTTCACTTTCATGCATTGGAGAAGGAAATGGCAACCTGTTCCAGTGTTCTTGCCTGGAGAATCCCAGGGACAGTGTAGCCTGATGGGCTGCCGTCTATGGGGTCGCACACAGTCGGACACGACTGAAACAACTTAGCAGCAGCAGCAGAATCTTATATAAATTACCTGGTTACCAATCACAACTTCATTAAAAAAAAAAAAGAGGCAAAGCCAGTGATTTTCAGCATAGGAGCAACACAAACTAATGTCAAAAGCACACATACTGACTGGCATTCGGTATTTCCTAAGTTCCTAAAATACTTTAGATGAAGACTAAACTATGTTTTGATACACAAAAAAATCACAAACAAAAACCTTTTTGAGGAATTTGGGCTAACCGCAGCTCATGGGCCCATCAGACTGGAGAACACTTCTGGCTAATCCATAATCTAGGGAAGTAATAAACTGGATGGGCCTCTTCTTAGCTGGCCAGGATGCCCTGACATTTGGTTGCAATATAGGGTGGGATCTCATCCCATATGCTCCCAACCCCTTCACTCTGCAGCTCATCTCGGTCCCTCGCTCAGAGCCAGCACATGAGAAGGATAACCAGAAGTAGATGAACTTAACTATTGGTGAAAACACTAGGTTGATTCATAACTGCATAATTCACCAGCTCACACACATATGTTACATAAGCAACGCTAGTTTGATCGAAAGGCCTTCAGAGAACCCTAAGGCAAATCTGGTTTCACAAAGGAACACAGGATGTGAGACAAAAATCTCATGAGGGGAATTGGGAAGATGGAAAGTTAGCAATAAAGGTAAGAATATACAAACTTTAATTTCTAAACCTAATGAGCCTAGAGGATAAAAACTTCATATGACATTTCAGAGTGGCATACATAATTGGTACTATAAAATGAACCAATAAAATAATTTTTAAAAGGCGGGCTTTTTTATCATAGAGGATGGCTTTTAGACATAGTTTTGGAGCAAATGGTTGCTAGGAAATAAGACAGAATGAGGAAACAGACTGTAAGTGATATTTGGGGTGTGTGCGCGATAGGGTGGGGTGGGCAAGATGATCTAATGTAACAAAATGTAACTAAATACATTCTTGTCTGTGGTTGGTTTGGCATCCATTTTAAGTCTTTATTTTGAAATTTCCAAAGCACACCTAACTTGGCTTTAGAATGTGAAACCTGATAGGCATTCTTTTAAAACACAGCGTCCACACGGCAGATGACGGTGGCTAGAGAGAACAACTCAGCAAGAAAATAATGAAAAATTCCATTTTATGGTTTATCAGGTCAAGATTTTGTTCATTTAGTCTCAATTTCCTTTTTAATAGAAACAGGTGTGGTTTTATTCTAAAGTAAAAATATCAAATCATCTCCTGAGTGACAATGTTATATACTATTGCTTGTTGATTCCCACTGCCTTCTTTCTCCTAAACCTCTTCCCTGTCTTACCCCTGAATATTTCAACATAGAATGAATCCAATAGCTAGGGGGATCAGTGCAGGCAGCTGGCTCCCCTGGGTGCTAAGAAAAATAGCAACTCCACCACTGCTATCATCTCAGTGACAGAAATAAAATGCTGTTTCTTGGGGCATTCTTCATCCTTTATCAGGGCTTCATTGAGTCTCAGCAGAATCTTTGTTAAAGATAAAAAAGTTATTATTACTTTTGAATTGATTAGGTTACTCTCTCAGAAGAATGAGAGTACATATTGGATAAAGGTATTTATTGATTTGGATATTTATTTGGGAAATGTTATTAATTGTAAAAAGCAGACCATAAAGTATAGGATGACCTTGTTTTGTTAAAACAAATATTCTCTTTTATAATGAAAAATGTATTGCAGGTAAAAAAAAAAAAAGTCGCTTCAGTCGTGTCTGACTCTGCAACCCCATAGACAGTAGCCCACCAGGCTCCCCCATCCCTGGGATTCTCCAGGCAAGAACACTGGAGTGGGTTGCCATTTCCTTCTCCAATGCATGAAAGTGAAAAGAGAAAGTGAAGTTGCTCTGTCATGTCTGACTCTTAGCAACCCCATGGGAGCTAACTGCAGCCCACCAGGCTCCTCTGTCCATGGGATTTTCCAGGCAAGAGTACTGGAGTGGGGTGCCATTTGTATTGCAGGTAACAGGCTACTAAAATGATGGTCTCAATGTATCAGTTTGATTGAGTCATTAATAGGATAGATTCAGAATGAGTATGAGACAGTGGTGGTTTAGTCACTAAGTCATGTCTGACTCCTGCGACCCCATGGACTGTAGCCTGAGAGGCTCCTCTGTCCATGGGATTTCCCAGGCAAGAATACTGGAGTGGGTTGCTATTTCCTTCTCCAAGGTGATATGAGACTGTGCTGTGTGCTGTGCTTAGTCGCTTCAGTCATGTCCAATTCTCTGCAACCCCATGGACTATAGCCTACCAGGCTCCTCTGTTCATGGGGATTCTCCAGGCAAGCATACTGGAGTAGGTTGCCATGCCCTCCTCCAGGGGATCTTCCAAACCCAAGGATCGAATCCAGGTCTCCCACATTGCAGGTGGATTCTTTATCATCTGAGACACCAGGGAGTATGAGACAGGCCTCTATAATTTATTTTTTTTGTTTATTTTTAGTTGAATGCTAACAATGTTGTGTTGGTTTCTGCCATATAACAACATGAATCAGCCATAAGTATACATAAGGCTCCCTTTTGAGTCTCCTTCCCACCTCACCCCCATCCCACCACTCCAGGTCATCACAGAGCTGGGTTGAGTTCCCTGTGTTATACAGCCTATAATTTCTTACTTTAGTTCCAATTTTACAATTCTAGGTCATTTGCTAAAGGACTTTTCATTCACTTTGAGAACATGATGAGGTCAGGATAGTGAAGGGGGTTTGCAGGAAGACCACCACTGAAAAGAGTAGCTGCTGTGCTCCCCCAGCCCCAAAGCAGGAGAGTTGGAAGCGCCACCTTTTCCTCCTCCAGTCTTATGAGGATGGGCTTCCATGGGATCACTCAGAGAGCTCTGAATATATTATTTATCTTTGGGGAACACAGATGACTGGTAACTAGCACACACTAAGGGTACTAAAACATCCTGTAGCAATGGGATGGAGACAGCACCTTGGAATTAGTCTGCCATCCTAGAGTTTGTTAAAGGAAAAGATGCATGAGTATTTCTCACAGACCAGAGAGCAGGCTAACAAAGGGTTACCTTGGGTCCCTTAAAATAAAAGTATCTAGAAGAGCAGAGAAACTCTACCAAGACACTGAAGACAGATAACAGTTGGATTCTGAGAAGCTGTGGAAGTAGTTGCAAATAACCATCCCAAATAGAATTATGTGTGGTCCTCAGTGGTGAGAATCTCTAGCAAAACAACCAAAAAGGAGTCAGATTTACCTAGGATGATCAAACTAGAAAATTTTGGAGAGTGAAAATGGAAGCTATTAATATTTATTCTTGGACAATAAATATAAGCCAACACTGACCCAAGCAAACAGTAAAGGACTGTTATCTTAATTTTTATTATCTGCCACTCAGCCTCATGCCAATGATAACAGCACTTGCTATTTAAAATTGTGCTCTTTCTTCCTTGACTAGACTATGCAGGGATGAGAAATCTTATGAGAAAAAGATATACTAGAAGCAAGAAAAGAGAAGAGGACTATATTCCCCTTTCTAAGAAATTAGTGTTCTGT
Organism: Bos mutus; assembly: GCF_027580195.1. Taxonomy (NCBI): domain Eukaryota; kingdom Metazoa; phylum Chordata; class Mammalia; order Artiodactyla; family Bovidae; genus Bos; species Bos mutus. The sequence goes on along the minus strand of NC_091626.1, from coordinate 42,380,692 downwards.
TATTTACTTTTGAAATTTAAGTGAGTTTTAAGATAGTCTTTTATTGCTGATTTTTCATTTTACTGCAGTGTATCTCAAGAATACAGTCTGTACGATACTGATTTATTGACGCTTTTCAATGGTTTAACACATGTTTACTTCTGTAAATGCTGCATGTATGCTTAAAAACTAGTATTATCCATTTTCTGGGATAGAATTCCATATATATGATATAGTACAGTACAATATAATATTAGCTCACACTTATTAATTGTATTTTTGGGGGCCTTCAAAAAGTTGTGCTTATTTTTTATCTGCCTTGACCTACTGTTTCCTAAAAAGTATATTTTAAAACTTTCAGCTAAAAATACTCATTGCTTTCTCTGCAGTTCTTTCATTTGCTGCTTGGTATACTTTGAGAAGGCAATGGCACTCCACTCCAGTACTCTTGCTTGGAAAATCCCATGGACGGAGGAGCCTGTTAGGCTGTAATCCATGGGGTTGCTAAGAGTCGGACACGACTGAGTGACTTCACTTTCACTTTTCACTTTCATGCATTGGAGAAGGAAATGGTGGCCCACTCCAGCGTTCTTGCCTGGAGAATCCCAGGGACAGGGGAGCCTGGTGGGCTGCCGTCTATGGGGTCACACAGAGTCGGACATGACTGAAGTGACTTAGCATAGCATAGCATACTTTGAGACTATATTCTTGGAACATATGCATTAGTGATAGCTCTAGCATACAGAAAATCTTAAAAAGCAGCCAGGAAAAAACACCATGTTCTTTCAAAGGAATAATTAATAGACTGACAAATAACTTTTCAACAACAAGAATGGAAGTCATAAGTTGAATATATTCAAAATACTAAAAAATAAAGAACTTAGAATTTTATTTCCAATGGAATTATCTTTCAAGATGAGGAAACAGATAAATGAATAGTAAAAGATGAAAACAGAGTTTGATGCCAACATTTCGTAAATAGAGGAAATTTTAAAGATGTATCTTAAGCAGAATGACAATGCTTCTAGATAGAAGGCTTTAGATGAAAGAAAAAAATAAATAGCAAAGAAAGTCTTAAATATATATGTGAACTGAAACAACTATTGGGAATATAAAATAGTAGAAATAGTATCATATAGGTTACGAAAAAGATGATACTAAAACATTTTATTACAACAGTATTCAACATTTACTATTAGAAGATAAAACATCATCAGGAATAAAATATTACATGATTCTTGTATTCTTCAGAAGGACACTAAAGTTATTGCTAAATTAAGTCTTTTATAAGTTAAAAGTGAAGGTTAGACGTTTTTAGGATAACCGATTAAAGGATAGAAATATAAAATATCTTCTCTAAATTAGTAGAGAAAAGGATTGAGAAAAAAACAATCATCCAAAAGAAGGCAAAAGAGGTAAGAGGTGAAAAAATTAGAAGAGAAAAGGAAGATAGAGAGAAAAAAATAAGATAACAGAAATTTGAAATGCATCAAAGTTTAAGAAGGAAGAAATTAGAAGGCTAACAAGAAATCAATAAAATTGAAAGAAGAAAAACAACGGTTAAAAAATCAAATCAAATAGCTGTTTCTTTGAAAAGGTAAAGTTGATAGACTACTGATAAGACTGACAAAAAAAAAAAAAACAGGGAGAAAGAAGACATATTTATAAAGCTCAGAAATGAAACAGGTCATCACTAGAGATGCTGATACGGAAATACTATGAACAAGTCTATAAAAAAATTTTAAATAACATGTGCCAATTGCTAGAAAAGTACCAACTATCATAACTTGCCAATAAGAAATAAACCCATAACTTTTAAATAAATTGAGTTCATCATTTTAAAACTGCCAAAAAAGAAATCTCCAGGTCCAGAGGGTTTCACGGGAGAATTCTACTCAATGTCTAAATAATAATTAACATCAAATCTACACAATTTCTTCCAGAAAATAAAAGAGAAGGAGTTCTTCTAAATTCATTCAATGAATTCTGTATTATAATACATTGATTTCAAAATCAGACGAAGATGGTACAAAAACAAAACTACCGACCAGTATCCCTCCTGAGTATAGATGCCAAAGTTCTTAAAATGTTACTAAAGAGAATTGAGCAACGTATGAAAAGAATCATACACCAATAATACCAAATGGGCTTCCCAGGTGGTACTAGTGGTAAAGAACCTGCCTGCCAATGCAGGAGACACAGGAGACAGAATTTCGATCCCTGGGTGGGAAAGATCCCCTGGAGAAGGAAACAGCAACCCACTCTGGTATTCTTGCCTGGAGAATCCCAGGACAGAGGAGCCTGGCAGGCTATGGTCCATAGGGTCACAAAGAGTCAGACATGACTGAAGCGACTTCGCATGCAGGCAGGCAATTCCAAAGGGAATTGGTATTGCCTGGAATGCAAGGCTGGTTCAGTGTTTGAATAGCAATCAGTATGAACTGGCTAAAGCAGGAAACTCCCATGATAATGTCAGTGAAGAAAATGCATTTGACAAATTCAAATTCACCTATTCACACTAAAACTTTTCAGAAAAAAGAAAAAAAAAGAATAGATGGAACATCCTCAATTTGAGAAAGAGCGTCTACCCAAAACTTATACAACTATGTTATATTTAATGGTGCAAGACTGAATGCTTTTCTTTGGAGAAGCTCGTTTTCTTGGCTCACAACTGCAGCTCTTCCATGGGCAGCAGAAGCCCTGAGGTGGTCGAAGTGGACTAAGATTTGAGCTTTGGAAGCTAACCAAGCAGACTGCTTGCAGATCCTTGGGTGGGAAAGTGCCTGTGAAGAGCTGACCACTAAGGCTGCGGGAAAATAGCCCCCTCTACGGCAGGGCAAGAAAATCTCACTGCGGCAGGTAACTACCAGAAATCAACTGAGTTTCTGATCTGGAAGCTGCTTTTCCAGACAGAGGTGGTTGAGGGAAATCACCCAGGATTTCAAAACTGACTGGAGGTTTCTGAGTGCTGCCACAGGTGAGCTTCAGGAGGCTGGTGACATGTACATGGTGGGCTTACTTGAAGATCCTAATCTGTGCCATCCATGCTGAAAGAGTCATCATTAGGCACAAACACATCCAGCTGGTATGGAGAGAGAGCTTAAGTGAAGGCATTTTTTTTTCATGGTGTTTGTATTCTGTAAAATACTTTGGGTGTGTTTTTTATCTGTAAAATAATTTGTGACTTTTTTGTAAGAAATTTTTTTTATAACATGCTGCATTTGTACTGAAGTTATTCCACCTTTCACCTGGGATGAATGTGAAAAACGTTCACAGACCTCAGTGATGTGAGCTCTACTCAGGAGCGACAAGTTGCTAACTAACACCAGAAGGTTTGGTGCTATTTTTTGCTTCTCATGATGCAGATTTCTCTTTATGTTGACAACTTATTGGGTGGCTATTAAGGTACTTCAATTGATTAATGTGTACAGGGGCCATTTGCAGTAAAACTGATTATGACTTGAAAAAATACTGAAAAATTATTAGTAAATTATTTCAAAAAGACTTTTACTTTAAAAGGGTAGCATCCAGAATCAAAAATAAGGAATTATCTTCCTAAAGCTTTCTTTAAAAAAATTTTACCAGTGGGGAAAAATATATGATTGGAGTAACTCATTTTTCACTGATGTTTTCTTCTTTACTTCATATTTCCCATACTTTTCTTAGATCTGTGATCAAAGTTCATTTGCAGTCTATAAGCTTGTTACTTTAGAGTTTGTCTTCTTCGTGACTTTAACAAAACTTTTTATTTTCAAATAATTACAGAGTCACAAGAAATTGTAAAGACAGCACAGAGAAGTGCCCTGTATTGCATAGCACAATAGGAAAAACAGGAACTTGGAACTGTTACATCTAAGTATATAGTTCTAGGAGTTTTATCATGTGTGCAGATTTGTGTAACCACTGCCACAATCAAGATACAGGACTAATCAATATTACACCATGATAAAGATCTTATCACATCTCTTTCTTCCTCTCCTTCGACCATGCCTAACCCAGGCCCCACTAATAGCTTTTCCATCTCTATAATTTTGTTATTTTGAGAATGTTATATAAATAGAATCAAATAATATGTAATCTTTTGAGATTGTCTTTTTTCATTCAGCATAGTGACTTTGAGATCCATCCACGTGATTGCAAATATTAGTAGTTTGCTCCTTTTTTATTGCTGAAGAATACTAATATTTACCCAAGTTATATATTCTAGAAAATAGTTCTTTTTAGGGGACAAGTAATTGAAGAAAAAGCTTGTGTAGTATACTTCTGTGCACAAAATGTTAGTAATATTAATAAATGTGATACTTCTGTATATTTATGTATATCAGTTTTAGGACATGCAGACAGTGCCACAAGTCTTCTTTTAAGTGTGACAGGCTCAGAGATTAATGATGAATTCAACTCTGCATCTGCTTTACTTGGCTGCCAAGAGATTTCTGGGTGTCGCACAGCAAACTTAGTGAATCTGATTGAAGAAATATTTATAGAGTGAATCAGTCAGCTGAGAAAAAGATTATGTAATTATCTCTGACACTAAAACAAACATGGTGAAAGCCATGAGTGATTTAAGAAGGAACCCCAAGCATAGGATGCTGTGTTCTCACCCTTTATTGGTGTCCATTTTTGGCTGCTTAAGGGAGGACAGTAAAACTCGTTCCTGATATTTCATCTTGGCTGAAAGGGAATGGCCCCAGATTTGACTTTAAACATACTGATTCATGTAATAGAAACTTCAGTAGAATTTCAGGAATTGTGATAAGAAATTCAGAAATGTGATAGGAAAATTGGTCCTTAAGGTAGAAGTTAGTTTCTGTTAGTGTTTGAGTCTTTCATCATATTAAATTTCTATATCTTTGTTTGTTCTCCACTTTTCAGCCTAAGAGCATTGTAAACATTTGTCACTTATAATGAATTGCATGCGGAGAGGTGGGGGGGAGAGCATAGGCAGAAGCAGTCCTGAGCGAGTGTGTAAACTCTAAATTAATAACAGCCCTTAATCTATTACAGAAAATTGATGTTCTCTAAAGCAGTGTTTTAAAGTGGGGCACATTTACTCAGTCAGAATGGCCTAATGGACAGAAGACTGGCAAAAGATTCTACTTGTCTACAGCTCTTCCAGGGCCCACCTCTAAACCAGCTATGGGACCATGTATATCATATAACTCCTTTAGACCTCAATTTTTTTTCACCTGTGAAATGATGCTGCTAAATAACATCAATGATCCTCATAAATTGCCAAGGGTCATTTATTCAAGAATTAAATCATCAAGGGTTATTATTCAAACTTCTTAAAAAGCAATATGGTAGTGGGGATGGGAATAGAAATTTTGAGGGGAATAATGAAAGTCTAGGCTAGCCCCTGTGGAGAAAGAAAGAGTAAGTCAGCCAGAGATGTGTGCAAGGATGGACCTGGGTTGCTTGGGTGCCAGCTGAGTGTGGGATTCTTTGGTCTTCATCTTCATGAAGGTGTGGGTTTCCTGCAACAGCTCTTGGCAAATAATTTTTTTATATGACATGTCTACTATGTTTTAGTGGCCAAAGAGCCAATATTAGATGAACAAATGAAAAGATTATTAGATTATGGGGTTGAGATCTTAGGCTCATTATCTCTCAATTATGTTTCAACCTAGGATCCTATAATCCTGTGATGCACAAGAATGCAGGTGAAAAGGGTTAAGGGAACAGATAAAAGAGAAATTAATTTTACATCAAAAGAATCAAGGAGGCTTGATGAAGGCAGGATCTGAGCCTAGATGTGTGCATGCCATCTGATGGACTGCTCTGATTGTGTGTATCACAATCCAGAGTCCAAGAAATAATTTCAGAAGCATGACAATAATTTCGGAAGCATGACAACAAACTCTTGGAGAATAGCATGTTATCTTTACTGTAGGTTTTCTTAGGTGGAGGGGCCGAAAGTTTCACAAAGTTCTTCACTGATAAGCTTCTGAAATTTGTTTCAGAAGTTTGACACAGAATTTTCTCTCTAAATCTTCCACTCACAACAGATACAAGAACTTTTCTCCATCTCTCATCTGCATAGTACTCTCTCCACACCACCATTCTCCTGCCCTGCCATCCAGGTGGAGAGGACCTCCACCCCTTCCCTGAAGCTGTGCAGGTCCCTCCATGAGCACCTACGGATCCAACAAAGGCCTCCCCTGGGTCCTCAATTTTCCCCACAGGGAACATGCACAGGGCTCTTGGGACACAGGCTTCATTTCTCACCCTGACCACTTTCCTCCTGAAATATTCTTGAGAAGAATGCCTGGTGAAAAACTCTATCTCAATACAGTTAAAATCTTGAAAAGTGTTGTGAAAGTGCTAGTTGATCAGTCGTGTCTGACTCTTTGCAACCCCATGAACTGTAGCCCGCTAGGCTCCTCGGTCCATGGGATTTTCCAGGCAAGAATACTGGAGTGGGTTGCCATTCCCTTCTCCAGAGGATCTTCTCAACCCAGGGATCAAACCCTGGTCTCCTACATGGCAGGTGAATTCTTTACCATCTGAGCCATCAGGGAAAAGTGAAAGTGAAAGAAAAGTGAAGTTGCTCAGTCGTGTCCAACTTTTTGCGACCCCATGGACTGTAGCCTACCAGGCTCCTCGGTCCATGGGATTTTCCAAGCAAGAATACTGGAGTGGGTTGCCATTTCCTTCTCCAGGAAATCAGGGAAGCAAGAGTCATATAAGTGCAGTTGCTTGAAACTAAAATTAAAATGTAAGTTGCATACAGAAACATACATAATCTGTTGGTAATCTGGTAGAGGGGATAGTTGGATAGACTCCGGTAGTTTCCCTTCTCTGCTGGCTCTGAGTCCAATTTCTCCTAATGTAGTTCAGCAGATGGACTGTCTTGTTCTGAATCTGTTACACACATGCTGTACCACATCACTCTGGACATGAAAATACCACCCTTCGTCTTATCCCTAAACATCTGTGTGCATAACAAACCTCTCGGAACATTTAAGAATAACAAGAAAGGGCCCACACCACAGATAATTTAATGCTTAATACTCAATTCCACTATTCTCAGAAGTTCCATGACTATTTCCTACAAGTTAGCACAGATCCCCTGAGAAGGCAAAAGAGAGCCAAAAGAGAAAATTTTTAAAGGACCAGGAATACAGAATCATTTAGCCTAAAAGATCCTAAGAGCAAGAAGCCAGATGAGGACTGATCTTGAAGATCTTCAATTAAATCAACTACTTCCCCTTTCCTTATCCTATACATCTCAAACTGTTCAGAGAAAAATATAGTGGGAACTTATAGATATTTAGATATTTATTTGAACTACAAATCCACTGTTTTCAGTAGCAGAAAATTATGGACTATAGCCCACCAGGCTCCTCTGGCTATGGGATTCTCCAGGCAAGAATACTAGAGTGGTTTGCTATGCCCTCCTCCAGGGGATCTTCCCAACCTAGGAATCAAGCCCCCATCTCCTGCATTGGCAGGTGGGTTCTTTACCACTATGCCACCTGGGAAGCCCACTTAGTACAAATCCATTGTTTTCAATAGAAGAATTATACTGTGAAATTTAAGGTCATTGGCTTTAACACTGCTTTAGGAAATATGCAAAAAAATAGAGAAATAAAAACTATTTAAAAATATGCATAAAATCTAAAAGTACCTTTATTTTAGATTTTAATATATACCCATCTAATTTTTACTGTTTTTCTTTTTCAATCTAAGTAAATATATGTACACATACACACACATATATATATATGATATTGTTATTGTACAGTAAGTACACAGATCAATTACCATTTCAAATAGGCTTCACTCTACCTATGGAGCTTAGGAAGAATCAAGAGTGGGGGTTCCTATTTTGAGATTATGAAAACCGAAGCACAAAGGGGTTAAATGCCTTTCTCACCACAAGGTCACAGAGAGAATCTATGCCAGGGAAAGAGAGAAGGGGCCTCTCCTTCATTGCATACTGTTTTATATGTTAACCATCAGGCACATGCTAAGTCAATGGATGCTGGCACTTTACATAAATATATGATGATGCAGTGCTATATGTAATAAAAATCTGAAGCATGAAATGTGGAAGCAATTCAAGAAAACAGATCTCACTTTTTTGCCTTTGTCAGAGTCAGAATCTGACATGCTCTGATTAAAATTCAACATCTGCAGGCATTTAAAATTAAAATATACAGGTATTCATGTTTTCCTCCTTCCACAGTGTTTTATTGCTGCTTTTTTCATCTTAAATATTAAAAACATTACATTATTTTATTTCATATGTCGAACTTCATGTCTCAGTATATTACACATTGCCCTTTCACCCCTGAGCTCTGGTTCAAATCCAGCTCTTAGCTGGGGAAATAAAAAACATCTGAAATTATTTACAGACTCATCTCGAGGCCTAATGGACTGCAGTTTACGTTAACTTGACAAACACAACAAACAAACAGATTTGCCGCAAATTAAAATGTTTATGTGAAAACATTCGGGAATGAATGGTATAAAAAGGCCTCTCAGACAGACCTAAAGCCGTGCCTTTATTTCACAGAGAATTTGAAACAAAGACGAAGAAAAATCTGGGCTGCACCTGTCCCACCCAAAACAGGTGAATGAAAGAGTCAGGTCATAGGAATCCTCCTCCACCATTTTGCAGATGGCGGAGGTGGGGGCGGGGGTGGTAGAGGGGGGAGAGCTGGGGGTGGGGGGTGGGAATTACAGTTTGGAAGGACTCAAGGGATGGAAGGATAAGAGAAAACAGCCCTAAACTCAATCGTCAGCTGTATCACATTACTCTTTTGTTCTTGCAAAAATTATTTATCGAGGCATGCACTGCACAAAAACACTTTGCTGGGTACTTTTTCATTGGTGCCTTCCAGCAAGTCAGGAAAATCAAGGTAACTTTGTCCAAAGGCAAATCAAAGAAATAAGTCAATTATTCTCTTGAGGGCCAACTTTTATGAACAAGTTTATAGTTCATGATTTAAAGACAAAGAGACCATAGGCCATTAATGTTAAATCTGCACCACCACCCGCCACCGCCCCCTGCCCCGCCCCAGCAGTTGATGATAACTGCCTTCAGAGGCAAGGGGTAAGCAGGCTGGGACGGGCCTGCTGGGGCTGGGGAGGGCATGCCCCACATAAAGCATTCCTACTTTTTAAAATATGCAGTACCATGTAGTCCAAATAAAATACACGTGCAGGCCACCAACAGGGAATCTCTTCCCTAAGCCCCTCTCGAAGCCCCACAGTTGATGACCAGAGTCACCATCCTGATGGGTCAGATCTGTCCCTTTCTCCTCCATCCCCTCTTCCCTCCCCCATTGCCTCATCTTCAGAAGCAATTGCACGTACAAGGGGAACAGATAATTCAAGTCCCTAAGTCAGAAGTTCGGAGTGTACCACAGTCCCTCGGGGATTCACCAAATGCGTGTTCCCTGACCCGTTCCCAGAGATCCTGATTCTGAAGGTTTGGCATGGGGCCTGGAAGTATGCATTTTTAAGGATTTTCAGATGATGTGGATCACCTGAAAGTTGTTCAAGGGCCACGCTTTGGAGAATACTGTCTATGCTGTAGCTGGGACCCGCCTCCTGTTCTCAATGGATTTATCAAAGACCAATACAGTGGATACACCCACCCCTGTCATTTTCATTGCTTCCCTTCCAGTGTCTTTAAGGGCACTGGGGGCTAGAATTATCCTAGACAGAGGATCTGATACAGCTGAGGATAAGACAGAGCATTTCAGATGATATGATGGGGGCCATCCCATGTCTCCCCTAGTGGGTGACTCACAAGCTCACTCAGTTGTCTTCTTGGTAGCACACACCACTGTTTCGTGTTCTCTCGTGGCAGAAGGGCCTTCCTCCCAACCCACCTACAGAGTGTAAACCTGAAATTTGGTTTTAATATTTGCTTAAATTTGGCTTATCTTTGCTTTTAATCCGCCACACAACAGCAACAGAAAGCCTCAGGCACCATTTTTGGATGGTAGAGAACCATTTACAAGGTGTTAAGTGACACACTGAGAAAGGCCATGGTAAGGGAAATGTTGAATTCAAGTTAGCTCTGAATCAAGATCTTGTAATCCTTTTTTTGATTTGAATTCCAATTTATGATCAGTTTGAAAGGTCTTCCCCAGGTCCTTTCAGCTTATCAGTAGCACACTCAGAAATACTTGATTCTCTCATACCTTCTAAGTGAAGTTTCTGCCAAGACAGAGCTGCACTCAGCATTCAAATTTGGTAGCATTAACTCCAGTAACATAACTGACATTCCACTTAAGCGAAGGGGAAAAAAATCATAAAAACCTGCTTCACTTAAAATTTGACAAGTCCCTAACAGAGTAACTGGGATACTCTCTCCAAGCATTTTCAGTCCTGCCTTTGCCATATCTGTCCCTGGAGTGTGTTCATGAACATCTTCAGTTCAGTTAGGGCATCATAAATCCTTTTCTTTTGACACCCAGCCCCCAAACAAGGAATGTGTTGGACAGACGGCATTAATCATTGGGTGCTGATCTTGCTCCTGGGCAGATAAAATACCTTGGCGAGGGGAGAATGGTATGGTTCACTTTGCATCGTCTTCTGCACTGCCTTCGCCATAAGATACCTTATAGTCAAGGCCAGTCAGATGAGAAAAAAAAAAAAACATTCTCCTCTATTTAGGAATTTCATGGGAACAATCCAAATTCAGTTAATGAACTCACCTCGGTCACACGTGATTATAGTTAGACAAGAGCGACAGAGGATGGATTTTGTAGTGGGGACCGAAATGGGGATAACTGGGGTTTTGCCCTAGTATGCATTATGTAGGTGCTTTAAAATTGGAAAATTGGTATTTTTTTTTTTATGTTGGACATTACTATATGGGCCAGTTACAATAGGCAGAGAGAGGCATTTCGCACTTCCTGTGAAGGGTTTTGTTATTAGAAACACCACAGTGGGGTCAAAGGTACACTATCTTGAAAAGAAGTTTTCAAAAATAAGATAAAAGCAATTTTCTTTGATAAAAGTTAACTCAGATTTACTTAACTGACAAGCCAAACAACAATCATTTATCAAGACTCTGCTATATTTACAGGACTATATGCTAAATTAGTAACAGTATAAGACAACCTAGATAGCATATTCAAAAGCAGAGACATTACTTTGCCAACAAAGGTCTGTCTAGTCAAGGCTATGGTTTTTCCTGTGGTCATGTATGGATGTGAGAGTTGGACTGTGAAGAAGGCTGAGTGCCAAAGAATTGATGCTTTTGAACTGTGGTGTTGGAGAAGACTCTTGAGAGTCGCTTGGACTGCAAGGAGATCCAACCAGTCCATTCTGAAGGAGATCAGCCCTGGGATTCCTTTGGAAGGAATGATGCTAAAGCTGAAACTCCAGTACTTTGGCCACCTCATGCGAAAAGTTGACTCACTGGAGAAGACTCTGATGCTGGGAGGGGTTGGGAACAGGAGAAGGGGACGACAGAGGATGAGATGGCTGGATGGCATCTCTGACTCGATGGACGTGAGTCTGAGTGAACTCCGGGAGTTGGTGATGGACAGGGAGGCCTGGCGTGCTGCGATTCATCAGGTCGCAAAGAGTCAGACGAAACTGTGCGACTGAACTGAAGACAAAATAAGACCTTTCCATACTTTCCAAAAGCATAAAATCTGTGCAAACAGTTGAGACTGACTTAAGATGAGGAAACAATTATAACTCCAACATCCAGCACTGAGTGTGTTTGGCCCATAATAGATATTTAATCTTTTTTTACATGCACAATAAATGAACATTAAAATTTGAGATACAGATTATAAATTCTATAGATCCAATAAGAGATGGTGTTTAAGTGTAAGAGGCATATTTCAAGCTCCTTTGACCATGGTGCCCAACTCTCAAGAAGCAACTTGGGGAATCATGTCCCACAGAACTTGCTTTGGGAACTCTAGCTGAGACACACTTCATGGGAGATGTAGAATTCCTACTGGGTGATGCAAAGAGCAAAGGATTAAATGGGTAGAAATAAGGAGAAAATCCAGGCAGACAGAATAACAGGAAAAAAAGGCAGATGTAAGAGCTAACCTAGAGCATTGGCGGCGGGGAGGGGGGGCGGGCGGGCGAGGTGGGGCGGTGGTCAGGGAAGTTTACTTAAGTGGTATAACTTAAATCTCTAGAGCATGAATGAACTGGGTTTTTATAATACCCTGGTTGGCCAAATAGCACTTGTTCACTTCATGGGAAATATATGGGGAAACAGTGGAAACAGTGTCAGACTTTATTTTTGGGGGCTCCAAAATCACTGCAGATGGTGACTGCAGCCATGAAATTAAAAGACGCTTACTCCTTGGAAGGAAAGTTATGACCAACCTAGATAGCATATTCAAAAGCAGAGACATTACTTTGCCAACAAAGGTCCGTCTAGTCAAGGCTATGGTTTTTCCTGTGGTCATGTATGGATGTGAGAGTTGGACTGTGAAGAAGGCTGAGCGCCAAAGAATTTATGCTTTTGAACTGTGGTGTTGGAGAAGACTCTTGAGAGTCCCTTGGACTGCAAGGAGATCCAACCAGTCCATTCCGAAGGAGATCAGCCCTGGGATTTCTTTGGAGGGAATGATGCTAAAGCTGAAACTCCAGTATTCTGGTCACCTCATGCGAAGAGTTGACTCATTGGAAAAGAGTCAGATGCTGGGAGGGATTGGGGGCAGGAGAAGAAGGGGACGACAGAGGATGAGATGGCTGGATGGCATCTCTGACTCGATGGACGTGAGTCTGAGTGAACTCCGGGAGTTGGTGTTGGACAGGGAGGCCTGGTGTGCTGCGATTCATGGGTTTGCAAAGAGTAGGACATGACTGAGCGACTGAACTGAACTAACTGAAATAGGTGGCGAAAGCCTGAGGTAAACTTGTAATGGGACTATAAGCACTTGGATTTATAATCTCTTAGAAAACTGGCAATCCATTAGATCATATTTGGGGTCCTGAATACAGACCACCAAGCCTAATAGCTTCCCAGTTCTATCAAAAGCATTTGCAGAGACTGTGTTTAGGAGGGGAGGAATATGTGTTTAGGCAGAGGAATATGAAGGAAAGGGGGCAAGTCTTCTTTATATACTTTTCTTCAAAGTAAGAGATAACACTACAAAGTTTGTGGATCTTGATGGTTTTATTTCTTCGCTGATATGTCAACATCTTGTAATATACAATCATTTCTTACATCTCCTTCACTTTTTTTTTTCTAAATGAACCTGCAGGAAAAATTCTGATAGTTACCCTTTTTGTCCTGTTTTGAGCAGGCAATAAGCCGTGTCTGTGAAGTGAATCACCTCAACTCTTTATTTCATTTCCTCTTTTGGATTAAAGGGAGTGAACTCGAAGATGGCCTTTCAAACTACTTACCCTTCATACTAAGAGTGCTACTTTGTTTTGTAATTTATTTTGAAATTGGCGTATAATTGCTTTACAATGTTGCATTCGTTTCTGCTGTACAACAGCGGGGATCCTCATAAGTATCCAAATATCCCCTTCCTCTTGTGCCTCCCTGCACCCACCTCCCCCATCCCGCCCCTAGCTACTTTTGATGTTGAAACAAGTCCTGTCAGGTGAAGGAAATCCATATCCACCTAAGCCCTCTGCTGAGGACTCTGCAACCTGGAGGCAGCCCTTTTTCAGGACTTGCCTATCTAACCAGCACCATCACTACAGCCAGTCACTCTATATTCTTCTGACGTTTTTACAGATATATCTTTTCTACCAGAATGTGAAATACTTGATTTAAGGGCCAGATGGTTTTCATGTTTGCCTACCTAATCCTATTTCTGAAGGCAAAACCCAGAGGTAGTACGGCCTGGTGTTGAGAACATAGGCTCAGGCCCTGAGTGAGTTGGAATCCTGGCTTGGCCAAGTTACAGTTTGCACGGCCCTTGGAAATTTGCTTATGTTCTCTCTATGCCTCTGTCTCATTACTTATAAACAGGATTAAAATGATAGCTATTATACTTTATGATAGGATGTTGTTGTTGTTCAGATGCAAAGTCATGTCCAACTCTTTGCGACCCTAAGGACAGCAGCACATCAGGCTCCTCTGTCCTCCACGACCTCCCAGAGTTTCTCACATCCATTGAGTCAGTGATGCTGTTTAACTATCTCATCCTCTGCCACACCCTTATGATAGGATAAATAAGCATAAAGTACTTAGAACCATGATTAGGTTATTTTTAGGAACCAACACATACTAGGTGTTCAGCAACTGCTTGAATAAAAGAATGTCTATCAAAATAGGGGGTTATATGGGAATCGATCATTATTAATAAAATACATATGTAGAATTTGTGGAGAAAACAAAGTTAAATAAGAGAGTCCATGCCAGTATGAAAATTAAAGGCTAAAAGGAAAATTAAGCCATGAACACGTGCAGTTACAACACCAGACAGAATATGATAAACACTCTGTAAGAAGAAACAAAGTGTAGCAGGAGTTCAGAGGAGAGGAGAGATGATTTCCAACAGAGGGGATCAGTAGAGGCTTCGTGGCTGAGTTGATATATCTTTCAACAGACCAGAGCTGTGTTTACACAGCATCTGTTCCATCATCTCCCCTAGTCTTCTTCCCCCTGGAGATTAGTAGATTAAAAGAGGAAAAATCCTTCTTTACAATACACAGAAATTGAGATTTAGAGAGTCAAATTTGCATCTTGTTTGGGGCTAATCACTTAAATTCCAAGTTCTGTTTTTGAACAACAAGGACAGGGGACAGGTTTTCCCAAAGGGCTGTCTGCTGTTTTGTGCAACCAGAAACCTTTTTCTGCCAAGCACCAGAGGCATATGCATGAGCGTAACACCAGGAGAGCAGCCAAGGCCCCACTTGAGCTGCTTTTATTGTTTGTCTAAAGTGGATGTTTTTCCAAGCAAACTGCATTGTGTTCCAAAAGGAGATCCATCATACTTGTCTTTTTGGTTGCAGAGCAGGAATCAAAATGATGGGCTGATAGGTGCCTGGGCCAAAGGAAAAGATGCTCCAGATCAGAGGCCCCTCCCTTTGCCTGGTCCTTTTTAAGATCAAGAAAATCTGTGGAATGAAAATGTAGTGACTGACCTTGAAGGAACCATTCCCTAGGGTTTGACATTCAGGGAGTTCTGGACACTTGGGAAACCCAACCCAGCCACTGGGAGCTTTCACCCAAACCACATGGAGGGCAGAACCAGTTTACATTTGTCCAGTGAGGTATACTTCTTAAATTCTGAGATGTTAAATCACATTTTGAAAGTTTGGATGCTTCTAGGGTATATAGCCCAGATTCCCGACCCCAGCAAATATATGCACTCCTAACTGCATCAAGACTATTGTTAAGTATTTTCTGAACATTAATACCATAAATTCCTTAATATTTGACACAAAATATATATCTATCCTTAAAAATTCATGTTTTTGTGGCTTTTCAAAGAAGCCTATATTTGAAATTATGATCCTTGCTTTTCAATGTCTCAACACACTAGACTGGTTTCAAATTACTAAATCTGAGTCAAGTGCAGAATTTTAAGACACTAGCCTAGTACAACTCCATAAAGAATATGTCCAGGATCTTCCTGCGCCTATTTTTTTCATTTTTTATATCTAGTCTGCCTATAAGTTTTGTCAAACCTTCTACAGTCTTATTTTTCTTTGTCTCTGTGTTTTTAATCCCCAAACCAAAACCCCAGTAAGTTATTCAAATAACTGCCTAACCTGTCTTCCAGCAAAAGCTTTTCCAGCAAAAGAGCCATTTTAAATCATATATCCAGTAAAAACAAAAATTTGTAGCAACAAATGGGGAACTATTGTTCCCTCCCCCATTTGCTGTGCCTTAGGAATCAGGGTGCTTCCCTGATAGCTTAGTTGGTAAAGAATCCACCTGCAATGCAGGAGACCCTGGTTGAATTCCTGGGTTGGGAAGATCCGCTGTAGAAGGGATAGGCTGCCCACTCCAGCACTCCTGGGCTTCCCTGGTGGCTCAGCTGGTAAAGCAAACACCTGCAATGCGGGAACCTGGATTCAATCCCTGTGTTGGGAAAGATCCCCTGACCCACTCCAGTAGTCAGGCCTAGAGAATTCTATGAACTTTATAGTCCAGGCAGTCACAGAGACTCAGAAACAACTGAATGACTTTCACTTTCACTTTAGGAATCAGAATGCCTTCTACAGAAAGGCTTAATAGCTAGGGAGGTCAGTTTGCAGAGGCTATCTCAGACTTCCAACAGTATCTCAGGACAAGTCACAATGCCATTCTTTCCCACAGGCACACTCTCCATGAGTTGGCCAACCCCTGCCTCCTGTATACCCATAATGCATACTTATCTCCTGGGTGACCTTTCACTGGCACGTCCTCCTTCACCATTAGTCCAACACAGCTTAGCCTAATACCTCCTCTTGCCAATTCCTCCATACCCAGCCCTCTACCAAATTTCGTCATCGCATCCTGTGGGCTTCTCTTAATCCACAATCCACTGTTCACTTTTCTCAAGTTGTTTCCTTTATCTCATGCTGATTTCCTTAGCTGACATCATTTCTCCCACAGCTCACAGACGAGGCCACTGCTACTTGTTCGGTTCAGTTCAGTTCAGTCACTCAGTCGTGTCCGACTCTGCAACCCCATGGACTGCAGTACGCCAGGCTTTCCTGTCCATCACCAACTCCCAGAGTTTACTCAAACTCACGTCCATAGAGTTGGTGATACCATCCAACCAGCTCATCCTCTGTCGTCCCCTTCTCCTCCCACCTTCAGTCTTTCCCCAGCATCAGGGTCTTGTCCAGTGAGTCAGTTCTTCACATGAGGTGGCCAAAGTATTGGAGTTTCAGCTTCAGCATCAGTCCTTCCAATGAATATTCAGGACTGATCTCCTTTAGGATGGACTGGTTGGATCTCCTTGCTGTCAAAGGGACTCTCAAGAGTCTTCTCCAACACCACAGTTCAAAGCATCATTTTTTTTTTGGTGCTCAGCTTTCTTTATAGTCCAACTCTCACATCCATACATAACTACTGGAAAAACCATAACTTTGACTAGATAGACCTTTGTTGGCAAAATAACGTCTGCTTCTACTTGTAGTCTATTCCAGTTCTCTCTACCTCCATGTCTACACCTTTAGACCATGATTTGATTCCACAATCATACAGCAAACTCTTACTGAAGTCTGCGCTGTCCATTTATACCACCTCCCTCACTAATTTAAGATTTCTCCCAAAAACTCCAAATAGGCACCTAAGTTTTCTTCTTCATTGTATTCAAGGCCATTGACCTCGATGATTTTAACACATACACTGTGAACTTTACTCATTCAAGAATGAGTAACCCTTCTGTTACTCGACACAGCTGACTCAAACCTCCTTAAATCCAAGTCCTCCTTTACTCTCATCGCACTCAAAATATTGTCACTTCTACTCTAGCTTCTTCTCTAGGTCCTCTTTAGTCATTCATTCGTGTCCGACTCTTTGCAACCCATGGATGGTAGCCCGCCAGGGTCTTCTGTCCATGGGATTTCCCAGGCAAAAATACTGGATCGGGTTGCCATTTCTTTCTCCAGGGAATCTTCCCAACCCAGGGATCGAACCCAGGTCTCTTGCATTGCAGGCAGATGCTTTAGTGTTTGAGCCACTGAGGAAGCCCCCTCTTTCTTCTCTGTTCCATAAACTGATGTGTCCTCCAAGATTCCGTTCTTTACTTTTTTAATTTTTGCACTCTAGAAATCTCATCTGCTGCTTAATTCTACATGGATAAATCTATAATTCTTACACCTTTACAAGGCTTAATGGTCATATTCAACTGCCTAATGGCCCACTCCCATCCAGATGTATTTTTGGCATCTCAGTATGTCATCAAGTCCTTTCTTCCTCCTGATTTCTCTATTCCCATTACTTTTCAAACATTTTCCCAGTCATACAAGTTTAAAACCTAAGAATCATTACATTTACCTCCCTGGCCAAATCTATTAACTCCTGTTAGCTGTTTTCTTATTTTACCTTTCAACTAGTCTTTTTTAATTCATGTCCCTATAAAGTAAATATCATTATCTCCATTTTATGAATACAACTTTAGAGCTTAAGTATTTCCCAGTGTTACAAATCTGGTAAGTTTTTGAGACAGGGCTAAAATTCAGGTCAATCTAAGGCCAGAACCTGGATTTTTTCCGCTCATTAAACATCCTCTCCCCAAACAGATAACACTGTTAAACAAAATAAGAATAATATAAAATATGTGCAATTAGCAATAAAGGGTTCTATACCTCAACATAATAAAAGCCATGTATGATAAACCCACAGCAAACATTATCCTCAATGGTGAAAAACTGAAAGCATTTTCCCTAAAGTGAGGAACAAGACAAGGGTGCCCACTCTCACCACTACTATTCAACATAGTTTCAGAAGTTTTAGCCACAACAGTCAGAGAAGAAAAAGAAATAAAAGGAATCCAGATTGGAAAAGAAGAAGTAGAATTCTCACTGTTTGCAGATGACATGATCCTCTACATAGAAAACCCTAAAGACATCACCAGAAAATTACTAGAGCTAATCAATGAATATAGAAAAGTTGCAGGATATAAAATTAATACACATAAACCCCTTGCATTCTTATAAGTTAACAATGAGAAAACAGAGAAATTAAGGAAATAATCCCATTCACCATTGCAATTAAAATAATAAAATACTTAGGAATAAGTTTACCTAAAGAAACAAAAGACCTATATATAGAAAACTATAAAACACTGATGAAAGAAATCAAAGATGACACAAATTGATGGAGAAATACACCATGTTCATGGATCAGAAGAATCAATATAGTGAAAATGAGTTTACTACACAAAGCAGTCTGTAGATTCAAGGCAATCCTTATCAAGTTATAAATGGTATTTTTCCAGAACTAGAACAAATAATTTCACAGTCTGTATGGAAACACAAAAAATCTCAAATAGCCAAAGCAATCTTCAGAAAGAAAAATGGAACAGGAGGAATCAACCTGCCTGACTTCAGACTATACTACAAAGCTATAGTCATCAAGACAATATGCTACTGGCACAAAGACAGAAATATAGATCAATGGAACAAAATAGAAAGCCCAGAGATAAATTCACACACCTATGGACACCTTATTGTTGACAAAGGAGGCAAAAATATACAATGGAGAAAAGACAATCTCTTTAACAAGTGGTGCTGGTCAACCACCTGTAAAAGAATGAAACTAGAACACCTTCTAACACCACACACACAAATAAACTCAAAATGGATTAAAGATCTAAATATAAGACCAGAAACTATAAAATTCTTAGAGGAAAACATAGAACACTCTCTGACATAAATCACAGTAGGATCCTCTCTAACCCACCTCCCAGATTAATGGAAATAAAAGCAAAAATAAATAAAAGGGCCCTAAATAAACTGAAAAGCTTTTGCACAATGAAGGAAACTATAAGCAAGGTGAAAAGACAACCTTCAGAATGGGAAAAAATAATAGCAAACAAAGCAACTGACAAAAAATTAATCTCAAAAATATACAAGCAGCTCATGCAGCTCAATACCAGAAAAGTAAACGACTCAATCAAAAAATGGGCCAAAGACTGAATAGACATTTCTCCAAAGACATACAGATGGCTAACAAACACATGAAAAGATGCTCAGAGAAATGCAAATCAAACCACAGTGAGGTACCATCTCACACTGGTCAGAATGGCTGCTATCAAAAAGTCTATGTACAATAAATTCTGGAGAGGGTGTGGAGAAAAGGGAACCCTCTTACACTGTTGGTGGGAATGCAAACTATTACAGCCACTATGGAGAACAGTGCAATGATTCCTTAAAAACTGGAAATAGAACTGCCATACAACCCAGCAGTCCCACTGTTGGGCATACACACCAAGGAAACCAGAATTGAAAGAGACACATGTACCCCCATATTCATCGCATCACTGTTTACAATAGCTAAGACATGGAAGCAACCTAGATGTCCATCAGCAGATGAATGGATAAGAAAGTTGTGGTACATGTACACAATAGAATATTACTCAACTATTAAAAAGAATGCATTTGAATCAGTTCTAATGAGGTGAATGAATCTGGAGCCTATTATACAGAGTGAAGAAAGTCACAAAGAAAAACATCAATACAGTCTATTAACACATATATATGGAATTTAGAAAGATGGTAATGATGACCCTATATATGAGACAGCAAAACAGACACGAAGAACAGGCTTTTGGACTCCGTGGGAGAAAGCAAGGGTGGGATGATTTGAGAGAATAGCATTGAAACATGTATATTACCCTATGTGAAACAGATGACTAGTCCAAGTTCAATGTATGAAACAAGGCACTCAAAGTCAGTGAACTGGGACAACCCAGAGGGATGGGATGGGGAAAGAGGTGGGAGGGTGGTTCAGGATGGGGGAACACATGGCACCCGTGACTGATTCATGTCAATGTATGGCAAAAAACACCACAATATCGTAGAGTAATTCAATTCAGTTCAGTTTGGTCGCTCAGTCATGTCCGACTCTTTGCAACCCCATGAACCACAGCACGCCAGGCCTCCCTGTCCATCACCAACTCCCAGAGTCCACCCAAACCCATGTCCATTGAGTCAGTGATGCCATCCAACCATCTCATCCTCTGTCGTCCCCTTCTCCTCCTGCCCGCAATCTTTCCCAGCATCAGGGTCTTTTGAAATAAGTCAGCTCTTTGCATCAGGTGGCCAAAGTATTGGACTGTAAGCTTCAACATCAGTCCTTCCAATGAGCACCCAGGACTGATCTCCTTTAGGATGGACTGGTTGGATCTCCTTGCAGTCCAAGGGCCTCTCAAGAGTCTTCTCCAACACCACAGTTCAAAAGCATCAATTCTTCGGTGCTCAGCTTTCTTTATAGTTCAACTCTCACATCCATACATGACCACTGGAAAAACCACAGCCTTGACTAGACGGACCTTTGTTGACAAAGTAATGTCTCTGCTTTTTAATATGCTGTCTAGGTTGGTCATAACTTTCCTTCCAAGGAGTAAATGTCTTTTAATTTTATGGCTACAGTCACCATCTGCAGTGATTTTGGAGCCCAGAAAAACTAAGCCAGCCACTGTTTCCACTGTTTCCCCATCTATTTGCCATGAAGTGATGGGACTGGATGCCACGATCTTAGTTTTCTGAATGTTGAGCTTTAAGCCAACTTTTTACTCTCCTCTTTCACTTTCATCAGGAGGATCTTTAGTTCTTTTTCACTTTCTGCCATAAGGGTGGTGTCATCTGCATATCTGAGGTTATTGATATTTTTCTCGGCAATCTTGATTCCAGCTTATGCTTCCTGCAGCACAGCGTTTCTCATGATGTATAGAAGTATACATCATGTATACTTCTGTATGATGTATTTAACTTCTGCATAGAAGTTAAATAAGCAGGGTGATAATATACAGCCTTGACGTACTTCTTTTCCTATTTGGAACCAGTCTGTTGTTCCATGTCCAGTTCTAATTGTTGCTTTCTGACCTGCATACAGATTTCTCAAGAGGAAAATCAGATGGTCTAGTATTCCCATCTCTTTCAGAATTTTCCACAGTTTATTGTGATCTACACAGTCTTTAGCGTAGTCAAGCAGAAATAGCTGTTTTTCTGGAACTCTCTTGCTTTTTCGATGATCCAGTGGATGTCGTCAATTCGATCTCTTGTTCCTCTGCCTTTTCCAAAACCAGCTAGAACATCTGGAAGTTCATGGTTCACCTATTGCTAAATCCTGGCTTGGAGAATGTTGAGCATTCCTTTACTAATGTGTGAGATGAGTGCAATTGTGCAGTAGTTTGAGTATTCTTTGGCATTGCCTTTCTTTGGGACTGGAATGAAAACTGACCTTTTCCAGTGGCCTGCTGTGAGTGGCCACTGCTGAGTTTTCCAAATTTGTTGCCATATTGAGTGCAGCACTTTCACAGCATCATCTTTTAGGATTTGAAATAGTTCAACTGGAATGCCATCACCTCCACTAGCTTTGTTCGTAGTGATGCTTCCTAAGGCCCACTTGACTTCACATTCCAGGATGTCTAGCACTAGGTGAGTGATCACACAATCATGATTATCTGGGTTGTGAAGATCTTTTTTGTACAGTTCTTCTGTGTATTCTTGCCATGTCTTCCTAATGTCTTCTGCTTCTATTAGGTCCCTACCATTTCTGTCCTTTATTGAGCCCATCTTTGCATGAAAATTTCCCTTGGTGTCTCTAATTTTCTTGAAGAGATCTCTAGTCTTTCCCATTCTATTTTTTCCCTCTATTTCTTTGCATTGATCGCTGAGGAAGGCTTTCTTATCTCTCCTTGCTATTCTTTGCAATTCTGCATTCAAATGGGTATATCTTTCCTTTTCTCCTTTTTTTTTTTTCTTTTGCTTCTCTTCTATTCACAGCTATTTGTAAGGCCTCCTCAGGCAGCCATTTTGCTTTTTTGCGTTTCTTTTTCTTGGGGATGGTCTTGATCCCTGTCTCCTGTACAATATCACGAACCTCCGTCTATAGTTCATCAGGCTCTCTATCAGATCTAGTTCCTTAAATCTACTTCTCACCTCCACTGTATAATCATAAGGGCTACAGGTCATTGGGTCACCAAGAGTCAGACACTACTGAAGTGACTTAGCATATTCATTGTATAGACCCAAGCATACAGTTAGGTTTAACAAGCATTCATTGAATATACCCTAAGTTCCTTTTGACTAATAAAATGATTGACAGGTGATATCTGACTACATTCTATGACTTGAGCATCTAATCTCCAAAGTATTTACAAATAAATAGACCCGACATAAATAAAATTAGTTACACACGTGTGTGAAAAGTATAACCTAATTTAATAACATAAATATCACTAATATACATATCTTCTATCCTCTTCCCAAACCTCAGGGAAAAACCTTAGCCTGAATCCTTGGCACCCTATCTCATCATCTCTTTCCAAGTTAGATGACCGTTCTCTATTCTGCAATGACCTTTAGGTCTTTTTTCAGCCCTCACCTTCCATCAACATCACATTCTAATACATCCTCCTTAATTATCGTTATAAATCTACTTCCCCTTCTTTTCTGAGCCAATAAACTTCCATTTTCTTCTCTGTTCAGTTGAAGTGCCTATCAACTACCAATCCCAATTTATCGGCTTCTTTCTTCTCCCCACAGCTTCTGCTTTGTGTTAGTCAACCTCCTTCGTAGTCCAACTGAACCTTCCTCTAACCATTCATACATACTGTTTCCTCTGGACCTCTTCTACAATAATTTACCCAGTTTCACTTCTCAAATCAAAGGCCAAAAATTCCTCTTCCTCCACAAAGTCCTCCAGACTTAAATACAAAAGGAGATAATGTTTTTCCCTCACTCTGATAATCTATTCAAACATCCATTCACCCAACACCAGGAGCAATTCATCTAAATATTGTTTTTTTTAGGCTTACCACTTCATTTTTACACCATTACTTATTTGTCGTACTCTACATCTGTCCTGTTTTGAAATTATCTGAGGAGACTATAATCTTAGACAGTTGGCATCTGAAGTATCGTTTCTTCACTAGTACCTCCTAATTCTATAAGACACAAAGTCATCCTCAGAGATTAATATTTCTTTCTGCCAACTTCTTAGTAGGAACTTGGGGTGTAGATATGACAGTAGACTTTATAGAAAGAAGAGATGGCATGCGGTAATGTTTGAATATACTGAATATGCTGAATGATTATAAGGCAAAATTTCCCCTCAAATCTCTTAAAAAGAGGCACATTATATGGAATATTTGCCAAGTATCATATAATGGGTATGCTTTCTCAGTTACTTTATTCTAAACAACAAATGCCACTGGATGGAGACTCATTAGACTGAAACAGATTCAATCAGTGCTAGCTTTAGAAGTCTGCAGAAGTCATCTGATATGAACAGTATTTTAAAAAGAAAAAATCACCACAGATTTAGTCATTATTCCTGGATGTTTGACAATTCTGCATGTTGGCTCTCAAGTTAATGAGACTTTCAAGGTTCACTTAAGTGGTTCTATTGTAGGGACCACAGGGTGATGTTTTTAAAAATCCCAATACTATGCAAATGGGTACATGTGGCTGGAATAAAATTTGCAGTACTGCATTTCAGATTCAAAACATGAAATCAAAATGATGGCAACAGACTCTAGGAAACTATACTATGTGATTTGAAAAAATAACTCTACTGGTGACAAAGGCTCTGTTACATCTTGACTGTCACCAAGGTTCATGTAAAGAGTACAAATAAAAATTATGTCACATGTGAACTCAAGAAGTTGGTTCTCAAATAATATATCTTTACATATAAGATGTGACTGTAAGTATATACGTGAGATTAAGTTATTAAGTCAAATATCACAAGTAAACATCTAATAAGTAATAAATTAATAAGTAAATATCATAAGTAAGAAGAATATCCATTACATGAGTCAAAAGGCTTATTTATTTGGAGATTACATCATGAAAAGAAGAGTGTCTCATCATATATTGAGGCTGGCCTTAATCAGGTGTCATGGGGTGCATGAGTGTGTATAATGTAGGTGGAGGTAGAAGATTTGGATGGACAGACAACTGGCTGAGGGATGGCTCAGGGAAAAAGAAGAATGATACATTTTCTTACCATTTCACAGCAAGGTCACTAGTGTGTCTGGTACAAAGAAAGACTGGGACACTCTGGTCTAGAGGACAAGAATGAATCCACTTTAGCTCGTTTTGTTCTATTCCCAGAACTGCCAGTGCTCACGGAATATCATTCATTGACAGTTAGGATGTGCCATGAGGCTATTTACTGCAGCATCTTTCTCATTTGTTACATAACACAAACGAATGGAATCTGAAAAAGACAAGAGGTGGAGACATGTTCAGCCTAAGATAATGGTGCGTGCTCCACCTTTAACCTTCTCTGTAAACTGTCCTAGGTATTTGTTTAAACCTACTGTTGGACTTTTTCTAGCTAAAAAGGCCTCCTTTTGTTGAGCGATTTCAATGTATAGTCACATTTTGAATGGTTGCCAGCTAAAATTCTTGCATTAGGTTCCATGGCTGTCTGTTCCACCAAGACAAATAAGAACTGGCCCATCCCCTCATTGGAGCGCATTGTTCATGGTGCTGAGCAGTGATTTTCCATATCACACTGTCTTTGCATTCACCCCAGGAGGAAGGGTGAGCCTGGTTTATAGAGTTCTCATTTCTCACAAAGCAGCAACATCTGGAGGGCTGAGCAGTTTGTTGGCAGGTCCAGCCCGAAGGAATTCAGCTACGGTTCCGATTGGCTCTTATCAGTAGGTGTCACTAAAGACAGCGTCAGAGACAGAAAAATAAATAGGCCAATTAAACAATGCCAAGAACAGACTATTTTATGGCCATCTCTCCTCTTTTTATTGTTATTCCAACTGCAGAAGTTTCAAGATTTCAAATTATCCTCTGGCTTCTTTTTTTTTTCCCTGCTGCTAATGAATATTTTTCCATTTTCCAAGTGCCTTCCTTCAGAGAGTGGGACATTTAATTAATAAATTTAGTTTTTTTGTGCCTGATGTAGTGGATTAGCAAAATGAAAACAGATGAAGGAGATTAACACTTTATTGCAATGAAGCCACAGCCGCTGTCTTACTGAACACAGACTGATGAGTGCTTTGCCAGCTCCTTTCTCTCTGTGATATGAGACTCTCAGCATGCGGAGAGAGCAAGATAGCTCAGCCCACCCCAACCACGTCTGTGTGTCCCCAAAGGACACAAGCACGGGAACTCTGGTGTGAGACCACACATTTCTGAGCGGGTCAGGAGGGGAACTCCCAGGCCTCTTTCCTGGAGAGGGGCCAGACTTGCTCACAGTGGCCACCAAGCTCACTGGCTTCACTGGTGACTGAGGCTTTCCCACCTGCAAAGAGATTAAGCCCAGTGGGGATCTCAAAATTTGATCTCTAAATCCAAGCAATATCATATATATGGAGAGAGAACAGTTTTCTGATATTTGAGTTAGCAGATACCTCATATATATTCATCCATAGTTAGCTGAGAAAAAGAAATTGGGTAACATTGAAATGGATGAATTTTATTTGCAAAATGGACTGTGAACAATATCAGAGCCAGAAAAATGTCTAGCATGTTGTGCTGAGTAGGTACACAGACAATGATGGTTAAATGAAGTAGCTATTTTCTAACACAGAACATCAGTAAACTATTCTAACGGGTCTCATATATGACTTCTGCCACCCCTATGTATGCATACACTTTGGTGGCTGTGTTCATTCTTTCTGGGTTCAGGAAACTTCCAACTACATAAGGTTGGTAGACTCTTAGGTTTGAAGACCAAATCAGCTGACTTTTAATTCCAACTTACTTACAATAATACTGGAGTGGGTTATCATGCTCTTCTCCAAAAAATAAATAATAGCTAATAATAATAATAATAACAGCTGTCACTTACTGAGTACTTTGTTCCACACTAAGTTCTATATGTTATTTCATGTAATCCCATCATAGTCTTACAAGATAAATATGATTATTATCCCTGTTTCATATGAGAAAACTGGGACCTAATCTCTTTAGGTTACTTGCTTAAGGGGACACAGAAAATTGTAGAATCAAGTTTAAAACAGGTTTGTCTGACACAAACCTGTTCTCTTAATTAAATACTTCACAGCCCTCTCATCTAACATGGAATTACTATTAGTAAATCTTAATAAAGGGAATGGAGGGTATACTTGGGAGAGGGGAAAATGGAGCGTAAAAGAAAATGCTGCTGCTGCTAAGTCGCTTCAGTCGTGTCCAACTCTGTGCGACCCCATAGATGGCAGCCCACCAGGCTCCCCCGTCCCTGAGATTCTCCAGGCAAGAACACTGGAGTGGGTTGCAATTTCCTTCTCCAACGCACGAAAATGAAAAGTGAAAGTGAAGTTGCTCAGTCATGTCCGACTCTTTGTGACCCCATGGACTGCAGCTTACCAGGCTCCTCCGCCCATGGGGTTTTCCAGGCAAGAGTACTGGAGTGGGGTGCCATTGCCTTCTCCAAAAAGAAAATGAGTGAAGGTTAAATCTACACTGTGGGATTTATTACTAGGATGTTGGTGTTTAATATATGCTGGGGAAAAAAAAAAAGGTATTGCATGTTTCCATGGATGGGAATTATTTATATTCACAGCACTGTCATCTAATCTCCAAGCTCAACAATGAATGACTAGTGGTCCTAATTTTTACCATGAACATTCTTCCCTGGCATCTTTCTGCAATTTTAGACTCCCAAGCCCAACATACATGATGTCATTTTCATTTACTGGATATAATTACTAATTATACAAGCCATAAATTCACATTCTTATAGAATGATCTCCAAGAAAAATGGTTCTGTGAATTGACAGTTACACACCAGAGCTAGAACCCACTGGCCCAGGTTGCTCCCACATCCACAGTTCCTCTGTATAGAACCCACCATGACTTCTACAACAAGAATGTCAAATCCAACCTTGCACTCCTATTTCAGATTAAAAATTTCAAACCTAAAGGTACATATACTCATATTTTAAAAACTTACAAAGGTATTACTTACATATTTTAACAGATTTCATTATGTTTCATTATGTTAACGGATTTCATTATGTTCAATTCAGGATCCTTCACTCCAGCAGTAGCCATAGAAGCCATGGAAACAGGATAATCTAGCATAGGCAAATGGCAAAGTGCTACAAGATGGTGCCAAAGTGTAGAGGAAACATGTAGGTGCTTTACGATCACACAGATCTGGATTCAAACCCAGAACCCATCTCTCAATAGCTGCGTGAACTTCAAGTCTTTTTGAGAATTAAATGAGATATGTATGTGAAGCAACTAGCACCATGCCTGCTACAAAGTAAGTATCAAAAATATGAGTTAACTCTTAAAAGCATTTCTAGTACCTATTTCTTTTGATTACTTTCTATTATATTTGAAAGTTCGTATTTCCAGAAACTCACTTTCCAAAATGATAGGTATGCTTACTTTAATATCAAAAGGAAAGAAATACTTGTTTTTAAAAGAAATTGATAAAAATCAATGACTTTTCAGAAAGGCATTTACTTGTGATCAACTATTAAACTAACCATCCAAAAAGGCAGAGCCTCAAATATACTCATGAGAAATGGTGGAGCTCAGGCCTCCACTTCCTAGTAGACTACCTTCTGTCATAATTCTCTATATGTGGTAACTAACACAAAATACATCTATTTAAATACCTGCATTTAAAATGCATTTTTGAGCAGTCACACAAAAATTATTAATCTACATGAAGCTGCAAAGTTGTACCAATCTTCTGTCTTCCCAGTTGCATGGTCTGAACAACATAGATTATTATTGCTTACCTACCACAAGCTGAAAGTGGTCCTAAACATTAGGCAAGTAGCTTCTTTAGTTGATGAGACTTGAAACTCACCTATAAGAGTAATTTGTGCCTATAGTAAAAACCAATAATTTGTAAAAAGAACTATTACTATGTTAGAAATCAAGATGTTCTCAGATGAAAGAAAACCAAGAGAATCTGTTGCCAGGATACCTAACATAAGTTAATGATTGAAGAAAGTTTTTGAACTGAAAGGAAATGATAAAAATAAGAACCTACAACAGTAAGAAGGAAGAAAGAATAGAGTAAGCAAAAATATAGGTAAATATAATAAACTTTTCATCTTGAGTTTTCTAAGTCATGTTCAATAATGATAGCAAAAATTAAAACACTGACTGATGTGGTTCTAAATATATTAGGAGTAAATACTTAAGACAATTATACTATCGATATAAATAGAGTAAAGGGAGGTAATGTTTCTGTACTTTATTCAAACTTGTAAGATGTCAACAGCAGTAGGCTTTGATGATAAGTTATGCATATAACTTATAAACTATATAGCTATAACTTCACAAACCTTAAAACTTTTAGGGAAAAAAAACAGGTAAAATCTTCAGAACATAGCCCCAGGCAAAGCATTAAAAGCATAATCTGTGAAAGGAAAAATAGATAAATTGGACTTCATCAAAGATAAAAAATTTTTGCTCTGCTTGAGACCCTGTTAAGAGAAGGAAAAGACAAGCTATAAACTGGGATGAAATATTTGTAAATCACTTATTCAACAAAGGATTAGTGTCTAGAAAATATAAAGAACTCTCAAAACTCAACAGTAAAAAAAAGTCCAGTTACAAAATAGGCAAATGATATTAACAAAAAATATACAGATGGCAAATGAGAAAATAAAAAGATATTCAACTTCATTAGCCATTATGGAAATACACACTAAAACCACAATGAGATATCACTACACATATATCAGAATAGCTAATATAAGAAATAATGACAACACCCAACACAGACAGGCTGTATAACTCAATGTTACTATTGACAGGAAAGGACAATGGTACAGCCACTTTGGAAAACAGTCTGGCAGTTTCTTATAAAGCTAAACATGCAAATACCATATGACCTGGAAGTTATACTCCTGAGTATTTATCCCTGAAAAACAAAAACTATGCTCACACACACACCTGTACATAAATGTTCATAGAAGCTTAGTCACAAAAAACCAGAAACAACCCAGATGTCTTTCACCTGGTGAATGACTAGACAAACTATGGTATATCTATACCACAGAATATTGTTGTTTAGTCGCTAAGTTGCTAAGTGTTTGACTCTTTTGTGACCCCATGGACTGTAGCCTGCCAGGCTCCTCTGTCCATGAAACTTTCCAGGCAAGAATACTGGAGTTGGTTGCCATTCTCTTCTCCAGGGGATCTTCCCAAACCAGAGATTGAACCCACATCCCCAGCATTGGCAGGCAGATTCTTGATCACTGAGCCACCAAGGGAACTCACCAAAGAATACTACTCACCAATAAAAAAGAACATACTACTAATACATCAAAATAACTTGACTCAATGTCCAGAAAATTATGCTCAGTGGGAAAAAAAAAAAGCTAATCCCCCCAAATTATGTATTGTGTGTTTATTTATATAACAGTTTCAAAAGGACAAAATTCGTAGCCTAGGACAGCACAGCAATGGGCAAGGAGCATCCCGATCAGTCCGTCACCTTCCAGTGTCTCCAGGGCCAGATCTTCACTGCAGCCCTTTCTCTGGATGCAAAGCAAAACACAGGCACCTCTGCCTGACACACATTCCTCATATTTCCTGGTGTATAAGGTCCCCTGAAGATCCAGGTGGGGCCTTCTGGGCTGCTTAGCTGGAGCAATGACTGAAAATTCCTATTGCTCATCATCCTCACCAGCATTTGGTATTATCAGTATTCTGGACATTGGCCATTCCTACAGAAGCTTATGGATCAGCCCCTCCTGCCAGGAAGCCTGCACAAACCTCTAGACCAGCCTCACCCACCAGAGGGCAGACACCAGAAGCAAGGAAATTACAATTCTGCAGGCTGCAGAAGTGAGTCTCCAAACACAGGTCAGAAACTATCCTGGGACCAGCTAGTCCCTGGCCATCAGGTGATGAGAGGGGAGAGCACTGCTGGGACACACAGGACATCCCCCACAGAGGGTCACTTCTCCAAGGTCGAGAAACATAACTAAGTTACTACATGTAGAAAAATACAAATAGAAATTTAAACAATTTGAGACAGCAAAGGAATATGTCCCAGATGAAGGCACAAAATAAAATCTCAGAAGTGAAATGGAGATAGTCAATCAACCTGAGAAATAGTTGAGTAACGATCATAAAAAGGATTCAAGAGCTTGGGAAAAGAATAAATGCACAGAGCAAGAAGTTATAAGAAGTTTTAGCCAAGAGTTAGAAAACATAAAGAACAACCAAATAGAGTTGAATAATACAATAGCTGAAATGAAAAATACACTAGAAGGATCAATAGCAGAATAAATAAGGCAAAAGAATGAACCAGTGGGCTGGAAGACAGAGTCATAGAAATCACTGCCACAGACCAGAATAAAGAATGAAAAGAAATGAAGACCATTTAAGAGACCTCTGGGACAACATCAAACACACCAACATTCACATTATAGGGGTCATGAAAGAAGAGGGAGAGAAAAGGCCTAAATAGATAATACCTAAAAACTTCTCTAACATGGAAAAGAAAGGAATCACTCATCCAGGAAGCACAGAGAGTCCCATACAGAATAAACTCAAGGAGGAACACATCGAAACACATAGTAATCAAACTGACAAAACTTAAAAACAGAGAAAAAATACTAAAAGCAACAAGGGAGAAACAACAAATAGCATATAAGGGAATCCCCATAAGACTATCAGCTAATTTTTCAGCAGAAATTCGGCAAGCCACAAGGGAGTGGCACAATATATTTAAAGTGATGAAAGGGGAAAACCTACAACCAAGAACATTCTACCCAGCAAGACTCTTGTTCAGATTTGACAGAGAAATCAAAAGCTTTACAGACAAACAAAAGCTAAGAGAATTCTGCACCACCAAACAAGCTTCCCTGGTGACTCAGCTGGTAAAGAATCCACCTGCAATGCAGGAGAATCCCTGGGTTGGGAAGATCCCTGGAGAAGGAAATGGCAACACACTCCAGTATTCTTGCCTGGGAAATCTCATGGACAGAGGAGCCTGGCGGGCTACAGTCCATGGGGTCTCAAGAGTCGGACATAATGCAGTGACTAAACCACCAAACAAGTTAAATGAACTTCCCTAAGTGGAAAAGAAAAGGCCACAATTAGAAACAAGAAAAATCACAAATGGAAAAACTCACCAGTAAAGGCAAACATACAATAAAGGTAGAAAATCATCCACATACAAATATCATATCAAAACCAGTAATCATAAGAGGACAAGAGTACAAGTGCAGGATATTTGAAATGTATTTGAAATTAAGAGATCAGCAACTGAAAAGGAAAAAAAAAAACTGTAGAAATCAATTCATGGTTGCCAGTAGTTAAGGAGGAAGCTGAGGTGGGAGGATAGTGGATTATAGGTATAAAAGGCAAAATGAGGGATTTTCATAATGATAGAAATATTCTGTATCTTGACTATATTAATGACTAGTCCTGGTTATGATAGTGTACTACAATTGTTTTGCAAGATGTCTCTATCAGAGAAGTGTACAGGGGCTTTCTCTGCATTATTATTTATAACTACTTGTGACTAAAATTATTTCAAAATAAAAACTTTAATTAAAAAACTAGCCTCAGTTATTCTTCCATATTTAGATGGGATTCAACAGGGAATCATTATATATTAAAGGTTATTGGGAAGAAAGCAGGAGCGAGAAGAAGGAAGGAAGGAACAAAGGGAGAAAGGAAGGAAAGGAGGGAAGTAGGGAGGGGAGTAAGGAAGAAGGGAGGGAGGGAGGAAGGAAAGGAATGGGGAGGGGAGGAGAGTCAGGAGAGACAGGAGAGAGAAAAGATAAAGAATTGAAATAGACCTTGCAAAAGATCACCTAGCTGTTCTTCAGAATAGTCTGGGGAAAACAGGCAAGAACTGCTAAGAGGGTTCTAGAAGATGAAATATGGTATCTTTGATAACAGAGGAAACAGCTCCCTTCTGAATAAAAGGCATGGTCTTACTCACTGTAAGAATTCCTCTTGGCATGGAGTCCCTCAAGAATTCCTCTTGCCATGAAGCCCCTGGAGTGTCCAAGAAAAATTGATGGCCCACAGGCATAATTTTGCAAATTTAGAAGTTAAAATGAAATCTCCTATCTGTTCCAGCACATGTGTGTCCTTGCAACATGATATTTATGATGTGAATTGGGCTGATTAAATCCATTTTAGGGTTCAGGGATTTGCACAATCTAAATATCCTGGTTCTCAGGGAATGAAGAGCTTCATGTTTCCTTTGCATATTTAGTCTCACTGACATCAATAGGAAGCTGTTAGTGATAAGGAGAACTTGGCACTGGGGGCATGGAGCGGGGGGGTGGTTAGCTGTGCACAGTTCAGTGTCATCTTGAATATGGGACTCCTCAGCCATGATTTCATGAAGCCTTTTTATAAGCCCCCACCTGGGACTTTCACGCACAGATGGTGTATATGAGAAAGTTTGACATGAGATGTTTCCCAAATTTAGTAAACACGAAAATGAGGTATGCTAAAGATAGGATAAACCTCATCATGGGACCTGGGGCAAGGCAACATTCCTAAAAAAGAAAAGGCAAATGAAGCAGTGAATTAGACTTGATGCTGAAACCTAAGATTAACTCATAACCAAACTTTGCAAAGTAAAACACAACAGAAAAAAATATCACCCTTCTATAAATTCAGTTCTGGTAGACCCTATATCACATAATGGCCAGAACCTAGTACTCAAAAAACAAACTGATCTTTTAAAAAGAAAAGTCCATGCAGTACATTATCTTCATTCTGAGCAACTCCCACTGGATTGGTTTTGAATACTCTACAGACCTAGCAAATCTTTGGGTAAGAACTCTCCAACAAAGTTGGGCTTGTCAGACTGCTTACTCTTTATTAATATCAGACTGGAATTACAGTATCAGGCCAAATAATGATGTAAAATCTGAAAGGAGGAACGCTGCTAATTGCCAAATTTGTTCTGGAATTATCACATTTTCTGTTTCAGTGCTAAGCTCTGGGAGATTCACTGAATGAAACCTCTAATGAAACTGTAGATCAATGTCAGACACAAAGGATGAGGTAGAAAATATTCAGAAAGCAAACCTGTAAACTTGGGTATTAGATCCTTCAAAATAGACATCTTGGAGGATGACAATCAATATAAACATGTTGGGCATAATAATAAACCAACTTCTGTATGTAAACTCAAAAGTGTAACAGATATAAGGATGGCAAAAAATCTGGTTCTTCTCTGAAGATTTAGGCAAGTCATTTATTAAGATTCATTTCCATCTTGACCTTCAACCTGTCACTGCTTCCTTTCTGCCTTTCATGTTCTCTCACCTTGATGCAAGTCAAAATATTCTCTTGCTACATTGCTGACATTTTATTTTAGGTAATTGTACAGTTTAACTTTGCTCACCACCATGCTTAACATATGGAAGCAATTAATTCATTTTCTTTGCCGTCATTAGAAGAAGAATCCTAGATATTTTAAATGTAACTTCATCATAGATTTCCCTTAACTAATTACATAATATCTAACCCATTTTCTTGAAAATAAAACTTGCTAGTTAAGAAATAAAGAATAGCATTGCTCAGAATAAACTCTGCATGCCACACTGTAATTTAAACTGTACTGTTATGTATGGTAAAGGACTGAAAGTTTAGAGTTACTCCCCTTGGCAAACATTTTTTTTAAGGATTGCTTAAATAAGCAGTACAGAAACCAGATGTCATTTGGTAAGAGTATCTGAATGACCAAAAATTTGCTGTCTGGGTATTTTTTTCCTTTATAAAAACAAGAAAAATTCTTTGGATTTATATCATATTTAGCAGCTGTGAAACAGTGCAAACATCTGTTTGTACCTATGGGGAGCTGACCCGTGGGGTCTTCATCTCTTAATCACCAAGCATCAGGCCAGTCTCACATGAACAGTTTACTGTTTTCTTTGCCATTGCCTCCCGCACTTCAAAGTTTTCTTATGCTCATGTTCTATTGGCAGAATGGAGGAACTAATCCATTCATTATAAGACCAGATGATTAGAATTTTTTGAGACATGATCACAGCATTCCCTCCACCCGGCCTGTGCCCAGAAACACATGCACATTTGCCTCGAAATTCATTTTGGAGTGTCTACACTTACTCCAAATAATGCAAGATTTATGAGCCTCAAGCAAGATTATAGTAGCACATATACTAGCCTACACCAGGCCTGCAGTCACCATTTGGGGTCACAGTCTTTAACAAGTCATTTAAAAATCATTTTTTCCCTTTTTTATAAGCATAAAAACATTATATTAGCTTTTATTTGGAGATTTTTCTCTTAGAATACTGCTACATTTTTTAAAAGAGTGATAATAATAACAACAACAGAAAAAAAAAAAAGCCTTACCACACTTGCTCACCCAGGGAATATCAGTTTCTAAAGGCCAACATTTTTACTGCACTTTATAAATAGGGAAAGTACGCTGAATTGGAATCGACGTTTGCCAGGTCAAATCAGCTGCTTTATTTATATATTCTTTTTTTATATGTAAAGTCTGCCAAATAAAGCATTCCTATTGAAAAAGAAGTAGGAATCAGCCTCATTTTTATATATTAAAAAATATTAATTAAAGCAGTCTCATTACAACAACTTCCAGTACACAAAAGATGTATTCCATACAACAGTGTTATTTCCAAGGATGACCCATCAAAAAAATGGTCTATTATTAGCAGGGTGATAATACATTCTCTGTAACTGACTCTTGATCAATGAATGCCTCTGGAGGCTGTGATTCCTGTAACTAACATTCTCTACACCATGTGCTATTTGCTCTGCACTTTGGAAACAAAAGACGAGGCCATGTTATAGCTTTACTCTCACCATGTGGAAATTATACTTTGTTGATTTCTCTTTTGCAAACATTCCAACCGTCCCCACAGGGTGTGGTGGGAGGAGGATGTACCCAACAACTTAAAGCTGTAGGAATATCCATGAACTTCAAGAAAGACACTAAGGTAAAAACCACATGCACAACCCCTCCCTTTATATCCTGCTGGGTTCAAAGCACTTCTGGTAACTCAATGACACACTCAAGAAAGACTAGACCTTGAATTTGTCTCATCTTTATAAGCAGTATGGTCTAATGTACATATTCTGAATCTGGGATCCATAAAACAGACTAATTCCCAAGGTACCAATAGGTATTCCTGGGAAAAGAGGTTCCATGGTCAATTTAATTTGGGAAATACTCGTAGAATGCCCCATTTTTTGGATAAAGGCAAGGCCTATTAGCAAATTAAAGACTCTGAGAACTACTGCAGTAAAGGCATCTTATATTGTTATTTGTAAAAACATAAGGGAAAAAATGAAGACATAAAAAGGTGAAAGAATAAGACACCATTCTCTCTTAACCAGGATCTGCACAGTTATTCCTCTTCAAGAAAGAGATTACAAATGCTTATGTGGAGAATTATTTTTGTATAAAACATAAAAAATGAATCTTTCTTTGCATATTAAATTATTTTTAAAATGGAAAGCTATATGCTGTGATACCAAAGTAGAAAAGGAAATATGAAGAAACTGCTTATAGTTCAGATATTGGAGACAAATTAAAGAATTACAGTAAGAAACAAGCTTATTATAAGTAGTTAGCTTATATTAAGTTCTATAAATTAACTTTGAAACTTTAGTTTACAACAATATCACACACTAGAAATCCAAGAAGATTTTTTTGTTTGTTTTAAAAAATGGTGAATAAAATATAGTAAACATTTCACCAGGGAAAAAAGTAAAGCAGCTGCAAAGGTTAAAATAAAATAGGAATTTTCTGAGGTTAGCTAGCACTCATAGCTCTTATTCTAAGGATAGCTGCTAAAATTTGACCTTCCATTTTGAAGACTTTGGGGGAGATAATTCCCCACAGGTCTCTCTTGTTTCTACATGTGTTGTGAGGAAGGCACTAGCTGTTCTTTCTTCTAAACTATCTTTTCAAGAATGTTTGTTTACTGAGCATCCTTGAAAGACAGAGATAGGGTCTCCCTGCAGAGCAAAAGAACAAGCATGACTAAATGCCTGTTATAAAAGAACTGGACTCCCTAACCTCTGGGTTCCTGTCTAATAACACAATCCACTGCAGTTTAGATGTCATCTGATACCTCTTCAAGCCATCCTGTGAAAAAGGAGGCTTAGGGAACCTATGCAAAATGCTGATATTCTGATTACTCCTATTGCTATTACATTTTTTCTGTCTTTAATTCGAGAGTCTCAAGTCTTGTACCAGAATCTTGGTACAAGATTGAAACTTGATTGCTTGAAAGTTGGCTAAAAGCAGGATAAACATCTCAGGCCCTTCACAGTTCTTAAGAAAAGAAGAAAACACACACACAAAGCCTAGGGGGCATTGGGATGGAAAGTCCGAGACTCCAAAGGATTACAATCTATTAGAAAGAAACCCATAGTATAGAAGGGATATCAAGGAAACTAGATACTAGATGAAGAGAGAAAAATCACCCATAAGAAATCATAACCATAAGCACTCCCTCACATGGGTTTCCAGACCAATTTTACTACTTCTGTGGTATAAAAAATGAGTTTCCCAGTGGCTCATGGTAAAGAATCCACCTGCAATGCAGGAGACACAGGAAACATTTATATTCTTTAAATATAAATAAATATTAAAATGAGAGCCCAGAGAAGGAAAATGTAAAAGAAAATTCAGAAGAAAATGGAGGATAACATGAAAAAAATCTGTGTTTAATTTCCAGAAAGATAACATAGAATGGGGAAGAAATAACTTTTAAAGAAACAATAGCTGAGAATTTCCAAAAACTATTGAATGTTACCAATTCTAGGGCTCAAAAAGCCCAACAAATCACAAACAAGAAAAATAAAAAGAAATATGCTCCTATACACATAATAGCAATAATTAGTAGAAAAGACCAAAACATTTCTTCAAATAAGCCAGAGTGAAAAAAACATATTATTTAAAAGTGAGTAACAATTAAACCAATAGCTCTTTCTTCTCAATAGCTGCAAAATCACCAGTGAAATGATTTATCCAGTGTGCTAAAATAACGCTCATCTAGAATTCTATACCCAATAAATTATCTTTTTATAACAACAACAAAAAAAGGCTTTTCTCAGATTTACCAAAAACAAAACCAGATTTGTTACCTTTTGCCATTCAAATTTCACTAAAGAAAATTCTAAATTATCATTACAAGCAGAAAGAAAATGGTGAAAGGTGTGAAACATGACAGAATGTTGAGAAAAGATATTGTTAAATAGGTGAGTGTTTCTAAATCAATGGTTCTTAACCAAGAGCAATCCTGCCCACTGCTAGGGGATATTTTTTTATTTGCTTCATTAATTTTAATAAAAGAACAATTATAAGTACATTTTAAATTTCCATTGTCAAAAAACAGAAAAAAATTTCCTTTGTCCACCATTCCCATTCCACTCTTCATTATTATGAATTTGATATTCATTCTATCAGTTCTTATATTTCCACATATATATGTGTATCAATAAATGAGATACAATTTGTAGTGCTTTCAAAAATTTTATATAAGAAGCATAGTATTCAATCACTTTGCTCCTGGCTTTTGTGTATGATCTTTTGTTTTCATTTTTTTATTTTAAATTTATTTATTTTTTAATAGTCGGATAATTGTTTTACAGAATTGTGTTGGTTTCTGCCAAACATCAACATGAATCAGCCAAAAAATATGGACCGCTTCACAAATTTGCAATGTCATCCATGTGCAGAGGCCATGCTAATGTTCTCTGTATTGTTCCAATTTTAGTATATGTGCTGCCGAAACGAGCACCACCAGGGGATATTTGACAATGTTTGAAGACGTTTTTGTCTGAGACAACTAGGAAGGTAATGATGCTACCGGCATCCAGTGCATAGAGACCAGCGTGACACTGAGCACATGCGTGTGTGCTCAATCATGTCTGACTCTTTGCAGCCCCATGGACTGTAAGCCTGCCAGGTTCCTCTGTTCATGGGATTTCCAGGCAAGAACACTGGTACGGGTTGCCATTCCCTTCTCCAGGTAAGCTTCCCAACACAGGGATAGAACCTGCATCTCCTGAGACTCCTGCATTAGCTGGAAGATTCTTTACCACTGAGCCACTAGCGATGCTGCTAAACATCCTACAATGTACAGGACAGCTCCTTACAACAAAGATTTATCTGGCCCAAAATGTCAAAGGTGCTGAGGTTAAGAAATGCTGATCTGAATTACCACTATGTATAGCAGTGCTAATAATTTCATTTGAGTGTTAGAACTAAAATATACTGTAAAAACAGAATATAAATAGTATTAGTAAGTAAAGTAAAGTATTCTAAGGGCTTTGTATAATCTGTGTGGCAGAAAAGGAAACTGAGTAACTATAGGCTTTGACGAGTTAGCTGACCACATTAAAACATAAAGGGTAACTAGTAAATGTGTACACTTCAGAAGTTAAATTCTCTAACCTAGTAGAAGGAAGATATGGAATGGAAATAAAAATGATATAGAGGAAGCATGAAAAGAGACAGAAAACTGAAAGGCAGGAAAAAAAGTAGGGAATATAACAGGAACAAATACATCAGAAATCAAATAACTGTAAATAGACTAAAACTCTCCAGTTCAGAGAAAAAGCTTGTCAGTCTAGATAAAATAAGAATTCCAACTAAATACTGTTTATAAGACATATGTACAAACATTAGGACACAGTAGTGTTTAGAATTAAAGGATGGAAGAAGATATACAAGATAAACACTTGCATAAAAAAAGATTTCTAAAGCTATTGATATTAGACAAAATAGACTTAAGGCAAAAAGCACTGGTGATGATTAAAAGGTAACTGAATAACACTTAAATGTTCAACACAATATAAAATTATCAATGGCATTTTTCACAGAACTAGAAAAAAATTTAAAATTTTGTACTGATACACAAAAGGCCCTGAATAGTCAGCTGGAGGAGTCAGGCTCTCTGACTTCAGACTATACTACAAAGCTACAGTAATCAAAACAGTATAGTACTGGCCCAAAAACAAAAATACAGTTCACTGGAACAGGATAGAACCCCCAGAAATAAACCTACACACCTATGGTTAATTAAATTACAACAAAGGAGGTAATACTATACAGTGGAGGAAAGATAGTCTCTTCAATAAATGCTGCTGGGAAAACTGGACAGCTGTATGTAAAAAAATGAAATTAGAAAATTCTTTAACACCATACACAAAAATAAACTCAAAATGGACTAAAGACCTAAATGTAAGGCAAGATACTATAAAACTCTTGAAGGAAACATAGGTGAAACACTCTGACAAAATTACAGCAATATCTTTACTGAGCTGTCTCCTATAGTAAAGCGACTTCACTTTCACTTTTCATTTTCATGCATTGGCAACTCACTCCAGTATTCTTGCCTGGAGAATACCAGGGACAGAGGAGCCTGTTGGGCTGCCATCTATGGGGTCGCACAGAGTCGGACATGACTGACGCAACTTGGCGGCAGCAGCAGCTCCTATAGTAATGGAATAAGAATAAAAATAAACAAATATGACCTAATTAAACTCAAAAGCTTTAGCACAACAAAGGAAACCATAGACAAAACAAAAAAAAACAACCCACAGAATGGAAGAAAATATTTGCAAACAGTGCAACCTACAAGGGATTAGTCTCCAAAATGTATATAGTTTGTGTAACTCGATATCAAAAAAAAGCAACTTCATCAAAAAATGAACAGAAGAACCAAATAGTCATTTCTCCAGAGAAGACATACAAATGACCAAGAAATACATGAAAAGATGCTCAACTTTTTGCTAACTATTCAGTTCAGTTCAGTTCAGTCGCTCAGTCGTGTCCAACTCTGCAACCCCATGAATTGCAGCATGCCAGGCCTCCCTATCCAACACCAATTCCCAGAGTTCACCCAAACTCATGTCCATCGAGTCGGTGATGCTATCCAGCCATCTCATCCTCTGTCGTCCCTTTCTCCTCCTCTGTCATCCCCTTCTCCTCCTGCCCCCAATCCCTTCCAGCATCAGAGTCTTTTCCAATGAGTCAACTCTTCGCACGAGGTGGCCAAAGTATTGGAGTCCTTCCAAAAGGACTTCCAAAGTCAGTCCTTCCAAAGAACACCCAGGACTGATCTCCTTTAGAATGGACTGGAGTAATGCAAATCAAAACTACAATGAGCCTCACACCAATCAGAATGACCATCATCAAAAAATCTATAAACAATAAATGCTATGGAGGGTTTGGAGAAGACGGAACTCTCCTACACTGTTGGTAGGAATATAAGTTGCTCCAGTACGGAGGTTCCTTAAGAATCTAGACTATCATGTGATCCAGCATTCACACTCCTATGCATATATCTGGAGAAGAACATGGTTTAAATGGAAGCATGAGCCCAAATTTTCGTTGCAGCGCTATTTACAATAACCAAGACATGGAAGCAACCTAAATGTTCATTGACACAGGAATGGATAAAGAAAATGTGGTATATACATACAATGGAATATTACTCAGTCATTAAAAAGAAAGAAATAATGCCATTTGCAGCAATATGTATGGGCCTGGAGATTATCATAGTAAGTGAGGTACATCTGTCAGAGAAAGACAAATGTCATTTGACATCCCTTATATGTGGAATCTTTACCAAAAGGAGATATAAATGAACTTATTTACAAAACAGAAACAGACTTAAAGAATGAACTTATGATTACCAGGGGGGCAGGGTAGAGAGAAGGATAGATTGGGAATTTGCAACTGACATGTACACACTGCTATATTTAAAATAGATAACCAACAAGGACCTACGGTACAGCACAGGGAGCATTGCTCAATACTCTGTAATAAACTAAATGGGAAAAGAATTTGAAAAAGAATAGATATATGTATATGTATAACTGAATCATTTTGCTGTAGACCTGAAACTAAAATAGTATTATTAATCACTTATGCTCCAATATAATATAAAAATTAAAAAAATTAATTCTATTAATAAACTGAATTATACCTAGTAACATAGACTCAAAAATATTTTAAAAACATACCTAAAACTACAAGGAAATTTAATAGATAATTTCTCTCTTATAATTGATACATGATGGGGAAACTAAATCAGTAAAGATTTGAAACCAGTTTCATAGATTAATGAACCCATTTTTTCCTTTTTAAGGATAATATTGGCTTTCACTTTTTTGACATACAGTTCTTCAGGAAAATGATAAAAGAAATGAAGAACTTTATGCCAAAAAATTGAAAACCAATAAAATTGATAAATTACTAAGAAAACACAAACCACAAAAATCAACCTATGAGGAAATAGAAAAACAGATAATATTATAAAAATTGAAGAAACTGAATTACTAAATCAATATCCCCCAAAATGAAAACAACAGGCTTTCTACAGGAAAGCTTTTCCCAACATTCAAAGAACAGATCATTATAAACATAGACAAATTCTTTTAAGAGTGACAAAACAGGAAAATCTCACCAACTCATTGTATGAGCAATACCTCATTATATTAACTACATTTGCGATGTGAAAATAAATAAGGAAAGTATGAAAATAGAATCTCACAGGCTAATCTAAGTAACATGCAAAAATATAAAAATTCTAGGCAAAACATTAGCATCAAATATAGAAATGTATAAAAAACAAAAAATGTAAAAAATAAATGCAAAAAAAAGTTAAAAAAAAATCTTAATGACCCAGATAATCACAATGGTGTGATCACTCATCTAGAGCCAGACATCCTGGAGTGCAAAGAGAAGTAGGCCTTGGGAAGCATCACTACAAACAAAGCTAGTGGAGGTGACAGAATTCCAGCTGAGCTATTTCAAATCCTAAAAGATGATGTTGTGAAAGTGCTGCACTCATTGTGCCAGCAAATGTGGAAAACTCAGTAGTGGCCACAGGACTGGAAAAGGTCAGTTTTCATTCCAATCCCAAAGAAAGGCAATGCCAAAGAATGTTCAAACTGCCCTACAATTGCACTCATCTCATATGCTAATAAAGAAATGCTCAAAATTCTCCAAGCTAGGCTTCAGCTGTATGTGAGCCAAGAAATTCCAGATGTTCAAGCTGAATTTAGAAAAGGCAGAGGAACCAGAGATCAAATTGCCAACATCTGCTGGGTCATAGAAAGCAAGAGAATTCCAGAAAAACATCTACTTCTGCTTCATTGACTATGCCAAAGCCTATTACTGTGTGGATCACAACAAACTGGAAAATTCTTAAAGAGATGGGAATACCAGACCACCTCACCTGCCTCCTGAGAAATCTGTATGCAGGTCAAGAAGCAACAGTTAGAACTGGACATGGAACAATAGACTGGTTCCAAATTGGAAAAGGAGTATGTCAAGGCTGTATATTGTCACCCTGCTTATTTAACTTATATGCAGAGTATATGATGCAAAATGCTGGACTGGATGAAGCACAAGCTGAAATCAAGACTGTCAAGAGAAATATCAATAACCTCAGATATGCAGATGACACCACCCTTATGGCAGAAAGTGAAGAGAAACTAAAGAACCACTTGATGAAAGTGAAAGAGGAGAGTGAAAAAACTGGCTAAAACTCAGCATTAAAAAAACTAAGATCACGGGATCTGGTCTCATCACTTCATGACAAATAGTTGGGAAATAATGGAAATAGTGAGAGACTTTATTTTCTTGGGCTCCAAAATCACTGCAGATGGTGACTGCAGCCATGAAATTAAAAGATGCATGCTCCTTAGAAGGAAAGTTACGACCAACACAGACAGCGTATTAAAAAGCAGAGACATTACTTTGCTGACAAAGTTCCATCTAGTCAAAGCTATGGTTTTTCCAGTAGTCATGTATGGATGTGAGAGTTTGACCATAAACACGGCTGAATGCTGAAGAATTGATGCTTTTGAACTGTGGTGTTGGAGAAGACTCCTGAGAGTCGCTTGGACTACAACGAGATCAAACCAGTTAATCCTAAAGGAAAGCAATCCTGAATATTCATTGGAAGGACTGATGCTGAAGCTGAAACTCCAGTACTTTGGCCACCTGATCTGAAGAACTGACTCACTGGAGAAGACCCTGATGCTGGGAAAGACTGAAGGCAAGAGGAGAAGTGGATGACAGAGGATGAGATGGTTGGATGGCATCACTGACTTGATGGACATGAGTTTGAGTAAGCTCTGGGAGTTTGCGATGGACAGGGAAACCTGGTGTGCTGCAGTCCATGGGGTTTCAGAGTCAAACACGACTGAGCAACTGAACTGAAATGATAAAAAGCAAAATATTTCATAAGTAGGGTTTATTCCAGACATGAAAAGTATGTTCAATATTCAAAAATGTATTAATAGAATTTACCATATAGGTAGCTTAGAAGAGGAAAAATATATGATCCAATCAATAGATGCAAAACTTTATTTGATATAATTTAGCATAGATTGGTGGAGAAGGCAATGGCTACCCACTCCAGTACTCTTGCCTGGAAAATCCCATGGATGGAGGAGGCTGGTGGGCTGCAGTCCATGGGGTCATTAAGAGTCGGACACGGCTGAGCGACTTCCCTTTCACTTTTTACTTTCATGCATTGGAGAAGGAAATGACAACCCACTCCAGTGTTCTTGCCTGGAGAATCCCAGGGACGGCGGAGCCTGGTGGGCTGCCGACTATGGGGTCGCACAGAGTCAGTTACAACTGAATCGACTTAGCAGCAGCAGCACCATAGGTTGGAGAAGGAAATGGCAACCCACTCCAGTACTCTTACCTGGAAAATCCCATGGACGGAGGAGCCTGGTGGGCTACAGTCCATGGAGTTGCAAAGAGTCAGACACAACTGAGCGACTTCATTTTCACTTTTCACTCTCTTGCATTGGAGAAGGAAATGGCAACCCACTCCAGTGTTCTTGCCTGGAGAATCCCAGGGACAGAGGAGCCTGGTGGGCTGCTGTCTATGGGGTCGCACTGGGTCGGACACAACTGAAGCGACTTAGCAGCAGCAGCATAGATTTTCATAATTCAAAAAAAAAGGAATAGAATCAAATACCCTTTAACTGATAAAGAACATCTGCAACAAATTACATACTTAATTGTGAATATTAAATCTTTCAAAACCAATGCAAGTATACTCACTCTCACTTCATAAACTCAGTGATTCAGTGGAAAACCTAGACAGTATAACATGACAA
Organism: Bos mutus; assembly: GCF_027580195.1. Lineage (NCBI taxonomy): Eukaryota > Metazoa > Chordata > Mammalia > Artiodactyla > Bovidae > Bos > Bos mutus. The sequence continues at coordinate 42,336,076 of NC_091626.1, read as the reverse complement.
GAAAAAGGAATAAAGGAATGGAATTGGAAAGAAATAAAAAGAAAAAAGACCAGTATTATTTGTAGATGACATGATAGTCTACTTGGAAAATCCAAAAATAATCCATGTAACTTATGAAAATTAATTATAAAGCTTAGTAGATTTTCTTGATACGAAATCTACATCAACTGTATTTTCAGACACCAGCAACAAATGGAGAAAAAAATGTTATTTTCTAAAATGTGATTTACTATATCAACAAAAATGATAAATTCTGCATAGGAATAAATCAACCAAATTATATTCAAGAACTTTATGGAGAAAACCATAAAATGTTTTGAAATACATTAAATGAATTCTATGTGAATTAAAAGACATTTTACTTTCATGACATAAAATACCTTCTATCTGCTCTCTCTTCTTCTCCCATGGAAGCACACATCAGCAGATTTCAGTCATAAGCTAGAAGGAGAGAAAGCCACAGATAGAATGGCTTCTTTATTTTTTGGGGAGAGCAGAAGTTTTGATAGAAATTCTCATTTCATGGGCCAAGGAACTTAGTGAGGTAAAACATTTTCCCTCTGCTGATAATATTCTGATTGACCCACCTAAAACTATTTGTTTTTCTTTCTCTCCATCACGGTTAATCTCCTAATTTAACCTGGGGCTACTCAAAGTGTGGGTCACAGACCAGAAGCATCAAGAACACCTTAAATCTTGTTAGAAATACAAAATCCTGGACCTACTCCAGAATCCTAGACTTAGTGAATCAGAATATGCATTTTAATCAGATCCCTGGGTGAATTCTATGCATATTAAAGTTTGAGAAGCATTCTCTAGGAAATAGATCAGGCCAGTCTACTTGGCATGATCCTTTCATCAGTGAGGATCCTATACCGTCCAATACAGAAGCCACTAACCAACTGTAGCTATTAAAACATTTGAAATGTGCAGTCAGTATAAAACACACAATAAGGGAGTGCCCTGGCAGTCCAATGGCCAAGACTCTGTGCTTTCACTGCCATGACCCTGGGTTGAATGCCTGGTTAGGGAACTGAGATTCCGCAAGCCGCCATATGGCATGGCCAAAAAATAAAAAAGTAAATAACACAAACGCAATACAGATTTCAAAAACAATACACAAAAGCAAATTTGAAGTATATTATCGTTCATATCAACTATATATTGAAATGATAATATTCTAGAGATACTGGGTTAAATAATGTTATTCAAATTGTTTCTCCTTACTTTTTTTTATTATGGCTACCAGAAATTTTTAATTACACACATGACTTGTATCATGGCTTAACATCCCATTTTTACTGGCCAGCACTGCTCTAGACCCTGTCTTCTGCCTCCCCAGTTGAAATTACATGACTCACCCCCATGCTAATTAGCATCCCTGCTACAATTTCATGATATTCACTTTGATATAACTAATCATTCTCTAGTCTAAGAATGTGATGCTGGAGAAGACTCTTGACAGTCCCTTGGACAGCGAGGATAACAAACCAGCTAATAATCCAAAAGGAAATCAGCCCTGAATAGTCCATTGGAAGGACTGATGCTGAAGCTGAAGTTCCAATACTTTGGCCACCTGATGCAAAAAGTCAACTCATTTGAAAAGACCTTGATGCTTGGAAAGACTGAGGGCGGGAGGAGAAGGGGATGACAAAGGATAAGATGGTTGGGTGGCATCACTGACTCAAGGGATATGAGTTTGAGCAAACTCCAGGAGATGATGAAGGACAGGGAAGCCTGGCGTGCTGCAGTTCATGAAGTCACAAAGAGCTGGATGCAACTTAGTGACTCAACAACAATAACTAGCCTAAGAAGCCTGTGTTTTACCTTATTATTAGTTATTTTCAGCTTTATTGGGGTATAATCAACAAATAAAATTGTAAGATATTTAAAGTAAACAATGATGATTTGATACACATATATGTTGCAAAAGGAATCCCCCCAAATTAATACATTTATCACCTCACATATTCACTTTTTTAGTGAGAACATTTAAGGTCTACTCTCTTAGCAAATTTTATTAATTTCAATTATGTAATACAGTGTTTTCAACTACAGTCACCATGTTATAAATTGGGCATCTTATTTTAGAGTTTTATTTCTAACTCCTAGTGCTATGTCTGAATTTTGAGGATCTCAACAGTTGTGTCCAATAAGGACTTTGATGCCAAAGGACAGACCAAGCTTTATGAAAAAAAACCTGGGCTCCTATAAAGAAATAGTAGAGACATAATCCATAAGCATCTGCATTTTGAGGTAAATGCTGCCTGCATATTTGTATGCACACATTTGTTTTTAAAAGTTTGGCCATCTGACTGTAACCTGAGGAATCTCGGTTAAACATTTCTTTATGCAAAACAAAGAATGTTGAGAAGTTAAATATTTTACCTCTGAGACTAAAATGGGGTTATTCTTTCCTCCCCCTTGAATGTTTAAGGTGGAAAACCAAGTGTAAATATTCAAAAGATTTTGTCATGAAAATCTCATCATCTATGAAAGAATAGTGGTAACTAACACCTTTGAATGCTTAATTAACTCAGTAAACATGTACTACGAATCTTCTATTATGTATGAATGAGTCACCATTCTTTGCCGAGCGGGTATGAAGAGATTTCAGGTAATACAGAGGCACTGGAAGAGCAGTCCACGTCTTTTCTTAAGCATCTTACAACTTAGCTGAGGGAGATGGAGCACACAAATGGAGGCAGACTAAATGGAAATTTACACAACAGAAAAGTAACCAGTACACACCGCTGCTGCTGCTGAGTCGCTTCAGTCGTGTCCGACTCTGTGCACCCCATAGACGGCAGCCCACCAGGCTCCCCCGTCCCTGGGCTTCTCCAGGCAAGAACACTGGAGTGGGTTGCCATTGCCTTCTCCAATGCACGAAAGTGAAAAGTGAAAGTGAAATCGCTCAGTCGTGTCTGACCCTCAGCGACCCCATGGACTGCAGCCTACCAGGCTCCTCCATCCACGGGATTTTCCAGGCAAGAGTACTGGAGTGGGGTGCCATTGCCTTCCCCGAATAAACACTGAGCTCCTGTTATATGTAGAGTACACGCCAGATAACTCATATGAACATGCTGAACACACATGCTCTCAACATAAATTCAAGTGCTAATGGCTCAAAGGGGATCAGAATAGCTTGGATACTCAAAGGGTTAAGGAACTGTTTACAAAAGTAGGAAGCCAGGAGAGGGCAACCATGTGCCTGGCAGCAAGGCAGATGCCAGAACCTTCAGGTAGCACTGTAGTCCTCTCCTTCCACTAGAGAAGGGAGGGGAGGGGAGAAAGCACAGGAAGGGAATCAGTCATCTCAAGTCCACCTGTAGACTTCTGGTTTGTGGACCACCTGTGGGACAATCACCTGGAGAATGTGTGAAAAATGCATATTTCTGTGACCTACTCCAGAGTCATCACTTCAGAACCTTTGAGGGCGAACTTCAGAAATGTGTACTTTGTGCATTGCAGGGGGTGTTTCATGCATACTGAAGTTTCTGGGCCACTCACTGGATGGAAACAAGGGTGTCAGACTGATTCTGACCTGAGTTCCAGGACTGTCTCCACAGCTTTGTGATATTGCCCTCTTCTTGTGCACAACTTAAGCCTCAGTTTTCCCATCTGTCAAATGAAAACAATAAATGTCCGCCTATAGTCTTGTTGTGAGGTTCAAATGATTAACAATCTTAGATGCTCAGGCATATAGTGAGCACTCAATAAATGCAACAGAAATTATAAAAAACTCATGAAGAATTCACTGATAGTCAATGATAACATAGTATTTAACTAAAATTCTGATACGAGGGCAAATCTCACAATAAGTGTTCTTTTCATAAGAAAAGAAATTCACCAAATGTGAATGGGTGAAGGAGAAGCAAAGACGAGATGAAATAGAGAAAACTTCTAAAAAAGCAGAGTCAGCAGTCCAAGCAGGAAGCTGGTCCTGAGGACGTGTTTTTATCACTTACTGACAACTGTCTATGTGTCCAGCCAACTCCACTTTTACATTAACTTAAAAGACCCTTATGATCACCCTTTGAAGTTGGTAACCAGCAGCACTTTAACTGAATGTCCACGAGGTTACAGATCCCAGGTCCCAGGCAAAGCCACACAGCTAGAAAGCCACACAGCTAGTAAGTCAGACAACACAAATTAGGCAACAAATTGTGATAGTCACACTGGCAGAATCCAACCTGTGAGGCACCCAGTATGCCTTCCATGGACAGAGACGAGCCAGAACAGTATAAGACATGCCCTGGAGTGAAGCTAAGTTCTGAGACCAGAGTGCACATAGATATCTGGGCTCACAAATATGGGGTCACCAATGAAGTTCTATCTTCTATTCTCCTAAGAATCTTTCCTATTATCCCAAGCTATTATTAGTAACCATAGAGGCAGAGAAACAGTAGATATTTCCTGCCCAATCTGTAAATATGGAAAAATCTAAATCACTGTTCTGTTACTCTGCAGTTACGATTTGCTATTAGTGTTAAATGAAAACACCATCTTCTACAGTATTCTTGATACAGGTGAGTTGGGTTAAAAATCCAAGTATAGAAAACATAGCTCTGAAAGGATCATAGTCTGCCTGGGAAGAAGATCAGAATAGATATGTGTATCCATTTCTTCTTCCATACGAGCACCCTGATTTTTATTTGGGTACCACTTTTCCCCCACTTAAACCCTTGTGTTTCTGATAGGATTGACCCCTATTCCCAGGTTCCAAGAATGGACGCATGATCTATGCTTGCCCAATTAGCATATTCGATGGCTCTGGTGACAATTATTGGCTCAAGGGTGGCAAGTTATCTGAATTAGTCCAATCAAGAGCTGGTCGGAGAGTCTGCACCAGAATATCAGAAAAGAAAAGGCCTCTTATTGGGATTGGCTAAAGTTTCCAGAGCACACTTCATGGAGGAAGTTAGCTGCATTATTTGCACCTCTGGATCCTGCCTAGTGGTAAAGAACCCACCTGCCAATGCAGGAGACATAAGAGACGTGGGTTCAATCCTAGGGTCAAAAAGACCCCAGGAGGAGGGCATGGCAACCCACTACAGTATTCTTGCCTGGAGAACCCCCATAGACAGGGGAACCTGGTGGGCTATAGTCCATGAGGTCATAAAGAGTCGGACACGAGTGAAGTGACTGAGCACTGTATCTTGCCAGGCCAAAATCTCCAGCCCTACCTACTCTTTTCAGGTATGTGAGTCAATGATTTTTTTTTTTTGGCCTGAGCTTGTTTAAATTAGGATTTTCATCACTTCAGAAGAGCCACATTTAACCCAAAGGCCATCAGTCTTGTCACCAGCTTACACTTAAACATGAACTAATTGTGTGAGCACACATGGACTGTGTGAACTGGGGGGAGAGGAGGAAGATTGGTCCTTAGTCCACAGGCAGGACTAATGATATTAAGGAGACAGAGCCTGAAAAGCAACAACTAAGTGAGACTAGACACAATACAGGTGAGAAAAACTGGAACATGCACCCCACTCTCTGAAAAACAGAAAAAAAATTTAAGTATGAGATCAGAAGCTAATTTCCTAAGTGGTGGGGGAAGGAGATGTGGGAGGGGTGACATTCTTAAAAGAGACAAGGAGACTAAAACGAAAAGGACAAAGCATTTCAATGTAGGGCATATTTGGGACAATGTAGGATATATTTGGGACAATTTTAAACAGGAAGAGGCATTAAAATCTAGATTTTGCCTCAATAGTTGTGTTAGGAAGTTAATTCAGTTATTTGTCAGACAAGCTTAGGAAATCTATCTGTACTTATTATCATCAGCAAACGTTTTACTCGTGTTAGGAGAGTTGGGAAAATAGCCAGCACAAAATTCATAGTGCTTGAATTCATAATCAAGACTCCATGCTGATGGACAAAAGTGTAAACGATTTAAGCATATAATTCCATTTTAATACAAAAAAATAACCCTCTAAAAAACCTCAGGCAAAGAAATTGTCTCTGTCCCCATAAGTGGATTTTATAATTTTACCTGATGCAGTACTACCTCCTTTTAATTTTCCTCATGAGAAGCAATTAACAGATTATATAATTCCATGCACTTCTGTAGATACCACAAAATTAAATAAAAATAGATAAAATATGGGAAGAGTGAGAGGCACGAGCCATTTATTAAGTTAATCCTTCCCAACCAGGAGTCAGATTCAAGGCCTAATTGTAGCTGGATGACTTGAAATGACTTATTTAGATCTGAAGGACAAGGACTTAACTACAACAGAATACACATAGGAAAATATGTTGAAATGACCGAGACAATATAAAGAACTCAGATAGCTAGGATGGCAAATGGAAAATTAGCACAGTGGGGAAATTTCATCATATCTCGTTCAAATCCTTAAACTCCAGGTATATTTACCTTGTAAATTTAGGAATGACTTTACACAACATAATGACTTTACACATAATTCCCTGGTGGCTCAGAGGTTAAAGCGTCTGTCTGGAATGCGGGAGACCCGGGTTTGATCCCTGGGTCGGGAAGATCCCCTGGAGAAGGAAATGGCAACCCACTCCAGTACTCTTGCCTGGAGAATCCCATGGAGGGAGGAGCCTGGTGGGCTACAGTCCATGGGGTCTCGAAGAGTCTGACACGACTGAGCGACTTCACTTTCACTTTACACAACATAAGTTCCATGTATAATCATTCTAAGTGACTGTATTACCTACTGTGGTGTTATTTACACAAATTAAGAATTGGGTATCAGTATGGTGTTTCCCTCCAATACTCTTGCCTGGAAAATCCCATGAACGGAGGAGCCTGGAAGACTGCAGTCCATGGGGTTGCTGAGGGTCGGACACAAGTGAGGGTCGGACACAACTGAGCCACTTCACTTTCACTTTTCACTTTCATGCATTGGAGAAGGAAATGGCAACCCACTCCAGTGTTCTTGCCTGGAGAATCCCAGGGATGGGGGAGCCTGGTGGGCTGCCGTCTATGGGGTCACACAGAGTCGGACACGACTGAAGCAACTTAGCATGGTGTTTCCCACTGGCTAATGCAGGATAGACCACACGTGTTTTCCTCTCTGGTCATTGACTCCAGCACATTTTGTCTGTGCCCCTTGAAGCCTTGTACGTACTGTCTTAAGGTCAGTTGTTTACACTCTCAACGCTTCCTTGGACTGTAAACCCACCCAGAGCTGAAACCACCTCTCATTCATTGCTGCTCATGCTGCTCTAGTTTAATGCTAAACTAAAGGTGCTTTGGCAGTATTAGACTAATGTCTCCCTTTTATTTCGTGATAAACTTTGGTATTTTTCGCCAACGAGTTAAAGCAAGAATTTTAAAACTAGGCTACCAATGAAGTTTTGGTACACTAACATTAGGAATATACCTGTAAGTCATTTTTACATATAATTACTAAAACTCAAGAAAAGATGAAAAGATTCTTTTCAGAAATGAATGAAACCAGGATAAAGAAATGTTGATACTATACAAGGATTTTTTAGGAATCCATATGCATTTTGCTTTATTTTATATATGCTTTTTAAATGATAATTAGTAATTATAGTATTTTGATACTATTTTACTACTATTATTATTATAGTATTTAGTACTATCTCACGGAGAAGGCGATGGCACCCCACTCCAGTACTTTTGCCTAGAAAATCCCATGGAAGGAGGAGCCTGGTAGGCTACAGTCCATGGGGTCGCTAGGGTCGGACACGACTAAGCGACTTCACTTTCACTTTTCACTTTCATGCGCTGGAGAAGGAAATGGCAACCCATTCCAGTGTTCTTGCCTGGAGAATCCCAGGGACAGGGAAGCCTTGTGGGCTGCCGTCTATGGGGTCTCATAGAGTCGGACATGACTGAAGCGACTTAGCAGCAGCAGCAGCAGCAGTACTATCTCAACAATAGTAGTAATTTAATTTTTAAAAAATTTTAATAAAATAAATGAAATGGTATTGTGATTTCAATACATCTGGTCACAAGGAAATCTATGGAAGACCAGGAGACTTTAAAACCATGTACTACAACACAGAGGGACGTTTATCTGAACTGGAAGAACAAACAGAAACAACATCCTCCTCAAATCTTCTGGTGTAAAACAGACCAAAAAAGTGATGAAAAATCATTAATTTCAGCCTACATGACATGGGTACACCTGTATATTCAATCCCAACCTTAAGTCTATATTTCAGGCTTTAAACCCAACTGATCCAAGACATCCCACATGGATGCTCCATAATAAACTGACTCCATCACATAGGGTAGCAGACTCAGGAGCCAGAATGCATGAGTTCAACCAGCAAACTGCTTAAGCTCCATGTGCCTCAACTTTGCCATCTGGCAACTGTGATTAGTAAAATGTTTCACCTCACAGAACTGATGTGAAGGTTAAAATAGTATCAGGCACATAGGCAAGTGTTTACTATCTTTGGGGAAGCCATCGGTAATTCCTACCTACCTTCCTTCCTGTGGCTCACCACCCTCCTGCTTTCATTTTCTTCCAAATGCCAAGCTCTTTCTTACTTTAGCGCCTTCACCTCCTTCTTAGTTGTTCTGTCTTTTCCTTCTATTTATATCCCCAGAGGCCACCAGAGACTTTCTGGAGTGATAACATTTTGTATAACATCCAAGTTTTTCCTACAGTGGCTTCCATCTTGGAGTTTAAGGAGAGAGCAGGAGGCTATCAACACAGCAAGTGCTATTCTTGAATACCATTAATCTAAATGCCATAAGAAATCCAAGAGTCACAGAAACCATACAGTCGTGGATCGCCACTCATTGCCCAAGATATATTGGGACAATCTCTTAACCTCCCACACAGCACTGTTCTCTCTAAGACGTGGGTAAAACGTCGTACCCGTCGTCTAAAGTGCTTAGAATTTCACAAGGCTATGAATGTAGATCAAATTGCCAACATCCGCTGGATCATGGAAAAAGCAAGAGAGTTCCAGAAAAACATCTATTTCTGCTTTATTGACTATGCCAAAGCCTTTGCCTGTGTGGATCACAACAAACTGTGGAAAATTCTGAAAGAGATGGGAATACCAGACCACTTGACCTGCCTCTTGAGAAACCTGTATGCAGATCAGGAAGCAACAGTTAGAACTGGACGTGGAACAACAGACTGGTTCCAGATAGGAAAAACAGAACGTCAAGGCTGTATATTGTCACCCTGTTTATTTAACTTATATGCAGAGTACATCATGAGAAATGCTGGGCTGGAGGAAGCACAAGATGGAATCAAGATTGCCAGGAGAAATATCAATAACCTCAGATATGCAGATAACACCACCCTTATGGCAGAAAGTGAAGAGGAACTCAAAAGCCTCTTGATAAAAGTGAAAGAGGAGAGTAACAAAGTTGGCTTAAAGCTTAACATTCAGAAAACTAAGATCATGGCATCTGGTCCCATCACTTCATGGGAAATAGATGGGGAAACAGTGGAAACAGTGTCAGACTTTATTTTGGGGGCTCCCAAATCACTGCAGATGGTGATTGCAGCCATGAAATTAAAAGACGCTTACTCCTTAGAAGGAAAGTTATGACCAACCTAGATAGCATATTCAAAAGCAGAGACATTGTGTGTTATTATCAATACTATTATTATTAATTGCTATTATTCTGTCCACAAGATGAAGACTAGAGTTCAAATACATCATCTTTCAGTTAAATGTAGGTCTTCATCTAGATAAGCATGGTTCATTCTGGTTGTCATAGTTAATTAGCTTACTTCCAATCCTGTGTGAAACAGTGAAAAATTACACCAGCTGTAAAGACAGTTTCTAGGTGCTATGCTGTCATAGAGCTGGACTCTGTCACCCTAGACAGCTTAATAAAGGCAGTCATTTGGTAATACAATTGGAATGTGGCAGATATGTTTTCTTTTCTTAAAAATTTCCTCATACCTGACAGACACACACAAAAAAGTACCCCAAGAAAAACAATAATGAAAGAAGGGAAGCAAAACATATTTGAAGGCTTACTATGTGCCAGACACCAAGGGAAAAAAAAGCCCAGCACAGCTTTCATAGCCCAAGAGCCAGGATCAGAGGTGTGTGGCAGAACCTTCCCAAGGTCAAGGCAGAGTTACACAAACTGTGGCCCATTTTAAATGTTTTAGGTTGAGCAAATCAATGTCTTTATCAGGAAAAAAAATCCAATGCATTATAATTATACTAGGCACAGATAATTCTTTTTTAGTATCAATTCAAAATGCATCCCAGGGCATGTGGTCTGATTGTAGGTCACAAGGATTAAAGGTATGTGATGAAAATCTGCTTTCCGTCCAGCATGTCCCGCTGACTGTAGGTACAACCTCACTTGGAGATGATACCAAAGCCCTAATTTGCATGTGTGAGACCTGAGCCAGCAGCGCTCAGCCCCACCCTGGGATGCTGCTGCTGCTGCTGCTGCTAAGTCACTCCAGTCATGTCCGACTCTGTGACCCCAGAGATGGCAGCCCACCAGGCTCCACTGTCCCTGGGATGGGCTTGGTTCAAAGCTGGGAGTTTGGACCCAACACTTTGATGCAGCCATTTGATGTCAGACCACCTTGTTAACATGTAAAATCACCATCTTTTCAAAAACATAAAAGCAATATTCCTACTAGCATTGGATTCAGGTATTATTGGGCCTATGTCTTACATATGAAGGAAAAAGAATAAACGTGTTACGAAAATTAGTGTTGTTTAGAATGAGTTAAAAACATATAGCAAATTACAAATTTGGGAAAGCTGCAAAGGCAAAATTAAAATAAAAGCAGAAAAATAACAATTTTTTCTTAACTACTTAACAGACCTCTATGGAACCCCTTCCTATCTTTTTTGAATATATACTTCTTGATCATCCCTTCATATGCCAATGACTTTGCCATATCAGTCCTTAGAGAGAACAAGCTTCCCAGGTGGCACCAGTGGTAGTGGTAAAGAACCTGCCTGCCAATGCAGAAGACACAAGAGATACGAGTTCGATCCCTGGGTTGGGAAGATCCCCTGGAGAAGGAAATGGCAACCCACACCAGTATTCTTGCCTGGAAAATCCTATAGACAGAGGAGTCTGGTGGGCTACAGTCCATGAGGTCTCAAAGAGTCAGACACAACTGAGTGGCACACACAAAGAGAACAGAAAAATAATTCTTCCAGCATCATTGATCTAAATTTGTTTTTAATTTTTGACTTTTTAGAAAAGTTGCTGATAGTTACTGATGGTTTGGCATCACAGTTTACTACTGGAAAATACACATACATTCTTAGGTTTGTTGTCAAATATAGGAAAACTTCCACCAAGTTTCTTTCATATATGAGTGTAAAATTTCAGGGCATCTTAAGGTTTTTTTTGTGCAGTGAACAATCTTTCATATATGAGTGTAAAATTTCAGGGCATCTTAAGGTTTTTTTTGTGCAGTGAACAATCTGTTCCTTGAATGAACAGAACTTAGTAACTCTTCAGTGAAACTTGTAATGATACATTACAACAATGTAATTGTTGCTGATATCAGTGTTTCATTTTAAGTAAGTTAGAAATGTAAATACTTCCCCAATATATCTATGTAATTCAGTGATATGTTGAGATACACAAAACATGTAACTTCACAAAGATATACAGTACTGCAAATTTTGTGTACCACTGCGTACATGTGTCCTACAAATACAGTAATTCTGATAAAAATTCCCTTTTGAGAGATTTTCAAAATATTTCTAAACGTTTCAAATACATTACTGGCAGCAAAGAACTTCTGTTTTGATGAAGCTTTGATGAAAACTAAATGATTCACTTTCAATTTTGCATGCTAGATGACTGGAAGAATTTCCCACAGACTGGCTTTTGGTTCCATGTATTTCAAACCATGTTTCCTCTTCATCACCCACATCCTTTCAGTGCTAGGAGCTATAGCTCATTCTCCTGTTTCTATGCAAATTCTGGCCTTACACTTTTGTGTCACAATGTTGGTGACTCAAAGCAATAGATGAATGGATGACAGGAGTGAACCTAGAAGTAATTTCTACACCAAATCAGTTAGCTGAACAGCCCTACATGGATATAACTGCAAATAATGTAAAAATAGCTCTCTGACCTAACCATAAAAGGATCTCCAACTCAACTTTTCTTTAGCCTGTTCTCCAAAAGGCCTGTGATAACTCCAACATGAGAAAAAGCAGGAGGTAGGACAAAAAAGAATGCAGCCTTCATTAGTTCAGGTCAATTCAGTTCAGTCACTCAGTTGTGTCTGACTCTTTGTGACCCCATGGACTGCAGCACGCCAGGCCTCCCTGTCCATCACCAACTCCTGGAGTTTACCCAAACCCATGTCCATTGAGTCCGTGATGCCATCCAACCATCTCATCCTCTGTCATCTCCTCCTCCTCCTACCTTCAATCTTTCCCAGCATCAGGGTGTTGCATCAACTGAAGTTAAAATAAAATGACTATATCTACATATTACAAGTACCCTCCCAGAGCTTGAAGTTTATACTTCAACATTTTGCAATGAATCTGCCTTGACCCTGACTTACACTCCACCCCTACCTTAAACTTGATCATGGAGAATTTTCCTCTTTCTGTATTATTTAAATATAGAATATATTATTCTGCATGAATAAACTTTAATTTTGAAGTCAGAAGACCAGCATGAATCTACTACCCCAGGTAGTATAGGTTGGAGATGAAGTCTAGTTCAAAGAGGAGATAAATCTGATTCATGTATTATTCATAATTTAAATGGATATAATTTTAGGGTTTACTTTTTAGAATACATCAAAATATTTCCAGCTCAATATCATTGAATCAAATGGCTAAATGCAGACATCGAAAACCTTAGTGAATTAAATTACAAAGCAAAAGTTACAGAGGATTATATACATTTTGGTTACATTCTTAAGGAATAAATTGATATTCACATTGCACAATATTTCTAGATAGAATACCATATCATGTTTTATAACTCTACCATCTCTCTTATCACTCAACAGCTTACTTTGTGGATGGGTCTCAACAGCTATTTTCAATAGAACTGCATTTTAAGGAGTTTAAAAAGCGTAGTCTCCCTTTCCATTCTGATGTCAGATCATAAAATAAAACAGCCCACAGTAAGTACTTCATCCTGGGGTACTTTAGGACAGAAAGTTTACCTATCAGAGAAAAGGAGTTGAAAAATGCCAGAGGAACATCTCCTGATGAGAGAATACTAAAGAAATCCCTGACGTCACCAAGGTGTGTGGCTAGGCTTTCACACATCACATATCTCCATCTCAGGGCCATTTGCTGAGTCAGCACAGTGACATTTGATCAAATGGATCCACAAACCTTACATTGACATCTGTATCCTTAATCTGACCTTTATTTCAGTGGATGTCTCCAAGACTAGTCATTCATTCATCCATCCATCCATCAATGAATGATGACTCTCTTTGTGCTAGAAAACTGAGACTGCATTGAATGAAACTTGAACGATGACGGAATGAAGGGCTTCCCAGGTGGTGCAGTGATAAAAACTCTTCCTGGAGTATTACTCAGCCATTAAAAAGAATACATTTGAATCAGTTCTAATGAGGTGGATGAAACTGGAGCCTATTATACAGAGTGAAGTAAGCCAGAAAGAAAAACACCAATACAGTATACTAACGCATATATATGGAATTTAGAAAGATGGTAACAATAACCCTGTATACGAGACAGCAAAAGAGACACTGATGTATAGAACAGTCTTATGGACTCTGTGGGAGAGGGAGAGGGTGGGAAGATTTAGGAGAATGGCATTGAAACATGTACAGTATCATGTATGAAACGAGTCGCCAGTCCAGGTTTGATGCACGATACTGGATGCTTGGGGCTGGTGCACTGGGACGACCCAGAGGGAGGGTATGGGGAGGGAGGAGGGAGGAGGGTTCAGGATGGGGAACACATGTATACCTGTGGCGGATTCATTTCAATATTTGGCAAAACCAATACAATATTGTAAAGTTTAAAAATAAAATTAAATTAAAAAAAAAAAAAAAACTCTGCCTGCCAATGCAGGAGACACAAGAGACGTGGGTTTGATTCCTGGGTTGGGAAGATACCCTGGAGTTGGAAATGGAAATGCACTCCAGTATTCTTTATTGGAAAATTCCATAGACAGAGGAGCCTGGCAGGCTACAGTCCATGGGGTCTCAGAGAGTCAGATATGACTGAGCGACTGAGCACACTGAATGAAAGAGGCATGCATTTGCCCTCATGGAACTAACAGTTGAAGAGTAAAGTTACTTATTATTCAAACAAGTAATTAATCATAGAGAGGATTTCCCCTGCTGCCAGGAGTATTGGATTTGAGTCTGAATTGGTGAGAAGGAAGTATGTTTGCCAAGACATTAACACTGTACTGCCCGGGCACAGGTATGGTTTTGATGTTGCTCAGATGTTTCAACTGTGAAGTCAGGTTAGAGAATCCCTGAATTAGGTGGAGAGACTTTCTACCAAGGTAGAAAACACCTGACAGGGAGGAAGTTTGAGGGGAAACGCATGAGTTTCCATCCTACCTGAGTTTTGACAGAGGAGTCCAAGTGCTATATCAAGCTTAGAGTTGGACATCTGTGTCTGGATGATAGTGGAAAGATCTAAACTGAAGACAGGTGAAAGTGATTGACATTTACCCTGTAACAGAAGCCATGGCACAATATGGAATTACCTATGGGGAGAGCATAGTGAGAAAATGGGAAAAAAATATTTCATCGAAGAGAAAGGATGCTGGGTCAGTAAAGGAAGCTAGGAAGGAGTGCTGGTAAGTTAAGAGGGGAGGCAGGCAAATGGGATGCTGTCAAAGTCAACGCAAGGCAATGTTTCAAGAAGAGGGCACGTAAGTGAGTTGAAAGCTGTATTTAATTTGGCAAGGCCTGGGACTCCTTCTTTGGGCCTTTCCCATGGTAAGTCTCTACTTTGGCAAGATAGCTATTAGCAAGAAATTATTATTTAAAATCAAATTATAGGAGACTCAAAAGTCTAGTTTTTTAGGATTTAGAAAATAATTAACATCTCAATTCAGATCCTGAACATAAATGGTAGCATTCCCTGTGCACATGCAGTCATGACTTCTAGCTCTGAGATATATATTATATTCACCAATTTGTGGGTTTAAACTTGGCAAGTACCACCACTCTTTTAGGGTTCGTAGCATTCTTCCTGTTGCCAAGCCTACCCAGGGCAAAACAAACAGAGTCATCTTTCAAGACACGTGTCCTATTTGGGCCCTTGCTGTAATGTATAAAGATTTTTGTCACTAGCACAGTGTCTATACCATTTTGTTCTATTTCTTTACATGTGTGTCTCCTCCTTGAGGAGGGTAATAGTCTGCTATGAGCTTGTCCCCCCAATACCCATCATAGTGCTCACCACTCAGTATGTGCTGAATAACTGTTTGCTGAATGAATAGAAAGTTGCATAATTTTTCTGTAAGTTCATGAATAGCCAATCTGGAAATTCCATCTCTAAGTATTCTTTCATCATAGACTATAAAATATTGTTTAAATAAAGGATGTGGTTTATCCATATTTAAGTTTTAGGTCAATTTTCTATGGAGTTAGTAAAATCTCATTCCAATACAAATTATTTAATCCCTTGGTGCCTTGGGTTTTCTGCCTATAAAATAAGAACAGCCATGCTGATTTCCTTGGGAGCTCTAGTGAAGGTTGTCAAACTCAGAGCTCTATTTCCCCATAAGGGATACTCCTTAAATTTGAAGACCAATTGATAATCATGTCTGTCTTGTTCTCTAAGTGGTTATGTCAGAGACTGAGGGAGCAACACATAAGTCCTCCAGGTCTGTTTATATTGGCTCCTGGAACAGCTGCTAAAGGCTCAGTCTTGTGTCCAGTAAAAGATCCCTGGTGCTAGGAGCTGGGTTAATCATGGCACTCTTTGCCCCAGGGGTGATATTTTGTAGGGATCCAACCCTCCCTGGTCTGGACACTGGGCATATGTAGTATTGGTGGCTTCAAGGTAGACCTAGAATAGCTGCAGCAAAGGAGTCAATCCTGCCTTTAAGGTCATATTAGACTTGGATTCATTTGTTCAGAATTAATCTTCACTACAGTTCAAGTCTGCTGTTTGGTTGATTTAAGGGTCTTTTGGTGAAAAATCTATCAGTCGAGAGATTATCTTAACCAAGGGCAATCATTCAGACTGCAATTTAAATAAGAAAATGTATTTGCATTTATTATAAGTCCACTTGGTCTTCCCTGGTGGCTCTGTGGTAAAGAATCTGCCTGCTGACAGACAGCGGTTTGATCCCTGGGTCAGGAAGATTCCCTGGAGAAGGAAATGGCAACCTACTCCATTCTTGCCTGGGAAATCCCATGGACAGAGGAGCCTGGCAGGCTACAGTCCATGGGGCCTCAAAAGAATCAGACATGACTTAATGACTAAACACAACACAATAGATTCATCTGTTACATAATACCCCCATTAATTGAGTTCTGCTCATATGCCACGCTTCTGAAGTGACTTACAGCGTTATACATTCACGTGGGTCTTACACTATCCCATTTTACGCATGCAGAGGGTGTTGTTCAGAGACATTAAACAATCTGTTCAGCATCACACAACTGGCAATAGGCAGGAACCAGATGAAATTCTCCTCTCCCTCACTCTCAGCTCAGCCTCTCTCCTACTGTTCAGTATTGTATCCTAGACACTCATCTCTCTGCAGCCTTCTCATATGCTTTTGTTTTAAAGTTAAAAATGTATCCTCAATTGGCTGAATACTTGCAATCCCACTCCAAAGGACGTAGATATAGGTTTTCTTGTCATTTAAGATTATTTTGAGGCAAAAACAGACCATGTTCCTATGACATTTCTGCAAGTGCAGGGGCAAAGGGACTATGCCCAGTTAGTAAGGATGGGCAACAGATCTGGCAAAACCTACTCTGCTGCAAACTTAAGGAGCAGCCAAGTTGACACCATGAGTGGGAAGTTTAAATGAGTACATTCCAATAGAGAAGTATAGAGGGATCATGCTGAGAGGGCCAACATTTGGTACATGTGCTGATCACAGCAGGAAAATTGGTGCCCAGGTCATGGATCCCTATATGTACAAGCTTCTCTTCTGATGACCCTGAGCAGGACTTCTGGTGGGCCTTAGGGTACTGTATGATGCTTGTTATTGGTGCTCCTTTTGCTGTGGACAGTTTCTGCTATTACACTGTCTATCTGATAGTTTGCATTACTCTGTCTTGAAATATTCACCATGTCATGGGAGAAAACAGGTGGGTATTAAATTGCAACTCAAAGTGGTGATGACTGTTATCACAAAGACAAACGAAAGACTCCCAGAGGAGACATTAGAGCCAATTTCCTGAACAGAAAACCACGAGGAGCCTGGTCATAGAGAAAAGGATAGATGGAGGCACAGAAGCAACAGCACAATCAGCCAAGTGCAACTAGTTCAAGGTCTCTGAAGCACAGACTGAGAGAGAGAGGAGTGAGCAGGGGTCAAAAAGTCACTGAGGGTTTTTAAGCAGAGATGCAGCATGAACATCTTTGTTGTTTAGTGTTGTTGGCAGCTGTAAAGGCGGATTGGAAGAGAGAGATGCTGGTTAGGAAATTACCAGGTAATTTTTTACCTGGACAACTACAACTACCACCTTATGGTTGACAGATTAAACACTTTATTTGCATGCTTTAAAAGGTCTATAAAGAACAATTAATGCTCAAAGTATTGCTTTGTCCAGGTAAAAAATGATGACTGTAGGCATATTCAAGAAATACTAGGAATTAAAACTATCAATACCTAAAGACTGATGGGTGAGGGGAGAAGTCAAAGAGAGGAAGAAAAGAGGTCAAGGTGATTCCCAGGTTCTGGCTGGAGAAGATACTAGGACCGTTAATGGCTTGGAGAGACGGGAAGAGTGGTGGGTGCTGGTTTATACCAGGAGCTAAATCAAGCTGACCATGACCAGGTGAGAGCATGAGCTTTGAACAGAGACTGTGATTCAAGTCCACTGCCTTCTCTCCCATTCAGTAGCCACACAATGCTGAACAAGTTGGTTAGCCTCTCTGAGCCTCAATTCCCTAACAGTAAAACTGAGATGATAAGAGTATGCAGCTCGTAAGGCTGACAATGAGATTAAGGGACAGGATGCATATATAGGATTTATATATACTTAGTACAGCTCCTGGTACATAGTAAGAACTCGATAATGCTAGCCACTTTTGAATCACTAACTTTTTATACAATATGCAATAGGATAAAAATGAATTTTATTCTCCTGGTCACAGAAAGTTTTCTTGCTAGTTTTATTTTACCAGCTTAATCTGAATTTCTGCCAAGGCATTTATGACATAACACATAAAAATTGCTCTTGAATTAACCCACAATCTGAGGACTTATCACTGGCTTCTTGATCACAAAGTCTACATAGCTTCCTGGAAAACTCACCCCTAGGAGCCCACAAATAAGAGAAGGTTAGGCTGACCCAGCTTGAATGGTGCTAGGATAGGTCCCAATTCAATCAATACCATAATCTGACTTCATATTTCCCTTTACATGCGTCTCAAGTCACTTCAGGTGTGTCCAACTCTTTGAGACTCCATGGACTGTAGCCTGTCAGGTTCCTCTGTTCATATTTCTCTTTACACAGCTCTTATAAGCTCTCCCTAACAATTGTGAGCAATGGACAAAATCGTTAAGCCCATGAGGTAGATAGTGGTATCTGTAGTAACAAAAACAAGTCTTGGTACATAGCAGGGACTCAGCAAGTTTTGGCTGAATAATGGGTGGATTCCTTATACCTCCACTGCAGTGTAGTCTCAGGAAGCTACGCCTTACCATGCTGATCTCTAAATACTTCTTCCTTCCACCCAAGCCATGCCCCAAACAGCAATACTTTGAGCATTAATCGTTCTTTATAGACCTTTTAAAGCATGCAAATAAAGTGTTTAATCTGTCAACCATAAAGTGAAGACCATAAAATAAATATGGATTGAGACCAATATTGATATGTATAAATTCCTCCAAGTATATACACTGATAAACTAAAATGTTTTTGCTTGTAATGAATCAGTAGTTTGACCAAGTCTCTCTGTCTGAACATGAATGTGTTCTCCCAGACAACTCAAGACAGTATGAATTAGTTGAACTTACGGGTGCCTGTGTTTTTCAAACCCATTGGAAAGAACCTAATTTAGGGATCAATGATTTAATGAGCCTTTCAAAGCTGAAAATATATCCCACTGAGATTTAAAACAGAAAATAGATTTAGATAGGAAAAATAAAACAAAGCTAGTTTTGTGTTTCACGGACAGAGGAATGTGCTAGAATTATTTACTGCTTTCTGGACTTTGCATTATGACTAAATTGATATTTTCCAGGTTTTTCATTAACTTAAAATGTTCTGAGGTAAACACATCATTTGCCATGATTAAATCCAAGGTGTTTCTGCAGCTTCCTTCTGAGCAGCTAAACAGGAGGCTGGAAGGTAAGGGTTCTGATCAACCACTTTGTGAAAGTAGGACTGGAGAAAGTATATAGATTTCAACCAGAGGCCGGATTGAGATTCTAACAGCTATGCCAAGTAGAGGTTCTACAACAGAATCACATGGTAAAACCTTCTAGTCCCGAACTTCCCTACCCCTAAAACCAGAATTCATTCCACCTTGTCTTAAAAATAAAATAACATAGAACTGACCTGCCCACCCTCACACCTTCCGCATCAGTCCTTCACAAAATCTCTGCAAGGACAGAAACTTCTACTACCTTTCTTAATGGTTCTAGGCAAGTCCAAGTTAATAGATATACAACTTTCCAAAGTCTCTAGCATTTCAAATTTCCTTCCCAAACTGAATGAGACTGACTGTCAGTTTTCATTAATAGCAGGTCTTTTACAACAGGTGGAAGATTAAAGATGACCAGAAAAGTCAGTTCAGTAAGCCTTTCCTTTCCCCTCCCTCCATTCCACCCCCTCAGTCTTAAGAGACAGGGATACTTCTAGGGTGAGACTCCACTGGGCCCCTAAAATCCATCTGATGGCAGGCCCGTACTTGCCACCTAGGCTAGATGCCCAGGTGGTCACCCAGCAGGGCCCTGAGTAAATTATCTGGGGTTGCTCATAAAAAACACTCAGTAGAAGTGCCCAGACATTTTTTTTAGGATACTTTTTCTTGAATCTTGGCTACCTGATTTGACAAGCAGTTAAATTTTGAATGCTGACTTCTTGATTCACAAGCAGAGGCAGCACATGATCCACTTGTTTTATATCCACGTCCTTCACATCTTACGTTTACCTAAGACAAAGCCAGGCCTTTGCAATTCTTGTCCAGAATGGAACATGGTCCTGAAATTCCAAGACATTAGTAAACAGTTCTTTAAATTGAGTTGCAATTACTTTCTCTATGATTTTCAACTTCTGTCCATTCTCTGGAACAAACCATGGAACCCTTCCATATACAATGACATTCTTCTAAGGAAGTTTTAATTCCTTGCTTGGCAATGGTGCTTGCTCCCTTTAAAGGAAAGATTGAAATTTTAAAGTATTTAGCAAACAATCAATTAATCAGAAACCTTATCTACCAGTGTCAAGTGTCACAATCAATATTATGAATGCGGCTTGGCTTTGGCTTTCAGTCGCTTAGTCCTACTCTTCCCACCAGGCTCCTCTGTCCGTGGAATTTTCCAGGCAAGAATACTGGAGAGGATTGCCATTTGCTACTTCAGAGGATGTTCCTGACCCAGGGATCAAAACTGTGACTCTTGCATCTCCTGAACTGGCAGATGGATTCTTTACCACTAGTGCTACCTGGGAAGCCCTAACATTATGAGTTATGAATTCATAATGAATAATCAGCAGTAATTAATCAACTTATTCTTATGGGATTGTTTTTGTCGGGTTCTGTTGTCCTTGTTTTATAATGCCTCCTCTAAAGAAAAAATCAATTAAGAACTAAATAATGGGGGGAAGGCATCAAAACAGTGTAGTATATGCTAGTTGCAAATGTAACCTGCAGGACAAGTGGGAGTGGGCATAAGGCATGAAGCAGTCATGCTTACTTGGCTTAGAGCAACTCCAGCCCTTTAGTATTTTACTTCATTCTCATAACAACTCTGTAAGGTGGGTTTTTACTCTCAATTTACCAAAAAAGAAACTGAGGTTTTAAGAGGTTATTTAAGTTGCTCAACATGACGCTCTTGCTGTGGTAGAGCCAGGATCCACACCCAAATCTAATTCCAGAGTGTACACTCCTTGAAGTGTGTAATACTCATTACCTCACAAAGAAATCTTCCTGGCTTTCCTGTTGGCTCAGATGGTAGAGAGTCCACCTCAATGCAGGAGACTCAGGTTCAATCCCTGGGACAGGAAGATCCCCTGGAGAAGGAAATAGCTACCCACTCCAGTAAAGAGAATTCCATGGACAGGGTAGCCTGGCAGTCCATGGGGTCGCAAAGAGATGGAGATGTCTGAGCAACTAATATACTACAAAGAAATCAACACAAGAGCATTACAACTTATCTTGGGATTCAATACTATATGTGGACCACTAACACTGTGCCCCTTTCTGCTCTTTGTTTTATGTGCAGATCAACCAAAGAATATAATTTTTTTAGCTTTAGAACATTCTTAAGTCATTGAATTGCAATTTAATTGTGTATAATTTGCAATGCCATAAATCTTTCTGTTGGGTGTTTCCAAATTGGCATGTCACCAAACTCTTATAGAATGAAAATTAATAACAAAAATGTAAAAGAGAACATGCCCTAGCAGAGAACTTTGGGGAGAGAAAAATCCTTTGGTCATTTATTTTCCAGAATATTTTAAAGCTATTAAAATCAATGAGTCTGGGGGAGGGGTGAGAGTAAACTTGGAGAGGAGCAAGTCTCCTCTGCAAACCCCATTAGGAATGGTGGGATGCTCTCCCAGTAAACTGGCAACTAAGGGAATCCTGGTGGTTCTCATCTGTGTCACCCACTTCAACTCTGACCAGGATTCTGCTTGACCACCCTGTTTGTTTGCTAGCTGGCCACCTCTCAGCAGGAGATGGCTTAAATCATGTTACTCTACCACCCATTTTTCAGGCATATCCATTTCTGCCACATTCTAGAAACAACCACAGTGGGACTTCCTTGGTGGTCCAGTCGTTAAGACTTCATCTTTCAATGCAAGGAGTGCAGGTCCAAGCCCTGGTAGGGTAGCTAAGATCCCACATGCCTCTAGGCCAAAAAACCAAACAATAAAGCAGAAGCAATACTGTAACAAACTCAATGAAGACTTTAAAAGTGGTTCACACACACAAAAAAATCTTAAAAACAACACAGTATTCAAGGCGGTGTGTTCAAGACCCTCCTCCCGTTTCCCAGGGATGGGAGACGGATCTAGTCAGCTGTGGACAAGACACTTGAGTTTTCACCTAAAAGAACGGGTGAGAGAGAAATAGCATCTTCCGTGGCATGTCATGCCAGCTGTGACATTTGCCACACAGAGCTACACCTTCCTCATAAAGGACAAGGTTGTTCACCACTTTCTGATTCCAAAATTATTTCCAATATGGGTGCCTGCAATTAACCTCATTTCCTGACTTTTCACTGGGAGGTGTAGGGAAAGGTTCTGGTGCTCTCAACTGCACTCTCTGCAGCTAGCAAACAGCCAGGATACTGGTGTACGCGTACTTTCAACTTCCCTACAAGGGTAGAAAACCTGAATGCATCCTTTGTGTTTGAATCTCTTTTAAAGTTTTTAAAAGTTGAATATGAAATTAAAGGAAAAGAGCTCAACTTACAAATCTTTGCATCTAACCATGCAGCACATCTATCTCATTTTATCTTGGCTTGAGGTCACGTTAAGAAGTATCATGAGCAAAACCAAAAGGGACCTCATACCAGTGTTACATGTGAGGCACAGTCCTGTATCCCTGCACATTCTGGCGGCGAATGATTCTAAAAGCAATGCTATGAAATAGCATCACCTGGCTTCACTGGTCTCTAGCCCACTAGTGCCAGCGCCCTCACTGAAAAAAACAAAAAAAAATTCTTGCTCTAGGAAACTTTGTGTTGAAGCCGTCATTCTCAGGGTCTATGCCTTCTTACTTCCCTGATTGAATCTAAGTTTGCTACTACAAGAGGCTTAGTTCCTTTCTTGCCCAGAAAACAGCTTTATCAGCTTGATACAGTACACTGGATATATGGTCACCGCCAGTAACAAAGGATGCCTCTGTGTATACTGGGGGTGGAAGTGGAGGTGATGGTGTTGATTCACCTCAGAACTTAACACATTTCTGCTGCCATTAGGGCTCAAGTGTAAGAGGAGACTATAGAACACCATCAAAAAGAAGAATCTACTCAGGGACTTCATTAGCAGTCCAGTGGTTAGGACTCTGTACTTCCACTGCAGGGGCATGGGTTTGATCCCTGATCAGGGAACTAAGATCCCTCATGCCATGAGGCACAGCCAAAATAGCTTTTTAGAAAAAAAAAGTTACTTGGTAATTATCTATTATAAAGTGAAAGTCACTCAGTCATGTCTGACTCTTTGCAACCCCATGTACTACAAAGTCCATGGAATTCCCCAGGCCAGAATACTGGAGTAGATAGCCTTTCCATTCTCCAGGGGATGTTCCAACCCAGGGATCAATCCCAGGTCTCATGCATTGCAGGTGGATTCTTTACCAGCTGTGCCACAAGGGAAGACCAACCTATTATATGTGATTTGCAAATCATTTTCAAATATCATGCATTAATCAGCATTGCTTTTGGTTGTAACAGAAACTAACTCAAGCTAAATAAAGCAGATAATAATAATTGATTATGTGGATACTAGAGTATCTTACTGAGCTCAGGGCAGGAACGCAACTTGGCCTCAAGAATGAGGAAGTGGGAAGCTCTAGTCCAGGAAACCCCCCAAATCCTCTCTTTTGTCTGTATTCTAACTGCAACACTGCTTTCTCTATGATTCAACTGCCTCGTTGAAAAAAATGTCACCAACTAAAACCTTCTGAGTTTGTCTCTTCTTTGTTTAGAAAAATGGCCAGATAAAACTGGAATTTTGTGGTCTTTATTGCAAGTATTTAAAGGGCCTCCTTGGTCAGGTGCCCAGGCATCCTTTGTCAATCACCTGGGGTAGGGAGACTGTGTCATGTTACTCAAATGTGGCTTAATAGAGTCCAGCCATTACAGCCATGCAGATAGAAGGTGGGCTTCCCTGATAGCTCAGCTGGTAAAGAATCCACCTGTAATGCAGGAGACCCCAGTTTGATTCCTGGGTTGGGAAGACCCCCTGGAGGAGAGCATGGCAACCCACTCCAGTATTCTTGCTTGGTGAATCCTCATGGACAGAGGAGCCTGGCAAACTACAGGCCACGTGGTCACAAAGAGTTGGACACAACAGAGCGACTAAGCACAGATAGAAGTGGGCAGGCAGTGGACACTCACTCATACCCAAAAGTGAGTGTCCAGGAAAGGCAACCCAGTAGATTGTTGTTGTTGTTATTTAGTCCCTAAGTCACGTCTGACTCTTTGTGACCCCATGGACTATAGCCCGCCAGACTCCTCTGTCCATGGGACTTCCCAGGCAAGAATACTGAAGTGGGTTGCCATTTCTTTCCCCAGGGGAATCTTCCCAACCTAGGGATCGAACCCTTATCTCTTGCATTGGCAGGTGGATTCTTTACCATCTGAGCCACCAGGGAAACCCCAATAAAACCGACATTTATTATTATTATTACTATTATTTCCATTTTACAAAGGAGAAAACTGAATTTTATATCTCTTATATAAGAGATTATATAGGTAGTCAAGTCAAAACTGAAAGTGGAATCAAGGTCGTCTCATTCCCTTCATCAGCCTTTATGAGATAAGTAACAAGAGAAACTTAAAAAAAGAAAAAAGGCACACAAGCACCCATCCTCTACCTGCAGAAGACTTTAAATTTAACTGGAGATACAAGACAGACTTTTACAAAAACAGTTAAATCACATTTTGAAAACAGCATATACCATACAAAGCAATATGTAAATATTTCAAACTATGGGAAAAAAATAAACCTTGGATTCTTATTTGGAAGGAACTTAGGAAAGAGTGTGGGGAGGACATTTCAGGCCTAAGAAATGGAAGAAGTCACACATTACCAGCAGCAATTCTCATTAATACTGAAAATTTGACTCACTCATCACCCTACTATTTTCAAGAAGGCAAGATTTATATTTTCAAAGAAACAAGAGGTGGAAGTATAACTACAGGGAGCCCGAGATTTCCAAACAGGCACAGAACCCAGCCCCCAGGCTCCCATTCTCCTCCCCAAACAGAGCCAATTTCTTAGAACTATGTTTTCAGAGGCAGCCACCACAAAAAGTGCTATCTTAATCTCTCATTCAATAGGATTGAGGCAGAAATCCTTCTCAGATCATCCTCTGAATAGGATTTCATTTGTTTTCGCATCACTGCTCTCAAATCTAAGACTTACTTCTACTAAGAATTAGTTCTTCCTGAATTTCTCTAATCTACATCCAACGTCATTTTTTGTATCCAGATGTCAGAAATGACATCCAGATCCAAACAAGACAAAGTGCCCAGTTAGAGCAGAGCTCAACTGAACAATACTTTGCTCAGCTACCTCACTGCACACTATGGCTCTACAATCCCACCCAAACCCCTTGAGTTGGGAAGTCAGGGATGCTGACTCTAGATTCAGACTTTCTACAAGCTTGTCTAGTGACTGAACCTTCTGAAACTTTTGGCTCCTTCACTCAGTTATCAACAAATATCTTCTGAGTTTCAATTATGTGCCAGGTCCTATTCAAGGCTCAGGAGGTACAGCAGAAACTAAGCAAAAAAATAAAATGATTCTCTGTCCACATGGAGCTTACAATCTATTGACCAGAGACAGAAAATAAGTATAATAAGTAAATTATATAAAATATTAGAGGAATATTTTGAAAATAATAAAGCAAAAGGGAATGGGGAGTAGAAGGGGGTGGTTATAATTTAAAATAACATGGCAAGCGTAGGTCTACATGACCAAGTGACAACAATCGAAGGAGATAAGAGATATGCAGATGCCTAGAGGAACAGCATTTCAGACTGAGGAACAGCCTGTACAAAGGTTCTGAAGTGGGTGCAAGCTCGACATGATTGAAAAACAGCAAAGAGGTTGTTGGAGGGAGAGACAGGGGAAGAGAACAAGAATTATGGTTGGAGGGCGATGGAAGAGCAGATGGAACAGAACTTTGGAAGGAGGTTGGCTTTTATTTTGAGGGAAATGAAGTCCAGTGGAGGAGTTAGAATATGATCTGGTCTAAAGTTGGATTTGAACAGGGACACCCTGGCTGATATATGAGTATTAGACTTCAAGGTAGCAAGGGCAGAGGCCAGAGAACATGTTAAGGAAGAAAACTGTAGCTCCTATTTGCCCACAACAGTCTTGGGCTATGTGCTGCAATGCTATTATTCATGGCCCTCCCCTCTGGGTCTTCAAAGTGTCCTAGTTTGGATGACAAATTATATTGTGTCCCCCACCCTAATTCAGAGTCCACATTATTTCAAAATCTGGATGAGAAATAATGATGGTATGAGACAAGTTAATAGCAATGAAGGAGTGATCTGATTCAAATATATTTTGAAAGTGGAGATCTCAGGATTTCCTGATGGATTAGATGTGGACAATTAGGGAAAGAACAGATCACTCTTAAGACCTGGGGGATGGAGCAACTGAAAGGACAGAGCTGCCATTAAATAAGAGCAGGAGGGGCTGGGAGTCATTGGGCACATGTTAATTTTGAGCTGTTGGATATTCAAGAAAGGTGTCAAGTAGGCAGTTGGAAATATGTCTGGAGCTTAAGAGAAAGGCCTGGGCTGGAGATATAACTTTGGGAGTCAATGGCATATAGGTGGAGTTGAAAGCCATGAGGTTGAAAAGAATCATCAAAAATGCGACTGTAGAAAGAAGAAAGGTCCAAGAACAGGGTCTGGAAGAGTCCCACAGGTAGAAAAAGAGGAAGAGCCAGTGAAGAAGACAGAGAAGAAGTAGGCAGTGAGGTAGGAAGAAATCAGACATTTCTTCATCTTTACAATGAATTTGTTATATTACACCAGTGAGTTTAAGGGAAAAAAAAAAAAACTATAACCAAGAGAGAACCTCAGGGACAGCTATAGCCAAAGGTGAACTGCAAAGAGCAGATAGGGAGGGAGACCTCTAGTCTCCTCGTCCACTTCAACTGTAGCCAGTCTGTGTTCTCTTGCTCCAAATCACGGGCTGCTGTGTATGATTTCATTTATAAAAAGGGCAGCATGGAGTAGAAGGAGGTAGATTCCCACTACTTAAAAAAAAAAAAATTACCCTTGATAATCTTTAAGGTCTATGATCCCTCCTGGCTCTAAAATGTATTTGATTCTACCTAGTTCTAACAGAGAAAGAATTTTCTAATGTCCAAAGCTGCTCACCACAGTCAAAGAGAAGATGGGGCATCTGAATAATTTCTCTTGCTTAAGAAGTTTCCATTTGTTATAGGAATTAAGTCACATGAAAAAAAGAAAGAGAAAAATAACAATTGGCCTGGAGGAGTAGGAAGTCAGTGAAGTTTTAAATATGAAACCAGGAAATGTTTTATTAAACAGCTAAGGCATTACTGGCTTAGACTAGAGAACAAGTCTGCTGTAAATCCCACTAACCTCACGAGTATTCCATTTATCTAAGAAAGCCACGGAAGCACATTCCAAGAGAGTTTCTTGCTGTACTCCGCTGACAGAGCAAAAGAAACACAGGCTCTTCCCCACAAATTAATAATAAAAAAATAATACTCACTGTTTATCAAGCATTAAATGTGTGCCAGGAACTCTGTGATGCTCTTTGTGAGTATTCATCCACTTAACCCTCAGGGCAACCTCAAGGTAGGTATTCTCGGATACTTTACTCAGTGTTTCTGGAAAGAAAATCATGACTGAGAAACTGATACTGGTTAACTTGCCCAAGATTACCTATCTGGGTTAGCAGTGGATCTAGGATGCATCCCAGGGCTCTCTTACTCCAAGGCAGGAATTCTGAATCATGAGAGGTACTTGGACAAATTCCCTGGGTCTTCATAGTGAATGAAGCGGACGCCAGAGTGTGCCCCACCCAGCTCTTGCCTCATTCCCCTAGCTGCCAGGAGCATAGCTACTGATGGCTCACAGCAGAGTCTCCCCTTGGACGTCCCCTCTGCCAAAGGGATCTGCCCCACCAATGGTGACTTCTCCGCCTCAGTGATGCCTTAACCAGTAACCGATGCATGCCAGGACAAGAAAGCCCAGTCCTCAGTTTAGGATACCTGTGAAAGACCAGCTTCCTCCAGAGTTCCCAGATCCACCTCTCACTCTGTCCAATCCTGTCTTCCTCATCTTCCCATGAGACCAGTTCCCATTAAACCTCCCCTACACAAACCCCCATCTCAGGGCCTGAGTCCCAAGACTCCACTGAAGATACTGACACCTGCAGAAATCTGCTTCAGTCACTCATTCTACTCATTTAATAACCTGCAAACATTTATAGAGATCCAGGAATCTCAATAAATGTGTGAGATTCTTGCTGTTGAGTACTGACAGTTCATAACGTTTGTGCATTTTTTATTGAGTTGTCTTATTTTAAAGTTTACAGGAGTTCTTTGACATTCTGGATGCTAAGTTCATAGCAGTTGTGTGCATCGCATGTCCATTCTTCCTGCGTGTGTCTTGTCTTTTAACTCTATGGTCTCTTTTGTTAGACAGAGGTCTTTATTTTTAGACTGTATGGATATATGGATCTTTCATGGGTCTATCATGCTTATACTGTGTCCTATCTACTAATAACAAAGTCTTCTTTACTGAAAATCAGAGAAATGCAATTTAAAGCAATGAGATCCAATCCACAAACTATATTCACGAAATTTAAAGTCTAATGATCACAACTGCAAGCAGGACTGTGGAGAAGCAAGAACCCCCGATCCCACACACACACACACACACACCAGTGGGAAAGTATTAATAAATGGGTGCAATTGACAGGGCACTTTAGTAAGTAAAGACAGGCACATTGGTAACCCTGAAAGTCCACTTTTAGGTATAAACCCTAGAGAAACTCTCACACTTAGATGTGAGGAGGCACATACAACAAGGCGTGAACTGTTTATTTTTTAAGAGCAAAGGATCGGAAACAATATAAGTAAATACCCATCAAAGGGAAACAGATCAATAAATTGTGGAATATTCATACAGTAGAAAAACTTATAGTCAGTAAATGAAATAAATATTAATAAGGCTGTAAAACAATAGGTAGAGAAAAATAATAGCTAAATTATAACTTTTATATTAAGTTTACAAACCATAAAAGTAATATAATATAGTTTTGAATATATAAGTATGTAGTACAAACATACTCTTGCCTGGAAAATCCCATGGACGGAGGAGACTGGTAGGCTGCAGTCCATGGGGTCACAAAGAGTTGGACACGACTGAGCGACTTCACTTTCACTTTTCACTTTCATGCACTGGAGAAGGAAATGGTAACCCACTCCAGTGTTCTTGCCTGGAGAATTCCAGGGACGGGGGAGCCTGGTGGGCTGCCATCTCTCGCACAGAGTCGGACACGACTGAAGCGACAGCAGCAGCAGCAAACGTTTAGTTTTAGCAGCAGTACAAACATATGTATGGTAGTAATAAAGACTAACTTCACAATAGTGACTGTCTCGGATAGAGAAAGGGGAGAAGAAGACAGGTTTGGGGTACCTGGGAACCTTTACAATATCAGTGAAGTTTGATTTCTTAAATTAAAAAAAGTCTGAAACAAATATAGCATAATGTTGAGATCTGATAATGCTAAATAGTAGGTACATGCTGTTCATCATATTATTCTCAGTTCTTGTCTGTTCTGAAATATTATACAATAAAAAATGCATTGATGGGCATCTAGGTTGCTTCCATGTTCTGGCTATTTTAAACAGTGCTGCGATGAACATTGGGGTACATGTGTCTCTTTCAATTCTGGTTTCCTCGGTGTGTATGCCCAGCAGTGGGATTTCTGGGTCATAAGGCAGTTCTATTTCCAGTTTTTTAAGGAATCTCCACACTGTTCTCCATAGTGGCCAGCAGACAAATGGATAAGAAAGCTGTGGTACATATACACAATGTAGTATTACTCAGCCATTAAAAAGAATACATTTGAATCAGTTCTAATGAGGTGGATGAAACTGGAGCCTATTATACAGAGTGAAGTAAGCCAGAAAGAAAAACACCAATACAGTATACTAACACATATATATGGAATTTAGAAAGAAGGTAACGATAACCCTGTATGCGAGACAGCAAAAGAGACACAGATGTATAGAACAGTCTTTTGGACTCTGTGGGAGAGGGAGAAGGTGGGATGATTTGGGAGAATGGCATTGAAACATGTATATTATCATATAAGAAACTAATCGCCAGTCCAGGTTTGATGCAGGATACAGGATGCTTGGGGCTGGTGCACTGGGATGACCCAGAGGGATGGTACAGGGAGAGAGGTGGGAGGGGGGTTCAGGATGGGGAACACGTGTACACCCGTGGTGGATTCATGTTGATGTATGGCAAAACCAATACAATATTGTAATTAGCCTCCAATTAAAATAAATAAATTTAAATTAAAAGAAAACCACACACAAAAAAATAAATAAAGCAAAAAAAAAGTATTGAGAAAAGAAAAAATATCTAATAGAATTGAGAATTTAAAATAGATTTCTTGATATTATTTTAGGAAGATGTTAATAGACTATAACAATTTGACAGGAGTGTGAGTAATAGTCACCCAGTCGTGTCCAACTCTTTGCAACCCCATGGACTGTAGCCTGCTGGGCTCCTTTGTCCATGGAATTCTCCAGGAAGAATACTGGAATGGGTTGCCATTTCCTTCTCCAACTTACTGGAGATAACAGGAATAT
Organism: Bos mutus; assembly: GCF_027580195.1. NCBI lineage: Eukaryota > Metazoa > Chordata > Mammalia > Artiodactyla > Bovidae > Bos > Bos mutus. Next base: position 42,305,230 of record NC_091626.1, on the reverse strand, counting down.
ATATTCAATAACTGGGTAAGGAATTCTTACTAAATTTTATCAACAAAAGAAAGTTTTAAAGCTCTTAAGCAGAGAAGAGATACGAGCACAGCCGGGCCAGGAGGTGTAGGGTGGGTGGAACAGAGAACGGGAGGAGGTGAGGAGCTGGAAAGCTCCTTCTGATGAGCAGCTATGAAATTCTAGGAATGTGCAGCAATGAGAGAGGATGTGAACTAAAGGCTTTGCACAGTGGTGTTTCGCTTCATGTTGAGAATTAATTAGCCAATTAATTTTGAATCAATTAAAGGAGGACAGTGGTCTTCCCAGGTGACACTAGTGGTAAAAAAAACCACCTGCCAATGCAGGAGACATAAGAGACACAGGTTCAATTCCTGGGTCTGGAGGGTCCCTTGGAGGAGAACAGGGCAACCTACTCTAGTATTCTTGCCTGGAGAATCTCATGAACAGAGGAACCCGGTGGGTCACTGCCCACAGGGTCACGCAGAGTCAGACACGACTGAGTGACTTAGCATGCGCACGAAGTAGGACAGTAGAGGAGAGCAGGAAGTCAAAATTCGTTCTGAATACAACTGCCTGAATAATCACAGAATCTGGTGTGATTGGACCAAGCGGAGACCTCAAAAACTGGAGCTGATTATGGGAGATTGTGATTTTGATTCTGGTTCATTCTGCATTCAAGGTGCTGATGGGACCTCTAGGAAGAGAAATCATGATGACAACTGAAGGTGGGATCCTGGAGGTTAGAAGGATAGTTTGGGAAGTCAACTGTAGCAAGGGGAGACGTCATGTGAAAATGTTGTTAACAGACTTAAAAGAAGGTGAAGGAAGAAAAAAAACCTTGGGGAGCACCATGAAGGTTTTGAAGCTCCATCTCCCCTTTTGCCCTACACAACAGGCCTGCTCCTAACATCTCCCAGCCACGACAAAAAACAATAAATGGAGGCCTCACTTATTCGCCTGCCCCTTTGTTGCCATCAGCAGCTCCATCCTGCACTGGGAGGGCCTGGGGTGCCTGTGTGGACACCACATCTCTCAGGTCCAAATTCTCTTCCAGCACATATATAAACTTAGTACCCCTCAGGAAGATGGTTGAGGAACCAGGCCCTCCGAGGCCTGGGGAGAAGTCCTCGGATCATCTGGACAAGATGGTCCTGGGTACCCAGATTATGGAGGAGTAAGGCATGAGCTCTGGGTGGATACTCTTCCCAGGTTACATCCCCCATTGGTGAGGGGCAAAGCAGAGAAGGGTCTGAGCAGCATCCTCTAAAGCAGGGATTCTGGAACCAGCATCATGTTGCCCAGGTCTCAGGGTATCACCCCATGGCTGATGCAGTGCCAAATTCAGAGGCTATTCTGGAGTAACATTTCCTATCATTTTCAACATTTCCATTCCTACCTGTGTGTGTTAGTCACTCAGTCATGTCCAACTCTTTGCGACCCCATGGACTGTATAGCCCGCCAGGCTCCTCTGTCCATGCAATTCTCCAGGCAAGAATATTGGAGTAGGTTACCATTCCCTTCTCCAGGGAATCTTCCCAACCAGGGATTTAAACCAGATCTGCATTGCAGTTGGATTCTTTATGTCTGAGCCACCACATGGGGTGGAGCCCTGCTGGGAGAGTAGAAAAAGAGTAGAGGTTCCAGGGCACCAGTAACTCATTAACTCTCTCTGCTTTTCTATCAGCAAAGGAGAATGAATATCTGTTGATCATTCACTCAGCTACTATCTAGACTTGCAAAGCAAAGATAGTCACCTTCTCCTGGGGCCAGTGCCAGACCCAGGGTCAGCTGTCCCCAAGCATCCAGTCTTTCACAGGAAGTTTTCATCTATCCCAAATCAGCAACTTCTTGGACTTTGACACAAACCTGCAGCTTTCACAGCACAAGCTAAAGGGCTTAGCGACAGCCAGGTGAATATGAGCAACAAAAGCAACCACAGTACTTTGCTAATTAAAAACCTAAGAGGAGCCCTATTAAACAATAGTACTTATTATTGGTTGAATACTATTTTTAGCCTGTAGCAAGAAAAACTACACTTTAAGCATAGAAAAATGTTTTCTACCTCATCACATCTTCCTAAAAGAATCAAACTACTAAACTCAAAAATATATGTAAAGAAATAAAAATGTACTAACTTCTTTCCAAGAGTTATTTGGGGCTCAAGATACTAAAATTCCAATTTTTCTGTGCTGATGAAATGGAATACTTTCTCCTATCATCATTCAAGTTTATACTGCAATAGTAAGATACAGTATCTTACATTTTGAAGCTATGAGAAATGTGTTGTCAAAGACTCTTTGATGCAGATTATTCCACAACATAAATCAGGGCTAGTTAAACACACAAGAAACAGAGATGGCAATTCAAGTAATTTTACAATTTGCTATACACAGTAGTAAGAAAAACAGGAAGTAGGTGTTTATTAGCAGTTCCAAATATACCAGCCAAAATACAACTCCCCATGGAGTCTGAGTTATTCAAAATATAGCAAAGAACAGAATTCCTAAGATTATAAAAGGGTAATTAATCACAAGCAGTGTTCACAGACCAGTGATTTGGAAACTACCTTCTTATTGAAGATCTGGATCAAGAACAAACTTCAAAGCAAAATTAATTGATCTCAGATTCCCTGCATCTGGTCAATAAACCCTCCCGAAAAATGTCACTTTAAGCCCACTCAAAAGTCTATCATTTTACTCAACAATTTTACATACAGTGCATTAAACAGTCATTTTTCACTGAACTTGGTTAGCTTACCACTGCCTTCCCACATAAGCTATTTGCACTAAGAACACCACGTCTTACTGATACTCTGTAAATACTGCATCAATGGTCAGCCATGTTGTTTAGGCTTGTTTCATAGGAACATGGGCTCATTATGAAGATAGATTCACAAACCAAGAGGACCTACTTGCTCAGACATCTAATGTGACCTTGTGGCTTTCAAAATCTTGTCTTTGAGTGAACTTTTAAAATATACGTACCAACCACTTCTGAATTTTGACAAAAGACCTGTAATTTTAGTGGCAGTGATTCAAAAGCATATTTAAAATACACAAAACATATGCATTAATTTTTGAATAAGTTATGCAGGCATTTCAGTGCAAATTCTGACCTAATCTGGGGAATCAGGTGATTCTTAGGCCTTAGGAATATCTGGCAATAATGATTTTACTTCTGGGAGTGACCATGGACAAATCTAAACTCTTCTATGACTCCATTTCTCCCCTATAAACGAAGGAAGTTTGATGTTTGGCTCAGCTAAAACTCATTTGGATGAATAGGAAAGGCTTAAATACTTGTGAACCACCATTAGGTCTTTTGATGGAAGCCACTTTGAAAAGTGCAGAGTCAAAAAGTTCAACAATTTATCTTAGTCTTGGAAATGGAAGAGATTAATGAGGGAACCTATGTGTATACATATTTATATGGAATGGTCTACACACATCTTCTATCAGTCCATGTGTTCTGGTGAGTTTAGACTTAATAAGAAGGAAGAAGAAGAGTTCTTTGAAAAAGCTCTTAGCAAGTGAGAAACTGGCAATAGGCTAATCAGAGACAAATTAGTTCTTGTGCTCCAGTCTGAATGAGACCACCATGCTCCTTCGTGATTTTGAAAGTCCAGCCTCATGGAAAGCCAGGCTACCATCCTGTTATCAGCTGGGTTTCACTGGCTTGGGGTTGGCCAGTTACAATCAGCATGAGAGAGGGAAAGAAAGGGAAGGGAAAAGGAACTTGTTTGTATAACTTTCTCCTCTGTTCAGTCAACGTGCTGTTTGTCAGGATTACTCTATGTTCACAAACAGTGTCTCCTCCTCCAGGGAAAACAGGATGGTAAACAGTTTCCCCCATGACTAAGTTCTAGACAACAAAACATGATGGAAGCAAAGATTGCCATTCTTTGGCCTGGCTCTAAAACAGATCAATCAATTCTCTCTCTTTGCTTATCCCAAAAGAGGGCCTCCAGGCAAGCCTAGGGCACCAGAGGACCTAAAGGGATGGAAATGGATCCCAGAATCTGTGCTTGGAAGACAGTTCCATAGAAGCAACCCTTTGAGCATCAGTGGACTTTGGCTAAGCAAAAACAAATGTTTATTGTGTTAAGCCATGAGGTTTTGGGGTTTAGTTGTTATAGCATCAGGTAGCCTACCACATCTAATACAGACTAGTAAAGATAAACTCATTAAAATCACTTCCCTTTGGCCAATCAGCTCTGGACTCAGAGGCAGCTGGATAAGTTGGAAACATGCCTCTCTTGTTCCCTCCCTTGTTTTTCTGGCAGGCCAGGCTTCCTGCTGACCAGCTCAACCGGTGGTGGCAGCCAGAGCCACAGCTTGAACCTCCTCTTGGAACTTCTGAAATAAAGAAGGTCGCAGATGTTCTCTGAAGGTCACACCCTGGAAATTCTCTTTGTCCTGACTGGGGTAAAAAGTCCATTTTCTCTTATTCCCGGAGTGATATCAGGCCTGTGTTCTCCACCCTTCCCCACAATGTATAATTAAATATATCTGGGTCAGGTACTGTTGTTTACTTTGATCACTCTTGGAGCATGGCCTAGTTGGTACCTCTAGTGATAGCCACCTAGAAAGACTCACACAAAACTATTTTAAGCTCTTTCCATTAACTTGGATGAATTAAGCACAAGCAGTAACCCTGAGAAGATATCTGAGCTAATGAGAGAACTCCAGATACCTACTCTGAAAAGTCAGCAGAAGGCCAGAGAGGATCCGTAACAATGACAGAGTTAGAGGGCACACAGCAGCTTTGCTTAGACCTTCACAGCCTCTAGCATATGCTCTGTGATATAAACCAAAAGAATTAATGACTATGGACCGAAAACAACTCTTTCAAAGTTGTTTTTCTCATTGACTTGTCTCCCCTAATAGGGTCCTCTTTGTTTTCATCTATGCTAGAGCTATAAACGAGCAGATTTGGGCTGCATCTGGCCCACAGATATGTTTGTTTGATCCTCTCAGTGTTTTAAAAATAGTGATAGCCACATTTTTTAAATGAGATTTTTTTTTAATGAGATTTCACACAGAAGTCTAGATTTCTGGCTCCTCTTGAAGGAGGATTGAGCAATACTGGACCCATGTTCTCCTCACGGCAAGACTCCATGGGAACTAGGCTGCTGCTGCCAGAGAAGGGGGGCCATGCTACCCTCTTGGCCCTCACGTGAACACCTCTCACCACTCTGGCCACTCTGCTCTTTGTGTACTTGTCCTGGAAGGCACTGGGCTAACTCCTTGTACCATATTTTTATTAATTTGTACAACATACTTTTTTTTTCATGACTGGCTATGCCTGGAGCACTGCCTGCAGATGCATCTGGAAGAATGGGGGCATGGGCAGGAAAGGACTTCTGTCATCATGGGTGGCCTCTTCCCTCCTTTCTGCTGCACACAGACCAACAAAAGGGAGGCAAGCAGGAGGTCCCTCACCACTGACCCTGAGTGCCCAAGATGGCTAGGCTTAGTTTTACCAGTGGAAAGATTTCAACTCAGGAAGGTGTACTGGATATTTGGCCTGAACGTGCCCTTGCAAAAAATGGGAGTGCCCTTCTATGCTTTCTCTGTGGCTGCCATAATCCCCAGTTACCTCAGCAGGTGTTTGTGTTGAGAGAGAACTCCCCAAATGGGCAAACATCTGCAGCCTGACCCAAGACTTGGCTCTCCTACTCTTTCCCTCTCTGTGTGTACATGCTTGCCTGCTAAGTCACTACAGTCATGTGTGATTCTTCGTGACTCTATGGACTGTAGCCCACCAGGCTCCTCTGTCCATGGGACTCTCCAGGCAAGAATACTGGAGTGGGTTACCATGCCCTCCTCCAGGGGATCTTCCCAACCAAGGGATCAAAACTGCATCTCTGGCATCTCTTGCATTGACAGGCAGGTTCTTTACTCACTGAGCCACCTGGGAAGCCCCAAGAAATAGTATGTAATGCGGTGTCTAAAGGTGGTTTAGGGGATTGCCGGATCAGGGCTGACTTTCTGCTACTGATTAACACAGTCCCTGGACTTCTTTTTGGTTTGTTCTTGGTTTTTGCTTTATATTGTTTTATTTTCTTCTCCTCCTCCTTCTCTTCCTTTTCTCTTCTTCCTCCTTATTATTATTCATTCATATTTATTACTAATTCAGCTTCTGAATATAGTATTTCAGAATGTGAGAGCTCTTATGTGGATTGATAATTATTTCAACGCTAAATATAGAAACACCAGAAAGGCAGGAATTGTGTCCACCTGAGCCTGGCCCGGTCCATAATGCATGCCAAATAAGTATCTTTTATATAGATGAATGAAAACCATGAAGACCTAGTGGCATATTGTCATGAGAAGGTATGCTCCTTTGTGGTCATGTATGGATGTGAGAGTTGGACTGTGAAGAAGGCTGAGCGCCGAAGAATTGATGCTTTTGAACTGTGGTGTTGGAGAAGACTCTTGAGAGTCCCCTGGACTGTAAGGAGATCCAACCAGTCCATTCTGAAGGAGCTCAGCCCTGGGATTTCTTTGGAAGGAATGATGCTAAAGCTGAAACTCCAGTACTTTGGCCACCTCATGCGAAGAGTTGACTCATTGGAAAAGACTCTGATGCTGGGAGGGACTGGGGGCAGGAGGAGAAGGGGATGACAGAGGATGAGATGGCTGGATGGCATCACCGACTCGATGGACGTGAGTCTCAGTGAACTCCGGGAGTTGGTGATGGACAGGGAGGCCTGGCATGCTGCGATTCATGGGGTCGCAAAGAGCAGGACACAACTGAGCGACTGATCTGATCTGAGGGCACTTCATTTTTTCACTGATTTTACCAGTCCTAGGATACTTTCACAAGGCTGGAAATTTACGGTCTCTGTTTGCCCCTACCATTACCAAATGTCAGTATAAACTCACCTAGAATCTACTGCTATATCTGAGCTTCAGCATTTACCATGAGACAGACAGAAATTACCTTGTGCAAGTGAGGACAGGCCCTCCCTCCCCACAACAATCTGGAAGGCCAAAATCCTTTTTCTGTTAATTTCATCCAAGAAAAGAAGAAATCTGCAGAAGACTGGTCTGTGTCTAAGCATAACTTACTCATTTGGAGGACATTGAACAATGTCCTCTCTCCCCCCTTCTCACCTCAAACTATGTTTTTATTATATTAAGTATGAACCTCTAAAGAAATACTAGACTTCCCTGCCTTTATTTCAGTGGTTTACATAATGCCAGGCCAGAGGCAGGGAGGTGAACTAACTTGACCCTAGGCATCACATGACAGATGTTGCTTTGGTTCAATTGTTGTCTGAGAAGGATTGGGGGTTGGGTGTGACATAATAATATTAGCAAAAACAATGGCCATTTAGTTTATATAGAGTTTTTCTTCCTGTAATTTCAAAGCAAATTTCAGGCCTAATACTACTGACATCAAAAAGAAACAAGCCGAAGACTTGGCAACAGCAGCCCACAGGATAATTCGCTCATCCATCCCTTGAACAGACATCCACCAGTCCAGGGAGATAGTGGTGGACAAGATGGTCACAACCCTCTGCTTCTCAAAGCTTCTCATTCTGTGTTCTTTCTGGTGATATTAACTTCCCCTACACTCGGTTCAAATATTACAAGTTAGGTACACATGGAATAGCCACCTATGTTCTTCAGGTTGGCACGTACAGTTTCCTCTTCAACAGGATTCATCAGAAGTCTGGGTCTCAACTCAATGATAAAATGGCTTTTTGGTCCTTAAAAAAAGTTAAAAAAAAAAAATCTTCCAGAAGCAAATAGTCATTTATTCAATAATACTTACAGGGGATGAGAGGGCCCCCCAAGAAGTGGTTAAATATTTACGATGCCTTTTCTATCATAAGGCACCAAGCCAGGAACTGGAAGATTCACTTTCCTTAACCCTAAAGCCCACTGTGAGTGGGACCTTCCGGACCCACCCTCTGTCCAGTGTGATTACCTCACTTCCCTAGAATGTCTGCTCATTTTCTTTTCCCAGCATCCTTTCTATATGAGCACTTTCCAGCCAAGTCAATTAAAAAAAAAAAAAACTCACTTCCCATCTTTGAATGAATCCTGAGAAACATCCAACGCTAATGTTAAACACAGTGGAGCAGCAACCGTTTCAAGGGGGAAGACTGGGAAACAAGGAAGTAAGGGTTATCCATTAAGAGTAGATTCAGAAGTGGGAGGGACATGGCTACTGTGAGATGAAGCTCATTTACACAAACCAACATAAAAATCTGCTAAATGCATCTGGGAAGAAAATAAGATGTGAGAGGCAGAGGACATGGAAAACAATAAAGGAGGTCTGGGCGGGAGGAGGGAGTGCAGAGCGGTGGCATTTGGCGTTTTCTGTTAGTTGTAAAGAGTATAAGAACGTATAAATGTGTGACCCAAAGACCCCAAGAGTTTGTTATCTTTAAGTTCAAGGGATCCTTCTACAAATTTTGCAGATTGTCTAAGGATTTATGCCTGTGCTCCACAGGGAACAAAAGTTTTAATACTGCTATATGAACAAATGAAATATTTGTTCAGTTTTTTCCTCCTTGTGTGGACACCTTCCCTACTCCCAACCCCACCATTGCCCCAACACTCCATGTAGAAACATGGAATTTCTTTGGAATTCTGCAAACAACATCAAGAGCCTCACCACAGATCTGAGAGAAGCCTCCCCTCTGGTCTGTAAGTGGTCAGATAGAGTAAACTTGAAGGAGACGATAATCACTTTTCAGAGTTTCTCCAAGTTTTTAACCTAGTCTAGTATATTTGGAAAATAGGCAAAAGAAAAACCAATTCCAATAGCTCCAGAGATCCAAGTATTTTTCCTTCACACCTAATGATTTTTTAACCTGTTTTACTCAAAGATGAATACTAACAATCACAAAAACCCATCACTTCCGTAAATACCAAAAATTCTTTTTCAATCCCCAACCTTCATTGTGACAGAACCTATATAAAAGGCAGGCAACTCAAAGACATTCCAGAGAAAACGTTAGCCCTGCACTTTTAATTATCTTCCGGTATTTCCTTTTTTCCTTAAAAGGCTTAAATAAACTCATTGGTGTTTAATTTTTCTAGTCGTTCCCAAAATTATTGCTACAGCTTTTTTAAATTGGGTAACGATTTCTGTTCCCAGTTAACTAATATTCTTCTCTGTGTCATCCAAATTCAACAAGGAAAAAATAGTGTTGCTCTGAACAAAATCTTTTACAATGGATTGAATTTCATCTAAAAGCATGTAATTCTGCACAGCCAAAAGCAGTTTCTAATCTTTATATATAGAAACTTAAAAGGCAAAGAATTCAAAGCCATCAGATTAAGTGAAAAATGTGAATGAAGAACTACAAACCCCTGCTCAGCTGACACAAGAAAAGCTCTATAATGTTTCCTAAGTTAACCATTGCTGTGGGTGGGAAAGTTTGTGGAATATGCCTAATAAGTCTTGTAGGTCATTATTTACTGAAACGCTACCCTGAATGGCTATTTCTTTTTAAATACTAATAACCTAGAAAGCTTGGCCTCATTCAGCAAGAGGGTCAGTACAGAGGCATCTGATTAGTGTCAAAAATGACTGCCTCTCTTTAGTAAAGGAATTTCCTAAAGGAAACATAACTCACAATGACAAATGTCGGCATTTTTAGAATTACAAACACTACCTACAACTTGAATTCAGGTTATGAACCCACTAGACAAAGTTCAGTGTTTGTTTAGTAGCTAGTGGGTGAGTCCCAGTTTAAAAAAATAGAAGACATATATATATAGAGAGAGAGAGAGAGACAGAGAAATGCAACCAAAGTCTCATACTCTGAAAGACTGACATAATAGTCACGATAAGACTGCTTTCCTAGCACAAACTGAAGTTCCCTACCAGTATATTTGTAACCAGGCTCTTTCAGTTAGTTCTCAAATCTGAAGAAAGCTGTTAGTAGAAATGTCTGCTAGGAAAATGTCTGATATTGGCAAATAAAAATTTCCAGCCCAATTCCTCATTTATTAAGCATGTGAAATCAATTGCTTGGCTGCTTTTGAGCATCATAAAAGTGTCAGTGTCCATTCAAAAATGATAAACTTTCCATTAATATCGTCATATGACTGGATTGGGCTTGCTACTTAACATTTTCTGCTTAAACAAAGATAAAAAATTTAAAAATTGCCCATAAACTACTAGATCTATGTTCATAATTATCTTATTAGTAGATTTTCATGACGGAGGAAACTTTGAAATTCTGCTCAAACATCTTTAGCATTATCTGAGTTCTGAAGCACTCTGACACCCCTAATTTTAGAGGTCTACAATGTACATATGTATATAACACATATAGTGTTTGTAGTCTAAATATATTCTCTGATACATGATTATTGAGTACTTTCTCTGAAACAATGGATACACTGAGCTATTTGGTTCAAAAAGTTGTATGCTTTTTTCCTGGAAAGAAAATTTTTAAATGATCAAGAATATGAAATATTATTTGAAAGCAAAATACTTAATAATTTCTCTTTTTATTAGGATTTGGCATTTCTGATTATTATTTAAGCCAAAAAACACCTATGTATGATATATTCTGTGCTCAGTATACTAGTTTTACTTTTTTTTTTTACATTTTTGTTCTTACTGTACAGCTTCAAAACTATTTTAATGTAATTTTCTAACTAGAAAGGAATTTGGAATCTGAAAGATGGCTCTAAATTTTTATGCCTACAGTAATACAAAGGGGAAATTTTTAATTCTTAAAACTCAAGAAAGTACTGTAAATGAAACAAGAAACAGATATATACTGTACGTCAAACTTATTCTCACAGGTGTGCTTTCTTAATGCTAAAATACCCGTGTGAATTTTTCGTTTCCCATCATGTAATGGGAGACAATAAATTCTGAAGTTACCCCATTTGCCTTCAGCCCTAACCACAGAAGAAGTAACCTCTTGTCTATTTAGATTTTCTGAGTATACCCATGTCCTTCTGTGTGTCATACCAAAGCAAAGGTTTGTGTTGCGAGCCAGAGCTTATTGCAAGATCAAAGCTCTGGGCCACTCACAATAAAATAAGAGGGTAAAGCCCAAAGAATCAAAGAAACAAAGGAAACGTTTAGGAGATAAGGATCAGTCTCAGATATGACATTTCATCCAGATCAGATCCTGTGCAGAAGTTCAATTCAAAGTTCATAAGACAAAAATACAAAGAAATAAGCCTTAAGACTAGGTTGATTCTATTTATCTGCATGCCACTGATTTTCTTTCCATTTTTAAGAATCAGAGAATGTACTTTGCTGGGTAATTGAACTCATCTTTGAAAATCCTATGTGCATATAATGCTGTGTGGGGATAGGCAAGGTAATCTTTTCATTAAAGTGCCTCCAGCCTACGACTTGCAAATAGGTATGATATAGCACTCCCATAAAAGGTAAAAAGAGTTTAAAATACCATGCTCTGGAATTAATCTATTGAATTAAGACTAAATTAATGTATTAGATAATGCTAAATGGAAGTCTTACAAAATGTTAAATATAATTTTTCAAGATGAACACAAAAATGACATAAGTACTTAAATAAAATTCAGACTTTGATGGGCAATAAAATTCAGGTAAATATGCTTTAGAAAGGCATTTCAAATATTATATATTTTATAATTATGTAAATTGACTAAATGACTTACTGCTAAGTCACTTCAGTCGTGTCCGACTCTGTGCAACCCCATAGACGGCAGCCCACCAGGCTCCCCCGTCCCTGGGCTTCTCCAGGCAAGAACACTGGAGTGGGTTGCCATTTCCTTCTCCAATGCATGAAAGTGAAAAGTGAAAGTGAAATCGCTCAGTCGTGTCTGACCCTCAGCGACCCCATGGACTGCAGCCTTCTAGGTTCCTCCATCCATGGGATTTTCCAGGCAAGAGTACTGGAGTGGGGTGCCATTGCCTTCTCCAAATGACTTACTGCATGTGTATAATTCCAAAGCATACATCAGTTCTGTTACAGAAGTTCAAAGTATGTTTCTAGAATATGTAATTCTGATTATTTCAAATATTGGAATATATAATAATGATTATATGGGTATGCATAAGGGGACAACAGAGGATGAGATGGTTGAATGGCATCACCGACTCAATGGACATGAGTTTGAGCAAACTCTGGGAGATGGTGAAGAACAGGGAAGCCTGGCGTGCTGCAGTCCATGAGGTCACAGAGACTAACACAACTGAGTGACTGAACAACAGTACATTAAAATATTCTGAGGCTCATGTAAACAACAAAAATTAGTCATTTCACAAGACTTGGGAAGATTTTTCTAAATTATTTCATTTTTTTCAAGATTTAATATAAGTTTAATAAACAGACTATTTCAGCTACCATCTTATACAATTAAACCAACTTGCAAAGTTCAAAATTTACACTTACATTATTTTGAATATAATTAAATAAGGTTAAGTTTCAAAATTAATTATTTAAAAATCTTGGACTTTAACAATAACGTTAATAATCAAATACAGTTTTTAGTATAGTATACAACCTCTCACAATCACAGGCATGTAAATTGCTATGTCTATATCAGTGCAGGATTTCCATGTACAATGAAGCTTTAAAAATTAATCAAAGATTCACATCTAAAAGCAATATATATTGGTCCCCAAATGATAGGCATAAAATTATACATATTTCAGCTTAAAATCTGTACATTCTTAGACATTTTTACACGCATTTTACAAATTTCTCTTCCTAGCTCTAACATTTTATCAAAGTAAAAACTTTTTTGTAAAGAGCTGATTTATCCCCCAAATCACCAACACGACCATGGTACTATTAATATCATATCTATTGTTTCCTCAGCATCCAGGTCCTGCTATATACACTGTCATGAGGGTTTTGCAATGGTAACTTCTAGTCCTTACCACAAACCTAAAAGAAGATGCCCTGGTACGGGGCATGGCAACCCACTCCAGTATTCTCGCCTGGAGAATCCCATAGACAGAAGAACCTGGTAGGCTACAGACCATGGGGTCACAAAGAGTCAGACATGACTAAAGCGACTTAGCTCATAGGTACACCAAGGATGGTAACATTGTACCCAGTCATCAGATGAAGTAAACTAAGACCCAGAGATGTTAGAGGATTTCTGAAAGTTACTTGTTGGTCACCGGCAGAGCTTTAGCCTCTCCCTACCAAAAGTAGACTCTTGGGTAAAAAAGTGTCACTCTATAAAAAATATAGGAATTTCTTACAAGATATTCTTGTTTCCTCTTCAACTGGTGATAATTTTTAAATAAAATAAAAAACAGAGCTATAGCAGAGACTGGCTGTAAAGATAAGGACCAATGTCAAATTTATGTCTAAAATTCTTAGTGTAACTATTTGAAAGGCTATTTTATATGTAATTAGGAGGTTAACCAAACTCTCAGGAAGCCCATAACTGTATTCAGATAACCTCTTACAAACTCTCACCAAGTAAAACATGCACATACAGAAAGTTGCCAAAATAGAAAAAAAAAATTGAAAACCAAATAGAGTTCAAACACTTCATTTGATTAAAAGTTTTCTTAACCAACTGGGATGTTTCCTTCGATTTTCTCTCTGGATTCTACAGCTATATTATGAAATTACTTTCAATTCCCCATACAGCGATTATTTAATCATGCCTTTACCAGCTGTGAACATAGCTTCTCTCCTGATAACAGTTTATTTTTAAAGGAAATTGTCTTCGAAGAAAATATTTTGATATTATGCAGCAAAATAAGGGTTCATTGGAAGAAACCAAAAAAAAAAAAAAACCTTCTAAAATGAAAACAGAGATCACAGAAAGAATGAGGTCTATTTGGTCTGTAGAGGAAAAAGGATAATGGTCACATAAAGATTAAACAGCACAAGCAACTCACATGCAAGGAAACAATTGTCTTGTTCCACTAAACGTTTTGATGTCCTTTAGACATAAATATTCAGATTCTCCTCCTGCCTTTCGCTAGTTTAAGACACCAAATGCTGACTTGAGTATGTTGGGTAGTGAAGTCAACTTCAGATCTTACACACTGTTCAAAAATCTTCACTTTTAAGCATATTTAAAAAAAAAAAAAAGAGGGACCTTAACTTTGGAGGGACATAGGATACAGAAGAGGTTAGGAATAGCAGCACCACCTCAGGCAGCAGAAGAAAGGTAGGGAGAGAAATAAGAGCTTCCTCCTCTTCTGTTGCTGTTCCAGTGAATTTCTTCAGACTCACTAGAACCATGGAATGAGTGGAAAGTCAGGAGAAGAAGGCATTAACCAAGAAAAGGATCGAAGCCCAATGGCAGGAAGTAGATGTATGTGCTCAGTGGCTCAGTTGTGTCTGATTCTTTTGTGACCCCATGGACTGCAGCCTGCCAGGCTCCTCTGTCCATGTGATTTCCCAGGCAAGAATACTGGAGTGGGTTGCCATTTCCTACTCCAGGAGACCTTCCTGATCCAGGGATCAAACCCAAGCCTCCTGCATCTCCTGCACTGGCAGGCAGATTCTTTACCACTGAGCCACCTGGGAAGTCTAGAAAATAAATAAGAAAGGAAATTTTTGCCATGGCTAAAAAAGTCTCTACCTCAGCACTGTCAACATTTTGGACTGGACAGGTGCTTGTTGCAGAGGCTGCCCTGTGCATTGTTGGCTGTTACAGCACCCCTTGTCTCTCCCCACCAGATGTCATTAGCACCCCTACCCTCCACCACCCACTGCCACAGCCCTAACAACTGAAACTGTATCCAGGCATTATCAAACATCCCCTGGGGGAGGGAGTGGGCACAAATCACCCCAAATAAGAACTGCTGCTCTAAGAGAAACCAGTGTGAACAGGTTCAGAAGCAATCAGAAATCAGTTAACATCATTTCTGCAATATCCCAGCCCACAGCAGCACACAGGCTCAGTCTCATTCAGTGTTCAATTAGACACCTACTTGGTTTCAGTTTCTGACTTGGATGCTAGGGATTTCGAGCTGGGAAAGACTGCATCCTCACCTTCAGAGAGGTTACAATTTAGGAGAGCTGGAAGAGTGATCAAATGAAACAGGAAAAGTCGGGGGCGGGGGGTGCACAGGCACTCATACATGGGGAATGATGGAATCAAGGAGGAAACTGAAAATAGTAAATGTTGAACCCAATAGATAGTGCCAAATACTGGTACACAGTCAGGGAGGCCCCCTGATAGAGCAAGCAGTAACCCTTTAATTGCTAAATTACCAGGTGGTCCTGGTGGTAGTAGTTAATTCTAACAACCTGCCTGTACTAGAGCACACATCCTGGAGATCCAGGTTATGACAGGCAGAAACAAAAGGAGAGTAGAAAAAATGGCTTGATGAGTAGAGATAAATACTTCGGTTGATCTCAAAGGGTAAGAGTTTACCTGTTGAATAAAAAGATGAAGGAAAAGAGATGGTACAGGCAGAACTATGGAGATAACAATTACCAGGGAATGCAGAGATAACTTCAAGAGATCTCATATGCCAGAGGCATGGATTGTAGAATGGAGAGGGCAGAGATGGGAATGGGAAGTAGATAACGCATGACTGCCTTGAATGGGCTTCATCCTACAGGCACTGGAAAACTGAACAGTTTTAAGTAAAGGAGTAGCAAGATTATTATGGTAGAAGTTTGGCAAATAGATTAAAGAAGCAAGGATGGATTGAGTAAGAACAGAGGAAGAAGATCAATATCAAACTCTGAACTAAGCACAAGAAAAGATATTAGAAGGTGGAATCAACAGGAACAAGTATTCAGTCGATGTTGGAAGAAGGAGGAGTCATTACAGAGAGAGAACAAGCCTTGTTAATACATAATTCCTTACATGTGTCCTCACTGTTCTACTTCAGAAAGCTATGAATTTATAACTGCAAAATTTGGGACACACAGGAAAAATCATCGTCACATCTATGTAAGTAGCAAACCCAACACCTGAAATGAAGACTGTCATTATAAAACGTTTTATAAATGAAAATCTTTTGGAACACATTCTAAATTATATTAAGGAACCTAAGCACTTGGAGACATTGGGACAGTTCCGATTTGAGCTTGTATTGAGTAGCCTGACCAGATTTTGCTTTATCCTTTAGATTTAAATTCTCCTCTGCAGGGCCTCCCAGGTGGCACAGCGGGAAACAATCTACCTGCCAATAAAGGAAACATAGGAGACTCGGGTTCGATCCTTGGGTCAGGAAGATCCCCTGGAGTAGGAAATGGCAACCCACTCCAGTATTCTTGCTGGAAAATTCCATGGACAGAGGACCCTGGCATGCTACAGTCTACGGGTCCCAAAGAGTAGGACATGACTAAGCACATACACACTCCAGGAGTAACAATCTTCAAAGCAAGAGAGATTTTCTAGAGCCTATGTTACAACCAAATTTAACTAAAAAGAACTTTTCATCACAGGAACTGAAGACAAGCAAGGCTTCTTCCATACACTTGAGTTAAACTCCCCTCCCCTTTTCTTTGCAAATATAAATAGCTTAAGACAGAAACAGCATATGGGAAACCTAGAAAACCATTTACACTCAGCAGATATGTCCAGCTGAATTACTGGAGTCCGCCTCAGCAGAGGTTAAACATTAACAGGTGCAAGGAGAAATTTTTGTCAAAACACTGTTTCATATGACTTCATCTCACAAAGATATTCTATTTATATATTCTATTTTCCCTACAATGAAACAATTGCTTTTTCCTCCCTATTCATTTCAGCAGCCCTGTCTACTCTACTCTTTCTTCCCCATTCCATTCTCCACCCTCACCCCAAGAGAAGAACACTCGTCTCTTCCTCTTGCAGTATGCCACACTCTGGAGCAGCCTTGGGTTATTTTGCTTCCGGCTTGTGATGGTGATGTCATCATTTACCATCTTACTCTAGATCTGGCAAATACATATCCATACACACACACACCCATCACTCTCACCTTGCCCGTGACAGGCATTGGTAAGAAACTATAGCACTCTTTTTCTCTGAATCTTTCTCAAGGCAACATTTCCAGGCAAGCACTGCAAATCTGTAGGGGTGGGCACGTGAAGTGAAAGCTAATCATCATCACTGTCTGTGGGATCCTCGTCACATGCTCTCCATGTCTGCTGCAGACATAGTTCTACCATCACAGCCACCCAAGCAATAGAGGCTCAGAATAGATTAAGCAGGACTTAGAAACAGGGACTTCCCTGGTGGTCCAGTGGTCAAGACTCCGTGCTGCCAATGCAGGGGGCATGGGTTTGATCCCTGAACTAAGAAACGGAGATCCCACATGCCATGCAGTCAAAAGATGTTTTATTTCTAAATAATAATAAAAAGAAACCTTGCCATAAATAAAAAGAAACCTTGCCTAAAACTCATCTACAAATTCTTACCAAAGCAACTCCAAAATTTGCCAGGCACCTACATATACAAGCTTTTGTTTTGCTTCCCCCTCTCCATCCTTCCCTCAGTAAGACAAGTTGTCACAAGTTCCCAAGGCAGACCACTCTAAGAACCTACCGGATCTATGAGGTCATGGATGTTTTCCTATCCTTTGTCAACCTAGGCGGGGTCATTGCTTCATCCCAGAATCACTTTTTAAGAGACTAAATGTGCTTGTACCCATTTGTAAAGGAAATGCAAAAATAATAAAATTTTAAAATAAGAGGAAATGCAAACACCTGGTCTAGGCAGCTCCACGCCACTGGGATCTTCTCCTGTTACCTCCTCATACTGGGGGCACAGTGCCTCTGGGCTGGCTTTCTGGGTCATGATAGGAGGTGGAGATGAAAATTGCGGGTAACTAGTAGTTAAATCCATTTCACCTGCCTTCACTAATTATAGTCCACCAAGCAGCACATGGTCTTAAATATAAGATGCACCCCGTGAGTTGTTTTCCAGAAACTTGGCTTCCACTCTTGTCTAGTCGGAGCTGAGCTGGTTAAAACTGGATTGGAGCACTGACCTTCCAACTGGGCATGCGCCGGAGCACTGACCTTCCAACTGGGCATGCGCAAGTGTCTCACGAACTTTTGACGTCCAAAGGCTGAAAACTCCGCCAGATCGTCCTAAGTGCCACCAAGTTTTCAAGTGCAGAAGCCTGTAGTTAGTTGTTGTTGTTTCACCGAGTCGTGTCTGACTCTTTGCAACCCCATGGACTGCAGCATACCAGGCTGCCCTGTCCTTCACCATCTCCCGAGTTCGCCCAAGTTCATGTTCATTGCATCACTGATGCCTTCCAGCTGTTACACCTGTGCAGATTGACTATTACCGCACCTTTCCCGAAGCTTCCTATGGCTCAGACCACCCTACTGCTTTATTCCTTATCATATAGATACCACCCCCTTCTAGTCACTCACCTTCCGGAAGGCAGATCTGAATTCTGTTCTACCGTCTTCTTGATGGTCTGTAACTTAAAACTCTCTTTGGTGCAAACCTCACCTGGATGTCTTAACACATTTTGGCTTGCTGTGCATCGGGAAAAGCGAACCTTGTTTAAAAGAAGCAGGAGTAGGGACTCGAATATTAGGATCTGGGTGCTGGTCCTTCGTAGATTCTGCTTCACCCAAGCTGCACGGGAGAGTAAGAAGAAAAAGAGGAAGAAATGAGGAAAGCAGGGAGAAAAAGAGATGGTAGGCAGAGTGGGAGGGAAGGCGAGAAAGAAGAGAGAAAAATGGGTGGGTGGGAGGAGAAGAAAAGGAAAGAACATGAGCACAGTATTCAGGTTTCCTCACCTAATCCTCATAACAAACATGGGAAATGGGCATAAATAAGGATTATTGTTGTTCCTCCCCGCCCCCCCACCCACCAGTGAAGAAACAGGCCTAGAAAGTTTAAGGAACTTGCTCAAGATCTCATAGCTAGGAAGCGACGAAGAAAGGATTTGAAGCCAGGTAGTCTGAGTTAGTAAATAGACAGGGAGGCCTGGCGTGCTGTGATTCATGGGGTCGCAAAGAGTCAGACACGACTGAGCGACTGAACTGAACTGAGTCTGACTCAAGAGCCTGCTATTCCAACAAGTAGTAAAAAGACAGTGTAGAGAAGACATTAGGTTGGTGCAAATGTATTAAAAATAGTGGTTTTTGCATTTTTGAAATTTACCATTTGACACTGGAATACATTCTTAAGTATGGTTATGTTATACATCATTTTAATGTGCATTTCTCACTTTGTTTTTTTGGCTAATGATTTATTACTTGCTATTTATTTTGTATGTATTTTAGGCTATGGAAATGGTATTAGACAAAAAGAAAATCTGGGCAGTTTTCTTATTTGAATTCAAAATGGGTCGTAAAGCAGCAGAGACAACTGGCAACATCAACAATGCATTTGGCCCAGGAACTGACAATGAACGTCCAGTGCAGTGGTGGTTCAAGAAGTTTGGCAAAGGAGACAAGAGCCTTGAAGATGAGGAGTGCAGTAGCTCGCCTTGGAAAGTTGACAATGACCAACTAAAAATCATCATCAAAGTTGATTCTCTTAACAGTTACGCAAGAATGTGCTGAAGAACACAACATTGACCATTCTACAGTCGTTCAGCATTTGAAGCAAATTGGAAAGGTGAAAAAGCTCGATAGGTGGGTGCCTCATGAGCTGACTAAAATTAAAAAAAAAAAATCTTTTGAAGTGTCATCTTCTCTTATTCTACAAAACAACAACAAACCATTTCTCAATCGGATTGTGACACGTGACGAAATACGGATTTTATATGACAACCAGGGACAACCAACTCAGTGGTTGGACCTAGAAGAAGCCCCAAAGCACTTCCCAAAGCCAAACTTACACCAAAAAAGGTATCATGGTCACTGTGTGGTGGTCTGCTGCTGGTCTGATTCACTACAGCTTTTTGAATTCCAGCAAAACCATTACATCTGAGAGGTATGCTCAGCAAATTGATGACACGCACCAAAAACTGCAATGCCTGCAGCTGGCAGTGGCCCACAGAAAGGGCCAAATTTTTCTCCACAACAAGGCCTGACTGCATGTCCCACAACCAATGCTTTAAAACTTGGATGAATTGGGCTACCAAGTTTTGCCTCATCTGCCAGCCTCACCCGACTTAATGCCAATGAACTACCACTTCTTCAAGCATCTTGATGACTTTTTGCAGGGAAAACACTTCCACAACCGTCAGGAGGCAGAAAATCCTTCCCAAGAGTTCATGGAATCCCAAAGAACAGATTTTTACACTACAAAAAAGTTATTTCCTGTTGGCAAAAATGTGTTGATTGTAATGGTTCCTATTTCAATTAATAAAGATGAATTTGAGCCTAGTTATAATGATTTAAAATTCATGGTGTGAAACCTCAGTTACTTTTGCACAAACAATGAGCAGTTGAGAGAAGCCAGAGCATCTTTGGAAGTAGGGAAATGGAGTTAACACTATTAAAAAAAAAAAAATACAAGAACTCTGGAGATCGACTTTCAGAGGATGAAACTGAGGCTATTGGAAGCGAAGGTTTCTCTCTAGTAAAAATAAGCAAGGAGCCTTTTTCCTCCTAACCTTAAGTACTATCTTCATAAAAAAAAGAGCTCTAAATATTTGGGATGGGGGTGGAAGGGAATGGGCAGCAAGGGAAAAGGGAGAAGGGCTAGGATTAGTTATTATAGTTGTTTCCTTCAAAGAGTTGAGGTGAAGTGTAATAATGGTGCCAGGAGCTTTCTCCTCTGCCTCCTGGGGTGAATGTTGGGGGTCTGTTTAGTGACAGTGGTCAGATTTTCCCTGGCTGGCCGGCATGGACTACTTATGTTAGAACTAGAGGACCAGTGCAGGCATTCCACACCAGCAGTCCTAGCATTCTGCATTCTTGGAAGGGACCATCACTGAACAGGAACGTGGCTGGCTTTGTTAGGTCTTATCTCCTCATCTGCAGTTGGAGGCTTTCCTTCCTTTTGCAGGTGCTCTCATTTCCTTCATTATTTGTTTATTAGAAAATCGTGTGGGCTTCCAAAGTCATTCTTATGCTAAGGAAGGTCGAATGTGATAACATATTTGTGTTGGCCAAGAGTGAGGACATAGCAAATACCGAAAGTCACATAATCATGAGTGTAACTGAAAGTGGTGCTTCACGTGTAAACAAAGCTCCCTGTCTCCCACAAGCAGGGGTCACCAAGGTCTCAAAAGCACAGAGAAGGCTGGTCCTATAAATCTGGTTGCTTGAGCACTGTGGCAACTATGGCTGGAACTATTTCCAAGGTTTAACTCAGGGATGCTACAGGTCAGACAGCCTTTCTCAAGCCAAAAAGAGTGCCTGAAAATGTTGAGGTTGAACCAAGCTTTCAGTGTGAGAAATAAGTTCTCCATTCGTTGACATCCCTGAAGCCTGTTGATATCCCTAAAGCCTAGAGGAAAAGCGAAGCAAAACTTTGGTGGGCCTGAAAAGAACGTACCTGACTCATGTCTCCAAAACTAAAGCAATGAGGAAGCAGACTAAGAGAGAAACCAATCTTTCTGGCCCAAGCACTGTTCAAATGGCTTTCTTAGTTCTCATACACCCTCTACACAGAAGTCCACATTTCTTTGTAGGATCTTACATTGCTAAAACTCAAAAATCTCAGTATGAACAGTATGAATATGTTTTGTTTTGTTTTTGTCATTACCTCACCAGCAAATTAAAAACTAAGTTTGTTTATTCCATTCTTGAAATTCTAACTTTATCTCTTGCCCCCAGTTCATTAAAGGTCATTCCTATGGGTACTATCTTGTATAACCTGCCTTGCTGTCAAATATATTTAATATAATAGTAAAGGTCACATAAAATATGTGTTATAATAAACAAAAGGAGAGCAAAGAAAAATAACAAGGGAAAATAAGGAACAGGGCATAAATTTTAAGCAGGAAGGTGACCAGTGCACAAAGTACACACCATAAAGTTCTTTATGTCTGATAAGGGGCAACCACACTTATTTCAAAGCTTTCTTGCCACAAACAAGAGCAGGAGAATGTGAATGGGTACACAGTTGAGAGTGTCCATGGCCTAAGAACAAACTGTTTCGGAGAAGCAATGTAGTAAGACCACAAGGAAATTTCTCCCAGGAAGCCTCAAATAACTAGATCCTTTGTAATATTTCAAGCACTGTCCTGGACTCATTTTTTTCATCAGCCTTTTACTGAGCCCCTACTAAGTACCAGATTGCGTGGGGATACAGAGGTAAGTAAACAGACTGCTCTTGCCCTCGTGCAACTTAACATCTCCTAGGAGACAAATAACTTTCCCTGGTGATCATAGAAATTAATTAAAAATACAGCCTCAGCAAGAGCCACAAGGGAAGGGCAGCAGTGCTAAGAGAACATCTAACAAAGAGAAAGCGATTTCACAACATCCTTATGGTTAACTTAGATTGGGTTTCATGGGACTATTAAGAGTAACCAGTGTCTCACCTCACATGTTCAGTATGTTACCAAGAGAGAAAAACACAAAGTTTGTATTACACAAGTCTCAAATTAAGTAGTATCCATGAAAGGCTTTGAAAACTACAAAGCACTATGTAAATATAAGGTATTTGAATGGGGGTGGGGGCAGGGAAGGAATATTCCTAGTGAAGAAGTAATCTGAATAAGTAGAATAGCTAAATAAGTGTTCTGCTATAATTGTAGTAATCTAGTAAGTTTGATTCTAAATAAGTAGAATGATTGTATAAATGTTACCTAAGCAATGCAAATCAACCATAAATCAGCTTTTTTAAAATCACCTTGACTGTGGATTAAAAAGTATGCCAATACTTTTGCTACAATGTGGTTACAAAATAAATCAGCTTCTAATTTTTTTATTGTAAACTGATCAATCAGTTCAATATATTTCTATTTTGTCACATAAATGAATCAAACATAATCAAAACTCATGCATACAATAGTTATATGATTTTACCATAAATATTCTTTGAACATTTTTTTCTCCATTTCATCTATCCTTCAATAACATAAAGTTGCAAGTGCCTTATAGTTTTTAGTGTCTTTTCAGAGACACTACTGAATTTATGCTTACAGCCATTCTGTAAGGCAGGTAGAGACGAAAACTGAGGCTCAGAAAGGTGAAGTGGCAAGTTCAAATTAAATAGTAGTAAATTGTGAAATCATCACACCTGGTAGCTCAGACAGTAAAGAAACTGCCTGCAATGCAGGAGACCTGAGTTCAGTCCCTGGGTCAGGAAGATCCCCTAGAGAAGGGATGGCAACCCACTCCAGTATTCTAGCCTGATAATGCCATGGACAGAGGAGCCTGGCAAGCTACCTACAGTCCATGGCATTGCAGAGTCAGACACAACTGAGCGACTAACACTTTCACTTTCAAATAGTGAAATCAAAAAGCCTGAGGCTGATTGATCTTTAGGATGAGGGTCTTTCCACTGTACTACTCTGTAAATGGTCTACGAAACTGCCTGAAAAGGATGCTATAGACAAGAAAGTGGGCTTCCCAACAACTGGAGTAAAAGATGAAAGCGGAAACAATCGCTTCTGTGAAGACTTGACTGATGTCTAGTGTTAAATACTTGGATCAGAATCCTTTCACAAAGAAGAAAGATTTGTCATTTCATTCTGCAGATTATGAGCTTTCTGGAGCAAGTTGTGCATCATCTCTTTTGCCCTAGGAGCTTCAACTTTACCCAGACCTTTCTCACACACAATTGAATATGCATCAGTAATTCAATCCCAGGCTCTTGTTCCTGGTAACAATACAAGATTTCTACCTCTGCACCAGATGAAACAGCCTCTTGCCTCCTGGCATCATTGTTTTTTCCTCTCCAGTAAAACTCCTTCGGGATACCTTTCACAACGATTCAAATGTGTGTGGAGTTGATCAAAGAATGAAAAAAAAGAAAGAGAGAGAGACTCAGCACAAAGAAACTCTTAGGCGTGTATAAATCGGGGTCTGTTAGATAAGTGTTCTCCATCCATTTTGTTAAGGCTTTCATGTTTCATTATTTGTAAGCACAACTTGAAAAGAACAAGACAAAATCATGGAGGAGCAAAAGACAAAAGGAACGAAAAGCAATAGCTCCACTTCCCTTCCGGTCGCATCTGCTCCCTCCCCCAGATTGGCAGTGAACTCAATGGACATTTCAAATGAGAAGGAAGTGGGACTGAAAGGGCCATGCTCCACAGAGGTGGAGGCCAAGTAGGCCTTGCCTGCCCAGCAAAGTTGATCCAGAGCTTAGCTACAGAAGTTCTCAGAGTCACAAAAATCAGAGCTGGTTTTTTTGTTTTTGTTTTCTTTTCTAGATGTGATGAAAGGACAGGGTCTAGAGAGAATTGGGGTGTTTTCATTTCTATTAATTCTACTGGTCACCAAGTATTTTTTTAACGATGTAAGAGGCACTGAGCTGGATGCCGAAGGGTAATCCTTAGACACCAAAGGCATCATGTCTGTCCTCGCGGAAGGCAGAGTCTTGTACTTGAGCAACTGTCCTGAAATCTCAGAAGGGAGAGTCCAGAGGCCTTCTTGAGGACCAAATGTTCTCAGAGGTATCGAAGCTTCTAGCTAATCACAAGCAATAATTGCAGCCACATGACATAATCTCCTCCTCCCTTTTTAAGTGTGTTTTACTATGGGATCCCAAGGAATTCTGGGGTTACTCCTGATAGAGTTTATAGAGGAAAAGAGAGTTTCTCTACCAGCCTTGCTGTATTTCTTTCCCTTTAACAGTGGGTTAAGGGTGTGGGTTGGAAAATGAGTCAGACCTGACTTTGGATTCCCATTCTGCTACTTTCTAACTGTGTAAATTTGGACAAGTTTCTTAACCTCTCCAAGAATTCTCTCTGTAAAATGCAGATAACAATCAAAAGAGCCATGGTTATGGAGAAGAAATGAGGTGATGCAAGTCAGCACCTAGCAGGGTCCACGTTCAACTGATAAGATTGTTAGCAGTGTCCTCCTCACATGCCGAGTACAGCCTCTGTTCTCTCACCTTCTGCTAAGACATGCTGAGGTTGCTTCCACTGAGTACAAATATAACATATGACCCCTGCTAACCACTGGACTGATTCCTATTAGGTGATCATTTCAAAAGAACCCGTCATGCCTTTTAGAATAGCGCTGGAAAACTGATATTTTCCTTCAAAGAATCCTTGATACTTTACATCTTCTGCCCTCTCCACTATTGTGTTCTATCCAAAAAACATGTTTTTCTACTGCCAGTGTGAGGCATGATTTTAGAATTCATTGTTATAATCGTTTACCCGTAATAAGCCACTTTTACATCTGCTGTTTCATGTGATCCTTACAACTATCCTCTGAAAGAGAGGCTTCTCGGGATACAGAGAGATTTCATGACTTGCCCCAAGTCACCAGCTGGCAAAGAGCGGAGTGGGAATTGAACCCAGGTGACTCCAAATAGAGCTTTTTCACAGCTTGAGGAGTCAGTGATGGGCTTGTCAGGTTCTTCATCTGCAGGAAGGGCTTCTGCAAACCAATGCTCAAGTAAACCCTTGAGTCCCTAATGAACCCGTTATACAGTCCAGGTGTTGTCGGGACTGCTTATAACACAGCCCTGCTTCTCGCCAGGAAGGCATCTCAGCAGAACATCACACTGTCCCCACCAACCCAGGTCCCGTCCACATGGAATGCCCTGAAGAGCCAAATAAACAGATTTAACCGACTTACATGTTTTCCTTGCCAAACATTATAAAATGAAGTAATGGGTAACCTGCACTTAGTCTGCTGGATTCTCAGACTTTCCTTTCTCCCCCTGAGGAATGGAAAATTATTTGAATGAGATGGGAAACCAGCTTTTCCTCTCTCTCTCTTTCAAAATTTCTCAAAACACATTACTATGCTACTGGAAGACATTCAATTCAACGAAGTCATTAAGTTAAATCATCTGCACACATTTTCTCAGTAAGATGAGTTTGCATGGTGGACTGATTTCATAGAACAGTTGCATGTAAACATCTCCAGGGAAAACCAGATGTCACTGACACATCAGTACCTAGTTAGTCCTACAAAGAGCATGGCACTGGTTCTGGACAGCATCTTTCCAGGAATCCTGTAACCCAGGGTGGAACTTCTCTCCACATCCCAGCTGGTGGGCAGTTTTTTCCGCTCCTCCAGCAATGCGCTTTGCTGTCAGCTCTACAGCACTTAAAGCAGAGATGGCCAGTTAGGCCACCCAGGATTCTTCAGCTAAGATTTCTGGAAATCCAAGGCCTGAAACTCAGAGACCACAGGCCCCCTCAGGGAATGGGAGAATAAAACGCCTGGACCCACTGATTGTTCTAATACTTCACTCAGGGAGGTGGGCCAGGAGACCAGAGGGCCTGCTGGGAACAAAGTCCTATTAATTACGGGGCCCCTGGAGGCAGCGGCCTGGGGAGCCTTCGAAACAAAAGGAAGAAGGGATGAGAGGAAGAGGTGGCTAAAATGACCCTGTCCAGGAAGAATGTTACTTAATTACATGTTACTTTTTTTTTTAACTATAGGAAAGACTCTATATGCTTTTGTGTGTTATAGAGATCACAATAAGGATAAAACGCAAAGGAGGGGCACACTGTATGGGATTAGTCTAATTAGTGAGAAAAAAACATTATTCAGCTGACCCTGTAAATATTCGCTTTAAAAATCTAAAACTTAAAAAACATGTTACAAATGTCTTCCAGGGTCTGCCAGGCTCGAACAATAGGCCACCAATAGAGCATTCCTGTACCACTGTTTGCGATTGAGTGGGGGTAACACAGCATTTCCTATAAAGACAGGATGGCTTCAGTCTCTGGAAGCAATAAGCAATGTGTTAAGGTTTAAAGGTACGTTAAGAACTCAGATGCCCTGGGAACCAAAACAGGGTCCCAGAAAATTTGAGTCATGTCAAGACTTTTTCAGTGGTGGCAATTTCCACCACTTACATTAAAGACATGGTAACTCCATGTTTCAAAGGATGAACATCCATTATTAAGCATAAAAAAGAAACCAATAAAGTTAACAAATCTACTATAGGCCTTAGCGGGGTGGGCAAAAGAAGTAGAAGCCATCTGCTTTGCCCTGGAGGACCTTCCACTAATACGAAAGCAAACTTGGGAAAATTATGTGTTACCACCAGTGACGTTACCTCTTCACCCCTAGCCAATTTTCAGTTACAAACTTGTGTGTAAAGACCACCAAGAGCAGATTGGTATTGTTTCTGCCTTCCTCTCTGATTGTAAATAATAATAACTTCCACCTGGTGAGGCAATATTTTTTTTCCTCTTTCCTTTCACTTCTAGTAGATGCCAATAAATGGGGGAAATCCACATATGCTAAACCAAGTTGTAACACAGATGAACAAGGTGCCTAAAAAATAAAATAACAAATCCTGATCAAAGAAGCAAAGAGGATCCCAAGAGGCAAAGGAGATTCGTCCTTGTAAGACATTTAAATTCAGATGTCTTTCTGTGAAAGACTCGGCTCAGTAGAGAAATTTTGCTTGGCTGAAGACAGCGTGATTTCAGATCCTTGTAACTTGCCTGGATGCTGAAATTCAAATGAATTCAGCTGCACAGAAAAAGAAGGAAATTATATCTGTAGAATTTAATGGGGGAGCTGTGTGCTCAAAAAAAGTTACAATTTTAATTCAAGGTCAATGTCTCTGACAACTAAATAACAATAATTGCTTAACCTTTCCGTGCAAAGTCCAGAGTCTGTAACAAGACTTAAGAGTAATGAAAAAGGAGAAAGAAGAAGAAATGGTTTTTGAGCTCAGACTTTGTGCCAAGCCTTATTTTATGTATTTAGCTACTATGGAGACAAATAAACTTCATAACTATTCTATACCCATTTTATAGATGGAGACACAGACTTTAGAAAATGAGATAATTGCCTATAGTGGCCACACAGGGATGCAGTTTCCTTTCTTTTTTCTAAACTGGGTTACAGTTGCTTTACAATGTTGTGTTAGTTTCTGCTTTATAACAAACTGAATCAACCATCAGTTCAGTTCAGTTCAGTTCAGCCACTTAGCTGTGTCCAGCTCTTTGCGACCCCATGAATCACAGCACGCCAGGCCTCCCTGTCCATCACCAACTCCCAGAGTTCACTGAGACTCACATCCATCGAGTCAGTGATGCCATCCAGCCATCTCATCCTCTGTCGTCCCCTTCTCCTCCTGCCCTCAATCTTTCCCAGCATCAGGGTCTTTTCAAATGAGTCAGCTCTTCGTATCAGGTAGCCAAAGTATTGGAGTTTCAGCTTCAATATCAGTCCTTCCAATGAACACCCAGGACTGATCTTTAGAATGGACTGGTTGGATTGCCTTGCAGTCCAAGGGACTCTCAAGAGTCTTCTCCAACACCACACTTCAAAAGCATCAATTCTTCGGCGCTCAGCTTTCTTCATAGTCCAACTCTCATATCCATACATGACCACTGGAAAAACCATAGCCTTGACTAGACAGACCTTTGTTGGCAAAGTAATGTCTCTGCTTTTCAATATGCTGTCTAGGTTGGTCATAACTTTCCTTCCAAGGAGTAAGCGTCTTTTAATTTCATGGCTGCAATCACCATCCGCAGTGATTTTGGAGCCCAGAAAAATAAAGTCAGCCACCGTTTCCACTGTTTCCCCATCTATTTGCCATAAAGTGATGGGACCGGATGCCATGATCTTCGTTTTCTGAATGTTGACCTTTAATCCAACTTTTTCACTCTCCTCTTTCACTTTCATCAAGAGGCTCTTTAGTTCTTCTTCACTTTCTGCCATAAGGGTGGTGTCACATGCATATCTGAGGTTATTGATATTTCTCCCAGCAATCTTGATTCCAGCTTCTGCTTCCTCCAGACCAGCGTTTCTCATGATGTACTCTGCATATAAGTTAAATAAGCAGGGGGACAATATACAGCCTTGACGTACTCCTTTTCCTATTTGGAACCAGTCTGTTGTTCCATGTCCAGTTCTAATTGTTGCTTCTTGACCTGCATACAGATTTCTCAGGAGGCAGGTCAGGTGGTCTGGTATTTCCATCTCTTTCAGAATTTGCCACAGCTTATTGTGATCCACTGCTTTACTGACTATGCCAAAGCCTTTGACTGTGTGGATCACAACTGTGGAAAATTCTGAAAGAGATGGGAATACCAGACCACCTGATCTGCCTCTTGAGAAATTTGTATGCAGGTCAGGAAGCAACAGTTAGGACTGGACATGGAACAACAGACTGGTTCCAAATAGGAAAAGGAGTTCATCAAGACTGTATATTGTCACCCTGTTTATTTAACTTATATGCAAGGTACATCATGAGAAACTCTGGACTGGAAGAAACACAAGCTGGAATCAAGATTGCCGGGAGAAATACCAATAACCTCAGATATGCAGATAACACCACCCTTATGGCAGAAAGTGAAGAGGAACTCAAAAGCCTCTTGATGAAAGTGAAAGTGGAGAGTGAAAAAGTTGACTTAAAGCTCAACATTCAGAAAATGAAGATCATGGCATCCAGCCCCATCACTTTATGGCAAATAGATGGGGAAACAGTGGAAACAGTGTCAGACTTTATTTTTCTGGGCTCCAAAATCACTGCAGATGATGACTGCAGCCATGAAATTAAAAGACACTTACTCCTTGGAAGGAAAGTTATGACCAACCTAGATAGCATATTGAAAAGCAGAGACATTACTTTGCCAACAAAGGTTCATCTAGTCAAGGCTATGGTTTTTCCTGTGGTTATGTATGGATGTGAGAGTTGGACTGTGAAGAAGGCTGAGCGCCGAAGAATTGATGCTTTTGAAGTGTGGTGTTGGAGAAGACTCTTGAGAGTCCCTTGGACTGCAAGGAGATCCAACCAGTCCATTCTGAAGGAGATCAGCCCTGGGATTTCTTTGGAAGGAATGATGCTAAAGCTGAAACTCCAGTACTTTGGCCACCTCATGCAAAGAGTTGACTCATTGGAAAAGGCTCTGATGCTGGGAGGGATTGGGGGCAAGAGGAGAAGGGGATGACAGAGGATGAGATGGCTGGATGGCATCACTGACTCGATGGACATGAGTCTGAGTGAACTCCGGGAGTTGATAATAGACAGGGAGGCCTGGGGTGCTGCGATTCATGGGGTCGAAAAGAGTCGGACATGACTGAGTGACTGATCTGATCTGATTGTGATCCACACAGTCAAGGCTTTGGTATAGTCAATAAAGCAGAAATAGATGTTTTTCTGGAACTCTCTTGCTTTTTCCATGATCCAGCGGATGTTGGCAATTTGATCTCTGGTTCCTCTGCCTTTTCTAAAACCAGCTTGAACATCTGGAAGTTCACGGTTCACGTATTGCTGAAGCCTGGCTTGGAGAATTTTTAGCATCACTTTACTAGCATGTTAGATGAGTGCAATTGTGTGGTAGTTTGAGCATTCTTTACATATACATATATCCTATCCCTCTCAGATCTCCCTCCCACCACCACCCCCTCCCTCCCATTCTACCCCTCTAGGTCACCACAGAGCACGGAGCTGAGTTCCCTGTGCTATACAGCAGGTTCCCACTGGCTATCTATTTTACACTTGGTAGTGTATATATGCCAATCCTAATCTCCCAATTCACCCCATCCTCCCTACCCCACCGCCCTGTGTCCACATGTCCATTCTCAATGTCTATGTCTCTGTTCCTACCATATAAGTTCACCTGTACCAAATGAGGCTTCCTCATACATTCCTTTATCCATGATATGTGGCTGCTCCTTGAACCATCCACCCTGCAATAAATGTACCCTTTCTCCCTGACATTTCTACAGATAGCATGTCTGCATACGTCAGCACTGATGCCTACCTCCCTCTCTAAATGACTCTCCTCACTTCTGAGATGCTAATCCTTTGACTTTTACCACCCCACTGGCTCCTCTTCTCTCACATGCCAGGCATGATGATGTCAGTCGAGGCTTTCTCCCAAGTGTGGCTTTCAGCCCTCCTCTCTGTATTGTGTTATGGTTTCAAGGCCTTAGCTGACAATAACAAATGCAAAAATCTGAGGATGGGGTAGTTGTTAGGGATGCCTGGGCACGACATCAAAATCTGGGCTGTGAGGCCAAAGAGGGCTCAAGGACATGGCCTGAGAGCTCACAAACACCCTGCTGCCCAACTCTTCCCAAGTGGCACGCAGAAAGAAACCTCAGAAGCTTATTCTTTTAAAGGAGAACGAGGAGAATCAGAGAAAAGGAAGAAAAGAAGGGAGGGAAAGTGGAGGGAGGGAGAAGGAAGAGAAAGTTTTCTGGGTCCCATCCAGGACATTCATCACCAAGTTCAAGGTAAGGCCTGGCAATCTGAACTGTTACCAGCTAAGGATTTCACCCAGTCCAAGTAGAAGCCTCATGTTCAAGGTCCTCAGACAAATCTGAGATCAAAGCTGAGGAAATTAGCAAGGAGACAAAGTATTAGAACCATAACACTCCTGTAATCTTCCAGGGCACCAAGTTCTGAGTCTATTCCTTTTGAATGTCCAGGGCCCCAGGGTCCTGCCTTATTTGACTTATGATCCCACCCACTCCCACAGTTGTCTGCTCGGGTGGTGCGGAAGTTGCCAGAGGAAGCTGGGGTAGAAGGCTGCCTCTCGTGAGGACAGGAATGTCACAACGGTTTTCCAAGCTTCAGGCCAGCGCCCCTCCCAAGCTGCCAGATGTTCAGCATGGGCTGAACTGGGTTTTCAGACTCCCCATTCAGCTTGTGGGGAGAGGAGGACAAAACATGGCATCCTGCTAGGGTAGGGGGTGGGAGGGATCATATAGCAGGCAATGCCAACCTTGGCATGTGGCTTTCAAGTGGTTCACGGTAAAAAAGATAAATAAGCAAACATGAGCACTCCACTCTCTTTAGCACGATTTCTTTGAGGCAGGTTTTCAACTTGGTCTGCCCCTGCTTCTTCACTTAACTGGAACAGGATCTGTCTGAACTCCATCTTTGACAGTAACCTTGTATTGATTGTGGTCCTCTCTGAGAACAACCTGTGTGGGGTGTGTGAATCCCACATTTGAATGTCTTGAATGTCTCTCCTTGCCTGGGTCACCAAAGACCTGCTGGAGTCCTTGAATGTCTCACCATCCTCCCAGTAGCTTGTAAGTGAATAATCAAATCAATCAATGCATTAGATCAGCCAGGCACGAGACGCCTGGGAAATGGCTAATCATCCATGCAACGATTGTCTGACATTTTCCATAACTCTTTGGTTCACCTTATCCCTCTTCCTCACTTTTGCCACCTCAGGTGGAGCCCAGTATCAGACATCGGGAACAAGTTGGAAATCCGCCTTTGCACCACAGAGATACACAATAACAATACTTTATTTCTCACTAACTTAGCATGACTTGGGTCACAAGCCCAACTTTTTGGAACCCTTGAACTGGCCAATTCAAGTTCTCTCAGGGGGTTCAGCTCTGTGAGGCTGTCCTCAAACTTACAAACCCATTCCTCAGGTGCTGCCCTGGGAAATGGAGAGAGGCTCCTCACTGCTCTGGGGCTCCCTCGGGGTCTGACCCCTGAACCATGCAGTGTGCAAGGACCATTTCTTAAGCACCCACGAGGCCCTCATTTGTCACTGTGTCTCTCATCATTCCTTCTTCACCGCTGGGTGAACTCGAATATTTTTGAGCCACAACCAGCCATCATTTTCAAATGTATGACTCCTGGTAAACTTTTGCTCTCGGTCCACCAGGCTTTTAATATTAAAAGCAAAGTGTTTGGAATTCTAAATCCTTGTTTTTCTCCTCTAAGGGCCTGGTTCTGAACCAAAAACTATACAGCTTTGGTGTGAAATATAGAACTTTTTTTTTCCAGCAGGCAGTTATTGAGGGCCTGCCCTATTCCATTCACAGCATTAGACATGCAGGGATGAATTACACAGGTCCCCGCCTCTCTGATCCATGGACCACACACCGAGCAGAGCGTGGGCATCATCTGGAAACTAGCTAGACATAGATTATCTCAGACCCCACCCCAGACCTCCTGAATCAGAATCTTCATTTTAACAAGATGCCCAGCAGATTCACGTGCATACTGATATTTGCAGAGCTCTGGACTTTTATTCTATTCACTAACCCCCCAGTATTATCTATTTTTGATAGATGTGAAAAGGAAGCCCCAAATAGGTAAGAACTACCCCTAGAAGCACCAGATCCTGACTAGAAACCAAGGCTTCTCCACCAGAACACTTCTCCTGCCCTAATCCCTGGGTGTGTTCTTCTCTGGAGGGTCTGTACATTGCAGGGTCAGGCCTTGGGCAGACTCAGAACCTTGTTCTTGTTCCATCTTCTCCGGTTCTGTTGAACACAGGGCTGTGTGCAGAGCAGAGAGCTCTGGGAGGCCTCACTGGCACCAGCTGAGACCCAGCACAGCATCTGTAAAGGAAGTGCTTTCCAAAGCCCATTTGAAATGTTTATTTCTTTCAAATTCATAAACATTTCTGAGTGCTCACCACATGCAAAGCCCTGGGCTAGATGAATCAGGGAAAACAAAGTGGAATAAAACAATCTCGGGACCCATCCCAGGTTCACAATCTGGTTGGGGAAACATACTACCAATATAAAATCCGGGGTGGTGTTAACAGAGATGATAGTGAGATTTGTTTACTTTGCTATGGAATAGTCACTCACAGCATTTATCCCTCCAGGTACCATTAGGTCAGTCAATCACATTGGCCAATAGTATACAGATGCTGAGAATCAGTTTGGAGGTTAAATCAGGCCAAATCTAAATCTGGGGTGGGGCTATTCAACTACATGATCTAAATGTTATTAATGTTTAAATACATTGGTACATTCTGAATGGAAGGAAGATATGTTCCTGAAGCTAAGAGATTTTATTGTTTCTGTTGCTCTTGCTTGCGTTGGAAATGGGGTATTTTGGCTAATTTAATATTCTGGCAAATGGACTTACTATATAGAAAGTATGAAAACAAGGTCAATGAGATGGAGTCCACACAAGACATGAAATCCAGGCTCAGAATATTTTGTTCAGCTTATATACCACCTTAAAAAGCAATAATCCATCATCCTGAGCCTCTTGACTACTATTCTCTTGTAATACATTTATCAAAGCATTCTGAAACACTATACAATTTGGAGATCATTTTTTAAAATATTACTAAAAGAATCTTTTAAAAATGACTTCCTAGGTATCTGGAGTTTAGAAACAGAGCTTACTATATGCAAATGTAACTTGCCAATAAGAAACTAATATTTTGGTTACCAATAAGTATACAAAATCCAGAAATTTTATCCCAGTTGAAAAGTTATTCATCACACTTAATCACATTCATCACCCTTAATCACAAAGAAAGAGGCCTCCTAAAAGCAAACAGGAACAAAATCAGTGACCAACTTCTGCAGCTTAACTGTGTTAAGAAAATGGGAGAAATTATTTTCCAGACTGTAGTTATAGAAACAAGCAATAAGTTCCAGAATTAGGAATCTATATGGAGAGGAAAATCTTCAGTCCTAAATTATTAGCAAAAATTTCAAAGAAACAAGAATAATTATCTAGAAATTACTGAATACAAACCATGAGAGAAAGTAATTCATAGCTTCAAAAAGGATAGAAAAAATTATTAACTATTAAGGGAAATGGATTCTTAAGGAAGAACCCACAGCAATAAAAATTATACAGTTCTTATTTCCTTAAAGTTAGAAGAAAAAATATTGACTTTAGAAGGTGAAAATGCCTAAGATCAAAATGAGAATTCAAGATTAAAGGTCATGTACTTGAATATTGCCAACAGTAGATTTCAAATATTCTCACCACAAAAAATATATGGTAACTATGTGACATGATGGAGGTGGTTACTAACACCGTTTTGGTGATGGCAGTAATCGTTTTGCAATATATAAATACATCAAAGCAACACATTGTGAGCCTTAAACTTCACTACTGTTATATGTCAATTAAATCTCAAAGCTGAGGGAAAAGATAAATGATAGTGGCAGGTCTAAAAGTGAGCCCCCAAGAAATGAGTTTGTCATCTTATAAACAATTAAAAAAAAACAAAACTTTAATTACACACACACACGAAATCAACAACAACACTGGCTCCCATAAATAAGTTCAGCTTCGTGCTGTAATGGACTATAATCACGTACTGGGTTTATAAATCCAAAATGTGATGGGTTTCCTTATAACACAAAAGTACTCAAAGTCCTGTTATCTATGATTGTAAAGTTCTTTTCTTAACTTTTAAAAGTACATGCACTTCTTGGAGATATTAGGGGTTTGCTCAGACCACCACAATTAAAGTGAACATCACAATAAAGTCAACAAATATTTTGGCTTCCCAGTGCATATAAATGTTTACATCATATTATAGTCTATTAACTGCAACAGCATTATGCCAAAAAATGTATATACCTTCATTTAAAAATACTTCATTGTTTAAAAAAAGGCTAACCATCATCTGACAATGCAGGATTGCCACAATCCTACAATTTGTTATTTAAAAAAAAAAAAAACTCATCTTCAAAACACAATGGAAATACAATAAAACAAAGAGATATGCCTGTTTAAAAAAAAGAGAGATGCCTGTGTAAAACATATTTTTAATAAGAAACATGGACTTACATTACACTTAGAAAGGTTGAAGCACACCTTTGAAACTCCTGAAACAACCAAAATAATAAAGCAATTTCCTAACAATCTGAAATCAGCAAAGACTGTGACAGTCATGTTTTTTTCCTACAGTGATCCACAGAAAGGGGGAAAAGTTAAACTTCTGAAAAGTTGGAACTAACCTAAGCATGATGAGAGGCTCAGAGAAAAGTGACTTTCTCAGGGCCTCTGCCTATAACTGTACACAGAGGTGTCTAGCCAAACGGAAACCAAGCCCCTACTGTTCTCACGAAGCCTGGGGTCACCTGAAGAGAAGGGGTCATTTTCTGATTGGTCTTCCCAAAAGGATGCCTTTTTCTGATTGGTCTGCAGAGACCAGTGAATCTTTACAGCCTTGGACAAGTCAGTCTTTCTAGAGCGAGAGGGTTTTTTGTAGCCGCTTCCCTCCCACCCTTCACCGCCCCCCCTCCTTTTTAAAATGAAAGCTTTGGAATATGTTATCATCAAGATTTGAATTTGCTCTAAATTCTAAGATGCCATGGTTTTGTCTCTTGTAACTTTTCCTTTGGGCTTCCCAGGTGGCTAAGTGGTAAAGAATCTGCTTGCCAACGCAGGAGACCTGGTTTAAATCCACTGGTTGGGAAGAGCCCCTGGAGGAGGAAATGGCAACCCACTCCAGTATTCTTGCTGGGATAATCCCCTGGACAGAGGAGCCTGGCGGGCTACAGTTCATGGGGTCATGAAGAGTGGAACACGACTAAGCACACATGCATGCAACTTTTCCCTGACTCATCTGACTCATTGTGGATGATTGTTATGTGAAAGTACTATAGGTATAATACTCACCCTCCACTTCCAATCTCTGATGAAGAAATGACTAGACATTAATGCATCTTAGTGTTCTTCCCACTGAAATTGTATGCTCTTTTACATTTAGCAACATGTTGGTCACGTAGTGGTTTTGAATAAATATTTAATTGTTTAGATTAGAGAAATATTTTGAATCAGTATCTTGCCTGCTGAACACCTTTCTTTTAACGTGGTTCTTACGTTAAAAATCTAGAACAGTGCTGTCTATGGAAATACAATGTGAACCACATGTGTGATTTTAAAATTCTAGTAGCCACATTTTAAAAAAAGATAGTCTTAACATTGATTTAACCCAATGTATCAAAATATTTAATATATAATAGTATAAAATTATTCATAAGAGTTTACTTTTTTTTAAGCTAAATCTTTATAAAGTCAAGTGTGCATTTTATAATTACAGCACAATGCAGTATGGACTAGCCATATTTTGAGAGCTCAGTGGCCACAAGTAGCTACCGACTACTGAGCAGCACGCATCTGGAGGGCATAAAATCAGTATGATGTATAAGGGAAGATGCAGGTTGTCTCTTAAAATTTCATTCTTAAAAAAAAAATACTCTTTTTAATAGTCAAGTTTCATATTAAAGAAAAAATGGCAAATGCCTGGGGCTGTTTGGTTCTGACCTAAGTAAAGGACTCTGCAGGAGTTTTAATAAGTGCCTTGCTGTTGTTACTGTTTGTATGCAACGTGCCCTAGTGGGTGTGGTGGGGAGCTGTAAAGCTAGGGCTGTGTCCTAATTGGGCTAGACTCTTCCAGGGTGCCACGCCGGCAAGCCTAGTCATCAACGCTGTTGTGCTGTGCTCAGTCATGTCCAACTCTTTGCGACCCAGTGGACTGTAGCCTGCCAGGTTCCTCTGTCCACGGGATTTTTCAGGCAAGAATACTGAAGTGGGTTGCCATTGCCTTCTCCAGGGGATCTTCCTGACCCAGGGATCACACTCGCGTCTCCTGCATTGGCAAGCAGATTATTTACTACTGCACCACCAGGGAAGCCCTCTAATCATCAATATGGGCTATTTTTTAAAATAAAATGCCCAAGGGCACACATACTAGTGATAGCATTTACAGAGCCCTGATAATTTTCTGGGAGGTAATTGTGACATCTGGTCACTGAAAAGTTCTGCAGGCTCATAATACATAATTAGTTTATAAAACTCAACTGCCGCCAAACACAACTCCCAAATACACTGAGTGTAAGTTGTCTTGCTCTCATTTTTTCCCTTTAAACTTGCCTTTACTGTTCTTTAAATTTGATTTTACCCACATAAAACCTGCACTGGAGAGACAGCCATGATCTTCCAGAACCATATACCTCCGAGATGAATGTTGTGTGTTTTCTGCCTCCAAATAAACAATGGGTCAGCTTCATAGTGACCTTTGCAATGGGTCTGCCCTGCCTTCTCCTCTGGTCTCATTTCTTTCCCATTATTCTTTCTGGAATTCAATCTCCTGAGGACTGTTCATAAAATATGGACATAGTTCTGGAAATTGACAAGCAGTTGGGAGTGGGGGACTATGATGGAAACAATCTGAAAGAGGGGCAAAGTGGGAACAAGTCCCAGTGCTTTGCACTATAGAGAGGTCAAAGTGTGGCTACAAATCAAATTTGTCCTTGGCTGGATCCACAATTATAAGATACCTGAGCCCAAGGGCTTTAGAGCATCTGTCTGCCATTTGAGCCCAGAACAAGCTGCCTGGATATTGAGACTGGTCCTCCAATTAGCAACAATTGAGCTCAGGATGAGAGCTGTGCTATCCTTTTTCCTCTCCTCAATTTTGTTATTCTAGCAGCTGTCATCACCATTCACATCCACTCACAGACTGTACAGACTAAAGGAGCTCCATTCAAGTTTTGTATCCAGATTAACTTTGCAGCCCAGCTAATGTGAATTTATGGAAACCAATGGTAAATATAAACGCTAGCTGCATCCCACTCACCATGGGTTGTTAGTAGATATTTACATTTAGAAGTTTAACACATCCTGGCCTTAATCCAATATCCTCTAATGTTCTCCAAACAGCCCCGGTTTTCTAAACCCTATGGTTAGCTTGTCTAAAGAGAGAACCAAAGGAGGGAAGACGCTAGGAAGCAGTTATAAATATAAACCACGTTCTAAGATTTACACTGGGATTTTGTTAGTAAATTTAGAGAGTTGTGTATGCTAGAGCTGAATTTTTGCCTATAGGCTTAGAAACTAACAGAAACACGCAGGAAAACCATGTCTTGTTGGCTTCTACTTCCTCTGTGACCCTATGTAGCCTTTGAATTAAAAAAAGTCACTCAACCAAGACCCAAATGGAGTTCTAACTGCGTTGTTTTTCAGAATTAACCACCAGTAAAATATATATAGAAGGTGAAAACAAAAACTAGCTGCCTTCAGCATATCAGTTAGAATTTTAACTTTTCTCTCCAAAGAAGCCTAAATCATTAAGCTAAACAGTTGCACTTAAGTCATCAACACCTAATATGGGCTTCTCTGATGGCTTAGTGGTAAAAGAATCTACCTGCCAATGCAGGAGACACAAGAGACAAAAGTTCGATCCCTGGGCTGGGAAGATTTCCAGAAGGAAAAATGGCAACCTACTCCAGTATTCGTCCCTGAAGAACCCCATGGACAGAGGAGCCTGGCTGGCTACAGTCCACAGGGTCACAAGGAACCAGACACCACAGAGCATGCACGAAAGCTTTACCATCTAATATATATAAAAAACTTCCTCTTCAAGATCATTTTGGCTATTCAACAACTCTTGCTTTTTTTATATAAATGTTAGACTTACCTTGTCGATTTTTAACCCCCCAAAATCCCGTTGGAATTTTTATTGTTCATTGAGTTTCATTGACTTTGTAGACCAGTTTGGGGAGAATTGACAGCTGAATACTGGACTTCTGACCCTTGAACATATATATTTTCTCCATTTGTTTAGGTCTTCTTTAATTTCTTTCAGCAGTGGTTTGTAGTTTTCAGGTAGACTTCCATGTCTTCTGAGAAATTCATCCCTGTTTTATGCTTTTTAAGGTTATAATCAATTGAATTTTTCTAACATCACTTTTCAAAATTTTGCCTAAAAATAATCAACACCCTGAAGCCTCTTGCAACCAAGGAGCTAGGATCCCTTTCCGCAGTGACCTCCATGTCCTAGATAGGTCCAGGGCCACTCCCTGTCTAGCCCCTCTGGCCTTATTTCTCTTTTATCTGTAGCTAAATCCCCCTGGGCACAATATTTTGCTGATTCAACCTCATTCCTCCAGTTTGCTGCCAGCTGCTTGAGTTTTTGTTTTGTTTTTTGTTTGGAGGGCATGCACAGGAATCCTCAGGTCAGAGGGAAAATATTCAAAAAGCACTGCTGTAGGAAAATGGTGCTCATGTAAACATACTCCACTGTCTTTAATGCGTTCATGCTGGAAATGTATAATCAAATTAGAAAATGTTCTCTACCACATAGTCGTGCGTTTACGGAAAGAGCTTATTCCCCGTAATGTGTGTACGCTTGCATTTCCCTTTGCTGCCCCTGTTCTCTGCGGGAATGATGTGATAATGCATTTGTGTGTGAGTCACTGGCCAGGTAGAACTGAGCAAAACTGGAAAGGTAAACAGGATTCTCAGAGTCTAGAGTTTACATTGCAAAAAACCAAAATGAGGTTTGTTAACTTTTTCCCAGCAGATGAGTTTTCCGCAGGTCAAGGTAAGACTCAAACAGGAACTAAAGCAAGCCCCCTAGTTAGCAGAAACATCATTTTAAATGACAGTGAGTGACAGAACCTCTGCTTAGCTCATGGAGCATTGGCGAAGGAAGACCCTCTGTCCCCATCCCCCTCTGTGCACACCACAAATGCGTAACACATACTCCTACTCACACACACAAAACTGTACAGGACCAGCAGTTTCCTGACCTCTGATCCTTCCCGTGCTCACAGAGGTAAAAGCTGTCCAAGAAACAGCTCTGTCTGGGGCAGCTGCCTGAAGTGTCTCATCCTTCAAGAAAAATCTCAGTACCTTCTCAGGACGCTGGGTCCTCTGCTCTGACTGCTAGTCTCTATTTAGATCACAGAGAATGCTCTTTTTCTGAGAGCTGTCATTCCCCAACTGTCTGCCCAGATGTTTGACATTTATAGTTAATGCTTATTTCTGTCATCATTTTCATGGCCTCCAGAAGTGAAATTATCCCACAATGATAAGAGCACTTAGCATTTATGTAGCACTTACAGTATGCCAGGCAGGCCTCCAAATGATGTTTTTTTATTGGAGTATAATTGCTTGACAGTGTAGTGTTAGTTCCTGCTGTACAACAAAGTGAATCAGCTATACAAATTATTTTATACAACCAATTTAAGCCTCATGGCAACACCATGAGAAAGATACCATTAAAATCCCTATTTTGGAGACATGAACACCAAGGCATAGAGAAGTTAAATAACTCATACAAGGTCCTATAGCTGGAAAGTGACCCAACAGGGATTCAAATCCAAGTTATCTGGCCCCAGATTGTTCGCTTCCAACCACTGTACTACATGGCCTCTTCCTGTGTATAAAAATGATATGGCAAAGTCAATCCAAATAGCATTCTCTTTTATAATCCTCACACTTGACTGTTTATATTCATAAGCAATGTTTGCACAGATATTTGGTTCCAGGTATAGAATCACTACAAATATTTTGGCCTCAAGGGGTCTAAGGGAAATTGACCCCCAGACCTCTCTGTGTGACACCTAGAGTCCAAATGGGAGAGCAAAAAAGTCAGTGAGGGGAGGAGGGGGCCAGGGAGAGACTGAAAGATGCGCAGAGGGAGAAGCAGGAATCTCCAGTAACAGCTAGAGACACAGAATTGTGAGAATTAAATCAGCCTGAGGCCAGAAAGATCAGGAGCTAGAACAATTAAGGAGATGCCAAGGATATAAACCTGGGAAAGAGTCTAGCATACATGCAAGCATAGTCAAGCAGGGAGAAGTGAATGTGCGCACTACTTGGGCTCAAGGTAAAAGAAGGAACCACAAAGAAACTCGAAACATGAGAGGGAGCCAAGAAGGGAACTAGATTGGAGGACAAATATAAACACCCTAGTTATTCAGTTCAGTTCAGTCGATCAGTCGTGTCCGATTCTTTGTGACCCCATGAATTGAAGCACAACAGGCCTCCCTGTCCATCACCAACTCCCGGAGTTTACCCAAACTCATGTCCATTGAGTCGGTGATGCCATCCAGCCATCTCATCCTCTGTCATCCCCTTTTCCTCCTACCTGCCCCCATCCCTCCCAGCATCAGAGTCTTTTCCAATGAGTCAACTCTTCGCATGAGCTGGCAAAAGTATTGGAGTTTCAGCTTTAGCATCATTCCTTCCAAAGAACACCCAGGGCTGATCTCCTTTAGAATGGACTGCTTAGATCTCCTTGCAGTCCAAGGGACTCTCAAGAGTCTTCTCCAACACCACAGTTCAAAAGCATCAATTCTTCGGCGCTCAGCTTTCCTTATAGTCCAACTCTCACATCCATACATGACCACTGGAAAAACCATAGCCTTGACTGGATGGACCTTTGTTGGCAAAGTAATGTCTCTGCTTTTGAATATGCTATCTAGGTTGGTCATAACTTTCCTTCCAAGGAGTAAGCGTCTTTTAATTTCATGGCTGCAGCCACCATCTGCAGTGATTTTGGAGCGGGCTGCATATGTAACATTCCTCCTGTTTGGAAATAAAGCTTCTGAAGATGCATCTGCCCATGTGCATCCATTTACCTGAATGCCCTGGAACATGCCCCCCATGTGGCAGCAAGCTCTGTCCCTGAAGCATCAGCCAGGTGGCAGCTCACATGCTTCCTAAAGAAGAGAAACTCCCCAGGACCAACCAAGGTCTGAAGGCTGTGGGTGTGGCAAAAACAGTGCATGTGTCCTAAGTCGATACAGTCCAGTCATGTCTGATTCTTTGCAACCCTATGGACTAGCTCACCAGGCTTCTCTGTCCATAGCATTCTCCATGGAACAAACCAATCATTTTTATTAGCATCAGGAATATATTTCTTAGGATAACTATGTGTACATCAAATCTATAGATCAACTTGGAAACAGCTGACATCTTCAGAGTACTGTTTTTCAATCCACGAACATGGTAGATCTCTCTCCATTTGTTTAGGTCATCTTTCTTTCATGGTGTTTTTGGAGCTTCCAACACACATT
This sequence comes from Bos mutus, assembly GCF_027580195.1. Lineage (NCBI taxonomy): Eukaryota > Metazoa > Chordata > Mammalia > Artiodactyla > Bovidae > Bos > Bos mutus. Next base: position 42,262,806 of record NC_091626.1, on the reverse strand, counting down.
CAGATCCTGCATATATTTTGTTGGATTTATACTTAAGTATTTCATGTTTCCAGTGCTATTTTAAATGACACTCATTTTTTAAAATCTTATTTCCAATTGCATTTCTATATAGTAGCAATGAGCAATTAACTTTTGTATATTAACCTTTGTCTATCTTGCCATACTCACTTTAAGAATTCTAGTAGAATTTGTTTTTGTGGATTCCTTTGAATTGTCAGCAGAGACAATCAGGTCATCTGCCAACCAGAGAGTTGTTTCCAATTATGCCTATTATTAAAACTGAATAATAATTGAATCCAATGAATGCACTTATACATATTTTTTTTTTGCTTACTTAACTGATTATATGCTCAAGAAACATGTGCATTTTAAATCTTGATGCAATTACCTCCAATGCCAATCTAGCCCCCAAAGTTCTATCTGTTCGCAGGGCCAGAACCTGGGCAGGTAGCTCTTTATTTTATGAGGACCTCCTCTCCTCAATTGCAAGGTAGAATTTGGATATCTGCCTATTTGAAGATATAACTTTTAAAATCTATATAGAATCAACTTGAATCTTTCATCCTGGTTTTTTAGAACATTCCTTGTTTCTCCTTCCCACCCTTATCCAAAGATTCTTACAACTCCAAGACTGTTGCACAGAATGGAGTGATGAGAGACGACTGGTCAGAGAGGCTTAGCAGTTCCATTTTCGAGGTAGTCTCTGACTTCTAGTTCCTGCTGGTAAAGGATCTGCCTGCAATGCGGGAGACCTGGATTCTATCCCTAGGTTGGGAACATCCCCTGGAGAAGGGACTGGCTACTCATTCCAGTATTCTGACCTGGAGAATTCCATGGACTGTATAGTCCATGGGGTCGAAAAGAATCAGACAGGATTGAGCAACTTTCATTTCACTTCCAATTATTAATTCAGTCTTCCAATCATTTACATACACATGTATGCTCTCTCCTCTATAACCCGTCAACACAGTCAAATAAGACCCTTTCTTGACTTTCCAACAAAAGAATAACTTAAATATTCACACAACACTGTGTATTTAAGTTTTGATCAAACGAAGAGGATTTGAATTGCAAATACGTAATAATTAAAAATTAGCTATCCTTTTTCCTGAAAGTCTTCCTGGCCAGCACCATTTTTATGGCCGAATCACTCCCACATAGCATTCCAGATTTTGCCCATCTTGCTGGTCCTTTTCCATTGTCCTACATCTATTTTTATCATCCAGAGTCTTTTTTTTTTTTTTAAGTACTAACTAAATAGTCTCATTCTGATTAGGAAGGTGAACTTTAACTCTCTCTTTCTTCAAAACAGAATTTGAGATACTGCTGCTGCTGCTGCTATGTCGCTTCAGTCGTGTCCAACTCTGTGCGACCCCGAAGACGGCAGCCCACCAGGCTCCCCGGTCCCTGGGATTCTCCAAGCAAGAACACTGGAGTGGGTTGCCATTTCCTTCTCCAGTGCATGAAAGTGAAAAGTGAAAGTGAAGTCGCTCAGTCGTGTCCGACTCTTAGCGACCCCATGGACTGCAGCCTACTAGGCTCCTCTGCCCATGGGATTTTCCAGGCAAGAGTACTGGAGTGGGGTGCCATTGCCTTCTCCGACTGTAAACCCTGAGTTAAAAGAAATACACTACCTGTGATTCCTTGGCAACAATGTCTTTTCCTTCCAAAAAACATAAACTCTATCCGTGCTGGTATTTCCCTGGTGGGTCAGATGGTAAAGAATCCACCGGCAACGTAGGAGACCCAGGTTTGATCCCTAGGTCAGGAAGATCCCTGGAGAATGGAATGGCAACACACTCCAGTATTCTTTCCTGAAAAATCCCATGAACAGAGGAGCCTGGCGGGCTACAGTCCATGGAGTCACAAATAGTTAGGCATGACGACTGACAACACTATCATAGAGTTTTCCAAACAGTAGTTCATGTTTGAGAAACTGCATGACTGTCCTAAGGCTGTGGCTGTGCTCAGTTCACTCAGTTGTGTCCGACTCTTTGCAACCCCATGAACTATAACCCTCCAGGCTTCTCTGTCCATGGGATTCTCCCAGCAAGCATACTGGTGTGGGGTACCATTTCCTCCTGCAGGGGATCTTCCAGACCCAAGGATCGAAACTGCATCTCCTGTATCTCCTGTATTGCCAAGTAGATTCTTTACCAATGAGCCACTTCGGAAGTCCGCAGTCCTGAGGAGCTAACAGCAAAAAAAAAAAAAAGTTAAAAATTTTAAAACATTACATTGTTTTTATCCTCCTGTAGGTTAAAAAGTTGGAGAAGGCAATGGCACCCCACTCCAGTACTCTTGCCTGGAAAATCCCATGGATGGAGGAGCCTGGTAGACTGCAGTCCATGGGGTCACTAAGAATCGGACAGGACTGAATGACTTCACTTTCAGTTTTCGCTTTCATGCATTGGAGAAGGAAATGGCAACCCACTCCAGTGTTCTTGCCTGGAGAATCCCAGGGACAGAGGAGCCTGGTGGGCTGCCGTCTATGGGGTTGCACGAAGTCGGACACGACTGAAGCGACTTAGCAGCAGCAGCAGGTTAAAAAGTGGTTGTTTTTCCATTCTGGTCTTTTTTCTCTCTCTTCTCATTTTTGATTAGGATAAGATAAGGTAAGACCTGAAAAATGCTTCTTACAAAGATAAGGAAAAAGCAGAATCCTGATGGGGAGAGAGGAGGACAGGGGGATGGGAGAGGAAAGAGGAGAGAGAGGGAGAGAGAATTACAGTGAAAGCCTTAAAGATAGGCTTACTATCAGGCTTAATATTGGCACAGGGATGATTCTATTTTTAATAGTAGCACACTTAAAGGGTCATCTTTTTCAAAATGTTGCTGTTGCTGTTGTTGCTGTTCATTCACTAGGTTATCCTGGACTCTTTGTGACCCCCTTGGACTGCAGCACACCAGATTCCTCTGTCCTCCACTATCTCCCAGAGTTTGCTCAAATTCATATCCACTGAGTCGGTGATGCTATCTAACCATCTCATCCTCTGCCACTCCCTTCTCCTTTTGCCTTCAATCTTTCCCAGCATCAGGGTCTTTTCCAATAAGTTGGCTCTTCGAATCAGGTGGCCAAAGTATTGGAGCTTCAGCTTCAGCATCAGTCCTTCATGAATTACAGTGAATAAGCTTATAACTACTACCAACTATAACAATCAAATTGTTGTGGCAGTGATTCCCCAGCTGTAAGTCAGCACTCAGGGCTAGAAAGTTATTTTCCTTTAAATGCTAATCATTCTTCCCCTAAAATCTTAGTCTCGTTTCCCTTGAAATTAAGTTTTCCTAAGCTTTGTTTAAAAGCATTTCCACCAACTCCAGTTCCCAGAACCAAAAATGCACGATTATTATCAAGAGTCTTAATAAAGTTGGAGATAATACAGGAATGGCTTACACTTGTTCACTTTTTTCTCCAATATGTTGGATAAGTCGGGTTACCCTGCAAGTTAGTGTCTCCATTACAATAAAGAATATCAAGGACGTTCTTAGTCCCAGAGTTGGATTAAGTTGCATGTCTTCTTATGAATAAATTCCTTTCCAATCATCCAGAAACAAAATTGTTGGCCTAAAATGTAAAATCTGCTTATTCAGCTCATTCACAATTAAAAAAAAAAAAAAAAAACATGGAGATACTTTTTTCATCCATCAGACTAGATAAATAAGACTATAGGGCAACATCCAGTGGAGGCGATGGGGTCAAGGTGTGAACCCTTCGACACAGCATTCACTCAAGTACAAAGTGCTGCAGCTTTCTAGAGAACAATTTCAGTATCCACAAGATTTAAAATACATACCCCTAGTCAGCCCCCTTTCAGAATCTGACCTACATACAAAAGGTTGTTGTTGCTCAGTCACATCCGACTCTTTTCGACCCCATGGATTACAACATGCCAGGCTTCTCTGTCCTTGACGATCTCCCGGATTTTACTCAAATCCATGTCCATTGATTCAGTGAGGCCATCCAAACATCTCGTCCTCTGTCATCTCCTTCTCCTCCTACCTTCAGTCTTTCCCAGCATCAGGGTCTTTTCTAATGAGTTGGCTCTTCATATCCGGTGGTCAAAGTGATAAAAATACATAAACACATATTGTCAAGATTTTTTCTGATACTTTTCTAATGTATCCAATACTAGAAGAATGATTATATAAACTATGTTAAACCTCTACAGTGGAATATCATGCAAATATTAAAAGAATGAAAGAGGAGTATATAATAAACTGCCTCGGAACTGCCTTGATGTTGTCCCTGCTTCTCGGTTAAATTAAAATTCTCAGTATAAAGTGATTCTATTCCATGTAAAACTAACCTTGCCTGTGGCCACTCAGTATTAATTGGCAGTATTTACATCGCAATTCAGAGACATCTGCCTCGAAAGGTCGTGTCCTTCCAGGGGCCCTGCTACCTTCCACTTCACTGCTGCATTTTGTGACAAGTTCACAAAAAGGCTCTGCTTTTAAAAATTCACTCATTTGAAAAGCCAAATCTGCACAATAGATTAATTCAGAAGCAATCGTCTCTAGCACAATAGTTTAGTTCACTTTCAAATGGACTCAAAACAAGGATCCTTTAAAAGGCAAGATTTCCTGGCACTATAAAAATAGGACTCCATTTACACAAACTTCAGGGGAATATATCTGTTATGTAAATTGAGGAATGCAGGCAACCTAAGACCTCTGACAGTCCCTTTTCAAAGAGCACTTGGAACAACCTGTCTAGCCTGTCACGCTCAGATTGCAGGTACAAAGGAGTGATACCATCATCTACTGTCCTCTAGAAGTTGACGATTCACCACCTTACACTAGGTAGGGCAAGTGTACTCACAATTAACATTTAACACTGAATGCTTAGACGCCCTCACTGGAAGCCACATCGGCCAGCAGTTTCAGCTCTCTCACCCGCTAGAGCAGAAGCACTTCCTGGTATATCATGTTTTTACTTATTCTGTCAGGCCTCCTTTGTTCTCTCTAAAAATCATCTTTCAAAAAATAAGTTTCCAGGAACTGAGTTTGGGGGGGCGGGGCGGGGAGGGGTGGGGACCCATGATGTCTACATGAATCACAAAACACATTAGTTTCAATTTTAAAGCCATCGAAGGTCAAATGTCAAAGATCCGTTCAATCAACCCTCAAGGCCATGGTAGAGACAAGCAGGGGAACCACTCAGAGGTGAGTGTGGTGCTGCTGAATTTGCAGAAGTGATTGCCCAGGTTCCCTGGGCACAAAACATCCCCCTCTGTGGCCTTGGGCCCACCTGGAAAACAGATAAGCATCACCGTCACCTTCCTTTAAGATGTACTTAAATTAGTTGAGGTTTGGAAGGAGCTGTGAAAGCAAAATGATACTCATAGATGCTAACGCTTAGCCGATTTTCTGAATTTAATGGTCTTATTTTGGCATCGCATGTCACATGACATACACTGAGAAGCAGGAAATATCACCACCTTGTATCTGATTATTCTTGCTTAAGTTACAGAAAGACTTACCTCAGGGATTAAAAACAACTCCAGAAGACTCATGTCTTCATGCATTATTAAGGAAGAAGACTATTATTTGCCAGGCATCTTAATATCCTATAACATAGCCTATCATTTTTATTAGTTATGCTTTACAAACACCCATGAACGTGATGTGGCAGTTTTGTCACCATCGTACAGCTTCAGAAATAGGCAAAGATTGCACACATGCCTTGCATAGGCAACTTCCTAAAATTAGAACTCCTGGTTTTTAAATTACCAATTTCTCCTATGAATCGAACCTTCTGTACAAAAGAAATTGTCCAAAACCTGCATCATAAGCAGCTGAAAGAAAAAAGTATATGGCTTTCAGAAATTCTGTGAATGTCAGAAACAGTCTTCTTTATAGGGGTTGCCTATAAAGAACATACTAAGTTCTATAAGCTCCAAGCTTTGAAAGAAAGGCCATGTGTATACTGGAAATTGTCTATTTAAAAAACATTTTAACATAGGAGACTTCATGTCATTATTTAACTTGCTGAGGAATGATTTACCTCCTTTCAGAGCTAAGCAAAAAACAGAGCCCTGAATGCCTTGCTGAAGAGTATGGACCTTTCACTAATGACAAAAGGGGTTATGTGAAATACTCAGGCTTACATTTTGAAAAACTCACTCAGGCTTCACAGAAGGATGGTCTGGAAAAGGCAACACTCTGTGCAGAGAAATGAGTTAGGGAAGCTGAGAGATTATACAATCGTAGTAGCTGAAGCTGAAGCTCCAATACTTTGTCCACCTGATGCGAAGAGCTGACTCATTGGAAAAGAGCCTGATGCTGGGAAAGATTGAAGGCAAAAAGAGAAGGGGGCAGCAGAGGATGAGATGGTTAAATGGCATCACTGACTCAATGGACATGAGTTTGAGCAAGCTCCAGGAGATGGTGAAGGACAGGGAAGCCTGGTGTGCTGCAGTCCATGGGGTCACAAAGAGTCAGACTCAACTGAGTGACTGAACAACAAGTAGCTTAAATTCGAGGCTAGAGATACACACACACACACACACACACATCCAAGAGGTGTTAAGTAAATAAAATCAGAGGGTGGAAAGAGGCCAGAGGTAGGGAATTGTGAGTTCACCATGAGTAGAGACTGACCTTGGGTGGAAAGGGGAATATCTTCATCATAATAGGGGAGAAGAACAAACGTGTGTTGGAAAAATGAAGAAGGAACATGCCCTAAACCATCAGGGAATGTCAGTGGAAGGTGAGGGGAAAGTGGTTAGGAGATAGAAGGTGAGGGGAAAGTGGTCAGGAGATGGAAGTTGGTAGGAGACAGATTTTGATCCAGATGGCTACAGAGGACCAGGCTTTCCATGAGTGTGGAAGAAGTAGGGCTTGAGGTGGGACGTGGACAAGCAACCAGGGCTAGAAATCCCCGGCAGGAGAAGTCCTGGGGACCAGGTGGGGCTGGGTTAAGTCAGGAGCTAGGAGGATGCTCTGTGAACCAGGGAAGGTATTTGTCATGGAACAAAGCTCTTCTCTGCTAATTCCTCAGTTCCTATCAAACTTACTCCGAAGTCTAATTCTGATCTCAAATGTGCACTTTCAGTTGTTCCTTCCAAGAAAGTGTCATCTATAAATTAGAAGGGTGATGTTTTCTAGACCTACTCACCAAAGGAAATATTAAAATACCTGGCCACAGGGAGTGCTCAGGCTGCTATTATACCAAGGCTGGCAACCTCCATTTCAAGACCCGTGTACTCTGGGACACACGGTCCCTGCGCACTGATCATGAGGCGTGACGAATAGCCTCCAAAGTCTGCTAAAGTCAAACAAAAGAAGACAAATTTCGGAGGTCAAAGCACATGCATGTGTGCACATACACACACACAGACACACACACAGACACACACACAGACACACACAAAGAATGGTTTTACTTAGGGCAAAAATGAATCAAAAACACATTTTAAAAAACTAAATAAATGTAAATGTCCCTGCAACTACATCAACTGCTTTGTATTTCAAGTATAACTTAAGATTAAAAAAAAATATCAGTTTCCTAGGAAAATTTTGTAATGTGGCATACAGAAAATTTAAAGTCCTGAAGTTGTTCCTAAAAATCATGCCTGTCCAAGGATCTCCCCAAGTTCACTAATAAAGGCTGTGAGACAACAGGATTCCAAGGACTCTTTAGAGGAATGTATAGCACTCCATTCAGAAAAAAAAAAAAATTAATTATATGTTTTTTTCCATGCCACAAAAGCCACAAAAGGTCATCAATTTAACCAAAATATTCACGTAGAGATTCTGCCAGGCCGCTGGGTCCATAATGCCAAGCTGGGCAGGTGTCTTCTGCAAAAGCCCTTCCATCTGAAGACTCTCCCTTCATGTTTATTTCCTTTCTCTTAATTTCACTAATCCTGCTTTCTCTGAGCCCAAACCTGCACAGCCAAAAGATGCTGTATATGGAAAATCTTTTAAAGCTCAATTTTAAAGTGTAATATCCAAGCTGAAATAGTAATAGTATAAATGTTTTTACAACTGAAAAAAAAAATACCTCTCTTCCTATTTTTCATGTCCATGTTTGTCTATTTCTGGAAGACTTTCTATCCCAGTATGCACAGTTTATACATCTAGGCCAGATACAGAAGCTCAGCCATTGTGCAGGAGAAACCATGTAGCGCCTTGCTGCCTTGTTTGTTTTTTCTGGCAGGCTTCCCCTGGAGTACCGGTCTAGAGGGAAAATGCATACCTCTACGTACGAAGCAAAATAACAATCCCTAGAAGTTCACTTTCTCCTTCGATCATTTTTTAATCTTGAAAAAGAAACTCAAGATAAAGAGGACGATGGTGTCCCTCCTCAAAATCAGCTCATTGGCATGATTAAGTTTTTCTGAGATCTGAAAGAAAAATCTAGAGCTTCTTCACTTAAAAATGAAGAATTCCATGAGGCCATGTAACTGTAAAAAGGAGGTTTTACTCATGTCTTTCTCTATGTAGATTTATGAGGGTTTCTGGTGACATGAAGTATGTTCTTTACCGAATTCCTCAAGTGAAGCAAAACCACACATATCTGGTTCTAAAGCAACATTACAGAGTCGCCAGTTTACATAGTAGATGTGAAATGGTTATCTGCAATTCCCGCATACCTGTGAAGTGGGACTAGACCATAACAACTGTCTGGGAAGAGAAAAAAAATTTAATGCAAAAAAATACACATTTTAAAATTTCCAGTCTAAAAATTGGCTGACAAACCACCTCAACAACTACTCACAAGAAACATTCTGGCATAGTGGACACTGGATAGAAAGCAGGGAATCTTGGTGACTAAATTTATCTAAAGAATGAGCTCATAGCTTTTGCAGAATAGACACTTCATGCAGTCATGAGTTCCCCCTTAAATTCAAACTAATGGCTACTCTGAAATTGCTGACCAATTTTTAACTTTACTAACCATTCTTCTCGGAGAAGGCAATGGCACCCCACTCCAGTACTCTTGCCTGGAAAATCCCATGGATGGAGGAGCCTGGTGGGCTGCAGTCCATGGGGTCTCTAGGAGTCAGACACGACTGAGCGACTTCACTTTCACTTTTCACTTTCAAGCATTGGAGAAGGAAATGGCAACCCACTCCAGTGTTCTTGCCTGGAGAATCCCATGGACAGGGGAGCCTGGTGGGCTACAGTCCACGGGGTCTCAAAGAGTGGGACACGACTGAGCAACTTCACTTTCACTTTCTAGGTTTGTAATAGCTTTTCTTCCAAGGAGCAAGTGTCTTAATTTCATGACAGCAGTCACTATCTGTGGTGATTTTAGAGCCCAAGAGAGTAAAATCTGCCACTGTACATTGAGATGTAACCAAATTTTAGGCACCATATTCAAAGTTGAGAATAACTGCAGAAACAGAGATAAACATAGTTCCTGTTTTCTCAGAGCTTTAGTCTAGCAGATAGACAGTTTTGGATAAATAATGGCACAGCAAGTTCCGGAATGAATACCAATGGTGATTAGTACTATAATTAGAGTTTCAGGCTACATAACACGGTTCTTAACCTGATGGGGAGCACCAGGCACAGCTTTTCAGCAAAAGCAATGTTTAGGCTGAGATAGGTGGAGTTTGCAGGAGTTACCCAAACACATAACAGGCCAAGGAAATTACTTGCTCAAAGTCCCTAAACCAGAAGGTACCTGATGAAGTCCAGTGAGATTTGACCATAGGGAAAAAAGTAGAAGGAAAAGTTGCTTAGAATGAGGTGTGGAAGAAAAAAAAGGAACCTAAGCCATTTCACAATTTTAACCATTTACTCAAAGTGCACCAAGAGCTTACTGAGGACTACAAGTGAAGGTATGATGTAATTAGGCCTGCTTTTTTTTTTTTTTCCAAAAAACACTTTAAAGACAGTGTGTGAATCATAGAAAAGAGGGCATGTGAGCAGATACAGAGAGAACAGTAAGAAAGGTATTTGAGCCACTGAAAAACCAGCATTCAGACCAATATGCTGTCACTGAGAGAAAAGGGAACATTAAGTATTGGGTTAAATCATTTTAAATTGCCTCTTTCTTTTGTCATAAATGTTTGCTCATTAGCAATTGCGTGAGAGGCAGGCTTGACAAGCCCTCGTGCTTCCTTGGGTTTTGGGGAGGGGGCTTGAGGGAAAAGGGCCAAGGACAATGTCCAGTTTTCTGGACTGTACAGATGATAATGCCACTTGCTGAAATGGAATAAACAGGAGGAAGAGCAGATTTGAAAAAAAAATTATGATTTCCATTAAGGACAAGTTTTATGAGAAGTCTCTGAGCCACACAAGAAAGTATGGACTTGTCCATACAGTGATCTGGACTCTATGGCAAGCTCTAGGTTGGAGATTGTGATTTGAAAGCCATCAGCATATGGAAGCCACAGGAGAAGATGAAATCACCTACAAAGAGGGAGAAAGAGAAATACACAGAGAAACAGAGCTGTGGTTCTTAACAAGGAGTGCTATTAGGAATCCCTGTGGAATTTTCTTTTCTCAAAATACACATACCAGAGACCTAATAAATTGGAATATCTGAGGTTTTGGATATGTATAGCTGGAAAAAAAAAAAAAAACCTCCCCAAATGTTTCTGCAATGTACATCCAGGATTAAAATAGCCAGAAAAGTGATATAAGAAAAGAGATTCAAAGATATAGAGGTCTAAGAAAAGCCCAACATTTAGATCTGAGAGGAGATGGGAGAACCGGCAAAGAGATTGAAAAAGAACTGTCAGAAAGTAAAAGAGGGATTTCCCTGGTGGTCCAGTGGTTAAGACTTTACCTTCCAAAGCAGGGGGTGAAGGTTTGATCCCTGGTCAAGGAGCTAAGATCTCTCATGCCTCAGGAGCAGTATTGTAACAAATTCAATGAAGACTTTAAAACTGGCCCACATAAAAAGAAAATTTTATGTGGACAAAAAAAGTCTTGTGTGTTTTTTCTAATTTAAAAAAAACGAAGGGAAAAGAAAAGAAAAAAGAAAAAGTGGAAATGAGGAAGTGGTCACATGGGTGGAAAGGCTTTCAGAGGTGAGATTAAGGCTGGGAGGACTGAAAAGTGACTACTGAGTTCAAGACACAATAACCTCAGCATAAGGGGTGCCAGGATCTCACAGAGTGATTCATGATGGAGTTGGAGGTGAGGAAAGGACCCTAAGAAGCTGGAGAGAGAGGAGAAATCTAGAGCAAGGGTTGGAGGGAGATATGGGGTCATCTGGGCCACGTGGTTTCCTCTTGATCACAGTCTCTTTGTTGGGAACAGAAATTCTCTCTGAGATACCTCTGCTCTCCATGGTGCCCCACAAACTGCTCTCATGCAGCAAGAACCATCTGAACTTAGAAGGTCTCCTCAGGAACATATATACCTTACATCACCCTGACTCAGTTACTTCCTCTTATTCTAGAGGCTGAGTGTGCCTGGCACCCTGCTCATCACTGAGAGCCCAGAGAAGATGGGATCCATGTTATCACAGGTGTTTTAAGTGGACTTCTGCCAAAAGGGTTGTATGGCCATAGTGGAAGGGGATTCCTCGGGGTCTCCACTGTAGACGCAGTTGCAGGGGGAGTGGGGGGTCATTTGATTTTACTCAGGCAAGTACCCGAATCTCGTGAGTGTAACTGTATGGACTATATTTTTTTGCTACCTAAATGTTCCTATGAGAACATCTAGGGGAAATCTGGACTCCATTGCACTCTTCTGAAGTTATGCAGGCAGGATAAGACATCTAAAGCCGGGAAGCTACCTTGGGGAACCCCAGCTCACAGCCCTTAGCTATTTAATGAGTTTTTCAGTCTGCACTGACAGTAGCAATATCCCTTACCACTTTAAAGAGCTGGTTAAAGGCCTTCTTCGCAGCTGGAGAACTTTCTGGCCTCTCCTTTCTTTGAGAAGCCTGCAGGGGTAAAGGCCAGGGCTCCCTAAGAAGTTCTGAATGGGGGGACTGGGCTGTGATGGGAACCCAGTTGTCTTTTCTCAAAGTTCAGAGAGATCTGGAAAGAGAAGGAGCTAGGATCACAGGATCCTCTCCCTAGAAGAGGGGGCACACAGCACCTGGCTGGGGTTACCTGGCCACTAGGGGGCTTTAGTCACACACTGGAAGACAGACAGAGACAGGTGAACAACACTTCACCTGTTCTGGGAGTACATTTCGGTTTTCTCCACCTAATCAGATCCCTGCCCTAAAGGTCTCCTCATGTCACTAAAAATGCCAGTCAAACCCCAGTGTCAAAATGAACACAGAGCTTTAAAACAGTACTTCGATTGATGATTTATGATTAGCAAATTCTCCAAGGAACTATGAAAGTAAACTCACAGACGATCCATGAATAAAGTTGGAAGATGTGAAGGAACAGCCAGGAGCTGCATCCATTCACTGCATTTCAAGAAAGAAAACGCAAGGGTACAACAGACTTAGGAAGTCTGAATGATGCTAAAGAGCAATTGAATGGAAGATGCTTTGGTCATCTCTGGGGAATTCACTACTCCAGGGCATAGTTTGATTTTAGAGACGTTTGGAGCTAAGACCTTTACTTTATAAATGAGATCCAGGCAAAACTAAGTGCTTACTTTAAAAACATCCTTTCCTAGTTGTTCAAAAGAGAACAAACTTAGGCCCTGTCATAAAATGTGCCTGGAAACTATTAATGTATCAGTGGTCTTAAATGGAAACATTTCCTGTAAATACACAAGATCCAACATGTGTTAACTAAAAGTGACTTTTTTCCAAGAGATTTTCATACTTTTTGAGCAAGTAGCTACCATACCTTTGGTAAAATTAAACCCTTCCTTAAAAATATTCCTTTACATTCCAAACACCGAAAAATTTTATCTAGAATCTTTAGATACTGCTAAATTCTGAAAGAGATGGGAATACCAGACCACCTGACCTCCCTCTTGAGAAATCTGTATGCAGGTCAGGAAGCAACAGTTAGAACTGGACATGGAACAACAGACTGGTTCCAAATAGGAAAAGGAGTATGTCAAGGCTGTATATTGTCACCCTGCTTATTTAACTTATATGCAGAGTACATCATGAGAAACGCCGGGCTGGAGGAAGCACAAGATGGAATCAAGATTGCCAGGAAAAATATCAATAACCTCAGATATGCAGATGACACCACCCTTATGGCAGAAAGTGAAGAGGAACTCAAAAGCCTCTTGATGAAAGTGAAAGTGGAGAGTGAAAAAGTTGGCTTAAAGCTCAACATTCAGAAAATGAAGATCATGGCATCTGGTCCCATCACTTCATGGGAAATAGATGGGGAAACAGTGGAAACAGTGTCAGACTTTATTTTTCTGGGCTCCAAAATCGCTGCAGATGGTGATTGCAGCCATGAAATTAAAAGACGCTTACTCCTTGGAAGAAAAGTTATGACCAACCTAGACAGCATATTGAAAAGCAGAGACATTACTTTGCCAACAAAGGTCTGTCTAGTCAAGGCTATGGTTTTTCCAGTGGTCATGTATGGATGTGAGAGTTGGACTGTGAAGAAAGCTGAGTGCCGAAGAATTGATGCTTTTGAACTGTGGTGTTGGAGAAGACTCTTGAGAGTCCCTTGGACTGCAAGGAGATCCAACCAGTCCATTCTGAAGGAGATCAGCCCTGGGATTTCTTTGGAAGGACTGATGCTAAAGCTGAAACTGCAGTACTTTGGCCACCTGATGTGAAGAGTTGACTCATTGGAAAAGACTCTGATGCTGGGAGGGATTGGGGGCAGGAGGAGAAGGGGACGACAGAGGATGAGATGGCTGGATGGCATCACTGACTTGATGGACGTGAGTCTGAGTGAACTCCGGGAGTTGGTGATGGACAGGGAGGCCTGGTGTGCTTCGATTCATGGGGTCACAGAGTCGGACACGACTGAGCGACTGAACTGAACTGAACTGAAATAAAAATTACTCTATGGACTTCATTTGTCACTGCAAGTCTTAGAAACCTGCTAATTTAACAATATTTTAAGTGAAATCGCTCACCTGCTTCCAATTTTTTAAAACTCTCTGGACTGCAAGTTTTTCTTCCCCCTGTGAAAAGTCTATGAAAGGTCATGTACACAAAAACAATTAATGGGACAAAGAGCAGAATCTTCAATTTGATAAGATTATAGCCCTGATTAAATCATATTTCTAGTCCAAATATTTTTTATCTAATTGAAATAGCAGAACAACTTCACACCTGTGTATATAAATGTCTTTGTCAGATCCAGCCCTATCTGGGCTGGTATAATTCCATTTCTTTGGTGTTATATTTAGGATTCTACCTTTAGATGATTTTTTTCAGGTGTAAGATTTTTGAAGTTGGTCTCTACTTTGTATGTTTTATTTACTAATTTTGGGTAGCCTAATAAAATATATTTAAGACCATTTATATATAATGTTTAAATGACTTCAAAATATTACAGAACAAAGATATGATTTTAAAGAGGGATTACACTCCAGTGTCCTTGCCTGGAGAATCCCAGGGACAGAGGAGCCTAGTGGGCTGCTGTCTATGGGGTCGCACAGAGTCGGACACGACTGAAGCAACTTAGCAGCAGCAGCAGCACACAGGAGGTAGGTTTATTTATTGTATGGTAGCTTGAACATTCTGTAACACTGCCTTTCTTTGGGATTGGAATGAAAACTGACCTTTTCCAGTCCTATAGCCACTGTTGAGTTTTCCAAATTTTCTGGCAAATTGAGTGCAGCACTTTCATAGCATCATCTTTTAGGGTTTGAAATAGCTCAGCTGGAATTCCATCACCTCTACTAGCTTTGTTCGTAGTAATGCTTCTTAAGGCCCACTTAACTTCACACTCCAGGATGTCTGGTTCGAGGTAAGTGATCACAACTTCGTGGTTATCCAGGTCATTAAGACATTTTTTGTGTATTTCTGTGTATTCTGCCCACCTCTTCTTAATCTCTTCTGCTTCCCAAAGGTTTCCTTATACCTGTATATCCGAACATTGTCACAGCATCTCTCCATGTACACAAACACACAAAGATACACACAATTTAATATTAATGGAATTGTCTTACATAGTTTTCAAAACGGCTTTTTTTAAGCTATAAAACAGTATTGTCTGTAACATCTTTCCAGACAGTGACTATAGCAATAACTCATTCTTTATAGTACCAGCATAGAGTTCCATTATCTGTATGCCCAGTAATGATTTTGATCCATCCTTTACTGATAGATATTTAGGTCTCCCATTATTCTCCAGTTCTTTCCAATGCTATGATGATTTATATAACTGTATCTGTACCTGAGAAATTCCTAGATGTGAAATTTTAAATTTTGGTCATCTAGGATCAAGCTGTGTCCAGAAATTGTACCAATATACATCTCATTTATAATGTATAATTAAATGCCCATCTTTCCACATTCTTGCAAATACAGGAAATCACAACCTGTACATCATTACCAAACTGAGAAGTCCCTTTGTGATAGCTCATTTACTTTATTTGCATTTCTTTGATTACTACTGAAACTCTTCACTTCTTTTTTTTTTTTTTCATTTTACATAGAATGTTTTTATTTTCATTGCTTTGGCTTGAAAAAATGTTACTTCTAAATCATCCTAGAAATATTAATAGGCAAAATCAAGATGATAAAGGTATATGACATTATTTTCTCCTACTTACCCTTTCTTTATACAGAAACTCACCGACTTCTTCCATACCATAAACCTACCAACTGCTAGTAGAAATGAATTCAGTTCAGTTCAGTTGCTCAGTCGTGTCCAACTCTTTGCGACCCCATGAATCGCAGCATGCCAGGCCTCCCTGTCCATCACCAACTCCCGGAGTTCACTCAGACTCATGTCCATTGAGTCTGTGATGCCATCCAGCCATCTCATCCTCTGTCATCCCCTTCTCCTCCTGTCCCCAATCCCTCCCAGCATCAGAGTCTTTTCCAATGAGTCAACTCTTCGCAATGAGGTGGCCAAAGTACTGGAGTTTCAGCTTTAGCATCAGTCCTTCCAATGAACACCCAGGACTGATCTCCTTTAGAATGGACTGGTTGGATCTCCTTGCAGTCCAAGGGACTCTCAAGAGTCTTCTCCAACACCACAGTTCAAAAGCATCAATTCTTCGGCACTCAGCCTTCTTCACAGTCCAACTCTCACATCCATACATGACCACTGGAAAAACCATAGCCTTGACTAGACGGACGTTTGTTTGCAAAGTAATGTCTCTGCTTTTCAATATGCTATCTAGGTTGGTCATAACTTTCCTTCCAAGGAATAAGCATCTTTTAATTTCATGGCTGCAATCACCATCTGCAGTGATTTTGGAGCCCCCCAAAATAAAGTCTGACACTGTTTCCACTGTTTCCCCATCTATTTCCCATGAAGTGATGGGACCGGATGCCATGATCTTCATTTTCTGAATGTTGAGCTTTAAACCAACTTTTTCCTTAGCCAGTCACATTCTATCTCACTGTTACTATAACCAGGATATCAAGAAAGGTTTCCTGTCGGTAGCGGATCTGAATGCTAAAAGATTACATAAAGTAGGTCTTGGTTATAGTCAATTCACAACCATGTGTAATTTTAAAATAACTGAGAATGGAGATTATTCAGTTTTGTGATAATAGGAAAGTCTTTTAAAGAAATAAGTTCTAGGGGAAGAATTAAGTGAAGAGGGGGAGAAAAGGAGGAGTAGATTAAATACTTGTTTGGATTATAATAATATAGTTTACTGACTCTATGTGGGCTGAAGGTCCTGGAAAATTACGAGATAGTAAGGAAATCATAGAGCTGAGAAAATATTTCTCTTCTTCCTTATGAATTTAGCCAGGGATTGCAAACTTGAATACCTCGAGGGACAAAACAGGTACAGGACTGTAAATGTGGAAGAAAGGCAATGTTTATACCACCTTAAAGACATTCAGATTTAGAACTTTTTAAACACGATGCTGGGAGAAGGCAATGGAAAACCAATCCAGTACTCTTGCCTGGAAAATCCCATGGATGGAAGAGCCTGGTAGGCTGCAGTCCATGGAGTCGATAAGAGTCAGACATGACTGAGCGACTTCACTTTCACTTTCCACTTTCATGCATTGGAGAAGGAAATGGCAACCCACTCCAGTGTTCTTGCCTGGAGAATCCCATGGACGGAGAAGCCTGGTAGGCTGCAGTCCATGGAGTCGCACAGAGTCGGACACGACTGAAGCGACGCAGCAACAGCAAAACATGATGCTCATCATATGATCATGACCAGAGACCTAATTTCACCTATGAATTGTCACAGTGACACCTGCTTTATACTCTAGTAATATTGAGAATTGATGTTTGTCCTGATCCCAAGACATCATCTGAGCTCACATAAATATTTTCTTACCTCTATTAATGCTTTTCTCACCATTGGGTCATTTTTATGGGCTGAAGGTGTTTCCCTAAATCCATGTGATGAAACCCCACCCCCCAATACCACAGAGTGTGACTGTATTTGGAGATAGGGCCTTTAGAGAGGTGATTGAATTTAAAGGAAGCCATTATGGTAGGCCCTAATCCAGTCTGCGGGGCTTCCCATGTGGCTCAGTGGTAAAGAATCCACTGCAATGCAAAAGACAGGAGTTTTATCCCTGGTTTGGGAAGATCTCCTGGAGAAGGAAATGGCAACCCACTCCTGTATTCTTGCCTGGAAAATCCCATGGACAGAGGAGCCTGAAGGGCTATAGTCCACGGGGTTGCAAAAGAGTCAGACATGACTTTTGCGACAGCAAACAACAGATCTGGTGGGTGTCCCTACAAACAGAGGAAATTCAGACACATAGAAACATGATGGATGCACATGCACACAGAGGAAAGACCATGTACAGACACAGCGAGGTGCCCCTGCAAACAAAGGAGAGAGGCCTCAGAGACCAGATCCACCAATACCTGGATCTTGGGCTTCTACATTCCAGAACTATGAGAAACTAAATTTGTGTCATTTAAACCACTGCGATGGTTTGTTATGGCAGCTCTAGGAAATGAATACAGTAATTACATATATACATGTCACCAAAGAGGCTGGAAGTTCCTCCACAGCAAAGGCTGAAACTTATCCTGTAGGCCCAGCACCTAGCACAGGGGTGACGCTCAGTGGGAGTTACTTAACAACTAGGTGTTGAGTGAATGAGGGAGTGAGTTTTCTACAAATTGTATAGACTTTCCAACCTGGAAGCCATGTGAGTGTTTGGTGTATTCCCCTTTGTCATTAAGAGAGACAGATGGAAGCAACTTATTAGTGAATAGAAACAAAAATCCCAGGGCATCTCAGGAAGATTTCCACTCAAGTTGCAGCCAAATGAATGATGCAAGGGGGCAAGTGGGGTCCTGTTTTTTCTTCTCTGAGAGATCAGCTGCTAGAAGAAATGCAATAGTAAACTTCAGGCTCCTCATGTCAGCTCTGACCTCCACCCAACACACTTGGAGTAATGTTTCCTCCCTAATGGGGCAGGGGCCACATCCCCTCCCTCCCACCGTTGTAGGGAACACAAGGTCAAAATCCTCCTGATGCCCTGGGGAGGAACTGGCCTGGTGTTTAAGCACCTACCAGTCCATACCAGTGATAAAAGTGATAAAAGTCTTTGAGGACACAGGCTCAAAACTGAGCCTCAAAAATTGTCCTGTGTCAATGGCAGGTCCTTGCCATTGATCTGCAGTTGGGCACTTACCTAGACTCGAGGCCATATTTTCCCAATTTGTTGAGAACTATATCATGTGGGAAAGAATTAAAAGGTTTACTAAGGTCAATACAAACATAATTTATTGCTTCCCCTCAGTCAACCAAGCTCATCTACTTAGGTCTGTGACTGGTTAGCCAAGTTGGTTACAGAATTGTCCGCTCTGGGGCAAGGTCAAAGTATCAGGTTACAAAATCAGTGATTTTTCCCTCTGTGGCACAGGCACAGATGACTGCCCTAATAATTCAGTAGTATTTTAGTCCCATAGGGAACCTGGAGACAAAATTCATAGAGAAAAGCAGCGTAAGTCGAGGACTCAGGGAAAACTGCCTCAAAGTCCATGTGGGATACAGCAGGTCAGGAACTACTGAAAGGATCCAACTATCAACCTTCAAGGTCTAGTTTAAATTTCACTGGCTCTATGAAAGCTCATATTTAAGGAAATGTGTGATAACCTTGAGGGTTTCCTCATATTAAATTGGCAAGGTATTAAGTCTCTTTTTAAAAAATGCATTTGTTCTTTTATTTAGGCATCTTATCAAGGACTTTCCTGATAGCTCAGATGGTAAAGAATCTGCCCATAATGTAGAAGACCTGGGTTTGATTTCTGGATTGGGAAGATCCTCTGGAGAAGGGAATGGCTATACACTTCACTATTCTTGCCTAGAGAATTCCATAGACAGAGGAGCCTGGTGGGGTACAGTCCATGGGGTCACAAAGAGTTGGACACGACTGAGCAACCAACACTTCTCACTTTTAGGCATCTTGTCAGTCACCTCTGAATTCCTCAGGATGCTTGTTCCATACTTTGTCATTATTTTACCGAGTTCTTCACCCATGGGTGTTAATTGTCAGAATCTGTAGATTTGCTCGCTGCTGGATCAATGACCCAGTCCTTTCTTCTTCATGCCAGTTGGGTTTTCTTCCTCTCATCATATATATTATCTGTCCTGCTTCCAGTTCACACTTGATTAATATAAAAATCTAAAATGAAAAAAAAGTAACTTTGATTTCTAACTACAAATTAGCTTTCCTCATCAAATCAAATCCCATTTTAGCTTTTCTTCTTGGTTGATCTTTTCCTTCCTCAGGCTGTTCTGATTTCACCCTTAACATACCCACACTGTCTTCATAGGACTTCTTGGTAACCTGGCCTAACTGCGTTTAGAGGCATTCCAATGATACTGCTCAAAATGATAGCTTCCATTTTGAAAACTATAAATATTGTAGATTAATGTTCTATTCCATATGAAACAATGGAATACAGTGAACTTGTAAGTAAAGTATTCTTTGCCTCTTTCCAGATCAATCACTTTACAAAGAATCTGTGATCCATTTATAATGACTTCGTATTTCCTGAGGTTAACAAACTAGGTAGAGTTTTATATCGAAAATGTAACTTAAAGACGAGACAGGTTGACAACCTGAGAAAGAAGAATAACGAGCCATCAAGTAATTCAAATCAAATGTAATCAAAATTAAAAGTCAGCACTAAAATGTTTATTTGTAGTCTCTGGCACATGAGTAAGTTTCCTTTGTAGGTCTGCTAATATATGTGTTTAGCCTAGTGAAACACTTATGAATGAACTGCTGAGTTAAGCATTTGTTAAAAGATAATTATAGTGTCATATTAAGGACACTCTAAGCATGTCTTTTAATTACACAGAAGGATTATTCTCAAATATTAAAGAAAACAATTATTCTATTTAGGTTGGTGCAAAAGTGGTTGTGGTTTTGATTGTTGAACTTCGCCATTTGATATTGGAATACATTATTAAGTAAATGTAGTTATGTTATACATCACACATGTATAACATCATATTTAATGCACATTTCTTGCTTTATATTTTTTTTTTTTGCTACTGACTTATTACTTGCTATTTGTCTTATAGATATTTTAGATTATGGAAATGATGTTAGACAAAAAGCAAATTTGACTGATTCTCTTATTCGAGTTCCAAACAGGTCGTAAAGCAGCAGAGACAACTCTCAAGATCAACAGCGCATTTGGCTCAGAATGAACTAAATGAACATACTAATGAATGTGCTATGTAACCAGCTCAGTGACTGAACCTAAAAGAAGCTCCAAAGCACTTCCTAAAGCCAAATTTGCACCAAAGAAAGGTCATGATCACTCTTTGGTGGTCTGCTGCCGGTCTGATCCACTATAGCTTTCTAAATCCTGGCAAAACCATTCCATCTGAGAAGTATGCTCAGAAGATGGAGATACACCAGAAACTGCAATGCCCGCAGCTGGCATTTCTCAACAGAAAGGGCCCAATTCTTCTCAATGACAGTGCCTGAACCTCATGTGTCATACAACCAACGCTTTAAAAGTTGAAGGAGTTGGGCTATAAAGTTTTGCCTCATCTGCCATCTTCACCTGACCTTTTGCCACTTCTTACGAACTACCACTTCTTCAAGAACCTCATCAACTTTTTGCAGGGAAAATGCTTCCACAACCAGCAGGAGGCAGAAAATACTCTCCAAGAGTTCATCAAACCCTGAAACATGGATTTTTACACTACAGGAATAAACTTATTTCTCATTGACAAAAATGTGTTGATTATAATGGTTTCTATTCTGATTAATAAAGATGTGTTTGAGCCTAGTTATAATGATTTAAAATTCACAGTCTGAAACCACAATTATGTTTGCACCAACCTAATAAATTAAATAGCATGATGCCACCTCAATGCCTAATGCTGCTGCTGCCTGCTGCTCAGTTGTGTCCAACTCTCTGCAATCTCATGGACTGCAATCCACCAGGCAACTCTTCCATGGGATTCCCCAGGCAAGAACACTGGAGTGGTTGCCATTTCCTGCTCCAGGGGATCTGCCTGGCCCAGGGATCAAACCCACATCTCTGTGTCTCCTGCATTGGCAGGCAGATTCTTTACCAACACCCCTGGGAAGCCCAATAAAAGTACGTATCAGTTAATAATTGATTCTCATGTTATAGTAACAATTACAGGTAATATACTAAATGGAAAATGTTTTTGTACACTATGCCTTGTGGGTGGGGCAGTGACATTACAAATATTGTATGTAATTTTATTTAAACTTTGTAACTTTAACCATAGTTTCTGTCTTTTATGTTCAAATAACCTTCTTAAAAGAAAGCACAAAGGATTAGCTAGCTACATTAAAATGATAAATAATTTTCAATTGATAACATTTAAAATATATTTTTATATCATGTTTTAATTTTTTATGCCTCTTATTTGAATAATTCAAGTATGCCAAGCCACTATGTTTCTCTATACTTTGGTAAAGAAAAATATTCCTGGATCATAAATCAATATATTTTACAAAAACTATATTTGAATATTCTGCATACCAAAAAGAAGTTGTAAAATGACATATAGGAATTGGACAATTTTATTTATTGATGAGAAGGATGGCAATGTTTTACATAAGCCCTGTCAAATCCTAATTCTTCAAATTTGTATGCTGGCAAAATATTCACTATATCCCAAACAGACATGACATAAAATGAGAAAAGGATTTGCCCAAAACTTATAAAAGAATTAAAATGAATGTTACTTTGAAATCATATTTCTGCCCAATCAGCTCTAAACCTACTTCAAAAAAAAATAATTTTCCAGAACACATTAATGTACCGCCTTTTTACAGTGCTTTTCTCCCATGGATCTGGACATGTCTTCATAAACATTAATTAATTCTCACTATCCGTATGACTCCCACTTCCAAGTGCAAACTATTAGGCTAGGCTAGGTCATGCGTCTGACTCTCTGGATGCTATAATTACATAACAGTTCTCCTCCAACCAATGCTCATCCATGGGGCTCATGTACACACCAATGGATCTTCTTACTGTGGATCAGACAGTCTAGGCTATAAAACACTCAACTGGGTGCTTTGGTATTCACTCCAGACTGCACTGGAACCAGAGAGCACCCTCCAAATAGGGGGCAGGGCTCTTGGCCTCTTGGCCATTAGCTAATCTTGGCATGGCCAAGCCTGGGAAAATTTTCGTTTTTGAAAGTTTTTAATAGCATGTGTTTGTTAACCATTTAAAACAACAGAAAAAAGCTGATAAATTCAAGATATTAGAACTAGTGTCTTTCATGTAATTTACACCAAAGCTTTCTATCTAATGCAAATATTTCATAGTACATAGTAACCTTCTGCTTCTCAAAGGACTCAGAGGATAGCCAAGTGAGTTAGGTGAGAATTGCCTTTGGGACCATAGGCTCAGATTCACCTGGCAAGTCTAAACAGGACAAATTTTGCCACCTTTAATTCAGGATATTGAAGTTTTTTCTCTTTAGCCTCAGACAAATTAAAGCAGGTACAGAACTGGCTTCCTCTCCTTGGTGAAGACAAACTCCAATCTCTTCTTTTTTGTCAATGTTTTAACCTTACAGAGAAGAGACAGCAATAAACATGAAATTTAACTTGTTTTATTGCAATTTCTTGTCTAACTACATTCAGTGGGTATGTGCATGTTTTACATTTGTGTAATTGAAGGACATATATTTTCTGTTCTGCTATTTTCATTTGATATTGCTCAATAAGGAAGTCCAAGTACTGATGTAATTTATATTATTGTCATTTTTAACAACCATAGAAACACTATTTCCAATCTCTTACTATTATAACCAATGTTGATATCAATTTCTTTAAAAAAAAGTTTTCTTCTTTATATTATTTCTATGAGGTGTGTTCCCCACAATATCAGAATAAAAGCAATTTTATAGTTTTTATTGAAATTTACCTGTATGCCCAGGAAAGTTAAATGGACCCCTTTACAGAAACATAAGCAGTTGATGGGTGTAATTACACGTGTTGTTTAGAATAAACTTTGAGCTGCAATGTAAACTTTAAGTTGTATTAATTTGCATTGCAACTGCAAGTGAAACTGTGGATCTTTTCAAGTGATAACTTATCATTTGCATTTTCTTCTGCACAAAACAGTATTTCCCAAAATGTGAAACGATCCGTGAAATACTTTATCCCACTCCCTCTCCCTCTCTATCTTTCTCCATCTCTGAATGAAATTATATTGCATGCATTTTATGTGCAGATAGATAATACTTCTTGGGACAGGATGATGTAATCAGGATAGGAGGGGCAAGGTTCCTGCTCTCATGGAGCTCTCCTTGCTGTGAGGAGATGGTATACGAACAAAGACAGAGGACTTCATATAACACCAAGTGAAGAACAAAGACTGAATCCCATGATCAGGGATGCTGGAAGCATCCTTTTCAGAATTTCATCAGAGGAGGCTTTACCGTAAAAGAGACATAGAGCTGAGAACTGAACAAGAAGGACAGCCTTCGGGGGCTCCGTCTGGCAGCAGAACTTCTTGGGCAGAGGGGACAGCAGAACACGCAAGGCAGAAATGAACCCCTGTGGTGGTTAAACATTACAAGGAGGTCTGTGTGGCTGGAATATCTAGTTCACAAGGAAAAAAGAGGCCAGAAGTGCCCTCTGAGAGACAGCAAGGGCCAAATCATGCAAAAGGCCACATAAGGTTGAAGACTTGAAACAAAAGGGTGTACTATGGTCAAATGAGTTGAGGCATCCCTGAGTTGGCTGAAGTTGAGCAGATTTCTCCCTGTGGGACTTGTCAAAGCCTTTGAAACATGAATGTTCATTGTATATTTCCCAGAAGGTAATACAGTTCCCAGGACTTCCTAAATACATTTGGAGGAATGCTTCCTAAAAAGCATTCTTTTCTCACAGAGGAGCTCTTGAGGCTATTGTTTCAAGAAAACGCGCTGAGCAATTCAGGGGCTGATATTCTACTTTGAGGACAAATCCAGGAGGCAGCAGGCTGCCGGGTTCTTCACAGTCTGTAAACTAAGAATTTTTGTTGTTGTTCAGTCGTTCAGTTCTATCTAACTCTTTGCAACCCCATGGACTGCAGCACGCCAGGCTTCTCTGTACTTCACCATCTCCTGAAGTTTGCTCAAACTCATGTCCATTGAGTCAGTGATAACATCCAAGCATCTCATCCTCTGTCATCCCCTTCTCCTCCTGCCCTCATCTTTCCCAAGATCAGGGTCTTTTCTAATGAGTCAGCTCTGAACATCAGGTGGCCAAAGTATTGGAGCTTGAGCTTCAGCATCAGTCCTTCCAATGAATATTCAGGACTGATTGCCTTTAGGATGGACTCGTTGAATCTCCTTGCAGTCCAAGGGACTCTCAGGAGTCTTCTCCAATACCACCATTCAAAAAGCATCAGTCAGTGCTCAACCTTCTTTATGGTCCAACACTCACATCCATACATGACTACTGGAAAAACCATAGCTTAGACTACACGGACCTTTGTTGGTAAAGTAATGTCTCTGCTTTTTAATATGCTGTTTAGGTTTGTCATAGCGTTTCTTCCAAGGAGCCAGCGTCTTTTAATTTAGTGGCTGAAGTGACCAACTGCAGTGATTTTGCAGCCCAAGAAAATAGTCTTTCACTGTTTCCATTGTTTCCCCATCTATTTGCCATGAAGTGATGGGACCGGATGCCATGATCTTTGATTTTTGAATGTTGAGTTTTAAGCCAGCTTTTTCATTCTCCTCTTTCACCTTCGTCAAGAGGCTTTCTAGTTCCTTTTCGCTTTCTGTCATAAGGGGTGATGTCATCTGCATATCTGAGGTTATTGATATTTCTCCTGCAATCTTGATTCCAACTTGTGCTTCATCCAGCCCGGCATTTCACATGATGTACTCTGCGTATAAGTCAAATAAGCAGGGTGACAATATACAGCCTTGACATACTCCTTTCCCAATTTGGAACCAGTCCATTGTTCCATGTCCAGTTCTAACTGTTGCTTCTTGACCTGCATACAGGTTTCTCAGCAGATGGGTAAGGCGGTCTGGTATTCCCATTTCTTAAAGAATTTTTCACAGTTTGTTGTGATCCACACAGTCAAAGGCTTTGGTGTAGCCAGTGAAGCAGAAGTAGATGTTTTTCTGGACTTCTCTTGCTTTTCCTATGATCCATCAGATGGCAATTTGATCTCTGGTTCCTCTGCCTTTTCTAAATCCAGCTCGAACATCTGGAAATTCTCTGTTCACATACTATTGAAGCCTTGCTTGGAGAACTTGGAGCATTACTTTACTACATGTGAAATGAGTGCAATTGTGCGGTAGTTTGAACATTCTTTGGCATTGCTCTTCTTTGGGATTGGAATGAAAACTGACCTCTTCCAGTCCTGTGGCCACTGCTGAGTTTTCCAAATTTTGCTGGAATATTGAGTGCAGCACTTTAACAGCATCATCTTTTAGGATTTGAAATAGCTCAGCTGGAATTCCATCACCTCCACTAGCTTTGTTTATGGTGATGCCTCCTAAGGCCCACTTGACTTCACACTCCAAGATATCTGGCTCTGGGTGAGTGATTACACCATCGTGGTTATCTAGGTCATTAAGATCTTTTTTGCATAGTTCTTCTGTGTATTCTTGCCATCTCTTCTTAATATCTTCTGCTTCTGTTAGGTCACAAACCATTTCTGTCCTTTATTGTACCCATCTTCACTTGAAATATTCCCTTGGTATCCCTAATTTTCTTGAAGAAATTTTTAGTCTTTCCCATTCTACTGTTTTCCTCCATCTCTTTGCATCATTCACTTAGGAAGGCTTTGGAACTCTGCATTCAGATGGGTATATCTTTCCTTTTATCCTTTGCCTTTAGCTTCTCTTTTTTTTCTCAGCTATTTGTAAGGCCTCCTCAGACAATCATTCTGCCTTTTTGCATCTCTTTTTCTAAGAAGAACTAAGAATAGTTGAGGCACCCAAAGAGTAATATTTCACAATACATGAACATCATGAAATTCACATTGTTATTCTCATAAATAAAGTTTTATTGGGATGCCACTTGCTTTGCTCATTGTCCTCTGTGGCTGTGTTTGTGTAACCCTGGCAGAGTCTAGCAGTTGTGCCAGTGACTCTGGTTCCACAAAGACTAAAATACTCTCTGGCTGTTTAAGGGAAAAACTTGCCATTTCGTCTTTAAAGCATCTGCTCAGTTACTTTGACTATAAATCTTTATGTGAACCTTGGATTATAGCCATAATTTACATATTTTATAGTAAATGCTTATCAAACATTTGTTCTATTCCATACTCTACATTTTGCCTTTTATATTTATTTTATTACATCTTGTTCTAAATTGCTACATAACAAACTAGTTTCCTTACCTTCAATGTCCTCAATTTCTCTGAGTGTTTTTTCAGTAGGTTGGATAATAAGCACTTCAATTTTCCTATACTTACATTAAAGAGTTCTTGTTTGTGTGTTAGTTGTTCAGTCATGTCCAACTCTTTGCGACCCCATGGACTGTAGCCCACCAGGCTCCTTTGTCCATGGGGTTCTCCAGGCAACAACACTGGAGGGGGTTGCCATTTCCTTCCCCAGGGGATCTTCCTGACCCAGGGATTGAACATGGGTCTCCTGCACTGCAGGCAGATTCTTTACCATCTGAGCCACCAGAGCCTAACGAAAGAGCTAAGCATAATTCATTTTTGTTTAGACATTTCTGAAGTTGGGTGTGGATTTTAGTGTCTGTATCTATATCAAATCACTTTCACATTATACATTTAACCGTGTAGCATTTCTTACTAATTCCTCTACCTACTCCTATATTGCTTCTAGTTTCTCAGATGTTAAGCTCTAACAATATTTTAAATATTTCTGTGCTCTCTGCTTATACCACCGATCTCTTTTTTCCTACTGATAACGTAATAACAAAGGCTTCTTATAACTGTCATAATATTTTTATATCTTCTCAGGCCAGTGGACTATATTATCCTGAAATCAGGGGAACTATTTTTCCCCATTTATCAACCCATCTGAATATCTTTGAAAGTGCTACTTAATAATTTTAAGGAGACTTTAGCGTCGCATTAAAACATAAGGATGCAATCATTTCTTTATAAATTCATCCTTATCTTAAACACTTTTC
This sequence comes from Bos mutus, assembly GCF_027580195.1. NCBI lineage: Eukaryota > Metazoa > Chordata > Mammalia > Artiodactyla > Bovidae > Bos > Bos mutus. Next base: position 42,235,265 of record NC_091626.1, on the reverse strand, counting down.
TGTTTAAAATTTTGGGTGTTTATTTTTAATTATGTACATACACTTTCATTGTGAACTATTTTGGGGAAAATAGAAGTGTCTTTCTGATTCTCTCCTATTGTTCCTCTCCCCAGAGCCGTGCTTCTCTTGCAGAAGCCGAGAAACATTGTCCATGGATGGCCTACTGCAAAAGAGACTGCAGATCATTTTGTCCCATTTGTCATTTTCTTCATCCAACATTTCCCTAATTTTTCTTTTCTGAGTCACCATGACTTATCATACAACATCACTGATCTTAGGGAGATATGGCTAGATTTAGTTTCTCTCACAAATGCTAAAAATTTAAGTTTCAACTCAACATCCCAGTCTGGTTTCTAGCAGCAAAACTTTTCGATTTTTGTAATTGCTCCTTTTATTGACTGAGTTTATTAAAGGTCTGGTTTTCCACCTCAGATCTCTCTGATTAATCTCCCAATTTGGAAGCAATAGACACATAAAAGAATTACAATAGATCTCATGCTGATTAGAACCTCAGAGTGTTCAGTCTTCTAGAAAGCTAAAAAGTCCTTAATGGTGATGAGTCTTTAAGGGGGGGACATATTTAGTGAAAACAAATTTTGAGCTAGTTCTGTAGAATTGCCAAGTGACAATTAAGCACAGTGTAGGCCCTCAGAGATGATTTAAATGCGTAGTTTAGTTTGGGTAGAAGAATCAGGATTGCCTGGTGATGAACATATCAAGATAAATTTGTTTAATTTCCATGGAGAATACCTTCAATATATTAAAAATTTCCTCCCTGATTATTTGGGGATTATGTTAAAAATAAAATCAATGTCTGTAAAGAAGAGGAGGAGGGATGTTTGGGTTTCGTCTTCCTGGAGTTTTCACAAAACTAATCAACACTAAACTGGCCCAAACAATGCTAGCAAATCTGTTCTCTCAGCAGCTATATGCTAAATCCTGTATGTCTTCCATCTGGAAAAGCTGGTCAATCTCTAACTAGATAAGGAGCAAAACAGTCTGAAGTTTGGAGTTTAGGGGAGGGGAAAGGTTGATCAAACCCACTTATCACACTCCTGAGTTTTGAAGGACAGTGGGAAAAGTGACTCTCCTTGTTAGGGGTGCCCACCCCCTTCTTTCCAGCTAAAGGGAATGCTTTGCTATGCAAATAATGAGCCTGATTTCAGAGGAAGTGAAGGACTCAAGATAGTAAAGAAACTCACCTTTTGGAGGTAAATTAACTCTTTTAAGGTACCGTTGAACAAATTACTTCTCCATGCTCTGAAAGTTCTTAGTGTCCTAAAACCCCCAAATCACCTGAGATTAGTTTGCTCTGTGGAGGATCAGGCCTCGTAAAGAGTGAGTTCAACTGAGAAAACATCCTTTGTCTGTCCTGGTTAATGTACATAAAAGAAGCATGTAGGAATCACTCAGCAACTGGACATTTGTGTTTGACCCCAACCAACTGGAATCTGAAGGTTGCCAGTGTCAAGGTCGGTTCCAAGCCTAGTAACCTGAATAAGTTTCAATTTCAGACTTACTCTGTTTAAATAATTCTGCCTCCCTTTTTCATTACCCTCAATCCCCAAGAAACCTGATGTGAGAAGTTAGGGCAAGAAAATGGGGGACACACATTGAATCCCGTAGGAAATTGCTCAACCTAAAGGTTTCAGAGACCTTTAACATGTCTCTCCTTGTGTAGGTCTTAAAAGAACATATGCTCACAATGAGTAAATCAGGTGGATATGAGTCTTGCAGTATAAAAGTTTGTGATAGTCAGGTAAGCCACTTTTTAGGATACTTAGAACAAACAAGGAGCATTCTGTTTAATACTGGAAACACAACATTTATGTTGAGCCTTAAGAAGTCGTTAAGAATCTTAATGAAATTTCGAAGTGATGCCCACAGCTCTGTTATTATAATCAGGCTGTGTAAAATTACCAGAGGATGACTGTTTTACAGCCAGCATATTTTCACAAAGGTGATTCACATTAACATAGATATAAACCATTCATTTGAGACATAAAATACATTAAGGTTATAATATTTATTTGAAATTAAGAAAAATGGAACACAAAATAAAAGCTTTATGAAAACTTGTAAATATATTAGCAAAGAATGTAAAGAAAATAGAAAGACTGGAATAGTTTTAAGATGAGGAAGTTATAAGTAAATTTGCTCTCTTATAAAAATGTTTCCAACTTCATTTTAATAAAAACTAGAAACAATAGAGGAGGAAAGAGATACTTGCATCTAAGCAACTGGAATGTGATATTATAATTGCACATTAACTCCTTGAGTCCAAACTTTCTGGATGTGAAGTTAAGTCTGCTTCATATAGCACTCACAGACTAATTAAAGAAGGTTTATAAGTTCTTAAAAGATACATCTTTTTCTACTTTGGAATCCTAGGTGAATTCAAAGGAAAATGAGTATAGCTTTAACCATACCTGTTGTTACCATAGAAAAAGAGTACTTTATTGTTTTTCATAATCATCTTTTGAAGGCTAAAGCAAATTGAATTCAATTAGAAATTCTTTCTCTCCCTCCCTCTCTTATAATGTGCATGTCTTTGGCTCTTCCCCTGGGTCCTACCTCAATAACAAATTGCTTTGAAAACCAAATGACAAGGATTAAAAAATTAGCATGAGCCTTGAGATGAACATAGTTATTATATCTTTTCTCAAAGGAATCAAGGGCAACTATGTACATGATAGTTGCTGATACCAGAGGGACAGAGAAACAATTTCAGGGGTAAATGATAGAGCCCAGTGTTTTAAACTCTCAATCAGTGTGCTTTGGATCCTTTAGAAAATTATCTGCTGGCCAGGCCTTCAGTTAATAAAACTAAAGATATTGCTAAAGTAATGACAATGAAACTATGCAAAACTAGAATCTACTTGCACCTTGGCTACAGGGCTCAAGGATTTATGATAGAGGTCTTGTTTTTAAATATTTTATTAGAAATCAAGTTATAAAGAGTCAAGAGAGATCAATGAGATCTTTTCTTCAAGAATGTGATGAAACCTACTTACCGAAAGCAGGCCCTAAGAAATTCTTAAGAAATGTAACTCAGCAAATTATTGTTCCATCCTGTCTTTTTCTGAAATTTCACATTTTTGAAACAAGCATTTCGATAGTAGTTAGCACTACAGTATTATATTTTCTGAGTTGTTTGTTTTGAACTATATAACAGCATTTACATTCAGGGTTTATAGAGAATATTTTGAAAAGAGAAAAAGCAGAGACAACTGGAACTTGCTTCACTCAGTTAATTCCTCAAGTAAGGTGACTTATGGTGATTTCAAATGGCTTCCTCAGTGAGAAATATTATTTTCTTCTAGGACTAAGTGTTGCACATCTTTAATTTTTAATTCATCTTTCAAAAGTTCCTGTGATTTTAAAAAATATTAAAGCAATCAATTATTTTCCCCTAAAACAAGCCACTTTTCTTCATGAGTGACCACTGCAGTTTTGACCCCTTCATTTACTCCTAAATGCTGAAAGTATAGAAAAATGGGACCCTTGCAATACCACCCGGGTCCAATTGCTAACACTTAACCTACTCCCAGTTAAGTTTTCAAAATTGTGCTAGTCTATCTCAAAGGGTTCACCTGAGTAATTCTGTATCATTTCTTACTTGACAGCCCACCAATTATCTTAAACTCTTCAGTGTTAGTCACTCAGTTGTGTCTGACTCTTTGGGATCAGATGGAATGTAGCCCTCCAGGCCCCTCTGTCCAAGGAATCCTCCAGGCAAGAATACTGGAGAGGGAAGCCATTCCCTTCTCCAGGGGATCTTCTCCATCCAGGGATGGAACCCAGGTCTCCTGCATTGCCGGCAGATTCTTTACCTTGAGAACCACCAGGGAAGCCCTGAACTGCTCTAGGGAATACTAACAACCTTCTGATTCTCAGGTAATGTAAGGTCACCAACGTTGTTTTCGCACTCTTCTTTTCGCTTTAAAGGGCTTCCCAGGTGGCGCTAGTGGTAAAGAACCCACATGCCAATGCAGGAGACAAAAGAGTCGCAGGTTCGATCCATGGATCAGAAGATCCCCTGGAGAAGGGCATGGCAACCCACTGCATTATTCTTGCCTGGAGAATCCCATGGACAAAGGAGCCTAGTGGGCTATCATCCATGGAGTCGCAGAGAGCTGGACACGACTGAAGCGACTTAGCATGCATTTCACTTTAAAAAGAGTGTGTATATCTTACACAATTTGCTCTTTGCTGAAACAAAAGCATCATTAAGGAAAGTTTGGAGACTTGGGTCAGAAGCTGTATTCTCCTAGGTTCCCCTTATGTAATATTAACACCATCCTGAGCTCCGGCCTTTGAGTGGCGAGCGACGCGCGGCACTGTGACTCCCTGGTCCAGAGGAGGTCAGCTGAGGTGCTGTCAAGTATCACCGGCTTGGCATCTCATTTCTGAAAGAAATCAGCCAACTCCACTGGTGCACACCCCAGCCTCCTCTATTCCCCTCCCTTCCCCAACAGATGGGAAAGGCGTGGTGGCGGTTCAGCCGAACCCCCTCCCCCCCCAACCGCCACCCTGGGCTCTGTGTCCTGAGGCAGCGGAGAGGGCGGCGAGCCAGCCCCGTCTGAAAGTCTGCCCTCGTTCTGCTCCCCACCCGCGCGTGCCCCATTCAGTCTCTCCAAGGTGTGAGCCCACGGTGAGCTCCCTAACTCTTGCTCTCCACCCCTGCTGAAAACCCAAGATCTCGACCCCTCTTACAGGGGTCTACCCAGGCGAGCTTTCTCCCCAGACTCCACACCCTGCATGGCTGCTTGACCTTATTTGGCGAGAAACCTGCGGACCTGCCTTTACAACTCGCACCCGCGTGAGATAATCAGATCCGGCTTCACCTGCGCACCGGGTCCCCCTGCGATCTGGCCGCACCGGGAGAGCCCTCGATGCTGCTACACGCAGCCCCCGGGTGCGCCGTTTGATCCCCAGCAGGGAGGACGCCCCCTGCCATCCCCACTGCAGTGGGGCTGGAGCTCCGGAAAGGGGCGTTGTTGGCGGGGGAATGGGGGGCGGGTGGAGGAGGCGGAGCCCGCCACCAACCTTGACAACCCGCCAAGGCCGGGTGATCCTTGGGGGCTGCCAGCTCCTCGGCTGTCCTGAGCCCTCTCAGTGTGGCGCTGCCCGGCGGCAAGGGGGTGGTGGAATGAGGCACAGTCAAGACAGAAAACAAAGTCAGCAGGTCACCTGGCAGGTTCAGGGCGAATTATGCAACGAAAGTCGGGGAATGTGGGCCACCCCCTCCCCCCACCCCCCCCCCCCAGCTTTTTTTTCTTAAGCTCCTAGGAAGCCGGTTCCAGTTTAAGGGTTGGACAGGGATCTACCGAGCAACTCCTCTGATGTGGTTACAACTTTGTTGAACTCGAGTGATGCTCCCGCCCCATCTTTAAGTAATGGGAACATTATTCTGGGGGCGGGGGCGGGGGACACTCGGTGGGGTGGGTGGATGGGGTTTGATCCAAAAGCAATGACAAGAATCACCCTACAGCCTCCGTAAGGTACTCGGTCGAGCGTTATTAGTCAAAAGTGTAAAAAGAAAAAAAAAACCACCTGAAACCTAAATTAAATAATCATACACATTCAATTCCTTATCTTCCCGGACTATGCCTTCAAACAGACTTCGAAGAGTTAAAACTGACCATAGCTCATTGTTTTCCATGCTAACATTTTGTGACATTAGGACTATTTTGTTAACTAGGTATATGCAATTCACAGAATTTCACGGTAAATTCCCCAGACCAAATATTTGGCTGAACAAATAAACAACATTATCCATTCCTGAAAATAAGCCAGTAGAGGAGGGTGGATGTTTGGGGGAAGGTGGTTGCTAGAAAGTGACCGGAGCCTGGCAGCCACTGGGCTCAGGATTTGCCCTCGGATAATTTGCCCAAGTACTAGAGATCTGCGGGTTCCTCTTCAATGACAGGGACGTTTCAGAAAGTTGCTGGAAAACGGGCAAAACAAGAGGAGGCTGCCTGAGGGGAACGCATAATGGGCTTCCCCTAAATGATTTATTCGACCTCCTTACTATTAATCAAAGGGGCAGCGACCTGGGGGGCTGGGGGAGGGGGGAAGTAACCCTCTTCGCAGGGAGTTTTGGAGGAACTGTGGAGTCTTGCTGCCTTTGCCTGGGGCTCTGATCTCCTCTCTCCACCTGTGCTCTCCAGGGAGCTGGGGCTTTGGCAACCGCTCCACTTCTATTTTTATTGGTTTCCACTAAGCTGCTCCTTTCGGAGGATTGTAGGACTTCAGTAATTAAAAACAAAAATGAGTCCTGCTTCACCCACCCCACCCCCAAGAGCACATGGAAGAGTGTGTGTACAGGAATGGTGGTGAGGGGGGGCACACAGCACCACCACTGCCACTCACACCTACATCCTAGGGCAAAGAATGCACTCCTAACAGCCCACCCCACACACTACACAGAGACACACTGCTTTTGCCCCAAACCCATCCAAGCCCATGCACACACACACAAAATGAGCCCAAACAAACTAACATCCCAAGGCATAATGTAGTTGCTGGTGGAGAGTAAGAAAATGCAAATATCCTCTGGTTCTGAGCCCCTATATCCCTGTCCTTCCAGAAAGCCACTTCTGTGCCTCACTGGAAGCCTTGAACTCAGGGACAGACTGCTCAAGCACATCAGCATTTTCCTTCTTTAGTCTGGCCCCAAACTGAGCTTTCTGCTTGAAGAAACCCTGGCTCAGAACATCACATCCACCAGGTATATCACTTACTGCCCAGCTTCAGGGAAGTGGGGAGGAGAGCAGAGATCAAGGGAGTTGGTATTTGATTCTATTCAGTGGGACACTTTCATAATGCCCACTTAGAAATTCTGATCTTTCAGTATCTGACCCCATTGCCAGTCCTTACCCGGCTCAATCTCTTGGAATTTTGAACTCAATGGAAGCCTTCATCTGGGGGAACAGGAGACAAGAGGGGAAAGTTCAGAGACACTGGAGAATTTTCTACCATGTGGTATATTAAAATAGCGGATCACCAAACCTTTGGAAAGTAAGGCAGATTATTTGCCTTTTTGGATAAAATCCACTTCTCAAAAGACACACACACACAAAAGCAACCAAAAAATTCCTAACACACGCACACCGACACATGAAAATGTGAGTGTGCAAATTCATTTTGGTGTGAAAATATCGGTGCCTGTAGCAACTGGAGACACCCTGAGGTATCATAAAAGCAGAAGTGGGAACCATTTCCCTAGAGCTGAGACTTTTACCCATCACACTCTGCTGGGACACACCTCTAACAGGTGAACAAAAACAGAGGATATACAAGGAGCCCAAAACTGAGTCTTTAATCCAGCCTACTCCTTTCATCCCACTGTTTCTCCAAGGCATGTGCCATCCAGATGGGAGAGGGTGCTGCCTCCTTATCCTTGTTAACATTAAACAGAAGTGGAGAACAATTCACCCTGGCGATTCCCATCCTCCACCATCATTCTACTTCCTGTCTTCCAACTTAACCACCCCCAGGTACCACCCTCTGCTGTACCCCAACCCCACCTTAACAGAAAAAAATCTCCTCCAAAAGAGACGGAGTGTAGGAAAAGAGAAAGAATTGAAGATAAAAAGAACTTAGTTTACCTTTAAAATAATGACTCATTTTATTTTTTTCTTTTAATATGTAGTTATAAATATATTTTGTCAAAATATATGATCAATATGGTCAAAACATTTGCACGTAAAGTCATAAATAAGGTCAAGGTGAATGTTTAGATTTTTTTTTCCTTTTTTTTTTTTTTAAGATAAAAGTCCAGCTATAAGGAAGCAGTCTGTGTAGTGTGTGGGTGAGTAGTGGATGGGATGTGTGTGTGTGTGTGTGTGTGTGTGTGTGTGTCCCCAAAGAAGGCCTGATCTCAGCGGCACCCACATCCCTCCACTACCATCTCCTGATAATTTTTCAGAACCACCTTGTCATACTCATCCAGGTACAGCATGGAGATGGCGCTGAGTTCGGTGGGAACACAACAGGCTTTGGGGATACTGGAATTGACAGAGTTGACCAGGGTCTGCACAATGGCGTGGTTGGTTGAGTTGAGGTGGTCGGCCAGTGGAAAGGGGCAGTCCCCGTGGCAGTAGAATGCCTGGTAGCCTGGTGGGGCCACAATCCAGTCATTCCAGCCCACATCACTGAAGTCCACGTAGAGCGAGTGGCGCCGGCAGTTCTTATTCTTCTTCCGGGCCCTCTGTGGGTGATGCTTAGGGCTACGCTTGGCCCTCCTGCGTCGGGTCAAGGCATGTCCCCGGCCATCATGGCCAAAGGTGACCAGGAGGGGCCGGAGCTGGGCCCAATCCCCACTCCCTTGAGGTAACGATCGGCTAATCCTGACATGCTGGCCCTGGTGGGTCCGTGTCTGATGGAGGTGGGTCACCTCAATGGCCAGCCCATAGTTGGGCTGCTTCTCCCGGGTCCAGCGAAGGACTGCAGGGCTCACATCAAAAGTTTCCCACCGCGTCACATTGTGGTGGACCAGTCTTGTGTCCAGTAGTCGTGTGATGAGGTGCCCAGGCACCACTTCTGCCGGGGGCTTCATAACCTCATAAATGTTTATACGATGAAAGCCCTGCTCCCAGTCAGGGCCCTGGTCCACCTGCTCCCGGAAGAGTCGAAGCTCGGCAGACGAGATCACCTCGTTCTCTGGGATGCTGCTGAGGTTAAAGAGGAAACGAAAAGCAGAGTTTTCGCTGGTCCCTGGGATGTTCTCCAGATGTTCTAGGCACCATTGGGGAGGAAAAAAAATAAGAGAACAGAGAAAAAAAGCAAATGAGCCTTTTCAGAGACTGAAAAGTCAAGAAACAGCTAAGAGTTGGGTGATGAGTAGTGAACTCTGTTTATAGTGGAAGCCTATTTGGGAGAAATAAGCATACCTTTAATTTCACAGAGCAGATAAATGAGGCAGTGAGCAGACCAGCCAAGCCTAGCTAGCATTCAGCAAGCACCAAAGACAGAATCTCCCAACCTCCTTTACATGTCTAATAATTTCCATGTGTCAACTCCTTACTCCACCACCATCAGACTCCCCTTTTAAAGCCCTCTTGGCTTTGTGTACACAGTTTTCTTTACAAGTGGTTGTAAAGAAGAAGAGGGGCCAACAGAGCAGAGGCAGGAGGGAACATGCACACAGCCACCCTCTCCCTCTTCTTCCACTTTCGAGTATGTTACCAAACATTTCCCCAGCGATCTTGGAAACACAGAGCATGCCTTGTTGATCATGTTACAGAGAGGAAAATAAATTCCAACACAGTAATGATGCTGGTGGATTAATAACTCAGATTTACTTTGGAAAAGAAACATCCGCTAGGAAACATTCAGATCGGATTACAAGGCCCCTATTGAATAAACCTGACAAACACACAGCTGTAATATTAAATTCAGTAGGTGCTTTGGAAAAAAAAAAAAAAAGGCAGAAAACCTGGCATAAAAGGCTTTGATATAGCAAAAACACACCGCAGGGGCTAACCCACGTCTGAGTGGTGTCATTCCCTTCTCGCCGACCCCTCCCTTCCCTTCTGTCTCCAAAAAATAAATTCAGCCACAGCTCTGGAGACTCTTGAAGGTAAGCAGCTCTCTTTTCCCAGTCTCCTGGATTTGGGGCTCTGATGTAACCTGAACTCCTCGCCTTCCCACAGCTTCCACTGCCCCACCCCAGTCCAGATTCCAGGTAAGGGACTGACCTTCGTGGTGGAAGCTCCTCACGGTGTTGGCCCGACTGGCGGGGCGCTCAGGATACTCCAGACCGATGCCCTGGATCTGCTCTTCCTCTTCCTCCTCCCCAGACTGAAGTCTGTAAAGATCCCGCATGTAATCCGGGATGACTGCGCTCTTGCTAGGCTGCGGGCGGCGGCGCAGCCCGAACATCTGCAGAAGTGTGGCCTCGAAGTCCCGAAGGAGCTCATGGCTCTGCCCTGAGCGGCGTCCTCCCGCGTGGCCCTGAATCTCGGCGACTTTTTTCTTCCCCGTCTCAGGTATCAAACTAGCATGGCTCGCGCCTCCTAGCAGGACTTGGCATAATAAAACGACCATCAGCATTCGGTTACCAGGAATCATGGTGTCTCTGGGGAGGGGAGGAGGTGGAAGGGTAAAGAATAAATAAACACCAATAACTAGAGAGAAATAGAGATGTCTCTGCATAGGCGTGGAGAGCTACAGCTAGAGGGTCCAGAAGTAACACAGGTCAGAAAGATCAAGTTTGTGTCTTCCTCTGACACACACCCCCCACCACCACCACCAGCTGCAGCCATGCACGGCCTGAAAGTAGGAATTGCCCTGTAATTACTTGGTCTAACTTGTTTACAGTCAAATAACCCCAAATCAGATAGCCTCCATCCTGTTAATCTTTTTTTGTCCCAACTGCTATCTGAGCCATGATCTCAGCCTGGCTTCTTTAGGGATAAACAGTTAACAGTGAGAAGGTAAAGAAGGGTGGGGGAGGGAGAGTTCAAATGCCAGCGCTCTCCTCTCCACTTCAGACCTTCAGCCTCTCTCTCCCTTCTCCTCCACCCCCCTTCTTCCTCCGCCCTTCCTAGCCCGACTTCCACAACTTCCAGCTGGTTCGGAGGGAGGGAAAGCAGAGAAGCAGGAGCAGGGTGAAGACACGGGGCGGCAGGATCTGGGAGCGTACCGAGTGGCCAGAGGGTTTATTTTACTGTGGCTGAGGAGTTTTGAAATGCCCAGCAAAAAGCATCTGATCGCGCCCTCTCGCTCACTCCCAGGGAAGGGGGTGTGGGAGGGGATGATTCCAAGGGCGACCTCTGTGAGTTTTGACAAGCAGCTAGGAGCGCGCCACAGGGGCACTGGGTGCTCCCAGTCATGTGGGGAGGGGGGCGGTCAACTCCCCCGACTGAGGACTTTCCGTTTGTTCAGCCCCTTCTCGCTCCCCTTTCTTGTAACGCAGTGATCAGACAGAGAGCCAGTGGAGCAAGCTGCACTTTAACCAGAACCGGTAGGCTCCGAGCGCAGTGGCTGCCCGGCCTAGAAGAAAGCGACAGCGCTGCCAGAAAGAAGAGTGTGGACTCTGGAAGGAAGGTCCGACGGGAGGGACACAAGGCGAGCGCGGGTGGGGAGGGCAGAGTGAATTCCCGGGAAGAGGGAAGGAAGAGGTGTCTACTCACTGACAGAAAACAAGGCATATAATAACAGTCCATGATTCTTGACAGCCAATCTTGAACAAACTTGCTGGAAAGGCTCAGAGGAGCTGCGGCAGTGCGTTGCTCTGGATGGCACTACGGAATGGCTCCTAAAATGAATATTTGAATATAATGAGACTGGCGCAGACGGACTCTGTTTTTCTTCCAGCCCCTATGAGTCACGTGAGCGCAGAGGCCCCGCCCCACGCACGGAGGAGCCCGCCCTCCCCGAGGCGGGCGGTGAAAGGGCCAGCGCGCCCGCCCCCGCCCCCAACCCCTCCCGCCCCGGGCCCCACCCCCTCCCGGAGAGGCCGGCCTCCCCGCCCGCAGCCCCAAACCTCCAGCCGTCCGGGAGGAGCTCGCCGTGGCGCTCTGCGGAGCCCTCGGCGGGTGTCTGGGTGCGGCGCGTGGAGGACGTGGTCCTCGCCCCTACCTGTAGCCTTCGGGGCGTCGGGCTGGGCCCTCGTGCCAGCGGCCTGAAGCCAAGGGTCTGGGGAGTACCGTAGGGGCTGCGCCTTTCAGCGCGAGCCCGCCTCCAGTGGGGCCGGGATAGGGGGCCGCGGAGTTTCAGCCGCCGAAAGCCTCAACACCGAGGGTCATTTAAAAAGGAAAGCGCTGAGGGACACACAAACACACACGCCGCGCGCACCCCACTTCCTCCCCAGGGTCTCGGAGAGGCCAAATACTGCTCCCAGTGACAGCTAGTCACCCCCTGGCGAACGCCTGAGAATGTCGAGAAGAACTGGACAGCCGCTTTAGCTCCCAGCCCAAAGCTGCGGACCCTGTCGCGCGGGACGGGAGGGGGAGATATTTAGGCGGTTATCGGTGTGGGAAGGTGGTGAGAAAGCCGCCGCTAGGCTCCTTCCTCCCGTTCCTTTACGGAGAAAAACTCCGCACTACGGCGATCCCCCGTCAAGCAAAGCAAATCCCCAAAGTGGTCGGCGGGCCATTCAAGGCACGGCGGCAGGCGCAGGGATGCAAGGCTCGCGACAGACTCGTAAAGAGGCATCTCCTGAGAAAAGGCGCATCACATGTTTCAGGTCTCAAGGTCGCGGAGGTTTTACAACTCCCGACCCGCCGCAGAAAGGAAATCCCACCGCATTCCCAGGAGTCGTGAAAACCGTGAACAGCTTTCGGCCTGCGCTCGACCTCTGCGTCTGCGTCTCTCTTTCTCGCTCTCTCCCCAGCTCGTCTTTTTTAAACCACTACTCCTCCCCCGCCACTTCCTCCCCCACCCCCTTCCTCCTTTGCACCAGCTGCAGAGTCGCAGCAAATATTTCTTCAAGAATTTTACCAACCCACAGCTCAAGGAATTACTAGGGTTCTGATTCTAACCAAAGATGCTGCATGCGTGGGTCGCTCAGCACAGGGGCCTTAAAAGAAGAAGAAGAAGAAATAAAAAAACCTGACCTACCAACTGCGGCAGCCCGGGGCCTTTTCAAAATCCTGACCCACGCAATTCTGCGGCAGCCCGGCCCGCCCCAGGGTCCCGAGTCCCACGATTCCCGCTGCAAAGTGCAGGGCACCGGCTGCCCTTTCCTGGGGTTGTTCCCAGATGCTGCTTCGGGTCGCTTCAGAGCTCAAGGGCTCAAGTTGCCCACCTCACTCTCCCTCGCAAACTTGGGTGCACTTGGAGGAAGAGGGGGAAAGGATCAAGCGCTTAGCCCTCTCTCCGGCCGCGGCTGCCCAGCGCCGCCAGACACCGCGCTGGCCGAGTTGCGGAGGCCGCTGGCGCCCCTGCGCGACGGTCCACACCCGGCGAGAGTCGCGCTGCTTTTTGACCGGCTTTAGGTTTTCCCGCTCCCGAGCCACGGCTGGGGCTGACTGCGAAAGGGTTTGGAAGAGCAAAGAGTTTTGAGACGCGTAGACCCCTCAAAATGCCCGTGGGAGGAGCTCCAGAAATGGGAAAAGCAGACGAAGAAGGGCCGGTCCCCGCGGGCAAAGGGACAGTGGAAAGGGCGGGAGCCCCGCAGTCCCCAGACCATCGTCCGACCCTAAGAATCTTCCAGGGCGCCGCGCGAGAGCGCGCTGCGCTAAAACCCAGAAACCTGGGGAGGAGGGAGTTGTGTTTCAGTGTCAGATTCAGAAGGATTCTTCTCTAATCACATTTTTCTCCCCCAATTTTCTTAATTAAGAGATAAAAGCCGAAAATCACTTTCGTCTCCAGAAATTTTTCTTGGGGGTCTGGGATGGATCTTGTGGCAATTGTCTTTTTCTTTCTTGCTCGAGTTTTCTCCTAACTCCAAAGTTTGTTCAGAGCTGGCCTCAGTTTACCAACTCAATGTCTTTCGAGGTTTTAATGTCTCACAAAGACTTCAGCTCATAAAACGCGATGCTAACCATCCACCAGTTGGTGCCTGGGAAGCGTCTAAGGCCGCTGGCCCAGCTCCCGCGGGCAGGGGTCTGCAGGGACCTGAGAACCCCAGGACCCTCTCCCGTCGGCTTTGGGCCGGGAGGGCCAGTAAGAGCAGTGCGTCCGATGTGCATATTGCCAGAGACTCTCCGAAGGACACGACAACCCAGGAACCTGCATCCCCAGAGCGGCTAGCATCCCGGCCATCGTCCCGACAGACCCTACACCATGAAATGATGGAAGAGCGACTCCCTGGATGCTCCAACTCCACGAGAATAGCTCGTGGAGTAGGCGTGTTGGGCAACTGCGGTTCGCCTGCGCTCAGGGGCTTTCGCCTACTGGGGGCTGGCTAGGTTGGGTGACACTCCCCTAGACGCAGCCCTCCGGCGGCGCGCACGCTCCAGAAACCGCAGAACTGCGCTTCCCACCACCGAACCAGCCTAGGTTAGGTGTTCTCTCTCCACCTCGACGCCCCTCAATCCCCTCACTTTCTCCGGACCTCAGAGCCACCTCTCCCTTTTCTCTCCGACTCTTCCCGCCGGACAGTCGCAAATGCTAGTCCACGAGCGGCATGTTCCGCTTAAGATCCCATAGTCTTTCCCAACGACCTCCAAAGAAAGGCTTCTCCTCTCCCCTTTTTTCCTGTCCCGAACCTACTAAACGGTGAAGTCGCCCGGGGCTACCGAACGGAGAAAGTGGTCGGGGCAGAGGCAATAAGTGTATATGGAAGTGTCTTTCAGCACCAGCATCCCTACCTCTAGTAACCTCTAGTACCACCTTTGGGGGGCGGGGGTAACATATTTTGCCTCGACCACAACCAGAATCCCCTACTTCTCCCCTCAAGGATGCGCCTCAGCACCCCACTCCGCCCTTCGCCAGGTTTAGCCTTGCTCACCATAGGTCCCTGCAGTAGCGGGTTCGCCAGCAGCAGCTTCTGGGGACCTCTGAACAGCTGCAGTGAACCTGGGCGAGGGCCGAAGACTGGGGCGCAGCAGGCTCGAGACGGCGCGGACGGGAATCCCATCAGGGAGAGAGGCGAGATACTCAGCACTGATCAGCAGCGACGTCGCAGGCTCGGGTCCCTCGGCTCAGATGCCAAACTCACCTAGCTTCCGGGCCGAGCTCCGCTCCCGTTCCCCCCCTCCTTCCTCCTCTGCCTTCTTGCATCTTCTTCCTCCTCTTTCCCTCTCTCTTTCTTTCTTTCCTTCCTCCTCCTCTTCCCCGGCAGCCCCTCCCTTCTTCCCTCCTCCCTCGCTCGCCTCCCTTTCTGGGATGGGAGCCCCGCCCACATCCTCCCATCCAGCCGCCGGGCCTCGCCTCGCAGGCCCTGGTCCCGGAAACCCAGTCAGCGCCGGAGTCCGCCGCTGCCGCCGCCCGAGCTGGGACGCCGCTGTGTCCAGCTCTGGGAAGCGATCGGGGCTCACCTGGGGACCACGTGCAGAGGTACTAGAAAGCATGCACCGACTAGTCGCAGTACCTTCCAAAAATACCCATGGGAGTCTGGGCTTCCCTGACTTTAGGAGTAACTGCTGCCCAAACTGATGATTAAAACACTGAGTAATCACCATTTACCCCGAATAATTAGAGATAATGAAACACCTCTAAAATCAGGTTATGGAGAAAGGAGCTGTTGGATTGGTTTAAAGGGAGGCCTTCCATAAACTGTTAAAGGATTTCCAAACGTTGAGAAACAGGCTGTGCTCAGAGCTGTGTGCCTAAAAGAGGTACCTCTTTGGCTATTAAAAGATGACTTTCCTTCCAAAACTTTTTTTTTTTTTTTAATGCTTGTGTAAAGCCTTTGTGATGACCCTCAGAAAGTCACCCCTAGTAGACATTCTGCCCCTCTAGACCTAACCCTTCTGAGGACAGAGGTGGCTTGGAGACAGGATGGGGCCACGGTTTTACACAAACAGAAAAGTCTGTAACTCAGAAGTTCAAAGAACCGACAAGGCAGTTAGTTATTTTTGTTGTTGTTATTGTTGATTTTTGATGTTGTGGTTTACTTGTGGTGCACCTAAGAATCCTTAACCTCAGCAATCTGATGTTCTAAAGAGGTAACAACCATAGAAGCAACAACCTTTACGGCCACAGGGACACAAGAAAAGACACCCTTTGGTCTGTTTTTAAAGGAAGAAGAAGATGAGGAGTTGGCCCTTTCCATTAAGAAAGTGCTATTAATCATATTAGCAGGGAGGTGGAATGTATAGCTTTAAAACCTTCCCAAACAGGAGCTAAATTCACACAGTGCCTCTGATGGAGCAGTGAGGAAGATATCAGCATCATCTCTCTGTTTTACACACACTGAAGGGGAAGTACAGCCAGGTTAATGAGACTCGCCCAGAGCCCTGAATTAAATCACAGCCTCTGCTCTGGAGCTACTCTGGCTGCAGGGCAGGGCTGAGGGTCACGGCCCATAGCTCTAGGTAGGCAGGGGCATACTAAAGGATGGAGCACGGGTATACTAAAGTGCTGGATTTCTTTCCCTGGGATAGTCATTACCCTTCACTGTCTCAAGCAGGGCATTTAGGTCTTAACTTAAAAAGATACTGGTCCAATGTAGCTCTTCTCTAAAAACTACCTTCACACACTTCCAATATTTAGAAAACAGGAACTACTTCCTGTGTGGAACACAGGTTACAAAAGGGTGGAAAGTGCATGAGATCAGAGAAACAACTGTGAAAGCAGAGCCAAGGTCTCCTGCCATCTTTTCCAAGTCAGGCCTGTGAAGTCTTTTAACCCAACAGAACATCAAACAAGGAAGACAAGCTGAATGGCTTTGGGCAAGCCCTTTAATTCTCATGGGTCTCAGTTTTCTCATCTGCATAATGAAAGAATTAGGCCAGATAATTTCCATGACCCTTTTTAATTTGAAAGTGATTTAAATTTTTAATTGAAGTTTTATTAAATATCAACCTTCTTTCATTTAAATCACTGCTGAGCCCACTTCCTCTAAGAATCTCTGATTAAACAGGTCAGGGCAATACCACTGCCCTGAAAGGATGCTGACAATATACCTCCAGCTTCCAACATAATCAAAATTACATTAATTATTAATAACAACACAAAATTAAAACTCCATTAAATAGTTACCTAATGCCCATCCTGGGGCACTAGGCAGTGTGCTCCTTCAGTAAGGAATAAGGACAGATTAAATGTTTACCAAGTCCCCTAAATCAATCACTACTGTTTTAATCATTAACAAAATATGTTCCTTAATATTTAAACTTGAATTCAACAGTGATATGCTATTCTTAAAAGAATGTCCTTATTTTATTTTATTTTAAAGCACCAGATAATAGTATTTTTTTTTTAACCTAAATATTTTTGGATGATAGCTGTTATCTCATTTTGCTGAAGCCCAGATACTAAAGTGGCCATTGGCCCACCCACGAGTTTGTGAAACTCATAGTTCAGGAGTTTCTAATTAAGCCACCTGTCATACCTGGTTGAGACCCTGATATGAATCTTTCAATGTGTGTGGAGAGAACTCAGCTTCAGCTCTCTTGAGACAGCTTTATTTCTAGCCCACATTTTAGATGGGTGCAAACCATCTTATCAACTCCTTCCACTCACTCTTTTTCTCTCTCATGCCAAAGAAAAAATCACTTGTTGGTTAGAGAGCTTAATTGATTACAGCCTAGTGATCAGAATTGGTGAGGGCAATCAGTCCAGTCTTTTCCCCATCTCAAGTTTACTTGGGAATCTTGGTGTTTTTATAGAACATAATATGGACGGAACCAATGAAACTGTATCCTCAAAGCATATAGATTAGGAAGAGAAATCCATCATCGTTCAAGAGCTCCTCTGCTGCTACTGCTAAATGGAGGGCATTCGTTCATTGTTCATTGGGCTGGACAGTGAGTGAGCCCTTAGAACAGCCTTTCTCAATGTATGTTCTGAGGGCCATAAACTTCAGAACAAGGCTGGAGGTGCAGATAAAAATCCAGATTTCCTGGCCTGGATGTCTAAGATCTGGATCCAGAAATCTACATATTTCACAAGGTTCTCTGATTCCCAGTACACTAAAGCTTAAAAACTACTGTTTTGAAAGTCATTTCACTTATAATTTCAGTGCTGATACCCCTGAAAGGCTGACACCTAGACATTATTAATCAGGTAAGGAATATGCCTAGCTTGTGCTTTATAAACTGTTAAATATGGTAATCATAGTATTACTACATCTAGAACACACAAAATAGGTTTTTGCAAATGAAAAGATTTCTAATCCTATAGGTGTAATAGTCCTTGCTTCTAAGTCCTTGATTAAAAACCACATCAAGTCTTCAAATCTTTGCCTATTGAGTGTCTGCTGAAGCTATGGAATTGGAATTATAAGGGATCTCAGGAGGCATGTGGCATTTGCTTTTCTCTTATTAATATTTGCCATTTGTTTCATATTTGCTGTCTAGCCCTCACAGTGACCCTCATAAAATTTCAGCTCTATGGATGAGAATCTGAAATTTAGAGAGCTTGTATAAGTTGCTCAAGGTCACAAAACTAGTAGGTGGTGATTCAAATTCAGACTAGCTGAACCTGACTTCACCTCTACAAGCTGAGAGCTGGGCCTGCAAAAGGGTGGATCCCCATGGCCACAGTTTCTGACTAACATGGCTTGTCCTGGAGGCTTTCTCAAGGCCAGGATACCAGCAGCTCCATCCTTGCAGCTTACTGTTACAGAAAATTTCAGGATATCTTCTTGGTCCTTAGAAGACTGAACAAAATCACGACCTAGAAATTTATCTTCTCCTGCTCTTATTACACGGAGAAGGCAATAGCACCCCACTCCAGTACTCTTGCCTGGAAAATCCCATGGACGGAGGAGCCTGGTAGGCTGTAGTCCATGGGGTTGCTAAGAGTCGGACACCACTGAGCGACTTCACTTTCACTTTTCACTTTCATGCATTGGAGAAGGAAATGGCAACCCACTCCAGTGTTCTTGCCTGAAGAATCCCAGGGACGGTGGAGCCTGGTGGGCTGCCGTCTATAGGGTCGCACAGAGTCGGACACTACTGAAGTGACTTAGCAGCAGTAGCAGCAGCAGCTCTTATTACATAACCCACCTTAGGGCAAGACTTATGTGACCCTCCTCGGGAAAAGGCTGTGATCTTAAGTAAGAGGCTACTTACCTCTGCTGGGTCTGTTTCCTCATTGTAAAATATGAGGATGGACCAGAGTCCACATAGGTCTTTTTTGGGCTCAAGATCAAGAAACATATATCATTAGTTAAAATCATGGTCAAATGACTTAACCTCCAGAGTCTTGGTTTCCTCCTTTGTAATCTGGGAATAACAATTTCTATTTCATAATGTTCTTATAAGCATTAAATGAGTTAATGTAATAAAATGGCAGGTACATACTGTTCAATAAATATTGGCTATTATTATTTTGCAAAGGTAATGATTACATGAGTAAAGTAGGTGAGAAGCCACCCTGGTATTGACTTTTATTTAGCTAGTGAAACTGTTTAAAGGAAAGGGCTATATTTCTTGTTGATTTTGTAGTCGTTGGTACTTCACACATCTCAGGCATTGACTGAATAAGGGCTGTTTACCTGAATCTGTATTCATTGCATTAACATTCATTATGATTTATTGGTATAGATCTGACCCAGGAACATAATCTCTGCCAAGATAACTAATACCTGTCAAAGTAGACAGTCATAACTAGTGAGAGCAATAATAATAGGAAATAATAGATTAGATGACATATCCAAAGCATTTTCCATCTCTGATTTTTCTGATCCCTAACACCTCTCACTTTTAACAATTTTTCTCTATACTTCTTGCTAAAATGTGAGCCCATTTCCTCTTTGCTGGTCAGCAGAAGAAATAGAAACCTGATTGTAAAGTTTTCTTTCTCCAAACATTTGACTGTTGTCAACCCTTGATACACCTCACTCAAAGATAAAGATATTGGATTCTAATATTTTCTCATGAATAAAATAAAATGTAAGATGACTTCAGTTCCTTATACTTTACACTGTTATCTTGCTACTTTCTGGAATATATTTTTAATCCATCAAAACAGACCAAAAATGGACAGAGAACTCTATTGATGACTGCAGAGAGATCATACAGATGAAAAGACTGCTTTTATGTCTTAACTTGTTTAACATGTGGATGGCAGACAGGGCATGGATGTTGAAATTCCTCCCTTTCCAAGGAAGGGTTATGACAAAGAACATGGGATTGGTACACAGTGCAGGATATTTGGCTTCTCTCTGTTTTAGCTTTCCTTTCTTAAAAAAAAAAAAAAAAAGGTCAGTTGCAGCCGCTTGATTCTATAGCAGGGATGTTGTTTGGAAATAAATTATTATGGAATGTAGCAAGAAAGTTAAAACCTTGGAATGTCTTCATTCTCAGCATATACACTCTTCTCTTTCTCTCCCTGTTGTGCATGAACAGTGTGACCTGGATAAAATGCAGTGTCACTGTGGGGTCAATTTTGGAGGCAGAAGCATAGTCCTACATGGACATCAGACTGTATCAAATGAGTTGTTGTGGTTTCCCAACCAGATGTCAACTGGGCAATACTATCTGTCTCCCCTTACTTCATGCTAAGAGTCTTTTGCAAGGAAAGCTTTGTCCAAAGGGATTTGTGACACAAGAACTTGTTATTGTATAAATGAAACTTGGATATTTTCACAGATGGCCTAAATATATCAAGGTCATTGGGAAAGGGAGATCCTCTTCACTAATGTCCTCTTCAAGAATAATATATTATCTGTAATCCTGTCAAGGATTACATATAGATGTAACAAATGCTTGTTGGTGTTCACTTTGTGAAAACTCATCAGGCTGTATACATGAAATGTGTGCACTTTTCTACTTGTGCTGTATTTCAGTAAGAGTTTACAAGAAATATTCTTTCAAAATGATTTTTTTAAGTTATTTGACTATCAGCCTACCAGCTAGAGACAATATTTCATCACCTCAGGTAGCCAAGGGGCTGCATAGGACAAAGCTAGAAGCATAATCTGTAGTCCCCATGTCTACAGCAGGGATGAAAGGGACCTATGGCTTCAGGAAATCCACTCTCGGGTCCCTAAAGTAAAGCAGTGGCAACCACCAAGACCTGGTCTCTGGGGACCAGTGCAAGCAATCCAAGTTAGGGGGCAAGGTGCTGCCCCCCAACGTTTTTCTCAAACTGAGGAGGGCAGGAACAAGTGGGCTGGAAGAGAAGCTCCGGGAGGCATCTGCACTGTGTACAGCCCTTCCCTTCCTTCGCCTCTTTCAGAGGCTCAGACTGGGCATTATAAAGCATCAGTCTCGGGATCGGGGGAGTCAGGGACACCATATGCTTATTTCATAAGATAAAAATGCATTAAGCCCAAAGGAGCAGCGGCAACAGCATCAGAGAAAGGAATAGGGTCCATCTCCAGATTCCAGAGGCCCCTGGCTTGGGGGATTGCACTGGGGACGGGCTGGGGACAGGAAAGTAATACAGAACATAGGGCTCTGAAGGAGCGCCTCTCTCACCAATGCCAAGTCCCAGCTCAGACACGAAGAGATTGGTCCGAAGTGCATGTGGCCCGTGTTACCTCTTTTCCGGCCCTTGGCGTCCCCAGGACCAGGCCCAGAGATGACACAAACTCAACTTCAAGGAGTCCGAGAAATCGGAGAGGCGTTGAGAGACTAAACTGTAGGGAGGGGGCCGATCCGCCGGTGCGAGCGAAAGGACGCCCGGCTCCCGCGACCTGGATACCCGGGCCCAGAGACAGCCCAGGCGCCTCTCGCTCCTCTCAGGCGGCTGCGGACACATCTCTCCTGCTCCTCTTCCTGCACCCACTCGGGTCAGAGGCGGGGTTGGGCTGCCACCCCGAGGACCTCGGCGCGCGACCTGGCAGGCACCCGGGGTGTCAGCGCAGCGTGGGTGGAGGCCACCCGGCTTCCCGCACCGCCAGCCCCGCATTATTTTGAGCGCGGCGGCTACACTTTCCTACCTGCAAGAGCTCGCCTCGCTCTAAGACTCTTCACAGGATTTGTGCCCCAGGTGGCTAATCTGACGCACACTTGAATAAACAAGCCAGCGTCCCGGAGGCGGGGTGAGCCGCCCGCACAGAATCTCCGTCCTGCCGCGCGTGAGACCTGGAGAGGCTGCCGACTGTTCTTGGTCTTCCAGATTGGAGCCTTTGGGCCATTCCTGCGGGGGGTGGGGGTGGTGATAGAAAGGTGGGAGGGAGGAAGATAGGTAGGTAGGTAACTAGGTAGGTAGATAGGTCCTAACTTAGGGTTCCTGAGACAATTTTGCTCCTCCTCCCTGCAATTCCCTGAGCGCTGTCCCGGCCCTTAGATTCGTTGGGGCACAGGGTACCTGAGCCCCATTACAGTCGCAAAAATTAAATCTGTATAGCATATGTAATAGGTTTCCCTGGTGGCTCAGACCGTAAAGTATTCGCCTGCAACGCGGGAGACCTGGGTTCCATCCCTGGGTTGGAAAGGTCCCCTGGAGAAGGGAATGGTTACCCACTCCAGTGTTCTTGTCAGGAGAATCCCCATGGACAGAGGAGCCTGGCAGGCTACAGTCCATGGGGTCGTAAAGAGTCAAACATGACTAAGAGCCTAAGCACAGCAGGCCACACAGTATATGTTATATAGCCCCTCTCTCCACTACTGGTTCCATCTTACAGCAGGTTGTGCAGCGAGTCTGGATTTTCCCATCAGGTAAGGAAAAGAGTGTGTTTCCCCAGGTGCCTGGGCTCAAGGGATCTGCTATTTCTACTCGCCATGTCCAACAGCAGTACCTGCAAGTTTATGCAACACTGGCCAGGTGAGATTTATAAGGTTAGGAAGAGGAGGAGCAAGGAGCTGGCATGGAGAAGGCCCAGCAAAAGGTGTAAGGTTGCTGGAAGGGGCTTCAGATAGTCTTTGGTGGAGCAGTGAGTCATGGCCAAACAACCTAGGGGACCCCAGCCTTTTCTAAAGGAGTTAAAAGTGAAACTGGGTAACTCTATTACCCAGTACAAAGGGGTGACATGCTGGATTTTGAACCTTTTGCTTTAGAAGTCTTTCATTTTGAATATCTTTTTGTTCCTTCTTTGTTGCTTAACATGTTAGGGTGTCAACTACAGGTAATGGGTAAATATGTCTTCAGTTCAGTTCAGTTCAGTTGCTCAGTCATGTCTGACTCTTTGCGACCCCATGGACTGCAGCACGCCAGACTTCCCTATCCATCACCAACTCCCAGAATATGTCTTCAGTTTGTACCAAAATGATGCCACTCCTGCATCTGATTATATCTTTAGCTAGAATCAGAAGAGTTTGTTCAGTCTCATCTTATTTCCCCTACTTTAGAATCCAGGGAAAAAATGGGGATAGAAAGTGGAGGACTGAAAAACTAAAGACCTTAAGGAGAATATAAAAGTGAGTGCTGGCTTTGTTGTATTTAAATTAAATGCTAATCTTCTTAAAGATTCTTAAACCTGCTATGTGGCTTCATTAAGGATCCTAGAAGGATTTAGGGGATCTGTGAAAGCCACAAATTTAAGCATACAATTTTGGGGGTAAGTGTAAAAGTGCATGTAAGGAAGGATAATTTTATCAAATTTTCAAAGGGATTTGGGACCCAGGAAATGTTGAAAAACCTCTAGACTATAGTGTCTGCAGTAAACCTTCCTTACTGGGATAATGTCTCCAAGTTGCACACACACAAACCTTGACTCAGTGATACAGCTTTCACACCCAACAGCAAAATGTTCTTAACTCTTAACTGAGACAATAGAAATGTCTCTCCATTTAGGGCCAACACACACAGGGGAAAGGACCTGGCAGAAAAGCAGAAGTGTGACCTGGAACTCAGCTCTACCCAGGTTAGCTGGCCCCCACTTGCCCACCTAAGACTCTGGAGACTTTTAATGTGTAGCTCAAATGCTGGAGCGTATGTGAAACTATTTCACAGATCACAAAACATATGGCTAGTGGCATTTATGAAAATAAATGCTGATGGGTTTCCACATGCTAGTTATAATTAGATGAACAATTATGTAAATAATTATAATTATGTGAACATTTGCATATTTCCTTCAACCGTATACTTATAAGAAAAATCAACATACTTTGGATTCTTGAACATTGTCGGGTTCAAGTTTCATTATCTCATTTAATTCTTGAAACAATTTACAGTTTATATACTACAGTTATTCCCTTCCCATCAACTCCCTCCCCGCCCCCCCCTTTTTTTTAAACATTTGAAGAGAGGCATAGAGACGTTATGGAGAAGGTGATGGCACCCCACTCCAGTACTCTTGCCTGGAAAATCCCATGGACAGAGGAGCCTGGTAGGCTGCAGTCCATGGGGTCGCAAAGAGTCGGACACCACTGAGCGACTTCACTTTGACTTTTCACTTTCATGCATTGGAGAAGGAAGTGGCAACCCACTCCAGTGTTCTTGCCTGAAGAACCCCAGGGACGGAGGATCCTGGTGGGCTGCCGTCTATGGGGTCACACAGAGTCGGACACGACTGAAGCGACTTAGCAGCAGCAGCAGCATAGAAACATTAAGTAAATCATTGAAGGCTGCCCAGCTAACAAACACCAGATTTCAGCTCTAGATGAGGTTCCTGCTTTAGAGAGGGGATTCTGGAAAATGAGCAAAATTTGTTCAGATTTAGGTAATGTAATTCCTGTGGTACTTGTGCATTCTGAACTTGGGAAGTTCAGTCCTCCCATATACTCTTTGCCGGAAAACTGTCTTTAACCCATTTACTTCCTTTTCATTTCCTCCACAGTTTAGGTTCACTAGCACCTTAATAGAAATTGATACACAGCACTCTTTATTAGTGATATCTATGCTTCAACATGCTTCAACTATGCTTCAACAGGTGGCTCAGTGGGTAAAGAACCTGTCTGCAATGCAAGAGACACCAGAGATATGGGAGCTATGGGTTTGATTTCTGGGTTGGGAATATCCCCTGGAGGCATGGAAACCCACTCTAGTATTCTTGCGTGGGGAATCCCATGGACAGAGGAGCCTCGGTGGCTACAGTCCATAGGTTGCAAAGAGCTGGACAAGACTGAAGTGACTGAGCACAGCACAGCACATGCTTTGACTTATTAAGCAGCCATAGAAGGGAAGAAAACACCTCTGCCCTCCACTCCTATACCCCTTCCAGTAACCCTTTGCAGTAAGAACTATCATTTTTGGCAGCTAAAAGATGGCAAAACTGAGAGCCCTCAGATGTTTAAACACCTCACCCAAGGTGAATTTGCAAGAATATGAGGTGCTTTTTTTTTTTTTTTTGGTCTATACCATCAAGTCACAGAGCTGATGAAGACAAAATAGATTCATCTTGCAATTTCCTGAGTTAGCAGTACATTAAAAGAATTACCATGAGCTTTGTCTTTAGCACTGGTATGTGGGTTTGTTTCAACAGTTAATTCTTCTACTTTGCTTCTCATTAGCATAAAATGCATAATACCAAACTCTACACTACACAGCTTGTAGAAGCTCTGGAGAGCAGGCAGACACTGTTCCTGATCTTTATGTTTGAATTATAGCTTCAGAACCAGTGTCACAGAAAATGAGTTGCTGGAGTGCAAGCCCCAAAAGCAAAAATGAAAAAATATGGATCATAGTAGTGCTTTGCTCCAAAAGATTATGGGTTACTATATGTTTCTGTAAACAACTCAGGTTTCCAGGCTGGAATAATAGATGGAAACATTGTCTTAGTAACATTTTGTACTTAAACACTTCACTTTCACTTTTCACTTTCATACATTGGAGAAGGAAATGGCAACCCACTCCAGTGTTCTTGCCTGGAGAATCCCAGGGACAGGGGAGCCTGGTGGGCTGCCGTCTATGGGGTTGCACAGAGTCAGACACGACTGAAGCGACTTAGCAGCAGTACTTAAACAAGGGGAAACTGATGAACTCGTCTTTTAAAGTCTGGTCGTCATGGTAGTGTAATTTTTTTAAAAAACAGACTTAAAATCAGATAGTCTGGTTTTAGGTATAGATAAAATGGGTTCATACTACATGTATGAACTTGGATACATGATTTTATTTTTAAAGGCCACCCTTTCTTCATGAGTTATATGGGCTATATGATCACTAAACTTTAGGTGTCAACAAGCTTTTTGTGTAAAGGACCAGCCAGCACGTATTTTAGGCTTTGTGGGCCACATACTGCCTCCCATTATTTCTTCTTTCTCTCCTTCCTCTCTCCTGGACCACCTCCTTCTCCCTTTCTTCTCTTCCTCCTCCTCCTTCTACAATTGTTTACAGATGTACAAACCATGTGTATTAGTTTATTAGGGCTGCTGTACCAAAGTGTCACAAACTGTGTGGCTTAAACAGAAGAAATTTATTCTCTCACAATTCTAGAGATGAGAAGTCAGAGATAACAGTGTCAACAGGGTTGGGTCCTCCAGAGGGCTATGACGGAGAGACTATTCTACACCTCTCTCGTGGCTGCTGCTGGTCGGCTGGAAACCTTCAGCATTCCTTGACTTGCAGAGGCTTTACCCTGATCTCTGCCTTTATGTTCATTCAGTGTTCTTCCTGTATGTCTGTGTCCCAATTTCTCCTTTCTGTTGGGACACCAGTCACATTGGGTTAGGAGTCTACCCTATCCCAGTATGATCTCAACTAATTATATCTGCAATGACCCAATTTCCAAATAATGTCTCATTCTGAGGCGTTGAGGGTTAGGACCTCAATATATGAAAGCAGGGGCACAGTTCCAGTTTGTAAGACCACTCTGAGCTCATAGACCATATAAAAACAAGTCATACTCTTCTGATCCCTTTAGTAAACCACTGTTTATTCTTGGGCTTCCCAGGTGGCGCTAGTGGTAAAGAATCTGCCTGCCGATGCAGGAGATGCAAAAGATACAGGTTCGATTCCTGGGTAAAGAAGATACCCTGGAGGAGGAAATGGCAACCCACTCCAGTATTCTTGCCTAGAAAATTCCATGGGCAGAGGAGCCTGGTGGGCTACAGTCTACAGGGTCACAAAGAGCTGGACATGACTGAGCATGCTTGTACCCTGTTTATTCTGAAATCCTGTAATTTTCTATTTCCTAGTAGGAAAGGCAGACCACTGACAAAATAAACACAAACTATAGCATGCTAGATGGCAACAGGTACTAAGAATAAAAATAATGTGGGAAAGAGAGGTGGTGATGAGGTTGAATTTTAATAGGGCAATCATGGAATGGTTTATGGAAAAGGTGACACTTGAGCAGAGACCTGAAGGAAATGAGGGAGGCAGCCAAATGGATATCTGAGGAAACCACATTTTGTCAAAAGGAAGGGCAGCATAAACGCTGAGATGGAAGTGGGCCTGGTGTGTGTCGGGGAAACCCCAGGAGGCAAGTGAGCCAGTGCGGGGAGATGAAGGTCAGAGAGGTGGCGGGGTGAGAGGTTAGATGGTGATGGTCTTCACTCAGAGTCAGAGTCAGTGTCTAGGGGGATGGGGGAGGGCCGAGGGTCCACAAAGTAAGGAGGCGCTCTCTCTCAGGGACCTGGGAGGGCAGGTGGGCCCTAAGAGCGAGCACCTCCTCAAACTGCCCTCAGTGCCTCGGTCACCTTACCCTAGTTCCAGCCCTGGAAAGGGCTTTGGCTTTAATTACAAGTGAGTCAGGAAGCTTCTGGAGGGTTCGCAACAGAAAAGTCGCATGATGAAACTTACAGTTTATCAGGAGCACTCTGGCTACTGTGTCGAAGGCAAGGATAGAATAAAGGAGACCAGCTGTTGGACTACTGAACTAACTTCCAGAGTAAAATGGTGAAAGTGTTCTTGCCTGGTAACCTGCTGAAAGTTGAGCCATCCCACAGCTATCAGGCAAAGCCGTGGACCCTGAGTCTTTTTCTTTTGTTCTCACTCAACATTTGTGGAGGTCACCTACATGCTAGACTAGAGGTATGTGAAGTGCTGAGATTCCTATGATGAATAGGAAATGGTCACTACTTCAATCAATTTTTTTTTTCTGCTTCCTTTCTTCCTTCCCGCTTTCCTAAAAATATTTTGAAATTTAAAACAAAAAGCCTGTCTCAAAGCTTATCTTCTGGGGAATTTACCACACCTGCTTTACTGAGGTTTTCTGGCTCAGGCTCTCCATTTCCATTCCATTCAGAGTAGTATGTGAATGGTCATGAGCATCAAGGAAGGACTTAGAAATCAGTCACGTTTTATGATGACTTTCTCATGGGAACGCTACATCTCCCTTTCAATCACAGGACCAGGAACTTCTAGGTCCAGAAGCTTCGAGATTTTCACACTCAGCCCCCTCGTTTTACAGATGAGAAGACTGAGACCCAGTGAGATCAACCTACAGTTATATACCTACTTAGTGATAGAGTGGGGCAGGTCATATTTTTCAAAGCTGGCTGGAACAATGTCTTCCAGTCCACATGCTCTTGAATGTGACTCTGGCACTCTTCCCATTGAGAGATGTGGTCTTTGGTTCCTCTCCTCGAATCCGGGCATGTTAGTTTTCTATTGCTGCTGTAACAAAGTATCACAAACTTAACGGCCTGAAACAATACAAATATATTATTTTACAGTTCTGGAGATCAGAATTCCAAAATGGGTCTTCTTAGGCTAAAGTGAAGGTGTTAAGGGACTGCGTTCCTTCTAGAGGCTCCAGGGGGGAGTTTGTTTTAGTGCCTTTTCCAGCTTCTAGAGGCTTCCGGCATTCCTTGGCTCCTGGCCAGCATCACTCTGTCCTCTGCTTCTGCATCACATTTCCTTCTCTGGCTCTGACCCTTCTGCCTCCTTGTTTATAAGGACACTTGTGATTACACTGGGCCCACCCAGATAATCCAGGATAATCTCCTCATCTCAAGGTCCTTAACTTAATCACATCTGCAAAATCCCTTTTGCCAGGTAAGGTAACATAGTCACAGGTTTGGGGATGAGGACATGGATATCTTTAGGGGGTTATTATTCTGCCTGTCACACTGGGTAAGCGCATGACTACAGCAGAACTGAGCTATGTGCCTTTCAAGACTAGGCTATGAAAGTAACACTGCTTCCAGCTGGTTGTCCTGGATCACTTGCTTTGAGAAGCCAATTGCCACTGCCATGCTATGAGGTGACCCAAGCAAAGAGGCAACATAGAGAGGCCATGCCGTACAGATATTCTGGCTGGTAACCAGCAGTGGCCTCAGATGACCACCACCCATGTAAATAAAGAGACCTCCAGATGATTCCAGTCCCCAGCTATTCATTACCCCCAACTTTCAAGTCTCCCCAACTAAGGCTGCAGATGTTAGTTGCATCTTAGGAAAAATAAGTACCCACACTATGCCCTATTCAAATTCTTCATCCACAGGAAATGTGAGAAATAATCAATGACTGTTGTTACCTTAAGTCATTGGGATCTGTGAGGCAGTCATAGGTAATTCATATAGAGGGCCATAACCCAGGTCTTCAGTTTCTCAGTCCCAGTGATTTTCCATGCCAAGCAAGCAAACCAGGGAGCAAGAATCATTTATTGAGCACCTATTAGGAACAATGATCTTTGGGAAATTTAAAGGCCTATAGAACTTGTTCTCAATCTTTAAAGAACACTCCCTAATCTGGTGGGAAAGATGTACAGAAAGTATCTGTTAGGAGTGGAATTGGGAATTTGGTGCATTAGTCTTGGTAAGAGATGATGAGATCCTGAACCCTGGTTCAAACTGTGGAAAATTCTTAAAGAAACAGGCATACCAGACCACCTGACCTGACTCTTTGAGAAATCTGTATGCAGGTCAGGAAGCAACAGTTAGAACTGGACATGGAACAACAGACTGGTTCCAAATAGGGAAAGGAGTACATCAAGGCTGTATATTGTCATGCTGCTTATTTCACTTATATGCAGAGTACATCATGAGAAACTCTGGGCTGGTTGAAACACAAGCTGGAATCAAGATATGCAGATGACACCACCCTTATGACAGAAAGCAAAGAAGAACTAAACAGCCTCTTGATGAAAGTGAAAAAGGAGAGTGAAAAAGTTGGCTTAAAGCTCAACATTCATAAAACAGATCATGGCATCTGGTCCCATCACTTCATGGCAGATAGATGGGGAAACAATGGAAACAGTGAGAGACTTTATTTGGGGCGGGAGGGCTCCAAAATCAGTGCAGATGGTGACTGCAGCCATGAAATTAAAAGACATTTGCTCCTCAGAAGAAAAGTTATGACCAACCTAGAGAGCATATTAAAAAGTAGAGACATTACTTGCCAACAAGTCAAAGCTATGGTTTTTCCAGTAGTCGTGTATGGATGTGAGAGATGGACTATAAAGAAAGCTGAGCACCAAAGAATTGATGCTTTTGAACTGTGGTGTTGGAGAAGACTCTTGAGAGTCCCTTGGACTGCAAGGAGATCTAACCAGTCCATCCTAAAGGCAATCAGTCCTAATATTCATTGGAAGGGCTGATGCTGAAGCTGAAACTCCAATACTTTGTCACCTGATGTGAAGAACTGACTCATTTGAAAAGACCCTGATGCTGGGAAAGATTGAAGGCAGGAGGAGAAGGGGACAACAGAGGATGAGATAGTTGTATGGCATCACTGACTCAATGGACATGAGTTTGAGTAAGCTCTGGGAGTTGGTGATGGACAGGGAGGCCTGGCATGCTGCAGTCCATGGGGTCGCAAAGAGTCGGACAAGACTGAGCTGAACTGAACTGAACCCTAGTCAGAACACTGAAACAAGAGACAAACTAGAGACTGAGGACTTGTCTGAGGGTTAGCTGACACTAACTTCTAGGTGAGGGAGACACAGAATGAGGAGGTAAGGAAGATTCTATTGCTTGTAGCCATCCATGCAGATAGAAAATCTAGGAGGAAAGTCAGGTTTGAAGAGCCTTTATGATATATAGATTCTGTGTCTGGTCATCAATGAGGCTAATCACCACATTTTCCCCATTAAACAATGCTTACTGTCCAAAGATGGAGCATTTAAAGAACCAGCCATGCCATGCTAAGTCGCTTCAGTCATGTTGGACTCTTTGAGACTCTATGGACTATAGCCCACCAGGCTCCTCTGTCCATGAGATTCTCCAGGCAAGAGCAGTGGAGTGGGTTGCTGTGCCCTCCTCCAAGGGGATCTTCCTGACCCAGGGATCAAAACTGCATCTCTTACGTCTCTGTCTCCTACACTGGCAGGTGGATTCTTTATTACTAGTGCAAAGAACCAGCAGGAGTCACCTTAAGACATACTACTTCTGGGAAGGAGCTGCAATTCCTACCATTCATTGCCATGAGCATATCTGGTCTCTAGTACCATTTGTAATGCAGGAAAAGACAGTTTTGCATAAACTGCATATGTTCTTCATTGTAAATCATAGAAGGGAAGGTGCAGCCACTGGTGGTGCTACTAGGAAAACATTCAGAATGTGGACGTGGCCAGGGTGCTGCTCCTTCCCCATGTGTATCACGTCTGCAATGGAGTTTCTCTAGCTTAAAGGCAAGCATTTTCCCCTTCATTCTCTAATGAGTTTTGAACTATATAAGCAAGCAAGAATTTGCTGCCATTTGCTACTTTCACAAGGGGTTAGAAAGTTTGCTTCCACATAATTATAAATGTAGTATTTGCTGCTCTATTTGAGAAACTCGGATTATAGCCAAGGAATGCTCCATCTTATCAGTGTTCATGATTCTGCAAGCAATCCCTCAGTGATCTGAACAGCAGAAACTCTTCTAGGAATTCACTTGAGCTATAAACAGATTATTTCTACTTTTGTTGTTGCTGTTATTCATGTAGGCAGAAGTGCTGTATTTTGACTCTACTGGAGGTTGGATGGAACAAATATACATGAAACATATATAACTGTTTGAGAAGGAATTGAAAGACTTTGATTTTATGGTCTCAGGAAATACAGAAAAATACAAGAAAAAGAGGTATATCAATGCTCCAAGTTAGTTGTATTAAATAACATTTTTCCTGATTATAAAACTATACAATTTTATTTTAAACATTTTAGAATGCATGTGAAAGGCGCTAAGAAAAAAACAAAATTCCCTTCTGAACTTTTTACCCACAGATAATATTGTCATTAGTTTGACAAAAACGCTTTTGGACTCTTTCTGCAAATATACAGAAAGAGTTGCAAAAAATAAGGTTTTTTAAAAATGGAATTATGCTTGTTCTTATTGCTTTGAAAACTGGTTTTAAAAACCTAGCCTTTTTACTTAACATATCATTAATATCTTCATATGTCATATTTTATTCTTGAAGCCAATGTGAGATGTTTTCTGTAGGCTGAATATATTTATTACATGAACATTTTATAACATATTAGCTTCATCTGTGATACATTCATCTTCTCTCTCCTCAAGTGTTTATTAATTCAACAAATACTTACTGTAGACCTAGTATAAATCAAGTACTGTAACCAGGAATGAGGATACAAAGGATAATAAAACATATGAAATCATTGCCATCTTGGAGCATATATTGAAAAGGGGAAGGCAAGTGACAGTCAGATAGACAAACATGTAATAGATGGTGTTAAAATAGTATTTCTCCTATTAAGGAAAAATGGAAAGAATTACAAAAGTTTTGCATGTAGACTTTGGTCCAGATTTGTATATTTGCCACAAAATCTAATTTAATATAAAGAAGCAGCTTACCACCTTCATCTGTGGATTGGATCTGAGTGTGTCTTAACTGTACCAGCAGCTTTAGGGAATCATGAGTGTTTCAGTTATCTAGTGCTTCTTAGTGATCCCAAAACAGTGTGGCTTAAAATAACCTTGTACTGTCATCTCTTGTAGTTCTATAGGTTCACTGGGCTCTTGCTTGGGTTTTGTGCAGCTGCAGTCAGATGGTGGATGGGGCTACAGATATCTGGGGGCTCAGCCGGACAGGATGTCGAAGATGGCTTCTTTCCTACATATCTGACACCTCACCTGGAAGGCTGGAATTACTGGGGGGCTTTGTCTCCATGTAGCCTCTCAGCATGGATAGCATGGCTTTATTACAGCAGACTGGTCTCGTAGTAGCTGAACTTCTTACACAGCAGCTGGCTTCTTCCAGAGCATGCTTTCAAAGAACCCAAGGCAGAGGCTACTAGACTTACTATGACCTAGTCTCAGAAATTATAAATGTCACTACTACCATATTCTATCATATCGTGTCTACCATATTATATCGTATCTATCTACCATACATAAAGACTGCCTAGATTGATTGAGGGAGGGGCCTACACAAAAGTGTGAATACCAAGAGGCATGGCTCATTGCAGGACCATCTTTGGAGGCTAGTTACCAAGATAAGGAAAGCACCTTAAACAAAACAAAATTGCATTTACTGAGGAAATATCAAAGGTAACTCCACAGAGCTTAGTGCATACCAAATGAAGGTCCTTCCCCCAAACCATTTCAGAGCCAGAAGCCTACTAATCCTCTGGGTCAATTAAAGCTGGCAGTGGACAGAAATCCAGACAGCACCATTATTCTGTTCAAAAGATGTGACTTTCTGAAGCACGGGGTCAGTAAACCTAGGAGTCCCTTTTGGAGGAGAAGCAGGACTCCTACCACGGACAGCCAGAAAGCAGTATTCATTTCTTTTCTCCAGAAGGACCAAAATATATCCGAATGTCCAACTTTCCTCCACTCATACACCAGGCAAGCTGTCCTCAGGCCACTGTATCACACAGGCTAGTGGCAGCCCTGCCCTGGCTAAGCTACCAAATACTTAGTTTGGATCAGGTGATAGGCCAGTCTCAATAAGTATACTTACTCATTTTGTTTTCATAAGAACCTATGAAGCAACTGGAACCCCTGTTTTACAGATGAGGAAACTGAGGCATAGAAACTTTCAACAATTTGCCCCAGGTCACATGAGGATTCCCACCCAGGAAGTCTAACTCTAGAGCCCATCCTCTTAACCACTACACTGCACAGCCTTGGGCAGGTCACTTGACTTCTCTGGGTTGCAGCTTTTCCCTTCACAGGCTTGTACTAAGAAATGAGTGTCTCTCCAGCTTTGCCATCTAGAAGCTTTGTAACCCTGGGCAAATTGCCTAATCTTTCTGCAACTTGGTTTCCTTATTTAATAAATGAGTATGTTCTTATGAGGAATCCAAGGGACAATGCATACAAAATTCTGTACTTGGCATAAGGAATTTAATAAATGGTATTAGTTGGTATTAATATTATTATTGCTTATATTGTAGCACAAAGTTCTTCATTTATGCCTAATACACTCACAAGACTCCTGTTAAAAGTGCTGTTATTTTGTCTGATTTTTACTGTTCTCTTACTTTCCCACCCAGGGAACAGCTGCACATTTGACCAAAGGGACATAAGAAGCATGGGTAGATAGTCATGTTACCACCACAGATGTCCTTGCTTTGGCTGAGGACACAGGACAGCAGCCAGTACTCACAGAGGACTGCACATGTTCTCCTTTAACTTGGATGAGAGGGACCATTACAGACACAGTGTGGGTGCCACACTTGTCTGTTCAGAATGGAATATGGCAGAAGATGTGTGCATTCATCCAATACTTATTGAATACCTACTCTGTGCTGAGTTGCCTTAGAAATACAAAGATGAATGGGGCATGTTCCCTGTTCTCTTGGACTTCAAAATATAGACAGGGAGATGAAACACATCTAACTAATCAGAGTACAGTGTGAGTATTCCAGGTACAACAGAAAATCAAACAGTGGTTGATCTCAGAAGGAGAAACTTTATCAGAGAGGTTTGAGGGAGATCAGGAAGACAACTTGGGGAAAGCAGTATTTCATCTAGACTTGAAAGGAAAAAATGAAAGGCCTTCAACAAACAGGGGGCAGGGCAAATATTGAAGGCAGAGGAAATGATGTGAAGGCAGATGTGGAGTAAGGTGAGTGAGCCACCTAATTAGAGTAGGTGTGTGTGTGGCAGGTACTACTGACTGGCTGGCCCACCTCCATCTACAATTCTGCCTCCCCCAGTCACCTTCCACCGTGTGACACTCTTCTGATCATTGAGTCATAAGCAGAAGATTGCTAGGTTAGCATTCTAGCAAAGTGTTCACTTTATCCATAAAAACAGGACAGGTTAAATTAGCATGCACCTTCCTTCAACTTTTGCCCTTTGCTGTCTCTTCTTTCTCCTACTTGGAATGTAGGTGAGATGCCTGGAAGTACATCTTGAGGTTATGAAAGTGAAAGTCACTCAGTCGTGTCCGACTCTTTGGGACCCTATGCACTATAGCCCACCAGGCTCCTCCGTCCATGGGATTTTCCAGGCAAGAATACTGGAGTGAGTTGCCATTTCCTTCTCCAGGGGATCTTCCAGACCTAGGGATCAAACCTGGGTCTCCCTCATTGCAGGCAGACTCTTTACCGTCTGAGCCACCAGGGAAACCTCAAGGTCAAAGCCGTATGCTTGTATGATGGAACAGAGAAACAGAAGGAGTTTGCATCCAT
Organism: Bos mutus; assembly: GCF_027580195.1. Classification (NCBI taxonomy): domain Eukaryota; kingdom Metazoa; phylum Chordata; class Mammalia; order Artiodactyla; family Bovidae; genus Bos; species Bos mutus. Next base: position 42,200,400 of record NC_091626.1, on the reverse strand, counting down.
TGTTGAATACTTGCACTAGCCCTGACTGCAGACCTATTAATTTCTTAAATGAGAAAAATAGTTCTCTATTTGTTTAAGCCAGCATACACTGGATATACTTGATATTTGTATCCAAATGCATTCCTGGTTGGCACAAGAAGCAATGGTGATTCATAGGATACATAGTCAGAAAAAATGAGTGGAATCCATATTTTGAAGGGCCACAGAGTCCATTTACAGACTGTTGCTTATTTAATAGGCAGTGGGGAGCCAGTGAAGGTTTTTGAGTAGTAATAGTATTGAAGCTGTGCTTTAGGAAGATTTATCCAGTAACAAAAGAGAAAGTGCTTGGAGTGAAAGAAACTGTTTAAGAAACAATTCTAATAGTTGCTATATAAAATAGGGTCTCCCCATCATAATCTCCACCACAAAATTTTAGTATATACGATGAACACTTCCTCAATTATTATAAAGCATACCTTGTATAAAACTTTGCCGTATGATTGTATAACATACAACCTAAAGAAAATTTCATTTTATCCCGTGAAGGCAGCTTCAAAACTAGTCTTCCAAATCTCCTTCGCCACCAGACTGTGACCCGCCTCACCCAATTCTTCCCATTTAAAAAACTGAGTATTCGTCATTCTACAGTAGGAAAGCAGCAACAGTGAAGGAAGATGAGGCATGCGGGAAGTATTGTACGAGAAGAGCTGAAAGGTCTTGGCAACTTTAAATGTTTGTACCAAGGACAGGATGAATTAAGGATGACTCCAAAATAAGGCCTGTGTGGCTGGAAATTTGAGGAGAGAAGTGCACAGAAGGAACAGGTTTGAGGGCAGAGTGGTGAGAAGTAATAGGTTCCTCAGGCTGTTGACTGTTGGGAAGGGACACTTTAAGAACTATGCAGATAAAAGAGGGACTCTGATGGAAACCTGTGCCCACGAGGTCTTCCTGGGAGAACTCTACTCCAACCTATTCACCACCTGGTTAATTTTATGTGTCAACCTGACAGGGCCACAAGGTGCCCGGACATTTGGTCAGACAGTATCCTTAGTTTGTCTGTGAGGGTGTTTCTGCATGACATTTGAATTGGTAGAATGAATTAAGCAGATTGCCCTCCTCAAGGCAGGCGGGCCCCATCTAATCAGTTCAAGGCCTGAGTAGAACAAAAAGGCTGAATTTCCTGAGAGTAAGAGGAAATTCCTCCTGCCTGAGTGTCTTTGAGTCCAAAGGCAGGGGAAAAAACCCAGGATCCCCCCTCAAATGGAAACGTTGGCTCTTCCTGTGTCTTAAGCATGCTGCCACTCAGACTGAACTACATCATGGGCTCTCCTAGGTCTCCAGCGTTCTGAATAGATCTTGGGACTTATAGCTTCTGTAACAGTGTGAGCCATAATTCCTTTTAATAAATTCCTTTTTGTATTTGGTTCTGTTTCTCGAGAGAACCCTAATACACTCTACCATCTCTACTTGCTCCATAGCCATCCCCCTCTTTGTCCAGCTGGCCCCTAACTGGGTTTCTCTATCCCCAGTTTTGGCATTGCTGTCTACTCTCTGCCCATGGCTTATGACACTCCACTTCTGTAGCCCATCAGACTGCCTCTCAATCAATCTGTCCCATCCAGGTTGACCTCCTGGTTTTGCAGCTTGGTTTGAGGGGATATAAAGATCAGTAAGACACTCTTGAGAATCTCAGCATTTATTTTACAAACACTTACTGAGTTTCTACTACTTCCCAGGCTATGTGTAAATGAATACAAACACAGTATGATTAACTCCCAGCCCTCACGACATTTGATGAGAGAGAGACAGATAAACTAAGGATGGCAAAGCAGCATGCTGGAAGGTGTGCCTCTGGGACTAAGTTGGGAGGTGGAGGGATATCTGTTAGGGCTTCGCAGTGCTGAGACCCCATTTGAGTACCAAGTGGGTGAGGGCATCCCAGACATGAAGATAGCATGTGACTAAGGTGTCACCACACTGCATTCTGCTGTTATGTTGCCACGGCTGTAGTCAGGGAGGAGTGTGTGTAATTAAGTGGATGAATGAAATCCAAGATGTAATCTACAATTTACTTGCACAATTTACTTAACCTCTCTGAGCCCTCCCTTTGCTTTTTTACAAAATGGAGATTATCTCATGGGATTGTTTCAAGGATTAAATGAGATAATGATGAATGTAAAGTGCTGAACACAATGCTAGGCACAGTGAGTGCTCAATAGCTCTTGTTATCTAGTAGGTCACAGGCTCAGAGTAGATTGATATTTTACAAAGACTGCAGTATGCAAGAGCAGAGTGTGAGAGACAGGAAAGCCAGATAGGAGCCAACTGCAATGGTCCAGGCAGGCAGAATAGACAGTGGTGGTGGGCTGGAGGGAGATGAGTGCATAAATCTAAACATGCTATTAGTCTAAACAGCATTTCTTTAAAAAAAAAGAAAAGAAAGAAAAAGAAAAAAGAAAAACTCATTAAGCTGGCATAGTAAGTTTTAATTTAAATGCTGTTAAGAAAAATAGCAGCAAACAGGCTATGGAAATGCTTAAGTAGTTTATGAAATTAGTTCTGAAGCTGTTGGCATCTTTTAATGCCTTAATTCTACAGTGTGGAAGAAACTTCACAAAAGGCACTTTTCCATTAGATTCTGTAGTGTGGCCATTGTTTAAGGAGGTTGGGTGGGCATCTAATAATACGTAAGTATTTATTGGGTTTGTGCAAAGCATTATTAAAAGTGTCACAATCTTTAATACAATTTTCAAGTTTGTTCAAAAACGATTGCTCTTGTTCTATAGAATTCTGGAAAAAAACCAAAATGATTATAACTTTTAAATTTGAAGATGTAAGAGCAACTAAATTTACTAAAATTACAAATGACTCTGTAAATTCAACCATAGATTCTTTAGAAATGGCATAGTACCCCACACAAGAGAAAAACTAAAATTTTGTCCCAGAATTTGTACAGGTCCCCAAACCACCCAATATGGTTTTGTAGTGCTCTGCTGAGACACTTTGGCAGGAGAAACAGAGACAAACTTTAGAGCTATCTATTTACATCAAGATGGTTTGTTCTCATGAACACACGTGAATTCAAATGTTTATCAGGGCTTGCCAAAATGAATCTGATGTTGAGTAGTACATTAAACAAAATCACTGTCCCACCATGATTACATTTATTCAGAACTTGTCATGTGTCACATAACTTGTCATTAATCTTTACAATTACTCTGAAACATTGGTATGCTCATCCCCATTTGACAGAAGAAAAGACTGAGTGCCCAGAAATTAAGGTTAAGTGGAAAAACAGGAATTAAACCTCAGATTTGTTGACTCCTGAGCTGAAGCTCTATCCATTTTCACTGGTAGCTTCTTAATCTATCTGTTAGTTATTTGACTCTTTTTTTTTTTTTAATAGGATGATAGAAGTATGTCTTTAATGTTTCAATATTTAGGAACATATACAAAACATTAAAGAAGTCAATTTTGACTAGTGTATCAAAACTACAATATAGCATGCAACAAAATATATTATTGTAATTAAAATAATTCTATTTGTTTCCCCAAATTACTTACTAGATTAACTTTTTAAAGGGGGAAGCAAAATAATGTCATAAAGCAATATTTCATTATATAGCAATAGTTTGGTTATATTTTGAAAAAACAATGATACATTTTCTCTTATTCTTTCAAGAAAAGGATCTGTAAGATTTAAATGATCTCCAGGAAAGTGTTTCCACTGCTTCAGTTGTGACATGGAGAGAGGCTTCAGGGAGTTAGACTTCTGTTGATGTGGACCAAGCTGACAATTTCTAGACTCAGGGAGTTTTTCCAATAAGTCACCTGTATGATTTTCTCCTGGATATTCACAGCCAAGCAGGTCATGAGTAATGCAATGTGAACTTTCATGCAATGTGAACAAATTTTTAAGTTCTTCCACTGAAAACTGAATATAATCAGATGTCTTGGATAAGTCTATAACTGCCCCAGAAAGACCTTGTTTACTGATCTGTCTTTGATAGATCTTTTCCTCTATTGTGCCTGTTAGGAGGAGCCTGGAAATATGTACAGGGTGCTTCTGACCATCTCTCCACACTCTAGACATTGCCTGGATATCAGTAGCTGGATTCCAATCAATGTCATAGAGAATTAAGTGAGATCCTCCCTGGTGGCTCAGATGGTAGAGCGTCTGCCTAGAATGCAGGAGACCCAGGTTTGATCCCTGAGTCAGGAAGCTCCCCTGGAGAAGGAAATGAAAACCCACTCCAGTACTCTTGCTTAAAAAATCCCATGGACGTAGGTTCCTGGTGGGCCACAGTCCATGGGGTTGCAAAGAGTTGGACACGACTGAGCAACTTCACTTTCCAATAAGGTTAAGTCCCACACCATCAGCTTTTGAACTTAACAAAAAAATAAGATCAGACAGGTATTTACTATTAAAGCCATCAACAATTTGCTGCCTTTGAGAAACTGGGGGTCTGTCCATCAAGTCCTGTATAAGCATATCCATGACACTTGCATACTTCTTGTAAAATATCCAAGGTTTGTGTATAGCTGGATACCAACATAACTTTTTCAGCAGGATAAAGTTCACAGACAACGGCTAAGAGTTTGGACAGCACCTGCAGTTTTCTGGACTCTTCCTCAGTAAATATGATCAGGTTGTAATCAGCAGGGAACACATTCATCAAGCCTTCATAGAGATTTCTTTCTTCATTCTCATCCCAAGTTGAGCTGCTTTCTTTCCTCGCCCCCCACCCCACCAAAAAGCCCACTCTAATTGTTATGTAAATCTTTAACGATCACAATTTGGCCATGTTTGATTACAGAGCAGTTCTAATAATGTCTCCAAATGCCTGCCCTCTGAACCCCAGAAGTGCAGTATCATTGCTGATGTATGATTGAGGGGGAGGCAGGGACCAGAGAAATAAACAGGAGGAAAATAGAGGGCAGACAGTGCTAGGAAATCTATGCTCTCTGAAACCCTGAGAATCCTCATCATTGCTGCCTTGTTTTCTCTCTTCTGACTTGTCTCTTAAAATAGACATATAGTTTAATTCATCCTTTGGCAAAAAAATTTTTTCCTAAACTGTCCCCTTCTGGATTATTAAAAAATATAAGTAATCACTGCAGAAAATTTGGAGAAAATAGTAACATGTAAGGACTATGTAAAGAACTATGTAGCACTACATCTATAAATTTGCTAATCATTCCTAGGTTGCCAAGCTGAAACTTCACTGCCCTCATTTAAAAAAAAACAAAAACTTTTCTTTTTCAAAAAATATTATTTTCTTATCTGGCTGCACTGGGTCTTAGTTGTGGCAATTTGGATCTAGTTCCCTGACCAGGGATTGAACCTGGCCCCCTGCATTGGGAACTTGGAGTCTTAGCCACCACACCACCAGGGAAGTCTCACCTTTTCTTATAAGTTGACTTAAAAAGGAATGCAGTGGTGAGGGTCTTTGCCAATTTTCAGGTATACAGAATGAACACATAAATGCTGTGAGATGGCTTCCTTTTTTCTAAATGAGGATGAGAGGTGGAGGAGACAGAGCCAGATTCTTGTACGTGGCAAGATGGAGGCCCTTCTAAAGTCATTGGAGCACAGGCTCACACATTTTAGGGACTTATGTGTTACTCTCCAGTTTCCACAAGTAGATCCCAAGTCCCTGCCACAGCTTTCTACCAGCGATTAGGGAGAGTTTGTAAATTAGTTTTAAGCCAAGGATCTAACCATTTACATCTTGTTTCAATGTAAAAGAGGGGAGAGAAAGCCATGCAGGATATGAAAAGCACAGAAAGAGCAGTTGCCAAGAATGCCCAGTGCCCCAGTACATCCCATACTGATTGTATATATTGATGCTATTGATGCTATTTAACTCTGAGATCAACTATCAGCAGGGGTAGATAGTCACCCTTCCCTCTTCATTCAAGAATCTCATAACATTTACCTTCACTCTAAGATTATGAGGCAACTCTGCCCTGTTCTCACTTTCTACATCAAGGGTTGCAAACTTCTGACATATTTTGTCTGGTTTAAATAGTATTTTGAAACAGTTGCATCAACATTTTTAAACTGAGAAATTTCACATAAAATCTTTAAGTTTTTCACTTCTCTCAGTTCAGAAGATCTGACAATACCAGGGATGAACTCCTCCATGGCAATAACCAGCTGAAACTGTGGCCCCCTTGGCAGCCCTATGGCCACATCGCCTCTGCCCACTGCAACTCTGAGACTGCAGGTCAGCCTCTGTTTCTCCTTGCTGAATCAGCGCTGTTTTTCTACAGTGAGTGAAGTCGCTCAGTCGTGTCCGACTCTTTGCCACCCCATGGACTGTAGCCTACCAGGCTCCTCCCTCCATGGGATTCTCCAGGCAAGAGTACTGGAGTGGGTTGCCATTTCCTTCTCCAGGGGATCTTCCTGGCCCAGGGATCGAACCCAGGTCTCCCGCATTCCAGGCAGACACTTTAACCTCTGAGCCACCAGGGAAGCCCTGGTATTGCCAGATCTTTTTCTACAGTAGAGAAACACTTTTCTGTGCTTATAGCTCTGAGATGAGGGAATTGTTAAAAAGTCAGGAATATGTTCCTAGAAAAATCCAGCCTGCTTCATGCATTAGATGTCTTCATGCTTCCTTATATACTTCTGTGTTTGCTGCTTTCAGCAGCTTCCATCCAACTTATAGGTTTAAACTGCAAGACTAGTCCTAGGTTTTAACTTTCACTCTGCCCAAACTGGTGCTGTGACCTTGAACAAGTCACTCCACACTCGACCTTAATTCCCTCCTCTGTTTAGAGAGGCTGTAGGTCTCGACCTTTCAGTGCTGACATTCTCTGATCTCTAAGGAGCTTCTCTGGTCCACGTAGGACCTGTCTCGTCCCACTGGGCTCTTTTTCATACAAGCTCCCAGGATTAGGCAGACAGCTCAGTTCAAGCAGATGACCCTAACTGAAGGAGGAGAAAGGGCAGCAAAGGGTGGAAAATGAGAAGAAGCGGAAAAAGCAACCCATGGAGAAACTCAACCCAGAGATGAGCAAGGGACAGAAAAGAGGTTCAAAATTTTCTCATTTAAAAATATAAACATCATAAAACATCATAAGATTTGCTAAGTTCTTTAGCAAAAATTATATATCAGTAATGTTATAACCATTAGAGAACCATTAAAATGTGCTTGTACTAATAATCATTTGTTCTTTCAGTAACCCTTTGCATATTATTATTATTAACTTTTCTTTTTAGAGTAGAAGAAAGTGATATTTATAAGGACTAAGTTACTTTCTTCAAGTCACAGAACTCATCAATTGAGGAGATGACTGAAAAGTTTATCCTCTTCAAACAGAATCAAATGAATGTTAAAGAATGGATGAGATGAGTAGCTTTTTGGATTTCCAAATTCTAAATGGTGCTACAATAAGTCCAGCCTTAATTCACAACGTGTATACTGGTCCTGTGCCCACCAATCTAGAAAGCCAGAGGGAGGAAAGGGAAAAACTCATGTTATTAAGCACAAACCTTTTTTTGAGCATTTTCATGTGTGTGTGTGTAGTTTCAGTCGCAGAGAGTCATGATCTTCAAGTTTCTTTGTTTACTGGACATAGAAGTATTTTTTTTTTTATTATGTGGAATCTAAAAGGAAATGATATAAATGAATTTATTTACAAAACAGAAACAGACTCACAAACTTGGAGAATGAATTTATAGTTGCCAAGAAGGAAGAATGGGCAGAAGGAATAGTTAGGGAGTTTGGAATTGACATGTACATAGTGCTATGGGTAACCAATAAGGACCTACTGTATGGCACAGGAAACTCTGCTCAGTGTTATGTGGCAGCCTAGATAGGAGGGGAGTTTGGGGGAGAATGGATACATGTATTTGCATGGGTGAGTTCCTTTGCTGTCCACCTGAAACTATCACAATGTTGGTAACTGGCTATACTCCAATATAAAATGAAAGGTTTTTAAAAAATTCTCTTTTAAAACACCCAAGAATAAAATGATTGGAATATTTTTATACTTCAAACAAAATTATATTGTTTTAAAAGTAATAAATATTAATTATAGAAATCTGGAAAATTCTGAAAACTGAAAAGAAAAAAGATCAACTATAATTATACCATTTAAGGCCATGTGCTGCTTAACTCTGGGTATATGAACTTCCTAATTTTTAAGAAAATTCTTTTCGTAGTTGATATTATATAAAAAGCTCATTTAATTTGAAAACAAAAAAATCATAAAATAAAACATTCAGAATTATCTTATTAAAGTTAAAACTAGATACACTGATACATTGTTTGATTTAGGTATTTAATAGGCAGCATTTTGAGCAAAATACAAAACAAAAACAAAAAAGCTGAATGAAACCTTTCATTTTCCATCACCTTTTCAACTTACCAGTATATTTGAAGGGTTTTGACATCATGACTTTGACATATGGGCTTTATTATAAAGGGTTTTAAACCAAGACCAATTTGCAGAGTCTTAATAAAGGAATAGCTTTCTGCATTCTGACTTCTAGGTCTTAAGAGCATTTTCCTACAATCTTCCCCCCTACCTCTTTTTTTTTTTTAAAGAGGGCTTTCCTTTGGCAGGGGTTTGGGTGTCATTTCAGAGGTCAAGCATTCCTTGTGTCTATTATTTCATTTCAATCAAGAGCTATAAACTGTTGGTGATAAAATCCTCTTAAAATCGATTCTACCAGTTTTGGGGACACAGCCTAGAGACGGCCACAACTCAGTTTTAGATGACCTTTCCTGGATGCACAAAGGAAAGGTAAGAAGATGTGACTTAAACTGTTTGTAAAAGTAAAAGAATAACCTCCTTGCTCAGAGAAGTTGGGAAAGAGCCTATCTCTAACTTTCCGTGCCATTAAGTATACTTGGAGAATGAATGCCCCTGATACAAATCCCAGAGGAGGAGAGGCCACCCCTGCCTAAGCAAGGGTACTTGTTTGCAGGTCAGCTTACCTGATTTGCAGAAGATCTTCAATCTTATCAGAACTGAACTACCTGGCTTATTCTATTTCTGCTTTGTTGATACCCAAGCTGGCCTTTTTCCCCACTTTTTTTTTTTTTTTTAAACTGAGAATGTCTAAAGCCTGGGGCAAGCTTCTGGGTGTTCTCAAGACTTAAATGCCACTGCTTAAAGAGTTAAAGATCTCCGTGGCTGCCAGTAAAAGGATGATAAGGTAATCACTCATCCATTGGAGATGCTCTTCTTGTCCTTAACCAAAACAAAGTCTGAGAAACATGGAATGCATTCAATGGTTTAGGGAAATTCTACCATGCAAAGCCAAAGATTACTATTAGATTTTTAAAGTCAGAGAAAGTTCGCATTGTAATAATTTATCTAGGAGAACAAGAGTTTATTTTTCATTTATCAAAAGCTTAACATTTCCTTCTGAGAAAAAAAAAAAATTCTTTGAGGGATACACTATACCCAGGAAAATACTCACTAACAACATGTTTTAATTTATCAGTTCAAGCTAAAAACTCCTCTTAGAAATAAATAAATACTGTTTCCAGGGTAAGGGGAATCCCATTGGAACTGGCTGTCCCCAGAGAGGAGGGTCGAGTCTCCGTTGTATCCCCAGTAATTGTCCTAGCCCTAGGCCAGGGGAAAGTTGCCCAGAGAGGTATTTTGAAATAACAGTAAAAAGGATCTCCACTGTATCTACTCTGTTGCCAAGAGGAATTCCAATCTATGCCTCAGATGAAGCCACTTGAGGCTTAGTATTTGGGAACTTAAGAGTAGAGAGCACTGGAGAAAAAGTGATAATCAATTGAGTTTACTGAGGGTCATTTAAAATTTTTATTTTAGTCACACTTATTAGAAAAAGAAAAAGGAAGAAAAGGAAGAGGGGAAGTGGAGGAAGAAGTATCCTTTTTAGTAAATGTGTTCATAAAGTAAGATACACTTAAAATATTTGCATCCTAATGAAATAAAAATTCAGCTTTTAAGAAGTCCCAAATTTCATTCCTCTACCAAAGTCTCAAATTATGAGCAGGATGACTCGAGGTTTGAAGGACAGAATTTTGGTAGAACACATTCTCTAAATAGAAGATGGTTACTCTACCCAGAATCTTTCAGAATTAGGCATGCTGAATCCTTTTTGTGGTGTTTATTCAAATTCTAAATGAAAATTTTTTTCTAATGAAACTTACTATAGGTGATTGAAATGTTGGTGGGAGGCAAAAAGACCTGTGCAAAAACATTTGAAAATGAAACACTCCAGCACATAATCCCTTCCTCCGCAGTTCAAGATTTTCAAATAAGTGAAAAAAAGAAAAACGCACATGAGACCATGCCTAGGAGAAGGTATGTGCCTAAGAATCCCTCACTGCAAAGTGCTGACATTTGACACCACTTTGAGCTCTGTGTGCAGCTAGTGCTGGGCTCTGAATTCTCTCCCACCTTGTTCTTGGCCTTTCACTCATCCCTCTGGCCAAATGCCCCTGTGCCTTAGGGGCCACTCCCAGTGCAGAGGTTACTAGCAGGGCAGAGAATGAAGTTGGCATCCTTGCCAGGGTTTGAGCCGCATCCAATAGCACCCATCAGAAGGCAGTTCATCAGTGACTTGCAGAGGGTCGCTTGCTAGGCAGGTGGAGATTTTCTGCTGGTGTGTAACCAGCTTCTGCGAGTTAGTGTGCATGTTTAGTAGCTCAGTCATGTCCAGCTCTTTGTGACCCCATGAACTGTAGCCCACTAGATTCCTCTGTCCATGGGATTCTCCAGGCAAGATACTGGAGTGGGTTGCCATTCCCTTCTCCAGGGGATTTTCCCAACCCAGGGATCGAACCCAGGTCTCCTGCATTGCTGGCAGATTCTTTACCAACTGAGCCACCAGGGAAGCCTCATGAGTTTGTAAATAGCTGTAATTAATTAAACCCCAGCCACAGTGGTGGGGAGAGTTCCTTGCATGAGGGAACAGCATTAAAGATGCTGTGGCCTCTTTGGTGCGGTAGCTATGGAAGCATTAGGTGTGGTGAGAGATTAGGCTGCAGCCAAGCCATTGTACATTGCCAGACAGAATTATCCTTTGATGTACACTGGGGTCTAAATTGTTTTCTTTCTTTCCATTTAAAATTAAGATTTCATGTTAATCTCCCATTAATTCCAAGATCAAGCTTCTATTTTAGCTCCTTGAGTGAGTGATGTTGGAATGCTTTTAGGGAAGTGAAGCCAGAATAAAATATTTTCCAATTACCTTAAACACCTTGCAGGCATGGTTATGAGGTATTGCTGTATTAAATGTGGGATTTTAAATTCAAATGTCATGATTTTAAATCAGAAATCATTTAAAGTCAGAAATGGTTCACTGAGGACAATAATGTTCCACATTTAAATAGCTGTTTAAAAAAAAATGAGAGATTGAAACTATCAAAGATGAAAGTTCAACTTGGATCATGAGCTGTGAAATTTAAAATGATTGAATATTAAGTATGAAAACTGAGTATAGAATAAGTAAGATGTCCACCAGCTGGGAAATGTGGAGATGGAAGAATAAAAAGAAGGAAACCTGTAGTTGACCAGAACTTTTTCTAAACTGCAATTTGCAAAGAAAATCCACCTCCACTCACATAAGGGCTTCTTACAGACCCTGACAGAGGGTCAAAAGACAGCTGACCTGGACTGGATCCAGGCATAACTGTGAGGGTGGTTGGGATTAATGAATCACCTTGTGAGACCTCCCAACAATCCCATCCCAGGTGTTTGCATCTAAGGCCAGAAGGAGGGCAATCCTTTATAGTAAGGAAATAAAACTCTCCTTGACCAGTTTTTGGGTGAAGCGCAGTAGTGAACACCAAATGATTCCTGAGATCTGGCAAGTCTGTCACAAATTTGTAGGCCAGTCATAATTTAAAATATTCTCTTTATCTTCATAAATACAGTAATACTTGTCAGACCATGAGTCTGAGGCATTGGGGAAGAGGGGAGAGGTGTCATCATTGCAGTCTTCTAATTTAGTCCTTCTCCTCTATCTCAAAAAAAGTGAACTTGCATTTTTTAGTCTTTTTTTTTTTTTGTCATCATTTTCCATTTACTGTCATTTGTCCTGGAAGGTAGGTGAAAGCAGGTGATTTTCTATTCTCTCTCCCACTCCTAATTAGGGGGCCCATCCATTTGATAACATCTTGGGGGTAGTTTGACATTATCAGTGGGTAGCCAGTGGAGTGCTCTGGGAGCACTTGTCTGCATCAGTTCTGAGGGGACCTGCACCTGGTTGTTAAAATATTTTTACTGGTTGCTTAATGTTTTTAATATCACCTGATACAGAGACTGCATTTTATGAGACTCCTGGTCACTCAGTGAGGGCAGCTGTGATTCAGTGAAACACTTTGTGTTTGGCACCATCAAAAGATTCTAGTTTGAGTGCTGGCTCTGCTAAGATATAGTGAGACACTAGGTGTGAACATCTAGAACAAGAAAGTGAGCTTCTGTTCATTTCAGGTATAACTGTGTATGATGACACATTCTTATATATAGCCCTTCTTATGATGCAAAGGAAGGGATGTACACTGGAGCATCCCAGCTAAGGGCAAGCAGGTTGCAACTGGACTTTGTGAGTTTCCAAAGCCACTGAGGTCTCATTGGCCTTATTGATTCAATGCTACAATGTAGGGTAGACTTATCAGGCCTTGAAAAGTATCCATAAGTCTTCAAAAAATCATTATTCAATGTGTGATTCATTATGGGAAGCCTGTTATTGATTTGTCTCCCAAATGTAGATTCTTAGATTCTGCCCCATACCTGCTAAGCCAGGATTTCTGAAGGTGCAAGGCCCAGGAATTTTCATTTGAAACATTTCACAGATTTTGACAGATGAATGTAAAAGTAAGAACCACTAGTTTAGGGGCCAAATACTGAGAACCACTCAGCACTGGTGATACAAGACGGAAATCAGTTTCTGGATACCTATATTAATGGTCACTGCTCAAGCAGTCTATCAATGCTTTGGACCAATTACTAGAAAAGTGTATGAATGTATTTGAGAGAATTGTGTGTGGTTGAGTGAGTGTATATATGCAAGCCCAAGTGTGTGTTTACACTGCATCACAGTTAGGCCAGTCCCTCTGGATTCATGGCAATCCCACTGATTGCATCTGGTTTTCATGACTTTGCTCAGGCTTCCACAGAACAAAGCTAGACATAATTCTTGTCAAATTTGACCCCTAAGAATTTAATGAACTTCTGACCAGGCACTCACAGTAGAGTTTGTTGAAAAGTTTCTTTAGCTCACTTGAACTTGCACAAGTAAAGCTGTGTACCAGTTGCAGGTTTATGAAGATCTTCTCAGAGATCTCTGATCTTGAAACTAAAACTGGACACCAGGTCCATATTTTGAAAAGTATTATTTGTGCCCACCTGACCTCAGCAGGCTCACATGTGCTTTTGTTACCTTTCACCCACAGCTACTTGCTTTGGGTGTGGAATGCCTTTCATTCAAATACTTCTGAGTGACATAGTCCAGTTTCTTCATGACAAATGGTAGCAAACTGTTTTCTTCCAGCTTGCTCTTTTCTCCCGTGTAGGCCCAGACATTGCATTTCAACTCAGTTCAGTTCAGTTTGCTGCAGCTAAGTTGCTTCAGTCGTGTCCAACTCTGTGTGACCCCATAGACAGCAGCCCACCAGGCTCCCCTGTCCACGGAATTCTCCAGGCAACAGTACTGGAGTGGATTGCCATTTCCTTCTCCACAGTTCAGTTTAACAAACATTTATTTAGTACCAGCTAAGTTCTAAGCACTATCCTAGGTACTATTTGTATTTGTAGGCTAGGGTGGGGTAGGAGAGGGTCAAAGGAGACAAATGAGCCAGAACCCACTGCTGCTCTCCAAGTATTCAACCAAGCACAGCTCCTGAGACAGCTACACAATTAACTATACTCAAAGTGTAATGAAGGGATAAGCCAGTAGTTTACCCAAAGTTTAGAAAGAAGAAAGGTTACTCTCAGGAAGTTCAGGAAAGTGCCCTTGACTGGCATCTCAGAAGAAGGTTAACATTTAGACCCTCAAATACTTGGGGCTTGAATATCCCACATATATTTTAAGTCTCTGGTAGCGCTGGACATAGAATCATAATATTAATAACTAAAAATATATTGATCACTGATTACTACATATTATATATATTCATTTAGTCCTCCCCAGAGCCCTGTATAATAATAAACACTGTTTTTTTCATCTTTTCTGAGATGAGTAAATTGAGACAGAGATAAAGTAACAGACTCTCAAAGTCACACAGCCAGTAAGCAGTGTTTTGCTTGCAGGCTGTTCAATTCCAGAATTGGAGAGCTTAAACATCATGCTGGAATATGCACACATTTTACACTCTATGCATAAACTACCTGTTTATCTTTTACCTTTTCTGCCTACACAAATATTTTTCTATCCTGTTTGGCATCTCTTTTATTTTCCTTCAATATTTCTACTGCTTGGGGAGATGACTGATAATAGATTTTTAAAGGTTTTATTTTGCTTTTAATCTCAATATTTTATGGGTAATCACAGAAGGGCCCAACTTGTAGAACACACAGCCAAAGTGAGTTTTTCCTTCATGCTCTTGGTGTGCTGTCCCTGGGGCCCACTGCAGAAGAATCAATGAGAAGACCCACCAAAGATGGCATGGCTGTGAATCTTTAAACAAACCTAGATCTACATTAATGAAGATATAGATGTATGTCAAAATGGTTCTGCTTAAGTATCATTCTTGCCCCAACTCCTGCTATCCCTTCCTTGTGAAGTGAGTGAAAGTCGCTCAGTCATGTCTGACTCTTTGTGACCCCATGGACTACACAGTCCATGGAATTCTCCAGGCCAGAATACTGGAGTGGGTAGCCATTCCTTTCTCCAGGGGATCCTCCCAATCCAGGGATCAAATCCAGGTCTTCCACGTTGCAGGCAGATTCTTTACCAGCTGAGCCACAAGGGAAGCCCAAGAATACTGGAGTGCATAGCCCATCCCTTCTCCCGTGAATCTTCCTGATCCAGGAATCGAGCTGGGGTCTCCTGCCTCGCAGGCAGATTCTTTACCAAATGAGCTATCAGGGAAGCCCAAGTGAAAGTGAAAGTTTCATCTAGTCATATCTGACTCTTTGCGACCCCATGGAATATATAGTCCATGGAATTCTCCAACCCACATCTCTTATGTCTCCTTCATTGGCAGGTGAGTTCTTTACCACTGAGCCACCTGGGAATCCTGTCCCTTCCTTGGGCATTCTTAATTTCTGCCCTAGGAAAGCAGAAACTTCTCAATCAGATGCTGTCAGACCTTTGCACTTTTAGACACTCAGAAGTGCCAAGTTGACAGCCTGTTAGGGAGAACCCACAGTAGGAAGTGGCACATTCATGGGCATCACGAGTCTTAAGAATCAGAAAAATAAGAGTCAACAGACCAAAAAGGACACAGCTTTGCCTCTTGCCAGCTTTAATCTCTACTAAAGAGATTTAATGTGTGCCCATTTAATCTCTCTGCACCTCAGTTAATACCTCTGTGAAGTAGAGATAAGATCTCCCTGATATGCTTTTTTTGTGAGGGCTAAATAAAGTAATGTTTATAAAATGCTTAGCATAGTCCATCCTAAAGGAAATCAGTCCTGAATGTTCATTGGAAGGACTGATGCTGAAGCTTAAACGTCAATACTTTGGCCACCTGATGCAAAGAACTGACTCATTTGAAAAGACCCTAATAGTGGGAAAGATTGAAGGCGAGAGGAGGGGACGACAGAGGATAAGATGGTTGGATGGCATCACCAACTCAATGGACATGAGTCTGAGTAAACTCTGGGAGTTGGTGATGGACAGGGAGGCCTGGCGTGCTGCAGTCCATGGGGTTGCAAAGAGTCGGATACGACTGAGAGACTGAACTGAACTAGCATAGTACATGCCACATGGTAAAGAGACCATAGTTACAATTTTTTGATTTGATTATAATGGGGATATCACAGTAGGGAATACTTTGAGCGTCAAAGGGGAGGAATCAAAGCAAAGAGCTGAGAATTGAGTACTCCACTGAAAACTGTGCCATCTCCTTTGACTTTGTTTCCCCATTTGGTCCAAAAAGGTTCTGTATTTATTATAGCAGCACATTTAGGGGGAAGAAAAGCTAGGCAGTAGTGCTGAGCACAGTACCACTGAGACCCCAAATGTTTTCCAGGCACTGTTCCTTCCACCCCAGGGCCCAACCTCACCCACAAATCCACTCTTGCTTAAACTTCATCCTTACATCTCATGGTCTGTCCTTCTCTGAGGGGCCTGAAGGGCTGGCTTCTGTTTCCATTTCACTGATGGGCCATTCCTTTAGCCATACCCAGTCCTGGCTTCACACACACGTGCTTTCCATTCTTTGAGACTTTCTCTTTGGGCTTCCCTGATGGTTCAGTTGGTAAAGAATCCGCCTGCAATGCAGGAGACCCCAGTTAGATTCCTGGGTTGGGAAGTTTGGCTGGAGAAGGGATAGGCTACCCACCCCAAGATTCTTGGGCTTCTCTTGTGGCTTAGCTGGTAAAGAATTCACCTGTAATGTGGGAGACCTGGGTTTGATCCCTGGGTTGGGAAGATACCCTGGAGGGGGGAAAGGTTACCCACTCCAGTATTCTGGCCTGGAGAATTCCATGGACTGTATCAGACCATGGGGTAGCAAAGAGTCGGACATGACTGACTTTCTTTCACTTCACTTTACTTCAATTTGACTTTTGAATTATGTAGAACCCTGTGATTTAACTTCTAAACATTTGTGAATTTTCCAGGTATCTCTCTATTGTTGATTTTTGTTTAATTCTATTATGGTCTGAGAAAATACTGTGTGTGATTTCCATGCTTTCAGCTTTGTTAAGGCTGGCTTTGTGACTCAGGATATGGTCTATGTTGGTGAATGTTCCATGTGCACTTGAGAAGAATATGTATTTCACGCTCTTTGATGCAGTGTCTGTGAGAGTCAGTAAGGTCAAGTTGCTGGATAGTGCCATTTAGATCATCTAAATCCTTATTTGGCCTTCCCTGGTGGCTCAGATGGTAAAGAATCTGCCTGCAATGTGGGAGACCTGAGTTCGATCCCTGGGTTGGGAAGATCCCCTGGAGGAGGGCATGGCAACCCACTCAAGTATTCTTGCCTGGAGAATCCCCATGGACAGAGGAGCTTGGCAGGCTACAGTCCACGAGGTCACGAAGAGTCAGACATGACCGAGCAATTAAGCATAGCACACACATCTTTATTTATTTTCTGCTGTATGTTTTATCAATTACTGACAGAGGGGTGCTGAAGTCTCCAATTATAATTGTATATTTGTCTGTTTATTTTTAAATATTTATTTTTATTTGGCTGCATGCAATCTTAGTTGAGGCATGTGGGTTGAGCATGTGGGATCTTAGTTCTCCAACTAAGGGATCGAACCTGTGTTTCCTGCATTAGAAGGCATATATTTAACCACTGGACCACCACAGAAATCCCTCTATTCGTTTGTTAGCTGTTGCTTCCTGCATTTTGAAGTTCTGCTATTAGATGCATACACATTTAGGACTGTTATGTTTTCTTGGAAAATTGACTCCTTTATCATTATGTAATATCCCTCTTTTTCCCTTATAATCTTTGTTATTCTGAAGACTACTTTGTCTGAAATTAGGGTAGTTATTCCAGTTTGCCTTTAGTTAACATTTTCATGTTATATCTTTTTCCATCCTTTTTCTTTTAATCTAAGTCTTTACATTTAAAGTGGGTTTATACAGCAACAGTCTCACAGGCTTCCAGAACAGGCTTGCGGTTGCCAGGGGGAAGAATGCGGGGGAAGGATAGTTAGGGAGTTTGGGATAGACATGTACACACTGATTTATTTATAATGGATAAACAACATGGACATACTGTATAGCACATGGAACTCTGCTCAATGTTATTTGGCAGCCTGGATGGGAGGGGAGTTTAGGGGATAATGGATACATGTACATGTACAGCTGAGTTCCTTCACTGTTCACCTGAAACTAACAACATTGTTAACTGGCTATACTCCCAATACAAAATAAAAAGTTAAAAAAAAAATAAAGTGGGTTTGTAATAGACAGTGTGTAATTGGGTATGGCTATTTTAGCCAATCTAACAATCTCTCTTTACCTGGAATGTCCAGATCATTCACTTTTGAAATGATTGTCGAGGGAATTCCCTGGCAGTCCAATGACTAGAACTCTCCAGGGGCCCAGTTTGATCCCTGGTAGAAAACTAAGACCCACAGTCTTAGTTGCAGTGCAGCCAAAAAACTGAAGTGATTGTTGCTATTACTGGATTGAATTCTGCCTTCTTATTGCTACTGTTTTCTCATCAGTGGACTAATTCTTGCTTATTATATCCTCCTTTTCTTCCTTCTCTGGCTTTAATTAAGCACTTTTATGATTTCATTTTATCTATTATAATTGACTTATTATTTATACCTCTCTTTTCTTTTAGATTTTTTAAGAGATTGACTAGAGTTCTAATGTATGAGTGATTTAAAAGTCTGGTCATTTTTTATTTCCTAAGTGTGGATTGGGAAAGGGCTGTGGTTTTGTTTCCTTCTGAGATGAACTTTGAGATATTTTTGGTTAAAATAGCTAGAATTTAAATAAAATGTTGAAGTATGGAATAGCATCTCCATTTGAATAGAATTTTTAAATATACATTTCATTTGTAACCAGTCAACTAACTCACACACTTTATTTTAAACAGAGGAAGATTAAATCTGGATGAACAAAAACAGCATTCTATATTTTTATGCAATGAAAATTGTATGAAAAGGAAATTGCAACATAGATTTAACTGTTCAACTTAATTCTTTTAAAAAAAATAGCCAGAAATTATTGAATTTTGCTCATTGGGAAAATCCTAGAGAATTTTTCCCTTCTAGAGAAGCAGTCATTATTTTTGGGACCACAACCTCTTTGAGAATCTGATGTACCACACTAGACAAATACATATGCTTGTCTACACATCAACTTTTGTCTATAATTTCAGGAAATTTGCTGACTCCCTTCAGTCTCTAGGTTCCTGTTCAGGAATACCTGCCCTAGAATAAGTAATAAACACTGTCAACAAGTATTTTGATGTAACCATATATCTTGGTATGTACGCCAAACAGCACAATTACCAGGTTTGACTTGAGCTAAACTCTTGTCCTTTATTATTATTTAAGCAGAGTCTCAGTTCCAGGCCATGCCTGGGTCTAGCTTTTAGATTTGTCATCTGCCCAGTCCCATACCTTAGTGTGACACCACTACAGTCTCTACAGTG
Source organism: Bos mutus (assembly GCF_027580195.1). Lineage (NCBI taxonomy): Eukaryota > Metazoa > Chordata > Mammalia > Artiodactyla > Bovidae > Bos > Bos mutus. Next base: position 42,181,183 of record NC_091626.1, on the reverse strand, counting down.
GCAAAGGACTCAGACAGAAAAAGCCACCTGGCTAGTCTAAACAGCCAGCATACCCAGAATGTGTTTGTCTCCTTTTATGCTAAAGGTAGAATTCTCCCAGGTACAAGAAGTACTTAACTGAGGTCTACAGTAACCTAGACAAATTTGTTCATGAGCATGTTTTCATGCTAATATCAAACCTATATACAGTAAAGAGGGATAAGTTTCAAGCAACACTTGCCTGTACTTTTAAAAGAACAGTCTCCCATTTATTCTTTTAAGTCAGGGTCACAAACCATTTTATGGAAACAAATCCCAAAGGATCCACCAACTACTCTTCCCTTAGTCTTCTGCCATATTCTGAAACCTCCCTCTAACTATGATACCCTCAGTTGGTATCAGTTTGGTTGGGTCAATCAAAACAGATTTGCCTCTTCTCTATAAGCAAATAACACCCTTGCTGTATTCATTCTTCCACTAATGCAACTGTCATTGTCTAGTATTTCATTTTTTTCTCTTTTTATGTATTTGTCTCTTTCAATCATTTAGTAAAATCCATATCTTCAAGATATTTATGTCATCTGCAAAGGAATCCCATTTCAATGGACATAATGCCATATAGAAGTATTTTCATATACTTTAAAACAGAGAAGATGGATCACATTTTCCATTTTATTAACATATTCACTTTCTAAATAGTAAAAAAGTAGAGTGTTTACATTAGCCAGATTGAATGGAATCCTTTGGAAACAGCTATGAAGGGGCTGGTTGACCTGTAGCCTGGAGGCTCACTCTGGCAGCTGGGAAACTGCCTTAGATACATCATGGTTATCTGGGTCATGAGGATCTTTTTTGTATTAGTTCTTCTGTATATTCTTGCCACCTCTTCTTAATATCTTCTGCTTCTGTTAGGGCCATACTGTTTCTGTCCTTTATTTTGCCCATCTTTGCATGAAACATTCCCTTGGTATCTCTAATTTTCTTGAAGAGATCTCTAGTCTTTCCCATTCTATTCAGTTCAGTTCAGTTCTATTGGTTTCCTCTATTTCTTTGTATCAATCACTTAGGAAGGCTTTCTTATCTCTTCTTGCTGTTCTTTGGAACTCTGCGTTCAGATGGGTATGTCTTTCCTTTTCTCCTTTGCCTTTAGCTTCTCTTCTTTTCTTAGTCATTTGTAAGGGCTCCTCGGACAACCATTTTGCCTTATTACATTTCTTTTTCTTGGGGATGGGTCTTGATCACCACCTCCTGTGCAATAACATGAACCTCCGTCCATAGTTCTTCAGCAACTCTATCAGATCTAATCCCTTGAATCTATTTGTCACTTCCACAGTATAATCGTAAGGGATCTGACTTAGGTCATACCTGAACAGCCTACTGGTTTTCTCTACTTTCTTCAGTTTAAGTCTAAATTTGGCAATAAGGAGTTCATGATCTGAGCCACAGTTAGCTCCTGGTCTTGTTTCTGCTGACTGTAGAAGCCAAAGCTTCTACATCTTTGGCTGCAAAGAATATAACCAATCTGATTTCGGTACTGACCATCTGCTGATGTCCATGTGTAGAGTCTTCTCTTTTGTTATTGGAAGATGTTGTTTGCTATGACCAGTGAATTCTCTTGGCAAAACTGTTAGCCTTTGCCCTGCTTCAACATCTTTGGATAAAACGTATCATATAAATATTACCTTTCATCTTGTAAATACAGATGCTTGGAAGCAAAAACAAGTGTTATTTATGATAAAAATCTCTTTTCCAAATTTTCTTAAAGAAATGTTTTGTGAAAACTTCAGTTCCTGAAATATGTTAAGAGAACCCCAAAGGAACAAAAAGTCTTCCCATTCTGTATGTCTGTGTTTTTTCAGTGTTCTTTGAAATAATTAGAACGTCAAGAATTTGGTATTTTCCAAGGGAATGTTCTCAGGTACTCTAAGATAGTTTTCATTCCTCTTTATTCTTTGTAATGACTGGTTCCAAATAGGAAAAGGAGTACATCAAGGCTGTATATTGTCACCCTGTTTATTTAACTTATATGCAGAGTACATCATGAGAAACCCTGGGCTGGAAGAAGCATAAACTGGAATCAAGATTGCCAGGAGAAATATCAATAACCTCAGATATGCAGATGACACCACCCTTACGGCAGAAAGTGAAGAGGAACTAAAGAGCCTCTTGATGAACGTGAAAGAGGAGAGTGAAAAAGTTGGCTTAAAGCTCAACACTCAGAAAACTAAGATCATGGCATCTGGTCCCATCACTTCATGGGAAATAGATGGGGAAACAGTGTCAGACTTTATTTTTCTGGGCTCAAAAATCACTGCAGATGGTGACTGCAGCCATGAAATTAAAAGACGCTTACTCCTTGGAAGGAAAGTTATGACCAACCTAGAGAGCATATTCAAAAGCAGAGACATTACTTTGCCAACAAAGGTCCTTCTAGTCAAGGCTATGGTTTTTCCAGTGGTCATGTATGGATGTGAGAGTTGGACTATGAAGAAAGGTGAGCACTGAAGAATTGATGCTTTTGAACTGTGGTGTTGGAGAAGACTCTTGAGAGTCCCTTGGACTGCAAGGAGATCCAACTAGTCCATTCTAAAGGAGATCAGTCCTGGGTGTTCATTGGAAGGACTGATGCTAAAGCTGAAACTCCAATACTTTGGCCACCTGATGTGAAGAGTTGACTCATTGGAAAAGACCCTGATGCTGGGAGGGATTGGGGGCAGAGGGAGAATGGGACGACAGAGGATGAGATGGCTGGATGGCATCACCGACTCGATGGACATGAGTTTGGGTAAACTCTGGGAGTTGGTGATGGACAGGGAGGCCTGGCGTGCTGCAATTCATGGGGTCACAAAGAGTCGGACACGACTGAGCGACTGAACTGAACTGATACCCTATAAAAGATAAACTTCTCTTTTATTATCAACTTTTTTCCATTTGATAAACAACACTTTTCAATATGTCCCCAAAGAAGCCAAAATGAACTGAGATTAAGTTTGATGGCTTTCTTATTTATATGTCATCCTCATTAATAATATCCTCAAATACTATCCAACAGAGTTCATCTACTCAGCTCTGTCTCCTCCTATCTTGAACATCTTTTCTCTAAACAGTTGCTCTTTTTCAATTGTTTGCCAACATTAATAAGATTTGAGTTTTCTCTTAGTGATAAGAAAAGAAATATATTCTTGGTTTGATTCTGTTGTTCCGAATAAAATCAGAACTAGAGAGCAAACATTTAAAAGTTGATGCATGATTTTCTCCCTCCTGTAAATGTTTTAGTTCTCACCTTAAAATGAGATCTTGCATGAAATTTATGATGTTCCAAGTTTTCCAAGTTTTTACACCATGGTATTATAGTAAAAGTCTCTCTCAGTGGGGCATCTAATACACTGACTTTACGGTAAAGCAGGCCATGAAGAAAAAGTTAGCTACCCTTGTTTTAGCCAATGATTTTAACCACTGATGGCCACACAATGTTCTCTACTCTGAATGTCCAAGTCATAAGTGGCTTGGTGTGCCCATTGAGGGTTACTAGTTTGATAGTTCTGCCAACTGCAGAAAGCTATTCTTTCCCTGAAACCCACCACAAAGCCCCTCACTTCTTGCATACTCAAGAATCAGAGTGTAAAGGAAAACAGAGAGAAAGAAAGGAGAAAGACACAGTAAAAGAAAATCTAAAGATGGAGCAAGACAAAGATCCTCATCTGAGGTGAAAGAATCTCTTGTAGATGAGAAAAGTACAAAGGTCAGGAGAGGAAATTTTGGTGCTCCCCACCCTCTTACAATCTGGGGGATGAGGGGGCTATTCATCAACTCCTTCTTGACTTGCACATGTTCCTCATAAATTAAAATCTGTCCCAGAGAAATTTAAAATGTTTCAATGTTATGAAATATCTTTTCTTCCATTTATGGCTTCTGGGTTTGTGTCTTGTTTAGAAAGGCTGGGCTCATTTCATTTATTCCATGATGATGAATAAATTCAACCATGATTTACTGTAGAGGTTAAATTTTTAATATTTGACCCATTTTTAATTTACTTTGTGAAAATCAGAAAACATATTTTTAATGTAATTTTGTTTCAATGCAAATTCCACGTAGCTAACACTTGGGTCAGTTAATCATTGACTATTTACTAACAACCCTCTATAAGCCAAGCCAGTGAGGGATCCAAAAGAAATATAAGAGATGGTGGTTGAGTTCAAAAAAGCTACACTATATTTGAGGGAAACAACTAACACCCTGAGCTGGTTCTAGAATTAGACAGCATATAATTAAGTACTAAATACTGAGATGCTGCCTAGGATTATTGTGGGAGCTCAAAGGAAGGAGCCATCTATCTGGGCTATAGTTACTAGGAAAGACGTTGTAGACAAGTTGAGGCTTGAGTTGGATATGTATTTCTCTAAATGCCAAAACAAAAAGCTATGGCTTTCTCTAAGTGTATGTATGTATGTATGAGTGGTTTAGGTGGACACCCAGTTTTCAAAAAATAACCTATCTGTTGGGAAAATATACCTGACACAGACTCAACAGGATTTAGGTGCATACTTGTAGATTTGAGACAAGTTTTAGAGCCAGAAGTAAGTGGCAGAGTGGTGAGGGTAGTGGTGAGAAATATGTGCCTAAGGGAGGGGTGATTACCTGGCAGTCTTACCTTCTGTTCACTCCCCAAGCATCGGCCCACCCTACAGACTATCCCTGGGGTTTTGCCTACTCTGAAACTCCTGGAGTTCTGCCAAGTGCGGGTGGGCATCCCTTGAAGGCCTCTTCCTGTGAGAAACTAGCTGCTGCTTCCCTTCTCTCACTACTTGAAAGAGCTGCCACCCCACTAACTCTTAACCAGTCCAATATATCCTCTGTAAGTGAAGTGAACAACACGTTACTACATCACTTCTACGAGTCTGTTATTGTTGGTTGGACTAAAAGTTGGTTCAGACTTTGATGGATTTGTGGGCAATAGGAATGGGTAGTTATTTACCAGCATGTTTCAAAAGTCTTATGTTTTTATATACCATTTGATCCAACCATTCAACATCCAGGAATTTCCTTTTTATTTAATAAAAACATACTGCAGGTACTGTTTTAAGTGCTTAAAAAGCTCGATACATTTAATCTTCATAATAATCTCATGTGATAGGCATTATTTCTTTACAGTGAAAGAAAATGAGACAGAGAGGCTAGTAACTTGTCCACTGCCACCAGCTAGTGTCAGAACCAGCACTTTTAAAAAATTTATTTATTTAAATTGGAGGCTAATTACTTTACAATATTGTACTGGTTTTTGCCATACATTGACATGAATCAGCCATGGGTGTACATGTGTTCCTCATCCTGAACCCTCCTCCCACCTCCCTCCCCATCCCATCCCTCAGGGTCATCCCTGTGCACCAGCCCCGAGCACCCTGTCTCATGCATCAAACCTGGACTGGCGATCTGTTTCACATATGATAATATACATGCTTCAATGCTATTATCTCAAATCATCCCACCTTCGCCTTCTCCCCCAGAGTCCAAAAGACTCTTCTATACATCTGTGTCTCTTTTGCTGTCTTGCATATAGGGTCATTATTACCATCTTTCTAAATTCCAAATATATGCATTAGCATACTGTATTGGTGTTTTTCTTTCTGACTTACTTCACTCTGTATAATAGGCTCCAGTTTCATCCACCTCATTAGAACTGATTCAAATGCATTCTTTTTAATGGTTGAGTAATATTCCATTGTGTATATGTACCACAGCTTTCTTATCCATTCATCTGCTGATGGACATCTAGGTTGCTTCCATCTCCTGGCTATTATAAACAGTGCTGCGATGAACACTGGGGTACATGTGTCTTTTTCAATTCTGGTTTCCTCGGTGTGTATGCCCAGCAGTGGGATTGCTGGGTCCTATGGCAGTTCTATTTCCAGTTTTTTAAGGAATCTCCACACTGTTCTCTGTACTAGTTTGCATTCCCACCAACAGTGTAAGAGGGCAGAACCAGCATTTAAACTCATGCTGTCTGACTCTAGAGTCCTTGATGCTAAAGGATATCAACACTTAATATTCACTGGAAATACTGATACTGAAGCTGAAGCTCCAATACTTGGGCCACCTGATTGGAAGAGCTGACTCATTGGAAAAGACCCTGATGCTGGGAAAGATTAAAGGCAGGGGGAGAAGGAGACAACAGAGGACAGACGGTTGGATGGCATCACTGACTCAATGGACATGAGTTTGAGCAAACCTGGGAGATGGTGAAGGACAGGGAAGCCTGGCGTGCTGCCGTCCATGGAAAGTCCATGCCGTCTTTACAACATGCCGTCCATGTTGTAAAGTGTTGGACACAACTAAGTAAATGAACAACAATAATAACACTATACTGCCTGTGATGGTCAATTTTATATGTCAATTTGACCACAAAACCCAGATTAAACATTGTTTCTGGGTGTATGTGTGTAGTTATTTCTGGGTATTATTAGCTTGTGAATTGGTAGACTCAGTAGATGTCCCTCTGCAATGAGGGTGGGCATCATCCAGTCTGCTTAGGGCCTGAACAGAACAAAAGGCAGAAGAAGGAGGAGGCTCCTCTTTTTTTTCCTGCCTCACTGATTGACCTGGGACATCTCTTCTCATCTTCTCCTGCCCTTGGACTGAGATTTATGCCATCAGCTCCTCTGGTTCTCAAGCCTTCAGACTCTAATCAAATTATACCACTGGCTTCTCTGGGTCTCCACCATGCAGACAGTAGATTGTGGGACTTAGCCTCCATTATTGTGTGAGCCAATTCTTCATAATAAAAGAGAGAGAGTGTGTATATATATATATATATATACTTATATATTTTTATGTATGCAAATACATTAACAATAAACACATTATTTATTAACAAATAATATATTATATATATACAATATATATGTATATAATATATATGTATATTGTACAATATACATATAAAAAATATATGTGTATATTGTATGTATGTACAAATAATGTATACAAATAATATATTATATATACATATATATATAAAAGAGAGAGTATATATATGATAAATACATATCCAATAGGAGATAAACATGCATATCTATTTCCCTAGAGAACCCTGATTTATATGCCACCTAAACAGTCAGCATGGATGCCTACTGTGTGCCAAGCACAGCCCCTGCTCCTGTGGAACTACTACTGACTTAGTGTTTTTCTAACTGAGGGTTAAAACTCATCTATGAGACATAAAATAAATTTAGTGGATTGTGACCAGAATTTCTTTAAAACTGATGTAGAAAAAAGGAGAAATTACCAGAAAATGAGCTTTGCTTCATGACATTTTTTCTACTTTTATGTGTGTGCACAAGCAAACAGGAGCAGATGAGTACTGAGTCACAGAATCAAATGTACTTCTTATGAACTGCAGTCAGAAAGGTTTAAAAGTCAGCAGTCTAGCAGGAAAGACAAATATTATTGATAGGTAAGTGATTATATTTATGCAAGTTTTTTAAATTAATTGCAAAAAGTTGTCTGAAAATGGGAAATTATTAAACAAATTATGATAGAGATATAATGGAATTCTATCCAGAAACTCAAATTACATTGTGGGTATTTAGTGACACTGAACATTTGCAAGATGTGCAGATAAGGAGGAGAGTCAGATTATAAAACAACATGTGAATATAAATGAATGTATATGCAAACTAGAAACAGATTCACGGATACAGAAAACACACATAGTTACTGAAGAGAGGGAAAAATCAGGGATATGGAACTAACAGATACAAACTGCTATGTATAAAATAGATGAGCAACAAGAATGTACTGTATAGGCAGTCATAGCCATTATCATGTAATAACTTATAATGAAATATAATCTGTAAAGATATTGAATCATTATGCTGCATACCTGAAACTAATATAATACTGTTAATCAACTTCAAAAAATATTTTTAATAAAACATGTATAATATATATTTTTATAAATATATATACATATATATATATTTGCATAGAAGGAGGACTAAAAAGGATAGTCATTCATGAAGATGTCCCTAGCTGTGGGAGTTATGCAAAAATATTCTTTTGTTTCTCTGCATTTATAGGATATACCTTCATCTAAAATAAGATATATCCATATATATATATATTACATGATAAGGATTAGTATCAAATGCAAAGAAAACTCTTGTAAACAATAAAAATAAAAATTCTTGCAGACAATAATAAAAGGGCAAATTATCCAATAAGAGAGTATGAAAAAGACGCAAACAGATCATTCACGGAAGAGAAATCTTTCTTCCCAAATAAACACATCAAGTAACACATAAGTGATAGAGATACAAGTTAAAAAAACAAATAAAATAAAAATATCTCTTTTGGGAATTCCCCTGCAGTCCACTGGTTAGGACTTGGGGATTTCACTGTCTGGGAGCAGGTTCAATCCCTGTTCAAGGAACTAAGATCCTGCAAGCTATGTGGCATATCAGGGGAAAAAAATCTTTTATTAGTTTTGCAGCCAGCCAGCCAGCCCTGCCCTATAAAAATCACTTTAAGAAAATTCAATATTTGACAACCTGGAGTTCCAGAATAGAAATAAGTGAGTTTTCATCTTTACAAAAGAGTAGGTTTACTTTAAATATCAAACTTTCCCAGGGCACTCATTATGTGTTTCTATCTCTGCCTCATTCCAAGGACTAGGGGTCAAAGAGACTGAAACAACTCTCATTGATTAGGAGCCCCTAAGATAGAGGAAAGTTAAAAAGTTGGCTTAAAACTCAACATTCAGAAAATGAAGATCATGGCATCTGGTCCCATCACTTCATGGGAAATAGATGGGGAAACAGTGGAAACAGTGTCAGACTTTATTTTTCTGGGCTCCAAAATCACTGCAGATGCTGACTGCAGCCATGAAATTAAAAGACACTTATTCCTTGGAAGAAAAGTTATGACCAACCTAGATAGCATATTCAAAAGCAGAGACATTACTTTGCCAATAAAGGTCCATCTAGTCAAGGCTATGGTTTTTCCTGTGGTCATGTATGGATGTGAGAGTTGGACTGTGAAGAAAGGTGAGCACTGAAGAATTGATGTTTTGAACTGTGGTGTTGGAGAAAACTCTTGAGAGTCCCTTGGACTGCAAGGAGATCCAACCAGTCCATTCTGAAGGAGATCAGCCCTGGGATTTCTTTGGAAGAAATGATGCTAAAGCTGAAACTCCAGTACTTTGGCCAGCTCATGTGAAGAGTTGACTCATTGGAAAAGACTCTGATGCTGGGAGGGACTGGGGGCAGGAGGAGAAGGGGACGACAGAGGATGAGATGGCTGGATGGCATCACTGACTCAATGGACGTGAGTTTGGGTAAACTCCGGGAGTTGGTGATGGACAGGGAGGCCTGGCATGCTGTGATTCATGGGGTCACAAAGAGCAGGACACAACTGAGCGACTGAACTGAAGATATCATGAAATAAATCATTAAATGAGGTACAAAGACTTCTCCAAAGAAATGCAAAAAATTTTCATACAGATAGAAAAATAGCATTTATAGACATAACAGATAATTTTCTAGTGTTCTAGTGTTCTATACACACACACACACACACACACACACACACACACCCATGCTAATCTCTTAACATACATTATCTCATTTAATTCCTATGACAACTTTATGAGTTTTCAGCTCCATTTTTACTATAGGACAAGTGAGGCTACCAGAGGTTAAGTAACCTGCTTCATAGGTAAGTGGAGGAGATGGAATTTGAGCCCAAATCTCCACACTTCCACAGTTTGCAATCTCAGCCACTTGGGTAACTTCACACATTGTAACCTAATTGGTTGTGCATGATGCTAATGAGGAGTAGTTTTTGAGGTCAGAGGGTTTCAAAGAAAGGTCTGGGGATTATTGGTGCTGCATACAGTGTCTCTAAGTTTTCAAGTGAGTATTTCTTAGAGTACACATCTATAAAGCGGTCATGACTGGAAATTGTTTCCCTGATGAAAACCTGAATATCATCAAACACAATGTATCTTGTTCTGGTGAGGTTTTTTTGTCAATATGTAGGATAATGAAGAAGATGCTTCATGGTCTTCTTCCATGCTGATGTGATTTGAATAAAAGAACACTAAAATCATCAACCTAGGCTCTTTTATAGCTTCATAAAGTAGGTTTATTATAATATATTTGGCCCACAGACAACACAGTCATCAAAATAATGACCATAAGAATAATAATAAAAATAATAACTGTATTAATAATAGCAATGGACTAAGGGAAACAATCAGCAATAACCAAATATAAAGGCTATCTACTTAGAGATATATATTTCTGAATGGAACACAAACCTTAGGTTTTTTTTTCTTTTATCATTTCTGTGAGGCCAGAATAACTAGAAATCTGTGAGTTATCTGTGAGGACAGATAACTAGAAAATATGAATCAGTTTGAGTGAAATAGAAGACACAACTGTCCATTCTCTATGATTTCTGACAGCATCCTATTTAGCATTTGTGTTCTTTAAATAACCCATTGGTGCAGCAGCTATTAGCTGCAGCAGCGGTCGTGATGGACCACTGTGCCTTGCTGCACAGCTGACCAGTGTCCACAGAGGACAGCACTCATCTCTCTGACACTGTTTCTCCTGCCTTCATTTTCCCTTTGCCCTGATTCTTAACTATTTTATCTATTTTATGAACCATCTCAAATAACTTGGGGAATAAGTTATGAGATAAATATGTGCATAAAGAGCCAAACAAACCTCATCTTGTAAAGCAGCCTGAGTTTTTCTCCCCATAGACACAGAGTTTCAGGTTAAATGGCTTAGCTAATGGTTTATATGGCCTGATAGTGGGAGCTGGCGGAGAAGGCGATGGCACCCCACTCCAGTACTTTTGCCTGGAAAATCCCATGGATGGAGGAGCCTGGTAGGCTGCAGTCCATGGGGTCGCTAAGAGTCGGACACGACTGAGCGACTTCACTTTAACTTTTCACTTTCATGCATTGGAGAAGGAAATGGCAACCCACTCCAGTGTTCTTGCCTGGAGAATCCCAGGGACGGTGGAGTCTGATGGCCTGCCATCTATGGGGTCGCACAGAGTCGGACACGACTGAAGCGACTTAGCAGCAGCAGCAGTGGAAGCCGCGATTAAGGTCTCAGGTGCTGACATAATGACAGGAGGCTACACCTTCATATCTCAGAGAACTGAGCCTAACTGTCCTTATGGTCCTTACTTGCTATTTCATTCTCTCCCTGGTAGAAACTGTGGTCATTTCCAGTCAAGCCCAGTAGAATGTGATCACTAGTGAAAAACTGGGAAGGTGGGAAGAGCGGGGCAAAGCAGAGGATGGATATAGTTAGTCCTCTGCATGGAAAACAGTTTTAAAAATAAAATCTATTTTGTCCCACATTTTTAATATGGGCTTCTGAAAGTAAATTAATGATGCTTTAGTTACCTATCAGGTTAAAATACAAGATATATTTACTCCTGTATTTTAAAGTGAAAGTGAAAGTTGCTAGTCCTATCCAACTCTTTGTGACCCCATGGACTATACAGTCCATGGAGTTCTCCAGGCCAGAATACTGGAGTGGGTAGCCTTTCCCTTCTCCAGAGGATCTTCCCAACCCAGGGATCAAACCCAGGTCTCCCGCATTGCAGGCAGATTCTTTACCAGCTGAGCCCCAAGGGAAGCCCACACATAAAGATGCACATGCACAGAGACGTGAGGGAAGAAATATGCAGTTACATCAAACTTTACTTGAAGGTCCTCCCAATAATTAGTTTATAAGAGGTGATTAACCAGTTGCTAAATATACTTGAAATGAATTTAAAAGGGCAAATGAAATACTTTAACCAACAATAACATCATAGCAGCTAAGTATGTACATAAAACAAAATAAAGTAAAATAAGATAATTACTAAGATTTCTTTTCAACAGTTTCACCAAGCCCTGCTACTCACTGGGTACTGCATGGCTGAGGTAGATCCATGGTTTATAGCAACTGTTGGCGCCCCTAGGGCTACAGCAGTGGGTGGGTGGCAACATGAAACAGAACCCCAGCTAGTCCAGAATGTGGTTCTGATTCACTGTCCTCACTATTGTGCTGGGACAGATGCGGACAGTATGAATCACCATAAGAAAAAGGATGTTTTTATCTTCTGGGCTACATGGGGAAAAGTGGCAAGAGCTAAGAAGCTTCCTTCAGCAGTTCTGCAGCTTCAACTCATTTTTTAAAATATTTTTATCCCTCCCCCAGAGTCCTAAGAGCTGGAGCTCAAATTCGGTTTTGAGCTAATAGAGGGAAGGCAAGAGGTTAAACCAAACTGTTAACTGTGTCTCTTCAAAACTGACATTTAATACAGGGTGTAAATCACTAGGGGAGCCTGTTATTCCTTCAGGAATGCAATTACATAGGGTCAAATAAAACATGAAAGAAACCAACAAGTTTTAAAATGTAGTATGTTCTCAAAAGTAGGCAAGAAGGAATGTGAAGCAGTCCAAATATGCTAACACTCCCTGCTGTCCTATAGGAGAGGATTACAAGCAGAGGTTTCTGCTCTTTAATGATTATGTGGTTAAGCATGGGTATGGAAGCACATCGCCCAATCTGGCTGCTCCCCACTGGACTCTGGGCTTCCCCAAGCTCCCTGCATTCATTCAAAGCAGGTGTAGGCTCTGCTGTTCAGTCTATTACCATTACAGTCTCATTACCAGCCCTGCCCTCCACTTAACACTTTTCAGAAGTGTTTATATGGGTGTACAGAATACACCATAGGCATTTTTTCTCTTTCTCTCGTTCATACTAAAAACCAAACCACAAGCAGAATTCTTATTCTGTGACTTCAAAGACAGACAAAAATTCGTAAGATTTCAGCTATAAGCTTTCTGATATTTAAGGTAACTTGCAAATTGTGTAGGTGCTAATTTACTCCATGGGGTGGGTGGAGGGTGGGCTTATGTTTGTATTTGGGAAATATCTGTTAACAGTTCGATGTACTTCAAAAAATTTAATGTGTTGAAAACTTGGGTTGGATCTCCTTCAGCTTAACATTCTCAAAAACTAGGGTGACAACGTGTTCCATTTTACCTGGCACTCTCTGGATTTTAGCACTGAAAGTCCTGCATCTCAGAAAATCTCTCATTCCGAAGACAACTGGCCATCCTATGGCAAACAAAGGACATCCCATCCACAGACCACACATCCTCCCTTTGGCCCTGTGCTCTTAGCCCTGTGTGCACCCCGTGTATGTGCATCAGGTGTGTGTATAAACAGGACACATATGACAAGCACATGAATTCTGAATCAGACCAAGAGACCCAATTTGTAATTAATAGTTTCTTTAAACTCTTGTTTCTAAGCATATGCAACAGCATGATAGAAAGCATGGTAGATAGACTAAGGTGAGGGAATGCCTGGGAAGGGACACTGGGATCAGGACTAAACTAATAAAAGAATTCAAACAAAACAGATAGGTCAGCTGGGTTCAGATTCCTGTATAATCACTGACTTTCTGTAAGCTATTTCTCACTTCTCCAAGAAAAATGGTTTCAAAAGAGTTGTGACTCAAACTTGAATTTTCCTAATCTTGCTTACAAAACGTATCATACTACAAACTGACTGCCCAGAGTATAATTCCAAAGGGTGCAAGTTCTATCTGGTTGGCTAAATCTTGGGCACCTCCTCTCCCTAACCATCCCAAGACCAACCTGGCAATGGTGGCCTCAGGCTGGTCCTTGTGAATCACGAATACTGTCCAGGGGCAGCTGCAGAGGTCAAGTTGGTCTACCTCCTGCTCACTGATGAGGCAGGCACCATGGGGTGTGTCTCTGAAGTGCACTACTTCCCGATTTCCTTACCACACTGGCAGTTCTGTATGCTTCCAGTTTTTTCTAGCAACCCCTTGGCAACTTCATAGATTACATGGCTGCCTCAGCCCATAAAATACACCATTTCAACTTCAGGCTGAGTTATGAAAGTCTTGGGCTCAGAAGAGCTCCTGAGAATAGCTTAAAGCTGAGCAGACCCAAGACTAGAGGAAAATGCAGTTCATTTTACACTTCCAAGTCATTTGGCTCTTTTCTTGACTCTTCTTCTGACAGTGCAGCAAGAAATCTATCTGTCCAAGGAGAATTCATATCCATTCTTTCTCTCTCTCTCTGGCTATTTCCTTGTTCTGTTTAAAAGATGCCAAACAGACACACTCACTATAAAAAAACACAAAGTAAAGCAATAGTAATAATAATAATAATAATTACAGCTTTCCCTCCTGACTTATCATGCATGCCCCTCACTACAGAGGCTCCCCTTTCCTGTGCTTGAAATTTGTCTGTCCAGATCAGACAGTCTTTTAATATAATCGTCAGTCTCTAAGCTTAGTGAAATGTAAAGAAGTTGGTGGTAGACAGGACAAATAAAGGCTCAAAGATTAAAGGAAGAGACTTGGGAGGATAGAAAGGTGACTCCTTGAAGTTTTCAGATGAGCATGAGGTATGTGCTGGGGAAAGAACACGGGTTGAGAGGCAAACAGGTCTGGGTTTGAATTCCATCCCAGGCACTTATTAGCTAGTGATCTTGGACAAGATACTTCACCACTGTAAATTCCAGTTCCTCATCTGTGCCATGGGGATAATTCTAGTTTCAATATGATAGGAAATAACATATTGTAAAGCACCCAACACATAGTAGATGTTTAACAACCCATAGCTTTTACTACCACGGAGATGCATGTCTCAGGAAAAAGTGACCCTTCCAACAGCCCAGTGAGTTGTGTGCCGCAGCACCCTCCGTGTTTTGATTGCCGGGTTTCTGCCCTAATGGACATCTCCAGGAACTCTCTGCTCTTAATCCCAGTCCTCCACCCACACTCCCTAACTGGCCTGAGGCAAATCACTTAACTGCCTCAATTGCTTCATCTGTAAAGAAGAGGATAATAATATTTACCTCCCTCAGAAGAGTGTTGGGAGAATTAATGAATGCTTGCAAAGTACCCTGAGATCTACAGATGAAAGGCATATAGAATTGCTAAGTATTATTATAAATATTAGTGTTATTTTGATACATTTGCATACATACATGTGCGAGCAAATTTGCATCTAGAGTACTAGATGAAAGTATGTGACTTTCAAGTATCATCGTGCAAACACCTCCAGTACCCGTGGATGTTTACATCTGTGTAATTTTTATACGATAAAACAATTGGTCCCAGAAATAAGAATTTGCCTGTACAGGAAGCACTGCTTTGGGATGCTGGTATAAAATCATTCATAGCTTATGATTAGATGCTTTCTAGAAGTCCTTTTGCTAGTGCCATGATCCTTCCAGCTGCCTTTAGCGGCTGAGACCTGACTATGTGATCAGCTCCCTAAAAAGCAGTAAAGTATAACTCTCAGGTTCCTATATCTGCCAATTGAAAAAAAACAACCTTGAGCCTAGAAGACTTTGCTCCCAAGCTAACCATATCCACTTGCAAAACACACAGTCATAAAATCAAGTTGCAAAGAAACACCTCTTTTAACCCATCTCACAGCCATTTCTCCACCTTCCGCATCAGTGGTGCCAAATCCCAGCTCTGGCTGCTCCTCTCTTCTTCCCAATAAAGCTCCTGCTTCCTCCATGTGTTCCTGCTCCCCAGCAACTCAGTCCCCTCCCTGCAAGTGCAAGGTAACATTATAACACTGTCCACCGCAATATCACAGCACATAACTCCCAGGAGACCACTTCTGTAGCCTGTGCTTTTAGGAATAAAAGAGTGAGAGTAAGTGGAAGCTACATGAGGAAGTTAAAATTCCCTAGTGCTTTGACTGAGCCCTCAGCAGTCATTCCTGCCTGGATGAGGATGTGGCCTCCTCCTCTGATTCCGGAAACAGAGTAGCGTATGGGCGTGAGCAAGACATATGTCTGGTCTCCACCATAAACCTTTGCAGCCTGGCAAGAAACAGCAAGGCTTATTCCAGACCCAAATTCTCATTCCTGCTACAGCCATCATAAACGCCTGCTGACACCAAAGAAGAACAAGCCTGTAATCCTCATAAAAGAACATTCTTGAACTCTGGAAACCAAAGAGCGATGATTCAATTGCCAGTTTTTAACTGACATCCCGTCTGCTTCTAGGCTAGTTAGGACACAAAGGAAGCAGGTGACGGCCTCTGAGGTATGGGGTAAAGGCTGTTCCTTATATCTCCCTGTACTGGCTGGGCAGATGGCCTGAAGTTCCCACAACTTGTGGTTAAAACATTGTCTCAGAAGGTTGTGTGTAGCATGGAAATATGCAACATGAAAATCAACATTTTAAATCATTCCAGCGGTGTGCTGGAACCAGCTAACAGTGGATCGAGAGAGAGCCAACTCTGTGGTTCTCTCAACCCAATTCAGTGTTCACATCACACTGAGCTTGAAGTCAGCCATTAATTCCTGGAAATCACCAAAAGCTGCACACCACCAATTAGTACCCAGTTATTAACATTATCATTTGGCCACAGGTAGGTTGATACCATTACCAAGAAACGAAGTCCAGGTGGGCCTTGAAAAAAGGCAGATGAGACAGTTGAGAGACATAGTGAGTTAACCCAAAGGGAGGTGGTCATGGAGGAAAGGCAGCATCATTGCAAGCTGTGCAGGGAGCAGTCAGAGGGTACTGGGTGCCTCAAGGTGGAATGAGCAGAATGCCTCAAGGTTTTGCCAAAGTTTGCCTGGCCTTGTAGATTTTAGGAGCAAGTAGAGGATGCTGCCAGAGAAGGCAATGGCAACCCACTCCAGTACTCTTGCCTGGAAAGTCCCATGGAAGCAGGAGCCTGGTAGGCTGCAGTCCATGGGGTCATGAAGAGTCAGACACTTACTAGGTGACTTCAGTTTCACTTTTCACTTTCATGAATTGGAGAAGGAAATGGCAACCCACTCCAGTGTTCTTGCCTGGAGAATCCCAGGGACGGGGGAGCCTGGTGGGCTGCCGTCTATGGGGTCGCACAGAGTTGGACGAGACTGAAGCGATTTAGCAGCAGCAGCAGCAGCAGAGGATGCTGCAAGCTTTGCATTCCCTGAGGTATTAGCAGAAAGAAATCTGTTTTAGGTCCTTTGTTGTCCTAACAAACTGTATAATCTCTGAGCCTTTTTAACTATGAAGTAGAGCTAACTGTACTTTTCTGATGAGACTTGTGAAGGATTTAGTGAGATAATGTACTTGCTCTTAACAGCGGTTCTAATGTAGATAAATTGATGAATACTTTTCTGCCCTCTTCTTTTTTTATTTCTCAACAGTATTTGTTACGTTCAGTCAATCGAGACATGAAACTCTCAACTCCTCTGGCTACTGAAACTCCATGCTCTCTTCATTTTCTTTCCACTTCTCTGATCCTGACTTATGGAGTCTGTCTTCTCCACCCCTCCTCAAACCTTAATCTCCTCCTTCTGTTTCTCTGCACAGCCTCACTCATCTAGGCAATCTCATCTAGTCCCATGGATTTAAACATTATCTTCTTGCTGATGACTTCCAGACTCCTAGATTTATCCGCTGTTTGGACCAGTGGTTCTTAAAGTGAGAACCATGGACCAGAAGCATCAGCATCACCTGAGAACCTGTTAGAAATGCAAATTTACAAGCCCCACTTCTTAATCAGAAATTCTGGGGGTGAGTCCAGCAATCTGCTTTCCCAAGCCCTGTGAGAACTTCTGATGCTTAATGAAGTCTGGGAACCACTGGTCCAGACTAACATAGTTAATGGCCTTATTTACATTTCTATTAACATGTCTCATAAAAATATCAAAATTAACACATTCAACACAAACCCCTTCATTGCCCAGTTCCTCTTCAATTCTGCCCCACTTACTGTGTTCTCAGAATTGCTCACTTAATAAAATGGCACCATCTTTCATTCATTTACTAAACCTGGAAATCAAGAAGTTGTCTTTCTGTCCTCTCTTTTTCCCACCTTCCTCAGCCCACATTATCCATTAACAACTACTACTGTCTCTTTTCAATTTATACCACAAATGCTCTATTTTCTCCACATTTCCATCACTACCACCATAACTGGGACCACCACCAAGTCTTGCTCATTCAAGTTAGACCAGTGAAACATTTTCTACCTGCTTCTCTATTGTCCCCATCTGACCCATACTTCATGTTGCAGCAAGAATGCAAGTTCTTCTCAAAATGGAACTTGGCTCGTGTTCTTCTCCATTCTAAAACATTTTCAGGGGTTTCCCCTTAGACCTATAATAAATCCAAACTCTGTACTATGGTTTAAGGTCCTGCTTGACTTAACTCATACCTACCTATTACCTCACCTCCTGACATTCTCTCCCTTCCTACTGTGTCCCACACTCAATGGTTTTCTCTCCGTTCCCTGAGAGTTCCCTTAGGTCAACTCCTTTCTACCTCAGGGACTATGATCTACTGTCTGGAATCTTTCTCCTCACTCTGTGAGTGGTTGACTCCATCTCATGCTGCCATCTCAGGTTAAATGTCACTGCCTTTGTGTCCTTTCCCTGCTATCGATGTAAAGTACCCTCCACAGCCCATTATTCTCTCTCATAACCTTTTTATATTCTTCCTAGCAGATCTGAAGTTTGTTAGCTTTCTATTCAGTTATGTATTCACTTGATGTTGCTTCCATTTTGTTTTTCTCTGTTCCACTCATCCCACAACCCTGAATGTAAACTGACAAAAGGAGGGGGTTCACCTACATTCCTCACTGGCAGTGTATGGCAGTGACTGGCACAGGGCAGGTAGCTGCTGTTACTGTCATTATTACTAACATATGGACAGGAACCAGGGACTTAGGAGGTGGGAGAGCCACTACACCAGGCCTTTCAGAGCTTCCAGATGCTGGATCCTAAGTCACAAGCAACAGTAAATCTCTTGCAGACCTTGTGTTCTGGTGCCAGCCCTGCTCTCAAGGAGCATCCCCTCTAGAGGTGCGAGGTGAGCCACATGTGTATGCAAACACTACTAAACAAATGAACATGTGCCATCAAGGAAGAGACTGGTTCAAAATCTACCTACCATGGAGATCTGGGGACAAGAAAGATGACAGGGCAATAGAAAAGGTGAGAAAAGCTGTGAACTGAAGAATAGGTTTTGAAGGAAGAGTAGGCTTTTGGTTTATGGTGATTTCTTCATTGTGAGCTTCTCATGTGCGCAAGATACAAACATTTTCCTGTTATTCTCTTAAGTATATGTTTTGTTTTGGTTAAGGGCATAGTTGTACTCCCCCTTAAAGTGAGAAATCAGGGCCACTAGTCTAGCTAGGAAGCCTTTTTCCTCCAGGGAATACTCTCTAAGCATACAGTTGACTGTAGGGGAGAAGTATTGTACTGTGTGAAGTGGGGAGTGCAGTCTTGGACACAGGTTCTTTTTCTGGTTCCACGATTTGCCAAATATGTGATGCTGGATGAATTAACTTCTCCAAATCTCAGTTTCCTTGACCAAGAAAGAAGTGCTCTGATTAAGATTAAATGAGATACAGCATGTAAAGCACTTAGTTTAATACATTGTGGATAATCAATAAATAACAATTCTGTGATTTCCATCTAGCTATCTAGGTCATAATTGCTAAAATATTAAGGGGAGGTAATATTACATCATCTTCTTTATGCCACCTTCTGAGCTGGGCATGGTATACTTTGTTTTCATTTAATTCTGGAGTCAGGGGTCTCCAGAGAAAGAGAAGCAACAGCATACATATATTTTTAAAATCAGCAGCATATATATACACATATGTGAAGTGAAGTGGCTCAGTCATGTCCAACTCTTTGTGACCCCTTGGACTGTAACCTGCCAGGCTCCTCCACCCATGGGATTTTCCAGGCAAGAATACTGGAGTGGGTTGCCATTTCCTACTCCATATATACATATATTAATATATAAAATAATAATGGCTCATGTGATTTTGAGGTTGAGAAGTCCAAGATCTACAGCCAGTAAGTAACCCAGGAGATCTGATGGTACAGTTCTAGTCCAAAGGCTGGTGGGCTTGAGACTTGGGAACAGGCAATGATTCAAGCATGAAGTCAGGAAAAAATGAATGACCCAATTCAAAGGCTCTCAGGTAGGAGGAATTCTCTTTTTCTCTTGAGGTTTAGCCTTTTTGTTCTATTCAGGCCTTCAACTGACTGGATGAGACCCAACCACAATAGGGAGAGCAATCTGCTTTACTGTCTACTGATTCAAATGTTAATCTCATCCAGAAACACCCTCACAGTCATGCCCAGAGTAATGTTTGACCAAATGTCTGGGTACTCCTGGCCCAGTCAAGTTGACACATAAAATTAAGCATCATACCACTTTACTGATAAAACTCAGATTAAGAAAGTTGTCTGCTAGTGAAACTGGGGTTCAAATGAATGTTCTTCTTACTCCAAAATTCACACTATAGGTGCTGTTAAATTAGTAAAATTTTTACTCATGATTCTCAAGTTTAGCTTGTGTAACAAAGAAGATGTCACTTTATTTCTTTCTTTGTCTAGGAGTGAATGTTTTTATCAAGGTCAATCCAAATTCATTTTGTGGTACAAAAGCATCTGCTCCAAGAAAACAAGAGAAACCAGCAGCAAGGGAAAGGGAGAACAAATGACACTTCTGATCTTGGTTCCATAAGCAGACTGAAAATAATTTTGTTTGCTCCCTTGCTTGCAGAAGTTAAAGCCCGCAAATGATTCATCGCTGTAGCTATATCTGGCATATAAAGGTGCTCATTAATTGTTTGCAAGTCAATAGACAAACAAAGGGAAATAGGATATTAATCTGAAAATTTCTACTGAGGCACCAAGATACAACAGAAAGGAAATTTCAACAGAAGATGCAGACCAAGAATTAAACAGTTAAAGAAAAGTCTTTCTCATCACTTCTCAACTCAGAATATGGTCACCCTTAATTTGCACTAAAAGGGCAGGGACAAGGTCTCCATACAGGTCTGACTCACTGGGATTTGGGATACATGATTTAAAGTACCCTAAATGGGAGCTTTTCGGAAGAGAACTTCATGGGGTCCACTTTGGTCTGTGGCTCCCACTGCTTAGCCCTCTTCCAAACAGGGGAGGGGTAGAAGAGTGTCTAATTCTTATCCTAATCCTGGTGAGAGGCTCTCCAAAAGAGCCCCTGGAGAGCCTGGCATATGTTTCTCCAAGTTGTGAGACAGAGAAGGCAAGAGGTTGGCTAACAGCCACTGGAGCAGAGAAGTGCCTGCAAGTCTGAGAACAAGCCAGTGGTATGAGACACCCCCAAATTGTGTGAAACTCACAGAAGAATGTTGTCCTGGCAGTACTGAAGAGGGGACTCTGATCTGTCTAAATAAGTTTCTACTAGGCGTCAGAAGAAGGCGGGAGGATGCAGAAGCCAAGTGAGCAGCCAAAGAAGGAACACTGTCCACATGAAGACAGCTGTATGTGAAGAGGCTCTGCAGGGGAGCCTCTAAGGTGCCCAGAGAAGAACTTACAAGTTCCAGGGAGGGCAAAATCAGTTTACAACAGCAGCAGTCAAGCAAGACCTTCCTAACTCCCCCTCCTTTCTCTCGCTACTGAGGCCCTGCTCAGTAAGTGGTGGGAGGATAGGAATGCTAGGCAGCAAAGAAAAGGACAGTAAAACCTTCTTCACTCTGAAGGGTCAGCAGGAAGCAGGACTCAACCACAGGAGGAGCAAGGATTTAACACTAGACAGAGTTTTGGCACCCCACTCCAGTACTCTTGCCTGGGAAATCCCATGGGCGGAGGAGCCTGGTGGGCTGTAGTCCATGGGGTCGCACAGAGTCAGACTCGACTGAGCGACTTCACTTTCACTTTTCACTTTCATGCATTGGAGAAGGAAATGGCAACTCACTCCAGTGTTCTTGCCTGGAGAATCCCAGGGATGGGGGAGCCTGGTGGGCTGCCGTCTATGGGGTCGCACAGAGTTGGACACGACTGAATCGACTTAGCAGAGTTTGATTATTATATATCAATAGGATGGAAAAATTAATTACTAAATTTTAGAGGCCATGTTTAAGACACACATGATTGTAGGATTTCTTTTTTTTCCTAAGTGATTAGCAAAATAACAGGATCAGCCTGGATTTTCATCCAGAGTATGATACTGAGGCTAGGTCTGATAATTAATCCTCTGATTATTAATAATAGGTCTGATGTTAATACTCCATGAGTCCACCTTAACTAACATACTATTTACAAAATGAAAGGATGACAAATACATGAATAAATAAACCAAACATGAGAATCCCCAAAGCTAACCTGTCCAAGATGAGGAGACAGTTCCAAAAGTAGCATGTCCTTTCAGATCCCTTGTCTGTAGCATCCACTGAAGGAACTCAGAGGTAAATCCAGGAGAAAATCCAGGAGAAACAAGGAGGTTGTTTTATTGATTACTTAACCAAAAGCTATGACAGCTTTTTAAATAAAGGAGCCAGGTAACAATAAAAACAACTGTCTTCTCGAAAATTCTAACCAAACTCCTCTTCCAAAGGACAACCCAAAGTCAGCAATTTGGTCTGTAACTCTCTAGTCCTTTCTCTATACATTGGCATAAATTTAAGTACATGACAGGTAGCCATATCTATTTTGGACTTCGTTGGCTCTTTTAATGAGTTTACGATATATCTGTTATTCACAGCATTTGTTTTGACTGAGCAGTAAATATCTTTCGCTTTTAAATAAAGTGCACATGATAGTGATATGCATAATTTACCACGTTTCTACTGATGGACACTTAAATGTATTTAATGTTTTATCAAAGTGATACAAAGGAATTTTTTTAACATCTGTATTTGCATGTGCAAACATTTCTTCAACACAGAATCCTAGAAGTGGAATTACTGAATCAAAGATTCATTTTAAATGTAGACTGCTGCTGCTAAAAAGACATTATTAATTTACATTTCTACCAAAACTGTCTGATGGTACTTAGTTTCCCACATAATTGATAATGCTGGATATTATCAAGCTGTAAATATTTTCCAATCTACTGAGTAAAAAATAACACCTGAATGTTTTTCTTTGCATTTCCTTCATGAGAAGCAAGACTGACCATCTTTTTATGTTTGTGAGGACCATTTATATTTTTCGCTGTTAATGGCTTATTCATATTCTTTCCCCATTTTTCAATTAGGCTGTCCTCTTTTTTTGTACTTGTGTGTAGGACATTTTTATATTGTGGATACTATTCGTTAATTACATGTTTGACAAACATCTTCATCTCAGTCTATCGTTTGTGTTTTATTTTTAACTTTTTAAATGATGTCTTTGATTGAGGAAAACTTTATATTTTTATGGGAAAAAGTGATATTTTTTTTCCTTTACAGATTCTATATTTTGTGTGTTGCTTAAGAAAACTATCTTTCCTTCTAATAATCATGCAATTTTGTTTTTCAAGTTGAAGTTTCTTAATCACTGGAATTATTATAGCATGAGGTAGATATCTATATTTTTCCAAATTGTTCTAGCACCACTGATGATTCACTCTTCCTTCTTTGGTTAGAAATATAATTTATATTATAAGCCAAATTCCAATTCATTTATTAGTCTGGAGAGTTTCTATTCAATCATTCTCTTTATATTATAGGAGCTAACAGTATATTTACTTTAATTACTACAGCTTTATAGAATACTTTGATATTGGAGAAGTCAAGCTCCATCTCATTTCTCTCCATTTTTATCTTGTGTGTTTGAGAATCACTTTTCAAATTTCATAAAAATTTGAAGGTCATTGAATTTATTAATTTGGGACTGATGTGACAGCCTTACAGTGTTAAACCTTCCTAACCAGAAATACAATTCCCATCTCCACTTACTGAGATCTTCTTCTATGCCCTCAAGTAAAGTTTTTTTTTCTTTTTGGCCATGTCAAGTGGCATGCAGGATCTTAGTTCCCCAACTAGGGATTAAACCGGTGCTCCCTGCAGTGGAAGTATGGAATCCTAACCACTGGATCACCAGGGAATTCCCTAAAGTATTTTTATATAGTTTTTACACACTTCTTGATAGATTTATTCCTGATACTTTATATTTTTGTTGCTTTTGCTATTATATTTCCTAGTTGCTGGTATGGAAATTCTACAAATACCTTATATCCAGCCATTTTATTAAACATTCCTTTAGCTGATTCTCTTTGTTTATCTCTGGAGATTCTCATCACTATTACTTGGATGTTTTGACCTCAGGTTTGAGATATATTCAAATATCCTTAAATATCTGTAAGATTTTGCATCCAAGAGGGAACAAATATGTAAAGAATAGAGAATTCAATCAGACAATAAAGAGATTAGATGAACAGAATTATCAGCAACTTCAGTGGGAAGCTGTAGACTTAAATTGGAGAAGGCGATGGCACCCCACTCCAGTACTCTTGCCGAGAAAATCCCATGGACGGAGGACCCCGGTAGGCTGCAGTCCACGGGTTCGCTCAGAGTCGGACAGGACTGAGCGACTTGACTTTCACTTTTCACTTTCAAGAATTGGAGAAGGAAATGGCAACCCACTCCAGTGTTCTTGCCTGGAGAACCCCAGGGATGGAGAAGCCTGGTGGGCTGCTATGGGGTCGCACAGAGTCGGACATGACTGAAGCGACTTAGCAACAGCAGTAGCAGTAGACTTAAATTAGAAGAATTGGGTCATCTGTAGTATTGAGTTTTTCTTTGGTATCTTTCGTCAGAGTTTCATCGTTTTCTTCATACAGACAGACCTTACTGAAATTTTGTGAGATTTACATTTAAGAATTTTGGGGTTGAAGTACTAATGTAAGTTGTAAAGTGTTTATAATTTCAAATTCCATTTGTTCATTGTTGGTATACTGGAAAGTGATTAACTTTGGCCTATTAACCTTATATCCTGCAATCCTCCTATAATTGCGTATTAGTTCCAGGAGTTTTTTGGAATATTGTTTTCTATGTTCTGCATAAAAGATCATGTCATCATCTCATTTTGGCTTCCATCCCTGTTAAACTTTCATTTCCTTTTCTTGTTTCACTGCATTAGCTAGGACTTCTAATATGATGCTGACTAACACGGTGGGAGAGGACATCTTTGACTTGATCCAACCTTAGAAGAAGAGCTTTGAGTTTCTTATTGTTAAGTATAATTTTGTTGTTGCTGCTTAGTCATTAAGTCATGTCCAACTCTTTGTGACCCCATGGACTGTATCCCACCAGGCTCCTCTGTCCATGGCATTTCCCAGGCAAGAACAGTGGAGTGGGTTGACATTTCCTTCTCCAGAGGACCTTCCTGACCCAAGAATTGAAACTGCATCTCCTGCTTGGCAAGTGGATTCTTTACCACTGAGCCACCTGGGAAACTCAAGTATGATGTTACCTTAGCTTTTTTCTGTAGATGTTTCTTATCAAGCTGAAGAAGTTCCCCTCTATTTCACTTTGCTGAGCTCTTTGTTTTAAAATCATGAACGGTGTTGGATTCTGTCAACTTCTTCTGTTGACAGAATATGCTTCTTCTGTATATATTGATATGATCATATAATTTTTCTTTTTTAGTCTGTTGATGGATTGAAGTAATTTATTTTTGATTGTTGAACAAGCCATGCATACTACAGTACGTCCTCCTTGATCTTGGTGTATAATTTGTTTTATACATTTTTGTTCTCAATATGCTAATACTTTGAGGATTTCTGTATCGCTTTTCATGAGAGACACTGGTGTGTAGTTTTCTTTTCTTGTAATGCCTCTGTCTGGTTTGGGTATTAAGATAATGCTAGACTCATAGAATGGGTTAGAAAGTATATTACTTCTTCTATCTTCTGGAAGAAACTGTAGAGAATCATTGGGTTTTCCTGGTGGCTCAGATGGTAAAAAATCTGCCTGCAATGCAGGAGATGCTGGTTCGATTCCTGGCTTGGAAAGATTCCTTGGAGAATGGAATGGCTACGCGCTCCAGTATTCCTGCTTGGAAAATCCCATGAACAGAGGAGCCTGGCAGGCAACAGTCTATTAAATTAAGGTCAGCCTCATAGAATGAGTTAGAAAGTATTACTTCTACCTTTTGAAAGAAATTGTAGACAATCATTATAATTTCTCCCTTAAGTATTTGGTAGAATTCACAGGTGTACTTGTTGGGGTCTGATGCTTTCTCTTTTGAAAGTTATTAGTTGTTTATCCCATTTCTTTAAATAGATATAGGCCTATTCGGATTGTCTATTTCTTCCTAGGTGAGTTTGGAAGGCTGTGTCTTTCAAGGAATTGATCCAGTTTATCTTGGTTTTTAAGTTTATAGGCATAGAGCTATTCATAATATCCCTTTCTTAGCCTTTTTAATTTCCATGGAATCTATAGTGATGTCCCCTCTTTCATCTCTGATATTAGTAATTTGTGTTTTCTTCCTTTTTTTGCTATCTTGGCTAGAGGCTTATTGATTACTCTGACTTTTTCAAAGAACCAGCTTTTGGTTTTATTGATTTTCTCTATTGATTTGTTCTTAATTTCATTGATTTCTGATCTAATTTTTGCTATTTCTTTTCTTCTACTTATATTTGATTTAGTTTGCTTTTCTTTTTCTAGTTGTCTGAGGTAGAAGCTTAGATTGTTACTTATATTAGATCTTCCTTCTTTCTAATATATGCATTAGCTGCTACAAATTTCCTTGTAAGCACTTTTTTCACTGCAACCCACAAATTTTGATGAGCTGCATTTTCATTTAAATTTATTTAGATTTAAAATTTTACCTTGATATTTATTCTCTGATTTATGTGTTATTTAGAAGTGTGTTGAGTATTTTTTCATTTTCCAGCTATCTTTCTATTAATGATTTCTAGTTTCATTCCATATGATCTGAAAGCAGACATTGTATGATTTCTATTCTTTATACTTTTTAA
This sequence comes from Bos mutus, assembly GCF_027580195.1. Taxonomy (NCBI): domain Eukaryota; kingdom Metazoa; phylum Chordata; class Mammalia; order Artiodactyla; family Bovidae; genus Bos; species Bos mutus. The sequence goes on along the minus strand of NC_091626.1, from coordinate 42,154,435 downwards.
GATGTACTTTTCGGCCCCAAATGAAGTATATCTTGGTGAAAGTACCATATGAGCTTGAGAAGAATGGATAATCTGCTACTGTTGGATTATGTAATCTGTAGATGTTAATTATATCCAGTTGACTGATGGCACCGTTGAGTTCAACTGTGTGTGCTATGCTTAGTCGCTCAGTCATGTCTGACTCTTTGTTACCCGACGAACTGTATCCTGCCAGGCTCTTATCTCCATGGGGATTCTCCAGGCAAGAATACTGGAATGGATTGCCATGCCCTCCTCCAGGAGATCTTCCCAACCCAGGGACTGAACCCAGATCTCCTGCATTGCAGGCAGATTCTTTACCATCTGAGCCACCAGGGAAGCCCAAGAATACTGGAGTAGGTAGCCTATCCCTTCTCCAGGGAATCTCCCTGACCCAGGAATTAAACTGGGGTCTCCTACATTGCAGGTGGATTCTTTACCAGCTGAACTACCTTACTGATTGTCTACCTGCTGAGTCTATCCATTTCTGACAGAAGAGTGTTAAAAGTATCCAACTATAATACTGGCTTCCTCTCTTCTCCTTGCATTCCTATCAGTTTTTGCTTCATGTACTTTGATTGTTATGTCATTTTGGAGTTGTTGTTCAGTCCCTAAGTCGTGTCTCTTTATGACCCCAGGGATTGCAGCATGCCAGGATTCCTTGTCCTTCACTATCTCCTGGAGTTTGGCAGACTCATGTCCACTGAGTTGGTGATTCCATCCAACCATCTCATTCTCTGTCACCCCCTTCTCCTCCTATCCACCAAAGCAAGATCCAGTTTTCCTCATGGCTGCTCCCTCCCATTAGGAAGCTTGCACAAGTTTCTTACCCTCATCCATCAGAAGACAGAGAGAAGAAGCAAGAACTACAATCCCATGGCCTCCAGAATGAAAACCACAGTCACAGAAAATTAACCATGAAAAATAGGAGTTCAGTATCATTATTCTGTCACCAGGTGGCTAACTAGTGATATGTGACCATATTTCAGTAATGGTTAAGTGTTCATATCTGCTATTGGTACATGGGTTCTCTGCCCATGTGCAGACAGGCAGGGGGTCAGATCCCATATAGAACTTCCATGCCTACAGCCACACTTTCTATGAGCTCACTAAGAAATCACTGGAGTGACCAAGGAAAGTGGCTGCTGACTGACATCCATAGAATGGATCATTTGGGCCATCTTTTGCCCTTATGATTACTGAGAAAGTCCTAGTCTGTGAGCGCCTTTGGTGAGTATTCATGAATACAAATATTGTGGGTCAAAGGCAGGATAATGGGAGTGGCTCTTCAGGTGCAGGTGATAAGAGGGTGCATTGTTTGTAGAGAATTTTAAAATAATAATAAAGCCAACTATAAATTAGCCTTCTTTTTATTAGTATCATGTGATGGGCATTCTAAACAATATCAGTGATGCAATACTCTTCTTCAAAAAATCTTTTGTTGGTTTACATTCTAAAAATTGCTTTGCCTGCGGTGGACTGTTCCTAAAACCCACCCTTAGTATGTCAAAAGTTTCCATCCACTTACCTTGTCTCTAGACATCTTATTGTCAATCCTCCGGTATTATTCTTTTCCAATCTGTCCATCCAGACTACCATTAGTTACTGACTATGTCCTGGTAGGCTGCAGTCCATGGGGTCGCTAAGAGTCGGACACGACTGAGCGACTTCACCTTCACTTTTCACTTTCATGCATTGGAGAAGGAAATGGCAACTCACTCCAGTGTTCTTGCCTGGAGAATCCCAGGGACGGGGGAGCCTGGTGGGCTGCTGTCTATGGGGTCGCACAGAGTCGGACACGACTGAAGTGACTTAGCATAGCATAGCATAGCATGAATCAATCTAGATTCATAACACAGGACATCTCTCTTTCCAGGAAATGTGAACAAAATGTACCACTTATAATTCTGCCCACAGTGAGAATTTCTCTTCATCATTGTCTTAAAGACACAACTGAGGTTAAAGAGTACAGTAGTCTGCATATAGTGCATGCTGCTGCTGCTGCTGCTGCTGCTAAGTCACTTCAGTCATGTCCGATTCTGTGCGACCCCATAGACGGCAGCCCACCAGGCTCCCCCGTCCCTGGGATTCTCCAGACAAGAACACTGGAGTGGGTTGCCATTTCCTTCTCCAATGCAGGAAAGTGAAAAGTGAAAGTGAACTCGCTCAGTCGTGCCCTACTCTTAGCGACCCCATGGACTGCAGCCCTCCAGGCTCCTCCATCCATGGGATTTTCCAGGCAAGAGTACTGGAGTGGGGGGCCATTGCCTTCTCTGGCATATAGTGCATAATCATCCATAAATCAGGTTACATGTTTTCCTTCCTTATTTAACTGGTCAAGGGTACTTCTCTCACAATATAGCTAGAATCTGGTAGGTTGGAGGATATGTGACTATGTTTCAAGGTTGGGAACACTGAGAGTGTGCACCACTTACTCACATAGCTAACTGGTCCCAGCAGGCCTGCTTGAACTCAGTCTAATATGTTCCACTTACCTTTAATGAAGAAGTATTAATGGACACACTCAACTTTATGGCTTGCTAGATAACATAACACCAAATTCAAGTATTTTTCAAGTTTGTGATTTGAATTTATCCCCAGGATATGTATTGCTTTTGATTTGCTATTCTACATTCTTGAAATTATTTGCAAAATTTGTTCATATTGTTACTATTCTTTTAATGCCTCTACAATCTATAGCAATGACCTTTCCTTTACTCCTGATGACCATGATTTGTATTTTCTCTTTATTCTCATTGTCTTACTGTATTTTTTAATCAATTGTATTAATCATTTCAAAAAACCAATTCTTTTACTTTTTTGTCTGTCCATTTTCTATATCATTGATTTTCATTCTTATGTTAGTTTAATTTTTTTAAATTTTGTTTCAATCTCCCCTTCTTTTTTTGTCATCTTAAGGTGAAAGTGTGGATGACAGATTTCAAGGCTTCCTCCTTTTCTAATATAAAATTTAAAAGCATAAACTTCCCTCTATGCACTGCTTTAGCAGTATCCTTTTAAGAAATACCTTCATTATTCAGCTTAAAATATTTTCTGATTTACATTAATTTTTTCTTTAATCCATAAATTATTTAGAAGGGCATTGTTTAATTTCCAAGTATTTGAGGACTTTTTAGGCAGCTTTGTATTATTGATTTTAACTGTTTTTAGAAAAAATATTCTGCATCATTTTGAAGCCTCGGTACCTTATGAGGCTTGTTTAATCCAAAGGGCACAGACCAAATCTAGTCTTTGTACACTAGGATGTGGTATAGAGTAGGCGCTCCATAAACATTTGAATTAAATAAATGAGAGAAGAGTTGCTACAGCCACATAGATAAAGTGAGACACAAATTATAGAAGTCAAAAGAGAGTAGTGAAATCGTGATGGTGACAGCATCATGTAACTTTCCTACAGTTGAGAGTGCAAAGTCCTTGTTCTGTAACAACTGGATCTTGAGAAAGTACAGAAAGGATTTAAGAAGTCATGTAGTCAAAGGATGAAAACTAAAGATAAAGCCTAAGAAACAGCAAATGTTGGAGATAGAAATAAACCAAAAAAAGGGGGCCAGAATCCAAAGTGAAACTTTGCCTCTCTAGGTAGCCAAGATTTGACTAGTTTATTAACTGTCATTTGTGAACTACTGGTGATTTAATTAGGCCTTATCTGCATTATATATGTTGTAGTAATTGACATATGAGCAAAGATAACTTTGTGTGTGCTTAGTCGTTCAGTCATGTCTGACTCTTTGTGACCTCATGGGCAGTAGCACACCAGGCTCCTTTGTCCATGGGGTTCTCCAGGCATAAATACTGGAGTGGGCAGCCATTCCCTTCTCCAGGAAATCTTCCCAACCCTGGGATCAAACTCAGTTCTCTTGGATTGCAGGCAGATTCTTTACCATCTGAGCCACCAGGAAAGCCCAAAGATAATTTTTAGTAAGCCTATAAGTAGGTTCTTTTATCTCTAAACTAATGCCTATTATTTTCAATGTCCTGCATCAAGTATCCCATATTATACAGACATCAGCAAGGTGCCCTGGCAGATGCTAAAGATAATTTAGTCTACCAGGCTCCTATCCAAGCAGAATAATTATGCCTCAACTGGGGCATCCCCTGATTTAATGACTTAGGGTGGTCAGTCTTACAAATATTAAAGAAATAGTCTCTCATATGGGAATGCCAGCTGGCCTTGCTGCTGCATAGAATTTCTTTACCCAGAAGGCTTTAAACAAGAAAGAAAAAAAGCATTTCATTATTAATGCCTTTCCCCAAAAAATTGCTTTCTAAAAGCACAAATTTCCATAGGACACTATTTAAAGTGGTTATATAACTTTTTCCCTATATGGTTACAACATAATTCAGCAAGTCCCATATTGATAGTTGTTCAAGTTAATGTCAACATTTTGCTATTGTAATAAATATTACAGTGAACACCTCTCTATATCCATTATTACACTGTTACACTCTTTGTCTTTCTTTTTAAATAAATTTAAGTGAAATTTTATTTCTGTAGCCCCAATATCTAGTAGAAACCAGAGCAGAATAAATATTATGAACTGACACTGTTAAAAGAAAAAACTTTTTAGTTTCATAGACTTTCTAAGTTCTTATTTAAATTTCCTTAAGAATAAATATGGGCTTTCCTGGTGGCTCAGATGGTAAAGAATCTGCCTGCAGTGTGGGAGACCCAGGTTCCATCCCTGGGTTGGGAAGATCCCCTGGAGAAGGGAATACCCACTCCAGTATTCTTGCCTGGAGAATTCCTTAGACAGAGGAAGCCTGGGGGGTTTCAAAGAGTTGAATACAATTGAGAGACCTTGACAAGAATAAAAATGCAACTAACTTCTTAAAAGAAAAAAAAAAAAAAACAGGTCTAGACCTAGGGCTGCAGCAGCTAGAAGCTTCTGGGGTAACTACTTACTTGTGTCTGAGACTCCCCTCCCCGTGGTTTGGGAGACAATAACCTGAGACACATAAGGCTTGCAAGTACCTACAAGTCTAACTGTCTTTTTCACCTGAAAGAATGGATAATACAGAATTAGGTAATGAACACCTATTTCCTCTATTTGGCTTTCCTTGGATTAAGATACTTACTGTATTTTCTAATTGTTCTTCTCCCATTCAAGAGATGCCCCCCCTTGTAAGGCAGAGCAGGAAAGAGTCCTTTTTTATCTTTACTACTGAGGCTTGGTGACCCCGTGTGCTTGCTGCAACTGGAGATTACTTTTGCTATGAGCTCTTCATGTTGGTTAACTTCACCAATCAGATCACAAAGATTCTGAGGAGGTATTCAGATTGTTCTGGAATTCTTCATGTGTCACTATGGGGGACTATCAGACCAAATGTTTTATTACACATACACAACATTTTAAGGTTTGTTGTTCAGTTGCTCAGTGGTGTCCAACTTTGTGTGACCCCAGGGACTGCAGAAAGCCAGGCTTCCCTGACTTTCACCATCTCCTGTAGCTTGTTCTAACTGATGTCCATTGAGTCAGTGATACCATCCAACCATCTCATCCTCTGTCGACCCCTTCTCCTCCTGCCCTCAATCTTTCTCAGCATAAGGGTCTTTTCCAATGAGTTAGCTCTTCACATCAGGTGGCTAAAGTACTGGAGGTTCAATTTCAGCATCAGTCCTTCCAATGAATATTCAGGGTTGATTTCCTTTAGGATTGACTGGTTTGATCACCTTGCATTCCAAGGGATTCTCAAGAGTCTTCTCCAACACCACAATTCAAAAGCATCATTTCTTCAGTGCTCAGCCTTCTTTATGGTCCAACTCTTACATCCATACATGGCTACTGGAAAAACCATAGTTTTGACTATACAAACCTTTGTCAGCAAAGTAATGTCTCTGCTTTTTAAGGTTAAGTGCATATTAAACAAAACATTTTATGAGAATATGCATGTGTGTGGGCCTGCATGCTAAGTTGTTTTACTTAGTGCTAACTTGTGTCTGACTTTTTGTGACCCTATGAGCTGTAGCCCACCAGATTCATCTGGCCATGGGGTTCTCCAGGCAAAAATACTGGAACTGGTTGCCATGCCCTCCTCCAGGGGATCTTCCCAACCCAGGGATCAAACTCCCGTCTTTTATGTCTCCTGCATTGGCAGGCAGGTTCTTTACCGCTAGTGCCAACTGGGGACTCTGTTGATTGTATTCCCCTAATATCAGAGTATAAAATGTTAAATATAGAGGGGATATGCTGTTAGAATGATTACTGTGGCTTTTTGTAGTGTGGTTGTTAAGGGAAGTGGAAAGATAAGAAAATATATTTTAACTTAACTAAGCATTCAAATGAACAGTATTTTCATCTAATTTACATATTCAAACTAATATTAATGTATAAAATATTTTGATATACTTTATTATCTGCTATCAAATTTCAATTTTACCTAAAAATTCAGAGTTTTCAAGAAAAAGTTAATTTCAGATGACATTATGGAAGGATTCATAACACCTCCTTGCCCAAGGTTACATACAGTCAATTAATATCCCTAGGTCTTGGATTCCTCATCAATAAATATTGAACCAGGCAGTTTCTAAATAACCTTCTCACCCCAAATTCCATGATTCTACATATTTGGAATGAAATAATTCATTGCTCTACAGGTCATATATCTCTCTGAGGAATGCAAGGAGTTAACAACAACAACAACAAAAACTCAAGGTATAAATATGAATTGTTTTGTGAATTGCCAATAATCCATTTACTTGCAAATATTCCACAAATTAGTTTTTTGGTGTAGTTATTTCTGTAAGAGCTTCAGTGTAAGAGGAATCTCTATCTGTATGTATTTAGCGTGGAGAGTTGGGAGGAAGCTTTCATAAATTTTCTTCAACGCTGAAAAAAGTAAGGATAACAAGTTTGAAAGGTTGGAGAAACTTGGACTTTGAATCACAGATAGAGAAACTGCAATTTAGTCAACTATGAGGTTATGTCTAGTGTTGTCTGCTTATTTTCTTTTGCTGCTTTAATGTAATGCAGTTGTATTTAGTGCTGAATTAATGAAACTGCTCATTCATTGATTGCCTTCCTCTCCATGATACAAATGAACTGTGAGCATTACATCTAGTTTTGACCCAGCCTGACAATTTTAGACTCAGAAAAAAGGTAACACGATTCAGTGAAAGAACAACAGATGAAACCAGGGAGTTCTGGATGACAGGTTTGTTTCTGTGACTTTGAACAAGTGGATTAACCTTTTGGGTTTCAGCTTTTTCTCTCATAAAATGAAAATACTGAATTGCTTAGGTCTCTTCCTCTTTAAATATTCTATAGTTCTATGGTTCTATGAATGATCTGGCCTCCTCACTGCCTATTAAGAATGAGTTCTCCTCACTGCCTATTAAGATTTGAATCCACCCCTGATTCTAACAGGATTGATTTACAATAGAAATTTCTTGCTTTCACCTTAATAATGACAATAATAACAAAAGCATCATTCCTTATCTTTTCTTTTCTGGTTTTTGAATGTTCCATTCTCTAAGCACGAGCGAAATCCCAAATTGTGAAGTCTCATAAATAGAAAGGATGGAAAATTAGAAGAAGAAAAGCTCAAAAGAGATTTTTTTTTAAACCACTTCAGAGATTACTCTAGAGCCTACATCTTATACCCATGCTTTGAATTTTTGTCGTCTTCTTACCATGAAGCCAGTGAGTTGCCACACGCTGGACCAGATTTATTCAGCTTTGTATTCTGTCGTATTGCTGTCCTGGGGATACATCATCTATGCATCAATTGTAGCTGTATGATGACAGCTAAGGAAGGAATACCCAAGCAAAATCTTCAGGATGAGTGAAGATTTCTAATTCTTCTGGATTTGATTCCATGCACAATCGTTTAACTCATGCTTATCTGACATGTGTGTCAATTTAAAGTAAAATCCTTAATATAATGTTTCTGAATTAAAAAAGATTTTCACACCCATGGATAAGGAAGGGGAATAAGCATATTAATAAAGAGTCTTTACTGCAGGTGGCATTAATCTAACTCAAAAAAATGTAAGCAAATGAAGGGAATTTGTTAACTCTCATAAATAGGTTAGGAGATTCATCTGGCCTCAGGTACACCTGTAAGGACACTCTAATTCTTCAACAGTTCCTCTCCACCAACAGAATGACAGTTGGAAGCTGAAGACTCCAATTCTATATAAGCTTAATAACCCAAAAGAGAGGAAATACATTTTGTATTGTTTTCCCAAATAACTCTAGGAAAAAGTCCCAAGAAAGAATGATTTACTGATCTGAGTTGATCATGTACAGTTCCTGTACCAATTAAGGTAGTTTATGGGATGGGTTATCTGATTTACTGGGATAACCTAGGTGATACTGCCTCTTCTTGGAAGCCTATAGTCGGGCCTATGACACTCATATGGAATGGGTTGCTCTTAGGAAAGAAGGGTTTTGTATTCTGAAAAAGTGGGGCCTCCTTTATTAGGATTCTGAAATGGTTTTTAGAAAGAGAAAGATGATTGTGAGCTGTGCAGATGTCCTAAAAGATGCCTATGGCTCAAATCTTTCCCACAGAGCATGAGAAAATTACATGCAGAGAAAAAGATGCACATAAAAAGCTAATTTAAGTTTTATAACTTGATTCAATAATGCCACAAAGGGAGTAAGTACAGATCTTGGAGCCCAAAATACCTGTGTTCTAATTCTAACTCCAACAAGTTTACTAGCTGTGTGGCTTGGACAAATTCTTTCACCATTCTGCTCAACTTCCTTTTCTTTCTGTGAAATTGTGATAATAATACATATTGCATAGCACAGTGTACACAGAGTGATGAAGTACTACTACTTCTGAGGCACTTAAACATTAATGAGTATTTACGAGTGCTTCCTCTATAATAGGCAAATGTCCAAAAGGATGCACAAGCAGCAAAAAGGGAAAGGTGAAGAAGCAAAGAATCTACTTGGCCTGGTGGACATTACCGTGATATAATAGCACTATACAATGACAAAAGCCAATAGGTACCAGTTGTTGTATATAATGTGATGGGAAATTTTCTTAATGCTTCACATATATATTTATATACATTAGCTGAGTACTACTACTGTCCGCTTTAGAGGCACAGAGAGTTTATGTAACATGTCCGAGGTCACACAGCTAGTAAGTTGTAGAATCAGGACTTGAGCCTAGACAGACTGGCTCCAGAGCTTACATCTTAAACACTACTCTGTACTGCCCTTAGGCCAACTGTGTCAGAGCATATCCTGCCACATGTGTTCCTAAAGCAGAGAGGTGTCTGTGGACATACCACCACAGTGAGAATACATTATGGTTTCAAACCTTCACACTTGCTAGAATCCCCCTGGTTTACTCCACATGCCCCCTTTCTTGAGCTTACCTCACCAGAATTAATGGATTGTTATTCTTCTTGATGGGTTGTAAACTGTGAGATAGTTTGCCTACCACGCTTAGTTTAAGATTTGGAAGGTTTACTTGCAAAAGCTCTTAGAAGCACCCATGGATAAACAAGAGTGAAAAATTAAACCAAGGATAGACATTTTTGTTTGCACTTTTTTCAAAACTATCCAAACAACTGGATTCAAAACATTTCCTTGGCACCACAGGCAAATGCTTCTTCCTCAGGCATGAAATGGGCCATTGAAGATGCAGGCACATTGCTGTAGTAACTGAGGAAATTTGTAAACAATCTATAACTTCATATTTCTGCCACCTTTACAAGAGTCCTAAAGACCAAAACACTGATAAATGGTAGTGAAGCCTGATGACTTCTAAGAGAATTAAACAGGATACATGTGGCAGAAGCCATTGGTTGGTTAGCCCATCTCCTGTTCTCAAATCTACCTTACTTGGCATGTTGCATTACAGAGACTAGAAAAGCCATATATTTGCTTTCCTGCTCTCCTGAAGCTAGGGTTGGCCACTGAGGCAGTTTCAGGCCCAGTGAGGTGTAAGTAAGCGTCTCCAGGCGTTCTGGCAAATCCTTGCTTTCCTGATATAAAGGAGAAATGACACTGTCACACATTTCCTTCTGCCACCCCCTTCCTGTTTTGGATATAGACTCATGTCTAGAGCTATGGCAACCATCTTGCAAAGCACAAGAGAATGGCCAACAAAACTGGAGAAACGCTGGCTTTGTATTTTTCACACTGTTAACAGTCACCAACCGCTGTTTACCTCCAGAATGCTTGTTACATGAGTAAAATAGTTTGTCACTTTGGTTAGGTTTTCTCTTGATGCTGAAAGCATTCCTATTGATATAATGGGACTGCAGATATATTAGCCCATCTATTTGTCACCTTTTAATTCTACACCAATTTGTCTATCTCTCAAAAATCCCCCAGAAGTTGGGTTAAAGAAGCATTACTTAATCAAGTCACTGACATGACTTATAGGGCACAGAATAATCAAAACAAATCCTCTTTCTGGTTTATCCCCTAATCATACTATTTTAATGTAACTCCAATATTACATCATAATAGTATAAGGAAGGGTGCATTAATAGCATAATAGTATAATTAATAGTGTAAGGTCTAGCACATTAACCAAACTTAGTTCAATAAAAACCATCTTTTACTTTAAGCTCAAGTTCAACTTTATAGAGTTCATAGTTGAGAGAAATGATTGTAGTTATTTGTTCTACATCACCCTTCTGCAGCTCTCAGATAAGGCCTCCCAAACATGCCCTGAAGGTCATCCATCTGGCCCTCCCGGTAATGTGCACCAGGAAATCTAACTCACTCTCTTTGGACGCTCTCTTCTCTTCCCTGATACCTAGAGATGAGCAGAGCGACTCATAGAGGAAAATGACCCTCATTAGTTAATACCACTGAGTAGTACATAATAAGCACTCAACTTTATATGAATTAAGTGAATAAATTAAAAACTATTATCTACTAGGCTGTAGGGACTTTCAGAGAGGCTTTCTGGGGAATATGGTCTGTCTTAGTTTGGGCAGATATAACAAAATACCATAAACTGGGGAGCTTATAAACAATAGAAATTGACTTTTTCCAATTCTGGAAATGAGGATGATGGCACTGGCAGATCTGGTGTCTGGTGCAAGTCCGCTTCCTCACTGATGGCTGTCTTCTCACTGCAACTTCACATGGCAGACAGGACAAGTGATCTTTCTGGGGCCTCTTTTTAAGGGCACTAATCCTGTTCATGCAGGCTCTGCCTATGACCTGATCACCTCCCAAAGGTACCTGCTGATACCATGACATCGAGGGTTAAGATTTCAATATATGAATTTTTCTGTGCATGCTCAGTTGTATCTGACTCTGTGACCTCATGGACTGTAGCCTACCAGGCTTCTCTGTCCATGGAATTCTCCAGGCAAGAATACTGAAGTGGGTTGCCATTTCCTACTCTAAGAGATCTTCCCGACCCAGGGATTGAACCTGGGTCTCCTGCATTGCAGGCAGATACTTTACCACTGAGCCAGCGGGGGAGCCCATAATATGAATTTTGAGGGGACACAAACATGCACTCCAAGTACGATCTAAACAGTCTTAAACACCGCTGTTAAGATTTAGCCAAGTGAGAGGCGAGCAAGCCAGAAAAAATCGACAGTACGAAACGAAGTGTTTTATATGAATACAAGAGTGGTGTATGGGAGAGAATTGGAAATAATTTCATACTGTGAAAGTGAAGTGTGAAGCAGAGAAGTTGGCAGGGATCTAATCAGGATGGCTCTTGGCAAATGGAAAATTTGAAAAATTTTAAGAAGGAAATTGGCATTGCTCTGCATTTCAGAAAAATCACTTTAGGGACAGTTAGGGGAGTGAATTCAAGACAAGAAACTGGATTCAAGAAAAAGAGGATCATCATGGGTTCCTGGAGAAACAAGAGGCCATGAGGTTTAAACTAGTTCATCCATTCTGAAATGTATTAAGTATAAATTTCAACATTTTAAAGTACTCTACCATGCTGAATTCAACTCAACTATGTGCTGAGTTATATACTGCTGCTGCTAAGTTGCTTCAGTCGTGTCTGACTCTGGGCGACCCCATAGATGGCAGTCCACCAGGCTCCCCTGTCCCTGGGATTCTCCAGGCAAGAACACTGGAGTGGGTTGCCATTGCCTTCTCCAATGCATGAAAGTGAAAAGTGAAAGTGAAGTCGCTCAGTCGTGTCCGACTCTTAGCGACCCCATGGACTGCAGCCTACCAGGCTCCTCCATCCATGGGATTTTCCAGGCAAGAGTACTGGAGTGGGGTGCCATTGCCTTCTCCTGAGTTATATACTAGCCAGGAAGTATCCCCATTCTCTCCTTGAAAGGGAGGTGGCAACACAGGACCAGGGAGCAGACTGACTACAAGATGGGAAAGAATCTACCCATGTACGTAGGCCACTTGGCAGGTGCCCTGACGGGAGGCCACCTGGCACTTTCCCAACTGCTCATCCCATTCTGAAGCCCAGAAGATAAGAACTTTAACCAAGGTCACACAGTGACCAGTCAGAAATAGTCCTAGTGGCTCCTAAATTTCAGATGACAAAACCTGCTGCATAAAATAATTCAACTAAAATCTAAAATAAAATGGTCACTTGCTCGCAAAAAGAAAACAAGCACAGTATTTCAGCTAAACATCATGAACCTGGATGAAACTGTAATTCAGGAAGTTGTAAAAATATGGCTGCACAATCCTGTTGGGCTGTCACGCCTATCACGTGACTGTGAAACTTGTGCCCCGCCCTGGGGCTCTGCCTTGCTTGGTTCGTGTGAGGCTGTGTGTGAGTGAAACTAGAGTGGGAGGTCAGCTACACAAGATGGTCTATTTAACAGCTGATCTGCTGGGACCAGTGCCTAAGAAGTTAATTTCTAGCTTTGAGATGGTTTCTGGTAATTGTAGGTAATTTAAAATATAATTGCAATTTAGTTGGGGAAAAAAAAAAACTCTGTTTGCAGTGTTTATGCTCATCACTCTAATTTAAGGTCTAGAATGTTGGATGAACTACACTTCAATACACGCCCATTTTGCATCTTCCTGATTTTTACCACCAGTGATTATAAAAACAGCCTCAGCAAACCTCAGTCTGTGTTTCAAGACAGATGCTGCAAAGCTCAGATATAAAGTTTCACATTGCTGGAAGGTTAACTGCTGCGCATGTTAATGATTATCAAATAGATGAAGAAAACCACAAGGCTCCAAAATGCAAAAGCCCCTCAAAAAAATCCAGCTTGCCCATGTTTATAATAAGGCCACTTTATTTTATTTTTTTTCAAGAAGGATGACTATGGTTGAGTTCAGTGTGGTCTGCATGCAGGCTTAATGGAGGAGTAATTACACAAGTCTGCTTGTGAGGGGGCCAACGGAGCTTCCCTCTGGGTTGTGTGTTACAAAGTTCTCTGCGCTGAGCCAGAGCATCCAGAGCTTTGCAAGGTTCAGAGATTTCTTACCACAGTGAGATCGAGTGTCTTGAATGTACTGGTTTATTTTAAGTGAGGAAGAAACTTTAGGATATATTGTGTGTAGATTTATAGAAAAAAAAATGGTCTCAATTATCTAAAATGTGGAAAGGACAGCTACTCAATAGCAGACACCCTGAGAATTATTAAGATTCCAAAGCACTGCCATGAACAAATCCAGCCATCATTACTTACCTAGGACACATGCAGCCAAATGATTGAGAAATTAGTTTGAGATGAGCACTTAATCTAACAACTTCGCATACAGTCTCCCCTCTACCAGCTTGTAAAACTTTCTAGAATGAAGGTCAGGGTGGAAGCAGCACTCCACTGCTATGGCAATTACACTGCATTAACACTGGCAGTACAGTCACACTCTGAGTCTGAGAACTGAGGGCCACGGGTCAATCAAAATCTACAGTGCTGGTACTCAAAGCTTGCTTTCAAAGACAGACCCACACTAAGGGTAGTCACCAAACAATTGTACAAAAGGCAGTGAAGACTGTGTGCCTAGAAAGCTTTCACACAAAGCTGAGAAGTTTAGTAACAGGGAAAACAAAATGTGTTCTTCAGTGGCAGAACCAAACTGATCTGGTTTTGCTGATAACCATTCAACAAGAAAAGAAACATTTTAAAAGAACTGATAACTTGTTACATGTCCCTGATTTTTTAAAAAATTCAAATATTACAAAAGTGAAAATTTCTCTCCAACTTCAAACCCCAGTCCTCCTCCCCCATCTCCTTCTCTCAAAGTAGGCCCTGCTATCAGTTCTTTGTGAGCTATCGTCTATTCATATCTAAGCACGTATATGTATGCCACATACACTGAAATTAATTGCTCAGCATTGCACCTGGTACATAACAGGGCTAGGCTCCCAAATTTCTATACTTTAGAAGGGGCTAAGTGGCTATAACCCAACTGGATGTTGGTAAACTGCCTAAAGCTACATTTGCCTAGTCATTTACATAAGCAAAAATATATGAATTTGAGTATCAAAAGAAGTACAGCAATCAATTATAAACCACTAAAAAAATGGGAATTCACAAGTCCATATCAATAATAAATGGACAGTAAATAAAATTAAATGACGGAAAAGGGAATCCTCAGCTGTAATGAAATTCAATGGCTTACTGGTGGGTGGGGAAGTAGTATTAGACCTGGAGGACCATTCTTTTGCAACCATGAAAATGAAGATTAGATGAGACAAGATTCATCAATGGATGCTACATCTAGAGAAAATTTTGATGAGAATGTTTGCATCATAAAGTGTCTCCTCATGGATTGTTCTTACTAGATGCAAAAGTGAGGAGAGAAACACTAATTATATAATGGAGAATTTGGAATACACCTTGAGCAAGTCATTGAAATTAACATTACCAATGTGAACAGACATGGTACTCTGAGAAGGACACAATATCACCTATGTGGTACTCTGGCCTAGAACGTATCACTTCACTCTAATCACAAGGAAATGTCAGACAGACCTAAAATGAGGATTATTCTATTTTTAAAACGGGTAGGGTTCAGGAATTCCCTGGCAGTCCAGTGGTTAGGATTCAGAGTTTCTATTGCAGGATCCCACAAACTGCACAGCACAGCCAGAGGGGGGAAAAAAAAGGACAGGGGAGGAGGTGTAGTGAGGGCTATAATTCTTCAAAAATGCTAACGTAAAAGACAGAAAGACTGTGGAAATGTTACAGATTCAGTTCAGTTCAGTTGCTCAGTTGTGTCTGACTCTTTGCAACCCCATGAACCGCAGCACGCCAGGCCTCCCTGTCCATCACCAACTCCCGGAGCCTACCCAAACCCATGTCCATCGAGTCGGTGATGCCATCCAACCATCTCATCCTCTATCGTCCCCTTCTCCTCCTGCTCTCAATGTTCCCCAGCATCAGGGTCTTTTCAAATGAGTCAACTCTTCGCATCGGGTGGCCAAAGTATTGGAGTTTCAGCTTCAACATCAGTCCTTCCAATGAACATCCAGGACTGATCTCCTTTAGGATGGACTGGTTGGATCTCCTTGCAGTCCAAGGGACTCTCAAGAGTCTTCTCCAACACCACAGTTCAAAAGCATCAATTCTTCAGCACTCAGCTTTCTTCACAGTCCAACTCTCACATCCATGCATGACCACTGGAAAAACCATAGCCTTGACTAGACGGACCTTTGTTGGCAAAGTAATGTCTCTGCTTTTCAATATGCTCTCTAGGTTGGTCATAACTTTCCTTCCAAGGAGTAATCATCTTTTAATTTCATGGCTGCAGTCACCATCTGCAGTGATTTTGGAGCCCCAAAAATAAAGTCTGACACTGTTTCCACTGTTTTCCCATCTATCTGCCATGAAGTGATGGGACCGGATGCCATGATCATAGTTTTCTGAATGTTGAGTTTTAAGCCAATTTTTTCACTCTCCTCTTTCACTTTTATCAAGAGGCTCTTTAGTTCTTCTTCACTTTCTGCCATAAGTGTGGTGTCATCTGCATATCTGAGGTTAGTGATATTTATCCCGGCAATCTTGATTCCAGCTTGTGCTTCCTCCAGCCCAGCATTTCTCATGATGTACTCTGCATGGAAGTTAAATAAGCAGGGTGACAATATACAGCCTTGATGTACTCCTTTTCCTATTTGGAATCAGTCTGTTGTTCCATGTCCAGTTCTAACTGTTGCTTCCTGACCTGCATATAGGTTTCTCAAGAGGCAGTTCAGGTGGTCTGGTATTCCCATCTCTTTCAGAATTTTCCACAGTTTATTGTGACACACACAGTCAAAGGCTTTGGCATAGTCAATAAAACAGAAATAGATGTTTTTCTGGAAATCTCTTGCTTTTTCCATGATCCAGCAGACATTGGCAATTTGATCTCTGGTTCCTCTGCCTTTTCTAAAACCAGCTTGAACATCTGGAAGTTCACGGTTCACGTATCGCTGAAGCGTGGCTTGGAGAATTTTAAGCATTACTTCACTAGCGTGTGAGATGAGTGCAATTGTGCGGTAGCCTGAGCATTCTTTGTTACAGATTAAGTAAAATTAAAGAGACATGAGAGCCAAATGCAATATCAGACCCTAGACTTGAAGAAGAAAAGGTATCATAGGTTATTAGATCACCTGACATGATGGGAATACAAGCAGTAGAGCAGAGAAAAAGTCAGTTGTAGGACTGCTATTTATGCTTCTATAAGACAACAACCCTACCAGATCCACCCTTACCTGGGAGCCCTGAGTCCCATGCCCTTCAGGAGCACTTAAATCTTTATCCTCTAAGCTCCTTCTTTGCCCAGGTAAGTAGAGGATGGAAAAACTCTGATGCCAGGTAGGTTGCTGCTGCAGCAGGAACAATAAGCTTCAGGATCTGGAAATTTAGACTATGTCAGTGATACAGACTCAAAAGTGAGAAACTACATCACAAATTTCTTTCTGGTCCCCTCTGACCAGCTTGTGCTAATTTCACTGAAACCTTCCTCTTACCCTCCTTTTTCCTAAGTCCATTTAAAAGCCAAACAAACTCTGAAAGTGAAAGTCACTCAGTTGTGTCTAACTCTTTGCGACCCCATGGACTTCTCCAGGCCAGAACTGGAGTGGGTAGCCTTCGGCTTCTCCAGGGGATCTTCCCAACCCAGGGATCAAACCCAGGTCTCCCACATTGCAGGAAGATTCTTTACCAGCTGAGCCCCAAGGGAAGCCCAAGAATACTGGAGTGGGTAGTCTATCCCTTATTCAGTGGATCTTCCTGACCCAGGAATCTAACCAGGGTCTCCTGCATTGCAGGTGGATTCTTTACCAACTGAGCTATCAGGGAAGCCCTAGGGAAAAAAAGTAAGGCATGACAAATGTAGGTAGCTAATAACTGTTTGGTGAATAAATAAAAATGAATGAGTGAATGAATGAACAAATAAACAGTGAAGGTATTTCAATAATGCTCTGATAATGAAGACTAGTAGTATGGTTTATGCAGGAATAACAAAAAGAAAACGTGTTTTTCTAACTTTAGCTCATGTTAGCTGAGCTTAGGTAGTGTAGTCATTTCCTTATATCTGTTTTTAAATGTAAGTACACCTGTATTTGAACCAATATTAAGTCTAGGAATATATACCAGGGTAAAAAGGAGAAAAATATCCTTTAAAGGAGACATGGAAACACAAAGGACTCTGCTGGCCTTTCTAATGGGGATGAAAATGGAAAATTAAACTTACAAGAAAACTAGAAGAATTTTACACTCAAATGAAACATTGAGATAAATGAGATTTGGGCTTTAAGTAAAATGTCATAGACTAAAAAATGCCAGAAGTGGATTCAACGCAGCAGACACGTTCTGAAGAGAGACCATCCATTTTTGTTACCTGGATCCTCAGATTCTGTCATAATGATTCCTGTCCTTTCCAAGCCAGGTGCCTAAGTTTTCTCTTCTATTCTAAGAACTATTATATATCCTTCCAGTAAACTCTCCCTCTGCTTAAGTTATTCAAAGTTCATCTCTGCTGCTTATGAAAGAAGAACCATGACAAGACACGTTTCCCAGCTCATTGTATGAAGTACACCAATTATTATTCCCAAACATGGGCTTAGTAGGGCATCCCTGCAGAGAAGGCAATGGCACCCCACTCCCGCACTCTTGCTTGGAAAATCCCATGGATGGAGGAGCCTGTTAGGCTGCAATCCATGGGGTCGCTAGGAGTCGGACACGACTGAGCGACTTCACCTTCACTTTTCACTTTCATGCACTGGAGAAGGAAATGGCAGCCCACTCCAGTGTTCTTGCCTGGAGAATCCCAGGGACGGGGGAGCCTGGTAGGCTGCCGTCTATGGGGTCGCACAGAGTCGGACACAACTGAAGCGACTTAGCATAGCATAGCATAGGGCATCCCTGGTAGTTCAGCTGGTAAAGAATCCACCTGCAATGCAGGAGACCTGGGTTCAATCCCTGGAGGAGGGCATGGCAACCCACTCCAGTAATTCTTGCCTGGAGAATCCCCATGAAACAGAGGAGCCTGGCAGGATACAGTCCATGGGGTCTCAAAGAGTCGGACATGATTAAGTGACCAAGCACAACACAGCACAACGTGGGCTTAGTAATAAGGTTTCCAGGTGGCACAATAGTAAAGAAGCTGCCTGCCAATGCAGGAGATGCAAGAGACATAGCTTCAATCCTTGAGTCATGAAGATCCCCTGGAGTATGGAATGGCAACCTACTCCAGTATTCTTGCCTAGAAAATTCCATGGACAGAGGTGCCTGGTGGGCTACAATCCATGGGTCACAAAGAGTCGGACAGAACTGAGCACAGCACACCACATACATACAGTAAGAAGGTTAGAGGAAGTTTGTGGATTTTTTTCTCCTTTTGTTTCCATATGTCTGGTTGAGCTCACCAAATATATGTAAGGGCAAGAACTTGAGTCAAAATGAAAACATTTAGTTCTTTGCCTACTCCATAAGAACCCTTTATTACTGTATCTAAAAGTACTTATTGTTCAATAGTATTAAACAGGGTTACGTGTTTTTATGTTAAAAAACCCACTGATTTCTAGATTTATTTCAAAGGGTGCATTTTAAATTTACTGATTTCCAAAGCCCTACCTCAACTACCACAAATTTCCCCTGATTTTCATGTGCAATTGCTTGAAGCAGAAACAGGGTACCACTTTTGCTGCTAATGTTTCAACTTTCCAAGTTCAACTAGTCATGTAAAGAACTAATTTAAACAAGTTGTAGTATCCTTTTTCAAAAATACAGTTTAAACACCACATTACCTTTATCAGTCTAGGTACTTAATTGAAAGTCCTGGAAGAAATGGTTATTGCTGTCCTGTTTCAACAAGCTGTCCTTTAAGTAATTAAAAAATCTCCATTGATAATTCTTATTGTTTTGACCTTGATTTTTGTGCCTAGAACATTTCTACGCATCTAACAGATGTTTAAGAAATAGAAGTTAAATTCATGAACAAATAAATGTTTTGTTTTCCATTGTGAAGCAATTTTGGCTTGATTCATCACTAAGAGTTGGTTAAGAGGCTCTACTGCATAGCCATTTTAAAGTTAGTGGACACAGATGTCACAGCAAATAGCTATTCTTGACGGTTCCACAAGCCTTCCATAAAAGTTTTAGAGTCCTAAAGTGGCCCCACTACATAATGAAAGCCTGAACTGCTGCCTGGGATGATTCTGTGGTAGCATTTATATTCCAGCAGTTCCCCCTCATGCTCCAACATCAAGCTAAAAGGCTTGATTTTATCTTAAGCCATATCTTTAATTGGGCCCTTCCCCTTCCTATCCTGTCTCCCTCATTACCTTATAGATTCTTACCAAAGAGCAGTTGAAGCCCTATCTCAGGCTCTGCTTTTAGTGAGGCCAACTGAAGACAACAGTATGCTATTATCTTATTAATAAAGAAGTATTATATAACAATACCTACGGACTTCTTTGCCAATGAAATTCCATATTCTACCTAAAGTGTAGATGTCTGCAAAAGACATATTATCATGGTACAGAATCAACACAGACAACTATAATTTATGGAGAGCGTTCCATGTAGATACTAGCTCCTTGAATTCTAGGTAGGCACAACCACTCACACTTACAAAATTTTAAAAAATTGAGTCAACAATGTCGAAAAATCTGTGAAAAATCATATAACTAGTACATGACAATTTATTTTGAGTATTTCCTGAAAAGGCTCACAGATTGATCATAAATGTTCTAAAATACTCTGAGAGAAAATGGTGATGTCCCTCTAACTTCCTGTTCTTTAACAGTTGTGGGATAAAGCCCAAGTGATCACTTCAGAAATGATTGATGTGTTCTAAGGCTTACTCATGAGATTTAAAGCATACTTTTCTAAAAACAAAACCAAAAAACCCCACCCTGCTCTCATCACATTAATATCTTTGTTCACACAAGCCAAATCAACCAACGTCTCCACAGCCAAAAAGAGGGAGTGATAATTGCTAAAACAGCATTTTAGTTTGGGAAGAAGTTGAAAACAGGAATAGGTAAAGAGCATGTGACCCACTCTCAACCAGAAATACCAAAAAGCCTTTGTTAGCAAACTGGATGAAGCAATTATAAGCAGTATCACAGACTGTCAATCTTAGATATCGGTCTTCCTTAAAAGCCTGCATGCTCTGTCATCAACAAGGTTATCTCAACCTTTCCTGAAACTATTTTTACTTTTAGCTTGGCTTACCTCTTAGTATAATCATCTCCTAAGTTCAAGCCCTATCAAGAAAAGCAGCACTACACTACTGCAGCACTAAAAAAGCTAAGTCACACATGCTTCAGTTCCCAAATAAGTCATAATTTATAGAGCATAGTCTAAGAGGTTAAAACAAATTATAAAAGAAATTCACAGCTATGTGAAATAAACCAGACACAAAAGGACAAATATTGCATGATTCCACTTGTATGAGGTACCAAGAATAATCATTCATGGAGATAGAAAGTATAGTAGTAGTTACCAGGGGCTGGTGGGGGAGGGGTAGAAATGAAGAGTTATTATTTAATGGGTCAAGTTTCTGTTTGGATGATGAAAGAATTCTGGGAATGGACAGTAGTGATGGTTGCACAACAATGTGAATATTCTTAATGCCATTTAATGCCACAGTATACTTTAAAAATTAAAATGGTAAATTTTGTTATGTATATTTCCATACAAGAATTTTTATAAAAGATATTCAGTGCTTTCCTTACATCTCTTAAAAATGCTAATGAGACTCTAATCAGTAAAATTTCCACACTTACCATACATTTTTTAATCTTCTCCCCAGTTTCCTCAAAACCCATACTTACCAACATCACTCTTCCAAACCCACCACCAAATTTCTTAAAACTCTATTCTGGCCACTACCTTCTGTCTTCCACCTTTCCTCCTTTTCCTCATGAGCCTATATCATTTAAGCACTCAAGAGATAGAACCGTCACTTGAGAGCAGGAAGAGGAAAACACATGAGCAAGCGAGGTCTTCCGCAGTGTGCAGGAGAAGGGGAAAAGTTGGAAGCAGTCATCCACAGTAATTTTAATTTCATCACATTCATTTTATTTTATGGTTAATCCTTCTATAGCTTCAAGCATTTCTCGTCACCTATGATTTGGTGAACAAATCTGTATTGACTTTAACTGATATTCATGATTTCACAGTCGTCATTCAAATTATGCCTCAGCCCCTTGCATATCAGGTATTTACACCAAGATTAGAGGTTTTAGAGTCAGGGGTTCTCAATTTCTGCTGTACACTAGAATCACATGGGGAGCCAAAAGGCACCATGTCCAGGCCACAGCTCACACCAACTAAATCCGTAGGATCCAGGGCTAGAGACCCAGGCAACTGTATCTTTTTAAACTCCCAGTATGCAGCTACGTGTGACAACCAATGTGTCAGAGAAATGCTTCTCCGTCTTTAATGGACATACCAAATATGTACAGTTTGTGCTGATTATTAAAAGGAAGGCTGATTTAGGAGGGCTGGAGGAAGTACCCGGATACTGCATTTCTAATAAGTCAAAGTAATGCCAAATCTGCTATTCCTGAAACCTACCTTGAGTAGTGAGCCTTTAGCAAACAAAAGCCTTTCAAGTTTCCTTCTCTCCTTCCTCAGAGGAGCATTTATTATACACACAGTCAGTGAAAGTGAATTCATAGTTGGGCTTCCCAGGGAAGCAGGCCTGGACAAGGACTTGGGACACAACTGCGGTGGCCTCAGTGGCAGGCGTTCATCACTCTGCCCAGTGTGGCTTCAGCTGCTCTGCTTCTGCTTATAGGCTGGTCCTAGGTTTCAATCCAACTCAGCTTCTCTAACTTCACAACTGTTAACAATACACTCAATTCCCTAGGCCTCATGACCTCATGTGTAAAATGGAGAATAAACATGGCAACTATTTCACTGCGTTACCATAAGGTTTAAATGAGATCATCGTGTACAGCACTGGTGTGCCTGCCATTATGCATGCCTGTCCTTATTTCTGCTGCCAGCAAAAAGCAATTCACTAATTCTCTCTCTTTCCCTCAAGCGTCTGTTTCTGGATTCAGCTAACTCGCAGTTTTGCTCTGTGTGCTTCTTGAACTCTGCTTCCCCTACCAACTTCTGGCTCTCTCTACAAGTTCCAATTAGTACGTTCCAAAAGTGGCTTTGATTGGGTCAGTTAGTCACGATCCACTAGACCTCTTCAAGGAAGACTCTGTGTTTGCACAAAGTCTCCTCTGAGATAGACCAAGGAAATTTGTGGACTGACTTCCACAGTCAGGGTTTGCCTCAGACTAGGGCCTCTCAGGTGATGCTAGTGGTAAAGAACCTGCTTCCCAGTGCAGGAGCTGCAAGAGATCCCTGGCTTGGGAAGATCTTCTGGAGGGAGGGCATGGCAACCCACTCCAGCATTCTTGCCTGAGAAATCCCATGGACAGAGGAGCCTGGTGGGCTACAGTCCATAGGGTCACAAAGAGTTGAACATGACTGAAGCAACTTAGCACGCATGACAGCTACAGTGTAAGACAAGCTAAATGTAAGAAACCTTCAGAAAGAGATGGGGATATAGAAGGCAATGAGGTTTTCTAGGATGGGTGGTGCAACTGCCAAGCACCTTGCTTGCCTTGCCCAGTACACTTAGCAAATATTTACTGAACAACTAATAACTGCAAAGCATACGTTGTAGTCCCTGTCCCTGGAGGCCTGAGACCGTCTACTGATCTTGGTTCTGGACTGGAGAGGTAAAGCACCCAGACACAGAGTTTCATGCAGATGGTATAAGCAAAATACTAATATTTTTGCTGTCTGAATACTGTTTTTGGTTTTTGTTTAATTTTGTGCTGAGAAATGCTATCCCCTAAAGGATAAAGAGAACCTCTCCAAAGCTCAGAACTTGGTAAGGAGATAGTAGCTAACCTTTAGTTCTTATTATATATCAGCACTGTATGTGGCTTAACTCATTTAATCCTTACAAGGGTATTATCATCCCAATTTGGCAAACAGGAAAGCCAAAGCTTTAAGAGGTTAAAACACTGTCAAATCACACAGCTAGTAAGTGGGAGAGCCAGGGCTCAAGTCCCAGAGGCCTGCTTCAGAGCCTACACTCCTCCACAGTGTACAGCGCCTCTGGCCTTCTTCACACGCCTCTTCTTCACAATCTGCTCAAATTTGTGCTGACACAACATCTACTTCAACATACACCTGTCTTGTTTTTTGCGGAGATGCCCAGAAAATGGCATTTTCAGATGTGACATTCTCAAGTATATACCATGAAGATATATACAATATATCCAACTTCTACCAGGAACCTAAAAGGAAATTAAAAGATAAACTTGCAGTCCCTCCAGTTTATGTCAAAATGCAAATTATTCACAAATTTCAGTTATTATTATTATTTGCAACCTACTACATTTTAAAATGTACACATTTTAAAGGACACAATAAATGACAGAAATGGTATACACTTAGTAGACGCTGAAGAGATAAAGAAAAGATGGAAAGAATACACAGAAGAACCATACAAAAAAGATCTTAATGAACCGGATTACTATGAAGGTGTGGTCAGTCACCCAGAGCGAGACATTCTGGAGTGCAAAGTCAAATGAGCCTTAGGAAGCACTGCTCTTAATAAAGCTAGTGGATGGGATGGAATTCCAGTAGAGCTCTTCAAAACCCTAAAGGATGATGCCATCAAGGTGTTGCATTCAATATGTCAGCAAATCTGGAAGACCCAGCAGTGGCCACAGGACTGGAAAAGGTCAATCCTCATCCCAATTCCCAAGAAGGGTAGTAACAAGAATATGCTAACCATCGGACAATTGTACTCATCTCCCATGCTAGTAAGGTCATGCTTAAAATCTTGCATGCTAGGCTTCAGCATTATGTGAACCAAGAACTTCCAGATATCCAAGCTGTGTTTAGAAAAAAAAAGGAACCAGAGATCAAATTGCCAACATTTGCTGGATCATAGAGAAAGCAAGGTAATTCCAGAAAAAACATCTACTTCTGTTTTGCCAACTACGATAAAGCCTTTGACTATGTGGATCAAAACAAACTGTGGAAAGCTCTTATAAGTTCAGTTCAGTTCAGTTCACTCACTCAGTTGTGTCTGACTCTTTGCGACCCCATGAATCACAGCACACCAGGCCTCCATGTCCATCACCAACTCCCGGAGTTTACTCAAACTCTTGTCCATCGAGTCAGTGATGCCATCCAGCCATCTCATCCTCTGTCGTCCCCTTCTCCTCCTGCCCCCAATCCCTCCCAGCATCAGAGTCTTTTCCAATGAGTCAACTCTTCATATGAGGTGGCCCAAGTACTAGAGTTTCAGCTTTAGCATCAGTCCTTCCAATGAACACCCAGGAATGATCTCCTTTAGAATGGACTGGTTGGATCTCCTTGAAGTCCAGGGGACTCTCAAGAGTCTTCTCCAACACCACAGTTCAAAAGCATCAATTCTTTGGCACTCAGCCTTCTTCACAGTCCAACTCTCACATCCATACATGACCACTGGAAAAACCATAGCCTTGACTAGACGGACCTTTGTTGGCAAAGTAATGTCTCTGCTTTTGAATATGCTATCTAGGTTGGTCATAACTTTCCTTCCAAGGAGTAAGCGTCTTTTAATTTCATGGCTACAATCACCATCTTCAGTGATTTTGGAGCCCCAAAAAATAAAGTCTGACACTGTTTCCACTGTTTCCCCATCTATTTCCCATGAAGTGATGGGACTAGATGCCATGATCTTAGTTTTCTGAATGTTGAGCTTTAGGCCAACTTTTTCACTCTCCACTTTCACTTTCATCAAGAGGCTCTTTAGTTCCTCTTCACTTTCTGCCATAAGGGTGGTGTCATCTGCATATCTGAGGTTATTGACATTTATTTATTTATTTTTAAAGGTTATTGATATTTAGACATGGGAATACCAGACCATCTTACTTGTCTCCTGAGAAACCTGTATACAGGTCAATAAGCAACAGTTAGAACGCTGTATGGAACAACTGATTGGTTCAAGATTGAGAAAGGAGTATGACAAGGCTGACTGCTGTCACCCTGTTTATTTAAGCTATATGCTGAGCACATCATGAGAAATGCCAGACTGGATGAGTTACAAGCTAGAATCAAGATAGGCGAGAGAAACATCAGCAACCTCAGATATGCAGATGATACCACTCTATAATGGCAGAAAGTGAAGAGGAACTAAGAAGCCTCTTGATAAGAGTGAAGGAGGAGAGTGAAAGAGCTGGCTTAAAACTAAATATCAATAAACATAAGATCATGGCATCCGGCTCTATTACTTCCCAGTAAATAGAAGGAGAAAAGGTGGAAGTAGTGACAGACTTCCTCTTCTTGGGCTCTAAAATCACTGTGGATGTTAACTGCAGCCATGAAATCAGAAGGTGATTACTTCTTGGCAAGATAGCTATGACAAACCTAGACAGTGTGTTGAAAAGCAAAGACATTTCTCTGCCAACAAAGGTCCATATAGTCAAGGCTATGGTCTTCCCAGTGGTCATGCACAGTTGTGAGAGCTGGACCATAAAGATGGCAGAGTGCCAAAGAATTGATGCCTTCAAACTGTGGTGCTGGAGAAGACTCCTGAGAGTCCCTTGGACAGAAAGGAGATCAAACTAGTCAATCTTAAGGGAAATCAATCCTGAATACTCATTGGAAGGACTGATGCTGAAGCTGAAACTCCAGTATTTTGGTTATCTGATGCAAACAGCCGACTCATTGGAAAAGTCCCTGAGGCTGGGAAAGATTGAGGGCAGAAGGAGAAGTGTGTCAGAGGATGAGATGGCTGGTTGGCATCACTGATGCAATGGACATGAACTTGGGCAAATTTCAGGAGATGGTGAGGAATAGGGAGGTGGGCTACAGTCCCCAGGGTCACAAAGAGTTGGATACAATTGGGTGACTGAACAACAACATTTTAAAACAGCTGCCTTCTTTCATATACATGTTACAGTGACTTTTTTTGGTTGCCTAGCATCTGAAGTTCTATCTTATCTTTGAGAAAGACACACTGTGTAACTTTCTGAATTCCCAGATTCTTGTTTTCTCTCCTCTGGTCACCTTGGGTAGGCACATGTGACCCAGACTTTATCCAGCCAGACAATCCTACCTAGAACTTGAATACAAGCAAACAAGGAGAATGGAGCATTCATCCTGGACCAGAGGAGAGGGCACTACTGCCAGGGACACCAGCATGAGCAACCAGCAGCAGCTCTCGTATCACATCTGCAGACTCAGCATGATTCTGGCTGAGGCTCCCACTACAATGCTTCCTGACTGTGTTAGCTTCCCTGGGCTGCCAAAACAAAGTACAGCAAACTGGGTAGCTTAAAACTACCCAAGGATTGCTGACAATCCTTGGTGTCCCTTGGCTTGGGGTTGCATCACTCCAGTCTGCACATCTATCTTCCAATGGCCTTCTTACCTGTGTCTTCTCCTGGGTCTCTTTGTATCAATCTCCCATTCCTTTCTCTTAAAAAGATGCCAGTCACTGGGTCAGAGACCACCATAACCCAATATGACCACATTTGTAACCTGATTACATCTACAATGACCTTATTTCCAAATAAAGGTCACCGTCACAGGTACTGGGGATTAGGACTTCAACATGTCTTTTAGAGGAACACAATTCAATGCACAAAATCTATGTTCCTGTTGATTTCCTGGGCCTGAATCTCCAGGCTTTCTAGTCGTCTTGTGGGCCACCTCACAATATTTTCTTATAAATTCTTCTCTTATTTAAATCAGCAGAACTAGTGTTGTAGCTCCCCCATTTTGAATCTTGACCTGTCTAATCTCTCCCTCTATTTTCCTCACCTCCCTTCTGAAATTCTCCACCCAGAGCTCTCTAGGGATGAGTTGAACTGTGACTTTATAATGGCAAAGGCCTTTTATCTTAGGAATAAGGTAAGATGCCCATTCCACTCCCTGGATCAAGCAGACTGAGCAAACGATAGCCCAGGTTCATGTTAAAAGAAGGACTCAGACTGACCAGTCCCAAATCTCTTGACTGAAATGCCTGTAGAACCTATTGATTTCCTATGCTGAAAGTTTGTTCTCAAGCTGCATCTACTTTGGAGCAGAATTTGACTAATCTTTGCCTGTGGATAAGGGTGGTATGAGGCCTATTTTGGTGGTGAGGACCACTCCACTTGCATCAGATCCCATAGACATTGCCCCAGTCTATATAATTTTCATCAGGTCATGACAACAGCACCAAAGGGGCTAACTAGCATTTGAATTGTGTTTGGTCTAAAGTTTCCAAAGACTCATCAATGCTATTAGGAACAATAACATTATGCCAGAAAGAGTTGCAGAGGAAACAAACATGGGGTTCTGAGAAACACGATAATCAAAGACAGCTGAATCTAAAATGACAACTCTATGTCAATGACTTCAAGGAAATAAAAATACATTTAAAAATTTTGAATAAATCAACTTTACAAATGGCCATGAGGAGCAGAGCAGCAATGTCATTTTTTTGTTTACTCTGATTTGCTTCCTTTTATGGCTTGCGCCTGCCAACTTCATAGAACTGTGGTAGGGCTGGGGGCCACATAAGCTTGGAACCAACTGCCTAAGGCTCTCTTTGCTATCATCTGTACAGAGCCTGATTGAGAATGAAGCCAATCCAGGAAAGAAGAATCCAAGAGATATATACAAAGTTACCATTTCATTGGAGTCTCACAATCCAGCTATACCTAAAAATACCCATTATACTTCCAAATTACTGGAACCAATATATTCCGTTCTTGGTTTGTTTGTTCAAGCTAGTTTGAATTGCAGATCTAGCCTAACAATGACAATGTGCTATCAAGTGTACATATCTGCTTTGACCTAATTCCCTTGGATTGTTGTTGGCCAGAGAAAACTGTGTCGAAAGGACCATGGATTTCAACTGGGATGGTGCTTTCTGAATTTCTGTCTTCCGGCATGCTATTGGGAACATGCACATATGCATAAGCTAATGGAGAAGCACCTGCATGAGGCAATCTTTTGGCAAGTGTATGGGAATGACCTGAACCTCCCCCATTCATTCACATATTTACTCAACAAATCAGTAGTGGGCACTTACTACGCACCAAGCCCAGGCACAGGCCCTGGGAACTCAGCAATGAAAAAAGAACAAAGCCCTGCCCTTGTGAAGCTTCCACTCTCGAGAAGGAAGACAGACAAAAGAAACATTTTAAAGTCAATATATGTCAGATAGTGATAAAATGTTATGATGAAAGATTAAATAGGGTAAAAAGGACAGAAATGCAGGGTGGGCATCTATTTCATATGTGATGAAATAGTGAGCCTTGTGGTTGTCTGCAAAAAGACACTGCCAAGCCAAGAAAACAATACACACAAGGCGCCGAAGCAGGAATATGTTGGGGTCCAATGTGGCTGAAGTGGAGGGAATGAGAGTGTGGTAGCAGACAAGGTGAGAGAAGTATTAGTGGGGAAAGGTGTGATGGAGAAAATTTAGAGACTTCCTAGACCACCATAAGAATCTGAGGTTTTAGGGGACTTCCCTGGTAGTCCAGTGGTCCATGATCCCAATGCAAGGGGCACAGGTCCAACCCCTGGGCAGTGAACTAAGATCCTGCAAGGGCCACAACGTAGTCAAAAAAAATAATAATAATTTTAGGCTTTATGTTATGAACCAGATAAGAATTCCCAGGGTAGCTGTGAGCAAAGGAGTCACATAACCTGACTCAAAGTTTTAATGATTGTTCTATTTGCCATATTGAGAACAGAAGCAAGGAATTAGCAGGCCAATTAGGGAGACCATGAAAACGGGAGTGGAGGTGATAAGATATAGTTGAACTCTGAATATATTTTGAAGGTAGAGACACCAACAGAATAGAATTTAAGCAGAAGTTTTCATAAGTATATCTCCATAGGCTAAGCAATTAGAGAGATGCTTAGATTTCATAACTATCTCCTAGTCTAAGCAACTAGAGAGATGAAGATGCCAGGTACTTTGAGACAATGACTGTTTGAGAAGCACAGATTCAGAATGGTGGAAGAATGTGGTTGAGATAGATTAACTTTGAGATGCCGGTCAGATACCTATCTAAAATAGATAGTGAGCTAAATGAGTCTGAAGGTAAAAGGAAATTTCTGGGCTGGAGACAAAGTATTTGGGAGCCATCAGAGTACATATGAACTTAAAGTCATGAGGCTGGATGAGATCAGCTAGGTATTGGGTCCATACAGAAGAGAATAGTTCTAAGGACTATAACCTTGAGCAGCATCTCAATGCTGAAAGAAAGATGAATAGCGAGTAAGATAGGATGACAACCAAAAGATAGACGCTAAGTGCAAACATATTTTTCAAAAAAGAGTGGCTAATTAGATCAACTGCTGAGATAAGTAAGGTGAGGACTAATAATTAACAACCAGATGTAGCTACACAGAAGAAGTCACTGGAGTGGCTATAAAAAAGGAGGGAATAAGTCATATACAGTGAGTAGAGACAACATTTTCCAAAGATTTTATAGTATAAAGAATTAGAGAATTGGAGCAATATTTAAAAGACATGTGGAAACAAGAGAGAAATTTAAGCTGGATGGTATTTCAGCACGTTTGTATGCTATGGAAATGATCCATTACAAAGAGAAAACTGATGTGAAAGGGGGAGGGGACAATTGCTGGAGTAATGCTTTTGAATCCTGAATATTCATTAGAAGGACTGATGCTCAAGCTGAAGCTCCAAAACTTTGGAAACCTGATGCGAAGAGCTGACTCTCAGAAAAGACAAGACCCTGATGCTGGGAAAGATTGAAGTCAAGAGGAGAAGGGTATGACAGAGGACAAGATGGTTGGATGGTATCACTGACTCAACGGACATGAGTTTGAGCAAGCTCCGGGAGATGGTGAAGGACAGGGAAGCCTGGTGTGCTGCAGTCCATGGGGTCACAAAGAGTCGAACACAATTGAGTGACTGAACAACAGTGCTCTTGAGTAGGCGAGAGGAGATGGGGTCTAGTCACAAGCACAGGAGTCAGCCTTAGATTAATATATTGATCACTCATACACTCTAACTGAAGAAGAGGCTGAATATGGGTGCAGATAAGTGGGTAGATGAGGCAACAGGCTCTTGTATAAATCCTCTTCTGCTTCATTTTTCTCAGGAAAATAGGACACAGATTTATTATTTGAGAGTCAAGAGAAGGGGAAAAGTTTGAATGGATTGAAGGAAGATGGAAAGATGTGAAATAGTTACCTAAGAAAGTAGGGGAAAGATCAGAGTAGGGAAAAGCAATAAGATCCCTGGGCAGGACTGAGAGCCTGCATGAGGTCAAGGGTCATCTTCCTGCTGTGCATTTGAACACTGTGGTGAAAGGGGTGATGTCCGTAAGGGTTCAGAGTAAAGGGGAGAGAAGTGAGCAGTAATTTCAAAGTCAGCTAACTCAATAAGCTTTAAGACAGAGAAGCAAATAGGTCCACAGTTCAAGTATGAAAAGTGCCTGGAATCTTAAAGGCAATTAGATATAATTGGAACATATTCTTAGAAATAAAATCAGAGAATTTTAGAGATTAAAATAAAAAAATGATCCAAGTGATTTTCTTGTCTGAATCCTTCATTTTATAACATTTGAAACCAAGGGCCTAGAAAATTAAATGACTTTCCTAAGACTACGCAGCTAGAGGCAGAGACAAATCTAGATGTCAGTTCTCTGTCTTCATCCACTAGTCTTCCTGTCCTCATTTACTGGCAGGGTACAATGAAGTTTCAGGCTGGTCCACTTGTCTCATTGTAGGTTTAAGCCTGCCTTTCTCTGAGCATTTCTGAGCCCTGTTCCATGACTCCCATCTCCTATAATGACTCCCCCTTGCTATCTCTCATATCATACAGCTTCTCCCAGTTCTTCAGCCAAGTGTGTACTTTACTGAAGCTTTCAGTGCATTAGGCTGGGTCCAGAGCCCAGAATGAGGAAATTACCAACGGAGCTTCACCCAGAAGGAAGGAAGGGGAAATACAGGATGAGCCTCTCTCAAATCCTGCGGCTGATTTCCTCAGACTCACTCGACAGCACCATGGTTTTCAGGTGCCAGTGACCAAGGTATGGCATTCTCTTAACCCGCTTTCCTCTGTCCAGGGAAGGCTCGAGACTTTTCAAGTTACAAACTGTATGTGCTCACTGGACCAACAAATGCCAAACTTTTGCATTAAGAAGAAAACAGATCTGAACCAACAAGCTTGCAGATAGCCTGCAGCCTGTGTTCCATCTGAATACCATTTGAACATAACTGGTTAAAGTTCTTCCAATGATGGCTTTTGTTATCTATAAAATTAAGACTAAACCAGAGATCAAGGAATTTCAACTGGAAGTTATATCCTGTCTCCAGTCTCCCATCTTGGTGTAATTTAAGTGAGTTAAAGACCCCTTTAAATTCACTTATTTAAAACAGATACTCATCCAAAGAAGCACTCTATAAACATTTGGCACATCTTGATGAGCCCTTCAATTGTCCTTTAAAGGCAGCTCAAAACCAATTACTTATGCTCTCCTCCAAGAAGTTCATTAATTGGAACGAGGGCTCTGCCTCTGGCTGAGAGTGCCCTCTCCACTCTTTAATGTTGCATAATTATCCCTTCCGAAGAACAGTAGTGTAGTTCCAGGCACTTCTTTTCATATTTAGAAATTATTTAGATAAAAAGGTAAAGGGTATTGAAGGGGACTAGGAGTTAACATATGATACAAAAGGATAGGGTCTTATCTGCCCTCCCTTCTCCTGTTTAAAACAAACAATTGAAAAATGGAGAGAAATCTATGCACCTTCATATCCTCCCATATACTGGATGAGATATCAGGAATAAAATCCCTGAAGTAAACCTACATATATAAAACATGGCCTGGGCCGTGCCATGCTCAGTCACTTCAGTCGTGCCCAACTCTTTGTGACCCTACGGACCATAGCCCACCAGGCTCCTCTGTCCATGGGATTCTCCAAGCAAAAATACTGGAGTGGGTTGCCATGCCCTCCTCCAGGGATCTTTCCAACCCAGGAATCGAACCTGTCCCTCTTATGTCTCCTACACTGGCAGGTGGGTTCTCTACTACTAGTACCATCTGGGAAGCCTAAAACAAGGCCTACATACTCTTATAAAGATTAAAAAGGATAAATCTCTGGCAAAAAGGATAAATCTCTGGCAAAATCATCTTTGTCAACACCCACCATGCCCATACTAGAGGACTGAGAATCAAGACATATTTTAAAGAATCAATTATATAATCTACTTGGAGGATAGTTTTGATTTTATATAGTTGTCCATAACTTTGGTCAACAATTCTACATTCATAAATAAGGGAAATAACCACAAGTAGGAAAAGATTTAACTATAAAGATGATTTCAGCATTATTTATAATAATGAAAAATTAGAAACCACACAATAAAATACTGGTACATCCATATTATGAATTATGTAGCAACTGAGTGCTATTATAGAAGAGGTAAGATATTCATAATGTATTGTTTTAAAAGTATCAAAACAGTATGCATGGTAAAAAAACATAAAATATATACATACCAACATATATCTATACATATATATATAGAGAGAGAGAGAGAGAGAGATTCATAGAAAAGAGACTAGAGAGGAAATACACTAAATTATTAATAGGTGAGAGAATTATAGAAAAATTTTGTCTTCTTTTGCCTAACTCTGCTTTCTTATCCTTCCTATGTTATCATTGTCACAGATTGGGTTCCTTTGGGAAACAGTTTCTGAGGGACAGATTTTCGCGTTCTTAGTAACAACATCCACAGGGACTTCTCAGCAGAATCAACACCCATAACGAGTGAGGGAAACAGGGCCAGGCAGAGGGAGAAGTTGAGCTGCACTTGCAAGAGAGATTCAACAGATCCCATAGGGACTATAAAGTTGGGATGGCCCTTGAGAGAGGTCCTGAACTGAGGCTAGAAAACTGTGCTTTTTCACTCCTATTTGGACAAGCCATTGAATGTGTGCTACCCCAGGGAGGAGTGTCACCTACGAGAGGAGCTCCCTTAAGTTGAGAGCAATGCCTAGTGAAGAACTCAACTGTAGGCTATTTGCAGGTAGGACTTGTGCAGCTGGGTAAACGAGTGTCTAAATCTTTAAGTGGGTGTGAGAAGTTTGGGAAGCCCACAATACAGAATCTACTATACTACACTTTGTGTTCACTTTCTCTATTAAATTTATGCCATCTTGAAACAACTCCTTTCTATTCCTAGGGAAGCTTTCACTATTAAGGTGAACCAGAGAAAAAAGGCCCAGCCCTTACAGTTGGTCATGGGGTGGTGAAGTTTCTATCACCTTCTTCCTCTATTTCCCAGCTTATTTCCCTCTCACGCTCAGCTACCATCGCTGCTAATTTAAATGGCTTACCAGGCAGAGGATGTGAGGGCCTCTACTATCAGCCCTGGAGGTCTTAATCACCACGGGCTTCCAGGCAATAATGGCAGAATTTGTGTATCTGCTAACAATATTGAGCAAGGAATACCAACAGACAGCTCAGAGGATCCAAAGATATTCTTCCCTGCACCCACTCTTCCTACTGACTAGAGTCAATTAACCCCGCCATTCAGTTCAGTTCAGTTGCCCAGTCATGTCCGACTCCTTGCGACCCCATGGACTGCAGCATGCCAGGCTTCCTTGTTCATCACCAACTCCCAGGGTTTACTCAAACTCATGTCCATTGAGTTGGTGATGCCATCCAACCATCTCACCCTCTGTTGTCCCCTTCTCCTCCCGCCCTCAATCCTTCCCAGCATCAGGATCTTTTTCGATGAGTCACTTCTTTGCATAAGGTAGCCAAAGTACTGGAGCTTCAGCTTCAGCATCATTCATTATAGTGTATATTCAGGACTGATTGCTTTTAGGATGGGCTAGTTGGATCTCCTTGCTATCCAAGGGACACTTAAACAGTCTTCTCCAACACCACAGTTCAAACACATCAGTTCTTCGGTGCTCAGCTCTCTTTATAGTCCAACTCTCACATCCATACATGACTACTGAAAAAACCATAGCTTTGACTAGACGGACCTTTGTTGGCAAAGTAATGTCTCTGCTTTTTAATATGCTGACTAGGTTGGTCATAACTTTTCTTCCAAGGAGCAAGCGTCTTTTAATTTCATGGCTGCAGTCACCATCTGCGGTGATTCTGGAGCCCCCAAAAATAAAGTCTTTCACTGTTTTCACTGTTTCCCCATCTATTTGCCATGAAGTGATGGGACCAGATGCCATGATCTTAGTTTTATGAATGTTGAGTTTTAAGCCAACTTTTTCATTCTCCTCTTTCACTTTCCTCAAGGGGCTCTTTAGTTCTTCTTTGCTTTCTGCCATAAGGGTGGTGTCATCTGCATATATGAGATTATTGATACTTCTCCCAGCCATCTTGATTCCAGCTTGTGCTTCATTCAGTCCAGCATTTCTCATGATGTACACTGCATATAAGTTAAATAATCCAGGTGACAACATATAGCCTTGACGTACTCCTTTCCTAATTTGGAACCAGTCTGTTGTTCCATGTCCAGTTCTAACTCTTGCTTCTTGACCTGAATACGGATTTCTCAGGAGGCAGGTCAGGTAGTCTGGTATTCCTACCTCTTGAAAAAATTTTCACACTTTATTGTGATCCACACAGTCAAAGGCTTTGGCATAGTCAATAAAGCAGAAGTTTTCTGGATCTCCCTCGCTTTTTTGATGATCCAGCGGATGTTGGCAATTTGATCTCTGGTTCCTCTGCCTTTTCTAAATCCAGCTTGAATATATGGAAATTCACAGTTCACGTACTGTTGAAGCCTGGCTTGGAGAATTTTGAGCATTACTTTGCTAGCATGTGAGATAGTGCAATTGTGTGGCAGTGTGAGCATTCCTTGCATTGCCGTTCTTTGGGATTGGAATGAAAACTGACCTTTTCCAGTTCTGTGGCCACTGTGGAGTTTTCCAAATTTGCTGCTATACTGAGTGCAGCACTTTCACAGCATCATCTTTTAGGATTTGAAATATCTCAACTGGAATTCCATCACCTCCACTAGCTTTGTTTATGGTGATGCTTCCTAAGGCCCACTTGACTTTGCATTCCAGGATGTCTGGCTCTAGGTGAGTGATCACACCATCATGATTATCTGGGTCATGAAGATCTTTTTTGTATAACCCTTCTGTGTATTCTCACCACCTCTTCTTAATATCTTCTGCTTCTGTTAGGTCCATACCATTTCTGTCCTTTATTGTGCCCATCTTTGCCTAAAAAGTTCCCTTGGTATCTCTAGTTTTCTTGAAGTGATCTCTTTCCCATTCTATTGTTTTCCTCTATTTCTTTGCATTGATGACTGAGGAAGGCTTTCTTATCTCTCCTTGCTATTCTTTGGAACTCTGAATTCAAGTAAGTATATTTTTCCTTTTCTCCTTTGCCTTTTGCTTCTCTTCTTTTCATAGCTGTTTGTAAGCCCTCCTCAGACAACCATTTTGCCTTTTTGCATTTCTTTTTCTTAGGAATGGTCTTGATCCTGCCATTAAAGAGTATTAACATGTAATAGAAAGATCTTCACACTTAGTGCATAGTTGCATAGTTCCATCCACATTACTCTTATCCATATCTGCTCATCCTTAATCCAATTGTTCTCCTCCAGACCCCTGACCATTCAGTCAAGCTATTTACAAAGGCCTACAAGTTGATGTATGTTCTTCCTTGGCCACTTCTACAGCATAAGGTGGATGGTGTTCTATACTGCTCAGAGCTGTGTTCACTGGAAGAATTTCTCCTCATAAAGCCACATACCAACACATCCACAACTTAGCTTGGCCTTTAGCCTCCTTTGTCAGCTGGTCCTAAAAGACTATATGTGTGGCCAAGGGTATAGATGAGGGAGAGGAAGCTGCCATAATACTGGACGACATGAGAGTCTGGGCCATTTGCTTATGCAGTCTATTTGTGCCCTCTGGTCATGGCAGTGCCCAGTCTTGGATGTACCACTTCTATTTTATGATGGATTGCTATTCAATTCAGTTCAGTCACTCAGTCGTGTCCGACTCTTTGTGACCCCATGAATCGCAGCACACCAGGCCTCCCTGTCCATCATCAACTCCCGGAGTTCACTCAAACTCATGTCTATCGAATCAGTGATGCCATCCAGCCATCTCACCCTCTGTCATCCCCTTCTCCTCCTGCCTCCAATCCCTCCCAGCATCAGAGTCTTTTCCAATGAGTCAACTCTTCGCATGAGGTGGCCAAAGTATTGGAGTTTCAGCTTTAGCATCAGTCCTTCCAATGAACACCCAGGACTGATCTCCTTTAGAATGGACTGGTTGGATCTCTTTGCAGTCCAAGGGACTCTCAAGAGTCTTCTCCAACACCACAGTTCAAAAGCATCAATTCTTCAGCACTCAGCTTTCTTTATAGTCCAGCTCTCACATCCATACATGACCACTGGAAAAACCACAGCCTTGACTAGATAGACCTTTGTTGGCAAAGTAATGTCTCTGCTTTTTAATATGCTGGCTAGGTTGGTCATAACTTTCCTTCCAAGGAGTAAGCGTCTTTTAATTTCATGGCTGCAATCACCATCTGTAGTGATTTTGTAGCCCAAAAAATAAAGTCTGACACTGTTTCCACTGTTTCCCCATCTACTTCCCATTAAGTGATGGGACCAGATGCCATGATCTTAGTTTTCTGAATGTTGAGCTTTAAGCCAACTTTTTCACTCTCCACTTTCACTTTCATCAAGAGGCTCTTTAGTTCCTCTTCACTTTCTGCCATAAGGGTGGTGTCATCTGCATATCTGAGGTTATTGATATTTCTCCCAACAATCTTGATTCCAGCTTGTGCTTCTTCCAGCCCAGTGTTTCTCATGATGTACTCTGCATATAAGTTATATAAGCAGGGTGACAATATACAGCCTTGACGTACTCCTTTTCCTATTTGGAACCAGTCTGTTGTTCCATGTCCAGTTCTAACTGTTGCTTTCTGACCTGCATATAGGTTTCTCAAGATGCAGGTCAGGTGGTCTGGTATTCCCATGTCTTTCAGAATTTTCCACAGTTTATTATGATCCACACAGTCAAAGGCTTTGGCACAGTCAACAAAGCAGAAATAGATGTCTTTCTGGAAATCTCTTGCTTTTTCCATGATTCAGCGGATATTGGCAATTTGATCTCTGGTTTCTCTGCCTTTTCTAAAACCAGCTTGAACATCTGGAAGTTCACAGTTCATGTATTGCTGAAGCCTGGCTTGGAGAATTTTGAACATTACTTTACTAGCGTGTGAGATGAGTGCAATTGTGTGGTAGTTTGAGTATTCTTTAGCATTACCTTTCTTTGGGATTGGAATTGACCTTTTCCAGTCCTGTGGCCACTGCTGAGTTTTCCAAATTTGCTGGCATATTGAGTGCAGCACTTTCACAGCATCATCTTTCAGGATTTGAAATAGCTCAACTGGAATTCCATCACCTCCACTAGCTTTGTCTGTAGTGATGTAGTGTGTAGGATTGCTATTAGGATATCCCAACTTATGACTTGGTGGGTCTTATAGAATTTAGGTAATGATGAACAGTTTGGCCACATGGCCACTCAAGTTCCATGATTAGGTGCTCTGTCTACCAGAGCCCAGAAACATAGCAGGACCTAATTTTGAATTAACATAGAATTCTCCACTGTAGATGGAATAGCATTGCTATAGGTGTTCACATTGTGATTCTCCTACTGGGGCTTGCCATAAACTCCACACAACATCACTCTTCACTGAAGACAACACCATAGGGCCTTTCAGATCATGTGGCCAAAGAAGCAGGGCTGTTCGCACCATGGCTTGGGTGTGCTACATATATTCCTTTCCTGCATTGAGCCTTATTCAAAGCTGGACAGTCAAAGCTATGGTTTTTCTAGTAGCTATGTATGGATGTGAGAGTTGAACCATAAAGAAGGCTGAGGGCTGAAGAATTGATGCTTTGGAACTGTGGTGTTGGAGAAGACTATTCAGAGTCCCTTGAACTGCAAGAAGATCAAACCAGTCAATCAAACAATTCAATATTCCCTGAATATTCATTGGAAGGACTGATGCTGAAGCTCCAATACTTTGGCCACCTGATGTGAAGGACCA
Source organism: Bos mutus (assembly GCF_027580195.1). Lineage (NCBI taxonomy): Eukaryota > Metazoa > Chordata > Mammalia > Artiodactyla > Bovidae > Bos > Bos mutus. The sequence continues at coordinate 42,115,995 of NC_091626.1, read as the reverse complement.
ATTCATTAGAAAAGACCCTGATGCTGGAAAAGATTGAAGGCAGGAGAAGAAGGGGACATCAGAGGATGAGGTGGTTAGATGGCATCACCAACTCAATGGACATGAATCTGAGCAAGGTCCGAGAGACAGTGTAGGACAGGGAAGCCAGGCATGCTGCAGTTCATGGGGTCGCAAAGAGTTGGAGACAACTGAGCAGCTGAACAATAGTAAAGTTGAAAACCTTTCACATCATCTAGTTCCCAGTCATATCATATACTCTTCTCCAGAATCTGAAGAGCCTTCCAGGCATTCTGCTTCCTTATTAGTGGTAGAAAGGGAAAAATGAAACAATTTGTCTAGATCACTAGATTTCTAAAAACGTTACTGATACGCCAAGCCCCTGAACATTCATGAGGCTTATCTCTTACCTTTCATAGTATGTGTAATATACCAAATCCTTCAACATATTCTCTGCTTCATAATCATCCAGTCTGATTAACACAATGTAAACAATATCATGGATCAATATAATGTTCAACGGACTATCTAGAGAGTCCAGTGCTCTTCAGACTATGACAGACAACTGATGGCAGAGTTAAACACAGCCATGGGACAAGACTGTAAGTGTATACCAATGTTAATCCTATGTGAATGCCAAGTGCTTCTGGTCTTCCTTCCTGATGAAGATGAAAAAATACATCTGCCAGATACTTGAGATCATGTTAATCTGTTCTAGCAAAAATACCACACCTGGCACGGCAGCTATAATTGGGACTACCATTTGGTTGAGCTTGTGATAGTTTACCCTTAACCTCCAGGATCAATCTGGCTTTTCATGGACTGGACTGGTAAACTAAGCAGAGATATGTGGAGATCATGACCCATGTATCCTTCACATGTTTAAGACTGGCACTAATCTCTACTATTTCCTCTGGTATGCAACTGCTTTTACTTACTGCCTTGACTGGAAGCAGGGATTTGAGAGACTTTTGCTTGGTCTTCCCACACTGCAATAGCTCTTACTCAGAGGTCAAGGCATCAACATGGGGTTCAGCCAACTACCATGTATGTACACTCCAATTATGCATTCGGGGGTTGGGGAAACAGCTAGGGGGTGACTCCACAGTCCCAGTGAACTCACTGTGAGCTAAATATGGGCCAGAGCTTCACTGGTCTTCACACACCACCTCTCTTACAGAGGGACTGAGATGACCCTTCAAGACCTAGTTATCAACTTTAATCTAAATCCTTTGTTCAGCAGTCTTCCAATGTATCACTATATGGTTACTCAATGAAATAGCCATAGATCTCTTTGGAGAAGGACTATAGGAATCATATTGTTTATCCTTGCTTGGATACAGGCTATGAGATTCTTCTTCCTGAGAAGCACGCCTTTCCTTCTGGCTGTAAATTCCAGGTCTACATACTTGCTCAAATCTGGAAGCGGGAGAGGGAGCATAGTCAGCTTTAACTGAGATAAATTTTATTAAATAAAGTTCACCTATTTTTCCATATAAAATTTAATGAGTTGTGACAAGGGTATATTTTCATATACCCTTGTCATATACTATAATGAAAATACAGAAAATTTCTATCATCTCCCAAAGTTTCCCTGTGCCCTTTGTAGCCAATTCCAACCTCCTCTCCTCCAACCCCTGTCAACCACTTGTCTGCTTTCTGTCTAGAATGTCATTTATATGGAATTACACAGTATATAATCTTTTATGTCCTTCTCTTAATATAATAATTTCATGTTGTTGTGTGTATCAGTACTTCATTTTATTGCAGAGTAGTAGTATATTATACGGACTTCCCTGGTGGCTCAGACAGTAAAGAATCTGCCTGCAATGCAGGAGACCTGAGTTCAACCCCTGGGTCAGGAAGATTCCCTGGAGAAGGGAATGGCTACCCACTCCAGTATCCTTGCCTAGAGAATTCCATGAACAGAGGAACCCAGTGGGCTACATGGGGTCATTAGAATCAGACACGGACTGTGCAAATAACATTTTCATTTTTTCATTCTACCATACAGATATACCACAATATGTTTACCAATTCATCAGTTGGTAGGCATTTGGTTGTTCCCAGTTTCAGTTCAGTTCAGTCACTCAGTTGTGTCCAACTCTTTGCGACCCCATGAACTGCAGCACACCAGGCCTCCCTGTCCATCACCAACTCCTGGAGTTTACCCAAACCCATGTTCATTGAGTCAGTGATGCCATCCAACCATCTCATCCTCTGTCGTCCCCTTCTCCTCCTGCCCTCAATCTTTCCCAGCATCAGGGTCTTTTCAAAAGAGTCAGCTCTTCATGTCAGGTGGCCAAAGTACTGGATTTCAGCTTCAACATCAGTCCTTCCAATGAACACCCAGGACTGATCTCCTTTAGGATGGACTGGTTGGATCGCCTTGCAGTCCAAGGGACTCTGAAGAGTCTTCTCCAACACCACAGTTCAAAAGCATCAATTCTTCGGCGCTCAGCTTTCTTTATAGTCCAACTCTCACATCCATACATGACTACTGGAAAAACCATAGCCTTGACTAGATGGACCTTTGTTGGCAAAGTAATGTCTCTGCTTTTCAATATGCTGTCTAGGTTGGTCATAACTTTCCTTCCAAGGAATAAGCATCTTTTAATTTCATGGCTGCAATCACCATCTGTAGTTATTTTGGATCCCCAAAAAATAAAGTCAGTTTGGGGTTATTATAAATATTCTTTCCATAATCATTTGCTGAATGCAAATGGTCTCTGGATGGCAGATGTCCACATCATTTCAAAATGATCACCATGAAAGGTGTAGTTATGATCTGCCACCATACAAAGTTGTTACATCATTTTTTACTATTTTCCCCACACTTTACAATTCATATCCATGACTCATTTATTTTGCAACTGTTAGTCTATGCCTTTAAATCTCCCTCACGTATTTCTCTTCTCCTTCCTCCCCCTGGCAAATAGTTGCTTGCTCTTTGTATCTATTACACTGCTTCTGTTTTGTTATGTTAATTTGTTTTGTTTTTTAGATTCCATATGTAAGTAAAATTATACAGTGTTTGTCTTTCCCTGTCTGATTTATTTCACTAAGCATGATCTACCCTCTAGGTCTACCCTTATTATCACAAATGGCAAGATTTCAATGGCTCAGCAACATTCCACTATATATATATATATACATACACGCACTATATAAAAACACTGTATAAATAAAACACTATAAATATATAAAACATTCCATTATATTATTATACATACACACATATATATAGCAAATACATCACATCTTCTTTATTCATTCATTGATGGACATTTGGGTTGCTTCCATATCTTATCTATTGTAAAACAAAGCTGTAGTTAATACAGGGATACTTATTTCTTTTCAAATTAGTATTTTCATTTTCTTTTGATAAATACCCAGGAGAACTGCTGGATAATATGGTAGTTCTATTTTTTACTTTTTTGAAAAAATCCCCATACTGTTTTTCATAATGTGTGTGTGTGCTCCATTGTGTTTGACTCTTTGACCTCTGATAACAAAGTAGGAGAAGGTATTATACAAGTCTTCTTGAGAGGGGTACCTGATGTACCAGCTTTGAGAGGATGGGAAAGGAGGGCTTCTCTCCCATACCTGCCTGGTTTGATGGTTGAAGGGGAGGAAGTGTGTGTTGCCTGAGCTCCTCTCCCTACATTCCTTGGAGCTATCGCATGGGGTGTCTGCCAAGACTAAAATGAAGTGTTCCAGGGAGACCTGTGACCCTTTGGACTATAGCCCACCAGGCTCCTCTGCCCAGGGGATTTTCCAGGCAAGAATACTAGAGCCGGTAGTCATTTCCTACCCCAGGGGATCTTCACAACCCAGGGATAGAACCTGCATCTCTTGCATTGGCAGGCGGATTCTTGACCACTGCACCAATAACAGCTACACCAATTTATATTCCCAGCAACAGTGCATGAGGGTTCCCTTTTTTCCACATCCTCACCAACACTTATTTGTTATTTACTATCTTTTTTACGATAGCCATTCTGATAGGTGTGGGTGGCGTCTCACTGTGGTTTTGGTTTGCATTTCCCTGATGATTAGCTATATTGAGCATCTTTTAATATGCTTGTTGGCCATCTCCATGTCTTCTTTGGAGAAATGTCCATTCGGGTCTCCTGCAAATTTTTTAGTTGGATTGTTTGTTTTTCTAATATTGAATTGTATGAGTTTGTTTGTATATCTTGGATATTAACTACTCATTTGATAAATCATTTGCAAATATCTTCTCCCAGTCAGTAGGCAGTCTTTTTGCTTTGTCGATAGTTTCCTTTGCTTTGCAAAAGATTTTTAGTTTGATATAGTCCTATTTGTTCATTTTTGCCTTTGTTTTCCTTGTCTGAGGTGACATATCCCAAAAAATTACTAAGAGAAATGTCGAAGAGTGTACTGTTTGTCAAAAAGTATCTTCTCTGTTTGTCAAAGAGTGTCTTCTTCTAGAAGGTCTATGGTTTCAGTTCTACATCTTTAATTCATTTTTAATTTATTTTTGTGCATGGTGTGAGAAAGTAGTCCAAGCTTGATTCTTTTACATGGAACTGTGTAATTTTCCCAATACCATTTATTGAAGAGGCTGTCTTTTCCTCACTGTATATTCTTGCCTATATTGTCATAGATTTTTAAATTGCCCATATAAATGTGAGTTGATCTGAATCTGTCTTCTTTTTGAGTTGCAAGAGTACTTTCTGTATTCTGAATACAAGTCCTTTATCACATATGTGTTTTGCAAATATTTTCTCCCAGTCTGGCCTTCTTTATAATTTCTCAATAGTATTCTTTTTTGTTTTCTTTTGAAAAGCAAGGGCTTTTAATTTGAAAAAGCCATTACCAATTTTTTTTTCTATGACTCATGCTTTGTGTCTTCTACCTGAAAAATCTTTGCTTGATTCAAAGTCACAGAGATTTCCTTTTTTTTTAATCTAGAAATTTGACAGTTTTTGCTTTAATGTTTAGGTCTATGATGCATTTCAAGTTAATTTTGTATATGGCATGAAATAAGGGTCTAGTTTCATTTTTTTTTTTCCATATGACTATTCAATTGTTCCAGCACAATTTCTTTAAAACAACTGTGACTTTTTATTGAGGTCAGGCACCCTCAAATTTCTGATTCTCCATCTTTTATTTGTTTTAATTTTATAAATTGAGCAATCAGTCAGTCACTTAAGTCACTCAGTTGTATCCAACTCTTTGCAACCCCATGGACTGCAGCACGTCAGGCTTCCTTGTCCACACCAACCCCTGGAGCCTGCTCAAACTCATGTCCATTGAGTCAGGGACGACATCCAACCATTTCATCCTCTGTCATCCCCTTCTCTTCCTGCCTTCAATCCTTCCCAGCACCAGGGTCTTTTTCAATGAGTCAGTTCTTCACAGCTGGTGGCCAAAGTATTGGATTCTCAGCTTCAGCATCAGTCCTTCCAATGAATATTCAGGACTGATTTCCTTTAGGATTGACGGGTTTGATCTCCTTGTGTTCCAATGGACTCTCAAGAGTCTTCTCCAACACCACAGTTCAAAAGTACCAATTCTTAGCACTCAGCTTTCTTTTTTTTTTTTTATTATAATGGATATTTTATTTTATTTTATTTTTAAACTTTACATAATTGTATTTGTTTTGCCAAATATCAAAATGAATCCATCACAGGTATACATGTGCTCCCCATCCTGAACCCTCCTCCCTCCTCCCTCCCCATACCATCCCTCTGGGTCGTCCCAGTGCACTAGCCCCAAGCATCCAGTATTGTGCATTGAACCTGGACTGGCATCTCGTTTCATACATGATATTTTACATGTTTCAATGCCATTCTCCCAAATCTTCCCACCCTCTCCCTCTCCCACAGAGTCCATAAGACTGTTGCATACATCAGTGTCTCTTTTGCTGTCTCGTACACAGGGTTATTGTTATCATCTTTCTAAATTCCATATATATGCGTTAGTATACTGTATTGGTGTTTTTCCTTCTGGCTTACTTCACTCTGTATAACAGGCTCCAGTTTCATCCACCTCATTAGAACTGATTCAAATGTGTTCTTTTTAATGGCTGAGTAATACTCCATTGTGTATATGTACCACAGCTTTCTTATCCATTCATCTGCTGAAGGACATCTAGGTTGCTTCCATGTCCTGGCTATTATAAACAGTGCTGCGATGAACATTGGGGTACACGTGTCTCTTTCCCTTCTGGTTTCCTCAGTGTGTATGCCCAGCAGTGGGATTGCTGGATCATAAGGCAGTTCTATTTCCAGTTTTTTAAGGAATCTCCACACTGATCTCCATAGTGGCTGTACTAGTTTGCATTCCTACCAACAGTGTAAGGGGTTCCCTTTTCTCCACACCCTCTCCAACATTTATTATTTGTAGACTTTTGGATCGCAGCCATTCTGACTGGTGTGAAATGGTACCTCATAGTGGTCTTGATTTGCATTTCTCTGATAATGAGTGATGTTGAGCATCTTTTCATGTGTTTGTTAGCCATCTGTATGTCTTCTTTGGAGAAATGTCTATTTAGTTCTTTGGCCCATTTTTTGATTGGGTCATTTATTTTTCTGGAGTTGAGCTGTAGGAGTTGCTTGTATATTTTTGAGATTAGTTGTTTGTCAGTTGCTTCATTTGCTATTATTTTCTCCCATTCTGAAGGCTGTCTTTTCACCTTGCTGATAGTTTCCTTTGATGTGCAGAAGCTTTTAAGGTTAATTAGGTCCCATTTGTTTATCATTATGGTCCAACTCTCACATCCATACATGACCACTGGAAAAACCATAGCCTTGACTAGTTGGACCACTGTTGGCAAAGTAATGTCTCTGCCTTTTAATATGCTCTCTAGGCTGGTCATAGCTTTGCTTCCAAAGAGCAAGTGTCTTTTAATTTCATGGCTGCAGTCACCAGCTGCAGTGATTATGGAGCCCAAGAAGATAAAGTCTCTCATTGTTTCCATTGTTTGCCTATCTATTTGACATGAAGTGATGGGACAGGATGCCCTGATCTTAGTTTTTTGAATTAGTTAAGTTTTAAGCCAACTTTTTCACTCTCTTTCATGGGAAAGACTAGAGATCTCTTCAAGAAAATCAGAGGTACCAAGGGAACATTTCATGCAAAGATGGGCACAATAAAGAACAGAAACCGTATGTACCTAAGAGAAGCAAAAGATATTAAGAAGAGGTAGCAAGAATACACAGAACTATACAAAAAATATCTTAATGACCCAGATAACCACGATGGTATTATCACTCACCTACAGCCAGACATCCTGGAATGTGAAGTCAAGTGGGCCTTAGAAACTGAGCAATATCCCCTTTTGACTGCCCAACTACCTATATGTAATTCTGTGTCCATTCACCATGTCCATAGTTCTTTGTGGGTCAGATTCTTTTGGCAGACACTCATTATGGTAACTGTACTCAATTCCTGTCAGAAGTAAGTATCACTTCTGACAGGTAAGTATCACCACCTGGTCTCTATTTATCTAAGGGCCCTATTATCCCCACTGCTGTCTGTGAGCTTAGTTTTGGAAAAACAGCTACTGTCAGACTCAACTCACAAAAGACAACCAACTGAGCTCAACAGCTAGTATCCTTCTCACCAGCACATTCCATCTCATGTTGGTATATGGAGGGTTTTAGGCACCCTCCTGTGTAACATAGTTTGTTGGTTCACTTTCCAGCATTATGCAATATATCTTTTCCAGAATAACCCCTTCTCTAAGCTTTTGACCCTTTATTTTTTCCAACTCACTTAACGCCATCACTGTCTGCAAAGACTCCATTTCCTAGAATACTTGCCAGAGTGTTAAATCTTGTATCACAGGGAGGTGCTCCCATATTGGTAAGCTCTCCTATGTCAGACTTTTTGTTCCATTCCTCATTTGACTCAACACCCCCAGCAACCAGACCCAGGAAATTCCCCTGGCTCTTGAACTAATCAGTGCATGGTGATTAGTTCCTACAGCTGTCTCATTCCTTTACAAGCCCAGCATTTTCCTGGTGAGACTGGACTGTGGCCTAATCATAGTTATAATCTAGTAGCCAGGAGTAGAGGTATATATAGATACTAGGTGGCATACAAATCTTTCAAGGCAGAGACCTCTGGCTCAGCTTTAGGCAATGGAATAGCTCTAGGCTTAATAGAGCAGAGTGAGCCATGTTTGCAGGCTCAGAGGGTTCAAAAGGACCTCAGTTTTCAAGATTGAGTGCATCAACCTAGAATGATACTCCTTCCCAGCCAGAGCCCTGACCTTAGTACAGAAGACTTGCCAAGGTTGAGAATCCAACCTTCTTTGAAGCTCTGTTGTTCTGATAAGTAAATCCTGAGCTTAATCCTCAGGTTTTTCTATCCTCTGGCTGCATATGATAGTCTCTTTATATTCTATGAAGAAGCCCTCTGACTTTTACACTTAAAAACATGGCTAATTCCCCTCAGCCTTTCACTCTTTTTTGATGCATTGATAGCCCTCAGCAAGAGACATTCAATTCCACTGCTCTTATTAATTACTATTTCTTCTAAACTTCTTAAATGTTTAAGATATCATACCACCATTACTTTCCTTTTTATCATTTCATCCCAGTTTACCACTAGTGAAAGTTATAATAATTGTACTGCAACAGCTTGCCAGCGTACTCCCTACCACCAATGAATGGGTTCTAATTGATAACCAGCCAGGAATGATCTCACTCCCAAATCCCATTTTAGAGTTTGCTTCCTAAAGTCATTCCTGATACTAATTGTCATAGGTTATATTCCCTAGGAAACAGACTCTGAGATTTTTGTGCAGGAAGTTCTCTGCAAAACTCTCTCAATGACAACACATCTAAAGTAACGAAGATTGAGCAGAGAAAGAAGCTGAACATCAGGGGCCTCAGCAAGTACTGCAGGGGTGCTCGGAGATGGGATGGCCTTCGGAACTATCCCAAACGGAGACTAGGATTCTGGGAATTACACTCCCACAGTGATCAGATGCAGGCTGCCCCTCTTTAGGGGTAACTTTCAGGAAGCAACTCTGCATTACTTTGCTAGGACTGTCACAACAAGCAGACTGGGTGACTTGACCTGTATTTATTTTCTTACATTCTGGAAGCTGAAAGTCCTAGATCAAGCTGCCAGCAGGGCTGGTTTCTCCTGAGCTTTCTCTCCTTGAGTAACAGATGGCTGCCCTCTTACTGCCTCTTCACAGCACCCACAGGATCCAGTCTTAGGCAACTCTCCTGTCCCTCTGCACATGCATGCATGCCTGCAGCATCTCTCTCTATGTCTTAATCACTTTTTATAAAGGCAGCAGTCACATTGGATTAGGGCCCACATTAATGGCCTCATTTTAACCTCACTACCACTTTAACATGCCTATCTCCAAATACAGTCACATTCTGAGGTTATGGAAGTTAAGGTTTCAACATCTGAATTTTGGAGGACACAATTAAGTCCATAACAAGCTCCTTTCAGCCAAAGGCAATTTTTAGAGACAGATTCATCTTTGAGCTATCATCAATCAAAACTTCTGGACCTGGGAGAGTTAGTGTCCTCATCCTTAAGGGAAGATCTGGGTGGAGGACCATCATATCCACAACAGCAATGATATTAATATCTCTAATTAGAACACAAGCACAACACTTGTTGAACATTAATTATATTGTGCAAGGCCCCAGTCTATTTGTTCAAATGACTAATTGTAATCTAGAAAAATGCTCCCTCTTCCCTGAAATCTCTGTAGTTATAAACAACCTCAAAATTCCTCAAACACAGAACTCTATATACAGCAATTCTCCATTTAGTGCATATCACTTATCCCTTCCTGAATAAAAGTTAATCAAGAAATAGCTGTTGAATTTAACTCACTCTTTTACTAGAGAAGAAATACCTCTGCTAGGTTTTGTATTCCTCTACAAGATATAGACAAAACTGTTGACTCCATTTGAGTAATTCTGATGACCAGAAAATAATTATTTCCTTAAGTAAGTTCTAAAGATACATAGTTAAAAATGACAGATAATGCTGAAGGAAAGGTGCATTGCATAGTTCTGAGGGTATCAAGACATGCTAGGAGAAATATCTTTTAGTTGATTAACCTAGCAAGGTCATATCAAGCCCATGGGGACTCTAACATGCATGACAAAACTCTTAAGAATACTGCGTAGCAGTCTTTAGTCCACCTCCATATTCTCTAGTGGTATCTATTCATTCTTCATACTTTCATTGAGTACCTACTACATGCCAGACACTGTGGTTGGCATTGGTGCTAGAGCAGAGGATAAAACATGCAATCTCTATCCTCATCAGTTTGCAGTCATTTTACCACCAAGTTAAGATTCATAAAGGTCTATACTGGTCCCAGAGTTTCAACTAAAGTCAAAATAGAAATGTTGAAGGCAAACCTAAAACATTACCCAATCAGAAATTCAGCCTGATTCTTACGGTTCTATCTGTTCTAATCTGCCAAGTTCTGAGAACTCTGGAAGGTCTTATTGATCACTCTCTTCTACCATCTACTTCAGAACATGGCTAGATATCTGCACCATACAGGCTGACCATTTTTCCTGAAGGTGAAAAGGACTGGGGGTGGTTAATTTAATGAGATACTTTCAAACTGTTTAAACTCAATCACACACAAGTGGAAGTGACGATGTCTGAAACATCGAGCCAAAGCACAAGTTGGTGGTGGAGACAGAAGTTTTCTGGAGTATTTTCAGAAATGAGAGATTATAATCAATAACAATAAGAGCAATACTAGCAATAAAATAGCCATAGTCTTAACTAAGCTATGTTCTAAACACACAAGAATTATTTTTATCTAATGCTCACAATAACCCCATGTGTGAAATAGGTGTAATCATTCTTATAAATAAGGAATAAGACATAGAAATATTAAATAATTTTCCCAATTCATAAAGTAAAAGTGGCATATTTAAACATGAATTCATCTGACTCTAAAAGCTGGGTTCTTTCTCACTGTATTATAACCACTCCCCAAATTATGATGTTCTCCCCGTGAAATAATCCTTCAATAATGCTACTGATTCTTGGTTATCTCCAAGGAAAACAAGTACTTTGGAAAGTTAGGTTCAGTTATATGGAATTTTTAACATTTTTAATAGTATTTTCTGATCAGAATAAATTTTACACAGCCAAATCTTTCTTGTAGCCAAAGTTATTTTGTGACTGATTCTTAGCGTGTCAAGATACTGTAGTGGCTATTTTAGATAATATGGTGGATGTTTAATGAAGCAGTGTTACAATTTCACTATAAAATGGACTCTATTGTGCATATATTGTACAGTATCAGTTGTAGTATTAGGATAAGCTAACTGCTATAACAAATAATCCCCAAACCTCAGCGGCTTGGCAAAGTAAAAGTTTATCTTTCATGCAAATTTTTATGGCAGTATTTTTTTTATGAGGTTATTTTTATGTGGCATCTCTCCTGAGCAGCTGTCCTCGAAAGTGATGACTGAAGTAGTTAGTCTACTTTAATCTTGTGAAGACGCCATCTTCATGCAGCCTTTCTAACACTGACATGAAAGGCAAAGAAAATGTGGGCAAGGCATACAGAATACTTCACCACCTTGGTCTTAGGAAGTGTTATGCATCATTTCTATTCACAGTCCATTAACCTGAACTTGTCATGGACACACTAAAATTCAAAGGAGCTGGAAAGTGGAGGTCCCAGTTAGATAGCTCCAACTTAGGCACAACGATACACTGTAGAAAGAGATCTCACACCTCTGGTCAGGCACCTCTTTCTGCCACAGCTGGTGTCAACTGGTTTGGGCTTGTGATAAGCTTTTATTTATTCTTTTAAACTAATTTTTATTGGAATATAGATGCTTTTCAATGCTCTGTTAGCTTCTGTTGCTGTTGTTTTTCAGTATCTAAGTCCTGTCTGACTCTTTGTGACCCCATGAACTGCAGCATGCCAGCCTTCTCTGTTCTTCACTATCTCCCTGAGTTTGCTCAAATTTATGTTCACTGAGTAAATGATGCCACTCTCTTTGCCCTTTTGCCTTTAATCTTTCCCAGCATTGGGGTCTCTTCCAATGAAATGGCTCTTCACATCAGGTGGCCATAGTAGTGGAGCTTCAGCTTCAGCATCAGTTCTTCCAGTGAATATTCAGGGTTGATTCCTTTAGCATTGACTGGTTTGCTCTCCTTGCTGTCCAAGGAACTCTCAAGAGTCTTCTCCAGCACCACAATTCAAAAGTATCAGTTCTTCAGCACTCAGCCCTTTATGGTCCAACTCTCACATCTGTACATGACTACTGGAAAAACCATAGCTTTGACTATATGGATCTTTGTTGGCAAAATGATGTGTTTGCTTTTTAATATGGTGTCTAGGTTTGTCATGGCTTTTCTTCCAAGGAGCAAGTGCCTTTTAATTTCATGGCTGCAGTCACCATCTGCAGAGATTTTGGAGCCCGAGAAAATAAAATCTGTCACTGCTTCTATTTTTCCCCTTATTTGCTGTGAAGTGGTGGGACCAGATGCCATGATCTTAGTTTTTTGAATGTTTAAGTCAGCTTTTCCACTCTCCTCTTTCATCTTCATCAGAGGCTCCTTAGTTCCTCTTCATTTTCTGCCATTAAAGTGGTATCATCTCCTTATCTGAGACTATTGAGATTTCACCCAGAAATTTTGATTCCAGCTTGTGATTTGTCCAGCCCAGCATTTCACATGATGTACTCTGCATGTAAGTTAAACAGGGTGACAATATAAGCCTTGACATTCTCCTTTCCCAATTTTGAACCAGTCAATTGTTCCATGTAAGGTTCTAACTGTTGCTTCTTGACCTGTATATAGGTTTCTCAGGAGACAGGTAAGGTGGTCAGGTATTTCCATCTCTTTAAGAATTTTCCACAATTTGTTGTGATCTACACAGTCAATGGGATTAGTGTACTCAATGAAGCAGATCTTTTTTCTGGAATCCCCTTGCTTTTTCTATGATCCAACAAATGTTGGCAATTTGATCTCTGATTCCTCTAACTTTTCTAAACCCAGCCTGTACATCTGGAAGTTCTTGTTCTACATACTGCTGGAACCTACCTTGAAGGATTTTGAGCAAAACCTTACTAGTATGCAAAACAAGTGCAACTGTACAGTAGTTTGAACATTCTTTGGAATTGCTTGCTCTTCTTTTAGATTGGAATGAAAACTGACCTTTTCCAGTCCTGTGGCCACTGCTGTTTTCAAGGTTTGCTGGCATATTGAGTGCAGCACTTTAACAGCATCATATTTTAGGATGAGAAATAGCTCAGCTGGAATTTCATCACTTCCACTAGCTTTGTTCATAGTCATGCTTCCTAAGGCCCACTTAACTTCACTCTCCAGGATATCTGGCTCTAGGTGAGTGACCACACCATCACGGTGATCTTGGCCATTAAGACCTGTTTTGTATAGTTCTTCTGTGTATTCTTGGTCACCTCTTCCTAATCTCTTCTGCCTGTGTTAGGTCCTTACCATTTCTCTCCTTTATCGTGCCCATCCATGCATGAAATACTCCCTTGATATCTCCAAGTTCTTCGAAGAGATCTCTGTTCTTTCCCATTCTGTTGTTTCCCCTAGCATTGTTCATTGAAGAAGTCTTTCTTATCTTTCCTTGCTATTCTCTGGAGCTCAGCATTCAATTAGGTATATCTCCCTTGCTTTTTGTTTCTCTTCTTTCCTCAACTTTTTGTAAAGCATCCTCAGATAACCATTTTGTCTTCTTGCATTTCTTTTTCTTTGGGATGGTTTTGGTCACTGCTTCCTGTACAATGTTATGAACCTCTGTCCATAGTTTTCATCACTCTGTCTACCAGATCTAATCCCTTGAATATATTTGTCACCTCCACTGTACAATCATAAGGGATTTGATTTAGGTCATACCTGAATGGACTAGTGGTTTTCCTTACTTTCTTCAATTTAAGCCTAAATTTTGCAATAAGGAGCTCATGATCTGAACCTCAGTCAGATTCAGGTCTTGTTTTTGCTGACTGTATAGAGCTTCTCCATCTTCAGCTGAAAAGAATATAATCAATCTGATTTCGTGTTGACCATTGGTGACGTACATGTGTATAGTCATCTCTTGTGTTGTTGGAAAAGGGTGTTTCCTATGACCAACATTGATGAACAGAACCAGTTTTCACAGTTATGATGAGCAGAACCAGTTTTGTTCTCTTAACAAAACTATTAGCCTTTTCCCTGCTTCATTTTCAAATTTGCCTGTTACTCCAGGTATCTCTTGATTTCCTACTTTTGCATTCCAATCCCCTATGATGAAGAGGACATCTTTTTATGATGTTAAGTTCTAGAAAGTTTTAAATGTCTTCATAGAGTCAACTTCAGCTTTTTCAGCAACAGTGGTTGGGGCATAAACTTGTATTACTGTGATGTTGAATGCTTTGCTTTGGAAATGAACTGAGATCATTCTGTTGTTTTTGAGAGTGCATCCAAATATGGCATTTCAGGCTCTTCTGTTGATTGTGAGGGCTTCTCCATTTCTTCTAAGGTATTCTTGCCCACTCTAGGAGATATAATGCTCATCTGAATTAAATTTGCCCTTTCCCATCCATTTTAGTTTACTGATTCCTAAGATGTTGATGTTCACTCTTGTCATCTCCTGCTTGACCATGTCCAATTTACCATGATTCATGGACCTAACATTCCAGGTTTCTATGCAATATTCTCTTTATAGCATCAGACTTTACTTTCACCACCAGAAATATCCACAACCGAGTGTCATTTCTGCTTTGGCCCACTTGCTTCATTCTTTCTGGAGCTATTAGTAATTGCCCTCCACTCTTCCGGAGTAACATATTGGACCTGGGTGGGGGTTGGGGGAAGCTCATCTTCTTCTGTGATATCTTTTTGCCTTTCAAACTGTTCATGGGGTTCTTGGAGCAAGGATACTAGAATGGTTTGCCATTCCCTTCTCCAGTGGACCACATTTTGTCAGAACTCTCCACTATGACCCATCCATCTTGGGTGGCTCTGCATGGCATGGCTCATAGTTTCAGTGAGTTATGCAAGCCCCTTCACCAAGACAAGGCTGTGATCCATGAAGGGGGTGTTAGCTTCTGCTATACAGCAAACTGAATCACTTATACATATACATATATCCCACCTTTTTAGATTTACTTCCCATTTAGGTTACCACAGAGCATACAGTAGAGTGAAAAGATTTAAAAAAATAAGATTTTTCAAATAGTTTCTTTACTCAACACTATTATATATCAAGCTATGATATAAATCAATATTTTGTACCATGCATTTGATTAGATGAATTAATCTGCTTACAGTAGATTGAATGCCCCACTACCACCACCACCATCAAAAAAGGTATATCCACCTGGAATCTGCAAGTGTGACTTCATTTGAAAATGGGTCTTTATAGGTGTGACTGAGCTAAGGATCTTGAGATGGGATCAATCTGGATTAACTGAGGTAGTGGCAGCAGTTTAGTTGCTAAGTCATGTCCGACTTCTAGCGACCTCATGGACTGTAGCCCGCCAGGCTCCTCTGTTCATGGCATTTCCTAGGCAAGAATGCTAGAGTGGGTGGCCATTTCCTTCTCCAGGGGATTTTCCCAACCCAGGGATCAAACCTGGGTCTCCCACATTGCAGGTGATCCCCTGCCATTGCAGGCAGATTCTTTACCAACTGAGCCACCATGGAAGCCCTGGATTAGCTGCTGCTGCTGGGTGGACCCTAAATCCAGTGACACCTGTCATTTTGAGAGACAGATGAAAAAGACAGAAAAGAAGATGACCATGTGAAGATGAAGGCAGAAACTGGAGTTAAGCCACATAAACCCAAGAAATGCCTGGAGCAATTACTACAAGTTAGAGAAGATGAAAAAGGATTCTCCCCAAGAGCCCTCTGAGAGAGTGTGGCCCTGCTGACACCTCAGTTTTGACTTCTGGTCTCCAGATACATGAGAGACTAAATTTCTGTTGTTTTAAGCACTAACTGTGTGGTCATTTGTTATAGCAACTCTAGGAAACTAATACACAGCCTAAAGAGGTATGTTATGGACTGAACTGTGTCCCTCAGGCCACCACAATTGTATGCTGAATCTCTAACTGAATAGGACTATAAAAAGAAGGACCCCACAGATCAGACAAAATGCCAGGTGAGGACATAGCCAGATGGCCAGCTGCAAGCCAAAGAGAGAAGCCTCAGAAGAAACCAACCCTACTGACACCTTAATCTTGGTCTTTCAGCCTCCAGAACTGTGAGAACTTTCTGTTCATTAAGCTACCCAGTCTGTGATATTTTATCGTGACTTTCTACACGTAAGAAATTCTAATGAAAGAACTAGAAGGCCCAGAGTATTAGCATTTGATAGAGTACTTCTAATTTAATAAATAAACAAATTTAGTCATAAACCAAGAACATGGTTCTTGATGAGGGTTTCTGACCTCTGATAAATGCTTAGCATAGTGTGCACAGTGCAGAGTAAACACTGTTTACTCAATTCTATCACAAGTTTTTTTGTTTTCATTTCTGATCTCAATGGACATGAGTTTGAGCAAACTTTGGGAGATACTAAAGGACAGGGAAGCCTGGCGCACTGTAGTCGATAGGGTTGCAAAGAGTTGGACACAATTTAGCAACTGAACAAAAACACAGGATATACATATACTACTAATAAACATATTTTCCATTAAAATCTATTTTTTAAATCGTGGTTTTTCTTAAAATTGATGGCATCTTAAAAGTCAAGGAAATAAATGTATATAAGAATAAAATTAAGTACTTCGCATGCTGTATCTCACTTAATGTTCCCACCAACCATACGGTTTAGGTACTGCTGTGCTGTGCTGTGCTTAGTTGCTCAGTCGTGTCCAACTCTTTGCAACCCTATGGACTGTAGCCTGCCAGGCTCCTCTGTTCATGGGATTCTCCAGGCAAGAATACTGGAGTGGATTGCCATGCCCTCCTCCAGGGAATCTTTCCAACATGGGGATCAAACCCAGGTCTTCCACATTGAGGGTGGATTCTTTACTGTCTGAGCCACCTAGTGGAGTGCTAACGATGGCTTGCACCAGCTCATGAGAACTGATTGTGCTGGTCTCCCCCAACTCCAGTTGACAGCTTGAAATCAATCAAATGGAAATATTCATACTGTGGAAATGAACTATTACCAACATACCACTGGACTGGGCACTACTATTACTTCTATCATATCAGTGAGGAATCAGAGAGGCTCATTAGCTTGCCCTAGTTAGTGCTAAGTGCAGAGCTCAGATTTCAACTTTGGGTTTATCTAGTTCCACAGCATAAATTCTGAATGCCTGTCTTAGGCTGCCACCCTCTTAAATGATATTTAACATAAAGCTGTCGTTGCAGTGGTAATTTTGGAACTTCTTAAGTCCCATAAAAGCAGCTAGGTCTCCTTTGCCCAATTACTTCACTTTCACAGATTACATCGATCTTCTACCATCTGGCCTATATAACAAAAAGTAAATCCATTATCACATAAAATGGAAATGAATTTGCCAAACTGTATAGGTGCCTGATTGCCATATCATTAAAATCAATACATGTTATAGATGTTGTATCGAGATACTTCGTAATAGGTTTACTACTATCAAAACTTGATAACATAACCAAAGCATGTAAATCCCTTAAATCTTTAAATAAGAACCTTGTTTAAGGTTGTACAATACATAATCAACAGTAATGCATCCTTTAAATGAGATATTTCTCATCATGTTCCTACAAAGTTTAGATTATGGTTGTTATTCAGGAATGTGTAAACTAAGGATTGGGAGGGAGGTATCTATTCTATTTCTGGTGGTGGGGGAAACAGGATGTAATCTAACCTTATTTCTACTTCCAAAGATCAGCAAGTTTACAACTGCAAGCAAGGAAGGAATTTGGCCCCACTTAAGATGCCTGCAACTACTGATTTTGTCTAAAAGCTGGGGATGGAGGGGGGGAAGCTACTTTGAGAGGATAAAAAAGAATCCATAAGATCAGAAAATACTGCATTTATTTTTCTTGCAGCTCACAAATTCATAGTTTCAAGAGTATTTGACAAAGAAAGGGGAGGGGAAGAATAGAATGCAAGGCTTCTTTTTTCTATTCCCTAAAGTCAGTGGGATAAACAGTTCTCAGTCACTCACTCATTTTCATGAATGTAAGAAATAGCAGTCAGCTCTTTTAAAATGAAAGAAAAAAGTCCGAGATCCCATGAGTTTCCCTTCATAATCCTTGCAGATTCCAGCTTGTTTTCAAATCTCTTGAAATGGGGCAGAAGCAAAACACTATATTCTTTAAAAATAATAATAATTTAGGGAGCTTGGTACATGGGATAAATGGGGAAAAAACAATGCTTGTCACCATACAGTGGACCAAAAGTAACGCTAGAAAAAGGACAGAGAGCTTAGGGTCATCAGCACTGCTTGTTAATCACCCATCTTTTCCCTACTCTGCATTCTTAAGGGTTTCTTGAAACAAAAACAAAGGAATCCAACCAAAACCAACATTTTGATGAGTAAAGTGTAAATGAATGAGAAGCAGATGGGCCTGGTTTTCCCAGGGGTCTATAAACGAAGGGCAAGGTGCTTGGGGGCAAAATGCATGTGGGGCTTCACTGGCAAGTGCTCTGCCCTGCTAACAAATCCAAAACGCAGCCAAAGTTCTCCTGCTGCATCTCCACCAGATGGAAAGACTCAACATGAAAGAAGGTTCTAGAGACCCCAGACATTGTTGGGGACCTCAAAAATCATATTTCATAGGTGACAAAGGCAGCTGCAGACCTGACATATGTAGAAGTTTTCATTCAAGAACCCAGAATTTTTGGCTTTGATCAGAAACCACAGGTTGGTGTAAACATTTCTCTGACCATGTTTTATGATATTTACACTTTGCAGGGATCCTCCTGGTCTGATGATGCCAAGTGCTCTGCAGGCATCTGCTGTGGAGTCATCCCCACCTGAGCCTTCAGGTAGAGAAACAGCTTCAGGGCAGAGAGAGTGACCAGCAAAGGTCAGTCCTAAATCAGAGGGGGTGAACTCCTCATGCATCCAGGCCAAGCCTCTCTCTGTTTGGGATTAAAGTGTCTCCCTGCTGTCTTCAAATCATGTATATATCAAGTTACAGCTCAGAAAGAATGCATTTTCAGTTTTTCATGAGATGCTGGGGGTGGGGTGGGGTGGGGGCAGTTGGCAGAGAGGGAGTGTAGGCCCCAAATCACAGATTATTTAAAAACCATCCAAGCTGACTTTGAAATTTTTGAAAATAATTTATTTGGCAATTCCAAGAGCCAGATTGGACATTTGGCCAAAGTAACATGCCCTTCAGTGCAAAGACTACAATTAATGGGCCACATCATTCTCTGCTCTCAGGCAACAGAAGCGGCCAGCTGCTGGAGAACGCTGTGCGGTCTTCCAGTGTAAACGCCACTGATATCATCACCATCAGAAGGTCATAAAACTGATTGATTATAAACACAGCTCTCATTTGTTTACAGCTTACATTTTTGGGTTTGGGGTAATTAGCACATTAGCCGTCTCTCCAGGGTGAGGGCTCACAGGTGCTGGGAGAGCGCCTTCCAAGCCAGGAGGGGATCACAAAATGTTTCGCAAAGCCATCACTGGCCTTTCCGAGAAACAGACTAGGGAATTCTGGTTCTTCTGTGAGAGGGGTACTTGATAACACCTACGTGGGGTCACATGTGTAGGAAGACATTTGACCTCTGAGGTAATTTCTTCTAACACAAGGTAAGGTTGGAAAAATCTAAGACATGTCAGCAATGTGAGGGAGATGTCCTTGGTGAGGAGCCTGCAGCTGCTGGAACCTTTTAAGATTCCTTCCCTTTCTCTCAAGCCAACAAAGACAGATAAAGATCACTCTTGCTAGTGGTGACTGATACTTAGTTTCTTTTAGTTATAGTGAAAACAAACCCTTTCAGTCTTATAAAGATGTTGCTTCTCAGACACTGGCTTAGGGAAGCAGCTGGCTCAGCTGTCTTCCCTGGATGTGATTCTTGTCCCAGATCCTGTCCCTTCCAGCCTTGCTTGGAGTCTTCCACTATCAAGGCAGATTTTATTTGAACAGTTAGAACCATCAAATTAATGCAGACTGTCCAATTAGTCACTCCAGCAAGTTTTCCATATCAGCTTCAGTGAGAACTCCACAGAATCTGAAAAGCTTCCCAAATGATTAAAAGGATATTCTTTGAAAGGACATGTACAGATATTCACAACTTGGCTTGTGAGATTGATCAGAGAACATTTTTGCTTTTTTAAGTGTTTTATACCATTCCTAAATCTTTCGCCCAGCATAATAGTTTTTCCATACTTTAAGTGATGGACTGCTAACAGGTGAAGGACTCTGGAGCTAAATATGGAACATTAAAGGTTCTCCCTCACGGGCCACATTCATGTTTAGCGATTTTAATTCCATTTTCTATTCATAATATTGTTGTAATAGTTAACACTCATATTGCTTTTTATAGTTTTCAAAGTTCCTTCACTTGCATGATCTCCTTTGATCTTCATAGCAATGCCATGAAGTTAGGTAACATCCTATCTACATTTCATAGATTAGGAACCAAGCTCAGAGAGATTAACTGACATATCCCAGATCACAAAACTACTAAGTGGTAAATCTTTTCATTTGAAATTTATTTTCTTTGCCCCATATCACATTATTTGCATGAGTTTTAATGAGGATATTCCTTTGAAGCTATTTGTTTTGTCTGTTTTCCAAATGTTAGTAAATAGAGTTGGCAGCTAATTTCTTTGTGGTGCACAGAAGTAATTGCAAATAATAATCAAGTAATTCTTAGGTATTTCAACTATCTGTAAATATCCAGACACATTCTGAAAGAGCTTAAACAGAAGCATGTACTTGCTTTATTGAGTTGTTAAGACTCAAATTATGTTGTACTGCAATGTTTCCATGGGCATTACATATTGATTTTTCCCCTTATTTTTTTCAAGCTATATCTGATACCTTCATGACATCACACTGAATTCTTATTGGGGAATTCATACTAAAATTTTCATATTCATGAAAGTTTAAGAGCAAATAAGTGTCAGATTAATTAATCAGTGTTTCCAGAAATGTTTTTTCCTCTTCTTATAAGAAAACTCTCAGAATCAAAGAAGAGGATTTGGGATAGTATCTTCCATTAAGACAATTTCCATACCAAGCAAATGAAGTAAAGAGAAGTCTTGATTAACTCAATCATTCAACCTATTTTTATTCAGTTTCTCTCACATATTGAGCATTGTGCTAGGTTCTAGGGATGTTAAAGTGAACAAGAGCAATGAGGTCCTGTTCTAGAGATTCTAGTCTACAGGGAACCTTGCTTGTGCAGCCTCATTCTTAGCTGCCAATTCTGGGTTAGATGCCTCTCTTCTTTGCTCCCATGACACCCTGTGCATATTGCATTTCCTCATACTTATTACACAGAATAAAAACTGACTGTTACCTTGACATCAGCTCCCTCTCTGCCCATCTTGCTCACAGTCATGTCCCTAGTTCCTGGCACCCTACTTGTAAACAGTAAGTTCAATAAACATTTGAATGAATAAATTAGTCTCCTTTCATCTAGGTTAGAAACCCAACTTAATGAGAAAAAGTGCTTCAGCTCTACTTCCCAGAAGTGCTCCCTTATCAAAACTGACTTTCAGTATTTGTTAAGGCTCAGAGAACCCACTTTGTAGCTGGAGGGAATTGGGGAAAGGAGCATCAGTTTGGTCTTTTCTTGTAATTTCTCTTCATCTCCATTTATGCTCCTCTTCCTCTTAGGATATCTCTACTCTTTTGGCCATTATTGTCTTTAGCTATCTTTAAACCACTGTCTAATATCTAAGACAGTAAATACATTCTGACCTTCACATGTCTAATTCCCATCCTTTGTTGTTCTTTTCACATTTCTTTCTAACTTTAGGAGAGTACATTCTCAACAACTGCTAAAAAGTCCCAGTCCTCTTACATCTGAAAATGTCTGTCGAAGAGATTGTAGATAACCCCATTATATAATAGTAGGTAAAATTCAAATAAGCCTAAGCCTTTCCTGATAAATTCTTTGATGAAAACACAATGTAAATCCTTTAGTTAGCAAGTCGCAAGAAGAATACAAGGCTTGGTTTGGGTTTGGGAAAGGTAGGCTACATGACCAGGTGGCAAGCAGAAACCCTGCTCCAGGTCTGAGCTTAGCTCTGAAAACCAGACCAGTTTTGTCAGGATGTCTAGAGGTGATAAGACCTAGGGAGGTCAGCTCATTCTAACCAAACCCACAAAGGTCAAGTGTCACTGGAAGTAACAGACATCTATCCCTTTTCTTGAAAATTCTAGAGAACAATGCTGAATAGAACTGGTGAAAGAAAAAAAATTCTATTTACTCTCTAGCTAAAGTTTCCTTCCTTTGCTTTAAAAGTGAGCTTCTCAAAGAATAGCTACACGTCCTTTGCCTGTTTGCTTACTTCAGATTCACTCTTTAGCTTGCTGACATGAGTTTCACTCTGGTATTTTATTAAAACCACTTTCTCAAAGGTGATCTATTTATAGCAAAATTCAACAGGCCTTTCCCAGTTCCATGCTTTCTTTTATTTAATATGATTTATTCATTAAGTCATTAATTCAAATGTAATGCGCCTTTGTCAAAGTTTCTAATCCTCTTTTGTTTTGTCTTTGTCTTGCCTCCTACATAGCAGGTGCCAGGCTTGTTTCATTCACCGTATATATCTAGCTCCTACCACAGCAACAGACATATAATAAGATACACCCAATAAAACTGGGTGAATAAGTGAGAGGATAAAAGAGGTAATGTATAAGATTCCACTTCTGGCATGACAGTGCAAGAAGCTCCACAGACTCATTCCCCAATAAAACTGGTAAAAAATTATAATTAAGGAGAAAACACTAAAAACTCTAGAAATGGTCTGAAGGGCATAGAGCAATGAAGAAATATTTACTCAGAAAAATTTCCTAAAACTCAGTAAGAAATTCAAGAGTTTATGGGATTTGAATGAAGAATCATATCTTCTTCATTCAAAGAGCAGTGAGACAGCAGTGAGACAGAAATTTTGCTCCAGATTGATACAATGAAGAATACATGGCTCCCTTTCCCCTGAACTCCCAAGGGGCTATCCTCTCAAGAGGGGAAAAATACCAGCAGATGTCATCCTGCCCCAAGCTGTCTATTGTGAGGGCAAAGTTCCAAGAGAATGTATCCAAGAATAGGGGCCCCCTCCTTCTTCTGCCCAGTCTTCACTTATGAGATGGAGATTTTACCTTGGGGATGACACCACTGAGAATATGGGGGCCCTGAATATCCTTGCTGTTGTTTGTGGGGGCAAGGATCCCATGTCAAGGGAGGAAAACTGAGAACATCTGGGACCACTGCCACCATTCACTGAGCACTCAGTTCCAAAAGAGAGCTGGGAGGTGTTACTCAGATGTGTGCAAGTATTCCTGCCTCAAGCACACTGCTAAGGATCAGAGATGTGCCCTGGGAGAAGTAGTCCAAATCCCTCCCTAAGAAGTTGACTTCATTTACAAGCTAAGTGAGAGGTTCCTACAGAAATTCTCAAAAACCATGGAAGTTGTGGTCAAAGGATACTGGGAGGAGATTGATAGAGTCATTGGAGATAAATGCTAAGCTGCAGGATGTATAATTTACAAAAGAGAACTGGGGAAAGGGGAACTGGGGAAAACAGTTAGGGTCAGAACAGGTCTCAAAAGCTGACTGCTGCAACTATATCTTCAAAGGAGCCTGAGTTTGATTGGATTAATTTATAAGCAATTTATGCCCCTAGTATATTGTTTCTGGAGAAGGCAATGGCACCCCACTCCAGTACTCTTGCCTGGAAAATCCCATGGATGGAGGAGCCTGGTAGGCTGCAGTCCATAGGGTCGCTAAGAGTTGGACATGACTGAGCTACTTCACTTTCACTTTTCACTTTCATGCATTGGAGAAGAAAATGGCAACCCACTCCAGTGTTCTTGCCTGGAGAATCCCAGGGGCAGGGAAGCCTGATAGGCTGCCGTCTATGGGGTCGCACAGAGTCGGAGGTGACTGAAGCGACTTAGCTGCAGCAGTATATTGTTTAAAACAATATAGTAATCAGAAGGCAATTCGTGGCACTTAGTGGATGAGAGTCGGAGAAGGCAGTGGCACCCCACTCCAGTACTTTTGCCTGGAAAATCCCATGGACGGAGGAGCCTGGTAGGCTGCAGTCCATGGGGTCGCACAGAGTCGGACACGACTGAATCGATGCAGCAGCAGCAGCAGCAGTGGATGAGAGTGGTCAGGGAAGGGGACATCTAAGAGAGCCCTGTCAAAACTATGTTCATCCCAAGGTGAATGGGCATACCGAAAGTTGTGCCCCCGAAGTAGTAAAGTCAGAGATTTCACATTGCCAGGAGAAAACAAGACTTCCTAAAGTAATCCAGAAAGTTAACAAAACAAATTAACAAAAATAAGCTCCAGATTTGGGAACCAATATCCAGAGATGCTCTAACGTATTATCTAAAATGTCCAGTTTCCATTTTAAAATTATGAGACAAAGAAACAGGAAAGTATGTTCTTTACACCAGGAAAAAAAAAAAAAGGCAGGAAACAGAAGCTGCCTGTAAGAGTGACCAGATGTTGGATTTAACAAAAAATGACTTCCAAGTAGCCATTATAAATATGTTCAAAGAACTAAAGGCAATCATAATTTAAAAAGTAAAGGAAGACATGATGACATCATTGCATCAAATAGAGAATATCAATAAAGATAAAGATTACAGGAAACATGAAAATTCTGAAGATGAAAAGTGTAACTGAAATTAAAAATCAGATCAGATCAGATCAGTCGCTCAGTCATGTCCGACTCTTTGCGACCCCATGAATCACAGCACGCCAGGCCTCCCTGTCCCTCACCAACTCCCGGAGTTCACTCAGACACGTCCATCAAGTCAGTGATGCCATCCAGCCATCTCATCCTCTGTCATCCCCTTCTCCTCTTGCCCCTAATCCCTCCCAGCATCAGAGTCTTTTCCAATGAGTCAACTCTTCGAATGAGGTGGCCAAAGTACTGGAGTTTCAGCTTTAGTATCATTCCTTCCAAAGAAATCCCAGGACTGATCTCCTTCAGAATGGACTGGTTGGATCTCCTTGCAGTCCAAGGGACTCTCAAGAGTCTTCTCCAACACCACAGTTCAAAAGTATCAATTCTTCGGCGCTCAGCCTTCTTCACAGTCCAACTCTCACATCCATACATGACCACAGGAAAAACCATAGCCTTGACTAGACGAACCTTTGTTGGCAAAGAAATTAAAAATAGGGGAGCTCAATAGTAGATTCAAACTGGCAGAAGAAATAATTAGCAAACTTGAAATAATTAGTAGAGATTATATAACCCTAGCAACAAAGAGAAGAAAGAATAAAGACAGATGAAAAGTTCCTCAGAGAAATGTGAGATGGCATGAAAAATACCAATATATGCATATGTGAATACTGGAAAGAAAGGAGAATATAAAGGGCAGAAAAAGTATTCAAAGAAATAATGGCTAAAAAGTTACCAAATTTATTGAAAAGCATTAATCTTCACATCCAGGTAGCTCAACAAATTTCAAGTAAGATAAACACAATGAGACTCACAAATAGACATATTACACTAAAAATGGTGAAAGACAGAAAATCCTAAAAGTAGAAAATGGAAAATAATTCATCACTTACAAGGAAACCCCAATATGATTAACAACTCAGATGGTAAAGTGTCTGCTTATAATACGGGATACCCGGGTTCAATCCCTGGGTTGGGAAGATCCCTTGGAAAAGGAAATGGCAACCCACTCCAGTATACTTGCTTGGAGAATCCCATGGACAGAGGAGCCTGGTAGGCTACAGTCCATGGGGTTGCAAAGAGTCGGACATGACTGAGCAACTTCACTTTCTTTCTTTCATATGATCCAAAAAAAACAGTACCAAAATCATAAAGCAAATAAAGAGAGAGAGACAATTCAAAAACAGTAGTCAGAGACATCAATACTCCACTTAAATAATGATAGAACAAAATCAGAAGATCAAGGAAATAGAAGATTTGAACAATACTATAAATCAATAATATCTAACATACATCTGTAGAACACTCCACCAAACAACAGCAGTGTATACATTTTTCTTGGGTGGACATGGAACGTCTTCCCAGATAAGCTATATGTTAGGCCATAAAACAAACCTTGAAAATTTAAGAGTGAAATTATTATTAATATGTTCTCTGATCATAATGGAATGAAATAATAAATCAAAATAGAAAAAACCCAGAAACTCACAATTGACAAAATCGAGAATGCATTTATGATAAAAAAAAATTTAATAAACCAGGAATTGAAGGAACCTCTTGGCTTGAACAAAGTGATCTACAAAAACCCATTCTGTTCTTCTTGTTCTTCTTCAGTCGCCCAGTCATGTTCAACTCGTTGCAACCCCATGGACTGTAGCCTACAAGGCTCCTCTGTTCATGGGATTTCCCAGGCAAGAATACTGGAGTGAGTTTGCCATTTCCTTCTCCAGGAGACCTTCCTGATCCAGAGCTCAAACCTGCCCATAGCAAACATCATATTAATGGTAAAAGACTGGATGCTTTCTCCTGAAGTTCAGGAACAAGACAAGGATGTCCACTTTGCCACTTCTGTTAAACATTATATCGGAGGTCCAAATCGGGGTAATTAGGCAAGTAAAAGCTGTAAAAAGCATCTAAACTAGAAAAGAAAATGTAAAACTATCTTTATTTATAGATGACATGAACCTGTATAAAGAAAATCCTAAAGAATCCACTAAAAATTATTTGAATAATAAATAAATTCATTAAGGTTATAAAATATAAGATCAATATACAAAAATCAATTGTGCTTCTAAAAACCTGTAATGAACAATCCAAATATGAAATCTGAAAGAATTTCATTTACTAAGCATCAAAAAGAATATTTGGGAGTAAATTTAACAAAATTACAAAATTTATATTCTGAAAATTATGAATCATTGTTAAAGAAAATGTAAATAAATTGAAATATCCCAGGTTCAGGGATCAGAAGACTTAACACTGTTATGAAGCCAATTTGTTGTTGTTCAGTGGCTAAGTCATGTCTGACTCTTCATGACCCCATGAACTGCAGAGCACCAGGCTTCCCTGTACTTCAACTCATGTCCATTCAGACAGTGATGCCATCCAACCATCTCATCCTCTGTTGCCCCCTTCTCCTCCTGCCCTCAATCCTTCTCAGCATCAGGGTCTTTTTCAATGAGTCAGCCCTCATCAGGTGGCCAAAGTATTAGAGCTTCAGCTTTACCATTAGTCCTTCCAATGAATATTCAGGGTTGATTTCCTTTAGGATTGACTGGTTTGATCTCCTTGCTGTCCAAGGGCCTCTCAAGAATCTTCTCTAACACCACAGTTCAAAAGCATCAATTGGTACTTTATACCAATACATGGCCTTTGGTACTCGGCCTTCTTTATGATCCAACTCTCACATCCGTATATGATTACTGGAAAAACCATATCTTTGACCATAATGGACCTCTGTCAACAAAGTGATGTTTTGTTTTATAATACACTGTCTAGATTTGCCATAGCTTTTCTTCCAAGGATCAAGCATCTTTTACTTTCATGGCTGTAGTAACTATCCACAGTGATTTTGGAACCCAAGAAAATAAATCTGTCAATGCCTTTACTTTTCCCCCTCTATTTGCCATGGGACAGGATGACATGATCTTAGTTTTCTGGATGCTGAGTTTTAAATCAGCTTTTTTACTCTCCTCTTTCACCCTCACCAAGAGGCTCTTTAGTTTCTCTCTGCTTTATGCCATTAAGGTGTTGCTGTCATCTTCATACCTGAGGTTATTAATATTTCTCCCAGCAATCTTGATTCCAGCTTGTGATTCATCCAGCCCAGCATTTCGCATGATGTTTGCATATAAGTTAAACAAATAGGATAACAATATACAGCCTTGATGTACTCCTATCCCAATTTGGAACCAGTTCATTGTTTCATGTCCAGTTCTAACTGCTGCTTCTTATCCTGCATACAAATTTCTCAGGAGGCAGGTAAGGTGGTCTGGTATTTCCATCTCTTGAAGAATTATCCATAATTTGTTGTGATCCACACAGTTAAAGGCTTTAGTGTAGTTAATTTGCAGATATTTTTTTGGAATTCCCTTCCTTTTTCTATGATCCAGCTGCTGCTGCTGCTGCTAAGTCTCTTCAGTAGTGTCCGACTCTGTGTGACCTCATAGACAGTAGCCCACCAGGCTCCTCCGTCCCTGGGATTCTCCAGGCAAGAACACTGGAGTGGGTTGCCATCTCCTTCTCCAATGCATGAAAGTGAAAAGTGAAAGTGAATTCACTCAGTCATGCCCGACTCCTAGCGACCCCATGGACTGCAGCCTACCAGGCTCCTCCATCCATGGGATTTTCCAGGCAAGAGTACTGGAGTGGGGTGCCATTGCCTTCTCCATATGATCCAGCAGATGTTGGCAATCTGACCTCTGGTTCCTCTGCCCTTTCTAAATCAAGCTTGTACATCTGCAAATTCTTGGTTCATGTACTGTTGAAGCCTAGCTTGAAGGATTTTAAGCATAATCTTGCTAGCATGTGAAATGAGTACAACTGTACAGTAATTTAAACTTTCTTTGGCATTGCCTTTCTTTGGAATTGGGATGAAAGCTGATCTTTTCCAGTCCTGTGGCCACTCTTGAGTTTTCCTAGTTTGCTGGCATATTGAGTGCAGCACTTTAACAGCATCATCTTTTAGGATTTGAAATAGCTCAACTGGGATTCCATCACCTCCACTAGCTTTGCTTGTAGTGATGCTTCTAAGGCCCACTTGACTTTGCGTTCCAGGATGTCTGGGTCTAGGTGCGTGATCACACTATCATGATTATCTGGGTCATTAAGATTTCCTTTGTATAATTCTTCTGGGTATTCTTGCCACCTCTTCTTAATCTCTTGTGCTACCCGTTTCCATCCTTTACCATGCCCATCTTTGCATGAAATGTTCCCTTGGAATCTCTAATTTTCTTGCAGAAATCTCTATAGTCTATCCCATTCTATTGTTTTCCTGTATTTCTTTGCATTGATCACTTAGGAAGCCTTTCTCATCTCTCCTTGCTGTTCTTTGGAACTCTGCATTCAGATAGGTATATCTTTCCTTTACTCCTTTGCCTTTAGCTTCTCTTCTTTTCTCAGCTATTCATAAGGCCTCCTCAGACAACCATTTTGTCTTTTTGCATTTCTTTTTCTTGGGGATGGGTCTTGATCACCGCTTCTTGTACAATGTCACAAACCTCCGTCCATAATTCATCAGGGACTTTGTCTATCAGATCTAATCCCTTGAATCTATTTGTCATTCCCACTGTATAATCCTAAGGGATTTGATTTAGGTCATACCTGAATGGCCTAGTGGTTTTCCCTACTTTTTTCAATTTAAGTCTGAATTTTGCAATAAGGAGTTCATGATCTGAGCCACAGTCAGTTCCTGGTCTTGTTTTTGCTGACTGTATAGAATCATAATGCTTATCATTACCTAAAATTTTACTTATTAATTGGTTTATTGTATTTCCTTACACACAAAAAAATATTTCCCATTGATTCTAACTTCAGAGTCTAGAACTTTGTATCTTAAATGTGGTAAGGATAGTGCCAATCAATGTGTGGTGTTACCAGTCATCTATGAGCTAAGTAGAGAAGCTGTATGCTAATTTTATGTTTGCTGAATCTAATAGACTTATACATTTTGTATATCTTTGGCTTATTTTACTTTTCCAGTAATTCATTTTTACAGGTTTTTCCCCCCAAGTATCAGGCTGTGATAGATTTTAACATTTTTAAAAACAGAGCTGTCCTTCACCTCAGATGGTTTGAGAAACACTGGCTTGGGTGACCACTGAAATTTTTTGCTCCTCTTTCCTATTATGTTAATGCTTGGAAGTATCCACAAAGCCAGGGATATATTTTCCAGTCCCTCTGCCTGGGAGTAAGGGAGGGCATTTGTCACAATGTGAGTAGAAGTGATGCATGTCACTCTTGAAATGACAAATAAAGGGCTATGCCTTCCCCACCATCTCTTTTTCCATAGCTAGCTAAATGAAGAGGACTTTGCAGAATATAAAAAAGTGAGCCACAAAATGGAAAGAGCCATTTTCCCAAAAAGCCCATAGCAGAGCACCAGACCAAGAACAACTGCACAGACTGTGAAATAGAAAAATGAGTTTCTATTACACTAACTTCAAGACTTACTGGTTATAACTTCTACCATTATGTTAACTAATTTGTTGCTCAATAAATGTCTGCTAAATGAATAAATGAATAGTAAACCTGTCATGAGAACTGTGCTACTACAGTTGACAATAATATTACTGCACTATTGCTGTACTATACTGTACTATTAGTCAACTTGCCAGTTCATAAGAACGTAAAGAACTTGCGCCAGAATAGAAACTAAGAAACTTTTAGGGAGAAAAAAAGTAATGAACTAGTCTATAGGCTTATTATCATTGCTATTGGGGAAAAAATAGCTTATGTACCAGAAAGGGTCTATGGGCTTTTAGAAAGCATTGCATTAGAGAACATTTTTTAAAGTATTGAAAGAATCTAAAATTATGTTTGAAACCACAAAAACAGTATTTGTAAAATCCATTCAACCTAATCTCCTACTTTGGATTTACTTCTAAATTGTTTATTATCTGGTTAAGTATAATTGTTAATTATGCATATTTAAAATAGAATATATATACATACATTCATCATGCATCCATCTGTCTGCATGTCTAATCTATCCATTCAAACTTAAAATGATCTGAAGAGGAGTATGGCTCAATGGATTAAATATAGGCCAGCGAGTAATCAACTGCTTTATCTGAATAACACATACATACCTAAAACACACAAACATGTGGATAGTGCTTCAGAAGGTACTAAGTACTTTCTAAATACACTCTTCATGTTTGTAGTTTAATCCTCATTATAATCCCATGGGATATTTAAAATTACTATTACTTTCATGTTACAAGTCAAAAAAACTGAGAATATCTAAGCTCTGATGGCTCAGCATTATAGAATCTGCCTGCAATGCAGGAGACACAGAAGACACAGGTTTGATCCCTGGGTTGCGAAAATCCCCTGGAGGAGGAAATGGCAACCCACTTCAGTATTCTTGCCTGAAAAATCCCATGCACAGACCAACCCAGACAGCTATAGTCCAAAGGGTCACAAAAACTTGGATACAACAGAGTACAATACAGTACAGTACAGTTCCAAAGCAAAGTGAAATTAAGAGATAATATAGCTAAGTTATCAACAAGTTCAGATCTCAACACCTGCTATTAAAGAAAGGTAAAAATTGGGGGGGGGGGTGGTATTATTCAATAAATTCACCTTCACTTCTGCTCTTTAAATGATTTCTTCACTTTATTAATGTTAACACAGTCATAATACTGTGGCAAATAAGAGAAACAGAGAATCAGATTTACACCACTATTATGTATACACAATTATACAAAACAATATGTACAAAATGTGATGGCTCACACCCAGAATCTTGGTTTGCAAAAATAGTTTGAATAAAGAAGAGTTTATTTTTAAGGGTCTACTATTCTTGGGTATTAAGCCATGCTGTGATGCAAACAGGCTGACCAGGACTGGGCATTTGTTGCACCATTTTAATCCTTTGAAGTGTTTTTTTAAGTTCTTTTGCCTTTCAGCCTGTAAACTTATGATCTGCCGAAGTCTTGTAGCCAGGTTTCCAGAGAAAGCATGCCAAAGGTGAACCCACTCAGCAGTTTCTAAGCCATCTGCACCACATACTTGCCAGCTTTGAGCCTCAAAATTTCAAAAAGTTATGCAATCTCTGGTTAAACTTTTTAAAATACATATTTTATGACTTAAAAGGCTCACACCTCTGCCTCCTTCCATCCCTGACATTCCAAAGATCTGGGAGGATCTGTTCATTCAGATAAGCCTCTGAACACACAGATGATCCCTGGAAACTGGTCTACACTCAGATGTGCCAAGGTCTCCTCACCATGAATCTACTTCCTTAGGTGCAATGACTGTCTTCAAATTAGGCGCACTAAAGATTTCTCCAGGGCCTGTTCTCTAGACCACACTTTTCAGTATAAGGATAAGTAAAGGAAGGAGATAGCATTTAACTGATTCTTTTCAGTTACTCATTCATCATCTAATATGCACAAGGCATGTTTATGCCTTCCACAAATTGAAACCCAATGAGAGAGCTAAACTAGGTACCCAAATAACTATAGTGCAACACAACACGATGCCTGCCAGGGCCCTGAGAGTAGCCCTAATCAAATGCTCGAAGACAGGAAAACAAAGAAAAATTCTGAATAAACTGGCCATAAAAGGTTTTATGAAAGAAAGAGGGAGCCTCTGAGTTGGATTTGAAGGAAAAACAAGATTTCATCAAGGACAGATGAGAGGAAGTGACAGTCCAGATGACATGAGTCAGAAGTAAGCAAGAGAAAGATGAGTTTAAAAAATGAACGGGTATGGAGGTGTCATTTGGCTGGAACATAGGAAGCATAATTTGAAAGCAAATTTGAGAAGATCCTGAACACCAGGATAAATTGCCATGATTTTATTCAGTAGTCAATGGGAGAATCATTACAAAAGTTTAAACAGAGAAGTGACTTGAGCCAACAATAATCCAAGAAGCTTGCTCTGGTGGTGGTGCATAGAATGGCCTTTAATTTTGAAAGGTTAAAAGTCTGTGGATGAGTTTGGGAGTCTTTTATAATAGACTAAGATGAAGCAAGAAGACTTACAGTGAGGTAGTGGCCAAGAAAATGGAAAAGAAGAGAAGAAATAACAAACATAACTTGGTAGGGAAAGGGGGAAAAATAAAAAGATAACTCCCAGGTCTTGAGTCAGTGCCCGGAAAAATTTATGTTGTGGATAAAAATGTTTAGACTCAAATTTACACAAAGATTCAGAGATTTTAAAAATTTATTTCAAGACTGTGATGTTATCCATTTAGAGAAGGAAAAAAAGACCATAATTTCGCAGGATCACCCTGGACAGCTGGTTGCTCTTGGCACATTTCTTCATAAGGCTTCTTTCTCCATGGTATCAGCCTGTTTTGGAAGATAGACTTGAGTGTTATACAGGGGATGAAGAGTTCTCAGTATGATCAATCTAATGCCGGCACACTCAGACAGTGTTTAAAGATACATATGGACCGTCTCAATTCACTTTCTGGAGTAGACAACTAAACATGCCCTTTGATGGGGACAGCGGAGAGAAACATTCCTTTAAGAATACTGGAGAACCATGATCTCTTCTGATGGCATCCATTATGACAGCACTGGTGGCAGGGGTCAGGGGGTGCAGGGGAGCGGGGGTGTGGGGACTTTCTTCAACCTATTTCTAACCAAGTAACCAAGAGACCTTCAGGTCCTTCAGCTAAGGCAGCAGATGGAAAATATTGCATTTCTTCAATGTCAGGGCATTGATGGCTACATTCTGCATGAAGGAGCAGGTCTATGGGAAAGTCACTGGCACAGGATTCTTTACCTGTGGTGGGCAGGGCCAAGAGAAACAAAACCCGTATCATTTTCAGGGCTGAGAAACCTAACCTGGCCACACAAATAATTAACCTGAAAGGCCACTTCATGCTCCTTCAATGGACCCAGATGTTGCACTTCACTTTAGGTAAACGTTATTTTTAGAGACATAAGAATTCAGCATCCAAAATTTATCACCCATCTGAGTGGGAGACAAAGAACACAGAACAGATTTATATGTTTAGGGGGTAGGAATGGGGTTTAAGCTCAATAAAATCTTAACTGTGCTTTACTTTTTAATTTAACTTTCAAACATTTCTTTCCTGTTTTGTGACTGAGAATCTCGTACATGTCACCCTTTCAGTGAAGTATCACAGGAAAGACATTTTTGTGGTGTTTAATGGAAATAATTTTTCTTGTGGTATTGCTCTGATACCCTGGGAAACTGGCTTTCAAAGATAAATTAGGCTAAGAGACGTCCAGTGCTAATTTATTAAGCAGTCAATGGTTTAAAACAACTTTCCCTGTTTCAGCTCACTGGAGATCTGTTACTGGCTCTTGAGAAGACAGCAGAGAGCCAAAAACTGATAAATCTCACAGATTATCTTGAAACAAACAAAGTGAAGGTTGGTGTGGGTAGTTCCATGGGTGCACATAGTCAGGCACACTCCGGGTAGGACTGCACATATGCACTGGGCCTTTTGCAATGGTGGGTGAACATTCTGAAGAAATGTTTAAATTCTATTACAGGAAGAGATTTCTGTAAGAAATATCTCCTAAATTTTCTCTTCCTTTCAGGGTGTGCTGCAAATAGAAAAGGCTTCATCTGTAAAGAAAAATATTGATGATCAGCCTCAGATGCTCTAAAGGCCTCAATGCACTTTATACAGATATCCCCAGAATCGTGGTTCTTGGTCTAATTTGTACCCTGACATGGGGCTTCCCTGGTGGCTCAGCTGGTTAAAGAATCCACCTACAATACGGCAGACCTGGGTTCAATCCCTGGGTTGGGAAGATCCCCTGGAGAAGGGAACAGCTACCCACTCCAGTATTCTGGCCTGCATACTCCATGGACTGTGCAGTCCATGGGGTTGCAAAGAGTCAGACACGACTGAGTGACTTTCACATCACCAAGGGAGCTTATTAAAGTACTGATGCCTGGGTCCTACTTCAGAGGTTCTGATGAGGTCAGGTCATACCCCTGACATTGGCCAGGGGTATGACCTAGGCATAAGGAGTTTTAAACCTTCCCAGATAGTTCCAACATGTACGTAAGTTTAAGACCACTCCCAATAGAAGGTGTTGTCAGCGACTGGGATCTACTTCATACATAGTAACTGTCAGGAGACTCAGCTGCTAGCACGTGTTCCTTTTCATGCCTGAAAATGCAGATCATGGTCACCTATCAGTAATGCAGTGATATTAGGAACAAACAAGAACCAAAATTAATAAAAATGAGGTTTTGGGAGCTGCTCAACTCCAAATGCTATTCTTATTCTCCACGAGGAAGGCTGGTCAACTGAGCCCATGAAGGAAAAGAGAGTTAAGAGCAAACATGGAGAAGAGGGAAAAAGCTTTGCTCTTTGGCTCAAAGAATTTTTTCAAAGGCAATGTACCACTGACCCTTTCTTCAAAGCTAGAAAAGTACCAGCGCAGAAAGCACTACTGGGTTTTATGACATAACCACTAATATTCACTTTGAAAGAGACCACCTACATTTGAAGATGCAAAAGAATCACCTACAAAGCTCACTAAATATGCAGCTTCTGAGTCCCCACCCAGACTCAGTAGGGACGGAGTGGAGCCAAGGAATGTGAAGTTTCTAAAGCTCTCCAGGGCATTCTGATAGAGGTGAGCTGTGCCCCACCACTGAGAAACACTTAAGTCATCCCACCTTCAAGCAACCTCCTGAACAGTTCTTTGCCATCAACTGCATTGCTCTTCTTCTGTTAAACAGATTATTAGGTTATAAAAGGAGTGAGGGTATGCCTCTTTAGTAGAACAGTCTGCAAAGTATTTTTTGAAAGACATTTGACCAAACTTTATATTGAAAAATCTTCAGTCCTTTTTGGACATCCAAGTGTCTCCTCATGTGCTCAGTTTATCTACAAAGAAGAACAAAGACAAACTACTGCAAACAAATACAACTATATCCACAAACTATGGGCTAATATAGTTCTGGAGGTTTATAAATTATAATTTTTTATGTCTTGAAATGCAATCAAAACTACAATGAGGTACCACCTCACACCAGTCAGAATGGCCATCACTAAAAAATCTACAAATAACAAATGCTGGAGAGGGTATGGCGAAAAGGGAACCCTCCTACACTGTGTGTGGGAATGTACGTTGGTGCAGCCACTCTGGAAAACAGTATGGAGGCTTCTTAGAAAACTAAACATAGAATTGCCATATGATCCAGCAATCCTACTACTGGGCATCAGTTCAGTTCAGTTCAGTTCAGTCACTCAGTGTGTCCAACTCTTTGCGACCCCAAGAATAGCAACACGTCAGGCTTCCCTATCCATCACCAACTCGAGAAGTTCACCCAAACTCATGTCTATTGAGTCGGTGATGCCATCCAGCCATCTCATCCTCTGTCGTCCCCTTCTCCTCCTGCCCCCAATCCCTCTCAGCATCAGAGTCTTTTCCCTTAGATCATGAACTCCTTATTGCCAAATTCAGACTACTGGGCATACATCCAGACAAACCTAAAATTCAAAAAGATACATGCACTCCTATATTCACAGTAGCACTATTCACAATAGCCAAGACATGGAAACAACCTAAGATGTGGTACATATATACAATGGAATACTACTCAGCCATTAAAAAGAAATAATGCCATTTGCAGCAAAATGGATACAACTAGAGATTGCCATACTAAGTGAAATAAGTCAGAAAGAGAAAAACAAATACGTATGATATTACCTATACACGGAATCTAAACTATGATGCAAATGAACCTATTATCTACAAAACAGAATCGTGTACATAAAGAACCGACTTGGGGTTGCCAAGGGGGAAGGGGTTGGGGGAGGGATGCAATGGGAGGCTGGGGTTAGCAGATGTAAGCTTTTACATACAGAATGGGTAAACAGCAAGGTCCCACTGTAGAGCACAGAGAACTATATTCAATTTCCTATGACGCAACAATTAGAACTGGACATGGAACAACAGACTGATCCCAAATGGGGAAAGGAGTATGTCAAGGCTGTATATTGTCACCCTGCTTATTTAACTTATATGCACAGTACATCATGAGAAACGTTGAACTGGATGAAGCACAAGCTGGAATCAAGATTGCCTGGAGAAATATCAATAACCTCAGCTATGCAGATGACACGACCCTTATGACAGAAATCAAAGAAGAACTAAAGAACCTCTTGATGAAAATGAAAGAGGAGAGTGAAAAAGTTGGCTTAAAGCTCAACATTCAGAAAACGAAGATCATGGCATCTGGTCCCATCACTTTATGGGAAATACAGGGGGAAACAGTGGAAACAGTGTCAGACTTTATTTTTGGGGGCTCCAAAATCACTGCAGATGATGACTGCAGCCATGAAATTTAAAGACTCTTACTCCTTGGAAGGAAAGCTATGACCAACATAGATAGCATATTGAAAAGCAGAGACATTACTTTGCCAACAAAGGTCCGTCTAGTCAAGGCTATGGTTTTTCCAGTGGTCATGTATGGTTGTGAGAGTTGGACTGTGAAGAAAGGTGAGCGCCAAAGAATTGATGCTTTTGAACTGTGGTGTTGGAGAGGACTCTTGAGAGTCCCTTGGACTGCAAGGAGATCCAACCAGTCCATTCTAATGGAGATCAGTCCTGGGTGTTCATTGGAAGGACTGATGCTGAAGCTGAAACTCCAATACTTTGGCCACCTGATGTGAAGAGTTGACTCATTGGAAAAGACTCTGATGCTGGGAGGGATTGGGGGCAGGAGGAGAAGGGGACGACAGAGTATGAGCTGGTTGGATGTCATCGCCGACTCAATGGACATGAGTTTGAGTAAGCTCTGGGAGTTGGTGATGGACAGGGAGGCCTGGCGTGCTGCAGTCCATGGGGTTGCAAAGAGTCAGGCACGACTGAGTGGCTGAACTGAACTGAGTGATAAACCATAATGGAAAAGAATGTAAAGAAATAATGTGTATATATCTATATATGTATATAGATATAGATCTGAATCACTTTGCTATATAGCAGTAATTAACATAATCCTGTAAATCAACTGTACTTCAATTTAAAAAAAAAGAATAAAATACCCCCAAAACAAAATCTTCCCACGTCTTGAAGGATCACAAACACTGAAGAAAAAAATCTATAATCATTACAGCAAAAAAATAAACTTTATACAAGGAATTTGAGAACAGGAATGGATATGTTCCTCCGTGTCTAGAAATTACTTCCTTTCCATGATTAATATGGAAAAGCAGTCTATATAAATGCTTATTTTTTAAATTGATCAATTTCCATTATGGTAGCTTTACTCACTTTGAGTCAAAGATAATGGAAAGAAAGAAAATGTTATTTCCAGTTTGGGATTTAAATATAACAGCTGGAACTTACTCAACAATCTCTCCTTCCAATTCAATTTGTATGTGAGTGTATGTGAGAGAGACAGAGAAAGACTGTAGTGAACTGTACATTTGCAAAATGTATCTATAATTATTTGGCACCAAATTTTGGAATCCATAGTTCACAGACATAAAATTCACTCAGAATTCACAATTCAATCTGTAAACAGGGAAACTTGGTTGGGAGCAGACAGTGATGTTCTTCACTGCTTTGTGCTTTTCACTTAGAATTCCCCTGATCCTCTAAAGCTCTCCAGCCTTGGACATTGTTCCTGTGCTGTGCCCACATTCCACTGGCATAGTCATGGAATGGTATGCTTGGAATGTCTCCACCCTCCAAAATATTTTTGGATCAAGCTTATCCCTTTTCCCTGAAAAACCTCTGTTGTACAGCATTTGCTTCACTGACTTTTATATTTTTAATATCATGAAAACTCTAGGGGCCCAGTCTAAAGCTCTATTAACCCTCCAACACTAACAGAACACCCACAGAAGGAGAGCAAACCCAGAATCCTCTGCTTGGTGCATACAATCGCTTTGTTTTCTTGTACTTACCTGCATGCTTCTTCTCTAAATGCTCTTTTGAGTTTAGAAATCAGCTAAGAGAAGTCTAATCTAATTACCACCAGATTTACCTAAAAATAACAATGACTTTTCTTTTGAAGTTGACTCTTCATGGGATCTTTTTCCTATTATGACTTGACAATCTCAATAGAAGACTGAAACTTAAGGAAAACTTAAGGAAAAGATAACCTTTCTTTTAAAAAAAAATTAGCAGCAGGGCACTCATTGGGGTTTTTTGCTTATATCAATAACGAGCACTGTTTGTAATAATAATAACACTATTTAATGTGTCATTATGTGCCAGGAACTGGGCTAAGAGTG
Source organism: Bos mutus (assembly GCF_027580195.1). NCBI lineage: Eukaryota > Metazoa > Chordata > Mammalia > Artiodactyla > Bovidae > Bos > Bos mutus. Next base: position 42,077,034 of record NC_091626.1, on the reverse strand, counting down.
TCACATAAATTATTTCACTTCATTTTCCACAATAATCATAAAAGGTAGGTACCAGCATCCCTATTTCAGTCATAAGAAAATTTGAGTCACAAAGGTAGCATGTGACATAGCATAATTATCTTGATTGTCATAGTAAAATTATAAAAGAAAAAAATGACAGTGAAAAGACTTTAAGTATCCTCAATAGAACTGTGATGAAAAAGAAAATTAAATGGGTTTTCTAGTACAACTATGATAGCAACATCTTTTGGGATCACTCAAGTGGGTAAAGAGACTTTGGGGAAAAATTCCTTTTAAAATCTTGTTGGCATTTAAGTGACATTTTGGCTAAACACCACGGAAACATCTGGTCACATCCTCTCAACCCTAATTTCTTCCCTAAATGTTGTTCTTAATATGTCACAGTTGTTAAATTTGTAACAAGTAATGCCCTTGAGACTAAACAACAGTGCCTGGTATGTGAAAAATGAACAATACATTTACAACAGTAAAAACCAAAAGGAAATTTTAAATAAACATTTAATTGAGTACAAATAGTCTGAAAGTTATTTTGGTGGAACTTGCCCAATCTGTGTGCTGACATTAGCAGCAGGATGTTCTACATAAACTCCATTAAAACAAATGTAGTCTTCAGTTGTGACATAACTGATCAGATTCAGTTCTTCTAAAGGATTATGGCTGGGGAAGGAACACTTTTTAGTTGGAAGAGAATTCTCCATTCACAGTCTCAGAACAAAAGGGTGACCACCAAAATGCCAGGAAGAAGAGAGTTGGGAATTTGGATGTTGTACAGTGGCTTCAAAGTAGACAACCAAAAGTAGAAAAACAACCACCAACCACCAATGTTTGTGTATTGGTCAGTTAGCCAAGGTCCATGGGCCTGATTCACTTCCTTTCTAACTCTAAAAGGATTTTTCCTTCTAGATAAAACCCTGCATATTTGAATCTAATCCAACATATGTACTTGTCTCAGGCTATATTTTGCTCTTGGTGTGTTTTAATTGTGTACAATGGAAAGTCTTGCAAAGAACTACAGCAAGGGAAAAAAAAGTCAGATCATGGATCATATTCAGGCAATTAGTAATGCAGCTGAGAAAGAAGGGCTGTATATGTCATTAGTCAATTATTTGAAAGCAATTATTTTTTAGTTTTGTGTCCTGACTCTTTCTACATATGGATAGGCAGATGCTATTCAGCAGAAATGTTTTTCCACTGATATGGAATCCCCAAAGAAACCATATTGGCTTTGATGTGATTCAGAGATTGTGTCATTCATCAACATGGTTTTAAAGAATGTTAGCAACCTTAGGGTTGGTTCAACCTGAAAATAAACACAGATGGTTCTTTGGAGAACAAACTATTTTCCATAGCAGATTTAACCATACATGTAATGGAATATATATCCTTTGTATTTAGTGCCACATTTGATTAAATAAAGGCAGTTGGAATGAATGAATCAGACTTTTTTCCTAATATGATAAATACATAGCTTAGCCCCTCCCATTTTTACAATTTGTGAGATTTTTAAAAGCATACAGAAAAGCTGCATATATATTATACAGAACTTTTTATTCTTGAACTATATAAGAATAAATTTAGTATGTAGTCCCTACAGTGACATGAAAGCAGAAAAATAATACTGATATCTTTCATTCACCTGCTCTGCAGTTTTAATAAGTGCCCTAACAATCTGCTTTAATGCATCTCAAACCTAGTATGCATCAGAATTAATGGAAAGTCTCATTATAAACATAGATTACTGGCTCCCAAACCTAGGGCTTTTGATTCAGTGGATTAGGCATAGAATCCAAAGTTTCACATTTCTAACCAAGTTCCCAGGTGGTGCTGAAGCTCTGGTCCGGGGATCACACTTTGAAAACCACGGCTTTATAGCAAAAGTATAAATCTAAGATTACATGTGGTATTTAATTATCATGTCTGTTTAGTCTTCTCTAATATAGAGACTATTTTTCTCCTGTTCCTTGACTTACGTGATCTTACAATTTTAGAAGAACAAAGGCCAGTTTTTCTATAGACCATAAATTAGCATGAATTTTCCCCATGTTTCTTCATGATTAGAATCAGGCTATGATTTTTGGCAGGAATATATCAGAAAAATGTTCATCTTGTTGTATCCTGTTGGTTGGTACATAATTTAAATTGTCTTGTTACTAGTGATATTAACTTTGTTATTAAAGTGGTCCTTGCCAGGATTCTTCACTTGAACTTATTTTTTTTTCCTTTTGTAATTTAAAATTATTTTATGGGAAGATACTCTGACACTAATATCCTCTCTCTCATCAATTTTCTATCCACTAGTTCAAGCATCCACCGATGCTTCTTGCTTGAATTAACTATCCTGATAGCTGCCAAATGGTACGATTCTAATTCTGTCATTCCTTCTACATTAGTTGCCATTTTACTGTAAGATTTTTTTTCCTATCTATATATTCATTATTCATTAGTGTAACATGTAGATTCATGTTCTATTTAATGAGTTATAATCCATTATTATCTGTATTTTGATGCTCACATTATCCCAGAGTTGGCCAGTGAGAGCCATTTCAAACCGGCTTTCATATCCTTTCTGTATGTCCCAGTATTTCTTGAACATTCTTTACTTTCTGATGTCAAAAAATATTTCCAGCTACTCTTTTACTTTCTCCACCTGATTCAACCATTCACTCAAAGAGACTTGGTTGCTTCCAACAGAGAATGGTATTTAAAAAGCCAAGACAAGTCCAAGATGTATCCCTTAGCTACTGCAGTGTTGCTGCTCCCAGGCCCTTCATTAAACAGAGCTAGCAATTATGTGTATATATACACACATGCAGGCTTCCCTGGTGACTCAGATGGCAAAGAATCCACCTGTAGTGTGGGAGACCTGGGTTCAATCCCTGGGTTGGGAAGATCCCCTGGAGGAGGGCATGGCAACCCACTCCAGTATTCTTGCCTGGGGAATGCCCATGAACAGAGAAGCCTGGCGGGCTACAGTCCATGGAGTCGCAAAGAGTTGGACACGACTAAGTTAGCTGCTGAGCAACTAAGCACAGCACAGCATACACACATACCACAGAATTACACTGAAATTTAGTTCTGCATATTACTACAGTGTGCATATCGATTTGCACCTATATATTTAGCTCTGTATATCAATAATGATGAACTCATGCCTGTATCGCCAATTCCAATCCAACATCATAAGATTCAATCTACCTTTCCTGCTCTCTATATTCCTAATTCTCAGTATTTTTTACTTATTTGATTAATCTCGTCTGCCTGCTAAGTCACTTCAGTCATAGCCTACTCTTTGTGACCCTATGGACTGCAGCCCACCAGGTTCCTCTGTCCAAGGGATTCTCCAGGCAAGAATATTAGAATGGGTTTCCACGCCCTGCTCCCGGAGAAGGCAATGGCAAGCCACTCCAGTACTCTTGCCTAGAAAATCCCACGGACAGAGGAGCCTGGTAGGCTGCAGTCCATGGGGTCGCAAAGAGTTGGACACAACTGAGCGACTTCACTTTCACTTTTCACTTTCATACATTGAGAAGGAAATGGCAACCCACTCCAGTGTTCTTGCCTGGAGAATCCCAGGAAAGGGGGAGCCTGGTGGGCTGCCATCTATAGGGTCGCACAGAGTCGGACACAACTGAGGGCAGCAGCAGCAGCCCTCCTCCAGGGGATCTTTTCAACCCAGGGATCAAACCCAAGTCTCTTATGTCTCCTGAATTGGCAGGCCAGTTCTTTATCACTAGCACCACCTGGGAAGCCCTGATTAATCCCCCACATGTAACCAATTTGCCAACTCAACTAGATCAGTAAGATACTAATTATTAAAGGACAACTGAATTTTCAGGAGATTTTTATACACCCAAAGAAAGCCAATTTTTTTTTTTTTGGTAGCTTCTTGATCACTTTACTATAATATATTCCATGTAATCTTATTTTAAGCAACTCAAAAAACTAACTCAGTGACAATACAAAAGGTTTAAGTGCTTTGAAATCTAAGCTGTCTGGAGCTAATTCTACTCATACTCTGCAGATTCTATAGGTTCTCCATTCTCTTCAGGGTCAAATCATAGAGTTAGGTATGATCTCCGAAACCTACAAAAATTTATCAAGTTTAAAAGCTTACTCCTCTCTACAACTCCCCATCCCCACCAAAAGGAATAACTGTTGCCAAGCAAACCCTCCAGAGCTCCTCAGAGGGGCCTTACAGTTAAACACAAAAGAATGAACACATGCATTAACCTCCCATTCCACTTTAAACCTCATATAAAATGGGGGTGAGGGGAGAGAGAAGGCATAAATACAAACAGAATAGAAGGGGATTTAACTGTAACAAAATTTTTAAAGGAATGGGTGATAGTAATGTCTCCAAAATCGAAAGTAGACAACGAATTTCACTGGAAGTTTCCTTAAGGCGAAATTAGACAAACAGGTCCTCTTTTTCCATTCTTTACTACAAGCAGGAGTCTCTTTGCTATCTGAGCAGAAAACTAAAACAGAGAACTTTCTCTACACTTCTGCTATTAGAGGAAATGAACCAGAGAAACACAGATTCAGGAACACCAGACAAAGCTGAGAGAAGGTGTGCCATACAGAAAACAGAGGATTAAGTGAAAGTCTAACTACTGAAATGGGAAAACATCCCCCCCATCTCCACATACCCAAACACACACCCTCTTCCCACATGACTCTCAGAATATGCCCCAGATCTGAGAGATTCATCTTTATCAAAAATAGGCCATCTGCTTTAGACTGAAAGTTTGTCTCCCCCCATAATTCATATGTTGAAATTCTAAACCCAGTGAGATGGTGTTTGTAGGTGAGGCATTTGAAAGTTGATTAGATCATGAAGGCATGAATGAGACTAGTGCCCTTATCAAAAAGACAAAGAGTTCCTTTGCCCCTTTACCCTTGTGAGAATAGAGTGAGAAGTCAGTCATCAGTGAACCAGGAAGTGGGAAGGGGGCCTGCACTACATACAGAATCTGCCAGCACCTCCATCTTGGAAGCCCCAGGCCCTAGAACTGCAAGAAATAAATTTCTGTTGTTTATAAACTACCCAGTCTACACTACTTTTGTTGTAGTAGATCCAGTTAAGAAGGGTGCTGCTATAACAAATACCTAAAATGTGAGATACTGGCTAAAGGGTAGAGGCTTAAAGAATGTGCATACTAGAAAAAGCCTACGATGCCATGAGCAGACTAAAACACCAACCTGAAAGAAATATTCTGTCAGTTGGGTGTTCCCTAATGAAATTAAGCCAGATCATCCTGTAGTAAAAATCCGCAATTTGATAGCACACAAACTTTCCTTCAATCTCCATCTTAACTACAAGTGGGACAAAAATAGAAGAAAATTTTCAGTCTCATGGGAGAAAGTGTGGCAAAGCTGTTTAGGGCTCCCTTTGCAGAGCTTTGTATTCGGCCTAAACATCCCAAGGACTTTTTCCCCCCACAACAGAAGAAATTACTAGAAAGGGGCCTTTCGTTCATTTGAGACTAGAGGAACTTATTAAGTCAAGGATATGTAGACCTAATTTTTAAAACTGTCTTGCTCTCTCAACATCTTGGTTATGTTAGGCACCTTTGGAAGTTGCATTAATTCTTTTATATATAATGTAATTATTTAGTTTATAAATGTAATTAGTCCCATAATTGTTTGACTAGGCATGAATTCTAAAACTCTACTATATAGATTAGAGTCATTCTAACCTCTACAAATCAGAGTCACATTTTTCTTGTTGTTGTTCAGTTGCTAAATCATGTCTGACTCTTTGTGACCCCCTATTCTATAGCATGCCAGGCTCTTCTGTCCTCCACTATCTCCCAGAGTCTGCTTAGATTCATGTTCATTGAGTTGGTGATGCTATCTAACCATCTCATCCTCTGCTGCCCCCCTTCTCCTTTTGCCGTCAATCTTTCCCAGCATCAGGGTCTTTTCCAATGAGTCAGCTTTTCACATCAGGTGGCCAAAGTCCTAGAGCTTCGGCTTCAACATCAGTCCCTCCAATGAATATTCAGGATTGATTTTCTTCAGGATTGAGATTGACTGGATACAGGTACTGCATGAGAGTCCCTTAGCCTGTACTAACGACAGTTCAAGTTCAGGGACTAGTATGAATCTGAGAAACTATCTCTATTGCTATTTGAATAAAATGTCTTTCCCTGAGAGTCTCAGCTCTACTTGCTGTAATTGGGAACCATGAATTTCCCCTTAATGTTAATATCCTCAGTCAGTTCAGATCCTCTAAGAAGCAAACATCAAGACAGAATTAGACATGAAAAGAGATTTATTGAGAAATGACCCTGAAAAGTAGAAGGGAGAGTGAGAAGAGGCAGGCAGAGGACACCTTCAGACCATGGAGTAGGTGAGACACTACGAAAGCAAAGAAGGAATGAAGGAGGATTGAGTAGGAAAATCCTAAAATTGAATGTAACACAGCTCTGAGATATTTTGGCCAGGCGAGTGAGAACCCCCAGAGCAGACAGAAGAGTCAGTACCAGGCAGCCTGACTCAAAGCCCAGCTTGAATACACCTAGCATTTTTGGCCCTTGGCTGGGAGTAGCTTGGCAACATCATGGATTTGGCATGAGCAAGTGCTAGAGTAGGTCATAAAGGTGTGGCAGCAGAGGCTATTGGTTCACGATGATCCTCCTAGCAGCTTCTCTGTTGAAGGGAGATCTGAGTGAGGCTCTCCCACACATCCTTCACCTTTACCATGTTCCTTGCAATGACTCATGGGGCTTCCCTGGTGATTCAGATAATAAGAAATCTGCCTGTAATGTGGGAGACCTGGGTTCAATCCCTGGGTTGAGAAGATCCTCTGCAGAAGGGAATGGCTAGCCACTCCACTATTCTTGCCTGGAGAATCCCACGAATAGAAGGCTACAGTCCATGGTGTCGCAGAGTTGGCCACAACTAAGCGACTAACTTTTGCAACGACTGATTCAGCACAGCTACAGTAAAAGCAAAGGCCAGCTCCAGAACTTTGTCTCCTCATTCATAAGCTAGTGGCCTTTGTTTGGTTAGAGGGCAAGATGAATGAAGAAAGAGTTTGTCATGTTTTATCATTAACTGCCACAAGATGTCATTTCTTTGGCAGCAAAAGTTAGCACAGTTTATATATATGTAATATTTCACATGCATCAGTCACCTATGACTCAGCTGACAAAAGAATCAAATAACCTGTGCTTACCAACAGGAAAAAAGAGTAGAAGCATCTCATCTTGGCAAGGAAATGGGGACAGATGTTCATGGAAGAACAAAAGAAGAAAGAAGGCTGCAGGTGAATGTTGGTTACTACTGCTTGTCCTAAAAAATGCTGATCATTGTCTTCTTAAATCATTCACTTCTAAAAGAATCTTGTACCATTTTCGGTCATAATGAGAAGCCACATTCATATCTGGTTGTTTTATATTCTCTTCTAGCTGGGTCAGATGATTATCATTCAGTTCAATTCAGTTTAGTTGCTCAGTCGTGTCCAACTCTTTGCAATCCCATGGACTGCAGCATGCCAGCCCTCCCTGTCCATCACCAACTCCCAGAGTTTACTCAAACTCATGTCCATTGACTCGGTGACGCCATCCAACCAGCTCATCCTCTGTCATCCCCTTCTCCTCCTGCCTTCAATCTTTTCCAGCATCAGGGTCTTTTCCAATGAGTCAGTTCTTCATATCAGGTGGCCGAAGTATTGGCGTTTCAGCTTCAGCATCAGTCCTTCCAATGAATATTCAGGACTGATAGCGTTTAGGATGGACTGGTTGGATCTCCTTGCAGTCCAAGGGACTCTCAGGAGTCTTCAACACCACAGTTCAAAAGCATTAATTCTTCAGTGCTCAGCTTTCTTTATGGTCCAACTCTCACATCCATACATGACTATTGGAAAAACCACAGTTTTGACTAGATAGACCTTTGTTGGCAAAGTAGTATCTCTGCTTTTTAATATGTTGTCCAGGTTGTTCATAACTTTTCTTCCAAGGAGCAAGTGTCTTTTAATTTCATGGCTGCAGTCACCATCTGCAGTGATTTTGGAGCCCAAAAAAATAAAGTCTGCCACTGTTTCCTCTGTTTCCCCATCTATTTGCCATGAAGTGATGGGACCAGATGCCATGATCTTAGCTTTTTGAATGTTGAGTTTTAAGCCAACTTTTTCACTCTCCACTTTCACTTTCCTCAAGAGGCTTATTTAGTTCTTCTTCACTTTCTGCCATAAGGGTGGTGTCATCTGCATAGCTGAGGTTATTGATATTTCTCCAGGCAATCTTGATTACAGCTTGTGCTTCATCCAGTCCACCATTTCTCACTATGTACTCTGTACAGAAGTTAAATAAGCAGGGTGATAATATACAGCCTTGACGTACTCCTTTCCTGATTTGGAACCAGTCTGTTGTTCCATGTCCAATTCTAACTCTTGCTTCTTGACCTGCATACAGATTTCTCAAGAGGCAGGTCAGGTGGTCTGGTAGTCCCATCTCTTTAAGAATTTTCCACAGTCTGTTGTGATCCACACAGTCAAAGGCTTTGGCACAGTCAATAAAGCAGAAGTCTTCTGGAACTCTCACTTTTTCGATGATCCAGCAGATTTTGGCAATTTGATCTCTGGTTCCTCTGCCTTTCTAAATTCAGCTTGAACATCTGGAAGTTCATGATTCATGTACTGTTGAAGCCTGGCTTGGAGAATTTTGAGCATTACTTTGCTAGCATATGAGATGAGTGCAATTGTGCGGTAGTTTGAGCATTCTTTGGCATTGCCTTTCTTTGGGATTGGAATGAAAATTGACCTTTTCCAGTCCTGTGACCACTGTGGAGTTTTCCAAATTTGCTGGCATACTGAGTGCAGCACTTTCACAGTATCATCTTTCAGGATTTGAAATAGCTCAACTGGAATTCCATCACCTCCACTAGCTTTGTTCTCAGTGATGCTTTCTAAGGCCCACTTGACTTCACATTTCAGGATGTCTGGCTCTAGGTCAGTGATCACACCATTGTTATTATCTTGGTCATGAAGATCTTTTTTGTACAGTTCTTCTGTGTATTCTTGCCACCTCTTCTTAATATCTTCTGCTTCTGTTAGGTCCATACCATTTCTGTCCTTTATCGAGCCCATCTTTGCATGAAATGTTCCCTTGGTATCTCTAATTTTCTTGAAGAGATCTCTAGTCTTTCCCATTCTGTTGTTTTCCTCTGTTTCTTTGCATTGATCGCTAAAGAAGGCTTTTTTATCTCTCCTTGCTATTCTTTGGAACTCTGCATTCAGATGTTCATATCTTTTCTTTTCTCCTTTGCTTTTCACTTCTCTTCTTTTCACAGCTATTTGTAAGGCCTCCCCAGACAGCCATTTTGCTTTTTTGCATTTCTTTTCTATGGGAATGGTCTTGATCCCTGTCTCCTGTACAATGTCATGAACCTCCATCCATAGTTCATCAGGCACTCTATCAGATCTGGTCCCTTAAATCTATTTCTCACTTCCACTGTATAATCGTAAGGGATTTGATTTAGGTCAGACCTGAATGGTTTAGCGGTTTTCCCTAGTTTCTTCAATTTAAGTCTGAATCTGGCAATAAGGAGTTCATGTTCTGAGCCACAGTCAGCTCCTGGTCTTGTTTTTGCTGACTGTATAGAGCTTCTCCATCTTTGGCTGCAAAGAATATAATCAATCTGATTTCAGTGTTGACCATCTGGTGATGTCCATGTGTAGAGTCTTCTCTTGTGTTGTTGGAAAAGGGTGTTTGCTATGACCAGTGCATTTTCTTGTCATCTGCAAAAACTCTATTAGAAACCAGGCTTTCTTCCTGCAAACTTATCATATGAAAAACTTCGGTGATTTGCATCATCTTCTGGCCCGGAGGCCTGTTAACATTTTAAGACCTTTTCTTCAGAAAACTTATTTTTCTCTAAAGGTGGTTGGTCAGGAGCCACCCTCCAAAAAAGCATTAGATAAAGTTGCATTCCTACAGAGCAAAGGTGTGGTGGGCTATAACAAGAAAAAGAATTAACTCAAGGGTCCCAGGTTACAAACATTAAAGCTACTACTTACACCAATTATATTAATCAATACACTGCCAGGGACACAGCAGGTAAGGGATATGGAAACTGAGCAGCAAACAATGGCCCAACAAGTGAAAAACCATTCACCAATACAATTTCTAATCAATCTTTTAACTACTCAAAAGAATCTGTGTTTAGACAGTTTAGAACATCTCCTGCCTCTCACAGTTGGGAGGCTCTGAACAATCACATGTGGCCGGAAAAACCTATTCAGGCAGGCTAGAGGATTTCCAAAGGAGTTTGTAGGTTAAACACTGTCACACCCAGGAATTATTAACTGGAACTGTAAGCTAACTCTTTTTTCAGAGAGAGGTAGTGGGGGAGAGCCCCCCGTAAAGTCAGAGGTTTAGGTGAAAGCACAAGCAGAAAGGAGGCAGACTCTGGTTTGGGGTCCCACAATCAAAAGAGGGTCCTGTGATCACAGGATGACTCTGAGGTAAATAAGGCCCGGGTGTCAGTTCATTGGACTCAAAAGAAAAGACAAGTGTCAGAATAAAGCCTTCAATTATTTTATCTGTTTGGAAAGTGATACTGGGCTTTGTTCCATTTCTACGTCCTGTGATCTGCTCTTAAAACAAAATACAAGTGTCAGAAATTGGACTCAAAAAGTGTCAGAATAACAATTATCACTGGAAAGACGTCTCTTGCCCACAACAAAGGTGGCTTTCCACCAACAAAGGTGATTAAACTGAACATCTGACACTCCATCAGAAGTACTTGCTTTGGCGGTCTGTTTTAGGAGATGTAATATACAACTCTAAAAGCTGCCTTTTGCCACCAACATTAGACTCAAATTTTCATGTTGGGCTGTGAGTTTCAAAGAGCCTTCACCAGAGCTTTTATTTTGCAGATGAGCAGTTGTCTTTAAAGAATTATCAATTTGAGAAGTTTGGGGTCAATTGCTTGTAATCTCATTGACACTGTAACTAAGATAAACACAAGATACAGAAAAACAGGAAGGCCTACAAAAACAAAGATTGGAAATGCAGACAAAATAGATTAGGGGTTAACCAAAAGTTGGTTTAAGTTAACACTAAGATTATTTTGATCCCTTGTCATTGTGCAGTTTTGTGAGATAAGACACTTATCAATTGCTCCAACATCAGTCCTAGAGATTCTGAGGCTCTTCCAGGGCCCTCCTAGTTAGAGCCTGGCCTGAAGAAAAATAGGAGGCACTTCTCTGGTTCATCCGTTATGATGTAACAACACATCATAAACTCATCATCAGACTGCCTGTGACCTTTCTCACTGACATGATATGAAAAGAATGTTTCTTGCAACTTGCTTATCTAGAAAATTCCATGCCCATTCACATTCTACATTTCCTAACACAGTTTTTTCCAGACCTTGTACAAACAGGAAATCAGACTAAAGTCATTACTAGAGCAAACAGTACCTTGCTTCCCTATGCAAAACAAGAAAGGGCAGTAAAGCAAATCACAGAAACATTCCCCTTCTAGTCCCCTAGGGAAAAACTCCTATACTTAAAATATTTCAATGAAAATATTTTAATGGAGTCTTCTAAGCCTGGATTATCCAAGTAAATGCCTTCGCTATTGTATTCTGCAGGGGCAGACACCTACATGAAAATAAATCCACAACTATCACAAGATTACCTTTAACTCATATGCTTCTATTTCCTGGATCTCAAAGCTAATAATTTATGCTAGAACAATGATTCTCAAACAATGGTACCACATAAGCAGCATCATATCACCTGGGTATTTGTCAGAATTGCCAACTGTGGGACTCTCCCCACCACCCTAAACTTACAGAATGAGAAATTCTGGGGTATAAGCAGGAATGTGGTTTATGGAGCCTGCAGACAAGCCAGTGACAGACTGGGAACATCACCTATACTAATGCTTTTTCTTTCAAAGCTGACTAAACATTTGGGCTGAGCCTACTGAACAGCTTTGTTCCTTAGCTCTGTTTTGTTTCTCCTAGCAAAGGAAGGATCTGAGTAAGAGAAGTCAATATTGTGGAGGACATGTGACCTTTCTGGGGGTTACTAGGCCCTTCCAGTTTTCCCCTTTGTTTCACCCTTTTCATTCCAATGGGTGGGCTTCCCAGGTGGCTCAGTGGTAAAGAATCTGCCTGCCAATGCAGGAGATACCGAAGACATGGGTTTGACCCCTGAGTCAGAAAGATCCCCTGGAGGAGGAAATGGCAACCCACTCCAGTATTCTCGCCTGGAAAATCCCATGGACAGAGGAGCCTGGCAAGATACAAGTCCATGGGGTGACAAAGAGTTGGACATGACTGAGCAACTACACACACACATACACATCCCTATGGGTAACAGGCCATTTCTCTTCTTATATGAGAAACTGACTTACTTTTTTAATTTTTTCATTCTAATTCTTTTTTTTTTTTCATTCTAATTCATTTGCAGTGGATTTCCTGAAACATTATACCATCTTTTTATTGGTCATAATGAGTCTACTGGTCTGTTCACACTTGAGTGAGATAGTGAAGCTATCTTTGTTGGAAATCTGGATTATTCATCTTTTTCACCCATTCTGAGGCTCTAAGGTCACTGGAAAAGTTCTGACTCAGGCCCAGCTGCAGCGTACACACTGGGAAATAATGTTTCTTGCCGCCAGTTTCTTGTAAAGTATGTACTGATAACAACACGCCAGTACTTCAAATCGGTTTGTGTCCCCCAGGATACACCACCAGTGACTATTGTAAGGAATACTCCTTGCAAAGATCACTTTGAAGGCTCCATTTACAAGAAAGAATTTAAAATAATATTTTTAAGCTGCTTTATTTTGAAAGGTTTGGGTTTTCAAAAATTAAACTTTATCAAGTTCTTTAAGAACTCTGTTGTAGATAATATTTTCTCTCATTAAAAATGTAAAACCTTCTGGAGGAAATGATACTCTGAGCTTTGCAGCACAAATCAATGCCAAATGAAGGCCATAAACTGTGTTTTGTCATGCATTTGGCAATGTCTCCAAATATCTTGAACAAACAATGTCACTGTGCTTCAGACCCATGGACTCTTACTTTTCTGGAAATTTATGTCCATTACGGGAAAGTAGAAATGCTGGGGATTAGCAAGTCTGCAATAGGGTGGTAGGAAAAACAAATAAATGTTGAAAAACAGAAACAATTTAAATACAATAAGCATTTATTTTCCTAAGCTATTGCTCAGGAGAGCCATTTTTACCACGCCTATGTGCTCAAAGGATATTGGCTTTGAGTTTTAATTATCAGTCTCAGACTAATGAAAGTGTTCAGAGCTGGTCTAGGCAGAGGCAGTGCTGTGTGGGCAAAAGAGGGTAGGGTAAGTGCTTCATACAAATCCCATTAATGGAAAAAATAATGAATTCTAGGTACCAAATCTCATGCCCTTGTCAAATGTGTGTCATTTTACATTTTGACTGCTATTTTTAAATAAACACTGGCTTCCCCTATTTGGGAGAGAGTTGTTTTGTAGAAAAAAGTCATGGCTATGGGTTTGAGCCCTGCAGAGTACACTTTCGTGGCTATTTCTGTGGTCAGGGAATCACGGGAAATCAGGGGCCCTACACATGATCCACTTTCAATAAAAGTCCAACTTGAATCACAGGTAGAAAAAGATGCTTAAAAATGTAAAGTATCAAGAAAGCAATACTCCACATCACCAAACTACCTCATAAAAAATAATATAGTGTTACTGATTTCTGACCTTTGTGGAAAAGAAACCTATTTCAAAGGGGAATGTGAGTGCATGCATGCATACTCAGTTACTTCAGTTGTGTCCAACTCTTTGCGACCCTTTGGACTGTAGCCCGCCAAGCTTCTCTGTCCATGGGATTCTCTATGCAAGAATGCTGGGGTGTGTTGCCATGCCCTCCTCCAGGAAACCTTCCCAACCCAGGAATCGAACCTGCGTCTCCTGCATGTCCTGCATTACAAGCAGATTCTTTACCTCTTTACTGCTGAGCCCCTGGTGAAGCCCTCAAAGGGAAATATTTCTAAGTAAATATCTCAGTAATTGCCAGTAATGGAAATGAATTATAAAAATCTGACTTGAGAGCTTAACAGTGCTACATTCATTTTCTTTTGCCTCCAGTGCATGTAGCTACATCTTTTCCAGAAGTATACAAACAGAATGATGGCTCATGTCTATTTTGTCTGATCCCTTATCATTGTGAATTCTACTTCTTCCAACTGAACCTGAATTCAAACCTGAATTGGGATGCTGGGCAATCCTGGATACTGGTAAGAATGGCATGGCCCCATCAGCACACAGTGTTGTTCTCCTATGTGGCTAGGTATGGTTTTGAGCTGGTTTATCTTTATTTTGAAAGAAAAATCTGTCCCTTATATAACAGTTTTGCATTACAGCTCTACATGCAGAGAACTGTGAGATGTTCTCTTATTAGCGTGTTGCACTCCTGAAGGTCAGCCCTTATTGCAAACCCCTGTATCTAGCAAGTAGCCCCACATTTATAACTGCAATAACATTAATAATAAGAGTTATGAGTAAAAGTGAACTAAAGTACTGGTCAAGGCTTTATGGGTTTCATTTGAGGCTTAGTATGGCACTTTAATTTTTCATTCAACTTTCCTTTTAGGAATTACTTTGCTAAACACATCCAGGTTGTCTTTGGAACATAATATTACTAATTCTTGATATTTACTTCTACTGATAATTAACAGAAGTGACTAGCCTCAATTTTAGAAGTTAATGAGACTTAAAATAAGCAGGGTTTTTTCCTTGCCACTTATATTAAGCATATAAATTTGATTTATGAATTTGGTTTAAAAAGCTCCCTGTCTTCTGACATTAGAAGCCAATCTGTGCATTCTCTGATTTTAAGTGTTTTATATTCATTATTCATCAGTCATTCAGTAAATAGATAAGATACATTTACTATCCAGAAATATTTTCAAAGAATTATTCAAAATCAGTATCTACTTATAAAACCTTGCTAGAAAGACAATGTTTGCACTTCACACAATGGAGCACGAATCTATCAGAAATAAAAAAGCTTTTTTCTCAAACTTGGTGTCAAAATAAAATCCATGAAGGTTATTATAAAACTGGAGGTAAAATCTAGTGGTTTCCATATTACTTACTTTTTGATCAATATCCAAACTCTCTTCATTTCATGTAACCAGATTTTACAGATTGATCCTTAGAATTATCACAGGTAGAAGTGGATTAACTTCTCAGTTCAAAGAAATAGTACCACACATTTTTCAATAAAGAGAATCTTTTGAAATGACAAAAACAGCTGTTGGTTAGGTTTTCCTGGTATTTCTGCAATGAATTCTCAGGACTATATAGTAAAACCAATGTGGATATCACATATATTCACTAAATAGAAATGAATCTACCAAATACCTAACAGAAACCACCCATAAAAAATTTGCAGTGGTCTTTAATCCATAAGTGTTTACAGCTTTATGAAACGTATTGATTTAGACATTATTTTTAATAAATATATAAATAGAAGATATGCTCCGGACCAGGCATCATAGTAGGCCCTAATGGTATAATTCCAAACAAAACAGACATTTTCCCTGCCTTCATAGGACTAAGAATTCTGCAGATTGTAAGGAAAAAATTTATTTTCAATTTTGCCTCAAAGAAAATAACCACAAAATAACATTCTTTTTAAAGAAAGAGAAAGCCACCAATCAGGTGACTCTGAAAGTCTCTCATGCTTAAATAGTCTCCATTTTGGTTCTTCAAAATGGGGACATTACTTATAGATAGGCAAAGGAGTTAGAAACTAAAGGCAAAGGAGAAAAGGAAAGATATACCCATCTGAGTGCAGAGTTCCAAATAGCAAGGAGAGATAAGAAAGCCTTCCTCAATGATCAATGCAAAGAAGTAGAGGAAAACAAAAGAATGGGAAAAACTAGATATCTCTTCAAGAAAATTAGATATACCAAGGGAACATTTCATGCAAAGATGGGCACAGAAAAGGAAAGAAACAGTATGGACCTAACAGAAGGTATTATTAAGAAGAGGTGGCAAGAATACACAGAAAAACTGTACAAAAAAGATCTTAATGACCCAGATAATCACGAAGGTGTGATCACTCATCTAGAGCCAGAGATCCTGCAGTGAAAAGTCAAGTGGGTCTTAGGAAGCATCACTATGAAAAAAGCTAGTGGAGGTTATGGAATTCCAGTTGAGCTATTTCAAATCCTGAAAGATGATACTGTGAAAGTGCTGCACTCAGTATGGCAGCAAATTTGGAAAACTCTGCAGTGGTCACAGGAATGGAAAAGGTCAGTTTTCATTCCAATCCCAAAGAAAGTGAAGTCATTCAGTCATGTCCGACTCTTTGTGACCCCATGGACTGTAGCCTACCAGGCTCCTCCATCCATGGAATTTTCCAGGCAAGAGTACTGGAATGGGTTGCCATTTCCTTCTCCAGAATCCCAAAGAAAGGCAATGCCAAAGAATGTTCAAACTATTGCACAATTGTACTCATCTCACACATGAGCAAAGTAATGCTCAAAATTCTCCAAGCGAGGCTTCACCAGTAAATGAATCCAAAGAGGAAAATTTTAAAACTTGCACCCAGCTAGAAATAGCCTCATGCTTGTTCTGCTTCTGCAACTCAAATAGCTCCATGCAAAGTAATGTAAGTTACATAGGTTGGGGGGATGGAATAGGAACTTATAACAATCCTAGCAGCTGAAACTTACCTCCTGCTCAGTCACTAAGTCATATCTGTCTCTTTGCCACCCCATGGACTGTAGCCGGACAGGCTCCTCAGTTCATGGAACTTCCCAAGCAAAAACACTGGAGTGGTTGCCATTTCCTTCTCCATAAACTTACCTCACCCTTGTCAATTACCCAGCCCTTATAACCCTGTTTAACCATGTTTGTTGTGTAAAAGTCAGGCATCCCCCCCCTGCTGTGTCCTAATTACTGTTCCGGAGCTGTTCCCCCCACCCCCCTGCATGAAACCCCTAGTTGGAACTACCCTATTAACAGTCAGGACTGCCCACTAAAATCTGGTGTCATGCACTGTCTATAAAAACTCTGCAACTCCTTTCTTCAGGGCTCAGAGCTGGAACTGTTAACTCCTCTGGGCCTGCTGAGTTCTCCAACTCTCCAAGTGTGGTGCTTGGTTCCTCAACAGACTGACTTCAACAAACCAAGAACTTGGAGATATTCAAGCTGGATTCAGAAAACGCAGAGAAATCCGAGATCAAATTGCCAATATCTGTTGGATCATAGGAAAAAAGCAAGAGAGTTCCAGAAAAACATTTATTTCTGCTTTATTGACTACACCAAAGCCTTTGTGTGGATCACAACAAACTGGAAAATTCTTAAAGAGATGGGAATACCAGACCACCTGACCTGCCTCCTGAGAAACCTGGATGTAGGTCAAGAAGCAACAGTTAGAACCAGACATTGAACAATGAACTGGTTCCAAATTGGGAAAGGAGTACATCAAGGCTGTTTATTGTCACCCTGCTTATTTAACTTATATGAAGAGTACATCATGAGAAATGCCGGGCTGGATGAAGCACAAGCTGGAATCAAGATTGCCAGGAGAAATATCAATAACCTCAGATATACAGATGACACCACCCTTATGGCAGAAAGCGAAGAACTAAACAACCTCTTGATGAAAGAGAAAGAGGAGAGTGAAAAAGCTGGCTTAAAACTCAACATTCAAAAAACTAAGATCAGGCATCCAATCTTATCACTTCATGGCAAATGGATGGTGAAACAGTGGAAACAGTGACAGACTTTATTTTCTTGGTCTCCAAAATCACTACAAATGGTGACTGCAGCCATGAAATTAAAAGACACCTGCTCCTTCGAAGGAAAGCTATAACAAACCTAGAGAGCATACTAAAAATCAGAAACTACTTTGCCAACAAAGGTCCACCTAGTCAAAGCTATGGTTTTTCCAGTAGTCATGTATACCTGTGAGAGTTGGACCATAAAGAAAGCTGAGCACCAAAGAATTGATACTTTTGAACTGTAGTGTTGGAGAAGACTCTGGAGAGTCCCTTGGACTGCAAGGAGATCAAACCAGTCAGTGCTTAAGGAAATCAGTCCTAAATTTCATTGGAAGGACTGAGGCTGAAGCTGAAGCTCCAATATTTTGGCCACCTGATGTGAAGAACTGATTTACTGGAAAAGATCCTGATGCT
This sequence comes from Bos mutus, assembly GCF_027580195.1. Taxonomy (NCBI): domain Eukaryota; kingdom Metazoa; phylum Chordata; class Mammalia; order Artiodactyla; family Bovidae; genus Bos; species Bos mutus. The sequence goes on along the minus strand of NC_091626.1, from coordinate 42,058,851 downwards.
AGGAAAGATTGAAAGCAGGAAGGGGATGACAGAGGATGAGATAGTTGGATGTCATCACCTACTCAATGCACATGAGTTTGAGCAAGCTCCAGGAGTTGGTTGGTGATGGACAGGGAAGCCTGATGTACCACAGTCCACGGGGTCACAAAGAGTCGGACATTACTGAGTGACTGAACGGAACTTATAGCCTTAAACATGAGGTTTTCATGACATTGGAGAGATGATCCATAGGAAGAAGTGTTCACTCTTCAAACAAAAAAGTGGAACAAAACAGAACAAAAACAAAATAAATTTATCATTTACATTTTTTTTGTGGATAACTGACATTATCTTTGACATTCAATCCTCCCTTACTCCTCACCTCTTTACACTCCCCATATGTTCCCTTGATAAATCATCTTGGAATGGGTTTTTTCTCTTTCTCAATTGTCCAGGAGTGTTCCTGCTGTGTCTGGGCATCAACCTCCTCTTTGGTATCTGATTAATTTCATGCACTTGACCTAATTAAGAGCCAGATTGTACTTTGAATGTATTTCAGTTGACAAAATTAAATACAACTCTAACCAGAGAAGCATAAGAATCATTGTTTTATACCATTAAAGCTAAAGTTTCTCATTAGGATTAATGGAAATTCAGATTTTGTTCAAACAGGAAGGAGAACAAAAAGTCCTAGGATGACAACAGTAAAGACCACAATGCAAACTGAAGAGAGGTTGAAAACTGAATTCATACGGAAAAAGGCTGGGAAGGCCTATGGGATCTGGGCTGGGTCTGCAAAGAATTCAAAAGGGAAAGCTTTAATCATCCTGACTCCCTATCACCACTTTGGAAGTTGGCATCATTGCTCAGACCAGAGTGCCTTTGAGTGAAAGGAGTAAAAGGAATAAAGTTCATTTTGTAAGTGAAGATTAGAAATAGCTTTGTAATCATCTCCTTTCCCAAGTCACATATAAATCATTCAACTGTGTATCTCAATTGCTTTGCCAGGATTTGAGAAATGAAAAGCAAAGGAGAAAAGGAAAGATATAAGCATCTGAATGCAGAGTTCCAAAGAATAGCAAGAAGAGATAAGAAAGCCACCTTCAGCAATCAATGCAAAGAAATAGAGGAAAACAACAGAATGGGAAAGACTAGAGATCTCTTCAAGAAAATTAGAGATACCAAGGAAACATTTCATGCAAAGATGGGCTCGATAAAGGACAGAAATGGTATGGACCTAACAGAAGCAGAAGATATTAAGAAGAGGTGGCAAGAATACACAGAAGAACTGTACAAAAAAGTTCTTCACGACCCAGATAATCACGATGCTGTGATCACTGACCTAAAGCCAGACATCCTGAAATGTGAAGTCAAGTGGGCCTTAGAAAGCATCACTGAGAACAAAGCTAGTGGAGGTGATGGAATTCCAGTTGAGCTATTTCAAATCCTGAAAGATGATGCTGTGAAAGTGCTGCACTCAATATGCCAGCAAATTTGGAAAACTCCACAGTGGTCACAGGACTGGAAAAGGTCAGTTTTCATTCCAATCCCAAAGAAAGGCAATGCCAAAGAATGCTCAAACTACCGCACAATTGCACTCATCTCACATGCTAGTAAAGTAATGCTCAAAATTCTCCAAGCCAGGCTTCAGTAACATGTGAACTGTGAACTTCCTGATGTTCAAGCTGGTTTTAGAAAAGGCAGAGGAACCAGAGATCAAATTGCCAACATCCGCTGGATCATGGAAAAAGCAAGAGAGTTCTAGAAAAACATCTATTTCTGCTTTATTGACTATGCCAAAGCCTTTGACTGTGTGGGTCACAATAAACTGTGGAAAATTCTGAAAGAGATGGGAATACCAGACCACCTGATCTGCCTCTTGAGAAATCTGTATGCAGGTCAGAAAGCAACAGTTAGAACTGGACATGGAACAACAGACTGGTCCCAAATAGGAAAAGGAGTATGTCAAGGCTGTATATTGTCACCCTGCTTATTTAACTTATATGCAGAGTACATCATAAGAAACGCTGGACTGGAAGAAACACAAACTGGAATCAAGATTGCTGGGAGAAATATCAATAACCTCAGATATGCAGATGACACCACCCTTATGGCAGAAAGTGAAGAGGAACTAAAATACCTCTTGATGAAAGTGAAAGTGGAGAGTGAAAAAGTTGGCTTAAAGCTCAACATTCAGAAAACGAAGATCATGGCATCTGATCCCATCACTTCATGGGAAATAGATGGGGAAAGAGTGGAAACAGTGTCAGACTTTGGTTTTCTGGGCTCCAAAATCACTGCAGATGGTGACTGCAGCCATGAAATTAAAAGATGCTTACTCCTTGGAAGGAAAGTTATGACCAACCTAGATAGCACATTCAAAAGCAGAGACATTACTTTGCCAACAAAGGTTTGTCTAGTCAAGGCTTTGGTTTTTCCTGTGGTCATGTATGGATGTGAGAGTTGGACTGTGAAGAAAGCTGAGCGCCGAAGAATTGATGCTTTTGAACTGTGGTGTTGGACAAGACTCTTGAGAGTCCCTTGGACTGCAAGGAGATCCAACCAGTCCATTCTGAAGGAGATCAGCCCTGGGATTTCTTTGGAAGGAATGATGCTAAAGCTGAAACTCCAGTACTTTGGCCACCTCATTTGAAGAGTTGACTCATTGGAAAAGACTCTGATTCTGGGAGGGATTGGGGGCAGGAGGAGAAGGGGACGACAGAGGATGAGATGGCTGGATGGCATCACTGACTCGATGGACGTGAGTCTGGGTGAACTCCAGGAGTTAGTGATGGACAGGGAGGCCTGGCGTGCTGTGATTCATGGGGTCGCAAAGAGTCGGACACGACTGAGCGACTGAACTGAACTGAACATAGTTCAAACAACTAAGTGTAAACATCAATTGAGATGGAAAAAAATCCTTTCTCTCATAAAAATCAACTTAGTCTGTAGCCCTAACTGTCTGAATCTGTTGCTTATCTCACTATAGGATGTTCAACCATTGAGAACTTAATTAAAGCATGGCTCTCAATCTGTACCCATAAGAATGGAAGTAGGGTGGTTAGACACCCACACTCTTTGGCATCCTGCTCCCACCAGATGATCTGATCACACTATCCAGTAATGCTGGTCCTCTCCTGCCCACAGATGGGGGTTTGGGATCTGAGAACCTTGGGCTGGGGTTCTTGGCTGGCATTTTCCCCTCAACTCTGGGGTACGCACTGCTTAATACTCCAAAGGAGGCTTTGTTGTTGTTGCCATTTTCCTCTCACTTTCTGTAGATAAAGCATCTCTAAACTGATGAACGGAAATGAACTTCCATTTCCTTCTGTTAGACTCTCTTTAAGAGACCTGGTGACAGAGCTGGATTCTTGCTAATCCTCATATGTGCCTGCTCTCTGCTTTGTGTTGGTGGTCCCAAATGAGCTAGAAAGATAAATAGGTAGTCACTTCATTCCCCCTTTGAAATATTCAGTATGATATGATACCGCAGTGGACAGCAGAGACTCTGACTCCCTGGCCAGTGGTGGAGATGTGTTCTGGGGATTTTGGAATGCTGGTTCCCCAGCCAAGGAGCACAACAATTCAGGAATGTGGTGGCTGTTTTTAGTGGCTCATGCATTTAAGCATCAGACCTGCTTGTCCCTATATCAACTCTAAAACTACTGTAGTTGCCTAACTCTGGAAATTAAAGAATTGTGTGCATTTCTATATAAGTCAGATTATATTTGGCTTCTTTTCTAACCACTAGATAAGGCATTTCTTCAAAACGAATTGCAGCCTTTTTCTTGTCTAGCAGTTGAACTGCACAGATGAAAGCATATTCATTCATTCCCTTCCTTATTCAACAAATGTTTATTAAACATCTTCTATGCACCAAGTGCTAACGAAGAGATTCCAAAAGCTACAAAGAGCCCTAAGAAGTCACTTATTTAGAAGGGTCCAACAAAATGTTTGCTATTTTAAACCTCTACAAGAAAACCCACGATCTTTTGAAAAACTGCTCTAGAAGTGAATCCCAAAAAGACTGAGAAATTCTTTCTAAGATCCAAGACTGTTCCTGATGCAAGTCCTGCCTCACTGACTTGACTGTGCTGAAGCCATCATTCTCCATCTTCAGTTTGTAGAATAATCCTCTATTTACTCTGTGCCATTGAGTTACCAATTCTTCTTCTTATCTAGCTAAAAAAGAGTCTACAATATTTCCATCTTTACTTTTGGAACCATTACTTACTCCTTTAATCAGATTAGCTCTTCTTATTCAACATATATTAACAGAGTGGTCAGGGAAACCTTAAGAAAAGAGGAATAATTGTATCCTTAAGGGAGAAGTAGAATTTAAATAGACTGAAAGGGCAAGGGACAGCACAGTAGAAGAGAAAACAGCATAAGCGGAGGCAGGAAAGTACAACAAATTAGTAAATTGACTGAAGGTGGAATAAGGTGCTGAATGAAAGGAGACAGGTTAGTACTCTGCAATAATCTAATTTGTCCTTGCATGCCATTCATTTCTTCCAACATCTTAAGAGTTTCTTTTTGTCAAGGATCTTTTAATTATAAACAGTAGAAATCCACATTTGTGCACAAGCAAAAAAGAATTTATTGAAAAGAATCAAGAGTGTTTGGTGTACCTAAAAGTAGGAGATCCTTATAAGAAACAGAGGATGGGAAACGGCTATTCTTCACACCCACCCTTGCCATCTTCACCACACACATGCCCACTTCTGTTTCTCCCTGCCCATCTGACTCATTCTTCTCTCTTACAGTGGTTTCTCAACTTCTCTATACATTTGGTTGCCCCAATAGTTCCTGATCACACAAACCTCTGGTACCAGGACAGAGTAGGTAGTATCAATATAATCCAACTTCAATAATCAGGGCAGATTATTCGATTGGCCCAGATGAAGTCAGAGCTCCATCCCCAGTCCGTCAATCATGGCTGGCAGGGTTAAGTAATTCAAAAGCAGCTCTACATCCCAGCTGTGGGTGGCTGGGCTCATTTTCAGAGAACATGTGGCTGTGGCAACAGATACCAGATGGAAATATGTATGTGTGAATTTTCTTGAAAGGGGGATGGAAGAGGATACACCCTTTCAATGAAATGTTCCAATCACCTTGGCAAGGCAGTCTGGGTGGGCAGAATGCCTTGTGTGAAGCTCAGGAAAGGAGAAACCAAACATCAGTGCCAAGGACGTGAGGGGCCCCAAGCCATGAGGAACAGTGGAAAGCTACTCTTCCAGAGAAGCAGACTTGAAGAAGATCAGCTGCTGCTGCCTCTCTTCAAACGCCAGATGAACTATCATTTTGAAGACAGATACATTTACAGGAGAAAGAACCAGATCAGAGATGCAACATCCTAGAAATGATGATGGCCTTATAGTTAGTGAATTCTCTATTAGGGAAGGGATTGCAAAATCATGGAAACATCATTTTATGTAATGTTCATGGAGATAATTTAAGTATCCATTGGAGGATTAATTAGATGACCTGTATTTACACAGAGACCTCCAATTAAGTGGCTTCCCAAGCCTCAAATCGTATGACTGTTATAATCAGTTAAGTCTCATCTTAGAATACACAAGAAAGAATTTTTTAACAACAGGCCCTGAAGTAGAGCTCTTAATATTGAGTGGCAGGGAATCTGGGAAACACATGTTGGATCAACAGTTCTCAAACTTCATTGCATGGAACTCTAGTGCTCATGGGATGTTTACATGTATTTTACAAAAACAGAGTTTCCATGTCAAATAAAATACTAGTTCAAATAAAGCAAAACCAGCTTATTTACTGAAGGATATATTAGAGCCTTTAATAAGTTAACGTTTTATGAATCTCTAACAGGTGAGATATGTTAAACAATGTTTCCCAAGCTTATCTAACCACATGAGGACTTAATGACATCATATAGTCCATTAAGTCCCAACAGTTTGGGGAATGCTGACCTAGCTCTGTTGCCATGAGTCTTCACTTTTTTTGAGTCACACACCCTTCTGAGAACCAAACAAAAGCTACTGACCATTCCCCTTATCAACAATGAAAAATGAGAGCATACCTACATGCACATCAAATTCTGCACATAACTTCAGGGAGTCATAGAATAAGCTGACTTATCCATGGGTTTTCATATTTTCCTGGAAATTTTCAGGTGGTAAATCCCGATCCTTGAAAACCTAATTTTCTAAATAATTTTCTTTTATCCATACATCCCCAAAGGCTCATAAGATAGAGGCACAAAAATCCCTTCTTACCTTGCAGGGTGAGTTTTACCGTTCTTCTGCATATGCCTCAGTGCTGCTCTTTGGTGTGTACCATCTAAAAGAAGGCATGACTCCTGCTGCCGTTGATTATCTTTCCTTGCTTGGACTCTCACTCAGTTTTAAGGTTCTTTCCCAAAAAAGTCCCATTTAACTTGATGAATGAAGATAAATAAAGTTAAAGATATTTCACATTATTTTCAAAGTAATTTAAAGTTTTTTCTAACAAAAAAGCCTAAAACATTAAATGTGAGTATCACTCTTTTTCACTTCGCACATCTTTAGGAAATTTCATTGCTCATGAAGACATGATCTTGGGGGAGGAGAAGCTCCTCCTTGATTTTTTACAAAAGGGTAGTTCATAATCTTAACCCTGGCATCATTAAGGAAATTAAATACTTTGGAACAGATAAGATGAACAAGTGAAAATGCAAAGGTTAAACAGTTCAGATTAAATGAATTATCTACATTATTATTAAATAGCACAGGTAAAAATAATAAGCTCATAATTTCTAAATTACTTCAGTCCTTAAAAAAAAAAAAAAGGAGAGCTTTTAAATGGGCATTTAAAAGCTAACTCCAGAGCGTGCATGTGGAAGCCAGATATATAACTTCTTGTGCATCTGTCATTAATTTTATAATTGAAGTTTATGAATATCCCAGTTGAAAAACAAATGGTTTATATCAATGGAAATGATTTAGTTTTTATTTTTATCAAAGTTAATACATGTTAATAATTCTTTTTCAGAGTAATAGCTGTTTGCACATTATAAGCACATGTCTCACGTTTTCCTTATAAGGATATCCGATGGAAAATTTTTTTGTTCTTGGCCCTCTTATAGTCAGCATATTTCCGTTCATACAAGAAGAAAGTAGTCATTTGAAGTCTATGGAGAAATGTCTGTTTGACTAACAGATGTCTAAGATGGAGTAAGCAGGAAGTCTTACAGTTCCTTCCCAACACAAAGGCCCACTCATGATAAAAGAAAAGACCAAACATCTTGGGAATATATAAAGCAGTTTCAATTCTAACAAACATCTGTCCTAAGTCAGCCAGGAAGGTAGGAATAAGAAAACCCATAGTACCTCATACTTAAATACAGTTTTATTTCTTTTATCTCTCTCCTACCCTTTCAAGAACCATCCTCAACATTACTGAAAATCAGCCAGAACTGTTTTATTTGTTCCACCACCAGTATTTTAATCTGGAATGCTTAAAATGAACCTTCTAGCTATAAGAAAGCAAGTTTCCTTAGAAGAGATGAACTCTGGAACCTATGCATGTGTGTGCTAAGTCACTTCATTCGCATCCAGCTCTTTGCAACCCTATATACTATAGCCCGCCAGGCTCCTCTGTCTATGGAATTCTCCAGGCAAGAATACTGGAGTGGGTCACTGTGTCCTCCTCCAGCTGGAACCTATTGATGAATCTAAAATTCAGTTTAGTCTTACATAATATAAGTCTTACACAACTACATAAATGTTAATTATAACTCAATAAAGCTGGATGGAAAAGTAAATTAAAGTTCAGTCTAATCATTGATATTTACTGAAAAATGCTGTATCCCCTTCACTATTCCAGGCACTGAAGAAACAGATGTGTGCATGATGGGCACCCTGTACCAGACAAGAGACAGCCAGCAAACATGTAATCAAAGAGATAAGCAAGTTAATTATAGAAAGTGATTTTTTAAATAGGATAATATGATAGCGAATGACTGGTAGAACATGGGGAGGAGGCAAATTCAGACCACGTGATATGAGGAGGTAGTATGTGTGCAAAGGCAAGAATGCCAAAAAACAGCCACCTTCTGTGGATCTAGGGCAGAGTGTTTCAGAAAGAGAAAATAGCAAATCCGAAGGACCTAATATAGAAACAAACTTGGTTGTTTAAGCAACAGAAAGAATGCCCAAGTGGCTGGAGCATAGTGAACAAGGGAAAAATAAAAGGAGATGAGTCAAGAAGGTCCAGGCTTTCCATCATTAAGGAAAAAGACAACCCAAATACAGTCGAATGATATGCCAAACCATTAGCTGAGGTATAAATTTCATTTTCATCTCTGAGAAGTAATGCAAAACAACAACAGTGAAAGCATGAAAGTGTTAGTTGCTCAGTCATGTCCAACTCTTCGAGACCCCATGGACTATAGCCCACCAGGCTCCTCTGTCCGTGGGATTCTCCAGGCAAGAATACTGGAGTGGGTTACCATGCCCTCCTCCAGGGGATCTTCCCGACCCAGGGACTTAACCCAGGTCTCCCACATTGCAGGCGTATTACCATCTGAACCACCAATAGTGAGCTTCTAAGTAAATGTTCCAGAAAGGGACTTCTTCATAATAAAGTGCAGACTAGAACATTCTCTATCAGCACACATTGTCTTCCTTTTGAGGAGTAAGAATTGTCTTCTCTTACATTTCTTTTCTCAGGTAGCAAATATCCATTCATCCATTACCTTCTTTGAACCCTAGAATCTGGGTATTCCATATCACCACAGTGATAAGGAGAACTAAGCTCTGTCTTTGAAGGATTGTTCTGGAAGTCTGCCAGACCACCAGATCATTTCCAAGTGTTCTACAGAATGATCACTTTGTTTCCAGGTACAGCCAACATGTATTATTATCGAAGAACCAGTTCACCCTAGATGAATTAATGAATTCTGACACCATACTTCAGGTTACTGTCTTTTGCTAACCTTTTGTAGCCTCTGAAATATTGGAATGAGATAAAATCTGGTATACCCCTCCTCTGTGTTAGATCAGAGTCTATTCTACCCCAAGTGGCAATTGTCAGAGTGAAGAAAAAGTATCAAGTGAGTAAAGAATGAAGGAGATTTTCACCAAGGAAATGTCTATAGTTTAAGCAGAACACACATATTTACATATAAACATAAGTAAAGGCAGGGAATCTCTGCAACACAGTCTATAGTCTAGTTTGAATATATATTTCAATATGTATGTTTATACAGAAATTATATATATGACATAAAATTGTGTGGGGAGGTATATACAGTCACCCCTATTCCCACAAAAAAGTGAAAGTTATACAATAAGAGGACCTTGAAAATATTTTTCCAGAGTAAGTGTATAAAAGTCCAGCCTTATTAATCCACTAGAGAGAGGGTGGTTTTCTCAACTCCTTATTTTTACATTTTCATTACATGTCTATAAATCAAACTCATTTTCATTCTTAAAATACAAAACTCTGTTCAGCTTTAGTTCAGTTCAGTTCAGTCACTCAGTTGTGTCCGACTCTTTGCAACCCCATGAATTGCAGCACACCAGGCCTCCCTGTCCATCACCAACTCCCGGAGTTCACTCAGACTCACGTCCATGGAGTTGGTGATGCCATCCAGCCATCTCATCCTCTGCCGTCCCCTTCTCCTCCCGCCCCCAATCCCTCCCAGAATCAGAGTCTTTTCCAATGAGTCAACTCTTCGCATGAGGTGGCCAAAGTACTGGAGTTTCAGCTTTAGCATCATTCCTTCCAAAGAACACCCAGGACTGATCTCCCCTAGAATGGACTGGTTGGATCTCCTTGCAGTCCAAGGGACTCTCAAGAGTCTTCTCCAACACCACAGTTCAAAAGCATCAATTCTTCAGCGCTTAGCTTTCTTCACAGTCCAACTCTCACATCCATACATGACCACAGGAAAAACCACAGCCTTGACTAGACGGACGCTATTTCTGTTCCATTGCTTATTTGCAATGGCACCCGACTCCAGTACTCCTGCCTGGAAAATCCCATGGACGGAGGAGCCTGGTAGGCTGCATGCAGTCCATGGGGTAGCTAAGAGTCGGACACGATTGCACGACTTCACTTTCACTTTTCACTTTCATGCATTGGAGAAGGAAATGGCAACCCACTCCAGTGTTCTTGCCTGGAGAATCACAGGGACGGGTGGGCTGTTGTCTCTGGGGTCGCACAGAGTCAGACACGACTGAAGCGACTTAGCAGCAGCAGCATTCATTTTAGGTAAACAACATTTAGACAGCAATAACTGTACCTGTTTAACACAACATATTAACAAATACTTTCAGACATCAGTTTAATTGCTTTCATGTTAAAGACCTTTTCTGTATTCTGAGGTAGCCCGAATTACTATTCTAACATTTGGTTTACTCAAGATAAAGAAACCAAGTTGATTATCTTTAGGACAGAGCTTAATAATTATATATTACCCTAGTAGTTTATTCTTTCTTGCACTGATTGTTATTTTCAATGGAATAATTAAAGCCCAGAAAATAAATTTGCCCTAGATTGGCTATTAGCAGACAGGAAATGGTAAGAATTTGTTTCATGATCTTCCAATTCGCTCTTTGTCATTAGATTTGCTCTTTTTTTTCCAAAAGAGGCAATAAAATAGCAGGCTCTAACCCAATTCCTATGACTTGACTATTGCTTTAGATCTTGCATTACTTCACAAGCCTCTTATTTAAAAAAAAAAAAAAACATTTAAAGATATTTTTGATATTCTGTGACTGATTTATCAGTCAGCTAGAGAATTGTTCAATGAGTTACATAATGGGAATTAGTACTTCCTAAGAACTAGTCAAGGCTATGGTTTTTCCTGTGGTCATGTATGGATGTGAGAGTTGGACTATGAAGAAGGCTGAGCACCAAAGAATTGATGCTTTTGAACTGTGGTGTTGGACAAGACTCTTGAGAGGCCCTTGGACTGCAAGTAGATCAAACCAGTCCATTCTGAAGGAGATCAGCCCTGGGATTTCTTTGGAAGGAATGATGCTAAAGCTGAAACTCCAGTACTTTGGCCACCTCACGCGAAGAGTTGACTCACTGGAAAAGACTCTGATGCTGGGAGGGATTGGGGGCGGGAGGAGAAGGGGACGACAGAGGATGAGATGGCTGGATGGCATCACTGACTCGATGGACGTGAGTCTGGGTGAACTCTGGGCGTTGGTGATGGACAGGGAGGCCTGGCGTGCTGCGATTCATGGGGTCGTAAAGAGTCGGACACGACTGAGCGACTGAACTGACTGACTGACTGAACTGACTTACTAAATACCATCCATTAGAAAGACTAAACCACCAGATTACAATTTGGTTGATTAACCAACTACCTAGATATTGGTTCTGAAATAGCTAACTTGCTATTGGAGGCCTGCAACTAGCACCTAGTAATGTTCTTGAGATAATTAAATTCATAGCTAACTGGTACCTCATTATCTTTTAAGCAAATAGATGAGTTTCTCAGATATCAGAGTTTTCTTGAATTAGAATTACTTTTAATGCCCTAAAACAAAGTTCCCTTAAAATTTTTAATAAATTGTACATCAAAGTCATTTTACAAAATAACTTCTTAAGGCCTTTTTTTCTGAATAAATAATATACAAGCAATAGTAATTAATGTGAATTGAGAAAAGTTAAAAAAAAAAACAAACAAAAACAAAATAAACACAGCACCGGCCATGAGCAGAACTACCATGCCACATTTGTATACTACTATTTCAGCGAACCTGTATCAGCAAATCCAAAGAGCTAACTACCATGTGCCTTTCCAAATGAAAAAGGCAAAAGACAACTGGCTGCCATATGCTTTTTATTTTTTACAAAGAAATTGTAAACAGGTTACTCAGTATGGGCCACATATATAGGATCTACACATGAATGCCCCAGGAATGGATTTGGCCCAAAGTCTCTTTCAGCTATAAAGCTTCAGGCATCACAATATTCCCATATGTCCACTGTATAATGAAACAGATGACAGCTTTTACCCTGAAGGTTGTTTTGGACTAAGAATAAGATTGGGCAATGGGCAGCTCAGGCAACCATCCAAAGGAGTTCCTGTGGCTTATACATGTGTATAATGTATATAAAAGATGTATACTAATGTTCTTTGAAAACCATAAATAATGTACTAAAGAACTCTAAAACTATATTGTATCACTCTCCATGTCAAAACACATGCAAACACACACACACACACACACACACACAAATACACTCATGTGCCCAAAGTCAAGAATTATCTCACCGAGGTCGGAGCCTTTGTTGTAAACAACAAAGTGATAGTTTCTTTATCAAGATGAGTTCTCTTTCCTCTTTCTGGCTGAGGCTCACTAAAATGAAGATTAAAGACTCCTACTTCTTTAGGGAGAGAGCTCTGAGTGAGGGGCCAGAAGAAAGAGAACAGGGTGAGGCACTACATTCAGCCTGATCTGTCTTTGGCACTAGGGGAGAACGGTAAAGAGAAACCCTGATGGCTCTGCTTTGTCTATCTTACCTCAATAGAGTAGAAAACCTAAGAATTCAGGCAAAATTTCCAGCTAGAAATAAACAGAACCCATTTGCCTGGCTTGTCTGTCTTGTCTTCCTGAGCACTTCAGATAGGGTAGCAGTAAAGAACTGAGAAGGATCTGGGGACACAGGCAACAGTGTGTCAACTCATGCATCCATCCACTTATTCAGTCATCCAGTGTCAATTAACATCCTACTAGATGTAGGATATTGTACTAAGAAAAGAGAAAACTACATGTAAAAGAATGAAATTAGAACACTTTCTAACACCATACACAAAAATAAACTCAAAATGGATTAAAGGCTAAATGTAAGACCAGAAACTATAAAGCTCTTAGAGGAAAACATAGGCAGAACACTCTCTGACATAAATTCCAGCAAGATCCTCTATGACCCACCTCCTAGAGTAATAGAAATAAAAACAAAAATAAAAAATAGGGCCTAATTAAACTTAAAATCTTTTGGACAACGAAGGAATCTATAAGCAAGGTGAAAATATAGCCCTCAGAAAGGGAGAAAATAATAGCTAAGAAAACAATTGACAAAGAACCAATCTCCAAAATATACAAGTAGTTCATGCAGCTCAATACCAGAAAAAACGAATGACCCAATTAAAGAGTAGGCAAAAGACCTAAACAGACATTTCTCCAAAGAAGACATACAGATGGCTAATAAACACATGAAAAGATGGTCAACATTGCTTATTATTAGAGAAATGCAAATCAAAACCACAATAAGGTATCATCTCACGCTGGTTCTCACGCTGGTCAGAATGGCCATCATCAAAAAGTCTACAAATAATAGATGCTGGAGAGGGTGTGGAGAAAAGGAACCCTCTTACACTGCTGGTGGGAATGTAAACGGATACAACCACTAGAGAGAAGAGTATGGAGATTCCTTTAAAAAGTATGAAGAAAACTACCACATGACAAGGCAATCCCACTGGGCATATACCCTGAGGGAACCAGAACTGAAAAAAACACATGTACCTGAGTGTTCACTGCAGCACTATTTACAATAGCTAGGACATGGAAACAACCTAGATGTCTATCAGCAAATGAATGGATAAGGAGGTTGTGGTACATACACACAATGGAATATTACCCGGCTATAAAAAGGAATGCATTTGAGTCAATTCTAATGAGGTGGATGAACCTAGAGCCTATTAAACAGAGTGAAGTAAGTCAGAAAGAGAAGGACAAATACCATATATTAATGCATATATGTGAAATCTAGAAAGATGGTACCAATAATTCTATATGCAGGGTGGCAAAGGAGACACAGATGTAAAGAGCAGACTTTCAGACTCAGTGGGAGAAGGGAGAGGGTGAGATGATTTGAGAGAATATCACTGAAACATAAACTTTACCAAATGTATAATAGATAACCAGTGTGAGTTTGATGTACGATGCAGGGCACCCAAACCTGGTGCTCTGTGACAACCAGGAGGGATGAGATGAGAAGGGAAGTGCAAGGAGGATTCAAGATGGAGGGGACACAGGTATACCTATGGCTGATTCATACTGATGTACTGCAAAAACCATCACAACATTGTAAAGTAATTATCCTCCAATTAAAATCAATAATTTTTTTAAAAAACTGAAAAAAAGAGAGAAAGATAGCTCAGATAAGAATTTTGTCATCAGGAACAGAAATATGGAAAATTATGAATTATAAATATAAAAATAATCATATAAATGCCAAAGACAAAAGTACAATTAAAATACCATGGGAATACTTAAGAAAATTTCAAGCCAGCTTTTTTTCTCTGTTCTTTCACCCTCATCAAAAGGCTCTTTAGTTCCTCTTCACCCGCCATTAGCGCAATATCAGCTGCATATCTGAGGTTGTTGCTATTTCTCCCAGCAACCTTGACTCCAGCCTCTTGATGAGGGTGAAAGAGGAGGGTGAAAAAGCTGACTTGAAACTCGACATTCAAAAAACTAAGATCATGGTATCCAGTCCCGCTGCTGCTGCCATTACTTTATGGCAAATAGAAGGGAGAAAAGTGGAAGCAGTGACAGATTTTATTTTCTCGGGTTCCAAAATCACTATGGATGGTGACTGCAGCCATGAAAATAAGACACTTGCTCTTTGGAAGGAAAGCTATGAAAAACCTAGACAGTGTATTAAAAAGCAAAGACATCAATTTGCGGACAAAGGTCCATATAGTCAAAGCTATGCTATTTCCACTAGTCGTATACAGATGTGAGAGTTGGACCATAAAGAAGGTTGAGCACCTAAGAATTGATGCTTTTGATTTGTGGTGCTGGAAAAAACTCTTAAGAGTCCCTTGGACAGCAAGGAGATCAAACCAGGCAATTTTAAAGGAAATCAGCCCTGAATATTCATTGGAAGGACTGATGCTGAAGCTAAATCTCCAATACTTTGGCCATCTGATGCAAAGAGTCAGCTCACTGGAAAAGACCCTGATGCTGGCAAAGAGTGAAGACAAAAGGAGAAGGGGGCAACAGAGGATGAGATGGTTAGACAGCATCACCTACTCAATCAACATGAATCTGAGCAAATTCTGGGAGATAGCAGAGGACAGAAGATGATGTTGTGCTACAGCGCATGGGGTCTCAGAGTCAGCATGACTTAGCCACTTAACAACAACTTAAGAAAGGGAGATGGCTTCCAGCTAAGGAACAGGAAAAAACTGAAGATGAGAGACTGCATTTGGATTAACCTTGAAGCTAGCAGAGATGATGGTTTTAAACACATAAATAGACACACACACAATGAATCCCCAAGATGGCAGAGTAGAAACACCCTGAGCTAACTTCCTCTCACAGGCACACCAAAATTACAACTATTCACACCATATTTATCAATAAAAAAGAACCAGAACCCACCAAAAAAAGTCAACTACAACTAATGATGTAAATGAGGAACTACAATGAGAGAGAGAGAAGGAGCACAGCTGTGGTTTAGTCAAAACCTATACCCCCAGGTGGGTGATCCACAAATGGGAGAATAATTACAATTGCAGAGGTTTTCCCCAAGGAGCAAGGGCTCTTTGGTCCTAGGGGCCCTGCACAAGGAAGACAAATCCTGGAAAGTTTGACCAGTGGGGATTACTTTTGGGAGACCCAAAAGGCTATGGGTAATAGAAACTTCACTCTTACAAGACTCACATGAAATCTCATACACTCAAGGACCTAGAGCAGAAGCAGTAATTTGAAGGAAGACTGAGGTAGACCATGCTTATCTTATAGAGTCTCCTGGAGAGGCAAGAAGCAACTAATACAAACAGCAGCCATTTTGGGGAGCTCAGTCTACCATTTGGAGTCTGGTGTTGGCAAGAGCCATTCTGAAATCCTCCCCCTGGTTCATTCACCTCAGGAATCAGTTCCCCTTCCCCACCTGTAGGTAACGGTACTGGGATGCCTCAGGCCAAGCAACTAACTGAGCAGGAACACAGCCCCACTTACCAGCAGACAGGCTGCCTTCAGTCCCCTGAGCTCACAGCCTCGAGGGCATGGCCCCACCCACAAGTGCATAGGCACCAGCCAGAGAATCCCTTTTGCTCCAGCCCCATCCACCAGCGAGCCAGCACTCCTTGACCTTAATCACAGCAAGATCATTTTTGACCCACTTCCTAGAATAATGAAAATAAAAGAAAAACAAATGGGACCTCACTAAACTTAAAAGCTTTTGCACAGCAAAGGAAACCATTAACAAAACAAAAAGACAACCTACTGAATGGGAGAAAATAACTGCAAATGTTGTGACCAATAAGGGAGTAATAATCCCACATATATAGACAGCCCATACATTTCAATAACAAAAAAAGACCCAATTTTAAAATGGGCAGAAAACCTGAATAGACACTTTTCCAAATAAGACACAGATGGCCAACAAGCACATGAAAAGATGCTCAACACTACTAGTTATCAGAGAAATTCAAGTCAAAACCACAATGAAATATCACCTCCTACCTGTCAGAATGACTATCATCAAAAAGACCACAAAAAGTAAATGTTGGTGAAGATGTGGAGAAAATACATAATACACTGTTGGTGGGAATGCAAGTTGGTGTAGTCACTGTAGAAAATGCTATGGAGGTTCCTCAAAAAACTAAAAATAGGACAAACATAACAACCCAACAATTCCACTCCTGGATATATATCTGAAGAAAACAAAAACACTAATTCAAAAAGATACATGCACCCCAATGTTCATAGCATTTTATTTACAAAAGTTAAGATACAGAAGCAAGCTAAGTGACAATCAACAGATAAATGAATAAGAATTAAGAAGATGTAATATATTATTATGTATATATATTAATATATTACACAATATATTGTGTAATACACACGCACATACACATATAGGCTTCCCAGGTGGCTCAGTGGGTAAAAAATCCACCTGCTAATGCAGTAGACGTGGGTTCAATCCCGGGGTCAGGAAGATCCTCTGGACAAGGAAATGGAAAACCACTCCAGAATTCTTGCCTGGAAAACCCTGTGGACAGAGGAACCTGGTGGGCTACAGTCCATGGTGTCAGACATGACGGAGCAGGAACACAAATGGTTGCATGAAAAGTATATATATATGTATACACACATACACACACACACATAATACATACATATATATATTTATATGCTGCTAAGTCGCTTCAGTCGTTTCCGACTCTGTGCAACCCCATAGACGGCAGCCCACCAGGCTCCCCCATCCCTGGGATTCTCCAGGCAAGAACACTGGAGTGGGTTGCCATTTCCTTCTCCAATGCACGAAAGTGAAAAGTGAAAGTGAAGTTGCTCAGCCGTGTTCAACTCTTAGCCACCCCATGGACTGCAGCCTACCAGGCTCCTCCATCCATGTGATTTTCCAGGCAAAAGTACTGGAGTGGGGTGCCACTGCCTTCTCCAATACATATATATAAATACACACAAATGAAATACTCATTAGCCATCAAAAGAATGAAATTTTGCCATTTGCAATAACATGGATAGACCTGGAGGGTATTATGCTTAGTGAAATATGTCGACAAATACTGTATGATATCACTTACCAGTTGAGTTCAGTTCAGTTGCTCAGTCATGTCCGACTCTTTGCGAACCCATGAACCACAGCATGCCAGGCCTCCCTGTCCATCACCAACTCCCGGAGTCCACTCAAACCCATGTCTATTGACATGATGCCACCCAACAATCTTATCCTCTGTCGTCCCCTTCTCCTGCCCTCAACCTTTCCCAGCATCAGGGTCTTTTCAAATGAGTCAGCTCTTCGCATCAGGTAGACAAAGTATCGGAGCTTCAACATCAGTCCTTCCAATGAACACCCAGGACTGATCTTTAGGATGGACTGACTGGATCTCCTTGCAGTCCAAGGGACTCTCAAGAGTCTTCTCCAACACCACAGTTCAAAAACATCAATTCTTCAGCACTCAACTTTCTTTATAGTCCAACTCTCACACCCATACATGACCACTGGAAAAACCATAGCCTTGACTAGACGGACCTTTGTTGACAAAGTAATGTCTCTGCTTTTTAATATGCTGTCTAGGTTGGTCATAACTTTCCTTCCAAAGAGTTCAGTTCAGTTCACTTCAGTCGCTCAGTCATGTCCGACTCTTTGCGACCCCATGAATCACAGCACGCCAGGCCTCCCTGTCCGTCATCAACTCCTGGAGTTCACCCAAACTCATGTCCATCAAGTCGGCGATGACATCCAGCCATCTCATCCTCTGTCGTCCCCTTCTCCTCCTGCCCCCAATCTCTCCCAGCATCACAGTCTTTTCAAATGAGTCAACTCTTCGCATGAGGTGGCCAAAGTACTGGAGTTTCAGCTTCAGCATCAGTCCTTCCAATGAATACCCAGGACTGATCTCCTTTAGAATGGACTGGTTGGATCTGTTTGTAGTCCAAGGGACTCTCAAGTCTTCTCCAACACCACACTTCAAAAGCATCAATTCTTCGGTGCTCAGCTTTCTTCACAGTCCAACTCACATTCATACATGACCACTGGAAAAACCATAGCCTTGACTAGACGGACCTTTGTTGGCAAAGTAATGTCTCTGCTTTTCAATATGCTATCTAGGATGGTCATAACTTTCCTTCCAAGTAGTAAGCATCTTTTAATTTCATGGCTGCAGTCACCATCTGCAGTGATTTTGGAGCCCCCAAAAATAAAGTCTGACACTGTTTCCACTGTTTCCCCATCTATTTCCCATGAAGTGATGGGACCAGATGCCATGATCTTAGTTTTCTGAATGCTGAGCTTTAAGCCAACTTTTTCACTCTCCGCTTTCACTTTCATCAAGAAGCTCTTTAGTTCCTCTTCACTTTCGGCCATAAGGGTGGTGTCATCTGCATATCTGAGGTTATTGATATTTCTCCCAGCAATCTTGATTCCAGCTTCTGCTTCTTCCAGCCCAACGTTTCTCATGATGTACTCTGCATGCTGCTGCTGCTGCTGCTGAGTCGCTTCAGTCGTGTCCAACTCTGTGCGACCCCACAGATGGCAGCCCACCAGGCTCCCCCATCCCTGGGATTCTCCAGGCAAGAACTCTGGAGTGGGTTTCCATTTCCTTCTCCAATATAGAAGTTAAATAAGCAGGGTGACAATATACAGCCTTGACGTACTCCTTTTCCTATTTGGAACCAGTCTATTGTTCCATGTCCAGTTCTAACTGTTGCTTCCTGACCTGCATATAGGTTTCTCAAGAGGAAGGTCAGGTATCTGGTATTCCCATCTCTTTCAGAATATTCCACAGTTTATTGTGATCCACACAATCAAAGGCTTTGGCATAGTCAATAAAGCAGAAATAGATGTTTTTCTGGAACTCCCTTGCTTTTTCCATGTCCAGCGGATGTTGGCAATCTGATCTCTGGTTCCTCTGCCTTTTCTAAAACCAGCTTGAACATCGGGAAGTTCATGATTCACGTATGGCTGAAGCCTGGCTTGGAGAATTTTGAGCATCACTTTACTAGCATGTGAGATGAGTGCAATTGTGCAGTAGTGTGAGCATTCTTTGGCATTGCCTTTCTTTGGGATTGGAATGAAAACTGACCTTTTCCAGTCCTGTGGCCACTACTGAGTTTTCTAAATTTGCCGGCATATTTACTGCCGCACTTTCACTGCATCATCTTTCAGGATTTGGAATAGCTCAACTGGAATTCCATCACCTCCACTAGCTTTGTTCTCAGTGATGCTTTCTAAGGCCCACTTGACTTCACATTCTAGGATGTCTGGCTCTAGGTCAGTGATCACACCATCGTGATTATCTGGGTCATGAAGATCTTTTTTGTACAGTTCTGTGTATTCTTGCCACCTCTTCTTAATATATTCTGCTTCTGTTAGGTCCGTACCATTTCTGTCCTTTATTGAGCCCATCTTTGTATGAAATGTTCCCTGGTATCTCTGATTTTCTTGAAGAGATCTCTAGTCGTTCCCATTCTATTGTTTTCCTCTATTTCTTTGCATTGATTGCTGAGGAAGGCTTTCTCATCTCTCCTTGCTATTCTTTGGAACTCTACATTCAAATGCATATATCTTTCCTTTTCTCCTTTGCTTTGCACTTCCCTTCTTTTCAAAGCTATTTGTAAGGCCTCCCCAGACAGCCATTTTGCTTTTTTGCATTTCTTTTTCTTGGGGATGGTCTTGATTCTGGTCTCCTATACAATGTCACGAACCTCTGTCCATAGTTCATCAGGCACTCTGTCCATCAGATCTAGTCCCATAAATCTATTTCTCACTTCCACTGTATAGTCATAAGGTATTTGATTTAGGTCATACCTGAATAGTCTAGTGGTTTTCTTCACTTTCTTAAATTTCAGTCTGAATTTGGCAATAAGGAATTCATGATCTGAGCCACAGTCAGCTCCCAGTCTTGTTTTTGCTGACTGTATAGAGCTTCTCCATCTTTGGCTGCAAAGAATAAAAACAATCTGATTTCAGTGTCGACCATCTGGTGATGTCCATGTGTAGAGTCTTCTCTTGTGTTGTTGGAAGAGGGTGTTTGCTATGACCAGTGTATTCTCTTGGCAGAACTCTATTAGCCTTTGCCCTGCTTCATTCTGTACTCCAAGGCCAAATTTGCCTGTTACCCCACGTGTTTCTTGACTTCCTACTTTTGCATACCAGTCCCCTATAATGTGAATCTAAAAAATACAAAAAATTAGTGAATACAAAAGAAGCAGACTCACAGATACAGAGAACAAACTAGTGGTTACCAGGGAGAGAAGGAGGAAGGAAGGGGCAAGATAGGGGTAGGAGATTAAGAGGTACAAAGTACTATGTATAAAATAAGTAAGTTGCAAGGATATATTGTACAGCACAGAGAATATAGTCAATATTTTATAAGTATAAATGAAGTATAATCTATAAAAATTTTGAATAACTATATTGCACACATGAAACTAATATTATAAATCAATTATACCTCAATAAAAATATATATAAGTAAATACACACCTTTGTTGCTACTCAGTTGCTCAGTCATGTCCAACTCTTCACAACCCCGTGGACTGCAGCACACCAGGCTTCTCTGACCCTCATTATCTCCTGGAATTTGCTCAAGTTCAGGTCCAATGAATCAGTGATACCAGCCAACCATCTCGCCCTCTGTCACCTTCTTCTCCTTCTGCCTTCAATCTTTCCTAGCATCAGGATCTCTTCCAATAGTCAGCTGTTCACATCAGGTGGCCAAAGTACTGGAGCTTCAGCTTCAGCATCAGTCCTTCCAAAGAGTATTCAGGGTTATTTCCTTTAAGATTGACTGCTTTGATCGCCTTGCTTTCCAGGGGACTCTCAAGAGTCTTCTCCAGAAGCACAGTTCAAAAGTATCAATTCCTCAAATACACACATATATACCATATATGCATTCACACATTTTGATTGGATCAAAGAGCTATAAATGGAGGGAAAGGACAACACAGCTGGAAAAGTATGTTAATTCACTCAGCAACTTTGAGAATTACCATGTGCAACACACTCTAATAGGTTCTATCAGAATTCTTATCATGAAAACATGGAAAGTGGTGTGGCAGGCTGAAATCTGGTGGCCCTAATGACCAAACTTTCAGAATTCATTCCAGTGTCATTCTATCTAACACTGACTCTAGGTTTTCCATGTGATGAGTTTTGGCATAGCTTGATAAGTCCCTGCACATTCATACTTATTCTCTTGGACTGTATCTTCTGGACCCAGCCACCACGTGGAGTGGCCAAAATGGAAGAGACTCAAGAATTCTGGTTCACAGCCCCCATTATTGACTCCCAGACTAAGGCCAGTAGGGATTGCCAGCCATGGCCATTAGGTCCTTTGGGACCTTCCACCTTTGCAGTGTCCCTAGAGATACCCTACATAGAGCTGCCAGATGATCTGTACACTCATGAAAAATTATAAATCACTGTTGTTTAAAGAGACTGTGGATGTTTATCATGAATCAATGGACAACCAAAACAAGTAGAGAGTGAAAGTAAGACACTACATTTTATTTAATGAGCTCAAAACAAGCTTCAAATAATTCTGACCCTGAATCCCCCAAGGCCTGAAGTTGTGGCCCAGTGATTTTTCAACCTGGCTGTGCCTCAGAGCTAACTTCAAAGCCTTTTCAGAGGTCATATAACTGGGCCTACCACAAAATTCTGGTTCTAGAATAATCTGCAGGACCAGCCAAGTTCTGTGTAAAAAATTCCATTGGTATATTAGAACATGAGTGTTAGAACTGTCAGAAGAATCTGTACTGACATGGCCAGTTATTTCAAAGTGGATATTATCACATATCAGAGAAGGCAAAAGCTTACATGTACCTTAGACACCAAGAATGGAATATCATCAAGAATCTACTGTAATCAGTCTATTTCATGGAGCAATACTGTGCTCAGGAACTCTGTAAGAAAAATGAAGCAGTGGTGGAATGTTTCCAAACCTTTACTGGGAAAAAAAAATTGTCAACTCTATACCCTTTAATCACTAAGAAGTTTCCAAGGTCAAACTGAGCACATAAATCTCAAATAAGAAGTTGAAGAGAGAGGTTTCCTAACAGGAGCAGAAAAGAAAAGGAAGCAAGGCAGCATGGAGCATGTCGCTGCAGCAATTGCTTCTTCTGTCCACCCTGGCTTCATTATGATCAGAGGAAAGGGAGAGGTTGTGCAATTGTATATATAAATCCTGGGTGAGGATGAGTCAGGTCAGGGGAAACAAGAGGCGGGGGCGGCCCACTTTCCTCATCTGCTCAGCATAAGCCTGTGAGGAAACATGCTGACTCTTTTAATAATATCAATGAAAGACAAACATCAGGGAAACAGGCATTGAGACTATGAGGTCCAGCTGGTCCCTCCAACAGGGAAATTCTCCCCCCACTGCCAAACTTGCAGAACCTGGACATATGTTTATTAAGAGAAAAAAAAGGTTTTTCATGTGGATTGCAACAGCAGGATGAGCAAGAAATCTCTAAGAGAAAGGTGAATTTGGGGGGATCAAGGTTCCCTCCCAATGTGAAGGCCTTTCCCTAATGGTAATTTTAGACAATTTGGGTTTGGCTTTATTAAAAGAGGTAAAGGATTTCCTTAGAAATAAAACAGATTAACATATCTGAAAACACTGAAAAGAGTAAAAGGATATTTCATTTTTCCTCCTTGCTTGGATAAGTGTTACTCAAGGCTCTCTTTGCTACAAGTAAATGAAAACAACTCAAACTACCTTAAACACTGATGGGGAGTTATTGGCTTATTAAAACAAAAATCTAAGGATATCCTGGCCTCAGCTATGGGTAGATCCAGGTGCTCAAACAATTTTTCATGAAGCTGCCTCTTTGTGCCTTGACTCAGCCTTCTTCTATGTTGGCTCCATTCTCTGGCAGGATCCCCCAATACAGTGGCAAGACGGAAGCCAAGAGCTCCAGGCCATTTTTCTATCCTCTCAACAACCTTCTACAGAAAGAGTTTCTCTTTTTCCAACTACTTCCAAGAACTGAGTCTCCTTCATAATAATTGTGTCACATGCCCATCCTGAGTCAGTCACAGTGGCTAGAAGAATGTAATCTCCTGAGATGGCCAACCCTGGAGCATGAAGTGGAATCTAGTTCACCCAAGTAACATGGTCTGACAGTAGAGGAGGGGCAGGTTCCCATGAAAATTCAGAGTATTTTTTCCAGAAGCGGGTGAATGGATGCTGTCCAGGTAAATTCTCTGGCAGAAAGCAGAGAACTGGGCCTCCAGGAGAACTCACTGATTTAAAGAGGCAGTTCTGTTTTGAAGTAATGACCATGCAGGCTTCACAGGCCCAATGGCCCACAGATGTCAACTACGCACCCGCCATGGTAGACGGTTTTTGCTCTTTCTCCAGCACCCACTAGTCATGCCCAAGTTGACTGGAATCACTGATACTCAATCAACCTCATTTTTAATGGCCCAAAACAGAGCAACCCAACTCTTACATTTTTCTTCTGATGCAGTCAAAAATTAAGGAGTCTTGGTCTCAGCCCTTTGAGCTCTTTTGCTGGCTTGTAGCTATGTGCCTAGAAAGTTAAACTGTTAAATTCTTCAGCTTTCTCTCAAGTAAAAAAAAAAAAAAAGACTGAAAGTCCGAGATTGTTCAAAAAGACATTCTATTGAAATAAAAACATTTCAAATATAATGTCATCACTCTTGCAAGTCTTCTCACCTGGGCCAAGAAGCAATGTGTGCCAGATGAGTAAAAAAGAAGAATGCCAACTTTATTGATTTTACCACCTCATTTTCTTCTCAGGTCTGTGAAAAATATTTAACGGGTAATTTTTTTTTATAATTCTCTACAAATCTGCTCTACATCAAAGATTGTTTTTAGGGAGGATGTTGCACAGATACAGAACAGAATACTTGAACTGTGATAGTCTGATTGATCTTCACTATTCCAAGTATAATAAAGTATTGGGGGATGTTATGAATAAAAGTCTCCAAATTCCCAGTGTGGTGGTCAAGGTATTTCATAGTCAAGCTAGAATCTTGTTGGTTTTTCATAGTGTCTTAATGTATTTAGTTTAAGAAGCAGGAAGTCAGCCCTTTCTTCATTTTTCTCTTTCTATCCCAGTCTGCAAGATCATGGCATCCGGTCCCATCACTTCATGGGAACAGATGGGGAAACAGTGGAAACAGTATCAGACTTTATTTTTTTGGGCTCCAAAATCACTGCAGATGGTGACTGCAGCCATGAAATTAAAAGATGCTTACTCCTTGGAAGGAAAGTTATGACCAACCTAGATAGCATATTCAAAAGCAGAGACATTACTTTGCCAACAAAGGTCCATCTAGTCAAGGCTATGGTTTTTCCTGTGGTCATGTATGGATGTGAGAGTTGGACTGTGAAGAAGGCTGACTGCCGAAGAATTGATGCTTTTGAACTGTGGTGTTGGAGAAGACTCTTGAGAGTCCCTTGGACTGCAAGGAGATCCAACCAGTCCATTCTGAAGGAGATCAGTCCTGGGTGTTCATTGGAAGGACGGATGTTGAAGCTGAAACTCCAGTACTTTGGCCACCTGATGTGAAGAGCTGACTCATCTGAAGAGACCCTGATGCTAGGAAAGATTGAGGGCAGGAGGAGAAGGGGACAACAGAGGATGAGATGGTTGGATGGCATCACTGACTCAGTGGACATAGGTTTGGGTGGACTCCAGGAGTTGGTGATGGACAGGGAGGCCTGGCATGCTGCGGTTCATGGGGTCGCAAAGAGTCAGACACTACTGCGCGACTGAAATGAACTGATCCCAGTCTGCATTTTGACCCAACTCCCATTCTCTATCTGAATCCAACAAGATAACTATTACATGGTGTTATGATTTGTAAACACGTCTTGAAAGCATAAGCATAAAAGAATGCATGACTGAAGCAGAATAAAAAGAAGGAGAAGTGAGAAACATACTCTATCTACCTGTTCATAATCCCCTGGCCTCCAAACTGGATAGAATTAAGAATATGGACTACAGCAGTAAACAAAAGAACAAAAGAAGGCTCATCCTTTCTGTCTCAGAAAGGCTATTTGAATATCTTCCTCAACACAAAGAAAACGAATGACCTCATTTAACCCTATGCCATGGGTGAGACACCCTATAGATTCCCCTCTATATTCCACATAAAAAAGAAATTATACTCATCTATCTTCATGCTAAATTTATGCCCACGCTATTCCTTGTCCCTCCTCTTAGCCAATGTTATACCAGATAGGACTCAGAACCCAAGCCTCAGAAAACAATGTAGAACGCTTCTACAATCCTGGGATGTCTGATGAGCTATGAGCTAGAACACATAAAGAGACATGCCACATGAATCCAGTTTTTGTACCTTCTCTTTGAGCCCCATTGCCAGTCTGGCTCTTTGTTTAGGTGACCTCTGGCCCCTGGAGTCAATGTTTGTCTTCTGAACGGTATTTCAACACTAACATCTGGTGATGTCCCCTGGCCTGACATTTGTGAAGCAGATGCTTCCAGTGGCCTGGAGTGTGCCTTCTAGGTCAGTGTTTTCAATAATGCCCTCTGGCATTGATCTCTGTGGTACCTCTCCCCAGGTAAGAAAAGAAATGCCACTAGGAAATGGCTGAGAGAGAACACTTCAAACCATCTGGAGGCAATCTTGGAATATAAAACCCCAGAAGTTCTTGTATAAAGAAATACCTTGGGGTAGGCAGTAGAAAAAAAAAATCAAGTCCTTGGTATTTTTCTGAAGTTTTACTTTAAGTAATCTAGCAGTTCAAGCCTGATAAATCTATAAGTAATTTCTTTACATGTTTCTTTCCATTCAGGGTGCTCTCTCTTGAAATGCTGAAGTAACAGAGAACAGAATCTGTTGTTGAGAAAAACAAGTCCTCTCCTCTCATCCCTACTCTCCCTCTACATATACACACAAGTACACACTTCACAGGTTTTAAGATGCTCCTCTCAAAGTGGGCCTAGAAAAAACTTCAAGGAACCTTGTGAACTAGAGCAGAAATTCAGATAGTCTACATTTGAACAATGGTGTCTTTTAAAATTAGGGGTTTTCCCCAAGATTCTTGAAAAGCTTTCAAAAGTAGTAAGGTCAATGAGAATTCACTATTTCAACTAGATAAAGATTGCTTTTTAAGATTTATTTATTTATTGGCTGTGATGGGTCTTCGTTACTGCACGCAGGCTTTGCAGCAAGTGGGTGCTGCTCTTCACTGCAGTGCACGGGTTCCTCGTTCCTCTGGTTTCTCTCTCATTGCAGGGCACAGGGCCTAAGCGCATGGGCTTCGGTAGCGGCAACACACAGGCTTAGTTGCTCCACAGCGCGTGGGATCTTCCTGGACCAGGGATTGAACTAGTGTCTCTTGCACTGCAAGGTGCATCCTTCCCTGGACCACCAGGGAAGCCCTAGATAAAGATTTTTGATCCCCAGTACTGTGTCTCACAATATTGTGTCTCACCATCTCCTCTTACAAGTAGGCAACAACGTCTACATAACTGCCTTTAGAGAGGTGGGAATCTTCTCAATCTCTTTATCTTTGAATGTTCAGTTTCAGTCTTTTGTATCTTACATGTTTCTAACATGCTCAGTCTTCTCTCTAGCTTCTTGAACAAACAGAATGCAATCATAATAATTATTTTAGATCTTCTTGTCTACTAGTTATATCACCTGTGTCATATTACTCACTTTTCTCTTCCTTATGGGTCATATTTTCCCACTTCTCTGCATGTCTGGTGATTCTAAATGGATTCCAGATTTTGCTAATATTGTGCTGTTAGGTGTTGGATATTTTTATATTCCTACAATATTCTTAAGTTTTGTTCTGCACTATGGTGAGGTTTCATGCATGCTTGGTGGCTCAACATATCCAACTCTTTGTGACCCCCATGGACTGTAGCTCACCAGACCCCTCTGTCCATGGGATTTGCCAGGCAAGAATACTGGAGTGGGTTGCTATTTCCTTCTCCAGGGGATCTTCCTGACCCAGGAATAGAATTGGCATCTCCTGAGTCTCCTGCACTGGCAGGCAGATTCTTTACTACTGTGCCACCTGGGAAGCCTTTAAGTTTCATGCTTGAAAACAATAATCTTTTCAGGTCTTGCTTTGAAGCTTTGTCAGGAGCAATATTTGGTCTACAGCTAATTGTTTCTCCACTACTGAAGTAAAACCCTTCTGAACTGCAGAATATTTGTGATCTGCCTAATTCTGATCTGCCTAAAGTTTGTGAATTATGAGGTTCCCCATGTCAGCCTGTAGAAACAGGAACTGTCCCAGGCCCTGCATGAGCTCTGAATAGTGCTCCCTGTAATCTATTCCAATGGTTCTATCCCTAAACTTGATTAGTTTTCTCACATGCAAATTCTTATCAGTACCTAGGTGAAAAGCAGACCTTCTGCAGATCTCTGGAGCTCTCTTTCTGTGGTACTTTCTTCTCTCTAGTATCCTACCCTGAGGATTCTGGATAACCTACTCTCCCTCCCCAGCAACATTTTCTCAACTTAGGGAGTCCGTTAGGCTCCACTTGGGTTCCCCCTCCCCACACAATCCTCTCAAGGCAGTAAGGTAGGGCAACCATAGGTAGGACTCATCTCATTTAGTTCCTGTTTCTCACAAATCACTATCCTTCTCTGCCTGATTCCCAATGTTTTCAAACATATTTTTTCACGTACTGCGTCCAGCTTTTTGTTTTCGCAGGAGGGTATAGTTGATCCCTGTTATTACATCATGGCTACAAATGAATCTTCAACTCCATATTTCTAAATTAAAGCCTTTTGCTAATATTTCTTGAGTGTATGTGTGTGTATATATATATACACACACACACACATATATATATATTCTTGACTTGTATTATTAGTCAAGAAGCAACAGTTAGAACCCTGTATGGAACAACTGATTGGTTCAAGATTGAGAAAGGAGTATGACAGGGCTGACTGCTGTCACCTTGTTTATTTAATCTCTATGCTGTGCACATCATGAGAAATGCCAGGCTGGATGAGTTACAAGCTGGAATCAAGATAGGCGGGAGAAACGTCAACAACCTCAGATATGCAGATAACACTGGAGATCCAACCAGTCCATTCTAAAGGAGATCAGTCCTGGGTGTTCTTTGGAAGGAATGATGCTAAAACTGAAACTCCAGTATTTTGGCCACCTCATGCAAAGAGTTGACTCATTGGAAAAGACTCTGATGCTGGGAGAGATTGGGGGCAGAAGGAGAAGGGGATGACAGAGGATGAGACGGCTGGATGGCATCACCGACTCGATGGACGTGAGTTTGGGTGAACTCCAGGAGTTGGTGATGGACAGGGAGGCCTGGCGTGCTGCAATTCATGGGGTTGCAAAGAGTCGGACACGACTGAGCTACTGAAATGAACTGGACTGAACTGAATGGCAGAAAGTGAAGAAGAACTAAAGAGCCGCTTGAGTAGGGTGAAGGAGGAGAGTAAAAGAGCTGGCTTAAAACTAAGTATTAAAAAAACTAAGACCATGGCATCCAGCCCCATTACCTCATGGCAAATAGAAGGGGAAAGGTGGAAGTAGTGACAGATGGGCTCTTCTTGAGCTCGAAAATCACTGCAGATGGTGACTGAAGCCCTGAAATCAGAAGGTGATTGCTTCTTGGCAGGAAAAGCCATGACAAACCTAGACAGTATGTTGAAAAGCGGAGATGTTACTCTGCTGACAAAGGTCCATATAGTCAAGGTTATGGTCTTCCCAGTAGTCACGTATGGTTGTGAGAGCTGGACCATAAAGATGGCAGAGCACCAAAGAATTGATGCCTTCAAACTGTGATGCTAGAGAAGAATCCTGAGTCCCATGGACAGCACGGAGATCAAACCAGTCAATCTTAAGGGAGATCAACCCTGAATACTTGTTGGAAGGACTGCTGCTGAAGCTGAAGCTCCAGTATTTTGGTCATCTGATATGAACAGCCAACTCAATGGAAAACACCCAGATGCTGGGAAAGATTGAGGGCAGAAGGAGAGGAGGGCATCAGAGGATGAGATGGATGGATGGCATCGCCGATGCAATGGACATGAACTTGGGCAAACTTCAGGAGATGGTGAGGGACAGGAAGGCCTGGCATGCTACCGTCCATGGGGTCACAAAGAGTTGGACATGCCTGGGTGACTGAACAACAATATTTCTTGATTTATATATTTTAGGCATTACTGACTATTGTCTTAATTGATCATAAAGATCTTCCCTCCCAAGCCCAGACCTGACCTCATAGTCTTTCTTAAACAGCACTTTCCGACAGACAGTCCTGACCAACAGATTGGAGTTAACAAGTTGAAATGTTTGACATCCTAGGACTAGACGTTAGAGTGCCTTTCAATTCTAAAATTTTATGTGATTCTGGTTAGGTATTAGAAGATGAAGTGAAAACTTAGATCAGTTATTATAGCTAATTGGAAACAATTATAATAAAAGTTTGCTAAGTGTCAAAGTTATAAAGCTTTAGAAAAAAATCTGTTAACTCATTAACTTTTTTCAACTACTATTAAGAGAGTAAGAGTTGCACGAGGAGTTGAAAAGAGTTAGAGAGACATGTAGAAGGACATGTAGTTTACGGAGTTTCTCGCTTTCCACTCAACAATAGCACAAAGGAAGAATTAAAAATGAGGACTCGCTAGGGATTTTACTTCATCTACAGAAAATACACAGATCTTTCACCTGAGGGAGTGCATGGGTTAGGGATTGACAGAACCCATAATAAAACCTACGGTGATTTCAAATCTAAGAGATTAAAAATGATTATATCCCTGGTTTTGCAAATTGTGTAAATGTTCAGATTCAATGTTCATTTAATTCTCTGGAAGAAAGCAAAATATCAAATATAACTGCTTAGAGCCAAGTGTCACTTTTCTAAAAGTTTTCAATCTATTTATAATAATAAAATACTTTGCCTAAATATGAAGAGAAAAACCCCAGAGAATGTAAATTTGATAGAAATTTTCTGCTTGGATAAAATTAGAAAAACTGAGTCTAACAAAAACAACAAGCACAATGGATCATATAGTAAATAAGAAAAGGACAGCTCTGGCACTATTTACTGAGAGAAGAATGCTGGATCCACACACTCCATTCTTCTCTGGCCCAGCCTCCTCAAGGAAGGATCTGTTAGCCTCATGGGTACTATGGCATCTCAGTCTGAGGGCAGACAAGGTAACAGATAATCACTCTCCCCACTAATTGCTCCCTCCACAGATGGGTCTGACACAACTGGAAGGTGCTGGTGGTGCTGGAAGGGAAGAACTCTGGAGAAGAGACTCCTGAACACCCTTGTTATTCTCGCTCCCTTTGAAAGAAAGAGGTTAAAGTGTCTTCTACTTGTAGCTGTTTTTTGGATTTTTTTGGTAGGGAGTTTCTTTGGTTTGGGGGATTTGGGGTTTTTTCTGTCTTTGTAAAACCAAATGGGATCAGGAATCTAGTAGTCACTTCTTTGATGCTGCTGCTGCTGCTAAGTCGATTCATTCATGTCCGAATCTGTGCGACCTCATAGATGGTAGCCCAACGGGCTCCCCCGTCCCTGGGATTCTCCAGGCAAGAACACTGGAGTGGGTTGCCATTTCCTTCTCCAATGCATTAAAGTGAAAAGTGAAAGTGAAATCGATCAGTCATGTCCGACTCTTAGTGACCCCATCGACTACAGCCCACCAGGTTCCTCCATCATGGGATTTTCCAGGCAAGAGTACTGGAGTGGGGTGCCATTGCCTTTTCCATCTTTAAGGCTAACTCACATCAAAGATTTTAAAAGAAAGAGCTGCAAGAATCTGAGCTATGTTTCCCAGCTAAGATCTCAGGGGATTCACATGTGCCAGGAGTTGGGACAGAAGCCCTCTCCTGGAAAAGGAGTGTACGTTTGGCCAGAATATCCCTAAAGCTGAACCCTCACCTCTGTAGCAGGTAGCTCTATCAAAAGAAAACTGCCCCTCTGCCAACACCCTACAGCTAAAACTGAGGAGGAGAAAGGTGAAAGAAAAACTCCTTGTATGCTTTTCATGAGTTCTCAATTCATTTGTATGCCTTGTTAAGGATTAAGATGATTGCTGCTCATGCTTGCTGACGTACATCCAAGATTATCCTACTAAATCTCCAGAAACGCCAACTGGGAAATAAATAACGATTGTTCTCTTAAAAGATCTTTGTTTGCCTGTGGGACTATAATGGCCTGTAGGGCTCCTTCATGTGCCAGCCTGAAGACAATCATACAAACAGGAAGAAAGCAAATCTTTGTAAAGCAGTAGACCAGGGCCACTGCAAATCCAGCTCCACATATCTGGTGGCTAGCCTTTTAGCTAAGTGCTGAAGCAGAATGCCAGAACCAAAGGCAGGATAGATAGGCACCCGAAGGCAGAGCCAGAATAGCATGCAGCCTCAGCACACAACCAGTTGTGCCTAGAGCTGGATTTGGGGCTGCTGAGGAAATCAGAATTCTTGGCAGGCACCAGAGGCCTGGAGGCAGCACTGCCAGGTCTTAAAGAAGACCTGTAGTGTGTGTGCACACAGCCAGCACAGCATAAGGCCAAGGTCTGGCTGTCTAGCAACAACTGGCCATCTAAGCTCCCTCTTACATCCGTTCATCCTTTCTCTTTCAAGGCTATCCTCAGAGTTTACTTCATCCTATTTCCCCTGAGTAAAATTTCTTAAGACTTCCTGGAGAGATGAGAAGAAGGATAAAAGAAGATTGACCACAACTTCCCCACTGTCCAGCACCTCACCCCTACTTGGCTCCCACCTTAGGCATGGTCCCTCCTCAGCTCTGGAGGGGTGCCTGGACTCCCCTTCTGAGCAGCCACGTGAGATCCAATCTTCCCTCCCAGCAACGTCCACCATTTATAAGCAGACATACCATATGAGGGAAGCTTAGAGATTCACCCTTGCTTTTTTCCCATCTCTCATTGCCTTCATCAATGCAGGAGGCACTAGTCTCATGGCCAGCACTCTCCCAGGAACCAGGAAGAGCATCTTCAATTTGAAGAAACTCTTACAAGCCTATCCATTTGCCTTTCTAATGTAAAGACTCAGCCATTAAAGAACAAAGTAAAGCATGTATTCAAAGAAATGCTGTATTTTCAGACATTTAGGCTCTCAACTTTTGTTCTATCTTCTTTTTTAACCTTCTGATTTTATAATGGCATAGCTAAGATCACAAGGCAAGAGGAAAATATACTCTTTAACTATTGTATTTTGACTAATCTTTATCTTAACTACCATTAAATCTGCTAAAAAGCATTTGTTTTCATTATTGTGCAAAGCTGATTGACAGGAATGTGAAGTTGGGAGCAAGAGCCAAAAGAAGCTTAAGGGTTTATTTTAAACATATAGCCTTTCTCTCACACCAGGCCCAAAGATCTGGAGAGGGACAATTGCGACAGGTCCATGCAGTCCTAGGGTGGCACAGAGAAAAGGCCTTGAGATAGCAATCCTGCTGCTGCTGCTAAGTCACTTCAGTCCTGTCTGATTCTGTGCGACCCCACAGATGGCAGCCCACCAGGCTCCTGTGTCCCTGGGATTCTCCAGGCAAGAATACTGGAGTGCATTGCCATTTCCTTCTCCAATGCATGCATGTATGCTAAGTCGCTTCAGTCGTGTCCGACTCTGTGTGATCCCATGGACAGCAGCCCACAAAGGCTCCTCTGTCCATTGGATTCTTTTAGGCAAGAATACTAGAGTGGGTTGCCATTTCCTTCTCCCCTGAGATAGCAACAGAGTCGGAGAAAGTATTTTTAATTCATCTTCCTAGAGAACCAGGATTTAAAGGAACTTCTTTTCTGAAGGCCCTCAAGGATCCAGCTAGCATTAACTTAACAAAGTTCAGCAACAAGGACCAGTATTGCTGATGAAGGCCAGAAGAGGAATACGGAGGGTCAGCCTCCAGAGTCAGGCTGCTGACTTCAACTCCCTTCAGCTATAGACTTCAGGGAAGTTACTTAATCCCTCTAAGCTTCCATTTCCCTGTGCATAACTGAAGATAACAAGTTACCATTTACTGAGCATATACTACAAGCCAGTCTCTGTTCTAACACTACCCAAATTATAACCCATTAATCTTTGTTAACAACTCTAAGGCTGTCACCCACATTAACCCATTTGATCCTTACAACAAACACAGGAAGCAGGTTCTGTGGTTATCCCCACTTTACAGATGGAGAAACTGAGACACAAAGAGGTTAAGAACCTCATTATAAGACTGCCTGGAATGTAGTTGGTACTCAATAAACATTAGCTATTGTTATCAGCATTAAGAAATTCCTAAAACCTTAAGCAGGCCCGGAGATGCTGAGTGGATAAAGCAAGATCATATGCTATTTTTTTTCCTTTGTTAGCTTAATTCCTTAGTTCCCAGTTCTCACATAAATTTGCTGTAAACCAGTCACCATCTTTATTCTCTCTCTTATTGTCAGAAACACACAAGCACATAAGACACACACAGTTTCTCACTCACATGCCCTTGAGGGCCTTCAGAAAACAAGTTCCTTCAAAACCTGGTCCTCTAACACCACATACCCCCAATATCCTGCTAAGCCACAAGAGACATCCTGGCAACTCTGATGTAGCTTGAGATTTAGGGATGCTTCAATTCACCAAAAACTTTAGGTGGTCAGTTTAGCTTGATTCTTTTGTGGTCCAGTTGGCCTCAATGAACAAATTCAACAACTATTTTGACTCTAGAGGTCCTAGAAATACTTTCTGGGATTTTTCTTAACAAGCTGATCTGCAGCAACATTAAGACTTACAACTACAAGAATCACCCAAGTGTTAGCACTCTGTTGCAGCAAATGGTAGTATTTCAGCCCCATGTGTAGCCCTGCCCATGATGCTCTTCATGGGACACTGAGAGGGTAGGCACTTGTGAAGACCACAGTATTTTCAGACAAGGTAACTGAGACTGGTTCACAGCAGAACAGCACACACAGATGTGTTTTAATGAGAGCAGCAGGAGACCTTAGCAGATATCTGGCTAAGACACTTTTATAATCATAAAAGTGACACCTTTAGGCTCAGAGAGCTTGAAGGGACTTCCCAGAGGTGACGCAACCAAAAAGGGACTTAGAGCTGAGGTCTCCTTATCCACAGTTTGGCTTCCTTTTCACTATACCTCACACTGGCCTAACCTACATCATCTAGAAAACAAAAAATGTACCCTTCTCCCTTTGCCTACTTAGCATTTTCCCACATGGAACAGAGAAAACTGAGGATGTGAGGGGAAGGAAGAGGGATAGAAAACAGGCCTTGAGTACTGCTGAAAAATGCCTGACCATGGATCATAAGGAAAAGGCATTCTGATTTCCAAACTAAAAAGAAAAATGTCAAATCCCTGAAACCCTGTCAGACTCCCACAACTATCTTTAATGACAAAGTATAGAAATCACTCAGGTAGTGAATGAAATTTTTCCAGAACTTTCTTCATGAGCAAGCACAAAACTTCAATCTTTAAAAATTAGATCTCTATTCTGTGCCTGTGGCTCCTTTAACTGAACTCTTCACAGATGGACTGCAGAGACATACATGCGTCTGGATCTTCAGGGATGGGGAGCAATGCTCTGCTTCCTGCACCATCTGGTTCACTGTTCCCAGCCCCAGCCTACACTCCCACTACAGCCAAGTAATCAGAAGAAATCAGAAGAACACCTCAGGGAAAAGAATCTAGGGCTCAGACTTAACTTCCTCTAAGGGGGATCAAAAACTGAAGACTGTTCCTTTTCAAGTTTTATTAATCCTGGTTCATAATTTCCACCACATCATTAGTCATTTCCTATTTCTGAAGGGCCGGCAGCACTCACCAAGGCATCAGGGAATAAATGGCCAGATAACCATGCCACCTGTGTGCCGTATTGATAGTTACCCACAACCGCATCTGGGTGAGAGGCTAATGTGCTTTTTCTAAAAGGGAAGCCATTTAGAAGTGCAGCCCAGTTTTTGATCTCTTGCTAAATACTTTTATCCACATCATCTCCCCATCTGGGCCTGGAAGTCATCATGTGACCTGCGGTGCTTTGAAAAGAAAGCAGCAACGGCAACAACAGCAAATCTGCCTTAACCCTGGAGTTGGGTGAGCTCTTGAACCCCTCCCAAGAAAGGGAGGGAGTCCCTGTCTCTAGCTGGGAAAACTCTAGGAGCTGAAGTTTAAAGACAGAATGGAAAGTGACAAGAATGATGTCCAGCAAGAGCCCATTTTAAAAACAGACAGATGAAATACAACTTACAGAGAACCTGAGAACTGACTAGTAAGACTAACTCCATGGAGGTTATACCCAGTTCATAGCAGCATGTAAGTAGCCACACAGCCAAGGCTCTTCTCAAATTCCTAATTCCCTATAATCACAGGGTCTCCCCAGTACAAAAACTCTCAATAAACTTGGCATGAGACAAGAAGCTAGGGTTCTGGGGGAGCCCTAACTCCAACACAAACCTAGGAATATAGACGTCAGTTCTGGACACCACAGAGAGAGCTAACAATGAAAAAAGGTATATAGTGGCTTTTTTGGTCAACCCCTTGGCTGGAAGCTCTGCTACCCAACTGTCCAAGAAGCTATGGGGCATACCTAGAAACCTCTGGCCTATATTTTCATGACTAGCAATTCCTATATGAAAGACTGTAAGAGGAACACAACTAAAGCTCATTTGCAGATATTTTCCTTTTTAAAAGGCTAACTCCCCTGGGCTTCCCAGGTGGCTCAGCGGTAGAGAAAGTGCCTGTCAATCCAGGAGACACAGGAGACATGGGTTCAATCCCTGGGTCAAGAAGATCCCCTGGAAGAGGAAATGACAACTCACTCCAGTATTCTTGCCTG
Organism: Bos mutus; assembly: GCF_027580195.1. Classification (NCBI taxonomy): domain Eukaryota; kingdom Metazoa; phylum Chordata; class Mammalia; order Artiodactyla; family Bovidae; genus Bos; species Bos mutus. The sequence continues at coordinate 42,022,641 of NC_091626.1, read as the reverse complement.
GGAAATCCCATGGACAGAAGAGCCTGGCGGGCAGCAGTCCATGGGGTTGCAAAGAATCGGACATGACTGAGCATACACACAATGCCCTGGTATAAATTGTATTAATAGTTGAAAAAAAAAAGTGCCATCTCATTTAAAAAAAAAAGAAAAAAGCTAACCCCTCTAAAACCTGGCCCTTAAATAGCATTTCCATCTGGATAATCCTCAAGCACTTTGCCAAAAGTGAGATAATCACATCCCTACTTATCGAAGACAGAAGTTCCCAAACTTAATTGCATCTCTCAAAAAGGACAGAAAACTGAAGATACCAAGTTAAGGGGGATGCACAGCTTTTCCCCACTACCATTCAAAACACAGTTTTCTCCTCTTGGAAAACTAACATCTTGAGTGTCATCCTGAGTAGTAAGGCTGAGCCAGAAAAAGTGTTCATATAGTCAAAATCCCCCTACTTTTCCACCTTGTCTACCAAGGATAGTACCAGGAGATCATAAAAATAGTTCCACAGGGTATAGTATCAGCAACCACAGGAATAGAAGTGGATTTGCTGGAGAAATTAAATGCCTTGTTCTTTTTTCTTAGACTGTACAAATATACTCTGTAAATATATGTGCTTCTACTTAAACTTTTTTCTTATACAAAATGAATCAAAATACCCATCCCATTCCATTTGAGGAGCCTGTTCTATACATCTGGATGCTTCTTGGAAATTACTAAATATTCAAACTGGAGTTTTTCTTCTTGACTGCACACACACATATATACATGCTTACATGTGTACATACAAACATTATCCCAGCCTTCGGACTTAATTTAAATCTTCAGATTTTACTCTGATTTTCCCCCTCTGAATTGTAGTCAACAATCCATCCATTAGCTACTTGCCAAAGCAGAAAGGAGTAACTACCATTTCTTACTTTTTGATTTTTACAATGTCCCTCAGCTTAAAAGTTTTATCTTCTAGTCTAGTCTTCCCACCAAAGGCTAATGAAAGATGAAAACAATACTTGTGATTACATAGCACCCCATGTGTCAGGAGTGTACCCTTGCTGCAACTTAATTTATTAAAATCTCATCAGTCATATAACTTCCATGTTAATAACCCATCCACCACATCAGGTATTGAGAGCTAACACTTCTGCTTGACTATTTAAAAGTAAATCTGCCTCATTAATACACCTTTCTGAGAAGTTTGGCATTTCAGCTCACTCGATGAATTTAATCTGAATCATGTTATTAATAGTACAATGAAAGGAACCATCTAACAGATCCTGATCTGCACAATGTTTGCTCCCGAGGCCTCTAAGTCACTCTTCCAGAATCACTAAGGCCTTCCTGCTCCCATTTCCAAACCTCCTAAGCTCCCCCAACCCTGTGGTAGCTGAAACCAGTGTTGATTTTTATCTGCATGGCAACCTCACGCTTCCACAGCTTCCAAACTGATCAAGTGGCCTTCAAAAATGCCTCCACTTTTTAAAAAGGCTGAGCCAAGCTCTGTACGATCGAGACAGAAAACAATCCCTTATCATGTCGGAAGTAATACTTGTGGTTATCTAAAGCAACGGTAATCATATCATACACTTTATCTGTGAGTGGCTTTTTCCTTCCAGGGGTAGGAATAGAAACTTCTTCTCCTTCATAATGAGCACTATTGAAACTCCAGCAGGCAGACTCTACTTTTGGCAACATGCCATTCCCTAACATAAGCATGTAATCATCTCAAAAAATGCAGCATGGCAGAGAACAGGTACAAGTATTTTCTGAAAATATGTTTGTAAAGGGACGTCTTTATAACAGGGATTGTTTGTGTTAGGGTATGTATGGTGAAAAAGAACTTGCAGTTCTGGTGCCAGGCTACTTAATCCCATAGGACCTTGTGCAGGGATTCAGGGGATAGGGCCCAGGAAACAATACAAGCTTTTTTTTGTATGTGCTGCTACGTCATCAGAGAAAAGCATTCTGCTATTTAGTCCATCAAAGTTCCTTCTGATAGATATGGTGGCTGTCAGCACACCACATCAAAACATATGCTCTATCAGGGTCTCAGCACTAGAGAAGCCTCTAAAATAAAATTATCAAATGGCATCATTTATGGTTGATGACAATCTAACCACAGTCACTTTGTGACTCATCACACACACAAACATCACAGTACTAGGTGTACACGTCAGCCATGGGCCCTGCAGGTTAAGCTCTCTGATGTCTACAAGACACATCTTCAGGAGAGAAGTACAATGAAGTTTCTTTTTGCAACAGAGAGGAACTTCCATCTTTGCTTGTCAGACTGGAAACCTGGAGCATACTTCCAGGTGCCCTGTGAGTTCAGAAATACTGACCCAGAACAATCAAGCACTATGGAGTCTGGTTCTCCTCCTTCTTGTTCCCTGGGAACGGTCCCACTGTCCCTTGCCCAGTCCCGCAGACTTGCCTCTCACTGCAATTTGTGTCCCTGATCCCAAACTGACTATGCAATACTTATACAGGCTCCAAGAGATAAAATGAGCCTTCTCTCATGTTACCTCTTGGAGTTAGATGAAGGTTCCATCTAACCTTCCAATGTATTTAAAAAATTTTGACAATCAGCCATTGTCAACGTCTTGTCAATAAATAAGAAGCAAAAAATTTAAAATACATTGGAAGGTTAGATGAAAGGAAGCATTCCTATCAATGCAGAATGGTAAATACTAAACTCTACAACAAATGTAAATATCTATTCCCAGGAAGTTCTAAGTTTGAGCTGTCTTGGATGGTTTAAAACTTCTGTCAGGGTCATAAGGAATGATTTTAGATGGCTTATTGCAGTCCCATCCAACAATACGGGTCTTCAATCAACACATACACCTGCAGATGGCTGGCTGTTAAGGAGTTCACAGTCAGAAGCTAACCCTGGATAATGGGCCTGATAGCTTCATTTCACATTCATAAACAAAACATGTGTACTTTTCTCTAAATGACAAGATGGCCTCAATAATCACTCTAAAAAGTGGTATAACAGATGGTTAGAAAAAATTAATACTAATAATATTTATGATCTATAGAGGAAAAAGGCAAAAGGGCTCCTGAAAATAAAAGTTATTTATTCCTAAACCCTGTTTCTTTGCTTGGAGTTATTTCTTAAGAAAGAAGCTGCTTCCTTCCCTAACCATATAAAACGATCCCTGAAGTTATTTATAGTGTTCATGGCCCGGAGGCATCACTCGGTTCCCCCACCACAAGCCCAACCATGTGTTACTATATTAAAAAATGTGAAAAAGTAATTATGGGGTATGGGAGCCAGTGTCTGCAGACACAACCTGCCAAAGAGGAAGTGACAGGAAACTTATGCTCCTCATTGCCGCTCAAGCACTGCCCAGGCTCCAGGCTCAGAAGAGAGCAATCTGTTCCAAGAAATAAGAAAGAAGCTTGCCCTGGTGAATCAGAAATACCCCTGTTTCTGAATATACAGTAAACCGGTTTCCAGTCCCAGGTCCCCTCAATGGGTCAGACTTTCCAGTCACGTGGAAAGACCACTCACGACACCCTCCCTCAGCAACCAAGCCAGCTGCCTGCCTCAGCTCCTGCTGAACTGGGGAACCTGGGGAGACGGAAGATCCTGGACCTCTACAAGAGTTCAGAACCACCGAAACTGGCCCCTAAGAGCTTATCCTACCACTCTTGGATACTGATCTCTGCCACCCTGTCCTAAACCCAGCTTCACTGTTCCTCTTGCCACCTCCACCCCTGGTTCCTCGTCTTCACATAGGATGTGATGATCCACCCAACAGGGATTTCTGGACCAGCATCCACATATTCACAACCCCCTCAGTTTTCCCCTTAGCAGATGGGCTCTACCACCATTGGGATATCCATGCTTTCTCGCCCTGGGGTCAGAGAGAAAGAGTATTTCAAATATCTGTCCCAGAGAGCAGAAACTTATCAGGGAGCGAAGTATACATTTCTGATAAAAAGGCTAGAGTTCCCAAGAGGCTTCAGCTTAGCAAATATTCATTGAGAGAAATTCCATTTCCTCCCAGGCCCTCCATTTGTCCCTGGTCTAAGCTACAAAAGGAGTTCCCTTTTGATTCAGGAAAAAAGAGACCAAGCACCTACCCTCACAAGAGAGCCCCAGAAGTATGGAGAATCCCGCTATCTCAGGAAGGATTTATTTGGAAGTAAAGAATTATTGCTATTTCTTTATTCAACTTCATCACCTAAACACAGCACTACATAAGCTTCTAAAGAAGCAAAAATTAACCCACATACAACAAAGTATCCTCTAAAAACTGATTTACAGAAGTCTTTTCCAAATTATCTTTTAAAGAAAAGTGAGTTACAGACAACTGAGAATACAGAGGTTGATGAAGGTCAGGAAAATGCCCTCCTCAGTCTCTTTAATATAACTAAATAAATCAAATTAACCTGTTTCCCTAGTGAATAATATTCTATGAACATGAAATATAGTTCTATATTATAAGCACACTAGGTTTGAGTTCCATTTTACACTCTGCAATCCTAGGATACGAGTAAATGCTGATTTCTAAAATTTCTGAAAAGTTTTCAGATTTGTTTTTGTTTTTCCAACTCTGGGCAATAACATATATGCTTGTGTATATGTGTGCTGTGCTGTACTTAGTTGTTTCAATCATGTCCAACTCTTTGCAACGCTATGGACTGTAGCCCACCAGGCTCCTTTGTCCATGGGATTCTCCAGGCAAGAATTCTGGAGTGGGTTGCCATTTCCTCCTCCAGGGGATCTTCCCGACCCAGGGATCAAACCCACGCCTCCTGCGTCTCCTGCATTGGCAGACAGATTCTTTACCACTGAGCCATCTGGGAATATTTCATGTACACAAACATATATGCTTGTATTTCATGTACACAAACACATATATTTCATGTATACAAACATATATGTAACTTAAACAGGTATCAATTGATAAAGTTGGAAAGAAGACTTCCAAAATGAGAGAAAATAATCTTATAAGGCTGATCCATGGCAACCTTCTTACATTTAGAAACCGGTTTGTAGCTTTCTGAGATGCCCTGTTAACCTCCCAAAGATCTGCAGACAGGCTTAAGTTATCTCATTATCCCAGTTTTCCCCCTTTCATCTTTGCCTCCTAAATCCTTTCTTGGCTACTGTAGTATCCACAGTGCCACCTGCTGGTTATGGAAGTATCTCCATGACTCCCAGCTCTTCTTTCTGGATTTACTTAATTAAAGTTGATCAAAGACTGCTAGAAAAGTCATAGGAACATACACTTAAGTAATAATAAAAGAATCAATGAGATGAGCAAGATACCTATTAATGGAGGGTTAATATGACCCAATACATTTGCCTGAGACAAAAGTATGGCTATTTAAAAGACAATTATTTTTAAAAGTTAAATGGAATATTTGCAATTTGCTTCATGCAGGCAAGGAAAGAGGGCTCTACGTGAGAATATGTTTTTAAAAAGGAAATAAGGAAGGGAGGAAGGAGAATGGAATGGAAAGTGAAAGGAAGAAAGAAAGAAGAAAAAATGATTAACAAGGCTAAATGATTAAAACTTTCCCCAAATTCTTTATTTTCTTTTACCCACCAATCCAGGATTTCTATTTTTTCCCTTCCTTAAACAAGTACCTTCTACTTTTAAAAGATATGAAGTTTGCAATCGTAGCTGGTTAAACAAGAATAAAACTTTAACTCAATCCCTTGACTTTGATTCCTAGCAGTTCCTTCTCCACCAGAGTTACAGCCCCGCCCACCTTAGCCTGGAATCTGGGAGCCAGTACACAAATGACAGTCCCCAAAGCATCTACAGGCCTGTGTGAGTGCAAGGCCCCCCCTCCCATGCTCAGCCTTTCAGATGGTTCAACTATTTTCCACCTATCAACAAGATGCCATCTGCATCTCAGGCCTCAACCAGGCAAAAGATAAGAGAGGATAACCTTTACAACCCACAACTAATGAACATGAATGAAGTCATTCTTGCAAATTTTATTGTAGGACAAACTAGCACACAGGAAAACATTTTTGCTTCAAGGCTCCTGACAAGCATTAGCTAATCAAGCTTCCTAACAAGCCCCTTGGAGTCTAGACTAGCAGAAGGTCACTATCCCTCTAGCTGGTAGGCAAACTAAGACACCTAGGTTACCACTTCAACATCAGTTCATGTGATTGATATTCTGAAGTGACACTGAATAAAAGATGCTTGCAAGAAGTTTCTCACTGACTATAAGTGCAAAACAGAAAATACACCAAAGTCAGGAGGCACTTGGACAAGTACTGAACCAACCATTATTTGACAATGATTTTTATCAGAGCATATCATTTTAGAAACACAGATTCTCTACCTAAATAAAAAAAAAACACTTGTAAGATTTAGATTGCAACTGAGCAATAATTAAAGAAAAAGAAATATCTGCATTTATCAGTTTAGGACTTATTTGGGGAGTTGGTTAGGTTTCTTTCTTTTCCCCCACTCCTTCCCAATTAAAAGGCTACACATGGAAATTACAGAAAGGGTAACGATCACAAATGTGATCTTCAGCCTTGAGCTCTAACTGGCATATCCTCCCATTTTAATTTTGTTTGTATTTGCTTTCCTCTTTCTAAAAGTATAAACTGATCCCTGAGATAGATAGATAGGTAAATATAGCCTTCTACCAAATTCAGGAACTGTCACATTTTATTTTTTCTCTTTTTAAGTCTATAAACTTCAAAATACTTACTGTTAAGTTGGCAAAGCTCCAATCAGCCCTTCACCACTGCAATTACAGTGATTTTTCCATCTGAATATAACTGACATGGAGAGGAATTATAAAAACTCTATATAAAGCTATTTTGATAGATTGGTTACTTCATTGAGAATATTTTTTAACTCATCACAAACATTTATACATCTTCATAATATTCAGATTACGCTAGGAATTGTGAGTCAAAATAAGAGTGGCTGTCACTATCTGAAGGGAAAGTGAACTTAGGATGTCCCTTTAAAATCAAGCAATAACCTAGAAAGCACAAAAGGAGGAACACCAGCAGGAGCAGCCGCTGCCACCATTTATTTCTCTTAATGTTGATACAACACAAAACAAGTTAAATCCACAGTAGAGCTAGACAAAGTCAAACAATATCTTCAACTTCGAGGAGATGGTGCAACAGGGAATGCTGTGTTACAAAGCGTTATTCGTATGTCATCACTATTTCCAGAAAATGCTCAAAGCTCCAACATTTGTTCACTTAATACAGGATTCACTTCTCAGCCGAGGAGGACCTTGGGAACAGCACACTCAGCGCTCAGCAGTTATTTGACCTATTTTACTAATGTGTTTGGGAAGGAGGTTAATTAACAGTGGATGGCTATATCCTTAAGCTTAATTTTTCCAACAGCCCCGCTCATAAAAGGAAAAATTGAGTATGTATTGAAGGAAGCAAGCAATTAAGTTGCACAAATAGTGAGCTCATTGAACTGCAGCTGACTTCTATCATGTCAAAGAACAACTAAACACAGAAGCAATAAAAAGATTGCTGCCACGACCACCACTGAGAACCGACTGGCAATAAAGATGAATAACTTCCTACTTGAAGATTACTTGATTAAAGCTCTTTAGAAACCAAATGTTACACATAGGCATAAATGGAGCAAAATATTTTAATGTGTGTTTGGCAGGTTCAGAAACATTTTATAGTCGATTTTAAATGAAGGTTTATACAACAACAGTAAACTCCACTTAAAACAGCCTTTCCAATTGCTGTTCTTGCAAGCAAGCTGCAGTGTTCCTGGGGAAGGCTTGAATCATACTGAGGGATAAAAAGTCCCATGCCTAATAGAGTAAGGGGAGGGCCAACCGGGAGCAAAATTCCACAGGACCCGGTCCTCTGAAACCAAACCCAAGAGCAGAGCCCACTCAAATGGCTCTGACCCTTGAAGGCAAGTAAACAGACTCCCTGTAGCAATAACCGGGAAACCGCTCTTCCCTCAGCAACCCTCTGCTCCCCTGCCCACCTTCCAAAGCTACGAAAGGTCAAGTTTTAGCCCAAACTGCCCTTTAAGAAAGTTTGTTCACATCCAGGGGTTCAATACAGGCTAGCATCACAACTGGCTCCCAGGACTATCAGTATCAGTTAGGTGCGACAGGCATGATTTGACCAGGAAAATGTGTCTGACAGAGGATTCGGCTCTCAGCTTACTAGTGTCTATGGAAATGTCTGGAGAATATCAGCCTCTTAGAAAGCTGGACCCCAGCACTTACCTGCTCCCTGTAGAGGGGATACCATGGAGAGTTAAAAAGAAAAGAGGAGGGTTTTACTGTTAAAGTTGCTTATAAGCTAACATCAAAAAATAAAAAATAACATGCCACCCTTTGCATTGCTGCCCTCAAACTCACTACTGTAGAGAATCAAAGCCAGGCTACTGCAAATAAAACAGTCTGCCGCCCCATTTCTATCCCTTCCCAGCCCTGCTATCTCCATCTCTAAAATGGGAGGGTGGTTGACAATGTTCTTTTCTTCTGAGCTTTTCCCTTCTGCTTGGGCTTCAGGGGATTAAAGCCCAGCAAAGAGATTATGGTGAGTGGTTCTCGCTCTTCCAACTCCAGCCCTCTCCTCCCTCATTCAGAAATGGTTGCAGTAATCTCCTATAGGCCCTGTTTCTTCGTTTTGTCCCACAGAGCATCCATCAATGTACAAGGTGTACAGTAGTGTTAGTCACTCAGTCGTGTCGGACTCTTTGTGACCCCATGGATTGTACCCCACCAGACTCCTCTGTCTGTGGGATTCTCCAGACAAGAATACTGGAGTGGGTTGCCATTTCCTTCTCCAGGGGCTCTTCCTGACCCAGGGATTGAACCCAGGTCTCCCACATTGCAGGCACTGCAGGCAGAAGCCTTTTCAGCTACAATCACAGGAACAGATCATATTTATGTCCTTTTTGAAGAGTTATTTTATCTTATCCATTCTTTATGAAATAATCAAAGGAATCAAAACCTGGAGAAGCAATTTTGTGCCACAACTTGGGTGGGGGGGCGAAAATGGGACCCAAAATGCCCTGAGTAAATTGTTAATGCTTATATAAAGCACATGGTGCTTTAAGTTCACAATCTAGTTAGATCCACCCATTTTATACTGTCTTCCAGAGAATCAGAGCTGAATTTGCTGTCTGAGATTTTTAAATATTTGATTTGGGGGATTCCTCCTGCAAAACCTGTATGCAGGTCAAGAAGCAACAGTTAGAACAGGACATGGTACAACAGACTGGTTCAAAATTGGGAATGGGGTACATCAAGGCTGTATATTGTCACCCTGCTTATTTAATTTACATGCAAAGTACATCATGCAAAATGCCAGGCTGGATGAAGCACAAGCTGGAATCAAGATTGCCAGTAGAAATTATCAATAACCTCAGATATGCAGATGGCAGAAAGCATAGAAGAACTAAAGAGCCTCTTGATGAAGCTAAAAGAGGAGAGTGAAAAAACTGGTTTAAAACTTAACATTCAAAAAATGAAGATCATGGCATCGTGGCATCTATTCATGGCAAATAGGGAAACAGTGGAAACAGTGACAGGATTTACTTTCTTAGGCTCTAAAATCACCACGGATGGTGACTGAAGCCATGAAATTAAAAGATGCTTGCTCCTTGGAAGAACAGCTACGATAAACTTATAAAGTGCATTAAAAAGCAGAGATATTGCTTTGCCAATAAAGGTCCTTATAGTCAAAGCTATGGTTTTTCCAGTAGTCATGTACAGATGTGAGAGCTGGACAACAAAAAAGGCTTGAGTGTTGAAGAATTGATCCTTTTGAACTGCGGTGCTGGACAAGACTCTTGAGAGTCCCTCGAACAGCAAGGAGATCAAACCAGTCAATCATAAAGAAAATCAACCCTGAGTATTCATTGGAAGGACTGAGGCTGAAGCTCCAATACTTTGGCCACCTGATGGGAAGAACTGAGTTACTGGAAAAAGACCCTGATGCTGGGAAAGATTGAAGGCAGTAGGAGAAGGGGACAACAGAGGATGAGATGGTTGGAAGGTACCACCAACCCAATGAACAGGAGTTTGAGCAAACTCTGGGAAACAGTGAAGGACAGGGAAGCCTTGTGTGCTGCAGATCGGACAGGACTAAGGGACCAAACAACAACAAACTGCAAGCCACACTGAGAACTGCAGAACAGCTTTATCAGATGAAACATAAATATTTGGAATTTTGGTAACTCTTTTCACTACCTTTAAAGAGGACCAGTCATCACTGGGTATGTGGTATGAAAATATAATAAAGAAAAAAAATCAGGCAAGAGTTTGAGTATTTATATAAAGTTACATTTCATTTGCAGGAAGAAAGCACAATGGTATAGTCTTTTCTTCCATTTCGATGTCTCTACCTTGTAGCCTTGCATTGTCTTTAAACTCCAGGCTCTCTGCTAAGACTTTCTAACACTGTGCACTAGAGTTCTGGAGATGGAATGCATTGTACAGCACAGGAAAGGGGGTGTAGAAAGAAAGTAACGACAGTTTGAAGATGGGAACCATCTGCTCTCTGGAAATCCCTCCAGCCTTAGGTTCTCTATCCAACCTCTGAAGGCCAAGACTCCTCAGTTCCCCCATGTTAAAAGAACAATAAAAATGCCTAGAAAAGCCCACGGTTTCCTTCCTCCTTGAGGAGAGAAAACAGGAGAGATGGTAGATGCCCATGTGTGGCCATCACTTCCTCGGTGGCTAGTGTCCATTTCCACCCACTGGATTGGAATCTGGCAGCTTCGTAACCAGCAGGAGATATGTGATCCAAGCATCCATTTTGGTTCCAATTTTAGCCTAATAAAGGTCAGTTCTGTCTAAACTGAGAATCCTGTAAGTATTAGTAAGGATTTCATATTGCCTCATCCTTAAGAGTATGGCCTGAAGAAAGGGATTTTAGGTCAAAGGGTTTATCTTGAGGAAGTCTCAAGATACTCTTCAGAAATACCTTGAGATTACAGTAAAACAGAAATGTGTTCAGAAGTGATAAAAAGAAAATATAGCTTTTCTTTCTCCTCCTCCTCTGAGGAGTTAGGAAGTGTCAAGATCCTAAATAAAAAGCAAAATAGGGTATAATTCTAATAACGGCATCTAGAACAAATAGCTGTTACAAACTTGTCTTCAAAAGAAGAAATGGTGTATATAATCAAAGTTCATTAAAAATGTCAATTGAAGCATTCATTGTTTTCTCCTTCAAACCTTCTCCTAAATTTCCTTATCTCAGCTCATGATTTCTCCATTGACCAATCATCTGAAGTAGAAACTTCAGTTATTTGTGTCTCCTACCACATGCAATCCTAGATTTAGAATGGCTCGACTACACTTTCAATTCTACTGCCACTGCCTAAGTCACGTCATCTACACTTGGCTTGTTATAATAGCCCCCAGTGAGTCTGCTGTCACCACTCGCTTTCTCTCTGCCTCAAGTCAGCTTTCACATCCTAACAGTTACCTTTCTGCAGTGTAGTTATAATCATGGCATATCCTGTCAGTCCAAAAGCTTTTACTAGCTTTCTGGGGTATTTCTGAAACAAAGGTCAAATTTCTTAGCATAGTATTCAAGGCCACTAATAAACTGAAACTGTCCCATACTTCAAAACTTATCTGCCATTTTCTATTCACACACAGCTAATGCTCTACCCAAAACAGACTCATCTCCTTTCCTGGATCATGTCATGGACTTTCACACTTCTAGAACTTTGTATTTTTCTTCTAGCTTCATCTATTCAAATCTGGCTTCTCTTCTAAAGACTAATTCAAATGTCCTATCTCTAGAAGGCCTCATCTGATTACAAGGAAAAATAAACTGCTTCCTCCTCAGAGCACATATAACACTCTATTTTTACCCTTTTGTTACAACTCAACTCTTTCTGAGATGAATCACATTAAGAAGTCTGACCTGCATTCACTAATTTTCCATCTCTTCCTAAAAGAGACAGTAGTTAATCCCTCTGAAGGTGGTCCTGAACGCCTAGCATGTTGCCTTAAATAAGACAAGCATTTTATAAGTGGCTCTTATACTAGAATTGACCAGTACAGAAATTATCAATTTTCACTAAAAGCTAAACCATGAATAAAAGACTAAGTTGAGAATCACAACCAATAAGGCTTAGAGGGAAGGACGGAACCTCAGTAAACGTCACCCAAACTCAGGCCCACAAATACATCTTTCATAAAAGAAGAGAAATGACCTAATCCATTCTTCTCAACATTTCTATATTCACACATACTCGAGAAGGGTTTGACACTGATTGAGAACTCCCACCCTAACCAAATGGAGAGACCACCTCTTTTTCAACAGTACAGACTTAAGTGCTACATTTAAAAGGGTTCAATCAAGGCTCAGGGCTTCCCTCATAGCTCAGTTGGTAAAGAATCTGCCTGCAATGCAGAGACCCTGATTCTATTCCTGGGTCAGGAAGATCTGCTGGAGAAGGGATAGGCTACCCACTCCAGTATTCTTGGACTTCTGTTGTGGCTCAGCTGGTGAAGAATTCACCTGCAATGTAGGAGACGTGGGTTCGATCCCTGGGTTGGGAAGATCCCCTGGAGAAGGGAAAGGCTACTCACTCCAGTATTCTGGCCAGGAGAATTCCACAGACTGTATAGTCCATGGGGTCGCAGAGTCAGAAACGACTGAGCAACTTTCACTTCACAATCAAGGTTCAACAGATAACCATCACAATAAAAAATGATCTATATATACATAATACAAATATAATAAATATACAAGTATAATATATGTTACATATATACACACACATCTGAGATAAGTTTCATTTAAACATCTCTACATAGAGATCTAACAATGTCTTAATAAAACAAATATTTAGTTCACATTTTTGCCTTCATTCCAAAAAGGGAAAAAAGCCAAGAACTGAAACCATCTCCTTAGCCTTACTGGCATTAAGTAATCAAATTCCCTGCTACTAAGAAACCTGAGACAGACTAATTGCAGTTCTTAGTCTCACCTGGAATGAAAAAACAAACTAAAACTTCCAAAAGAAAATCATAATTTTCTAACATCTTTCTGCCTCTACTCTAAAACTTTTGAGTCAACTCTTCCTGAGATGAATCACGTTAAGAAATGAATCTCTTAATTGCACCATATAAGCTAAACAGTAAGCCATGACCTCATCACCCTGGATGTAATAAAAGGGCAGAGACACTCAGGCATTTCAACAACATCTTAATTCATGCACTGTTCTGGTTTATTATAAAGCAGGCCCGTATGCAGGAAGACATTTTTTTTAAATGCTTTTATCTTTGTTTTGCATGTTAGCAGATCTCAAGTTCTCATACCTCTGCAGATAGAGGCCTGGACAGTGATAAAGCTAAGCAGGCAGGCTGATAAATTTACCTGAGAAAGAAACTCTGTCTTGAAAATGACACAAGGACTCAAGATGAGACAGAAGTTGAAGGACCTCAAGCTACATAATTACTCCCCAAGCTCAAGCTAAAAGCATACAAACAAACAAAACCTGGGTCTGAACAAATACCTGAAAGCCACAGCCAGACCAGAGAAGAAGCAAAAGGAAGCTCGAATAGTTGAGCTTGAGAAAAGTGAAAGTCAAAGTCGCTCAGTCGTGTCCAACTCTTTGCAACCCCATGGACTGTATAATCCATGGAATTCTCTAGGCCAGAATACTAGAGTGGGTAGCCTTTCCCTTCTCCAGGGGATCTTCCCAACCCAGGGATTGAACCCAGGTCTCCTGCATTGTAAGTGGACTCTTTACCAGCTGAGCCACAAGGGAAGCCCTGAACTTGAGAAGATAGGCTAAAAATGCAATACTACATCCCTTAGGTGGCATATCAATTTTTGAGCCTTGATTTACCATGAGGTCTTCTGAGGATTATTAGTAGCTTTATTATTTTGCTAGAAGTAGCACTGGTATCCCATCTACACATGGAAACCTCTGCAGAGTGCATCCTATGTAAGCACAAATCTCTATCTACTCTGTACCTGTGGCTCACAGGGTAAAGCATCTGCCTGCAATGTGGGAGACCTGGGTTCAATCCCCGGATTGGGAAGATGCCCTGGAGAAGGAAATGGCAACCCACTCCTGTATTCTTGCCCAGAAAATTCCACAGATAGAGGAGCCCGGTAGGCTACAGTCCATGGGATCGCAAAGAGTCACACACAACTGAGCAACTTCACTTCACTCTACCTCAGATCAGATCAGATCAGTCGCTCAGTCGTGTCCGACTCTTTGCGACCCCATGAATCACAGCATGCCAGGCCTCCCTGTCCATCACCAACTCCCGGAGGTACCAAGGAAAAAGTATTTCTAAAATGATGGTCTGATGAGACAATAAATTATTTGGATAACTTTTTAAGAAAGTTAAGCTTAGTGTATGGAAAAGACAGTATTTGTACAATTCCAAATACAGATATTTCAGTAACAGTTAACACTTTAGCCTGTGAAATCACAAAAATGCACTTGTTTAGGATGGAAATCACCCCAGCATATCAAGGTGGTACAGAAAGGTACAGCCACCATCAGAATCAATAGTATTCAATAATTCTATAGGCTCAAACACTGAGCTGGAGTGAACAGTCTTCTTTTGTATCATTTCCTAGCCACATTGCTCTACTGTTCCCGGCATTTTCAGATGGTGCTATTGATGGCAAATAGCCCTAAGCTTGCAGTTTTGCATTCCACTGCTTATCACTGTCAGAGCCTCTACTAATGGGCCTACTGTTCTGAGTGTCCCAGTTAGAACTGTGCCTCCATTTTCAAACTGGGCTCACAGGAGAAAAAAGCACAGCTGAAACATGTGAAAGCACATAACCCTGGGTTCCTGTCACTCACACTGTATCCCATAGAACAAGATGGTTCCAAGAACTGTAATTTCACCGTTTAAAAAAAAAAAAAAAGTTTAAAAAGTGAAAGTGTTAGTCACTCAGTCATGTCTAACTCATTGTGACCCCCATGGACTATAGCCCACCAGGCTCCTATGTCCATGGGATTATCCAGGCAAGAATACTGGAGTGGATAGCCTTTCTCTTCTCCAGGGGATCTTCCCTACCCAGGGATCAAACCCAGGTCTCCTGCATTGCAGGAAGATTCTTTACCATCTGAGCCACCAGGGAAGCCCCATCTATAAAAAGGAAATAGCCATTTTCACTTGCATCCTGAGACTCAATAGCTATGAAGCAGTGATTTATAAGCAGTGATGCTTTGGTAAAAAAAAAAAAAAAATTAGGCAATCATCTTATGAGAACTGTTAAGAAATAACCGAACAGATTGTTAGCCACGACCAGGAAGATTCTGCCTCATAATCAAGACTAAATCCCTTTCTGTGACAACACTAAGTTACAACGTGTGTGATTGATGTGGCTTTTAAACTACTAAAATTAAGAAAGGTGCTTTGCTCTATTGGCTGTGGCATACATTATTTTCAACAATGGCATTTCTGTAACAAAGAAGAAACAAAGGGGTGGGAGTACAATTTGTAAAAATCTTTTGTCCAAGCACCTTGGAAGAGATCACTTCTGGCAACAGTCCAGCACCTTTAGAAGATAACAGCGTTGTCCCAGTCAGTTACAAAGAAGTTAAGGAAAACAAAGTCCTAAATCCCATGGAGTTGGTGGAATTAGGATATACACCACTTAACAAAAGCATTGACGCAAGGGCAACATAAGCATATGAAACTTTCCTTTCCTCCTCCATTTGTTCAATGCTGAATGGCAGCAAAAGGAAAGGAAGAAAGGAGTTTCAACTTCCTGGGGTCATCCCCCTCCTGATAAGAAAGTCCTTCACAAAGTAGGAATGAAGAAAAGTACATGCATTTGTACAATTTCTAACATATTTCAGGATTCCCTACATAGAAGAGTATGTTCCGAATACTTAAAAACAAAACAGTGAGAAATAAAAGTTGAACTTAATTTAACTATGACATTGTCTGGTATTTCTAGAGGGACGGAGGGATGCTGAAATGAGAAAAAGAGATTAAATATTCAAGACCATGATAATAATCCATGAACTTACTTTACTGCTATTTCAGGACTTTTTCACCAAACTTTAAGTACATAAGAAAACTGTATGCATTAAGAAATCAGGGACTGAGATTTTTCTTATTTCTCTTTCTGTTTACACTGTTTTACAAAGCAACCTCGAGCAGCCCTAGTTTATCTTTGCCACTGTGTCTGCTGCCTTGTCAGTGTTTAGATCAAGTTTTGAAACTTGTATCTTTAGCTGGCCATGAAAAGGCAGCTGGCCCAGAGAGGCCAGAATCAGGGAGAGAGAAGTTGCAAGGCTTATCAAGTTATCCGAGAGGCCCTGTTGTGCTCATCCTTTGTAAACAGTAAGACATGTCATGTCCCTGGTTGCTGTCATTGCTGACAGTTCTCTAAAGACCAGTAAGTGTTGAATTCTTTAAAGCTGGATTGCGCCCAGTGAGAGAAATGATAGTGCGAGATGAGGGGGCCTTCATGGATATCTGAGTACCTTGGGAAAAGACAGGAATTAAGGCTTTTCACTCAGCAACCTCATGAAAACTAGACAAATAGTCTTGCATTTAATGTATAGTTTCCACCAATTCATGCTTCTTTTGTTAGGAACAATTCCAGCCTGTATAGGAAAAGAGGCAGTTAGATATAAAGAAATAATTTCTCATTGACAAGAAAGCTTCAGGTAAAGCAATGCTTATAAAAGGACAAGAGCCTGAGTTTATATTGGTAAATTTCCATTACACAACCATTTTACGGCTTTAACTTCATAGACCTCAAAACTTTATGTCCCTGAACAAGTAATCAAATACAAAAGGACAGAACTAAATAATCATCCAAGGTGTCCAGGACTATATGCAAAACACAAAGAATAAAATACAAATCTTTAAGGAATATGAATGAGAAACTGTAGCAAAGAAGGAAGGGATTTGAAAATAAGTTATAAATACAGCACCTAGTGCTTAAAGAACAAACTTCACATCCTCTGCTGTAAAATCCATAAAGGTATCTTTTGAATAAAGATTTATCTGTATAATAAGTTAATCAAATCATTGAAAACCTCTGATTGACACCATTATTCACCATTTCTAACCTCAGGCTTTTAAAAGGTATAAAATGAAGATCAAATTATTTTCATGGAAACTGGTAACACGTTGAAGTAGAATCAACCCCACCTTAGATATCAAAATCTCATTATAATAGCAATTGGTAATAATGTTATATTCAAGACCACCTTTGCCATGATATTTAAGCTATAGATTTCAAGGTTAATCATGTTTCAGAGGAAAGGAAATTTCCAGTGTTCCTATTTTGTTCTTCCTAAGATGATTTCCTGAAAACATTTGCTCCATTAAATGATCTAAAATGTTTGAGAGGACAAAATGTCTTAGATCCACTTGTAAAATATTAGGTTCTAAAACTTTTAAGAAAGAATATCCTTTCCATATCAAATTCATCCCTGAAATAAGGATCATCTCTACAAACAAAGCCAGAACCTAACAGTACATTATTTAACTTGGATTTTTACTTATTTCTACATAAGAAACACTATTTGGTTGTATAGAATTATAGATTATTCTTCCCAAGTTTGTTCTTTTTATCTCTTCAGTTTCTTGATTCAAACATCCAGACCATATCTTATATAGCTAAAGTTCAAGCATTGAATCTGAGAGTCTGAACCATAGAATGCAGAGAGCAATTTAAGGGAAGAAAATTTATATATATATATATATATATATATATTTTTCCATTAACTATATAAAGATCACCAATTTTCCTATAAGCAGAAAAACTAAAGATCCATTGTCATGGCCTAAACAGTCACTGCTGAGCAGCTTTCCAAAGAGCAAACGGTAAAAATAAAATAAAATGAAAAAGATTTGCCTGTCATGGGAGTTGGTCAATAAAATGCAACAGTGTTTATTACAACATTTAAAGTCTGTGATTAAGAACACCAAAAGGCCTAAACTAGAAAGGTTTTCAGCCTGTAATTTCCCTGCAGTCCTGGCCTGTACTTCCTTATGAGTTAGCTCAGCAGGGCTTTTTTTCCATGTCCATCATCAGCTTGTAATTATTGCCATTCTCAAAGCTATGCCAGATGGGTCTTTAGAAGCAGGCATGCAGCTTGTTTATGAGAGAAAGAGCTGTAATATTACTCTACACAGAGACCTATCTGGTCCTACTCAAAAGAACCCTGCTCCTCCTTCCCCCGCTCCGCTACCCCCCGCCCCCAACTTCCCAGCTCATCCCCACCACTATTTTCTCTTCCTCCCCTAGACAACCCTTTCAGTTTTGGCTCTCTGTCCCAGCTGAATGACCTGCTGAAGGACTGGGATGATGGGAGCCAAGAGATATCTGCATCTTAAAGCATATGGTCTAATCGTCACCTTTCACCATTCACATATGGAGATGAGACCAACACCTACGGGAAAAACAAACTGGGCTCTTTCCCCAACATAATCTTGTGCAGAGGCTCTACTTAAAACATCAGAATTGCAAGTCTACTTTTCAGAATACAGATCTGCAGAGATACCACATCTTTGCCATCCACTTCTCTTTTCCCACAAGTCCTCATTGGCTAGAAAAGAGATTCCCTGCAAGATTCTCAAGGACAACCCTTTCCTTCCTTTGCCTGGTAGAAAGGATCTGTATGAAGGTTGAGGTCAAGGAGCTGTGCAAAGCAACACAGGGAAAGGCAAAAGCGGCTAACCAGGGTTCCTCTGGTGATAGGCCTGGGGTGTTAGGTATCCCAGAGGGCCAAGCAGAGCTTCAATCAGCAGTTAATGAGGCAAGACCTGCAACAGATAGCCACTTTTAACTCACAAAAGCTTTTAGATGTCTCTGTTTACTTTGATCCATTTCAGTTAATTTGAGCCTGGTTAGGTTGCATTTTCCTTTTTTTTTTTTTTTTTTTTGGTTAGATAAACCCTCTGCTCCCACTCCATCTCCACCCCCACCTCCCAAACAATAGGATCATTTACCAACTTTATACTTAAGTTTTGAGATCTTCTGTCAGGGTGGGCAACAGTTATACAAAATACAATGCAGGGAAGGCCAGTACCCGCATTATGCCTATAGAATGGAAATTTCAAAATCCCACGAAAAGGACGGGACGGGAAAGGCTTCATTTTCCAGGGAGATTTAGTTATTTGTTTCTGATTAGGTGAAGTACGCGTTCTTTTATCCTTTGTTATTTTTACCCATGTGATGACCGGAGAGCTTTCTTTGTTACAGTGCTTCAGAGCAAATACAACTAATTTACTAGAATATGAAATAAGCCAGAAAGGAACTGTACCTGATGGTCACAGACGTGGAGATCCCTTAACTGGCCAGAGCTTCCAGGTCCCGGGTCTGGGAAACAGAAAGAGCTCCTGCTCTGAAGGATTTGCGCGTGGGTCTGCCTGTTAATGGGGATGTGCTGCTGTAACGAGCTTTTAATTAGGTCAGCTCGATGCTTGACCACACAGAACTGTTGGGCCAGCGTCTGAGGAGCCTACTCACGGGTCCGGGTAACAGTCCCGGAACCCTTCCCAGCATGCCTTGCACAGCCTCGCTATCCCAGCATGCCTTGCACAGCCTCGCTATCCCAGCATGCCCTGGAGGGCCCCACTATCCCAGCAAGCCCTGGCGACCTCACCATCCCGGCATGCCCCGGGGCCCTTACTCAATTATTACTTCGTTTACATCCTCTTACCTACAGCCTTCTCTTATTCTTTCTCTTTCTCTCCTGTACTACTTCCCAAAATACCGTGGTCAAAATGTTATATTTGAGGCAGATGTGCATTTAAAGAAAAAGAAACTTCTAGTCATCCAGCCAGTAAAATTAATTTAACAAACACACATGGGCAGGTTTGATTTGATATTGCCCAAAAATATTTTTTTTCTCAAATGATCCATATTCCTATTCTTCACTCGCCACCCCTGTTCTGACTTCTACTTATCCAGGAAAGTATTATGAAGACATATAAGTTAATGGAAGGAAGAGGATGAAATCTTTCTGCCCTTTTGCCGGTAAATAAATTGGAACTGCTTTAAAGTGTTCTCTTTGAAATCCTGTCCACTGAAGACCCCGAGGAATCATCAGAAATTAGGAACCCCAGTTTCTATTTTGAGTCCTTGTTGAGAAAGGGAAGGACTTAGTATCCAGCTTTGAGCTAATGTTACATGCCAGGAAGGGTCTTAGGCAGTGAAGGTGCTTTATCTGTTGCTCCCACATTAGGGCCTCAGCCATAAGAGTCTTCATTTATTTTGCTCTTTACCAAGTCTTTAAAATGAAAGTAAGACTGATTTATCACTGAAGAACATTGAACTCTGGTTGAAAGGCATTAAGTTCAGAAAACACAAGTCCAGAGGTTTTAAACTATATTGATGGAGAACAGTCATAGTAACAGCTAATATTTACTTAGTGCTTATAAGAGACAACTGTGCTATATGCTTTAGGATTCTGTGTAATTTGTAGTATGTTTCACGTACAAGCTCACTAAATTCTTTCAGTTAATGACGGTGGCAGTTGCTAAGCTATAGGCCAACTTATTCCTTTCATTCACGGTCTAGGGAGAGATGACACGGGCATGTTGAGTCACTCAAAACAGGCTCAAACCACCCCAAGGAGTTTGCTTGATGAAAGGTTTTCCTTTCCTTCAAAGCCACTTCCTGTGTCACATGACCTGTATCACTCCAAAGATAATAACACTTCATGCTTCCAGAACACTTTTATCCAAAGATTTCAAAGCATTTTCAAATGTTAATTAAGCCTTCACCATTCTGGAAGATAGCAATGCCAATCTTGCTGTTTAAATACTGTATTCCAGAACACAGGTTGTTCTAATCACTGAGAGGGAAATAGAGGCCTCTCTGAGCAAATCCAGTGGGTAAGCCACCACCCAAACACTGATGACACCCAGAATTGTCCTATGTCTCCTGGGAAACCACCACAGCATCTCTGTTCTGAATTGTCCACTGCTCCCACTGGTTGTTTACCTTGGAAGAACCACATCAAAGAAAAAAAGGGGTAAGCAGAAAGAAAAGACTTTCTAATAGTTCCATTTTGTCTAGGGGTAAAAATGTATTTTTTTATAAGCACTCTCAGCAAACAACTACGTGCCTTTGTTATATGCCTCTTCATTTATCACGATAACCAGAGAGGGGAAAATAATCAACTTTCCCAAGGCTTAGATGTGCCTATTGAGACTGCAGTTTACCTATCCTCCTGTTTTACAGACATCACGAACCATAATGATCCATCCAGGAACAAATTTCAGGCAGTTTGTGTATCCTATTTAGTCTGGATAAAAGAAGACCACATAGCAACCAAGACCCTTCTAGATTTGCCTTGCCTTTTTCCTGGCTTCATCTCCCTTCATTTTACCACACTGGCTTTCCTTCCATGCTTCCAGTAAGCCAAGCTTTTTTCTACCACGGGGTCTTTGCACAGGATTTTCCCGTTTTCTAGGGTGCTTTATTCCCTGTTCTTAATGAAACTCCTACTCTTAGTTCCCAGTTTAAAGGTTACGTCTTCAGAGAAGATTTACCTTTCTATTACTAAATTAGCTTCTATTAATATTTTCTCTAGTGACAGATTGTTTTGGTAATAACTGATGAGATTTTCTTTGTTAAATGTTCTCCTAAATTATAAGCTCCACAAGAACAGGGACACGGTCTGTTCGGCTCACCACTGCATAACCCATGCCTGGCATTTTGGATGACCTCAGAAAAAGAGCTGTTGACTATATCAGTGAGTGACTAAATCTTTTAACTTCGTTTGCAAATCACATTTTTCTTTTGAAGTGATATCACTGGACAGAGAGAACAAGAGAGAAATAGATATCGGAAGTTTTGTTGTAATCATTTAAGGCCTTGATTTATTTCTATCAATACTGAGAATAGCAAACAGTATTTGAACTATTTGAGTAAATACGATTTTTACTATATTTTAAGCTTCGGGAGTAGGTGTTTTACCTATCCATTCTCAGAACAATGTTGGGAAGTGAGAAACTGTTATCTCCATTTTGTGCTCATGAGGACTAAGTAATTCTCCCATGTTTCTGAGGCTCCTCCTTCCATTTTTTGTTTGTTTGCTTGTTTATGGAGCACTTACTATTTGCAGGCACTTCAGTGGCAGAGTGATGAATGAGACAGCCATGGCCCTCTTCTTGAGAGCTTCTGTCTTTGATCCTCCACAGCAATAGCACAGTACATTCTGGCATGTCATTGGTGCTCAATAAATACTAAAACAGTATTAATCAGGTTAAAAAAAAACAACAAAGAGCTATAATTGAATCCCTTCAGAGGTTTAAAGGTCCCATAATACTGCTACAGTACTGGTGATCATTACATGATTCTGCGGGGGGACATATGGTTTACCATTCATTCTGTAAAGGTGTAGAGTGCACAGGGAGGTCACCAGTCACTCCAATATTCTAATAAAAAATATGGTGATTGTCAGTAATGAGTTTTAATTAATGGTGCCATACAGTGGCCAAAATGATCTTTCTAAAACACAAATTAGAAAACCAGACCGTGCCTCACCCATGATTTATAACCTTCTAGGGCTTCCCATTGGCCTTGGGATAGAGTCCAGTCTCTCCATCTTCTTGACACAGATGACAAGAGCTTGACTCCCTCTTTGGAATTGTGTCTCTTCTACTGACTACACTCACTCCTTTGCAGACTTTGTAAAAAAAAACATTTAACTCCTCCAACACCTCTAGGCCTTAGATAGGATGTTCCATCTTTTAGTAACACTCTCTCTGCACTCTTTGTCTTCATTGAGGGGATGGTTTATTTGTGCAGAATTTTTACTGGGCAGTGCGCCTGGGACCAATACCTGTGAATAGGGAGGGAGGTGGGATTGGGCAGAAGGAAAAGCTTATCTCCAATGTAGGTGCAATTGAAGCCTCAGTTGATCTTCTGAGGGGCTCTGGAGCTGAGATGGCCCTTCAGAGATGTCTGAATGAAGGTAAAAAGGTAGTCCTTTTACCTCAGCTGCCCCCAGAGATTGAGATAACCTTGAGCAAGGTAGCTTCCTTCAGCAGAGAGCAATTCCTAGGGAAACACCTCAGCTGAGAATCATCAAAAAGGCAGCTCTACTGCCGGCAGGGGAAGGACTGTTTCCATCCTTAAGGAGGAGCTGGGTGACTCACCCCAACACCCATGACAGTCTGATTAACTCTAGTCATTTTTCTGGCCTCAACCTAAATATCTCTTCCTCCAGGAAGCTCTCCTGATTACCTAAGCCTGCTGCAAAACACCTGTTGCTTCCCCATGGTGACGTGCTTCACATTATATTATAATTATCTGTTCTGTGTCTGTATTCCCCCAGGAAAACATAAACCACATGAAAAAGGACCTGGTGTCTAGCTTATTAACATTGTGTCTACCAATATTCAAATAATCATGAACAAATTAAAGAATGAAGGACAAATTAAAGACTCCATTTTGATTTTTTTTAAATTTTATACAAATGTCAAAAAGCCTGAAAGACTGTTTACTAAAACATTTGGTTATCTCTTGGTAGCAGAATTATACGTGGGTTTTATTTCCTTTATTATACCTTTTCATATATCTAAGTTTTTATAAGCACACGTGAGTTTTTAAAAAAAATTTTTTTAAGTAATTATTGTTTTGAAGAAAAAAATAAACCTGACTCTTACTATAATATAGGGTTGGCCAAAAAGTTCATTCAGGTTTACATACCAGCACATGGAAAAACCTAAACGAAATTTTTGGCCAACCCAATAATGACTATCATCAACACACTCATCCCATGAAGTTCTTAGTTTTT
Organism: Bos mutus; assembly: GCF_027580195.1. Classification (NCBI taxonomy): domain Eukaryota; kingdom Metazoa; phylum Chordata; class Mammalia; order Artiodactyla; family Bovidae; genus Bos; species Bos mutus. Next base: position 41,998,933 of record NC_091626.1, on the reverse strand, counting down.
CTTTTATTGGAATTTATAGTCCATAAAGCAGTTTTACATAAATGATTTTGTTTAATCTTGACAAAAAGTCAATAGGAGAAGAAAGGCAAGTATGATATTTTGATTCCTACTAAACTATAGAATAAAACCAACCCCTTCAATCAGGAATGAGTTAATGTAGCCTCACAACCTTGGAGCCCAGCTGTCTTCTTTTTCTCCAGTAAGTCCATATTTGATGCAGTCTTGACAGGCCCTGGGAACAACAGTGATATAAAGAAACGAATGGAAGCCATCTCACCCTATTGTCTATGGGTCTTGCTGGCTACAGTCCCTATCCTTACTTTTCTCTCTCTGCGCTCCTATACATAAAAGAGAGTACAATGTCTCTCCTGTGGCCTTATTTTCATCGTTTGTTTGCACAAGCCTAATCTGCAAGGCCAGCTAGAGTTGAAAGCCCTGTTTTCCCCTCACATCTCATGTCCCCCTTCTCTCCTAGGAATGATAACACTTCACATATGGATAGCACTTTCCAGAAGGCCTCCGCATACATCACCTCACTGGGTCCTCCTAATAAACCTTTGAGGTCTGCACATCAGATAGCATTACCCCGCATTAGAGATAAGGAAACCAAAACACAGGTTGCGTGACTTGCCAAAAATCACAGTTAGTTACTGATAAACAAAGAACTAGAATCTGGGGCCTTACAGGAAAAGCCCAGAACCCTCTGTGTTTTTGCTTTGATCTTGTAGTCTAGCATATGACCCACTGATAGGGCCCTGCAGAATCTAAAACTTGTTACAAACTAAACTGATGAAAGCAAGATTGTGGGTTCAGTTTCCAAGTGGCCAGTTGTGATCCTTGCACTGGAGTGTGCAAAGGCAAGCAACAGACCAGCAAGTAGGACCCAATTTACAAAAAGGACTTCAGAGTGTGTAGATGATTCAGTTCAATTCCACCACCAACATGAATTGAATACCTTAGTTACTTGTTCTTTTAAGCCTACAGAAATATATAATAACCTTCCTTAGAAAGAGACTATACAAATCTATGTTTCTATAATTGACATTCTGTCATCATCGTTTTCTTGGGATAGTCTCAACTTATAATAATTGTCCTGGTGCAATTAATGGCTCTCCCTTTCACTCAGAAAAAAAGTCCCAGTGTGAAGGATAATTTATATGGTCATCCTATATACATCTCACAGAGAACAAATGTGCGATTTCAATAGACACTGAACATATTGATTTTCAATAGGGCAAGTCCCAAATGTTGTAAGAAGGACTGCTGTTATTGAACTACACTGCTGGAAAAATTCCCAGTGTTAAATGGCCTTCAGTAAAGACACAGTAAGACACACATCCCTTTGTGTTCTGTGGGGCTCAAGTTTTAAAACAGTGAAATTCTGGCTAGCTGCAATCCCTTTGCTAAATGATTTTGGTTTTTCTCCACCTTATTCTCTCACCTGATATTGTATCTTTTCTCATTGCTTATCATAAGTGTTCCTTTCCACATTCATTTTTAAAAATGAGAAGAAACAAATTAGAATTCATGTTTTTTGGCTTAAAATTGTAATGCGTCTTACATTTCCCAAAGGAATCCTGCCAAAGCAATGGCCTAGAATAATAGCAATTTGCCAAAAGGTAAGAGATAAGATCTTTATGGCAATTCCAACTCAAGACTTTGAGCTTATGAAAATCGTTTTCCCCATCTGTAATATGGAGAGAATACCTACTCTTGAGTTGCTGAAAAACATAAGTTGTTGTGACTCATGCAATTGGTAAACGATTTATTTTGATCTCCTTAGAAGTTCCAATACTGCCTCAACAAAAGACTTGGTCCTCATTCTCAGGAAACAAAATCTTATTCCAAAGGACAGACTCAAGATAGTATATAATTAAACACCAAGAGTATACTTCAGAAAGCAATATGGGTTAGCCTTAGGAGAAAGTGGTATGGGTTGGAGTAGCAAGCAAGCAAGCCAGTGGTAATACTTTTTTGCAAAAGCACTGCAAAGTACTCAAGAAGATTATCTGAAGGGTGTGTGGGTGCATGCTCAGTTGCTTCAATTGTGGCCAACTCTTTGTGACCCTGTGGTTGTAGCCCACCAGGATCCTCTGTCCACAGGATTCTCTAAGCAAGAATACTGGAATAGATTGCCATGCCCTCCTCGAGGGGATCTTCCCCACCCAAGGATCAAACCTGAGTCTCCTGCATTGGAGGCAGATTCTTAACAGTTGAGGCAATGGGAAAGCCCATCTGAAGGGTATACAGCCACTTTTCCAAAGTCCCCATGGATTCAACGAAACTTTTTCACTTTTTCAATAAAGGACTTAAGTGATTCAGACACTTCATGAAATAAATTAATATATATATTTGAGTAACCCAGTTCAATCATCTGAGCAAGCAAAGATGGCGAAATCTACATTCTGTTGAGATTTTTGTATCCTTTTTTTTTATTTTTTCACACAGCTCTGTCTTCCACTATCATTGTAACAAACCTAACCAGACTGCAGTTCTTTCTGAGGTATACACATGTAAAGATAGTGTCTAAAAGACATGAGTAAACACATCCGGCCGTATCCCCATAGAAAACAGACAGGAAGAGACAGTAACCTCAGGTTCTTTGAAGCAAGAATTTAGCTATTCTGTGATAATACACCTCTCTTACAATCATGAATCTTTCTGTATTACTGAGCACCTACAGGTTGTCTGACCAGGCCCTGTGGTGAAGATCTTTGTCCTGCAGGAATGCCTGAATTGGGAGAGTGACTGCAATAGAGCCCTTAGCCAGATAGTAGATTAGACTCTTTATACAAACTCAGCCTTAAATTAACTTTCCAGTTAGCCCCATTTTACAGATGAAGAAACAAATGCTCAGAGAAAATATTATGCCCAAGGTTACAAGGTGGTAAACTAGAATTAAATCAGGGTTTTCATGGTTTCAAAGCCTCTGCTCTTTTTACCATCTAGGCTTGCTTTGTTCTCATTTTCATTGCAAGCCCTGTTATTTGGCACTGCTGAAGAGAAGGATTTGATATCTGGATGTTTTTCCCACCAGGATCCTCCCAGAAGAAGATGTCCTAACTTCAGTGCAACAAAAACCTGAGGGATAACATCAGATTTTGCCAGAATGGAGTTACATCCTGGCTGTCATACAGAAACCCAGGCCTCCGACAGTGAGCACACTATTATGCCACATTCTTTCAACAACTCCAGAATGGAGGAAAACAATGACATGGGTAATTTAAAATAATAGAGGATTAAAAAAAAAATGCTTTGTGTCTGAAGCTTTGAATTAATTATATGATTACTATTTTGTTTACTTGAGTTCCTAACCACATTTTTCAAATGTTAAATTACAATTGTTCCACAATTTCTGAAACAAAGTTAGCTAAGAACTAGAGCAAGTCAGCCAAGAAAATACCAGACAGCAGAGAAACTAAATTCAAGGTCCAGCTTCTATGAGGCCAAAATGCTGGTGGCATCAGACATGTTACTAACTTATCTGGCCCTCAGTTTCCTCAAGCAGAAAATAAAGGGGACTAACCCAGTGACCCAGTGGCTAAGACACAGAACTCCCAATACAGAGAGCTGAGGTTCAATCTCTGATCAGAGAGCTAGAGTCCACATGCTGAATAAGGGTTACCATGCCACAAGTAAGACCCAGGACAGCCAAATCAACTTTTTTAAAAGAGAATAAGAAAATGAAAGGATTGATCTAGAATATTTATCTGTCTATTCAATAAATACTTATTATTAGTTATTAATATAAGTCTTAGCCCTTGTGATGTTTACAGTCTAGTGAGCTTCCCTGATGGCTCAGTGGTTAAAGAATCTGCCTGCAATGTAGACAGGAGACACTGGTTCTATCCCTGGGTTGGGAAGATGCCCTGGAGGAGAAAATGGCAACCCATTACAGTATTCTTGTCCGGAGAATTCCATGGACAGAGGAGCCTGGAGGGCTACAGTCAAAGGTTCACAAAGAGTCAGACACAACTGAGCGTGCACGCACAGACAAAAGAATAAGATGACAATTTCAATAGTGTGATAATTGCTATAAAAAGATAAATAGAGGATGCCATGGGAGTGCACAGAGGAGCTTCCAATTCATTCTAGGGGTACTGAAGGGGTGCACAGTTGTGGGAGTGACATCTAAAGCAGAGGCATAAAAGATCAATAGGAGTTAGCAAGCAAAGCAGGCACACACAGAGGGTGGAGCCGCATCCCAGGCAGATAGGACTGCCAGGGGAAAACCTGAGGGGCCTTCCCTGGCCCCTTGTGAAACTGGCTTAGTCTGGCTAGTTTGTGAAAACGCAGTTGGAGAGTAGGCAGAGGGGAGATAGAAAGGTAGGAAGCAGCTAGACCCATCATTAGGGGCTTTGCCTATCATCAAAAGGAGTTTGGACTTGATTCTTTCCTTTAGAAACTGTTACTGGATCTTACTAAGGACCACACATCCTTCTAGGTTTTGGGGTTACCAGAAGAGCAAACCAGAGATAGGTTCCTGTTTCTACAGAGTGACATAAGAATCCATTCAAAGGTTAAAGCAGGGAAATGACATGATCAGAGTTTTAGAAAGACCACATTGACTATAGGGTAGGCACCCGGCTTGGACAAGGATAACACTCTTTCAGCTAAAAAATTATAACTCCATGATCTAAAACTTAAGATATAATAAGTTATAAAAATCCTATGTTAACATTTATATTATATATGAATATATAATTGTATCTCTTTTCATGTGTATGGTATCTTTGATTTATAGATTCTTTTGCAAGTGTTCAGTAAATTGAGTGGGTTCTTTCCCTTGTTGTATGTTCAGACACAGAAACATTTGGTGGGGAAAGGAGAGCCAACACATATTGAGAATACTGAATGGATCCAGATTAATAATGTTCACTTTACAGATGATGAATCCTGAACCCCAAACTCAGTTAATTCTAAATGTCACTCAGTGAGAATAAAGCCAAGATCCACAACTCATTTTCTGATTTGTCTGCTGTACATCAAAACCCATAGTTTTGTGTGTCTCAAGGAATATCTATAATACGGTCACCACTGACCTTGAGCTCTCAGAAGACTGATAAAGAACTGACTCATGGGTATCAGCTCATTGACTCAGTATTGATTGTGTAAGCATGTCCTGAAAGTGAAAGGTGCTCAGTCGTGTCCGACTCTTTGCCACCCTATGGACTGTACAGTCCATGGAATTCTCCAGGCCAGAATACTGGAGTGGGTAGCCTTTGCCTTCTCCAGGGGAATCTTCCCAATCCAGGAATCGAACCAGGGTTTCCTGCATAGCAGGCAGATTCTTTACCAACTGAGCTATCGTCCTATTTTCGATAAATTGCAAATTCCTGGTGTTCAAAAACCATCTCTATCTCAAAATTCTGCTGTGAGTTTCTAGAAAATAGAACTCAAGTCCAGTCAAATATTGAAAGCGAGAGTTTTGGGTAGGGAGAAGGTAGTCATTTTCTTGGAGTAGAATGCACAGACAGAGAAAAGAGAGTCAAAACTTGAAAAACATTTAGTGCCTCCTAGAAAGTTGTTTTCCAATACAAGAAATACTGCTTTAAAGTACAAGAATTCCCTGAACTTCCCGAAAATAAACGAAAATTAAATAATAAAAACCACTTCAGGCTTCAGAGCCCATTCCTGCTCTGTTCACTTAGCACTTTCTTTCCTCTTGGCATATGGCCTCTGTCCCCTCCCCAGGAATCCCAGCCCTCACCCAGCAGGGGTTTACAAGGCCTCTGGGAGCTTGGTGGCCTCCCCACACTTCCTGGTCCCCATCCACCACCCCCAGATCTTCCAGAGTTCCCTGCTTCCTGTCTTGGAGCTAAGCCCCTTACAGGACTCACAGAAGGTGAGACACTTTCTTTTGAAGCCCCTGAAAATCTGTTTCTTCTAAAATAAGGCACCTAACAACCACTGAGTGAGGGAAAGACTGAGTATCTTTCTTCTTCATTTTATTTGCTTTTGTTTGAAGCATTATATTCACTCACATCTGCTCACACCCAAGTTTAGCAGACTGTTGGCTACTTAGAATTCCTAACGTCAGATTTTCTTTGGGCCCACATACTACACACAGGCTTCCCAAGTGGTGCTAGAGGTAAAGAATCTGCTTGCCAATGCAGGAAACACAAGAGACATGGTTTTGATCCCTAGGTCAGGAAGATCCACAGGAGTAGTAAATGGCACTCCATTCCAGTATTCTTGCATGAAAAACTCCATGGGCAGAGGAGCCTGGCAGGCTACAGTCTGTGGGGCTGCAAAGAGTCAGACATGACTGAGCGACTGAGCACACACATATACACAGACAATCTTGTGCTTTATTAAAACTAGTCATGCTATTTTCATTCCCATTGCTAGAAACTGATCTTTTCAGTGAGCATTTGCTGCAATTCTGGCTAATGAGATGAGAGATGTCTGCTGGTGGGGAAGTCTGAGAAAGTTTTCTTTGCTTTAAAAAAAGAAAAGAGGCACCTCACCTAGGAGGAAGCAGCTCCCTCTCCTTCTAGGTTTGGTAACTAAAAGCATCTTCACGATCCTGCAGTGATGAAGAGAATCCTGAGATTCTGAGAACAGAATCTGACCTACTCAAGGTGGTGGAGCAAGAAGACGGAAAGAACCTGGGTCTTCTTTTTACTAACCCTGGAGATGCCTGACTACGGGGCTCCTTCTTAGGAAAGTAAGAAGTTTTCCTTGTTGTTTAAGTCATTCTGAATCAGGCTTTCCACATACTTGAAAATGGCATGGCCCACTCTGGAACTGATGAATGAGACAATAAACTTAGTAGTGTGTGATAACAAAAAGCCAGGCATGGAAAGACATAAGAAGAAAGAAAGCATTCTTTGTCAAGGAAGGAGCAATGCAATGTCTGGATGCAATATAATGTGTGCCATTTGACTTTGTCTTTTGGCCCAGCCACCCACCAGATTTGGAGATCGTGAGTGAATATTGAAAGAAGTATTTCTGTTTTAAAATTCCATAAGCAGCATCCTCCCTCCACCCTGGGGCCCAGAGGAGGATGTTTCTCTCGTTTCAAACTAAAACCCCTACAGCTTGGAAGCTCTTGAGCTTCACTTCCTCACTGCAGTGAGAGAAATAGGTGCTCAGCAAATGTCCACCAGAAACAGGAATCAGCACAAAAAGTGGTGTCCATGGAGCCCGCAGGGCCTGGGGAAGCGGTAGAAGGCCCCCACCCCACCCCATGCCAGATGCGGTGTCCCTAAGCACAAGACTGGAACCTGGGAAGAGACTGTGAAGCCCAGTGGCTCCCAGCACTGGCCAGATGGATGGGAACTGGTTGTGAGCACATGTCAGACTGTCTCTGGAGACGGCCAGAGATATTTAGGAGAACATTGCTGGAAGCTGGTAATGAAGGACCCTGCACCACCAGGTGGGAGCAAAGGTAGGAGAACTCTGAATGACTGCTGTTCCTGTCACTTCATCCATACCCACAGGTAGCTAAAAAGATGAAAGCAACTGAGAAGAAAAGGAAGCCTTCGTGCCCCATTAGGAAGGGAGCTAGCATAATATTTTGATGGAATTTCCAGCAAAGCAATAGATTAGAAGTTTAAATAGATTATGGCACTGACCGTATTGAGTCATTTTTCTTTATACCTATCCAAGCAAAATTGTAACCAAGGAGAGAAATGTGGGTCCCATAGTGAGAAGACAAGAGTCCACTAACCAGATCAGCCTTCAGATAATTCTGGTAACAGGAATCACTACTTGAAACTTTTACATGTTTAATCATATAATATTAAAAGGGAAGCATTACTCACCTAGAGCCAGACATCCTGGAATGCGAAGTCAAGTGGGCCTTAGGAAGCATCACTATGAACAAAGCTAGTGGTGGTGATGGAATTCCAGTTGAGCTATTTCAAATCCTGAAGGATGATACTGTGAAAGTGCTGCACTCAATATGCCAGCAAATTTGGAAACCTCAGCAGTGGCCACAGGACTGGAAAAGGTCAGTTTTCATTCCAATCCCTAAGAAAGGCAATGCCAAAGAATGCTCAAACTACCGCACAATTGCACTCATCTCACACGCTAGTAAAGTAATGCTCAAAATTCTCCAAGCCAGGCTTCAACAATACGTGAACCGTGAACTTCCAGATATTCAAGCTGGTTTTAGAAAAGGCAGAGGAACCAGAGATCAAATGGATGAACCACTGGATCATAGAAAAAGCAAGGGAGTTCCAGAAAAACATCTATTTCTGCTTTATTGACTATGCCAAAGCCTTTGATTGTGTGGATCACAATAAACTGTGGGAAATTCTGAAAGACATGGGAATACCAGATCACCTGACCTGCCTCTTGCAAAATCTATATGCAGATCAGGAAGCAACAGTTAGAATTGGACATGGAACAACAGACTGGTTCCAAATAGGCAAAGGAGTACATCAAGCCTGTATATTGTCACCCTGCTTATTTAACTTATATGCAGAGTACATCATGAGAAATGCTGGGCTGGATGAAGCAGAAGCTGGAATCAAGATTGCCAGGAGAAATATCAACAACCTCAGATATGCAGATGACACCACCCTTATGGCAGAAAGCGAAGGAGAACTAAAGAGCCTCTTGATGAAAGTGAAAGAGGAGAGTGAAAAAGTTGGCTTAAAGCTCAACATTCAGAAAACGAAGATCGTGGCATCTGGTCCCATCACTTCATGGCAAATAGATGGAGAAACAATGGAAACAGTGTCAGACTTTATTTTGGGGGGCTCCAAAATCACTGCAGATGGTGACTGCAACCATGAAATTAAAAGACACTTACTCCTTGGAAGAAAAGTTATGACCAACCTAGATGGCATATCAAAAAGCAGAGACATTACTTTGCTAACAAAGGTCTGTCTAGTCAAAGCTATGGTTTTTCCAGTGGTCATGTAAGGATGTGAGAGTTGGACTATAAAGAAAGCTGAGTGCCGAAAGATTGATGCTTTTGAACAGTGGTGTTGGAGAAGACTCTTGAGAGTCCCTTGGACTGCAAGGAGATCCAACCAGTCCATCCTAAAGGAGATCAGTCCTGGGTGTTCATTGGAAGGACTGATGTTGAAGCTGAAACTCCAATATTTTGGCCACCTGATGCGAAGAGCTGACTCATTTGAAAAGATCCTGATGCTGGGAAAGATTGAAGGTGGGAAGGGAAGGGGAGGACAGAGGATGAGAGGGTTTGGCATCACTAACTCAATGGACATGAGTTTGAGTAAACTCTGGGAGTTGGCCATGGACAGGGCGGCCTGGCATGCTGCAGTCCATGGGGTCGCAGAGTTGGACACAACTGAGCAACTGAATTGAACTGAACTGAAATTCAATCACAGAGGATTTTACACTGTAGAACTTTGGGACAATTGAGCAGTGACTATAAAACTAGAAGAATCAGCCCTCCCAATATTCACTTAGAATCTGTGCTGAAACTGTAGTTTTGTTCCCATATCTGCTTTCATTGTTGATTCTAACCCCAGCGCATGGAGTGTGTGGGTGGGTGTGTGGGTGGGTGGATATGAGTATATGTGGTGTTGTCAGAGACCCAAGTTTGTGAGAAGTAGCATACCATCTCTCCTACTTGGCCTTGATGGACCTTACCAAAGAAAATCTTGGAGGTGAAAACTCGTATTTGCCTAAACCTGGAACAGAATTCAGTGGATTCTTGTTTCCAACAATCAAGAATCCACTGAGTAGAGCAAGGAGGAAGCAACATAAAGCCCCCAAGATGAAATTTCAAAACACTCCGAGATGACAAAAAATCAGTGACAAAATTAGCAAAGCCCCCTAACTTAATCTTTTCACTTTCCTAATTCACATAAAATAAAATCCCATTTCAGCAACACCCAGTGAAAGATTGAGGGAAATGGGGAACGGTTACTATTGGCATTTCGAAACTGTTCAGTCTGAAAAATGGAGCAGGGAGGCACTAACTATGGCATGGTCTAGAGCATGGTTCTGTGATATTTGTAAATTAGCTTTAAATAATTGTAGGTACTTTAAAGGGGGAAATCCCTTAAGTACCTAAAATTATCACCAAAGGAATGTTCTAGACCCTGGGATTCCCTTCGGAGTGAGGCTTACAGCACAGTTAGGTTCCAGAGTCTTAACTAGGATCAGGCAGGAACATCAGAGTCCAGGGGAGTAGGAGGCAGAGTAAGTGAAAACACAAAATCATGTTCAAGAGATCATAGGGAGATCAAACCAGAAAAGCTGAGTACAACATAAGATCAAGGGGCTGGCTTCAGGCCAGGAACAGGAAAAGAAGCCAGAAGAATGAAGGAAGAAAAATGGAGAAGGTAGGATTCAAGGGAGTAGAGTTCAGAAAATTTATTGTATGCAAGATCAGGTGTCCAAAACATTCTCCTATTGGGTCTGGCATAGTTCTAACAGGAATGGTCACCCTGGCTTAAAGGAACAGATAAGAGTAAAACAGAATAACTCAAGGGGAAAAACATACCAGGAAAATTTTATTCTTTCTATCTCCACCCTCAACTATCTCAACTATTGATCTCACTTCTCATCCACAAAATATACAGGGGGCAAATGATTGCCAAATGTAGACAGGCATCTTCTTTCTACACAAATAACTTTAAAAATGTAATTTCAAACAGTTTCAAATAAGTTTCAAGGGACATTCCAAAGAAGAAAAATCACTTTTCAGTTAGGAAGAGAAAATAAGAAAATATACTATTTTAGAGCACCTGGTAAGTGCCAGGCATGGCTTCTCACCACAATCCTGAAATATTATTAGCCCCAATATTTATATGAGGAAATAAAGACTCAAGAGTTTCATCCCCGGATAATCCAGGAGAGACAGATGCAAGGCCAGATATGACTCCAAAGATTTCTCTTGAGAGAACCAGGGAAGGTTCGTGTCAGGGAAATGGCCTGCCATCTGAAGCTTGCAAGATGGCTAAGAGAAGCTAAAAGGGATTTGCCTGAAGTGAGCATTCTAGGAGAAGAAACAAAGTGAGCAAATGCAGAAAGATAGGAAATCCAGATACTGTCCGAAAAATGCAGATGACTGAGTTAGTTGGAAACGGATGGAGCAACAAAGAGAGCCACACAAAAAGAGGAAGTGTAAGAAGTCATGATCAGAGCCTGAAAATGCTTCCCCACAAATCCATGTGTCATCCTTGTGGTACCTGCGTGTTCTACAGCCACTCTAAAGAGTCCCATCAAGTAAATCATTGCAGGACAAATTAAAGCTCATGCCTAATTTTCAGGACAGGAATCAAGGCTCCTTAACTTGCCCTAAATTATACACAGGGACTCTCTTGGAGTCACTGGAAACAAAGGCTCAACCTGGCAAACATCCAGGGGAGACCTCATTCTTGGGCTTTTATAGCATGTTTTGTTTTCAAAGAATATTTCAGCTTCTGGAATATCACACTTATTCAAAATTCTATGATCTATAGTGATGAAACCCCTCAGTTCACCCCTGGGGCTCCCAGGCTGTCACATAAACTAGTGTTTTACTTCTAGCTTATACCTTAGAGAGTCTGGAGACTACTGGAGCTTTTACATGTGTCCCTGAGAGGGTCACAGTGTTGCAGTCCCTCTGCAGGCTTCCTCTGCAGTCTGCGCCTCTGACCTCTGTGCTCATCTGTTTCCCATGATTCCTACTGGGCCCCAGGGCGGAGCAGTATAACACAGTACAGCATAATTCACTTTTATAGAGCATCCTTCATGCAAGCTATCACAGGGAGCTAATCAAACGCTGAGGAGAAAGGGTCTGCTGCAGGATAAGATTTAAAGGGAGGAACTGATTTAGTGGCTCGGGGGGAAGAAAAGAAATTTCAGATAGATGGGTTGGGAGAAGTGAAAGAACAACCCCCGCTGTGGTAAACCATGGGTGGAAAGACGTGGCTAAGTCTGGGGGTAAGAGCAAGTAAGGGTAGAAAAGCAGCTGATATTCTGAGAAACTACGGATCCTTTCACAGCCAAAGGTGACTGGGATTTCATTCGGGAAAGTAAGTGAATTGTTGGAAAGCCTTTGGGACCAACGAACAGAAAACACAACCCCAGATTATTTGAACAAGAAGGAAATGTTACTATCTCTCATCACAAGATGTCCTAAGAGTGGCCTGGTTAATTCAGTGGCCCAGCAATGTCATCAGAGTCCCAGACGCTCACCCTCTTTCTACTCTGAATTCCTCCATGTGTCAGATTTGTCCCCAGAACTGCAATATCCCAAGTCGCAGGATGGCTAATGCAGTTCTAAACATCACACCTAGATACAGCAATATCTAAACACAACAATATAGGAAGCAACCGAAGAAACAGAGGCCGTTTGCCCAGCAGGTCCTCTTTGTAGAGTGAGGAAGTCCTTCCCAGAGCGCCTCCACCAGACTTAACCCCAGCCTTGGAGTCTAGTCCCTTTCTAAACCAAAGATGGATTAATATAATTGGTTCAGACCAATCAAGATTCACTTTTAAGTCACATAAGAGAAAGGTGGGCCCCTAAATTCAAAGCTTTGCCCACAAAGAAAAGGAAACAATGGTGACTGATCTCCAGTCACGTCTCATAAAACGGGCTTTGTATCTGTTGTCGCCTGGAGGAATAGATTACATCCAAACACATATTTACCTGTACAATTTAGCTTACTTGTTTAGAATTTAGGCAGACCATACTGGGGAAAAAATCTCCTATACTGAGAAAGAAAATAAGAATTTCTAAGTATAAGGTCATGTTTGGAAGAAGTGGCGCGGGGAGTTGAATTTAGGCCTCATTTTAGAGTGAAATTAAACATATTTACAAATAAAAGGAAAGCAAGTTTTGAATCAAGGACTTCTGCTCTTGGCAGATGAAGTCTGGAAAGGGAAAATTTTAATTGTGAATTAAAAATGTAATGGTAGAGTCAGAACCTTTTGAGAGCAAGAATCTCCTGTTTCTGGAGGGGGTAGAGTAGCTGTGAAAGGGAAATATGCAAGAATGCATAGCCAAATATCAATCCAGGGACTTGTACATGAGAACTTCTACAAAGTCCAAAGCAAAGAGTATGAAACCCACAGGAATAGGAGGAAGACACATTTTCGGTAAGTGTGGAACCAATATGAACTTTACAGATTCTGAGCTTGCCGATCTTGAATCTTTTGGGGTTTGAGTTCATTTAGTTTGGGCAAAATTCATTTCCAAATACCAAGGAAAAGAATCGGCCCCAAAGATTACTGAACATCAACTAGCTCTTAAGAAACCACACAGGGATAAGTGTAAATGAATCACAAACACACAGATTAAATTTCTTCTAAACTACACCAGTTTAAAGGCCAAGGGGAAAAGCACTTGAGGCAAAAGACATTTTGACTTTGCAGAACCTAAAACATTTTTAATGAGTTTGAATTCATTCAGTTAAGATTCAGCTGAGTTCTTTCTTCCAAACCCAGTGTTCCACCTAGTGATGTTTTTACAGCTGCCAGTCTAGATCTGCTTCACCTTAGGAAATTGCTTTGGTGTTTTTTTTTTTTTTTTTAACGTTAAATTCTTGATCCAGTGTGATCTAAAATAGCTGAGAACATTATCACGGCAATGACAAAATTATTATACTAATGGCCCCTATTATAAATGGTAGAAAGTTCTCCACTCAATACCAGGGACAAGATTCAGTTCAGTTCAGTTGCTCAGTCGTGTCTGACTCTTTGCAACTCCATGAATTGCAGCACTCCAGGCCTCCCTGTCCATCACAACCTCCTGGAGTTTACCCAAACATGTCCATCGAGTCGGTGATGCCATCCAACCATCTCATCCTCTGTCATCCCCTTCTCCTGCCCCTAATCCCTCCCAGCATCAGGGTCTTTTCCAATGAGTCAACTCTTTGCATGAGGTGGACAAAGTATTGGAGTTTCAGCTTCAGCATCAGTCCTTCCAGTGAATACCCAGAACTGATCTCCTTTAGGATGGACTGGTTGGATCTCCTTGCAGTCCAAGGGATTCTCAAGGGTCTTCTCCAACACCACAGTTCAAAAGCATCAATTCTTTGGCGCTCAGCTTTCTTCACAGTCCAACTCTCACATCCATACATGACCACTGGAAAAACCATAGCCTTGACTAGATGGACCTTTGTTAGCAAAGTAATGTCTCTGCTTTTTAATATGCTATCTAGGTTGGTCATAACTTTCTTCCAAGGAGTAAGCATCTTTTAATTTCATGGCTGCAATCACAATCTGCAGTGATTTTGGAGCCCAAAAACATAAAGTCTGACACTGTTTCCACTGTTTCCCCATCTATTTCCCATGAAGTGATGGGACCAGATCTTAGTTTTCTGAATGTTGAGCTTTAAGCCAACTTTTTCACTCTCCTCTTTCACTTTCATCAAGAGGCTTTTGAGTTCCTCTTCACTTTCTGCCATCAGGGTGGTGTCATCTGCATATCTGAGGTTATTGAGATTTCTCCTGGCAATCTTGATTCCAGCTTGTGCTTCTTCCAGCCCAGCATTTCTCATGATGTACTCCTTATTGCCAAATTCAGACTTAAATTGACAAAAGTAGGGAAAACCACTAGACCATTCAGGTATGACCTAAATCAAATCCCTTATGATTACACAGTGGAAGTGAGAAATAGATTTAAGGGACTAGATCTGATAGAGTGCCTGATGAACTATGGACAGAGGTTCATGACATTGTACAGGAGACAGGGATCAAGACCATCTCCATGGAAAAGAAATGCAAAAAAGCAAAATGGCTGTCTGGGGAGGCCTTACAAATAGCTGTGAAAAGAAGAGAAGTGAAAAGCAAAGGAGAAAAGGAAAGATATGAATATCTGAATGCAGAGTTCCAAAGAACAGCAAGGAGAGATAAGAAAGCCTTCTTCAGCGATCAGTGCAAAGAAATAGAGGAAAACAACAGAATGGGAAAGACTAGAGATCTCTTCAAGAAAATTAGAGATACCTAGGGAACACTTCATGCAAAGATGGGCTCGATAAAGGACAGAAATGGTATGGACCTAACAAAAGCAGAAGATATTAAGAAGAGGTGGCAAGAATACACAGAAGAACTGTACAAAAAAGATCTTCACAACCCAGATAATCACGATAGTGTGATCACTGACCTAGAGCCAGACATCCTGGAATGTGAAGTCAAGTGGGCCTTAGAAAGCATCACTACGAACAAAGCTAGTGGAGGTGATGAAATTCCAGTTGAGCTATTTCAAATCCTGAAAGATGATACTGTGAAAGTGCTGCACTCAATATGCCAGCAAATTTGGAAAACTCAGCAGTGCTCACAGGACTGGAAAGGGTCAGTTTTCATTCCAATCCCTAAGAAAGGCAATGCCAAAGAATGCTCAAACCACCACACAATTGCACTCATCTCACACGCTAGTAAAGTAATGCTCAAAATTCTCCAAGCCAGGCTTCAACAATACGTGAACCATGAACTTCCTGATGTTCAAGCTGGTTTTAGAAAAGGCAGAGGAACCAGAGATCAAATTGCCAACATTGGCTGGATCATCGAAAAAGCAAGGGAGTTCCAGAAAAACATCTATTTCTGCTTTATTGACTATGCCAAAGCCTTTGACTGTGTGGATCACAATAAACTGTGGAAAATTCTGAAAGAGATGGGAATACCAGACCACCTGACCGGCCTCTTGAGAAACCTATATGCAGGTCAGGAAGCAACAGTTAGAACTGGACATGGAACAACAGACTGGTTCCAAATAGGAAAAGGAGTACATCAAGGGACAAGATTAACAGATCTCAAAGATAAGACATGAAGCACTGTTCTCAAAACTCTACATTTAAATGCTAGTGATCCTATAACAGGAATTATTGTGTCTTACAACCACTTGTGGAAAGTTATTATTGAGTATATACTAGGTATCAGCTAACATTGGAGATAAATGGTAAAGATGTAAAATTATTTTTTTGTCAGTTTACTCCTTGTTCTGGATGAACACCACTTAATAATTGGCTCAAAGTATTATGCCATGAATGTCTCTTTCATACCCTCTCTTTCTTCCTTTTTGGAGTAGGTGACTGTCCCCTATAAGTCTGTTTTCTAGTATCTTCTACCTCTTACCTCTCAGTCACTCCCATATCAGACTCTCTCAGATAAATATCTCTTCCTTATAACAGATGCTCAAACACTGAGAAATTGAAATATCATTAATTCCCTTATTTCTCCACTAGACTCCTTTACCTTTTGCCTGCCTACCTCAGACAAATCTCCTTCTACTCTCTTTTCCATCTGCTCAAAATAGAATATAATTATTAATACCTCAATGTTCATATCAGCATTATTCACAATAGCCAAGAAATGGAAGTAACATAAGTGTCCATCAACAGATAAACGAATAAAGAAAATGTAATATACATATATATGGGCTTCCCAGGTGGCACTAGTGATAAAGACCCCACCTGCCAATGCAGGAAACATAAGAGATGTGGGTTCGATCCCTGAGTTGGAAGATCCCCTGGAGGAGGGCACGGCAACCCACTCCAGTATTCTTGCTTGGAGAACCTCATAAACAGAGGAGTCTGACAGGCTACAGTCTATAGGGTCGCAAAGAGTCAGACACAACTGAAGCAACTTAGAACACACGCATACATACGTACATGTACACACACATATACAAATGGAGTATTATTCAGCCATAAAAAGAATGAAATGCTGCCAATTGTGACAACTGGATGGCCCTAAACAGTGAAATAAGTCAGACAGAGAGAGACATATAGTGTATGTTTTCACTTTTATGTGTAATCTACAAAATAAAACAAATGAACAAATGTAACAAAAAGAAATAGACTCACAGATACAGAAAACAAACTAGTGGTTACCAGAGAGATAAAATAGGTGAAAAAGATGAAGAGGTATAAATGATTAGGTATAAAATAAATAGGTTACAAGGGTGTAATGTACACCATGAGGAATATAGTCAATATTTTACAATAATTTTGTATGGAATATAATCTATAAAAATATCAAATTATTATGCTGTATACCTAAAATTAATACAATGTTTTAAGTGAATTATATTTCAATTAAAAATAAAATAGTACATAACTAACTTTGGTTACCTACTCCTCAATGGTCTGGCTTGAGCTACGTGTAGAATTTAGAATATTTGAATGAAAGTAGAGATTCCACATCTTTTAGAGAACAGACCTTGAATATGATTTCTTGAAACTGAAATTGAACTAACTTTTGTATTTAAAGTTCTACTCCCTTGAGACATCCAATCTGTGTCAAAATATAGTTTTGTGGCAACCCTCCCAAGGAAATCCAAACAACAGTTAGAGCATAGAGGTATCTTTCTTCCGTGGAACACGTTTTATACCATAAACATTATATGCTTGCATCTCAGAAGGACCTGGTGAAATGAATGAGTACCTACCTCCATTTTACAAATTAGGAACCTGAATTCCAGAGAACTTACACTTCTAGGAAGTGGCAAAGGCAAAATTTAAAGAAGTCCACAGGAACTCATGCACGCATGCTAAGTCACTTCAGTCGTACCCAACTCTTCGTGAGCTTATGGACGGTGGCCTGCTAGGCTCCTCTGTCTATGGGATTTTCCAGGCAAGAACATTGGAGTGGGTTGCCATGCCCTCCTCCAGGGAATTGAACCTGGGTCTCTTACATCTCCTGCAATGGAAGGCAGGTTCTTTACTGTTAGCACCGCCTAGGAAGCCCAGGCCTCATCTGTTAACTTACTTCTCACTGCAGTGGCCCAGTAAAGCGGAGAGGGAGTGTTGGAGTTCTTTGGCTGGGTAACACTGCAAAAGCTAGAATTTTGTTTTGTTAGCCTTAATTCAGTTAAGGGGGAGGAATGACACTTCAGGGGAAAGAACCCAAGTTGTTTTTTTCTTTTTCTCAATTAAATTACATTTTACAAGAATCCCTGATGAAACCAGAGGGAAACAAATCTTGCTTCTCCACTCTCCTTCAAACAAGTACCTAAAATATCCCTCCTAATTCCTGACTTGGGGAGATGGCTTATGTAATTATTATTACAGCAGCCTCTCCTGTTAAAGAAAAACCCAATAACAAGCACATTGGGCTCTCCCTGCCTTGGAACAGAAGACTTCCCTACAGCAGGAGAGACTCACCACATCCAGTGAAAAAAAGATCACAGATCTTGGATTTTCATTTGGACATGTGTTTGGAGAAAGAAACAGGAAAAGCGTGTATGACCAACAAAGGAGACACAACTGGTGAACCTATTTTCATTGCACAAATCCTGGGAAATTTTCTCCGGGAGCCAAAATAAAGCATTCATCTCCTCCATTCCTTTTGTAGAAGACTCAAAATAGTCAATGGATTTCCACTCCTTTTCTTAAGGCCGTTTCCTTTCCCCTCCCTCTACCCACCTCTCACCCCAAAATAAAACTTTTTTCTCCCAG
This sequence comes from Bos mutus, assembly GCF_027580195.1. NCBI lineage: Eukaryota > Metazoa > Chordata > Mammalia > Artiodactyla > Bovidae > Bos > Bos mutus. The sequence goes on along the minus strand of NC_091626.1, from coordinate 41,980,619 downwards.
CCAACATGTTTTCTGGTCACCACAACAACAAGCGGATTCACAAAGCAAATGAGTAATTTGGAATGTGACAAGTCTTTTTTCTGACTCACAGAAAGAAAAAAGTAAAGGTGGCTACTGCCAAAATGGAAATGCTTTCTGGAAAATTCTTGAAAATATTCCTAAAATCTCAAATCAGGCAAGTAAATATACCCTGAGGAAAAACATGGAATTTCTCAAAATATAAATAAGGTAAACTTTTTAGTGTTAAAACGATGGAAATGAATCTGCTGATGCATCTGTATAAATGAACCTCTTTTTCCTTTTTTTAATGTCATTTTTTTTTTAAACACTTGAGCTACTGCTTAAGAAGTCCCCTGCCAGGCAGGTGGTGCTGATGGTCACAGAATTTCTATATAGAAAGGGCTTATAGGAGACTATCTGGATAAAGAGGTTGCTGGGAACTTGACAACAATCTAGCACCTACTGGATTTTACTTAAACACTACAATTATTGGCGGGGGCTCTGTGGTAAAGAATCTGCCTGCCAATGCAGAAGATATAGATTTGATCCCTGGATCAAGAAGATCCCCTGGAGAAGGAAATGGCAACCCACTGCAGTATTCTTGCCTGGGAAAATCCATGGACAGAGGAGTCTGGTGGGCTACAGTCCATGGGGTCTCAAAGGTCGGACACAACTGAGCGACTGAACACACACACACATGCAGTTATTGGCAGCAGTACTTGGAGAGGGAGCTAATGAAGATTACGATGAAACTAATAACCACTCCAGGCCACAGTAGTAAACACTGCTCTTGTCTATCCAACAACTATTCCACCTTTCTTCCTCCCAGACAGAACCCTGATTTTGACCAGTCAGCCACTAATGCTCTAAACAGCTATGTTCCTTAGGGGAACTTGGTCCAGGACCAAAGCCAACTGGCCTAAGATAACCCCAAGGGTCTTTTCAGGAATGTTTTAGGAATAAGCATACAACCTAACTCTGATCAATTAGAGGTGAGGAAAAGTCTGCTAGAGGAGCCTGGCAATGATTTCCTCACTCCTAAGTAAGACAATCTCCTCTACCACAAACACCGACCCACATGGATGTGACTCCTGGCACGTCACAGTCATCCTGGTACGAGCCTGAAGATGCAGTCAAACCAGGGCTGACTGAGGATGGAGACAAAAAGAATCTGGGTTATTGACAATATCACTGAGCCTCTGAAGCAACACATCTGAGAGACAGCCCTATCTCTGGACTTCTTAAAGTGTGAAGCAATAAACCTCCATATTGTTTAAACCAGTTGACTTGCGGTTTTCTGGTGCTTGTGGGCAAAAGCAACCCTGGACATATATGGCCACTCTTAGTCTGCCGTGCCCCACCACCATCCCATGACACAGACACTGGCTTCGAGGCTGCAGGGGCTTCAAGATGCTGACCCAGAATTCAAACACTGGAGCCATAGCCTCCTATCTTATGTAAGACCCAAGACCTTATGTAAAACCCAACAGTTTCTGAGCAAATAAAAAAGATGATATAAAATTTTTAAAAACTCAAGATCTGCTTATTCAGAAGAGGTTCCACTGGTTGCAGAATGTTACACTGTATTTACAAGGGGCACTTATTTTGGTTTAATTTATCAGAGTTACTCTCCTGCTAATACTGTGCTAAAACTTAAAGAATAAAGAATGCAGTCTTATTGTCACAGAAATGGTGACTTAGTCTCTCCATCAATTTCAAGCTGAAATGTTTATCTTTTTTTTTTTTTTTAATTTTTTGCATAGTGTACAATGTTTTGCATTTATTTTTTTTAATTTTATTTTATTTTTAAACTTTACATAATTGTATTAGTTTTGCCAAATATCAAAATGAATCCGCCACAGGTATACATGAGCTCCCCATCCTGAACCCTCCTCCCCCCCTCCCCACACCATCCCTCTGGGTCATCCCTGCATCGAACCTGCACTGGCATCTCATTTCATACATGATATTTTACATGTTTCAATGCCATTCTCCCAAATCTTCCCACCCTCTCCCTCTCCCACAGAGTCCATAAGACTGTTCTATACATCAGTGTCTCTTTTGCTGTCTTGTACACAGGGTTATTGTTACCATCTTTCTAAATTCCATATATATGTGTTAGTATACTGTATTGGTGTTTTTCCTTCTGGCTTACTTCACTCTGTATAATAGGCTCCAGTTTCATCCACCTCATTAGAAATGTTTATCTTTTTGAGATTTTGCATTCACATGTTTGCTTACAGCAAGAAAAGTACAAAAGGCAGCAGAAAGACTTGAAGTCAGAATCAGTGAGAGCAGCTGGCTCCTGCATTAAAAGAAAACTGATGTAATAGTGTAACACCTATTATACTTCCCAAGTGTTGTTAGAGATAAAGAACCACTGGCCAGTGCAAGAGTTGAAAGAGATGCAGGTTTGATCCCTGGGTTGGGAAGATCCCCTGGAGGAGAGCATGGCAACCCACACCAGTATTCTTGCCTGGAGAATCCCACTGGCAGAGGAGCCTGGCGAGCTACAGTCCATAGGGGTCGCCAAGAGTCAGAGATGACTGAAGCGACTTAGCGTGCATGCACAATGTAACAAGAGTAACTGGAATAATATTTTGAAAAATACCAAGTGTTTATTTTATTTTGTATTTCTATGTATTTGACTTCTCCTTAGTAAACCCAAAACATCCACCTGCCCCTGTGGTGAAATAGGACTGTTCTGGAAGGAAAATAAAGGGAAATAAAGAGCTAATCCTCAACTGTTAATTTCAGAATAGGACAAAATAAAGCAATAGGTTCATAAGTCAGGTTTCATTAAGAGGGGATTTGTTTAATGAATGTTTTATTGTGAAATAATTTAAGCATACTGACAAGATAATGACATTATAAACAACTTTTTAAAAAAAATTTTAATTGGAGGCTAATTACTTTACAATATTGTATTGGTTTTGCCATACATTGACATGAATCCACCACGGGTGTACATGTGTTCCCCATCCTGAACCCCCCTCCCATCTCCCTCCCCATCCCATCCCTCTGGGTCATCCCACTATGCCAGCCCCGAGCATCCTGTATCATGCATTGAACCTGGACTGGCGATTCGTTTCACATATGATAATATACATGTTTCAGTGCCATTCTCCCAAACCATCCCGCCCTCACCCTCTCCCACAGAGTCCAAAAGACTGTTCTATACATCTGTGTCCCTTTGCTGTCTCGCATACAGGGTTATTGTTACCATCTTTCTAAATTCCATATATATGCGTTAGTATACTGTATTGGTGTTTTTCTTTCTGGCTTACTTCACTCTGTATAATAAGCTCCAGTTTCATCCACCTCATTAGAACTGATTCAGATGTATTCTTTTTAATGGCTGAGTAATGTTCCATTGTGTATATGTACCACAGCTTTCTTATCCATTCATCTGCCGATGGACATCTAGGTTGCTTCCATGTCCTGGCTATTATAAACAGTGCTGCGATGAACATTGGGATATATGTGTCTCTTTCAATTCTGGTATAAACACCTTTTTAATCTATATCCAAAATTTAAAAAGTCTTAACCTTTTCCCTCATTTGCTTTGGATCTTTTTTAACAAAGCATAATTGATACCTCCAAGCCCATTTCTCTCTGCTCTGGTCAGTGGATCATTCCCCTGAATGTTTGTCCACTATTACCATATTTGTCTGCTCCCACACCAATATATGTTATTACTTTGTGTGCCTTTAAACATAAAAATTATAACACCATGTACAATTTCAACTGAAATCTTCAAGTTTTCTTTCATGCACTAATCATTATCCTTGTGCAATTAATGATAGACTGATAGATATAGCTATTTTCATTCAATTTTTTGGCTTTATAACATATCCTAATTTACTCATTCCCCTACTGATGGACAGATTGTTTTCAGTTTCTCAGTATCCAAAAAATGCTCCAATAAACACTTTTGCCTCCTTTAAAAGTGTGAAAATTTCCCTTCAAATGTTTAGACTGAATCATATAAAACTGTCAATATTCAACCATTTTGACCTATGAGTTGACAAACTTATATGGCCTACCTTATTATATATCTTGAGATTAAAATGCCAGTTGATAGGGTATAAACGTCTTCAATTTGACCTGCTATAGCCAAATTTTGAGAAATATTTTTCTAAAATCCTTTTGTAACCAGTGCCAAAGTCTTGAATACTCAGGTCAAAGAGTTTATTCCATAGAAAAAAAAAAATAGGTCTTCTACCTATAAGAGGGAAGGGTTGGACAAAGAGGAAGGACCTGGAAATTTCCATGTAGTTCTGTCATATACCAAACCTCGGAGATAATACTGTGCTTCATTTCAAACTCCCAATTTTCACTATGCCCCAAGGCTAAAACATCATGGATGACTGAAAAAACTTGGTACACTATTCTAGGAGTTCGGGTCAATGAAGTTTGAGCTTGTCTTTAAGAAGCAGCCCAAGGGGATATTTGGAACCACAAATTATCTACAGTTAAAATAGCAATAACTTCCCATGTAACCCTCTTTCCTTAACTAGAACCAGAAAAGATAGGCAGGGGTTGGAGAGAAGGAAAGGAATATGCAGCAATTCTTGTTATCATTTCAATTTCTGAACCCAAGGAATAAAAGTTTGTTTCTTAACACAAGATCAGATGGGTTGATGTTTGCTTGCTCAAGTGTACATGTTATTCCTATAGGTGATTTGATAATTACACTCTGGAAAGCTGTATTAGAAATTACTATGTAACTTGTACTCCTATAATAAGTACACACCACCTGCTTTGTAGGGCTTCCTTGGTGGCTCAGAGGGTAAAGAATCTGCCTGCAGGGCAGGAGACCTGGGTTCAATCACTGGGTCAGGAAGATACCCTGGAGAAGGGAATGGCAACCCACTCCAGTCAGTATTCTTGCCTGCAGAATTCCATGGACAGAGGAGCCTGGTGGGCTATAGTCTATGGGGTTGCAGAGTTGGACACAACTGAGCAACTGATCCTTTCACTACTTTTCACTTTCATCTGCCTTGTAAACACTATTGACAGTGTTTGCAACTTACCATATCATTAAAATGGCAAAAATCCAGTTATCCGTTATAGTATCTGGATGCTTGTAGTACACTTTTAATGACTGGAAATGCCCTGACCACCCTCCACCAGCCAATATTGCCCAAAAACACACAATGTACAAACCTGGATCCTTGTAAAATTCTTTAAACATTTTATTGTTCTGGAGTCCTTAGATATTTCTTTTCCTATATGACCGATATTTGGGGATTTTCTTTACGAGTTCATGAACTTAAGTTTTATCTGCCTTATATAGATAAATTATGATATTATAGCTAATATATCTATATTTTGCTACTGTAACAAACAACCTCAATGCCTGATGGCTTACAATGAATTTATCTATTTTGTTCACATTTCATGAGATTGGCTCCAGATCTTCTGATCTCTGCTCAGCTCCACACACACTCCATTAGCCAGAGCATGTCACACAGGCAAGCTGAAAGTCAGGAATCAGGCCAGTATACTGTGTGATTTACGTAGGACATGAAAAGGAATACAGAACCCTATTACAGGGAGGGAGTGAAGCATGGTAATAAATAATCCAATATATCACAAATGGCAAACCACTTAGTATTCTTGCCTTGAGAACCCCATGAACCGTATGAAAAGGCAAAAAGATATGACACTGAAAGATGAACTCCCCAGGTTGGTAGGTGCCCAATATGCTACTGAAGAAGAATGGAGAAATAACTCCAGAAAGAAAAAAGAGATGGAGCCAAAGCGAAAACAACACCCAGTTATGGATATGACTGGTAATGGAAGTAAAGTCTGATTCTGTAAAGAACAATATTGCATAGGAACCTGAAATGTTAGGGCCATGAATCAAGGTAAATTGGAAGTGATCAAACAGGAGATGGCAAGAGAGAACATCAACATTTTAGCAATCAGTGAACTAAAATGGACTGGAATGCCCAAATTTAATTCAGGTGACCAATATATCTACTACTGTGGGCAAGAATCCCTTAGAAGAAATGGAGTAGCCCTCATAGTCAACAAAAGATTCTGAAATGTAGTACTTGGGTGCAATCTCAAAAATGACAGAATGATCTCTGTTCATTTCCAAGGCAAACCATTCAGTATCACAGTAATCCAAGTCTGTGCCCCAACCACTAATGCCAAAGAAGCTGAAGTTGAATGGTTCTATGATGACCTATAAGACCTAGGAATAACACCAAAAAAAGATGTCCTTTTCATCGTAGGGGACTGGAATGCAAAAGTAGGAAGTCAAGAGATACCTGGAGTAACAGGCAAGTTTGGCCTTGGAGTACAAAATGAAGCAGGTCAAAGGCTAACAGAGTCTTGCCAAGAGAACACACTGGTCATAGCAAACACCCTCTTCCAACAACACAAGAAATGACTCTACACGTGGACATCACCAGATGGTCAATACCAAAATCAGATTGATTATATTCTTTGCAGCCAAAAATGGAGAAGCTCTATACAGTCAGCAAAAACAAGACCAGAAGCTGACTGTGGCTCAGATCATGAACTCCATATTGCCAAATTCAGACTTAAATTGAAGAAAGTAGGGAAAATCACTAGGCCATTCAGGTATGACCTAAGTCAAATCCTTTACAATTATATAGAGGAAGTGACAAATTGATTCAAGGGATTAGATCTGATAGACAGAGTGCCTGAAGAACTATGGACGGAGGTTTGTGACATTGCACAGGAGGTGGTGATCAAGACCCATCCCCGAGAAAAAGAAATGTAATAAGGCAAAATGGTTGTCTGAGGAGCCCTTACAAATGACTGAGAAAAGAAGAGAAGCTAAAGGCAAAGGAGAAAAGGAAAGACATACCCATCTGAATGCAGAGTCCCAGAGAACAGCAAGGAGAGATAAGAAAGCCTTCCTAAGTGATTGATGCAAAGAAATAGAGGAAAGCAATAGAATAGAAAAGACTAGAGATCTCTTCAAGAAAATTAGAGATACCAAGGGAAGGTTTCATGCAAAGATGGGCAAAATAAAGGACAGAAACAGTATGGCCCTAACAGAAGCAGAAGGTATTAAGAAGAGGTGGCAACAATATACAGAAGAACTATACAAAAAAGATCCTCATGACCCATGATGGTGCAATCACTCATCTAGAGCCAGACATCCTGGAATGAGAAGTCAAGTGGGCTTGAGGAAGCATAAATACAAAGCTAGTGGAGGTGATGGAATTCCAGCTGAACTATTTCAAATTCTAAAAGATGATGCTGTTAAAGTGCTGTACTCATTATGCCAGCAAATCTGGAAAACTCAGCAGTGGCCACAGGACTGGAAAAAAGGTCAGCTTTCATTCCAGTCTCAAAGAAAGGCAGTGCCAAAGAACGCTCAAACTACCACACAACTGTACTCATCTCACACGCTAGCAAAATTCTCTATTCAAAATTCACACACTATGCTCAAAATTCTCCAAGCTAGGCTGAAACAGTATGTGAACCAAGCACTTCCAGATGTTCAACCTGGATTTAGAAAATGCAGAGGAACCAGAGATCAAATTGCCCACATCCATTGGATCGTAGAAAAAACAAGAGAGTTCCACAAAAACATCTACTTCTGCCTCATTGACTACATTAAAGCCTTTGACTGTGTGGATCACAATAAACTGTGGAAAATTCTTAAAAATTCTTAAAGAGACCACATAACCTGCCCCCTGAGAAACCTGTATGCAGGTCAAGAAGCAACAGTTAGAACTGGACATGGAACAACAGACTGGTTCCAAATTGGGAGAGGAGCATGTCAAGGCTGTATATTGTCACCTTGTTTATTTAACTTATATGCAGAGTACACTGTGAGAAATGCTGGGCTGGATGAAGCACAAGATGGAATCAAGATTGCCGGGAGAAATATCAATAACCTCAGATATGCAGATGACACCACCCTTATGGCAGAAATCAAAGAGGAACTAAAGAGCCTCTTGATGAAAGAGAAAGAGGAGAGTGGAAAAGCTGGCTTACAACTCAACATTCAAAAAACTAAGATCATGGCATCTGGTCCCATTACTTCATGGCAAATAGTAAGAAAACAATGGAAACAGTGACAGACTTAATTTTGGGGGGCTCCAAAATCACTGCAGATGGTGACTGCAGCCATGAAATTAAAAGATGCTTGCTCCTTGGAAGAAAAGCTATGACCAACCTAGACAACATGTTAAAAAGCAGAGACATTACTTTGCCAACAAAGGTCCATCTAGTCAAAACTATAGTTTTTCCAGTAGTCGTGTATGGATGTGAGAGTTGGACCGTAATGAAGGTTGAGTGCTGAACAATTGATGCTTTTGAACTGTGGTGTGGAGAAAACTCTTGACAGTTCCTTGGACTGCAAAGAGATCAAATCAGTGAATCCTAAAGGAAATCAACCCTGAATACTCATTGGTAGGGCTGATGCTGAAGCTGAAGCTCCAATACTTTGTCCACATGATGCAAAGAACTGAATCATTGGAAAAGACCCTGATGCTAGCAAAGATTGAGGGCATGAGGTAAAGGTGATGACACAGGATGAGATGGTTGGATGGCATCACACCCTTGATAAACACAAGCTTGAGCAAGCTTTGGAAGTTGGTGCTGGACAGGGAAGCCTGGTGTGCTGCAGTCCATGGGGTCGCAAAGAGACAGACACGAATGAGCGACTTAACTGAAATGAAAAGCTAAGCACTAGCATAAAGAAATTAACAGATTTCTTTAATAGCTTGCATACAGGTTCTGAAGATAATTTCAAATGAACATTTTCAAGAATGTTTGCAGCAACGATAGCACCATCAATATAAATGCATAATCTCTTAAGGTGATACTTCAAAAAGTAAAACTCACTGGATAATTCGAGATTTGGTTTTTGTTATCTTATTTTGTCTTTTACAAATTCTCTTTTTCTAGTCTTCCCTGCATGTATTTCATAGTGATGCTTTACAGTAAATATATTTAGTGTTTGTTTCTGTCTTCCACAGCAGGCCAACATGTATTATTCAAACTTCCAACAAGGATTCTGAGAGCCTGCGATAATTGCTGCATTATGCTTGTTTCTCTGGGGCTACAAAGTCAGTTCTAATCTTTAACCAATATTCAAAAATGTGCATGTTAGATATCCAAGATAACAACAAAAGTTAGATCTCGAATCATCCAATAAATTTTACTTTTTAAAGTATCACCTTAAGAAATTATGCATTTATACTGATTATGCTACCATTGCTACAAACACGCTTGAAAATGCTAGAACTCCACCCTGGTACTTGAAGCTGATAGCCTCTTTAAAAATAAGCAAAGAGAAACTGATTATTTCCATGGATGTTCCAGTGGAAATTCCAAATAAAATTAAGAGATGGCAAATGAAGCCTTCCCTAATGACAACAGATCCAAGGTACATGATACAGTGTGGGCCTCTGACAAAAATACTGCTCAATTACAGCTTATATGACTATGTCTTTCTCTCCAAAGTCATATCCAAGTCTTGGAAATGTCATACAGGAAAAAAACTTTAGAGAGGGAATACCTAAAGTACATAGCAGTGCATTGCAACCCATTGATTTCCAGTCGGAAAACCCACTCTCCTTCTGAAATTCAGGGAGAGATTTTCAAGCTCTCACTGTGTGAAAGGATGTTCAGGAACCTGATGAGGACAACAGTGGGAGCCCCTGGATTACGGTACTGGGGACTTAATAGGATGGACCATTGTGAAATCTCAGTCCAACTGGGGCACAGCTGGACCTAACCTCCTCCCTGCCCAGCCTGAACTTCACATCTGCCAGCTTATCGCCCTGCAGCTTTATTTCCCTTTTCTTCCTCTCTGCCTCTCACCCTTAGGCTGGGAGTAGGCGGTGGGGGTGATAAGAACGGGAGAGAGGGGAGCTCACGATGGGGTAAGATTATTAACACCGGTGTAAACTTCAAGCCAATCTGGGCAAGAGAATTACTTCAAAGTCCCTCTTTGTAAATTTGCATTCTTCCTATACAGTCTTTAAAAGTAGTATCTCTCGCCCCATCTAGCCCCTCTTAGGCAACTCTGCTGGTGAAATTTATGAACTGTAGGAATGTTATCCATTTCAGTATGTTCACATGAAAATAAGTGCAGAAAGGAAAAATCTTCACCGGCTGCTTTGACGGAACTCAGAAATCAACTGCACCGCAGAGTTCCTTTCTCCTGAGCGTTGAAATGCGTGGTAAAGGCCCCGCCCGCACGTTCCCAAAGAGATTCGCTTACAAAGATCGGTATGGGGAGGCTGATTGGGTCTCCTGAGATAGATCTCATCCTCTGACAATTCACCGAGACCCTGCTGAACCTCGCGCGTCTAATTACCTGCGTGATACCTGAGCCTTTCTCCATGCGCCCAAGTCCAGCGCGCAAACTCGCCCCGAGGCGCGGCAGACACACAGCTGGGGGGCCGGCCTGGGCGGAGAGAGCCCCCCAGCTGCCTCTGGAAATCCACATTTTAGGGCCTTGTAGTCATTTCCTTGCTTGTGAGAGGAAAGATTTTGTACATTTTTATAAAAGGAGGCCCGAAGAGAACACCCTCCTCTTACTTCCTAATATATTATGTCCTCCCCTGCCGAGTCCGGGGACTTAGTCTGGATTTGGTAACTGAAGTAATATAAATGTTAGCTAAGAAGCATTCCCGCAATATGGTTCCAATTTAGGCCTGTTTTGAAGTCGAAAGGCCCAATATGTCTCGTAGATTCTTCGCTGGACATTAGCGCTAATGTAATTTGCGAAGGAGCGCGGGCCGCGATGGAGAAGGCGGCCGGGCCTCAGCCGATCAGGACGCTTTCCCAGTGCCAGGGGGACCCGTGCGCCCGCCCACCCCACGCCCACCGCTTTTGATGTCGGGGGCTTTGCTCAGGAAATTGCCTTATACTTGCCAGAGTTTGCAGATAAATGGAGCAAGGTAAGTGCTGTACCCTGTCACCACCCTCTCTCCCCTCCAGGCTCTGGAAGGAGGCAGCCCCGGCTGAATGCAGCCTTTCTCTGCAAGCTGTTTGCACTTTACTTCAATCACGTATCTCTCCGAACACCGGCTTGATTTGCGAAGACACGAGTGCATTTTCGGAGTTGGGCTGACGCGCCCCCTCCCCGAACCGTCCCCCTACCCGCAGCCCAGCACTGCGCTCACACCCCTCCCCAACTCCACGGCTGCATCGCGGTAATGAGCATATCCCCCTGGAACTGTCTGCCCTTTATCTTGCTGGGGGGACCCGCACCTTTTGAACTGCCATCTGTAGATTGTGTTGGTGCACTGACTTGTTAACTGTGCCATGCTGTGAAGGAAATGGCATGATTTAGATCAAGTGCTCAAGACGGCTGTTCATAAGAAACACTTGAGCCAAGCTGTTGCTGCTCAGAAAGTGCCCTGGGGAGAGGGGTTCCGTTTCGGGTCACGGTCCTGCCTTGTATGGGGGCAGGCGCAAAGCGCTGCAATCCCCCGGCTTCGCGAGGCTGGAGGGAGGGGGTGGGGAGAAACATTATGAAACCATAGAAGCGAGGCTGCCAAATTAACTTCTCACCCTTTCAATCACACTCCAGAGGATAAAAGCCTAACATTTCTGCCTCAGAAACAGGCTCGGTTTACACCAAACAAGTTATTTCTCTAATTTATCAGCTTGGCCAGCTATCCTTCTAATTACTGAAAACGTGTGCTCTTTTTGAAGCCACTTTTGTAGGTGTACAATGAACAACCAGCTAGGAAATGAGTTTTGGAAAATGTTTGTGGACAGGACTTCCCCAAGACTGCTTATCAAAATAACTGAAAAACAGAAAGTTTCTGGTTTCAGTTGTTTTGTTTCCATGAAGATGGTTTTGCTTATTCCAAGGGGCCAAAACAAAATTGAGGAACCGCAAGTTCAGGTAAGCTGGAAAATGGTTCAATCTTCACTTCTAAATTGCAGATTTCTCTAAGTAAAGTTTAATTAGGAAAAGGAAAACTGAGAAAGGGTCAGGGAACAGGGGATCCCTTCAGCTTACTTCATCAACTCCGAGGCTAATACCAAGGGCACTGATTTGTCCATTATATGGAAATAGATGATTAGGGTCATTCTCTAAGACAAATTTACTTTTCTGCACACTCTAAATCTGTTTAGTCACTTTAAAGGTGTCAATTATTGGAACAGGCTAAGACTATGAATTTCTTAGTAATAGCTTTAATAACATTTTGAAATGAAAAGCAGATACCTTGAAGTCAGCCTGCTTTGAAAAGACATATGAGCAGCTCTGGTTTTAATTTGGGCAGCATTCTACATCTGGAATCCCTTATAATTAAAACTAAAAACTGAACTACTACTTCCACCTGTCAAATGATGAAAAGATGAATGCACTAATAAGTTACTAAATAGCCCAACATGATAGAGTTTACATTCTCATTCTATACAGTAAAACAGAATTTTGGACAGGAGGCTAAAGGTCTTTGGTCATTACTAATAACACGCTTTCAGTATTAACCTGTATGTCCTGCTGCAACTTCTGACGGGGTCTTTTTTACATTAAGAGCTCATTTTTGTTAAGTCTTTGTTTTAAAAGTAAATATAGATTTCAGAAAGAATTCTCAAAACACATAAATTAAGATGTACTTTTCATCTCACATTTTATGGTTTTCATCATTCTTGAAATCCTTCTAATAGCTTTCTCTACTAATTGCACACAGTTGTCGAAAAGTTCAGTATTTACAAATATTTATCGAGTACCCACAGTATGCATGGCTCTGTGCTCCACGCTGGCAATGCAGCGCTGAGCAAGATATATCTATGTAGGTAACAGAGTTAGGAATACTTGAAGTAATTTCTTCAGAATGACAAAAAACCACATTTTTTCCTAGATTCTGATAAGAAGTCATTTTCTAAAGCTTTTGCTGTCACTCCAACTAAAACAACAATGGTCATCAAAATGGCCTTAGACTGTCACCGGTGATCAGAAGGTTAATTATTTAAAAATGTAAATCCTGAGTTGTAACCCCTACTGAAGCTGTTTGGAACAACTCCCCCGGCAGAGGTCGAGCTGTGTGGGCGGCCCCTAAAGGCTCATTTTTCTTATTACACAGTCTTTGCTTTTCTGTCACGAAATAAAAATGGAAATATCACATTTTGAAAAGGGCAAGGATCCTCTGAGAAAAAAAAAAAGTGAAGAGTTTTGCCAGCCGTCGAAGGGGTCCTCCATAGGGTACACACTGCTTTCCCGCAGGATGTCCTGATTGTTCTGTTTAGCACAGTAACTAAACTACCACTGGCACCGGACAAGAGAGGAGAAGGCAAGGCCTGGAGGCAGCAGTAATCACAATAAACCGAGTTCTCTGTCTCTGGGAAAGTATGCCCAGCAAGAGAATTCCAGCCTTTTTTGAACTCTTTTGGCCTCTGCATGTGTGCTCAGTCTCCAAGCCATGTCCGACTCTTTGCGACCCTGTGGACTGTAGCCCGCCAGGCTCCTCTGTCCATGGGATCTCCCAGGCAAGAATACTGGAGTGGGTTGCCATTTCCTTCTTCAGGGGATCTTCCCGACCCAGGGATCAAATTCATGTCTCAAGTCTCCTGCATTGGCAGGTGGGTTCTTTACCACTAGCACCACCTGGAAAGCCCCATTGTATACACACAATGGCATATTATTCAGCCTTAAAAAGAAAGCACAATCTGACATGCTATGACATGGATGATCCTTGAAGACATTATTAGGGAAATAAACCAGTCACAAAAGAACAATGTTGTGTGGTTCCTCTTACATGAAGTACCTAGAGTATTCAAAATCATAAAGGCAGAAAGTAGAATGGAGATTACCAAAGACTACTAGGGAGAGGGTGCAATGGGAGTTACTGTGTAATAGGTACAGAGTTTCAATTTGGGAAGATGAAAAAAGGTCTGCAGATGGTTTCAGAACAATGTGGATGTACCTAATGCCACTGAACTGTATACTTCAAAATAGTTGAAATCATAAATTTTATGTAATGTATATTTTGCCATGATAAAAATCAAGCTTTTTACATTAAAATAGAGATTTCCAATTTATCTAGAAACAAAGAAATCTAAGTAATGATTAACATTAGCCAGCATACCTGAATGATACCTAAGATTAAAGTTGAGTAGCTTGTACTCTTAATGGACCCGTCAGATGGCCACAGCCCACCTTCTCCTTCTGGTCTTCCGCCCACTCCGTATCACCCACATAGGCTTCCTGCCAGGCCCCCGCAGCCTTCTGCTCTAAAGGGCTCTGTGAATAACTCTCACATGTACATACAACTTTCCAAGATTTGCCTAGAATGGGATTTTTTACCGATAACACCACAATTAACTCAGTCTATCCCAGGCCCAGAGGAGCTGAGACAGGACAGGACACATGAGCCAGCATCCATGATAGAAATGTGACTAAGAAGCCCTCTTTCTGCAAAATGAACCCTCGGCACCCTCCTCTACCTACCCACCTGTGGGAAAGAACAGTGGATGTCACGCCCTAGAGACCTACTGAGCCGTGCTTCTTACTCAACAGTTACAAACAGGGCCACAGGTAGATGCTTACAAAAGAACTCGAGGTACTTTTCAGGATCAGAAGAAGTTGCCTATTACCCATTTTTCTGATATTGACTTTTATGTAAATATATTACAGGTTTTGTAGCTCAGAGTCAAGGAGCAATGAATTTAAGAATCTCTATTAAAGTCTGGATTATCCCCAACTGTGAACTTTCCTTCTAAGCCATTGACTGTCTAAGGATTTCTTCCTCTTAAATGCTGCTGTCAAACGAGCATTTTAAAGCATTTATCAAAACCAATGGCTGCAAACTTCAATCTGTACATTCCATACAAAGCAAACCCCAGTCTAGTGCTGATGCATAAATGATGTGTTGGTTTAATCTATTTTTCACAGGGGGTGTCTGAGAACAGGAAAATTAAAAACAGGTAGAATGGACTATTATTACTGTCCCATAGTGTGCTTTTTTACATGAGGTCTGGATTAAGATAACATCTGGTCTATATTTCTTGAACTATTTCCCTTTTATCACAAGAAAAATCGGCAACCCATCTCACAACTGCTCTTAATTTAGATCTAAATATCACTGATGAAACATTGTACAACATGCTGTTATCTATTAAAATGATTTCCCTGAAGGAACAGTTGATACTTTTATATATTCCAGCAAAGCTAATCATGCCAGGCCCCCTTAGTAGGGCTTACCTTATAATCATATGTTCAAATGTTCCACCTAAATCACTGCTTTGGTACCAAATGAGTCTTATTCTGAGATTGATTTCCCTGCGTTGGCAAATATGGTCCCCAGGTCTGAGAGCCACAGAACAACCAAGAATCTTTTAGGAATACAAAATTTTACTCTGGAGCAAAGGAGCCATTGTTCCCCCTCCCAGGCTGTGCTATGGGCTTTCCAGAACCCCGTGCAAGGGGAAGGCAGTAAGCTGTTTTCAGCACTTTTCAGAGTTCAAGTCCTATACAATATAGTATATTGATTCCACAGAATAAAAGCTTCTGGGTTTTTTTTTCAGAGTTGTATAACTTATTTCCACAGATAATAAATCAGGAAAGTATTTTCTCTAAAATTATTTTGCATACCTATGGTGCACACTCGTTTTGTTCATTGTAAACTACATCAAGGCTCAGAATCACAGACGGTAAGTCTATGTATTAACCAGTTACATGAGAAATTACTTTCTACAACCCCCACCTTTAATTTGGCAGTATCATGTGTTCCTGACTTTTTTTTCTTAAAATACAGAAACCAGCACACACAAAAATTATAGGGGTTAAAAAACTCAAGTAGAAGTGATTCTTGGATAACTGAAAGTACAAGGGTGTTCGATACAGTAGAAAAAGAAATCAGGAATATATTACACATAAAATATAGAAAAATTAGAAAAAAAATACTTATAAAGAGGGGATTGATGAAATGAATTATGTTATATACATACCATGGAATATCTTACAGCCAGTAAATAAGGATAAAGGATATGTGTATGCATGAAGGAATGATCTTCATGATGTATTGGGAGCAACACAACGCGAATAGTTTGGTACCATTTTTTGTTGTCATTAATGAGAAAAAATATAAAGAAACAAGTATGTTGATGTGTTTGTAGAAGAGCTCTGGAAGAATTTATATCAGACTGTTTTCAGTGACTAACTGTTCAGAATAAGAAAGGAAGAGAACATTTCTATAAACTACTGAGGGTTTTCTAGCTTTTCTGAACATACATATGTCACTTTCTAAATTTAAAAAAGAAAAGTAAAAATGCAAATAGAACAGAGATCAATTAGCCATTTCCTTACCAGAATAAATCAGAAGGGAAGTGGCTGGTGGGGGAGGGTGGGTGCCTGCAGAACAGAGCAAGAGGAATGCAATTGACAGGCATCCTGTCATCTTGTATTTTTTGGAGGGAATTCTGAAAATAAAAAGCCTTTGGAAGTTATCAGCGGTCAGGCTGGAGCCATTCATTTTTCACCTGCCTGTGTTTGTTGTCTGGCAGCCAGTCAAGGGTGCTATTAGCAGAATTAAGATCCAGAAGAAAAGATTATCCCATAGAAGGCAAGATAAGGGGCTGGAAAGTGTGGCTGGTTATCAATATCACAATACCAAACAGGTCAGAAAGGATTCCATATAGGTTTCACTTGAAGCAGGTAATCTCTGCAAAAAGAATGGAGTGACTGTTCCTCCGAAACACTTCAGTCCTGCAACATACTGCAGTTCATTTAAGATAAAGCGGCAGTTTTACCAAAGAGTCCCACAACTGCTTTAGGCTGGGGAGTGGAAAATAAAATACTGCACCAACATTCTTTTATTCCCCCTTATTCAGTAACCCTCAGTAATGAAACAACCTTCCATCTCTCTCTCAGATCATTTTTAATATTTTGAATGGTACACTTTCATTTGCTTTTCTTTCCTTCTCAATGAGGAAAGATCTAAATGGAATTCCATGGTACAATTTGATATAAGAAACAGGAGGAGTGATCGTAACATTAAGTATTTAATTGTTGGCAGATTTTTTTAAATCACCAGTGGTAGTGAGGATACAGAGCAGCAACTCTTGTCTAGGGAGCTTATGCCACTCCGGTTCTGAAACATGTGTTTTCAAACAACGAATTGGAATGGTGAAAGTTTTGAGTTCATGTCAGCACAGCAATTTACAAGAGTTCACGTACAGCATGAACTTACATAGCATTTCACCATGTTGTCTATGAATCATTCAATTTTAAGCTCTGCAGCATATGGACAATTGCAAAATGCAGAGGTAAGAAAACACATTTGGTATTTCCATTTTATACACTTCATATTGGAAATAAATGGCTTTGTTTTCCCAACTGTTTTTCGTCTGAATGATAAGGGCTCTTTCATTTTCCTTTTCTCCTTTTCTTTTTTTGGCAGTTTCAAGTAAGTAGTTATTAACTTGTTCAGCTAAATAATTTTTCAATGTACGAAAGACCTTTGTATTATTTGTACACATATGGAGTGATCAACAACTAGCAGGGCATTGATTTTTTGTCATCATTCCAGTAAAATTGATGAATTGACAATGGTTCATCCAGATAATACTTGATCAATAAAACACATTCCCAAGAGAGTTGCAGTTTAGGGAAGTGTCTAACCATCGGCAAAATTACAAAAATAAAGATTGTGGCACTATATCACCAATTAAGGTAGCCAAACTTGCGTACACTCAGTGACCCAGGAGTTGTCAATTTTTCAATGAAAAGATAAAACCAACATATATTTACAACAAAAATGGGCTTTGATATTTTTTATAGTCTTCCATGCTGGGAGATACATCAACCAACTCACCTATGCAGATAATACCACTTTAATGGCAGAAAGTGAAGAGGAACTAAAGAGCCTCTTAATGAGGGTGAAAGAGGAAGTGAAAAAGCTGGCTTGAAACTCAACATTTAGAAAACTAAGATCATGGCATCCAGTCTCATCACTTCATGGCAAATAGAAGGGGGAAAAGTGGAAAAAGTAACAGATTTTATCTCTTTGGGCTCCAAAATCACTGCAGAAAGCCAGTGACTGCAGCCATGAAATTAAAAGATGCTTGCTCTTTGGAAGGAAAGCTGTGACAAACCTGGAGAGCATTTTAAAAGGCAGAGACATCACTTTGTGAACAAAGATCCATAGAGTCAAAGCTATGGTTTTTCCAGTAGTCATTTATGGATGTGAGAGTTGGACTATAAAGATGACTTGAGTGCCAAAGAATTGACTTTAAATTGTGGTGCCGGAGAAGACTCTTGAGAGTCCCTTGGACTACAAGGAAATCAAACCAGTCAATCCTAAAGGAAATCAATCCTGAATATTCATTGGAAAGACTGGTGGTGAAGCTGAAGCTCCACTACTTTGGCCACCTGATGTGAAGAGTCAGCTCATTGGAAAAGACCCTGATGCTGGGAAAGATTGAGGACAAGAGGAGAAGGGGGTGGCAGAGCATGAAATGGTCAGACAGCATCACTGATTCAATGGACATGAATTTGAGCAAACTCCAGGAGATAGTGGAGGACAGAAGAGCCTGGCATGTTGCAGTTCATGGGGCCGCAGAGTCAGACACGACTTAGCAACTGAACAACAACAGAGTCAAAAAATTGAATCTGCTACAGCAGACATGAAAATACTTTCATTTCCGTAACAACTTTCAACAGCCTGTCAGTGTTGTGCTGTTAGCGTGAATGAGACTATACTCTGTCTATGTGAGATAAATACCTTCCAAAATATTCTTATTTTTCATCTCCATTCTAAAAAAAGGACATTACAGGAAAAGTAGAAAACTTTGGTAATTGAACATTAAGATCTAGTTTTAATGAGTTTTTAATTACAAAAGCAATACATAAAAACATTTTATTTTTTAAATGCCAACAAATACAACATGTGTACAGTATGATAAAAAAAGCTTCCCTCAAATATCCCAATCCCTTCCCCAAATACACACACCATGCCTCCCTCCTCGCTGATAACAGCAATTAGCAAATGTGGAGAGTATTTTACAGACTTTTATCTGTGCATCTACAAACATACATACACATACGCAACTGTAATAGAGGAGAGTGTTTTTTAAATAAGATTATACTATATGTATTATTCTGTGGGTGATTTTTCTTCCTTTAACAGTTTGTCTCAGACATCATTCCAGGTCATTATGTAGAGACTAGAAGTTGCAATCTAGAGCCCACAGTTCACAAATCTTTTTTTTTTTTTTAATTAATTTGTTTCATAAAAAAAGTCAGTATTTTCTTTTCTTTTAATGAAAATATCCAGCAACATTGTGCCCATTTCTCACCAGGAACTGATCAGAAGCAGGAGTCCCTCTGATGGGATCTACACTCACAGTACACCCCTAACTCCTTCCTACAACCCCAACTCCATGTCCAGCCTGGCCCTTTAAATCTCCAAGTTTGCTACCCCTGCTTAGATATATCTATATTACTCTTTCAAAAGGCTGCATTATATACAAGGATGTATTATACAATACAGAGAATATATCCAGTATTTTACAGTAACTGGAACATTACCATAAATGGAATATTACCTTTAAAAACTTTGAATCACTGTGTCATACACCTGTAACTTACAAAAACTATACTTTTTTAAATATCAAAAAAAAATAAAAGTCTGCATTATATTCCATAAGACAGATGCATCATAATTTATTTAGCTATTTCCCCATTTATATAACACTTTGAATGTTTGAGTTTCATGGTATAGAGTAGAACTAAATCCCATAGTCAGAATTGAACTCCCCCTTTTTGTTTTCATTTTTTCCTAGAGTTTATAAAGATCCTGAATCCATAACTGATAATGCCTTATAAAACTTCACAAAAATACAAAAGGCCGTTGTAAAAAGCCTGAATCTGTAACAGATAATGCTTTATAAAACACAAAGGATTGTTCAATATTTTTCCCTTTGAAAAATGATATTGTAACTGAGAGACCAGAGATCCGGGGATGGAGAGAGAACGAGGACATTCTGAAAGATAAAGAAAACTCAAGCAGAAGCTCATTGGGATGGATTCTATGTGCTATTAGTTAAATCAGAATTCTTCTCTTCTTAAAAAAAAAAAACATGTCTCTGGCTTAAAAGTGACAAAGATCTGCTGAATAATTAAGTCTTCTTTGGTCTCTTTCAGCAGCTGTCTCTGTTCTCATTCTCCTTTTCCTTTTGTTTTATATCCCTGGTTCAAAAAAGTCTCTAGGAGCATATAAAGTTCCCATCACAGGGGTTTGCAACTGTGAAAATGGGACAGAAATCCTAAAAGTTCAAAACTTCTTCCTCCAAAGTGATGCTGTTCATGTGGATAAAGTTGACAGACTTCTAATAAGAGGCCAAGTCACAGTTACAATTTAGTAACTATAGTGTACACTTGAGCCAAAAATCAAAGCACATGCGAGAGTGGAAAGGAACTAGGGTTTTTTCTGTAATCGTCTCTCATCCAAAACAAGAAACACACACGGACAATAACAATCGCTATTCTCAGAGAAATAGAACTTTTGCCTACGTAAGTTGAGGTGAGGCAAGAATCCTGCTCAAATGAAAAATAGACACTGAGATAAAATTTGCCTACTTCTCATGGTTTTTTCCTTCCAATCAAATTATTTAAAAATCCCTAAACTTTCGATTTTTTCTACTGGGCTACAGTAAATTTGTCTACAAAAGTAGGGAAATGTTTGCATATAATTTTCAAGAGGATCATATTTATCTGGTACATATACAATACTCAGAAATAAGCCAAAGCCTAATAATA
Source organism: Bos mutus (assembly GCF_027580195.1). NCBI lineage: Eukaryota > Metazoa > Chordata > Mammalia > Artiodactyla > Bovidae > Bos > Bos mutus. The sequence continues at coordinate 41,959,897 of NC_091626.1, read as the reverse complement.
GCCTATTGTTTTATCTGTCTTTCTAACCAAAATTAAACTTTAATGTTTCTTTACCTGTAGGTTTGAGACTTTGAAATCAATATATGTATCTACTAAATGTCTTCTATGTGTGCATGTATTAATAGTCATCTTTGTTTATTTTCAATAGAAAATTTTCAGCAGAGAATAATCAGCATCTAAAAGCCTTCATAGACTGTAACAAATAAAGTATCGTTGAAACAAACTATTTTAAACTAAAACTGAATGTTTTGAAATAACAAATCCGTGCTTTTTTTAATCCCTTTGCTACTGATGTGAGCTATTAATGGTATGTCCCAGGTAAGCTAAAGTCAAAAATTTAAGCTTTACAAAAGGCATCTTGCGCTCCTTACAGGAACTGAGAACACCACACTGATTAGATCACCCGGCTTCCACAGTTGATTTAGAACACAGCAGACTCCTTGAAAGAATCACAGAAAGGCTCACAATTCCTTGCAATAGTCCCTTCCCCATCCTTTGAAGTTACAGATAACCTAAAAGTCATCATGTCATGCTAGATTTAAAGAAATCCTCAAAATATCTGCTCCTTTCCTATGGTTAATATCAAGCAGGTATCAGTAAGGCTTGTTTTAAGACAACAGCCTCTATGATTTCAATAGCAGCAGAAAAAATTGGCTGCAAAAAAATCAGAGTCTCAGAGGATGATGCCGGGCCAGAGTCTAAGGTAAAATACAGCAGATTCCCAGAGCTACTCAGGCCTTGCAGAGCCTGCATCTCCTTGGTGCTCTACACCACCCTTCTGATCCATGTGCAGAGGAGCTCAAGACTGATAACCTTATCACTGAAAGATCATGCAAACACTGGTGCCTATATGCACCAATTACTGTGCTAGGAGCTTAAGGTAGAAAACTGGGTAAGATGTATATATGGTTTGGGGGCAGACTGATGAAAATAGAATTCCACAGTGTACCTTGTAGCCAGTGCCAAAGTAAAGCAGTGTACAAGAGAGCACAGAGAAGAGACCAGCTCTGCTTTTGACTGAGAAGTAGGGGCTGGTCAAGGAAAGTAGTCAGAGGTGGTATGTTATGATAAGGACAAGAACTGCTCCCCTGTTACCCAACTGTGATGATCGCGTATTCGCTAGCCATCTGTTTGATTTCTAGCAGAGGTGGGCAGGTCGATCTCTTGGAACTCAAACAAGGGCATATGTACCCTGGGTTTTAGAGAGTCTGTTTGCATTCTCTAGCTACCTTTCCATGATTTCATTATTTGACAAAACTGGATAATGATTTATCTCCCTGCCCTTCAGGCCCTAGTGGAAACAGTAGGAGGTGAAGAGCTGACCTCCAACTTCCTCTGCTTACATATTGTCCAGAAACTCCACAGGTTCACTTTAACAAAGCCTGAGCACACACGTAAAGTTCCGAAGGCTTCTGATGGAAGAGGGGACACAGAAATGTGTTCCTGGTGGGTGTTATGTTCCTTTTGAACACTGGTACCTGGATTTAGCCAAGTTTAAAATGTCCTTGAATTCACAGATAATCTCAAGTGGTAACCCAGTACATCTCGGCATAATTTCCCATGGAGCTTATCTGATTATACTGCACATTTCTAAGATCTGTGTTAAGAAACAGTATTAGATAAAGTGACCTATTTTATATTACCAAAGAAGCAACTTGTATTTACTACAACAGTTGGATACTCACAGAACTGTAAATTCTCTACTCAGTCATAGATTCAAAGTTCTATACACAACTTTTACTGTACTTCAAACACTACAGCATCTGTCTCATTTAAAACAAATTAAGTAGAAGAAAATAAGAGTTTCTAGAATCATAACATACGAGATACAACTATCATACCTCAAAATACAAGTCTAAAAACGAGATACTTTCTTTTTTGCCTATTAAATGGATAAGGATTTAAAAATAATAAAAACCAGCATATGTGTGCAGGAAGAAACCAATATATATATAAATGTGAGTAAGAATACAATTTGGTTCAACCTTTTAGAGGCAATTAAGCAATATGTATCAAAGGTATATATACCATTTGACTTATAATTACATTTCTAAGAATTTATCCCAATAACCTAATCAGAGATGAATCCAAGGATTTACACACAAGGAGCACGCACATTTAACATACCTAAAAAAAAAACTAAATATACAACACTTAGGGTCTGGATTCCCCGGTGGCTCAGCAGTAAAGAATCTGCCTGCAGTGCAGGAGCTGTGGGTCTGATCCCTGGGTCAGGAAGATCTCCTGAAGAAGGAAATGGCAACCTACTCCAGTATTCTTGCCTGAAAAATCCCATGGACAGAGGAGCCTGGTGGGCTATAGTCCATAGAGTCGCCAAGAGTAAGGCATAACTTAGCAACTAAACAATAACAAATAAAGTGTGGTACAGATATTATATTTTTAAGAAGATATTTAACAAAGCAGAAAATGTTTGATATGTGATGGAAAAACAAAAATCAGAAAACAGCTAGTATATTATGATTTTTCAATAAACACAAGTATACTCATGTAAATATACCTAAGCAAAAAATAGATTGAACATATATACTAAAATATTAGTATTATATTGTATATCATATGAAATAATGCATATCATATCACCTGTGACAATAATATATACACATATTTAAAAATCTGACCTCTGGTTTTAAGAGAAAGCCCAAAGCAGAATCCTGATGGAAAACAGCAAGGTTGAATATTTAAATACTTATATACATCATATTAAACACCATGGGGTATAAATACTTTGATTCCTTAAACCAAGTTTGTCCTACAATAAACAGTATAAGTGTCAATGTGTAATGTCTCAAAATTTTAAAAGATAGTTCTACTTTTTTCTTTCCCACAGGGCAAATACTCATCCTTGCTAAGAGAACACACTTATGTGAAACAAAGATTAACGTTGTGTGGGTGTGAGGCAATTGTCTTTATGCTTCTACAGCCCTGGTGGATGAAGTTAACACCATGCCACCCTACATGTTCATGCCAGCCCTACATATCATTTGCCTAGTTTTAACCTCAGTATGATTTCCATGGCATCCTCTGGCCAGTAGAGGCATCTTCCCGAGGTGAAATCCAAAGAAGTGACTAATTAGCAAGAGTCTGATTCAGATATGCCAAGAAAGAAATATTATGCATTAGTATTTATTTCCATTGCACTGTATAAGCACAGTGATACACTATTTCCCATGACACTTCCCTTGCAGAATTACAGAATTGTGGTTATACTGCCAACTTTAAACATGAGAGGAAAAATAGCACAGTCCGTATATAAACAGATGTTCAAAGGTTATTGTGTGATCAAAGCACCAAAATCTGGGGAGGGCTTCTGGAAGTACCCACTCAGCCACTATCTGCCCAAAACTTGGTAACAGAAGGTGGTTGATAGTGGTTGCTTAGCAGTTGTTGTTTCAAAAACAAAAAACCTATTTCTTGCATATTCTACCCTGATTCTTGACAAAGAAAGTGCCTCAAAAATGTGACTCTGCTGGGGGTGGGATTAAAATGGAGTGTCAACTTTATCTTGTAACTGTCCTCTCTGTAGATAAGCCAGACCCTTAAGAGTATCCTAATGTGTAAGTATAAGGCCATTCGTTCTTTTTTTTATTTTAGGCAAAATATAACCTTCACAAAACAACTTCTTTTTGGTGAAATTTTCCATAGTTAAAATCTATTTGAACCCCCAAAAAATATATAAGAAGGTATAAATCTTAAAATTCCAGGAAATAGATATTTCTCTTTGAGAAGGTCATAGGTGTCATGCTTAGTAAAGAAACCAGAATGGGAGTGGGTGAGTTCTGGTAGGGAAGTCTGGCTTTCTTTTGGCTTGAGAGAGAAGGGAGGTAGGGATGTGATCTTCCAGTCTCCTTCCCAGTTACTCAGTGGCCTCCTTCTACCTCTTGCCAAGTTGAATTCCAAATCTAAATTTTAGTAGCCTCAAATAACAAAGTTTTATGCCCAAATAACATATAAGATTCATACACACATCACCAGTTTCATAATTACCCTCCATTGATGCATTCATCAAGCATTCATTGAGCGTCTACTGTATGTCTAGTAGAACGTCAGCAGGTATTATCAGGTATCAGGTATTTTCTAGTCAGGTTCTCTTCTTCACGGATGTCCCCAAGAAACCAGTGGATGCTCAGAAAGAAGTATAAAAGTGTTAAGGAAACTAAAGGAAAGTTTGTTCCAACATATAAATGTCCCACATTATATAGCTTCTAGGATAAATCTTATATGTTATTTGGGCATGCTGCTACTGCAAAACTTCATTATTTGGGGGTTCTTAGGGTCTAAATTATAGGTGGCAAGCAAGGATCTGCTATCCCTGAACTACCACAAAACAATACTAAATTGGACCAATTTCTGAATAAGCCCTTATCAGATCCGATTAGTCGCTCAGTCGTGTCCGACTCTTTGCGACCCCATGAATCGCAGCACGCCAGGCCTCCCTATCCCTCACCAACTCCTGGAGTTCACTGAGACTCATGTCCATCGAGTCAGTGATGCCATCCAGCCATTTCATCCTCTGTCATCCCCTTCTCCTCTAGCCCCCAATCCCTCCCAGCATCAGAGTCTTTTCCAATGAGTCAACTCTTCCCATGAGGTGGCCAAAGTACTGGAGTTTCAGCTTCAGCATCATTCCTTCCAAAGAAATCCCAGGGCTATTTGAAAATACAAAACAAAAATAACAGATTAGAAAACTATTCTGGAACTCTTGGAGGTTCATAGTTAAACATGTCTCAAAGGATGAAGCGATTTGCACTAGAAAAATGTCAGCTTTAACTTAACTCCAGACCTCATACATTCCAAGTTTCCTTCTTAAAAGTAGAAATGAGGATAACTTGTTCACATAATTATAATGGAGGGAAACCTGGTATAAACATATCTACAAACCTTCAGTAACAAACCCTCAGAATCAAGTAAAGTAGTGACTTAATATTTATAATGCTCCTACAAGGTCACTGCCAGAAACAAAAATGTCACATACCAAGTCCCTAGCCAAAGTTTCCAAGGGATCAAGTTGAAAGGTAAAAAAGTAATAATATACTAGAGCAAGATTTATACATACGTCACCAGTATCATAACTACCCTCCAATTATGCATTCATCAAGCATTCATTGAGTGTCTACTGTATGCCCGGTAGAGTGTCAGGTATTACAATTAAACAGGGTATCAGTGATGATTTATGGTATCAAACAGCAGAATCCACTCTGGAAAGTTTAAATGGAAAAAGAATTGGATTAGGTTTTGGGTAGCTCAGAAACGGAGAAGGCACTGGCAACCCACTCCAGTACTCTTGCCTGGTGAATCCCAGGGACGGGGGAGCCTGGTGGGCTGCCGTCTATGGGGTCACACAGAGTTGGAGACAACTGAAGTGACTTAGCTTCAGTTGCAGCAGCTCAGAAAGGTCAGAGATCCAAATCCTGAAGCTACACAGCCAGCAACAACGTGCAGAATAGGGACCTCAGTAAGAGAAACATCTCTGCCCCTATCAGTAACTGCCATCCTTGGGACTGAAGACCAGAACTCTGCCACCATCACCTCCCCGAGATCTCCATCGTCAGCCTTAGCAGAAGACTGGCTCCCTTCCATGCAGCTGTCTCCTTCTGTGACTCACTTCTGAATCCACCTTGCGTGGACTGCATCACAAAGCCCAGATCACAGGTCTGCCCCCTGGTCACAAAGGAATCTGACAGATCTGTTTTCTGGCTTCTGTCTTGAAAAGTTAGGTGTCATGTTGTGGGAAATCACCAAAAGGTTAGGTGACCACAAAGTTCACTGTAAAATAGGACAGCCTGCCATGGAGCATTCAGTCCAGTATAATAATACATAGACAACAAAGATCTCTGTATGCAGGGACTTCCAAGTACCAAGCAGACCTTCCTAAATATAATCTAATAAAAATTTTACATTACCAATATATCAGGTTTATCTGACAAGGTTTTTCTTCCCTAGAGGATCATTTTCTCTGCCTTTTTCTATAATCTCATACTTAACATGAATCAGTCCAGCCATTTGGCTGTGGACTAATTATGTTAAATAAAAAGAAAACCAATTATATTTTAAAACATGGATTAAACGCTTGTGTGTTAGACTCTAGGCTTCTCCTTGTAGCACTATAACAAAGAAAATGGACTTGTGGATTAAAATGCCACTCAACCATTACCAGCTGTGTGTCCTTGAGCGGGGGTTTTTACTACCTTACATCTTAGTTTCTGCTTCTGCTGTACTTACCACATAGAATTGTTTAGGATGATTGAAAAGAAACAAGCATGTACAAGACTTAGCACAGTGCTTAGCACTGTTGGGTATTATCCAACCATTATTTAATCCTTACAGTGACATTATGAACCAACGTTGTTATCTCCATTTAAACTGACAAAGATGAATCTAAAGTCACTTTCCAAGTAACACCTGAGTAGCATTGGGATTTGCACCCAGGTTTTCTCATGTTGAGCCTGGCCTTTTAACACTACTCCACCTGCTAAGGCTTAAAAGCCATTACAAATAAGAATGACTCATGTAGGTTCTCAGAAAATCTTCTCATTCCTATAAAGCAAAGTTGTTTTTTTCTCCATTTGATAGAGAAAAAAAAAAGTATAGAATTCTGATAAAGGGAATGTTCTTTCCCCAGAATCTTTACAGCCCCTAAATATTTAGGACCAGAAGGAAATTTAGAAGCTAGCCATTCTAGCCTCCTGAACTTAATGTCACCCTAGGACCATCTTACCTTTCTTTAGGTTTACCCTGCTTCCTATTGTCTCTTTTGTCTTCTATCATTACAGGCAGAATCTAGAGACAACAGTCAGGCAGCCACAAAACTCTGAGTGTTATCCAGGCAAAATGCAAGAGAAAAAGAGCTTGACTATTGACCAACTGGTGGCACTCATGGCTATGTGTGCATTTCCCTAAGAGTATGCCCTGGAATGGGCTTCCCAAATAGTTCAGTGGCAAAGAATCCACCTGCCAATGCAGGAGATGCAAGGGACGGGGGTTTGATTTCTGGGTTGGAAAGATCCCCTGGAGGACGAAATGGCAACCCACTCTGGTACTCTTGCCTGGAGAATCCCGTGAACAAAGAAGTCTGGCAGCCTACAAGTCCATAAGGTCACATAGAGTTGAACATGAGTGAACAGCTGAACACACGAACTCCCTGGAACATGTAGTTCCTTAGGATGCTAGTAGATATTTTATAGGTAAAGTGTCTGCCCACCATGTGGGAGACCCAGGTTCGATCCCTGGGTTGGGAAGATCCCCTGGAGAAGGAAATGGTGACCCACTCCAGTACTGTTGCCTAGAAAATTCCATGGATGGAGGAGCCTGGTGGGCTACAGTCCATGGGGTCGCAAGAATGAGTTCTACGTCAAGCAAGTTTGGAAAACGTGGGGGTAAACAAAGTTAAACAGGTTTGCTCAGAACTTTTAATGTGTTAATGAGTGTAATGAACTCACAAATGAGGATATGATAGGCAGTGTTGAATTTGTCAGAGTCCTTTTTTTCTCAAAGAATCTGGTAGGACCAGTGAATCACAGACACATTTGAGAAACACTGGGTGAGGAAAGGTGTTTGTCATCAGAATGCAGAAAAAAAATGAGTTAATTCAAATGTGACAGGAAACTTCTAGCACCACTCCAGGAAGAAGAGGTTCTGATCCTCTGGTTCACATATCCAGTTTGCCTGGCGTATCTGATACCTATAGGTGGTACACACCAGGTTATGTGGCTTGATGCACTCAATATGAATATTGACAAGGTCACTCTCCATGTTCAACATACAGTCTTCTGATTATATTTTAATTTCCTTTGTAGCCATCCTACAGAGAAAAATGCTAGGCAAGCTGGTATAAATGCCTGGTACAATTGGTAGCTATATTTCTTGTTGTAGATTAATATAAATATTCCAGCCAATAAGAGCATCCAGTCAATTTGACAGGCAATTTCTCAGTGTAAGTCAAACCATCATTACTTTGGTTTGTGCAATCTCTTCCAAGTTCCTAGATACTGACAAAATTCAGTTTCCATCCTGCAAATGTTAAAACCAGACAGAACCCAGGCCCTATTGTACTTACTAAGGTCATGTGACCTTCCGCCATCTCCTGGGCATCCCTGTGAGGCTGTGTTATGCTCTTTGATTATTAAACATTTAGACCTTTTATGCTTTTGCTCTGATTTGCCATCCTCTATGGGCTTCCCACAGAGAAGGCAATGGCACCCCACTCCAGTGTTCTTGCCTGGAGAATCCCAGGGACAGGGAAGCCTGGTGGGCTGCCGTCTATGGGGTCGCACAGAGTCGGACACAACTGAAGTGACTTAGCAGCAGCAGCAGCATGGGCTTCCCAGGTGGCTCAGTGGTAAAGAATTGCCTGCCAATGCAGGAAACCCAAGAGATACAGTTTCGATCCCTGGGTGGGGAAGATCCCCTGGAGAAGTAAATGGCAACCCACTCCAGTATTCTTGCCTGGGAAATCCCATAGACAGAGGAGCCTGGTGGGCTACCATTCATGGGGTCACAAAGAGTCGGACACGACTGAGCACGTATGCACACGCACACACGCGTGCACACACACACACACACACCCCATCCTTCTATAGCCCTAGGATCTTAAATAGCTTCTAAATGAAATGAAAACACAATTTTCCCAATTTGCCTTACTTACCAATGAAGTTCTAGGATTCAAATTTTGAAAGCATGTACCCAGGCAAGCAGTTATCTTACTCTAGAAAAATCTCAATGAGCTAAAACTAAAGGAACTTTGCAGGACCACAGAGAACAAGCAGGCAGGGGTCAATCTTCCATCCTGAACTTGCCAAGCTACAAGTTGGAAAATCCATGCAAGGAGCCAGCTCTGCCCAAGGGGACACCTGGATTGTGAATCTCTGCTGGAGGGAGGCTGGGGTGCTGGGGAGATCATTTTCGTAAATACACTTACTTTCCTCCTTTGAACAGGCACACCTGTTTTCTCTACTAACTCTGTTGCTTCGGTCACTTATGCCCTAGGGAAAGCAGTTGTAAGAAATAGCAGATGCAGAATTTACACAGCAGAGAGCATTCCATCCCTTCAGTTTACAAAGTCTGCAGAAAACAACCCAGTGGTGCAGGACTATTTTATGAACTGTGACCTCAAGCCGCTCATTGAAAATGCAGTTCCTATCAAATTGTTCTTTGCAGATTTTCATTTTAAAATGATGAACACATTTGGGGTTAGTTACACTTGAACCGGCCACACTTGCATCAACAAAAATCTTCGCAAAAAGTTTACATTGTGTACACTATTGCCTGTTTTACAGATGGAGAAACTGAGGCACAAGTACCTTACCCCAAACTTCTGCAAAATGACACAGAACAAATACAACCTGCCCATAGCACGTGACAACATCTAAAAAGGAACTAGGTGTGTTCCTGCTAAGCGAGAATCTACTTTGAGATGGATTTGCCTGGTAAAGACGGGCATGAAATTGACCTCTGAGGATAGAGTTCAGCTCTCTGGTGTCATGAATGTTATCATTCAAAATAGTAAAATGCCCCCTGGCGAACTTCTAGCTCAATGACTCAGAAGTGAGGAGTAAGATTATATGTTTAAGTATCAAAGGGTAGATAATCCAAGCAGAGTAGAAAATAAAAATCACAAATTGGAAATTGTTTTATTTCTGAGGATGTAGCAGAAAGGATTCAAACATGCAGAGATTCTGCACACATCAGTGCGGGATCCCGGCTTGGGTGGTCTCACATGGGGAAAAGTCCTCAAACAAGGACAAATGAGGAAAGGGATGGGAGTGGAGAAAAACAGGGGAGATCTGGTCTGCAGACAAATGAATAAAAAAAAGAAAAGAGACTCTCAACCACTCACTGTGCGTGCATGCGAAGTCACTTCAGTCATGTCCAACTCTTTGTCACTCTATGGACTATAGCCCACCAGGCTCCTGTGTCCTGGGATTCTCCAGGCAAGAATACTAGAGTGGGTTGCTATGCCCTCCTCCAGGGGATCTTCCCAACCCAGGGATTGAACCTCTGTCTCCTGTGTCTCCTGCACTGGCAGACAGATTCTTTACCACCAGTGCTACCTGGGAAGCCCAAACCCCTCACTAGCTAGTGCAATTGTAGAATTGTTTTTAAGATGACTTCTGCATTCAATAAGCAGTGTTATGAGTTTAGGAGAGTGTATTCTCATTTCTCGAAGTTTGTTTCACAACAGAGTATTAAATTCAAGAAATATTTTCAGGGGCTTCTCTGGTGGTCCAGTGGTTAAGAATCCGCTTGCCAAGGCAGGGGCCATGGGTTTGATACCTAGTCCAGGAAGATTCCACATGCCAAGGAGCAATGAGGCTCATGCAGCACAACTGCTGAGCCCAAGCTCTAGAGCCCAGGTGCTGCAACTACTGAGGCCCTTGCACACTAGAGCCCGCGCTCTGCAGCAAGAGAGGCCACCACAGCGAGAAAATGAGAAGACCACGCGCCGCAACAATGAATAGCCCCTGCTCCCTGCAACCAGAGAAAGGCCAAACACAACAGCGAAGACCCAGCTCAACCAAAAATAAATTTTTTTTTCTAAAAAGAAATACTTTCAAAATAAAACCTGTGCTTCCCCACATTAGTGGTCCCTCAATCCAGATGCCTGTTAAAATCACTTGGGGAGCTTGTTAAAAATCGATTCAGGACATCTCTACTGATTTTGACTCTCCACGGGGTGCTGTTCAGTAACTGGCACTTCTTTCAAAGTTTACCAAGGTTTCTTGGCCATAGATTTGGAGACTTCTGCCATAGATACGCCCGTTTCAGGGTTACCTGAAGAAACATATATAGCACTGGTATAAGGATCTTCTTGATGTCTCACCAGGACTCCTTGTCCACTATTTTAGGTTTGGCTGTCTCCTGGAATCCGCCCTCCTTTTTGTCACCCTGCGCTCTCCACAGGGCTGCCTGGGGATATTAATCCCTCCAGGCTGAAGATGTGCTCCTACTACTCCCTGCCTGATGAAGTCAACCCAGGGCGGTGGAACTCAGGTCATTCTTCTGCCATGGCTGATGGCTGTGCCATGCTAGGGAAAGGGCTCACCTCCCACAAGGTTTAAAATTTTTCTTCAAGTCACACACAAAAAAGTGCTGCTATGCACTTCAATAATGTTTCCAAAATTCCCTTTCTCCAGGAATTTGGTACCAATTTTCTTGAGACTAGGATTGGGGAGTGAGGAGTGGTTCAAGAAGTAATAGATAATTTGAGCAACATCACCCCACAGAACACCGGGAGCTCTCCCTCACTTATCGCCTTCGCCCCTGCCTTCTCATGAGTAATGGGGCCTTGTCAGGATGGAGTCCAGGTCTCTCGTGGGTGGCTCCATAGACCTCATGAACATATTACCCTTGGCATCTCAAATGCCCCAGAGGAACGTACAGATCTGAAAAGCCTATGTGCTATATGATTCCAACTATGTGACATTCTAGAAAAAGGCAAAATTAAGGAGATAATAAAACAATCAGTGGTTTCCAGGAATTGATAGGGAGAAATGAACTGGTGGAGCATAGAGGATTTTTAGAGCAGCGAAAAAATATTTTATGATACCATAATGATAGGTGTTATTATACATTTGTCAAGCTCATAGAATGTGAAACACCAACAATGAGCCATATCATAAAACTACAGAGTCTGGGTGATTATGACATGTCTACAGAGACTTATCAGTTGTAACAAATGCATCACACTGGTAGGGATGTTGCTAATGGGGGGAGGCCATGCGTGTAGGAAGAGGGGATATTTACATTATAGAGTATGCTCTAAATCACTGTATTTAATCAAAAAACTAAACAGATTAATAGAATACAATCAGAACTAATCTGGGATATTTATGGAGGTCAACTGATAAAGCTGTTTTTTTTAAAAGAAGACAAAGAGGGACTTGCCTGGTGGGCCAGCGGTTAAGACTCTGGTACTTCCAGTTCAAGGGGCATGGGTTCAATCCCTGGTCAGTGAACTAAGATCCCACATGCCACAAGGCCTGGGAAAAAATTTTAATAAATATAAATAAAAATTAAAAAGACAAAGAAATTTAGCCCAGATTAATTGCAAATATATGTTATTGAAAAGGAACTTTGAGAAAAGACACTTTTAAAAGTCACAGAGTAAAGGTTACCTTGTGGTGATCACAGCTATACCAATAAAAACAAATGAAAAACAAAATAACTCCCTAATGTTATGTAAATGGATAACTGTGGCTTGGGTTACAGATTCAAACACAATGTGTCTGAAAGAGGTGAGGATTACCTCTTTCAAGGTGCTATGTCACATGGTGTTTGAGGATGTAGAAAAAAGGCCTGGATGTCACATATCCAAGTGAAAGCCTTTAATAAATTCATTTCATAACTGAGAGAGTGAAAAATGCAATGTTTCTAATTTAAAACATTTTATATGGTATGTTATTTTGAATATATATGTAAAACTACATTAATAAGCTATACACAGAAGTAGACAAGTGACTAATTTATCTAAATCCGTGTAAGTTCATATAATCATTTAATTTTTTTGAACTTTTCATTAGAAAAGGAAAATTTCCCTCTTTATATAATCTCTCTAAGCACCAGGAATAGTATAGACACTTAGCTGTATTGTGGGCTGCCTACTGTGAAACAGTCTTTTCTAACACACTGGCTTGCTAGAGTCTCTAAGGGACCTTGTAGCTTTGTTTTGGTATTTATCAGAGCCCACTTTCCAAACGGAGAACCCGCCTTCCTTGATTCAGTGAGTTCTTTTTGCAGCAGAAAGAAGGCTGTAAGACAAATGTATAAATTCAAATAATTAAAGGTTAACTGTACAGACACACTTATTCTTTTTTCCAGTGTTCCTAGACTATGACAGAATTCCTATCCCTCAGTTGCTGGGTTGGCATTTAGAGTATTATTTTTCTTGGGTTTTGGATGCACTATTGTAAGGTAGGAGCCATATATCATACCATATTCTCATTACTCTACAATACTCTTCCCTACCCTCCCAGTCCTTGCCCCCAGGCCTCTCCTCTTGGCCCCATCCTTGGAGAGAAAACCAAGTTATCAGCACCACATAATTATCAAATGCTCAGTGTAGTAGGAAGGACAGGAAAGAAATCTCTAATTAAACAAAGCATCAGCTTTGCTCTTCTGTATAGGATCCTTAATCTAAATAGAATTTCAAGCTATTGTGCCAGATATAGAACCCACAAAATGGACATAAATATTAGCCTCTGTGTTGGCAGTTCTTTCAATATGACTGGTGCTATCTCTATATACTTATAAATACAATTATTTCTTCATCAAACAAACTTCTTGGCTATGACTTTGTCAAGAATGGAATAAAAACAAAGGGGGAGCTGTGCAGCCTCTCTGCCATACACTAGCTCATTTTGGTTACAATCTTCCAACTTCCAAACGAGAATTTGGAGCTCCAATTATATGGAGCACAGTTTCGTATTTCTCATTACAGACATAGGCCACTGAGAATTACATAAATGGTGTTGACTGGCAAAAAGAAGAGCAGCATTCCTCACCCCTTTCTTCTCTCTGCCAGGCTTACACACCCTGTCAGAGGAGAAAGCACAACTTTGCTGACCCTTTCAGGGACAAGTCGCCCTGGAACAAGTAAGCAAGCCAACTCTTGAAAATATTCTGTAAAAGCAAACAGTGAAATATCCTGGTGTGTCAACCCTGCATACACATTTTCCCACTTGGCACTGATGTTCCTCTCTGCTTTGAAATTGCCAGACAGGCAATTCTGTCCATCAGCAGGTACCCCATGTCCAGCTCTAACTGTGTCCATTGTCTCCTCCTACTCCTACTGCTCCAAATACCTTGATCCAGAAGACACATGAGCATCCTGCCTATAGAATCCAATATTCTAAAATCTATGCACAACTTTGATTTTCAAGAATTTTATAGCTAGGGAGCTGAGGTGGGGTTTAGAGACTTTCTAGTCCCAAGATTGTAAATTCAAATTCCTAATGGGATCAAGGAGGTACTATGAGAACAGCAAGTCACATATGAGGCAATAGGGAGTGGTGAGAACTGGAGCAAACTGCCTAAGAACAGTCGCTCTGATTCTAATCCAAAATTCCCATTTCACAGATGAATAAACTCATCCCCCAAAAGTGACATAATTTGTCATGATAAAAATTCAGTTTCGCTCACTTTCCACCAAACAGGTTGCCCTTAGGTCAGAAATGAAGATTATAATTTTTCCCAAATCTTCAGGGCTCCTGTTTGGGGGTACACAAAACTTTTGTTTTAGGGAATTGAAAATGCCATCTTCCCAGAAATATGCCCTCCAAGACTCACTTCACACCATGGGCTGTGGCCAAGGCCACATTCATTCTTAGGAATGTTCTGTCTAGGGAGGATTCCTGGGATGTGATCTGTGGTCAGTGAGAAAGCCCTTTTGATCCCAGCCACAAAAATGCTGCTGAACTCAGAACCCTTCTCTCCATAAATCAGAGTCCTCCCGGGAATGCCCGGGTGTGGCTTCCCACGCAGGTGCCCGGCTGCTCCAGCACTCCTAAGGGGGCACTCCCTCACTTTGAAAGTCTTCTAGGAGCTGCTGGAGTCAAAATGGTAAATCCATATGATTCTACATTCACATACAAATTCTTCCTGACTTTCCGGGCATCTGTTTTGTTCATTCCTAGCAGCCAGGTGTGAGTGCCTGTCTGCCTTCCTTCTGTTTGCTATTTCATGTCTAACCTTCAACTCTGAATTTGGCTCAGCTTGGAAACATAGGCCAAAGAGTTCCTTGTATACACTGCTTTTAATTTGTCCAAGGATTCAGAAGGTAGCAGTGATCCAAATAGTTTAAGAAGTCAAAATACTGCTGCAGCCTGGGTCTAGCAAGCTGGCTGAAGGCTGGCTGGTGAATTTGGAATCTCCCTTCAGGGATACCCATGTGCCTCTAGCAGACAAGCTCCTCCCTTTGCCAGCAACTAACTTCCCGCTCAGACCAGCATGAGGTCAGTATAAGAGACCTGCCAGGAGGACCTGAAGCCAGGTCCTGTTTTAAAGGCTCAGACACCCACAGCAGCTGTGAGGATTTTCAATAACTCATACCCCAGGCTGCTTAAAAGTACATATTCTTAGCTCCCACTTCCATAGAAGACATAACAATAGTAGTATTTACTGAACACTCAATGGGCTTTAGGTACTACGACAAGTATTAATACTTTACAGAAATTTGTTTCATTTAATCCTCACAATAGCCCTATGAAATGAGGGTGGTACTGTCAACAAGTGAAGCGAGTCATAGTTACCACAATTACAATGTCCCTTATGCAGTTGGGGAAACTGAACTTTAGAAAGGATCAGTTAATTTGCCCAAATTCACCGAACTAGTCAGTAGTGAAATGAAACTCAGAATGTACCCATTCTTATCCCAGGGGACCACAAAGCTATAAACACACATTTCTATTAAGAAATCTCACCAGCTAGGTGATACCTTTGAAACATGCCAGAGCAGTTGTCAAGTAGAGGTTAAGGTCTGTGGGGGCTTGCAGTTCACCAAACAAAAGTGAAGAGGGATGGGGCACCAGTTCCACTTGGATTCCAGGAGTCCCAAATCCATGTATACCTCACAGACAAGCCGAGGATGCAGGCGGCCCCTTGTGCTGATGACAGGGGACACGTGTGCTCAGGTGAAGGCCCTTCCACCTGAGACCAGCCTCAAAGACCAAGGCTCAGGCCTGGTGGCCTTGGAAAAGCTACAGGGCCACATGCACTTCACACACCTAACAAGATTGCACTGGTGGGAAGTCTGTCTACTGTCTCCTGGTAAAAAGTGAGCGTCTTCTGGGGTTTCCTGGAGGCCAGAGGAGAAGACCTAAACCCATATCACCGGGTCGAGGCCGACAGAGCAGCATGAGGCAGGTCATGGCAGCTGCAGTATGTCCTGGCCTCTCCACCACCCACTTCTCAGTCCTCCTTCTCATGCTGAGTCTCAGAAGTGACTCAGAGGAGCAGCTAAGGTGACTCAGAGAGAAGTTCTTTCAAGTTCCTAAAAAAACATGCCCAGGGCCAACCACGAGGTGCATTTCCTCCCAGCCATGTTATTTTAAAGGCAAATGGGTCTCCAAAACAGAGCCACCATCCCAGCCCTGGGCCAGATCACATTGCAGGCCATGTTTAGTGGAGAGAGGCTGCTTACAGTAAATCCAAGCAGGCTTGAAAATGTTGATTTATTCTTCTTAGAAGATGAATCATGCCATGCGGATTGGCTGAATCAAATAAGGGATTCTGAGACTCGTTATTCTAAGTGGAACAAACACTGCTGCAGGAGATGGTGGGGCAAGGCCTGGGTGGCTGCTCTTCGGGGCCAGTGCTCATGGATTCAAAAGTGGGGACCACTCACACCCTTTTCTTTTCCCCTCCTTACTCTAGGTCCCTGCCTATGGCCTATCAACTCTGGATGGCAAGTTAAAAGGAGATGAAGTTAAAATTATCATCTTTGCTCTTTTAAGTGGCTGAATAGAGGTGACATATAATAACATTGCTCAAAATGTCTGCACATGTGTTTCAAACCCAGGTCTCTCACATTGCAGGCAGATTCTTTACTGTCTGAGCCACCAGGGAATCACCCTAATATTCTCTTCCTCCTCTCAAAATACTCCAGAAACCTGAGAAAGTGGAACAGTTCTAATATCTCTATTAACAGGAGGCAGAAAGGCTTCCACGGGCCTTAGCTTAGTCTGTTTTGGCTGCTGTAACCAAATACCATAAACTGGGGAACTTACAAACACATATATTCATTTTCACAGTTCTGGAGGTTAGAAAGTTCAAGCTCAAGGCACCAGCAGATTTGTTGGTTACTAAGTCTGTTGAAAAACATGAAAATAAAGTGCACCACAGCAAACAACCCTCATCAACCAGCTGGTGTGATTCCCACTCTTTCTCACTCTTTGCCCAGTCAAGCAAATATTCGGGGTCTCCAGCACAAGGTGGAACCTGCCTGGTCACTAATGGTAGTGAGGAATGGAGGGATTCTCACGCCTCTTTCTGTTTCAGTAAGTGGAGCTGGGAATCCCTGTCTCCAAGGCTTTTTTGAAACTCAAGCCTATTCCTGGGGGACTTGGGGCCCAGGTTCTTCCAACACCTATGAGGTGAAATCCATCTGTTTCTTCTTGGCTTTTTCCTCCCCCTCTGGAAGCCTGCCATCCAGCTAATGTGACAGGGCAATCCCAGATCTGGCTCCAAGTTCCAGCTATACTCACTGCCATCTTCCACGCTCCAACCTCACCTTCTGTTCTGAGGATAAATATGATTTTGCAAAGTTGAATTTTCCAACTGCTACTCTGCTTTATTATTTGAGAGATTAAGGAGAGTTAAGTCTTTCAATGTTCAAGGTTATTTCCTTAATCTGTCAAAACTCCTAATCACAGAAAGACTTTCATACACATATCTCAGAATCAGTCAAGTTCCAGAGTCTGAGAATGACCCATTTTTTTTCCTCCTCAACGAAGAACATTTTTACAATGCTTTGTGCTCACAGTTCTCAAAGTGCTAAGCAGAAGCATGCCAAACCTTCTATTACAAATGTAATGCATGCAGACATGCATACAGGGGAATTTTAAATTCTGTTCTTCAAATTTCTGTCACATTTACCCCTAAGAATCTCAAATAACCATTAACTTCTGAGAAGAGGTTTTTATGGGAACTAAAAAAGTCTCAAGACAAAGTTTCCTAAATTCAGTTGTCTTAACTAGCCTGTCCTTCAGATGTTTTAGTTGTCTAACCTTAGTATTTCCATTAGCTATCATTTCTTTCTTTGGATCCTTCCAGGCTAAATTGAACTAAAGAAGAAAGATGTCAAAACCCTTAAATGCTTCAGACTATGTCCCTCAATCTTATTATGGAAAACAAGGGCTACAAAAACAGATTTGTGTAACTCTTACAAGCACTGGCTGAAGGAATAAAAAGAAAACAAGCTATTGTGTTAATCTTCAGATTAGCCCTCTAGTCTGTCAATGTAATACTGACCAGTAAACAATGTCCATAATTAAACTGTTGTCAGAGACACAAAAGCCCCACGAGCCTGAGCTAATGAGGCAATATTCAACTCCTTCACAAAGGCTGGCCAAATACAATTCCAGGAATGTTAATGCTGCCAAGTAGCCGGGATGCTCTCAACAGCGAGAAGATCACTGAGTGGAGGTAATTAAGTCTCCAATGCTCGAGAATTCTGCCCCAGTGCTATTTGTTTGTTGAGGACATGTGCTTAGGTGCAAGGAATTGGAAATCTCTGAAACCAAATTGAGCACATTGGGCATCAAAGCACCCCAAGTCCTCCTCTGAGGTCTGTGACATGAATGTGCATGACAAGGGGGCAAGGGGGCCACAATCTCCTAATTGTTCCAGAGACCTTTCAGTCTGGGGGGGAGACTACATGTCTTGGTATTTATGTAATTAAGTGCACTGAAATCCTCAGCGCAGGATTCCCATGAAGTCTGGCTGCACGTTAACTGGGGCTCAGTAGATTTATTAGAGGACACTTTTCCATTCTTTTTGCTCTGGGAGACAGATGCTCTTCCATAAAATACCCTCATACCAAATAATTTTGTCTAGAAACCAGAGAATCACATCTATTCTTCTCTTCAAGAGAGAATCCCCACTAGGAACACTTTATTTCCCCTTCTGTTTTTCTTGGATTCTCTTGAAAATTCCAATATGTGACCCAAGGCACATTGCAGTAAGAAATATCACACCATGGGAGCCTTTCAACAGGAGGAGTCCTGCACACGACTGATTCCATCACAGGTCCACATTCACTGTCCACTCCTGCAGCCAGGAGGCCCTCCAGAGCTGGCCCACGGCTGCTACATCCCTAACTTACTCCTGGGGCTCCAAGAGAGCTTCCTGATCCTTCTTTTTGGGGCATCCACCTAGAGAGGTTTTTTTTTTTACACTGTGATGAGGATGGGAGGAGATAAAAAGGGGGAGAAGAGGGCATGACACACTTGATGTTCCAGCGACATTTCACTGCAGCCTTGAAAATGTCATCAAGAGGTCAAGCTCCCTGGGGGAACGAGATTATGACACTTCTCTACTCTCAGTGATCAAAGGAGAACTGATTCCTGTCACAAAACTTAGAAGAAGGCAAGGAAAATGCTGGACTTGCCACAACCTAGCTCTGATCACTTATTTATTCATTTGAAACCACAAGTCCACTACGAGCTACACCCTGAGGATGCAGAGATGGACAAACAGAAACTATCCCTTCACTCCTAGCATTTATTGCCTATTGGAGGAGATACATATTGTTACACACCTAACTATGAAAAGTGCTCTGTGGAACATCAACAAAACCAGAGGGCAAAGCAAGTCACAAACAAGCAGGCCATCCTTTTCCATATCTGCTCAATGCCAAGGGCTAACAGGAGTTACTCCTAGGCAGTAGGACTGTGTACTGGCTTATTGCACTACTGTCTCTTTCTGCATTTTTCTTGGGAGTTAGATAGTTTAATAATTGAGACCACAGGTGTGGAGGTAAACCAGCTATCTGATCTTGAGCAACTTATTTAAACTCTCGGAACCTTGGTTTCCATGCTGTAAAACAGAGGTAATGCCAGTCCCTTCTTCACTGGCTGGCTGAAAGGATTAAACAGAATGAACATCCAGAGTGAGTGCATATTACAGAACAGATACCCCAAGAATACATTATATCTACAAAAAGAAAGAAAATATGCCAAGTTACTCATGGTTGTTTTTGATGAGGGCATTGTTCCACATCATCTCTACCATCCTAGCCCCTGTCACTACAAGGATCCCATCTTTACAACTATAGCTCTTCTTTCTGTATGACTGGCATGTTCCGGGTCCCTTGTTGAGGACAACGTTGAATTCTACTTCGGAGACTAGTGGAATCATCCCCTAAATCAGGCATCCCCATCCTCCAGAATCTAATGCCTAATGATCTGAGGTGGAGCTTACGTGATCATAATAGAAATAAAGTACATGATAAATGTATGTACTTGAATCACCCAGAAGCCATCCCTCGCACCCTGGTCCACAGAGAAAAATTGTCTTCCACAAAAATGGTCCTTGGTGCCAAAAATGTTAGAGGACATTTAAAAATGTCCTCTGACTTTTCTCTTCACAACTCTTCTGTGATGGTTTTGTCTCCAAGCAATGTCACTACTCCAAAGTGTATATGGGCGTGGGCTGTAGTTTGGGATTCAGAGATTGGGATTGAGGAGAGAAGGGTGGTAAGCACTTCTTCCACGCCCCATCTCCCCCATCCAAGTCCTGCCCAAGACTGAGTTTAATCATAAATATAAATATCATCACTGATCATGAAATAATCTGGCTCTTTTGAAAATACAGCCGCAGAACTTGACTTGCTGACCTCTCATGACAATGCATTCCACAGATTTCATGATGGCTTTTCAGTCTTTAAAATATGGCTAAGTAAATAAATAACTTACCAGCCCCAAATTTCTACACACCCCATTTCTTCCAACTTTTTGGGACGGTGACCTCTGGCAAAACTCAATGAGAAGACAGAGCGACCCAGTCATCCTCCTTTTCACATAAATATCAGGAACTCATCCCCAAAATGCATCCCGACAGTGGGCTGGAAAACACATCTGCTGCAGCTCTGGGGGGTCATTGCTGGTCCCCTCTCTTCAGGAAGCAAGAATGTCCTAGAAGAAAATGGGGAAGGCTACCAGACCTATGATTTTGAGCCAGTTGTGGGCTAGAAATGCTATGTAAAATTTAAATAAATAACTCTACTTTCATGATACTCCACTTCAGACATTTTCAGTCACCCAAAAGGATGGGTCTCATTTCCTAATTCAACCAAAAAAGAAAACCGTTCCATTACTATGATACATTATCATCAAAAGTATTGTCAATAGCCTAACTCCTGACAGGGGTCTGTTTAACCGGAAAAGTTTCAAGCAAAGTCTCCATCCAAAAGTGAAGATTTGGGGACTTCCTTGGCTGTCCAGTGGTTAAGACTCAGTGGTTAAGTGCTTCCAGGGGGCAAGGGTTCTACCCCTGGTCAGGGAATTAAGATACCACATCATATGTGGCACAGCCCACCCCCCCCAAAAAAGTGAAGGTTTTGCTGTAGTGGAGAACACCTCACTCCACCACATCTGAGCTGTGTGACTTTAGCTAAGTCTCCCACTCTCTTTGAACCTCAATTTCTCCCTCTTTGAAAGAAGGCTAAAACTTTTGACTATTTTCATGGGAAACTAAGCCAGGGTGAGGAGATGGTTAAGCACACACTAGAGTCAGACAGCCCAGGTCTAAAACCCTAGCTCTACCACTAATGCCTGCGGGTTTTGGGGAAGTTGTACAGCCTCTCTGCCTCAGTTTTCCAGCCATAAGGTAAGGTAGTCATATCTCCTTCCTCACAAGCTTGTAGTGATAACACGTGAGTTCATCTATGTAAAGCACTTAGAATACTGTCTGGCAGATGGTAAGCCAAATAAGCTATAGCTATCACTGTTACTATTATATATTAATAGGATTCAGCTCAGTTCAGTTCAGTTCAGTCGCCCAGTCGTGTCCGACTCTTTGAGATCCCGTGGACTGCAGCACGCCAGGCTTCCTTATCCATCACCAACTCCTGGAGCCTACTCAAACTCATGTCCATTGAGCTGATGATGCCATCCAACCATCTCATCCTCTGCCATCCCCTTCTCCTCCCACTTTCAATCTTTCCCAGCATCAGGGTCTTTTCCAGTGAGTCAGTTCTTTGCATCAGGTGGCCAAAGTATTAGAGTTTCAGCTTTAGCATCAGTCCTTCCAATGAATATTCAGGATTGATTTCCTTTAGGATGGATTGGTTGGATCTCCTTGCTGTCCAAGGGACTCTCAAGAGTCTTCTCCAATACCACGGTTCAAAAGCATCAATTCTTCGGTGCTCAGCTTTCTTTATAGTCCAACTCTGACATCCACACACGACTACTGGAAAAACCATAGCTTTGACTAGATGGACTTTTGTTGACAAAGTAATGTCTCTGCTCTTTAACATGCTGTCTAGGTTGGTCATAACTTTTTTTCTAAGGAGCAAGTGTCTTTTAATTTCATGGATGCAGTCACCATCTGCAGTGATATTCAGTTCAGTTCAGTAGGTCAGTTGTGTCTGACTCTTTGCGACCCCATGAATTGCAGCATGCCAGGCCTCCCTGTCCATCACCAACTCCCGGAGTTCACTCAGACTCACGTCCATCGAGTCAGTGATGCCATCCAGCCATCTCATCCTCTGTCGTCCCCTTCTCCTCCTGCCCTCAATCCCTCCCAGCATCAGAGTCTTTTCCAATGAGTCAACTTTTTGCATGAGATGGCCAAAGTACTGGAGTTTCAGCTTTAGCATCATTCCTTCCAAAGAAATCCCAGGGCTGATCTCCTTCAGAATGGACTGGCTGGATCTCCTTGCAGTCCAAGGGACTCTCAAGAGTCTTTTCCAACACCACAGTTCAAAAGCATCAATTCTTCGGCACTCAGCTTTCTTCACAGTCCAACTCTCACATCCATACACGACCACAGGAAAAACCATAGCCTTGACTAGACGGACCTTTGATGGCAAAGTAATGTCTCTGCTTTTCAATATGCTATCTAGGTTGGTCATAACTTTCCTTCCAAGGAGTAAGCGTCTTTTAATTTCATGGCTGCAATCACCATCTGCAGTGATTTTGGAGCCCAGAAAAATAAAGTCTGACACTGTTTTCACTGTTTCCCCATCTATTTCCCATGAAGTGGTGGGACCGGATGCCATGATCTTCATTTTCTGAATGTTGAGCTTTAAGCCAACTTTTTCACTCTCCACTTTCACTTTCATCAAGAGGCTTTTGAGTTCCTCTTCACTTTCTGCCACAAGGGTGGTGTCATCTGCATATCTGAGGTTATTGATATTTCTCCCAGCAATCTTGATTTCAGCTTGTGCTTCTTCCAGCCCAGCATTTCTCATGATGTACTCTGCATATAAGTTAAATAAGCAGGGTGACACTGGAGCCCCCCAGAATAAAGCCTGTCACTGTTTCCATTGTTTCCTCATCTATTTGCCATGAAGTGATGGGACCGGACGCCATGATCTTAGTTTTCTGAATGTTGAGTTTTAAGCCAACTTTTTCACCCTCCTCTTTCATTTTCATCAAGAGGCTCTTTAGTTCTTCGCTTTCTGCCATAAGGGTGGTGTCATCCGCATATCTGAGTTTATTGATATTTCTCCCAGCTTAAGAATCATTATTATTACTGTTATTAATATGTCAGCACTGTGCCTTCAAGAGATGTTTTAACAGAAAACAAGGGAAAAAGGAACTACCACTTAGAACCATGTATTCTGTGCACCATCCTCACAAGAACCCTATAAGCTAGTTGTACCTTATTATCCATGTTCACATCTGAAACATTTTAGGCTCAATTAAATTAAGAAAATTATCCAAATCATAATGCTGTTAGTAAAAGATAGGAATGATTTCTACATTGAACAAAGAAATTTAATGAGCACCTGCTAAATGGTGAGAGAAATGTTAAGGACAGGAAATACAAAGATAAGGGTGATCCAGTCCTAGATCCCCTAAGGGGCTTACGGAGACAGACAAGCATTGAGTTTGCCATGCAGGTGGGAGAGAGATCAGAAAAGAGGACCTTGAAATGAGCCGGACAAGGACGGATGGGCAAGCAGGACAACCCACAGGCTGTTCTGAGACAGGTGGGAAGGACGTTGGAGAAGAGTTGCTGAAGGGAGGAAGACAGGTGCTGAATCTCACAGGTGGGTGGGACTTCATCCCACAAAGAGGGTCAGCAGGCATAATTCAGGCAAAGGGGACCCCAAAGGTAAGGCACCAAAGAGAAAGACAGCCTGGTTCAAAATGGGGGCACTAAACAGTCAGTGTTGCTGAACCCCATCTCTGATGTCCAATGTGTGGAGGAGATGGGGCTGGGAGCAAGTTTGTAAAACTGGGAGCAAAGAGGAGGCCAGGCTCCATCCACCCAAGGATTTTACACAGGGCCTTGGTCAGACTTGCACTTTAAATCATGATGACTGTGTGGAGGGTGGGTTTGCAGTGCCTGAGAAGAAATAAGAAACCAGCTCAGAAGACTGCTACAATAATCCAGAGGAGGCACAGAGAGGGTCTGGACCCATTGGAGAGCTGGGGTCAAGGGGTCAACCAGCACCCCACAGAAGCTCAGCGTGAGGAGGAAGACAGACTTTCTAGCTTGGGAGACTAGGTGGGTGAAAGGCTAACCAACTGAACAAAAAGATACAGGAGGCAGAACAAGTCTGGAGAGAGATGCTTATAACGATGAGATTGAAAAAGGTTTTGGCACCCACAATTGAGCGGCAAAGACAGGCATTTAAGCAAGTGCAGTGGATGGTGAAATTGTATACAGATACGACACAGGCAGCTCCTGAGGGCAGCCAGGCGGCCTGAATGGTGAGGAGAGAAGCCTCTATCAGAGGCTGATTGTGAGAGTCCAAGAAAGGGCTAGGAGAAGATTCTGCAGGTCTGCTTCCGCTTAGCAGCCCACCGGGCCATTGCAGTCAGCGTTCACTAGTGAGAAGAAGCCACGAGGAGTTAAGTGAGATAATGAGTTCTAATCAAGATAACAGAGAAGCACAGCTACAGTTTTAGGTAGGCATATGAGGGTGCCATGTCTTCCATGATTCAGGAACTCAGAAGAGTCCTAAAAGGTTCTTTGGATTTAGGCAGGCATACTGTACAGAATCAAGGACTTCTATTTTGAAAACATGTTAGGCTAAAGATTTTGAAATCCATCAGCTATAAAAAAAATTTTTAAAGAATAAACATACATATACACACATACCAAACACATACACATATATATAATAAGGTATATTATCTGTTACACTACACATATAGATAATAATCATGTATCATGTTAATTATAATATATAGAAGTTATATAATTATGTAGACATACATTGAAAGTGAAAGTCACTCAGTCCTGTCCAACTCTTTGCAACCCCATGGACCATACAGTCCATGGAATTCTCCAGTCCAGAATACTGGAGTGGGTAGCCTTTCCCTTCTCCAGAGGATCTTCTCAGACCAGGGATCAAACCCAGGTCTCCCACATTGCAGGCAGATTCTTTACCAGCTGAGCCACAAGGGGAGCCCAAGAATACTGGGGTGGGTAGCCTATCCCTTCTCCGGTGGATCTTCACCCAGGAATTGAACCGGGGTCTCCTTCATTGCAGCAGATTCTTTACCAGCTGAGCTATCAGGGAAGCCCCGTTTTAAAAAATAAAATTTAAATAATGGCAGATCTGCTAAGAAGCTAAGACTGAGATGAGAGAGTTGAGTGAGTTCAAACACAGCCATTGTGAATGACAGGAAGCCAGGCTGCAGACCTATTTGCGCAGTGCTAGGATTCATAGGGAGAAGGAAATGGCACCCCACTCCAGTACTCTTTCCTGGAAAATCCCATGGATGGTAGATCCTGGTAGGCTGCAGTCCATGGGGTCACACAGAGTCGGACATGACTGAAGCAATTTAGCAGCAGCAGCAGCAGCAGGATTCATAGGGAGAAGGCAATGGCAACCCACTCCAGTACTCTTGCCTGGAAAATCCCATGGACGGAGGAGCCTGGTAGGCTGCAGTCCCTGGGGTAGCTAAGAGTCGGATACGACTGGGCGACTTCACTTTCACTTTCACTTTCATGCATTGGAGAAGGAAATGGCAACCCACTCCAGTGCTCTTGCCAGGAGAATCCCAGGGATGGGGGAGCCTGGTGGGCTGCTGTCTATGGGGTTGCACAGAGTCGGACACGACTGAAGCAACTTAGCAGCAGCAGCAGGATTCATAGTGGGTATTCCTTCAGGAAAATGGTGAAGCAAAGAGAGCCTTTCCAGCAATAGCAAGCACAAAAGAAAACTTGGCTCTGGATTGAGGTTAAAAAAATAATAATAATTGTCCTCTGAGATTTCAAAACACCCAAATAGGCCACACACCAGGTTCCGAGTGAGAAATCACACTAGAACACTTACAAGAGAATATCACTTAAATTGGAAATCTACCCAGAGAAATAAACCTTCAACCCAGATCCTGCAGCATCCTCTCAGAGATAATGCCAACAAATATGAATTCACACAAACTCACAGTCAAAAATTACAAAATCCACCAGGAGACAAGCACCCATGAACAAGAAATAATAAACAATAGAACCAGACCTATAAGGGATTCAGAAAATGGCAATATCAGATTCTAAACAAAAGGTAAGTATGCTTAATATTTTTAAACAAATGGAGCTATGAATAAGGAGGAAGAGACTAAAACAAACCCCCCCCCAAAAAAAATGACTTGAACAAATCTGAAAAAGAACTGAGAGTAACTTGTAGTTGTGGAAATAAAATAATTGTTATTTAAAACACAGTGAAACCACAGGGATACCATCAGCCAAATCCTGAATGTGGGAAATTCCACAGGACAAATGACCTGGTTCTTCAACAACTATTCTAGATGGCAAGGAGGAAAACAAAGGGAATGGAACTGTTATAGACTGAAGGAGGCATAAAAGACCAGCCAAATGCAACATGAGGATACTGATCCAAGTAAACCAAATCTAAAATATTGTTAGGAAATTATATTTATAGAGAACTGTCTGAGGGACTACAAATATTTATGTTGACTGTGCTACAATGAGCTTTTGTATTAGACTGAGGGACAGTATAAGAAACAGCCGTATACCTGCTCTCCACAGTTTTCACCGTATAACACCATCTGGGATATTATAGGGTAATGATATCATTACCCTACGGTGTGCTCTTAATGAAGACCTATGGCAGGATTCGCTTTCAAGTCTCCATAGAAAAACTGCTTTTCCTAAACTGATTCATTTTTATCTCAAGGATGCTACAGCTCCTGAAACCATGACCATTTTTTCTTTTTATTTTGGTCTTTAGGAAACTCAAAATCAAATATGCAGTCCACCTCAAGCAGCTGCATAGAACAATCTGGGATATATTCCCTGTGCTGTTTTATCCCAAATTAGCTCTATTTGCCTTTCTTGGATTCCCTTAACCGTAGAGTTTATCCTTTGCATATTTTTTATAATCTACCTCAAGGTTTAAATAAAATTGTAAACCACCCCAAATTCTTGGTGTCTCCTTTAGGAGGAACCCAAACTTTATATAAGCTTTGGGGGCTGTATAATGTGCATAACACATAGACAATCAACAAAAGTGTTTTTGTTTCAATTAAGCTATAGTTCTTTAAAGGCACAAAACTATATCTTCTTCAACTTTATATCAACTATATACAACTCTACATGTGACTTGTAGAGTTAACTGATATGTTTTGGAGTGAAAGAACTAGAGCATCATTAAGATCTCACACAATAGTGTATTTCTCTAAGCTTTACTGAATGAATGAATCAAGCTACGTTTTTGGGAGCCAGTTTGAATCTGTACAGTGGATTTTCATAACCTGCTAAGATACAAGGTTCTGGAGACAGAAATAGATACTGATGGGTACTTCATAGGTTAATAATACATTCCATTGTATTGCACTGCAATCCTAAATAGATTAAAAATATAGCTCAGCTTAATATGGAAGATGCAAGTCATGGCAAATTCATGAGACTCCCTCCTCTTTTAAATCTATTCTGTTTCTGAAATTTTGATCAGACTCATATACTGTTCATCCTAGACTATCATGTATGGTAACTTAGTATCTGACTCCATATGAAACTCCATAGATCCCATTTTCTGTTTGTGCTTAGTTCAGTTCAGTCACTCAGTCATGTCTGACTTTTTGCAACCCCATGGACTGCAGCACGCCAGACTTCCCTGTCCAGCATCAACTCCCAGAGCTTGCTCAAGCTCATGTTTATCGAGTCTATGATGCCATCCAACCAGCTCTGCTGTCCCCTTCTCCTTCTGCCCTCAATCTTTCCCAGCGTCAGGGTCTTTTCCAATGAGTCGGTTCTTCCATCAGGTGGCCAAAGTATTAGAGCTTCAACTTCAGCATCAGTCCTTCTAATAAATATTCAGGACTGATTTCCTTTAGGATTGACTGGTTTGAACTCCCTGCAGTCCAAGGGATTCTCAAGAGTCTTCTCCAACACCACAGTTCAAAAGCATCAATTCTTTGGTGCTCAACTTTCTTTATGGTCCAACTCTCACATCCATACATGACTACTGGAAAAACCATAGCTTTGACTAGATGGACCTTTGTCAGCAAAGTAATCTCTCTGCTTTTTAACATGTTGTCTAAGTTGGTCATAGCTTTTCTTCCAAGGAATAAGCGTCTTTTAATTTCATAGCTGCAGTCACCATCTACAATGATTTTGGAGCTCAAGAAAATAAAGTCTGCCACTGTTTCCATTGTTGCTTCATCTATTTGCCATGAAGTGATGGGACCAGATGCCATGATCTTAGTTTTCTGAATGTTGAGTTTTAAGCCAATTTTTTCACTCTCCTCTTTCACTTTCATCAAGAGGCTCTTTAGTTCCTCTTCACTTTCTGCCATAAGGGTGCTGTCATCTGCATATCTGAGGTTATTGATATTTTTCCCGGCAATCTTGATTCCATCTTGTGCTTCCTCCAGCCCAGTGTTTCTCATGATGTACTCTGCATATAAGTTAAATAAGCAGGGTGACAATATACAGCCTTGACGAACTCCTTTTCCTATTTGGAACCAGTCTGTTGTTCCATGTCCAGTTCTAACTGTTGCTTCCTGACCTGCATATAGGTTTCTCAAGAGGCAGGTCAGGTGGTCTGGTATTCCCATCTTTTGAAGAATTTTCCACAGTTTGTTGTGATCCACATAGTCAAAGGCTTTAACGTAGTCAATGAAGCAGAAGTAGATGTTTTTCTGGAACTCTGCTTTTTCTATGATCCAATGGATGTTGGCAATTTGATCTCTGGTTCCTCTGCACTTTCTAAATCCAGCTTGAACATCTGGAAGTGCTTGGTTCATGCACTGTTGCCACCTAGCTTGGAGAATTTTGAGCATTACTTTGCTAGCATGTGAGATAACTGATCTTTTCCAGTCCTGTGGCCACTGTTGAGTTTTCCAAATTTGCTGGCATAATGAGTGCAGCAGTTTAACAGCATCATCTTATAGAATTTTAAATAGCTCAGCTGGAATCCCATCCCCTCCACTGGCTTTGTTCATAGTGATGCTTTCTAAGGCCCACTTGACTTTGCACTCCAAGATACCTGACTCTAGGTGAATGATCACACCATCGTGATTATATGGGTCATGAAGATCTTCTTCGTATAGTTCTTCTCTGTATCCTTGCCACCTCTTCTTAATATATTCTGCTTCTATTAGGGCCATACTGTTTCTGTCCTTTATTGTGCCCATCTTTGCATGAAACATTCCATTGGTATCTCTAATTTTTTTGAAGAGATCTCTAGTCTTTCCCAGTCTATTGTTTTCCTCTTTTTTTTTTTGCATTGATCACTGAGGAAGGCTTTATAATCTGTCCTTGCTATTCTTTGAAACTCTGCATTCAGATGGATATATCTTTCCTTTTCTCCTTTACCTTTCATTTCATAGCTCAAATAAGACTAGAATCTAAAAATCAGAGATGCACATGATAAGGTAGGTATTGACAATATGAGTGTCAGTTCCTGGAGAACCAGGCTACAGCAGAAACAAGAGATGGGCTGAGCAGGCATGATGCAGGGTACCAAAAGCAACTGCAATATCTGCGTTTATTATATTTTTTAAAGAAGAATGATTCCCATGTTAGAGGTGAGAAAATCAAGGCTCTGAGAAGTTTATTTACCTGAGGCCCACAAACAGAAAGTGACTAAACCAGAATTTGAATTCAGAGGTAGATATCTTATTCTAAAGCGTAGTCCATCATATCAGATCAGATCAGATCAGTCGCTCAGTCGTGTCGGACTCTTTGCGACCCCATGAATCGAAGCACGCCAGGCCTCCCTGTCCATTACCAACTCCCGGAGTTCACTCAGACTCACGTCCATCAAGTCAGTGATGCCATCCAGCCATCTCATCCTCTGTCATCCCCTTCTCCTCCTGCCCCCAATCCCTCCCAGCATCACAGTCTTTTCCAATGAGTCAACTCTTCGCATGAGGTGGCCAAAGTACTGGAGTTTCAGCTTTAGCATCATTCCTTCCAAAGAAATCCCAGGGCTGATCTCCTTCAGAATGGACTGGTTGGATCTCCTTGCAGTCCAAGGGACTCTCAAGAGTCTTCTCCAACACCACAGTTCAAAAGCATCAATTCTTCGGCGCTCAGCCTTCTTCACAGTCCAACTCTCACATCCATACACGACCACTGGAAAAACCATAGCCTTGACTAGACGGACCTTTGATGGCAAAGTAATGTCTCTGCTTTTCAATATGCCATCTAGGTTGGTCATAACTTTCCTTCCAAGGGGTACCAGTCTTTTAATTTCATGGCTGCAGTCACCATCTGCAGCGATTTTGGAGCCCAGAAAAATAAAGTCTGACACTGTTTCCACTGTTTCCCCATCTATTTCCCATGAAGTGATGGGACCAGATGCCATGATCTTCGTTTTCTGAATGTTGAGCTTTAACCCAATTTTTTCACTCTCCTCTTCCACTTTCATCAAGAGGCTTTTGAGTTCCTCTTCACTTTCTGCCATCAGGGTGGTGTCATCTGCATATCTGAGGTTATTGATATTTCTCCTGGCAACCTTGATTCCAGCTTGTGTTTCTTCCAGTCCAGTGTTTCTCATGATGTACTCTGCATACAAGTTAAATAAACAGGGTGACAATATACAGCCTTGACGAACTCCTTTTCCTATTTGGAACCAGTCTGTTGTTTCATGTCCAGTTCTAACTGTTGCTTCCTGACCTGCATACAGATTTCTCAAGAGGCAGATCCGGTGGTCTGGTATCCCCATCTCTTTCAAAATTTTCCACAGTTTATTGTGATCCACACAGTCAAAGGCTTTGGCATAGTCAATAAAGCAGAAATAGATGCTTTTCTGGAACTCTCTTGATTTTCCCATGATCCAGCAGATGTTGGCAATTTGATCTCTGGTTTCTCTGCCTTTTCTAAAACCAGCTTGAACATCAGGAAGTTCACGGTTCACATATTGCTGAAGCCTGGCTTGGAGAATTTTGAGCATTACTTTATTAGCGTATGAGATGAGTGCAATTGTGCGGTAGTGTGAGCATTCTTTGGTATTGCTTTTCTTTGGGATTCGAATGAAAACTGACCTTTTCCAGTCCTGTGGCCACTGCTGAGTTTTCCAAATTTGCTGGCATATTGAGTGCAGCACTTTCACAGCATCATCTTTCAGGATTTGGAATAGCTCCACTGGAATTCCATCACCTCCACTAGCTTTGTTCTTAGTGATGCTTTCTAAGGCCCACTTGACTTCACATCCCAGGATGTCTGGCTCTAGGTCAGTGATCACACCATCGTGGTTATCTGGGTCATGAAGATCTATTTTGTACAGTTCTTCTGTGTATTCTTGCCATCTCTTCTTAATATCTTCTGCTTCTGTTAGGTCCATACCATTTCTGTCCTTTATTGAGCTCATCTTTGCATGAAATGTTCCCTTGGTATCTCTAATTTTCTTGAAGAGATCTCTAGTCTTTCCCATTCTGTTGTTTTCCTCTATTTCTTTGCATTGATCGCTGAAGAAGGCTTTCTTATCTCTTCTTGCTATTCTTTGGCATTCTGCATTCAGATGTTTATATCTTTCCTTTTCTCCTTTGCTTTTCGCTTCTCTTCTTTTCACAGCTATTTGTAAGGCCTCCCCAGACAGCCATTTTGCTTTTTTGCATTTCTTTTCCATGGGGATGGTCTTGATCCCTGTCTCCTGTACAATGTCATGAACCTCATTCCATAGTTCATCAGGCATTCTATCTATCAGCTCTAGGCCCTTAAATCTATTTCTCACTTCCACTGTATAATCATAAGGGATTTGATGTAGTTCATACCTGAATGGTCTAGTGGTTTTCCCTACTTTCTTCAATTTAAGTCTGAATTTGGCAATAAGGAGTTCATGGTCTGAGCCACAGTCAGCTCCTGGTCTTGCTTTTGCTGACTGTATAGAGCTTCTCCATCTTTGGCTGCAAAGTATAGAATCAATCTGATTTCGGTGTTGACCATCTGGTGATGTGCATGTATAGAATCTTCTCTTTTGTTGTTGGAAGAGGGTGTTTGCTATGACCAGTGCATTTTCTTGGCAAAACTCTATTAGTCTTTGCCCTGCTTCATTCCGTATTCCAAGGCCAAATTTCCCTGTTACTCCAGGTGTTTCTTGACTTCCTACTTTTGCATTCCAGTCCCCTATAATGAAAAGGACATCTTTCTTGGGTGTTAGTTCTAAAAGGTCTTGTAGGTCTTCATAGAACCGTTCAACTTCAGCTTCTTCAGCATTACTGGTTGGGGCATAGACTTGCATTACTGTGATATTGAATGGTTTGCCTTGGAAACGAACAGAGATCATTCTATCGTTTTTGAGATTGCATCCAAGTACTGCATTTTGGACTCTTTTGTTGACCATGATGGCCACTCCATTTCTTCTGAGGGATTCCTGCCCGCAGTAGTAGATATAATGGTCATCTGAGGTAAATTCACCCATTCCAGTCCATTTCAGTTCGCTGATTCCTAGAATGTCGACATTCACTCTTGCCATCTCTTGTTTGACCACTTCCAATTTGCCTTGATTCATGGACCTGACATTCCAGGTTCCTATGCAATATTGCTCTTTACAGCATCGGACCTTGCTTCTATCACCAGTCACATCCACAGCTGGGTATTCTTTTTGCTTTGGCTCCATCCCTTCATTCTTTCTGGAGTTATTTCTCCACTCATCTCTAGTAGCATATTGGGCACCTACTGACCTGGGGAGTTTCTCTTTCAGAATCCTATCATTTTGCCTTTTCATACTGTTCATGGGGTTCTCAAGGCAAGAATACTAAAGTGGTTTGCCATTCCCTTCTCCAGTGGACCACATTCTGTCAGATCTCTCCACCATGACCCACCCGTCTTGGGTTGCCCCACGGGCATGGCTTAGTTTCATTGAGTTAGACCACCCTGCAATGAAGAGAAGTATTAAAAAAAAAAAAAAATAGAAACAATGTTTTTGAGAGTTTGGAGGAATGAGAACAACATAGGGAAGAAAGAAAAAAACTGATAGGAAAGGAAAGTGATATTTATTGATCAGCTACTATGAGTCAAGCACTTTTACATGCCTTATCTTATTTAAGTCATACAACTGCTTTGTTTGGTAGGACATTTTTTATCCACAGACAAGAGGAGTCTCAGAAAAGTAACATCAAGTCACACAGCAAGTAAATAGATAGCTGGGAATCAAATCCATATCTTGTGACCCAAGTCAGGGACTTCAAAGGCCATTCTTCAGACACAAAGTACCTTCATTCTCCTAGTCATATTGGATTCTGTTAATATTTATTTCACCAAATCTCAAGAACTAGTCCAGGAAGAGGTCAAGATTACACTACAGGCAATCAGAGTTGGCCTGTGCAGAAAAGCTAGGGTCACCAATCATCCTGGCTTCCCCAGGTCTGAAGCATTTCTCAGGATACAGGACTTTCAGTTACTGAGACAATTACAGGCAGATAGTGATGGGCAAACTCAGTGACTCAACCAAAGAGGGATTCATCCACCATGTGGTGGTTTAATCACTAAGTCGTGTCCGACTCTTACAACCCCATGGACCGTAGCCCACCAGGCTCCTCTGTCCATTGGATTCTCCAAGCAAGAATACTAGAGTGGGTTGCCATGCTCTCCTTCTCCAGGAGATGTTCCCAACCCAGGGATCAAACCTGCATCTCTTATGTCTCCTGCATTGGCAGGCAGGTTCTTTACCCCTAGCACCACCTGGGAAGCTCATCTCCATGTAGAGAAGTACACAAATCACAAATACACAGCTCATTTTTTTTTAAAAAAACTGAACACTCGTGTAACCAGCACCTAGATCAAGAAACAAAATACATAATACCAATCCTTCACTACTTCTCCAGAGATAAACCATTATCTTGACTTTACAACTGCCTGTTTTTGAAATGCATACAAATGAAATCATTTGCTACATATTCTTTTCTAACTGGCTTCTTTCCCTTAAAATGTTATCTTTGTGAAATGCCACTGCATGGAGCATTGGTCTGTTCTTTCTCATTGCTGTGAAACCTAACTTTGAATGAATATACTACAACTCATTTTCCATTCTAATGTTAATGATCATTTGGGTAGTTTCTGCCTTGCCGTGCCTCTATGAACTTTCTTATACATGCCTTTTGGTGATAGTATGCATGCATTTCATTGGTGATATACACTTAGGGATAAAATCACAGGGTCATGAGATAGGCTTGCAAATGTTCAGTTTCAGTAGATACTGCCAAATGGTCTTCAAACCTTAGCCATTTCTGAAGAGAGGACAACTGATAATGGACGTGCAGATTCAGAAGAAATTCTAAAATCCAGTGAGCACATTCCCTGGTTTCTGGCTAACTTGCACTCCCATTGATTCCAATGGGCACAAAGCTCTTAATAAAGAAGGCACATCCCCTTTTTTCTGTACCCCCTTTACTAACCTTACTTGCTGAAAGCAGCAATGGAATGACCAGGGGTAGGGACTCTGACTTTCAACTTACAATCTCCCTAAATCTCCTGGCTCCAAGTTGGCCAAGAATGGCAGCAGTTTGGAACATGCTTCCCAAAGGCAAAAACCTGAGTTGGGCCATGGGTCACCTACTAGCAAGACATTTCGATTCTATGAACCAGTTTCCTTATCTGTAAATTGGCAAAGGTCATATAAAGGCCGGAGAAGGCAATGGCACCCCACTCCAGTACTCTTGCCTGGAAAACCCCATGGATGGAGGAGCCTGGCAGGCAGCAGTCCATGGGCTCGCTAAGAGTCAGACAAGACTGAGCATCTTCACTTTCACTTTTCACTTTCATGCATTGGAGAAGGAAATGACAACCCACTCCAGTGTTCTTGCCTGGAGAATCCCAGGGATGGGGGAGCCTGGTGGACTGCCATCTATGGGGTCTCACAGAGTTGGACACAACTTAAGCGACTTAGCAGCAGCAGCAAATAAAGGCACGTGTCCAAGACTTGTCACTAAGAAGATTTATATTAGTTACCTAGTTTATAACAACTACCACAAAATGGATGGTTTAAAACAATCAAAATTTATTCTCTCACAGTTCTGAAGACCAGAAGTCAGAAATCAAGGTGTTGGGAAGAATTGGTTCCTTTTAGGATCTCTGAGGGAGAAACTGTCCCATGCCTCTCTCCTAGCTGCTTGGCAACTCTCGGCATTGCACAGCTTGCAGCCAGTTAAACCCAGTCTCTATCCACACTGTCCAGGCTGTCCACACAGCCTTTTTCCCTGCATGTTCCTGTGTCCACCCTAACCCTCATCTTACATGAATCACATCTGAAAAGACCCTATTCCCAAATAAGTTCATATTCTGAGGTTCTGGTGGACATGGATGTTAGGAGACACTATTCAACCCCAAGGGACATTCAACAAATAGTAACTATCAGTATCTACTATTTTATCATTTTACTGACTGATGGATGGATGGATGGACCACTCATTCAACAGCTCACCAAATAGTATTGAATATCTACTATGTGGCAGGCACAGTGATATATGCTGGCCATACAGTCCCTGATCTCATGGAGATTACATGTTAAGGGACCAGGAGGGAGAGCGACAAATCTATAAATAATCATATAAGCTGTCAGACAGTGACAACAAGAAGAAAAACAACAGTGTATCTAAAAATTCCGACTTTGTCCCCTCCAATCCTGTTTGCGACCTTCTGCTCTGGGACTTTGCTGTTGTTATCACATTAGCCCTTCACTGTGCTCTTTGCAAAGGAGGACGTGAATTTTCCCAGCTATAAATGAGAAAACCTTTTCTGGATAGCACTTTCCGTTACAGTGGACAAATTAATCATGATTATTCCATAAACTGGAGGCTTGTATAACTGAGGAAATTGTTCCAAATGAAAGAATAGTATGTGGGGTAGGAAGTAAATCAGATTCCACAAGTGATAATAAGACAGAGCAAAATGAGGGCAGTCAGGTATTGGGCTGCATGAATCATTTACTATAAATCCAGATGTTTACAAAATGAAAAACAGGCCAAGTCCATGACCTCGTGAACTGATGGAAGGACTGGTTAAAATATGATGGGAGAATAAATATCATGGAATTTGTTTTTTTAAGTCATGAAGAGACCATTTACCTATTTATCACCTAAAAACATGTAGAAGATAAAAAAAATATTGAAATTTTTATTTTGATCTGCCATCAAACCACTTAAATTTTTTAGTAACCAAAGTTTCAATTATTATAAATCAGTAGCACAGCATGAGTGGCTTGTTATATCATTGTGGAGAGAAAAACACTTTGTTAAGCTTGTTTCCAAGGAAATGAAACGCTTTTCAGACATGTCATTAACACTCATAAAATTCCCCGGAGCCAAGTAGAAGGCAGATGTTATTTTTCAGAATGGTCACAGACCATCAATAGAAGGAAATCTTAGTTAATTGTTTGAGTATTTATTTGCTTATTTATATTTCAAGAAATCAATTTGAGAAAGGAGACAGAATGATCTGCATTATTAAAATACATATCAAACAGGATAAAAGGAACCTATAGTTTTTTAAAAAGTGACACTTACATGGAGAATACACCTATTGCAAACATGGAGAATTCACCTATTACAAACAGAAGCAAAGCACCAATGGAGTGGCAACTGTCTGCTCTTGTACATTCATGAAGCAAAGTATTTTGAACCCCCAAGGCCCCTCTTGAGTTTGTACTACCCAGAATTCATTTACACACTGACCCAGAACATTGCTGATGCCCCAAGATTCCAGTTCTTTAACTGCCTCTTCTACACACCGCACTCCCATTCATTTCTAAATCCCACATTTCTCTGTATTCTCCCTGAATTGTCCTGCTTCATGACTGGATGTTTGGACCACTATTCTTAGCCTCTTCTCGTCACCACCATTTTCTGGGAAACAACATCCCCACCTACCGTGCATCACCACCTAGCACTTCTGTTCTCACGCTTTGCAGTGTATCCACCTGCCTCTAAGGTGCTTACCCTGCTTCTAGGCTTGCAAGAGTTTCCCCGACCTACTCAAGGTAGGGAACATCTCGAATGCATACAAGGCAGCAAAAGTCAGGTTTTCATGGCTTTTTTGCTATAGTAGATAGGTCTATAAAAGAGCCTGTGGGGCCCTGAAAGACAATTCTTAATTCTGCAATGTGTTCGTTCACAGAATCACTCAGAAAGTATTTACTGAGCCATGCTTGGTGAGAAATTACCTCGACACACTGGTAGCCTCCAAGTATATGAACACGCAAGCCCTCCCAGGGGTCATGGAACAGAAAAGCTCTCAAACTATGTTTGAATCACAGGGTTCATTAAATGAATTTAAAGCACATAGTGAGAAGCAAGGGTGAAAAGATATGGTGTAAATTATCACACTTAGGCTAGAATACAAGCAGGTGGAAGAAACCACGCAACTGGAATTCTGGGTTTAGCTTTCCCCAGGGATGCTATTGTTGCAAAGACTAGAGTTAGGGATGGGCAAGTGGACACAACAGATGAAGGTGCCTGGGGTTAAGGGTACATACTGGCTCTATCACAGCAATTCTGTCTGTCTATGGCTGTAGTTTGGCAATTAGCCTACTGAGCTGCCAGATTATATTATACTTCTTGATATAGGAAACGTGGGTCAAACGGGGTGTGTCTGTGGATATCTAAATTAAGACTTCATAAATATTCAGTACTTTATGTGTATTTAGTGTATATGAGTACCTGGTAGCTACTGGGTCCTTCCACCCTTTTCTATGTTTCACACATATGCTCTGATTAACTTTATTTGTCAAACAGGTTAAGTGTGAAAAGAACTCCATGCCTAACACATATTAATAAGTTTGATCCATTTCATTTGTTTTCTTCTACAGCAAAACCGAACATAAACAACGTGGCAACATGTACATTAGGAGCAGCCACTGCATCCCAAGGTCTGGCGGCAGGATGAAGATGCACTGAGCAGAAAGTAAAGGCAAAGAGTGAGCTCGTGGGGGTGTGGGCAGCAAAGGCACAAAGGCAGCCTGTAGGGGTTGCTGTGTGAAGTAAGACTTTAAAGTGACTGGGACCTGTCTGGGAAGCAGAGGGTTTGGGCCTTCCAGGCAGAAAAATGACTGAGCAAAAAAATCACTGAAGAGTGATCCCTCCGGCTGCCTGCAGAAAACGAGAGCATCACATGCTAAGCACAGAACTAATGCATGCAAGAAGGGGCTGGAGAGATGGGCAGACCGGGAGGTGTTTGCTCTCTATCAAGGTGGAGCTGGCCGGCCTCACGGAGGAGGTAAGTAGCCTCCAGACGAGGGGACCCCAGCCTGGGCTGCGTGGTGGAGGCTCCAGGCATCACAGCTCAGGTGGGGTGGGTAGTAAAAAATCTAACACCTCACAGGTCAGGTGAGTACGAGGTCAGTGACGTTCGGGGAGGTGGAGGGGCCCTGCTCAGCGGAGGCCCACTTCACCTCCACCTCTCTGCCACGACCGAGCGCTGTGCGCTTTGTTAGAACTGTCTCAAAGTAAATGAAGCGGGTTTCACCTCTTTGCCTTCCAGCAGCTGAGAGGTGATCTCACCCAGCGGTGGACAGCGTTCAACACTATGTCATCCCACATTATGATTCCTGTTTGGTTTCTTGGGGAACAGGGGGCAGACTCAGAGCTCAGTTTTGACTTCACAAAGGGGCCCCTTTGCTCCACTCATTATGAATAAATGAGCACTCTTTCTGGGCCCCCTTTCAACCAGAGCTGATGCGGTTGTATTTATATTTGTGATAAAAGGGTAAACATACTCCAATTTCTTTAAATATCCACTGATAGATTCATAAGGAACTAGTCTAACTCCTAATTCCCAACCTATAAGTGGAAGCAGAGGGAAAGCTGTAGAAAAGAAAGAATATAAATATCTGTGAATTATAAACTGTTTGCTTCCTAGTTCTTCAAGCCAGCTTCAAGTGCAATGGGCTGCTCCATTCTCTTGTTCATTCACTCAACAAACTTTCTGTGAGCCCTTGATGTGTAAGCAGCACATATATTTCATACAGGGATTTGCCATCAGGCCAGGAAATGTTTATATGACATGGTTTAAGTTAATTAAATCAGAGGCAGGGTTTTTTTTCCCCCCTAAATTAATAAAGCTTAAGCTTCTAGACCCTTCCCTTGAATAGATACTTTCCAAGACCCTGGGCGGGAACTTAGCAAAGAGTTTACATAGTTGTGTGTTTTATGAAACATGCAAATGTGTGATATTTTAACTGCCATTGGCTAAGCCCCATTATATATTTCCATTTTGGTTTTTTCCTTCAGCCACAGTTCCCCTCAAATTGGGTGGCTTCGGATTGGCTACAGGTATTTTGGGGTTCTGGCTAAGAAGTTAATTTCAGGGTACATTTATGTTTAGCAGGACGTATATAAGTGGATCATAGTCATTCACCATGCATAGTTAAGTCACCACTAACCATCCCTGTATAGGACCTAATCCTAGGAATGCCCATCCACCCACTGAGCTGATTTGCCCTGCATCAGGACAATAGTGTAGGGTCAAAGGTCATATCACCATCTGATGTGTCCTCCTGAACCCCATGCCCAAGTATGTGGGTCACAGGAGAAACAAGGTTTGATATGGAAGGACCATAAATTACCCTGGCTTGTCCATTCATCAGATGTGTAAAACTGAGTCCTTTGGTTGGGGACCCCAGTGTTTTGGTTGAGAAGGAGATACAGAAAGGCCCACAGAATGAATCCCTAGCCAGGTATGCCAGGCCTACCCTGGGAGTGCTAGAAAGCCAGGGGCAATGTGAACCTAAGTGAAAGGAAGGAAGGAAGCATTGAATGCACACAGAAAGGAAAAGAATGGCTTCGTCACCTGGGAGAATTGTATGCTTTTGCTAAACTAGGTGACACTATGTAGCCCTATGACACTATGTAGGTATGTAGGGTTCTCTTTGGTCCTAAGACAGATTCATGACACAAAATTATGCCCAGTAGTTGAAGCCACATGTATACAGAATAATACTCCAGACTGTCAGAACTTACCTTGGTCATCATTTGTACCTGTAGCTTTGACTTATTGATACAAGTCTTTGAGCTTCCCTTGTGGCTCAGCTGGTAAAGAATCTGCCTGCAATGCAAGAGACCTGGGTTTGATCCCTGGGTTGGGAAGATCCCCTGGAGAAGGAAAAGGCTACCCACTCCAGTATTCTAGCCTAGAGAATTTCATGGACTGTATAGTCCATGGGGTCACAAAGAGTCAGACATGATTGAGTGACTTTCACTTTCATACAAGTCTTTGGGGTGTTATTTGCTTCGCTCTGAAACCAGAAAAAAAGTCTCTGGCCTCAATGCCAGAGTAGTGTTGTCTAAATGCCACAGCTTACTTTCATGCGTGAGTCTCTGAAAGTGTGTCTATAGTATTACTGACAAGGACCCACCTCTGCCTGCCCCGAAGGCACCTACCTTCCTATTCAGGACACAGGAACGTGTGGTCTTCTGCTCAGCCCCAGCTGGGAGCTCTCTCCACCAGAAGATAAACTGGGGGCACCAAATGGCAATACCAAGTTTCTAGGCTACTTTGGAGAATTCAGTCCTTCTGTGCTCTGAGTACCTTGGGTTTCCAGGGCATCACTGGCTGACAGCACCCCTACTTACCGTGGGAAAATATTACTCATGTAG
Organism: Bos mutus; assembly: GCF_027580195.1. Lineage (NCBI taxonomy): Eukaryota > Metazoa > Chordata > Mammalia > Artiodactyla > Bovidae > Bos > Bos mutus. Next base: position 41,919,209 of record NC_091626.1, on the reverse strand, counting down.
TTATGATGTATACGCTTCAGAGGTCTAAGGGAAACAAATAATTTAGAACTTTTCATAGTAATAAGTGTGAAGTAGAGTCTAGGAGACTTAAGACATAAAAAGCATACAGTCATCACAGTATCTGTAGATTATTGTCCTAGATGGATCACAATGCTTTATGAAGTCTCTGCCATGTCCCAACATCACAGTATCTGTACATTATTTTCCTAGATGGATCACGATGCTTCATGAAGTTTCTACCACGTCTCAAGCTGATGGACAACTCCACTGCACACAGTGCTTTACATTAGATCAGTGTCATGTAGGGATGGGATACTTTGGGCAGAAAGCCCAATATGAGTAGCTTAAACTATAAGGAACTAATTATGTCACAAAACAAGAAATCAAAGATGGGGTGACTCTAGAACTGGTTAATTCAGCAGCTCAGTAATTTTTTTCCACTCTACCATCAAAGGCAATGGCACCCCACTCCAGTACTGTTGCCCGGAAAATCTCATGGATGGAGGAGCCTGGTAGGCTGCAGTCCATGGGGTCGCTAAGAGTCAGACACGACTGAGCGACTTCCCTTTCACTTTCCACTTTCATGCATTGGAGAAGGAAATGGCAACCCACTCCAGTGTTCTTGCCTGGAGAATCCCATGGACGGAGAAGCCTGGTAGGCTGCAGTCCATGGGGTCGCACAGAGTTGGACACGACTGAAGCGACTTAGCAGCAGCAGCAGCATCCTCCATGTGCGGTGTGACCGTCCAACTCGGCTCCCCCTCATGGTGCCAAGATGCTACTGCAGCTTCAGATAATGTCGAAGGCGTTGGCTAGCAGGCAGAAAGGGCCTGCGTGCTTCCTCTCCACGTGTGGTTTTTTTAAAAGTCAGGTTTCTGAATCTGTAAGTTACATACAGTAAAATTCATCATCTTTAAGTGATGAGTGTGACAAATGTATACAGTCACGTAGCAATCAGGGTGTAGAACATTTTTGTCACGCCAAAAAGTTCCCTCCTGTCTAACTGTAGTCAGTCGCCTCCTTCCACCTCAGCACCTGGCAACCACTAATCTGATTATAGTCCCTATAATTTGTCTTTGCAAGGTGTCAAATCAATGGAAACAAACATTAAGGTAGCCATTTGTACTCAGCGTCTTTCACTAAGCGTAATGCATTTCTGTCTTGTTGCATTTCTCAGTAGTTTGTTCTATTTTATTGCCGAGTGGTGCTCCATTGTGTAGATATACCATAATTTGTTTATGCATTCAGCAGTTAATGGACATTTGAGCAGTTACTAGTTTTATCTACAATGAATAAAGCTGCTATAAACATTCACAGACAGGTCTTTGTGTGCATGTAGGTTTTCATTTCCCTTGAGTACATTCTTAGGAGTGGGATTGCTAAATTGGAAAGTTAACACACATTGCTTTTTAAGAGGAAGGAGACTTTTCACAAAAGTTCCTCTGTGTTGTCCCATGCCCCTGCCTAAACCAATCTTGGGCAGAAGGAGCAGATAGAAATGAATCAAAATCCATTTTCATGGCTATAGCTTGTGGTTGTACTTAGCATTCAGTCATGTCTGACTCTCTGCGACCCCATGGACTGTAGCCCACCAGGCTCCTCTGTCCATGATCCAGATTCTCCAGGCAAAATTACTGGAGTAGGTTGCCATTTCCTCTTCCAGAGGATCGTCCCAATCCAGGGACCAAACCCGTGTTTCCTGCGGCTCCTGCATTGCAGGCAGATTCTTTGCCACTGAGCCACCAGGGAAGCCCCTCATAGCTACAGAGGAAGGACAATCTTCCCTGATCGTACAGCTTCCTATGGAAACAAAATCCAGGCTCTTCCTGTAGGAAAGAAGAGAAAAATAGGTTTAGGCCAGTGCCCAATAGAGACCCACCAAGCAACCACCCTAACTCTGGACTTCTTCTATTAGATAATTAATTCCTCACCTTGAAAGCCACTTAAATCAGATTTTCTGCTGAAAGCATCCTAAATGACCCATGTGTGGCTGCCTGCAGCAGTTTTGCCCTTGAGAGGGGACTGTGTCATGGCTTTTACCTCACAACAAGGGGGTCCTGACTACAGCTGATTGGACCACAGGCTGGCCAATGGTCCATGAGGGGCTCACTGAAGTGTTCCCCTTGAGATCTGGCAGAACCAATCACATAGTTTCTGGGAGAGTTTGAGCTCAAGACAGTGGGAGAGAGACAGTAAGTAGAAGAAGCATGGCTGCAGAATCAGGAGACAGATACAGAGGACTCAGCAGAAGGGATGAGGGAAGGAGAGTAGAGGGAAGCCTTGTCACAGTGAAACAGTGGTCAGAGGGATGACGGAAGCAGTAGCAGAGGTCAACAGAATCATCTGTAGGACTCAATCATCAGATGAGGGAGTGCTAGCCATCACGTCCAGGAGAGGGTAAGGGGCCCACAGCTACATTCGCAGGGGATCTCCAACAGGCCTCTGTTTTTGCTGAGACTGCTGAGATGACGGCCAGTTTTTTTGTTTCCCCGAGCATCCACACAGAACCTGCCACCCAAGATTACCTGAGGTGATCAGAACTTGGCCCCCAGAGCTCAGTCGCCTCACAGTCCTCCAACCACAGTGCACCTGATTGTGTCCCTGAAGGCCAAAGTGTACCATGAACACTTGGTCACAAATAGAGCAGCAACTTCACCCTCCTGAACACTGTCAGCTCCCTAAGAAGGGCAGAGACCAGCGCATGTGACAGAAAAAACGAGGGTTCTCTGAGGGCTGGTTCTGAGTCTGGCACCATATGAAGTCCCTCACATGGGTTAAGTCGTTAAATCCTAAAAACACTGTGATGTAGGCAGTATTTCCTTTTCCATTTTACAGATGAAGAATCAGGCCTGGAGCTAAGGTCAGCTGATCAGCTTTCACAGCCAAGACGGCAAAGCCTTTTCCGGGGCTGAGCTGCTCCCACTTTCAGCTTAGGATCAGGGACCCTGGAGGGGACGGAGCGTGGAGAGACAGAGCGGCAGAGCAGGCGGAAGAGCCTCTCAGTCCCACTGGAAGCTGGGGAGGACACCCAGCTGATAAGGAGCCCAAGCTACACACCTGCACACACGTTTCCAACCTCCAGCCCAATAAAAATGTCTCCGACTTCAGAGTTCTGACCCAAGGATTGAACGAGACCTTGGGCCAAGAGGAAGCAAGCAATTTAGACTCAAGAATTTGTTCTTTATGGCCTCCCAATGCAAAATGAAGACTGTGGCCCAGCAGCACAGGCATCAGCTGATGCTTACTTGAGGTGCAAGGCTGTAGCCCCTCCTGAGATACAGCAAACCCACATGTGTATTTTACAAGGTCCACTGGTGATACACAGGTACTTACAATTCTAAGATGCTCTGCTCTAAGGAGACAGGGAGTCTTTGGTATAAGGGACAGGGGTAGGGAAGAGAAGTGGGGCCAGGTCTTCTCTTATTTTATCCTAGTCCAAACAAGACTGGCCAGTGTATTTTTCAGCCCTTTTATTTAATGATGTCAGGATATATCCACCTCTGCACTGTGGGGCTGGTATTCTGAATGCCCATTTAACAAGAAAAACAGGAATTATTTTTTTCCTTACAAATTGCTTTCCTGAATCTCCTATATGTGTTTCATCTATTCTCCCTGACTATGTGTGTTTTTGTGTGTGGAAAAAGCAAAGCTTAAATGTCAGAAGGAAGGGATCAGATTCCCTGTCCTCTTGCCAACCGAGAGCACATTTACTAGTCTCTTCCCTCCATTAAACGTTAAATGATGTTTATGAAGCACCCACATGGGCCTGGAGCTTTTCTCAGTGCTTAGGGTTGCCAGGTGGCCAGCATAATGGCATTACCCTTTATTTGAACTTTCTACTCCGGTGTTCTTGCAGGCTCTGCAGGAACACAAGCAGACTCAAATTTAAAGTGAGAACCAAGAATGGGGATAGACATGACACATGAGAAGTAGTTCCTGATTCTTAATCAGGTAAACCAGTGGGCCGTGCCTGGTCAGTTTCACCTTATCAGCGCTGTCCAAAAGCTGTCCTCAACTTCTCTGGCCGTCCCCCACTCTGCCTGAGCCCTGCTTGCTCCCTGCTATCTAGAGGAAAATTACACAACCCCACAAATGCTGAAAAGGGTATCAAAATAGACCAGCTTTTCCTATGACTATCTCACGGATGACATGACCAGGTTCACCATGTACTGGGCTTCCTGACTTAACAGAACGTGCATTTTAAACCAGACCCAGCTCGAAAATCCAGATGATATGGTCACTACAACTGCTAACCAGGTCAATATAGAAATGAGCATTTTATCCTAACACACGTGGGGAAAAGATCCGCTTCTTCGAAGAGGAACTGCATCGTGTCCAAACCTGCAATCTTTCAACATAACATACTGTTCAGTATAACAAATGCTATGTAAACTTAGGGTGGGTAATTATCTTCCTATCATCACCAGGAACTGAGATATATAACATATAAAAGTGGACTGTAACGTCCTCCTACTCTAAAAGTTAGTAAACTAAGCATTCACTCCAGGAAAGCAGTCAGAGGTTCCTTCACGGAAACCCATCTGCAGAGCAGGCAGGAAGGAGGAGGAGGGAGGGGGAGCTTGTGCCCCACCAAACCCATGCCCTCCTCTGTCTTGGCGTCTTCTGCTCCATTTAGGAGAATGCTTTCTGTCCAGTAATGATGAACCCAACGCCATGTGAATGAGATTTGCAGGTGTGAGTGGGAGGCTGCTGGGGCAAACGCGGATGAATGAGAATGTGGAGAGAGGAGGGTTTCTGGGACAGAAGCAGAAGCAAAGGTCATGCTTGACTGAGCAAAAAAAAAAAAAGACAGACGCCTCTTTCTGAGGGAGTGTAGACAGGTCATCCCAAGAAGCAACTGAGAGCTCTGAGCTTCTGTCAGGGAAGGATGCAACAAAGTGAGCGACATCTTCAGCAAACAAAAAGAGTCGAAATTGTCTGAAGGCTTGCAAAGTTGGCCAAACCCATGGGATCCACCTCCCTAGCAGCTCAGGTAACACAGCAGTCTTGATAGGTTAAGCCCCATGAAAGCAAATGAATGGATAAATCAAGGACACAAATGCCTGTGTGCATACACGAACACTGTGTGCGTGTACGAACAGTGCGTGCATGCCTGCATGCTAAGTCACTTCAGTTGTGTCCTACTCTGCGACCCTCTGGACTGTAGCTTGCCAAGCTCCCTCTGTCCATGGGGATTCTCCAGGCAAGAATACGGGAGTGGGTTGCCATGCCCTCCTCCAGGGCATATTCCTGACCAATGGATTGAATCCTGGTCTCCTGCATTGCAGGCATATTTGTTGGCATCTGAGCCTCCAGGGAAGCCCCCACATAGTAGGCACTAATTTAATAGTTACTGAATGAATGAGTAGGTGGATGAGTCAGTTCAAGCTTCAGAGCCAACTATTTGGTCCAGGAACTATGTCAATTCATTCATTAGTTCATACAGCACATTTATTTTGAGAGACCACTTTGTATCTTTTTTTTAAATTGAAGGATAATTGCTTTATAATATCCACTTTATGTCTTGAACTATGCAGCAACTCAAGACGGAAAAGGTCTGCCCTCCAAATTTCTAGTGGGGAGACAGACAAATAAATACATAAGAAAATAGATAATAAGATAATTTATAAGCAACAGTGAGTGCTATAAAGAAACTAAAATGTATTGTTAGACTAGAGCAGAGGTCAACAAACTTTTTCTGTTAAGGGTCAGAGAGAAAATACTTTGGGTTTTGTGGGCCAAATAATCTCTATTGCAATGACTCAACTCTGCCATTGTAGCCTGGAGGTACCTCGGACAATATGTAAATAATTAACATGGCTTGTATTCAAATAAATCTTCATTTATGGACACTGAAATTTTAATTTCACATAAATTTTATGTTACAAAACATTCTCTTTTTTTAACCATTTAAAATGTAAAAACCATTCTTGACTCTCAGGCCATATAAAAATAAGTTGATGGCCAGATATGGCCCCTAGGCTGTAGTTTGTACACCCCTGAAACTGCATGACAGGGCAAGGAGTAGAGGGGGCTCTTCCAGGAAGGTGACATTTAAGCCTAGATTAGCATGAGGAGAAAGAACTAGACATGCAAAGTGGAGGGAAGAACTTTCTAGGCACAAGAAGGCAGGGTGCAAAAGTACACACACACACACACACACACACACACATAAACATATCCACAGTACTATCCATCATAGACAGGTGTTGAATAGTGGTGAGGGAAAACAGATCTAGAAACATCTGCGTCCCCTACCTGACCATGATTTGGAGCCATGAGGTTGAAGGCGATCCTGGTCACTGGGCTCGTCAGCCAGGTGTGCAGCTCCACACTTTGATGAACCAGCATGTCTCTGAACAAAATAGATTCTGGCTTTACTCACCCTTGTTTCTCTTCTGCAGATTTCCTCATTGTTCAAGATTGCCATTAGATTTTTAAGCAACAGCATCTTTCTAGAAAATTTGTGGGAAAAGCAGTTCACAAAATGAGGTTGTGCTTGTTTGTTTTGTTCAGGGTTTACAACTTTTTGAGTGTTATGGTTTGATTCCTGGATTCTAACCAACATTGATAAGCCTGGTGCATTTCATGGGAGAACATAATCTCATTAAATACAAATTATCAAAAGTCTTCTGGAATTGTGTATGCAAGGGGAGGGCTTCCCTGGTGGCTTATCAGTAAAGAATCCACCTGCAGTCCAGGAGACGCAGGAAATGCAGATTTGATCCCTGTGTCAGGAAGATCCCCTGGAGAAAGGAATGGCAACCCACTATAGTAGTCTTGCCTGGAAAATCCCGTGGATAGAGGAGTGGAGAGCTACAGTCCACGGGGTTGCAAAGAGCTTTACATGACTGAAGAGATGCACTCATGTATGCAAAGGGAAAATGGACAATTCCATCCATCAACCACACACCATGAGAGCTAGGGCTACCATCAAAAACTAGATGAAACAGGTACTTGGAAGCCCCTGCTCTACCTTCTCCAACCCGCACCACGTAGGGATAGAGCATAAGGGGATGACAGAAACAGCCAGCCCCAGGTAAAAGGAACTCGTCTTTGAAGCATATTGTTCTGATTCGTTGGTTTCTGGCCCCTATAGCCTTTGGACTTGAATCAATTCCTGTTCTTGTGGAAGCTACCCAGGTCCATATTTTCCCCTTTCATATGCGGATTTTTACTTTGTTGATTAACATTTCTTGCACAGAATTAAGCCACAGAATAGCATCTCAATCCTTTGTATCCCCAATTGGGGGGCAAAGCAACTCAGCAGTTTTCAAGTCCTGGCAGCATCAAAAGAGCATCTGTAATCAATTACCACCTTCCCCTCACCCCATTTCTCACCATCCATTGCTTAAAAATGGCTAACTTATTTTTTTCCCTCATATCCTTGTAAAAACACATGCACACACCAACACACACATGTGCTCCCAGGCTGAAATCACAAGTGCCAAAGCTCAGCCTGGAGAGAACGTTTATGACTGGGTTATACATCCCTGAAAATAGGGGTTTATAATGGAAACACTGACAGATCATTAACTATAATAGCATAAACCGAGGCACAGAATTTTCACGTTGTCTCCATTTTGTTTGTGTCAGCAGGATTTCCAGGCCCAGAATTTGGTGGGAGCTTACGAGCTGTACCCGAATGTGTGAGGCAAATTTTCTAGGCAAATATTCTAGACCTGAGAAAATAGCTCAGGTCTAGAATATTCTGTGATGTCTGGATTCAGAAATGATCATGGGAATCTCAGCAGGGAGAAAGCACCACCTAGGCTGGAAGCCTAATCTCTCTCAGCCACTCATCTCCAATGACCTGCTGCTCCTTGCCCTGAGCATGACTTTTACTGCTATGTGCTTAGTCGTGTCCAACTCTTTGCAACCCATGGACTGTAGCCTTCCAGGCTCCTCTGTCCACAGGGATTCTCCAAACAAGAACACTGGAGTGGGTTGCCATTTTCTCCTCCAGTTTACTGATATAAAGAAGCAAATTAGAGCAACTGGTTAGTTATCTGATACATGGAAACTATCCCCAGTCAGGTCTTCATTCTGGATCTTAGTCTCTCCTAGGAGATGCATCCACCAACTGACCACCAGTGTTTGGAACATTGACACATAGTAAACACTCAATATGTATTTGGTGCTGCACGCACAGCTGGATGGATCTATGAGCTAATGAAGGAATCGTTGTTGTTGTCATTCAGTCGCTAAGTCATGTCCAATTTTTGCAACCCCAAGGACTATAGCACACCAGGGTTCCTATTCTTCACTATCTCCCAGAGTTTGCTCAAACTCATGTCCATTGAGTCAGTGATGCCATCCAACCATCTCATTCTCTGTCTCCCCCTTCTCTTCCTGCCCTCAATCTTTCTCAGCATCAGGGTCTTTTTCAATAGGTGGCTCTTTGCATCACGGAGCCAAAGTATTGGAGCTTCAGCATCAGTCCTTCCAGTGAATATTCAAGGTTGATTTCCTTTAGGATTGAGTAGTTTGATCTTGCTGTCCAATGGACTCCCAAGAGAACTGATCTCTTTTGGCTTCACTCAGGTTTCTCATCTGTGAAATGAGGGGGTTCAACACCATCAGTGGTTCTCAACTCTGCTTGCACACTGAAATGATGCTGAATCACATTACAAACAGACTAACACCTGGATCCTACCCCCTGACCAAATAAATCAGAATCTCTAGACATGTGGCTTGAGCAGCAATAATTTGAAAAACTCCCCAGGTGGTTCTAATGTAGACTAGACAGTTCTAAAATTCCTTTCTGTGTTTCTAATTCCATGGAGTTTAATTCAGGTCATGAAATTCAAGGCCTAGAATTTGTCTCTCCTCAGTTCAGAGAGGGCTTCCCAGGTATTTAGAATCCACCTGCCAATGCAAGAGATGCCAGTTGGATCCCTGGGTTGGGAAGATCTCCTGGAGAAGGAAATGGCAACCCACTCCAGTATTCTTGCCTGGGAAATCCCATGGACAGAGGAACCTGGCAGGCTACAGTCCATAGGGTCACAAAGAGTTAGACATGACTGAGCAACTGAGCACACATGCATACAGTTCAGAGATAAAAGGAACAAAAGTGAAATGACATGGAGAAATTGTATTTAGGAAACAATAACCATTTATTGAACTCCTCCTCAGTGCCATGCTGTGCATTGCATGTATTATCTCCAATCCCTCTGACAGGTGGCATTATCCCATCATCCCTGTTTTGCAGATGAGGAACCTGCAGATGAGAAACAAAGTGAATTATCCAAGAGATAAGGAGTCATCCAGGAGAGGCCGCCCTCCCCAGCTGCCACGGGGCGTTGTCAGTCAATCCTTTTCAGAATTAAAGGGTGTTTGGCATCGGCAATGATTTTATGTTCAGGCTGAGTGTTGGAAGAAAGAGAAGTGAGAACTTCAAGACACACCACACAAAACTGTGAGGCTTGGGAAGGAGGACTTCCCTCCCACCCCTGCTCCCCTCCAACGTGAAAAAGGACAAGCCTGCTGCTCCCCAGGCCTGGGCCAGCTGTCAGAGATGAGCCCTGATAAAGGCCCTGGGCCTCCTCCTTGAATTCCTTTGTTCCAGAACCCATCCCATTAGAAAAAGGTCACACATCTTTGGCCCCTTTTAATTTCAGGGGTGGAGAGGTAAAAGCCCAGTCGGGGAAACATGTGCAATTATGAGCAATTACTTAAACGGCTTTCAGACAAGCCTTGGCCCTCCACCAGCAGGCAGAGGGGCCAGCGTCTGCGTTTTGTAGGCGAGAAGGAGAGAGGGTGGGAAGGTGGGGACGGGGGAGGGGAGACAGCAAAGCCTTTTGTCACTGGGCTACAAAAATAAAAAAAAAACATTGGTATTTCCTGCCACCAGACTAGCTGACACTAACCAGCCCTGCGCAGGGGAACTATTCACTTAAAAGTCATCATTTCCTTTACTTATCTGCCTCTAAAGAAACAAATCTATTAGCAGCAAGAAATCACTCCAGCGGCTTTAACTAAGTGCTTCCCCCGTTGAAAATGCCAAAGCCCTAGCCTTCAGCTCTGCCGGCCATGCCCTGGCCTCCGCTCCTCCCCAGCAGCAGCTCTGAGCTGGCCCGTGTCAGGGCGTCTCTGGCCACTACAGATAACAAGGGCCATTACATTCCAAATCCTTCCCCAACCTCCTCCCCTCCCTTCCGCCAAAACCCCAAACCCAATTTCTCCCTGGCAGATCAAAGGCTGCCCGAGCTACAGGAGAGCTCACTCGATCAATAAACTCCTGACACGGGAATAAACAGAACGATACAATATTTTCCTTCAGGATTTATTTGGTCCCTGGAATAGCCGTGGCTTGCTATGCCTTTCCTTTTGAGACCAATGGAGATTTGGTGTAGAGCTGAAAATAGTTTGCTCTCTGAATTAAAAATCAAACCCCCTGATAGCCCCCCAAACACTTTTCTAGTCTTTGTCGGCCTTAAACACACAAACTGTAAGGGGAAGCCGGTGTTACAGTTGGACTTTTTAGATCTTCCAAAAAGCAACTTGCCTTCCAGGCCGACTCAGTGTGCAAGAGTTACTGGAGAGCTACCTAAGCAAGGCAGCCTCATTTTAATAATTAACTTGGCAATTTAGAAACTATAATAAAAATTAATACGCTTCTCCCATTGTTCATCCTAAAGAATTCTAAAGTACTCCACAGACAATGATCTGAAACTATGGATAAAAAAGTACAATGATTCAAAAAAAGTTAAATGCAAGGATGCTGTGCATTTGGGATACACCAATTTTTTTTAAACCCTTAAGGATATTCATTTTAGAAATCAATTCCATTGACTCCTCTATCACTCTCCTATGACTGTTTCTTTGACATTGAAATCCTTAACTCATGAAATTGGAGGAGAGAGAATATGTAGAGCTGAGTTGCTGAAATAGTCCATGGAACTCATTTAGTATCTAGCATCTAGCTTGCCCCATTAATTATGATGTTACATTTACTCACACATGCCTTCATGTGTATCACATATATATTACAATTTTAGAAATAAAGTTTTGTATCTTCCTTCTTTGTAAGATACATAAATGTGCATTTAGATCAATTTGAGCTTGTCATTAGTTTGGAAAACGTTCCACAAAGATTACTGAGGTATGTTGTTGTTGTTGTTTAGTTGCTAAGTCACGTCTGACTCTTTGCAATCCCATGGACTGCAGCCTGCCAGGCTCCTCTGTCATGGGATTTCCCGGGCAAGAATACTGGAGTGGGCTGCCGCTTCCTTCTCCAGGCGATCTTCTTGATCCAGGGATCAAACCCATGTCTCCTGCATTGCTGGCAGACTTTTTACCACTGAGTTACCTGGGAAGCCCCAGAGGGACTTTAGTATTAATACTATTACTAATATTAATTTAATGTTAATCCATCCTAATTTAGACTCCAGATAAGAGAAAGCAAAGTACATTAGCAGCATAGGCCAGAAGATGAGAAAAACAAGGGGGAAAACGGTGTCTTATGATACAATGACAGTTACAGCTTAAGCCTAGAATACAGACAATAGTGTGTGTCAACTTTACCTTTATAGCCTACAAGAAGAATGGAGACTCCTTGCCAAGCTGTCTGTATATTTTCTCCTACAGAATGACTTCAGATTGACAATTACCGTTTATTGAGAGCTCACATTTACCCGGCACAGAGTGAAGCACTTGACAAGCTTTACATTATTTCCTTTAGTCCTCACGTAAGAGTCCGATGAAATAGGTACCATTTAACTGATGAGTTATGTGGTCCTAAAGAGGTTAACTGTCTTCCCCAAGCTCACATGGAAGTGACTGGAAATGCTGGGATTTGAATGGAGGCATCTGACTTCAGAGCTGGCATGTGAACTGCCAGCCTGAGACAAAACAGCCTGCAAGTTCCCTCCCAGCCCAACACTTTTAACTTCCACCAAGAGGCAGTAGCCTTTCTCTTCCATAACATCTTCCCCAGTCTTCTCCATCCAAACTTTTATATGACCTGAGCAATGGATATGTTTACATTGACTATCTCCAAGTATATTCATTATTTTTCAAACACTTTTCCCTTATCCTTGTATTTCTGTCAATTAAGCCAGGAGAAAATCAACATTTCACGGAGGAGAGCATGGATGATTAAGTACATTGGTGGGGACCTAGAAGCGGGTCTAACAATGCCATGTACCTTCAGGTTTGTGACCTTCAGGAAACACATCTTTTACATTAATTTCCTTAGTTTTCAAGTACACCATTTTAAAGAAGCCTGGCATGATTTATTGAAGTCTGTCTCCCAGCAGGAGTATTTTCCTTTTCCTCCTCTTAGCACAATGATTTGCACTAATCCTTTTGAGGAGCAGTGGAGAAGTCTTTTGTTCTATTAAGGTAACATGCAGCTGTCTTTACACCCAGTGTTCAGTGACTACTTTGCCAGCACTTTCAAGTAGTTCACCGTGAAAGTTCAGAGTCAAACAGTCTTTGATGCATGTATACCATGTCACTGCTGTTTAGTCACTAAAGTCATGTCCAGCTCTTTTGCAACCCCATGGATTGTAGCCCACCAGGCTCCTCTATCCAGGGATTTCCCAGGCAAGAATACTAAAGTGCGTTGCCATTTCCTTTCTCATGAAGATCTTCATGACCCAGGGATCAAACCCGAGTCTCCTGCTTGGCAGGCGGATTTTTTACCACTGACCCAGCAGGGAATCTCACACATATACCATCAGATCAGATCAGATCAGTCGCTCAGTCGTGTCTGACTCTTTGCGACCCCATGAATCGCAGCACGCCAGGCCTCCCTGCCCATCACCAACTCCCGGAGTTCACCCAGACTCACGTCCATCGAGTCAGTGATGCCATCCAGCCATCTCATCCTCTGTCGTCCCCTTCTCCTCTTGCCCCCAATCCCTCCCAGCATCAGAGTCTTTTCCAATGAGTCAACTCTTCACGTGAGGTGGTCGAAGTACTGGAGTTTCAGCTTTAGCATCATTCCTTCCAAAGAAATCCAAATCCCAGGGCTGATCTTCAGAATGGACTGGTTGGATCTCCTTGCAGTCCAAGGGACTCTCAAGAGTCTTCTCCAACACCACAGTTCAAAAGCATCAATTCTTCGGCGCTCAGCCTTCTTCACAGTCCAACTCTCACATCCATACATGACCAAAGGAGAAACCATAGCCTTGACTAGACGGACCTTTGTTGGCAAAGTAATGTCTCTGCTTTTCAATATGCTATCTAGTTTGGTCATAATTTTCCTTCTAAGGAGCACGCGTCTTTTAATTTCATGGCTGCAATCACCATCTGCAGCGATTTTGGAGCCCAGAAAAATAAAGTCTGACACTGTTTCCACTGTTTCCCCATCTATTTCCCATGAAGTGATGGGACCGGATGCCATGATCTTCATTTTCTGAATGTTGAGCTTTAAGCCAACTTTTTCACTCTCCACTTCCACTTTCATCAAGAGGCTTTTTAGTTCCTCTTCACTTTCTGCCATGAGGGTGCTGTCATCTGCATATCTGAGGTTATTGATATTTCTCCCAGCAATCTTGATTCCAGTTTGTGTTTCTTCCAGTCCAGCGTTTCTCATGATGTACTCTGCATATAAGTTAAATAAACAGGGTGACAATATACAGCCTTGACGAATTCCTTTTCCTATTTGGAACCAGTCTGTTGTTCCATGTCCAGTTCTAACTGTTGCTTCCTGACCTGCATACAGATTTCTCAAGAGGCAGATCCGGTGGTCTGGTATCCCCATCTCTTTCAGAAGTTTCCGCAGTTGATTGTGATCCACACAGTCAAAGGCTTTGGCATAGTCAATAAAGCAGAAATAGATGCTTTTCTGGAACTCTCTTGATTTTTCCATGGTCCAGCAGATGTTGGCAATTTGATCTCTGGTTCCTCTGCCTTTTCTAAAGCCAGCTTGAACATCAGGAAGTTCACAGTTCACATATTGCTGAAGCCTGGCTTGGAGAATTTTGAGCATTACTTTACTAGCGTGTGAGATGAGTGCAATTGTGCGGTAGTTTGAGCATTCTTTGGCATTGCTTTTCTTTGGGATTGGAATGAAAACTGACCTTTTCCAGTCCTGTGGCCACTGCTGAGTTTTCCAAATTTGCTGGCATATTGAGTGCAGCACTTTCACAGTATCATCTTTCAGGATTTGAAAGAGCTCAACTGGAATTCCATCACCTCCACTAGCTTTGTTCGTAGTGATGCTTTCTAAGGCCCACTTGACTTCACATTCCAGGATGTCTGGCTCTAGGTCAGTGATCACACCATCGTGATTATCTGGGTTGTGAAGATCTTTTTTGTACAGTTCTTCTGTGTATTCTTGCCATCTCTTCTTAATATCTTCTGCTTCTGTTAGGTCCATACCATTTCTGTCCTTTATCGAGCCCATCTCTGATTTTCTTAAAGAGATCCCTAGTCTTTCCCATTCTGTTGTTTTCCTCTATTTCTTTGCATTGATTGCTGAAGAAGGCTTTCTTATCTCTTCTTGCTATTCTTTGGAACTCTGCATTCAGATGTTTATACCTTTCCTTTTCTCCTTTGCTTTTCGCTTCTCTTCTTTTCATAGCTATTTGTAAGGCCTCCCCAGACAGCCATTTTGCTTTTTTGCATTTCTTTTCCATGAGGATGGTCTTGATCTCTGTCTCCTGTACAATGTCACAAACCTCCGTCCATAGTTCATCAGGCATTCTATCTATCAGATCTAGGCCCTTAAATCTATTTCTCACTTCCACTGTATAATCATAAAGGATTTGATTTAGGTCAGACCTGAATGGTCTAGTGGTTTTCCTTACTTTCTTCAATTTAAGTCTGAATTTGGCAATAAGGAGTTCATGGTCTGAGCCACAGTCAGCTCCTGGTCTTGTTTTTGCTGACTGTATAGAGCTTCTCCATCTTTGGCTGCAAAGAATGTACTCAATCTGATTTCGGTCTTGACCATCTGGTGATGTCCATGTATAGAGTCTTCTCTTGTGTTGTTGGAAGAGGGTGTTTGCTATGACCAGTGCATTTTCTTGGCAAAACTCTATTAGTCTTTGCCCTGCTTCATTCCGTATTCCAAGGCCAAATTTGTCTGTTACTCCAGGTGTTTCTTGACTTCCTACTTTTGCATTCCAGTCCCCTATAATGAAAAGGACATCTTTTTTGGGTGTTAGTTCTAAAAGGTCTTGTAGGTCTTCATAGAACCGTTCAACTTCAGCTTCTTCAGCATTACTGGTTGGGGCATAGACTTGCATTACTGTGATATTGAATGGTTTGCCTTGGAAACGAATAGAGATCATTCTATTGTTTTTGAGATTGCATCCAAGTACTGCATTTCAGACTCTTTTGTTGACCATGATGGCCACTCCATTTCTTCTGAGGGATTCCTGCCCGCAGTAGTAGATATAATGGTCATCTGAGGTAAATTCACCCATTCCAGTCCATTTCAGTTCGCTGATTCCTAGAATGTCGACATTCACTCTTGCCATCTCTTGTTTGACCACTTCCAATTTGCCTTGATTCATGGACCTGACATTCCAGGTTCCTATGCAATATTGCTCTTTACAGCATCGGACCTTGCTTCTATCACCAGTCACATCCACAGCTGGGTATTCTTTTTGCTTTGGCTCCATCCCTTCATTCTTTCTGGAGTTATTTCTCCACTCATCTCCAGTAGCATATTGGACACCTACTGACCTGGGGAGTTTCTCTTTCAGTATCCTATCATTTTGCCTTTTCATACTGTTCATGGGGTTCTCAAGGCAAGAATACTGAAGTGGTTTGCCATTCCCTTCTCCAGTGGACCGCATTCTGTCAGATCTCTCCACCATGACCCGCCCGTCTTGGGTTGCCCCACAGGCATGGCTTAGTTTCATTGAGTTAGACAAAGCTGTGGTCCTAGTGTGATTAGATTGACTAGTTTTCTGTGAGAAAAATATACCATATACCACACCTCTCAGCAAACTCACCCAGAATGGCCTGCCTGTCTAAAGACAGAACTTGGCATCCTTGCCTAAAAGTGATCAACACCACTGGCCTACCTTGTGGGAAAAAAGTCTCTGAGCAAAACCCTACAAAACCATAGTGGTGGGGGTTGGGGGGAAGACCAACCCAGCCAAAAGAGAAACATTTTCCTCCACCAAGGAAATCAGCCAGGTGTGGCTAAAGTGGGACAATGGGGCAGGGGCTGGAGGCTCTGGTGTCACCTCTGGCAGATAATGGCCTCATGGGGGCCCTCACCTTGATGAATGTATCTAGGGTTTGTCGGTTTCTCAGTGCCCTGGTTCATCCCTAAAGAGTGATCATCACCATGTTGGTGACTTATTCAGTTTGCTGCTATCTCTTTTGACTGACTGCAATTCTAGCCCAAGTTAAGCCTCTCTTTGGACCAGAGTTGAAAAATAAAAGCACCTGGCATCTCAACCATCTTTGGCCTTGAAGGAGAAGACTCCCTCTTCAGTGCTCAGTCATTGAAGTCATGAAAAGAATTCCTCTAGATGCAAAAGTACCTCCAAACCCAAACCACCTCCTTGGACTCACCCCTTTTGGCCTTCATTGCCTTAAACACTCACACCATATTTGAATATTTAATTCTACAATGCAGTATTTTTTCCTATCATCTTTTTTAAGACTTTGACAAATTATGTACTTACTTAATTTAAACTATGCAGCTCCATAAAATGTTTATGTACTCTTCTGAGGCAGAAGAGCTTCCCAAGTGGTTCAGTGGGTAAAGAATCCACCTGCAATGCAGGAGATGCAGGAGACACCAGTTTGATACCCGGGTTGGGAAGATCCCCTGGAGGAGGGCATGGCAACCCACTCCAGTATTCTTGCCTGAAAAATTCTGTGGACAGAGGAGCCTTGTGGCTTACAGTCCATAGGGTCACAAAAAGTCGGACACAACTGAAGTGACTGAGCACGCACACACATTGAATACAGTAGATAGACAAGATTATCCTAGCAAACACAGCGAAAACTGACTTGCCCAATGAGTGAGCCTCCATGAAGAGTAACATTTTTTCAGAATATACCTTTCCATTGAATTTCTCAAATATCACAGGATTTTGCTAACCAAACAGGAGCCTCAAAGTGTCTCTGTGGGAGCCACTGTGAGGTAACCCTCTGCTGTCCCACATGCCTGTGACCACCACATATCTGTCCTGTCCACTGACACATGTCCCCTGGGTTCCTCACAGCCAAAGGCACATATGCCTAAACAGGCTAAATGAATTCTTGGCCTTGTAACCAAACAAGGATAACCAACCACTGGTGGTTGACCCCATGACCTTGGCCTCTTTACCACCATGCCTTCCCCAACAGAGTTAAAGAGCTGTATTGCTGTGGTCACATCACCTGGCAGGAAACTGCCAAGGGTCTGAGTCCTGTGTGGGCCGGAAAGTCAGGAAATTAAGGCTGAAATACTACCAGTGTGTCTATTTCTAGGAAGCAGTGTACTTCATATACCATGTTCCTATTTTCAAAAATATCAAAATTGCTACAGATTGAAAGCGGTTGATTTTCAGCCTTTAATAGAAATATAAGACTGTGTATTTAACAGGTATGTAAATATATACATGTAACACATTAGATATTTATATATTAAACCACACATACATTATTTAAATGTATATATTATATTTTTTATATAATTATATATAATATATATATAATTTTAGAAACTTCTGGAGCAGAAATTGAAATAGATGTCTCAAAAGCTTTCTAGTGGCTCCATTTTACTTTCGTCCACCAGGAAGATGAATAAAATGAGGATTTTTTGTGTGTTTTCCAAAGTAAGTTCAGTCACTCAGTCATGTCCGACTCTTTGCGACCCCATGAATCACAGCACGCCAGGCCTCCCTGTGCATCACCAACTCCCGGAGTTCACTCAAACTCATGTCCATCGAGTTGGTGACGCCACCCAGCCATCTCATCCTCTGTCGTCCCCTTCTCCTCCTGCCCCCAATCCCTCCCAACATCAGGGTCTTTTCCAATGAGTAAAGTTACCACCAAAATTTTAGAGCTCCTTTTCCTGACAAGTTCCCTTTGAATTAGTCTCCTGAACTTTCTCTCAGGTGCCTGAGGGGCAAGGCATCAACCTGCATTAATCGGAAGCCTCCGTTCTAGGAGACTTCAGTAGAGTTTGATCATGGAACTATTTCCTCCTGTGCCCCCTCTTCCCCTCCCTAACCCTTTGCCCCTTGTCTCTATCTTCTCGCCAAGACCTCACCCTGCACCACTCTTCTTTCCCCACATCATGTTCCTGGCATGATGGCCTTCTCCTCTTGAGCACACCAAGCTCCTGCCTGCCAATAGGTGCTTGCATTTGCTGTTCACTCTACCTGAAAGACCCATCTCTGTCTTCTTCTCATCTTTCATTTCTTACTTTCATAATTACTGGCCCAGAAACACTCCCGGATCTCCCCACCGGAGTCAGTGCTCTATCTCCACTGTTACTCTCCACTACATCACCCCGAGACTTTTCTTGAGAGTACTTACAATCCTCAAGCAATATTCTGGGTATATTTATTCACTTTTAGCCCTCTCCTACTTCAAGAATGTAAGTTCCACAAAGGGGGAACTTTACCTACTTTTTGCAGTCTTAAATATCCAGTGGCTAGCACACTGTAGGAGCAATGACTGGCACACAGTAGGAGCTAAATAAACAATAGATGAATGAATGAATAAATGAACTGCCCAGTGTTCCTCAGAGGAAGGGTACAGCTTCTCCAGAGGGACTATGAAACATCTGACTTGTTATTTAGGACACTGGTCCCCAACCTTTTTGGCACCAGGGACCGGTTTCATAGAAGACAATTTTTCCATGGACCACAGGGTGGGTAGGGGATGGTTTGGGGATGATTCAAGCACATTATATTTATCATGCATTTTATTTGTACTATTATACATTGTGGTATGCAATGAGATAATTATACAACTCACCATAAAGCAAAATCAGATCATGAGGTGTTAGAGTCTCATAAGAAGCTCGCAACCTGGATCCCTCACATGTGCAGTTCACAGTAGGGTTTGCACTCCTATAAGAACCTAGAGGCACTGCTGATCTGACAGGAGGCAGAGCTCAGGCAGTAATGTAAGCAATGGGGAGAAGTTTTAAATACAAATAAAGCTTTGCTCGCTTACCGCTCATCTCTTGCTGCACAGCCCAGTTCCTAACAGGCCATGGAACATTATCAGGGCCTGGTAGTTGGGGACCCCTGATTTAGGGAGTTTGAAGAGCATTAACCACTTCGATAGCTCAGTTGGTAAAGAATCTGCCTGCAATGCAGGAGAACCCAGTTGGATTCCTGTGTTGGGAAGATCCACTGGAGAAGGGATAGGCTACCCACGCCACTATTCTTGGGCTTCCCCAGTGGCTCAGCTGGTAAAGAATCCGCCTCCAATGTGGGAAACCTGGGTTTGATCCCTGGGCTGGGAAGATCCCCTGGACAAGGGAAAGGCTATCCATTCCAGTATTCTGGCCTGGAGAATTCCATAGACTGTATATACCATGGGGTTGCAAAGAGTTGGACACAATTGAGAAACTTTCACTTTCACAACCACTTCAAACACCCTAACACTACACTTAGCCTCCCAGTGTTGTGGGAACTGCCTGACTTCAGTAGGGCTTCTCTAGTTTCCAAACACAAAACTGCCTACATATTAAAATGCTTAGAGATAGTCAGCCTCTGATAATAATAATAATAGTTACCATTTAGTGAGTACCTTCCCTGCCAGGAATGTTCATAACACATTCTTACATCGGTCCAGTTGGCCAACTTATGAGGTAGTATTATCTTTACTTCACAGATGAGGAAATTGTCTCCAGTGATTGGCAAAAACACATGGAACATGTAAGTATCAGAGTTGGTATCTGAAGCTTGTCTATCTCATCTGCCTTGAAGGCCCATGCTTTTAATTGTGTCTTTGTTTTGAAAAGCCAAAACATCAGTATGGTAAAGAGAATCAGCTCATGGTACACAAGCATGTGATACCCTTGAAAAGTGTGCAAGCATTTGTGTCATATGATATGTGGTCACAGTTTCCAACCCCTACATACCCATTCTAGAACAGTGCTTATTTGCATGATAACAGTTCAACTACTTCAGGCTGTTCATGAGCATTTTTGGGTTTTCAAATATTACTCCCATCAACTCCAAGGAAAGAAAGCAGAATTATTTGAAATTTAACACTTGTAGAAACCCCGCTGCTCTCTGCTTCAAGTGACAAACAGCTCATGTTTATGGAAGGTATAAGATGAGTTCTGCCTTCTTTGTGGCAAATTTCTACCAAAAGTAATGTGCAGAGCTAAAACAAATTAGTATTCCTAAGAGTAAAATCTATACAGAAGTTTACAAGTCCTAATTTTTATATAATAATAACTATCTCAGCATCAACACCATTCAAACAAAGCTATAAAAATACTGGGATAATATTTCAGAGAAAAACAGAGAAGGAAATAACTTACTCTTTTCCAACCCTGAGACCATTATGATTCTTTTATCTGGATAGCTGACTTTTGTTTCTTTATCTGTCCATCACGTAGATCATTCTGTGTCTCTAGCTCTTTTTTTCCTTTCTTCTTTTCTGGAAAACGTCACAAGAATATCTATCAAACTCTTGCCCCTTCCACCTGCCTTTTAACCCCTGCCACTCCAATTTCTACATGAAGTTTACCAGCTTCTCCTTTAATATTTTCTTCTGTAAGATGAGCTTCCAAGTTCTTATTCCTTTCTGCTTGAATTTGTATGAAAACGCAAGTGTTTAAGATTTACAACTCTGCTTAGCAGGCTCTCTTTCCACCTCTTCTGGAGCTTGACTATTGAGCTAAAAATGCCCCAGCTGAAATAGCAACAGACAGAAGGTTTTGAAGACATATCCAAATCTCTCAGTTCAACCAAAAAAGCAACAGCTTTCAAACTTGTTATATTCTGGTGGGGAAGGACTTTCCACAGCCTGACCCAGTTGTCTAAAAGGGAACTTTCATCAGCCTTCATGGTGTACTAACCCAGTGACTGAATTTAATAGGAACCTTTTCACAATAAGGAGAGGCTGTGTGCTTGTGGACCTCCTCTCTCAAGCCAGTTTTTCAAAACAAGTGTCCAAAAAAAAAAAAAAACAAGTGTCCAGGTCACCAGACATCTCTCTACTCCTGGGTAACCGGGGATAACAGGTTTAAAAAAAAAAAAAAGGCAAAGAAAGTACAGTGCTGAAGAGCATTGGGAAGCAGTATAGCCTGGAGCAGTGAAGAGTAAAGGCTTTGGGATCCCAGTTTTGGTGTAGGAACAGTTTTTGTGATCTTCGGCAAATTAACTTCTCCAAACCTCAGTTACCTCTTCTGTAAAATGGGGCTATTCTCAGTACTTAATTTGTGTTTTTGCTGTGACAAGATAGTTTAACAGGACGGTTTAAAAAAAAAAAAAAAGCACTTAACACTTTTATGATGCCCTATAAGGGGTTCCTACTGCAATCATAGTTTTTATTTCCTATTACATCATGGACCAGGCAGCTTCTCATGAGAGCAAAGGAGTTTAGGCCAACAGGTATAATGTCAGGTTTCCCTCCTAGATAACCCAAATCTATACCAGATGAATTAAGTGGAAAAAAGAAAAAATAACAAACAAAGGACCTTTCAAATGTGTTTCCAATATAAATGGCCTAGAAGCAAAAAAGAGAAAATAAAAGGAAAAGGACAGACAAAACAGATAAAGCTTGCATCTCTCCCAGATTTCAACATATACTTTCATAGCTTTGGAAAAGACCCATCTTCAAAGTTCTTTTCTCAAGGGAGAAGAATGTCCCCCAGAGAAGAAGGACTGGCCGCAAAATATCAAGAGAAAGTTCAAAACTCTAGCCTTCACAGAGAGGGAATAGTCTCCAGGTCAGGCGTGTTGACCCGTCTACAGTTTCTTCTGGTGAAGCTACTGAAAAAGGGACCCAGAGGTACACACACGTGTGCTGTCAATCCCTGATGCTCACACATCCCGGGGAGTGCACAGGAAAGAGGGGGGAGCCTTCATCAACCCCATCAAACTAATACTTCTAGAGGCTGATCTCCTGATCCTCTGGCCACCAGCTGTCATAAGAGGGATATCGCCTTTTCTGAGATTCAGAGTAACCTTACCAAGAGGTTGTTCAAAAGGTATGCAGTTCGGAGTAGACAAAACAAACTCAGGTGTGCAGGAGAATGGGGCCAGTTCTGATGCAGAGACCAGAGGTAGGCTGCCTGCCACGGTGTTTACCTTAAACTTACTTTATTGGGGCCAGAAAACTAAGCAGCATCCAAATTGTGAAATTCAAGATGCCAGCAAGAGTGGCATGTTCCTTTAAATAAGCTTTTGCGTTGATTATTTTTAGATGGTGCTGAAAGGAGACAGTTGCACAATTTCCGAAAGAAAGTCACTCAAGAGTCGGACACGACTGAGCGACTAACCCTTTCTTTCTTTCAGAAAGTGTCCACAGCTTAAGTAGTTGATAAATTATTTTCCTCAGTGTGTGCTTTAAAATTTCGCCCGGATGGAAATGGACACCAACTATGTGCCTCATTGACCTAAAAATCAAGCACTCTCCTCCATACAGAAATTTAATTATGCTGTAAAATAAGGCCTTATTAGTGTGGAGTATCTTTTTTGCCCACGATTTTCAAAAGCTTCACATATCTGAAATCATTGTGAAAAGCAAAACTCTGATTTCACTGCTTTTTCCCTCTCTTTGGGAAATATCTCCTTTAAATATTAATAGAGCCCAAGCCTATTGACGTTTCAAGCAACACGGAACAATTTCCCTGGTCTTTCACCCACCTCATCTAGCAACCAACTTGGTAAGAGTAACAGCAACTAAAACCCATGATTCCGACCCGGTGCCTGGTGAACGTTTCTCCTTTTATAACTACTTGAGCGTGGCAGGCTCTTCCTATTAACTACATTACATCACCATTATCAAAGACGAAAGGAAATTAATTTTGTTTTTCAAGGTCTTGGCAATAAGTTGGTTCTTTACTTCATCAGACATCTGCTGTTTTTCTACGTGTGTCATTTGCGAAGCTGAGTTTTCCTTATGACTTTATTCTCATAACAATTTATCACGCAACAGTGTTTACCAGAGGATTTTGGCTGACGGGTTTTTCTCTCCCAGCAGAAAGTGTAACCGTAACTTAAGGCCAATATCATCATCTATATTTCATTTTCAAATAGTTTTCTAGGGCTTAAAAAAAAAACAGCCAACAAGACCGTCAAGAAAAAATAACCACTTATGGTCTCTGGCTGAAATGTATTGCCAATGCAACACTACTTTTGTTTTAACAGATGGGCCTTTATCAGCAAATTATGTGGGCAGTTCACCAACTTCTCTTAGGAATAGAGGAGTCTTTCCATTTACTTGTGCTCTTATCTGTTCACTTAAAGCCACATTTGATCACAAAATTCTAGGGATATTTTTTTTCATGTATTGATACAAAGGGTAAACTACAGAGAATCTTCTGTTCTGTAATCATTAGTCATTCCTGGGCTGATTGATAGGGCCTAAGCCTTATTTCACACCAGAGGGAAAAAAGTAATTAGGTCGTCCACATAGATACATTGGGTTCCCTAATGCTCTCTGTGTTTATTCACTGTCTAATGGCATCAGGGCCTCTGAAAAAGCTCTTCACAGTATTTATTTTGATGAATAATCTGCTGGGGTTTGACTCATTTTTCTTTTCCTTCTCCCATCTCTCACTATTCCCCTCACTTTCTCCAGCTGCTGACTAACTCCTAGAAGTCTCAGTTCTGCTGGTAAACACAAGAGCCAGGTTCACAGCAGACGGTCATTTCAGACAAGAGTCAGTAGCTCTAGTATGGGGTGTGCAGAGAATCAGAAAACCAGCTTCAAGGAATATTAGAGAAAACCTCAAT
Source organism: Bos mutus (assembly GCF_027580195.1). Taxonomy (NCBI): domain Eukaryota; kingdom Metazoa; phylum Chordata; class Mammalia; order Artiodactyla; family Bovidae; genus Bos; species Bos mutus. The sequence continues at coordinate 41,895,372 of NC_091626.1, read as the reverse complement.
TTGCCACATGCTTCCTATAAAGACTTGTGTTTTTATTTTTTATTAAGGAGATTCTCATCCAAAAAAAAACAAGAGATGAATGATGATAATTTTTCTTTTGCCCTAAAACTTACTTTCACCTTTCTGTGTTGCAATTTACCATTCGCATTTCCACAAAGATCCAATCCCTAGGCCTCAGTTTTTCTAAACCTATAAAATAAGAAGGTTGCACTAGACCCAAAGTTGAGTGTTCATGCTGAGCACCTGAGGAGCTGGTTCAGTAAGCAGATCTGAGCTCCACCCTGATTCAGTAGGGTTGAAGTGGCACCCAGGAATATTCCATTTTCAACCCTCCAGGGGTGAATCTAACGCAATCAAGGTGCTTCCTTTTCCAAATATCTGTGACTCCATAAAAACCTCAATGAGCTATTAGCTGATCAGCTGAGCAAATCTTACATTTATTGACAAATCTATCTCTGTTAGGTACTGGCTTCTCCAATATCTCCGCTCCATGAGTCCACTTTGTGAGCAGGACAAGCCTGGTTCCAGGGGGCCTTCGAAGCTGAGCCAGATGCAGGTGGAAGCCCTTTGTTCCAGAAGCCAGGTACATCACCCCCACCCAGCCCAGCCAACAGGCCAGCCTCAGAGACATGGCCCTTCAAAGTGCTGCATCACTTTTGTGATCAAGGTGAGTTTCCGAAACAGCAGATACTTGCATTTTCAAGGAAAAGTGCAGAAACCTTTCATTTTGCAAACAGTGACTTTGGGATCATCCATGATTTGTTACTTATTATCAGACAAATCTTCTCCATTAGCATGAGAGAATGTGGTACAGATGAAATTAGAAAACAAATTACGACCCACATGACAAATGAACCACAACAAAGCATGCAACTTTTCAAAATCATTCATCCTAACCTCAGGGCTCATAAATGAAAACCAGAGAGCACATGGCTAGTAGGACCCAAAGGCCAGCACTTGTGTGTGCTGACGGAATTTACAGGATGCTGTGGGGACAAGAGTCCCATTTGTGAGCACATCAAAGTCAGAGAGCAAGGCTTGACCACAACTCCCTTACTAACTACTTGTATGGCCTTGGCCAAGTTACTTCACTTCTCAGAATGTGTGAGAAGTGAATGGGGCTCACAGTTACTCACTGAATATTTACTGAGTGTCTGGGAGTAATAATGGCACAGTAATCTCAAGCAGTGGACAAAACAGGCAGAAATCCCTACCCTCAGGAGGGACACAGACAAGAGACAAAGAAATAGAAACTACAATGTCAGACAGTGATAACTAAAGCAGGGTAGTGAGTTAAAGCGTATTGGCTCACTATTTCAGATAAGATGGCCAATGAAAGCTTTTCTAGGAGGGACTATTTGAACACAGGCCATAATAAAGTGAGGAAGGAGCCTCATAATATCTGGGTAAAAGCCACCCAGGCAGAAGCAAAGTACAGGTGCAAAGACCCTGAGGCAGGAACATTTGAGAAAAGGTCAAGTGACTGCAAAGAGACAAGAGTGGCTTAAGGAAAATAAGTGAGGGGGAGGGTAGTAGAAAAGAAGTAGCCAGATTATTGGGCTTCCCTTGTGGCTCAGCTGGTAAAGAATCCACCTGCAGTGCGGGAGACCTGGGTTCAGTCTCTGGGTTGGGAAGATCCCCTGGAGAAGGGAAAAGCTACCCACTCCAGTATTCTGGCCTGGAGAATTCCATGGACTGTATAGTCCATGTGGACGCAGAGTCGGACTCAGCTGAGTGACTTTCACTTTCAAAGTCAGATTATAAAGGGCCTGAAAGTGAGCTCTTTGGGTCTCCTTCCATTTTGATGAGTCTTTAGAAGTTCTGAGTAGCATTAACTGATGGATGTTTGAAGGGATGGTTCCAGCTGCTGTTTGCAGACAGGAATATAAGGGAAGTGCATCCAACAAGACAGGCGAGGTCATCTTTTGTCACTGCAATCTGACATGATTTTTGGCACAATATCAAGTCCTTAGACCTCAGTTTCCCCAAACCTGTAAAACAAGAAGATGATCGACAACCACAAAAATGTTGTGTCTTATAGGAACAAAGACGACTTCTCACTCATACTTCACATCCATCATAAGTTAGCCAGGGTTCTGCTCCATCTTTCCTCCTTCTGGGACCCAAGGATGGAGCACTCTCTATCTGGATCACTGCAGGTCACCACAACACAGGGAAAAGGGAGCACAGTGACTCATACCCAGACTCTGCCACATCAGTCTGGGAGTGACACACATCACTTCCACTCATATCTCATTGGCTAAAGCAAATCATTTGAACATATCTAACTTCAAAGGCAGTGGAAAAGTACAATCCTCCCATGTGTCCACAAGCTGGCAACTTGGATGAACAGCATTAATGAATACAAGACCAGAGGGAAGCAGAAAGACTGATCAGGAGGCTTTCACAGTAATCCAGGCAAGAGAGAACAGCTTATAACAGGCAGTGGCAAGAGAGGTGTTAGGAAATAGATGCAGAAGACATTTTGAAAGCAGAGACAACAAAATTTGCTGATGGATTGGATGTGGAGCAATCATAACCACCTCACCGTGGATTTCTTTTGGTGCAGATTAAATGAGATGATTTATGTGAAATTCTTGCAGAATGCCAAATGCACTGTAAACCTCCACGATGGTGATTTTTATTGTTGTATTTATAGATTGAAGAGGTACTTATGATAACAGAACAGAGCAGCTCAATTTTGGACCATCCTACTTTCCAAGTTACATGGTTGCTTTACTGGTACACCTCTATTCACACAAACATGCATACAAAGGTATTTTCCAAAAATAATCATAGTAGTTATTACCAACTTGACTTTAAATCATCTTCACCTCTGAGGAAACTCTATAATAATGAACTAATTTTCCTAGTAACTACAGAGAAGCTTTCCTTCACACGGATACACATTTGGGACTCAGAAAGTAACCTGCGTAAAAGTCAGGAAGCGCCCAGTCTTTCTGCTCAGATGTTGTAGATTAATAGTCATTCGATTTGGGAATGTGAAATGAACTGATAAGGAAAGCTGTTCGTACCAATGACATTTAGGAATGAAAACTGACAGATCACCTGCTTTAGAAGACTTGATTCTTCAGATTTTATGGGGGGTGGGGAAACTTTAGTGCCATTTGCTCTCTTATGGCTTACATTAAACAATTTAATATATAACATGAGGGAGAGAACATGATATAAACAATATATCCAGGAGGAAAAATAAATGACCTCAATCCCAAGAGGCACTGTTATGCACTGGTACTATTCATGTACATTATAAGGAATGATGTATCAGTTTTACTTCTAATCAGTATCTAAATATATCACCGTCGGTTCCTGGAGTGCATTACACTATCTCGCAATGCATGCTCACATTCTGCATTAATGTGGAAAGTATCCATCCGTTATCAGGCAGAACTTAATTCTATATTGAAAAATGAGGTGTCTGCTTGGTACACTTCTATTTTAAGGTTTAAAGTCATTGAGAAACCAAATCTAAAATAGAACCTTGGAACCAAGCTATGCATGGGTGTTGAGAGATAACAGTTTGTTGGTTGTCTGACTCGGAGGCATCACCTATGTTTTGGGGGCCTCTGGTTTCTCCTCCTGCTTGGGAGCATCTAACCCAATGATGCTGTGAAAGCCTTTTAAAAATATTCTTAGAACAAGCTTTTAAATAACAATACATGTGGCTAGCTGTGCTTACTCGCTCAGTCGTGTCTGACTCTTTGCAACCCCTGAAGTGTAGCCTGCCAGGCTTCTCTGTCCATGGGGATTCTCCAGGCAAGAATACTGAAATGGGTTGCCATGTCCTCTTCCAGGGGATCTTCCCAACCCAGGTCTTCCACATTGCAGGCAGATTCTTTACTGTCTGAGCCACCGGGGAAGCCCAAGAATACTGGAGTGGGTAGCTGTTCCCTTCTCTGGGGGATCTTTCAACACAGGGATCGAACTCAAGTCTCCTGCATTGTAGGTGGATTCTTTACCAGCTGAGCCACCAGGGAAGCCCACACATGTGGCTATCCCTGAGTTAATTGTACCCATAAACAAGCAAAATATCCCATGAATGTCACAATTTCAGCTCCTAAATTATAACTGCTTCCTGCCTATTTATGCAGCCTGAATTGAGATTCAAAAACTATGTTCACCAAGATAAAAGGGACTGGTTGTTGCAGTGTTGTAAAAATGTAATTTAAATATTGCAACACACCAAGTAATGAGTTCCATGGGATAAAAAATAAAAGCAGACTCAGCCAGACCACCTGCTCAGGCCACTATGGACATTGCATAAAGTGGATCTGATGGATTTACTGGGCATCTTCTAAGTGCCTTTGACAGTGTCAGGTACCATGTGAAATAAAAATGCATGTAACTATTTCTATCCTCACACTCCTCAAAACAATTGAGGGTACAAATGGAAATGCAACTTGATCTAGTGCAACTAAAACACAGAAAAAGTGGAGGAAAGTGGGAATTTCTTGGCTCATCGGACTCAGTTACGGAGCCAGTGTGGACCTAGCCTGAGGAGCAGGGGGCTGAAATGCTCAAGCACTTGGTTTTCATGTCTTGTTCCTGTGCTTCTCTCCATGCGTCAGCATCATCCCTTCAGTCTGGGTTTTCCAGGAAACACAACTCTGGCAACCTCCAGATTCACATCTTGATCACTTCCCACTTCAGCACCAGAAAGAAAAGGACCCCGCTGGTGGTAGGAAGTGGCGCATGTTTCCATGGTGTAAATGCTACCACCCCACCCAGCTTCAAGTCACCCCCACCCTGATGTCATCTATGGAGCGCAGGGAAGAGGTGCTGTCCGGAGCCTGGCTGAGCAGGTGGGAGTCCATTCCAGCCACCACCAACTCAACCATACTGCACATCCCTCTCTGTACACACCTACAGAAACCCAGCTAGATCTGGTCCCTGCTCTCAAGGGATATTTCAGAGAAGACAGAGAAGGAAGGAAATAATTACAGAACAGTGTGGTAATTGATGTAATACAGGCACATACAAGATATAGTGATGGCCCCAAGCAAGGGTGAGCCCTCTGCCTAGTCTAGAGTGGGACCCTCAGAGGAAGCTTCCAAGGAGAGATGCCTTTATGACTGAGAGTTTACCACTTCAGTTCAGTTCAGTTGCTCAGTCCAGTCTGACTCTTTGCAACCCCATGGACTGCAGCACACCAGACTTCCCTGTTCATCACCAACTCCCAGAGCTGGCTCAAACTCATGACCATCTCATCCTCTGTCGTCCCCTTCTCCTCCTGCCTTCAATCTTTCCCAGCATCAGGGTCTTTTCCAATGAGTAAGTTTTTGCATCAGGTGACCAAAGTATTGGAGCTTCAACTTCAGCATCAACCCTTCCAATGAATATTCAGGACTGATTTCCTTTAGGACGGACTGGTTGGATCTCCTTGCTGTCCAAGGGACTCTCAAGAGTCTTCTCCAACACCACAGCTCAAAAGCATCAATTCTTCAACACTCAGCTTTCTTTATGATCCAACTCTCACATCTATACATAACTACTGGAAAAACCATAGCTTTGACTAGATGGACCTTTGTTGGCAAAGTAATGTCTCTGCTTTTCAATGTGCTATCTAGGTTGGTCACAGCTTTTCTTCCAAGGAATAAGTGTCTTTTAATTTCATGGCTGCAGTCACAATCTGCAGTGATTTTGGCGCCCCCCCAAAATAAAGTCTCTTACTGTTTCCATTGTTTTCCCATCTATTTGTTATGAAGTGATAAGACTGGATACCATGATCTTACTGTTCTGAATGTTGAGCTTTAAGCCAACTTTTTCACTCTCTTCTTTTACCTTCATCAAGAGGCTCTTTAGTTCCTCTTCACTTTCTACCATAAGGGTGGTGTCATCTGCATATCTGAGGTTATGGATATTTCTCCCTGCAATCTTGATTCCAGCTTGTGCTTCATCCACTCCAGCATTTCGCACAGTGTACTCTGCATATAAGTTAAATAAGCAGGGTGACAGTACACAGCCTTGACATACTCCTTTCCCAATTTTGAACCAGTTTGTTGTTCCATGTCTGGTTCTAACTGTTGCTTCTTGACTTGCATACAGATTTCTCAGGAGGCAAGTAAGGTGGTCTGGTATTCCCATCTCTTTTTTCTTTTTTTCTTTTTACTGGAGTGGGTTGCTATTTCCTTCTCCAAGGGATCTTCCCAACCCAGGGATCGAACTCAGGTCTCCCACATTGCAGGTAGATGCTTTACCGTCTGAGCCACCAGGGAAGCCCCTGGTATTCCCATCTATTTAAGAATCTTCCACAGTTTGTTGTAATCCACACAGTCAAAGGCTTTAGTATAGTCAATGAAGCAGAAGTAGATGTTTTTCTGGAATTATCTTGCTTTTTCTATGATTCAATGGATGTTGGCAATTTGATCTCTAGTTCCTCTGCCTTTTCTACCACTTATAAGTGTGGTGGGAGAGGGCATACACAGGAGTGCACAAAGACCCACAGGAATGCAACAGAAGGAGGTGAAGGAAGTGTGGGAGCAACTGGAAGGGAAGTATAACAAGCTGAGAAGCAAAGGTGAAGCTAGAGGGTGTGGGGAGTAAACCAGCGATGATTTCATGAAGACTTTGGATGCCTTTTAAGGATTCTGGGTTTTTAGCCTATCTATCAGTGGTCTTCAACCTATTTTGAGGTAGGGGAAACCCTTTTATTATGAAATGATAGGTGTGATCTCAACTTTACTCTTCTGCCCTAATTCCAGTTTTGTTAGTTATCCCCAAACTGTCATTTATAGCATTCTCCCCCCTGCAATACAGGATCCAGTCTAGGACCACATGTGATGTCTTCCCATCCCTCATTTGTGATACAAATTTTGATCTCCCAAGTGTTTTCAATTTCTCCATTCTATGTACAATTGTTATTTTTTACATTGCTATTAATAAACAATTTCAGGAAAGACATTTTTAGGTTAAGCAAAGATGATGATTTTTCAACTTTAGGACTCCTTCCATAATCACAAATAAGTACTTGACATTCCATTATAGGCAAAAACTCTCCCTTCTCCTCCATGGTTTTCTTTAGTATTTATCTCTTTATTATCAGAATGGAATCATGGATTCCTTTTCTTCACTGCTTTATAATTCATTTACTGCCTTTAACTTTGTGCTGTGGTGCTCAGTTGTTAAGTCAACCCCATGGACTATAGCCCATCAAGCTCCTCTGTCCATGGGTTTTCCAGGCAAGAATACTGGGGTGGGTTGCCATTTCCTTCTCCAGGGGATCTTCCTGACCCAGGGATCAAACCCATGTCTCCTGCTTGGCAAGCAGATTCTTTACCACTGTGCCACCTGGGAAGCCCTTTAACTTTAATGCTCAGATTACCTCTTATCTAACCACTGGAAATAACTTCTGATATAAGATATATCAAGTGAACCCATAGCTTACCCTGCCCCAGCCTTGGCATAAGCCTTTTCTCCAAGGATCCCTGGTTTCTTTTATTAGAGAATGGCATTACAGACCAAGATTTGGGTACCAGGGGTGCTCATTGCTATTAAAACTAGGGTGGCCTTACTTGTTGGTCTTTTCGGTGGAAAAAGCTAGGAAATGCACATGTATGTATCCCTAGAGAACACACACACACAATTGTGAATCCATTACATGTCTCAAATTCAAATCCATCCCTACAGTTTCCTTTCCTGACTTCTTCACTCCACATTTGTAGCTCTCCTATTACACAATGACAATACTTGTTCCCACCAATACAAAATAATGCACTCATTACTCAATTCTATACTAAATCTAAAAAGGTTTCAGAAAGGCTTCTCCCAAAAAACAAACCTACTAGAAAGAGTTCAGGACTTGTTTGCTATTCTCTCCATCTCCCCAGCCCTCCAAGACTGTGCGTATTTAGTTCAAAACCCTGTGTTCATAAATAATTTCAATTGGTTATTCCCCCCCACCCCATCATTCATTGTGGTCATGTCATTCATTTGAAAAACACCTGGGTTCATTTGCTTCAGTTTTCCTCCAGTTTCAGGATGCTTTTTCACTTTGCATCATTGCTGATTTATTTCATTCTTTGAATAGGTAGAACACTAACGTGCCTTCAAAATTCAAGATAGTATGAAAAGGCACACTCAGGAAAGTTTACAATGTGTTTTACTCCTGTTTTTAAATGAATGTCATTCTTTTTCTGTAAGGAAATCATCAAATGGGGGGAAGAAGGTAAAAAAGACTAATGTAACAGTCTTAACGGCAATGAGGAACAGAAATGAGGAGGATTTCCTATGATTAGGAGTTATCTCCAGATCAAGCTCCACCATCAACATTTGGGAGCGGGGGATGGATATAAAAATATGTAAAGGTTTGAGGACAAGTCTCAGTTTTCAGGTTGGAGTGCCCGGTAGGATGGAGGTTAACCTCTGGTGGACAAGTTTACAGGAAAAGAAACAGGTTTGGACAGAAAGACAATGAATTCCGGTCTTGATATGTACTATGTTCTTGCCCAGCTTATCTTCTGGAAAGCCAGAAGAAGCAGAACTAAATGAAAGGGAAAGCAAAAGCAGCAAGAAAAGTGGGAAGGGCAAATGAAAGCTGCACAGCAAGGAACCTTAAAATCTTCTTAAAATTACTTGTCTTTATGGACTGCCCCATTGTAGTTCAGTCACGGCATGCTCCCCAGTCCTTCGCTATCTCCCGGAGTTTGCTCAAACTCCTGTCCATTATGTTAGTGATGCCATCCAGCCATCTTATCCTCTGTCGCCCTCTTCTCCTGCCCTCAATCTTTCGCAACATCAAGGTCTTTTCCAATGAGTTGGCTCTTCGCATCAAGTGGCCAAATTATTGGAGCTTCAGCATCTGTCCTTCCAATGAATATTCACAGTTGATTTCCTTTAGGATTGGCTGGTTTGATCTCCTTGCAGTCCAAGGGACTCTGAAGAGCATTACCATAGCCATAAACACATCCTCCCAAAGCCTGGGGTCCTTTTGCTCCATCAGCCCCTAAATAGGTTAGAGTACATGGTTTAGTGGCTCTGGAATCAGAGAGTCTTCCCTCAGACTCTGGCTCCACCACTTCCTAGCTGGGGGACCTTGCACAAGTCAGCTAATCCGTCTAAGCTTCAGTTCCTTTCCAGCAAGACAGAGAGAGTGATGCATCACGTATACCTCGCAGTGTTGTGGAGATTATGGGAAAATTTAAAACAAGTGCTCAGCACAATGGCTGACTCAGAGAAGGCATTTTCTCTTTTTTTCCTTTAATCTCAGGTAATCAAGATGCTATCTCTGTCACCCTCTAATATAAGCTACACAATACCCCAATGCTGTGGCTCTCAGCCTTGGCCACACATAAAAATCACCTGGGGAGCTTTAAAAAAAAAAATACCAAGACTCAGGCCTCACCGCCCAGAGAGTCGGACTTAATCGGTTTGGGGTGGAATTCAGCATTGGTGTGTGTGTGTGTGTGTGCGTGTGTGTGTGTTTAAAGCTCCAAGGTGATTTTAAGCAGAGTTCAGCACCACTGCTTTCCTCACACACTAAATCTGAAGAAGGGCTCTCCTAGGCTGTACTCCCTCTTGACCCTTCTGACAGCACTTCAGAAGAGAAATAGATTGCTTAAATTGTTCTCTTTTTATCCCAAACATCCAAAGCATATAGCAATATGTTATTCTCCAGGAACCTCTTTTCTGAGAAACATAAATACCACCTTCCCCACAGGAAGAAAGGAATGTTCCTCCCCACCCAAAAGAAACCTGCTCCTTTCTCACCCACCCAGGCGGACTAGAAAGCAAAGCACACAGGAGCTTGGTCAGCGCAAACTCTGCCCAGAGGAGAAGAGCCAGGAAGGGGCAGTCTTTCCATGGGCCCAGTCCAAGCAGTCCCAACCAGCTGAGGGACCCGGAGCCTGGGAGCTCCCGGAGGGCAACGCCATTTCTGCTCATCACACAAATCATGTTTAATGAGTGTTGGCTGCTCTCAGGAAGCACGAGAACCGCCACACGGCCCTTACGCCACCCACGTCCACCAAACCGATGTGTACATAGGCTGAAAGTCAATTCCTCCGTCACTTCAGGGTTTACTTTGAAAACTCTGGTCTGCGGGAGGAAAGGGAATCAGTCACTATAAGCAAAGGTAGAATGCTCTTGGACGGCTAGATCCCCCGAGACGCTCTAGGGTGGATGCATACCTATCACCAGTTGCTGCCTTCAAAACAGGAAAGAGGAAGCTTTCTGAGAACAGGAAGTAGCTCCATGGTCAATTTAATTTTTCTTTTGCAAAACTTTGTCTAATCTGTTTGATTTCTGTTTACCAGTTTAGGAGTATTTTGATAAGGGGATTTCAAGCTCTACGTTCCCTTTGGAATCCCCAAATCACAACTAGTAATGAGGCTTTCTGTCTTAAGCCACCCAGCTGCCCCTCAGGGAGCCTGAAGCTATAGATGTTCAATATAGAATGAACTGTGCATCGACAAAGGTGTTGGGCAGAGCCCCTGAAACAATAGTGCTTGGAATGTGGGTCCTCATCGCTGTGCTTAGTTCTGAGCTTTACTTCTTGAAAACACTGGTGGGCGCTGAACCTGGGCAGCCCAGGTCAGGGTATCTGGCCATTCTTGATGTTACAGGCAGCCCAGTCTAAATATATCTTCACAGAAGCAGGGGCCCAATGGCCAGATGTCCAGCACAGATAGAAGCTTGGGACACCCACTCAGTCTGAGCCACGACCATTACACCTGCACAACCTCTGACAGCCAGGGCCTCAGATTCCTTGGCAATCCAAAGACAGCTGGAGCAATTCCACCACTCAACCCCCTCTCTACCCGACACCTCTTCTTCTGAACCCTGCTTAGAGTGGTGGGAAACTGTAACCTTTGGCTAAAGCACATTTCTTTTACTCACATCGGGTGTCAGAAAGACCCTAGAATACCAAATGAAGAATGAGAAAGCAAGAAATAAATGGAAAGAAAAACAGGCAACTAAGAGTTTGGCCATCTTGGATATGAACAAGAAATTAAAACTCTTCTGCAAATGTACCCTTATTTACCACTTGTCTATAACTCCCTTTAAGATAATTCATTCCATGCAAAGGGACATTGAGTGTGTACCTTGGTTTCAGCTGTAAGTCTGGGGTTGAGCTGTCCAAGCTCAGAAAACATTTGACTCAAGAATGCACAGACCTGCAATTGCCAGCTGGAGTTCTTTTCAAGAAACCCATAATCCAGAGCCTGCTACTAAAAAACGCTTCAAATCCATATCTCAATCAAACTCAAGTCTTGCAAATTAATGTGCTCAATGACAGAAGCAGGGCCTTGTTGCTTTTTTAAGTGAATGTAGCAGCTTGTTTACAATGATAATGACTGTTAGAAAGTGACTATTGATTGATTGATTCTCACTGGTGACATTTGAAGTATTGAGTATTTGTGTATACTGATGACAAATATGAATAGATCCTCCCCCTATATCCTTGCAATCAATTAGGTGTATGATTCCAGGTCCAGCCCGTACCCAAGGGAAGAGACAACACATGGCTGTGAATAAAAGGAGGGGCATTATTAGGGTCCATCTCAAAGACTGGGTGCCTTCTCTTTCCAGCTGGGGATCACAAAGGATTTCAAATTCCTGATGCCAGTTATAAGGGTTATAAAGAAATCATGCCATTTGCCTCAAATAACCTTTCATGTAAGACGGTGGGCAGAGTGCCCGCCACAGAACATCACCCAATCCTGAGCTCGTTGGTCAGCTCCCCTTTCTGCAGAATGTTCCTCTTTTCTCCTCCAACATAAATGAACCAAGCCTGTGTCCTGGATCCTCAAAGTATCGAGTATATTTGGCAAACACATTTGAGCCGAGGTATTTGTGTAAATGAGGCTTACAACGTTATCCTTCATAGGAGACACTTTTGGATGTTAACTGAAGTCTCTGGTGATAGCACGTCCCAGGGAAGCTGTTTGGAAGAAACTCTGGAATGCTGAAAGGGACCTGAGAGATCAGATTCTAATTTTCTTGCTTTATAGCAGAGAAGAAAACTGAGGCCCAAGGGGGACATGACCACAGACCTTCCCAAGTTCACATAGGCAGATTTGCAAAGACCTTTACAGTCAATTTTCCTCATTCTCTCAAATGAATAAAAGGGAAAGCTCTTTGACACTCCAAAATTGGATCTCTGGGTTGCAGTGTTAGAAGCAGAGTCGAGGAAAAGCCATCAGTAACAGACCCAGGGCTTAATGCTAATTATATGTTTGTTGGTTTGCCTTTCAACACCTAGAGTCTCTTGGCATATTTTGGTAGTTCCAAAGACTATGCCACCCAATTCTTCCCCATTCTCCTCCTCCACCCACCACTGCATCCACCGCTCTCTCCTCAGTCCCCAACAATGCAAAAGAAGAGACCACCACTGGCACCTACCCTAAAAATGGCTGTCCGCCGAGGATAATGTCCGGGGCCAAGAGTGAGATCTGAGTACCAGAGCTGGGGTGTCTGGGCCTCCAGACAGGCTTCACAAGACCCTGTGAACCAGACCGTCTTTGGAAGTCAGGATTCCCCCTTTGACTTCATCTCTTTGCAAATGTCATTGTTATCTAACACTTGGGCAAAACATAGATACTCCTGTTACACAAGCTGATCAAGCAACTTCATCAGAAAAAAAGCAAATCTTCAAGAGACCCTTGCAGAAGGCTCACAGCCTGCTGGAATGTGGATCACCACATTCAACACAGCAGCAGAGAACCGAGTTCTGGGGTTGTGCTCTGAAAATTCAGACTTCTTCGTCTGTCTCACCAGGGCCAAGGGAAGTGCAGCTACCTTTAGAAACAAAGGAGTCACCTGGTTTCACAAGGTACATGCTTCTTGATATTGTGCTGTTTCTTGGACTTGAGTTGCACAATACAATGTTTTTTTGAGCCTTTGAAAAGGAAGCAAAATCCAGGTTTTATGGATAGGACAGGATCTCAGTGTGCATGCAGGCAGACTCAGTCAGCCTGTTAACGGTACCTGTTCATTTCACGTTTTTGCACCCCAGCAAGATGAGGTATTTACTCTTCTGCTATAAGCCATGCCCCTGGGTCAAACATCTTCCACCCACATTTTTCTCATCAAAGACCAAGAGAAGAAGACCAGGCAGCATTTACACAGAGAGGACCTCAAAGCTCCAACTGAACTGGGCCTCAGGGAGGGCTCTAGGGGCTGTGGAACAGAGGAAATGCTCCTCACAGGGAGGTTCCACACCACCCAGAGTCTGGGCTGCTCGCCACACAGACAAGAAGGAGAGGTTGCACAGGCACATTTAAGCCAGGTGGTGCGCACAGGTGTGAGGCTCCCCTCCGAAAGGTCGGACACCATGGTTTAGATAATAAAAATCTGTGATATTAGAAATTTCCCTAGAGGGGTTTTTTAATTCCCTGACTCTCTTAATAGCTTACCTGTCCCACAGGAAAGCTATGACCCATTCTTCACTTATTTAAAAACTGTTTTAAATGTCTACTCTCCTCTCCCAGACAGAAGAAAATGTCGGGTATTATTTTATTTCTTTACTGGTGGAAAAACCACGATGGAGACTTCCAGAGTAGGCAGCAATCTAGGACCCCAGGTCTCCTGCATTGCAGGCAGACGTTTTACCATCTGAGCCACCAGTGAAGCCCGATCTAGGACCATAACAGGGCAGAAATATTAACATGCTCCTCTTCCTTATGAATTTTTCACTGAATTTTTCACTTCCTTATGAAATTTTCAGTGTATACATATGAAGGGCACAAATCCTAAGTACATAACTCAATGAATTTTTATCAACTCAATACTCCAATGCGACCAACACCAAGATCAAGAAACAGCACATCTCCAGCAGCCCAGAAACTGACTTTGCATGTCCCTCCAGTCACTGCCCCCATCAAAAGTATCCACTATCCTGACTTCTGGCTGTTGTTGTTTAGTCACTCAGTCATGCCCAGCTCTTTGTGACACCATGGACTGTAGCCCACCAGGCTCCTCTGCCCATGGAATTTTCCAGGCAAGATTACTAGAGTGGGTTGCCATTTCCTTCTCCCATACCATAAATAAGTTTTGCCCGTTTTAAACATCATGTAAGTAGAAGCAGGGAAGGTACTTTTTTGCATCTGGCTTCCTGTGCTAATATTTTGTTTGTGACAGTCAAGCTTGTTGCTTCATGTATTTATGGCTTGCTCATCCTCATCACTATACAATGTGTTATGTGATTATACCACCATGAATTTATCTACCTTACTGTTGATGAGCATTTGAGTTGTGTCCAGCATTACATATAATGTTGCTATAGACATTCTTTTACGTGTCTTCTGGTCAACATGTCTATTATTTCTCTTGGCTATATTCCTAGGGGTGGTGCTATGTTCTCTTAAATAATAAAGATCTGAAATAGATTTGACAGCTACATTTTAGATCAGATTCTTGCTGCTCCTTGATCAAACCAGTTTCTTCTCAACTCTTCCTTTCTAAGTTGGTACCAAGATATGGTTCTGACACCTGGAGCAAGTTTGGGTCCTGACTTCTATTCTGACAGAGAAAGTCACTCAAGATTCAGATCAAGGTTGTTGAGCTGGTCAGCAACAAGCCACCCAGAAAGCAACTACAACCTGCCCTGGGCAGGTCTGCGCGGGAAACCTATTCACTGAGCGCTTCTGAAATCACCACCATTGCACTCCAGGCCCTGTTTCCAGATCCTCCTGCAACTTCTCAGTTCAGACTCTTTTTGTGCCTGTGAATTTCTGGCTTGCTGTAGAAAGGCTGCCAGTGCCTTGTCATGAGCCCCAGAGACCAACCACTGGCCTCCTAAGTGTACCACTGGGTGCAGGATTCACCTGATGCCAATGTGCCCAACACTGACTTGGCATATTCCAAAGAGTGAGGTAGACTTGGTCCCTCTGCCAGTACTCAATCTAGCTCCCCATGCACAGCACCCCCAGAAACACCCAGTAAGATTTGAGGCTTCCTGCATAGAACCGGCCAGAATTTCCAATAACTGAGTTCTCCAAAAGCCCCAGCTTCTGGACAGGTATTTCCACTTAATATTGTCTCATCAGTAACCCCATCCTGTCCCTCCACCTCAGTGTGGCAGGCATGGTTCTATTTTAGATTCTGTTCTATTAGAGGTTGCTACAGGTTACACCGGAGAAGGCAATGGCACCCCATTCCAGCACTCTTGCCTGGAAAATCCCATGGATGGAGGAGCCTTGTAGGCTGCAGTCCATGGGGTCTGGAAAGTCAGACACGACTGAGTGACTTCACTTTCACTTTTCACTTTCATGCATTGGAGAAGGAAATGGCAACCCACTCCAGTGTTCTTGCCTGGAGAATCCCAGGGACGGGGGAGCCTGGTGGGCTGCCATCTGTGGGGTCGCACAGAGTCGGACACGACTGAAGCGACTAAGCAGCAGCAACAGGTTACACTGTCTTAAAGCTAACACATGGTAGAGCAAGTTTTTCAAATAGGATCTAAACCTAGAAGTTTTTTGAGTACAACTGGAACCTCAAATACTTTACTAGGAACCTTAAATAAAAGATAATCAAAAAATCAACAAATGTAGTTAGTGGAAGGAACATGGAAATAAGAATTGGGAGATCAGAGTATAGTTCCGTTCCAATTTCCAGTTTATAATTCCATTTCAAGTGGTTGTAAACTGGGGAGGTGATCCAGGGAAGGTCACTTAAGCTTTCAGAATAACAATGTCTTTAACTGAAAATGAAAGGGACATGCGTTATCCACAGAACACACTTCCATGAGAGCAGGGATCATGTCATTTTTCTCCTGACCACAGTGTCACCAGCCCCTCCCATAGTGTCTGGCCCATAGTAGGCACACAATACATGCGAAATGAATGGATGAATAAATTCATGGGAATCCATGTCGGGCTCTCTTACAAGCTTTTTTAAAATGCACATGTCAAGGCCCCACTCCATAAGTGCTCATAGGAGGGGCCCAATCCTTTTTTTTTAAAGGGAGAAAAAAAACCTCTCTAGGTAGTTCTGATTCAGACTTATAGTATGAAGTTACTTACAACTATAAGATTCTATTATTCTATTAAATCAGCTG
The DNA here is from genome assembly GCF_027580195.1 of Bos mutus. Classification (NCBI taxonomy): domain Eukaryota; kingdom Metazoa; phylum Chordata; class Mammalia; order Artiodactyla; family Bovidae; genus Bos; species Bos mutus. The sequence goes on along the minus strand of NC_091626.1, from coordinate 41,879,357 downwards.
TATAAATAATCCTTTACTAAGTTTGGCACGAATTTATTTAATTTTATATAGTTCCCTCTTAATTAGGACAAATAGGCAGTTCACTCTCTAGATTTCTCCAGATCTTGGAAAAGTTTGTTGAACTTTTTCCCTGTCTGAAATCAATGCACCCCGATCTTTCCCTTTCACTGTGATAGTCTTCTCCCACTTGTTTTGAAGTCTGTTTTTTCCTTGAATTACACCAGTTGGATTGAGAACATCAAATCTATTAATATAAAGATATAAAGTGAAAGTGAAAGTCGCTCAGTTGGGTCCAACTCTTTGCAAACCATGGACTAAACAGTCCATAGAATTCTCCAGGCCAGAATAGGGGAGTGGGTAGCCATTTCCTTCTCCAGGGGATCTTCCCAACCCAGGGATTGAACTCAGGTCTCCTTCACTGCAGGTGGATTCTTTACCAGCTGAGCCACCAGAGAAGCCCATAAAGATATAATATCTGAATAAATAAAAATAAATAATTTCTTATTTGGATAGAATTCCTATGTGCTGGTTCACAAGCATTTCCCTTTTTCTCTTATCTTCACCTAAAGTTCAATTAGAAGGAATGACTGAGAAATTTTTCTTACAGACTTCTTTAAACATTTACTGAAGTTTTTCTCTTTTTACTTAGATATATTTACATATTGCAGTATGACTGCCATTTTAGCAATATTTATTATACTACATCATTACAGCACAATATTGTCTATACTCATTCTACTCTGCATTAGATCTCTATGGCTTGTTTACTACTCGTTGCAAGTTTGTACCTGAAACGTGTATTTTATCACTCCACCCTCACCCCCTGATAACCACTGTTTACATCCACCACTGTTTTTCAGAGCTGCAGCTTAAGAAACTTCCCTTTTCTGCTTCCCTCTTGGAAAACACTGGCCACTCCCGCTACAGAGGGGCCTGCAATCCTGCAGCCTTGCCTTATGTTTTCTACACACCTGTGGTCAATTGCCCTGGTCAAGAAGCCTAAGCCAACAGCAGCCTACTTAGTTTTCTCCCCCACCCTCTCCGGTCCCCAGGCCTCTGCGGCTTTTCCACCTGGGTGTTATTAAAAAAGTGAAGAAGGCAAGAGAGAAAGTGTTTGCTGGCTCCTTTGCCAACTGGGCCCTTCCTTCCAAGGCCGCATGGCTCTAGTTTCTTTGTTTCCTCTTATATTTAATTTTCTTTGGCCCAGGCTTTCCTCAATGGTTTTCTTTTCGCATTTTATCACCATAAATTAATTAAAATGTTTCTGGCACTGAGTTCACATCTGATCATCTTGGCAGGATCCCCTTACACAGATGGCGAGTAGATAAAGAGCGATCCAGGCATTCAAGAACAAGAAGAACAGCCCACATAGGGAGCCAGGCTGAGAGAGGGCGAGAGGACAGGAAGGGCCATGGAGAAATGACTGCCACAGGCCGCACTGGAAAGTTGGAGTCAGGGGTTGGGGGCCCACAAGGGACATCTTGGGACTCTTCAGAGTTCCGATTCCTTCCCCAAACTCCCTAGAATAGAGCTGAAAACCAACTAGTAGAACCAGAAGTGGTCCTACCTCTAATTCCTCTTCACCCTGCAAATTTGGTTGGCTCATGGTTCAGATGGGCTACACAGGTTGGGAGATGGTGGCACTCCGGGGGTAAAATGTGACTCGAGAAATAGGAAGAAGCAAAGATCTCACTTGACTGAGAATCCAGGATGCATGGATCAGACCCATACTATGCTACAGCCTTGGAATATAACAAGACAGACACAGGCCCTCTTCTCTCGGTGTGAAGAATCCAGTAGGGCGGACAGACATGAAAGGCCAGCTATATCAGGCAATAAAGAGGCCACAGACTCAGAACTTGAAACACATTTTTGTTATTGATAAGAAGTACGTTGTACAGGGACTTCCCAGGCAGTCCAGTGGTTCAGACTCCACACATCCAATGCAGGGACCATGGGTTCAAACCCTGGTCAGGGAACAAAGATCCCCCATGCCACATGGCATGATAAAAACATAAAAACAAATTAAAATAAAAAAGAAATACATTGTACAGACGGTACAAGTATGTCCACCACCCAGAGACTGGACCCACCATTCCCAGTGTCTGGCTGCCTTGAGACTACTCTGGGGGCAGGTGGGGGACCTGAGCACTTTTCAGAGGAAGGCCATGGAGTTGTGACACTCAGGTGGAAAAGCAGAAACCCAGTGATGCTCGACAAGAGGAGGAGAGGCAGACCTATAGTCATAAGTAAACTTCTGGAAGGGCATTCGAAAGGAGAGCTAAAAACACACTGAGATTTTAACATTTCTTTAAAATTACTGGCACATAATGCCATCTTATTTTACAGGGAATGCTATCCTCATCAAAACTAACAAGCAAAATAATGAGATTGTGAAAAATGCCACAGATGAAATAAATAGGATGCTGTGCCAAAGAATAACAGAGACTGTGACCCCTTTAGGTAAGGCCATCCAGACAGAACTCCCTGAGTGGTGACACTTAAATGGGAAGACAGAAAGGATCCTAGAGGCCTCAAACTAAACACGGAGCATCCAAACTAATACTACACAACCTGCACAGACTACAACTTGCAAAAGCCCCACTCCACGTGGGCATCCGGAGAGAATAAGCAACACCTGGAGCCACTGCACTCCCAGAGCCGCATCTCCCACGACCGCCAAGGCTGAGATCCGGCCACTGCTTCCGGCAGCTGGACAATGTGTTCATTGAAAATCAGTTCAGTCCGTTGTCTCCTGGAGCCAGGTGAGAAGGGCTTTCCAGTTGCTTCCATCCTCCACTCAGGGGAGGAGGGAAACATGGCACATATCATTCGCTGCAATCTTTGGCCTCCCTGTGTGCCAAGCTTAGCACTGGACATAAGCAATTGCTTCATTGAGGCCTATTTGTGAGGAGAAGAGAATCTCTCAAGAGTCCCACATGTTCCATCTCCAACTGTACCTCTGACGTTTCTGGTCTTCCAGGCATCCCTGGTTCATCTTCTTCTGACCACCTCAAAGTTTCTTTAGTGTTTGCACGTACATATTCATGCTATCATAATGCTTCTCTAGCCCTGCCTTCTCCTGCTGTCTCTATTTACTGCGGATCCAGTTCCTCCAACCACCTCTGACTTCCCAGGTGGCTCAGTGGTAAAGAACTTGCCTGCCAATGCAGGAGAACGAAGGTTCGATCCCTGGGTCAGGAAGATCCCCTGGAGGAGGAAATGGCAACCCACTGCAGAATTCTTGCCTGGAGAATCCCATGGACAGCGATTCCTGGAGGGCTACAGTCCATGGGGTCACAAAGAGTCGGACATGACAGAGCACACACACACACAGTTCCTCCAACCACCTCTGACACTACCCTATATTTCTTAGGAGTAAGAACTAAGTTGTGTATTGATTTTTTTCTAGGTACTTAGTAGATGCGTGATCAACACAATGAATTGAATTTTAAAGTTACAACAAATAAATATCTCATTTCTAAATTGTTAAGTATGAACAATGAAAGCTTGACTTTTTTTACCATCTCTGAATTTCATCTTGCAGATGAATTTTAGAAATCTTCAAAGAAAGAGGGAGTGGGGGAGAGTGAAGAGGAATACACATAAATCTACTATTGTTTTTACTAGTATTTTCTTATTATTCCAATGAGATAATCAAAGTGTATCATTGGCAAATATAAATAATGTATTTAGAGATGCACATTTTGTACATACACACATACTGATTTCTTTGAAAAACCTTCCTGTATGAATTGTTTTTCTAGAGTATGTATGATGTGATATATTCTGAGAAGAGAACAAAAAATATTTTTAAAATTTACAGTGGCCAAGCATTCCTTATTTTCCTATTCTTTGTTTCAGTTCCTAGAATCCTGTGCCCAGCTCTCCCAGCATCACTAAATTCAGAGAAACACAAGGCAGATTAAACCATGAAACAATCCATTAGAGAGCTCTGAGGCCCGGGAAGCCTCAAAGATACAGGGTCAAGGGAATGCTATTATTTTTATATTAGTTTACATTTGTCTCCGATTTTGAAACAACTCGATGTTTTCCTCTTGTCCTTGCATTTGGTCTCTCCTGGGGTTCGGCTACAGTTACAAAGTGGAGCCCGAGGGAGTTCTCCGTCAGAGACTCGGGGCCTGAGAAAAGGCTGGGTCTGGGAAGCTCTTGTCTGATGACTCTGCCCTGGAGGTGGATGGCAACCCTGGGGGAACTGGACTCCCACCTCTGATTGTGGGCTTCAGGAGCACCTCTAAACAGCCTGGAGCTCTGCCTGTGCTAGTTAAAGGATGCTTTGCAGACATGGCTGATACTGTGCATCCTCTCTGAATCGGGAGGCTGAGCTGTGTTCCTTTCTGGATCACCAGCCTCACACACATGCTGTCTTTGGGATTATAGCACATTTTCTCCCATGTTTCCCATTTTTTTGTTTTTGAGGGTTCAGGAAGTGAGATCAGAGGGAGGCAGGAAAAGATCTAGTTTATAACAGATAATTTAAATAAAAGCAACTTTACCGTAAAATAATTAGATGTGCTGTTTCATTCAAGCACACAAGAATCCCACAAGGTAAGCAATTAGTGATCTCTTTTGGAAATTAGCAAAAGGTGACACATAAAATCCATTATCTTGCTGTTGTTGTAGTGGTGGTTTAGTTGCTAAGTCGTGTCTGACTCTTGTGACCCCGTGAATTGTAGTTCACCAGGTTCCCCTGTCCATGGGATTTCCCAGGCAAGAATACTGTAGTGGGTTGCCATTTCCTGCTAGTTCACAGCCATAGTTACAGGTAAAGCTTTGAACAGGTAAAGATGAAAGCTAGTTTCATCCATCTCTGAAACTAGCAAGATCGCCACTATAATACATGGCCTGATGCCGGAAGACTAAGCATGCAAACCGCAATTCCAGTTTTCAAAAGGGCAAGAAAGTTGGCACTGAAACCAAACTGGCTGTGAGAATGTCTACAGGGCCCAGGCCCTCAATTCTGATCCCCATCACTCTGCCCCTACAGGACAGGGCCCTTGCCTTGTCTAATTGGACTCCATCTCAGATGCACAGTTGAACTTCAAGACATTTCAAACAATTCAAAATTAATTGTTTTACCAAGGATAAGGATATCAGGCAAACATGCTTAGGCAAAAAAAAAAACTTTACCAGGTAGTCCTTTAATGTTGCTATAAATCCAGAGGCCATAATCAAATGTTGGTAAATTCTGCCTTAAGCTTCTACTGGTTCCTGTCACTCGGCTAAGACAGAAAACTGTCTTTCCACTGTTTAGGCAGACAGTAGGCATCTCTATTTCATACAAACAAAATTCTCTTCAGATGCAGTCTCCACCTGATGACATCAGATATATGCCAGGAACTAGCAAGCTACTTATTTCCCCTTAAAAAAAAAAAAAAAAAAAAAGTGTCCTTAAGTGTCCTTATTGGGCAGAAAGGGGTAAGAGGAGACTGGAAAACTAAACTACCAGTTCACATCTGGAAGCCAGGCCGCCGAGCCAGTTCAGCTCAGATAACTTGTCAACTGGTCATAGTCTATGAGATCAGAAACAATGCCTTTCAACTAAAGCATTTTTCTCAGGGCAAATTCTCATGACAATCCAAAGATGCTGGAGTCAGGTTTGCAGTTGCGGTTAGAAGGAGATGTATTAAAGCCACCCATCCCCACTTCTCAGGGTCATGTCCTAGAAACACAGTCTGGCATTTGATCTGTGTGTGCTGATAAATATTAGTGACAGCCAGCTTTGACTGCTGAGTGCAGCAGCCTCCCCACCAGGGGCGAGGTGAGATGGGAAAGCGCCTGCTGATTGCAGTGATCTAATGAAGCCCTGGCTCCCCACAACATGCAACTTTTTTCCCTATGCCTCCCCAAAGTAAGGACAGGCCTCAGCACATTAGATGTGCCACTGAACTGAAGTTGTATAAGAGCCTGCATCTCACTCTGTGCATCCAGTGACCTGGGAACTGGGCACAAAGCCACTTGAAGGGGTAAAGGAAAATACCTCCCCACCACTCCCCATAAAACTGCTTATAAAGAAAACAGAAGTAATTATGGGAAAAAATGCTTAAAAACCTAGAGGGCTCTATTAAATGAACCTCACATGGATTCTAGTTTAAGTTTCCAAGACTCGGGCAAGAAATATTCATGTTGAAAGCTTCTCTTATCCAAGATATTTGGTAAAGCCAGCATGGTTGTCCAGAAGTCCAAACAAACTCATCAAGTAACTAGTGGCTTCTCTTTATTTTTAATTTACTGCAAAAACTGCATTAAAATAGCAACAAAGGAAATTAGGAGAGAGAAAAGTTTCCTTACCACCACTGCAAACCATGAACAAGCTTAATCTCATCTTTCCCCTTCAATTCCTTGTTTATGGGCCAGCACGATTTTTATACAGTAAATAAAATGTCTCTCCAACCTCATTGTTAAAAAAATATTTTCTGAAAAACTTTGAATGTACTAAAACCCCACAGTGATCCATCTAGCCACACTCTGGGCTACATCCCCCCAAGCTAGATCAATACTAAGCCAGTCATTTCTCAGGGCTAAAGATTCCTTATCTGCGCTAAAGCAAGCCATCTTTAAGTAGGTATGAATAGCACCCAAAAACCCAATAATATAGAACTGAACCATAAACTGCCAACAGTGTGTGCCAGCCTCATTGGGTATCTTCCATTTACCCCTCCAAATTCACTCTCTACCCTTCTCCACTCTGCTCTGTGCCCAGAAAGGCTGAACCACATGGATGTTTACCTCAGGCTCCCTTGTTCTCTGGGGTCAGCCAACAGGGGGCACCAGCAGGAGAGCAAAGGCCAAGAGGAGAGTGAAATCAAGGTATTTCTTTTCCTAGCTCCCCAGCTCCCCAGGTCTTTCTCCTGAAGGTCATGGCTTCCCTCCTGCAGCCTCTACTTCAGCCACAACTACAGCTCCCAGAGCTCTGCAATGCTCCCTCCCCTTGCTCCTGCAGCCTAAACCTGGTAGGACTTCCCCCCAGTGCTGATTCCCCTGAACTGTACCTAGACTCTATGATTACACTCTTTTCTTGGCTCACCCTCTTGAGTGTGCTATTGGGATCCTGACTCAAACACTGGACAATGCAGGAAGTGACCAGCTGAACCCCTGTATCTAAAACCAATGAGGATGGGGGGAACACAGCATCCTATAGTCCCACAGCAGGAGAACTTTAGAAAATAAGCAGTGAAACAGATGGGAAGTAGTAGTAAGAATCAGTCACTCAGCCGTGTCTGACTCTGCAACCCCATGGACTGTAGCCCACCACGCTCCTCTGACCATGGAATTCTCCAGGCAAGAATACTGGAGTGGGTAGCCATTTTCTTCTCCAGGGGATCTTCCCGACCCAGGGATCAAACCTGGGTCTCCTGCCTTACAGGCAGATTCTTTACACTCTGAACCACTAGGGAAACCCCCAAAACAGATAGAAGTCAACATAGTCTTGTAGACTGCCTGCCATCTGCCCAAGAACTATGCTTTCCCTTGAATCTCAAGGCCACCCTAAGACGCCTGGGGCCACACCTCCCTCGAGGCACAGACTGTCAGATACCTTTGTGTTCCACCTCACATCCTCTCAGCCCATCTTGGACTTCAGATGTTGCCTTGGCAACCAGCTGCACCCAGGTGTGCCCAGCAGCAACTTTACCTCAGCTACACCCAGGATCACTTCTGTTCTTCCTTGGGGCATCTCTGACACAGCAGGGGTGCAAGACACTCACATGTGCACAAATGTGAAAGAGTGAGGAAGTTAATCTCACGGGACAACTCTTGGCCTGTGGAGTGGGAGAGGCAGCAGTTAAACATTCCTGTTTTCTGTCCCTTGAGTGAGTAACTCTGAGGTGCACTTTACATGGCTACTCAGAGGATGCCCAGTGGGATTGGGCCCAGTTGCATTGGTGACCATTTTAATATAGCTTGGTCCTGGCTTTCCACTCTCCCTATTTCATGATTTGAACACCCCCATCCCTTACAATACCTCACAAAATGAACTACCTGCGCATAAGCTCTTCTCATTGACTCTGCTTTCGAAGAAAACCCAACCTAAGAGAGGCAGTGCTGCTCCATAACAGAAGAAAAGCTCGGAAATAGGAGACAAAGAATGAGGAAAATGCCTCCTAGTGCCTGTTTGAAACGTACCCCCAGGTTCTCAGTGGCCTGACCAGCAAACCCCAGGATCGTCAAACTATCCCAACCACATAAAAATGTTTCAAGGTAGAACCACACTCCTTACCAGCCACAGGGAATCTGCATTTCAGGTAACACAATAACCTAAGTCCATTATTTGCTCTCCTTCAGTGAGGGGAATAAACCAAAAAAGGATATCCTTCAACCCAGTTCCCCTATCTGGAGGCAAAACACTCTCATCCCCCAAGATAATAAGGAAATGCATCAAACTTAATTTCTACAGTTTATTTTCAGACTGCTCTATTTGCCTGGTGCAGAAAGAATCATCCCCTCAGACCTTGAGATTTTTTAAAGTATTCAGCCGGTTTCCACAAATTCTCTCCAGTACAAATAGCCTTTTTTTTTTTTAATTGCTTCTCTCTTCCAAAAAGTCAAGAAATGACCTCTCCAGTAGTCTTCTGGGTATGAAAGAAAATACACTGGTTTCATATATCATTAGTCCATGCTATGGGGGAAAAGGAGAGACCACGTGAAGGAAACAGGTGAATCTGGGGGAGTAAAACAAGCGGAGGAAACAGCAGGAAAATGCAGTCTAGAGGTAAGTGCTGAGAAAAAGGTTTCAGCACTCAGGAAGTTCTATGCCTCAAGACATCAAATGGAATAACTTTAAGCAAGCCATTTTGAATTCCTTTAAGTTGGTATGATTCTTTTCAGTTCACTCGTCTGTAAAATGAAAACAAATTCCACTTACTGGGGACAAAGATCAATACCAGAAGACTCCACACACATGAATACTCCTGGGACCACAAGAAAAAAAAGCTAGAAAGTCAGATAGGATGAGCCAGCAGCAAGATCTCACCAACTTATCCAGTTCCAAATTAAAATAGGCCATTTGTTAGGTAGTTTTCGAAATAAACACCTTATACAGGGGGTATGTATGGAGTTCAAATTCTTAATTTTTTGGTAGGATATAATGAACAGGATTTCCACTTCTTATTGTCTGCTTCAAGTTTATAAGGCAGCCCCCAGGAGGACACGCAATGCCCCCTCCCCCACTGCTTCTCCTCACCCTCTTTATTTCATCCAGCAATAAAGCCCCATGCCCAAGGCCACACATGGGGCTGAGATGAACATCACAGGCCCAAACCTTGTGGAAAATAATCTTTTAGCAGCAGCATCTGGCTTCTTCGCATGATCCCCCAGCTGCTGCGCTGACAGCTCTGAAGTTGCTTTTTACTTTGTCATATGGTTCGGCTGCTAATGGGCTGTCTATTCTTGCTTGTCCTCCTCTGGGTCATTTTTCCTTTCAGACTCACATTGAGTTCCAAGAATATAGCACATCATACCTCCTCTGCAGGAAAGCCCCATCCCTAGTTGTCCTGGAATTCAGAGAGCTAGGCATCCCATATGGGAGTAAGCAGTCCCAAAGCTCAAAGGGGAAACATCTCATTACACTGCCTGGTACATTTATTTCATGAGAAGCAGGCTTGCGAAGGGGTGATTAGGCAACTTGACAGGCACAGGTGGTAGACTAATACAAAGCGTCATTTGTCTTTGTGTTTACACAGGACCAATCACTATAGTACCCAGGGCTTAAACAAGCACATAATTTTGACACAAAGGCCACAACCAACTTCTCATAATTGGCAATGCTATTGGATTCCAAGTATTTTCTCCTCTTGATGCCAATCTGAAGACCCAAATGGGAAATTTAGCACCTGCAAGTGGTTTCTCAGGCTTCTGGTGCTTACTTCGATAGTCTGTGGAGTCTCTGCATGCCCAGTAACAGACCAGACAAGGGCCAGATGTCCAAACAGGAGCCTGATTTCCTGAAACTCAAGAGTGGTTGGAGAAACCAGCATGCAGTTGGCTTCCCATTCAACCCCTCTGGAGGCACCCAGGGTCCAAGTGAGCCCATGATGACCTTATGAAGTGACCAGAAAGCAGCCAAATATGTACCTGCCTTTCATGGGTCTGTAGTCAGGGCTGCCACGTACTGTTGAGCAGGCTGAGCACTGCTCAACTCCAGAGAACACTATCCATAGAGGCTAGTGATGCTGTGACCTGATGTTGCTCCACACAACAGCCCTGCCCTTGGTAAAGAGATAACTAGAGGATACAGGACAAGGACAGATGACCACAAATCGAAATTGCCCCAAATGTAAATGAGACAAGATGGTAAGAGTATTTTTAGAATATGTAAAACATAAACCCTTAAAATAAGTATAAATGAGTTTCTGGGATGATCAGAAAGAGTTGATTTAATCCTAAAAGGTGGAACAGTTTCTGAGAGAATAAAAGAGAGTGAAGAGAGAATGATGGGATGCAGAAGAGAAGAGAATGTGATTTGATAGCAGCAAAGCAAAACCTAAAAATTACATGGATGAAGTTGGAGTTATTTCTTCAGGAAAAACTCTTGGGGCATCTAAACCATGGATGATGTGGCTGCTGCTGCTAAGTCGCTTCAGTCGTGTTTGACTCTGTGCGACCCCATAGACGGCAGCCCACCAGGCCCTGCCGTCCCTGGGATTCTCCAGGCAAGAACACTGGAGAGGGTTGCCATTTCCTCCTCCAATGCATGAAAGTGAAAAGTGAAAGTGAAGTCGCTCAGTCGTGTCCGACTCTTAGCGACCCCATGGACTGCAGCCTACCAGGCTCCTCTGTCCATGGGATTTTCCAAGCAAGAGTACTGGAGTGGGGTGCCATTGCCTTCTCCAGATGATGTGGCTAGAAACCGGTTTTCTCTCAGCTCCCCATTTTTCCATCTGCCAGCCTCTTCCAACTCCATTTATTCCTTCAATGCATGGGCCCTAAGGAGAACCAAATTATGAATAAGACAAGACCCCTATCTTCAGGAAGTCAAAATCTAATGAAAAGAGTTAAGGCAAGTATATGAGGTAAAAGTCAACATGGAACTACTGCCTGACACAGTATGCTTATACCAGCATTTCAAGAGAGGTCAGTCCCAAGAAGGATAAAAGGGGTATCCTCAGGGAAGAATTGGCATCTGAAACAAACCCAGAACAACAGTTAGAATGTCAGCAGGGAGAGGTGATGGAGAGCACATGTCAGGCAAACAGTAGCACATGAATAAAGGGATACAGGTAAAGGGTAAGATATTAGGAAGAGTCTGTTTGGAATAAAAGCATCTAAAGGGCAAGAGGGGATGTGGAAGTAACAGTGCAATTTAACTCTGGAAAGTTGCACTGAGGAAGGTTATTTAAAGTTTTGAATGCCTAACTAAAGAGGCTGAACGCTCTTATAAGTCCATAGGAAGAAATCCATTGTTGTTATTCATATATTAAATTCTGAGAAGAGAGTGATGTAATCAGAGCTGAGCATTAAAATCAGCTTTATCTGCCAGCAGAGTTCTCGTTCATTGGCAATGGTGGAGACTAGTAGCCCAGGACAAATTAGCAGGTGAGAGGCAGCGCAGGGGCTGGACTGCAGCCGTGGCAAGAAGAATGGAAAGTTTGGGTCAGATGCCAAGAAACCCAGGCAGCCTCTGGATGTGGCAAGAAAGTAGTACAAAGGCAGAACAAGCTGGGGCTTTAGGCCTGAGAGAAGAGAAACAGGCAGGCGGGCCAGAGTGAACAGCAGAGGGGGGAATTTTGCTTTCACATGTTAACTGTGAGGAGCTTATGGCATATCCAGCTGGAGACAGTCAGCTGGAAGGTGGGAAGGTGCTGACTCTGGTGTCAGAGGTAAGACTGGAGAGGTTGAGTTTTGTGGTCCTGCAGGTCTGGGGTCAAACCCTAGCTCTACATCTAGAGTGTCCAACCATTGTGATCTGGGGCAAGTTAGAAGCCTAAGACTCAGTTATCCCATCTGTAAAATGCTTATTTAACTTATATGCAGAGTACATGAGAAACGCTGGGCTGGATGAAGCATAAGCTGGAATCAAGACTGCCAGGAGAAATATCAATAACCTCAGATATGCAGATGACACCACCCTTATGGCAGAAAGTGAAGAAGAACTAAAGAGCCTCTTGATGAAAGTGAAAGAGGAGAGTGAAAAGTTGGCTTAAAACTCAGCATTCAGAAAACTAAGACCATGGCATCCGTTCCCATCACTTCATGGCAAATAGATGGGGAAACAATGGAAACAGTGACAGACTTTATTTTGGGGGGCTCCAAAATCACTGCAGATGGTGACTGCAGCCATGAAATTAAAAGACACTTGCTCCTTGGAAGAAAAGTTATGACCAACCTAGATAGCATATTCAAAAGCAGAGACATTACTTTGCCAACAAAGGTCTGTCTAGTCAAAGCTATGATTTTTCCAGTAGTCACGTATGGATGTGAGAGTTGGACTATAAAGAAAGCTGAGTGCCGAAGAATTGATGCTTTTGAACTGTGGTGTTGGAGAAGACTCTTGAGAGTCCCTTGGACTGCAAGGAAATCCAACCAGCCCATCCTGAAGGAAGTCAGTCCTGAATATTCATTGGAGGGACTGATACTGAAGCTGAAACTCCAATACTTTGGCCACCTGATGCAAAGTACTGACTCATTGGAAAACACCCTGATGCTGGGAAAGATTGAGGGCAGGAGGAGAAGGGGATGACAAAGGATGAGATGGTTGGATGGCATCACCGACTCAACGGACATGAGTCTGAGTAAACTCTGGGAGTTGGTGATGGACAGGGAGGCCTGGCGTGCACAGTCCACGGGGTCACAAAGAATCGGGCATGACTGAGGGACTGAACTGACTGAAAATGAGGACGATAGCCATATTAATATCCCCAGCATTCCTGCAAAGATTAAATAAAATAGATGTTAGCATAGGGCCTAGAACACAGAAAGCCTGCAATGAGCACAGTCTTTTGTTATTTTCCCTGCAGAAACACTGTCTTTATTATTTTCCCTCTTTTTTTTTCAGTAATCAGCTCAGTTCTTAATAATGTACCCCAGCTGTCCTCCTGCTCTTTTGCCACTTGGGGTCCTTTTATGCGCTTGGCATGTAGCCCTCCTGCCTTTCTCTGTTCTCTGGAGTCTGGGCCACCCTGATTCTTGTCTGGTCCACCCGTCTCGTGAGCCCTTCACCCTCCCCTCTGACATGCTTGAGCCTTGATATATGCTATCCCTGCAAACTTGCCTTCCGTCACAGATCCTCACCCTGAATTCATCTGCATCTGCCCAGGTCCTTGGGGATGATTTGTTTTCTAATCTGGGGTCAAGATGAGGGGAAATGGGCCCACCTCTCAGCCAAAAGGTTTGACTTCAAGTCTTAGACAATATATTTCTTTACTATAAAAGTTGTAAAACATTGGGATAATGTTACGGCTTTACTACCCACTCCTTTGTTCTCCCGTAGCACTTTGTCCATCTCCTTGTGACAGAATTTATCACGTTGTGTTATAGTTGGTTATGTGACTGGCCCCCACCCCCCACTGGGCATGGGCTCCTCCAGGGCAGGGACCGAACCTTATTATTCATCTTTGTTTCCCCAAGCCTACCAAAGGTGTTCAATAAATATTGAAAGAGAGTTAACAACAACTTACATCTGTACAGGTCCTTATGTTTTGCAAAGGCCGCTGAGGGAGATGGTAGAATCTGGCTCTAGAATGCCAAGCTATAATTTTTCTCCTATTCATTGCACCTTAAGTAAGTATAGCCATCAAAATGGGGAGGAATAAAAGGACCACATGCCAGTTTTTAAAAGCAGCAGTTCCAAGATTTGGGGATTTCACTAATCGGTGTTTTAAATAACCTCTTAATTGGGGGAAGCAACGTGGTGTTCCCAACTGCTTGTACTTTGCTAAGTCAGTGCCTTAGAGAAAAACCGCCATCATCAGCAACTGCTACTCCCCTTATTTCACAAAAGGGAGATTTTAAACAGCCCCCGAAAAAGGGGCATAAACATAAGCCTAGGATAAATGAAAACTTTTAAACTGGTAATTAGCTTTCTGAAACCCTAGTACCACTGCCTATCTTTTCCTCTTTCCCCAAGGACAGTGGATCGGCCCCGGTGCCCAGACTTATACTGGGTGACCACAGTCCAGAGCAGTGTTTCTCAGACTATGGCACTCCTGGGTGTCTGAGATTGCTCTGTCAGCATCTTTCTATTCTGGTGAAATATGCATAACATAAAATTTACCATTTTAACCATTTTTAAGTGTACAGCTCAGTGGCATTAAGTCCATTCACTTTGTTGTGCAACCCCCACCACCATCCAGCTCCAGAATTTTTCCATCTTCCCAAATGGAAACTCTATACCCGCTAAGCACTAACTCCTCGTTACCCTCTCCTCCCAGCTCCCAGCAACCATTACTCTACTTCCTGTCTCAGAAACTGACTACTCTAGGTACCTCACATAAGTGGAATCATACAGTATTTGTCCTTTTGTGACTGGCTCGTTTCACTCAGCGTGTCTTCAAGATCATCCACGTTGATCCATGTGTCAGAATTTCCTTCCTTTTTCATGCTGAATAATATTCCATTGTATGGATATATTCATACTATGTTTTACTTACCCATTCATCCTTTAATGAGCATGTGGGTGTTTCCACTTCTTGGTTATTGTGCTTTACTGGACTTATTAGTTCTTTTTTTTCACATGACAAAAATCCCAAATATGTAACATAAGCAAATTCTGAGTCATTTTCTGGTGCTTTACAACTGAATCCTACTCTGGGATGACCAAGTCTGCTTCTACCCTTCCACAGTATGTGATCCACCTGTGCCCATGCCTGGTACTTCACATTTAATGTGTGTGTGTGTGTGTGTGTTTATTTATTTATTTTTATTTTTGGCTATGCTGAGTTTTTGTTGCTGCATCCTGGTTTTCTCTAGTTGTGGCAAGTAGGGGTTACCCTCTAGTTGTGGTACGGGGACTTCTCTCATTACGGTGGGTTCTCTCGTTATGGAGCACAGACCCCAGGGCACACAGGCTTCAGCAGTTGCAATTCATGGGCTCCAGAACATGGACTCACTAGTTGCGGTGCAAGGGCCTAGTTGCCTCGTGGGATGTGGGATCTTCCCAAACTAGGGATTGAACCAATGTCCCCTACACTGCAAGCCAGATTCTTAATCTCTAGACCACCAGGGAAGCCCTGCTACTTCACATTTAAAAACACTGGTGGAGGAACTGAGTCATTGCAAGACACATAGCAATACAGGCATACAGTGCTCAAAAGAACCTTTGCCATAACAGTCTGTATTCCATTTGCAATGCAAGTTAAAGTGGTGGGTGGTCCCTGCCTTTGTACATAACTGTCCCACTTTGTTACCATAATAGCAAATAACCCATAAAGACTATTTCTAGTCGCAACTTCAACAGTCTTTGAACCAGATACCCATTTGATGCAGAGGTCAATCCACTGTGATGCTAGTCTGACTTTCTAGTGCAGAAAACACCTCACAATTAACTGATGCCTCATTAAAAGTGGCATTGGAATACTTATTTTTAGTAAATTTTAGGTTTAATATAAAGTCTGAGTTTCTAAACTATCTTTGTCTTGAAGTTACCAATTTTTTTCCTAAAACTCACTTGCACGAACAGAAATTCTCTGAACTAGCATCACTGAAGTTAAAACAGCAAATTAAATATGAGACTGAATCTCAGGTTTGTGCTTCTACTATGAATCAGGGCTTATGCAAAATGACATCATCCATGCTATTTGATTAATACTGTTATTTTCAATAGTATAGGTTTTCTAAACATTAGGAATGTATGTCCAACTTTATGTGTATAGAGAGTATAATAACAAAAGGATGGAAGTCAACGCAAGAGATGCACAAAAACAAGGTTGTCCCTTTAAAGGAGGTCTGTACATTTTTCAAGTTTGCCAGGCAAGAGTCTAGAGCTCTATTCCTGGAATGCTCCCCTTCATGTAAGAAGTAATAGGGCAGGTCAAACCAATTAAGTGTTCCTAAAAACACAGCTCACCAAATACCATGGCTGCAGAATAACAACACCAAGAGCCAGCCAGCAGTTTAGAGTGGTGCACGGAGAGGAATGACCCTGGGGGACACCACGTTAAAAGCTCAAATTTCACTTCCCCAGGGGAGCACTTTCCTTTCAAGCTGCGACCTCTATCGCAGCCGTTGAGAATGACACCTCTTCCCCACTCCCAGGGGTGACTGCTCTCCAAAACTTCTGGGCCAGATTGCAGCCAAATGAGCCGTCAGGCATTCCCCTGGGATAGTCAGACTTTTGCCCTGAGATCTATAATACAATTTGACCTTCTTTCTACTGAGGTAAACACACCACCTGTCACCTCAAAAAACTCAGCCTTGGAGTCAAGCACATCTGGAATCAGCCTATAAACGTAGTCCTGAGATTAATGTTGAACAAGAAAAAAGGCTAAGGTATCCGCCACTGATTTCCACTTACTGACAATTCCCACTCAGCAGCCATGTTCAGCTTCCACATGCAAACACCTGAACACCTCCCCGTCAGCAACACTACACTGAGGTTGGCCAAAAACAAGCCTCAGAACACCCTGAAATGCATTTTATAGTGGTAAAATAGTAAATCAGCATGTGGTGTTTCATATTTGTGTCCCCGGTGGGCAGAATCAGAAGTGATGAAGGGAGATTCTGAGAGAGGCAAGGCGCACCTGAAAAATCCCCTGTACTCACCTCTTATCTTTATGGGCACAGTAGGAGCTGGGCCATGAACTAACATCCTAGAAACTCATAAAGGCACAGGAAGCGTACAAAGCTGCCATCTTCCCCCAGAAGTAAGTTACACTTCCAAGAAACTAAGAAGAGAAAGAGAAGCATGAAAAGATCTTGTCTAGAAGCTCACTGAAGTACTCCTACGTTCCATGAAAAGGTTGCTGCTGCTAAGTCGCTTCAGTCGTGTCCGATTCTGTGCGACCCCATAGACGCAGCCCACGAGGCTCCCCCATCCCTGAGATTCTCCAGGCAAGAACACTGGAGTGGGTTGCCATTGCCTTCTCCAATGCAGGAAAGTGAAAAGTGAAAGCGAAGTCGCTGAGTCTTGTCCGACTCTTAGCGACCCCATGGACTGCGGCCCACCAGGCTCCTCCATCCATGGGATTTTCCAGGCAAGAGTACTGGAGTGGGGTGCCATTGCCTTCTCCAATGAAAGGATAAGTAAGGCCATTAAAAAATACCCGTTTCACAAAAATCTATCTTCCTACTAACATCTGAAAATGAGCCTCATGTCTTGAATTCAAAATGTGGATCATCCATAACACTAGTTATACAACCAACCTGTTGGCACTGACTACAAAGGGGAGACGTCCTGTTGAGAAGGAGGACGACTGCTTTACATTCAATGAGGAGAACGTGTCTTCTTTCGCACCAAAGCCCAACTTGGTAGGCTCTACATTGGCACATGCGCATGCGGGGTTATTTAGCTGGTGCCTCTTAGTCACAGCTCCTGTGATGTGGTGTGTGCCAGGATTTAGCGGCACAATGTGATCGTATCATAAACATCCTGGCCCTCCTCGCTTTGCTTCTGAAACCAGTTTTGGTGACTGACACTGCTTTCTTTGCAGCCTTATCGGCCTCTTCTCCCCTTCCGATTGTGGGTCTGATCTCTTGCCCAACATTCCTGGGTTTAGACTGTCTGGCTGAGGGCATTTCCCTCTCGCTGCTCAACAAACAGGTTTCCGCAGCCTGTTGGTTTGTTTTCTGTTTGTTTCTGACACAAGGCTGCGTGCACCACTTTCTGGGAAGTTTCAAGTTGTTTCAGGGAGTTCCTGGTTTGTTCAGTTAAGCTTTCCATTTTGGGAGTGAGTGCCCCCAGAGTTAATATAAAATCAGCTGGATCACAAAAACAATTTTGCCTCCCTTGAGAAACTGGCTTTCAAAGAAAACTTTGTTTGCCTGCATATTTGATAAGAGTGATCAGGAAAGAAAATAGAAGTCCTATAAATCTTCATATCATTTGTCATTTTTCATATTCTTGCCTCAATTTCAGTTCATCAAAAGTGGTGCCACTTAGGCCAGATGGGAGGGGAGCTTGGGGGAGAATGGATACACGTATAGGTATGGTTGAGTCCCTTTGTTGGCCACCTGAAACTATCCCCACATTGTTAATTGGCTAAACTCCAATATAAAAGAAAAAGGTTGTTTTGTTGTTTTTTTTAAGTGATGCCATTTAGTCCTCTGTTAGATAGCTCTTACTAACATACTCTTCTCACTAACAGCTGGCTATTAGAACTTCATTCTTAGCTGTAATTGAATATAAGATAGTAATCAATAATCCTATTGTAATGTTTTTCTATTCAGTCTTTCTCTTTGGGCTTTACTCTTCCATGGAATTTAAATACATGAACACATATTTCTACACATCACCCAAAGCCAGCTTTTCTTTATCATCTTCCTCCAATCGTGGAACATTATATCCCATAAACAAGGCTGGTAAAGGCATATCTGAGCCAACCTTTTCTTTGGCTGCCTTTCAAAAATTGTTTAAAACAAGATATGTTCTTGAACTGGAAAAAGGAATTACACATGATAACCTTAGAAAGCAGCTACTTGCTTTGCCCAACTAATATCATTGCACAACACCATGGCTCCATGTGGAGCACTGTCTTCAATTATGGGCCAGAGCCCAAAGTGACGAAGTTGAGATGAAATTGATTTCAATGAGACATGACCATTGAAATGTTATATTGAGTATGACCATAAAGTTTGTATAATTATCAAACACAGAGTATAGGATAATTATGAAAAGGATAGTGCAAAATTCTGTGTTCTATGAAATAAGTGACTCCAGTTATGGGTCTTTAACCTCTCTAATTGATTTCTAACAGCAGCATCTGCTCTGACAATCACCTTTTCAGTCTTTTTTTTAAGTTGAATGCATAATTTTTTTCTTGCCTCAGTAGTCTTTTTTTAAATTGAAGTATATTTGATTTAAAACTTTATATTAGTTTCTGATGTACAGCACCATGATTCAGTATTTTTGCAGATTATACTCCATTATTTTCCAGTCTCAATAAATGAACAGTCCTGAGTCATTCACATCATTCCTTTACTCCCCAAACAATGGCCACATTTATAAAACAGTGGCCTGTGTCATTGAAACACATATTTTTCTCTCGGCAGAGCTAACTAGAACCATTAACCATCAACATCGTAACACTAGATTTAACTAGCTAAACCAACCCAATCTTACCCCACTTCCCTCGACAAACAGATGAAACATAACTTTTCTTTCACAGCCTGTTAAGACAGATACATAAGCCCAGACCCAGGGCAATGGACATAAATGCAGTCAGAGCCTCAATGGAGGGGGGTCCATAGATCATTGTCTAATATGAAGTGACAACATGACCCCAAAAATACATAATTCTTTTGTTTTTCTTGCAGTTCACTCCTTCTGTGAGAAGAAAGCTTGCAAAGAATTTTGTGAGCCGAAGTTTTTTAAGCTAACTGCAAGGCTGCCAAGCACTGTTATTGCAGAATTCATCTACTAAGAGTGTGGTGTCAGTGTTACTGTGGAATCTAGGAGGAATGGATCCTGTTAACTGCCCCCTCAAGTACTCCCACTATACCAGATGTTGAGATAATGATCAGCACATCATGTTCTCCAAGGCACGAATCCCACCAAAATCAACAAGGGGTTTCTCCCTATTTCAAATATGTTCAAATAGCATGATGAGAAGAGGTTACCCGCTTTCCTTGGCCATTATAGGTACATGCTTCCTTCTGATGGGATGTAACCGTGGTTGAGTCGACGGTGAAAAGTTGGCTCAGAGGACTCTCTTTGAGTAAAAATGACATTTTCCATTATGGATGCATGTTGCCCTGTATCCCAAGGTGCCTGCAGCATCTTTTCTAATTCACCCATCATTATGACTCTCCTTCTAAGAAACAAAACTCTTGATTGATTGCTTTGCACCCAATTTCCCACCTGCAATGTGGAGCAATAGTAATCCCTCCCAGGTTTCAGGAAGAAAGAAGAGCTCCAGACTGCCTTTTACATGGCATAGCAATTATTTCAATAATAAAGATTCCTCTTTTACTTTCATGTCTTTGATTCACGAAACTCAAAATGCATAATGTACCCCAAGGTGAATAAATTCCCCCATAGTTTTATCATAAAAAAAGAAATTCCCAAAGCATGATTTGCATGCAGTTAGAATCAAATCCCAACTCCAAAACTCAAAATCTGTCTAATAGCCAAAAATTAAATTCAGGAGTTTTTATTTTTTAAAAAAGACCCACAAGATCTTTTCCTCCCCTTAAGAAATTCAGTGCCCAATGCTTCCCTATAAATAGTTGTCAATAAACACAACTGCTGCAAATGTATTCAGTAAATGTTAAGGTCAAAGGCCTTCACTGTTTATTGCCTTGTAAACTCAAAGACAAGTGAATTTATTGCTTGAATGAGTTTCAGGGTATTGGCCTTCATAAAAGTTCTGAATCCCAGGTACAAAATGCTCCATCAACTCACACCAAAGCTATTCTGCACAGAACTGAGAGACCGCCCACCATTGGATTCATAATTCAAACACGTCTTGGAAAGTGTATTGTTTGCCATGTTGCATAGATCCCCATGGATTAGTGCTGAACCTCGCCTGTCATTATTACAAGAACTTGCTTCAACCTAACTATAAATTGCTGCTGCTTCTAAAACAATGCCATGTATTAGCGTACCAAGTTAAACTCTCCAAAATATAATAGAAAAGATGTCAAGAATGGAAGAGTTTACAATTTCTAATCTACACATAAGGGGGTACCTATAATCTCCTTGATATAACATTTGTCAAATTTTAAAGAAAGGACAATTTTCCATATCAGAGCACATCAGAGTGTATGGACTACTTTGGATGCTTAATTTTTTTATATTATTCAAAACCTAAGTTTTCTAACCTTCCTGTCAATTGTCAGTTTTATGTATCAATATGTATGCCTAGTAGAGTAGGAACGGAGAGATCATAAGAGAACTATTAAATATTGTTACTTTTACAAATAAAAGGGTTATGAAAGAAGTTCACATTTATAGTTTTAAATAGCTGCATAATTATTTCATTGTTCTTTCACTGCAGTGGGCTGGATTCAATCCCTGATTAGGGAACTGAGATCCTGCAAGCCCTCCGGCATGACTGGAAAATAATAACAATAAAGTTAAATTTATTTTTATAAATAAAGGGAACTCTAGGCTCCATGACCATTGGGCCTTACCATCTTAAGTGAGGACCGAAGCAGTATAATATGCAAAGGCTATGATATTAATACCAGAAATGCATCATAAGGTTTAAAATAAAATATCAAACTCAAACCACTGATGGTAAAATAAATTTATCCTAGATTTCTGAATCTCTTCCTGCCTTTTACAGCTTCCAAAGAAAATTGCTGAAGTCATACCCTGAGTAAACCTGAATTTTAGTAATATTAAGTATCTTTCAACTGTCAAAATGTAAAATATTTTTAAATGTCACATATGCTCTAATCCCACTACAAAATGTAGGTTTGAGCTAAATGTTGGGTTGTATCATTCTTTGATATTACTCATGGAAAAGGTGAATTCCTAATCTATTTTCTCTCATGTGAAACAGTAGATTATATCACTTTTGTCCTTGATAAATTCCCTTCATCCTAACAAACATTAAACCACTCGCCAGTTTTCTCTGAAGCAGTTTTATATATAGAAGTTTTCCTATATATAAGATGGTAATAGCATAGTTGAAAGATATTAACATACACCTTTGCTATTTTTTATCAAATTAGCTGCATGAAAATTAAACATATTAGATGACTCATAAACTGTCCTGTGCAAAAAAAGAGATTCTTTAAGAAGTATGTGTTAAATACCTGCCCTGCATTACTGAGATCATTAACACAGGAACCCACCTCTCAAGAAATTGAGAATTCACTGGAGTGGGGATCATCTGGCATGTAAATAGATGATTATAATGCAAAATGGCAACAATGGAGATACTTCAAATAACTGGAGAGTTTACAGGTGAGAAGGCAAACCAATTAGTGATAACTCTGCGTGTACATCCTTTTTGTTCTTTTTAAAGTACTTTTACCTCATCTCCCCATGAAACATCCATATAATGAACTGAAATTCAAATTATTTTCATGGAAAAACATTGTCTGTTCACCTACGAGAAGATGGAAATAATATACATGTCTACAAGTCTGCATGTCTACACAAACTGAAATGGCTCATCTTTTAGAAGAAAGCATCTTCTGTAAGGCGGGCTTCCCTTGTGGCTCAGATGGTAAAGAATCCACCTGCAATGCAGGAGACCCCAGTTTGATCTGCTAGAGAAGGGATAGGCTACCCACTCTAGTATCCTTGGGCTTCCCTGGTGGTTCAGCTGGTAAAGAATCCGCCTGCAATGTGGGAGACCTGGGTTCAATGCCTGGGTTGGGAAGATCCCCTGGAGAAGGAAAAGGCTACCCACTCCAGTACTCTGGCCTAGAGAATTCCATGGACTGTATAGTCTATGGGGTCACAAAGAATTGGACATGACTGAGCAACTTTCACTTTCACCTTTCTTTTGTAAGACAGGATGAAAATTTTACTACTTCAGTTACCCCTAAAGAGTTTTATGAGTTGGACATTTATTCCAGAGATATGAAATCTGACATTCACACAGAACTTGCACACAAATGTTCACAGATGCTTTATTCATGATAGCCAAAAACTGGAAACCAGTCACGTGTCCTTCAATGTGCTAAGTCACTTCAGTTGTGTCCAACTTTATAGGGTCGTGTGCGACCCTATGAACCATAGGCTCCTCTTGTTCATGGGATTCTCCAGGCAAGAATACTGGAGTGGGTTGCCATTCTCTTCTCCAGGGGATCTTCCCAACCCAGGGACCGAACCCCAGTCTCCTGCTTTGCAGGTGGATTCTGTACCGTCTGAGCCACCAAGGAAGCCCATAGCTCTGAAAGAGCAACACAGAAGATACTAGTGTTGATGGAACTGTTCAGTGTCACTGATTATGAGGGTGGCTACATCAACCTACACAAGTAGATAAAGCTGTATCAACTAAATATTAATACATGCGTACACACATGCCTGCATGCACACCTATGCACAAGAGTACAAGTGAAAACAGAGGAAATCTGAATAAGATCAGTGGGTCGTATCAATGTCAATATCCTGGTTGTGATATTGAATAATACTAGGATTTTCCAAAGCGTTACCACTGGGGGGAACTGGGCGAAGTGCACACTCCATCTCTCTGTGGTATTTCTTATAGCTGCATGTGCATCTCCAATTATCTCAGCAAAAACTTTTACATTTTTGAAAAATATTAAAGTAAGCATTATATGTTTGTCACGTATTAAATGACAGAGGCAACAACATGAGACACTTTTCTATAACACACACGTTAACATAAAAAGAAGAGCACCATCTCTGATGTCTCTACTCTCCTTAAAAGCACACCTGCAGGGAGCTGGATTACTTAAGGATACCAGGACCCTGCCTCATGATATTTACAGACTGCGTCTGAATACCACTGGTAAATCTGACTTTGATTTTCCTAAGCAGCTTCTGAGAGACTATTCATCATTCACAAACCTTGCTGCAGGGCAGTGAGGAAGGTGAATTCAATTTTCAATCAATTTTGATAGCCAATATACTAGATAAAGGAATCCTCATTAACTAATTTACCACCTGGTATGTTCTAGCTTTCCATCTTCACAGTGACACTAAACCTAAGAGCCTGCAGAAGCTAAAGGCATCAATTGAACTAAAGTGACTTGCATCTAGAAATATGTTAATTATCTGATGCTGAAAACACAGAAGGGATTAGAGGGATTCCAAGGCAGTTTGCTGAAACCTTCCTTCGTGCCTGGTCCACAAGGGGGCTGAGCTCCTGATCACATTGACACTAGTAGAGGCCTTCTCTCTCATCCCCTCAGGCTCCTGGGGATCTAAGGCACTTTTGATAAAGATTGTCCTTATGATCAAGGCATTGATTATACCTGTGTCTTTCAGCACAGGTAGGAATGTATTTCAGATAAGACAATTCCGTGTTTGAAAAGTGATCCACAGTCTTTCAAGTAAAAAACATTTTCTACAGAAACACTCTGTAGAATAAAGCTCCCTAAGAAATGGAAAGGCTTTAATGTATAGAGCCTCTTATTCACTCTAAGTCCATGAAAAATCATACTGTGATGATCACTTACTGACACAACCAAAAATAGGTATGTTCGTCTATGAACCAAGAGAGGAAAGATGGGACCAAAAAAATGCCATGAATTAAAGGCTACAATTCCAGCCTTTCTACCATGGCCTGCTAGGTGAAGGGGCCTTTGTTTATATACGGTGTGCCTGAGGAAGAGAAAAGCACAGTTTAGAACTGGAAGATGATTAAGTGTCTTTGGGTGCATGACTCCACCTGAACTTGTTTCCTATGCATCTAAATGAAAATCATGATTCCTCCTTCACCAAATTCACCAGACTGTTATGAGACTCCAATGAGAAAATGTATACCAAGCCTTACATTGTTACAGCACTGTACAAAGATAAGCGATTATTATTAATAGTCTAAAGAGGAGATGTCCACTATTAAAAAAGTCAATAGAGAACACTCCCTAACTTAAATTCTAAAGTATGCTTCTAAATCAAAACCTCACCTGAATATTTGTTGATAGGAAGAAAAATGCAGAAAGGCTACTTAATTGCTGAACCAATTTTCTTTGATAACTCATGACTGACCCAGAATTCTACCAGGTGCAAGAGGTGATAAGGAAGAAAAACATCTGGGATAATCAGACAACAACTAATGCAACTTAATAGTTAAGTGAGATTTCTAAAAGGAGACCTGTATAATTCATTGATTAAGTTGTTTCTATCTGATTATTTGGAAATCCCACCATCCGTGTTTTTTTTTTTTTTCAATGAAGTTTTAAGATTGCAAGAGCTAATGATCCCATTTTACATGTAAGAAAAGTGGAGACCCTCTCAAGTCACACAAGTTTAATACACACAAGCCAGGCTGATTTCACATAATTAATGCCAGCACACATGATGTATCCCAGCACACAAGGAAACATCCAACAAGGATGGCACCTCCAACAGATTCAGAGAAGAGGCAGAGATAAAAGCACATCTCTGGACTCGTCTGAATTCCTGGCAAATTCAGGCCAAAGCTTCCAATCCACCCAAGGTCTTGACTGAACACACAGTGACTAGGCAACACTGCCTTCCAGTGGCAACAATATGTTTCAAGACTCAGAAACCACAGAGAGTACCTACAATTTCAACAAGTTAGTGTCCATTTACCCTTAGACCCAAAGAAACACCAAAAGATTATTTTCAAAGCTTTGGTGTAGACACTAACTAAAATTCCACTATTAGTAATCCTTTCTTAGTACAGGTTGAAAAAATTTAGAGAATTTATCTCGCTTTTGTAGATGAGAATCAAATTCAGAACAATTATGCATTTCAAATAAAGCCATAGGCTCAATAACTCTGAACTGACTTCAGTTTGGTCACCTTGTATGCCATCACTGAAAGCATACTCGGCAGCCAGTGGTTCCAGACACAGCAAAATCAAAGTGATGCTTTGCAACATGGTTGTTCAAAGGTACTCATGAATTTATGAAAATTCCAGATTTTCCTTGATTGAAACCAGTCCACCCATTCCTTACATTTCTCTTTAATTCCCCAAAACACCTAATGCAGGATTAAGGATATTTTGGATATTTGAGAAACAATGATTATAATGCGTTTATTTCATGTCTGTGCTAAGAAATGTCATACCTAGTTTTCTAGCCCAAATTTATCTTGTCTAGTTATTCTCTACTCTGAATCCTCCATACCTTCTGGCCTGTCTGAAACTTCTCAGTGAGTTGATGGGATTTATCCTCATTATTTTTATCTATGGCTTAACTATCACCTTCCCTGTCTGTCTCATGGCAGGGCTTCTGTCTCTTGGAATCCACATCTCCAATGCTACCATTCTTTCCTCCTGAGTGGTTATTGCCACATGAATAGCTCAAGAATTTATGTTTCAAGGGGTCTGAGCTGGTTATACCAAGAGAAACCAAGGTATCTTCCAAAAGACCCGCCTTATTAAGGGTAATTAGAACAGTGACGCCAACATTGCAAAGGCCTCATGTATCTGAAGGCATCAAAGCACTTGCAAGTTTTTTCACTAATAAACTCTACATCCTTTAGAGAGAGTTTAGAAGCCTAATATCATATCAACCAAAGGATGCAACTGACACAGACAGAAGTTTCATAAATGTTTCATAATAAGGGATTGGTCAAACGTAATGTCATTTGGTGGCATACTGTGTAATTACCAGGGCTTCCCAAGTGGTTCAACAGTGAAGAATCTGCCTGCCAAGCAGCAGATGCAGGTTCAATCCCTGGGTCGAGAAGATCCCCTGGAGAAGGAAGCGGCAACCCACTTAAGTATTCTTGCCTGGGAAATCCCATGGACAGAGAAACCTGGCAGGCTAGTCCATGGGATCACAAAAGAATCGGTCACAACTTTGCAACTAAATAACAATATGTAATTATTAATATTAAAATAATGAAATGTTTATTGAGATAGAAAGATGGCAACAATATACCACTAAGGAGACAATGAAGCAGGTTACCAGATTTAATATACTATACACTGTTTTAGTAAATGTGTGTATGTATATGGAGGCACCACAAATATAAAACTGCCTCCCACATACAGATAATACCCATAAGCCCTCCTCTCTTTCCCCCCTTCTCCCAAATAGACAAAAAAAATCTAAGTAAAATCAGTTCTTGGGTTTTTCTAAAAGACTTTTACACAAGTCCTCTAGTTGTATGCTTGTCAATGTTTAACCACTGGTACCCCAGGAGGAAAGGCCTGATTTGTGGCATTTACCAATTTCTATAGTGCAAATACTCTCACTGTGATCACTTTTAAGCTACCGACTTGATTTTACTGAGTATGGTGTTGGGAAAAGATACTCATAATAGGCACAACTGCTCTGGCAAAGCCACATGGCCAATTTCAGCAACCCACTGCCCAGACCCCACTTGCAAACATACTGTAGTCTATAAGCCTCTCTTATACAGGGTAAGCAACAGAATGTATGTTTTAAGTGGCTTTTCTTTCTTGCTATTGATCTATATTTTGTACCTTTTCAATAAAGAACATGTGTTGTTTCCTGTGTTGTTTTTTACTTATTTAAATTTAAAAAGAAAGTGTCTCTTATTACCTTGAAGTGGAGAAGATCTTTGTAAACATGACTTAAACCAGAAGCCATAAATAAATTTGATCAATTGCACTACATAAATACAAGACCTTTTACACAGCAAAAAAAAAAAAAGCTTTTATAAAGAAAGTTGAAATAGAAATGACAAACTAGAAAAAACATGTGCCATTTGTTTCTCAGAAACATCAGCTACTCCCATATATAGTCATTTCCCAACTGAAAACCTATTAGAAAAATAAGTAACAATTTGAACAACTCAAGAAGAAAGGAAAGGCTCTTGGATAGATGTCCTCATCCATCTACTCACCAATAAGATAAATGCAACTTAAAATTTAAAATGGAGTTATCATTTACTTAATCTATAAGATTGATAAAGTTGCAAATAATTCGAATGCACATGCTGTGATGGGAGTTTAATGTGGTACAAATTCTCTATGTGTCATGGTCTGAGTAACGACCCACAGGATGGACAACATGGCAGCCTACAACCTGTGACTATATTACCTTACGTGGCAAAAAAAGGACTTTGCAGATGTGATTAGTTATGAGTCTTGAAGTGGGAGATTCTCCCATGTTATCCAAGTGTGCTCAATATAGTCACGAGAGTCTGTATGAAAGGGAAGCAAGAGAGTCAGAGTCGGAGCAGATGTAACGATGGAAGCAGAGGTCAGAGAAAGAGAGATTTGAAGATGCTACACATCTGCCTTGAAGATGAAGGAAGGGGTCACAAGCCAAGGAATGAAGGCAGACTCTAGAACTGAAAGAGGCTGGAAATGAATTCTTCTGTAGAGTCTCCAGAAGGAACACAGCCCTGCTGACTCCTTGATTTTCAGACTTCTGACCTCCAGAACTGTAAGATAACACTTTTTGTTGTTTTATGCCACCACGTTAGTGGTCATTACTCACAGCAGCAATAGGAAACTAATAGAGAAATCTGGCAAACTATAAATGCATACATTCTTTGGCTCAACAAGCCACGTTTAGGAATTTAACTGAAGAAAATATATGGGCTTCTCAGGTGGCCCTAGTGGTAAAGAACCCGCCTGCTAGTGCAGGAGTCATGAGAGACATGGGTTTGATCCCTGAGTCAGGGAAGATCCCCTGGAGAAGGGAATGGCAACCCACTCCAGTATTCTTGCCTGGAGAATCCCATGAACAAAGGAGCCTGGGAGGCTACAGTCCACAGGATCACAAAAAGTCAGACGTGAATGAAGCGACTGAGCATGCGTGTACACACATTTACGTACACGAAAAATGAGGCATGCTCTATATTGTTGTGTGTAACAGCAGACAACTGGAATTCATGTAAATGTCCAACAAAAGGCGACTGATTAAATAATATGATAAAGTCACACAATGTAATATTATGTAGCCATGAAGAATGAATAAGGGACTTCCTTGCTGGTCCAGTAGCTAAGACTCCATACTCCCAATGCAGGGGCCTGGGTTTAATCCCTGCTCGAGGAACTTGACCCTACACACTGCACTAAAAGGTCCCGTGTGCCGCCACTAAGACCTAGTACAGCCAAATAAGCAAACAAATAAATTGTTTAAAAGAATAAGAGAGGTCTTTGTGTCATGATACTACAAGATCTGTAAGATACAGTAAATTTAAAAAGAAGGATGTTTTCAGTATACCAAGTACAGTGGGTATAGTATGCTAACAATTATATAGACATGGGGAGGAAGGAAGACTTACTTATTTACATATATATGCATAAATACATCTGGAATAGTAAGCAATAAACTAACAGTAAGCAATAAACTAACAATATTTGTTGCCAACGGGGAAGGGAATTGGATGGCTGGACATTAGAAGGGAACAGGAAACTTCTTACTTTTTGCATTTTGTTAGTATCCATACATGTAATATGAATATATTACCTATTCAAATATTCAAATAAAAACAGAAAGAATATAAATTAAACAAGAAAGAGATTATGCAGCTTGACCAGGTCACCAACCAAGTCAGTCTAAGATGCCATTATCATCAGTGGGTCTCTGAAGAACCTACTGTTGTTTTTGAGGTAGGCAATGCCATAAATTCCAGTCATTCTAGAACCATGGGGGTGGATTCGTGGCACTCTCTGTGACCTAAGGAGCAGGAAGCAAAGGGGATTTCACAGTCAGGTGGGGTGTGAATGGAGCCTGTGGTGGGCTAGAACAGAAGTAACCTTACCTTGTTTCCAAATGAGGATCTATATTTGCTTTAAGCCAGGGGCGAGAATTTTTTCAGAAGTCCTTGCAAAAAACGTATGCAGTCTCAGAAACTCTGTTGAGTAGGGTTGCCAGATTCAACAAGTAAAACTACAGGATACCAAGTGTAAATTTGAGTTTCAGATAAACAACAGTTAAAAATTAAAAAATTTTAATGGGGGAAATGCTTTTTAATTTTTAACCATTTGCTATTTCTCTGAAATTCAAATTGAACTGAGCATCCTGTATTTTATTTGACAACCTTACCTCTGAACTTCCTTAGAGGCCACACGGGAGCCACAGGCCGGGAGGTGAGGACAGATGGGCACACGTGGGTGCAGCCTCCTCTCCTGGCAGCTACCACTCTCCTTTCATAGACACAGCACACACCCTTCTGATAGGAAGGAAGGCACAGGGAACTGAACAGAGTTTCGTGGGAAGGCACTGCTTCACCCAGGAAGTGTCACTGGCCAAGGACAAAGGTATGTGACTCCATGTTAAAGTCTCTCTGCTTGCTTCTGGCCCTGGAGGTTCCTGAAGGTAAAGTGTGGAATGCTCTAGAAGTTTGGAATGGGGGTGGGGAGTGTCAGGCAACCTATAGAAATGTTCTCCCAGCCCAGGTAATAAACGTATTCCTTTCCCCCAAATACCATTAAAGATGCTTTAAAAAAAAATCTTTAAAAAAAAAAAACCCTTTAAGCTGACCTCCTGCCAAAGTACACATCAATTATACAGCTTCAGTCAGGCGGATGCTCGAGGAAAGGGGGATAATGTTACACCCAGCTGGGCACTTTGTAGTTAGCACAAATGTAATATAAAGCACAGCAGAGTTCGTCAAGTGTCTGTCTGGATTTTCAGTTTTCATTAGTGCTATAATTAAAACCACATTTTCAGCTCTATTACCTGTAACAAGAAAGGAATGAGAAATGAGGTTGTCAAGGTCAGGCTTTTCCAGCTATTTATACTGAGGATCTGCAGGCCACAAGTTGTTGAATTTGGTGTAAACCAAAGCGACGGCTGAATGTCACACAAGGACCCATCCTGTGTGGCTTGAAAGGCACACTGATGAGGTCACTTCCTTTGAATGGCCACAGAGCCCAGTATGCTCTCAGCGCACAAGGCTTGGAGGATGGGTGGTTGGGTCAATCCACTCTTGACCACAGCCACTGGCCCCAGGATGGGTTTCTCTCCCTTGGAGACAAAACTGATCATGTATCCTATGACAGCCCCAAAGGCAGCCCTCAGACATTCTCGTTGAGGACAAGAATCCTAACAACCTAAGGCCATCTTCTTCCCACCTTGACTGTAAAGGTGCAAAAGGACTGGATGGGAATATATA
This sequence comes from Bos mutus, assembly GCF_027580195.1. NCBI lineage: Eukaryota > Metazoa > Chordata > Mammalia > Artiodactyla > Bovidae > Bos > Bos mutus. The sequence goes on along the minus strand of NC_091626.1, from coordinate 41,848,588 downwards.
TGTTAACCCTTCCCCCCAACCACACATACACACTCCACAGGGGCTCCACTCTGTCCAGCAAATACCTCAAAACAGAACTAGAACCCGGTTACTCTCACCACCACCTGGTCCATGGCACCACCATCTCTCCCCTGAATCCTAGCAGAATCTCCCGGCTTCTGCTTCACCCTCCCTGAGGTGATCTGAATGTTTGTGTCCCCACAAAATCCATATGTTGAAATACTGGCCCTTCAGGTGACGGTATTTAATGGTGGGCCCTTTAGGAGGTGGTTAGGTCATGCGGGTAAGGTCCTCAGGAATGGGATTAGAGCCTTTATAAAAGAGGGCCCAGAGAGCTCCCTCACCCCTTCCACCATGGGAGGACGCAGTGAGAAGTCAGCCATCTATGAACCGGAAGGCAGGTCTCACCAGACACCAAATTTGCCTGTGCCTTACTCTCAAACTTCCCAACCTCCAGAATTGTGAGAAGTAAATTTCCATTGTTTATTGGCCATACAGTCTGTGGTACTTTGTTATGTAAGCCCAGATGAACTAAGACACTCCCCGGCTTCCCCCACATACACGTCAGAAGAGCAGCAAGGTCACGTCACTCCTGAACACAAAGCCCTTCTTTGGCTTCCGCCTCTCTCGGAGTAGAAGCGGGAGCCCTTGCTATGACCTTCAAGGCCCTACCTGCTCTGGCCAACTCTTACTTCTCTAACTGTACCACCCACTACTCTCCCCACTTTCATTCTATTCCAGACACACTCCTTTCTCAGGGCCTTTTCATTGGCTGTTCCCTGTGCCCAGAGTTCTCTTCCGCCTGTTATCCACATGACTTGCTCTTTATTCAAAAGGTAACTTTTCTTCCAGTGAGTTCTTCCCTGACTACCCCACTCCATAATGCAAAGCACCAGCCCCCCACCCACCCTGCAACAATGGCATTCCCTATTTCCTGTCTCACCTTGATGTTCCTCCTCTGCACTTATCATCAGTTGGTCTAGGACCTATTGTTTGTTTCTTTAAATATCGGTCTCTCTTCACTTCCCAGAATGTAAATTTCTTGAGAATAGCAATTTTTATCTGGCTTGGTACACTGCTGTTTCCTCAGAACTAAAAAGGACCTGGCATATAATAAACATTCTTGAATGAATAAATAAATGAACGAATGCAATCAAGAGATGGCACCAACCAGCACCAAGTTGGCCCTCTTTGGGTGAATGATTACTAGGTTCCTGAGGCCCATCCAACTAAAAAGTGCAGGAGCTATCTGCTCACAAACCCCCTCCCCAGGCAAAAGGTGGGTCTCAGGGACATGCTTATTTTCTGGGCAAACCATGCATCCTTACCCACAAGCACCACCCTTGGAGAACTGACCAGTTTTACCTTCAACAGGTGGGACCTGGACTCACCTCACCAAGTGGGAAACAGAAAGTTCTCCAGCAATTCTGTCCTCCTTGCATTCCAGCCCAGCCCAGGCTGAACCCAAGCATCAAGTATGGGCTTCGATGGTTGAATGTACAACTTGCCTGGGCCACAAGGCTCAGACATGTGGCCACGCATTATTCTAGATGTTTCTGTGAGGTTGCTTTGGATGTGATTAACATTTAAGCTGGTGGACTCTGAGTAAAGCAGGTTACTCTCTGATTACATGGGCGGGCCTCATCCAATTATTTGAAGGCCTGACTAGAACAAGAAACTGACCTACCCTGTGCAAGAGGGAATTTTGCACAGGTGGCCTTCAGACTTGAACTACAGTACTAATCAGCTCATGCCTGGGTCTCCAGCCAACCAGTCCACTCTGCAGCTTAAAAACCGAAACAACCCTCTCTCTCCCTCTCAATATCTCTCCATTTGTGTGTGTGTGTGTTAGTTTCTCAGTCAGGTCCAATTCTTTGCAACTCTGTGGTCTATAGTCCACCAGGCTCCTCTGTCCAAGGAGTATTCTTCCAGGCAAGAATACTGGAATAGGCTGCCACCTCCTTCTCATATATATATATATATATATATACATACACATATATATGCTTCCCTGGTGGCTCAGACAGTAAAGAATCCACCTGCAATGTAGGAGACCCAGGTTCAATCCCTGGGTCAGGAAGATCTCACCACCACACCGATTCACTCCCACATCAAGAGGCTGACTTGCTGCATTGCTAGGCTGACTGGGTTGGGAAAAAAACTCCACTCATATCCATGGAGCACAAATGATAAATAAATGATAAACAGGTAAACAAACAAATGCATATGTGCCAGAAACAAAACAAACAGGATTTTTTAATGGTTCAAAAGAGGTGGATATCAAATGTCCAGAAGGGGGCAAATCCATAAGGACAAAAGGTAGAATCCATAAAGACATCTGTGGATGGAGGGGATGAGAGGAATGGGGGGTGAGGAGTGACTTCCTAATAGTATGCAGTCACTTTTTAGGGTGGTGGAAATGTTCTGAAGTTAGGTAGTTGTGATAATAGTGCAATCTCATGAAAACACTAAAATCTACTGGATTGTACATTTTCAATGGCAAATTCCACACTAGAATTCACTACAATGTCAACTGTTAGGTGAATCATAATGCAATCCAAATTTTCCTAATGAAAAAAGAGCTGAGTGGAAGGGCCTATTTTAGGTAGGGTAGACAAAGAGGAAAGTCTCTCTGAGGAATTTACATGAAGCAAGGGACTAAGAAGTGGATAGCAGCCAGCCATGAGATGGCGGGTGGATGGGCTTACTGAGCAGATGGACACTGAGTATGGACCACTTGGCATGGTATATAAACTGTCCCAGAGTCAGCCCAGAGAGCAGCAAGGAATGGGGGGCAGGGGCAAGGTTGACAACTCAAAAGAGGCTGCTATGTCCTACAAGGCCTTGGTCAGCACAGTAAGAAGAGAGGGCTTCATTCCAAATGAGATCAAAAACCACTAAAGGCTTTTATTGCAGAGGGTGTCCTGCTCCAGTTGCCATTTGGGGAAGATCACCTATAGCTCCCTGCACACACGGTACCAGTTACCAAGGGGCAGAAGCAATACAAGGCATGAAATATTGAAGAGGTGAATTCTCACTGGGCAGGGCTCATGCACTTTTAACAAAACTGTAACCAAAGGATGCAAATTAGGAGATGAATTTATTCATAAGAAAAACAAATTAGAGGGGTAATATGAAAATCAAATGTGCCTTATATCCTTTCCCATAAAATAATCTAGTAATAAGAAGATATGCTCTTCCCGCCACCTGGTTGCTGCTTCTAGTGGCAAAGGCAGTGCTATTATTAAGACATGAGCGCCCTCTACAGTTATGAGCCTAGATTGCTTTCTACTATTGAAGGAGCTAAGCCTGAACCATGTCTACGTTCATTAATAGTGTGACTGAAAAATTACCATCCTAGAAGCCCATGCCACCTATGATAAACTAGGTTCTCCAACACTCTCCTTAAAGTGAAAGATATAAAAAGAAAGTGAAAGTGGCAACTTTCTGGGACAATCATAGTAAACAGAGATTTGTCTCTGTGCCCTTTTGGGGTAATAAGGTCTCCCCATAGGCTGCCATCTATGGGGTCGCACAGAGTCGGACACGACTGAAGCGACTTAGCAGCAGCACATAGACCAAAATGAGGGTGTGTGTGTGTGTGTACACACATACACATATATTCTCACTGTTAACCAACATTCCATCTGATTATGTTATTGCAAGGACAGAATATGTGTTTGAATGACCATCTAGTGTTCATCAAAATACTTGGTATCCAGTCACTAAGAAGTATTAATACTTATCATAAAACAACAGATCAAGGAGGTACACGACTGGCTTCCCCTGGCCAGTGACAGTGGCAGGAAGCTGGGGGAAAGCTGGCAACCGCAGTTGAACATGTCAGGACATGTTTGAAAATGCAGTGGGAGTCGGGGAGGGTGGTCTGGAGTGGGAAAGTGGGGAGATACAGGACGAATGAAGATCTGTTAGAGGTGGTAAAAAAAAAAAAAGAATAAAATCAGGGAATTCCCTGGCGATCCAGTGGTTAGGACACAGCACTTTCACCACAGAACACTGTGCAGTCATTAAAAACAAAAAAATCATTTAAAAAAAAATCCAAGGGAGGGATTAAAAAAAAAAAAAAAAACCCACCACCCAGAGAAAAGCACATGCAACAGCTGGAGAGGGAGTGAGGAAAGGCTCTGTGTCCAAATTAATGCTGTTCAACTGGGGCTGAGCAGCCTGGAAACGGGGAAATCAGAATTTGTGAAATGCTTTGATTGCAGCCTCCATGGTCTTCTCCTCGCCCCCAGTTTTCTTAAGCAAAGTTTATTCCGGAAGGAGAAACAACAGGGGGATGTACCAGGCATACACATTCAGAACCTGACTCAGTCTACAACTTGCAGGCCATCCTAAGTACCAAAAAAGAAGTGGGGGGGTGTCCCTGAGAGCCGCAAGAGGCGTGGGCAAAGGAGCAGGAAAACGGTTCCCTTCCCAATGCTGGTTTCCACCAACTAGCATGGCTATTAAGAAATGAAATCTGTTCGCTAGACAAAATAGAGTCAAACATTCCTGCATGCTCCATCCTTTAAACAGATTTAAATATTGGCCTGTCTTCTCTGTGTTTGTTTTGGTTCCCTCAGCCCACATTGGAGTCCACGGGCTCTTTCCCTCACTCATCATCTCGCCTCCCGCTGCTTTGGCCGAGAATGGAGTAATAATTCAGCAAGCAGCTCCGGGCTTCCCATCAGGCCGACGGCCCAGCCCGGGTTTTCACAGCCCTGCATTCCAGTGGCGCTTAGCACCACAGCCAGCAAGCCGCGGGAGGGACCTTGCTCCCGTGGGCTCTCCTGCCCAAGTGAAAGCAATTTGGGAAGCCGAGTGAGGAAAGTGCTAAGAAAAGAAAAAAAAAGGACAACAATTTCTCCTTATTGAGTCTCGCATTGTCTTATGAAGCTGGACTTAATTGTAGCTTATTTCCATTACCCAGTGCTGAGGGTCAGAAGCAGCTTAAAATATATATATACAGCTATATCTCAATAAAGCTGGGGGAAGAAAGAAAAAGTGATGATCATATAGAGGCTCATTGATAGAAGGCTTAAAAATAAGTGATTCTCTTTTCCTGAGAGCAACCTGCCACGGCCTTTGGAGCGCTTCTTCTATCCTTGTTTGCTTTTGTCTGAGCTGAAAGACCCTGCCAGAGTCCTGCCTTTTGGTTCATTACCCAGCGCATCCTTCTCCGTTGAAGGACAAGGGAGCCTGGTATTCATGGCCATTGGAGGATGTGTTTGTACACAGAACTCTCCAGAATAAAAAGGTTTCCAAAGGCTTCTCTATAATGATTTAGTCATGAATGAATTTTAACATGGGAGAAAAAGATGAGTATTTTGGAAGAAAGGGTGATCTTCCCCTCACACCCTGCCCCTGACACACACACCCAATTAAGACAGAAAGAAGCAGCATCTGGACTCTGTAATACACTATCCAAAATCAATGCAACACCATCCTAATAAGGGCCTAATTCAAGCTCTGCAAAGGCCTCCAGTCTGGTGATTTCCTAGAGGAGATGCAGTATCAGGGGGAAAAAAGTTTTTTTCCCAATGTAATGTGGACTTTTTTTTTAAAGACTTTATATGTTTACAGGTTTATTTGGTTTGGGTGGCAGAAAACAGACCAGGCACTCAGCTCCTTTCACAGGGCTAAGTTTTAAACTTCATAATGAGTACAAAATAAGAAAACCATGACTGTCCGAAAATCGTGAAGAATAGGGAAGCAGGATGATTGAGAAAGGCTGCAGCTAGAACTCAGGAAAGCAGCCAGTTCTCTGCACATCACTCCAAGAGTAATTAGCTGGCTGAAAGCCAATAGCACAGGATTATAATAGACACTGATAGACACTAACTGTGACTACAGAATTGTGAAAGATGAAAAAAATAATATGGTTATAAATCCTAAAACTGTTAGGATGGACAAAGTAGGAATGATCCAGGAAGCCACAAGGAAAACTTTTTCACATATTTTGGCTACTGATTCCTAGCAATAACACTTACAATGATACAGTATTATGAAATTGACCAATAAATCTTTTAAACTACTAAAAAGGTTGACTGAACAGGAAATATTTTTATGTGTAATATATAATAGAGAAAAAGTAAGAGAAGGGGTCACAGGAAGACTACCCAATGTGGGCATATTGATAAAGTTAAGCCCATAAAGGCACAAAGTTGAGGGGGAGATCCCAGCAACCCTCCACATGCAAAGACCCTAAAAACCATGCCTGAAATGCCAGCCAGCCTTGTCAGTGCCACTGTCTGAATTCATTTAGCATGCAGTCAATATTTACTGATAATTCAGCTTGAGCAACAGTAGTAGGAATTGTCAGACGTTTGATTGCTTCTTAAACGGAAAGCTCCAAAGGGCAGGAACTCCAATTTCCTGGTTCACTTGCACAGAAGCACAGCCCTGCAATAGAAAAAGATGGCAAGCATTGTCTTTATATTCCCATCACTTTCTGTTTTTCAGTTTGTTTGCTTGAGGTACGTATGTGCATGTGTGTGCATTCTGCAGATAATGAGAGCTAACATTTGTGGTTGGCTGTGTGGCAGGCACCATTCTAAGTGCTGGGCACCTATCAGTTCATTTAACCCTCACAATAACCCTTTGAAGGAGGGATTCTGAATGGCCCTTCTCTTTGCCAGATGAAAAGACTGAGGTCCAGAGAAACTAGTAAGTCTTCTCCGCATATTCTCTATCTCAAGCTTCAATTCCACCTGCTGGCAGAAATCATACTCTTGGCTCCCGAAGACATTTAGTTATTTCAAGTTTAAATTCAGTCTGGACTTTATCCTCCCCCTCCTTTTCCCTGGGTGATTTCCAAGCTCATGGGGCTGGTGCAGCATCATGACACCTGGAGAAGGCATCCGTCCCTTGTCACCATCGTCTGCCCTACACTGGCTTCAGCTGAGATATTCAGCCCCATCTGGTCCTCAACTCTGATGGATGACCCTCCAGGCCAGCATTTGTTGAGGGGGCTGAAATCCCATCTGGTCCCCAGCCACATGGCACAGACTCTCACCACGGCTGGTCTTCTGACCAAGAGACCTCTTCCGGCCCACCTGCTCTCTCTACCTCCTGGCGAACTTCCAAACCCTTCTCAAATGATGTGAAACCGTGTCTGCTCTCCTAAGGCAGGCTCGGCCAGGAAGCCGGGCAGGCAGCCTATGGAGGCCCTCTCTGTGTTGACACATTCTGTTGCCTTATCTACATATCCTCTGGGACATCTCACCAGTTCAGAAGGGAGCTCCAGAGTCTGCTGTGCTTTCTCAGACATGGGGTCGCAAGGACATAGTTGCAAGTTACCTCCTTCCTCATATCCCCTTACACAACTGAATGTCCTGGTACTGCTGCCCTACCCCCAGCACATGCTCTCCAAAAAGGGGGTGGAAGGCAGCAGCTGTTGCTTTCTCTGGGAACACAGCAGTGTCTGATCCTCTCACTTCTTTTTTTTTTTTTTTTTTGCTCCATGTGGTATGCAGGATCTTAGTTCCCTGACTAGGTATTGAACCTGTGCCTCCTGCAGTGGCAATGGGGGGTCTTAACCACTGAACCAGCAGGCAGGCCTTGATCCTCTCACTTCTGCCCCTAACTATCCCATCTTTCTAGACCTTAGTTTTTTGCACTTTGGCTCATAGGGGGAAAACAATTAGACATGAAATCTGTCCTTTTTGGAGCTTACAGCCTTGAGATTATATCATTAAAAACAAAAACAAAATTTCATAAGACCTATTGGAGTGCAAAGAAAAGAGAGTTGATTCTCCCTAAAACAGGGTGATGGAATGTCAAGAAATGCTTCAGAGAGAAAGGACCTATGAGGGGAGTCTTAACAAGGAAAAATCCCCAACTCCTTAGTATTTCTTTGGAAGAAGATAGGGGTGAGTAGGAGTGTGGGGAGAAAAGAGGGCATTTCAAACAGAACAAGCCCAGCAGAAACAAAGGTGAGGAGGCATAAGACACATTTAGGGCGCTGGAAGAGGTTGTGTGCATCTAAGATACAGAATACAGGGGGTACTCACAGACACAGGCACCAGTCCTGCACCTACAGAATACAGGGGGTACTCACAGACACAGGCACCAGTCCTGCACCTACAGAATACAGGAGATACTCACAGACACAGGCACCAGTCCTGAAGCTACAGAATACAGGGGGTACTTACAGACACAGGCACCAGTCCACACCATCTTATACAGATGTGTTTACTGTGGTCCACAGATCGTGTGTTTTTCTTTTTCACTCTCACAATGAACTACCACACAATGTTTTTTAATTTTTTAAATTAGTTTCTAATATTTAATAGGGGCTTCCCTGGTGGCTCAGTGATAAAGAATCTGCCTGCCAATGCAGCAGATGCAGGTTTGAACCCTGGGTCAGGAAGATCCCCTAGAGAAGGAAATGGCAACTCACTCTAGTATTTTTGCCTGGACAATTCCATAGACAGAGGAGCCTGGCAGGCTATAGTTCATGGGGTCACAAAGAGTCAGACAGGACTTAGCAACTAAACAATGACAACAATACTTAATAAACAGAAAGTGTAACATAAAAAAAAAAAGACTGATTTGGCTGTGGTGGGCCCAAATTTCCACCTGGCAACCACTGGCTGGGGCCAAAGAATATCTCCTCAAAATGGGGTTGTGAACTCTCCAGTTTGCAACACCTCAGCCTGATCCCAACTGCTCCTTACATTGTAGGCCTCTGAGTCTGAGACTCCTCCAAGAAAGTTACAATGCATAACTTAGGCAAGTGGGTCAATTAACAATCTTTCATGCTGTGCTCAAGGGTGTTAAAACACAAAATTTGACAGCTATGAGCCCAGTTTTATCTGGGGCTTACTGAGGACTATGGCCTGGGAGACTGCCTCTCAGACAGGTCTGAGGAATTGCTCTGAACAGGTTGGGGGAAGGTCAGTTTAGATACGATTCTGCTAAACCTGGGGATACATGCGATCAAACACACATTTTGGCAGAGGGCTATTGCTAGTCACGAGGGAGCAGACGTCTTTGTTAATGATTTTAGTGCTTTTCTAGATATGAGAAGAAGCAAGAAATTGGTTCATAAAATTTTCTCCTGAAAATATCTATCTGAAGGCCTGTTCTGCCAGTTTTTCCCAGAGCACAGAGTGCTTCTTTCCTAATCCCCACCCTGAATTCCATTCAGGGTATGTTGGAAGTCAGCAGCTATAGTGGCTAATGTCCTGATTCTTGTAGAGCTGGACATCAAGTAACATTTTTTAGTTGACACTCTCAAGAGCGGGGTATTCGATAAAGAAGTAGCATGATCAGATGTGTATCTTAAAATGATCTCTCTGGTATCATTAAAAGATCCAAGTGGAGGGACTTCCCTGTGGTCCAGTGGCTAAGAATCTACGCTCCCAGTGCAGAGGGTCTGGGTTCAATCCCTGGTCAGGGAACCAGATCCCATCCCACAAACCGCAACTAAAGATCCCTCATGTTATAACAAAGACTAAAGATCTCATGTGCTGCAATTAAGACCCAGCGCAGCCAAATTAAAAAAAAAAAAAAGATCCAGGTGTAGAATGCACTGGTGAGATGTATGAGCAGGAGGAGATAAGTAGGTGGGAAACTCTGTCCACGCTGCAGGTGAGGACTGATAAGATCGGATCTGGGGCAGTGGCAGTGGGGATAGAGAGAAGGGGGCCAAGACAAAAGGTAGTAAGGAGTTGAAAAGGCAACACTGGGCCACCAACTGAATATGTCGGAGAGCTAGAATGACCCCCGGGTGTGGGGCTACACTGTGAGGGAGGAAAAACAAGTCTGAGGAAGAGATCACAGTTCCAGCCTATTCAGCTTTACTGCCTGGGGGCCATCAAGGTAGAAGCAATTGTGCACACGGGTTTGGAGTTCAGCAGAGAGATAAGGGCCAGGCTGTAGATTAGGAATTCACAGGATTATTGGCAGGGGAAGCCACAGGACCAAGACAATCAAGGGTGATTAGGGGAGTTAGAAGAGAGCCAAGGAAAGGACCCTGGGGAAAGGACCCAGAACAGAGGGGGAATTGGAAAAGCTAGGAGAGCCCACTCCTACAGAACTGAGGGAAGAGGGACTTTCAGTAGGGGATGGGTCATTGAAATCAAAAACCACAGAGAAGTCATCTGCGATGTCCACTGCCTGTTGACAGGAGGATGTCATCAGGAGGGGACCTGCACAAAGCACATCGGAACCCAGAGGCATAAGCTGGAATTCTGAGCGTGGCTGACATGGAAGGTAATTTTCAAACCAGGCACTGTGTTGTGTTTAGGATCCAGGGGGGAATGTCAGAAATTACTTTATCAAGGACTCTACCATGGGAGGAAGAAAGCATTTAGAATTGCTCCCTTTAACCAGAAAGAATTTACATGGCCTTTTTATACCTTTTTTAATAATGCACCTTAAGAAAAAAAGATTAGCAAACATCCTGCTGGTTCATTCTATTCTATATCAAATGTTTCAATTGAAGAACCATTATTTCTTTTCACCTGGTCAGTCCATCAACCTGAAAACAAACTCCAGTACAAGCAGTTCAACAATATATTGCCTCTTGGATTATAAACAAATTTTACAATAAGAGATTGTTTTTGTATTTTTTTCTTTTGCTGCCAAGAGATTTTGCCAACAAAAAGAACTGTGATGACAAAATGCAAGGTGCTTTGGGACTTTAGGCTCTTATCCTGAGAAATCTAGATAGCAAGAGAGAAAAAAAATCTGTTTCTCTTCTTAAAGGAGAGACGTACTTTCTGATTTTGTATTTTCCTTCTGAAAGGACATGTTTTTTCTTATTTAATTTTGCAAAGAATAATCAATTAAAAAGAAGTGAGAAACTAGAATCTTTGAATATGGATCTTTCTACTGAAAAACTAGGCTGTAAGGATAAATGTGATATGGAGGGACCGAGAGGGGTATTTGTTTTGGGATGTGTGTGTGTTAACACTGGAAAGACGAGCTCTTCTTTGAGCTCTGAAGAATTCAATCTCAAGGAGAAGGCAGAAGAGAGGAAATAACTGATGTTACAAGATTCCACAGAAGGGAAGGGGTCTGTCTTATGTATAAATGATGCCTCATTCAAACTAGAGGAAAGGAGGTGAGCACTGTCGTGGTCACATAAAGTCACAGGTACAAAGGAAGGCTAGGCCACAGGCTGCTTCTTGAGGAAAGTGGTGCAGGAGGTGGGAGGAAGAGCAGTAGGGGGGATAAGGGAAAAGGCTGACAAGTGGTCACGGAGCCCCTGCAAGGCAGCCATATTTACTTTCAATATGCCCCATTCGGTAGAGAAATGCTTATAAATGCCTTCTGTCTAAACTGAATAGAAACAAAGTGAGAAAACAAAAGAGAGTAAGGCATAGACAAGACGATATTTGCTGTGCAATTAAGAAGTGGGGGGCTTATAATTATTTATTCACTTATTTATCCATTCAACAAATAATTACTGAGTGGCTATCTTGAGCCAGATGTTGGTCTAGATACTGTTAACAGTCCTTGGAGAGACAAAAATCCCTGCCTCAGAGAGCACATATTCTTGTCCTCTCCATATATGCCAAGGTAGTCCTTGCTCAAGTTCCTAAAAAGCGTTAGTGTCTTTCACGAGCTTCCATTCCTTTACAGAACGTGCCATGTGACAGCCTCTCTTCCTAACAAAGGGCAGGAGCACAAAAGCAAATGTGAATCAGCTACAATGGAGGACAGGTTGGTTAATACTCATTCAAATAAAAGTGGAAGGACATCTCGGAGAAAGAATGCCATGATTCTGTTCAGGATTTGGTCAGGCCTCCAGATTTAATAGTCTCTGAATGAATTAGTGTTTTCTAATAACCCATCTGACACATTATGTTCGGAATGTGATTTTCTGATTAAGGCACTAAGCAGGAAACTACTTCAGGACAAATCGGCAGACAGACGCTGTAAAAGCCATGCAAGGTCCCCCAGGCGTTTGCTGCAGAAGCTGAAAGGGGCGAGGGATGTGGCCATAGCCTTTCTGGTCAGGTTTCAGAATAAATAAATTCAAAGGACAGAACTGTAACCAGGATTTAGCCACCTTGGGAAGGAACATGGTGTTTGAACAACATCATTCCCAGACTGAAAGCCGCTCAGAGCTGGATCATCATTCCAGGCGCTTGGCACACTGGTTGATACCAGCAGCCAACTGCATAACTGCCAGGAACTGGCCAAATCCACAGAGACACCAGTCACTTCTGAATGCTGAAAAGTGTTTGTAATATACCGTAATGAACGTAAGCCTGACTCATTTAATCAGCTCTGAGGCCCACACTGGGGATTTCTGCATGGGAGGGAGATGTGTACTGAAATCCTTCTTTTCTCAGCTGCCATCTCCCATTCCAGGAAGAACAGAACTGTTACAGGGTTGTCCCTGCCAATTTCTGTTTCATATTCATTTATATGAATGCTTATAACATACATGTTTCCAACCCATTTTGAATTCACTTTGATGTGATGAAAATAATGCTCTTTCTCCTTATTTTAGATTCTACTGAAAATGAACCAAGTGTTATTGAAAAGCAGAAATTTAAGAATATCAGACTCCTCCCCATTCCTGGCAAACTTATCAAACTGATTTCCCCAAAACCAATGAGATGAGAAGGGAGAAAGGTGCTAGTTACACTCCACTGTGAGAAGCTGTCTGATCCAAGGCCTCTCTGGGCTAAAAGCAACTGGGACAGGAGTTGGCCAAACTTTCTCCTAACATGACGATGGAAGATCTGGCCAACTGTTCTAGGCTCTCTTCCTGGCTTCTTTTATGTTGATCCTTAATTTTTCAAGTTCAGAAATCTGATTTCCCAAAGATTATTCCAGCCTTAGATAACTGATTCATAACCAAATAAACTCACTAGGAAACTCTCTGATCTCAGAAGTCAATTCAGTCATTTTCAAGTAGCGATTTCATTCCACATGCTGCAGATGAGTCAGGTGGTGAAGTGATTTGTCCAAGCGCATTCAGCTCATTGCAGAACTAGGACTTGAATCCAGGTCTTTTGACTTCAAGGCCCTCGCCCTTCCTGCTAGAGCACCCCACCTTCCTGGTGGGAACCCAGCATGCAAGGACAACCAGAGGTTACAAAATGGTTTCCAACGAGCAGGTACACTGTGGGAGTACAGGCAGGCAAAGGGTAGGACGGACTGTGTTGATAAAGCTGGCCATGGACAGCAGAATCCAAGTGACTGAGGGTCAGGAGCCAGAGTCCAGGTCCAGGGCAGGCCAGGGACAGGGGAAAACGCAAGAGATAATTAGGGCTCCATTCAAAACTAAGATAAGATCAAAATAGAAACTGTCTCAGGAACACAGCAAAAGCCAGATTAGGAAAATTGGGCCCAAGCCATGCTGGGTGGACCCTCAACCACAAGTATTAACTTCCAACTGAGTTTCAGAGCCTTTATTCCTGCTTCTTCTGAAAAGAAGAAACCATCTAAGACAGAGCAGAAACTGGCCTGTAGGTGGAGCCAAGTGGCTGCCAGCCTTGGGGCTGAGAGGAAAAGCAGGGGCAGTGAGCTAGGCTGGCATTACAATGCCACACCAGCCTTCAGACTCAAAATGCTTTTCTACATATTCTATTTCTTGACTGTTCTGAAATGTGATCTTGATGTGGTTTTGCCTCTGAAAAACTTTTCTAAAGATGGGCTGGAGAGAGGGTGTCCATATAATTTACTACCCCACCCTGGACACTTTTGAAAGTCAAAGAGAGAGCTATTAATAATTACTCCAGGGCAACCCACAGTCATAAACCCGGACAAAGCCAGGCCACTCAGTCATGCAGTCACCCCAGCTTGAGACAAAGCATCGGGACTCAGACATGCCCAGGCACAGCTGGTGGAGGGTAGATAATCTTGCCAGGACTGTTTCCCAGAGAGGCCAGAGGGTTCCAGAGGACTAAGGGAAGAGAAAGTCAAAGTACACAACTTGGGTAATGACATCAAGACAGAGCCAGAGGGGAGGGACGATTCTGAGGACTGTCCAGTGTTGGCCACCTGGAACGTCCTATACAGCCAGTGAAACTAAAAGGAGCTGTTTCATTAAAATCTCCACGGGAAGTGGAAGTGTTAGCAAAGTCCTGCGCCAGCAATTTCAGCAAGAGATGGGTGTCTCCAGCAGATGGCAGCGCAGATGGGTGGGACATCAGTGTCAGCAGTAGTCCCAGAACCTTCGGTGGGTGTCAGCACGGCAGCTGCTCCAGGTTTGAGCCGTGACCCAAAGTGACAAACAAGGGTGAGCAGAAGAGCCAAAGACAACGGGTGCCTTGCTCTTGCCTCTCTAAGCATATGGGACATCATCCATCAGCACACACTGAACTAGTATGGGAAACAGAGAGGGGCTGCAGTTTCATAGAGGAGATAGACCAGGAATCAGAGAAATATTATTCCATAAAGGTTGGTTACTATAATTTTAATTTTAGCCCCAAGCTTGTGGATGAGGTGCTCACTGATGGTGCCTAAAGTTGGGAACCTCCCTAATTTGGGGCCACTCAGTTCACATCATAGTTTTATGGTCTAAAGTAGCCATGTACCCCCAAAATATATACATTGAAATGATATGGATGTTTATAAAATAATGCACAAAATATTTACACATGGTAACGAACACATAATACAGAAACATTTTCCAACATTTTCTGAAATTTATGGAAATTTTTCTACCTCTTAAAGAATGGCATCTACTGATATTCTCTGATATCTAACCAATTAGTGTTAGTCTTTCGAAAATTTGAAATTAGTACCCACTGAACAGCTAAAATGAAAAAGAGAGGCAATACTAAATGTTGGCCAAAATGTTGACCTAAAATTCTAACACAGCTTGTGGAAGTGTGAAGTGATACAACCTCTCTACAAAACTATTTAGCCATACTGAATAAGGATGAACGTATGCGCTTCCACTCCTATTACACACCCAACAGCAATATGTACATATGTTTACCAAAAGACGTGGACAAGGATGTTTATAGCAGCACTATTTATAATACTGCAGCCCTGGAAACTACCCAGTGTCTATCAACAGTTGTCGTTCAGTTGCTCAGTCATGTTCAACTCCCTGCGACATCATGGACTGCAGTACGCCTGGCTTCCCTGTCCTTCACCATATCCCAGAATTTGCGAATTTGCTCAATCTCATGTCCACTGAGTGGATGATGTCATCCAACCATCCTATCCTCTGCCATCCCCTTCTCCTCCTGCCCTCAGTCTTTCCAGCATCAGGGTCTTTTCCAGTGAGTCAGCTCTTCGCATCAAGTGGCCAAAGTATTCAGCCTTCTTTATGGTCCAACTCTCACATCTGTACATGACTACTGGAAAAACCATAGCTTTGACTTTATATGGACCTTTGTTGGCAAAGTAATGTCTCTGCTTTTTAATATGCTGTCTAGGGTTGTCATAGCTTTTTTTCCAAGGAGCAAGCATCTTTTAATGAGAATGAACAACTACAATCCCATACCACAACATGAGTAAATCTCACAAACACAAAGTTAAGCAACAGAAGCCAGACACAAAAGATGCCATTTGTATGTAATTTGCAAGGAAGAAAAATTAAGGAATAGTCTAAGAAGTCAAACCAGAGGTGACCTTCGAAGTGGTTAGTGGACAGGGACACAAAGGAGACTTCTGGGGGCTGGTAATATTCTGTTTGCTGATTTGGGTGCTGGATACACAAAGTTGCAATTTTATCAAGCTTATCATTTATCACTTTGGTACATTCTACTAGTCAAACTGGTCCCCAAGGCCAGCCCATATGTAAAAGGAAGAGTATTATACTCCACTTGGTGATGGAGAATGGCAAACTCACAGTGCAGAAGAGTCTGTGGAATGAGTGAAATTGTTGTATCCATTCCCATTATAAAATGCAAGAGCATTTTAAAATTTAAATAATATTTAAAATATGCTTTACAACCTACTCCAGTTATCCACTGTAAATTAGAACCCAGTATCATTCTGGGATAAAACAGAGACCTTAGGAAGGTAAAGAAGAAAATAAGAATACCAGCAACCAAAGTGCACAAGACAAGGAAGGATCCTCCAGTTTGGGTCACATGCCTTCCTTGAACCACTAACTGTAACCGGTTTTTCAGTCACTAAGTTGTGTCTGACTTTTTGCAACCCCATGGACTGCAGCACACCAGGCTTCCCTGTCCTTCACTATCTCCTGCAGTGTCCTTCACTACTCAAACTCATGTCCATTGAGTCTGTGATGCCATCCAACCATCTCATCCTCTGTTGCCTCCTTCTTCTCCTGCCCTCAATCTTTCCCAGCATCAGAGTCTTTTCCATTGAGGCAGCTCTTCGCATTAGGTGGCCAAATATTGGAGTTTTAGCTTCAGCATCAGTCCTTGCAATGAATGTTCAGGGTTGATTTCCTTTAGGATTGACTAGTTTGATCTCCTTGCAGTCCACGGTACTTTCAAGAGTCTTCTCCAGCACATTTCAAAAGCAGGGAATTGGGTAAATTTATGGATCAATCTCAGTCACATGCCAAATAAAACCACATGAAATGAGACAGGAGCAACTTACCAAAGGGAGAAGCAATGGGAAAACAAAATATGCCTACTATAGATGTCATAAACAGTACCCAATGGTCATCACAAGGGAAATTTTAAACTTGACATGTCAAGAATGGGAAAGTATGTTCTCTCCAAGTTGCAGTCAACTCTAAGATTTCTCCCTAACACACATGTCAAATGTGTGTCAAATCCATTACCATTAATAATAAAATACTTCTAAAATATGGATTTATGTATAAAACATATTAACACACCCAAGTGTAATCTCTGATGGTAATCATGTTTCATTTCTCTTTGAGCTTTTCTAAAAATACTCATCTGTGTATGAACATATGTTAACACTTTTCTCTCTGATAGTTTAGATAAATCTTCCACATTGTTTTGACCACATACATTTCTGTTAACAGTCATGAATCACACAGCAAAAATTAACTGACGACTGCAGGTGTGGCTGGCTGAAGTTCAGCTCCCACTTATCCTCTTCAGGGAGAATCTTGGGGATTAGAGAAAAACTAGGTTTCCTACAATGCCATTTAACCAGATAGTTCAACCAGAGACCTCATCAGTTTATGTGGGACCCTCCATAATGAAGGGACCTAGCTGAGCAGAGGAGAATGGTTTAGCATGAGACCAGGACTGTTTCTTTGCAAGAAGCAGAGTTAAAATCATCTTACAGGAATCTACATTCCTCTCATAGACTATCTTAGTTCTTTTTTTAATATTTAGTTTTAAGCTGGCTTTTCCACTGTCCTCCATCACCCTCATCAAGAGGTTCTTTAGTTCCTCTTCACTTTCTGCCTTTAGAGTGGTATCATCCATATATCTGAGGTTGATGATATCCCCCCAGCAACCTTGATTACAGCTTTTAACTCATCCAGCCCGGCATTTCTCATGATGTGCTCTATGTATAAGTTAAATAAATATGGTGACAATAAACAGCCTTGTTGAACTCCTTTCTCAATTCTGAAGCAGTCAGTTGCTCCATACAGGGTTCTAACTGTTGCTTCTTGACTGGCATACAGGTTTCTCAGGAGACAGGTAAGATGGTCTGTTATTCCTGTCTCTTAAAAGTTTTCTACAGTTTGTTATGATCCACACAGTCAAAGGCTTTAGCATAGTAATGAAACAGAGGGAGCTGATCATGACATCTGGTCCCATCACTTCATGGCAAATAGAAGGGGAAAAGGTGGAAGCGGTGACAGATTTCCCCTTCATGGACTCTAAAATCACTGCCGATGGTGACTGCAGCCAAGAAATTAGAAGACAAATGCTTCTTGGCAGGAAAACTATGACAAACCTAGACAGTGTGTTAAAAAACAAAGACATCACTTTGCCAACAAAAGTCTGTATAGTCAATGCTGTGGTCTTTCCAGTGATCGTGTATGGTTGTGAGAGCTGGACCGTACAGAAGGCAGAGCACCAAAGAACTGACGCTTTTGAACTGTGGTGTTGGAGAAGACTCTCGAGAGTCTCTTGGACAGCAAGGAGATCAAACCAGTCAATCTTAAAGGAAAGCAACACTGAATACTCACTGAGTGGACAGATGCTGAAGCTGAAGCTCCAATACTTTGGCCACCTGATACAAAAAGCTGACTCATTGGAAAAACCCTGATGTTGGGAAAGATTGAGGACAGAAGGAGAAGAAGATGACAGAGGATGAGATGGTTGGATGGCATCACCGATGTAATGGACATGAACTTGAGCAAACTCCACGAGATGCTGAGGGACAGGGAAGACTGGTGTGCTGCTGTCCATAGGGTTATGAAGAGTAGGACACGACTTGGCAACTGAACAACACAACATGTCGTAGACTGTATCTCGGGTGGGCAAATATTTTCTATAAAGGACCAGAGGGTAAATATTTTAGGCTTTTCAGGCCATTCAGTTCCTGTAGCAACTACTCAAATTTACCACTGTAGTGCAAAAGTAGCCATGGACAATACTTAAACGATGAGTGTGTCTGTGTTTTAATAAAACTTTATTTATAAAAACAGGCCTGTGAGATTTGGTTCATGGGCTATAGTCTACAGACCCTGGACTAGAAAAAAGGGAAAAAAAGAAAACCCTACATCACAGAGGTGAGATGTGTTTGGGTAAAGAGAAACCCTAGACTGGCACTGCTGGTGAAAAGAACAAACAGAAATTGAAACACTCCCAGTTTACTTCAGCCCTCCACATCCCACCCTCTTCCTACCATGAGACTGGAGCTCATCCTCTCCTCTTGCAGAATCAGCAAGAGCTAGAACAGACTGAGACTATGTTCATATCCAGCGGAGGCCACACGTGGCAGAATATGCATGTCCCTTCACGATCAAAAGGACTGGGGTTTCACTAATTCCAAGGGTTGGGGGAGGGGTAAAGGTCTGAGAAGTGTCTGATGTTGAAGAATAAAGAGATCTGTGGAGACAACACTGGGAGAAGTGGAAAGAAGGTGAGCATTAGGGAATGAAGGAGTATCAAATATCCTGAAGCCCACCCCAGAAAGTACCTGAAACCCAGGTCCCAATCTTTCCTTAAACCCTCTCAGAATGCTTCAGAAAAGAGGCTCGTAAGCCGCCCACAAGGCCCTGCTTAATTGCCTGCCTCACTCAATCAGCTTCTCCCATACTCGTCTCCTTGCTGTTTTTTGAGCACACCTAACACATTCCCCGGAGAAAGCAATGGCACCCTACTCCAGCACTCTTGCCTGGAAAATCCCATGGATGGAGGAGCCTGGTGGGCCACAGTCCATGGGATCGCTAAGAGTCAGACAAGACTCAGCGACTTCACTTTCACTTTACACTTTCATGCATTGGAGAAGGAAATGGCAACCCACTCCAGTGTTCTTGCCTGGAGAATCCCAGGGACTGGGGAGCCTCGTGGGCTGCCGTCTATGGGGTCACAAAGAGTTGGACACGACTGAGGCAACTTAGCAGCAGCAGCAGCAACAACATATTCCCACCTCCTTTGGACCCTCCGAAGGAGGGCCTTTGCACCTCCTCCTCTTCAGACAGACTGAAAACTCTCCCTCTAAATATTTATATGGTTCACTCTCTCTCTTCATTTGGGTTTCTCAAGTAACATCTCAAAAATGCCTTCCCTGACTTTTCCATCTAGCATCCTCATCAGACTCCACTTGTTTTAATTTTTCTTCATAGCACATATCACAACCTGACATCTCCCCCAATAGCAGGTGAGTCCCCATAACATCAAGGACTTTGTTTAGTTCACTCAAGTATTCTTTGTACCTTGAATAGGACCTGGGTGCCCAATAAATATTTACTGAATAAATGAACGAATCAAGTCCAACCTATCTGTGATGGCTAATTTTATGTGTCACTTGGATAGGTTATTGTGCCTAAATAGCTGCTCAAAATGTATTCAAGATGTTTCTGTGAGGGTGTTTTTGGATGAGGTTAACATTTCAATTGGTGGCCTTTGAGGAAAACAGATTCTGCTCTATAGTGTGGACGGTCCTCATCCAATCAACTGAAAGCCTGAACAAGAAGGTAAGTAAACATTTTGCAGCAAATGGGCTTTGGCCTTCATCTGCAGCATCAGCTAGTCCTGGTTCTACAGCAGACTGCCTCTGAACTACAACCATAACGTTTTCCTGAGTCTCCATTCCCCCTAGCATCTCCCATCAGCTTTTGACTTGCCAAGCCTCCACAGTTGTGAGAGCCAATTCTTTAATATAAATCTCTTTACGTACATATCCTATCCCCCCTCCCCGGAGAACCCTAATACAGTCTCTAAGTCAAACTGTGCTACCTTCTTTACTAAAGAATTCTTCTCAATAGCTCTCCTCCCACTGGTTTCCATAACATGAGTCAGGCCTCTGAAAGTTCTGCGTATTTTTGTCAGATCTGCCGGTAATACTGCTCCAGGTGACCTTCTTCCCCACAACAAACTAAATGGGGACTGGAGAATGTAAGAGAGAATAATTGAACACGTTTTTTAAAGATTAGAGCCAATTATTTAGAAAAATTGACAAACCATCTGGAGACTTTTAATCTCCCCTTCATAACATACTATTTCATTCATATTTCATGAACAGGAAGGTTGATCTACATCTTAACCTGTCTATATCCTGGAATGCTAAGGAACATAAAATATCAAACATACAAAGTATATTTATATTCTGGGTTTGGGCAATTTCCACAGTATTTGTAGGACTGCTGCTGCTGCTAAGTCGCTTCAGTCGTGTCCGACCTTGTGCGACCCCATAGACGAGACATACCATAATTATAAAGTCTGTAGGATGTGGTGTGTTTTCACAAGATGCCTCAGGCCAATGCTCCCCACCATGTCCTTAAAAAATAAGTTTTAAAAAAATTAAGAAAACAAACAAAATTCCGTACTCGGTACCACCTTAGAACTCTGCCAAGAGGAAGCCCCACTTTCCAACATCCCCACTCCACCCTGGGCTGCCTTTAAACGATATCGCTCCGCCCCTTTCCCAGCCCCCTCTACGCTTCCAACCGGCGGGAGGAGAGAGCCCTCCCAGCCAATCAACGTTCAGCACGGCTCTCCTCCCGCGCGTCTTTCAAAGGCCTCCTACGAACCAATGAGCGGTTAGAGGCCAAGCCAGGGCGCCCGGGGGCGGAGTAAGAAACAGGAAGTGGGGGTCCGATTGGTTTTAAGAAGACGCTTCGCCCCACCTCACAGAAGGATGTACCAATGAGCTGAGTAGAGGGGCTGGCTCGGCTCGGGGCGGAGGCTGAGATACCGGTGCTGCCTAAGGGAGGTGGTGGCCGATCTGGACGTGGGGTGGCCCGCAATGAAGCCGGTGAGTGGGGCCGGGGATTGGAGGAACGGAGCCGCAGGAATGGGAGCGGTCCTGAGGCCAGTTCTTGAGCCCGGGGACAGCCCGGGCCTGGCCGCCGCACAACTCTCGCAGTAACTGTCCAGGCTAGGGGAGGCGGTGCTATCCCCGGACCTGCGAGTCTGGCAGAAAGGAACAGGGTAGGTGGCTGGCCAGGGGAAGATGGACATTCGCTACGCGCCTGTTGAGGGCTGTGAGCTGTCGCATACAGGATCTCCTAAGCCTCGCGACAGCCCTGCCAGAAAGGGCTGAGTCCCATTTTAAGAAGGAAACTGAGGCGTAGAGAGCTTGTGTCTCCGTGCATCATTCAGCCTGATACCCCAGTTCCAAAGCATATCCCGGGCTGCCTGGGCCCCCTGAGAACAGTCCTCACCGCTGACGGGGAAAACTTTATGAAAGATGATTAACAAACCCCGCTTGTGGGTGTGTCACGACTGTCACCATGCCACTGGGCCACCAGGCACTGCTTCCCTTTCCCTGGCGTTCAGAATCTCTGGGCCCAAGGAAGCAGAAACGTCCAGCTCTGTTAGGATTTGTAAACCTGGGTGGGAAAGCCTGAGTGAAGGGGTCACATAAATTGAAACTCAAATCACCAAAACTGCCTTAAAGAGAAAGAAAGAAAAAGCAGGCTTAAGGACCAGAAACCCCACCTGACTCACATCACCTACCACAGGGTTGACAACCCCCTGAAGGGTCTCCCTTTGGGTTGACTTGACAATAACAATACAGATAGATCCAGAGCAACTCAAATCCACAGCCTAAATTGACTCTGTAATGTGATCTTGTAGTAACAAACAAGACCATTCTAGAATATAGCTTCAGAGCTAGAAAAGACATTAAGCGGTTATACTTGCTAATCCCTGTGTTTCCACGTGGAGGGACATCAGCTGTCACTTGTCCCCAGAAGGGAGAGAGTGAATGATCTGATTCCTGTTTGGGAGGAGCTGAACTCAAGGAACTCATTCTTTCCTTCCCTTCTCTTCGCAGAGAGTACTTTCTAGGGTGCTGTCTGCCACAGGGTGGGGGAGGGGAGCTGAATTGTCCATCACTGCCAGTGCCTGAGTGGATAAGTCCAATTCTGAAGTGAAGAATTGACAAGCCCACTTGACCTCAATGGGCTTAAAGCCCATCCTCCATCTCACCCTCTGTAATAAAACTGACATATTGATCTCCATGCCTCTCCAGTGTCTCATCCCTCAGTTGGCTCCAACTAGGAAGTAGAAGAAAGGTGTGTTTTTTATTGGTCTTATAACATATCTTCCATGTAGAAATTCTTCTCACACAATTGAGTTTTGACTTCTTAGATTAGCACACAAAGTCTATCTCAATCTCTCTAGTTCAGTCATTCACGAAGTTAGGGGCAGGCTATTGCATCTATACTTCCCACCCTGCTCCCCAGTCAAACTACTAGGCTGTATGGGGGTTATCTTTAGAGAAATGAGAAAGCTACTTCTTTAGCTTCCTCTCCTCTGCTCTGATGTCACAATTCCTGAATACAGCTAGCCCTCAGTATCCACAGATGCAGAGGACCAACTGTACCATTTTGTTTTTTTGTAAGGGACTTGACCATCAAGGAGAGTTATGACCAACCTAGATAGTATGTTAAAAAGCAGAGACATTACTTTGCCAACAAAGGTCCATCTAGTCAAGGCTATGGTTTTTCCAGTGGTCATGTGTGGATGTGAGAGCTGGACTGTGAAGAAAGCTGAGTACCCAAGAATTGATGCTTTTGAACTGTGGTGTTTGAGAAGACTCTTGAGAGTCCCTTGGACTGCAAGGAGATCCAACCAGTCCATTCTGAAGGAGATCAGCCCTGGGTGTTCATTGAAAGGAATGATGCTAAAGCTGAAACTCCAATACTTTGGCCACCTCATGCGAAGAGTTGACACATTGGAAAAGACTGATGCTGGGAGGGATTGGGGGCAACAGAGGATGAGATGGCTGGATGGCATCACCGACTCGATGGACATGAGTTTGAGTAGACTCTGGGAGTTGGTAATGGACAGGAAGGCCTGGCATGCTGTGATTCATAGGGTTGCAAAGAGTCAGACACAACTGAGCGACTGAACTGAACTGACCATCAGGGGATTTTGGAACCCATGATGTGTGTATGGGTGGGGCGGTGGGGGGGTGGGGTTGCTCCTGGAACCAACCAGTCCCCACTCGGATGCTGAGAGACTATACTGTACACAAGCACATGTGGTTTTAGTTTTTTGTCTTAATTGCCTTAACTTCTCTATCTGCCTGAAAACCTGCTCTTCCATCAAAATCCAACTAATGGATCTCTCTTATGTGAAGCTTTCTCCAGCTCCCTAAGCAGTCACTACCTTCTCTGCTCTCAAGGTCATAGTTTATGCTTCCATTTTAGCACTTCTGACTTTCTTGAATCTATGTACACATTGTCTCTCCAACTATACTGAAGGCAGGCTATTTAGTTTATGGATCTTTGCATCTCCAGAGCTTGGCAAATCAAAGTGTCCAAGAAGTGTTTGTGAGTGAATGAATAAATATCCTCACTTTATAGTTTTGAAAAACTGAGATCCAGTAGAAACTGACATCACTTGTCTGAGCTTATGCAGTAAGTGGCAGAGTCAAGACCAGACAACAGGCTTCTTGGTTCCCACTGCAACACTCTTTCCACTGCGTAATCCTGTAATTATTAATAGGATGGTAAACAGCAATAGTTTATTATTGATATTACTGATCTCTGATATTCCAGGTTGAATAAATTACAAATATGCCTCAGTGTGTGTTTAAGCAAGGCTGTTTTGCTAAAACTATATGCAAATATTCTTTACAGTTATTTAAAATAATTGATTTCTTTTGAAGCCTAGTTCAATGCAAACAAGTGAGTTTGACTCATCAGATGAAGAGCCTGTTGAAGATGAACAGACTCCAATTCAGATATCATGGTATGTTAACATTTCTGAGAGTTAATGAGCTAAAATATTTGATGTATACAACATAATCTTTGTACAATTTAGTCTATATATTGTAAATGATTTTCTTCTGATGATTATATAATTCTTTTTATATCTATGACAGAATAAGATTTTTTGGAAGGGGGAGGTGGGAGTGGTGGGAGTTCCTTCCTTATTCATTGAGAAAACCATAATAGAAATGAGTTAAGATTGCAATGACCTCCCATTTAGTACCAAAACCTTCTTATTCTTTCATGACAAAGGAATAGTGTGTGAAATATAGAATGAGATATTCTATGTTATCCTTTATTCAAATCCAGAACTACTTGCCACAGTAGTGCATCTACCAGCAGACCCTGTTTAAGATAAAAGCCATATTACCATAGATACAATAACAAGCAAATGTTTTTATAGAAAATCAGCTTCTAAATCTTAGCAGTGACTTACATCAGATTCTCTACAACCAGCAATCAAATGCTTCCTCTTATCCTTGTAAATGTAATAATCTATCAAGAGGGAAAAAGTGTTGGCCCTATAGTTATTTTATTCTGCCATCAAAAGCAATTATTTTTCATTTCCCTTTCTAAACCCCCTTCAGACTCAAAAATTTATCTAATTTTCAAAGTCAGTTAGTATTTATATGATGCCCCCTCTTTTCCTCTAAACTCATCTCTTTTGCAGACAAGGTAAGCCTCTGCCTCCTTTGTCCCTGAGTACTGCAAACTGGGAATAGGATTTCTTGGAATTATTTCATTTTAACCAAAATCCATTACGACAAAGAATAGGTGGCCTGTGGTTTTCATTCTATGAAATTGTATCTATTTAAGGAAGTCCTGTACAGAAATCTGGAGATGATATGGTCAAAATGCTCATTTTCAGCTTATTACCTAAGATTAACTAATACAAAATATCTCAGTAACATACTGCAGGGTAACTTAAGTACAGTTTATACTAGCTGTAGGTAATCTTGGCATTACTATCTTTAAGTTAGTTTAAATAAGTTTGCCACTTTTAAGACTTAAATTCAACAAAGCAAATGATAAATCCCTATTTTAAAACTCCTAGTCTTTCCAAGCCTTTTTATGGTGAACACATTGATACTTAACTGTGAATTTTTGTTTTGTGACTGCTATAAAACTTTAAAACACCTCTGTTCAGGGCCCAGCACACATGTTTATGTAAATGTCCATCTATGACTTTAAATTGAACTTGATAAAGTTTTCTTCCTTTCAGGCTACCCCTGTCACGAGTGAATTGTTCTCAGTTTCTTGGTTTATGTGCTCTTCCAGGTAGGTGACACTACTCATCTATTAGAAATAATTTTTGTGTCAACTAGCACATCATTCTCGGTACTGAAGAGTAAGAGAATTTCACAGACTATCAGCATAGGAACTCAGTTCTGGAAACCCTGTTGGTGGGCTACTGATAAAGGAACATACGTCTATTCTTCAGCCCTCCAACTCCACATTCACAGGTCTACATTTCTGATTTACCTATCTTAAATGTAACATGGGAGTACAACGTGAGGCTAAAGACTATAGCCAGGTTCTTGTTACAGAAATCTGAATCCCTGGAATTATATTCCTAAGAAGATAAGAAATTGAAATTCACATTCAAAATGGAGTTGGTGCATATAAATGATCATGTGTAATGATTTTCTACAGTAGCTATATATGTGTTTAAATATACTTGTTATTTATGACCAAAAACTGACTCTTTGACTTGCCTTGTCATTACTTACAGGTTGCAAATTTAAAGATGTTAGAAGAAATATCCAAAAAGATACAGGTAGGTGTAATATGAGAAAACCATCTTAACAGGTTTTAAAAAAATAATACTGAAAATCTCTTTGTCATAAAGAACAAACTGTAGTCTCTTCTGAATTTTCACAAAAATGTTCAGTATTTCATTAAGTTTCAAACTATAGACTTATTCTAATATATGAAGATGTATTTGTGAAGAGCAAAGAGAACTATCATGTACTGAACATAGTGCTGTTTTTCACTAATTGTTGTCATTTGGTACACATAAATTGTTTTTGAGGTTAGAATGTATAAGTTGGAGGGAGAAAAGTAATGTAATAGAAAACTGGAATTGCAATGCCTAGAACTTTAACATACTGTTCTTTGCAGACTTGACTGTATTGGAAATTAAGCCTGAGTTGGGAACCCAGAGGTAGTATTGAAATTGTCTATCCCAGACGGAAAATTTATAGAACCAGGGTATAGGTAGAAAAGATGGAATCGGATCTGATCTCCACATGCCCAAAGATATTCATAGCCTGAAGTTTAATAATCCTACAAATACACAGATAATCTACCCTGATTCGGCATTTATAAATTGCATGATACTAAAAATTTAGATTTTCAAAATATTTTTTTCTGGTTGACCTGGAATATCTCAAGCTTACTTGTCCTACCAATGTCCTTATAATAAACCAAAGCAAAAATGTATATATTGTTTGATTCTGATTACTATAGATTTTATAAATCTCAAAGTTCTTTCCTTGTTATCCTAGAATATCAATTTGCTAATATACTTTCTTTAATTTACCTCCCAAAAAAGACTTAAAAGACTAATAGATTAGTT
Organism: Bos mutus; assembly: GCF_027580195.1. Taxonomy (NCBI): domain Eukaryota; kingdom Metazoa; phylum Chordata; class Mammalia; order Artiodactyla; family Bovidae; genus Bos; species Bos mutus. Next base: position 41,821,787 of record NC_091626.1, on the reverse strand, counting down.
GACCCTTGCAGTATTTGTAAAGATTTTCTGCTCTAGAGATATCCACCATGGTAGGCAATTTCCATTTGCAGAACAATCATTTATGTCATGAGCAAAATAACATTTAAATCATTGGTTCAAGAAACAATCTTGAACACTTTGGAAAGCCCTATTCATTTGGAAAGGAGTTTCCAGTTTTTTACCAAAACTTTTTTTCTTCCAATGAAATCTTAAATGGAATCCAACATACAAAACAGCTAACAGTGTTTGAAGGGGGAGACCTAGATTCTCCTAGCAGCACTTCCTGTGTCCTTCCTCAGAGTCCTTTCTGGGAAAGTTGAAATCTACTAATCCAACCTAAATAATAGAAATTATTCAATGTGTACAAGAGGCAAATAGGAAATTACCTACTCTCCTAAAAATGGTTAAGTATGTCAACTACATGTTAAACCCTTTTACAAGTACAAAAGCATAATAGTATTATCTAGAACAGCTGTCCTTAGAAACATCCTGGGAGCCACAAATAGAAGCCGTATATGTACTTTGACATTTTCTAGGGGCCATGTTAAAAAAATAAAAACAGGTAAAGTTAACTCATTTCAGTGGGTTTTAAGTATAAAACAAATTATTAATGACATAGGGGGTTTTTTGTACTGTACTTGGTCTTTGAAATCATATATGTATTTTACATTTACAATACATCTCAAATGGACTAGCCATAATTCAAGTACAGCTTTAGCATTTCATGATAAAAGTACTTTGTACTTAAATAGCTAAATGTCCTTGGATTTTGTCAGCGGGGAGAGAAAAAGAGGAATCAGATGAGCCAGAATTATTCATTATGAACCAAACGCTCTGTAGTGAACATTGCCATGAGGAAGCTCCAGTAAATAGAATGACGTGTAGTACTGCTGCTTGGTTCATATCATTACCCTGAAATTCACTAGGTCATATAATTTTCATACAGCTAATGCTTTTATTTCCTTGAAACCCTAGTTCATAAAATTAAATGCATAATTGTGTGGTACAGTGCAAACATAAGAGAGAATACAAGAGCTCAGGCACCATGGCTATGCTGGAGATTTTATATACAATGCTTAGGGTGAAACAAAATAGTTTTAAACACAGCAAACAAGGTTGATTTGGTGAGAAGAAAACAGGGAAAATGTGCTATCATTCCTTCTTATTTTGAAATATTAGACGTTTTAAAATTTAGAGCAGAATTTATTATAAAAATTATTTTTCAAAGCAGCAACATAATTGACATTTCAAAATCCAATAAAAGGTATTTTGACTTATAAAGTCAGATCTCATTTTAATCATGTTTTGGTTCAGATGTTTCTAATTCCTATTTGCACGTAGTTACTTTTTACCCTAGTTTGAAGACAGATCAGCATTGTTTTAGGTTATCAATAAGGACTTCAAAGTTAACAGGTCATCATTTGTTATTTACTTTATTTGTTCAGCTTAAGGGACTTAACTCCATATTTTCCCTCCTGACTTGACTGTATTTAAATGTGTAATGTTTTGTCCATGTGTGTCCTTGTGTATCTCGGTCTATTGGCAGAAGAACTAAAGAGCTATGGTATACAAGACATATTTGTTTTCTGCACCAGAGGGGAACTATCAAAATATAGAGTTCCAAACCTTTTGGATCTCTACCATCAGTATGGAATTATCACTCATCACCATCCAATTCCAGATGGAGGGACTCCTGACATCACCAGCTGCTGTGAAATTATGGAGGAGCTTGAAATTTGCCTTAAAAATAACCGGAAAACCTTAATACAGTACGTTCTCCTTTTCTCCATATAATACGTGAGAAATGTCCCAGTCAAAAATGATTTCTCAAATTACTGTATCCGTATGCACTTATTACCTACCTTATATTTCCTTGCAAAGATTTAAAGGAGGTAACACATGAAAAGTCCTGCACAATGCCTGGCACAGAGCAAGCACTCAGATATTTGCCATGATGATTTTTGAAGAGTAAGGACAATGAATGAGTAGATTGGGAAATTTTTAGACTAGGGTAACAGGCTTTTTTTTTTTCTTTTTCCTTTTGCCTTAGACCTTTACTCATAATTTGGGGACACTATCCTTTCCAAAAAGGTCAGGGTGTCATTCTTGTTACATAACACCACCTTAACTATCAGTCGACCTTTCAGTTACTTTCTTCCAACAGCAAGAAAGTCAATTTTTAAAAACATTAGCAGCAAAGGAATCATCCCTAACCCATGAGCAATCCTAAAAACAGGACTTGAAAATTTTATTTGATGATATGAATTTGCTACCTGAAAGAAAGAGAAAAGAGACTCGCAATTTTTGTCAGTGGTTGTACATAAGCTACTGGTATCAAAGTTTAAAATAAAACAAAATGAATTAAGGGAGAAAAAAGGGAGGAAGAAAAAAGCTTGGAGAAAGGAAGAGAGTGACGATCAGCAGTAGACAGTAGCACTGCAAAGACTCGAAGTGGTGTCGTGGAAAGTAACGTAGTTACGCCAGAGGTGAGCCCCACAAAGCAGAGGGGAACCAGCTACAGAGAGAAAACCAGTCCTTCTTTGTGATTGCATTTTTTTTTTCTTTTTTGATATCTTAGTCTGTGTAATCCTTTCTGGAGCAACATAGAACATTAAGTAGTGAGATACCTCAAAAGCTCTAAGGTCACTGCTGTGGGCTAGAAAGTATACAAACTACACCAAATAACACAGTCTCAGGGCACCTACTGAAAGAGCAAGCCCAGCCAGCTTCTCTTGCCTTAGATCAAGAGTTCTGGGGCTTCACACCAATAGTTTATGTTTTTAAAAACAAGCCAACCTAGTACAGAGGTCTTTGGGAACACACATCTGTCTATCACCAAACTAAACCCTGATGTAGAGAACTGTAAAGCAGGGGAGAAATACTAGAAGTCATTTTATATACTACAGTTTCCAAACTTACTCTATAGAAAAGCATCACCTCTCATCTAGTACTAACTGTAGAAACAAAATTTTAGAATAAATACAGTTATCTATGATAAATTTGCTGATAAGTCTAAGTAAAATAGCATTAGATACATGGAGCTGGTGAAAAAATAATTTACAATTTTGGGACCCATTTTTCAAACAAATTCTGTAATTTTTTTTTTTCCAAATCTTTGAAAGCTTCTGCCGAAAGATTACTAGAAATCAAACTAGCTCAGTTTAGAGAAGCTTAAAAAAATTCTACTCTAGCAGGTTCCAGCAAACCAAATGCTCTGATGTTTGAACACAAACAAGATGGAAAGGTGAATGGGCAGTCTTGCTTATGTCGAATGCTTCAGGCTCCCATAAAATAAAGCATCTGATGACTAGAAATTTTCATTATCCTAGACTTTTCAAAAGTGTCCCTACAGTGACTAATGTTTGTTCAGACAAAGAAGATTTTCTATTCATTCTCCCATCCTTGAGTGCCGACATTGCTAGACAGCTCTAGAGTTTATTCCTCAGAAACAGCATCTGGTAAAATTTTTTTCCTGTTCTGTTTTCTATCTGTGCTGCCTGACTGCTTTCCTGGGACTTTTTTGCTCCTTTATAAATTCAGTGCCTATTGTATTATACCATTTCCTAGGGCTGTTATAACAGAGCACCACACATTGGGTAGCTTAAAAAACAGAAATTTATTCCCACCCAGGTCTAAAGGCTTGAAGTCCAAAATCAAGGTGCCAGCAGAACGATGCTCCCTCTGAGACCCTGGGTAGATTCCTTCCTGTCTTGTTCCTATCTTCTGGTAGTGGCTGGCAATCCTTGGCATACTCTGGCTTGTAATTGCATCACTCCACTCCCTGCCTCTCTCATCACATGACAGAGTGTCTGTGTTTTCATATGGAGTTTCCTCTTACAAGGACGCCACTCATAGTGGATTGGGGTTCCTTGGTGACTCAGACAGTAAAGAATCCACCTGCAATACAGGACACCCAGGTTCAATCGTTGGGTCAGGAAGGTCCCCTGGAGAAGGGAACGGCAACCCACTCCAGTATTCTTGCCTGGAGAATTCCAAAGACAGAAAAGCCTGCCAGGCTACAGACCATGGGGTTGCAAAAAGTCAGACACGACTGAGCAACTAACCAAATTTACAAATAAGGTCAAATTCATTGTACCAGAGATTAGGTACATATCTTTTCAGGGACACACTTCAACCCAGTGTATGAAGCATTGTATATGAAATATTATGAATACAAAGCATACACTCTGAGATGCAGTTTCACCCTCAAAGAAACCACAGTTGACGCTATCACACAGGTGTAGTAACACTCAAACAGATGTATGCGCGGCAGTACACAAAATGGCAGCGCTTTCTGTGGGGGGACAGAGGCACTTCAGAAATTGAAACTTGAGCTAGATTTTGAAGGATAAGTAGGAAGCAACCAAACAGAGGAGGAAAGATAAAGGCAGCAAGAGTTATAAGTGGTACCTTTTAATCCTACAGAAAGCCACTGAAATAGTCTCTGTCTTTATACAGTAGAGCCTCATCTCTGAAACAGGCCTATAGCCAGGACACTGTAGAAAGCAAGTTCATCAGCTACCCAGGGGTCAGTACCTGTTTGATCCCGTCTCCTCCGGTCACAGGACACACATCCACAGTTCTGTCTGTGTATACACCACTGTGACTGATGGACTTGATGAGTTGTCAGCACCTAAATGGAATCAGTACACTCTCTTAGAAAAGTCAGGAAGTGTCTAATACACTTTTCTAGGATCTTTGAAACTGATTAAAGTGAATGTTTTCACTGCTTTAAAAATTGATCCTCATTTTCCTAGAAAATCCAGTTACATAGAACTGCTCATTTCTTCACAATGCTACATAACAGCAGCTAATGTTCATTTCTTTCTTACTCTGTGCCAAGCTCTGTTGTAAGCTTTACAAATGTTACCCATTCAATCCTCACTATGACATAGATACTGTTGCTGTCCCCATCTTATAGGTGAAAAGCCTGAGGCCAGAGAGGTTAAATAACTGAGGCTGACGCATCTAATAAGTGAGAGTCATGATTCTCAGCCCCAGGCCATGGGGCTCCGGAGCCCAAGCTCTAAACCTACAGGATGCACGACCTCTGTACTCTTATTACATGACTGAAGAGTTATTTATATGGATTTGTCTCCATATAAACAAAACTACTAAGGTTTTGTTTAGAGAAAAATAGAGGCAGTTGGTAAAACTACTCTGATTTCTATCAATTTAGTAACATGTTACACTCCTCAGATGTTGAAAGTGAAGGTGGCTCACGACTCTGTGACCCCATGGAATTATCTAGGCCAGAATACTGGAGTGGATAGCTGTTCCCTTCTCCAGGTGATCTTCTCAACCCAGGGATCGAACCCAGGTCTTCCACATTGCAGGCAGATTCTTTACCAGCTGAACTACCAGATGTTGCAAGAGGTCAATAAAAAGGTTTTGCTTTCCTTGGCCCTTTGAGGTATACAGAATACCTCCCAGCAAATACATAAGCATACTTTGCTCTTGACTGATTCATTCAAAGATACTTATTAATCTCCATGGGTACAAGGCACTGTGCTAGGCATTAGACTAGAAATAGAAGGCAGAAAGAGCAAGTCTCTGGTTATGATTGTTGGGATGGAATAAAAATGTACAAACTTCAAAACTGTATTTCCCTTTCAGCTGTTATGGAGGACTTGGGAGATCTTGTCTTGGTAAGAAATATATTTCCATTATTCAGTTTTTGTTTTTTACCTCAAAGTAGGAAAACTTATTTTTCTGGGCCATATGCTCACTTTGTATGAAAATCAGACAAAACATAATATATGTCTACTAAGACCCAAAGGATTATTTAAGGCCCTACATTTAGTGTTCCTTAGAAATCTTGGGTGAGAGTGGAGTGGGAGGTGTTTTCAGCATTGTTTTAGAGGATTCTGGAAAACAATTTTTGTGTCTTAGCACCTGCCTTCTTGTGTTTTACTTTCTAATATCTTCCCTATGCAGGTATTATGATACAGTAACTTCTAAATATCCATGGGTAACATAAGCATAGAAACCTTAGTTACATGGTAACTTTAAACTTTTCAAAAGTATGTTGGAAAAATAGCTAATGAAGTAACACAGTGGGAATAACAATTATTCCTTTTAGTGTTGGACAGTATCAAAATTACAAACTTTTGTGTAAAGATACTATCAGGATGAAAAGACAACCCACAGAATGGGAGAAAACATTTGCAAACCATGTATCTGATAAGGGACTTACCTAGAGTACATAAAGAACTCTTACAACTCAATAAAAAGACAGACAACCCAGTTAAAAACTGGGCAAAGGATATGAGCAGACATTTCTCCAAACAAAATACACAAATCACTAATTAGCACACAGAAAAATGCTCAACATCTTAGTTATCGGAGAAATGCAAATCAAAACCACAATGAGATACCACCTAACACCCATTAGAATGGCTATTATCCAAAAAATGGAAAGCAAGAGTTGGCAAGGGTGTAGAACAACTGGAAACTTACTACTCTGCTGCTTGGAATGAAAAATGGTGCAGCTGCTTTGGAAAATAGCCAGGCAGTCCCTTCTCCTCCTTACCCATCGAGTTACTGTCCAACCCAGCAATTTCACTCCTAGGTATATATCCAAAAGAAATGAAAACATGTTCATACAAAACTTATGAACATTTATAGCCATATTATTTATGACAGCCAAAAAATGGAAAAGCTTAAATGTCCACATCAACTGACAAATGGATAAACAAAATGTATAGCCATACAGTGGAATATTATTCAGCTATAAAAAAGGAATGAAGTACATGCCACCAAATGTAAATATCTTGAACACATAATGCTAAGTGAAAGAAGTCAGTCACTAAAGACAACATATGATTCCCTTTATTTGAAATGTCTAGAATAGGCAAATCCATAAAGACAGAAAGTAGATTAAATGTTGCTTAGGGGAGGGGTGACAGGATGATGAGTGATAGGGGGATGATAACAAAAGGGTACAGGGTTTCTTCCTGAGGTAATGAAAATATTCTGAAACTGTGGCAATGGCTGCACTAAAATCCACTAAATTATACACTTTCGATGAATGAATTGTGAGATATGAATTTTAATCACTCAAAGTTTTAATAAAAAAGAATGAAGCCAGTGTTAAATTTTAATTCAACTGCAGTCATTTAAAATCATAATTTAACTATCAAAAACACACTAAAAAGTCTTAGTCTTAGTTCATTTCAAACAATTACAGCAAACTCAGTCTTCTGCACAACAGAAGTCTAAACTAAATATGAACTGTTGCACCCCATCGTCAGTTTATAATATATGTAATATACGCTTTTTCTCTCATGTTCTGTTAGTAGCTGCTTGTCTCCTCTTATACCTGTCTGACACAGTATCACCACAGCAAGCCATCGACAGCCTGAGGGACCTGAGAGGATCTGGGGCGATACAGACCATAAAAGTAAGAAGGGTGACTGTTCTCATGAGGCTGCGGTTAGGGATGAACTGTCACAGTGCAACACGTCCTCAAAGGGGCCATGAAAATCCAAAGCATCCTGTTATCCATGTATCACCTGTTTATATTTTGACTTTTTAAATTTACATTTAAATAAGTTCAGCTTTTCCAAACAAAATAATGAAAAATTGTGAACTTTCCAGTTTCTTCTTCCAGGATCCATTCCTTTTCAGTTTTGCCCATTCAGTTCTGGGAATGAATTCTGTCACCTGGAAAAATGAGGCAATTTTTACTATAAAATTGGTAGTTTCCTGGGTAGACTTTTGACCTAAAAGTAGCTCACGAAGATCCTCTTATGGTATCATTAAACATTTAACAAACACAGATGAATGACTAATAGAAAAAAAAAAATGTAAGGTCATTCTAGTTATCCTTTGCTGTGACTAACCAAAGTGACATCTTTCCATTTACTTTCTCTTTAAAACCAAAAACACTGAGTAGCAGTGCCCCAAGGATATTACTGATTTGTAGATCTGTCATGCCAACAGAAAAATACACCCAACTGAATGCAGAGTTCCAGAAAATAGCAAGGAGAGATAAGAAAGCCTTCTTAAGTAACCATGAAAAGAAACAGCGGAAAACAATAGAATGGGAAGACTAGAGATCTCTTTTAAGAAAAATTGGAGTTACCAAGGGAACATTTCATTCAAAGATGGGCACAATAAAGGACAGAAACGGTATGGACCTAACAGAAGCAGAAGATATTAAGAAGAGGTGGCAAGAATACACAGAAGAAATATACAAAAAAGATATTAATGACCCAGATAACCACAATGGTGTGCTCACCTAGAGCCAGACATCCTGGAGCGTGAAGTCAAGTGGATCTTAGGAAGCATTACTACAAACAAAACTAGTGGAGGTAATGGAATCCCAGCTGAGCTTTAAAAGGTGATGCTGTTAAACTGCTATACTCATTATGCCAGCAAATTTGGAAAACTCAGCAGTGGCCACAGGACTGGAAAAGGTCAGTTTTCATTTCAGTCCCAAAGAAAAGCAACGCCAAAGAATGTTCAAATTACCATACAATTGCACTCATCTCACATGCCAGCAAGATTTTGCTCAAAACCCTTCAAGCTAGGCTTCAGCAGTATGTGAACCCAGAACCTCCAGATGTACAAGCTGGATTAGGAAAGGCAGAGGAACCAGAGATCAAATCTCCAACATACACTGCATCATAGAAAAAGCAAGGGAATTAAAAAAAAAATCTACTTCTGCTTCACTGACTATGCTAAAGCCTTTGACTGTGGATCACAAGCAGCTGTGGAAAATTCTTAAAGAGATGGGAATACCAGGCCACCTTACCTTCCTCCCGAGAAACCTGTATGCTGAAAAGAAGCAAGTTAGAACTGGACATGGAACAACAGACTGGTTCCAAATTGGGAAAGGAGTACATCAAGGCTGTATATTGTCACCCTGCTTATTTAACTTACATGCAGAGTACATCATGCAAAATGCTGGTGAATAACAAACTGGAATCAAGATTGCCAGGAGAAATATTAGCAACTTCAGATACGCAGGTTATACCACTTTAATGGCAGAAAGTGAAGAGAAACTATAAAGAGTCTCTTGATGAAGGTGTAAGAGAGCCTATCACTTCTTGGCAAATAGATGGGGGAAATGTGGAAACAGTGTCAGATTTCATTTTCTTGGGCTCCAAAATCAATGCAGATGGTGACTGCAGTCACGAAATTAAAAGATGCTTGCTCTTTGGAAGAATAGCTATGTCAAACCTAGACACGGCTTTTTAAAACTTTGGAAAACTCAGCAGTGACAGAGTTTTAAAAAGCAGAGACATCACTTTGCTGACAAAGGTCTGTATAGTCAAAGCGATGGTTTTTCCAATAGTCAGGAATGGATGTGAGAGTTGGACCATAAAGAAGGCCGAGTGCCAAAGAATTAACACTTTCAAACTGTGGTGCTGGAGAAGACTCTTGAGAGTCCCTTGGACCAGTCAATCCTAAAGGAAATCAACCCTGAATATTCATTGGAAGGGGTGATGCTGAAGCCGAAGCTCCAATACTTCAGCCACCTGATGAGAAGAGCTGGCTCACTGGAAAAGACTAATGCTGGGAAAAATTGAGGGCAAGAGAAAGGGGGTCACAGAGGATGAGATGGTTGGATGGCATCACTGATTCAATGGACATGAGTTTGAGGAAACTCAGGGAGATAGTTATGGACAGAGAAGCATGGCATGCAGCAGTTCATGGGATTGCAAAGAGTTGGACACGACTTAGTGACAGAACAACAATGCTAACTTGCCTTCCTTTCCCAGTTACCTGGTCTCAGCTTTAGGACTAAGTCAGAGGAGCAGGTTCTGAAAACAGAAGCTCCCTCTTGTTACCTGTCAAAATCAAATGACGCTTCAAATTTAAGATATTCCCAAGTGTCTCTTTGACAAGAACAAATTACATGGACAAACATAATGTATATGTGTGTGTATATGAGTGTTTTGCATCTTTAATCTTAACCCTACATTAATATGGGCTATTTATCACCTCAGCATTCTGGGGCAAACATGGTTTTTCCAGCTCTATGCTGATATAAGTTAAGTTAGCAGTATGCAAGCCCAACTTCTCAATAGTAATACAAAATGAGATTTGGGGCAGGGAAAGAATATCCTCTGGGCAGCTGTTAAAACTCCAAATGAATTAATTAAAGAATCTATTTTGCTTATCTGTTAAGATTAGTAATTTTATTTCAGTATTTTCTATTATGAAAATTGTTCCAAAATGATTTTATCATCACAAAAAGCAGACAACTAAGGCTTCTGTAAACCAATAAATAGATTTTTCTTGAATATACTGTTAATTGCTGCAGACAGTGCCCTTCCCTGTAGACTTACTCCCCAGGAGAAAATGCATTAGAAATAGAATACCAGACCTGGTTTCGATCCCTGGGTTGGGAAGATCCCCTGAAGGGAACGGCTTCCCACTCCTGTATTCTGGCCTAAAGAATTCCATGGGGTTGCAAAGAGTCGGACACAACTGATCGACTTTCACTTTCACTTCATGTGTTTAATCTTATTTGCTCCTGCCAGTAAAGGGAAAAACGATTTTACAGACGTAAAATGCTCATCTGTATTTCATGATAGCTGCTATTTTTTCGAGATTTTTAAAGCAAGTTTTTCACACTGTATATAGCTTTTGTTGTTGTTTAGTCACTAAGTCATGCCCAACTCTTTGCAACCCCATGGACTGTCACCCTCCAGGCTGCTCTGGCCATGGGATTTCCCAGGCAAGAAAACTGGAGTGGGTTGCCATGCCCTCCTCCAGGGGATCTTCCTGACCTAGAGATCGACCTCGGGTCTTCTGCATTGTAGGTGGATTCTTTACCACTGGGCCATGAAGGAAGCCCTGTACGTAGCTTCACTGGAAGATAAAACTTCCCCAAGATGTAAATACCTCCTTACCCAAAAGGATGTAGAATCATTTTTACCAAGTATTATTTTGATTCCTGATTCCAACTAGTATCATGACTACTCTGGCAATTAGCTTTCTACAATGTATTTCAGTGTATCTTTACTTTTTTCAGCAATATAATTATCTTCATGAGTTCCGGGACAAGCTAGCTGCACACCTTTCATCAAGAAATTCACTATCAAGATCTGTATCTAGATAAAAGAACTTCAAATTGCATATATATATGACCATGTCTGAAATTTGAGTTCTCTAATAGCATTTGTATTGAAACTACTAGTGTTATCAAACTGAATGTAATGAATGTAAATATACATGTGCAGATATTCCTAAAGATTTTACTGACAAATTTCATTGTGTCTCTTTCATATCTTATAGGAGATAGAAAAACTGTTAAAAAAAAAAAAAAAAACTGTTAAAAACTTTTAAAAAATACACCAGCTGTTCTGCTGTATTTTACCTAGAGGTAATGCTGAAAAACAGCATATGGGAAAATATATTTTTATTTTTTTACCACATTCTTACCTCATATTATTATTGGTAACTGCTGGGTGGCATATGACATAGTAACACATATGAAAATTGCTACAAGCACCCAGGCTAAAATTATTTAAATAACTCTTACCCTCTATTCCTCTGAAAATTTCTCCCATTGTTTTCTCTACTTCACAGATATATAGAATTGTGAATTTGTCACCTCCCTCCCAATGCCAGATCATCCCCAACAAGTGTTTATCCAGCAGTTGCTGGAATTTTCCAAGATGAGGAATTCATTGGTTCAGACAGCTGCTATTTTTTACAGCATTGTTTTTTTAACCCTAGGAACTGCAATGGAATGAATTTAATACCTCTTTCACATTTATTTTATAAAGCACTTACCTAAAGTTTAAGTCTCCAGTTTTCTCACTCCTTCACTTCACTCTCTGTTACCTGTGTCTTTGTCTTTAAATTTCACGCTGAGCTACCGAAAGCAAGCATCTGCAGACAAGGATCATACCTTGAGTCAAAGTCACCTGTTTTAAGAGACGTCAGCAGTTTCAGTGCTGCAGAATCCCACGGCTCCCTTGGCTACTGGTAGTCAAGAAGGTGACCAACAGAGGAGGCACTTCCAGACAAGCAAAGCGTATTTCACCACATCAACCCTAATCTGTAAATAGTCGTATAATTACCAAAAGTCTTACTGTCTCTCACTCTTCTTGCCCTGATGAGCTACTAATCTCATTAAAGAATACTTTAAAACATTTACTAGCACTGTTTGGGAACTTCAGACCAGAGGCTCAGAATGTACCATAATATAAAAATCAATGTTTTAAAACTTTAGAACTTAAGGTTTTCGTTCTAAGACTCTTAAGGAAGACGGGAGAATCACATATCCTTAAGGATTTCCGACCAAAGATAGTAAATGCCAAAAGTTATAAGAAGGAAGTTATTTAAGTACAGGCTGCAGTAATAGATTGAGCTTTCTCATGATTTTGTTGTTATAACCAAGTGCCATTTAAAATCACTACATTAAGCTTTAAACAGTCACTGAAATTGACATTACCAAATCTTATTATCAGCTTTCTCCCAATATATAGGTTACTTATAAATATCTAAAAATAGCAGAAAAAAATATTAGCATGGACTAATCAAATCCTTTAATCAGTTGAATTTTCAAAGTACATGCATCTCAATTTCCACTGCCAAGAAGTGCTAGTTAAGCCTTCCACAATAAAATGCTTGACTATTTTACTAAGTATAAGGAAAAACATCAATTATTCCATAACAAACATGGGATGTCACTATTCAAATATAATTATCCAATAAAGTTTAATAACATGTAATTCCAACATTCTTGAAAAAGAATTTTCTCTGGTTAATCTACAGGACAGCCCTCAAAACAATAAGGGAAAGGAGGCAGAGAGACCTACTGGAATCCTGGTCATACACAAGCCAGTTAGTTGCTGAAATAGAATCAACACACAAAACTCAACCGTTATCCACAAACTACACAAGGAAATATTTGAGACAGTTTTTATTAAATATACAAAAGCAAAATAAAGCAAGCAAGCTCAAAGAAGGCGGGACAACATAAGGACATTGTCTTTGGATGGTGTACAGCACCATTAAGGTTAACTTTGATTTTAAGAAACCATGATCACAGATAGCTAACTACATTCTGTGTTTCCCTTAATAGTTTTAAGATCTATCTAGTCATCAATTTATTATTTAAGAAATTTTTCTTCTCCATAATACAAGAACATTGTAAACAAAGAAATGTAAATGTTCAGGAAAAGCACTGTACAATAAGTTAACTTATTCATTCTTTTCTATGTCAAGATGTTCTCTACATCTTCCACAATATACATTAATAAAACTAATGTAGGGTAAAACCTTCACTCCAATCCCACAGATCACCTTAATGGTTAATACTGTTTTCCAAAACCAAGCAGAACAAGCAGCAGAGTTGTTTACTCTTTTTAAGACATTTAGCTTTAAAACCATTAATTTTAATCAAAGCAAAATTGTTCCAAGAAAGCTATTCAACATATCCCGAAAGAGAACCCCATTTTCTCTCGGCATCGCCCTGCAGTATTAGTTCAGAATTATCTGCTGAGCTGTAATACTAGTGCCAGAGACTAATTAGCTACTGGTCTGATCACAGATCAATGCCTGCTTTGAGCAAAAGAGCTTAAATTATGAGATTAACATTATCAATAGTTTCCTAAAACAATGACTACATAGTTACCTGAACAATGCTAGACAAGGTATCAGTATTTCTATCTGTCCCCTTTGAGAAGTGTTGTTTCAAATATTTTGGCTGTCAAAACTTCTGATGTACAGTTATACAAGTGATTATCAACAAATGCACATTTGTGAGTGGTAAAAGTGAAAGTGAGTCGTGTCTGACTCTTTGTGATCCCATGGACTGTAGCCCACCAGGCTCCTCTGTCCCTGGAATTCTCCAGACAAGAATATTGGAGTGGGTTGCCATTTCCTTCTCCAGGGGATCTTCCTGACCCTGGGATCAAACCCAGGTCTCCTGCATTCAGGCAGATTCTTTACCAACTGAGCTTTAAGTAAGTAAATTAGATATGTACTTTCAAATATAAATCATTTTAACGGACTTGATATTATCACACTGCTATGTGACATGGCCACACCCAAAATGAAAGCTGGCCCTCCTGCAGAGATAAGAAAAAATCCACAAAAGTCATTCTTTGTACTATGACAGTAATATTCCATGAATGCTGTCTGTAAATATATATTGGAGGAAAAGAGAAGGGTTGTAGCAAGGAAAATAATTTGCTAGTTTCAAATTGTATCTACATCTCTATTTCCTTTCTATGCAATTATCTTACATATTTTCAAAATATGTTATCTGCAGAGAGCTCTATGAACATTATTAGCATAAGTGGTCCTCAAGCCAAAAATACTGAAGAGGCTTTAAAAGACACACACTGCAAACTGCCATGCATTCTGTTGCTCTGTGCGAGACTATGACCTGGGTATCTGAACTTGACTATAGGTCTGACCATTCATGGTATGAGGCTTCTCAAACGCTTTAGTACTATCTGATACACATCGAAAGTGGATTATCTGGTCATTTCCTGTCACTACCCTCCTCCCATGAAAAGTAATTCAAACAAATTAATAGTTTATGTGCAGCCTGTGACCCAACTCTCCTCTACCCTGGGATGGGGTGTGGGGAGTATCAGTTAAATATTGTGAAAATTATCAAATAATATTAATAAAATTCAGGCTCAGGCATTAGAGAATCTACCCCTAAACCTCCTTAGCACTACAGGACATATTGCCATGATACAGTATTATTACTCAATAGAATAACTGCTAAATAGACTACATTTGTTACATAATATTTTTAATACAGGGCAATCTGTATTACCAATAGCAAGTTGCTGATACAGATAAAAACCACAGTAAGTTACAGGAATGATTTCAGAGTTAGAAAGCTCTTAAAACACAACAGCAAAAGTAACCGTAACAAGGGAAAAAAGAATTCCTAAATAAACAGCTGTGGCTGCACAGGGTACAGTCTTGACTAAAGCTAGAAAGGATTATGAACCCAGACTATGTTTCAGCTGGACATGCAGAAATAATAGAAATACGGCTAGGACCACCCAAACCAGATTAACAGGGGAACAAATTAAATTTAGAGCAAAGAAAAGAACCACTGGCATACTGTCAAATGCAAATAGTTTCTGCTTTTTCTTGGTAAGTGACTTACTTTCTTAAAACACTGGTGAAGGTAAAGAGCAGATATTTTGAGAGCATCCAGGTACCCAATATTCTAATTATCTACATGCCTAGGACCTAACAACCTACCACTGACTGTCAATCATCCTTGAGGTATCAGCTAAGGACTACATATCTAACTTTTGAAACATGTGAAGGTGGCTTCCACGAATCACCAACCAATAAACCTGGCATTAATCCTGGAGAATACTGTGAAATAATTATTAAAAGGATGTTTGTTAAAATTCAAAAAGGAATGTGGTGTTTGCTAACAGACAGGAAGGGCTCATGAAAATACTTTAACGGGAATACAAAAGTAACTACCCCAGAAAACTTATCTGAAAGTCTCTCATGATAAAAAGTTCTTGTGAACAAGAAAGAAAAATGAGTGCATGCCAGTACAATTGGGTGGATTAGAAGCTGAATGGTTGCTTATACTCAGATCACGAGTCTACAGTGCCTAACTAGGACTCAATAAACAATTTACTGCATGAACTAATGAACAGTCAGATCCCTTGAGGTGTGCTGCAGACTACAAAATGCAAGGTCTTTAAGCATCTCTCATTATGAAATGGTTTGACTCTCCTCACTCTCTGGTTCTATATCCTCTTCTTCAATGTATTTACTCCTATGGCCCAATCTCAAAATAGTAAACTTCTCCCAAAGGTGGGGAAGCGTTTCTTCACTAGTAGAGCATAAAACAGCATCTAATTCAAGGGCTACTTAGAATAAGACTTGCACAAACACATCCATAAATCCCCTTGGTCATTATGTGGAATTTCTACATATGATTTTCTTCCTTGATCCTTTAAGAAACTTTGAACCACTTATCCTATTTTCAATTGCCTTAACTTAGCCCTCTCAAATAAACCACAAGAATGCTTATGAAAACATGCAAGCCATAAATCACCTGCCTTTCAAGCAGCAGCAAAAAAAAAAACAAACACAAATGTATAACTCATTTCACCTTAAAAACCTGCTGTTTCAAAAAGGAAAAAAATACTTTAAACCTTTTAAGTTTCACAATAACTTTAATTAGAAAAATGATGATGCTATGCCATCAGTGTTTATGAATCTTGTCAAGTGACAACAGACGGTAATGTACTTAACCACTTAAAAACTGTCCTTTTTAGATCCAAGCATGGTATTAAAAAACAAAAAAGTAATACTCTACTATCTTCTTAAAAAACTGACAGTGATATGTCTTTATTTGGAATAAGCAAGTTTAAGAAATAGCTATTTATAATCTTTAAAACAATGCACTGAAAATAAGTCTTAATTTCAGAGTTTTATTGTATTGCACTAAAGGAACAGCAGGATGGTTATACAATGTTCTCTCTCATTTGGTTTTGAAAATCTGAAGTACTTGCAAATTCTTAAGAATACCTTTACCACCAGATTAGAACATTTAGTAACCAATTTCTTAATAAGTAAAGTCTCACAAATTAAAACATTTAAAATAGCTTTAAATGCATTCTTCACAAGTAAGTCAGCGTATATTTTTATATCATGTTCACTTATGCTTAAGAATTAAAGCAAGTATATTACTCTGGTGGAAATACGGGGAAGTCTCTCATTCATGCAATATACAGGAATAGTATTTCAAGTCCAAGGGGAAAAAAATCCCACTCATTTTTTTAATGCATCCATATATAATCACCTACATGATAGATAAGGAAACCCATGAAGTTTCCCACAGGTCAGATACATATTTTCAGTTCATCAGAAGCACCTGATATCTATAGCTAATTTATAATTAAATGGCATTTCAATAAAACCAAAATGAGCCCTACAAGTTCCTATAAACGAAAGCTTCCAATGGACTAAGGACAGTCAATAATTAATGCAATCAATCATTCAAGGGATTATGGCTGTTCCTTAAGGAGTGCAAGTTCAAACCTGTCAACACCAGAGGTATCATTTTATATTAATTTATACGTAATTCCATTTAAATTCTTTATCCAAGTATAACATATGAAAACAGTCTTTCCACAAGCAAAAAATGTGGAAACATTTAAAAAATAAGGAGTCATTTTTAAAGTAACTGATCAGATTCCATAGGCTACTCTTGGAAACAGGATCTTGCTGGATAGAATCCCTTCGTTGGTGGCTTTTTGCATGCACTTAACTGGACCAATTCTTCTAAGCGTTGTTCTAAGAGCTCACCAAAACATAAATCATGCTGAAAAGAAGAAAAAGGCTGTTGTTAATTCAAACATTTCTAACTATAAAAACTAACAGCACCAAAAAGTTGAGTCTGCTTTATATAACAGTTTGTGGTATCACAACATCACAGAAAATGGTAAGACCAATGACAAGTTCATGATACGATTTTAATCTGCGTTTATAGACTTTTGCCTAAGGTACGACTAGCTCAGTACATGGGCTGAGTTGTCCCCTGTTTCCTTTCCAATTTTAGCAAGTAGAACAGCACAGCTGAAAGCTTAATGGGGGATCAGAGCTTAAGAGAAGCAATCCAAAACAGCACACTGCTCCAGAGCTGTATCTAAGAATAGGAGTGAGCATCTCCAAGGGCTCACTTCATGCCAGGCCTTCTGCTAGGTCCTAGGAGGTAGGATACGTACCATTATTATCCCCATTTTACACACAGGAGTAATCAAGGAACTTTCCCATTAGAGAAAGGCTCTAGGCAACAGCAGCAAGTTTAAAAAAGAAAAGGAGACCAACAAGCAAAATAAAAAGCAATAACCATTTGATCCTACATGCAGGGCAAGGTGAGAGAGGCATGGTTCAAGAGCATGTGTGTCTAAATGGAAATACAAAGCAAGGAGGTGAGCAAGCTTGACAGACAATTTAAAACAAATGAATGGGACTTCCCTGGTGGCGCAGTGGATAGGAATCCGCCTGCCAGTGCAGAGGACAAGGCTTTGATCCCTAGTCCAGAAAGATCCCACATGCCACAGAGCAACTAAGCCCATATGCCACAACTGCTGAAGCCATGCTCTAGAGCCCATGAGCCACGACTGCTGAAGCCTGCATGCCGCAACAAAGAGTAGGCCCTGCTTGCCAGAACTAGAGAAAGCCCTCACAAAGCAACTAAAACCTAGCGCCGCCAAAACAAATTTTTTAAATAAAACGAACAACATAGTGCTACCATCTCCTGGCGAACATTTTCCCCCACCTCTATCATTCATTCACTCATTTGCCTTCCTTCAACATGTATGTTTTAAGTGTCTACTAAATGCCAGCACTGTTTTAGACACTTATTATAGAAACTAAAATATGAAAATTAACAGAAATTAAAAGGACACATGGAATTTCACTTCTCAGAACTTTTTCACTCTGTTTTATGTATGAACATCTGCAGACACTGATTTTTCACAAATATAACCTCTAAAGGCATAAAAATGCATTTTAAGTCCCTCTTCCACAATGGAAAATAATATGAACAAGAAATATGACTACATGCCTACCATTTAATACTAAGCAAGTTTTCAAGTAACAAAAAGGAGAGGGAAGAGAACCTTTAATTACTGCAATAATTTCATCTAATATAATCTTCTTCATATTTTGAAAATCGGGTGGAAATTTCTCTCCAAGTTGAATATATATTAATAAAAAATGAGAGAGATGTTATTTATATAAAGAAAAATTATAACTCTATTCTAGCCCTAGTTTTATTCTACTTTTAATAAGCAGCTGTTTTCCTCCACCTACAGTACAGCTAGAATGGTGGCTCTCAACCAGGGCGACTTTGCTCCACAGGGAGCATCTGGTAGCATCTAGTGACACTTCTGGTTATTATCACTGGGGCAGGGGGATGCTGCTGGCATCTAGTGGAGAGAGGCCAGGAATGCTGCTGAACACTCTACAATGCACAGGACAGCTTCTCACAACAAATTTTGTCTTGCCCAGAATATCAACAGTGCCAAGGTCAAGAAACCCTGATCAAGAGGAATGATATGAGTCCATCTAAGTATAAAAGGATGAAAATCAGTAACTGCACCATCCTGTATGATAGAACTTTTCTTTCCTTCATGCCATACAGAGCATGCAAACCAAAAATAAAGGGTACAACATATAGTTTAACAAGAATGATTAAGAAAAAAACTAAACATAATCTTGAGACAGACCCTGAGGCAAGCAAAAACTTTTTTGCAAATGCACACAGCCACATGCTCTTGCTCTGGCATGGAAAATGAGGACTGGCCTTCACTGGCTGGCTGAGACTCTGGAAGCAGCATCCCCAGCCCAGTTTTCTGCCTCTGACTGCACATGAGCTGGCTGCCTGGACAAGCACCAGTTTATTCAATGTGCATGAACTTGTCAGTGTGCACTGTGCCATTACCAGTACCAGCATTCAGGACATGAGTTACTCTTCAAGTGGGTTTGAAGGTGTTAGACCCAATGCCTGCAAATGTTTCAGGCGGCAAAGTACAATGGTATTTTCATTTTTTAAACTTACCCATATAGGTAGTAAAAAAATGCTAGAAGATAAAAAGCTAATTTGCACCATCCTTCTTTCTGACAATATGCTAGAATATCTGCATTCATGATGGTTGTAGGATCGTAGAGTCCTGGTCCACTCATCACTGGTCTACTCATATACCTGTAATAAGCACAACTGATTAGCCACTCAGAATGGAAGCTAACCTTCAAGATGGACAGCAGCATTCTTCTCAAACGATACTCGTGACAATGAGAGGTGGCCCACACAGAGAAGCATACTTTTAGTTCTAGGTGGAGCTCTTTCCTTTTATCATCTTAATTTTAAAACTAGAGCCCCTAAAGGGGAAAACAGAGCAGTTAAAACAAGGCATATCTGGTCTCCTCTACACTTTCAGAAATCCAAGAGAATTACAAATAACTGTAAAAAAGGAAATACGATTTTTTTCCTTTCAACTTTCTACTTTAACATAAAGAAGCCTTCACCAAGATGCTGCAAATGTCCACATAAACCATGCGGCTCTGTGCTTCTCTTTTCTTTTTTAAATACATGTACATTTTTCCTGAGCCGTATCAGAGCCCGTTAAGTGATATCACATCACTTGACTTCTAAGTGTTTCTTCCACATGTACTTCCTAAAGTCAAGGGCAATGAGACTGCCTATCTGAAACAAAACATGTAGAAGTTATGAAATATGAATCTCTTATAAATAACCAAATTTAGAGTCATAGAGTAAACAAGTAGAAAGAAATAAAGACACACACTGTACAATCTGATTTCCATGAAGTTCAGAAATGGACAAAACTCATCTAAGTGACAAAAGATCACTGGTTCTCCTGAGGAAGTTAGAGGGCAGCTGGGATGCGACACGAGGGACTCTTCTGGGGGCTGGAACTAATGTATGTCTTGATCTGGGTGGTGGTTTCACAAGTGTACACAGACATAAAAATCCACTGAGCTGTACACTTCAGATTGTGCACACATTATTGTATGTAAGATATAGCTTAATTTTTAAAAAACCCTTTAACAAATAGTAACATAAGCTCCCCAAGAGGTATTAAAGCAGTATTTGTTCATCCATGTGGTTTAAAAAATAAATGCCAACTACTTTCATTTAGGGGGCTTCCCTGGTAGCTCAGTCAGTAAAGATACTGCCTGCAGTACAGAAGACAGGGTTTAATCCCTGGGTCCGAAAGATCCCCTGAAGAAGGAAATGACACCCCACTCCAGTCTTCTTGCCCGAAGAATCCCATGGACAGAGGAGCCTGGTGGGCTACAGTTCATGGGGTCGCAAGAGTCAGACACGACTTAGTGACTACACCACCACCACTTTCATTTCGGTGACTAGTATGTTAAGATAATCGTATCAACCACAGTATAATTAAAATTTAATTAGGAAAAGTATTAGAAGTGTATCTCAATATTACCTCCAAATATGATATGCCAGGAGGGGCATATTGAGACCCAGTGTAAGCCACTCTGCTGCACAAAGAAACATGACACAGAAGAAAGCGTGGATGAGGTACTCTGGAAGGACAAGCTGGAAGAAAGAACACAAGCCGGTTACGGTTATCAGAACACCTTGGCAGTAAATCAACTGCTAATCTGGAGAGCAGGTGGCAACTAAGTTTCCATAGTGAAAAATCACTTGTTTTCTTAGAATCAGAAATGAAAAATGCTACTGAGTTTTATTTTCATATTTAGCTTCTGACCAAAAGCAGGATTATATGCAAACTGACCAGAGGTTATAGCTTGCACTAAAACAATACGTGACTCAAAATTTAAAACCCAAATTCTTACAACAGGTTAAATTATACAAAGTTACCACCCAGATTGTTCAAACACAGCTATTTGCTAATCACTTAAAATAACTTAGAATATTTTTTCTTTCCACTATTTAAAAATGATAAAAATATAAAAATGAAGTATCTGATCACATGCAACATGATATAAAAAAATTCACAAGAACAAAGCTCCCTTTAGAAGTTCACACATTAGTGTTTTTAAGCCTTTAACAGAAACCAGGGTGCTACAAATACAATATTTAACAAAACACACATTACCACAAAAGTAATTTTTCAATGGAAAGCCAACAGCCAATAATCTCAGCACAGTCAGAGAGGAAGAACACTAAAATGCACGATGCAAACGATGTGCTTTCTGCAATGTAGGAGGGAAAAGACTGGGATCTACACCATGAAACTGGAATTCTCCCCGTTCCTGAGCTCCCATTCCTACACAGCTTTTCTGTTTCTTTCAGCCTGCTTTCTCCAGTGAAGTGCTACAAACACAGCAGACCGGTAGCAGCTCAGAACTCAAAAACAAAATACATCTTTTGATAGCAAGCAGTATTAAGTGAAGAAAAACTAGTCCAAGGAAAATGCTTTTTATAAATGACCAAGAGTTCATGCTTTAAATTATCTTTCTCGTCCTAAAGATTTCAGTCTAATGACTCTGTTAAATATAAATACTAAAACCTTTCATTGCAAGTTTCAGCTAGAGTTTCCTACAGTAAATCACAGCTGCAAAGCCAGTTTCTCAAATGTGTCTGTACTGTACCATCAGATCTTTCCTGAGGGAAAACTACAGCTGTAGAAATAATATAATTATATTACTTATTCAAGCCCATTTTCTAGTACTCCCAAATTACCCTTCCCATTCAAAGCTGTAAAGCAAAGTTTTTAATTAATACTATTTTAAATAAAATTCCAGTAAAGCCAATTAATCTGTACCACTAACCAGATATTTTCCACAAATCTAAACAATATAATAATAAGATTAAACTCTGCATATATATATAAACATATAAATAATATGAACTGTTAAATCAGCATTTAGTTAAGATCAAAGTTAAACATCTGTAAGAAAACAAGAAAACGTCTACAGGGAAATCTTTGAAACACAAAGACTACAACCAGGACAAACCAAGAAAAATATACATTTTACTAGGAGTTCCACTAGAGCTTCTGTTTATAATACTAGTTTAAATAACAACATTTTTCTTTACAATATAATAAGCCTATTTCAGTTCCCTAAAAACCAACTGATCTAACAATACAAATCATCATTCAAGTTTTCATTCTACACTCCCAGACTAATGTATGGGGAGAAAATGACTTTAAAAGCATGCTCCCTACTGCTTTTAAACAATCTTCTTTAATAAGACTGATAATAAAGGTCATCTGGAATTCTACCAGTTCTACTATGAAACAAATGCCACACTCCCTCCCTTCTCCTCAAAGCAGTCCAGAAACTTGTACTATACATCTCTCATAAAGACCAGCACTCTTCATTCCTTAATAATGAAATTTCCCCATAAGTGGCACAAAATTATTCCATTTAGGAGCCAACATTTACACAAAAACTAGTATTCATAAAAAACACCTCATGCAAATATGGCTGAAATGATAGTACTTAAACATGCAAATCATAATATTCTCTAGATAAGGTTCACATTCTAAAAAATAATTCTATTTGTCTTCCCCCATACTTTGGCAGAATTGTCAAAACAAATTTTCAATAGGGAAAACTGTCAGATGCACTGCTATTGAGCCAATTATCAGCACCCTATCCAAAACACAACTTAGGCTGATCTAGAAACTTCCTTCTGACCCACCACAGCATTTGGAGGTCCCAAGCACAAAGTGAGAATTTCTTTCTATTAAAAAAAGCTAGAAACCACAAACTATATGTTAAAATGAAGTGAGTCCATCTTAGATTTACAGTAAATTAGGAAAACAGAAGAATTTGAACCTAAAAATCAGGCTGTCTGAGTTCCAATTCTGACTCTATGTTAGCAGCGTGACCCGGAGCAAAGTGCTCGAACCTCGTTAAGCCCCAGTTTACTCTCCTTTAGAGCATGATACACCCACCTCTTAGGATTGTCATGAAAACTGAATGAAAAACGCAGGTAAAGATGTTTAGCACAGAGCCTGGCACCCAGGATAGCCCTCACCTGATTTCAGCTATTATTATCTTCATCATCATTTGGTTATTTGAAGTAATGAAAAGCCAATGAAAATAGTAAACTATTAATAAACAACCATCAAAAGGAGAAATTTCAGTTCAATCTCTTGGTAACAAACAGTAAGTTAAGACGTTTTACAATGAACATTACTACTTTCCAATAAGAACGCAGATTTATCTTATATTTTGTTTCGCAAGAGTAGAGAAACGTTAATACTTTTAACTGTACCTACATCAAGTTTTATTCTATCAGTTCTTTAAAGACAAACTAGGAATGTATTCCATCATGCCTGTTTATCTAGGAAACAATGATAAAGAAGCAAATTAACTTTACAGACCCTTTCCAAATAAAATCCCTCTGGCACGCCAGTGTTCCAGTTTTACACAGCTCAAGTCTATACATGTTTTCATCTTCATTAAGTAATTTTTAAAGATGAATTAATATTCTATTTCTTGAAGACATACACACTGCTTTCTTACAAACAACCTTTCAGTTTCTGACCAGTTCAACAAAAATCAAACCTACAGTCTAAAGGAGAATCTTCCTGAATGAGCAAACTAAATGAGGTAAAAATAAACATATGGCCCCAAGCACAATGGGGCCACATTATAACTAAATCAGAAGAGCTCAGAACTTAGTGTAAGACAGTTCTGTTTTAGAAACTTAGATTGGATATACTGAAATAACTATGTAGACATTTGTATATAAATTGTTAACCACAAAGTTCTGACAGCATGAGTCCGAGGGTAAGCATTACTCCAAAATCTCAGAGCCTAAGAACAGAGCTACCCACCTTAAAGGTTCTGAATAAACAGCAGCTGAAAGAGTAAATAAATTCCAAAACCAAAGACAAAAGTAGATATGGTATTAAAGGCTCCACCTACAGACTATCTCAGAGTAAGTCACAAAAGAAGAATAATCTCACCTATTAAAGTCATTTCAGGTTAACCATCTTTCAAACACTGCACCTAATAATCTAATATCGAAGTGCCTATGGCTATAACATTTTTTTAAATGCATGAGCATTTAACAGCTTTCCCTACTTGACTGGGCCAGCAAGCAAACATTTGCATAAAATATGAAATTTCATGAAATCAGAAACCTCCACAGGCATATGAACAAGCACACTGAACAGAACAGTTTACAAATACAAATGCCTAGCCCTCCCCATGAAATGAATGCAGCATTAAAACATTAAACTAAAAAGCAGTACACACCTTTAATGCAATTTTGACTCTTTTAATCTTTTTGAACTTTTCAACTGTCTTTGGCCGACAATGTAAAAAGCAGATTGGAAGAATGTTAGTATGACAGCTGACAAGATCACCAGCAGATTAATAATAGTCAGAATAGTCAAGCAGGACAGGAAAAAGAATATTTTTAAAAATTCTGCCTACTTAAAAAAAGTACAAATTTATCATGCTACTGAGAATACTGGCCATTTTCAAATTATATCAAGTTAAAAGCAAAAACAGTTTAAAAATCTAGAGAAATACCCTAGATTATAACTTACAGGATTCAGGGTATTACACTGGTCTATAGGATTCTTGTAATCAGTCTTCAGCTCATCGAATGCTATAATCTAAAATAAAAATAAAATAGTTAGGATCTCTCACTTTAACAAAAAGTGGCAACAAACCTGCCCCATCAAGCAATTGAATAAAGTTAATGAGGAAGTGTACTAACTTTACATGTGCCAGGTTACAGGAAACACAGTATGTGCTCATTAACAAATAACTAGAATCACATTTAAAGAACTGAAAACACGTACATCATTATCACTAAAATGATAAATATCGTCAATTTTCAATTTTTTCAATGCCTCCACTCCAGTTATTTTCTCTGCTTGAAATGGTCTTTCCCTCAGCCATAATTATTTACGGAAACTCCTCTTTATCATCCTAAAAAACACTCTTCCTATGTCAACCCCTCCCAGATTTCCCTGACTTCCTTGGGCAGAAATAACTGTCTATAATCTCCACAGAGCACAGGGCTTTATAACGCTAGCAGGCTGGCATTTCTCATACTAGAGGAGAGGATTTCAGTTCAGGTTTCTACCCTCCCCCAGACCCTGTAGCCCTTCGGTGAAGTGGTTTGCATCATCTGTGCACGTCCCCTCCGTCACAGTGTTCAGTGGGACACCAGAAATGGACTCGCATGCTTCAATTTATTCCCATTTGTGTCCAAACACATATATTTCAAGGTCCTGCTTGGATTTGGAAATTTCAAGAAATGGCCTCAGAATAGAGGAACACTAAGATTATTAAACTTCACAGCCAGGATCACCACACACAGTGGTGCAGCTTCTGCACAGGACCAAAGGCCAGGCTGGGGCACAATGCCATCGCAGGCTCCTGCTGCCAAACACCCGGGCATGGGCTTTGCACCCAGGGGTTGTTCAGGAGGGAGGACTTTTCCAGTCCTTCTGCCTCAAGGAGCATCTTATTCTAATTCACCTTAAGGCACCACACAGGACAGAGTAGGCCTGTTTAAGGCCACTGCAAAAGTGATCAATCTGGCCGTGTCCTCAGTATCTTCCTACCACATGCAGGTCCTTTCATTTGGTCACCAAATGGAAGACTAAAGAAAGGGAAAGCCCAGGTTAAGGCCAGCTTCTCATGGGGTGCTAAGTGAAAGTTATATACGTGGTAAGGGGGGAAAGACTCACTCTTTTAAAATACATGAATATAAATAAATAAATGGACAAATACATTTTTTTTAAATCATACCATTAAAAAAACAAACAAACAAACAAAAAAACCATGGCAAGAATCACAAATTATTCTGTTCAAGAAATAGACTCACAGACTCAAGAGAATAACCTTATGGTTGCCAGGGAGAAAGGATGGAGGGGAAAAGATAGGGAGTCTGGGATGGACAGGTACACAGGTATTTAAAATGGATAACCAACAAAGACCTACTGCATAGCTCAGGGAACTCTGCTCAACGTTTTGTGTCAGCCTGGATGGGAGGGGAGCTTGAGGGAGAATGAATATATGTATATGTATGGCTGAGTCCCTTTGCTGTCCACCTGAAACGACCATACACTGTTAACTTGCTATGCCGCTGCTTCTAAGTCGCTTCAGTCGTGTCCAACTCTGTGCGACCCCATAGACGGCAGCCCACCAGGCTCCCCATCCCTGGGATTCTCCAGGCAAGAACACTGGAGTGGGTTGCCATTTCCTTCTCCAATGCATGCAAGTGAAAAGTGAAAGTGAAGTCGCTCAGTCGTGTCCAACTCAGCGACCCCATGGACTGCAGCCTACCAGGCTCCTCCATCCATGGGATTTTCCAGGCAAGAGTACTGGAGTGGGGTGCCATTGCCTTCTCTGTAACTTGCTATACTCCAATACAAAATAAAAAGTTTAATTAAAAAAAAAATATGTCAAAGGGGGCTAAAAATGTTCCTGTCCAAACTCTGAAAAGAAATGTGGCATTAACATTTAGGGTCAATGAACACAGAATTTGAAAGCCAAAGTGCACGAAAAATCAAATTGGGGTAACACCCCACTTTGTGGTGTTCAGTGTCAAAATAAGAAGCCAAAGGCCCCAAGTTTATGAGGAAGCTATTTTAACTGCTGCCACTAATCGCCTAGGGGACAAAGAATTTAATCTGCCCTTCCTCTGGTGGGCTAGGACTACCATCTTTATATGTGAGACAGTGCTACTCAATAGTACCAAAAATCACTTAAGTCATATATTTCTACCTTTTAATATGCTGGTTTAAATCCTTAAACCTTAATCCTTAAATCCTGTTAAAATCCTTTGCTTCAGAAAAAGATGAGTTTAATTTCTGGAATTTTATATAATTCACCAACCTGGCCTAATAAAAATTCTAATGCAAACAGAAATGGAAGGAAATTAATTAAACATTAAAATGTAAG
Source organism: Bos mutus (assembly GCF_027580195.1). Taxonomy (NCBI): domain Eukaryota; kingdom Metazoa; phylum Chordata; class Mammalia; order Artiodactyla; family Bovidae; genus Bos; species Bos mutus. The sequence continues at coordinate 41,794,421 of NC_091626.1, read as the reverse complement.
CTCCATGAAAGCAAAGGGTTTTGCTGGATTCCAGGGCCTAAAAAATAGTGCCTGGCACATACTTAAGTGTTCAATCAATATTTACTGAATAAAAGGAGGGGAAAGGGGAAAAAAATAGCCCTATGCTTAAAATAAAGTACAGAACTCACCAAAAGGCATTTTCCTTTGGGCTTCCCTGATAGCCCAAAGAATCTGCCTGCAATGCAGGAGACCCTGGTTCAATTCCTGGGTCGGGAAGATCCTCTGGAGAAGGGATAGGCAACCCACTGCAGTATTCCTGGGCTTCCCTTGTGGCTCAGCTGGTAAAGAATCTCCTGCAATGCAGGAGACCTGGGTTTGATCCCTGGGTTGGGAAGATCCCCTGGAGAAGGGAAATGCTACCCACTCCAGTATTCTGGCCTAGAGAATTCCATGGACTGTATAGTCCATGGGGTCGCAAAGAGTCGGACACGACTGAGTGACTTTCACTTTCAATGACCCATAACACACATACATGATAAAAATACAAGTGTACAATTAAAGATATTAATTTATGATGTTTTATAGATATTATTAGTCAATTATCTGATATCAGCTGTGATATACTCCCAGTGAAATGGCAACCCATTCCAGAATTCTTGCCTGGAAAATGCCATGGACAGAGAGGCCTGGTGGGCTACAGTCCATGGAGCTGAAAAGACTTGGACCCAATTTAGCAACTAAACCACCACCACAATAAGCTTTAAGACAAGGCCCATGATCACAAATACAATTACTTCCCTTTAACAAGATTCAATTTAATAGCAAAGTATGAAACTTGTGCTTAAACTTTTTTCCCACTGGACATTTTCTTCAGGTGATTTCAAAAGATCTTTTAATGAGTATGTTGCTGAATGGGTTTCTGTTTGAGTGCTATAAGCTAGAGTTGTCAAAATTCTTCTGAAGAGATTCTTAAACTAGTGATTTTCAATCTTTTGTGACTGTGGATCTGGACAAGGATGTTCACAAAATTTTTCACAAAAGTTCAAAAACAAAAATAAATAATTTGATGCACATCTTTGGGGAATGACTTCTGCATTTTTAGCTTTCAAACAAGCCTGTGCTCCCCAACTCTGTTCTCCAAAAAGCATCAAGCACATGAATTAGGACTACACTGACAAATGTAACCATCAGCATTAAAAAATCCTCCATAGAACAGTTAACATAAAGCAGATTTTTTTAATACTTTAAAATTCCAGATTAGTCTTCTCACAGATACTTAAACTACCTAAGAAAACAAGGTTACATAGTTAACAGAAAAATTATAACTATGTCTTTATTTAGAATTTTCAATTTGTTCCCCAAGGATGCATAATCTTCTGAACTACTAAGAAATCCCTAAGGACATAAGCTCTCCACTAATCTGAGTACAAACAAATTTTTAATTCTATAACAAAACTCTATCTGTGCAAGCTGTGTGCTAAGTCACTTCAGTCGTGTCAGACTCTCTGTGACCCTATGGACCAAAGCTCACCAGGCTCTTCTGTCCTTGGGATTCTCCAGGCAAGAATACTGCAGTGGGTTGCCGTGCCCTCCTCCAGGAGATCTTCCCAACCTAGGGATCAAGCCCTGTGTCTCTTACGTCTCCTCCGGCGGGTTCTTTACCACTAGCACCACCTGGGAAAACCACATCCCCCAAAAATACCTATTTCACCCAGACACACATTCATTTAAATTACCCATTTTTTAAAAGTGCAGTTCCAGGTTTTCTTTAAGCCAAACACAATCCAGTTCAAAATGTAAGCCTCCACAGCTCTAAGAATCCTCATCAGCTCATCAGAAAACAAGTGCCCATGAAGCAGGAAGTAATTAAATCCTCAACTACAGATGGCAGGGAACCACACATTTCAGTTTTATCAGAGGCTTACTAAGGCAGAGCTAGTTTGCATCCCGAATTTTCTTTATTTATTAAGAAAGAGTCAAAGTGTCCAAAATGCTCTTCAAGTTATGGGTTCCTACTGAAAAGCATTTCAAGAGAACAGTTACTTAACAGCCTACATAAGCATTGCCCACTACACAAGCAGTTGGGTTTCAAATACTTATAAACATAATCACACTCTTTAGCAAAAGGGAATGGATTTAGATTTTTTTTTTTTTGCACACGACACTGCTGCCATTTAAATCACTCTGCTCCTCTATGTTCCATAACAAATCCTTGCTATGGACATGATGAAACCTGACTTAAGATTTACATAAAAGTGAACCTGCCCCATAATCCAAATTAAGACCAATAATCCAAAAGGTATGAAGGGCAGAGCAAACATAAGATAGATTTTAAAGGAATGCTGATTTCCAAAAGGCTGCTTCTAATCTTATGTTAGAGAAACAGGAATCCTTAAAAAATCTCTTGAAGAGGGCTTCCCTGGTGGACTAGTGGTTAATAATCTGCCTTGCAAGGCAGGAGACACCAGCTGGATCCCTGGTCCAGAGACCCCACATGCCGCAGGGCAACTAAGCCTGCGTGCCCCAACTTCTGAAACCTGTAGGCCCTAGAGCCCAAGCTCCAAAACAAGAGAAGACACTGCAGTGAGAAGCCCACGACCACAACAAAGACCCAGGGCAGCCAAAAGTAAATTTAAATTAAAAAAAAAAAATCTCTTGCAGAACTATTTCAGAGAAACAAGAATCCTTAAAAATCTCTTGTAGAACTATTTCACAGAGAACTTAACTTGTTCCTTACAGAGACCAATAAGGATGCAACATGATATGCGTAAAAGAAGAGGGGGAAATTGTCCTAGAGAAACATAAGTTTTCTGAGCATTTTCAAAATCAAATTGAAACAATCTCTACTACGTCAAGCTACTCCGAATACAGAGGTGGCTAAGAAGACTTGTCTCTGGAGAAACTCTGTCGGTCAAAGTATGATTTCGGGGAAAAGTTCGGATTTAAGGTCAACAAAGTAATCAATTCAACCTGCATCAAAGTTCACCGGGTAACAAGAATCCGGGGAGGAAAAAGTGATTTTACTTGAAGTGCTGAAAAGCAGAGTTGGAAATTTATCTAAAGTAGGTTACAATTATCTCATTTGGGCCACACTCCTGTGAATACCCGAAAACAAAGGCAATCTGTATTAAATATTAACAATAATTAGGCAAACTTCATCACGGCTAAGCACGTAGCACGCCTCTCTGCGCCCTTGACATCCTGCAGAGTGATGCGAGACCTCGAGGATGCGGAGCCGGTTAGCTAAGCGCTATCCCGTAGGGCCCTTCAGCACCGCGGCCGCCCCACCCGGCGCGGGAAGAGCAGCGGCGCGCGCGGCCTGCGCCGGGACACCGCGGGCGCAGCCAGCCAACCGCCCGACGCCTCGACTCCTCCTGGACCTGCAGCTCCCGACCCGGGGACGGAGAGGCGTGTAGACCCCTGGCCCCGCGGCCTGCACCGCCCCGGCCTGGCCCCATCCCCAGCGTGCCGACCTCCGAAGACCGTGGCCGCCCAGACCACGGGCCCGGGTCAAGAAGAGGCTGCGCAGCCACCTCGCCCTCCTTCCCCCGGCCCCGGCTACTCACGTGCCAAATGGCGAAGAAGATGAGCGCGGCGGTGAGCAGCAGCGCCAGCATATAGCAGAAGGCCGCGAACGTGAACGCCATGGCCGGGGGAAAGGGAGCAGCGCTGGTGCCAGCGGAGAAAGGCCGCGCAGGGCCCTCTGGGTAAAACCATTCACTTCCCGCGGCCACAGCCCACACAGCCGCTTGCTGCCGCGGCGCCTGCCCTCCCAACGCGCCTGCGTACCGGTCCCGGTGCAAGGCGCCCTCCGGTGGCCAGATTCCGCCATGCACTTAAATTGTTTGCATAGCGGATTGATTTATTTTGTTTACTCCGCTTGTTTATTCTTTGAACAGAAATGTTCATTGAGTGAGTGCCCAGTATCTTCCGAATACTGTGCTTCTCCTTTGAGATACAAAGATGAGAAATAATACTTGCACGGAAAGAAGTTAGGATAATGCCGGAAATGAATATGTAAATAAATCATTACAGTATTATAACCCTGTGGCACGTTGTGAAAGGTCAGAGCCCGGCAACCAGCCCGTCCTGGAGCGTCCAGGAAAGGATTCCTGGAGGTGTTTCTTAAGCGAAGGCTAACATGATGGGTAGAAGTTGTCCAGGCATATTTGTCCAGACTATAGAATCAGCCTTCCAAGGAGAGGGTTCAACGTAAGCAAAGTCAGAGATGAAAGTAAGAAAAAAAGCTCAATGTCTTAGGTGAAACCACCTTAGCAGTTCTAAATTAGTGGTTAAGACAGTGTTGAGAGTCTGAAAGGGGTCCCCTAGGGTTTAGATCATATCATACAAGGATATGCCAGTTAAGGAGCTCAGACTTCATATCCCATAAGCCCATGTTTTTCAATCAGCTCACCACACACAATTTGACTTTTTCACTGCAAGACAACAGAACATCACACACGTTGAATCAGAGAGAGATGGACATCTGGATATAGAGACAAAGAAATACAGATATAACAAAAATTTCACCAAACAAGACTACATATCCACGAGTACCTGTCTTGTTATTCTTTTTTGCTGTTTTGTTTTTAATATTGGTTGAGACCCACAAAATTGGCTCACCCGCCTGCTAAATGATTGCTGCTGATGGAGTGGAAATCACTGAAAGCTTTTACACAAGAGAGCAACATGTTTAGCTTTGCGTTAAAAGATCGCTCACACCAGCAAAATGTATAGAGAATGGTTTAGAAGCAGTCTATCCAGTGCTGTCTCACAGAACTTTCTGCAATGGTGGAAATTTTCTTTATCAGCACTGTTCAATATAGTGGTTATTGAGCAGTTGCAATGTAGCTAGTATAACTGAAGAAGTGAACTTTACATTTTTATTTATTTTAATTAATTAAAATTTAAAGAACCACATGTGGCTAGTGGCTGCCATCTTGGATAGCCGTCAGGATTATGTGGCACCTTGGTGCAAATTACAAAGGTACTCTCTCCAGATAAACAGAGCTTCATACCTGGGCACAAGCATGCAGGTTATACTTCAGTCCCACTAACCTCCTTGGCCAGTCACCTCTGGCAGTATACAAATTGCCCAACTGACATGATGACCCTAATTAGAGAAGCGAGAGATTGGAAGCAAGGAGCCCATAAGAATGATCCAGGCAAAAGTTGCTGTGGCTCTGACTAAAGCTGTGGAAACTGGGAGAGAAAGGAGTGAATAGATTTAATAATATTTAGGAGAAATGCTCAGTAGGACTTAATTGACTGGATACAGTGGTGAGAGAGAGGAAGGTGTCAAAAAAGATGTATATAGTACTACAGGCCATGGAAGCATGGCCAAATGCAGCGCTGGGCAGTGTTTGTGCCAGGAGGACTCATGATCTAATGAGAGCTGACAGATTCCTGTTTTCCGGGGAAACAAGTGTTTGTGAGGAAAACTGTCCACGCCAGACCATGAGATCCAGCCACCTTCTTGTAAATGAATCCAATCTACATTTTGGAAAATGATGTTTCATCACCATTTACCTCGAGGATCTACCTTTTGGCAACAAGCTCCCCTGTCCCCTTAGTGAAAAATTAATAAATGGAAACCTGAATTAAACAGGATCTGGAGACCAGAAGGGGGAGCTCTCATGCCCTGTGATGGTAGCAGAGCCCAATAAGAGGAAGATAGCTTCCTTTTCTTTCCTGGTTAAGGACTCAGCCAACAAAAAGCCCTGGGCTCTATGCTTGCCACAGTCCTCCCAACTTCCTTTTCCCCCTTTATAAAAGTGTTCTTCCCTTGCCAATTGGAGGACTTGCACATGGATACAGATCCCGAGTTGCAATTCTCTACTGATCTGGAATAAATCCATCTTTGCTAAAGAAATAGCTGGCAGTCTATTTCAGGTCATGATGTGAAATATATCTTTCCCTTGCCTGGTAACTATGTCAAACACGTTATCACACAAAGTGCAACAGCCTTCCAAGGACCGACCCTCAGTTCTGCTGCTGCTAAGTCACTTCAGTCACATCCGACTCTGTGCGACCCCATAGACAGTAGCCTACCAGGCTCCCCTGTCCCTGGGATTCTCCAGGCAAGAACACTGGAGTGGGTTGCCATTTCCTTCTCCAATGCATGAAAGTGAGAAGTAAAAGTGAAGTCGCTCAGCCATGGACTTCTCGAACCCGTGGACTGCAGCCTACCAGGCTCCTCCATCCATGGGATTTTCCAGACCCTCAGCTCTAGAAGGGACGAATCACCTGAGAAGGTAGAAAAGTGCAACAGCCTTCCAAGGACCCACCCTCAGTTCTAGAAGGGACAAATCACCCAAGAAGGTAGAAGTTAGATAGAATGCTGACTGATTCACTCAGAGGCTGGGGCAGTGTGAGGCTCCCTTCACATTTTAGCAGAACACACAGGTAAACTTTAGGCCTGTGCTGGCTAATACAGGAGCCATTAGTCATATGTGGCTGTTTAAATTGATTAAAATTGAATAAAACTAAAAACTCAGTTCCTCAGCTCCACTAGCCATATTTCAAGTGACCAATAGCCTGCTGTGGCTTCTGGACCCTATTGGGCAACATAGATACAGACTGTTTCCATCATCACATAAAGTCCTATTGGAGAGCATTGCTTCGGACAATAGTACACAACTGTAATTGCTTAGAAAATATTGAGTTGGCCAAAAAGTTTGTTTGGTTTTCAATAAGAAGTTGTGGCAAAACCTGAATAAACTTTTTGACCAACCCAATACACCCATTTTAATGAGGGCAAATGGTTAATTAGATCATCCAACCATAGACAAGGCAGCTTGTGAGGAAAAGATTGGGTTTATTTGACATTTTGGAGGACCATTATCAGCAGTAAGTGCAAACAAATCTCAGTATTTTTTTAGAAGTTGCATTAACCCTTTTTAGCCCATGGGAATAATTTTGTAGTATAGGGTCAGTTAAGTTCTTGCTTCTACTTACATATATGCTTGGGACTGGATGATACTGCAGATTAATCTTCTGCTTGCTCACTGTCTCTCTCCTCCTCCTCTCTCTTTCCCTGACTCACCTTTGTTCAAGTCATCTTTCTATGAGTTTGTGTCCACTCCACCCACTGCCTAGGCCCTCAGCCCAGATAGCTAGGTGCAGGTCAGCCACCAGAGAGCTAGAAAATAAAGCCCACAAACACAAAGCACGCAGCGTAAGAAAGTGAAAGTGAAAGTCACTCAGTCGTGTCCAGCTCTTTGCAACCCAATGGACTATACAGTCCATGGAATTCTCCAGGCCAGAATACTGGGGTGGGTAGCCTTTCCCTTCTCCAGGGGATCTTCCCAACCCAGGGATGGAAATAGATCTCAAAAGTTCAGATACAAAGTGAGAGAACTTGCCAGCCCCTTAGACTAAATAAAGAAAGCCAGTGCTGAGGAAGAGGGAAGAGGAGGTGCTGAGCAGTCAGAACGTGAGCTCCAGGAAGCCGCAAGTGTCCATGGGAACCAGCACTACCTTGCCAAACTCTGAAGAGCACTTGGCGGCTGAGCTCAGTTTTCCTTTCCGCTGGTGTCTAGAGAACTCTGCCATTCGACAGCAGGTCGTCTTCACACATCCACCACTGAGTGGGAGTGATGCCACTCCGCTCAGCACCACATTCGGTCCTACCAAGGAGACATTCCTCTTAGCCCCATAGGCTTGCAGACCACGCACCCTCTCCGTAAAAAGGGGGTGGGTAGACTTCGCCAAGACATGGCAGTAACGTAAAGAGAAAGCCCCAGCACTATGATAATGGGTAAGTTTGTCCTCAACCAACTCGAGGTCTCCCACAGGTGGGAACAAGCCATCCAGGTGACGTATACCATAAGGATCCCATGATGCTATGGGAGGTCCTGGGCCCTTACGTTGAGTAATGAGCATAGGAAATTGTGGGCCTGTTGTTCCAAGTCTTCCAGAAGAGGTTTGCATATTTGGGGGAAAGCAACTTCACCTGGTGATTGTGGGTAGCACCTGAATCCGGACATGTGACTGAGACATAAGCCTTGGAAAGAATAGCTCCAGAGCTGGGGAAAACAGGAGGTGGAGCAGAAAGTATTGGTTGTCCCTCAAGCCACTCCCACTTCCTTCTTGTTGGCAGAGCTCAGGGTTTGTTCAAGGATTATTCATGTGCTTCAAGGAGGATCCTTCCCCAGCCCCAGTTTTGGGGAAATGCAGCTGCTGCCCCTCCAGAATGATGTCTGACTCGCAACTGCTATGTATGAGGCAGAGCTGATGACTGTTCTATTCTTTTCTGTTTACCGCATACATTTCTAAATCATTGGATTAAGGCTACATACAAATAGACTGCTGGTGGCTCAGCGGTAAAGAATCCACCTGCAATGTAGAGGATGTGGGTTCAGTCCCTGGGTTGGCAATATTCCCTGGAGGAGGAAGTGACAACCCACTCCAGTATTCTTGCCTGGTAAATCCCATAGACAGAGGAGCCTGGTGGGCTACACTCCATGGGGTTGCAGAGTTGGACACAACTGAACAACTAAACGGAGAAGGCAATGGCACCCCACTCCAGTACTCTTGCCTGAAAAATCCCATGGACAGAGGAGCCTGGTGGGCTGCAGTCCATGGGATCGCTAAGAGTTGGACACGACTGAGCGACTTCACTTTCACTTTTCACTTTCATGCATTGGAGAAGGAAATGGCAACCCACTCCAGTGTTCTTGCCTGGAGAATCCCAGGGACAGGGGAGCCTGGTGGGCTGCCGTCTATGGGGTCACACAGAGTCGGAAACGACTGAAGCAACTTAGCAGCAGCAGCAGCAGCAGAGTGACTAAACCACCACACACAGACTGCATTAGGCTGTCCAGCAAGATGTGGTTTCTCATCCGCCTTGCCCTTTGCCCTAGGAGTGCCTATTATACAACCACTATGAGAAGAATCAATGTGCAAAAATGACTCAATCTCATGTATGCAAAATATGTCTATTGTTATTCTTTATTATGTGTGCCTTTTTTAATAAAGCCACATGAAGGTAAAATATTAAAACAGTGAAAAACACATATTTTAAGAGTATACACAAGCTTTTAACAGCCACTCCCAAACAAGATAGAGAACTCGACCATCACCCCACAAAGTTCCCACATGGCCCATCCCCACCCCTGTCCTACTTTCTAGCACTGTAGATTACCTTCATCTGTCCTTGAATTTCATTAAATGGAGTCGTATTATATATATTCTTTGCATCTGGCTTCTTGGACTCAGCATAATATTGGGGGGTTTTCTTTGAGATTCTTCCACAGGAGTTCATTCATTTTTAAAATTAACTTTATTAAAGTTTGCTTTGCATAAAATAAAATATCACCATTTCAAGTGCACAGTCAATGAATTTAGGTAAAATTATACACTCAGGTAACTACCCATAATCAGTGTGTTCAACATTTGCAACATTCCCAAAATTTTCCACTGTGCTTCTTCCCAATGCCTAGCCCAAGGCTACTGTTGATCTGTCATTACAGATTAGATTTGTCTTTTCTAGAGTACCTTACCATTAAAATTATATGGTATGTATTCTTATGTCTGGATTCTTTCAGCATGTTTCTGAGATTCATCAACATTATTGCTGTGCTAATAGTTCATTCCTTTTTGTTGCTCTGTAATATTCTATTAAAAGAATATATCACAAGGACATCTAGATTATTTCTATTCTGGGGTTATTATGGATAAATATGCTATATACATTCTTGTACAAGTCTTTCTTTGCAGACGTATATTTTCGTTTCTCTTAGGTAAATACTTAGGAGTGAAACCGCTGAGTCATAGAGAAGGTGCTGTGTTCTTTATTGTTTTTAAATCACTTAATTCCAACTCCAATTCTGCTTCCACTACACTAGTGGAAGGTTCTGTACCGGGTGTTATTGGGGATCTTCCTTTCCAGTGTCACACCAGTGTCACACCAGTGTCCTGGAAATGTATGTGACCACAGCAGCAAAACTGGCAGGTATCAGAATCTTTGCCAATGTTAGAAACTCTGGTCCCTCCGGCACCCTGGGGTCCCCCTTTCTGTTACATCACCACCTCCCCAGGGCCCACAGAGCAGGGCACAAGTCTCCACTTCGACATTCTATTGACTACTTTCTCTCTAGTGTCTCTCCATTTGGGGCCTTGATGACTCAGATGGTAAAGAACTTGCCTGTAATGAGGGAGACCGGGGTTTGATCCCCAAGTCAGGAAGATCCCATAGAGAAGGGAATGGCAACCCACTCCAGTATTCTTGCCTGGAGAATTCCATTGGCAGAAGAGCCTGGCGGGCTGCAGTCCATGGGGTCGCAAAGAGTCAGACACAACTGAGCAACTAACCCTTTCACCTCTGTTGCTGACTGTCCTTATATATCTCACATTCAAACTCCTGAGAGACAGGGTCAGCTTGGGGACATTGCCCTAGTTTGGCAGAGCAGTGCCTAGATGCTAGGTACCCACAACTGTGCAAAACCACAGACCTCTGATTGTTTTCCAGTTTAGGAGACTGGCTAGCTATTCTCTCTTCTTTGTCTTCTCGACCCCCAAAATTCTCACACATCACCCTCTCCATCAGGAACACCTGGCAGTTTCTTCAGTGCTTCAGTGCACCATTAGAGCTTTCACAAAGGGTGAGGAAGCTATTAACTCAATGGCTCATTCTTTCTACCCAGTCTGCAAATATCTCCTAGGCATGGAAGCCTAAACAGCCTAGCCACCTTCACAATATAGGGGGGAGAAGGAAATACAAGAGAAAAACACAATGATTATTTCAAGAAACTATTTAGCCACCTTTTAGTATCAGGGAGCACTTGATCTTCTGTATGATCCTGAGGTTGTAATCAGAACACCCTCTGTATTTCGTTCTCCCTATGGGACACATTGCTCTCAAATTTCCTTTACTAGATGTTCTACCATTTGGATCTGTGAATGGTTTTTCAGGCCCATTGGAGCTGCAAAGAACAGGATGTGTGGGTTTAGGGAAGTTTATCATAGTTAGACTGGCAAGTAGAGGAACCTGGAACTGCTGCCTGGGTACTGCTCCACCCAACCAACACCACATCTCCAAGTGTACCACACACACACTCTGTGTCTCTGGGAGTGTGACTGTGAGATATACAAGGGCACCAGGCAACAGAGGGCCAGGACACAAGTGAAGAGATGCTAAAGAGAAAGCAGTCAACAGACCAGGAGTAAGTAGAATCCCAGGGTAAGTTGAAACCATAAATAACACAAATATGAGTAGACCAAACCATATCTAATCAGAAGTAAAGTAGCCACTTTCCCCACTGGAGCCTGTGCCTCTTCCTAAACAAGAATGGCAAGTTATTCAAACTCAGTAACAGTCAAAAGTTCAGCATGTTCACTGCTTGGGTATATACTGTCCATGTCATCCTAAGCCAACCTCTAAAAGACCCTAAAACATCACAGAACCTGATGTGGGGAGTCTAGTAACTCCACTGGCTCAGAAAAGGAAAAAAAAAAAAGAGGAAAAAATAAAGAGAGCAAATCTGCAGATATAGCACAGCAAGTTGTGGTGCATGGAGGTACTTTTCAGCTAGTGTGTAGCGCCTTCTCAGGGCTTCTACATGTGGTAATTAGGCTGGCTAATGAGTGCATTGTTGTCGTTGTTTAGTTGCTAAGTTGTGTCTGACTCTTTTGCATCCTCATGGACCATAGCCCACCAGGCTCCTGTGTGGATGGGATTTTCCAGGCAAGAATACTGGAGTGGGTTGCCATTTCCTCCTCCAGGGGATCTCCCTGACCCAGGGATCAAACCTTGGGTTTCCTGCATTGGCAGGCAAATTCTTCACCACCGAGCTACCAGGGAAGCCCAATGAGTGCGTGGGTACCTGCTTTATCTGTTAACCTTTGGATTTTACACTCTTGTGGTTAATCTTTAAACTGTACCCTCTCATGATCTTCATACACTTTTGTTAATAGAAATCTTTTGTAATTTTTTTAAAGTAACAAGTTTACAACTTTAAAAGAACTCATTTTCTTCCAGTTCTGTGGGACCAACTCCATTCGTTTCTCAAAGAGAGCCCCAAGCTGAAAGTGAAAGTCCCAAGTCGCTCAGTCGCGTCTGACTCTTTGCAACCCCATGGATAGTCCATGGAGTTCTCCAGGCCAGAATACTGCAGTGGGTAGCCTTTCCCTTCTCCAGGGGATCTTCCCAGCCCAGAGATTGAACCCAGCCCCAGGCTAGTAAAACAATAATGAGATTCCATCTCTCACCTCCGGGGTTATACGGACTCTCGCCTTTGGAAGTTGGGCTGCAACCTGGTCAGGCCAGGGCAGGTGCCGACCTAGACAGTCACCATGTTGCAATGCACTGGACTGTTTGCAGGGGTGTGGGCAGGGCTGAAGGAGACAAACAAGGGGATGTGCAGTACACTGCAGCCAGAAATAGCCAGGAGCCACTACCACTCCCAGGCTGAAAAGGTTGTAATGGGAACTGAATCTGAATTTATAATGAGAGTGGCTGTGAGGCAAGAAGGGCCAAGATGATCCAAGAGTAAGGGGAAGTGTAGTTGGTTTTGAGAACACCAAAGTGGTGAGATTGAGAAAAGACAGACAAAATCAATGGCTAGGCAGTTCAACTGCTGTAACAGTGGAATAGACAGAGAGGTGTTTTATCACCCTCATAGCAGATGATCAACAAACTTCCGCATTTGATGTGGAAACCAGAAAATTCAGTCTTGCAGGTCAAGCTAGGTGCTTCCAGTTCCTGGGCCATATTCCAGTCCAATGATACTCACTTGTTCAGCCATCCCTGGGTCAGGTGCTTCTGAAAGCGAGCAGTTGGGAGAGATCTCACAATTAATCACATGACTAGAGATGGATTAAAACAAATACCCAGAACCTTCAACAAGGAATGTGTGCCACCAATATGGAAAAAAAAAGAAAAAAAACAAAACAATACCACTTCAGTAAGAAAAAGTGGAAGACCTAACTAAAAGATTTTCCTTGACTGAAGTTTAAAGAGATGTCATTTTCTCTCAAATGAATTTATGTTACCACAGTTGTAATGAAATGAGATTTGGAACATTTTAAAATTCACCTTAAAGAATACATGAAAATATCAAAATAATATTTGAAAACACAAGAAGATGAAAAGACATTAGCCTTATGAGATTTGAAAACATTTGACAAAGTAATAATTATAAGTATGATTGAGGCACAAAAATCAACAAACATATCAATATCTTAGAACTCCAGAAAAATACCCAGTTCCACATCATAGTTGAATACTTTTTAAAGGAGGCATCCCAACTTATTGGGAAAAAATATTTTTAGTGATGTTAAAATCATTGTTGAGGTACATTAATAATTTAAATTCTCTCTTGATACCATACGATTAGATAAATTCAAGGCTAACCATTTAAAATAATGAGAGAACAAATAGGCTGTCAAATCTCTGGGTGCTGGTATACCTTTTAAACTAAAACCAGTCAGTTATATCTCATACACATACACAAACACAAATAACCACACCCAATCAACAAAGTCAATTATAAAATAAATAAAAGTTTCAAAATACAAAAAACACCAAAATAAGGAAATTGAAACACTCCCAGTTAAAAAAAAAAAGACAAAGGATACATAAGTACATTGAAAACTCTCTAAAATCAGTAATAAACCCCAAACAGATAAATGGAAAAAGGGTAGTATCACATAGTTTACAGCTGCAGTTGATTAACAAACATGAGAAAATAGTCAGCTTTCTCTAGTAATCAAAGAAAAAGCCAATTTTAAAATAAAGATAGCCATTTTATTAAATCAAATTAGGTAGTACTTTAAGTAAAGGAAAACATTTTGTATTGGCAAGGGTCCCTTGTCCATAGCCATTGGGATCCCAGCTCAGGATAATAACCCTCTTGAAAATCACTCAAAGCACGGAAAAGCCTTTTGCACAAAAAATATCCCTAGCAATGGTATTGGAAACCACCAGAATATCCCAACAATAAAAGAATTGTTAACTAAACCATGACATATGAACTAGAAAAATATTATAAATTTATCTAATTATGTTTATAAATAGTACCTTTTTAAATGGGAAATGTATATATTATATTACTCATACAATTGGATACATACTATATACAATTATCTTTCTGAAATACATGGGAAATGATTGAAAGGAAACTAATGTATATTAAAATCCTTCTTTCCAGCTGTATTGAGATATTATTGACTTATACATAAATTTAAGATATACAACATGAATATTTGATGCAAATATATTGCAATATTAACCCAATAAGGTTCGTTAACACCTTCGTCATCTCCACATAATTACCATTTTCTCTTAACAGTACATCAATACATTCAAGTACATAACACAGTACTATTAATTACAGCCACCATGCTGCACATTAAATCTTAATCATCTTATAGCTGGAAGTTTATATCCTCTGATCAAAATCTGCCCATTTCCCACCACCACCCCACCCCCAGCCCCTGGCAACTTCCGTTCTACTCTCTATGAGTTCAGCTGTTTTAGATTCTACACGCAAGTAAAATCATACACTCTTTGTCTTTCTCTGTCTGATTTCACTTAGCATAATGCCGTCAAGGTCCCTGACTATTGTTGCAAAAGATCAAATTTTCTTTTTTATGGATGAATAATCTTCTGCTGGGTGTGTGTGATATTTTTTTATCCATTCATCCATCAGTGGATGCTCAGGTGGTCTCCATGCATTGGCTATTATAAATAATGCTGCAATCAACATGGGGGTGCACATGTCTCTTTAGGAAAGTAATTTCTTTACCTTTGGATAACTGAAGTGGAATTGCTAACTCATACAGTAATTCTATTTTTAATTTTTTGAAGAATATCCACACTGTTTCCTATAGTAGCTATATCAGTATACATTTCCACCAACAATACGCAAGTGTTCCCCTTTTCTCCACATCCTTGCTAATGGTTTTTACCTCTTTTTTATGATGGCTATTCTAACAGGCACCTTCCCAGGTGCCACAGTGGTAAAGAATCTGCCTGCCAATGCAGGAGACCCTGATTCAATCCCTGGGTCGGCAAGATCCCCTAGAGAAGGAAATAGCAACCTGCTTCAGTATTCTTACCTGGAAAATCCCATGGACAGAGGAGCCTGGCAGGCTAGGTTGGACATGACTGAGCACACACATATTCTAAGTGGCCCAGGGTGATATCTCATTGTGATTTCTATTTACATTTCCCAGATGACTGGTAATATTGAGCATCTTTTCTTGTACCTGTTGGCCATCTGTGTGTCATCTTTGGAGAAAAGTCTTTCAAGTCCTTTGCCCATTTTTTAATAGAATTGTTTGAGGTTTTTTGCTGCTGGGTTGTATGAGTTCCTTATTGGTTGTTGTTCAGTTGCTCAGTTGTGCCCAACTCTTCGCGACCCCATGGACTGCAACCAGGCTTTCCTGTCCTTCATCATCTCCCAGAGCTTGCTCAAACTCATGTCCACTGAGTTGGTGATACCATCCAACTATCTCATCCTCTAATGGCCTCTTCTCCTGCCTTCAATCTTCCCCAACATCAGGGTCTTTTCTGATGAGTCAGCTCTTCACGTTATGTGGCGAAAGTATTGGAGCTTCAGCTTCAGCCTTTCCAATGAATATTCGGGATTGATTTCTTTTAGGATTGACTGGTTTGATCTCCTTGCAGTCCAAGGGACTCTCAAGAGTCTTCTCCAACACCACAGTTCAAAAGCATCAATTCTTTGGTGTTCAGCCTTCCTTATGTATGCTGCCTATTAATCCCTTGTCAGATAGTTGGTTTGCAAATATTTTTTCCTATTCTGTAGGCTGCCATTCCATTTTGCTAATTGTTTCTTTTGCTGTGCAGAAGCTTTTAGCTGATGTTGTCCCTCTTGTTTATTTTTTATTTTGTTGCTTACACTTTTTGGTGTCATATCCAAAAACTGTTGCCAAGACCAAAGTCAAGGAGCTTTTTCTCTGTGTTTTCTTCTAGGAGTTTTATAGTTTCAGGTCTTATATTTAAGTCTTTAACTCATATCAAGTTAATTTTTGTAAGTGGTGTTAGATAGGGGTCCAATGTCATTCCTTTACATGTGAATATCCAGTTTTTCCAACATTATTTATTGAAGAGACTATCCCTTCCTTGTTAATTAATATTTTTGTCAAATATTAGAGTTCAACAGGCAACAGACTCTTAACAGCACATTGAAGGTAGAAGGTGGAGGAGCAATGACTTTAAAATTCTGAGGGAAAGTGATTTCTACCCTACAATTTAATACCCAGAAAAGAGATGACACTCTAAATTCAAATGACTTGAGGAAGATTTGAAGAAGGACTATTAATTACTAAAGAGTGGGAAGCGATACTGCAGTCCTAAAATCTTTGCTGTTTCCACCACCAGGCCCAAGGATAGAGAGAAGGTAGTGGTTATCAGGATTCAGAGAAAAGCATATCATACGGCAAGAACTACCATGGAGTGCAGGAATGATTTTTTGGCCACACAGCGTGTGGAATCTTAGTTCCCTGATCAGGGGCAAACCTGAGCACCCTGCCTTGGAAGCAGGAGTCACAACCATTGGACAGCCAGGGAAGTCCTAGAAATGATTTTCAATGGAGGTCTGTACCCTGGAGAAGAAACCCTAATGGAGTGACTGAGAGAATACTCTCCCTTCACTCTCTATCCTCCTTAAAGACTGGCTGAACTCAAGAATAAACCAAAAGGCAAGGGAACCAGTTTATATAGTTCCTAAAGATCAGCCTCCTGAGGGCAGAGACCAGGGTGGGGAAAGGAAGAAACAAAAAACACCTGGCTCACCAGCCAAACCACAAATCAACTGTGAGTACGGAGGAAAAACACTTTCAGAAACATGAAAGCTCTCCTCCCACAAGCCATGAGCCTCAGCGTAATGAGTTAATAAGATAAGGAATATGTGGGTTCTATCCAAGGGGCTTCAACTAACGAACAAGAGCAGGAAACTTCAGGACAACAGCTGGCCTCATGCCTCTAGAGCATCCAGTGCGTGTGCAGATTTAGAAAGAGAATGGGAGGCGGGGAAGCAGGGCTCCGAGGAGGAAAGGAGAACGACAGATTTTCTTACGTGCTGAAGCATTTGGAAGCATTGCTCTAGGCATTTGATTAATCTGTTGGGGTATTTGGGGGAGGGAATAGCAATGGACACATTAAAAAAAAAAAAAAAAAAGAAAGATGGGGGAAATGATCATTATTAATCCAGTAAAAGCAAAAGTTGTAGAAAAAGTAATCATGAAGAAACCCCCAAAAGTTACCTTAAAATCCAAAGGATGACCCCTAGGAAAGAATCATCATCTGAATACTTACCCTACTCTTGGAACCACAGCTAGTTGGTGTTAAACAAAGAAGCAGTGACATCCAGAAGCAACCTATCCACCAGCAGCATGAGATGCTCAAAGAAAGAAACCCAACCAGAAGAATAGTCAGCTTGATCTGGGCAGGCACATAAGCGAACACCCTGCCTGTCTCCTCCCTCCCCCATCAGCAAACAAGGGGGTGATTGAAAGCCGCAGAGCAAGGGGACTGAGGCCAGGCACTCCCCCCAACCCCCCCCAACCCCCCCTCCCGCCAACCCCCAGTCACAAGTTTAGCCTGCGCTGAGATGGAATTTTTAAAAGGAACAGACCTGCATCTGAGTATCAGAACAGAAACTTTGAACAACTAAGGGACTGACATATTATGGAAATGTTATATCATTAAGGAAGCTTTCTAACTGGGGGGAAAAGAGAAGCTTGACAGGGAACAGAGATAGTCGTTTTTAAAAACAACCAAAAATTTGTTATACCATTCCATTTGAGAAGACTTCATCAGACCAGTTACATAAATTAGAAAAATATCAGATGGTGGTTAAGTGCTGTCTGGAGAATGGGAACAGATGGAATGTGAGTGTGAATGTGTTGCCACCTTAGGAAGGATGATAGGAAAGCCTCTGAGTGACACCATTTAAACTCAGTTCAGAAAAAAAGGGTTCAGCCACAGGAATGTTGCAGGGGATGTGGTGAGGAGTAGACACGGGGAGTAGGCAATCTTCCCAAGAAGCTACAGCAAGTAAGAAAGGCTGAGCTTGCTATTATAGAAGGACAAAAATTAGGCAGCTTGGCTCAGATGTAGCAGGCTAGAACAGGAGAGAATGAGACCAGAAAGGTATGCAGAGCTAGATCTGAGAGCTGACCCTGAGGTCAGAAGCAAATTCTAACCCCTTCCCCACTTCACCAACAGCAGCAAGGCAAAGACACATGTTTTTTATAGGTCAGATATGGGTCCTGAGGAAGGGAACCGAACCAGGGACCCTGCTCAAGATGCCAGACTGGAAAAACAAAGGGAGAGTAACATGTTGACTCCTAGAAGCCAAGAGCTGGGAGGGAAGTTGTAAAGTCACCAGCTCTAGGAGGAGGACCTGAGTCAAGTATCTTGCAGCCAAAGCCTCCACTGGCGGAATTGGTAAGGAACCCACAAAATCATTTCATGAGGGAAAAGAGTTAGTATTTGACACTGATCACCCCAGAGGGCACCAACTCCGGATAACATTTCCACCAGAACAATAAGTCATTTTCTGCTTCCTTTCTGCCCCTTTCCTCTAATCCCCAAAGACCCAGAGAGACTAGTGAATGGAGGAGGAAAGCAAGGCAGTGATGAGGGACAGGCCACACCCCGAGCCCCATGGCTGCGGGTTTCCCAGCCTAAAGGAGGTGGAGTGGAGGCAAAGGAGAGGGAAGACAGGGAGCTTTAAAGAAAGTAAGATGTTGAAGTTTTGACATTAGATTGGAATTTTTATTACCTGAAAAACTGAGCATAATTCTTTAATTCTTTTTTTAAAATACTTATTTGGCTGCTCTGTGTCTTAGTTGCCGCATGTGGGATTTTTAGTTGCAGCAACTGGGATCTAGTCTCCTGACCAGGGATTGAACCCGAGCCTCCTGCATACACTGGGAACATGGAATTTTAGCCTATGGACCACCAGCAAAGTCCTATTTCCATAATTCTTAACAGTGACCTGAAATGCTATGGAGTCAGAGAAGTCCTCCAGAGACAAGGGAAGAGATATACAAAAATGTCACTGGGTTTCTCCAAGTGGTAGATCTTTTCTACCTTTGGCTTATTTGTACTTTCTTCAGTTCAGTTCAGTCACTTAGTCACATCCGACTCTTTGCGACCCCATGGACTGCAGCACACCAGGCTTCCCTGTCCATCACCAACTTCCAGGGGTTGCTCAAACTCATGTCCATCAAGTTGGTGATGCCATCCAACCATCTCCTCCTCTGTCATCCCCTTCTCCTCCTGCCTTCAATATTTCCCACCATCAGGGTCTTTTCCAATGAATCAGTTCTTCTCATTAGGTGGCCAAATTATTGGACTTTCAGCCTCAGCATCAGTCCTTCCAATAAATATTCAGGACCAATTTCCTTTAGGATTGACTGGTTGGATCTCCTTGCAGTCCAAGGGATTCCCAAGTCTTCTCCAACACCACAATTCAAAAGCATCAATTCTTCAGCACTCACCTTTCTTTATAGTCCAACTCTCACATCCATACATGACCACTGGAAAAACCATAGCTTTGACTAGATGGACCTTTCTCGGCAAAGTAATGTCTCTGCCTTTTTAAAAATATGCTGTCTAGGTTGGTGATAGCTTTTCTTCCAAGGAGCAAGCATCTTTTAATTTCATGGCTGCAGTCACCATCTGCAGTGATTTGGGAGCCCCCAAAATAAAGTAATAAACTGTTTTTTTTTTTACTGTTACTGTTTCCATTGTTTCCCCTTCTGTTTGGCACGAAGTGATGGGACCCGATGTCATGATCTTAGTTTCCTGAATGTTGAGTTTTAAGCCAGTTTTTTTCACTCTCCTCTTTCACTTCCAGCGAGAGGCTCTTTATTTCTACTCTTTCTGCCACAAGGGTGGTATCTGCTTATTTATACTTTCTAATTTTTCTCTAATGATATTAGTTGTTCAAGTTTCTTTTGTGTGTTTAAGATGCTATATGTTTGGTTCAATGGACAGCAGGCGTCATGGTTTACATGGCATTTCGGATGCTTTTTGAAGACTACTGATTTTGGCAGGCAGCAGCAGGGTAGGCAAGTGTTTCTGTCGGTGGGGGATGAGACCAGGGCATGTTTGTACACAAGTTGGGCTGGAGATAGCGTAACTATAGGGAGAGGGGCAGATGAAAACAAAGGTCGTGCTGGAGGTAGGTACTTTATGCAAGTGAACAGACATATCCGTATTAAAAGTAATGGAGGCTTTCTAGGAAGGATAGACACGCAAAGGAACCCAGAAAAAGATGACCAAACAACCAGGCCTCAGAAAGGTGGGGAGCACTGAAGAGTGGCCCTGGATCAAAGGGGGCTCCAGGAATCTAGAAGTCAGGAGACAGCCCTTCAGGGCTCCATCTTTAACATGATTCAGCTGCTGGCTGTATACTTGCTTCATTCTATACTTCCCAGCTGGCATCTTCTTTCCCTCTACTCTGTAGGTTGCACTTGGCTTCTTCTCCATCTAATAGCATTCTTTGAAGCTCAGTTCCCACTGCTAACAACCTTATTCAAGAGAATGAGAACATGGTCCTGTTATCAGGAATTGAACTATTCATTATAAAGTACAAGATGAACAGTGGGAAAGCAATTGGCCCAGCTCAGTGTTTGGTACCAGTTAGGCAACATCTCGGCAACAGACTCCAGTATTCTTGCCTGCAAAATCCCATGAACAGAGGAGCCTGGGGGGTTACAGTCCATGGGGTCACAAAGAGTCAGATACAACTGAGCACACACACACACATGCAACAACAGCCACTGAGGCAGGTGGCTCTGGGGACAAATCTTGTGTGTACTGAGGATCGGGAGGGAGCTAAGGACAGGAAAGCACCACCATGTGGGACAAATCATGGCTGCCTAGACTTGCCCCTTCAGCAAGATCAGTGGCGGGGATGTTTCTACCTAACAAAGGTCTGTGGCATATCGGGATGTGCTATCCATTACTGGGATGTGCTGTTCCTAGCTATGAAAAGAAGAGAAGCGAAAGGCAAAGGAGAAAAGGAAAGATATACCTATTTGAATGCAGAGTTACAAAGAATAGCAAGGAGAGATAAGAACGCCTTCCTCAGTGATCAATGCAAAGAAATAGAGGAAAACAATAGAATGGGAAAGACTAGAGATCTCGTCAAGAAAATTAGAGATACCAAAGGAACATTTCATGCAAAGATGGGCTCAATAAAGGACAAAAATGGTATGGACCTAACAGAAGCAGAAGATATTAAGAAGAGGTGGCAAGGATACACAGAACTATACAAAAAAGACCTTCATGACCTAGATACGTACCTAGAGCCAGACATCCTGGAATGTGAAGTCAAGTGGGCCTTAGGAAGCATCACTATGAACAAAGCTAGTGGAGGTGATAGAATTCCAGTTGAGCTATTTCAAATCCTAAAAGATTATGCTGTCCAAGTGCTGCACTCAATATGCCAGCAAATTTGGAAAACTCAGCAGTGGCCACAGGACTGGAAGTCAGTTTTCATTTCAATCCCAAAGAAAGGCAATGCCAAAGAATGCTCAAACTACTGCACAATTGCACTCATCTCACATGCTAGCAAAGTAATGCTCAAAATTCTCCAAACCAGGCTTCAACAGTACATGAACCATGAACTTTCAGATGTTCAAGCTGGTTTTAGAAAAGGCAGAGGAACCAGAGATCAAATTGCCAACATGGGTTGGTTCATCGAAAAAGCAAGACTTCAAGAAAAACATCTATTTTTATTGACTATGCCAAAGCCTTTGACTGTGTGGATCACAATAAACTGTGGAAAATTCTGAAAGAGATGGGAATACCAGACCACCTGACACACCTCCTGAGAAACCTGTATGCAGGTCAAGAAGCAACAATTAGAACCGGACATGGAACAACAGACTGGTTCCAAATCGGGAAAGGAGTACGTCAAGGCTGTATATTGTTGCCCTGCTTATTTAACTTATATGCAGAGTACATCATGAGAGACGCTGGGCTGGATGAAGCACAAGCTGGAATCAAGATTGCCGGGAGAAATATCAGTAACCTCAGATATGCAGATGACACCACACTTATGGCAGAAAGCGAAGAACTAAAGAGCCTCTTGAACAAAGTGAAAAGGAGAGTGAAAAAGTTGGTTTAAAACTCAACATTCAAAAACTAAGATCATGGCATCTGGTCCCATCACTTTATGGCAATTAGATGGGGAAGCAGAAACAGGGACAGACTTTATTGTTTTGGGCTCCAAAATCACTGCAGATGGTGACTGCAGTGACACTTGCTCTTCAGAAGAAAAGCTATGACCAACCTAGACAGCATATTAAAAGGCAGAGACATTACCAACAAACGTCTGTCTAGTCAAAGCTGTTTTTTCCAGTAGTCATGTATGGATATGAGAGTTGGACTATAAAGAAAGATGAGCACAGAAGAACTGATGCTTTTGAAATGTGTTGTTGGATAAGACACTTGGAAATCCCTTGGACTGCAAGGAGATCCAACCAGTCAATCCTAAAGGAAATCAGTCTTGAATATTCATTGGAAGGACTGATGCTAAAGTTGAAACTCCAGTACTTTGGCCACCTGATGCAGAGAACTGACTCATTTGAAAAGACGCTGATGCTGGGAAAGATTGAGGGCAGGAAGAGAAGGGGACGACAGAGGATGAGATGGGTGGATGGTATCACCAACTCAATGGACACGAGTTTCAGTAACTCCAGGAGTTGGTGATAGACAGGGAGGCCTGGCGTGCTGCAGCCTATGGGGTCTCAGAGTCAGACATGACTGAGCGAGTGAACTGAACTGAAGTTTCCATTACCCACTGCAGGAATGGGTCAAAATACTGCAGGACTTAATTCCATAGTAACAGAATCTATAGTCAATCCTATAAGTAATAGTGACTAAAAGCCACACACACACACACACAGCCTTCTTCCTGCTTTTCTGGGTACTACAAGGTGACTCTTGGATGCAACCAAGACATTCTTTTTCTTCCCTGTAATTGGAAAAAAAAGGTTACCTCAGCAGAGAACTTTCAGGATAAGAGAACTGTGAAAACTCCCTGAAGCTCCATGATAAGATCTTTAACTGGCTTTTCCACATAGTTAAAAATGTACTGCACAAGGAGAGACTATCCACTCAGGGTGTGCCCTCATGCAGATGAGAGTGGGCTTTCACTGTGAGGGTAAGCGATTAGAAATGCTTTTTGCTGCTGAAAACTGAAAAGGACAAAAAGACAGTGAAGGTGAAAAAATTTTGGAGCTGGCTGGCTGAGCAGCTGAATGGCCAAATTTGAGAAGACACTTCCTCACTCTGGCCAACTGTCCTTGTGAGATTCTTGAGTATTGGAAGGCATAAATAACTCCTTTCACAACTGTCAACAAATTGTGACTCTACTATAACACACAGTCGTCACAAGAGGTATATGGTCAAGTCTGAACACCACGTAAGTATTGTTGATTTGTATTCATTCAATAGACACCCATGATACACAAACTATGGACATTAGTCTGTAATATAGGCAGGATGGCTCTTTATGAATGTTTAATAAATAGTGATATACTATATTCAATAAAATTTCTATTTAATTTGATTTCTTACAAAATATACAGCCCCTCTTAGTTTTCCCTTTGAAAGCAAGGGGTCATCATTTGAAACAATGCCCTCTGCCCGCACAAACTAACCATTTTAGTATCAGACTAAGTTTTAGAAATGTTTATAATCTCATTATATTTCCCCTCCCCTCATCCCACTTTTGCCTAGTAATTTGCTTATTCTGCCTCTCAGTTTTTCCAGATAAAGTAAACAACTGAATTTGTGTGGTTCACACGGATGCCACCATTAAGCCAGTTAGGTAACAGCAACTCTGAAAGAGAAAAGAGGAGAGTAAAAAAATGAAAAGCTAGAAGTCCTTTCATGTTAACATTTTATTTAAACCAGTACAAGCACCATGCTTAACAGAAGACTGTCCAAAATAAACATGCAATATGAACTCGCACAGACTGAAACCTCAGTTTCAGAAGTTGTGCCAGCTGTTGATTTTGTTAAACGATGACAGGAAAACTGTTAAAATTCACAAGACTAAACCATTAATGTTTCAAGCCTCCTGAATGAGATTACATTGGACCATCTAAATCAGTGGGCACTACCCTGGCATGTTAGTGATCTCAAACAATATTCAAGTAATTACACATGTATGAACTATACTCCAAAAAGAAAACACAGTTTCTATCACAACCTTAATGTAGTTGTTTTAAAATATCATAGGAAGATGATCATTGATTTGAAATGTCAAACAGCCTAAGAGGAAACAAAATTTTCAAGAATATTCAACTTGGGACCACTGGTGTTAAGTGGCCCGAGAGATTTACATTCTTCCAGAAATATAAGATTTGTCCAGAAATGTTTGAGACACTTCTTCACATAAGTTGTAAAGGCTCAAATTCTGTAGATTCCAGTATTATCAGTCTATTGAACAAACAGGGAAAGCAACCGTATTAAGAATATTTGAATTGATAGGTTACAAGTCACTCTCTATTTCCACCAAATATCAGCATTTAAACTCTTATGAAAATATCTTTTCATTACTAGTCCACATTATGGATTAACGACACTGCTCATGTTTTAAAGCAGTCCAAATATATTTTTAAGTACACCTTCCTTACTATCTATGTGGATGGGGAACAAGGACAGCCAAATTTAATTTGGCAATACACTCCTTTAACTGGAAAAAATTTTAAGTGTCAGACCAGGATACAGTTTATGGCTACATTTGACTCCTTAAAATAGGAGACAAAAAGGAAGAGAAAAGTGCTGACAGACATTTTGTTACAAAGATCATTTAGTAATGACAATATAAAATTTAGCAACACCCTTTCAAACAAGAGTATGTTTAACCACACTAGGTATTTAGTAAACTTTTTAGAAATAGACAATTTGAACATTTATTTTAGAAGTCAATTAAACAAAAACAGTCAAACAACTTTTTCCCTAATATAATTGCTTCAATACCAGAACAAAGTGAATACTATTCAAAACTCTTGACATTTTGGAATTTCAGCATAGTAACCTGAGAACAGTTTTCTTCATATGTCATTTATGTTGTCACAAAACCATACTAAAAAAACATGCTGTGATTACTAGTCGGTTCTACTCTGACAACATCAGATGCTATGCAGAATGTATGTAAGTCCAACAATTTCAAAACTAATTCTGACTTAGAAGACCATGAAGGAGGTTCCCAGGAAAAAAGCTGCTGCCAAAAAGGAAAGATTAAGACTTAAGGCTGAATGGGAATGGCTGTACCAGGAGTGGAATGTGAAAACTGGAATTATGAAATCTGGAGTTACTAATTGAGAGAAGGCAGAAAAAGAGATTATATAGGAAATATACTTAAAAAAAAAAGAACAATGCAAAAATTTGGTTAGACGAAAGGAAAATTTATATAAAAGTCAGAGAATACTCTAGGGTAAAGGATCTATAACTCTCCCTATAGGACCATGGAAGTAAAAAAATGTTCTATTGATCCCCTAACCTATTGTCTTGCAAAAATACATATTGATATCAATAATGAGTCAGACAAGCTCAGAAAAGCATACCGTTCATCACAGTTCCCCGTTAGAGAACAGGGGAACCAAGAGTTCTGTGTATGAAGGTCAATATTATCTGACATTATAGAGGACTTTCCAATTAAATTAAAAAAAAAAAAACACTTAAAACATGCAAGACAAAAGAAGGAACCTCACTACAAAAACACACTCTTGCAGCCCTAGATTCTCTTATTGCTGTGAACCCGATGAAACAAAATCTCATTTCCTTCATTCAAAAACATTAGAAAAAGTCTCCATTCACTTGGATTACATTTGCATTTATGCAGAATTATAAGCATTTTCCTCCAGTATCAAAATAGCTGTTTAAAGAATTCTTAAACTTCCTGGGTGAAGCTCGCTCTCTCTCTGGAAATTGGAATTAAGAACCCTTCCCATTCAGTTACCAAAGCAAATACCCCTGTAGCACTTCCTCATCTCCAACTAACTTCCTATTGCTTCCTGTTTTTTAGATTAGTGAAGCCAAACAGTGTTGGGAATAGAAGATCCCATATTACAAAAATTCCAACTATCTTTACCTCTTTATTAAAGTTGGCACAGAAACCTCAAAAAAATGCAAAGCACATACGAATGGGAGATACACCAAAATTTAAAAATAAAATGCCTTTGCTAGCTTTGAAATGATTAAGATATTCTTAATATCAGAATTAACTCACCAAATTTGGGTGGTCTTTAGATTCTCAAGACCTTTTGTCAAATTAATGTCAAAAGAATCTTAGTTACTTATATGTTTTTAAAGTACACTATATATCAGAATCCTTGCTTTAAAAATGCCAAGGATACCATCATCTAACAAGACAGGTGTCCAGTTTAGAATAACTTCTGACACTGAGGATATAAGATGAGATTTCTATCAATGCGTTAATGTTATTAACTATGGCCAAGTTTTAAGATAAGCAATTTTTTCCTACGGCACAAAACTAATCACAAATATGTCCCAAACTATAACTTTCAACTGCCATATATTCACCAATGCAAGTAGACAGCTGGAATTTTTAAAATATCAACTTGATTTTACTACAAATTTCAGATACACATATTAGAAAATTGTTTTACTTGGACCCTTTACAAAAGTGTTAATTTCACCAAATCTGGAATACTGGCAGTGTAAAGTCTTCAACTAACTTTAAAGCTAACAAATCAAAGGCACAGTATTAACACATGTAAAATAACTAGTATTCACAGGACAACATTAAAAGGTCCTTTATAAATAAAGTGTTACTAACCTAGACTTAAGATTATTTAGAAATGACATAACTAAAAATGAAGCCCATGATTAGTTACAATCCATCAGTTTCTAAGACTAAAATGCTATTTCCCATGAAGAGAAAACCTAATAGTCATAACTTTATTATAAAATCTAACTTTCAGACCTTAAAAATGAGCAACTGATGAAAAGTTTCTGGACTTGATTAAAAAGATATAGAAAACTAAAGAAGGCATGGAATTGATGGAAAAACTATTTGTAGTGCAGATTATACTACAGTAAATTATTATTCATGGCTCAAAATTCGGTCACTTAAGTCTTTTATCCCAAATTGATTTCAAAGATTTGACAAGTGATAATATGCTATTTTCATATATAAACTGCTAATATCCAGTATTTGTCAAAAGGAGGCAACTGTTGTCTATCACAATCTAATAACCACTTTCCAATGGTGTCTGTAAATAGTAACAAATTCTGAACTGTAAGTTATAGAAATTAGTCACAAGAGTGCAAAAAGTCCCTGGAGAGAAGTAGTCCACCTAACAATTACAAATATAAGGAAACACTTTACAAAGTTTCATTACTATGAAGATGATTTCCTCTTTGTTCAAACTTTGAACAAATGAGAATTTTTCTTTACTGCAGGTAACAAACTGTAAATAACAGTGCATTTTTAGGCATAAATAAGTATTTATGTCTGGTTCCAGTATGGTCAGGTTAATACATAAATACTTTAGAACACAGAAGTTCACATTAGTGGAAAAATCCAAGTTTCTCACGTAGCCATTCTTCAGTTAGGTCTTCGGTATTTCTTATTTCAAATACCTTAAGAAAAAAAAATCAAATATGTTGCATATTTGAGTATTAAATACCAAATTCTCCTTCCTTTCAGTCAACATGGCTTAATCTGTGTAAATTAGATATACCTTCACTTTTTCTTAAATGCGAGGGATTCAGTTACCAAAGTTTAGCAGTCAAGATGGCATAAAATCAAAACTCTCTTAAAAGCACATATCTACAAATGTTCTAAAAGAGTAGTTTTGTAAATATTACCCACTAAAAGAGAGGCCCAAGGGTACTCAACTAAAATCAATCCAGTTAGGAACTCGAAGAATCTGTGCTGATCTTCTACCAAAGGAGGAAACACCAGGCGTTTTAGATTAGTAGTCCATAGCCAAAAACCTCCAGCCAGAATCTGAACACACACAAGCCCACAAAGTAAAATGGGCATAAAAAGATGACGTAATACAGCAGGGAGAATGGGATTTCAGGCTAGATGTTACGAATGAATCCTAGATCTTACATGTATTGATGTGCAACCCTCAGTAAGTCATTCATTACAGTTAAGAACAGTAGTTTCACCATCAACTTACAAAGCTGTGGGGAGGATTCAATCAGATTATATATAAGAGTAACTTGTAAATTGTCATGCCTTAATTTGTGGCTCAGATAGTCTGCCTGCAATGTGGAAGACCTGGGTTCGATCCCTGGGTTGGGAAGATCCCCTGGAGAAGGAAATGGCAACCCACTCCAGTATTCTTGCCTGGAAAATTCCATGGAGGGAGGAGCCTGGTAGGCCACAGTCCATGGGGTCGCAAAGAGTCAGACACGACTAAGCGACTTCACTTTAATTCAAACACTTTAGGGCATGCCTGGGATTAGAACAGACATGAGGCTGTTAGCAGAGCTCCTTTCTAGCCACCCAGAGTCACTTTAGAGTACTCCTATGGTACAAATGAGGGAAAGTAATGTCTATAAGTTGGTGGTATTGGTGACAATCATGTGGGTTAAAGGGAAAAAGCAGAAGGTACTTAAAACCAACCCCTGGGTTAAGCACCCAAGGGGGAAACACTGAGACTGTCCCTAAAATAAAACCTGAAAGAATTATTAAAATTCCAATGATGTAAAATTCTATTTCTAGACCTTAAATGTATATACTTTTTCAACTCAAACTAAAACATGGAAGTTAAAAGTTTGAGAGTAAGTACCATTCTTACCTTTAATTTTCAAAAATGCCATAAAGTAGGAACACATTAAATCTTAAAGCAGGTGTCTTATATGAAACAGAATGTTCTAATTTAATAAAGCTAATAAGCATTCTTGAAAATTTTATTTTAGATTTAGAAACAACACAGTTAACTGCAGAGTATGGAATCCCTGCACAGAATTTGGTTCATTTAGTCTATGGTAAAGGGCTCAGAGAAGCTTCAAATGCTGAATTTACCTACTAGAGATTACATTATGGAAAATTAAAAAGTCTCAAAAGATTGAACAGTTTTCTAAAGTGGCCTACATTTTGAATGTGAGTTCTTATAATCAATGTGTAATTTTCATTCAAAAAACATGTGCTCAGTCATGTCCAACTCTCTGGACCCTCTGGATATAGTCCGCCAGGCTCCTGTCCATGGAATTTTCCAGGCAAGAATACTGGAGTGGGTTGCCATTTCCTCCTCCAGGGGATCCTCCTGACCCAGGGATCGAAACCATGTCTCCTGCAACTTCTGCACTGGTAGGTGGATTCTTTACCACTGAGCCACCTGGGAAGCCCTCAAAAATTGCACTTATGGTTAAATATTTATATCATTCTATTTCCAACTAGTAAAAAAACTCTAGATTACTGCTCTGTTCTAAATAACTTTCACCTACATAAAGAAATACTGAACTCTTCAGATTACTTAGGTATTGCTCCATTTACAAAAAGAAAATACTGTCTCAACAAGTTAGTCAAATATAAATACCACCTTGGTAAGTTCAGCTGTTTGGACTAGCTTATTCTTACTCCCAGCATACATCATCTGTTGTTCAGGCTTACATCCTGGAAGAGAGAGATCAGAGTAGAAATGAGACTTAAATTTTTAAACAGTGATGAGTTTTCATTATTTACTTGATAAAAGACACATTTAGGATTTCCTATGCTATCAAGTTTACAAAAGTCCTGTCTAAATATGTAAGGGCTTGAGAGTGTTATACTGCATACCATCTGCACAAAGAGAAATAGAGGTATTACTAATGAACAAGGCTTTAGGTCAGCAAAAATAAATGAGGCTAGATCTATACAGATCTTGACTTTCAGAGCCTTGCGAATACTTCAAAATTTTTCAGCACTAGCTTTATTGTGACGTTAAATATCAAGATCAGTTTTAGAGATACCTAATACATGTAAGTTTTGGGAGGTAGTTGGGTCAGTGGGGTGAAGAGATTGGCTCTGAAAAACATGTACAGTCTGTTTACATATTAAAAGACACTTCAGCATATTTAAAGTGTTACATATATGATACAAATAACAAAGATCAAGGAGGAGTTCAGTGAGCTGAAAGTTTATTGTGGGCTTGAATGGTGGTGGCAGAGGGAGTTCTGGTGATAATGGATACTTTAAACACCACTAAACCATATTAATATCCAATGTAAGCTACTCTGAGACTATTCTCAAGATTATGGACATATCACTGACAACTACTATTTTAAGGATAAACCAACTATATATCCTAATCCTACACAAAGTTTACATACTTATAAATAAAATTAAAATACAGAAGAAAATGTACTTTTGATATTTTAAAATGTCATTTCAAATTCATTAAAAATACATATACAATTTGACCTAACAACTACACTTCTAGGAATTCAACCTAAAAAAAAGCAAGTTTTTATAGTAACTTCTTTTTAGGGATGCATTCCCATGTGCACGTGTGCACACACACAGTACAATTAATTCAACATTTTCCATCCTTAAAAGAAGCATAAAATTCATCTAGGATAAAAGGTTTAATTTAATCAGAACCAGATATGTACTATTTAAAGAAATTCACTTACCTACAGGACTGGAGAAAATAAAGCACAGAGGGTATGAAACTCTTCCATCATCATGTTGATACTTATAACTATACACAATGAAGGTTTTTCTCAAGTTAAAGAAACTAAAATTATTGCTCTATTTCAGACAAGTACTTATCAACAAAGTTCTGAAGGACAACACACACCTGCTGAGCCAGTGAGTGGCAAATTTCTATCCTATTCATTTAGGTCACTTTCATTATTCATTATCTTGCCACAAAATTATAAATGGGCCCCAAAGACAAATCATAAAATCATACACTCTCACAAATAAATTTATTAAAAGTATAGACTTGATGTGGATTTTTTTCTTTCTCAATTTTTATTATATGCAACAATAAAAGGAATTTAAATAAACAATATCCATCAACTTTTGGGGCCTTTTCCAGTATGTATATACATTTTAATTTGGTCGTGACCATGGTGTAGGGCTACCCAAGGTAGCACCAGTGGTAACAAACCCACCTGCCAATGCAGGAGACATGAGATATGGATGCAGTCTCTGGGTTGGGAAGATCCCCTGGAGGAGGGCATGGCAACCCACTCCAGTATTCTTGCCTGGAAAATCCCATGGACAAAGGAGCCTGGTGAGGCATGGTCTATGCGGTTGCAAAGAGTCAGACATGACAGAAGCAACTTAGCATGCATGGTGTAGAAGAAAATTTTGTAAAAAATGTACCTTAAAATTTGAACAAATGAACTTCATAAATAAAATTTTGACCAGTAAAAATAAAATCTTTTTAAAGCACTAAGAAAAGGATATCGAGGTTGTCGCTCAGGTAGTTCATCTTTAAGTTCATCTGGTGAAATGCCCTAGCACCATAAAGAAAACAACTTTTAACCATTTTCTTATCCATAGATTCTTAAGAGATATACTGAGGACCCATTCTGCTAATAGGTATAAATTCATAACTTTATACCACATCATAACATTTTATCTTACTAAACTGTACATAAGCTGAGGTTATTAAAACCTCAATCCAATGAAAGCCCACCCCAACCCACTCAGCTTAGCTCTGTTAATTAACAAAACATGGGGCTGAGAGGCAGTGTAGTCTATGCTCATGTTCCAACTGTCAGGAAACACCGAGTGAGATAAGCCAACCCCTCAGAGCAACAACAGTATCTGATTCAGGGGGGAAAAGTTAATTTCTTTTCACTCTAAATTGGTTACTTAACTTGACAATCTAAATACTCAGGCTATAGAGAATTACTGGCCAACCAACTTAGAAGCAAGTTTTTATCAGACATGTAGCCCTAACTTCTACTGCTTATGACCTGGATTTCATTAATGCTTTATTGAAGGTGATTATATTAGCAAGACAATCCACTGCATAATAATTAACATGTGCTTTTCATGAATAATGAACACGTACAATGGTTTAGAACTAACTTTAGAAGTACATGTAACTAACGTTACATCTTTTGAGTGATAATAATTACTTAACTATAAAGCTATATTTAGCTGTTTAAACAAACCTCAAGCTCTTCATCCAGCACCACCAGGCGTTTATCCTTATCAATTTTCACTAAAATAAAAATATAGTATGAGTAAACTGTGGTTCTAACATGACCTTGATCTACCCAACCCGCAGATTCCTAGCTCTTTTATTGGTATCCAAAATTAAAACATGAAGAAACACAAGCATACAACTCATTTGCAGTTTTAGTTTATGGTCTGTTAGCTAGCTTTGCTTTTCAAGCAGTCAGCATTTAAAAGCTTTTACCCATAATTCCCAGCACCTAATTTGCTTATTTAGAACTTTATGTCAACTCCTTACATTTACTGTGTATATGAAGAATTTTGCAATTCAAACCCAATCTCTTGGATGATGAGAAAAGGTCTGAAAAGGTCACTGTGACTGAGACTGGCTTATTGAACATGGTTAGAACTACAAGCGAAAAGTGGACAAGGGTCAGGACAGAACAATCACCAGGTTCCCAGCTTCTCAAGAGTCAGGATTTCATGGTGCAGGATGAATGTTCCGAGAAAGTGAATTACCAAAGAGCAGTGATATCTCTATTCAAATACATGTAACACACTCTGAAGCCAAACTGAAATATGTTTAGATAACCTATGCCTCTATTCTTTTCCATCACCCTGAAAGTTACCATTTTTGATTCTGCACTAATTTCATAGTAAATCCTGTGAGACACGATATGATCTCAAATAGCTTTACTCTTTGTGGTAAAATGGAACTGACACACTTTGTCACTTCTAAGAACTGTATGCCCGCGTTGTAGTATTTGTTTGTAAAAGAACCATAATTCAACAAGCTGTCACCGCCTCACCAATTCACATCTTCCAGATGTATCTCTGTTAGTATATATAGTTTTACATTCTCACCCCTTCATTCTTCATCTTTCTAAATCATTACCCACATATTAAATATTACAAAAGAAAGCTACATAACATCACATATAGTTCACACTGGAAGAGGCAATATGCAAATCACTCTTTCCATTATCAAAAGTCAATGACACTTAAAAGTATTCTCCATGAAACTAGAATTCAAGTCTAGAATTGAAGTAAGACCTCAAATCACTTTGAACACAATGCTGAACTTTATCACTTTAGGTGTGGGCAAAGGTTTCTGCTTGAGGATGAATGGCCAGGGTGTTTTTGTCCCCAGATAAGTTAAAGGATGGAACTGGATGGGGCACTACAAATGACCAAGTGCCCAAGACAATGATCATCTTCTCCAGAGCTGTGCCGGCAGTGAGGGGGAGGTGAAACACTCTACCTCTGTTCTCTGACAATAAGTCTTACTTACTTTTTAAAGTGACCTAACAGGTTTGGGGGGTGAGGAGCTGGGTAGGGGGGACAGGGTTGGGAATTAAAACAGAAGGAGACAAATTACTTTCTAAAGGTTCAGGTTATTGGATGCAGCTATAGAATAAAAGGATAAAACCAAACTAAGACCATGGAATGAAGACAATCATGTTTAGCTTACTTATAATAGCAGCATTGTTTGTTTCTTTGCGAAAACGAAACTTTCTCAGCTTTTCCACTAAATCTTCAGCAACATCACAAACCACCAAAGACTCACTCTAGAAAAGAAAAAGTTATCAAATGCCATGACTCCAACATATATGTACACCTTAAAGCTATAAAACTTAATACCTTTAAGAAGGTATATGGTCACGTACAAATGTCATAATTATGTAAAACATAATTATGTATTAACATGAAACACATGAACGCTTAAAGAACTTTTAAATCTACCAAGCTTTGCGTTGGCATTAAATTATTCCCATTTGTTCATCTTATATGTAGGGTATACTTTAACTTCCTCTTTGACTACTAAATATCTCAAAGAACTAGATATGTGCAATTTCATTAGAACTGGAGAGGAAGGGAAGAATATAGGAAGTCAAGGATCATGGCTGTTAGGAAGTATAATATTTTTCACTATGCAGGAAGAACAGGAAAATCATCTTATTGCACTTAAGAGTTAATAAGGCTTTAGTTCATTTTTGAGTCCAGCACAACTATGAAAAACCAAAACTAAGCAAAAGAATGGAAAATAAATCACCATAAGAGTAAAGACCAACTACTATTTTATGTCTTAAGTAACTATGGGAATCAAAAAAAGGGAGCTATTAAGAAATATGAGAGCAAAAGTAGATGAAACAAATATAAAAACTCAAAGAACCTTTTATAAATTATGAAAAAATATTAAGAGACTCTTCTCCAAAAACCTGACAAGGAAATCATCAAAAGCACTCTTCAGTTGGAGTTAGGGTCAGGTGGTACAAATGAATTTTTAATTGCAAGCAGGAAGATGGAAATCTTTTTCTTTAATGTATGCAAGTTCAAATACATAGAAAATTAGAGAAATTCTGTGAAATCTTAAGCACTTAATACTCAGCTTCAACCATTATCAACACATAGCTAATCTTATCTCATCCAAAACCCTCAGAACTGCTCCCATGGACCATCACACAGCAAAGGTCAATAATCATTTTACCTACAAATATTTTAATACATATTAATAAAATGATAATACGTGCCATTGAAAACACAGACAATAATAATTAGTTCAGTTCAGTCACTCTGTCGTGTCCAACTCTTTGCGACTCCATGGACTGCAGCATGCCAGGCCTCAAAGTCCATCACCAACTCCCAGATTTTACTTAAACTCATGTCCACTGAGTGGTGATGCCATCCAACCATCTCATCCTCCGTCCTCCCCTTCTCCTCCCGCCTTCAATCTTTCCCTGCATCAGGGTCTTTTCAAATGAGTCAGTTCTTCACATCAGGTGGCCAAAGTATTGGAGTTTCAGCTGTGAGTGTGCTGCACTCAATATGCGAGCAAACTCAGCAGTGGCCACAGGACTGGAAAAGGTCAGCTTTCATTTCAATCCCAAAGAAAGGCAATGCCAAAGAATGCTCAAACTACCGCACAATTGCACTCATCTCACACGCTAGCAAAGTAATGCTCAAAATTCTCCAAGCCAGGCTTCAACGGTACGTGAACTGTGAAGTTACAGATGTTCAAGCTGGATTTAGAAAAGGCAGAGGAACCAGAGATCAAATTGCCAACATCCGCTGGATCATAGAAAAAGACAGTTCCAGAAAAACATCTACTTCTGCTTTATTGACTATGCCAAAGCCTTTGACTGTGTGGGTCACAACAAACTGTGGGAAATTCTTAAAGAGACAATAATAATATGTCACCTAAAAATAATAATTCTAGTCTTATTCACATAGAGTTCAAAGTTCAAATTTCCCTCTTTTTTTTCTTTTCTTTTTTAACAGTCAGTTTGATTGAGTCAGGTTCCAAACAAGGTCCACATTCTTTGGTTACTTCATATATGGGGTTTCCCCCTCCAATTCTTCAGAAAATTAAGAGTTTTGAGACCAATGCCAAATACAAGTGTCTCATTACAGTCCAAAAGAACTAAGGATTCAAATTTTAAGTTAAAATTAAATAAAAGTCTGCTTTTTCACCCTGTGTTGGGTAAATAAGAGCATATGTTACAACATTAAATGGCCATCAATTTTAAGTTGTCCTTTAAATTCATAACACTGGTAATACATAAGCTGTGATATACCACAGAATGTGCTATTTAGAGTTAGAAAATACACCCCACCAATACATATTTTCCAATAAATTAAGC
This sequence comes from Bos mutus, assembly GCF_027580195.1. Classification (NCBI taxonomy): domain Eukaryota; kingdom Metazoa; phylum Chordata; class Mammalia; order Artiodactyla; family Bovidae; genus Bos; species Bos mutus. The sequence continues at coordinate 41,758,723 of NC_091626.1, read as the reverse complement.
TCCTGCAGGAGTCATGTATGTCCATCCTTTTACTTCTCTTTAGAGAAAGAAATGCTAAGTCATACGAGGTTCCTACAGTATTCAAGCCTAGTTGGTTTTTTCCTGTCTTTCAAGAAAGACACACAAATCAGAAAACTAGAACTTCCAATCTCTTGTCAACCAAAACCAAAGGCAGAGCCCATTAGTAGAAACTAATAAATACTTTAGATTTTTGTAGGCAAAGAGCAATTTGTCACGACTCTTAAGGTTCTGATACCCAGAGCTGCTTGTGCAATTCTGACACCTTACGGATAGCAAACCAAGTGAAAAACATGCTGTGGTTGAATCTATAAAGCTTTTTTCCCATTCTCACTCCTCCCAATACCATAAGGTCAAAAACTCCTTCCTACAAGAAAAAGAAATGCAACTCAGCCAACTCTAACAGTTTCCAGTTAATAGATGCATTTAAAAATAACACCCTGAAAGCAACACTACACAGTAAATAACACACAAAGTGGGAAGCTTGAACTCAAGTAGTCATTTATTGGATAATCCACACAATGAACATTTAATGAATGTCAGGATGTGCTAAGTGTTAGAAACACAATGATATAAAATAGATTTAAACTGTGGGCCTGACCTAAAAGAGCTTATAAAGTCTATTAGAGAATAGGTCTACATCAAAATCATCAGGCAAAAAAACACACACTTGTTTGTATAACAACTAGGAAAAGAGCTAGGAAAGAGAGAAACTCTATGCTGAGAACTTAATGACTAGCTAAACAGCACAGTTACAGGAAGCCTGCCTGAAAAAGGCATCTAAAGGACCAAAATTGCCTATACAAAGATCCTTTGATTAAAGTGAGCACAGCACATATAAGATAACCAAAGGCCAGCGTGATTCAAGCACAGAGAATGAGCTGTAACACGTACAAGAGGAGGTTGGCAGGTGTTGGACTACATAGGGTGCAGTGGGTCATGTTAAGTATTTTGGTCTCTATATGAGCAAAGGGAAGCCACCAAGGTGTTTTAAGCAGGGAAAAGAATCAGATTTGCATGCAGGAAATAGGCAGAGAGGTTGCAGAGAACAAGACTATTTAACTGGCAAGGCTAATCCAGGTGAGAAGTGAAACACAGCTTAGACATGTTGATGAAAAGAAAGAGAAGTAGGTGAATTTCTGCTAATACTTGTTAACATGTATTAAACACTATAAGAAGACACTGTGCTATGTCCTTTTCATCGATCCTCAGAACAATCCCATTAGATGAGTATTGTATTATCCCAATGTGAAAGAAACTAGGACTAAGAGAGGTTAAGTATCTTCCTCAGAGTTACGCAACTAGGGGAGCCAGGATTCTAGCCAGACAGCCTGACTCTATCTAGCTCACTCTCTGAACCACCACGAAGGACCTGGTGACAGACTGAATACTAGGCAGGGCAGATTAGGAAAAAAGGTGACTCCTAAACTTCTTGCTTATGTAAAACACTTAAATGGTGCTACCTTTCACTGAGTTAAGGAACACTAGGTTTAAGGGGAAGAGATGCATTCTATTTTGGATAAATCGAGTGGGCTTTGAGACACTCAAGTGGGTAAAGGCTTCCTGCCTGCTGCTGCTGCTGCTGCTAAGTTGCTTCAGTCGTGTCCGACTCTATGCGACCCCATAGACAGCAGCCCACCAGGCTCCCCTGTCCCTGGGATTCTCCAGGCAAGAACATTGGAGTGGGTTGCCATTTCCTTCTCCAAGGAGATGCTAACTAGTAGGATATACAAATCTGGGCTGGATCTCAGAAGCAAGGTCTGCAATACAAATTCCCAAGTCATCTATATGCAGGTAGGTGGTAACTGAAGCTATGAGTGTAGGTAAGAAAGGAAGGAGAAAAAATACAGAATGGAAAATGAAGCATTAGGATGGAGCCCAGGATTCCTACTTGTGACGTAGCACAGGGAAGGAGGACTACATGGGACACAGACAGACCCACAACAGGAGAAGCCCTCAGTTCTGTATCTGAGACATCCAAGGAAAGAAAATGCTTCAAAGAGGAGAGCGTTGTCAACACCCAGAATGCAGCTGAAAGATCAGAAAAGATAGATGAGAACTGAAGAGAGAGTCCCTTAGCTTTAGTGACCATGACAATTCGGTGGAAGTGGGTTGAGCAATAAGTGGGAGGTCAGAGAGGAGAACAGTGGGATTTTTGTGTTTTGCTTCTAATGAAAGAAAAGCATATTTTAAAACCCGATGGGAAAGATCCAGGAGATCCTCGTGGGTAATTGATTTAATTCTCCACTATTTTTGAGCGTGGAGTCAAACCAGAGCCCCCAGACCACGAAAGACCAAGCTTTTGACAATCACTGAAAGGTCAAGCGCCAAAGCACTGGGTCAAAAGATTTCCAAGCAAGGATAAGCAGAAATCCATAGCGCCAGGCCAGGAGAAGGAAGAGACAGAGGCTAAGGCGAGGCCGAGAGAATGGAATCAGAATTCGAACCCTCCCCCAAAGGCTGCCAGGCGGAAGGGCTCGGCGCCCACCGACCCCTCAGGCCTGGCCCTGGGCCCTGACAGAGAAGCCAGCGTTTGAGAGAGCCCTCAGTTGGGCCAGACCCCCTGGCCCCTCCGATTTTTCGTCGTAGGGGCTGTGACTCTCCATCCAGAAGGATTCGGTGAGCACGACCCATCCCTACTGGCCGCACCCTAGTCACCGAGCCCGCTAGCTGGGCCAACCGCGGGCCCGGCAGGATGCTGCTGCTCTTGGGCGAGGCGGCAGCGGCGGCGGGCAGAAGACAAGGCTCCGACTGTGGGTACCCGCCAGCAGCCGGCCGGAAGCGGCCGCCGACCCACCCCGGGCGATGCCCGCCGATACCGGCTCTGGCAAACAGGAAAGTCCGACGGGCTGACCCGGCCCTTCGGCCAGCCCCCGCCCTCCCCAGTGGCAACTCACCATTTTCCTTCCGGCCGGCAGTAGCCTTTCGCCGTCCCTCGGGCCCCTTTAAGAATAGCACTGCAGCCGCCTCCCTTCCTGCCCGGCGCCTGGCAGAACCGCCCCCACTGAACGACGCGACAGCGGCAGGCCATCACGTGACGGGGGACGGCGGGTGGCGCGGCTCAAAATTAAATCAGACCGCGAGCGCCCGCCTCCTCCCAACCCTTTAGGGAGGAGGATGTCCTGTTGGATCCGGAGTGAGCGGCAGTGCCAAAAATGCACTCTTAAGATTTAAGTCAGTTTTTGCTTCCTTTTAACGTTCAAGTTCTGAGTGCAGTTTCCTGGTGACATGATTAAGTCCACGATTTCAGTGATAAATAGGAAGGTTATCCCCAGCCTACCTTACAGATTACACACCTAGATACACCTGCCTTCCCTCCCACCCTCTTTGGAATCTTGTGTTCCCCCCGCCGCAACCACCTTCCGGTACTTGGTTAACACATTTGTTTCCTCAGTGGAGTTTATTGAAGTATGATTGAATGATGATTGATGTCTGGATGAGTGCTCTCGTAGTCGTTGCCTAATCGCTCACTAAGAATTAGTTTCTGTAGGAAGTACTGACTGACTCAGTTCAGTTCAGTCGCTCAGTCGTGTCCGACTCTTTGCGACCCCATGGACTGCAGCACGCCAGGCTTCCCTGTCCATCAACACCCGGAGCTTGCTCAAACTAATGTCCAGACAGTCGGTGATGCCATCTAACCATCTCATCCTCTGTCGTCCCCTTCTCCTCCTGCCTTCAATCTTTCCCAGCATCAGAATCTTTTCCAGTGAGTGGCCCTTTGCATCAGGTGGCCAAAGTATTGGAGATTCAGCGTCAGCATCAGTCCTTCCAATGAATATTCAGGACTGATTTCCTTTAGGATGGACTGGTTAGATCTCCTTGCAGTCCAAGAGACTCTCAAGAGTCTTCTCCAACACCACAGTTCAAAAGCATCCGTTCTTCAGCACTCAGCTTTCTTTATAGTCCAACTCTCACATCCATACATGACTACTGGAAAAACCGTAGCTTTGACTAGACAGACTTTTGTTGGTAAAGTAATATCTCCGCTTTTTAATATGCTGTCTAGGTTGGTCGTAGCTTTTCTTCCAAGGAGCAAGCATCTTTTAATTTCATGGCTTCAGTCACCATCTGCAGTGATTTTGGAGCCCAAAAAATAAAGTCTGTCACTGTTCCATTGTTTTCCCATCTATTTGCCATGAAGTGATGGGACAGGATGCCATGATCTTAGTTTTTTGAATGTTGAATTTTAAGCTAGTTTTTTCACTCTCCTCTTTCACTTTCATCAAGAGGCTCTTTAGTTCTTCTTCGCTTTCTGCCATAAGGGTAGTGTCATCTGCATATCTGAGGTTATTGATATTTCTCTCCACCATCTTGATTGACTGACTTATTGGAACTAATTTATTTTTGAATGTGGTGGGAAAGTAGTTTGGAAGAAGTAAGGATTGAACTCAGAATTCTTCAATGAAAGAAGCTGCCTGAGGCAAATCTCATGGTATTTACAGCTTATTCCCCAGCTGCTAGCATGGTCCCCTGTCCATAATAAATGCTCAGTTCGTATTTGTCGAATGAAAGAAGCAAAGAAAAAGAAAATTCCAGAACATACCCCCACTGCCATCCTTCTTCATTAGTGTTAGACTGAATTATTAGAATTTTTTAAGTTTGTTTTTAATGTTGTTTAATGACTTGTTAACATGTTAATAAATAACATTAAATCAGAGTTCAGAATATGTAAACTAATACAATACCTATTTTTTCTCATAAATTAGAAAACTATTAGAAGGATTTGTGGTTATTATTGTTGTTCAGTTGCTAAATCATGTCCAACTCTTTGCGACCCCGTGGACTGCACATGCCAGGCTCCTCTGTCTTTCACTATCTCCCAGAGTTTGCTCAAATTCATCTTCATTGAGTCAGCGATGCTGTCTAACCATCTTATCTTCTGCTGCCCCCTTCTCCTTTTGCCTTCAATCTTTCCCAGCATCAGGATCTTTTCCATTGAGTCAGCTCTTCACATCAGGTGGCCAAAGTACTGGAGCTTTAGTATCAGTCCTTCCAATGAATATTCAGGGTTGATTTCCTTTAAGATTGACTGGTTTGATTTCCTTGTAGTCCAAAGGGCTCTTAAGAGTCTTCTCCAGCACCACAATTCACAAGCATCAATTCTTCGGTGCTCAGCCTTCTTTATGGTCCAAATCTCACATTCCTACATGTTTACTGGAAAAACCATAGCTTTGAATATACAGACCCTTGTCAGCAAAGTGATGTCTCTGGTTTTTGATATGCTGTCTAGGTTTGTCACAGCTTCCAAGGAGCAAGCGTCTTTTAATTTCAAAGCTGTAGCCACTGTCTGCAGTGATTTTGGAGCCCTAGAAAATAAAATCTATCACTGCTTCCAGTTTTCCCCTTTCTATTTGCCATGGTTTCCCTGGTGGCTCAGACAGTAAAGACTGCCTGTAATGCAGGAGACCCAGGTTCAATCCCTGGGTTGGGAAGGAAGTCCTCTGGAGAAGGAAATGGCAACTCACCACAGTAGAAGTCCATGCACAGAAGAGCCTGGTGGGCTGCAGTCCATGGAGTCACAAAGAGTCAGACACGACTGAGGGACTACCACTTTCATTTCCCATGAAGTGATGGGACCAGATGCCATGATCTTCGTTTTTTGAATGTTGACTTTCAAGCCACCTTTTTTACTCTCCCCTTTCACCCTCATCAAGAGGCTCTTTAGTTCCTCTTCGCAAGGGTGGTATCATCTGCATATCTAAGGTGGTTGATATTTCTCCTAGCAATCTTGATTCCAGCTTGTGATTCATTCAGCCCGATGTTTCACAGGATGTACTCTGCATATAAGTTAAATAAGCAGGGTAACAATATACAGAAAGATTATCTATAAGAAATTCCACAGTTCAACTACATTCTCTTAGTGATCTGCCCCTCTCCCTATACTTTTTACTATGACTAGGGAACTGGGAGGGCTTCTCAGGTGGTGCTAGTGGTGGAGAACCCACCTGCCAATGCAGGAGACGTAACAGATGTGGGTTCAATTCCTGGGTCAGAAAGATCCCCTGCAGAAGAAAATGGCAACCTGCTCCAGTATTCTTGCCTGGAGAATCTCATGGATAGAGGAGCCTGGCTGGCTGCAGTCTACAGGGTCACACAGAGTCAGACATGACGTGATTTAGAACGCGTATTAGACTCAAAGAGAAGTTGGAAAATCAAGGGAAGATCAGAATTAAAATAATCTTTTCTGACCTGAATTTTTCTAAGTTCATTCTCTGTATTGCAGCCATGCTAAATAAAGTGTTTGTATTTTTACATATTCTTATTCATGCATGCAACAAATAGTTATTGAGGACCTATAATGTATTGGCTGTGTCCTGGTGCCAAGATCCAAAACAGATTAAAATCCCTATTGTCCTAGATGGTGCTCAGTTACGTCTGACTCTGTGCGACCCCATGGAGTATAGCCCTCCAGGCTCCTCTCTCCATGGGATTCTCCAGGCAAGAACACTGGAGCAGGTTGCCATTTCCTTCTCCAGGGGATCTTCTCGACCCATGGATCAAACCCCCTTCTCTTACATCTCCTGCATTGACAGGCGGGTTCTTCACCACTAATGCCTCTTTAGAAGCCTAGAAGTAACATTCTAATGGGGAGGAGGAGGTAACAGACAATAGCATAGTAAATCAGTAAATACTGGTAAGTTAGAAGGTGGTTGGGGTTGGGGAAAAGAATTGAAAAAGGGAGATGAGGAGTGCAGGTGATGAGGGATATTTTCTTTTAAATAGGGAAGCTGTCCTAATCCTCACTAGGAAAGTCATATCTGAACAAAGATTTGAAGCTGTAGAGATTGACCATAGTATCTGGAGAAACATCCCACACAAAGGGAACAGCACTGCAAAGGCCCTGAGGCAGAAACATGCCTATTGTTATTGCATGCTCCATTCTGTACAGCCTTGTAAGCAATCACAAGGGTGTGCTATCAGAGAGACTGAGCAGGACAGTAGCATGACCTGTTACACATGTCCTTCTAAAAGGATCCTTTAGTTTTATTAGACTGTAGGGATTAAGTGACTTCCGGAGCCAACCACAGTGAAGAAAGCAAGCTGCAGTCGCTCTCCCCCACTGATTACAACTAAAAACTCTGGCAGAATATGAAAAGCACTTCCTGAGGACTCTGAAGAGTAAATAATAGCAAATTAGCTAGTGGATTGGGAAAGGAAGTGTTTTCTGTGTTTTTTCTTGGCCACGCACATCTTTGTTCCCCAACTGGGAATCAAACTCAATCCCCTTGCAGTGAAAGCACAGAGTCTTAACAGATGGACCACCAGAGACATCCCAAAAAAGGAAGTGTTTTGACTGTCTCTTCTTCCTCCTGTTTGTGAGAGGGATTCTCGCCCTAGGATTACGGGGATGGCCGAGCACACAACATCCAAAACTGGACAGGTGAAGTGGACAGTTTTTTTAGTCACATACATTCACAGTCTGGGGGAGGGGGACACCAAATACCATGTACTTGGGAACAGAGTGAACAACTAGAGGCAGGCTTTGCAGTATCAAGAAGGTGAGGTGCCCCCTGGTTTCTGCAGGAGGGTATGGCCGGCTTATCTGAATGATTTCATAATTGGCAGGAAACAGAAACCCAGTACTCAAGGACAAGCACTGTGCCTGGTGCCCATGGTAAAAAGAGTTGTTTGGCCAGGGGCCCTCAGCTGTGGGAACAGAGTGGGGACAGAAACTTGCTGTTAGGTTACTCCCGATTCCACCAGGTATCAAGGCAGCACATAATTATTATACCTTAATTTTAGGCCTTACACTGCAGGAAGTCAGAACTTGACAAATGACTAGGATGGTGCTGGTGAGTTTTCTAGTTTTTTCCCTCCTCTACTGCCTGACTTGAGAGCAGTCTAAATCGGTGAAGCAGGGACTGCAAAACCTCCAAAAGGAACCCTTTCTTCTAGCCTGGGGGTGGGAAAAAGGAGCCCCTGGGAACAGGAGAGTATGGATGGAAACTCCTTCTTTCTCTCCTAGCCCTCCCCTGAGGACAAAAATAATCAAGTTGGCATTATCACGGCAGGGCAGGCTAAAGCACCTAAAGCCCTGAGAGAAAATCCATTTTGCTGTATAAAGGAATTTGGAAAGGGTCCCTGTCATACAAAAGTTGATGGAGGTATCCTGGGTTTTCTTTTTTACTTTGGCTATGCTGGGTTTTCACTGTGGTATGCGGGCTTTCTCTAGTTGTGGCTCCGCAACAAGTGGGATTGTAGCTCCCAGACCAGGGATTGAAACCCAGTCCCCTGCATTGGAAAGCAGATTCTCCACCACTGGACCACCAGGGAAGTCCTTTCCAATTATTTTTTCCTCCCTTTTCTCTTGTTACTTCACCTGAAGGATAGGCTCAGTCACTCAGACCAGCACAGTAAGTGTAGAGGGAAAATATTCTGGGAGCTCCCATCTTTCAGTCCAGAAGAACAGAGAAAAGGGCCTCTGGGAGTCAGAGGGTGTAGAGGAAATCTTGAATAGGAGAGGCTGGGATTGACACTGGGCACATACCCAAGTTCCACATGTGCAGGACACACCCACAGAAGCACAGCAAAGACTTGGAGAGCCTAACTACAATGTAAATCATTGCCAGGATTGGGGTTAACCCCAGAGTGGCTCATGTGAGGAATGGACTTAACAGCATAATAAAGACTTTGAAAATTGAGCTGCCACTCTGTATCTTGATTGTGGTGATAGGAACATAACAAGACATGATGAATTTTTCTGTATATAAATTAAAAATTAAAATTTTAAACATGGGAAAAAAATAAAAGAACTAAGTGTGGGAAACAGAGGAGTAAGGAAACCATTGAAGAGACTGTTGTAGTAATCCAGGGTACACATGGCCTCGACCAAGGTGGAAACAGTGATTTGGTGAAAAATGCCTAAAACTGATAGAATTTTCTGTATCCATAGTTCTCAACTTCAGCAATATTGACATTTGGAGTTGGATAATTCCTTATGAGCAGGCTGTGCTGGGCATTGGAGAGTGCTTAGCAGCATCTCTGACCTCTATCCATTAGACACAAGTAGCCTCTCAATCAAAATATGTCCAAATGCATCCAGACATTGTTAGATGGTGCCAGGGCACACCGTTGAAGATGGATGTTCTAGGTGAATGCCTTAAGCTTTGGGCCACAGGTTAAGCGTTGCATTAGTCATCAGTGTCAACTCAGTTGGAACAGGCTTCAGGTGGCCTCCTGACACTTAGTACATACAGATTATAGAAGTGCAACATATAAGACCATGAGACTTTTTTTTTTTTTTACTAGAGGAACTTACAAGTTCAGTGGGCTACAAAAGGTTAGGTTCTGCTAAAGGACTGTAAAATTTTTCACAGTTCTTGTCATCTATGAGATCATACCCAAATTGCACACTCATTCAATTGCGTTGGGCAGTGATTGTCTCAAAGCTTGAAACTCAAGAGTCATGATGCTTATCATCTTCCTTGGTGTCTCCAAGACACAGATGAATTTGTCCTTCTAAGAAATAATATAGGTGATAGAAATAGCCATATAAAATGAATGAAGGGGTTGCAGTTCCAAGGAAAATTTACAATGGAAAATATTTTTTAAAACATAGTAGTATTTTTGGCATTTCTAATGAGACCTTCTCCTTGGTCACCTAGAAGTATCCATCAACCCTGGAGGATAAACAGAACTGTGATGTCAGAAATGCCAAAGAAAGTAAGCAGCTTTTAACTACCAGAATAAGATTTTTGAATCTGAAGAAACGCAGTAGTCTTGAAAAAGCCAGACACTACCAAGAGAGAAAGGTTTTATAAAACTGTAAAGCTCCATGAACATTTCAAAATCCAGACCCTGGCAAAAGTAAAAGTGGCATTTAATACACACCATATGGTAGAGAAAACTGAGGCTATGACATAAGGAAAGTACCTGCTGAGTGGGAAGGAGAGAAAGTTGCCCTTGGGATCTGGAGCAGCGTGGGAAGAAGGGGCTCAGGGAAGTGCAGTGGGCAGTCCGAGCCAGCCTGTTCTGGCAGCCCAGCCCCCAGGCTGATGTCTTAGAATGGGGGACAAGGAGGGGTCATAGGAAAGCAAGAAGAGATAGGAATGGACAGACCACTTTCCCTCTAAGAAAGGAAGGGAGGCCTTGCACTTAGCTTTGCCCCTCCTTGAATATGGGTTTCCCTGGTGACTCAGATGGTAAAGAATCGGCCTGCAATGCAGGAGACCTGAGTTCAATCCCAGAATCCAGAAGATCCTCTGGAGAAGGGAATGGCAACCTACTCCAGTATTCCTTCCTTGGATGGACAGAGGAGCCTGTCAGACATGACTGAGCGACTTATACTTCCACTTCCTTTCTCCTTGAATATGACTCAGGAGCAACAGGGTTCAATGGCAGTGGGGGTCTAACTTGGTATCCTGCAGTTCTTAGTGGCCTGCAGGGTACAAGTGGGAGAAGCTACATATTCCTAGTTCCCTCAGGAAGAACCACTGGAGATGATGAACAGTCTGGGGAACCAGCTAAACTAGTGCCTGAGGGGTTTACAACCAGAGGTAGGTGGCTAGAACCCTGAGTCTCAGGAGTGGTTGCCAACCCATGGCCACAAAAGACCGGATGAAATCTGCATCATCTTACTGAGGTCCCACAGGTGTACAGAATGAGACCTCATTTTCTCATCCCTACCATGAGATCACACGAATACCCTTTACAATTGGGCACCATCTTAGAGAAAAGCAAGAAAAGGAGAGACTAAGAACTTTTCTGAAAGAGATCAGCTGCCCAAAAAGTGCAGTTAAACTTGAAGAGACTAAGCTAACTTATTAAAATTTATTTATTTATTCACTTTTCGCTGCACTGGGTCTTGCTGCTGCAAGCAGACTTTCTCTAGTTGTGGCTCTCTAGTTTCTCTGGTGGGGGCTAACCTTCACTACAGTGCTCGGGCTTCTCAGTGCAGTGGCTTCTCTTGTTGTGGAGCATCGGCTCAGTAGTCGTGGCTTAGCTGCTCTGCAGCACGTGGAATCTTCCCAGACCAGGGAATGAACCCCACTGCTGCTGCTAAGTCGCTTCAGTCGTGTCCGACTCTGTGCGACCCCATAGACAGCAGCCCACCAGGCTCCCCCATCCCTGGGATTCTCCAGGCAAGAACACTAGAGTGGGTTGCCATTTCCTTCTCCAAAGATTGAAAGTGAAAAGTGAAAGTGAAGTCGCTCAGTCGTGTCCTACTCTTCTCGACCCCATGGACTGCAGCCTACCAGGCTCCTCTGTCCATGGGATTTTCCAGGCAAGAGTTTTGGAGTGGGGTGCCATTGCCTTCTCTGGGAATGAACCCTAGTCTGATTCTTATCTGAATACTGCAACACCAAGGAAGTCTGAGGCTAAGATAAATTTAATTGATGAGTTTAAGCTCCCATTGTCCTTTCTACTTTTCAGTGGGGTGGGAATTCTTGAGCAAAACTGTATCAGTTATAGACAATAAAGAAGAAGCATTCTTTCCTTTCACCAGAGAGTAATACATTTTTTGGCCTAATATAGGTGGCTCAGATGGTAAAGCGTCTGCCTGCAATGCAGGAGACCCAGGTTCGATCCCTGGGTCAGAAAGATCCCCTGGAGAAGGAAATGGCAACCCACTCCAGTACTCTTGCCTGGAAAATTCCATGGACAGAGGAGCCTTGTAGGCTACAGTCCATGGGATTGCAAAGAGTCAGACACAACTGAGCGACTTCACTTCTACTTCTTCTATAGGTACTTTATGCTGCCAAGTTATCTTATGGAGAAGAATCCTTCCCATCATCCCTCCCTTCTGTAAACGGGTGTTGAGTGGCTACAAGACATATGCTAGGTGCTGGTGGCACACACATCGACTAGGTGTCCTTCCGGCCGCAGAGAGTTGGGAACCTCTAGGCCAGACAGACTCATGAGCAGATCTTCACTAGGGTCAGGGGGATCCCACATAGATCCACATGGGGTGCTCTGGGAGAGGCATCTCCTCAAGGGTTGGGAAGTGTTCAGGAAGACTTCCCAGAGAAGGGAAGTTCAGAACTGAGGCTTAAGAAAAGCTAAAAATTCTCTAGGAGAAGGGGAAGGAAAGAAGGGTTTTTCAGGCAAAGGGAACAGCGTATGTATAGAGGTGTGATGATTAATTTTGTGTGTTGACTTGTCCACGTATTGCTCAGATTAAACAGTACTTCTGGGTGTGTTTGTGAGGGTCTCTCTGGTTGAGATTATCACATTGAATCAGTGCACTTGGCAAAGCAGATATCCTTCCCCATTGTGGGTGGGTATCATCCAATCCCTTGAGGGCCTGAATAGAACAAAAGGCAGAGGATGGAGGAATTTGCCACCCCATTTTTCTTTCTGCTTTCCAGCTTGAACTGGAATAGTGGTCTTCTGCCCTTGCACTGGGATTTATACCATTGACTCCTTGGGTTCTCAGGCCTTTAGACTTGGACTGGAATTACCCCACCAACTTCCCTGGCTCTCCAGCTTAGAGATGGCTGAGCTGACTGTGGGACTGGACTTCTCCGCCTTCTTAATCCTGTGAGCCAATTCCTCATAATAAGTCCCTCTCTCTCTCCCTCCCTTCCTGGAGAAACCTGACTAAATAGTTTCTTTCACTGATTTTAAAAATTTATCCCCCACCCCCCCGCCCCACAACATTTTGTTGTGGTTCAGTCGCTCAGTTGTATCCAACTGTCCAACTCTTTTCAACCCCATGAACTGTACCATGTCAGGCTTCCCTGTCCTTCACTATCTCCCAGAGTTCGCTCAAACTCATATCCACTGAGTTGGTGATGCCATCCAACCATCTCATTCTCTGTCGCCCTCTTTTTCTGCCCTCTATCTTTCCCAGCATCATGGCCTTTTCTAATGAGTTGGCTCTTCCCATCAGGTGACCGAAGTATTAGAGCTTCCGCTTCAGCATCAGTCTTTCCAATAAACATTCAGGGTTGATTTCCTTTAGGATTGTCTGGTTTGATCTCCTTGCTGTCCATGGGACTCACAAGAGTCTTCTCAAGCACCGCAGTTCAAAAGCATCAATTCTTTGGGGCTAGTCTTTACGGTCCAACTCTCACATCTGTATATGACTACTGGAAAAACCATAGCTTTGACTATACAGCCCTTTGTTGGCAAAATGATATCTCTGCTTTTTAATATGCTGTCCAGGTTTGTCATAGCTTTTCTTCCAAGGAGCAAGCGTCTTTTAATCTTATGGCTGCAGAAACTGTCCACAGAGATTTTGGAGCCCAAGAAAATAAAGTCTGTCACTGTTTCCATTTTTTCCCCATCTGTTTGCCATGAAGTGATGGGTCCAGATGCCATGATTTTAATTTTGAATGTTTAATTTTTAATTTTGATTGTTGAGTTTTAAGCCAGCTTTTCCAAAGTGCCCAAAGTAAATGAAGTTTAATTTTTGGGCCACTTGCTTGCATAGGCCCCCTCCCAAGGCCTTATATTTAATTTTGTATTTGTAACTTTGTGTTCACCCTCCTAGAATCGAGTCCCGACATGGTATATGCTTCAGGCCTCACAAACTTGCATCTCTGATGTGTTTTAGAAAACCAGTAATTCAGTAGATCTAAGAGTTGTATTTGGAGGGGATGAGGGAAGGGGAACAGGGATGAGTGATGAGAGATTGGAGATTAAGGATCTAATTTCAGTGAATGACAGCTACATCCACTCATCTGGTAGAAGAACCAGAACTTCAACTCCTGCTACTCTCATGCCCCATGTCCAATCCATCATTAGGTCCTGTGACAGAGTGCTGGTTCTCCCTCAAACTGTTTTTTCCTTCTATAAGGAATAAACCCTTCCAGTTTTAGATGGACTGTATTTTCCAGCCTCTTCCAGTTAGATTTTGGCCAACAGTATGTGCAATATATCCTGAGATTTTTCTTAAATTGAAATGGTGTCTCATTCTCCCTCATCTTCCTCCCTCTTGCTAGAAGTAATATGGACATGGTAGCTGGAGCTACAGCAGATGTCTTGGTCCATGAGGTGATTTTAGGAATATGGGGGCTACACATAGTGGAGCAAAACAGAAGCCTGAGTCCCTTACACTGTGAAGCACTATACCAGTCATGCATTACCTAGTTTTGGACTTTCATCTGAAAGAGAAATAAACTTCTATCTCAGGTAATACTGTTATTTATTTATTTAGTCACTCATAGTTGAAATCCCTTCTAACTGATAATCCACTTCCCTGCAAGTCCTCATCACTTTCCTAATCAGAGTTACCAACATTTCTTGTCTAGACTTTTGAAAGAATCTATTCATTGGTACCTCCATATTCAGTTATATCCATCCCACCTTCCTTCCAATGAATTTTCTACACAATAGCTAAACTGATTGGTTCAAAATGCACATAGAATATTACTCCCCGTATTAGTCTGCCTGGGCTGCCATAATAGAATACCACAGACTGACTAAAACCAAAGAAATTAATTTTCTCATGGTTCTAGAGTCTAGAAGTCCAAGATCAAGGTGCCAGCAGCCATTTTGGAGAGAATTCTCTCACTTGGTTTTTAGAAAGCGGCTTTCTCCCTGTGTCCTCATATGGCCTTTTCTCTGTGCACACAGCTATCTCTGGTGTCTAGTCATTTATCTTTTTATAATAAATACACCAGTCCTATTAGATTAGGGTTGCACCCTTATGACTTCACTTAACCTTCATTACTTTCTTAAAGGCCTTATCTCCAAATATAGTCACATTGTGGGGTTAAGCCTTCAATATAAAATTCTTTTCTTTTTTTTGAAGGGAGACATTTCAGTCTGTAAAACTCTATTTCTCAATCATATCAGGGCTTCTCATTACTCTTAGTTTAGCTGAGTAGCTAAAATGGCAAAACTTCTGTATGATCTGAGCCCTATATCCCCATTTTCATCTCATAGCAACTTCCTCCTCCCTCTCCATGCTTTAATCATACTGGCCTTTCATTTTCTTAGGTATGCTATGCTTTCCCACCTCAGGGCCTTTGCACATACTGTAGCCTCTGTTGTAAATACTCTATCGCCCTTCCTGTCCCTTGGCCTGGTAAACTTCTCCCCATCAGCTCTCACATCAGTCATCTGTTCTTGAAGGAATCCTTCCCTGATCATCTTTTTATTTCCCCACTTCCGAGTTACATGCTCTCACAGCTCAATGTACTTATTTTTAATAGCACTTATCATAATTTTCCCAGGTGGTGCTGGTGGTAGAGAATCTGCCTACCAATGCAGGAGACACAAAAGATGCAGGCTCCATCCCTGAGTTGGGAAGAAACCCTGGAGAAGGAAATGGCAACCCACTCCAGTATTCTTGCCTGGGGAATCCTATGGACAGAGGAACCTGGTGGCTACAGTCCCTGGGATAGCAAAGAATTGGACATGACTGAGCACTCTTATTATATCATAATTTTTGCCTTTATATGTTGCTCAAGATTCTTCTGTTAATGTTTGTCTTTTCCATCAGATGATACACTCCATGAGAAAAGAGATATGTCACCTTTTGCTTATTACTGTATCACTAAGATGTTCAAGCTGGATTTAGAAAAGGCAGAGGAACCAGAGATCAAATTGCCAACATCTGCTGCATCATCAAAAAAGCAAGAGAGTTCCAGAAAAGCATCTACTTCTGCATTATTGACTATGCCAAAGCCTTTGACTATGCAGACCACAACAAATTCTGGAAAATCCTTAAACAGATGGGAATACCAGACCACCTGACTTGCCTCTTGAGAAATCTGTATACAGGTCAGGAAGCAACAGTTACAACTGGACATGGAACAACAGACTGGTTCCAAATAGCGAAAGGAGTACGTCAAGCCTGTATATTGTCACCCTGAGTACATCATGAGAAACGCTGGGCTGGAGGAAGCACAAGCTGGAATCAAGATTGCCAGGAGAATTATCAATAACCTCAGATATGCAGATAACACCACCCTTATGGCAGAAAGCGAGGAAGAATTAAAGAGCCTCTTGATGAAAGTGAAAGAAGAGAGTGAAAAAGTTGGCTTAAAACTCAACATTCAGAAAACTAAGATCATGGCATCTGGTCCCATCACTTCACAACAAATAGATGGGGAAACAGTGGAAACAGTGACAGACTTTATTTTTGGGGCTCCAAAATCACTGCAGATGGTGACCACAGCCATGAAATTGAAAGACTCTTACTCCTTGGAAGAAAAGTTATGACCAACCAAGATGGCATATTAAAAAGCAGAGATATTACTTTGCTAACAAAGGTCCGTCTAGTTAAAGCTATGGTTTTTCCAGTAGTCGGGTATGGATGTGAGAGTTGGACTATAAAGAAAGCTGAGCGCCAAAGAATTAATGCTTTTGAACTGTGGTGTTGGAGAAGACTCTTGAGAGTCCCTTGGACTGCAAGGAGATCCAACCAGTCCATCCTAAAGGAAATGAGTCCTCAATATTCATTGGAAGGACTGATGCTGAAGCTGAAACTCCAGTAACTTTGGCCACCTGATGAGAAGAATTGACCGTTGGAAAAGACCCTGATGCTGGGAAAGATTGAAGGCAGGAGGAGAAGGGGACAACAGAGGATGAGATGGTTGGATGGCATCACCGACTCCAGGGACATGAGTTTGAGTAAACTTCAGGAGTTGGCGATGGACAGGGAGGCCTGTTGTGCTGCAGTCCATGAGGGTCACAAAGAGTCAGACATGACTGAGTGACTGAACTGAACTGAATGCCTTCTACAGTGTCTGACACATATCTGACCTTTAACTTTTTCTGAATGAATAGTAAGACGTAAGTGGGACTTGGGTCATGGAGAGGTGAGTTTGCCAAATAAGGAACTTGGGACTTCATTCTCAAGGACATATAGCTTGGCAACCAAGAATTTTCACCAGTGGAATGAAATAAGAGATGTGTTTAAAAATATATAGTGTGTTTTAAGAAATCATTTTTTTCTAGCACTGTGTAGAATGTACTAGAAAGAATTTATGTTGGAAATAAAGTTACAAATTTCAACAGTTTTTGTAATTATCCAAGTGGGAAATAAAGGCTTGAGTTACATTTGTGTTAGTTCCTGTTGTTTTTTTTCAGGGACTTCTTCTGTGTGAGTCAGATTGAGTCTGTTTTCTCCACTGCTGGTTTGGGATTTGGCTTTAATAGCATGGCTAGTGAATTATCCTTGTTCATCTGTTTTCCATCTCTCAGTATGTTGCTGCTGTTATTTTATTTCCTGTTCTTCTCGTTTTTGTTGATTTATTTTAAAAATCCCTTTGATGTAATTTTAGTGGAGTTTTGGGAGAGAGCAGCCTTATAGGCATATGTTTAATATATAAGTTTAACTTGGAATTCCTTACATTTTTGTTTTCATTATGGAAATTCTTCACTGTTTATTTCAATAAAACCGCCATTCACATTAGCCAAGATCTTGTTAAGTGACAATGTGAAATGGTGACAAAACTGAGGACAAAAGAGAGGGAGCATAAATTGGTACATTTCTGGAGAATGGTGTTTCTTCGAAGGTTTAAGATACATACATTTTTGAACCAAAAGTTCCACCTCTAGAAATTTATCCCGAGGAAATGATTTAGCTTTAAGAATGTCATTCCTGTGTTGTTTGTAATAGTAAAAAGCCCAACAATTGAGGGTTGATTAAATAAACCATAAATTTGCACAAGTCATATATGCAGTCATTAAAAATTATGTTGTTAAACCAAGCTTCTCACACAACACTACTCCAGAGCACAAACAATACATGGTCCTTCACCAAGGGATAGGTGAAACCACAGGACAAATTTAGCTCATCTTCCTCCTGCAGTAATTTTATTGGTGATATGGGAGTGTGGAGGCATAACAAGTTACCTATCTCTAGGTCCTTTGTCCCTTTCTTCCATGATAGCAAACCCCCATCTGTAGCAGTGAATACTGCTGCTCAGAATCAAAGACTGCCTGCCTTTCTCTTACCTATGGTAGGTAGGTGGCCTTACCAGCAAACCAATGAGATATCAGTGAATGAGTTTTGAGAAGCAACCAGTATAACTTTAGTTGGAATCTGTGGTACTTCCGCAACCACTGACTCAACCAACCACAGGCCATGTAGTACTGTGTGTGTGTGCTCAGTCACTCAGCCCTGTCTTGCTCTTTGCCACCCCATGAACTGTAGCCTGCCAGGCTTCTCTATCCATAGGATTTCCCAGGCAAGAATACTGGAGTGGGTTGCTATTTCCTTCCCCATGTAGTACTGTAGTATTTACTATTGAAAAATATTCACCTGTAAGTGGACTTTGTGCAGTCCAAATGTGCATGATCCAAACCTGCACTGTTCAAGGTATATATGTATATATGTATCAATCAATCAGTTCAGTCGCTCAGTCATGTCCGACTCTTTGTGACCCCCATGGACTGCAGCACACCAGGCCTCCCTGTCCACTGCCAACTCCTGAAGTTTACTCAAACTCATGTCCCTTGAGTCGGTGATGCCATCCAACCATCTCATCCTCTGTCGTCCCCTTCTCCTCCTGCTTTCAATCTTTCCCAGCATCAGGGTCTTTTCCAACGGTCAATTCTTCTCATCAGGTGGCCAAAGTTACTGGAGTTTCAGCTTCAGCATCAGTCCTTCCAATGAATATTGAGGACTCATTTCCTTTAGGATGGACTGGTTGGATCTCCTTGCAGTCCAAGGGACTCTCAAGAGTCTTCTCCAACACCACAGTTCAAAAGCATTAATTCTTTGGCGCTCAGCTTTCTTTATAGTCCAACTCTCACATCCATACCCGACTACTGGAAAAACCATAGCTTTAACTAGACGGACCTTTGTTAGCAAAGTAATATCTCTGCTTTTTAATATGCCATCTTGGTTGGTCATAACTTTTCTTCCAAGGAGTAAGAGTCTTTCAATTTCATGGCTGCAGTCACCATCTGCAGTGATTTTGGAGCCCCAAAAATAAAGTCTGTCACTGTTTCCACTGTTTCCCCATCTATTTGTTGTGAAGTGATGGGACCAGATGCCATGATCTTAGTTTTCTGAATGTTGAGTTTTAAGCCAACTTTTTCACTCTCTTCTTTCACTTTCATCAAGAGGCTCTTTATTTCTTCTTCGCTTTTTGCCATAAGGGTCGTGTGTGTCATCTGCATATCTGAGGTTATTGATAATTCTCCTGGCAATCTTGATTCCAGCTTGTGCTTCCTCCAGCCCAGCGTTTCTCATGATGTACTCTGCATATAAGTTAAATAAGCAGGGTGACAATATACAGCCTTGACATACTCCTTTCGCTATTTGGAACCAGTCTGTTGTTCCATGTCCAGTTGTAACTGTTGCTTCCTGACCTGTATACAGATTTCTCAAGAGGCAAGTCAGGTGGTCTGGTATTCCCATCTGTTTAAGAATTTTCCAGAGTTTGTTGTGGTCTGCATAGTCAATGGCTTTGGCATAGTCAATAATGCAGAAGTAGATGCTTTTCTGTAACTCTCTTGCCTTTTTGACGATCCAGCTGATGTTGGCAATTTAATCTGGTTCCTCTGCCTTTTCTAAATCCAGCTTGAACATCTGGAAGTTCACGGTTCATGTACTGTTGAAGCCTGGCTTGGAGAATTTTGAGCATGTGAGATGAGTGCAATTGTGCGGTAGTGAGCATTAGTTGGCATCACCTTTCTTTGGGATTGGAATGAAAACTGATCTTTTCTAGTCCTGTGGCCACTGCTGAGTTTTCCAAATTTTCTAGCATATTGAATGCAGCACTTGCACAGCATCATCTTTTAGGATTTGAAATAGCTGAACTGGAATTCCATCACCTCCACTAGCTTTGTTCGTAGTAATGCTTCCTAAGGCCCATTTGACTTTGCATTCCAGGATGTCTGGCTCTAGGTGAGTGATCACACCATCATGATTATCTGGGTCATGAAGATCTTTTTTGTATAGTTCTTCTGTGTATTCTTGCCATCTTTTCTTAATATCTTCTGCTTCCATTAGGTCCGTACCATTTCTGTCCTTTATTGAGCCCATCTTTGCATGAAATGTTCCTTTGGTATCTCTAATTTTCTTGAAGAGGTCTCTAGTATATATGTGTGTGTGTGTGTATCACATATGCACACATAATATATATTTTAAATTATTATTAAAGTGAAAATTAATACAAAAAATGCAAATATTTAATTCTTTTTTTTTCAAGTATCTAATTCTAATTTGAAGGGTAGAGGGGGACGAAAAAAAGAAGAAAAGCGTATGGGAAAACAGTTGATTTATTTCTCAGAATCTTGACATCCAATGCTAATTTGCCTCTAGCATTAAATCCAACTTGAAAAGGCTAACAAGGCGCCTAAAAAGTGCTTGTGAGCCTCTTCTGTGTTTTGTACAGTGCCTATTTGTAAGTTTTGTGGACAGAAAACAAGAGTTGGTGTGGGGTTATTTTACTTTGTAGAACTTAAAATGCCGGTTCTCCTCTTCCTGCCATATCTCTCAGATGTAATAGGCAGGATCTCAAGATTTAGGCTCTGTGACGTGGATTTCGGGCTGAGTCTCCTCTCTCTGGCATCAGAACACCCTACCTGAGTCTTGGACGGAGTCGGCACCAATATCTCTTCAGACTTTGCTGCAGAAAACCGTGGACCGCTAGGACAAACAGCCAAAGAACACGCCCGCTGGATACCAAATCCGGGATCCGGGGGCGGGGCGGGGCGAAGCCAGTAACTCGGCACTGGAGCGGGAGGGGCGGGGCGAGCCCTGCAGGCGACCTCGTGATTGGCACGCAGGCTCCCGCTCCCGGTGAGGCTACCCCTATCTCTAGCCTGCTGGAACGCTAGGCTAGTGCGGATCTACAAAGTTTGTCCACTCCGGGGCACCGTAGTGACTTTTACGCTGGCGGAGAGGGCCCGACTGGGCTAGGCTGGGCTGGCCGGCGGGAGCCCGGCTCAGCTTAGGATATCCTGATGGCTGCGGTGTTTCTCGTAACGCTCTATGAGTACTCGCCGCTTTTTTACATCGCGGTGGTCTTTACCTGCTTCATCGTGACCACCGGCCTGGTGTTGGGATGGTAAGAATACCCAGGGCTAAGGGCAAGTGGCGTCGGGGCGGACAGCCAGGGAGATGAGTAGCGGCGGGCTGCAGGGTGACTGCTGGACTGGGGCTGTAGGAGAGCCGGTGCTCAGGGCTCCCACCGGCTCAGGAGGAAAACTAGGTGGACACCGCACCCGCACCACTGCCCTGCATCATCGTCCGATCCCCGTCGCTGCGGGTATCTGGGGATGGTGCAGGATTGAGGTATTTTACTCAGCTTTGTTTCTAGGTGATAAAGTAGCCAGTAAGGGCTTGGTCTTGGTGTGAGGATAGAGAGGCTGTCCAACAGGCTTCTGTCCGGATTTGGGGCCTACTGTGTGCCCGGAGTGAGCCCGTCATCAGCGGTACAGTGCTCAGACGTGGACAGTAGACCCAGTTGTTCGTTGCTCTTCTGACATGAACTGAGCATTTGCCGTGAGATCTTCGAGTGTAATTTATAACTGAACTCTGTGCCGTTTGAGAATGTAATGATTTCTACACACATTCCACACCTTTTGAACGCTGAAACTATAAAGACATAATTTTAGAGCTGGAAGAGACCTCAGAGATAAGTTACAGTAAGGCATAAGGGCACTTCACCTATTGGAGACTAGGAGAGTAGACTGTTAGCTCATCCGTGAGCCATTCTAGCTCAGAAATTCTAAAATTTCTCTCTCGAAGAGATGCCACTGTGTCTTATAATACAGCTAGCTGAAACCATCTTACAGGCCCATCCTTTGAGAAGAGAGACAGGAGCTGGATTTTGAAGAGTGAGTATTTTGAAAAAGAAATGGAGCTAAACGTGTATAGTAGAGAACAGAAGGCATTTCAGAGATTACATGAGCAAAGGGTCGGAGGAGACATGCTAGTGAATAGAGCAGGCTGTGTAATATGAGTTTTAAAATACCCTTTGAGCATGTATATGTGATTACTTTGGGCTTCCCAGGTGGCTCAGTGGTAAGAATCCACCTGCCAATGCAGGAAATGCAGGAGATGTGGGAGATCTGGGAGGAAGATCCCCTGGGATGGGAGATCCCCTGGTGGAAGAAATGGCAACCCACACCAATATTCTTGCCTGAAAACTCCCATGGACAGAGGAGCTTGGGGGGGCTACAGTCTGTGAGGTTACAAAGAGTCGGATACCACTGAGCAACGGAGCACGCATATGTGATTACTTTAAAGAAAGAACACAAACTCTTGTCAATTTCTGAAAATATGCCATCTTTAGGAACTAAGTAAAGTTTTTAACATTTTCACACTGCTTTCCATGCTGTCAGGAGTTGATTATAAAATTCTTTCTTGGTTGGTGGGGGAAGAATAGGACCAATTTTACACAATTTGATATTCTTGACATCAGAATTTCTTGCTGTTGTTCATTTCAAGAAAGTTTGTAATTGGATTTAGGAAGATGTTGTCTAAGTGAGAAGTGATGTCTAAACACGAGATTTTTATTGGCTATACTGTTGCTGTCTTCAAGAGTATAATTTTCCTCCATTAAGGAAAATAAGTAACCAGTTGATAATTGCATAATATCCTTAAATTTTAATTTTCAATCAGCCTAATAATTTTAAAATTAATTTTCAGTTGGCCTGATTCAACTAATTAGAGATTGTGGATGTCTATCTTTAGTAATGGGAGGAGGAAAACGAGTAAAGACCTATTGATAGTGATGGTGGTATTTGTGAGTGAAGGGTAGTTCAGAACCTCGTGCTGGGATGGTGAAGAGACAGACTTTGGAGTCAGACAGGTTCAAATCCTGGCTCTGCCAAATTTGAGACTTGGTTTGAAAAGTTAATCATTATCCAAACACTCCATTTAAGTATGACTTTTCCCTGGTGGCTCAGAGGTTAAAGCATCTGCCTGCAATGCAGGAGACCCGGGTTCAATCCCTGGGTCGGGAAGATCCCCTGGAGAAGGAAATGGTAACCCACTCCAGTATTCTTGCCTGGAGAATCCCATGGACGGAGAAGCCTGGTAGGCTACAGTCCATGGGGTTGCAAAGAGTCGGACACGACTGAGCGACTTCACTTTCACTTTCTTTACAAGGATGGAGGCCCAGATAGTTGTAGAACTTCGAGAAGTCTGAATTAAGCATGGCTGAGGCCACAAAACTATATAAGTGCCAGTCACTTCCATCCTGATTTGGCCGTAACAGTCATCTTAAGCTTAATCCAGCCATTCTCTCCATATGGATTAGCTTTGCCCATGTAGATAACCTTATTATTATTATTTTAAACTAGTGTTCACAGTGAAGGTCATCTAGAGCTCCTCAAAGTAATTTTCTAATAGTACCCCCAGGCAGAAGGCAAATGCATTAATCCACTATGCTTTTTCACTGTGCTTGTCATTGTCTTTAAGCTCCCCCAATATAATTCCTATTGGTCATCTGTCTGCTCTGTCATGGTTCTTACCTCAGTACTGCTTTGCATTTCTGTCCCATTGCTTAGTTCCTTTCCCCGTCTTTTGCACTGTGTGGGAGTAGAGAAAGAACAGGAGCACCTGACTGTTGGAATCCCAGTACCAGTAGCAAAGAATAACACAACTGAAAGTACTGAATTTCTATTTAACTACATGATGGTTTCTGTGAGCTCTAATACTCAGATTTATCAAGCTCTAGCTATTTTGCCAGGCAGTGTGCAGAAAGGAGGCCAGGGTGCCATATACATCCTTAAATAGTTTCAGGTAATTCGTGACCCTGACTCTGCAGTTGTGCTCTGCTTCCTCTTGACTGCAGATTATTAAGCTATTATCCTTCTGTACTTTGCTTGGTGACTGTGGGGCAGAACCTCTAAAGACCTTTCTTCTTTGCTAGCTCACTGCTTCCATGAGGCTTTGCCAGTAGGGGAAGGGAGTAGAAGGTTAGAGGAGGACAGAAGGACTTGCTGCTTCCTGCTTGATTATTTTCCTCCTCTGTCTCACCACAGCCCTGGTGCCTCCCTCTGGCCTTAACAGTGGGTCACAGTTTATAGTTTTCTCCGCTCTTAGAACTAGCCTCATTGTTGCTGCTGCTGCTGCTGCTAAATCACTTCAGTCGTGTCCGACTCTGTGCGACCCCATAGACGGCAGCCCGCCAGGCTCCCCCGTCCCTGGGATTCTCCAGGCAAGAACACTGGAGTGGGTTGCCATTTCCTTCTCCAATGCATGAAAGTGAAAAGTGAAAGTGAAGTCGCTCAGTCGTGTCCGACTCTTCTCGACCCCATGGAATGCAGCCTACCAGGCTCCTCCGTCCATGGGATTTTCCAGGCAGGAGTACTGGAGTGGGGTGCCATTGCCTTCTCCGATAATGAGGCTAGGAAATGGCAACCCACGCCAGTGTTCTTGCCTGGAGAATACCAGGGACCGGGGAGCCTGGCGGGCTGCCGTCTATGGGGTCGCACAGAGTCGGACACGACTGAAGTGACTTAGCAGCAGCAGTAGCAGTAGCAGCCTCATTATACCCCTCCAAAGATTTCAGTACACCTTCCTCAGATCTGAGTCCCAGCTGCTCGGAGGTCTTTCCTCCAAATCTCTAAGCAGTAGGAATCCTCTCTGCTCTGTTCTGTGTCCTGGGAGTGATAGTTGCTTCCCACTGTAACTAATTCTGTGATACTCAGCGTCTCCCTTTTGCCTTTTCAGTTCTTCAACATCTGGCTAACAAATTTTTATATTAAATTATCTGTTAAAATGCTGATGTGGCTTTGGTTTCTTGACTAGACTGATAAATATTAATATATTGATTAAGAATTTGTTACTCAGAATGGGATCTGGGGGGGAAATCCTTTAAGGTTGGGATTTGGATTTGGTCATTTCTTCAGCCCCGTGCCAATGGGAAATAAGACTCTAGTAATCCATGGTATGGATTGGCATCATGATTAATCAGCTTACTGCCTTTTTTGCTTGTGATTAATGATTTCTGAAGCTAAGTGCCTTGGGGGACCAAGTGGCTGAAGTACATGACCATTATGGGAGCAGTGATACTGCAGAGACTGGGGGAAGGATGGAAAGGTTGCTCGTGGGGCCACTGGAGCACTTACAGAAAGGAAATGACATGTTCATGTCTTTAAACACTCAGATCAAGTCTTAGTCAGAGAATCACAGTTTTTATGATGCTAAAGCTCTTTACTTCATGTAGCCACAAAGCTTCACAGTTTTAATTGTGCTGGTATTAGAATTGCATAGCCTTGCCAATGTCCTGTTTAGGACAATGACTAGGAAAGAGTCAGAGCCCTGAAACTTGCAATGGCAACATCTAAATGCACTTAGATAGAGCTGAGAATCTTGAAACTCCAGTCACTCTGTGTGCCTCCCTTGTTGATGGAAGCAGCTTGCTTTCCATGTCTGAGAAAACTAGCCTTGTCTTGCTTGTAGGTCCTGTAATACATCTCCTAGGGCAGCTGCTTTGCAAACAGTGTCTATACTCAAAACCTACCTCTGTAACCGTTTGTCGCTAGGCCCAGATCTCTTCATGTTCCACAGAACAGGGACAAAAACCTGACCTAGTTAGAAAGAACCAAGCCTCTGAAAGAATAACAAAAGTTGGCTAATTTGTATCCATGAGAATTTGGGAAGTATGTGTGGGAATGAAGTGTAAATATATTAGGCCAAGGAGGGTAGAATGTAACAATGGATCAAGTTACATTTATTGATCTGGATATATTCTTAAAAAATTCTGACTTTTAAGTGTTAACTTGTATATGGTTGACTGAAACTTGAACTAAGAGCTGCCCTGTATACAGAGTCTGACACGACTGAAGTGACTTAGCAACAGCAGCAGCAGCATATTTAGTAAAGTTGAGATGCTAGAACTTTCCTGGCATAATGAAGAGGAAATCTGAGGGCTTAGGAAGATAGGAATATTGGACTGGATTTATTATGTGCCACCTGCATACCTATCCTCTTACTGCATCCTTCAGCATGGCCTAGAAGACACATTTCACAAAGGCGCTAAGGAGAGACTGGTAGCCTTAAACATCTCTGGTGCCTGTCCACTGTAGGGCTTTTATGATGTGGGAGATGCTGCCATTCGGGTGGACCTCCTGATCTGAAGTGAAGTGACAACACATAACCACAGGAGTCAACGTGGACTTCTATCCCTTAATGGGCAGTGGAGGACAATGCAGAGAATGATTTGGCCCACAAGGATCTTTGGAAAACTCAGAAGTGGCCACAGGACTGGAAAAGGTCAGTGTTCATTCCAATCCCAAAGAAAGGCAATGCCAAAGAATGCTCAAACTACCGCACAATTGCACTCATCTCACACGCTAGTAAAGTAATGCTCAAAATTCTCCAAGCCAGGCTTCAGCAATACGTGAACCATGAACTTCCTGATGTTCAAGCTGGTTTTAGAAAAGGCAGAGGAACCAGAGATCAAATTGCCAACATCCGCTGGCTCATGGAAAAAGCAAGAGAGTTCCAGAAAAACATCTATTTCTGCTTTATTGACTATGCCAAAGCCTTTGACTGTGTGGATCACAATAAACTGTGGAAAATTCTGAAAGAGATGGGAATACCAGACCACCGGATCTGCCTCTTGAGAAATCTGTATGCAGGTCAGGAAGCAACAGTTAGAACTGGACATGGAACAACAGACTGGTTCCAAATAGGAAAAGGAGTATGTCAAGGCTGTATATTGTCACCTTGCTTATTTAACTTCTATGCAGAGTACATCATGAGAAATGCTGGACTGGAAGAAACACAGTTGGAGTCAAGATTGCCGGGAGAAATATCAATAACCTCAGATATGCAGACGACACCACCCTTATGGCAGAAAGTGAAGAGGAACTCAAAAGCCACTTGATGAAAGTGAAAGTGGAGAGTGAAAAAGTTGGCTTAAAGCTCAACATTCAGAAAACTAAGATCATGGCATCCGGTCTCATCACTTCATGGCAAATAGATGGGGAAACAGTGGAAGCAGTGTCAGACTTTATTTTTCTGGGCTCCAAAATCACTGCAGATGGTGACTGCAGCCATGAAATTAAAAGACGCTTCCTCCTTGGAAGGAAAGTTATGACCAACCTAGATAGCATGTTCAAAAGCAGAGACATTACTTTGCCAACAAAGGTTCATCTAGTCAAGGCTATGGTTTTTCCTGTGGTCATGTATGGATGTGAGAGTTGGACTGTGAAGAAGGCTGAACGCCGAAGAATTGATGCTTTTGAAGTGTGGTATTGGAGAAGACTCTTGAGAGTCCCTTGGACTGCAAGGAGATCCAACCAGTCCATTCTGAAGGAGATCAGCCCTGGGATTTCTTTGGAGGGAATGATGCTGAAGCTGAAACTCCAGTACTTTGGCCACCTCATGCGAAGAGTTGACTCATTGGAAAAGACTCTGATGCTGGGAGGGATTGGGGGCAGGAGGAGAAGGGGACGACAGAGGATGAGATGGCTGGATGGCATCACTGACTCGATGGACGTGAGCCTGAGTGTACTCTGGGAGTTGGTGATGGACAGGGAGGCCTGGCGTGCTGCGATTCATGGGGTCGCAAAGGGTCGGACACAACTGAGCGACTGGACTGAACTGAATGGATTAGCGTATCCATAGGAATAAAATAGATAGGTGGCCTCCTAAGTCCTACATCAAGTACACAGAAGGAGAAACTCCAGGCTGGAACTAGAAACCTGACTTGTCATAGTGTCATATTGGGGAGTTATGACCTTTATGGGGAGTTATGACCTTTGGCCTACTTTTCAAATCTAAGTCAATCCATAGAGCTGGAGCCCCTGCTTGATAGTGAGGTCAGGTCCTCTTGAGGAAGGTCTCTGTCTCCTGAGTACTGCCCCAAGGGTACTGTGAGTCTTCATTTGGTCTTCTCAAAGTCTCTTGTCTCTCAGCAGCAGACACGCTATCTGTACTCTGCTTTTGATTCTGGAGCTGGGACTTTGCAAAGCTATTTCTCTTATGCTAGTTTGCTCCCTGTTAGGCTCTGCCGGTTCAGTTCAGTTGCTCAGTTGTATCCGACTCTTTGAGACCCTGTGGACTGCAGCACGCCAGGCTTCCCTGTCCATCACCAACTCTCAGAGCTTGCTCAAACTTATGTCTATCGAGTTGGTAATGCCATCCAACCATCTCATCCTAGAGTCTGAAAGGCTGGTAAAGGAGGAAGGGACTTCCTGTTAACCATTTGCTTCCTTTTCCTGGTCTACATTCCTGCAGTACTGGCATCACCCTGGCCTGTGAAGCAGCAGTTTATTTTAGTTTTCAACTTTTCCTCACACCAAGAATCAGGCTTATTGCACTCCTTCAGAAATATCAGTACCAGCTGGCCAGCACTCCTACTACAGAGGTCTGGATCCAGCTCTGGGGGATTCCTTCTCCCAGCTTCTAGCTATAGTAATCCCCACGCTTCCTTTTGTTTCCTTAGCCTTAGGAAGGATAACTGCTTCTTGCTGGGATACCTTAGTGTCTCCTTCTTGCCTTGACTGTCCTCCAGTACTTGGTTAATAGTTCTTTATATTAAATTCTTTGCTAAAATGTTGATGTGGTTTTCTGTCTCCTGCCAAGCCTGCCTGAGACACTGACCTTGACTATTTCTCATCTCACTTGTCGAATGCAGCAGGTTGTGTGTGTGTGATGAGGTTGGTGATGAGGTACATGTACAGTCACTTCAATCATACTACCCCATGGACTGTAGCCCACCAGGTTCCTCTATCCATGGGATTCTTCAGGCAAGAATACTGGAGTGAGTTACTATGCCCTCCTCCAAGGGATCTTCCCAACCCAGGGATCAAACCTGTGTCTCCTGCATTGCAGGTGGATTCTTTACCCATTGAGCCATCTCGGAAGCCCTCTTAGGAAAAGAATATAACATTATTTTGTATTTGCTTAGGGTACAAGATATGGGACACTTCTGCTGGGAATAGATTTCTTGGAACAATTTAGAAGAAAAAACTTTTAGAAATGGCATTTCAGACCTTAATAGGGCCTTAAGATAACTTATTCTAACCTTTCTTTTTACAGTTAAAGGCACAGAATTTTAGAGATTGAATCCCTTGACTCAAATTTGCTCAGAAACAACGCTCCTCCTCTCCAAGGATTTCCCCATGAAAGTTTTTTATTGATATATCCTGACCCAGCGTCAGTATCCAGCTAGCCAAGTGAGGCCAATGTGCAAGATGTCACAGAAGAGAAGCGCCCTCACCCCCAGATTAACAGCTGCCTGCGCATTTTCTAACTGGCTTTAGCACTCAAGTCTGAAGGGGTGATAAATGTGTTTACTTTCGGAACTTGAAACTTTCGCCTCAAAGTAACTTTTATTCATGAGGGACTCTGTGAGACTCCTGCAAGAAAAGGAGGTCAGTTCTACTGATTCAGCAGCTGACAGGAAGCTTAGGAAGTGTGTACAGAGTAAGACAGTGGATGGGCCCTATGAAAAAGCATGGATTGAATTGGAAGTCCCCAGGTCGCCACTGTGCTGGAAGTTTAAGCAGTAAAAGTGCAGCAAACACTTTAGAAATGGGAAAAACCGGAATTATTGAAAATTCCAGGAGGATTAAGCATGAAATTGTAACAGTAAAAAGAATAGAAAATTCTCTCCCTCTCTCTCTTTAGAAAGTTCTCTTAATGGGAAAAAAAAAAGGAGGGGGCTGGATTTATATAAAAGAGAAAGCAGTGAATGTTAAGAAACATTTATTTAGTTAGCATTCCATTATTAAGAGTTGTCAAAATGACTTTGAATGGAAAAAGATAAAAATGCAATTTGATTGAAAAGAAAATTTGTCAGTTTTATATTTTACTATTTCTTCTAAAATCATATCAGCTATGATCTGATACCGCATATCAATGTCTTTATTGCAATTTGATTGAAAATAAAATTTGTCAGTTTTATATTTCATTATTTCTTCTAAAATCATATCAGCCATGATTTGATACCAGGCATCAATGTCTTTATTCAGATTTTTGACTAAAAATGTGGAAAAGACCAGATGTAAGGATGGTAGCCAGAGGCACATACATTACTGGGTCTAAATACTAGCATTTGACAGAACCAATTGTCAACACTAATTATGAATTGTTCTATAGCCAGTCTCCAGTGTTTAACCTTATTCTAAATCATTTCTGCATGTTACCTTTGAGTAATACATTAAAGACAGAAATATTGGCCCACATCAAATAAGTTTAAACTGTGGAAGTTGTGGAATTTTTGTGCAAAAAGAGCAAATTCATCATAGGTCATGTATATGAAAAGGTTGAGGATTATTCTAGGCTGAAAGCTCGACATGTCATCAGTGTGTATGGTGACGTGATCTTAGACTACATTAAGCATAATGTTTAGGACAAGAGATGTGGTCGGGCTATGATGTCACCTGTCACACAGTGAATTCTACTCGCCTCACCCCCTGTTTTCCCCTCAAAGCATGAGGATATCAGGGGAACAGGGCTGGCAAAGTCAAATAAGGACCCAGAGCCTTGACTAAGCCCTGGCCACTCTAGCTATGCTTTACTGACTCCTTTAAGGGGATAGGAATATGAAAATGTCTGAGATTGTAATTTAGAAGTGTAGCAGTGTTAAGCGGAGAAGGCACTGGCAACCCACTCCAGTACTCTTGCCTGGAAACTCCCATGGATGGAGGAGCCTGGTGGCTGTAGTCCATGGGGTCGCTAAGAGTTGGACATGACTGAGCGACTTTACTTTCACTTTTCACTTTCATGCATTGGAGAAGGAAATGGCAACCCACTCCAGTGTTCTTGCCTGGAGAATCCCAGGGATGGGGGAGCCTGGTGGGCGCCCATCTGTGGGGTCGCACAGAGTCGGACACGACTGACGTGACTTAGCAGCAGTAGCAGCAGCAGCAGCAGTGTTAAGACATAATTCATATAAAGCAGTAATGAAAAGTCAAAGAGCAAAAATATCAACCTTAAAGGAAAAGATTAATAGATTTTATGTTAAAATTAAGAACCCTGTTCATCTAAAGATACCATTATGTATGTGAAAAGGCAAGGTATAGAGAAGCTAAAGATATATACAAATAAAGGACTAATATTCATACCATATAAAGAATTTTCTATAAACAAGACAAATAAAGGCAAACCAGTAGAAAAGTAGGGAAAGGATATGAAAGGGCTTTCCCCAAAGAGGATATCCAAGTAGCAATAAACAAAAAAGTGCTCTATATCATTAGTCTTCAGGAAAATATAAATTAAAACCGTAATTCAGTGCCACCATACACGTACCAGGATGGCTAATAATGTTTTGGCAAGGATATGGAGCAAGGGGGGACCTCATTCATTGCTGGTAGAGTGTAAATCTATATGTTCTATAACCATATAGAACAGTTGTTAACATTATCCACCAAAGTTGAAGCACAGACCTTTTGGTCAAGAAACTCCATTCCTAACAGAAACGTATTTGCATATATACATTGAGAACCTGTTATGAAAATATTCATATAAGCAATATTCCTAATGGCCAAAACGTGAGAACAACTTAAATGTCCATTAAGAGTAGAATGTGTAAGTAGATCATGGCATATTTTTGCAATAGAATACTATATAGCCACAACAGTGCAGTATCAGTTCAGTTCAGCTCAGTCGCTCAGTCGTGTCCGACTCTTTGCGACCCCCCGAATTGCAGCACTCCAGGCCTCCCTGTCCATCACCAACTCCCGGAGTTCACCCAGACTCACGTCCATCGAGTCAGTGATGCCATCCAGCCATCTTATCCTCTGTCATCCCCTTCTCCTCCTGTCCCCAATCCCTCCCAGTAAGTATAGATACAAAAATGAATCTTCAATGTAATGTGATAAAATAAGAAATAAAAGTATACACAGCATGCTTCCACCTATATAAAAGTTCAAAAACAGGTAAACTAAATTATAGTACTTGAAGTCAAGATAGAGAAGGAAGGGGTAGTACATGGGAGGTGACACAGGAGACTTTCTGAGGATATTGTTTGGTTCTTGAATAACAATTATTTTGTTATTCAAAAAAGTACTTGTGTACCTTTTTATAGGTATGTTATCCTTTGCAATAAAAAGGCTATGTCAGATAAAAAGGCTGAATATTGAGCAACATGTATAACAACAATTTTAAAAGACATTAAATCAAGGACTGAAAATGTAGACCTGAGATTAAGCATGAGGGAAAGAAATTAAAAATCTAGAGAAAGGAATCTCTTTTAATAATAGATGTACTTTGCCAACTGTTGATGTGATGCTGTGCCAAGCAGCCTTGGGGCATCATGCTTAAAGAGAAGCGGTATTTGCATGTCAAATTATTTGTTTCATTCTGAGGCATATAGGCACAGAGCAGATATGGTATAACCTCTAACAGTATTGATTTATGTAAAGATTTGGAGAAATATTTTTATATTAAAAGCAGATATATTATGAAATATAAAAAGCTTTTCACAAAGGAATATGCTCACAGTGGGCTGCTTCCAGATATTCCCCTAAAGCTTTGCCTTTTGGGGTTTCTGGCTCTAATACCTTAAAGGATTCTTTAATTGAAATTTTTAGGCACAGGATTATAAAATACCTGAAATACAGTACTTGAACCTACAGTAGAAATGAACATGATGAGATCTAAATGCTCGCTTTTACTGCTGGTAATGTAGTTATAGTCAGGCAGTGTGGGTAAAGAAAAAAAATGGTGGGATGAGTTAGGGAGAATTAAATAATGAGGAAGGAGCCAGAATTGTTGCAAAATTCAGACTTAAATTGAAGAAAATAGGGAAAACCGCTAGAACATTTAGGTATGACCTAAGTCAAATCCCTTATGATTATACAGTGGAAGTGACAAATAGATTCAAGGAATTAGATCCGATAGACAGAGTGCCTGAAGAACTATAGATGGAACAGGAGGCGGTGATCAAAACCATCCCCCAAGAAAAAGAAATACAAAAAGGCAAAATGGTTGTCTGAGGAGGCCTTACAAATAGCTGAGAAAAGCAGAGAAGCTAAAGGCAAAGGAGAAAAGGAAAGATATACGCATTTGAATGCAGACTTCCAAAGAATAGCAAGGAGAGATAAGAAAGCCTTCCTAAGTGATTGATGCAAAGAAATAGAGGAAAATAGAATAGGAAAGACTAGAGATCTCTTCAAGAAAATTAGAGATACCAAGAGAACATTTCATGCAAAATGGGCAAAATAAAGGACAGAAATGGTATGGACCTAACAGAAGCAGAAGATATTAAGAAGAGGTGGCAAGAATATACAGAACTATACAAAAGAGATCTTAATGACCCAGATAACCACAATGGTGTGATCACTCACCTAGAGCCAGACATCCTGGAGTGTGAAGTCAAGTGGGCCTTAGGAACTGGATGTGGAACAATGGACTGGTTCCAAAGGAAAGGAGTATGTCAAGGCTGTATATTGTCCCCCTGCTTATTTTAACTTATATACAGAGTACATCATGAGGAACACTGGGCTGGATGAAGCACAAGCTGGAATCAAGATTGCCGGAAGAAATATCAATAACCTCAGATATGCAGATGATACCACTCTTATGGCAGAAAGCGAAGAAGAACTTGATGAAAGTAAAGAGGAGAGTGAAAAAGCTGGGTAAAACTCAACATTCAAAAGACCAAGATCGTGGCATCTGGTTTCATCACTTTATGGCAAATAAATGGGGAAATAGTGGAAACAGTGATAGACTTTATTTTCTTGGGTTCCAGAATCACTGCAGATGGTGACTACAGCCATGAAATTAAAAGACACTTACTCCTTGGAAGAAAAGCTAAGACCAACCTAGAGAGGATATTAAAAAGCAGAGACGTTACTTTGCTGACAAAGAGTCCTCTAGTTAAAGCTATGATTTTTCCAGTAGTCATTTATGGATGTGAGAGTTGAACCGTAAAGAAAACTGAGCACCAAAGAATTGATGCTTTTGAACTGTGGTGTTGGAGAAGACTCTTGAGAATCCCTTGGACTGCAAGGAGATTTAACCAGTCCATCCTAAAGGAAATTAGTCCTGAATATTCAGTGGAAGACTGATGGGAAGCTGAAGCACCAATACTCTGGCCACCTGGCAAAGAACTGATTCATTTGAAAAGACCCTGATGCGGGGAAAGATTGAAGGCAGGAGAAGAAGGATGACAGAGGATAAGAAATGGTTGGATGGCATCACGGACTCAATGAACATGAGTTTGAGCAAGCTCTGGGAGTTGGTGATGGACGGAAGCCTGGCATGCTGCAATCTGTGGGGTCACGACTGAGTGACTGAACTGTAGAGTGGTTTTTTCTCTGCTTTTTTTCACTCTATAGGATGTAGGTAAGAAAGAGAAGGTGTTTTGACTGTCACAGGAAGATTATATCTTGTATCCTACCACTTCATATGCCTGACTTGACCTCTAAAGGGCATTGGGGCAACAATGAGCAGTGAAGTCAAAAGCTGTGGGGTAACTGATTCTGAGGATCAAAGAGAAGTTACTGGATTTGTGTTTTCTCTCTGCCAACCTATAAGTCCACTCCATCATCAAGATTACTGTTGCAAGCACTTCCATAATGCCAAGCCCTGTTATAAACATTTGCAGGTGGTGAAACAGTTACATAGAGTTGGAGTGATTGCTTAAGGACACATGGCTGTTAAATATCTTGTTCCTGACTTTAGGAGGAAAGCAGTTTTTTATTAAGTACGATGTTAGCTATACTTTATTTTTATTACCACCCTTTATCAGGTTAAGTTCTTTTTCCACATTTCTAGTTTCCTGATGGTATTTATTGGACTAGACACTGGGTTTTAGCAAACACTTTTTCTGCGTGTATTGAGTGTATTTTCTGTATTGAGAAGATTGTATGGTTTTCCTTTTATGGTTTGTTAATATGGTGTATAATATTACATTTCTAATGTAATGTTAAGCCAGCCTTGCATTCTTGAGATAAACCTTGCATTCTTGAATATTAACCTTCTTATATACTGTTGGATTTAATTTGCTAAAATTTTGTTAAGGATTTTGTATTTATGTTCCTGAGAGATATTTGTTTGCAGTTTTCTTGTTTTGTCTCTTCCCTTCCTCTGCAGACTTCAGTTACGTGTATATTAGATTGCTTGAACTTGTCCCTCAGCTCGCTGATGTTTTGGTTTTTTGTTCAGCCTTTTTTCCTTTGTGTTTCATATTGGATACCTTCTGTTGCTATATCTTCAAATTTACTAATCTTTTGTCCTGTGATATCTGTGGTTGTTGTTTAGTCGCTAAGCTGTGTCTGACTCTTGTGACCCCAGGGACTGTAGGCTGCCAGGCTCCTCTGTCCAGGGCATTTCCCAGGCAAGAATACTGGAGTGGGTTGCCATTTCCTTCTCTCGGTATCTTCCTGAACCAGGGATCGAACCCATGTCTTTTGCATTGGCAGGTGGATTCTTTACCACCGAGCCACCTGGGGTGTTTACCCCTAATCCTATCCAGTGTATTTTTCATTTTCAGAGATGGATTGGAGTCTTTTCTGTATCATCCTTGACTCTATACTGTAGCACAATCTTTACTTATTTTCTTGACACATGGAGTATGGTTATAACAATTATTTTGATACCCTTGTCTACTCATCCGAATATCTATCCCATTCCTGGGATCTATTAATACTAATCCCAGTATCTATCCCATCCTTGGGATCTATTCATTAGTTTCTCTGCTCATTCTGGGTCATATTTTCCTGCTTCTTTGCATGCCTGTGAAGTTTTATTAGATGCTAAACATTGTGAATTTTACCTTAGTGGATGTTGGATATTTTGTATTCATATAAATATTCTTGAACTTTGTTTTGGGATTTAGTTAACTTACCTGGAATGCTTTGATCTGTTAGAGACTTGCTTTTTAGCTCTTTAAGGCAGAAATAGAACAGCCTTATCCAACATTCTATAAAATTAAAATCATCTGGAGTGAAATTTTATTCCATTTGTTAATTTTACTGGCTTTCTCTTAGCATTATAGTTATGATTTTGAAATTTTAGTTTGCAGCCTGGATTTTAGTGGAAGTCCCCTGTCCCCTTCCTTTGTCCTCATCCTTGCTGTTTAACCAGATTCCTAGACCCCCTCAGGAAGGACTAGGTCTTACAATGACAATTCTGTTCCATATTGATATTGCCCTAACCCAATTCCTGGATTCAAGGTGTGAACCTGGCTCTGGCCTTTGTCTTGAGTGGACAACCTGTAAGGCCCTCTATTTGTGAGAAGGCTTAGTTGCCACTGCCTGCTGCCAGACTCAGAACATATCAAACCATGGTATCAGTCTTACTCATTACTTTATTACTTTTTTCTTTTCAGATCCATAAAGATCCAACTTTTAACTCAGCTATGATTTTTTTTTTAATTAAAACTTATTAATTAACATTTTCAAACATACAGAAAACTTAAAAGAATACATAGTGAACACACATATACCCATCACTTAGGTTCTACAATCAACATTTTATTATAATGTCTTTATTACATATGTATCTATCCATCTATTCCTCTATCTACCCATCAGTTCATGTTAATTTCTTGAAACTTCAAAGTAAGTTTGTAGTCTTCATCTATAAGTATTAAAGCATCGCATATTGCTGTCTAGAGTTAAATATTTGTTTTTGTTTGTAGTTCTTTTATTTTCTTTTGCAGTAATATTTATATACAGTGAAATGTACAAATCTTAAATGTTGTCAAACATATGTATGCAACTCAAACCTCAACCAAGATATATGACATTACCATCACCAGATAAAGTTTGCTCACACCCTTTCCCAGTCAGTTCATACTCCTACCCCCTAGAAGAAGCCATTGTTCTGTTCTTTATTTCTACCATAAATTAGTTTTTCCTACTGTAGGCTTTCCTATTATGGAATCATAGAGCATGCACTTTTTCATGTAAGGCTTCTCTAGCACAGTATGTTGTTTTTGAGAATTATCCACATGGTTGTTCCCTTTTCATTGTTGCGTGGTAGTATTGCTTTGTTTAAACAGTGACTAAACCACTATTTGTTTACTCATTTCAGTGGGCTCCTTTTGATTTGTCTTTTTCTTAATCAGTCACTGCTACGTGTTTGGAGAGAAAACAGTGTACTAAAGTAACTGTGCTATCTTAAACTAAAGTCCCCTGGTTTAACTAATGTGTTTTCATTTTTAGTTATTTTGTTTAAACTGAGTTAACTTATCTTATTTCTTCCATTATAAGGAATTGAATTTATGCATTCCATTTTCCCTCTAAGTTTGTTCTTTATCACACTTTTACATGAAATTTAAAAGTAGAGAATATGTTAAATTAATGAAGGGCTATATTTAGTGTTTAAAATTCTTTTGTCCCTTAAATAATATCAAATAGTCTACATATTAAATATATATTTACTTTTTATATCATTTAGAAGTTCAGTAATTCTATCATGTTTTTGCTATTGTATTAGGCACATTTTGGTTATAATCATGGAACTCCTTTGTAATCAACAATAATTAACAATAGAAATCTTTGTTTTCAAGAGTATGTTGATTCAGCCAGGTGAACAATATATTCCAATTCTATGGGATATCTAATCTCTCTTAATTTTGGATTACTTCTTCAATATAATGTAAATTTTCTGATACTTAGGTTAAAAGGAGTAACTAATAAAAAACAAAATACTTTACATATGACAGAAAGTTTCAGTATTTGTTAAAGTTATGCTTT
Source organism: Bos mutus (assembly GCF_027580195.1). Lineage (NCBI taxonomy): Eukaryota > Metazoa > Chordata > Mammalia > Artiodactyla > Bovidae > Bos > Bos mutus. Next base: position 41,721,238 of record NC_091626.1, on the reverse strand, counting down.
ATTTTGTTTTTACCTTTCTTCAGGTTTGGTTGGGATGTTCCAGTAATTCTGAGAAATTCAGAAGAGACCCAGTTCAACACAAGAGTTTTCAAAAAGCAAATGAGACAAGTCAAGAATCCTTTTGGCTTAGAGATCACCAATCCATCTTCAGCTTCAATTACAAGTTGGTGGCTATTTTCCAAAGATTTCTCTCTCTTTCTATGACCCTTTCTTAGCCCCTTAATTTTCTTTCTCTATTGCTTTCTCTTCCTCAGACCCAGCAAACATTTGTTGAGCACCTCTTCTGTTCTAGGAGCTATGCTGCATACCTGAGACACGATGACTAGTAATTCACAAATCTGGCTCGTAAGGAGCTTATCAACTAGTAAATAAAAGCATTTATATGAGAAGAATAAAGTGTCACAGGAGTTAATAAGAGAAGTCTTATTAGGATGCTATGCCATTTTCATTGGTCTTCAGCGTAGAGAGAAAAGCAAAGCAATGTAGTAGAAGTAGAGCTAATTAACGTTGCTACCCTCCTGAAGAACAACCATCATTTCATCTGAAATTCTGGTATTTTGATATTAAATGGTAACAATACATGGTAGTTGTTTGTTTCTGTACTTGGGAAGATAAGTTGTCTGCAAGATTATCTACGAAAGTGAAGTGAAGCAGCTCAGTTATGTCTGACTCCTTGCCACCCCCGTGGACTATAGCCTACCAGGCTCTTCCATCCATGGGATTCTTCAGGCAAGGATACTGGAGTGGGTTGTCATTTCCTTCTCCAGGCATCTTCCCGACCCAGGGATTGAACCCAGGTCTCCCGCATTGTAGGCAGATGCTTTACCATCTGAGCCACCAGGGAAGCCCATTATCTAGGAAACACTGGAGTAAAAGAAAGAAAGGGTTAAGTTTCGGGAGGTGTATGCAGGAAAAGCTTCATAAAGAGAAATGTTCTGTCTGTCTCTTATTTTTCTTTTCTTCCCCTACCCACTCTTTCTTTTTTTTTTTTTGAAGAGTAGAGTCTTGAGATAAGTAGGTGTTTATTTGGGAGGTTGGAAGAACTTCTAGGTAGCAGGAGAAGCATGAGCGTAGCACTGAGATATAAACAGAAAAATACGTTAGAGAATCAGTAAGTAGTTTGTTGGGCTTCCCTGGTGGCTCAGATGGTAAAGATTCTGCCTGCAGTGCGGGCAACCTGGGTTCAATCCCTGGGTTGGGAAGATCCCCTGGAGAAGAGAATGGCAACCCACTCCAGTATTCTTGCCTGGAGAATTCCATGGACAGAGGAGCCTGGCTGGCTACAGTCCATGGAGTCACAAAGAGTCGGTAGTATATACAGATATTATGATATGACTCAATTCTTTTTTAAGACTCATAGTACTTCATTATAAAGTGTTCCATATTTTATTCATTTAATCTCTTTTGATATTTGTGTGGCTTTCAGCATTTTGATATAACCAGAGCTCTAAACATACATCTTCTCACATTTTTGCTAATAATATATTAAGAAATTCTTTTCTAGATTCTGTTTTTTCTTTTTTCTACTTTTTTTTAATATGCCTTTTCTGTTTTTTCTTCTCCTATCTACTTGCAGATTTTTTATCTTGTTTCATGTAGTGTGGTTCTTGGGTGAAACAGAGGAAAGTATGTGTGATTTTAATATATGTATGTAATTTGTATTAATGGAATGTTTTTCTTCAGCTACTTAATAGCTAGTTGAAAAACAGAGCTAATTGAATTTTCTATTCTTGAATTAATACCTGTAATGTTTGGAATTATATAAAAATTTGAAATCAAATTCTGTTCCAATTACCTATGTGAAATTCCTGCCAATTAAGATTTTTGCTTAACATTGCTGCTACTGTACATATTCAGAATCTGAGCCTCTGTGTACATACTACTAAACTGAGAAGAAAAGTGAAAAACTCAGTCAGTTTTTGATGTCCTCTAGAGCATCTGCTTCTGTCTATGTAGCTCCTTCCCCAAGGAGATCACCCTTTAAGAAGTAGGTAATACATCAATAAAAATTCCTATTTGTAAACAACAGAAATGATTCCAATAAAAGGACATTGAATAGTTTACAGAATTGCCAGTAGGTTTGGAGAGCCAGAATCAGATACCAAAGCTGTTCAGTCAGGAACAAGGACCAAAACCATGCCCTTTTGCTCTGGTAAGTACGCCATGGCCACTGAGCACGAGACGTTGCAGCTTGCAGTGTCAACAGTATGAGAAGTGAATGTTGCTGCCCTTGAACTTGATATTGCTACAACTGCCATAGGCAAGGGGAAAAAAGTCATACAGCTGGCATACAGTCCTATGTAAGTGTTAATAGGTAAAACTACATAAGATAATTGTATGTGCATAAAGCAATTACTCTCCAATAAAAAAATTTTAATTTAGAAAAGATAATTGTATGTTCACTTATAACATATATCTACATAATCAGGTTTACTTAAATTATAATATCTTTTATTATGCTGAAAGCAAATGAGTGAGGGCATCACTGTCAACCCCTCCATGTTTTGGAATCTCCACTCTTTCCTCATATTTTGCATATTACATGGGACATTGACTGGATGACAGGAGTATATTAGTGTTGTCACTGAGTATGTTCATATTAATACAGCTCAATTTCTTTTTAATGTTTTTTCTATTCTACTGATCATCTTGTGGCCCCCATGGTTGTATACCTGCACTTTGGGAGACAGCTCTATTAGTTCTTGTAGTGAGGATTATATATGCTGTTAGAGCAGTAGGTTATCAATAGTGAACTGTATTTCAGTCTTTTAAATCTGTGTGGGCAGTCTTGAAGTCACCAAAAAAATATTATAACTTCCAAGGCTAAGTATGAAATAATGTAACAGAGTTTACTGAGAGCGCTTCAAAACTGTGTAGACATTGAAGTTTTTATATCTTTTGTTTCAGAGACCATTTCCTTCATTTATAGACACATACCCTCTAATGAGTCCCTTTAACTGCCATCAGCCTGGCCAGCATCCAAAAGGAAGCTTTTGTTACTCACTGTGTATAATTGTAATAGAAATTACATTAGGTAATTTTCTTCTCTTTGTCTCGTTTGTTTTCTACAGCTGGCATAACTTTGACAACAGATTGCCTTGAAGATAGCCTCCTTACATGCTACTGGGGGTGCAGTGTTCAAAAATTATATGAAGCTCTGCAGAAGCACTTTTATTGCTTCCGGATAAGCACTCCACGAGCATTAGAAGATGCTCTGTATAGTGAATATCTCTATCAAGAGCAGTATTTGTATCCTTTTATTTGATACATCCATTAGCACATGAAAATTTTAGACTTAAGACTTTCTATGAATAAAATTGCGTTCCTAAGTTATTATTTACTCCTTTTGGTATATTGTTGTATTCTTTGCTTATAGTGGCAATTTACCTTTACATCTTCAAAAAGTATTAAAAAGGACAGCAAAGAAGAAATATATTGCCAGTTACCAAGAGATACTAAAATTGAAGACTTTGGCACAGTGCCGAGATCTCGCTATCCTTTGGTAGCGCTATTGACCCTAGCCGATAAGGATGACCGAGAAATTTATGACATTGTAAGTAATTTTAAAATTCTGGAAGCATTACTTTTAAGTGATTTGATTGATGGGTTTTAATTATTTGGTGAGATAGAAAAAGATTTATTTTAATTTCTGCGGCCTGGACACATTTTTCTTGGAAAATGAATGTATGGGAAGTACTCCTGTAAGAGTTTTTTTATATGTATTGCTTCTTCAGAGTGTGATTTGTGGTTTCCCATATGGGTTGCAGGAATATGATTATATTTAGAAAATAAAAGACAGAGTTGAATTATGTTAATTTCCTCATTCTGTATTCTGTGGTATTTGCCACATAGAAGAAGGCTGTTAGGGAGCATGTTTATTCCTGGCATGTTTAGCACCAGATAAATAAATATTGTAATGATCTGAAGTGCTCAATTTTAAGACAGTGTCCACTCTTTTCTTTGCATGCTTGCAGTCATCTTGTTTCCATCACAGCCCCTGTTGCACCTACATCTTATATGTCTTTGGTCCCTATATTTTCAGTAATTATTGTAATCTTCTTTCTTCATTATGTGCTATTTCTTTAGTCCAGTAGTTTATCCCAATTAGGAAGATAAAAGCATGTTAGAGATCTAAAAGGCCCTGAGCCTGACATTCCTCTAAGTACAGTAGAAGCTTGTGCATGAAAATAAACTTTTGGTAAAATCTTATCATGATGAGAATGCCTTTATAACCAGTTTGCTACTTTTCAGAAGTGCTTGAAATAGATATATTGATTAATACAGATATGGTAACATTTTTATGACACTTTGTAACATACAAAGTACATTTGCCACCAGTAACTTTATTCCTTCCAACAACCTTGTATGTTAGGGCAAATATCCTTCTTATAAACACTGAGAGTTTGAAGAAAAATCCCAGCCATTCACGAAATAAGAGATGGAACCAGGGCTTGATTTTGAGCCTTTGTAGTCCTGTGCCAGCATCCTTTGTTTTTAACAGGATTATCTCCATGAAACAAGCATGCATTGAGTTTTGGAAGGTGCAGACCCTAATTGGGAGATGTAGACGCTGCTCAGTGTAGTTATGCCTCTGTAGTTTTTTTTGAAGGAGGATGTTAATTTGAAGTTCCACTGAGCTGAAGTCAGTTTGTTTTTTCCAAATAAAAGTCATACTAACTTTTTGTTTATTTCCAGGACCTAACAGTACCTAGAACTCAATGGGTACTCAGTAAATTTGTTAAGTGGAAAAAAAAAAAGTCATACCAATCAATGTTAGCAAGCCACTTACAGCCCCACAGCTAAGCTCCTGGGTAGTCTACAGGAGAGCTCTTTTCTCTGTTTTCCTTCGTGCTCCTGTGGCCCTCCTGTCTTTTCCACCGAAGGAAATAAGATTTGCTGAGTTGGGCGCTTCGTATTTCCAGCCTTTCCGTCCTTTACCCCGCCTACCTGGGCAAGATAGCCCTTCTCTCTCCACCATGTCCCCCCCACCCCCCATCTCTTCTAGGTTAAGGTTAAGTCACTTCAGTCGTGTTCGACTCTGTGTGACCCCATAGACGGCAGCCCATCAGGCTCCCCCGTCCCTGGAATTCTCCAGGCAAGAACACGAGTGGGTTGCCATTTCCTTCTCCAATGCATGAAAGTGAAAAGTGAAAGTGAAGTCGCTCAGTCATGTCCGACTCTTCACGACACCATGGACTGCAGCCTTCCAGGCTCCTCCATCCATGGGATTTTCCAGGCAAGAGTAACCAAAAGGTCTTTATAATTTGGCAGCAACTGAAAGCTACTACAGGTTTTAGAGAGTAGTTTTTTAAAAGTTGAGAAAATATAGAGGCAGGGGTCTCTTGAATAATCTGGATGCAGAATCACTGGACTATGAAGGTGTGTAAAGATATGAGGCCCGATTTCAGTCGAAACAGAAAGGGTCACACCTGTCACCTTCTTCTCAGCCTCCCCTGTGGTTCCTTTCCCCCTCACTGCTGCTGCTCTTTGTCAGCTTGAATTCTCAGACTCTTCCTTATTTTCTAGCTTTCCTCCTCCATCTAAACAGAGGAGTGTGTGTGTGTGTGGTAAAATACATATAACATAAAACTGACCATTTCAACCACTTTAAAGTTCAGTGGCATTGTAAATGGGGAAAGATTTGCTCTCGCACCCCTGATCCAACTGGAGTTAAGTCTCCTGGCCCAGTAGTGCTTGGGGGAGGCTTATTCCCACAGGGCAGCTGGGTACCTGGCTCTACAGGTCAGCCATCCTGTTCTCTCTTTCTTTGTACCTCCCTGTCTGGGTCCTTCTCTGGGTCTTCTGTTCTTATCAGCCCGCTCCCTCCTTTCCTTCCTGTTAATCCTAGCTTCTCCATCTCTCAGATAGGGCCTAATACCAGAACGAAAGTCTATTAGTGTATTTTGTAGTCATGTTCTGTTAATTTTAAAAGCAAACTGGGCATTTGGTTTTTCAATATTTTATCTGGAGTCAGAGATTCTAAATCTAAAAAAATAAAATTAAACTCTCTCATTCCTATTGTAACTCTTATTGTAAATTACATTCAGATCCTGTAGTTAGGAACTAGTTTGTTATTTTAGCTAGATAAGGAAAGTGAAGACTGTCATTGCAAGATTTGGACTTAAATTTTTTTTCACTTTTACTAAATTATGCTAGTTTCTGTTTTGTATTACTCAAATAATGTATGTTTGTGGAAGGAAATAGAAAATCTAGAAAGGCCAAAAGGAAAAAAAAGGAAAATCACTGGTATTCTGTCACACAAAGACAGTAACTATATTTGTCTATATCTTTCTAGACCTTTATATATGTAATTTCGAGACAAAAATGGGATCAAATTGTCCATTTTATTTTGGGGGTCAGCTTTCATTTAATAATATGTTTTGTACATTTTTCCATATCAAAGGTATATCTACAACTACCTATATATTCATAACTAGCATGATAGTAGCTTCAGAGGCTTTTGATGTTAAATTAAATGGCAGGATTGTTAGTAATAGGTGATAGCATTACTGTCTTCTACCAAAATACAATCCTGTTATTTTGATATAATATTAAAAGTCTCTAAAGTCATTGCCAAATTAATATATCCTTATGAGGCTATAAAAAATATTGTATGTTTACAGCCATTGTTTTTTAAACTTTATATGCATATAATTTCAGAAACTCACCAAAATAAAAATGTAAAAGAACACCCATATACCCTTGACCCAGATCTAATTGTTAACATTTGCCCCATTTTCATTATTTGCCCATATGTATATGTATATATGGGCTTCCGTGGTGGCTCAGTGGTAAAGCATCCACCTACCAATGCAGGAGATGCAGGTTTGATCCCTGGGTTGGAAACATCTGCTGGAGAAGGAAATGGCAACCCACTCTAATATTCTTGCCTGGGAAGTCCCATGATCAGTGGAGCCTGATGGGCTAGAGTCCATAAGGTTGCAGAATAGTCAGACATGACTTGGTGGCTAAAAACAACAACAAACAACATGCATGTGTATGTATATATATATTTTAATGAATTGAGAATAAGTTGTATACATGATGATTCTTTACATCCAAGTACTTCAGTGTGTATTTCCTAATAATAATAGGTGTCTTCTCTTAAGTAACTATGATGTAGTTATCTACTTTATAAATCTAACATTGGTACAATATTTTATCCAATCTATTACCTGCATTCCAATTTGTCAGCCTAACAGTATTGTTTACAACATGTCTTTTCCCTCCAGAACATATTGTAGTTTAGAGTCAGAAATTATATTTGTCATGTATTTTTAACCTCCTTTAACCTGAAACATTTCCATAGCCTTTTTTTTGTGTTATATGACATTAGCATTTTTGAGGATTACAGTCACATGCACACACTGTTTTTGTAAAACAGGACATTCCTCATTTTGTCTGATGTTTCATCATGATTAGATTGAAGTTAAGCATTTTCAGCCAGTGTACCAGGCAGGTGATAGCATTTGATTTTCAGGGCATCGCCTATAGAAGAATAGGAGGTTCTTTTCCCTCATTGACAATGTTAATTTTGATCTCTGTCAAGGTATTATCTAATTTCCCATCGTTTCCTTTTTTTTTTTTTCTCCCTCCCTTGCAAATAATAGGCAGTGTGTGAAAAGGCACTTTAAGACCATACAAATATCTTGTTCTTTATCAAAATCCCCCCTTGGATTTAATATCCATTAATGATTCTTATCAGAGTTCATCTTTACCATGATGGTTGCAAAATGATTATTTTCCAACTTCAGCTCTGCATTCAGCCCTCTGCCTTCTATTACAATTAAGAGACCTCTGATTTATCTCTTTAATTATCTATTTGTTATCTCACAGCTTCGTAAATTCCTTTTCCTCCCAGTGGTTTATAATTCATTACTGAATTTGATTATTTAAGTCCTCAAACTACCCTTTGCTTATTTCCTGCCCCAAACTGAGGATTTATCGTCAAAAACAGTGCCCATAAATTCCTCGGATTAGTTCTCTCAAAAGTAAAAAACCTACGTAAAGAGGTATAACTCAGATGATGCTTTCATCCCCAAGTTTGTTTTCTGGCTTATCCTTCCTATGTTTCTTGTTCTAATGGTAAGAAAATACAGATATCTATCTATTCTCATTTTCCCTTCTTTCTTATACAAAAAGTAGGAAACACTTTACACTATGCATATTCTCACTTTTTTTACTTTATATCTCCTGGAAATTACTCCAGATCAGTTCATAGAGATCTTCCTCATTTTTTTTTAAACAGCTGCCTAGCACTCTATTGTATGTAGGGTATACATGCATTAATGCCATAGTTATTCAACCAATCTCCTGTGGTTGGACATTCAGGTAGTTTCCAGTATTCTGTAATAACAAATAATCTTGCACTGGATAACTTGTGTGTCGGTAGTTTAATATTGGTGAGGTTATGTGGTTGAAGGTTAAGTAAATGCAGTTCGTTTTGTTACCTACTGCTAAATTCCCCTCCATTGGAGTTGTTCCTTTGGAATTTTTTTTTTTTTTAACACATTTCCTCCAGCAGTATATGAGAGTGATGGTTTCTCCATAGAGTGTACTGATAAGCTATTCAATTTTTGTTAATCTGATGAGCTAGAAGTGATATTTCAGTGAAGTTTCAATTTGCATTTATCATATTATAAGTGAAATTGAACATCTTTTAATATGGCTAAGGACCATGTTTTATCTTTCCGTAAATTATCTGTTCATGTCTTTGCCCCATTTCTGTATAGAATTTTTATTCACTTTTTCTTCAATTTTTTAAAAGTTCTTTATAAGTTAAGGATATTCACTTATGTCTGTGATGTACATTGTGAATATGTATTTCAACTTGTATGTCCTTTGACTTTACTTATAGTGTTTCTTGTCATGCAAATTTTACATTTTTATGTAGTTATATTTGTCATATTTATCTGCCTCTAGGTTGGAGTCATAGAAAATCTTTTTCTACACTGAAACTAAAAAGAAATTCATGTTTTTTTCCTAGTACTTGTATAGTTTTATTTTTTACAATTATGAGTCTAATTTTGTTTTCCCAAACAGCTATCAGTACTTTTTATTATTACAAAGACTCTCTTCATTTAGTTATTTGAAATGTAACCTTTATATTTGAATATAAGGTTAAGTCTGTTTGTGGACTGTTTATTCTGTTCCATCCAGCTATCTATTCATTTGCCAGTACCACACTGTTTTAATTTTAGAGGCTTTGTAGTGTGCTTTAAAATTTTAGAGGCTTTGTAGTATGTTTTAACATCTGACTGAACTTAGTCCCTCTCATAGCTTTCTTTCCAGTATTTTCCTAGCTCTTATGTTTTATTTTAATTGTACAGTCAACTCATGTAGCTATATGAAAAACTAATTGCTATTTTTGTTTGGATGACATTAAATTTGTGAATTTGAGGATAAGTAAAGTAACTCTGGCAAAATATATATAAATGGGTTCTAGTGACTGTGATTTAAGGAAATTATTATAAGTTTTCTAATTTATCAACTTCTTATTTTTATTTGAGAAATATTTTTCACATATCTGTGAAATAATAAAAGGAAATCACATACTGACTGGTGTTCAATTTCTGTTTTAGATTTCCATGGTGTCAGTAATTCATATTCCTGATAAGACTTATAAACTCTCCTGTAGGATATTATATCAATATTTACTTCTAGCTCAAGGTCAATTTCATGATCTTAAGGTAAGTTGTACCCTCGAGTCTTATTTTTGTCTTTTCTGTTTGCAGAGTTTCAGAGAATGACTATTATAAAGAGATAATATTTTCAGTTACTTATCACACAAGTTAACTTTTATTTGCTATTAGATTTGCTAGTTCATATGTTTTTAGCAGCTCTTATAACCCCTGTATTTGAAGCATAATTGTCATTTGTAATTATTTTTACATTTGTTTCTTTGATTTTCAGCAACTTTTCATGTCTGCAAATAATAATTCCACTCCCTCCAGCAATTCTTCTCCAGAAGAAAAAAACACAGACCGAAGTTTGCTAGAAAAGGCAGGACTCTCTGAAAGTGAAGTGGAGCCTCCAGAAGAGAATAGCAAGGACTGTGTGGTTTGCCAGAATGGGACTGTGAACTGGGTGCTCTTGCCATGTAGACACACGTGCTTGTGTGATGGCTGTGTTAAGTATTTTCAACAGTGCCCAATGTGTAGGCAGTTCGTTCAGGAATCTTTTGCACTTTGCAGTCAAAAAGAGCAAGATAAAGACAAACTGAAAAGTCTCTGAGGATGTTGTAGCAACTGAAAAGTACACTTCCCACTGAAGATGCAAACTGTATTCTTGGAATTAATCAGAACATGGAATCTACAGTGTTAACCGTCAGTGAAAATTCTATTTTAACTTCATATTTGTACGATACATGGATGGCGAAAATTAATTATTCCTTGCTGTTCGGTATGGCAAATACTGAAATTCCACTCTGTGTCAATGCATAAAAACCCATTCAACCTCTTGTGAAGAACGTAAACATTTGGCCTTTTATCAGCTAGAGGATTTCATGTAATATCAATTAGAAAAATTCTGAAAAGCAATCCACCTAAAATTTGAGGAAGTAAAAGTCTTAAGATTTCAGAATGTTTTTTCTTTGATGTAATCTGGAGTGCAATTGGGTAAAAGCTGAATTCTTCTAAAATAATTGTATGTTTCTTAGTTTACAAAAGAGTTGGAAAGGGCTTCTAATTTTAAATCCTTTCCTGAAATATCAGTTTTTATAAATATCCATCTGTTTTGGTTTCTCATTTTCCTTATAATCATAGTCACATAAACATATCTTAATTTTTAAATATAGCTTCTTAAATTATAAATGCAAGAAATAATTCTTGACTGTTCTCAGTGTATCATAGATTTAAATGATACTCATTTATAGGAAGCAGATATATAAAACATGGGTAATAAAATTTCTTGGATAATTAAATTTATTGTCAAATATGATTAGATTAGCAGGATGTGACCTACTAGGGAAGATCTGTGAGACTCTCAATACCTTACCTTAGATTTCCTCCTGCATAAAGAATCCATCCAAAACTGGAGAGGTTTCAAAGCCAGAAAAATCACTAAAAGAAACAAACCATTTTTTTCTCGTGTGTGTGTGTGTGTGTGTGTGTGTGTGTGTTTTAATGCCAGATTAACCCCATGTCCTTCTGAATAGTAAATCACTTTGTTTATCCCATGTTACATCCTCTTAGGAGTTGAGGAACCTGGTAGTCAAAAAAAGCCCCATTCCCCACTTTTCCCAAGATGATTAAGAAGAATAAAGTAAATCAGAGCTTCCTGTTTCTTCAATGGAAATTACCTTTAATTCACTAAGAAATTATATCATGGCAAATAAACTGTGACATGCAGGGAGATTTCCAAGCCTTATTTTGTCTTGTTTGTATTAAAAATTATGCCTTATCTTTCTATCATTGTGTTTATATAATATTATTTTATTCCCATCAAATATAGCACCCTCAAAAAGATATTACTATTTCTTCATTTTATAAACCAAATCAAATTTCATCTGTATTCAATAACTAGGTAACAGATATCTTCTAGGGGCCAGATACCTTTTGGGAGTCTGAGCTACAAAGAATCAGACAAGTCTCCTAACCTCAAAATATCTATCTCTAACAGAAGCATTGATGGCTTATTAGAAGCACATCCCTGACTTAGATGTTCCTAAAGCCCTGTTCTAAGCCTGGAACCCAGTGGTCAAAAGCTACAGTCCCTGTTGCAGTTGGCTAGCTGTATAGCAGTTCATCTGGGAACTTCACTTTGTATATCAATTGCAGGGGACTACTCAGAGGTCATTTTGACATCCTTATCCATCCTGCTTCCCTTTACAGGTCTATTTGTACCTAAACTGTCCTAGACACACGCTTACTTTCTCATCTTAGGTAGATTCCATCTGCCATCTTATGCTATTTTTCATAACTTTTTTTTATTGTAGTAAAATAGATATGACATAAAAGTTGCCATTTTAACCATTCTTAAGTATATATTTCAGTGGCATTAAGTACTTTCACACTGTTGTATTACCACCACCAGTTTCCATCTTCAGACATTTTCCATTATCCTAGACTGAAGCTCTGTATCCATCAAACAGTAACTCCTCATTCATTACCTGCCCCTTCAGCTCCTAGGCAACCACCATTCTGTTTTCTGTCTCTGTGAATTTGACTATTCTAGGTACTTCATAGGCATGGAATCATACAATATTTATCCTTTGGTGTCCAGCTTATTTCACTAAGTATAATGTTTTCAAGGTGCATCATGTATCCGAATTTCTTTTTTAAGGCTGAAAAATATTCTGGTATATGTATATACCATAGTTTGTTTATCCATTCACCCATCATTTTTCATAGCTCTTAAAGATGATTAGCCCTTCATTCCCCTTTGCTGCAACTAAAATAATTGTTTTTCCTAACCTCAATAGTAATAAATATGTGAAATTTGGTAAATAATCAATTAAAAACAAGTACACTGACTCTTATAGGCTTATGCCATAATTTGCCAATGGCAATGAATAAGAGACATCTTGTGAGAGCATCTATAAAAGCATTTTATTTGACTGGATCACTAGACGAAGTGTGATTTAGGGCTTGCCTGGTGGCTCAGATGGTAAAGAATCTGCCTGCCAATGCAGGAGACCTGGGTTTGATCCCTGAGTTGGGAGAATCCCCTAGAGTAGGAAATGGCAACCCACTCTTTCCTGAAGAATCCCATACACAGAGGAACCTGGTAGGCTGCAGTCTATGGGAGTGCAAAGAACCGGACATGACTGAGCAACTAACAGTAAAGTGCACTAAGTGGCTTATATAGAGTAGTTGGTACTTTCCAAAAACCTGAACCAGGGATACATTAGCAGATCTAATAGGTGACTAGCCACCTCCTTTTTCAATGATGCATTTTTCCCAGCTTGGCACCTATGAGAGTTCTTAATGTCTAAACAATGTCTAAACCACCTCTAGGGGAGGAACTTAACAACTGTTACGTAACAGCTCAACACAAATCACTGAATTATTTCCCATTGGAACTATTGTATTTTTTAAGCCTTCCCACTAATTGTGAAATGAAGAGTTTTGTCTTGGCTTGTGGGAATTTGAAGCATCAATATAGATAATCTGGGGTTTAGGAAGAGTGGGTTGAAGTGATTCATTGCAGCCTCCTCTATTGAATCCTGCCTCAGATGGGCCCTGTTCCACTGGATAATTCCTGAACTCCATTACCTAGATTTTGAACTCTGAATTCCCTTTTATTTCTGTATTTCCCTATATTTCTCCTGAATCTTCTTTATTGTCATCACAACCTCTAGTTTCTGGGTCCCCGAGTCTATTCTAATTATTCATTAACTTGCTCCTGGGTTGCCTGCTTAACTGTTTCAAATATGTTATCATCTTAGCTTGCTTGCTTAATCTCTCCACTCTACCTGCCCCAGGAATTCATACTTGGCTTGCCTCAATTATGCTTCTTTACTGCTGTTACTGCAGAAGTTCAAGTGGTCTAACTAGTTCACAGAATCCACTAAGAAACTTCGCTTCCAGGTGTTCACTGCTGCTCAACAATCCTTTTATTTTCCTAATGGACCCTCGACTGAACTCTCAACAGCTATTTCTCTTCCATTCTTCTCAAGTTCTGTACCCCACCACTGCTGTATCACTTTCAGAAAAGAACCTTCAAAAGATGGGTTAAATTGACAGACACTAAAGTCATTATATCATGAGTTTATATCCCAGTTCTTCCACTTCTCCCTTGGACAAGTTACTCAACCTCAGTCACTCTGATCAGTTTCCTCGTCTATAAAAATAGTGATAATAGAACCTACCTATAGGCTGTTGAAAGTTTTATACATGTGAGTTGAGAGTTAATATATGTGTGAAGAGTTAATATATGTGTTGAGAGTTAATGTGTGTGTGAAGTGCTTGGACCTGGGCATAGCACATAGTATTCTCTCATGTATGACAGGTATTACTGTTAATATCTTGTTTACATATACAAAGACAGTAGACACTCTTTTCTCTCTTCCCCCAAAGAGGAAGTATGTTATATCTCCTTTTGGGGCCAACACTGCTTGTATTCTTCATCTCATCTCTTTTGCTCCCTGAACTCTATTCAGTAACTGAATGATTACTGAGTGCCAAAGACATTACATATGGTGTGAGCATGAGAATACAACAGTGAAAAAAATACACAAAACCCCTCACCTTCATGGACCTTACATTCTAGTAAAGAAAAGGACAAATTAATAAATGATACCGTATTATCAAGTGGAGGTTAAGTGCTATGGAGAAAATCAAAGCTGAGATGGTGAGTTGGTGATGAGAAAGATGGAAGTGAGGATTCTACTTCAAATGCAATGGTCAGGAAAGGCCTCACCAGGAATTTATTAATAGAGAACTGTAGAAGACCAGGAAGTGAGCTACGTATATCTAGACAAAGACGCCTGAGCCACTGCAAGGCTGAGAGGTGCACTTTACTGAGATGGAAACAATTGGGAAAAGGTGGTTTTGGAGGAAAAGAACTACTGTGTTTTTGTTCCATTTCGGATGCCAGTCAGAAATCCAAGTAGGGATCTCAAATAAACAGGTGAATATAGTTCTCTGAGGTTCAGAGGAGAGGTCTGACTGGTAAATTCATCTTACCTTGATGCCATGTCATCAGCATGGCATTTAAAGCCATGAGTCCACGTGAGATCACTGATGGAGTGAGCGTGGGCATAGAAGTGGTCCATGGACTGGGGATACTCCAGCATTCGGGCAGACTGGGGGTGGCAGGGGACCAGTACAATGAGAAGTAAACAGTGAGGTAGAAGGAAAATCAGAAGAGTGGGCTTTAGAGACCATCCCAAAACAGAGTTGTATAAAACAACCACTGTTTTATTATGCTCACAGATGGTGTGGTCAGGTATTGGGACAGGATATGGCAGAGATGGGAATGTCTAGAAGCTTAGTTCAGTTCAGTTCAGTTCAGTCACTCAGTCGTGTCCGACTCTTTGCGACCCCATGAATTGCAGCATGCCAGGCCTCCCTATCCATCATCAACTCCCGGAGTTCACTCAACCTCACGTCCATCAAGTCCGTGATGCCATCCAGCCATCTCATCCTCTGTTGTCCCCTTTTCCTCCTGCCCCCAATCCCTCCCAGCATCAGAGTCTTTTCCAATGAGTCAACTCTTCACATGAGGTGGCCAAAGTACTGGAGTTTCAGGTTTAGCATCATTCCTTCCAAAGAACACCCAGGACTGATCTTTAAAATGGACTGGTTGGATCTCCTTGCAGTTCGTGGGACTCTCAAGAGTCTTCTCCAACACCACAGTTCAAAAGCATCAATTGGTAGGGAAGACCCAAATGACTGAAGTGACTCAAGGTCAGAGGACTAAAATCATCTGGAGGCTCTTCACTTACGTATGTGGTGCTCAGGCTGTGATGACTCGAAAGCTGGGATGAGCTGGGACAACTTGTGGCCTCTTTGGGTGGCTTGGACTTTGTCACAGCCAGGTGGTCTTAAGATAAATTCCTTAATTCGGGGCTCAAGATTCCAAGAGTGAGTGTTCCTACTAAACAAGGCAAAAGCTGCAAGGCCTTTTCTGTTTTTGACTTTTTTCTTTTTAACAGCTTAACAGAGATACAGTTTAATTACCATATAATTCCCCCATTCAAGAATTTAATGTACTCACAGAATTTTCCAACCACCACTACAATTAATTTCAGAACAATTTAATTACCCACAAAAGAAACCCTGTGTACATTTAGCCATCACCCCAAATTCCTGCCATCTTCCCCCAACCCTGTATAACCACCAATTTACCTTTATAGTAAAAAGTGTAGATTTGCCTGTGCATGCGTGCTCAGTTGCTCAGTCATGTCTGACTCTTTGCGACCCCATGGATGGTAGCCCACCAGATTCCTATGTCTATGGGATTCTTCAATAATACTGGAGTGGGTTGCCATTTCTTCCTCCACGGAATCATCCCCACATCTGTCACATCTCCTGCATTGTCAGGTGGATTCTTTACCACTGCACCAGCCTTTTCTGGACATTAAACAGAATGTAATTACATGTAGAATCACAGATGAAATCACACACAACATGTGGCCTTTTGCAACTGGCCACAAAACAACACTTAGCATAATGTTGTAAGGTTCATTCATGTTATAGGATAAATCAGCATTTTATTTTTTTTATTGCCAAATAATATCCCATTGTATAGCTATAACACATTGTATTTATCCAATCATCCGTTGATGGACGTTTAGATTTTTTCACTTTTCGGCTTTTATGAAAAATGCTGCTGGGAACATTGGCTACAAGTTTTTATGTGAACATATGTTTTAATTTCTCTTGGGTATATGCCTACAAGTGGAAGTGCTGGTTCATATCACAACTCTATGTTCAACAATTTGAGGAACTTCCTAACTGTTTTCAGAGCAGCTGTACCCTTTTACATTCTCACCAGCAATGAATAGGGTTCCAATTTTCTCACATCCTTGTCAACGCTTGTTATTACATTTTTACTATTGCCATCCTAGTGGGTGTGAAGTGGCATCAAAATTTTTAATTGGGTAAAAACAATATATAACGTAAAATTTACCATTCTAACCCTTTAAAAATGTATAGTTTAGTAGTGTTAATACACCACATTGTTGCACAACAGATCTCCAGAACTTCCATTTTGCAAAACTGAAACTCTGCACCTTTTAAATAACAACTCCCTATTTCCCCCTCATGCCAGTCCCTGGCAACTACCATTCTACAGTATAACTCTGGTTTTAATTTGCACTTGCCTAATGGCTAATGTTGAGCATCTTTTCATGTGCTTATTAGCCATTTATGTATTTATTCAGTCTTATGACCCATTTTAAAATTGAATTGACTTTTTGCTATTGACCTTTAAGGGTTTATATTCTACATACAAGTCCTTTATCGGATATATGATTTACAAATATTTGCTCCCATTCTATGGGGGGATCTCTTCATTTTCTTTGTGGTGCTCTTTGAAGCATGAAAGTTCTTAATATTTCTGAGGTCCAACTTAGCTGTTTTTTCTCTTGCTACTGTTTTGTTGTCACATCTAAGAAAGCTTTGCCTAACTCAAGGTCACAAAGATTTAATCCTATTTTTTTTAAGTTTTCTCATCTAGGTCAATAATCAATTTTGAGTTAAATTTTGTATATGATATGATTCAACTTCATTCATTTGCACATGGAAATCCTCAACAAAATATTAGCAAACCAATTCAACAATAATGAAGAGAATCATACATTGTGATCAAGTGGAATATTTTCCAGGGGAATGAAGGATGCTTCAACATATGCAAATTTATCAGTGTGATACACCACATTAACCAAAGGATAAAATTCAGATGATCAAATCTTAAAAGTACTGAAGAATCACTGCAGCAATTTTAAACAGAGCAATACAGTCAGATACCCTTTTAAGAAATGTCAGTATTAGAAGTGCTTTGAATGTAGCAAGCTACAAAGTGGAATGTGGGTAAAAGATTGGAATTCATGTTTATTTTTATCTGCATAAGAAATTAAATTTTACTAATCTTGGATTAGCTGCACAACATGTCAATTACTTATGAATAAATATATAAACTTGTAGGATAGTTTAGAGTTTGAAATGGGAGAAGACTAACAATGGGAAAATCAGGATTCAGATACTATTATAGTATTCCAGTTGAGAAACAGCAAGATCCTAAGGACTTTATCAATTTGGATCATGAAGATGAGAGGTCTAGTTCAGTTCAGTTCAGTTTCTCAGTCATGTTCAACTCTTTGTGATCCCATGGACTGCAGCACACCAGGCTTCCCTGTCCATCACCAACTCCCAGAGCTTGCTCAAACTCATGTCCATAGAGTCGGTCATGCCATCCAGCCATCTCATCCTCTGTCGTCCCCTTCTCCTCCTGCCTTCAGTCTTTCCCAGCATCAGGGTCTTTTCCAATGAGTCAGTTCTTCACATCAGGTGGCCAAAGTATTGGAGCTTCAACTTCAGCATTAGTCCTTCCAATGAATATTTAGGATTGACTTCCTTTAGGATTGACTGGTTTGATCTTCTTGAAGTCCAAGGGGTCTAGGATAGCTGTTAGTTGTGGGCTGGGTGAAGTTGATAACAATTGGTAAAACTGGTAAGACTCTGTCTTATTCATGCTTGTACACTCAGAACACCATCTATTCATCTAATGAATACTCGGGTCTTATTTGGATTAGCTGCTGTGCTTGGTGCTAAAGCTAGAGGATGAACAAGATACGTGAGGTCTTTGCCCTTGTGGAATTCACTTGGATGACTGGAGGGCACTAACAATAAATAGTAAATTTAACAAGTAAGATGATACTACTTATATTGCAAACTCCAAAAGAAAAAAGCAAGTTACCAGGTAAGGAGGTAGGATGGTGTTGGTGGAGGTCTCTCTGAAGAGAGCCCTAAGGGTTGAGGAAACCAGCCTTGTCAGAAGCCTGGGCACAGGATATTGGATGGAAGAAGCAAAAAGCACAATATGAAAAAGAGCGTGGGTGGTAGAGGAAGAGAGAAAGTCCTATGGGCGTGGAAGTGGGTAAAGGAGGAGGTATGTGGATGCGGTTGGAGAGAGGGCAGGCCTTGTCATGAGGAGTCAGGATGGTCCTCCTGCAGTGGGAAGACATTGGAGAGTCAAAGCAGGGAGGTAACCTTGTTGCCTTGAGGTTTTTCCTGTGGTCATGTATGGATGTGAGAGTGGGACTGTGAAGAAGGCTGAGCGCTGAAGAATTGATACTTTTGAACTGTGGTGTTGGAGAAGACTCTTGAGAGTCCCTTGGACTGCAAGGAGATCCAATCAGTCCATTCTGAAGGAGATCGGCCCTGGGATTTCTTTGGAAGGAATGATGCTAAAGCTGAAACTCCAGTACTTTGGCCACCTCATGCGAAGAGTTGACTCATTGGAAAAGACTCTGATGCTGGGAGGGATTGGGGGCAGGAGGAGAAGGGGATGACAGAGGATGAGATGGCTGGATGGCATCACTGACCCGATGGACGTGAGTCTGAGTGAACTCCGGGAGTTGGTGATGCACTGGGAGGCCTGGCGTGCTGCGATTCATGGGGTCGCAAAGAGTCGGACATGACTGAGTGACTGATCTGATCTGAACCTTGTTGCACTTTTAAAAGACTGAGGGGGAATGCATTTGGGGAGGGTGGAAGGGGCAGAATCAGGAGTTCAGTTTTAGGCATTTGAAGTTTGAGCTGTGATGTTAAGCCTACGTTTAGGCTTGTTTCACTTATTTAGTTGAACTTGCAGGCATTTAGTTTTGTCTCTCTTTACTGTATAGGTCGTATGGAAGTTCTGCAAATCCACACCAGGCATTGGACTGTCAGTCAGGTTCGGGGAGGAGGAATAGCTGTCATATGCTTTTGACACTCTGAGCACTTTGTATTTGTGCCAGCAATTGTTATTGCCTCTCAAATGCAAACCCACCCTTCTATATTTGGCTTTGTGATGCTGGTGTGTGTGTGTATGTGCTCAGTCGATAAGTCATGTCTGACTCTTGTTACCCCATGGAATGTAGTCCGCCAGGTTCCTCTGTCCGTGGGATTTCCTAGGCAAGAATACTGGAGTGGGTCGCCACTCCCTTCTCCATGGGATCCTCCTGACCCAGGGATTGAACCCACCTCTCCAGCTTGGCAGGCTGATTCTTTACCACTGCACTACCTATGAAGCCCGATGCTGGGGTAGGACTCAGCAAACCATGTTTCTGCTTTGTCAGCAGGCTCTATGAGACTTTGTAAACTAGAACAATAGAGGGAAACTGGAAGACAGGAGAAAGAAGGGATTTGCTTCTTCCTATTGATTTCCTGTGGGCTTCATGCTGGCTTCCTGTTCCTGTGAGCATCACTCAAGCCTCACTTCTTTACCTTGATATTGCTGGTTGATTCCAGGAGTGGCAGTTGAAACCAGATTGCAGTCCTCTCAACATTTGCCAAACTTGTCTCCTCAACCCCTTGAGGACACGGTCCCCAGCCTAGCAGTGCCCCTCCTCAGAGACCTGAGTTCTAGCTCTGAGGAGCCCCTCCTCCAAACCCCTAAGTTTTTATAATTCCAACTTTTTCACTTTGTTTTTTCCCAGCCCTCTGGGTGATAGCTGCTTCCTGCAATTGCTACCTGTGAGATACCCTCATGTTCTTTCGACTTTTCAGCAACCAACTCTTTATATTCATGGTCTCTGATAAAAATAACTAGTGGTTTCTGTTTCCTGGCTATACTAATTGATACGATTAGATATTATCTCCTAGATACCTGGCTCAGTTTACACAGCAGATAGAAAACTGAGACCAACTTAGGCTGAATAGCCCATATCACACATCCACTAAGTGGTAGTGTTAGGATTTGAACCCAGTTCTGCTCTGTTTTATTTTGCCTGAAGCTTGTGCTCATAATCACTAATCACCTTCCTAATTGGCTGAAAAGCACCTGCTTTTCAATATTGAACTGTGGGTACAATTTTAAATTCTTTCTTCATTTTTATTGTTTTCCTTGTTCTTTTTACATTTTTATTTTCTAATTGTAGGATAATTGCTTTACAGAATTTTGTTGTTTTCTGTGAAACATCAACATGAATCAGCCAAACGTGCATATATGTCCCCTCCCTCTTGAACCTCCCTCCTGTCTCCCTCCACATCCCACCCCTCTAGGTTGATACAGAGCCCCTGTTTGAGTTCCCTGAGACGTATAGCAAATTCCCATTGGCTATCTATTTTACATATGATTATATTCTTTGCAGCCAAAGATGGAGAAGCTCTATACACTCAGCAAAAACAAGATCAGGAGCTGACTGTGGCTCAGACCATGAACTCCTTATTGCCAAATTCAGACTTAAATTGAAGAAAGTAGGGAAAACCACTATGACTTACATCAAATCCCTTATGATTATACAGTGGAAGTGAGAAATAGATTTAAGGGCCTAGATCTGATAGATAGAGTGTCTGATGAACTATGGAATGAGGTTCGTGACATTGTATAGGAGACAGGGATCAAGACCATTCCCATAGAAAAGAAATGCAAAAAAGCAAAATGGCTGTCTGGGGAGGCCTTACAAATAGCTGTGAAAAGAAGAGAAGTGAAAAGCAAAGGAGAAAAGGAAAGATATAAACATCTGAATGCAGAGTTCCAAAGAATAGCAAGAAGAGATAAGAAAGCCTTCTTCAGCGATCAATGCAAAGAAATAGAGGAAAACAACAGAATGGGAAAGACTAGGGATCTCTTCAAGAAAATCAGAGATACCAAAGGAACATTTCATGCAAAGATGAGCTCGATAAAGGACAGAAATGGTATGGACCTAACAGAAGCAGAAGATATTAAGAAGAGATGGCAAGAATACACAGAAGAACTGTACAAAATAGATCTTCATGACCCAGATAACCACGATGGTGTGATCACTGACCTAGAGCCAGACATCCTGGGATGTGAAGTCAAGTGGGCCTTAGAAAGCATCACTAAGAACAAAGCTAGTGGAGGTGATGGAATTCCAGTGGAGCTATTCCAAATCCTGAAAGATGATGCTGTGAAAGTGCTGCCCTCAATATGCCAGCAAATTTGGAAAACTCAGCAGTGGCCACAAGAATGCAAAAGGTCAGTTTTCATTCCAATCCCAAAGAAAGGCAATGCCAACGAATGCTCAAACTACCGCACAATTGCGCTCATCTCACACGCTAGTAAAGTAATGCTCAAAATTCTCCAAGCCAGGCTTCAGCAATACGTGAACCGTGAACTTCCTGATGTTCAAGCTGGTTTTAGAAAAGGCAGAGGAACCAGAGATCAAATTGCCAACATCCGCTGGCTCATGGAAAAAGCAAGAGAGTTCCAGAAAAACATCTATTTCTGCTTTATTGACTATGCCAAAGCCTTTGACTGTGTGGATCACAATAAACTGTGGAAAATTCTGAAAGAGATGGGAATACCAGACCACCGGATCTGCCTCTTGAGAAATCTGTATGCAGGTCAGGAAGCAACAGTTAGAACTGGACATGGAACAACAGACTGGTTCCAAATAGGAAAAGGAGTATGTCAAGGCTGTATATTGTCACCCTGCTTATTTAACTTATATGCAGAGTACATCATGAGAAATGCTGGACTGGAAGAAACAAGCTGGAATCAAGATTGCTGGGAGAAATATCAATAACCTCAGATATGCAGATGACCCCACCCTTATGGCACAAAGTGAAGAGGAACTCAAAAGCCTCTTGATGAAAGTGAAAGTGGAGAGTGAAAAAGTTGGCTTAAAGCTCAACATTCAGAAAACGAAGATCATGGCATCCGGTCCCATCACTTCATGGGAAATAGATGGGGAAACAGTGGAAACAGTGTCAGACTTTATTTTTCTGGGCTCCAAAATCACTGCAGATGGTGACTGCAGCCATGAAATTAAAAGACGCTTCCTCCTAGGAAGGAAAGTTATGACCAACCTAGATAGCATATTCAAAAGCAGAGACGTAAAAAAAAAAAAAAAAAGCAGAGACGTTACTTTGCCAACAAAGCTTCGTCTAGTCAAGGCTTTTTTTCCTGTGGTTTTTCCATGGTTTTTCCTGTGGTCATGTATGGATGTGAGAGTTGGACTGTGAAGAAGGCTGAGCGCCGAAGAATTGATGCTTTTGAACTGTGGTGTTGGAGAAGACTCTTGAGAGTCCCTTGGACTGCAAGGAGATCCAACCAGTCCATTCTGAAGGAGATCGGCCCTGGGATTTCTTTGGAAGGAATGATGCTAAAGCTGAAACTCCAGTACTTTGGCCACCTCATGTGAAGAGTTGACTCATTGGAAAAGACTCTGATGCTGGGAGGGATTGGGGGCAGGAGGAGAAGGGGATGACAGAGGATGAGATGGCTGGATGGCATCACTGACCGGATGGACATGAGTCTGAGTGAACTCCGGGAGTTGGTGATGGACAGGGAGGCCTGGCGTGCTGCGATTCATGGGGTCGCAAAGAGTTGGACACGACTGAGCGACTGATCTCATTTTATCTGATCTGAATGTAAGTTTCCATGTTACTCTTCCATATATCTCACTCTTTCTTCCCCTCTCCCTGTGTCCGTAAGTCTGTTCTCTATGTCTATTTCTCCATTGCTGCCTTACAAATAAATTCATCAACCCGTTATCAGACCCAGCATTTCCCAAACCATATCCCAGGCAACACTGTACTACAAGACCTATGAAGAATGTGTTCTGGGCTCCAGGAACCCGGCCTGCCATATACTGTACTCTCCAGAAGAGCACAATGAATGCTAGCATAACAAAGGCTCTGAGAAATTTTGCAATAAAATTTAAATGTGTAACCAGGCAGTTTCTCATAAACTTTCTAACTAGGGACATTCCAAGGATGTGGAAAATGTGGGATTAATCAATATTTAATGTATCCTATGCAACAGTAGTATCTGGTTAAGAGAAGGTTGGTGCCAGCAGTCTTGGAATGTTCTCACGACAGAGAGGTTGCTTTAAAGAATATTGGAGAAGGGGAGTCTGATCTTTGTTTAGATTATAGAAATATGACCTTAGATGTGTACATTACAAAATTTCAGCTATTTAGGGATTGTTAGGGAGTTTGGGATTGATATGTACACTGCTCTGTTTAAAATGGATAACCAACAAGGACCTACTGCATAGCACAGAGAACACTGCTCCATATTGATGGGAGGGGAGTTTGGGTGAGAATGGATACGTGCATATGTATGGCTGACTCCCTTTGCTGTCTACCTGAAACTATCACAATATTGTTAATCAGTTATGTGCGTGTTAAGTAGTATGTGCGTGTTAGTCGCTTCAGTAGTGTCCGACTCTTTGCGACCCTATAGACTGCAGCCTGCCAGGCTCTTCTGTCCGTGGGTACTTCTCCAGGCAAGGGAAACTGGAGTGGGTTACTATGCCCTCCTCCAGGGGATCTTCCCAACCCAAGGAATCAAACCCAAGTCTCTTATGTCTCCTGCATTGACAAATGGGTTCTTTACTACTAGCACCCCTGGGAAGCCCGTTAATCAGCTATGTTGTTTTCAGTCACCCAGTCGCGTCTGACTCTTTGCGACCCCATGGACTGACTGTAGCACGCAGGCCTCTTGGTCCCTCACCATCTCCCAAAGTTTGCCCAAATTCATATCCGTTGCGTCAGTGATGCCATTCAGTCATCTCATCATCTGATGCCCTCTTTTCCTTCTGCCCTCAGTCTTTCCCAGCATCCAGCGAGTCCACTGTTTTCATCAGATGACCGAAATACTGGAGTTTCAGCTTTAGCATCCGTCCTTCCAATGAGTATTGAGGGTTGATTTCCCTTGAGATTGACTAGTTTGGTCTCCTTGCTGTCCAAGGGACTCTCTGGAGTCTTCTCCAGTACCACTGTTCAAAAGCATCAATTCTTCAGCTCTCTGCCTTCTTTACCATCCAGCTCTCACAACCTTACCTGACCACTGGGAAGATCATAGCCTTGACTGATACAGACCTTTGTCGGCAGAGTGAGTCCCTGCTTTACAACACACTATCTAGATTTGTCATAGCTTTCCTACCAAGAAGCAAACGTCTTCTGATTTCAAGGCTGCAGTCACCATCCACAGTGATTTTAGAGCCCAAGAAGAGGAAATCTGTTGCTACTTCCACTTTTTCCCCTTCTCTTTGCCATGAAGTAATAGAGCCAGATGCCACGATCTTAGTTTTTTAAAATTTAGTTTTAAGCCAGCTTTTTCATTCTCCTCCTTCATCCTCATCAATCATCTATACTCCCATACAAATAAAAAATGATCAGCTATTTTCCAGTACAAAATAAATGTAGAAAAAAATGTCAGCTGTTAGGTTAGTAAAAAAGTAATTGCTGTTTTGCATTGTTGAACGTTGCCATTTGATATTGGAATGCATTCTTAAACAAATGTGGTTATACATCATTTTAATGTCCATTTCTCGCTTTATGTTTTCTTTTGCTAATGACATACCTGCTGTTTATCTTATGTTTATTTTAGACTATAGAAATAATGTTAGACAAAAAGCAGATTTGAGCAATTTTTTTATTGAAGTTCAAAATGAGTCATAAAGCAGCAGAGAAAACTCGAGACATCAACAATGCATTTGGTCCAGGAACTGCTAATGAGATGAACGTACAGGGCAGTGGTGGTTCAAGAAGTTTTGTAAAGGACACAGACTTGAAGATGAGGAGCATAGTGGCTGTCCATTGGAAGTTGACAAGGACCAATTGAAAGCAATCATCAAAGCTGACTTTCTTACAGTACATGAGAACTTGCCAAAGAACTCAACATGGCCCATTCTACGGTCACTAGGCATTTAAAGCAAATTGGAAAGTTGAAAAACCTCGATAAGTGGGTGCCTCATGAGCTGACCACAAATTAAAAATAATAATAATAATAATAATTTTGAAGTTGTCAAATAAGTTGTCTTCTCTTATTCTACACGACAACAATGAACCATTTCTTGATCAGATTGTGACATGCAATGAAAAGTGGATTTTGTACAATAATCTGCAAGACCAACTCAGTGGTTGGACCGAGAAGAAACTCCAAAGCTCTTCCCAAAGCCAAACTTGCACCAAAGAAAGGTCATGGTCACTGGTGGTCCGCTGCTGCTCTGATCCACTACAGCTTTCTGAATCCCAGTGAAACCATGACATCTGAGAAGTATGCTCAGCAGATCGATGAGATGCACCACAAACTGCAATGCCTGCAGCTGTCACTGGTCAACAGAAAGGGCCCAATTCTTCTCCACGACAATGCCTGACTTGCACAATCAGTGCTTCAGAACTGGGCTATGAAGTTTTTCTTCATCTGCCATATTCACTTGACTTCTCACCAACTTGACTCCCAGTTCTTAAGGCACCTTTTTGCAGGGAAAATGCTTCCACAACCAGTTGGAGGCAGAAAATGCTTTCCAAGATTTCCTCGAATCCCGAAGCACAGAGTTCTACACTATAGGAATAAACAAACTTATTTCTCACTGGCAAACTGTGTTGTTCTTATTTTAATTAATAAAAATGTGTCTGAGCCTAGTTATGATGATTTAAAATTCATGGTCCAAAACTGCAATTACTTTTGTGCCAACCTCATATTTAAAACCGTGGACATGTTTCAAGTGCATTTTCAGTTCAAAAAGATACTGGCAATTCTCAAATCAACAACAAAGATCAGAATTAGGATTTGACTACTTCTAGAACGAATAATTTTTGCTTTCTTTCCTCTCATGATAATCTAGGGCAATTTATCCCTCTAAAAGATCTCCTACTTTCGTAATCCTAACCTATACAAAGCCAATAAATAGGAGTAGTTTACAACACTTATATTTAACCTTTTGACTATATTTATTTGCAAATTTACCTATGATGTAAGATATTTTACTGTAAAAAAACTATAGTTTAATATTTCACACATTTACTTATTTTTAAAAAGTGTGAACCCATCTGCATTTGTGTTTGAAATTGTGGTTCAATTGAATTTGTGTTTTATTTAAGTGCCAGGTAGTAAGTTTGGATTATACTCTTTAGAAATCAGTCAAAAAGACAATTTACCTGACTGTACACCCTACAAACTAGAGTTCACCTTTCTTATCAAACTCCATTCTAGAGAAAGCTGTCTCAAAAGTTGTCTTCATGCAACATTAATCAGTCTTAAAAAGGAATAACATTCTGATACATGCCATAATGTGGATGAAGCTTGAAAACATTATGCTAAGTGAAATAAGTCAGACACAAAAGGACAATATTTTATGAGTCCACTTATGAGGTACCTAGAATAGACAAATTCATAGAAATGGTGGTGCGCAGAGACCGAGGGCAGGGAGGAATGAAGATTTATTGTTTAACAGGTACAGAAATTCAGTTTGGTGAGATGAAAAAGACCTGGAAATGGATACTTCAAGATGGGTGTACAAACAATGTGAATGTACTTCATGTGATGCAATTTTACGCTTAAGACTGGTTAAAAGGGTAAATTTATGTTATATATATTTTACAAAAATTTTAAAAAGCTTTTCCTCATGGATTCAACAAGTCCATCCAATTCATATTCATATTTGACTCCTGAAGAGTAACTAATCACATCTGTTATGGCTTTTGGGTGAAGTGACGTGAAATGAAAACTGCTCAGTCATATCCGACTCTGCAACCCCAGGGACTGTAGCCTGCCAGGCTCCTCTGTCCATGGAATTCTCCAGGCCAGAATACTGGAGTGAGTAGCCTTTTCCTTCTCCCAGGGATCTTCCCAACCTTGGGATCAAACCCAGGTCTCCCACATTGCAGGCGGATTCTTTATGGTATGAGCCACCAGGGAATGGCCTTTGGGTAGTGGCATTCCTTTTTTGTTTTTCAATTCAAGAAAATTTAATTGAAGGATAATTGCTTTACAATGTTGTGTTGGTTTCTGCTGTACAACAATGCAAATCAGTCATAATTATATACGTATCTCCTCCCTCTTGAGCCTCCCTCTCCCCTCCTATCCCAACTTTATAGGTCATCATGGATAGTTTTCCTACCACTGGGTTTAAGAAGTCTTTTTTTTTTTTTTCTGGAAAGATCCTCTAAATTGAGTAACTGAAGAAAATCTGAATACTATATTGAGAGTGAGTGAAAAGCAAAAGCAGATTCCTCAAGAGTCTCACTGCTTTATGCTTTACCACTGGCTGGTCTGGCCAGGTTTACTCGGGCCAGTCAACAGCCCAGGTTGGATGGCATCACCGACTCGATGGACATGAGTTTGAGCAAGCTTCGGGAGTTGGTGATAGACAAGGAAGACTGGTGTGCTACAGTCCATGTGGTCGAAAAGAATCAGACATGACTGAGCGACTGAACTGAACTGAGTCAGCAGCCATGATCCTGGTGCTGGTATAAAACGGTGTTAGGGATATAGGAAATTGGTGCTGGCCATTAGCTCTCTACCCTGGGCTAACAGAATACCGGCTTTCTCTCTGAATGTGTGCCCCTGCCAACACTGAGATATTTCTGAACTCCTTCTAATGAGATCTGAACTCAAGTTTAGTCTCCCTAAGCCGCGGCTCCTGGGCCTCACCCAGCTTGCCTTTCACTGTTGCTATCTTAGCAGACCTGACTCCTGATTTAGCCTTCCCACATTCCATCTGTCACCAGTTCTGTAGTTTCTTCCTCCACATCACTCTCTTCATCCCCTCGAATCCTAATTCAAGCCCTGGCAATCCTCTCCTAGGCCTTATTACAGGGCTTTTGAGAGGGCACGTTTTTGAAGAATGAAAAAGCCTGTTTATGAGGCAGACCCAAGATGTAAATTAGCCAAATTAACATACTCTGTGCCTACAAAGAAGGAAAACTATATTATATATAAAAATACATATCAAGTACCTATTATGTACAAAGTAACGTGCCAGTTACTTTCAGACCTCCTAACAAGTTTATGAGAGCAGGCGTTATAATTATTTTTCAATAATATTCTCAATACAGAAACTACTTGACTGGAGCTGTGCTTACTCTTCAGGAAGCACACTAGATCCTAGCGGCAAATATTACAGAGAGAGAGTTCCATCTGAGGCAAATGCCAGCTTGGCTCACTTTCAATCAGTCTTCAGATTTCCTCACTCCTGGGTATTTCTGTTCAGTCACCCAAGTCTAATATTTTCATAGTCAAATCCTTCTCTACTGCTTGGCCAGCATAGCTTATTCTTGCCTCCATGCTCATCAGTTCTGCACCTTTCTGAGTACAGTGTACAGAGAAGTATCTGGGCTTGTCTCCTGGGCTTCCCTCCCTGCCAGCCATGTTTCTAGCTCATCTGTTAATAAAATCCCACTTCTCCTATGTTACTGCCTAATCATCTATTCTCTGGAAGTTAGAATTTGCACTAAAACTCCTTTTCCAAGTCATGTGGGTATTTAGTCATTGTTAGCCACTTCTTAATCTTTCCAGGTGGTGCTAGTGGTAAAGAATCTGCCTACCAATGCAGGGAATGTAAGAGACATGGGTTTGATCCCTGGGTCAGGAATATCCCCTAAAGGAGGAAATGACAATCCACTCTATTATTCTCACTTGGAAAATCCCATGGACAGAAGAGCCTGGAGGGCTACAGTCCATGAGGTCGGCAAGGAATCGGACTGAGTGTCCAATTCAATGACTGAGTGTCTGAGCACAGCCACTTCTTCAGTAAAGTTCAGTTCAGTTGCTCAGTCGTGTCCGACTCCTTGCGACCCCATGAATCGCAGCACGCCAGGCCTCCCTGTCCATCACCAACTCCCGGAGTTCACTCAGACTCACGTCCATCGGGTCAGTGATGCCATCCAGCCATCTCATCCTCTGTCGTCCCCTTCTACTGCCCTCAATCCCTCCCAGAATCAGGGTCTTTATCCATAAAAACTGGGTAGAGGTTTGAATAGGAAAAATCCGTATTAAGACAAAAATATATATTTAACTGAGAGTATTGGTTTCCTTCCTTCAGTGTGACTTCACTCTGTGAGGAAGTGAAGCAGCCTCACTGGGTTTCATCTCCACTCTGGGTTTCATCTCCACTACTAGGGGAAAGGCCCAGAGGCAAGGGAAGGCACAAGTATTGTGAACCCACAAAAACAAGGCAGGTTGGCAACTCATTGACGCTCCTTTTTGTATTTTTCAAAAAATAGCCAAAAAATTAGCTAAATCTTTCCTTAGGTCAAAGGCTGCTGTAAGCAGTACACTTTTCCAGTAGGTGGCAGTATTTTCTTTCTTCAGTTTAAATAGACTTCAATTCGCCTGTTTGTTTTTTAGTTTTACTATTGAGTTAGTAAACTGCAGGTGACAATAATTAATGAAAGTGACTTTTCCCACTTTCTTTAAAAAACAAAACAAAACACTCTCGGAGGCTTCCGGAAGCCCCAGGTGGGCAATTTCTGTTTTGGTTGCAGTTGATAGCAAGGTGTATACTGAGATAGCACGTGCTGGAAACCTTTTCCCCATTTTCTGATAGCGATTATTACTAAGTACTAGCTAGTGATAATAACATTTTGGAGAAAATACTTCAAGATTTCCTGCTTCTGTAATAATAAGACAAAACAAAATTAAAACGTTGACTCTAGAATTCTTGTTTTGGGGGTAAAATATTCATTAAATTATGCAGATACCTTTCCTGGCTGGCTAATAATGAGCTTAAGAAAATTATTCACATACCCTATTTTAATGGTAACACCTACATTTCTGCAGCTCCACAGACCTTTCAATACCCCAGCAGATGGTTAGGTGCTGTCACGTGTCTCACAGAACTAAATGGTGCAGAAACTAGGTTTGAGGGAGGAAGAAAGAAATGATTGAAAATCCAGGGACATAGGCTGGAGTTAAAGAAGGAAGTGTTAAATCCGTGGATAATATCTCAGACACTTTATCTTCAACACTACTGTATTAGCGAGAGTAAAGAGGCTGGATTTGAAGCATGCGTTTCACAAATGTCTCAGAAGTACTCATAAAGAAAGCCACAGGTTGCTGGAGAAATGTTCGAGGGCTCTGTGTTTTCACTTAAAACATGGGGGAATAGTCTGGATTTGGTCACCAAGTCCTCTTGTGCATATTCAATTAATATCAGAAGGCACCGAGATTTTTAGGTTTTAGGGTATTTTTAACCAGTTCTCTACTTTGGAGATCAGCCGAGGCCACTTTCCCAGACCTCCCTGTGCTGCCTGGCCTCAGCGCTGCACCCCGCACCCCACAATTCCACCCCACCCCCTGGCGCGGGCGGCCAGGACCTCTGAAGCCCCCTGCCCGGCCCAGGCCTCGCGCACTCTGCAGGGCCAGGTGAAGGCTGCCCAGCCCTGCGACGACGCAGACGCGCTGACAGGTGGCCTCGCCCGCCTCCTTGCCGCCCGCGGCGGAGCTCCTTTCCGCTCCAGGCCCGCAGCCGGAGCCGCAGCCGCAGCCAGGGCGCCAGGCATAGTTTCCCGGCGGGCCCCCAAAGTCGGGCGGCTTCCCCAGGGGAGAGCGAGGCCCCAAAGGGGCCGGGGCCACCCACAAGAGCAAAGGACATCTGAGATCCGACCCGAGCGAGAGGTGAGCAGCCCGGGAACTTCTCGTGCTCACAGGACATGGGCCGCACGGAGCCTCGTGCCCAGGCACTTTCCAGCCCTACAAACGACCCCTCGGCCTCCTCCGCCCTTTGCTTCTGCGACCCCCGGAATCCGACCACACCCCCAGCGTCCTTGACCCTAGGTCTCTGCCCACCCCTGGGCCCCAGTAGGGCCGAGGGGTCACCGGAGTCCGCGCACCACATTCACAAGGACGAGCAGCCGGTGGCAGCACCGCCCCCGCTCAAGCACCCTCCGGGTCCCCTCCCGTCCGCACTCCGGCTGCTCAAGCGCCCTGGCCCCTCCAGAACAGGCAAACAGCAGAGGGCAGGAATTTACTTGGATCCCTCCCCTTCCCCAAACTTCTTCCCTCTCCGCCCCGCCGTTCCTCCAACCCGACCCCTCTGCGCCATCTGGCTCCTCCCTCTCCGCTCTCCTCCCCTTTTCTGGTCCCCACTTAGGAATCCACCTCCCCCCACCCCCGCCGCCGGCCGGGTCCGGGGATCCTCCCCCGACTCCCCCCGCGTGCCGCCGCCGCCGCCGCCCGGGTTCCTCTCCCCCCGCTTGGGCGCTCCCTGCCAAGCCCATGATGTAATGGTGTATGTTAATCAGTAGCATGTGGGGAGCTCCGGCTCGGGCGGCTCAGTCCTCCGCGAGCCTACACTGGAGGCAGCAGGAGCGGCGGCGGCGGCGGCCCGATCCCGCAGCGCCGCACTCTCTCAGCGCCGCCCGCCCCGACGGCATGGCCCGCAGCCCGCCCTCCGGGCGCCCCCAACCTCGCTGAGAGCCACAGCCGCCCCGGACCCGCGCGTGGGGCCCCGAGCCGCCGGGATGAGCCGCTCCGAGGTGAGCGCACTCTGTCCTACGCCCCAGGCCGGGGGGCCCGCGGTCTCTGGGTCCGCTTCCCGGGGGCCTTCCCCCGCTTCCGCTCGAGAAGTTCTGGGAACCGGGAAACGGGGGTGCTGAGAGCGAGCCGCCCCTCGAGGGCTGGCCGAGTCGCTGGGCTCTCTCTACTTCGCCGCTGGCGGCCACCCGGACAGGGTTAGGACTGGGGGAGCCCTCGAAACCGAACTTTTCTTCTTCGCGGTCGTTCGGGGGCGTGTGCCGGCGGCACTGAGCCGCAGTCCCCACGGAACCGCCCTGCCCGCTGGGGGAGGCAGTGCTGTGGGCGCCGACTGTCTCCGCGCTCGGCGTGCGCCAGTGGCCGTGCCGACTTCGGCCTGGGACGCGCGGGCCAGGCGCTGGGCCGACCGGACCCGCCCGTAGGCGGCGGGAGCTGGGGCAGGATGCCTACAGCACACACTCGAGTACACACGCACGCACACGCACGCACACATCTGATCGCTCAGGGCGAAGCGGACCCTCAGAGACCTCCCGGGTGGGCTGGAGCCGAGCGGCTCGCGGGAGCCGAGGCTCCGGCTGCGCCTCTGCCCGCTGGGCGCTGAGCTCTGGGTGGGGAGAGTTTATTTTTGTCTCGAGCTGCTGCCGCGGCTGCTCACGGCCTAAATCCAGAGGGGCGCCTGGCGGTGGAGATGCTGGCTGTTGCTGTAGATGGAGCTGCAGCCGTTCGGCTGCTTCTCCGAGAGGAGGAGGAGGAAGAGGTGGCGGAGGAGGAGGAGGGAGAGGAGGAGGAGGAAGGAACTCGGGCTGCCGCGCCTCCGCCTCTGCTTTGCATTAGCCCCCACCCCCACCCCCGCGCCCCTTCGCAGCCGCAGTGCAAGTTTTCTGCGCGAGGAAGATCTGTTGCTGGTGCGGGCGTTTGCAGGCACAGCCCCCGAGGCCACCCCGGGCGGGGTGTGTGGGGAGCACTAGCCGTTCGCAGCGGCAGCAACAGGAAGCCGTGCGGTCTTCCTCACGCACCTGGGAAGGAGGCTTCTTGCCTTTCCCAGAACGAGAATAGCTCCTCTCCAGCATCCGGGTGCGGAGGGGGCGGCCGGAATTTGGGGGACTAAGACCCCGCGGCGCGCCCCCTCCGCCCCCTCAGATGCACTCGCTTCCCGGCGCACTCCCTCGCTGGCCGAGGTCTCACTGCAGCCTTTTCTCTCCTTCCAGTGGTGATCGCCACTCGGGAATGCGGGTGTGAAGGGTCCGAGCTGCTGCCCAGCAGGGAAGAGACCCCGGGACGCCGGAAATCACCATCCCGAAGCTGCGAGAAGAGGGGAGGGGGAAAGAGAGCCTTCTTCATTCAGTTTGTGTGCCTTGTGGGGAAATTTTTTTTTAATCGTTATTTTTTTAAAAAAGAAATATTTCCGTGCTACTGTCTGTCATCATCTCTGGGGAAATCAGCCAGAACCACCAGAACGTAACTGAAACCAGACGAGAGAGGCAGGAGCCGAGGCAGTACCTGCAGCGTCCGGGCACCAGAGCCACCTTGGAACGGGAACGCGTCTCCGGCGGCCGCGGGGCTGCGGCTCCGCCAAACTTTGGGGCGGGCGGGGCGGGCTGGGGCGCCCCGGGGGCTTTGTAGACTGAGGGCCGCCCCCTAACCATGATGTTTCGCGACCAGGTCGGGGTGCTGGCGGGCTGGTTTAAGGGCTGGAACGAGTGCGAGCAGACCGTTGCGCTGCTGTCGCTGCTCAAGCGCGTGAGCCAGACCCAGGCCCGCTTCCTCCAGCTTTGCCTGGAGCACTCGCTGGCCGACTGCGCCGAGCTGCACGTCCTCGAAGGCGAGGCCAACAGTCCGGGTAAGTGCTCGGCCGCCGCCGCCGTCCCGCGGTCCCGGTTCCCCCCCACCCCCAACCGCCGCTGCCCAGCCTCGGGCCTGGCCCCGCCCCAGATCGCCGGTCCTTGGGGACCGAACCACGGCGGCCCCCGGGTCCTTGGCATCTCCCCCGCAAGCCGCCCGCTCCCCAGGCCGTGCCGCCCACTTACCTCCGCTGGCAGCTTCGGGGGTTTTTTTTGCCCACTGTCAACTCCTTCAGTTCATTCCGTGTGGTAGCTACGGTAGCATGAATGATTGATTTTTCTCTCATGCAGTTTCCTGGGAAATAATTAAGTCAGGTCACGTAGAGTCTGGATTTTCTGGGCTTTTTTTCTTTCCTCCTTTTGGGCAACGTGGCTCTCTGGATTTCAGCAACACATGAAGAAGCCTGAGACTGCCCTTCAGAAGCTGAGCTTTGATTAGGCTATATGAGTAACATATGAAAACCCAATTTTACATTCATTTTTTTCCCCTCCACCGATATTCCAGTTTGAGAGCTCTGTTTTCAGAATAATTTGTAGGTGATGCTACAGACTATTAAAATGATATTTGCATTTCATATACTACGTGGTTATACTTAACTATCACGACTTTGTTTATATTGATACGCGTCTTATAGAAAGGGTCTCATAGGGAGCAGGCATGAATCAGTGTCTTTAACGGTTTTGTCAGGAAACTTTACTGAACATAACAGAATTGTTTCCTGTTACCCTGCTATTGTATTTACAGACACCTCAACTAGTATAGAAAGTGAATATACTGAGATACATTCAGCAGTTTGCTATTTGCTAGCATGGGTGGTGACAGACTGGAATTATATCCGGGGCTGGGGGTAGGGGGTGAGGGTGGGGGTTGGGGAAAGGTCTGTTGGTTGTAATTTGGGATGGGGAAATTCTTTAGTTCATGCTGCAGCAGGATGGTGAACAGAGCCCCCAGTGTTTATGCAGAGAAAAGAATGCAGGGTCCTCTTCCAGCTGTTCCATGTTAGAGCCGCCAGCCTGCAAGACTCAGCAGAGGTCTGGGCTGCCATTTGATGACAAGGTCCAGTTCAGGGCAGCAGGGCCTGGGAGACACCAAAGTGAGTGCGCTGACGGGCCGCAAGAGGGAGGCTGGTCTGCTGCTCACTCCTCCTCCCTGGTGTGGTGCTCACAATGCTGGACACACTAGGATGGGATGTTTCCATATATAGAATCATAGGCTGGCAGTGACCACTGGAAATCTTCACAGGCCTTTTCCTGACCAGACAGGACTGCACCCAAAGGATCCAGCGCTGCCTAGTATGGTGGGCCATTCCGAGGGAAAGCCCACAAAGCCCTAGGGGATTCAGCCTGAACCTAACAGCCCACCCTGGGTGTTACTCACAAGGGTGGCCATGGCAAGGCCCCCTTCCCCTTCAGTTCTGTCTTTATACATAGCTGGAGGACCAGCCTCCTTCATCAGGGTGTGGAAATATAACTAGGATAACTGATGACCTACTGTCTTTACTCCCATTCTCAATGTGACAGGGTAGCCTGGATCACCTGCTTGGTTTTGCTTTCTCAGGTTTGATGAACAAGGTTATATAAACTTTAAGTACAATTTAAGTACAGTAATTTATGTTGAATGCTTGACGTCAGTGCTTGTAGGGACTGTTTAAAATAATGATATTAACCTTTAGGTTACTCACACGTTTGAGCAACCATTTTTCCCTTTGAGTAAAAGAGAAGACTTTTCCCTCGTATAGCAGCCATCAGTTTAGTAAGTCAATAGATGTGTGAAATTAAAAAGAAATTTCTTAGCCTAGGTATCTAATAATGTAATAAACTGAGAAAAAACTGAACTTATGTGAGTTTAAAAAAATCATTTGGTAATTTTTCCCCTACATTTTTTTTTTTAACCATATTTACTTGTGTAAGCTACCTACCTGGTCATGATGCTAAATGCTGTAAATATATGAAACCGTAACTATTATGTAATGTAGGGAGCATTTTCCAGTTTCGGGATTAATCTTTCAACCTGAATATTTTGCTTCCTTGGAAACTTTGCATTTGTTTTGTTGTTTGGCAAGTACAGAAATTCATTAGTGAGGTCATGTGATAGTTTGGTTTACATCTGCATTAGGAGGGGGATCATAAAGAGCAATAAGATTTGTCACAGAATGCCTGAGTCTGGAGCACAGCTCTCTTAAGTATCTGGAACCTAGCCGAGAACCAAGAAAGGGGCAAATATGCCTACTCAGCAACCGAAATAGATGGCATAAAGTCTGGGAGAATACTTCAGACCCTCTTTCGGAACTTACTCTTATTTTAAATAACAGTCCTAACTTTTTTTTTTTTTTCTTATTTGACAAATGATCTATAGCACATACACGGTAGCACAATTTAGAATGGGGTGAGGAGCTGCTGTAACCAACAGTGAAAACTGACCCCTGACAGTTTGACAACTAGGAAATAGGAAAATTATAGCTTTAAATATAAGAACTGGGAGCAAAAGCCCTGAAGGTTTGGGAATATTAGGGTAGGGATTCTCAACTGGCCTTTCAGACATTACTTTGCAATTAGCTAAGTCCATAATTGCTATTTACCATTAATGAGAGTGAAGGACCAAAAAAATGACCAAAAAAGATACATTTTTAAATACATTCTTTGGGAAGGAAGGGAAATCTGCCATAAACACTGCAAATACTAACTCTCAAGGTAATTAACCTCCAAAGCTCTTTTGGTATGTAAAGCTATTACCCATTCAGAAAACTAGGCTGTTAGAATGACTCATTCATTGGCTGGCTGATTTTTCCTATACCAAAATCCTCATATATCACTTACCTTATTTTGTAATTATGAGTTAAACAAACACATATTTCTTCTGGAGTTGAGAGATTTTAAAATGTGGTAAATGAGAATGAAATTCATATCTGGGGCTTGATGTCAGTATAACAGAATTAGTGTACACTTGGCTTTGTTTTCTCCAGGACCAACTTTAAATAGGGAGATAATCCTTCACATTAAACATGGTTTATTTGAAATCTGTGGAATGTATTTTGATACTAACTTTCTGTTCTTTTAAATTTAGTGTTTATTGAGATTCTAGAGGTTCACTGGTTCATCCTTTGCCTCAGGTTCACAGTCATCAGAGATCCAAAGACATCCTTTAGTTAGTCCTTATGGATGTGTGGTTCACTCCGGATTTAGTCAGTGGTTACTGGTCATGATCAGTTCTCTGAGATAGAAGGTTGTTTCTAGAACCCTCATAACCTCAGATACGTGTCCTTCAGCCACCAGCCTAGGTTACAGGTTAGCATTGTGATTTCTGCAGTCTTAGTATGTAGATGACTGTTTCTGATGCTAAAATGTCATTTGAAACCTAAAAATGGAACCTGTTGACTTTACTTGCAGTTCTTCAAAGAAAAATAGATTCTGTGGCACTGGTGTATGACTTTTGTCATTTAAACTTGAAATGTATTTTCCAGTGGAAATAGTGTAATAAATGGAGATTCACAAGTGAATCCACAGACTTACTAACTAACAAAGCAGTTCATATTTTGTGGAGAAATTGCATGTTTGTAATAAATAAATGGCAAAAGGATGGTTACTGTATTTATAAATAAATACAAGAGAAAAGATTACCTGAAATGGTAATGTTGGAGATAAAGCTAATTGTGGAGAATGAAAAGAACTTGTGGGTGTATTTATTCTCTTTAGAGGATAAAGATGTTAATTCTATGATTTTTTTTTATGATTTTTGGTTTCCGTAGTAGAGGTATGCGGCATCTGAGTTGATTTTTTAAGTCAAAATTGAGTAAAAGGAAAGCAAAAGAGCATGGGCTTTCCTGATGATATTTCTTGGATAAGATCTTGTTTGTCGTTCTTCTGCTTTTTCATTCAACAAACACTTACTGACTGCCTACTAGTTTCCTGGCCTTGTGTCATGCAGTGGGAATGCAAAGGTAACTTGCTATATTCCCATGCCTGGTCCATGGATACCCAGTGTTGAGTAAATGACTAATACCGTATCACAGGTGCAGAGGCATAGCAATAAAAAGGGTGGTGGGGTGGGGATTCTGGAAACACTATAAACATACAGGTAACTGCCTGAGGGAATCAGGGAAAACCCCACTGCAGAGGATATAGCTTGAGCTGAATTTTGAAGGGTGAATAGGAGTTGGTTTAATATATAAAGAGGATTGCAGAGAGCAGGCCTGAAGCT
Organism: Bos mutus; assembly: GCF_027580195.1. NCBI lineage: Eukaryota > Metazoa > Chordata > Mammalia > Artiodactyla > Bovidae > Bos > Bos mutus. The sequence goes on along the minus strand of NC_091626.1, from coordinate 41,683,378 downwards.
GTTTTCCAAGCAGAAGAGATACCATTCGTAGAAATGTTGTCTTATGAAAGGGCCTGGTTGTGTGCAAGAAATAATGAGTTCTTAGTGGTTGGAAGGCTGTAGAATGCTGGGCTGTAAGAGACAGAAGTTAAAACAGAAGTGATGTTTGTGCAGGACTTTGCAAACTAAGGAATTTGATTTAATCCTGCAGAGATGATAGAGAACCCAAGAAGACTTTTAGGCAGAGGTGTCCTGAGAATGAGGAAAGAGGAAGAGAGTTAAAAGATGAAAGAGGGGTTTGTGTGTGTGTGTGTGTTTACACTTTTGGGAAAGCTTTCTAAGGTATGCATGATTTTCTGAAAGGCGAACATGGGAGGAGTGAGGCAGATTTCCATCCTGGCTTCATGGTGGTGTCATCAGCCCAAGGCAGCTTTGTTGCCCTCAGCATTGCTGTACTGGGGAGAAGGAAGGGTTGAGATAGTGAGGAAAAGAAGGTATTATCAGGTGGCCATTTATTTATATCCATAGGAGGGAATATGTCTAGAGGATTCCTAGAGTATGAATGTTGAAATCAATCAGACTAGGCTGGTCAATTAATTTCTGAGTCTTTGTTGTAGTTCAGTCACTAAGTCATATCTGACTCTGTGACCCCATGGACTGCAACATGCCAGACTTCCTTGTCCTTCACTGTCTCCTGGAGTTTGCTCAAATTCATGTCCGTTGAGTTGGTGACGCTAACTATCTCATCCTCTGCCACCTGGTTCTCTTTTTGCCTTCAATCTTTCCCAGCATCAGGGTCTTTTCCAGTGAGTCAGTCAGGTGGCCAAAATAGTAGAGCTTCAGTTTCAGCATCAGTCCTTCCAATGAATTTCAGGGTTGATTTCCTTTAGGATTGATTGGTTTGATCTCCTTGCTGCTCAAGGGACTCTCAAGACTCTTTTCCAGCACCACAGTTCAAAAGCATCAATTCTGCATTGTTCACCCTTCTTATGGTTTGACTCTTACATCCATACATGTCTACTGGAAAAACCATAGCTTGTCTGTAGAAGGGAGCTAACAAAACTTTGTTATTGTCTGGAAGCTACTTGTTAACAATTCAGTGAAGATCTATTCTTTCCCCCAGGTTTAAATTTTCCTGTATTAATATGGAATTTATATAAATAATGTTTTCCTAAATAAGACATCTTTTATTTAAAGGATTATCTGAACGAGATCAAAGATGATTTGGAACCCTGAAAAGATACATCTACTTCGTTCTACTTCCTATATTTTAGATGGCGCTGGTGGTACAGAACCTACCTGCCAGTGTAGGAGATGCAAGAGATGCAGGTTCAATCCCTGGGTTGGGAAGACCCCTTGAAGAAGGGAATGGCTACCCGCTCCAGTATTCCTGCCTGGAGAATCCCATGGACAGAGGAGCCTGGCAGGCTACAGTCCATGGGGTCTCAAAGAGTTGAACACGACTGAAGTGACTTAGCACACAGCACTTTGTTCCATCTCCTATATTTTAGCTGTATTGTTCTATTCTATATCATTATTGTTGTTCAGTCATGAAGTCGTATCTGACTGTTTGGGACCTGAAGCATGCCAGGCTTCCCTGTCCTTCACTATTTTTCACAGTTGTGCTCAAACTCATGTCCATTGATTCAGTGATGCCATCCAACCATCTCATTCTTTGTTGCTCGCTTCTCCTCTGGCTCTCAATCTTTCCCAGCGTCAGGCTGGGTCCTAAAAAAGACACCACTGAAATCAATTTTCCCAAATAACTTGTCAACACTTTTCCCCTTTCGTTGGTGAACATGAAAAGGAGAAATCATTTTGTGGAATGAAATGTATAGGGACTTTATATCTGAAACACGTTTTACTTTGAGTGTTGTAATTTTCTTTCCGTTGGTCTGGGATGACAGGGAGCAGGTCACACACATTTGTGATCTTGTGAATAAGTTGGATTTGGTTGTTTAGCTTGGATGCTCCAAGGCTTCAGCAGATGAGTATGTGTTATAAACAGGTCCCATCAAAGCAACTAGAAGGCCGACAAACTTAACAGCAGTCAAATTGGTTTGTTTATGTTTAAATAGACAAATGAGAGTGAAATGAGTGTCAGAAGCTCTGAGAAGTAACTGAAAACTCCCTAGTATATCCTGCAGAAGCTTAATTCTAATATGAATTGACAACACTAGAGAAGAAAAAATACCTCTCTTCCTTGACCTGAGGAGAAATTTGGAGGTTTTCATCCATGAGGGAAGTGCCTTATGTAGTTCATTTGCTAGGAAAGCTGTCGTGCTCATAAAATCCTTTTTTTCTTTTAAACATATAATTACTTTGAGTTTTTAGTCTTTTCCTTCCTTTCCATCTTTTCTAATCATTCCTTCCAAGTCTGAGTTCATCCGAGTCACATAGATTAAGATGCAGAATCATACATCTCCTCTGAGCTATTTTTTGCTTCTGTGGAAGCCGCCTGAGGCAGGAATCTCCTAAGGAAAGCGGAACTTTCAGAAGAGAAGCCAAGCTTTCTCTTGGGTTAACCAGTCAGGGTGTGGGCCTTGCCCTGAAGCCTGCACCCCAAGAGCCAGCTCGGAGCACAGAGGAACCTGCTGCCTTTATGTAGGAGCATTTTACTCCTTGGGCTTCCCTGGTGGCTCAGATGGTAAAGAATCTGCCTGCAATGCAGGAGACCTGAGTTCGATCCCAGGGTCGCAAAGATCCCCTGGAGAAAGGAATGGCAACCCATTCCCATAGTCTTGCCTGGAGAATTCCATAGACAGAGGAGCTGGGCAGGCTACAGTCCATGGGGTCATAAAGAGTCGACTGAGCAACTAACACTTCACTTTCATTTCACTCCTTAGGACTCCTAAGCTAGTTCTAGGGTTTTGTTCTCACCAAGGTACCATCATTTTAATACAGTTTTCCTTGCCTTGGTTTACCAGGGGGATAAAGGCAATCAAATGATTCAGTGGTTTCTTTTATACTATAGATTAAACTGTTAAATGGTACCTGGAGAAGAGTATCTGTTAAGAAACTGTGGGACCAAGTTCCTCAGTACACATAATTCACCAAGTCTTGCAGCCAAGTGCTGGGAGCTGTGTCCAGAGGTGAAGTAGGTGTCATGGTTCCCCTCAGGGATCTTAAACAATGTATAATATATACAGATGATCCCTGACTTATGGTGGTTTGAATTAGACAGTTTTTTGACTTTATGACTCAAAAAGCGATGTGCATTCTGTAGAACTCATTCTTGGAATTTTGTATTTTGATCTTCTCCCAGGCTAGTGATCTTTCTATGTTCCTCTCTGGCGATGCCCGGCAGTGGCAGCCCCCAGTCAGCCACACGATCACCAGAGAAAACAACCAATAGTCTTACAACCATTCTGGACCCATTCTGGTTTTCACTTTCAGTACAGTATTCAAGAAATTACATGAGATATTTTCAACATTTTATTGTAAAATAGGCGTGGTGTTGGATGATTTTGCCTAATTGTAGGCTAATGTAAGTGTTTGAGCACATTTAAGTGGGCAAAGCTAAGCTAGGTGGGTTAAGTGTAATGAATGCCTTTTCAGCTCCTGATGGGTGTATCAGGAGGCAGTCCCATTATAAGCTGAGAAAGATCTGTATTTATAATGAATAGACCATAAAGAGTTGCTAAATTCTATGTTTCCAATGAGAGAACAAAACTGGACTCTAGTGAAGGGGAGGGAACAGGATGGGTTGGGTCATCCAAGAAGTAACGGATAAAAGACATAAACTTGAATCAGTTATTTGGAACAAGTAGCTCTGGAACTTATGAGATTCTTGCCTTTTTAGTACCTTTAATGAGTGTTTCATTAAGAAAACCACACGTATAGGAGGTGTCTGCTGGGCATATAAGGGGCAGGCTTCCTGAGCCTTTGAAGGATGAGTTGGAGTACGTTAGAAAGAGGGGAGCCTGGTGCATATTGTCCATCAGGAATCTCTTCTTTAATGGAAGAAGGAGCAATGCAAACATTCCTCAGATTTCTAACATATTTAAAGGAAGAAAATAGTACATCAGCTCACCCCAAATATTTATCCCCAAAATTACCCGTAAAATTATGAGACTTAGTTTTGTTGGCTGCTTTCAGTAGAATACTTTAATATGTTACTTTGATCAGAACTAGCATTAAGAAGAAGCATCTTAAACACAGGAAAAGATTAAAAGTGTCTTAAGCCAGTTTTCAAAATGTAATGTGCATACAGATTGCCTGGGGCTCTTGTTAAACTGAAAATTCTTATTGAGGAGGTCTGAAAGGGGGCCTGAGCGCCTGCATTTCTAGTAAACTCGCAGGTGATACTGCTGCCGCAGGTCTGTACCACACTTTGAGTAGAAAGATCATTGTCTATTAGAGGTGAAAGGTAATTTAGAGGTAATTGGTACATTGGCTTTCAAGTTTTATGGATGAGTATCACGAATTTTTGTTTGCACATGAAAATTTATGTGAAACCTTATGGGAAGTCGATGGTTTCTGCCTCCCAAACCCCATCTCCACCCCCAACACTAACTTTTCAAGGAGCAGTTTGACATCTCTGATTTCCCCAAGCTCAGAGACAGTCAGCCTGAATTGAGTCTGAGATTGAGGAAGGCAGAGCTGGGCTCTGTTGTAGCATTTCCCGAGCTTCTTGGCCATAACCCTGCTGGAATTTCCAGGCATTCTAATGGTCAGTGTCTCATGGAAAATGAGGCATCAGGAAAGATTCATTTTTTGCTGATGCTATGGACTCTAAAGTTGAGCTGGAAAGAGCAGGAGTGTTAATCCCAGAGACCGGATGGGAGAGATCTCTTCCTACTTCCCCAGTATGCTCCTGCGAAGCGCAATCATCGGAATTTCTGAACCAGCTTATCCTGATCTGTCAGTAGAATTCAAGTGTTTGTGTGCGCAGCATAAATACATATAGAATATGGATTTTCATTGTGTACATTTCTATCTGAGTTAGTATGTGCACCAAATATGTGATTTAAATACGTGCCTAGAATGGCAATGTAAAAACCATTTTTGGATTTCTGAAGTTGTAAAGGAATAAGAGGGGAATCATCAGAAGCCTCCATAAATAATGATGTCTCTGAGAAGGAGAAATGGAGAAAAAAAGCAAATTCTGTACCTTGTAAGGATACGTGAGGTCAGCAGTGATTTTGTGGGAGATACCAGAAGAATATCTGGAACTTTATGTATGAACATTTGGATGAGGAAATAGGAAGCAGCCTGGTTTTCCTAAGAATAGGAAGACTGGGTCATGGAGAATTCATGTCATTTCCCTTTTGATGGGAGATAGGAAAGGAAGAGAGATAACATTTTTATTTACGGAGAGACTTCTGTATTCTGAGCAGATTACAGGAATTCTGGTAGGTATCCCGTATCTAAGTATCAGCATAGCCTTTGACAAATCCCCTTACTTCTTGATGAGTAAAACGGAGACCTGGGGGCTAGATGAGAGGCTAATTGTGTGCCCTTAGAGTGACCTCCGATGTTGGCCTTATGGGAGGTCTTTGGTGCTGTGCCCTGGGGCTCACTTGTCCTGCATCATTATTCCTGTTGACTGTGACAGCCTGGAGTCCCCAAGAAAGCAGAGTCCAAGACAGTGGCTGGCATGCAGGTAGTTTATTTTGGGCAGTGATCCTGGGGAACAGGGGTGGGGCTGGGGAGAAGAGAAACAAGGAAGGAGGGGAAGCTGGCACAAGCCTATGTGATCAAGCCAGTCACTGTCGTGAGCTCTGGGGACCTTCTGAGGAGCCAGGCAGTCTGTGCCTCAGAAGGGACAGACACGGTGGGTATTTTATCAATGGGCTCCTCTCTCCTTGGTCAAGAGCTGTCCCAGGGCACTAAGTCCTTGCACTTCCAGGTTTGTACATGTGCAAGTGCTGGCCTTTCCCATAGTGTCCCAGCTATGGTGTCGGAGGATCCCTAAGGTGGAGAGCTGGAGGGAAGTGGTTTGACGGAGGTGGCATGCTGTCAGCTTACAACTGCTGGAAGCTGGTGGTCACAGCAAGGACGGGGATGTAAAAACTGAGCTGAGAAGGTGTAGTTATTATATATGTGGGTGGACCCTGAGGGGTGGCTCAGGCCTTGATGACAGAATCATGATCCAAAGCATTACGATATAGCACGATGGCTGTAACACTTCTAAGTAAGATGGGCTCCTATTTCTTGAGCACCTGCTCTGTGCCAGGCACCTTGTTGAATTCTTTGCATACATTATCGCATTTATTCATCCCAGCAACCCTTTGAGATGAGGTGGAAACTGTCATTTTTACGTTCTTCAGGGAAGAAACAAACAGTTTGGCTTCATAACTCCTCCATGTGCTTCTCCTCTGCAGGGATGCAGTATGTATTTCTTTAGAAAGAACGCGTGGCCTCTTAGTGACCTCCAGAGTCCCTTCTAACCTTAAGATTCTATGACTTCTGTGAATCAGGAATAAAGATAAGCAAACTTTTCCAAAACTGTCTAGAGCTGAGGAGAAACAGAGAGAGAGAGAGAATATGAGTAAATGAATGAAGTAGTGAATGAGCGAGAGTGGTCTTAAAGTCTTCTTCAAGTGATTTCCAGTGTATTCCTCCTGGGTTACAGATTTGTGGTGCTTTGTTTAGAAAATACAAAGTAGAGGAGAAGGAAATGGCAACCCACTCCAGTATTCTTGCCTGGAGACTCCCATGGACAGAGGAGCCTGGCAAAAAAAAAAGGAAAAAGAAAATACAAAGTAGAGGGATTTTCTGTTCTTTTTTAAAGTAGGCATTGAGGTGAGGCTAAGTCACTATGAAGACTAGGGTCACCATAATTAAAAAGAGATGTAATGAACCCAATTCAGTCTCATTTCTTTTGGGTCACACAGTAACAGTGATAAGTTCTGAGTGTGTCCGTCCTTTATTAGCAAAGTAAATCGTAAATGCAGCCTATGTCTCCAAATCTTTTTTGTTCTCTGTAGTTCTAAAAGTGACTAGAGGGGAGTTTCCTGGTGGCCTAGTGGTTAGGGTTCTAGGCTTTCAGTGCTTTGGCCCTGATTCAGTCTGTGGTCAGGGAACTGAGATCCTGCAAGCCACATGACACTGTCTAAATAAATAAAAAGTGACAATAGGATATTCTTTTTATGGTAAGAATATCTTCCATATCTTCGATGAGATATCTTTTATCCCCCCCCCTTTTATATCTGTCAGGCACTGTGCAGATAGCTACATACACACACAGATTATTGACTAGATGAATGATATAAAGATGCAGAACTAATGGTTGTGAAAATTAAATGCAATCTATTGTAATAATTAGGTAATGTGCTTATTATTACTGAGAGTCCAGCACATAGTAAGTGCTTAATAACTGGTTTCTTTTGTTTTTATTGGAGTATAATTATTTACAATGTTGTGTTAGTTTCTGCTGTACAGCAAAGTGAACCAGCTGTGTGTGTACACCCCCCATCCCACCCCTCTAGGTCATCACAAAGCACCCACTGAGCTCTGGCTTAATAACTGGTTTCTGAATTATTATTATATTGTGTATACATATGTATATAAAGCAAGGTAGCATAATACTTTGTAGATAATACAAAGTAGCCCAGGGGCGGGGGAGCCTGGTGGGCTGCCATCTATGGGATCGCGTAGAGTCAGACACGACTGAAGTGACTTAGCAGTAGCAGCAGCATAATACTATGTATATAATACAAAGTAATATAATACTGTGTATCTAATAAAAAGTAGATTTTGTCTCCATTTTACAGGTGAGGAAACTTAAAATGTGCTGAGATCACCAAGGTGTTTGTGATCTAAAAGCCCGTGTTTAATGCTTGCCACTGTAGGAATGCTGCAGATCTTTTCCAATTCTTGGATAAATAAAATGTTGGTGTTTAAAAGAAAAGTACTTAAGGATATTTAATGGTAGTTCTAGTAACATTTTATAAATTCAGTCTTGGAAGAATTCTTTTCCGCTTGTCCATTTTAATGTTGCTCTTATTTATCACATTTTAATCCTATGTAGCTTGATATGGCTCAGCTTCTTTTTTCCTCTGGCATTAAAAAAAAAATTAAGTAAAAGGCATTGATTCAAACATTTCCCTTCCTATTAGGAAGATTCATGGGGCGGGAGGCTTTTACTGCCTCTGTCTGAACAGACAGGACTTGGGGAAGGAAACAGGCTCGGCAAGCTGCAGAGAGGAAAGGATGAGGAATGTGTTATCTAATAGCTCGTGACATTCTTGACTTTGACAAACTAGCAATTGATGAGCTGGGTCAGGATCTCCTTAGGATTTGGAATTGGGTGAAGCACCAACTTGAGGGCTGTAAATTAAAACAAGCTCTCCCGTTGTTTGTAAATGGTAGACATTTTCTGAAGATTAGTTTAGGAAAACATATGTTATAGGTGGTCTAAGAGTGAGTTCTACTTATTTCATTTTCTAGCAGCATAAAATTAAGGAGGTGAAAGAGACCTTATCTACTCCAGCCCCTCTGTTGAAGATTTGATAAGACTGAGGTCAGCTAAGGGTACCTGCTTGTAGGGAAGGGCTGTTGCTCCACCCAGTTGCTTCCTGACCATCTGTGACCTAGACCTCGGTTTCCCGCAACTTTCCCACAACTGAGTCGGCCACCATGGACACCACATTGAATGACTGTGCTGGGCACGGGAGATGTTCTGTTTATTTGATTGTCAAAGACATTGGTCATTGGGATGGTCTTCCTCAAAGTTGTTTCCAGACTCCGCTCTTTTTTGTTTCTTTACTCACCATAAAGCACAGATTTGTTTTCATTGGAGAATGATTAGCATTCATATTTTGAAATGGCAGAGAATTATAGTGTAGGAAGGTTTGGCTTTATTTTGGCATGTTTTTATCACAGTTCTGGTAATGTCCTCTTGGTTTATGCAGGATCTGACTCAGCCACTAGCGTTACCCTAAATCCCAGCAGAGAACTGGATGTCATTTCATGACTGCCCCACTACTTGTAGGAGGGATTTCATTCACTGGTTGTTGGAGCAGTTCCTTTGCACGAAGGTGTGGTGGAGCAGCCGAGACTTGTCCTGAGGATGTCTCCTGGCCCCTCAGGGCTCACTGGCACCCTGCAGACACCTCCTTTACAGCACTTGTCACAAGTCTTTGTCATTGTTCACCCTCCAGACTAGTCTGTATCTTAGTAACTTTAGTCCTCCAGCACCAAATATTGGCTTCCCTGTGGCTCAGATGGTAAAGAATCTGCCCGCAATGCAGGAGACCCAGATTCCATCCCTGGGTCAGGAAGGTCCCCTGGAGAAGGAAATGGCAACCCACTCCAGTATTCTGGCCTGGAGAATCCCATGGACGGAGAAGCCTGGCGGACTACAGTCCATAGGGTTGCAAAGAGTCGGACACGACTGAGCAACTTCACTTCACTGAATATTGTGCCTGGACTTAAGTGGTTTTGGTACATTTTTGTTGAAAAAATGGATAAGTAAATGCAAAGAAATTTAACTCATAGCCCTTGTCCATATGGGGCTTACATCTTGGATGTGAGAAACATCTAATTGCATAAAAGTTGAATAGTAAAACAGAGCAAGGTGATAATCCTAGTGCTGTTACCAAGAGATACAGGAAAAAGGCCAGATAAGAGAAATAGATGCAGTTACTTTTCAGTCCCTTAACAGAAGACATAGGGTAGTATCTTGGTATCATCACTTAGAAATGTATCACTGTGTAAAAATGGTTTAAACTCTCTGAGCCTTAGTTTCTTCATCTGTGAAATGGAGTTACCTCTACAAGAGTCACAGGGCTATTACAAGTGAAGTGGGATCATGTATGTGTAAAGTGCTTTGTAAGCTGCATCCTGTTATAGAAATGCCAGGTGATGTTATTCTGAAATGACCAATTGAAGCAATAGGATAAAAAATTCAGAATGTATACTACAGGGAGCTCAACCTAGAGCTCTGTGACAACTTAGAGGGTTGGAATGGGGTAGGGTTGGAAGGGAGGTTCAGAGGGAGGGGACATATATATACTTATGGCTGATTCACATTGTTGTATGGCAGAAACCAGCACAACACTGAAAGCAATTATCCTCCAATTAAAAATAAATTTAAAAATAGTATATGTAAAAGAAATTCAGGAAGATTGGAGTTTAAAAGATCCAGAAAAATATAACGTTGGGTTCTTTTTTAGAATTTTTGCGTGTTAGCAAGAGTTGAAATAATCACATGGTTCTCTTAATGAATACCAGACACCTCTGGGCCTGGATCAAGGCCTGGATGTGATGGGACTTGTAGCTGATGGCCCAGAGTCCCCACAGGTTAGCTTGGCTGTAGCTTGTCAAATTTCAATTTGTGACCACTTTCATCCGTTTAATTGATTAGATCATTGAGTGCATTCTCTTCCAGTATGAAGGACTTCAGATGTCAGTGTTGAAGAATTTCTTTTGAAGGAACCTATATATAATGCCGTATGGTGACTGCTGTATTTCTGCCTGCAGATATTCTGGTGTGAGTGTTCATGGAGCCACTGAAACATGCCACAGGGGTTCTGTACATTAATTGCCAGGTCTGAATTCTTTAAAAATGTGTGATAATTAACTTTTTGTTTAAGTTTTATTATTAAAGAGATAATTTTTTTGAGAAAAGTTATTATCCAGCTTAAAACTATGCAGGAGGAAACCTTTGAGTATTTTTGCATATCTCAGCTAAACAAGCAAATAATTATGCTCTGCTTTTTATTCTTTAATGTTATCTTCACCTTTACCTTTCATTGAACAAGTGTTAGTTGGAAATGAACAGTCTTTTACCATTGTCCTCGTTTGTTGGTTTGTTTTTTAAACAAAACTTCCCTATTCTCACATTTTTCTTTCACTGGCAGAATGAGCTGTGTTAGCAAATTTTCCAGATTATTGTGGTATTTGCAGAGTGCAGCTAAAATATTGAAATTGTGAGCTGTGAAATCAAAGTTGGACCTTGTGTGTGATTCTGATATCAAGGTGCTGATACATTATACAGAAATCACCGTGGTGCAGTAGTTTTGGTAGGAATAATCTGGACAAGAATTGCTGCTGCTACTGGTTTTCTTTAAGACACTCCGGCATTTTCATTGAGAGAGAAAGGTTCCTAGAATTAAAATAGGAAATGCTGGGGTGTTTTGTTGAACTCCACAGGAGGTAAAATGGCTAGTGGTGTTCAGGAGCTGCTCAGTTCTTGGACAGAGCAGACTGTGTGTGTGTGTGTGTGTAGACAAATCAGGAGGTGCCTTCCCATCTCTGGTGCTCCCATACCCTCTCTGCACATGACCAGCTCGGCACTTAGCACACTGGCTTACAATTACTGTATTAGCTGAGGAGTGGCTCCAGAATAAGGGAAGCTACAGAGATGACAACGAAATGCACGTGGAGTTTTGGATTGGATCCTGGATTGGGGAAAAATACTGCCATAAGGGATAGTATTGGGACAATTGATGAAATTTAAATATAGGCTCTAGTTAATTGTGAATGAGTTGAATGAGTGAAAAATTGCTCAGTCATGTCCGATTCTTTGAGACCTCATGGACTGTAGGCTGCCAGGCTCTTCTGTCCATGGAATTCTCCAGGCAAGAATACTGAAGTGGGTGGGTAGCTATTCCCCTCTCCAGGGGTTCTTCCTGACCCAGAGATTAAACCTGGGTCTTCTGCATTGCAGTCAGATTCTTTACTGTCTGAGCCACCTGGGAAGCCCCTGTTTACTATAGGGGATAATATTATATTACTTTTAAATCTTCTTAATATTATCCTTATGCTTTGATCACATCAGAAAATATCCTTATTATTAAGAGATGCATACTGATGTCTTCAGGGGTGAAGGGACATGATGTCTGCAACTTATTCTCAAGTGATTGTCATGTGTAAGGTGACACAGATTAAGAATTGGTGTATCAGTGAAATGCACCTTCCCTAGTGGCTCAGGTGGTACAGAATCTGCCTGTAATGTGGGAGACCTGGGTTCGATCGCTGGGTTGGGAAGATCTCCTGGAGAAGGGAACGGCAACCCACTCCAGTATTCTTTTCTGGAAAATTCCATGGATGGAGGAGCCTGGTGAGCTACAGTCCATGGGGTCACAAAGAGTCGGACACTACTGAGCGACTTCACTTTCTGGTGAAATGTATGCAAGAATGCCTTTCTTAAAATAAAAAGTTCAACACATTTACCTTTTTTGTTCTTGGTATCCTGCAGCACTGAAACACTGGCTCCAGGAAGGCAGGGCCTTTTTTTTTTGTTATCACCCTCGTGTAGGTTGCCAGATAAAATACAGGATGCCCAGGTAATTTTGAATTGCAAATGCACTATGAATAATGGGACATACTTATATCACTTATACAAAAACAAGCCTGTTTTGATATATCTGCAATTCAGAGTAAAGTGGAGTACCTGTATTTTTATTTGCTGATGTTGGCAACCCTGTCCCAGGAGCAGCAGGGTAGGTGCATCCAGGTGACGACCTACTGTTATAGGGAATGAATGGCGTGGCTTTTAGGACCCTGATCTGAAGTCTCCTATTAGATAAAATCCATTATGTCTGAGCACAGAACTGGGACTTTGCTGGTTCTTGGACTTGATCTCCTCCTCGTCCTGCTTCTTTGATGGGTCTTTTCTCTTTGAGCTGATGCACAGCTTTCTCCATTTCTCTGTAGTTGATGGAGTCAGCTGGGTTACATTTTATGTTACCTACATGACACTCCTGACAGCTTTAAGATCTTCTTCTAACATATTTGAGTAGAATGGATACTGGAATCTGTTTTGACAATTGTTGAAAACCTAGGCGGTTGCTATAGCACACTGGTATTATTCAGTGAACCTTTTAAAAAGATGTGCACCCTGTTCAGGCAAATAGTATTTTATAGGATTTAAATGATATTGATGTTCACAGTCAGATTTTCAAATATAATGCTCCTAGGGATTATACATGTAGTAATCCCTAGGAGCATTATATTTCCATATATATATTCCATTAATTTTCCTCACCAATGCAGTGATAGTACATGCAGTGATCTCTATTACCAGTGCCTTTTAAAATGCAGGTGTAGAGTCTTTAAAATACCGTGAGTCTATTTCCAGCTGTCCCATTGATAACCTTCCCTTGAAAAGTGACCTTTGAGCAGTTTCATGAAGAATGAATATTTATAGTATTTTCTTGCTGAGCTGCTAAAAGAGGGGTCTATGCAAGTAACAGGTGGCTTCAGTTGGCCTGCGTTCACTGAAATGTGATTCAAATAAAGCATTGCATTATTTTACCATTGGAATTGTGATTATGTGCTAGAGTGACTTCATTTTTGGCAAATTTCGTGTGAGTGTTGAGGTTTGGGTTTAGGGTGGGTGTCTTGCATGTTCAGGAACAGGAGAGCTTTATAGATGAGACACAGCAGCTGAGGGATGAGACATCCAGGATCTTCTTTATGCAGCAGAGGAATTTTTACCAGTGTAGCTGTTGTTCTTCTGGGCTTTAGTTTTAAGGGCAACTGTTCAGATGAACATTTTAGACCTAAGTGTTCTTTCCTCTTCGGAGAGGGTTCTATCAAATAATTATCAGTGAAGTGCTTAGCACATAGTAGGCACTCACAGTAAAATTTGTTCAATAGAATGAATTAGATAATTTTGTTTGGGATTTTATTTTACTTTTAATATGATTTAATTACTTGAAATAGAAGATCTTTCTGTTACTGCCCTTTACCCAATTGCTTGGCAACACAATTGTTAACATGTTTTCTGATTAAAATAAATGTTCCCATCTAAGTTTATACTAGATAAGATTATAATATAAAGAATTAGAGGCATTAAATGGGTGAAATGGAATTTGTCACAAAAGCTATTTCTGAGAAGTCTGTTTTAGTAAGCATACTTTCTTCTGTGTCTGAAAAGATTTATCATATTGTACAAATCAGGTCCTAGCAAACTGAGTAGAAGAGTTTTTTTAAAAGCCAACGTTGTTTTATAAGAAGAATTACATTTCTTTGGGAGAAAATTTGAAAAAGAGAGATCACATAAGTAACCCCTGTAATCTTATTTCTCATTTTATTGAATATATTTAAGAGTCTTCTTCCCTACCATTAATACACAAGTACATTTTTTTACACACATACACAAAATTAGAACTATATGAACATATTATAGTGGTAGGTGTGTGTTTATGTACTGTCTGTTCCAACTCTCTTTTAAAACTTAATACATCATATTTTAATGCATCACCATTTATTATTTTTCTCACAAAAGTATTTTTAATGATTATGTTGCCTTTAATGGTATAGCTGTGCCATAATTTCCATGATTTATTAAATCAAAGCCTTACACTTGGTCATTTAGGTTATTTCCAGTTTTTTTACAATGTTGTGATAAATAAGCTTTAAAGCATGGTTATTACTTTGGGATCCATGCCCAGAAGTGCAAGTTCTAGGTTACACATCCTTATATCTCCATTTGTAGTATATTAATAATCATATTATCCTTCTCACAGTTTGGGCAAATGACTGTTTTTGTGAACATTTAAGTATTTAGCTCATCTACATTCTTTCCTTGCTGGGAGAAATATCAGTAACCTCAGATATGCAGATGACACCACCTTTATGGCAGAAAGTGAAGAGGAACTAAAAAGCCTCTTGATGAAAGTGAAAGAGGAGAGTGAAAAAGTTGGCTTAAAGCTCAACATTCAGAAAACAAAGATCATGGCATCTGGTCCCATCACTTCATGGGAAATAGATGGGGAAACAGTGGAAGCAGCGTCAGACTTTATTTTTGGGGGGCTCCAAAATCACTGCAGATGGTGATTGCAGCCATGAAATTAAAAGACACTTACTCCTTGGAAGGAAAGTTATGACCAACCTAGATGGCATATTAAAAAGCAGAGACATTACTTTGCCAACAAAGGTCCATCTAGTCAAGGCTATGGTTTTTCCAGTGGTCATGTATGGATGTGAGAGTTGGACTGTGAAGAAAGCTGAGCACCAAAGAATTGATGCTTTTGAATTATGGTGTTGGAGAAGACTCTTGAGAGTCCCTTGGACTGCAAGGAGACCCAACCAGTCCATTCTAAAGGCGATCAGCCCTGGGATTTCTTTGGAAGGAATGATGCTAAAGCTGAAACTCCAGTACTTTGGCCACCTCATGCAAAGAGTTGACTCATTGAAAAAGACTCTGATGCTGGGAGGGATTGGAGGCAGGAGGAGAAGGGGATGACAGGGGATGAGATGGCTGAATGGCATCACCAGCTCCATGGACATGAGTTTGAGTAGACTCCGGGAGTTGGTGATGGACAGGGAGGCCTGGCGTGCTGTGATTCATGGGGTCGCAAAGAGTCAGACACAACTGAGCGACTGAACTGAACTGAACTGAACATTCTTTCCTACAATGGTTATTTTTAAAAACAAGAAAAGAAACCTTTGGTAGGTTTTTACTTTGCAATACATTTCTTCGATGATATTTTCTTTCTATATTTATGATCCAGCTGTAGTTTTTCTTCTTTTTTTTCTGTCTTTCCATAGGGATATTTGTTTTTGCTTACTAATTTATGATCCCTCTTTACCACATATTTTTTCCTTCCCATTTCTGTATAATATGATTTGATGTTCAGAAGTTTTAGATTTTGATCCATTCAGTCTGTTGGTAGGAAAAGGATTTTTGAGAGTAAGTGATATTTCTGTCAAAAGTATATTTTCTCCTCTGTATGGTATCATTTAGTTTTTCAAAAAGAAGGAAGAGGTAACCACTTAGTCTTAGTTTAACCCCTTTAGAAATGTTTTAAGTTATTAAAACATACATAAGTTATGCTATTCTAAGAATCAAGACATGTCTGCATTTGCATTGTTTGAATAGTATACCCAAAACTCAATTAGTGCTTTCATCCTAGAAAGTTCTCATTTTGGAGTTTGGTCTATTTTCTATCAGGACACATTGGAGGTGGGACAAGAGTTAAAGTGGATAAGTGATTCATTGTGTGTGAAATTTTCTAAAGACGGAGTAATTTACGTAACTCATCTAGCAGGAATGCCCAGACACGGAGATGGAAACAATGACTGCGATAGGCCTGTCACAGCTGATGATTTTCTGATTCATAGACACCTACTGGGTCAAAAAGCCTCATGCTTTTCACTCCAGGGATGGAATTTTGTAACCATATGTGGTATGAATACTTTGTTTTGATTTTTTCATGTTGATATTTTTCTGGTCCATTCTGCATCAGACTTCTGTGACCAATGTAAGTAGCAAGATTCAACTGTATGTGAAATTATTTCAGAAGCCAAGCAGTATTTTTTTTCTTTTCTTATAAATTTATTATTTCCCCAGCTTTATTAAAATAGACTTGACATATAACATTGTGCAAATTTAAGGTGTGCAACATAATGATTTGATATATGTATGTATTGCAAAATGCTTACCACAGTAAGGTTAGTTATATATATCACTTCACATAGCCAAGCAATAATAGTATCAGAGTCAATGATGCTCAATGTGGGGAGTATGCGTGTCCTTCCAGAAGGTGATAAGGTGACTTGTGGCATTCATTCCTTCACTAATTTTATTTTATGCCTATTCAAAACTACATTTGGTATGAAGCCATACCTGTGGTGTTGGAAATTGATATTCCACAGTATACATGGCATTGTGTGTGTGTGTGTGTGTGTGTGTGAGTCACTCAGTTGTGTCCAACTCTTTGCAACACCATGGAGTGTAGCTCACCAGGCTCTTCTATCCATGAAATTACTCAGGCAAGAATACTGGAGTGGGTTGCCATTCCCTTCTCCAGGGGGTCTTCCCAACCCAGGGATCAAACCCAGGTCTCCCGCATTGGGGGCAAATTCTTTACCATCTGAGCTACCAGGGAAGCCTACATGGCATAGCCTTTTCCTTAATTTGAAAGCAAAGTCCATTGCTTTAATTTGTTTTAATCATGATAGCTTAACTTTAATTTTCAAATAAGTAGAAATTCCCTCTTTGCCTCAATGTCCATGTAGCTCATTTCTTCATGTCCTTCGGGTCTCTGCTCATATGTCTCCTCAGAGAAATTTTCCTAACCACCTTCTCTTTAAGTCCCTTACCCTGGTTTCTTTTATTCACCATGTTCATCGCTATATGACATATTACATTATGTATCTGTTTATCATCCAAACACCCCAGTAGAATGTAAAGTCCATGGAGAAGGATGTTGTCAGTTCTGTTGACTGCTCATCCCCCACTGTATCAGAAATGGAACATGGAATACAGCAGGCACACAATAAATATTTGTTGAATGAATTAATTCACTGACTATTTGCATGCCTGTGATGTGCTAGCACTATAAGTGGTGATAAGTGCTGTGAAGAGAAATAAAGCAGGATAAAGAGACAGATCCTAAAAATGTCTATCTTAAAAGGGTCTCAGTTACAAAAGGTAAGAAGATGCTGATTAGACAGCCTTATCTTCCCTTTTCTTTCTCCCAAGTGTCTTTGAGTCGCCCCTCCCAACTGTGTCATGGCCCCTCTGGCAGTTGTGCTGAGGCTTTCTAAGGCGTGACTTTACATTCTTTTCATGCCTCACTTCAAGTTGACCTTCCCACTTGAGTGAAAATCCAAAAGTGGTCAACTCTTGAGTTTGTATTTCCCAGACCTCCAGGTAACAGGCTTCCCAGCAGCTTGCTCCTTTCAGAAGTAGCCACAGGCTCCCTTAGGGTTTGAGATAAAGTCAAAGGTTAGTAAGTGTTCAAGGGTTCTTTTATTTAGTTTTCTTTTTTTTTTTTGTTCTAATAATCATGTGATTCTGAACTTGTTATTTGAGAGATGTATCATAGACTTGCAAGTGTTAAAAATGAGAGTTCCTGATCTCAGGCCGGAGAAGGCAATGGTACCCCACTCCAGTACTCTTGCCTGGAAAATCCCATGGGCAGAGGAGCCTGGTAGGCCGCAGTCCACGGGGTCGCTAAAAGTCGGACATGACTGAGTGACTTCACTTTCACTTTTCACTTTCATGCACTGGAGAAGGAAATGGCAACCCACTCCAGTGTTCTTGCCTGGAGAATCCCAGGGACGGGGGAGCCTGGTGGGCTGCCGTCCATGGGGTCACACAGAGTTGGACACGACTGAAATGACTTAGCATAGCATAGCATAGCATATCTCAGGCCTGTCCTTTTCCCAGTTACTTCTGTTGCTTGTTATTCAGACCTTCCAAGATCTCAGCTAGTATCTCTCAAAGGCAAACTGGTGTGGCCCAGAGAGGATGTATGAAGGCTGTTCTTTGGTTATCGCCATGAGTGAATTTTAGCACCCATGATAGGGATACCCAGCATCCTACAAGACATGAGACAGGAGACAGTTGTGCCCATGGGAAAACTGTCCTGTCCAGGTGCCCCCAGCATAAATGCTCATTCTTTTCCAGTCCTTTTCAGCAAGAGTAGTTGTGGCCTCTGGGGGCGGTTTAGAACCCTGTGAAATGTTGTTTTTGAGTTAAGGGGTGATTTGCAACTCACTTTTTTGTTTAAATGCCTATTTTTATTCATTTATTTATTTGGCTGCAGGGCATTTAGTTGTGGCATGTGGGATCTAGTTTCCTGACTAGGGAGTGAACCTGGGCCCCCTGCATTGGGAGGACAGTCTTAGCCACTGGACTACCGGGGAAGTCCCTTGCTACTGAGATTTAATGGGCATGGCCAAGGAGGCTAGAAATCCTGCAACGCATGGGGCAAATGACCACCTTGGAGAATTTCCCTTCTTCCTGCTTGACTTTCCAGTGTCCACCAGATAACAGGGAAGTGAAAACCCTATTGATAATGATCAGAGCCTGTGACCAACTTTATAAACAAAAAGTACTCTGCACAGCTTGGCTGGAAGGGTGTATTTTGTTTTCTTCTGGACTTTACCAAGAGTCACCTTCCGCACTGGCACCATTACTTGTGGTTTGTAACTGGCTGTCAGTTGATGTGCATAGCTGTTGTTGTATTCATAGAGATAGAGGCGAGGATCTGACTGCTTCATTTTGTCTTCTGGAGATCTGGTGTCTGAAAATGTACCTATTGTGATGTATATTATACCATTATAAATTTTCCTTTTATTTCTCCTTTATATTGCAGCTAGGTCATAATGCTGATTTATTTGAAGTGCCTGTAGATTAGGTTATATTACCTGTGATTTTCATTACAAGATTGTAAAGGGGGCATGGAGCCTGATGAGGTTGAAAACCTTCACTTAAACCTGACAGCAGTTATATTTCTTACTACTCTTCTACATGAACACTGTTTCAGGCAAATTCGTTTGCTCTGCATCCTGCGTTTTCTTTCCCTTCACATGTGCCTCCAACTATACCTTCTCCTCCAGATTCCTTCCATCACCCCCTCTATAAACCCCACTCACCCATCAGAGCACAGTTCCCTAGGCGGCCTCCTGGAGTCATCATTCCTCAACTACCAGAGCTGGATGACTTTCTGTTTTTTTCAACTACTGTAGCACTTGTAAGAACTCCTCACTCAACACTTGTCTGCAGCATGGTGACATTAGGTGTCTTTTTATGTTTTAAGTTATCTCCTCGAATAGCTTGCAAGCTTCAGACAGTCCACTTGACTTCATCTTTTTGTCTCATGCAGTGTCTAGGATACTTACTGCTTTGACAGCTCTTGATCTCGGGTTGCACTCTCTTGTCCTCTTTCCCTTCCCAAATATGAATTCTTTCCTATCTGTCATTTTGCTAATGACAAAAGTAAAGCATGTTCATTGTTAAGACATTTATGGAAAAGTAGAAGAAGAAGATAACCATCATTACAGATCTCCCACCCAGAACCACTCGCTACTCATCATTTTAGAGCATTTCCTTTCAAGCTGTCTTCTCTGTGTATATCTGTGTTTCTAACAAAATTAGAATCTCGTACTTTGTATGGTGTGTATTGGATCCCCCTGCTTATTTCACTTCGTTTTATATCACGAGCATTTTCCTTTGTCACTAGTCTTAGAAAACATATAAAATAGGTTTTACGGAAAATTTCAGACATACTAAAAATAGAACCATATAATAAATCTTAGATACCCAACATTTAGCTTCAATCATGATCAACATTCTGCCATTCTGAATATGTGCTTTTAAATGGATGCATACCATTTCATTGTTTGGATGATGCATAATTTATTCAACCATTTCTCTGTTACTGTAAATTTAGATGATTTCTGGTTTTCTGTAATTACAAATGCTTATGTTTTTGTTCTTGTCATAATTATTATTCTTGCTTCCTGCTTAATCTAATTAATTTTTTCATGATTAAGTAACTCTAATTAGTTTTGTATTCTGGGATTTTTATTGTATTTCATGTCTGTGTCTGGTTTCACTGTCATTTTTCTTTTTTCCATCCATCAAGTATTTCTTGTTCTAGCCAAAATGAGTCTCAAGTGAGTTACAGTAATAAGTTATGTTTCTCTATTCACTTTTTTAGAGAAAAAAACTCCTGAAAACTGGCAATGTTAAAGAATGGTATTTACTTTCTAGATAATTTAAGAGGCAGTCGTAAGAAGGAAGGAGAAAATGGTTTCAGAAGAAACAATAGCTAGAAATTATATTGCTCAATGGAAATTTACTTTACAAATACTTAATTTTGCTTAATTTTGACTGGAAAATGGCCCCCCTTTTATAGGGTGAAATAGTGACCATCTGTCTAAACTAAAGGGCACTTGAACCAGTATGTACAAGTGTTTGTATCCAGCTGATTTAAATTTGTATTTTAACAAGTATATTTGGTGTTAATGAAACCCAGCATCTTAATCTTTTTATTAAACCTTTTATTTTGTATTGGAGTATAACCAATTAACAGTGTTGTGATAGTTTAGATTGACAGCAGAGGGACTCAGCATACACATACATGTATCCATTCTCACCCAGCATCTTGAAACTGAGGGGATGCACAGGCAGCTTCTCTTTAAAAAGATACTTTCTCAGGCAGTGGAGAGAGATGGTTTTCTTAACTCTGGCCCATTGCGAGCTGTGGGAGAATGAGTAAGTGGGAAAGAACTGGATGGGTGGTAGGATTACTAGTTCCCTGAGAAAATGAAGGCAGGATTACCGTTGCCCTATTTCTGATGGATTTTCTTCTGCAATAGCTGCTGAAATTTCTAGACCAGATCATATTCAAGAAGATGATTCATGTGCTCCCCTACTCTAAAAAATGTCTGTTTCTTTCATTACAAAGTAAAATATGGTTGCTATAAAACAAAAAAGTAGATTTTCAGATTTTTATAATAGGTATGTATAACATAGCAAACAAGTCTCCCATAACCCACACCCTTTGCCACTGGATGGCCCTTGTCAGCAGTGTAGTGCATGCTTGTCTTGATCTCCCCATGCCCATATTAGCACATATTATCTGCATAATGTAGGGCTTCCCTGGTGGCTCAGTGGTAGAGAATCCACCTGCCAATGCAGGAGACACGGGTTTGATCCTTGGGTTGGGAAGATCCTCTGGAGAAAGAAATGGCAACCCACTTCAGTATTCTTGCCTGGAAAATCCCATGGAGCCTTGAGGGCTACAATCCTTGGGGGTCATAAAGAGTAGGACACGACTTAGTGACTAAACAACAACAGCCCCTGCATAATGTACAGAACGAAAATGCTACCTTTTGAAATGCTTGTGCTAATTAGATAACCAGTAACTGTCCAGACCTTGGAAATACAGAGACCGCATATTGTTTTTCCTGGTGAGAGGTAAGATGCTAAGTACAAATAACAGGACAGAACTTGTCAGGTGTGGAAACTATAGCAGAAGGGAAAGCTTAAGAAAAGACAGGCGTTAAGAGCCCAATATTATTATTCAGAGGTTAGATTTTTATCACTGAATCAGATTTAATTGGTGGGTGTACTTTTTCCCTTGGGAATACATTAAAACAGTCACTATGACAAGATGACTAAATCATGAATGAATTTAAAATATTAAACTAGTCTCAGTCATACTAGCATATCAGCAGCTTGTTGGAGTTTCATTTTTGCATTGCAATTTAAATGATAGGAGTAAACATTGCCAGCATTAGGACTTTCCATTTTGAGAACAGTGCAAATAATGCATTTCACAAGGTCTGTTTCCAGTTGGGCCAACCATGAATGATTATATCGTAACTCTAACAGGTGCTTAAATAATGAAGATGGTAGAATTCTTTGTATGTAAAGTCTTACTTTGTTCATTGCTTAAAAAAAAGGCTGCCCTGTGCTATGAGCTATACTCAGTAGTAGAAACACGTAAGACTTGGCCCTCTTGAACTCTGTGGTGTCTTGTATATGTATTCCTATCCATCTGGAATGCCTTCCTCCCTTGCATCTGTGAGCATCTCCCTCATCCTTCATGTCCCAACACAAAGGTCACCTCTGATGTCCAGCCTTTCCAGCTCTGCTGACTAACTTCACAGATCCCTCAGTGATGCTCTCATGTTTGGACATGTCTCTACTAAAGCATTATCTCATGGCCTTGTAAACACACAATAGCATTGCTATTGAGTTCTTCGAGGTCAGGTACCTCATATCTCACAGCCTCAGTGGAATGGGTACATAGTTGGTACTAAATGTATTAATATCTTATGTGGGCATTTCAGGAAAATATTAGAAAAGATCTTTGCCCCTGTGGAGCATATATGACTTCCAAATTTTATTTTTAGTGGGAGGATATCGTTTTTTGCCTTTCATGTTACCTGTGGCAGAGTGGGACTGCTCATCTAAGGATTTTAGTAATTCAGAACGGTGATTTTGAAATTAGACTTAGTGTAAGGTTAGAGAATTAATATCTTTTCAGACTAGCAACAAATGGAGTCACAGCAGCTTCACCTCTTTTCTCTACAAAACTAGACTAAAGGTCTGGAAGGGAGGAATGTTGGTCTTATCGGTTTAATATCCTAAGTACATCATGGTATGTGATATGGGAAGATGTGCCAGTTAGGTCCTGGCAGGAAAGAGATTGGTTCCTTCAAAAGGAGTAACGTAGAAAATAAAGGGATTCCTAATGAAATCTAGGCAAGGATCAGGGACATCAACAAAGCATCCTAGAGTTAAACACAGAGAGCCATTACCACTGCTTAGTCCTAAGAAGACAAGTAAAGGGAGAATCTCCTGTAACCCTATAAAAGAGATTTAGTTGTAGGAAAAGGCTGCCTAACATGAGCTGTGGCCTTTCAGGGGAGATTGCACTCACTGTCAATGCAGCCCAGTGGAGCAGGATCTGGGGGAATAAACACCCCAACCTTTCTCTCTTGCCTCCCTTTGGTTTCTTGCTGGCCATTCTACTGGATGACCCAAGTGAACCCCAGAGATCAGGGAGCCAGGGGATGTGGTGTGAGGAAGGTAGCCTCCTGGGCCACAGAGGTTAAGAAGAAAGGTAAGAAGCAAAGGTAAGAAGAAGGGAGATGGATTTGGAGGGGCAAATGGAGACAATCCAGACCTTAAAGAGAAGGGAGCTCTCAAGTTATGAAAAGTAGCCTTTCCTGTTCATAGCATTCTTGTGTTCATTTGAAGGGTTAACTGGTGTGCCTTATTTCTTAGGATTTTATTGCTTGCAGACTAACCTCTAAATCAGCTGTTGTGAAAGGGAGCCCCACGCAGAAGTGTTTCGTTTGGGTCACAGTATTAAAAAATCTTTATTGTCTTTTGGGAGATTCACATCAAAATCTGAGCTTCGAGCTTTTGGCAAGTGGACTATTTGGGCACACTGAAGATGCATTCCTACGTGGAACCCATCTGCTAAGCTTAGTAACAGCTGCCCTTTTAGACAGGGAGGAACTCTTCACTTTGCCTTAATCCCCACCACTCCCTATGGTGGTCTTAAACCCACATGGCTTCTGCCTGGTCCCTGTAGACATTTGAGTTCGTGACCCTGGCTTCCACAAAGCAGTGTAGAGGAGGAAGGACAGATAAGTCACACTTAATCTGCAAAGAGAATGAACTCTGTCTTGGAAGACACATTTCTGTACTAAGGAAACAAAGAAACAGGGAGACTAATCTTGTCCCTAGGGACAGTCTGAGTGTTTGTTGGACTAACTGGGAGAAAGTTTTGCAAAGATAAGTCCAATTTTATCCTTTTAGGTCAGTCTCTAAGTTTACTTTTAAACTTTCAGTTCTTTCCCCGAGAACAGTGGTCGTTGGAGGGCATGTGTTCCCAGCTCAATCCCTTGTTGCAGGGCAAGGGCATGCTAGGGAAAGAGGAAGGCTGAGGGAAACCCAGGAGACTCCAAATCAGAGGGAAGATGAGGAGACTCTGGAAATGGAGAGAGGAGCCGTTTTGCCCTTTCGGTCCATTCTTTTCTCCAAATTGCTGCTTTGTCCCTTTGTACCTCCTGGGGCCCAAATGAATGGAATCAAGATTTCCCCTCTCCTTAAGCCTAAAGTTTGTCTAAGTTATTGTTTTAAATTGTACTAAAATATAGGTAACCTAGGGCTTCCCTGGTGGCTCAGATGGTAAAGAATCTGTCTGCAGTGCAGGAGATGGGTTCAATCCCTGGGTCAGGAAGATCCCCTGGAGAAAGGAACGCCCACCCACTCCAGTATTCTTGCCTGGAGAATTGCGTGAACAGAGGAGCCTGGCAGGTTATACTCCATGGGGTCGCAAAGAGTTGGACGTGACTGAGCAATAACACTTTACTTATACATAACATAAAATTTACCACTTTAACCCTTTTTAAGTGTATAGTTCTGTGGAATTAAGTACATTCACATTGTTGTACAGCCATCACCACCAGCCCTCTTCAGAATTCTTCATCTTTCCCAGAGGGAAACTGTACATTAAACACTAACTCCCTATTCCCTCCTCCCCCGGTCAACCAGCCTCCTAATTTCTGTCTCTGTAAATGTGACTACTCTAGGTGCCTTGTGTAAGTGGAATTACAGTATTTGTTCTTTTGTGTCTGGCTTATTTAGCACAATATTTTCAAGGTGTATGCGTGTATGGGAATTTCCTTCTTTTTAAAGGCGGAACAACATTCCGTGTTGTGTGCATGCCACAGTTGATTTATCCACCCATCTGCTGATGGGCATTTATGTTGTCTCTGCTTTTGGCTATTATGAATATAATGCTGCTATGAACATAGGTGTACAAATATCTGTTCAAATTCGTGCTATTGGGCATTTTTAAAAATTACATAAGTAATCCGTGTAAAACCCACACAAACTGTAGAAAGCTTGGAAGATACAGTAAAATAGACAAAAGCAGGAGGGACCCTAGCATCAAGGATAATGATGTTGATGACGTCATGTATGTGACCCTCCCTGTGGGCAAGGCACACCGCTAAGTGCTTTACCTATTTCTTCCTCATAATAGGCCTCTGAGACAGTCGTGATTGCTCTTCTCATTACAAATGAGAAAAGTGAAGAACAAGGAAGATTAAAATGCTTAAGATTATAACAGAAAAGGGCACATCCAGGATTCAAACTCAGGCAGTTTGGTTCTGGAACGTGAACGTGAAGTCGCTCAGTCGTGTCCGACTCTTTGTGACCCCATGGGCTGTAGCCTACCAGGCTCCTCTGTCCATGGGATTTTCCAGGCAATAGTACTGGAGTGGATCGCCATTTCCCTCTCCAAGGGATCTTCCCAACCCAGGGATCGAACCCGGGTTTCCCGCATTGTAGACAGACGCTTTACTGTCTAAGTCACCAGGGAACTCCTTACCTAATATAACTATTATGTTATCCTGTCCACCAAGGCTAATCCCAGTATAGACACAGACTTCAAAAGTTTTCCTCTGCAAATATATACGTATATGCCTGGAAAATCCCACGGGCAGAGGAGCCTGGTGGGCTACAGTCTATGGTGTTGCAAAAAAATTGGACATGATTTAGCGACTAAACAACGATGTGTGTATACACAATGAGGTAATACTGTATACATCCTATTTTATAATTAGCTTTCTGTATTTGGTAATAAAAGCAAATATCAACATCTTTAATAGCTTTGTAATGGCCAATCTTATGAAGATACCATGATTGTTAAATATTGTTATGATAGAAAAAAAAATCTTGTTTTTTCCCAGTTTTTCACTATTATAAAATACTGTGCTGTATGTTCTTTACACACATATTTTCAAACACTGATCCTAGTCTTTTCATTTTTTTCCTAATCTTTTTATTAGGAAAAATAGGCTTGCTGTGTCAAAAGTCATTTTTTGTCTCACTCTCTTTGTAAAAGTTGCCTTATTATCCTGATTTTAAAAGGAATGCAAGCTCATGGCAAAAAATAAGTAAGTCAAGACAAAGAAGAAAATAAACTACCTGTAGTTTAGTAATATAAACAACACTGTCAGGAATATATCGTTACACTTTTATGCATTTACCCTGATTTCTTTAGCATAAATTCCTAGAAGAGGAATTGCTGAAGTAATGCACATTTACGTTTTTGATAAAAGTGAAAGGGAAGTCGCTCAGTCGTGTCCGACTCTTAGCGACCCCATGGACTACGGCCCACCAGGCCCTCCGTCCATGGGATTTTCCAGGCAAGAGTACTGCAGTGGGGTGCCATTACCTTCTCCGTTAACAGCGGCTAGGCATATTATATTTACTTGGAGCTGGTATACTTGGTGACAGCCTTAGTGAAGAAGGACGGCAAGAAGCGCAAGCGCAGCCGCAAGGAGAGCTACTCCGTGTACGTTTTTGATAGACATTCCCAAATAGTACACTTATTAAGACCTTTAATTTCTTTTGTCACCTTGACCTGTATAACTGCAGTGATAGCCACTATTCGAAGAAGTGAAGACTCGGATATGGATGTACATAACCCAACATAAATGTTTGTTACATGTTTATGTTACATGTTTATGACAAGAACACACTACATTTTTATTGTTGAGGATTTTAAGTCAAAATTTATACTGAGAAACAAATATTCACAGTAACAAATTTTTTAAATAAAATTGTCACCTAGGAATACACCTTAAGATCCCATTGCACACTTCATTTATTAGCACCATCATTAATCTCAGCACCATAAATTATCTTTTGTAAACTTATTAGCACCATCATTAATCTCAGCACCATAAATTATCTTTTGTAAACTATAGGTAGAATGACTGGAGCCCATAATTTTTTAAATGTTTAACCTTTACTTTTTACAGATTCTTAGAAGTAAAATTTATATGCAGTAAAATTCACCCATTTTTAAGTGTACAATTCAATGATTTTTAGCAGATTTACAGAGTTTTGCAAACATCACCACAATCCAATTTTAGAAGATTTTCATCACCCTGTGGAAGATTCTCTGTGCCCACCCTTAAATCCAGGCAACTACTAATCTACTTTCTCTATTGTCCTATTTTTAATATAAGTAGCTTTTAATAGAAATGGAATCCTACAATATGTGGTCTCGCTTGTTTCATGTAGCATGTTTTCAGGGTTCATCCATGTCGTAGCAAGTATCCATTCTTTTTTTAATGGCTGAATAATACCTCGTTGTATGGAAATGTCACCTCTTGTTTATCCATTCATCAATTGATGTGGAGCCCACAAATTTTGCATAAAAATTTTTTTCTTTGGTTTTAATGAGAAGATTAAAAAAAAAAACTATAGTGCTTGAGTTGTATCAAGAGAAATGGGCTCCAATTTCTATGAGAAAAGATTTGGCATTAGAAGAACTGGGTTCTAATTCTGGACGAGGTAGTTTTCTGTCTATATGATCTTTGACAGGTTACTTGGCTTGTCTTAACCTTCTCATCTATTCAGTGGGAAAATGCCATGCCTAACTCACAGTATTATCATAAGAATTAAATAAGATCATACCTAGGTAAAAATATAGAGTACTTTGTAAACTACAAAAGAGTGTACAAATATACTGATAGCATCAGAAGCAACAGTAATACTATCCCTAAATTTTCCAGCTAGAGTTACTTCTGAGTGTGTGTGCACTCAGTTGCCCAGTTGTGTCTGACTCTGTGATCCCACAGAGTGTAGCCTGCCAGGCTCCTTTATCCCTGGAATTTCCCAGGCAAGAATACTGGAGTGGGTTGCCACTTCCTTCTTCAGGAGATCTTCCCTACCCAGGGATCTAACCCACGTTTCTTGGGTCTCCTGCATTGGCAGGTGGATTCTTTACCAATGTGCCATCTGGGAAGCCCAGAGTTACTCCTGATTAGTCCTTATATTACAGATTAATTAGTTGGGTGGACATCCCTTCAAAACTCTGTGCCTCTTTTCTTCTTAAAATACTGGGGTTTCTCCATTCAGAATACAAACTTCAGGAGAATTTATGGATTTGTAGTCTTGGATCTTGGAGAGAAGAGACATGTACTCCCGCATACTCCCAGATCGTTAATCCTACTTTTAATTCTACTCCAAACCTTGTACCGCACGATTTCCTAATGCCAGACTGGAGTGAGTAATAACAACCTTTTGGCAGATCAGATTTCAATTTTAAAATCCAGGAAGCAAGCCATGTCCTGGCCTTTCTTCTTTTAAAATTATAGCTAAATGGCCCTTTTCTGTTTTTTAGGCAAGGGATGCCTGGTTTCTGCTAGACCAAAGGGAAGCCAGACCCCTCCTTTGTACACATCACTGTCATAAACCCAGGCAGTCTGGCTAGGCAGCTGAATCCTGATGAAATAATATTGTAGCATTAAGTGCCCACACCTGAAATCAGGATCTTTG
The DNA here is from genome assembly GCF_027580195.1 of Bos mutus. Classification (NCBI taxonomy): domain Eukaryota; kingdom Metazoa; phylum Chordata; class Mammalia; order Artiodactyla; family Bovidae; genus Bos; species Bos mutus. The sequence goes on along the minus strand of NC_091626.1, from coordinate 41,654,886 downwards.
GAAGACATTTTCCTGGATGTTGTTGTTTTTATGGGTTTTGTTTTTCTGTTTGTTCCTAAAAAATATCTTTATTAAGTTCATCCAGTACTTCCTTTGACCCAGCCACATGGAATCTGGTGACCTCTCAATAGGATGTAATTTCTCTCAGAATTTGTTATTCTGCTGCTGCTGTGGTGTTTTGTGATTGAGTTAGCCACCAGAGAACCCCTGCCCTTTACTTTCTAGACTTACATAATTTCTGTTTGTTGCCTGGAACTTTGTACTGGTATCTCTCAGGTAACTGGTTTAGCATGTGAAACTTATTAAAAGCATGCTACTGACAAATAATATGGGTCTTGCCTGTAAGAGTTATTGTAGAGTCCCTTCCCTGGCAAGATTTCAAGACAGGGTCCTTCATCTTTCTAACAGAACATCAGCCATCAATACTCACACACTGCACTTGAAATGTTCATCAGCAACCTCAACCAGAGACATTGCTTTGCCGACAAAGGTCCATATAGTCCAAACTATGGTTTTTCAGTAGACACGTACGGATGTGAGAGTTGGATCATAAAGAAAGCTGAGCACCAAAGAATTGATGCTTTGGAATTCTGGTTCTGGAGAAGACTCTTGAGAGTCCTTTGGACAGCAAGGCGATCAAACCAATCAATCCTAAAGGAAATCAACCCTGAATATTCATTGGAAGGACTGATGTGGAAGTTGAATCTCCAATACTTTGGCCACCTGATGCAAAGATCCAACTCATTGGAAAAGACCCTGATGCTGGGAAAGATTGAGGGCCAGAGGAGAAGAGGTTGACAGAGGAGAAGATGGTTGGATGGCATCAGCGATTCAATGGACATGAGTTTGAGCAAACTCTGGAGATAGTGAAGGACAGGCGATCCTGGCGTGCTGCAGTCCATGGAGTTGTGAAGAGTCAGACACAACTTAGCAACAAACCTTAACCCTTCCTTGAGGAAGACAGTCTGTAGGGCAGGCTGGTCATCCGTTACTCTGATTCTCCAGGAGCTACTATTTTACCATATTAGCACCAGAGTCCAGCTTGCCTAGAGTACACTAGCTGTGCACAGATCTGGCTTTCAGCATCTGGATTTTGGCTTCTACCAACAGTTCAAGGAGGAAATGGCCACCTGGCTTCAGCGGCAGTCACCCTTCCTTATTTCTTAGCTCATTTTATGAAGGCACTACGCCATAAATTCCTCTTTGAGATCAGCAGTAGAAAATGGACTGTCTCTCCTAACAAATCCTTCTGCTTCCCCATTTATGAAATTGAGAATTCCTAACCTATCATGTTTCCTCGTTAGTGGCAGTTTCCTAAGCTGAGAGCCAAAATTAGTGCTTCATTACAATAACTCTCATCTCTCTTTCCTGGTAGTTATCTCCCCTTTCTTCCATGTGGATTAGCTCTTCTTTTCTTTACCTCGGTTATCCTGTCCATGTGTTTCTTTTAAGCCATTTAAAATCCTTCATGGAAGTAGGTAGATTTCAGATTACAAATAAAATGGCATCCCTTGTATTATTGTCATGGTCACAGTATTGGTTTGTCTCTGGTGTTAGTCTCCATTAGTCTCCTGCTTCCCTCTGAACTTTTTTGTCTCTTTCTATTCATTCACATTTGGATGGCGATGAAAAACAGGCACAGGGCAAAAAAGGAATCCAATCCTCAACTGAAGCTGGGTGACATTTTGATAGTCTAGAGTATAAAATTATAAAGACTACTGTGCAAATATTTTTATTTTCATATAAGTCAAACAGCCATCACTTGTCTTAGGTGCTGTATAAGGGTTAGAATAATTGACTAGTGGACTTTGTTGAGGTTAACTGGTGGATGTCATGGCCCAGGGCTCCCCTAGAGCCTTCAGTGTTAAAATCTATAAAGCATTTTTTTTAAAGTCGAATCTCATGTCTGGGTATAGAGTTGCTGTTTTTTGTTTTTGTTTTTATTTATTTTAATTGGGGGCTAATTACTTTACAATATTGTAGTGGTTTTTGCCATACATTGACATGAATCAGCCATGGGTGTACATGTGTCCCCCATCCTGAACCCCCCTCCCATTTCTCTCCCCATCCCATCCCTCAGGGTCATCCCAGTGCACCAGCCCTGAGCACCCTGTCTCATGCATCGAAGCTGGACTGGAGATCTGTTCCACATATGATAATGTACATGTTTCAGTGCTATTCTCTCAAATCATCCCACCCTCGCCTTCTCCCACAGAGTCCAAAAGTCTGTTCTTTATCTCTGTGTCTCTTTTGCTGTTAGAGTTGCTGTTCTAAGCAGAAACAGGCCAATGACTTGGAGAAAAAACTCAGACATTCTTACCTCACTTTCCGTAAGACCTAATATAGGCACTGGGGTTAGAAGGCTACAGTCTGCCTTGAGTGACTTAAAGACTTTAGAGTAAGATGATGCTGTAAGTCATTGGAACAAGGAGAGAACTCCAAAGGCATCTGGCAATAATAGTGGAGAGAGTATCAAGGAAAACAATATAGAAACAAATTGCAAAGCAAGACAGATAGCAGGGTCTTGGGATCCAGGTATTACCAGAAACTTCTCTGTCAGTCTCGGCTGGACCCAGGAAGGCATATCGTTTAGAAGGGGGATGTGGTCATAGCTTAGCTAAGCATGGACTCAGCAACCCCTTTACTTGGAACATCTTTCCAGGTCTGATCCATTCCCTTAGAATTAAGTCGAAAATTGCTGTTCAATGGGGAAGCACATCCCTCTACTGCTGTATTATTTTAAATCTAGGATAATGTATTTGCCTATTGCTAGAAGATGCCCCCCTCACCGTCCCTTTTAAACCAGAATAGCACCAACAGTGGCTTCAGGGATCAAGAAACTTCCCTTTGAGCCTACTCTAGTGAAGTCTCATCTGGTTATATGAAACAGAAACCAGCTTGAGCTGGCTGGAAGAAATGGGGCTTTATTGCAAGCATCCAAACAGATTCTCTTTAATACTTCAGTACTCTAATACTTCAATACTTTGGCCGCCTGATGCAAAGAGCCGACTCATTGGGAAAGACCTTGATGCTGGGAAAAATTGAAGGCAAAAGGAGAAGGGGGTGACAGAGGATGAGATGATTAGATAGCATCACCAACTCAGTGGACATGAATTTGAGCAAACCCCAGCAGATAGTGAAGGACAGGGAAGCCTGGCATGCTACAGTCCATGGGGTCGCAAAGTGTCAGACACAACTGAGCGACTCAACAAATAGGTTCTCTTGGAATGACATGAGACTCCCATGAACAGGAACCTTTCCAGCCTCAGAGGAGCTAGAAATGAGATGGTTTGGGCTCTCGAAACAGCTACTTCTGGATTTCTCTCTGTTCATCCTGTGAGTCCAAACGCCTAGGTCCTTGTTACTTCAAGTGCAGACCAGGAACCAACAGTATGGACATCACATGTGATCTTGACAGAAATGCACCTCTCTCCATATGAACATGCATTTTAACAAGACCCCCAGGTGATTCTTTTGCCCATTAGAGTTTGAGGAACACTTCAGTAGGTCCCTGGCTACTCACAGAGTAGTTTCCATCCACTGAATGCTTACACTGATGTCGTCATCCCACATGAGGGGGTGGGCAGGGCCATGTGGCAGGTGTGAACACCACTGGGGCTGTGGGAGAGAGAGGCCAGGCCAGGTGCATCGTATCCAGTGCCCAAGACTCAGGCTTTCCTTTATCTTGTATCATCTCTGTCAGAGCCATGGTGGTTCCCAATTGCTAAAACAAACTTGATAGAGAAATCTAGTGGTTTATTTAAAAAGAAATAAAACTGGTTGTAGTGCCATTACTACTTTAAAATGTTATTGTTTTATTTATCTTATGTTCATTAGCCCAAAGATAATTGAACCTGAGAACACTATGGAATGAGTTGTATGAATGTGAGTTTTAAATTCTGACGTAAATGAGCTCTCTGGTAATTTCACAATAGCTACCTTTTGCTTTGAGTTAGTGGAAACCAATCAGTACTGGTGTTTACAAAGCTCATGGTGCCCAGCTCTCTGGAGTTCAGGGTACATAGCTTGGCTCCCATCATACCCATTAGCCTGTTAAATTGATTTTTTTTTTTTTAATGGTTGTATGGACATTTGCCCTGTGGCCAACTGTATGCTTGAGCACTTGAGTCCTGTTTGAGTATGACTCTATGAGTAAGGAGTGAGACCATTCAAGGACTGGTGTATGTGGATCTGTCATTCCCAGGGACACTTAGGATTCTTTTACAATTTGGTACATAGAAGGCATCTTTTAAAAATGGAGATCTTTTCTACTTCCATTATTTTATTTTAAAGGATTATTTTGTTTTACATCTTAAAGTTTTATTTTAATTTTTTAATGCAAATTTTAAGAGCCTTTTAAGATTTGCAGGAAAATCGAGGGGATGGTACAAAGATTTCTGTAGGCCCCCTGCCCATGTATACTATTATTATTATTACTGGCCAGGCCATGCAGCATGTGAGATCTTAGTTCCCTGACCAGGGATCAAATCCACACTCCTTGTGTTGGAAGCATGGAGTATTAACCACTGGATCGTCAGGGAAGTCTACACTGCTATTATTTTTTGAGTGCTTTATTCCCTCAGCCTAACCCTTGCTGACCAGTTGTTTAATATATGATTAGCAGTTTGCTCCTTGCTTGGCTGTTCCAATTTTTGGTATTCCAAGTTGCTAATTTATCCCTCTTTTAGTAACTGTTCCAGTAAGAATGGTGGATTTCCACAATGCCTTTTAAATAGAATATGTCTTTTTAAGGCCCATTGTACATTTCTTTCTGAACTTCTTGAAGACACATAAATCTGTATCTTCACTGAGACAATTCAGCTGATGGGAAAGAGTCAAGAAGGAAAGGAAGAACCAGGGGTGGTGGCGGGTAACACCTTTAGGTCACTCTTCTGATTACAAAGTGAGCTTCTAGTGCTAAGAAAACTCCCACTTCTCTGAAAATATACTAAAATATTAATAAAAGTCATTTTTTCTTAAAAAAGAACCTCCCGGTTCTGAGTATGGAGTTGACAGTGTGTCTGCACATTCCTTTCTTTGGAAGGAATGATGCTAAAGCTGAAACGCCAGTACTTTGTCCACCTCATGCGAAGAGTTGACTCATTGGAAAAGACTCTGATGCTGGGAGGGATTGGGGGTAGGAGCAGAAGGGGATGACAGAGGATGAGATGGCTGGATGGCATCGCCGACTCGATGGACGTGAGTCTCAGTGAACTCCGGGAGTTGGTGATGGACAGGGAGGCCTGGCGTGCTGCGATTCATGGGGTCGCCAAGAGTCGGACACGACTGAGCGACTGAACTGGACTGAGTGACTGAACTGAACTGAACTGCACAAGGTGGAATTTTATTTTGGGAATGTTGCTGCAAACCCTTTAAATTAGGTGGTCTTCAGTCTCTTGTAGTCTGAAATTTTATGAACTCTCACATTCATAAACATTGTTTATCCATCTGAAATGAAGAGGAAAAGGGCTCCCTGCCTTAAATTTGTATTCTAATGTATATTTTTAAAAGTTTGAGTTTCTGTTGCACTTTCAATCTTTTTTTAAATCATGAAAATCTATCACTCAGACAAAAGAGTATATCATATTTATGTACCATTAAAGATTAGTAGCCCCCCAAATGATTAATAACCACCCCTACTCCTCAACTGAGGAACAGACTATCACCAGCTTCTTTGAAGCTGTCTGTGCTAATGTGTGTTTCTAGGCCGCTTTACTGTGTCAGATCTGTGCACTGCAGTGTCTCATTTGTGAGCAGTAACGTCTTTTGGTACCAGGTGACAGGGGTTTAGCCATTTTTACTTCATGCCCAGGCTTTTCAGGTTTGCAGACTTTTCCTGATTTTGGACTCAAGAACAGTTAAATTTTACCACTTAGAAACTGATCTTTAACAAGCTAAAGTATCCTGCTGAAAAATAATAGCGTTGTTGTGATTTTAATTTTCCTGCTCACGTGACCATTACAGCAGCGGGGGCTTCCCTGATCACAGGATGAGTGTCTTTCAGCTTGAGATTCTGCTGCAAAGAAAGCGAGGAGCTGGGGTGCTGAAAATGCACCCAGGCTTTGGAGTCAGTGGAAGACTGGGAGAGGACGTCTAATGGACACTCTCTTTAACTCATCAACATTAAATCCAGATGACAGGCATTGTTTCGTAGATGTGTGCTAGGGGCATTGAAATCTGCACTTTTATTTGTGATGTGGATTTTCTGTTGCCATCTGTAATTCCAAGGAGGCACGATTGGATGCATGCATTTAAAAAATATGTGCTTTGGTGAAAAGCAGAGTTTTGAAAAAAGGAGAGTGAAGGAGACACTGTATAGCCATTACATTGCATCACTTAAATGAAGAAGGGAAATCTATTAGTGATGCAAATGCCTCATAGCACAATTCTCAGGAGGCCCCATGGAATGCCCAACCTGCTGCAGGTTTGGGCCCCTGGCCAAAGGCGCTGGTTCTTTTTTAGAAATGACCAGAGCTGACACTGAGTGCTTGCTATGTGACAGGCATCATATTCAGCACTGTGTTTACATGTATCATTTCACAACAACTCTGTTGAGTAGGTGCCATTATAAATGAGGAAACTGAGGACCAGGGAGGCTGTGGCCCCTGCCAGGGCTGCATTACTTTAATCCGTGTCTGCTGGAGTCTTGAAGAGAGAGTGTTGCACGGAGATTCCAAGGATCAGTTCTGGGCAGACATTCAATGGCATTCAGTCATTTACTATGAATAGCTCTGTGACCTTGGGCAAGTTCACTTAACTGCTGCGTGCCTCAGTTTCCTCAAGTGTAAAGGATGATAGCCTTTCCTTCCTCCTAGGGTGCTGCTTAGGTTTAAGAAATAAAGACGGCAGAGCACTTGGTCCAGTGTCTGGCATAAAGTTCATGCTTAGGAAAGAACGGCTAATTTGCAGAATGTAGAGAGTTCATGCTGAGCATTTCTGGAAGCCTGAGATTGCTCAGATATTTTAATATTTTAGAAAATTATTCACTTTTTATTATAAGTAATAATGTTTATAATAGAGTAGTTAGAAACTATGTAGAAATAAAACAGGGAAAAAAACCTTATACCACTATCCAAACAAAATTTCAGTTAATATTATGCTCTGTTTTCTTCTGTGCTATTTTTAATATCATTGTGATCATAATCATATTCCATAAAGAGTTTTTTACCCTTTTATGCTTATGATAGCATAATGCTGATATGACTATTATCACTGTAATATCTTTAAAAATACGATTTTAACGGCTATATAATTTCTATACTGCTCCATTGCTTGGTATATGAATACTATAATTAATTTTTTCATAAAAATCTTTGTGAATAATCTGTATTTTCCTAAAATAACGATACGTGAATAAAAATGGTTAAAAATAGATTGGGTCATTAAGCACACACACATATATATATATATAACTTTAAAAATCTATTTTTCACAATAATCACTTTCCACTATGACTGACTCTACGTGTAGACTTTTTAAGAAATTCATGTCTTTAAAACATCCTTATTAAATAGTTAAAAAGAGGTTATCCTCATTCTTCTGACTCTCTGGTAGAGAAAGACTAGAGCTTAACTAAGAATAAAACAATAATGAACTCATTTTGGCATTCATTAGGTGTCCGTTTTTACATTAGGACTGTTCTGAGTGCTAGGAGGGGGAGGAAATGGTGAACCTAAGTTCTGGTGTGTGGTGTTTGTGTGTTCACACATGCTTTTGCAACACTGCTTCCATGCCTCGGGCAGGCTCACATGTAGTTTCCAGTAGTGAGAGCTCAAGATCAGAGAGCACGTTGCAACCCTGGTTGCCTGTCACCGATTCATATGACATTTCTGTTTACAAGCTGTTTGCAGAATGTTGCTTGGTGCTGCTTAATCTGTGGCCTGTGCCCGCTTCTGACATGTCCCTTTGTGGGAGGCAGAGCTGAACCCTGGCAGGGAGCATGCGCCCTGCACCGGCATGAGGCTGCTTCTCTGAGGCAGAACAGTAACCTTGGGAAGATGAAGGGCATGGACCTGATTGGTCTCCGTGTTCTAGAAATCACCACTAGACCATCAGCATTCATTCAGTGCATTTCTTGGGGGTCTTCTGTGGAACGCCTTTTCATAATGTCTATTTGAAAGGCTTAGTTTTCTAAGTCCACAGAGATCAGTGACTCAGAAAGTTCTTAATTCAGCAAGCTGCATGGTACCAGGAACCATGTTTTTGATTCCTCCCCGCTCCCCTGCCCCAACCTTGTAGTCCTTTAGTTTGGTGCCTTCTTCACTGTGGAAACCCTGCAGAAATAAGGGTCAGCACATCTTCACATATTTGCCAACGCTGTCTTTGGTGCTACCCAAGGAGCAAGAGCACCCGAGTCTACTTTAGGGGGAAGTTCCTCCCTGGGCTATATATTTCTTCTTTCCTAGTGGGGTGTGGGGGTCAGAGGGTAGCCTGGCCATTGGAGATGCCACAGGGTCTGAGGGAGTGACTCTTACCCAAGCTGAGTAACCACTGGAGTCCTAAGAACAAAAGACTTTGACAGAACAAGATATAAAGGAGAGGCAGGAGTTTATTGATATCTTGGTTCTTTACCGTGCTCAGTCATGTCCAACTCTGCAACTCCATGGACTGTAACCTGCCAGACGACTGTCCGTGGAATTTTCCAGGCAAGAATACTGGAGTGAGTTGCCATTTCCTTCTCCAGGGGATCTTCACAACCCAGGGATCAAATCTGTGTCTTTTGCAGCTCCTGCATTGGCAGGCAGCTTCTTTACCACTGTGCCACCTGGGAAGCCCACGGTATCAAGGTTATCAGGTTGGAAAGTGGTGTCAGTGATGCAAATAGGGAATCAACCTAAGATCAAGGAATGGAGCAGAGCCTGGGTTACGTCATCTTGGTGGATAATTCTGATGGGCAGGCGGAGAGAGATGGGGTTGGAGCTCAGAGAGCTCCATGTCAGAGGGAAGCTCTTCATGGGGATGTGCATTCGTGGGAGGTAGAAATTATTTCCATTTAGGAAGAAGGCTGGTTCATTCTTTGAGAAGAGAGTAGAGTACTGAGCAATGTCTGTAGTAGGGGATGGCAAGAAGTGTATTGGAAGAAAGAGGGGTCACGAAGTTAGGAGAAGTGGCATGGCATCCTGCAAGCCAGGCAAGGAGAAGGAGTCTGTATTCATAGCATCAAAATGACAGATGTGAAGAGAGCAAACAATTTGATGAAGACTTGAATCTGAGTCCTTGACTTTGCCATTTACTGTGTGGTCTTAGTCAAGTTACTAAAGCTTTCTGGACTTGAATTTCTCACCAGCTAATTGGGGATGACTCTCTATACCTGACCAAGTTATAGCATGGATCAGGAGAGATAATGTATCAGAAAGAACTTAGTTTACTGAAGTATCACATAGCAAACTTAGAAAATCTGCAGTGAGTCTCACTGTTTCAATCCAGATCCTTGTCTGTTATGATAGCTATTAATCTTTGTTTGTTGTTGCTGCTGAGTTGCTCAGTTATGCACAGCTCTTTGAAACCCCATGGACTGCAGCACGCCAGGCTCCCCTGTTCTTCACCATTTCCTAGAGTTTGCTCAAACTCATGTCCATTGAGTTGGTGATGCCATCCAACCATCTCATCCTGTTGTCCTCTTCTCCTCTTGCCTTCAATCTTATCCAGCATCAGGGTCTTTTCCAATGAGTCGGCTCTTCACATCAGATGGCCAAAGTATTGGAGCTTCAGCTTCAGTGTCAGTCTTTCCAGTGAATATTCAGGACTGATTTCCTTTCAGTCCAAGGGAGTCTTAAGAGTCTTCTCCAACACCACAGCTCAAAAGCATCAATTCTTCGGCACTCAGCCTTTTTTATTGTCCAGCTCTCACATCCATACATGACAACTGGGAAAACCATAGCTTTGACTATACAGACCTTTATAGGCAAAGTAATGTCTCTGCTTTATAATACACTGTCTAGGTTTGTCATTGCTTTTCTTCCAAGGAGCAAACGTCTTTTAATTTTATGGCTGCAGTCACCATCCACAGTGATTTTGGAGCCCAACAAAATTAAGTCTCACTGTTTCCATTGTTTTCCCATCTATTTGCCATGAAGTGTTGGGAGCAGATGCCATGATCTTAGTTTTTTGAATGTTCAGTTTTAAGTCAGGTTTTTCACTGTCCTCTTTCAGCTTCATCAAGAGGCTCTTTAATCCTCTTTGCTTTCTGCCATAAGTGTGGTGTCATCTGCATATCTGAGGTTATTGATAATAATCTTTGTTACACACTTCCTAATTTTAAAGATTTGCATTGCACATGTCTTTATCATATGTTATGTGTTCTCAGATATGTATTGAAAAGAACCAGGACATAAATAGTGGAAAATAGCTTTCCTCTGTATCCCACTAGCAAATATTGGAAAATGCTAAACTAAGCCCAGTTAGGACAGAGAGTATATCTCTTTTGTTCAGCACTGGACTTGCTGTGCCTGGCATATCATGGGTGTCGAGTGAATACTTGTTGAATGAAAGAACAAATGAATGTCTTGCCAAATTCTTTGAGCTGAATTTTGCTAGCTGGAGGAAGGGCAACCCAACTTTGTCTTTTTAGTGGGAGGTGAAGGCTGTGATTTTATTAGGTTAAAACATGGAAAGAATTGCTAGTCACAGAGTCATTGATTTAAAGGTAGAAAAGACAGCAGGAGAAGCAAGGTCTATTGTTACTACTTTTTTAAAGGTGAGGTGCCTGTACCCAAGGATATGGCTGGATAGTCAGGAACAGAAGAGAGGCTGATGAAGGTAAAATTTTCATTTTATTCTTGGTACCTTTGGGAAGCAAAATAATGGCGTCCCACAGATGTCTACAACCTAATCCCAGGAACTTCTGAAAGTGTTATGTTATATGGCAAACATGCAGAGGGATTTGAGGTTCTTAATTTACCCTAAAATTATTTTGGATTATCCAGATGGGCTTCCTGTAATCACAAGGGTCCATAAGTGAAAGTGAGAGGCAGAAGAGTTAAGGCCAGAGAAATGTGAGGGGAGAAAGACTTGATCAGCCATTGGTGATTTTGAGGATGGAAGGGGCCATGAACCAAGGAGTGTGGGCAGCCTCTGGAAGTCAGAAAATGCAAGGACACAGATTCTCCCCCAGAGCCTCCACAAGAAACACAGCCCTGTTGACACCTTGATTTTAGCCCAGTGAGACCCGTTTTGGACTTCTGACCTCCAGGACTATAAGATAATAAATATATGGTTTTCTTAAGCCACTGGGTTCATGGTGATTTGTTACGGCAGCTGACAGGAAACTAATACAGTTCCAGGATGGTCACCAAAGCCAGGCTCTGTCTGCTTTTGTTGGTTCGCCTCTAGAGAATAATTTACTTTTTGGCATCCAAATGGTTTTATGAAAGGCTAATTTATGCATCTGGAGAGGAAAGTGCATTTAATAGGACACAGGTTTGAAAGAAATAGCTATTAATTGACTAGAGTTAATCATCACGGGTTCCTCTTGGCCACATTGGCACTTCTTTTTTCTGCCACATAATTATTCTGAGTGCACCTTTCTTGCTATCAAAGAAAGTGAAGTTTTGTTAAGTCCTTCCTGAGTTAGACTGACAGCAAAAGTTAGACTCATTCAGAATATCTTGTTGGATTGTTTAAATGTGCTTGTGGGATCCTGCATTGTTTAGTCTTTGAAATAAAAGTAAAATCACCATCTCTGTGTGATTTTTTTTTCCCCCTCAGTAAGGAATTTGTGTACTTTCTGAAAAAGGGAGCCTGTTGTGGCCTCTTAAAACTTCTCTTGTTGGCACTGCTGATTTTAAGCTGCAGTATCTCAGCTGATTCAACTACGGATGCTGTATTTCTGACTCTCAGCTAGTTAGTGAATTCCTGTTGTTTTTCCACCCTTCTACAACCTGATGTTTATTTTCACTGTAAATATGAAACATCCCTTTCTAGGTCCAGAATACTTTCATTCAGTTCTGGATATTTAATAAAAGTTTCAAAAGGAAGCAGGAGTTTTTGGAGCATTTTTGCTTCCAAACAAGCTCGGGCTTATTTCTTCAAATGAGAATGAAATGTGGCTGAATCAGCATCTTCATTTGAAATGATGAGAATGTATTTCTACAAAAATATAAACTGAACTTTACAATGTAAAGAAGGAACAAAGTCATCTATAGAAAAGCAAGTCCAGGCCCCAGAGCTCACAGAGTACCCATTATAATCATCCCAGAAAAGCGTTTTCTTTACCAGAGAACTTACCGGCTAGCTCAGCCTGGCACTGCAACAGGCTGACGCTAGCTCTTACTATTCTCTCCACTGGGTGTCTGAAACGCATTTATTTATTTTTTTAGCACATTTTTCTGACCTTTGGTTCTCTGCCTCTACAGCTGGATATTGCTTACAGCTAAATATTTTTTGTGGTAAAGTTAATTTCTGAAGCTTTCAAATTTTTTTTTTTGAGCCAAGTTGCATGTAATACTCAGTCTCTGTTGACAAAGTGTTACTACTATAAAAGTCCATTCTGATTTTTTTTTTTTAAGTCAGATAGTTCAATTCTCCTGTGAAATAGCTGATAATCAATGATATAATTGTTTGGCTCTCACACAATCTCCTGAAAGCTTAGCTCTAGAGCATTTTTTAGGGATGAGTGTGGAAAAAATAAACTATGAAAAGGACTTGTAGCCAGATGGAAAAAGAGGAAGCTTTGATTCTCTCTTTCTCTCTCTGAATGCAGATATGCCCAAATCTTTAGAAATAAATTAAGAAGCTGGTACAGCCCATGATAGGCTTAAATTTTTTCAGAGGTTTCACCTAATAATAATGATTAAAATCCAGGATGATGATAACTAAAATTTATAGCACATTTAATTTGTATATAATATCATATTAATTGTGATTACTCAAGGCTGTATGTAATAATGGCATGGAAATATAGTAATATTTTAGGCAAAATGAAGCCTTTACCTTTAAGCTGGAGATATGGATCTTAAAGAAAAAAAATCTAAAGAATTCAAAGAAGTCATGAGGAAAAATTAATAATGTCACTTCCCCTTTTATTCATAAAGCCTCATTTATTAATAGCAATAGCATCAACAATAATGGGCATATTCCTTCTCTGCCCTACAAGTGGCCTTCCTGGTTTTCACAGAGCCTTCCATCCTGGTCAGTGAGTGTGCAAGCTCAAAACACTAGTCGCCTTCCAGGGTAGGCAGAAATTCCCTGGGTAGCTCCAGGTCCCACTTGATCAACCTTCATGTAGAGATCAGCATCCAGAAGGCACTGGAACAAACTCTTCCTTATGTTAGGCTTTTCGTCTCTGGTTTTGGCCCCTGGCTTCCTATCAGGTATCCTATCCTATCAAGAAAACCTGACATACTAGATTCCAGCAACATACCCAGTTTGATGGAAAATAAACCAGCGAGAGCTGTGGTTATTGCTAATAATTATAGTGTCAACAGATCTCCTCAGTTTGGCCGGAAACCCCTAGATGGGCTTTCCACTGATCAACCCCAGATGTGCAGACCCCTTGCTGAGGTCAACTGGGTAGGTTGTTGTGGGTTCCTTGCACCACTGGAACAAGGTTTCTGTTGGTTTCCAAATTGTACCTCTGCATAGCACAGAATTTGAATTATTACTTAAAAAGTTGGTTACTTATGTTTGGAAAATAACAACTGTAAATTTACATGAAAAAAAAATTTTATTCAAAGAAAAGCCTTTCCACTAGGTTGCGTTTAGCTGGCCAGTTTCTTCTAATTTTCCATTTCTTTTAGCTTGTTGCTTACTGTCCATATTTTCGTGATAGGCTAGCATCATTTTGGTATTCACTTGCATATGACAGACTAATCTGCATGTATCCCAGTCTTCTTTGAGTCATTAGAAGCTCTTTCCTGCTCCATGGAATTTGGGCTATTAATTTTACCTCTTATTTAAAAATCTTATCTTTCTTTGAATGTAAATGTCTTCATTTCCCCTAAAGTCTATTCAGGCAGCTCTAATTGCTATTTCTTCAGTCTAGGGTCATCTTCATTAGATTAATTACTGTGGAAGCTTGTTTCCTAAATGTGCTAATAGCATGAAAATGACTTATTTTCATGTACTGTGTCACTCTGTGGTAAGATACAGACAAAATGAAAAATTTGTAGAAGATTGAAAAATATCAGGTTTCTTGAATGGCCCATTCGAGGAAGCTGCACCCACTCAGCTACTGGTGTCAGGACTTGAATGTGAGGTGCTAAAACCAGTGTGGAGGTTGGAGTGGGCACTGCCTGAGACTGTCGGCAGTGGAAAGAGCCACAGTCCTCCTAAAGAGGAAAAGCCAAGCAAAGCAAATATACTCACCACTTGTAGTTATAACAACAAAAGCAGGATTCACACAGGGGCAGAAGGCTTGACTCGGCAGCTCGGTGGAGATTGGAGGGAGGTGGGAGCAGGTTGGGGTGAAATGAAGCAGGTAGCAGACATAGCTATGACCAGGATCAAAACTGGGGTTCCCAGTTTGCCTCTGTTGGTTGTAGGTTGTGGTATGTGCCTACTTGGCTAGTGTAATGTCTGTGGCTGGTTCCGAACAGTCATGATGCAATAAAGAAGTCTTTACAATGTGCCCAAGTGTTCTTACATATTGTTGAGAATGTCACCCTGTCTGAGATGTGTGGGCCATTATAGTGCAATGACTACTGCTGGGTTCTAGCTGGGGCTCTAGCCTTCCAGCATCTACTTTCCAATTTCCACGTCCACATGATGGTGGACCAGGGGGCGACTGATTTGTTTGCACTTGATCTCTCTTCCGCACCTTGTTCCTTAAGTTTCATATAGTATATCCCTCACTTTACCAGTTGTACATCAGAAAAGACGATTTGTATCTTTAAAGCAGAGGTTTTCAAAGTGTGGCCTAGGGAACCCCAACGTGCCTGAAACCTTTTCAGAGAATCTGCAAAGTCAGGCACATTTTCACAATAATACTATGACATTATTTGCCTTATTTGCTCCTCTTATCTCATGACTATTTAGAGTACAAGTTCATCAACAGAGATTCAGATTCCATGTTGCAAGTAACCCTTCAAGACATGACCAGCTGTTAACGTTTTAGTGTTTGTCAAAGAAGAGTATCACAGTTATCCGAAAAGGCTATTAGAATACTCCTTCTTTTTCCAACTGTATTTCTGTGAAGCTAAATATTCTTCATATACTTGAACTGAACACATCCCAGCAGAACGAATGCAGAAGGAGATATGAAAATCGAGCTGACTTCAGTTAAGACAGACATCAAAGAGATTTGCAAAAATGTAAAGACTGTGGCTTTTCTCACTGAAGTTTTTTCTGGAAATCAGTCCTTTTTCATTAAAATATTTATTTTAATATGTAATGGGCTTATTTATTTTAAAATAAATTAATGAATAAATATTTTTAAAGTTTATTCATTTAAATTTGCAATATAGTTAAACTGGATAATCTACATAAACACAAGTTCTGTGTGGTTTTCTATAATTTTTAAGATCCTAAAATGGATCCTAAGACTAAGAACTTTGAGAACCGCAGCTTTAAAGTATGCATTTTATGGATAATGCAAAAATTTGGTTGTTAAATGACATAAATAAATGTATACAATCATATCAGATATTGATAACCAAGTGACTTTTAAAAGGCTCTTGGTCTGGGTCTCTCTTGTCCTCTGTACCATGATTAGCAATTTTCCCTCTTCATTCTTCCACTTACACACCAATTGAATCCACTTAGCTATAAAATGTGATGTAAACCTTGTATAAATACGTGGGAAACATTTAGTTACTATTTATTCTCTTTTCATAAAAATGTTTCTAGTTGCCAGCAATACTTTAATAAAAGCAAGCAGTTTCTGCCCTTTTTGCCTGAGGGACGCAGAGCTTTACAACAGAATTTCATTGATTTTCAGTTATTTACGCATTACAATAAAAGCCAGAAAACAGCCTCCTAAGAGGAAGACTGGAGAAGCCACTTTATTTGTCTCAAATTAAAGAGAGAGAGAGAGCTTGTGAAATGGGAAGTGGCTGTGTGATTGTCTCATTAAGTCCTGGAGTCAGAGGTGAGGCCAGGGTTGGGACCTGGTACTCCTGGGTTCAGCTCAGACATGTCAGAATGTACGTTATTACTGTCATCTATCTTTGGTTTTCTGCCCAGTGTGTGTTCAATAAATTAACTACCAATAAGTAAGTTAGATGCCACCTCTAGTGCAGAAGGAGATGGACCAGAAGTCAACAGCCTGCCAGGAGGTCACCTTACAACCTCGAACGAGTCAACCCAACCTCCCTTGTGCTCTGGGCCATCTGTCCAATGAGGATTTAACTGCGTGGAGAGGGTGGAGGTGGCTTTATAATGCAATTTTCTGGTACTCTGTCTCATTGAGTGCTTACAGCAAACCTCTTAAGTAACCTGGACAGGTATCAATACTTTTCACTTTAGAGTTGAGGAAAAACCTGAGATTATGTGACTAGTAAGTGATGACACTTAATACTGTTCTTTTTCCTAACAATACAAAAACATGAACCAGTCTCTTGGCCCTTGAGAAATACCTGTTCAGAGCACGAGAGATGTATTTGACTTCTCAAGTTGGAACTCTGAATTATTTCATATAGAAATATTATTACCTGTGGTTCTTAAGAATTTCAGGAACATCCTGGAGTATGTAGATTTATGAGTTGACTGAGGACCCTAATCACCTCATTGTTTCTTGAAAAAGGTGCTCCAAGTTCTAAACAACCTGTATATAAATGAGCTTTTAGAATATAAAGCATTCTGTAGCTAGGTACTATCTGTTCTCTATTTTAATATTTATCACTTTTATTTTGTGACTTATTTGAAATCACAATATGGTATTACTAATCAGAAAATTTTATATGAAAGTGATAATTTTAAAAGTATACTATTTTAAAAAGCTTTATTATATTGCATACAATATATATAATTATATAATATATAACACATAATAATTACAGGAGGCTCTCCTACCTCCATAGAAGGCAGCTTTAATTATATAATAGGAGTGGGGAAAAAAATTCTCATCAGAAATTTCCTGTGTAAAAATAAAATTTCATTGTACCCCATCCTCTTTCAAATAAAACTTACTTATATTTATAGATGGCTATGGGCTTCCCATGTGACTCAGTGGTAAAAATTCTACCTGCCCATGCAGGAGACACAGGAGATGCAGGTTCGATCTCTGGGCAGGCAAGATCCTCTGGAGGAAGAAATGGCAACCTCTAGTATTCTAGCCTGGATAATCCCATGGACAGAGGAGTCTGGCAGGCTACAGTCCACAGGGTCACAAAGAGTCAGACATGGCTGAGCCACTGAGCATGCACACACGCCATAGGTGACTATACAATTTATGGTATATCCCATGAGATTCTGTATAAACCACACATTATTTCTAGAGAAGTGCCATTAAATAGCTGCCTCTTTTTAAATGTTTCCAGTATAAAGAATGAGAATATAAACCTTCCTTTTTAGGGAAAGATTATAAATGGCCTTGCTCCCTCCACTCATATACGTTTTATATCTATCTTTATTGTTCTCTTTAGAACTACTCAGAGTTGTGCCACACTTTTTTACAGTCTGGGGAAATAATTTTTCCATAACTCTATTGACTTATGTGGCAAGGTCTAGTTTTTGTTTTTGAGTCTTAGAACTTAGCCTTTCATGAAGAGGTACATGTCCTAGAAAGATCGCGTGCTAATATATTGCTCTTCTTGTCCCATTAGAAGACTGTCCACCCAGTTAGAGCTTTGTATCATTGTGTGAAGCTGCATATGTCTTGGTGATTGTGTCAATATTCTTTAAAGTGTAAGATCTGCGTGTGGGAATGTTCTGGTTGAGGTCTCAAGACTTGTTGGTTGAGGCAAGGTGGTATCTCAAGTTGTCCAAAACAAATTGCTCCATCTTAGATAACCAGATATAGTCAGCATAATCTTCTCATTGGCTTATTCCAGAATTAAGTAATAGGAAAATTTGACTATTATGAATTCCTTTGGTTCAACTAAAGTTTTACAGAATTAAACTTACTATTGTTAATTTATTATTGCTAAATTGATACAATTATTTTGTTTTACAGATTCAAAACCTTTTAATGCCTGTCTTGTCATGAACCTTGTTTATTTTTCCTGAAGTAGCAATGCACACTTCAAGAATTCTGAGTTTTCAAAAAAATATGAAATTTTATTTTATAAGGTAGCAATAAAGAAATAATGCTCTTTAACTGAGAAAGGAGAATTTTAAATGTGAGTCAGTGAAAGCTGAAGCCAAAACTGGAATTTGTTTCCAGTCAATTTACCCTTGAGTAAAATTTGTCTTTGATTTACTTATGTGTCAAACAAGTTATTCAAAACCCTGGTAACAAAATATATATTTACAAACCAAAGGATTTTTAAAGGTACTGAAATTATATAGTTAATAAAGTGGAAGTGTGTAAATATGGTACCATTCTTTGCAATTCTCTGAGGATAAAGGAGGGAAGATGAAAAGGTCATTCATTTCCTTAAGATAATATATTCCATTGGCTATTTCTTTCCATGGGTATTTCTTTCTTAATTGTACATGAAAAGATTGTGGTTCTCCAAACACAGTCAGCTCTTTCAATCAAAGAGAAATACAACTGCATTAAAATACATGAATAATCATTAAGTTATAAGAACATACAAGTAGGAATTACTATATCAGTAATTTTATTGAAAGCAATAAAGCATTTCTTCAAAGACATGAGCTCAGGCTTGGTTTGTTAAAATTATTTGAGGAAGAACCTCACAATTCAGAGACAAGTGATGTAGGAAGATAATTTAGGTGTAGCCCGTTCCCTGGTGGCTTCACATTTTCTTCTTTTTTGAAGTTGAGAAAATGAGCAAAACGTCTGGTATCCCATACTGCACGTCATCATCCTGATGAGCCATTAGATTTCCCGACTAGTGTTAAGAAGTCTTCCTACTTCTTTTCCCTTCAGAGCTGTAACTACTACTTCTTGCACATTATCTGTAGAATTAATGTTGTTGTTAAATATTTAGTCTCTAAGTCGTGTCCGACTCTGTGACCCCATGGACTGTAGCCCGCTAGACTCCTCTGTCCATGGGATTCCCAGGCGAGAATGCTGGAGTGGATTGCCATTTTCTTCTCCAATAGAATTAACTGTCAGGTGCTAATAATGATAGTAACTTTAAACTGGACCTGGATCACCATTCAATACGTGTACCCCAAACGATTCTTTTCTCTGTAACTCATAACTATGCGTCACTTAGAAATTTCTTGGAAGTTGGGTTCCTGATTTTAAGCACTGTATAAACTATGTTTTCACAAGTTTATTGATGACTACATTGTGTGGGAAAGACTCCAAGCCTTCTTGACATCAAGATAGATGACACCTTTTAGGCCTGGCCCTGAGTTACTAACGGAGATTGGTATACAAGGATTTGTTCTTTAAGGAGTCATTCCATTTGTTATCCTGCTTTTTTTCAAGGGTTTGCAATCGTTTGTGCTCCCAAAATATTAGTCTTTTGTTGACAAACATCAGAAGAATAAACAATTTGACGCTTTCAATTTGGATGAAGTGGCTTTTGGTGCAACTCAGAATAAACTTGGCCCAAAGCTGTATGGTATCAGTGATGTACTTTATTTCCAACGATGTCCTAGAGCCAGTTCACATCAGCTTCCATGAGATGACTGAGAATATCGCTTCCCAACTGGGTGACATCACCTAGGGAGTCTGAAATCAACCATGTTGGTAGTCTTTGTACCAAGGAAATTACTACATGCTCTATATTTTCACTTTCCCCCCACAGAGAATCAGTTGTTAAAACATCTACTAACATAATACTGCTTCAAGAGATAGTAAAATATCTACCAAGAGTCAGTCACAATGGAAATATCAAATAAGGCCTTTGACATTGAGGAATCATAGAGTTAGCCAAACCATCTCCACCTAAGCATTTATCAAATTTATCTCCCTTCAAACTTGAAAATGATCAAGAGACTTTAAGCCTATGTTAGGATAGATAAATATGTCTTCAAATATATTTTTAAATGTTAAATTGATTTAATAGATTCTTCTGGGGGCAGGTCTTTGTCCAGTTTGGAGAGAACCAGGTAGTTACTAAGGTATATTTTCTCAGGGCTGCTAATCTTGCCTGGTACTCACAGAAGCTGGCCAGTCACTAAGATACTTTCATTTCCTTTTTACCCCTTTTGTTTGTTTTATTTTTAACCTAACACTTTCCTTTGGAAAATGACTTACAGGTGTCTTGGGCAGAAAAGAAAATGTTTTGTTTTATTTCACTATTTATTGGATCTCTATAAGCAATGTACTTTTCCTGAGGCTAACTATATAATAGGGTTAGCATTCTATTAAAAAAGTCATGTCTTTTTTAAATGCTGAAAAAATATAGTTTTCATATAGAAAGATAATATATTTTGAGAATAGGTTTGTAGAATCATTTCCAATGTGAGTGAATACAACTGCCTTCAAATCTGTTAACCGTGATTTAAAATATCATGAATTATAAATGGAAAAATTGCTAAGAATGATAATCCACTTATTGATATAATTAACGGGTAATTGTTTCAAGTCAAAATATTAATTAGCCAAGATCAGTTTCTGGTATTCAGATATAGTTGTTACCAAGATGTTGAAAATGATAACAGCTTTCTTCCCATTGTACTCTACTTTATATTTAAAATTCTTTAATTACTTGAAGGCAGGAGGGATAATCTTGAGCTCCTGCTTTTGCATTTACATTTTTCTTTTCTGGCTATGTCTGTAAGACACATCCCAGCACTTACTGCATTTGACATAACAGGTGTTCTTTCCCTACGTAACATATACTTGGAGAAATGATGTGAACAAATTTAATATAGAACTCATTAGGAAATTGGGAAGGAGATCATACTTGTGGCTATGTGCTCAGTCGCTCAGATGTGTCTGACTCTTTGTGACCCCATGGACTGTAGCCCTCCAGGCTCCTCTGTCCATGAGATTTTCCTGGCAAGAATACTGGAGTGGGTTGCCATTTCCTACTCCAGGGAATCTTTTCGACCCAGGGATCGAAAGATGTCTCTTGCATCTCCTGAATTGGTAGACAGATTCTTTACCACTAGCGCCACCTGGACCCTTTTTGTTTTAGGAGAAGACAAAACAAAGGTAGGAAAGTTAATTACTTTTGAAAAAGTCCTGTTCTCCTTTGGACTTCGGAGATAGTTGTCTTTTTTCATTAATCTCAGAAGAACTATCATCTGGATGACCTTAAACTTAGCCACGCTAACCTCCGACAACGTCTCCTTTTTTCAGCCTCAGCCGTGATATGAGGTGATGCATACCAGGAGACTGGGGTGAGCACCTCTTGCTCCAGGCTAATACAGATGACTTGGGTGGGTACCATATATACTCCAGGCCAGTGTGGAGAGCCTCATCTCACGAGGTTTGCATTATTATAATGCTGACTTTTCAGATGTTGAAATGAAGGGTTTGGGAGTTGAACTCATCCTGGGAGTCATAGTTAGCAGCTATAAAACCCAAACTCATGTGCAAAGAGATCTCATATCAGTGCCCATCCCAAAGGGTTGTTCTGAGGATTAAAATAAATGAAAACTGCTGAGAATAGTGCCTGAAACAAGAATAGGCACTGGTTAAATCTTAGCTGCTATAAGCTTTCATCATCATCATCATCATCATTAAAACTTGGTCAACCTGATCCCCAAACGAGCTAACAGTCCTGCCTAACGTGCCAGGCGAATAGAGTAGTAGTGGCATTCTCTCCACTGTGGTGGCTGTGGTCTACCCAGAGGGTACCCGGATGAGTCCGTGGATGATGTGGTACAGGTTTATATGCTGTTAGCCCTCCCTTCCCAGTTTAGGAACAGCTTTTCTCCCTATAAGGTGGAGTGATTTTGACTGTTTTTATGTCTGAGCCCTTTTATTAAAAACAAAACAAAACTGGAATTAAACCAGATAGGAAAGAAGTCTTAAGGAATATAAGCTAAAGCTTTGGAAGTTTTATGAGCAATTTAGGGCTTCCCTGGTGGCTCAGCGGTGAAGAATCCACCTGCAATGCAAGAGACCCAGGTTCGATTCCTGGGTCAGAAAGATTCCCCTGGAGTAGGAAATGGCAACCCACTCCAATATTCTTGCCTGGAGAATCTCATGAACAGAGGAGACTGGCGGGCTACAGTCCACAGGGTTGCAAAGAGTTGGACGTGACTGAGCAACTAAGCACACACACACACAGACATAATTTAAAAATTGATCCTGGGGGGTGGAATCATTGTTCCATCTCTTTTTCCTTATGTACGACTGAAGTTTCATATCAGATTAAGTGACAGAAGGAGAAAGGAAGAGCTGAATCTGAGAGCTATTTTGATGGCGTGACCTCTAGGGGAAGGTTTGGTACATTTCAACTCCCAAGATTTCCTGTTTGAATTTTTTAAATAGCAACTCTGGAACCCAGATGGCACAGCCACGGAATAGCCTCCCCCTGCTAACACTCACCAACACAGAGAGTCCAAGAAGGGCAAGCAAGACCTTCAGGGTTAAAAGTGCTTGAAGACGGTTCAATTTGTGTTTATTTTCAGATCTCCTGTTTGAGGGACAGAAGCATCTCTAGATTCTGAATCAGATCCTTTCTTTCTAGTTTCCTCTACCCCAGAAAACCCCAGAACAAAAATCCAATCTATTCCCTAAAATGTGCAGAGCATCGATACTTTCAAATACATTGTCTAAGAGAAAAAAAGGGAAGTCTTGTGATTTCGAAAGTGTCCAAGTACTATCAGACTCATTTTTTATATGCCAGTGAAGCAGAGGAGAACAATTTTTTGGAGGGAATTCTGCAGCAATTAATATTTTAAGAATTGTTTTTGTTCATTCATTTAGTTCTTCTGTGTTACTCATAATATATGAAATTTAGGAATAGAATAATGAGTATTTTCTTCATGCCGGTTTTCCTCTGGAGGAAGGGAAGCATTTCATTGATTTTTCATGTATAAACATGTGAGATCTGTGTACAGTCTTTGTGATTTTTGACTTAGAAAACTGATATTCCTTAATGGGAATAGCTTTATGATAGAGACACTAGGCTACAGCTTGTTAATGGGGGAAAAAGCCCCTTTTTTACATTAATATTCTGTTGTTTTTATTTAAATTAGAAATGAATCATTTAGGGTTTGTTACATCAATTCTGATGTTTTACTGAGAAGGCAATTGTTATAATGTCTCTCTTCCATTTTGCATTCTCATTATCTAGTCCTCAGAGAAAATTTTTCTCGAATAACCAGGC
The DNA here is from genome assembly GCF_027580195.1 of Bos mutus. Taxonomy (NCBI): domain Eukaryota; kingdom Metazoa; phylum Chordata; class Mammalia; order Artiodactyla; family Bovidae; genus Bos; species Bos mutus. Next base: position 41,631,640 of record NC_091626.1, on the reverse strand, counting down.
AACTGGTGGAGGCACTGTTCAGGGCCTATCAAGGGAGGCGGGATGTAGGATTATAATGGGCCTCTGATGTACACTTGTGATGTTATCGTCAAATGAGCTTATACATACAGTTGTACTGTGTGCAAAGGCTTTGGCTTGATAAATGTGAATACTTACAATGTGCCACAATTTGAGTGATTCTGCCTTGGTAAAAAGGAACCTCAAAAAGTGGAAGCAGCTCAGGCCTCTGCAGACAGGGCTTTGTTGATTTGCTCCTGAGTGTCAGAAGCTGAGATTCAGGCTGTGGGAAGGCTCCTGACCTTGGACCAACTTCTAGGCCAGTGGGTCTCAGCCTTGGCTGCCCCCAGGATCATTCCAGAGCTTTCGGGATTACCAATTCCTGGTCTCAGTCCCCGAGACTCCAATTCCATTGGTCTGTCATGCAGCCTGGGTACTGAGATTTTTTGCTCCTCAAAGTGGGCTTCATAGATAAGCAGTACCTGCATCACCCGGGAGCTTGTTACAAATCAGAATCTCCAGCCCCACCCCAGCACTACTGACTCAGAGCCTGCTTTCCAGGTGTGGACCGCCAAGTCTGAGAAGCATGTTTTTCATGCTTTATCAGACCTCCCACCCCAGGCTGATGGGTTTAAATGTCACCTGAAAATGAAAGTGGTTTGGTTCAGTAGCTGAATCATGAATTGATCCAGAAATGTTAGAACCCGTTGCAATAGTGTCTAGATTTTATTGTTTTGAAAACAGAAATATCACTGCTGCTGATCATCACCATAAAGGCAGAATTTGTTGAGAACAGTTAGAATCATGGGGAGTGACGTAACTCTACTGAGCCTGAGGACTCTGCCCAGTTAAGTGAAGATATGCCAAGATGTTGCCCTGGGTGAACCACACTCCTAGGTCTAGTCCTTGGTCTGATTTGTCAACATACCTGGAGGAGATCCATCTCTAGGGGCAGCAGACTCAAAGCTCCAAACTCATGAGAATAAAGAGTGAAAACCAGCCATAGAGAATTTACAGTGACAAATATGGCTGCCACAGGGCAGTACTTTTCCACTTTGCAAGCACATAAAAAGGCAGGTCACACCAGACAGCGGCTTGTGAACAGGGGATTGGGTGGAGGATTCCGTTCCAAGTTTGGTTGTTTCCTGTCTGCTCCACTAGACTGACAGCCATGTAAGGACAGACTTGTTCTTTCCGCGGCTCTCCCCTCGGCTCCCAGGAGAGCCCCAGCCTTGTATGGTTTCTGCCAGTGCCTCCCCAGTGACTTTCTCTATGCTCCCACACCATTGCCGGCCAACTTCTTTTCTTTTGAGGTCTTGATGGCCTGGTTGCCCTTTAGTCCCGTTAGGTGTCTTTGCTGGCCTATACACCTGTCCCAAATATCACTTCTATGTTTTGTCTCTCAGAAGCTGTCTTACTTCTGTTTCTAGCTTCTCGGCAGGACCTTGAAGTAGTCCTTTGTACTTTACAAATTGTTTTTAATATCATAAAGCCCACTTCCATTTTTAAAGCTCCTGAGCAGGTGGGAGAGCATTTACATTCACAGCTAAGTCCGTATCAGTGAATTTTCAAGCGTGGGCAGGGACCCCACATCTGTGGATGTAACTGATAACTGTGGTGACAATTCTGTTAAGAAATAGCTTGATCATTCGTGAAAAGGGAGGAAATGTGTAAAAGATGATTCCAAATTATTAATCATTCATTGGACATTGGGAAAATGATGGCTGATTTCATGGGTGGAAATAGAGAAGTCAAGATAGGGTCTATTTTGGTGGGGAAGAAGGATGAGCTTGTTTCAGACTTGCTGAATTTGAGTTAAGGGAGGCTATCAATGTAGAAATGCCATGAACACAGGTGGAGATGACATATGGGAGGTCCCCGTTATTACTGTCTTGCCTCCTTTAAATCTCTGGGCCTGGAATATTCTCATTCTTTCCACTCTTCCTGAAATGCTGGAAGGAAATGGACTATGGTTATCCAGGGCCCTTCTCCTGTAAGTTTACAACCAGGAAAAATAGGAGGAGGAGATTTTTGTTTTCATAAGAATCTAGCTTGAAGAGACAAGTCTAATGGACCTGGTTTGATTTCATCCAGTCCTGTTTCATTTCTGGTATATTTTCTCCAATCACACAATAACTTACACATCATTGTGCAATGTAAGAAGGAAAAAGACATCAAACCTTACTGAATGACCCTGGACTTCTCTTCTAGAACCACTTCCATTGACTCATTACACACACCCTCACGGAGCCAGGGATCCCAGGCATTACCGATCTAAGGCCTTTTGGAGACCACCTGCTTGGACATCTATTTCCATGCTAGCAGGAAGTTTCAGAAACAACCAGTTTAACTGAGTGCAAATGATGTGCTCACTGAGATTTGGTAAAAAAGCCTACAGTTGAGACCTAGAAAGTAAATGCTATTTTCCTTCTGAGTCACTTGTGACTTTTAATAGACTGAGAACTGACAGAACTGCCAAGAAAGCAAATAGTTTTATTCATATGACTGTACAATTATCCTCAATTACCAAGTTCAGTTGATGAACATCACAATTACTTCATAATATCCAGGACAACCTGGGAAAAGAGATTTTGTTTGTGGAGGAAAGTGACCAAAAATGACTAAAACTTGAAGGATACAGAAAGATATGCGACATTTTTTTCTTTCAAAGCATCCGAAAAATAATTACAACTTTTCAGAGTGCATTCCAAATGTAAGGATTTTGTTGACTAACAGAAGTCTTTGGAACACGTATCTAAAGTTGTGAGCAATCGTCAAGTCAGTTTGTTCTCTAGGATGAGATGGGTTTGGGTCCCCATCTTTTGTTTGAACACTACAGTACTGCCACAAAAAGGCCAATCATTTCTTTCTTAACACACTGCATTTTTCAGTGGGTGGATTCTCTTGTTCCTCCTTCCCCAGCCATCTATCCCTCGAGGGGGGCAGGGGGGAAAGCTTTAGGCAACCGGAAGAAACTGCCAATGCTAGTGTTTTGCTAATCCTATAAATATTTCTGTAAACTTGACTCCAGTGAGACATAATTTCGGCAATTGGAATAATGGGCTTTCCTGCTGTTGCAGCCATCCAGAGAGCAAGCGCTCTGACTTGCTGAACAATTACTCCCACGTTCTGCCTCCCGACACTGCCATTAGTCTTCCCTACTCTAGGTGTGAGGTTGTACGGAAAGTAACGTAAACACTGCCATTCTGTAATTAGCTGCCCCAGAGTTCAGCAGTGAAAATAGCAAGAACACGTTTCTTCCCAGCACCTGGAAAAGCCGATGTGATTTGTTTGTGAACCCAGGTGGAGCTTGTTTATTGACAAACTGTTGCTCTTCTGATCACCAGGTGATGTTTACACAATGAGATGGTAAATCCCTTCACACCTCTTTAAAAAAAATCCATTCCCATATTTGCATGTGTTCTTAGAAAAAGGACCCCATAGTTAAGTGGTTGCCAGTTTGAAATGTAAAGACCTCAAGAAGCACTTAAGGAATAGAGCTTTATAGTAAAATAATTTAAAACATAAATTCTCCGATTTCCCCTGTGCAGTTTTGTTTATTGGGCCAGTTTAGCTCATGACTAGTAGTCTCCCTGGCCTTCCTTTCCTTATTTTCTTTACTGATTCATCTCTATATATTGTACTTTTAAATGATCCCACTCCAATTTGATATCTCTTTGACTTCTGCTTAAAAACTTCTAGTTGTTTCTGAAGCATGCTAAGCAAAGTCTGTTTCAAACAATACCAAGGTTTGGTATTGTCATACTGGATAGCAGCTCTACTGATAGGTGTGTGTATACGTGTGTGTGTGTGTGTGTGTGAGAGTTGCTTTGTCCTTTTAGACCCAAGTTCCCGGGAGTCAGGATAGTGGTAACTCTGCTTTAATTAACATCCTCTTTTAACACCTGATGCAGGGTCATTAACACATTAAATGTTAGAGTTTATCTCCTTTCCATCAGAATTTCAGTTTCCACAGGATACTATATTTCTTTCATGCTAATCTATGTTTTAATGGCCTCTAAATTGTCAATTGAGAGGATAATTAGTTCTAATTTAGCGTTAATGCCATGAACATAGAGTAAGAAGCTAATTGACATGGCAGGCTACCAACTAGAATTTTATGAACTAAAACTTTTTATCTCTTGCACAACAGTGAGTGAACTCATTATGCAAGTGCCATTTAGGAAGAAAAACTACTTTGCCTGCGGGTGTTCTGTACCTTGTGGATGAATCACTAATGGCTTGGCGAGGGCTTTGATGGTCTAAATAGAACAGTTTACCTTTAAACCAACTTTGCAGAAGTTGGTCTAAAAACCTATAGGCATATTTGGTTGGCACATTTTTGCTTTTAATTGCATTTTTGTACCTACTAGATATAAGGAATTCCTATGGAAGCTGAACTTTGTACCAAGCAGGAGAACATCCAGTAAACCTAGAATCTAGATTCTAGTAGAATTAACAACACATTCACTGAGCAGTGACTATTTTGCAAAACAATTTCATGTATGTGATATCATTAGATCTTCAATTTGAATTATTGAGGTCAAGGCAGGTATTTTTATACCCATTTTATAGTTAAAACAACCAAGGTTCAGGGAGTTGAAATAACTTGTCTGTAATTATGTGGCTGGTTAAGTGATAGAGCCAAACCAAGGACTTGAATCTGTGATTTCTGTTCCAGAGTGTTTTACTCCTGATCACATCCTACTTTTCTCATCAGTTTAACCATATGATCTTCTTGTGTAATTTTAAGCAATTACCATTTCCTTAAAAATTCACAAAAATTACATAATCACAACCAGGCAAACTCATCATCTTTTTACCTTCTCACTCCCAGACCCCTGAGTTATCAGTACTGACTCTGTCCTCACTCAAAAAAACCCAAAAACTGTCTTAGAAAAGGAGGTAAAAATGATAGAAAGTAAAGAAAATCATGTTAAGGGGTGCTTCTGGCTTTTTTTTTTTTTTTTAAAGAAAAATTTAACTGCTGCCCAAGATGTCAGTTCTCAGTTTAACCCAGAGTAGTTTTTCAAAGATTAAGCCTTTTAGTTACATTTGCTGCCTTCTGGCTGGTCTTAGCCTGCGCTAGTCTACCAGAATTTTCTTTGGTCGAGTTTAGATTATTTGGCGCTTGCCTATCTGGTACACAATCCCTGGTTTGTGTTCAGGTGTTTTTCTTTTGACTGCGATTTACCTTTTCCATGCTTTACTGTTCCTTAGAAGCTCCACCAGAATGTAGCCAGGGAAACAAAGACAGGAAGATCTAGCAAGTCAGCTCTGCTGTGTGTGAGAGGCTCTGTCATGCTGTGGGCAGCGTAGAAGTCACTGGAAGATGAAGTCTCAGGGTTCCAAGTCTGTTCCTTTCATCTTTCTCTGCCCTCCTCCAGTTGCTCTTAACCGCTGGGAGATGAATTCTATCTGTGTCCTTCTGTTAGTTTATTTGTAAACTGCAGGTCAAAAAGTAATATTATATATAAAATCCAGACTGGACAATTAGTTGTTTCATGCAGAGGGAGAGCTTTAAAGGAAATCAGCTGACTTCCTGACTTGCTGAATGAAGTGTGAGTTTTAGTTTCTATCCTGTTAGGAAATGACATGTGAATAGAATACTTGTATGAGCAGGCTTTTATTTTTGTCAATGACTGGAAACTTGTAAAATAAAAAAAGAAAAGAAAAGTCTGTTTATTTTAGCATATCAAGATTTGTTTCTGGGAAACAAAGGCAGAGATGGCAGTTTCTGAATCCTTTGGTGGTCTCCTTCCTGAAATTCGGTTTCTTCTCTCCTTCTGCCCAGAGTTGTCGGGTTGCCATAGCAACATGACTCCTCCCCCCACAACCTGTAAGATTAACTGGATACAGATTTAGCAGCCAAGTGAGCCCAAGATCAAAATCCAAATTTAGGACACTAATCACAGAAAGTGGGAAGTCTGAGGCCAAGGACCACTCTGCGTCCCTCCATGAGCAGCACGTGGCATGATGGATGTTGCGTCCTGATGGCATCCATGGCACTGCTCAGAGACCCCAGTGGCCATGGTGTGCTCATCTGCCACACTGCAGATGGGATCGCATCCAAGGTGAGAGTTGGATACGTGTGTGGAGCAGGAGTATTTAGTGCAGTGGTGTAACCCTATCTCAAACACTAGAACTGTGAAAGTCACGCATGAGATTCTTGGGCAAGGAATGATGGAGAAAGGCAGTGAGTAGGTGCTGCAAAAATAAAGGCCCTCTATGCCCAGGAATGCTTTCTAAGGGATTCTTAAGTGGTGATAACCGTAATAACAATTGCTCACATTGATGGAGCACTTGTGCTGTGCTTAGTTGCTCAGTCGCGTCCGACCTGTTGCAACCCCATGAACTGCAGCCTGCCAAGCTCCTCTGCCCATGGGGATTCTTCAGGCAAGAATACTGGAGTGGGTTGCCATTTCCTTCTCCAGGGGATCTCCCTGACCCAGGAATGGAACTGGGGTCTTCTGCGTTGCAGGTGACTGTTTACCAGTTGAGCTACCAGGGAAGCCCATATTTAAATGATATCATACAGTATTTGTCTGGCTTACTTCACTTAGTATGATAATCTCTATGTCCATCCATGTGGCCACAAATGGCATTATTTCACTGTTTTTTTTTTTTTTTTATGGCTGAGTAGTGTTACATTGTGTGTGTGTGTGTGTATTTTGTGTGTGTGTATCTCAATACACACACACTTATATACACACATACTACATCTTCATTATCCATTCATCTGTCGATGAACATTTAGGTTGCTTCCACATCTTGTTAAAAAATGGGCAGAGGATCTAAACAGACATTTCTCTAAAGAAAACATACAGATGGCAGATAGTTGCATGATGGTCCACATCATTATAATGATTATCAGAGAAATGCAAATCAAAACTACAATGAGATACTACCTCACACTAGTCAGAATAACCATCATCAAAATGTCCGCAAACAGTAAACGCTAGAGGGGGTGTGGAGAAAAGGGGACCCTCCTGCAGTGTCAGTGGGAATGTAAATTGATGCAGACACCATGGAAAACAGTATGGAGGTTCCTTAAAAAAATAAAAACAGAGTTGCTGTATGATCTAGCAGTCCCACTCCTGGGCATATATCTGGAGAAAACTCTAATTAGAAAAGATATATGCACCTCAGTGTTCACAACAGCACTATTTACAATAGCCAAGACATGGAAACAACTAAATGTCCATCGACAGATGAATGGATAAAGATGTGATGTGTGTGTGTATATATATATATATATATATATATATATATATATATACACACTGGGAGTTGAAGTCTTAACTCCCAGTGGCTATGAATGTGACCTTATTTGGAAATGAGGTCTTTGCAAATGTAATCAAGTTAAGATGAGGTCATTAAGGTGGGCTCTATTCCAATATGACTGGTGTCCTTATCAGGAGGGAAAATGCCAAGTGAAGAGAGACACACGGGGTGAACGCCATGTGACGACAGAGGTGGAGATTGAAGTAATTGAGGCTGCAAGCCAGGGAACACCAAGGAAGGATTGACTGCTACCATCAGAAACTGGGAAGAAACAGGAGGCCTCTACCCAGAGTCTCAGAGGGAGTGTGGCCCTGCTGACACACTGATTTCAAACTTCTACCCTCTAGAACTGGAAAAGAGTAAATTTATGTAATTTAAGCCACTCAGTTCATTATTGCCACCTCGAGAAGCTAATACAAATATGTTCTTACTGTACCAGGTTCAGTCGATACAGAGGCACAGAGTGATGCAGTAATATTCCCATTATGCTTCATCTCCCCGTTCCCATCTTAAGGACAACTGGTAATGACAGTTTGGTGGCTCAGATGGTAAAGAATCTGCCTGCAGTGCAGGAGAGCTGGGTTCGATCCCTGGGTCAGAAAGATCCCCTGGAGGACAGCATGGCAACCCACTCCAGTATTCTTGCCTGGAGAATTCCATGGACAGAGGAGCCTGGTGAGCTACAGCCCATGGAGTCACACAGAGTCGGACAGGCCTTAGTGACTGAGCATGGACACACGCAGTGACAACGTGTCTCCTTTCTACGTGTGGATGTGTGCATTCATTTGTATATAACGGGACTGTAGTATGTGCATTTTACTGAAACTTTTTCTTTTTAAAGCCTACATGTGTATCTTAGAGATCTTTTTAAGTCTTTAGCTTTTTAAAAAATTGTAAAATGCATATAGCATAAAGTTAACCATTTTTGAGTGTGCGGTTCACCGGCATTGAGTACGCTCACACTGTTGTGCCATCGTCACCAGCCCCCTGCAGCGTTCGTTTCACTGTAAAGCTGAGACTCTGTCTCTATTGAACAAAAATGCCCCATTTCCCCCCAGTCTCTAGCCCTGGGTAACTACTACTCTACTTTCTGACTTTATGAATTTGACTACTCTAGGTACCTCAAATAAGTGGAATGATACAGTATTTGTCTTTTTGTGTCTGGCTTATTTCACTTGACATATCCTCAGGTTTCATCCGTGTGTAGCATCGTCAGAATTTCCTTCTTTTTAAGACTGATTAATATTCCGTTTATATGTTTACATTTCATTTATTCATTCATCTGTCAGGAGACTCTTGGGTTGCTTCTGCCTTTTGGCTGTTGTGAATAATGCTGCGGTGGACATGGGGGTACAAATATCTGAGATCCTGCTTTCAATTCTTTTGGGTATATACCCAGAACTGGAATTGCTAGATCATATGGTAATTCTATTTTTAATTTTTTGAAGACTTGCCATACTGTTTTCCATAGCAGCTGCATCATTTTACATCCCCACCAGCAGTCTACAAGGATTCCAATATCTTCACATCCTTGCCAACACTTGGGTTTTGTTTTTTTTAATAGTAGCTGTCTTAATGGATATGAGATGATATCTCATTGTAGTTTTGATTTGCATTTTCCTAATGATTAGTGATATTGGGCTTATTTTCCTGTGCTTATTAGTCATTTGCATATCTTTGGAGAAAAGTCTATTCAAGTCTTTGCCCATTTTTTTTGGTAATTGGGTGGTTTATTTAAGGAGCTCCTGTGGATGGACATTAAGGTTGTTACCAGTGTTTTGGTTTTTTTTTTAATTAGAAGCAGGACAGAAATATATAATCCTGCAATATATATCACTTCACATGTGTACAAGTTTATATTTAGAATGAATTCTTAGAAGTAGAATTGCTAGGTCAAATAGCTCTGTATATGCCTTGAGGTATTGATTGATTTAGCCAGCTGGCTGTCTGAAGAGGTTTACCACAATCCATAGTCCTAGTTAGAGTGTATAAGGGAAAGTGTGGGAGAGAGGGACAGATTACTTCAGACTGAGTGATCACGGAAGGTGATTCCGTGGATGTGACATTGAGATTAAGTCCTAGATGCTAAGACAGAGTCAGCCCTGTAAGATCTAGGGTCACAACAGCTGAGGTTAAGCTATAAGGCAGAAGTGAGCTTCGTGTGTTCCAAGGCATGAAATCAGACCACTGTGGCTTAAAGCTGGTGAGTGAAAAAGAGGGTGCTATGCTGTGAGTTGGCCTGGAAGGCAGGGTTCATATAGGCCCTACTCAGGAGCATGCTCTAGATGAATGGAAGCCAGAAGAAGGAATAACTTATGATGAGATCGCTCTGGGCGTGAGGTTGAAAATAGACAGTTGAGGGCAGATGGAGGGATGCAGGAGATTAATTAGGAGCTACTGCAGTGACCCATGTGAGAAAGAGCGTGGTGCCTGCGTGCCGGGGTCGTGGTAGAGATGGGAGCAGTGGCGCCTGCAAGATTTGCTAATGGATTGGACACAAAGAACTAAGGAGCTGGTTTGTGGGCAGAGGAGAGAAAGACAGAGAAGCCTCAGGATGATGGTGGCCTCTTGGTTCTGTTACTCACTAGAGGCATGACTTGGGGCAATAATTTCACTTCTCTGTGCTTCATTGTTCTTTATAAAATAAGAGTAATTTCAGCATTCTCACATGATGGTTCTGAATAAATGACTTAATATGTGTAAAATGCTTTTAGTCTGGGACATGTTGAATTTGAGACGTTTAATATATCTCCAAGTCCAATGTTGAATAAGCAGTTGAATGTACAAGTCTAGAATTCAAGAGAGTGATTAGTTGTGGAAGTTTAAATTTGATTAAATTTGGAAGTTGCTTGCCTTAAGTATCATCTACGGGGCATGAGATTGTATGAGATTACCGAGGGAGAGGGAGAAGATAGGGGAGAGACAGGGACTAAGAACTGAGTCATTTTAGTATCAAGAGTCAAAGAGTAGTGTAGGAACTAGCCAAGGAGGATGAACTGGAGCCAACAGTGAGGTTGGCCGAAAGCTAGGAGAGAATGGAGCCCTAGAATTCAAATGAAGAAGGATCATTAAGGAGGAGAGAATGTCCAAAGCTTCTCATGAGTCAAGTGAGTGTTTTACCTCCTCCCACACGGAGAAGAGATCTGACCGTCAGTCCTGTGTGTCTGCACAGAGGAGAGTGGAAGGAGGCTTAGTGGATGCAAAGCTGTCAGTGGCATCCTCGGAAGATAAGGGAAGTCTCTTCCTCCAGCAGTCCTGGCCCTCAAGAAGAAGAGAAATGAGCAGAGGTGGAATGTAGCCTTGTTAAGGACATAGGATGACTTCTTGACCCTTTTTTGAACACTGGTTGTCTGAAGTAGGTTCTAAATGGCCTTTAAGGATTTCCAGCAGATGAAATTTCTTTTCCTTTTGTTTGATGTGCCACTGAGGATCTCTTGAATTCTTGAAATTTTTATTAAGAATTCCTCATATACCAATAAACAATGCCCAGACTCAATAGCCTCTGCTGACACATTGTGATTATGTTTAAGGAAGGTCTTGGGCAGCAAAACAGCTCAGTTATTGCAGAGTCCCAGTGTTGGTCGCTTTTTGCCAAATGGTCACCATTCATACATCCTTCCTTCCTGGAAGGGATATAAATCCCCAAGCTATTTTTGCTCCAAGGAGATTATGGCACAACATATGGAGTCTTCACTCTCCAGGAGCAGAAGCAGAGTCTTGTCTTTGCTGGAGCAGGCCACTTGGTGAATGCCACAGGTTTAGGGCAACTGTCATCCTCGTGATTCATGGGTGACTGTATCAGGGAGCTGCAGCATGGAGCAGCTGGTCTGAGGAGCATTCTAACCTGATGTTTCCCACAGTGTTGTTCATGGCATTTGCCCCATTTGTGTTACTAAGATGGCTCGATTAATCCTACCCAAATTTCTGTGTATATTAATATTTTACCTCGAACCTATGCAATAGCATTTTAGAATATTGACATTCTGAAGGTGACTATTTGGGGATGGGTATTATAAACTTTTGGGGCTTCCCAGGTGGCTCAGTGGTAAAGAATCTGCCTGCCAATGCAGGAGATACAGGAGACGTGGGTTCAATCCCCGGGTTGGAAAGATTCCCCTGGATTAGGAAATGGCAACCCATTCTAGTATTCTTGCCTGGGAAATCCCATGGACAGAAGTGGGCTACAGTCCGTAGGATTGCAAAGAGTTGGACATGACTGAGCATGCTTGCACATTCAGTTATAAGCTTTTATGGATAGTCCCTCTTAATACAAATGTGAATAAATGTGAAAGAAAAAGAGAAGTTATAGTAAATTATCAAAAAGACTGTTAAATTTCCTGATTTAAAAGCAAATTTGTCTATAAGTCAAAAGTTTCAACCAACAAGGACCTACTATATAGCATAGGGAACTATCCTCAATATTTTGTAATAACATACAAGGGAAGAGCATCTGAAAAAGAATATATATGTGTGTGTGTGTGTGTATATATATATATATATATATAAAAAAGCACACACACACACACACACTTTATGCTGTGCTGTACACCTGAAGCTAACACAACATTGTCAGTCAACTATACTTCAATAAAAATCATCAACAACAGAAAAGCTCAGTTTTCCTTACTATTCTTTGAGCAGTCAGAAAGGTTTCTCTGGGAGATTAAGCTGAAGAATTGACACTTTTGAACTGTGGTGTTGGAGAAGATTCTTGAGAGTCACTTGGACCACAAGGAGATCCAACCAGTCCATCCTAAAGGAAATCAACCCTGAATATTCATTGGAAGGACTGATGCTGAAGCTGAATCTCCAATACTTTGGCCACGTGATGTGAAGAGCCAACTCACTGGAAAAGACCCAGATGCTGGGAAAATTTGAGGGTAAGAGGAGAAGGGGACAACAGAGGAGGAGATGATTGGATGACATCATTGACTTAATGGACGTGAGTTTGAGCAAACTCTGGGAAATAGCGATGGACCAAGAAGCCTGGCATGCTGCAGTCCATGGGGTTGCAAAGAGTTGGACATGACTGAGTAACTGAACAGCAACGAGGAGATTAGGCTAGTCACTTATTGTTTCAGGGTAGAGGATACTTTGAGTTATAATAGAATCCTGAAATTAATTTCTGTTATCATGAAAACTATTTATCATAATTCCTAGCCAAGCTAGAAATTGAAGAGTTAGTTTTATTTTCTGGATCCAGTGTCTACTGATGTTATGGCAGATAGACATGTAGCCAATTCTATTATAAATGCTATTATTGAAAACCATCCCTCTCTGTATTAGAAGGGTTGCTTTTACCTTTTGGCATTTACTATTTGTTAAAATCTGACCAAGTTGAGGTTTATTAACCTTAGGGCACAGAATCCCATTTCTCTCTAAACGTCTGAGCGAGGCTCACACACTAGAGGAAGGGGCATGGCTTAGCAGCTGTGTGGACTGTGCCAGCTGGTACTTATTGATCCCAGCAATGACTTCAATCTGTCTAAGCCTCTGTTTCTTCATCTCTGTTATGGGGGAAATAACCTGCATCACAGAGGCATTGTGAGAATTGGATTAAATATTTCACGAGAAGCTCTTAGCACATTGCCTGGTGTGTGGGGGCGTGGAATATATGGCAGCTATTATTACTGTTGTCGCGGTGATCTCCTCTACCCTGCAGTCTTGAAGCTGCAAGACAAGAAACACTGTGGTTGAGCCTTGGTGAAATATCTCAGCATCTTTGTTTCTTAGGTGTGTCACGTGCTTGTCTAAAGCGTCTTGCTCTCCTCTCGCTCTACCTTCTCTTCCAGTGGAGGCATCAGGGTCGAGAGTGAGGGGACAGAGTGGGGAACCAGCCTTGCACGTGCGGGCCAGTCGTCACGGCCACTGCACTCTGGGTCACGTGAAGCAGCAGCTGCCAAGGTGGCCTGTTGGGGGAGGAGGGCATCAGTGGTTCCCTCCTTCCCGCTCAGATAGCTCCTCTCCCTCTTAGACTCTATCCGCACTTCTCTGCAGAGCCTGCTTCCCCACGTTCAATCCTGCGGTTTTTAGGTTGTTTCTCCTTTGCTTTGGGATTGCCAAGAGGCCAGCTCATATCACAGCACATCCATTTCCTCAGGATGCCAGTCGTGCCTGCTACTTGCCTGTGTTGATTAGATGTTTTGAATGTCAAGTCGGCATTGATTAGAACACACACACACACGTACATCTTACATGCTACCAGTTTCTAGTTCTAAAACATCTGACTCCTTGATGAGGATCTAACATGAAGAGATCTAACATGCTGCTATTGACAAACTTCCCCTTTAAAAGTGCCAAATCCTTGCGATTGTGTTTATTTTCATAGGATCTGTTTGGCCAAAAAGTCTGCATAAATTAGCTAATTAGAGCAAAGTACTTGTGTTTGATTTAAAAAATAATCATAAACTTTGCATTTTGTTTTCCGTGTGCCTTCAGGTCACCACGTGCAGACCTGTTACCCCAAGAAGTCAAGGCAGAGGATGGCTTCTGTTTCCTTCCCCCAACTAAGCAAGACCACGTACCCTTTCCTTAGACTTATTTTCTCTTCCCTATTCTTCTCCTTTCCTTCCTATCTCTGTCTGCCTCTCTGTGTCTCCTTCTGTCTCTCTTTCTCATAACAGTATATGGCAGTTTTTGTGTCATGGATTTCCACCTTTTACTCTGGTTTGTAAATTTGTTTAATGACCATAAAGATCTGGAGCTAATCCCTGAAATCTCTTATCTCTGTTTGGGATGTAAGAGGTCCCAATTGACACAGAATCAATTATTTATTGATTTAGAAGGAGAAAAAAATAGAAAACAGCAAAGGCATTGTCAGGATTTATAGATCTCATTTTGGTTGATGGGCTCTAAGACAAGTCTGTTTGGGGACTCACCACAAGGGAAACTGTTCCCAGCAGAAGGGGCTCCTTTTCTGAGTTTAGACTCTTCCGGGGGGTCGTTTGATTGTGAAGAAGCTGGCGGTTTTGTCTGCAGACTTTCTGGTTTCATTAGCAGTCTGGTGGTGACAGCTAGCTCTAGCTGTTTCCTCTTGTCGTTGCTCACAGGAATGGTGCTGAATACTCAGAGGTGGCACAAGGCTTTGGGATGGCAGCAGCTTCATCAGTGTGCCCTCAATTGTCACAGTGGCAGGTCGTGGCTCCGAGAATAACACTGCTGATTAGTGTGCCTGGTGCACTGGGCAGGCTGTGGGGGAAATGCCACGGTCTAATCTCTGTTGATTTCCCAACAATTACATTCTCTTTGCTTCCTACTGGCCTTCACCTTCCAGGCAGACTACGTTTTGTCTTCCATTATAAAGAATTTCATTTTGGTCTTTCCCACTAGGGTTCTCCCAGGTTGTTTTCAGTGTCCGTAACTTCATTCCACCCCTGCTCTTGAACTTCACCACTCTGTGTTTCAACCTTTCAGTCCTGGTGAATAAAAGTCTGCTTTTACTTCCTGATGCCTTTCTCCTTTCATTCAACAGTCTATTGAAAAGAAATGTACATGCTCAGAGGGAATTGCACTGTATGATGAATTAAAATGGGGATAGTAGTTGCGTCTTGGGGCTTCCCAAGTGGCACAGTGATAAAGAATCCTCCTGCCAGCGCAGGAGATGCAGAAGACATGGGTTTGTTTGATCCCTGGGTGGCGAGGATCCCCTGGAGTAGGAAATGGCAACCCACTCCAGTATTCTTGCCTGGAAAATTTATGGATCAAGGAACTTGGCAGGCTATATAGTCCATGGAGTCGCAAAGATTTGAACATGTTGAGCATGTGCATGTCTGCACGCGCGCGCACACACACACACACACACACACACACACAGAGTTACTTCCTAGAGTTATTGTTAGATTGAACAAGGTAAAACATAGAAAGTGCTCAGAATAGTTTTAGATACCTGGCCTTCACTCAGTAAGGGCATCATCATTGTCACCTCTTTGTTCATCACCAGCATCACCAATAATTCTGGGTCTATAGGCAGAGACCACTTGTAATTTTGATATTATGATTATATGTGGCCCTGCATATCACAGCAGGTCTCCTCTGAAACTCATTTCATGTGGTACCAGTTTTCCCTTATTTTATTTTGGATTTTCAAGGAGTAGTCTTCTTATAGGAGAAGGCAATGGCACCCCACTCCAGTACTCTTGCCTGGAAAATCCCATGGGTGGAGGAACCTGGTAGGCTACAGTCCATGGGGTCGCAAAGAGTCAGACACGACTGAGCGACTTCACTTTCACTTTTCACTTTCATGCATTGGAGAAGGAAATGGCAGCCCACTCCAGTGTTCTTGCCTGGAGAATCCCAGGGACAGGGGAGCCTGGTAGGCTGCCGTCTATGGGGTCACACAGAGTCGGACACGACTGAAGCGACTTAGCAGCAGCAGCAGCAGCAGCAGCAGCAGCAGCAGTCTTCTTATTCTTTCTTTTCTGTACTGTTTTACCTGGCTTATTTACTTACTACATCAGATTTGACAAACCATATTATAAATTAAACTGAAGTTAATCTGTAGAACAACATAGTGTGATGGCACATTCCCCTCTCCATTTTGCATATGATAACATTTCGGATCAGAGAGAGTACATGTGTTGCTTACCATAACTAGCCAATAAAAGGCATCTCCAAGATCCAAAGCCAACTCTTCTGACTCCAAGTCCAGTGCAGTTTCCATGAGGAGCCCTTTGTGTGTGTGTGTGGAGGAGCAATAACATTTAATTTTCTAACCTAGGCTTTAACTAAGACATCAATAAATTTTGAGTTCTTGGATGGTAGATATTAGTTCTAAATGCATATTAATTTATAAAATAAGATATTAATTTCTAGAATGCATAAATCTGGTCTTTTCCCAGCACTATGGCTTGGGCTACTTACCAGGTTTATTTTCTGATATCTCACAGCAGGTAGAAGACTAAATGAGGCTTTGTCTAGGCTGTAAGAGTTGCTAAGTCGTGTCCGACTCTTTGTGACCCCATGGACATGGACTGCAGCATGACAGGCTTCCCTGTCCATCTCCAACTCCCAGAACTTTCTCCAACTCATGTCCATCGAGTCCGTGATGCCAGCCAAGCATCTCATCCTCTGTTGTCCCCTTCTCCTCCCACCTTCAATCTTTGCCAGCATCAGGGTCTTTTCCAGTGAGTCAGTTCTTCGCATCAGGTAGACAAAGTATTGAAGTTTCAGCTTCAGCATCAGTCCTTCCAATGAATATTCAGGACTGATTTCCTTTAGGATGGATCTCCTTGCAGTCCAAGGGACTCTCAAGAGTCTTCTCCAACACCACATTTCAGAAGCATCAATTTAGGGTAGTATGATACATGGGGACACTGTGACAAGTACTAGGTATTATCTGAGAACTGGGGGTGGGTAAAGGTGACACAGAAACAAGAGCTGGTTCTGCGAACCAGGTATAACTTCTGCCCTCAAATTGGTCTAGCCTGGGCTGTAGAAGAATCGTTTTGAATTCATCTGATGATGACCTGGCCCCAAATCCAGGAATGTCTTTGCCCTGCTACCTAGATAGCAATGGAAACCAGTTTCATTCATTCATTTATTCATTCACTGGCAGACTTTTATTCAATATTAGCTGTGTGTCTGGTGCTTTGTTAGTCACAAAATAACAGGGATGAAAGATCCTATCAAGTGGATGATCCAGCTTCCTGGCACCTGGGTAGGGAGAGGAAGGAGCGAGGGGAGGAGAAAGAGGAGAAAGGGCAGAAATTCAGATGAAGAGAAAAGCATTCTGAATCAAGGAGGAGGCAAGTCTGCTTTAATCAAACCTGCAACTCTTGCCTTTCTGAGCGTGGTGTCATAAGCTGGTGAGCACTAATAAATACTAGGAGATGTATCACACAGTGTCACTGGCCTGCCAGAACCTCTAAGTGATGGAGAGCCCAGCAGTGAATCCAGCAAGCAGTTGGAAAGCCCTGGACTGTGAAGGAAAACAACCCCCTTTCCTCAAAATCTCAATGCAATGTACTGATTCAACTGTATCTTTAGTTCCTCTAATATCTGAATAGGAAAGCATGTGTTCAGGAAGAATAAAGCATTGAGTCAGCAGCAACTGGGTAAAAATCACATAAAAAACAGGCAAGAGCAGGGGTGTCAGAACCTTGATCCAAGAACTCTATTCCTTATAGAAGATATATACATATATTAAAATGAAGTGTTATTCAGCCATAACAAATGAAATCCTGCCATTTTTGACAACGTGGATGGATTTACAGGCATTATGCTGTGGGATAAATGAGAGAGAGACAAATATCATCTCACTTATGATTTCACTTACATGTGGAATCCAAAAACAAACAAAACAAACTCAGAAAACAAGATCAGATTTGTGGTTACCAGAGATAAGGGTAAAGTGGGAGGAGTGGGTGAAATGGATGAAGGTGGTCAAGAGTTACTAACTTCCAGTTATAAGATAAACAAGTCTTTACGATGGCCTGTAGTAAAGCCCATAATGGGGGAGTAGTGTACAGCGTGATTACTATAGTTAATGTTGTTGTTTAGCCACAAAGTCATGTCCAACTCTTTTGCGACTCCAGGGACTGTAGTCTGCCAGGCTCCTCTATCCATGGAATTTTCTAGACAGGAATATTGGAGTGGGTTGCCATTTCCTTCTCCAGGGGTTCTTCCCAACCCAGGGATCGAACCCAGGTCTCCTTTATTGCAGGCAGACTCTTTACCGCTAAGCCCAGGGAAGCTGTACTTAAACAATACTGGAAACACACTAAGAGAGTGGATTTAAAAGTTCTCAGAAAAAAAGTTTGTAACTATGTGTGATGATGAATGTTAACTAAACTTACTGTTGTTCATTTCCCCGAGTGTGTGTGTGTGTATCATATAATTATGTAGTATAACTGAAATGAATAAAATGTTATATGTCCATTATATCTTAAAATTTTTTTGATGTGAACCACTTTTAAAGTCCTTTTATTAAATTTGTTACAATACTGCTTCTGTTGTTTATGTTCGATCTTTTGGCCGTGAGTCACGTGGAATCTTAGCTCCCTGACCAGAGACTGAACCTGCACCTCCTGCATTGGAAGGCAAAGTCTTAACCACTGGACCGCCAGGGAGGTCCCTCCATTATATCTTAATTTTAAAGAACTCCGTTCCCTGCTCTGTTGACTTTACTTCTGCTCTTCAAGAAATCTAATTTTGAAAAAGAAGAACTGTAGGAAAGGGGAAAAAAGAAATATATTCTTCAGAATTGTTTGCCGTAATTGTGAAACTCACTGCGTAAGCTCATTATTGGTCTAACTCCATGCAAACGGATCGACTATGAACCTTCTTGTCTATCTAGTAGTTGGTCACAGCCAGTGCATGCCTCACACCCATGACCGTTCGGCTTCAAAATCCAAAGCTGCTCCTTTGGCTTTGTTCCTAAACCAGACTTCTGCAAATGTCTGCCCTTTGATGGAAGTACCAGCCTGGAGCTAGGAGGTCTCCTAGATCTGAAGATCTACAGCCTGAGCTTTCAATAGGTTGTTGTTATCATATCCAGAAAGCATTTTAAAACACCATCAAAATGCCTTGACAATGGCCTTAGATAGTTTGATTTCCATTTAAGCCGGTAGGCAGGGGTTGGTATGCTGTTTGAAGTTTCGTGGTGTTATAAGACACTCAGAGAAGTATGCGTGGCAAAGTATTCCAGGTATGTTTAAATTGTCAGTTATCGCTTACTCTGTTGTGCCTTCAAAGGGTGTTTGTATTACAGAGGTCACAGGGATTTTACACATTTCTTCTTTACTGAAGAGAATAGTGGAAAACTGCCTTCTCTAGAATTGAAACGAAATTAGTTACAGGTTTGTTTTTCTTTTTCACTTTTGGCTTAGAGAAGAGAGGCCTCTCCACTAGGGGGAAGGAGAAGAGAGGGTCTCTAATGGAGATGGGGGCCCAGGGAAGGCAGGCAGGCCCACCAGGCACCCATTAGGACAAGCTCTCATTTTGGCAATGAGCTGGTGACACAGTCAGAAGTCACTTGGGTGATCTGGAGATTTGAGAGCAAACCATGATGACCAGCCATGATGCAGGGGAGGATAAAAAACGAAGTCTGTTTTCTATTTAGGAAACTTTGCCATTCCATAGGGTTTTCAAAAATATTTCCTAAATTCAGGCTTCTTTGTCCTACTGCTGGGAGAATGAGATGGAGAGGTGTGCCTTTTCTAAGGTTACTGCTGCTGCTGCTAAGTCGCTTCAGTTGTGTCCGACTCTGTGCGACCCCATAGACGGCAGCCCACCACGCTCCCCCGTCCCTGGGATTCTCCAGGCAAGAACACTGGAGTGGGTTGCCATTTCCTTCTCCAATGCATGAAAGTGAAAAGTGAAAGGGAAGTCGCTCAGTCATGTTCGACTCTTAGCGACCCCATAGACTGCAGCCCACCAGGCTCCTCTGTCCATGGGATTTTCCAAGCAAGAGTACTGGAGTGGGTTGCCATCGCCTTCTCCGTCTAAGGTTACTAACTTGTGGTAAAAACAGATTTTCTCAAAGGTGAGCCCTTGTTATTAAATTTCCGGGAGGATGCTATGGTTGTAATAGATTGAAAATAGCCAGGAATTAGTGTGGAGGGTTCTAAATTATACTGAGTTTATGAATTTAAATTTGACTTGATGATAGCTAGCTTAATATGTATTGAGTGCCAATTATGTGCCAGGCATTTGGCTAGATACTTGACATAAATGATTTCATTTAATCCTTACAGTTCCATTGAGTAGGTAGATATTGTTTTTAATTACAATATTACAGATGAGAAAAACAAAGCATAAGAGGTTATAATGTAGGGACTTCCTTGGGGGTCCAGTGGTTAAGACACTGTGCTTCCTCTGTAGGAGGCACAGGTTTGATCCCCGTTCTGGAAACTAAGATCCTACATGATTCATGGCACGGCTGATAAATAAATAAATTAACAATAGAACCATTCATTTTTAAAAAAGAGGTTACATGCAGTTAGTGACATAGTTAGGAAGTGGAGGAGTCAAATTTAGGCAGAAAACTGCTGAATCCCTGATTCAGCCTCTGTACAGGTGCTCTGGACAGACCATCATTCAAGCTCAGGGTTTAATTACAGTGTTCACCTTTAGTTATAAAGGAGTTATGTTTTTGTAACACTGTAGTAACTTCGTGATTATGATTCAGACCTTGGATTAACTCATGAGTGGTGTTGTAGAATCTATGATGGACAACACGATATGATAAAAAAAGGAGCATAAACCAAGATACCCAAGAAATGAGGATGAGCCTGGTTTCCAATATCAGGAAGTCTGAAGCAACAGGCAAATCCTTTAACCTCTCAGGATCTCAGCTTCTTCATTTACAGCTTGACTCAGTTGTACCAGTTGAGAACCTTTGTTTTCTGGTGGTCACATGCTCAAATGGTAGGCAAAGTTAGCTGAAAATGGTACCTAGAGTTATTAAGTAACATTCAATGAAAGGATATGAAAGGTTAGTGTCCAATAATATGAAGTATTTTTAAGTTAACTTATTTGATTTCTATCTAGTACAGTTAAAAGAGAGTTATACAAAATATCTACAATAATAAATTTGAATAGACCTCAAGGATTCAAAGGGAAAAAGTAATAGTCTTATTTCTCTGCTCCCAGCCCCCAGTCCCACTACCCAGATGTAACTAGTGTTGGAAATTAGTTCTGAATATACAGCTATGCAACACATCTTTTGTGTGAATTTATAAAAGACTCTGCTAGTTTCTTTAAATTATCTTAATTACAAAAACAGTATGTGACTATATACACTTGGTAAAAAAAAAAAAAAAAAACCTTTGAACAAAACCTGTTTGTAAAAAAAGCACAAGACTTTATGCATACTGAATTTTATTTTCTTCCACCCAAAACTGAATCAGGTGCTCTGTTGGAGAATATATTTGAATTGTGAAAATATAACTGTCAACATTATGGAGGCATCAAAGTATTAAAGTAAGCTTTCCTTTTGTTTTAGATCTTTTAAAAAATGACAACAAAAGTCATTTAAGGCTTTCTTGCTTAAAAAAACTTTCACATGATGATTCAAGTTTTGAGAATCCAGAATACTTCTCCATTTCCCTCTAAATGAGTTTTGACTGTTAGGTATTATGTTTTGAAAAACCTCTGGAGAGGATTTCCTGTATCTCTCTTTTTTGTTTTTCATATAGCTGGTAGGATTTTGTTATATAATTCTGTGCTGCTTTTGTTTTCCACAACAATCAGAAGTAAAAATGTATTGGGGGCTTTCCTAAATTAGCTGCAATATGCTATCCTTTGTATTGTTACTCTGTGTCTCATCATAAATCAGTAACTCTTCCTGTAAAGTCCAAGTAAATTGAACCGTGTGATTTGGGGCTGTATGATATTGACTCTGTTCTATATGTAGATAGAATGCGTGATTCCAGGGTTAGCTCCTCTAAATGACCTTCTGTGCCTTAGAGCCACAGAGGTTCCCCCTTCGTGGGTTCTGCTTACATCATTAACAGCTCCACTAATTTTCACATCAGAGAGTCAAGTCTTAGTGAGGGAGGCTGAATCCATATCATGCAATTATACAGGTGAGAGCCATTTGAAGATAATATCAATACTTCCTGTCCAAGAGGAGGCCTAATGAATGGCTTCTCTGCTTGAGCTACCCCAGATTCAGGGCCCACCTCTGAATTCCAGCTACTGAGGATAAAAGGACAGAGATCTTAGGGATCCGAAAGTGTGGAATGTGTATACCCACTTTATTTGTTCACTGGGATGATGAACCTTTAAGCACTCAATGTAAAATAATACCCACATGTGCTTTCTATTATAAGTCTTTCTTCTCTCTCTATTATTGTTTTGTTTTTCAGATTTTTGAAAAGACTAGTATGATTAGTTATATCCTGCCCATTTAACCACTTTCCACATTTCACTTTTAAAATGAAATCATCTTTCTTGCATTTAACTAATGGAAAGTTATTCAACTTGCCAAGCGAGGTTCCACTGTCCCTGAAATAAATTTTCCAAAGAACTGGAAACTCTATGCAGCTTTTATACAAGAAGCAGAATGGAAATGTTCAAATTTATGTTACACTGATACATATTTTCCACAGTTTGATATTTAAGTAATATCCATCACATTGTATCTGAAGATACTCATTTGACTCTGTAAGAAGAGCAGTTGCATTCAAAATTTCTCTTCCATCTCACTTCCAACTTCCTCAAGGATTGAAATTTATTCTGTTTACAACTATTTAAAATAACTGATATCAGCAGCAGGAGCAGCAACTGACATTAGTGAGTGAGTGTCATGTATCAACCATTGCTAAGGGATGTACAGGTCTGTTCTCATTTGATTATCACAACCACCCTATGAGGAAGACAGTTATTATTTTCTCTATTTTACAGATGCTTAAACTGAGAATGTTGAGGGATTAAATAACTTGCCCAAGGTCCTTGGCAACTAAGTGGCAGAACCAGAAGTCGGATGCAGGGTAATTCCAAAGCCTAAGTGGTTTCCCGCTATGCTACCACCCTTATTAAAACATACTCTTTAAAGAGTTCTTTATGCTTGGCATCATTAAGTCGACCCCACTCCCAAAGGCTTTCGATCTAAAATACTAAACCTTATTGAGCAGATAGTAAGGATGTAATAGCTGAGCAAGCACTGAAAGAGATATAAACTGAATTAGTATTCAATTCATGGAGTAGCTCTGCTGTTCGACAGAGTGCCCACCAGTCACATGTGGCCACTGAGCCCTTGAAATGTGACTAGCGCAGCTGAGGAATTATATTTTTAGTTTTATTAAATTTTAATTAATTGAAATGTAAAGAGCCACATGTGGCTAGTGGCTGTCATACTGGGCAGCATAGGGACGGAAGAAGGCAGTGGAAGGATTAAGTATTAGGAGGAGGAATGGAGCTGACATGCATGGACCCAAACTTGAGTGTAGAAAGAAGCCCTTCTCAGCCCTCTGGAAGGACACTTGTTACAGCAATATGAGGAAGCTAAGGGGCAACTGGAGGAGGTGTGGGATTTCATACGTGAGATGAGTGGGGCAGACAGACACAAGGCTGAATAGAGGGAATGAGAGCGAAGGGCAGACCGGGACTTCTGTGGTGGGGAACGTGGCAGGATTTGGCAGCTGACTGACTGTGGGTTGAAGTACAGTGGAGGTTGGCAGCTACTTCAAGGCTTCCAGCCTAGTGATGGAAAAACAGCTCCTTTCTGCAGTGTCTAATTTATGTTGGCAGAGGGACATCTAGCTTGAGATGCCTTATAGACAGTGTATCCTAAGGCTGTATCTGAGAAGCAGGTTGGTAGATAGATGAATAGATTTAATGTTTACATAGAGATAATATTTAATCCATGTACACAGAAAACATTCAGAGTTATTTAAAAAATAGTAGGATTTTAAATAGTAGGATTTAAAACAGCATTTAAAAAATAGTGGGAAAGTCAGTGACTGGAGTGGGGTGACTAAGGCAAAGGGTGGAAGGAAATGCAGTTAGAGTGGTAGTTTTTATGGGCTGTGGGGCTATCAGGAGCTGCCCGGTCCATGTAAAACTTTGGACTGTATTCTAAGTGTGATGGGAAGCCTTTGGAAAGTTTGAGAAGGCGAATAGGTTTCATTTTACTTTGTGAATGACCACTCTGAATGTAAGAACAGACTTAAGTGAAAGTATAAGGGTGGAACTAGGGAGCTTAGGTAGGTTACTCTAGTATTCTAGGTGAGGGATGCTGATAACTTGGACCAGCAATAACAGTGGTGGACGTGGAGACAAGTGGTGGGTTCCGGAGATAGATTTTCAAGGCAGGATGATTCTGTTGATTGTCGGAGGAAATATGTGGTGTGAGTGATAGAAAGGAGTTGGGAGTGATTCTAAGCTTTTGCCATGAGAGTTACCGTTTATTGAGTTGGGGACTATGGAAGGAATACTGGGGGGTTTACAACCAAAATCAAGAATTCGGATTTGGACATACTAAGCTAGAAATGCCCATGAGACATCTTAGTGGGACTGTCAAGTGGGCAGTTGAACATGTGATCCTGGAGTTGTCCCATGACTTGGTGAGTTGTGGTTTATTAGGTTTTTAGGGGAAAGAAGGAGCTAGAACAGGAAGAGAAGATGGACAAGAGTATTCACTAGTGGGACAGAGGTTTCAGGAATTGGGAAGTGGCAGGATCCTGTTTTGGGATGGACCCAGGAGAGGAATATGCCATTCCGATTGTGATGTTGTTGAAACAGAGAAGATGTTTTTGAAGAGATAGGCGTAGTGTGGTGGTGATCACTGGGAGAGCCCACCCTGGGAAGCTTTGGTGTGGTTCTCAAAGGGTGGAGAGGGGAGGGGGAGAGAGCAGGCAGGCAGAACTCAAGATTAGCCCTGTGCCAGCACCACAACGGGGTAGAAGTCGGGCTGTCACTTGACTTTGTCACAGTGCAAGGCAGTTTTTGCCTGTTCCTTGTGCATGAGAGCATTTTTAGGCTATTTAATCAAATTTTTATGCCTCAGGGCGGAATAACAGAGTGGGAAGTGTTGATTTAAATTGTTTTTTCAAGCAAGCATAAATGTCAGAATTTAGGAGAATTGTATGCTGGAAAAAGATTAGTTTATTTTAGAAGGGGGAACTTTTTTCCTACTTTTTCTCATTTGCCTGAAGTATTTGTCACACATAATCATCTTGCCTGCTTTTATAATGTAGGATTTCCATTTACATGAAAATATATATTTCATATTTTTCCCATTAAAATGGCCAGTGTTGATATATCTGGTACTCATTCCTAGTCTGTTCAGACTTTTAGCCATTGGAAAGAACAGCTATTAAAAGGAACAAGGTTTTGTGTTATGATCACTGACTTCTAATGTACAAATGGGGTGATGGAGGGATCAACGAGAACTCTAAGGAGATGATTGTTACAGAGAGAGCTTTCTTGCCTTCCCACTTACCTCCTGTCTAGTAGTTCACGACAGGTCGACAGAAGAGAAGTGAAGGAAAGTGAGTTAAATCGGTCAGACTCACAACTTTTATCATATGAAACGGGGGTCCCCAGCCTTCTTGGCACCAGGGACCAGTTTTGTGGAAGACAGTTTTTTCATGGACTGGGGTTGGGTATGGGAGTGAGATGGTTTGGGGATGATTCAAGCACATTACACTTATTGGGCACTTTATTTCTATTATTATTACATTGTGATATATAATGAGATAATTATACAACTCACCATAATGTAGAATCAGTAGGGCACCGCTGATCTGACAGGAGGCGGAGCTCAGGCAGTAACGTGAGCGATGGGATGTTGTAAACAGAGATGTAAATACAGATGAAGCTTCTCTAGCTTGCCCACCACTCACTTCCTGTTGTGTGGCCCAGTTCCTAAAAGGCCTTAGACCAGTACCAATCTGTGGTCCGGGAGTTAGGGACCCCTGAGATAAAAGACTTGGAACAGAGGGTTTACATCTTGTTTATAGAGAAACCCTGACATCACTTATGGACTCGCCAGTCCATCCCGTTCCTGAACCTGTGTAAGTAATTAATAGTTGCCTAAATAGATAAAATTAGAATTCCTTCCCCAAGTCCTGTTTATAGGCAAGGATCCCTCTGTTATTGGCTGGTATTTTCCCTTCTTGCACTTGTTGGAATGGTCCCATTGTTGAAGCTCGTGGGACACTGATCGGCAGTGACTCAATCTTGTCCCCCTTTGTCTCATTATAGTAGCTCCTGTGACTGGGCTACAATTCTGTCTTGTGGGTTGGCAGTAGGGAAGAGGACTTCCTTCCGATGTTCATGCTCAAGCAGCTGTTTCTCCCTAAACACCAGTTTCCCCAACCCCCAGCTGGTCCCTCCCTGCTGAGAAGCCAAAATATACCCAAGTCACTGCTAGACTAAGTTCATCCCATGAAAGTGCAAATGACGGTGATGCCTTTTCCCAGCATCAACTTTTATCCTCTTTATCAAGAGCTTATTTTGTCATCCTCCTTCCCTTCCCCTATAAATAATCCATTTCCCCCCATCAGACTTGCAGAACAGAGGCATGCCCATGTCATAGGCTTGCACTGAGCGTTCTTTCAATGGTTTTTGACTCTCTTGGCCTTTTAGTTCTTTTTTTTTTTTTTTTCATCCCTACCAGAATCTCCAGACTGAGGTCATGGAAGGTCAGAGTTAAAACCGATACTGCCTGAGTGCTTTTCATCTGAAAACGGATCTCTGCTTTCTGGAGATTGCAGACGTTTTCCCCGGTCTGCAGTGACCCTTGGCACACTTTTGCTTCACTATTTCCATTTCAAGATTTAGAGGCTCTGGTGATAGGAAGGAACTATAAAAATAAGAACAATCCCAAGAGCGATAGGAGGAGCTCAGATGGTCCTTAACTTTCTGGCCTTTCTCTCGGTTTAGAATTCCTCAAGACCTATTATAGTGACTTATTTCATTTGACTCAGAATACCAGGCCTTTAGAGTTTATGTCACTTACAGAAAGGACTCATGGCTGTGGGATCTGTCAACTCAGTGCTTATTGAAATGTCTTTTATTATAAAGTAAAGAGGGGGTGAAGTGGATACTAACTTAATGATATTTTACACACACACTTAATTGCCCTGAGGGAGTTCAGTTACATGAACCGTAAAATAAAATGCTTGAATTCTCTGCTCTTCTTTTTTTTGACAAGTTCAGTTGTCATTTAACAGATTTTCCTCACGGGAGGTAAGCTTGTGCTTTCTAAGGATGAATGAAAGCCTTGCGACTAAATTGGTAGGTTGGAATTTAAACGTATTAAAAGAGTTAATTCTTTTAAAACACTTATTAGTAGATATGCACTACCCACAAAGAGATTTTGAAAATAATCTCCTCTGATGATTAATATGTATATGTAGTCATGCTGGTAGCTTAGTTGAGATATCTGTGATGTAAATATTGATGCAATCTCCTTAAATAAGGAATACTATACATATGTGTGTATACATATATATTCTGAAGTAGAAATATGTTCATCTTAACCTTTCTTTGATCTCCAAGGGCATCCAAATTTGGAAGGGCCTTTGATATCCAAATAGAATCCTAGGCCTCGGCTTCTATATAGACATCTGAGGCAATGCCCAAGCACTTTTGTGTGCCAGCTTTAGTAATTGTCTTCACTGTCCAGAACATTGTCGCTTCCAGCTAATTCATCTTGCTCCTCTCTGCCTCCTTCTTCCTTGTGAGGGTTTAAAAGATCCATTATACTTAGGAGTGAAAGTCTCCTCAAGTTCACACCACTGATTGTAGAAAGAAAACCACAAGTTTGCACTTCTACCCTTTCTCTTCATTCCTAGCCTGTGCTAAACCTCTGAGGATCTATAACCACCTCCTAGGATGGTCTGGAATTCTTCTGGTTCCAGTGGACCAGAGAGAACTGTGGCAGTCAGACCCCCACGGCCTGTTTCCTGGCCATACAGTCAAAATGGTAAAAGAATGAAACGGTCAGATCCCTAACCTTTCCCTGTCTTTGCTTTATATGAATCACAGTGATCTTTGAGCGAAAGAATGTAGCTCACCAGTGTCATTTGGGATCTTCTAAAGTAGTAGGAAACTCTGCATTCTTCACACCAACTTGTGGCATACCAGCACATTCCTCTGCGATGAGGTGGAGAGTGCTGGTGGCCGGCCTGGGATTTGTAGGGCTGGGGCGGGGAGCTGCTGTTTAAAAATACATTTAATTATATTCCTTCTCTGCAGTAATATTGATACCATTTTTAGCCCATTACAAATACTGTGATTTTCATTTAAATCATGTCCATTATCTTATTGACCTAGATTTATTTTGTAATCAAAATTTTCTATTTCTGGATAGCTTAGCCCAGAATTTTTTTTTTTTTTTAAGGCTATGGACCCTTCCTGGAGTTTTTTCTTCCATATCTGTCTATAGATGGGCTGTCTCTGCGTTCACTGAATTAGAGAAAACGATACTCTCTTATTCTCTTTCAGGGTGCAGCTTTTCTCTATTTAATTTGGCAGGATTCCACAGGACCTCACATCTGGTGACTTTTTTTTTGGTGAATGGATGGTGGGAGAGTTGAGAAATTTTACTCGTGTTCAAAATGAGAGGCAGAGGTCTCGATGATCTTTTTCCTTCTTTCCTTGCTCTCTGTCTACTCTTCTGTTCCCTCTGTCTCCAGCTTTCTCTTCTTTCTCTTCACTCCTCCCCGTATGCTGTCTTGCAAAGTTGACCTCACTTTGGCTCTCTCTTCACATGCTTTTGATACTCATAGGGTCCCACTTCTTTTAGGTCTTGGCCTTCTCTATGTTTCTTTCCCTCCTATTTTCTTCCTGGTCTCCTCCTAACCTTCTCTCTCTTGCTTTCAGCAGTACAAGCCCCCCCTTCTTCATTTCTCTTCTCTGACTGGAAGCTCATTCTGGGCAGAACCCCTCTGGAGGTGTTCTGGCGGCTCTGTGCCTGGGGCTCATCTTTCATCAGTGTCTACTAGGGACTTGAGACCCCTGAAGAACTCTCCACTTGACCCTCAGAGTTTTCTTTCAGTATTATTTCTCACAATTCCTTGACACAGGAAGGTAGTTTGTTCTTTTCTCCAGACAAGGAACAGAATCATGGAATTTTGGGATTCAGAGTGGCCAGCGGTCTCATTTTGCCAATCAGGAAGTAGACCTGAGAATGGTTTCTACCAAGATTCTAAGGCAATCTAATGGCAGAACCATGGCAACTATCCCGTTTCCTGACTCCTTTTTGGTGGTGGTGGGGGTCGGGGGGAGTCTTCTTATCACCTTCTTCCTTAGCCAGGAAGTAGTGAAGATATTTCATCTGGTTCCTGTTAGCACTCATTGCTCTCAGTCATCGTTAACCTTCTCAAATATTGTTCATCTTGAATGACATTTTAGAGTAATTGAGTTTTAAATGTGTCACTTTCTTGTCAAAAGAATACACAAAAAATGAAGTGCAGTGACAAGAGTCTCTCACTGAGCTGCTGGGGATTTTCTCAGGAATGCTTTTTTGCTCCAGGTCACTTCTGTTGATGTATTCATTCCTAAGAACTGGTAGATGACTATGACATACTATATTCAAGCTTGAACTCCTTCCTGCCTAACTGGAGTCTCTCTGCTAATCAGGAAACCACATTTAAAGCTGTGTCCTGAACTCTGCCCAGCACGTCAGCTTGGCCAGGAAGGACAGGGAATTCCTACTGGTAGTAGCCACTGGGGACCAAAGGGGTAACTGGAGGTCAGAAGGAGCTTAGCAGGGAAGACATCGGCACAGGGACATTCCACCAACCACTGATCTCTTTTCTAAATTTTCTCTGTGGTTGAGGTCAGGCAAACTCAGCATGTCAGTCCCCAAGCTAGTGACCCTATAATACATGTCGTATTTTATGATCTAACAACAATTTTTTTTTTTTTTAATTCAGGAGGCTAAACATAGGGTTGTTAGCTTTTGTCTTGGGAAGTGAGGATATTAAAAATAGCAATAGTAGAATTGTCATATAATATTATAATCTTTTCATAAAAGAAAAGATATTTCAATACTAGAAGTAGAAAGAATATAATCTTACAATAAAGGGGAGTCCTGTATACTACACACATAGAGCTTCCAGAAAAACTCATATTGGGTTGTCCAGGTTTTTCTTATTAAACCACATGCATGTGTGCGTAGTCGCTCAAATCAGGTTCAGCTCTTTGTGACCCCATGGACTATAGCCCGATAGGCTCCTCTGTCCATGGGATTCTCCAGGCAGGAATACTGGAGCGGGTAGCCATTCCCTTCTCCAGGGGGTCTTCCCAACCCAGGGATCAAACCCAGGTCTCCTGCATCTCAGGCGGTTTCTTTACTGGCTGAGCCACCAGAGAAGCCCAGGCTAATGTAAATTTTGTCCTAGAAGTGCTAAGCTGTGATATTTGGGAGCCGCCAGCCTTCATTCCATGGCTAGTAAACTCCTGTTCTGTCCCCAGGGAGAACACAGAAGAATGCATAAGGAAGATGGCCTGTGAAACAGCTCCTCAGTAATAGGAAGTATTCAGTAAATGGTGTTTATTTTTATTCTCTCTTAGAAGTGAGATGATTCATTAGAATTGGGCTGATCATTAGAATGACTATTTCGGGTTGGGCTTCAAGGGACAGTGCTTTTCTTTGGCTTCTTGTCTTTGTAGACTGGGGTCTGACGTACAGCTTTGCAGAACTGAAGGTTGATTTGATTAGTTACCTCATGGATGGTCTGGGAAGACTCACACTTCCCAAGTTGGAAGCTAATGGAGACTAATCCATGACCAAAAATCCCAGCTCGTTACTTTACATGGAGAAGATATACTTTTTCAGAGAGCGTATCAATGGGTCAGTCTGCCCAAGTTCCATGGCCTCTCTGCTGTGGAGGGGAGATGGGATGGGTGCTGGTGGAGGCGGGGGGAATCCTGGTGTCTACTTTCCTTGGGGAAGACAGACTCAAAGTGATAGGAACTGGCTGACTGAATTTATTCCAGCAAACTGTAGATAGAGCCCGTTTTATTCACTGCCATTGTTTTCTTATCTCACTTGGACATTCCTCCTCCTTGAGAGGCAGTGAAGCAGAGTGGTTAAGTGCAGAAGCTCTGGAGCCAAAATTTCTGGGGGCAAATCCAGGCTTTACCTCTTCCAAGGTGTGTGACACTGGGTAAGTTACTTGACCTCTCTGTGCTTTCATATTATCATCTGTAAAATGGAGATGTTAATAGAATTTGCTTCCTAGGTTTGCCTTGAAGAGGAGAGAAATTGATAAATGTAAAATGCCTAAAATGTGTTTGACATATAATAAGTGATCAATACCTATTTATTATTATAATGAATACTATTGAGGATGCTAGCTTTGTGGTGGACACTGGAGAAATGAATGCAAATCATATGGGCAGAATTGGTTAGATTCTTACACTATAAATGTCTTTATTGTAGAATTCAGCCTGCCCATA
Source organism: Bos mutus (assembly GCF_027580195.1). Taxonomy (NCBI): domain Eukaryota; kingdom Metazoa; phylum Chordata; class Mammalia; order Artiodactyla; family Bovidae; genus Bos; species Bos mutus. Next base: position 41,600,503 of record NC_091626.1, on the reverse strand, counting down.
ACCTTGGGTTTTGGTTTTTAGCCTTCACCCCTTCAGTAGATTTTGATATCATGTCACTCTAAGCTGTTTCTCACTGCTTACATCATGGTGTACTAGTCCCTGCCGACGTGGAGAGACACCTTTGATTTGAAGCTGTCAAGTCTTCTCTCCCCAATGTGTGCCTTTGGAGAGGCTTCTGTTCTTGGTGTGGTGGACTCCTGTCTGGGTCCCTTCCATAGGTCACTGTTCCCTGGACTTTCCCCCTTGAGTGTGAACCTGACTTATCTGGTGTTGGTAGCTCTTAATAAATGAGACAGACCTGTCTGCTAAGATAGTAAGAGGTACTGAGATGCTTGTAAAGATGTGCTTTAAAATAAGTAGCAAAAATAGTAGTAAAGCTGATTCCATAACTAGCTTTTTATGTGCTTTCTCATATTTTGCCAAGCCCACAGGGCAAGGTGACAAATAACCTGATTATTTTCCATTTCTCCGTCCCCTGGAGAAGCTTAACAACTATTTTCCAGGGGGAGCCAGTGCCAAATTGACTGGTATTCAGGATGCCTTTTATAGGAATGCATGCATTCAATCTAATCTATAGATGTGTCTAACACCTGTAGTGTGATCATTTTTCAATTTCATCACTAAACTTACAGTGATAAATTACAGTTAATATTAGCCATTAAAATATTTTACTATAAAATATTCCAGGTACACTAGCCACTGAAGTAAATTAATCTACCGACCATGTATCTGTGATGTAATGAGAAACTAAAACTAATAATCAGCTAATCATTCTCTCTTTCTTTTGAAGTATAGTTGATTTGCAATATTGTGTTAATTTCAGGTGTACAGCACAGTGATTCAACTATATATATTCTTTTTCAAATTATTTTCCCTTACGTACGTGTGTGCATGTGTGCTCAGTCATGTCCGACTCTTTGCAGTCCCATGGACTCACCAGGCTCCTCTGTCCATGGAATTTTCCAAGCAAGAATACTGAAGTGGGTTGCCATTTCCTACTCCAGGGGATCTAGTCCCATGGACTCACCAGGCTCCTCTGTCCATGGAATTTTCCAAGCAAGAATACTGGAGTGGGTTGCCATATCCTACTCCAGGGGATCTTCCCAACCCAGGGATTGAACCTGCGTCTCCTGCATTGGCATGCAGATATTTTACCACTGAGCTACCTGGGAAGCCCTTCTTTCATAGGTTATTACAAAATATTGAATATAGTTCCCTGTGCTATCCAGTGGAGAAGGCAATGGCACCCCACTCCAGTACTTTTGCCTGGAAAATCCCATGGATGGAGGAGCCTGGTGGGCTGCAGTCCATGGGGTCACTAAGAGTCTGGCAGGACTGAGAGACTTTACTTTCACTTTTTACTTTCATGCATTGGAGAAGGAAATGGCAACCCACTCCAGTGTTCTTGCCTGGAGAATCCCAGGGACAGAGGAGCCTAGTGGGCTGCTGTCTATGGGGTCGCACAGAGTCGGACACGACTGAAGTGACTTAGCAGCAGCAGCAGCAGCAGCAGCAGCAATACTATCCAGCAGGTCCTTGATGGTTATCTTTATTTATTTATTCATTTGGCTGTGCCGGTCTTAATTGCAGCATTCAGGCTCTTAGTTGTGACAGGTGGAATCTAGTTCCCTGACCAGGGATCAAACCCAGGACCCCTCCATTGGGAGTGTGGAATCTTAACCACTGGACCAACTGGGAGGTATCAGTTCACAGAGATACTTTTCCTCACTGCTCTATTGTGTTCCCATCCCTGTAAGCACAGATTTCCTCCCCGACTCCTTTTTTGTTTTCCAAGGTGGCTAGAATTAGCAGTGTGATTGGGCTGTTGGTCTTGCTTGTTCACTACCAGCAGAGAAGTCAGATGCTGGATTTTGGGAGGGGAAGAGTTGAGATCAGCTGGAAGTACTATTTCTAGTTTTGTGGTCAAGCTTTTTCTTCACAGAGTGTTGCAATCTTGCTGTCAAAGTTGTGCTGGTTTCTCTACTAAGGCATGGGCACCAGTCTGATCTTTGTAGTGGTATAATGATATAAAATGACCACCAGCTCCTTCCCAGGGAGCAGCTGCACCTGTAGGCCGGGTCAACCATGTGCAGTAAGTGACAGTGTCAAGAAATTTCATATGAGGATTGTTGAAATCGGTCAATGAAGAGCCAGCCTTTTTGCCACCTATCCTTTGGGGGTGAGAATGTCCCCTTTGGGTTCTATTTTGCAGTTCTGTAGATGTGGATAGTCTGAAGATTGTTCCATTCAGCCCAGAAGCCAAGGCTCTGTGGGGTGAAGATGCCATTAACATCCCAGCTCAGCTTTACGTTCTAGTATCTTGAGGTCAAGAATATTCTTAAATTGAATCTCATGAAGTAGATATGAAAGGAGCTTAAAGGGAAGGTGTAACGATCAGGCTTTCCAATTCATTAGAAATTTTAGCCTGGAGCTTCTGAACTCTCAGACCTCTCACAGAGACTTAGAGAACCTTCCTCATGGTCCAGATCTGGTCTGTATTTTCCTGCCAGACTTCAACCAGCCCCAGAGTTTCAGCCTTCTTTCCTGAGCAAATGACGGCCAAGTCCCATCACTAGAGAGAGCGTATTGTGAGCCTCAGACTCACATATCCAGAAGCTTGTTTGACGTCCTGCTCAAGTAGCCATGACTCTCTCACAATCAGCCTGCCCAACCAGAAAAGTCTCTTATACAGCCATGTCTGCCCTCTCCACCATTCATGATGCTCCAAATGAGGGTTATTCCATCTTCATAGAGCTTCTCCAAGGAACTCTTTTCCCAGAATAATGTCCGTCCATTTCACTTTTGAGTCCCACTCGCACATCTTTTAAGATTATTTGTTAGAAGAGAAGTCAGACGGGAATTGGACACACCTGTACACTGTGCAGGAGGTCGAGGATGAGCAGAATTGGGGCCAGTCTGGTGCTTTGAAAAAGATAGCTCTGAGTAAGTCGCTTGGCTTTTCTGAGGCTCAGTTTGTGCCTGTAAATTGGGGATGCCTCACTCCCAGGGTTCTTGTGAGGGCCTGATATCGTGAGTGAGGAATCAGGCAAGGAAGTATTAATGGGAACCTAGCTGCCATCTTATTTCCAGCTCTCGTACTGTAGACAGGAGATGTTTAGGATTGCAGTTCCATGTGGCTGTGACTGATTCTCAATCCTTTATGTGCCTGGGCACGTGAGAAAGTGCTAATATTTATTCAGCACACTGGGGTTACTCAGCTACCCTGGGCCATCCCTGACTGCTCAGAGGCTGAGGCGATCAGAATCTCCATAGCCTGTGATGTGTGACATCATGGTTGAGGACTGTCTCATGGTTCACAGGAGACCTGCCACCTTCCTTGGTGGTATCCATTTTTATCAGGGCTATTTTAAACATTTTCTCTGGGGGTTTGCTCCATTTAGTCAGAGACGTGACGGAGTGGAGGATCCCTAGGAGCCTAGGTCAAGGCTTTACCCATTCTCTTGCTTCACATGAAAGGGTGTGTGATCATTGAACATATTGGTAGAGAGCTCTACTGGTTGGGGTGCTTCCTGATGCCCCACATTCTCACCAGGCAGGGTCCTGAGACTATTCTTCTGCTCGCTTGGCACAGGATGTGGAGCTGCCTGTGGGTCTCCACACTCCATGAGTCCCCCAGAGAGGTTGGGCCACCAAAGGGGATGCCCTGGGAAGTTCAGCCTGGATTTCCTGCGCTGCTGGGGTGGCTCCCTGCGCTGGGCAGCAAACCAAAGGCCACAGACTATAAATGCGCCACCTTCGTTGCCCAGTGGAAGGCCCGGACCACAGGGGTCCGAGTTAATTGATCACACTGGGAAAACAACTCATTGAAGTTGGACGTGGCAGGATGACGGAGAAGTGACTGAGCTGATTTAGAATGGACTTAATTGAAGAGCCACGCTGCCTCAAATCCTTTGTGGAAGTAGGCAGGATGTAAATAATAAATCATAAATAAATAAAACTCAAGAGCTAAATAAAGCCCCTTTAAATATACCATCCCTCACAGCTGCATGTATTGCAAAGTGGAACTAGCCAGGATGGACCATTAGGGACTTTTACTCCCTGACACTGAGACTGGATTCAGCCTCAGATACATTTCGTCCAAAATACTTTTTTCCAAACTCTGTATAGTAGCAATGATGAGTAAAATGATGGACTGAGGTCTGAAGTACTGAACCAAGGCAATTAACCCGATCGATCCAGCTGGAATTTTAGGGACTAAAGTTTTTTATCAAAGGATCTTAAAATACAATGTGAAGCTCCGTACCTTGTAACATACCATCAGATAAGTATATGCACTCATATATTTGAGCAAACTCTGGGAGATGGTGAAGGACAGAGGAGCCTGGCATGCTGTGTGTAGTTCATGGGGTCGCAAAGAGTTGGACATGACTTAGCAACTGAACAATAGACATCAGTATATACACATATATTTATAATGTAACACCAGTTCAGTCACAGTCGTGTCCCGACTCCTTGCCACCCCATGAATTGCAGCAAGCCAGGCCTCCCTGTCCATCACTAACTCCCGGAGTTCACTCAGACTCACGTCCATCGAGTCAGTGATGCCATCCAGCCATCTCATCCTCTGTCGTCCCCTTCTCCTCCTGCCCCCAATCCCTCCCAGCATCATAGTCTTTTCCAATAAGTCAACTCTTCACATGAGGTGGCCAAAGTACTGGAGTTTCAGCTTTAGCATCATTCCTTCCAAAGAACACCCAGGACTGATCTCCTTCAGAATGGACTGGTTGGATCTCCTTGCAGTCCAAGGGACTCTCAAGAGTCTTCTCCAACACCACAGTTCAAAAGCATCAATTCTTCAGCGCTCAGCTTTCTTCACAGTCCAACTCTCACATCCATACGTGACCACTGGAAAAACCATAGACTTGACTAGACAGACCTTTGTTGGCAAAGTAATGTCTCTGCTTTTGAATATGCTGTCTAGGTTGGTCATAACTTTTCTTCCAAGGAGTAAGCGTCTTTTAATTTCATGGCTGCAGTCACCATCTGCAGTGATTTTGGAGCCCCAAAAAATAAAGTCTGCCACTGTTTCCACTGTTTCCCCATCTATTTCCCATGAAGTGATGGGACCAGATGCCATGATCTTTGTTTTCTGAATGTTGAGTTTTAAGCCAACTTTTTCACTCTCTTCTTTCACCTTCATCAAGAGGAATTTTAGTTCCTCTTCAGTTTCTGCCATAAGGGTGGTGTTATCTGCATATCTGAGATTATTGATATTTCTCCCAGCAATCTTGATTCCAGCTGTGCTTCTTCGAGCCCAGCATTTCTCATGATGTACTCTGCATAAAAGTTAAATAAGCAGGGTGACAATATACAGCCTTGACGTACTCCTTTTCCTATAGCCTTGACTTGACTAACACATTTGTAACTAAAAGGCAGAATATTATTCATAATGTATATAGAATACATACACTTTAAAATATATAGCGTATGTACTTTTATATATAATATACTAGATATTTTTAAGTGTATATATATATCTTTTGTTTTTGGTTTTGTCTGTACCACATGGCTTGTGGGGCTTCCCAGGTGGCGCTAGTGGTAAAGAACTCACCTGCATTGCAGGAGACATAATGATACATGGGTTCAATCCCTGGATTAGGAAGATCCCCTGGAGGAGGGCCTGGCAAGCCACTCTGAGTGTTCTTGTCTGGAGAATCCCACGGACAGAGGAGTCTGGCAGGCTACGGTTCACTGGGTCACAAAGAGTGGGATACAACTGCAGTGATTTATCATCCATGCACATGGCTTGTGGGATCTTAGTTCCCTGACCAGGGATCTAACCTGGTGCCCCAGCAGTGCAAGCACTGAGTGTTAACCACTGGACCACCAGGGAATTCCCAAAGTATATGTATTTTTATATAATATATACTTTATATTTAACATGTACAACACATATACTTTTATATATAATATGCTAGTTTTTTTTTCAGTATATGTTAAAAAAATATATATATATATACTTTAAAATATTTGTATAGTATATGTTGTTGTTGTTCAGTCACTAAGTCATGTCTGACTCTTTGCGACCTCATGGACTGTAGCCCTCCAGGCTCCTCTGTCTATGGGATTTCCCAGGTAAGAATACTGAACCAGATTGCCATTTCCTTCTCCAGGGGATCTTCCCTACCCAGGGGTTGAACCCATGTCTCTGCATTGGCAGGTAAATTCTTTACCACTGAGCTACCAGGGAAGTCCATATAGTGTATGTACTTTTATATATTATATACTATATATTTAAAAGTATCCACGTATCTGAATAATACAAACATATATACTTATATAGTTACATAATATACATTCTGTCTTTTCATACTTCTCTCTGTTTAGCCAAAAGCACAGTTACTTTTTCTTTTTTTCCTGTTTACAGCAGTATTACTTACTGTATCTTATGAGAAGTTACATCCAATTGTCCAAAAGGTAAAAATTAAGCAGACAAAGTTACCCTTCAAAGATTTAGAAAGCCATCAGGTTAGAGGCCAACCTACAGTTCCTCTATAGGTCCAACCTGGTCATTTCCCCCCTCCATTATGGGAATAAATCATGAGCTGTTTCTTTGGTTGAGCCTCAGATGAGGTACAGAGACGCTCATTGCAAGCACTCAGCCATCAAGTTGCACGCTCTTCCTCTGGCAAGTGCCAGATGTCTGTGGCGGACTGGAGTCATCAGCTGCTCTCTTGTGGCCCTCCTCCTTCTTCAGTCAGTTCAGTGGGAAGCCGGTTGAGAGTTGTTTGTTGCCAAACCTGTTTATGCCAGTTGTACTTTTTCCATTGAGGACATGTAGCTAAATATTACGTAAACAGATGATATATGAGTGTGAAAAGGAAAAGTGTTTTTATGAAAACTATACTGTTGTCTTGGAAAGACTTGTCAATGATGAATTTGCTTAAAAAAAAACAAAAATTGTGGCCAAATTAAGTATAAACAAGATAATTTTAAAAGATTAGGGGGAAATTCATAGAAATCTAGGCAGCTTCCCCAGTCAGATTGCTTTTCAGCTGTTTGGAGTTTTTTTCCTCCTTTAAAGACACTAAATTTGAAAATCATAGCAGATTTCTGGTTTATCCAGAAAAGACAATTGGGAATTCCAAACAGTCGGACCCATCATCAAATACAAGGCGTTGCTCCTGTACCAAATTTGTAAATGAGTGTATGGTCATATATTTAAATATCTATGAATAAATTTCTATATATATATATATATATATAGAAATAATGAGAGTATCATTTTATAATTCCATGCTTTAACCAGTTTTTTTTTAGATTGTCAACCCAATCCAAGCTACTATATGTGTACCCAATCCAAGCTACTATATGTCAACCCAATCCAAGCTACTATATACTGTACATGTCAGTCCAAGCTACTATATGTGCTGGATTAGAGAACATTTTTTTTAGCTACTGCATGTTGTGTAAAATATACATGCTTACTGAGCATGTCAAGATGCTTACACTATGTGATTTACAAGACAGCTGAGCCAGGCTGAGGAGAGAGCAGACACACACCTCCTTTAGTGTTCTCATCCAAGGACACATGCTAATTGAGGAAAATTGTGGGCTGAACCCTTTGCGCCTGCTCTGAAACACATTCACTTTCTCTCTCCCACCCTCTCTTCCCCTCTTTCTCTCTCTCCTGTCTCCCACCTTCTCTTCTTCTTTCTACCTCTCTCTCCTCTCTCCCTTCACAAATGTAGTTTAGGTCAAAGAACTCCAAAAGAAGGAAGGGAGAAAATATTTGGAGTTGAACAACAACATATTTCAAGCCACTTGTTCCAAGAAAAATAAGCTCTTTGACTTACAAAAGTTTGAATATATGTTTATTTATGTGAACCGAACAGAAAGAGAGAAGAAGGAGAATTCCTTTAAATAAAGAACTTTCATTTAATAAGTGTGGCTTACATTAGATGATTTAGGAATATACCTGTTTCTCAGGAAGTGAGAGCAGGATATAGCCAAACTTATTTGAAATCTCCTAAAATACAGTGTTTCAAGTCATAGTCTACCTTCTTTGGTCTCAAAACGGTGTGGAAAGACCTCCCTCTATTTCTGTGCTGTGTCTAGACTCTGTATCAGAGCACAAACAACTGCAGAAAAAATGTGAGGATGCCTGTGGATTCGGACATGGTAACAGAAGTATCGGAGGACCTCAGGAAGAATAATATTTTACAGTGAGATGGTTGTCGTCTTGAACAATAAAAGCCATATGAGTGTGCTCTAGTTTATGCTGGTGTAGAAGGCTTAAAATCATAAAGCAGGTGTGATGATTGGGTTCCTGTTCACCCAGAGAATGTGGCTGGCAAAGATAAGTACACCAGAACATGCACTTCATGGGAAAGCATGAATCCATCCACCTCCAACGAATAAGAGGCTGTCTTTCCTTTCAGTACTCACTCTCAGGGGTTTGATGTTGATAGATTCTGAAGTATCTTATTCTAGAGCATAAACCAGGTGCTGTCAAGGTAATGAACAACTGATAGCTGCCAGGTTAACTAGAAAAGAAATGTTTCTCTCTGCGGTTCTGGACAATAATGCAGTTTCATGGCATTTCACCTGAGTGGACTTTTAAGATGGATGGATTTGTCTTTTGCTGCTCGGGGCCTAGGTCCAAATTTGGAGCAGATGGCAGAAAAGATGGATGGCCCCAGAGATTTCCAGGTAAAATTGGTTGGATTTCCTCAATCCTCATTAATTCCTGCTTGATGATCATCCATCTCCATCTCTCCAACCCTGCATAATGGGCCCTGGTTTCTGAGGATTTTCTGAGTCTAGAATAGCCAAAATGTGCTGACTAAACTCTGAACAGATTGAGAGAACTCCTCACTGATGTTACAGGCTTTTGGGAAAAAAAGGACTGTCTCTACCTGAAATCTTGTTTTCCTTCTTTGAGTCGGGGTAGATTTTATTTCCTTGTAATAAGAAGACAAAACTGAGCAGGATGTGAACGCTAAAGCTCAGGGAGTGAATTTAAGAGGCAAATTGCTTCCACTGTTGTTCAGGTAAACCGTAGCAAAAGAGAGACTTTGGGATTCTTAGATTAAGTCTGGTGAGAGACTCGAAGCCATCCATGACTAAGCAAGACTGACGGTTAAAGGATGCCCCAGGGATGAGATAAGGCTTAAGAAGCAGTGGATGATTGTGAAAAACCCCAGAAGTGTTCTTGGCCACTGAGGTCAAGAGGAGACCCTCAAGATCCATGGAAGGAGGGACTCAGGGGAGGTACTAGGGGCAGCCATGCTTTGTGGGTTTAATTTAGAAACATCTGTGTGAGGTCCTTGATCAATGGCCTGATATTCTCATACATGTTAAGGTAGGCTTATTGACATAATTGTTTTTGTTCATACTGGCAACTCTCCTGCTGACCAATTTATATTATTATTATTTTTTTATTGTGGTTGTATTTAGCCCCCATTCAGAGCCAGATGCTTTTGATTTACAAATGGCATATATTGTCAGAGACTGCTAACTAAGCAGACAAAAGATTCCACTTGATAATTTCTGTGTGATTGACAGAGTGAGCATTAGCCCTTTGGTTGCACATGCATAGGTACCCCCCACCCCGCCATGTTGGAGGACTAGAATATACCAGCAAACTAAAAACTAGCAAATCGCAGGTGCTTAAGACCCTGGAAGAAGGTGCCCAGGAGGTGCACACTGAGTTTTAAGAAAAGCTAAACAAGTGTGGCATTTTCAATAGGCCTTTCCTTCACCTGAGCAAAATGACAATATTTTACTAGTCAACCAAGAGATAAATCAAGATTTAAAGTAACATCTCACCTTTCACGCAAAGCCTAACCTCAGTAGTTATTAAAAATAAATGGGATTTAAACAGATGCATTTTATTTCCAATTTCACGGTCTTGTATTTTACACTGTGGTTTTAGATCTGTTTGTGAAGACTGGGGTAAAAACAGCCTGAGAGACAGCTGGGAGAGGAACAGGCTTTCAAGTCCAAGACAAAGGCCAGGCTCTGGGTTCAGCTGTTACCAGCTCACCAAGTGATCTCAGCCCAATTTTTACACCTTCAACAGTGAAACAATAATGCTTACTACTGTCTTTTTACGGGATGCAATGATATCTGTGATTGGCCCTGTTGATGACTTTGGACTGAGAATTGAGAGTAGAACCCCCGTGTCTTCCTCAGGGACCATGTATGGAGGGTAGGGCTCCAGGGCCAGGAAGGCCATTGGCTTTAATCTCTCCCTAGTCTCCACGGCAACTGTAGTGTCGCTGCCTGGGGGCATTCTGATTGAAGAGTCAAGGAGAGGTGCCCGCCATGTCTCCACATCTCCTGGGTGACCCCCTTTCTTTGTCATCTTCTCCCAGAGCACCGTGCTGACAACTTGGAGGAATTCTCCATGGCCACCCTCTTTCTTGCTACTGTTTGTTTCACCAATAATTGGGACTTACAAGTGAATGGGCTTCGATGGTAGCTCAGACAGTAAAGAATCTGCCTGAAATGCAGGAGACCCAGGTTCGATCCCTGGGTCAGGAAATCCTCTGGAGAAAGAAATGGCAACCCACTCCAGTGTTCTTGCCTGGAGAATCCCATGGACAGAGGAGTCTGGCAGGCTACAGTCCATGGGGTCACAAAGAGTCAGACATGACTAAGCTTTTCCTTTCTAGGTGAATAGTAATTCTCCATTGACAATTTTTCTCACATCCATCACTTTATTTTCTAGGTAACATTTACTAAGTTCTTACAGGTGCAGGCACTGTGCTGACACTTCACCGTGTTATCATTTTGTTAACAGGAGAGAGCTGTGGATAAGAGAGGCTAAGAGAGCACCCCGACAACTGCTCCATGGGCTCCACCTCCCACCCAGGGGCTGCAGACCCCGCCTCCCCATGCGTTCACCCGCCTCCCTTCCCGGTGCAGTTGCCCTCCAACTGTTCTCTCTCCACCCGGCTCCCTCCTTCGGCCATCACCAGATGTACCTCCCCATACTTCAGACAATATTTCCTCTTCAAAAACTGCCACTTGTCTTCTCACGCAGCAGCCTTCCCAAAGCTGACCTTGTATGTCGTCTCTCCTACTCTTCCCAAACCTGTTCTCAGCTGCAGCCGATGTGTTCCGTTTCCTGGTTCCCAAAGACTCTTGTGCTTCGGCACAGGATCCTTCCTCCACAGGAAGCAGCTTCCCCACATCTCTGTCTCCCATCCTTCAGGGCCGAGCACACATTGGCAGCCTGTGCTGCCTTCTGAGACTGACCCAAAGCACCATTTATCAGCCAGAGTGTTGGCCAGGCTGCTGATCTGTAGCTATGACCTGGATCAGTGTTGTAAGTTAATTACTGTGAAACTCTCCAAACACAGCTCCATACCTTCTTCCTTATAGTCTATTCATTAGGAGACTTAGTCCAGGGACTGTTAAGGAGTACAGCAAAGTGAAAAAGTGAAAGTGTTAGTTGCTCAGTGGTGTCTGACTCTTTGTGACCCCATGAACTGCAGCCCACCAGGCTCCTCTGTCCATGGGATTTCCCAGGCAAGAATACTGGAGTGGGTTGCCGTTTCCTTCTCTAGGGGATTTTCCTGACCCAGGGATCAAACCCAGGTCTCCTGCATTGCAGGCGGATTCTTTACCGTCTGAGCCACCAGGGAAGCCCATTAAGGAGTATACCTTCCCCCAACGCAGAGTTGGTTAGAGAGGGGAAGGTTACCACTCTCTCCCCGAGGCTCCCTCCACAACCAGTGCTTTCCATGGGTTGGTCCCTTAAAGGAAAAAGTCATAGACTCGAAATCACCACAGCTGCAAATGAGTAGTTTATCTGTCAAGTTTGGCTAAAAACCAGCTGATGAAGATTATTTAATGGAGGCTTTTATCCTGAGAAGCAACTCTTCTATTTAGTCCACCGTTAATGTGGTTGGTTTTTTAACTTGGCCCTCAGTGGCTGTTAGGTTTTCTGCTTGTGACAGCACCACTTTTCTCTTATACACAGAAAAGTCTAACTGAAACGTGCTGTGCGCTTTAGAGCACTTTAGAGGAAGTGGCCTATCACGTAACGGCCATGGAAGCATGAATTTGTGAGCATTTACAGAACGCTTTGCACCAGGAATCCTGAAGTGAACAGAATACTGTTGCAGATTTGAGGACTCAGAGTAGAATCATGTTTCAGTGTCTGCTGCATTTTGAAGACTTCGCTCTGACCCCGCCCCTGCAGGGTGAAGAGCCTTACTCTTCCTATACAAAGGAAAATAGATGTTTACGCCCCAGACCGCTAACATGTTCTTGTGGTGATGTTCTGAACGCATTGAGTGTTTGTTGTGGCCCAACTAAGACAACTTTATAGTTCAATGAAAAGTGATTTATTCCTTCTTCTAAACAAAACATTTAGTTCTCTCTCTGACTCTTTGACTCCAAACAAATCTGCCTGGCCCCATCCCTTGCCCCCTACTCCCATGGACACTCCCTCCCTCTTGTAGATGTCATAGGCATTTCTGTGACCATGATCCTGTCTGTTCCTAGTAATTAAGGGCTCTCTGAGTAATGTGAAAGTAGGTGACTGTTAATCTGGTTTCTTGCAAGAACTGTGCATGTGGGAGGGTAGCTTTTCACCTAGAAGACTAAACCACAGAGAGTCCAGGAAGTAAGGAAGGAATGGGCCAGGTGACTTGCTTTTCTTTGCTTCTACAGGACTCCATGGAGCCCAGATTGACCCTCAGGGAAGCAGAACTGGGTTCACAACTCTATGCTGTATGTTTTAACAGCTCATGACCTTGGCAGAAAGAGTTAGCTCTTCTGAATCTCAGTTCCCATTTATGAAATAAGGATGAGAAGGCCTGGATGCAAGGCTAATGAAAGGATTGCAAATACTGGATAGAAAGTGCCTAGCACAGGCATATGATAATTGATAGTAGTTTTTGATGTTGTTTTGCTGGTCTTGTCGTCATTATCATTACCACTGCTTCTATAAATAGCTGGGTGTATGGGAAGAACAAAGGGGAATTTGACGGCTGATGCCGATGCCACCCATGCATATAGCACACACATTTAATCTTCAAAACTACCTGCCTTCCCTACCACAGCAGCTAAGATTGCTCCAAAAACAATCAAAGTAAACATAAAAATCCCAGCCACATAGGGATGAAAACAAAGAACGAGGTGTTTCCTCACTCTAGCAGGGGATCCCTTAGCTGAGTGGGTTCCTTCTTCCTTCTTGTCTGCTTTCTTCTATCTACAAACAAATGTTGACTGACACCCGCAGAGCACGTGCCTGGCTCAGGGCTGAGCGCAGAGGCCAGTGTTGAATCAGATGTGGTTTCAGTCCTCAAGGATCCTACCTGCTACCAGGAAGGGGGAAATGCCCATAAACATCTTGAAAGTTAGGAAGAAAATAGTAGGATCGTAAGAGAGATACCACTAATGCATGCTAAGTCATGTCGGGGCCCAACTCCTTGCGACCCTATGGATGGCAGCCCACCAAGCTCCTCTGTCCATGGGATTTTCCAGGCAAGAATACTGGAGTGGATTGCCATGCCCTCCTCCAGGGGAATTTCCTGACACAGGGATCAAACCCACATCTTCTATGTCTCCCACATTGGCAGGTGGGTTCCTCACCACAAGCACACCTGGGAAGCCCACTAACGGGCTATGGAATTTAGGAGGAGAGCAGTTTTGGCTGGAGTTGGGACACACAGGTTTTATGAAAGAGGCTGCCTAGCATAGTCATTCAGAGTGTAGATTCTGTACTTGGACCGCCAGGTTTGAACTCTAGCCTTTTGCTGCTTGGTTGTGGCTCCTTGGGCCAGGAGCCAGGTCATGTCTCTGTGCCTCTACTTCCTCATCTTTAAAATGGGGATAATGATAGTACCTACCTCTCGGAGGTGTTGCGAGGATGAAGTAAGACATGCAGTGCTCAGTACTGTGCCTGGCACACAGTGAATGCTCTGTCGGTGTTTGTTAAATAAATTTGCTGAAGGACAGGTATAGATTCACCCTTCAAGTGAAGGTGGGTAATGTTTTTCCACACATGGAGGGTTGCATGAGCCATTGCGGAGTCCACACTGAGACAGAGGGTCGGGGAAGATGGGAGAGGCGGGGAAGGCAGCTTGGGAAGTGACTTGGGCCAGGCAGGGGAGTCTTGAATGTCAGGCCAGAACTTTGGACTTTACGAAAATGTGAAATGTACTCAGTCTTCTAGAATTGTATGTGTGTAAAGCCAGAATCTGAACCTGAGGAAAGGTCTCCACATCTCAGTTCCAGTGAACATGGCAATGAACTTGATGCCAGCAGGCATGAAATCGAAGCCCGGATTATCAGGGCTCAGCACGTAGGCTTGAATTGACACCTCAGCTAAGATGTGCAGCGGAGCCCCAGCAGGAAGCTAAACTTGGGGACAAAGAGATGGGAGGTGCAGAGGCATGGATGGGGGGACAGGACATGTCACACATTGCCCCCATCTACTGCTTCCTTTTCAGGTTACAGATTTTTCTTTCTTTAGGGTTTAGCCAGCTGTTTTGTTGTTGTCTTCATTTGTTCTTTTATTTCTTTTAAGCCTCAGGATGTATGCAGTCATCTTTGCTCTCTATGCTAGGGTGACGGGGAGGTAGAGATGATCAAAACCCATCACAGCGGACTTTGTTTTCAGTCGTCTTTGTTTTCAGTCAACACAAAGGTGTTACACTTTGTGCGGGGGGTGGAAGCTATCGCAGTCTGCCCGCTCCTCTCCGCACTCCTAGCTGCATCAGTAGGACTTCAGAAAGGGCTGTGGACAGTCGTAGGGCCCCCGAGAGGACGCCTGTCATCTTGGGATTTGTTTTTAAGTGAAAAATTGGAGGGTTGAAATGCCTTAGGTTTCAACTTCAGCTGTGTAAAGGCTGCATTCAATTTTTAAGAAATCAGCCAAGTCACCAGAGGATAAAACAGTCAGTCCTCGTGTCCTCGGGTTCCCCAACCGCTGATTCCAGTCTGAGGATGCAGAACCGTGCATGGGAGGACCAATTTATTAAGTGTTACAGGGATGTGCAAGCAGTTCCTAAGACTACATGCAAGTCATTTAAAATTATTTTTGGAACAGAGTAGCACACGATACATCTCTATACGTATCAAATCAAGATCGATTACCGTAAAGTCTGTCTGTAACATGGGAACAATCAAATGATGGAGTGCGACTATAAAATCATCTGTGGCTCTGAAACCCGCTATGCATCTTCCCACAGTGACTGAGAGTGGAATAGCACCTATTTAACAGTTGGAAGAGAAATCTTCTGGCTCAGGCTGCGTTCTGCCTGCAGCCCAGGGCCACCTGAGGAGACTGAGAGTGATCTCCAGGGCACTGCCTGGGGCCCTGGCTCAAAGGTTCCCTTGCAAGCTAGGAAGGTAGACTCAGAGGGCACGTTCTAGAATGACTGGGAGTGTTTGTTGATGTGGGCTTTAAAGGCATTTTTCCTACCCTCCATCAATGGCTCTTTATCAGATCATTGTATTCTGGTCTTAGAAACCACTACTTATCTATCACATCCTTGCACAAGAGTGACATCTGCCCCTCGCTGTCTGACAGCCAAATCACATCAACTTCAGTGGGAGCAACGCATGCCCAGGGGCAGAATTTGAGTCTTTAAAACTTAGGCCTAAATGGCCAGACTAATACATTATGTCAGAAACGGTGAGGTCCTATAAACATTCAGGTCCCTACCTTGAACCCAAGGTCATCCTTATGTGGTGCTTCAAAGTTAGAAAACAATACAGGCAAGAGACGCTCGCTCAGGATCCATGAAGAGATAATGGCTGTCTTGTTCTTGACGGAGTGTTTTGTGCTGGTGTCAGCAGAGCAGGCTGCCTGTTGCTCTTAGCACTTGAAAGGCTGCCTGTTGCTTTTAGCACTTGAAGTTTGGACTGGTTTCATTTACCCTCTCAGCCCGCTTAGAAGGAACGTTCTGAAAGTCCCCTGAGTCCCCACCTGCTGTCAGGATGCCAAGGTATCCCTGGGGGAAGCTCTACAGTGGGGCCCGGGGCCCCCGGGCGAGGGTGGGTGGCTCTCTGGCCCTTAGGAGGAAGCAGTGGCCCCCCCACCCAGCAGCCCTACTGCTCTGCTCTGCAGGGCCCTTTGGCAGCTGAGTCTAAGAAGAAATAGTATATAACACTTCTCTCTGATCATCATTTTGGCTGAGCCGAAGGTAGATCAGATTTCACCCTTAAATAACTGTCTTCTGTCTGTGTAAACAGTCCCAGCCATTACTCTTCACCTTCAAACCTCAGCCCATGGACCTGGATTGGTTCTTCTTCAGACCTTAACTCTGGGGGCCACTCTTCTCTGCCTTCTGAAGCCTCCATTGCCTCTATCTGAGCATGCAGCCTAATCTCCAAGTCTTACAACACCATGCTTGGAGCACATACAGTCAAGTGGGGGAGGTGTGTGAGAAATCCATTTACTTCTCCCCACTGTGACCTCAATCCATTTTAACATCGCACTTGCATCCAAAAAGAAATACCGAAATATTAAAGCATGACGTTTGCGTTCTTTTCAAGGGGAAGAAGAGGTTATGCAGAGGCAGCCTGTGTTGTGTCCCTGCAGAATATGGGTGAGAACCTGGCAAGGGGTTTGTCTTGTTTAAGAAGCTAATATACTCAGTGGCAGCAAAGCTGCCGCCGAGTCAATCCATTCCACGTTGACGGAGAGAAGGGCAGGAGTTTTGCTGCTCTTCCTGGTTACTTTTTGGATATACATTTTCTAAGAAAGTAAGAATGCGACAGCAGCTTGCTTAAAACTTGACCTCTTCAGCTTGCCCAAGAATTTAGAGAAACAAAAGAGAAGGCAGTGGGTAATTGATTGTGTTCTCCAAAGGCCCATTCTGATACTGAGCAGATCCTGGCTTGGTTTCTACCGTACAGGTGTTTAGTCTCTACCAGCAGGAGGGCACAGATGGAGTCTCCCTTTCTGCAGCAATCTTTAAATGTCAAAACCATGAGAAGGAAACCCACTGACACATTGTCACTGTAACTGTGCAGTGTATCCCTAAGAGCCCATGTAGCTATGCCCCAACCAAATGACATCCAAATCAATGGGACAGGGAGAGATTTTCAAAGAAGGCCCAGAACCCCCTACCATGGAGAGCAGCTTATACACAGGAAGCCACGAGATCTTCCCGAAATGTTTGCTTGAGGCCTAACCTTTAAACATATTCCTTAGCCACGCATTAGATCTGATTAAGCAATAGGGTAAGAACATGAGAATTCATGTTTCAGCGGTGGAGAGCTTTGGAATCTTGAGTTTGTTACCAAATATAAAATTTAGGAACTCAGTGATTTAATCAAAATGCTTGCTTCTGGTAGCAAATCAATCAAGCCATCATATCCAATTAAGTTTGATCAAGTTTAATCTGACAGGGATATTTAGCAGCCACGATTCCCCCAACTCGGTATATGTTCACTGAATTTATAAAGTGAGGCTTGAGTCACCCTGTAATATGAACGAGGTCACCTTAATTAGCCTGTTTTAAGACTGTGGCTATGGGGCCATCAGAGCCCAGGAAACCAGCAAGTAGCCTGTTAGGAAGAAGATCTCATAAGAGAGATTCCTCCCTTGCATGGTTTAGAAAATTCAGTCCTTCAGTGAGTGTCTTGCTCAGGCACAAACCTTAACCTAAATATAGAGGGCTAAAAAAGAATCCTTCCATGGTAGGGCTCCCTTAAATTAGCTCAGCTAATCTATTCATCTGTGTGTACTGACTCGTGCCTCAGCATTGGAGGCCAAATCCAAAAAAAGAAAAAGCAAGCCTGTGGCTCAATCCTAGGAAAGATGCAGAGCAATTGAGTCTAATCCTGGACAAAGGAGCCCCTGAGTACCACAGCAGGTCCTTGTTAGAAAAGAGATCCACTGACTCCTCATCATCACCCTTGTTCATTAACTGCACATTTTGGCTTTTCAAGCGCTCTTGGCATAGTCACAATTCTCTGTTTCTTGTGATTCTTCTCAGTTTCCAAACCATCTTACGGTCCAGGTTCAAAACTTAAGATCAGAAGTTCTGGAAAGATGTTAGTCACAGATGCTTTTTGTACTTTCAATATTTCTGCCTTGCTGGGCTTCCCAAAGTATACTCAAAGAAAATTTTTCTTAATAGCCAGGATAACAATGTTCTAGGTCTTTATCTCTTATACCTAGGAAGCTATTTTTAAGAAAGAAGATGGCTAAAGAGATCTGAACTCCAATTTCCTTACCTAGAATGGCAAGAGGGAGCATGCCAGGATGCAGAAGAAGTCCCCATGGTCTAGAGCCTTGCGTTCTGCATTTTGCTTCCCACTGAGCCAGGAGTCTGCGTGTACCTGCTGAAGGACTGCACGTGTCCTGCTGGAATTCTGGCCATTTTGTTACCTGACTTGTTCCATTTCTCTGTGAAAGTCAGCTAGTGGAAGACACTTGAAGAAGAAAGTCAAGACAAGAGAAGGTGTTTGGAAGAGGTCAAAAGGTGTGTGTGAAAGGGGCCGTGGAATTGTTCCTGAGAAGCTCTCACTGGTCATAGTGGCTTTTACCACACTGTAGTGTTTGGGTAGCCATTGGGGTCGTGGTGTTAGAATTTTGATAATTGGATGGATCTATGCTTTCGGCAGTCTTCGGAGAAATACATTTTATGCATGTTTCTATTTAAAGAGAACAAACCAATAACTGAAAAAAATGCCATTCCTGTTACCCTCCCTCCCCCACGCACATAGTATTCTGATGTGGTTTATTCCTGAACCTGACTCATTCAGCTCTTCTCCTGGAAGTTGTCAGTATGTATGCCTAGTTAATGGAGAAAATCAGTGCGATGCCCAGGCACCACGCCATGACTCATTCCTGGCATTTCAGGAGCTTTGTGATGGAAATCATTGTTCCAAGCTACAGTTCTTACCAAGTGGATGTGTGAGTATTAATGGCACAAAGCAAGGTCTCTGCTACTCCTGCGTTACTCTCTTGCCACAGATTCAGTGTCTGCTTATGAAGTGGAGGTTCCTCTTCATAACCCACGCATGGTTGAATACCACAATATTGTTTTAATTAGTCTTTTAAAGCACAGTCAAATATTTGGCTTTGGTGAAAGGAGGAAATTCTCTCATATGTTGGAACTGTTTGGTTGAAAGGACATTTTTGTCTACTGAATTCATCTCCTGGGGTTTACACTAGTTTCTGAATTCTTTTTGTAATGACTTGCAGCCAAATCTCATTCATTCATTATTCTCTCTATCCCTTTGACTCTGTTTACCTATCTATCTGTAATAGGTGTGTGTGCATGCAGCACATATGTGTGTATATATATATATATTTTATACATATTTATTTACATATATATATATAGCTTACAGTCTACTGGGAGAGCATGTATAATTGAAATCCTGGATAATTCCAATCTTTTATTTTATGTTCTGCTTGACTCAAACTTTTCCCTCAGATTTTTCGAGTGCCATTGCCCTTTCTTTGTACTATGTAACATGTAGAAGTAGTTACAAATACAGGAGAGAGGCAGCAGAAAGAAGTGGGGGAAACAAGGAAGAGAGATATTCAAATGCTTATTTTTTTACCGACTCGGGTTTGAATTTTGTGTCTGACAGCTAGTAGGACATTGTGGAAACTCACAGATAAGCCAGTGTCCCATCATTCTGGGAGACAGGGACTGAAGGTCAAATATCTAAAGGTGGCATTTGGTGATTCTTATGTGTCTATAGTCCATTGGACCAGGAATCTTTGGGAGCTGCCAATTGGAAAGCAGATATTTAGAAGATATTTTCAGCCACAGAAGAGAATGAGCAATATACCTTATAATTCAGCCATTTTATGCTAATCTTGTCTTCTCTAACAATAATAGCTCCCTGCTACATGCTCTTAAAACACAAGTGCTAATATTATGAGAAATGAATTACATGAGAAACAATTTCATCTTTTCTAGGAGTGCTAAAAATAAAAATGTGCAACCAAGAACATTTCAACTTTCTTCCCTTTCCAGACAATGCAGGGTCCTAGGCAAAGACTGGATTGCAGAGGATGCCTTGAGGCCTGAGCATGAGTTAAGCTTGTAGGAGTGAAGAACTTTAGACAAGGCCGTTCAAAGTGAATGCCTTATTATTACACTTTGTGCTGAGTCTATAGATGCACAAATTATGTTTGCCATGTCATTCTTTTTTTTTTGTCTTAAAAAAAATTTTTTTTTAATATTTATTTGTATTTATTTGGGTGCACTGGGTCTTAGTTGCAACATGTGGACTCTTCTGTCTTTCTTACGGTACTCAAGATGTTGAGTTGTGGCAGGATTTCTAGTTGTGGCCTGTGGGATCTAGTTCCCTGACCAGGGGTCAAATTTTCAAAAGTGGCTGAGGATGGAAGAGTATTGATGTTATGAGGAAACTGAGGCACAAGAGATTACATTCCTGGACTTAGAACCTAGGAGTGTGTCCCTGAGGTCCTGTCTGCAGCTGTAAACAACTCTGAACTAAACCATTCCGTGTCACAGGTTTCCACACCGTTACGCTTCCATCTGCTTCCCCTTCCCAGATCCACCTACCTCTCGAAAAGTGTGAAGGGAAATACGTCTTTCTGTTTGACAACCTTTAGGATTTGATAAGAGGATCTTGTCTGGGACCTGCGGTAAAGGAGACCGGATGTGACCTGGACGATATGGAGGCAGAGGTGATGGGACCCGTGTGTGTGTCCAGAGAAGTTGCAGTGTGTGTGTTCAGAGTCTCGCTGGCCCCACGTTCCCTGTGTGTGTATTGTTCCACGGCCCTTCACCATCATTCATTCCCATGCTGCTTGGTGGGAAATCTCACCAGCATGTCTGACATCATTGTGTATTTCTTTATACAGAAATCTTTTCTTAGGCTTCATGGAGCTATAGAATAAGAACTATGCAAGTGAAAAAGTAACAGTCTTAAAACAACTGCCAGATTTTCTGTCTCAAAAAAAGTTACTTCTCAGAAAATAAAACTTAATAAGATAATGCAAGGCAAATTGGGCCTTGATAACTACCCCTCTCCTTTAAATGCATCTGCCGTGGGTGCATCTTGCCAAGGCAGGACAATTTTCAGGTCTGTGGCTGAGAGACTTGGATTGTATTTGTCTTTGGACTGTGAGCAGAGGTGAGGTTTAGGGTTGTAATGTGAGTGTTGAGGCCTTTTTAGTGTATGATTACTTTTTGATAGGGTTATTTTAAGGGTTCAGACAGCAAAGAATCTGCCTGCAATGCAGGAGACCCAGGTTCGATCCCTGGATTGGAAAGATCCC
This sequence comes from Bos mutus, assembly GCF_027580195.1. Classification (NCBI taxonomy): domain Eukaryota; kingdom Metazoa; phylum Chordata; class Mammalia; order Artiodactyla; family Bovidae; genus Bos; species Bos mutus. Next base: position 41,579,298 of record NC_091626.1, on the reverse strand, counting down.
TTGGAGAAAGGCATGGAAACCCACTCTAGTATTCTTGCTGGGAGAATTATATGGCCAGAGGAGCCTGGTGAGCTATATAGTCCATGGGGTCACAAAGAGTTGGACATAACTGAATGACTAACACACTAACTAAATTAAGTTACTTAAATTTAGCCACATTTACTAAATATCCTTTTCTGGAAAATTGAAAAGTGACTTAGTTGAAACAAGATCCAGAAATTTCTGTTCCAACACATTTTTCAGTTCATCATGTTGAAGTTTTAAGAAATTTCAAAGTAGCCAGCATTGTGTGTGTGTGTGAAGTCATTTTAGTCGTGTCTGATTCTTTGTGACCCCATGGACTGTAGCCCGCTGGGCTCTTCTGTCTATAGGATTCTTGAAGCAAGGATACTGGAGTGGGTTGCCATGCCATCCTTCAGGGGATCTTCCCGACCCAGAGATTGAACCTGCAGCTCCTATCGCTTCTGCATTGGCAGGAGGGTTCGTTACCACTAGCAACACCTGGGAAGCCCACCTAGCATCCCTGAAACCTAATATAGCACTTTATATTTTTACTTTTTTTTTTCTTACTTCAAAAACTTGTTGCCATGTAGAGTAAAAGAAATCTCATGCTCTTAGTGGCTAATATTCCATCGTATATATGTACCACATCTTCTTTATACATTCCTCCATGGTTATCTAGGTTGCTTCCTTATCTTGGCTATTGTAAATAGTGCTGCAATGAACATCGAGGGGTGTGTATCCTTTCAGACCATGTTTTTCTCAGGAGGTTGCAGGATCATATGGTAGCTCTATTTTTAGTTTTTTTAGGGAGCTTCCATACTGTTCTCCAAATTTACATTTCCACTAACTGTGTAGGAGAGTACCCTTCTCTTCACACCCTCTTATTTACAAAACAGACTTACAGACTGAGAGAATGAACTTATAGTTACTTAGGGGGAATGATGGAGGGGAGGTATAGTTAGGGAATTTGAGATTGACCTGTACATGGTGCTGCTGCTGCTGCTAAGTCGCTTCAGTCGTGTCCGACTCTGTGCAACCCCATAGACGGCAGCCCACTAGGCTCCTCTGTCCCTGGGCTATATTTAAAATAGATAACCAACAAGAATCTACTGTATAGCACAGGGAACTGTGTTCAGTATCATGTAACAACCTACATGGGCTAAGAATTTGAAAAAAATAGACACGTGTATATGCATAACTGAATCACTTTGCTGAAGACCTGAAACCGACACAACATTGTTAATCAACTATGCTCCAATATAAAATAAATAATTAAAAAAAGGAACCTCAGGCTTTTAATCTCAGTGGACGCTGCCAGCAAGGATTGTTATTGTTAGATAATCATAATGGTATGTTCTGGAGGCTCTTCTCCCCTTACCGACACACCCAACTCACTCACACCCTGCCAGCAGAGCCAGAAAAGAGACTAAAGCAGCGTCTTATTTGCTTTTATAATCCGACTCTTCGATTGCGTTGGAGACATGCTGGGAGATATAAAATTTCTAATGTCCATCCAGGACATGTAGATGCGTCCATAAGAAGAACTAAGAAAACAGTGAATGGGTCAGGCCTAGCAGACCTACATCCAGTGAGCCCGAGCGGAGGACCGCGGCGCTAGGCTGGGCGGCCGGGTCTAGGGTGCTCAGGAGGCCTGGGTGAGGTGGGTCATTTCACCTCCAGCAGCCTCGACTTCCTCACCACCTGCCCAGTCACACTTGTTTTGAGAATCAGATGTGATAATGTTCAGAAAGAGATTTTGCAAACTTTTTTAAAAAGTCCTCAACAGATGTTAGATAGTAATAACCAGAGGTTGAGTAGGTTATTGTGTGTGTGTACTGATCATTATGTGTGGGGGACACTGCTGACTCTGGAAAAGTTTTTAGGCACTTTTTGATGAGGCTCCAAGTGAAAAATCTTTGGGGAGATCAGTTCAGCAGTTTTCTTACGTTTAAACAAAGTAGGAAGTGGAAATCTCCCCAAAGACAAGTAGTAGAAGTAAGCTGTGACAGGTCATAAATACTGGAAAGATTTATGCTTGATGCAATACCCCACTTTAAGAAGAAATGCGGAAATAAAAATTTAAAAATAAGAATAAAGGATAATAAAATAAAGAAGAAATGCAGAGCTCCTGAAGAAAGCTACTACGGCGTACAGCGTTTGGTCATATGACTGACCCTCCTGGGAGTGCAGGGATAAATACTGTGAACACATCTGAAGTGGGCATTCCATTAAAGGTCTGTGTGTGGTTCAAGAATCCTTAGGTGAAGAAGGAGCCCTGTTCTCAGCCCATAATACAGGCTTTCTAATGTTTGAGGTCATGGGGTGTCTGCTGCATGCATGGAAGAGTCTTGAGGTATGAGTTTATAGGGGGAGATGTCTGTAAGGTATCCTTATTCCCAGGACTCAGGGAGCAGCAGAAATACCTGAGGCTTGTTCCCTGTCGGTCTCCTATTTCTAATGTTTCATCACATTTGCTCTCCTCTGTGACCACTCCATCTCCCCAGGCCATATCTGTACAGGACAGAATCATAGAAAATATTGGGCTGGCCAAAAAGTTCGTTCGAGTTTGTCCATAAGAGGGTACAGAAAAACCCAAACAAACTTTTTGGCCAACCCAGCAGAATAAGATGGTTTCCTGGGGGCTGTTGAGCACTGGTACCAATGGTAACCAGGGAACACACACCGTATGTGGACCCCTAAGGCTCAACAAGAGCCCCTCCCAGCACACATCCCCCCCAAAGACTCAGCTTGAAAATCTCTCTGATATTTCCCAACTCCCAGTGACCCTGTTGATTAATGTTTACTGGCCATCACTTGTATTTTAAGCATTTAGTTTTGTCCCCAAAAGTCTTGAAGACAGAGTTTCTCAGCACATGGTCAATAAGCCATTATGCCCGGCTCCAGATCAGTACTCTGACTGTGGCTGCATTCTTCAAAAGATAAATAGAAAAGATAATGTGATGGAGAATACAGATGTGCCAAATTAAAGCATAAAAGGAAATAAACTAAGAGCAAATTCCTACTCTACTAACAGGACAGCCCAGTCCTATTTTTCAGGCATTCAGTGACTTCTGTTTAAGCAATGCTGCCTCATACATTGGAGAAGGCAATGGCACCCCACTCCAGTACTCTTGCCTGCAAAATCCCATGGACGGAGGAGCCTGGTAGTCTGCAGTCCATGGGTTCGCTAGGAGTCGGACACGACTGAGTGACTTCACTTTCACTTTCCACTTTCATGCATTGGAGAAAGAAATGGCAACCCACTCCAGTGTTCTTGCCTGGAGAATCCCAGGGACGGGGGAGCCTGGTGGGCTGCCATCTCTGGGGTCGCATAGAGTCGGACAGAAGTGAAGCGACTTAGCAGCAGCAGCAGCAGCCTCATACATAGGCCTGGCCCGTTGGAAAGGAAGGAAATGAATGAACAAGGGAAAGCGTTTTCAGCATTGCTGGCTACCTGGATTGCCAAGCCTGTGTTCCCGGCACCCAGTATACTGTTTTCTTCTGTGGTCAGCCACCAGGCAGTGCTGTTAGAGGTGGGCTTTGCCTGGGACAGCTGTGTACCCAAGTGATCACACTGTGCTTGGTTCTGCAGGGACAGAAGTGTATGCTGATGCTCTGGCCTTTATGGGCTCAGACTCCAGAACACTGAGAGAGAGACATCATCTCTTGGAGCCACAGTTATATCCTTCCTGGGGTACCCCCTGATGGGGATGGAACAGCAGGTAGATGGCATCTGATTCTAGGATACTATAGTTTTGCCCTAAAACCTAGGCACCAGTGGCTGTCATGCAGAACAAAGTCCATGCTAGGACCATGCCAGAGTCAGGGAAACCCCCATTTCTGTCTAGGAAGACCCCAGTGGGTAGTGGTGATGCCTGAGCCCAACACAGTCACATATAAACTTTCCCAGATTCTCTACTGAAAGGACTCGTTCTGTGAGAGGTTGAAGAGTGCCAGCGGGAGGCTGAGCATGAGATGGGGAATCCAGAATAACCTCTCCTCTATCAGCTTCATAAACTTCTGTGATTGTTCCACTGAGAATCGCATCTCAGCTTGATTTATTCCTACATCAGAGGCTGCCGCACATGCAACTCCTCCTCTTCCCAGCAGAGCTCCAAAAACAGTCCTCTGTCTGTACAGTTTTAATCAGAAACTTTAGATGCCTTCCTGCAGACTGCCTGTTCGTGAAGCGGGAAACACAGGAGTCTTTTTGAAAGGATTGTTTTAAGTGATCGTTTGAGCCCCAGAGAAATAGCCTTTTTATTCTTTAACGCAAAAGGTTTTCTCCAGCCACCTGGTTGGAGTCTAAATTGTTCCACACGGGAGAACAGGAGACACGTCTCCAGGTATACCCAGATGTGCACAGCTCTGAATAAGAGGGGATAGAGGAGATCTTCTCTATGGAAGCCCCAAGGCCACTAGACTCACAGAGAGGGGATTTTTCAAATCCTGTCATTTGAAACTCCAGGCAAATGATTGGCATAGAAAAGAGAGTTTTCCAAAGTCAACCTATCATTGGCTCTGATTTTAATAGAAGATCAGGAGTCAAGAAAAGTTAGAAGTTAGAGATTTTAAAGTCAGACCTGGTTTTAATTTCTATGTGGTTATTCTAAGCAGTCAGAGGAGCTCCCTTCCCCTCAATAACCCGTCCCAGGCATAAAACCGCTCACCCGGTACAAAAGACAAATTGACTTTTTTTAAAGGTGCCACCTTAAGGGTCATTAATTTCGTAAATTAACTGACATTCCTAGAAAAGCTCCATGGCTTGTGCCAGTAAATATTTACCCAGCTAGTGACATTTCAAATGGCACCCCAAAATCCCTGGTCCACTTCCAAAGGGTGAGCAGTTTACTTTCAGGAAATGGATTACTCACTTGTGGAATCAGACCAACACCCAGGCTGCTTGGTTTCAACATACTTTAAAATCCAAAAGGGAACTTTCCTGCTTCAAACTTTCAAACCTTTTCCAGATGGTCCGAGAGGGGCTGGTCTAGCCGGGGTGCCTGAGCCCCACGATGCTGGCCACAGGCTGCTGGTGGGTTCTGGTGGGAGCTGATGAGAGGCATCCCTGAGTGCCTGGAGAGAGATGCCTTCCATGCTTGCCCCATATCCATTTGCTGAACACCCACAAGAAATGAGGCAAATATGTGGAAAGGCCAGAGTGTGCTCAGCTGAGATGCTGCCCCCCACCCCACCCAGCCCTCCGCCAATTGCCTCTGCTGGTTTCACTTCTCAGCTGCAGCTGCCCACAGCTGTCTGGGAAATGGATCTGAGCTGGGGAAGCAGCCGCAGGGGGGTGGGGGCGGAATAGGGCATGTTTTTTGAACCTGGACCTTTCTGCCCTGGCAGCCAAAACAGGCAGTCAGTAGGCCCCTCCTGTGCACCTTTGCAGTGGGGATTAAACTGGGTGCTTCTGAGGGAGACCTGGGGAAACAGCAAGTGGCCTCAGAGAAGGGGAGCCAGGAGGCCGTGGGGTCTAGAAATCATATTATCTCAAGATTATTAGAAGGAACTGGGGTTTTAAGGCTGAAAAAGAAAATGTAGGGGGTGGCTATCTTGTGAAAGGGGATGGCTATCTTTTGAAAGGGGAAGTTGATTTAATTTTTCCCGTATTTTTCCATAATAAAATAGACATGCCATTTTAAAAGTTTTTGTGTGTGCAGTTCGATTACATTAATTATATTTACAGTGTTGTACTACCATCACCACTGTTCATTTCCAGAACCTTTTCATCATCCCAACAGAAACTCTACACTTAAAAAAAATTTTTTTTATTGTAGTCGATTTACAGTGTTGTGTTAGTTTTAGGTGTTCAGCACAGTGAATCGGTTACACATATGCATATGTCCACTCTTTTCTTTAAAGATTCTTTTCCCATGAAGGCCATTACAGAGTACTGAGCAGAGTTCCCTGTGCTGTACAGCAGGTTCTTATTAGTTCTCTGTTTTATATATAGTAATGTGTGTATGTCAATCCCAATCTCCCAGTTTATCCCTCCTCCACTATCCCAGTGGTGACCATAAGTTTGTTTTTTACATTTGTGACTCTACTTCTGTTTTGTAAATAAGTTCATTTGTATGCTCTTTTATTCCACATATAAGCGATATCATATATTTGTCTTTCTATGTCTGATTTACTTCACTTAGTATAACAATCTCTAGGTCCATCTAACAATCTGTAATGCCAAAAAAAATGGCATTACTTTGTTCTTTTTTATAGCTAAGTGATATTCCATCATGTATATATACCACTTTAAACAATAGCACCTCCCCTCCCCTGAATCCCTGGGAACCACTATTCTGCTTTCTGTCTCTATGATTTTTGCCTTTTCTAGGTACCTCATGTAAGTGAATCATAGAATATTTGTCTTTTATGTGGGGCTTCCTTCATTTAGCATAATGTTTTCAAGGTTCATTCATGTTGTAGCACGTGTCAGAATTTTCTTCCTTCTAGAAGCTGAATGATATCCCATTATATGTATGACCCACGTTTTGTTTATCCATTCTCTATTCTCTGTCAATGGATTTGGGGGTTCCTTTTGGTTATGATGAAAAATGCTTCTATGAACGTGAATGTACGAGTATCTATAGATTTATTCTTTGTAGTTTCAGAAGAACTGACCTTTGTTGAAGGAAAAGAAGTTGCAGAGAAGAGGACTAGGGTTTCAGTAATTCTAACTCTCTCTGATGGCAAAAGTGGGGTCCCCGTGCTAGGGAGTTGCTCAGACCAGGTGACCATCAGGGAGGAACAAAGGTGGAAGCCCCACAATTAGTAAAGGAAGGACTAGAGAATCTCTGACAGCCCTTCCATCTTCAGAATCCTGTGATTCTCAGGCAGATGGAGTGTGCCTTCTAAGGGAAGCATGTGAAGAAAAAGAAAGTGGTGTCCGACCACCACTGCCCTGGAGAAAGAGGGGAAGTGGAATGGTAAATTATCTGTCAATCAGGGGAGGTGACGTGCTGAACTGTCTCTGGCTGAACTTGAGATCAGAGGATACTGATGCTGCGAAGCTTCAACCAAGGCTCTGTTTAGTCTTGGGGAGAGCTCCCCGGAGTGACTAAGAAAGCTAGCTCCCTTGCGTCCAGGGGTGGGTGTGGGAGTGGGGGCCAGGGTTCTCAGCACAATTCCCCTGATGTCTTCCCAGAAAGGAGGGCTGCCCCTGAGAGACCGGAGCCCCATCTCCCTGTAGGCTCTGCTTGTCCAGGTCAGAGGTGAGGGCAGGTGGGGAAAGCTGAACCGGGGAGTGTCCAGCAGTCAATGTCAGCTGAGATGGGGATGCCCTGGGATCCAACACAATTAGCTCCATTCCGTTACAGTGGGGGGTTTTCTTATCATTAATTGGGGAGGCCTAGCCAGAGAATTCCAGTATTCCAGGGTGAGTTTAATTGTGGGTGATTTCATTCTGCCCTTTTTATGTCGAAGCCAGGGGCTTGCGTCATATAACAGTGAATTCAGGGAGATTTTTATTTGCATGTGAATCATCGCTTTTCCAGCTGAATGTCACTTACTTGGAATTTTCATCTGATTTTGTTTTTGTTTTTGTCTCTTGGTGTTTTTCCATCAGGCTCTTTGGCTAACCAGAAAAAAAAAAATAGAGGAAGGGCTCAATCTGACTGGAGCAGGGTTTGAGTTGGCAACTCCAAAAGGAGAGTATTATGAATGTGAAAAAGAGAAAACGGATGCTTTATTTTGCTTTAAGGGAGGGACCGAGGCCAAGTCAAATTGAGAGCTCTAATTTGGGAATGGTGTTATTACAGGTCATTGGGAGTTGGTTGCGCTCTAAATTGGGAGGCCGGTCACATGAGGCAGCAGCAGAGGTGGATCACATGGGGGACACTGGGGTTCATGTACAATGAAGTTTTATTTTATTTACTACACGGTTGAAATGCACTTCTGTCGTGTTGAGAGACCAAGTTACCTTATTGGCTGGTGAGAGCTCCCTGTCTTAGCCCATCAGTTGTTTTATACATGAGCTGGTTCTGCCCATATGTGTACTTTCTGAGGCTTTATTTAGGCACTGGAATCTGTTCAGTGAGTAGTGGAGCAAGCCATGTGCTGAAGGTTATATATCTGTTATTCACCTTCACATGCAGATCTCATTCTAAGGATCTTGCTTCCTTTTCTTCCAAAGACTACCCATTTTAGATCTCAAGGTCAAGACATTCTGATAACTTTAAAATACATATATATATGTGTGTACATGTACATATCTGTGTATTTATTTATAGATTATCTTTCATTGTCTCAGTTCTGTTACTGTTAGCTTGAAAAATGAAAACAAAAAAGTTGTGTCTTGCCTCTCCATGGTCTGTTAGGAACAACGTATTCTTCCTAACCCCAAACTGCAGACTCTTGACATTCTTGGCATCTTGGGATTGTTCTTGATGACCAAGAACAATCGTGTGTGGTAAGCTGCTGATTTTTCTTGGAGAATCGAGTCAGCTTTCTTGATATATAAAGGCCTGAGTAGTTAGCTGTGTTTGAAATAAAAACAAACAAAAAAAAGCAGCCCAAGAAGAATATCAGGAATTCAGTATCCTGTGCAAACAGGCTGTGCTCATGGTCCTAAATGAGGTGTGTTACTAAGGCTCTGACACAGAGTCGGCTGGTGCTTCGGAGGCATGCAGACCGGCGATGCTTGTGATCGGGGTTAGGAATAGAAGGTGTGTGGAAACTTTCTATAAAAGGCAGCCGGGTTCCCTGGACTGGTGTGGACAGGCGGTCAGGAAGCTTTGGCAATGTTCATGGTCATACCAGAGTGTGGCTGCCTGACCTTGATGAGTTTCTCTGTGCCTCGGTTTCCCTGAAGCACCATACTGATTTGGGGATGGGAGGATAAGGACTTCTGGAGATGTAGAAGATGTGCGATGTAGTCGGGTAGAGGGAGGAAGTGTGGTGTCATGTGGTGTCATGGGAGCTCAAATCAGGACTGTGTGCTCCCAGACATGGCTGGGCAGCTAGTCTCTTCAGGCATGTCCACTGTGGGTAATGCCTCTGACATCACAATACCCAGCTGGACACTCAATAATGCTGATCTGTGCCCAGTGGACACCAGAAGAGGGAAGAAAAGGAGGAGGATCAAGTGTAGAGGGAGGAGATGGAGCAATCCCTTATGTGATCATTCCAGCAACTCACAGCTTTTTCACCTAACATCTGCTTCAACTGTAATGTGTTCAGCTCCATATAACCTATACAGCGTCTGTGCCCTCCCCCCAAACTCAACAAAATATTATGGTCCTCTAATCAAGTGAATTTCGCTCCTGTTGCTGTATCTGTCCCGTGATTCATCGTCAGACCTGTGAGTTGATACTTCTTCACCAAACGGCTCTCCAGAGCAACTGTTTAGAGGTAATGCCCTGATTTTGCAGTCCAGGCTCCTCTGGGTCTCCTGCAGAACCCTCTTCACCCTCCTCCTTGGAGCCACCCATAACTCTGGAAAGCTAGCTGTGGGGGTGGTTTGTGGGCATGTGACTCTATGGGAACGATGCTTTATGACGGGAATTTTCACCTTCTTTGTCTTCACAAGCCATCCCAGGCCTGCTCAGTCTTTGTTTCTTGTTTTGAAAACACTCTTAAAACCCATGTGGGCCAAATCCTGACCCATCTGTGTAGCCTTAGAAGGTGCTCTCACTCCTTTTACCTGGCTAGATGACTGAATGGAAAACTTAAGAAATCAGCCCTGTCCCGGAAATATTATGGCGTTTTGCTGGCGTATTTGTTAGTTAATTGTTTAATCCAGCAATTTCCTCTTAAAAATAGGTTCCTGCTGCCCTTCGAATCAATCTCTCTCAGCCTGTCTCCTGGTAAGAAATTGGTTTTCCCACCCAGTTTCACACCATCCTTATGCTGTGATCATCCCAAGCGCTGGAAATTGGAGGTGCCTCCATCATGAAGGCCATGATTTTCCCTTAGCTTTTTTGACCAGTGGGTCTCAATACATAAGCCTGGATCTGAATCACCTGAAGAGGTTTTCAATGACACAGTTTCTGATTCCAGTAGATTTAGGGAGGGGCCCTGAATTTGCATTTCTAACAAGTTCCGAGGTGTTCAGCTCCCTACGTTTGGAGAACCTCCCTTTCTTCCCTTCCCCATCCTGTAAGGGAGGGTCCCAGGGAGCCACATCCTCATCCCTCAGATAATAGGGACTGTTGCTAACAATTCGCGAGCATTCATGATGGGCCAGATGGTGGTCTCCGTGCTTTACACAGATTAAATAATTCACACAGCGCTACAGTCCAATGGCGCATCCCGTCTTCCGGATGAGGCCCTGACATGTACCCATGTGCCCAAGGTCACACAGCTAACTAAAGGGAAGGTTGAGATCCAGACCCAGACAATACAGCTGGAATCTGCTCGCAGTCACTCAGCTTTATCTTCTTTCTTTTCCTTTCCCTCAAGTTACTTAGAGTTCTTGGAAGTGAATACCTCAGAAAGGAGCCCCAGGACAACTGAGCCTATCTTAGGTACTTATAACCTGTGTCCAGGGATCCAAGTCTCCAGGCTGCTCAGCTTCTCTACTTGTGTGTGTGTGTGTGTGTGTGTGTGTGTGTGTGTGTGTGTAGAGGTGGGTGGGTAGGAAGAGCTCTCAGAGTGGATAGACCCTTGGGAGGGCGCTGATATGAAAATGGCGTCCACTTATGAAGAAAGGCCAGCCCTCCCCTTCTGCTGGGACTCAGTGTCCCATCACCATTCTGCTCTGGTCCAGAGAGCTCTGCTGTTGACCCTTAGCACGCTAACCAGAGACCAGCGAAGCCGAGAAGGAACAGATCTGCGTCATTAGCTGTGATAGAAGAGCATGGGTGTCTTTGTCCAGTTTGGTCTAGCAAGCATGAGTGATCAGCAGTGACCTCGGCAAACAAATAGACATGTAAGCAGGAGATGGCTGGCCCTGGCCTCAAGGAGCCAACAGGCTAATGGAAGAGAAAGAGTATTGTTTGTCATTGAGCCAGGCAATGTGGTAGAGAGAAGCAGTGAGGGCCAGAGTAAATCAATAGGATTCAAGGAAGGAGGTTGCTTTCTAAACCATGTCATGGATGATGGCAGGGAGGAGGGAATGAGTTTGGACCTAAACAGGGCATATCTACAGCAAAGAATACTTAATAAATAATAATCTCTTAGGATTTAAACAGCCAACGGTTAAGTCTCCATTGCTATAATCATAATTGATTAAGCTCTTCTTCATGTTTTTCTGGTAAATCATGTTTTTGATGCTGGCTGGAGGTCTCCTGGAGGCTCTGGGGTTATTTTATTATTTTTTTTTCAAACTTTAAACTTTTTATTTTGTATTGGGGTATAGTCGTGCTCCAGCACTCTTGCCTGGAAAATCCCATGGACGGAGGAGCCTGGTAGGCCACAGTCCATGGGGTCACTAAGAGTCGGACAAGACTCAGCGACTTCACTTTCACTTTTCACTTTCATGCATTGGAGAAGGAAATGGCAACCCACTCCAGTGTTCTTGCCTGGAGAATCCCAGGGACAGGGGAGCCTGGTGGGGTGCCGTCTATGGGGTCGCACAGAGTCGGACACGACTGAAGCGACTTAGCAGCAGCAGCAGCAGCAGCAGAGCCAGTTAACAATGTTGTAATAGTTTCAGGTGAGCGTCTAAGGGACTCAGCCACACATATGAATGTATCTGTTCTCTGGGGTTATTATTAGAAAATGGATTCTGCTCCTTACAGAGTTGCCTATTCTATCAATGGAGATATTTTAAAAGTATTTCTCTACCCTTCTAGTCTAACTCTTTTCCAAATTCTTTGTATTACAGATATTTCTATGGGGTAAGAAAGTTTTCTCTGACCCTGTACCCCATTGAAAAAGTGGGATCATAGAACCAGGACACATACATGGACAGGGACAAAAGATAAATATCCAGTGGATTAACAAATACATGCACCTCCAAAGGTGGTGGTGTAAAGCCAGATTAAAAGCAAACAGGCGGCTTCTGTCACTCCCTGCTCTGAACTAGTGTGGCCTAAGTCCACTCACTGTTTTCATGTCTTCCTTTAGTTTAGAATTCTAGACGGTACGTTTTGAGACTCAGGAAGCAGGATCAAGAGGCCCGTGTCCACAGACATTGTAACTATGGGCTCTGAGCTCTTGACTCCTCTTGCAACATCCCCACAAAGTCTCCTAAAGCAGAGTGTCCTCATCTGGTCAGTCCTCCTGATTCCGGTCCAGCCACTGGCCTTCGATTCTGTTTAATTTCACAGTGAGATGCCCAGAAGGAGGGAAATGGCCTCGGCCGTTCTCATTTCTGATTAGAGAATTTCATCCTTTACCACTGTTCTTCCTCTCTTTTTTCCTTCAGACCCCACTGACCGAGAGGACTACAGAAATTAAAAAGTAACTCTCCTCAAAAAATCTAAAACGTCTCATTCTGTCTGATTGCCTCAACAGACCTACTAACCTGAAAGTGAATTCAGTGCACAAGTAAGAGGTGAAAATAACCTGCCTTTTCTGCTTGCCTTTGCATAAATTCCTGGAGGTGGCTAATAGCTCCAGAGATCCCAAAAAGGCGGTGTGCCTCTAACTCCCTCTGCAGGGCTGTGGGTAATGAGGACTCCAGGGTGGGATTGGCTCTGTCCTAGGGTTGGTCACCCAACTCTGTCCTTAGGCAGTTAACCAGGCCCCCTTTTCAAGTACATTAACAGTTAATTTGTGACCATGGATTTAGATATCTTACCTTCACATATTTGTCCATTCTATCCTCTGTTGAATAACTTGTACATATATTTAAGATTTCCTACCTAAGTGAGTGATGCATACATTTTACTGTCAACTTTTCCATCATGGGTATGTTTGGCATATGTGTGTGCTGTTCCCTGGTGATAACATTTACACACATCCCAGGGCACTCACATTCACTCTCACACTTTGGATTCTCATCTCTTAAAATGGGAAATTTTGTCAAGCAACTTCCTCATTATTTTAGAAAGTGTGGGACCTAGTGAGTCGATAGTCCAGGCTCACTTCAAGACATTGTAAGGCTCCGTGTGCTCAGAGATGTGCACTCTGGCCCTTGCCAGATTCGTGTTGTTGTTCACCTGCTCAGTTGTATCTGACTCTTTGCGACCCCCTGGCCTGCAGCATGCCAGGCTTCCCTGTCCTTCACTGTCTCCGGAGTTTTGTTCAAACTCGTGTCCACTGAGTCGATGATGCCATCCAACCATTTTATCCTCTGTCACCCGCTTCTCCTCCTGCCCTCAATCTTGCCCAGTGTTTGGAGTCAGCTGTTTGCATCATGTGGCCAAAGTATTGGAGATTCGGCTTCAGCATCAGTCCTTCCAATGGATATTCAGGGTTAATTTCCTTTAGGATTGAATGGTTTGAATATTGTGTGAGACGGCTGTTGTTCAGTTGGGTCTGCTGGATCAAGCACAGATTACTGCTTTGTGATTTGACCTGTTTACATTCCTCCTGACACTCCCTTGGTGATTTTATCTGGACATTGCCAAGGATTTGGGTCCTGGAGTTCTTCGGTAACAAAGCTCGTTGCAAGTGGCTCCCTGGACCACAGTGTGCTTCTTTTCAGGCTCTTGTTTCCATTGCTTCTTATAGAGCAAGGCCTCCCTCTAAGTACAGGAGTGCGGAGCCTGTTTTGTTCCTCTGTAAGGTCAGCGTGAGGATTGCTAATTTATTATTCTGAAATATGATTGGAGAGTCATTTTGTGGTATGTGGGGTTTGTCAGTGGTGGTCTGGGAGGGTGGGAGTGGCACTGAAGATTAGTGAGTGGGAAAACCTCTTGCTTTTGGAACATTTATAGCCTGTCCTCGGAGGGGTTTTGAGTAAAAAAAAAAAAAAAACAAAACACTAGCCGAATGTGGTTTGCAAGGATTTGCCTTGCATTTGTCAAGAGTAAGGTAACATTTCCTTCATCTCTAATTTATTAATATATGACTCTTTGGAGACCCATTCCTATGAGGTTTTATTTTAACATGATCACTTATGGCCAAAAAAACTGGGACGTGCAACAGTCTTAACACGACCCTGTTGGCACTGGTTTTGTCTCTTTCTTCAACAGATGTTTGCCAAAGAGTTGCATTAAATGCGTTTAATTCTGCTGTCTCAGCCTAACAAATCTTTATCATGAAGATTACTTTAATTGGTGTCAGTTACAAGCAGAAAAAGCACCCATTACGCTTTTGTTTTCTAGCACTTGGGGAAATTTTCCATCCTAAGTAGAATATTGAAATGGGGGATGGAGTAAAGGTTTTGAAAACTGAGCTAATCATTTTATTTTCCGTTTTTACATATTCCTAATTTATTTGACGTTAAAGCTAATATTAATCAGAATTCCTCAAGAATCAAACAAGAAAGAGGTGACAGAACAGTTTTGGGGTGACAGTTGGTACCTTCTGTTCCTTTTTTTAAAGGAAATTTCTAGATTTCTAGGAAGTACCTCAGATTTTGAGTAAGAAACCCCAAAGTCTAATGAAACCACTCTCAAACAAAAGGCCTGGAGACAATTTTATATAGCCATTTTAAAATGTGATTAATAAGGAGATGGTAATGCAAGGGAACATGGAGAAAGTCACTACTCTTGTGAGGTTTTGTTCTAGTAGAGAAAGATGGAAGCAGGGTGGTACACAGCAAGTCATGTGATAAATGTTGTGGAGAACAACATAGTAAAGCAGGGCAGGGGGATAAGGAAGTGTGGGGTGAGGGGGTCATGTGGGCAGTTTTACAATGTGGGCAGAGAAAGTCTCACTAAGAAGGTAGCATTTGAGCAAAGACAGAGCTGAGGGAGGGTGAATGTGGATCTGAGGGAAGAACATTCCAGGCTGAAAGACAGCCAGTGCAAAGGTTGGGGATTAGGGCAAGGTCTGCCATGTGCAGAACAGCAAGGGAGCCAGGATGGACTGACATGAATGTGGGACTGTAGAAGGAAGTGAAGCTAGATCACAGAGGGGCTAGTAGGCCTCTCTGTGGCTTTCAGGGCTTCCCAGGTGGCACAGTGGTAAAGAGTCCGCCTGTCGATGCAGAAGACTCAGGAGATGCAGTTTTGATCCCTGGGTCAGGAAGACCCCCTGGAGAAGGACATGGCAACCCACTCCAGTATTTTTGCCTGGAAAATCCCACAGAGGAGCCTGGAGAGCTACAGTCCATGAGGTCACAAAGAGTCAGGCATGACTTAGCAACTGAACACCGCCCACACATATGGCTTTTACTCTCTGCCTTCTACTATTGGAATGTTTGATCAGAGAAGTGACATGACTTATCTTCTTGTATAAAAAGATCATCCTGCTTGTTATGTTGATAACAGACTGTTTGCGGGATGTGGAGGTGGAATGCAGAAGCATGGTAAAGAATAGATTCTGGATATATATATTGAAGACCCAGCACATAGGATTTGCTAACAAATAAAGTATAAGTTGTGAAAAAGAGCAGTCAAGGATGCTCCAGGGTTTCCACCTAAGCTCCTGTGAAGATGGAAAAGCCATGTGCTGAGATGGATAAGAAGACCAAAGGTGCAGATCTAGTGAGAGTAAAAGCAAGAGTTCAGTTTTAGACGTTTTAACCTGGGCTGGAGATACAGCTGTGGGAGATACCTGCACTCTTCAGGCCAGAGTCAGAACTGAGGCAAGTGGTTGGGGGAGCTGGCCCGTCTTATGTGCCCTCAGGGAAGGGACAGCCTCAGACCTAGGAGAGCTAGTCATTGCCAGAAGGAGGTCAGAAGCCCCAAGGTGAATTCCAACCCTAACTTGACCTGGGCTGAGATCCACTGCTGGCCTGGATCGCTCAGGAGCAAAGAAGACCTCCTGGAATGACCAGCCATGCCCATACCTGGGAGAAAAGGACTCAGATGGAAACTCCTCATTGAAGAGCTGACAAGATGGATTGGGAGCAGAGTGGGGGTCATTGTAGGTATCTGCTGGGGTCAGAGGGACCTGGTTCTTGCCCGTTGAGGACAGTCAGGTGCCTGTGAATGACTAGCACCTAACCATTGTCCTGTTCTTAGAGAAATTGCTGGTGGTTATAATGGGATGTAGAGTCCACCACACAGGTCCCTGACTTTTCTAGTAGAAAGGGCAGAAGGATTCTCGAGTGATTCTTCTTTACCAAGTAACATGAAGCTACTAGTTAACTATCGCTGTATGACAAATTGCCCCCAAACTTAATGGCTTCACAAAACAACATTTATCTCACAGTTTTCTGAGGGTCAGAAATTTGGGATTGTCTCGCTGGGTAGTTCTGGCTTAAGATTTCTTGCAAGGTTGTAATCCAGATATTGACTGGAGTTGGAGAATTCACTTCCAAGGTGGTTCACTCACATTGTTGGCAAGTTGGTGCTGGCTGTTAGCAGGAGGCCTGGGTTCCTCCCCTTACAGGCCTCTCTTGGGGCTGCCTGAGTGTCTTCATAGGTTGGTATGACCATCACTTCCACCAGAGCAAGTGAACCAAGAAAGTGAGGTGGAAGCTGTGATGCTTTTTGTGACTTAATCTCAGAATTCCTCCACCATTCTCTATTGGTCACGTGCTGCTGTTCAGATTCAGTTTTAAGAGAGAGTACACAAGGGCCTGACCACCAACAGGCAGGGATCCATGGGGCCCACCAGCCAGCAATTACCCTCCTTAAAAATAGGATGAGGTTTCTATCTTCTCAATCCTTTGTGTCTGCTCAAAGCACCACTTGCAGTTCTAGGAGCTCAGGAACCCCATGTTATCTGGGTCCCCCATCACAGCTGGGCTAATCCACATATTTTGCTGGGCTCCCCCACATGATGGGGATGTTTCTTTAGCCATCTCTAGCTCAAGAGGATCGCTTGAGAGACAGTAGGCAAATGCAAGTACCGACACAGGAATCTCATCCTTTGCCATGTTGGTATTTGCCATTTTCCCCCAAAATTTTTAGGTGCCCTCTCAGCTCCCCTCCCTGCCACATTCATGATGTGTCGTGTTCCTGCTGCCCTGTCCCTGATCTGTGCAGAGATGTACTGCCTTTAGAAGCCCTTATTACATGATATTCTAGGATTGAGTTTGTAATACAAATTCTTCCAGGGAGCATTTGACCATTTAAAACCCATTGGTATTTCTGCCTTTAGCACATTTATTTAACCTGTAGTTCTTGAATGTGTGCATTTAATTTCCAGCCATTTCTCGCATGAGCAAATTGCCTAAATACACTTGTGAGAAACCCTTTTATGGTAAATGTTATTAAACTGAAAACAAGGGTATAATAAAATAGCAATTTAAGGGTAATTTACTAACAACTGGAGCCCTTAAACATTGACATACCATTGTGTAGTAATAATACCAGACTTGGTATTTAAACACATTCTTTGTCACTCCAAGAATCGCTGGGACAGTTTCCTAATCCTCATGGTCTTTAATTATAGCTCTTTCAGGATTTTTTTTTTTTTACTACTCATATGTCACCAGTTTATACATTATAAATCATTAGCTTTTGCTCACCTAAGACATCCAGCAAACTCTTATCTCTGCTTCTTATCCAGAGGAATAATAGAGGAAATATTTAGAGGAAGTAATAGAGGAGAGTTGAGAAGAGACTGAACCTTGTTCTTGGACTTCTGTTTTCTAGACTGTCTGACTGACTAGGGTGATATTGGCGTGAATAATAATAGAAACTGCATCATGGAAGTGATTGACTGAACATTTTGAAGATTCCTGGGTCTTCTCAATAAGGAGAATCCCTTGAATACACATCTCAGTAAAGGCCCCTTCTCCCTGGAAAGTGGTGTGTATGCTACAAAGAAAGCCAGTGGGCAACCGGGCAGGACCTGCCATTCCTGTCCCAAGTCCCTGCATGCCTGCTTGGCTTCTATTTGAGGGTGGAGATTCTCTCTCTTGTTAGCCCCTGGGAATACTCCCCTGAGAGGTTGATTCAGTACTACCTAGAAAGCAGGGAACTAGACCCTGCACCATGAGGAGGGACCTCATGTTCTCAGAGGGAGAAGATGTACTCACCGTCCATATAATCAGCACAGGAAGGGCTCCACAGGAAGATACATCATAATCAGAAACCTCTTATTAAGTGGCCCTAAAAACCATCATCATCACAGAATCTAGAAATCCCTCATCTTGTATGGTCAGCTCATCCTCTCCCTGAAGGTACCTGGAGTGCTATCACAGCCAAGAAGCTGTTTGGTGAGCAGATAACCAGGATGAGGGACAGTAAGTGAGGGGAGCATTTAGTGGCAACCAGTGAGCTTCATGAGTCTAGCTCAGAATGAGGATGACTTTACTCAGAGGACAGAACTACTCAAAGCCAAAGGGCTAAGACTTCCATTTTCCTAGAGGGGCACTTGGATAGGTGTATTGGTTATCTTTACCCCAACTTAGAAGCTTAATATTAATACAACCATAAATGTGTTATCACACACAGTTTGTCTGGATCAGGAATATGACTCAGGGTCTTTCAAGATGTGGTATATAATCACCTGAAGGCTTCACTGGGGCCAGGAATTCAGTTTCCAAGTTGGTCCTGCTGTTGGTAGCAGGACTTAGTTCCTTACCATCAGACCTCCCTCCCTACTGAGTTGCTTGAGTATCCTCCCAACATGGCCGCTGGCTCCCCGCAGAATGAGTAACCCAAGAGAGAGCAAGGGAAAAGCTGCAATGCTGCTTATAACCCAGTTCGTCAAGTCACACCCTATTGCTTCCGCTATTAACACATTCCATTTGATAGAAGTGATTCATTAACTGCAGCCTGCATCTAGAAGGAGTTGATTGGCTCCACCTTTTGGAGAGGACTGTCAAAGACATAGTGGATGTATTTTAAAACCACAAAAAGTACACTGTCCTCTGTAACTTCTTTTTTTCTACTCTTCCGTAGCTGACCCAACTCTTCTGCTGATCCATGTATTCTTTTAATATTTCTGCATTATTATATTTGTAAATATAATTCAAGCATAAACAATTTGTATGTAATTACATGCTATATAATTATATTTTAATGTGTTATATAATTACATATGTATTATATATGCAGTATATAATTATATATATAGTATATAATTAGTTATGTATTGTAAATATTAATGTATTTAGCTTACAGCCAAGCTCCTCTAGCACAATAGTCATTATGTATCTTTATGCTAATTTGCATACCTCATTCTGCCTCCTCACTAACTGGGGAACCGGAGGCAGGTTACTTGACCTCCCTGTGCCTCTGTGTCCCCATCCATAAAGTAACACTGTAATAGGACCTGTCTCATAAGCTTCATCTGAGGATTGAATGAGGAATTGCATGCACAGAGCTTAGAAGAGTGCCTAGCACACAGCAAACATTGAGTACTGTTAGCTGTCAGCATGGCAGCTGGAGCAGTGGCAGAAACAGTTTGATCCAGTTGGCCGTCAGAAGGCCATCGTATTTCCATGTTCCCAGAGGCAGTAAATAAAAGTCATAGTTGTCTTCTTGGCCACGCCATAGCCCCACAGCATCCAAGCAGCCCTGTCCCAAAGGTAGAGAAAGGAGCATTTCAGGCCTGGAAGGGACCAGGGTCAGCAGCTCTTGGTTTTCTTTTCCTCTTTGCTGTGCTTATTCCTTCCCTGGATCCCAGGCTAATCCCTGGCAGAGCAGGCTTACATGGAGATCAGATGTTCAGTTTGTACTCTGAGTCCTATTTCCATTTTGTTTTTGTTTCTGATTTTTTTAGGCTGACCTTTTGTGGAAGGGTGGACTACCCAAACAGGGAAGTGACCTCACAAAAAGCTAGGGAGTCCCTTAGCCTCATGGATTTGTATTAAAGCTTGTTCCCAAATTTCATTTTTAAACATCCATTTTCCAGGGTATGCACTGGCTACATGTGATCAACGTTGGCATCAGGCATAGATTCACCTTCTTCTCAGGCCCTTTTGCTTGCCAGTGACTCTTTAGTTCCTTGGGCTTAATGAATAGACTTTATCTTCATCCTAAGCATATCCATAATGTAAAACATGCCAGGTGTTTGCTGGAAATGTATCGATGAGAAAATTAGAATTGGTGATTTCTTCATCTCCTAAAGCAACTTTAAAAGAAAGTCTATATACTTACTGGAATGCACAAGGCTTGTCTTGTGTCAGGTGGCAATTTGCTAAATATAGAGTCAGGAACCTTGGAGGGACCTGCTGAGGTCATCTGTGCCCTCCCACCCCCTTCCCCATCTGAATGTCTCTAGCCCTATGCTAGCCAGTTCAGTAGCCACCAGCCACACATGGCCTCTGGGCATTCAGCTGTGGCTAACCCAAGCCGAGATGTGCTGTCAGTGACAGAGTGCACCTTGGATTAAAAAACAAATTAGTTGATGTACAATATTGTGTAAGTTATAGGTGTACAATAGAGTGGTTCACAATTCTTAAGGTTCAGACTCCACTTACAGTTATTATAAAATATTGGCTATATTCCCTGTGTTGTACAAGATATTCTTGTAGCTTATTTTACACATAATAGTTTGTGTGTAATAGTTTAATCTCCTACCCCTGTACTCCCCCTTCCCCTTCCTTCTCCCCATTGGTAACCACAAGTTTGTTCTCCATATCTGAGTCTGCTTCCTTTTTCTAATATTCACTAGTTTGTCCTGTTAAAGATTCCACATATAAGAGATAGCACACAGTATTCGTCTTTCTCTGTCTGACTTATTTCACTTAGATAATACCCTCCAAGTCCACCCATGTTCATTCTTTTTTATGGCTGAGTAGTATTCCATTGTGTATACACCACATCCTTATCCATTTATCTGTTGATGAATAGTTAGATTGCTTGCACACCTTGAAAACTGTAAATAATGCTTCTGTGCACATTGTGCATGTATCTTTTCCAATTAGTGTTTTGGTTTTTTTTTTTTCCAAATATATACCCAAGAGTAGAATTTCTGGATCATATAGTAGTTCTATTTTTAGTTTTTTGAGAAAGCTCCATGCTGTTTTTCACAGTGACTGCACCAGTATATATTCCCACCAACAGTGTACAAGGATTCCCTTTTCTCCACACCCTCACCAACTTTTGTTATTTGTAGTCTTTTTGATGATAGCCATTCTGACAGGTAATATCTCATAGTGGTTTTTTTTTACATTTCCCCAGTGATTAGTGGTATTGAGCATCTTTTCTTGTGCTTGTTGATATTTGTATTTCTTCTATGGGACAATGCCTATTCAGTTCTTCTGTCCATTTTTTAACTTCTTTTGATGTTGAGATGCATGAACTGTGTATATACATATATATATGTTGGAAATTAACCCCTTATTGGTCACATCATTTGCAGATATTTTCTCCCATTCAGTGGGTTGTCTTTTCATTTTGTCAGTGGTTTCCTTTGCTCTGCAAAAGTTTAATTAGGTCCTGTGTATTTTATTTTCACTTTTATTTCCTCTGCTATAGGATGGATCCAGAAAAAATAGTGCTGTGATTTATGTCAAAGAGTGTTCTGCCTAGGTTTTCTTCTAAAGAGTTTAATCATTTCCGGTCTTACATTTTTGGTTTTTAATCCATTTTGGGTTTATTTTTGTGTATGATGTTAAAGAATGTTCTGATTTCATTTTTTTACATGTAGCTGTCCAGTTTTTCCAATACCACTTATTAAAGAGAGTGTCTTTTCTCCATTGTATATTATTGCTTGCTTTGTTGTAAATTAATTGGCCATATGTGCATGGGTTTATTTCTGGACTCTATCCTGTTCCATTGATCTGTGTGTCTATTTTTGTGCTGGTACCATACTTTTTTGATTACTATATCTTTGTAGTATAGTCTGAAGCTAGGGTGGAGAAGGGCATTGCAACCCCCTTCAGTATTCTTGCCTGGAGAATCCCATGGACAGAGAAGCCAGCTAGGCTACAAGTCCATAAGGTTGCACAGAGTCGAACACGACTAAAGTGACTTAGCACGCCTGCCCACCCTGAAGTCAGGAAGTGTGATTCCTCTGACTCTGTTCTTTCTCAAGATTGTTTTGTCTACTCAGGGTCTTTTGTGTTCCCATACAAATTTTAAAATTATTTGTTCTAGTTCTGTGAAGATGTCATTGGTATTTTGATAAAGATTGCACTGAATCTGTAGATTGCCTTTGGTAATATGAAATGTACCCAGGATTTTGAACACTTAGTACAAAGAAAAGAATGCAAAATGTTTCATCAATAATTTTATATTGATTGCAAGTTAAAATAATAATATAGTGATATATATAACTGTATAATGGTTAAATAAAATATATCGTTAAAATTAATTTCACCTCCTCTTTTTACTATTCTTTTAATGCTGTTGTTGTTGTTATTTAGTTGCTAAGTCATGTCTGATTCTTTTGTGACCCCACAGACTATAGCCTCCCAGGCTCCTCTGTCCATGGGATTTCCCAGGCAAGGATACTGGAGTGAGTTGCCATTTCCTTCTCCAGGGGACCTTCCTGCCCCAGAGATCAAACCTGCGTCTTCTGCACTGGCAGGAGGATTCTTTACCATTGAGCCACCAGGAAACCCCCCTTTTAATACTAGAAAAATTTTCAATTACACATGTGGCTTGCATTATATTTTTATCTGACTGCTTAGCTGGATCATCTATCTCGATTCTTCAAGCCCCCAAGATGGAAGTTGTAGAACCTTCCTTGGTGACTCTTCTGAGTCTTTTGTCATGCTGGCACTTCACTTATTCTCCACATCCAATCTTTTTCTCTCATGCTTGTTTGAAGACTTCTGTTTCAAGTAGTTGACTGTCTATCTCCTTATGAAATCCCTACTTGAAAAAAGTAAAGCATCTCTTCATATTCAGTTATAAGCTCTTTGACCTTTTCACTTTCTACCTCTGCCAACTCTGATAATTTTTTAAAATTTTATTTTATTGAAGGGTAGTTGATTTACAATGTGTTAATTTCTACTGTACAACAAGGTGGTTCAGATTTACCTACATGTACATTCTTTTTTCATATTCTTTTCCATATGGGTTATCACAGGATATTGAGTATAGCGCTATCCAGTAGGATCTTGTTGTTTATCCATTCCATATATAAAAGTTGTATCTGCTAATCCCAAACCCTCAATCCACCCTTCTCGTCCTCACCCTTGGCAACGTGAAGTCTGTTCTCCGAGTCTGTCTCTGGTTTGTCTGTAAGTTCACTGTGTCGTATTTTAGGTTCCGTGTATAAGTGATATCATGGGCTTTGTCTTTCACTTAGTATCGCCATCTCTAAGTCTATCCGTGTTACTGCAAATGGCGTTATTTCATTCTTTTTTAGGGCTGAGTAGTATTCCATTGTATATATGCACCACATCTTTATCCATTCATCATTCGATGGACATTAGGGTTGTCTCCATGTCTTGGCCCTTGTGAATAGTGCTGCTCTGCATAGGGGTACATGTAATTTTTTTTTAAATTATAGTTTTGTACAAACATATATCCCAGGAGTAGGATTGCTCGGTCATATGGCAACTCTATTTTCAGTTTTTTGAGAAATCCCCATACTCTTTTCCAGAGAGGCTGCTCCAACTTACATTCCCATCAATAGTATAGGAAAGGTTCCCTTTTCTCCATACCTTCTCCAGCATTTGTTGTTTGTAGACTTTTTTAATGATGGCAGTTCTCCTGGGGGAGGTGGTACCTCATTGTAGTTTTGATTTGCATTTCTCTCATAATTAGTGATGTTGAGCATCTTTTCACGTGCCTGTTGTTCTGCTGTATGTCTTCTTTGAAGAAATGTCTATTTAGGTCTTCTGGCCATTTTTAATTGGGTTGTTTGTATTTTTGTTGTTGAGTTGTATGAGCTGCTTGCGTATTTTGGAAATTAATCCCTTGTCAGTCACATCATTTGCAAATACTTCTCCCAGTCCGTTGGCTGTCTTTTTGTTTTGTTTATGGTTTTCTTTGCTGTACAAAAGCTTGTAAGTTTGATTAGGTCCCATTTGTCTATTTTTGCTTTTATTCTATTGCCTTGGGGGACTAACCTAATAAAACACTGGATGATTTACATCAGAGAATGTTTAGCCTGTATACTCTTCTAGGAGTTTTATGTTATCATGCCTTATGTTTAAGTCTTTAAGCCATTTTGAGTTTATTTTTGTGTGTGGTAAGAGGGCATGTTCTAACTTCATTGATTTACATGCAGCTGTCCAACTTTCCCAATACCACTTGCTGAAGAGACTGTCTTTTCTCCACTGTATATTCTTGCCTCCTTCGTTGAAGATTAATTGACCATAGGTGTGTGGGTTTCTTTCTGAGGTCTCTATTCTGTTCCATTGATCCATATGTCTGTTTTTGTGCCAGTACCATGCTGTCTTGATTACTGTAGCTTTATATCAACTCTGATAATGGTTAATGGCCTTTCTTGGATCATCTCTGGCCTCTATTATTTTTAAAACTTGGTATCAGAAACCACCCAACATGACTCTAACGTGGGCCTGACTAAGGCAGAGACAAATAGAAGGAATTATTTCTATCATCAAGTACTTGACTGGTCTTTTTGTTACATTACCTCATTTAGTCCTGTAACACAAGGAGGGGCAGGTGCTGTTGGTAGCACTCTTGACTGATGAGGGAGCTGAGGCTCAGAGAGGTTAAGGAACTTACCAAAGTTCCATTGCCGATTAAGTGGCAGAGCTGGGATTTGTGTGCCTGACTCTGAAGCCCACATTCTTTTATGACATACCATGCCTTCCTCCCTTGATATTGTTCTTTGAATATACTCCTTCCTCTTGAGAGGCCTTATCATACGCAGCTGGTGCATTTGTAGCTCATGATCAACACTGACTCTTGAGCTTGGTCTGATGTGTTTGTGCCTCACTAGAATTATGAAGCCCTTCTGCTAAATTCCAGAAATGCCTTTTCAACCTTGCAGATACTTTGTGAAAGCTTTATCCCTTATACAGTCATCAGTGGGCCAGAGTTCAGGTCTTTAGGTATTAGGAATGACTTTTCTGGCAGGGAGCTTTCTTTCCTATCATCCCAGGTCCCATGGATAGCTATCAGTCTGCAGAACAAACTACTTCTTAAAGGCCAGTTAAGGCAAAGTGTACTGTTAACCCATGTTTGTGTGTGTGTATGTGTTCACTTGTGTCTGACTCTTTGCAACCCCATGGACTATAGCCCGCCAGGCTTCTCTGTCCATGGGATTTTTTCCAGGCAAGAATCCTGGAGTGGTTTGCCATTTCCTTCCCAGGGGATCTTCCTGACCCAGGGATCTAACCCATGTCTCTTGCATATCCTGCATTGGCTGGCGGATTCTTACCACTGGTACCACCTGGGAAGCCCCTGTTTAGTTACTCCATGTTACTAACTAGCATTACCATTAGGTAATCCATGTTTACCCAAAGGCAAGAAGTTTATGTTTTGAGTAGTCGGGAATAAGAGGAATTCCTTGTAAGAGTGTTGAAAACATTCTCATGGATGAACCTTGAAGAGATTATGCTAAGTGCAATATTCTTATCATAAACGGGCAAATACTGTTGGGTTGGTCAAAAAGTTCATTTGGGTTTTTCCATAAGATCTTAAGAAATATTTGAATGAACTTTTTGGCCAACCCAATTTACAATTCCACTTATATGAGATAAGTAGAGTAGTCAAATATATAGAGACAGAAAGTAGAATAATGGTCATCAGGGGTTGTGGGTATGGAGAATGAGGAGTTAGTGGTTCATGGATATGGAGTTTCAGTTTGGAAAGATAAAAAAGATCTGGAGATGGAGAGTGGTGATGGCTGTACCATAATGTAAATGTACTTAATGCCACAAAATTGTACACTTAAAATGGTTAAAATGGTAAATATTAAGTATATTTAAAAAGTATATTTTACCATAATAAAAATAACCAAACAGACCTTCTATACTTAAAGAAAAATAGCTTGCTTAGCATGTGTGATCAGAGATGCTGCTGGACCCATCTTGGGTCCATTGTTGATTCTAGCTTTGAGATCACAGTCGATTTCTGAGTCAGCTTCTCATGAGGAAGGTGCAGGCTTCGCCCAGATGAGGGGCATCTTTTTTTCCTGATAGATTTCTCCATCTAGGAGATTTTACCCATTTCACACAAATGCACTTGCCAGGGCTCCATCCACTTTCCAGGGATGTCTAGGGAAGGGAAAGCAGCCTTGCCTTTGAGGACGCTACAATATGGACCCTTAATTCTACTCATTTTTCCATGGAGATTTTCTTATTCCTTATTCCCCTATCTGAGGGTATGCCTAGACTATCCTAAGAAATAAAATAGCTGTAAATTGTATTCATTTGTACCAAAATGGTCATAGCCTCTTTGGAGACCTGCATTAGAGTTAGATTGAGCACCCAAACATTTCAGAGTGTTAGTGTTTCACTGAAGTCAGCACCCCCTGACAACCTCAGGTCAGATCTCCGCTCGAGGCAGAGGCTGCTTTGAGAAAATTTAGCCAGGGTGCCTAGACTGAGACTCCAGGCCCCAGGAATTCTCTTTATACAGTGTGCTGCTTGGTGCCATAGTGTGGTGCTTGGTGCCATGGTGGTGTATTTGCTTATTTGCCCTGCCTGTTTTCCTTTTCAGGAATCATTAACCAATGGCAACAGGAATCCAAGGATAAAGTGATTTCCCTCCTGTTAACTCACCTGCCTTTGCTGAAGCCAGGAAACCTCGACGCAAAAGTAGAGTATATGAAACTGCTGCCCAAAATCCTGGCACACTCCATTGAACACAACCAGCACATCGAGGAGAGCAGGCAGCTGCTGTCCTATGCTTTGATCCATCCGGCCACTTCATTGGAAGACCGCAGTGCTTTGGCCATGTGGCTGAACCACTTGGAGGACCGTACGTCGACCAGCTTTGGCGGCCAGAACCGAGGCCGCTCGGACTCTGTGGATTATGGGCAGACGCACTACTATCACCAAAGACAGAACTCCGATGACAAGCTTAATGGGTGGCAGAACTCTCGGGATTCTGGGATTTGCATCAACGCCTCCAACTGGCAGGACAAAAGTCTGGGGTGTGAGAACGGCCACGTGCCCCTCTACTCATCTTCATCCGTCCCCACCACAATCAATACGATTGGAACCAGCACAAGTACAAGTAAGTCCCCCAGAAGCCCTTTAGTGCAGTCTGGTTTGGTGACTTGCTGTGTGTGGCATGTCCCGCTGGGAATGTCTGCTCTGGGCACCCCGTAACCCTGGGAGAGAAGGGCTGATTGGAATTGGCTGCGGGAAAGGGCTCTTTGGACCCCGTGTTTGTTGTTCTTTCAACTCCTGAAAGAGAAAAATCCTGGGCAGGTAAAAATGATTGATGGTTTAAATTTGGGTTACAAATAGATTAAAAAAAAGAAAAAATTAAATATGAGATTAAGTGGTGAAAGAAGGAAACTTCCGCTTTCCACAAACAGAAATGCCTTCACCCAGTACCTTTTACCTGGGGTTTTTGGATTTGCCAAGACACTGAGTTCCCGTGTGATGCTCTATACCTGATTCTAACCCATGTTTAACCAGACAGCCTCATGGGCTTTGTGCATTTTCTTTTCTTTTTCCACTTCTTTTTTTTTTCCTTTCTTTCTCTTTTTTTTCCCCCTTCCTTTCTTTCTCTTTCTTTTTTTTCTTTTTTAAATTTCACCCTGGAATGTTCCCTCCCTTGCATCTCCTTGTCTTAATCCCCGGTTGTCAGGGTCACTTTTCCTCCTGACCAGGGGGAGCAGGTTTGCTAACTGAGAATGCTGCTCTGTCTGTGGCCTGGTGTGAATGCTGTGGCCTTCTCTCGCTCAGTCTAACCCCTTAGGAGAGGTGGGGCAGGAACGGCTTTGCCAGAGGGGAGAGCAGAGGGCAGCCCTCTGCTCTTTGGACACAAAAGCAAAGTACTCTGCCCGCAGATGGGGCCAGGCCTGGGTCTGGTGGCTCTCTGTGGCTCCCCACTTAGGCTGAGCAAAGTGGAATACATGCTGCTGGCGCCTCTGTATGTGCGTGGGAGAGTGGCCCACCATTGAAGAGAATCCTTGATGCTCGTTTGCATGTGTCTCTGAAGACAGTGTCAGGCCCGAGATAACTTTCTTGGGGAAAAGCTTTCGCAGTTAGACTGTGTGTGCCTGTCAACAGGCAGGAACTCCCAATGAAAAGATCTGAGAGTATGAAGAATTGGCAGTGACAGCTTCTTGGCCTCTGCCTCCACATGGATCTTGGGGCTAATGGGCCTTTTTAAATGGCTTTCTTAAATACGTAAGTGTGTGGAATTTTCACTACATTGATTGAAACAGTACTTCAGTGAAATAATCAAAGAAATACTTCAGCTACTGCTTTGATAATGCCACAATACGAGGTTTTAAAATTCTTTTCTCCGTTTTCACATTTAGATATTGATAACTTGCATATTTGGGGAATTAGGTGATTATTGCATCATTAATTTATTGTGTAAGAGGTTCTGTGACAGTTTTTTTTTTTCACAAACTAGTAATCCAGGAAACAGTTTCACTAACCTCTGTGTGATGGAAAGTGATGGCTTGAACTATTCAAACAGACACATGCAGGCTGAGACTACAAAGCTTCTTGGCCCGAGTTTTCTGGGTTAATGACAGAATCTACTAATTGTTTCAAAATTCTTTGATAGTTAGGAGAGATGCAAGCTCTGGGCTGCCTGCCCTCTCAAAACTTGGTCTTTTGTATTTTAAGGGGTTGAGTTTTATGTCATCCATCTTGAAATTAGTCTGGGGTCATCACATTTCCATCTCTGCTGATGTAACACATTTTTGTCAGGTCTTGATAAGATTAGTACATTTGAGATGGTTATCAGATTGTCACTTTTATATTTCACTGTGGCTACCAAGCCCAGCAGATGGGAAGGAAGTGCTTAGATGCTTGTCATTGTCTCCTAGGCCTTTGAGTCTAGTATAGTACTTGAGCTGAAAAAGGAGGTTTAAGAAGATTACATATTAGAAAAAGATTACATATTACAAAAGGAATTAGAGCCCTTTTTCAGAGCATCAGTAAAGAAGATAAGAGCTCAGATCTTTCCTCCAGGAAGTTTCATTCAAACACTTGGGTCATATCAACACTTGTATTTTAAGAACATCTCTTTAACAAAACCTTAATGTCATTGCTTTACTCCTCTGCTTTGTCGATAGTAGCTAAATTGTGCTTATCCAAACTGCAGTCCTTTGGGTCATTCATTCACTCAATGCTTCTATCAAATATCTCCTGAGCACCTGGGAGGCAGCTTGACAAAGTAAACAGAAAAAAGACTTTGGTGTCACTGCTTCCTGGGTCCATCCAAACCTCAGACCTGCAATTAGCTACCTACAATTCGGCCAAGTTATTTCACCTGTCTGAGCAAGGTCACCACTTGCAAAGTGGAAACATTCATGATATCTACCTGTGAGGGTTGTGGTGAGGGTAAATAAGATTATGTATGTGAATGCCTGGCCAGGGCTGGCAACAGTAAGCACTCAGTAAGTGTCTGCTAAATGAATGAGAGGGACTGGGTAAGACAATGAATAGCAAAGCACTAGCATTAACTGCCCTCCCCAGACTCTTGTGCTCATTTGCATTGTACTTTTCCTGAGCCCAGGCCATGCAGAGTGGTCTAGGGGGCCTTGAATATGCTATGACCATTTCACTGCAATAGAAAATGGTTTGGCCTTAAGGGTTCAGATCACAAGATAGAAAAGTGCCAGCTTGTTTGGGAAAAAGCAAACAAGGTTGTTGGCTAAAAATGAGTGAGTGAGGTGGACAACCATGGTAGGGACAGATCGTGCTGGATATTGTGGGTTGTTGCAAGGACTTTGACTTTTGCTCTAAGCAACCCCCTCGGAAGGTTTTTGGCAAAAGAGCGATGTGGTCTGGCTCGTGTTTTAAGGGGGATTGTTTTGACTGCTGTGTTAAGAATAGATTATACCAGGGCAAGGACAGAAACATAAAGACTAGTTAAGAGACTATTGCAGTAATCCAGGCAAGCTGTTGATTACTTGGACCAGGATGGCCACAGTAGGAGGGGGAGAGAAGTGGTAAAGTCTAGATGTATTTTCAAAGTACAGCCAATAGGATTTCCTGACAGAATAAATGAGTTGTCAGGGGGAAGAATTCAAGAAGGACTCCAGGGTTTTTTGCTTACAAAAATGTTGGAAGTTCAGTGTCCTATATGGTGACTTTATACATCTGTTAGACCATCAGAGATGTCCAGTAAGCAGGTGGACATATGAGCATGCAGTTTGGGAGAGAAGACTGACCTAAGATAGACCTTTGGGAGTTACCAGCACATGGGTGGTATTTAAAATTATGAAACTATGAGATAAGATCACCATGGTAGAGATGCAGATAGAGAAGACTGAGGACTGAGCCTGAGCACATCATCATGAAGGCTGGGGAAAAGGGGAAGAAGCAGCAAATCAAGGAGAAACCATTGAAGTTGGAGAAAAGTCAAGTGTGTGTGTGTGGCAAGGCAATGAAGAAAAGGTTTCAAGTAGGAAAAAGTGGTCAACTGACTCACATGCTACTGATAGGTCCAATAAGATGAGAACCAAGAAGTGATCATTGGATTTATTAAGAGAGAGATCTTAGGAGACGGGACCCTTCATTGATCTCTTGGGGTAGTCCTTGCTGCTAAAAGAAACAAACCCACAAAAAAGTTTGTTTCTGACTAATGTAAAGTCCAGAACAGGTGTCCCTGATTGACATGTGATATTCTTCTAAGCAGTTATTCATTAACCCAGGCTCTCTCTGTCACGTGTCTCTGCCATCTTCACCACATGTAGCCCAAAGTGACCAGGCTTGTCAAACCACAGGAAGGAGAAAGAGATGGGGGAGGTCTTCTTGGGAAGATTTCATGGACAGATAAGCTTCACTCACGTCCCATTGGCTAGAACTCTGTCACATGGCCACTTTTAATAGCAAGGGAATGTGGTAGATGTAGTCTCACTGTGTGCCCAGGAAGAAGAGGAAACAGAGGCAGAGGGGACACAGGCAGAAAGTACCTTGCCAACTACCACTGAATAAAATAACTACCACTGGAGAAAAAAGAGAGATCTTAGAGATCAATTGGAAGTGCTTCACACATGATAGGCCTTTAAGGGATGAATACAGTTGAGTTAGTGATTCCAGTGAGATAAGAGGCAAGAAACTAGCTTATAAGTTTGATTTTGAATGTCTATTGACTTTGAGAAGGTGCTTGCACATTGAGATGAAGAAAATGATGCATTAAAAAATAAAATCATGCAGGTTGTTGAAGGAAGGGATTAAGATGAGGCTAAGGTTAGGAGGCAAAAACTATGCCCAAATTTAATAAGAATCAACCTATTTTTATCCATTTAGACAGAGGAGAGAGTGCCTTTTAGTGACTGCAGAAGTTAAAGGAGATCTCACAGGATGTTTGAGGGGGGCCTTTTCCTCCATGAGATAGGAGAGGAATGGGTTGGGACCGTTTAGAGTCTGAGGCACCATTTTGGATAGCATCAAGGTGTTTCAGACGAGAGGGAAGAATCTGCTTTCAGTACCTAACTCTCTTTTTAAGTCTACTCAGGGGTCTGATGACTGAGAGCAAGAATATGCAGGTTCTTCATCATGAGTCTGTGGGACCAAGGTATTGGCTGTCACGAATTATACACAAGTCTTAGTCAGCTTTGTTTTGGCCATCACAAGCAACTCCACATGCAGTGTGCCCAGAGCCTGGCTTAGCACTTCTAGGTTTTCTTTCTGTCTCAAGTCTTCTATAGAAAAATCTTTGAGGAAAAGAACCATCCAGGTTTTCTTAAGAGCCCACAGAATTCTGCTGTGTAGAGGTCAGAACCACCTCCATTGCCCCAGACTGACTTTCTAACCATTTTCTACTCTTCGCTGGTGGACTTTGACCTGGGAGAAAAACTATGCTGCAGTTACAAATGAAAGGAGCCTGTTTTCATTCAAACTGTTGATAATACTTGATTTTTCTTAGCATGCTTTACATTTGGGTTTGAAAACATGCCAACCTTTGCTAGCCTCATCTGAGGTAAAAACTCAGAAACTTTGGGTTGCAAAAATTATTCCAGAATGCTCCATCTGAGCTGTCTACTTCATCTAGAGTCTCATGGTACAGCTTGAGACTATAGATGAAGAATACAAGAAAGTATTCTTGGAATCTCAGTATTTCTTTTATTAACCTCAGTTGACTTTTATGCTAGTAAAAGCTATATATTAAAAAATTTGGTACCATGGGTTACAAAAAGTAAATTAACACTAATCACTGCATAGTGTTTACTACATGCTGGGTACTCTTCAAAACCCTTTACATAAATATTAACTCATTGAAGTTTTGTAGCTCCATGATGTGGCTAATATTGTTATCCCCATTTGACAGATGAGGAAACTAAGGCACAGAGAGGCTGAGTAACTTGACCAATGTCACAGACCATCGAAGTCATATGCCCCAAGTATGCTCACTTTGCGCTAACCCATGTAGCAAGCATTCTGTGCTCCAGTTGTTGGTTGACATCTTTGCCTCCCCTTCCTGATTATGAACCCCTTGGAAACAGGGGTTTTTGTCCTCTTTATCCCTCTTTCCTCACACCTAGAACACCCTCAAAAAGTCACAGAAATATTGGAGATGGCAAATTCCTGGCATGTATTCAGCTGCCATTCTCTCGTGGTAGAGCATCTCTTAGATAATGGTTGTGTCCTGCTAAGCCCAGATGTGGCGTCCACATCCTCCTCAACATGCCCCTCAAGGCAGCCACTATAATTCAATAAGAGCTGAAGCCTGTCTGCCTGCCCTGCCAGAAACATTTGCTCAGCAGTAGGGACTTAATAAATTCCTGGGCTCACTACACAGATGTTCATGAAATTATCAAATTTCCAAAATATAGGAGAAAGTATTCTTGGAAATTCACTAAATATTTGGTGATAATATTGATCGTTTAGCATTCTGTCATCATCCTCACAGTGACATTTATCATTACTCTTCCTTTCTTTGTGACATGTTACCAACTTGATCTCAGTACTAATAGACCTTTAGTAACATATTGTGATCTTGATTATGGAGGTGGGCATATGAATTTATACAGGTAATAAGATGCACAAATTCATACCAAAGAAAATAGTGTGTACAAAATCTGCTGAGATCTGAGTAAGGTCTGTAGTCTCATTAACAGTATTATGTTTGTGTCAGTTTCCTAGTTTCGTTAACACACTATAGTTGTGTCACCTTGGACGATGCTGGGGGAATGAGTACAGGGGACCTCTCCCTGTAGTATTTTTGCAGTTTCTTATAGATCTGTAATTATTTCAAAATTGAAAGTTAGAAACTAAAAACTACTGGGGCATACTGGATATTTCTTGGGCTTTGATCCTGTTTCTCGACCTTCTTGTGGGGTCTAGGGTCCATCCCTTAATGAAAAGGTGGCTCTTGGGCCTCAGAGAGCCAATACCTAAAACAAAACTACTTCATCAGGCAAGGTGAAAAGTAGAGGTGATGTAGATCTAAGGAAAATTGGCTCCTTTGGGAACCCTGAATCTGCAACTGAAAAAAAAAAAAAATCTTCCAATTCCACCAGCCCCTTAGGCAGCCCAGGCCAGCTGTTTCAGAAATACTCATTTGGCTCAAGTCCTTCCTTGTCTCTCTGCTCTTCTCATTTTCTTACAAGGCCGCCATCTACTTCAAGCTCATTCCAACTAGCCTGTAAAAAACCATCAGGACACATATTCAAAGGGAGGAGGGAGACCACTCAGCTTTCGGAAGGTCTAATAAGAAGAGGTCTTGGCAAGTGGCCTCCTGGAAACTGAAAAGAGGGGCAAGGCTTGGAGATCTCACTTCTGTCTTGCTGGCTGTAGGTCATCTCCATCCTAAGCCTTCAGAGCCACTGGTGTTACTGGAGTTCCTTTTTAAATTTTCATGGAATTATTTTGTCTTTTTAACAACAGATTTTTCTTTCTCAGTGGAAAATTTCTTCCTCCCCAAAATGTAGCCAACCTGGCATGCAACTGAAAAATTCCATTATTTCCTTAACCCCTCATTTGCTCTTCAAAGAGGTAACTGTAGTTGCTTTGCTTCCTTTGAGAAGCATTTATAACAGCTGGCATGATATATTTTTAGCTTCAGCTTCCTTCCCTTTGGGGGAACCTTTTTTTAAATATGGCCCTGGCCTTCCTGATACTACATTGTGAAGATGGCTCAGTGATATCTCAGAGGACCCAATATTGCCACTCCTGATCCTTTGCCCGTTTCCAAGAGTCCAAAGGTTTTACAGGACCTTGCTTTTCCTCACCATGCCTAGTGTTTGTTTCCTGGGACTTAGGAAAGAAAAAAATCAGAAAAAACACTGTAGTAAGCAAGAAGCCTGCTTGTTTTATTGTGCATCAGAGATCCCACAGCTTGGGAAAAGTCAGAGACCTCCTTGGTACACGTGCCTTGGGTCATGAGGATGTGCCATCCAGCCCCTGTTCGCGAGGGTTTTTTTAGACTCTAATGACAGTGAGAGTTATTAAACACTAGATGAGCTACAGAGGAAGGCAGTAGTGTTTCTAATTCCCCACCATACTTCAAAAATAGGATGGATTCTGGCTGGAATAAATGACTTAAACTGGACTAGCCTGGAAGAGGGGAGGAAGGAGATGAACAAGCTGGCTTCTTTTAGACTCTTTTTTTTTGAGCCCTATAGTCTTGGGATTTCTATTATTTCACAAGATTTATAGTTAAAGCTCTACAGTTAGAGTTTAGAGTTAGAGTTACAGGCTTAATCCATGAATAATGGGACAAAAAAAATCTTTTAATCTTTTTTTTTGTTTTCTTTTCTCACCTTTAAGATTTCTGGGGATAAACTTAGGTTACACTGAGGAAAGATATATCATGAATGTAGCTTCTCTTTTTAAAAATTATATTTATTTTTAATTAATTGATGATTGCTTTACATTTTGATAAGTTGTGCTGTGTGCTTTGTCGCTTCAGTCTTGTCCCACTCTTTGCGACCCTATGGACTGTAGCCCTCCAGGCTCCTCTGTCCATGGGATTCTTCAGCAAGAATAATAAAGTGGGCCCAACCCAGGATCTAACTCACCTCTCGTATGTCTCCTGCATGGGAGGTGTGTTCTTTACCACCAGCACCACCTGGGAAGCCCCTTTGATATTATTAATATTAAGCAAATGAGACTCTTGAATTCCACGGTGACAGAGGAGGATACATTTCAGTAGAAGCAACTATTAATTTGGGGTATGTGTTTAAACACTGTCGGTATCATTCCTGCCATCCCCCTACCTACACCCTGGTCCTCTACATTCTTTTAGGTAAAATACAGTCTCGGGAAATCTCTGGTGTAAGTCAAGTAAGAGAAGGGTATCGAGATGGGGAAGGGGACTTCCAAAATCTGGGAAATGCTATAAAGAATTTTTGTGTATTGGAAAAAGGCTAAAACTCCCACATGCCCTGAGGTAGTCATTCTTTGCCAAAATTCTGGACCATTCCCATAGACAAATTCCATGGCTACAATTAAATGTTAGAGTCAGTGAGAGAACAAGGTTTGCTTTAGAAATTGGTTTCACAGCCAACCTTCCTGAGATGCATCCTTTTGGAAGGGCCCAGCAAAACCTATATGGAACTGGAAAAGCTATAATAGATTATTTTATACTTTAGCCTTCTCCTTTGCACAGTAAGACATTACAATGCAAAGAGAATTATAAGGCTATAAGTGGCATTGTAGATATTCAAGTTTAGAGTATAAATGATGAGGCAGCCTTGATCAAAATCAAGAATATGGCTTTGAAGTCAGATGACTTGGTTTTAAATTCCAGCTGCACCAATAAGTAGGTGTGTGAACATGGACAAATTACTTGACCTCTAAACCTCCTTTCTTCATCTATAAAATGGGAATACATTTCAGTAGGCAAATAGGTGGGGAAACAAAGGAAACAGTGACAGACTTTATTTTCTTGGGCTCCAAAATCACTGCACATGGTGACTGCAGCCATGAGATTAAAAGACACTTGCTCCTTGGAAGAAAAGCTATGACCAACCTAGACAGCATAATAAAAAGCAGAGACATTACCTTGCTGACAAAGGTCTGTCTTGCCAAAGCTATGGTTTTTCTAGTAGTCATGTATGGATGTGAGACTTGGACTATAAGGAAAGCTGAGCACTGAAGAATTGATGCTTTTGAACTGTGATATTGGAGAAGACTCTTGAGAGTCCCTTAAACTGCAAGGAGATCCAACCAGTCTGTCCTAAAGGAAATCAGTCCTGAATATTCATTGGAAGGACTGATGCTGAAGCTGAAGCTCCAATACTTTGGCCACCTGATGAAAAGAACTGACTCACTGGAAAAGACCCTGATGCTGGGAAAGAGTGAAGGCAGGAGGAGAAGGGGATGACAGAGGATGAGATGCTTGGATGGCATCACTGACTCGATGGACATGAGTTTGAGCAAGCTCCAGGAGTTGGTGATGGACAGGGAAGCCTGGTGTGCTGCAGTCCACGGGGTCACAAAGAGTCAGACACAACTGAGCAACTGAACTGAACTGAGGTGACCTCTTAATTGGCTTGATCAGGGTAGATAGTTAATGTGTTAATCGTAATAGCCATTTAAAGCAGGGGATCATAGAAAAGGCTTAAGAGTTTAAACATATTATTTTAACTTAATGTGTAAATACATTCTCGTGCCGTCTTTTGTATAGTGAGACGGTCCTTTCTTTGAGAACAGCATTCCTGACTGAGGCTGCTCTTCTGTGCATAAATCACACCCTTGATGCATTATTGTCTGTGATTTCCTTAAAATGGAACTGGAATTTGACGACATTTCCAGAAACAGACCATAGGATCTTTCTAGATTCTGGCTTTCCTCCTTTTATAACTTAGCTTATAGTTTTCTCACTAACACTGAATTCAACAATAGATTTTTAAAAGTAAAACAATGAGTTTTTCTAAGGCTTGTAACAAAGTTTTTGAGCAGTTAGCTTTTTTGGTAATTCATATATCATCATTTCTGTTATACTTTTTTAAAGTGATACATTCACAATAGCAAGTACAACTAGGATAAATAGATTTTGGGAAAAAACTCAACTGTCTCTTGGTACACGTGCAGGTGAGCTGATGGGAGCAGAAGTACACAAGCAAATTCTAGTCATTGAAGAGCCATGGGCATACATGAGTAGTTGGAAGGGAAGGGAGAGTACTGAGTGGTCCAGCAAACTGGGCAAGTGAAGATGAGATGAGAGCTTCTTAGGGTTGTGAGGAGTAAATGAAAAATGTATATAAAGCACTTGCCAATAGGAGATGCTCAACAAATAATAGACCTCATTATCTGTGTGGATCACAATAAACTGTGGAAAATTCTGAAAGAGATGGGAATACCAGACCACCTGATCTGCCTCTTGAGAAATTTGTATGCAGGTCAGGAAGCAACAGTTAGAACTGGACATGGAACAACAGACTGGTTCCAAATAGGAAAAGGAGTTCGTCAAGGCTGTATATTGTCACCCTGTTTATTTAACTTATATGCAGAGTACATCATGAGAAACGCTGGACTGGAAGAAGCACAAGCTGGAGTCAAGATTGCCGGGAGAAATATCAATAACCTCAGATATGCAGATGACATCACCCTTATGGCAGAAAGTGAAGAGGAACTCAAAAGCCTCTTGATGAAAGTGAAAGTGGAGAGTGAAAAAGTTGGCTTAAAGCTCAACATTCAGAAAACGAAGATCATGGCATCTGGTCCCACCACTTCATGGGAAATAGATGGGGAAACAGTGGAAACAGTGGCAGACTTTATTTTTCTAGGCTCCAAAATCACTACAGATGGTGACTGCAGCCATGAAATTAAAAGACGCTTCCTCCTTGGAAGGAAAGTTATGACCAGCCTAGATAGCATATTCAAAAGCAGAGACATTACTTTGCCAACAAAGGTCCGTCTAGTCAAGGCTATGGTTTTTCCTGTGGTCATGTATGGATGTGAGAGTTGGACTGTGAAGAAGGCTGAGCGCCGAAGAATTGATGCTTTTGAACTGTGGTGTTGGAGAAGACTCTTGAGAGTCCCTTGGACTGCAAGGAGATCCACCAGTCCATTCTGAAGGAGATCAGCCCTGGGATTTCTTTGGAAGGAATGATGCTAAAGCTGAAACTCCAGCACTTTGGCCACCTCGTGCGAAGAGTTGACTCATTGGAAAAGACTCTGATGCTGGGAGGGATTGGGGGCAGGAGGAGAAGGGGACGACAGAGGATGAGATGGCTGGATGACATCGCCGACTCGATGGACGTGAGTCTGAGTGAACTCCGGGAGTTGGTAATGGACAGGGAGGCCTGGTGTGCTGCGATTCATGGGGTCGCAAAGAGTCGGACACGACTGAGCGACTGATCTGATCTGATCTGATCTGATTGTTATTTCTGCACGGTTGCTAAGCTGATACAAGTAAGCGGTATTCATGCCCCAACCCAGGCTCTGCAGTAAACTCAGGTGAAACAGCCCTCCTAGGGCAGTTCTATGACATGGCTCTTCTGATAGACGCAATTGAAATCAAGATGCTTTGCCAGCTCTGTAGAGAGCTGCCCTCCACAAATACATATAATCACCCCTAAGGATTGTTGCTGTGGTCTGTCTTCCTAAATAGCTTAAAATGGACCAGAAGCAAAAGAAAGAGTAAGAACAAGGTAAAATTTTGTTTTTGTTTCTTCAGGATCCATTGCTAACAGAAATAATTTTTTTAATTGGCAATAAGTGTAAAGATATTATTCACATTTATTTAAATGATCCTTAAGTAACAGAAAAGGATTTGTTTATTTGTTTGTTTATTTTTGGCTGTGCTGGGTCTTCATTGCTGTGCGCAGACTTTCTCCAGTTGCAGCAAGTGGGGCCTATTGCCTAATTGCAGTACGCAGGCTTCTCATTGCAGTGGCTTCTCTTGTTGCAGAGCACCGGCTCTAGGCACTTGGGCTTCCATAGTTGTAGTGCGTGGGCTCAGCAGTTGTGGCTCAAGGGCTCGGGAGCACTGGCTCAGTAGTTGCAGAGCGTGGGCTTAGTTGCCTCATGGCATGTGGGATCTTTCCAGAGCAGGGATCAAACCCACGTCCCCTGCATTAGCGGTGGATTCTTAACCACTGGGCCACCAGGGCAGCCCCAGAATAAGATTTAACAGAGACAGATACAGGCTAGGGAAATGTGGCCAGTTCCAAGAGTGCAGAGTATTTAGAAGAAAAGATAAGTTGCCTAGGCAAGTCACTCCACCTCCAACTCAGTGTGGACTCTTGCACTCTTAGGAACTCGTACTTCTTTATCAAGGCATGAGGTTGGATGACCCGGAAGGATCCTTGATAGTGCTTTCACTCTCTGCTTCTGGGGTAGAAACTGATTCATAGAGCACTGATGTTTGAGTGTACAGTGCTGTTACTTTGGGGTGAGCCAGAGGAGGAAAATGAAATGCCAGCTAATGCGCTGGGCTAGTCTAAGAGAATTGGCACCTGTCAAAGCCAGGAAGAGATCCTCCTGCTATGTTCAGCATTAAATACACAGTCAGGGAGAACCTGATTGATTTTGGTCCCCCTCATTTTTAAAAGAATGTGAACACCCATGATTGCTACCTGGACTGTGGAACTGGGAAGTCTGACAGACAGGGGTGGGGGAAGGTTAGTTTTTCACTCTCCCTTTTGAAGTGAGTACTGTGTTAGTGCCATGTACTACCTGTTAAAAATAAAACATACATACCTATAAAATGAAAATGATACAACGTCAGTGAAGAGAGAAAAAGATATTCTGAAAGAAAAGACAGGGTAATTTAGCCTGGAGCAATAATACTAAAAAGGAGTGATTTGGTAATTTTGAAACATATTAGAGTTTATTCATATGAAAGGTACTGTCTTGAGTTCCTTGGTCTGTGTCATACAGAAAGAAAAGAAAATTTGCAAAAATTATGGGTAAAGATCTTGGTGATGATAAAACTCCATGGCATGTAGAATCCAAGTGTAGATTTTCTGTTCTTTCTGAGCTTAAAGAAAGAATAAGAAAACCAGAGGATCACCAGGTTCATTTGCCTGGTGCCTGCATCTCAAGCCACCTGTAATCCACTCTTGCTCTGCGGTTGTAGTGTCATCAGAATGGGATTTTTTGGGGAAGAAAGTGGACTGCTTGAAGGTCCTTTGTTTTAAGAGATCTGATAAATATTTGGCATGGTGCTGGTGTTCTTCCTGTGCCAGTAAGTCAAACGTCTCCACAGTGGGAGCAAAACAGCCGTAGGATGCAGTCTCAAAAGCTACTGCCCATTTTAGATTTAAACATGCACACACACACACACACATACACACACACACACACAACCACTTCTGCTATACCCAAGTCAAAATAAATTAGGTGTATATTCCTCAGACCCAGTTTCCCAAGAGGCGTTTGTGAGTAGCATCAATTGATAACTATAGCACCAAAACTCCTACAGAGCCTGGAAACTCAATTCCTGTGGAAAAAGAATGACAGTGGCAAGTATTAAGAAAGTTAGTATGCTCTCCTAACCTATCATTAGTATCAAGGTGAAGCACATGGAAGAGAACATGTTCTATGCACAAGTATCATTTACACAGTGGGGATATTCGTTCAGAGTTGCCTGAAATGATCTTTTTAAATCAAATCATTTTTCCATGGACTAAAACTATGATTTGGAATGTCAGTTGTCTTGCCTTCTAGTCTTCATGAGCAGGAGGTCTTAGAATCAGGTTAAGATCCCCAGTTCCTGAGATTCTCAATCAAAGTTAATACTCTATAAAAGGATTTTAAAATAAATACTGAAAGAATTTCATCACATAATTTTTTTTCCAGTGGTTGCAATAGTCCTCTTCTCTGATTGGTAATTTGGAATGATTTAGGTGACTTATTTGGTTTGGGTTTGCTGTTTTTAACAGGTCACACTTAGGTGGCTTTGGATGGACAGGGCAGGCGGTTCTAATTCCAACCTCAAGCTGTGTTTTAAACAGAGAGAACGTGGCCGTCCCAAATACTTTCAGGAGCTAGAGAGAGAACTTGCTGAGAAAAGATGTGGGCGTGAGGGCTCAGCTAGATGCTGCCTGGTCTGCATCCACTGGGTGTGTTGGGAAGAAGCTCAGGACTGCAGCGTGTCTGGAAATTTGGAAGGATTTTACAGTAGTCTTTAGGCCTCAGGGAGATAGGTTGTGAGAAAGAGGATTATTCACACATATTCACCATTATCCAAGAAATTATTTGGTACCTGTAATATTGTTATTAACTCTAGTAGGCTTCAGTTCAGTTCAATTCAGTCGCTCAGTCATGTCCGACTCTGCGACCCCATGAATCACAGCATGCCGGGCCTCCCTGTCCATCACCAACTCCCGGAGTTCTCTCAAACTCATGTCCATCGAGTCAGTGATGCCATCCAGCCATCTCATCCTCTGTCGTCCCCTTCTCCTCCTGCCCCCAATCCCTCCCAGCATCAGAGTCTTTTCCAATGAGTCAACTGTTAGCAGGATAATTTCAATATCCCCACTGAATATTATATATAAATATTATTCTAAAAGTCAGCACTCACTACATGTACAATAACGGTGTCCTTGTGTTTGTTTAATTTTGGCAAGGTAGGTCCAAACTGACCTGGAATCTCACAGCACTGTGGACTCCCCTACAAAGCCTGAGAGTTTCTGGCTCCCAAGAATGTGTCTAATTTGGGTATGAGGGTGACAATGTGACTGAGGCCAGCCTGTCCCTAAGTTGGGACCTGAGCTGCAGACCCTAAATTTAAGATAACCCTTGTCCCCTAGCTCACCGCAGCTCAGGAATGAGTTTTGTCAATACTCAGAGAAGGTAGATGTCTTATAAGTGAAGAAGTGTTGCTTGAAGGCTTTGTTTTTAATCTGTGAGATTTGTGAGAATATAAAGCTATGTACGGTCACAGTTCTTTCCCAGATTTTCTGTTGGTGATGATCTCTCTTTCTGTCACTAGAGACAGCTGCATAATTTTTATTTGCTTCTAGAATTATTCTCTTGCTCCTCTTCCCCAGCCACTCCATCTGTATGCAGGTCAGAGAGCAGGCTAATTATGGGGTACTGGAGAAGCAGTTGCTCATAGAAAAGCGCTCGACTCGGGGAGCTCAGCACCAGGGTCAAGCTCGTGACAATCTCCGTGTTCACATCCGCATGTTTGCCTGGGCACTGCCTTCCATCCTTTTGCAGTTGCACAAACCAACTTTTCGGATTCTTTACCAACTGAGCTATGAGGGAAGCCCTTAGAAAGGTCAATACAAGAAATAAGTGCTTGTTTTTAGGACAAAGCAAGTAAAGGATTTCACTTTTATTTCTTGGGTCTTCACACTAAAAAAACAGCCACCAAGTGACGAGAAGAAAGATATGTTCCTATACTTAACCAAGGTTTTGTATTTTTGCCTGCCCCTGCACTGGCTTCAGAGCAAGAAACTTTATCCATTTAGGGGGTCAAACTCTCAAACTGGTGGGCTGCTGAAATTCCTTGACCTAGGAGACTGCTTTTGCCGGCAGGCCAGTTTTTTCAACTCCTTCATTTTGGGTATTGATTTACTTCTATAGGTGTTGACCCTATGAAACCTCTCTGGCACCCTAAATGGCACAGGCTGAGAAAGACAAGATGTTTTCTGGGGACATTTCACTTAAGAATCCTGACTTTGGGAACAGGGTATGGAAAAATACCTTTACCCTCTGCCCCTCCCTCTTTTAGATCAATCAGCTTAGATTTAGCCCCTTGGAATTATCTAGACTGACAAAGATTTGTTGCCCTTGGCTGAGCTGTTGGAACTCTAGAAGAAGCTTGCTTGCAACACAGATTTATATTCATCATAAAGAATCTATAAACTCCCAATACCATGTCTTTCAAATGGGAACTTTGATGAAATTTCTACCTCAAATGAGTCCATGACAGTCATAAGGATCCCAGTGGGAACCCCATCCCTAAGTCCATCACCAGCAGAGTTGGGTCTTCTTTGGTGCTAGGAGAAGTTTGCTTTCCCTCAAGTCTCATCGTTCCAAGATGAGTCACAGAGCCACAGAGGTGGCCTAGTTTTCATGGTTACAGGGAGAGTTGGGGCAAATGACCCCGTATTTCTCAACATTCCCACCTCTGTTATACTTTGGCTAGTTCAAGAACGCATGCTGGTAGCATGGATCTGGCAGTGTTGCCAATTACACTGATGGCAGAATCAGAGTCCAGAAAGGTCTCAGGCACTATCGACTTGTAGTTCAGAGCATGTGCTTTGAAGTCAGACCAACCTGGGTCTGACTGATTCCATTGATACCAGTTCTACTGATGATTAGCTGTGTGACCTTAGAGAGATGCCTTAATCTCTCTTGGCTTTGCTTTCCTCATATTAAAAGAGCGGGTAATAATCACCACCCATGGGTGATTGTGAAAGTCCTCTCTGGGTCTAAGTGCAATCCTCTTCGTTTCTGGAGAGATTTTACACTAACCCTCCTGATCGAAAAACTTGTTCTCCTTCAGTTCTAGGAAAATTTCTCAAATTTAAAAAATGATTCTCCCATTTTAATGAAGTAATAGCTCTTCTCTTTTGATTCTCTAATTTCCTTAACTTTCCTTTTCCTATTTTTAATCTTTTTGCTCTACTTTTTTCAGTCTTTTTGTTCTACTTTCCAGATGATTTCTATAACTTTATCTTCTAAACCTACTACATAATTTTTAATTTTTGCTGTTTTTGAATTGCAAGTGTTCTTGTTCTTTGAGTGTTCCTTTCATATTGCATTCTGTTCTTGTTTCATGAATGCAAGCCTTTCCAGTGTCTCTACAGATGTTTCAGCTGTGTTTTGGAGTCTTTTTCAGCTCCTGACATGTCTGTACTGCCTTGAGTTAATTGTTTTGTTGTTTTGGACCCTTTATCTCAAGCAAGGATCCTTTCATTTAAGAGGAAGGCCCTAGAATTTATGTATATGAATTTTACCACTGAGAGACCTGGTTGGCCCTGGCCAGGTTGTTTCTTGGGGAGTCACAGGTGTAATTCTTATCTCGTGAACTAGTCCATTTTCCCTAGAGAAATCATTTTTTCCTTCTGGAAGATATAGGTCTGGCTGTCTGGGTCCTGGGAGCTGTTAGGAGAAAAGTGCTAAGATGATAGGATAGTTGCCTGGTTTTGTTGGACGTAAGAGGAGAATATATAAGGTGGTCCTTGTACCTTACACATGCTCTCTACCAGCAACTCCCAGCACCCCGCCTTCTGAGGTACCTGATCTTGGAGGCCTAAACTTCTTGGGAGTTCTGCAGCGTGAACTGTCACGCTCCCTATCACTGCGGGCATATGTGTCACCTTTCTTTGGTCTACTGAGTCAGTTACCCTCATGTCCTCCTGTTTCCTAGCTTCCAAAATTTTGTTGACCTCAGTGATCTACTGATGCCCAGAGTGATCTCCTGTCATCTCTGGCATCTTCTCTCTGCATCCTTGTCCTTTGCATTTATGCCTTTGATGCCTTTTTAGTGAGTTTCCAGAAGAAACAGTAACATCTACATAAGTTGGAGATTTATTTTAACTCATTTACTTGTCTATTATCTATCTCCCCCACTTGATTATTAATTCCAAGAGGCCGGAGACCTAGCCTTGTCAACTACAGCATTCCTACTGTCTCAAACCCTCCCTGGAGTATCATGGGTGTTGAATAAATACTTACTGAGTGAATGTATGACATGTAATATAGATCTATTTGTACAATGCTTGCTGCTGCTGCTGCTAAGTTGCTTCAGTCGTGTCCGACTCTGTGCGACCCCATAGACGGCAGCCCACCAGGCTCCCCCGTCCCTGGGATTCTCCAGGCAAGAACACTGGAGTGGGTTGCCATTTCCTTCTCCAATGCATAAAAGTGAAAGTGAAGTCGCTCAGTCGTGTCTGACTCTCAGCGACCCCATGGACTGC
The DNA here is from genome assembly GCF_027580195.1 of Bos mutus. Lineage (NCBI taxonomy): Eukaryota > Metazoa > Chordata > Mammalia > Artiodactyla > Bovidae > Bos > Bos mutus. The sequence goes on along the minus strand of NC_091626.1, from coordinate 41,534,619 downwards.
AGCCCAATAAATGATAAACTGTCTTAAGCATAATTATTTTAGTACTGAGGATTAAGTATTGAAACCAGACTTATGCTCCAGACTCATAGCCATTGATTTTAAATGGGAATGAATCTGTCTCTTAAATTAAAATCTCTCATGAGAAGCATCTGAAATATCTTACCTCCCCTAGAAAAGCTCAAACTTTTCCTGATTGTGATCTCTCCACCATGACTGTCTTTCCTAATAGGACATCACCTGTTTCTGTTAAAGTACAATGTCTGTTAAAGTAAGGCCTCTTGAAAGGTAAGAGACTACCTTGAAGATCCCATTGCCAGGTGGAAGCGTTCCTGGAACTAGAGCATAGTTTTTCTCATTCACAATGTGACCTGCCTGTGATCCGCCATCCCTCAGTTTCCATTGTCTTCTCTGGAAAGTCGGCTGGGGAGAACAGAAAGATTGGTTAAATGATCCCTGAAGCTTTTTCAGGCTCTAAAATGACAGACTCTGCAATTCTGCTAATTATAAAGTGGCAGTAAACAATTAATGACCATCTTTAGGGCCCAGGTCTTATGATAATGATATCCCTGTGAAATTGCCCAGTCTTTTCAAATGACAAATTGGTCAGTTCACTAGATAACTAGGTATTTAAGTGGTGGCTTCTAGATACCTATATAGACATCCCAGTTGTAAACCTCTGCATAAATGTCACGATAAAAACCACAAAATTAAATAAGTACAAACAAACTAATTAATAGGATTCACTGTAGTGGAGAAACCAGTCTTCCACTTGTGAAGATTCTGGCTGAAGAAGGTGTTGCTTTTTCCAGTCTTCAAACAATACTTGGCTTCCCATCAGTGCTGGCAATCTGTCTGAGCATTTAGGCCAAAACAAGAGGGTCTCGTGGTAGGTCTTGAGTGGCAGATGGATGAACAGTGGTGGGCAGCTGGTATGAGAAGGACCGGTGCACCGAGTGCCCAGAATTGGGAAAAGCCAATCGTCTATGAAGGCACAACAGCTCTGGTTCTGGAAAAACCCAATGGCATACAGTTGTTTTGCAGGCCTTAGGCCCTGCTGTGTTTGGGACACGTTGTTTATGACATTGTACAAAGGCCTCAACATTTGTGTCCTGCAGTGTGTTATTTTGGTGTTAAGCAAGGGATTATCTGTTTTAAATCACAGATCTATTAAGCTACCCCTGTGTATCAATGACATTGATATAAAGACTAATGGTTGTTGATATAATTTGAATGACAAAGACCAAAAACATAGGGGCTCTAGTATTAGCTTCAATATCAACTTTGTTGAGTGACCTTGGCCATTGCTATGTCTCTTTTGGCCCCTGGTTCCTTAAGTGATAAAATGGCAAGGGGGACAGATTGGATGATATCTAAATCATATTCTTAAAGTCCCTTCCTGGTTCAATGTTCTGGAATCCTGAGATAGTTGGGTAGTAAATAAATGAGGAAAACAAATTTCTGTGCTCCTGATACCTTCTATTCGTCTGAAAATAATATTCTTGGAGAAGGGCCTAAGAAATGGCAGCACCATCTTTAAAACTCCATCAGAACCAGCTCCACTGGGTGTCTAAACAACAGCATCTGCTTTTCAATAAAACATTGGCATTGCCCTCTACCAATTCTCTTGAAGGCTTGACTCAGGAATGAGAAGCTCTGTACCCACCCTATGGGGCACCTGGTGAGACTGTTCATTTTATGGGGACCCTTCTTGAAGCACAGCTGTCTGTTTAGGGAAACTTAATGCTTATCTTATGTCTTTGAAGGAGGAAAAAAAACTAGGTTGTTTCTCGAGTCTGCAGCTCCTGTAGCATTTAATTTTTTGTTTGTTTGTTCTGGCCAAATAGCTTGTGGGATCTTAGTTCCCTGCAGGATTTTCACTGCAGTTTTCCTGCAGTGGAAAACTCAGAGTCCTAACCATTGGACTGCTACAGAATTCCCTCTAGCATTTAATTTAAAATGAAGAGATCTTGGTTTGGCTTTTTATACCAATTCTCACCTGACTCTGCCCTCCGAACATCCACACAAAACAAAGCCACCAGTTCTGTGAGCCAGCTGGGGAAAGCCCAAGTGAAGAAGAGGCTTTTCAGGCAGCTGAGCAGGTCAGGTGATGTCTACTTCATGCTGCTCAGAGCAGTGACTGCATGGAATAGCCACAGGAACAACATGCACATTTACTGTAGAAGCAGGAGAGAAGAGAAGAGCTTTTTGACTTGCATGCCTTTCTCCTGACCCTGTTGTTCTAAAAAGGAGAGCCAGGATTCAGAGAGGCTTTGTGGTCCTGGTGTATTACCACCTCCTCCCAAACTCTCATTAGTCCTTGAGATACATAGCAAATTAATTGAAATTGAAGTCACCTAAAATTTTTACTTCCTTCAGCAATTCTTCACCTTCATGCAAAGTGTTACTTAAAATATTAACACTGCCTTACGGCTCCTAGCTGCTGTGCATCTAAATGATAGAGGGTGATGGCTTAACAAATGATAGAGGCACTGTTTGCATCTGTGCTGCCCTGTCTTTTATTATTTTCTTTTTGGCATCTGTAGCCCTGGTTACAAGCATAGTGCCCTATGCACAGAGATGCTCACTGTTTGTTGGATGAGTGAATGAATAAGGAAGTTAGCTTAAATTTTTTTCCAGGAAGGTAAAAAATTTATTTAAAAAGCATCTGGCATACATCATCTTATTGGGCATTCATCATTCTTCCCAGTACCCAACATAGAACAGATGCTCAGAATGTATTAGATGGATGGATGGAGGGATGAAAGTGAAAAGTGAAAGTGAAAGTCGCTCAGTTGTGTCTGACTCTTTGCAACCCCATGGGCTGTACAGTCCCTGGAATTTTCCAGGCCAGAATACTGGAGTGGATAGCCTTTCCCTTCTCCAGGGGATCTTCCCAACCCAGGGATCAAACCCAGGTCTCCCTCATTGCCGGCGGATTTTTTACCAGGTGAGCTACAAGGGGATGGGTGGATGGATAATATGGACAGCATATGATCCCATAGCAACCCTGGGAGATGGGTAGGAGAGGTATTATTATTGCTAGAACTATTTTCCAGATGAGTACTATGAGACCCTGGGCTTCCCTGGTAGCTCAGCTGGTAAAGAATCCACCTACAATGCATGAGACCCTGGTTCAATTCCTGGGTCAGCAAGATCCCTGGAGAAGGGATAGGCTACCGACTCCAGTATTCAGGGGCTTCTCTGGGGGCTCAGATGTAAAGAACCCGCCTGCAAGGTGGGAGACCTGGGTTTGATCCCTAGGTTGTGAAGATCCCCTGGAGGAGGGCATGGCAATCCACTCCAGTATTCTTGCCTGGAGAATTCCTTGAACAGAGGAGTCTGGCAGGCTACAGTTCATGGGTTGCAGAGTCACACATGATTGAGCGACTAAGTACAAGCACAGCAGCACTATGAGACCCTGAATGAGAAGCCAGTAGACTTTCTCAGGGGAGTGGATATTGTGTGTTTAGTGTCAGGGACAGAGTTCTTTCTGCCATGAGAAAGAGTGTGGAGTTGGGCTGAAGAACACAAGTCAAGCTTGCATGTCAGAGAACCTTGGGTTTTGAACCCTGGCTCTTGCCCTTTCCTAGCTGTCTCATCTTTGTCAAGCCCCTTACACTGTGTACCTCTGCTTTCTCTCTGTGAAATACGTGTCTGTACTTGCAGAGAAGAGTAATGATAGACCCACAGCATAAGGCATTACATGAGGATTGAACGAAACTGTGTGTGTGTATCTTCGGCAGTGTACTTGACACGCAGTCGGCCTCGGTGGTGGTCGCTGGTGTTGCTGTTGTGCTCACTCTTGTATGGGCGCCTCTTCCGGGACGAAGGTCCAGGAAAGGTCGTCCTAAGGATGTGCTTTTGGGTTGCATTTGGGGAAAGTGTCGACAGTGCAGTATCCCTAGCCCAGGACCGTAAGAAAGAAACAGACTAAGGCAACCAAGCCTTCATTTGTTCAGTCACCCTTCCATGCAAGTCTGAAACGTGTGGGAGAAAGGAGAGCATTGGCATGAGCCAGGAAGGGAAAGGGATGAGATGAGTTGGCCCCTTCCGTGTGCAGAATCTAGTGTGCACGGAGCATCGGGCAGAGCCTCTACCCTCACACCCTTGCTGACTGTTCTCTCAGTGTTACAAGGCAGCTGTTGCACACACTTTGTTGTTGTTGTTTAGTCATTCATGTCCGACTCTTTGCAACTCCATGGACTGTGGCTGGCCAGGCTCCTTTGTCCATGGGATTCTCCAGGCAAGAATCCTGGAGTGAGTTGCCATTTCCTTTGCCAGGGAATCTTCCTGACCCAAGGATCCTCCTGCATTGGCAGGCAGATTCTTTACTACTACTGAGCCACCAGGGAAGCCCCATTACAAGGCAGCCTTTTGTTAAAATATGGAGAAATAAACAATGTGAGGAAAATATCTTGTCCAAATGAGAAAGGCCCTCCTTAAATAAGCTAATAGCATCATAGGAGACTGGCTTAGGGGGAGGGGCTTGAGGGATCAGCCTCTGGGCTGTAATGGCTTGTTCAATGTTGTACCCTCAGCTTTTAGAGCTTTTCACATATGGTGAGCACCCAACAAATGTCTGATGAAGGAAGGAATTCATCTAGCCCAACCTTTCTGTCCCACATGTAAAGAATCCAATGTCGCAATAGCTGGTAATAGGTTCTTAGCTTGAAATACAGTGGAAGTACTTAGAATCTTCCATAAGGACTCCAGTATTGCTCCAGTGGTAATCAGTATTGCTTACCACTGTCAGGACAAAGAGATGGTCTCATGTGGGGTTCTGGCACTGAAATTTAATGAAAAAGAAGGTGATTCACCTGCCCTGACCCTCCAAAATGGAAAGGAAATGTGAACACTTAAAATGAATGCCAGGAAAGGGATGACCAAGTTGAGTCTGAACCAAAGGAAGATTATTCTGATTGGGACAAAGAAGAGTTTGTCCACGTAGGTAAGAATTCTGAAAGAGCAAGGAAGATACGAGTCAGACGCGACTGAGCAACTTCACTTTCACGCATTGGAGAAGGAAATGGCAACCCACTCCAGTGTTCTTGCCTGGAGAATCCCAGAGACGGCAGAGCCTGGTGGGCTGCCATCTGTGGGGTCGCACAGAGTCGGACATGAGTGAAGCGACTTAGCAGCAGCAGCCTAAGGCAAAAATGTGGCAGATAGGACAAAAATGTCCCAGGATGGAAGATGGAATGAAGAATTTTTATCTATGTCTATATAGCTAGAGAGTCACTTCTCATTATTTGCAATACTGATGTTCTTTGAAGTCCCTATGAAAGCTGAACTAGCAAACACTGAACCCCTGCTGCTATGGGGAATACTAGGTTAGGTTCCTGCAAACCTCATGACATTTTCATCAACCTATCAATACATAACTCTTTTGTGCTGTGCCAGTGTTTAGTCATTCAGTCGTGTCCGACTCTTTGTGACCCCATGGACTGTAGCCCACCAGGCTCTTCTGTTCTTGGAATTCTCCAGGCTAGAGTACTGTAATAGGTTGCCATACCCTCCTCCAGGGGATCTTCCTGACCCAGGGATCAAACCCACGTCTCTTATGTCTCCTCCTTTGGCCGGAGGGTTCTTGACCACTAGCGCCACCGGGGAAGCCCTGTATTTAAAGACATCTTATTTAATATATATTGTTGATTCATTAACATCTGCATTCAAAGACCACAGCACTCTTTAACTCATGCCTGTGGGAAGCTCATGCCTGTGGAAGTAATTGTGTTTTCTCCCTAAGTCGCAGCACGGCCTCCTGCGCTGAGGGACACTAGCCCTGCCCTAGTCTGGGGGCCATTTTGAACAGTAAATCACCAGAGAAAAACACCGAAGTTAGAAACACATGGCACTGAACAACCTTGAAAAGGACCCTGGTTTACAGTATGAGAGCTGACACGGGAAGGCTGGGCCTGTTCGACCCCAGCCGGAACACGTGTGCCAGGGACTTATTTTTTGCCACTCTGCGCATGTCCGTGAATGATGACGATGAAAATGTCGAGTGTTGATTTTTGGTTATAAGAAATTTTTAGCAAATAGGTGAAGTCACAAATATAGAATCTGCCAATACAGAGGATCAATGGTATATAAGACATACTAGAGGAACACGACCTGTGGATCTGAGGGGGCTATCCGAGGTCAGCCCAGCTAGCTACCCTTGATCTCCCTGCGGCTTGTTCTCTTCGCTGCCCGGATCTTAAAAGGCTCCAGACAGGCCTCCGCATCTCATATCCAATAAGAAATGAATGCTGTTCAATTCCTGTCCTTAAACTAGAACAGTCCTGGACCTGAATTATGCCAGGAACCTCGTGCTTGCAGTGTCTTTGGAAGTCTTTTATTGCAGGACTGATTTATAATACCCAAGTAGATGAGTTGAGGGCAATTACGTAAATGCTGTTTCTCTGGGGTAGAGAAGAACGGTCTGGTTTAAATGAAAAATGCAGTGCCAAGTCAAAAATTCAAATCGTTATGTGTAATTACAGACCACAGTAAATCAATTTTACAAACACAGTACCAATCTCACTGTGTTCCAATACCCACAGGGTCCAGTTGTGACAGTTTAGAATTGGAGAAGAGGCTGAAGGTGAAGAGAAAGTGGGAACTGGGACGTGTGAAGCCTCAATAGCTTGTCTTGAATCACATGGTGATTCAATCAAATATAATTAAGAAACCAGGAGAGCCTTAACCATCTAATTTCTCTTAATTAACCCCCTCCCCAAATAATCTAATTAGCAGTGTAAACTCAAATTGTGGGTTTTTTTTTTTAATGGTCGTTTATGTGTATTGTTACACTTGACATTTGGATTGAGTGCTTTAATGAAAACAAGGACCAGTTCCTTCATCAGTAAATTGCCCTGCTGGCCAAAATGCTGAGAATCTCCAGTTCTCATTCTTCTATCAAGAAACTAAGTTAAGAATTAGTCAGGACTGCATAATACATTTCTAATTACTTATAACCCTTCTCCTAATACTAGAAAGAAAAGAAAAAAGATTGCTGCTTTAATCAAGGCCAAGTTCAGAGTTTCATGCTCTGAAGTCCTGACACCCATCCTGCATTTGGCTGGTGCTGAGTTGAGACCCTGATGGGAGGAGGATTTCGGCATTTTCTAATGCTGCCGGTCCTTTCCTGGTCAGTGCTGTTGCATTTAAAAGCCATCTTGCCCTCTTATCTGGGAGACTTTTGAGCTCCAGTTGCAGTGAAGGTTTTGCCTGTAGTTCAAGACAGGAACTAGTAGACAAGGTATCTTTTGTAAGCCCCCTTTAAGCAACTCACCTCCTTCTCCTCTGAACAAGAGCTGTGGTGTCAAGATATAAAAGGATACCCCCGTGATTTGTTCAGTGACTCTGGTGGTGGCCTTGGGATTGATGCTCTGAGGGGGGTGTAATTGCTCTGTCATGAAACTCTGGCTATTTGCAGTTCCAAACTTGGATGGCTTTGCTGGTAGCCACACCCTGTCAACAGCCAGGGAGTGTTAAACACAGGATTGATGGTGCTTTCAGTAAACCTAAGAGGCACTTCCTGGATAGACATGTGAGTTGAGGTAACAGTGATTATAATTTGAAAGTTATCTTTTAAGAAAGGGGTAAGAGGGAAGTTTTGTCAAAAATCTATCTGAGTTTCTTCGCTCTCTTTCTTAAACACAGTGATTGGAGCATTTTTATGGACACATTGAAAAGTGAAAAAGATGTATCTGCTTCAATCCACCCCTGGCCACTTGCTTGACTCAATTATTTTCTTTACTTGGTGTCATAATGAAAATGATTCAAATTCTGCAGCTCTGTCTTAAACTCTTCGCTCTCCACAAGGGTAGAAATTCCACAGACAAACTTAAGGGCCAAGAAACCTAAAGGTTATGTACATTAGATATAAGTATGGATATGAAAAAGAGCATAATTCAGGAAAGTAGAAGTGAGCCCCCATATATAGGAACCTTAGAAATGGCTGGATTGATCCCACAGTCCCTTGAATTGGCTGAAACATCTGCTTCCGTGGTGTCAAATTACTTCCATAGTTGATGTCACTGGTTCTGATAGGTGGAATGAGAGGATTGGGGCAGTTTCCTTTCAGGACAGCTTGATCTGAAGTTCAATTTGTAAGATTCTACTGATTTCTATAAAATGTAGATATTGGCTTGTCTGACTTTTATCATAAATAATGACAGTGTAAAGACAAACAGCAGTTATCTAAAATAGATTTTCTCCTGGATGACACCCAGTTTTGCCATTATAGAAACTGACAAAAGAGGACAAATGAAATGTACCCAAGATTAATGCAGCAATAAAAGTCTGCCAGAAACATTCTAACTTACTTCTTAAAAGCCCAAATGTTTAAGTGATAACGTGAAGGCAGAAGCATACTTCTTTACTCTGCTCCAAGACCGGTCATCTGTGGAGTAATAAGGGCTGACACCAGTGGCAACTCACATCGTGGAAAAAGCTCTCCCTGCATCAGAATGTATTCACTTCCATACGATCTGAAAAGGAGACTGAATGGGCAAAAAGAGATTCAGCAGTGCGTATTTGTCAACCTTGTTGATATGTTCTTTGCGGCTTTGTCTTCTTCTGGAGTCTCCATTTGTTTGATTTTACTGCATAGGCTAGTATTTACCTTCTCTTCGGAGAGTGTGTGGCTTCCTTCTTGGCTGGTGGGAAACACCCGGTCCACCCAGTACATCTTTGCTTTGTAGCAGGCTCTTTCTTCTCCCAGAATGAGGTGGAGTCTGAAGCGGTTTGCGGGAATCATCTTCTGGTGTCCAGATGTTGTGAGCACTGGTTTTCCAAACTTTTAGACAAGAAGCAGAGTGCAAGCATGCAGAGTTGAGACATATAACCTTTCAGATTTGCTTTTAATCTATTCCCTGAAGCAATGAGGCAGAGCATGTTAATTTTAACCTTAGTAATTAATACCCCCTCCCCTTGCCCCCAACACAAACCTGTTCTTGGCCATAAACATGACTGGTGTTGTCTTTTTTGCATGATGTCACTGATTAAATACTCTAGTTTGTTTTTTTTTTTTTTTAATGTATTCTTGCAGTACTATTAATCTCTTTTTCCCCAAAGATTCCCACCACAGGGCCTCAGATTACTGGTTGTGGCACCACAAAACCAACTAAAGAAGAGGAACCCAGGGTCTAATGTTTCGCCACTGAGCTTTGCTAAAATGTTTGCCTTAAAAAAAAAAAAATCAGATGCCTAGAATTATGCATACAAGTGGTGTTAACAGAACTCCACTCTTTGAAAATGCAAACTCTTTAGTAACAGTTCCTTAGATACTCTGAAATCAGTGTTCTCAGGAAAAACTCGGGATGGTGCCCAAAAGATGCCTGTTAAGCAAACCTAAACTAAGGGAATAAACAGAAACATTCCCTGCCAATAACTTTGAAACAATAGTGATAGCTATTTTATAACTGGCAATGGCTTGAACTTTTTCTCTTCTAAATTTAACAAGTATCAGACCATCTCCTGCAGCAAAACTCTCAAATTGGTGTATTCAACCAAAGTTCTGATACTTCTGAATTTCTTTTGGGAGTAGATCTAGACAATGTGGTTAAAATACACCATTAGCAATGTGTAAGTAGAATTTTCCGCATGTATTTTCATAGCCTGTTGACACACACAGTATGTATCCCCAGAGTAAGGAAATGGCTTGGATCTCTTAATTCAGGAAAGAAACTCTTAAGTTAAATATTTTAAAATAATATGCAAATATTTAATTTCCTCATTCCGCTTTTTGAAATCCCTAAATAAGAATGAGCTGCTTTTTGTAAAGTTTAGTAGTAATTGGATTGAGTTCTATCACGTGAGGATCTAGAATTTGAAATATTAACAAAGCATTAAATTTTCCTGTAAGAAGCCAGCTTGAATTAGAAATGGAGACTGAGACTTCCCTGGTGGTCCAGTGGTTAAGACTTTGCCTTCCAGTGCAAGGGGTGTGGGTTCAATCCCTGGCCGGGACCTAAGATCCTACATGCCTCGCAGCCAAAAAACCAAAACAAAATAAAAACAATGTTGTAACAGATTCAATAAAGACTTTAAAAATGGTCCATATTAAAAAATAATCTTAAAGAAATGGAAAGACTGGCTTAGGAACAAGAGTGAAATTGCAAATCATGTCCACGTGGCTGAACTCATAAGGGCCTGATGAGGCTGCAGAGTCCAACCTTGGATTGAGAAAACAGGTTTCTGGGTTTGATGAGAAAGAATGACATTAGAAGTATGGGTGTACTTAATGGCTGTATTCAAAAGGAAGGCAGTTTCAGCAGCAGTCTTGATTCTGGACTCCAGGATAAAACGCTGAGGCTGGAAATAGGTGGAAGCGCACAGTGGGAACAGTGATAAGTGGTGGTGGACTGAATTTGAGGAGTAGTGTGTTAACTGTAAAAGCAATCAGAGGACTTAAAGCACACGAGTTCCTGAGGCCAATTAGGTGCCCGTGGAACTCAGCAAACACAGCAGAGAACAGCAGTCGTCTCTATCATTGAGTTCAGTCCTCAGTTTTTAACAGAAAACTGGGATCCCCATAAAATAACTGTACTTCAAACAGATGATGAAAAAAATGACAAAAAGAGCTGTAAATTCACCAAATATAAAATAATTTGTATTTGATTAATGTTAATGCCTTCTGCATATGTATCAAAACCATTTGTCACACAGCGTTTCATCTACTAACCAGGCTTGGTGCACATAGGAATTCCCAGGTCCTTCCACCACCCAGGGGCCCACAGCTCACAACGTAGGGATTATTGAATTATATTGCCTTTTGGGGCCTTCCAGCTCTGAAATGTTATTAACCTATGCTCATAATAATTTTAAAGCATTACTTGCATTCAGTGTATAAATTTAAGGAGAACAGAGAAGAATGCAATGTATCTTTGAACGATCTCCATTACCGTTTGTTAGGATAAAGTTTCAGTGTTAAAAATTAAGCTTCAGTCGTCTGGACTGTTTGTTTATGGGGATCACTGCTCTCCTTGACAGTGAGGTGCAGTTCTTAACCTGACAGTGAACTGAGGAGAGAGCTGGACCCATACCCCAAACCTTCCTCTTTGCACAGCCCCATTACTTGTCACATAAGAAGGCAAAAGAGGTAGTTATACCTGTTTTTTAAGAGTCTAACTATCCTGAAAAGTCTTTTCCTGCCTCTTATTTCAATAACTAAAAATCAAGGCAAAGTCAATTTTGGTCAAAGGAAAGGGGGAAGAAATCTGATTTCCAGGCTTTCAGGAAAATACTTAAAAAGAACAGAACGCAGCGCCAGGTATCGTATTTTCCCCTCAAAAAGTGTTGAAAGGAGTCTCATGAAAGATGCTTAGAGATGAAAAAGACATCATAAGGTTAGAGGAGGTCGCAGACGGCAGCTGGCCCCGAATGGTATGACAGAGTTTATTACCAGATTATAAGACCCTCTGTACTCACATCATGCTGCTGCACTGCTGGAGCAAGATTATTTTTAGCTGCTTTTCCCATATTTCAACTAGACTTGCTCAGTATTTGTTATTTATTTGTAGTTCACTTGAATTTATAAATGTTCCAAATACTACAGTACCCTATTATCATATGTACTCATACATATGTACGTACATATATAAGTGTGCTGTGCTGTGCTTAGTCTCTCAGTTGTGTCCGAACCTTTGTGACCCCATGGACTGTAGCCTGCCAGGCTCCTCTGTCCATGGGGATTCTCCAGGCAAGAATACTGGAATGGGTTGCCATGCCCTCCTCCAGGGGAATCTTCCCAACCCAGGGATTGAACCCAGGTCTCCCGTATTGCAGGCAGATATCTGCGCCACCAGGGAAGCCCATGAAAGCTGGACTGGGTAGCCTGTCCCGGCCTATCCCTCCTCCAGGGGATCTTCCCCACCTAGAAATCGAACCGGGGTCTCCTGCATTGCAGGTGGATTCTTTACCAGCTGAGCTACCAGGGAAGCCCCACATATAAGTGTACATACCTGAAATTTCTTGTAGCGATTCCTAAAAATATAAGGGATATAGACGCTATACTCTACATACTATTAAGGCTTAGCTTCAGTTTTTTCAAGAGCAAGGGTTACAGTGTTGCCCCCCTGGGCAATTATCAGAATGAATCCCCTCCCCCCGAAATATGCTGTCCCCACAACCCTCATTATTATGAAGTTACAAATTCAGGACCTCAATTCTGCTGGAACTTGCCAACTTCTAATCTACAGTGAGGTTTTTTTCAAGTTGTGCTTACTTCGGCAGCATTTGAATATTACTCTGGGGCAGCTTAAGTCTGAATGGAGCGTGTGCTGTTGTCTGCCACGCAGCAGTCAGCTGCTGAGAACATTCAGAAGGCCCGCCTCTAGCTAGAGTTATTCTGGGGAGACTAACACAGTGTGAAAAGCTTCTCAGAAGCCTGGCTTCCCTGCTCTCCCCTCTCTACTTGTAGGAAAAGGACTTTTACTCATTTATTTTCACCTGAATATCCATTCTTCCTCTATGTAACACCACTTCAGATGAATACTTTTGGTCGAAAAGAAAATGGAGCGACGGGACAGCCATGCACCATCTGCCCTTGACCGCCTATTCATCACATCACCGCTGTGCAGTCTGTGGTCTTACACTCTCTCTGTCCACTGCATTTATTCTTTCCTCTGCTAATTTATGGCAAACAAAGGCCCCCAGCACATGAGTAACACCAAATTTGGCTTTGTGGTCACTATTTGCTCCACCAAAAGATCTGTCTTCACCCCGAAGTACCCCCGTGGGCAGGTCACCTGTCACCTGCTCCAGCCGCCTTCCCAAAGTCCCCTTTGGAGAAATGAGGCATTTGCCATGCACAACTTGGCTTTCATGTCAGTGTGTGTCACCCCTGACTCTAAATCCTTGGCCCTCTCTGCAAAGCAGAAGCTTAATGGGAGACATTTTGCTTGTTGCTACAGCAGGTTCACTCCTAAGGGGACATTTCTGACTTTGATGCCAGCTATAGGAGTCTTTCTGATACAGACCCAGTGAGGCCTTAGGTAGAGAGTCCCTGGGGAAAAGCCCTGGTACCTCAGGTATAACTGATTTTTATTAGAGTGAAAGTCACTCAGCCGTGTCTGACTCTTTGTGAACCCATGAACTATGCAGTCCATGAAATTCTTCAGGCCAGAATATTGGAGAATTCCTTCTCCAGGGATCTTCCCAACCGAGGGATCGAACCCAGGTCTCCCACACTGTGGGCAGATTCTTTACCAGCTGAGCCACAAGGGAAGCCCAAGAGGCAGAGACCAAATTCATGCCATATCCTCTATGACCTCAGTCAAGCCAGGGGCATATGAGGAAATGGGTCTAGGTTTTTATGAATGAATCCCTATAAGTCCCAGCAAGTTAGGTAAACATCTAGTGAATTCCCTGGACACTGACAGCCTCCGCAAGGATGCTCATCAGTGGGGAGCTAACATGAATTTTAAGAAAACTTTTGGTGGAAAGAAGCAAATTGGCTTCATCTAATACTGGAATTCAACTGCTACTTGTGTGTGGTATTGTTCTCTGCATCCAAGGATGCGGACTCTCTTAGCAGTGTTATCACACTCATGGTGATGGATTTGTTATTGCCTGTAACCAAGTAGGGTGCTAAGGGTTCCATCAGCTCTGGGTGTGTGTCTCTTTGGGAAAGGTCTGCTTTTATGGTTTGGGGCTCACTCTAATCCTGGCTGTGAAGAGGAGCCCCCCTTTCCACTCTGGGCCCACCTGGCTAGCGCCATTCAGAGCACCCACCAGATATTCTGAAATGGTTGCAGAGGTACCAGGAAGCAAAGACATCTAAGCTGGAAAGTCCCATCACTTGGGGCAGCCCTGAACAAGTCCGCTCAATTTTGTATAAATACTTAGACAGGCATGAAATGAATTTTCTGGATGTCTGGCTTTTCTTCCTATTGGCTTCTGTCTTCATTTTTGCTGCTGCTTCCTTTTTATTTTTTATTTTTTCTTATTCTGCTTTTTTTATTATTATTTTTTTTCTTTTTCTATTGCTAATTCGGATCCAACCAGGTAGCAATGCATTTTGCAGGGAGCCTTTTTAAAGAGCTTCTTCCTTAGTCTATTCAGTGGAAATGCAAGCTGTTTTAGCCTGTTAGAATCCAAAAATAAAAAATGTTCCCTTTGCATATTTTTAAGTTAGATGATAATCCCTTGCCTTTGATAGAATCTACCCAGTTTCTCAGGTTACAGGTAGTAAAATTGGCAGCTCCCTTTTTTTCCTCCCTTTTTTTGTTAATAAAGAAGTTTCTGGCCCTTCTTTCACACACAAGGCTGCGCTTCTGGCAACATGAAGCCAAACAGAAATATGGACAGCAGGGGTGTGAACTCCATTGCTCTCCGGCCTGGTTAATGCCAACTGACCATGAGCAGCCTCCCCACACCACTACTGTCTCAAACACACTTTTTGCAAATGCTCAGCCTTTGGCTCTGGTCTTTATGTTTTTAAGTGGGGGCAAGAAAGCCTGCTGTTCACGTCTTTATGTGGATTCTGCCCCACCAGAAATGCAGTTTAACAGAAAGCAGAACTTCTCACACTGGGATGTCAAGTCTGCTGGCTAAAAAACAGAGAAGGATTAATGCCAGCAAAGCAGTGCTAGTCCGGACTTGGGAGAGTAAATATCATACCTCATTGGAGGGGATAGAGCCCTACATGGAACTTAATGGCTTCCCTGAAAAATGTTTAAAAATGCATGTGGCTCGATTCCATGTTAGCACTGCAGCAGTCAAAATAAACTGGACCTGTCAGGGGCCAGCACAGAGAGAAAGTTATGAATAGACTTATTTTGTAAAGCTGTCACTTTACACACCCAGAAAAACCAACCAAGGGTAACGTCGGCTCCCTCAGCGTTGATTTTGGTTAAATCCCTCCCTTGAATGACCTCAATTTAATTTGACTAGTTATATGTGAGTTTTGTTGCTTTTTCCTGGTTTTCTGGAAAAGAAATTAAAAATGGGGGCTACACAGATGTTGCCCGCTGTGCGGAAGGGCTGCACATGCTGGAGAAAACTGTTCCCGGCTTATGGAGAGCACCCCACTGGCTTCTGAATGAAAGCCTTGTTACCTGGAAGTGTTCTCATGTAAAGTCTGGCATTAACCTGCGAAGCCAAGGGAGAGAATCGGCCCTTTCACACACGGCTGCCGTGTCGCATACCCTGAGGTCCCTGTTAGTCTCAGGGCCCTTGTTGTGCCTGCACCCCTTTCAGAGGTGACAGGTCCCCTGATTCCTGGTTGGAAGGACTGACTAGTCCACTTCTGCTAGTTCAGCCCAGCCAAGATTGCCAACGATGAGTGGTCTGCCCTCCCCTTCCAGAAAGTCCACCGTAATGACGTGGGTCATGTCCGGTTTTGCGTGGTCCCCCCCTCCCTGCCCCACCAAAAAAAACTGGCCAGGACATGTTCTTTTCCATCTTGGCAGATCGCTACTTTGCCAGGCTGTCAATCCTCACCTGATTTTTGGGTATACTGCTCCGAATCCTGATTTCTACAGTTAGAACTGAAAACAGATCCCGACCTATAGAGGTGAAGGTCACAAGTGTGGGCCTTATAGGTGTAGCCTCCTTAGAGAGCCCAACTCACCCAAAGGTACAGACAGCATCCTTTTTAACCACCCCAAAGGGAGAGCCACCCCATGACCCCGGATGCAGCGATCAGACAGCGCCATCTCTCAGGGTTAAGAGGTACTGTGGGTTCTTCTGTGGCCCAGGCTAAAGGTGGGGGAATAACCTATTTCATTTTATTTTTGTTTTTTTCCAGTTCTCTCAGGCCAGGCACACCACAGCCCTTTGAAACGATCTGTGTCCCTTACCCCACCCATGAATGTGCCAAACCAGCCTCTAGGACATGGATGGATGTCTCATGAGGACTTACGAGCTAGAGGACCCCAGTGCCTCCCATCCGATCATGCCCCCCTGTCTCCACAAAGCAGTGTAGCCTCTTCAGGAAGTGGTGGGAGTGAACACTTAGAAGATCAGACCACTGCTCGTAACACATTCCAAGAAGAAGGTAGTGGTATGAAAGGTGAGTGACAAAACGAGAAACCACCGGCAACAGAGCCCCTCCCTTGATTTGGAGTCAGAAGGGTGAGGAGAGAGGTAGTCAGCCAGGAGGAAGGAGCCCGCCCCTCCCCGGGCTGATGGGAGGCCCCTCCCTTGCCGAGCTCTGGGGTTGACCGTGGCGGAAAGGGCTCGGATTCCCCTTCCAGGGCTGCTTGCCAAAACCTGGGAAGAGCAGGAGAGGTCAACGCCCTCCTTTTTCCTTTTTATTTTTTTTTCTGAATGCAGTGACTTGCAGACAATTAAATGAGTCACAGCTGGCGGTGATAGCATCTACTGTTTGCACATCCGTTCCTTGGTCTGCCCTGTCTGTACAGACGTTGATCTGCTCCAGCCTTCTACCTCACTGCTCTGGCCAGGGAATCGTCAATAATTTAGCAAAACAAACCACAGGATCTTTTTTTAAAATCTCTCTTAGTGTAGAATCGTACTGGTGCCTCCTTTCCTCTCTCCCTTTCCCTTTGATATCCAGAGAAACCTGCAAACCCTTTTCTCTGCATCTGTTGAAGGGATGTGAAAAAAATAACACTGAGACTTGGTGACAGTGTTTTAAGGCTGATAACGGATTTGCATACAGGTGATAAAGGCCTTTTGTGCAGCATCAATAAATGTTCCTACATTGCCCTGTAAATCTCTCCTTTTCTAAAGATACTCATCGAGAGATAGAGATTTCCAAATTATCCATGGTAGGTTCAAAGAGGATACACACATTCTGTATTTTTAGATGCAAGTTTTTCAAGGGCTGGGAAGGCCTCAGGGAAAGATGCTCGTCAGAGACACACTAATAACAATTTTAGATGGAGAAACAAGAGCTAGTCGTGCCCCTGGGACTGCGATGCTGACAGGAGGCTCTGAGAGCACCCTCATTGATGGTGTACACAATCCTGAGGTTGTGCTGTTTCTGATCTTTCCCTTGAGAAGGATTAGTGTTGACACAGGAGGCTGGGGACTGAGCCCCCTCCCCACCACAGAAGCGTGGCACAGAGAGATGCCCACTACTCACCGGGTGCTGGTTGTAAGTGAGCCTGAGGCTGAATATGGAGCCTGTCAACCAGGGGAAATGAACCTGATGTGAAGCCACTTTCCTGGAGCATCCGTCCCTCCCAGCTGCTCAGCCTAGCATCCTCTCATCCCAGCGCCATCCGTGATGGATGCTGTCCTGAGTGTCCAGAGTGGTTGGGACTCGTCTTGATATTTTCCTCTCTCAGGTGATACAAATGGGTCATTCGAAGGTGTTTAACAGGCCTCAGAAGCAATGGCCCCTTTTGGCAGGGAGGGGATGTGTGTCCTCTTTTATATCTCTTTCATAGTTTTCAGGGGAATGTGTCATAATTTTGGAGACCTCCCAAAACCTATTTTTTAGTTCTGTGCTCCAGCTGCTGGGCCCCAGGGCATGGGGAGCAGGGATGGCTCAGCCATGCTTGGACCAAGAAGGGTGGAGCCAGTGTTTCTCTGGACTTGCTTCTTTCCAAGTGAAGTTGGGTGTCTGGACAAGTGGGGTGTCTGGACGAATGGTTTCCAAGACAGTGGATGTGAGGTTCTAACTGGTAACCATGGGAAGGAGGCCTGGCCTTCCTGTTGAAGGGCTTAGAGGGTCTTGTGGGAAGTCCTTGTTCCCCAGGACACTGGGTTCACCGTCTGCTTACAGGAGCTTCATTATCTTTTCTTTCTTTTTTCCTTTGCCTTTCTTTTCTCTGTTATCTTTCATTATTTGTGTTTTATTCTGAAGCTCTCTGTATACTTTAGACATTCTCTCAGAGCAGGTGAAGGTTTGCCCATTGCATGCTGACTTTTGGAGATGAGAAAGTCACTACTCACATGAAGGAGAGAAAGATGGAATCAATGTCCTATCCCTGTTTAAGAGTGAGAGCCAAAATATTCCAAAGTTCAAGGAACTTCCCACGTATCAGCTTATTCGATTCCTTCCTTTAAAACTGGTGCAAATTGTCCCTTAGAGCTTCTTTGATCAGAAGGTGATGCAGACAAGACTTTATATCCAAGATTTTCTTCATAGGCCCAAGACGTGTGGTCAGAAACGTGCTATTTGGTGACGGGACTAAACAGAGGACACTCTTCTGTGTATATCCACCTTCTGCTGACTTATTGAACTGTCCCTGTCCCAAAGAATTGCATGGGATTCACAGGATAAAGTTCTTAGCAAATTAAATAGAAACACCTATTTGAAGGAACATGATAAAGGATGAAACGTTCTATGTATGGAAAAAGTATATTTGCGGTTCCACTGATAAGTCAAGCTGTAGAAACATCCACACCTGAAAACAGCATCATCCCAGAGGGTTGGGACCAGTGTTTGTGCCCCACGAATGCCCCTCCCCACCACACCTGGTGCCATCTTCCCTCAAAGGCCACCCCCCTGGGGACTCCTGCCACCAGATGCTGCTCAGAATGGCCTCCCAGGAGAGCACAGAAGCAGCCCTTACAGCCTACCCTAAGAGTATGTCATTCAATTCCCCTGTCCCAGAGCAGACGCCGGGTTCAATTTCCAAATTAATTTGTATTTTTCTGAGAAATGAAATCTGAAATCAAATGAAGTGCCTTTAAAGAGAGCCAGCTCTTCCTCTTGGATCCTCGTCTCTTCCTTTCTGTGACCGGGCCCTTTGGCAGGAGTGCCGGCCTTTTAAAGCCCCATTCTGGTCCATCTCAGGATGCCATCATCTGATTGCTATTTTCCTACTCTTTAAACGCCCAGCTTACGAGAACAACATGGAATCTGTAGTAGAATCTGGAGGAGTTCCAGATCTCTAGGGGATGCATGTCAGCCCTCACCCCACACCTTGGGAAAAGAACAAAAATTCCCGTAATTGAGCTTAATTTAGTGTGAATTCATCTTTCTTGCCAGCAGCTGTGCATACCTTGCTGAAACGCTGTGTTCATCCTAGCCTTCCTTTCCATCCAGACAGATGAGCCAGGTTTGGCTACACACTGTCCCTTAGGAATGTGCCTCTTGGGTCAGGAGTGGGAAATACAGCTCAGGGCCCAGCATTCCTTCTCTTTTTATTTTTTCAGAAACATCTATCTCTCTTTTTGTCTTGGTGTCAGCGTTCCCTGCCAGGGTTTGTCACTAAGTTCTCTCACAAGTAGATCAGCTCCTGCTCTCAGAGGATTAACATCATCTGCCCGCTTTGCTTTGTTTTTCCTTTTATAGTGAATAGCCTTCCTGAAGATTTAAGTCAGCTCCAAGGCACAGAGTGGATGTCCCTGGCAGTAGGGATCTCAGACTAATATCTCAGGCTCAGGGAACCATGGGATCAGCTACTCAACTAGAAATTAATGAACAGAAGTGGAACTCTGAATGGGAATATAAAAGTTTCCCCTTTAACATGCCTCACAGAGGCTACTGGTTATACATGTTTGGACTGAATACGCTGATTGTGGTTTCTAAATTCAGTTCTCCTTATTCCTTGTGAACACTTGATTGTGACTTACTTATCTCAGGGGAAAGATTCTTGATTCTAGGTTGATACTCAATTATGTTCTTCTCTTCCTCTGTATCACATGAATCTAATGTGCTCTCTACCCTTCCCTCACACAAAGCCTTCAGGTGGCCAAGAAGGGGGAAAAAAAACCACACCCTTCCAAGAAAACGAAATGGAGAATTTCATTGGTGGAAGAAGCACATGTGCCCCTCCTATTAGCATCATATCTTTCGAAATTTTGTGTAAACCCAGCACCTAGAGACTTTAAAGTCCAGGGCTGTTGCTGAGCGATGTGACTGTTCAATGGAAAAAGAGACAAGGAAGAAAGGCTGGTTAACAGGTTTCATTTTTGTCCTCATCAAGTCAGCTGCCTTTCTTGAGCACTTGCTGAGAGAGGCTTTGGACTAGTTATTGGAGAGACAGAGGTGAAGGAGGTGGTTCCTGCCTCAAGGGGCTCGCTATAACGTGAGGGGTCCAGTGCATGTGCACAGCTGTGAAAATATTTTGTCTCGGAGGCTCGCCGTGGATTGAGGCAGGCAGCAAGGAGGGCCCTGATTCAAGTGGAGGGGAGTCAAGGAAAGTTCCTGGAGAGGGAGAGGCCTGGAGCCTCAGCTGGGAGCAGGATTACAGATTAGCCAAATATATAAGGTGAGGGAAGGGCATTCTGTGCAGAGGGAACAGTATGCCTGAAAGCGTGGTTATGAGACAGCTTGACCAAGTGCATCATCTGATGGCTTGAGGGCACATGGGAACACAATCTTGGGAGAGGGAAAAGCCAGATGCTAGGCTTTGCAAAAGATTGGAGCTTTTATCCTGACATTGAAGGAATGTAGCAGCAGAAATGACCTATTTAGATATACATGTTAGAAATAGGACCTGAAAGGAAGAGTGGGAATTGTATCAAGGTAGAGGATGGGGAGGGAATTCTGGATTTGGAGGCCAACTGAGAGGTGGGAGGTTTTTCGATAACCAAGGAGAAAAATGAATTTGGACCAAGCCGAGCAGAGGAGACAAAAGGAGTGTGTTCATGGGGTCTTCAATAAGTAGACTAGAGAGAGCTCTGAATTGAATGGCGCTGATTGAACGTAGACAGGGATGGATAGAGCGGGAGGAATTGAGGACGATGCCCAGCTTTTTGCCTGGGACATCTGGGTAGCCCATGGTATCATCAATAGCAAATGGTTAATAGGAAAAAGAAACAGGCCGAGGGGATGGAGTGGAGCAGGCTGAGTTGGGCACCTGTGGAAGAGTCCAGTGGAGGCGTGCCAACCAGGGCCACGCTGCATCATGCTCTGCCCTGGCCCAGTCTCTCCAAGAGCCCCAGCTCCTCTCCTCCCCTGCACAGTTTAAGCATTCTGCCTCCCTGTGTGTAGTTCACAGGGGGATTCACTAGGCTTCTGGCTAGCGAAGTAGATTTAGACTAGTGAGGTGGATTTAGGACTTCTGGCTAAGTCCCGTAGATTTAGGCTTCTAATGGACTTCCCTGGTGGTCCAGTGGTTAAGACTCTGCACTTCCAGGCCAGTGGGGCGCAGATTTGATCCACGGTCAGGGAACTAAGGTCCCATATGCCATTGGGTGCAGCCAAAAAGAAAGATTTAGGCTCCCTAGAAGCTCCAAGATTCTGTCATTGCAGTTGTCAGTGTGTGAGAGGGGTAGAGGTGGGGGTGGGGTCTGCTTCTCTTGATGTGAGCTTCAGCCTCACCATTACAAATTAACACTGGCTGGTGTACTTAGGAGGTGTGGCATTTTGTTAGTATAAAAATATAGGGGTAATTGAAACTTACACTGTTTGTATATAGACATGATAAAGGTAAAGTGGAAAGCTTTGGTTCCAGTAACCTTGATAGAAACATAGCAGTTAAGAGTGGAGGGGATCAGTGACTCTGAAAATAGGCTCCGTTTTTCTTTTCTAAAGAATCTTTCTTCAATGAAACTTATATAATATTTTTTCTCCATCGCAAAGGAAATATATTGCCTATTCTGAAATAGCTCCTTTGGGGTTTTGAGTTATTTTTGAAATGTAGAACTTTGAACTTCTGCCTATCTTAGAATGAGATTAGACAAAAATATATATTGAGAAGTGTGATTTTTGTAAGACAAAGGAACCTGTCAGGAACCTTTGTAAGAAAGGTTGTGAATCCAGTTTCTGAGGGTCATAAGGGTGTGAGTGACAGAGAGGGAGTGACATAGCCCCGTGTGTGGCTGGGACACTTTTCAGCACGGCTGTCATGGGAACAAGTTACTATTTTCTGAAAGCTGACTTTCTAGACGCTGTCTTGAATTCATCTAACTTAAAGGCCAGGATTTAGTAAATTTACTTCACTTTATTTCCAAATGCCAGCATACGACCTTTGTGGTTAGGTCCTAATGGGCTCAGACTTGTGCTGCCTCTTCTCAGATAGGCTGAGAAGCCCTGATGTCTTTGAAAAGCAAATCCCCAGGATTCCCCCAAATTCTAACAGTCGTGAGACTACCACTATTCCTTAACCAAATGTGTGTCTTCTGCTGAAGTACTTCAAGCACAGCTTTCAAGGTGGAACCCAGCTGCTACTGATGCAAAAGCAGGCTGAGAGTAGAACACCACTTATGAATGTCATAGCCAATGGAAACTGCGAAAAAGTGAGACCCTCTCTTTGTACCTAACCCTTCAAAGTGGTTATTCTACCCAAACTCAGCCATCTCTTTGCCTTCCAAGACCCACACGTGCTCCCCACCAGCATGGAAGCCAGAAGCCACCATGGACATGTCCAGGATGGTGTAGCCCCCTCTCAGCTTCACAGGGACCAGAGACCAAGGAGGCTTCTTTCTTTTGCTCAGAGCCTGGAACAGAATATGGCTTCCCTCGTAACCCAAACAGTGAAGAATCTGCATGCAATGCAAGAGACCTGGGTTCAATCCCTGGGTCAGAAAGATCCGTGGAGCAAGGGATGGCTACCCACTCCAGTATTCTTGCTTGGAGATTTCCATGGACAGAGGAGCCTGGTTAGCTACAGTCCATGGGGTCACAGAGAGTCAGGCACGACTAAGCGACTAACCTCCTACTACTGGAACAGAGTAGGATTATTCATTCTGCTCTAGTCAAAAATACATACGGGCTCTAATTATCTTGCTGGTGCTGCTAGACTTCTGTTCTTCATTTTTGAAAGATGTGTTTTCCTTCTGACTTCAACACTGAAGGATTAGTCCTTTTTCCTCTTAAGTTGGTTCTTCCGTCCCTCAGAGACCGAGGATGCAGTCAGGTCTTGGAGAGAAGGAGGGAGTTTGCGACTAGCCTGGCTTTCTGTGGCCAATGGGAGCTGCTCTTCCATTGCGGTTTCCAGGACCACCACAGTGAAGCTTCTTATGGAAAATGAGGGTGTGATGGTTCATGGTTCTTTTCCAGGGATGCCTTACTCCCTGCCTTTTATATCGCTCCCCATAGTGGGTTCTTCTGCAGTATCACTTCCATCTTTCTCTCTTGCTGGGTCTCCTTGTTTGTTGGATACATACTGCACCAGCCTGTTGACTTGAATAGTATTCCAGCAGGAGGTATTTGAGCAAAGCAGCCCTGATTCTGTATAAGCTGTTGTGTGCACCACAAAGCCTCTCTGTGGCTGATTTATACAAACTCTAAAAGGTAAACAGAAATCAGTGTAATTGGAAACTTGATCCCATTGGTGAAGACCAAGAGGTAGAGAGAGCGTATGAAAGATAGGTGAAGTACTATTATCAAAAATGGCCCAGAGAAGATAAACCACTACGGACGGCAGCAACATCTGGAGGAGCTTCATAAGGGTGGACCCTGTGGCACGGTGGTCTGCAAATGGATGGTGCCATTTTCTCCCAAAATCCTCCTTCCCTTTGCCCTTCTCTTGTCAGTTTCCTTCACGGGCTTCTCTTCCCACACCTTCCTCTAAGGGCCCAGTGCTTCCAGGGCTTCCCCTGGGCTCTCCCTTCTTCCCTGAGGATCTCACCCATGTCTGTGGCTGAAGCAACTGCCATGTGCTACTGATGAGGGAAGTGGCTCCCAGCGCAGCCTCCTCTTCAGAGACCTTGATCACTTGTCGTCTCCATCTGGATGGCTCGAAGGATGACCCTCCGCTGACCTAGCGTGGCATTCCCCGTCTCTCTCCTCTCACCCCAGACCAGCTGCTCCCCTGTACTTTCCCACCAAACCTGACTCAGGAACTGTCTTAGGCTCCTTTCTCTCCCTCACTCCCTGTTCTTCCTTGATATTCAAGGGCTGTGGATTTACATCTTTTCCTTCTCCACTGCCCTCCCCAGCCATCTCGGAGGGCTTGGATTTATCCCCTGACCTCCACTCGCACATTCTCCAGCCCTGCCTTGACATCAACAGCCTTCCCTGATCTCACATACGCATCTTATTGTGCCTCTATTGCTCAGATTTCAGCAGTTCCTCCATCACCCAAGCATAGGTCAACTTTCCTAGTTTTGGCGTTACAAATCCGAGTCATCTGGCCCCTGCCTGTTTGTCCCACCTGGTGTCTAAGCTCTTTTCTAGCATTCACCTAAGCCTTTGCTTGGCCTGGAATGCTCTCTTGGATCTCAGCTTCGCTTATGCTACTGCTCCTGCTTCCTGAGATGGCTTCCTCATTATGGTCTGCCCAGTGAGTCCAGGACTAATGCTACTGTGAAGCTGCCCCTCACTCCCCAAGGCCAACCCAAATGCCTGTCATTCTGTGCCCATCCCCCAGAACTTTGAGTAGAGTTAGCACTTGTCTTGCAACTTTTATACTTTTTTTTTTAAGTTTGCCTTTCTTTTTGGATTAAAAACTCCTTGATGGCAGGGACATGCCTGGCCCCTATAACAGGCGTTTAGTAAATGTTGAATGAGCAGATATCAGGATGCCCAGACTTGGCAAGGAAGTCAGCATATAGTAAAAGCATCTTTATCTTTCTCACACTGCATAAGAGAATTGGCTTGTCCATTGGCTTGGCCATCAGAAACAGCCCAGATGAAGCTAAATGACTGTGTGCCAGCCAGAGGCAGGAGCCCAGAGGCATGCATGCTTTCAATCACGTATCCACCGCTCCAGGAAACACCCCTGTTTGTACATGTCCTCCAACCATAGCCACAGCTTTGCAGAATAAGAAAAGAAGGTCTGGGGTTAAGTTAGCTAGTTCTCAGCTTTGCATCCAACCATGTAGCATCTGGACCGTGGGAAAGGACCTGAGATTTTAGAGTTTGTCCCTGGCCGACATCTTACGGAATCTAGCCTCCCAAGTCGTTGGAATTCCTGGCTTCAGAGGAGTGAAATGGTCAAGGCACTCAGTTCTCTGGTTTGTTTCTCTCTTAATGGAGTTTTGTTTTAATCCCTGGAAAAGGAAGGTGCCTCACCACCAACCAGAGTCGGGGGGGTGGGGTGGGGAGCAGAGGTTAGTAGGCTACGTTCTTAAGAGCTGGAATTTCCTCTTCTTTGTTCATCAGTTCACGCTGTAGGAGGAGAGGGCACACAGCACTGAGCTAGGAACTGACCCTCTAGAAGCAAGTCAGCATGCCTGCCCAAGGGACATATGGCCAAGAAGAGCTTGTATTTCCTTGGAACAAATCCAAGAATAACTCTTCAGGAAGGTCTAACTCACCATGTTCTGAAGTTGTATAGGAACCTTTTCTGGGAAAATGATTCCCAGTGACCTATATTTTGATTAAATGAGTGAGGCAGGCTCTTCATCCCTCTAACCAGGAAAACTCTAGTTGTCAAAATACTTTTCTAGAAAAAAATGAGCACTGATTGGACTGAGATTTGCCACACCTAGATTTGTACCCAACTCTTAAAACACCATATTGTCATCTTGGCTTATATAGCAACCAGTTTGCAACATGATTTAGTAGCTCGGGATTCTATTTGTCTTATCATCAGTGGGTTTTGCATAATTAAGTTGTAGGGCATCCAGTGACAATGTAGCCCATGAACTTGCTCCATACTCTTTTGTGGCAGATTGTACCCAAGTGTGGCATTGGGTTACCCAGACTTCTTTGAATCGTGATCCCTGAGTTTTCTGAACAGCTGCTTGGGGCCTTTCAAAGATGTAAACAGCAAACATGAAACCCGATGACCAAACAGTAACACGATGGTGGCCTAAAGCTGAAGCTCAATCTATTTGTTGCCCACTCCCTGGAAGTATTAGCATTGTTTTACAACAAAAACATGGCGGAGAATCAAGTCTAGTCAAAGAGGTCCAGGATATCACATGAGGGAAGCGAATGCCCTGGACTCTTGATCCAACCACAGTTTGAGTTGAGGAGGATATCAGGGATTGGTACTATGTATCTCAGGAAGCCCTGTTTGTTTATGGTTAGTGATGGTCCCAGTGGGAGTCTCTACTTGTCACAGTAGAATGAAGGGCCTCGAAGCACAGAATCAGTGATTTTTTTTGCCTGAACTGAGACTTTTCTTAAAATGCCATTGGATATCCAATTCTGTTTTTCCAGAAATTCCTCTTCTTTGGCCTTTGTATTACTGCAAATCAAAAAGTAACCTCACCAGGCCACCCACTTTCTCCCACTTTATCTTTTGAGTTTCAGGTGGTAATATTCTAGATTCAGTTCACCCAGGAGGCAGGGTCTGATTTCAGAGTAGGCCAGGCCTCTTCAATTAATCCCAGTTGACTACTTTAAACATTAAAAAATTAGAAGGTTCCTACTAATTTTGTAGTGTTTATGGTCTCTGTCAGTGCCTCAGAATAAAGCACTTAGCAATAGACAGTATCTTGCAATCAACATGGTTAGTAATGGGTAATAATTCACAGAAAGCTTGAATTCCCCAGTGCTTCAGCATTTCAGAGGACTTTAAGTTACTGTTTATTCAGCCTTCCCATTGATGGGTTATTGGTCCTCATTCTACAAAAGATGATACAGTATAGGAAAAACCTGGGAATCTGGCAACCTGGCTCTAGTCCCCATTTCACCACATACTTGCCCTGTGATCTAGATGTAATGACTTAATTTTGTCATCTGTAGAATAAGTCAGGGATGGGGGAAGATGATTCTAGAGACTTCTCAAAGATCCTATTGCTGAAAAACCCTGGCTTAAAAAAATATGAGCAAGTGCTTTGTTTTGGTTGTACTTAGAAAGGTAATAATTCTCCTGTGGATTTTCAATACAGTTATTATTTAATTTTCCTAATTGTAGAATCCCAAACATGAGACTTATTTCAGATGTGCTTTGGAATTTCCATTATTCCATAGTCTAGGCAATCTTTGGACCTTCAAGTCCTGATACTGGGTTGACATTCAAGGAGAAGGTCAAGGACAATTTCAGACATATGCCTTAGCTTGAAGAAATGGTCAGCAAAGCTACCCCCTCCCCAACACACACAGTGTGGTAGTTTAGAGTCCTGGATGCCCTGATTCCCACTAGGGTCTAGGAAGGCAGAAGAATGATCAGGCTAATGACAGTGGCTCCACCCATGGTCACCCCTGCCTGGTTTGCTTGTTTTATTTTCCCTATCACTGTGAAAGCAGTGGAAACAGCATATGGGGATCTGCATTAAACCTAGAAAGAAATTATCTCGAGGATAAAGATCATCGTATGTAGTTTAACATTCTAAGTCAGTTCTTTCTAAACCAACAATGAAGTAGTCTGACTAAAGCAGTGAATCCTTGCCATCTGGGGGGTTATGAACCCCTTTGAGAATCCTATAGAAGCTGTGGATGACCCTCCTCCCAGAAAACCACCTATATACTCACGAATTGGAATGTAATTTTAAAGAATTTCTGTGTGCTCTGAAGCCCAGGGGCCCCCGGGTATAAAACAAAGTAAGAGAGCCCAACAGTGGGAATATCAGAACTAGACCAAGCCTTCTAAGTTGGTAATTTGCTGCCAAAATGAAACAATGAGTAACGTACAGATGATTTTTTTTTTCCCTTTCCTTTTCTCTGACCACCATCTTCTTTCCTTTTCTCTCTTCCCACATCTCTGGTCATCTCCTCTCTTTCCCTCTCAATTTCTCTCCCCATGTCCTGCACATCGTGCATCACAGATGTTCCAGCCTGGTTAAAAAGCCTCCGCCTGCACAAATATGCCGCACTCTTCTCCCAGATGACCTACGAGGAGATGATGGCCCTCACTGAGTGCCAGCTGGAGGCTCAGGTACGTACACGGGAAGGTGCCCCAGGTGGAACCTTGCATTCAAGTCTAAGGCAAACCTTGTCTGGCCCCATACCTGTACCCACCTAGTAGCTTGCCTTGTTCTAGGAACTGCCAGGTGAGAGCCAGCATCACATGGTAAGGCTGGGTTCTTGCCTTCAGGGTCCAGTACAAGATGGAAGACAAATGGGTAACCACAGGACAAGTGAGGCTGAGTAAGAGTGTTATGAAAAAAAAAAATAACCTAGATGTACACTCCTAGGGTGCCAGGGAGGAATCAGAAGAAACAGCATTGACCAAGACCTCCAAGAGTCTGTGTCCCTGCTTTTGTTTTCATTGCCCACCCACTCTGTCTGCTTGGCCAGTGCTGGGTTGGAGGATGACAGATTGGTTGTGAATTTTTCAATCTTAGTCACAAATCAGCTAACTTCCAGTAGTTAGGAAGCAGAAGCACCAGGTCCTGAGTCAGAGCTTCCCCAGAAGTTGCTCAAAAACACATTCAGACTGATCTTAATTCGAACGGAGAAAGTTGTACAAAATATTTTGTAACCACACTGAATAACATTACCCCAGGTCTCAGATGGCAGTCCCCTGCTGTGTGCCATAAAAGGGCAAGTTCCTCCTTCCTTCTGTGGATGCAGAAGGCCAGGCCAGTCAACAGAACCCCTGAAACTAAGCATGTTTCCTACCCTGCTGTGCTTGAGCAAATAGATCTGACCAATGTCTTTGTTTCCCTTGTTTAAAATGCTATTTGCATTTTCAACTTGACCTCAGTTTCCTTTGAGCGGTGATTTGAGAGAATTAATGGTCTGAACGGGCTAATAGTATTTCCCCTGCAGGAAGAGGAGATTGTACCAGTTGGGGCATGGCTGGTCTGGACGTAGGCCTCCCAGCAGATCCTGAATTCCCATTGCATATTCAGTACCCGCAGTTAACCTTTGCAGGCCTGGCTGAATACCAGTATTGAGATGTAAGACAAAGCCCAAAGTCACTGCACATTCTCAGAGAATGAAAAGCCCTAATTTCAACTTCCTAAGGCTTCTCCCACTGCTTTTTATCTCGATCGCTCCTTGAGATCCTCAGGATTGATGAGAACTGCTTCTAAGAGCATTCTTGTGTTTGGGTCAAAGTTGAAAAAAAAATTTTTTCAGTCATCACTTGGTCAACTTGAGGAAAAAACAAGAAATAATTGACATAGAGGGCAAAGCCCGAGGCCAGCACAAACTTTTCAGAGTAAAAATTCACGTGAACTGAAAGTCAAGGCTAAATATGCTCCCAGTGTTTCATCTTAAAGATGGATTTAGATATCACTAGAGTCTTAATTTTCCTCAGTAAAGGCAACACCTCTGGTGTTTTCATCTTTTCCACCTTTAAGGGAAATTTTATGAATCTTTGCAGAAAATCATCAGAAGTTTATATTACAGATCTGATTTGAGAAAGAACCTTCTATTTGGAAATCTTCAGTCTTTCTAGTCAACATATGTTTAACTGAATCCTAGGGCTCTTCGCCACTACACAGTTTATTAAGATACAATCCATAATCCTAACTGTGAATCCCAATCTTCTACCTGAAGTGAGGACTGCATTATTACAGATTTAAGTTCTCTATTCTGATTTTCCTTGTGGAGACTTAGGAGGGCCTACAGACTGATAAAAACCAGCCTGTATTGTCTGACACCAGATGAGAATTGAACTGGATTTCATATCTCCTCGAGATGCGTAAACATAGAAAAGCTTTGAGAAAGCAACGCATATCTCTGTATGGGATTGGAACCTTCAGGGAAACTGGAAGGGACTGAAACGATAAAACCTGGACACAAGGAAAGAGTGTGTGACTTAAAAATGATGTTTGAAGACTATGAAGAAATTTCATGCTGGGTGGGATGATTGGCTGTTTCTTGCTCTCCTAAAGGTCACAGGGAAAAGACACAAGCACGTGTGTGGTCAGCTGGAGTTCAAATATTTAGTAAGAAGAGCTTGACAATAATGGATATTGAGGAGTTACAACATTTAGTAAGAGGTTGATGACAGTGGATGTTGAAGAGAGAGACGAATGTCTATTTACTAACCTGTACACACACGGGAACCAAGAAGACAGTAATGTACTATATAGCTTCCAAGAATCTCTAAGCTGATGCCTAAAAATATGTTTTTAAATCTAACTTTTACTTCATTACAGAATGTTACCAAAGGTGCAAGACACAAAATTGTCATCAGTATTCAGAAGCTCAAAGAGAGACAAAATCTCCTGAAGTCTTTGGAAAGGGTAAGTTATCACCAGGTGATGGGCCATTTCTACCTTCATGGTAGGAAAATGGGTCAAGGGAAATTATATTCTCAGTTGAAAGTGTCGTCAGCAGGCCTTACAGAGAGCAACAGGTTGTTTCCTTACCACAGTCAGAAAAAATGAAATGGTTTTGAAGTTCATCTCCTGGTTATACACGCTTCTACGGAACCTGACCGCTTAAGTGTACCTAAGCCTTGGGTCCAGGCCCCTGGAGACTGGCCCTCCCGTAGCTCTCAGGAAATGTTTTACATACATTCATTTCTGCCTTTTATACATTTGTAGTGATTAAGGAGGTGTTCAGCCCACAATCAGAGGCTGAAATTTTGACACATGAGTATAGGAAACAAACAGATGAGCCTCAGTCCCGCTGTCCACCCAGGGAAGGATCTGACTTTGAGAAAAGCTGCCCACAGCACGGCAGACACCCACAGGTTAACCCCCGGCTTCCACGGAGAGATCGCAGTCTTTTGGTGGATGGACGTACTAGACTCTCCGGAGAATAATTTCGGACATTAACTTACCAGAATGGGTCCCTGTGACTCTGAAAGGAGCTGTCTCAAAAATGCAAAATGCTGAAAAAGCGTTTATTCCATCGTTAAAAGCAATTCATCTGCTGTTCATCTGCTCTTTTTGTTTGCTGCCCAAGTATGTTTTCTTCTTGCCTTTGTATCTGGGTGTCAACCTAGTGTGAATGTCATTTTTAGGACATGGTGGCTCTATGACTTCATCTGAGGTCCAAAAGCTACCCACTGCAGTATTCTTGTCTGAAGAATTCCATGGACAGAGGAGCCTAGCAGGCTACAGTCCACGGGGTCACAGAGAGTTGGACACAACTGAGCGACTTATTTTTTTTTAAGATCCAAAAAAGAACAGACCTTGTAAGCTGGTGCTGCCACAGCCCCAGTGGGGAGATCCTTGTGCGTTGCTGTTGGGAGTGGTGAGTGGGAAGGTATTTGCTGCTTGCAGAGCTTGAGTTGTAACCCCTTCTAGAAATCCCAGGGTGCCTTTGAAAGGAATCAAAGAACTAAGGCAGGTGAGGCTAAAGCAAATTTTGGAGCACAGAAACATCGCAGTGTAGTGGAAATTTTTTAACTTATTCACAAAGATCTGTGTGTGTATATGTTTACATACAACATATAAAATTATGCTTAATGAATATTAATGAATCATTAGTCGCTCAGTCATATCCAACTCTTTGAGACTCCATGGACTGTAGCCCATCAGGCTCCTC
Source organism: Bos mutus (assembly GCF_027580195.1). Classification (NCBI taxonomy): domain Eukaryota; kingdom Metazoa; phylum Chordata; class Mammalia; order Artiodactyla; family Bovidae; genus Bos; species Bos mutus. The sequence continues at coordinate 41,503,535 of NC_091626.1, read as the reverse complement.
TGTCCATGGGATTCTCCAGGCAAAAATACTGCAGTGGGTTGCTATTCTCTTCTTCAGGGGATCTTCCCAACCCTGGGATTGATCCCGGATCTCCTGCATTGCAGGCAGATTCTGTACTGTCTGGGCCACCAGGGAAGCCCAATGAATATCATATAAAATACAAAGTAATATATAGTTATAGAATATGCATCTGTAACTTTATAAGGAAGATGGCTTTTAAAACCTCTGGATGGATAGACAGAGGCTACTTACGGGTACTCCCATGATGAAAGACCTGTTCTTAATTATAGTGAGTCACAAATGACAAGTGACCTGCCCAACTGAACCTGAAGTTACTGTTGTTCTTAATTTTACACCAACTCCTTTACCAAGGCATTCATCTAACAGAGTGTTTATTGCCATTTCTATATAACTTCTCTTTTGGGAAGTATTCAATAGGCCAATTTTCTCATCTGTTAAAAAGCACAGAAGGATTTTGTAGAAGGATTTTTGCAGAAGGATTTTGCAGAAGGATTCGATTGCTAAGATTATGGTTAGAGAGTGGTGTTTTCTGCTCTTATTTCTGGAGCTTCCTTCAAGAACTCATTCACATCCTCTGTCACTGAGGGTCATGCACCCACCTGGGAGACAGAGACGGCTGCTGTCGGCTCCACCTCTGGTAGTGCTGGGCCGAACCAGCACGTGGAAACAAGGGCAGCAAGGTGGTTTGGGTGACCCTCATACGCCACTGACTTTCTGTCTAGCCTTTGATAATTCGGTGACACTATGTCCTATATTTCACACCTAGAATAATATTGACTCCACAAAAAAAAAAGAAGGCTTTCTCCCTGGACCACTGGATTGGGCATGTTAAAAAAGATGACAAATGTAGCACAGAATCTGAAAGAAACTACTGGCCAAGAGGAAAGCATGATGAGTTTATTTGGTGTGACTTCTTTGAGGAGGAAGGTGGTGGACCACCATTTCAGGCTTGCCTGAGAACCACCTGAGTTTAGACACCTGCAAGCTTGTCCCGTTAGGAGCTGACGGCCTGGGGGTGGGAGTGAACCTCAGTGTCCACTGAGGACTCAGCCTCAGCTCTGTTGTTCCCACTTCTCTGGAATCCGCATCTCTTCTGCTTTTCAGGGAGAGGGCTGTCAGTAACCTGTTCCCACATAGGCCACCAGCAACAGGCTCCCATTAGCCATTTCTCTGGCATTCCCAGACATCCTCAACTGACTATGCTGTTGGAACCGCTGTCGTCATGTTCTTGCTTCCAGTGGCATTCTTATGTCACACAGAACCCTGAGATTTCTAAGGAGATGGCTGGGGCCCCGCCCGTGGCTAGTTCATAATCAGCAGCTGCTGCAGATAAGCTCTATGTCTAGAGCACCTCCACTCAGTTACTGAACACTTACTAAGCAGCTGCCTTGGACTCGATCTCCCCCATCCTCACTGGAGGCAAACCGTGAGGAATTCGAAGTCCCCACCCCCGGAGAGCTGGGGACACGAGGTGCCACAGATAGACGTGTGGTGATGCTGTCACAGCCCAGCGTGATCAGCACCATCCCTGAGGCCGGTGGGGGTGTCTTCCTGGGATGAAACAGAGGACTCCACTGCGGTGAGGACAGAGAGCAGACGGGCATCGGTGCTGGTGTTGGTGGAGAACGGGCCCTGAGCCAGGGTGGGGGCCACGACCAAGGAGAAGAATAAGAGAGTCACTTAGCAGGAGTCTGGGCATTGGCAGGAAGTGCAGGCGTGGGTGTCATACCATTTGGGAACCAAAAATAAAGGAGGAGTTACTACTGTGAAAGGACTTCCCTCGTGGCTCAGACGGTAAATCGTCTGCGTACAATGTGGGAGACCCGGGTTCAATCCCTGGGTCGGGAAGGTCCCCTGGAGAAGGAAATGACAACCCACTCCAGCACTCTTGCCTGGAAAATCCCATAGACAGAGGAGCCTGGTAGGCCACAGTCCATAGGGTCTCAAAGAGTTGGACACAACTGAGCGACTTCACTTCAATTCACTAATGTGAAAGAAATGGGGTTGAGCTTGATGGGTGGCGTCTGTAATACCTTGGGACACCCCGCTGAAAGTAGCAAGTCAGTGGCCCAGAGAACAAGTCTAGAGCCCACAAGGGTTTGAAAGACTCCGTTGTGGGTCGTTTATGTGTAAATGGCCAGAATTGTGTGATGAGTGATAAGAGCTGAGGATGGACCCTAGATGGGGAGCACCAGAGGACATGGAGGGACCAGTGACAGGCCCCAGAGGGTGGGAGGGTTAAAGAGGGACTGTCCCATCAGGAGCCATGGATGTGTCACACCTGATGAGGACTGAACACTGCTCCCCGGAACTGGCCACCAGCAGTTCCCTGATAGCCCTGATGCAAAAGGGTTTCAGGGAGATGGGAGGGGAAGCAGGAACCCAAGAACTGGAGTGTATGAATGGTACTGAGGCCTTGGGGTGAGGCAGTGCAGACTTCTCAAGATGTTTGGTGGGAAAGGTAAGATTAGAAGGGTCACTGGGGCAGATTTTCCAGCATTTATCTTTAATAGTGAAAATGTTTCCATGTGCGTTTCAGTTCAGTTCAGTTCAGCCACTCAGTCGTGTCCGACTATTTGCGACCCCATGGACCCTAGCATGCCAGGCCTCCCTGTCCATCACCAACTCCCGGAGTTTACTCAAACTCATGTCCATTGAGTTGGTGATGCCATCCAACCATCTCATCCTCTGTTGTCCCCTTTTCCTCTCGCCTTCAATCTTTCCCAGCATCGGGGTCTTTTCAAATGAGTCAGCTCTTTGCATCAGGTGTCCAAAGTATTGGAGCTTCAGCTTCAGCATCAGTCCTTCCAATGAATATTCAGGACTGATTTCCTTTAGGATGGAGTGGTTTAATCTCCTTGCTGTCCAAGGGATTCTCAAGAGTCTTCTCCAACACCACAGTTCAAAAGCATCAGTTCTTCAGCACTCAGCTTTCTTTATACTCCAGCTCTCACACCCATGTGCTTTTATTTACTGTCTTTTTTCAGTTGACTCCCAAACTGTGAAACTGACCGTTCTCTGAGCTTGGGAACCTGGCTTGGAGAAAGGAGACACATACTCACCTCTGTGTTCCCGCCACCCCCGCCGCCCCCATCCTAGCAGCATCCTCACAATGTATGGGTCCATCCCGGGAGCCATAAGCATCTTAGGGTGAGGATTCTGTCGTCCTTTTTAGACCCCCAGTGTCTGACAGCGCCCAGCCCATAGAGAGGATGGAGTTAAGTAGACGCAGGAGTGCTGTCTGCTGGGTGAAGGGTCCAGTCCGTCTCACACAGAGAGAAGGATGGGGCAGTGGGATGCTGCATAAGTGCTGGGGATGCCACCACCTGCCATTTTCCAGATGATTTGCACCCTGTGGCTGTTACAAGCCCCGAGAGAGGCTCTGAACCAGTCCTCCTCCAAGACCTAAGAAAGCCAGGCCAGGAAGCCTGGGACAGTCAGGATGGAGCACCTTCCTCCTTGTCGGCCCCAAGCTGCATCTGCCTGACCGACTGCAGTGTAGGAGGGTCCAGCCTTACTACTCTGCTCTCACCTCTGTTCCGCACAGTAGTTAAAGGGCAGCTGTGCTGCTTTGTGCTCATGTTTGCCTCTCTGAGTTCCTAACGCAGAGTTATATTTATGATACAAAGGATCCATAGAGACTTGGGTTGATCCCCTGTCTTTGTCAGCATGGAAGTTGGGTCCCTCAGCCAGTCGAGGGCACTGGATTGAGCTAGATTCCTTTTCTGCCTGGGCCCGAATTCACTCTAAAGAGTCAGAAATGCAACCTGATGGTCATAGTGTGCCTCCCGGAGGCTGGCATCAGCAGAGCTACTGCCTACTGGTCATAAGCCAGGGGTTGTCTCTGAGACAGTGGCTTTAGGTCAAAGCAAAAGACCAAGCTAAGCATGATTCCTGATTGTGATATTCTCAGAAAGTATCCGACATTATTCACTATATTTATGGGTTTCCTTTTGGGTGTGGGTGTCCCCAGTAGCGTCACATAAGATTTGAACTTGGAACAAGTATACATGCCCGGTTTGAAGGAGTTCAGCTCTTAGCAGAACCCACATCTCCGCCCCCATCACTGAGTAACTGCAGAAGCCTTCACACCACGTGTCAAGAGCAGGCAAGGTTGGTAGCAGTTGAGTCACAGGCACACATTTGCTCTTCTCAGTGGTACTGCCACATGGGCTGGCACAACAGGGGTGCATGTGATCACCCAGAGGAGCCTGCCAGCTCTGTCTGCCCAGCCCCCTCCCAAGGGGCAGCCTCACCCGCTCCGTCTCATTTCCCTTCCCCTCCTCAGTCAGGGTGGACAAGGAGGTCAGAACCCCCCACCCCCAGGTGCTGGCAGGAACTGGAGAACCTAGAGGCAGGGCTCGTCTGGTTGGCATGTAGTTTGATCAGAAAAGGCAGCAGGGGCTCTCTTGGCCTGGGTTAGCTAGCTTGCCTCTATGGGTCCTGCCCTGAAACCATGTCAGAAGTCAAGGGACCAGTCATGTGACAGCATCAGACTTTGCAAAGGGCCGGTCCAGCCCAGCATCAGGAAAACTGGGACTGACCAGGAGCATCCTGACTCAGGCATTGAGCTTGTGGGCACAGGCTGCAGGCAGGTCTTACCATGCCCCTTTCTGCCAGGTTGAGAAGGAAGGGTGTAGGCTCTGCAAAGTCCACTTCTTTAAAAGGAAAATGGATTCTCTCCCCTAAAATAGACTGGAGAGTGGCCCTGGCCAGGTTTGAGACAATTCTGGTGGCTACTTAGCATTTCAGTTCCCTTGGAATCCTGGGGTGCCAACTAGGCCGAGGCACAATTCAGGCTCTGCTTCCAACCCCCCCACACAAAGCAAGTTCCCGCCAGCAACCGGGCGGGCTGTCGGTGTTTTGGTGCCCAGAATTGAAACAGGCCTGCGTCCTCAGATTTCCTCTTTCTAACTGATTGATGGGAGATCTGGGTGCAGAAATGATCGTGTCCCATCAGCTTGTGTTGCTTGACATCATTGAGCAATTTTTCTTGATAAGAGAGGATCCCAGGAACGGGCTGGTACTCATGCTTCAGGCTTTTAAAATTATGTTCTTGCTATTCTGGGCTCTCAGAAGATTAAATACTTCATTAGTAATCAGGGCCCTGATTGTCAAGGTCCTTCCTGGGTCCTAGGGAGAGGTTTGCTGCATAATCACTGGGCAGCACTGTGGCAGAGAGCAGGGCACACCCCCTACACCAGGGAGACCCCCAGCCCCAGACTACCATCCCCAAGCATCTGAGCCTGTTCTGCGCCTCTGTGAGCATCTGACTGATAGGTGTCCATCAGAATCAACTTTCACTGCTTTTTCTAATAAATAATGCCCAGGATATCAAACTGTATGGGTAGACGGATTCAATTTCATTATATAAAGTCATGGATATATTACATACAATTATATACATTATAGGCATACCTCATTTTATTACACTTCACACATACTGCCTTTTTTTTTTTTTTTTAACAAATCAAAGGTTTGTGGCAGCCCTGAGTTTAACAAGCCTTTTGGCCCCATTTTCCAAACAGCATTTGCTCACTTCATGTGTCTTTGTCACGTTTTGGTAATTCTCATCGTATTTCAAACATTCTCATTATTATGATACTTGGTATGGTGATCTGTGATTAGTGATATTTGATGTTACTATTGTGAAAAGATTATAACTTGTTGAAGACTCAGATCATGGCTAGCACTATTTAGCAATGAAACATTTTTTAATTAAGGTATGGACATTGGTTCTTTTAGACATAATGCTGTGGCACACTTAATAGACTATATGTGCTGTGTGCTAAGTTGCTTCAGTCATGTCCGACTCTTTGCGCCACTATGGACTGTAGCCCGTCAGGCTCCTCTGTCCATGGGATTCTCCAGGCAAGAATACTGGAGTGGATTGCCATGCCCTGCTCCAGGGGATCTTCCTGACCCAGGGGTTGAACCTGGGACTCTTAAGTCTCCTGCATTGGCAGGCGGGTTCTTTACCACCAGCACCACCTGGGAAGCCCAGTCGACTGTATAGTGTGGTGTAAACATAACTTTTATAGGCACCGGGAAACCAAAAAAAATGAGTGGTACTTTATGTAGTGATCTGGAACCAAACTTGCAGAATCTCCAAGGTCTGCCTCTATAGTGTATATTCAATATGTATGTATATGTTTGTTTGTGTAAAATACTTATTTTTCTCTAGAATGATCCTTCTGAAACATGTCACTCCCCTGCTCAGAACCTTCCCTGACTTCTCATCTCATGTAGAAGACATTCTCGCACCCCTACCCCAGCCTGCTGACTTGACTCCTCTCCACTCAGGCCCTGTGGCTCCTTGGACTTCACGTCCCACCCCACCCCCGCTCCTCTCTGCTCCAGCTCAGGCCTCCTTGCTGTTTTTCACATGCTCAAGGCTCCCACCTCAGTGCCTTTGCCCCCGCTGTGCCCTCTGCCTGGAGCACTCTTTCCCAGGAACCTGCAGCCCATGAGAACCTCCCCTCCAGGAACCCCTGCCCTGCTTCTCAGTCTCCAGCATGATGAATATTCATGTCCTGGTAGGATGTAAACTCCCCGAGGGAACCTTAACAGCTTTCCCACCATATCCCCATCCCCCACACCATCTAGCTCAGTGCACAGCAGGTCAGAGCACCCAAAACATGTATATTATCATATGTGAAATGAATCGCCAGTCCAGGTTCGATGCATGATACAGGATGCTCAGGGCTGGTGCACTGGGATGACCCAGAGGGATGGTATGGGGAGGGAGGTGGGAGGGGGATTCAGGATGGGGAACACATGTATACCCGTGGTGGAGTCATGTCAATGTATGGCAAAACCAATACAACATTGTAAAGTAATTCAGTTCAGTTCAGTTTAGTTCAGTCGGTCAGTCATATCCAACTCTTCGCAACCCCATGAATCACAGCACACCAGGCCTCCCTGTCCATCACCAACTCCCGGAGTTCACTCAGACTCATTTCCATCGAGTCGGTGATGCCATCCAGCCATCTCATCCTCTGTCGTCCCCTTCTCCTCCTGCCCCCAATCCCTCCCAGCGTCAGGGTCTTTTCCAATGAGTCAACTCTTTGCATGAGGTGGCCAAAGTATTGGAGTTTCAGCTTCAGCATCAGTCCTTCCAATGAACACCCAGGACTAATCTCCTTTAGGATGGACTGGTTGGATCTCCTTGCAGTCCAAGGGACTCTCAAGAGTCTTCAACACCACAGTTCAAAAGCATCAGTTCTTCGGCGCTCAGCTTTCTTCAGCTTTTCTTCTTATTCCAACTCTCACATCCATACATGACCACTGGAAAAACCATAGCCTTGACTAGACGGACCTTTGTTAGCAAAGTAATGTCTCTGCTTTTCGATATGCTGTCTAGGTTGGTCATAACTTTCCTTCCAAGGAGTAAGTGTCTTTTAATTTCATGGCTGCAATCACCATCTGCAGCAATTTTATTAGCCTCCAGTTAAAATTTAAAATTTTATATTAAAAATAATAATAAAAATAAATTTAACAAAGAGTCACATAACATAGGAACCTGTAGCTTTACAAATATTAAGCTCATTGCAACCACCCATGAGGCAGGTACTATAGTAATCTTCATCTTATACACAGAGAAACTGAGGCACAGAGAAGACATTTACCCAAGGACACACAGCTGTATCAGACCCAAGCATCTGTCTTAGCATCAGTGCTTCTAACCACACCTGTGTTGCCTTCTGCCATGGGCTGGATGAAAGTGTGAATGAGCAGGTTCCTTCATCTAAAACAAATCATACTACAGGAAATACGTGGCCCTGTATAACTTTGTTGTGTAGCTTCTAAAGTGTGTGACGTAAACTCTATCAAATGTACTTTAAGGAAAGGCACAGAAGATGCCAGGGAAGGAAATATACCGAAATCATTTTAGTGGGATTTTAGCATCTTAGTGGGATTTTAAAGTGATTCTATTTCCTCATTATACATGTATATATTTTTAAAATTTTCTACCTGGGCTAATATTGGTGATTTAATTTGTAACCTTTATGTATTTGGCTGCGTCAGGTCTTAGTTGCGATACTTGGGATCTTTGTTGCGTTATGCAGGATCTTTCGTTTTGGCATGTGTACTCTCTAGCTGTGGCTCACAGGCTCAGTAGTTGTGCCAAATGAGCTTAGTTGCTCTGTGGCATGTGGAATCTTAGCTCTGGACCAGGGATCAAACCCATGTCCCCTGCATTGCAAGGCAGATTCTTAACCACTGGACCACCGAGGAAGTCCCCAGAATGATTACATTGTAAACTGTCCCATCTTCCAAAGAACGTTCTAATGAAAGTGTCAGCAGACATGAACCCCATCTGGGAATAGCTCCAGGCAGAGGCGGGGGAGGCATGGAGGTGGGTCATCCCAGTTCCTGACCCTAACAGAGGTCTTCTCCCTTTGACCCTCTAGGACATCATTGAGGGGGGCAACCTGCGCCTCCCCCTCCAGGAGCTGCACCAGATGATCCTGACCCCCATCAAGGCGTACAGCTCACCGAGCACCACCCCAGAGGCTCGCCGCCGGGAGCCCCAGGCCCCGCACCCGCCTTCGCTGATGGGCCCCGAGAGCCAGAGCCCGGACTGCAAAGACAGTGCCACGGCCGCGGGAGCCACAGCCACCACTTCAGCTGGGGCCAGTGGCGGGCTCCAGCCACACCAGCTGAGCAGCTGTGACGGGGAGCTGGCTGTCACCCCCCTGCCGGAGGGGGATCTCCCCGGGCAGTTCACACGTGTCATGGGGAAAGGTAAGCCCAGTTTTCCCACCTGCCCTTTTCTCTTCTCAACACCCCTGACCAGAGGTACCCATTCCCATGGGCTTCCCCTGGGTGTGGGGTGAACTGCCAGAATCCATGTTATTAGCCCATTCTACAGATGCAGAAAGTGCAGCCTAGAGGGGGAAAGGTATTTGGATCTGGATTCCAAGCTCTCGGACAAACCACCCGTCAAGGCCTCTTCCTTCACCCTAGCTCCCATCTTTCCCCTTCCCTGAGACCAGGGCCCACAGGGCCCTCCTGGTGGACCATTCACTGGGCCTTTGGACTCTCAAGCTAAAGGCAGGCTTCCTACAGGCCACCCAAGGTACCATGGCCATGCTGCCTGTGTCTGTAGGGCAGCACAGAATTCACACATGGTCCCTGGCTGACAGCACCCCTTCTACCTGTGACTGCCCTGAGCCAGACCCTTATGCACGTATCCTTTACCACGTCCAACACTAATCTGTGCTTGATCAGGTGTTTCTCAAGAGCTCTTGATTATTTTTTTTTCTTGATTATTTTTAAAATGTAGTGAATGCCAGTACTTTTCCTCTGGGAAGGGGGACCGATGTGTTTTCTATTGTCCAATATTTCAGACCATTTCAAAGAACTGAGTTCTAATCAAAAGAAAGGGAACACCTGAGTCTTATATAGGTACAATGAGAGATTCCTGGTGATTCGTGTTCTTAGAAAGACTGAGATCTGCAGAATTCTGGTTCAGAGGAGGTGACTCGTAGCATCCTTTGGAGCTGAAATGCCACCCGCTTCATGGTCAGCATGGGTCCCCCCCATTCACTTTCTCAGTCTCCCCTACCCCCAAGGGGCTCCTTGCTGTGTGGATTAGAGTAGATGACCCCCTGCTGGAGGTACAGGTGGGCTGGTTACCTGAGAATGTTGCACTTCACCCCCTTACCCATGACATGATCCATGTGGGCTCTGCACTCCTGTGGCATGGCTGCTTTTTAAAATTTAACTACTTTCAAATAAATTATGCAATCAAGTCACACTCAACATAAAAATTAAAGCTAAATGAAAAATGATCAAAGGTGAAAACAGCCCCCACCTCTACCCTTGGCCCTACCATATTCCTCCCCAGAGGTAACCGCTATAAACATTTCAGAATATCCCTTCAGAAACACTGTAATTATATATAAGCACATGAGCATCCTTTTTACACACAAACAGGTCTTGTTTATATATTTCTCTACAGCTTTTTTTTTTTACATTATATGCTTTCAATATCCCTATCAATACAAAAGTACCATCTCATTCTTTTTTAAAGGCTGCATACTGTTCCCCCATATGCATAAACCATAATTTGACAGGGCCCCAATTAGTGGATATAGAGGTAGTTTCCATGTTTTGTTATTACCCACAGTGTTATACTGAAAAACGTATGTGCCAAGACATGGTATGAATGGGATTCTGTGACAGATCAGGTATGTGGGATGAGGGAGAGAAAGACATCATGGTGCCCAGGTTTTAAGCTTGATCTTGAGAGCAAGCCATTTTTACTCCTAACTGATGTCTTTGTCCAACCACCGCCACCTGTCCTTCTAAACATTCCCATCAAAAGCAGAACACCAGGCTCTTTCGGATGGGAATAGAGTGAATCGCACTAGCGTGGCCGTGAGCTGTCCAGTGGGTGTGTGTGTTGTGCCCTGTCTCTGAACTTGGGTGTGTAGGTGGACCTGTGTATATATAAATGTGTGGGTATCACTTTGAGAAAATCACCCTCCCGTGAATGAGTAGCAGGCTCCTTACTCATGTGCATGCCCACACACCTCACATCCTACAAGGTGCGCCAGCCTCACTCCTCCAAATGAGATGTGCGGCTCATTCATAAAATGATGGTGCCTGCTCTGAGGAGGGCTGATGGTCTTTAGGGTCTTTGAACTCCCTCTCAAAGGACGCTCTTTCAAAGACAGGGCTCGGGACGCTGCTGCGTTCTTCTTCTTCCAGAGTGTCTGTCTCGGGCCGGGTTGCAGAAGGCTTAATATAGAATGGTATGCGTGGAATTAACCAAAGGGGCTTCTGGAGGCAAAGGCTCCTGTGGTGACCAAGCCTTTGACTTCAGTGGAACGAGGAGCCTCCTGGCCTTTTTTGTGAAGCTGACGTAAAGCCACGGTCACACATACCTCTCAAAATATTGGTCCTGAAAGGAAATCGGAGGCAGATCTCAGGGGTTAGAATGGATGTGCATTTTTCTAATTCATCCTTTTTTTTTTTTTTTAATTCCCAGTGTGCACACAACTCTTGGTCTCCAGACCCGATGAGGAAAATATAAGTTCCTATTTACAGCTCATAGACAAATGTCTAATCCATGAGGTAAGTAGTGACAGGTTTCATGAAACTGCTTTTTATCATTCCTTTGAAGTAGTTCTCAGAGATTCTGTGAGGTGATCATTTGGGTCTCTGACATCTCATCTTTGAGGAGTAGACAGTCATTAATAATAGCTCGAGCAGAACTCAGCTGTGGTGACTTCAAACCTAAACGCAGCTTGTGTGTTCCTCTGGTGTCCAGAGATCCACCTAGACTGAGCTCTGACATGGAGGCAAGTGCCTGAGAGAAGCTTCTGACTCTGGAGGCCTCCCTGAGGGACAGAGCCTGGGGTGGACCAAGCAGGGAGAAAGGGGAGAGTGTTCAGAACAAATAATGTGTGTCTGTGTGTGTGTTGGGTATGGTTTGAGGGCTTTCTGCTGTGTTTTGATTTCTGATTCTCATAGGAATTTTTTTTTTTTTATTGTATTGGGTTGCAGTTGATTTACAATGTTGTTTTAGTTTCTGCTATCCAGCAAAGTGAATCAGTTCTACATATACATTTATCCTCTCTTTTTCAGATTCTTTTCCCATATAGGCCATTACAGAGTATTGAGTAGAGTTCCCTGTGCTGTACAGTAGGTCCTTATCAGTTATCTATTTTCCTTATAGTAGTGTGTGTATGTCAGTCCCACTGACATATATATTCCTCACCTTTTCCCCTTGGTAACCATAAGTTTGTTTATTACATCTGTGACTCTATTTCTCTTTTGTAAAAATAAGTTACTGTGTACTATTTTTTAAGATTCTACATATAAACAATATCATATGATGATTATCTTTCTCTGTCGGACTTACTTCACTCAGTATGACAATCTCTGTCCTTTTCACGAAGGTCAGGCTGGTGCTATGCCTCCCAGGCCCTCGGGACAATGATGGAGCGACTCTGATGGAGCGAGGAAGGTCCTGGCCAGGGCTGTCCCGAGGGACATGGCGGGGACAAGCAGTTGTGCCTCAGACCCAGGATCCCAATGGCTTCTTGGGTGCCCCTCCCCTGAGAGAATTACACAGACAGGGTTATGGTTTTAGAAAACTTAGGACTGGATAAACCTAGGCCACTGAGATCTTTTTGTGGGACTTAGATGTGAAAATAAGATGGTAAAGGCCTCCAAGTCCCCTGGGCTTTGCCATGCTGGTAGCTGGAACCCCAGGAGTCCAGTGGGCCCCGGGGAAGGGAGATGCACTTCCCACATTCCAGCTGCCCACAGGCCATCTGCTGCTGGCGGCTTGTTTGGTTTTCTGCACCCTCTGCCCTTCTGTGCTGTGACTCCACCTGCCCCTCACACGCAGGTGTGCGGTCTCCCACTGGGTTTCCATCCCAGCCCCTCCTCCCCATCCCTGAAACTCACATTTTTGCGATTTCCTCTCACGGCACTGTGAACTCCCACTCACCCTTTTTAGTGTCCAGTCCTGACACAGCTCTCATCTGGGCCAGCAAAAAGCAATAGAAAGATGGAAGGCCAGAACAGGAGATGGATTTTAGAGTTCATTCATTCTGTAGGTATTTATAAAGCACCTAGGTCTTGCCCCTGGCTGGTGGGCTTCCAGTAGGAGGAGAGTGGGTGAGACAAAAGGAAAACAGGTCATCACAAGTGTGACCATAAGGCCACCGGTGTGGGGCTGAAGCCCAGGAGGTGCGGTGGGCACCTATAGAGGCCAGAGGGACTGCCTCCAAACTAGACCTGAAAGAGAGAGCCTTAGTGGGAGAGACTTGTTCCACGAGGAGGCAGAACAGAGAGGGGTCCAGGTGGACGGAGCAGCACCTGGAGGGGAGGAGGGCACTTGGGGTGGGCTTAGGGGGCTACCAATCGCCAGGCGTTTAAGCTTCTGAAAAAGCAGACCGGAACCCTGCTTCCGCTCCCACACCCATGCCAGCATTGAGCCTGCGAGAAACTGAAGGACAAGTTACCTTCCACCTCATCTCCAGTCTGCTGAGCACAGGAGACGAAATAACGAGTCCTCCAGCTGCCTCTGCTGGGCGGTGCGCAGGCATCCTCGTTGGTCCGCAGCGCCCATGTTGTGGTCTGGCGCTGCTCACTTTCCTGCCATTGTGCATGCTCCCTCTGCGCCCTGGCTCTCCTTTCCGTGGCACTGTGTGGGCTCCTCTCTCCTGACTGCCACGGAGGGGCCTCGCTGACGGGAATCACGGGGCAGAAAGGACTCATGCCCACTCTGCTCGCCTGCATTCGTGTCAGGATGGAGGCGCCTGCACACTGCTTTGGGAGGGGGAAATGTCCGAGGCTTTTTATTAGTTGAGTTTGAGGAAGAGGAAAGGCTTTTGAATAATTTTCCACAGCCTGGGAGTATTCTGTGTGTACAGAGCGCACCCCCACCCCCCCCCCGGGAGGCCCTGTCCAGGCCCAGCCTCCATTCTCACTGAAGACTCCCTTGGGCTCCGGGAGACAGGGCTCCTTTCACAGCCTGATCGAGCTGTTCTTCAGCTGCTGGAAGGGAGGGTGCTGACCAAGCCAAGACACCTTCCTTCTTCCCCAAGGACAAAGGAGCCACTCCTTAGAACAGTAAAAGGAAGGCCAGAAAGTTCTGAATCTTATTTCTGAAGTCCATCACTTCATCTCCTGCATTACAAGCCCAGGCTTCTTGGCTCCTCACCGTCTTGGACCGATGGTTCCCTGAAGATGAGCCCTTGTCCCCTTCATGAGCCCTGTTATCCAGCAACAGGAGCTGTAGGACTCATCTGCCTCCACACAGACGTCTGAGTCAGGGCCTGACAGGGGCAGAGGACTCAGAAGTGGCTGACTGGCTGTGTGTGGGCATTCGGGAGAGTGGAATCTTCCTTCCCTTCCAGCCCCAAAGAAGCTCTGCCAGCCCCACCTAGAGCTGCCTGCAGCGGGCTGGGGTGAGGTATTGGCCTCCCAGTCGATAGCAGAGCTGCCACAGTAGAGTGCTATTTGCAGGCACGCACAGGAACCAGCTTTCAGAAATCACTCCTTGCCAGCCATAGTCTAGCTCCACTTCGAGCCTCCCAGCAGTGTCTTCCAGGACTGAGAACAGCCATACACTCAGCACTGCTAAGGGGCCCACTCCTATCTGCAGTCCCAATTACTGTGAGTCTGATGTCCTGGTGCTGAGTGGATGACCTGACCTCTCTGAGGGGGCATAAACATTTCCATCTTCTTGGGTGTTCTTTGTCACCGTGGGAAATGTCACATATGAACCAGTGTCCCTGGCAGCACTTTGAATGCACATCTGTAAAGTGACCCCTTTACTCCTTTGTCACTTGGAAGCTCAGGCTGGCTCCAGACCCGCTCAATATTGTGGTTTGGAGACCTTAAAGTCTTTTGTTGGTGTTAAAGGTGATGGTTGAATACCAAATGGGATAGACCTTCATGTGCCACCACCAAAGGGCTAGTCCATGCAGCCGAGAAACCTGGGGAGGGCGTCTGTGGGCAGTGGCACGTGCAGCACAAGGAAGAGCTAGGTGTGTTGTGAATATTCTAAATGCCCTCCGTGTGTAAATTAATTTGAATCCTTATAGCATCCCTTTGATTAGGTATCACTGTCCTGAGTTAAAGGAGCTGAGTCTCAGGTGGAGGAACCTGCATAAAGATGTGCAGAGATTTGACCCCTGCCCATTTGCATCCAGAGCCTTCCACTGACCACTGAGCTGGACTCTGCTCCCCAGGTCATCTTGACCTGCGTGCCAGCATCTTGTGTCATTGCTCAACACTTGGCTGACTAAGCTAGTCAAAAGCAGAATCTACCCATCCCTTTATCAGTCTAGCAGAAATGCTTGCCTTTTGCAGTTTTTGGAGATACTCGTGGACATTCACCTAGTATCATCAGCAAATGAGAGGGACCGTAGAGGAGAGCCACAGCCTCACCTTTTAGCCCTGAGACCATTCACCATGCACCTTAAGGGATATCAGCACCTTCTTCTCTAATGGGGCACTGAATGTCTGGTGGGGAAGCCCTCCTTGATGACTGTCCTCAATGGCATCTGGCCACGGTCACCTGGGAGGAAGGGGTTTGCAAGTTGTCAGTATCTTTTCCATAATATGATTCACGTCTTTTTGCTTTTGTTCACATAGCTCTCTTGTGTTCGGGTCCTTAAAGATTAAATGTCAGTAGAAGAACATTAAGCTGTCATTCTTTTCTCTCTGTTTAAGGAATCTGCTTCCTTTATGGGAAACAGGCATGTAGTTTATTATTACTCTGAGTAATCATTTACTGCTACTTAAAAAGTATTTATTTCATGCTTTATTGACAAAACTACTTGGGTATGGTATCTCCATCACTGTTATTGCTCATTAGTCAGATCTGGTGGACTTATGACAGCACATGGACCACAGTTGTACACACTTAACAGGGAGTTCCTATATCATGTGTGTGATCCTCACCAATCTAGAATATTACATGGCCATGACCTACCTGCAGCAGAATTCCCGGCAATTGCTGCATACACAAACCCCCTAGACTCCTCTCGAGATCTATGAAACCAGGCTCTGGTGTGTGGGAGTTGATCGAAAATCTAGATTTTAACAGTCTCCTTGTGGGGATCCTAATATATCCTGAATTTGAGAGTCCCTGCCTTGAGGACTTACAGCCCCGTGAAGTCCTTCCCTGGGCTGCCCTGAGTACACAGCTGTACACAGAAGGACACATGATATTGATGGGAGAGTGTTATGTACGGGGCAGTAGACGAAACCTCCCCAAACCAGAAAAGGCTTGAGAAGACATCAGATCTATCCATTTTCCTAAGCCTTAGACAAAATTTAGGTAATCGGTGCACTAGGGTTGTGTAGCACATGGGGCTCATAACTTGGAGATTTCTCAGCAGAGTCCTAACACGTACAGTGTATACTCTGTGTTCTGAAGCCCTGAAGACCACTCCAGGGTGAGCACAGACCATCAAAAAGATTGATTTTTGGAGTGGTTTAGCATTTCCATTGATTATGAAAATGCAGGGGGGCTGCAAAAGCCAGAGTAGTCAACAATCAATTTTGCAATTCATTATTGGTTAATAAATAGAGTCCAGAGTGGAGTCAGGGGAAAGAGGAAGGAGGGTAGGGATCTGCCAGAAATGCAACCGAAATCAAGGATTGCCAAAAGCTTAATGCATGTACCTTACCAGGCACCTCCAATGTCAAATAACTTGAATTTTCAGTACAGGAGGCTCTCAAATGAAATTGACTGCTGTTTGGATCAGGTTGGAAACAAGGTGAAGAAAAGGCAACCATAGGACTCCAATATTTCCCCTATTAATTGCATGTTTCTCCCTCTAATGCCAGGTTGCGTCACCCATTAAAAAGTCCTGTTTGTTTTTGCAGGCATTTACAGAGACACAGAAAAAAAGATTGTTGTCATGGAAACAGCAGGTGCAGAAGCTCTTTCGGTCTTTCCCTCGGAAAACCCTTCTAGACATATCAGGATATCGACAGCAAAGAAAGTATGTTGGGATTTCAGTCTTTGTAATGCATGGTGGTTCCAGGACCTTACTGTCTGCATGGGTTCCAGGGTCAAGACTACACAGGGCATCATTCCTTATTTCTTAGAGTGTCCTCTGACAAGTTCAGACCACATTCTTTAAACAGGTGGGGTGGGGAAAAGGCTGTAGAGGGAAAGACTTCCCAGAGGAAGAGCTGAATGTGATCTTTGGCAATTCAATTTACATGGTCAAAATGATGTTATTAGTACAGATGGGCATGGAGTGGTGAGCGGGTACGATTTAATGAGTGCCAGCAAAACACTCGGTGGTTTATCCACAACAGGGGGCTCTGAAAGGACAAAAACAGGTTGTTCTCTCTGCACCTTAAGTGGTAGTGTAATTTTTTCTCCCTTCTTGCTGCAGACAAGCTAATTATAGTTGGTGGCAGGGTGAAGAGCCCAGTGCTCGTCTATTTTGGTCTGAGCTGCAATCTAAGAGTAGAGCAGAACCATTCTTGATTTTTCATAGCACTTCAGCATCTTGGATGCAGTTAAAAAAAGCCTTGTTGTACTTTACAACCCATTACTTTAATCTGGTTTTAAATTGAAGAATCCAGTTGCATATTAAAGGTGAATTATAGTGCCAATCTAGGGGAGGAATCATGGGGAGGGGTGGAGTGAACCATTGAACAATAACAGGGCGTCTTGGGGAGACAAGAGAATGATGGTGCCGACATGCTGGAAAATCAACATCCTTTTTTACTCTTTTCAACATGAGCATATAAATAATCATTTTTTCATTCGCACCTAGAAAGTTCTGAATTCATTTCTCAGTGCATATGTAGAAGTGTTGAGTGTGTTGTTGACTGTGTTGTTCAAATGTTTGGCATTTATTTGCATAAGTGTGCCTTGAAACATCACTGTTTCATAGTACCTCAGGGAGATAAGGCCAGTTGGAATTTGAGAAAAGTCTTCATTAAAAATTAATGTAAAAATTGAAGTGTTATCATATTCCAGCATATATAACACAGTTATTTATTAAACAAACATTTAGCATTTGCTCTGTGCCAAGTTAGGTATCCAAGCACTTAAGAATATTATTACATTTAATCCTTGCAACAAGCATATGAGGTAGAAGGGGCTATTATTAACCCCAGTTTACAGGGGAGTTGGGAGGCATCCAGGATTTGGACCAGACAGGCCAAGGCCAGCTCCAGAGTCGGTACTCTTAAGCGCTACGGATGCTGGGTCACTTTCCTGGTCTCCAGATGATGTGCAGAAAAGCCAGATAAAACAACACTCTGTAGCCAGCTCCTTGGTCCCAAGCCTCCCTGGAGGGTTGGGCTGGACCACCAGTGCACCTTGAGGATTCCTGGGGCCCAAATGAAAGGCCAGGCCTGCTCCTTAGCCTTCTCCCCTGGGGCTACCCCTGCCCTAGACTCTCCCTCTTCTTGTAAGGGCAGCAATACCCACTAAGAAAGAGGAAGATCCACACCCCTCTTGCAAACCAGGTCCTTGGGAGACAAGTTCCAAGAGAAAGAAAGAATTCAGAAGTTGAAGATAAAGATAGAGCTTTCAAGCTCTTTGCTCCTCCTCCCCAAAATGCCATCTGCTCGTCTGTCTGCCCTGTTTTGTCCTTGGTCCTAATCTGAGTGTCTGGTAACCTTGATTTCTCTAGAGTGTTATTAACCGATGCTTGAATTGGGTTAACTCAAGATTTGCCCGATTAGGCCTCCTTATATTGATTAGAGTGAATTCAATCATCGATTATGGATGTTCAATTGGAAGTTGCTAAATTTCGAATTGTGGTGCTAGAGAAGATTCTTGAGAGTCCCTTGGACAGCAAAGAGCTCAAACCAGTCAATCCTAAAGGAAATCAAACCTGAATATTCACTGGAAGAACTGTTGCTGAAGCTGAAGCTCCAATACTTTGGTCAGCTGGTGTGAAGAGCCGACTCATTGAAAAAGACCCTAATGCTGGGAAAGATTGAGAGCAGGAGGAGAAGGAGTCAACAGAGGATGAGATGGTTAGATGGCATAACTCAATGGACATGAGTTTGAGCAGGCTCTGGGATTTAGTGAAGGACAGGGAAGCCTCCCACGCTGCAGTTCATGGTTGCAAAGAGTCAGACATGACTGAGCAACTCAACAACAACAAAAGTTCTAGGAAATAATTTGTTTTCATAAATATTACCTCTGGGATCTTGTTAAGCTACTAATTTTCTTCAAAGACCTGTTTTTTCCCATAACACAGAGGTAACTGCAGCCCAGCCCTTCCTTGAACTATCACAAGTCCCAAATTAATTGGTTCTTATCAATGTTATTTTATCAGTCTTTTCATGCACTTCAAGGTAATGAAATCAGTTGGTTAGATTTAAGAAAGCAGAGAAAGATGCAGATGAGCAGAGTAAGAGAATGAGAAATGAAAACTTTTGTCACTGTGTTCTCTCCAAAGAAAGAATGATTATTTCATTAAGCCTAGTGATCTTAAGTGACTTAAGCTTTCACTCTGGTTACCAGCAGTGGCCACCCTCAAAAAGTCTGACTTTATAGTAATCAGCTTAGGACCCCACAGTGAGACCCACTGTCATTAGAAAGACATCCTAACCAAATTCTCACCTCCACCCAGTCTATCCCCAAAATATTAGCTCTACCAGCTCCATGAGTCCTAACTTTAGGAGTCCACGTTTTCTCCTGTGACTAAGTGTCCCATTACAGAAGCCTCTGCCTACATTATATTGCTTAAGAATATAGTCTTGCCTTCCTGGAAGCACAAATTATTTTAGCATCACTTGCTGACTGCTCTGTTTTGCATATGAAATAACTTTTAAAAAATCCAACCAAGAAGGAAAATGAGCAAAAAAGCTATCTGCACTAAATAAGGAAAAGTCTTAGCAGAATACTAAATCATCTACCAGGTGGCCAAAATTCTGACTCCAAAAACCAAAGGACTGGTTTTCGTAGTTAAAAAAACAAACAAACAAACAAAAACAAGAAAACAGCCACTTGATCTTTGTCCCCACCTGCCACCTGTCCATTCTCCAAAGGAGGTCTGTCCCATTGCATGAAATTATTTCTCCTCCTCCTGGCCCGAATTTCCTCTTTCAAACCAAACATTTTAAACCTTAGTAAAAGAAGGAAGGAAGCTGAGAAATCTGAGAAAGAACGAGATAAAGAGACTTAGAACCCATGAGTATCCTCCTCATCTCATGGGGATGAGCCTGGACTGGAATCTGGTCAGAAAAGCCTAGAAGTGGTAAAACACAGACCAAAAGTCAGTGCTTATCAGCTCACTATGGAATTCTCTTCCCCCTCACCCCTCACCAGGAAATTTAGGAATTCTGAGGAAGAAACCCTTTCTGCGATGAGCCATGCTGATGATTTAGTTGCTCCACCCCACCACACACATAACACTCTCTTTCTCAGGAAATAACAGATTTGCAGTGCCCCCCTCCCGCCTCATAGGGTTAAACTACGTCAGCCCTCTCTTCCTGGAGTCTCCTCACAGGCTTGGTAGGAACCTCCCCTGTGTGGCTGCGAAAGCAAGTCTGTTCCATCTTGTGGCCGTTGGAGGTAAAGCATTTCGACTGAGACATCAGTGAATGACTAAAGCTGACTCTCCTTGGAAAGAATGTGCTGGTTCCTGAAGCCCTGCTGGCGGCTGTGCACCCTCCCAGAACTTGAGGCCTGCCGGAGAGGACGAGTTCTTCGGCGCTGAGGTCACCGGACCAATGGGAGCGTGGTGTCTGAGCGTGAGGCCACGGGCCCCCAGCGTCCTCTCTGCGTGCACCCTAGAGAAGCATGGAACCTCCGGGTCTTTCTACAGGGAGGGCCCGAGGAGCAGGGAGCAGTGTCCTAGGTCCAGGGAGCTGGCAACCATCATCCTCTTCGTCCTCATATCCCTCCTGTGAATCTGGGAGTCAGAGCCCCAGACTTGGGGTCCGCTCTGCCATTTGGAGATCATGAGGGCAGAGACTGAGCCATTCTCTTGTTCACCCTGCCTTTACTGCCAGGAGCTGTGCCATCCAGGCCTGGGACCTGCGGGATTGATGAGGACAGATGCCATCTCTTGTCCCAGGGAGCTTACGTCCTAGTGGGGCCCAGAGGCCACTCCTCCCGAGTCTGCTGCTCAGACCGACAGCAGACAAACCAACCGTGGTGTGCTGGAAGAGGCCTGGGTCCTGGTGCAGCCACTTTCTTGCCATGTGGCTTCTGGATGGGCACATGAGTTCTCAGAGCCTGTGACACAGTGGAAAGAAGGCTGAAGCCCACACTGGTTAACTTTCTGGGCTCATATTCCAGCACTGCCCCCTAATGGCTGTGTGACCTTTGAGACATTATTAAGCTCTGTATTTTACTTCTCCAACTGTAAAAGGAGTGCCTACTTCATAGGGTTGTCGTGAGGATTGAAGAATCAATGTGAAAGTCCCAGGGCACTTGATATTAGCTCTCAGTTCTTAGCTATGATTTTAATCATAAAGCCTTGATCCTCCCCGTAGGCCTCATAATGGTCAAAGTGTGAGCAGACCCCAAGGAGGCATCCCGGGGGCTGGGAAGGGCTGGGGGTGACTGATGATCTCTGTTTTTCTCTATTGACTCTCACAGCCGTGGCTTTGGGCAATCCAACTCCCTCCCGACAACCAGCTCAGTGGGTGGCGGCATGGGCAGGCGGAATCCACGCCAGTACCAGATCCCCTCCCGGAATGTCCCTTCCGCCCGCCTTGGCCTCTTGGGCACCAGCGGATTCGTCAGCTCTACCCAGCGCAATACCGCAGCCAACCCCACCATCATGAAGCAAGGAAGACAGGTCTGCCCCGCCCCCGGGAGGAGGGTGGGCCAGCCAAGCTCAGGGCCTGAGGCTCAGGACATCCTCCCAAATTACCCGAAGGCGAAGGGAGAAGCCCAAAGGGACTAGGTTGAAGATAGTTGCCCCTGTGCTTCAGAGGTTTGTTTGCAGTTTCTCTGGGAGATAAAGCAAGGCCATGGCGGCACCTGGCATCATGGGGATTTGTTCCAAGACCACTGTAAACTTGGGGGCTCTGCACACAGGGGCCATTAGGAAGAAATGCGAGACCTATTTCTTCTTTGCCTTCATCCTCAACCTGCCCTAGCAGATCCCAGTGCCTTCCAGATTTGGCTTGCAGAGGAGCCTGAGCATCTAAGGAGCTTTCTTAGCATTTATATCTGAGGCAGATAACTCCTTTATGGTCCCAGCTGTGGTAGAAAACCCTACAGGGAAGGAAGGAGACTGAGAGAGGCTGTCAGTCAGTCAAGGCCACACTGCCCAGAGGTTCTCGCTGTGTGATTTAGAGCCAGCGTCAGCCCCCTGGCTCGTCGTCTCAGGAGTCCCTCCCCCGCACTCGCACCCTCTGCCTCCCACATGTAGCTCCTGCGTTGTGGGGCTCTGCGGGTGGGGGCTGGGATTAGAGGGACGCCAAGTGAGTCTGAGGTTCTGGGTTTGTCATGAGAAACTAAAGGATGACAGCTTGGTTTTAAAAAACAGGAAACCGTTCCTGGCAAGACAGGCAGGATTCACTCCCCCGGGGAAGCAGCCCAGGGTAGGAGAAAACCCCAGTCTTGACCATTGTGGGAAGCCACCAGATGGATCCAGGAGGAAACCACCGCTAGGACACCCGCGTAATAACAAACACACAAGCTGAGTTGTGCCAGCTCATTGCCAGCTGAGAGGTTCTTTTTTCCTCCTTCTCCCTTTGTAGTAAATTGTAAGAACCTCGAAGAGAAAATCAAATGAGAGCCCTGAAATAGTTTGTGCTCTTCGTTGCAGACATTTATAGAACTCCCCCCATTTCCTAGAAAAGTGATAGGAAAAGCAGAGACAACAGAAGGGATAAAGAGAGTTTTAGAGCCAGCGAGGGAGATCGGTGTCCAGATTAAGCTGAGGCTTAGAGAAGAGCCTGGGGCTGAGGGGTAGTGTTGAATAAAATGAATGGAATCTAAAGCCCCTCTCTCTAAATAAGCAGACAGATCGCGCTGGCCTAGGAGCCCTTTCCCAGAAGTTAGGAGAGAGTTCTCCCAGGGTATCTGCCTCCTGGATTCTGGCTGATGGCCCTGCTCTCATCCCTGCCCCCAGGTGTCTGGACTAATGGGTTCTGCTTCTGTGTTTTTCCCTAGAACCTCTGGTTCGCCAACCCCGGGGGCAGCAATAGCATGCCAAGCCGCACCCACAGCTCTGTCCAAAGGACCCGCTCACTGCCTGTGCACACTTCGCCACAGAATATGCTGATGTTCCAGCAGCCAGGTAGGGCCCAGCCCTCCATCCCTCGTTGTCCTGTCGGGGAGGCCGGGTCACCAAAATAGATGCCCCAGTGAACTCAAGCGGAAAGTGCTTAGCCTCGACTGCCACCTTGCATTCTTTTGAGCTTATAGAAGCCTTTCCTTTTTTAAACCATGCCTTGCCAGCATGAATAGCAGCCTATTGGCTGGGAGCCAGCACATGGAGCCCCAGAGTTGGTTGTGATCTGACACGGGGGTATTTTGGATCCTAGTCATATTTCTAGATTGATTAACCGAGAGACATCACTGGAGGGCTTCCAGGGGAAGTTGGGAGGGGTTCCATGTACAGTGTGTGTGTGTGTGTGTGTGTGTGTGTGTATGTGGTTGGTGTGTATGTACATAGGGGGATGAGTAGATAGACAGAGAAAGAGAAAACTCCATGGTGTTGATGCTGAGAGACCCACCCCTGGTTTGGGAGTGCTTTGCACACATGATTGCTGGTCCATCCATCTTCCCTTTACTTGGTTAAAGAGCAGCCTGGTGCGCCTCTTGTCAATTTCATCTTTGACCCTGCCTCCTCAAACAGAGTTGCCAGATTACATTCAGGTGCCTGCACCTTTCTCTGTGCAGATAGTTGACTTCTTACACTCCATGAGTAATACAAAGCCCCACAAGCGATTATTGCATGATTTGTGCTTGGAAGAAGATCCTCGCCCTTTCTGGTAGATGCACTCTGTACAATGTCTTACAGGAGTTTGAGGGGAAATGTCACTGTGACCTGGGCATGGAAGCTTCTTGGAGGTGAACTTCAGGGAGCAGAGGGTGAAGAGATGGAGAGAGGAGGGTGGAGTTGCAAGTAGAAGGAGCTAAGAGAGCCAAACTGCAAGGTTACCAAGTCCCACAACGAGTTCCGCAGTGGCTTGGTGGCGGGCTCAGGCTGAATGAAGTAGCAGTGTGTATCCCAAGGGAGCTGGAAAGGCTGCAGCTGATGGTGGGACCCTGAACCCAAGGCCAAAAAGCTTGGATTCCAGCTGCTCTCAGTGGGGAATTGATAAGAGCTTTTGAGCAGGGGGACAGGCCGGGATGAGCATAGAGGAATGAAGAGTGGGCAGGCTGGAGGGAAGGAGGTGAGGCCACCAAGGGGTGGGGAGGTGCCAGTGGCAGGAAGCCACCAAGGCTCAAGATAATGTCAGGAAAGAGAAGGACGTCGGCATGCTCCAGATACTGATTTAAAGTTGCTTCTTGACTTCTAGAACTCTACCTATTTGCACACCTTTGTTTTAAAGCTCCTTTTCTTCCTTTTGATACTTGATATTTTTCTTCCCAGGAAGAAAATACTTGATAGAATTTGGGGGCTGTGAAGGCCTGATCCCAGGTCATTTAGTCCCAGCCTCTGCTTTCATGTAGAATTATGTATAATTTACTCCCAGTAAAAGAGACTTTGGAGACAAAGTGAGACTCTGGAGACTCTGGTCCCACCATCAGCTGCAGCCTTTCCAGCTCCCTTGGGATACACACTGCTACTTCATTCAGCCTGAGCCCACCACCAAGCCACTGCGGAACTCGTTGTGGGACTTGGTATCCTTGCAGTTTGGCTCTCTTAGCTCCCTCTACTTGCAACTCCACTCTCCTCTTTCCATCTCTTCACCCTGTGCTTCCTGAAGTTCACCTCCAAGAAGCTTCCATGCCCACCCAGGTCACAAAATCTGAAGACATCTTGGGCACAAGATCTTTCACCTTGAATGAATAGCTCACCCGGACCTCACCCCCAGGACTGCAGCCCAGCTACCCTGGCATAACCAACCACTCTCCTCTAATCCTGACACATTTGTAGCCTTTTACATTCTTTCCTACCTTTTTTTCCCTCTTTGTGGCTCTCTTCCAAGTCCTCCATCATCCTGTTTGTCCCTCATCTTAATTGGGCAGACCAAGCCCACTGGGAAGAGATGGGCCATCTCTGGGAGAAGAACCATTTGGGTCTGTTGATACGAATCTTTCATTTGCACTTTGCTTCCCCTCTCTGTTACGCAGCAGTGCTGAACAGTTGGCTTATGCTCAGGTCAGCTATGACCCTAAGATCGTTTCCACCCTCTTCCCATGAAGCCTCTTGTTCCCTTAGTTAAAGAAGCAAACACTACGGAACGGCTTGTAAGAGAAAATGACTATCCCCCTGACCTCCCTTCCCAGCCCATAGTCCCACCTCCCAGAGGCAGCACTTAATTGATTTCAGTTTTCTTGGTAGTTCCTTGTAGGTGTCTCAATAATGGTGTTTACATGCTGCTGGACTCAGAGCTCTGGAACCCTTGGGTTATTGTTGTTGTTTTTATCAGCCTCTCCCCAAAGCATGACAAACCCACTTCCAGCAAGGCCCTGATGAACCACAGCATTTCTAGTAACCATGGCATGAGGACAGGGCTGCTGCATATTTCCTGATTGTAAATAAAAGTGGTGCAGCAATAAAGAACCTGCCTGCCAGTGCAAGAGACGCAGGAGACACGGCTTCAATCCCTGAGTCAGGAAGATCCCTTGAAGCAGGAAATGGCAACCCCGCTCCAGTATTCTTGCCTGGAAAATCCCATGGACAGAGGAGCCTGGTGAGCTACAGTTCATGGATTCAACTGAGCACAGCAACAGCGGCAGCAGCAGGAGCCACTCCTAAGTCCTGCCCAGCACCCTTGGCCCATGTGAGGTGGCTCTTCCTGAGACATGACAGCAAAGGGTGAGGCAGGGCACTGCCGTGAAAGGAAAGGAGGCTGCAGAAATTTCCCTCCTCCGTGGGCACAGAATGTTCCTCCTCAGCCTTTGCATCTAGGACCTGGCCGTCAGGGGCTGGGACTAGACCACAGGCATCATATCAGGAGGGCAGAAAGCTTCCGTCTGTACACAAGCAGTACTACTAGTGAATGCATGATGGATCAGAGATGTGTGACCAGCCCAGAATTACTGAGAAAACTGTGCTGCCTTCCAACGTACTAATTTCATCCTGGCCATTGGATGTCTTCACAGCACTCATTTTGAACCATCTGGGCAAATCTTAAAGACTACAGTGCATTCCAGGGAAGTTTTGATTCTGTGAACTTAATCCCATCAAGATGATGGAATGTCTCCAAAGAATAAAAAAAGGCTGGGGTCTGGAACCAGCCTCAATATTGTATGTCAACTCATGAGTCACCTTGCTTGAATCTTCAGGACGCTTCCTTCTTTCCTGGATCTGCGGAATCTGTGGACCCCTTGGAGGCCAGGGTAGAGGTGATTCTTCACTTCACTCTGCTGTGGACAGATTTGAAATGTTTCCCAGGACAGGCCAGGAGAGCCATCAATAATCATGGCCCCTTGCTGGCCTCTGGGATGAGTAAGAAAGATGAAGCTGGTCCCCCTCAGAGTGAGGGCTGATACTATCACTAGAAGGGTGACAAGCTCACAACCAACATGGTGCCTGGCCAAGAGGGGTCATGTTCCTCCCAGAGGCAGGGTGTTTTCCCAACTGGAAAAATAGTTTGGAAACTGCTCACAGAAATGACATCGTATCTTGGGAGCAGATCCTGCTGACCAGGGCTCTACCACTCTTGGGATCAGACAGTATCTCCGAGGAACTTGGGTGTGACACTAGGAGACCATGGAGGCTCTTCACCGCCTGGAGAGCCTGACAGGATGGGGCAGGGGGTCCAGAAGCTGAGGAGAAGCACCAGAAGGGTAGACTGAGCGGCCTCACCGAGCACCTCGTCCTTCCCCTGCTCAAAGCCACGTGCAGACGACCTTTGGCACTAGACTGCCCAGATGTGAGGCAGTGCCTTACATGGTGGCATTGCACGACGTGAGGTTACCTGCTCTCCATCACAAGCCTCCCTGTGCAGCAGCTCACGACTGAAATCCTGCCATTAGAATACCTGGGAGCACAGTGCACAGAGCTGTCATTATCCCTTTCCTTGTTAGTGTGAATGAGCTCCAGGTTCCTTCCAGAGAACTGCCTTTAGTGAGACCCGGGAAAGACAGAGATTCATCGCTATACTAGCTCCACAGAGGACAGAAGGCGCTGCCCCGCAGAGACAGAGGCCCGAACGGGGACCTGCCTGAAGCACCTGATCCACGCTGGCTCCTCCCCTTCCAGTGAGCCCGGCTCAGGGTGGGCAGATGATGGGCGGGGAGGCTGTCAGGTGCATCGCTGTCACCACCAAGACCCCATCGGGGTCCGTGCCCCCCACGTCTGACAGCCACATTCAGAAAGACCAATCAGGGTGAGATGAGGCAATAACATCTGGCACCATGTTCTCCTCGTCAGTTTTCATGAAAGCATGGGTCCTGGAGGATTTCCCCTGTGCTTAGTTCCACAGGTCTCTGAGTGAAGCCCCAGAGAAGCGCTGCATTCTCCACAGCAGACTCGGGATGCAGCTGGTACCCGTGTTTCTCCACCACCCGAGCAGGCGTGGGGTTCTCTTTTCCTTTCAGCATCTCTCTCTCCCTTTCTTCTTTGTTCCCACCTTGCCTTCATCTTCCTTACTCCTTTCATCACAGTCAGCCAGCTCCCACTTCTGTATTCTCTGTCCCTTCCTCGACAGACTGACTTTCTTGACTTCTCGACTTCCAGCAGTGCCGCTCCTCACTTAACCAGACTCGCAGCCCTCCTGGTTACTCGGCAGAGTGGCTCCAGCTGTAGTTGGCAAAGTGAGATTCTCAAGGTTTCTCCAAGAGTGCCCCAACCTGTTTCTTAAAGTCCTGAAGACACTGGCCTCTTTACCTCAGCCTCAGGGACTCAGAGAGCGCAGCAGAAGGGCATGTCCGGTGCCACAGTCGTGAACCTCAGCTGCCACGGCTGCTTCTGTCAAAGAGGAGCCATGTGGAGGTCCCCGGGGGACCTGCAGCAGCACCTTGCTCAGGTTGGGCGCTGCTTCCAGAGTCCTCTTGACCCTGGGCCTGAGCAGCAGTCCATGTTTTTATAGGACTTCTAAAAAGGCAAAGTTAAAAGTCCCCCTTCAGCCTCGACTCTGGGCATCCTAGAACTGGGGGTCCTCAAATACACACCCTAATGTGTACACAAATACACATCCTGGAATGGTCTGGTGGAGAGCGGAAGAATCTCTCATTCTCAGAGATGCCATCTGAGCTAAGGAAGCAGGCCTGCTAGGGCAATAACACAGAGGGCTCCGAGTCTGTTTGTCCTCCTGAAGACTCAGAACTACATCTGTCTGATCCCTTGCTGCTGTGGGGGCCAGGATAAACATGATGAGCCCCTAGGGTGAGCAGGAACCAAGACAAGAGTTGGCCTGTAGTTCATGTGGATCTGTGGGCAGGAGTTGCCCAGATACTTAGCCAGGGCTTTGAGAGTGCTGCCCACTAAGCCAATCATGGCTGAGGGCTTCCAGCCTGAGATAGAAGCTGCTTTTCATCCGGCTGGTCTCTCTCTGTCTCATATATGCGGGGAGGTGCCTCGGATCTGTTTTTATCAAGTACACAATTAAAAAGTCACACTTAGGAAACTCTGTTGTGCGAACATACAGGCTTCTCCCAAGACTTAGAATTTTTCAGAGCCACTTCCAAGATTGGTGGGGGTCATGACTCTGCCCATGTCCCCGAGGGAAGATCTGGAGGATTAAAAGCAAGCATGCCAACTTTTAACCTAAAAGAGCAGCTACGAAGGTTTGGAGATTCTGGAGCAGAGAGCCCCACATTTCTCAGCCCCTTGTTTTTGGAACACGCAATCCAAGGCTTGGAAAATGGCATTTTGCTGCGTGTTGGCAAGAAATCCTGCAGCTGAAACACTTCTCTCCAAATGTCGAGCATCTTTATTTATCCAAATCTCTCCACAGTGTTTGTTTAAAGGGGAGTGCTAGAGAGTAAACTTAATTTTACAATGAGCATATGGATGGCTATAATTGCTAAGGGTTTTTTTTTTTTAATCTATTTGCTAACTGGCTATATATATAATTGTGTTTCTATTTTATAGATTCACACCCTGAAGGCTGCTAATTTTTGCATGCATATGATTTTCACATGAATGGATGAAAATACTAAAATACTCTTCCCTGGATTGTCTAATTGCCCCAGCCCTACTCTGAGAGCAGGGGTGGGTGGGGCCAGGGAGACCCGTTCTCCATGGCTCCCAGCTTCCCTGGAAGCCCAGCCATCCTCTGTCTGCTCATGAATTGGCAGAGTTGTCTTTCAAACCCATGGATGCTGGAACTCGTGTCAGGAAGAACTCTATCTGCTCTCCAGTGTTCCTCATAGTGATCCATTTTGCCAACCTTCTCGTTGAGAATTTTAAATAACAGAAACAACATCTGCCTCTGAATTAGCTGGTAATGGGGAACATAGATCGCAGAGGAGACCTAAATGTATAGCTCATCCAGGAAAACAAATACTTTGGTTTAGCCATTGGTTTCAACTTCCTCTCCCACCAAACCACCAACCTCATTTTTCATTCCTTCTCCCGCTCTGGCCCCAAGCGCCCCCTAGTGGAGACTCTTAGAAGCCAGGAAGAGGCCTGCAGTCGGGGCCTCAGGATTCTTTCCCCACTTTACAGGCAGAAGAGCCTAGGCCCAAAGGAAGGGAAGAACTTCTCAGGGTCACACGGGAAGGCAGCAGCATGCTGACACTTTCCAGGCACTCAGAACACAGCCCACGGCGGGGGCTTTTCTGCCCTTCCCCATGGAATTTCACAATTTTGTCCGAGTTTCACAATAGCTGTCAGTTTCCTTCTATTTCTTGCTCCATCTTTTTCATCACTCAGTAGACATGTATGAGCTGTGCAGAAGGCCATGGCTGGGTATCGTGGGAGAGTCAGAGAAATCTGTGAGCATCATAATGACAATGGTGGAAGTGTCTGCAAGGTGCTTCCAAACTAGTCAAGGATGTTCAAGACCTCCGCAAGGTGGGGACGATGGGGGCAGTGCTGGTGATGAGCCCCAGCAGGACAGAGGAGGTACCCGGGCTGCCCCTCCCTCGGAGCAGGAGAGCCCAGAGCCTGGAGGGGTGAAGAGGGTCCAGACGATAGAGCTGGCTCTGTGGTTAGGATGCACAATATTGTCCTGGGCAGCGGAAACGCTTGCTTCAAAGTGCTTGGAGACCAAGAGCATTGACAAGCACTGGCAGACGTGTGG
This sequence comes from Bos mutus, assembly GCF_027580195.1. NCBI lineage: Eukaryota > Metazoa > Chordata > Mammalia > Artiodactyla > Bovidae > Bos > Bos mutus. Next base: position 41,473,724 of record NC_091626.1, on the reverse strand, counting down.
TGTGCGGGAGAACACTGGCTCTGGAGTCAGACCCCTGTGGGTTCCTGTCCCAGCCAGTGTCAGGCGGCTAGCCTTGATATGTCACTTAGCCTCTGGGAGGCCCACTTGAGAACTGGACACCCAGCAGAGTGTTGGACTCCGAAGAGGTTCCCACCAAGCTATGGTTTTCCTTTCCTGTGCTTCATAATGAAGCAGAAATGCACCAGGCCCAGTTCTGGGCACAGGGAGCTGAGCCAGGTCCCGCTCCAGTGAAGCAAACACTCAGCTGGGAGGAGGCCACAAATACACACATAATATGTCAGGTGTCGGTGACGGTGACGAAGAAAAAATGGAGCAAAAGGATGGGGTGGAAAAATTCTGTTCACTGCAATGAACAGAAAGTCCTTTCCAAGGAGACAGTAGAGCCAGAGACGTGACAACAGGCAGAGAGTGAGCTATGGGATCTTCAGGGGACCAGCATTCTGGGCAAAGGAAATAGCAGTGCAAAGGCCCTGGGGTAGAAGAGGGTCTGGGAGGAGGGAGTGAAGGAAGGGGATGCTGTATGAAGGCAGGGAGGTGACAAGGGCCAGGTCTGCAGGGCCTTGCAGGCTGTAGGAAGGGCTTGGCTTTTACCCCAGTGAGAAGCTGCTGGAGGGGTCTGAGCAGAGGCTGGCAGACTGTGACTGTGACAGCTATATTTAGCCACTGGTTTTCATCCAGCTGCAGTGGGCTCAGGGTGTCTAACAGACTGAGAGGTCAGTTGAACCCAAGTGCAGCACACTCTCCATGGCAATCTTGGCAGTTCCCCCAAGTCCATGCAGGGAGGCAGCCCTGGCGGTCCCCCCAAGTCCTTGCAGGGAGTCTCAGCAAACCCTCACCCTGAAGGTGGAGCCAGCGGCACTGTGCATACTTCCTCCTTGTTGTCAGAGCCCCTGTCACCAATGTAACCCTTTGTCCCCTGCAGAATTCCAGCTTCCGGTGACTGAACCTGACATCAACAACAGGCTGGAGTCCTTGTGCCTCAGTATGACCGAGCACGCCCTGGGAGGTGAGTGCGTCCTCCTGGCATGGCATGGCACACCTGGGAGAACCACTGGGCATGAGGATACAGGGCGGGGGAGGCAGGGGACAGGGGGAGAGAGGCCATGGGGGGCTGTTGGACCCTTGTCAAGCCACACCATCCACAGCACACGACGCCACGCGCAGCGAGCCCCAGCACCCTGCTCCTGCTCCTCCTCTGGGGGTGACTCAGGGCCCTGGAGAGCACGCTGTTCCTCTTTCCCCAGAGGCCCCACCCCCAGGGCACACTGGAGTCCCAGCCCCGTGGTTGTCCCAGCCAAATGCGGGCACTGGAGGAGTCAGGAACACAAGACGTGGCTTTTAGTGGAAACATCCCCCCACAGCATTGGATTCTTTCCTTCTCGGCACTAGATCCCCCAGTCTGGTCCAAGCATATCCCAACGTGCTCTAAAAATAGAATTTCTGAAACCAAAATCCCTGCCTGTTTTTATACCTCCCTGTTCCAAATGGCTTCCACGACGCCCAGGGCCCGGAGGCGTCCTTCTCGGTCTGACAGGGACAGTCTAGTTGGATGCGTCCATGCTGTGCGGGGCTGCAGCCCCAGAGGAGCTCCCAGAGGCGGCTGGGCCATCCTACCATGAGTTTGGCCTGCAGCCCTGCGTCATTACAGCAGCCTTGGAGGCCTTCAGTGCCCTCCTGGTACTAAACGGGTGCCTTTCTCTGGCTGGACTCGCTGCCAGCCCCGGGGCTGTTTGGCAGGCAGAGGAGAGATGTCCGCCCCTTCCTGCCAACCTCCGGGGAGGCTGTGAGTCACGGCAATCCAGAGAGGCCTCCTGTGACCCTTCCCGACAGCCCTCTCCAGGCTGGACTGCTCACCCACCCCCGAGATGGGCACACGAAGAGCCATGCCGTGTGCCAGCCGGCAGCGGTGCAGAGAAAGGCTGTCGTCGGCCACTGCTCCAGAGAGCTTTGTCCTCCTGACCAGGGGTGTTTAGACTTTTAGTCTCTGCAAACGCAGTCTTATCCTGAGACCAAATATGAGGCAGATAAATGCTCTGTGTGGAGCAGAGTACAGACTAGGACTGCACCCTCCTGATCTCACCTGTGCAAGACTCTCCGAAGCCCGGAGAGAGCCTCTGCTCAGAACCAGAAGGGAGCTAGCTGAAGGCCTCCCAGGGCTTCTGACCAGATGGATGGTGGGGTACACGGCTCCCTCTGTGACCCCTCCCTCCGGGGGTTCCAGGGAACCCCACTGGCAAGCACCACACTCTCCCTTGGCCATTCAGTTCAGATCCTAGAAGCTCTGCCGCCTCACTGGTTCACTCCTGGTACCTCTGGGGGAGGTGCCACCAGCTCCTGTTCTCCAGGTAACCAGGGAGACTGGTCAACATTCTGACAGCCCCTGAGGCGTGATGGGACACAACCCAGAGGTCCATCCGCAGATGAACATGGATGGACAAGATTCACCGTAGCCACACACAGGAGTGTCATTCAGCCTTGACGCATGAAGTGCTGTTCCATGGCTGAACCGGCACAGCGTTATGCTAATCGGTGAAAAAGCCAGATACAAAGGCCACACAGTGTATGATTCACTTTATGCAAAGTGTTCAGAGTAGGCAAACCTACAGAGACCGAAAGTAGATCAGTGGCTGCCAGGGTTTGGAGGGAGGTGGGAATGGAGAATGGCTGCTGACAGGTCCCAGATTTCTTTAGGGGGGTGACAAAAATATTCTGGAATTAGATGGTGGTGATGGTCGCACAGCACTCCTCAAAACCACTGAACTGTATGCTTGCAAAGGGTGAAATGTGTGGTAAGAAAATTATATCTCAATTTTGTCCTAAAGGGAAGGCCTCCAGACCTGAGACTTCAGGCCAAACTCAGCCCCATCGCAGGCACCCAAGTGCCCTCTCACCTGACACCTGACTGGGGCCGGCGTAGGGGGGACTCTGCTCAGTCCTACGTTGCCTGTGGGAGTCAGCAAGAACTGGCCACTCCCCCAGGGCTTGATAGAGCTCAAATAATTGGCACCTCAGAAGCTCTCATCAATCTGCTAAGTACTAACATCGTCATCATTAGGAGCAAGAATGCCAAATACTCCTTCTTAAAAGGAAGTTTTCATTGAAAAGACTGAATTTTTTAGCCTGTTCTTTTATTTTTACAGGGAACCTCTGTGAACTGGTTTTTGTTTTGTTTTGTTTTTGCTAATGTTTAATCTCCTAAGCCTTTTTATTGCTGTGTTTTTTTCTCAATAATCCTTTCTGGGGGGAGCCTTATAAGCAGTTTCCTGAGCAGTGGGTGCAAATTAGCTTCAGGATGGCCTGGTTAGGTGCAGCAGCAGTGTGCCTTCCTCCTCTGACAGCACCTTCCTGCCGGCCGACCCCTGCCAGGCGCCAGGGGAGATGACCTTGCTGGGGACAGAATTTCTGCCAGTGAATGAAGTCATCTTACAGGAGGACAGATGACTAGGGAGAGGAAAGCAGAGTAGTAAAATATGCTCCTCTGCGTGCATCTCATGGAAAGAGCAGAGAGGTGTCCAAGTTTCTGGGACACCACATCCCAGGATGGCTATTCTAAGGCTGTTGGGCCCATCCTTTCATGACGACATCTCTGCTCCCTGTCTCCTCCAATAACTGCTGCTCTCTCAGTGTGGGTCTAAGCTACTTTTCTCTGGCCTTCTCTACCCATCTCTTCTTTTCCCTGCCATGCTCCTCCGATAGAAGCTGTGAGGAAGCCTGGGGTGGGAGGGGGTTGCCTTTGCCATCTTGATTTGTGAGTCTTTAAGGCTTTCACCTGGCTCTATATGGCTTTCTTCCGACTGGTAGCCCCAGGTATTCAGGAGGACTCAGTGCCAGACCTGGCCATTCTCCTCCTCCCGCAGAGGGGTCATATGGGCAGGAATGTCCACGGCCTCAAAAACGAGGCTCCGTCAAGCAGAATGCAGTCCTTAGTGAATCAAACCATTAGGAGGAACGTCTGGTCCACCCTCTGATGTTCTGCGGTTCATACATCACCTGATCACCTTGTCATTCCTTCTCACCTTCTCTCCTCACTTCTTCTTAGGACTTAAAACCCCACTTACAGTGGGGGATATGGAGACATTGTACAAATCGGAAAAAGGCTCCACTTTCTCAAGACACTGTTCCATCTTTTGTTTGAAGTTCACCATAATGATTATAAAACCGATGATGACTGCATGTGAATGGTGCCCCTTTGAGTTGGGCAGTGCGTGACTTGCACCACTGTGAATGCTGAGTCTGCACTTAACCGATTGGTTGTTTCCCTGCAGTTGAATACCAACCATCACCCTTGGAGGGTGAGGTACAGGGATAGAACTCCATCAAAATGCAACTTGAGGCTGGATTAGTTGAGATTTCCTTGTTTCCAGATCTTTACTTTGACAACCATGAAAGGCTGGCATTAATGAGTGGATGAGTGAGGCCCAGCAAGATTGTGCACTGCCCTTCTACAGATGAGGGAGTGGCCTCTACACCCTTACCTCACCCACACACGTGTGTGCACACGTACACACACTCACTGTTCTCCCACTACTAGTTACCACTGCAGAGCCAGCACTCAAGAGGCTAAGAACTGATATGCACAGAAGGTGGGCGAGGTGGTTAGTGCACACCTGGGGACCTCTAGGATCGATCATCTGAAAGTACAGATGCTCACAGGGCCATCTGCTTCCCTTCTTTAAAATCTCTCAAAAAATCATATAGAACTTAATACACACACACACACACACACACAAAGTACAAGTAAAACTGGGGAAATCTGTGAGATGGGTAGATTACATCAACATCAGTATCTTGGTGGTAATATAATTTTGAAAAATGTTACCTTAGGGGCAAACCCAGAAACAGGGTGCTGTTTCTTGTGTGGACCTACAGTCATCTCATTAAAAATATGAATTAAAGAAACATTTCTCGTCCCAAGTCCCTGATAGCAAGATGCAATTCTGGCACCACCCATGAGGAAGTCAGAAGACCCTGCAGTGAGCTCAGGGCTCCTCCATATCACTTAGGTCCTGCAGTTTTCCCTGAACACTCAGCCGCACCCTCTCTACCTGAGCTCTGCCTGTTGCATATAGATGCACCTCTGCTAGACGGGGCTTATGATGCAGAGGTTTAGACCAGGACACGTCTACTGACATGTGGACATCAGCAAAACTAGGGAGGCATACTGCATCCCATCCTAGCTTTCAGTTAGTGGTCAACTGAACTTAATCATTTCTACCTGCTATGACTAATCCATGCCTCTTTCTGCTCACTGGAGAAACTCTAGCGTGGACCATTGTAGGGACCTCTTAACTGATCCTCCCGCCACCAGCCATGCCAGAGAAGCCATTCTAAAGTCAAATCTGGTTACTACTCTACCATTTATAAATCCCCAGCTGCCTATGTCCAAGCTCCTGTTCACAATACATGAGACTGTTACAGTCTGATTCTGAGGACCCTCCCATAGTCCCATATGAAAAGGAGTTGGGTAGCCATTGGCTCCCTCTGTGGCCTTGCTCACTCGTGGCCTCTCCTCTCTGCCAGGCATGCTCCCCACTTTATCCGTTCCGCTGATTCTCTATAACCAGACATGACATATACCAGGTGGCCTCAGCACTCTCATATATCCATTGGATCTTTCAGTTGCGGGTGCAAAAAAAATCTCACCAGTGTCTCTACCTTAGATTAGATTATTGAGACAGAGAACCTGGATCGATCTGGATCAGTTTGGGTCAGACAGATCCCCCTGGTCTGCTCAGTTGTGATGGGTCAGAATTACCTCCACCTCAGGCCAGATCTTTCTCTGTGAAGCCACTCTTGATCTCCAAGGGCCACTTAAACACTCCTTCCTCCGTGTTCCTGCTGTGTCTGGTACATACTCCATCAGAGCCCCTATCCCTCATATGTCTCTGTCAATTTACATGTCTGTGTCCCATCCAGGATATATATACTTGGACTAAAGGGTGAAGATTAGGTCTTTCCAGCTTGGTTCCCAGGCTCTGTATTGCTCCTGGCAAAAATAGCTATTTTGAGTGGGTGGGTGTGTGAAGAATGAGCGAATGGACAGGTGGATGAATTTAACCCTTATCTGTCCTCAGAGACTGGGAGGTCCAACATGCATGATGCTGGAGTTGGGCAGGAACGGAATTGCTTTGCTCACCTGTGGCCATTGTGTCCTCCTTTCTCTCCCAGACGGGGTTGACCGGACCTCCACAATCTAGAAGCTGAAGATGAGAGTGACCGCGCTGGCCGTGAAATCGACTGCTGCGGGTCCAGTGTTAGCCATCTTCAGGGTTGCACAGAATCCTCCAAGATCCTTTGCAGCCTTTTTTTCCCCCTGGTCCCTCTCCCATTTTGATTTTGTGAGAGCGTAGGTCGTCCTTGTAAACATATCAGTAGACCTGGGATTGGTTATTTTGTCATTTGTTTCTGTCATGGGATGGCGTGGTGTGGGGCATGGGGAGGGGTCTCTAAGGGAAACATAGGACTGGGAGGAGGTGGAGGGAATGCAAGTGGCTTCCTGGATGGAAATGGGGGTTTCAGGGGGAGGACACCGCTCGGAAGGAGATGAGAGATGCGGGAGGGAGGAAGACGCCCCTGTCTTGGGAGCCTTCTCAGAAGCCTACCTTCGAAGCCAGACCCCAGGAGGAAGGCATGGATGCCCGCGACCAAAACGCGAGTGACGGCGGCTCGCTCTTTTATGTCTCCTCTGATTGGATTCCCTGAGGCCCCTGCTTGAAATCCAGCCGCAAGAAGTCCACATGGCAACTGGGGCAGTAAGGAAGAAATCCGCTCCAACAAAATTTCAGATAAACTTTGATTTGTGTATTGTTTACATAACAATTTTAAAGGGTACATAATGTGTAAAGAGTTGGGATAGAACTTTTCTTCATAGTATGGTTTTTGTAAAGGATTTGTTGATAGGGATTCATTTTTTTCCTCTATTTTTATAATAGCAGCAGGGTTGTCTTTTTAAATGGCTGCCAAGCTCTGCTTCTCGGGAAGAAGGATGCGGTCACGTAGGCCTGAGTGGTGTCTCCCACCTGTGGGTGGGAGGAGCGTGTAGGTGGAGTTGAGGATGTGGTTGGAGGGAGCCGAACGCCGGGGGAGGGCGCCACCATGTGATCTGTTACGGGATTGCGCGCAGTCACCTGGAGAGTCGAAAAGAAAATCTTGCTGCCCTTTCTGTGATGAATTTGCTTCTCACCCAGAGACACCTCTTTCTCCCCACCCTACCAGAGGGTTTCATCCTATCGCTCCTGGCCACACACACACACACACACACACACACACACAGAGGTGGGTACAAGTTCCACTGGAGGAGAAAAGGCAAGGATGGATATTTTTTCCTGGCAGGAGGCCTTAATATCCAGATGATAAGCTCAAAATACCACTTACGGGGGATTGCTCGCAGGAAGCCGAGCCTAGCCCCCCTAGATTCGATCACCCACCGCTGAGGAAAAGGAGGAGAGGAGCAAGGTCCAGCAACAGTGTATAAATGGTCAGTCAGCAAGTGGCAGAGAGAGCCGCGGGGAGACGTTGCAGGTGAGCCGGGGAAGGTGATGTGGGAAAGGTCGACTTCATGATGGACATGAAGGTTCTATTACAGACATCAGGGAGTTGCTGTGTTGTGGGCTGATTTATCTACCTACACGGAAGGGAGACAGAACTACTCCTTGCATGGTGAGAGATTAACAAACTATGCAACCACAAAGTAATAGCTCTATTTCTTAAGGGCAAGAAAGACATGTTTCGGAATTTGATGCAATGGAGGGTATTAGAGAAAATCCATGAGGAGCTGTGCTCTGCGCTGGAAAATTGGGTTGTGTAAATGATGGTGTGCCAGCTCGGCCAGAGGCGAGATCAGGGAGATGATAGGAGGCCTGTTTACTGAATGGGTGAGTCTGGTACCGTTTTTTTGTTTGTTTGTTTGTTTTAGCAGAGTCAGAGTTGAAATTTAAGAGATCAGACCATGAAAATCACTGCATTTGCTTAGAGTTATTTTTAAAAAAATAAGTTAATAAAGTAAATACACATTTACAAGGCCTTAATGAAATCCAAACAGCTTTCTTCTACCTTCCAGATTAAAAATGTACACCCAACCCAACCTTGGATGTTGTGAGGCTTGTGAAATCCTTTTAAGGTCTAAAATGTGGGAACATCTTAGCCACAGAGAGCCTTTAGTGAGCAAAGGCTTGAATCCACAACATCCAGCATTGCATTAGGAAAAAAAGAGATCTCCTTGGGTGACGACTATGTTCTAACGATACAAATTCATGTGCAGAAAGAGGCGGCAATGTGTAGTTGATTTTTTTTTTTTTTTAACCAAGTGCCATTAACATTCATCCTCCACATCCCTTTTCTAAGCAAACTTAGGGTTACTTGGGGAATGTGTTGGGATGGACGATCATGTGTGAGCCGGGAAGAACAGGTCAAAGATGTTGAAGGCCAAAGGCAAGACCAGACGGTTTGCGAAGGTGATTTTGGATGCTGAGAATGTTAATAGAAGAAGAAGCAGGGGTATTAACACATCTCATGGAGAAGTGAGAAAGCATTCAAATCTGCTGCAAAACACATGTATCCATAAAGACTTGGGTTGTTCAGAAAACAGATTGTGAACACAATCACATTAGCATGAATCCTTTAAAAGGAAGAAGACCTTAAAGCATTTGCAAATCTGAATTTCTATTTATTCCTTCACTGAATATAGAAACAATGGTTATCTGATTATTAGAGATATTATTTTGGATATGTTACTTATTAACTTGCTATGGCTGGTAACCATGATAAAGTCTGTTATTAATAACAACATAATTCTTTTTTTAAAAGAAAAGCTTATTTTTCATTGACTGTGTATAGATTTATCTACTTAGTTGTGTTTTGCTCTTAGTGTTTTAATTTTTTTAAGTTGAGTGTTCTGATAAATTTTAGGAGCCTGTCCCCACCTTGTTTTGAGTCCTGTGTTGACTGCAGGTATACAGCTCAATCTAAAAATCCTAAAGCAAAAGAACTTTATTTATAAAAAAAAAAATCAAATGGTTGCATGCATAAGGCTGTGAAGTCAGATATTTAGTAATAAAGCGGCAGTGCCTTTTTTTGTATTTACCCATTGACCCCCAAATGCAACTGTTTTATATTAAGTAAATAGTAAACATTAAAAATCTCAGAGTAAAATCTATTTCACTACATGGGTTTTTTTCTCCCCTCGTTCTGATTTAAGCAGTGTGTAGCTGACATCTCTACACTGTCCCAGGGACAGTGGTATTCTGCGATATTGTTATCATGTATGATGTTTTATTGGTGCTTTTTATTCATAGTGGTTTCTTACCAGAAACAGTAGGAAGACACACATGAGTTGTGTACAAGAAATGAAACATTGCTGCTGATATGTTTTGTTTTGTTTTCCACATGCTTTTTGAGTTTCACTTTGTTAAACCAAGGGCCAGCAAGCAAAATAGATGCTGCTGGGTCTGCCTGCAGAGGGCGGCTGTCTGCACCAAGCTCTCCAATCCTGTGTACTAACAGTCCGTTTCTGGTACTCAGGAGTAGAGCTACAGCTGGGCCCCCTCTCCCATTCCTTTGAAGAGACACTGAGGGAAACAAGGTTTTCTTTTGAGGTGTCGTCGGCTGCCTTTTGCGGAATGGGAGCTTCTCTGGGTCTTCTGTTCTTCTGCCCCTCTCTCAGCTACTGCCAGTGTAGATGTTCACTCCCCCGGAACTGGGATCTTCCCAAGAGCCTGGGCTGGGGGCTGAGCCGGGTTGAAGATGTAGGTGCACAACCAGAAGGGCAGTGAGAGGGGAGAGGCAGCCCCCATCACATTGGTCCTCTGGAAATGTCTTGGCAGGCGGCCCCAACCCTGGTGCAGGAACGCAGCCTAACCAAGGCATTCGGGTGTGCCTAATACAAGAAGGCCCTGTGGAGGGGAAATTTGCACATAGGGCTGTGATAACACTAATGTTGATTTTTTTTTGTTTGTTTTACAAGTCATCAGAGATGTTTGCAAAGTGAGTTTTATTATTTTTTTTTTGTAATTCCTTTATCTTTACTTAAAGGTGAATGTGTATTCCTCTGGGAGGAATAGGAAGAAAACAGGAATGTTAATAATGTCAAACAGAAGACTTCCTCCCTTATTAATATATAACCCTCATGTATTTATGCCTAATGTAAGCTGACTTTTAAAAAGCTTTCTTTTGTTGCATGCCCCGTGCAGGCATCCCTATTGTACATGCATGCCTTTCGTCCTGTTTTCCTGTATAAAGTTAGTGAACAAAGAACTATTTTTGCCTAGTTCATGTTGCCAAGCAATGCATATTTTTTAAATTTGTCATATATGGAAATAGCATGTTTGTTACATGTAAAAGCTTTACTGATATACAGATATACTAATGTTTGAAGATGCTGTTCTTTGCAAGTGTACAGTTTTCAAATGTTGTTACCAGTGAAACACCCTTGTGGTTTAAACTTGCTACAATGTATTTATTACTCATTTCCTCCCATGTAACTAAGAATCATGGCTATATTTCATATCAATGTTATATTGAAAGTGAAGGGAAATGATTAATACAAGGTTTTGTAACACTGGTGTGTGTCTTTTTTTTCCTTTTTGTCAATACAATTGATTATAAAATAAGAACTGAATAAGCCAGCCAGGAAGAATAAGCCTGAAATCCTGTAAACTATTCCTACCTGACCATTCTGTGAAAGCTGTATCTTCCAACTATGAGCTACATTTTGTTTTGTTTTTTAACAAAAAGGTAGGGAAAGAGGTGTTAAACATTTATGCAGCTTAATCTGTGCCCAGAGTAACCAAAAAATGTATCACCTGTCTTAGGGGTGTGTTTCTAAATAAAAACTCAAACCTTGCAGGTGGTATTCTTTATAGCTTGCTCTCCACCCTCAATGCCTTTGAAATCACATTTTACCCCTTAACCACAGCATAAACAATAGCTTCCTTGGAGACCTGAGGTTTTTAACTACACGTGGCTTGAATCTCATTTTAATCCTTCCAGTATGATGTATATTAATATAAGTTCTAAATAATGAGTCAGTTAAGCATATGGTTGGAAAGACAAACCTGGGTTTGAATTCTGGCTCCAGCAAAGTGAGTTTTATTTTTTTATAATTCCTCTCAGTTCAATTCAGTCAGTCAGTCGTGTCCAACTCTGCAACCCCATGGATTGCAGCACCCTAGGCTTCCCTGTCCCTCACCAACTCCTGGAGCTTGCTCAAACTCATGTCCATTGAGTTGGTGATGCCATCCAACCATCTCATCCTCTGTCATCCCCTTCTCCTTCTCCTTCAGTCTTTGCCAGCATCAGGGTCCTCTGTCTTTACTTAAAAGTGAACGTGTATGGGACCTTCCCTGGTGGTCCAGTGGTTAAGACTGAGCTTCCAATGCATGGGGCCCAGTTTTGATCCCTGCTCAGGCAACTAGATCCCACATGCTGCAACTAAGACCTTGCACAGCCAAATAAATAAGTAAAAAAAAAAAAGTGAATGTGTATTCCTCTGGGAGGAATAGGAAGAAAACAGGAATGTTAATAATGTCAAACAGAAGACTTCCTCCCTTACTAATATATAACCCACATGTATTTATATATATTCTCTGGCTGTGTGATCTTGAGCAAGCTACTTAACGTCTCTGAGCCTTGGGTTTGGAACCACGATACTCAAGGTTTATGTAGTTAGAAACCTAGTCCTAAAGAAAAAGGTAAAGACAAAAGAAAACATAGGATTACAGACGTTATTACCACCAAAACCTAAGCAACCACAGCTTCACATTATGACAATGACCACCCGGTGACTCCCTTTTCACCAGGCTCAAGCTGCTCAAGAGAGTGGAAAAATCCAAAATGATCCCTGGAAATGTGAGAAATGCCTTGTAGCTGAGATGTTCAATGAAATTCCTCCCAAAGTTAAATTCCGATAACCCAAATGAGCTGTATCTCAGGGTGTGACTCAGGGTACTCTGAAGGGGAAAGGATAGCGTACAAGAGAAAAGCTGAGCCTCGCTTGTGAAATACGTGGAATGAAGGGAGATATGAGAGTTGTGAGACTGGAGGAACCATAAAGGGCTCAGCACAGTATGCGAAACGGGTGGGTTAGCAGTTTTTATCGGTAAAGCTGTAGCTCTTTGTTAGTGGTCTTTGTAAGGGAATCCTGGAGAAACGGTTACTTAAATAGTAAAGTTTTCAGGGCTCCCCTAACAGCCCCTCCCAAGAAGACATTTAATTGCATTTATATTAAAGGGGTATTTATTAAATAGGTGTTCCTATGTAGGGGGTTGGCTTGGAAGGGGCTGCAGTGTGTTTAAGCCAGGAATCCAGAAGGAGCACAGATAGGTACAGTCCGCTCACACTCCCCATGCTAATGAGAGCTCAGTAAGGGGAGTGCAAGAAGGATCCAGGCTTCTGTCAAAGTACCTTGGTCTGGTCCCTTGAACAGACACTGCATCTATCTGTGGCCCTGACTCCTGATCAGCCCAAGAACCTCTTGTCCCCAGAGGCTGAGGGGAGGGCCTGGGGGTATGGAGAAGCCCATCTATAACCAGAACCTAACCCTTCTCTGGGAAGCTGAGCGGTCAGCGTAACCCGCCCTTCCCCACCCCGCCGGCTGTCCAGGCCCCCTTCCCAGCTGCCACGCTGCCACGTGGAAGCCGGGCACCCATCCCACAGACACCCTTCCGCTCACATTTTCTATCTTCCACTCACACAGCTCACAAAATTTGAAAACAATCCTTCCCCTGGGTATCTCTGCCCCTGGATCCTCGCTTTACCACTCTAGGATGGCCTCGCTCAGTGTTTCTCAAACCACCTGTGAATTTTAGCTGTCAGAGGTGGCTGTTTATTTCCAACCCAGAGTCCAATTCTTTTTCAAAATTTGAGAAAAATAAAAGAAAAAAATTACAATCCCCCTTGCTCCATCTCACACTAGATTCAAAGAACAAAATTATTCTGTCAATTTGCTAAAAAGTAGTCCGGTTCCTCTCCCTAAGTTCTGGGGCCAGCCTGCAAAATCAATCTGGGAGATTGCCCTCAAGATGAGATGGTAGAAGTGCTGAGGTCAACACCCATCTCCCCCGTGCTGACTCTGCCTGCGGCATGGCAGAGGAGTGACCATAGGTCTGCGGGATGCCCGGATGTTGACCGAGAATGGCAAGTGCTTTTGTTCACTGGGCATTTCTAAGAGCCTAAAACAATTGTTGAGAAAGGCGACATGTTGGAAGAGGAGGAGCCAGAAGGTATCCTCCTCTGGATGAACCAGTGGTGGCAGGTTAGAACCCGCTGAAACTGGAAATGGGTCACCTGAAAGAGCACCGTTTCTATGGTAACTCTGAGCGTGGTCTTCATGTTTCCCACTCCTGGCTTCTGGCCCAGATGGATAGAGAATGGAGGGTGGCTTCTCTGTGTGTGGTGGGTGGAGGGATCTGTCTACCCATTAGGATCACAGGTACATGAAGGAAGAAATGTGGGTGCCTGGGAAGTTGGAAAGTTTGACAAATGTCAGCACAACATCATCATGACCGAGGGGCTCCGCTGGAGCGCGAGATCTTTCCATGTCCTGCCGGGTGTCAGCCCACCAGCCTTGCCCAAGTGGCCCTTGGGCATAGACAGTGACTTCTTTGTGATATAAACCTGGCCGTTTGATGTCTGAGAATTTCCTCCATGGAATATTTTTCACTCTTCAGTGGTTTCTACTTCAATTTTTAAAACCGACAGAGAAACATTTTGGCACAGTTATAAAGCTCAGACTTTATAAAAAGACAGCTTTGTGTTTACGTTTGACTCAGAGTGCATGTTTTTAAATAGTGTGTTCCACAGCTTTTTGAGGTTTTATGTTTTTAAGACCAATCCAGGAGAAACAAAATTGGAGTTTTGGTGAGTGAAACGATCCCACCAGAACTATTGGAACTTAAGACAGCCGAGAGGTTCCAGTTAAACCTCCCTGTGGGGACCACAGCCAGAACTGGGTGTCCCTGTTTGCGCCAGCATCCTTGGGAGATAGTTGCAGTTTTCCATGCCATAAAATTCTAACAGGCTCAGGCGTGAAGTCAGATGAACCTCCAAACCCCACGATCAAACCTGTCCAGTTGAACCTCTCAACTTTGCTTTCTGTTAAGTTTATCCCAGATCTGCTCACTGGGAAAAAGCTGAACATGGATTTCCAGTAGCTATACCTGACTGAGTCCCTTTTGACGTGGACCTATGACCCTATTACTCATCGAAGATGGAATATGTCCAAAGACAGCAAATTGTGTCTTTGAGAAATTATTGAGAGATGAAATGCGTATGTTGACATCATTTCCTTCCCTCCATTACCAAATGCATATATCCAAACTGGGCAGAGAAAACACACCTGCGTGCTTTCTCCTGTTCTGTGCTTAGGGGTCCAGATGACTTCATCTCCACTTTGCTCTCCTGAGACACCGTCCGAGCCCTTGTTCACTTTCAGTCACTGCATTTATCCAGAGGCACTTCTAAAGTGTTCATATCCAACCCCTCCTCCAGAAAAGACTTCAGGGGACAGGCCCCAGGTTTGCTGTCTTCCTCGTACAACAGGATTTCCTGCTGACCGGATGCTGACCTCGTGCGTGTCTATAAACAGCAGATACCATGCAGGGGACTAGCACCAAGCCTCTTGTGGATCTGGTGGGAAAGTCCTCTAACAGTGAGCCATCTATCCCAGGCCATCCAGAGAAAACCTGAGATGCCCCACGGGCCCCCTGGTTGGAGGAGGCAGGGGGTGGGGGGGGTCTTTTCAGTCTCTTAGCCTGAATGACCTCTTAGCCCAGAGGTCAAGGTGTCCACGAGAGGGCAGTGTAGGAGTAAAGCCTGCAGCTCTCCTCCCAGCGAAGGAAGTCAAACACCAGCCAGCTTCTTCTGAAGAGAGGAAGCAACCCCGAGGAAAAGCGGTTCTTAGAGAGAGCCTGGGGGCATTCCTGACTTGGGGGCAAGAGAGAGTGGTGTGAGTCAGAGGAACTAAGGGAACAGACAACTGGAATGGAGAACAGGGAGTGGTGGCTTTAGGGTCTGGGAACGGGTTTGGAACCAGAGGATCACAGCCTTGTCAACGACTGTAAAAAGCATGGGCTCCACCTTCCCTGTCATTGCCCTTGCCTGCAAGCAACAGGATCGTGTATGAGGGGTTATGTTTTGTAGAACAAAGAAGATAAGTGAAAAGTCTTCTCTTGCCCCAGGCACTCAGCACCCACCACCGGAGACATTCAGAGTTAGTTTCTTATGTAGCCACCAAGAGACACTTTATACATTTACAAACACTAATCTAGTTTCTCAATTTTTCCGAAGAAAAGCACACCAACACACACTGTCATTGTGTGCTATTTTTCTTTTTTCACTTAAATCAGTTTTGGAAACTACTCTGCCATGGCCTCACACATGGTGGCTTACCTAGGGCTCCACTCTGTGGGCTAACAGGACTTGTGCACCAGCGCTGCGCTGATGGGCCCTCAGCCTGCCTTCATTCCTCCTGCTACAGACGCTGCTGTGATGAAATGCATTGTTCTCGGGTGGTTTGATGTACGCGCAAGGTTCCCACAAACAGAAAAGTGGAATTGCTAGATCATATCAGTGTTCTCCAGAGAAACACCGAGAAGACAGACAGACAGATAGACAGATACTAAATGGATATATAGTAAAGGGGTTGTTTTAAGGAATTACTCATTCTCAGCAGCTGGTAAGTCTGAAATTGGTAGTGAAGGCAGCAGGCTGGAACCTCAGGCAGAAACTGGTGCTTCAGTCTTGAGGCAGAATTTCTCCTTCTCCTAGAAACTTCAGGTTTTGCTCTTAACACCTTCAACTGATTGGATGAGGCCCACCTACATCATCAAGGGCTCTCTCCTTCATTTGATGTCACCCGACTGTAGATGTTAACCACGTCTACCAAATGCCTTCACAGCAACACCTAGATTAGCGTTTGATTAAATAACTGGTACTAGAGCCTTGCCAAGTTGATAACCATCACAGTTATTAATATTTGTCATTTGGCTACTTTCCCAGGTTCCCTTCCATTGATTTATGTGTCTGGCAACGATGGTTGACAGTGCTTGATTTCTTACTGTCTCATCAATTCCTCTGGAGGAGGACATGGCAACCCACTCCAGTATTCTTGCCTGGGAAATCCCACGGACAGAGGAGCCTGTCAGGCAACACTCCATAGGGTAACAAACAGTCAGACACGACTGAGCAAGCTAGTACATACGCACACACAGCAATTCCTATGTCACCAATTTTTAAAAAGTTTTCCAATCTAATAGGTGAAAAATAACATACGTCCTTTTCATTTGCATTTCACTTATTTGGGTGAGGTTGACCATAGTTTTATATGCTTAATTTTGCTGTTCAGTTGCTAACTTGTGTCCAACTCTTTGCCACCCCATGGACTGCAGGACACCAGGCTCCCCATCCTCCACTGTCTCCCAGAGTTTGCTCAAATTCATGCCCAGTGAGTTAGTGATGCTACCTATCTCATCCTCTGCCACCCCTTCTCCTTTTGTCATCAAGCTTTCCCAGCATCAGGATCTTTTCCAGTGAATTGGCTGTTTGCATTACGTGGCCAAAATATTGGAGCTTCCACTTCAGCAACAGTTTCTCAATAAATATTCAGGGCTGATTTCCTTTAGGATTGACTGGTTTGATCTTGCAGTCCAAGGGAGTCTCAAGAGTCTTCTCTAGCACAATTCAAAAGCATCAGTTCTCTGGCACTCAGCCTTCTTTTTTTTTTTTTTAAATGTAAATTTAATTCTAGTTTTAACAGAAATCCCATTATGCTGTTGAGCATCTTTGAATTCTTACAGGTTGTGTATATACTTCAAAGATTACATAGATCCATTTCTCTCATTTAGTTATCAGTATAGTTTATCTCGACCAAGATAGCTTAACGTAATTTGTATATTAGTGTTTACATTTGTTAAAATTAAAATTTTCTTTTTTTGTTGTTGTTTAATCATATCCTTTATTTTCTTTTTTTTTATTTTTAAACTTTACATAATTGTATTAGTTTTGCCAAATATCAAAATGAATCCGCCACAGGTATACATGTGTTCCCCATCCTGAACCCTCCTCCCTCCTCCCTCCCCATACCATCCCTCTGGGTCGTCCCAGTGCTCTAGCCCCAAGCATCCAGTATCATGCATCGAACCTGGACTGGCATCTCGTTTCATATATGATATTTTACATGTTTCAATGCCATTCTCCCAAATCTTCCCACCCTCTCCCTCTCCCATAGAGTCCATAAGACTGTTCTATACATCAGTGTCTCTTTTGCTGTCTCGTACACAGGGTTATTGTTACCATCTTTCTAAATTCCATATGTATGCATTAGTATACTGTATTGGTGTTTTTCCTTCAAAAATATGGAACGCTTCACGAATTTGTGTGTCATCCTTGCGCAGGAGCCATGCTAATCTTCTCTGTATCGTTCCAATTTTAGTATATGTGCTGCCGAAGCGAGCACACACTCAGCCTTCTTAATGGTCCAAACCTCACATCCGTACATGACTGCTGGAAAAACTATATGCTTAATAGTCATTCGTAATTTCCTTTGAAATGTTTGTCCATATATCTGTCCATTTTATTATCAAGTTGTTGGGCTTTTTCTAATCATTGGTAGAAGCTCATTGTATATTGTGAAATTTACCTTTGATTTGTGATATGAGTTAAAATCTTTTACCCAGACTTATGATTTTGCCTATGGTGATTATTTCCATAGAGAGCTTTTTAAATGTAGTTGAACTTTTGATCTTTTCTTTTTTGGCTTCTGGAATTTGAATCCTATTTTAAAAGGCCCTTTCTGCCTGGAATTATACTGTGTTTTCCTCTAGGACTTTTATGGATTTACCTTTTTATGTTTATACCTGTGAACCATTCCTTGTGTAAAGTATGACGTATGGAGCCAATTGTATTTCTATGCAAACATGGCTACCCAGTTGTGCCTATGCTGTTTATTGAATAATCTGTCTTTTGCCCACTGGTTTGAAATCCCACTTTTGAAATATACCAACTTCCTCTACGTATGTACATCTATTTCTGGACTTCCTACTTTTCTCTCCATTGATGTGCTGTCTATTCATCCACCAGCACCCCCACTGTTTTAATTATTACAACTGAAAATTTTGCTCTAATATCTAATAAGGAGATTTATAGCTTAGAAAGTTCACTCTGACCACATTTTGGGAAAGGGATTTGAGGAGAGGCACTGGGGAGACCCACCAGGGGCTACTGCATAATTCAGGTAATGCTCAAACTCAAGAAGCTGCAGGATGGATGGGGAGAACAGGATGGATCTGTGAGGTCCTTAGAGGCAGGATATCATGGTTAGTGATGAATTGGATGTGGACTGAAGAGTCCAGAATGCCTCCCCAGTTTATGGCTGGGGTCACCGGAGAGTTGAGGTTCCATTCACCACTGAAGGAGTGTTGCAGGTAAGGGCAGCAGATGGAACTTGTACAACTGGACCTTCCTCATCATTCAAGACAAGTCACCTGGTAGAAATAATAATTTAGCTAGTAGTTATGCAGAGACTATTGTGCTAAGCCAATAAGGCTGGCATTAGATTATTCCCACACTGCAGATGAGGAAACTGAGGCTCAGAGATGTCAATCAACTTGTCCAAAGTCACAGAACTGTTATGGGGCCAGGAGTGGGGGGAGTCCAGGTCCGTCTACGCTCAGATCCTCCTAGGAGAGGACTATTAGGCTCCAGGATCTCCCCATATGAGTACTTACCCTTCGGAGACTGAATCTCCAGGTGTTTTCTTTCCAACATCTGCGGCAGCCTGAGGCACACAGCTATGGGAAAGCAGGAGAATTCTACAAAATGACTGCCTCAAACATTGGTTAAAATATGGCCCCCGTTGAAGGAAAAAGAGATGTTATGGCTGTGGAGCTCGGCCGGGCACACAGATTACCTGGGGAGCTTCACAAGATGCTGCTGCCGAGCCCACCCTCAGAGACTGACTTTTCTGGGGAACAGCCTGGGTGTGGGGATGTTAAGCTTCCAGGTGATTCTAATGTGCAGCCAGGGGTGAGATCCACACATTAAAGGGACCAGCTTCCCCTCTTGTACCAAAGTGGTCTGTGACCATGCTTCTGTTTCTTTGATCAGATCAGATCAGATCAGTCGCTCAGTCGTGTCCGACTCTTTGCAACCCCATGAATCGCAGCATGCCAGGCCTCCCTGTCCATCACCAACTACCGGAGTTCACTCAGATTCACGTCCATCGAGTCAGTGATGCCATCCAGCCATCTCATCCTCTGTCATCCCCTTCTCCTGCCCCCAATCCCTCCCAGCATCAGAGTCTTTTCCAATGAGTCAACTCTTCACATGAGGTGGACAAAGTACTGGAGTTTCAGCTTTAGCATCATTCCTTCCAAAGAATCCCAGGGCTGATCTTCTTCAGAATGGACTGGTTGGATCTCCTTGCAGTCCAAGGGACTCTCAAGAGTCTTCTCCAACACCACAGTTCAAAAGCATCAATTCTTCGGCACTCAGCTTTCTTCACAGTCCAACTCTCACATCCATACATGACCACAGGAAAAACCATAGCCTTGACTAGATGAACCTTTGTTGGCAAAGTAATGTCTCTGCTTTTGAATATGCTGTCTACGTTGGTCATAACTTTCCTTCCAAGGAGGAAGCGTCTTTTAATTTCATGGCTGCAGTCACCATCTGTAGTGATTTTGGAGCCCAGAAAAATAAAGTCTGACACTGTTTCCACTGTTTCCCCATCTATTTCCCATGAAGTGGTGGGACCGTGCCGGGAGCCGGCGAGAGGCATTCCGCTCGTGACAAAGGTCATGAGGAAGGAGGCTCGGCATACGCAAAGGCGGGATTGAGCCTCAGGAGTCCCCTCGGATAATCTTGAGCATCTACCCCCAAAAAACCAGAGTCTGCCTACTTTATTGCTTTGTGCTCTCACCTCTGACTTTACTGGGGGCTGTCCCCCACCACCATCTCACTCTCTCTGTCAAAGCGTTAACTTACAGCTCCAATTAATAAAGTTCCTGGGCAACTAGGAGTGTTTAAATCCAAACCCCTCAGATGGCTCTCTAACTCGCCTGACAAGTTTACCCGGACTCCTGCAGCTATGCATACGATTGTTTACAGTCTCCCAGCCTCGAGAGGCACGGGAAGCTTAAGATATTCAAATAGCTTAGAGCCTCTCAGAGAGTTAGAAACTGTCAGAATAAACTAGTAAAGGATTTCATTGATGAGCCAATGCTTGCTGCCAAGGTTTCACATCCCCTGTATTGTATCCTTGAATGTGTATTAATTAATATAGTTGGTATGTAGAAAAAATAAGTAGTGGCCTTAGTGTTAGCAACTTTAGACCCTTAAGGTAATAAATTCTTTCCTTTGTTGTAAACCCATTACGCATCTGCCCTATAGGAATGCAATTTTATCTAACACCGTCGGAAGATGGCACCAAACCTTAAAATAATTACTCTTAGAGAAAATAAGTCTTACGGTTGACAAACCTTTGTCAAGAGTCATAAAATGTTAATAGGCCTTCTGGCCAGAAGATGATGTAAATCACCTAAACCATTTGTATACAATAAATTTGCAGGAAAGAAACCCTGGTTTTTGATAAGGATCAAAGACTGCTGACTTTGCATCCCCTATTATCCTCTATGAGTAACTTAGGGTATAAAAGCCCCTGTTGAAAATAAAGCTATGGGCCTTGCTCACCAACGCTTGGTCTCCCCATGTCATTTTTCTCCTTAACTTCCAAGCTGAGTCTCCATCTGGAGCGCGGAGGTCCTCTGCAACCATTTATTTGCCTGGGCTTCTAAGACCCACTCAAGAAGGTGTCTAAGGTGGGGCACCTTCTGCTATTTGAGAGGGCACCTGCAGCCTCCGTGGTCAGAGCTAACCTGGTGTCACAGGTTATATTGATTTTCCGCATAAACCAAGCTACTCAGCCTCTTTTCTACACTGAATTTTCCTACTGAGCTATCTTCATTCTATTACTCTTTATATCTTTGATGAATAAATAAATAAATAGGTCGCCGATGCCATCTCCCCTTCGAATACCCTGGATCAGCCGGGGCTGGACCTCGCAGGACCAGATGCCATGATCTTCGTTTTCTGAATGTTGAGCTTTAAGCCAACTTTTTCACTCTCCACTTTCACTTTCATCAAGAGGCTTTTGAGTTCCTCTTCACTTTCTGCCATAAGGGTGGTGTCATCTGCATATCTGAGGTTATTGATATTTCTCCCGGCAATCTTGATTCCAGCTTGTGTTTCTTCCAGTCCAGCATTTCTCATGATGTACTCTGCATATAAGTTAAATAAGCAGGGTGACAATATACAGCCTTGACATACTCCTTTTCCTATTTGGAACCAGTCTGTTGTTCCATGTCCAGTTCTAACTGTTGCTTCCTGACCTGCATACAAATTTCTCAAGAGGCAGATCGTGGTCTGATATTCCCATGTCTTTCAGAATTTTCCAGTTTATTGTGATCCACACAAAGGCTTTGGCATAGTCAATAAAACAGAAATAGATGCTTTTCTGGAACTCTCTTGCTTTTTCCATGATCCAGCGGATGTTGGCAATTTGATCTCTGGTTCTTCTGCCTTTTCTAAAACCAGCTTGAACATCAGGAAGTTCACTGTTCACATATTGCTGAAGCCTGGCTTGGAGAATTTTGAGCATTACTTTCCTAGCGTGTGAGATGAGTGCAATTGTGCGGTAGTTTGAGCATTCTTTGGCATTGCCTTTCTTTGGGACTGGAATGAAAACTGACCTTTTCCAGTCCTGTGGCCACCGCTGAGTTTTCCAAAATTGCTGGCATATTGAGGGCAGCACTTTCACAGCATCATCTTCCAGGATTTGAAAGAGCTCAACTGGAATTCCATCACCTCCACTAGCTTTGTTTGTAGTGATGTTTTCTAAGGCCCATTTGACTTCACAATCCAGGATGTCTGGCTCTAGGTCAGTGATCACACCATCGTGATTATCTGGGTCGTGAAGATCTTTTTTGTACAGTTCTTCTGTGTATTCTTGCCACCTCTTTTTAATATCTTCTGCTTCTGTTAGGTCCATACCATTTCTGTCCTTTATCGAGCTCATCTTTGCATGAAATGTTCCTTTGGTATCTCTGATTTTCTTGAAGAGATCCCTAGTCTTTCCCATTCTGTTGTTTTCCTCTATTTCTTTGCATTGATCGCTGAAGAAGGCTTTCTTATCTCTTCTTGCTATTCTTTGAAACTCTGCATTCAGATGTTTATATCTTTCCTTTTCTCCTTTGCTTTTTGCTTCTCTTCTTTTCACAGCTATTTGCAAGGCCTCCCCAGACAGCCATTTTCTTTTTTGCATTTCTTTTCTATGGGAATGGTCTTGATCCCTGTCTCCTGTACAATGTCATGAACCTCATTCCATAGTTCATCAGGCACTCTATCAGCTCTAGGCCCTTAAATCTATTTCTCACTTCCACTGTATAATCATAAGGGATTTGATGTAGGTCATACCTGAATGGTCTAGTGGTTTTCCCTACTTTCTTCAATTTCAGTCTGAATTTGGCAATAAGGAGTTCATGGTCTGAGCCACAGTCAGCTCCTGGTCTTGTTTTTGCTGACTGTATAGAGCTTCTCCATCTTTGGCTGCAAAGAATATAATCAATCTGATTTTGGTGTTGACCAATGGTGATGTCCATGTATAGAGTCTTCTCTTGTGTTGTTGGAAGAGGGTGTTTGTTATGACCACTGCATTTTCTTGGCAAAACTCTATCAGTCTTTGCCCTGCTTCATTCCATATTCCAAGGCCAAATTTGCCTGTTACTCCAGGTGTCTCTTGACTTCCTACTTTTGCATTCCAGTCCCATATAATGAAAAGGACATCTTTTTTGGGTGTTAGTTCTAAAAGGTCTTGTAGGTCTTCATAGAACCATTCAACTTCAGCTTCTTCAGCGTTACTGGTTGGGGCATAGACTTGGATTACTGTGATATTGAATGGTTTGCCTTGGAAACGAACAGAGATCATTCTGTCGTTTTTAGATTGCATCCAAGTACTGCATTTCGGACTCTTTTGTTGACCATGATGGCCACTCCATTTCTTCTGAGGGATTCCTGCCCACAGTAGTAGATATAATGGTCATCTGAGTTAAATTCACCCATTCCAGTCCATTTCAGTTTGCTGATTCCTAGAATGTCGACGTTCACTCTTGCCATCTCTTGTTTGACCACTTCCAATTTGCCTTGATTCATGGACCTGACATTCCAGGTTCCTATGCAATATTGCTCTTTACAGCATCGGACCTTGCTTCTATCACCAGTCACATCTACAGCTGGGTTTTGTTTTTGCTTTGGCTCCATCCCTTCATTCTTTCTGGACTTATTTCTCCACTGATCTCCAGTAGCATATTGGGCACCTACTGACCTGGGGAGTTTCTCTTTCAGTATCCTATCATTTTGCCTTTTCATACTGTTCATGGGGTTCTCAAGGCAAGATACTGAAGTGGTTTGCCATTCCCTTCTCCAGTGGACCACATTCTGTCAAATCTCTCCACCATGACCCGCCCATCTTGGGTTGCCCCATGGGCATGGCTTAGTTTCATTGAGTTAGACAAGGCTGTGGTCCTAGTGTGATTAGATTGACTAGTTTTCTGTGAGTATGGTTTCAGTGTGTTTGCCCTCTGATGCCCTCTTGCAACACCTACCATCCTACTTGGGTTTCTCTTACCTTGGGCATGGGGTATCTCTTCACGGCTGCTCCAGCAAAGCACAGCCATTGCTCCTTACCTTGGACAAGGGGTATCTCCTCACCACCGCCCTTCCTGACCTTCAGTGTGGGATAGCTAGGCCCTCCTGCCCCTGCGCAGCCACGACTCCTTGGACGTGGGGTTGGTCCTCCCGGCCACCGGCCCTGGCCTCAGGCTTGGGGCGTGGGGTAGCTCCTCCTGCCCGTCGCCCCTGGCCTCGGGCTTGGGGCGTGGGGTATCTCCTCCAGATGATGGTAAAAGGCAGGGTTCCACTGACACATTAGAGAACTAAGCACCTGACTCGTTAGTCCTTGGGACCCACCTACAGGAATCCTCTAAGCCAGGCAGAACAAGCAGTGGCATTTAAGCAGACTCATAGCCACTTGCCAAATTTCTCACCCCACTAACCTGCAACAGTGCTAGCAGTGCCTACCCCAAAGACTCAATTTTGGAAATTATATGTATTTTAATTAGGTTAACGAATGCTGTTGCCTGGATACATAACATATTAGCCGAGGGATCCATCAGCCAGGATTCAGCAATCTGATTATCCACATACCTGTCAGCATAAGTTAGATTATGCTGCATTAACAGGCACCCCCAAAATTTCAGTGGCTTAAAACCACAAAGACTTATTTCTCACTGTGCTGTACATCCATCCCAGCTCAGCTGGGGCCTCCAATCCACAAGCTCTCTCTGGAGCTGAGGCTGGCATAACGGCCACCACCTGGAGTGTCGATGATTGCCATGACAGCGGAAAAGAAGGATGGAGCTTCCACCAGAAGTATCACTGCAGTTCATACTTCATCCACAGAAGCGAGTCTCGTGGCCACATCTGACTGCAAGGCAGCTGGGCAGCACCATCCTACCCTGCACGTAGGTGGGTAAAGTCCTGGGGTCCCTGTCTGGCCAATTTCCAACTGTTGGAGAATTTTATTTTTTTACTGAAGTATAAATGATGTACAATATTATATAATTTTGTATATTTTATATAATTTTGTACAATGTTATATAATTTTATATATTATATAAATTGTGTAATATTGGGCAAATGTATATTATATAAATATTATATAATTTTGTACAATATTATATAATTATATAATTTGGGCTTCCCTGGTAGCTCAGATGGTAAAGAATCCACCTGCAATGTGGGAGACCTGGGTTTGATCTTGGGTTGGGAAGATCCCCTGGAGAAGGGCATGGCAACCCACTCCAGTATTCTTGCCTGGAGAATCCCCAGGACAGAGGAGCCTGACGGGCTACAGTCCATGGGGTCACAAAGAGTCAAACACAAGCGAGTGACTAAGCACATTATATCATTAAAGGTGTACAACATAGTAACTCAAATTTTTTAAAGATTATGCTCCATTTATTAAACATTGGCTAGGAGAAGGCAATGGCACCCCACTCCAGTACTTTTGCCTAGAAAATCCCGTGGATGGAGGAGCCTGGTAGGCTGCAGTCCATGGGGTCGGTAGAGTCGAACACGACTGAGCGACTTCACTTTCACTTTTCACTTTCATGCATTGGAGAAGGAAATGAAAACCCACTCCAGTGTTCTTGCCTGGAGAATCCCAGGGACGGGGAAGCCTGGTGGGCTGCCATCTATAGGGTCGCACAGAGTTGGACACGACTGAAGCGACTTAGCAGCAGCAGCAGCAGCAGCAGGGCTTCCCTGGTAGCTAAGTGATAAAGAATCCTCCTGCCAATGCAGGAGACATGGCTTTGCTGATTTGAGAAGATCCCACATGCTATGGAGCAACTAATCACACATCCCACATGCTGTGGGCCACAGCTCCTGAGCTTGTGCTCTAGAGCCCTGGAGCCGCAGCTACTGAAGCGTGCATGCTCTAGAGCAGGTGCTCGGTAACAAGAGAAACCACTGCAATGAGAAGCCCGCACACTGCAGAGAGTAGCCCCCACTCATCCCAACTAGAGAAAAGCCAGCAATGAAGATCCAGCACAGCCAAAAATAAATAAATAAATAAAATCATATATATAAAGAAAAATTGGTGCACCCAGAGCCAGTGCTCTGGGACAACCCAGAGGCACAGGGTGGGGAAGGAGGTGGGAGGGGGGTTCAGGGTTGGGGGACACATGCATACCTGTGGCAGATTCACGCTGATGCATGGCAAAAACCATCACAATACTATAAAGTAATTATCTTCCAATTAAAATAAATAAATTAATTTTTTTAATTGGCTAAATTTCCTGTGTTGTACAATATACCCTTTCCTCTCCCTCACTAGTCTTTTTCTATATCTGTAAGTTTGTTTCT
This sequence comes from Bos mutus, assembly GCF_027580195.1. NCBI lineage: Eukaryota > Metazoa > Chordata > Mammalia > Artiodactyla > Bovidae > Bos > Bos mutus. The sequence continues at coordinate 41,447,729 of NC_091626.1, read as the reverse complement.
GTTTTGTTATATTCACTAGTTGGTTGTATTTTTTTTTACCTGGGTTCACTGTCTCTCAGAGTCCGGAGGAGTTAGAAGTGGCGTCCTGGGACCAGCAGCTGTCCCGGGCAGCCAGATGACCTCCTGCCCTACCTGTGGCCCATCGTGGAGTCACCAGGCCCCGCCAGGCCCAGCCTCCCCTTTGTTAAACTCTCTCCCTCTGTCAGCTCCCACTGGACTCCGAGCAGACCAGTTTCTTTTATCGTACGTCTCCAGCTGGGCTGCAACCTGTGGATCACTCCAGGTTCAAAGAGTCTGAAGCAGAGGAATTTAGTGCTATGAAGAGTGCTTTTATGAGCTGCGGTTCTCACCTTCCAGGCACGTTTGAGGCAGCTCTGACTCAGTCTCCCATTCAAAGGCTGTGTTCAATGGGGAACCAGCAGGGAGCTAGCAAACCTGAGCGTCTGAGGACTGACTCAAAAAATAAAATAAAAGTGAACAGGTGTGAGAGAGCAGAAGTGCCTGCAGCAGGCTCCTACCCGTTTCACTGGATGTGCTGGCAATGAAGAGGCTTCAGCTCCGCCCTTCCCTGCAACCCAGAGGGACTGGCTTCCTCCTTCCCTTCCTAGCTTACAGTGCCCAGAGGTGCGGGAGGTGGCTGCTGCTACTGCGAGCTGGATGCCCCGCAGGACCCCGGCTCCTGAGCAGGAAAGGGCCACCAGTCACCCTGGTGTACCCCAAACCCCAACTTGGGCACATTTTCAAGATGCTTTCCTTTTCATATTTATTCTGAAGGGGCTGTTCCTTGACTGGGACTCTGAGAAGCTTTGTGCCCATTTCGGAATCTAGCTTCTCCCACCTGGACAATGGGATTTCTCCCTTCCTGGGTACCTTGAAGAAAGTGCTACAAAACTGAACAGGCTGGCTTCAAACCCCTGGGTGTTTAAATCCCAATTTTGAGTTCAGTTCCCAGTTATGCCTCCTACCAGCTCTGTGCATATATGCTAAGTCACTCAGTCGTGTGCAACTCTTTGCGACGCTATGGATGGTAACCTACCAGACTATCTCTGTCCATGGGATTCTCAAGGCAAAAATACTGGAGTGGGTTGCCATGCCCTCCCCCAGGGGATCTTCCCGACCCAGAGATCAACCTGTGTCTCTTATATCTCCTGCATCGCCATGCAGCTCTTTATCACCAGTGCCACCTTGGGTGTGTCCTTGGGTAAATTACTCTTCCTCTCTGCTTTAGTTTCTCCACCTGTAAAATAGGAGTGACACCCAGTGGGGTACTAACTGCCCTATGAGATAGTTAGTCCTCTATTCAGAGGATCAGCTGAGTTGATGTGTGCAAAGCACCTAGAACAGTGCCTATCACCTAGGTAGCACTCTTGAGAGTTAGTGGTTAACATCATTGTTACAAACCCCAAGTACAGTCTAGTCTACACCTCACCAGTCAGTGGCAAAAGTCATAAGCTATAAAGTAAGGACCCAGAGCCATTCCCAGCACTCTCCCCAGGCTAGCAGTACCCACAAACCCCAGCATCCTATGGACTGACCATCTCTTCTTTCCCTTTGGCATCTACAAACCATGGTTGTAGGCTTAGACATGATCTAAACTCAGGAGCGGTAAGTTCCCATAATGTTGCCACCTAGGGGCTGCTGAGAGTAAATGTCCTGTAGCCGTTGCGTCTGCTTTGAGCAAGCAGGTGGAGTCAGAGGGTGCTCATACAGCCTGTTAAGTGCCCCATGGCCTGCAAAGGCTGGGGGACATCATCCTGCAAAGAGAAGAGCATTTGGAACATGACGAACTGGGACGTAGGATTCTCTTGGGGCTTCCTTCCTTCTCCTGTCTAGGCAGAGGTTGTTGACAAAGCCATAGGGAGATGAGAAGTGAGGGAGACTGCGGTCCAGGTTAGGATGGTGAGATTTGGGATGTAAGGCATTCTGACTATTCAGGTCATAGAGGCTGAGCAGGCTCAGTCATTTCAGGGCAGAGTCACCCTCCAGGCAGATGCTAAATGACCTGGAGCTCACAGCCCAGGGTTCTGCACACATATACACATACACACACACCTTGCTGGCCCATGCGTGTGCGCACACACACACATCCCCAGGGATGTTATTCCTAGCTGCACGTTGGTGACTAGCATCCCCCAGGCCTAACTGAAACCAATAAGCCGTGTATTCGGTGGACGTAACAAGGAAGAAAAGGCCACCTTAAACCTTTTCCCTGGCAAACCTCCCATCACATCCTGGCGGCTGAAGTGGCTCCAGAAACGAGGAGGCAGCGCGGCAGCTGACGCCCTCTGGTGGACAGTCTGGGCTCAGCTGCCCGCACGTGTGCTCCAGGGTGGCGGCTGGGGAACAGCACAGAGCAAATAAGCACACGTTTCCGGGCTGGGTGGAAGCGCTGCGAAGAAATGAGAAAGAGGCCATGCTGGCTCTGAGATGCTCACAGCCTTCCCCATTACGTCTCGCCTAGCCTGGCTTGCTCCTCCCGCCTTGGCATCTGTATGGTATCAGCTTAAACATAACCAATAAACAACCCCAGAAGCTCCTCTCACTGAATACCCGATACTCTACACCCTGCACAGGCTTTTTCTCATCCATCAGTTCTGTAACTCTATTTTATTGAATATTTTATTTTTGGCCACACTTGCAGGATCCTAGGTCCCTGACCAAGGATCAAAACTGGGCCTTCCTCAGTGAAAGCTCAGAGTCCCAACAACAACAGGGAATTCCCTCTCAGTGTGACTTTTATCTGATTTTACAGATAGGGCTCAGAGCAGGTAAGTGACTTGCCCAGAGCCACACAGTCAGCCCATAGATGCCAGAGAAATGCCAAAGATGTTAAGTATGTGTATTTATTTAAATAGCATACACATGGTATAAAACTCAAATCTTATAAAGGAGTTCACAGTAAAAACCAATCTCCCCACTACCACTGTCCCCCAGGTCACCACCACAGGGACAACCTCACTTTCTAGTTTCTTGCAACTTGTCCACAAATATTCCATAAATCTAAAAAGAATTATTTTTAAAAAACACAAAAGGTAGCATGCTATACAGGGCTTCCCTGGTAGCTCAGCTGGTAAAGCATCCGCCTGCAATGCAGAAGACCCTGATTCGTTTCCTGGGTTGGGAAGATCCCCTGCAGAAAGGCTAGGCTATCCACTCCAGTATTCATGGGCTTCCCTGGTGGTTCAGATGATAAAGAATACACCTGCAATGTGGGAGACCTGGGTTCGATCTCTGGGTTGTGAAGATCCCCTGGAGGAGGGCATGGCAAACCCACTCCAGTATTCTGGCCTGGAGAGTCCCCATAGACAGAAGGGCCTGGTGGGTAAACAGTCAGACACAACTGAGCAGCTCCGCTCAGCACAGCATGCTATACACTCAGCTCAACCTTGTCTTTCTCACTCAACAATGTCACTGAAGGCCGTTCTGTAGCAGCAAATGCATAGAGCTGCTTTGTTCTTTTTGAAAGTCTATTGTATGGAGTAACCACAGGTCATTTAACTTGCCCAAGGTTGGGGGTTTCCGTGTCTCCAGTCTCCTGATAACACAAATGCACCACAATGAACCTTCTTGCACGTATGTCCCTTTTGCACAAGAGGAATTGCTGGGTCAAAGGATGTGTATATCTGTGATTTTGAGAGATGTCGCCGAACTTCCCTCCAATATGGCTGTACCACCTGACCCCAGGCCCCACCACTGGCAGGAAATGGAATCCGGGGTCTCCTGACTCCACAACCAAGGCTCCCACCCCTGCCCCACACCCTACTTCGACAAACCCTCAAAGTTACAACTCAGACCCACCAGACAGGCAGGGCCAGAGCTGGGCCAGCAGGCTCTCACTAACCACCTCGGAAGCCCAAGGTTCATGGACGAGGGGAATCTTCCCGGCTCTAGGGGTAGAATGTCCATGCAGCCATGAAGCTGTAGCTCCTGAGCACACAAGACCCTCTGGGGACACACCTTGGCCTCCCCAGGCATCGAAAAGGAGCAGAGAAGTGACCTCTGTCCCTAGCCTTCAAGTCACCAGCGCCTCCCGTGGCCACCCTCCAAGGATCTGCACCCTTGCTAAGGGTTCACCCTGCTCTGGCCCCTGCTGAGGGGAGGAGGCTCTGTTAGCTGGGAGCCCCTGAGACTTTGGCCCCACTGCACTGGCCGCCACGTGGACGAGCCCGTCTTGCTGGGCGCCTCCACCATAAAGCAGCATTCACCTCTGAGGAGAGATGGCGAGAGAAGACCCTGGTGACTCGCTGCCCCCTCGTGCAGCCTTCTTCACCAGCAGAGCACCCTTTCCTCTTTCCCTGTCCCCTACTGGAATCCAGGGACATCTGGTGAGCCAAGGCCAAAGCAGTCTTACTCCGGAGGGGACTGGAGATCTGAGCAAGGACACTTTCATCAGCTCAGAAGATAGTCAGCCAGGGAGATCCACGCCATCCACTGTAGAGAGTTCCAGGAAGGGGGTAGGGGGACGTGAAGCTAGGGTCTGTTCCACCCACCAGCCCTGGGGGCTGTGGGGGTCAGGGAAGCCCAGCTGACTCCCACTCAGCACCCGGAAGAAGCCATGACCAGAGACCTGGGAAAGGAGGTGGGGCCTGGAAAGCTGCCTGGACGGCTCCAGGGTGGGTGATGAGCATTGCCAGATGGGGGAGCACTCTCCCAGCCCGCCCACCAGTCACAGCAGCTACTGTCATCACTTCCAGCAAACACCCGCGCCAGCTGATCAGGGCAACGCTGCCATCCTTACAACTCACACAAGGAAACTGCACAGCCCTTTAAATGGCAGAGTCACAAACAAAATCTCAGCTTTCTGACTGGACACTTAAAACCTAGGGTAGTATCAGGGAGCCTGCAGAGTGACATGACATCAGACCAGAAGCCCCCAAGAGGCTATTCTCTAGGGAACCCAACAGCAGCTGCCCTTTAGGTTAAGATACAAAATTTGTCTGAAAAATAACTAGAAAGCTTCAACTACAAGATGGCAAGATTCCTGAACCTAATAGTTAGGGATCCTTGAGCAAGGCAAGTTGTCAGCCTGACTTTGTGCTGTTTCCTCTTCTGAGTGTGGAGTTTTAGAAGTTGAGCTCCTGCCAACTTTCTCCAAAAAATGCCACGCTTCCTCCAACATGTCAGACCTGGCTCCTGCCACCAGAGGAAGTGATTTCCCATTGGACTGTGGTCCTCACCCTTGACTCTCATTAGAAACACTCAGAAACCATTGCTCATTTTTAGGCATAATAATGATACTATGAAAGTGAAGCAAAACTGTTGGTCGCTTCAGGTGAGTCCAACTCTTGGAGACCCCATGGACTGTAGCCCACCAGGCTCCTCTATCCATGGGTTTTCCCAGGCAAGAATCCTGGAGTGGGTAGCCACTCCCTTCTCCAAGGGACCTTTCTGACCCAAGGACTGAACCCGGGTCTCCTGCATTCCAGGCAGATTCTTTACCACTGAGCCACCAGCTCCTCAGAAAAAGCAAAAGTTATCTCAGCCATATGTACTAACCTTTGTAGATGAGATAATAGGATGTCTGAGATTTGGTTCAAAATAACTTGGAGGGGTGTGAGTGAGGGTGGAGATGAAACAAGGTTGGCGTATTGGTAACTGTTGAAGCTGGACTGTGGGTACATAGGAGTTCTTATGATATGATTCTATCTACTTTTGTACATGTTTAAAGGTCCCCATAATAAAAAGTAAAAAGAGGAGGAGGAGGGAACTTGCAGAGAGCATGGTGAGACGCAGCTCCTTGGCCTGGCCGAGATCCTCAGACTGGAGCCCTGAGCCAGTCGAGCTGGGAGGCTGCGTGCCCCTGGAGACCCATCTGTCTTGCCAGCTGCCACTCGGGCCACACAGGGTGTCAGTGCCAGGAGTGTGAGCCGCCTCGGGATCAGCCTTTGCCTGCTCGCCCCACATCACTGTCAGGATCACAATAAGGAGAGTGGCAGAATCTACGCACGGAGCGGGTTTAATCTTGATTAAAATCTTTTTTGCGCACGATGTTCCCAATTTGTTTCTTTGTTCCTGGTATCTGGAGTCGCACAGCTTCTGATGTGTGTCTTGGAGACAGAGCAAGTTTAAGTGACACACCATGGTGGTGAAAAGACTGATGCCAGCCAGCAGGAAACACCAGCCCTACTGCCGGGCTGCTGCACCTGGTTGGCCTCTGGGGGCCTCAGCCTGTGCCAGCTTGGGGGGCCCCACAGAGAACTCTGGGTGTGGCGGGCAGAGAGATTCGGGCAGCCCAGGCCTGGCCAGTATTACTCTTACTGTGGCCGACTCAGAACTCAACTGAAAGTTTGATCTGATGAAAGCTGACTCAAGCTTGTGCCTAGAGCAGGGCCATCACTCTGGGCTCCCCTGAGCCCCTGAGCCAAGAGAAAGCTTCCAGCTCCAAGAACCTCCCTGACTCTTCAGCCAAAGCTTCCATCTCCTTATCTGCTTTATTTATTGAGGGGTATAGGTATGACCTTTTCCACTTTTTAAGTTCTGCTTCATATATATATATATATATATATATATATTTAAAGTTTGAATATATATATATATATATTTTCTGAGTTTGAAAAGAACTGACTTTGATATATGGGGAAGACTAGAAAATGTGGCCCACGTGTCTGTACAACCAGAACATGTGGGGACACTGAATGGGATGACCTGGTTGGAGAAGAGTTGGCGGTTTCTTACAAAGTTAAGCACACATCTACCACGTATTCCTGCCATTCTACTCCCATGTATTTTCCCAGCAGAAGGAGCCAGTGATGAGGAAGATCTGAGTTTGATCACCCCTGAAATCCTCAGAAGCTCATATCATCCAACAGGAGCCATGAGCCATACCCCACTTCTGACCCAAGCAGAGACAGGATGACTTTGACCCAGCCTTCGTACAACCAGGTGGGGAGAGTGCCTTCTCCCCATCTTCACATGGACCACCACCAAGCTCAGAGGGTCAGGACCAGTAAGGGTAGGGGAACTCCCCTGAGTGTTAACATCTTTCAGGGTGAGAAGGAGGACCATCACTAGACAAACCCTGCTCTGAAAGTTCCCAAGTTGTCAATTGTAAGCTAAGTAGCTTATAATAATAAGTATTTATAATAAACATTACAACCGGCATGAAAACTGACTTTTATTGAGCCCTCACCAGGTTCCAAGAACTCTACAGATATAATCTGATTCAGTAATTCCAACAACCCTATAATGTATTATTCCTATTTTATGAATGAGGAAATTGAATCTCAAAGAGGTTAAGCAACCAGCCCAAGGTCACACAGCTGATAAGTAGCAGAGCCAAGACTTAGAGGACAGCATCTGCTTTTTTAATTCTTGGGGGCCCATGTGAGAAGTCACTTCTCGGCTGCCCTCAATGCAGTTGAAGAGATTAACGAAATTCTCAAGATCAGGTTTCCCGTTTTGACCTTTTATTTCCTGAATTCACAGGCCTGGTTATTTTTCCATTAGCCCCTTCCAGAGGAAGATAGAACAATAGCCCTTTCCCCTTAGGCTCTTCACCATGTCCCTGGCAAGCCCATGAAGGTATAACATGAGTATTTGTTGGAACCTTGCTTGGAGACCAGGACTGTGAGATCCTAGACCTAAGGAGATCCTTAGACTGTCTAAGAATCCTAGGCTGCCTCCGTCTGTGAAATCCAATATTCATGGTTGTCATCATTGTCATCATAATAGTTAATAAGCATTGAGTGCAAACTCCCTGAGCTAAGTAGTCTTTTTTTTTTTTAAGGTATTAACTCAGTTAATCGTCACACAATTCCTTAAGATGGATACTATTATTATCTCATTTTATAAATGAAAACTAAGACTTGGAGAGCTTAAATAACCTGCTCAAAAAATCATGCAGCAAAGACAGCAGCTCTCAGGTGAAAGGAGCTCCCTTCTCGTTACACAGACATCCTGGGGCAGAAAACGAGGCCTCAGTGTCTCTGAAGTGGAGAGGAAGCTGAGCCTCCAGTGGCATCTACTGTGGTCTGACTCTGTGATCTTCACTCTGCTGTGTACACGGCCCCCATCAGGACTGGGGCGTCCATGCCCGACTCCTCGAACATGCACTGCCATGGCTTGGAAAACACTCGTACCTTTGTCTACACACGTGTTAAAAAAACTGACCCTCCCACGAGGGGCTGAGCAGGTGGTCAAATACGGACTGAAAAATTGAAATTTAAAACACCTGTGGAAAATATTTTATATTCAGAAGATCAAATCAGATCTATAAGAAAGTCCTTTGAAAAACACAAAGCAGTTTCACGGTGTTTAGTAATAAATGCTGGCACAGCGCTAAGTTCGACCAAATGCCTTCCGCGAGGCAATTCTCCTCTCCACGGGGAGCCAACCATGTGTGCCACTCACCCTCTCAAATTCTTTCCTCTGTGCACGCAGCACCAAAAGACCCCACGTCTCTTCCCAGCAAGGAGGGCTGACCTTCATCCCCGGCACGATGCTCTGATACTCTTGCCACTAACTCTCAGAGAACTGCGGGCAGTCCAGGATTAGCGCCTCAGGACAGTTCAGAGCTCACCTATGCCAAACCTGCTTTTTCTATTGTGAAAAGTCTCCTGGCATTATGTCATCTTGCAGGGTCCTTTATGTCAGCCGACTACAGTTAGCTTTGGCCAAGTTATTGATACTTTAGACACATAAGCCAACGTGAAAGATGCAATTTGAATTCCTCTCAGTTTCCAGCGCCTCCAAAACGAGAGGCATTCACGTTTAGTTCTCCTACCGGTTGCCTCTCCAAGCTTATTTACGACTATATTGGATTCCAAGGACAGGAAATTACACATACAACCTCCACCCTCCTTCCCATATTCTGGGTAATGATGCAGTTTCTCTTACACCTCGGCGGCTCTTCTGGGAGCACATGCCAGTTTGGGATGATGGAGGGGCCATTCTAGCCCAGCCATCACCAGAGCAGCTCACACCACCTGCTTAGGCTGGAGGGAAGCCAGTGGCCCCTCAGACTTCCCTGCCTCCCAGGCCTGTGCCAGAGCCATGGCTTTTCTCCTCATAAACTCAGTTATCGGAACCAGGGGCAAAACACCTCGTGATTTTGTCATCCAGATTCATCCCCGGAATGAGCTGCACTAAAGTCATTTTTGTATCCTGAAAGGAGTACAGAGCATCTGCTTTTCCCCCAAGCCCAGCCACACCGCCCCAGGACTCCTGATTCTCCCCACACATTGCATGTTACATGTTCCAGGTTATAGATCTGATTCAGAGCACATCTCATACCCACAATGTTGTTGTTTAATTGCTCAGTCGTGTCCAATTCTTTGTGACCCCATGGACTGCAGCACCCCAGGCTTTCCTGTCCTTCACCACTTCCAGGAGTCTGCTCAAACTCATGTCCATTGAGTCCGTGATGCCATCCAACCATCTCATCCTCTGTCATCCCCTTCTTCTCCTGCCTTTAATCTGACCTCTCCTCTCACTTGGGCCTGCAGACCTGCATACCTAGAAATACTAGAACCCTGATATCCATACACAGCTGTCCTAAACTACCTATTAAATACTTGACAGAGTAACCACCAACCTCAGATTCAAAATATCAACCCTGACTGCAAACGCTCTAGTTACCCCATCATTAAAGGAACAGACACCTCAAAACACAATGAAAGGTTTTTGACATATGATTTTCTCCCTGAATGAGGAGAATAAGAAGGGGAAAGACTGGGGGTGTAGAAAACCAATCTATTGGTTAGCCAGGCACCCTGCCTGCATCCCAAGACCACCCCAAGCCCCTTGCTTCCCACATCATGCTCCATCCAGTTCTGCCCTCAGATTAGGAGGCCCACTCAGGGATGATTGAAAACAGACACTTAGGAAGATTGGTTTTAGGCTCTGAAGGCTAATAGCAACTACTTTAAGTGCCCTCAGCTCCCTGGCAGCACGCCCCAATTTCATCTTGCTAAGTGATAACTAATGACACTTAAATTCCATCTTCTGGGAGCAAGGGAGCACAAGATTTCTCTGCCAGCCAATTAACCACAAGGAGAATGTTTAACCTCGCGGAATCCAAGATATTAAAATTAACAAGGAGATGCTCATTTTTCACCTATAAAATTGACAAGTACATTTTAAATGGCAGTAAAAAGCATCTATACACAGCTGGTTGGGAATATGTACTTTCAGGAACATAATTTAGGAATATCAATCAAAGTCTTATAAAATGTGCTAAACCTTACATAAAGAGGAAACCTCAAGGATGTTCATTACAGCAATGATTGTAATGGCAAATACATATATATAGGAATCAACCTAAAGTTCACGTAATGGGAAACTGGTTAAATAAATCAGAATGTGTTCATATCATGAATGAATGATGATGATGTAAAGTAATTTGATGACATCTGAAAATGTTTATATTACAATGTTTAATGGGAAAAGCAGGTACAAGACAGTATGATCCCATTGTTTAAAATTATATATATATATATATATGTATGTATATAAATGAGAGCAAATGAGTCAATCCTAAAGGAAATCAATCCTGAATATTCATTGGAAGGACTAATGCTGAAGCTAAAGCTCCATTACTTTGACCACCTGATGCAAAGACCTGATGCTGGAAAAGATTGAAGGCAGGAGGAGAAGGGGACGACAGAGGATGAGATGGTTGGATGGCATCACAGACTCTATGAACATGAGTTTGAGCAAGCTCTGGGAGATGGTGAAGGACAGGGAAGCCTAGTATGCTATAGTCCATGGGGTCACAAAGAGTTGGACATGACTGAGCAACTGAACAAAAATAACAACTATATATATATATACATATATACCTACGTGTGAGTATATATATGTATGTGTGTGTATATATATATATATACACACATATATATATATATTCTGATTCTGAGCTAGATGTTTGAAAAAGTTATTATTGGTTACCTAATGGGTTAACATTGGGTTATGGGGCTTCCCAGGTGGTGTTAGTGGTAAAGAACCTGCCTGCCATTGCAGGAGACCTATGAGACATAGGTTCAATCCCTGGGTCAGGAAGATCCCCTAGAGGAGGGCATGGCAACCCTTTCCAATATTCTTGCTTGGAGAATCCTATGGAGTCCTCTGACTCTAGGACATGATGAAGCACATATGCATCGGTAATTTTTACATTTTTGTAGTACTTCTCTATTTTTTCAGTATTTTCCACCATGAATATGCAATAATTTATAATCTGAATTTTGTAAAAGGTTTTCACTGTTATGATGAAGGTGATGTTAGGTACATCACCATATTTAAGACTCTTGCTGTCTTCTCTTTGAAGGAAAGGGAGAAGGGTGGGTACCCTAGACCTGGCCAGGATATTCCAACAGAGATAGTAATAGAAACAGTTCTAGATGAGGTGGGACTGTCTCGAGAATGCAAGGCTGCTCCACCAGCATGCTGCTATCCACAGGTGAGAGTAGTGACTTGAAGGCCCTGGGAAAACTGAGATGACCAGAAGCTGTTCTTGTCCTATCCAGGGACCCTGCCAGATGGGGCAGTGGTCTCCAGTCCCTTCCCCTTGTCCTTATACCAGTCCAGGAAATTCAGTTGCAGTTGAAGATCTCAGAAATGGGCAAGTACATAGACAGGCAGATGTATGTGCTTAACAAGTCACCGATATCCAGAAGGTCAGCAGAGCCATAGAGACACTTAGCTTGGAGCTAAATCACACTTTGGAAGTCTTTCCAGCATCAGGAACAACATAAAGCATAAAGCACTTATTCAACACAGCAAATGTTCACTCTCCAGAGAAATAAAATGGGTGCTGTTTAAATACGATCAGAATTTTCTTCCCTAGGAACAGTGAAAAAGGAGATAGAAATCAGGTACCTCTTGATTTAACTTATTAAGTAGCCATTTAGTAGTGAAAACAATTGGCAAAATAGTTACATGAGAACTAACCAATGAAACACAAGCACCACGGTACATTCCTATGAAACAAATCACAGTTCACAGCCACACCAGGTTTGCAAAGCACTACAAAATGGGATGTACTGGTGGTTAACAATTGAAAGTCAATATCTAAACTCAACTATTTGATAAAAGGCTGACCTGAAATCAGACCCGTTTGGTGAAGTGCTTCTTGGTGTGGTATGTGAGGGTGGGATGGGAGTGTCAGAAACATCATCAGACCAATGACCAGCCCAGGTAGTCCCCAAGGGCCATCTGGTTCTAGAGGAACACAGCTCTTCCCCAGGGAGATGGCCCAGGGCTGCAGCCAAGCCTGCAGCTGGCCCCAAAGGTGGAAAGAATGCATCCTTATGGAAAGTTTGATTGATTCCAACTCTGAAAGTCTTTGTCCCCTCTGGGCACAGCCAAGTCTCATATCACACAACAAATGCCAGAAGGAATTTGGCATTCTGCTTGCCTCTGTTTGGTAAAGACAGGACAGGCTAGGGCAGATTATCAACAGTGAGGGCAGGATGGACCTCAGATCTGGCTGCATCCTCTGAGAGGCAGGCATCTCTTTCCAGGGGGCCTATGAACCCCACCCGCTTCTCAGCAACCAGAAGTCCTGTGAGGCCCAGGCTATCTGAATGAATCTTCAAGAGGCATTGTGGAGTTCAAGAGGAATTGTGAAATGTTCATTGGAAAGACTGATGCTGAAGCTGAAGCTCCAATACTTTGACCATCTGATGCAAAGAACTGACTCATTGGAAAAGACCCTGATGCTGGGAAAGATTGAAGGCAGGAGGAGAAGGGGACGACAGAGGATGAGATGGTTGGGTGGCTTCACTGACTCAATGGACGTGAGTTTGAGCAAGCTCCAGGAGTTGGTGATAGATAGGGAAGCCTGGCGTGCTGCAGTCCATGGGGTCGCAAAGAGTCGGACACGACAGAGCGACTAAACTGACTGACTGACCCCGTCCCATGAGTCTAGATCAGAGCAGATGAAAGGAGTCCTCCCAGAAATCGGAGCTGGGGAGGGTCCAAGGGTTCCAGGTGCCCCAGCCCCCTGACCACATGGCCCAGATGTGTTGGACAGCTTTCCTGCCCGCAGGAAACTATGGGGTCTCAGAAGAGCTGCACGGGGGTGAAGATACTCACCCTAAGTCCCTACCTGGTAAACTAAGGCAGCCATGGAGCTTTGGCCTCGCTCTGAAGCTGTGCCCTCAAGCTCTAAACCTGGTGAGTCCACAAGAAGACAAACCCGGAATCGGACACAGATGTTTAACTGGAGAGTAGTGGAGAAAGGAAGCCCTGGTCCGGCTCAGCTGCCCAGGTCCCCCAAGGGCCAGGATTCCACTCTGGGCTCGAGGGCCCCGTTGCAGAAAGAGAAAAGCCCCCTAAAGAAGAAACTGCCCTGAGGGAGAAATCACCCGGAATGTTCCCATTATCCACTGAGAAGTATTCCCAGGCAGAGGGAAGCCAACAGCCACTCTGAAAACACTTCCGGGGGTCCAGGTGCCAGACACAGAGGTGGATTTGACCAGGCCCCCTTGGCTCAGGTGGTACTAGTGGTAAAGAACTCACCTACCAGTTCAGGAAACAGAAGAGACACGGGTTCAACCCCTGGGTCAGGAAGATCCCCTGGAGAAGGGCACGGCAATCCATTCTAGTTTTCTTGCCTGGAGAATCTGATGGACAGAGGGTCTCAAAGAATCGGGCATGGCTGAAGCGACTTAGCCCACAGCACACTCATGGTCCAGAGCAGAGGGGTCCTGAGGACAAGATGGCTGTCTCTGATATCCCCCCACCCTCTGCCTCAATCAGCCACGAGACTGGTATCTTGAACACTACACACACACACACACCCCCCTAGCATCTAGGAAGGGAAATTCTATCTCTTGCTTATAACCAAGTTACCCCATTTTCTGACCTTAAAAAAGAACAGCAGGTTTCCTTTGAAGGTTTCAAACCTTATTAACCACAGTGGGAAATGATGCTTTAATGGGGCTGTGACGGTCTGAGCCTCGGGTGTCTGTGTACGCAGCCATATTACTTAGCAACACCATAGCCGTTTAGGTTTAATTTCCTAGCTTGCCTGATAAGCAGGCTGCAAATGTAATTTGTGATGCCACAAGCTGGGCAAACTCAAGGGGCTGTTAGATGAGTCACCGGGTGATCGAGGCCACCGTGCCGAGCTCTGCGGAAGAAGAGTAATGAACCCTGATCTGTGGGGCTGATAGCACCTGGGCAGACACTGTTTCCTCTGTGTCTGGGAGCTTGTGTTGCCTCCCATCCTGCTTTGGGGTTTGCTGGTGTCATTTATGAAGGGAAGCTTCACTCACCCGTCAGCTCCTGTCAGAATTCCCTTCCAGCTTTCTGAAAACTCAAAGCCCTGTAAGACCAGACAGCTAATAATAATAACAATGATAGTAATAACAGTAATAATAGCAAGTGTTTTTTGAATATTTAACAGATACTATGCTAGTGTTTCACATGAATTATCTCAGTCAATTTTCCTAACGACCCCAGGAGGTAGGTACTGCTGTTATTCCTACTTTCAGATGAGGAGACTGGGCACAGGACAGGTAGCCTCAATGGTAAGATAATAGGGAGGAGAGGGCACGACTGTCCACTGAACAGGGCACGCCCTGCCAGAGGCACCAGCTGTCATTCGAGGCCAATCAGCTGTTATCTGGGTTGCCAGAACTGCCACTTTTCTAAAAGAGCAGGAAATCCAGATTTTTATATAAAATGCCATGAGTTTTAAACCTCAGCAGCGAATTCAGTTATTGATTCAGTTATTTAATAAATACTATGAGAACCAAACCAGTCAAGTCTGCCTACCAGTTGCAACCTCCTCCTCATTAGAGCAAGCAAGGAAATTCATCAACAATTGCACTCGTTTTTCTTGCTTCCATGCCCCCAGCCCTTGGCTCAGCCTCACTTAGCTGTATCCCTTCTAGAGCCTCAGCTGGAACTCCATTCTCCCAGGAGCTCAGGATAACAATCTTAAAGTCGTCCTTGGTGTCTTCTCTTTTCTCACATCTCGCAGGCAGCCTGTCAACAGGTGTTCTGGGCTCCCCCTTAAAATTATCCATAATCTTCCACTTTTCACACCCTGCCAAAACCACCCTGGTGCAAACCACCGTCAGAAACCAGCAGCCAATGAGCCACCAGCTACACCCAGCTTTCCCCTTCCCTCCATTCTCCCCAGAACAGCCCTGCCCCCTGGATCTGGTCACTTCACTGCTCAACCCTCTCTAAGGGCTCCCATCTCACTTGGTGAAAGTCCTAAATGGCCCTCAGACCGACCCCACCTCCCACCTCTCTGTCCCTGGACTACAGACACACTGCTTCATCCTTGGTGGTGGTGTTCAGTCACTCAGTTGTGTCCAACTCATTGTGACCCCATGGACTGCAGCACGCCAGGCTTCCCTGTCCTTCACCATCTCCCGGGGTTTGCCCAAGTTCATGTCCATTGAATCCGTGATGCCATCCAACCATCTCATTCTTTGTCTCATCCTCTGCTGCCCAAATACACCAAAAGCAAATGTACCCCCACCACAGGCCCTGGCACTCCAGCTCCCTCTAAGTCTCTCCCCCCCACCCCGGGATCCTCTTGCCTGTCACTCTCCCTTCACTCTGTTCGGTTGCCACAGATTTGGAAAGATCTCCCCGGACACTTACCCCAAACAGCAATCTTCTCATCATTCTCCCTCCCTGCCCTTCTCACTCAGCCCTATGATGTACCTGAGTCAGCTGTTTGCATTCTCTCTTCCCACTGGAAGACATCCTCCACAAAAGGTGGGAATTTGCTTTCTTTTCTGCTCTACCCCTGGAGTCTAGACCCATGCCTGGGGCATAGGTCATAAACAAACATTTAACTTGATTAAAGGTTTGTTGAATGGATGAAGAAATGAACATAGTGGGCCCTTATGAGACATGTTCCTTGCTCAGATTGCTACATGTGCCTTGAACCCATCTTTTCTTCATTCCGCGTCCGCCTGGGGGACTGTTCCCTCCACAAGGCCAGCCACTTAACAACCTCAGTTCAGTAGGGTGTCAGACTGACTGACCAGGAGACAGTCCTCAGTCTTACACATCTGCCACATGGTGATCTGTGAGCCTCTCTCCCTGGATGGAAGGAGCCCTGGCTCAGCCATGATGGTGATGACTTTTATAATTAGTCCGGATGAGACATGCAGGTTTTGTGTGAGGGTAGAACATTTTAATCCTTAATTACAAGACTAGATAAAAGCTCTTTACTCATTTATCTGCAGAATGTGTGCATTTGCTTGTTGGCTTTCATTTCATTTGAAAACTCATATATTCTGGGAAGGGTACATGTGATTCAGTCCTTCATAGTTCTTTCATATAGACAGAAACAGAGAACTATAGACTGTATGATTCCAACTCCATCCAAATCCTCCAGAAAGTCTGGACAGTAATTCAACAGTAATTCGAGCTGCAGTAATTCAACACATATTCCCTCCATAGACCTCCGTGGACCCAGCACAGCATGGTCAGCACCCCACAGGATCACTGGAGAGCAGGACCCACCCTGATTAGCCACAGGTGTCCTGGATATTCATCCCTCCTTGGCCACTAAGTGCTCCAGCTCAACAAGACTGGATGACCACTCAAAAAGCCAGGATGACCAGATCCAAATCTCAGGTTTACTTGGGAAAGAAGCAGAACTGAGAGACCCAGTAAGACATACTCATGTATGGCAGGGAAAGGCTTCATCTAGCAGCGCCAACTCAAAAGCTGATGGGAGAGAACTTGGGAGGGTGTACAGAAGTGCAGCCCAGTCCTAAGCTATGGTGGGGGAGGTACTGGGCCTTTTGTCATTTGCTGAGGGACCCAGCCTGTGAAACACGTATCTCTCTTTGACCACCTTCTCTGTACCCCACAGTTTTCCTTTCTCAACATCTTTTCATCATTGTCTCACAACTTGCAAGTCAATGTTTTTTCCTTGAGTGTTTAATGGAAAATTCCCACTCTGGGCATATATGCCCCCACCCGTCATCACTCCCTCTCACCCCCAGCTACCTTTCTAAGGATGTGATAGGGTCTTATCATGAAAGTGTCCACAGCGTTGGCTCCTCTGCCAACCTGCCAAAACCAAGCCTGCAAATGGCAAAAGACTTCCCCTCTGCCTCCCTCTCCCAAACAAGGAGGATCTTTTCTCCTAGAGGAGTGAGTGAGAAGAGGGAGAAACAAGTAATACTTGTGGAGAGCTTGAATGATAGGGAGGGGTGTTCTTGGGCAGTTGGAAGTACTGTGGATGTGGTAGATGAAGGCAAGAGATTTTATTATTGTTTACAGGCTTCCCTTGTGGCTCAGCTGGTAAAGAATCCACCTGCAATGCAGGAGACCTGGGTTCGATCCCCGGGTTGGGAAGATCCCCTGGAGAAGGGAATGGCTACCCACTCCAGTGTTCTTGCCTGGAGAATCCCAGGGATGGGGGAGCCTGGTGGGCTGCCGTCTGTGGGGTCACACAGAGTCAGACATGACTGAAGTGACTTAGCAGCAGCAGCAGCAATGCGGGAGACCTGGGTTTGATCCCCGGATTAAGAAGATCCCCTGGAGAAGGGAATGGCTACCCACTCCAGTATCCTGGCCTGGAGAATTCCATGGACTATACAGTCCATGGGGTCACAAAGAGTCGAACATGACTGAGCAACTTTCACTTTTCATATGATTTATTATGTGATTTATGCTATCCTCTGGAGAGTTTTATTTTTTAATTTATTATACTGCAATAAAAATTTTATTGCAGTATAATTGACTTACAATGTTGTGTTAGTTTCTACTTTACAGCAAAGTGACTCAGTTTTTTATACATATATATATATACACACACACACACATACACACACACACATACATACATATATAGGCTTTCCAGGAAGAGCAATGGTAAAGAATCTGCCTGCCAATGCAGGAAACACAAGAAACGCAGGTTCAACCTCTGGGTCAGGAAGATCCCCTGGAGAAGGAAATGGCAACCCACTCCAGTATTCTTGCCTGGAGAATTCCATGGACAGAGGAGCCTGGTGGGCTACAATCCATGGGGTCTCAAAGAGTTGGACATGACTGAGCATGCAGATGCACGCACACCCACATACACAACAATATATATATATATTGTTTTCCACCAGGGTTTATTACAGGATAATATAGTTCCCTGTGCTATACAGTAGGACCTTGCTGTTTATCCATTATACATATATAATAGTTTGCATCTAGTTAATTCCAAACTCCTAATTGATCCATCTCCCAGCTTCCCTCCCCTTTGGCAACAACAAGTCTGTTTTTACGTCTGTGAGTCTGTTTTTGCTCCATAGACAAGTTCACTTGTGTCATATTTTAGATTCCATGTATAAGTGATATCATATGGAATTTGTTGTTCCTTTTTGACTTATTTCACTTGGTATGATAATCTCTAGATCCATCCATGTCGTTGCAAATGGCATTATTTCGTTCTTTTTATGGCTGAGTAGTATTCCACTGTGCAGATATACCACATCTTCTTCACTCATCTGTCGATGGATATTTAGGCTGCTTCCATGTCCTGACTATTGTAAACAGTGCTGCTATCAACATAATGGTGCATGTATCCTATTGAATTAGAGTTTCATCCAGATATATACCCAGGAATGGGATTGCTGGATCATATGGCAACTCTAGTTTTAGTCTTTTGAGGAACCTCCATACTATTTTCCATAGTGGCTCCACCAGTTTACATTCCCATCAACAGCGTGGGAGAGTTCCTTTTTCTCCACACCCTCTCCAGCATTTGTTATTTGTAGACTTTTTAAAGATGGCCATTCTGACTGGTGTGAGGTGGTACCTCACTGTCATTTTGATTTGTATTTCTCTAATATTAGCAGTGATGAACATCTTCTCACGTGCTTGTTGGCCTTCTTTGGAGAAATGTCTATTTAAGTCTTCAGCCCATTTTTCTGTTGGGCTATATTTTGTTATTGACTTCTATGAGCTGTTTGAATATCCTAGAAATGAAACCTCTTTTGTAAATATTTTCTCCCATTTCATAGGTTGTCTTTTCATTTTGTTTATGGTTTCCTTTGCTGTGGAAAAACTTATAAATTTGATTAGGTCCCATTTGTTTACTTTTGCTTTTATCTCTATTGCCTTAAGCGACCAACCTAAGAAAACATTGGTATGATTTATGTCAAAGAATGTTTTGCCTGTGTTCTCTTCTAGGAGTTGTATGGAGTCACCTTATAAGTCTTTAAACCATTTTGAGTTTGTTTTCTGCATACAATGTGAGGGTGGGTTCTAACTTTGTTGATTTACTTGCCTCTATCTAGCTTTCTCAACACCACTCACTGAAGAGACTCTTTTCCCCATTGTATATTCTTGCCTCCTTTGTTGAAGCTTGATTGACCATAGGTGTGAGGACTTATTTCCAGGATCTCTGTTGTTTTTTGTGCCAATACCATGCCATTTTGATTACCTTAGCTTTGTAGTTTTGCTCTTGACAGTTTCAGAGAAGGCTAAGTGCCGGGAGCCAGCGTGAGGAACTCTGCCCGTGGCAAAGGTCATGAGGAAGGAGGCTTGGCATACGCAAAGGCGGGATCGAGCCTCAGGAGTCCCCCTGGAAATTCTCAAGCATCTACCCCCAAAACCAGAATCTGCCTACTTTCTGCTTTGTGCTCTCACCTACACCTCTGACTTTAAGGGGGGCTGTCCCCCACTACCTCTCTCTGAAAAAAGAGTTAACTTACAGCTCCAGTTAATAAAGTTCCTGGGTGTGACAGTGTTACAACCTACAAACTCCTTCGGAATTCCTCTAGCCTGCCTGGATAGGTTTTTCCGGCCACATGTGATTGTTCAGAGCCTCCCAACTGTGAGAGGCATGAGATGTTCTAAACTGTCTAAATACAGATTCCTTTGAGCAGTTAAAAGATTGATTAGAAATTGTATTGGTGAAGGGTTTTTCACTTGTTGGGCCAATGTTTGCTGCTAAGTCTCCATATCCCTTACCTACTGTGTCCCTGGCTGTGTATTGATTGATATAATTGGTGTATAGAAATGTAAGCAGTAGCTTTAATGTTTGTAACCTTGGACCCTTGAGTTAATTCTTTTCTTGTTATAGCCCACCACACCTTTGCCCTATAGGAATGCAACTTTATCTACCTTTTGGAGGGTGGCGCCTGACTTTAGAATAATCACCTTTAGAGAAAAATAAGTTTTCTGAAGAAAGGATCTTAAAATGGTAACAGGCCTCCTGGCCAGAAGATGATGTAAATCACCTAAACTTTTGCATGTGATAAGTTTGAAAGCCTGGCTTCAATTAGGATCAGGAACTGCTGTCCTTGAATGACTCTACCCCTTCCCCCATTATCCTCTATGCACAACTTAAGGTATAAAACTACTTTGGAAAATAAAATACGCCCTTTTGTTCACCGAAACTTGGTCTCTCCATGTCATTCTTTCTCTCACCTTCTGGCTGAATTTCCATCTGGGGAGCGGAGGCTCGTCAAGCCTACTAATTTTGCCTGGGCTTCTAAGATCTGACCAGGGAGGCCTTAGTGTCTCCTCTCCTTCGGGAGAACGGGAGGACGCCTGCGGCCTACGCAGGTGATGCAAATTCCTTATTTTGGAATTTTATTAGCTTTCCACGTAAACCAAGTTATTCAGCCTCTTTTCTCCACTAAATTTCCTCACTGAGCTATCCTTATTTAACCACTATTTATATCCTTAATTAACGTTTAATTAAGCAATTGTTTCCTGACCCTCGCCGACGCTGTCCCTGCTTCGAATTCCCTGGATCCAGTGGGGCTGGACCCCGGCAGCTAAGCAATGGACTTGAGCTGCTTTTAAGTTGCCTTGGGATCTTGGACAATGTTCCTTTTACCATATCACTCTTCAGTTGCAAGAGTTTGAAAGAGTTTCCAGCCTTTGAAAGAGTTCCAAAAAGATATACTCACCCTGAGATGTTCAAGGAGAAAAGTTTGTCATCAGCCTTGACACTAACAGTTGTGTGACTCGGGACAAGTCAGTCGAGCTCCTCCAGTTTCCTTATCTATAAAATGAATGACTTGCAAGGAATGAGCTCTGAGGCATCCACCCTAAAACTTTGTGATGCTTGAAAGTTCTACTATAGGCAGTTGGGGAATGACGGTGATGAGCTAGCATTCACTGAATGCTCATTATGTGCCAAAATCTTTAAAAGTACCATCACAAGAGAAAAGTTCTAAAGTTTTTGTTCTGGTACTATAATCACACGAGGAGATGAGTTTCCAAGCATGATGCCACTCTTGGGAGTGGGAATACGACAACTTAGCAAAACACAAATGTGACAATTATTCCCCAAATTATTATTTTACCACGAGTTCAAGCCCAGAGACCCCTTGACCCACAGAGCCTCTGGACAGCAAAATGGGTTGCTGAATAAGGGTGAGGGCTCAAAATGGCGCCATAGCCCACTGTATATTGCATATTTTGACGTTATTGGCCCAAGATTACCTGCTGGCCAAATCCTGCCCACCATCTGCTTTTGTAAGATCCTGGAGTTAAGAATGATTTCCACATTTTTAATGAAGGAAAACCAAAAGGCATTAAATTATATGTGAATATTAGATATTCACATAAAAATTGTATGAGATTCAAATTTCAGTGTCGTTAGATAAATTCATACTGAAACACAGCCACACTCATTCACTTATGCGTTGTCTAGGGCAGCTTTCATTCTATAAAGAGTGGCCACAACAGAAATCATGTAACCTGTCAAACCTAAAATATTTACTATCAGGCCCTTTGCAGAAAAAGTTTGCCAAGTCCTGATCTAGAACACAGAAGGCCTACAAATTACAGAGAAATAAAGATGCAAAATTTCAGGCCAGCTTTGATTAGATGAAAGCAATGATCCCTTTATTTCATCCTTCACTTTTATCTTTCTTTTCCTGAAAACTTTAGTTGTAACATTTCAAGGATATTTCAAATAATCATTACAGACAGTATGCCTACCCTTATTCTTTTGGCTCTATATATGTAGATAAAGATATATTTTTAACTGTTAATTTTTACCAAAACTCAGTACACCACAAATTATGAGAGCAATTAAATGTCTTTAAAACAGACTGTGAAACACAAATGTTGCTTAAGACTGTTCAAAATCATAAGAACTCAGGCCTGAACTTTCATTCCAAATTGTAATACCTTGTGTGGCTTTTATATAAGGTAGATTTGGGGCCTTTTGCTTCTGGTCCTGAGGGAAGAGTAAGAAGGAAGGAATCATGAGGACAGTTCCGCATCCCTCACTTCTTCTGCTTACAGAACACTTCAGCAAACAGCAAATTCCCCCAAACCTCCCTGCTCAGACTTCTAATGTAAAAGACAGTTGAGAACACACGACTCCTGGCCATGTGCTAGTCTTAGAATGAGAAGCTAACTAACTCCTTGAAGGATTCTCAGTAAGAACCAATCAGGTGACTTGCCCAAGCTCAGAACTTTGTTCAATGTGAGTTCAAGGGATAAAAATGAACAGTGGATCAGATTCTGTTCTGCCTCTGGATGGAAAGACGCTAAAAACCACAATCCAAACTTCATGTAATCATTTCACATACTTTGGATTCAGAGCTGACTGATAAATAAGAGCTTTCTTATTATAAACAATGCTGCAACAATACCCTTGTACACAAATGTCACTTTCATATGTATACAAATACATGCAGAGGATTAACTCCCCAAAGTAGAATTGTTGGGGCAAGGGATATATGCATTTAATGTGTATATATATATACATATATACATACATACATATACATATATATAAGAGAGAGAGAAAGAGAGTCTTTAAGAGTCAGATCTTTGCTTATATTCTGTATATGATTTCTAGATCTGAAATGTGCATGACTACATGGCTAAAATTAAATTGCATCTTCTATGCATTGTATGTCTTCATTTTTCCAGGCTAACTGAGGAACGATTTATCCTAAATTGCATTCCTGGCCCAAGTAACTCCCCATGCTATATTGATGTATTTGTGCAGAATTCCTTCTAATTCCACCTATCCCCACCTATGTTGTTTTTTACATTCCTTCTAGTCCAAATCCATCCCTATATTGTTGTTTATAATCTCCTCAATTGCAAGTTCAGCAGTGCTCTGCCTTTAGGAGAAATGATAGCTTATAATAAAAGGTAGATCCCACTGATTCACTGTAGATCAGTAAGAATTCTGACACCACAAAAGGAGCCTGCTGCAATGATGACTTGGATTACCCTGACCAATAACGAGCAGAAAGAGTAAGCTCTTTTCTCAGGGAGAGAGATTGTGAGGGCCCCTCCTCCCAGAGGTGACCTCCACTCAAAGAAAATAAAATGATTTTTCATTGAATTGTACTTAGGAAAGGTAAATATCTTTTGATTTAGATCAAATCCCTTTTAGAAATAATGTTTGCAGTCTTCCACTCTGCCCTCAGCCAGAAAACCCCATTAAGGAAAATACTATTGTCTCAAAACCATGAGAAGAGTTTCTATAAAGTTAGTATCAGCTTTGTTAAAGATAGAAGTCTGTATGCTTATTGCATTTGGCAGCTTCCGTGATTTGATTTTTGCTGACAATAATGTTTTGAAGAATTGAATATCCAAAGAAATGAAAGAACTGTCTGTCCTATATCCTCTAGGAAAGGACTGGTAATACTCTTTGAGACTCAAGTTGATAATAAATGTATTAAAAGATGGTTAAAGTCTTTTATGTTAAATAAAGGTAGGACAGTGAAAAATTTGTTCTCCACTAATATATTACATTTTTAGAATGATATCCAATTTTGCTAATACTTTTCCAGGAAGTAGTTTGGAATATTTATCAAGAGTCTTTTTAAAATGTGAAGGAAGGGGGTATGATTTTAATAAGACAATATGAAGATTCTCTGTGGCACTGGAACCATTCAGTATCGAATACAGTGGTAGATACACCACTCCACACATGTGATAAAATTGCATAAAACTTAATACATACATGCATAAGTACAAGCAAAAGTGGGAAAATCTGAATAAGATTGTGAATTGTATCAATGTCAACATCTTGGTTGTGATATTATATGATAGTTTTGCTAAATTTAGCCTTGGGGGAACATATACAAGGGATCTCTGCATAGTGTTTCTCACAACTGTATGTAAATCTACAATTGTTTTGATAAAATGCTCCATTTAAAAAATGTAAGCCTGCCAAGACAAATGAGATGCAAAGTATCCCTGGATAAAGAAAGAAATTACTTTGTGTGCTATAAAAATTTGAGCTATAAGGAACTTCCCTGGGGGTCCAGTTGCTGAGACTCTATGCACCCAACATGGGCGGTCCGGTTTTAGTCCCTGGTCAGGGAGCTAAGATTCCACATGTCACAACTGAAAGATGTCACATGCTGCAACTGGGACCTGGCTCACCCAAATAAATAAATAAAAGACATTTTTAAACATTTAGCTCTAAGGCAGAGGATGACCACGTTGCAGGGAAACAGCAGTGAGTGGCTCCTCCTAGGCTCTCCATTCTTATCACTTGGGGGAGGGAAAGAAAGAAGGGTGAGTGAAGAAGGAATTCATAGGGCCTAGACTCCATCTTAGGCCTGTTCATGCTGATCACGCTCAGCCACCTTTCCAATGGACTCTGAACTCTGTGTTTAGTGCCTATGAAAACAACAGAAGGATAAGACCCCCTCCAGACAGGGGAACCTTGAAGATCGTATCTAGGTTACTCATCGCCTAAGAGAAAACACACACTAATCACCCCTTCCTCCAGACAGGCCATAAATTTTTCTGTATCTATCGGAGTGTAACCTGGGGGTTATTGATTATTGGCTAATTGTTTGACTGAGCACATAGCACGTGAATGATGGGGTTATTGGGATTGTATTTTCCTTGGTTTATGTAAGTCTCAAGGAATTTGGGGTGGTGGGTTCAGTCACGTACACATGGGGTATAAAAGATTTTCACAAATGCTGGTCGGGGTCCTTGGCTAAGAGGAGACGCTGCCTTGGGCCCGCCGGTGTAATAAACTGCACTCCACTATCTGCATTGTCCTTCTGAGTGAGTTTGTTTCCCGAAACTCATGGCTATAACATGAGGACTTCTTTGTCCCGGTAAATTCGTATCTTGAGCCTTATTCTCAAGAAATAGAGATACATGCTGTAGTATTATTTATAATAATAAAAAACTGGAGATAACCTAAAAGTCCATCTTTATGAAATTGATTGCTACGTTATAACATTTCTACCCTGGAATGTCTTGGAACCATTTAAACAAAGCTACAAGGTAAGACACACCAGTATAAAATACAGTTAGGAGAGGGAAGGGCTTCCCGGGCGGTGCTAGTGGTAAAGAACCCACCTGCCAACGATGAGATGCAGGTTTGATCCCTGTGTCAGGAAGATCCCCTGGAGGAGGGCATGGCAACTCCACTCCAGTATTCTTGCCTGGAGAATCCCATGGACAGAGGAACCTGGTGGCCTACAGTCCATAGGGGCGCAAGGAGTCAGACATAACTGAAGCAACGTAGCACAGCACACAGCACAAGAGAGGGAAAGGCTGTGTGTACTTTACAGTATTCAAGTATTGTAGACGGTCACCTGGGGAGAAGCAGGGAGCAAAAACTGGCAGAGTGTCTGTCAAAGTGTTGCTAATGAACTCTAAAAAGAAATTTGAGACCATCTGGGGAAAAGTCAGTGCAGAATAGGTTGGATATTAAGTAATCATTGTAGATTTTTGTTGGATGTAACAATGTGTGTGTTTTAAGTCCTTCCTTACCCTTTATGTATTAGTGTTACATACTAAATACATACAGATAATGTCCGGGTAGATTTGCTTAAATCCAGAAGTGTTCATATATTACTTACACAATTTAAAAACTAAATAAAATAAAGCAAATGTTCCCAGTAGTTACCTCTAGGCTATGTAATTATGGGTACCTCTTTTTCTTGATGCTTTACTGTATTTTCTATGTTTTGTATGATGAATAACTATAAAAATCAGAGGGGGAAAAGTAGGGTGTGTTTAAAAAAATCAGGCCAGAGAACTAAGTGATTTATACACAGGTAATTGCAGTACTGATTTTATTAATCTGGAGACAGTGCCTTTTAAGGGACAATTTACCTTTAGACTTATCAGCTGAGTGGTTGCAGATGCCCTTAACCCTGGGTGGTGGAACCAATTGCTCACAGAGTGACCCACGCAGCTGTTTTCCTGCCCAAGTCGCCTGGGCATGGGCCCCGTAGCTTCCCGGTGGGTTCCCCGGGTCTGAGTGATTGTATCTCAGGCTGCTGGCTCATATCTAGGGAAGCCCACCAGAACAACCACGGGCAATTTTTTAAAATGACAGTTACAAACAGTGAATAAGGCCTTGAGGGTACAGGCGCATGGATTATCTAAAAGTTGCCCATGTGATTTTGATGAACACATATGGTCAAGCATCTTTGATTTAAATAAGCAGACAGATATGTAATATATATAATATAGAAATAATTTTGTGTGTATATGACTGCTTACATAAGCCTTAAATATTTTTGGAGGCAGATGTAAGAAGGTGATACAAAAACAATGACTTTGGGAGTTTCTAGTGGTGGCTGGGAACAGAGAAACTTTTCAGTGTACATCCTTTTGTGCATTTCACATTTTATGTGAATGTATTGCCTATTCAAAAAAAATAAGCCAAAAGTGAAAGAAAACCAAATTTTAAATGAACCTCTACTTTAGACACTCAGCTCACCAGAATCACTTTTCTTTTGCTAAAATGGTCAAAGTTCTGTAAAATGGTCACATTTGAAGGGGAGAAGTTTTCACTAAACAATTTTTTGAGAAAGCACCCAACATTGACTTTAAAAAAGCACTAGAAATTTATCATCATAACAGATCTTATATTCTAATAGTTACGGAAACCACTTACCACTGTTGAACCATGCAGTCTACCATCAGGCAGAACATACAGACAGATTGGCTGGAGAAGGAAAGGGTTCTCATTGTGCAGTAATCATAAAGCATTTCATAAAATATCTTTGGTGATAGCAGTTACCTGGCTCACTCAAGGGTGAAGGTGGGACTAAGCTTTTCCTTAATATTCTTTTCTGCCGTTTGAATTTTGTGCTAAGTACAACACATTACCAGTTTAAAATATATATGCAGTATTTTTAAAGTGTGAGCATTTAAGACTGTGTGATCAGCTAGAACTACAGGTAGCCAATTCACACACACACCCCCAACCCCACCGCTGCACTTTAAAGTTACTCCCAGCAGCACTTTTGAGTTCAAAGGGCAAAGTCGATTGTGGACACCTTCAAAAATCTGATTCTCTATATTGAGGCTGACACAAACTGTGGGTGGAAAACTCTGTTTTAGCAAATACTGCACAATAATCAAACGTGGCTGGGCCTGATCTTAAAATCTAAAATTAAAATAAAATCTGATTCCAATTCAAAAGAGTGGGCACTCAGAGGTTCAGAGGTCAACTGGAAAAGACTGTTCATTTACAACAGTGAGCTAGAGACGATCTCGTGGTTTAGGACCATTGGTTAACAAGATGACCAACAGATGGAGAGCCAAGACAGGAACCTCCTCTCTTTAACCCAGTGGCCAGAAGGCAAGTCATTTAATTCTCCCTAAACCCCAACTTCAAGGTTAGGAGGGGTGGCCGTGAGGAGATACCCCTCATCCAAGGTAAGGAGCAGTGGCTGTGCTTTGCTGGAGCAGCCGTGAAGAGATACCCTACGTCCAAGGTAAAAGAAACCCAAGTAAGAGAGTAGGTGTTGCGAGAGGGCATCAGAGGGCAGACACACTGAAACCATACTCACAGAAAACTAGTCAATCTGATCACATGGACCACAGCCTTGTCTAACTCAATGAAACTAAGCCATGTCGTGTGGGACCACCCAAGACAGGTGGGTCATGGTGGAGAGGTCTGACAGAATGTGGTCCACTGGAGAGGGGAATGGCAAACTACTTCAGTATTCTTGCCTTGAGAACCCCATGAACAGTATGAAAAGGCAAAATGATAGGATACTGAAAGAGGAACTACCCATATCGGTAGGTGCCCAATATGCTACTGGAGATCAGTGGAGAAATAAGTCCAGAAAGAATGAAAGGATGGAGCCAAAGCAAAAACAATACACAGTTGTGGATGTGACTGGTGATAGAAGTAAGGTCCGATGCTGTAAAGAACAATATTGCATAGGAACCTGGAATGTTAGGTCCATGAATCAAGGCAAATTGGAAGTGGTCAAACAGGAGATGGAAAGAATGAACATCGACATTCTAGGAATCAGTGGACCAAAGTGGACTGGAATAGGTGAATTTAACTCAGATGACCATTATATCTACTACTGTGGGCAGAAATCCCTTAGAAGAAATGGAGTAGCCATCATGGTCAACAAAGAGTCTGAAATGCAGTACTTGGATGCAATCTCAAAAACGACAGAATGATCTCTGTTCGTTTCCAAGGAAAATCATTCAATATCACAGTGATCCAAGCCTATGCCCCAACCAGTAACACTGAAGAAGCTGAAGTTGAACGGTTCTAGGAAGACCTACAAGATCTTTTAGAATTAACACCCCAAAAAGATGTCCTTTTCATTATAGGGGACTGGAATGCAATAGTAGGAAGTCAAGAAACACCTGGAGTAACAGGCAAATGTGGCCTTGGAATATGGAATGAAGCAGGGCAAAGGCTAATAGAGTTTTGCCAAGAAAATGCACTGGTCATAGCAAACATCCTCTTCCAACAACACAAGAGAAGACTCTACACATGGACATCACCAGACGGTCAACATTGAAATCAGATTGATTATATTCTTTGCAGCCAAAGATGGAGAAGCTCTATACAGTCAGCAAAAACAAGACCAGGAGCTGACTGTGGCTCAGACCATGAACTCCTTATTGCCAAATTCAGACTTAAATTGAAGAAAGTAGGGAAAACCACTAGACCATTCAGGTTTGACCTACATCAAATCCCTTATGATTATACAGTGGAAGTGAGAAATAGATTTAAAGGACTAGATCTGATAGATAGAGTGCCTGATGAACTATGGACGGAGGTTCATGACTTTGTACAGGAGACAGGGATCAAGACCATTCCCATAGAAAAGAAATGCAAAAAAGCAAAATGGCTGTCTGGGGAGGCCTTACAAAGAGCTGTGAAAAGAAGAGAAGCGAAAAGCAAAGGAGAAAAGGAAAGATATAAGCATCTGAATGCAGAGTTCCAAAGAATAGCAAGGAGAGATAAGAAAGCCTTCTTTAGCGATCAATGCAAAGAAATAGAGGAAAACAACAGAATGGGAAAGACTAGAGATCTCTTCAAGAAAATGAGAGATACCAAGGGAACATTTCATGCAAAGATGGGCTCAATAAAGGACAGAAATGGTATGGACCTAACAGAAGCAGAAGATATTAAGAAGAGGTGGCAAGAATACACAGAAGAACTGTACAAAAAAGATCTTCACGACCCAGATAATCACGATGGTGTGATCACTGACCTAGGGCCAGACATCCTGGAATGTGAAGTCAGGTGGGCCTTAGAAAGCATGACTACAAACAAAGCTAGTGGAGGTGATGGAATTCCAGTTGAGCTCTTTCAAATCCTGAAAGATGATGCTGTGAAAGTGCTGCCCTCAATATGCCAGCACATTTGGAAAACTCAGCAGTGGCCACAGGACTGGAAAAGGCCAGTTTTCATTCCAATCCCAAAGAAAGGCAATGCCAACGAACGTTCAAACTACCGCACAATTGCACTCATCTCACAAGCTAGTAAAGGAATGCTCAAAATTCTCCAAGCCAGGCTTGAGCAATATGTGAACCATGAACTTCTAGATGTTCAAGCTGGTTTTAGAAAAGGCAGAGGAACCAGAGATCAAATTGCCAACATCTGCTGGATATGGAAAAAGCAAGAGAGTTCCAGAAAAACATCTATTACTGCTTTATCGACTATGCCAAAGCCTTTGACTGTGTGGATCACAATAAACTGTGGAAAATTTTGAAAGAGATGGGAATACCAGACCACCTGATCTGCCTCTTGAGAAACCTATATGCAGGTCAGGAAGCAACAGTTAGAAGTGGACATGGAACAACAGACTGGTTCCAAATAGGAAAAGGAGTTCGTCAAGGCTGTACACTGTCACCCTGCTTATTTAACTTATATGCAGAGTACATCATGAGAAACGCTGGGCTGGAAGAAGCACAAGGTGGAATCAAGATTGCTGGGAGAAATATCAATAACCTCAGATATGCAGATGACACCACCCTGATGGCAGAAAGTGAAGAGGAACTCAAAAGCCTCTTGATGAAAGTGAAAGAGGAGAGTGAAAAAGGTGGCTTAAAGCGCAACATTCAGAAAACAAAGATCATGGCATCTGGTCCCGTCACTTCATGGGAAATAGATGGGGAAACAGTGGAAACAGTGTCAGATTTTATTTTTTTGGGCTCCAAAATCACTGCAGATGGTGACTACAGCCATGAAATTAAAAGACGCTTACTCCTTGGAAGGAAAGTTATGACCAACCTAGATAGCATATTCAAAAGCAGAGACATTACTTTGCCAACAAATGTCCATCTAGTCAAGGCTATGGTTTTTCCAGTGGTCACGTACGGATGTGAAAGTTGGACTGTGAAGAAGGCTGAGTGCCGAAGAATTGATGCTTTTGAACTGTGGTGTTGGAGAAGACTCTTGAGAGTCCCTTGGACTGCAAGGAGATCCAACCAGTCCATTCTAAAGGAAATCAGTCAGGGGTGTTCTTTGGAAGGAATGATGCTAAATCTGAAACTCCAATACTTTGGCCGCCTCATGTGAAGAGTTGACTTATTGGAAAAGACCCTGATGCTGGGAGGGTTTGGGGGCAGGAGGAGAAGGGGACGACAGAGGATGAGTTGGCTAGATGGCATCACTGACTCAATGGACATGAGTTTGAGTGAACTCCAGGAGTTGGTGATGGACAGGGAGGCCTGGCATGCTACGGTTCATGGGGTCGCAAAGAGTTGAACACGACTGAGTGACTGAACTGAACTGAAGCCTCAACTTGCTCAGTGATAAAATGAAATAAATGTTCTTAACAAAACTGTTGAGAGTGCTGTCATGTGATTGAATCAAGATGGTGGCTCATGGCTCTCATTTTCCTTCCAGGGTCCCGCATGCCCCTAGTGCTAGGGCATTGTGACCCACTGGCACCACTGCCACTGATGGGTCTAAAGTGGTAAGCAGTCTCTGTAACTATCAGAATGTAAGATGCATTATGATCATTATTTCTGGCATGGGATGGGAGATAGCTGTTGTAATCCCTTAGGCATGGGTGATATTTTAAAAAATGGTTGAGAAGAAAATACCTGAAATTTATGTCTTATCTTTAGGGATTGGTAAGACGCTGATAGAGGATGTGGTGAACGGCTTCTTTTTGAATCTTGGCTTCCAAGTAACAACAATTTGCAAGATTCTTGCTAAAGATCCTAGGTTTCAGTAGGGCTACAATGCTATTGGATCCTCCCAGGGAGGCCAATTTCTATGGGCAGTGTCTCAGAGATGCCCATCACCTCCCATGAGCAATCTCATCTCAGCTGGGGGACAACATCAAGGTGTTTTTAGACTTCCTCGGTGCCTGGGAGAAAGCGCTCACATCTATGACTTGATCAGAAAAACACTGGATGTTGGGCTTACAGACAAAGCTGTGCCAGGACGCCTGGTGCAAGCAGATACTGGCACAAGCCCGAAAAGGAGGCCAGGTACCACAACCAGAGCATCTTCTGGGCAGATATTAATCAGGGAGAGGCGTCACTGAGTCCTCCAAGAAGAACCTGATGGCCCTGAAGAAGTTTGTGACGGTGAAATTCCTCAATAATTCCACTGTGGACCCCATGGATTCTGAGGAGTTTGGATTTTACAGAAGTGGCCAAGCCAAGAAAACCATTCCCTCACAGGACAGCACCCTATACACAGAGGACTGCCTGGGGCTAAAGGCAATGGAAGATACCTGGCTCTAGAAGGAGACCATCGCCAACTGTCTGAAGAATGGTTTTATGCCCACATCATACCCTTCCTTGAGTGAAACCCTCATAGTCTGCACCAGAGTTCAGGGAACCCCTCACACTTCCAAACCAGTTCCCTCCATGCCCAAGCCTGAGCTCAGATCCAGCTAGCAATTAATCCTCTCTAGTTACCATCTAACATGCCTGTCTGGAAAGATCCAAGATACGAATCTTATCCTTTGTCTCATCCTATCAGCATATGGTTTGTCGAAATCTGGAAGATTTCTCTTCCGTCCTCAAAAAAAGCTAAAATACAGGAAATGTAAATTATCAGTTCTCAGGGTTTGGGGTTTCATCTTGATTTTAACATTCTTTTACAGTGTTTGTGGGTTGGCCAAAAGTTTCCTTCAGTTTATAAGTAAAAATAGAAGACACATTTTTCATTTTCACCAAGAACTTTATTGAACAATATACTCACGATTTTATTCTACTACCTTCTGCCATTTTTCAAGCAACTTCATAATTCCATCTTCCCAAAACTTTTTATCTTTTTGAGCAAAGAACAGTTTCAGGTGTTTTTTTACAGTCCTCTAGGGAATTGGAATTTTTTCCATTAACAGAATTTTGTAAAGACTGAAATAAATGGAAATCTGAAGGTGCAATGTTTGGCAGACAGGAAGATGAATCAGAACTTCCCAGCCCAGTTGTAACAAAGCTTGGTCATCAAAGAAACGTGCAATCTTGCATTACTCTGATGAAAGATTATGCATTTTCTCTTCACTAATTCCAGATGCTTTTTGTCGAGTGCTGCTTTCAGTTGGTCTACTTTGGAGCAGTACTTGCTGGAATTTATCATTTGGTTTTCCACAAGGAGCTTATAATAGAGGACTCCCAATGCCACCATATACACATCACCAAGACCTGCTTTTGGTGTGGTGGTTCATTTCAATAGCCCCATGAACTCTTCCATTCCATATAATTGTACAGTATCCACTTTTCATCACTCATTACAATGTTTTAAAAGTGAAATGTTTTCTTTACATTTAAATGGAGAATCACGTGCAGAAATACAGTCAAGAAGGTGCCACCCCACTCCTGCTTAACTTACATGGACCCCAAACATCAAAGTGACTAACATAATCAAGCTGATGCAAATGACATTCAGTGCTCTATTTGGATATTTTGAATTTGTCAGCTATCTCCCACATGTTATAATGTTGATTTTTCTCAATTGATGTCTCAATTTGATCCCTATCAACTTCAACTGGTCTACCTAGCCATGGAGCATCATCCAGTGGGAAATCTCCAGCAGGAAGCTTCAGAAGCTTCATAAACCACTTTTGACATTTTTGATCGGTCACAGCCCCTTTTGCATACACTGCCCAAATCTTTTTGTGTGTGTTTCAGTAGTGTTTTTACTTTTCTTGAAATAATAAAGCATAATATGCCAAAATGTTGCTTTTTTCTTCTATCTTCAATATTTAAATGGCTACACAAAAATTCAGCAATTTTTTTCAATGCACACTGATATGACAGCTGTCACAATACAATCTAATAGAATTGTTTCAAATGAAGTTAAAGACAAGTGCTACTAGTACCAGTCAATCCTAAAGGAAATCAGTCATGAATAATCATTGGAAGGACTGATGCTGAAGCTGAAACTCCAATACTTTGGCCACCTGATGTGAAGAACTGACTCATCTGAAAAGACCCTGATGCTGGGAAAGATTGAAGGCAGGAGGAGAAGAAGACAACAGAGGATGAGACGGTTGGATGGCATCACCGACTCGATGGACATGAGTTTGAGTAAGCTCCGGGAGTTGGTGATGGACAGGGAAGCCTGGAGTACTGCAGTCCATGGGGTCACAAAAAGTCGGACACGACTGAGCGACTGGACTAAGTGCTGGCTTATAGGAAAAACTGAATAAACTTTTTGCCCAAACCAATAGTTAAAGGTTCACGAGAATTCATTGTTGACCTATTGATGTTTTAAGTACACGAGATATTTCTAATGTTCTAATTATCTTCTAAATATTAAATTTATATGGAAATTCTGCTAAAATGATCAAGCATTGACATAAGTCACCTTAAGCCCTCTGTTAGAAGGTGATTTTGATAACTGTTTAGCAAGAAAAAGATAAGATTTTGGATAAGAACTTCAACCTCACATGCTTCTTGCTCACAGATGAGTCAGCTTTCAGAAGGACCTAGCAATGAGAAGTTTTGCCTGAGATTAGATATGCTTAAAGTTACTTTCCAAATGACCACTGTAAAATAATTACATGGTCCCTGGTTGTTTTAAACTGATTTTTACTTACTAGTGTTTCTGTTTCTCATTCAGTTTACCCTTAGATTTTACAAGTGACATTGCCCTACAAAAAGAAAAGTCTCCATAATGAAGTATACCAGTCAAGATCAAATATGACTTTAAAGATTAGTGTCATCACATGGGTGACATGAGAAACCTCCAAAAAGACAAGTATCTTTGTCTATACATTTGGCACATTTTCAAATATATAAAAAGAGGAGAAACTCATTCTAAAACCCAGAGAAAATTAACAAAACCTAAGTATGACAGCCTCAGAGGAAGTTTTGATACACACCCTGGCATTTCATCACAGCTCTCCCTCAACACAGCCTTCTCAGCACTGATCAACAGCCAAACCACAGCTCTCTGGGCAGCACGGTCAGTTCCCAAAGTTCAAGGATTTCTCAAAAGGTCAGAGTTGTGGACACATTGCTCAAACCAAACAAGAGAATGTGAAATAAGAGGAAAAGTGGATGGACACATTAGGGCCTTGCACTGCATGTGCTAGGAGTCATCCCAACAGGATTTGTAAGCAAGTCATAACTACACCATTATAGAAAGCATTAAAAGAACCTCAACCTAAGACTGGGTGTGTCACTCACTTCCCTCCAGTCAGCCAGAGCCTGGTATTCATGCTCAGAGGGCCATGGAAATGTAAGTAATTGAAGTCAGGCACACAAACACTCCAATTGGCCCATCTAAAACCCTGGAATTCCCCAGAATCAGGCCAGCAAAGTGATGTCCAGACTTGTGGGATTCACCATTTCCAGTCCTACAATAACACTTCCTCCTTAACTCAAATCTTGAAAGCCAAGGAAACCACCATGATGAAGCCAAGGAAGTCATGTGGTAGATGTTTCAAAACTGAAGCCTGTCCAGAAAGGACAGACCCTCCCAAAAAAGGAAGAGTGAACTCTGTTCCATACGTGGGAGGATGACTCTGAGCTACGAAACAAAGGAGTGCTATGTCCCAGGTGAAGGCTGAGCAGGACCAAACTGGGGGGCGGCGGCGGGGTGGGCTGCCTCAGGAGTAGAGTACAAGGTCATGGAGGAGTGCTGTAGAAGAAAATAACCCTTCTCTTACTCTCAGCTGAAATTTCCCTTGGTTGGACAGCCATAGACATTCCAGCATTTAACATTTCTTGGGGGTAAACATAGGGCTCCTCAAGAGCAAAGGACCAAATAAATGGTAAAAGAGAATATGGAAGAAAGGGAACAAGAGTGAATCTACAGCTTTAAAAAGGCTGTGAAAAACACATCAACCAAAAAAACAATCTAAAGAGGAAATAAAGAAAATAATTCCATTACCAAGTAAAAATCTTGGAACATGAATGATTTTTATGGCAGTGAAACTACTCTGTATGATACTATAATGGTGACTACATATTGCAGATGGTGATTGCAGCCATGAAATTAAAAGACGCTTACTCCTTGGAAGGAAAGTTATGACCAACCTAGACAGCATATTCAAAAGCAGAGCCATTACTTTGCCAACAAAGGTCCGTCTAGTCAAGGCTACGGTTTTTCCAGTGGTCATGCGTGGATGTGAGAGTTGGACTGTGAAGAAAGCTGAGTGCCAAAGAATTGATGCTTTTGAACCGTGGTGTTGGAGAAGACTCTTGAGAGTCCCTTGGACTGCAAGGAGATCCAACCAGTCCATTTGGAAGGAGATCAGCCCTGGGATTTCTTTGGAGGGAATGATGCTGAAGCTGAAACTCCAGTACTTTGGCCACCTCATGCGAAGAGTTGACTCACTGGAGAAGACCCTGATGCTGGGAGGGATTGGGGGCAGGAGGACAAGGGGACGACAGAGGATGAGATGGCTGGATGGCATCACCGACTGGATGGACATGAGTCTGGGTAAACTCCAGGAGTTGCTGATGGACAGGGAGGCCTGGCGTGCTGTGATTCATGGGGTTGCAAAGAGTCGGACATGACTGAGTGACTGAACTGAACTGAACATATTATTATACATTTGTCTAAACCCATAGAATGTACAACACCAAGAGTGAAACCTAATGTAAACAGTCAACTTTGAGAGACTATGATGTATTGGTGTAGGTTCATCAGTTGTAACAAATGTACCACTGTGGCTGGGGATGTTGATAAGGGGAAGCTGCACATGAGTAGGGCAGAAGGTATATGGGAGTGTGATTGCCGGATTACATGGTAACTCTATTTTTAGTTTTTTGAGGAACTTCTGTATTGTTCTCCATAGTGGTTGCACCAATTTACATTCCCACCAAAAATGTACAAGGGTTCCTTTTTTTCCACACCATCTCTAGCCTTTATTACTTGTAGATTTTTTTATGATAGCCATTTTGATTGGTGTTAGGTGATACAGTATTGTAGTTTTGATCTGCATTTTTCTAGTAATTAGCGATATTGAGCATTTTTTCATATGCCTGTTGGTCAACTGTATGTCTTTTGGAAAAATGTTTATTCAGGTCTTCTGCCTATTTTTTTTCCCATATATATATATTGAGATGTACTTGGGGCTTGGATATTTTGGAAATTAATCCGTTTTCAGTCACATGGTTTGCAAATATTTTCTCTCATTCCATAGGTTGTCTTTTCATGTTGTTTATGGCTTCCTTTGCTGTGTAAAAGTTTAATTACATCCCATTTATTCATTTATACTTTTATTTCTATTATTCTAGAAGGGAAAGGGAAGTCACTCAGTTGTGTCCGACTCTTCACGACCCTATGGACTGCAGCCCACCAAGCTCCTCTGTCCATGGGATTCTCCAGGCAAGAGTACTGGAGTGGGTTGCCATTGCCTTCTCCAATTACTCTAGAAGATGGATCCAAAAAAATATTGCTGCAATTTGTGTCAGAAAGTATTCTGCCTATGTTTTCCTCTAGGAGTTTTATAATATCTGGTCTCTAGTCCATTTCGGGAGAAGGCAACGGCACCCCACTCCAGTACTCTTGCCTAGAAAATCCCATGGATGGAGGAGCCTAGTAGGCTGCAGACCATGGGGTCGCTAAGAGTTGGAAACGACTGACTTCACTTTTACTTTTCACTTTCATGCATGGGAGAAGGAAATGGCAACCCACTCCAGTGTTCTTGCCTGGAGAATCCCAGGGATGGTGGAGCCTGGTGAGCTGCCATCTATGGGGTCGCACAGAATCGGACACGACTGAAGCAACTTAGCAGCAGCAGCAGCAGCAGTCCATTTTGAGTTTATTTTTGTGTATGGTGTTAGAGAATGGTTTAATTTTATTCTTTTATTTATAGCTGTTCAATTTTCCCAGTACCACTTACTGAAGGGACCGTCTTCTCTGCTGTATATTGTTGCCTTCTTTGTCATACATTGGCCATAAGTGCAAGGGTTTATTTCTTGGCTCTGTTTTGTTTCACTGATCTGTTTTAGTTTTTGTCCAGTACTGTAGCTTTGACTGCTGTAGCTTTGTAGTATAGTCCAGAGTCAGAGGGCATAATTTCTCCAGCTCTGTTCTTTCAACCAATTCAGTCTTTAGTGGGAAAGAACTCAGAAGCAGCAACTTGGGCTTATTGGGTAGCTCACTGTTTTATTGACACCTGTGAGTTGAGGTTTTCAGGAATGTTTTAGGAATTCCCTAGTGGCCCAGTGAATAGGACTCTGCACTTTCACTGCCAAGGGTGTGGATTGGATCCATGGGAGGTAAACTAAGGTCCCACAAGCTGCGTGGCATGGCCAAAAAAACCCAGGAATGTTTTGTTCTTTCCTAGCTTAGGTGATTAGGTTCACTATCTATAGGCTATCAGATCCTTCAAGGAGAAGCAGGCCACTATAGTGGCCCCGGCTCCTGGACAGGCTGACAATCAGTGAGGGCTGGGGCCTCTGCCTACTTGGAGTGGGGAATGGGAAGACTGCCCAAGAGATGGATTGATGAGGTCACCAGGCATGGACAGAAAAGTGGCAGCAAACTTTTCCTCCTCCTTGGAAGTTTCCAGGCAGGCTCTTCCCTATGAAAGAGAGAGAAACTCTTCTCCTCCCTGCACTGCACAGCTCCCTGCCCCAGCCAGCTCTTCCCTCCTCAGCTGCTCCCACACAGAAAGCAGTGCCAGTTCTCAGGAGCTGCAGTTACCCAAAGTTAGGCTTAGAACAGGGACATGAGGGTCATTCAGATTCCTTACTCTTACCTTAGATCTCCCCTTCCCATTACTGCAGGAGGGTGAGGAAAGTAATACCCAAAGGGAGACAGAGAGCCGGGGGTAAATTTATGTTCTGGGATTTATAATCTAATAGCTTGGTGGCTGAGAGAAGCCATTATGAAGGGTATCTTTGCTAAAATAGAATGCAATAAAAATAATTGAGTGGTTCAAAAACAAACTATTTTCACAAGAACAAAGTCATAACAGTTTAATAATTTAAATAAAACCAACTTCAGGAACAATATACACCATACATAAAAGTTGAACAATTAAATTGAATAGTGTATTTAAATGCATCAAATTCTTAAAAACTTCTGAAATGAACTCAAGGCCACAGATATGAAAAGGTAATTTTGAATAACTTATAGACCAGAGTAAAACAGACAAGGTAGTTACTCTGCATTTACCAATACTCTAGACTGATACCATGGATATTTTAAACTTTTATGAGAACACTTCTAGGGAATCTTAAAGAGTTAAAAAGGAATACAATTGATTTCAGGAAGATGAATTAACAGCTAACAATTTCTTTGGTCCTCCAAGTCACAGCTGTAAAAACTTTAAAATATTAAGCATGAGATGAATGTTAATTCTATCTCTGTCTAAATTTTAAACAGGATAATGTCTATATCAGGTTAGATTTTAAAAGGAACTCAGAATCAACCACCAAACTACTTTAGAAACTCCAATATAGAAAAAAGTAAAAGGAACTAGAAGTAGGGAAGAGTTAAAATTTAAAAAAAACACACACAAAAACCCACCTCTGCCATCTTGCCCTTGCATAAGCCAAACAGCATCAGAGTGGCAGGGACAGAACCGCCAGAGCTACAGCAAGTATGCAGTTAATCCTTGCCAAGGTAGCAGGATAAATTTGAAGAGCACAGTGTCAGCCTTCTCCATGTCAGAGACTTCTCCATGGAATAACCGTGTTTGTTTTTGCAGAGAGTTGGGGTTTTTAGCTGTTGTTGTTTGTTTCGATTTGGCCCACACTGCCCCAGTGGAGGAAATTTTAAGATAATCATTAATAAGGCAGCAGCTTCCTGGACTAAAAGACCTATCCCACTTGAACAGTCACACCAAAGATAAGATCCACTTGGACCACACGGGAAACTAGTATACCAGTTTCCAGTATTTCACACTCATTCCAGAAAATGATGGTGCATTTTCACAGACACCAACAAAATCGCTTTCATTAGACATGGGACAGAGCTCAAAACAGTTCAGTGTGCAATCTGCATTCTCTCACACTCACGGAAGCTATGGTTCTGCAAACCTGAAAATGATGGACACTTTCAAAAGTTTCTGTAAATACTTAGAAAAATATTTGATAGGTTAAAAAAATTTTTTTTTGCGGCATCTACAAGGAACTCACAAAGTAAGCTCCCAAGAAAAATGAAAAGGTAGAACTGTGAGAACTAGTTATTTGCAATGTCAGGACTAAGTCATATAAAATAATGGCTTTTTTAAAAAAAAAGGCAAAGGTATCTACACTCTAAATGGTGTGATATTCTCCTCAAGGCACAGAGAGTTAAATGTCTAAATCCCTGTATATTGACATGAGAATATACTCGTAAACAACTCCAGGAACTAATTTCCTGTACTTGAATTTTAAAAAGAACAGAAGGTAGAAATTGCCTTTTTAACTCATAGTGAAATTAAAATACATAGATATTCCACTTACCTTCCCTTGGTGACATGTTACAACTGGATAGTTTAAAAAATATATAAAAAATAAAGTGTCACTGGTGGTTAAATAATCATGATTAAAGTGGAGCCTTTTGGATTTTGAATTTGCAGAGCAATGCTGCACACTGTATATAAATTATTTCAAGCATGACACCATTTTTGTTTGGAGAGGATAAAATAAACATACTGACCATAATTTTCTCCCATTCCCAACATTGCTATGCTTCTGAATCAAATTACCATACTCTGAACAAAACACACGAATCCTTCTCCCTTCCCAGCACCCTCAGGTTACCTGAAAGGCAGGGGTTTTATATAAGTAACTTACACTATCCTGGAGAAGGGAATGGCTATCCACTCCAGTATTCTTGCCTGGAGAATTCCAGGGACAGAGGAGCCTGGCGGGCTATAGTCCATGGGGTTGCAACTTACACTATTGGCAGTTTTCTTGAATGTTGCCACTAAAAGGTGGCAAGAAGAAAATTCAGGGCTCACCCCTTAATTAATTACTTTTATTTGACTTGCTATAAATAATTATTAAATACAATTAATGACAAAGATGAGAGTTCACATCTGTAACAACTGGAAGTGGAATGTACAAACAATTAAGACCAGACAAAACAACGCTTCTAGCTGCACGATCTGAAAATCACGTGGCACAAGCTGAGGCTCAGCTCTTGATGAGGCTCAGAAACTCTTCCCGAGTCTTCGGGTCCTCCCGGAACACCCCCAACATTGTGCTCGTCACGGTTCTGCTGTTCATTTTCTGCACTCCTCGCATTACCATGCACATGTGTCTATGAAACAAGGCAACAAAGGTAGTCCATGGAGTAGACAGTTGCTGGTTTGGTTTTTAAATAAAGGCAGCCCAAAAGATTAAATCACAGTTATCAAGTATGTCAAAGTGTCACTTCTTAGATAAATTTGTTCTAAAACATCTTTTTAAGTTCCTAAGCCTTACAGCTTTTATTGTTGTCAATGGTTGGGTCCTTAAGGCGTCCAGTCAGAGGAGGAAAAGTGGAATTTTCTTCCTGGGTGAAACTAATACAAAGGTCTACAGAGATACATAACTTCTAGAGAAAAAGAAATTCAGAGTTCTCACTTGATCCATCTTCAGGACCAAGTCAGCACTTAGCTGCTGCTGAGTCGCTTTAGTCGTGTCCGACTCTGTGCGACACCATAGACGGCAGCCCATCAGGCTCCCCCGTCCCTGGGATTCTCCAGGCAAGCAGCACTTAGCTAGCCTAGGTGTTCAGAGAAGTACTGAGGCACACTAAGCGGGATCCAGAGAACGGTGACCAAAGTGGGTGAAGTTAGCCAGCAGTGCACAAAGAATGGGTAAAAACTGCCCACAAGACGTACATAATCCTCAGAATTCAGAAGACGTACATAATCCTCAAATTTCAGAAGAAGTGTCTTCAGTTGCCCTTTTTACTTGTTTTTAGGTACAACTCTTTATTGTTTAAATATGTGACAACATATTTGGAAAACTCTGCTCAAAGAATCAAAGAGCTAAAGAAATCATTAGCTGTTACTGTTGTGTACATTCACTACACCTAAGCCTATGACTCCCTACACCTCCAACCCCAAAAACCACTATGACATTATTAAATGCAAACAGACTTACGTTGCTTCAACCACGACCCCCACTCCAGCAGGTCGCAAGGCCTCTATGATTGCTACGGCAATTTGTTTCGTAAGGCGCTCCTGAACTGTGAATGTGACAAGGAGCTCAGTGAGTCTGACACGAACAGACAGCTGGAAGCTTTTGCTGTTTCTAGAATATTTGAAATCTTAAAAGCAAGACTTTGGTGAGGTTGAAGAGCCACCACCTTTCACCAATGTGCTTGCTCTGCTGCCCAGGCCACAGGACGCCCCTGTTCACTTCCCTCGCCTGCAGTACAGGCGCCAAAGGGAACTGAGGAAGCCCCGGCGCCCTCCAGCGCCACTGGAGGGAACAGATTAGAATGACGACTGTCTCTTCCGTGCGCACAAAGACCGACAGAATCCTGACAACCAGCGCCCCACGTACGGAGAGCAAAATAAATGAATACACAGCTTGCAACAAGATTAACAAAGGGGCTATAGTCCAATTATTAAATTGCTCTTAGAGCCATGTTGACAACCAATGATTTAACCTAAATTTTCCTGTGCTGAATAAACAATATCTTTGAAAACATAAGTGTTCACTGCAGCACTGCATTGATTTGAAAATTGACAAAATCCCCAAATATCAGAGCAGGAATTGGTTAAATCATGCCACAGCCCAGCTGTACAATGGAATGCTGAACAGTCAGCAAAATAAAAGACATGGTTATGTGTATGTGAAAAAAAAAAAGTTTAAGATTTGGTAAGGGAAAAAAGGGTGAAGCCTGTTTTCAAATACATAATAAAAGTAAGTTGATTTTTTAAATGTTGGTATATGCAATAAAATATGAAAGTGAAAGCACTAGTCACTCAGTCTTCTCTGACTCTTCACAACCCCATGGACTGTAGCTCATCAGGCTCTTCTGTCCATGGGATTTTCCAGACAAGAATACTGGAGTGGGTTGCTATTTCCTTCTCCAGGGGATCTTTCCGACCCAGGAACTGAACCCAGGTCTCCTACATTACAGGCAGATTCTTTACCATCTGAGCCATTAGGGAAGGTGGAATCTGCAAATACAATGATTTTTTCTGGAAGCCTGAAATATAGTAGACTTTCTCTTTCTGTTTTATATTCCCAACAAGGTTTTTTTTTACTCTTTTATTTATTTATTGTGTGCCATGCCATGCAGCTTGAGGCAATCTTAGTTCTCTGATTAGGGATTGAACCTGGGTCACCACAGCGAAAGCACTGAGTCCTAACCATTAGACCACCAGGGAATCCCCTTAATTTTTATAAGACATATATATTACACTTGTAGTAAGAACAAAAAATACTTTTCCCTTAATAAAAAATGATTTTCTGTAAATAAAATAGTTTAAAAGTTACCTTGTTAAAAAAAAAAAAAGTTACCTTGTAATCTTCTACTGTAGATTTCTACAATCCTAGAAAAGAAAGAATTGTTTTAATTATAAATTGAAGTGAAACTTGAAGCCTTCCCCATAAGTCTAAAGAATAATTGCTTTATTGAAGTAATTGTAGGGTGTGGGCAGTGGATAAATGCTTAGAGGAGAAGGATACAAGTGAACGAGAAGAGGGAGGTCAGAAGGAGACCACCGACCACAAGAGTAGTGCTTGTGAAGAGTGGTGCTTCCCTCAGTCTACAAAGACAGAAAGAATGAAGTGTAAGCATTCACTGAGGAAAAACAACAATTAGAGGTGAGTAATTTTCAAGCTCCCAAATCATCAGTTTTAGAGCATGTCTCAAGTGTTCTAATTAATCATATTGTTTAATCAGAGCTTAAAGCTCAAGCTAAAAATAAAGACTTTTAATTAATAGCAGACCAACGTCAACTATGTACCAACTAAACCTATTAGGATAATCAGATTAGAGTTAAACAGACTTCTTCAGACATCTCTTTATAATACATAAGCACACAGTAATCCCCCGATAGGAGCCCCTGATCTCAGCTTATAACAGTCTGTCCAGTGATGCATTCCCTTTCAACACCTTTTCTTCTGGCTGTAAAACATGGAGATAGTCACAGAATTACACATTTGAGGACTGCAATTCATGTGAAGGATCTTTTCTCTAAAATTTGGCCTTTTAGTCATGAATTTGGACTCAATTTAAGGATCAGCTCACCTACAAGTGAGTTACAGCCCTTTCCCCACTGTGCCATTCAGACAGAACTGCCATTCAGCAAGAACAGACGACTTGCTTCTTTATTACTTGTGACAGCCAATGAAGGCAGTCACAGGTAGGCCGCCAGTCTAACAGGAACGCCTCTTACCTTTCTCTGCCACCCACGGTGCCTGCCTGTTGCTGGTTGACAGTGGCTACCATGCTGAAAGAGTGTCATTTGTTATTGACCATCTACTGTGTGTGTATGCGAGTATGTGTCAAACAGGGGTCTTATACCCACAGTTTATAATTTCTTATTCCTAGTTTATTCTTTTTCAAGTAAGAAATAGGTACGGAATCCCTGTCTTCTCAGCATTAAAGAGAATCATCTAGTGTATTGTCAGGCCATTCAAGATGGCTGTAGTCTTGCTTTCTGGACGTCTGCTCAATGAGGCCCTGCTTCTCTCACATGACTATCCAATTCTCTTAATTACAGAGCTTAATCGGTAACTGCCTCTGTGCTTGCCCAACACTCAGTTGCTGGTTTCCCTGGTAACTGATGAGCCAACCTGACGTCAATTCCCTCTATAAATGGTAGCCTGCTTCTCCCCGAGTAGCTAAGGTGGCTGCTGTGCACAATGAGGTGTTGTTCCAGTACTTTGCTTTGAACTCATAAGGCTCCCCTGTACACCAAACTGTTGATATCTCTGTTGCTGTTTTGGGGCTTGTTCTTCTGTCTTGAGGCTGGGCAATCGCAAGGCTTGCAGGCCTGCAGGGTGCAGCCCAACAACTGCCAAGCCAGTCAAGGCCGAGGAAACTACCACGAATGCAGAGATATCAGGGAATGTGGATGGGGAATGCAAAGTTTTGGGGGAATCCTGAGGTGG
This sequence comes from Bos mutus, assembly GCF_027580195.1. Classification (NCBI taxonomy): domain Eukaryota; kingdom Metazoa; phylum Chordata; class Mammalia; order Artiodactyla; family Bovidae; genus Bos; species Bos mutus. The sequence goes on along the minus strand of NC_091626.1, from coordinate 41,403,161 downwards.
CCATCCACGAGCAATGTGGGACCCTGTGGCCACTGACCACCATCAGAGATGCCTGCTTTATACTTCCCCCAATGAATGAAATGTTGATACACCTTATATCATATGCTATACCAAGATATATAAGTATGCCGTACCAAGATATCATTACAATCTAGTTTACCATATTACTGGAATCAACAGTTTTCAGTTTTAATCTAAACTACTTTTGTATTCTTAAAGTAAAGCTCCTTGATGATAAAAGTTTTTTGATAGGGTTTTTATGACTATACTCATAATTGAGATTAGTCTATAATTAAACAGCTTTGTCAGGCTTTGTCATCAGGCATAGGTAGCTTCATCTAATACAGCTTTTTAGGTTTTTTCACACTCTTGAATTACTAACATGAAAGTCAGTGGTTATGCTAAAGTTTGAAAAAATGCCAACTACACTAACTAGGTTTAGCCCCTTCTCTGCCACCCCTCTTCCAATATTAATTTTACTTTTCCTAATGGTTACTAGCTTATCTAGGTTTCTAATGCTTGGCTCATTCCCATCCATCTTTTTCCTTAATTTTTGAGTAAGTTTTTAAGAAATTTTTAAAGAATATGTTTGGTTATATAACCTCTCATCTCCAGATAAAATTATTAAACTTATAAGCAATTATGATAGATCATGCTTTCAGCTTGTCACCATTGAGTAAGATGCTAGTTGGGGGTTTGTCATACATAGCCTTTACTTCATATATAGCCTTTACTATACAAGGCAATAAGGTATATTGCCTTTATACTCTTGAGTTTTTATCATGAATGGACATGGAATTTTGTCAAATGCTTTTGTACATCTATTGAGATGACATGGTATATCCTTTAGGGCTTCCCTGATAGCTCAGTTGGTAAAGAATTCACCTGCAATGCAGGAGACCCCAGTTCGATTCCTAGGTCAGGAAGATCCCCTGGAGAAGGGATAGGCTACCCACTCCAGTATTCTTGGGCTTCCCTGAGGCTGAGCTGGTAAAAAAAAATCTGCCTGCAATGTGGGAGACCTGAGTTTGATCCCTGGGTTGGGAAGATTCCCTGGAGAAGGGAAAGGTTACCCACTCCAGTAGATCCTTCTGTCCATATCAAAGGTTGGGAGGTAATTAGTGTTCCTATTCCTTCAGGTTTGTCAGCTGCTCTATGCATTTCAGCCAGTTCATGTTTTGTTTCCATTTGATGATGATTCATGACTACCTTTAATTTTTTTTTTGGCCAAGCCACACAGCATGTGGAATCCTAGTTCCCCAACTAAGGATCAAATCCATGTCCCCTGCATTAGAAGCACAGAGTCTGAACCACTGGACCACCAGGGAAGTCCTCATTACCACTTTTATTATACAACCTTCTCAAAATAAGAGGACCCACTTTATCCCCTCTGACAAATTTTGCCTTAATTTTAATTAGCATTTTATTTTTTTAAAGGGGGGATAGGGTTGGATACATTTAATCCAACGAGCCAGGTGGCTCAGTGGAAAAAAACCCACCTACCAATGCAGGAAATGCGAGCTTGATCCCTGGGTTGGGAAGATCCCCTGGAGAAAGGAAAGGCAACCCACTCCAATATTCTTGCTGGAGAGTCCATGGACAGAAGAGCCTGGCAGGCTACCAGACCATGGAGATGCGAAAGAGTCAGACATGACTGAACATGCACACACTTACTGGTCTTATAAGATGTGTGCTAGGTCTCTTTCTCTGTATTACAATATAATATATTATATATAATAATAATATATAATATATTATATGTAATAATATATATAATATAATAACTCTGTATTATACTTTCTCTCCTCTTGCTCCTCTGGCAACTGGGAAAGTAATCTGGTGATACTTTTACAGGAAGAACCCATGGATGGTATAATTTAAGCTTTGCAAATCTTAGAAGTGTTTCTGATGCCTTCATATAATTTGACTTGACAAGCTAGACTTGATACCAGGCTACAAATTCTCAAGTGTGGCTAGAGAAAAAAGGAACAGAACAGCAAGAAACACAGCCAGGTTATGGTGGGACTTAGCTAAAGTAAGAAGCTTGAACTTTATTAAGAGCTATAGAGCTATGAAGGGGAAGCACTATCAAACCCACACTTGAGAAAGAACATCCTAGCAGCACATGAGAGCAGAGCTAAGGATCCTAAGAGATGTGAGGACAGGAGTTAGGAGTTTAAAACATAATCCAGGAGGAACATCAAGGTCCCAAGAGTAGCAGTAAGGATAGCCAGCAAGCAGCATGGTGATGTGAGGGAAGCGGGGGTGGTATAGGAGGTCAGTGAGCGTACAACAGCAAGAGGGGGATTCCTCCTCACTCCTCACCCCAAAATACATATAGCAAAGATCTACATATAAAAATAAGGTCATAAAAATAACCCCCCAAAACATGAATTTATGACTATGCAAGTTTTAAACTTCGTGAAAAAGGATAGTAGAAAACAAGACAAATGATAAGCCTGGAAAATGATTCCCAGCTTTACTATTCAGAAAGCTCATATAAACCAGTAATAAAAAGACAAGCAACCTAACTGAAAAATTAGCAAAAACTAAGATCAGAAAGTTTCTGAACAAATTCAACCTCACTCTAAGTGCAAATTAAAACCTTAGGTACCAATTTTTACTTACCTTATTTGGACTTCAGACCCTTGAATGTTTGCCAGTGTTGGCAAAACGGTAGAAAAACACATGCCGCTAACCTATTATCAGAGTACAGATCTGTAGGATCTTTTCTGGAGAGCAATTTGGTAATATAAACAATTTAGCTACTCTCAAGCCAGTAATCTTATTGTAATCTTATAGACAAAAGTAAGGAAAGAGATAAAATGTATCCACCAACAGTTTTTTCCCTCATTTTTGACAAGTCTCAAGCTGTAGGCTTAAAGACTGGTTAAGTGAATTATATTAAGGAAATACTGGACTTCCCTGGTAGTCCAGTGGTTAAGTATCTGCCTGCCAATGCAAGGAACATGCGTTTGATCCCTGGTCCGGGAAAATTTCACATGTTATGGAGCAACTAAGCCCCTGTGACACAGTTACTGAGCCTGCTCGCTGCAACTAGAAAGCAGCCCTTGCTCGCCAAAGCGCAGACCCAGCTCTGCCAAAAGTAATTAATTTTTTAAAAATACAATGTGGCCATTGAAAGGAACTTGGACTTTTTAGACTAAAAGATGTCCAAGGAATTTCAAGGAATTTTAAGTTTTTTTAAAAAAGTAGTAGTGAATGTAGGACATGATCCCCTTTTGTCTTATTTAGCGAGTAGTTTTAAGGCCACATGTTTGCACTGAAATCTTCCAGAAGGATAGTGAAAGATCTCTAGTGGGGAATGGAAATAGGAAAGAAATGTTTTCCCTTTACTCATTCACTTGTATTTAAGTTTAACTGGCACGTTACTTTTATAAGAGAAAAATGAGAAAAAAAAACATTCCCTTTGTAATCTAATCTACCGTTGTTAACTGTCTCCCAGTCTGAACCTCTTGGATCAATCGACCTGCTGCCCATCCACTGGAATATGCCTTGCTCCTACCCTCTGATTTGCCTTTGGCTATTCATTAACTATACCTAGAGGCACTTCTCTTCTGTTCAGAACTCTGCTCAGCCCTCTGCCCCTAGGTCTCCTCCACCCTGCCAGGCCATAGCCATCGTGGGTCCTCTGCACCCAGGGCTCCTAACCAGGCGAGCCTGTGGCACCTGCTGGCTCTCCTAGAGGGTAGTGGCCATGTCCTACTTCTCTCTAGCAACCACAGTAACTGGCACAGTGTCCTTTCACAGTAGTTGTCCAACAGCTGAACCAGTTCACTCCATTATTCTAAAGCAAGAAAACGAATACGTCTTCAACGGATTTTCAGCAACAGACGGAATTTCTATTCAAACTAAATTTACTCTAGAATTCTACCAGGGTTAAACCAGATCAACTTACTTCTGGCATTTTCTTGTTACTTAAAGCTTTACTGTTTGATATTTGACTTCCCTGGAAATGAAAGGTCATTCATTTGAAGGCAAGCATATAACAAACTTCACATACAAGATTAAAATGAGCGGTGAAATTTTCTAAGACATTCAGCTTTATTCCTTTTCATTCCCTAAATATTCCCAACTTCTTATAAGGAATAAGCAGTTGGGTAAGCAATCCAATAAGCAATTGGATAATATCTTAGCCTTTCATTCCCTAAATATTCCCAACTTCTTATAAGGAATAAGCAGTTGGGTAAGCAATCCAATAAGCAATTGGATAATATCTTAGCCTTCTGTTTTATTTAATAGATTCTTTATTTAAAATCCTTACAAAATATCTGAAACTAATATACACTCAGTTCTTTGGTTCCTTTTTTTGGTGTCTTACGTTTTAATCCTATTCGTGTAAGGACAAATCCCCATGCTAATAATTAACTCCTTTGTATTGTTCATAAAAGCTTAATTATTGGAGAGCTTTTCCTCCCATTAGAAAAGGAAATAACCAAAGGCTATTGTCGTTCACCCTCAAGTCACCACTTTTTCCAGGACCTCACTAGATCACTCTCACACTCATTTTTATAAGGTGCTGCCCATGGTCTACACACAGTGAGGTCTTCTAGAGAAGACTGCTTACATTAAGACCACAGTCTAGTGTGGTCTGCCAGGCTTTTTACAGTATAAAAACTATCTATTTTACACCTTTCACACACAGAGAGTCTAATACAGGAGGGAGCAAGGGCCAGGATTTCTATAAGAAGTCTAGGACTGGCAATCTTGCTGGAAACGTGGGTACCAGGGGGTTGGGCCTACCACTGCATTTGCACAGCAAGCCTGCTGAATTTAGACTATGCATTATAAAACAGTAAGCATAACCAATTATAATAAAGACACGTACTCAGTTGATATAACTTTATCATTTGGGAGTAAGTTATTGGTGAGGAGGTTGCTAATAGAAATTCTAATAAGGTGAATTACCCTACCACCACCACCAGTGCTGTTTTTCAGCCACTCCTTGGCACTGCCATTGGATACAGATCACTGAAAGACACCAACATGCTCGCATATTTGTATTAAGAGCCTGACTGCAATAAAGCAAAAGTTATGATCTAAGTACATCCTTTCATGGTACCAAGGAGCCCTGTCTGGTTGTGAGATTGAGGAATGAGGTCAGAAACTAGGGAAGTTAAATTCTCTCTTCTACCTCCTTTCTCCTTAATCCCTAGAAGAAATAAGTAAGAACATGGAAGTGAAAACAAAGGGAAAAAACAGCTGTGGAGAGCAGGTGTCGGACTGCTGGGGTGGTGTTTACAGCATCCAACACAGAACTGGAAAGGATTTGAGCCACCATTTCACGATCATCTAAGTAGACAAGAAGCAGGAACATATCAGAGCCACAGGATAGTCGGTTGGTCACAAAGGTATGTTTATTTCAATTTTGATATGGTCGCTTTCACCTCAGTCAAGTTATCCAAACTTAGCTTGGTTTATTTTTAGAAGGAGGAGGTCAATTACTGCATTTCATTACCTACTCCTTCATTTTAACCCTCCTCCAATACATACACCTTACAGTATCTGCTCATCACCCAGGAATACAAGAAAACTACACAAAAGGGTATTTAGGTCTGGCCCCCAGTATTTCACTGTTCCTATCAGAGATATATAAACACTAACCCTCAGGTTGACTTCTAGCTAAGCACAGGTGACCATGCTGGTATATCACTTCTTTCCTAAAACTTAAGAATGGTAGTAAAGGCCTGAACCCACGGGATAAAGAGAGAGAAAAAAGACTGCAGCACAAACAGAAACAGAGGAGAGTAAGTATTATCTCAGAATAGAGCTGAGGGGGGAAAAAGAAAGTGAAAAAGTCAAGAAAGGCATAGTCTTGGATCTGAAGAGTTAAAGGAACCAGAAGTGAACCAACTGGCCCTGCAGGACCCAGAGAGGCATGGAGGTACCCAGGCACAGTGGAAAGCAGGGCTGAGGCCAAGGGTGGTTCGTTTAAAAGTCAAAAGTGCAGTGCAGTTACACCTCTGCCCAGGTTTCCTCTCTCACCCCTCTTAGCTAAGCCACCCTTAAAGAATGGGAGCTGAGCTGTACTTACCTTCAGGGCCTCTCCAGTCAGGAAGGCTCTGCCGAGAAAAGCTTGAGGTAAGGCTTCAAGGCTGAGCAGGTGGGAGGTGGAGAAGGAAGGCAGGCCAACAGGGGAGTGAAAAGAAAAGGGCATCTGTGTTTCAGGCCCTCTAAGTATGTCTTAGACAGACTATATATATATATATATATATATGTCTATGTATTATCTCTGCAACCATAAAGTAAGTTGGAATGTGCCTTCCAAGTGAGATCCACATGGATCAAGAGACAAAGCTTGATAAGATTCTCACCATGCAGGGACAGGTCCTATAAACCTGTCCTCTTGTTCACTACAGTCATACTTACCGAGCAAGTTTGCTGAGGCCAAGAACTTGCTTGTTAGGAAGATAACCGATATGGACCTTCAGAGAAGAGACAGAAATCATGAACTAAGTGAGACACAGTACTTCTTTGTGGTAAAAGGAAACAATGCAGTAACTTACTATGTGGTTCAGCACAGTGCAAATATATTTCTAAAACATCATAGAAAATGAGGCACTTGCATAAATAATTAAAAAGTACATAAATGAAATAAAAAGGAAATAAGAATGATTTTTAATAAAATGACAAGCTTGAAGTATGGTCGTGGTATTTCCTGGTGAAGTTAAACTCTGGATACAATTCTTAAAATCCTTCCTCTGTTGATAGGAAACTTTCTCAGGAAAGCGCAAATTATCCCACAGCAACATTAAAATGTAGTTAAGAAAGCCTCCTTTAAATGGCTGAAACTGTAACTATAAATATTGCCATTCCACACATCATGGTGGCCTTGAATCCCACCCTGTTGCAGATCTCTGTTGTACAGAAAGAGGGTACCCATGCCCTTTGTCGTGCTGGGAAGCCCCATTTCTAAGCTGCTGGAGAACACCATCCTCCTGACAGGGAAAAAAGGACACAGTTAACAGCTGGGACTCAGGATGAACCTGAATCCTAAGTCCTAAATTCTTGTGGGACCTACTATAAAGCAAAGCCACTTCTATAATCTTAAAGAGCACTGGTTAAAAAAAAAAAAAAAAAAAGAGGACTGATTAATATCTAGCATGAAAATGTTACCTTTCAGTCAAGTGCTAAGTATGAGAGGACATTAAATTCTCCAAAAAGATTAATAAATGATCATTTATAGGCAATCAATTTACCTAATATAAAATGACTGATTCATTTGCATGACAATTTGCCAGCCTTAGTTGCATTTGTTCACCTAATATCTACTGTACACTTGAATAATCAGTAATTAGTCATTTTAATAACTAATTAGTCACTAGTCCTAGTATAGGTGCTGTGCTTTGGGAGTCTGAGAATACCAACTCATCACCTTCCTGGTCAGCAGAAAGAAAAAATTATGTAGCACCTGGACACTGGGTATAACAAAGAAAAATTAGAGTGGAAGCTTCCCCATAGAACCAAGATACAGAAGTATCATCGAGATTTACATACTTATATGCAGAGCTATAATTTGTTTGCAAAATTTTTAGTCTTCCTTAAGATCCCATCATCTAAGTGACCACTTTAGACAATCATCACTGAATAATATGTTCAAAAACAGAGCTAATAAGAACACAGACACAGAGGTAATCATAGCAGAAGGAAAAGGATACAGTGGAGAGAGACTGAGTACAGGATCAGGCTCCTGGGTTTGGCCCCAGCCAAATCACTAACTCCCTATGTCTTCTTGGACAAGTCATAGCTTCCTAGGCCTAATTTTCTCACTTAAAAGGTAGTGATGAGCTCACACGTTCCCTCATTTTTTAAAATCCTGAACCCTACTGTCACAGCCCAGCATCATTAATTGTGGAACTACCAGACCACATATGCTTCCTGATATGATGGAGGACAGAGTTCTCAGCATCCCAGTGAACTACTCTATTCAAATATATTTTTAACCTTAAACTTAAGAAGTTTTAGATCGAATCTAGTATATAGAAAAATCCAAAGACTGAATGGAGAGCAAATTCAGAAACTGAGAGGCTCTATAGAACAACTGGCCTAGTTAGTTGAGTAAGAGAATGTCATTAGGGTGGACAGGTGGGTGGCTGTCAGGGGAGACTATCTTAAAATAAGAGACTTAAGATACGTAACAACCAAATGTATAAGGCTTATTTGGATTCTGGTTTAAACCAACCAACCACAAGACAGTTGAAACACCTGAGAAAATATAATATGGATTAGTTATTAGATGCTATTTAGGAATTACTGTTACTTTTGTCTGGGCTTCCTAGGTGGCACAGTGGTAAAAAAACAAACAAACAAAAAAAAAACTCGCCTGCCACTGCAGGAGATGCAAGAGATGCTGGTTTAACCTCTGGGTTGGGAAGATCCCCTAGAGGAGGAAATGGCAACTTGCTTTAGCATTCTTGCCTGGAGAATCCCATGGACAGGAGCCTGGCAGGCTCCAGTCCATGGGGGTTGCAGAGTTGGACATGACTAAGTAACTAGAACACGCACACTTTTGTCTACTGTAGTGCTACTATGGCTAAGTAAGAATATTCTAGAGATGTGTATTAATAATTAGTAGTGAAGAGTCCTGTTGTCTAAGATACTTTAATATATTAAAGGACTTACTGCCAACTTTTAAGGTTGATAATCCAATCAGAGTTATATTTCTCAAAAAAAAAATCCTTATCTTTCAGGGAAATATGCTGGAAGAAATTACAGAAAAAAAAAAATGTCATATAGGATTTGCTTCAAAACAATCCAGTGGGGATGTATATATTAATAGAACAAGACTGGCCCTTTACTGACAACTGTTGAAACTGGTTGATGGGAACATGGAATATTACATACTAATCTACCTATTCTTAGATATGTTTGAAATTTTCTACAATAAAAGGTTTAAAAAGAGATGCCACTACACACACATCAGAATACTAAACTTAAAAACACTAAAAGTGCCAAATGTTGATGAGGACTCATTAGAATAAATGAAATGTAAACTGTACCAAAGTGTTACAACCAATTTGGAAAACTAAAAGTCAGATTTAATAAGTTGAACACAGGTATACCCTGTATCCGCAGTTCCACTCCTAGGTATACTGCTAAAGAAATGCATTTGAGAGGTGGGTCAAGATGGCAGAGGAGGAGGATATGGAGCTCAGCTTCCCCAACTCCCCAAAGTCACATCAAAAATCCGTCTACACATGGAACAATTCACACAGAAAACCAACTAGAAACTGACAGATTTCTTATATAACCAAAGCTATAAGAAAGATCCCCATGTAACCAGGTAGAGATCTGATTATGAAAAAAAAAAAAAAAAAGGCATCAGGGCCAGTGCCCCTAGGAAAGAAGGTCCACAGGTGTAGACCCTCCCCCTGCGGGGTCCGCTGCCTACTGGGAGGTCTGCTCAAATAGAGAGATGGGCTGGAGCGGCCTGGACTCTGGTCCCAAGGAATGTATACATGTAGCTTACTAGCAGTCAGTGAAGAGAGACTGGCACTGGCTCCACCTGGCCTCCACACTTCGCAGTCCAAAATGCTTGCTGAGGGAGGTAGGGGTGCGTGGGACGAGTGCTGCTAGGACAGATGATTCAAAGAAATGGAAATATATACCATCCTCTTGGATTAGAAGGATTTTTATTGTGAAAATGGCCAAATGCCTCCAAATACATATCTACAGATTTAGTGCAATCCCCAGTTCAGTTCAGTCGCTCAGCTGTGTCCGACTCCTTGCAACCCCATGGACTGCAGCATGCCAGGCCTCCCTGTCCATCACCAACTCCAGGAGTTTACTCAAACTCATGTCCATTGAGTTGGTGATGCCATCCAACCATCTCATCCTCTGTCATCCCCTTCTCCTCCCATCTTCAATCTTCCCAGCATCAGGGTCTTTTAAAATGAGTCAGTTCTTCGTATCAGGTGGCCAAAGTATTGGAGTTTCAGCTTCAGCATCAGTCTTTCCAATGAACACCCAGGACTGATTTCCTTTAGGATGGACTTAGTGGCTCTCCTTGCAGTCCAAGTGACTCTCCAGAGTCTTCTCCAACACCACAGTTCAAAAGCATCAATTCTTCAGTGCTCAGCTTTCTTTATAGTCCAACTTTCACATCCATACTTGACTACTGGAAAAACCATGAGTGAAGTGAGTGAGTGAAGTCACTCAGTCGTGTCTGACTCTTTGCGACCCCATGGACTGTAGCCTACCAGGCTCCTCCCTCCATGGGATTCTCCAGGCAAGAGTACTGGAGTGGGTTGCCATTTCCTTCTCCAGGGGATCTTCCCGACCCAGGGATCGAACCTGGGTCTCCCGCATTGCAGGCAGACACTTTAACCTCTGAGCCAACAGGGAAGCCCATAGCTTCCCTGGAAAAACCATAGCTTTGACTAAACAGGACCTTTGTTGGCAAAGTAATATCTCTGCTTTTTAATATGCTGTCTAGGTTGGTCATAGCTTTTCTTCCAAGGAGCAAGTGTCTTTTAATTTCATGGCTGCAATCACCATCCACAGCGATTTTGAAACCCCCAAAAATAAAGTCTGCCACTGTTTCCCCATATATTTGCCATGAAGTGATGGAACCAGATGCCATGATCTTAGTTTTCTGAATGTTGAGTTTTAAGCCAACTTTTTCACTCTCCTCTTTCACTTTCATCAAGAGGCTCTTTAGTTCTTCTTTGCTTTCTTCCATAAGGGTGGTGTCATCTGTATGTCTGAGGTTATTGATATTTCTCCCGGCAATCTTGATTTCAGCTTGTTCTTCATCCAGCCCAGCATTTCTCATGATGTACTCTGCATATAAGTTAATTAAGCAGGGTGACAATATACAGCCTTGACGTACTCCTTTTCCTTTTAGGAACCAGTCTGTTGTTCCATGTCCAGTTCTAACTGTTGCTTCCTGACCTACATACAGATTTTCTCAAAAGACAGGTCAAGTGGTCTGATATTCCCATCTCTTTCAGAATTTTCCAGAGTTTGTTGTGGTCCACACAATCAAAGGCTTTGGCATAGTCAAAAAAGCAGAAGTAGATGCTTTTCTGGAACTTTCTTGCTTTTTGGATGATCCAACAGATGTTGGCAGTTTGATCTCTGGTTCCCCTGCCTTTTCTAAATCCAGCTTGAACATCTAGAAGTCCACAGTTCATGTACTGTTAAAGCCTGGCTTGGAGAATTTTGAGCATTCCTTTACTAGTGTGTGAGATGAGTGCGATTGTGCGGTAGTTTGAGCATTTATTGGCGTTGCCTTTCTTTGGGATTGGAATGAAAACTGACCTTTTCCAGTCCTGTGGCCACTGCTGTTTTCCAAATTTGTAAACTCTTTGTAAACATCAAAATACCTATTTACATTTTTCACAGAACTGAAACAAGTAACACTAAAATTTATATGGAACCACAAAAGACCCAGAATTGTCAAAACAATCCAAGGGAAAAGAGAAAAGCTGGAGGCATAATTCTCTCAGACTTCAGACAATACTACAAAGCTCCAGTGCACAGAGATCAGTGGACCAGGACAGAAAGCCCCCGAATAAACCCGTGTACTTACTTACAGTCAGTCTATGACAGAGGAGACAAGAATACACAATGCAGAAAAGACAGTCTCTTCAACAAATGGTGTTGGGAAAGTAGGACAGCTACATGGACATTAACGAAATCAGAACATTCCCTCCAACTATAAATAAAAATAAACTCAAAATGGTGTAAAGACCTAAGTATAAGACATGACACACCATAAAACTACTAGAAGAGAACATAGACAAAACATTTTCTGATGTAAGTCATAGCAACATTTTCTTAAATCAGTCTCCCAAAAGAAATAAAAGCAAAGATAAACAAACGGGACCTGATCAAACCTACAAGCTCTTACACAGCAAAGAAAATCATTGACAAAACAAAAAGACAATCTACGTAATGACTGAAAATATTTGCAAATGATGGGATCAACAAGGGGTTAATACGCAAAATATGCAAACAGTTCATACAACACAATATTGAAAAAAACAATCCAATCAAAGAATGGGCAGAAGACCTAAACAGACATTTCTCCAAAGAAGGCATACAGATGGCCAACAGGCACACCAAAAAAATGCTAATTATTAGAGAAATGCACATCAAAGCCACAACAAACTATCACTTCACATAAATCAGAATGACCATCACCAAGAAGTCTACAAATAATAAATGCTGGACAGGGTGTGGGGAAAAGGGAACCCTCTTACACTGTTGGTGAGAATGCAAATTGGTGTAGCCACGATAGAAAAACAGAATGGAGGTTCCTTTAAAAAAAGAACTAGAGTTACCATATCATCCAGCAGCCCCATTCCCAGGCATACATCCAGAAAAGATACAAACTCTAATTCAAAAAGAATGTTCACAGTAGCATTATTCACATGAACATCACAATATTCACAGCAGCACTATTTATTAATACAATAGCCAAGACATAGAAACAACTCAAGTGCCCATCAAGATACAACTGGTTTATGACGATGTGTTATATGTGTGTGTGTGCATGTTAGTCGCTCAGTTGTGTCTGAATCTGTGACTCCATGGACTGTAGCCTGCCAGGCTTCTCTGCCCGTCGGATTCTGCAGGCAAGAATATTGGAGTGGGTTGCCATTTTCTTCTGCAGGGGATCTTCCCAACCCAGCGATTGAACCCGGGTCTCCCACATTTCAGGCAGATTCTTTACCGTCTGAGCCCCCAGGGAAGCCCAGTTATATGTGTACAGTGGACTATTACTCAGCCATAAAAAAGAATGAAGTTTTGCCATTTGCAGCAACATAGATTGGGCTAGAGAACACTAGGTGAAATAAGTCAGAAAGGGAAAGGCAAATATCATATGGTATCACTTATATGTGGAATCTTAAAAATAATATACAAAACAGAAACAGACTAATAGACATAGAAAACAAACATATGGTTACTAAAGGGAAAGGCAAGAGGAGAGGGATAAATTAGGATACAAACTACTATGCATAAAATAGATAGGGAATGAGTATTTACTGTATAGCACAGGGAAATATATTCAGTATCTTATTGTAACCTATAATGGAGAAGTCTGAAAAATATATATATATAGCTGAACAACTTTACTGTACACCTGAAACTAATATAATATTGTATATCAACTATACTTAAAGTAAAAAAATAGGGAGTTCCCTGGTTGCCTAGTGGTTAGGATTCTGGGTTTTCACTGCCATGGCCCGGGTTCAATCCCTTGTTGGAGATCTGAGATCCTGCAAGCCACATGATGTGGCCAATAAATAAATAAAATGTTTTTAAAATTAAAAATAAAAATTTAAAAAGAAATATGATGCATCTGTACATCAAAAGAATGCTGGTAGCAGTACTGTTTGTGATAGCCAAAAAGAAAAAAAAAGTCACCACCACCACCAACCCAAAAAATTCAAACACAGAGAGAAAGGAAAAAAAGAAATATCCACCAAAAACAGACAATAAATTATGGTATGTTTGTACAAAGGAATTATATATAGCAATGAAAATAAACAAACTACAATGACAGGCAGTAACATCGATAACTCCTGCAATGTAGAACAAAAGAAGCCAAACACGAAAGAGTACATGCTGCAGACTCCACCTATTTATATACAGTAGTTGAAAAACAAGCAAAACCAATCAGTCTATAATGTTAGAAATACATATACTGTGCTGACAAGATGGGCTGGGGATTAACAAGGGGCACAAGCTGAGCTTTCAAGACATTGATAGTGTTCTAGTTCTTGATCTGTGAGGTAATAGGGGATTACCCTAATGGGGTGTACATTTTCCTATGTTTCACTTCTACAAAAATGAAAAAAATACTTTAACAAAAAATGTGAGGCAAATGTTAACACATTAAATTTAGGTGATGGGTATATTTATACCACTATTTCATATAAGTCTTCCATTCCAAAATTTAAAAACTAAAAAAAAAAATTATGATATGGGAGGAGGGAAGAGAACAGGACAACTCTTGGTAACCCACATGTTCTCAGAGGGATGTTTAACTACAACATTAACATTATCTAGGTCACAGATTCATTTTTCCTAAAATGTTTTAAAAGGGTTGGAAACAAATCCACTAGTACTATAACCTCTGCCACAAGAAATTCTGCAATCATTACAGCTCATGTCATATTATATGAAAGTATAGCTTGGATCAAATATTATTTAGTTAAAATAAAGGGCAAAGGTTTTTCAGAGACTGCTGCAGGTACCTACAAAAATAGATGGTCTTTAATCTCATTATTTTAACCTATTAACATGGTATTTACTGTGAAATGCTTGCCCTGAGGGCCTTCTGCTACTTGTTTCTATTTCGTTCATTTCCAGCCATTAAATTAGTTGGGCTGACAAAGAATAGATGGTCATGTGTATCTGGGATATTAGGAATTACCAGGTGACAATTTAAAATATAATTATCCTAACTTTAAAACTGTCATTGTGCTTTTAAACATTGTTATGAAACAACACAGAAAAACTTACCTTTCCAACAAAAGGAACTAGATGATGTTCACACATGGAAAACATGTCTATGTCCTTCACAATCACCATCTCATCATGGTCTTCATCAAATATAGCATCATTTAGGACATCTGAAATCAGAGGCTTGCTTTAGTAATGTTTCCAATTTTACAGTAAAATAAAGAAAAGAAAAGTTAGCACTCCATAGGTACATATAAATTGACAATCAAGAATGTTAATCCTAACTAAAACAAGAACAGCATGCAAATAAAAACTAGCTATTTTTCTCCCACCGAATTAGCAAAGTCTTTTTCTTTAAATCATAGAAAATCCTTAGGATATGGTACTACATTAAAAATGCAGGATTACCAGTGTATTTGCAGCATAGGAGAGGGAGAGAAAAAGAGGGAGGAAAGGAGATAAATTATGCAAAACAAAAGAATAGGTGTTTCTAGCGATAGAAATAGGCTACTTTCACTTTCTACCTTACATCTTCTTGTACCTAACACTTTGTCTATAACAAACATGTAGAAAACTCTATATGAGAAAAAGTTAAAATAATGAGATAAAAAGTTAAAATAACGAGATTAAACACCATCTTTTTTTCCAGGTAGCTGCAGCAGGCTCTGAAAACCTTTGCCCTTTATTTTGACTAAATAAAGTCTGATCCAACATATCCTTCTGTATAATATGACATTAGCTTTCTGACTTCTGAAGCTATATCCAGATACCCATAAACTTGACCTCTGTTATTACTATCCCAAATAATTTTCTACTCTTACAATATTTTCTAGCTATTGTATGCAAGCATCAGACTCATTCTAAATAGTTGCCTTCCTCCCTTCCTAAGGAAATTAACACTACAGTTTTTATGTGTGTGCCTATTCAGGTTGGCTCTGGGTGATGAACAGTGTCTGGTTTAACCTGTGGACATGGTCACATATAGCCAGGCTTACAACAGACATTTATTTATTTATTTATTTTTATTTTTTAACTTTACAATATTGTATTGGTTTTGCCATATATCAAAATGAATCCACCACAGGTATACATGTGTTCCCCAATCTGAACCCTCCTCCCTCCTCTCTCCCCATACCATCCCTCTGGGTCATCCCAGTGCACCAGCCCCAAGCATCCAGTATCGTGCATCGAACCTGGACTGGCGACTCGTTTCATATATGATATTATACATGTTTCAATGCCATTCTCTCAAATCATCCCACCCTCTCCCTCTCCCACAGAGTCCAAAAGACTGTTCTATACATCAGTGTCTCTTTTGCTGTCTCATATACAGGGTTATTGTTGCTGCTAAGTTGCTTCAGTCGTGTCTGACTCTGTGTGACCCCATAGACGGCAGCCCACCAGGCTACCCCGTCCCTGGGATTCTCCAGGCAAGAACACTGGAGTGGGTTGCCATTTTCTTCTCCAATGCATGAAAGTGAAAAGTGAAAGTGAAGTCGCTCAGTCGTGCCCGACTCTTAGTGACCCCATGGACTGCAGCCTACCAGGCTCCTCCATCCATGGGATTTTCCAGGCAAGAGTACTGGAGTGGGGTGCCATTGCCTCCTCCGAGGGTTATTGTTACCATCTTTCTAAATTCCATATATATGTGTTAGTATACTGTATTGGCGTTTTTCTTTCTGGCTTACTTCACTCTGTATAATTGGCTCCAGTTTCATCCACCTCATTAGAACTGATTCAAATGTATTCTTTTTAATGGCTGAGTAATACTCCATTGTGTATATGTACCACAGCTTTCTTATCCATTCATCTGCTGATGGACATCTAGGTTGCTTCCATGTCCTGGCTATTATAAACAGTGCTGCGATGAACATTGGGGTACATGTGTCTCTTTCAATTCTGGTTTCCTCAGTGTATATGCCCAGCAGTGGGATAGCTGGATCATAAGGCAGTTCTATTTTCAGTTTTTTAAGGAATCTCCACACTGTTCTCCATAGTGGCTGTACTAGTTTGCATTCCCACCAACAGTGTAAGAGGGTTCCCTTTTCTCCACACCCTCTCCAGCATTTATTGCTTATAGACTTTTGGATTGCAGCCATTCTGACTGGCGTGAAATGGTACCTCATAGTGGTTTTGCTTTGCATTTCTCTGATAATGAGTGATGTTGAGCATCTTTTCATGTGTTTGTTAGCCATCTGTATGTCTTCTTTGGAGAAATGTCTATTTAGTTCTTTGGCCCATTTTTTGATTGGGTCATTTATTTTTCTGGAATTGAGCTGTAGGAGTTGCTTGTATATTTTTGAGATTAGTTGTTTGTCAGTTGCTTCATTTACTATTATTTTCTCCCATTCTGAAGGCTGTCTTTTCACCTTGCTTATAATTTCCTTTGTACAACAGACATTTAGAAACAAAAACTTTACTGTTAAAAACTACACTCATATCTGAACAGCGTGGCAGACTGGATATATTCAAGTCATCTAGCTGCGTGATTTCAGAGATTTGGGGATACCCAATCCACACAGCATGAGACAGACGGGAGGAGATGAATAGAGCTTGTAGCCACTGACTGCTATTTTCCCTCAGAAAGGCAGGCTGCTGAGTGAGTCACAGAGATGTGCAAATGTCCACCCACACAGCCCGACCTTCCGTGGCTCCGTCGCTACTAGAAGAGTCATCATTGATAGTGAGTCATCATTAAACACAGTTGTCATCGCCTGTGTTAGGCTATTCAGAGAGACACCTGACTGTGTCGCAGAGCAGTCATCAGTGTGGTAAACAAAAGTGAACATGTGGGGTTTAGACACACAGATAAACACAACACCCCTGTTGAGAGACGTTGATAAAATCCAGAGAGGAGAAGGTTCAGGGCCATTCTTTTAAGTAAATACTCCTTCTCCAAAAGCAGTTTTCTATTCTGAATATGAGGCCCTAACCTTCAGCTGTGTTTTTGAAAGAAGTTCAAAAATAGATTCTCAGTGCTCCCCAAAGGATCCTGGAGTTCTCCATGATTTCAATGTAATGGTACTGCTACTCACAGCTGACTAAAATCTTGAGTCACACAAGGAATCTTCTTGAAAATAAAAACAAAAAATTTTTTCTTAAAGAACAAAAGAGAACTGTCAAATATAGGAAGTGTTCATTTGTCTTCTCTGGCAAAGAATGAGAGCACACCCTTCTAAGTTCTGACAACAACCATATGGCACGTGTTAAACGCTGGCCCTTGAGTTACACTTATGTTAGCGCCTGGCTCCATCACTAACTGCTGAATCTTGAGCAAGGCACTCTATGCCTCAATCTTCTCAGCTGTAAAATGGTCATGAAAAAAGCTTCTACTTCATAGGGGTATCCTGAGAATTAAATAAGATAATCCACTTGTGTTTAGAAATATGCAGGTGGGGTCAGTAGTAGATAATTTTATTACTATGACTATAATTATGGTTAAGAGAGTTGCCAAACTATGTTCCCATGCACACTGATATACGTGCGTGTGTGTGTGCCAAGTTGCTTCAGTCGTGTCCAACTCTTTTCAACCCTGTGGACTGTAACCTGCCAGGTTCCTCTGTCCATGGGATTCTCCAGGCAAGAATACTGGAGTGGGTTGCCATACCCTCCTCCACGGGATCTTCCTGATTCAGGGATAGAATCTGCATCTCTTCTGTCTCCTGCATTAGCAAGGGGGTTCTTTGCCACTAGTGCCACCTGGAAAGCCCACACTGATGTACATCACAATTTAAAAAGCAACAATTTGCTTCTAAGGAACAGACTACAGAAAAGGAAAAGCAGTAACTTTACTATGGAGAAACATGGCAGACACTCCTTTAATCGAGTAATTAAGGTTAACTTTACCAGTAATAGGGGGCTTCCCCAGTGGCTCAGATGGTAAAGAATCTGCCTGCAATGCAGGAGAACGGGATTCAATCCCTGGGTTGGGAAGATCCCCTGGAGAAGAAAGGGAATGGCTACCCACTCCAGTATTCTTGCCTGGAGAATCCCATGAACAAAGAAGACTGGTGGGCTACAGTCCATGGGGTCTCAAAGAGTCAGACATAGTTGAGCAACTAACACAATAAACTGCGAGTAATAAGACATTGATATTATGCAGTACCGAACACAAGACCACGAGCAGGGCACATCACCTCTGTAGTGTTCTTCCCCAAAATCTGAAACTGCAGTCTAATCACCAGACAAATCGAAGGACATTCTACAAAATACCTAATGTGCATCCTGTGCTCAGTCGTGTCAGACTCTTTGTGACCCCATGGACTATATCCTGCCCAGGCTCCTCTTTCCACGGAATTTTCCAAGCAAGAATACTGGAGTGGGTAGCCAATAAAATACCCAGACAAGTACTCTTTTAAAGACAGGCACAGAGGGAATTCCCCAGCAGTCCTCTGAGAAGGACTGCACTCCCACTCCTGTGGGCCTGGTCGGGGAACTCTGATTGTACAAACCATGCAGTGCAGCCAAATAAGTAAATGAAAAATAAAAAAGATATGGAAAGATCAAGGAACTGTCCACATTAAAAGAGACTAAAGACACATAATAACTGAAAGCAATAGAAAAACTAAAATTGAAATAAAGCCTGTGGTTTAGTTCACAGTGTTGTGATTGTACCGTGGCCATATGAGATGTTACCATTAAATGAAACTGGGGGAGGGGTATGTGGACTCTCTCTGTACTATCTTTTCATTATCCTATAAGTCCAAAAGTATTTCAAAATAAAAAGTTTAAAAGAAACTACAAAACAATGTATATCAACTGTAATGTATAAACAGTGGAGCAATATTCAGCAATAAAATGGGATAAAATAATGATTTGTGTACTGTGGTTGAACATCCTAAAAATTATACTAAGTGAAAGAAGTCACATACATACACACAAAAAAACTATGTGAGAAAAAGTAAATATAGTGATAGAAAGGAGGTAGATAGTTTATCAGAGACCATAGAGGTGGGAGAGAGGATTGGCTGCAAAAGAATACGAAGACATTTTTTGTTTGATTGATGAAAACCTTGGTTGTATTGGTGGCTATGCAACTGTATGAGTTTGTCAAAATTCAAATTGTACACATAAAGTTGGTAAATTTTATTGAATACATGTTGCAAATTAATAGAGCTTTCTTTAAAAAAAAATTGTGGTATAGTATGCAACTTTTTGTGTAAAAGTCGAAAGGAGGAGTTACGAACATAAACACATAAACACTTATCTTCAAAGACAAACACTAGAAAAATAAGCCAAAAAGCAAACAAAATGATTATCCATACAGGACCAAGAGAACAAGGGGAAAAGGATACCATGGAAGTGAGATATCTTTGAATAAAATTTGTTCTATAATTTTGAACTTGAAATCATACAACTGTTTTACATACTCAAAACTAAACCAAAAAGAAGAAAACCAGCGACCTCCTATGTTGTCATGCTTTGTGTGCTAATGGAACACTGATACGTTGCCTATATCCCATTTCATTAAAATGGACCCAGACTATAAATTTGACCCAGCCGAGTCATTTTTCTTCAGTAATGAAGTCTCCCTGCTATATGTATTTATGTTTTGCTGCAACATATCTGAAAGCTACCATCTGTAGCAAATAAGAACAAAACACTATCACAGATTGTTTTAATTTCCTGCCTGTTATCAGCAGCAAGGAGGTAACCCTGGAAACAAGGATTTATAGCCTTCTATTTCCTACTGTTGGTCATAACCAACAAAAGAACCAAGCTGCCTCCAAAAGTTAAAGGCCATCTATAACACCACCACACACAAAATGTATAAAAATATACCTTTCTCATGTCATTAATGACTAAGCAATGACAACGAATAACCCTGCTGGGCAGCCATCCCTCAAGTATTTAGTCCCTTCCTGAAAGCGCACCCTCTGAACCAGGAGTTCTGACTCCTCCAGTGAGCTTGTTAAAACACAAAATCACTGAATCCTGCTCCCAGAGCCTGTGATTTAGAAGGTCTGGGTGAGCCTGAGAATTTACATTTTTAACAAGTTCCCAGAAGATGCTAATGCATCTGGAACCACACTCAAAGCAGCTGTTTTGAAGTATTCCATGTTCTGTGCTGCTACAGAATCTTTACACCTTCAAATGCTCCTAGTTACACAACATATATCTCAAGGATCACAGACCTGTTTTTGCAGGGGTAGAAGGAAACTCCTAGGGGAAATTCCACACAAAAGGAAAATTGTATCTAATGAAATTTCTTTAGCATGAATGGTAATAGTAATTAGCACTATCCTGGATGTTTTGTGATCAGCACCAAAAATTAGAGATCTCTGAGGAAGTAAGAATTGCACAGCCAGTGCACCGTCTGGAGGACAGCATTTAAAAATGACAGAAGAAGACCTGGAACACTGAACATGTGCCCGATTTAAGCAACAGGAAAGAGAGAATGGGGTCTGCCTACTGCTTTCAAAACTAAGACAGAAAATGACGAGACCTAATAAGGCATCAGACTTCTGTGCTCTTGGCTGGAATTAAATCAACTCAAGGGGCCAACAAAGATAAGCCCAACTGATTTAGTGTAGAAACAGCTGAATCACTGGCCTGAACCCTCTAACACTAGAGCTGCCTCAACCAGCATACAGGACTTATTGTGTTGTACTTCCTGCACCACTGTTATGCGTGCTTATTTCTCCCAAACTTGGAAGTAAGTACTGCAGCTTAAGGCTTTGGAGTTTCCACACAGTACCTACATGCCATGCGCAGAGCCGGAACTAAACAGAGATCTTCCATTTTATCTAATTAATACGTCAGTCTTTACCCTGTGATTTACTTCCTTAAAATAGAAGAGACTTTAAAGAAACTCATGTGGCTAAGGGAACGTAAGAATTCTTACTGCGGTATTATTGGTAATAACATATATTTGGTATTTAAGTGTGCATCAGAAGAACAATTATACGTCTTATTTAGAAAAGCACTAAAATAGACTTCCCTGGCCATCCAGGGGCCAGAATCCCATGCTTCCAATGCAGGGGGCCTAGGTTCAATCTCTGGTCAGGGAACTAGATCCCATATGCTACAACTGAGAGTTCACACACCGCAACCAAGACCTAGCGCAGCCAAATAAAAATAAATTTTAAAAATATCATTAAAGCCATCAACTAAGACATCTCCTTCTCTTGAGCAACAGTAACCTTCTACCAAGATGTATGCTTGATTGCATGAACCCCTTTGTCAAAATCACATATGTACTGACCACCCCGCTTACCTCTTCTGAACAGTTTTCAAAGTTCTCTGAGACACTGTCTCTTGGGTTATAATCCTCAGGTTGACTGGAATAAAATTTTCCATTTCTTACTTAGACTGACTTGATTAATTATTCCATCAACCAGAATATAACCATTTAGAAGAAATAAAAACAATACTACCCGTTTGTGGACATATACATAAAATGAAAATATAAATATAGGCATGAGAGTAAGAGAACAAATTCACAACAGTGGTTAACTTTGTGAAGGGCGGGCAACAGGATCAGAAAGAGATAACGATGAGCTTTACATGCATTTTTAAAGCAATTATAGCAAAATATTAAGGTCTGCTAAAATCAGATGAATGCTGGCTAAACAAGTTCTTTATACTTTTTCTTATATATTTGAGATATTTCATTAATAATGAAAAAAGATTCTTTAAACTGAGCTCATACACATGTTGGTGGGGTTTTTCCCCCCTGAAAAAAGGCAAGCAACTAGAGTAGGATTTCATAGCAAAGACTGTTTGTAATGCTACAAACTCCTTCAGAAACACACTAAATCACACTCTGCAATTAAAAAAAAGGCTTCTGCTCTGAGTGTGGCATTGAAATGTTTGCTTTCTACCTCTTGTCTGAAAAGTTTGTCCTAAGATCAATATTAAAACAAATTAAAAGAGGAAAGAAACCACTATTGGCACTTTCATTTCCATCATGGGACTACACATCTTGTTGGTACTTACACCACATACAGCTTTTAGCACTTAACAAGACAAAGCTAACATTTGTGAAAACTGGCCAAAATAAGCATGAACCCAAACATTCCACAGACTGACATAATGACAGAAACTAAGATGACTTTAGACAACCATTCACACCATCTGCTGGAGTAGGTAGAGCTGCTGCACACTTTGATATGCTCCATGAACTTACTTCACAAACTGCAAGTTTGTCAGCAGGAAAGATCCAGTGCAATGCAGAGACAGTAAAAGTCTGGTTATTTTGGAAATTTTCCTTCCTGCCATACTTCACTTCAGTTCAGTCGCTCAGTCATGTCTGACTCTTTGTGACCCCATGGCCTGCAGCAAGCCAGGCTTCCCTGTCTATCACCAACTCCAAGAGTTTACTCAAACTCATGTCCATCAAGTCGGTGATGCCATCCAACCATCTCATCCTCTGTCGTCCCCTTTTCCTCCTACCTTCAATCTTTCCCAGCATTAGGGTCTTTTCCAATGAGTCAGTTCTTCACATCCAGTGGCCAAAGTATTGGAGCTTCAGCATCAGCGCTTCCAATGAATATTCAGGACTGATTTCCTTTAGGATTGACTGATTTGATCTCCTTGCAATCCCTAAGGGACTCTTAAGAGTCTTCTCCAACACCACAGTTCAAAAGCATCCATTCTTTGGCGCTCAGCTTTCTTTATGGTCCAACTCTCACATCCATATGTGACCAGTGGAAAAACCACAGCCTTGACTATATGGACACTTGTCAGTGAAGTAATGTCTCTGCTTTTTAAAATGCTGTCTAGGTTTGTCATCCTTGGCAGAGGTAAATTCTCATATTGCTTCTAAGCAATTAAAATATAGTTAAGACAACATGAATAGACCTTGAGGGCATCATGCTAAGCGAAATAAATCAGACAGAGAAAGACACACAGCATATGATCTCACTTATAAGTGGGATCTAAAAAGGCTGAACTTGGAGAAACAGAGTCTAACGGTGGTTACAAGGGGTTGGGAGGGTGAAGGAGATTGGGAGAGGTTAGTCCTAGAGTACAAACTTCCAGTTAAAGATGAATAAATTCTAGGGATTTAATGCACAGCTTTTTTTATTATAATCAACACATAGGACCAGACAAGGTCAGTTTTCATTCCAGTCCCAAAGAAGGGCAATGCCAAAGAAAGTTCAAACTACCATACAGTTGTGCTCATTTCAAATGCTAGTAAGACTATGCTCAAATTCCTTCAAACATTACATGAACTGAGAACTTCCAGATGTTTAAGCAGGGTTTAGAAAAGCCAGAGGAACCAGAGATCAAATTGCCAACATTTGCTGGATCATAAAGCAAGAGAATTCCAGGAAAACATCTATGCAAAAGCTTTTGACCATGTGGATCACAATAAACTGTGGAAAATTCTTAAAGAGATGGGAATACCAGACCACCTCACCTGTCTCCTGAGAAACCTGTATGCAGATCAAGAAGTAATAGTTAGAACCTCACATGAAATGAATGACAGGTTCAAAATTGGGAAAGGAATAAGACAAGGCTGTATATTGTCACCCTGTTTAACTTTTATGCAGAGCACATCATGCAAAATGCCGGGCTAGATGAATCACAAGCTAGAATCAAGATAGCCAGGGAAAATACCAACAACCTCAGATATGCAGCTGATACCACCCTTACGACAGAAAGTGAAGAGGAACTACAGAAATTCTTGATGAGGAAGGAAGAGGAAAGTGAAAAAGCTGGCTTAAAACTCAACACTCAAAAACAAACATCATGGCATCTGGTCCATCACTTTCATGGCAAATAGATGGGGGAAAAGTGGAGACAAAATTAAATGAAGATATAATTACTGAAAGGAGATCAAATCAAATAATCCAAAAGAAATAAATTCATTGAAGGCCTATGACCTTTTAAAGACCTTTTTCTTGATTACAACAGTAATGTTCACAATAGTTTATTCATAAGACAATAAAATACTGAAATGAGCAAACGGAAGCACATAAAACCTCTCTACCCACAATTACTGACTGGCTCTTAGGGAACCACATGCACAGTGGTTTAAGAAGTAGTATGGTAAACCAGAAGGAATGAGCTCTCTCTCAGGCTCTGCGAAGACCGTGACCTGGCTGGCAGGGCCCTTACAGGTAAGATGATGGTTTTGAAAAAGGAATTCAACATGACTCCTAGGTTCTGGCTTGCACAGTTCGGGAGTGTTGGAAATCAATGCCAAATTACAATAGAATTACCCTCCCACCCCACTGGTCAGCTTTTGGGACGTGCACAGCAATGGCTAGTGGCTTCCTGTACTGAGGCAGAGAAAAGCATCTGTTTTATTCAGATTGATTCATGGATAAAACTGAAGGTTGCCAATCATATACACTAGTAACTCTCAAAGTTACCTAAGCCAAAGAACTCTCATTCTGGTCACAGTTTACTACTTTGAAAATTTGTAGTAGATGAAAATAAGCTCCTTAAAAGGCTATTTAAGGAAAGAAACATGGTATATTCAAGGAGTCATTAAACACACACACACTTGTCAAATTCAGTTCTTTAATTGGATAATTCTGTATATCTTCCACAATCCAGCTGTGTAAGTGAAAATGGAACTTATAAAATAGATGGCGGTAACAAGGTCTGGTTCGTGGCAGTTCTAAAGAAAGAACACACCAATCTGATAAACTATCCATTTGCTTCAAAGTCTTTAATACATTCATCCTTAGCATTCAGCTTCACTTATGTCATGAGATTTCATACTGACAGATTTTATAGAACCATTCCATTTTATGGAACCGCTTGACAGATTTTACAACAAATAAGTACCAGCAGGGTGTACAAGCCTCTATCATTCGTGACAAATGATTAAAAGATGAGATCACCTTTTAGAACAGTGGCTCCCAATCGCTTCTCGGCCTTTTGGCTAAGATCAAGTGCGGAACAGTGGCTCCCAAATGTAGCCAATCATAGGAAACCCTGGAAAACATAGTTTCCCAAGCCACCCTGACAAAGTCTAATTCACTGGTTATGGGGTGATCCCAGGATTATGTCTTTTAAAAACCCAAGCAATTCCAGTAATCAGTCAAACCAGGAGCACATGCTTTTAGGGGTGAGAGAGGATGAGGACTGAAAATGGACCTACTACTGGCTCTAATTTGCTGTTCAGCAAGGCCTGAATGGTGGGCAATATAATTTCTCTCCATAAACCCTCACTACAGTCACCACAGCAGAGGGTGACAACTCAGGCAGAACACTGTGAGCTCTGCGCAAGAGGCCTGGCAGAGGGACTGAGGTTGGGGGCAGTGGGGCGGGTGACAAGAGGAGAGAGGAAGGGAAGAAGGTGCAGCTACCTTCAGAGCAGGTGGCAGAAAGAACCACATGGTCCAGCAAAAAGCAGAGGAAGGAGGACCTCACACAAGAAAGTTGTTCCCATCTCCCTGAAAAATATCAGCCATTTAAGAAACCAATTGGCTCCTACAGCTCATTAGAAATCAGTTTTGAGAATAACATGATCAAGTTCTCCTAGGAGTCCTGTACTACTACTTTCCAAGCTGGACACAAACATATCAAACTGTGATACCAAAAACCTTAAGATCTGGGAAATAAGCCTATATGTAAAAATATTCAGAGAAAGACCATAGCTAAACTACAAAAGTAATAGTTTCCATAAGGGGAAAATAATGGACCAGGAGAGGAAATACAGTTAAACTAAAGATACAGATTTGAGCCAGGCCTTAAAGATGGATAGAGGAAAGAGGGGGTTTTCTAGAGGAGGTGAGGAAAGGAGGTGCTATATGAAATGAAATAGGGAGGTGGGAAACAATAAAAAGAAAGGTGCACTGCCTGAATGAGTCATGCACTCAGCAGAAACTAGGTTCCCTTCGTTTAGAGCATTTTTCTTTCAAGTGAAAATTTACATTTAGTTCATGGCCTCTTTCAAGTCCTGCCACACTCTGCATTGGTCAAAAGTTATCATCCCCACTGACAGATGAGGACACTGATGCTCTATTTGGAAACACTAAGTGCCTGCTGAAGAAGAGCCAACTGTTAGTTCAAGAGCTGGAGTTTGACCCCTGTCCTCTGACTTCCAGATGAGAGCCTGATCACCAGCCACCTGAACCTGGAGAGACCAGACCAAATCGGGAGTTGCTGCACCTATGAGGTGATGAAATCCAAAGTCAATGACATCAAAGGAAATGTTGTCATTGTTTTTCAGTCTCCCAGTTGTGTCCGACTCTTTGAGAGCCTGCAGACTGCAGCATTCCAGGCTTCCTTCTCCTTCATTATCTCCCGGAGTTTGCTCAAACTCATGTGCATTGAGTTGATGATACCATTCAACCATCTAATCCTCTATTACCCTCTTCTCCTTTTGCCTTCAGTCTTTCCCAGCTCTAGGGTCCTTTCCAATGAGCTGGCTTTTCACATCAGGTGGCCAAAGTACTGGAGCTTCAGCTTCCACATCAGCCCTTCCAATGAATATTCAGGGTTAATTTCCTTTAGGATTGACTGATTTGATCTCCTTGCTGACCAAGGGACCCTCAAGAGTCTTCTCCAGCACCAGAATTTGAAAGCATCAATTCTTCAGTGCTCAGCCTTTTTTATGGTTCAACTCTCACATCCATACATGGAAAAACTAGGACATGAAGAGAGCAAATCTAATTTTTTTAAAGAAAGATAAAAGTAGTTATAAATATGGAGGCTGAAGGAGAGGAGAGGGTCAAGCTAACTGCCAGCCCAGGAGAGCGGCCTGATACCAACTGGCTGCTGGAGCCCAGCGCTGTTGCACCTCAATGGCAAAATTCTGTCTTACCAACTGTTTATTTGGTTTATATGCAGGAAAATTCAGTAATGTAATGCTATTTTGACCTTTACTTTTTGAAATCAAACTGGAAGTTTCAGGGGAAAGGAGAATCCCATTAAATCTTCAAACTAATAAAAAGGCTTTTTTTAAAAAGGAAATTCTCCATGGCAGTTTATCCTAGGAAACCAGTAAAAGACTATTTTTCAAACCAATTAGAGTCTTACAATCTTCAAGATCCAAATATTGTATCTCTTCTAATTGTGATATTACATGAAGAAAACAGTGCTCCTGCTGAAAATGTTTTCCCTGAATTTAATTAAGTCTTTAGACCTAAGTTCCAGTTTCCAGGAATATGAGAGCTAGAGAAACAAGTTGAATGAAAACAAGAAGAAAAGAATCACACAAATCTCAAAGGTAGAATATCTTACGGGAGAGCTGACAATCTCTGATAAATTAGGAGGAGGAGGGTAGTAGAACTTTAGATTAAAACCTAACGATCAAATGCAAATGTATGGATACTGAGTGGGTCATAGTTTGAAACAAATCATGAGTGAAAGACATTTGAGATAACTGGAAAATCTGAATGTAGATTAGGTACTAAATGATATGAAGAAATTAATAGTTTTACTAGTTGTTGTTTCGTCACTAAGTCATGTCTGACTCTTTGAGACCCCATGAACTGTATAGCCTGTCAGGTTTCTCTATCCATGGGATTTTTCAGGCAAGAATACTGGAGTGGATTGCCATTTCCTCCTCCAGGGGATCTTCCCAACCCAGGGATCCAACCCATATCTCCTGAATTTGCAGGCAGATTCTTAACACTGAGCCACCTGGAAAGCCCTAGTTTTACTAAGGATAGTATAAATGGTTAAGAAGAAAAACACCTTTGAGTGTGACACTCCACCTCAAAACACACACCTCTAATTTGCTCTCAGAAAGGAAGAGGCCATACCAATGTGACAAAATGTTAATTTTGAATCTAGGTAGTAAGTATATAGTTGTCCCTTATACAATTTTATCTACTTTTATATTTGGAAGTTTTACATAATAAAAATTAAATGTAAAATAAAACATGATGATTCTAACAGAATATCAGTTTTCTTGGTATTACAGTTTAACCAACATTTCCTCTTCTAAATGATATGAAGATTTACAATAGACTAAAACCTCAAGTGCTAGTTTGACTAGCAACTGTTTATTCTTCTTGAAGAAGTGTCTACAAGACTCCTGAGGGGAAAGTCTTTAAATAAAGGCTTTGTACAATCAGAGGGACTAAGGTTAGAAGACCACCAACCCTAAAGAACACATCAGTGAAGAAACTTTAAAAAAAATCTGCGTCACAAGAAAAATAAGAGAGTCCTGTTACCATAGAAACTATCTGGGTGGCTTGAATGTTTCAAAGGAACACAGCACCTCAAGCAACAAAGAAAGCCTGCGGTCCTTGCTAGGACCTCACCTGTCAACTGCTGGAAGTCAACAGAGTGAGCAAAGAGCCCATGCTGACAAGTGTGCCCATAGTCCAGAGACAATTCAACTCTAATCTATCTGCCACTTCCTGCAGACCAGATCCATGAAAGTCCTGAAAGTGATTTGAGTAGGGTCACAAAGTAGTTAGTGTGGATGCCCTGACTATCCAGACTAGTTGTTCTTCCCATTATGCCAGGATGATTCTTTGCTAACACACTAAAATGGCTTGAGAAACACCAAATGGACCCTTATTATTATATCAGTGAGCATTTATAACATGTAAATATGAAGTTAAAATACTTGTCTTTCTTATAAACTACTTCACTTGTAAGGAGCCACCCTCAAAAAGGTTCAGTTTATTGTGAAGGGGGTATAAAAAGAAAGAGACGCATAGTAAAATGAAACAAACAAAGAAACCCAGCATGGCCTAAGTTTGTTCTCCACTGAGGCAAAGTTTAAAGGTGCTAACAGCTGGTGGCTGTCAGCTCACTGCACCTTACCCTCCCGGCTGAAAGGCAAATTGTGTTTGATGGGCAACCAGAGTGGCACGCCTCCACAGTTCCCTGTGCGTTGACTGAAGCACTTCTGTACTGAAGGGGTGGTGAATTAGAGAGGTGTGACCCACAGCAGCTCTGCCTTAAAGTGGTCTGGCGTTCCCCCACAGCCTTGCCAGGTTCACAGCCTCTCAGGTGAACTCCAGCACCCAGCACCTTCATCACTTCTCACGGACATCTTACCACAAGTGCATAAAGTATACAGCCAGTATAATTGTATTTTAAGCTATTTTAGTGACAAATTCCTTGTTTGGGATGTCTGTCAATGGCCTCTTGAACTGGGCCCTGATTCCTACTTGGAATAAAAACTAAGACAGGTACATAAAACAAATCATGCCTCACAGCGACAGCCACGAATTTCACTGAAACAGCATCTGGACATACGATCTCAAAAAAATTCAGCAGAGAACTCAGCAACTGCCAATTTCCTCCTCTAAACCTGGATGCTTTTTCTCAGAACTCCAGAGAAGTGAAAGATGTTGATTGGGCTGGGGAGAAGGGAGCCGGGGGAGAGACTCTTAATGTTTAGCAACCAAACCCACCTCCCCAAAAAAGAGGAAAAATTAGAGGAAGAGAGCAGACATAATGACCAAATACTGCAGGACAAGCCTCGTGGAGGACGTATGCCTGAGTCTCCAGCTCCAGTGTGAGAAGGAGAAAGAGTGGTTTTTCAAACCAGGCTATGCACTAAACTAAAATGCTCAATTGCCCTCCTGAGGAGAGGGTGATGGAAGATAATTTTTAAACGCAGGCAAGAGGCTGGAACACAATAAAACCTCACAGCTGTGGTGAGGAAAGACAGGAGGAAATGAGTCAAGTGTTTTCAGAAAGCAGAGATGTATTCCATGTCTGTAAGATCCATGTCTATAAGATCATGTCTGTAAGATGGGAGCAGACATCTAGAAAGCAAAACAGCCAGTAAAGACGTCACTGGACTTCAGGTGAGAGATGACTAAGAGTCAGACCAAGGCAAGGTAACAGAGTCTACAGATACTCACGAAATACAAAAGTCAGAACATGGGGCACAAGTAACCAAGGCAATTAATGAGAAGGAAGAATCACAAGATGAAATGAACAACCTTTACAGCATTTATAAATCTGTAAATGTGTTCAGGTAAAGCTGTCCATTAGAAGCGCTGACTTGCCAGAATGGACTTTAAAATCATCAGGGAAAGGAGCCAGCCCTTTCCAGGCTGATCTTTAAAAAGTTTAAAATAAACCTAACTGCTTTGAAAGCTTCATTTAATTCTGTGATACAGATAACTACAAATGTAAGTTGTGAAAAAAATATTCTTCTTATTCCAGAATACCTAAGAGCATAATCTTGACAATCATGGACTATTTCTGTTTAAAAAAGATAAAAAGAACTTCCTTCTAAGTTCAGCTCAAAATCCACCTCCTCTATAGTCAGCTGTGGTTTCAAGTTTCTCTGCCCTAAGAAGCCACCTTCCTTGTGACCACACAGAATCCCACTTGCTCCTCTCAGCAGGAACTCACTGTCTGGTCCCTGCTAAGACAGATCACAGGCCCCTTACGGGCCAGGCCAAGGCCAACCAGTTTTCCTTCCCCTTTAAGAGTTAGCACAGGGTCATTCACAGACCTAGTGTTTGACAAATAAATATGAACACAGTCAAAGTATCTTCAATTCTAAAGATTTCTTTAAATAAGTAAATCAAAATGTAATACAAATTTAAGAACATACAACATTCTACAGAATGAGTTACTGGTTAAAACAAGGACCAAATGGGTCTTTTCTAATTTTAAAATGATGTTCTTAACACGGATGAACCTTGAAGACATTATGCTAAGTGAAATAAGCCAGCCACAAAGGACAAAATGGTATGATTCCACTCATAGGTGGTCCCTGGAGTACTCAAAGGCACACAGAAAGTAAAACAGAGGTTACCAAGGGCTGGAAGGAAAGGGGATGAGGGAGTTATGGGCTAACAAGTAAGATTTCAGTTTGGGACAAAGAAAATTTTCTGGAAAGAGACTGCGGTGATGGTTGCACAACAGATGACTGTACTTAATGCCAATGAACTATACACGTAAAATGGTTAAAATGGTAAACTTTATGTTGTGTTATACCACAAAAAAAAAGCAAACAAATTTTTAAAAAAAGAACATACAACATTCAACTATATGCAACATCAGCACAGTTGCAGATATGCTGTAGGAAACACAACTGGGTGAGCTGGTACAGATGCAACATAATTTTGCTATACTGTTTTGCCTAATTATCCAAACAGGAGACAAGATAAATTTGTATCTCTGCAATTTACATACCATTGTAATTAAACAAAAAATTCCTTTAAATAACAGGAAAGATTAAGAATTTATAACTTCATTTAACAAAAAGTACAAGCCCTAAAAACAGATATTTAAAACAGAACTAAAAAGTTTCTAAACAGTAAAACCATTAAAACAGACTCACAAGATACATGTATAACTGAATCTTTGCTGTATACCTGAAACTAACACAACACTGTTAACCAACTATACTCCAATATAAAATAAATATAAAATAAAAAGCTAAAAAAAAAGATTCACATTGATAAAGTAAAATGATCACAACCTAATTAAATGTGCTTTAGACAAAATATACAAAATTTTCGTTTTTTAAATATCTCCCACAGAAGATTAAGTGGAGAAGTTTGTTAGTTATTAATCCACGTTAGAACTGAGTGTAATTTAGCTAAATTTTTGCAATTATTCACAAATTCCCCCGATTAAAAATTTCATGAACTATCTTAAAGTCAGGATGTTAAATGATGCCTCAAAATGAAAACTCCTTGGCTTTCTCTTTGCTAGAATTCAGTACGAAAAGCAGAGTCCCTATGGGTTACGCTTCTCACATCTTAAATGGACCTTCATATTAAAACGTAACACAGTCACTTAAAACCTGAGTGGGCATGACGTTGCCTGGAACGTGAGCACGGTCCACACACACACCTGGATGCTGCTGCACTGCCCTCTCGCAAGACACCTGAACCAGACGCCCCTCAGTTTCCACCTCCTTATATGAGGACAGTCTCCAAGTTGACGGGAGGATCATATGAGCTCACGTGCACA
This sequence comes from Bos mutus, assembly GCF_027580195.1. Classification (NCBI taxonomy): domain Eukaryota; kingdom Metazoa; phylum Chordata; class Mammalia; order Artiodactyla; family Bovidae; genus Bos; species Bos mutus. The sequence goes on along the minus strand of NC_091626.1, from coordinate 41,370,914 downwards.
CAACCAGGCTCACTTCCCAGGGTGTGGGTGCCCACCCTCTTTTCTTCAACCCCTAAGGCGTTCATTTACCAGCATCCAGCATGCTGATGCCTCAATACACACCAAGGGGAAGCTCACAAGATCCTACCCGTCCGGGAAAAATACCTCAAAAAAATGTCTTGTTTTCTGTAATTTGTCACATTACTCTCTAAAGTCCTACAATCTGACATCTAAGCACATTAAGCTATTGATATTACGAACACTGAAATAAAATCTCAGTACTCATTGATAACACAGACAGAATGTCTACAGCACTTCATAGACGCTGGGCACTTTATGTGTACTAACTTACTTAATCCCCCAGTAACCTTATAAGATAAGCGAGTACTATCAAATGCCTGTTTTACAGATGAGGCAATCAGGCACAGCTGCTCAGTAACAGGGTTTGATGCCAGGCAATCTGGCTCAAGTTCTTTGTCTCCGGACCTTTTCCTTCTGTTCTGGGTTCCTTTTTAAACCATTTCCTGCCCACTCCTACACTCCTGGATCTCCTGCCCCTCACTCCTCCCTTTAGGGCTGTCCCTGCTGGTTCTTCTCTCACTCTTCTTAGTGTCAGCATGCTGAAGGAGCTCAGGCACTCTCCTAGCTGCAACTGTCAGCCTGATACTCACAAATTTGAATTTCTAGCCTTAAACCATTATGTTATCTCTTGGCCTGTTTAAGTCACTTTCTTCTCTGCCTAAACACAAATTCTAACCATCCTCATTTCAATGTCTATTCCCGTTGCTTTTAGTGCATGACGAGATATCCCAGAGTTTACTGGTGAACAACTATTTTATTATGTCCTGGGATTCTGTGGGTCAGGACTTCAGACAAGGCACAGAGGAGATGACTGACCTCTCTCTGCTCCACAACATCTGGGGCTTGGCAGGGACGACTATTTGGCTGGGGACTAGAATCACCTGGAGGAGTCTTTACTCGAATGTCTAGGGTTTGGTGCTAGCTGGTGGGTGGGACCTCAGCTAAAGCCATCAGCTGGAACACCCAGACGTGGCCTCTCCTTGAGGCAGAGATCCTCACAGCACAGCAGCCTCAGAGTAGCTGGACTTTTACATGGTGGCTCAGGGCTCCAGAGTCTCCCATATTCTTAAAACACTTTCCAACTAATCCAAGCCCACAGTTCCTCCTCACCATAAAAGAAGGAATATACTAAGCATCAAGTGTTTTTCACATACCTTCTTAATTCTTTTAAGATCCCAAGCAAAGCAAGTATTATCATCCTTCACAAAAAGAGAAAGATGAAATTTAAGTTTAGAGACATGCCAATAATTATACAGATAGTTAAGGGACAAAGTCACATTCAAACTCAGAATCACGATGAAGATCAAGCTTGCAAATATACACATCTAAATATTTTTTCTCTAATTCCAGGGTAAAGGTTTTCCATAACCAGATTTTTCTTATCAGCTAACCATTAAAAAGTTGTATTTCTTTTGCTCCTAGACTTGAAACAAATTTGTCACGACGTTTTTAATTTATCTATTTAGAAATACATGCACATACTTCAAAAATCGAAAACTGAAAATATAGTGAAAAGTCAAGCATGTCATCTGCCATCTGCCCAGTTCATATCCCTGATTAACATGTAACCACTTGTGCATCCTCCAATTCTTAATGCAATATAAACATTTTATTGTCACCCACACACCCCCACACACACGTTTCCCCTACAAAACATAACTCGTCTGCATCATTTCACTATTCTAGGGGGTCAGTAGGGTGCTTCCTTTTTCATGGATGCAGTGACTAACCTTGAGCATAAGGCATTTTGTGTATGCAATTCCCAGAAAGAGGATTTTCAAATATGATATATGCATTCGTATTTAACAGTTGTTGCCAAATTATCATAAGGATAGTTACACTCTCAATGGTAATATCTGTTTCCCTGTAATTTCAATAATGTAATGAATATCAAGTTTCTAGGCTCTGGCCAAACAAGGAAAAAATATATCTTTGAGTGGTCTTTGTGTATATCTTTCAATGAAGGTGAGGTCAAGCAACTTTCTATGTATTTAAAAGCTATTTGTATCCCTTTCCTGTGAATTGTCTGCCTTCAGGTCTAGCCAACTCTTCAACTGTGTTTTTGGCCTTTCTCTCACATTAACTTCTAGCATCTCTTTTTATATTAGCACGGTTATTCTGTTGTCTACAATATGAACTGCGAATATTTCTTCCCAGTTTGTCATTTGACTTCATTTCTGTTAGTATTTGATATGTGAAAATTCTTGGTTTTTATATAAAGTAACTGTTTTCTTTTATGGCTTCTAGATTGAGTCATAATTAAGCAGATCTCCAGTGCAGAATTAAAGAAATATATATAAGAAAAATTAACAACTTTATATCTCTTTAAGCTTTATTTAAAATATTTCTAAATTTACTGAATGGTTGCAAAGATGGCCTAGAGTTTCCATATATTTTCTTTATAAAAGAACTCCAGTTAATAAATTCAGAAATTAAAGAACTAAATACCCCTATTTTTCAACTTCTAAAAAATACTGGATCTAGGCAGTCACCAAGGACTACTAAAATCAGTAACTGAAAGGCTGGTGAGAAACTCTTAAATGGATAATTGGGCTGATAACACCCAGAGCCTATCCATTTTAACATCACAGAATGATAGACAACCAGATATTTAGCTGCTTACCAGTGGAAAAATACGCCACCAACCACGAAGCATTCTTGACTAAATTTAAGAGTCAGTGTGGTGAGATGGAGGCAGGGAATTGTTGTTGTTGCTCAGTTGCCAAGTCATGTCCGACTCTTTGGGACCCATGGACTGCAGCACGCCAGGCTTCACTGTCCCTCACCATCTCCCAGAGTTTGCCCAAGTTCACATCCATTGAATCAGTGATGCCATCCAACTATCTCATCCTCTGCTACCCTCTTCTCCTTTGGCCTTCAATCTTTCCCAGCATCAGGGTCTTTTCCAATGAGTCAATTCTTCGCATCAGGCAGTCAAAGTATTGGAGCTTCAGCTTCAGCATCAGTCCTTCCAATGAATATTCAGGGTTGAGTTCCTTTAAGATTGACTGGTTTAATCTCCTTGCTGTGAAAGGGACTCCCAAGAATCTTCTCCAGTACCACAATTCAAAAGTGTCAATTCTTCAGCACTCTGCCTTCTTTATGGTCCAGCTCTCACATTCGTACATGACTACAGCAAAGACCATAGCTTTGACTATACAGATCTTTGTCACCAAAGTAATGTCTTTGCTTTTTAATACACATTATCTTCTAATTTCATGGCTGCAGTCACCATCAGTAGTGATTTTAGAGCCCAATAAGAGGAAATCTATCACTGCTTCCACCTTTTCCCCTTCTATTTGCCATGAAGTGATGGGACCAGAAACAGTTAGAAGCAACAGTTAGAACTGGACATGGAATAACAGACTGGTTCCAAATAGGAAAAGGAGTTCGTCAAGGCTGTATACTGTCACCCTGCTTATTTAACTTATATGCACAGTACATCATGAGAAACGCTGGGCTGGAGGAAGCACAAGCTGGAATCAAGATTGCCGGGAGAAATATTAATAACCTCAGATATGCAGATAACACCACCCTTATGGCAGAAAGTGAAGAACTAAAGAGCCTCTTGATGAAAGTGAGAAAGGAGAGTGAAAAAGTTGGCTTAAAGCTCAACATTCAGAAAACTAAGATCATGGCATCTGGTCCCATCACTTCATGGCAAATAGATGGGGAAACAGTGGAAACAGGGGCTGACTTAATTTTTCTGGGCTCCAAAATCACTGCAGATGGTGATTGTAGCCATGAAATTTAAAAAGGCTTACTCCTTGGAAGGAAAGTTATGACTAACCTAGACAGCATATTAAAAACCAGAGACATTGCTTTGCCAACAAAGCTACATCTAGTCAAGGCTATGGTTTTTCCAGTGGTCATGTATGGATGTGAGAGTTGGACTGTGAAGAAAGCTGAGCACCAAAGAATTGATGCTTTTGAACTGTGGTGTTGGAGAAGACTCTTGAGAGTCCCTTGGACTGCAAGGAGATCCAACCAGTCCATCCTAAAGGAGATCAGTCCTGGGTACTCATTGGAAGGACTGATGTTGAAGCTGAAACTCCAATACTTTGGCCACCTGATGTGAAGAGCTGACTCACTGGAAAAAGACCCTGATGCTGGGAAAGATTGAGGGCAGGAGGAAAAGGGGACGACAGAGGATGAGATGGTTGGATGGCATCACTGACTCCATGGACATGGGTTTGGGTGGACTCCAGGAGTTGGCAATGGACAGGGAGGCCTGGCATGGGGAGGCCTGTTCATGGGGTCGCAAAGAGTCAGACACGACAGAGCGACTGAACTGAACTGAACTGATGGGACCAGATGCCATGATCTTAAGTTTTTTTTTAATACTGAGTTTTAAGCCAGCCTTTTCACTCTCGTCTTTCACCCTCATCAAGAGGCTCTTTAGTTCTTCTTCACTTTCTGCCATTAGAGTGGTATCATCTGCATATCTGAGGTTTTTGGTATTTCTCCCAGCAATCTTGATTCCAGCTTGTAACTCTTCCAGCCCAGCATTTTGGATGATGTGCTCTGTGTGCAAGTGAAAGTGTAAGTTGCTCAGTCATGTCCAACTCTTTGCAACCCATGGACTATACCATCCATGGAATTCTCCAGGCCAGAATACTGGAGTGGGTAGCCTTTCCCTTCTCCAAGGAATCTTCCCAACCCAGGGATCGAACCAAGGTCTCCTGCATTGCAGGCAGATTCTTTACCAGATGAGCCACAAAGGAAGCCCAAGAATATTGGAGTAGGTAGCTATCCCTTCTCTAGCAGATATTCCTGACTCAGGAATTGAACCAAGGTCTCCTGCACTACAGGTGGATTCTTTACCAACTGAGCTATCAAGGAAGCCCTGTACATATAAAGGGTGATAATAAACAGCCTTGACATACTTCTTTATCAATTTTGAATCCATCAGTTGTTCCACATAAGGTTCTAACTCTTGCTTCCTGACCCACATACAGGTTTCTCAGGAGACAGGTAAGATGGTCTTGGTATTTCCATCTCTCTTAAGTTTTTCCACAGTTTGTTAAGATCCACACAAAGGCCTTATTATCATAGTCAATGAAACAGAAGTAGATGTTTTTCTGGAATTCCCTTGCTTTCTCTACGATCCAATGAATGCTGCCAATTTGATTTCTGGTTCCTCTGCCTTTTCTAAACCCAGCTTGAACATCTGCAAGTTCTTGGTTCCGTTATGCTGAAGCCTAGCTTGAAGGATTTTGAGCATAACCTTACTAGCATGGCAGACGAGTACAACTGCCTGGTAGTCTCGACATTCCTTAGTACTGCCCTTCTTGGGAACTGGGATGAAGATTGACCTTTTCCAGTCCTGTAGCCACGGCTGGGTTTTCCAAATTGGCTGACATATTGAGTGCAACACTTTGATAACATCATCTTTTAGGATTTTAAATAGCTCTGCTGGAATCCCATGACCTCCACTAGCTTTACTGGCAACAGTGCTTCCTTCCTAAGGCCCACTAGAACTTCACACTCCAGGATGTCTGGCTCTGAGTGAGTGACCACACCACCGTGGTTATCTGGGTCATAAGATCTTTTTTGTACAGTTCTTCCATGTATTCTTGCCATCTCTTCTTGATCTCTTCTGCTTCGATTAGGTCTTTACCGTTTCTGTCCTTTATTAAGCCCATCTTTGGATGAAATGTTCCTTTGATACTTGCAATTCTCTTGAAGAGATAGCTAGTCATTCCCTTTCTGTTGCTTTCTTCTAACTCTTTGCAGTGTTCATTGAAGAAGGCCTTTTTGTCTCTCCATGCTATTCTCTGAAACTCTCCATTTAGCTGGGTGTACCTTTCCCTTTCTCCCTTGCTTTTCGCTTCTCTTCCTTACTCAGCTGTTTGTAAAGCCTCCTCAGACAACCACTTTGTCTTGCATTTTTTTCTTTGGGATGGTTTGGTTCACTACCTCCAGTATAATATTATGAACCTCTGTCCATAGTTCTTCAGGCACTCTGTTTACTAGATCTAATCCCCTGAATCTATTTATCATTTCCAGTGTATATTTAGTGGGGATTTGACCTAAGTTGCACCTGACTGGCCTAGTGGTTTTCCCCACTTTTTTTAGTTTAAGCCTGAACTTTGTTATAAGGAGCTAATGATCTGAGCCACAGTCAGCTCTCGGTCTTGTTTTCACTGACTGTATACAGCTTGTCCATCTTCAGCTACAAAGAATGTAATCAGTCTAATTTTGGTATTGACCATTTGGTGATCTCCATGTGTAAAGTCGTCTCTTGTTGAAAAAGGGTATTCGCTATGACCAGGGCATTCTGTTAGCCTTTGCCCTGCTTCATTTTGTACTCCAAGGCTAAATTTGCCTCTTACACCAGGTATCTCTTGACTTTTTACTTTTGCATCCCAATTTCCTATGAATAAGACATCTTTTTTTGGCATTAGTTCTAGGAGGTCTTGTAGGTCTTCATAGAACTAATCAACTTCAGCTTCTTTGGCAAGCCTCTAACTACTAGTATATAAGCAACACAGGAGTTAAAGGAACATGTTAAACTATTAATAAATCGTGAGAAAATAATGAGCAGAACCCAGGAGGTGGGGAATTCTATAAGACAAATGACCTTGTTTCTTCAACAAATTGTTAGCAGATAAAAAGAAACAGCAAACTAACAAGTTAAAAGAGACTTGAAGACTTGATTTATCAGATATAATGTGTGACTCTTATCTGAATCCTTATTCAAACAAAGCAATTTATAAAGAGATACCTGTAAGAAAAATCAAAGAAATGTTAACAATGGTTAGATATAATCTAGTGGAGGTGATGGAATTCCAGTTGAGCTACTCCAAATCCTGAAAGATGATGCTGTGAAAGTGCTGCACTCAATATGCCAGCACATTTGGAAAACTCAGCAGTGGCCACAGGACTGGAAAAGGCCAGTTTTCATTCCAATCCCAAAGAAAGGCAATGCCAAAGAATGCTCAAACTACCGCACAATTGCACTCATCTCACACGCTAGTAAAGGAATGCTCAAAAGTCTCCAAGCCAAGCTTCAGCAATATGTGAACCGTGAACTTCCTGATGTTCAAGCTGGTTTTAGAAAAGGCAGAGGAACCAGAGATCAAATTGCCAACATCTGCTGGATCATGGAAAAAGCAAGAGAGTTCCAGAAAAATATCTATTTCTGCTTTATTGACTATGCCAAAGCCTTTGACTGTGTGGATCACAATAAACTGTGGAGGATTCCGAAAGAGATGGGAATACCAGACCACCTGATCTGCCTCTTGAGAAATCTGTATGCAGGTCAGGAAGCAACAGTTAGAAGTGGACATGGAACAACAGACTGGTTCCAAATAGGAAAAGGAGTTCGTCAAGGCTGTATACTGTCACCCTGCTTATTTAACTTATATGCAGAGTACATCATGAGAAACGCTGGACTGGAAGAAACACAAGCTGGAATCAAGATTGCCAGGAGAAATATCAATAACCTCAGATATGCAGATGACACCACCCTTATGGCAGAAAGTGAAGAGGAACTCAAAAGCCTCTTGATGAAAGTGAAAGTGGAGAGTGAAAAAGTTGGCTTAAAGCTCAACATTCAGAAAATGAAGATCATGGCATCTGGTCCCACCACTTCATGGGAAATAGATGGGGAAACAGTGGAAACAGTGTCAGACTTTATTTTTCTGGGCTCCAATATCACTACAGATGGTGACTGCAGCCATGAAATTAAAAGACACTTACTCCTTGGAAGGAAAGTTATGTCCAACCTAGATAGCATATTCAAAAGCAGAGACATTACTTTGCCAACAAAGGTTCGTCTAGTCAAGGCTATGGTTTTTCCTGTGGTCATGTATGGATGTGAGAGTTGGACTGTGAAGAAGGCTGAGTGCCGAAGAATTGATGCTTTTGAACTGTGGTGTTGGAGAAGACTCTTGAGAGTTCCTTGGACTGCAGGGAGATCCAACCAGTCCATTCTGAAGAAGATCAGCCCTGGGATTTCTTTAGAAGGAATGATGCTAAAGCTGAAACTCCAGTACTTTGTCCACCTCATGCAAAGAGTTGACTCATTGGAAGAGACTCTGACGCTGGGAGGGATTGGGGGCAGGAAGAAAAGGGACGACAGAGGATGAGATGGCTGGATGGCATCACTGAATCGATGGACGTGAGTCTCAGTGAACTCCAGGAGTTGGTGATGGACATGGAGGCCTGGCATGCTGCAGTTCATGGGGTTGCAAAGAGTCGGACACGACTGAGAGACTGATCTGATCTGATCTGATTGATTTCAAATATGATACTATTTTAAAGTCTTTATATTTTAGAGATACAGTAAAGTCTTTATCAATGAAATGACATATCTAGGATTTGCTTTAAAATAACTCAGCAGGTAATTCATATTGATGCATGGCAGAAACCAACACAATATTTTAAAGCAATTACCCTTCAATTAAAACTAAATAAATTTTAAAATAATTCAGCAGGGAAGGTGTGTGACAAGCAGGATGAATAAAGGCAGACTTCTGTCTGTATTAATGGTTGGGTGATAGACATATTCAAACTCATTATACTATTCTAACTTTGTTTACATTTGAACATTTCTACAATAATTTAAAAACTGACTGCAATCCTGACATTTTCTAGCAATTTTTCCCCGTCAGAATTTTGATGTGCCAGGCAAACAGGCCAGTCACTTCAATCGATACCTTGGAATAACATGTTGACTGAATACAGAAAAAGCCAGGTGCACGACTCCATGAAGAACAAAGATGTTTAAAGGATGACTTCTGGCATAGAAGTGTCAGGAGATCCAAAAGAAATAACTCCCATGACTTTTTCATAAAGCTAAATCCTCTACATCTTTCTTTAGTGTTTAAAAAAACAAGCAGCATTTATTGAGCATTTATGCACAGAGCACTGTGCTAGAAGACACACATTAGGAAAGGGTCCCTGTCTTTAAGAAATTAATTCAAACATTCATCAACTTGTCTACATGTGCTGGGCAATCTGCTAGACATTCTAAGGTAAGGACAGACAGTCACTTTTCTTCTAGAAAACTATGACTCAGGCTTTAATAAAACCAAATTCTAATGAGCAAATGTTCTCTCAACCTTGAGTGTAACAAATTTACCTTGATTCAGACAATCTTTGAACAATCTTTGATTAACACAATCTAAATTATCCCTCAATCTAATTTCCATAAGCTCAATGGAGAATGTATAACCATAGGGAACATATTCATTATATTACCTAGAATTATGAACTGTTCATATAATCTTACATTCATAATCTAGGATTCATCAAAGATTAAATAGTTGCCCTCTCCTGGCAAATTTCTTTACTGCAGTCTGACTCAACCAAATACTGGACTCAAATTAGAGAGGTATACAGCAATGAGTCAGTGGGGGAATGCCCAGGCATGGAACAGTTTCCAGAGCTGGACAAAGAAAACAGCAGAGAAGATACAAAAAGGAAAGAGGAGGAGAAGGGAGGTGATTCAAATAAATCTGTAAATTACTACTGTTACAATTAAGTTGTGAGAGATTATGAGGATTCTCATTCTCTATCATTCTCCCAATGCTGATACTTTTCAGATAAAGTGAAAGTGAAAGTCTCTCAGTTGTGTCTAACTCTTTGCGACCGCATGAACTATACAGTCTGTGGAATTCTCTAGGCCAGAATACTGGAGTGGGTAGCCTTTCCCTTCTCCAGGGGATCTTCTCAATCCAGGGACTGAACCCAGGTCTCCCGCATTGCAGGCAGATTCTTTACCAGCTGAGCCACAAGGGAAGTTCAAGCCTTGGGTAAGTTCTTTCTGTGCCTCAGTTTCCTTATCCCTAAAAATCGGGCTAAGTTCAAGCCTTGGGTAAATTCTTTCTGTGCCTCAGTTTGCTTATCCCTAAAAATAGGGCTAATATTACCTACCCCATTGGCTTATTGTGAGGATCGATAAGGCAATACATGTAAAGAATGCACAACTGTGTTCAGCACGTAGTAATCAGTTGTGTTTGTTGCTATTCAGATGTCAGCTCAAGCATCCACACTTCCGATCTCCCAGCACAGATGAAGTTCCTTTGTTAAATGCTCTCATGGAGCTGTGTTCTTTTCATCATTACATTTCTCCATCTATAATCACACATTCATGTGATTCTATTGAATATGTGACTTAATCCAATAGACTATTCTATGAGAGAAGAAACCATATCTGGTTTTACTCAGTCTACTTCCCAGCATTCAGCACAGTGGGTGGTACTCAATGAATAAATGAAATTCAATTATAAAGTTCCCAGACAGTCTAATGAATAACATCACTTAACACTCGAATAGGCTAAATTGTGTTGAAGATAAGTTGAAATCCTAAATCTCAGTACCTCAGAGTGTGACCTTATTTGGAAATAGAGTTAACTGCAAACATCATTAGCTAAATTAAGATGAGGCATGTGTGCTAAGTTGCTTCAGTCACATCTGACTTTTTGCAACCTTATGGACTGTAACCCGCCAGGCTCCTCTGTCCATGGGATTTTCCAGGCAAGAATACTGGAGTGGGTTACCATGCCCTGCTCCTGGGGATCTTCCTTACCCAGGGATCAAACTCGTGTGTCTTATGTCTCTTGCATTGGCAGGCAAGTTACCACTAGCACCGCAAGGCATACTGGAGTAAAATGGACTTAATCCTATGTGACTTGATATCCTTAAAAAAGGGAAATTTGGACACCAACAGAAGCAGAGATGGGAGTAATGTAGCTGCAGGCTAAGAAACACCAAGGACTGCCAGCTACCCCCAGAAGCTGGGAAGAGGCAAGGGAAGGACGCCCCTGACTCCCTTCAGTTTTCAGAGGGAGTGTGGTTCCACCAATGCCTTGAATTCAGACTTCTAGTCTCCAGCACTGTGAGACAGGTTTCTGTTGTTTGAACAGTTCAGTCTGTAGTACTTTGATATAGCAGTCCATTGAAACTAGGACAAGTACCAGTTTGTTTGGTATTTCAAAGTTATGTGTAGTGACTTTTCCTCCCAGGCCAGAAAAAAAAAAATGTTAATAGATAATACATTTTTAGAAGAAACTAGTAAGACTTGCTTCTCTCCTCCATTCTCAATGACTATACCCTAAAATCCAGTCATATACTTTAACAGTCTTGTTATTTTTTTCTTCTTTATTCACTATACCTTTTTCAGCAATATACAGAACTAAGTCCTACACAAGATTCATTAACAAAATGAAAACAAAATTTAGTAGTGAATCGAGATTTAAATGAACTATACACATCCAAAATAGTACCTCTCAATGATGAGGTTAACTTTTCTACACCATACTTTACAACTTAGGTCATAAATTCATCTTTTGCCCACAATATGGGAGGGGATAATAAATAAGTTGACTTTTTGCCCCCCTGCACATCTTAGAAGTTGTTACAATTCTTACTTTATTGTGGGATTCTGAAATGGTAAATCACAGAAGTTTGTGAGTCAAAGAAAAAGAAAACCTTTTGTGAGCGCTGGCATATTTCAGTATGAAGTGGCTAAGACTCAATTTTGTACAAACAGAATACCTAATGCCTGGCTTTATCTTTAGAGAATAGCTGTCATCTTGCAGTGTACATGGTTGAGGCAGAGTGGGGGGCCAGTCAAGAAGCCCATCACCTGTGGTGCCATCGCTTCCTCCTGCGTTATATACAGGCCCACATGCTCCCCAAATCTGGGACACTGTCAGCTTGATTCATGAAAACTTCTCTGGCATCCTGGACAAGACAAGTTAAAATCTATTTCAACTAGAAATGTGACAGAAGAGTCAAGACTCTCGTGTATTTCCGTAAACTCATAAAAAGGACAATTAATGAGACAAGTTATACTCAGCCTTAAGGACAATTAATGAGACAAGTTATACTCAGCCTCTGGTGGATAATACTTTCTAAGGCTTCCCTTGTGGCTTAGCTGGTAAAGAATCCACAGGCAATGTGGGAGACTTGGGTTCGATCCTTGGATTGGAAAGATCCCCTGGAGAAGGAAAAGGCTACCCACTCCAGTATTCTGGCCTGGAGAATTCCATGGACTGTATAGTCCATGGGATTGCAAAGAGTCAGACACCACTGAGTGACTTTCACTTTCACTTTTGAGTGTCCCTGATGGCTCAGATGGTGAAGAATCTGTCCGCAATGCAGGAGACCCAGGTTCAATCCCTGAGTCAGGAAGATCCCCTGGAGGAGGGAATGACAACCCACTCCAGTATTGTCGCCTGGAGAATTCCATGGACAGAGAAGCCTGGTGGGCTACAGTCCATGGGGATCACAAAGAGTCAGACACGACTGAGTGACTAACACTTTCACTTTCATTATCTAAGAGGTTGTTACCATTTACACCCAGGAGAGGACAGGGGAAGGGAAGGGTCAGACACAAGGACATGAAGACCAAAAACCTCAGGGAATAGTAGAACCTCCAATTTAATTAAGGTTCTGAATTTCAGAAATACTGGAAATACAGGAAATATTTAGAAAGAAGACCTCAGCAAAGTAAATTCTTGAATATGTAAGAGAACTTGGATGTGGTTAAACTCAAATGGAACAGCAATAGATAAAGGTGAGCTGTCCTGTGATGCTATTCAAAGGACAGCCAGTTCCTGGAAGACATGAGTTTCTCTTCCAGCCTTCCCTCCACTATGAACTACAGCCCAGTGGCGAACAATAACCAGGAGACTTGCACAACCTTGACACAGCCCTGTTACAGCTGACCACAGGTGTGCCCATTATAAGGTACACAAAGGAAAGTAAAGTGTAGCAAGGGTCATGAAGCTACACTGCAGCACAAGGGGAACTGAAAGACTCCCCAAACACCAGAAACTAGCATCAATCCACTCGAGAGGAACTGAAAAAAGATACAATAATAATTTGGGGAATATAAAGTAAAAATTTATTTAATTTTATATTTCACAATATTTAATTCAACACTAGTAACAGGAATTAATACACAGATATAAAAGATGTTAAGTATCTTATTTATAGAGAAGTGATAGTTTCAAATAAGTTTGTTTCTATCCAAAATAATCTATAGTGGGCATTGAATTATGATCTCTAAAGAAATAAAAATTAGGAATTGGGTAAGAGTGTTTTCCCTATTACTTACTTCCGTATTTTCTATAGATTTAAAGTACCCTTCCCTCTCCCACCTAGGTGGGCCCAAGGCCTGGACCTCCGCCTTCAGGTCCATTCCTTTAAGTTCAGCATCATCCTTGTCAGCCTCTCCTCTGTCTTGTCTTTATGCACCTCTAAGAAATCAATGGAAACAGTGTCAGACTTCATCTTTGTGGGCTCCAAAATCACTGCGGATGGTGAGTGCAGCCTTGAAATTAAAAGACACTTACTCCTTGGAAGAAAAGTTATGACCAACCTAGATAGCATATTCAAAAGCAGAGACATTACTTTGCCAACAAAGGTCCATCTAGTCAAGGCTATGGTTTTTCCTGTGGTCATGTATGGATGTGAGAGTTGGACTGTGAAGAAGGCTGAGCGCCGAAGAATTGATGCTTGTGAATTGTGGTGTTGGAGAAGACTCTTGAGAGTCCCTTGGACTGCCAGGAGATCCACCCAGTCCATTCTGAGATCCTGGGATTTCTTTGGAAGGAATGATGCTAAAGCTGAAACTCCAGTACTTTGTCCACCTCATGCGAAGAGTTGACTCATTGGAAAAGACTCTGATGCTGGGAGGAATTGGGGGCAGGAGGAAAAGGGGACGATAGAGGAAGAGATGGCTGGATGGCATCACTGACTCAATGGACATGAGTTTGAATGAACTCCGGGAGATGGTGATGGACATGGAGGCCTGGCATGCTGCGATTCATGGGGCTGCAAAGAGTCGGACACGACTGAGCGACTGAACTGAACTGAACTGAACTGAAGAAATCAATATTAAGTCCTTAAGTATGATCCTCTAGATAGAGGCTTTCAAAATTTTGACCACAATATAAGAAACACATGCTACATATGCAGCTAGTACATACTGCCCCCAGAAAAAAATTATACCAATAAAACCTACTTGGAAGTTTCTCAAAACATTTACCCTTACTACATATGATAGACTGATTTTTCTCCATTGTACTCCACCTTATTTTAATGCTGGTGACCCAAGTACTAGGTCAGAACTCAGTCTGAAATGCTTAGTAGAGATGATAACACTGATATATCTTACTAAGTAGCAACATTAGGAAGCAGATAAGAGTTCTGTCTTTAGTCTGCCAGGATTCAAACACCAGCCAACCACTTGAAGTTGTCAACCTCTCTACTTCTGCTTCCTTATCATGGGGTAAAAGAACAGTGCTTAATTCAGAAATGAAGGTTAACCAAGACCACACATATAAAGCACTTGGAGCATGAAAAGTATTCAATTAATGGCTATTAATAATTCTTAAATGGTCTGTGAGTTTTTATTGTGTAAAATATATACCTAACACTCATCATCTTAACCATTTTAACATGTGAAATTCAGAGGCAGTTAGCACATTCATAATGTGTGCAACCATCAAAACTCTCTAATCCCAGAACACTTTCACCATCCCAAAAGGAAACCTAGAACCCGTTAAGCCCATTAAGCAGTTTCTCCCCATTTCACTCTTCTCCCCAGGCCCTCTTGGGCATGATGATGATTAGATTCTCCCTAATCTGATTTCTCTTCCTAGGTCCATAGACTTTTCAAATAATAAATTAACACTTGACTAGAATCATTTTCTTAGGTAGAATGAAGTGTTCTTTACAGTCATTAGTTCTATGGCTCATAAAACAAACCTCTACGAATCATTTCTTAGGTGAACCTTTTTGAGCCACTTAAGGTAATTCTGTGACCTGCCTCAGGGTCAGAAATCGCTCTCTCTGTGAATTCTATTAGGGCAAGATTTCCAAAGCTTGACCAAGTGCAAAGGCCCCTTTCAGTGTACACAAGAGGCAGACCGAGCAGGGCCCTGAGAAAACGTTTCTACATCGTGGAATATCACCAAATCATAGAATATTTGCAAAAGGAAGAATGTTTATTCTTCAGTCTTTGCATTTTGAAATTCTGTATTCAAGGCTCCAAACGTTTACCAACATGGGGTTAAAAAAAGTAAACACGGACACAGAACGAGATATCCAGGTCTTGGCTTTAGGATGCAGTGTCATTTCCTTTTTGGACCTCACCCCTCTCACACTGATTTCCCACCCTTCCTTTGGGGTGGCGGGAGACCAGTGCAAAAATAACTGTTTTTCCCAGAATCAATTAAGGGAGTCTCCAGAAACTCGGGGGAAATAAACCTGACCCGGGAGGTAGGTAACCTGGCAAAGCAGCTCTGTTACTCTTTGAGAAATGGTGACGGCAGAAGGTTTCTTGGGTCAAAGAAATAAATGTCACCAAGAGGTACAGAAGATGTGAACTGGAAAACAACGTCCTTAGTCCCACTTGTGTAAGTCAGAGCTTTTTTTTTTTTACTCTCCCTCTTTTTTTTTAATTTGACCAACACCCCTCACCCAGAAAACAGGCAGCGAAGTCCTCTGTTAATTTCCACCCCAACCCTGCACCCTTGCTCTCGGCCTCCTGGGCAAAAGCCTGACCCTCCTCTGGCGCGGAGAGCACTGGGTCAACCCTGTTCCTTTGGGATGGGGGTTGAGGGGTGGGTGATACAGGGACTCCGGGTCTCACTGCCCAGAAAACTTCCCCGACTCCCAGGGAGACGCTTTCCTGCTTTGGGATTTGGGAAGTGGGGTAGGAAAGGGGGAGAAGGCTTTAAGCAGCAAACTAACCCAAGAAACTTCACACCTCAAACTCCAGGAAAGCCTGTACCCAGAACGATATCCAATTCTGGGAAAGTCCTGAGCTGTAGTGACCTCGATGTGAACAAAACTATGACTTTTCCAAGAGCCGGGTGCCCTGGCAAGTCAGCAAGAATGAGGATCCCCGATGCTCCCCCGGCGCTCCAAACACACGAAGCCAAGACTTCATCCCAGACCTACCAAAAAATGAGACCTCAAGAGCAAGGATGACTTAAGAAGCCATCACTTCCCGGAGCCCAGATGCACGTTCCTCAGGTATCCGGCCCTGGACGTTCAGGCTCCCGCCCGGGGGCATGAGGAAGCTCGGTGACTGTGGTCCCGCCAGCTCAGGCTGGAGGAGAGGGCTGCGTGCAGGTAGTGGGAGGACCCCGCGAGGACGGCTGCAGACAGGCCCCGGGGGGAGAGGCCGCTGACTCTCCCGGCGCCCGAAATGAGTCCCACCCAGGCTCCTGTCCTTGGCCCGACGGCTGGGCCAGGGCCGAGGGCGGGGTCGGCAAGTGCCAGCATTCGGCTTCCTCCGCCAAGAGTGAGCAACTCCGGAAACTTCCCCAAGCCGGCGCAAGCTTCCCGCGGCCACCTCCCCAGTGCCCTGCACGCCGGCCGGCCAGCGAACACACTGACCTGAGATGGTTTCCTGGTAGCCTTTGGTGAAGAACTGCATGGCCGTGGCCGCCCTCCAGGGCGTCTTGATCAGCCCCTGCCGCTCGGGGTCCTCTCCCAGCGAGCGCAGGATGGACGAGTAGGCGGCCGCCAGGTTGGGGAGGTTCAGCTCGTTGTCCTCCTCGCTGCGAGGCCGCTCGCCATTCCAGCCGTCCGCCGGCTGGGCGCTCTTGCTCTCCGGTCGCGGCGGCTTCTCGGCGGGCGGGCTTGGCCCGGGCCGCGGCGGCTCCCCTTCGAGGAACCCATTGCTGCACCTGGCGCCCCGCGACTTCAGCGTCACCCGCCCCGGACCCTTCTCCATGGACCCGTCGCTGCCGCTCCGGAAGGACCCTCGGGTGCGTGAGGGACTTCAAGTGAACTTCCCGGGCCGGGAGTGGGCTCTGACCCGAGTCACCTGAGGAAGATAGGCCTGGAGTCAGCAACACGTTCCGAGTCTGGAACAGACGAGCCAGAAGAGTGCTGTGTCGCCTCCTTTTTATGGGCTGGCGGCTCGGTCGGCGCCGCGGGGCGTTTCTATTGGCCGAGTCTCCTGGCGTCACGGCGCTCACTCCGCCCCCCGCCCCTCCCCGCCCTCCGCCCGGTGCCCTGGGGGCCGGCAGACGCCGGGGGGACCTTGTCCGAGCCCCTCCCGCGCCAGCCGGGCGGATTGCATTGGACCTTTTAGCTGTGACCAGATAAACCAAACCCTAAAGGGGCTGGTGGCTGGAGCGTGGGGAGGCAAGGTCTGAGTGCCCAGTCAACCATTCCCTCTTAGGGCAAAGAAGAGGCTGCATCAGAAGTGTCCTGGTCCCCTCGTCCTGTCAAAGATGAGCAAACAGGTGGCCTTGTCCAGGAAAATGTGGGTATGGAAACCAACTCATACTTTCAGGTCAGGAAAATAATATGAATTGAAACGCTTGAGTTCGTTAGTTAAAAATGTGTCCAATGCACCTGCTTCCTGGCGCTGTAAGGAGGAATGTTACACCAGGTGGCCCTTAAATGAGTCCCTATATCTAGGAGGATGGTAATATGTGATGGCCAGAACTTTGACCCTGTGGAAATTGATTAGCAAGCGAAGAAAAACTAGGGCTTTCATCAACAAACCACTTGCGGTTTGGGGAAACCCAATTGTAGGAATTTGGTGCTGATTATTTTAACAGTGACGTGGTGAGTACCTTTCCCCTGATGTTGCTAGAGATTGTGAAACGTTGTTGATCAACTGGACTCTTAACCAGTGACATCTGCTTTGACTGTGTAAGATTTTTTAAATGGACAAATATTTAAATAGAACAAATATTAAAAGCAGCAAGGGAAAAACAACAAATAACACACAAGGGAATTCCCATAAGGATAACAGCTGATCTTTCAATAGAAACTCTTCAATCCAGGAGGGAATGGCAAGACATACTTAAAATGATGAAAGAAAATAACCTACAGCCCAGATTATTGTACCCAGCAAGGATCTCATTTAAGTATGAAGGAGAAATCAAAAGTTTTTCAGACAAGCAAAAGCTGAGAGAATTCTGCACCACCAAACCAGCTCTCCAACAAATACTAAAGGATATTCTCTAGACAGGAAACACAAAAATGGTGTATAAACTCGAACCCAAAACAATAAAGTAAATGGCAATGGGAAACGTAAATGGGTTGAATGCCCCAACCAAAAGACAAAGACTGGCTGAATGGATACAAAAACAAGACCCCTACATATGTTGTCTACAAGAGACCCACCTCAAAACAGGGGACACATATAGACTGAAAGTGAAGGGCTGGAAAAAGATTTTCCATGCAAATAGGGACCAAAAGAAAGCAGGAGTCACAATACTCGTATCAGATAAATTAGACTTTAAAACAAAGGCTGTGAAAAGAGACAAAGATGGTCACTACATAATGATCAAAGGATCAATCCAAGAAGACGATATAACAATTATAAATATATATGCACCCAACATGGGAGCACCGCAGTATGTAAGACAAATGCTAACAAGATGAAAGGAGAAATTAACAATAACACAATAATAGTGGGAGACTTTAATACCCCACTCACACCTATGGATAGATCAACTAAACAGAAAATTAACAAGGAAACACAAACTTTAAACGATACAATAGACCAGTTAGACCTAATTGATAGCTATAGGACATTTCATCCCAAAACAATGAATTTCACCTTTTTCTCAAGCGCACATGGAACCTTCTCCAGGATAGATCACATCCTGGGCCATAAAGCTAGCCTTGGTAAATCCAAAAAAATAGAAATCATTCCAAGCATCTTTTCTGACCACAATGCAGTAAGATTAGATCTCAATTACAGGAGAAAAACTATTAAAAATTCCAACATATGGAGGCTGAACAACACGCTGCTGAATAACCAACAAATAAAAAAAATAAAAATAAAAAAAATAAAGCACAGAGATGGCCAGAGTATGAAAAATCATGAACTATCTACTAGAACCTTACTGAAAATGAAATAAAATGGTCAAGTTGGAAGTAAAAGGATTGGAAAAGATACACAAACAGTAACCAAAAAAAAAAAATAGTAGTGTCTATATTAATATCAAGTAAAATTGATTTCATATCAAAGAAAATTACCAGAGACACAGAGAAACATTATATATTGATGAATCAATCCATTAAAAAGACATGGCAATTCTAAGTGCTTATATACCAAATGACAGAGTTGCAAATTATTTGATGCAGGAACTGGTAGAACTGAAAGGAGAAATAGACAGACTGAAAATTAAAGTTGGAAAGTTCAACATCTCTCTCTAAACAATAGAGAGAACTAGACAGAAATCAGCAAGGATCTAGAAGAAATCAGCAATACCATCAAACATCAATGTCCAGTCAACTATAATACTTCACCCAATAACAGCAGAATAAATATATTTTTAAAGGGTCTATGAACACATACCAAGATCATATCCCAAGCCATAAAATAAACCTAAACAAATTTAAAAAACTGAAATCATACAAAATTTATTTTCTGATTACAATGAAATCAAACTAAAAAACAGTAACATATACCAGGAAAATTTCCAAACCCTTGGAAACTAACAACTCATCTGTAAATAATTCATATATCATAGAGAAAGTCTCATGGGAAACACAAAATGCATTGAATTGAAAAAAAAAAAAAAAGATTTTTTAAATGGACCTTTTTTTCTCATTAGGGGAATTATTTCCCAATGCCAAAGGTGAGTTTTAAAACATGTATCAAATTAACATTTTATGATTTGCTCCAGAGAGATTCTTATGCTGAATTTCTGACATATAGACAGATATTTAAAGGCTTAGGATCAGACACAGTAGAAGGGAAGTCCCTGGAATTGATCTATACTAATAAATTGGCTCAGTCATTATTACTAATTTCTATTTATTGGATGTCTGCTTCAGGCATGGCCCTGTTCTAAATGTTAAGGAAAGAAATATGGGAAATACCTTGCCTCCTAGGAACTTTTAGTCTGAAATGTTGGTGTAAGTGGGATTTTTAAAAATAGTTATTGGACTTCTATATACATTAAATATCAAAGTATATTGATCAAGAAATATGAACCTCCCTTGGAAAGCCTCTTTGTCACTCTCCTAATATTTATTGTAAGTGCCCCCCACACCCCTGCAAGATCTTATAATATTTTTTCTCTCTAACTTCTCTGCCCACTGTCCAGTGATACTTCCTGGTCAGAATTATCCACTGGGTCTCAAACTATTTCAAGCTGGAGACATTAAAAGATGACCTTGGATTTAACAAATGAAAACAAAGATACCAAGTGAAGTATTTTTAAAATGGACGGATTCAAAGGAGATGCTATCCATAAGATTTTTTTTCAGTAGCCCTTGTAAAGATTAATATATTTCCCAAAACAATTTCTAATGAAATTTTTATCCTAAAATTGAACATTTTCTTATAAACACTGCCACTAGGCATTAGCACTTTTGTTACCAATTACCAGTATAAGTAACTGGTAATTATATATTATTGGATAATATATATATATATTGATTTGTTATATATATATATATTGGATTTGTTATATATTTACTTGTAAAATGGAGGCAATGGATTTCAGCCAAATGCCCAAGGGTAATACAAGGAAGCTTTAAAATCACGAACACTATACAAACAGTTTAACAATGAAATGTAGGTAGTTGGCAGAGATGGTTATCCGTAGAAGTGGGAGAAGAGGGAATAAATTAAAAGAGGAGGGCTATATTCCACAGAGTTAATTAGTATAAAATGGTTCAGCAGTGAAACTATAGGCATTCATAGCCAGGAATTACAACAGCATTTGGTTTAAACCCAAAAAGGGACTCATTTTCACCTTGAACTCAACCCGGGAGTTGTTGTTGTTGTTGTTCAGTCACTCAGTCATGTCTGACTCTTTGCTACTCTTTGCGACCCATGAACACAAGCGTACCAGGTTTCCCTGTTCTTCACTGTCTCCCAGAGTTTGCTAAAACTCATGTCCATTGAGTCAGTGATGCCATCCAACCACCTCATCCTCTGTCGCCCCCTTCTCCTCCTGCCTTCAATCTTTTCCAGTGAGTCAGCTCTTCGTATCAGGTAGTCAAAGTATTGGAGTTTCAGTTTCAACATCAGTCCTTCCAATGAATATTCACGATTGATTTTCTTTAGAATTGACTGGTTTGTTCTTCTTGTTGTCCGAGGAACTCTCAAGAGTCTTCTTCAGCACCACAATTTGAAAGCATCAGTTCTTTGGTGCTCAGCCTTCTTTATGGTCCAACTCTCACATCTGTACATGACTACTAGAAAAACCATAGCTTTGACTAGACGGACCTTTATCAACAAAGAGATGTCTGGGAGTTGCTTTCTTGGCTTTTCAAAAAGCCAAGGAATTTTTTATTCTTTTAAGTTCTCCATTTCTAGGGCGGTAGCAAAACAGAGAAGCAGACAAGTGAGATACACAGCACCAAAGATTGAAAATACCGCAGGGCTACAGACATATGTAGTCATATGCCAAGGGTAACAGGTAAACTAACATTAGGCATTTGACAATGGTAATTGGAAAAAAGTGAATTTCTCAAAGTGTACTTGATGGAAATTTGAAATCCAAACTTTGGAGGAGATTCTGGATCAGGATCGACATAGATAATAGCAAGATAAAAAATAATAATAAGATGGACACAAGAAAAGTGTCCTTGTTCCACTCCTAATTTCTAGAAGTTAGCCTATGGAGTCAGTGCAATCCTGAGATGTCTCATTAAATCCCCAAAATGTAGGAAGAAGCAAAGTGAATGGGGAGGCCCTTACATTTCTTCTGTTCTGAATGAGGAGGAATGAAACAAGAGAGAAAATAGGAGAATGTGAACCCGGAGCTGACTTTCTGAGATGAAGGGAAGGCTTGAGGTCAACCTCACT
Organism: Bos mutus; assembly: GCF_027580195.1. Lineage (NCBI taxonomy): Eukaryota > Metazoa > Chordata > Mammalia > Artiodactyla > Bovidae > Bos > Bos mutus. Next base: position 41,349,091 of record NC_091626.1, on the reverse strand, counting down.
GAGTTGAGAAAACTATCTCCCAGCCCAAAAGTACCTCACAATGGAAGAATAGACATACCCCAGAGAATCACCTGTGCTTGGCTGCTGTTGTTTAGTTGCTTAGTTGTGTCCAGCTCTTTTACAACCCCATGGACTGTGGCCCACCAGGCTCCTCTGTCCATAGGATTCTCCAGGCAAGAATACTGCAGTGGGCTGCCATTTCTTCCTCCAGGGGATCTTCCCAACCCAGGGATCAAACTCATGTATGTTTTGTCTCCTACATCGGCAGACGGGTTCTTTACCAGTAGCGCCACCTGAAAAGCCCAGGACCCTGGTAGAGGATCTTTAATACCATCTCAGAAGAAAGGGCAGATGCTAAATAGAGAATGTTAATGGGGAGTCCAGCCACCACAGCTGAATTCTGTCCTAACTGTCACAGTCCCTCACAGAAAAAGAGATACGACACAACCTCCTCCAGCCCCAACTGTAGCTGAGTCAGGAACACAAACAGGTTTTGCTGTAACAGAAAACACAAAAAAGTCACCCTTGATAATGTGAGACGTGGATAGGAGGCAGAGAAGCAGCAAACATACAATCCCCAGAGGAACAAAACTAAACAAAGAAAGGTAATAATGTGACATGTAAAAGCTACATAGAAAAAAATTCAACAGAAAAGACAAACTGGTTTATAGAGTTTAGAAAATAGAAGAAAATTCCTCACAAATGATTTTGTGTGTTTGGTGAAATATGGACACTCAAGGCTGGGCAGACTAGGAGCATCCAGAAGTTGAGTAGGAGGCAAGATGGGTGGGTCACCGGCCCACACCTGGCCCCAGGAGGGGATGCCGGAAGGTGGGGGCAGGCCCAGGCATGCCAAGGGAAGTACCAGAAGGGTGGCCTCAGCAGGCAGACAGACCCTCCATCTTCAGAGATCTGTAGGCCAGCCTTGAGAAGGTATCTAAGCCAGGTCGTGAGTGTTCAGGCCTGAGCCTGGCTCAGAGAGGCAGGGTTGGGGCCTGGCTGGGGGACCCCAGAGCTTAGGGGCTGGCATCACTGGGGACTTCCTCAGTTGGAATCAAGCAGCTCCTGGAGGCAAACTTGGAGGTGGTCGTTCTTCTCCTCCAGGTGGTCCAGACAGGTATCGATCTGGTCCAACATGGAGTTGATGGCAGCTTATTCTGCTTGCCCAAAGCCCTCATCCTCACCTTCCACACACCCCTCTACTTGCATGCCCAGGTCCATGTTAGGGCTGGCATCACAGGCTCAGGCACCACAGGGGCAAAGTGACAATAAAACACAGACACGGTTGGCAGAGAGCCTGTGTGGGGCAGAAGGTGAAGGCTCACAAATGTTCTCTGCTACAGAACAACTTAATAAAAACATGAGTTCAGTAAGACAGAAACCAAGACAAGAAAATGATAGAATTGAAAAAGGAGTTGCAGATCTAAGGAAATAGAAGACCATCATTATTATAGGATTAATTAGAAAGAAAGTGAAAGTCACTCAGTCACGTCTGACTCTTTGTGACCCATGGACTATACAGTCCATGGAATTCTCCAGGCCAGAATACTGGAGTGGGTAGCTTTTCCCTTCTCTAGGGGATCTTCTCAAGCCAGGGACTGAACTCAGGTCTCCTGCATTGCAGGTGGATTCTTTACCAGCTGAGCCACAAGGGAAGCCCAAGAATATTGGAGTGGGTAACCTATCCCTTCCCCAGCGGATCTTCCATACCCAGGAATTGAACCAGGGTCTCCTGAATTGCAGGCAGATTCTTTACCAACTAAGCTTTTGGGGAAGCCCAATTAGAAAGAACCATGTACAAAATAGACACTGTTGAAAACATAATTATTGACGTGAAGAACGGCATGAGAATGAATGCAGAATAAAAGATAAAGATGAAAGCTGTTAGAGAACAAAGATGATCTAGCATAAGAATAATTAGGGTTTCTGAGCTAGAGAACCCAACCAATGAGAGGATGTAGTCAAATATATAAAGTAAGCATATTTCTCTTGTGGAAATAAATGCTTATGTTTATATTCAAATGATTTTCAACAAGGGTGCTAAGACAACTCAGTGGGATAAAGAAGAGTCTTTTCAACAAATGGTACTGGGACAATTGGATATCTTTTTGCATGTCTATCTCACACTGCCTAAGAAAATCAGCTCAAAATAGACCAAAGACTAAACCTAAGAGCAAAAATTACAAATATTTTAGAAGAAAACATACGCATCCATCTCCATAACCTTGGGTTAGGCAATTAGATTTATTAGAAATGACACCAAAAGTGGAAGCAACAAAAGCAAAGATAAATTAGACTATACCAAATTGTTGCATTTCAACGGCACTATCAAGAGAGGGGGAAAAACAACCGACAGCTTGGGAGAAAATATTTGCAAATATGACTAAAGCATATATCTAGAATAGTATCTAGAATATATAAGACGTCTTACTGACTTAATAATTGAAGGACCAATAACCTAATTTTAAAATGAACAAAAGATTTGGATAGACATTTCTCCAAAGAAAATACACACGTGTGGCCAATAAGCACAAGAAAAGATGCTCAATGTCCTTAGCCATCAAGGAAATTAAAATTTAGGTATGGTTGACTACTACCTTACACCCACTAGGATGGCTATATTCAAAAAGATAGGTAATAGCAACTATTTCTGAGAATTGAAGAAATTGGGCTCTTTATACACTTCTGGTAGGAATATAAAATAGTTCAGCTACTTTAGAAACAGTCTGGCAGTTCCTTAAATGGTTACGGATAGAGTTCCCATATAGCCCAGCTCTTCTACTGCAGGTATAAACCCAAGAGTAATAAAAACGTATGTCCATAAAAAACCCTGTACACATCACTTCTTGGCCTTTTGGCTAAGATCAGGTGCAAAGAGCTGTACATGAATGCTTATAGCACCAGAATTCATAATACCAAAAAGTGGAAACAACCCAAATGTTTATCAACTGATGAATGAATAAACAAAGTGTGATGTGATACATACATGCACCGGAATATTATTCAACTGTAAAAATGAAGTACAATACTAACATAGCCTATAATATGGATGAAGCTTGAAGACATTATCCCAAGTGAAAAAAGCCAGGTGAAAATGGTCACATACTCTGGGATACTATTTTAGGAAATGTTCAGAATAAGCAAATACATAAAGAAAGTAAATTAGTTGTTGCCATGGCCTGGGGGGGGATAGGGAATAGGGAGTGACCACTAACAGGTATGTGGTTTCTTTGGGGGGACGATGAACAATTTTTGGAATTAAATAGTGGTGATGGTTGTGTAACTTTGTAAATATACTAAAAATTACTGAACTTCACACTTGAAAATGATGAACTTTATGGTGTGTGAATTATATCTCAATTTAACTTATGTGCAGAGTACATCATGAGAAACGCTGGACTGGAAGAAACACAAGCTGGAATCAAGATTGCCGGGACAAATATCAATAACCTCAGATATGCAGATGACACCACCCTTATGGCAGAAAGTGAAGAGGAACTCAAAAGCCTCTTGATGAAAGTGAAAGTGGAGAGTGAAAAAGTTGGCTTAAAGCTCAACATTCAGAAAACGAAGATCATGGCATCTGGTCCCATCACTTCATGGGAAATAGATGGGGAAACAGTGGAAACAGTGTCAGACTTTATTTTTCTGGGCTCCAAAATCACTGCAGATGGTGAGTGCAGCCATGAAATTAAAAGACGCTTACTCCTTGGAAGGAAAGTTATGACCGACCTAGATAACATATTCAAAAGCAGAGACATTACTTTGCCAACAAAGTTCGTCTAGTCAAGGCTATGGTTTTTCCTGTGGTCATGTACGGATGTGAGAGTTGGACTGTGAAGAAGGCTGAGTGCCGAAGAATTGATGCTTTTGAACTGTGGTGTTGGAGAAGACTCTTGAGAGTCCCTTGGACTGCAAGGAGATCCAACCAGTCCATTCTGAAGAAGATCAGCCCTGGGATTTCTTTGGAAGGAATGATGCTAAAGCTGAAACTCCAGTACTTTGTCCACCTCATGTGAAGAGTTGACTCATTGGAAAAGACTCTGATGCTGGGAGGGATTGGGGGCAGGAGGAGAAGGGGACGACAGAGGATGAGATGGCTGGATGGCATCACTGACTCAAAAGACATGAGTCTGAGTGAACTCCGGGAGTTGGTGATGGACAGGGAGGCCTGGTGTGCTGCGATTCATGGGGTCGCAGAGTCGGACATGACTGAGTGACTGGACTGAACTGAACTGAAGAAAAGAATAGTTCTCGTAAAAAATAAAAATATAGTTGGCAAAAAATATATACAATTTTCTAGAACATATTGTTCTAGAAAAAAATTAAAATAGAGGCTTAACACCAAGTTGGATAGAAATCAAGGATAAAGATGGCTTCAAGGATAGGGTATTTTAAGCATCCAGGCAAAATACACACCAAACCAAAACAACAAATTGCCTAAAAAAGGTTGAGAATAAGAATACAGGCTATCCTCCAAATTTTCCACAGCAACATCCATTGCAAAAAAATAAAAATTTTGAGGAGACACATAGGGCTTTAAGGAAAGTAAGTTATCCCCACTCAAGAAAGCATTCAAGTATAACAGTACACTACCTCAAACATATATGAACTCAGAAAACACAACTCCTGTAGGTTCCTTATTGAGAAAACTACTTGATATGAGATCTTGCTAATTAAGAGAGAATCAAAATAAAGAACTCAAGAATGGAGAAATGACTCTTTGTGACCCCATGGATTGTAGCCCAACAGGGACCAGGCAAGAATACTGGAGCGGGTTGCCATTTCCTCCTCCAGGGGATCTTCCCGACCCAGGGACTAAACCTGAGTCTCTTGCATCTCTCACATTGGCAGGCAGATTCCTTACCACTGCGCCACCTTGGAAGCATTTAAATATAAAGCCAATTTAAAATATTTAAATATAAAAACAATGCCAGGGTATAAAACCAGTACTAAATAACTTTTGATATCATTACAAACAGAAAAACATGAACTGTATGAACCTGGAAAACATAAGAAAAATAATACAACCAACCAAAGGGATATAGGCACAGTCTTCATCCCTCTTAAAATGAAGTCAATAATATTATTTAAACTGAAACATAGTAGTAAAAAAAAATCAAAATTAAAAAAAATCATCATGGTGTTTAGAATTTTTTTTTTTTTAACTTCACAGGGATTGTTAAAGAAATATTACTGGGAGTGAAAAAAAAATTGTGTCAACTTGACAAGCCATCCCGTGTGTGGCACCAGCTGGTGACGGACCTGGCTGGACAAAAGCGTTTTTAGAATGGTAATGCAAATAAAGAGAGAAATGATGACAAAAAAAAAAAAAAAACTTGACTGGGTTAAGGGATGCCCAAATATCTGGTGAAACATTTCTGGGCATATCTGAGAGGGTGTTTCTAGAAGAGATTAGCCTTTGAATTGGTAAACTGAGAAAAGAAGATTGCCCTCCCAATATGAGTGGGAATCATCCAATTCCTTGAGAGCCTGAAGAGAATAGAGAGACAGGGGGAAGGCAAATTCACTCACTTTGCTTGAGCTGAGAGATATATCCTCTCCTGCCCTGGACATCAGTCATCACTCAAGCACCATGGTTCTCAGTGGGCTTTCCAACTCAGATCATGGCTTACACCATCAGCATCCCCCTCCCTCCACCCCTATTCCCAAGACTCTGGACTCAGACTGAATTACAGCACGCTGACTTTCCTGGTCTTCCAGCTTGTAGATGCCAGATCGTGGGACTTCTCAGAAACCGCAACCGTGTGAGCCAAATCCTATAATAAATCTCTTCTTGTATATATATTTATATCCTATTGGTTTTGTTTCTTTGGAGAATCTACTAATACAGATTTTTCAAAATAGATTCCTTCAGATTTGCTTCAGATCCCCTTTTTTCCTATTAAATTTAAATAAAATGAATTTAAATGTTTCTGTTAAAAATAGCGTTTCTGGTAGGATGCCATTTGGCAAAGGGTTTCAGCCAACTTGTAGTGAAGAATCAGAAATTCACACTGGGATGCCACTGCATGGTATTCATAGTTATTGATTCAATAAACTGCATATGGTCCTCATCCTACTGGGTTGATTCGGTCATAAATCACTTTAAAGTCCCAAGTACATGGGAATTCCCTGGCAGTTCAGTGGTTGGGACTCCGTGCTTAGCCTGAGTTCAATCTCTGGTGGGGGAACTAAGATCCCCCAAGCTGTGCAGTGGGGCCAGAAAAAGAAAAAAAAAAAAAAAGGCTCAACTACAGCATAACCCCAGTGGAGATTGGATCCTGATGCCCACAGTCAGCAATCAGGTAAATGTCACTGATTTAAAATACTGAAGACTATTTTAGCCATATTCCTTCTCTGGGTGTGCTACATGTTAACTGCAGCATAGGAAATAAGGTCAGGGAGGACAGAATCCAAGTTTCCTAATGAGCTATAAAAGAAAGTCAAGCAACAAAAGCTGTCACACCCTGAGGTGCCTTTGGGAGAATTCATAGAGAGAGCTGAATGTGAAGCATTCTTCTGTCTGCTTGATGATAGGGGCTGGGAGTGCAGCTTTAGTCCTGGGATCTCTTCTTCCAGTCATTGCCCTGGTTTGGGACCACCTGCACACCCGCTGTAAAACAAGCCTCTTGACATCCGTATTCCATCTGACCTTGTCAATATCAGTAGGCACTGATAGAAAACTCCCTGGAGATAATTTCCCCTGTTCTATACTGGACTCCCAAACCAGAGGTGAACACTGAGATGGAGAATCCAAGCCAAGAAGGAGAAATTTAAAATTTCATGCCACGTGTTCAGTCAGTCACATTCGACTCCACAACCCTGTGGAGTGTTGCCGGTCAGGTTCCTTGTCCATGGAGCTTTCCAGGCACAAATACTGGAGTGGGTTGCCATTGCCTTCTCCAGGGGATCTTCCTGACCCAGGGATTGAACCCACATCTCCTGCATTGGCAGGTGGATTAATTGTCCAAATGCTTTCACTTTGAACTGAGTCTTTCAGAATTTCAGTCATTTCCAGAGTCAAGTGTTTGTCCTTTTTGGTCTATCACCTACAAAATATTTACGGGTTTAAAGGTTAACAAAAATTAAACTTGTCATCTGCTCTGGCAGAGTTAGTGAATTTCGGAGAGGGGTTTTACTGTCATGGAGAGGGATTGGCCCTGTGATGTCATCAGGGTTAGGTGTCACACATACATTCAACAAATATTCAGTAAATGTCTATATAAGGCATAGGGAATACAACAGTGAACAAACAAAAACTCCCTGCCCTCAAGGCGCTTACATTCATTCATTCAAGTTCTTTGATGTTGCTATCTCTAAGACATATGTGCTTTTTTCCCCCTCTAATTTTGGAAGAATTCTAGAGACTTTTGTTGTTTTGTTGTTCAGTCGCTCAGTCGTGTCCGACTCTTTGCAACCCCGTGGACTGCAGCACGCCAGGCTTCCCTGTCAACTGCCACTTAAGTAAAACTGGGTAAGCTCACAAATTAGAAAAAATAAGGGCCATCTCGTGTAGTGGCTACAAAACAACCTGTCAACCTCTCTGGGTTCATGCTCTCAGCTCCATTGGTTATCAGCCTGGTGACCATGGGCATATTTCCTAACTTCTCTAAGCCTCAGTTTCCTCATCCGAAAAATGAGTATGATGATAATAGGACATTCTTCTTAGACTTGTGAGAGTTTGAGATAATCTGTGTAGAGAATTTTGCAATAGTACTAGAGACATAACAACTGAATGACAAATGTTAGCCATTGTTAATGGCAAAAGTATTTAAAATACAAAAATACTACTCTAATTATAGAACTGGAATTGGAAATGAGTATAAGTGCTAATTTACTTAGGGGAGCCTAAGTACAGACCAGAAAAAATTTAGTGTTTTCTTTATTAAAATCAGAAGTTGAAATAAAATATTTCTGAAATTATAATGTAAATCCATAAGAATACGATTTGCTTCAAGCTTTTCAGCAATAGACTGTGCTAAGTGAGGTAAAACTGCATCGTAAACACTGTCAGTTTGGTATCTTTTTTAGCACACTTTGTGCAACCCCTGATCATGGAGGCACAAAATTATACTTTAGACAATGCATTTTGTTGAATATAATTTCCTATTAAATGCCTATTTGTTGAGCTCCCAACCAGGCCTTGTGAAATGGCACAGTTCAATAAGGAAGGCTGTCAAATTCATGTATGATGAGAACACTGGAGTGGCGCTCTGTCAGCTGAGACAAAAATGGTCTGGACACTGACCGCCATTTATCTCTAACCCAGCTGTGTCTGATGGTGAGGTGGTACATCCAGTCATGCATTTCCACTGTTCATGCCTTCCCTCTGTTCCCCTCTATCAATTAGTGTGGGAGCTATTTCTGGAGGGCGCCTAGTTTATCCAAAGTAAAGGATTTGTTTTCTAGTCAGCAAATGCTTTCAAGTGGTAATTTAACTGTCAATGAAAAATAAATAAAAGGTGTTGTGAAGTCTGTATGATCTTAGCAATTCTTGGAAGCTCTGTTGTTATTGAATGTATCTCCCTCTCAGCTGCCTGAGGAATGGCATTTTAATGTCACACATCATGCAATTCTTTCCTGAATGTAATTGTAGTTTTTCTGATGCCATGCTTAGAGCTGTTCAAATGTTTGGCTTCTGGCAAATATTTCCTAATATATTTCCAAATATTTCCACTGTCATCATTCATGACAGTGATGGGTCTGAAGCAATTTTTAATACATTTTTAAATCCCACTAACTTGTTAAATAACCAGAGAAAGAATTCTATATAAATTGAAAACATCTTTATTACCAGAAGAGGTGTTGGGGAAGATATATGTGAAACTGTAAGGATCTGATGTTTGCAAGACTGTGGGTGGTCCACATCTTAGAAGCCAGTCACGCATCAGAGAGGTGCCATATAGTGAGATGAAGCCTGGAACTGGGTGGACATTGGTTTCTGCCAGCCACTGCTAAATGCCTATCAAATATTCTTTAAAAAGAAGTTTTTGTTTTGTATTGGAGTATAGCTGATTTACAATGTTGTGACAGTTTCAGGTAGATATATACGCATGTATCCATTTCCCCCCAAGCTCCCCACCCATCCAGGCTGCCACATAACACTGAGCAGTTCCCTATGCTATACAGTAGGACCTTGTTGCTTATCCATTTTAAATATAGCAGTGTGTACATGTCGATTCCAAACTATCCCTTCCCTGCATCCTTTCCCTCTCCCACCACAACAATAATTTCATTCTCTAATCTCTGAGTCTATCTCTATTTTGTAGATAAATTCATTTGTATCATTTCTTTATAGATTCCACATAGAAGGGGTGTCATACAATATTTCTCCTTCTCTGTCTGACTTGCTTTACTCAGTATGACAACCTTGGCAACCCACTCCAGTATTCTTGCCTGAAGAATCCCATGGACAGAGAAGTCTGGTGGGCTACAGTCCATGGGATCACAAAGAATCAAACATGACTGAAGTGAATGAGCTTGCAGGTCCATCCATGTTACTCCAAATGGCATTGCTTCACTCTTTTTAATGTCTGAGTAATATTCCATATGTACTACTGCTGCTGCTAAGTCACTTCAGTCATGTCTGACTCTGTGCGACCCCATAGACGGCAGCCCACCAGGATCCCCTGTCCCTGGGATTCTCTAGGCAAGAACGCTGGAGTGGGTTGCCATTTCCTTCTCCAATGCATGAAAGTGAAAAGTGAAAGTGAAGTCGCTCAGTCGTGACCGAGCCTCAGCGACCCCATGGACTGCAGCCTTCCAGGCTCCTCCATCCATGGGATTCTCCAGGCAAGAGTACTGGAGTGGGGTGCCATTATCCATTCCTCTGTCAATGGACCCAACCCAATATTCTTTCTCCCCTTATTTTCACTGATGTTAACTCCAATTTAATTCAGAGAGGCAGTGTGCCTGGACTTAGCTAAAAACACATCATTTCCAGTTTCCTGCAGCTGCCGTGCTCATGTAACATAGTTGTGTTTAATGAGTTTATCAGTAGCTAGATGGCACTTCAGGGAAAGGCCTTTGAAAGGGTGCAGACAGGTGCTCAGCCAACACATGCCTCCTTCCCTTCACCTTCTTCCTCTTGCTAGGAATGCAGAGGCCATGCTACAAGTGGATTAGGCATCAAGTGCCCAGCAGACCACAAGCACATGCTCAGGACAGCTGGGCAGAAAGAGAGGAAGATCCTAAGTCCCCAGATACAGAGCAAAACCTCTGTTCCGGCCCTGGACCACCTCACCCCAGCTTGTCATTCCTTGAGAAAAGTGAAGCAATTTATTGAGCAACTGATGTTTTGAGTCCCTGTCCTTAGAAGCCAAACACAATTTCTAACCTGTAGTGGAATGCTGCAAGCAAAATGGGAAACTGCACAGACGGCTTTAAAGATCCACCTGCTGGAGGCTGGAAAGCTAGAAGTCCCTGTTTCAGCAAGGCACGGCATTTGGTCAAACTCTGAATAGGAAGAGAGATGGAACCTGGTTGGTTGATAGTATTGCTGAGTCATTCTAGACCAGCTCTGCCACCCCCAGAGCACTCATTGGGTAAGAAGAATGATCCTTTATATTTTCTTTGCATTTTGAATTATACAGTGCATTCTACTTATGGCATATAAATGGGAAGAATAATTCCAAATACTTTGCATGGTATCCAGCCTATGAAAACTATTTAATAGAAATTTGTTGAATAACTAAATGGGAAAATCGTATCATTCTATCTTTGTCTCACTTCAGAATGTACATAAAAGAGAATCCTGCTTTTGTTGGTTTTACTGTTACTTATCTGCCAATTTATTATGCCTTGTTCCAGAAAAGTAAACAGTGTACAGATTGATTAAATAATTAGGTTGGACTTTGTGATAGGTAGTCCTAGACAAACCGTGATAGACAATGATGACGGCCCATTCACTGGTATTTTGGACCTCTCTTATGGGCAGCAGAGCCTATTAATTAATTCTAATTAATACAACTTATAATTAATTACAAATTCTAATTAATACAATCAGAGCCAGACCCAAAGAAATGTAAGTGTCAGTCATATTATGTTAGTATCCTGCATGATTTTCCTGACTCCCCAATCTTTAATTGACATCCTTCACTACTGTATAACTCTGGGTTGAAGAGGGGAAATCCTACATTTGAATAAAAACAACTCTAAATCTTTCTTGTAATCGGACCCCTTCCTGATGACTTCTAGCCTCACAAAGCCTCCAATTCCCTTCTGTAGCTGTCAAGGGCTCCATTTACCACGATTAGAGAAATGATCTTGCTGCTCTCTTTGACTTTCTGGGTTTTTTCTTGCGTGATTCAGGGTTTGAATCTCTAGAGCTGACAACCAGATTCTAGTATAAGGCAACAACCATCCTTGTTTCCTTGGGACCTTTCCAGTTTTAACCCTGAAGTTCTGGAATCGCAGAAAACCCCTCATTTCTGATCAAATTGGGATAGTTGGTTACACTGGTTACACTTAAAATATGTTATCCTGTTACTTTTCTCAGAGCTTCTGAGTTTTTATCTAAATTACCTTTCTGCTTTCTTTCTTTCTTTCATTCTCAAGTGACATTTGTTGCCTAGTCTGTGCCAAGTATAATGTTAGGTGTTGGAGAAGTACAAACAGCAATAAGATTAGGACCTTCTTACCTACTAAAGGAGACAGATGTATAACACTCATTACAAAATAGTGTAATAAATACAGCTAAAGATGTAATTGAGAAATATTTTTGAATACAGAGGAAGAAGTAATTTAAGTTACTGGTGAGTTAGGAAAGGGCTTCATAGAGAAGAGGACATTTGATCTGCGTCTTAAAAATGATTAAGTATTCATCAAGCAGGGAAGTTGTTAAGTAGTTTCTTCTTACAACTTTATCCTTTTTTTTTTTTTTTTAATTTTTCGAGGATCCAACTCAAGAATTTTTTTTTCTTCTGGCCATGCCATGCAATATACAGGATCTTGGTTCCCCACTTGGTTACTTACTCAGTTGCTCAGTCATGTTAGACTCTTTTGCAAACCCATGGATTGTAGCCCAACAGAGGGCCAGGCAAGAGCACGAGTGGGTTGCCATTTCCTACTCCAGGGGATCCTCCTGACCCAAAAATTGAACCCACGTCTCCTGCATTGCCAGGCAGATTCTTTACCACTAGTACCGTCTGGGAAGCCCCTTGGTTCCCCTACCAGAGATCAAACCCATTCCCCCCTCCCTGAAAGTGGAAGCTCAGTGCCTTAACCACTGGACCACCAGGGAAGTCCCAGTCCTTCCTTTTCAACGGAGCTTAAGTGTGAACAGAAGATCAGTATAAAGACCAGGAAATGGATTCTCATTATTCATGATTTCTTATTTTTTATGAAATTTTTATCTGAATCTTTCTCCAATCAAGAAATACGGTTTAGTAGTTCTGGCTAAAGAATGCAAACAGAAGTTGTTGAATGGATGGTGAGACTAATTAAAAGGGACAGGCAGCTGGAGCAAGCCCTTCTGCCATGTCCTCTCCCCTTTCTGGAATTCAGAGGTGATGACTGGCACTCCTACAGACATCCTGAACTAGGAGGAAGCTTTCAAAATGACCACGCTAATGATGACAGATCAGAAAGGGAAAGGAATCTCATCCCTGATACTCGTAGAGCAGCCATGGGAGCTCTGGGCCATCTACCTCAGGACTTTTACAAGAGAAACTCATCTTTTGTGTATTTACAATCATTGCCATTTAGGGGTTTGGATTGTATGAAGTTAAACCTAAACACAATGAATAATAGCAGAAACTTTTGGCCGTAGTCCTCTTCACTCCAACTCGAGCTCCCATCTCCCTCCAAACACTGTCGTTCTTCTGCAACTTCCACTCTTCTCAAGGTTAGCTCTGTTTGCCCACCACCTCAGCCATCTCATTCCTGTCTATTTACTCTGTGAACTAGTTAGTCTACCCACTCCAGACCTCAGCCTAGCTCAGCCCTAATGATTGTGTACTTTCTACTCCCCAAAACTATTTTTCTTATTGTAGATAATTTCCCCCCTAAAAAGAGTTCTATATTAACTCTAACATTTTCCCTCTACTACATATGTTATCTCAAAAATCCCAAAGCTTTCTCAACCAATTTTTAGCTATTTGTTGAAGTTCTATATTATTTACTATCCATGGAAAAGCTTGGTTCACAAAGGAAACTCTCAGATTGAATTTATCGTGTTAAAAGACTTTTTGCTGCTATTTAGTTGCTAAGTCATGTCCAGCTATTTTGCGACTCCATGGACTGTGGCCCACCAGGCTCCTCTGTCCATGAGATTTCCCAGGCAGGAATACTGGAATGGGTTGCCATTTTACTCCTCCAGGGGATCTTCACCCTCAGGGACCGAACCCATGTCTCCACATCTCCTGCATTCTTTACCAATGAGCCACCTATGAAGCCCATGTTAAAAGATAATCTCAGGCACATTAAAATTTCAAGTTTATTTGAGCAAATCAATTCCAGTTGGGCAGCACTAGACTAGAAGTGGTTTGGGTGTGCCACAGAAAGGAGTCAATGTAAAGACTTTTATAGAGAAGCCACATAAACCAGGCAAGAAAGTTATTTAATTGGTTGTAGCTTAAGCCACTGCCTTATTGGGAAAGACTAGCTTCTTCTGTGGGCTTCTCTGGTAGTTCTGCTGGTAAAGAATCCACGTGCAACGCAGGAGACACTGGTTCAATTCCTGGGTCAGGAAGTCCCCCTAGAGAAGGGACAGGCTACCCACTCCAGTATTCATGGGCTTCCCTGGTGGCTCAGCTGGTAAAGAATCCACCTGCAATGCGGGAGACCTGGGTTCAATCCCTGGGTTGGGAAGATCCCCTGGAGGAGGGCATAGCAACCCACTCTAGTATTCTTGCCTGGAGAATCCCCATGGACAGAGGAGCCTGGCAGGCTCCAGTCCATAGGGTCACAAAGGGTCAGACATGACACAGCACAACACATCACGGAGCTGGCTGCGTATGAATGGCTGTCCTTAGGTTTTGATTTCTTAACCTTGAGGCATTTTCAGGTTAGAATTTGGTTTGCTTACTTAGGCTACTAAGGCATTATAGCCACCTCAGTCTAATAACCTTTCTGTTTAATTAATTTAACAATCCAAAGCCCTAATAATTTCTCCATATTTCATTTGCATAATATGAATTGCTTAACAATAATGTAGAGAAAGAATGCAGTTTGGCATTGTTGAGGAGGAAGAAATTTTCCTCTATCTTTCTAGGTTCTTCTGGCTAATCTAAGAATTAAATTGACATAAGATAGGTAAATAGGAGAAAATTAAACAAAATTTTAATAGCATGCATATATGGGAGAGACCCAGAAAATCTGAGTAAGTTATCAAAATGGCTGAAACCCTCATCTTAAATACGGGATGTTGGGAGTGGTGGTTTGGGATTTCAAAGGCAATTTACATGGAGGTAGAAAAGCAATTGTTTGGTAAACAAATGTTTGCCGGGCCTGCAGAGACAATAGGACACAGAGTGGACTCTGATCTCTAAGAATTTCCCCAGCACTTTTAGCTCAGATTCATTGCAGATCTCTCTGACGAGAGCTCTATTCCTGTGACAGGCCTTCCATCTAAATTCTTCACACAGTTAGGGGGAAGGTCAGTTTCTTCGAGTCTTATGGGCCTTGATGGTTTTCAGCTCAAAATAACCCACATGCCAAGAGACATTTTAGACAGGGAAACGTTCTTTTAGGAAGTTTCAGGATCCAAAAGCTAAATTGATAGATTGTTGCATCTCATTAAAGTGGTCTCTTAGTCAGGTAGCTAGGGGAGTCTAGTTAAATTCACTGCAGGAGGCAGTGAGATAGGTGGGCTCTCAAAGTTAGGCCAATAAAGTACAAATGGTCAGATATTTAATAAGAGGCATTTCCATGGAGACAAAAGAAAAACAAAGGTCAATGAATGGAGCAAATTATAAACCAGTTTCTGAACCTGGGACTGTCGTTGAGAAAATTTCTGGATGTCAAATCTGAAGCATCTTCTGCAGGTTAAAATGTCTCTGATGATGTCATCAGGTGTTCAGGTAAACCTGAGTGGCTTACATGGCATCAAGCATGAGGATTGCATAAGCATGTGCTGTTGCGGTGATCTCTGTCAAGTTTATATCAAGTTGTTCAGGTTCAAAGGACTTCAGAAAGGACAGCTTTAGTTCTTAATGATTCTGAGTCAAAAGTGGGAGAAAAATTGGAAATGTTACTTTAGAGTGTTGTAGTCAAATTTTTGAGGAATCCAGAAGAATTTAGGATGCAGTACAGTTTATAGAAAAAGAAAATTTTAAGTCGATTGGCAACTAGAATCTAATATCCACAAGTGTCTAGTATAGTTCCTGCTGAAACACAATCTTTTCTCCTTCAGATCACCCTGAATTCTACCAAAGATACCCAAATTAAGACTTATTTGTTTGCAAAATAAGTTTAGTCTCATTAAACTTGGCCTGCTTATTTATATAAGTTTAGCAAGAATAGCAATTGAGCATAGAGGTTCTTTTGAATCTGCTTTGCCAGCACATTTCATAAGGAGTCTCTAGGTTGAACTTTTAAATGGTTCTTGAGACCAGGAGGCCATGCTAAGAACATGCAATAAGACTTGTCTGTAACACTTACAGATTTGGATGAATTCCTCTCTTCTTGAGGCCCTCCAAATATCCCGAAGTACCTGCATCTGCCAGGAACTGGCCTCCTTTACTCATCTATCTGGTAAGGCTGCTGGGATTCCTGTAAGCAAGGTACCAGGCTCTTTTTTCAAGGGGATTTATGGCTCCATAAAGTCAACCTTCATTCCTTGAAACTGTCTTGTCATATTTGATTGACGTTTCAGTCAAAACCATGGTAATGTTTATACCCAATGTTTTCAATTGTGTCTTCTTGTAATAAGGAAGACAGATTTTTAGTGAACTTATGTTAATAACTATATTGCCCTGAGGGTAAGACTATTTACTAAGAGTTTCCAAATTTTGGAGGGATCAGATAGGGAGAAAAAAGACAAATGTTTCAATTTTGCTTACAAATATAATTTAATAAATTGGTATAAATCATAGTGTAAGAGGAAATGTTTCCTTATGTCTGGAAAACAAAAAATTTTTAAAACAGTAATATTTCAGACAAAAAGTCATTATAATCATATTTATCAGTTTGCTTAGTCCCATGTGATTAATTCTTATTGCTCAATCTTGATCTTCTTTTAGTAGTTTTATGGAACCATCAAGTTTTTCATTAGAGTTCTGTAATTCCTTGCCTAATTCAGTGGTATGATCTGAAAGTTATCAGAAAACTATACAAGTCAAAAAGTCCCTTCTATGAATCTTCTTGAAGATGAAGCATTTTTTGCAAAAGCATCAGAGTGAAACAATAACCATTTATAAATGACAAAAGACTTAAAATGGCATGGTTAAAGATCTGATCACAATGCAATTGACAAAGACATTTTGTTATTTCTGTGACATTTTAAGTTAATAACTAGAATTGTGACTGACAATATTATATCAGGACATATCTAAATTTTGGGCTTCCGTGGTGGCTCAGCTGGTAAAGAATCTGCCTACAATGCAGGAGACCTGTGTTCGATCCCTGGGTTGGGAAGATCCCCTGGAGAAGGGAAAGGCTACCCACTCCAGTATTCTGGACTGGAAAATTCCATGGACTACAGTCAATGGGGTGCAAAGAGTCGGACACAACTGAGCAACTTTCACTTCATTTATCTAAATTTTACAAATTTCATATAATTTCTAGAACGTTTATATTAATAACATTTATCCACATGATATAATCTAAGAAGTTTTTATGAACATCCTTTGACAACTCTTCCCATGTAATTTAACATACTATTAATAAACCAGACTGCTGCTGCTGCTAAGTCGCTTCAGTCATGTCCAACTCTGTGCGACCCCACAGATGGAAGCCCACCAGGCTTCCTTGTCCCTGGGATTCTCCAGGCAAGAACACTGGAGTGGGTTGCCATTTCCTTCTCCAATGCATGAAAGTGAAAAGTGAAAGGGAAGTCGCTCAGTCGTGTCCAACTCTTAGCGACCCCATGGACTACAGCCTACCAGGCTCCTCCTTCCATGGGATTTTCCAGGCAAGAGTACTGGAGTGGGATGCCATTGCCTTCTCCAAAACCAGACTAGTTTAATATTGCTCTTTGAGATATATCAGGGCCCTCTGAAACATCCCAAAGTTAGCTAGAGGTCAAAAGGACTTCAATATAGAGTTTAATTGCAGAAAGTTTGTCAAAGATATAAAAATTTTTTAAACACTTGGTCAAATAAGATCATAGGTCACTGTGAAACAATATTTATTCATGTAATCAAAGTGACAATTAAAATCTTCAAAGGCAAATACAGAAAGCAGATTATTTAAAAGGTAAAAAAAAATTTACAACCTGTTATCAAAAGCAGATCAATATTCTAAGAAAACTCTGTTCCTCTTAACAGAAAGAAAATCAAATTCTTGTTTTGCATCAGCTTACCTTTAATATTAAAATACATTCACTCACCAAAGCTATCTTGAGAAAGAGGAACAGAGCGGGACGTTTCATGCTCCCTGAAGTTAAAGAATATAACAAAGATACAATAAGTAAAACAGTATTGTACTGACACAGAAATAGACACAGATCAATGGAACAGAATTAAACTCACACATGTTGGCCAATAAATCTGTGACAAAAGAGGCAAGAACATACAATGGAGAAAAGATAGTCTTTAATAAGTAGTGGTGGGAAAACTAGACAGCTACAGTAAAAGAATGAAATTAGAACATTCTCTAATACCATATACAAAAAATAAACTCAAAATGGATTAAAGACCTAAATGGAAGACCAGAAATCATAAAACTCCCAGAAGAAAACATAGAATACAATCTTTGACATAAGTCACAGTAATATTTGGGGGGTTCTGTCTCCTTAAGTAAAGGAAACAAAAGTAAAAATAAAGAAATGGGAACTAATAAAACATAAAAGCTTTTGCACAGTAAAGGTAACCATCAACAAAACATAAAGACAACATCCCAAATGGGAGAAAATATTTGCAAATTATATGATCAGTGGGAGAAGACTCTTGAGAGTCCCTTGGACTGCAAGGAGATCCAACCAGTCCATTCTAAAGGAGATCAGTCCTGGGTGTTCTTTGGAAGGACTGATGCTGAAGTTGAATCTCCAATACTTTGGCCACCTCATGCGAAGAGTTGACTCATTGGAAAAGACTCTGATGCTGGGAGGGATTGGGGGCAGAGGGAGAAGGGGACGACAGAGGATGAGATGGCTGGATGGCATCACTGACTCGATGGATGTAGTTTGAGTGAACTCCAGGAGTTGGTGATGGACAGGGAGGCCTGGCGTGCTGCGATTCATGGGGTCACAAGGAGTCGGACACGACTGAGTGACTGAACTGAACTGAACTGAAGGGGTTAATATCCAAAATATATAAACAACTCATACAACTCAATATAAAAAAAAAACCTAATTAAAAAATGGTCGGAAGACCTAAATAGACATTTTTTTTCCAGAGAAAACATACATATGGCTAACAGGCATATGAAAAGATACTCAACAGCACTAATCATCAAGAAAATGCAAATCAAAACCAAATGAGATATTATTTCGCATGTGTCAGAACAGCTATCATCAAAAGAACACAAATAACAAATATTGGCAAAAATGTAGAGAAAAAAGGAGCCCTTGTACACTGTTGGTAGGAATGTAAATTGGAGCGGCCACTATGAAAAACAATATGGAGGTTTCTTAAAAAACTAAAAATAGAACTACCATATGGTCCAGCCATTCCATGCCTGGGTATATATCCAAAGAAAATAAAAACACTAATTCATAAAGATTCATGAACCCCAATGCTCATAGCAGGGTGATGATGATAAAGTTTTTATTTTCTTAATTTTCTTTCACTGTCCCAATTTTCCTATCAGTTTAGGTACAGGATTTTATTGATTTGAGTCTGCATTTATTTGCATATCAGCAATTGAAGTCAGTAAAATGGGGTATGGAATAATAACCTGAAATAAACTTACTCTTGACTCCTAATTGCTCTCCGTCCATTCAAGTTCCCTAGATTATGCATTTTGATGTGCCAAAATTAAACTAAAACATTTAATTGTTGGCAATAAAAAAGAGACAGTTATGGAGTAGCAAAACATGTCTTTATTTTTCTTCAATATTTAAATTATAAAATGTTTCAGCAGTATCAAACAGTAAAACTGAAAGAATTTTACAGCAAACACCTGTATACATAACAGTTAGATTCCACCATTAGGATTTTCCTATACTTGCTTCATACATAGCTATCCATCTATTTAGCATGCCCTCATCAATCCATTAATCCAGCTTACTGTGGGTACTTTTCAAAGCAAGGTGCAGACAGTATACATCCCTTCTAAGTACTTCAACATGCATATCATTAATAGAATTCAATATTTTATACTTTTTTCTTTTGTTATAAAATTTATCTACAATGAAATGCACAAATCTTAAATGTACTTTCACTGAGTTTTGACAAGGGCATGCACCCTAGTAACCAAAAACCCTATCAAGATATACAGCATTACCACTACCTCAGAAAGTTCCCTGCTATGAACCTGCCTGTCCGCCCCCTTAACATACAATGAAGGAAAACACTGTTTTAATTTTTTCTACCATAAATGTCTTGCCTCCTGCAGAATTTCATGTAAGTGTTGGGGTACCATTCTCCCCCAACATCGCTCCGATTTCTGCCCATTTCACTACCAGAAGCACAATGGCCTTTGTCCTAGACTCTTTCAAAGGATGTTTGTAATAGCAAGTGATTCTGGAATGCAGAGATGATGTCTGCTTCGAAAGCAAAGAGCAGGTATGCTCACAGGAAAATACATGTTTAAACAATGTCTGAAAATTAGCTTCATTGGGTTTAGCCCACATCCCAAAGAAAGAGTAGGATGTGATCTCTGTTATCAGCTGACATAAGCTGTCAAGTTTAAATAAATAAAAAGGGGTGGTCATTGGGGAAAGGAACCAGAGAAATTTAGTGGGGAACAGCCCTTTATGTACACAGTGTCATGGAAGCCTCCCTGAACTTTTAAGAGGAAAGGATTGTTATTCTCATTTTAGAGAGGAAGAAGCTGGTTTTTGTTCTGACATTTGTCAGGTGAGTACCAGAAGCTCCAACCAGACCAAACCATCATTCTAGCCGCCATGAAAAAGTAGAGGATCAAGTTAGCAACTTCTCTTCTCTGACTTCAGTTGTCTCTGTAAGACCGAGGATTGACAACCATGAGTCTAGATGCTCACCTTGACTTTCACACTTTCATTCACACACCATTTGTCTACTACCTGCTGCCTTGCCCCAAGATTTCAGCAAACCAAATTCCAGTGGAAGGCACACTCATTTCCCTATCATCAATGACAGTCAGCACTTGTGTCAATAGTGATCTAATGGCAGGTCTCCTTGCCCACCTCCCCTTCTGCAACTGTCCTACTCTGATGTGGCCAAAAGAGAGTAAGTTGCATTGGCGTCCCCATACCTGCCCCCGATACATGGACCCAGGTACTCTGTAAAAAGGCAGTTCAGAATGTTGACATCTGTGTGGAGACAATGAATAACTAATAATTTTTGCAAGTAAAGTGCTTTCAATTATTTGTTTTCATCAAAAATGAAAGGAGGGTCAGTTAATATATCACTTAATTTGTGATAGCTCATAATGTGATTTTTCATATATAACTTGGAGGCGAAGTAAATAATCTAGTGTTCTTAAAACAACTCTTGCTATTCCCCCTCCTCAGTGTTTATATCTATAAAGATAAAAATTGGAATGGAATGGATTCTGAATCTTGTCTCATTTAGCAATAAATAATATTCATTCATGCCTACATGAACTATGAGAAGGTGGGGGACCAATTCTGTTATTAAGAAATAGATTTCCAAAAAATTATACTATTAACACTTAGCACATTTTGTATTTTGTTGTGATACATTACTTCTTGGAGAGATAACTCAATCCAGAATAACTTGAAAAATATTTGGAGGCTTATGGTCATAGGAAATGTTTTGTTAATTTAAATTTATACTCCAATTCTTTCTGTACAGAGGCTTGGCAAGGGCAAACAACAAGAGACTTTCAAATATGAATGCTGAATAAAGTTCAGTAGAGGGAAGAGAAATGGAAATACAAGTTTAAGAAAAAGATGAAGAAAAGGAAGAACTTATTCAATATTCGTATTACTGAATGGTGGTACTTTAGTGTATATACTCCATTAATTACTCTCAGAATGCTGCTGTGGTTCTATTTTAAAGTCCGTGTTTAAAATACACTGCAAATATATCCTTTACAACTATCTATGCTTATAAAACTTTTAGTAATCAATCTAACAATGTGTGTGTGAGGCAGGGAAAAGGTGAGTCAGTTCAATCATTCAGTCGTGTCCAACTCTTTGCAACTCCATGGACTGTGGCACACCAGGCTTCCCTGTCCTTCACCATCTCCCGGAGCTTGCTCAAACTCATGTCCATCAAGTTGGTGATGCCATCCAACCATCTCATCCTCTGTCGTCCCCTTCTCCTACTGCCTTCAGTCTTTCCCAGCATCAGGGTCTTTTCCAAGGAGTCAGTTCTTCTCATCAGGTGGCCAAAGTATTGGAGTTTTAGCTTCAGAATCAATCCTTCCAATGAATATTCAGGACTGATTTCCTTTAGGACTGACAGGTTTGATCTCCTTGGAGTCCAAGGGGCTCTCAAGAGTCTTCTCCAACACCACAGTTCAAAAGCATCAATTCTTCGGTGCTCGGCTTTCTTTATAGTTCAACTCTTACATCCATACATGACTACTGGAAAAACCATAGCTTTGACTTTACAGAGCTTTGTTGGCAATGTCTCTGCTTCTGAATATGCTGTCTAGGTTGGTTGTTTAACTTTTCTTCCAAGGGAGCAAGCGTCTTTTAATTTCATGGCTGCAGTCACCATCTGCAGTGATTTTGGAGTCCAAGAAAATGAAGTCTGTCACAGTTTCCATTGTTTCCCCATCTATTTGCTATGAAGTGATGGGACAGGATGCCATGATCTTCATTTTTTGAATGTTGAGTTTTAAGCGAGCTTTTTCCCGCTCTTCTTTCACTTTCATCAAGAGGCTTTTTAGTTCCTCTTCACTTTTTGCCTTAAGGGTGGTGTCATCTGCATATCTGAGGTTATTGATATTTCTCCCGGCAATCTTGATTCCAGCTTGTGCTTCATCTAGCCCAGAATTTCGCATGATGTACTCTGGATATAAGTTAAATAATCAGGATGACAATACATAGCCTTGACGTACTCCTTTCCCAATTTGGAACCAACCTGTTGTTCCATGTCCGGTTCTAACTGTTGCTTCTTGACCTGCATACAGATTTCTCAAGAGGAAGGTCAGGTGGTCTGGTATTCCCATCTCTTTAAGAATTTGCCACAGTCTGTTGTGATCCACATAGTCAAACTCTTCAGCGTAGACAATAAAGCAGAAGTAGATGTTTTTCTGGAACTCTTGCATTTTTGACGATGCAAAAGAAAAGGTAAAATGGTAGAAGTTTCCAAGGGAAAAGGAAGAACAATGACCCAAGGCAAAAGGCAGAGGGACAGACAGATTTCTAAAATGCTTGTGCAGGTACTGGGGCAAAAATGTTTGGTAATAACCTCTGTAGAATTTGGAAGCTTAAGTGGCAGAATATAACCTCCCCTCCCCTCAACCTGTGCTGGGCAGTAGCCACTAACCAATGTGCTTCTAGAGCACCTGAAATATGGCTAGTCTGAAAAACCATATTTAGAAACAAATGCTATTAAGTACAAAATACACACTGGGTTTCAAATTTTAGTATTAAAAAGGTAAACTATGTCATCAATAATTTATTTTATTTTCTTACTTTCTGGCCAAGCCACATGTGAGATCCTAGTTCCCCAACCAGGGATTGAACCTGTGCCCCCTACGATGGAAGCAAGAATTCTTAACCACTGGACCACAGCAAAGTCCCTCATCAATCATTTTTATATTGATTACATGTTGAAATGATCATATATTGGGTTGAATAAAATATATTATTAAAACTAACGGCACCTGTTTCTTTTTTAATGTGGCTACTAGAAAAATTTAAATTATATAGGGAGCTTGAATCTGTGGCTCATGTGATATTTCTATTGAACAGCTCTGTGCCAAGAAAAATGTTTTCCATACCTCAGGCATCCCCAGAGCCCTGCAAGATTTTTGCAATATCTGCTCCTTCTGGTGGCATTATTATTATGCACTTAATATTAACTCACATTTTTACTTAAAGTTATGTCTAAAGGAAGATACATATCATGGGGCTAATATAATAGCTCAAATTGTTAATAAACATTAAGTTAAATATATAACCCTTAAATGGAGAAGGCAATGGCACCCCACTCCAGTACTCTTGCCTGGAAAATCCCATGGACGGAGGAGGCTGGTGGGCTGCAGTCCATGGGATCGCTAAGAGTCGGACCCGACTGAGTGACTTCACTTTCACTTTTCACTTTCATGCATTGGAGAAGGAAGTGACAACCCACTCTGTTGTTCTTGCCTGGAGAATCCCAGGGACCGGGGAGCCTGGTGGGCTGCCGTCTATGGGGTCGCACAGAGTTGGACACGACTAAAGCGACTTAGCAGCAGCAGCAGCATAACCCTTAAAATACAAAATGTCTGTGTCTCAGTGCACCTCTGAAATCAAGTGATGCGGTAGTAATGGACCCAACTGCATTGGGAAACTCTGCTTGGACTGGGTAAGAGGAGTTTGGGGAGGGATTTCTCTGGATGGTAGGCGCATCCTCAACAGTGCTATTTCCAGCCACCTAAAGTCTGGCCACCAAGAGCTGCAGTCCTGGAGGGAGCAGAGTCGGATTACCATTCCGACAGGTGGAGGAGGCGTGAAGCAGCCTCCCTAAGGGCGATCCAGACAGCTTTGATAACAAGCATCTCAGTGGCAATCAGGTGGCCTGAGTAACAAAGACCTAGTTCTATTTTCCCCATCCCCTCAAACACCAACCCCCAACTCTCTATTCTAGTGGGGTCCTTCAAGAGAAGAGGGCCCACCTTGACAAGTAGGAGTTGAAGTCAGATTAAATTTGATTTAGAAAACAATATGCTTTCTGCCTTCAGTACTGTGAAGGAAAATTCAAATCCCTTACACACTTCTGCAACAGGGGTACTGTTTTCCTTATATGTAGATGAAACTCAGATGGCCTAAGGGACCTCCAAGGTCATACAGCTAGCAAGTGACACCTAGCTGACTTCAACTTTGGAAGCTGGGCGATTCCCATCTGCTCCCATTTTGCAATGGTCATCAAGGACACAAGAGAGATGTGATCCTACCCTCTACACACATGAATTCTAATTGGGACCCAAAATATTTTCCCTTCATATTATCAGGAAAACATCAGGAAAAAACCTTCACTGGCAAACATACATCCAATTCAATTTCCATAAGCAAAATTTAAAGCTATGTTCAACATTCTTTTGGGTCCACGAAGTAGTTTATTGATGTTTATTTTGATATTTTCCTCTGACCACAAAGAAATAATCATTTGGCAGGTATGGTAAAAATAGTCCAGGATGAAGTCTGACAGACCTGGATTCCAAATCTGAATTCTACCCTTTCCTGTGTGACCTCGGGGACATAATCTTTCTGGGCTGCAATCTCCACATTTGCAAAAAGGGGAAAGTCATTTTGAGAATTAGAAATAATGTATGCAAAGGACCTTGCAAAAGTACCCTAAGTAATCATCACTATTAATATGGTAATTATAGTAAATAATCATTCCTTACTCCTCTTTGTCCTCAAAATCTTCCATCAGCTTTAACACAAGATAAGATCAAACGTTTTATCTTTCTAAGGAAAAAAAAGAGCCTAAATGGTGTTTGTGTGCCTGCACCTGTCTATTAACTCACTTAGTGTCACCATTTCCTGGGAATCAATATGATTATTTGCCCCTGGACATAGTTTCCCAGCAACACATATTTTGAACCAATTCAGGTGAATTTCCTCTGTCATTATGGTCACCTGGCTCTTGCATCAAGTGGCTTCTTGAAACCTTCTATAAATATCAGAATTATGTTGGCTAGAGGGAAATGAGCAAAGGTTATGTTTATACACCATCTTTCTCTTGAGATTTTACACTGAGCAAAGAGCCATCACCTGAGGCCACTACAGTCTTTGAAAGCGGTTGGATGGGTATTTTTGTGCCCAGCAAACAGAGCAGAAGAGATTTATTCCTAGGGTTTTCTGACCAGAAGGAAAGGAGTAATCCTTCAGTGAATCTTCAACAATTATTGTTGAGGATCAGGAGTGACCCCCCAAATAATCTGATTTTCCTGTACAAGGTCTACCCTGACATTTTCTCTCTTTTTCCACTGGGAGCAGACTGGCAAGTACATTTAAAGCAAAACAAAAGTCAAGTTATTGCTAAACCATTTGGCAAACAGTATATGAAGTTTCCATGTTTTAAGTGTAAATATTATTCACTTTAAATTTCCTTTATCTTTCCAAGTCTGATTAAAAAAAAAATTATGTTGCTTGAATCTCTGCAGGCAAGACATTTACTTTGATATTCACTAAGTATATTTTTGTGATTGCTCAGCAAACATATTTTTAATAATGATGTATAGGTTTTTTATTTGAAAAATAATGACAATTATTTTTGATAGGATTAAAATATTCCCTAATTTCACTACAATGTTATCAATTTGCTATATTTCTTTTTAATAGTTTTCCTTTGTACAAATGGTTGTTTTATTTTACACTGTTATATTCCATTGGCAACCTGCTTTTTTCTTTTGCATGTTACAACAACATTTTCATAGTTATTTTAAAAAACTGGCTTACTACCCAGTTAATTTGATAAAATCTCCTCTTTCTCCTACTTTGTCACTGACTATCACTCATGGACAATCATTTAAAAATAACCTTTGGAATTTAGAAAGATGGTAATGATAACCCTGTATGTGAGACAGTACAAGAGACACAGATGTAGAACAGTCTTTTGGACTCTGTGGGAGAGGGCGAGGCTGGGATGATTTGGGAGAATGGCATTGAAACATGTATAGTATCATATGTGAAAGGAATCGCTAGTCTAGGCTCGATGCATGATACAGGATGCTCAGGTCTGGTGCACTGGGATGACCCAGAGGGATGGGATAGGGAGGGAGATGGGAGGGGGGTTCAGGATGGGGAACACGTGTACACCTGTGGCGGATTCATGTTGATGTATGGCAAAACCAATACAATATTGTAAAGTAATTAGCCTCCAATTAAAATAAATTTATATTAAGACAGAAAAAAAACCCAAAAAACAAACAAAAAATAAATAAAAATAACTTTTGCCAGGGTCTTCAATGTGTACCATGTATAGATAAGTAAATTGCTATTTGCTAGTAAAGTAGTTTTTCTTTTTTGTTGTTGTTGTTTTTGTTTTTGTTTGTTTGTTTAATTTTATTTTATTTTTAAACTTTACAATATTGTATTGGTTTTGCCAAACATCGAAATGAATCCGCCACAGGTATACACGTGTTCCCCATCCTGAACCCTCCTCTCTCCTCCCTCCCCATACCATCCCTCTGGGTCGTCCCAGTGTACCAGCCCCAAGCATCCAGCATCGTGCATCAAACCTGGACTGGTGACTCATTTCATACATGATAGTATACATGTTTCAATGTCATTCTCCCAAATCTTCCCACCCTCTCCCTCTCCCACAGAGTCCATAAGACTTCTATACATCAGTGTCTCTTTTGCTGTCTCGTATACAGGGTTATTGTTACCATCTTTCTAAATTCCATATATATGTGTTAGTATACTGTATTGGTGTTTTTCTTTCTGGCTTACTTCACTCTGTATAATAGGCTCCAGTTTCATCCACCTCATTAGAACTGATTCAAATGTGTTCTTTTTAATGGCTGAGTAATACTCCATTGTGTATATGTACCACAGCTTTCTTGTCCATTCATCTGCTAATGGACATCTAGGTTGCTTCCATGTCCTGGCTATTATGAACAGTGCTGCGATGAACATTGGGGTACACGTGTCTCTTTCCCTTCTGGTTTCCTCAGTGTGTATGCCTAGCAGTGGAATTGCTGGATCATAACCAGTTCTATTTCCAGTTTTTTAAGGAATCTCCACACTGTTCTCCATAGTGGCTGTACTAGTTTGCATTCCCACCAACAGTGTAAGAGGGTTCCCTTTTCTCCACACCCTCTCCAGCATTTATTGCTTGTAGACTTTTGGATCGCAGCCATTCTGACTGGCGTGAAATGGTACCTCATAGTGGTTTTGATTTGCATTTCTCTGATAATGAGTGATGTTGAGCATCTTTTCATGTGTTTGTTAGCCATCTGTATGTCTTCTTTGGAGAAATGTCTATTTAGTTCTTTGGCCCATTTTTTGATTGGGTCATTTATTTTTCTGGAATTGAGCTGTAGGAGTTGCTTGTATATTTTTGAGATTAGTTGTTTGTCAGTTGCTTCATTTGCTATTATTTTCTCCCATTCTGAAGGCTGCCTTTTCACCTTGCTAATAGTTTGCTTTGATGTGCAGAAGCTTTTAAGTTTAGTTAGGTCCCATTTGTTAATTTTGCTTTTATTTCCAATATTCTGGGAGGTGGGTTATAGAGGATCCTGCTGTGATGTATGTCGGAGAGTGTTTTGCCTATGTTCTCCTCTAGGAGTTTTATAGTTTCTGGTCTTACGTTTAGATCTTTAGTCCATTTTGAGTTTATTTTTGTGTATGGTGTTAGAAAGTGTTCTGGTTTCATTCTTTTACAAGTGGTTGACCAGTTTTCCCAGCACCACTTGTTAAAGAGATTGTCTTTAATCCATTGTATATTCTTGCCTCCTTTGTCAAATATAAGGTGTCCATATGTGCGTGGATTTATCTCTGGGCTTTCTATTTTCTTATTCTGTACTTATACATAAAAATCTAAAGTATTCCATTAGATGTTATGGAAAAATATGAACGAACTTTTTAGTCAACCCAATACAAGCAATGTGATCTTGTGTAAATTATTTAACTTCTAAACTTAGCCTCTTTGTCCATAAAATGGGGATCATAAGAGGAGCCAGTTCAAGAAGCTATGAGATCAGGGCTCTCATATGCTAAGCAATCAATAAATGCTGTTGATAAACATATACTTTAAACAAGATTCATTTCCAGTCAAAATAAATGGAAAAGGAGCAGTTGGACTTCTACTAACAGAGGTCAAACTAGGTTATGATCTTGCCCAGTGTGTAGGGGGCAGCTGAAGAAATAAGTAGTACAATCAATGGATAATGTTATCTCCTGATCCAGCAGTGTTGAACTGGCAGCTCTGTCTCCAGTAGAGTTACAGACCACAGCGCAGCATCACCGCAGGTCCCTACTCTGGTCAGCTGGTGCCTCCAGATAAGCCTACCAGCCCTGCTCCTCTCAGCTGCCAAGCAAATCTTGAAGCTCCACCAGACAACTCAGGATGCTTTCCTGCAAAGTGCGGAACCTGTTGTTTTACTTTAGCCTTCAACTGTCTGGATGTTATTCCAAACACAATTTTGTAATTTGGAACCCACATTTGGAATTTCCTGTAAGCTATTCTTCAAAGATTCTGAAATGCCTTGTACGAGAAAGAGGAAGAAAAACTACCTGATTTTCAGTGTTTCTTAAAACATTTAAATATCATTTTAGATTTAAAGAAAATTCAAAAAATAGCATAAAATTTCCCATGTGCCTTCTGCAAGATCCCCTAATTGCAAACATTTTACCATGCTTGCTCCTTCTTTCTCTCTTAGCTTTGAGTCACTCAATGCTATGTGTGAGTTCAACACGTTGTCTTTACAGCCACTTCTTCATGTGAACTGAGATGTTCTCTGTGATATTTGTCCTATAATTTAATACTCCGTGTATGTTTTCAAAATATCTCTCTATAATAGAGAGAGACATTTATATAATTACTCAAGGTGATACACATGTATAGTTCAAAAACCAAATAGAAAAGATGACCTTATGTGGAAAGCCACAGGTACGCCCTCAGCTCTGCTTGTCAGAGGCAATATCTTTTAAGCAATCCTTTTTGCTTTGGGTTTTTTCCAAACTTACACATCTCAAAACAATATACTTCTACTGCTATTCCTTCTAATCAACTTGGACATTTAGTTTTAACTTTGTACCACAAAAGAAAAGAATTTAACTCATTTACTCCTTCTTTCTCTTAGTAATAGTATTCTTAATTCTTATACTAGTCATCTCTGTATCTTCAGTCAACATACTTAAGTCTCAGCTTTGGCTCCAGCCACCAAAGAATGCCAGTTGCCCCCAGCTTGGTAAGCAGAGGATATCAAGCAAACTAATTCCTTACCCTCTTCCTTTCACCTAAAAGCTTTACCTTTACTTTTACATTGCTGATTTCCAACATTTTCATTCTGTCCTAGAAGCATCATTCCAACGTCCGTAATTTGTCTATGAGTTCATCTTACAAGGTGGAAAACTGACAAGAATTTATGTTTCCATGATGAGGTGACCAGGAAGCACGCTCAAGAGTCTTTCTCCACAAGGCCAGACCATGACCACCTGTCTCTCAGTGGAGAAGATTCCCATGTCAAAACAAGGGGGGGAAAAAAAAAAAAACAAGGGGGATTCCACCTTTTACCTCCACCAAATCCCTGAATTGTATCTTTGTGATTTCCCAACTCCCGGCTGCTACCTGATCAGTCATTGTCCTGGCATCTGTGTTTCGTCTGTGGCTTACTCTTTCCTTCTCAGTCTCTGAGAACATGTAGGAACACTATCCCCTACCCTCCCACTCCCCTCAACCCATTCACCCCTACCCCCAGTACCAGAACTCACTGCTTTGGTTTGCCCTAGGAAATCTGCTCACTTTCCTTAGAACAACCTTCCAATTTAATTAGTTGCCAAGGATGAAACAAATTCAGATTTCGCACAAATTCTAGATTTCTGTCTTCTATTGAAAAGTATAAGATTGGGTAACTCTGGGCTTGAACTCTGCAGCCATGGACTAGGGTGTCACCATACTAGCTTTCTTCCCTTTACCTGTCTGAACCCAGTGGTAATGGCTTTTCAATACATACTTATACTTGGTCTCCTTGGCTCCAGCCCCACATCTCACTCCTGCCCCAATCCAAAATCTCGCTCAGCTTCCCCAGGGCAGACTGTGCCTCTTCTGGGCTATGTAGCCCCTCCTTCTATCTTCTCCCCTGTTATCTACTCAACAGGTGGTCCACAGACCAGAACAGCCTCATTGACATCACCTACGAGTTTTTCAGAGACACAAAATCTCTTACCCCACCCTAGATCTGAGCCCTAATCTGCAGTTGAATGAGAGCTCCTATAGTGTGCCAATGAGGAAAAGAGCGGACCTGGATTGTAGTTTCCCTGCCTTGTTCATTGGGTGGCCTTCTCTTTTTCCTGTCTTCCTAAATGTACTGAATCCTCTCATGCACGGATGTCCCTCATTCCTTTCACTTCATCCTCAATTTTGTGGATCTGTTTATTTTTTATTTTCACTTCTTTTCTATTATTCAATGTGATCTCTAGAGGCAAAGGGAAAAAAATTGGGTGGTCAGTAATTCAGCAAGCGATTTGACAGTTTTCAGACACAGGTCTTAAAACACTGGAGTATTAGAAAATGTTGCCATGCCCTCCTTTTGTTTTGTTTGCTTGGTTGTGTTTTACAGCTGTTCTCTCTGTAAGTACACACATGTGAGAGGGGATGATGGATGGTTATGGCCTTGATGGGGCAGCTCCTTACATGGGAGTCTCCTGATGCTCTTTGGTTGCATAACTGAGCAAGGGATTGTTTGCCTGCAGTGCCGAAAACCAAACAGATAGCAGGTGTTTGCAACAGGTAAGGGTTCATTGCAGGGCGCCAAACAAGTGAGTGGAGAGAAGCCTCATATCCACTGTCACTTGGTCTTTGGATTAGGGGGTGGTTTAATGGAAGAACAAAGAAACTGGGGCTAAGTGTCATCTTGTGATATTTCTCTCTTTTCATGTTTTTAAAAAATTGAAGTATAGTGAACTTACAATGTTGTGTCAGTTCAAGTATACAGCAAAGTGATTCAGTTATACATATATATTATTTTTCAGATTCTTTTCCATTGTCGGTTACTACAAGTTAGCGATTATAGTTTCCTGTGCTATATAGTAGGTCCCGTTGTTTATTCATTTTATATACAGTAATGTGTATATGTTAATCCTAAACTCCCAGTGTATCCATCACCCTTCCATCCCCTTCAGTAACCAAAGGTTATTGTTTTATGTCTGCGAGTCTATATTTGTTTTGTAAATAAGTTCATTTGTATCATTTTTTAGGACTCCACATATAAATGATATCATACAATATTTGTCTTTCTCGTGATATTTCTTAATCATAGTTTTGAGAGTCAGGATGCCTACAGTTTTGAGTCTCCAGTCTGGTGGTCCGTGACTGGGTTGGCGGGGGTGGTTCTGCTAGCTCATCCTGCCCTAGAGAAAATCTGAGTCTGTATGTCAGTGATAAGTTGACAATAGCCATTTTAGCATATTAACAATGTTATCAACAGCAGCAATTTTAGTCCCTTGAATCTGGTTTGATTATAAACTTCAGTCAGCATGGGATTGAGGTCAGAGGGGATAAGACAGGGAATAAAGTTTAGGATAGAGAGGTTAACCATAAACTCCTCAGAGGAATTCGGTTTTAGGGGGACTTGGTTTCAGTTGAGAGGATTTCCCTGGTGGCTCAGATGGTAAAGCATCTGTCTACAATGTGGGAGACCCGGGTTTGATCCCTGGGTCGGGAAGATCCCCTGGAGAAGGAAATGGCAATCCACTTCAGTACTATTGCCTGGAAAATCCCATGGACAGAGGAGCCTGGTAGGCTATAGTCCATGGGGTCGCAAAGAGTTGGACATGTTTCAATTGATGACTTTACACCTGAGAAACTCAGAGACATTGCTGCCTGTAAGACACACCCATCTTCCAGGCAGACTTACCACCCCATTCTGCCAGAAAATACCAGCATTAAAAAAGCAAATTGAAAATTACAATAAAGACAAAGAGAATGGAACAGCTTAACAGAGTTGTGTAAAGCCATGTTTCTTTGTTGTTCTGAGAGTATTTTTATTTTTAGCATCACGACTGCTACTATACATTTGTCCCAGCCAGTCATCCAAGTACTTGTGGAAATTAACTGCAATGTTATGAATGTTTCACAGATGGATGAACCAAAACTGATGAGAAAACAAACTGGTTCTGATCTTTTCACCATTTGGAGAATCTGAGTTTTATCTGACTGAAATAAATGTTTTCAATGAGAAACTGCATCATGTAGGATTTCTTTTCCTGCCAGAAATGGAATGCCCAACTAAAAGTGGCCTCAACCAGTGGCTCTCAAAATGGCTGCATGTTAGAATCACCTAGGAAAACTGACTCCTACCTGGTGAAATCCAATTTCACTGGTCTGGGGTATGACTTGGGCATTGAGAGGACTCATTCTCAAATGCAGCCAAGGATGAGAGCCACCTGCTTAAACAATGCAGATGCTTACTGTTTCACTTAACCAGAATCCTGGAGATGACATTGTAGGGATGGCTCAGGGACTCTGTAATGTCATCAAGGACTCAGGCTCTTCCCGACTCTCTCGTTAGTCATGCTCAGCATGTTGTTAATGTCTGCCCTCCCAGACACAGATGGCTGCTGTCGCTCTGAGCATAAAGTGTTCAAACACAGCAGGGAAAGTGAAGCTAAAACCAACTCCTCCTCTTTGTCAGTGAGGAAGACTTTCTAAGAAGCTTGCCTACCTCCACCCCAGGAGATTTCTCCTTATTTCATTGGCTAAAACACAGCCACCCAAAGACCAACTGCTGGCAAAAAAGAATGGCTTACATCCATTGTTGCTGTTGCAAAGTGAAATGAGGGTTCCATTAAACTAAGTAAAAAGAGGGGAAGGCTTTTCGGTGGGCAACCAACAGTGTCTGTCCTTGTAACCTCATTATCCAAAGCGAGTTAGCAATAGCTCATCATTAACCCATGGAATAACCTCAGGCTCTGCTGGACCTGAAACTAGTTTTTAAATTTTCTTTTGGGGCACTTCTAAGTTTCTATATGGAGTACTATTTTATAACTTTTTCCTTCTTAGAGGTCTTCCCCCAAAATGAAGGGAATATAGAATTTTTAAAAATAAAATTTATTACCATATGGGCCACTGACACTTTGATAAATCTAAGACACATTATGGGATTTTACTGATTTTATTTTTCTTACTTCATGTTTTGCCACTTCATCATTTAGGGAACTCTTATCATATACCTTATCCTAGCTATATTTTAAAAAGAATTAAATTATACAAAAAATGGAAAATGATGAAATCCCCTAAAAGATGATGCACTGTCTTTAAAAAATATATTATCCTGCAGTTTTCCTATCATAGTGCCCAAAGTACTGCTTTCATTTTCAAGAAGGAATAAAATAAGACTTGAAGGGACTATCTTTATGGTTTGCTTCAAGATTTCATACAACAAGTTGAGAATTCAGAATTTTTCATTTTCCATTCATAGTGGCAAATAAAAGGAAATTGATAGAGGAAGATGTTTCCAAGTTACTAGATGAATCAGAAGATAAATGGAAAGAGGCAGGTAGCAGCACTCTTAGACTCTGTTAATGATGGCAAAATTGGTCAGGTTATGAGCTTTCAGAGGAATATATTGTAGATGAATCTTCTCAAAACTCAATAATCGATAAATGACCTACATATTCTTAAGGACACAAAAGAAATGTGGTATTTTCATCCAGTTAGTCATTTGACAGGAAAAATGTCACTATGCAATATTTTGTGACAAGAACTTGGACCATCTTGTTTTGCCAAAATGATGTATGATGATACTCTTTAATATTTTTTATTGTTTGTGTGTCAATGTTTGAGTTGAGGTTTACTATGTTAAAATTCTTGTGAACATTTCAAATAAAGTTTTTTTTCTTATTACCACTTTATTCTGAAAATTAATCATAAAGTGAAAGTGAAGTCGCTCAGTCGTGTCCAACTCTTTGTGACCCAGTGGACTGTAGCCTACCAGGCTCCTCCATCCATGGGATTCTCCAGGCAAGAATACTGGAATGGGTTGCCATTTCCTTCTCCAAATTAATCATAAAATGACTTCAAAATGCTAATGAGCACTTTTCTTGGTATACTGATAACTATACAAATAAACTAGAGAAGGAAATGGCAACCCACTCCAGTACTCTTGCCTGGAAAATCCCATGGACGGAGGAGCCTGGTAGGCACAGTTCATGGGGTTGCGAAGAGTTGGACACGACTGAGAGACTTCACTTTCACTTTTTACTCTCATGCATTGGAGAAGGAAATGGCAATCCACTTCAGTATTCTTGCCTGGAGAATCCCAGGGATGGGGGAGCCTGGTGGGCTGCTGTCTATGGGGTCGCACAGGGTCGGACACAACTGAAGTGACTTAGCAGCAGCAGCAGCATACAAATAAACATTCAGGTTTCTCAGTTGTGAGCTCAGAATCCTTTATTAGTGTTGACAAGAAAAACATATTGATTATCTTGTTTAGGAGAGACACTGTGCCAGGCTTTGACAATACACAAAACCCATGTCTGCTCTTAAAGAGCTTATATCCCTGTTGGGGGTCAGGGATACGAATTCTCTTCCATTAGGTAGAGATGCCTCATTAAAGTTTTTCATTTCTAGTTGTAGAAATTAAATATTCCCCAGATATCCCCCAGATATTCCTCAGATATCCCCCCTCTCAGTATTACTATCTTACAAAGTGATATTAATAGAATATCAAAACCAAGAAATTGACACTGAAATAATCTATAACACTTATTCAGATTTCACGAGCACAGACTTATTTGTGTGTGTGTGTGTGTGTACCTCTATGCAATCTTATCACAAGTAAATCCTGTGAAACCACCACCGTAATCAAGATACTTAATTGTACCATCACCTTAAGACTTGCTCTTGTCACTCCTATATAGCCACATCCCCCTCTCCCCATCTTTAACCCTGGCAACTACTAATACATTTTCTGTCTCTGTATTATTTCATGAATGTTGTATAATTGGAATCATGCAGTGGAATGACATCAAAATATCCTTTTGAGATTGGCTTTCTTTCAGTCAGCTCAAGTTTCTTGAAGTTAATCCTAATTGTTGCTTGTATCAGTAATTTGTTCCTTTTTATTACAGGGTAGTATGCCATGCATGGTATGAAAGTACTAGAGATTATTTAGTCATTGAGGGACATGTGGGTAGTTGCCAGTTTGGTGCTATTTAAAATAAAGCTGCTATGACAGTCATGTACAAGTTATTTCCTATGTGAAAATAAGTCAATTTCTCTGGGATAAGTGCTTAAAAGGGCAATTTGGGTCATGTAGGTAAGTTCTTTTTAGTTTTGAAAGGAACTATCAAACTATTTTCTCAAATGGGTGTACAATTTTCCATTCCCTCCAGCAATACGAGTGATCCCAGTTTCTCTGCATCCTTACTTGCATTTAGTGTTGTCATTTCACTTTGCTGTTCTGATAGGTCTGCAGTGAAATCTCACTATAGTTTCAATTTGTATTTCTCTAATAGCTAATACTCTTGAACATCCTTTCATGTATTTACCTTCTGTATATCCTCTTAAGAAAAATCGTTTCTTAGGAAAATGTATGTTTGTGTCTTCTGTTCATTTCTAATTGGATTACATTTGTCTTTAATGCTGAGTTTGCGAGTTCTTTACATATTCTAGATATGCCAAGCTACTATTTTTAATCAGCTACTATAACATTTGAGGGTGAAATGATGTCATGAAGAGTCTCTATCTCATTGAACCACATTAATACTCTTCCCTCTTTAGAAAAACCAACTATATCAATTCCAAACCATCTGTCTTCAGAGAGGAACAACACTCTGTGGAAGCCAGGTTCCAACTTTCATTGAATACTTTATTTGCCATTAATCTGCTCTACAGCATTCTTTAAGAATTAGAGCGCTACTCTTCATCCTTCTTTCTCTAGGGTTTCTGTTATCAGGGCCACAAAAGCATCTGAGATAATGATTACCTGAAAACATCTGTTTGTTTTTAATTTTTTTGCCACTTGTCTGTTTTCACTAGAGAAGCAAAAGGGTTTTCCCCTGCTCGTTTGTTTCTCTGCTTCCCCACAACTTTAGCTCTCCCTTGCTATGGCCACAGCACGTGCTTTTACATACCCATGAAGCTTGGTTCCTCAGATTAACTGATTCTGCCTTGGTGTCCACATTCCAAATTTCAGGAAGAGAGATGGGATCACTGAGGTCAGTTGTGCACTTCTGGTGTGGTGTGGCCTGGAGAAGTGATAGCAAGTGATAAGTGGCTATCCTTCTGGCGATGTGGCCAGTGAGGTTCTCTGAGGAGGTCTGAGCAGAAAATCACTGTAATTTCTATTACAAGGACCACAGGGAACAGAATCACAGAGGTTAAATGGTTCCCAGAGTCACATAGCTTCAGTGGTAGAGGCAATATATAAATCCTAAGCCTACCAAGTTCCAAAAATTATACGGTATCGACTATGCCAATCACCCCACCAACATGGTTTCTTCCCTTGAAAACCTGGGTTTCTTGGCGAGATCAACAAATATCTCTACAATACAATTACAATACATATACAATCTGACAGAAAAATATACCCGGAGAAAACCGAAGAGAGAGTTCTAGTAAATGAAATACAGTTTACAATTAAAAGAATAATAGCATTCTCCTCTTTTTAAAAAGTTTGGCATTAGTTTAAATTTATGCTTATATTATTACCCTCATTATAAGAATACATTAGTAGTGTGTTTACAAGCCCTTGAGTGAAACAGTTCAGTAACATAAAAAGTTAATTCCAGAAAGTGTCAGAAAAAAACCAGAATGGCACAAACACCTTTAAACAAGATACATGATTTTTTTAATATATATTTTTAATTAATTAATTTATTTATTTATTTTACTTTACAATATTGTATTGGTTTTGCCATACATCAAAATGCATCTGCTACAGGTATACATGTGGTCCCCATCATGAACCCCCCTCCCACTGCTGCTGCTGCTGCTGCTTCTAAGTCGCTTCAGTCGTGTCCGACTCTGTGCGACCCCATAGACAGCAGCCCACCAGGCTCCCCTGTCCCTGGGATTCTCCAGGCAAGAACACTGGAGTGGGTTGCCATTTCCTTCTCCATTGCGTGAAAGTGAAAAGTGAAAGTGAAGTCGCTCAGTCGCATCAGACTCGTAGCGACCCCATGGACTGCAGCCCACCAGGCTCCTCCGTCCAGGGGATTTTCTAGGCAAGAGTACTGGAGTGGGGTGCCAGTGCCTTCTCCACTCCCTTCCCACCTCCCTCCCCATACCATCCCTCTGGGTCATCCCAGTGCACCAGCCCAAAGCTTCCTGTATCCTGTATCGAACCTGGACTGGCAATTCGTTTCTTATATGATATTATGGAGAAGGCAATGGCACCCCACTCCAGTACTCTTGCTTGGAAAATCCCATGGACGGAGGAGCCTGTTAGGCTGCAGTCCATGGGGTCGCTAAGAGTTGGACACGACTGAGCGACTTCATTTTCACTTTTCACTTTCATGCATTGGAGAAGGAAATGGAAGCCCACTCCAGTGTTCTTGCCTGGAGAATCCCAGGGACGGGGGAGCCTGGTGGGCTGCCGTCTATGGGGTCGCACAGAGTCGGACACGACTGAAGTGACTTAGCATAGCATAGCATATGATATTATAGATACATGATTTTATGCAAGACACTTTAATTTTGTCCTTTAATCAACATTAACTGACTTTCTAATGCTAGATCAATGTTATATTCTTGCAATCAAGTCAATGGGATAACTAAATAGTATATAAACACAAAGTTGGATCTGGCCAACTAAAATTTTTACTTAGAATTTTTCTTCTATGCTCATGAATGAGATTTGTTTACAATTTTCCTTTTTAAAACTAATCTTGTCAGCTTTTGATATCAAGGTTAATGACAGCTGCTGTATCAATAATATATGGTTGTAAGTTTTACTTGACTATAATAGTGCTTGACTCTTAACCCAGCTGGGTGCTTTCTTTCAGAGAAGTATTTAAAATATAGACTAACTTTTTAAATTGGCTACAGGCTATTTAGATTTTCTATTTCTTTGAGTCAGTTTTTTTTTTTTCTTCCAGTTTTATTGAGATATAACTGATGAACAGTACTGTGTAAATTTAAGGTGTAAAACATAATGATTTGACTCACATACAGCATGGAGTAATTATCACAATAATTTCAGTGAATATCTTATATAGTTCAGTAATCTTATATAAGTTCAGTGATCATCTTATATAGATACAAAATAAAATTAATTAAAAATTTTTCTTGTGAGGAGAACTCAGGATTTACTGTCTTAACTTTCCTACATCACATGCAATAGTGTTAATTATATCATGTTGTGCACTGTTGTTATTCAGTCACCAAGTCATGTCTGACACTTAGATACATCCCTAGTACTTATCCTAGGGCTGGAAATTTGTATTAATACCTTTTGACTATCTTCATCCAATTCCCCTCCCCTCTACCCCTGCCTCTGGAAACCACAAATCTGATCTCTTTTTCTGTAAGTTTGTTTTGAAGTACAACTGACTTGTAATACTGTTAGCTCCTGTTAACACAATGTACTGATTTGATATTTCTATAAATTTCCAAATGATCACATCTAGTTACAATCTGTCACCAAAGATGTTACATAGTTATTGACTTTATTCACACTGAACATTTCATACCCATGACTCATTTATTTTGCAATTGAAAGTTTGCAACTTGATTCAATTTTTTAAATAACAACTTTGCAGACATAATTCACATATGTTAAATTTATGCCTAAGTATTTTGGGCAATGGCAACCCGCTCCAGCACTCTTGCCTGGAAAATCCCATGGACGGAGGAGCCTGGTAGACTGCAGTCCATGGGGTCGCTCAGAGTCGGACACGACTGAGCGACTTCACTTTCACTTTTCACTTTCATGCATTGGAGAAGGAAATGATAACCCACTCCAGTGTTCTTGCCTGGAGAATCCCAGGGACGGGGGAGCCTGGTGGGCTGCCATCTATGGGGTCGCACAGAGTTGGACACGACTGAAGTGACTTAGCAGCAGCAGCAGAATTTTGGTCTTTTTTATAGAAACTTGTTCATCAGAATTTTCCACTTTATAGTCATAAAGCTATTTAAAAAGTCTTGAATTAGTATTCAACCAGAGAAACAGAACCAGTAGGAGACATATATTGAAATTTATTGCAAGAATTGATTTAGATGATTGTGAAGGCTGGAAGGCAGGACTAAAACCCTAAACCATAGGGTAGACCTTAAGGAAAAGCAGCCTGAAAAACTCAGGCATGAGCGGAAGCTGCTTTCTACAGGTGTGGTTTCTTCTCCCTCAGGGAAGCCTCAGTTCTGCTCTTACGACCTTTCAACTTATTGAATCAGACCCACACAGACTATCTAGGATAATCTATTAGAGTCAACTGGTCATGAACTTTAAAACACTCTATAAATATAAATACCTTCATAGCAACATATAGGTTAGTATTTGATTAAATAACAATGGTACCCTAGTCAGTTGACACATAAAACTGACTATCATAAGCCTCTTATTTTTACTTATTTTTGGCTGTGATGGGTCTTCTTTGCCTTGTGTGGGTTTTCTCTAGCTGCGCGAGCAGGGGCTACTTTTCGTTGTGCATGGGCTTTCCATTGCAGTGGCCTCTCATGTGAAGCACAGCCTCTAGGAGCGAGTGCTTCAGTAACTGCAGAATGCAGGCTCAGTAGTTGTGGCTCTCAGGCTCCAGAGCATGGGCTCAGTGGCCTATGGGCTTAGTTGCTCTGCAGCTGGCCTGTGGAATCTTCCCCAGACCAGGGATTGAACCGGTGTCCCCTGCATTGGCAGGTGGATTCTTTTTTTTTTTAATTTTAATTGGAGGCTAATTACTTTACAATATTGTAGTGGTTTCTGCCATACATTGACATGAATCAGCCATGGGTGTACATGTGTTCCCCATCCTAAACCCACTTCCCACCTCCCTCCACATCCCGTCCTTCAGGGTCATCCCAGTGCACCAGCCCTGAGCACCCTGTCTCATGCATTGAACCTAGACTGGCGATCTGTTTCACATATGATAATATACATGTTTCAATGCCATTTTCTCAAATCATCCCCCCTTCGCCTTCTCCCAGAGTCCAAAAGACTGTTCTATACATCTGTGTCTCTTCTGCTGTCTCACATATAGGGTCATCATTACCATCTTTCTAAATTCCATATATATGTGTTAATGTACTGTATTGGTGTTTTTATTTCTGACTTACTTTACTCTGTATAATAGGCTCCAATTTCATCCACCTCATTAGAACTGATTCAAATGCATTCTTTTTAATGGTTGAGTAATATTCCATTGTGTTTATGTAGCACAGCTTTCTTATCCATTCATCTGCCAATGGATATGTAGGTCGCGTCTGTGTCCTGGCTATTGTAAACAGTGCTGCAATGAACATTAGGGTACATGTGTCTCTTTCAATTCTGGTTTCTGTGTATGCCCAGGAGTGGGATGGCTGGATCATATGGCAGTTCTATTTCCAGTTTTTTAAGGAATCTCCACACTGTTCTCCATAGTGGCTGTACTAGTTTGCATTCCCACCAACAGTGTAGGAGGGTTCCCTTTTCTCCACACCCTCTCCAGCATTTATTGTTTGTAGACTTTTTGACAGCAGCTATTCTGACTGGCGTGAGATGGTACTTCATTGTGGTTTTGATTTGCATTTCTCTGATAATAAGTGATGTTGAGCATCTTTTCATGTGTTTGTTAGCTATCTGTATGTCTTCTTTGGAGAAATGTCTGTTTAGTTCTTTGGCTCATTTTTTCATTGGGTCGTTTATTTTTCTGGAATTGAGCTGCAGGAGCTGCTTGTATATTTTTGAGGTTAATTCTTTGTCAGTTGCTTGGTTTGCTATTATTTTCTCCCATTCTGAAGGCTGTCTTTACACCTTGCTTATAGTTTCCTTCGCTGTGCAAAAGCTTTTCAGTTTAATTAGGTCCCATTTGTTTATTTTTGCTTTTATTTCCATTACTCTAGGAGGTGGGTCATAGAGGATCCTGCTGTGATTTATGTCAGAGTGTTTTGCCAATGTTTTCCTCTAGGAGTTTTATAGTTTCTGGTCTTACGTTTAGATCTTTAATCCATTTTATTTTTGTGTATGGTGTCAGAAAGTGTTTTAGTTTCGTTCTTTTACAAGTGGTTGACTGGTTTTCCCAGCACCACTTGTTAAAAGAGATTGTCTTTTCTCCATTGTGTATTCTTGCCTCCTTTGTCAAAGATAAGGTGTCCATAGGTGTGTGGATTTATCTTTGGGCTTTCTATTTTGTTCCATTGATCTATATTTCTGTCTTTGTGCCAGTCCCATACTGTCTTGATGACTGTAGCTTTGTAGTAGAGTCTGTAGTCAGGCAGGTTGATTCCTCCAGTTCCATTCTTCTTTCTCAAGATTGCTTTGGCTATTCAAGGTTTTTGTATTTCCATACAAATTGTGAAATTATTTGTTCTAGTTCTGTGAAAAATACCGTTAGTAGCTTGATAGGGATTGCATTGAATCTATAGCTTGCTTTGGGTAGTATACTCATTTTCACTATATTGATTCTTCCAATCCATGAACATGGTATATTTCTCCATCTATTTGTGTCACCTTTGGTTTCTTTCATCAGTGTTTTATGGTTTTCTATATATAGGTCTTTTGTTTCTTTCGGTAGATTTATTCCTAAGTATTTTATTCTTTTCATTGCAATGGTGAATGGAATTGTTTACTTAATTTCTGTTTTCTCATTGTTAGTGTATAGGAATACAAGGGATTTCTGTGTGTTAATTTTATATCCTGGCAGGTGGATTCTTAATCCACTGCACTACCAGGTAAGTCCCAAAGTCCCTTCTTAATTAAAAAAAAAAAATCTGTAGATTTTGTTGTTAATAATTTCCTTTTCACTTCTAATATTACTTATTTATGCTTTTCTCTTTGTATAATGATTTATC
The DNA here is from genome assembly GCF_027580195.1 of Bos mutus. Classification (NCBI taxonomy): domain Eukaryota; kingdom Metazoa; phylum Chordata; class Mammalia; order Artiodactyla; family Bovidae; genus Bos; species Bos mutus. Next base: position 41,307,068 of record NC_091626.1, on the reverse strand, counting down.
TCGTCTGATTTTTTTCTAATGTATCAGTCTTTCAAAGAACCAACTTTTGGCTTTTTGACTCCAGTATGTTTACCTTCCACTCCACCAGTTTTTGCTCTTTATGACACAGTTCCTGAGTAGGTAGAAACTGGTTTTAATTACAGGAATACTACCAGCAAAAGGCTGCACTTTAAACTATAGGCTCGGGCTGTTGTATTTTTCCTTTAACCCTCTGTCGAGCGTGAATTTGGACTGCACACCTATGTGAAAACAATAAAAAAAGAATATATATACAGAAAAAAAACCTAATGACATACACATTTACCAGTGGTCACCTGTGGGTATTAGGATTGGGAGTGATGTTCTTCCTCATTCTTTATTAGTATGTAATACTAATAACTAAAGTATGTACTACTAATAACTAAATACAATGCAATACTTTTGATTGATCCTAGATCTGAGGGGGAAAAGCCTAATGGGCACTTTGGGTGAAATTTTAGTATGAAATGCATGTTAGGCAATAATATTCTTCTGTTAAATTTCTGTTATAATAATGATATTGTGGTTATGTAGAAGAATGTCTTTATTGGACATATATTGAAGTACCAAGGGGTGAAGTGTCATGTTGCATATTTCAAATGGTTCAGGAAAACCCTGTTTTACAAAGCATTTATGGCAAAATGTCAACAATAAGTCAATCTAGATAAAGGGTATATGTATGTTTGCTGTACTCTTTGAAATTTTCTGTAGGTTTAAAAAATTTAAAAATAAACACCTGGGGGAAAATTACATACTTCCATTATAAAATAGCTGGAAAATCAAAAGAGCCCCTAAGATAACCAGTCACTGAATAAGACACTTTCTACATAGATGGGTCTCATCCTTTTGTCTAAAGGGATCTGCTCCATGGTAGGGAGTAGACAGAGTGGCTTACCTCAGGCTGCTGCATTTAGAGTGGTTGTAGATTACCACTGTCCCCACAGTTGGTAGGCATAACCCAGTACTCACTCACTTGCTCTCTGGGATAATTAGATGACTTTTTGAATATAAAGTTATAAAATAAGCTCTTTGGGAAGCTTTTTCTACTGAAGAATGAAACTGAGCATAAGACCACTTTCTACAGAACATAAGCTCAAAATAGGCAACAGTACTGGTATCATGATGATGGCTAATATATTTATTTCCATTTGTATTTTCTTACCATTAAGTTCCAATTCTCTGAAAAGATTTTTTCCTTAAAAGTTTAATATTATTTAGAAATGAGATAGGGATGATATTTCTTCATTTATGAGTTCTGATTTTTAAGTTCAGTTCAGTTCAGTCTCTCAGTCATGTCTGACTCTGCGACCCCATGGCCTGCAGTACTCCAGGCTTCCCTGTCTATTACCAACTCCCGGAGAGCACTCAAACTCATGTCCATGGAGTCAGTGATGCCATCCAGCCATCTCATCCTCTGTCGTCCCCTTCTCCTCCTGCCTTCAATCTTTCCCAACATCAGGGTCTTTTCCAATGAGTCAGTTCTTCACATCAGGTGGCCAAAGTACTGGAGCTTCAGCTTTAGCATCAGTCCTTCCAATGAATATTCAGGATTTTTAAGTTAAACTAGGTCAATACAAAAACTCTCCTTCAACCAAACAAATGTAGACCAACCTTTTACAGGGACTTCCCTGGCTGTCCAGTGGTTAAGTCTCAACACTTTCACTGAAGGGGGCACAGGTTTAAACCCTGGATGGGGAACTAAGATCCTGCATGCCATGAGGCATCACCCAAAAAACAATGAAAAAAGAAAAAAATTTTTTGCAAATTCTTGGTATCATCAGGTTCCTATGGATTTGAAATATAAAACTCAAGGATTTGAAATATAACACTCAAGTGTATAATATCCTTAAGTATTATACACTGTGATAAAAAGCAAGTTGGAGAAGTAAAAACAAAATACCTATCTATAAGCATGCTTTCCAAAGTAATATAAAAAATTTTTACTTAAGGATCTTGAAACCAACATTAATTCATAATTAATTCAGAATCAAACTTAATGACAAAGCAAGATTTAACTAGCCAACAACATAGTAACAATAGCTGATAAGTATCTAAAACACTACAATGTGCCAGGTAAGTGCTTTTACCTCATTTAATTCTCTTAACAACCTTTAAATTACATATTATTAATATATCCATTTTACAGGTGAATGGACAAAGGCTACGACTTGCCCAAGGTTTTTTAGCTGGTAGGTATTACAGTGAGCCTTTGAACTCAGGTAGTCTGTATGGCTTTGAAATCTGTGCTCCTAACCTGTGTTACAATGCCTTTCAATACCAGCTCCTACATAAAAAATCAGAAATGCTGTCTTCCAATCTTGAGACAAGAAATATCCTTTGGCCACTACACATCTAAAATTTCAACATATTTTGTCCCTTCCAACCTAAAACTACCCTCAATTTTGAATCACTTGATTTTATTACTATCTTCCTACCCCAGAGTACCCCTGTACTGTCCCTCATAAAGTGGCTCACTTGTATTAAGCTCTGCTTAGAATACTAACCAAAAAAATGTATGAACTACTTAATTAAATCTTGTTTGTTCAAAACAAAAGAGGAGTTAAACACTTTCTCAGTCTTCAATTACTCTCTTATCAAGGCTTCAAAGATTTGCTCAATAAAGTACTGCTGACGCTGATAACCAGAGTAGTTTACCAGGAGCATATGCTGAGCTTCAATATTATCAAAATAGTATCTTCAATACCTTTGTGTGTTTAATGTGTAACAGGATGAGGGTGAAGGGGCTTGCGTAATTCAATGAAGCTATGAGCCATGCTGTACAGGGCTACCCAAGATGGACAGGTCACAGTGAAAAGTTCTGACAAAACATGGTCTACTGGAGGAGGAAATGGCAACCTACTCCAGTATTCTTGCCACAAGAACCTCATGGACAGTATGAAAAGGCAAAAAGATGTGACACCAGAAGATAAGCTCCCCAGGTTAGAAGGTGTCCAAAGAAGCTGAAGTTGACCAGTTGTATGAAAACCTACAAGACCTTCTAGAACTAACACCAAAAATATATGTCCTTTTCATCATAGGGGAGAGGAATGCAAAAGTAGGAAATCAAGAGATACCCGGAGTAACATGCAAGTTTGGCCTTGGAATACAAAATGAAGCACAGCAAAGGCTAACAGAGTTTTGTCAAGAGAACATGCTGGTCATAGCAAACACTCTTTGCCAACAACCCAAGAGTCGACTCTACACAGATATCACTAGATGGTCAATACTGAAATTAGGTGGCTCAGATGGTAAAGAATCTGTTTGCAATGTGGGAGACCTGGGCTAATTCCCTGGGTCAGCAAGATCCCCTAGAGAAGGAAATGGCAACTCACTCCGGCCTGGAGAATTCCATGGACAGAGAAGCTTGGTGGGCTATACAGTCCATGGGGTCGCAAAAAGTCAGACATGACTGAGCGACCAACACTTTCACTTTCTTTCATATTCTGTGCAGCCAAAGATGGAGAAGCTCTACACAGTCAGCAACAACAAGACCTGGAGCTGACTATGGCTCAGATCCTGAGTGCCTCACTGCAAAATTCAGGCTCAAATTAAAAAAAATAGGGAAACCCATTAGGCTATTCAGGTATGACCTAAATCAAATCCGTTATGATTTATACAGTGGAGGTGATGAACAGATTCAAGGGATTCGATTTGGTAAACAGAGTGCCTGAAGTACTATGGATGGAGGTTTGTAACACTGTTACAAATGAGCTTCCCTAGTGGCTCAGACAGTAAAGTGTGTGCCTACAACGCGGGAGACCAAGGTTCAACCCTTGGGTGGGGAAGATCTCCTGGAGAAGGAAATGGCAACCCACTCCAATATTCTTGCCTGGAGAATCCCATGGATGGAGGAACCTGGTAGGCTACAGTCCATGGCGTTGCAGAGTCGGACATGACTTAGTGACTGAACAACAACAGAAACAAGATGGGGGTAGTGAAAATTATGGTAATAAACATAAAATATATTTTCTAGAAACACTTCCATTTCATGGAAATACAATGTGAAGACCATATTAAACTAAACATGAAAATGTAAGTTTTATTAAAAAAAAAAAAACAGGCAATACAAACAAATAAAAGTAATATATGAAGAAATTTCCAAAACAAAGGTCTCATCTACAAAATTATTTACATGTTTAGGGCCCATATGAAAAAAAATATGGTCCCCTGGGTCCAGTATAGACATAAGAGCAGTCTATAGTAACACACTTTGGAAGAGGACTTTTGTAGTACTTCCCAATATGTGATATTTACCAAACAAGGAACACTCTAGAAGGGGCTTCAATGCTCAGAGGTTTTAAGACCTTGGCTTTGATGATTTTGAAGGTAAGAAACAAAATCAATCCAGCCTGCAATGGGACATGACAGTGGCCTCCAGTCAGTGGCCATGGTCATGCTTCTGAATGGCCCTCCATTTGGGGGCAGAGCAGTCTGCAGAGACGATAGTTTTTACAGATGCCCCGCTACCTGCACCAATATAATTACTGGATTATCTTATAAAGACAAACAGCAATCTTTAAACTCTTTCAAAAATACTTAAAGAGCTTCCTACAGATTTTTTTAAAGGTCTAGATTCACCAAAGATCCATTACTTTCCTAAGTTCTAAATTTACCTCCTTACTCTATTCCTGCTTAAAAGCAAAAGCTGACAGTTTCTGATTCGTAGAAAGATCTAAAGGTTTTTGCTTTTTAGGTAAATTCAAATTCTTCATTTTTTCTTCCTGGTTTTCAGTTTCCTGACTTTCATCGACCACACGTTTTCGCTTCTTTTCTTCAGCTCCATCACTTGCAGTTCCTCCTTTGGCCTTGGCAGCCCATGCCTTTGTAAAAATATTCGAAGAGAAAAGATTACATTTTACAGGAAACATTATGCAGTAAAGCAGCATAATTAGCACTTGAATTGTGAAGCTAATCATTAAGGGTTCTCATTTTTTTGAAAAATAAATTGCTTATTATTTAATTGCAGGGCACATTAAAAAATTTACATTCTAACTATAGTATTTCAATCTAAACTCTGCTTGTATTTAACCATATTTACCATTAACCATTATAACTACAGGTACTGTTTAAAAAAGAAACCTTTTATTTTGAGATTAGTAGAGATTCAGTTGTATTAGAGATTCCATGCAGTTGTAGGAAATAATACAGAAAGCCCCTGTGTCCCCTTTACTCCCCTGTTTCCCTCAATGGTTGCATCTTGCAAAACTATACCGTACTATTACAGCTAGGATATTGACATCGATAAAACCCTCTTTTTATTCCAACTCATTTGTGTGTGTGTGTGTGTGTGTGTAATTCTACCGTAGGCTGTGTATTTACCACCACATTCAGGATATAGAACAGTTCCACAAGCACAAGTATCCCTCATGCTGCCCTGCCCTATTCCTCTCCCAGGCTCCATCCCCTGGCAATCAGTACTCTGATCTTCACCCCCATCACTTTGTCATATCACAAATATTACATATGGTATATGTTCTTTTGGGATTGGTTTCTATTCAGTAAGCGAGAACCTAACAGGGTTCACTCATTCCATTTATTTCTTAAACCTCTTTTAATCTCTAACAGTTCCTCCTCCTCCTACTTTATTTTCCTTCCCAGTCATTATTGTTGAAAAGGGTACATGTGACCTGTAGAATTTTTCACGTTAACAGACTGGATTAAGGTTTACACTAAAAATGATGATTACATTTTAAGTATTCAAAAACATGACCACAAGTTTTGCCATGTCTCTTCCTCTTTTCCTGCATAAGCTGACAGTTTCAGCTTATGGTCTTATTCATTCAGATGCCATTTTATTTAATACTTTAGAATTTTTATCCTTTTATAAATGCTCACAAAAAACGAGAAACACAAAGATGCTAATGAGATTCTAAAGAAGGTTAGAGGTGGTTAGACTAGTTTCTAGTTTCCTCATTTTGCAATACCTTTATTTTGTAAAACCAGTTTATCAAGGTAAGTATCTATGTCACAAGGTACCCATTGCTATACCCTTGTCATCCCTGGGGAAGGTAAGTCTGAGATTTGATACAACATACACATTCCTTCCCCTTGTAAAAGAAAGCTGCTCCTAGCCTTTTTCTACATGGCAGAGAATGACCTAAGAAGCAATAGGTACAAGTCACCTGTCCTAATTTCCACATGAAAGGCTAGAACAGAACACCGATTGTTTCCTCACAAAGCAGTATTCTCATTTAGTATTCAATGTGGAAGTAAATAGTATTTTAAGAAATTCTGCTTACAAGGGCTCTAAAGCAGTTGTCCAAAAATGTGAATTAATTCCAGTTGTACTTACTAATTTTATTTGATTCTGACTTAAAAGCAATGTACTTTTTCTTGGGCTATTCCCCTAACTTACAATATGCAGAAACTTATACAGATGTAGGTAGTATATCTGCCAAAAAATTAACCATCAACACTAAATAATTATTATATAGATCTAGATGTCAAATGGAGAAGGCAATGGCACCCCACTCCAGTACTCTTGCCTGGAAAATCCCATGGATGGAGGAGCCTGGTGGGCTGTAGTCCATGGGGTCGCTAAGAGTTGGACATGACTGAGCGACTTCACTTTCACTTTTCACTTTCATGCATTGGAGAAGGAAATGGCAACCCACTCCAGTGTTCTTGCCTGGACAATCCCAGGGACGGGGGAGCCTGGTGGGCTGCCGTCTATGGGGTCACACAGAGTCCGACACGACTGAAGCGACTTAGCAGCAGCAGCAGATGTCAAAACTGACATTTCGTTTGTTGCATCTCCTCTCCACCAAGAGTTTGAGTGTATTCAGTTTTAAAACACAGAAAAAAGCATTTTCTATAAGAATTTTTAAAAGCCAGGAATTCACTAAAGTCTCAATCTCAGTACAATTATTCTTACCTTCCTTTCTTCAGATGACAGTACTTTAAATCGAACCATTCCTTCTTTTATTATGTCTGCTTCATCTGAAAAGTCAGGATTGTCAGACAAAATATTACTTCTGTTTTCTTCCAGCCACATCTGGAACCCGGTCTTAGGCCTAAAATAGCAATTATGCAAAAAAAGTTTTATACTTAAGACAGTTCTGGAGTGCTTTATGATTTTTCAGGTTAGTAATTAACCATTAGTCTTTGCATACCTATATATAATGTAAGACAGACACAATTAATTACACTTGTTAATATTCATAATTACATATTACTTAAAACTGCCTAGAGACTGCAGGAATAATGAGTTGAAAGAAATTCTTTGTAAGATCAATTCAAAGGGATTATTCACATTTATATTTTCCAAGCACATTTATATTTTCCAAGCACTCTTTAATGAATATTGACAGGCTCAAGGTCTCCAATCTTCCTTAGCCCCTCTAGTCCAATAAAACCCTTCCATGAATTCTTGGTAGCCTTTCTCCATTCCCTAAACCAGCTATCTGAAATCTTCATGATTTCTCTCAAGCTCCTTTCTCCTGCTAGCACAGCTGACCTGGGAGCCTAGGTCAGTTCTTCTACCATTATGTAAAGCATGGACACAGCATACACGTCAATGTTACTAGATTTCAGTTCTGACACAAACTGTTTTTTAGGTCACACTTGAAGATTTAACGCAAATATTTAACATTTACTGATCACTTTTCTTCTGTATAGGTTGTTGAAAGTATAAAAAATTTAATCTTCTTAAATAAAAATTTCACTGTTTAATAGCTAAATTAAATTCAGGACAAAATAAAAAAAATAAAAACTACAGCTACCCTGTCAAATTAAATTGGTTAACACGAGATGTGAGAGTTGGACTATAAAGAAAGCTGAGCACCAAAGAATTGATGCTTTTGAACTGTGGCGTTGGAGAAGACTCTTGAGAGTCCCTTGGACTGCAAGGAGATCCAACCAGTCAATCTTAAAGGAAATCAGCCCTGAATATTCATTGGAAGGACTGATGCTGAAGCTGAAGCTCCAAGGCTTTGGCCACCTGATGCGAAGAACTGACTCATTTGAAAAGACCCCGATGCTGAGAAAGATTGAAGGCAAGAGAAGGGGACGACAGAGGAGGAGATGGTTGATGGCATCACCGACTCAACGGACATGAGTTTGAGTAAACTCTGGGAGTTGGCGATGGAGAGGGAGGCCTGGCGTGCTGCAGTCCATGGGGTTGCAAAGAGTTGGACATGACTGAGCAATTGAACATGAGATACCAGTTACATGAAATTCATAAACTCAGAAATGAAATGGTGAGACTTTTCTGGTGGTCCAGTGGTTAAGAATCCTCCTATCAATACAGGGGATTCAGATTCAGTCCCTGCTCAGGGAAGATTCCACATGCTGCCAGACAACTGCAACTACTGAGCCCACCCACACACTGCAACCGCTAAAGCCCACACGCTCTAGAGCCCACTGCAACAAGAGAAGCCACTGCAATGAGAAGCCTGTGCACCACAACAAAGATCCAGTGCAGCCAAAAATAAATAAATTTTAAAAACTGAAATAGTGACTTTTTCAGTATAGCTGACGTATTTCAAATAAATCTAGCATACAAGAGATCAATAAATTTGGTAACATAATGAGTTGGTGGACAAACAGGGACTCTCGTATTGCTGGGGGTGTATAAAATGATACAAACATCCATGCAGAGCAATTTTGCACTATCTTTCAAAATTGTAAGTGTACATTAGCTTGAACCATACAGGAATCCATCTTACAGCGGCTGCTGCTGCTGCTGCAAAGTTGCTTCAGTTGTGTCTGACTCTGTGCAACTCCACAGAAGGCAGCCCACCAGGCTCTTCCGTCCCTGGGATTCTCCAGGCAAGAGTACTGGAGTGGGTTACCATTTCCTTCTCCAATGTATGAAAATGAAAAGTGAAAGTGAAGTCGCTCAGTCGTGCCTGACTCTTAGCGACCCCATGGACTGCAGCCTACCAGGCTCCACGTCCATGGGATTTTCCAGGCAAGAGTACTGGAGTGGGGTGCCATTGCCTTCTCCGATCTTACAGCTATATGTATATAATATTCATATAAAGTTATTAATTGTACTACTATTTGTACCAGCAAAAAACCAGCAATGACTTTCTGTCCACTTTCAGAGAACTAAATAAATTATGGTACAGCCATTCAATGAATGTAAAAAGATTAAAGAAACTCTTCATGTAGTAATAAGGAATGATCTGCAAAACCTGCTCTTAAGTGAAAAAAATAAGGCACAGAACAATGTACATACTATCATTTTTGTAAACTAAAAAAAATGCATAGAATAATTCTAGAAGGCTATAGAAGAAATTTGTGCAGTGAGTATTTGTACACAGGGAACTGAGTGGATAGGAAAAAGATTTACTCTTCACCACACATCTTTTTGTATCTTTTGACTGTGTTTCTCCCATATAACTATATTATTTAAAAACAAAAAATGAACTAATTAAAAAATATAGTATCCCAGTAAAATGTGTCCATAATTTAAAACACAGATAGTTTATCAAAGCATACTTTAATAAGTAATGTAAATAGATACTAATCAATATTTGTGGCTTCCCTAAAATTACATGATTTCAGAATGCCCACTACCTGTGCCAATGTATTATTTATATTAATGAATAACAGGGCCACATAATTTTGTATGGCTACTTCTATGTGCCTTTTATTGGAATATTGCATCTTGAGAATACTAAATTTTTCTATGTACTGACCTTTGGTTTTCAGTGTTTTGAGGACACACAGCTGGGGTTTCAGATGATGAATTTTTAGGATTTTCTTCTTTTACTTCCTCAGTCCTGTCAGCTTGGGAAGTTCTTTTCTGGAAAAAGGATGCTGCAGATGCCTGTGAAAACAAACATGTGAATACTGCAACAAAATCTAGCATGACTCTGTATGTTACGAGCAAATTTGGAAAAATGTGGAAAAATATCTATTATTATTTAGAATTCTTACACTAACATGTAAGTCCTAAGGTTTTCTGTTGAAAGTAAATATTTATACACATGCATACAAAACTTCCAAAAAACTATACCTCAAATTAGTTTACCTATTTTACTGATGACAAATCTGGGATAAAATTATCAAAACCAGGAGAAAATCTGGGAGGAAAACTCAGAATACAGAACAGGAAAGATTAGGGCCAGCTACTAAGCTAGCTGTCATTAAACAGGGACAGGCATCAGAACTGTCTAGGAAATGAAAAAAATATAGACACATGCCTGAGTCCCTGGCCTGGGTCTATACATTAATAGTAATACAATCATGGAAGGGACATCTCATCACATTGTCACAGTTACTGGGTAATCCCATCACCCTTGAGGGGAGGGGCTGCACAAGGTCATGAGGACCAGGAGGCAGGAATGACTGGGACTCTCTGAGTCTCTTCTAAACAAATGCTAATACACATCTCTTTCAAAAATCACTGGCTTGGTTTAATTGGGAGCATTTTTAATACTTTCTTAAATATCTGGCAGCTGTATAATATGATTTAAAGTATTAATATTTTAAAAAAGTGATTTCAAAGCAAAATTAGAATTGAGAACCACTGCTCTCACTACACTATCAGTTATGAACAACCAGAACCTCCTGTCTCATACCTGAAAAAGTGAACAAAACTAAAGTAAGACAAAGAGACCACGAGCTGTTTACTGTAGATGAAGGCAGCTGAAATCATACCTGCTTAGGTTTTGGCTTTGGAATCAAGGGCTTTATAACTGGAGACTTTTCATTATCTGTAGCTCGATTAAGTGCAGTAGATTTCTTAGATGATTTGTTCATAGTGTCTAAAATATTAGTTGAACGTCCTGAACTCACTGAAATGGCTGGCTCTCTGGAATTGCCCGATACCTAAAGAGCAAACTAGTATTAGCATTTCATAAAGCTTAAAGAAGGAAAAAAACCCAAGAGATTTGTTTTTCCTTTAAATTTCTATTAGGTTTATATTGTAGTCTAACCTTTAGAACTGAATACATTTGGTATAATCCAGACTGATGCACATATTCCCAAATACCACATCCCCAAGAAAAATAGGGAGTACCTTTCAAAACTGTAGGTTCTTAGAAGATAAGTAGAAAATAAAATTCTCGGTCCAAGTATGAACTAGTGCTGCTTTCATTTTTATTTTAAAATATTTACTTACTTAAATATTTTAAAATTTAATCTGCTGCAGTCTTTAATGCCTCTAAGTCTGGGGAGGGTCATCTGGTAGTTTGGAAATCTCTCTCTGTATGGAAATGTATTTAAGTAATAGAAAACATCACTGGAAAGAGTTTACCTTGAAGGGGTTTATTCGTCCTTGGCTGCTAGAGGTAACTGCACCTTTCATAAGAAAGAAACCCTCACTTAATAGTCGTAAAACTGAGAAGACTTTTGACTTCTACAATAATGATGAATATTTTAATCTGTATTATATGAAAATACTGTACTTTGCAACTTTAAAACTATTAATAACTATATGTGACCTCTGTCCTACTGTTAAGACGAAATAAAAGCTATTAGATGATGAGAGCTATTCCAAGTTGCCACTATGCAATATATTTACACAAATACAGTATGTAGAGATCTACTCTTTTCTCACATTACCAAGGAAGAATGGTGCCTTATTTTAGCTAATTGTTAATTCCTCTACAAGTGCTCTAGATTCCACCCCTGCTTTTCAAGAAACTGCTTTTCAAGAAATTCCCATTCCTGCTTTTCAAGAAACTGAATTAATGGCTACATGCATCATCTTTGACTTTTCCTTCTTCATTGGCTTCTTAAGTTTCCTAACTTAAAGAAACAAATAGAAAACACATTCTCTGCCACACACAACCCTCACCCCTCATATAATTCTGTCTCACATCCCCTAAGCAGTCAAATTTCTCAAGAGCTGTCTACACAGCTATTCCCATTCCCTCACTATTCATATGCTCCTCCAACCAAAACATGGCTTCCAGCCCTACCATCCTGCAGGATCTATTCTTTCTAAGAACTCAATAAACTCTATGTAGCCCAAACTGGTGGACCTTTTCCAGCCAACACCTTATTTGACCTCTCAACAACATTCCACACAGCCAAGGGTTCCTTTCTTTTTGAGAGTATCTCCCCACTGACTTCTGAGATAATGCATTCCCTGGCTTACCTCCTTCCTCTCTGTTCTCATTTTCTTTTGATGGTTCCTCCTCCTCTTCCTCTACCTGATGTATAAATGTTGGGGATTCCCTAAGCCTAAGCTCATTTTCTCCTCACTTTGATCCTCCCCAGTGCTCACTTACACATACCTGTGGTTTAAATTGTTATACTCACATCAACAATCTTAACTTCTATATCTGCATCCCAGAGATACTACTTTCCCGAGCTCTTGACCCAAACAGCCCATAGTAATTTCATCATCCTCCTATCTAAAGATACATTTCCCTACTCCTGACTCAGTAAATGGCACCATCACTCACTCAAGTACTCAAGCCAGAAACTGACAGCCATTCTCCACACCCTGAACTTCCATACCCTCTACATTATTTTCAGAAATGTCTCTTCAATTCCTCCCTTTCTTCAACAATTACCACCACCCCAGTCTAGGTCACTATCAATCTCACTTGGGACTACATCAGTAGCTTCCTTATACACAACCCTCCTCTGCACAGTGTGCCATATATGCTCCTGATTAAAACCTGCAACAGTCTCCCGGCAACCCCAAAATAAAGGTCAAAGTCCTTACCGTGGCCTACATGGATCTGCATGGTTTGGTTCCTGTTCACCGCTCCAAAACCATCTAGCACCGATTTCTCTTTGCTCTCTGTCCTCTGTGAACCACTCTTCAAAGTTCATACATGCTGTCCCTTAAGCCCACATGATTCTCTTCTGCTCCCATCTACCTTTGCCTGGCTGCCTTATTCCTCCTTGAGATCTCCGCTTTAAACATTCCACGAGGCGCTCCTTGGGGTCCCAACTATCCCCCACCACTGACTAGATTATAGTCATCTGTTATATGCTCTTTTAATAATCTGTACACATGTAGAAGTATATTTTCAAAATCAGAATAATGTATGTATATACTTTTAAAAGCCAACTGGTATAAGGTTTATGCAGGGATCAAATATGCACATCCACTTCACTTCTGTATCTTCCCTCTAGTCAAATACCTGACACACAATAGGCATTTAGTAAGTATCTGTTAAATAAACACAGTTTCACTAACACTTCTGATTGAAAATAACAACTACAACAAAATAGGCCCTGAAGAGTAAGGGGTATTTGAGTAGATGTAGCACTTTAAGGATTACTTCAAAATTTCCCTCATATTTACAAAATCAAAAATGTCTTACCTGACTTAAGAGCTGGCATATCAGAGGAATCTGCACTTTTGAAAAATGGGTTCTGTCCTGTAGAATAATTAAAACAATACAGTGTAAATGGGAATATAAAGGAATCTTCTGTAATCAACAGTCAGACAAAAAGACACCTTGAAAATGTATGGGTATTCAATTTCCCTCAGCCAAGTAAAATGAAGGAAGTCACACAAATGACACTTCTCATCTTTAAACTGCCTTTAAAATGTATTTTACCATGTTTGTGTATTTCTGTATTTTCTTCTGTATTATCAGCTTCTCCATTATCCTCCGTATCTTCTTCAACTTGATTTCTGAGCCTTGGCTGACTCCACTCTGTAGAAGTATTACTATAACTAAAAAAGAGTAATACTATTCAATAAAGAGCAATGAAAAGACCAGGTCAATATTGCAGGATAGTAAAACTCAAACAACTGAGTATTTCTTACCCAACATTCAACTTTTTCCTGAAATCTTCTTCTTCCTCTTCCTCAGCTTGGGTGGCTGCCAATTCTGCTGCCTTCTCTACAGCCAGTTCACCAAGTCTTTGGGCCAGTATTAATCTCCGAGAACGAGAAGCATACTTAATGGCTAAATTCACAGCATTTTGAGTCATTAGACCAGCAAGTTCCACACAACGAAATTCCCGCTCCAGTTTACAGGAAAGCTAAAGGAAAAAAGGGTGGGAGGGGATAAATTATGTTATGTAAAACTTTTTGAAAAATAAAAGAAAGATACTCCTGGTAGAACAAACAGTTTTCTTGAGACTGTATCTCTGATTTTAAGATGTACATTTTTACACATTTTAATATCTCTTGAAGTTGAAAGCATCTTACAATTGATGGTGAGTCAGTTTAATTGGCAGCATTTTTTCATAAGTGACTTTTACACTCAATAATGAAATATGACATAACATTTCAAATTATAAATTACAAGAAGAGTAAGGGATTTATTTAAAATTAAAAAATGGTTTCCCACCCATTCCACCACCTGCAGTCACCAAACAGGGTAGCAAATTGAAAGAAAGAATAGATTGTAAATGATTTGTTTGTTATTACTTTGTCCAGAAGTGGCACACAAAAGCTACCAAGTGAATTTGGGTGGGCAAGTAGATTTACCCATTAGTTTTCTAAGTATGATTGTCCATGATCTCTAACTACTAGAAACAGTTATACAATTTCTAAATTAGCAAGCAACCTCCTTTTTCTTGCTATATTTTTTATACTTGCAATATAAAATGAAGAATACTCATTTATCATCTCTCACAGAACATGGACTTTCTTCTGGTATGAATTTTAACAACTCAAAGTAAGGCAACTGAAGTATTTACAACATGAGGAAAATGAGTACTTTGAAGACAACTAAAAGTCTCACAACTCATGGAAGTATTATCTTGTTACTTAACATGTCAAATCTGATTCATCAGCAGACGCTTTAGATATTTACTTGCACATCCTTCTCAAGTTTTCCAGAATCACTTATCTATAAATAGTACCCCTCAGTCTGGATGGTACGCTGCCTCAGGAGGCATTTGGAAATGAAAGTAGTATAGTTTCCTAGTAACTAGGTGGAACTATGGGCATTTGCCAGGGGACAGGAATACTAAAGAACTAACAGAGTGCTATGACCACCCTGCTGAGGAACACTGTACTCCAGGGTAAAAGCTACTCTAGGACTAAAGCATGAATAACTCAAACAGGTTTCCTTACCTGTGTTGTAGGAAATAAAAAGGTTACTAGTTCATGTTGGTATACAAATGGGACTTTGTAAATGGAACAAAACTTTCTCTACAGTAAACTAATTAAATTTCTTTAATACTAAACTCAAGGCAGTGTTACATTGAGGTGACATGGTGAGTACCACCACCTTTTGGAGATTGAAGTTACAATCAGTTCTATGGACTTAGATATCACTTTTCCCTCAGAACTCTTTTTCTCAACCTTAAAATGAAACGAAAAGTCTGGGCCATTTACTCTCTGAGGAAATACTGAGGTCTACTGTGTATTAGACACTGTCAGTGCCTGGTAAATGGCAGAGAACGAGACATGGTCATGGCCCTCAAGGGGTTTATAGTCTAGTACAAGAAGAGCAGAGAAAAAATTACATTATATTCCTCCTCATAAACCAACCTACAACGAGAATACAAACTTAAGAACTTTATCTTTCAAAAAGTTCTTTTATCTTTAAAGATAAATGTACTTAAATATCCAGGGTATCAAACCTGGTCACTGGCTACAAACTTTTACTACACACAGCTGCCTAAGAGGATAACAAAAGACAGGCATTCTAAAAGCCTGATCAAAATTCTTAAGACTGCTCATTCAGCCTTGGAGATCTAAAAGTCTACACTCAAACTTTATCCATTGCATATGATAAGAGCAGGAGCTGGAGCCACTTCTCAAACTTTATGAACAAGCATCCAAATTACCTACAGGGCCTGTTACAGTACAGACCAGTGGGCAAAAATAAAAACGGAGTCAGCACCAAAACAGTTCATTTCTTCCTGTGTTCTGAGGTAGTATCTTTAATATTTTAACTGCAACATCAACTGGGAAACTGGTATTTTTAAGGGAGAAAAATACCAATACCACCAGATACAGCTTAAGAATTGTAGGTTGTGAAAACTGCTAATTCATATACCATTAACATATTCAACCTAGAGAAAACATTTTCCCCACTGTATTTATTTTACTCACCGCAAGCATTTTCAGTAAAAGTTCCTGTTGTTCTTTTGTTGCTTGATTTTTAGCGCTCTCTTCATATTCATAACCATTTTTTGCTAAATAATCAAGGTGGTTGTGAAATATAACTGAACGCCAATACTGTTCCTGCAAAAGTGGAACAACTGCTTAGGGTCAACTATCAGCTGACTATCAGGCAAGAGTTAAATATTTATCTTATGACAGCAGTTTCTGAATAAAATATTTTCTGAAACATTCCTTTCTACAGCTTACTTTGCAATTCAAATTGTAATGTAATACTATGGTTTGACTTTATCTTCTGTACTTGAAAACAGGGGGTGGAATACAGTGACTCTTGAACAATGTAGCAGGCAGAAGCACCTACCCTCTGTGTAATTGAAAATCTCCAAGTAATTTATAGTCAGCCCTCCTTATATGCTGTTGCTCCATAATCAGAGGTTCAGTATCCTCAGATTCAACCAACCTTGGATCATGTAGTACTGTAGTATTTACTATTGAAAAAACCCATGTACAAATGGACCCCCACAGTTCAAGCCCATGTTCTTCAAGGGTCAACTGCAGAGCATTTTAAAGATTCTTAGTTATCATGGTTAATGCTCAGAGAACTTGTTAAACTAGATTTGTAAAAGCTGATTTGTTTCTTGTTTAGAATTACCAGTTCCAAGATATCAATGACTCAGGGCTAGAACTAAAATTAGGCAAGCCTCGTGCCTAGGGTACAAAATTCAAGGAGGCACATCCTCTTAACAACTTGTCCAAGCCTGACAGTGAGTGCCTTACCTAGTGAGGCCCTAATGGTCATACCCATTTATCTCTTAGACACAGTCCCTGGAAGTAGAGATGGCAACCGGGTACCCTGGGGTTCACAAGACCTCCTCCCTCCCAGCTGCTGGTATTATTTAATTATAAAGTAAGGAATACAGAACAAAAGTCATCAGAATAATTTTAAATGCCTGTATTATAGGCAGGTATCATCAAACTGAGTGTCAAGATAAGATTTGTGCATACCTCCATCTGTCCTTTCTCTGTGGCAGTCTGACAGTAAGGAAGCTTAAAGGACAAAACAGCTACAGCAGGGCGTGGAAGGGTGGGAGGAAATCGAGAACCTTTGCAAGGAATACACCTGTCAGAAAAGAAAGAGTCTCACCATAAAAACTTTTTAAAAATATCATAAAAACTGCTACATTATAAATTTTCCAAAAGTCCGTTAACTTGGAATAACATTATTCCAAATTTCCCTTTTAAAAAAGTACTTTAGGGGACTTCACTGGAAAAGACCCTGATGCTGGTAAAGACTGAAGGGAGAAGGAGAAGGGGACAACAGGATGAAATGGTTGGATGGCATCACTGACTCAATGGATATGAGTTTGAGCAAGCTCCAGGAGATGGTGAAAGACAGGAAAGGCTGACATGCTGCACTCCATGGGTTGCAAAGAGTTGGACACAACTGAGTGACTGAACAACTGGCGGTCCAGTGGCTAAGACTCTGTGCTCCCAATGCATGGATTCAATCCCTGGTCAGGGAATTAGACCCTACATGCTGCCACTAATCCTGCATAATGCAAAGAAGTCTGAAGATCATATGTGCCACAATTAAGAGCTGACACCACGAAATAAATATATAAATATTATAATAAACAAACAAAAAACTACTTCAGGCCTGATTAACTAAAAAAACTATCCCTCTACATATTTCAATTACTACAAAAATCCCTCCCTACATCAGCTTTACTAAATGAACAATCACTAAGTGAAATCAGCTCCTTTCAGATTTTTCCTTAGCAAAATGTCCACTTTCAAAATATAGAAACTGTGGCATAAATACTTGTCACAGGATCCATATTAGAAAACAGATTACCCTTAAGATAAAAAGGTGATAAAGCATATTCACTTTCATTCCTCAGTTTGGAAATACTTGGTAACTATTGGTAGTTATATAAGTGTCATATAAGAGAAAAAGATGATGAAATGTCCAATACAGGTTAAGTGTTTATTATTAGATATTAGTGACAGTGAAGCAGAAGATGCACTATCATTGTAAAAAAGGTTATAATGTATATCTATCTGCTCTGCTATGCCTTATGTGTTAATAGTTCAGTTGGCAAGGACTTTTCTGACAAGATATGTAAGGCACTTATACATGCCCATCAGGATGAGTACTTATGTAATTTATAATTAAAAAATATTCATTCATCATAGTGCTTTATATACATAGAATACTCTTTTAATGTATGTACTCCAATTCTTAGCTCCCCGACCTAAGGTTGAACCTGTGCTCCCTGCACTGGGAGCTCCGAGTCTTAACCACTGACCACCAGGGAAGTCCCTTAATTTCTATTTTGTTCAATAAGCTCTAAGTCAAGCAATTGGTTGAAAACTTCATAGTGAATATAAAGAAATTCTTAATTTAGTGACTAGGGAAAACAAATAAATTAACTAAGTTGACAGGATAGGCACAATACAAAGAATTTCAAAGTACTTTTAAAAAGAGTCAACTGAGCATTTTCTAATAGCCCACCTCAGCTGCTGGGGATTTTCATGGATACCAACCACCCAGTAGTGATCAGATTTTCCTTTACAGTGTTCTCTTGTGTTACATACAGGAGTCCATGTATGACCAAGTCCTCTGTTAAGCATTCGAACAATGCCTTCTGAATCCACATAACATGGGGTACCTATATACCAACAGAAAAACAAATCACCTGGAATCATAGCTATGTATTTGTTAAATAAATCTTTTTTTCAAAAATACACACTGATCACTTAACCTTCAATTCAAAATGAAAACAAACACCCCCTCCAAAAAAACCAAAAGGGCAAATAATCCAAGATTATTTCCCATAACATTTCATTAACCACAGAGTAAGACTTAACTGAACAAAAAGGAAAAAAAAATCTGCAAGTGATATGACTTAAAGAGGGGGAAAAAAAAAAACCCTGATGAATTCAGTGAAAACTATGCCACCTGCTGGAATACAGCAGTTTTTAAAAAAGCCAATTTCAGGAAAGAAGTTAAAACTTGAATCTGATGATTCCTTAGTCGAGAGAGACTTGGAAATATGAGCAGAACCTGATGCAAGGTGATGATATAGAGAAATGCGTCTTTAGTATTCTTCTTCCCCCTCTCTCCTGGTCTCGTCACTGTTCTATTCCCAACAGTTCCCCACTGCTCTCTTCCTAAACTTACCTAGGGAACAAGTAAGCATCCCTGTTTCCCCACCTACTCTGACCCCATTTCAGGAAATGCACGGTACATTTCCCAATTATCCTTTTTTTTATCTGAGACTTCACATCCCTCTTACTAGCAGTTTCCTCAGGGTCTAGATCTGATAGGTAATTGGAAGAAAAAACCGAACCAATAAAAATGGAAGTTATTAATGGTCACATTATTATAGCATAAGTGACTAATATCTCAATAGAAAACACATTCAGAAATGGTTGGATTTTTAAAAACAAACTGGAGTTTCCAATGATGAATCCCCAAGAATAGAAATATTTAAGCCAGAAGACAGGGTTGACAGGTGCCTTAAAATAAGGCACTCTGTAGTGTCCTTCAAACATCTGTCATAACCCACTACTGGGTCTGCAACAGGACACTGTTCAGTAGAAATATGTGAGCCACAAATATAATTTGTAATTTCTTAGTGCCACATGAGAAAAGGGGGAAAAATGTGAAGGCAATTTTAATAATATTTTTATTCAATCTAATATCCAATACTATCATTTTATCATGTAATCAACGTAAAAGAATTACTGAAATTTTTTACATCCTTTTTTCCATACTAAGCCTTCCAAATTTGGAAAGTATTTTATAGTTATAGTACATCTCAACTCAGATTAGCCACTTTTTAAGTGCTCAGCAGCCACATTTGGCTGGTGGTTACTGTAGTGAACAATGCAGCAATAGAAAATTCCTGATTTCCACGTAGACTCTGCTAGAAAAGCCAAAATTTGAACAGGTACTTGTATCTCCTCTTTACTAGCTAATAAACTTTCAGAAAAATTTATTTCCCTCTTAGTAAGTTTTCTAATCAGAAGAAGACATCTTGTACATAAAACAGCAGCTACCTTGCCTGGAAACCCTAGTTTTCAGTTCTGTTAACATATTAAAATAAAGTACTTTAAACATAAAATACAGACAAATTATCTTTAAACAAATTAATTAGGAATAAAATAATGAACAACAATTTTCTTCTTGAAAAATATCTTTAATATAAATAAATTTATCTTGCCTTCAGCTGAAAATCCAACCCATACAAGATAGGATTTCCTTGTAAGAGGAAGAGGATCACCATGCAAAATTTGTTTTTTCTTTTTCCCTAGCTCTAGCAGTTGAACTCCAAGGCACTGATCCCCATCAAATCCTGTACCTAGTGAGAAAATGTAAATATAAGTCAGGTATCAATGGTTAATTATAGTTAAAATAATTAATCTATTTTCTGTGAATTTAGGTTATTTTGTGATAAATTCCTAGATTAATTAGCAGTACTTTTTATAGATAATCTTTTTATCTGAGGCACCAATAAGGCATTGGAACAGTATGTTACATAAATGAGAACTTTACATAAAGTGGTAATGTATGTAGTAATTCTCAAGAATTGAGATTTATAAGTGGTAATTCTCAAGAATATAACTGTAAATATTCAAAAAGTGGTAATTCTCAAGAATATAACTGTAAATACTCAAAAAGTATTTACAGAGAGCTTTCTTTGTACCAAGTACTGAGGCTACAATGTAAATAAGACAAAGTCAGTGTTCTCATGAAATTCATATTCAGGTAGGAGAGGAAAAACCAATTTAAAAAAGAAAGAAAATACTAAGTGTCATCATTGAGGATTAAAATACTAATGTGACACAGAGGGTCAGACTGAGTGGCTACTTTAGACTTTGGACAAAGGTGGCCCTTGGAAAAAGTGAAATTTAAACTGAGATACGATTTGCAAGTTGGAGCTGGCCATCCAAATGGTTAAGAGGAGGAGCACTATAGTAGATAGGGGACAGTTAATGAAAAGGGCCCAATGGAACAAACATGGTGATTTTGAAGAACACAAAGAAGTCAGTAGGGCCAGAATCACTGACAAGAGAAAACGTAGTAAGAGATGAGGCTGAAGAGGCAGGCAAAGGTCAGTTCATGTAGGACTTGGCCACCCGTGACAACAAGTTTGAGTTTTATTCTAAAGCAACAGAAAATCATTAGAGGAATCTGTGCAGAAGAGGGAAGTGACTGGATTTATGTTTTTAAAAAATTAACAGTAAGAACTGAAGATGAAAAGCTAGTCAGAGGTTACCGTAACACCTAAGAGACGATGTCTCATTTGGACTGAGGTTTTAGTGGAGGTGTGGAACGTGTTGTGTGCACTGACATGATATGACTTTGCTGACAGAAGTGATGCTAGGGGTGTGAGGGAAGAGAAGAATCAAAGATAACTCTTACATTTCTGCCTTGAATACTGGCAGTACGCCATTTATCAAGATCAAAAAACGAAGGAGCAAGTTCGGAGGGGAAAAAAAGCCCAGAGGCTTTACTGTGACCAAGTTAAGTTTGAGGTGTGTCAAAACTCTACACAGAGATTTCAAGTTGACAACTGGATATGTAAGTCTGCAGATATAAGAAGGGAGTAGGGTTGATGATACTAACTTACGGTCATGAACACAGAGATGTACTAAAGCCATGGGTCTTAATGAAATAACCCAGGGTAGTTTCTCAAACTGTATTTTTTTACTTGTGAGTCATAAAATTAATCCAGATCAGTAACCTATTAAGACCAGTCTTAGCACAATGATGGGTACTAAAGACAGAATATGAAGAATACAAAAGAATATAAAATACTAGAAAAAAATCTACCTCTGTGATAAACAATGACAAGCTGTTCTCCATGTCCAGCCATTGACACAATAGGCCCAGGGAGACTGAAGACCTCTTTTTGAACACCTCCAATGGTAAACAAGCGAAGAAGCAAGGAGCTAGTGGCAGCAGCAGCCCATCCCTGACCAAGACATATGGCTTCAATATCTTCATTCGGAGGCATGTCTACTATCCACTCTTTGCTTGAATCCCAAGAACTAAGGTGCAGGCAGTGAAGCTTGCTAAAAATTAAAACAAGACAAAAACAATCAAACTTTCACATTTGATATTATATATATATATATATACACACACAGCATGATACTCAAAATCAAGTAACAAAGTCAAATAGTTTATTTTTCTATTATAACAAATAGAATAAAATCAAATAGTTTATTTTTGATAAACAATAACAAAATCAAAGTTTATTTTTCTATTATACACAAATAACAGCATCTTTATATGCTGTATAATATACACAAAAAATGACCGTTTATAAACAAAACAGCTTTAAGAAAGTAATTATGAAATATCCTTAAAATGTACTATGTTAAAACTATTAACAGTCATGTTATTAAAGAATATTCAAAGATACAGGAAAATGTTCACAACATGTTAAATGGAAAAAAACCCAGGATAAAATCAGCAGAACATGATCCAAGGTTACACACACATATAAAAATCATGACTATATTTTTAAAAAGAAAGGAAGCATCAAAATGATCAGCAAGAGTGCTCTCATTGCTGAGGACAAAAACAAAACCTTTAATATGGGAGAATAAAGAGAAAAAAATTAAATATTATCGCACCAAGGAGATTACCAACCACTGCTAACAATTTGATTTGTGCTTCCAGTCTTTTTACTTTTGCGTATATATATACATGTAAGTTGTTATGAAACCTAAGCTTCAGAATGTAGATGTCATAGTATTTAGAATCAGAGGCAATACTGATTTCCTGAATAGTAATTTTAAATTCAAATTTAAAATAAAGGGGGATGGGAATTATTCCCTGGCAGTCCAGTGGTTAGGACCCCTTGCTTTCACTGCCAAGGGTGCGGGTTCAATCCCAGATCGAGGAACTAAGATGCCACAAGCCACGTGGGCACAGCCAAAAAAAATTAACCTAAGTAAATAAGGAAAAGACAAAATACCATATGATATCACTTATATGTGGAATCTAAAATATGACAGAAATGAGGTGAGGGGTCAGTCACTCAGTCCTGTCCGACTCTGTGACTCCATGGATTGTAGCCCAACAGGCTCCTCTGTCCATGGAATTCTCCAGAATACTGGAGTGGGAAGCCCCGACAAAAATGAACATATCTACAAAACAGAAACAGACTTACAGACATAGAGAGCAGACTTGTGGTTGCCAAGTGGGGAAGGGGGAAAGGACTGGGAGTTCAGAAGTAGCAGATGCAAACTAATGTATATATAGGATGGGTAAACAAGTTCCTAGTGTATAGCAGAGGGAACTATATTCAATATCCAGTGATAAACTATAATGGAAAAGAATATATATGTACAACTGAATCACTGCTATACAGCAGAAATTAATGCAGCATTGTAATCAACTATACTTCAATAAAAAATTAAGAACAAAATAAAAGGATAATATTGTCTAAGACTGTGAAATAATGTATCTAGGAAAACAAAAAGAACAATCGTCAATCAGGAAATCGTAACAATCCTAACAATCTGAAATCAAAATTGCACATGGAGCCAAGGGGGAAGGAAGAACTGCAGGGGGAGCGGTGGGGGAGGATTGCGAGTCTAAGGTTAGCAGATGCAAACTAGTACATATATAGGACTGAATGAACAATGAGGCCCAAATGAATAGCATACAGAACTCCATTCAATATTCTATGATAAACCATGATGGGGAAGAACATAAAAAAGAATGCATATGTAACTGAATCACTTTGCTATATAGCAGAAACTAACATAATATTGTAAAACAACTATATTTCAATTAAAAAAACCTGCACATGGAAATAGATATTCTAATAATGTAAGATATTCTGAGTTAGACACTGAGTCAACAGTGATTTATTTTAGTAAACTGATTTAACTCAAAAATCAAGTACTGAGTTGATTTACATCGTGTAAATTAGGAAACCAATTAAAATATTAAAATGACCCAATCTGGTATTTCTCAGGCTTTAATGCATACTCTTCCACCTGAGGATCTTGTTAAAATGCAGATTCTGACTCAGAAGGTATGGAGTTGGGTCTGTGATTCTGTGTTTTCAACATGCTCCCAGGTGACCATGCCCGTAGTTTGTGGACCATACATTGAGCAGCAAGGAGCTAAAGTATCAGTCAGAAGGATTTTAATTTCAAATAACCTGGGAGTTAGTAAAATCTAGGATCAAATGTATAATAAGCACCATGATCAGCTGAAAAAATCAACAGGAGAGGGCAAGCTGGCTGAAATAACAAAGCTGAATAAAATGCTTTCTTCTTTTAAAAAAATACAGATTCTGCATCCATCGCTTTTCCATCTTAATTTTCTTGTCTCCATATCTACCTACCTACCCTACCTACCTACTAACATACCTAAGAAGTCTGAAGTATATTAAGTCAAAAAGTCAAAATGACAAATAGTACTTAAAAAAATTTTCAATGTGTTCCCTCCTCCCTTTTTTAAAAGAGAGGTCGCAGATCTAATCTACGGTGACAAAACCCAGATCAGCAGTTGTTCAAGGCTGGAATTAGACTAACTGTTAATTGTTAAGAGTAATTATATTTGAGAGAAGACTTCTTCAGGCAATTTTCATTTTCTAAAAATTCTGTACTACTTAAAACTTGCTTGTTTACAATTAATATGTGTATTATTATGAAAGAAGGGGACAATCAGGCAAAATCAGACATACGTTCTGAGGTATTATAGGTGTATTGTATTTGTACTAAACGTTTCTTCCTGAAATTCCATACTACAAAAGATGTATAATTTTGTTTTTTGTCTTACAACTTTATGTACTAAATTTCAAAGTTCAACAGTAATGAAGTTCTCCTAAATATCTTGAATTTACCTTGCTAGTTCATCAGTGCTTTCACATGCCAACAAAACAGCTTCATGGGAAAGATCTGCTACTGTGTAATTAAAAGTGTTTAATAAGTGTGTTGCATGGTGTATAGAAGTATCATGGAATTCCACATCTATGGCATTGTCTTGCTCATCATTATAGCAGCGAATAATTCCAATAGAGTTCCACACCTACAAACATGTTAAGGTTAAATACAAGTGAGAAAGATTAAAGTTCTTAGAATCAGCAGGCTAAAATACTACAAATTAACAAATAATGTAGTCTGTATAAGGGATTAAGTTATGGAAGCAACCACTTTCAGGTAACAGTAGATACTTGAGCATCAGAGCAACAATTACTAATTATTCTTTTCCTCATGAAAAGGTACATACACACTTATTTATTAGTAAATGTGGTATTTTACTTAATATTTTTAAAGTATATTACTTTCATAAAAAATATTTTACAATTGGCCTTTGAACAGTTGAACCATTAAATTCCTCAAAGGAAATGTTTCTAAAGTTTATTTACAAATATGGATATAAATGACTGCATACTTTTTTGGCCCAAGCAACTGGTTTATAGTCATGGCATAAATATATATATTATAAGGCAGCATAAATTGATACCATTTGAAAACCTGTATTCCACTCATGTACACTACTGGCTCCCCCTAAGCCCTAGTGTTTCCTTTATTCTACCACAAATATAACTACTAAATAAAGTACCTGACAATATTAGAAAAATTAAGATCTACCACCTGATGATGACTACTGATGAGACAATAAAAAGTTTTTCTTTTTAAATAAAACACCACCTTTAATATTTATCTATAAATTTATGCCAGGACCATACCATTCAAAAAGGACAACTGTTCAAGTCCTCAGTGGAAAAACTCAAGCAGTCAACAAATAAACATATTAAACTTTTTTAGCTCTTAAAGACAAAAAGTTAATGTAGTTGTTTATCTATAAATATATATTAAATGCCTACTGTGCCATACCTTGTTTTTTTTTTTTTTTTTTTACCTTGTTCTAAGTGCTATCAATAAACAGAAAAATCTCTACACTTGTGGAGCAAAAATTCCCATAGCATGGGTTAAAGGGGCAGACAATTTTTTAATAGTACTTATCACCTTCTGATACTATATTATACTTCCCAAAAAACGCCTTCTAACTAGTCTTTTAGAATCCGTACAATCTTCTATATAAAACTAACATGAGAAATAAAAGTTGGAAGCATAGTCAAGAGAAACTGCAAGATATACAGTCACATTTACTTATGTTCATTATATGTCATTTTGTGAAGCAGAATTTTATTTAACCCAATTATCAAAAATTAGGTTGAAATAAGATTAAAACTGTTAGTTAACCATAAAATAAATCAACCACAAAACTATAAGCAACCAAAGTGCTCCAGGTTAATGAAGGTTTTTAAAAAATATTTTTTACCAAACAAAATTAACTATAATAAGATAAAATGTTAAAGTGAGATAAAACTACTTTAAAGTTACATGTAGACCCGCGGCTTACCATGAATCTGTGAGTGAGATGCAAGGGTGTAGAACCTGATTGGAATGGCTTTTGCCGGGGAGTTGGCATAGGACCATCATAAAATGGCCTCTGGGATGTTACAACTGGTAGATTGTGAATGCTGCCTCCCTGATCATCTTCCTCTTCTTTGAAAAGACTAGAACCAATTTTTAGCATTGTAACATCTAGAAAACAAAGGATTATAATGAGAGAATCATAAATACCAGCTATCTTGGAAAAGTATTATGAAACCTACTAACCATGTCCAATCATATTTAATAATACTAACATGCTATTTGCCTCTTTCACTGTGTTAGTACCTGTGGTATAGTTCAAACGTCAGAGGGTTAAACTGTTGGTACCTTAGCATGAAATAAGTCAGTGGCACCAATCTGTATTAGTAGTCAATGTATTGTTAACCAACTGTAGTAAAAATAGTAAAAATATTAATTTTATTAAATTTTGAGTTTTGCATACACTTTTAAAAAATGTTCTCTGGGTTAAAATGGGAAATGTGTATACAGAATTGGGATGACTATCTCAAAAAAAATAAAAGCATTTGTTGAGCTGTAAGCTGAACTAATTTTTCATGTAACAGCATTTTTACCTAAAAAAATGCCAGATAAACTACAGTTATACAAACTCAGGAATGTGGTAAACATCTTCTTAAAAATGAAGTGGTCATTTAAAAAAATAACTGACAGAATTTGTGGTTAATGATAAAATTTGAGCTTTCAAGTGAAAATCAGAATAATGAAAAACCTGTATCTGCCACCATGAACTTGACCGCTCTGTAATATTTAAAAACTTCTGACGAGATTGGTGATGGTACTAACAAATATTCTAGATAACATGCCAGTATCAAGAAGGTCTGCAAAGCTCAATAAACCAGCATTTTCCAAATTACCAATGCATCTGTGACAGAATCAAACGCGGTAAAAGATCCATTCAAAGCTCAAGTTAGACCAATGGATTTTAACATAGTAAGAGAGTTGGAAAGTTTACCAGCAAATTTTCAGATTCCGCATTGCAAGAAATCTTTTAAGAAACTATCACTTGCTGCGTTTTGGTAAAGCATCAAAGAGGAATATTTCAACAGACTATTAAAAATACTTCTCCCTTTTCAAACAATATATTGTGTGAGGCTAAATTTTCTTCACATACTTCAAACAAAACTAATGTATGGCAGTAGACTGAGTCTTGAAGCATGTGAGGGAATTCAGCTAGCTGTCTTCTACGCTAAGATTTGCAAAAGGGTAAAGTAACACCACTTTTCTAACTATTTTATTTTCATAAAAAGTACTATGTTTACATATAATGAGTTTGTTGTTAAAGTGAATATTTTAAAAATTTCTCAGTAAACAACAAAAAACATAACTCGGCAAACAATTTTCTTTGGGATCCTCAAAAAGTTTAAGAATGTAATGAGTTCCTGAGACCAAACATCTGAGGAGTGCTATACTATAAATCCTACATGCTTTAAATGTAGCACAATTTACCATGAACATTGGCATTTTACTTGGTAATGTTCAAATGTGTTAATTTTAGCATGTAAGTTGTAATAATCATTTATTTAAAGGCTCTTAATTATAATCTCAATATCTTAAACAGATACCAAACTATTCAGGTCACCTATTTCTTGAGTTAGCTTGGTAGTTTGTGCCTGTCAAAGAATTTGTCCATTTCCGGCTTCCCTGGTGGCTCAGTGGTAAAGACTTTGCTTGCCGAGGCAGGAGAAACAGGTTCAATCCCTGATCTGGCAAGATCCCATATGCTGCCGGGCAACTAAGCCTATGCACCACAACCATTGAGCCTGAGCTCTAGAGCCCAGGAACTGCAGCTACTGAGCCCACATGCCTCAACTACTGAAACCTGCATGCCCTAGAGCCCATGCTCCACAACAAGAGAAGCCACTCTGAGGAGAAGCCCCCACCACAACTAAAGAAAAGCCCTCTCAGCAACAAAGACTCAGCATACACAAAAACAGGCAAATAATAAAAAAAAGAACCTGTCCATTTCATCTAAGATGTTGAATTTATAAGCACAAAGTTGTTCATAATGTTCAGTTATTAAACATTTGTTAATAGCAGTACTATCTTAGAGAAATATAATGTGAGTTATAAATGTAATTTAAGATTTTCTAACAGCCATATTTTAAATAGTAAAAGACACAGGTGTAATTAATTTTAATAACATACTGTATTTAAAATATAATTTCAACAGGTACTCAATGTAAAAAATGGCCAGATATTTTACATTCTCTTTTTTGTACTGTCTTCAAAATCTTGTCACATTTAATAATCACAACACATCTCAATTTGAACTAGCCACATTTTCAGTGCTCAGTAGCCACAAGGGGCTAGTGGCCATCATATTGGATAGTGAAGGTCTATGGGATACACAATGATGATACACCTTCACTACTTACATCAATCATTTGCGTCTTTATTTCTTGATCACTCAGGATAGGGATGTATCAGTTTTATTGACCTTTTCAAAGAATTAGCTTTTGGTTTAATGCTAGCACAGTAATGCTCAAAATCCTTCAAGCTAGGCTTGAACAGTACATGAACTGAGAACTTGCAGATGTACAAACTGGATTTGGAAAAGTCAGAGGAACCAGAGATCAAATTGCCAACATCTGCTGGATCATACAAAAAGCAAGAGAATTCCAAAAAATCTACTTCTGCTTCATTGAGTATGCTAAACCCTTTGACTGTGCGGATCACAACTAACTATGGAAAATTCTTAAGAGATGGGAGTACCAGACCACCTTAACTCTCTCCTGAGAAACCTATATGTGGGTCAAGAAGCAACAGTTAGAACCAGACACGAACAATGGACTGGTTCCAAATTGGGAAAGGAGTATGTCGAGGCTGTATTTTGTTACTCTGCTTATTTATGTACATCATGCAAAACGCTGGACTGGAAGAAGCACAAGCTGGAATCAAGATGGCTGGGAGAAATATCAGTAACATCAGATATACAGATGATACCACCCTTAAGGCAGCAAGTGAAGTGGAACTAAAGAGCCTCCTGAGGAGAATGAAAAAACTGGCTTAAATCTCAACATTCAAAAAACTAAGATCATGGCATCTGGTTCCATCACTTCATGGCTACTAGAAGGGCAAAAAGTGGAGTAACAGTGATAGATTTTATTTTCTTGGGCCCCAAAATCACTACGGACAGTGACTACAGCCACAAAATGAAAAGAGGCTCGCTTCTTGGAAGAAAAGCTATGACCAACCTAGACAGCATATTAAAAAAAGAGACATTACTTTGCTGACAAAGGTGTGTATAGTCAAAGCTATGGTTTTTCCAGTAGTCACATACAGATGTGTGAGTTGGACCATAAAGAAAGCTGAGTGTCGAAGAATTGATGCTTTCGAATTTTTGGTGCTGGAGAAGACTCATGACAGTCCCTTGGATAGCAAGGAAACCAAACCGGATAATCCTAAAGGGAGTCAACACTGAATATTTATTGGAAAGACTACTGCTGAAGCTGAAGCTCTAAATACCTTGACCACCTGATGTGAACAGCCAACTCACTGGAAAAGATGATGATGCTGGGAAAGATGGAGGGCAGGAGGAGAAGAGGGCGACAGAGGATGAGATGGTTGGATGGCATCATCGACTCAATGGACATGAATTTGAGCAAACTCCAGGAGATAGTGAAGGACAAGGAAGCCTGGCATGCTGCAGTCCATGAGGTCACAAAGAGTTGGGCACAACTTAGTGGTTGAACAACAACAAATACCTTTAGGTCGTCAATTTCATTGACTTCTACTCTTCAAAAAAAAATTTAACAGCTTTATTGAGATATAACTGACATGCCATATAATTGACCCATTTAAAGTGTACAATTTCATGGTTTTTGGTATATTCATAGAAATGTGCAACCATCAGCACAATTTTAAAGCATTTTCCTCACCTCAAAATGAAACCCTGTACCTCTTAGCTATGACTCTCTACTTCTCTATTCATCCTTATGCAACCACTAATTTAGTCTCCACAGATTTCTCTGTTCTGAACATTGTACATGAATGGAATGATGTAATTTATAGCTTTGTGACTGGCTTCTTTCACTTAGTATAATGTTTTCAAGGTTTATCCATGTTGTAGCCTGTTATTATTTCCTTTCTTCTGCTTGCTTGGGATTTAATTTCCTCTTTTTCTAGATTGCTAAAGCAGAAGCTTTAGATCATTGTTTTTTTTAGGATGAAATGTTTTTCAACATATGTATTTAATAGCATGGCAACACTTTACCAACTCAATCATCAGTTCAGTTCAGTTGCTCAGTCATATCCAACTCTTTGTGACCCCATGTACTGCAGCACACCAGACCCCCTCCCTGTCCATCACCAACTCCTGCAATTTATTCAAACTCATGTCCATTGAGTCGGCAATGCCATCTAACCATCTCATCCTCTGTCGTCCCCTTCTCCTGCCTTCAATCTTTTCCAGCATCAGGGTCCTTTGAAATGAGTCAGTTCTTCACATCAGGTGGCTGAAGTATTGGAGCTTCAGCTTCAGCATCAGTCCTTCCAATGAATATTCAGGACTCATTTCCTTTAGGATGGACTGGTTGGATCTCCCTGCAGTCTAAGGGACTCTCAAGAGTCTTCTTGAACACCACAGTTCAAAAGCATCAATTCTTCGGCACTCAGCTTTCTTTATAGTCCAACTCTCACATCCATACATGACCACTGGAAAAACCATAGCTTTGACTAGACAGACCTTTGTCGGCAAAGTAATGTCTCTGCTTTTTAATATACTGTGTAGGTTGGTCACAGCTTTTCTTCCAAGGAGCAAGCGTCTTTTAATTTCATGGCTGCAGTCATCATCTGCAGTGATTTTGGAACCCCCCGAAAAAAAGTCTCTCACTGTTTCCATTGTTTCCCCATCTATTTGCCATGAAGTGATGGGACTAGATGCCATGATCTTAGTTTTCTGAATGCTGAGTTTTAAGCAAGCTTTTTCCCTCTCCTCTTTCACTTTCATCAAGAGGCTCTTTAGTTCTTCTTTGCTTTCTGCCATAAGGGTGGTGTCATCTGCATATCTGAAGTTATTGGTATTTCTCATGGCAATCTTGATTCGTTTGTGCTTCATCCAGTCCAGCATTTCTCATGATGCACTCTGCATATAAATTAAATAAACAGGGTGACAATACACAGCCTTTGATGTACTCTTTACTTACCAGCTCAATACTGACTTTGAATAATAGTTTTAATAAAAAATGGAAAATATTGATCAACAGGATGGATTATCACATTCACAAAGTCAACTCATACCAACTGAGTTTTCATCATCTTCGAGGATGTGACTTCGCTGTCTAGGACGACCTGAAGCCAGCATAAGGTCATCATCATCTTCCTCATCATTTACAATCCCCTTTGAAAAAGAGTGAGTTTTGACTGCATTGTCATTTAGACAGTCACCAACATTACTTGTATCATCTCCATCAAAAAGATCATTATAATCCTTTTCTACTCTGCTAGACACCTTGAACAAATTAATACAAATAAGAAAGTATTAGTGAACTATTTAGATAAACACAATTACTCAAAAGGCAACCTTTTAACATGTACCTATAAACTCTACTGAGTAAGCAAATGCCGTGGTAAAAATAATTGACAAATATATTTATTAGGACTGCTATTTACATTATGAAAGACCTAGTCCTTACTTTAAATGCCTTACAGTCTATAGATAAGGTGGCAGTATAAGACAGACACATAAAGAATACATGTGTATATCCAAATATAAAGCAAGATTTTATTCTTCACAATCATTATCCAGAAAAGAAGTCACCTATGAGTCCTTGCAAAGTCTCTCACTATAAGATATTCTCTCTTTATTTTCTTTTTGAACAAGATACTGCCTAGGTAAGATGTTTAAATGATCTCAGTTAAAGCTTGTTCTGGGGATATTTTTGGAAATTTTTTGATGCTTACAGAAGTAAACAGAACCAACAGAAAAACAAAAGTGGCAATTAAATTCAACATTAATCATTGATTCCTAGGAATATGAATATATTGCAAGTACTGAATGTCACTGTAAAAATTTTTGAAATCACTTTAAAAAGTGAGCAGTAAGCAGTTATGCTGTAAAGATCACAGTTATTAATACAGAATGAATAAAAACCATACAATGTTAAGTCAAAGGAAAAACTTACAGCTTGGAATAAATGTCTAGTAAGAACACCATTAATGGATTTAAAAGGGACTGTATCACAAATCTGTTAGGTGGAAATGCATATAAATGTGTTCTAGAAAGTTGATATTTAAAAAATGAGAGAACAGGAAAAATATTTCTGAGTTCATATGACTGAATAATTAAATAACTAAATGCTAAAAGAAGATATTTAACTATTTTATCCATAGTCCTAAATGTTTACATACTCAAGTTGGTAATAAATTTGCTTTTAGCTTTGTTATCAAAAATGAGGATTTTAATCTTTTCCTTGTGGAGAGGGCCACTCAGTGCTAGAGATGTTGTAACAGAAATATGTGCTGTGAGGAACAAAAGCAAAAAGGAGAGAGAAGGCAAGTCTAAATAGAAGAGTTAAGGTTTTATAAGAGGTGACAAACTAAATTTTTTTTTAATTCTTTAAAATTTTATTGAAGAACAGTTGATTTACAGTGTTAACTTCAGCTGATTCAGTTATACATATGTGTATTCTTTTTCATATTCTTTTCCATTATGGTTTATCATAGGTTGCCTGTGCTACACAATAGGACCTTGTTGAACTAAAAATTATTTCTCAATTTACTTTT
The DNA here is from genome assembly GCF_027580195.1 of Bos mutus. Classification (NCBI taxonomy): domain Eukaryota; kingdom Metazoa; phylum Chordata; class Mammalia; order Artiodactyla; family Bovidae; genus Bos; species Bos mutus. The sequence goes on along the minus strand of NC_091626.1, from coordinate 41,273,926 downwards.
TGTTTTTATCAATGTTATACATACATATAGTCAGTGTTACAGGTTTAATATAAAAACAGATGATGAGTTTGTTCACTATCTTGATTATAGTTATGGTTTCAAAATTTACCTAATTATACATTTCAAGTATGTGCAGTTTACTTTGTATCAACTGTACTTCAATAAAGCTATTCAGGAAAAAATAAGCTACAAGGATATGCTGTACAGCACGAAACATAGCCAGTATTTTATAATAACTATAAATGGAGTACATCCTTTAAAAATTGGGAATCAGTATGTTATATACCTGTAACTTACATAATATTGTATGTCAACTATACGTCAGAAAATAAAATTCTTCTCTCTGTTTTGGTCTTTTTCCCTACAGAGATTCCCCCAAAGATCTTCCAATCTCCTGCTTGAAAAGTGTAAGACTGGCTGACAATGCTCTGGGAGCCAAGTATGAAAAGTGAGCTGGAAATTTGAATGTTCAAGTATATACACTTTCATGTATTATTTTTCAGAACAGTTTTTCCCTTTCACCCAACACCACTCAGTGGTACCCAGTGTAACCTTACTCGGAGAACGAGTCTCCAGCTTTTTGCCAGAATGTACACTGGTTGAAGGAGGACAATTACCCAGCTGTGCTCACTGCTGCTGAGACTGGAGGGATCTATTTGCTTACTAAATGAATCCTCCTGTTTTCGGCTCCACTTTTATGTACCTCAGTTCAGTCTCTCAGTCGTGTCCGACTCTTTGCGACCCCATGAATCGCAGCACGCCAGGCCTCCCTGTCCATCACCAACTCCCGGAGTTCACTGAGACTCACGTCCATTGAGTCAGTGATGCCATCCAGCCATTTCATCCTCTGTCGTCCCCTTCTCCTCCTGCCCCCAATCCCTCCCAGCATCAGAGTCTTTTCCAATGAGTCAACTCTTTGCATGAGGTGGCCAAAGTACTGGAGTTTCAGCTTTAGCATCATTCCTTCTAAACAAATCCCAGAGCTGATCTCCTTCAGAATGGACTGGTTGGACCTCCTTGCAGTCCAAGGGACTCTCAAGAGTCTTCTCCAACACCACAGTTCAAAAGCATCAATTCTTTGGTGCTCAGCCTTCTTCACAGTCCAACTCTCACATCCATATATGACCATAGGAAAAACCATAGCCTTGACTAGATGGACCTTTGTTGGCAAAGTAATGTCTCTGCTTTTCAATATGCTATCTAGGTTGGTCATAACTTTCCTTCCAAGGAGTAAGCGTCTTTTAATTTCATGGCTGCAGTCACCATCTGCAGTGATTTTGGAGCCCAGAATAATAAAGTCTGACACTGTTTCCACTGTTTCCCCATCTATTTCCCATGAAGTGATGGGACTGGATGCCATGATCTTCGTTTTCTGAATGTTGAGCTTTAAGCCAACTTTTTCATTCTCCACTTTCACTTTCATCAAGAGGCTTTTTAGTTCCTCTTCACTTTCTGCCATAAGGGTGGTGTCATCTGCATATCTAAGGTTATTGATATTTGTCCCAGCAATCTTGATTCCAGCTTGTGTTTCTTCCAGTCCAGCGTTTCTCATGATGTATTCTGCATCGAAGTTAAATGAGCAGGGTGACAATATACAGCCTTGACGTACTCCTTTTCCTATTTGGAACCAGTCTGTTGTTCCATGTCCAGTTCTAACTGTTGCTTCCTGACCTGCATACAGATTTCTCAAGAGGCAGATCTGGTGGTCTGGTATTCCCATCTCTTTCAGAATTTTCCACAGTTTATTGTGATCCCCACAGTCAAAGGCTTTGGCATATCAATAAAGCAGCAATAGGTGCTTTTCTGGAACTCTCTTGCTTTTTCCATGATCCAGCGGATGTTGGCAATTTGATCTCTGGTTCCTCTGCCTTTTCTAAAACCAGTTTGAACATCAGGAAGTTAACGGTTCACATAATGCAGAAGCCTGGCTTGGAGAATTTTGAGTATTACTTTACTAGCATGTGAGATGAGTGCAATTGTGTGGTAGTTTGAGCATTCTTTGGCATTGCCTTTCTTTGGGATTGGAATGAAAACTAACCTTTTCCAGTCCTGTGACCACTGCTGAGTTTTCCAAATGTGCTGGCATATTGAGGGCAGCACTTTCACAGCATCATCTTTCAGGATTTGAAAGAGCTCAACTGGAATTCCATCACCTCCACTAGCTTTGTTCCTAGTGATGCTTTCTAAGGTCCACTTGACTTCACATTCCAGGATGTCTGGCTCTAGGTCAGTGATCACACCATCGTGATTATCTGGGTCATGAAGATCTTTTTTGTACAGTTCTTCTGTGTATTCTTGCCACCTCTTCTTAATATCTTCTGCTTCTGTTAGGTCCATACCATTTCTGTCCTTAATCAAGCCCATCTTTGCATGAAATGTTCCCTTGGTATCTCTAATTGTCTTGAGGAGGTCTCTCGTCTTTCCCATTCTGTTGTTTTCCTCTATTTCTTTGCATTGATCGCTGAGGAAGGCTTTCTTATCTCTTCTTGTTATTCTTTGGAACTCTGCATTCAAATGCTTATATCTTTCCTTTTCTCCTTTGCTTTTCGCTTCTCTTCTTTTCAAAGCTATTTGTAAGGCCTCCCCAGACAGCCATTTTGCTTTTTTGCATTTCTTTCCCACGGGGATGGTCTTGATCCCTGTCTCCTGTACAATGTCAGGAACCTCATTCCATAGTTCATCAAGCACTCTATCTATCAGATCTAGGCCCTTAAATCTATTTCTCACTTCCACTGTATAATCATAAGGGATTTGATTTAGGTCATACCTGTATGGTCTAGTGGTTTTCCCTACTTTCTTCAATTTAAGTCTGAATTTGGCAATAAGGAGTTCATGATTTGAGCCACAGTCAGCTCCTGGTCTTATTTTTGCTGACTGTACCTAGGGCTACCAAATTCTGAATTTTGGGGATTAAGCCAAGCAAACTAAATTGCACTTCAGCTGATCCCCATTGCAGCAGTTTTAGGACTCAGCTTTTTGAGAAGTTCAATCTAGTTTCTAATTGTCCTATTTTTCAACTTCCAGATTTTTTACTTTTTAACTATCATCATTTCAACTATCTTCTTTATGAGATCATGCACTTAAAAAAATTGTTGGGATTTCCCTGGTGGTCCATCGGTTAAGAATTGGACTGGGTTTGATTGGGTTCAATTGGGTTGGGTTGGGTTTCACTGTGCATTGGGTTCAATTCCTGTTCTGGGAAAATCCCACATGCCATGGGGCAATAAGGCCAGAAATCCGTAACTACTGAGCCTGTGCATCTAGAGCCTGTGCTCCGCAGCAGAAGCCACCACAATGAGAAATCTATGTACCACAGCTGGAGAGTAGCCCCCACTCGCTGCAACTAGAGAAAGCACAAATGACCCAGCATAGCCCAAAATAAATAAATAAACATAAAAAAATAAAATTCAGTAGTTTTAGTGGGGCTTTCAGGTATCAGGTATTTGAGCATACATAAAACAAGCTCTGAGATAACTCTAATTCAGGACAGAAAAACTTTAGGTTAAACTAAATTACAGCTATTAACTCTAATTTTCATCTATAAAACATTTAACTAAAAATTCCTAGAACACAAGAATACTAAAGCAGTATTTCACAAAGGCATTTCTTGGAGAGCCATGGAATATTAATGGACATTATATGGAGGGGAAAAAAGTTCCTTAGGAAAATGTGTTTGTGAAACATGAGGATAAAACAAGTTTAAACAGTTCTGTGATAGAGCATTACTGAACATCTAAAAACATAAATTATAATTTTCAAAGAAAGTAACCTGGTTTGCAGTGTTTCCCAAACTCATACGACCACAGAAAGACTGAAGAAACTGTTCGACCCTATTACTTATTACCTTACTGTTTGACATCTTCCCACTGGGGTCACAAACATTCTCCAGGAGTCCCAGATTTCCTTCTGCATCAGTATAAGCTATTTGACCACAAGTAGGATGCCATGACAGGCCACAAATTGCATAACCTTTCTCATGTTTCACCCTAAAAATTAAAATGTAAGCTCTTAAAACCTTGTCAAGAAAATTATAAGCTATCAAAAAATAAAAAATAAGATAAAATTATAAGCTATCCATTTCTGTAGATAAATTTTATTTAGCAAAGTTTTGATAAACGTATCTATTAGTGTGCATTTTAACAATCTAATAAACACAAATTTGAAATGTTTAATAATAAAACAAAAATCTAATAGAAATAAGCAAAAAAGAGACAAAAGATTTACTGAATCATACCTTTCAATGCAATTTTTGGTTTCCACATTCCAAATTATAATTAAACCATTAATACTCCCTGCAGCTAAATACTGTCCACAAGGAGACCAGGTTACTATATTCAGTGTCTAGTAAAGAAAAACAATAATAAATAACTATTTTATATAATTTGAAACAAAAAAACTCATTTTATTACCAAATTCAAAATTTTATAATCCTTATTATATCCAATTTTTATTTAAATCTGATACACAAATGGCAAGACAAAGTTTACTTATTTTTTAATGTTCTTTTCCAGTAATATTTAACAAAGGAATAGCGGCTACTAGTTTGTTTATCATCAGAAAATTACACTAGCACACTTTTAAAAATAGAGTCTAAGAAATGCTTTTATCCTGGAAAGAGAACACAAGTTATCCTCTTAGCAGTCATCAAGATGAAGAACTAGGAAGTGAAGTGAGTCACAGAAGCATAATTGCTGACCTACTGGGCCTCTGTTTCCTAACTGCAAAATGGGTAGAATGAGAGAAAAGGGGGTGAGAGAGAGACACACACACAGACCAACAACCTTTCCTGTTCTAAAATTCCAGGGTCTAATAAACAAGTCTCAGTGAAGTTCACTTAACAATAAATGCTTACTACTAATAATGTGAGAGTTACCTATTCTAATACTATGCTAGGCATTTGACTTCTTACAAATTAAAAGATTTTCTTATCAAGTTTCACAAAGGAGAATGGTCAAATAGGACCTAACAAAGACTTATCTACTGTCCAATTATTGGCTAAATGTAGAAAGGCTGAGGGGCAGAAGATGGAGTTCTTCTCCATGTCCAACAATATTTAACTGTAATTGTATTAACGCAAAGTATGCAGTAAATATTCCCGTTAGCCTCTTGAAAGTTATCACTTACAAAACCTACCTGAGAAATCAAATCATCTGAAAGATCAAACTGGTTACTCCAAGTTTCTCTTTTATATAGCTTAACAGATTTTTCCACAGGAACTGCCAGTAACTATTAGGAAAGATAAATGATTTAAATAAAAGTTAGGTTTAAAGAGGAAAAAAAGCAGAAAATTCATCCAAATAAGAGCAAAGCTATATTTTAATTGGCAAATAACCAAACTCAGAAGGTTACTTAAAATCCTAATGAGCAAAGAATGGGTGATGATCACTCAACTGCTGGTACTGAAACACAAAGCACTTATAATACTCGTATTTTTAATACCATTTCTTAAGGTATATAAGCACTTTGGATCTAGAACTTCATCCTGGACTTTCCTGGTGGTCCAGTGGTTGAGACGCTGTGCTCCCACCGCAGGGGCTCAAGTTTAACCCTTGGTCCTAGTTTCACAGGCCACAATGTGTGGCCAAACAAACAAAAAAAATTTTTTTAATTCATCTCATTTGCTGGAAGGAAAGAAAAGAGCCACAATACTTTGTGTATCTTAGAAAAAGGAAACTTATCTTCCTACGTATTCTTCCAAAGAAATACATTAGTAGAAAATGACATATTCTTTTCACACTTACCAAAAAAAGTATTGTTTTTAAAATTTTGTTGTTTCATAAGCAAAGAAAAATACATACCAGATTTTTCAACTATCACTTTAATGCTGAATGTACTCATCAAAGTTTACATGACACTAAAGGGTATACATTGAAAAGTAAGTCTCTCTAATCCCTAAATCCTATTTCTACTTCCCAAAAGCAAAGAACTTAAGCACAGTCTATACAAGAATGCACTATGTACATATATGCAAATAGAAACAATAAACAGCATTCTATCTACTATCTGTATCTACAGCTCTATAGCCTGATGTTTTTAGTATTTCTAAAGATTGATTATTCCCTGTGAAGACACAGATATACCTCATTCTAACAGTTGCAGCGTATCCCACTCCCAGGAATAAACACCACAATTTGACTAGTTCTCTATTAAAGAACATTTAGGATGTTTACAATCTTTTGCTACTACAAATAATGATAAGACATTTTTGCCGTACATGATACATAGTGCATATGTGCAAATGTATCTATAGAATATATCCTAGAACTAGTTCTATTGGTCATGCATTCCAATAAAAACTGCCATATACTCTTCCACACAGTTTATATCAACCTTTTGAAGTTTGAGAATCAGACAAATGAAAAACAGATGATCAATTTGTATTTCTTTCAGTATGAAAGCAAGTGTTAGTTGCTCAATCCTGTCCAAGTCTTTGCAACCCCATGGACTGTAGCCCACCAGGCTCCTCTGTCTTGAGAATTTTCTAGGCAAGAATTGGAGTGGGTCGCCATTCCCTTCTCCAGGAGACCTTCTAACCCAGGGATCAAACCTAGGTCTCCTGCGTTGCAGACACATTCTTTACCATCTGACCTACTAGGGAAGTCCTTAGTATGAAAGGCTGCATGTGTATTTTCATATGTAAAAGCCATTTGTGTATCTTTTTCTATACACTGTCTGCTAATGTCCTTGTTCATCTTTTTATTGGGATCTTACTGATTTATAAGAACTCTTTGACTATCAAAGAAATGAATTCTATCATATTATTTCAAGCTCTCAGTTTACATTTGTCCTTTGCCACTGAAATATTTTTTTTTATATTACCAAACTTATAAATTTTTTCTCAAAATTTTCACATACACAGATAATTTGAAAAATACAGCAAATATTTATATAATGAGATTCACCATGTGATAGGAAGGCCTCAAGATGGTTCTCAGTAATTCTCACCTCCTGATATTTATGCCTTTTGCCAGTACCTTTATTAAATCTCCTTTTCTTCACCTTTACAATATACTAACTTCCCACATATGCTTGATCTACCTCTCTGTTTAATAGATATCTACTCATAAGTAAGCAGCAAACTTTTGATTTCCATAGCACATTATATATTTGATTTAACTAGATTTCACCACTTTTCTTTTTCAAAACTTTTAGTTTTCCATATGGCTTTAGAATAAGTTCTTTGGTCCCCCTAAACATCTTACTGATATTTTATATTGAATGTTTTCAAGACTATAAATAACTTAAGTAATAACTGATATGCTGCTGCTGCTAAGTCACTTCAGTCGTGTCCGACTCTGTGCGACTCCATAGACGGCAGCCCACCAGGCTCCCCTGTCCCTGGGATTCTCCAGGCAAGAACACTGGAGTGGGTTGCCATTCCCTTCTCCAATGCATGAAAGTGAAAAGTGAAAGTGAAGTCACTCAGTCGTGTCCAACTCTTAGCGACCCCATGGACTGCAGTCTACCAGGCTCCTCCGTCCATGGGATTTTCCAGGCAAGAGTACTGGAGTGGGGTGCCATTGCCTTCTCCGAATAACTGATATAATAATATCAAAAATTCATTTCAAATAATGGGATATATTTTTTAATGTACTTTTCTAAATATTTTCATTTGCAACAACATGGATAAACCTGGAGGTATTATGCTTAGTGAAATAAGTCAGAGAAAGGCAAATACTGTATGTTATTACTTACATCTGGAATTTAAAAAATAAAATAAGTAAATAAAATGAATAAATAAAACAGAAACAGACTCACAGATAAATAGAACAAATTAGTGGTTACCACTGAGAAGAGAGGCGAAGTGCAAAAGAGGGGCTAGAGATTGAGAAGTACAAACTATACTGTATAAAATAAATAAGCTAAAAGGATATATTGCACAGGGGATGCGGCCAATATTTTATGTAACTTTAAATGGAATACAATCTACAAAAATTCTGAATCACTATTGTACATCTGATACTAACATAACATTGTAAATCACTATTCCTCAATAAATAAGTAACTTAGAAAAAAGAATGGGATAAATTTTTTTCTAAAGTTTTCTTTTACTCTTCTGGGTAGCATGTTTCTCTTTATTTGGCTTTTACACATTTTTTGGAGTTTACTCCAAGTTATTTTATCTTTTCCCACCATATTTTCTAAATGGCTGCTGTTTGTATACAGGACTGTTACTGGTTTCATAATTTTGCTTCCAACTACCTGACTGAATTTTCATATCTGTAATATTTTTCCCTCAGTTGATTTTCTTGAGATACAAGCATTTTCTTGTATACATTCTCCTTCTCTTCTTTCAAATGTCTCATATCCTTCCATTGTCTAACTGTATCAGTAAGTATCCCCAAAATGTTAAACACTAGTAGTAAAAGTTGACATAACAAGACTGTTTCCATAGTTTCATTTAGAAAAATAAAGGGAAAAAAAATAGAAAAAAAGACAAAAGTTGAAATGTTTCTTAAAACTTTTTAATAATGATTAATTGGCTTTTAGCTCTAAAATTTATAGAATAAATGAAATAGTTACAATTAAAAAAACTATTCTTACACTCAAAGACAACAAGGACCAAAACATATAAATAAAACAAAGGTTGAAAAATAAGAGTCACTCACCTTCCCACTTTTTGGCTGCCAAGCAAGTCTGCAGATTGATTTTGCATTTACCACATCATTGCATTTTTGTAGCAATGGCCAACTAATAGGACATGTCTGATTAAAAAAAAAAAAACAGGAAAATCTAAGTCTTCTGACTGAAAAATAATCATTTTAAATAAATAAAAATGCAAAATAAAATGCAAAATAAAAATTTGTTTCCCTTTATGAAAACTCTCCTCAAAAGATAAGCAGCACCAAATACATTTAATAAGTGGTTTCTTCAAACTGATATATCACTCAGAAAAAAGCAACTTAATTCACTTTAACCTAATTATAATACAGTATTCGATTTACCTAAGTTCCTTTAAGTTTTTCAGAATTACAAAGCGCACGAGTCTTAAATAATTAACTCAATAAGAGTATTTCCTATGTAGAAGAAGCAAACAATATACTCACTGAATAAACACAAACAAAAACCCCCAGTACATTAAAATCTTAAAGTAATTATGAAAAGAAACTTGAGAGATCTACTGTAAAATGTCAAGCTGTCAAAATCAATTCTTTTAAATAGTTCAAACATGAGGGAAGGGACTGTGGCTATGAGCTGAAATGTATCTGTAGGGGATGTTTTTCTCATCAGCCACATCATCCCCACAAATGCCAAGCCTCCTCTGATTGCCTCAGGAAGAATTAATTGTTCCTTCTGCCGATCCAGAAAGCACTTTCTTCATACCTCTTTTAAAACTACTATCAGACTGGGTTAGAATAAATTGTGTGACTCTCCAAATCAAGTGTGGCCCATGTCTTATTTTTGAATCCCCAACATCTAGGGACCAAAATATGGTAATTAGTTTGTAAATATATAATGATCAAATTTCCCTTACTGACTTACCAAACCTAAAAATGAAATATAAATCTATAATTTCCTTTGTGATTGGGTACAAAATCAATTAGTCTTCAACATATTTATTTTTGAATAGATTACTATGGAATTCAATCACAAAACCAGTATTTTATGCTACTGAAGAGAAATGAACTATGAAGGAAAAGAATTACTAATTTGGCCCAATAATACATTATGTAACACCCAATATATGAACAAATAGGCAAACAGTTTTAAATTCAAATTGATGAGTTTACCTGATCTGAAATTTGCCACACTTTGACAGATCCATCACAACTAGATGATGCCTGCAGGAATAAAACAATAGATTTCTCTATAGTTAGAGCCATAATACTATATGGAAACTGGTTCAAACAGGCTTATATCAATTGCATGAAATTTTATGCTAATTTTCTTACAGCTTTAAACATATTCACCAAAAAATGCAAAAAGAGGAGAAAAAATGATTACCAGAAAGATGTCCTTAGGGTCAAAGGAAAGACTTAAAACAGGGGCATCATGTCCTCGAAATGTTTTCTGTTGGCTGCAATCCATCACATCCACAATTTTGACTAGAAAGTCACTAAGAACAAAAAGAGTAATGTATATCAATAAATGTCAATGCAAAAGGCTCTCAAAAGCTATGACCCAAATATTTCAAAAAACACAAGAGTAAATGCCATCATTTCTTTGTAGCAACATGTGAAATCTGGCATGCATATCTAATAACTTATCTTTTAGTTTTGCTCTATGCTGCTGCTGCTAAGTTGCTTCAGTCGTGTCCGACTCTGTGCGACCCCATAGACGGCAGGCAGCCCACCAGGCTCTCCCGTCCCTGGAATTCTCCAGGCAAGAACACTGGAGTGGGTTGCCATTTCCTTCTCCAGTGCATGAAAGTGAAGTCGCTCAGTCGTGTCCGACTCTTCGCGACCCCATGGACTGCAGCCTATCAGGCTCCTCCGTCCACGGGATTTTCCAGGCAAGAGTACTGGAGTGGGTTGCCACTGCCTTCTCCTTCTGCTCTATAAAGATGCTATAAAACATAACTCAAGGTTTCCTATATGTTAAATACAAATACTTTTAGGAAGTGGCTTCCTTAGTTAAATCTTAAGCTTCTATTATTTGCTAATCTAATTACGGTAATAATCACTTTTAAAGGCACTATGCCAGCACTGCTCTCGTGGTCCAGTGGTTAAGAATCTGCCTTGCAATGCAAAGGACACTGGTCTGACCCCTGGTCTGGAAAGATCTCAAATGCTGTGCAGCAATTAAGCCCTCGAGCCACAACTACCCACACCGAACTACTAAAGCCCACTCGCCCTAGAGCCCACGCTCTGCAACAAAAGAAGCCGCCACGATGAGAAGTACACACATCCCAACAAACAGCCGCCCCTGCTTGCCACAACCAGAGAAAGCCGATGTTCTGCCACAAAGACCCACGATAGCCAAAAAATTAAGTAAATCTTTAAAAAAAAAAAAAGGCACTAGGCCTTTTACTCCAACTCAGCAATTCACCAATTACACTTTCTTCCTATGACAAATAAGCATCAAGAGAAACAAAAATCCTAACTGTACAGTGTAGGTTCTACCTAAAATAATTTTTTAAATTTTGTATCCAACTATCATCTTTCCTCAGTCTTTTCCAATATTTACTTAGTAGGCTGTCAACAAAGCAATATACCTCAATTCACAAAGAAGCACAAGTTTATCAAAAACCTTTACCAGAAAAAAAGACTAAAATATAATAATTAAGTAACAACAACAAAGAAGGACCAGAGTCCTGAAAATGTTACCCTGAGTCCAATGAATGAGGCCATTTTGTTCTAGTATTATTTCATTTTCTGATACCAAAGAGCCTTACCTAGATCCAGCAGCAATTTTTGTACCATCCCCATTAAAGACCACATGGTTTGCATTTGTGGTGAAGCGAGTCAATATTCCATCCGGAACTCCTTCAGGAAATGTGTGCACTTGAATAGTATTGTTAGATACTGCAGTGACCAATTTTCCATTCTAAAAGAAAAATAAAAGAAACACTGGTAAAAATGAATTAATTGGGAGTCCCTCGGTAGTTAAATATCCTGTAAAAAACAACAACAACAACAAAAAATTTACAAATGTAATCCATGTTAAGAGAAAAATACAGTCACTCAATGTACAACTTTTCTGAAATAGCTATTGGTGAGAAAAACTTATCTGCTGTCTTTAGAAAATTTAATTCCCCCTTCATCAGCCCAACTTTTAGCCTCTGATTTTTCTTGTACTTCTGCCAAGAAAAATAATTAAATAGTGTTTCATGGATTCCCAAATGTCACAAAACAAGAGACTCTGAAAGAAAACATAGCCAGTCTCAATGAGGGAACAGCACAAAGGACACACTATCAGTGCTGCCCTGCTTCCGGAAAACAAACATCAGATGTCTTTTTGGAATAGGGTGAAGTCTAAATGCAGAATTCACTGCTCCCTTTTTTTTAAGCACGCCACGTAGCAGGCAGGATCTTAGTTCCCTAACTAGGCATTGAACCCAGGTCCCCTGTAATGGAAGTGTAGTGTTTATTTAGTATTATAAAAACACCTGTATACATAGAAAATTTTAGGATCTGAATATGATCAGCAGACACTGTTGTTCTGCAGAGCTTTTAGCTAAGAATCATAAAAGGTTAAGGATCTGCCCTACCACCTTAATTTTTATTACTTATCCAGGAAGAATTAAGTCCTGATGGGCGACTCATAGTCTACCAACCCCACACACAATTTAAAATATCATATGGTCAATTTTTTAATTTATATTAAATAATAACTGCCAAAAGACTCAAGTTTGTTAATGAACTTACTTTATCCTACAGCAATAGGTCTTAGCCATATTTGCATACTTAGGACCTCTCAGCTTATCTGCAGCCTCTGCTCCCATTCTAATGGGAAAAGAACCTGGTAATACAATGGCAAGTTACCATACAGCAGTATTTGGGGAGATGTATCCATCTGTTCAAACAACGGTACAGCCAATTCAAATTTGAACTGTGATAAACACCTCTGAGTTCAATTACTGGAACACTGGTGAAAAATACTGTTTATGCCTGTTTGCAACTACTGTATATAATTAAAAACCCACAATAAACTAAATTGATAATGTTGAAGATAAGCTAACAATAATTTAAATGTGAAAACAAGAAGAGAATTAACAAAAAACTATAACCAACTCAACACAACACTGATGGTGCAAAGTGTTCTTTGGCCAAACTGTTAAAACACCAACTATTTATTTATGTGCATGGGCAGAAATTCTGCAACCTGCCTATTCTTTACTTTGCAGACAGATTTCTTTGTAGAATACTAAGCATCCTCAGTTATCTCCAGTAAAGAATCTTGGTAGTTCTTTAACACAACTTTAACTAGCCCTCTATTCATGTGAAAATGTTAAAATACATAACTACACTAACTCCCTTGCAAGGCCGGAATAAAGGCCTTGCTCTGAAGTCATTTTCAAACAAATCTATTAGGAAATCAACTCACTACCAGTATATAATGTCAACTAGTAAAAATGAAAGAAAAAAAAGAAACCATTCAAAGGATCAGAGCTGTGTTCTGGATCAGGTCAAGACTATTCTTTTTCTTGGTACATAGGAAGGAAGGAACCCCAGTAAAGGATGACTTGGGCCTATTGTGTTCCTTACTAGCCATCTGACCTTCCTCTGAGCTTTGATTTTCCCAGAGAAAAAAAGGACACTGTAAAATGTAAAAAAGACACTGTAAAAAAAAAAAATACTAAGCAATTACTAACAATAGTTAACTACTCACAGATACATTGATATATCCCACTTTTACTATTTTGAGGGTGGTACTCTTTTTCTGCTTTGTTCTCAATTAAAGCACCTAATTATATTTTCCTTATAACCAATTATGCTTTAAATGAAATACATTGCAAAACTGTCAACTTTGCATGGCTATTTGGAAACATCTTTTCATTGAAGTATTGGGTTACCAAAAAGTTCATTCAGGCTTTTATTTACGTTATTGAGACAGCTAAAGCTTAGGCGGGTTTATAGGGAGTCCAAGGACCCTCAAGGAGGAGGAGAAGACCAACATTCTATACATTCTTTTGCCTTAAAGCATCTAGTCACATAGACTCCACAAACAATACATCTTGCTCATGTGTATGTTTTTTTCTTCTTTTTTTAACTCCATGTTAATGATTATAATGGTAACCACATATCTTGTCTGAGAACCTGTTTTTCCCTCAAGACTTACACAGTGAAAATATATCTAGCCCAAGGACATGTTGTAGGAATACATCCCCCCTAGCTAATCCTGTGCTGGTGTTATCTCAAGAGTATGTTATGGGGGGAAAAAGGTCCAATAGAGCTTTTACAACCTTGAAAAAGTTTTTTGATTTATTCTTGGTGACTAATTAAAAGTATGTAACGCTCTGCTCAAACTGATGACAAGGGTATTTTCTCTACCTCCTTCTGATGTCTACGTCAGAAACTCTCTCTGCTCCTTTTCAATAAACTCTCTTTGCCACAAGCCTTGAGTGATTTCTGTTATTTCCATGAGGAATTCCTCTCCCCACAAGAGCCATGAGCTAGGTAGAACATGGCCTGCACTCTGTGGCTTCACCACATCAGGACTGATTTTGTCTCATTATGGAAAACCAGAATGAACTCTGAGGCCAACCCTACACGGCCAACCCTATACTATAAATTCCATTCCTAAAGCCAAACATTTTAGCACTTAACATGGGACATCTAGTGGGCCGAATGATGTTGATGCTCAGTCCCTAAGCTCTGTCTGACTCTTTGCGACCCCGTGGATTGCAGCACACCAGGCTTCTCTGTCCTCCACTATCTCCCAGAGTTTGCACTGCTCAAATTCATGTCCACCAACTTCGTGAGGCTATCTAACCATCTCATCCTCTGCCATCCCCCTCTCCTTTTGCTGTCAATCTTGCCCAGCATCAGGGTCTTTTCCAATGAGTCCACTCTTTGCATCAGGTGGCCAAAGTATAGGAGTTTTAGCTTCAGCATCAGTTCTTCCATTGACTATTCAGGATTGATTTCCTTTAGGATTGACTGATTTGATCTCTTTATAGTCCAAGGGACCCTCAAGTCTTCTGCAGATCATAATTTTAAAGCATCAGTTCTTCAGTGTTCAGTCTTCTTTATGGTCCAACTCTCACATTAGTACATGGCTATTGGAAAAATCATAGCTTTGACTCTATGGACCTTTGATTATATGCCTGTTTTTGAATATGCTCTTTAGGTTTATCATAGTTTTCCTTCCACAAGCAAAAGCATCTTTTAATTTCATGGCTGCAGTCACCATTGCAGTGATTTTGGAGCCCAAGAAAAGAAAATTTGTCACTGCTTCCACTTTTTCCACTTCCATTTGTCATGAAGTGATGGGACCAGATGCCACGATCTTAAGTTTCTTTAGTGTTGAGTTTCAAGCCAGTTTTTTCAATCTCCTCTATCACACTCATCAAGAGCTCTTTAGTTTCTTTTCACTTTCTGCCATTAAAGTTGTATGATCTGCATCCTGCTTATCTGAGGCTGTTGATATTTCTTCCGGCAATCTTGATTCCAGCTTGGGATTCATCCAACCCAGCATTTCGCATGATATACTCTTCATGGAAGTTTAAGCAGGGTGACAATATATAGCCTTGTACTCCTTTCCTAATTTCGAACCAGTTGTTCCATGTCTGGCTCTAACTGTTGCTTCTTGACTTGCATACAAGTTTCTGAGTAGACAGGTAAGGTGGTCTGGTATTCCCAACTCTTTAGGAATTTTCCAGATTGCTGTTATCCACACAGTCAAAGTCATTAGTGTAGTCAATGAAGCAGAAGTAGATGCCTTTCTGAACTCCCTTGTTTTCTCCATGATCCAACAAGTGTTGGCAATTTGATCTCTGGCTCCTCTGCCTCTTCAAAACCCAGTTTATACACATCTGGAAGTTCTCGGTTCATATACTGTCAAAGCCTAGCTTGAAGGATTTTGGGCATAACCTTGCTATGATTTAGCTCATATTTAATGTACAACAGTCATTTATATTTTTCTCCTGGGAAGATATTTTCTATCCTATATGACTACTTAAAAAAGAATATGTAAATAAGACCATCTCATCTACCTTAATGAGTCTAGGTTTGAAAAATATATGAATTCTATAGAAAGATTCTTTTTTCTATCCAAATACAATACACTTAACTCAAAATTCATTAAAAATAAAAACTCAGATACTTAGTTTGCAAAGTCCTTCTGAAAACATAGCTCCATTCTCCAAGGAACCTATATCTCATTCCCATATTTACTTTAAATAAAACATTAGAAATACGAAATAAGTCTTGTATCTTGAAGTTAATGAAACAGTCCTTTTTTCCAGTACAATTTCTCAAGTTAGTGAGCTAAAATTTTGAAAATATATTGTTAATTTTCAAAGGAAAACAGGAACATTTAAAACTCTAAAGATAAGGTATAATTTCTTGCTTATATTTTAACTGGCTCACTGTCACTATCCATTAATCACCTTTTATAAACCACTCAGATTTTACCTGTAAAAATGTTAGGCAAATTATGGCATTATTACACATTTTAAAATATTATTTCATAAGAGAAATAAAAAATGTATCTGCATTCAGAACTTCTATAAAAATATTTTTCATCCAAACATCACATGGCAGTGTCATTTCATATCAATTGCTGTAATTGTTTTTAATACCTTTAAAGCACATGAATATGCTTTTTCTCCAACATTAATGGACTTAGGGTCATCATCATCCAAATCTTCCCAAATCCTCACATCACCATCACTTCCACAAGTTACAATACAGCTGTGAAGGAAACACACTCATTAAAAAGTCACCCAGTTTTAGGTTTATTAATTTTTTTGGAATGCTACTTTATCTCTTTTTTAATTAAATCAAGGTAACAGCCAATGTTTCCTTATTTTATATACATTAACCCCGATAACAAGGACTGTTAACTTCTCATTCTATAAAATAAATGTAAGTTTATGTTCTCTACAGTTTCTCCTTGGCATAAAATTATTTAGATATCTGCAATAATGTAAGAAAAGTGAAACATGTAATCTCTGTAACAACAGGGACAGGGACCAGGTCTACTTTGCTTACCATTGTGCCTACAGCACAAAGCAGTCTATGACAGAAGCTTTGATAAATGTTGAATGAATAAATGGATGAATGCAAAAGCTCAATTATCCAAAGCTGATTATTCAAGTCGCTATCTGTCATCTCTCAAATCTTATTTTCTGAGTGCTGTTATTCATTTGTTATGTCCTCTCTAGACACAACAGTAAATAAAATACAAAAATAAAATGGTAAATGGCAAAGAGTAGTCATATAAAAAACTATGGATGGAGGCTTCCCTGGTGGCTCAGTGGTAAAGAAGCCACCTACCAATGCAGGAGACACAGGTTTGATCCCTGATCTAGGAGGAACCCACATGCAGCAGAGCAACTAAGCCCATGCACTACAACTACTGAGCCTGTGCTCCAGAGCCCAGGAGTGGCAACTACTGAGTTCATACTGAGCATACTGAAGCCCATGCTCCTCAACAAGAGGGCTCCACAATGAGAAGCCTGTGCACCACAACTAGAGCAGCTCCTACTTATAACAACCGGAGAAAAGCCCACACAGCAATGAAGACCCAGCACAGCCAAAAACAAAAACAAAACTATGGATGTTCAGAAGAAAAAAATTAATTTCCACTTGGAAAGTCAGAAGGGTTCATAAGAAAAGGACAGGTAGGACTGGATATGCTGAGATTGGTAAAAAGGACAGTTTCAAACAGACAATACTACATTAATCAAAATAAGAAATTAGTAAAGCACAGGGGAGTTTACATGGAGCAGGCATGCCAGGAAACTGAGGGGGAAAAAAGCAGATTGACTTTAACACCAGAGTAAGGAGTTTGGATTTGGTTCTATAAGAAATAAATAAGAGGACTATAAGTCCCAGTTTGTCCTGGACATTCTTGATTTATGCACCCAGCTGATTTGGCATTTATCCTATTTTTTTGCTTTAAAATATATTAGTATTAGTTGCATTAAAATATGTCCTAATTTTTCACTTTAAAACACATTAGTACTAGTTGTATCAAAATTGGTGAATTTGACAGACTTCTTTTCCCTTTCAGTTTCTGCCATGATCTTGTTTGTGGTGTAACAAGTGCCATGAACAGAGTTCTCACCTCAACATTTAGGTAAATCTGCAAGACAACCACTGATAATCCATCTCTCCCTCTCCAACCCTTTCTTGATATAACATAACACCTCTTTTCAAAGACAACAGGTGTTAACTGATAAAAAAATTTTTAATGTTTTGTCACCAACTTTTTTACAAAAAAACTGTCTTGAAAGTTTTTGAATAGTAGTATGTTACAGATCTATTAAAAAGAACAATTTGCCAATCACTAAATAATTAAAAAAAACTGTACTTTATTTTGAAACCCTTCTTCCCATTCTCAAAGGTGTCCTAGGTTAGATGATAAATGAAGAAATCCACAATAAGTTTTTAAGCAAAGGACTAATTCTATCACACCTTTATCCTCTCTCCCACAGCAATGCTCTTTCCCTAATCTAACCACCCCTTCCTAACCCTTCCAGTGGGCCTCATGAGAGTCATGGTCAGGCACCAGCAAAATCAGCTTTTTTCTGAACATTCCTCTGAGAACACTGCTTCCTCTTCAGCCCTCTTAAGTGGTGGCTGACTTCTTTTCTATATCCATCCCTCTGGGACCCCACGTTATTACCCCGTCCATTCTATCGCCACACCCTACTCTTAGGGGAAAAAAAAAGCCTGAAACTGTCATCAGACCAGCTACAAATTCTTCAAGAGAAATCCCTTGTTCCCTAACGATTTTTAGCAGAAGGCTCCTTATTATTCTCTAACACTATTCCTACTGCAATTCTGTATTTTCAATATCCATGTAGATGAAACCTCCTGATACTTGATCTTGTCCTCTATCCCATGTCAGACTCAAGTTTTGTCTTTATCAACACTGCAATTGGTTCATAATCTGTTTCAAGCATCTTAATCACTTATTGTTTCACCTTATACCCTTAATATCCTAACTCCAACAATTTTTAAATTCTATCACAAGTCTATCTACAACCTAATGAAAGTACCTTTCCACTGTTTCTCATTCCTTCAAATTTTCACATACCTCCTAATCTAGTTCAGATTCACATTGTCACTAAAATGAATTCTTTGTGTTACACTCAAATAAATCCTTTGGCTTTCACTTTGTCTACCCAAAAAAAAACCCAACCCTGGTTAAACATCCAACTCACTGCCTATTAATAAATTTGCACTTACAGAACTAAATAGAACTGAAGGAAACACAGAACTAGATTATTTCATCCCAATCTAAATTCGTAACTATTAATTTGAATTAGGCCTTTAGTGCTGCCCTGTAATCCAATTACATTTCCCTAGTTCATTCAACTTACCTTCTCTACTAACCATCTATCTCATATCTACTCCTCTTTCTTCAAACCTCTACCTCCTATCCATTCTCAACTAATGACTTTCCTATTTCACTCAGAAAACAGAAACAGTCTACAGAAATTATCCACATGTTCTCCACATTCATTCTAGGTGCTCCTTTCCTCTATTTATAAAACTGACCGTGCTCCTATCTCTGGCCAATCCCTACTGCTTTTTACTCTACCATAGTGCCTCTCTTCCACTCAAAGACCATAGCCAGTCTCCTTCTTTTTATTCTAATATTGGCTTAACCCTCTTTTGGGTCCTCTCCACTGAAACATATGCTGTAATCTTTCTCACCTTAAAAGATCACCTTTCCTGACTTCACATTCCTATTCCACTACTCTTATTCTTTAAGTATCATCCTCATAAACTCCAATCCTTTTCTATTCTCCTAAATCATTGTAACAAAGCTTTTATTCTTACCACTCCATTAAAAAACAAAACAAATGAAAATACTCTCAACTTGACCCACCAGCAGAATTTGCCATAGTGTATTTCCTCCTCCTTAAAATATTTATTTGGCTTACTGATACCATTCTTGTCTCTTGATTTTCTACTTTTCTTGCAATCCCTTCTTATCTCTTTGGCTACACCTCCTTCTCCTTCTTCCTATCCTAATATTCTGGAGTGCCCAGGGCTTAGACCTACAATCTCTTAAAAAAAAATACATTCACTCCCTCCCTAGATGATTCCATCCAAGTTCACAGCATTAAATATCATTTACATATTGTCAACTCCCACATTGAGATTTCCAGCCGGGACCTCCATCCTTTACTTTTTCTAATTCATATTCAGTACTCCCATTTCATTTATGATTTCTAATTTCTCTTTTTTGGTTGTTGTTCTTTCTCAAACCTTTATCAAATGTAGTATTTGTATACCTATATATATATGTAGTATGTATAATATATATATTAGAAAACTTATGAATTTTTGTCTAAAAATTTATGACATTTTGATTCCACTTGTTTGACTAAGTATGTATAGAATGCTAGATTTCTAATTTATATTCACTCAAAACTTTGATATAGTTCCATTTACTCTAGCATCTAGTATTAGTGAAAAAAGTCTATAAAGCTTATTATCTCAGTGATTTAAAAAAAAATTCTGAATGAGGCTTGAAACTTCTAATCCAATTCTGAGAATATAAAGACATACTATGTTGTAAAAAAAATAAATAAATAACATGTGACATAGTATTATAAAGCACAAATTTTGTTCAAATTTCACAAAATTTTATGCTAGTGTCCATTATTTGTTTTCATGCCTTATTCAAGATTCTACATTGTATTTAGTTGCGTTGAACAGCTTCAGCTACGTGCAACAAATTCTGATAAATTCTCTTTTCATTTGTACTCTTATAAATATTTTCTAATTTTCCTTATTATGGCCTCTTAGATACACCCATCATTTAAAAGTGGACAATTTCCAAATACACGGGGTTTTTTAAGTATTTTTGATATTAACTTCTCATTTAAATGCTTTCTTCTCTGTAATCACCCTCTTGTGTTTTTTTCAGTCTTTTAACTTTATTGAGGCTTTCAATGGCTTAAGTCAAAGGTCTTTCTTGGTAAATGCCACATTACACTCGAAAATATGCGGGTTATTTTCAAATATCTTTTGATATGACTTCTAACATAATCCCACAGTGATGAGAACAGACTCTATACGATTTGAAAACTTCAGACCATGTAATTTTTGTACCTTGTTTTATGTCCCTGGATATGTTCCTGTGTCTCCAGTTTACAGTCTATGTGAATTTGAATAGAATTTGTATCCTGCTGTTGTGTGAAAATAGTATAAATCTTAACTTATGTTGAATTGGTTCAAAGTGCTTTTCAGGTCTACTATATACTTCTACTTTTCTGTCTATTCATCCTATTATTTTTTGAGAGTTTGATATTGAAAATCCAACTAAAATCTTAATTTATCTACTTAAAAAAATAACTGTAATACATAGAGGAACTATGTTATTTTGTTCTGTATTTTCCAAGTCTGCTGTAAATGTATTATCATAGTCTCATAATTAAAAAAAAAACCGACTCCTTTCCAAGGTGATCTCATCCAAGTTTATAGCGTTAAATATCATTTACATATTGACAATCCCCACACTGAGATTTCCAGTCAGGACCACAATTCTGAATTCCAAGAGCTATCACCTAAAGATGCAGATTTCTATCTCAACCTCAGGTTTCTTCTCAGAGCTTTAGACCCATTTATCTAACTGCCAGGTGGCAATGGGGTTAAGAATCCACCTGTCAATGCAGGAGATGCAGAAGACACAGACTTGATCCCTGGGTCGGGAAGATTCCCTGAAAAATGAAACTGCAACCCACTCCAGTATTCTTGCCTGGAAAAATTCCAGGATAGAGAAGCCTGGCAGGTTACAGTCCATGGGGTCGCAAAGAGTTGGACACAACTGAGGGAAGTACTAAATCTCCAGCTGGATTTCTCAAAGAAATCTTACACTAATTAGGTTCAAATGCAAACTCACACTCTCCACTTCACAACCTCCGTTTCAAATATGTTTTGCGTTATTTCTGAATAGCCAATTACTTCCCCAAACATCCAGAAACGCAGTTTATCCCAAACACTTCCCTCTCCTTCATCCTTAGTATTTGATCCAGTCTGATGATTTTACCTTTTAAATATCTCCTGAATGCATTCTCTTTTCTCTATACCCATGTCTACTCTAGTCCAAGCTTCCATCACACTCAATGGAACTAATACAGATATCTCCTAACAGTCTCTCTGTATCCACTTCTACTCCTTTTCCATTTCATCCTGTATGTATCTTTTCAAAAATGAGACAGATCACATTTCTTTGCTTCAAATATTTAATACCTTCCTACTGCTTTTAGGATAAAAATTAGATTCCTTAATAAAAAGCCCAGAAGGCCTTGAACCGGATGCCTACCTCAATACCCTCACAAATTCAACTCTCATCAATCTCTGCAACACTTTAGCATGGCTAGCTTTCTTTCACTCCTTTAAGAAAAACGTAGTGGGCTTCCCCGATAGCTCAGTTGAATCCGCCTGCAATGCAGGAGACCAGGTTCAATTCCTAGGTTGGGAAGATCTGCTGGAGAAGGGAAAGGCTACCCACTCTAGCACTCTTGGGCTTCCCTTGTGGCTCAGCTGATAAAGAATTTGCCTGCAATGCGGGAGACCTGGGTTCGATCCCTGGGTTAGGAAGATGCCCTGGAGAAGGGAAAGGCTACCCACTCCAGTATTCTGGCCTGGAGAATTCCATGGACTGTATAGTCCATGGGGTCACAAAGAGTCA
The DNA here is from genome assembly GCF_027580195.1 of Bos mutus. NCBI lineage: Eukaryota > Metazoa > Chordata > Mammalia > Artiodactyla > Bovidae > Bos > Bos mutus. The sequence goes on along the minus strand of NC_091626.1, from coordinate 41,251,663 downwards.
GGTGCGACTGAGCAACTTTCACTTTGACTTTCAAAAACGCTGTGGAATTAACCCCACTGGAACTTTTCAGTGTTCCCTCTCCCTGGAATGCCAATATCACCACCCCACTGCCACCATCATCCATCTCTTTATCCTTCTTAATGCCTACTCAGTCTTCAGATCTCATCTCAAGAAGTACTTCCTCAGAGATCCCTCCCTTCTGAAACTAGGCCAACTTTCCCCTCCTATATGCTTATTACTGCACATATCACTTAATAACTCTAACTGTAATTCTAAATGTATTTTTTGCAATTAATTTGTATTCTGTTTCTGTCAATCTACAAAGACTTTAAGGTCAATGAGGGAAAAGACTGTGCTTTGTTTGCACTATTTTATCTCTAGCACCCAGTGGAGTAGACATGCAATATTTTCTCAGTGAATCAACCAATACAGGAGTGACAGCAGAAGCCACACAACTGGACAGTGCTGCATAGGAATTCAGAAAGCTAAAAGGGAAGATGTGAGAGATATTCACACAGTGAGATATGGGGAAAACACTGTGGCTTATACATGATTTAACTTAAACTCCACACTACTTATATCAACCTGCCTTGCTGCTAAGTCACTTCAGTCATGTCCGACTCTGTGTGACCCCATAGACGGCAGCCCACCAGGCTCCCCCGTCCCTGGGATTCTCCAGGCAAGAACACTGGAGTGGGTTGCCATTTCCTTCTCCAATGCATGAAAGTGAAAAGTGAAGTCGCTCAGTGTCCGACTCTTAGTGACCCCATGGACTGCCGCCTACCAGGCTCCTCCGTCCACGGGATTTTCCAGGCAAGAGTACTGGAGTGGGGTGCCACTGCCAACCTGCCTTATGGCCTGTCAAATATACACTGTACACCTGCTTTAACCGATTAAAAAAAGAATATGTTGAAAAATTAAAATGGACTAATTGTAACTCAGGCATTCAAATTAGAGCTGGGTGGCCATTGTGGATATGGTTTCAAATACATTCCTGAATTGCTGAGAATTTGAATTTTCTGAACTGTATCAGATTCAAGGATATCACCAGCTGTTCTCAAAACAGTATCTGCTAGCAGCTGCCAACTGCAACCTTATAACTATACAATCATACTGGACTCCAACTAATCCTTACTTAACAAGCACCCTTACTTCTTGCCCACACCAATCATAATTCTGACAAACTACTCATGCAATTTTGCAATTTGTGCTGTTATAAGTGTCCTTCATTTTGTAGTTCAACAGAACACAATTCAAGTGCTTCTTTAATCTGCGTCTCCTGGGCTATAGTCTTTAGTTTGGCTCAAGTAAAACTCTTTCCTATTCCGAGTGTAGACTGTTAATTAGGATTATACCCCTCCAAGGGACTAGAATAATCCTGACAAAATATCACAAATTAGGAATCAAGCAGAGGAAATACGTTGGGGCGGGGGAAGCCTATCAAAATGTTTCAAACAGTTTTAAAAAGCAAAGAGTATCACAAAAGGCCCTCCAAAAAGTTTGAATTAAACACTAAATTTGACAATCAGGCAGCTAGCATTCTGGCAAAATAACTAATAATGTGAGATGCATAAAGGGGAATGTGGGGGAAAGCTCGTATCTTTCCAATTCCTCTGGAAGTAAGATTTCACACTCCTTAGCTTTCTTGATATACTAAAACCATGCTGGGCTGAATGAAACAGTAAATCTATGGACGACACATGTGCCATTTTGCATTTCAACCTTATTTCTATGTGGATGAGCCATTTTACGCAGCACTAGTTACATGACAAAGAATAATAACGAATATTCACACCTGAAACCTCGTTTTTGGTTCTCAAAGTACCTTACCTCCCAGAATCATCAAAACAGACATCTGTGTGTCCCTCTGTGTGTCCGTATCTCATGGGCTTCTGTGTGGCAGGCATTTTTTCCTTTACTTATCTGAAAATGTTTTATAAAAGTTAGTATTATTTTAAAGGACAAGAAAGCCGGGGGCTGATCGTAAAGAAGGGAGGTCAGTCTTCTGCGGGACACGCCCTCGGCAGCCCCTTACCCCCACCCGAGGGGCGCAAATAGGATATAGCGAAGGGTCCGTCCGACATAGGCAGGAAGAGAACACGCTTGTCTTCGATGGGCCGCACGGACGAGGCCAGCGAGGGGAGACTCACCTAGAGGACCGAACCTCCACAGCCGAGGAAAGGGACGGGGGAGCGAGCGCCGGCGCTGGCGCTTCCCGCGCTCGGCGTGGTCCCACACTGCGCCTGCGCTGGCCCGCCCACTCCCAGCGCGGTCCAGACCCGGGACGCCGGGCGGTGGCGTCAGCGGCGCGCACGCCGCTCGGGAAAAAGCCGGTTGCTGGGGGAGTGAGGAAGAAAGGGAGGGAGCCGAACACGGAAGTGGTGGCAGTGCCGGCGGAGCAGGTGGAGGCGGTGAGTGCGATGTCTGCGATGAGAACCCGGCACCTCAGGATGGGGGCTTGCAGACCGACAATCGCCTCGTAGGACTTACATGAGGTGCCGGAGTGGCTGGGCCTCCCTTCTCCACCTCAGCGAATACCCAGAGTGATGGCGGTGGTGATGGCGGCAGTTACAAGGATAGCCCCTGTTAAACTGCGTTCCGAGAGGTGAGTGGGGGAAGGGTGGTTTCTGCTTGGCCTTGCCCTCTCGGGGTCTGCTTCTACTTTGCTGGCGCTCCTCACTGGCAGCCATATCCGGGTCCCTGAACGGGTCCAGCCCCTCCTTGGGACCGGGCTAGAGAATGAAATGTCTGGGCTTGTTCTTTAAAGAAAAGGAAGACGAGACCCTTTTCAAGCCTTTAATCTTGGCATCCTCGACGCCTTCATCTTGTCATTTCTATAGCGGTGAAGGAGAGAAGACTTAATCTCAGTTCACGATTCCTGGAGGTGCGGCTGGTACATTAATGCTCGTTCTATAGGACATTGTACATGTGTCCCTTGAAGTAATTCGTGTTTCCCTATTCAGACTCCACCTAAAGTTCAATGAAGTGCATATCTTCTTTTATATCTATAAAAGAAGAGCTAAAGTGTATTGTTGAATACTTCATTGGATCCTTGCAGTCTTTGCTAAGGTCTTGGCCATTAAATTTATGCTTTGGTTGGATCTTCACGATCTCCATGTTGGGAGACCGATCTCTCATGAAAACCTTCACAACTGATATTTTTTTGTGGTACCCACCTTCTAATCTCAGTCGGATTTTGATTATGACATAAGTGAAACGTTTTTCCTTTGTAGAGTTTTCCCCATTGTTTTTCAGTCTAGTTTCATTGGGGAAAGTTGCAAACACATTTAGACAAACCGTGGTATTGTTCTTACCGCGTTGGCATTGTGTAAGGTGTTGCTTTAAGTACTAAGGCTCCAAATGAAGAGTGATTGGCTGAAAAGAACTTGGGATTTGTGGGGAAATAACCAACCTATTGTTTTTACACAAGAGCAAAAGATTCCTGAGATGATTCTTTCCGAGTGACTTAATTTTTGTCCGGAGATGTTTCATTGTTTAGATAGAACGATTTCTAGTTTGTGGTGTTTTTTTTTTTAATCCAAGTAAATATCATTGCATTGACTATGGGGTTCGAGACTAAGTCCGATAATATATTTCAGTGTAGTACTTTTCAGAGCTCAGCATAAGAAGAATCTGCAAATTTGGAACAAGCTTTGTAGGTATCAAATGCTCTAACTATAAAATCTGTAACACCATGTGACTTTAAAACTATGAATGGTGTTCGCGCTTCTCTCCTTTAACTCTGCCTTAGCAATCAAGCCATTTGATTCATAGGTTAAAGAAAAATGTGTATATGTATATGTTTTGCTTTGTTTTTTTACAGATTTAAAATGTATGGAATAAGCTTGGGCCTTAAAGCTGAACAAACCTAGATTTTAATTTTGACTCTCACAGTTACTCGTTGTGTGACCTTGAATATGCTTCTTTACTTTTTCTGAACGTCAGATTCCTCATCTCTAAAATGAAGATGACATCTATTTCCATAGAATTGTTATAGTAGATAGAAGATACTCATGAATGTATAAAAGTAAATTGTCTTGTGTTATTAATGGGGTACTTTGGGTGGGCATTTAATGGTTCATTCAAAATGGAGTTGTTTGAATCACTATTCAGTAAATTTTTTTGAACATTAAAAGGTGTATTCTTGCTTTTGCCAATGTGTTTTCACATTTCCATTTTTCAGTCAAATTTTAAAAAGAATTTTAACGTCTTCAGTTAATTCATGATGTTGTTGAGGGAAACAAACATTCAGCTAATACATACAAGACAATGGTGTGGTGATGAAATGTGTATAACTTGAATCTTAGTAAACATTGCCTGGTGATTTAAGATAATGTAGATTTTAAAAAAGAAACCAGTGCTGTTGTCTGCCACTGATGTGGCTGTCAGAGTTTTCCAAATGAATTTATCATAGCAGTGCATGTCTCATAGGAGTGAATAGCTAAATGAACTCACTGTAAATGATGCCAAGGTCGCAGCTTCAGCTGCAGTGAAGGTTAGTTAGCTTTGCTCTGTGGTGACCATTGATACTACCCTTAGGTTCACAAATATTGTTGTTCTCAAGGACAATAGGGTAAGAAAACATGAGTATATTACCATTCTACTGTGGCAGTATTACCTATATAAATAATAATATCACATAATCTTAGTTTATCCAGGAGGCTTATCAATATTGCCTTATGGGAGGAATGTTTAAAATTCCTTTTTAATAAAATATGTATTAGATATAAAAATTATTAATCTTATGAAAGATAAGGTTAGAAGAAGAGAGTAATAACAAAACTGAGAACAGAGTAAAAAAAATATTAAGACAGTTTAGAAATCTGAAGATTTTTGTATCTCTGAAAGTGTCAAACTTACCAGCCTATTTAATTTATTTTGGGGGTAAATAATACTTGCATATGTATAAACTTTTAAGGTATTAAAGTGGATACAGTGAAAGACCTTCTCTCAACCTACCCAATTCCACTGGCTAAGGACAGCTAGTATTTGACTCCTGTGTTGTTACAATGACAGTGGATCCTTACCACCGCAAAATAGATATAATCATTGTTTTATCAATAAAAAAATATCAAGGCTCAGTAAGGTGATGAGTTGTCAGAAGTCACACACCTAACCATGTGTCAGAACTAGAAATAGATCTTTTACTTCTGATCCAAGTAGTCTGCCAGACTGGCTCTCCAAGTCATAACTGTTGCCATAAAACTTAGAATTTAGTTTTATCAGAATATGAAGGCAATTTTAAGTCTAGAATAACATTATACTAGTTTGTATGTAAAACTTGTTACCTAGGCTTAAATGTAAGCATATATAATTATCATAAAGCCATGAAAAGAAGAATCTATGATCAGTTAAAAGAAAAAAACTTTGCCTACTATTTCTGTTGAAATTGATTTACTAAGCTTGTAAGAAACTACAGATTTTTTATAATTAAGTTTCATTATTTACACCCATAATATTTTTCAAGAACTTGAAACTTTAAAACTTTTTTAAAAAGAGCATGTTTAATATCAGGAGTAAAAGAAAGAGCTTTATGATATTTCAGAAATGATGAAGCATCCTCAGCCTCAGATTTTTGAGATATGTTTTTGTGTGGATTTTCTAGCCTTTTATGTAGCCTGTGTTTCCTTTCATTCTTTTTCCTTATTGCCACTTTCCTAGCTCTTATTTTTTGAAATTAGCTCATTCTACATGGAAGGTTCTGAGAAAACATAACATATTGCAGAATGTAATACATATTCTCATTAAGCTCAATGTATGCTATTTTCATACATTTTAACCCTGGCAGTAAAAACATGAGGCAGCTGGCATTATCCAGATTTAATAATGTGAACACTGAAGCTGAATGAGATTTTAAAACTCAGGAGAGACAGCTAGTAAGTGACAGAGTCTGAATTTTAGATCATGTTTAATGATTTAGCAACTCATGCTATTTCATCTGCACCATGCTTCATTTTTAAATATGATATAGTCAAAAACTAGATTGTTAATTTTTTAGGGACCTTTAAAACTTAAAAACTTTCTCTTAGACCAAATTACACTCATAGGAAGAAAGACTGCAAGGAAATTGGCCAAAATGTCTAAATTGATTGCTTCTAGGTAATTGAATTACAGTCTTTTCCCCTCCTTTTTGAACTTTCCTGAATGTTTCCTATATTTTAAAATATGCATATATTATTTTTATAATTAAAAAATTATAAATTGAAAGGAAAAAATATATCTGTACAATCCAATTTATTCTCTGAGAGTCACAATCAAGTATCTTAAGCATTCTGATTTCTAAAATTCTGTTAAGGTTCTTGTGCTTTTAGAAGTTTGTAGTGCCAGCCTTTAGTTTTCTGTTCCTCTTCACCCTAAATTAACCCTCTTCAGTGACAGGTCCTAGACATTTCTCTTTAGCTTGCATACCATAATGTACCTTCATTTTAATGTTAGCCCAAGTTAATGTTTCTTCCACAGTTTGTTCCACAAAAAGGGTTTACTTTGAGTTAAGTATAGGAAACTGTGGCCTAATCAGGTTTCTTAACCAAAGGACCTCTTGGAACCTTTTGCTATCTTTCAGTGGGGAAGTGATTTCCAAACTAGTTTGATAATGAAACTTCCAATTCTATAGAACACGTATTAATACCTTTTAGCACTAGTGTACACAGAAGTTCAGATTGGGGAACACTGGTATAAGCAAAATGTAGGAAATTAAGTGAAGAATGTTTGGAGAAGGGAAGAAAGGGTATAGTGGTGCCAATCAGTGTGTGTTTATTTGTGTTTTGTTTTCTCTTTTTCCAAATCAGTTAAGTCCCCTGAGCCATGGCTTGTTAGCATTGAAAAAGAGGTACTTTAAAATATTTACTGGAAAATGAACCTATATTGCTTTGGTAATGAGGAAAAAACACTTATAGTTCAGATGTTTCTCTCTTAAACATTTGAAAAAAACATTTTGCATGTTTTTTGATTAACATTCTGAGGAATTTATCTGTCGTATACTATCCAGGATATTCCATTTGTGGACTCTTAAGTGTTTCCTTAGAATCCAACACAAATATTAGCCTATGATCAAATATCAAGGACTCTGACCCACAGAATCCAATTTAAATATCATGGACTATGATCAGAATGCATTCAAGGAGTTTTGGGACACATAATAGCAGGTAAACTTTGGAATAATAGATTTAATAAGGAAATTACTACCAGAATAATAATTTATCTGGGAATTCTTTATATAGTATAGTAAATTATTCTTTATAAGGTCAAATTTAATACTTACATGAATTCTGGTCTTAAATAGACATCAGCATTGTGGACATAGTAGTTCAATGACTAATTAATATATACAATAATCCTCTGTTATCTAACATCATAGAGAATACAAATGAAGTTTCTAGATAAATGAGGTTTAACCCTTTATTTACTTTTACAACAGTTTTCAATGGAAATTTGAATTAAAATCATCTTTCCAGCCTTATTCAAGAGAACTAACTAAATGTCATTTAAATCTGTTGTTAGTCTAGGATGGTCACTTTGGGTATTCAGTCTTTTATCGCTATCTGTGCAGTTGATTGTAGAACCTGGGATCAAATGGCTAGTGAATCTGGGAACTTGATTTCTTGAAAAAGGCTTTTATATAAACTTACTTTAGACACTTGCCACTTCCTCATTAAGAAATAATGATTTTAAAAATGTCACTGTGTAGTCCCCAAGGTATTGTAACTTAGATGCCTTCATAAAAAATTATTGAATCAAGAGTCAAAGCAACCTTCTCCCAAGTGATTCTTTGACTCTCTTAAAAAAAGAAAAGTTTCTTCGCAGTTACTAAGAAAGACTGTTGATTTGTCAACATTTTTCAAGATATCATCTTTGATTTCTATACTACATAAAAATGGTTGTAAAGCCACTTCTTTTTTTCACTTTGTATCTCATCTTCTACTTCATTTTTACAAAGTTTATGTAAAACTCCAACTATTAATGATAGGGTTGAGGGGACTCATTAAGATTCAGAACCTTACACTGTTTTTTAACACTCAGACTTTATGTGTATAGACAAACGTTTGGCAAGACACCAGAACGTTTTTTTAAAACTCATTTTTACTCTTTAAAAATAAATTTTTTTCACTAAAAACTAATGTTATTTTTATTGAGAGAAATGTAATTGAATTTTTTAATATTGTGCATTTTGGTTTAATGCAACTTTCAGAAGAGATTAGATCTTCTGCCATGTGTTTTAAGTGTAAAGATGCAAGAGTTTATATACATTTTTATCTTATTGTAACAAAATCATGTAATAGTGAAGGAAATTCTGAATATCTTCTTTTTCTAAAAAGCTTTCTCCATAGCCTTTTTTTTTTAAGCAGTTACTTTCTCAGTAGTAATTCTGATGTTACCTAAACCATAAATAGCCAGTTAAATATTTTGTCTTGCCTTTTTTCTTAATGTATCTGTTAAGTAACTTCTCAGAGCTGCTTATTATCCCAATAAAGGTCATCAAACTAAGAACACTTGTCATTTTGAAAAAGAAAAATATATAACTTGTCTTATAATATTAGCAACTAAACTGTGGGAAATTCTTAAAGAGATGGGAATATCAGACCACTTTACCTGCCTCCTGAGAAATCTGTTTGCAGGTCAAGAAGCAAGTTAGAACTGGACATGGAACAGACTGATTCAAAATTGGGAAAGGAGTATGTCAAGGCTATGTGTTGTCACCCTGCTTATTTAACTTATATGCAGAGTACATCATGCAAAATGCCGAGCTGGATGAAGCACAGCCAGAATCAAGACTGCTGGGAGAAATAGCAACAACCTCAGATACGCAAATGGTACCACTCTTGTGGCAGAAAGCAAAGAACTAAAGAGCTTCTTAATGAAGGTGAAAGAGGAGAGTGAAAAAGCTGGCTTAAAACTCAATATTCAAAAAAATAAGATCATGGCATCCAGTCTCATCACTTCATGGCAAATAGATGGGGAAAGAGCACAGACAGAGACACACTTTATTTTCTTGGGCTCCAAAATCACCGCAGATGGTGACTGCAGCCATGGAACTCAAAGATGCTTGCTCCTTGGAAGAAAAGCTATGACAAACCTAGATAGAGTATTAAAAAGAAGAGCCATCACTGCCAACAAAGGTGCATCTATTCAAAGCTATGGTTTTTCCAGTAGTCATGTATGGATGTTAGAGCTGAACCACAAAAAGGCTGAACGCCGATGAATTGATGCTTTTGAACTGTGGCGTTGGAGAAGACTCTTGAGAGTCTCTTGTACTGCAAGGAGATCAAACCAGTCATTCCTAAAGGAAATAAGTCCTGAATATTCATTGGAAGAACTGATGCTGAAGCTGAAGTTCCACTACTTGGCCACCTGATGAAAAAAAAAGCCAACTCATTAGAAAAGACCCTGATGCTGGGAAAGATTGAAGGCAGGAGGAAAAGGGGATGACAGAGGACAAGATGGTTGGATGGTATCACTGACTTAGTGGACATGAGTTTGAGCAAGCTCTGGGAGATGGTGAAGGACAGGGAAGCCTGGCATGCTGCTGTCCATGGGGTCACAAAGAGTTGGAAACAAAGTTGGAAACAACTGAGTGATAGAACTCTGCCCTGAGATAACTAGCAAACTTTGTGTTAGTAGAATTTCCATGGTCATGTCTATTCACAAATATTGTAAAGATTCTCTTATGTAAGATAATATAATCCACAAATGTATTCCAACAACATGGAAGCAGTTGTGATCCACTAAAAGTGCACAAAGAAATGGAGAGGGTTGCCATCAAGTACTTAGCTTTTTGGAGCTCCCACTCCTCCCCCCAGAAAACACCTCATCAGACAAGTACCCATCTCACAATGAGTAATGGGAACATTGCCAATCATATATTCAATATTAATAGAGTTTTCTAATTTTTAGACAAGTATAAATACAAGTTAAATTTTCTTCCTACTTTGAAGACTACAACATTAAGTGGCATTCTGGCCAATATATCAATATGGTAAGTAAGTAAGTTTTAGTCACTCAGCCGTGCCCAGCTCTTTGCGACCCTATGGACTGCAGCCCACCAGGCTCCTGTGTCCGTGAGATTTTCTAGGCAAGGATACTGGAGTGGGTTGCCATTTCCTTCTGCAGGGGATCTTCCCGACCCAAGAACCAAACCCAGGTCTCCTGCACTACAGGCCAGATTCTTTACCCACTGAGCTACAAGGGAAACCCATTGATATGGTATATTTTACCAAATACATTTTTTTCCATAAGTTTATAAAAAGTGGAACTTCTGAAGCATGAACTGAGTCATCTGTCAAAAGAATAGCTATGTAAAATTTATATAAGGCTATAGTGCTTAGATACCAAAAGATAACCAGTCAGAAGATTTTCTGTGCATTAACTCTTTAAGTGCAGGTATGGAAAATTCATCTAGGACAATGGTATTTTTCACTTTATTTTTTGGATACCTGTAGCAATAGTATATGTAAGAACAGTTAACCTAAAATCCAGAGATACTTAATTGATTACTCCTATTATGTACAGGTTGGTAAGCCTTACCAAAATAAATCTGTTTTGTTAGCATTTAAACTTGTTTTGAGTGAGGCTGGAAGTCAGTTCTCTGGTGGAAAACGTCAAATTGTTCTTAGCTTCATAGTCTGTTGAGTTTTAGCAATGTCTAGCTTATTAATCCTTTTTTATTTTGAAAGGTTAGCTATCATCCTGAAAGTTATATGTGCTCATAAACTATAGTTAGCACTGGGCTAGAGACAGAGGTATTTCAGTGATTTCTTTACTTATGAACTATTTCTATAAAACTGTCTTGGGTGCTATAATAAAACAACATATGTAATATCTGTTTCTTTTTTAAAAAAGAAATGTTAACCTTTATTGTATACTTGCTCCATTTAGAATCTGAGCTACATATGTATTTTACATACCTTATTTCTTCTAATTCCTACTAGCCTAATGAAATATATAGCATCAGTGTCTCCATTTTATAGATGAAGAAACTGAGATTTTAAGGTCATATGGCTAGTACAAAATCTATTTTATTTCTCATTACTTTCATGGTTACTTTTTCCCTCCAAGTTCTTTGTGTTTTAGTAACTTGTTTATTTTAAAGGCTTTCCTCAAAAGTCTAGTAACCTATCATAATCTAGAGTAAATGAAGCACAACAATGCTGTCTGAAAGTACAAGTAAGCAGGCATGGCTTATGGATGGATGAGCCTCACAGAATGCCTGGGTGTCCCTCCAGCTTTTTATTGGAGGATTTCCAGTTACCAGAATCTATAGATCTTTTCTCTTTGGTTATTCTGTTTCTCCAGTTTAGTACTGTCCAATCTCTTATTAGGGAGGTGTAAGTTTGACCACTGGAATTCTGGAAGTTGGATGGAAGAATGGAGCAGGGAACTTTCTGATTTTAGTCCCAGGCCTCCCATCTATCCTTACTATGTCTGGTATCCAAAGTCTTGAGCCTTTCTGGTTCAATTTCTCCAAATAATAAAATCCTATCTCCTCTAAGTATGAGAGTAAGAACCAGAGAGATCTAACTGCCCTAACACAAATTTTCAACCTGCTTCCCCATTTTTCTGAACTGTTCTCCATACATACTTTCTGTAGAATCTGGTGCCTCTGAGTGTCCTGGACTTTGCCTGCTCTGTTGTCTTCTCATTAACATTGCCTCTGTGCCTGGTGTCACCAACCTCTCCACTGCTGAGTCAGTCATTGCTCCTCTGTTTTCTGTCCTTGTATTTTGTCACTCAGGTTATAGATACATGATAGTTTCATTGAAGATGAGATTTGTGTTTTTATTGCTCATTTTCCCTTGTTTTGGGCTGATTTCTGAGAGAAAAGTGGAGCAAAAAGATTTTCACTTAGCCATTTTTAAACTGCATCATTATTTCTTTTATAATTAGAAAAAAACCAAAGCTATTTTCTTTTTGAGGGGAAATCAGCTATTCATTTAGAAATTTAATATGGATAGCAGTAATTATAACTAAAGAAAGTATTGGAATCACCAAAAGAGTTTGTAGGAGACTTGGTTGTTTTTGAAGAGAGTGATGAAAGCAGACCCTGGTAAAGGTGGGAATGTCATCAAGAGCAGAGGTGTGGAATTAGCTCTGATAACAGGAAGATGAGCATGTTTATATGCAGTGGAGTAAAGTTGACCTTAGAATTAATAATCTGCTCTTTGATATTTTTAAAGTAAATAAAAACACTAGATATTTTAAATTTTACATAATATACTTTTCACATTATCACATTGAATAAAAAAGTTGAAAGTATGTAATATTAACAAAAAAATATCTGCTTGGGGCGCTTATTTAATTTTTTTAATCTTGAAAAGTATAAGTGTAAGCTCTTAGTAATAAGAGACTTTTCTGATCAATGACCTCATATTGTTCAGCGTACTCTGTAGCTTCTGCCTGTTTATTTTTGTTCAGTGGAATTTAGTCAATGAACAACCAAAGCATACTGTTAAATATAATTTGGTATACTAAGTGATGATGTTTCTTTCAAATTTAGATTTTAAAATATTTTTTCTCTGTGAATTTTAAATGATTATGTACCAGTGAGCTCACTAAATCAAAACAATAAGTATAATCACCTGATGCTATTCTTTGTTTAGTAATCAGGTACTTCATATGACAAGGGCTTCCCTGGTGATTCTGTGGTAAAGAATCTGCCGGCCAACGCAGGAGGTGCAGGTTCAATCCCTGGGTCAGGAAGATCCTCTGACGAAGAAAATGGCAACCCACTCGAGTATTCTTGCCTGGAAAATACCATAGCAGGCTACAGTCCATGGGGTTGCAAAGAGTAAAACACAACTTAGCGATTAAACAACAACAACAACTTTATATGGCAAGCCTTTATCATTAGTTCATACTTTTAAGCACGTCCCAATCATATTTGCCATTGCAGATGCTTATTTCAAACTCTACTGCTATGAAAATGGATTTTGGTAGCTCTCAACATTACTTAACTGTTGGGATGGTTGAGAATATTGAGTACAACCGATTTTCTTAATTATAAAATTCAATATCCATTTATAAAATATTTGAGATTATAAAATCCCTCCCCCCAAACTTGGACTTAAATCTTATTCCATCTAATAATAGCTAAGTAGTTTTTATCTATGACCAATCATTACTATTAATTTTAAAAATTTGTTTACATTATAAATTTTAGGCTATCTACCCAATTTCATAGGAAAGGCATTGCCCTATAGAACTTTGTTTTTTTGAAATTATCAGGAAGAATATATAAGTGTGTGTGTGTGTATGTGTGTGTGTAAAATAACAAATTTTTATCCAATTCCAAATTTTCCACACACCATGTAGACTAATAGTGAAATTGACCAAATATTTAAATGAGTTGACAAAAATTACGTTGGGAATTCTTGCATGACGTTTCTACTGTTCAGTGCTGATTATTTATTTAATAAATTCTTAACAGCTTTTATAACTTAAAATTGTTCATATTTTCAATCAGTAGAAAAGAAAATGAAAGAAAAAAAAAAAACGAGAGAGAAGGAAGGTTGTTGTTGTTGTCTAGTCACTAAGTCAGTCATGTCTGACTCTTGTGATTCTGTGGGCTTAGCCTCCCAGCTTCCTCTGTCTGTGGGCTTTCCCAACAAGAATACTGAAGCAGGTTGCCATTTCCTTCTCCAGGGGATCTTCCTGACCCAGGGATTGAACCCGTGTCTCCTACACTGCAGACAGATTCTTTACCACTGAGCCACTGAGGAAGCCTACAAGGAGGGTGAAAGTGAAAGTCGCTTAGTTATGTCTGACTCTTTGCAATCCCATGGACTGTAGAGTCCATGGAATTCTTCAGGTTCCCAACCTAGGGATCGAACCCAGGAGGGTAGTGATAGTTAAATACCAGCTCATAGTTTTCTCATCTCTGACAAAGAATTCCCTGGTCTGCTGTGAAATTAAAAAATAAACCAGAAATTGTTAACATTTCAGACATATATTTTGGCTGACAGGATGCTTAGCTTTTTTGATTCACATTGACAAGTAGCTATGGGAAAGAAACTCAGATTCTTGACTCAATGGCACTATAGAATTATTAGTATATGGTAAAGTAGTTTATTTAAATGAGAACAAAATATCTTGGAACTGCCTTCCAACATTTCCAGTACTTTTTTGAAAAACTATATTAATTATCTATGGCAAAAACCACTACAATATTATAAAGTAATTAGCCTCCAATTAAAATAAATTAATTTTTAAAAAACCAAAAAAAAGTGTATTATCCCTTTTCATCTTGTATATAATTGGGACTTGATATATAAACTATGCAATGTTAATGACAATTAATGATCTTTATTTTTTTTCCTTAGATACATCCAGAAAGTACCCAGAAGAAATATTCTACTGGAAAAATTGAAAAAGCATTATTTATAACACTGGAATTTGTGGACAGTTTGTTAAAATGGCAGAAAATAGTGAAAGTAATAGTAAAAATGTAGATGTAAGGCCCAAAACTAGCCGGAGTCGAAGTGCTGACAGAAAGGATGGTTATGTGTGGAGTGGAAAGAAGTTATCTTGGTCAAAAAAGAGTGAAAGTTGTTCAGATGCTGAAACAGTGAGTGCTGTCGAGAAAACTGAAGTTCCTTTAAGGAGCCAAGAAAGGAAGCACAGCTGTTCATCTATCGAGTTGGATTTAGATCATTCCTGTGGGCATAGATTTTTAGGCCGATCTCTTAAACAGAAACTGCAAGATGCTGTGGGGCAGTGTTTTCCAATAAAGAATTGTAGTAGTCGGCACTCTTCAGGGCTTCCATCTAAAAGAAAAATTCATATCAGTGAACTCATGTTAGATAAGTGTCCGTTCCCACCTCGATCAGATTTAGCCTTTAGGTGGCATTTTATTAAACGACACACTGCTCCTATAAGTCCCAAATCAGATGAATGGGTAAGCACAGACTTGTCTCAGAGCGAATTGAGGGATGGTCAGCTAAAACAACGAAGAAACATGGAAGAGGTCAGCTGCTTCTCACATACCAGTGTTCAGCCCTGTGTCATAACCAGTAACAATTCTTCGGGTAGAGGTGGTCCTGGGACTGACTCTATAGTGAACCTGGCTTCAAATAACAGCATAGAAGATAGTGACATGGATTCAGATGATGAAATTATAACACTTTGCACAAGTTCCCGGAAAAGAAACAAACCCAAATGGGAAATTGATGAAGAAATCCTGCAACTGGAAACACCTCCCAAGTACCATACTCAGATTGATTATGTCCACTGTCTTGTACCAGACCTCCTTCAGATCAATAATAATCCATGTTACTGGGGTGTTATGGATAAATATGCAGCTGAAGCTCTACTAGAAGGAAAACCAGAAGGCACCTTTTTACTGCGAGATTCAGCACAGGAAGACTATTTATTCTCTGTTAGTTTTAGACGCTATAGTCGTTCTCTTCACGCTAGAATTGAACAGTGGAATCACAACTTTAGCTTTGATGCACATGATCCTTGTGTCTTCCATTCGCCTGACATTACTGGGCTCCTAGAGCATTATAAGGACCCGAGTGCCTGTATGTTCTTCGAACCACTTTTATCCACTCCTTTAATTCGGACTTTCCCCTTTTCCCTGCAGCATATATGCAGAACAGTTATTTGTAACTGTACAACTTACGATGGCATTGATGCCCTTCCAATTCCTTCTTCCATGAAATTATATCTGAAGGAATATCACTATAAATCAAAAGTTAGAGTACTCAGGATTGATGCACCAGAACAACAATGCTAGAAAAAGGGTAGGAACAAGGGAGTGGTTATATATGTATTTTCATTTAATACTTTATTTTTCTTATTATACCACTTTGAATTTTTCTACAAGGGCAGTTGAAGTCCAAAATAAACTTCTGCCCTAAATTTTACTTGCAGATCAGTTTATTTTTATTAGGATACAGTAATTGTTGAACAATAATAATGGTTACACACTAGGGGTTAATGGATATTTTTGACCAGGTTTGGTTTTTGTTTTTACCATGTAGATTGTATACTTAATTTTTTTCTTTTCTTAATTGTAACTTAAATATGATCCAGGGATATTTGAAGTTTGTAGGCATTGCAAACACATTTAAATAATCTGTATTTCATACTTTTCTTTAAAAATAATTGTTTCTTTTCCTATATATAACATATAAAACGCTTTGTTAACCTATGTCATTGGCATTCCTAACATAAGATATAGTTTCCACATCATCCTTTCATTTGTTTTAAAAGCCTTCGGTAAAGCTGTGTGTGTTGTAATTTACTAATAGGGATGTTAAAAGTTAACAAAATGGCTTCAAATCAAACTTGATGTGTTTTCATTTTAAATATTAATTGTAAAGCTGAATTACTAAATTTGATTAATCAGGTCAGTAAGAATCAAATGAGGACATGATATCTTAGAGGTGAATTTATTCTTCTGTAATGTGGCATGGTCATTTATTATTCCTTGAATAGATCTTTCTCTCAAACTTGGAAGAGTTACCATCTTCAGAACATAAGTATTATTCCCTTCTCACTGGAAGCTTTAAAAATAATGATACTACTATTAGTAACTAGTAATTACTAAATAATAAAGCAACTGGGGTTTTTTCTGTATTGACTTGTGAACTGTTGCTTCTGCTTAGCTCTTTTTTAGAAACTGAGCCTGTTACTTTGGAGAGATGCCACAGTTTATAAACAGCCACAAATTTCCATTGGTAACCAAAGAGACCTAAGTAGTTTTCCATTATTTTGACTTGAGCTTGAATAAGGATTCAAGAAGTAAACATGGAGCTTAGTATTCAGGGAACTTAATACTGGTTTTGATCTTCAGATTTCAGGTAACTATTCCTATTTTCAGAACTAACATATCTTTAGTATGGCTTCAGAAAAAGGAAAACATTTTGAGAGCTATATTGCTTATGCCATACTGAACAATACTGGGCACTGGGTATAATATTTTTAAGTTTAGCATCTCAAGAACAGAGAAGCATTTTTTAGAAAACATTATCCCAATATAATATAAATGAAGTGATAGCCTATTTAACTTTTCTTTTTTAAAGAATCAATAATAAATTTCCTAGACAGTTACTTCTTCTGGTGAGTTGTCTACCCCTTTGTACAAATTAGCATTTTTAATATAGTAAATTGATCTCTTGATGCTAGTTTATCTAGTAGGAAGCTGTTTCTACCTAGATTGAAAGAAATTTGACTCAAATTTCCCAGTTAGATGTTTCTTAAGTATTGCTTTTATGTCGAAGTAGCATTTCCCTTTCCTACAGTTCTGCTGTTAACATAAAGATGGCATTTAAAATTAATTGCTTTAAAATAAGTTTTTAGCAGTTATCACAAAATTGAACAAGAAAATCTCTTACCATTATCTTCTAGCATCCTTTTTTCTCAAGTGATCTCAAGATTGTCTTGGTTCCAGTGAGGGTTAGCTACTAAAATAGCACCTCTCTCAGCAGTGATGAGGCTCAGGATAACAACATCAGTGTCAGGATAAATCTCTCTTCTAAAGATGATATTTCCCTTTTACAAAAGTTGGACAGTCTCATACTACCTCATCTTTCTTGTGGCGCTTTTGTAGATCACTGAGAAGCTTATCTTATTTACCAATATAATGCTTCCTAAACATCCATCTTTGGTGAAGAAAATTAACAGTATGGTTAGACTCTACCCATAATTATAGTTTTTTATCAGAATTTGATATTGAGACTTTCTGTTTCTATGAAACAATATTGTTTTAAATATTTTTCTTTTAAAGATAACTTTTTATCAATACAGAAAAACCTAAGGAATGATTAGCTAATGAATATTCTGTTAAAGGTAATTTTATAAAGAAAAAGAAAATATGCTGTCTTTTATAATGGTAAAAATTAGTATTTATATGAAAATCAAGATCTAAGTAGCCTTTCATATATTCAAACTGGTTGCTTGTGATATATTTTCTCTGCTTTCTTATTTTTTTCAACTTCAAGGTATTGATAGCTGTTAACATTTTCAAAATACTGCCATTTATATAGCCTTGAAGCAGATGATCTAATAAATGAGAGCAGGAAAGAGACTCATTTACTCTGAAACAGTTTGTATTTTTTCCTTTGGTATTTGCTACAGTGAAAAGAAATCGGGAAAGTAGAAATGTAAGATTTGAGAAGGGAATTGATTACCATGAAGGGAAAAGAAGAGTAAGAATTCTTTAGAGCATGAAGCGATTGGAATTTAGAAAGGTTAAGTCTTTCTCAGTGACTTTTTGAGGACACATTTGAAAGAGCATTCAGCATTCAGAAATTAACTCATTAAAAATATACTTACTGGAATTATGTGTAAGTAAATGAGTATAAATTTTGAGAGGAACAATGTGGGGAGATATATAAATATAAATTTTGTAGCTAAGTTGAACACTGAGCATTTGAAAAGTGTGTAAATTTCAGTCGAGAAAGCATTCAGCATGGTGGAAATGTAGTGCTTACTGGTGAGAGCGGATGGGGCTAAAAGAAACGATAAAATATTAAAATTAAGAATTTAGGCATCACCTCAGGGGAAAGCCTTGACAGTGAAAGGGAACTACTTAATCGCTAATAGCTAGTCTGGACCAGACACTTAAATGCGCTTTGGGAATCATCCTGCACTAACCAGGAAACAAACTTTGATTTTTCTATTTCTCTCTGAAGCTTTCAAGAGTACCCCCAAGCCCGCCTCCCCTTTTTTTAAGCTACAGCATCTTGATTCATACTGTACTTCCCGAAACATGCTGAATGGATTTTTTAGGTTACCTGAGCATTTTGTATGAAGAATTATATCTGATCTTTCTATAACTGTGCCATTCACTTAAATAATTCATGGAATGGTTTAATTTAAAGGAAGACCTAATAGGAAGAAGATTAAAGGAAGCTTTTAGTCAGCCTGTGGCTAGATTTATTGATTTGGTGATCAGACTTGTGTTCTTTCCTGAATTTTAGCTAATGGCAAACTGTGGTCAAAAAATGGCTTTCAGTTAAAGTTTTGACTTCTTATTGTAAATAATATAAAGAATGTCTAAGTAATTAGAAATCCTTTTTAAAAAGTAGAGCAAATGTGGCAAATAGGATTCATTATACAAATTCCATTTCTTTTTATAAAAAACAAACCATTATCATTTATTCATGAGCCAAAGCCATTAAGAAGATAAATCAAGTTATCAGCTTCCTGTCTCTCTGAAATTTGGATCATTTTATAGATCCATGTAATAGAGAGCTTCCTTCCTATGAAACGAAAATCTTGAGACCTAACTCTTAGACTCTTAGTTTTCATTAAAAATCTTTTTTGTCACTTTTAGCTATAATCAGAGTCAAATAGATTATACATTCATTTTGGTAGAGGAAATTTCACAGGAAGTGGACTTAATTATACAACATTCCCTGAGGCAACACAAGGGAAACAATGTTTAAAGTAGATTGTGCTTAGGTAATTTAATGCCCAAATGAATAAAAGATTTTAAGTCAAGCAGATTATTGTTTCTACTTTGGGGAAAAAAAATGTTTACAATCTTCATTTTACATAGACAGTTTTACATTCATTTTTACTTCTGAAGAATGGACAGAAAGCACAAGGGGTTTTTCTCTTTTAATGGTCTAGAAATAAGCAACACTACAAAAGTGTACTATTAACACATGAAGATAGTGGAGACAAAACGGAAGTAACTATGGCTTCTAAAAAATGTAGACTAATGGATATAATCCAATGAAAAGGAATTTAAGGCACATGACTCCTATTTCAAATAAAGACAGTCTTTTTACTTTTTAATTTTGAATACATTACTCAATTCTCTCTTTAATTTCCTAGCACATAAAATATAGATGATAATAGATGTCACTTGACTTCCTGCAGGTTAATTCTTTATGGTCCAAGAGGTGACCCTTGGAGCATACTTGAAAATATTTCTGTATAGCTGTTAAGTACTAACGTGATGACAGGTTTTCAGAGTTTCCCCTTAGAGAACCCTGCAGATTCACATTCATTTCTTTTAGTCTGTAAAGGCCTTCTTGACTTGATTTGACAATAAAGATAATGGTACAATTTGAATTTATGGTTTAGACTCTGCAATTAGATGAACAGTTGCAATTTCCTCCTACTCTTAATAAGGTTTATGTAAAATTGATGTTTGCCTAAGTTATTTTAAAAGTTGATTACATTTGCAGGAAGAAAAGATAATCACTTTTGCCATAGTTATAATCAAATTTAAGCTTTCAGACGAGTATAAAACTCAAGGAGGTTTACTTAAATTATGCTGACTTTGCTAGAATTGGATAAATTCTGTATAAACCAAGTATGAACTAGATATATACTTGAATTTACAGAGTTTAAGTAGTAACTTCACAAAGCTGTTAGTACTCATCAATCAGCCTTGTATGATCCACCCCTTACCTAAAAAGAAGTAGAGTGTTTCCCTTTTTATTTCTAATCCTGAAGTTGAATGTTTCTTCTTGGATGTGAGTTCAAATAAATTGATCTGAATACATTTTCATTTCTTATTAATTAAAACCTCATATATAAAATCCAAAGGCTTTGTAGTCTGTTTTCAAAACACTACTGCATATCCTTACCTGACACGTTCAACTTGGAGAAATTTTTAAATCTGTATTACACATTTTCCTTTCAGTTCTTTAGTGTGTCATTTTAGGTCTTCCAGAAACATGTCAAAATGTGATTAAATGTACAAGAGATGTATTGAAGGGCAATGGACACCTTTGAAGAATAAAGGGGAATGGGACTTCACTGGTGGTCCAGTGGTTATAACTCTGCTTACACACACACAAAGAATAAGAAAGAAAGCAGGGAAAGGTGGTGAAGTCTTTGTACCACATTGCAGGTCTGACATCTGTAAAAGAAATTGAAGGAAGCACTGGGTAGGGTGGGCAGTGCAGTTCTGAAAAGGCCAGGCTGTGGATTTAGTTCCCAACAGGTTGCCTGTTGGAGCCGACAGGGGACAGGAATGGGCTAATTTGATAATTCCCACTGTGCTCAGTTATTGACTGGAAATATGGGAAAAGCTGAAGGCTGTTGGTCACTCATGATCAGGACACACATGATCAGGACTACATGATCAGGACTAGAGTGAGGCACTTAAATGTGGGCATAAATTTTTTTGACCATAAACCCAGTAATGAAAATAACTTTTGGGTGACTTTAAAATTCAGGATTAATGCACAATGACCCCTGCTGCTGCTAAGTCGCTTCAGTCGTGTCCAACTCTGTGCGACCCCAGAGACGGCAGCCCACCAGGCTCCCCTGTCCCTGGGATCCTCCAGGCAATAACACTGGAGTGGGTTGCCATTTCCTTCTCCAGTGCATGAAAGTGAAAGTGAAGTCGCTCAGTGTCCGACTCCTAGTGACCCTATGGACTGCAGCCCACCAGGCTCCTCCACCCATGGGATTTTCCAGGCAAGAGTATTGGAGTGGGGTGCCACCGCCTTCTCCGACAATGACGCCTATGATAAGCAAAACATCAAAAACATTTTAGCACTATTTTGCTGACTTACGGTTCCTTCTGAATTCCTATGACTCCGCAGGGCACTGCTGAGTTGCAGCCTTCTATGAGGATAAAGTAGGTCACACTAGTATCCTTTTCCATAGACCACTGCCCCTATCCAAAGATGTGTCTTCCCCAGGCTTCAGTTCAGTTCAGTCACTCAGTCATGTCTGACTGGGACCCCATGGACTACAGCACGCCAGGCCTCCCTGCCCATCACCATCTCCTGGAGTTTACCCAAACTCATGTCCATTGAGTTGGTGATGACATCCAACCATCCATCTTCTGTCGTCCCCTTCTCCTCCTGCCCTCAATCTTTCCCAGCATCAGGATCTTTTCAAATGAGTCAGCTCTTCACATCAGGTGGCCAAAGTATTAGCGTTTCAGCTTCAACATCAGTCCTTCCAGTGAACACCCAGGACTGATTTCCTTTAGAATTGACTGGTTTGATCTCCTTACTCTTGAGTCTCCAAGGGACTCTCAAGAATCTTCTCCAACACCACAGTTCAAAAGCATCAATTCTGCGCTCAGCTTTCTTTACAGTCCAACTCTCACATCCATATATGACTACTGGAAAAACCATAGTCTTGACTAGACAGACCTTTGTTGGCAAAGTAATGTCTCTGCTTTTTAATATGCTGTCTAGGTTGGTCATAACTTTGCTTCCAAGGAGTAAGCATCTTTTAATTTCATGGCTGCAGTCACCATCTACAGTGATTTTGGAGCCAAAAAAAAAAAAGACATCTGCCACTGTTTCCCCATCTATTTGCCATGAAGTGATGGGACCAGATGCCATGATCTTAGTTTTCTGAACGTTGAGCTTTAGGCCAAATTTTTCACTCTCCTCTTTCCCTTTCCCAGGCTTAGGTATTATTTGAAGATTCTCTATCACTCATTTTTCAGTATGGGAATTACGTGTGCTGTGGAATAAACCCAGAAAAGTCTTCGTTTAAGAAGCTAATAGTAAAACGTCCACCCAGCAATCCACTAACAGCAAGTGAAAATAAAATCTAAGAATACTGCATACGTCTTAATTTTTACACTAAAACATATGTACGTGTTATATATGTATATTTTGCACAACACGTAATTATGACATCTTCATTGTTAGCTAGCACATTCCCTGACCGCTGCGGTCATGTGTCAATCACCTTTGAGGTCTGTCACAGAGTAGGTAGGTAAAGGTTCAAAACTGAACTACGGGGAGAAAAAAATATTGATTAGAAAAAACCTGCAAAGATATCCATTCCTTTTGTTAATATCAATTTGTCAAGCCATTTGCAAATGTCTTCACTTTTCTGCACTGTTGCTTTCAGTTCAGTTCAGTCGCTCAGTAGTGTCCGACTCTTTGCGACCACTGTTGCTTTAGCTCTCCACAATTTTGGCCAACGGATCCGTGCCCCGGGTTAGAAGGCATTCACACCTAGCCAGCTTCGAGGCCTAACTCTAAATACCCCAAGTATAGGGAATCCAGAACTTGCTTTCAAGCCTCTCCAGGAGACAATTTCCGCCAGGCTGCCAGAACGCAACCCGCCACTGGTGTTTCCTCTAAACTGCTCAGAACTCCGGGAAACCAGGGAGCTTTCCTTCCCCCCACTGAGAGAAAAACAGCCGAGCAGTCGTGGACGGGCTGGCCGCAGTGCCACCGGGGCCCTGAGGAGGGCGCGCGCGGCCGGGCCCCGCCGACCAGTGGGGAGGCGGAGCCGGGTGGGGGCAGCGCGTTCCGAGCACGGCGCTTCCTGTTCCGGCGCCAGGAGGAGCCGCGCGCTGCTGGTGCTGCTGCCGCCTCCGTCTCCGTCTCCGCTGCCGTCGGTCGGGCTACGCTCGGTTCTTAAGCACCCAGTTCTCTCGGACCCATCGCCGCTTCTAGATCTTGCTGCGAGTTCGGATCTTGCCGGGTGAGGCTGCCTCGGCGCTAGGGGGTCATGGAGGAGAGCGAGGGAGCCCGCCCAAGCGGGACGCGGGGACAGTAACAGAGGTGCCTCAGATGCCTCTTTGGTGGGGCGGGGGCTAAGAGCGTCTCCCCGTGGTTTTCCTCCCGGCTGTGGGCAGTCCGCCCGCTAGCCCCCCAAGGAGAAGGCGTCGGGGGCGGGTGACGTCGTACCGATGGATTTCTCGGCGGGTGACGTCAGGCCTGGCTCGGGGGGCGGGGCGGGGAGCGGGCCTGGCCCCTCCCCCACCCTTTCCCGGGCGGGCGCGACCCGCTCGGAGGCCGGTTCGCTCCGGTTAATCCCGGACTCCTTTTGTTCGCTGGGCTCTGAAGGGCTGCCCGCCTTGCGCCCCTTGGCCCCGACTCCCTCCCCCACTCATTAATTGCTAATGAAAGGGAGAGGAAGGCTGAAAGAGTCTTGTAGGAGTCTTTGGTGCTAGTTTAAGATTATTCGCAATATGAGGTTTTGCTCATCATTTTTTTTTTTTTTTGGTCGTCATTTTCTAGAGGAGTTCCTAGCAGATACTTAGATTAATATCCATGACAAACTGAGAAGTGTTGAGTTCTGTAATGCTCCCTTATTTTAGGATTTAGGAGCGCCTGGTGGCTTTGGACCGTTTTCTTCTGAAAATCAAGAGTAGTGCTTCTAATAAATGGGGATTGTAATGTTGAAGCATGGAAGCATACTCATCTGACAGAAGAAGAAAAAAATTTTTATAGGGTTGTTACTGAAGAAATACACGCTCGTACACTTGATGGCTGTGAGTTTGTTTTGAAAAAGAACCCTCCATTAAAGACGAAGGTACCCTTCAGAAATCTTTCAGAAGTTCTTTGTTCTGGAATAGTGTTCTTTGGGCAGGAGGAATAGACATTTTTCTCAATACTGGTGTCTCTGAACTTTCTATTCAAAGCTAGTTTGTTTCAGAAACTTGAGTTGTGTGTACTGGAATGTCCCTTTTCCTTTCTCCACGAGGAACAGAGACCCAGAGACAGCCCCTTAACTGAAATCCTTGGGACCAGTGTGTTTTGGAATTCAGAAATCTTAAAAATTTTATCTTTAGATTTTAGAAAGCCGATAAGGTGCAAAGACGAGAGATCACACCAGCGGAGTCGGGGCACCGTCCCCAATCCAGCATTAATATTTGTGCAGCGATGAAAAGTCGCTCAGTCGTGTCCGACTCTTTGCGACCCCATGGACTGTAGCCTACCAGGCTCCTCTGTCCAGGATTTTCCAGGCAATAGTACTGGAGTGGGTTGCCATTTCCTTCTCCAGGGGATCTTCCCGACCCAGGGATCGAACCCAGCTCTCCCACTTTGTAAACAGACGCTTTACCGTCTGAGCCACCAGGGAAGTCCACCAAGTATGTCAAACTTGCGAACACTTTCATTTCTAGAGGTTTCTGAATTGAGAACTGCAGGTAAAAGTTTACGAACCTATCATAGCAATTTGTAAAAGCTGACATCTATTGAGTTTTTGCTACCTGCCAGACAGTGACCAGGAGATTTATTGTGTAAGTCTCACAGCAAATCTGTGAGGTGGCTACTACTGTCAACTTTCACCTCTGGGGTTTGCACAGCTTGGCTTGTCCAGAGCCCACCAGTGAACTGCAGCATTACCTGGTTTGAAATACTTACAGTGTGCATGCCTTTATTTTTTAATGCTTTTTTAACTGAAGGATAATTGCTTTACAATATTGAGTTGGTTTTTGCCGTACATCAGCCTGTACTAGTCATAGGTATACACATATGTCCCCTCCTTGAACTTCCCTCCGACCCCCCTCCCCAGGCTTGCACTGTTTTAACTATATACAGTATGCCCGTACACCGAGGAAGAGAAGGTGGTATGTTTATTTTCTAGGCACTTGATTTACCAGTCCCATTTAGTTCTGACCTTAAGGGCCCATTATTATAGTTGAAGTAACAGATTGAGGTGTGCTGTCTCTGAGATGGTCAAACTTTGGTCTAGAGACTCTCTGGGTGAAGCTTTCGTATTCCTCCCCTTTCTTCATTGCAGCCAATCTGAACTGCTTATACATCCCCCAGATCTCTTGCCCGCCCCCGCCCCAGCTTTTGCAGAAACTGCTCCTTTCCCTAGGATCTACCCCAGGTCTTTTTGTTCTCCCACACTGCAAAGACAGGACTCCTCAGGATTCCTCCTTTGATACCTTTAGGAGCTCTTCAAGGTGTTCCCATAGTGCCCTGCACTTGCCCCAGGTAGCCTACTGTTTAAATGGTAGTTCTCCACCAGACTGTGAACTGCTGTTAAGTGTTTATTCCATGTAAGACTATTCATTTCCCCAAGGCCCAGTGCAGTACCAGGCACTTAGGTTCCAAAAAGTATGAGTGTAGAAAACAGGACTGACAGGAGCTTGTTGAAAAGTTATTTTTTTAATTACATATTTTTAAGTAATTTAAAATGTTCAAAAACATGCAGATCCCAATTTCTTGAGTTGTCCAAATGTAAAACAGTGTTATCTAATAAATGCCAATACTAGAAACTATCACATAAAAATGTTCATTCAAAATTTATATTTTCGGTACAATGTATTACCAGTATCCTCTCCCCATACTAAACAAGTCAATGCAAAAATCCTGATTTCGCTTGCTGCTGGTACTGCTGCTAAGTCGCTTCAGTTGTGCCCGACTCTGTGTGACCCCATAGAGGGCAGCCCACCAGGCTCCCCCGTCCCTGGGATTCTCCAGGCAAGAACACTGGAGTGGGGTGCCATTACCTTCTCTGTGATTTCACTTAGTGACTCTTAATAAATATCTTGTTTATAACTGTAGATTTTTAGATATTTTACTTATCTGTGAAGTAGTCAGGAATTGTAACTGTTTTGTTGATGAGAAAAATGGTCTCTGGCTAAACACTGTCTTTGTCAAAAGATTCAGACAAAAAATTTGGTGTCTGGGTTTCCTAACTGTGTAGTCCCATACTGTTTTTGACTCCTACAGTTTGATGGCCTTTTGAAATATTCCTTGTCCAATACCAGTAATTTATGGGGTTCAACTTTTTAAAACTCCCCCGTGATTGAATTACTATCTTTATTCTAAAGGCCATAGGTGTTACAGAAATGTTTTATGTTTCTAATGCTAGTTGAAAGAAATTATGTACTCCTCTGTTTTAAAATTGCTCTTCAGAAATACAATGAAAAATTAAAAAAAAAATTTTACACATGATGTGTATTGCCATAAAGAGTTAATGGAAACTTTTGGAAGTGATAGCTTTAGATTTTTCCAAAATGAAAAAGTCTTCCTTGATTATAAACTTTTTTTTTGTAGTTCAAGATCACATTGGACTCATTTTAATTAGCATAATCCATGTGTTTTGGAGGGTTTTTTTTTTTTTCCCCCTCTGGAAAATCTAGGGTTTGGGGGGATTTCCTGGCAATCCAATGGTTGGTTGGTTGTTTTTTTTTTGCAAGTATACTCGATGTCCATTCTATTGGATTGTATTCTAGATTGGAGTACTGATGTCCAGCTCTATTTTTTTAACCATTTTATGGTGAAAGTATTCCCCAAATAGTAAATTGGAATGTTTCCAATTAATATGAATACTGTTTGGGCATGGAAAACAAGTTGCTTTACAGTGCAATGCTGTAAAACAGGAAGTGACCTCTATTTCTAATCCCTTTGGTCAAGGCTTTATTATTTCCTCTGTCTTCCAGGATTTGATGTTGAATTTAAACTTTTGAAAGCCAGAGTTAGATTTTAATGTCATGCTATGATTAAATAACCACAGTTTTTCAAAAACTAAGAAGGAAATGAGTAATTGTAAAAACCTGAAATGTAAGACCAGGTGAAATTGAATGGGTTGCTTAATTAGGTTTTTTGCTCCAGAATTAATGTGAACTTTGATACAGAACCACTTTCTGTTTCGAAATGGCTCACCCTGTGTGAAAAGAATGTTAGTCTTAGGTAGGCTTGAAACTTGTGCATTGATAAACTTTTTTTCATGTGTTTGTCCTAAGAATCTACTATTGTGTGATGTTACTTTTTAGTATAAAACCTTAACATGGAAATAAATGGATAAATATATTTGCTATACATTCATGATGTGTTTTTTAATCTTATGAATTTAAGAACAAGGTTATAGCTGCTGTGACTGCAGGCTTCCTGTTCATTTTCTTTATCATTCCGCATAATAACCATACCACACGAACTAAAACTCTGTAAATGGCTCAATATTGTGTATTGGTGGGACAGAGAGAAAAACTGTGAGATCAAATCATTAGATGCCAAAAAAATCTGAAGAAATTAAGTGGTTTTTTTTTTAAGCTAGCAAAAAAAAAAAAGGGACCAAATCTAGCAAAAATAGGCATAAATAGAAACTTTCCTTACTGTAATTTTTTAAAATCTCAAAACTAAAAATGAGAATCATATTTAAACATTATAAGCATTACCAGGAGAGTTGGGAAGACTACTGTGTTCACACTATCTTATTTAACATTTCATTGTTTAAATTCTAGCTTATGCAAAAGAGAAAAAGGGTATAAACATTGCAAAAAGATGGTAAAATTATTTTTCGCTAATGGCATAATTCTTTATCTGCAGATTCCAGAGAATCAACTGAGAGACTTTCAGAAATAATTCAGTAATGTCACTGCTTACAAAAGTAATTCACTAAAATTTAAAAGGCTTTTCCCGTATATGAACAACCAACCAATTAGAAAACATAATGGAAGACCCAATTTACAACCATGAAAAAAAGTTTACCATTTAGAAATCTAACTCACAAAAAATGTATAGGAGTCTTGATTTTTAAAAACTATTGAGTGATAATAAATGACAGTGATGGGAACCAGGATGATATACCTTGTTTCTCAAATAATATTTTTATATTTTAAATATTATCAAATGTCCCCTACATCTGTAAATTTAATTATGTTTTCTCATTGTGCTGTTGGGATTTTTTGTTTGTTTCACAAAGTGACTTAGAAAAAATAAGCATGACAATAGTCAGGAAAACCTGAAAAAATAGTAATAGTAGGTCATAAAATTTGTTTAAAAGTATAAAGCTGCCCTAATAAGATGGAATGTTATACTGTGGATCAGTAGAATAATGTTCACAGGACCTTTGGGAAATGCTGGAGGCTCTGTGGCCTGGTGGTTTTGGAATCAGTCTATACCTGGGTTTGAATCTCAGTGTTTGTCACTAGCTCTGTGACTTGAAACAAGTGAACTTGCTAAGCTTCCTTTTCTCAGCTGTAAACTGGGAGTGGTAATAGAATCTGCATCTATTTGTGAGATTATGCACCTGAAGCACTTAGCATGGTAGATAGATTTTTCAGTGTTTGTTATCAATAGCAGCTGTAGAATGTGTTAAAGGTGGCTTGTTGGGTCAGTTAAGAAAAGACAGATTGCTCAGTAATTATTGTTTGAAAGAAAAACAGAAGATTTTTAAACAAGTTAAACTATATAAATACTATTAGAAAGCGTAGATGAATTTTTTTGTGTCATCTAATACCCTTAATGTCTTACAAAGCATTAAAAAAAAAGATGTACTATTAATTAGTAAAATGATCAAATGCAAAAAAAGTACATACTGTATTATTCTGATTATATGAAATCAAGGAACAAGTGAAAACTAAAAAAGTGATTGCTTTTTTAGGAATTAATTGGGAAATAGCATGAGTAAATTTTATGGAGTAAGGGAAATGTTGTGTATTTTGGATGGTTACAGGGGCATATACAGCTGTCAGAGCTTGTTGACCTGAGCACTAATCTGGGCATTTCATTGAAAGTTAATTATACTGGAGTTATAAAAATTGAGGAAAGTGGTCCAAGCATATTTACAGAAAAAGAAGTCTAAATGGGGTATTAAATTTAAATAATGCTCTACTTTCCACTTAATTAATAATCAGATGTAAGTTAAAACAAGATGCCAATCTTTAACCTGTCATTGAAAATGACGTATAAAACTGGTTTTGAAATATTCCTTCTTTTTTTGTTTTGTTTTGGTTTTGTTTTTAGGAAAATGTCTGATGAATTTTCGGTAAGTTGATGCATTTATTCTTCATAAGTTTTTCAACTCTTAGAAAAAAAGACATGGTCCTAACTGTGGGCCCTAAGTCTTCCAATTTAAAAGAAATGCTTTTTGTGATTCTTCATTTTTTTTTCTTTTTTTTTTTTTAGCATGTGATTTTGATGGATGATTTGTCTTTATTTAGCTATAATATTCGAAAATGCATTCTGTAGTATTTATTTCTTTATGAATCTTTAAGTATAATTTTTTAAAGGCTTACTTCTGTTTTCTTTTAACCTGATAGTGTTAATTATAGCCAACATTTATTGATAATTATATACCAGGCACTGTGTTAAGTGCATGGAGTGAGTTATCTCATTTAGGCCTCAGGTTAACCCTAAACTGTTGTTTTGAAAATGAGGAAACCAAGGCTCAGAGAGGTTATGTCACTCGTTTGAGGAAAAGCCAGGATTCAGTTCACACTGTGTTGATCAGTTGTATTTAGAAAACTTGACCTTCTCTGAGGAATTTGCATTGTAAAGCTGATATTCAAGGAAACTCCTAAATTTTGTATTAAATGAGGTGGTTTATAAATGGAACAGCTTGGCTTTTGAAGAATTCCTGACCTTATAGCTTACCATCCTTCATGGGTTGATAATCATGTATGGCATTGCTTGTCCCTGAATAAGATCAATAAGACATGCTTGTTTTGTATTCCAGTTGGCAGATGCGCTACCTGAAAACTCCCCTGCCAAAACCTCTGCTGTGAGCAATACAAAACCCGGCCAACCTCCTCAAGGCTGGCCAGGTTCCAACCCCTGGAATAACCCAAGTGCTCCACCTGCTGTGCCATCTGGACTCCCGCCAAGTGCAACACCCTCCCCCGTGCCTTTTGGACCAACGCCAACAGGGATGTACCCCTCCGTGCCTCCCACCGGACCGCCTCCAGGACCCCCGGCTCCCTTTCCTCCTTCTGGACCCTCATGCCCCCCACCTGGGGGTCCTTATCCAGGCCCTGGCCCCACTGGGCCATATCCTACACCAAATATGCCCTTTCCTGAGCTTCCAAGACCATATGGTGCACCCACAGATCCAGCTGCAGCTGGTCCTTTAGGTCCATGGGGATCCATGTCTTCGGGACCCTGGGCACCAGGAATGGGAGGGCAGTATCCCACCCCCAATATGCCATATCCATCTCCAGGGCCATACCCCGCTCCTCCTCCTCCCCAGGCACCAGGGGCGGCCCCACCTGTTCCTTGGGGCACCGTGCCACCAGGAGCCTGGGGACCACCAGCGCCATATCCTGCCCCTGCAGGATCATATCCCACACCAGGACTCTATCCCACTCCCAATAATCCTTTTCAAGTGCCTTCAGGACCTTCTGGTGCTCCACCGATGCCTGGTGGCCCCCATGTGAGTGTTTAATTTGTTATTAACATGCAGTAATAGTCCCATGAGCTGAAAAACTGTCTCCAGTTTTGGATGGACAATTAGAAAGCTATTAAACCTTTTTTTAAGGGGTGTTATATAAAATAAGTCAATTTCAAGCTTCAGACAAATTTAGATAAAGCATTTAAAAGCATGAAAGCATAGGTATTCCTGGTATTAAAAATACAGAAATTCCTCAGATATCCCTCAAATAATTTGTAATGTAGTAAGTGGTATCCTCAACAGCATCCTTGAAGTAAACTGAGAGATGTGTTTCATTGGACTTTTTTTTTTTTTTTTTAACTTCTCTCAGTAATGTTTTAATAGCATCAAACCAAAGCACAAAGTTCAATGAAAGTCATCTCTCCCAGTCTGGCTAGATATAGAGGTAGATTTTTAGAGAATCCAGAGCCATGAATGTGTAACGTTGCCCATCTTTCATGCAGCTGTCGTGTTTCTCAGCCAGGGTTATGTTAGATCCTTCACAGTACTGAGCTCAAGGTTATACCACTCTGCTGCATCGCCAGTTATATGTAATGCTGTGTGCTCTGCTGTCAGCCAAGCTGGAGTAGGGTTGACATCTTAGTTGAGGACCCTGTCTTGGGCATATGACCAAGTAGAAAAGCACCTTGTTCCCCTATGAATTGAGCCAAGTCACATTCTCCATAGGGGAAAACAAAATCTGTTTATTCTTAAAAGGACTAATCAGATCTCCAACCAAGTTAATCAGAACCGATCAATCTTAATAAAGTGTCCCTGAAACTTTTCATTAGTGTAACTTTTTGCCATATATATATATATGGTTTTAAATATTTTAGTAAAGTGTATGCCAGAATAAGTGATGATTTGCTGTTTGGATTTATTAAGCAATAAGTTTAAGTCACAGCAAGGAGTTAATAAACTCCGTTTACAAAATCTAGAAGTTTACTTTTTCTTTTTTCTATTGCAGTCTTACCATTAAGTTAACAATGGATGAAGAGATGACGCTTTGCTTTTTGAAGTACATAGATATATGCACGTGAATGCATATCTAAAAATTGCTGTTTCCCTGTTCTTAGAGGGCATTCATGAGAGAACAACTCTTGCACCTCTCAGAAGATGTCTGCCTCTTGTGCTTGGATGTATAGTACATCTGATGGATACAATCAGATAAAAATGGAAATGGAAATCATTCAAATGTGATTTTTATTTGGTTTTTATGGAAAGTTAAAGTAATTACGTATATTGAATAGCTCTTTGCTACAATTTGTTTAAAACAAACTTTTCAATTTGTTTAAATTATGAAACTAAACACTTATATAATCACTTTTTCCCCTAAATAAACACACTTTGAAAACAATCACATTGTCATAATTTAAACAAATGATGCTTCTCAACATCTTGAGCTGTTCTTTCTACAGGATAAATAAACCTGGTCCTTCTGAGGTTATATTTTGGATATACATTTTAAAACTGTTGGTGATTACTGTCAGATGTTGAGTTCATTTTTATCCTTGAGCTTTTAGTAAAAACTTTTCCTTCGTTTTTAGTTCCACTGATATGTTTTATTTTTAGCCAGATGGGTCATACAGCTCTAAAATATGCCCTTTGTGGAAACTTGTTTCT
Organism: Bos mutus; assembly: GCF_027580195.1. Lineage (NCBI taxonomy): Eukaryota > Metazoa > Chordata > Mammalia > Artiodactyla > Bovidae > Bos > Bos mutus. The sequence goes on along the minus strand of NC_091626.1, from coordinate 41,219,269 downwards.
TTTTAATGCAGGCCGACGTGTAAATGTAAATTATATTCTTAGAGAATTGGTGATCTCTTTGTATTGTTTTAGAATAGATTGAACTGTCTATATTGCTTTGGGAAGAGCTCAAGGAGGAAATAATTCTCTCCTTTGTCTGGAACCTCAAATTGGAGGAGACCCTGGGAACTACTTCATAGTAATAAGTAATTTGCATTCCCACAAAACACTCTTCTATGGGGCCCTTCCTGTAGTCCCCTTGCTCCCTGATACTGAAAACTGGCCTACTCTAGGGCTGTATCACAAACACAGAAGTTAGTTTAGAGAACCTCAGTCATACAGACATGACTGCTCTTTGTAGAAGTGTGATCGAAATATGTTAATGTCTTTCAGAGTCTGGTTAAGCTATGTCATTGTGTCTCGCATAGTTTTCCTGGATCTGTTTGTAAAGTGCTTATGGTTAACAGTTCAGTTCTGTATTTGTTGACAGTAAGACTGGTAAATAGGTAGAAGAATGAGTGCCACCCAAAAATTATTCTCTAGCTCTAACACTGAGCATAATCATAAAGTATAGATCTCTACAATTGAGTTTAAAGTAGTGTGACTGTGTTACTTAAAAATAAGTGTTGTTTGTAACCTTCAAAATAGCTTTTTGGCACCTTATCTTTAAATCATATTTTTAGATTTGGGATAGAACTGACCGTGTTACTTGTCAATAACATTTTGAAATTTTGAATGTATCCATTAGGTTACTAAAATGTATTTGTGACTTTCTTGACCAATATATGAGAGATTTATGCAGGAGCTCTTACTTTTGCTTGGAAAGAAAATATTTGGTGGTTTTATCTCTCTTATAGTTAAAATGTCAAGAATGCCAAATGCTGCCAGTTTAATGGTTTGTTAGCTACCTCCTTTTAAGAAAGCAAGATTGTCAACTTTCTAGAGTAACCAACAGTATTTAGGCCTCCCTTAAGTAAATGATAGAGTCAAGCTTTCAGAATTGAAACTAATTTGTTTAGGTATTTTCAGACTGGGGAATGTTAGCTTTTTCATAGTGGCACAGTCTTTTTCTTTCACTTCTTTGCAGGGACAAGTGGCAGCTATCTACAGTACTCTCGAAATCTGTTCTAGCCTTCAATTTGTAAGGCAGTAGCCTTAGAAGGTATCATAGCTTAAATTATCAGTGAATATCATAATAGTAGCTAATTTTGGAAGGATGATAGGAAAAGTGAGATGGCAACAAAGATCTCTCTCCTTTTGGTTATTTTCGTTGTCCTACCTTGGGATAAGTTGATAGCTCTGGCTTTAGATAAAATATTTAACACTAGAGAGGATAATGTTTGACTACAAGAAGAAGAGGTAGCAAGTTTGGGAATCTAATCGTGGAATCTCTTTATTATTATGAGAGAAAATCTTATGCTAAAGGATTTGAAGGGCCATGAATACAAGATTTGGAACTACTACCCCTTACATTAACTGCTGACCCACACTGCCCAGCATGCCGTAGATGATACTGCCATTTTAAAACTGGCTTTTCAAGGGTTTTCCAACTGATACTTGGGGAAATTTTTTTAATGAATCAGAATCGAAGGAAATAGAATTTCTCCACTTGGGGGAGGGACATCTCAATTCTTAAGGGTATTCTGGGCCAGCAGGTATTTTTAGGTTCAGGGTGGAGTTAAGAAAAGCAGAAGTTGTTTCAAGGGTGACATGGAAGAAAGCATCTAAGAAGGTTTTTTGTCTTTACTAGGGAATGTTGCTTTTAAAACAAACTATGCTAGGCCAAGATTGGTTTGTGGAACAGGCTGCTTGTTAGAAAGTATGTCTGGCCTTAAGGGAGTATGCAGTAAATATACTGGCATTTGGACTTTCAGAGCAGAAATTTTAAGATAAATTTGATGGAGATAGTTGAGATGTGTTGAGGAATAGTATGTCTGGAGTTAGGATCTTAGGTTTTGAAATTGTTGAGCCTAAAGGTGACAGAAATTCAAAATCAGACCTTGGGTCCTCACTCATACACACAGTCCTCAAAAATCAAGGCTCCTTAAAGAAGTGCTTACAATGCCTTGGCTTGTCTTACTAGACTCTGCCTAATGCTTTTGAAGATGGCTGTTTACAGCTCTGACTGCATAGCCCTGTTTTCTATAAAATAATATATTGATTATTCAGGAATAAGTGCATTTTTTAATTACTAAAGGGCCTCCTTCCTTTGTTAGTTTTACTGCTTACTGTTTTCAGTAGAGAATAATAAGGGTGGCTCAGACAGTAATGGACAGATTCGATCCCTGGGTCAGGAAGATCCCCTGGAAAAGGGAATGGCTACCCATTCCATTATTCCTGCCTGGAGAATTCCATGGACAGAGAATAATAAAGGGGCAGAGTAGAAAGGGGGTGGTCTATCACACCGCTACAATGGGATATTGGAATATTTTCTAGGAAACAGGTCGGTTTTGCCCCTGGTATTTTTACCTCACAGTTATTAGTGCTACCTATTGTACTCAGATGTACAGCTTTTGGAACTTCGTGTATATCAACATAGCTCTACTCAAGTTTCAGTTAAAATCCTGTGCCTAGCTTGCAAATCAGTCAGTTGCCTACACTTCTAAGAGATTCGTGCCAGTGTCTTCCTTTCTCACCCTGAATAATCTAGTGCTAGATTTGTAAAATGCCTGGTTTATAAACCTTGGAAATTAAACCTAAGCACAGACCTTCAAGTGTTCAAGTTTTTGAAAAGCATAAGGCTTAATTCAGATGGATCACACTGATCCACTGTACTATGCATAGAAAGTGGTGGGTGGCTTTCAGGGAAGACTATAATTTTATCTTAATAGAGCAATATTTAGTGTTGAGGACAGGCACTGTTCTTTTTAATTTCAGAATTCTGCCAGGTAAAAAATTGCCAATAAAATAATTGGTATTAAAGAAATGGCCATGCAAGCTTCTGGCAATAGAAAGCCTCTGAAGACCGCATTCATTCAGCAGACACTTAAATGTCCATAATCCAGGTGCTTTTGTCAAGATGCCAGAGATACGGAGATGAAGAGGATGCCCTTCAGAGGCTAGCCTAGGTAGAGGCAGGCATTACAGGTTCGATGAGTACACCCAGTATTAGTTCCCTGGATAAACATTTTAGTATTCCTGCTGGTGGAAGTTTTGGACTAGCCTTTGGGCATTTAAAGAACAAAGTATGGAATACCTTTCTTTTTTTTTTTTTTTTTTTTAAGTAAGAAAATGCTTTTCAAGACTGTAGTGTTTGTTGATGCAACTATTCAAGCACACAAAGTAACGGGATGTTTTGCCTCTTCAGTTTTCCCCTGGATAAAGGCACTTTCACTGCCTGCCACTGATAAGCAGATCCTGATTTGTTGCCATTAAGTAAACTTGACTTCTTATGTGTGCTCTATAAAGGTTTTGTATTTTTTCCTTGATATTGTAATTTTTTTCACTGATTTAATAATGACAAATTTAATGTATGTAATTGTCTATGCATTTTAAGTTAAACTGCCTAAAATGTGATTTGCCACATATACATTTGTTTGTATTATAAACTGTAAGCAATCCGTTGGAGATGTTAGGTTTTATCACCTGCTGCTGTATTTGTAAACAAAGACAAATGTTGCTTTAAGACGTAATTATAATTAGGGATAGTCTATGGATGTGATACTTGATATTTTTTAAGATAAACTTGTTTGCTTTTGTGTATTATACCTGAAAACTTTTTTTTTTAATGTATTTTCATGGTTTCGCAGTTTTTTCACTTATTTTAATCTTTAGGCCCAATTCTGGGCTTCCCAGAAAAGTCCAGAACCTAATTAACTACAAATTTGTTGTCATAAAGAAAGAAAAATAGCCTGAGGGGACACCTGCCCCCCAACCCCCAATGTGACCTGCATTCACGAAGGCTCCGTGGGAACAATGCCTTCTCCACAAACCCATCTTTCAGCAACGCAGTGTCCCTCATGAGGATCTCCTCTCCTCCCTTTAAAGCTGGCCTATTCTTTGTAACCAGGTTATCTGTGCACATGAAATCAGGGAGCCTTCCCTATCTGCCCCTGCTGCCACACACCCCTCCTTTCCTCTACAAAAGATACTGCTGTGCCTGCAGTAAGGGTCACATTGTTAAACTTGGCATATAGTTGCTGTTCTCTGTCCACAGAGGATTTGCTAGCATTTCTTGAAACCGAGTATGAGTGGGGCTATAAATGAGTGAAATAATTTGTAGTATATTCTATTTTTGAAAAGGATTTCTGCTTTTTGCTTTGGACCAAAAAGAAATTTTTTTTTTAAATTTGCATTTGATGTCTTAACTCATATCTCCTAAAAGGACCCACTTAAAGTGGAGCTGTGAAATAGGTAGTGAAATATAAGACCACTCTGGAGCAGGGCTGGGAGGTTTTCCCATCATGAAATGAAATTCCTTTGGCAAACACGTTCTTGCCTGGATATCTGACACAAGCAGTTTCTTTTTTTTATCACCATGTTAAAAGTTAGCACTAGTCCCTTTGCAACAGATCTCTAAAGTAAAGTAGAATCCTAACTATTAATATAAGCACACTTTAGACAAGGCAGTGCAATAGAATTCTAATACCGGAAGAGAATTTGGTCCTCCTCCTGGAGTTTGTTCCTACAGCATCTGAAGATTATTCTCATGGGGGCAGGTTTTTGTGTTAATTCTCTGGGATTCCAGGAATGAAGACACAAAGCAGGTTCAGCTTAGTTCCTCTCTGCTTTCCCTAAAGCAGCTCCACAATTCCACTATAGGTCAGTTTGGGCTGCTGTAACAAAGGATCATAGACTGGATGGCTCAAACGAGAAATTCTTAGGGTTCTGGAGATTAGGAAGTCCGTGATCAAGATGCCCGCTAATTCAGTTACTCGATGGGAGCCTCTTCCTGGCCGGCAGCTCCTCACTGTTTGCTCCCACATAGAGAAGAAAGCTCTCAGTTGTCTCTTAAATGGATACTAATCCCACTTTAAGTAAAGGTCCCATCTCTATAAACCATTACATTGCAATTTATGACTTAAACATGGATTAGGGGGAATAAGGGGGCACAATTTGGTTCATAACACAGATAAGGTGTTTGAGGGGACAGAAAGTTTGGCTCCTTTAAAATTTTTAAAGCTATTTTAGATGACCACATCTCCTAGTTGAGATTACCTGGGATCAGATTACAGTAGAATCTCCATCTAGATTTCTAAGCTATGCTTAAAGTGTTAGTGTCACACAAGAAAAGCTTTTGCTTTGTAAGACAGATAAAAAGCCTTTTTTAGGAGTAAGAATATCTTTAAAAGAGGTTAAGTAAACCCCAAGGTCTAATTAACATGAGAATGGCATCAAGACTTAAGAGTGTCCACTAGATTATACCTTGCTCATACCCAGTACCAGATACCTTTATATATGCAGTTCCTTGATTATCAGTCTAGACCTCTGCCTTTTTCAGTGGACATCGTGACCTGTTCTTGTCCCCTTAAGACACCACTGAGTAGATTCCAAAGCTGTGGGGAGTTAGGAAGACACTCAACTGGTTAACTTTTTAGATAAAGAGGCCAAACTAAGCTTCATGTATTGTCCTACTTATCCAGTTTCATTTCCTGGGAGCTGATAATGATAGCTCTAATGTACATTTTATATACTTTGGACCACTGAATTCTTAACACCTGGAATTTAAAGTTACAACAAACCTAAAGGTCAGTTTTTAGTTTCGATTTTATAGATAATGAAACTACAGCTAAGAGGTAAAGATCGCCTAACCTGGTATGTTATGGAACTGAGTACAATCAGGTGTAACCAATAGCAGTTTTACTGCTCTGCTGCTGCTGCTGCTAAGTCGCTTCAGTCGTGTCCGACTCTGTGCGACCCCAGAGACGGCAGCCCACCAGGCTCACCCGTCCCTGGGATTTTCCAGGCAAGAGTACTGGAGTGGGGTGCCATTGCCTTCTCCCTACTCTGCTCTGCTTTGCTTCAAAATGCAGCTTTCCTAAGAACAGCTTCTCCATCTTACATGTGTCTGCCATGGTTGGCTTAGTGCTGTAGCACTGCTTCCAAAATTGTATACCTAGGAAGTCAAATCCATATAACATTGAGTGTTACATAGCAAACCTTTCACATAGGCTTCCCTAGCGGCTCAGTTGGTAAAGAATCTGCCTGCAATGCAGGAGACCTGGGTTTGATCCCCAGGTCAAGGAAATGGCAGAAGGAGAAGGAGAACCCTGGAGAAGGAAATGGCAACCCAATCCACTATTCTTGTCTGGAGGATTCCATGGCCAGAGAAGCCAGGAAGGCTATTGTCCATGGGTTGCAAAGAGTCAGACACAACTGTGTGACTAACTTTCACTCTCATACCTTTCACACAGTTTATGTCATTGAATGAGTTTCATCAGATACTTTAAAAAGCTAGTGTTTGAAATGTATATATATCCTTGCAGTTCGGTAAATAAGCACAGTTCTTAAACGGCTAACTTACTGAGTTGTATTTTCATAAACATAATCCTCAGAGGTGTAGCATTTTAAAGTAGGTTAAATACGGATGTGAGAATTGTTAACAAAAGGTTTTGGGTGATCGAATCACTAGTGTCAGCCCTACCGATTATTGAAGACACTGGTTATCCAGCTGCCCCCAAGCGGCAAAGGCTTGGACAAGGCTGTCAGAGTGGCTGAGACAAAAGAGGTCTCTGTTAGTAGTAGATGAGCAGCCAAGATGTACAGGAACTGTACAGCGGGTGGGAGAGTCCGAGGGAGGTTCTGCCAAGTATGGCCTGACGGTTCTTTTTTAAACTTGCCAATACAGGACATGCTAAGTTAAAACATCTTAACTGTTGCTTAGTTACTGCAACACAGAAAAATCCCAAGTGCTAAACTTAATGAATACCTGGATCCCTTCTTGAATGCCCAAAGAAATCTTTACAAAAAAAGACCAAACTACAGGACTAACGATCAGGACTGGATCTTGGCCTGTTAATAGAAGGGGAATGAAGACAATTGACCTGAACTAAGAAAAGCCTGTTTACAAACCTCACAAAACTTTTCATCTGAAAGGTGGTAATAAGTCTCCACCTCTGGTGAGTCTGTAATAGAAATCTGATCAAATTCTAGAGTGCAGCTGTTCATGATTCAGTGAGCAGCACAATTGCTGGGGATTCATGCACGGAGCTTTTAGCCTTGAGCTCAGCCTGGCAGTGTGATTTGGTGCAATTGACTAGCCTCCTGTGCTGATTTACCTTATCTGTAAAACAGATGATAATGCTCAAAGTACCCAAAGTACCAAGAGGGAAAAATGGAACATTCTTACCTCTAGCCAAATGATTCTATTTAGTGTATTAACATAACTAAAAGATTACACATCTAATAATATACAGTATCTGTATAAATGCTTTTTTTAAAAAAATCAGATTGTCAGGACTTCTCTGGTGGTTCAGTGGCTAAGACCGCTCCCATGCAGGGGGCCTGGGTTCGATCCCTGGTCAGAGAATTAGGTCTCACATGCAACTAAGAAAAAATAAAAGTTGCTCAGTCGTGTCCGACTCTTTGAGACCCCATGGACTGTTGCCTACTAGGTTCCTCCGTCCATGGGATTTTTGAGGCAAGAATGTTGGAGTGGGTTGCCATTTCCTTCTCGAGGGGATCTTTCCTACCCAGGGATTGAACCCAGGTCTCCTGCATTGTAGGCAGACACTTTACAGTCTGAGCCACCAGGGAAGTCAGGGAAATTAAAAGACCTTGGTAAAATCAGAATCAGTCACACTTGAAGGAAGGCTAAAATGTACACAGTGTGATGGTATGTTTATTAAACACAAAGGATGCATTATAAGTGGTCATACGTGCCAGTTTGCCTGAGACAACTCTGGTGTATGTTGCCCAGGTGTAATTATTAATAGCACACTCCTTGCATTCTCAAAAGGGTCTGGATTTAAGGATCAATTATTTGGTTATCTTGACTACTGGAATGCAAATGGAGATTTTCCATGTTTGTTTCCTGAGATTAAAAAGTCATCCTAAAAAAAACATGTTTCAGCATAGAATTGACCTTTCCTTCACATATATTATCTAGAGTGCCACTTACACTGTATCTTATTAAAGTAAAGAACAATATCTCAATTGCAGCCACAATTGCCTTCAAAAAATTCCCAACAAAAAGAGCACATTCTGATCCTAGACCAGGAAGCTGTGCCTTTTTTAAATAGAGATGCTAGATATTGAGGAGAGATGGGAATAGGCTTCCTACTTTTCTGGGCATCTGTCCAAAGGTTTCTGCCTCATAGCCTCAGATGTCTTTTTTCCCCACCCCGTTCTGGAAGCAATTTCCCTTAAAGCTCCAAGTTCTTTCCTAACTTAATCCTGTCACAAACTGAGTGATGCTGAAAACTATGTCCAATTTCAGGGGCTCTTTAGCTGCTGCATACAAACATCAGCAAACCTCTGGCAGAATTGCATTTCATCTCCAGTCCTGGGCTGATATGAGTGTTTCTAATTCACAATGATAGTGGAGGGGAGGGAACAGTGAAATTATTATCATAGGGTACATTAGTGGCAAGATGATGAAAATGTGTTAAACCACTTCAGAAATATCTGAAGTAATAGTAACAGTTGGCAGGAGTAATAGTTTTCCATTTTTTGCTATTTGAGGCACACTGACTACCAAAACTGGTGGCTCTCCTGTAAGGATTTAGGGCTTCAGGTGTTACCACACTAGTCTTCATCAAGCTGTTAGTAGAATGTCTGCTGCCACAACCAAGTTCTCAAGTCTTCTCACATGGTTACATGGCAAAGTTCTTGGAGTCGAGGAAACCATTTCTCCTTGGTGGTGGTGTACTGGTACACGAGCGGTTTGAATACTGATCTTCACCACCTGCAGCATCTTCCTAGCTTAGCATTCTGACAGCATTGTCATAAAAGCACATGTCCCCCGCTGTGGCAAAAATAAATTTTTCACATTGACCACAATTTAGTTGACACATCTGTGCTTGGTGCATTATTATGCCACAGTGGTGGTGAAGTTAGAACTGGAAACAGCTCACGAAAACATCTGATGAAATGTTTGAATAGAAAGTGAAACCTCAAAATACTTCAAGTTTGAATATCCGTTTGCTGCTAGTACCTTTCATAACAAAGTATGTGGGGGTCACATCTGACTTATTGGTTAGAAAATTATTGCTCTCAAGCAACTCATACTCTGTTTAATGAAAAGCATATTAGCGTTTACCAGGGGGAGGGTTGGAAGGAGAGGCAATTGAGATGTGTACATGAAGGACTTGATAGAGTCTGATACTGTTCTATTGATAGGGGTGACGGCTATACATGAGTATTCATTCTATTTTATTTGGCACCAAAGATATGTAATACTCTTTGGGATGTACAATTTATATGCTAAAGCATATGGAGCCTGAGCACGTAATACTGAAAGGAAACCCCAGTTTCACACAGACTCTCTGAGAAAGGTAGAAGGGCCAGAATTCAGATATGTATCAGTAGCATACGGTCATACCTAGTGTCAATGTTTTATTTTTTCCTAATAACAAAATCTCAGTTGCTTTAGGAAACAGATGGTTGTCATTAGAACACAAAAGCACAGGAATTCCCTGGTGGTCCAGTGGTTAGGTCGCTACTTTTCCACTGCAGAGGGCAGAGGTTTGATCCCTGGTCAAGGAACTAAGATCCTATATGCTGTAGTGTGGCCAAAAAAACCCACAAAAGCATAGAGTGTCCGGTGGTCCACTCAGTCTAGTGAAAGCATAACAGGTACCTAAACCCAGCGTGAGGCAAGTGGAGAAGTGATTGTAAAGCATCCGATTATACAAGGCATTGGGTTAGGTTAGTACAAAGAGAATCCTAAAGACAGTCCCCACACACAGGAGGAGATGATTGGGAGGATATGTTCCATGGTGGTGGTGGGATAAATGGAGAAAAGTGAGGAAAACATACTTAGAGTGAGGATGAGGTGGTATTCGCACTGCGTAAAGAGCACAGGTTCTGGAACCTGACCAGTCATATATACCACTTACTGGTGGCTCAGTGGTAAAGAATTTGCCTGCCAGTGCTGGAGATGCAGGAGATCCAAGTTCAATTCTTGGGTCAGGAAGATCCCCTAAGGAAGGAAATGGCAACCCACTCCAGTATTCTTACCCGGGAAATGCCATGGACAGAGGAACCTTAGTTTAGTTCAGTTCAGTTGTTCAGTCATGTCTGACTCTTTGCAACTGCCTGGACTGCAGCATGCCAGGCTTGTCCATCACCAACTTCAGAGCTTACTCAAACTCATGTCCATCGAGTTGGTGATGCCATGCAAGCATCTCATCCCCTGTTGTCCCCTTCTCCTCCTGCCTTCAATCTTTCCCAGCATCAGGGTCTTTTCCAAGGAGTCAGTTCTTCACATCAGATGGTCAAGGTATTGGAGTTTCAGCTTCAGAATCAGTCCTTCCAATGAACGCCAGGACTGATTTCCTTTAGGATTGACTAGTTTGCTCTCCTTGCAGTCCAAGGGACTCTCTAGAGTCTTCTCCAGCACCACAGTTCAAAAGCATCAATTATTCAGCACTCAAGATTTCTTTATAGCCCAATTCTCATATCCATACATGACTACTGGAAAAACCATAGCTTTGACCAGCCAGACCTTTGTCAGCAAAGTAATGTCTCTCCTTTTTAATACACTGTCTAGAGGAGCCTGGCGGGCTACAGCCCACAGGGTTGCAAAACTGTTGGACACAATTTAGTGACTAGAACAAGATATATCACATTGGATGATAACAATAATTCCTACCTCCACAGGGTTTTAAGAATTAAATGAAGTAATCCAGGTAAAGAACTTACTGCTTGATGTCATAGGCACTCAACAAATATGAACGTATCATGGAACCTGGAAGGCACTTTTTCTACATGTTACAGTCTAGCAGAGGAAAGAGAAAAGTAAACAGGCTGTTTTCATCCAGTGTGATGGTCCAGATGCAGGAGGCGCAGGTGACTCTGAGAAGACCCAGGGAGCACCTACCTAATAGTTGAATAGCTACCATGTTTTGAGCACTACAGTCTCTGAAGGGCTTGAATTGCATTATCCCATTGAGTCCCAGGGTAAAATTCGGCTCTCTGAGTGCCCCTGGCTGCATTCTTTCCCCTCTGTGATGCAGGTCTCCATTCAAGGCATCTGGCACTTCAGGAAAAGGCCTGGGACATTCCCTGGTAGTTAAGAATGTGCCTTCCAATGCAGGGGATGCAGGTTCAATCCCTGGTGGGGAATTAGATCCCATGTGCCACGGGGCAATAACCCAGCTCAAGGCAACTGGAGAGGCCGACATCCTGCAACCTGACTGAGCCCATGCTCTACAACAAGAGAAAGCCTACACACCACAGTGAAGATCCAATGCAGAAAAAAGAGAAAGAATACAAGAGGGAGACAGTCCTTACCTCCAGCTCCTTTGCTCCAGCCACAGTTTCCTAATCACACCCATGTAAACGTGGTCGTTGCTCAGTTGTGTCCGACTCTTTGAAATCCCACGAACTGTACCCGCCAGGCTTCTCTGTCCATGGGATTCCCAGGCAAGAATACTGGCGTGAGTTGCTATTTCATTCTCCAGGGGATCTTCCCCACCCAGGGATTGAACCCCAGTCTCCTGCATTGCAGGCAGATTCTTTACCGTCTTTACTCAGTTTCAAAGCAGCTGACTTTGGGGTGGGCTAAGGAGTGTATGAGTGAGTTTCTGGTGGGATGAGAGGCAGGCAAGTACTCTGAGAGGAAGTGACTGAAACAGGTCGAGTGTAGCTATTCTACCACTGAGGAGCCTGTGTTCCCAACATTGCAGAGAACAGCCAGCTCCACCCTGGAACAGCTTTCCCAGCATTACTCCCAGTGACAGCAGCAGCATACCTAGGAACACAACTCACTTCATGGCTGCCCACAGCTACACCATTCCTTCTTGCTGGGCTTTGGGAGTACACAAGACCTATTCATTCCAGAGCCTCGGGCCACTCGGAACTCTGAACACCTCATTTTTAAACAGAGAGCCCTGCTTTTCCAAGGCTCCTTTGCTCCAAATTACATGAGAGATGTTAGCCCATATACAGTGATGCCAGTTACTACTTGGATCAGGGAATAGATAAGAGGGTCATTTTTTGGAATGTGTGTGAGAGGATCTGAGCCTTGGATAAAGGGAATTGAAAAGACGAAGGCAGACAGAACAGCCCTAACTTAAATGAGCAAAAATATATCAGCACCAAGAGTTTTTCATTCAACTGTTATTTTTATTAACCACTGACTCTGCCAAATGTTAGTAATTTAATAATGAACTAACTAGTCAGTTTCTGCTCTCACATAGCTCACAAGTTAGTGGAAGAGACAACTACTAAATAATTTAATTACACTTGTGATAGGGGCTTCCCTTGTGGCTCAGCTGGTAAAGAATCCACCTGCAATGTGGGAGACCTGGGTTCTATCCCTGGGTTGGGAATACCCCCTGGAAAAGGGAAAGGCTACCCACCCCACTATTCTGGCCTGGAGAATTCCATGGACTGTTTAGTCCACGGGTTCACAAAGGGTCAGGCACAACTGAGCAACTTTCACTTTCACACTTGTGATAAATGATGGGGAGGAAAGTATCACTTAATATGTAGGAGTCAAGTAAAGCTTGCCAGAGGAAACGACATTTGAACTGCCATCTGAAGGATGAGTAGGACTTTGGCAGGAGACAAATTGGGAGAAGGGTAACAGGAAGACAATATAAGAGGGCCAAGTAGGCAACCCTTGTGTGCAGGAGGGAGGGCCAGCAGTGGGGGTACTTGCCTCCATGTGGATGGTGAAAGTTGCTCAGTCATGTCCAACTCTTTGCAACCCCATGGGCTATAGAGTCCGTGGAATTCTCCAGGCCAGAATACTGGAGTGGGTAGCCTTTCCCTTCTCCAGGGGATCTTCCCAACCCAGGAATTGAAGCAGGGTCTCCTGCATTGCAGGTGGATTCTTTACCAGCTGAGCTATGAGAGAAGCGCCATGTTGTAGAGGATGTGAAACGGAGCACACACACAGTGTGGAAGGCTTGTGATTGGCTCTACTCCCTTCCCCCGGGTTTGTCTACTAGATTAAGTCAGCCGTGTTCCCACTGACAAATGCAGAGACTCCAATAAACTCAGTTTCAAGTCTTTAGGGTAACCATATCAGGGAGAGCCTTTTCATAGAGGTCTGGGTTTTCTGAGGTCCCATTAAACTAATATTTTCCCAGCCTGGTGTAAGAGGCAGTCTTCTTTTTATAATCTTAATATACTTCAAAGTGCCTGACTTTGCCACACTTGATAAGCCATCTAGTGGAAGAATCATTGTCAGCACTGTGCTGATTGGGGAATGGGCTGTCCATCCCTGGGTTTATTCCAAAGGAGAAATTAGAGAAATCCTTGATTGCATAATTTGGTCAGCTCACTTGGGGGCAACCCCAATTTTCCTATCTTGCCATAGATTTCTTTCTAACCCATTTCTCATATTATGCTTTACGTTGACTATTTAATAAACTTTGTAATCCAAACATTTCATTTTGGTGTGTGATCTTTTATATTCCATGAATTCTGGGACAGCTTGTCTAGTAGTGTATTTAGAGGCTGTTATTAGATGAAGATAATTTTCCACATAACAGAGTGACACACACACAGATTTTTTAAAATTAGCTGATCTAATCAATGACATTGATAAACCTAGGCTAGATTGGGGCTTCCTTGGTGACTCAGACAATAAAGAATTCACCTGTGATGCAGAAGACCCAGGTTTGATCCCTGGGTTGGGAAGATCCCCTGGAGATCAGATCAGATCAGATCAGATCAGTCGCGCAGTCGTGTCTGACTCTTTGCGACTCCATGAATCGCAGCACGCCAGGCCTCCCTGTCCATCACCAACTCCCGGAGTTCACCCAGACTCACATCCATGGAGTCAGTGATGCCATCCAGCCATCTCATCCTCTGTCATCCCCTTCTCCTCCTGCCCCCAATCCCTCCCAGCATCAGGGTCTTTTCCAATGAGTCAACTCTTCACATGAGGTGGCCAAAGTACTGGAGTTTCAGCTTTAGCATCATTCCTTCCAAAGAATCCCAGGGCTGATCTCCTTCAGAATGGACTGGTTGGATCTCCTTGCAGTCCAAGGGACTCTCAAGAGTCTTCTCCAACACCACAGTTCAAAAGCATCAATTCTTCGGCGCTCAGCCTTCTTCACAGTCCAACTCTCACATCCATACATGACCACAGGAAAAACCATAGCCTTGACTAGACGGACCTTTGTTGGCAAAGTAATGTCTCTGCTTTTGAATATGCTATCTAGGTTGGTCATAACATTCCTTCCAAGGAGTAAGCGTCTTTGAATTTCATGGCTGCAGTCACCATCTGCAGTGATTTTGGAGCCCCCCAAAATAAAGTCTGACACTGTTTCCACTGTTTCCCCATCGATTTCCCATGAAGTGGTGGGACCGGATGCCATGATCTTCGTTTTCTGAATGTTGAGCTTTAAGCCAACTTTTTCACTCTCCACTTTCACTTTCATCAAGAGGCTTTTGAGTTCCTCTTCACTTTCTGCCATAAGGGTGGTGTCATCTGCATATCTGAGGTTATTTATATTTCTCCTGGCAATCTTGATTCCAACTTGTGTTTCTCCCAGTCCAGCGTTTCTCATGATGTACTCTGCATATAAGTTAAATAAACAGGGTGACAATATACAGCCTTGACGTACTCCTTTTCCTATTTGGCACCAGTCTGTTGTTCCATGTCCAGTTCTAACTGTTGCTTCCTGACCTGCATACAAATTTCTCAAGAGGCAGATCAGGTGGTCTGGTATTCCCATCTCTTTCAGAATTTTCCACAGTTTATTGTGATCTACACAGTCCCTGGAGAAGGGAATGGCAACCCACTCCAGTATTGTTGCCTAGAGAATCCCGTGGACAGTGGAGCCTGGAGAGCTACAGTCCATGAAATCGCAAAAAGTCGGACATGACTGAGTGACTAACACTTTCAGGCTGATCAGGGGGAAAAAAAGGAAATACAAATTACCAGTATCAAATTACCAGAATAAGGAAGAAAAGGAAATACAAATTACCAGAATGAGAGATGACATTTCCATACATTCTGCAGATTCTAAAAGAAGAATAAGGAAATATTAACAACTTTATGCCAATAAGGGCTTCCCTCATAGCTCAGTTGGTAAAGAATCTGCCTGCAATGCAGGAGACCCTGGTTCGATTCCGGGGTCGGGAAGATCCACTGGCGAAGGGATGGGCTACGCACTCCAGTATTCTTGGGCTGCCCTTGTGGCTCAGCTGGTAAAGAATCCACTCACAATGCAGGAGACCTGGGTTCGATCCCTGGGTTGGGAAGATCCCCTGGAGAAGGGAAACGCTACCCACTCCAGTATTCTAGCCTGGAGAATTCCATGGACTGCAGAGTCTGGGGTCACAAAGAGTCATACACGACTAAGCAATTTTCACTTCCATGTGCCAATAAACTCAACAACTTAGATGAAAGTGACAAATTCCTTGGAAAACATAAACTATCAATCCTCACTCAAGAAGAAATAATAATCTAAATAGTACTATCTTTTAAGGAAATTGAAGTTGTAATGTAAAACCTTCTCATTGTGGGATTTCCCTGGTGGTCCAGTGGTTAAGAATCCACCTGCCAATGCAGGGGACATAGGTTTGATCCCTGGTCTGGGAGGATCCCACATGCCGAGGGGCAACCAGACCCATGGTGTCCCAACTACCGAAGCCCATGCACCTAGAGCCTGTGCTAAACAACAGAGGCTACTGCAATGAGAAGCCTTGCGCACCACAACTGGAGAGTAGCCGCGCCCCCACCGCCCACAGCAACTAGAGAAAGCCCGCACACAGCAAAGACCCAGCAAGCCAGAAATATAAAAACAAACAACAATAAAACCTTTCCATTATGGTACCGCCACTTTGGAAAACAGCCTGGCAATTTCTTCAAAGGTTAAACTGGAGTCACTATATGATCCAATAATCCTACTCCTTGGGTATATACTCAAGAAAAATGAAAACATGTTAACACAAACACTTGTACACAAATGTTCATAGCAGCATTATTCATGATAGCCAAAATGTGGAAACAATCCAGATTCATCAACTGATAAATAGATAAATAAAATACGGTATATGCATACCATAAAATATTCAGACCTAAAAAGGAATGAAATATTGACATATGCTATAACATAGATAAACCTTGAAAACATGCCAAATCAAAGAAGCCAGTCACAAAAGACCATATTGAGTATGATTCCATTTATACAAAATGTCCAGAATTAGCAAAACCATAGAAGTAGATAGGTGATTGCCAGGGCCTGAGGATAGTGGGGAAAATTAGGGTGACTCCTAGTAGGTACAGAGTTTCTCTTTGGGGGAATGAAAATGTTATGGAATTTTGATTGTGGTAATGGACGCACAACTCCATAAATACAGTAAAATCCACAGAATTATATCTTCTAAAAGGGTTAACTTTATGCTCTATGAATTATATCTTAGTAAAGCTATTATTTATATATATCAATCTATATAATTCACCATATTAAGGACTATAAAAGAAAAAGTCTAAATTGTATCCATAGATGCAGAAAATCACCTGGCAAAATCCAACATCGATTCTTGGTTAAAAGGGAAAAAAAAAAAAACCTCCTAGTAGACTAGGAATAGAAGGGAACTCCCTCAATCTGTTTTAGGGCATGTACAGATAACATCGTACTAAATGATAAGAGACTGAAGGTTTTCCCTCTAAAATCAGGAATAAGGGAAGGATGTCTGCTTTCACCACTTCTATTTAACACTGTTCTAGTTCAAGCCAGTATAATAAGGCAAGAAAAAGAAACAAAACACAATCAGATTGAAAAGGAAGTAGTAAAACTGTCTATTCAGGGGACATGGTTGTCAATGAAGAAAATCCTATGGAGTCTACAAAAAGAGCTTCTAAAGTAATAATTGAGTTAGCATGACTGCTGGATACAAGTTCAATATATAAAAAATCAACTGAATTTCATTATATTAGCAAACAATTGAAAATTGAAATAAAAAACATACCATTTTGGAACTTTTCTGGCAGTCCAGTGCTAGGACCCAGCACCTTCGTTGCCATATGCCTGAATTCAGTCCCTGGTCAGGGAATTAAGATCCTGCTGCTGCGGCTGCTGCTGCTAAGTCGCCTCAGTCGTGTCCGACTCTGTGTGACCGCATAGAGGGCAGCCCACCAGGCTCCCCCGTCCCTGGGATTCTCCAGGCAAGAACACTGGAGCAGGTTGCCATTTCCTTCTCCTGCAGCATGGCAAAAAAAAAAAAAAAAATCATACCATTTACTCTAGTTCCAAAAATGTCAAATATACAGCAATGAAAGTGACAGAAGAAGTCCAAGTCCTGCACACCGAAAACGATCAGTACAAAACAGCTAAGAAAAATTAAAGGAGACCTCAACAAATGAGTAGATACTCTATGGTCCAGAAGACAGTATTGTTAAGATGTCAGTTCTTCTTGAATTTACATATAAAGCTATTCTACTCAAAGCCCCAGCAGGGTTTTGTGTAAAAATTGACAAACTTATTCTAAATTTTATTTGAAAATGAAGAAGACCTAGAATAGCTAAATGACTTTGGAAAAGACACAGTAATCAAGACAGTCTAGTGTTGGCATGAAGATAGATCACTGGGGGGGAAACAGAGTGTGGAAATGGACCTCACATATACGGTAAATTGATATTTCAACAAACATGTAAAGTGATTTAGTAGAGAAAGGACTATCCTAACAGTCCTAGAATCCTGGCTACCAGGGAGGATGAAAACTACGCTGATTTATGTCTCGCACCATATACAAAAGTTAGCTTAACATTTGCAGACTTAAACGTAAAACTGTAAAACCTCTAGAAGAAAGTATAGGAGAAAATCTTTGTGACCTTGGATTAGAATACCAAAAGCATGATCCCTAAAATAAAAAAACTAATAAATTGGATTTCTTTAAGAATTTTAAAGTCTCAAAACTCAAAAATAAGAAAACAAAAACCCCAATGAAACAGTGCAAATACCAAGTCTCCTGTACATGTGTTACTGTACTTTCATGATTTAAAAAGAAAAAAAAGAGAATTAAAAAATAAAAAATTTTTTAAATTGAGCAAATAATCTGAACAGATAATTCATCAAAAAGATACATGGATGGCAAAAAAAAAAAAAAGCATACTTTAAAACACTTGACATCATTAGTCATTAGGGAAATCAAAATTAAAAATCACAAAGAGATACCACTCTTTGTGGTATCTAATTTTGGATATTAGAATATCCAAAATTAAAAAGACTGATCATACCAACTGTTGTCAATGATGTGGATCAACTGGACCTCTCATATGCTACTGAGGAGAACGCAAAATGTACAAACACTTGGAAAATAATTTGGCAGTTTTCTTTAAAAAAATTAATCTTTACCTACCTTATGATCTATTCATTCTACTCCCAGGAGAAATTTAAGTATGTGCCCATACAAAGACTTATAAACAAATGTTCACAGAAGCTTTATTTCTAATATTTTAAAACCAGAAACAACCCAAATGTCCATCAGGAGGTGAACACATAAACAAATTGTGGTATATCTACTTAGCATTTGATAAATTCAACAGAGGAGAATTACTGAGCAACTGATACACTCAAGAGCCTGGATGAAACTCAAAATGATGCTGAGTGAAAGAACCCAAAAGAATAGTACACACTATATGATTTTAGTTATATACAGTTCTAAGGAATGGAATGAAACTAAGCCATGCCAGTGGGGCAACCCAAGATGGGCAGGTCATGGTGGAGAGGTCTGACAGAATGTGGTCCACTGGAGAAGGGAATGGCAAACCACTTCAGTATTCTTGCCTTGAGAACCCCACGCATAGTATGAAAAGGCAAAATGATAGGATACTGAAAGAGGAACTCCCCAGGTGAGTAGGTGCCCAATATGCTACTGTAGATCAGGGGAGAAATAACTCCAGAAAGAATGAAGGGATGGAGCCAAAGCAAAAAGAATACCCAGCTGTGGATGTGACTGGTGATAGAAGCAAGGTCCGATGCTGTAAAGAGCAATACTGTAGGAACCTGGAATGTCAGGTCCATGAATCAAGGCAAATTGGAAGTGGTCAAACAAGAGATGGCAAGAGTGAATGTCGACATTCTAGGAATCAGCAAACTGAAATGGACTGGAATGGGTGAATTTAACTCAGATGACCATTATATCTACTACTGCAGGCAGGAATCCCTCAGAAGAAATGGAGTAGCCATCATGGTCAACAAAAGAGTCCAAAATGCAGTACTTGGATGCAATCTCAAAAACGACAGAATGATCTCTGTAAACCATTCAATATCACAGTAATCCAAGTCTATGCCCCAACCAGTAATGCTGAAGAAGCTGAATCTGAACGGTTCTATGAAGACCTACAACACCTTTTAGAACTAACACCCCAAAAAGATGTCCTTTTCATTATAGGGGACTGGAATGCAAAAGTAGGAAGTCAAGAAACACCTGGAGTAACAGGCAAATTTGGCCTTGGAATACGGAATGAAGCAGGGCAAAGGCTAATAGAGTTTTGCCAAGAAAATGCACTGGTCATAACAAACACCCTCTTCCAACAACACAAGAGAAGACTCTACACATGGACATCACCAGATGGTCAACACCAAAATCAGTTTGATTATATTCTTTGCAGCTAAAGATGGAGAAGCTCTATACAGTCAGCAAAAACAAGACCAGGAGCTGACTGTGGCTCAGACCATGAACTCCTTATTGCCAAATTCAGACTTAAATTGAAGAAAGTAGGGAAAACCACTAGACCATTCAGGTATGACCTAAATCAAATCCCTTATGATTATACAGTGGAAGTGAGAAATAGATTTAAGGGCCTAGATCTGATAGATAGAGTGCCTGATGAACTATGGAATGAGGTTCGTGACATTGTACAGGAGACAGGGATCAAGACCATCCCCATGGAAAAGAAATGCAAAAAAGAAAAATGGCTGTCTGGGGAGGCCTTACAAATAGCTGTTAAAAGAAGAGAAGCAAAAAGCAAAGGAGAAAAGGAAAGATATAAGCATCTGAATGCAGAGTTCCAAAGAATAGCAAGAAGAGATAAGAAAGCCTTCTTCAGCGATCAATGCAAAGAAATAGAGGAAAACAACAGAATGGGAAAGACTAGAGATCTCTTCAAGAAAATTAGAGATACCAAGGGAACATCTCATGCAAAGATGGGCTCGATAAAGGACAGAAATGGTATGGACCTAACAGAAGCAGAAGATATTAAGAAGAGGTGGCAAGAATACACAGAAGAACTGTACAAAAAAGATCTTCACGACCCAGATAATCACGATGGTGTGATCACTGACCTAGAGCCAGACATCCGGGAATGTGAAGTCCAGTGGGCCTTAGAAAGCATCACTACGAACAAAGCTAGTGGAGGTGATGGAATTCCAGTTGAGCTATTTCAAATCCTGAAAGATGATGCTGTGAAAGTGCTGCACTCAATATGCCAGCAAATCTGGAAAACTCAGCAGTGGCCACAGGACTGAAAAGGTTAGTTTTCATTCCAATCCCAAAGAAAGGCAGTGCCAAAGAATGCTCAAACTACCGCACAATTGCACTCATCTCACACGCTAGTGAAGTAATGCTCAAAATTCTCCAAGCCAGGCTTCAGCAATACGTGAACTGTGAACTTCCTGATGTTCAAGCTGGTTTTAGAAAAGGCAGAGGAACCAGAGATCAAATTGCCAACATCCGCTGGATCATGGAAAAAGCAAGAGAGTTCCAGAAAAACATCTATTTCTGCTTTATTGACTATGCCAAAGCCTTTGACTGTGTGGATCACAATAAACTGTGGAAAATTTTGAAAGAGATGGGAATACCAGACCACCTGACCTGCCTCTTGAGAAATCTGTATGCAGGTCAGGAAGCAACAGTTAGAACTGGACATGGAACAACAGACTGGTTCCAAATAGGAAAAGGAGTATGTCAAGGCTGTATATTGTCACCCTGCTTATTTAACTTGTATGCAGAGTACATCATGAGAAACGCTGGACTAGAAGAAGCACAAGCTGGAATCAGGATTGCTGGGAGAAATGTCAATAACCTCAGATATGCAGATGACACCACCCTTATGGCAGAAAGTGAAGAGGAACTCAAAAGCCTCTTGATGAAAGTGAAAGAGGAGAATGAAAAAGTTGGCTTAAAGCTCCACATTCAGAAAACGAAGATCATGGCATCCAGTCCCATCACTTCATGGGAAATAGATGGAGAAACAGTGGAAACAGTGTCAGACTTTATTTTTTGGGGGGCTCCAAAATCACTGCAGATGGTGACTACAGCCATGAAATTAAAAGACGCTTACTCCTTGGAAGAAAAGTTATGACCAACCTAGATAGCATATTGAAAAGCAAAGACATTACTTTGCCAACAAAGGTCCGTCTAGTCAAGGCTATGGTTTTTCCTGTGGTCATGTATGGATGTGAGAGTTGGACTGTGAAGAAGGCTGAGCGCTGAAGAATTGATGCTTTTGAACTGTGGTGTTGGAGAAGACTCTTGAGAGTCCCTTGGACTGCAAGGTGGTCCAACCAGTCCATTCTGAAGGAGATCAGCCCTGGGATTTCTTTGGAAGGAATGATGCTAAAGCTGAAACTCCAGTACTTTGGCCACCTTATGCGAAGAGTTGACTCATTGGAAAAGACCCTGATGCTGGGAGGGACTGGGGGCAGGAGGAGAAGGGGACGACAGAGGATGAGATGGCTGGATGGTATCACTGACTCCATGGATGTGAGTCTGGGTGAACTCCGGGAGTTGGTGATGGACAGGGAGGCCTGGCATGCTGTGATTCATGGGGTCGCAAAGAGTTGGACATGATTGAGCAACTGAACTGAACTGAAGGAATGGAAGCTAATCCACAGAGAAAGAGAGTAGTGATTGCCTGAGGACAAATAAATGGATTACAAAAAGATATAAGGAAAGACCTTCCACCAGCAAGATGACAATTTGTTGAAGGCTCAGATGAAAGTTAGCATTTTTTAGCAATAAAGTATTTTAAATTGAAAAAAGATATAAGGAAACTCTGGGAGATTATGGATGTATTATTCATTAACTTGATTATGGTTTCATAGATGTGTACATGTTAAAACTTATAACATTATATACTTTAAATATATACAGTGTATGTTACCTCTTAATTACTTCAATAAAACTGTTTAAAAAGATCAGAGAATAGAGTGAGCCAAAATAAATGTAATACCTATTAAAAAAATAATAGCCAACATTGATTGAACATTTTGGACTTTCCTGGTGGCTCAGACGGTAAAGCATCTGCCTGCAATGTGGGAGACCCAGGTTCAATCCCTAAGTTGGGAAGATCTCCTGGAGAAGGAAAGGGCAACCCACTCCAGTATTCTTGCCTGGAAAATCCCATGGACGGACGAACCTGGTGGGCTATAGTCCATGGGGTCACAAAGAGTCGGACATGACTGAGCGATTTCATTTTCACTTTTCATTGAACATTTTAGAATGGTAAACATTATGCTAATTAAGTTACTAGTTCCCAGTAACTTTATAAGGGAGGCAGTATTATTTCCATTAAGTAACTCACTCAGATTACATAAACCAGGAGATGCTAAGTCAGAACTCAAACCCTTGATTTCACTGCTGCTGCTGCTAAGTCGCTTCAGTCGTGTCCGACTCTGTGCGACCCCATAGACTGCAGCTCACCAGGCTCCCCCGTCCATGGGATTTTCCAGGCAAGAGTACTGGAGTGGGGTGCCATTGCCTTCTCTACTTGACTTCACTACCTACAATCATACCCTCTGGATACCATGATTCCAAGAGGCCTTCAAGGAATTTGCAGCCCAGGGGTGAGGCAGATGGGCTTCCCAGGTGGCTCAGTGGTAAAGAATCCACCTGCCAATGCAGGAGACGCAGGTTCAATCCCTGGGTTGGAAAGATTCCCCTGAAGGAGGAAATGGCAACCCACTCCAGTATTCCTACCTGGAGTATTCCATGGATAGAGGAGCCTGGCAGGCTATAGTCCATGAGGTCAGAGTTGGACATGACTGAGTGACTAAGCACGCACTCACGGAGAGACAGATGCCACCACAGATACCATCTCCCAACTACAGCAGAGTCACTGACGGGGAAAAAAAGAGAAATTTTAGGAAAGCTGAAACTAAGCTCTTCCAAGGTTCCAAGCCAGACCACTGGCCCAATAACATGGGCAAGGCTCTAGATACAGAGTCCTGGTGCTTCTGTAGGGCCACTGGAGAAGGGAGGGGCTGGTGGGAAAGGATGGGAAGCCTCTATGTAGACCAAAGGAGACTGGACCATACACAATTAGTTCAGGCAGGGCTCCTTCAGTTCTGCCCAAGTTAATTGGAAGCAACTGATCAAACATGGCCTTTTCCCATTTCAGGAATATGAAGATAGGTTTTTAATTGAAAGACCTAAGATTAGAACCTTGGGCGAATCCTTTCATTGCTTAGTATTCCCACTGCCTCATCTCTAAGGTGGGGAAGTTGAACTAGGTATTGCTGTGGTTCCCTCTAGGTCTCCTGTGCTCTGTCCCAGCCTGTTATTATGGTTTACCCAGAGTATGAAGGCTTTGCTGGCCATCCAGGAAGTGTCTAGTAGGGTAACTTTACTTCTCTCAGCAGCTCTGCTGACTACAGGGAAAGGTACTGAGATCTCAAAGCAGCATCATTAAATGACTAAAAAGGAAAATCATTAACTATGGATGCCTTTATATTAATAGTTACTTTTCTGATTAAATAATAGAGGTTAATCATAGACATTTAAGGAAATACAGACTGTGAGGAAAGAGTTAACTCAGCAGGTCTGGTTGCCTACTCACTACCTGTATTCAAGGGACCCGTGATTAACCCTTACCCAACCACTGGGAATGTGGCCTTAGAGTGTTCTTTCTGTTAGTGATTGATGGGTGTGTTATATACACCTGGAGCAATGGACCATATCATTACCTGCTTGTCAGGTTGCTTTGCACAAACATAAAAATCGACGGTCTGCACCTGGTTTCATTGTTAGGGTCCTGAGTTTGCCTTGTCATGGTTGGTTGCATAACAGGATATACCTATGTGACCAGCTCCCATAAAAACTTTGGACTCTGAGATTCATAAGGCTTCTAGTGGCAAAGCCAGTTCACAGATGAGTCCATAGTCAACAGTGAGAGAAAGAGTACTCCTGTGTGACCTCAGACAAGGACATTGGAAGCCTGGGTTGACTCTCTCTGGATCCCATTAATACATATCTTCCTCCTGATGCTTTTGCTCTGAACCTTTGCTATCATAAATCTCAGTGAGTATAACCTGCTACTAGGTCTCATGGGTCCTTCTGATGAATCACTGAAGGAAGCACAATATATATACATATATATACATATATGTATATGTATATTGTATATAAATATATATACAATATATATACATATATATATTATATATATAAATCAAAATCCCTCCACCTAAATATAACCATTGGGCTAACTTTAAAAACAGGTCTTACCAGTCAGAATGGCCATCATCAAAAAATCTACAAATTCTGGAGAGGGTGTGGAGAAAAGGGAATCCTCTTGCACTGTTGAGGGAATGTACACTGACACAGCCACTATGGAGAACAGTATGGGCATTCCTTAAAAACTAGAATTAAGACTACCATATGACTCAGCAATCCCACTAACTGGGCATAAACCCTGAGAAAACCATAATTGGAAAAGACACTTGTACCTCAGTGTTCATGGCAGCACTGTTTACAATAGCTAGGACATGGAGGCAACCTAGATGTCCATCGACAGATGAATGGATAAAGAGGCTGTGTACATATATACAATGGAACATTACTCAGCCATAAAAAGGAACACATTTGAGTCAGTTTCAATGAGGTGGATGAACTACAGACTGTTATACAGAGTGAAGTAAATCAGAAAGAGAAAAACAAATATACATTAAGAATATATATGGAATCTATAAAAATGGTACTGATGAACCTCTTTGCAGGGCAGCAAGAGAAATGCTGCAGATGGTGGCTGCAGCCATGAAATTAAAAGACGCTTGCTCCTTGGAAGAAAAGCTATGACCAACTTAGATAGCATATTAAAAAGCAGAGACGTGACTTTGCCAACAAAGGTCCGTCTAGTCAAAGCTATGGTTTCTCCAGTAGTTGTGTATGGATGTGAGAGTTGGACTATAAAGAAAGCTGAGCACAGGAGAATTGGATGCTTTTGAACTGTGGTATTGGTGAAGACTCTTGAGAGTCTTGTACTGCAAGGAGATCAAACCAGTCAATCCTAAAGGAAATCAGTCCTGTATATTCATTGAAAGGACTGATGCTGAAGCTGAAACTCCAATACTTTGGCCACTGGATGTGCAGAACTGACCCACTGGAAAAGACCTTGATGCTGGAAAAGGTTGAAGGCAGGAGGAGAAGGGGACAACAGAGGATGAGATGGTTGGATGGCATCACCAACTCGGACGGACATGAGTTTGAGCAAGCTCTGGGAGTTGGTGATGGACAGGGAAGCCTGGCATGCTGCAGTCCCTGGGGTTGCAAAGAGTCAGACATGACTGAGTGACTGAACTGAACTGAATAGAGATGCAGACATAGAGAACAGACTTGTGGAGACAGTGGGTGAAGTAGAGGGTGGGATGAGTTGAGAGAGTAGCTGGTGGGAATTTGCTATATGATGCAGTGAGCTCAAACTCAGGGCTCTGTGACAACCGAGAGGGGTGGGAGGTGGGAGAGAGGTTCAAAATGTAAGGGACATATGTACACCTATGGCTGATTCATGTTGATGTATGTCAGAAATCAACACAACATTGTAAAGCAATTATCCTCCAATTAAAAAAAACAAACAAATAAATAGATCTTGACTGCTCGAAGATGGCGCTGAGGGCAAGGAAGCAAGCCCCTGCTGCTCCAAAGCCGAAGCCAAAGCAAAGGCTTCGAAGGCTAAGAAAGCAGTGTTGAAAGGTGCCCACAGCCACACACAAAAAAGATCTGGACATAACTCACCTTCCTAAGGCCCAAAACACTGCAGCTCAGGAGACAGCCCAAATATCCTTGGAAGAGCGCCCCTAGGAGAAACAAGCTTGACCACTATGTCATCAAGTTCCCCCTCACCACCAAATCAGCTGTGAAGGAAACAGAAGACAGCAGCTCACTGGTGTTCACTGTGGATGTCAAGGCCAACAGGCACCACATGAAACAGGATGTGAAGAAGCTCTACGACACTGACATCGGTGTCAACACCAAGGTCAACACCTTGGTCAGGCCTAATGGGGAGGAGAAGGCATGCGTTTGACTGGCTCCTGTGGTGCTTTGGATGTTGCCTGCAAAATTGGGATCATCTAAGCTGAGTCCAGCTGGCTAATTCCAAGTATAAAAGTTTCACTATTAAGAAAAAAATAACAGATTTTGACCAATTAAATAATCTTGTGAAAGTTTTTCTAAATTGTCAGAAGGCAAACAACTGTTGATTGATGATAAGTTGTATGATGAAGATTAAATTTTATGGAAGCCTCATATTAAGGACTTTAAAGAATAATTTTGCTGTTTCAAATACTTACCAAGATTTATTGAACTTACTTTAGTGACATAATAATGGTTTAATCTTCCCTGGTGGCTCAGACAGTAAACAATCTGACTGCAGTGTAGGAGACCTGGGTTCGATCCCTTGGAGAAGAAAACGGCAATCCACTCCAGTACTTTTGCTTGGAGAATTCCATGGATGGAGGAGTCTGGAGGGTACAGGCATGAGGTTGCAAAGAATCAGACACGACTGAGCCACTAACGCTTTTACTTTTCAAACTCCACATTATTCAAGGGTCAACTGTGCACACATACACACACATAGTTTTATTTTAAGGATTTGGCTCACATCACTGTGGGCTCTGACAAGTCTGGAATTTGTAGGGCAGGCTGAAAATTCAGGGAAAAGTTTTAATGTTGTAGTATTGAATTTAAAATCTTTAGACTAGAAACACAGAGTTTCTTTGTTGTGGCCATGAAGCAGAATTTCTTTGGGAAACCTCAGTATTTGCTCTTAAGGATAAAGGCCCACTCACATTATAAGAGTAGAAAAGTACCGATTTAAATGTTAACCACACATAAAATTAACTATCATAATTGTGATCTTTCCTTTTTGAAGAGGAAAGGGAGGGTGGATTCCCAAATGTGATCCACTATCACAAGACTAACCCTGAGATGTGCCTGCTCCCAAGTGGACGACCAGCCCCCGCACCCCAGTCACAAGCGTCTCCCCTTAGCCACAGCCATGCAAGTCTGGCTTTGGCCAGAAGAGGGCACTGCCACCTACTTGTGTGACTATCTGCTTGGGAACCAATAGGATGGAAGAGGTTTTGACATGACTTCCAATTAATTATTATTTTTTACAGCCCCTGAGTTAGCATAGCACCACCTTGATAGAATAAATGCCTGTAAACTTTTAGTTTCACTGTGAGACCAAAGCACCTCCCTGTCATCACTCAAACTTGAGGTTCAATAATGCAAGAGGACGTAGAATGCACATGTCCTTTCGCTTCCCTGGTGCAGTTAGGCAGAACCACACTAAATGAAAATCCAGGCTGATGTAGAGAAAAGGAGGAAGTTGAGGTGTTTGGGGACCGAGAGGAAGAAATGGGAAGACCCCATGACTTAGTTGGTAAAGAATCCACCTGCACTGCAGGGGACCCAGATTCGATTCCATCCCTTGGTGGAGAAGACCCCCTGGAGAAGGAAATGGCAACCCATCCAGTATTCTTGCCTGGAGAATTCAATGAACAGAGGAGCCTGGTGGGCTACAGTCCATGGCGTTGCAAAGAGTTGGACACGACTTAGCGACTAAATCACTGGGCCTCCAAGCAGGTAAGGAATCTTCTGGTAAGATTCAGAGGAGGCAGGCTTGGGAGGTTACTCTCTGTGTCTGGGTTTGAGAGAATAATACTACAGGCCCCTCTGGCAAAACCACTCAGCCTAGCAGAGCAGTTAATCTAATCTCTGGATTTTTAATTGGAAATGGAAATTCACATAAGTATAGTTGTTCTTTAGTTCTCATTAATAATTAAAAGCCTCCTTCCCCTGCTTCCATGTTAATGACAGCTTCCATTCATGCAACTTGAGAGTTTGCAGAGAGGGCTTTCCCACCCACAGCAAGGAACAGAGCAGGTACTGATTATTTCCACTTTACAGCTGAGGAAACCCAGAGGGTGAATGATTTGCTCTGGCTCCATATAATTTAAGCCTGGGAGGGGACTAGATGCCTGGGGCCTGATCTTAGCCCTGTGCTCTGTCCCCTATCAAAAATACATTCCTAACCCTCAGCACTGCTGTTTCCAAGGTCTATTAAAAGCTGAATGTATGCAAACCCCATGACCCAGCAATTCCACTTGTAGGAATGTATACAGCAGAAACGCATGCACACAGGCACCGAAAGTACATGCAATACTGTTCATAGCAGAATAACGTGAACTGGCCCCAAAGGGAAACCAACCCCAACTCCAACCAACACAGAATGGATAAGTAGACTGCGGTATATTTGTATCATGAATTCCATGTGATAAGGAGAATAAATGAACACGATTTATGCAAAATGTAAAAAATGTCACAAATTATATAAAGTTCAAAACAGCAAAATTAATATAAAATAGTGAAAGGTTTGGGCTTCCCTGTTAGCTCAGATGGTAAAGAATCTTCCTGCAATGCAGGAGACCCGGGTTTGAGTCCATGGACAGAGGAGCCTGGC
This sequence comes from Bos mutus, assembly GCF_027580195.1. Taxonomy (NCBI): domain Eukaryota; kingdom Metazoa; phylum Chordata; class Mammalia; order Artiodactyla; family Bovidae; genus Bos; species Bos mutus. Next base: position 41,190,540 of record NC_091626.1, on the reverse strand, counting down.
GGGCTACAGTCCATGGGATTGCAAAGAGTCGACACATTAGTGGTTAAACCACTACTAGTAACTGGGACGGGGACACGGGTCTACTGGAGTGCCGATAATGTTCTACTTCTGGGCCTAGGTAGTAGTTACCTGAGTGGGACAGATGTGTCAATTTGCACAAATTCACCAAGCTGTATATAAAAAGTTAAATAACTTTTCCATGAGCAACTTTACAACTGCTCAAATGTGGCTCATCCCTGATTAAAGCAGACTTGTTTGTTGCTCTACTCCAACAGTGACCACATCACCATTCCCCAGAGAGTTCTCGAAGGGTTGAGAGAGCAGGTCAACATCTGCCTTTGGGTTTGTGTGTGCAAAAATACATTTCAAGAGGGCTGCCACACAGGAAGTTCATCCCCAGCCTCCACTACTACAAACATATGTTCATTCTGGGTGTCCAGAAAGTGAAAAAAGAAGGAGACATGCAAGCAGGGTAAGTCAAACACAGCAAACATCTCCAAATGGCAAAGCTTCCCTGCCTGTCTCACTTTTAACACTAGCACTACCTTGCAGGGAAAACAAAACAAGAAATCTAACCCCTGCATCCCAAAGATGCAGATGGCACCTCTAGACAAGAGAGTCTCAAAACACAAAACACAGGGCAGAAAACTGAAGCTGTTCAAAATTCCACGGCAGGGCCTGATGAACTCATAAATGGAACCAGATTTCCTGTTTCCCAGAGTACAGCCTGCTTCTCATCAGCCCTTATTGCTTCTAACAGGATGAGGAGGCTTGAAAATCTTAAAGGACAAAAGTACAACAACATGTTAGATCAAGGATTGGCTATCTTCATCCATGGGCCGAGGACATTTGGTCAAGGGCCACACACACACACACACACACACAGGCACACACAGGCACACACCCTGGCTCCCTCTGCTGCTTTGGAGAGTTTCTCACACCACTTCAGCTGCTTCTGTCTCCTATGTCGATGATTACTGCTGTTTCGGACTCTCACTCCATCTCAGGAGGTAAGAGTGGAAATCTTAAAAACCACTTTGATACCTCCTCCAGCTTGATTGCATTTGGAGAAGCAGGCCTTCTTTTTCCCTCCCAATAGTCAGAGGGACACTAGCTGTACTTTTTGCACCTTTCCATGATGTGGTGGGCTTCCCTGGTGGCTCAGATGGTAAAGAATCCACCTGCAATGCGGCAGAGCCAGGTTCAATCCCCGGATTGGGAAGATCTCCTGGAGAAGGGAATGGCAACCCACTCCAGTATTCTTATCTGGCGACTTCCATGAACAGAGCCTGGTGGGCTAAAGTTCATGGGGTTGCAAAGAGTTGGACAAAACTGAATGACCAACACTTTCACTTTGATGTGGTAGGGTTGTCAGGACTCTGGAAGTTGGGCCATAAGGTGTACTGCGACTACAGCAGCAAAACAACAGGGCGAGAGCAGAGGTCAGGACTGAGCCTGGTGCTCCTCCAGGGTCTAAATGAGTCCCGGAGGAGCAGAGATACCCTGGGGTATGAACAGTTGGAGCCAGGAGTTTTCTGGCAGTGGCAACACTCAAAGTCAGTAGATGGCACAGCAACATGGACCCAAAGGAATTCACTGCAGCATTGTCATCACAGAGAAAAATGAGAAGCAGGCAAAGCATCCAATGGCACAATGTGTTAAATGATGCTATGGTTACACACAATGGGTTATCATGCAGCCGTGAAAAAGAACGAGGCAGGTCTACGTTAACTAACACAGAAAACGGTCTACACTTTAATGTTAAATGATAAAGGCAAGCTGGAGACAACTACATAAAGCATGATTCCATGTATATATTTTAAAAATCCTGTATGCTCACCCCCATAGTCTCCCATATGCCAGTATTGGTAAATGATCTAGAAGAATGCACATTCACCAGGTTACATCTAGGAAAGGGAATTGAAGTAGATGAGGGGGAGCGTTCCAAATTTGGCATTTCTGTTTTTATTATTTATGCTGTACCAGTAGCTCTTTTGGAGAAGGCAATGGCACCCCACTCCAGTACTCTTGCCTGGAAAATCCCATGGACGGAGGAGCCTGGTAGGCTGCAGTCCATGGGGTCACTAAGAGTCGGACACGACTGAGCGACTTCACTTTCACTTTTCACTTTCATGCATTGGAGAAGGAAATGGCAACCCACTCCAGTGTTCTTGCCTGGAGAATCCCAGGTGCTGGGGTCCAGCCCCAGCTGATCCAGGGTATTGGAAGCAGGGATGGTGTCAGCGACCTATTTATTTAAATATTTTATCAAAGATATAAAGAGTAATAGAATGAGGATAGCTCAGTAGGAAAATTCAGTGGAGAAAAGAGGCTTAGTAGCTTGGTTTACGCGGGAGACCAATAAAACTTCAAGACAAGGAGTTTGCACCACTTATGTAGGCCGCAGGCGTCCTTCCATTCTCCTGAAGGAGAGGAGACACTGAGGCCTCCCCGGTCGGATCTTAGAAGCCCAGGCATAATTAGTAAGCATGGCGGGTTCCGCGCTCCAGATGGAGACTCAGCTCGAGTGAGAGAGAGAGCGACATGGGGAGACCAGTATTTCGAGAAACTGATCCCAATTCTTTATTTTCTGTGGTCTACTTTTATACACTGAGATGTTATGCAAAAGTCACGCGGGGTCAGCAGTCCTGACTTTTATCAAAGTCAGGTGCTTCATACAAATGTATACAGAGGTCCTAGGGGTGTTACATCATCTTCTGGCCAGGGGGCCTACTGACAATTTATGACCCTCTCCTTGTGACAACAGTTAGTCAACCAGGACACTTATTTCTCCAGGGGTGATTATTCTTAAAACAGACACCACCCAAATAAAGTTACATTCCTATAGGGTGAGGGTATAGTGGGTTTTAGTTAAGGAAAGAATTTACTTAGCCTAAGGTCTAACGTGATTAATATCAAAGGTTAAAACTTATTTCTTCTATATATTCATTAATGTGTGTAAGGGCAGGGGATGTGGAGTCTCAGCAACAAACATTGGCTCAACAAATGAAAAACCCTTCACCAATACAATTTCTAGTCAGCCCATTATATTTATACTAATAGTTTTCTAACTTTTCTAAGGAACCTGTTTTTAGAAGGTTTAAAGCATCTCATGCCTCTCACAGTTGGGAGGCTGTGAGCAATCACATGTGGCCAGACAAGCCTGTCAGGCAGGCTAGAGAACCTTCAGAGGAGTTTGTAGGTTAAAACACTCTTGTCACGCCCAGAAGTTTTTATTAACTGGAGCTCTAAGTTAACTCCTTCTCCGAAAGAGGTGGTGGGGGACAGCCCCCCGTAAAGTCAGAGATGTAGGTGAGAGCACAAAGTAGTAAAGTAGGCAGGCTCTGGTTATGGGGGTAGATGCTCGAGGATTTCCAGGGGGACTCCTGAGGCTCGATCCCGCCTTTGCGTATGTCGAGCCTCCTTCCTCATGACCTTTGTCACGGGCGGAGTACCTCACTCCGGCCCCCAACACCCAGGGACGGGGGAGCCTGGTGGGCTGCTGTCTATGGGGTGGCACAGAGTCGGACACGACTGAAGCAACTTAGCAGCAGCAGCAGCAGTAGCTCTTTAGCGATTAAAAAAAAAAATCTAGAAAGCCAGGGCGGGGACTTCCATGGTAGTCCAGTGGTGAAGAATCTGCCTTGTAATACAGGGCACATGGGTTCGATCCCTGGTCAGAAAACTAAGATCCTACATGCCACAGAGCAACTAAGCCTGTGTGCCACATCTAGAGAGTCTGTGCCCCGAAGAGAAGGATCCTGCATGACAACGAAGATTCTGCATGTTGCAACTAAGATCTCATGCAGCCAAAGAAAAGATAAATACATAGCATCAATTTAAAAAAAATAATAAAAAAGCCAAGGCTACAGGGGTGGGGTATGAAGGAGGCAGATCTGCTGGGAGTGGTCAGCACAGCCAGAGGCTTCTATGAGTCAGAATCAAGGACTGGGGAGTAGCTTCACCCAGAATTTTGGCAGAGACTCCCAGCTCCTGGATATGCATAACAGATTTTTCTCCTGTTTTTTCTCTTTGGAGTCATGTGCTTTCGGTTCTCTTTGGGTCACTTCCAACCCAAGGCAGGCGGAGGAGAAGGGCCCCTCCCTAGGAGGTGCCCATTTGGCCTGAGGCCTTAGCAGAGAGGCCTCTTTTCTTTAGTGCATATTTCCTTGGGGTTCTTTTCCTGGGCCTTTGCCATCAGAGCACAAGCTCTCCAGGGGCCAAAGAAAAGGGACTCAGCGCTTGGCCAACTTTTAGTCAAGACTACTGCTGTTCTCTTGGGGAGGTTTTCTTAAAATATAAGCCTCAAATATAGACACATACATTGAAATAAAGAATAAATGCTTTGTTACATTAGCAAGTGGCCCATGCTGGGTAAAATGGAAATTTTCATCCATTCTGGAATGAGTGCAAATTGGTTAAGAGCCTTTCAAAGAGCAATTGGGCAATATCAAGAGTCTAAAATATTTTCATACTATTTTATCCAGTAATAAAACTTCTGGGAATTTCTTCTAATGAAATACAAAATGCCTCAAATAGGAAAATGCATAGGAAGATTGCTTTCATTATGTTTCCTTTTGATAATAGTTAAAACTTGAAAACAAACTAAATGGTCAACAGTGGCAGGTGATTGGTAAAACACATGTGCTCCATGGAACACTGCACAACAATCAAAATTTATAACAAAAATTTGTAATAATAAATTCAAATGTACTAGTGATGGCCTTTTTTTTGTTACAATAGCACTTATATAAAAGCTCATCATAAGAAAGAATAAACATGTTCAGGCCTTTGAGTGAGTGAGTGAAAGTCACTCAGTCGTGTCAGACTCTTTGTGACCCCATGGACTATACAGTCCATGGAATTCCCTAGGCCAGAATACTGGAGTGGGTAGCCTTTCCCTTTTCCAGGGGATCTTCCCAACCCAGGGATCAAACCCAGGTCTCCCACATTGCAAGCAGATTCTTTACCAGCTGAGCCACAAGGGCAGCCCAAGAATATTGGAGTGGGTAACCAATCCCTTCTCCAGAGGATCTTCCTGACCCAGGAATCGAAACAGGGTCTCCAGCATTGCAGGGGGATTCTTTACCAACTGAGCTATATCCCAATCTAACTAAATCAGAAGCTCAGGAGATGGGGCCTGGACATGAGAATTTTTTTAAGTTTTCCCAGATGACTCTACTTGAAGCCAAGGCTGACAGAAAACCATTGACTGGATCAAAATGAAACTGCCCACTTCAGTTGTGGCCCAGTCCAGCTCATCTGGTTAGAGTTCTACATGGGGTTCTGAATGGCCTTTTTCCCTGGCCTTGTCCTGCATATAATGACTAGAGGGTTGCGTAGTGGACCCAGTAGGAGGCTAACCATAAATTTGAGATGAGGGCCAAATCACTTTCCATCTTATCAGAACCAGCCGCAGGTAGACTCATTAGGAAGCAGAGAATTAAGATCATCTCAGTAAGACACATGAGCTTGAATGAGGTCAGGTCAGCACTGGTAGGCATGGCAGATGTAGAGCAAAAGAGTTGGAACCAAGGCCCAGAATGTATGTCACCCGACGAGAAGGGGATACAGCTCTACAGAGCCACTGGCTGCCTGCCTGTTGGTGTCAACCTCTACAGTGTTGCTGCTGCTGCTGCTGCTAAGTCGCTTCAGTCGTGTCCGACTCTGTGCGACCCCATAGACAGCAGCCCACCAGGCTCCCCCGTCCCTGGGATTCTCCAGGCAAGAACACTGGAGTGGGTTGCCATTTCCTCCTCCAATGCATGAAAGTGAAAAGTCAAAGTGAAGTCGCTCAGTCGTGTCCGACTCTTAGTGACCCCATGGACTGCAGCCTACCAGGCTCCTCTGTCCATGGGATTTTCCAGGCAAGAGTACTGGAGTGGGGTGCCATTGCCTTCTCTGCTAGCAGGGATAAAAGCAGAAAGCTTTAGAAGTTTTACCACTAGGAGATTCTGGTGTCTACAAGGCCCCTTAGAAGAAGCTGTGACAGTCAATTTGCTGATGGGCCAAAAGAATCAAATAAAAATTGAATAGGAGAGAAAACTCAAGAAAGATAAGCAGCAAAAGGGGTCCATCAGCAGAATATAATGACCCCTTTATGCTATCCTGTAATTCCACTATGAGATTACTTCCACTTGAGTTATTAAGCATTTGCCCCTTCATTGTTGTCCTCTCCAAAAAATGAAGACTCCTAAAAGGAATGATACTTTGATTCAGTAACAACTTTAATGGAATTAGCTCATGATTTATTCAGCCAATCTGAATGCCTATTCTGTGCTTGGTACTACACTGGGAACTGGGATACACTGGAAAGAAGACCTCACGAAGGTGACTAAGTCAAGTTAGGGAAATTAAAATGGAGGTAGTCTTGTTCAGGTTTCAGAAGTAGAGGAGCAGGCCTCTGACGGACTTCTGACCTTGCCTGGACCTTGCCTGGACTACATGCCTGTCTGCAAGCATACCAATCATTACCAACAAGTCAGGTGACACTTAGATAAGCAAGGGAGTAGGACTAGGAATCCTTAAGCTCCTGGAGGCCTGACCAGCCCCCTGGGGTCTAAGAAGTCTTATAACTCACAAGGTTAAATAAACAGCATTGTAACAGTTAAACCAGAGCTGCAGTTTTGCACACAAACTAATGATGATATCAGTTTGCAACCTGAGCTTATAAGTGGCAGCCCCCAAAGCGGCAACCTATAGTTTCACGCATGGGGTAGACACGTTGCCTGGGACCCACCCTTTCCCAACTGGGACTCCAGACTGCTGTTCTCAGTGCTACTAAATTCTGAATGTAGGTTTCAGCCCAATTTGGTGATGTACACACTATTACCTCTCTCTATTATTTCTATTTATTTTCTTTTAATGACTGTATATTGAGATTAGGTCAAATAATCCACTGTTAGATATTGAAATTGCTTATTGTGTGTGTAACAAGTGGTTTCTTTTGTTAACAAATCCTTCAAAACGAAAATGATACTAAAACTTTCAACAAAACACTAAGAAGACTCAGTTCAATACAGAAGTATCTACTGAACACATCCTGTCACCTGACCAGGAGCTGGTGCTGAGGCAAGAGGAAAACAGAAAAATGCACAACACTGTCATCTCCCTCAAGAAGCTTCTAGCCCTGCTTGGGGAAATCCAAGCACACAAAAATCCAAACAAGCAACTGCTTATTAAACTGCTAATATAATCAAGGGCCAACATGAAGGGTGGAGCTAAGTACCTTCATGTGAAAGAGCCGTTTCAGAAGCCCTTATGATTGTATCACACTAACTCTTTTCATTAGGGAGCCTGGAAAATGAGCTATTACAGCCTCACTGTTTGCTTAATATTAATACAAGTGTGACTTTCTGGTTCTGGGGCCTCACCTTAGTTTCCATCCTACACACTATAGATCTGGCTAGGCTGAGTACTACTGAAAGGGAGTTATTCATTACACATTTACAGGGTGCACAGGGTCCATCCACCTTCTCTGACTATGCCCCTGACTCTGGCCAGTTGCCATGTCTTAGTGGTGGGCTGAGCGGTTTCACATTTACTAAACACCCACAGGATACATGGTTTCTGTCTATCACAGTCATGCTCACAAGGTACCCTTGTGAGAAAAGCCTCACCAGCTGTTGGCTCTGGCTGTCACTGTGAAGGGAGAACTGTGACTGTCACCCAACTGGAATAAGGAAGCAAGATTTAGGAACAGAGGAATAGGTGTGCCTCAGAATCCAGGCATCGAGCAGGATCAGCCAGGGAGATATATTGCCAAGTGTGGGGTGTGGAGTTTGTATTGTCCTGGAAACACATTCCAGGCCAGACATCCTTTGGAGCAAGGTCAAAAATCCAGAAGGAATGAAGAATATAAATTAGTGCAGGAACCGAATCAGCATCTACTCCACAGAAGTGGCAGATTCGTTGGCACCAAGAAATTGAAAAAGACTAGAGGACTGCTAAGGAAGAGCACATATGAGAACCTCTCAGTCCAGGCTCTGAGGTGGCATGAGACTCAGAGCGGGAGAAGAGCACAGGATAAAGACAGGGGCTCAAAACCAAGAAGCTAATGTCCTCAGACTAAGCAAAATGCAGGAACCAGCTGATGTCTTCAGACTAAGCAAAATGCAGGAACACTGGTTGCCTCAGGTGGTGGGAGGACTAATTGGGAAGAAACTCGACGGAACTTTCTGAGCACATAGAGATGATTGTACCATTATTGAAAGAAGTGTGGGTTCCATGGGCGTACCTATTTGTCAAAAGCTGTTGAACTGCATACTTAGGATTTGTTCATTTCAGTGTATGTAACTTTTACCTCGGAGAAGGCAATGGCACCCCACTCCAGTACTCTTGCCTGGAAAATCCCATGGATGGAGGGGCCTAGTAGGCTACAGTCCATGGGGTCTCTAGGAGTTGGACACGACTGAGCAACTTCACTTTCACTTTTCACTTTCATGCATTGGAGAAGGAAATGGCAATCCACTCAAGTATTCTTGCCTGGAGAATCCCAGGGACGGGGGAGCCTGGTGGGCTGCCGTCTCTGGAGTCGCACAGAGTCGGACACAACTGAAGCAACTTAGCAGCAGCAGCAGCAGCAACTTTACCTAAAAAATTGTAAACAAATCAAACCCTAATTAGGTTTACTTTTAGCAGTGCTAGGAATTAGCAATTCTAAAACCACAATCTGTATATTCTTGGGCATGAGGTAAATGGGAGATAGACTTCCAGCTGTTGGGGAAAAAAATTACAGATACAGAAAAGGCGTTTTTTGCATTGGAACTGGGGTTATCAGTATAACTATATATCTATGTCTAATATCTCTCTCTCTCTCTCTATATATATATATATATATACACACACACACACACACACTATATTTCTAATATATATCTATGCCTCAATTTCTGTGTTTATATATAGGTAAGAAAATCTATTTCTGTCTGCTAAAAGGGACCAAAAGAAATGATACAGTAGGAACAAATAATTTAACTCCCAGATCTTGGTTTCTAAATACCATTCCCCAATGAAGGAACCAGGAATCCTTGAGAAGTGACTTACTCCAGGGTTGAGGACAGGAAAAGTAAAGGATGAGCCTAGAACTGAGCCAAAAAGTAAAGAAATACTCAAAGAATCATGTTGAAAGGACCCAGAAGGCAGCTGAATGGGGCTCCCATTGGCCCAGTCTGATATAATCTCACATTAGAATAAATAATATTAAGGGACTTGCCTAGTACTCCAGTGGTTAAGAGCATGCCTTTCAATGCAGGGGACGCAGGTTTGACAAACCAATACATGGGGATTTCCCTGGTGGTCCAGTGGGTAAGAATCCACCCTGCAATGCAGGGACTGTGTGTCTGATCCCTGATCAGAGAACTAATCACACATGCCATGGAGCATGGAGCAAACAAGTCCAGGCGCCACAACCAGACAGTCCATTCCCTCAATGAAAGATCTCAAGTGACATGACAAAGATCCCACGTGCAGCAGCTAAGACCAGCCAAACAAACAAATAAATAAAGTAATAAGTAAATGAACAAATATGACAGAACACCAAAATGACAAAGGTAAGGTAGCCAACAAGCATGACTGTTCAGTCGTGTCCAACTCTTTGTGACCCCATGGACTGCAGTGTGTCAGGCTCCTCTGTCCATGGAATTCTCCAGGCAAGAATACTGGAGTGGATTGCCATTCCCTCCTCTAGGGGATCTTCCCGACCCAGGGATCAAACCTGCATCTCCTGTGTTTCCTGTATTGGCAGACAGATTCTTTACCACTGAGCCAACTGGGAAGCCCCAAAGAAATACTCAAAGAATCATGTTGGAAGGACTCAGAGCCCTGCTTAATGGGGCCCCCATTGAGGTAGAAAACTGATAGGTAAAAGTCTGACAAAAAGACAGAATAGTTTACAGAGTTGCAAATTATGCTCCTCACTTACTTACTGATTACAAAGGAAAAAAATAATAACTTCACAGTAGCAGAAACCACTTTAGGTCATTGAGCCATAACATTGCTATATTGGTATAAACCAATATTTAATATCATGTATCTGGGATTGGAATACTGGGAAAGGACACACCACTAATTCTGTGATATTCCTGTCAAAAATGTATAACTTGAATCTAATCATGAGGAAATATGAAACAAACCCAGATTGAAAGATGTTCTACAAAATAACTGGCTCATACTCTTTTAAAATATTAAGGTCAAGACACAAAAAGAAAAGCTGAAGTAATGTTCCAAAATAAAGGAAAATAAATAGATTGACAACTAAATTTTGTACATTATCTTGGATGTAATCCTGGACTCAGGGGGAGGGGGAAAGTAAGGATATTTTGGGAACAATTGATGAAACAGATAGTAATACTGCTGCTGCTGCTGCTGCTGCTGCAGCTGCCAAGTCGCTTCAGTCATGTCCAACTCTGTGCAGCCCCATGGACAGCAGCCCACCAGGCTTCCCTGGCCATGGGATTCTCCAGGCAAGAATAGTGGAGTGGGTTGCCATTTCCTTCTCTGATAGTAGTACTGTTAGTGCTTGATTTCCTGATTGTGTTCACTGAACTGTGCTCAGTAGGAGAACATCTTGCTGGAAAATGCACACTGCAGTATTTAGGAGTAAAGGGACACCACGTCTCCAACTTGCTTTTTAAAATGGGGGGAGAGAGAGCAAGAGAGAACATGAACCAGAATGTAAATAAGACAAAAATGCAAACAAATGGATCAAAGATTGTAGCTCCTTGTACTCTTCTTGCAATTTTTCTGTAAAACTGAAATTTTATCAAAACAAAAATTTCCTCTTCAGCAAGTGGTGTTGGGAAATTTGGACAGGTGCATGTAAATCAATGAAGCTAGAACACAACCTCATGCCATATACAAAAATAAACTCAAAATGGCTTGAAGACTTAAATACAAGACACCATAAAATGTCTAGAAGAGAACATAGGCAAAACATTCTCTGACATAAATTGTACCAATGTTTTCTTAGGTCAATCTTCCAAGGCAATAGAAATAAAAGCAAAAAATAAACAAATGGGATCTAATTAAGCTTATAAGTTTTTGTACATCAAAGGAAACCATAAACAAAATGGAATGACAACCTATGGAATGGGAGAAACTATTTGCAAATCATGTTACTGATAAGGGTCTAATTTCCAAAATATAAAAACAACTCATACAATTCAATAACAACAAAAAACAACCCAATCAAAAAATGGGCAGAAGACTTAAATAGAAATTTCTCCAAAGAAGACATACAGATGGCCAACAGGCACAGGAAAAGATGCTCATCATTGCTAATTATTAGAGAAAAGCAAATCAAAACTATGATGAGGTACCACCTCACACTGGTCAGAATGGCCATCATTAAAAAGTCTGCAAATAATCAATGCTGAAGAGGATGTGGAGAAAAGAGAACCTTTGTACACCATTGGTAAGAATGAAAATTGGTGCAGCCACTATGGAAAACACTATGGATGTTCCTCAAAAAACTAAAAATAGAATTGCCATATGATCCAGCAGCTAGTGGAGGCTATGGTATTCCAGCTGAGCTATTTCAAATCATAAAAACTGATGCTGTTAGAGTGTTGTACTCAAGATGCCAACAAATTTGGAAAACTAAGCAGTGACCACAGGACTGGAAAACGTCAGTTTTCATTCTAGTCCCAAAGAAGGCCAATGCCAAAGAATGTTCAAACTACCACACAACTGCACTCATTTCACATGATAGCAAAGTAATGCTCAAAATTCTCCAAGCCAGGCTTCAACAGTATGTGAACCGAGAACTTCCAGATGTTCAAGCTGGATTTAGAAAAAGGCAGAGGAAGCAGAGATCAAATTGCCAACATCTGTTGGATCATAGAAAAAGCAGGAGAATTCCAGAAAAACATCTACTCTGCTTCACTGACTTTGCTAAAGCCTTTGACTCTGTTCAGTTCAGTCACTCAGTCATGTCCAACTCTTTGCGACCCCATGAATCGCAGCACGCCAGGCCTCCCTGTCCATCACCAACTCCCGGAGTTCACTCAGACTCACGTCCATCGAGTCGGTGATACCATCCAGCCATCTCATTCTCTGTCGTCCCCTTCTCCTCCTACCGTCAATCCCTCCCAGCATCAGGGTCTTTTCCAATGAGTCAACTCTTTGCATGAGGTGGCCAAAGTACTGGAGTTTCAGCTTTAGCATCATTCCTTCCAAAGAAATCCCAGGACTGATCTCCTTCAGAATGGACTGGTTGGATCTCCTTGCAGTCCAAGGGACTCTCAAGAGTCTTCTCCAACACCACAGTTCAAAAGCATCAATTCTTCGGCGCTCAGCCTTCTTCACAGTCCAACTCTCACATCCATTCATGACCACTGGAAAAACCATAGCCTTGACTAGACGAACCTTTGTTGGCAAAGTAATGTCTCTGCTTTTGAATATGCTATCTAGGTTGGTCATAACTTTTCTTCCAAGGAGGAAGCGTCTTTTAATTTCATGGCTGCAGTCACCATCTGCAGTGATTTTATCACACCAAACTGAAAAATTCTTGAAGAGATGAGAATACCAGACCACTTTATCTGCCTCCTGAGAAATCTGTATGCAGATCAAGAAGAAACAGCTAGAACCGGACATGGAACAACAGACTGGTTCCAAATGGCGAAAGGAGTACGTTAAGGCTGTATATTGTCACCCTGCTTATTTAACTTATATGCAGAATACATCATGCGAAATGCCGGGCTGGATGAAGCACAAGCTGGAATCAAGATTGCCAGGAGAAATATCAATAACCTCAGATATGCAGATGACATACTTCTTATGGCAGAAAACAAAGAGGAACTAAAGAGCTTCTTGATGAACGTGAAAGAGGAGAGTGAAAAAGCTGGCTTAAAATGCAACATTCAAAAAACTAAGATCATGGCATCCGATCCTATCACTTATGACAAATAGATGGGGAAACAATGGAAACAGTGGAATACTTTATTTTCTTGGGCTCCAAAATCACTGCAGATGGTGACTGCAGCCATGAAATTAAAAGACGCTTGCTCCTTGGAAGAAAAGCTATGACCAACCTAGATAGTGGGGAGGGAGGTGGGAGAGGGTTCAGGACGGGGGATACATGTACACCCATGGCTGATTCATGTCAATGTATGGCAAAAACCACTACAATATTGTAAAGGAATTAGCCTCCAATTGAAACAAATAATTAAAAAAATTTTTTTAATTAAAAAAAATGCAGAGACATTATTTTGCTGAGAAAGGTCTGTATAGTCAAAGGTATGTTTTTTTTCAGTAGTCATGTATGGATGTGAGAGTTGGACCATAAAGAAAGCTGAATGCTGAAGAATTGATGCTTTTGAACTGTGGTGTTGGAGAAGACTCCTAGAGTCCCTTAGACTGCAAGGAGATCAAACCAGTCAATCCTAAAGGAAATTAATCCTGGATATTCAATGGAAGGACTGAATATTCAATGGAAGGACTGAAGCTGAAGTTCCATTACTTTGGCCACCTGATGTGAAGAGTTGACTCACGGCAACCCATTCCAGTATTGTTGCCATGAGAACCCCATGAATAGTATAAAAAGGCAAAAAGATATGACACCAGAAGATAAGCCTCTCAGGTTGGAAGGTGTCCAATATGCTACTGGGGAAGAGCAGAGGACAATTACTAATAGCTCCAGAAAGAATGAAGCAGCTGCGCCAAAGCGGAAATGACACTCAGCAATGGATGTTTCTGGTGGTAAGTAAAATCCGATGCTGTAAAGAACAATACTGCATAGGAACCTGGAATGTTAGGTCCATGAATCTAGGTAAATTGGACACGGTCATGCAAGAAATGCCAAGAGTGAACATCAACATCTTAGGAATAAGTGAACTAAAATGGACAGGAATGCATAAATTTAATTCAGATGACCATTATATCTACTACTGTGGAAAAGAATCCCATAGAAGAAATGGAGTAGCCCTCATAATCAACAAAGGAGTAGAAATGCAGTCCTTGGGTGCAATCTCAAAAATGACAGAGTGACCTCAGTTCATTTCCAAGGCAAACCATTCAACATCACAGTAATCCAAGTCTATGCTCCAACCATTGATGCCAAAGAAGCTGAAGTTGACCAATTCTATGAAGATCTTCCAGACCTTCTAGAACTAACACAAAAAAAGATGTCCTTTTCATCATAGCGGATTGGAATGCAAAAGTAGAGTGTCTAGAGATACCCGGAGTAACAGGCAAGTTTGGCATTGGATTACAAAACAAAGAAGGCCAAAGGCTAACTGGGTTTTGCCAAGAGAAGGCACTGGTCGTAGGGAACACCTTTTTCCAGCAACACAAGATACGACTGTACAAATAGACATCACTAAATGGTCAGTACTGAAATCAGATTGATTACATTATTTGCAGCCAAAGATGGAGAAGCTCTATGCAGTCAGCAAAAACAAGACCTGGAACTGACTGTAGCTCAGATCATCACCTCCTTACAGAAAAATTCAGGCTTAAACTGAAGAAAGTAGGGCAAACCACTAGGCCATTCAAGTATGATCTACATCAAATCCCTTACAATTATATAGTGGAGGTGATGAATAGACTCAAAGGATGAGATCTGATAGACAGTACCTGAAGAACTATAGACAAATGTTTGCAACATTGTACAGGAGGCAGTGACCAAAATCATCCCAAAGAAAAAGAAATGCAAGAAGGCAAAGTGGCAGTCTGAGAAGGCTTTACAAATGGCTGAGAAAAGAAGAGAAGCAAAAAACAAGGGAGAAAGGGAAAGATATACCTAACTGAATGAGAGTTCCAGAGAATAGCAAGGAGAGATAAGAAGGCCTTCTTAAATGAGCAATGCAAAGAAATACAGGAAAACAATAGAATGGGAAAGACTAATGATCTCTTCAAGAAAATTGGAGATATCAAAGGAACATTTCATGCAAGGATGGGCAGGATAAAGGACAGAAGACTTAACATAGGCAGAAGAGATTAAGAAGTGGCAAGAATACACAGAAGAACTCCACAAAAAAGGTCTTGATGCCTCAGATAACCATGATGGAATTATCACTCATCTAGAGCCAGGCATCTTGGAGTGTGAAGTCAAGTGGGCCTTAGGAAGCATTACTACCAACAAAGCTAGTGGAAGTGATGGAATTCCAGCTGAGCTATTTAGAATACCATTTAAAACACCAAAATACTATTTAAAATAACACCACAATGATGGTGTTAAAGTGCTGCACTCAATATGTCAGCAAATTTGGAAAACCTAGCAGTGGCCACAGTACTGGAAAAGGTCAGTTTTCATCCCAATTCCATGGAAGGGCAGTGCTAAAGAATATTCAAACTATTGGACAATTGTGCTCATTCCCCATGCTAGTAAGGTTATGCTCAAAATCCTTAAAGCTAGGCTTCAGCAGTACTTGAATTGAGAATTTCCAGATATACAAGCTGGGTTTAGAAAAGGCAGAGTAACCAGACATCAAATTGCCAACATTTGCTGGATCATAGAGAAAGCAAGGGAATTTCAGAAAAACAACTACTTCTGTTTCATTGACTACGCAAAAGCCCTTGATTGTGTGAATCACAACAAACTGGAAATTTTCTTAAAGAGATGGGAATACAAGACCAGCTTACCTGCCTCCAGAGAAACCTGTATGCAGGTCAAGAAGCAACAGTTAGAACTTTACATGGAACAACTGACTGGTTCAAAATTGTGAAAGGAGTACAACAAGGCTGTATATTGTCACCCTGTTAATTTAACTTACATGCAGAGTGGTTTTTGTTCAGTTGCCCAATTCTTTTTGACTCTTTGTGACCCCATGGACTGCAGCACTCCAGTCGTCTCTGTCCCTCATCATCTACCAAAGTATGCCCAAGTTGATGTCCACTGCATCAGTAATGGCATCCAGCCATCTCGTCCTCTGACACCCTCTTCTCCTTCTGCTCTCAAACTTTCCCAGCATCAGAGACTTTTCCAGTGAGTCAGCTGTTCTCATCAGATGACCAAAATACTGGATATATACAGAGAACATCATGCGAAATGCCAGGCTGGATGAGTTACAAGCTGGAATCAAGACTGCCATGAGAAATATCAATAACCTCAGATATGCAGATGATACCATTCTAATGGCAGAAAGCAAAAAGGAACTAAAAAGCTTCTTGATGAGGGTGAAGGAGGAGAGTGAAAAGCTGGCTTAAAATTCAACATTCAAAAAACTAAGATTATGGCATCTGGTTTCATCATTTCATGGCAAATAGATGGGGAAACAATGGAAACAGTGACAGACTATTTTCTTGGGCTCCAAAATCACTGCAGATGGTGACTGCAGTCATGAAATTAAAAGATGCTTGCTCCTTGGAAGGAAAGCTATGACAAGCCTGGACAGTATATTAAAAACCAGACACCACTTTGCTGACAAAGGTCCACATAGTCAAAACTATGATTTTTCCAGTAGTCATGTACAGATGTGAGAGCTGAACCATAAATAAGGCTGAGAGCCAAGGAATGGATGCTTTTGAATTGTGATGCTGGAGAAGACTCTTGAGAGTCCCTTGGACAGCAAGGAGATCAACCAGTCAACTTTAGAGGAAATCAATCCTGAATATTCATTGGAAGGACTGATGCTGAAGCTGACATTCCTATACTTTGGCCACTTGATGTGAAGAGGTGGCTCACTGGAAAAGACCCTGATGCTGGGAAAAATTGAAGGCAAAAGGAGAAGAGGGCAGCAGAAGATGAGATGGTTGAATAGCATCACTGGTTCAATGGACATGAACTTGGGCAAACTCCGGGAGATGGTGGAGGACAGGGAGACCTGGCGTGCTGTAGTCCATGGGGTCGCAAAGAATTGGACATGACTGGGCGAATGAACAACAGTAACAGACTCACTTTGCTGTACAGCAGAAATTAGCACAACAGAGCTTCTCTAGTGGCTCAGTGGTAAAGAATCCACCTGTCAATGCAGTAGACACAGGCTCAATCCCTGATCCAGGAAGATCCCGTATGCCACAGAGCAACTAACCCCGTACACTACAACTACGGAGCCCGCGCCCTGGAGCCTGTGCTCTGCAAGAGAAGTCACTGTGAAGAGAAGCCTGCCCACCACAGCTAGAGAGTAGCCCTCACTCTCCACAGCTAGAGAAAAGCCCACACAGCAACGAAGGCCCAGCACAGCCAAAAGAAATAAATCATTTTTTAAGTTTTTTTTTTAAGAAATTAACTCAACATTGTAATCAACACTATACTTCAATGAAAATTTTTTAAAAAATAAATTAAAAATGCTCCCCAAAACAAATGAAAGCAAACAAATCTATGGGTGTGGTCAGGAACCAGGCAACACTCTGGCACTAGGGGCCCGGAGACCTGTGTTTCCTGCTGGGGCGGGAGCCAGCTCAAGGTATGGCCATTCCAGGGCCTTCAGGAGGGGAAGGGTAGCCACCCTGTGGGGTAGGATTAGTTGGCTGAAACTCGTATTACGTAAATTCTGTCTCCGACTTGACCACAAACTAGGATGCAGTTCTTGACAGAGCCCATCACGTCCTTCCAGCAGCCTACCAACCGTTTTGTGTCAGATGATTCATAGATAACTGGCAGCAAACAGAAAAATCATTGGTAAATGTATGAACTGTGCTCAGATTTCATCTCTTTTCATAAAACTATTTTTAAGCCTTCTGCTTTTGTTACAGTCCATCCAGAGACAGAAATGTGTTTGCATTTTTGCAAGGAGGCCTGAATTTTTAAAAATCTGATACAAAGAGTTTACCATTAAAAGAATTTAAGGTAAAATCAGTTAGTTTTCCCATTTAGTAGGAGTAGTAATTAATGAATAAGCTTTCCCTAAGTGATTCCTTTCCAAAGAGAGGCATATGTTTAAACTGAATTCATTCATCTCTTTCTGTGGCCATTATCCTGTCTGGCCTTCTGCCACAGCTCTAGAGCACAGTGATTTCTTTTTCTCAGTCATCTCTTTCTTTTTCTGGACACAGATTCTGAGAATCTTTGAGCTGCTAATTATATGATTTTCTCTGGTTTGCCCCCCAAAGCTTAACAGTCATATGTTGTTTTTTTTTTCCCAGAAAATTTAATGCCCCACAAATCAAAGACAAATTAGCTGAAAATAAGATAGGCTTCTTCACACAAATCCTAAGTGGATATCAACTGCCTGTCCCATAGTTAGAGGTGGCCACTATGCAATTAGCCACAAGTTCATTTCTTTTTATGGCTGAGTAATGCAGGTGACACCACACTTACGACAGAAAGCGAAGAAGAATTAAAGAGACTCTTAATGAAAGTGAAAGAGGAAAGTGAAAAAGTTGGCTAAATCTCAACATTCAGAAAACTAAGATCATGGCATCTGGTCATGGCATCACTTCATGGGGATGGGGAAACTGTGGAAACAACGGCAGGCTTTATTTTTCTGGGCTCCAAAATCACTGCCGATGGTGACTGCAGCCATGAAATTAAAAGACGCTTACTCCTTGGAAGAAAAGTTATGACCAGCCTAGACAGCATATTAAAAAGCAGAGACATTACTTTGCCAACAAAGGCCCATATAGTCAAGGCTATGGTTTTTCCAGTAGTCATGTATGGATGTGAGAGTTGGACTATAAAGAAAGCTGAGCGCCAAAAAATTGATGCTTTTGAACTGTGGTGTTGGAGAAGACTCTTGAGAGTCCCTTGGACTGCAAGGAGACCCAACCAATCCATCCTAAAGGAGATCAGTCCTGAATATTCATTGAAAGGATTGATGTTGAAACTGAAACTCTAATACTTTGGCCACCTAATGCAAAGAGCTGACTCATTTGAAAAGACCCTGATGCTGGGAAAGATTGAAGGCGGGAGGAGAAGGGGATGACAGGATGAGATGGCTGGATGGCATCACCGACTCAATGGACATGAGTTTGAGTAAACTCCGGGAGCTGGTGATGGACAGGGAGGCCTGGCCTGCTGCAGTCCATGGGGTCGCAAAGAGCTGGACATGACTGAGCGACAGAACTGAACTGAATATTCCATCATGTATATGTGCTCTATCTTCTCTATCCATCCTCTGCCAATGGACATTTAGGTTGCTTCCATGTTCTAGCTATTGTAAATAGTGCTGCAAAGAATACTGGGGTACATGTATCTTTTTGAATTATCATTTTCTCTGGGTATATGCCCAGGTGTGAGATTTCTGGGTCATATGGTGGGTCTATTTTTAGTTTTTTGAGGAGTCTCCATAGACGTAGAGACTGTCACAGAGAGTGAAGTAAGCCAGAAAGAGAAAAACAACTATCATACAATATCACTTTTATGTGGAATTCAGAAAAATGATACAGATGAACTTAACTGCAAAGCAGAAATAGAGACACAGATGTAGAGAACAAACTTATGGGTACTAAGGGAAAAGGGAGCTGTGATAAACTGGAAGATGGGGATTTACATACACACTACTGTGTATTAGATAACTAATGCCAACCTACTATATAGCACAGGAAAATCTCCTCAGTGCTCTGTGGTGACCTAAATGGGAAGGAAATCTAAAAAAGAGGGGATATATGTATATGTATAACTGATTCAATTTGCTGTACTGCAGAAACTAACATAACACTACAAAGCAATAAGAATTTATTTAAAAGAAAAGAGAGAGAGAAATAGCCCTCTGCCAGTCCCCTTCAAAATGGATCTCACAACGAAAGTTCTTCTTAACCTTTAATTTGCACCTTCCAGGCTGTGCTGGGGAAGGGCCAAGAGTGGCTTCAGTGATAGGGAGTAGAACAAACTGGAATTCACCGTCCCTTTCCCTCTGCTCACCTGTGGGGAGTGTTTCTGACTCCCACCTTGGCTCAGGCACTGGCGGCCTGGGCAGCACCTGGCCTTCATTAGAGGAGATGCTGGCCCAGGAAGGCCCAGAACACACCGCTCATTAGACAGAGGCTGAGTCATGGGGTGTGGAGGCTGTTGGGTCACATTCTTGCAACATAACAAGCAAACAGAGAATTGGCAGAGAAAATCTAGACTGTGGAGTCTGTAAAACTTTTTCAAGGCCAGTTCACAAAGACACCCAGAGGTCTGTGAGAATGAAGGAAAAAGGTGAGCAGAGCCTGTCAGAACTGTACAAGATCAGATTAGCCCATGGCTGATCTGAAAGAAGAGGCTTCTAGAAAGGCAAATACCTTTTGGGATATGAAGGCTCAGGCAGAGGGAGGGCCTGAAACCTTACTTACAAAAAGGGCAAAAGACTGAGAAGCGACCTCTCTTGGGGAAGACTTGGTAAATAAATCTCTTACCAGCCTGTGGCCTCCAGCTCTAACCACTCTTGGTCTTGAACCCCAACCTGGACAGCGTTTTCCAAAGCAGAATGTAGCCCTTCATACCCCGAGTACCTGGCAGAGAGGAGTGCTTTGAAACCGAGATTTGCTTCCAAGGCATAAAAAAATTAGTTCAGATTTCTGAAACTGGAAGATGAAAATCCAGTACATCTGAGAAGCAGGTCTGCTGGAACCCAAAGGTTCACACAGAGAAACTGAGGCAGACCTAATTTGTTTTCTTCATAGCTTAAAACCACTTCTTGCGGGCAATGATCTGAAGCGGGGACACATGGCCCTAAGACTCATCCTTCCAAGGAAATATTTCTGACAGATGAAAGGGTAGGAGCCGACAGAAGCCTAGAATGCTGAGGTTAACACGCTGATGTGATGGCCACACCCATCTCCCGTGTGGATACCGCCTCCTCAACAGGACATTTTGAACCTGGCATTTAATAAGCTATGACAAACATGAGACACATTTTCACTCTCATGATCAAAGGATGAGAGGTGCTTTCTGACTTCTTTTTTTTTTTGGTCACTCCATGAGACTCGTGGGGTCTTAGTACCCAGACCAGGGATTGAACCCAGGCCCTTGGCTATGAAAGTGCTGAGTCCTAACCACTGGACAACCAGGAAATTCCTGCTTTCTGCCTCTTTGCCTTTGGCTAGTTTTCTCTCACTTCCCAAGCTGGGCTGAGGAAAAAGAAAGGTGAAGTCACTGGTTATTTGAATTTGATTTGAATTTCACTTTCTAGCTATATTTAAATTTTGTATTTAAATATACTTGGATTTCGTTTTGTTTTTGTTTTTTTTTTTTGGATTTCATTTTTAACATGTATTTAAAACCATTTTTAAAACTATAATTAAAAAGACAAACATGCAGCCATGTTAGCTACCAGATCCTAACCCAATGGAAAGCATTTTTGCTCACAGGTTTTTAAACAAATCTTGGGACAGAGTTTCTTGGGCCCTCCCTGCTTCTCTCTCTCTTCTCCCTCTCTCTTTCAGCTAATAAGTCTTTGCAGTATAATTTACCTACAGTCAAACGCACAATTCTTAAGTATTTAGCTCATACTCCATATAATCACCACCCATCTCAAGATGTAGACAACGTCCAGCACTCTAGAATCCCTTTATGCCCTTTCTTTTGATTTTAATTAATTATTTTTGTTGTTGTTGAGATGGGTCTTCATTGCTGCATGTGAGCTTTCTCTAGTTGCAGCAAGCGGGGCTACTCTCCAGCTTCAGCTTGCAAGCTTCTCCCTGCGGTGGTGTCTCTTGTTGCGGAGCATGGGTTCTAGTTGCACGGGCTTCAGCAGTTGCATCACGAGAGATCAATAGCTGTGGTGCACAGACTTAGTTGCTCTGCAGATGTGCAGTCTTCCCGGACCAGGGATTGAACCCACATCCCCTGCATTGGCAGGTGGATTACTATTCACTGCACCACCAGGGAAGGCCCCACGTATGCCCTTTCAGGTCACTGGCAGCCTTCTCCCATCACTATCTGACTCTGTCACCATGGATCAGTTAGTCGTGTGCCATCAGTTAGGAAAGTTATGGATCTGCACTGGCCTTTTACTGTTCCTGTGATGAAGTTCTCCAAAACACAGCATGCAGTCACACCATGCTCAGAAGCGTCTATTTATTTGGTCCATGTTCTTGTCAGGCTTCAGGAGGCTTTCACAAGTGAATGCGCAACCTGCCACATGGCTCTACTGCTTATAAAAGATGTTGGGTAGTTCATGTCTGACTTTTGCATCCAAAATAAGAAATTCAATAGTATTAATTAGGATTATTTGGAAATTTTTAAGTGTTCTGGTATTCCATTTTTCAAACTTCTGGATCAGTTTAAAGAACATACAAGTGACTAGGCAAGCTGTTGTGTGTGTGTTTAGTATTTTATTTATTTGGTTGTGTTGGGTGTTAGTTTTGGCACACAGGCTGTCCTAAGGCATGTGGGATCTCAGATCCTTGACCAGGGATTGAACCCATGTCCCCTGGATTGCAAGGCAGATTTTAAACCATTGGACCACCAGGGAAGTCCCTTATTTTGTTTTTTTTTTTTAAATATTTGTTTACTCTTTGTGACTAAAATAATATAAAAGTAAATTAAATGCACAGAAGATTGCGATGGTTTTACCTAAATTAATTGTTCCAAATTTGGAATTCATCAAGACAGTCATTTTTCCTCATAGATTAACTTTATAAGAAGTGAATGCTAAATATGTTTTAACTTAAAACGTATACAAAAATTATTTAAACATTTTTTTAAAAATTAGAGTTTATATAAGATTTGTCTGAAAAAGTTCTAATACTAAAAAGTTTGCAACCAGCATCCTAGGACATAATTTGTCTGGACATAGAGACTGAGCTGTTAAAGTAGCTGAATTTTCCTTCTTGACATGCAGTTTATCTCAGGCTTACATTCTTCTGGACTGCCTTATTCTTTTCCTCTCCAGTTCAAAGCAATTTCTTTATCTGTGGTAGCAATGGAAACAAGGTAGTTAACGTTCTACTGCCTTCACCAGGAGAGCCCACAGTCCCTTTCCCTATAAACCTGGTTTTTAAAAGTTTCTTTGGAGAGTGTATATACGTGTGTGTGCACATGCACGCACTCATGTGTGCCTATGTGTCCATGTGTGTTACTAACAGCATCAGAGATTGTTGTTCTTATTCTCTGTATGTATTTTTCTACTGTTTAAAAAATGAGGGGGACCTCCCTGATGGTCTAGTGGTTAAGACTCTACACTGCCAATGCAGGGGGCCTGGGTTTGATCCCTGGTCAGGGAACTAGATTCCACATGCTACCACTAAGACCCGGTGCAGTTAATCCAATTTACAAGGAGAGAAGGTGGAGAGATCATTTTCAAAAGTCATTTCCTGAAATAAAGAGGGGAGGGAAGGCACAAGTGTGAGGGCAGTGAGTCATCAGAAGGCAGCCTGGAGGGAGCACGAGGCTACAGGCGTGAGCTGGGGGAGCCCTGCTCAATCTTCCACAGGCCTCTCAGATTAGTGAGCTGAGCAGGGTATTGAGCCCTTCATATGTGAGAAGAGGGCATTGTGAGAGGTCCAGAGTGTACTGATGTACAGGGTGGTGGACAGCTGGAGGTTCAGGGGGAAGGCAGACAGACAGACTGGTCCCGGGATTTTGGCTGGGGCCACTTCAATTCAGTTCAGTTCAGTTCAGTCACTCAGTCATGTCCAACTCTTTGTGACCCCAGGTCTGCAGCATGCCAGGCCTCCCTGTCCATCACCAACTCCTAGAGTTTATTCAAACTCATGTCCATTGAGTCAGTGATGCCATCCAGCCATCTCATAAGCTTCCCGAGATACCCGTCCCTCCTTGAGAGGAACACTCAATTTCCTGCCACAACTCAAGAAGAGCCCCGTTTTCCCCTCCTCAACTTGAGATTTGGGTCGATTCCCCTGCTTCATCTCGAAAGGAATGCCGACGTCCCCGTCACCCACTCACCCACTACCCACAGAGTCAGCTGCTAGAGTCGTGATCTCCAGTTGAAGCTGGGGGTGGAATTGGTTTGCCCTAGTTGCCTGGCCATGGACACTGCAACCTCTTTCCAAACCTCCTTCTCAGTCTTCCTTCTGGATAGGGCCTCCTGAGTTGGTGATGCCACTCAACCATCTCATCCTCTGTTGTCCCCCTCTCCTCCTGCCTTTAATCTTTCCCAGCATCAGAGTCTTTTCCAATGAGTCAGTTCTTCACATCAGATGTGTGAATGTGAAGTCACTCAGTCGTGTCCGACTCTTTGCGACCCCATGGACTGTAGCCCACCAGGCTCCTTTGTCCATGGAATTCTCCAGGCAAGAGTACTGGAGTTGATTGCCATTACCTTCTCCAGGGGATCTTCCTGACCCAGAGATAGAACCCAGGTCTCCTGCATTGCAGGCAGACGCTTTACCATCTGAGCCACCAGAGAATCAGATAGTGAAAGTATTGGAGTTTCAGTTTCAACATTAATCCTTTCAATGAATATTCAGGACTGATTTCCTTTAGGATGGATTGGTTGGATCTCCTTGCAGTCCATGGGACTCTCAAAAGTCTTCTCCAACACCACAGTTCAAAAGCATCAATTCTTTGGCGTTCAGCTTTCTTTATAGTCCAACTCTCATATCCGTACACGACTACTGGAAAAACCATAGCCTTGACTATATGGACCTTTGTTGGTAAAGTAATGTCTCCGCTTTGAATATGCTATCTAGGTTGGTCATAACATTTCTTCCAAGGAGTAAAATGAGGCTCACAGGGTTGCTTGGACTGTGTGAATGTGGACTTAGGCTAGACAGGGCCTTACCACTTGGTCAGATAACACACACCTCAGGCACCCTGCATAGGGATGTGAACTAGATCGTTGGAAAAGGCAGCACTTCCAAGATGGGCAGTGGAAGAGGGCAGAAGGAGCAGAAGGGGACAACTCTACAATCAGTGTAGCGGCTCCAGGCCCTGAGAAGAATCATGGGGCTCCCAACCTGCACCTGACGCAAGCAATTGCAGAGAAGGTGGTCAAGGGGCAACTAGGAGGCCCTATCCAGAAGGAAGACTGAGAAGGAGGTTTGGAAAGAGGTTGCAGTGTCCATGGCCAGGCAACTAGGGCAAACCAATCCCCGCCCCCCCCCCCAGCTTCAACTGGAGATCACGACTCTAGCAGCTGACTCTGTGGGTAGTGGGTGAGTGGGAGGATGATATTCTAGATAAAGCCTAGACTGACAAGTCCCACTAGAGCTTTGAAAAAGAATTAGGAAAGCGGAACCACAAGATGCCTGGTTCCTCTTGTATAAAATTTAAAGTCTCACATCACTACTGACTTATTCTAAGTCTTGCTGTGGTTAACTGCCCCATCATTTGCTCCCTTTGTTGTCTTCTATTTCTCAAGAATTAGGAATGCATTTCAGGGATGAAGACTGGTCAAGAAATCAGACTGCCTGCTTTCATTACTCTAGCTTCGTCACTTATTATCTGTGTGGTAAGGCAAGCTTTTTAAATGTCCCTGAGTTTCTACTCCTTTATCTGTAAAGTTGAACTACTGACAGAAAGAACACATAACATGATTAAATGAAATCATGCATTTAGGGACTTCCCTGGTGGTGCAGTGGTTAAGGACTCCACTTTTCAAATGCAGGGGTGGTGGGTTTGATCCCTGGTCAGGGAATTAGGATCCCACATGTTGCATGGCAGGCCCCCCCAAAGTATCAAGCATGTAAAGACCCTGGCACAGGGTAAGGGTTCAATAAACATTTGCCAATTGTGATGGTAAAGCTAGAAATAATAGTAGCAGTAGGAATAATGATAGTGACAAACCAAGTGGCAGTCAGGTGCATGTTTCAGGGATGGAAGAGTAGAAGTTGGGAATGCTGCCCTATAGGATTGGTGTCCAGCAGAATCAGAGAGGCAGAGCTTCCTACCGTGGTTAATCTCTGGGCATCTCATCAACCCAGGTTGGTTCCCTTAAGCCTGCCCACAGCTCTGGAAATCCTCCCTTCCTTCGGTCTCTACATTGAAACCGTGTTAGTGGAGTCCTTCCCCTACTGGGGCGCTGACTGATCCAGTACTGATGGTGGTTGTGTATCTTTCCATCAGTCTTTTGTGCTGGTCCTCAAACCAGCCCCTTCTTCCGACTTGCTCCCCATCCTTGGCTTTGGGCACCAGCATTTTCCCAAGCATTCAAGTGTGACTGGTTCTTCCCTCTCCCTGAGCCCCCACAATCCAACGTCCTGAGACTCTACATTCCTACCCCCACAGAATACCTCATGTCCTCCCCCTCATCTCCTTTCCCATGGCTTCTCCTTTCCATTCAGATTCTTCTTACTGCCCACTTGGGCTGGGGAGAGAGCATCCTAGCTAGATTCCTAGGCTTCAGTTTCCTCCTCTGCACCCTTCATTCAGCCTATGATTTATTGTCAGATTAATCTTCCTAACTCTGGGGCTTTCAAAATTTTTTGGCCGTGACTCACAGTAGGAAACATATTTTACTTTACTACCCAGTACACACATGCTAAGTCGCTTCAGTTGTGTCCAAATCTGTGTGACCCCATAGACAGCAGCCCACCATGCTTCCCCGTCCCTGGAATTCTCCAGGCAAGAACACTGGAGTGGGTTGCCATTTCCTTCCCCAGTGCATGAAAGTGAAAAGTGAAAGTGAAGTCACTCAGTCGTGTCCGACTCTAGCGACCCCATGGACTGCAGCCTACCAGGCTCCACCTTCCATGGGATTTTCCAGGCAAAAGTACTGGAGTGGGGTGCCATTGCCTTCTCCGCAGTACACACATACAAAACACAGAAAGAACCATTGCACTCTGCTATTTTTTTTATCATGAGACTCATGAAATTGACTTTGTGACCCACTAACAGATCATATCTCACAGTTTGAAAGTACTGCCCCCACAACAGATTTAATCGTGTCACTACCCCAGTGAAAGCTGTCAACAGTCCCCATCATTAACTGAAGTCAGTACAGGTTGTTTAACCTGGCATTTAAAGGCTTTGATACGATGACCTTGATTTGTCGGTCTAAGCATTTACGTCATTTTTACCTCTCTGAGCTTTAGTGATCTAATATAGAGAAGAGGAACAACAATATTTCCCCAGCATGAAGGCCAGGGGTAGATCAGATGATGCATTTAGCTTCCTCTTTAAGGGCTATGATTCTGGGAGTGTATGTGCCCACTATCCAGTCACCAAACATATCTCCTCTGTGGTCTTTGTACACTTCCTATACCTGTGTCATCATTTCCCATTGCTCCATTTAGCCATCGTCCTCCATCTCTATTCTCCTATGTTGAAATCCCATCAAAGTTCAGCAAAGGCAAAGGACATAGGAATAAAAGGTTAGAAAATACTTAAGCAATTCAATTAGTGTACTGAGGGTGAAGCCACTCAGCCTGGTATGTTACACACAGATGGGAAGATGAAACTAAAGAAGTAGGGTAGGTGAGATTATGCCAAACTCAGGCTCTCAGGCTGAGATTTCATCTTAATTTAGAGGTCACGGGGAGTCACTGAGAGTTTCTGAACAGGTGTGATGTAGCTAAAGGTGAGGTTTAAGAAAACTGATCTACTTGGAGCTGGGGCAACAGAGGTTATTTCAGTAGTAAAACTGACATAGCCCAGATGAAGGTGGTCTCATGAGAGGCCAGGTCATGGATGGATCCTATAAATTCAGGCAGGCACCACCATGGAGGTTCAGCTCTGGCCACAGATAAGCATTCTGGAGAGCAGATGGAATATATTGACAAGTTATAAGAAGCCGACTCGAGCAGAGGGACAAGAAGGTGCCTGGCTTCTGCCAACTCTGGCAACACAGTGCAGGGGCCCAGCCAGGAATGAGGACTCAGGGCTAGGGGGCTGGTCCTTGACAGGGCTGCTGAGAGCAGAGCTTAGGAACCATACCCTTTACTCAGATCCTTAGGAACCATACCCTTTACTCAAACGCATAAGACAGTTTCTTTGCCAAGCAGTGTTGCATATTGATCTATCTGACTCCCAAGCCTGAAGTCTGAATGACACCCAACTGCTTCCAAGGTCTCTGAGGACAAGAAGCAGATTCTCTCTCCTCCTGAAACCTGGCATAGTGCTTATCCAAAGAAAGGCAATGCCAAAGAATGCTCAAACTACTGCACAATTGCACTCATCTCACACACTAGTAAAGTAATGCTCAAAATTCTCCAAGCCAGGCTTCAGCAATACATGAACCGTGAACTTCCTGATGTTCAAACTGGTTTTAGAAAAGGCAGAGGAACCAGAGATCAGATTGCTAACATCCACTGGATCATGGAAAAAGCAAGAGAGTTCCAGAAAAACATCTATTTCTGCTTTACTGACTATACCAAAGCCTTTGACTGTGTGGATCACAATAAACTGTGGAAAATTCTGAAAGAGATGGGAATACCAGACCACTTGACCTGCCTCTTGAGAAATCTGTATGCAGGTCAGGAAGCAACAGTTAGAACTGGACATGGAACAACAGACTGGTTCCAAATAGGAAAAGGAGTATGTCAAGGCTGTATGTTGTCACCCTGTTTATTTAACGTATATGCAGAGTACATCTTGAGAAACACTGGACTGGAAGAAGCACAAGCTGGAATCAAGATTGGCGGGAGAAAGATCAATAACCTCAGATATGCAGATGACACCACCCTTACAGCAGAAAGTGAAGAGGAACTAAAAAGCCTCTTGATAAAAGTGAAAGTGGAGGGTGGAAAAGTTGACTTAAAGCTCAACATTCAGAAAACAAAGATCATGGCATCCGGTCCCATCACTTCATGGGAAATAGATGGGGAAACAGTGGAAACAGTGTCAGACTTTATTTTTTGGGGCTCCAAAATCACTGCAGATGGTGACTGCAGTCATGAAATTAAGACGCTTACTCCTTGGAAGGAAAGTTATGACCAACCTAGATAGCATATTGAAAAGCAGAGACATTACTTTGCCAACAAAGGTCCATCTAGTCAAGGCTATGGTTTTTCCTGTGGTCATGTATGGATGTGAGAGTTGGACTGTGAAGAAGGCTGAGCGCTGAAGAATTGATGCTTTTGAACTGTGGTGTTGGAGAAGACTCTTGACAGTCCCTTGGACTGCAAGGAGATCCAACCAGTCCATTTTGAAGGAGATTAGCCCTGGGATTTCTTTGGAAGGAATGATGCTAAAGCTGAAACTCCAGTACTTTGGCCACCTCATACAAAGAGTTGACTCATTGGAAAAAGACTCTGATGCTGGGAGGGATTGGGGACAGGAGGAGAAGGGGACGACAGAGGATGAGATGGCTGGATGGCATCACTGACTCGATGGACGTGAGTCTGAGTGAACTCCAGAAGTTGGTGATGGACAGGGAGGCCTGGCATGCTGCAATTCATGGGGTTGCAAAGAGTCCGACATGACTGAGCGACTGAACTGAACTGAACTGATAAATATTTGTTGAATCAAATTGAAAAGAGATCATCATTCCTGTCACCCCACAGATAATTGCTGCCTGTTTGTCTGCACTCGTGATTCTTGGTGTCCTGGGCCTTATACTGTTTAACTGAAAGAGCTCAAATACTAAAGCTCTGTGACTGATTATACTGATACTCTGAATTCATTAATCTGGGCTTCCCTGGTGGCACAGATGGTAAAGAATTTGCCTGCAATGAGGGAGACCAAGTTCAGTCCCTGGGTCAAAAATATTCCCTGGAAAAGGGAATGGCAACCCACTCCACTATTACTGCCTGGGGAATTCCATGGACAGAGGGTGCAGTTCATGAGGGTGCAATTTCTAAATGAGTTTCCCAGGTGGCTCAGTGGTAAAGAATCCACCTGCCAATGCAGGAGATGCAGGAGACACAGGTTCAATCCCTGGGTAGGGAAGATCCCCTGGAAGAGGAAATGGCAACCCACCCCAGTATTCTTGCCTGGGAAATCCCATGGACAGGAACCCCAACAGTCCACGGGGTTGCAAAAGAGTCAGGCATGACTTGGCGATTAAACAACACATTTCTAGATGAAAGGCTTCAGGTGTGGCTTCCACAACTGATGGTGTGTGTGAACAGCTAATGGAGAAATGAGCGTTGGTGCTGTCTTTCATCCCAAGGCCTTGGGGTGGGGGTGGGGTGGGCAGAGAGAGCTCGGCTCTGCAGCAAAACCTGAACTGGACATCACCGTGAGATTTGTTTCCCCTCAGGCAGGGGGAGAAACCTGTCTCTTTTCATGTGTTTTCATGTTCTGTTTTCATGTGCCCAAGGTGTTCAGGAGAGGGGAGGAGCCACTCAAGGAGCAGCCAGGATTGGAGGAAGCTGAGAATGTGTGGGTGCTGAGGGCTCTGTGTGGGCGCTGCGGGCTCTGCGTGGGGCCCCCATGAGGTGGGAGCTAGCCACCCTGGGGGTGAACAGGGAACGCCGACAGCCAGGAAAAGGGTGTAGAATTGTTTTTCTTGGTAAACTCTCCATAACCATGTATTATTCATACTCCCTGGCTCCGAGTTATTCAGTCAATACTTATTATGGGATTTCCCTGGTGGTCCAGTGGCCAAGACTCTGACCCGGGTTGGGGAGCTAGATCTCACACACTGCAACTAAGACCCTGCACAGCCAAATAAATTTACTCACTAAAAAACATTTATTTCCTAAATGCCCCTCTGCTAACAGGAAAGCAGAGGGAAGACAGGTTTATTGCACTTCTGAGGCTCCAGTGCTGTGCTGTGCTTAGTTGCTCAGTCGTGTCCAACTCTTTGTGACCCCATGGTCTGTAGCCCACCTCCTTTGTCCATGGGGATTCTCCAGGCAAGAATACTGGAGTGAGTTGCCATGCCATCCTCCAGGGGATCTTCCCCAACTTAGGGATCAAACCCAGGTCTCCCACATGGCAGGCGGATTCTTTACCAGCTGAGCTACCAGGGAAGCCCTTTTGAGGCTCCTATTTAAAAAAATAAACAAAAGGCTAAGCAAAATTTCAAAACCATACTATATTTTAATGTGTTTTTGAAATTAAAATTATATGATGAATACTATCTTTTTTCCCTCTTGTAACTACAATTTTGTGTCTGAATTCATAACCTCATTTGTAGGTAGGGCAGAAGTCCAAATTTGAGGCTCTTTATGAATATGAGGACTGGATCTTTTACCCCTAACTCCCCAGGCCTCCCACTTTGTTCCCTACCAGGTCCTGATGCAGAGAGGACTGAACCACAGCTCATTATTGCTTTGACTAACATCAGACTCTCCACTGTTTCCATTCGATGCAGAGGCTTCCTTTGATTCAAGTCCAGCCTGGAGCTTTGAGCTGTCCTGAGGGGCTCCACCCAGATGTAAGGATCTTTCTGTCCTTGTCTGAAGCCAGTCTCCTGGATCGTGAGAACCTTTACTGCCAACTCACCCAATAAATCATGCTACTTGGCTTGAGTTCTATCTATGATTTCCTCACAAGCACTTACGCTGTGAGGACGCCCTATTTCTAAATGTTTGGACACAATCATCTGCAGCAACAGGAAAAGCAGGGATTCCCCAGAGATTCTTTTGCTTGGGCACATGACACCTGCCTCTAAACCCACTTAGCCAGGAATAGGAGGTACCCTGATGTCCAAACACAGAAGCACATGACTTGATGCCATTGTGATCAAATAAGGAAACACCAGCACCCTCTTTCAGAGAAGGCAATGGCACCCCACTCCAGTACTCTTGCCTGGAAAATCCCATGGACAGAGGAGCCTGGTAGGCTGTAGTTCATGGGGTCGTGAAGAGTTGGACACGATTGAGCGACTTCACTTTCACTTTTCACTTTCATGCATTGGAGAAGGAAATGGCAACCCACTCCAGTGTTCTTGCCTGGAGAATCCCAGGGATGGTGGAGCCTGGTGGGCTGCCGTCTATGGGGTTGCACAGAGTCTGACACAACTGAAGTGACTTAGCAGCAGCAGTACCCTCTTTTTAAAAAAGCCAAAGGAACCTAACCCAAAACATTAACACGTCTACTCTGTAAGATTTAGGCTTTAGAGAACGATGGTCAGAAGGACCCATATCCTTGGGATGTCTGAGTCTGCCTTTTCTCCAGCTCTGCAAAACCCACTCTGGGGGCTACTACAGGGCCAACTGACCTCTGAGTCAAAACCTTGTTGGATTTTCCTTGCTCAGATCTAAGAATCTCACATCTGTTTGGAGAGAATTAAGGAGTTGGCAATCCACCGGTAGAGTCCCCATATAAACGGGTTCTGTCTCTTCAAGAAGTGGGACATGGAACGACATGGTTAGAGAGAGCTGTCTAAAGTTCTTAGTAACCTGGAAATCAGTGATCTGTAAAAGTGCCTACCCTTCAGAAAAATCATATAAGCAGATGAGAAAGAGCAGAAAGAATAACCTAGACTCTATAGTATCATTAAAGGAATAAAAGTATTTTTTCAAGCCTCATCTTAATTATAAAGAGGTACAAATATGATCATGTGGCTGCCAGAACTGTGTTTTTTGGCAAACAGCTATGTAATTTTTGTTTTCTCACAGGCTATGGCAAAGGGAAAACATTTTTTTAAAACTTTTTTTTTTAGTTCCCAAGGGGAAAAAAAGACAAGTGGAAGAAACACTTTTCCCCTTACTCGGTCACACTTACATTCGTAAAACTAGTGTTCTTCTATTTATTTTAGAAAGCTTCCGCACATCAGCAAAAGTCTAGAAGACAGAGCCGGTTACTCTGTGTTTGTCTTGGGTGTTATCTCTTAAAATAAAAGTATAAAGGAAGTACCATATCCATCATTAATCACTTACTAGAAACCCTTAGTCACATGACTTTTAGTGTGTGTTTCAAAAGGAAATATTGACTGTTGCCTTCCTTTCTTTGACTTTAAGAGTGGAAATTCTGTATAGTTTTTACACGAATTCTGGTGGATTTGACCTTACTAGCCCACCACTTTCTCTGCTCACACCTTCACTCTTCACTACCTTCTTTTTATTTATTTGGCTGTGTTAGGTCTTAGTTGCCACAAAGGAGCTTTGATCTTCATTGTGACATGCAGGATTTTTTGGTAGTGGCATGCAAACTCTTAGTTGCTGTGTGTGGGATCTAGCTCCCTGATCCAGGTCCCCTGCATTGGGAGCACAGAGTCTTAGTCACTGAACCACCAACGAAGTCCCTTCACCACCTTTATCATCAGTTAAAAATTATTTTCTCCACCCACTGCTATCAAGAACATTAGTCCTAATTACTCCTTCCTTTATGTCTAAGAAAAGGGGATGCCATTCAACCATTTACTCACTTTATTCACCATGTGTTCATTCAGTGCCTGGTGTTTTCCTGGTGACCTCATGAGTTGTAGCCTGCCAGGCTCCTCTGTTCGTGGAATTTTCCAGGCAAGAATACTGAAGTGGGTTGCCGTTTCCTCTTCCAGGGGATCTTACTGACCCAGGGATCAAACCCGTATCTCTTGCATCTCCTGCATTGACAAGCAGATTCTTTACCACTGCACCCCCTGGAAAGCCTACAGTGGTAAATTACACTCTGGGTTAAGTGTTTATCTTTCCAAGAAGACATCCTCCTTGTTCTTATTTCGTCCCTTTTGCCTCCTTGTATCCCAGCTGCTTTCCTTTCTCCAACATCAGTCTCATCCTGTTCACCTCCTTTCCTGTCAGCAACATGCTGTGGTTCTTCCCTTTAACCCTGCCTCTAAGCATCGTGACAGAATAGTTCTATATTCTTCACCTTCTTTTCAGCTGCCAAACCATGTAAGTTGGTTCCTGGTCACCCCACACTACTGAACTATCCTCTCCAGACTGGCAGTGAGGATTCCCCCCATTAGGAACCCTTATGGCAGCTTCACTGTGGCCCTCAGACTCTCCCAGTACCTAACACACCTGACTGTCTCCACCTGGCAGCATTCTTCCCTACCGGGCAGTGCTCTCCTTACACAGCTGAGTGACTGGTATTCCCAGGTTTCCATCCTCAGCCTCCTCTGTCTTCTGTACAAGCTGGGAGATGCCATTCACTTTCCAGGCCTCTGTCTTCCACTGAATTCCACACCTAGAATATCTATACCAACAGGGATGGCGAACAGGTTTCATCTAAGGTGCCGACTCTAACCAATTAGCAGTCGGTGTCTGGAGCACCACTGTGTTGAGAAGGATGCTGAGGCCGCATGTGACCTCACCAAGAAAAAGTACAGTGATCAGTATCAGCTCTGCTTCAAGTGGTGGCACGCGTGCCAGGTATTTGACATCAAGCTCCAAGCCTTCCTCGGTGATTTAATGAGATAACCGTCTCCTGTTCCCATTACCCCTGCTCTGTCTGGATATTCTCTTTAAAGTATTACAATAGTCTCCGTGGGTTGCCTCCTTTCAGTCTCTCTCTTCTTCATCAGTCATCCAGCCCTTGTTTTATGCCCCCAAAGCAAACATCTATGTCTGTTTATTTATTATTTATTCATGCCTGTTTGGAAAGGCTCCCTCACCCTAGGATAAAGCATATGGCATTAAAGGCCGTTTAGAATCTGACTGCAGCACACCTTTCACCATGTGCCCAGTACCTCCCAGAGCAGATGGTATAGCATTGTGGTTCACTGCATAGACTTGAGACCAACCTGCCCTGGTTTCAGACTTCAGTTCTGCCATGGTTGTGTGACCCTGAGCTATTTGACTCTGTGTTATTTGACTCTGTGTTTCAATGTCCTCATCAGCAAGATGAGGAGAACAATCCTACCTGGCTCTTGGCAGGTAATAAACCCAATTAAACCTTGACCCCTATCACTGCTACCACGCCGGGCACACCTACCCTCAGTGACTTTGGTCGAGCTGTCTCCATTGGCCCTGCTCCACCTTTTACCACTCCCAGGAAGAATACATTGTTCTTTGCTCTGCCCTCCCCTAGAACGTGTCATACTCCTCTACTCCAGCGGTTATCACAGTGTATAGTACCTAGTTGGGGTTTTTTGTTTGGCTGAGCACAGAGTGTAAGATCTTAGTTCCCCAGCCAGGGATGGAACCCACGCCCTGTGCAGTGGACATGCAGAGTCTTAACCACTGGCCCGCCAAGGAAGTCCCTGTACTTAGTTTATTATGTGTGTGCCTGACCCAGTAGCTGGGGGCTCCTGACCCAGTTGGGGGCTTCCCTTGAACAGGAAAGGTTCATGCAAGAAAGTTTAGAACTGGATGGCAGGGTGTCTTATTTACTTTTATGTCCTCTTCTACCATGGTGTCTGAAGAATAGTAGACATAATTATGTCTGAATGACAACATGATGATTGAAGGAAGAAATGAATTGGCAGAGGCCAAATGGGCACCAGGTGGACATCCCTGGTGGCTCAGACAGTGAAGCATCTGCCTACAATGTGGGAGAGCCGTGTTCAATCCCTGGGTCAGAAAGATCCCCTGGAGAAGGAAATGGCAACCCACTCCAGTACCCTTGCCTGGAAAATCCCACGGATGGAGGAGCCTGGTGAGCTACAGTTTATGGGGTCGCAATGAGTCGGACATGACTGAGTGACTTCACTTTCTTTCTTTTCTAGTGATAATGATTATAGTGGAATCTGTGGTTTACCTACAGGGAGATAATAAATAACAGTTAATCTATTGGAATCTTATACTAGTAGCAGGTACATTTGTTCTTACTTTTATGATAGTATATCACCAGGAATCAATTACCATGCTCTGACTTTTCCCTTGCCCCCAGAAAGGGCTTTTATTAACTTAAATGTTAGAGTACTCATTTTCAACTCTATAAACATGAACTTCACTTTCCATGGCCCAATTCCACCCCCACCTCCAATTCTATGCTAGATTTAGCCCAAACAGAAATTGGGCTGTAAGACCAATTCCTATTGGACTGTAAGGCCATTGACTTTTACTCTTGCTGGGATCATGGGCAAGTAGTTCTCAGGGTCCCATGATCATGATATCAGGAGCTTGTCAATCCAGCTCTAATCTGACAGCTAATGATAACAAGAGGTTTGGAGAGCTCTGATTTACAACCTGGATTAGAAAGAAAAGGGCCTCCTCTGAAAAGTACTTACCACTTATCCCTGCCTCATGCTCTGGGTATGATTCAGAATGTACTTTTCTAGGCAATAGATTTCCACAGTAAACAACCTCTCAGTTTACCTGTGTGCCTCTCAGCTTCTCTTTGAGATTTATGACCTTGGTTCTGCCCTTGTGGGTTCAGAGCACATGGCATGCCCTTCAAATGTGCAGAGGAGGGAATCTTCCTCCATATGCTCCTATTTTCTACACAAAACAGATCTCCCAGTTCATTCCATGGAGATATTTACACTTGCTGACCAACAGATGCGATGAAAATGTGCACAGCATGGTGCCTGTATGCAGATTGGACTGATCTCCCAGTGGGAGTCCGTCAATCCTGCTCCACCCCACCCTGCCTCGGACTTGGCAGTGTCCAGAGTTCTGTTTGCACTGAAAGCGCAGTAGCTCTGTGGAGGCGATGCTTATCTATAGCGGCTGACATGCTTTCCAGCTGGTTTCCTCCTCTCCATTTCTCCTAACCTAACAGACCAGCAGGTTGGAGAAGACACACCCAGGGAGTGTTTCAAGCGCTCCAGTGTTAGCAACAGGCTGAGGGAAATCCATGTTAAGCAAGCCTATGTGATTCTGCGGTGTGGGGAGAGGGGTTTGCATGATTTGGGGGTGTGTGTGTATGATTTGGGGAGGAAGAAGAGGATAGAATCCACCGAGGAGCACGTGAGGAGCAGAATGACATCCTGGAGAATGCAGCAAGGTAGAGGCCAGCACTCATGAGTGATTGTTGGGGACAAAGATCAGAAAATTGTGGATTTAAGCAAGATGGGGCTGACAGTGGACAGACCACCTAGTAGAGAAGGTATTGCCCAATGCCAAGTTCCCAGAAAAGACTTCCCAAGAGCGGGGTTCTCCTAGGTCCCTGAGTTGTGGATGGACAGTGTTAAGATTCAGTGTAGAAATCCTGGAACATGAGTCACATAGCGGTAGCTATGGCAACAACACTGAAAGCCAGTTCTCTCTGATTCAAGTCTTTCTTTATTCTTTTTGGCTGTGCTATGTAGCTTGCAAGATCTCAGTTCCCCATGCGGGGACTGAACCCAGGC
Organism: Bos mutus; assembly: GCF_027580195.1. Classification (NCBI taxonomy): domain Eukaryota; kingdom Metazoa; phylum Chordata; class Mammalia; order Artiodactyla; family Bovidae; genus Bos; species Bos mutus. The sequence goes on along the minus strand of NC_091626.1, from coordinate 41,153,767 downwards.
CATGGTGGTGAAAGCCCAAAATCCCAACCACTCCCTCAATTTTTTTTTTTTTTTTCTCTTTTCTTTTCTTTTTTGGTTCAGATCTTAAGTAGCATGCACGCACACACAGATGACCCAGCCATTCACAAGTCACATGGACTTCAGTGAAGTCCTACAAGGGCCTGGGTTCTATATTAGGGCTCCTTGATGGCAAATGACAGAAACCAGCTTTAGCAAACCTAAGCAGAAAAAGGATTTTTTTTTTAAGGTGGGCTGTTAGGGGTGGTGGGCAAGAGTGACCCATAAAATCCAAATGCAGAAATGAGACTTGGGCTCTGAAAAGGCCTGGAACCAGACATTTAAACATGTCAGAATGCTCTGTGTGTCTTGTCTCTTCTCTCCTTGAGGCTTCTTGATTCATCTCTTCAGCCTTCTCTGCTCTTCACTTCGTGTGGCTCCCGAGTTCACATGGTACAGATGCAGCCACATGTACCGACTGACTGACAGTCTCTCAGAGGCCCACGTGCAAGCTCCCAGGTGAGAGAATCCAAACGCTCAGCTTGTTTCGAGTTTGCTCCTGATTCCATCGACTCCTGTGGGGTGAGAGGTGGTGCCAACATGGTTGCTGGGAGCCTCTCCTGCTCAGATGCCGGGAAGGGGCTTCTGAGAGAAATGGGCCAGAGAAGACGCCAAGTAGGTGTCTGCCCTGTCACCTGTCCCTGCTGCTGCTCTCAGCTGTTCATGCTGGTCCCTCCTCATTGTTTACATCTCAGCTCAGTTATCACCTCCCTGGAGACAGGATCCCTGATCACACCAGCTGAAATAACGGTCACCCCCTCCCCACTCCTTCCCATTCTTTCTCTGTTGTGAACTGAATTGTGTCCTCCAAATCCATGTGTTGAAGTTCTAACACCCTGTACCTCAGAATGTGACTGTATTTAGAGACAAGGTCTTTAAAGAGGGTTAAAATTAAGTCATTAGGGTGGGCCCTAATTCAATATACTGATGTCCTTATAAAAGTGAAGTCGCTTAGTCCTGTCCGACTCTTTGTGACCCCATGGACTGTAGCCTACCATGTTCCTCCATCCATGGGATTTTCCAGGCAAGAGTACTGTAGTGGGTTGCCATTTCCTTCTCCAGAGGATTTTTCCAACCCAGGGATTGAACCCAGGTCTCCCACATTGTAGGCAGATGCTTTACCATCTGAGCCACCAGGGAAGTCTGATGTCCTTATAAGAAGAGGAAATTTGGACAAAAATATGTATAGAGGAAAGACCATGTGAGGCCACAGGGAGAAAGTGGCCATTTGCCAGCCATGGACAGAGGCTGAGAAGAAACCAGCCCTGCTGACACCTTGATCTCAGACTTCCAGCCTCCTGAACTGTGAGAAAATACATCTGGGTGGTTGAAGCCACCAAGCCTGTAGAACTTTGTCTCAGTAGCCCTAGCAAGTGAATATATTCTCTATCCTTTTCCTAGTTCGATGCTTCCTCAAAGAGGCAGCTTAGAGGGACTTCCCTGGTAGTCCACTGGTTAAGAATTTAGCTTCCAGTGCAGGGATGAGGGTTTGATCCCTCGTGGGAGAACTAAGATCCCACATGTCATGGAGCAAGTAAGCCTGCGCACTGCAATGAAAAGCTTGTGCAGCCAAAAAGGAAAAAAAAAAAAAAAATCAGTAAGTAAAGAGGCAGTTCAGATAGTGGTTGATGCACAGACCCTCGTTCTGGCTTTCTCAACAATAATGGCAGCAGCTGTGACAGGGCCTGCTGGATGTTCCAGAAGCCCAGTTATCGAGACAAGTGGCTGTGGCAGGCATGGGGGTTTGGGTGGTAGCTGGGAAGAAGCCAGGCCTAGTGTCAGGCTCCAGGGCAGGCATCACTGAGATGGCCAGGCCGATACAAGCTGGAGAAGGCCCTTTCTACCTGCTGTGGTGCCAGGAGACCTTTTTGCTGGTGATACTGTCTTTCCCATCCAAGAAGGGGTGGGGTCTCCCTTCAAAGAAGGCTACGGCTTCCACTGTACTCCCGAGGAGTTCTACTTAGGGTATAACAGGGGACCTTGCAAACCAGCACTGAGCTTGTCACTGCCACTGATCCCTTCTCACTTGATTATCAGGCTTTGAAGAACTCCCTCAAGACTTGAATTTTGCAAAATGGTTGAGGCATATATTAGACTCCCATTAAATACCTCGAAAATGAAGGGAGTATGTGCAAACAACCAGGAATTGAAATAGCACACACAGACACAATCACTTTGTCCTGGATCTGGAAATTTCTCTGCTTCACAGGATGTATTTTGTTCCTCATAACACTAGTAGCCCCTCAGTCCCTCCATCTGGCAGCCACATGTTCCACAAAATTCCAAGTTCAGAATCCAGTTGTTGGCATGAGACAGACCAAATGTCCCAGTGCCCAACTCCACTTCCCACTTGTCACTTGTACGTTAATACCCCTTGGACACAGATTTGCCAAACTTGCCATGGATTCCCCAGGGTCCAAATATGAAAACTGGAAAGATCTGTTTGTTTTCCCTTATCTGGCTTTCCTGCATTCTGTTGCCTATACTTATGATCAACATATTTTTGTTTATGTCTCATAAGAGCTTCATCTTTTGTCAGACATTCTTTCCTTATTTGGCCCCAGGGTCATGCTGGTTTCTGGGTAGTTTTTCATCATCTCTTTTCTGCCTTGTTTCAGCTCACTCACACTTTTTATTTGTCCATAATTTTCCTACTGTCCTCTCTATGTGAATGAGAGTGAAGTCACTCAGTCATGTCCGACTCTTTGTGACCCCATGGACTGTAGCCTACCAGGCTCCTCTGTCCATGGGATTTTCCAGGCAATAGTACTAAAGTGGATTGCCATTTCCTTCTCCAGGGGATCTTCCTGACCCAGGGATCAAACCCAGGTCTCCCGCATTGTAGACAGATGCTTTACCGTCTGAGCCACCAGGGAAGTCTTATCCTCTCTATAGTCCTCTCCAATTCTACTTTTATTTTTGGCTGGGCCATAAGTCAGGTTGACCAGGGATCAAACTCTCACCCCATGCATTGCAAGCACAGAATCTTAACTACTGGACTGCCAGAGAAGTCCCCAATTCTATTTTCCTATTAAAATTTGGTTCTGCTTTCTCCTCCACTTATTTTATTCTCTCTTCTCTACTCACCCTAGGAAATTCACTCTTTGCTCTCCTCTTCATCTGCTACTCTCTCCTGGCACTCTCTAACAAAAGTTCCCCTTGTCCAGATGCCCTCTGGATCTTCTGGCATGCCACCAGCTTCCTCAAAGCTCCTCCTCTCCATCCTGGTGAGATGCCTCTCCCAGGGTCCTTGCTTTCATATCAAGGTCCTAAAAATCTGTTATCAGTAGAAATCAGCAAAACTATTGCTTGAGGGCTAATGCTGGGCTTACCCCTTATTTCAAATAACATAGTGATTTGTATATAGAAGTTACTCAATGGTGTTTTTATCAATGTTATTAGATTGCTTTACACACTTATCTTGGAAGAGTTTTATAGGCTTTGGGTTGGGTACTACTAAGCCATTTATTGCATGCGTACAAATTATAAATTCCTAGACACACCTGGATCATAGCAAAGCCCTTCTGTTAGCTTAAGGGGCATGAATCTGATACCAAAGAGTGTTGCATGGGGATGTGCAATTAAGGAAGTGAAGCCAAAAAGATTTCTTAGCACATGATTAGCATAAGCAAGCCCACTAAGTAGCAAGGGCATGAGCTTTATCTATCCCGGAAGATCACTGGAAAGAAAGACAAGAGGGTGACTCATCCCTTGTCTCCATAACAACCAGTTGGCCATCCCTTTTTCTTATTACCAGAGGTTAGCCCTTTAAGCAATGCCACTCCTGGCCCTGTGGCCTCATGACTCAAAGTCTTAAGATTTACAGCATTTTCTGAAGAGGCGAAGGTCATTCCTATGGGTAACTCCTTTTGAATACTCATAGATGAGTCATTTACCATGAATTATTCTGTTGCGTAAATTGGTTGCCAGGTACCCTCTTCAGAGAAGGGGTCTATTTTCATAAACAATCCCCAGCATACAGTGACTTCTATGTGTAAACCTAAGCGGCCAGCAATGCAAGAACAGTACCAACCACTAGTTCAGTTCAGTTCAGTCACTCAGTCGTGTCCGACTCTTCACAACCCCACGAATCGCAGCACACCAGGCCTCCCTGTCCATCACCAACTCCCAGAGTTCACTCAGACTCATGTCCATCAAGTCAGTGATGCCATCCAGCCATCTCATCCTCTGTCGTCCCCTTCTCCTCCTGCCCCCAATCCCTCCCAGCATCAGAGTCTTTTCCAATGAGTCAACTCTTCACATGAGGTGGCCAAAGTACTGGAGTTTCAGCTTTAACATCATTCCAAAGAAAGCCCAGGGCTGATCTCCTTCAGAATGGACTGGTTGGATCTCCTTGCAGTCCAAGGGACTCTCAAGAGTCTTCTTCAACACCACAGTTCAAAAGCATCAATTCTTCAGTGCTCAGCTTTCTTCACAGTCCAACTCTCACATCCATACATGACCACAGGAAAAACCATAGCCTTGACTAGATGGACCTTTGTTGGCAAAGTAATGTCTCTGCTTTTCAATATGCTATCTAGGTTGGTCATAACTTTCCTTCCAAGGAGTAAGCGTCTTTTAATTTCATGGCTGCGGTCACCATCTGCAGTGATTTTGGAGCCCAAAAAAATAAAGTCTGACACTGTTTCCCCTGTTTCCCCATCTATTTCCCATGAAGTGATGGGACCAGATGCCATGATCTTAGTTTTCTGAATGTGGAGCTTTAAGCCAACTTTTTCACTCTCTTCTTTCACCTTCATCAAGAGGCTTTTGAGTTCCTCTTCACTTTCTGCCATAAAGGTGGTGTCATCTGCATATCTGAGGTTATTGATCTTTCTCCCACCAATCTTGATTCCAGCTTGTGCTTCTTCCAGTCCAGCGTTTCTCATGATGTACTCTGCACAGAAGTTACATAAGCAGGATGACAATATACAGCCTTGAGGAACTCCTTTTCCTGTTTGGAACCAGTCTGTTGTTCCATGTCCAGTTCTAACTGTTGCTTCCTGACCTGCATATAGGTTTCTCAAGAGGCAGGGCAGGTCGTCTGGTGTTCCCATCTCTTTCAGAATTTTCCACAGTTTATTGTGATCCACACAGTCAAAGGCTTTGGCATAGTCAATAAAGCAGAAATAGATGTTTTTCTGGAACTCCCTTGCTTTTTCCATGATCCAGCGGATGTTGGCAATTTGATCTCTGGTTCCTCTGCCTTTTCTAAAACCAGCTTAAACATCTGGAAGTTCATGGTTCACATTTTGCTGAAGCCTGGCTTGGAGAATTTTGAGCATTACTTCACTAGCGTGTGAGATGAGTGCAATTGTGCGGTAGTTTGAGCATTCTTTGGCACTGCCTTTCTTTGGGATTGGAATGAAAACTGACCTTTTCCAGTCCTGTGGCCACTGCTGAGTTTTCCAAATTTGCTGGTATATTGAGGGCAGCACTTTCACAGCATCATCTTTCAGGATTTGAAATAGCTCCACTGGAATTCCATCACCTCCACTAGCTTTGTTCGTAGTGATGCTTTCTAAGGCCCACTGGACTTCACATTCCCGGATGTCTGGCTCTAGGTCAGTGATCACACCATCGTGATTATCTGGGTCGTGAAGATCTTTTTTGTACAGTTCTTCTGTGTATTCTTGCCACCTCTTCTTAATATCTTCTGCTTCTGTTAGGTCCATACCATTTCTGTCCTTTATCGAGCCCATCTTTGCATGAGATGTTCCCTTGGTATCTCTAATTTTCTTGAAGAGATCTCTAGTCTTTCCCATTCTGTTGTTTTCCTCTATTTCTCTGCATTGATCGCTGAGGAAGGCTTTCTTATCTCTTCTTGCTATTCTTTGGAACTCTGCATTCAGATGCTTATATCTTTCCTTTTCTCCTTTGCTTTTCATTTCTCTTCCTTTCACAGCTATTTGTAAGGTCTTCCCAGCCATTTTGCTTTTTTGTATTTCTTTTCCATGGGGATGGTCTTGATCCCTGTCTCCTGTACAATGTCACGAACCTCAGTCCATAGTTCATCAGGCACTCTATCTATCAGATCTAGTCCCTTAAATCTATTTCTCACTTACGCTATATAATCATAAGGGATTTGATTTAGGTCATACCTGAATGGTCTAGTGGTTTTCCCTACTTTCTTCAATTTAAGTCTGAATTTGGCAATAAGGAGTTCATGATCTGAGCCATAGTCAGCTCCTGGTCTTGTTTTTGCTGACTGTATAGAGCTTCTCCATCTTTAGCTGCAAAGAATATAATCAAACTGATTTTGGTGTTGACCATCTGGTGATGTCCATGTGTAGAGTCTTCTCTTGTGTTGTTGGAAGAGGGTGTTTGTTATGACCAGTGCATTTTCTTGGCAAAACTCTATTAGTCTTTGCCCTGCTTCATTCCGTATTCCAAGGCCAAATTTGCCTGTTACTCCAGGTGTTTCTTGACTTCCTACTTTTGCATTCCAGTCCCCTATAATGAAAAGGACATCTTTTTGGGGTGTTAGTTCTAAAAGGTATTGTAGGTCTTCAAAGAACCATTCACTTTCAGCTTCTTCAGCGTTACTGGTTGGGGCATAGACTTGGATTATTGTGATATTGAATGGTTTGCCTTGGAAACGAACAGAGATCATTCTGTTGTTTTTGAGACTGCATCCAAGTACTGCATTTTGAACTCTTTTGTTGACCATGATGGCTACTCCATTTCTTCTTAGGGATTCCTGCCCGCAGGAGTAGATATACATAATTTAACTTTCCTGTAAAAATGTACTAAAGAGTTGGCTGATAACTGCTTCATCACTGAGTTGTGGAGTTGTTTTGAGAATAGGTTTATTTATCTGAAATAAGTGGTCAGCTTTTAGTTCCCCAGAGAAAAGACATTTTAACATTTTTTTGTTTTTCATTTTTTGTATTTTACAAACATAGCAAACCTATTAGGAAGCATACACAACGTATTGAGTGCTTCATTCTTAAATTTTTAATCATTTTAAGAGGCATTAAATAGTTAACTACAAGTGAAAAGCATTGAAAGTAATCAAATCAAACAGCCTCAGGATTTTTCTCCAGGGCCCACACTATGAATTTATTTACTTAGCAAATACTGAGTGCCTATTATATCCCTCTTGGATTCATCATTCATACAGCAAAGAACTGTGCAGTCAGGGAAGGAAGTAAAAGAAAGTCAGAGGGAACCAACAATAAACAGAAACAAACAGGGACTTCTCTGGTGGTCCAGTGGCTACGACTCCATGCTGCCAATTCAGGGGGCCCAGGTTTGATCCCTGGTCAGGGAACTAGATCCCACATGCCACAGCTAAGAGTTCGCATGCCTCAACTAAAGACACAATGCAGCCAAATAAATAAATATAAAAAACAAAAAATACAAAAGCACATAATAAGTGCTTGATGAATAGTAGCTGTTAATATTGGGCTGGCCAAAAAGTCCATTTGAATGATTTTGGCCAATTCAACATTATCTGAAACTTTGGTTATACATACATATAAAATGAGATATATCTGTATATAATAAATATATATACATATATATGAAACAATTACCACAATAGTTTCCATATCCATCACTCACAGTTACTTTTGTGTGTATGTGATGAGAATACTTAAGATCTACTGTCTTAGCAACTTCCAAGTATTGTTAACTTTTTTTTTTTTAAGTCGCTCAGTCATGTCCGACTCTTTGGAACTCCATGGACTATACAGTTTGGAATTGTCCAGGCCTGAATACTAGAGGGGGTAGCTTTTCCTTTCTCCAGGGGATCTTCCCAACCCAGGGATTGAATCCAGGTCTCCCACATTGCAGGCAGATTCTTTACCAGCTGAGCCACAAGGGAAGCCCTTGTTAACTGTAGTATTGTTAACTATAATCACCATACTATACATTAGATCCCAGAATTTATTCATCTTGTAACTAACTAGAAGTTTATGCTCTTTGACCAACGTCTCCCCACTTCTCTCATCTCCTAACCTCTGACAACGAAATTATGTTTCTACATTTCTGTTTCTATGAGCTTGACTTTTAGACTCCATATATAAGTGAGATTATTTTGGTATTTGTTTTTTTCTGATTTACTTCACTGAGCATAATGCCCTTAGGTTTCATCCATGCTGTCACAAATGGCAGGATTTCCTTCCTGCCATTTTAATGACTGAATAATATTTCATTATGTATGTTAACCACAAATTGGCACTTTCCATGGGCACTTGCCATCTATCGCTGTAAGAATTAAATCATATGCTGCTGTTAGCTGCTGACCTCCAACACCCCGCTGAAGGAGTTCAGGGTGGAGAGCTGGAGGGAGGCGCTTTGTGCTCCTGGAAACTGGCAGGACAGGTCTTCAGATAGTTATTCTCAGGAGCTGATTTTATGAGTCCAATTCATGTATCACCTCATATCTAGAAAAGCACTAAAATCCTTCATGGTGATGACTGTTTCTCATGACTAGCAGAAGCTTCATGAGACCAACAGAAACTTTCTAAAAAAATAAATGCGCTTGACTGCATGTACTCCCCCTTTTACCAAAATCACATATGCTGTCCTTCCACTCATCTCCTTGGAAGAGTTTCTCAGAGCTATCCGAGGTGCTGTCTCCTGGGCTGCAGCCCCCACATTGCCCCAAATAAAACTTAACTTGCAACTCTCACGTTGTGCATTTTTTTTAAGTCAACATGTGTGTGTGTGTGTGAATGTGTACAGATACAGACATAGTATATAGCTGTAGATGGGCTTCCCGAGCGGCACTAGTGGTAAAGAACCTGCCCACCAATGCAGGAGATATAAGACACTCGGGTTCGATCCCTGGATCAGGAAGATCCCCTGGAGGAGGACATGGCAATCCACTCTAGAATTCTTGCCTGGAGAATCCCATGGATAGAGGATCCTAGCAGGCTATGCTCCATAGGGTCACAAAGAGTCAGGAATGACTGAAGCGACTAAGCAGAGCACAGCACAAGGCCATAGATACAAAGCTCTCATTTTCTTTATCTCGTTCATCCATCAGTGGACACTTGGGTTGTTTCCAGGTCTTGGCTATTACACATAATTCTGCAATGAGCATGGTGGAGCAGATATCTCTTCAAGATAGTGATCTCATTTCCTTTGGATATGTACCCAGAAGTACATACCATATGGGTCATATGGTAGTTCTGGTTTTAAGTTTTTGAGGAACTTCAAAACCATTTCCACAATGGATGCACCAATTTACATTCCTACCAATGGTACACAAAGGTTCTCTTTTCTCTACATTCTCTCCAACACTTATCTCTTGTCTTTGGACAGTAGCCATTGTAACAGGCATTAAGGTGATATTTCATTGTGTTTTTGATTTGCATTTCCCTGACAATTAGTGACACTGAGCACCTTTTCATGACACTGAGCACCTGTTGGCCATTTGTATATCTTCTTTGGAAACATTTGGTTCCTCTGCCCATTTTTTTTTTTTTTTTTTGCAATTGAGTTGTATGAATGAGTTCCTTATATATTTTGGATATTAGACTCTTATTTGGATATATGATTTGCAAATATTTTTTCCAATTCTGTAGGCTGCCTTTTTATTTTGTTGATGGTTTCCTTTGCTGTGCAGAAGCTGTTTAGTCTCATGTAGGTCCCACTTGTTTACTTTAAGCTTTTAATGCTTGTGCTTTTGGTGTCATATCCAAATGATTATTGCTAAAATCAATGTCAAGGAGCTCTTTCTCTGTTTTCTTCTAGGAGCTTTATAGTTTCAGGTCATACATTTAGGTCTTTAATCCATTTTGAGTTCATTTTTAAAATTGAAGTATTGTTGATTTACAATATTTCAGGCATACAGCAAAGTGATTCAGTCACACATTATTTTTCAGATTCTTTTCCATTATAGGTATTACAAGATACTCAATATAGTTCCCTGTGCTACACAGTAGGTCCTTGTTATTTGTCTATTATTTATATCTTATTTGTCTAGGAGTATGTATCTGTTAATCCCAAATTACTAATTTGTTCTTTCCTCTCACTATCATGTTGATAATCATAAATTTGTTTTCTATGTCTGTGTGTTAACTTTTGTGAGTGGCTATTTGAATTAAAAAACATATGTATCTAAGACATCCTTAGTCATTTCACTCAGCTATTACCCAGTGAAATGCAACCGACAAACACCACTTCTCTTGGAAACATCACTACTTGTAACAATCTTTCTTAGAGACATGTTGTACTGTGCTTAGTTGCTGAGTCAGGTCAGACTCTTTATGATCACACGGACTGCAGCCCAGGCGCCTATGTCCATGGGGATTCTCCAGGCAAGAATACTGGAGTGGGTTGCCATGCCCTCCTTCAGGGGATCTTCCCAACCCAGAGATCAAACCTAGGTCTCCCGCATTGCAGGCGGATTCTTTATTTTACTTTATTTTATTCTTACTTTATTCTGAGCCACCAGGGAAGCCCAAGAATACTGGAGTGGGTAACCTATCCCTTCACGAGTCTTCCCCACCCAGGAATCAAACCGGGGCCTCGTGCATTGCAGGTGGATTCTTTACCAGCTGAGCTACCAGCCAAACCCTTCTTAAGGTCATAGCTTTATTTTTTTCCTACCTTTCTCAAAGGTACATTTGTATTTAACTCTCCCCTCCATCAGGACTCTTTCCAATCTTTGAGAAAACAGACTTCCTAGGAAGTGATTCACTATTTTAATCATTCATTTACTAAACAAATTTAACCAGTTTACTGAGGACCTACCAAACACAGTGCAGATGTTGAGGAGGAAGTGGGAAGCAAACAGCAAAACAATCTAGGGCTCCTGGTCTGAGAGGTGTGCACCCACATCACAGTTCAGAAGGGGAATAAAACAAGATACGGAGCTTCTCACCCAGCATCTCAGAAAACGTGACAGGACCCTCCCCGTCACTAAAAGCTTCGCAGACTCTCCCTGTCTTGGTCTGAGGCCTTAGCAGGTGAATCTAAGGAGAGGGCGGTGAACCCCACCTCTGGCGGCTGCGGAGGGGACCGACTGGACGTTGAAGGGATGGAGGCCGCGGGTCCCACCCACCGCCGTCCTGAGTCAGGCGTCTCCTCTGCGTCCTGGATCCGCGGCGCCTGGGCGCCCGGGTATCCAGCGGGGCCAGGACTCGCCCAGCCTAGTTCGCACGGAGAGGCCGAGGGCGGCCGGGGTGGCGGCCCCGCCCCGGGAGAGGCGTGCCGGGCCGGGCGTATTTGAGGCGCAGAGCCGGCCGCCGCCCCGGCAGGACCACACCGCCTCTGCCCGAGCCTCCCCCGCGACGCGCGAGCCAGTGCAGAGGCGTCGGGTAAGTGGCGGGGGCGCCGGGACGGGAGTGCACACCCGCCTGCTGCAAGGCCAGGGCGCCCGGGCGCTGCTCGGTGCGCGGCCCCCTTTGCCGGGCTGGGCGGGAGCCGGAGATCGGGGCTTGGCTTCCCCGGGGAACCGCGCGTTCTGGGCCCAGGTTCCTTGGCTTCGAGCCCTCAAAAGAGGAGTCTGAGACTCGAGGAAAGTTAGCAACGACTTAAAAAAACTCACCTTCATTTCTTCGCGATGGACGGGTGTGTCACCCTCTTTGGCGACTGGGAGGCTCAGCCCGGGCTTCGCGCCCCGCGCCCCAGGTGGCCGGTGGTGAGTGGTGGGCGCGCGCGCATCCTCCCAGCTGCCTGCTTCAGCTGGGCGGGAGGAACCAGGTGCCCCTGCCTCCGTCCACGGTGGAGACTGCCCCCGCACTCTGTGGGCGGTTCCTCGCCTCTTAGCTTGGCTGTGGGATGGGGATGTGTTCTGCTACAGGTCAACAGTCCGAGGCTGCAGCCGCTCTCTGCATGCTGACCTCGCAGAAAATGGTGCTGCCCCAAGGCTGAGTGGGCATGTGCCTGGCTTGGCAAAGACCGCACACCCTCAGTTTTTGCAAATCCCAGTCCAGATTTGAGCATTAACGATCTCAGACCTGTGCTGGGGACGTGTGGGGTGTGGCAGAATTGAATGTTGGTCCGAGTGTGCAGAGCCCTAGTTGAGGTGGGGAGGGGTTGCTTTTAAAACATGTTTGGGAATATATTCTAAATTGTGAGTTGCTCATATCAAAGCACAAACATGCCTGCTCTTTGAAGAGTAGGAGCTCTGGGACACTGGGGTTGAGGTTTTGCCTTAGGCTTCATGCCCTGCCCTTAGCGATCCTGATTTCAGATACCTGGAATATTTGTAAAGTGACTCCTGGGAGTTGGGTTGCTGGACAATGAGGACGGTTTGACTTCAGTGACCCTGTCTGTTTCTAGGATTCTGGAAAAGGAATGGAAGAGAGGCTCATTTTGTTCTGCAGAAAACGGTGGCAATAAGAATTGACCACTTGGCACAGAGCATGAGAAAAAATTTTCACCAACTTCCAAAATTCTGATTCACTTGCCCCAAGTTTACAAAGTTGATCTTTCATGCTAGGAAATTGTGTTTCCATAAAAGTTCAGTAATAAAATTCATTGTCCCACAAGAATGTCCTTTTTAGACATTGTCTTTGAATCCCTAGAGTCGTGTCATCCATCCCTTTGATGACTGTGCCTCACCCTTAATCTATGGGAAATTGGAGCTGCCTAAATTAATCATGTGGGGGGCTTTTGCTTAAAATCAGCATTCTCTCCATATTCTGGGGAGAAGTTTGATGACGGGTCTTGAATGTTTTGAGCTTAGAAATATTAGGTGGATGCCTCACCAAGTTACATAAGAAGCAGAAGAGGAGGAGCACTGTTTGATAGATTGACCCCAGCTCATTTTTTAAAATGTAGTAGGCTAGTCTCGCTCTGTTGACAGGTCTTTAGTCAATGATACTTTGCTATGCTACAAATACACAGAAGAGCTTTATAAAAAGACTTTTTACTTATTGCTGCTGCTGCTAAGTCGCTTCAGTCATGTCCGACTCTGTGCAACCCCATAGACCGCAGCCCACCAGGCTCCCCCGTCCCTGGGATTCTCCAGGCAAGAACACTGGAGTGGGGTGCCATTGCCTTCTCCATTACTTATTGCTAGTGAGTTCAAAAGGCCGTTATTGGTCTCACCTATGACTTAGATACTGTTTGCCTAGAACTCTCTTCAGTCAGACTCTAAATGTTATCCCTAGTAGAGATCTATGTTCATATAATAAAATTTGAGGTGCTTATGTTACCTAAAATACCAGTGGGCTTGTAAACTTCTTGTACCTGAGACTCATGGTAACTGATCAAAAACTTAGCCTCTCTTTCCTGTTAGTTTGGGACAGAGGCTTCTGCTGAGGACAGCTAGTTAACATTTTGTGTCTGGTGCCTGAAAGAATTCTTCTCATTAAATTCTGAGTGGTAAGCCTGCCAGGGCAGTAATTCCAGTTTGCCGCTGACTAAGTATCATGTGTTCTCTCTTGACTGATATTCAGCTTTTCCATATGGGGAAAAAAAAAAAATCAGTAACTGAGAGGTACAAAGTAACTTTAACTTCCTTATGGCTGAGGAACTGTGATGAAAAAGAAATCCTAGGAAAGGACCAGTTTCCTTTATCCTAACTAGCATCTCTGAATTTGGCTTTGCAAATAAGCATTTTTGAAGCCTTGTTTCATGTTTCAGTAAGACCAGAAAGTAGCCCGCCTCTCCTGTGTTCTTTGGAGAGGAGTGTGGGCAGTGCTTGGGGTTCTGAGGAAATAGTTTATGATCTACTTCCTTTACAGCTTTTATAAAAGTTGGGGCCCTTTGTGGGCAGAAATTTCAGAAGTCCTCCTGGGAATCCAGGCAACTGAATTAATTGCTACATGGGTCTAGAATAACATAGTACAGTGGATAGCAACTCTTTATTAAAGGGCAAAGCTGCAATTAACAGCAGATTAAAAGTGGTCTGCATTCTGACTCATGTTTAAATTCCTTGTTCCAAAGTGATACTGAACTAATTCCTGTAGGTTTTTCCAAATGTGACGATTCAGATAGTATTTTTTAAATGTTTTTGCCTTTGATGTGGTGTTTCTTATCTGACTTCAAAATTCTCTGATTCTGGGAATGCCAGAGTTCACATACCTATAGTATCTGTACAGTGGGAAGTTTTTTTTTCCCCCTTTTCTTTTTAACATTTGATTGTCTCTTTATATAGGCTACTCATCTAAAAAGAAAGAAAATTTCCAGGCAAGTAGGAAGATGTTTATCCAAATAGATTTTTTAAAATTATTTTTTGGTTCTCCTTTTACGTTCTAAGGTTGCTAACCTTGATTTAAAAAGAACATTGGTTAGAAACCTTTCCATCAGAGCGCTGATGGTTGGGAGTTGATATAATCAAAACAATGCATACCCAACTTTTAGGAAAGCAAGCTTTATCAGTTTAAATGTGGTTATAATTAGCAAAGTGACTGTGCAGAATGGCATCCTTATATTCAGTATCACTGCACGCTGCATGAGTCACCCAGCTAGTTTCTGACAAAAACGTGATCTCTTTTTTTGTTTACAATTTCAGCATGTTTATGCAGTTCCAAATGAGTAAGCCAGAGGATTAATTTCTAAATGAAGTAACTAATACTTCCAAAGGACTATACTTTAAAATGTCAAAGTGTGAGGTTTGCTACTAGTATAAAATCAGTCAGACTTAGGAGTCAGGGCGTTTGGACTCAGGTCCCTGCCTGCCAATGACAGAATGACTCTGGGCCACCATGTTAACTCTCTGAGACTCAGTTTCCTCACCTCTGAAGTAAGGATGTTAACTTTTCCCTGTCAATCTCATAAGATTATTATCAGAATCAAAATAAGAAAGGTGTGTGAAAGTGCTTTATAAACTGAAAACATCACACAGATACGGGGTGTCATTGTTCTAATGGGCTTCTCATGTGTCAGAGCACAATCCAAACCGTCCCCCTTGGTGTTACCTGAAACACAGCGGAAACAGAGTGGGGTCTGCTTGGCTTCTCCAGTTGTTTTGGTCTAGTTGGAAAATGGGGCTTCCCAGGTGGCTCAGATGGTAAAGGATCTGCCTGCAATACAGGAGACCCAGGTTCAATCCCTGGGTCAAAAAACCCGCTGGAGAGGGAGACCGCAACCCACTCCACTCCAATCCAAAATAAACTGAATATGTTTGAACAGAGACTTGGAAAAGAATAAATGTTACATTTTGGGCTAGCTGTCTTCGCATGAGTTTCTGGTTGTGATCAGCCTTTAAACATATCTAAGTTTAACTGGATTTATATTAATAAGATGGGCTTCCCTGGTGGCTCAGCCTGTAATGTGGGAGACCTGCGTTTGATCCCTGGGTTGGGAAGATCCCCTGGAGGAGCGAGTGGCAACCCACTCCAGTATTCTTGCCTGGAGAATCCCCATGGACAGAAGAGCCTGGTGGGCTACAGTCCATGGGGTCGCAAAGAGTAGGACATGACTGAGCAACTAAGCACACATATTAATGACACTTTATGAGGCCAGAGGTACAGCTTTAACTAGTTTTAACAACTGAAACTGCCTTTCTGTTTTTTATTGACCTGAATGGGTACTTTTATCTGAGGATACATATCCTCATTAACTCAGGCCAGTGGTTCTCAAACCAGACACAATTTTGCCATCCTCTTGCTTCCCCAGGGTTATTTCGAAACATCTTGAGACATTCTAGGTTATCACAGTGCAGGCGTGGGGGGAGGGGGTTTGCCGCTGTCGTCTTGTGTGTTGAAGCCGGGGATGCACATGATGCATAGAAGAGCCCGTCCCTGCGAAGTATCCCACCTGAAATGTCAGTGATGCTGAGGTCAGGGATAAGCTCCAGCACAATGGGGATATTTAAAAGAAGTCAAAACACTTAAAAAGTTATTGCTAAGTCATTGCTATGTTGCTCAGGAATGGAAGAGTTTGTGTAATCAAAAGAACTAAACTTTCTGCCTACTATGAAGTCCAAAATTGTTTCTTTCTGGCGTCCAAAGCTCTTGACTTAAGAAATATCCTTTCAAAGGACTTCACTGGCAGTCCAGTGGTTAAGACTCTGTGCTTCTACTGCAGGGGGTATGGGTTCCATCCCTGGTTGGGGAACTAAGATCCCACATGCCTCACGGCATAGCCAAAAAAAAAAAAAAAAAAGTCCTTTCTTTCCCTTTTCTGTAAGAACTCTTTACACTCTTTTAAAAATCTTTATTGAATTTGTTACAATATTATTTTATGTTTTGGTTTTTTGGCCACCAGGCATGTGGGATCTTAGTTCCCCAACCAGGGATCAGACCTGCTCCCCCTGTATTGGAAGCAGAAGCCTTAACCACGGGATGGCCAAGGAAGTCCCTATAACAACTCTTAAGTTCCCCCTGTGGTAGCAGCACACTTCTCTAGGCAGTGGCAGTCTTTTGGGGAAGGAAGTATAGAGGAGAACCAACTTTTGCGTTAAAGAGTCGAATATTATATACTAAACGCAGTGAAACAAGCCCTGGGAAAGTCACTGTGACTTCCCAATTAGATCACTTGCAGTTTCCAAGTTGGAAGATGGGCACAGTGATAACCTGAGTGTATCCAAATATGTTTGAGAATGTCCAGATTTAAAAAGAGATGTGCAAAAATAAAAAAATTAATAGAAGGTAATATTGAACTGTATTATAAGTAACAGCAGAGTAAGATAAAATATCTGGTGTATAAGTGAAGCATACATTAAGTTCTAGGAGGACTTTTTGTCTGCTTTTGTTTTACCAAAAAGTCTAGTATTTTGTATTTTTAGGACCTATCAAGTAGCCACCATTTAAGGGATCATTTCTTAGAATAATTGAATAACTTCAACAAGTAGGCACCTTACGGCTTCCCAGGTGGTGCTGGTGGTGAAGAACCCACCAGCCAGTGCAGGAGATGTAAGAGATGTGGGTTTGATCCCTGGGTCAGGAAGATCCCCTGCAGGAGGGCATGGCAACCCACTCGTTTTCTTGCCTAGAGAATCCTAAGGACAGAGGAGCCTGATGGGCTATGGTCCATAGGGTAGCAAAGAGTCCGACATGACTGAAGTGACTCAGCACACACATGTAGACAACTTAAGGAAAAAGATTCTGATTATTGAAGATCCAGGTAACTTTGACCATAGCACAGGTGATTCTGGGTGGAGAAAATAACCCAGGCCTGAGGAGTCCCAAGCTGCCCTCCTCTCCTCATCGCCAGAGCACCAGCTCCGGGAGCAAGTGTAGAACATCTTGTTTGTTGGGAACTGGCACTGAGGGAGGAGCCAGAGAAGCAGGAATGATGGACTCATGGCCACCCACTGAGGCAGCTTTGGGCAAGGCCAGCCCTCTTTGGTAGCATCCTACCCCAAAATATTTTCCTCCAAATTGTCTGACATTTTTTTTTTAAACCTTGGTTTGTTATACTGCCACATATTTTCATGTGGAATAACAAACACCTTTAAAAAAAAAAAACAGTACATCTTGTGCTCGCCTTTCTTCGCTATTGCTTCATATCCCCAGTCTCACCTTTCTTTCAATGTTTCGCTCAACACTGTCCCTGTTAGAAGTCTTCTTTCCAGTTGTGACTTCCTGTAGCACATATTCTGGCTCACAGCACCCATTACTTGTGACCCTTTCTGGCCTCTGGACCCTTTGATGATACATCTTAGCCAATTCCATCTTCAAACCCAGACCTGAGCCCGCCTATGGCCTGGCGCAGAACAGGCACACATTTGTGCAAATGAAGAAATAAGTGGGCAGTAGCAGCTATGTCTTGGGCACTGGGGTGGGTAAGGCAGAGACTGTCTTTCAAACACTAGGAGGAAGAACCAATGGCCTCCTTCTAAAACCCGGAAGAGGGTGTGGGGCTATTAGTGGGAACCTGAGGAGAGGTGGGCAAGATTCATTTGATGAACACTTTTTATGTGGTGGTGGAAAAAAAAAGCACAGGAAGGTAGGTGAAGGAGAACCAAAGACAAACCAGGACTGTTTACATTTGTTACCTAGGAAACGGCAGAGTACTGTACTTCCTGCTCTGCCACTTGCACTGTATAGCCTGTTACTTCCAGGATTCAGCCACAAAATAGTGTGATTAGAGTTCAGCTATGAGTTAAATAGGGCCTGGTGATTCAGGTGGAGACATTCACCCTTTGAGACATTTTTGTGGTTCCCCACCATTGATTTTGGCATATTTGGAGAATGGACTTGTTTGTGTTTAGAGAATGCCTGTACTTGACCTGTGCAATGAGCTGTTTGTGATGTTCATACAGAAACCAGTGAAATCTTTTAAGATCAAATGATAACCCCTGTTTTTTTTTCTCCTTTCAGGAAAATGGCAGACGGTTTTTCGGTAAGTGTTTTATGTCTGTTTTCCTACCTTAATATATATACATTCATGCAGGATGAGGGTTTTTTTGTTTGTTTTTTAACCACTCAAGTTTCCTGTTTAACTCTCCCACCATGTGGCTTCCTCTGGCCTCATCTATCCAATGAGGGCTTGTTAGGTGGAGTCTTGTTTTTGCAGCAACAGGTTTGGGAAGAAAGCCAGGCAGAGACAGGCCTCACTAACAGTAACCCTTTTACCAAAGGCCTAGGACAGAAGCTGATGGATTCTGCCGGTGGGAGCTGAGAAGCCAGCTGAGCAAAGGGCAGTGTGGTTCATTCTGAGCAACCAGACTTTTTTTAATCCTAAAGTGCCCTCAACTCCTTCTCCCTTCCCAAATGCTGGAGTAAGAAGCAGCCAAAACAAATTCCTATTAGTATGCTTATGTATTCCCAAATTTCCTAATGGACTGACACGTCACCTAGAGCCACGAGCTCTGCTCAGGTTTGTTTTCTAAATCCAGTTTGCTTTCCATCATCACAGAGCCCTCTGTTTCTCTCTCCCTCCCCCAGGCCACATGGGCTCCCTTCACAGCCTCACTGTGTTGCCCCTACACCAGATCTAGGGTTGTGTTCCCAATGCATCAAAGACAATCCTGGCAGATCATATTCGGTCAACGTAGAAGTCTTTACTGGACCTCTTCCATGTACCACCTGGCAGTGTGCTAAATACTGTATAAAACAGGCAGGGAGAAAGCAGTTTCTTCCTGGAGAGAAAGGACACAGTCCAACACTGGCACGGTCTCGCAGTCTGTAAAGAGCCGTCCCAAACGCTGCCTCACTTGTTTGTCACAACCATCATATGAAATAGATCATTATCCCCATTTTACAAGCAAATACACTAAGTCCGAAACAGGTGACATGATGGCTCTGAAATTCTGGAGCTCTTGATGGATAACACTGGATTTCTTGATGGATGGCACTGAATTTTAAACCAAACCTTCTGACTCCACATCGCAGGCTTCTCCCTGTGTACAAGGCAGCCTCTCTGGTACTAGCCTGGATGCCACCAAGTGGTAACTTACCTGGCGAACCCAAAGTGCAGTAGA
Organism: Bos mutus; assembly: GCF_027580195.1. Taxonomy (NCBI): domain Eukaryota; kingdom Metazoa; phylum Chordata; class Mammalia; order Artiodactyla; family Bovidae; genus Bos; species Bos mutus. The sequence continues at coordinate 41,134,434 of NC_091626.1, read as the reverse complement.
CATCCCGCAAAGCGAAGGCCAGCGCAACCAGGACCAGCTCGGTGGCAGGTTTTGCAGCCCAAGAGTATACTGAGTTTTGTGATTTTTTTTTTTTTTCATGTCAGTTAGAAAGTATGTGTTTTTACATAGAGAATGGCTAGCTCCTGACTTTTGCAAATTACAAAAAGGCAACCCTCAATGATCTGAGATGATGGGAGGCAAGAGTAAAGTGATAAAGCATGTATAATACCATAGTCAAATTTTAGTCTTAGGAACTCAAAACTAAAAGGTAGGAAAAATTTTATTGATATGAATTTCATATCTTCACCACATCCCTCTCGTTCTTAGATCACATATTCCTGAAAATTCTGTTGTGATTGTTTTTCATCCTATAATTTTTTTAATGTCTCTTTTTCCAGCTTAATGATGCCTTATCTGGGTCTGGAAAACCAAACCCCCAAGGTTGGCCTGGTTCATGGGGAAACCAGCCTGCTGGGGCAGGAGGCTACCCAGGAGCGGCCTATCCTGGGGCCTACCCTGGACAGGCCCCTCCTGGCCCCTACCCTGGACAAGGACCTCCTGGGGCCTACCCTGGACAGGGACCTCCTGGGGCCTACCCTGGACAGGGACCTCCTGGGGCCTACCCTGGCCCAACAGCACCTGCTTATCCTGGGCCAACTGCACCGAGTGCCTACCCCGGACCTGGGGCCTACCCACCTCCGGCACAGCCAAGTGCTCCTGGAGCCTACCCTGCTGCCGGTCCCTATGGCATCCCTTCCGGACCACTGGTAAGATGGAGTGAATCATTTAGTAAACTTCAACGTGATCAGGACCACGTTAATAAAGAACACGGCTGGGACTTCCCTAGCAGTCCAGTGGCTAAGACTCCGTGCTCCCAGTGCAGGGGGCCTGGGTTCGACCCCTGATCAGGGAACTGGATCCCACATGCCACAACTAAGACCCAGCACAGCCAAATAAATAAATATTAAAAAAAAAAAGAAAGAAGGAAAATGGTAATTGTCTGGAGCGGTAGTGTCATCAGGCTTCAGGAGACCTGAAGCTTGAAACTGACTGCTTAGAGCCATTTTGCAAGGACCAGGCACAGTGTATGTTGGTCCAGTAGAAAAATTCGTTTCCGGTGTTTAGTGTATGTACTGTTAGTTTAAAGAGAAGCTAATGTGTGTTTTGAAGGCATCTGTAAAGCAGCTTTAATATAAATCAAGATCATAGTAATGGCTGTTATTACTGATAAACACTGAATATATAACATGTGTCAGCTGTGTGCTTCGACATGGATGCTCTCATTCAACTCCATAAGCACCCTGTAAGATACTGTTATTATCGCCACTTTGCAAATAAGGAAATAGGGCAGGGTTATACAACCTTCCCATGGTCAGAGAGGGGAAATTTGGGGCAACCACAGTAATCTGGTTTTTAAAAACCTTCTAAAGATAATTTTGTGATCTAAGGATTGAATTTTCATTTATATTAAAATTCATTTTAATAAATGAATTCTAACCATAAAACCCAACTCTGGGGGCTCCAGACACATCTTGAAGCAGTCTAGCTATGAGAAAAGAGTTCAATAGCAGTGTGAGATCAGCCCCTTTCAAGAGTGTGATGGCACAGGGAGTATTTGCTCTGCTTACTGGTCAGCTTAGAGGAGAGCAGAGAGACAGCATTAGGCGCATGAGAGGTGATGTGCAGGACCTGGACCACATACAGGTAGTCAGTTGAGACAGGAATATGGAAATTCTGGAAGGAAGAGGCAGTGGGAAAGAGATTAAAGAGCAGGAACCCCAGAATCTAGTGGTTAAGTCTTGTTTTTGTTCAGTCGCTAAGTCGAGTCTGATTCTCGGTGACCCCATGGACTGCAGCACACCAGGCTTCCCTGTCCTTCCCTATCTCTTGGGGTTTTCTCAAACTCATGTTCATTGAGTTGTTGATGCCATCCAACCATCTCATCCCTTGTCACCCCCTTCTCCTCCTGCCGTCAATCTTTCCCAGCATCAGGGTCTTTTCTAATGAGTAAGCTCTTCACATCAGGTGGCCAAAGTACTGGAATGTCAGCTTCAGCATCAGTCCTTCCAATGAATATTCAGGGTTGATTTTCTTTAGGATTGACTGGTTTGGTCTCCTTGCTGTCCAAGGGACTCTCAAGAGTCTTCTCCAGCACCAAAAATTAAAAAGCATCAATTCTTTGGTGCTCAGCTTTCTTTATGGTCCAACTCTTACATTTGTATATGACTACTGTAAAAACCACAGCTTTGACTATACAGACCTTTGGAATCAAAGTGATGTCTCTGCTTTTTAATACACTGTCTAGGTTTGTCATAGCTTTTCTTCCAAAGAGCAAGGGTCTTCTGATTTTGTGACTGCAGTCACTATCTGCAGTGATTTTGGAGTCCAAGAAAATAAAATCTGCGTTTCCCACTTTTTCCTCATCTATTTGCCATGAAGTGATGGGACCAGATGCCATGATTTAGTTTTTTTGATTGTTGAGTTTTAGCCAGCTTTTTCACTCTCCTCTCTCATCCTTATCAAGAGGCTCTTTAGTTCCTCTTCACTCTCTGCCATTAGAGTGGTATCATCTATATATCTGAGCTTGTTGATATTTCGCCTAACAATCTTCATTCAGTCCAGCATTTCACATGATGTACTCTGTACAGAAGTTAAATAAGCAGGGTCACAATATGCAGCGTTGACATACTCCTCTTGCAATTTTGAACCAGTTCTTTTGCAATTTTGAACCAGTTCATTGTGTTGCTTCTTGACCTAAATGCAGATTGCTCAGAAGGCAGGTAAGGTAGCCTGGTATTCCCATCTCTTTAAGGATTTTCATTTGTTGCGATCCACAGTCAAAGGCTTTCACGTAGTCAAATGAAGCAGAAGTGGACATTTTTCTGGAATCCTCTTGCATTTTCTATGATTCACAGATGTTGGCAATTTGACTTCTTGTTCCTCTTTTCTAAATTCAGCTTATACATCTGGAAGTTCTTAGTTCACATACTGTTGAAGTCTAGCTTGAAGGATTTTGAGCATTTCCTTGCTAGCATGTGAAAAGAGTACAATTGTATGGTAGTTTGAACATTCTTTGGCATTACCTTTCTTTGGAATTGGGATGAAAATGTTCCTTTTCCAGTCCTGTGGTCATTGCTTACTTTTCCAAATTTTCTGACATATTGAGTACAGCACTTTAACAGTGGTGAAAAATCCACCTGCCAATTCAGGAGGCACGGGTTCGATCCCTGGGTGAGGAAGGTCCTCTGGAGAAGGAAATGGTAATCTACTCCAGTCTTCTTGCCTAGGAAATCCCATGGAGAGAGGAGCGTGACAGGTTACAGTCCATGGGGTCGTCAAAGAGTCAGACATGACCCCGTGACTAAACACCAACAACAAAGAGTCAAGAAACGACTCTGGCTTTTCAAGGCTGGACAAGGAGAATGCCAGCCAAGGGTCAGCCCAAACCAGGAACTCAGGAAGGGGATCAGATTGGGGAGAGGCAGGGGAGACCACTGCAGTTCACACTGGTTGGATTTGTGGCACCAATAGCAAAGCCAGATGGGAAGAAGCACAAGACTAAAACAGATCAGATCAGAGCTAGAGAGAAAAAGACTTGGGCAATGGTTGAACCCAGGGGGAAACAATCTTAAAGGAAAAACAGAAGAAGCCAAGATAGAGCAGTGGAAATATTTATAACACCTTGAACATAGACGGTCAGTAAATATTTGTCAAATGACTTGGGGAAGGTATTAACTGGAAAGTTCCCATTCGACAAACATTGAGTACCTGCCACCTTCAAAGCACCACACGGGGCGTGTGTGAATTAAACATCAGAGCACCTCAGAGGCCGGGAAGGTGCCACGGTGTTTGCCTGCAGGGAGCAGAGCTCCGGGATGAACATGTCATATGACAAGGATCTTAAGGGTGGCACAGAAATGATTGCAAGGTCTAGCTTAAGCCTTTCCAAAACACAGGCTCCATGGATGAGTTATAGATTAGGATGGTCCTTATCATGAGCGATACAGTCTCCAGAAGGGAACATATTGTCTTTGGCACTAATTAACTGATGGCCTTTTTCTTGATTGTTGTAGTTGTGTAGGGAGCCATTGCTCTTCAGGCCCTGGACAAGGTGGCCTGAGAGTCTGAAAAGATGGCTTAAAGTAGGGTTACATGTTATTCACATATATTAATAGTGGTTGAACTCTAGCAATGTCTTTTTCTTTCTTCCCTCAAGAAAACATGACTCTCTTTTTGGAGGGGGGTGGAGATTGGGTAGCTGCATGGCATGTGGGATCTTAGTTCACTGACTGGGGTGAACTAGGCTGAACTCACACCCCCTGCAGCAAAAGCATAGCATCTTAACCACTGGGCTGCCAGGAAAGTCCCCCAGAACATGACTCTTTATTGATATATACGCATTTTTTAATTCTCAGAATGTGCCTTATGACCTGCCTTTTCCTGGAGGAATCAGGCCTCGCATGCTGATAACAATCCTGGGTACAGTAAAGCCCAATGCGAACAGGTAAAGAGCAAAATTAGCAAGTCTAACATATTGATTGATTTTGGAATAAAGGGTGATCTGTAATCAATCTCACCAAGAGGACAAATCCCTTGCTAAGTCTTGGGTCAAAAAGAAAAAGATGCCTAGTTGATCTGAGAGCTTAAATATTATACCTCCTGTCCTCATATTGGTACAATCTCCCTGTAGCTGTGACGGTCATGATACACTCTCAGATTTGTGAGCTTGGTTGCCTTTTCCGTGTTCATACTATTGGCCTGGTCTACCGGTGATAAGTGACAAGGTGGGGAACCCCAGTGATCTGAATAGACACTATTTACTTAAAAGGTTTGAAAAAACTTTACAAGTTAAAGTTTTAACTTGACAAAGTAATTGGTCAAAATAAATCAGTCTTCACCATTGGTACTGCTTTGGTTGAGGTGAACTAGAAGGGGCTAAGATTTTGAGTTCACTTCAGAAAATCCATGCTGATTTACAGCTGCCTTGGGACACCAGACTCTGGTTATCACCACTGGTTATATTTACATATATCCTGAAGGTGTTCAGTATGTCTGTCCTTGAGGTTGGTGGTACCATTAAAGCTCCTACAGCCATTAATTAATCTGTTTCTGGGTCTTATAGACGATACACAAAAGGTAGAAATTCAAGCTGTGTACACTGCTGCTGCTGCTGCGTCACTTTAGTCGTGTCCGACTCTGTGTGACTCCAGAGATGGCAGCCCACCAGGCTCCTCTGTCCCTGGGATTCTCCAGGCAAGAACACTGGAGTGGATTGCCATTTCCTTCTCCAAGCTGTGTACACAGGTTTATTTAATTCTGTAAATAGCCTCTGTGAGTACCTGTCACTCTGATCCTGGTGAATCAGCGGGAGCAACCTCCTCTGTTACCAGGAGGTGGACAGGTTCTGATCGGATCATTTTACATTCAGCCAACCAGTTCACTCCACCTCCAGCCAGCCTCCTCTTGTTCTACGTGGTAGTCACTATCTTAAGCTAGCTCTTCCTTCCACACAGCCTAGACAGCTTCTCTCAGCACAGTACTTCCCTACACAGTCAAACTGGTCTCACAGCAAGTTACAAAACATATACTCAATATATCTTCTGCCTGTATCCTCATCCACCTTGCCTCCCAAAATAACACAGGACCCAGAGCCCTGATCCTGTGCAGGCAGCACTCATGATTAGGTAATATCGGCTCTCCTGAGGCAGCTGCTGTTAAGCAGACCACAATGCCATCTTTGCTTTACTTAGGACTATCACACTAGAAAGGTTGGGCTTCCCAGGTGGCTCAGTGGTAAAGAATCTGCCTGCCACACAGGAGACACGGGCTCTAATCCTGAGTCAGGAAGATCTCCTGGAGGAGGAAATGGCTACCTACTCCAGTATTCTTGCCTGGGAAATCCCATGGACAGAGGAGCCTGGCAGGCTACAGTCCATGGGGTCACAAAGAGTCTAACATGACTTATGAACTAAACCACCACCACCACCACTAGAAAGGTTAGAGACTGTGGTAGGTTAAAACCAATTTTGGTTGAAATGATTAGAGCGGTAGTAAACTGAGAAATGTATTGCTTTGAGCTGCAAAATCTATGTGAGGAATCGCATGAAAGAAGAAAAATCCTGGAAGTGGTAGAGATGACAATTACCTTTTCACTGCTGAGAAAGTACAAGCATTGCATATTAAGTCAAATACAAGTTCTACTGCCATTTGACTATATGGTTCTTTTTCTGTGAATTTAATCATTGATGGTTGTATGTATCTGTTACTGGGTGAATGAAAACACCCAAAGGATCATTGTTAATAGGTCTAGAATGCAGACCTTGCTTTAAAACAAGAGCTGCTTTTTTAACAGGACCAGCTGCTTCTGATATTAGTGCTCTGGGGAGCACACTTTTGAGAAACCGTGTGCAAAGGGTAGTGCTTTAACAGCCAGAGAACTTGCGTTTGTATTAACATCCAAGGAGAGAGATCAGGATAGAAAGTTTATCCAGCACTTCCATTAATTCCACTTCACATCACAGAATATTTAACACATTTATTATTATGACTTTACAACTCAGCAACAGGATACTGAACATTAACTATGTTATATCATTCTTACTGTTTTAGGACCAGGTTTTCCAGTTAACTATGAGGAAGCCAGGGATTTGATAGCACTTTATGTGACTGGTTTACTTTTAACAGGGATTGAAAGTAACCTGTCAGGGCAGGAAAGAGGTAGCCGTATTTCCATAATGTCAGGTATAAAGTGCCCTCAAAGTGGCCCCAAACCTCTGCAAGGAAACCTTGATCATGTTTATATGTAGAGATAGTAAAAAGGGAAATACAGGTAAATAGGATATAACCAAAGACAAGGCTAAAAACTCAGCACGTATTGTCTTGTTTACCCTAGGATACTGTGGTAGTATGTCGAATATAGTACTGCCCCTTATCTGAAGTTTTGCTTTCCACAGTCTCAGTTACCCAAGGTCAATCACAGTCTGAAAATATTAAATGGAAAATTCCAGAAACAAACAACTCATAAGTTTTAAGTTGCCAACATTGTACACAGCATGGTGAAATCTCATGCTGTCCAGCCCCATCCTGCCCAGGCTGTGAAACCATCCCTTTCTGCTGCATATCTGGTCTATTAGTTATCAGATCCACTGTCATGGTACCCCAGTGCTGTGTCCACATGGCCCTTATTTTACATAATAACGGCCCCGAAAGCAAGGGCAGTGATGCTGGCAATTCACATATGCCAAAGAGAAGCTGTAAAGGGCTCTCTTGAAGTGAAAAGGGGTCAGTACTCAATAAGGAAAGAAAACAATTATACACTGAGGTTGCTAAGATCTACAGTAAGTACAAATCCTTTGCCCATGAAATTGTGAGAAAGGAAAAAGAAACTCATGCTTTTTTTTTTTTTTTTGTCATATCTCAAACTGTAGAAATTATGACCCCAGTGCATAAATGTTTAATTCAGATGGGAAAGGTATTAAATGTATACAATATTTTGAGAGAGAGAGACCATGACTTTTGCAATATATTGCTATAGTTTTTCTATTTTATTAGTTGTTAATCTCTTACTGTACCTAGTTTATAAATTAAACTTTATAGGAAAAAGTATGTGTGTATAGTTGGACAGATAATTTGGTTCAATACTATTCGTGGTTTCAGCCATCCACTGTGGGTCTTGGAACACACATCCCACACATGAGGTAGAATTACTGGACTTGGCCCAGTGTACTTTCCAGTTTGAACCCATTCTATGGTTTATTTGCTTTCTGTTTAGAAAATTTTCCTGTACTTTATAAATGACTTGCTCTTTAGAAAAGTATATGTTCTTCACTTGATACAAATGTACAACTCGAATCATTTTACTAACTCTGACTTTTGACTTAAAACAGACTTGCTTTAGATTTCAAGAGAGGGAATGATGTCGCCTTCCACTTTAACCCACGCTTCAATGAGGACAACAGGAGAGTCATTGTTTGCAATTCAAAGCTGAATAATAACTGGGGAAAGGAAGAAAGACAAATGGTTTTCCCATTTGAAAGTGGTAAACCTTTCAAAGTAAGTTATTGCTATTATATGTTGATAATGTATATTTCTCATGGGGAATCAAGCTTAAACCACAACACACTGGAAATTAATTTTCATCAGTTGTCCTGGGACACCTAACTAGTACATCTGCTCCCCATCCCAGGGGAATGGTCTCAGAAATAGTGGCACATTCCTCAACTCCATTTAGGCACCTCACCATTGTCCCTGTTACCAGCCCTCTGAGTTTAGTCAACCCTAAACTGATTTTCTGGAAATGAGAAACATAGCATCTTTAATTTAAAAGGCAGAAAATCTCTCTTTTTTTGGCTGTAATGTGAGGCCTGTGGGGCAAATCTGCTCCCCCTGCAGTGGAAGCAAGGAGTCTTAACTACTTGCCAGGGAAGTCCCCTAAAAAGTCTTTATGATATAGTTGGGCTGAGATTTCATTCCTTAAAACTGCATGGTTAGCATGGCAATCAAAACTAAATTTTTTAAACTCTAAAATTAATTCATGCTTGTTTATGAAAAGAAAAATTTAGATTTTTTTTTTTTTTTACTAAAAAGTCCTCCATCCTTTACCCTTCTCCCATCCTCACAAAAGTTACAACTTGAGTTATCTTTCCAGTGTTTTCTTATGACAAGCAACACATTTTTTATTTTTAAGCATGGCTTCAACAAATATTAGGTCCACAATGTTGGGTTAGGGTTGACTATACAGTGGGCAATAAAACAGCTAGACCATCAGCTCCTCAGGGACAGGGACTAACAGGGTCTATATTCTACATTTGGTGGACATCTTTCCTTCTCAGAACATTGTCACCTAATAATACTTCATTGTTTAGATATGCAGTAATTCAACCAGTACCCTACTGATGAAAATTTGGAGTATGGAAATATTACAAACAGACAAAACCTGGAAAGCTTTATTTATTTTACTAAAATACTGTGATAACTATCCTAATACATCTTTGCTTCCTAGAAAAGTAATTTTATTCAAAATATATATATGTTTAAAATTAAGATGAAGATATTGCCAAAGTGCTGCTTCCAAAATGATGTTAGAATTAATGCATCCTCTAACTACTGGTAGATTATGTTTCTCTTACTCTTGCCAAAACTGGTTATTATCCATCTTCATAACATTCACTTCTCTAAACAGAGAATTCCTACTTTAGCATTTATTTTTAATTTTTCTTTCAGTGTTTGAGACCATACAAAAGCTTTAAGTTTTTATGTAGAGGAATGATTAATCTTTTCCTCTGTGGCTTCAATTATATATCCTTTTAACAATTTATCATTTTGTTCCATTTAAATCTTTGAATAATTTGGAATTTATTTTTTTCTGGAAAGTTAGCATTTCTGACTTTGATTAGTTCTACAAGTGATCAGAAAGATGAAATTTTAGACACCCTGAGGTTAGGCCAGACTGGTTTTAAAAGGAATGGGCATTTCTAACAGTTTTGTGTATGTGCCATTTCAGATACAAGTGCTGGTTGAACCTGACCATTTCAAGGTTGCAGTCAATGATGCTCACTTGTTGCAGTACAATCATCGGGTGAAAAATTTCGGGGAAATCAGCACGCTGGGAATTTCTGGTGACATAACTCTGACCAGTGCTTCGCACACTATGATATAATCTTAAATGGGCAGATACTTTTTTAAAGAAATGAATTTGAACGTAAACCTTACACATTTAAAAGGTTCATGTTGAGTGAAAAATTTTACCTTTATTGATCAATGTCCTTCTTGTAAATCACTGATTTAATAAATATTCTAAGAGTTACTTGTCTTTATATGTAATTTAATTGGGGCAATTTATTGTTGATAATACACAATGGACTTAAAGGAAAAAGAAATATGTGGCAGTGTTAATACTGCATTAGAGTCTCCCAGTTTCCAATATTTGAAACTATATTTTTAAAAAGAAATCAGGAGTAAATACTACCACAAAATTAACCTCTCTCTTCTAGAGTTTGGTAAAAACCAATAGATACTACAAAAAAAAAAAAACCATTCTCCTACTGTCTTACTTAAGGAAACATATTCAGGAAATAAGAAAAGCAAAGTTTACATACATATGACCTTTTGGACTTCTTGTAACTATTTTCTCTCTCTAAACTATACTTCACGGTTTCAAATCATTAATTTATACCAATATCGATCTTCCTATGGGTTCTTTTGGTTTTATGAAATCTCCAGATTTGTAGAAGGAAAAAAGTAGGTTTTTATTTGAAAATCCCATTGTCAATGCTCTATCAACCATGCCTTTCTAACATTCTTCATTACCAGGAGGGTCAAAGATTAATATAATTTCAAAACTAGGATATGCTCAGACCACTTCATTTTATAGAAAACCAAAACATTATTTGATCTGTTGCTGTTTCTACAGTACCATCTTCTCAACCATGATCTCCTGCAGAGATCAGAATGCAGGAGGTTTATGAGGGAGTATATGCCCTTTCTCTCAACAGCTGTGAAGACCAGAAAGTACACGACTGGGCAGAGAGAGAAGTGGAGCATCCACGCCTCAGTCTACCCTACAGGGACTCTGAGCTGGGATGATCCTTTAGCGTTGTTAACAGGGGGACAGGCCTTCATATTTTCACTTCATCCCATTTCTTTTTTCATTTTTGGAAAAGCTCTGGTTCTACCCAGTTTTCTTTCATTTTGTCTTTAAAGGTTTTCTTAATACCTCGTAAGTCTAGAATCCAGTAGCCCAAGGACACTCCATCTAGTTGTAGGGCATATTGATGGCTGCCTACCTGACTCATTCCCTGCTACCTAACAGTCCTGGTTTTACCCAGGTATAATCCCAGGTAAAACAGGGAATCCTGATTAAGTAAACCCCAAATGAGATGCAGATGGAGATGTGGCATTAGTTGGCCTAACCAAACTAAAGGGAAGGACATAGCTCTGAGTACCACTAGCAGCCATCTTATCACCCCAAAGGACCCAGCGTTAGAGATGCTGACACCAAGGACGCCAGAATGAACTGTGAACAGATGCTAGACCTTGATGCATCATTGAGCTGTTGACTGTAAAGTGCCTGAAATCACCATGACAACATTATAATAATGAACTTCCTTATTGTTAAGCCAATTGGAGTTCACTGCATTGTTACTTAACAGCCAAAAGTTTTCTAAGTGATTCAACAGTACATCTTATTAAACCTAAAAAAAAATCATGTTTACTGACTGATACTGTTTTATTCTCATCTACTTTATCAATGGCAACCCACTCCAGTATTCTTGCCTGGAAAATCTCATGGACAGAGGAGCCTGGCAGGCTTCAGTCCACAGGGTTGCAAAGAGTTAGACACAACTGAGCATGCACACACTGACTCTATCCTTGAGGGCAAATATTATCTTATTGTTATATTACATATTGCTTTGTATATGTTCTAAGTCTAGGGTTGCTCTGTACTCATCTCTTTTACATGTTCATGGCCCTGGACCCTTAGAAAACTCCCAACTTTGATAATACTGTCTTTTCTACAAGCCCAACACAACTTCCTCTAACAAAAGTGGATGTGCTTTTCCTTTCTTGTTTGGAAGGCCCTCATCTTAAAGAATTATCCATAAAGTTGCTGCTTGTTTGGTGAATACCTCCAACACTCACCTCATTTGCAAACAGAAATAACTGGCCCCAGGTCTGATGGCAAGCTTTCGCTACTATGAGTCATCTTAGTGCTCTGTTGTACTGATGGCCCTGTCTTCTGCAATCCTATAGTCAAGAGTTTTATAAAGGAGAAAGTATTTCAAATATACTGATTGATATCTAAAGAAACTCAACATACCCTGAAAATGCAATATGCAAGCTGTTCAATATCAACAAATTTAAGAGTTCAAATTAAGAATAAAGTATAAAAGAATGCAAATATTTGTCAAAGTTTAACATTATATTTCAATTAAACTGAAGAATGTTAGTAAGCTCTGAGTAGGTATACTTAACTTAAGCTTATACATTTTAAACAAGAGAGGCAAGGCACAGTACATTTTTATTCTGCATTGGTTAATATACAACATATCCCCACTTCCCTTGAGAAATAGTATCATATCTAAAATACACTTTGATGAACACTGAATATTAAAATATTACACAATCATTCCTCAGAATCCTGAGGCGGGTGGCTGGACTGATCCCAGGATCACCCCCTCTCCTCACACACACACAGATACCAAAATTCAAGGATGCTTACATCTCTTAACAGCAGGCCCTCAGTATCCACAGGTTCTGCATCCACCTAAGGAGGGCCAACAGTCTACAAGTGGCTTGAACAGCAGTGAACACAAACACTCTTCAACTTTTCAATATTCTAAGAACATAGCACTGATAACATGAAGAAAAATGTCTGGATTTATTTTTAAATTTAAAATTCTTCTGGTTGTTCTCCACTGAGAGGCCTCAGAGGTGAAAAGGAAATCAGGTTACCACCAAAGGAAATGTGTCTGGTCTGTTCTTGATGTCTTCTCTCCACCTGAATGAATGTATTACTGTAGTTTAGGCCTGGCTAGAGAAGAAATTCAGAGAAGCCACTAAAGTAAGTATCAAGAGTTTTACCAAGTGAGTGTTCAATCTTTCAAATTAGTAGTGGATTAATTAATAATATAAATGACATTTTTTGTACACAATGATAAAATTCGTAGTAACATAATGTTATGCTTCCCCCTATGGATCTAATTTCAAAATATAGTTTTTTTTTTAATTGAAAAGTATATTAGGAATATATACCTGATATATGGAACCTAAAAAAATAGTACTGATGAACCTATTTGCAAGGCAGGAACAGAGATGCAGACATAGACAACAGACTTCTGGATACAGTGGAGGAAGGAGAGGGTGGGACAAATTGAGAAGTACTGAAACACAGATTATCATATATAAAACAGCTCGCTAGTGGGAAGTTGCTGCATAACCCAGGGAGCTCAACCTGGTGTTCTGTGACAACCTGGAGGGGTGGGATGTGGTGGGAGGTGAGGGGGAGATTCAAGAAGGAAAGGACATACGTATACTTATGGCTGATTCATGCTTTTGTGTGGCAGAAACCAACACAACATTGGAAAGCAATTATCCTCCAGTTAAAAATAAAGTAAAAAAAATAAAAATTTTTAAAAAGGAATACATGCCTTAAAAGGTGACAGACTTCAGTAACATATGCAGGATGAATAAAACTGAGGCCACTTATGCAGATTCCACACATCCTAGTCCACATCATTGTAATTAACAGATCTTTTACTGGTGTGATCCTGCCAGGATCCTTCTCTTTGTTCTCCCTCAAGCCCTACTTCAGGTTTAAATTATGCACAGAGCTGGTAATAATGTGAGTCTAAAGGTATACCTATTAAAAAAAATCCTAGAATATAAATCCTAATATTTATGGGAATGGAAAATAACTCACATGGAGACTAAGTTATAAGATACTAAGATTTATCAACAAGAAAATGTATAACTGTGAAGCAATTTTAATTATATTACTAATAATATATCAAAAACAGAATGCTATGATTAACTTCTAGACTTATTTATAATATCATATATTATCAGAACCAATCATTTAGAGTTGAGAACTGGGGACGAGATTAAATCAGGGTTCTATAAACTGGCCTCATGCTGAAATCCCTGTCCGCCGAGGTGTCAGCCTCTGAGTAAAGAAGGCTGAAACCAAGAATGAACAGCGCATGTCACAGGAACCATTCTGCTCCTGAGATGCAGCGAGCCCAGAGGCTGAATATGGAGAAGTCAGCTTTGAAAGATAATAAAAGTCAACATAGTCAGAGGTCCTTAAGGAATTTGTGGCTTAAGAAAGCCAAGCATTTGTCAGGCTTTGTGAGACTAACAAAAATTGTTGCTTTATCATTTGCCTTAATGAATTTTTTATATTTTGAGATTGAAGATTAGCAAAAAAAGCCCATTCCCTGACTCATTTTAACAATTGTTCCTGGAAAATTTCAAGGTAAGGCTGTAAACCAGAGTTGCTGACCCTGGCTACATAAATTGCCTGGTGAACATCCAAAACCAGATCACTGAAATAAAAATATCCGGGAGTAGGGCTGAAAACCAGCGCTGCAGACACTCAGTAGGCAAGGGAGACTCTTCCATTTATGTCCTACTGTTCGGTGCCAGCATCCGGGAATAGGAATCAGTTTCTCTGCCCGAAGAGAAGCTTCCAGTTAATAAGGGAAATAGATTCCTGAAAGCATCGTATGTTTTACGAATGCAATAGTTTATTCATATTAAACTCTCAAAAAGAGATTAAATGTGTGTACTGCATGTACTGTATGCCTTTGTCTACAGAGAAACGTGAGAGGTGAGAGCTTTAACAGGAAGGCTTCACAGACAGGCAAATGTTGGAGTAGACTTAGAGGCAAGAGGTCACTAAAAAGTAAAGGTCGGGGGGCTTCCAAATAAAATAACAGGACATAAAAATAGCAATCTAAAAGAATTACAATGAAAATAAGCATTGATGACTGAAGATAGGATAGACATTTTCTTCTCAACTATACACTTTAAAAGGGTATAAATCTTGCATTATCTTTCTCTTGCATCACTGAGAAATACTGAGCATACTAGATATTCAAGTATTCAACCAATCTGTCACAACAAATTTGATACATAAACCATAAAAAGAATTAAATCTTCAGTTTAATACTAAAGCATACTATAAAGTATATGAAAAATTTTTTCCCATTTTGAGAAAAAAATGAACAAAAAAGGACTTCAGAGTAAATAGTGACAGGATGTACATTTTAAACTGTGCATATAAACTGAAAAATAACACTCATTTTATAAAACATATCTAAAATACAAAGAACTTTTCAAATAAATTGAAAACTTACTGAATCAAGAAGATGGCATTCAGTAGTGAGACTTTTATTATCACATAATACTGAAAAAAAAAAAAAAGAATTTTTAACTTTTTAAAGAATATTCTTGCAGTTAAGGGTTGTTAGAAATGGACAGACTTAAAAGATATGAAAACTTCCAAATATCAAAGGCGAAGAAAAATATGCGCCATCTTATGCTATAATATCTTTTTAAATGTAGTTAAATTTCTGTGTAAAATTCTCATCCTTAATTTCAGTATACTAAGTCTTCTCTAAATAAATCTCATGCTTGTAATTTAAAGGTACCCAAAAGACGCTATAAGAACATAGCAGAAGTGCATTAAGTGTCTGCTCAATGTCATAATGTTTATTTTACCTTAGGCCCCAACCAGAACAGCACCATAGGGTAACAGGTAAAAACAGGAGGTGAAACCATCACACATTACATTATAACATAAACACAAGAGCCATTTCCTATTGAAGAACAATCGCAACAAAATAGGTAAGAAAAGGTATTAGGGCAGAAAAAAGGACATTTTAAAGAAAGGTTTGAGGTTCTTTGATGGAAAAGAAGAGAACTAAAAAAAGTTTAAGGGAATTTTTCTAATTCTGAGCCTTCACAAACAACAAAGGACCCCAGATAGTAAGGTCTAATCAAAAGTGCTCCTGCAATCCAACGTGGATTAGTATCTGTTGTTGATTTTTAACAAGTCTGTCTCAAAAGATTTGGGGTGGAGAGTGGGGTACCACAATGAGAACTAATTCTCATTAGATATTTACAGCAAGTGTCCAGTTTCTCCACCTTTATTCTTGGAAACTATATCCGGAAGTGTTTACAATAATCTATACTTTAGGACAAGTTCATTTATTTAACGAAATCTTATTTAAATGCATTAAAAAGACCTTACCTGGCTGAGAAGTTTTCGTTTCTTCTTCCCATGAGATGTTATTTTGTGATTGTATATTTTTTTCAGGGCTAATCATCAAAACATCCTGTGTTGTAACTGAATTTAGTTCCATTCCTTCCACAATATCTGAAATTTCTTCCTTTTTGTTAGTATTAATATCGTCTGCTACTTTGCCAGCATGGAGAGCCGAATTCATTCTTTCACTAGATAAACAATCTATCTCAAAGTTTATTTTATTTATACCCTGGAAGTAAAAAAATGATTTTTACATTTAATTACCCAAAAGTTAAATAAACATAAAAAGTCTTGTCACTATTTAAAATAATAATAGAGTGATGACATTCTGAGCACAAGCTAAAGAACACTATAAATCCATCCTACTATCTTGCTTCTTGAACAATGAGATCAGATAATATTACAGCAATAGTATAACTGAAGGAAAGTTTCTCAGCAAGTACCAATATCCCGGTTCAGAGATTGACAAACATTCTATGTGAAGGGCCAGGTGTATGATGGACTCTTGAACAGTACGTATTTGAACTGCAAGGGTCCACTTAGAATCTGTTCAGTGGTAAATACTATAGGATCTGCAGTTGTTGAATCCACAGATGCGAAACTGCTAACGTGGAAGAACTAAGTATAAGGAGTGGGCCAACGTAAGTTTTATGTGGATTTTCAACTGTGCAGAGGGATGGCACACCCCTCCTGCTGTCGTTCAAGTGTGTGTGTGCTCAGCTGTATCCAACTCTTTGTGACCCCAAGGACTGCAGCCTGCCAGTCTCCTCTGTCCATGGAATTCTCTAGGCAAGAATACTAGAGTTCAGTTGCCATTTCCTACTCCAAAGAATCTTCTCGATCCAGGGCTAGAACCCAAGTCTCCAGATTCTTTACCACCACACCACCTGGAAAGCCCTCTGTCCAAGAGTCAACTATAAATATTTTAGGCTTTGTAAGCCAGACTCTGCCACAAACACTGAACACTCAATCATTGTGTTTTGAAAGCAGCCAAATACATAAATGAATGACAGTGGCTGTAGTATAATAAAACTTTATTTACAAAAATAATCTTGATGTAAGCTGAAATACAAATTGGCACTATGGTCTCAAACAAGGCAAAGGTCTTTGAAATAAGAACTATCATTTCATATGACTGATTAAAATTTCCAGTGGAAATTCTGGGGGTTGTTTATGGAGTTACTATATATATTGATACAAATAGATAACATCCTGGGCTACCTAATGTATCGGAACAGGACTTACATGGTTTATTTCAATTAAATCTTGTAATCCAAGACACTTAGCATCTTCTCCTATGCTGTTCCTAAAAAAGAAAAAAGAAGCACTGTACTCAGAAAATTAAACATATTGCTGTCTTGACTTGTTTTGAGACTATCCTTTATGGGTCAGAGTTGGGCCCTCATCTAAGATCAGGCCTGATCCAAATAGATTAGTTTTGGATGATAGCTACTACAGGATGGGCTTAGAAACCAAATGCATTTTCCCCAGAATGCTTGCAAGCCTTTGACCATGCTCATCAGTCTATTGGAAATCTTTTGAACCTCAGCCAAATCCAGAGCCACATACTAGGGAAGGGTAAGCTAAAGCTTACTTCTAGGGGATGGAAGCAACATGCAAGTATTGTATAGCTGGAGTTGGCTACATTTACTTGTTAGCTACAGCACAAAACATTCAAATCCTGAAGTTCTTAACTCACGTTTTATTAGAAACATCTGTCTCAATCTCTTGGAGTTTTTTTTTTTAAGTATACTCTATTTTTCTGGTTTTCAGCTTCACTTTGCCTTCATTGTACAAAGTTGTTTGTAAAAAGGCTCTTTTGAGACTATTTTTAGAAATTAAAAAGTAAAGAGAAGTCCTAAACAGCACTTGTAATATCACTTAAATACAATTTTGGATCTTCTTAGTACAAGAAAATGAACTGCAGGATAAGAAATGACAATAAATTGGTATCTTATAATCCACAGATTTTTAAAGCATCTAAAGTATTTTAACTGCCATAAATGCTAAATATACTGTGGCTTACATTAAAAACTAGAAATTTTACAACTTGTTCCATGAAATACTTACGAAGAAAAACTTTCATTTGTTTCTCCCATTTCAAGTTATAGGGTGTTTCTCAAGATGAATTTGGCTAACTTACTCACTTTCCAAATTTTCTCATTTTTGAAAAATGGGGATTTAGTACTCTATTTGGTTGTTTTGAGGACTGAATGAGATACTATGTGATAGGAACCTAGAACCATGTCCAGCCCATAATAATTGTTCAGTACATATTAGCTCCCCCTTGTCTGCTCTGCCATCTGTCAAGTCAGGATTCCCAAGGTACTTTCCATAAAGGCTGGTACAAAAGTGCGTACCTCTTAATGACCCTGCAGGGACATAACAGCACTACTTTATACATGATGAAACTGAAGCTGAGTTAATTAAACTTGACCTGAAGTTTCATAGTATATCATATGACTGGTTTTGAGCTCAGATGTGTCAAGCACCAAAACTGCATACAAAAGAACACTACACTGTTTAGCACCAAAGAACACTATATTGTTTCTTTTCTTCTTAATATGACCATTTCCAAATCTGAAATCTGAAGCCTTAATTTCCTCCTTTATAAAATAGAAATATTGCCTATATGTTATGGTCATTGTGAAATTTAAAAATATATGTGTTGCATACTTAACAGGTTAATAATTGGAAATGGTATTTAATGTCTACATCTGTTAAACTCTTAGTAATAACACATTAAAGAAATACCTGTTTCCAGGAATATTTGAAATCAAAGTCTTATCAACATGTTCACTTTTGGCACCCTGAGGACCAGGATTCTCTGGTGATGTAGTTTGTCTTATAAGGCCCATCTCAGCCCTGGTCTCAGACACAGTTTTGCTGACAGACTGAGGTGTTTTAAGTCTTTGAGAAAGACATTCAGAAGAAAGTCCTAGAAGATGAAAGAAATCATCTCAACACCAAAAAGCTCTTTCATTCATTTTTCACTATAGTTAGAGAGACAGTGCCAATTCTTCCTATTCCCCTACCAACTAGCCTCTTTCTCCTATAAAATAATGTTTGTTAAAGTCAAATGTCTGAGACTTTCAGTTAAAGATGATACTGAACACACACACTAACGGCTTCCTCTTAACATTTCACTACTATAAACAGTAAAGAGATGATCTTAAAAGGGAGAACACTACAAGGACAAAGCATCCTCTTTTTTTAAGGTCAGTGACTTTTAAAATTTGTAATATAATTTTCAAGGACAGACGAAACAAAGAGACAACAAAACTCAGGAAATTTTCGAAGTGCAATACAGATGGATGAGTAGTGTATTTCCTAGTAAACCTGAGAAAATAAATCCTAAGCCACCAGTCAGGAAAGATGTGAATCAGCCCAGTTTATACCACAGTACTCCTCAAAAAGAATTGGTGGCGTCAAGAATCATTAGGAGCGGAGGTAAAAACAGGAAGATTGGTTCAAAGTCAGTTTAAAAAACAATTAAGAGTCCAGACTCCTTTCCTCATTATGCACAGCTGGGCAGCTTTGAAAAATCCCCTCCCACCATCAAGATAGAAAAAAAACTAGAGGCTTATTTCCCCAAAAAAGTTGAAATAGAGGGTCTCTGGTTTAGGGGATACAATTGAAAGATGAGTACTATATGGAAAAGGGGGGATTGAAATGAGTATTTTTAAAACTGTTGATACACTGAGTTTTCCTCCCTCCATGTAGCTCCTGAAAGACTGGCAGCCAGAATTACACCCTCCAGGCAGCAGGTTGGAAAGATCTCTGGAGAATCTGACTGCGGTTGCTGCTAAGTCGCTTCAGTTGTGTCCGACTCTGTGCGACCCAATGGACAGCATCCCATCAGGCTCCACCGTCCCTGGGATTCTCCAGGCAAGAACACTGGAGTGGTCTGCCATTTCCTTCTCCAATGCATGAAAGTGAAAAGTGAAAGTGGGTCGCTAAGAGTCTGAGAATCTGACTAGCCCATGAAAAAAGACTTAAATACAGCATAACAATGCAGCTAAATCATCCCAGAGTAAAGACCCTACCACCCATGTGCTGCCGTGCAGAGCCCTGCTCATAGCCGTGAGCAGGCAGTGAACCACCATTAGACACCCAAGGGAAGCCTCTGATACAAGAGACAGAAACCAAAACCAAACAGATAAGAGTATTTTGGGACAAATATTGACTCTCCAGGAGAAGAATACATAAAAGTTATCATTAATGTCTGCAGAAAGATAAGACAACACACTTAAGAAACAAGTACAGAATGTTATAAAACGGAACATCCAAAGAATGATAAAGAGCTCTTAGGAACTAAAAACATTGTCAACAGGAAAGTTGAAGAAATTCAGGAAGTAGAAGAAAATGACAAGTACAGGAAAGAATGATAGTCTACTACAAGGAGAAAGATATATGCTTCTGGAAGAAAGATCAGAGAGAACCAAGGAAAGTATATCAAAGAAATAATTCAAGAAAAAAATCTACACTTTATTTAGAAAAGGCCATAAATAACACCCAAAGATTCCTCTAAGCACTGAAGTGGTGGCCTTGAGGACGTAACAAATAGGGGCTTTTTGGGGGACTTCTGTTTTATAACAAACCTCATATAACCTATGTGTTCTATAATTAAAACTCAATTTCAAAAAGATAAATTTTGGTCAAAAACCTTGATCTCTCTAATCATAAGTGCCAAGATGGGACATGAAAGAACATACAGCAGTGAACCCAGAGTCCTGCAAACTACTAGGATCCTTGGAAAGTAAGTAACAAGGAGCCATGTCATTAGCAGTGAGGCAATTCCTGGGCATCCAGGGAGCATAGCTGATTAGAATAAAGGAAACATATCAAAACCACACACTAGGTGTGATACCTAAATTGACTGGGAGGTTATAAAATACTTGGTGATAAATTTACATTTGAAAGTAAATATTAGATAGCAACTCAAATTTATTGTCAGAAATCTTCCTAGAGGACACAGTAAGAGAATAGGAAAAAAAAAAAAATCCTTTCTGCTAATTAGTACTTAAAGAGGACTTGGTCTGTTTCTCCTTGGAAATAAACATCTAGCACTTAAAGCATTAATAGAAGTGTCTACCAAGATTTAAGGAACAGATTACTTCAACTATGACCTCTCATTTATGGCTTATATTTAATTTCAATCTAAGTAAATAAATTCAAACTAATAAAGATAGCCTATGAAAAACAGGTACTGAAAAACACAACCAGAGTTAGAAAATCATAAGAAAGAATGACTTCCTAAAGTATTAAGAGCTGGTTACATGGCAGTATTTTTAAATCAGGGAATTGGTATTTTCATTACATTTCAAAAACATTGGAGGAAAATTTTCACTCCAAATGAAAATGAAACCAAACTTATCTTCCATAAGCTATTTGGAACACATAAATCTTCACATGAAAACTGTTTTTCAACTCTTACACAAGCGTCCATCCAACCCAAGTATTTCCCTTAAGTAGTCTCAGCAGAAAAAACTAACCTGAGAATGATTTAATGGGACTTTCAATTCTGAAAAATCCAGCATCAAACACTATTTTATCCACTTCCTTTGGCATTACAGAGGTTGCTGCCTCAGCCTGTTCCTCCTGCTTAATTCTCTCTCTCATTGCATTTTTTATGGCAGCAAGGCGATTTCTAGCAGCAATTCTTCCACCATCATCCTGTTTGGGTTTACTTGCTATACCTGAGACAACTTTTTTCTGTGAAGAGAAATTATAACATTTATTAAAGCTACTTATTACCATCTAAAGAATCTGCCTGCAATGCAGAAGATCCAGGTTTGACCCCTGGGTTGGGAATACCTTCTGGAGAAAGGAATGGCTATCCACTCCAGTACTCTTGCTTGGAGAATTCGATGGACAGAGGAGCCTGGCGGGCTACAGTCCATGGGATCACAAAAAGTTGGACATGACTGAGCGATTAATACTTCTACACATTATCATTTATAAGAAAAACGAATAAAGCATATGTAAAATATTTAACATGTTCAATATATACTTATCAAGCTCCCAGTATGTGCTAAAATGCTGGGGCCAAAAGTTAACGGACCAAGTTCCTGCTTTCGAAGAGCTCTCAGCCTCATGGTAGAAGAGCTAGATAAAGACACTGAGAAGAATAAATGTCATGTTAAAACTAAATTCAGAGGGCTCAATTTATGAATTAATCAACCTTCAGAGGCACCAAGAAAGGCTTTTAGGAAGTCACACTTAAGCTGAAATCAGAGATAGGTGAGCTGTAAGATGGGGTAAGGAAAGGGCTAGGCAGAAAGAATAGCATGTTTGCAAAACCAGAAGTGAAAAAGCACAGAGGAGTTGGCATGAGGTGAGCACAGCTCATCAGAATCCTTCACGTGTGGCCATTTACGCAGAGGACGAAAGAATAGAGATTACCTATGATTTTTAAGCAGGAGGTTAGCATTACTGAATTTGCCTTTTAGAAAGGTCACTCACTCTGTCCAGCCTGGAGAACAGGCTGGAGGGTGACGAGCCAGTTAGGAAGGAGACTTCCGCAGTGACACTGAGAAAAGATGCCAGTAGTTGAGGTTAAGGAGGGGAAAAAAATGGAAAAAAGTAAACAGATTCAAGAGATGTTTAAGAGGAAGAATTGAGAGGACTTAGCAATCTCTTAGAAATGCAATGGTGAAGTGGTGAAAACCAGAACAGATCACAGAAGATAACCAGGTTTCCATCTTGGGCCCCTGGAGGGATGGTTCCACCATTCTCTGGAACAGGGAAACATCAGTGTGTGTGCAGATGATTTCAGTTTGGGATATATAGCTTATATATACCTTAATACTTAATACTTAAAGTATTACTGTGTCAGCAGTAAGTGTGGTTTGAAATATAGATTTGGGAATCATTGCAGGGTGGATACAACTGCACATGAAGAAAGGAAGGAGGGAAGAGAGCTGAAGTAGAAACTTGAGTATCATAAACACTTAAGGGACAAGTGGAAACAGAAACTTGCAAACATGACCGAAGAATGGATATAGAGGTAGGAGGAAGATCAGTAGAATATAATTTCAAGAAAGAGGAAGTAGACTATATGTAATAATGCAGAGGGACTAGATTTTATAATTAACTGTCTACTAACTGCAGAACTAGTGGGTCAATAACCTTGGTTATAACTGTTCTAGAGGCCTGGAGAGGGTGAAGCTGAATTTTTGAGTTAGAGAGGTAAATGGGAATCAAAACAGTAAAGACAGAGTATAGAGAACTTTGTGACTGGGAAGAAAGAAATGGGAATGAGAAAGGGAAGGTACAGATAACTAGAGGGAGATATGGCCCTCACTGGTTTAGTTATTTTTGTTTTTTCTAATGTAAACAAAGATAAGACACTTAAATATATCTAAAAACAGATGGAAAAAAGAGGGAAAGGTAGAAAACAAGGCTAAGTGATAGAATGAGAAGTCAATAAATAGGAATCAGAAGGGAACGGTATCAAAGTATAGGTAAAAGATAAATCTTATTTGTTCCATAGCTTAATAGTAGCTTATAAATAAAGTAGGAGGAGAGAGACACCTGGTGATAAAATGCAGAATTACAAGGCTCTGCCATATTGCTACAGCCATTATTTGCATCACTGATGATATTGATGTTTCCAGGACTAAGTACTCAATAAGAAATATCCACAGTAGCTTCCAAATGTTCAAGCATCCTTCACTGTTTAGTATATTTAAAACTCATTTGTTTAATTTTGTCAGTGTCCTTAGAGTCCTTGTCATAACAATTAGCAAAATAATTTTATTAAAAGCTTTCTTTAATACTCTAACATCTTAAATTCCTAAGGAGTCAAAACAGATTTTTATCTGGATTACACAGCATAATAAAGTACCAATCTGGAAGCCTAATTTTATAACCACAGGCATTTTTCTAAAATCCAAAAGGAAAACTGGAGGTTTGAAAAGTGCCCATCTGAACCAATGAGTTTAAAACATTACTAGAAGGCCTCCCTGGGGCTCAGTGGTAAAGAATCCGCCTGCCAACGGAGGAGACACAGGTTCGACCTCTGATCCAGGACAATCCCACATGCCATGGAGTAACTATGCTTGTGCGCCACACTATCGAGCCTGTGCTCTAGAGCCTGGAAGCCACCACTATTGAGACCATGTGCCACAACTACTGAAGCCCACCCATATACCCTAGAGCCTGTGCTCTGCAACAAAGAAACCAGCAGACTGCAACTGGAGTAGTGCCCCACTCACCGCAACTAGAGAAAAGTTCACAGAGCAGTGAAGACCCATTACAGCCAAATAAATAAATAAACATTATTAGGGGAAAAAAACCTACAAATATATAACAATGGAATCTATCATGATAAAGTGAATTTCACAGAGAAAAGTAATAGGAAATTTTACAAAATAAAATGTAGGGAAGAAGACAGACATTCTAAAGAGTCATTGTTCCTCTTTTCTATTTAAAATTCTTTCATTTTGAAATGTGTCACTCAAAAGAGACACACAATCCACTGTACTGGATAAAAACAGGGATTCTGGAATGAGCAAGTCTGGCCTGAAACCTAGCTCCACCTTGGGCAAGTAACTTAATCTATTCTGGGCCTCACATCCCAGATAACAGTACCACCTCAACAGGATTGTTGATGATTAAATGAGTTAAAAAATGTTAAGTACTTGGAACAACATCTATACTAAGGATTCTATAAAGTATTTACTTCTACTATGTATAAACACAATTTAAAGAATAACACATACACACTGTTCAGCACCTCAGAAGCTCCTGGGGTGCCCCAATTCCATCACAGCCACTGTCATTCCTCCCTCCAGAAACAATCATCCTGAATTTCGTGTTGTTCATTTCCTTATTCTTTCTTCAAAGACAATCAGGACATTGTAAGCAATAGACGAAACTTATTTTATAAAATGATAAAAAAAATCTGAAGCTAAATGTTTCTGAAGCTGGAAAATAAAAATTCTTTAGAGTAGAAGAGTCTATATTAGAAACCCACAGACTTACCCGAAAAACTTTTTTGCTTGTATTGTTATTGTTTTGCCATCCAGATTCCTCAAGTTTGGTCAGATTGCTGAATTTTTGGTTTACATCTTCTATCTGTTAATAAATAAAGCACAAGTTTATCAGATCAATGAAAAACCACATTAAAATTACAAACTAATAAACTGAAGCTTAAAAAAAATTGAGAATGGCAACATAAAATTAGACTAAATCATTCTCAACTTAGTATTCAAGTAAAAAATTCTTATGGTAAAATTGTTTATTGTTATTTTTTGTCTTATAAACCTCCAAAATCTGCATAATGGATGTCATATATGAATAACTCTCCTAAATTATTTTTGATCACTAAAATGCTAAGAAAGATATCCTAAATGTTTTTGTTTCCTACATTACACAATCTGAACACAATCTTTCTCTCTCTTTTTTACAGTTTATTTATCCATTCTCTTACTGAAGGACATCTTAGCTGCTTCCAAGTTTTGGCAGTTATGAATAAAGACGTTATAAACATCTGTGTACACGTTTTTGTGCAGACATATGTTTTCAATCATGGATTATATGATAAGAGCGAACCTAGCTCTGTGAGAAACTGCCAAACTGCCTTCCAAAGTGGCTGTACCATTTTGCACTCCCACCAGCAATGAGTTAGAGTTCCTGATGCTGTCAGTGGTTTGGATTTTTGCCATTCTCATAGGCATGCAGTGGCACCTCATTGTAGTTTTAACTGGCATTTCCTTAGTGATCTATGATGCTGAGCTTTATCTTTTCAAATGCTTATTTGCCATCTGTATATCTTCTTTGGCAAGGTGTCTGCTCAGGTCTTTTCTCCACTTTAAAACCACTTTAAAGGTGGTTTTAAGGATTCTTTGTATATTTTGATGCAGATATGTCTGTATCAAACATCAGATATATAATTTGCAAATATTTTTCTTCTAGTCTGTGGTTTGCCTTCTCACAATCTCACTTTAAAAAATTAAAAGTAATATCCCCATCCTTTTGATATTTCCAATCTCCTCCAAAGAGGTACCCACTGTCAACAGTTTGGTAAATTTGCTTCAAGTGCCCTGACTATGTATTTATATTCATAAGTACTCTCAACCTCTCTCTCAAAGAAAAATTTAAATGTCAAAATGACTCAGGATTACCTTTATGATTACTGATTTTCAACAAGGTGCCACTGCAGTTCAATGAAGAAAAGACAGTCTTTTAAGAAACAGTACTGGGAAAATTTTATATCTTCAAGAAAATAGATGAATTTAGACTTTTACCTACACCATACACACACCAAAAATTCCAAATGGCTCAAAGACCTAGCTGTAAGAGCTAAAACTATAACACTTTTAGAAAAAAACAGAAGAAAACAATCTTTGCGATTTGTGGTTAAGCAAAAAGAGTTCTTAGATATGATCACAACATAAAAGAAAAAACTGATAAATTGAACTTCATCAAAATTAAAAATATCTGCACTTCAAAAGAAATTAT
Source organism: Bos mutus (assembly GCF_027580195.1). NCBI lineage: Eukaryota > Metazoa > Chordata > Mammalia > Artiodactyla > Bovidae > Bos > Bos mutus. Next base: position 41,108,198 of record NC_091626.1, on the reverse strand, counting down.
TTAGAAAATTACAAGACAAGCCACAAATTGGGAGAAAATATTTGCAAATAATACTTCTGATAAAGGACTTGTGTCCATGATATATTGAAAACACCTACCACTCCATAATAAAGGCAAACCAATGTAAAAATGGGCAAAATATTTCACTAGATATTTTGCCAAAAAAAATATGAACAGCTAATAAGCACATGAAAAGATGCTTAACATCATTATCATTAGGGACACACAGATCAAAACTATTATATAATGAGAAACTTCTCACCCACTAGGATGGTTATTCTAAAAACGACAGACAATAACAAGTATGAATATGGTAAAAAAGGAACACACCAATTGCTGGTAAGAAAAATGCTGTAATCACTTTGGGAAATAGTTTGGCAGTTTCTTTAAAAGTTAAACATAAATTTACTATATGATCCAGCAATATTCCACATATCTACCTGAGATAGATAAAAACATAAATCCACACAATATATGAATATTCATCATGACTTCATAATCACCAAAGAGTGGAAACAATCCAAACATCCATCAGTTGGTTAAAGTTCAGATACAATCTACAACATGGATGAACCTCAAAAACGTCATGCTAAGTGAAAAGTCACATACAAAAGACCACGTACTGTATTAGTCTACTTAACATGAAATGTTCACAAAAGGCAAATCTACAAAGACAGCAAGATTAGTGGTTGCCTGGGGACTAGGAGTGGGAATGTGGATTGATTTGCAGATCGGCAAAGAGGACCTTTTTGTGGTGATAAAAGTATTCTTGGGAATTCCCTGGTGGTCCAATAGTTAGGACCCAGTGCTTTCACTGCTGGGGCCTGGGTTCAATCCCTGTACAGGGGTCTAAGATCCCACATGCTGAGTGGTAAAGCCAAATAAAAAATGTTCAAATAATAAAAATGTTCTAAATTTGGATCATGGTGATGGTTGTACAACTCTGTACATTTATTGAAAATCATTGAACCGAACACTTGAAACGGGCTAATTTTATGATATGTAGATTATACTTCAATACAACTCTTTAAAAAAAAAGGTCCCAACAGCTAATTTGTTGAAGAGGCTCCCAATGGCCAAAGCTGAGAAATGAGCATCAATAAAGATGGTAACTATAAACAATGAAAACACATCCAGTATCTTTAAACCTATAAATTAGTAACAATACTAGGAAACACAAAATTAATTGATCGCCATTGCAGTATACTAGTGAACCAACTCATCAACGTGAAAATTGTCAGATATATTAAAAACTGGTCACAAAGTAATGCTTTCAGTGTGATTACATAAACACTATTCATAGGACTCCCCTGGCAATCCAAAGGTTAGGACTTTGCCTTCCAATGCAGGGGGTGCGGGTTTGATCCCTGGCCTGGGAGCTTAGATCCCACATATCTCATAGCCAAAAAACCAAAACATAAAACAGAAGCAATACTGTAATAAATTCAAAAAAGACTTTTAAAATGGCCCACATTAAAAAAAAAAAAAAGAACAAAACACAATTCACATCTGAGTCATATAGTTATTGAGACAATTATGTTCCTTTACTCATTTTTTTCTCTAGACTTGTGTTTTAATACTTATTTATTTATTTGGCTGCACTGCATCTCAGTCGCAGCACACAGGACCTTCACTGCAGCAAGTAGATCTTTAGCTGTGGCATGCAAACACCTAGCTGTGGCATGAGGGATGTATCTCCCCAACGAGGGACCGAACCTGGGCCCCCTGCATTGGGAGCACAGAGTCCCAGCCACTGGACCACCAGGGAAGTCCCCTTGTTTTGCTTTTTACTTGCTTAGTTGTTCATGTATGATATCTATCATTGATTCATTCTAAACTCTGCTGCTGCTGTTGCTGCTAAGTCACTTCAGTCGTGTCCGACTCTATGCAACCCCATAGACGGCAGCCCACCAGGCTCCCCCATCCCTGGGATTCTCCAGGCAAGAACACTGGAGTGGGTTGCCATTTCCTTCTCCAATGCATGAAAGTGAAAAGTGAAAGTGAAGTCGCTCAGTCGTGTCCGACTCTTAGCGACCCCATGGACTGCAGCGTACCAGGCTCCTCCATCCATGGGATTCTCCAGGCAAGAGTACTGGAGTGGGGTGCCATTGCCTTCTCCGAAACTCTGCACAGTAAGTATAAATCTCCTCTTGCTGCTGCTGCTAAGTTGCTTCAGTCGTGTCTGACTCTGTGCGACCCCATAGACAGCAGCTCATCAGGCTCCCCAGGCTCTGGGATTCTCCAGGCAAGAATACTGGAGTGGGTTGCCATTTCCTTCTCCAATGCATGAAAGTGAAAAGTGAAAGTGAAAGTCACTCAGTCGTGTCCGACTCTTAGCGACCCCATGGACTGCAGCCCCCCAGGCTCCTCCGTCCATGGGATTTTCCAGGCAAGAGTATTGGAGTGGGGTGCCATTGCCTTCTCCATAAATCTCCTCTTAATGCAATTTAAAAAACAAATCAAGTATTTTACTCAGTTTCACTTTCCAGAATTAGGTCTGGAGGAGCCCGAGGCCGCCTGCTCTGCTGGGAACTGCTACTTCATAAGCTTGCTGCACACATTCTTGGCTCCCCCTGGCCTCAATTCTCTTGGTCTCTTTCTGGGGATCAAACTCATCTTCTACCCCATTCTTGGTTCACTCCCTCATTTTTGTGAGATACTTTCTCATTTAGCTTCCTGAAAAAGAGTGCTTCAGAGGTAGTATCTGAGACTGTTGTGCTTGGAGAATGCCCATCCACTTGATTGGTTGGCTACAGAACTCCAGGTTGGGAAATTATTTCCCTTAGAATTTTGAGGGCATTGTTTTCCCAGTTTTAAATGTTGCAGTGGAGAAATCCAAGGCTATTCTGATCTTTGACCCTTAATATGAAACTTGTTTTCTCTCTGGAAGCTTCTAGAGTTTTCTCTTCATCACAAGAGTTATATAGTTACACTTAAAGAAGTGCGCTGGTGTGGGTCTATTCTGATTCACAGTGCTGGGCACCCAATAGGCACCTTCAATCTGGAATTCATGTCCTCCAGTTCTGAGGAAATTTTTAAACCACTTCACTGATTTCCCAGTTTTTCTGTACTCTTTTTCTAGAATCCCTATTATTTGGATACTATACCTCCTAGATTGGTCCACTTCCTCCATCCAAATATCTTTCTTATGTTTTTCTTGGCTTCTTTCTTTCAGGTTTGAGGCTTTCTTGCAATGTCTAATAGTTGTTGGCTATAGGTTCTTGAAATGGCTTTTTATATACTTATTACTAAAACATGCCCAAGAAGCTGGAAACTGTCATCTCCTCCCATGCCTTTACTAATCTTCCTAGTGATTCCCTCTCTTATAGCACTTTTTACATTAGATTGGAATTCCTCTGGGGCAGAAAATGTGCCTTGTTTTATCAACTCCTAGTACAATGTCTAGGACATACAGGAACTCAGTAACTGCTAGATGAACTCAACTACTAAAGAACAGATTTCATTTTCTCACATGTAGAAGCATTACAGATTATTCAACTGTTGAATATAACTCAATTTCCAACCCAAATAGAAAATACTGATTATATGGGGAGAAGAAATCGGTCATCACATTTTGACAGCACTTTACAGTTTACAAAGGTACTAACATCTCATTTATTAGGTTGGTGCAAAAGTGTGGCTTCAGACTGTGAATTTTAAATCATTATAACTAGCTCAAACACATCTTTATTAATCAAAATAGGAACCATTACAATCAACACATTTTTGCCAACAAGAAATAAGTTTGCTTATTCCTGTAGCATTAAAACATGTGCTTTGGGATTTGATGAACCCTTGGAAAGCATTTTCTGCATTCTGATGATTGTGGAAGCATTTTCCCTGCAAAAAGTTGTCAAGATGCTTGAAGAAGTAGTAGTTGGTTGGCAAGAGGTTGGGTGAATATGCTTGTTGTTCAGTTGCTAGGTCATGTCCAACTCTTTGCATCCCCATGGACTGCAGAACACCAGGCTTCTCTGTCCTTCACCATCTCTCTGAGCTTGCTCAAACTCATGTCCATTGAGTCGGTGATGCCATCCAACCATCTCATCCTCTAGTCTCCCCTTCTCCTCCTGCCTTCAATCTTTCCCAGCATCAGGGTCTTTTCTATTAAGTCGGCTCTTTGGCCACCATAAGGTGGCCAAAGTATTGGAGTTTCAGCTTCAGCATCAGTCCTTCCAATGAATATTCAGTGTTGATTTCCTTTAGAATTGACTGGTTTGATCTTCTTGCTGTTCGAGGGACTCTCAAAAGTCTTCTCTAGTACCACAGTTTGAAATTCTTCAACATTCAGCCTTCTTTATGATTCAACTCTCACACCCGTAGATGACTACTGAAGTCAGGCAAATATGGTGGATGAGGCAAAATTCCATAGCCCAATTTGTTCAACTTCTAAAGCACTGGTTGTGCAATGTATGGTCGGGCATTGTTGTGGAGAAGAACTGGGCCCTTTCTGTTGACCAATGACAGCTGCAGGCATTGCCGTTTTTGGTGCATCTCATCAATTTGCTGAGCATACTTCTCAGATGTAATGGTTTCGCCAGGATTCAGAAAGCTGTAGTGGATCAGACCAGCAGCAGACCACCAAACAGTGACCATGTGCGAGTCTGGCTTTGGGAAGTGCTTTGCAACTTCTTGTTCCAACCACTGAGCCGGTCATCACCAGTTGTATAAAATCCACTTTTGGTTGCATGTCACAGTCTGGTTGAGAAATGGTTCATCATTGCATAGAATTCTAAGAGAAGACAACACTTAAAAATGATGATATTTTTGATTTGTGGTCAGCTATTGAGGCACCCACTTATTGAGCTTTTTCACCTTTCCAATGTGTTTCAAACAGCCATAGAACGGTCATCACTGAGTTCTTCAGCAACTTCTCCTGTAGTTTTAAGAGAATCAGCTTTGATGATTGCTCTCATTTGGTTCTTGTCAACTTCTAACAGCTGGCCACTGTGCTCCTCATCTTCAAGGCTCTGTCTCCTTTGCAAAACTTCTTGAACCACCACTGCACTATACATTCATTAGCAGTTCCTGGGGCCAAATGCATTGTTGATGTTGCGAGTTGTGTCCACTGTTTTACGACCCATTTTGAATTTGAATAAAAAAGAAATCGCTCAAATTCGCCTTTTGTCAAACATCATCTCCATAGTCCAGAATAAATATAAAATAAACAGCAAGTAATAAGTCAGCAAAAAACATAAAGTGAGAAATGTGCATTAAAAATGATGTCTAACTTAACCATATTTATTAAGAATGTATTCCGATATCAAACAGCAAATTTCAACAACGGAAAAACCACAATTATGTTTGCACCAACCCAATAATATTACAGGTACATAAGAAGCTACTTTTCTTTTTTCTTAACTTTATTTATTTTTGGCTGTGCTGGATCCTCATTGCCACACAGGTTTTTCTCTAGTTGTGGCAAGCAGAGGCTACTCTCCAGTTGTGGTGTGCAGGCTTCTCATTGCAGTGGCTTCTCTTGTTGAGGTTCATGGGCTCTAAGGCAGAAGGGCTTCAGAAGTTTGGGCACGTAGTTGGGGCTCCCAGGCTCTAGGGCACAGGCTCAATAGTTGTGGCACATGGGCTTAGTTGCTCCAAGGCATGTGGGATCTTCCCAGATCAAGGACTGAATCCATGTCTCCTGCACTGGCAGGTGGATACTTAACCACTGAGCAACCAAGTTAGTCCCAGAAGCTACTACCAACCCTTTTATATTACTGTTAAGGGCTTCTCCAGTGGCTCAGTTGTAAAAAATCTGCCTGCAATGCAGGAGCTGTAGGAGACTTGGGTTTGATTCTTGGGTCAAGAAGATCCTCGAGAGGAGGAAATGGCAACCCACTGCAGTATTCTTGCCTGGGAAATACCACGGACAGAGGAGCCTGGCAGGATGCAGTCCATGGGGTTGAAAAGAGTCAGACACTACTTACCAACTGAGAACATATTACAGTTAACTCATTAAAAAAAAAAAGACTCAAAGTTAATATATTCAAAATATTTGACCACATACCTGAAAACTAACCATATCCCAAATCCACCAACTGAGCACATATTACGGTTAACTCATTAAAAAAAAAAGACTCAAAGTTAATATATTCAAAATATTTGACCACATACCTGAAAACTAACCATATCCCAAAATCCATCCAGATCTGTACAGGTAGTCTCCTTTTCACCTCGTTTATATTCACAATTGTCCACCAGTCCTTCAAACTGTTTAAACCTTTCTTTCATAAGGAGTCTTGTTTGACCAACTGCTGTGCGAATAAGATCTTTAGCTAGAGGAAATACAAGGTTTTTAAAAGTTGAAGGATGAAACAAGATCTTTATTTCAATCCTATCAGCTGATAAGGTGACCTCATTCTAAATATCCTAGTTATAGAATCAAATTCTTACTTTATAGCAAAACAAAAAATATCTACAACAAAACTTTGTCATACAAATATAGAGCATTTACTATCTGTTTCAAATCCTGCTAAAAATTAGCAACATACATTCTCATACTCAACACCTACACAGCAAAGCATTCTACCTCTCCTTGTATTTTATAAGAATTAAACCTTAAACAACTTACTGTACATCAATATCTAAGGACTTTGAGCTGGCAGCACACAAATGACTTTTTTTTCTAAACAGCTTTCCTGAATAGGCAAGATTATGGAATTTTCACAAAATTTGATCCATATTGATTTAAGTAATCTTCATTCAGAAAATATTTTTGTATAATTAAGCAATATCAGACATAGTTGTCATTCATGGAATCATAGTAAAAAAATTTTAATAATAAAATTGGCAAATGTCTAACTCTCAGGAATGATAGTCAATATTCTAACTACTTACATCTTTTAAGTTAGGTACCATTTTAGCACAGAGATATTAGTGAACATACATGTCATATGGAAAATTCTTGCTATTTTGAATAACAATGAAACTATAAAGTTGGACAACACTAGATTTTTATGTTTCAGGTAAATGCAACCATATTAAAATAAACAAAGCTAAGACATTAAAAAAATATAAGTGTTCCCTCACCATCATCTGGAATGTCCAAGTCAAGTTTCCTGTCCCACTCAAGGCAGTGTGAAGTTAACTTCTCAGTTTCTGACCGGAGAATATTTCTACAATGATGATACACATTAGCACTATGGCACTTACACAACAGTGATTTCCCAGAGCTGATGCTTAGTTGTTTTATGAACTGAGATATATCAAAATCCATGAATATATATTGATATTCCATGTCCATCCTTATACACCTAAAACTTAAGTGGATGGTTAATGCTAAGAGCCCATTTTTCAAGCTAATATTTCCAGTTATTTCTGTTCTTATTTTTCAACCCCTGAGCAGAAAGAATCAGACATTCCTTAGTTCTGCTCTTCGTTATTTTCCATGGAACTCTGATGAAACCAATTGCCAAGAGTGAGTCAGATGAAGCTAAAAACTGTAAGTCCCAAATTACAGTGATAAAGGCTTACAGATTCTACTTGGCTTTGCTTATCGAAAGACAGTGACATTCTCAAGTGGGGTCAATTTTTCCTACCAGGCAGCATTTGGCACTCTCTAGAATAATTTTTGATTATCATGAAATAGAGGAGTGCTGCTGGCCAGGGATGCTACAAAACAACCTATAATGCAGAAGACCCCACAACAGAAATTATGCAGCCTAAAATGTCAATAGCGCCAAGGTTAAGAAACCCTGGGGTCACACAGAGTCGGACACGACTGAAGCGACTTAGCAGCAGCAGCAGCAGCAGTATGTTTCTTTACAAAAACATTTGAGCAGGAAAACTGAGGATAGTTTTTCTTAGAAGACAAATTTAGCTGTTTAAATCAATGGCAACAGAGAACAGCTTAATAAATGAGAAAGGAGACCCCACTTAGATCTGACATTATTTAATTGGGTAAATTGCTTATCATCTCAATGTCTCAGCTGAACAATATAGTAAACTAGTTAACCTCTAAAAGACCTTACAATACCAAAACATTATACTCTAAAAACAACTGAAGTAGTTCCCAAACATATAAAAAGATACTCATTCATGAGAGGAGGAATGAATATTAAAACAAGAGTAAAGGGAATTGCCTGGCATCTCAGTGCTCAAGACTCTGATGGTTTGATCCCTGGTCAGGGAACTAAGATCTCATGCCAAAAAAAGGAAAAATAAATAAAAAATAAATAAAACTAGAGTAAGGTAATATTTTTATTTAGTTGATTGGTAAAGTTCAAAAATTGTTAATATTGTACTGGAAATGGTATGGGAATTTTCTTGCTATATTCATTCAAAAATTGTAAGATATAATAATTTTCTGTATGATGTAGAATATAAAGGCCTTTCTCAAAATGCACGCCTCTGATATGTTTCCAAGGCATTTGGTGACATGTTGAAGTTCCCCAAACAGGAACTTAATTTTCAATTCAGAGTTAGAGAAACATAATCCTATCTCATGAGTTGACGGGCCACTGAGCCTCCTATTCTTTTTTTTAAAATAAACTTTAATTTGGTTCTTTAGAGGGTGAGGAGGTATGAGAAAATAGGAACTCCCATACCATGCTGGAGGGGATGCAAACTGAGGTCCTCATATATTTGCACATGAGAGAACTGAAATATATATAAGGTTGTTCTCTGCAACCTTGATTATAATAGTACTAGATTGAACCCAATGTAAATAATCAGCAACAGGAACTCATTCAGTAAATTGTGGTATATCCATATTATTGGATACTGTGCGGCCTTTGGAGAAGGCAATGGCACCCCACTCCAGTACTCTTGCCTGGAAAATCCCATGGATGGAGGAGCCTGGTGGGCCACAGTCCATGGGGTCGCTAAGAGTCGGACACAACGAACGACTTCACTTTCACTTTTCACTTTCATGCATTGGAGAAGGAAATGGCAACCCACTCCAGTGTTCTTGCCCGGAGAATCCCAGGGAGCCTGGTGGGCTGCCATCTAAGGGGTCACACAGAGACACCACTGAGGCGACTTAGCAGCAGCAGCAGCAGTGCAGCCTTTAGAAAACACATACTCAAAATAACATAAGAAAGCTCTTTAAGTACTAAAATGGAATGTCTGTTACAGTTAACATTACATGAAACAAAACAGCATGCTATTGTTTATATTAAAAAAAAAGAAAAAATATGTTTGTTATTCTACATATGCATTATCTAACTCTGGAAGTATTCACAAGAAATGAATAACACTTGCCTCTGTGGAAGGTTTGAACTATCCCCTCTATGAGACAGATTTGGGAAAAAGACTCCTCACTTGTATCTTTTACTACCTTTTGAATTGGGAACTAGTTAGTGAAAAAAAAAAATTTAAATTTAAAAGATAAATGAAAATCACCGGAATTCAGTTTCCCCCAATTCATCTATTACATTCAGGCTAAAAATAGTTTAATCTTGGTTTTAATTGTCTACACATGAATACAAAATTCTTATACTAGGAACAAATGGACAAACCTGAAATACGGCACATCATGTTGTGGCTGAGAAAGCTGATCTTCATTTACTTCAAGTGATGGGACTTCTTCCTTTCCTGAAAGGCCATTTGAATTTTCATTAGTAGTTTCAGTTTTATTTGAGACATGTTCTATAAAGAAAACATTACATATAAATTTCAAAGCAGCCACTCACAAAATGATGTTCCCCACAAGACAAATCTGTTTAAATTTTCCAATTATTCCAATGTGAATTTTCAAATTTTATCTCTGACTTAAAGATTCCATTCACCACGTATCTCTAAAGTGCCTCCCAATATTCATCTCTTCAAAGTTACATTTATTTCTCAGTCTATACTCCTCATTCCAACTCTTTCTCTCTCCAGATATCTTTCCCCATGTCTTCACATCTTTCCTGACCCTGAGATCACATTCCTGGGCTATATGTTGAAAAGGGCCTAATAAACCTGATAAATCACAATTCAGAAAAGCAAGTAAAAAATTAATTAAAATTTAATACCTTTATTCCAAACTGTTAAAGAACCCAAAGGACACTGTGATTTACTTGAATCTTGAGGTACTGTTTTGGCAGAGAAAGTTTTACATTTTTGTGCCAAGATTTCTTTTGTTGCTTCAGTCTTATCACTAAAAACAATAGTAAATATATACTTCTTAAAACATAAGCGTCATATGAAGGATTTCAAAATGATGTTGCTTTTAAAAAATCTGGGATTAAATAGAAATATGTTTCTAATTTTTTTAAATGTGTCTTTTCTGGACATATTTAAACACCTATAGTGGGAATGTCTGTCTTTACTACTTACGAGATCCAAAGATTATAAAGATCTCTTCATGGAACATAAGCACTCTATAGTCTTGCATGCTGCTGAGCAGTTTCTAGTAAATTTGCTATCAGCCAGTCTTTGCAAAACAACCATGCTGTTTCTATTAAAGATTCCAACTGATTTTCCCTCACTTTGCAAGTTAATTATTTTTGTCTTTAGAAGTAATTTTTCTAAAGTAACACTTAGCAAAAAGACAAAAAACCCCACCATTTCTGAGCTACAGTATTACAGTTTCTTTCTTCTAAAAATTTATTTATAAGTCTTTATAAAAAGATCACCTATTAAAAGCAAAAAAACGCCACAAAGAGTACCATGAAAATACAGATAAAAACAATGTATAGGAAATATTAAAACTGTCTAGTACATTACTGTACCCTTCTGAAGAATTTTTTTAAAAGACCAAATTTTCATGATTTATAATTAACATAATTTACTAACTAAACATTAACCTTTAAAAAGCACATGCCAAATCTAAGAAAGGTGATTGTTAACCATCTTAGCAAAGAATTCATTATTAACTTTAAATACTTACACTTCTGTGTTTAACGGGGTCCAGGTATAACTGGGTGTCAAGAAAGCATTGGCACTTCTGGGAGTCATAGGTGTTACTTGATAGGTCTTCAGACCATCTAATGGCTGAAATATAAAATCTTTGGGTGCAAAGGAATTTTTCCCTTTCATTTTTGCACTGTTCGTCTTAGATACATTTTCCATTTTTGATAAGACTCCATCTGGATTCATTCCATTTGTGGCACTGGTTTGTGAATCCAAAGTATTTTCTTCATTATCAACTTTAAAAGAAATGACCTGGATGGAAGGAAACAGAAGAGTGAGAATTTCTCTCCTGGGGATATAGTCAAGCCAATTTTTACAGGTCTGAAAATACTAGACTTGAGATATGTGTCCCATGAATATAATTTAAGAAAGAAAAATAAATACAGTTAAATGTAAATATGAAATCAGTAGACCAGCTAACTAAACCATTGTTAGGATCCAGAGAGAGAGAACCAATCCTCATTAAAAAGACTAAATAATAGGTTTTAGGTATTACGGCAAATTAAGATATATGAAAATTAAGGTGGAAAAATTACCCAACTGACAAATACTCATTTTTTAATTTAAATTATGTGGATAATTACAATGATTTGAGAATCAGAAATCCAGTGTTTATTGGAAGACTATTATTGTCAAGTAACAAATCCTCTTTTACAATAACCTTGATTATAAATAAACTTATCCTATGAGAAAAATCGCAGCATCATCTTTCAGGATTTGAAATAGCTCCACTGGAATTCCATCACCTCCACTAGCTTTGTTCGTAGTGATGCTTTCTAAGGCCCACTGCACTTCACATTCCCGGATGTCTGGCTCTAGGTCAGTGATCACACCATCGTGATTATCTGGATCATGAAGATCTTTTTTGTACAGTTCTTCTATGTATTCTTGCCACCTCTTCTTAATATCTTCTGCTTCTGTTAGGTCCATACCATTTCTGTCCTTTATTGAGCCCATCTTTGCATGAAATGTTCCCTTGGTATCTCTAATTTTCTTGAAGAGATCTCTAGTCTTTCCCATTCTGTTGTTTTCCTCTATTTCTTTGCATTGATCGCTGAGGAAGGCTTTCTTATCTCTTCTTGCTATTCTTTGGAACTCTGCATTCAGATGTTTATATTTTTCCTTTTCTCCTTTGCTTTTCGCTTCTCTTCTTTTCACAGCTATTTGTAAGCCCTTCCCAGACAGCCATTTTGCTTTTCTGCATTTCTTTTCCATGGGGATGGTCTTGATCCCTGTCTCCTGTACAATGTCACGAACCTCATTCCATAGTTCATCAAGCACTCTATCAGATCTGTATCTTGTCACCCTGCTTATTTAACTTCTATGCAGAGTACATCATGAGAAACGCTGGACTGGAAGAAACACAAACTGGAATCAAGATTGCCAGGAGAAATATCAATAACCTCAGATATGCAGATGATACCACCCTTATGGCAGAAAGTGAAGAGGAACTCAAAAGCCTCTTGATGAAAGTGAAAGTGGAGGGTGAAAAAGTTAGCTTAAAGCTCAACATTCAGAAAACGAAGATCATGGCATCCGGTCCCATCACTTCATGGGAAATAGATGGGGAAACAGGGGAAACAGTGTCAGACTTTATTTTTGGGGGCTCCAAAATCACTGCAGACGGTGATTTCAGCCATGAAATTCAAAGACGCTTACTCCTTGGAAGGAAAGTTATGACCAACCTAGATAGCATATTCAAAAGCAGAGACATTACTTTGCCAACAAAGGTCCGTCTAGTCAAGGCTATGGTTTTTCCTGTGGTCATGTATGGATGTGAGAGTTGGACTGTGAAGAAGGCTGAGTGCCGAAGAATTGATGCTTTTGAACTGTGGTGTTGGAGAAGACTCTTGAGAGTCCCTTGGACTGCAAGGAGATCCAACCAGTCCATTCTGAAGGATATCAGCCTTCAGATTTCTTTGGAGGGAATGATGCTGAAGCTGAAACTCCAGTACTTTGGCCACTTCATGCAAAGAGCTGACTCATTGGAAAAGATTCTGATGCTGGGAGGGATTGGGGGCAGGAGGAGAAGGGGACGCCAGAGGATGAGATGGCTGGATGGCATCACTGACTCGATGGACGTGAGTCTCAGTGAACTCCGGGAGTTGGTGATGGACAGAGAGGCCTGGTGTGTTGCAATTCATGGGGTCGCAAAGAGTTGGATACGACTGAGCAACTCAACTGAACTGATGAGAAAAATATTTTTCAATGTGACACAGTGAGATTAACCAAATATAATGTGAAGCTTATTTTGTCAATTTAATTATTTGGTTTTTTGTTAAAAAAAAAAAACTGATACTAGTTTTAGGCATGCAACATAATGATTTGACATTTGTATGTATTGCAAAGTGATCTATGTAATAAGCCTATGAACATCTGTCACCACAGTTACAATTTCTTTTCTTATGATGAGAATCTTATGACCTATATCCTCTTAGCAACTTTCAAATATACAACACAGTATTATTAGCCACCGTCACCATGTTGCTTATTACATCCCCAGACCATACTTACTTTGTAACTGGAAGTTTGTAACTTTTGACAACCTTTACACATTTCACCCACCCATACAAGCAAAATTTTTAGAGGATTTTACATTTCTGATTTTTAATTTTCAGTTAAAAATCTAGCCACATTTCTTTTTTTTTTTAATTTTTAACTGGAGTATAATTACTTTACAATGTTGTATTAGTTTCTGCTGTACAACATAGCCACATTTCTTTACTTCGGTATAACTTTCTTTTTTAAGGTTAAGGAACCATAGCACCGATTATAAACCAAGGCATTGGGGCCTCAAAATGGTGACTCTTTTCTATAGACCCTATAAGGTACTACGCTAGACACTGTCAGAAACATTAGAGTACTTAGTTCTTAAAACTACTCTTATGTAGGTATTATGTGTTGGAGATGGGAAAACAAATTCATAACTTGCCCAAGGTTATATAGCTAATAGGACAATATTCAGACTCAGGCCTAACTGAATTCAGAGTCAATACAGTTCACCCAACTCCATCCTCTCTTAGACATGAAGGTTTCTGTCAGCTGTGTTTCTATCACTTTTCTCTATTTCCTGTTAACCAAATTATGCTTTCTCTAACTATAAAACTCTGAGGATAAGACACCTGAAAAACAACAAGTAAAGCCTCCTGATGCTTCTTTATGGTTCAGGAGGTTTTAAGACACATGGCGAGTCAACTTCTTGAAGCAGTTCTATATGCTTAATTTCCATTTTATGAAAGTAGCAATGAGATTTTCAAAGTATCTAGAGATAAACAGATGTTTATACTCTACCTTGTCAGGTTTTGTTCCTATCTTTTTGGCAGGTTTTCCTTGATTTGGTGCCTTTCTGTCTGCTTCATTATCTAAAATAAAAGTGAAATAAGACACCCATTTTGACTAGATAAAAAATGCTGCATTAAAAGTACAAGTCAAAAAAAAAAAGTACTAGGTAATTTGGGAAAGGAAAAAAGGCTTAATAGAAATGTACAGTTTAAGGGACATTATGATTAAAAATCATATTAGAAAATAGGATAAAAACAGATGAAATTTCCTGTTTCACGTATAGGCCATCTGTTTTCAAAACAAAACAAAAGAAAACAAAAGGTGTTAAGGTATTTTACCTTTTGCCTCTAAATATAAAATACATATTTATTATAGAAAATTAGAAAAAATTATAAAAAGCACAAAACCAAAAATTTTTCTAAAGTTTACATTACTTCAGTGGTAATCACTGTTGACACTTCAGAATATGTTTTTCCAAAGTTCACATTCACATACATATTTCATTATAGAATTTCAATCATACTGTTCAGGGTTTTACCTGTTTCTCTTCGCCCACTTAATATCATTAACCATGTCATTAAGTGTTTTTTCACACCTTGTTCTTAAATAATTACACTTCAATCCACCAAATGGATGGACTGTAATTTATTGGGGCTATTAATTTTTCACTTTGAAAAATTTCAACATTTGAGCATCCACTGTGTGCTGACAGGATATCGGGGCACAAAACCTGTCTTCAAGAGTTAGAATCTCCCATTTCCTTCTGTCCTATTCAAAGAAGTATATAATGATCTTAAAAACTGAACACAAAAACCCTCAAGGATCACAACATAATCCTAGTTCAGTCACTGATCAAGAAATTGTTCTTACCATTAACAGCCCTTGACTCTGGCTTTCTTGCTGCTGTAGACGGGATTTCTTTGACAATCTGCTTTGCTGCTTGAGTAGATGATCGAGTCATTCTCACCGGCAGCATTACAGGTTGTACAGCTGCGGGAAAAAAAATAAAACCGAACGCTTTTGGTGGTTTTAAATTATTGTGGCAATATCAGAACTTACAAAAATTGCTAATACTTCTACCTTTTTTCTCTTTGTCCAACACTTTCTTCTCAGAAGTCTGTCTTTGACCAGGTCGGATTGCTCGAACATCAATCCCATTACCACTCTATTTAAAAGATAAGGTATAAATTAGGTGATTTAACTGCATAATGAACCAAACCACCACATTTTTAAGGTGTAAACTGACATTTGAAATCTGATACTGTAAACGAACCAGCAAAAAATCCACTACCCTAAATGAGATGAAGAAACAAGTTTTCCATTACATAAATTTCCTAACAAACTTTTTCAGAATCCCAGAATTTAGAAAAACCATTAAAAAAATAACTGACTATAAT
Organism: Bos mutus; assembly: GCF_027580195.1. NCBI lineage: Eukaryota > Metazoa > Chordata > Mammalia > Artiodactyla > Bovidae > Bos > Bos mutus. The sequence continues at coordinate 41,092,683 of NC_091626.1, read as the reverse complement.
CTTCTGAGACTCCTTAAACACAACAGGTATCTTTTTATCTAGAAAATTCCTCCCCTGGAAGACAGCTCTTCCCCACAACTCACTCATCTACTTCTTGAAAGACTGCATTTAAACTGCCACCAACTCAGTGAGGCATGATCAAAATTCTCCCCTACAGCTACTCCAAAACTCTCCATCTCCATTCTTTCTTTTCTTTCATCTCCCCCATACTTTTGACCATCTGACACACTACATGGTTCTTTTTTTTTTTTTTAACACTATCTCTTATGTAGAGTCCTTGAAAACAGGAAATTTTGTTTGTTTTATTCACTATTATATCCTAGAGCCTAGAGGAATGTGACAGTCACTCAAATTCAGTTAACTACAGCTTCCTCACCTGACAAAGAAGCACACTACTTTTCTCCCTGACCACTTGACTTTAGTAATCCTCCTAGTAACTTTATCCATAGCAGTGTTTTGAAGACCCATAAATTTATAAAACTCACCCTATGTGCTTTATCGGAGAAGGCAATGGCACCCCACTCCAGTACTTTTGCCTAGAAAATCCCATGGACGGAGGAGCCTGGTAGGCTGCAGTCCATGGGGTCGCTAGAGTCGGACACGACTGAGTGACTTCACTTTCATTTTTCACTTTCATGCATTGGAGAAGGAAATGGCAACCCACTCCAGTGTTCTTGCCTGGAGAATCCCAGGGACGGGGGAGCCTGGTGGGCTGCCGTCTATGGGGTCGCACAGAGTTGGACACGACTGAAGCGACTTAGCATAGCATAGCATGTGCTTTATATTTCTATTTGTGCTTTATGGTGACATGGGATACATAATAAAAGCCCAGTAAATAAAAAAGAATGTGTCAGAGTTTAGTATAGATCTCATAAAGGACATCTGTGCAAAATATTTTAAGCGACTGTTTCCTTGGCATATAGCCAAATCTGCTATGTCATCATATAGTAGCATCTATTTTGGTATTATTAACTCTGGTAAAATAATCATTATTGCTTAAAGCTGATATTAAATTAAAAATAAATTTACTTACTCAGAAAAAAAAGTACAGTTTGTCATTTTAGTAACAGTGACCTACTAAACTACCAACTATACCTTAGTCAGCTCCATTTGGTTTCTGGCCTTTGACCTTGTAATCCGTACAGAAGATGGAACATCCTTAAAATAGTCAAAAGAAGATAAAGTTTAAAAAATATATTAAATAAAGTGCAAAATTTATTTCCATGTCTCATGAAATAAAGCTCCCGTTTTATATATTTATTTTTGAGCGGCTGCACAGCATGCCATGTGGGATCTTAGTTCCCTGACCAGGGGTCAAACCCTCACCTCCTGAATTGGAAGATCGAGTCTTAATCCCTGGACTGCCAGGGAAGTCCAAAGTTCTCATTTTAAAGTTATAAATAAAAAATATTTATATTTTAAATTTATATTTTTATATTAATCATTTACAGCTAAAAGATACTTGCTAACTTACTGTTTTGCTTTGTTTTAACTTTTGTGGGGTTTTTTGGCCATGCTGCACAGCTTGCAGGAACTTAGCTCCCTGAAAAGAGATTGTATTTCACCAGCTCCAGCAGTGAAAGCACTGAGTTCTAACCACTGGACTGCCAGGGAACTCCCTAAATTACTGTTTTTTTTCTGGTTCTGGTTTGATTTAAAATATGTTTAATTTAATAGCTTCAAAACTTACTCATATTTTTCAATGAGGAAAGAGAAGAAATTTCAAAGCATATTTTCCAAGTTATTAGGATCCTCATTAGTATGATTAGCTGGACATATTTGGAATGGGGTAGATGAACAAACTGGGAAGACTCCCTGGAGTAGGAAATGGCAACCTGCTCCAGTGTTCTCGTCTGGAAAATTCCATGGACAGAGGAGCCTGGAGGACGACAATCCATGGGGTCATAAAGAGTCGCACACAGCTGAGCGACTGAGCACACAGATGAACAAACTTGAGTATTAGGATCTTTTTTTTTTCTGTTTATGAAAAGATACTGTACAGCTTACTTCCCTAGCTTTGACAATTTGCCTTCAAATCTCATGATTACACAGCTGTTCATTGTCAGTAAGAAAATGGAGACCTGATCAAAAAGTGTGGGAAAAATTGAGGAGAAAGACTGATTAAAAAATTATAAGGTATTTATCAACTCTATAAAATTTCTTAAGAAGCATAATCAGACTTCTCTAGATGAGAAGTCATTTTTCTTCTCCAAATCTCAATGAAAACCTAGTGCTAAAGAAATTAGGCTTTTCTTAACAGTACTTAAAGGGATTAAAATTCAGCAATGGCTATTGCCTGAACAAAATGAAGAACAATTATTGACTCCTCACTGAATCATACTATTTAACACAATATTTCTTATCATATTTTAAAAGTTGTTTACGGTGTAGACCAATGAATGGCATCCTATATATTCTTGAAAAGACAGCTTGAATCTAATCCCTTCCAAGATGTCCTCTCTGATGTTCCTCCAATGCAAACAGTCTCTCCTTCCTCTAATATATAGAACATATTTATCTATATCTTTCCACTTGCACTACATTCTATTAATTTTGGTCTCTTCTACATTATCCTAAGATCATACAGAGTAAATAATCAAAGATCTGTCAAATGAATTATTGAGATTCATGAGGCCTAAAAAAGAAGCAGTATCTTGGGGCTTTATATTGGTCAATTCTTACTTAAATCAGGAATGAGTATATAGTCAATGAGTTTATTTATATGTATCTTTAAATTGCAAACCACCAACGACTACCTAATCTACAGTCCAACTGATCTGTTCAAATTTCATCTTTTTTTGTTTAAGTTTTAAATTTACTTTTTAATTGGAGGAAAAATTGCTTTCAAATGTTGTTGGTTTCTGCCATACAACAACCCTAATTATGTATACACATATATATATATATCTCCTCTCCCTCGTGAGCCTCCCTTCTCTGCCCCCATGCCACTCCCTCTAGGTCATCACAGCACGCCTGGCTGGGCTCCCTGGGTTATACAGCAACTCCCCACCAGCTATCTGTTTCACACGTGACAGTGTATATATGTCAATGCTACTTTCTCAATTCATCCCAGCCTCTCCTTCCCCTGCTGCGTCCACAAGTCTGTTCTCTACATCTGTGTCTCCAATTCTGCCCAGCAAACAGGTTCATCAGTACCATTTTTCTAGATTCCATATAAATGCATTAATATATGTTTTCTCTTTCTGACTTACTTCATTCTGTATAACAGGCTCTTGTTACCTCACTACCACTGACTCAAATCTACCCCTTTTTATGGCTGAGTAATATTTCATTGTATATACATGTACCACATTTTCTTTATCCATTCATCTGTCAATGGACATCTAAGTTGCGTCGTGGCTATTGTAAATAGTGCTGCAATGAACACTGGGGTATATGTCAAACTTCATCCTTGACTTACTCATTATTCTCTTTACATCACCCCTCCCTTTAGAATTTATTCTCTTGCCATTTGATCAGTCCTTTTCAACCTATCGTTGCCCACTTGAAGCTGTTCTCTAGACCTCACTCAGATAATTGTACATATTCTTACTGGAGTGGTTTCATTTAGTCCTACAACTTAAACTCCTAATATCACATCCTAAATCCACATCTTAGCATGAATCTCTAGCCTGATTTCCAAATAGGATTTTTTTGAAAGGTTATTAATATTCACCCACTTACGCTTATTCCTTTTCCTGCCTTCCTCATCTCTATTAGCAGTAGCAAAATTTGTAATATTATGTTTTCCCATACATTCTTTCTTTAAAATTTATTTTTAATCGGAAGGTAACTGCTTTACATTGCTGTGTTGGTTTCTGCCATACAACATGAATCAGCTATATGTATATGCATATCCCCTTCCTCTTAAGCCTCCCTCCCACCCCACTCTCCCGTCCAGCCCCTAGTTTTCACAAAGCACCAGGCTGGCTCCCTGTGTTACACAGCAACCTCCTACTAGCTATCTATTTCACACATGGTAATGTATATATTGCAATGCTCCTCTCTCAATTCATCCCCCCTTTTCCCCTGCTGTATCCACAGTCTGTTCTCTGCATCTGCATCTCTATTCCTGCCCTGAAAATAGGTTCATCTGTATTATTTTTCTAGCAATCCCCTTAATGGGCATATACCCTGAGAAAACTATAATTCAGAAAGACACATGTACCCCAGTATTCACTGAAGCACTTAATTACAACAGCCAGGACATGAAAGCAACCTAGATGTCCATTGACAATGAATGGATTAAGAAGTTATGGTACCTACATACAATGAAATATTACTCAATCATAAAATAAACAGGAATTTGAGTTAGTTGAACTGAGGTGGACAAACCTAGAGCCTTTTATAAAACTTGTATTATTGCTCAAACTATTATCTTCAGAACAGTCATCTTTAACTCTTCAACTTCCTTTACCCCTCACTACTTACTTGAGGTCACCAGTCCTGTCAAATTTATCTCTTAAGATGTCTTACATGACACCTGTTAGAAAGGCCATTATCAAAAAGACAAGAAATAATAAGCGTTGGTGAGGATATGGAGAAAAGGGAGCCCTACTACACTGTTGTTGTTAATGTAAATTGGTGCAGCCTGTATGGAAAACAGTATGGAAGATCCTCAAAAAATTAAAACTAGAACTATCATATGATCCAGCATTTCCAATTCTGGGTACTTATCCAAAGAAAATGAAAACACTGACTCAAAAAGATATATGTACCCCCATGTACACTGCAGCATTATTTATAATAGCCAAGTGTCCATCAATGGATGAGTGAATAAAGAAACTAATAGTCCATTTGGGGGTGTTTTTATTATTATTCAGCCATGAAAAAAGAAGGAAATGTTGCCTTTTGTGACAACATGAATGGACATTGAGGGCATTATGCTAAGTGAAATAAGTCAGACAAAGACAAATACCGTATGATCTTACTTATATTTGGAAGTTTAAACAAATAAGCCAGAGAAAGACAAATACCATATGACCTTACTTATATTTGGAAGTTTAAACAAATAATAATAAAAAACACAACCTCCTAAATAAAGGACAGACTGGTAGGGGACTTCCCTGAGGGTGCAGTGGCTAAGACTCTGTGTTCCCAATGGAGAGGGCCCAGGTGCGATCCCTGGTCGGGGAACTGGTAAGACTTGGAATATCACAACTAAAGATCCCACATGCCACAACAAAGATCAACAACCCTGCATATGCCATAACTAAAGACCCAGTGCAGCCAAATAAATTAAACTAAACTTAAAAAAACAAACAAAAACCAGACTGGTGGTTGCCAGAGGTGCAGGTTGGGCAAAAAGGGTGAATATAGTCAAAAAGTACAAACTTCCAGTTTTAAAAATAAGTCAGTCCTGGGAATATAGTATTCAGCATGGTGACAACAGTTAATAATACTATACTGTACGTTTGAACATTGTCAGGAGTAGACCTTAAATGTTCTCATCACGAGAAAAAAATTTGTTTAACTATGTGTGGTGATAGATGTTAACTAGACTAATTACCGTGGTCATCTTATAACTTATACAAATAATGACTCATTATGTTGCACACCTGAAATTAATGTCAATTATATCTCAGGAAAAAAGATGTCTTAAACCTATTTCTTGTTTTTAAACCAATGGCCCAGTCCACTTATCTCTTTTCACCTAATCTATGTATAGAGAATAGTCATAATATATGATTCACAACTGGTCTTTCCATCTATAAAAGCTTGCCTTTCTAGACTATAATCCTTAAGGCAAGGTAATCTTCCTGAATATTAGTTTGATAATGGTACAATCTCATTTATAAGCCTCCCTTAACTCTGCATATCCTATAAGGTAAACACCAAATACCCTGGCACAGCATTCACTGTTTAGCCTGACTCTACCAGGTTTTTTCCAATCTCTCCCCTGGTTTTATCCAATCTCAACCTACCAGCAGTTACATCAAGAGACTCTGTTTTCATCTTCAGAGTTACTATTATGTCATTCCCACCCCTATCAACTAGGGGACTCAGGGAAATGATTATTTTAGTCATCTAATCTCTTAAAGAAAATACCAGTTAAAAGCAACTATTTCTCTGTATCAAGTTAGGATACTAACCTTTTTTGGCTCAGCTTTCATAGCATTCTGGTTTGAGAAAAGAAAACAAGGCATATCAGGTCTATAAAGACCCACTTTAAATACTCCTCGTTTAGTTTTCTCTCTCTGCTCTTTCAATTTTTGAAGTTGTTTTTCTTCTTTGTATTTTTGGAGCATCTGTTTTCGTTGATCAAAGACAACAGTTTTTGTTGACTCTAAGTAGGAAAAAAGAAAAAACAGTATATAAAATATTTCAGATAGAAAGTTAGGCAAATATCTTAACTTCTAACTTCAACTGTTGCTAAGAAGTGCTTTTAGTAACTTCTTGTTAATTCCTTAACACTTCAATTTATTTCCACCTCTGTTTTAATATTCCTATTTCTTTTGACTTCACTTGTTCAAATATCTGATTGCTTGCTATGTCTAGGGATGTATTAGTTCACTTTTAAATTAATTAACTTCTATGATACCAGACTCCAAGCTGACGTCCAGTGATTCTCACCTCTTGGCAGTCATGTCTTGTGTCATCCCTGCCATCTGAATAGGGCCGACCTGTGTGACCAAGAAAGTACTGTGGAAATGATGGAGAACAACTCCATGACTATGCAGGTTAGATCCTGGGTTGGGAAGATCCCCTAAAGGAGGGCATGGCAACACACTGCAGCGTTCTTGCCTGGAGAATCCCCATGGACAGAGGAGTCTCCAGTCCACAGGGTCACAAACAGACACAACCGAGGCAACTTAGCACATACGCATACACTCTTAGATCACTTGCTCTGGGGGGATGCCAGTGGCCACGTGGAACTGTTAGGAGACTCAGGAAGCCCCATAGAGATGTCCACGTGACAAAGAACTAAGGCCTCCTGCCAAAAGCCAGCATCGACCTGCTGGTCACATGGATGAGTCACTTCAGAAGTGAATCCTTTACAATAATCAAACAGCATGTAGAAGTAGATCTCCAGTCTCAGTCAAGCCCTCAGATGCATCCTGCATAACATCCTGACTGCAGTCTCCAGAACCATCTAGCCAAGCTGCACTTAAATTCCTGACCCACAAAAACTGTGTAAATTAATAAACACTTATTGTTTTAAGCCACTGAATTTTGGGGTAACTAATACTATTTCTTTCTTTTGATATTTAGGCTCCCTGTCAGTTTAGCTCAATTTAGGTTTTCTACATAAATCTTATGTTTCTTTAAACTATGAAGTGTCTTACAATATAATGCTTATTTAATACAATAATGTTTGTTGAAACATTTTTATATGAAAAATATAAGTGGCTACCATGTGTGAGACATTTTTAGTAGGAAGAATAAGTAAGAAAATGTCTGCCCTTGAGGGGCTCAAGGGAACACAGTTTTAAAAAAGAGAATGCCCATTAAAAAGAATCAGTACAACAGCTATCTGGAGAGATCAGGAAATGCTTCCTTAACACAGCATACCTAAAAAGGGTTCAGAGGAATAAATAAGTGTTTGTCCCCTGGGTAAGGATTAAAAATAATCCACACATAACTGCATAACTGAATAAATTTACTACAAAAAGGTATATACTTAAAATGAGGGAAATTTATAGTATATAAATTGGACCTTGATAAAATTGTTAAATAAGAGAAAACCCCAGGCAGAGTACAGAATATGCAAAAACACAGATGATCAAGTGATCAGTCACCAACAAACCCCTTTATCTTCGACTTCTGTGAAGGTTCCCCTCAGCTCTTGATTGAACTGAAACCTGGCTCTCCCCTGAAGTCACTGCTTCCCTAGTTGTCCTCTCATGAGGCTGACTGTTTTTTCTCCCACACTAGAGTATCACTGCACCCGAAGAGGACAGATGACCTCATTGTTGGTTTCTGATTATTTCTTCTTCATTTAAAGATCCCAGCTTTACATTTTGTGTCATCAGATCTAACCCAGTATCTCTTCCATGTTTGTTTCTCCTTCCTTGAAGGCTTTAGCTCGTGGCTCACTGTCATTGTCTCCATCACTGTTCTTGCACAAATCTTGATGACTCATCCAGTACCCTAGCTTCTCGATTCTTAGGTGTTCTTTCTTCCAGTGATCTTTCTTCCACTGTATCTCAGGTACCCATTCCCATGATCACACCCATACTAGTACTTCAACCTTTCTCGTGTCATGCACACATAAAATAACATTCACAGACCACACTGCTTGTGGTCAAATGCAACTAACCAGCCAAAGAGAGAGAGGTCTGATCAACCCAGGCCCTGCCAGAAACTTCAAGGGCTCAGAGGACCAATTTCCTGTCACACCTGTATTTATTCATGAGATAACCAGGCACTTGAGACCTCATTATTACCGATGAATACTATATGTCCTTCATAAGCCCAATTTCAAGAAATCCACTCTCTGATTACCATATCTTATCTTTCCAACAATTCTTTGGCTCCACCAGGACGTACCTACATGCTCCTGATCTACGATCATATTTTCACTGTCTTTCACCTCCCTCACATCAAGTGTTTTCATATCCAATTTAGAGTCCATGATTTATCATCATAATCACTTCTTCAACTTTTTGGCCCCTCTCTCACTCTGGCAAAATCCCAATTCCAATTAAAGGCCTCTCTATGTCAACTTTCCACCTGCAATGCACAAATGAATATGGCTGGAACAGCACACAAAATGCATGCTACTTCTTTCCTTTCTACAGTCGACTCTCCATATTCCTGGGTTCCACATCCACAGATTCATCCAACTGCATATGGAAAATATTCAGGAAAAAAAATTCCATGGTATTTCCTAGCACTCCAGTGGTTAAGAATCTGTCCTACAATGCAGGGGATGCAGGTTTGAACCTTGATCAGGGAACTAGATCCTGTATACATGCCACAGCTAAGATCTCTCATGCCCCAAGGAAGATTGAAGATTGAGTGCTACAAGTAAGACTCGGCACTGCCAAACAAATAAATATTTAAAAAACCAAAAGACCATGTATAAGTTGGCAACACCTGAATTTATTTATCTAGCTCAGACTTCTCCTCTGAACTCATCTTGGATATCCAACTACCTTTTCAAAATCTCCTCTTTTACATCTAACACTGAACTCTAACCTTACCACTCCCCCAGTCCTTTACAATTTAGTAAATGGCCACTGCATATTTTTAGGTGCTCAGGCCAAAAACTTTGGAATCATCTTGATTCCTCTTTCTTACTCATCTATATTTATTTGTTTAACTTTTTGGCCACTCAGCATGTGGGATCTTAGTTCCCTTACCAGGGATCAAACCCTTACCCCCTGCAGTGGAAGAGTGGAGTTTGAACATTGAACCTCCAGGGAAGTTCCCTTGACTTCTCTTTCTTCATCAACCCCTACATTGAATCCATTTAGAAATCATATTGGTTCAACCCTCAAAATACATCCAGAATTCAACCAACTATTTTTGCTGCTACCACTCTGGCTTCCCTGGTGGCTCAGACGGTAAAGAATCTGCCTGCAATGCAGGAGACCCAGGTTCAATCCCTGGGTCGGAAGATACCTGGAGAAGGAAATGGCAACCCACTCCAGTATTCTTGCCTGGAGAATTCCAAGGACAGAGGAGCCTAGTGAGTTATAGTCCATGGGGTCGCCAAGAGTTGGACATGACTGAGAGACTAACACTTTCACACTTTCGCCACTGTGGTCAACCATGTACTAAATTATTGCAACAGTCTTCAAGCTGGTCTCTCTGTGGCTATGCTTGCCACCCCACAATCTATTCTCAACACAGTAGCCAAAGAGATGCCTTTAAATCGTAAATCAGAGAAACATTCATTAATCCATTAAACATTTCATATTTCAGAGTAAAAGCCAATGTCCTTATAATGATGGCCCTCAGGGCTCTATGGGAACTTGCTTGCTTTCTCCAGCCATGCTTCCTTATTCACCTTCTCTGGAACACACCTGGCCCATCCCTACCTCTGCTGCTGCTGCTAAGTCGCTTCAGTCGTGTCTGACTCTGTGCAACCCCATAGACGGCAGCCCACCAGGCTCCTCGCTCCCTGGGATTCTACAGGCAAGAACACTGGAGTGGGTTGCCATTTCCTTCTCCAATGCATGAAAGTGAAAAGTGAAAGTGAAGTAGTTCAGTCGTGTCCAACTCTTCGTGACCCCGTGGACTGCAGCCTACCAGGCTCCTCCGCCCATGGGATTCTCCAGGCAAGAGTACTGGAGTGTTGCCATTGCCTTCTCTGGCTCCTACCTCTAGGCCTTTGCAAATGAGGAATAAAAAACACTTTAATAGCACACTGACAAAGTTAAATTTAATTTGAAAGATTTTGGCCGAGGAATGAAGTGTTTGAGAGGGTCCGAGTAGAAGCAAAGAGACAACTCAGAAGGCAATAACATCACCTCTTCTCACAGAAAATGTCAGTTTTCTTCAAAGTCCATCTTATTCAGTTCTATGACCCAGTTTTCATTTCCTCTGAACTCCTAACAGATGTTATTCTTTACTCTATCCCCCCTCAACGACCAACCCACTTTCTTTGATCTTCAAACATAAACCATCACTTCATCTCAAAAACAAAAACGCTACAACATATTAATCCAATTCTTTTCTCTCATTTTCTTTTAGAATCACAAAAATGACAAATCTAGAAGAAATAGTTTTAGCCCACCCCTCCCTATTACAGAAGCAATTAACCTTTATATGTTGAGTGTCTCGTGCGTGTCAAACATTACACTGGTTCTGGAAAAATGATAAAAACTGAAGCAGTGAACACTTAGAACGATGTGACATCTCATTTCTCTATAAAACTTCTAAGACTTTATCTCTCTCTGCCATTTCTTCAAACTTTATCTTTGCTTTGTTTCACTGCAATCTAGCTCCTAGTACCTGCTATATAAACACAACTAAATAGGAGTCCAATGACTCATTCTGCAAATGCATGACACTTTCCAGTTCTCTTCCTTCTATTCTATAGTATCCCTTGCCTTCTAACACTCATTTTTATTATCTTTATCTTTTGCTGAGATCATTCCTTTCTTTTTGAATTGGTTCTTCCCCTCCTAACCACCCTAAATCCATCTAGGCAAACTACAGGGATGAATACTTTGATTTAGTATCCTTACCTTTTGGATACTTCAATCAAGTATATCCATATTTTTTTAGTTGCAGCATGCAAATTCTCATCGGTTATATTTTTATATAACCCTTATTAACTTATCTTGTTAATGTTTATCTTACCTAAGCTCTAGAAGTAAGAAATTAGGATTCCTATAAGGCCATATAGGTAAAAAATGTTATAATACTCCATAGGTGAATGGCATTAGCCTAGATAGGGACGTTCAGTCTTTGCTTGAAATAGGAAGTACTTAATTGTAGAAACGGAGAAGGCCATGGCAACCCACTCCAGTACTCTTGCCTGGAAAATCCCATGGACGGAGGAGCCTGGTAGGCTGCAGTCCATGGGGTCTCGAAGAGTCAGACACAGCTGAGCGACTTCACTTTCACTTTTCACTTTCATGCATTGGAGAAGGAAATGGCAACCCACTCCAGTGTTCTTGCCTGGAGAATCCCAGGGAGGGGGGAGCCTGGTGGGCTGCTGTCTATGGGGTCGCACAGAGTCGGACACGACTGATGTGACTTAGCAGCAGCAGCAATTGTAGAAAACACAGTTATTTAGAATGTTATTTCAAAACTCCATTCTTCTGGTCAGGGTTTTTTTAAACCTCAGATATTAAACCACTCTTCTGAGGTAATAATACTCTCAGATATTACTCTTCAAAACACTTGAAATTACAATCAACCTCTACTTACTTGGCTTGATACTGGCCTTTTCTGGAACAAGCTCTTGAGATGTCTCATCTAATTCAAGAAGACTTCTACTTTCCAAGGTTGGAATGTTGACATCTTTCAAACCAAAATGTCTATTTCGTTCATATTCCTTATGTCTGTTTTCCTTCTGAGACAGTGATTTTCTATGAGCAATTTTAGTTCTAATCATGTCAGTACTTAAATCCTTTCTGTGCCGACTGGCAAAATGTGATGAAGACATCCTGTCAGGAAAAAGAGAGAAAGACCAACTTACGTGGAATTTCATTTTATATTTTAAAAACTTAAGATTCCAGTTCACTTCCTATACCACTTCAGAGCTTTCTGAAATAAAAATGTTAAAATACAAAATGGAATATACATGTGAGTTAAGAGTGGGAAGAAAGTTATCAAAAGAGAAGATACTACAAACTATTTTGGGGTTCTGAATAGGAACCTGTTTGACAGGTGAAGTGAAGTCCAGGAAGCCAAGGTCTGGAATATAAACAAGAGATTCTAGGCTTACCATAGAGAACACTGCAAAATGTATGAAGTAAAGGTGAAAATAGGGAAAAGTAAGTGAAGGACAGTATACAGAATAGTTGCCTTAACCTTCCCGATGATGAATGCTCAAAATTCTCCAAGCCAGGCTTCAGCAATATGTGAACCGTGAACTTCCTGATGTTCAAGCTGGTTTTAGAAAAGGCAGAGGAACCAGAGATCAAATTGCCAACATCCGCTGGATCATAGAAAAAGCAAGAGAGTTCCAGAAAAACATCTATTTCTGCTTTACTGACTATGCCAAAGCCTTTGACTGTGTGGATCACAATAAACTGTGGAAAATTCTGAAAGAGAGGGGAATACCAGACCACCTGATCTGCCTCTTGAGAAATTTGTATGCAGGTCAGGAAGCAACAGTTAGAAGTGGACATGGAACAACAGACTGGTTCCAAATAGGAAAAGGAGTTCGTCAAGGCTGTATCTTGTCACCCTGTTTATTTAACTTATATGCAGGGTACATCTTGAGAAACGCTGGACTGGAAGAAACACAAGCTGGAATCAAGATTGCCGGGAGAAATATCAATCACCTCAGATATGCAGATGACACCACCCTTATGGCAGAAAGTGAAGAGGAACTCAAAAGCCTCTTGATGAAAGTGAAAGTGGAGAGTGAAAAAGTTGGCTTAAAGCTCAACATTCAGAAAACTAAGATCATGGCATCTGGTCCCATCACTTCATGGGAAATAGACGGGGAAACAGTGGAAACAGTGTCAGACTTTATTTTTTTGGGCTCCAAAATCACTGCAGATGGTGACTGCAGCCATGAAATTAAAAGACGCTTACTCCTTGGAAGGAAAGTTATGACCAACCTAGATAGCATATTGAAAAGCAGAGACATTACTTTGCCAACAAAGGTCCGTCTAGTCAAGGCTATGGTTTTTCCAGTGGTCATGTATGGATGTGAGAGTTGGACTGTGAAGAAGGCTGAGCGCCGAAGAATTGATGCTTTTGAACTGTGGTGTTGGAGAAGACTCTTGAGAGTCCCCTGGACTGCAAGGAGATCCAACCAGTCCATTCTGAAGGAGATCAGCCCTGGGATTTCTTTGGAAGGAATGATGCTAAAGCTGAAACTCCAGTACTTTGGCCACCTCATGCGAAGAGTTGACTCACTGGAAAAGACTCTGATGCTGGGAGGGATTGGGGGCAAGAGGAGAAGGGGACAACAGAGGATGAGATGGCTGGATGGCATCATCAACTCGATGGACGTGAGTTTGAGTGAACTCCGGGAGATGGTGATGGACAGGGAGGCCTGGCGTGCTGTGATTCATGGGGTCGAAAAGAGTTGGACACGACTGAGCAACTGATCTGATCTGATCTGATGATGAACGCAGGCAGCCTGGCACTTTTTCTCAACCAGAAGACAAAAAAAAAAAAAACAACCCACAAGATGCATATTATATAGTTAGAGAAGATAAATAGGCAGTCAAATATGAGATTGAGAAAAAAGGGTTTCCAGAAGTACCATAATGATGTAGAAGGATAACCATATGCTTGCTTTGGTGAGACAGAATAAAATTCTTTTAGCCATACAAGAAGTCATATAGTTTATTTGGCATATACTCTTTTCTTAGAAAGATCCCTGAGAATGTATTGAAGTAAAACAAGAGAGAACAAGAAAGATGATGTCATGGGTTCTAAGAAACTGTGGATCCAAATGAAAGTGAAAGTGAAGTCACTCAGTCCTGTCAGACTTTTTGAGACCCCATCAACTGTAGCCTACCAGGCTCCAACTGAGGAAGAGAATAAAGGAAACTGGAAAATCTAAGAGCCTCACCTAAACAACTAGTGGAGAGAACAACTAAGCCAAACTGGAGAAAAAGGACCAATTCTCCAAAGAGTCTTGCCAATTTAAAAGAAAACGGGGGGAGGGAAGGATGGAACGTCTGTCACTAGGAATTTTAAAAATACATAAGCACACAGTGCTCTTCAACAACAAGAATAACAAAGAAAGTACCCTAGAAAACTGCACATAAAAATCTGCATAAGAAGTGAGGCAAATTAAAATGCTATTTCAAGCAATCAACAGAGTATAAAATATGAGAATTCATCTGACCTGAATGACTCATTAGAAAACACCCTGATGCTGGGAAAGATTGAAGGCAGGAGAAGCGAACGACAGAGGATGAGATGGTCGGACAGTATCACCAACTCGATGGACATGAGTTTGAGCAAGCTCCAGGAGTTGGTGATGGACAGAAAAACCTCACAAGATGCAGTCCATGGGGTCACAAAGAGTCCGACAGGACTGAGCGACTGAACTGAATGCTAAAAACATTCTCCTTTAAGGGTCCAGAGGAAGTGATAAAGAACTGTGCTTTTTATCAAGAACTCTCCTCTACTATTTTTTTTACCACTTCTCACAAATACTATGGAACACTTGCTCTCCTTGCTGCACAGCAGGCCAATGAAGGGGAGATGAAGTATAGAGGCAAGGACTTTATTCCCCAGAGCTGACCAAGAAGATGGCACACTAATGTCTAGGGTTCTGAACAAAGGCATTTTAGTTTAAAAGTCAAGCAGAGGGGTAGGATTCTCTGAGGCAGGCCATTCTGTATGATTATATATAATAACAAAAGCAACGGAAAAGCAAGTCAAAGAAACAGTTCCAACCTGGAGTCAAAATTGGCTTTTCCTGCAACAATATTAAGCAGTTATTAAAGAAAAAATTAAAATTATGTATTAGTTTTTAAAATACGGCATAGCACTGTATTGTACACAGCAAAGCGAGAAAGGGCTAACACTGAAGGCATATTTTATTATCATCTAAATCCTAAAAGGTAGTATAACTACCCTTATACAGATGAGGTAAATTAACTGCCCACATAAGCACTGTTAAAAGGTAGTGGAGCTGAAATCCCCAGCCCCGCAGCCCGGCTCTTCACACACATTTAAGTTCTCTACCCTTGACTGGAGTTTCTTCCAGCCTGAAAGTCTAGAACGCCTTACTTAGTCTTGCTTGCCTAGGGATTGTCAACCCAAGCGTTTTTAGTTGTCACATAATCTGTAAGGAGCTACTGGAATATAGTTGGGGCCAAATGCCAATTACACCCCGGTGGCGAAATGCTGCTGCTACACAGGTCTTCTCAAAAAATATTTACTCTTCCGGAGGACTGAGGCAACAGCTTCCGGAAGGAGAGGTAATGAGGTCCTAGAAGAAGCCTCCCCCAGGCGAAGTTCAGAGCGTTGCCGCCAGTCCTCGGACCCTTTTATAACTTCTAGAAAGAAGCGAACCGTGTCCTCCTCCAGCTACCCAGCAACTACCTACCTGAGGCAGTTTCTAGCGTTAAACTTCAACCAAACTAAAAGGAACTCTCTGGTCCTGGAAGACCACCGCGCCTCCGAAGAAGGAACGTCTACAGCAAGAATCGACAAAATTCAAACTTCCCGCACAGAGCCGCTGATTGGAGGTATTTTAACCAACACTTCCGGTAAAAGTGCCCGCCTCTTCCCCTCGACGAGGCGCGCTATTAGCTCGCTCCTTGCCGTATTTGAATTGATTGAAAGGTTAACGGACCATTCAAAGGGTAGGTGTGAGCGGGCTCTTTGGGCGTGTCCGGGATGCTATATTGACGAAGGGCGGAGCGGTGGGAGGTCTGGGCCGGCTAGGAGCGGGAGTGGCCGGTGGTTGACCGTGGGCTACGCTTGCGTCCGCTCGGCAGCTACCTGGCCCTCGCTGGTATCAGAGAAAGGACAGGATGAAGGAGAGGGGCGTCAGAGTTTGCAGGGCTTTTTGTTGTTGTTTTTTATTTGCAGGACTTTTTAATGTCCTTGTTTAATTACATAAATCAGCTGAACTTAATGAAATATTTTCTTCGCTTAAAGTTTTAAAGGAAGTTTTATTATCGCACCAAATTGCTCGTTAAATCATTATTAGTTTTATTACTTGTTACTTGTCTTTTTTTTCTCGTCTACATTAAAAAATAGATATAAAGTAATTACATTCAGAAGCATAGGTTTTTTGAGTGTATAATCTGATGAGTTTTGCTAAATGTAATCAGCTGTGTAACCACCACCCAGTCAGGATATGAGAGCATTTTCATAACCTTTGAGTTCCTCAAGCCCCATTCTAAATCTCCCAGCGTTTAGGTGCTCACTCTTTTGATTTCTGTCACTTTAAAAATAGGAGTGGTAGGTACTCTCCTGTTTGCCTTTCTCTCAGTGTATTGTTTGCAAGATCCATCCTTACCTTTGCATGAATCAGCCCTGTTGTTTTTATTGCTGAATACGATGGTATGATCACTCACCTAGAGCCAGACGTCCTGGAATGTGAAGTCAAGTGGGCCTTAGGAAGCATCACTAGGAACAAACTAGTGATATGATGGAATTCCAGTTGAGCTATTTCAAAACCTAAAAGATGATGCTGTGCAAGTGGTGCACCCAGTATGCCAGCTAATTTGGAAAACTCAGCAGTGGCCACAGGACTGGAAAAGGTCAGTTTTCATTCCAATCCCAAAGAAAGGCAATGCCAAAGAATGCTCAAACTACTGCACAATTGCACTCATCTCAGTATCAGTATCATTTCAGTTCCTCAGTCATGGCTGACTCTTTGCAACCCCATGAACCACAGCACACCAGTCCTCCCTGTCCATCAACAGCTCCCAGAGTTTACCCAAACTCATGTCCACTGAGTCAGTGATGCCATCCAACCATCTCATCCTCTGTCGTCCCTTTCTCCTCCTGCCCTCAGTCTTTCCCAGCATCAGAGTCTTTTCAAATGAGTCAGTTCTTCGCATCAGGTAGCCAAAGTATTGGAGTTTCAGCTTCAATATCAGTCCTTCCAATGAACACCCAGGACTGATCTCCTTTAGGATGGACTGGTTGGATCTCCTTGCAGTCCAAGGGACTCTCAAGAGTCTTCTCCAACACCACAGTTCAAAAGCATCAATTCTTCAGCGCTCAGCCTTCTTCACAGTCCAACTCTCACATCCATACATGATCACAGGAAAAACCATAGCCTTAACTAGATGGACCTTTGTTGGCAAAGTAATGTCTCTGCTTTTGAATATGCTATCTAGGTTGGTCATAACTTTCCTTCCAAGGAGTAAGCGTCTTTGAATTTCATGGCTGCAGTCACCATCTGCAGTGATTTTGGAGCCCCCCAAAATAAAGTCTGACACTGTTTCCACTGTTTCCCCATCTATTTCCCATGAAGTGATGGGACCGGATGCCATGATCTTAGTTTTCTGAATGTTGAGCTTTAAGCCAACTTTTTCACTTTCCACTTTCACTTTCATCAAGAGGCTTTTTAGTTCCTCTTCACTTTTTGCATAAGGGTGGTGTCATCTGCATATCTGAGGTGATTGATATTTCTCCCGGCAATCTTGATTCCAGCTTGTGTTTCTTCCAGTCCAGCGTTTGATGTACTCTGCATATAAGTTAAATAAACAGGGTGACAAGATACAGCCTTGACGAACTCCTTTTCCTATTTGGAACCAGTCTGTTGTTCCATGTCCACTTCTAACTGTTGCTTCCTGACCTGCATACAAATTTCTCAAGAGGCAGATCAGGTGGTCTGGTATTCCCCTCTCTTTCAGAATTTTCCACAGTTTATTGTGATCCACACAGTCAAAGGCTTTGGCATAGTCAGTAAAGCAGAAATAGATGTTTTTCTGGAACTTTCTTGCTTTTTCTATGATCCAGCGGATGTTGGCAATTTGATCTCTGGTTCCTCTGCCTTTTCTAAAACCAGCTTGAACATCAGGAAGTTCACGGTTCACATAGTGCTGAAGCCTGGCTTGGAGACTTTTGAGCATTTCTTTACTAGCGTGTGAGATGAGTGCAATTGTGCGGTAGTTTGAGCATTCTTTGGCATTGCCTTTCTTTGGGATTGGAATGAAAACTGACCTTTTCCAGTCCTGTGGCCACTGCTGAGTTTTCCAAATTTGCTGGCATATTGAGGGCAGCACTTTCACAGTATCATCTTTCAGGATTTGGAATAGCTCAACTGGAATACCATCACCTCCACTAGCTTTGTTCGTAGTGATGCTTTCTAAGGCCCACTTAACTTCACATTCCCGGATGTCCGGCTCTAGGTCAGTGATCACACCATCGTGATTATCTGGGTCGTGAAGATCTTTTTTGTACAGTTCTTCTGTGTATTCTTGCCATTTCTTCTTAATATCTTCTGCTTCTGTTAGGTCCATACCATTTCTGTCCTTTATCGAGCCCATCTCTGCATGAAATATTCCTTTGGTATCTCTGATTTTCTTGAAGAGATCCCTAGTCTTTCCCATTCTGTTGTTTTCCTCTATTTCTTTGCATTGATCACTGAAGAAGGCTTTCTTATCTCTTCTTGCTGTTCTTTGGAACTCTGCATTCAGATGTGTATATCTTCCCTTTTTCCCTTTGCTTTTCGCTTCTCTTCTTTTCACAGCTATTTGTAAGGCCTCCCCAGACAGCCATTTTGCTTTTTTGCATTTCTTTTCCATGGGGATGGTCTTGATCCCTGTGTCCTGTACAATGTCACGAACCTCATTCCATAGTTCATCAGGCACTCTATCTATCAGATCTAGGCCCTTAAATCTATTTCTCACTTCCACTGTATAATCATAAGGGATTTGATTTAGGTCATATCTGAATGGTCTAGTGGTTTTCCCTACTTTCTTCAAATCACTTCATGGCAAATAGATGGGGAAACTGTGGAAACAGTGACAGATTTTATTTTGGGGGGCTCCAAAATCACTGCAGATGGTGACTAAAGCCATGAAATTAAAAGATGCTTGCTCCTTGGAAGAAAAGATATGACCAACCTAGACAGCATATTCAAAAGCAGAGACATTACTTTGCCAACAAAGGTCCATCTAGTCAAAGCTATTGTTTTTCCAGTAGTCATGTATGGATGAGAAAGTTGGACTCTAAAGAAAGCTGAGCACCGAAGAATTGATGCTTTTGAACTGTGGTGTCAGAGAAGACTTGAGAGTCCCTTAGACTGCAAGGAGATCCAACCAGGCCATCCTAAAGGAAATCAGCCCTGAATATCCATTGGAAGGACTGATGCTGAAGCTGAAGCTCCAATACTTTGGCCACCTGATGCGAAGAGCTGACTCATTAGAAAAGACCCTGATGCTGGGAAAGAGTAAAGGCGGGAAGAGAAGGGGACGACAGAGGATGAGGTGGTTGGATGGCATCACCAACGTAATGGACATAAATTTGAGTAAACTCCAGGAGTTGGTGATGGATGGGGAGGCCCGGAGTGCAGCAGTCAGTGGGGTCACAAAGAGTCGGACACGACTGAGTGACTGAACTAAACTGAAGTGTTCCATTGAATAATTTGCCATCCATTCTCCTGTTGATGGATATTTGGATTGTTCCAGTTTTCAGCTATTATGAATAAAGTGGCTGTAAACAATCTTGTACAAGTCTTTTTGTGGGCATGCTTTATTTATCTTAGAGAAATATAAACGTGGAATTTTAAAAAATACTGAGTTATAATTAACATAGTTTCAAGTGTACAGCATAGTGACTCAATATTTTATACATTATGGAATGATCACTACAATAAATCCAGCTACCATCAATCACCATACAACATTGTTATTATTTACTATAGTCTGTGATGTTTGTTTTATAGTTGAAAATTTGTACCTCTTAATCCCTTTCACCAATGTGGTCCATTCCCCCCACTCCCTCTCCTAACAACCAACAGTTTGTTCTCTGTATTTATGAGTCTGTTTCTGTTTCGTTTATTCACTTGTTTTGTTTTTTTAGATTACACATATAAATGAAATTGTATGTTATTTGTTTTTCTGTCTGATTAATTTAACTTGGCATATTGTCCATCCATGTTGCCACAAATGGCAAGATTTCATTCCTTTTTAATGGTTGAGTAATATTCCATTGTACATATGTATACCACACCTTACTATACCCACTCAACCGTCAATGGACATTTAGGTTGCTTCCATATCTTGGCTATTATAAATTAGCTACATATTGCAGTGGACATAGTGGTAGGGCTTCCCTGGTGGCTCAGTGGTGAAGTATCCACCCGCCAAGCAGGAGATACGAGTTCCGTCCCTGGGTCAGGAAGATCCCTGGAGAAGGAAATGGCAACCCGCTCCAGTATTCTTGCCTGGAAAAATCCCATGGAAAGAGGAGCCTGACAGACTACAGTCCATGGGATTGCAAGGAGTCAGACATGATTTAGTGACTAACAACAGCAAACATAGGCATACCTGTCATTTCAAATTATGTTTTCATTTTCTTCAAATGAATACCCAGAAGTGAAATTGTGAGATCATATGGTAGTCTATTTTTAGTTTTTTGAGGAAACTCGGTACAGTTTTCCATAGTGACTGCAATAATTTACATTTCAACTAACGATGCAAAAGGGGTCCCTATTCTCTACATACTTGCCAACACTTGTTATTTCTTATACTTTTGATAATAGCCATTCCAACAGGTGTAAGGAAGTAGTTCTCTGTGGTTTTGATTTGTATGTCCCAGATGATGGGGGTGCTAAACACCTTTTCATGTGCCTATTGGTCATCTGTATGTCTTCTTTGGGAAAATATCTATTCATATCTTCTTGTTTAATCAGGTTATTTGTTTTTTTGATGTTGAGTTGTGATTCCTTTATATATTTTGGCTATCAATCCCATTTTGGTTTATCTTTTGCAAGTATCTTCTCCCATTCATTAGGTTGCCATTTTGTTTTGTTGGTTTCTTTCACTCTGCAGATTTTTAGTTTGATGAGGTCCCCTTTATTTATTTTTGTTTTTATTACCTTGCCTGAGAAGACATATTCAAAAAACATTGCTAAGAAGAAAGTCAAAAAGGTTACTATCTGTGTTTTCTTCTAGGAGTTTTGTGGTTTCAGGTTTTACATTGAAATCTTTAATCCATTCTGAGTTTATTTATTTATTTCTATGTTTTGGCCACACCGTGTGGCATGTGGAATCTTAGCTCCCTGACCAGGAATAGAACCTGTACCCCCTGGGTTGGAAGCACAGAATCTTAACCACTGTACCACCAGGTGAGTCCCATTCTGAGTTTATTTTCTTATATGGTGTAAGAAAGTGGCCCAATTGCATTTTTTTGCAAGAGGTTGTCCACTTTTCCCAACACTGTTTATTGAGACTATCATTTCCCCATTATTGTTCTACACTCCCCATTCTTGCCTCCCTTATAAATTAACTGGCCATATAAACATGGATTTGTTTCTGGGCTCTCTATTCTGTTCCATTGATCTATGTATCTATTTTTGTGCTAGTACCATACTATTTTGATTACTGTAACTTTGTCGTATAATTTCAGGTTTAGGAATGTGATGCCTCCAGCTTTATTTTTCTTTTTTAAGTTTGCTTTGACTACCTTTTAATTATGAATAAAGTTTCTATAAACAGTCTTGTACAAGTCTGTCTGTGAATATGTTTTATTTCTCTTGGGGAAATATAGATGTGCTGTTTCTGGGTCATTCTGGGTATGCTTAACTTTATAAAAAATTGCCAAGCAGTCTTCAAAAGTGGTTGTAATCCACTCCTGCTCCCAATCCCTCCCAGCATCAGAGTCTTTTCCAGTGAGTCAACTCTTCGCATGAGGTAGCCAAAGTACTGGAGTTTCAGCTTTAGCATCAGTCCTTCCAATGAACACCCAGGACTGATCTCCTTTAGAATGGACTGGTTGGATCTCCTTGCAGTCCAAGGGACTCTCAAGAGTCTTCTCCAACACCACAGTTCAAAAGCATCAATTCTTGGGCACTCACCTTTCTTTACAGTCGAACTCTCACATCCATACATGACCACTGGAAAAACCATAGCCTTGACTAGACAGACCTTTTTTGGCAAAGTAATGTATCTGCTTTTGAATATGTTGTCTAGGCTGGTCATAGCTTTCCTTCCAAGGAGTTAGCGTCTTTTAATTTCATGGCTGCAGTCACCATCTGTAGTGATTTTGGAGCCCAGAAAAATAAAGTCTGACACTGTTTCCACTGTTTCCCCATCTATTTCCCATGAAGTGATGGGACCGGATGCCATGATCTTTGTTTTCTGAATGTTGAGCTTTAAGCCGACTTTTTCACTCTCCACTTTCACTTTCATCAAGATGCTTTTGAGTTCCTCTTCACTTTCTGCCATAAGGGTGGTGTCATCTGCATATCTGAGGTGATTGATATTTCTCCCGGCAATCTTGATTCCAGTTTGTGCTTCTTCCAGCCCAGTGTTTCTCATGATGTACTCTGCATAGAAGTTAAATAAGCAGGGTGACAATATAGAGCCTTGACGTACTCCTTTTCCTATTTGGAACCAGTCTGTTGTTCCATGTCCAGTTCTAACTGTTGCTTCCTGACCTGCATACAAATTTCTCAAGAGGCAGGTCAAGTGGTCTGGTATTCCCATATCTTTCAGAATTTTCCACAGTTTATTGTGATCCACACAGTCAAAGGCTTTGGCATACTCAATAAAGCAGAAATAGTTGTTTTTCTGGAACTCTCTTGCTTTTTCCATGATCCAGCAGATGTTGGCAATTTGATCTCTGGTTCCTCTGTACCATTTTACACTCTCACTAATGATGTTTAAGAGCTCCCATTGTTCCACATGCTTGCCAACATTTTGAATTATCGCTTTTTAATTTTAACCCTTCTAGTGGGTATAAAATGGTATCTCATTCTCATTTTGTAGTTCCCCAATAACTAATGATGATGAGCATTTTTTCATGTGCTTATTGAGTACTTTTGTATCTTGTTTTTTGAAATTCCTATTCAAGTCTTTTGCCTATGTTTTTGAAATTGAGGAATATCTTTTAAAATTTAATTGTCTTTTTAGTATTCAATTATAGAAGTTTTATCTATTCTGAGTCCAAGTCTTTTTTCAGATATATGTATTTTAAATAATTTCCCCTTTTTTTTAAAAGGTTAACCTTTTAAAATAACAAACCTTTAATTTTAGAATAGCTTTATATTAACAGAAAAATTACAAAGATAGTAAGATGAGTTCTCATATGCCCCATATCCATTTCTCCCTATTATACTAGTATGATATATTTGTTACAATTAATGAAATGATACTGATATATTATTATTAACTAAAGTCTGTTAACTAAAGTCCATATTTTATTCAGATATCCTTAGTTTTTATCCACTGGTCTTTTTCTGTTCCAAGATACCATATTACATTTGGTCATCACGTTGCATTAGACTTCTTAGACTATAATAGCTTCTCACACTTTTCCTTATTTTTGGTAACCTTGACAATCTTGAGGAGTACTGGTCAGATATTTTGTAGAATGACCCTTAATAGGAATTTGTCTGATGTTTTTCCTATACTTAGACTGGGATTATGGCTTTGGGAAAAGTACCATAGAGGTGAAGTACCTTTCACATCATATCACAGCGAGTATATAGTATCTACATGACTTATTACTGTTAATGTTAACCTTGATTATTTGGTTGAGGTAGTGCTTGTCAGATTTCTCCAATGTAAAATTACTCTCTTTCCCCCTTTCCATACTATACTCCTTGGAAGGAAGTATGAACAGACCACACTTAAGGACTGGGAAGTTATGCTTCTTGAGTACAAACTATGAACATAAATTGTTTGAAACTGTTCTACATTGGAAATTTGTCTCTTCTCTCCGATTATTTGTTTAGGCAATCATTTACCTTAGAGCTTGTGGTCATTTATTTTATGCTTTGGGTTATATACTTTATTTTGTTGCTCACATTGTTATAATTTCAGCCATTGGTAGCCTTTTCAGTTTGGTCCTCCATCACTTGGAACATGTCCCCATCGTTGAGGGTTTTTGTCTGTTGTTTGTCTGTTTTTGTTTGTTTTAGTATTACTTTACTTTCTGACTCCAGAAGATGCCCTGTGCACGTGTACTCAGTCACTCAGTCATGTCTGACTCTGTGCAACTCTTGTGGACGGTAGCTCATCAGGCTCCTCTGTCCATGGGATTTTCCAGGCAAAAATACTAGAGTGGGTTGCTATTTCCTTCTCCAGGGGATGTTCCCGACCCAGGGATTGAACCTGTATCTCTTGCATTGGCAGGTGGATTCTTTACCACTGAGCCAACTGGGAAGCCCATAAGATGCTCCACGTTCATCTTATATATTCCTTGCCCACTGCTGGAATCAACCATTTCTCTAAGGAACACTGTTTCCTCTGACTGGAGCATTGTACTAGAAACCAAGATCTGGGCAGTAGGTATACTCTTTGCTACTAGGGAGTTTCTCAGGTGATAGAATGAAGGAATATACCTGTCTAGACTAACATATGTATATATGTATCTGTAAGTATTTCTACATGTAAACATCTGTATATATTAAGCTAATCATGAGTTCATGCTGATGTCTCCAACTCTAATCCATCACCACATGGATCATTCTAGCCTCCTCCCCTTGCTTATCTGTAATCTCCCACCCTTACAGTAGGAAACCTGGCTCTATTGGTTGCCTTTGCATTTTCTTAGTGTCATTGGTGAGTAGAGGGTTTAAATTTTATGAAGTACTAATTTATAAATTTTTTCTTATATCTTTAATGCTTTGTTTCCTCTCTGAGAACTGTTTGCCTAACACAAGGTCATAAAGTTTTATCCTATGTTTTCTTCTCAAAACTTGATAGTTTTAGCTCTGATGCTTAGATCTGTGATTCATCTTGAACTAATTTGTGTGTGGTATCTCCAATCTTTTCTAACTTTTTAAATACATTGTCCAATATCACATATAAATAAAATTCGTATGTATGGCTGTTTGTGGAAAAGATCCCCCTGCAAAAGCCTTGGGTCATATTTCGGAGTTTAAAACTAAAACATTTTAGTACATTATGACATATAAAGCAAAACACTGCCGCCGCCACCACCACATATACTATGTCATGCAAAAACTAACCAGTAGAAAGCTGGTACATTGTTAAGAATGGAGAAGATCATGGTGGACTAATAAAAGATTCTGTTCACCAAGCTAGAGCAGCATTGAGACACGCATAAAAAAAGCAAAAGTGTTAGTCACTCAGTCTTGTCCAACTCTTTGTGACCCCATGGACTGTAGCCTCTGTCCATGAGATTCTCCAGGCAAGAATACTGGAGTGGGTCGCCATTGCTTTCTCTAGGGGAGCTTCCTGACCCAGGGGTTGAACTCAGGTCTCCTGCATTGGAGGCAGATTCTTTACTGTCTAAAATCAACCAAGTTAAAACTTAATTCTTTTTAAAAATTAAAATAGATAAAACTCTAGCAAAACTAATTCAAAAAGAAAAATATTATCATGAATGAGGATACACATTATCTATTACTGTGTAACAAATTGTCCTTAAATATGTAGCATACAATGACAACCATATTACTTGTTCTTGATCCCATGGATCAGGAATTCCAGCAGATATTCATGGGAAAGTTCATCTTTGCTTCATGTCTGTGGTTACAGCTGGGATGGCTTGGTTAGGTGCTGGCAAGGATGGATAGAGTCTCTCTTTTCATTCTCTCATCTTGCTTTCCTAATAGAGCAAGAGGCTTCAAGATGGTCTTGCCCACCTGTGTGGGGGTCTTGTTGCTGACCATTAGCTGGAGCCACTCTTTCTACATGGTTATTCTCTTATTCTCCAGCACATTCTTCATTTGGTCTCTTTCTCCAGCAGACAATTTTGGACTTCTGTACATGGCAGCTGAATTCCTTCTCAGCAAATGTAGAAGACCTCTTAAGATCTAGGTTTTGAAGTCCAAGAATGCCACTTCTACCTTATTCTACTGGTCAAAGCAAAGTCACAAGGCCAGCCCAGATTCAAGGAGGTTCAATCTTATGGGAAGGGTAGAAAAGTCATGTTCAAAGGAGAGTGGACACAGGGAGGAACAATTCATTGGAAGCCAGTTTTAACATTCTCCAGAAAAGCATAATTACAGATAAAGTTCTAAGAAGACAAGAAGAGAATACCATTAAGACCAATATGCCAATTTTGAGAACTTAGATTAATGAATATATTCAATAGAAAGCTTAAATATTCCTGTAACCAATTAAAGAAGTGAAAACTGTGGTTACATATGTTCCCATAAAGAAAACAGTAGGCCCAAATGGTTTTACAGATAAGCTCCATCTAACAGATTCTTCCTCCAACTCAGTTTATGGTAAATTCAATAAAAGAAAGAAAGCTTGCATAAAAAAATGCCATTTTCCTTACTAAAAATAAAATAAAAACCCTACAATTTTCCCACTGTAAGTGATAGCAGTAACTAAATTTCTCTGAAATATACCAACTTTTTAGGATCTTTAGCCCACATGGTCAGTCCATTGATTACTTGTAACTGAAACAAGTCTGGTTTATGTTCAAACAGGACTTTATTTTAAATGCCAGGGTATTATGAAGGAAAATGCCTGTCATACTGTATTTCTTAAAACATTTTCTGTTGCATAGAAACAAGGGTAGCAGAGAGTTCATAGTCTCCAGTGGTCTGAAGAAGCAGCCCAAAGTGGTCCATTTCATTCTAAAATTGTCAAACTTTCATATTTTTCCTTAAAAAATCATCTTGATGCATTTCCCCCCTAAATTGTGAAGTCTATATCGAATTTATTTAGTGTTTTATCCTCAAAATTCTTCAGCAAAGATAGATGCTCCAGGAGGAAGCCCCATAATTTTCTTGTGATTAGGTGTTTTCTAGTGTGCAAAGCACAGGAGGTAATCTGATTTGCTGCAGACATGGCAAACATTTGCAGCAGACCCAAGGGAATCCAGAAATAAAGGGATCTTGCGTAATTTTTCCATCTTTGCCTTCTTGTCTCCCTTTGTATTGGGGACATATCATTTAAGCCCGCCACCCAGCATGGCTGCTCCTACAGTTCTAGACAAGACTTGAGTACTTTTCTAGAGAACTCCTGCACAGTTCTAGTTTCCTGGTAAAAGAGCCATTTCTTCCTGGGGTATGTGAGATGATTCATTCAGAGAAGGCAATCTAAATGGAGATGTGGCTTTACTCTTTCAACATCAACAGGATAATCATATTTTCAGACAACATAACAATCTCAGTACTTAAGAAAAATGTACATATGTAGTCAGGGGAGAGGGGTTCAGGTGTGTAATACCATCTCATTTCATTACAGTAAAATGGAAAATTCCTGGCCAAGAGTTAAAGCTGGATTTCAGTCTTAAACCATACCCGGATTCCATGCCTTCACTGCCAAGGGCCTGGGTTCAATCCCTGGTTGGGGAACTAAGATTTCCACACGCAATGGGTCATGGCCAAAAAAAAAGCATAGGACAATGATTCCAAATCTTAGACATGTTCATGTTTATTTTGGGGAAATGGTGGCTAAAAACATTAGTCCTCCCACATGCAAACCACAGGAATGATATCTATCTACATACATACTTGCCAGACTTGTGTTAAGGATGAAATGAAAATAATACATGTGAAAATGTTCCAAAAATTCCAAAGTCTGTATACATAAAACCTGATGTTATTGTTAAAGTATTTTTAATCGGGAAAAAGAAGGAAATGATGTTTACAAGTAGCAGTCAATTTATGCTATTTTTTGAAAATTACTTATTAGGCTCTTCTGATAGAGGCCTTTGGAAATATAAGTTTCCTAACAGTTAGGAATTAGCCAAGGCAGCAAGTTCTTTTAGCTGAGATTTTTGCCATCAGAAGGACACGTTCTTCCCAGTTTCAGAAACATTTTTAAGTAAGTACAAGTCTGCAAAATTCTTGTCCTTTCTATAAACTTAAACTTTGCAACACTTATGATACATTCAACGTAAAATAATGTTGACCTAAATTCAGAATGGTATCTTAGTGCTGAAAATTAATCAATAAGCAGTTATTGTAATTGTAGAAACCCTAAAATAAAAAACTGTCAAGAGGTTGTGGAAAAGAGTCACAGTGCCACTTAAAAATATATCAAAATTCTATTAGTATGTATTCTAGGGTAAATGAATATGCATAGAAGAAGGAATGCTGTAAATAAATTGGTAGTTTTCTATGTGGCAGGGAAATTAGGCCAAGATCATATTTAAAACAATGAATTCAGGTATGTGCATGGAGAATTATTTTTAACTGGTGACACTGTAAATTAATATAATTTGGGGGAAAAGCATTTTGGCAGTATGTACCAAGAGCCGCAAAATCTTCAGAGCCTTTTTGACCCTAAAATGCCACATCTGATGGTTTACCACAAAATCATGCCTAAATACATTCACCAGTTCCCTGAAAATGAAAAACCGGAAGCTATTTAAATGTCAACAATAGAGGAATGTGGTAGTTAAGAGTCTAATCTACGTGACGGTTATTATGCAATCACTAAAAAACATAACTGTGAAAGCCAAACAACCACATAGAAAAATTTAGAGGGTAATTCCCTGGTGGTCCAATGGTTAAGACTTTGTGCTTTCACTGCCAAGGGCTTGGGTTCAATCCTTGGTTGGGGAACTAAGATCCCACACACAGTGGGGCATGGCCAGGAAAAAAAAAGCATAGGACAATGATTGCAAATCTTAGACATGTTCAATAATTATTTGGAGACTTAGGGATTATAAGATCTCAATATGTTTATATATTTTGAAAAGTGGGGCATTGACTTTTCTATTCCAATTTCATATACCAGTTTTTAGTATACTTGCAGATGATAAAGCGTTGAGGGACAGTGGGATAGAACCCACAATTAACCAAATTGTAGCATTAATTTGTATTTATTCACTTACCTATTTTTTAAATTAGTTATAGAACCTAACTTAGATAACTAGTTATCTAATATTTAATTCTTTCTGCGGAGTTTGATTCCACATTCATCGAGCCCTTAGTACTATTTAAGCATAACAACAACTAGATGAATAAGATACAGTTCTTGTCTTCAATAGTTTCTTTAATGGTGAATTTAAGCCCTCTTTCAAATGGTAAATTTGTAAATGAATATCTTGTATTAAACCCAGAGAAGCTCTGTGACCCCATAGAGTTTTAATTAACTTTTTAATCTAAACAATCACTTAATCAGCTAACCAGCAACTGCTTATTGAATGCCTTCTATTAATGACTAAACTAAAATTACTGAAATTTTAATGAACACTACTAACCTCTGAATGTTGTGCTATTTTCAGTTTTTTAAATGATATTGTTTTGTTTTGTTTTTTTTACTTTTAAATGAGTACAGTCTCAGTTGGATACTGATGAATTGTGCCCTCCATAAGAACCTCCATTCTTCTAAGAAGAGGATTCTGCTTCTATCTGGAGCAATAACCTTATCAATGAGGCTTTAAAAAATACTCACATAAGGAAAAAAACTGAATGAAATGGGAAAGTACCATCAAAGTAATATGTTTTAAAAGAAAGCAGAATACAAGTTATAACATTGTTTTAATCCAGTTTTGGAAAGTACAAATATTTATATCTAATTATAATAATTGCTAATAGTTAATACAATCTTGCTTCCCTGTAGCTCAGCTGGTAACAAATCCACCCACAATGCAGGAATCCCCTGTTTGATTCCTGGGTTGGGAGGATCTGCTGGAGAAGGGATCGGCCACCCACTCCAGTATTCTTGGGCTTCCCTGGTGGCTCTGGTAAAGAATCCACCTGCAAGCGGGAACACTGGGTTCGATCCCTGGGTTGGGAATATCCCTTGGAGAAGGGAACAGTTATCCACTCCAATATTCTGGTCTGGAGAATTCCATGGACTATATGGTCCACTCACAAAGAGTCAGACACGCCTGGGTAACTTTCACTTTCTTTCTTTTGTGCCAGACACTGTCCTGAAAGCAGTTTACCCATTTAATCCTCACAAGAATGTAATAAAGTGGTTAAGGTTAGGAAACTGAGATACAGAGAGTAAGTACTTTGCCTTCAGTAACCTCCTCCAGATCACACATAGAAAGTAAACAAAAAACATTTGAAGGAAATATAAAAATTTTACTAATTCTTAGGTCTAGAGAATAGATCATTTTCATTTTCTTCTTTGGTTATGTATTTTCCTATTTTTTTTTTTGCAATGAACCTAAATTGTTTTGTAATCATAAGTGTTTAAAATAAGATCTTCAAGTTTTAGAATCCATGAAATTGCTCAAAATATAGTAAGCGGAGTGCTAAAAGTGAATATATTTCAATGAGCATGCAAAAAGCATTAGCATTGACTATTTGATGACATTTTCTCATAGCTTGAATGGGGAAATGAATTTACTTAGGAAGTGCATAGACAAAATCAGAATGTTCCTTTCAGTGAGTGTAAAAAAACCTTAGGATTACAGTTGGACCCTATTTCATGCATATACTCTCCCATGGGAATATATGCTATTTAAATTTTTCACAAAACTTCTCCAGAATGAAGAATGTGTACATATTAATCCAATTCTGATCTAAAGAAAGAACACTGCAGAATCAGCAGGACTGCTATATGGTAGCTGGTTTTTTAAGTCCCCACTATAAAGAACCACTACTGGCCCATATCTAAAGGAATAGCACTTCTTTGTGTGTTTTATTTTTAATTGGAGGATAACTGCTTTACAATATCATGTTAGTTTCTGCCATACATCAACGTGAATCAGTCATATGCATACATATGTCCCCCCCTCTTGAACTTCCCTCCCACCTCCAACCCCTCTAGGTTGTCACAGAGCACTGGGTTTGAGCTCCCAGCATCATACAGCAAATTCCCATTGGCTATTGTGTTTTATGTATGGTAAGGTATATGGTTTGGAGAAGGAAAATGGCAACCCACTCCAGTATTCTTGCCTAGAGAATCCCGTGGACAGAGGTGCCTGGTGGGCTGCTGTCCATCGGGTTGCACAGAGTCGGATACGACTATGACTTAGCATGCATGCATGCATGCATTGGAGAAGGAAATGGCAACCCACTCCAGTATTCTTGCCTGGAGAATCCCAGGGACAGAGGAGCCTGGTGGGCTGCTGTCTATGGGGTTGCACAGAGTCGGACATGACTGAAGTGACTTAACAGCAGCAGCATTAGCAAGGTATATGTTTCCGTGCTACTCTCTCAATTCATCCCACCCTCTCCGTCCCCCACTGTGCCCTGTGTCTGTTCTCTATGTCTGTGTCTCCACTGGGGATACTACTTCTTAATGCCTTGACTATTTGGCTATAGATTTGAATCCACATCTCCCTGACTTCAGTGTTTATGCTCTTTCTGGAATACCAGGCTGCCTCTCAAAATACCATACCATACAGTTTCTCTTTGGCTTCTTTTTTTTAAAAAATATTTAGTTTTATTTATTTATTTGGCTGAACTGGGTCTTAGGGTTTCCCTGGTGGCTCAGTGGTAAAGAATCTGCCTGAAATGCAGAGCCCCAAGAGAGTAAGCTTGATCCCTGGGTCGAGAAAATCCCCTGGAGGAGGGCATGGCAACCCACTCCAGTATTCTTGCCTGGAGAATCCCATGGACAGAGGAGCCTGGCAGGCTACAGTCCATAGGGTCAAAAAGAGTCAGACATGACTTAATGACTAAACAACAACAAAATTTCAATGAAAATCTAAAATCAAAATAGAGATCTGCTATACTGGATTTGAAGCCTTGGTATAAAAACAGAAAGTAAGGTGTCTAACATTTTTTTATATTGATTCTGTGTTGAAATAATATTTTAGATAAATTGTGGATCCATTGAGTTAAAATACATTACTAAACTTAATTTCACCTGTTTCTTTTTATTTATTTTATTTATTTATTTTCTTTCAAGAAAGAGCTTTATTGCTTCCAGGATGGCTGCTTCAGCCTGGGGGAGGTCCTTGAGCCTCACTTTCTTGTGGTCCAGGCTAAAGGCAGAAACCAAGGACCTGGCAGTCTCATTGCTAAAACAAGAACAGCTGCCAAGTTGGTCACTCCACGCCTGGGGCACAGTCCTAGGGGTCAGCTGCAGAGGGGAAGTGGTGGGGGGGATTCCCATCAGGCTGGTCCAGGCCTCTGTTCTCCAGCTCCGAAGTTTTTTCCGCTTAAGCCCAGGTGCATCTTGTTGGCTTAAAGGCTGACTCCAGGGCTTCCCTATGGAACACCTGGGGGCTGCTGAATAGGAGAATCCCATCTGCTCCTCAAGAAAGGCCAAAAAGTGCCACAAGCTGGAGGAGGCTGGCCTGAGATCCTGCCCATCTCCCCATAGCCCCGAAGCAGGACACTGGCTAGTCCTGGCACTCCCACTCTACAGGCAGCCCACTGGTACCATTGCCTGAGGGGCCTTTTAGTGGGTCTCTTTCTGCAGGGCCAGTGGACCAAACTTGAGACTCCGGCCTTACTGAAAAATATTTAAAGTATCCCTTCCCTGCCCCCATGGACAGAGGAGCCTGACAGGCTACAGTCCATAGGGTTGCAAAAGTCTGACAAGACTATGCTCCTGAGCACGAGCCAGACCCTCCCCCCATCTGAAATTCGCAAAATAATAATACTCTGAATGCTGGAGAAATGATTCTGGCAGCAGCCATGCTGTCTAATGGCCACCTCCTGCATGCTAGGCCCTCTGGGCACGGCCCATGGCTTCATGGCCCTCTGGCTTCAAGGCCCCAGGCTGAGAGTAAGGCCAACTGCTGGTCTGCTGGTCTGTGAGCAGGCACAGCTCTGCTTGTCCCACCAAGGCCTTGCCACTCACCAGTTTCTTTTCAATGTGGCTATTAGAAATATTTAAATGGTGGATGTGGCTCATATCACATTTCTATTGGAAAATGCTGTCATAGTTTCTGAGAAACTTCTCCATTTTAAATATCAAGGAGAATGGAATGTCTCACTCCTGTGAGTTACTTCAATACAGGGAAGCAACCTCAATTTCCAACCCAGAGCTTCAGAAAAGAGGTTTGTAACTGGCAGTTTCCAAAGAAACAGGTGATCAGACTAGAATATTCCTAACAGAACTTTGAAAAATGTGTTCAGCTGGAGGCCAAGGCCATGTAAACAGCGTTTCTCCCCAGGCGATACAGCTCCTTTCCTTTGGAATGATCAACTGCTTTTTTACCAGCATCGAAAACATAGACCACTTTTAATTATAATACTGAAAAATAAAATGCAAGACACGTTGCTATCAAAAATAAGTAGGAACGACAAAATTGGCATTCAGTTCAGTTCAGTTGCTCAGTTTTGCGACCCCATGAATCGCAGCATGCCAGGCCTCCCTGTCCATCACCAACTCCTGGAGTTCACTGAGACTCACGTCCATCGAGTCAGTGATGCCACCCAGCCATCTCATCCTCTGTTGTCCCCTTCTCCTCCTACCCCCAATCCCTCCCAGCATCAGAGTCTTTTCCAATGAGTCAACTCTTCGCATGAGGTGGTCAAAGTACTGGAGTTTCAGCTTTAGCATCATTCCTTCCAAAGAAATCCCAGGGCTGATCTCCTTTAGAATGGACTGGTTGGATCTCCTTGCAGTCCAAGGGACTCTCAAGAGTCTTCTCCAACACCACAGTTCAAAAGCATCAATTCCTCGGGGCTCAGCTTTCTTCACAGTCCAACTCTCACATCCATACATGACCACTGGACAAACCCTTGGTTGCAACTATAAACCGGCAAAGTCTTTCTGGAAAACAAGCATAAGAGATGTTTCCCAATCAGTCTTACTTGCTTAAGTGTGGGTACTATGCTGTTGTGTGTGACTCTTTGCAGCCCGATGGACTGGGACCTGGCAGGTTCCTCTGCCCATGGAATTTTCCAAGCAAGAATATTGGAGTGGGATGCCATTTCCTACTCCAGGGGATCTTCCCAAACCAGGGATCCAACTCACATCTCTTGTATCTCCTGCATTGGCAGGTAGATTCTTTACCACTGGCACCACCTGGGTAGCCTGTAAGGGTGGGTAACATTTCACTTTATTCTTTACACTGTAAGCCATTGCTTTGGATCAGTGTTTTCCGCCAGATGCCATTTTGAAATTAAAAAAAAAAAAACCCATTCAAACTTTTCTTATTCTAGTTATTGCTGTTTTTTTTCCCCACAATCATTAAAATTTATTGATAATTCTTTACTCAGAAACTGTCTGAGAAAATATAACAGAAATGCACTTAATAGGTTGATTGAAAATTTTATCTGTAGATGCTTTATATAAACTGACAAATATTTCATTTTTATGGTGCTGTGAACTCATAAAATATGATTAAAAACACTTTTAAAATAAGCTCTGTAGAATTTAAGCACACATCTCCAAAATCATATCTGAAAATATGTAAATACAGAACTGACAGATTGCAAAGATTTCAAATTTCATTGACAAAGTCTGAAAGGAAATGCAAAATTGTGTGCACTTTTCTTGTATTTTAATTTCTAACTAGTGTTATAATAATAGCTTTTGTACAATAAATAATAGCTTTAAAATCCATGCAAATAGCTGAATCTATGTCCCTGAGGATCTGATTAAATGTTCAATTTTTTAGTTATTTAAAATAACACATCTTTCTTAAAAAGAAAATGGTTTAATTAATTGCTGCATAACTTATTATGTTTTATACATTACAAATCATTCTATTCTTATTAGCTATTTAAGCTATTTTGTTTCCTGTTATAAATAATCCTTTAAAATTAGCACCTTTTAAAATGTCAATTTTTGGTCAAATTTTTTCATATCACAAAATTGTTTCTTTATTTCCTAGTTTTTATAATGCTAGAGGAGAGTGGTATAATTTTTTTAAAAGCCATTTTTTTAAAACTGAAAGAAGTAAAAATACCTGTCAAATAGTGCAAAATATATACATTTACCCCACCCCCACCCCACCTGTCACTCCCATCACTGCTATCTCCATCTACATGTGACCCTTTCAGTGTATTCAAATTCCTGATCACTTCTTAGGAGAGCATCTCAGATAGGGCATTACTGAGTAATAAAGGATCAAATAACATAGAAATGATAGGAACAGTGATAATATCACATGTTGAATCTTAAAAAATCAAACTAGTGAATATGGCAAAAAAGAAGCAGACTCGAGATACTGCTCTGTTAAAACTAGTGGTTACCTTTGTGGGGAAAGGGGAAACATAAGAGTCGGGGTGTGCAAGATACAAACTATTGGGTGTAAGATAGATTCAAGCATAGAGCATGGGGAGTGTAGCCAGTATTTTGTAATAACTGTAAATGGAAAGTAATCCTTAAAATTGTCTAAAATTATTTTTAATTTTTAAAGAAATTCAAGAAACAGTAAAGGAAACAATTGGTGGCAAAACAGAAAATTCAAATACTACACATATACAATATATATTCATATATTTATATACATACATAATAAATAGTTGCACAAAAGGAAACAAATGAAATAGGGTGGTTGTTGTTTAGTCACTAAGTTGTGTCCTACTCTTTTGTGACCCCATGGACTATAGCCCACCAGACTCCTCTGTCCATGGAATTTTCCAGACAAGAATACTGGAATGGGTTGCCATTTCCTTCTCCAGGGGATCTGCCTGACCCAGGGATCGAACTCAAGACTCCTGCTTGGCAGGCAGATGCTTTACCACTGAGCCACCAGGGAAGCCCTGCAATGGGGAAACGCTTGCAATTAATATGTCAGATGAAAGTTTAGTATCTAAGAGAACTGATAATACATTCTTTGGACAGTAGCATTCAGTAGATAAGAAAGAATTTTATAAAGAAGAAAAATGAGAGCTAGACATGAAGGAATTTGCCCTGTTCCTGAAGGAATTTGCCCTGTGACATCTATGCTGACTCTATGTGCTTAACAACTATTGTATCTTATACTTTCTTTTATTCAGGAATTATGTGTATTTGTTATATGAAGTTTAGATTTCGTGACTAAATATATCATGTGATTTATATTGATAGAGAATATATATACGAACTGTGATTTAACAGAGTGCTGGAAAATATTCTCTAAAATCGTTTTACTGGATCAAAGGATGTAATCATTTTTGTGACTTTGATCACGTAAATGAATGATTTGAATGGTTTCCTCCGTTGAAAGACTGCATGCTCCTTCACATTGCTCTGTTAATAGTAACTCTTGTTATTTTGTGTTAGTGTTCCCTCTAATTGTTTTCCAAGTGTTTCTTTTGGGGTAAATTATTTGTTCATCTGTATAAGGCTAAGATTTATTTCTCAGTGTGGCTATTTTGGCCTGTGTTCATGATATGGGAAGGAATTTAATAGTAAATTTTTAGAGTAAAGTCCTAGTACCCAAGGTATATTTTAGTGTGTGAGTTCTTTATTAAATTTATCTCATAAATATTAGTCAGG
This sequence comes from Bos mutus, assembly GCF_027580195.1. Classification (NCBI taxonomy): domain Eukaryota; kingdom Metazoa; phylum Chordata; class Mammalia; order Artiodactyla; family Bovidae; genus Bos; species Bos mutus. The sequence continues at coordinate 41,056,231 of NC_091626.1, read as the reverse complement.
TGGTATGTTTAACATAGTCTTATTTATTTATTGTTAGTGAATCTAATTTTTTAGAAAAGAATTACATTACATAAAATTAAAATTTAAAAGTTAAAATGAAAATAAAGAAGTCTCCTTCCTCTTCCCGGCTATCACTTCTCCTCAGCCCCTAATTTGACTTTCAGAAATCACCTCTGTTAACAGTTTCTGCTTCATATTTCTTCAAATTTTACAGAATCTATTGATATTCTACTATGTAAGGTTAAGAATTTATCATGATCTAGCTACTTTTTCATCTCTGGATTTTATTGCTTATTTTTTATATTTTTATTTTCCAGTGGCTGCCTTATTTACTTTAAATCACATATTTAAATATTTAGGTCTTGATTTACCAAATTTAGTATGGCTTGGGTACCCGAAATGAAAAATGAGACTAATACCCTTGTTTCTACCTTTATCTACCTCTTAGTTTTTCTTAGTTGTATTCATATGTGTCTGAATAATTCTATTTTCCCTTTCCCATTTCTCCATTCAAACAAGTAACAGGCTCTGAATTTTATCACTTCAGGGGAGGTATAAGACAGGGAGAGAAGCAGAATTAGCCTGTAAAATTTGTCCTGGCTTTTGTTAATTCCACAGGCTTACGCTCACTGAAGAGCTTAGGATTTGAGGCAGGCAGCATGTTGACCTGGAAAAGCGGGAGATGGGAGAGGCTTCTCCCCCTCCAAGAGGGTTGGGTGGTGGTGATAAGCTGTATGAGACTCAAACCTGTTCCATGGTGGAGTGTTGAGGAGCAGGCAAGGCTCAGACGAGGTAGCAGTGTCAGGTATCTGGGGAAGGGAGGACCCTAGCACAGGATCCCAACCTCCGCCAAGAATCCCATGCCACACATGGGACCTCAAAGGAGCAGAGACCAGCTGCATAGGAAACAATCACTTACTGAGGCTCTCAATCACCTGGACGTACAGATGACTAATGACTGGAAGGTCCCCCTTCTCTCTGCTGCTTTGGTAGCTGTGTGCTTTGATGGGACCCAGGAGGTCAGAGAAACCCTAAGAATGTCTGTGTTTACCTTTCCCATCAATCAGAGCTTATGGGGGAGGTGGGAAGAGAAAGGGAGTATTTTCAAGAGGTAACAAAAAGTGTAGACAATAAAGTGATATTTCATACATACTTGAATGTGTTGCCTGAGATTTATCCCCTGCCACATAATTTTTAAATTGTCATGATTTATGACATGTATTTGTACCACTGTAATATAATCATTAACTCTTCTGTACTTTGGGCATTGTTTAATACCCCAAAGTAAAAACTAATAGATAGCACAAATGCTGATGAGCATTATTCATAGTGAACCAAATATTGGGCTTGGGCTGATTTAGAAATAAACTGAGTCTTGTGACATTAAAAGTGTGCTGCTTAAATCTTTGCTTAATTTTTTCTGTTTCTGCTTAGTTGCCACCATGTTGTACAGCCTGATCCCTTGGATTTCTATTTTTGTGCTGAAGCGCTTCTTCAAGTAATTTTTTTTCATGTATAGAATGTGAATGGTAAATTTTGAATTCCCAGATATATTTATTTTGTCCTCATGCTTATTTAATAAAGTTAAACTTAATAAAATCTTCCCTTAGATCTTGGAAGGCATTATTTACATTTTGTCCAGCCAGAGAGTAAGAGAAGTGAATTAGATCCTCTATTTCTTGTGTGTTTTTATTTCTCCTTGTATCATCTATGATTTTTGCTTTATGAATATTGATACTATGATCTTTGGTGCATAGATTTTATATCTCCATTGTAAATTTCCCCTTTGATACAGTAAAGTATCTTGTTTAATGCTTTTTTGGCCCAAATTCTGAAGTTACTACAAATCCGACTTTGACTTTTCTCTGAGGTCCCAAAAATCTCACTAGAAAGCATCCTTCATGAATTGCCCTGAAGGTTGCTTCACAAACAGCTCCTCTTAGAATTCGCTGCTGCTGAGCCTCTTAGAAAGAACCTGGCTTGCTTTTGGTGTCCTAAGATACAATTAATTCCCTTTTGATTTCTTTCACAAAATTCAATACCATTTGCTTTCTATTTTCCAGGTAGTCCTCAAATTTTCTGGTACACTGATGATCCTCTAATCGTTTTTTACTGATACAGTTTTGTGTTTTAAAAAAGTATCTGTCATGGAAAAAAAAATCTGTCTTGAGGTTCCCATGGCAGGTGGATGGGTATGGGGTTAATCATGTGTCACAGTCTACACCTTGACCTGGAATCTTTCCTAGAGATTCTTAATAACCACCACATTTATAAGAATAAAACATTGTTCACTGTCTATCCACTTTCCTCTTCCCTTCTTTATTCTCCAACATGCATTACATATGTACACGAAATCATTTATCGTCTGTATACTTTTCCTTAGTATTCATTAAAATTCTCATTGTTTGAATTCTTTTATTACCCCACAAATGTAAACTATTAGAAAATGTGAAATAGTGGAAAGAGCTATTTTAATGAGGTATCACTAGTGAGTTTTCAAAAATTTCAGCATGCATTTTAAGACATGTTGCTGTTATATAGCCATTATAGAATGCATAATTCCAAGGGGAATTATAGAATCTATAGTCAGAATATAGTATAGTAATTTTAAAAAGTGAATAAGTTCAAAGGTTTGAGTAAATTACTTGTATATAATTTTATTCTTATACTTTCTGTACATTACCAGTTCTAAGGAACTTTACAACTAGCAGCTGATAGCATTTGCAATAAGTCATTTTTTATTTATAGGCCAAATACACAAGGGCTTCCCAGGTGGCGCAGTGGTAAAGAATCTGCCTGCCAATGCAGAAGACATGGGTTTGATCCCTGGGTCAGGGAGATCCCCTGGAGTAGGAAATGGCAACCCACTCCAGTATTCTTACCTGGAAAACTCAATGGACAGTAGAGCCTGGCAAGCTTACAGACCATGGGGTCACAAAGAGTCGGACACAAATACACAAGCAGAAAGTTATATATTCAATTTAATTATAAATATGTGTGATGTCATTATCTACCTCATCTTAAATCCTCGTTTTGCAAGATAAATTCTTTTTCTTATTTAATAGGAGCATTAGTTCACCTTCTTTGTTAGCTGCATCAGAATCTGTATTATCATTTTTCATTTTGGAAACTAGTAGTTGGGAGTCCTTCTTCAAAGGATCAGTTGCAGTACAGCAGACTTACCATGTGGTGGCACCCCAAAGCCCAGAAATCAGCATCACACAGACATATCAGGCCTGTATCTAAAAATTTAGGCAGACAACTATCTTGTATGTAGCAACAAGAAACAGCTGTGAAACAGTCATATTAAAAGATGTTAAAAATGTTCTGTAGCTTTATCAGAATTGTGGTTACACAGGTATATACATATGTAAAAATTCATCAAGCTATATATCTAAGATTTGTGCATTTTTACTATATGTATACTATACCCCGGAGAAGGCAATGGCACCCCACTCCAGTACTCCTGCCTGGAAAATCCCATGGATGGAGGAGCCTGGAAGGCTGCAGTCCATGGGGTCGCTGAGGGTCGGACACAACTGAGCGACTTCACTTTCACTTTTCACTTTCATGCATTGGAGAAGGAAATGGCAACCCACTCCAGTGTTCTTGCCTGAAGAATCGCAGGGACGGGGGAGCCTGGTGGGCTGCCATCTATGGGGTCACACAGAGTCGGACATGACTGAAGCGACTTAGCAGTAATAGCAGTATACTATACCCTGGACTTCCTAGGTGGCACTAGTGATAAAGATCCTGCCTGCCAATGCAAGAGATGTTAGAAACCCGGGTTCCGTCCCTGGGTTGAGAAGATACCCTGGAGGAGGGCATGGCAACCCACTTTAGTATTATTGCCTGGAGAATCCCATAGACAGAGGAGCCTGGCAGGCTACAGTCCATAGGGTTGCAAAGAGTTGGACATGACTGAAGCAATTTAGCTTGCATGAATACTACACCTTGATAAAAAGTTTTAAGTGATAATAAATGAAACACATTTTATATAAACCTTCTTAAAGTTTTCCCTATTACTGAACACAACAACTCATTGGAGAAGACTCTGATGCTGGGAGGGATTGGGGGCAAGAGGAGAAGGGGACGACAGAGGATGACATGGTTGGATGGCATCACTGACTCGATGGACGTGAGTCTCAGTGAACTCCAGGAGTTGGTAATGGACAGGGAGGCTTGGCGTGCTGCGATTCATGGGGTCGCAAAGAGTCGGACATGACTGAGCGACTGATCTGATCTAAACACAACAACAAAAAATTTCAGAGGAAATGGTATGTAATAACAATTTCCCTAAACAGTATGAAACTAATAATAGTTATATTTTAATTTATTGCAATAAATTTAAAACATTATGAAACTTAGAACATTCAGTTAAGTTCCGTTCAGTCGCTCAGTCTTGTCCAACTCTTTGCGACCCCATGAACCGCAGCACGCCAGGCCTCCCTGTCCATCACCAACTCCCGGAGCCTACCCAAACTCATGTCCATTGAGTCGGTGATGCCATCTAACTCATCCTCTGTCAGCCCCTTCTCCTCAGGCCTTCAATCTTTCCCAGCATCAGGGTCTTTTCAAATGAGTCAGCTCTTTGCATCAGGTGGCCAAAGTATTGGAATTTCGGCTTCAACATCAGACCTTCCAATAAACACCCAGGACTAATCTAATTTAGGATGGACTGGTTGGATCTCCTTGCAGTCCAAGGGACTCTCAAGAGTCTTCTCCAACACCACAGTTCAAAAGCATCAATTCTTCGGCGCTCAGCTTTCTTTATAGTCCAACTCTCACATCCATACATGACCACTGGAAAAACCATAGCCTTGACTAGACAGACCTTTGTTGGGAAAGTAATGTATCTGCTTTTTAATATGCTGTCTAGGTTGGTCATAACTTTCCTTCCAAGGAGTGTCTTTTAATTTCATGGCTGCAGTCACCATCTGCAGTGATTTTGGAGCCCCCCAAAATAAAGCCTACCACTGTTTCCACAGTTTCCCCATCTATTTGCCATGAAGTAATGGGACCAGATGCCATGATCTTTGTTTTCTGAATGTTGAGCTTTAAGCCAACTTTTTCACTCTCCTCTTTCACTTTCATCAAGAGGCTCGTTAGTTCTTCACTTTCTGCCATAGGGTGGTGTCATCTGCATATCTGAGGTTGTTGATATTTCTCCCCGCAATCTTGATTCCAGCTTGTGCTTCTTCCAGCCCAGTGTTTCTCATGATGTACTCTGCATATAAGTTAAATAAGCAGGGTGACAATATACACCTGATGTACTCCTTTTCCTATTTGGAACCAGTCTGTTGTTCCATGTCCAGTTCTAACTGTTGCTTCTTGACCTGCATATAGGTTTCTCAAGAGGCAGGTGAGGTGGTCTGGTATTCCCATCTCTTTCAGAATTTTCCACAGTTTATTGTGATCCACACAGTCAAAGGCTTTGGCATAGTCAATAAAGCAGAAATAGATGTTTTTCTGGAACTCTCTTGTTTTTTCCATGATCCAGCAGATGTTGGCAATTTGATCTCTGGTTCCTCTGCCTTTTCTAAAATCAGCTGAACATCTGGAAGTTCATGGTTCATGTACTGTTGAAGCCTGGCTTGGAGACTTTTGAGCATTACTTTACTAGCGTGTGAGATGAGTGCAATTGTGCAGTAGTTTGAGCATTCTTTGGTAATGCCTTTCTTTGGGATTGGAATGAAAACTGGCCTTTTCCAGTCTTCTGGCCACTGCTGAGTTTTCCAAATTTGTTGGCATATTGAGGCCAGCACTTTCACAGCATCATCTTATAGGATTTGAAATAGCTCAACTGGAATTCCATCACCTCCACTAGCTTTGTTTGTAGTGATGCTTCCCAAGGCCCACTTGACTTTGCATCCCAGGATGTCTGGCTCTAGGTGAGTGATCATACCATCGTGATTAACTGGGTCATGAAGCTCTTTTTTGTACAGTTCTTCTGTGTATTCTTGCCACCTCTTCTTAATATCTTCTGCTTCTGTCAGGTCCATACCATTTCTGTTCTTTATTGAGCCCATCTTTGCATTAAAAACTGTCAGTTGTGTTTAAAACTGGATCATCCACAGCCTAACAATACAGTGGATGGATAAATCATGGATATACTCAAATATTGGAACATTATTCAGAAAGGCGAGTTAGGGAAGCACAGCTAAATGCATCAACATGGATAACTCACAACACAAAGTTAGGTGAACCAAACAAGTCACAAAGATCACTTAATATATAAACTTTTATATAAAGTTCAAAAATAGTCAAAATAAGCTATATTGTTTATGTATACATAAGTAGCTACATTGTTTATGTATACATAAGTATGCATGAATACTTACACATGCATAAGTAGGTAAACCTAAAGAAGTACCAGCATGATTATAAAATTCAGCATAGTGGTTACTCCTTGAGGGGTAAGAGGAGGATGCCATCTGCAGAGAACAACACAGACAGCTTCAAAGGTCTTGGCATCATTCTGCTCTATTTCTTCACCTGGGTGGAGGTTCCACGGAGGTTTGCTTTACATTTTCTCTTAAAGTGTAAAAGAGGCAGATATAAAGTAAAAATCCCCAAACCAGGTATTTTATAGTTCAGAAAGCTCAGGGGTTTATCCTCTGGCAAACTGAAAGTATTCACAAACACGTGACATTACATGTAGGGTTGGCAGATTTAACAAATAAAAATAAAAAACTATAGCAAATAGCTATAGGGAAGCTGGCTGGTGGCTCAGTGGTAAAGAAGCTACCTGCTGATGCAGAAATGCAGGAGACACAGGTTCAATCCCTGGGTCAGGAAGATCCCCTGGAGGAGGAAATGGCAACCCACTCCAGTATTCTTGCCTGGAGAATCCCACGGACAGAGGAGCCTGGTGGGCTACAGTCCATGGGGTCGCAAAGAGTTGGACACAGCTGAGTGACTGAGCATGCAGTATTATACATAGTAAATAACAATCCAGAAGCTCAAGGTGGATTTCTAGCTGTTGTTTAATTGCTAAGTGGTGTCTGACTCTTTTGTGACCCAATGGCCTGTACCCTACCATGCTCCTCTGTCCATGGGACTTCCCAGGCAAGAATACTGGAGTGGGTTGCCATTTTCATCTCCAGGCATCAGACCCTCATCCCCTGCATTGGCAGGCAGATTCTTTACCGCTGAGCCACCTGGGAAGCCCTGAATTTCTAGTAAACATTGACTAATTTTTTAGGATCAGTATATCCCCATGTTGGAGAAGGAAATGGCAACCCACTCCAGTGTTCTTGCCTGGAGAATCCCAGGGATGGGGGAGCCTGGTGGGCTGCTGTCTATGGGGTTGCTCAGAGTCGGACACGACTGAAGCGACTTAGCAGCAGCAGCATATCCCCATGTAATATTTGATCCCATGCAGTATTTGAAACACACTCATGTTTAAAGGCAGAAAGCAATGGCAACCCACTGTAGTACTCTTGCCTGGAAAATCCCGTGGACGGAGGAGCCTGGTAGGTTGCAGTCCATGGGGTCGCGAAGTCAGACACGACTGAGTGACTTCATTTTCACTTTCATGCATTGGAGAAGGAAATGGCAACCCACTCCAGTGTTCTTGCCTGGAGAATCCCAGGGACGGGGAAGCCTGGTGGGCTGCCATCTATCGGGTCGCACAGAGTCAGACACAACTGAAGTGACTTAGCAGCAGCAGCAGCATGTTTAAAAATAATTCATTGTTTATCTGAAATTCACATATTATTGAGCATCCTATACTTAATCTGGCAACACTAATTATGTGGTGGCAACACTAATTACATGGCAAGTTACACAGGCAGAAGCAGTTCTCAGTGGCTCACTGAGTGTACCCAGAGGAGGATCAAAGAAAAGGAAAGAGGAGGAAACAAAGTCTTAAAATAAATTAGCCTGATTCTAAACCCCTATGTGGAAAACAGAGTGATTCATTTGCTGAGTTTAACCATTATTGCAACAGTTCGGAAATAATGAAATGATTGAATGATTTCTACCAAAGAAAAGCAATACCAGCAGCTATTTAAAAGAGCCATCAGTATTTCTGCTAAAACTTGCATATCTCTCACTGCATCATCATCTCTTCTGATGATTTTGGTTAAAGATATCATGGAAGATAACCTCGTTGATGCTCATTCTGTGCCTAAAGTTTTTCTAATTCATAGACTATGACTAGTAAGAGTGTGAAATTGCAAGGGAAGTTGTTTTGTTTTTATTCTACAAATATTCTCTGACAGCTCATCATGTGCCAGGAACTCATCTGAGACCCAAAGGACAGGATAATGAATGGCACAGAAAGTGTCTTCCTGCAAAGCTCAGAGTCTAGGCCCTAAAGGACTGTAAGCTGATGATAGATAGACAGACAGACGGATGGATAGATAGATAATTATGTGCACTAGGGAAAACATTATCTAGCAATAGTAGATAATCTGCTGTTTTCTGGCCAGCATTCCTCTTTCTTTTGGGAAATCACCAAACCCAATTCCATGTATTTGAATTGACCCCAAGCCCATGACCACATGTTTTCAAATTGTAGTGCTGGAGAAGACTCTTAAGAGTCCCTTGGACTGCAAGATCAAACCAGTCAATCCTAAAAGAAATCACCCTTGAATTGGCAGGACTGATACTGAAGCTGAAGCTCCAATACTTTGGTCACCTGATGCAAGGAGCCAACTCATTGGAGAAGACCCTGACACTGAGAAAGATTGTGGGCAGGAGAAATAGGGCACGATAGAAGAAGAGACGGTTAGATAGCATCACTGACTGAATTCTGGGAGACAGTGGAGGACAGAAGAGCTTGGCGTGCTGCAGTCCAGGGGGTTGCAAAGAGTTAGACATGACTTAGTGACTAAAAAACAACAACCATGACCACAATTGATGATGACTGATTCAAGGATGGGAAAATAATCTAATCAGAACGAATGGATCCCTAAAAGACATTAGTTGAGGTTTCTCAGAAAACTAAGATCATGGCATTCGGTCCCATCACTTCATGGCAAATAGATGGGGAAATAGTGGAAACAGTGGCTGACTTTATTTTTTGGGGCTCCAAAATCACTGCAGATGATGACTACAGCCATGAAATTGAAAGACGCTTACTCCTTGGAAGGAAAGTTATGACCAACCTAGATAGCATATTCAAAAGTAGAGACATTATTTTGTCAACAAAGGTCCGTCTAGTCAAGGCTATGGTTTTTCCAGTGGTCATGTATGGATGTGAGAGTTGGACTGTGAAGAAAGCTGAGCACCGAAGAATTAATACTTTTGAACTGTGGTGTTGGAGAAAACTCTTGAGAGTCCCTTGGACTGCAAGGAGATCCAACCAGTCCATTCTAAAGGAGATCAGTCCTGGATGTTTACTGGAAGGTCTGATGTTGAAGCTGAAACTCCAATACTTTGGCCACCTCATGCGAAGAGTTGACTCATTGGAAAAGACTCTGATGCTGGGAGGGATTGGGGGCAGGAGGAGAAGGGGACGACAGAGGATGAGATGGCTGGGTGGCATCACTGACTCCATGGATATGGGTTTGGGTAGACTCTGGGAGTTGGTGATGGACAGGGAGGCCTGGCGTGCTGCGGTTCATGGGGTTGAAAAGAGCTAGACACAACTGAGCGACTGAACTGAACTGAGAGGCTTCCGGGAAAAGTGAAGCATTCCCTTTTGCCTTTGGTCCCCTCCACTATGTTGCTGGTTTGAGAGAAGCCGTCCGGACCATCAAGAGTATCAGGTATACGCCGCCAGATGGCATCAATTACACATCCAAAAGATGAAGTCAACTCCCAGAAAATCATCCTAGTGATACTGGAGCCGTGATTCAAAATGAACTGAAACTCCTCACAGACATTTTAGTTAAATTGAGCCAGTATATTTCTTTCTTTTTTCTTTTTCTGCCTCTCCATGCAGCTGTGGGATCTTTGTTTCCTGAGTAGGAATAGAACCCAGGCCCATAGCATTGAAACCTTGAGGCTTAAGCACAAGACCACCGGGAATTCCCTCAATTCATTCATTTTTAAGGACAATTTGAGTTTTGGTTTTCTATCATTTGCAGCCATAGAGTCCTAACTGATACAATAAAAGTCTAAGAGGAAACAAAAGATTTCTCTCCTATTCCCCAACCTCATTTTATCCCCTGAAGATAATCACTGTTACATTTCTTTCAGACATTTGTTTACTTTTCATGTAAATAGGATTGTGTTCCACCATTTGCTTGTTTTAATCTTATGTTGTATTGGGGATATCTTCATTTGTTGATGCAGAATAACCTATAAATATATAATCATCAATTTAATGTCTTCCACTGATAGAAATTAATTTTTCCTCAATTTTTGCTTTGATAAATAATACCTTTATACTTATGTCTTTGTGCATTTATGCAACTATAAAAAATTCTAGAAATGGAAATCTTCTTTCAAAGGGAATGTACATTACAAAATTTGCCCTCCAGTATGATTACACTGATTCATAGTCTTCTCAAAAACAGAGTTTCTACTTACCATTGCTAACACTGTGTTTTGTGAAACTGCAGGAAATTTACCAAGATGACAATGAAAATCAGAATTGTTTTCTTGATATACATTTATTTAATACATGTATAACACATACAACACACATGGAGAGACCTACATATACTTAGGCTGTTTTATAAATTCACCATTTTCCTATAAATTTCCCATTCATGTCTTTGGCCAGTTTTTCTCTTGGGTCATGTGTCTTCCTCATTGGTTTGTCAACTAGACCCTTTTCTCACACATGGTTTGAATATATTTTTCCAAGTTTATTTGTCCTTCAGCATTCCTTCCTTCCTTTCTTTTTCTTTCTTCATTCTTAAGTATAACATTTCAAACATATAGAAAACATGAGAGAATTATATAATGAGCACTTATATGCTCACCATTGAGCTTTAAAATATTATCATTCTGCAGTTTTGCTTCACTTTTAAAAACAAAAAGAATAAAATGTCACAGATACATCAAAGCTTCTTTTTATATTCTCACTGATCCTGTAACTCTCCACCCCTCCCCAGAGGTAATTGTCAGCTTGAAGGTGATGTGCACGTATTTTTGAAGACCCTTTATATACTTGAAAACCGTCTCTTGTGCACCAAAATTTTAAATATTTTCCTATGTCATTTAAATAAAAAAGGGCGGGGGGAAGGACAGCAATAACAAACTGTCAACAGTTGTTCTTAAGTTAGTCACATCAGGGATCTGCAGTATATTTTCTAAGATTAATTTCACAGTATTGCAACAGCAGGGCTTGCAAAGGGCTTCCCAGGTGGCTCGGTGGTAAAGAATCTGCCTGCCAATGCAGGAGACAAGGGTTCGATCCCTGGATCAGGAAGATCCCCTGGAGGAGGAAATGGCAACCCACTTCAGTTTTCTTGCCTGGAGAAGTCGTTGGACAGAGGAGCCTTGTGGACTACAGGCCATGGGGTCACAAAGAGTCGGACATGACTGAGTGACTAAGCAGCATGCAAGACTTGCAAAGTTCCCATGAGAAACCTTTTACAAATATGCCAGGCTTCTGGTTAATGTTGCTGATAAAGAACAGCAAAGAATCTACCCATCAAACTTGCCTCAAATGAGGTTATGATTGCATATATTTATATAATTCTATTATTTATTTTAACCTCATGAGAGGTCACTTTTCAAATGGCCATTGTACTCTTCTTGACCACTTTGAAGCATATGTTAATTGGGGTCAAAGCCTACTATATAAATGGTAATGGTTATGGAGGCTGGGGTGTTTAGACTCACTCGGATATATGAAAAGAAGGCATTTCATAAATAGAGTAATGAAACCAATGTATTCATGTCTGAACATTTTTGCAGAAAGAATTAAAAGACAGTTTTAAAAAAACCTGAATAATCTCTAGTCTTTTGAAAATATTCTGAAACTTCTATCTAATTGCTTATTTTTAAAACAACCTGTGGGGAGTTCCCTGGTGGTCCAGGGGTTGGATGCTGCACTTTCACTGCCAGGACCAGTTTTGATTCCTGGTCTGGAAAATATGATCCCACAAGCACAGGCAAAAATAAACATATAAATAAGCCCAAATTATGCTTATCATAAACAAGGGAGACACCTGTTATTTTGACAAGCATCTTAAACATCATACTTCTATACTTTTATTTTTTCACAGATCTCTTTTAAATATATATATATAATTTTATGAAATGGTGAAAAGTTCATATAAATTGCACATACTGTGCATATCCTTCTGCAGCTCATTGTGGTTTTCAGGATGACTTCAAAATTTGTCCGTGTTGATACGTGTATTAATAGATTGAGTTGATTCATTTTACCTATTCAATAGTATTATATTTGTGAGTTTTATTTTCTATCTTAAAATTAATAAACATTTAGATTCTTTTTTCTTCTAGTAAAAACAGTGCTGGATTGAATATATCTTCTTGTGCACATGTCTGGGAATTTCTCTAGTTCATCCGACTCCAAGTGAAACTGCTGCTTTGACTTCCACACCCCTGCAGAACTAGATACTGTCAAACTCTTCTTCCAAATGGTTGTATCATACAACTTCTATTTTCCCTGGCAGTAAATGAAGGTTCCTATTTACCCATATCCTTTCTGTCTCTGGTATTTTTATTTGGAGTTGTATAATTTTAATAGAAGTATATTTTATCAAGCTACTGTCTTACAGCTGTCTTATAGCTTACTGACTTATAGCTTCTGTGTCTATGTATGAGTTGTCATGTTTAGAGGGTAGTTTTTGTCTTCTGGGCTTCCCTGGTGGCTTAAATGGTAAAGAATTCGCCTGCAATGCAGGACACCTGAGTTTGATCCCTGGGTCAGGAAGAACCCCTGGAGAAGGGAATGGGTAGGCTTTCTTTTTCAAATTAATTTATTTTTGGAGAAGGGAATGGGTAGGCTTTCTTTTTCAAATTAATTTATTTTTAATTGAAGGATAATTGCTTTACAATATTGTGTTGTTTTCCGCCATACATCAACATGAATCAGGCATAGGCATACATATGTCCTCTCCCTCTTGAACGTCCCTCGCACTTCCCACCACATCCCACCCCATCCCACCCCATTCTACTGGTCTAGGGTGTCACAGAGCACCTGATTTGAACTCCTTGCTTTATATAGCAAATTCACATTGGCTGTCTGTTTTACACATGGTAATACATATGTTTAAATGCTACTCTGTCTGTGCGTCTCACCCTCTCCTTCCCTCACTGTGTCCGCAAGTCTGTTCTCTATGTCTGCATCTCCTTCGCTGCCCTGCAAATAGATTTATCCATACCATCTTTCTAGATTCCATAAATATGTGTTAATGTACGATATTTTTCTCTTACTGACTTACTTCACTCCATATAATAGGCTCTAGGTTCATGCATCTCATTAGAATTGATTCAAATGCATTCCTTTTATGGTGAGTAATATTCCATTGTATACATGTACCACAGCTTCTTTTTCTATTCATCTGTCGATGGCCATCTAGGTTGCTTCCATGTCCTAGCTATTGTAAATAGTGCTGCAGTGAGCTTTGGGATACATGTGTCTTTTTAAATTGTGGTTTCCTCTGGGTATATGCCCAGTAATGGGATTATTGGGTCATTTGGTAGTTTTGTTTCTAGTTTTTTAGGGAATCTCCACACTGTTCTCCATAGTGGCTGTAGCAATTCACATCCCCACCAACAGTGCAAGAGGGTTCCCTTCTCTCCACACCCTCTCCAGAATGTATTATTTCCAGATTTTTTGATGATGGCCATTCTGTGAGTGTGAGTTGATACTTCATTGTAGGTTTGGTTTGCATTGCTCTAATAATGAGCAATGTTGAGCATCTTTTCATATGCTCATTAGCCATCTGTATGTCTTCTTTGGAGAAATATCTACTTAGTTCTTCTGCCCATTTTTTGATTAGGTTGTTCTTTTTTCTGGTATTGAGCTGTATGAGCTGTTGAGTATTTTGGAGATTAATCCTTGCCAGTTGTTTCACTTGCTATTATTTTTTCCCATTCTAAGGGTTGCTTCTTCACCTTGTTTATAGTTTCCTTTTCTGTCCAAAAGCTTTTAAGTTTAATTAGGTCCCATTTGTTTATTTTTGTTCTTATTTCCATTACTCTAGGAGGTGGGTCATAGAGGATCTTGCTGTGATTTATGTCAAGGAATGTACTGCCTATGTCTTTCTCTAAGAGCTTTATAGTTTCTGGCCTAACATTTAAGTCTTTAATATATTTTGGGTTTAATTTTGTGTATGATGTTAGGTAGTATTCTAGTTTCATTCTTTTAGATGTAGCTGTTCAGCTTTCCCAGCAACACTTATTGAAGAGGCAGACTTTTGTCTATGATATATTCTTGCCTTCTTTGTCAAAGATAAGATGCTCATAGGTGCATGGGTTTATCTCTGAGCTTTCTATCTTGTTCCATTGGTCTATACTTCTGTTTTTGTGCCAGTACCATATGTCTTCTGGCTTTTTGTGGGTTTTTTAGTCATGTTTAGTTTTTGTAGCTATTGCAGCTAACTTTCAAATATACTTTCGCTGTTTTTCATTTTGTTTTATATGATGAAATTAAAAAAGAATAGCGCTAATGGTCCAGAAATTTGGTAACCCTGCATCATGATTCTTTCCAGACTGTACAATTCCTTGCCTGACAAATATTAAGGGGCTAACAGTAAAATTAAATTAAATTCAGAGAACTGTGATTTGAAAACTCTGCTAAACATGATATATAATAACGACATTTTTCATGGAAAGGTTTTTGCTCACTGCATAGAACCGGCTTATCTAATGCAGTATTAATAACTGTACCAGGTCCATGGTGAATAGCTAATCTGTAGGGTTCCAGAACTGATGTTTCTTTCCCTTCTCTTCCTCATCTTAATTTTTTTGAGTAGTGTTCACTTTCTCTTCCTTTTCAGGTCAGTCATAATGTTTCAGGAAAGTTCTAGATGTCACAAAGTTCAGTTTAAAACTTTTTGCAGTGTAAGCTCATTCAAGGCACTAAACTTTCTTATACCATCCCAGCTAAAAATAAACTAAAACTACAAACCTGTGGGATAACCAGATGTGACATGTGCTGAGCTGTCCTGTATAAATAAGCGATAAATCACAGAGTGAACAAGGACTATATATCAGATGTAGTAAATCAGGAATGGCTTTTTGACACAAACTGATGACATTTTTACTTCTTCTGGAGTAATCAGAGGCATTTTCTTATTTTACACACTCAATCTTTTTTTGTGTGTGAAACATTGTTTCATAACAATATAAAATCTAACAACACTTTATCACATTATCACTAGGAACGGGGGACTGGGGAGGTTGCTTTCTTTCTCTATCTAAATATTCCTAAATGAAGTATTTTTGCCTCAAGATGTTCATTCCTCAAAATTATGCATGAAGTTTTCTTTGAAGACAGTCTAACTACTTTATAAAAGTTGAAGTCTTGCACAAGGAAAATCATTTTGCTTTTTACTATTTCATAGTTTTTAGGAGGTGGCAAGGTCTTTAAGCCCATCTGTCCAGACGTGGGTTTTTCGTCTTTGTTTCTTTAGTGAGAGTTGAAAGAAAACAAATTTTCACTCAGAACACATGGAAAGACATCCCTAGTTTACAAAGTCTTCCCAGACCCTTTCAGTAAGACATTCAGAATCCTATCCTTTCTACAGCAAACTGGAGGGCGCTCTTGGTTACAAGTAGTATTTGTCGTGTCCAACTTTTTGCGTCCCCATGGACTGCAGCATGTTGGTCTTCCCTGTCCTTTACTATCTCCCAGAGTTTGCTCAAACTCATGTCCATTGAGTCAGTGATGCCATCCAACCATCTTGTCCTTTGTCACCCCCTTCTCCACCCGTCCTCAATCTTTCCCAACATCAGGGTCTTTTCCAATGAGTCAGCTCTTCCCATCAGGTGGCCAAAGTATTGGAGCATCAGTCCTTGCTATGTCAGGTCCTACATCAGGACTTATGTATTATCTTTTGAATATTTAAATCTTGGAACTCACTGTTTCATAAATCTATGCTTTTCATTTCATTTTCCTTCTGTCTGATTCCTGACCTTCCGTCGACTTCAGCTCTCAGGTGAAAAGGGGAAACTCATATGTATTAATGTATTTAAGATGTATTTAATGCCTTAAATTGCTTTTACTGTCATCTTCAATGATATATATAGAAAAAATTAATAGATCCTATCTTTCACATTGGGAACTTATAAATCAATCCTGCTTGGTTGCATGCATCTCTCTGTGCTCACTAATAAACTCACAGCAGCTGATGGTTGGTATTAATCTCTTTCTAATTAGAGAAGCACATGCTCACATATCATTCTGAATGAGAGCAGTAGCATTTAATTTGTTTCTCTGATCCTGCTCACTTTATCGTCCATAAATCAATGCATGATGATTATATATCTTGTCATAGAGAGTATGGGGTGGTAGAATAACATGGGGTTTGGAGGAGTTTGCTTGGAGTTGAGTCCAGGCCTCTGATTTAGCTGTGTGACCTCAGGCAAATTGTCTGACTCTCTCTGAGCCTGAGATTCTTCATCAGTTAAACAAAGGCATTTCAGTTATTTTATAATACAGTTATGATGGTTAGATGAGATAAAACATGGGAATAACTCAAAAACCTTAAAAAATTTTTTTGATTATTGAAAATTTCAAACATATTCTAAGACTGAGAGAAGAGGTTCATACCCTGATGTACCCATCACCCTGCTTCAGTACTCAGTGATGTTCATCTATGCTCCATTCAGTGCCACCCTCTTTCCCCAATATTATAAAACAAATTCCAGATATTGTATTTCCATCCTTAAACATTTCTCTTTTTTAAAAAAGCATAACTATAAAACCATTATCATATTTTTAAATTTAACAAATATCCAGTCATTGTGCATTACCCGAATTATATCATTTTTCTACAATTATTTTGTTTGACTTAGGATCTAAATAAGGGCTACATAGCATTTGGATGGCCTGTCTTTAATCTACAATTGTTCTATTATCATTCTTTAATCTATAACTGTTCAATGTGGTAGCCCCTAGCCATATGTGACTGTTTAAATTTGAACATAAATTAATTAAAATTAAATAAAAGTAAAAATTCCATTCCTCAGTAGCAATCACCACATTTCAAGTGCCAAATAGCTATATGGATGTATGTGTGTGTGTTAGTCAGTCAAGTTTGACTCTTTGCGATCCCATGGACTGTAGCCCACCAGGCTCCTCTGTCCATGGAATTCTCCAGGCAAGGATACTGGAATAGATTGCCATTTCCTTCTCCAGGGGATCTTCCCAACCCAGGGATGGAACCAGGTCTCAGAAATTGCAGGATATTCTTTACCATCTGAGCCACCAGTGCAGATATAGAACTTCTCCATCATTGCATAAGTATTATGGGACAGAGTTGATCTATAAGTCTCTCTTTCCTCTCTGTTCTATGACTGCAAGGAGATCAAACCAGTCCATCCTAAAGGAAATCAGTCCTGAATATGCATTGGAAGGACTGATGTTGAAGCTGAAGCTCTAATACTTTGGCCACCTGATGCGAAGAACTGACTCATTAGAAAAGACCCTGATGGGGGTGAAGATTGAGGGCAGGAGGAGAAGGGGATGACAGAGGATGAGATGGTTGGATGGCATCACTGACTCAATGGATGTGAGTTTGAACAAGCTCTGGGAGATGTTGATGGACGGGGAAGCCTGGCATGCTGCAGTCCACTGGGTCACAAAGAGTCAAACATGACTGAGTGACTGAACTGAACTGAACTGAATAAAATTATTGGAAGAAAACAAATCATTAGTCTTGTAGAATTTCCTATATTCTAGATTTTTCTGATTGAATTCCCTTGGTGTCCTTTAACACAGTCCTTTGTCCTTGGTTTATAATTGGCGATTAGAGGTAGAAAGGAAAACCTGTTCCCCTGTTTTGTAAGCTCATGTACCACCATGTGACCTTAAGCACACAACCTGACCTATGTAAATGTTAGTTTCCTCATTTATAAAATGAGAATAATAACAGTACATGCATGTGTGTGTGCTGTCACTTCAGTTATGCCTGGCTCTTTGTGACCCTGTGGACTGTAGCCTGTCTGGCTCTTTGTGGACTGTAGCCTGCCAGGCTCCTTTGTCCATGGGATTCTCCAAGCAAGAATACTGAAGTGGGTTGCCATACCCTCCTCCAGGGGATCTCCCTGACCTGGGGATGGAACCTGCCACTCCTGCGTCTCCTGCATTGCAGGCAGATTCTTTCCCCACTGAGCCACCTGGGAAGCCCTATAAAGAGTATATGAGAGTATTAATAGAAAGTACTCAACCTGGTACATGGCGCACAGTATGCATTAAATATATGTTAGTTATTACTTGCAATATTATACTGATTATTAGGCAATGATTCACAAATCCCAGTCTATATGGATTGGTTGCATTGAAATCCTCTACACAGGACAAAAGTTTTCTAGAGATTCTCATTCAGTAGATTGGAACATGGTCCTCCCAAATCTGTATTTTGTAATAAGTCCTCGATGATACTGATGCAGTTATGGGTTTGGAAACTGATGACTCTATGATGTGTCAGCTTGACTACTCTGAACTATAATCTCCAGAATTTCTTTTCTAGTATGCTTCCCATTAAAGTGGATGACAGATTTCTTGCAAGTCAGAGGAGAAAAGGGAAGAAGCAGCTATTTTGCAGCATAAATACACCTTCTCCCAGTTATTCAATCAAATGTAACTTAGGTGCTATTGTGAAAAGATTTTGCAATTGTAATTAAAATCCCTAGTTAGTTGACTATAAATTAATGCAGAATGAGATTATCCTGAGTAGCCCTGACTTAATCAATTGGAATACTTTTAAAAGAGAACTTAATCCAGGCCCAGCTAGTTTCACTGGTGAATTTTATGAAACATTTAAAGAATTAATGCCAATGCTTTGCAAACACTTCTAAAATATAGAAGAGGAGGAAACACTTCCCAATTTACTCTATGAGATCAATATTACCATGTTAAAACCAAAAACATCACAAGAGAAGAAAATTAGAGAGCAATATCTCATAGGAATAGAGACATAAAAATCCCCAGCAAAATACTAGCAAACTGAATCCAGGAATATGTAAAAAGAAGTATATACCATAATCAAGAGATTTATTGTTCCAGAAATGCAAAGTTGGTTTAATACCTGAAGTGAATTAATGTAATATACTTTACCAGTAGAATAAAGGACAAAACCATATAATTATTTCACTAGATATAGAAAAAGCATTGGATAAAATCCAATGCCCCTTCATGTTAAAAGCATTCAATAGGGTGGGAGGTGGGAGAGAGGTTAAAGAGGGAGGGAACATTTGTATACCTATGGCTGGTTCATGTTGACCTATGGCAGAAACCAACACAATATTGTAAAGCAATTATCCTTCAATCAAAAACAAATAATTTTTTCTTTAAAAAGAGTAAACAAACCAGGAATAGAAAGGAACTTCCTCAACCTAGTAAAGAACATCTACAAAAAACTCTTGGGAGTCCACACCTTCTTTTGTTCTTCTATTCCAAAAATTTTACTCACACCTGATTTTGTGCAGCATCCAGGGATAATCCAATGTCTGGACCTGGGTGAGACTGTATTATAAGAGAGACTGTGAGATTCAGTTATAAGACATTTATTTACCTATGGATAGATGCCATATTATCCACCCTAGTCATTATTAATAATAAAAGTGATATTTAGACTCATCCCAGCCACTAATGCCTTGGACTCTATATTATTCCTCAATTGGCTCAGAATTAAGACAGGGAAGAGGGGGTGGTAGCCTTTGGTCATTTTAAAGACCCCAGCATGACACAGTAGAAGGGATAATTTACAGACAAGTTTTAGACATGCACAATAGTAATCCCCAAAGTAATGACTAGGATCTTAGACTGTTTTTCAGAAATTGGAAAGGATTCCAGAGATCATCTAGCAGCTAGATTCTCACCCACAGGGGTTAAGTAATGTGTACAAGACTACCCGGCCATCTAGTGACATATCACAACTAGAATTCAAAATTTTCGTCCAGCCCACTATAGTTTCCACCACACCCTGCTGCTTCCTTAGTATGCTGAGATAAAAAAATAGCACATTAGCTATTTGTTATCATCTTATCTGCTTCCCTGAAGATCAGAATTTTGTCATGAAGGAATAAATGCGCTTAAGTTAAATAACTTTCCGTTAGTAATAGGGCTTATCAGAGGTAGCACTGGAAATGAAAAATAGTACTCTAATTTTAGTTCAAGGCTGTACTCATGAGATCATTTTTTTTTTTCTGTCAAAATGCCAAACTGAAATAAATAGGAGAGTAGAACAGCATGGAAATGCAGCAACTGCAGCAGAGTCTGTGGCTGATATGTTAATTCAACTGACGATCTTTGGTTCCTTTTGTAGTATGATGTCAGCGTATGTTGTGGTACTAAAATTTCCTCCTGTAAGAATAGAAGGAAATAAGTAGAATGGGGTGTCACAGCTTAACTCCAAAGCCTGTGATCTTAATTAACTATGATATGTACTGCCTTCTCAGAGGCATAAGGTGCAATGGCAAATGTTAAGACAATAAAATTAAAGTTTAGGTGAATATCTAGAAACAGTTAATTTAAATGTTATTCATAAAAAGACTTAGCATTTGATTATGACAGAGTTCTTTAAATAATCATCTCTGTGAATTTATTGGTGGAAGCAACAGTTATGGGAAAGAAGCACACTAGATCCCTGAGATGACACCAGATCTGTTCATCAGGCCAGAATTCTTAGATTTTCTACAAAATCTACCAATAAATTTGATTTTCTACAAAATAGATCTTTAATCCTATCTGTTTGCCATGTTGAAAAATTATTCATTCTTTCATATGTAGTTTTGAGCACCTATTGAGTGTCAGGCACTGTTTTAGGCACTGGGAAAAGTTATAAATAGAACCAAGTACCTGATCTCATTGAGAACAGGGTACTATGAAGCAATAAATATAATAAAATTTTTATTTGCTGTTATTAGAGATAGGCATTAATCTATTTAATAAAGTTGCAATATTTGTGTCCTTAGAGAAGAAAAGAAAAGAAACTATGGTAAAATAAGTTTGGGAAATAATGCAACTATAGTTTCTTCTTAATGCTTCAAGTTACACACTGGTTTATTAAAACCCCTAAGACATTAGACAATAAAAGAAACCCTTTAATTCCATTTTTCCTGACTTATTTGACCATTTAAGCTTTTTTATTTGGGGAGAGGAAGGATAGCACTTATTAACCTTCTGTGAAATGTACCTTCCAAGGAAGCCAGTTTTAGAAAATACTGAACCGTAAGAGCTCTTTGTATAGTTTTTGTTTTTAAATGTATGTTCTATGATTCTTTTTTAAAAATTATAGTTTATGTACAATATTGTATTAGTTTCAGATGCAGAGCAAAATCATGCAGTTATATATATATATATATATTTCCAGATTATTTTCCATTATAGGTTATTGTAAGATGTTGAATGTAGTTCCCTGTACAGTTCAGTTCAGTCACTCAGTCGTGTCCGACTCTTTGCAACCTCATGAATTGCAGCATGCCAGGCCTCCCTGTCCATCACCAGATCCAGGAGTTCACTCAAACTCACATCCATCGAGTCAGTGATGCCATCCAGCCATCTCATCCTCTGTCGTCCCCTTCTCCTCCTGCCCCCAATCCCTCCCAGAATCAGGGTCTTTTCCAATGAGTCAACTCTTCGCATGAGGTGGCCAAAGTATTGGAGTTTCAGCTTTAGCATCATTCCTTCCAAAGAAATCCCAGGGCTGATCTCCTTCAGGATGGACTGGTTGGATCTCCTTGCAGTCCAAGGGACTCTCAAGAGTCTTCTCCAACACCACAGTTCAAAAGCATTAATTCTTCGGCGTTCAGCCTTCTTCACAGTCCAACTCTCACATCCATACATGATCACAGGAAAAACCATAGCCTTGACTAGATGGACCTTTGTTGGCAAAATAATGTCTCTGCTTTTGAATATGCTATCTAGGTTGGTCCTAACTTTCCTTCCAAGGAGTAAGCATCTTTTAATTCCATGGCTGCAATCACCATCTGCAGTGATTTTGGAACCCCCAAAAATAAAGTCTGACACTGTTTCCACTGTTTCCCCATCTATTTCCCATGAAGTGATGGGACCGGATGCCATGATCTTCGTTTTCTGAATGTTGAGCTTTAAGCCAACTTTTTCACTCTCCTCTTTCACTTTCATCAAGAGGCTTTTGAGTTCCTCTTCACTTTCTGCCATAAGGGTGTCATCTGCATATCTGAGGTTATTGATATTTCTCCCGCCAATCTTGATTCCAGCTTGTGCTTCTTCCATCCCAGTGTTTCTCATGATGTACTCTGCATAGAAGTTAAATAAGCAGGGTGACAATATACAGCCTTGATATACTTCTTTTCCTATTTGGAACCAGTCTGTTGTTCCATGTCCACTTCTAACTGTTGCTTTCTGACCTGCATATAGGTTTCTCAAGAGGCAGGTCAGGTGGTCTGGTATTCCCATCTCTTTCAGAATTTTCCACAGTTTATTGTGATCCACACAAAGGCTTTGGCATAGTCAATAAAGCAGAAATAGATGTTTTTCTGGAACTCTCTTATTTTTTCCATGATCCAGCGGATGTTGGCAATTTGATCTCTGGTTCCTCTGCCTTTTCTAAAACCAGCTTGAACATCAGGAAGTTCACGGTTCACATATTGCTGAAGCCTGGCTTGGAGACTTTTGAGCATTACTTTACTAGCGTGTGAGATGAGTGCAATTGTGCGGTAGTTTGAGCATTCTTTGGCGTTGCCTTTCTTTGGGATTGGAATGAAAACTGACCTTTTCCAGTCCTGTGGCCACTGCTGAATTTCCCAAATTTACTGGCATATTGAGGTCAGTACTTTCACAGCATCATCTTTCAGGATTTGAAATAGCTCAAGTGGAATTCCATCACCTCCACTAGCTTTGTTCGTAGTGATGCTTTCTAAGGCCACTTGACTTCACATTCCAGGATGTCTGGCTCTGGGTGAGTGATCACAGCATCGTGATTACCTGGGTCATGAAGATCTTTTTTGTACAGTTCTTGAGTATTCTTCTGTGTAGTTCCCTGTGCTATACAGTAAATCCTTGTTGCTTGTCTATTTTATGTATAGTATTAGTTTGTAAGTTTTCTGATTCTATATCAGTCTTAGTTTTATTTTATATGGTTAAGTTTTGGAAGACAAAAATGGACCTGCACTAGCTCATATGCACAGTGATAATCAATTACATGACAATGAAATCTATTGTACTTACATTTTTTCTTACCTTTTCCAGGTTGGTTCAGCTCTGTAAATCACTATAACTTTTAAAAAGTAGAGCTTAGTGACTATACGATAAACACATTGTACCCACCATCCAGGTCAAGAAATAGAACTTTTCTGGTCATCTCCTGTGCCACTTGCAATTCACAGTCCCTTCTCTTCCTCCAAAATAACCATTCTTCTGACTTTTATAGTGATCTCTTTCTTGCATTTCCAAAAAATATTTATTTATTTGGCTGTGCTGGGTCTTAGTTGCAGCACTTAGGATCTTCGAACTTCACTGGGGCATGCATGATCTTTCATTGCCCCCTGCATTGGGAGTGCGGACCACTGGACCGCCAGGGAAGTCCCTTTCTTGCATTCCTTTACACAATAGTCTAGTTTTTCTCATTTAAAAAAGAAAAAACCCCACCTTGTTATGTCTTTTTAATCTCTTTTAATCTGCGGGTTCTTCCTCTATCCTTTCTTTTCCTTAATATTTTGTCTGTTATAAACTCAGTCTGTTTGACATATAATGTATGCTCAATCACTAAGTCATGTCTGACTCTTTGTGACCCCATGGACTGTAGCCCACCAGGCTCCTCTGTCTGTGGGATTCTCCGGGCAAAAATACTGGAGCGGGTTGCCACTTCCTCCTCCAGGAGATCTTCCCAACCCAGGAACTGAACCAGCAACTCCGGTGTCTATTGCTTTGTCAGGCAAGTTCTTTACCACTAGCACCACCTGGGAAACCCCACTCAATGTTTAGATTTATTAATTTGTTGAGAGTTGCAAAAAAAAAAAAGATATATTTTTAAAATTTTTATTTATTTTTTAACTGGAATATAGTAGCTTTACAATGTTGTGTTAGTTTCTACTATATAACAAAGTGAATCAATTATAGATATATACATATCCCCTCCCTCCCCATCCCATCTGATCCCACCCCTCTAGGTCATCACAGAGCACTGGGCTGTGCTCCCTGTGCTATCTAGCAGATTATCTAAAGGCTTGTCTTTCTTTAGTGCTTGGAAATACTCTTCTATTATTTATTTCATTCCATCTATTCTTCCTCTTTTTGGAATTCCGTAAGATGAATGTTGAACTCCTTGTATTAATCCTCCATGTAATCAAAAGGATGATATTCTATTTCTACAATGTTTCTTTCATATATTACTTTAGATACATGATTGTATCATAAGATGCTTTCCTTCATCTTTTGATACTATTTGGTTATCCAATGGAATGGATTTTCCAGAAAAGGTAGGACAAATGTTTGAGTCTTCCCTTTTACTTCCCCAGTTTTGGGTACAATGAATTGATTCTCTATTATGGTTTTAAATTTTCAATGAGATTTTAAAAATAGTATAATGAACCTAAACCCATTTAAGAGATTTCAGTTTATTGCAACTCTTGCCCATTTATTTTTAAGGCCGCACAGTGTCGCACCTTAGTTCCCCACCAGGGATTCAACCCATGCCCCCTGCATTGGAAGTGTGGAGTCTTAACCACTAAACTACCAAACATTTCTCTCTCTCCTCTCTCTTTCTCTCTTTTTTTAATTTTGGCTGTGCTTCACAGTTTGTAGGATCCTAATTTCCCAGCCAGGGATCAAACCTGTGCCCCATTTAATGAAAGTACTGAGTCCTAACCACTGGATTGTCAGGGAAGTTCCCAACTCTTATCTTCTTTCCAGGGTTTCCCAGGTGGCGCTAGTGTTAAAGAACTCGCCTGCCAAAGCAACAGACACAGGAGTTGCCGGTTGGATCCCCGGGTCGGGAAGATCTCCTGGAGGAGGAAATGGCAACCCACTCCAGTATTCTTGCCTGGAGCATCCCGTAGACAGAGGAGCCTGGCAGGCTATAGTCCATAGGGTCACAAAAGTCGGAGGCGACTTAGCATGCCTCCTTTTTGAAGCTCCAATTGTCTAGTGTTGGACTGTGGAAATCTTCAAATTGGCTCCTTGAACAAGATCCTAATAGTTTTCAATAGTTTTTTTGCTGGCTAGTATGTCAAGATGTTCCATTTTCTGCCCTAGACCTCAAACCCTGGAATCAGCCTTTTTCCTATGGACTCTTAGTTTCTTGAATGGGAAATGTTTCAAGACCACAACGTAGTTGCTATTTCTAAGCCTCATTGGTAAAACATATATTACCTTACATATTTGCATTCATATTTCTATTTTAAATTCAGAACAACGTAGTTTTTGCTTGCTGCTGCTGCTGCTGCTGCTGCTAAGTCGCTTCAGTTGTGTCGGACTCTGTGCAACCCCATAGACGGTATCCCACCAGGCTCCCCCGTCCCTGGGATTCTCCAGGCAAGAACACTGGAGTAGGTTGCTATTTCCTTCTTCAAAGCGTGAAAGTGAAAAGTGAAAGTGAAGTCACTCAGTCGTGTCCGACTCTTAGCGACCCCATGAACTGAAAAACTCTTCTATATTACAACTGTGTCTTCTATCTTCCAAACAAAGAACCCTGATTCTCAAGGTAACAGGGGATGATAGAGTTAGAATATTCCATAGTTTTCATTTACTTTTTCCCACCTTGGACTGCAAGGAGATCCAACCAGTCCATCCTAAAGGAAATCAGTCCTGAATATTTATTGGAAGGACTGATGTTGAAGCTGAAACTCCAAGACTTTGGCCACCTGATGCTGAGAACTGACTCATTGGAAAAGACCCTGGTGTTGGGAAAGATTGAAGGCAGGAGGAGAAGAGGATGACAGAGGATGAGATGGTTGGATGGCATAACCAACTCAATGCACATGAGTTTGAGTAAACTCCAGGAGTTGGAGATGGACAGGGAGGCCTGGTATGCTGCAGTCCATGGTGTCACAAAGAGTTGGACATGACTGAGCAACTGAACTGAACTGACCATAATACCAACAACAGTCCCAGAATAACAATACTAGTTGTCTCAGAATACCAGTAGTAATACTGATTTTAATATTACTAATATTGTCATCAATTACTAAAAAAAAATAGAAAAGCTATTAATATCTAACCTGACAGTGGTGCTTCTTCCTGTGTTTATGTAATGTTTAAAAAATTTGACTGCTTTCTGGGATTTCCTGACCCTGTTCCCCTCAACCATTTTTATCTGGATCTTTTTACTTCATCATCATTGTCACTATCCTGATCAATTTTTATTCCAAAGCCAGAGGTTTCTCCTCAGAGCTATGTCCTGGAAGGGAGGTTTTGTTGGTCAGCACTTAGAATTCATATGGGTGAGACTGTTGCCACCCTTTCAGGTCTTACCAGGACTTCGTTGCACTCGTCTGTTATTGGAATGGATAAAACCAGTTTCAGTTGCTATTCTCAGATTTCATTTTCCAGCAAAATGCCTGTTTCTTTGGGATTGTCCAGTTCTCTGGTCCATCAAATATCTGACTGATTCCCTTTATTCTCTTGCATAGACTCTAATATTGTGGTCTTGAGTTTTAGGTGATTTGGCCCCACCTGCGTATACTTTGTATTTTGTAGGAATATCTTATTATCTTGTTTTGTTGTAAACATTATCCATGGGTTTTTAATTTTGCTTTCCAATTTCTCTGTTTATATTAGGGTTTTAAGAAGATTCAAAAACTATGCTGTTACTTCCTAGAAGCCCAATATAACTTTCCATGAACTGAAATTTAATTATTTTTATATTACACATTTTGTTTTTTCAAAATAACTACTCTAAAATCATTTCAACCTTACAGAAATTTGTTAAGACCAGAACAAAAAATTTTAGTTTGCCCTTTGCCCAGGTTCTCTAGTCAGCTGTTAATATTTTGCTGGTTTGTCTTATTCTCTTTTATCTCTTTCTCTCTCACTTATTTTGTATATATAGTAAATCCAGTAAAAATCAAGAAATTAAAACTGATACAAAACTACCATCCACTCCATGGCCTGCATTCAAAAGTAGTAATGTACCTACTGCTGCTAAGTCACTTCAGTCGTGTCCGACTCTGTGCGACCCCATGGATGGCAGCCCACCAGGCTCCTCTGTCCCTGGGATTCTCCAGGCAAGAACACTGGAGTGGGTTGCCATTTCCTTCTCCAATGCATGAAAGTGAAAAGTGAAACTGAAGTCGCTCAATCATGTCTGACTCTCAGAGACCCCATGGACTGCAGCCTACCAGGCTCCTCCATCCATGGGATTTTCCAGGCAAGAGTACTGGAGAGGGGTGCCATTGCCTTCTCCAAATGTACCTAAAGTTCCCTTCTAATCCCAGATCCCTTCTCATCCATCATCCTGTGTTGTACCCAGTTTTATATGCCTTTAGACTCCTTGGAGGATTTCCTCAGTTTTTCCATGTCTTTCATGATATCAAGTTTTTAAAAGAGAATAGGCCAGTTATTTTGTAGAACATCTCTCAGTTTGAATTTGCCTTTTACTTATTATGATTGGATTCAGATTATTCATCTTTTTGGAGAAGTACCACAGGCATGATGCTACATTCTTCTCAATGCATTATCAGGAGGCAAATGAACACATGTTAATTTGTCCCATTTCTAATAGTGTTGGCTATTATCATTCATTAAGACAATGTCTGCCAAACTTCTTCATTGTAAAATTAACATCTTGTACTTGTTAATTAATGTGTTATTAAGCAGTATTTTATGAAGAGCTACTTTGATATTATGTAAGTATCCTGGTTTTAATGGCCAATGTTGGTTCTTCCCTAAACAAGTGATTACTATAATGACTGACAAATGGTGATATTCTAATTCCATCATTCCTTCTATATTCATTATTTTGCACTATTCTACTATAAAATAAAGCTTCTATTCATTCCCATTTATTTATTTATATATGTTTATATCAGGATAGACCCAGGATTTCTATTTTATCCAATGTCATAATCTGTTGCTACCATCATTCATTTTAAGTTTAAATCATCCCAGATTTAGTAACGGGAACTCTGCAGTTTGACTCTTTTCTAATAACTCATCATCATTTTTGAGTACTTCCTTATTTTTATGTTCCACAAGATGTTCCAGGAACATATTGTACTTTGCCTGTCCTAGCCCCGAATTCAACCATTTCTTCAAGGAGTTTTGGATCAATTTAGTGGAGAAAGATATTCAGAAGCTACACTTTGGCTGCTAGAAGTGCTCATTACTTCTAGGGGATCACTTCTTCCAGGCCTAGTTTTCTTCCTTTCCACATTGAGAAGTCTAGCTCCCACTAGTTTGGTGTACTTACGTAACCATCCTGTTTGCCATCAATCTCCTGACCTAATAGCAGACTGACACATCACCCTCCATTGAGGCCACTGTGTAGTAGAAAGGAGCCTGTACCAACGGGCCAGCCCCACTGCTCTTCCCACATAAGTTGTGAATTACATTAAACAAAGCAAATGAGATACTTTTTCTCAACTCATTCCTATTCTGTATGCAAAAGAGAGAATATGTGAAACTTGGGACTCTACTTATATAATTTATTATAATTTGAAAAATTCATTTTATGGTAGAAATCAATGTCATAAATACTGTGGCTCAAATTTTCTTATCTGAAGTTTTTCATTTTGGGCTTTTTATTACATGGTGAGAATATTTGCTCAACGGCTTTCTGGGTATACATCAAACAAGCTGATAGATGAGACTTGACCAGCAGGAAAGAAATACAGTGAAAATTTTTAAAAAATTCAGTTAGTCACAAAACTCACTTCTCGAATTGAAAAACTGATCTTAAAAAAGCTAACACAGAGACTTACCCAGCAGTTCAGTGGTTAAGACTCTGCAGGGGGCATAGGTTCTATCTCTGGTCAGGGAAACTAGGATCCTGCATGCCCTGTTTCATGGCCAAAAGGAAAAAAAAAAAAAAAAAGCAAATGCAAATTTAATTCATTCAATTCATTAAATACATTTAATTAATGTATTCCTAAATATAAACAATGCTATTGTAGGCTTTGTCTAAGTAATAGTTATTGTTTGCAGACAAAAACTTTTATCTGTATGAGCATTATTTCTTCAGTTCAGTTCAGTTCAGTCTCTCAGTCATGTCCAACTCTTGGCGACCCCATGAACCATAGCACTCCAGGCCTCCCTGTCCATCACCAACTCCCAGAGTCCACCCAAACCCATGTCCATTGAGTCAGTGATGCCATCCAACCATCTCATCCTCTGTTGTCCCCTTCTCCTCCTGCCTTCAATCTTTTCCAGCATCAGGGTCTTTTCAAATGAGTCAGCTCTTAGCATCAGGTGGCCAAAGTATTGGAGTTTCAGCTTCAACATCAGTCCTTCCGATGAATATTCAGGACTGATCTCCTTTAGGATGGACTGGTTGGATCTCCTTGCAGTCCAAGGGACTCTCAAGAGTCTTCTCCAACACCACAGTTCAAAAACATCAATTCTTTGGCTCAGCTTTCTTCACAGTCCAACTCTCACATCCATACATGACCACTGGAAAAACCATAGCCTTGACTAGACGGACCCTTGTGTTACAAAGCCCTTAAAAACTATTATCTCAATCTTTTCCTAGCTCTGTAGAGTAGATGATATTATCTCCATTTTACAGATATGATCACAGGCTTTTAGAGGTTATGCAACCTATTAAGGGTTGCCCAACTATTAGGTGGTAAAATGGGATGTAAACTCCTTTTCACTATTTCATTCCTCTGACTTGGGAGGAATGACTGTTTCATCCCTCTGAACTGGGATTTTTCTCTCATCTCACTCCTGTCCTGTTTGCCAGATTACAAATAGATAACTAACTTTCCCAAGTAGTTTACTACTTAGCCTGAGATCATTGAGTCAACCCTAGCAGATCTCATTTTTTCAGAGTGGCAGAGGGTGTTTGTCCCCCACATTAATTTCCCCCTCATTCTATAGTACCAGAAAAATGGCTATCTAGAATAAAGTTCATTTCCTAGGCTAGTTGGCACATGGTAGTGGTAGTTCAGTCGCTAAGTTGTGTCTGACTCTTGCGACCCCTTGGACTGTAGCCTGACAGGCTCCTGGTCCTTGGGACAAGGCAAGAATACTGGAGTGGGTTGCCATTTTCTCCTTCAGGGGATCTTCCCCACCCACAGATGGAACCCATGTCTCCTGCACTGCAAGTAGATTCTTTACCACTGATCCACCAAGGGAGCCCAGCTGGCAGGTAGGTATAGTCATGTGATTAAGGTAGCCATGTGTGACAGCTTCTAGAAACCTTCCTTCAAATGTGCCCCTTTGCCCATTTTTGTTTGTCACTTCCTCTATGCTGCTGCCTGCGGCAGAGATCTTCCCTAGGATAATGAGGATTAAGCCTATACCCTAGGAATGTTATTAGGGTGGTGAGCTCTTTAGCTTGAGACTTCTGGGTCCCAAGGAGATTATGGAGCAGAGCTGCTGACTAAGCTTGTGGTACAAAGTTCCAGACTTTTAGCAGGGAGAGAGAGAAATTCTACCTTGTTTAAGCCAATGATACTTGCCCAATCACATACAAATTCAGTATTTATCTGTGGAATCCTAGTTGTCTTCCTAACATTCATTTAAGCCTTCTGACCTTAGGAACCTGCCCAGCAGTTGAGCAAGATTGACCACACCCCTCATATCCAGAGGGCTCATGACTGATTACCTGTCAATCTGTGTTATTTCAATGTGCAGTGGTAAGTGTGATTGGTTCAGTGATGATCACCTAAGTCAATCAATTTATGCCTTTCCCCTAGCCCCAGGCATGACACAAATACTGCGATTTTTGGGTGGTGGTGGTTTAGTTGCTAAATTGTGTCTGACTTTTGTGACCCCCTGGGCTGTAGCCTGCCAGGCTTCTCTGTCCATGGAATTTTTCAGAGGAGAATACTGTAGTGGGTTGCCATTTCCTTTTCCAGAGGATCTTCCCGATCCAAGGATGGCACCCGCATCTCCTGCATTGCAAGCCAAAGATTTTACTGCTGAGCCACCAGGAGAGAAGGATGTAATCTTAGATGTAAACACAGAAACAGGTAGATTTTGCTAAACCAGGGTGAGGATATAGCTGGCTTGTGGACTATAGAGTAAACCAAGAGAAATGAAGGAAAATGGTATTTTCCTTCAGTTTGCACCAACCTAAAGCCTGCCCAACTAGTGTCTTTTCTGGAAACTAACCAACAAGATTTCAGTTATATTAGTTAAGCTAATTTGAATTGGATTTCCTGTTATCTGCCTCCAAAGACATCTTTACTAATATACCTTCCAATGGCTTCAGGATTATATCCTATCCAATTGTGTAAATCAACACTTTCAGGGAAGTATTTTTGACTGGAAGTCCTAATTTAACAAAACTTGTTCATATTGTTGACCTTGTCGTTCTGTTTTCAAAACCTGGAAGGAAAAAAACAATCTGGAAGGATCCTTCTGCAAAGGCTGAGATGTCTGTGATACAGTTCAAATGCATCTTTTCTGGAATCATTCCTTGATTTTCTTCTTGTTGTTATTTTTGTTTTTGTGGGCTTTTGTTTGGCCACACCTTGCAGCAGGCAGGATCTTAGTTCCGACCAGGGATGGAGCCTGTGCCCCCTGCAGTGGAAGAGTGGCGTCTTAACCGCTGGAGCACCTGCGAAGGTCCATCCATGATTTTCTTACGCTATTTCATTTCTCCACCTTTTTCTCTGTCCACTTTTCATATTGTTTCTGTACTGACTCCTTTAGTTTGTTTTCTCTTCTAACTCCCTAAAGATCAGCATGTCCTACTGTTTAGCCCTGGGGCCCTGATTTAATACGAAGCCTTTCTCAGAGGTGCTGCTTACTTTTATGATTTCAAGTCATCTCTTCAGTTGTCTCTTTTTGTTTCATGCCTCCATTTCCATCTCTACTGGGAGTCACGGCGATACTTAAATGCAATGTATCTAAAACTTAATTAAATTTTCATCTAAAACTAGCTCTCTCTTAGAAGGTTTTCTGTTTTTGCCTCTGCACCATCATACTCTATCTCTCAATTCCACAATTTGTCATCTTTATGTTCTACTTTCCCTTTCCTACCTCCTGTACCCTCTGAATAGGCTTCCCTGGTAGTTCAGCGGTAAAGAATCAATCTGCAATGCAGGAGACATAATTTCGATCCCTGGGCTGGGAAGATCCCCTGGAGAAGGAAATGGCAACCAACTGCAGTGTTTTGGCCTTGGAAATCCCAAGGACAGAGGGGCTTGGTGGGCTATAGTCCATGGGATCCCAAGAGTAGGACACAACTTATTGACTAAACTACCACTACCTCATAGTCAAAGTGTAGTTTCTTCCTTTGTGATGTTTCAAGGACCACTACCTGGCACAGGCCTTTATAAGCTCACATCTGGATAACTACATTTATTTTCTAACTGGTCATCCTGTCTCTATACCTCCAATCTATTTTATATGTGACTTCTGAAATACTGTCTCTTGCTAAGAAGACTCCTTAAAGCCTTTATCCTGGCATTTGCTGCTGCTGCTAAGTCGCTTCAGTCGTGTCTGACTCTGTGTGACCCCATAGACGGCAGCCCACCAGGCTCCCCCATCCCTGGGATTCTCCAGGCAAGAACACTGGAGTGGGTTGCCATTTCCTTCTCCAATGCATGAAAGTGAAAAGTGAAAGTGAAGTCGCTCAGTCATGTCCTGGCATTTAAGGCCTCCCAAATTGGTACTTCTTTACATCAAACAACAATGTGTGGTGTACTAATTTCTTCCCAATTGCCACATTTATATCTTCTTTGCTCACATCCTTCTCCACTCTCTGAAATACCCTCTTTCTTATCAGTTGTTTAATGTTGTTTCTCCCTTAAAGGTAAGCTCAAGTTCTGCTTCCTCAAAGACATAGTTTTTAGGGTGGTAGGATAGAGGTCTCTCTCCAGTTCTTCCCTTTCTCTCCCAGAGTTAGATACATGTCAGGCTAACCTTATAGAAGACATCCAGCCCTTTAGTAAACCTTCTAGCAAGTGCAGGAAACACCTACAGGATTTTTAACCATATCCATGGATGATCTGATTATCTTATAGATACCACAACCTGAGTGCAGTCCACTAAGTTCTCTTTTTTCTTTTTCTGTCTTGAGTCTCCAGGGTTGGAAACCCCAAGGGACTTGACTAGGTCAAAAAACTGACATTTGGCACAGAAGCAATGGGTTCCTGAAGTCAGGGAAAGGGAGAATGAAAAACAAAAACTTTGTAGCTATAGGAGAGGAGGCTTCTCTGATAAGGAGGTTGGGGAGGGGAGAGGTTGAGGTCTGGGTCCCATGAAAGAATTTGGGGAGTGGAAACTGATATAAGAAAACAGAGGAGTCACTCCTGTATCTCCAGTACTTTTATTAAAGGCTATTTTGCACATTCTTTCTGTGTGAACTTGACCTGTCTCCAAACAGTAAGACTACTTGGGAACAAGTACAGTACTATCTCCTCCTTTCTAGAATATGAATATAATGTTGCAGTCAGCATGCTGGCTGGAAAGAAATGGCACGTTCAGCAGGTTTAGCCAAAGAGTTTAAGCAAGGACTATTGTCAGAGGCGTGAGCAGAGAGGGACACAACAAAATACTGGTGATGCTCCCAGGGATTAGCAACAGCTGAGAGCTGTTACCACCATAGGTCTGGAAAGGCAAGGGAAGTGAGCAGTATCACTAGAGACCCAGGGAGGGAACCATGGAGAGAGGCCACTTGGCAGTAGTTGCGGCCAGAACATAA
The DNA here is from genome assembly GCF_027580195.1 of Bos mutus. NCBI lineage: Eukaryota > Metazoa > Chordata > Mammalia > Artiodactyla > Bovidae > Bos > Bos mutus. Next base: position 41,022,392 of record NC_091626.1, on the reverse strand, counting down.
CATGACCTCTGCTAGAACCCTGCAGTGTTGTGGGCACTACGCTCCCATATCTTCTTCCCTCCCTCCCACTATCAGGAGCAGTGCTTCTCTTGGCAATTCCCAGGGGAAAGCCACAGGATAAGGGAGTACAGGGCATGAGGTCCTTGGAGGTCATCCTTCTAAGGCACAGAAAGTGGGGCAGAGAAGAGCAGATAATGAATCTCTGGTGAGAGGACCAACCCAGAGCACCTCGAACACTGGCCTTTGAAGGGCGATTGCTTTCTATTCTGAATCGTACAGCACTTACAGCTTACACCCTCAGTTCAATTTTCAACAAACATCTCCTGAGCACTTGCCATAAATAGTAGATGCTTTGGGATGAAATTAACCTGACATGGGTCCCTTAGGAGCTCAAATCTAATGGGCAACCATTGGGACACTTGGAATTTGCTCTACCTTGGGGAGGAGGGGTTCAGGAGACTGCACATTTCAGATTGCAGGAGCAGAGAGATGTGTTCAGAGATGTTTTCTCTTGGGATGTGATTATGTTGGGCTCCATTTAGAATTAGAACATTAGTTCAGATATTGTGGCAAATCAGGTAATACCACAATGGCTTCTGCAAAAATCACCTCTGATGCTGGTGGTATGGCTCTCTGTTCCCTGCTCTTCTCTCTCTCTGTTCTTGTAACCTCACTTTTCTCTGTTTGCTAACTGCTTATCTCTTTGTATGTCTTACACAGATTCCCTGAGACAGGGTTATGTTGTATCATGGTGTACCTATTAGAGTCCTATAAACCACTTCAAAGAGCAAATATTTCCCTTATGTTTAGTCTTTAGATGAACTGTTATGTCCTGAATAGCCAGGTCACATGACCCAATATGACAACTGTAATGGGCATCTGTAATTCATGGCTGCCCAAAACCTTCTGATCATTCTGTCTGCATAATCACAATTCTTCACAGTAGAAATCCTGCCTTCTCAGTGTGGAACCATTTTCCTTTCCCCGCTTTCCTCCTTGTTAGGGTGCAGACATGTGGTATAAATTCTGCTAGCCAGACTCAAAACTTTGTTTCTGAATGGAGTTCTATGTGCTAAGAGGAAGAGTTCAGGGTGTGCATTTTGCCGCTGCAGATCCTAGCAATGGTGGTTTTGGAGCTGGTGAAGGGAACTGTAGAAAAAAGAGGAGGTGGGCAACCACAGCTGCTCTTACTGTACATCCCAGTTCCAAACAGTTTCCCTGAGGATGAAGACTTTATGGAAAGAAAAGACCATCAAAACAGTTGTTGCTATCTCACAGCCAGAGGAAACTTCTTAAAATGCAAAGAGTTCTTCTGCCTCTGCTGTTGCCAAGGGAAGATGTGACTGGGCTTTTCTGCCATTCTAGGAGGAAGATGAGGAACAGTAAGAGTAGAGCCCAGTGCACGGCAGGGTCCAGTCTGCATCAGCTTATTCCCAGCTGACTCGGAGATACATTGAGTTAGTCTAGCCCAATGCACCCTCCCTCTGATGACCCCAAGGCACGTGAGCACATCTAGCCAAGGTCGGCAGCACTGCCCAGATCAGCACAGGTCAGCTCATCCCCAGGTAACCTTGAGACATATATCAAGGTCAGCTGGGGTTATCAGACCTATTCATCCCTGCCCAGTTAAAATTGGCCAGTTCCCAGCTGACCCAGAGATTCAACAAGACTGAACTACTCATTGAGCTGGACCATGCCTGTGTCCCCCAGGACTCAAGGAGTAGACTCTGCATTGAGGAGATGCTGATATGGCCCAATACTCCCGCCCCTGAGAGGAGCATCCAGCCAGCTCCCGAAAGCCCCTGAAATGCTCACTGTGAACCAGTAGCACCTGAGTGCCTTCTGTGTCGTCATTCATTTTACTACTCTGTGCAGGAATAGTTTGAAAATCATGCTGTTTTTAATCCCAGTTGGACTACACAGTTTCAAAATGTGAACACTTTGAAAACCCCTCTTGCTTCTTCCTTAGGTTTTTTTTTTTCTAAATATTTATGTATTTATTTGGCTGCATCAGGTCTTAGTTCCTACATGCAGGATCTTCGATCTTTGTTGATGAATCTTTAGTTGCGGCTGGAGAACTCTTAGTTACAGCTTGTGGGATCTAGTTCTCTGACCAGGGATCAAACCCAGGCCCCTGCACTGGGAGCACAGAATCTTAACCCCTGCATCACCAGGGAAGTCCTCCCCTAGTTTTTAAAGATAAAGTCAGTGAAGTAAGTTGAAATTCTGAAACTGCTTCAGCACTTCTTACTTTATTCAAAGGCCAGTCAGACACAAGCCAAAGAAGGGATCTGAGAATAGGGAGATTTCTGTGAGCTTTGTGGGCAGGATAAGGCCTCCAGGACCTCAGAATAAAATATTTACTTAAAAAAGGGAGAGCCATTGGCCAGTGTTTTACTGATTCTTCTTCCTCACCTCCATCAAGGTCTGTGCCTGTTTCTAATCACTAGTTTGGCTTTGGACCGAGTGATCTGGTGTGTTCTCTGCCATTTGAGTTAGCCAGCAGGGTCCTGGGAACGTGATGCTCTGTGTCACACGGGAGCCGTGTGACACTGTACCAGGTGATGGCAGCACAGGAAAGGGAATACAGACCTGGCCCAGATTATCCTGGATTTCTGTGGGAAATGATGTACTTATATCTATAGTCACAGTTTTACTTATTATATGCTACTCTACACGAGACAGAAAAAACTGGCCACTGGAGTCTGTGCCCTTCTAGAGAAAGACATCTAGTTTTTGACAAGTTTAACTTCATTCAAAAAGAATTTAGAAAAGGCTACATGCTGTATGATTCCAACCACATGACATTCTAGAAAAGGCAAAAGTACAGATACAATAAAAAGATCAGTGGTTGCCACGGGTTGTGAAGCTAAAACGGATGAATAGGTAGGAACACAGAGGAATTTTAGGTCTGTGAAACTATTCTCTATGAGACTATAATGAGGAATACCATCTGTCAAAGCCAAATGAAGAGTGAAATGTAAACTATGGACTCTCGGTGATAATAATGTGTCTGAGTAGGTTCATCAGTTGTAAAAAATGGACCACTTCTGTGGGGGATGGTGATAAAGGAGGGATATGTTGCCCATGTGTGAAAGAGAACAGGGGTATATGTGGTAACTTTCTGTACCTTCTGCTCAACATTGCTGTGAACCTACTCTAAAAAATAAAATTTATTAATTAAAAAAGTGATCTGAAATTTACAGGAAAACTAAAAGTACAGTGCAGACAACATTTTATCTTAAACCATTTGGGAGTATTGGAGTAGGAAACTCTAGTTTCTACTCCAGTACTCTTGCCTGAAAAATTCCACGGACAGAGGAGCCTGGTGGGCTACAGTCCATGGGGTTGCAAGAGTCGGACACGACTGAGTGACTTTCACTTTGGGAGTAAGTTGCTAACCTGATGCCCCATTGCCCCCAAATAGTTCAGAGGTTTGTATAGGACATTCTATTTCATAGTCACAATACAATAATCAAAATCAGGAAATTAACATTAATAATAGTAACTAATCCTGAGACCCCATTGAATTTTACCAAATGTCTCAGGAGTATCCTTTAATGCAAAATAAAGGATCCAATTTAGGGGGGGAAAAAGAATTTAGAAGCCTTGAATCAACTTTAATGGATGCCACATTTGAGGAAAAATGATCAGAAATATAAAAGCTGGAAGTCATTAATAAAGAGCTGGAAATTTTCAACACATTTTATGAGCTTAAAGAAATTGAGAAAAGGACTCAAGGAGAGAAATGTAAACCCTTAAAAGAAGTTGAGCTGGTGATTGACGTTATAAGAGAGATTCAGTTTTTAGAATATGCATCAAAACATAAAATTTAAAGCAACTTCAACCAAAACAGCCTTCAATATACACAGCAAGGGTAAGAAACAATTCCAGAAGCACTAAAAGATGCTTTGATGAGAATTTTTATTTTTAAGGAAACATAAAGCTGTACTCACATGAAAGGGAAGAATAGAAAGGAAGAATGACAGACTGATCCAACAGAAGGAAAAAAAGATGAGGAAATGCTAAAGTGCACATGGAGCAAGGCTCTGGGGAGCATGTGCTAACGATGAGCCACCAGGCTTCTGTTCTTAAAGACAACGTATGTTGTGGGCACTTGGAACTGGATATGAGAAATGCTTTAGAAAATGTTCCGCTCCTAGAAGATGAATAAAAGAGGTTTTGAAGAAATGGATTGATGTGAGTTAAATACTTATTGAAAGCTTTTTGAAGAAAAAAGAAACCAAATGTGCACAAAATTAATGAAAGAAGGTAAGTTAATTGATGCACTTAAAGATCACATTAAAAGAGGACTTCCCTGGTGTTCCAATGGTAAAGAATCCACCTGCCAATGCAGGGGACACAGGTTCAATCCCCGGTCCAGGAAGATTCCACATGCCTTAGGGCAACTAAGCCCATGTGCCACAACTACTGAAGCTCGTGCCTAGAGCCTGTGCTCCGAATCAAGAGAAACCACCGCTATGAGAAGCCCTCACATGGCAACCAGAGAATGCCCTCAGGCATCAATGAAGACCCAGCGCAGCCATAAATAAATAAATACATACATTTTTTAAAGAGCACATTAAAAGTTGGCAAATGTATAAGTGCCTTAAAGTTAGGGGGTAAAAAAGGCAGGGAAACGATGAGGCTGATGGTCTGACTGAAACTCCAAGTTCTTCCTGAGTTGCATCAAGAAAAGAAATGAATTTTCACCAAACAAGCAATTTAAAGAGAATTTACCCTTTGAAGATAAAGGAGAATCTTTCCAAAGCAGATGTGAAGATGAACCATGCATGTGAAGGGCTGAACACCTACGAAATAGAAGCCAAAGTTCTTTCAGAAAAATTCAAAAGAGCTGCTCGCTATTATCAACGCTAGTTTATTTTCCACTTAAGAAAGGCTTGTGTAATGGGTTGAGAGCTCTGCTGGCTGAGAGAAACTTTGATAATTTAAGAAGAGAAAATGCATGCTGTAAGATGTTTGGGAAAAGTTCTTTATGTTCTCAATCTTCCAAATAGGATATTTGGCAGACTCAGGTGGATCCAGGTCCTTTATGGACCAAATACCACCCTCAAGGGGTTGTTACTGAACGTAAGTTCCTGTGCCTGATGAACAGTGAAGCCAAACAGAAACATTGGAGTTGGCAGCAGAGAAATGTTTATTGCAGGGCCAGTCAAGGAAAACAAGTGGCTTGTGCTCAAAAACCCTGAACTCCTTCATGGTTTTTGAGGAATTTTTAATAGGTGAAATTTGGGGTGAGGGCTACAGGGCGTGTAGAGGGCTGCACTCTCTTCTGACTGGTTGGTGGTGAGGTAACAGGGTGGTGTTCCAGAAACCCAGCGCTCAGCCTTAAGTTACCACCCTCCTCCTGGGTGGGGGCCTTAGTTCCCCAGAAGAACTCAGATACTGCTCTGTATATTCCTGGTGGAGGAACCAGGACTCTGCCCCAAGGTTGCACTATTGTTTCCTGACTCCTCCTCCCTAGTTTCTGCGTTCCCTCCCTTTCCTGATTAGCAGTTGTTTGAATCTGCCCTTTGGAACTCAGGGAAAGTCCAGGAGGCTGAAAGAAGCCTATTTCCTACAAAAAAGAAACAAATGAGGAGAGGGAGGGGAGGGAAGTGAACACAGAAAGGATTTTTAGTTGGGAGGGTCCCACAGGGTTGTGCTTCATTTCAGGTTCAGGATGCCAGAAAAAGGATCCAACCATCAGGCCAACTTCATTCTGCAATAGATCCTCTTCCAGAAGCAACACAGAGCTTTCCCTCTTTTCCTGGTGCTCCTTATGGTGACAGATGCTTAGGATTTTTTTGGTTACCTTACCACTGAACTGGAAGACACTGACCCAGGCAGTTCCTTTCTCATCCTCTTGTCAGGAGTTAAGATGTTGCAGAGGGGACAGAATGTAATTCCTGAAAATTAGGTCCCCCTCCCTCCTCTTCCCTTGGGGCTTCCCTGGTAGCTCAGCTGGTAAAAAATCTGCCTGCACTGCAGGAGACCCTGGTTCAATTCCTGGGTCAGGAATATCACCTGGAGAAGGGATAGGCTACCCACTCCAGTATTCTAGGGCTTTCCTGGTGGCTCAGACGGGAAAGAACCTGACTGCAATGCAGGAGACCTGGGTTCAATTCCTAGGTTGGGAAGGTCCCCTGGAGGAGGGCATGGCAACCCACTCCAGTATTCTTGCCTGGAGAATTCCCATGGAGAGAGGAGCCTGGTGGGCTACAGTCCATGGGGTCGCAGAGTAGGACATGACTTGAGTGACTAAGTACACACATTCAGGTCCTTCTTCCCTTACTCTGGAAAGTAAGGATGAAGCTCCCCAGGAATCCTTCCCACCCTCCTCTGGGGAAGGTCCCGACTCAGCACATTCTTCACTGGCAACAAGAAAGGACTGCATACCAAGGCTCAGTCTCTAACTACACAGCTGGAAAACAAAGGGTATCATTTTCCAAAGTGATCCCTTGTCAATGAGTCTACTTTTGAAGATCCAAGACCACAGCAGGTAACTTTTGTTCTCTCTGCTAAACTAAATTATATTTTTTCTTTTAGTTTTATTGCTATGAAGCATTTATATCTGCTACCCTGGTGGCTCAGATGGTCTGGGTTTGGATCCCTGGCTTGGGAAGATCCCCTGGGAGAGCATGGCAAGCCACTCCAGTATTCTTGCCTGGAGAATCCCATGGACATCAGAGCCTGGCGGGCTGTGGTCCATAGGGTTGCACAGAGTCAGACACAACTGAGCGACTAAGCACACAAGTGAATATACAGTGGTTCTAATGGAAGCTTGGTAATATTATAAATTCTTAGAATAATGTTTTCCAGTGGTTTGTCGTTCTTTGTTGTTCAGTCACTCAGTCATGTCCGTCTCTTTGTGACCCCATGGACTGCAGCACTCCAGGCTTCCCTGTCCTTCACCATCTCCTGGACTTCGTTCAAATTCATGTCCATAATGTTTTACGATGATAGATTTTTAAATTGCGAATCTTAAAAATTAATTGCTTTCATTTTATAATATTTTTGGGTAGAATAATTACAATATTTTTGTTTTTGTTAATAAGTTCATTAAAATAATTTGGAAACAAGTTTTTGTCTTTAAAATAATTTTATATTTTTTTCTCTTCTTTTTTTTAGCTATGCTGGGTCTTTGAGATGTATATGGGCATCTCATTGTGACTTCTCTCATTGCAGAGCACAGGCTCTGGGTGCTTGGGCTTCAATAGTTGCTGCAAGTGGGCTCTGTAGTTATGGCTCTCGGGCACCAGAGCACAGGATCAATAGTTGTGCACAGGTTATTTGCCCCATGGCATGTGTAATCTTCTCGAACCAGGGCTCGAACCTGTGTCTCCTGCATTGGCAGGTGGATTTTTAACCATGGGACCACCAGGGAAGTCCTCTCCTGGTTTTACTATTTAACTGATTATACAATTACTGACATAGAAAATTAATAGGACTATGATTCTTAGATTTTCTAAATGTATACTAAATGAATATGCATCTGATTAGCAAATTGTTTTTATTTTATTTGATTTCTAGATAGTTCATCACAATTTTGTATTATTTAACAAAGCTTTTTTTTTGTTTGTTTGTTTTTTGGTCTCTCTTATAAAGTGGTTTTGAATTTTCTTGCATTTAGTTTCTCTGCTATAGTTGTTATATATTTGCTCAGAAAGGAGCTTGATAGGATATAATTCACAGGATAGTGTTTTTAAATGTAATTTACTTAAAAATGACTTTCACAAGTAAATGGTTTCCTTTTCTTCTATTTCTGGATGGTATAAGGACAACATTTCACTTCTCTTTAACAAGTCTTCCTTCCATAACATGAATTGTTGTAGCAGTCTCATATGAGATATGAGACTTTGGTCTCATAACCAAAGACATTTGAAACTCATAGTTTATGTCCGTATACCGAAGACTAAATTTACTCTCGTTGAGACTGTCTGAATAATTATTGCAAAAATGACCTAATTTCAAATAATTATTAATAAAGTGGAAAAAGAGAATTCTCTTTATAAGACTGATATTTTAAAATAACTTTTGGTTTAGAAAAGAGTGGAATGAGAAAAAGCTGATGAAATGGTAGATGAGTCTTGGTTTAATATGTTAGTTTGTCCTCATATTCTTTAAATTGATGAAATAAACTCTGACTTGTCTCTGTGCTATTGCTTTCTCACCCTTGACTGTAACTTCATCATCAAAAGCCCCTAAAGGTCATTGCTAGAGCTAGCACTCAGGAGCTTGTGAGGGCCAATTATGCCCATCTGTTTCTAATTCCACTTTGTCTCTCTGAAACTATGTAACCCAGTTTAGGACTTGAACCCATGGTCTTTTAACTAATATCACACACCTGGATTCAGGAATTAATTAAGCTCAAATTCTTGATATCTCATCAGAGAAAGAATTCAGTGAGAAACAAAGTGATAGGTAAACAGTGGATGTATTTAGAAACACGTTCCATAGATAGAATGTGGGCCATTTCAGGTGAGAGGCCTGGAAATGTGGCACGATTAGTTTTTATGTGTTAGGTAATTTCATAGGCTGATGAGTGGGAGGATTATTCCAACTATTTTGGGGGAAGGGGTAGAGATTTCCAGGAACTGGGCCACTGCCCACCTTTTGATCTTTGATGGTGGGCCTTGGAACTGTTATGGCACTGGTGTGTGTGTATCACTTAGCTTGCTGATGTGTTAGAATGAGCGTATACTGGGGCTCAAGGTCTAGTGGAAATCAACTTGTCCATCATCTTGGACCTATTTGGTTCTAACCAGTATTCTATATTCTACGGCTATGTCATTCTTCTAAAGGCTATGCCCTACCCACTTCCCTCCTGTTTCATTCTCACATTAGTAGCTTGAAACCTGTCAAGGTGGGAGTATTTACACCAAGAAATAGGCTCACATTGTATCAATCAGAGCTCACTGGAATAACCCTCCCCACCCCCAAGAACCAGTTTACCAGCGGATCCCTGGCACTATGGCAGCAATTCTTAACCTTACTGTGCATCAGAATCACAAACGCCGCAGCTCCCCCTCCCAGAGATTCTGATTCAGTTGGTCTGGATGGTGCCTTGGTATCCTACTCTTCAGAAACTCCCTGGGTGATTCTAATGAGTACCCAAGGTTCAAAACAACTGCCTATAAATACTTTCAACCAGCCTTTGATCTGTTTATTGTGCAAGAGACCTTTGGATGTTTCCTTAATACTTCTTTACGGAAAAATAAATCTACTTTATCAAGTTCTGAGTTCTCATCTCCTGGGACCTCTCTCTCCTGAGTCAAGTAGACGCAGTACATGAGAAGATTGTAGAATGCCTTGCACAGAGTTACTGGCTTTTCTCAGCTGGAAATTCTTCCTGAGGATGCTTGGGTGTTACTAGCTCTCCTTCCCATCAGCTCTCTAACACCAGAGTGTGGTTGCTTTATGTAGCATGTTAGTTTTGATGTAAGTCCTTGGAACTAAGTCATTTTCAGTAAACAGGACCTTTTTCTTTTTTCATAAGAATTTTAAATCTTTCAGATTTAAAGTAAAAGTCTTTAATGATGAATCAGGTTTTTTGTTGTTGTTGTTATTTAGAGCTTATTGAGGCCTCATTAGCCCTAACAATATGTTTGAAATTTATTTTGCATGAAGAATAGAGGTCAAGGGTTTGGGCACTTGGTGGGGTGACCATAGACAGTGCCTTTGCCACAGCTCCATAAAGGCTCGTAACAGAATTCTGTGGGTGTCTCCTTACTTGTGTCTCATCCCTCTGCCCTCCATGGTGTTTAGTCATTGAATGATGCTGCTTTGTCATAGGTTAGTCATATATTTGTGTGCTTTGTTTGTGTACAGTTCTGGGGGTTATGGAACCAACCAGAAAAGAAGCTGAGAGGACGATGATATAGGGATGAGAAGAGAACTTTGATACTCTGTCTCACTGTCAATTCTTTGTGTGCTTTTTTTTTCACTTAAAAATTTTTTTTAATTGCAAGATAATTGCTTTACAATGTTATGTTGGTTTCTGCCATACATCAACAAGAATCAGCTGCAGATATGCATATGTCCCCTCCCTCCTGAACCTCCCCCTACCACTGTGGGTTTTTTTTGTTTTTTGTTTTTTAAAAAAAACAGCATTACGGAGGCATTTGCTCCTAGAGTTCAAATTCCAGGTGGCTTATAAATGCCTGAGTTTTGTCATTGCCTTCTCACTGGAAAAATAGAGCAGTAATGCCAGGGTAAGTAAAGACAGAAATCTTAACTTAACTTTCTCCACTTAACAAAGAAGTATCATTTTTATACATTAAGACTTCTGCATGTTTCACAGTGTCATAAATACTTTGGTATAAAAGGAGAAAAGAAGAATGAACTGAAGCTTTTTTGCTTTCATCTCTATTACCTATGGGCAGTAAGTTAAATGGTTTTTTTCTCAAGGATATTCTATGCATCACAACCTCTTCTAAAATTGTCAAGTGAAAAGTTTCCATTTACTTGTTACATTTATGAAATACATCTAAGATGCCAAAAAAAATCTGAATAATTTTACAAATACTTCTGTAGTCACCATTTTTATTTATTTTATTTTATTGGCTGCACTGCAGGGCATGTGAGACTTTAGTTCCCCTACCAAGGATGGAACCCATGCCCCTCTCACTGGAAATGCAGAGTGTTAACCATTGGACCACCAGAGAAGTCCCTCACCATTTTGATTTTTAAAAAGATTAGCTGTGAACCCAGAGAAGGCAATGGCACCCCACTCCAGTGTTCTTGCCTGGAAAATCCCAAGAACGGAGGAGCCTCGTAGGCTGCAGTCCATGGGGTCGTTAAGAGTCAGACACGACTGAGCAACTTCACTTTCACTTTTCACTTTCATGCATTGGAGAAGGAAATAGCAACCCACTCCAGTGTTCTTGCCTGGAGAATCCCAGGGACAGGGGAGCCTGGTGGGCTGCCGTCTATGGGGTCGCACAGAGTCGAACACGACTGAAGTGACTTAGCAGCAGCAGCAGCAACAGCAGCTGTGAACCACCCATATTTGGTTCAGATATTTTTTCTTAAATGAACAGAATATTCTATTATGATTGAAGTCCTTCTTTGTGCCTCTTTTAACATTTTCTTCTCTCCTTCTCAGAAATAATTATGATTCTGAAGTTGTTTGGGGCCCTTCTCATCTATATCTTTATACTTTTATTGCAATTATAGCTGTCCACAAACAATAGTTAGCATTGTTGTGTGTTTCATTTGCATGTTTTTAACATTTGTGTAAATGGTAATATATAATGTGTATCCATTTGCAACTTGCTTTTATCACTGATATAGTCTATGGGGTCACAAACAGTCAGACATGACTGAACCAATTTCACACTTTCACTTTTTATCACTGAACCCAGTGTTTTCTGAGAATCACCACATTGATACACATAGATCTAAATGATTGAATTCTAATACTGTTTCTTATTCCATTATATGAAGATACTCCCATGTAGTAGTTATCTATCCCCTATTTGTGATCTTTTTTTTTTTTCATACCTATGAATAGGGACAAATTATATATGCATAAAAATAGTTTACTTTTTCTTAAGTATTTGAAAACAGCTTTTTTCTTCTTCGTCCTCCCATTTCTCCTCTTCCTTTTTCATTAGGTACTAGGTAGTCCTGCTCTGGTTTAAACAGTTTTGTAAGAATGGCAGGGGATAGAAGGGAAGGGAGAGCTTGACTGGAATAAGATTTAAAATTGGCAGGCTCAGTTACTGCCTAAATGAATATTAAATTTAAAACAAGAAAACACTTATCACAAACTCATTAAAATTTTTAATAATTTTATTATTTAATATGAATAAGTTAGAAGATTCAAATAATTCATCTTTGACAATACAGAATAAAGCTCAACGTTAATTTAATGCATCAGGCTCTCTGAAGGGAACATGTGAATCATTTTACCTTTGAGAAAACACTGGGGGAAAATGTGAGCCTTTTCAAAAGACAACAAGCAGCACTGATCATAAAGACAAGTTGACCACTTAGGAAAGGATCACATGACCACTTAGGAAAGGATCACATGACCACTTAGGAAAGGATCACATGACCATTGGAGAGGGTCATGCTGTTTAATTTTGGGGAGCTTCCCTGGTGGATCAGCAGTAAAAGAATAATCCTGCAATGCAGGAGACATGAGTTTGATCCCTGGGTCAGGAAGATCCCCTGGAGAAGGAAATGGCAACCCACTCCAGTATTCTTGCCTGGGAAATCCCATGGACAGAGGGGCCTGAGGGGCTCCAGTCCGTGGGGTCACAGAGTCCAACATGACTCAGCGACTAAAAACAACAAAAACAACAACAACATGCTCTTTAATTTAGTTCCATTTATGTAAAATCGACAAGTTTGGCAGTTTAAATATCATTGCATTTAATGGAAGGATATTTTTACCTCTGAATATTTATGAATATCTTGATATAGTCAATAAAATTGTTCTCTTAGCTCTTTAATTCATTCACTGATTCAACAGATCAGTTTATGTCTTTAAAGAGCTCACAGAGGAGAAGGGAAGCTCTATACATAGTAAAGCACATTGAAATGTTTTCAGTGGAGCAGCACAAGTGGAACAAAGTACCATGAGATCATAGATCGGGAGAATGACTAATGTTGTTTAGGGATTCAGGGGATGAGTCACAGGAGTCGTGATACTGCAGTAGGTGAATAACATGCTTGTATGAGCCACAGTACTTGCATCTTCTCTGGGCACCTCGATTGTAAGAGCAGTCGCAAAAAGGTAAAAATGAACACCAATTTTATTCATTTTATGCCTCTTAAAGGAAGAGTGGCTTAACCGATTATTTTGGAGCTTGAAAAACAATTTTTTTTTTCCTGTAATGTTCCAACAGGGCTTTTATCATCAGAGCACAACTTCCTCTGCAAAGCAGGAAATTAAGAATCAGATGTGCCAACGTATAGAATAACACATATGTGGAAATATATTTAGGACATTTTGGAGAAGTAGTTAATGAACTTAAGAACAAGATTCTTACCACAACTATTAAGCACACATTGGTTTATTCAGAGAGTAGAGCCCTAGAGTTTTGCCAATACTGGAAATACAAGAAAGATAATGCCTGCAGTCATGCACAAGTAGGCCCTGAGTAGCAGGAACGAAGGAAATCACTGAGAAAGAGAGAGGATTCAAACCTACACTCAATATGTAGAGACTCGCATGGTATCATGTAGGAGCTAACAGGAATTGTCTTCTCAACTAGTGGTGATTATAAAAGTCAGGTCATTAGGTAAGAAAATCAGGAAATATAGGAGCTATAGTGGGGGCAGAGGCTGGAGAAGTGCAGCAGTAGTCAGAGGAACAGATGGCAAAGCCACAGGAGCAAAGAATGGGGCCTTAAGGAGAATATTATCTGAGTGTGAGAATAGGGGCTCTGAGATAAGAAAACCAGAGTGGCTCTGAATAAAAGGGAGCAGTCAGGTGCCCCCACTCTTTCACAAGGCCATTATGCCACTCTGAAGGCACACTTTGGCTTTGTTGAGAGGAGGGGCATCTAAAGAACCCAGGGATTGAACCTGGGTCTCCTGCATTGCAGGCAAATTCTTTACCGTCTGAGCTACCAGGGTAGTTCAAAGAAAGGACAAAACAAGCTCTAATACATATATGTGTTGTTGGCCACATGTGCCTTACTGAATGGAGAAGGCAATGGCATCCCACTCCAGTACTCTTGCCTGGAAAAATCCCACAGACAGAGGAGCCTGGTAGGCTGCAGTCCATGGGGTCCCTGGGAGTCGGACACGACTGAGCGACTTCACTTTCACTTTTCACTTTCATGCATTGGAGAAGGAAATGGCAACCCACTCCAGTGTTCTTGCCTGGAGAATCCCAGGGACAGGGGAGCCTGTTGGGCTGCAGTCTATGGGGTCACACAGAGTTGGACACGACTGAAGCGACTTAGCAGCAGCAGCAGCAGCAGCAGCAGCAGCAGCCTTACTGAAGGTATATAAAACATTACACATAGCCCAGCAGTTTTAAGAAGCGGTGAGGATTGAGGTGTGAAAAAATGATGGGATTCTCTATTACAGTAACAGTAAATTCTAATACAGTAGAGGGATGGGTCCATCCCTTCTGAATGGGTGTGTTCAGGAGAAGCCAACCACCATATACTTTTCCAAGGAAAATATCTAGTTCATTAATGTAATATTAGTATATTACTCCTTGATAAAACAAATGATTTAGCAAGGAAATGCTGGTAACTGAGCTCTGTACCGGAGAAGGCAATGGCACCCCACTCCAGTACTCTTGCCTGGAAAATCCCATGAACGGAGGAGCCTCGTAGGCTGCAGTCCATGGGGTCGCTAAGAGTCAGACACGACTGAGCGACTTCACTTTCACTTTTCACTTTCATGCATTGGAGAAGGAAATGGCAACCCACTCCAGTGTTCTTGCCTGGAGAATCCCAGGGACAGGGGAGCCTGGTGGGCTGCCGTCTCTGGGGTTGCACAGTTAGACACGACTGAAGTGACTTAGCAGCAGCAGCAGCAGCAGAGCTCTGTACTTTTTGCAAAGTATCTTTGGTATTTCAAAGTAAGACTTGGCACTAAGAGCATAGTTATGCCTGGTGGAAAATGTCAGCAAATCCTAAAATTGCAGAATATGTTGGTGGCATTTTTTTTAAAGAGCTCACTTTTGAGCAAAATCAATGCCCTGGACCATTTTAGCAAGCTGATGTAACTAGGTTACCTTAGCCAGGCAGCCTTTCCTTTGCTACAGCAGGTGCCTGTGAATTTGGTGTGCTAAAGCTGAGGAAGAAGAAGGACAGGCTGGCTAGTTTTGTGCTAATGCCGCAGGCTCCCCCATAGTAAATGTCAATGATTTGAAAATATCGTTTTCTTAAAGATTTCAAAGTGTCACGAGTTCCTACTCATTTATTTAAAGAACACAAACACGCATTCACAGATTCTTTTCCCACAGGTTTTATCAACTTCTAGCATCATTAGTTTAGGATTGTTCCAGAAGCACAGCAGAACAAAATTATTTTATTTATTACACTATAGCAGCGCTTGCCCCCAAAGAAGTAGGTTAGTGTCCCCACCCCCCACCAGTTTATTTCCTATCCAACAATCTCCCATCCATGAATATAAGTGTGTGTGTGTGTGCGTGCATGCTAAGTTGCTTCAGTAATGTCTGACTCTTTGTGACACTATGGACTGTAACCCACCAGGCTCCCCTGTGCATGGAATTCTCTGGGCAAAAATACTGGAGTGGGCTGCTATGCCCTCCTCCAGGGGCTCTTCCCAACCCAGGGATCAAACCCAGGTCACTGGCATTGCAGGAGGATTCTTTACCATCTGAGCCACCAGGGAAGCTCCCATGTGTGTGTGTATGTGTGTGTGTGTATACATATGCACACACATATATGGGTGAAGGCAATGGCAACCCACCCCAGTATTCTTGCCTGGAGAATCCCAGGGACAAAGGAGCCTGGCGGACTACAGTCCACGGGGTTGCAAAGAGTTGGACATGACTGAGCGACTAACACACACACACACACACACACACACACACAACGCTAATGGTAAAGCACGTGACTGCTAGTGCAGGAGATGTAAGAGACGCGGGTTCTGTCCCTGGGTTGGGAATATCCCCTGGAGGAGGGCAGGGCAACCCACCCCAGTATTCTTGCCCGGAGAAGCCCATGGACAGAGGAGCTTGGTGGGCCATAGTCCATAGGATCGCAAAAGATTAGGACATGACTGAAGTGACAGTATGGCACAGCATACACATATATGTACTAGGATGTTTTTAGCTATTTTCAAAATTTTTAGGAAGTCCTATAATGTCTTAAATAGTAATACAATTTGTTTTATATAAAAAGAAGTCTCAAGGATTATTTTAATCAGAAGTTCAATTATGGCATCAAGGATGCAAGATACTTCCCTCTTTCTGCTTTGCCCTCCTCTCATGTTGTCTGCAGCTAACGTCGCTCATGATTCCAGGATGGCAGTTGCACTGCCAGGCACCATGCACAGGCACAGTTCTAGCAGCAGAGGACAAACTTTTTCTTCTTGTGTGTTTTTTCTCTCTTTTTCTTGTTCTTAAGTACACTTTTATTTATGAGAGTAATGCATTTCAGCAGAAAATAATGTCTTTTTACTAAAGGTAAGAAAAACCTTTTCTGGATATATCTCGGGTTTCCTAGGTGTGCCAGTGGTAAAGAACCCAACTGCCAATGCAGGAGACATAGAGGCTCGGGTTCAATTCCTGGGTTGGGAAGATCCCCTGAAGGAGGGCATGGCAACCCACTCCAGTATTCTTGCCTGGAGAATCTCATGGCCAGATGGAGCCTGGCAGGAAAAACCTTTTTCAGGTATATCTCAGTAAACTTCCCTTTGCATTTTATTAGGTAGATTTGCATCACATACCCAGGCCTCAACCAATCCCCGACAAAGAGTTTGGGACCACTCAAGTGATGACTTTGCTGCAGTGTTTCTCACCTTTGGCTTTTGGTGGGGTAATTATCCTTTTGGAGGGATAATTTCAGTGGCAGTGCTGAACTGCTGTAAGCCGCTGAGTAGCATCCCTGGCCTCTCCTGTTAGATGCCAACAGCAATTCTCTCCAAGCTGTGGCAATCAGAAGTATCTTCAGATGTTGTTGAATGTCCCCTGGGGGACAAAATCTATCCCCCCACTGACAACCACTGGCTTAGGTCAGTCATTGTTCATCCCATGGATCTGGGCCCATCTCCCCTGAAACACACAGAGAGTGCCTAAGCCCAGGATTCTGTTAGCAAGGAAATGGGAAATTGCTATTTTATAGACAGTCAATGGACAGTGACTCCTCCCTTCCTCTATCATTTTTTTTTCTTGCCATTTTTCAACAAACAGATCAGAGCCTTATCAAAAATATGAAAGATATAAGAATGAGTTACCTGGTATTACCCGATGAATGCTAGTTCCTGTCTAAATGCCAGGTGGATAGTATTAATATAAATATCCTTATGTTTATATTATTATAAGGCTAATATATTAATTATATATAATGATTAATATATTAATAATACATTATATATTATATGATATATTAATATATCTGATTAATTGGTGAATCAGAAAATTTGGTCAAAGGTAATTTGTATGGAAGCACCAAAATCATGACTGGTTGGTTGGGTTTTACAAGATGTTCCTACTTTTGGTCATTTTCTGGTACTAAGACCTTAGGTTTTGATTTTATTCAGGTTCTACTTCTACTGTACAAGACCTTTTACTCTTGTTATTTTTATTGATCATCCATTGATGATGAACTTATGCATCCTGGATTAACTTGTTTAGTGTGAGTAGGTATGAATATTTCGGAGAAGGCAATGGCACCCCACGCCAGTACTCTTGCCTGGAAAATCCCATGGATGGAGGAGCTTGGTGGGCTGCAGTCCATGGGGTCGACAGGAGTCGGACACGACTGAGCGACTTCACTTTCACTTTTCACTTTCATGCATTGGAGAAGGAAATGGCAACCCACTCCAGTGTTCTTGCCTGGAGAATCCCAGGGACAGGGCAGCCTGGTGGGCTGCCGTCTATGGGGTTGCACAGAGTCGGACACAACTGAAGTGACTTAGCAGCAGCAGCAGCAGGTATGAATATTTTAAATAATTCGACAGATATGTATTGGGTGCCCATTATTGTCAGGCATGGATTCTGTGAAGGAAAGTGACAAGGCTGAAATACTGCACAGAGAGAGAAAGCTCTGAGGAGGTAACATTTCAGCCAAGACAGGGTCAGAATGGAGAGAAATTGAGTAAAGGGAAATTGCTATGAATCTGTGTTGGTGTTGTGGAAGCTGTCATCTGAATGTTGCTGAAAGGTCAAAGGGCACTTAACAACAATGGGCTTGATTAAGGACGATACCTTGGAGGGAGGAAGACCTGAGACCTTGATTCGATTTTGCCTTGGCATTTCCCTAGAAGAG
This sequence comes from Bos mutus, assembly GCF_027580195.1. NCBI lineage: Eukaryota > Metazoa > Chordata > Mammalia > Artiodactyla > Bovidae > Bos > Bos mutus. Next base: position 41,004,462 of record NC_091626.1, on the reverse strand, counting down.
GTTGTTATCTTACTTCCCTTTTTAAGTGTGCAGGTTACCATAAAGTTAGTTGATCTAAGGGACTTTTTTTTTGAGAAGTTAAATTTATTTTCAAAATTATTTTCAAAATTTTCCCAGTGATGCTGGGAAAGATTGAAAGCAGGAGGAGAGGGGGAAGACAGAGGACAAGATGGTTGGACGGCATCATTGACTAAATGGACATGAGTTTGAGCAAGTTCCCGGAGATGGTGAAGGACAGGGAAGCCTGGCGTGCTACAGTTCATGGGGTTGCAAAGAACTGAACATGACTTAGCAGCTGAACAACAACAATAAATTATAAGATATACTCATCTTTCTTGGCAGTTTGCTGCCCTGGTCCTTCTGCTTCCCTTTAGTTGCTCTTCTGTTTATCATGAATGAGGTTCTTTCTCCTGGCTGAGTAGCCTCTGCTGTTTCCCATCACCATCACCAGGCTTCATCCGTGCATACCCTGGGCATAAGCTCAGTGCTTCACACATGCTCCAATGATTTCATTCAAGGAGAGGTTAACTGCATGCCTTAACCTGTGTAAACTTTAAATTTTGGAAAGCACTTTCATTTTTCTCACTTGTTTGAGCTTCATGGTAATACAGTGAACTAGGAAGGGAAAATCATAATCACACCTAGGAAGCTAGTTTTGCAGTAAAGAGGGGCCTAGAGACAAAGTCCAGTGATCCTGCCTTTTGGTATCCTTTGTCCTAAATGGAAGAAGTAGGTTGGGTTAAGAGTTCAGGGTTGTAGACGACTATCACAACATGTTTTTCTTTTGAGGTAGGAGTGAGCTATTGAGGAGCCGTGATAGGTTTAGTTTTTATCTGAGTGGAGAGTACAAATCCATTGAACTGGGTCTTAATGTAATGTGACGTTTGCTTGCTGGTTTGAGATGACTAAGTTCTAATCATTGATAAAATAACCAAAGTAATATATCAATGCTTTATAATATTTAGACCTTCTCTAAATACACAGACCTTCAGCTGCTGTGCCCCTGAAGTCCCTTAATCTGTTCTTCTGTCAGCACTGCTTCAATCCCACAGCCCCACTGTGTCACACTGCTACCCAAGCAGGCCAGAGAACTCCCTCCCAGGTGTGAGGCATTGCACTGGTTTTACTAGCTTTTTTCAAAGTTTATTCCCATTGTACAGATGGAGAAACAATCAAAGAACTACTTGTCTCAAGTGGTTTCACTGCCTGCTACTCTGATTGTTTTCTTAGACTAGTGCTATTCAAAGTGTGGCCCACGAGGCAGCTGTAGAGTCAGTCCATGGTAAGGGCAGAAATGAGAGGAAGAGTTTCAGAAACTTTACTAGCAATTTGACAGAGTAACTTTATGTGTGCTGAGTTTAGTAATCAAGAATTTTGGCTGTTTAAAACAACAATTTCACATTCTAGAAGTTTTAGTCAGTTATATTACATTTTACAAAATAGTTCACAATGCATTAAATATAAAAAAAATCCCTGCACGCCTGGTTCTCAATCAGACACAGTTTGAAAAACACTGCATTAGACCAGTCTTTAATCAGACTCTAACAGTGAAGATATACTGGCCACATGGAAACCAGTGTCATTTTGATATTTGTGTTTTTTGCAGTTTCAGTGTCTTTAATCCATCTGCAATTTCCAGGAACGGTACAATGAGTGATATGGTAAGAGTTCTGGGGTCCTTGCTCAGTTTGGCTCTAATAATGAGGCAGGAGATAGACAGGCCCCAGGCTGAACAGTCTCTCCCCTGAGGAGAGAAACTCCAAAACAGTAGGAACTCCATAAAAGCAGGATAATGGAGGAGGCCGGGGCCTTTCCAGATAGAAGACGAGTGCATGCTAAGTCGCTTCAGTCGTGTCCAACTCTGTGCATCCCTATGGACTGTAGCCCGCCAGGCTCCTCTGACCATGGGATTCTCCAGCAAAGAACACTGGAGTGGGTTGCCATGCGCTGCTCCAGGCGATCTTCCCAAGCCAGGGATGGAACCTGCTCTCTTTACATCACCTGCATTGGCTGGGGGGTTCTTTACCACCAGCGCCACCGGTAAGAGACCACATATTCCTCATATTCAAAGTTAAGGAAAACTCCTTGCCTATATCCATGCTCAGAAAAGGCTCCTTGGAGGTCAAAGAGAGGGGGCATCACCTCATAGTTAGTGATGTCAGCTGCCCATAAGTCTCTTGGCTAGAATTCATCATGGCTAAAAGATACACGCACACATGGGGGGACCCTGAGAAATAGCAAATACAGACTCAGAAACAGGGAACGCAAGACGATTGGTCAAAGGAAACCTGGAAGAAATGACCCATAAAAGTGACTGCAAACTACCATGAGGGCGAGACTTTTAAAAGTGCCAATACTCTTTCACCTAGAAATTCCATTTCTGGGTATTTATCTTAAAAAATTTACATTCATGAAAATGTCCTATGGTTTCCATATAATGTCATAAAGGAAATGTCTGAGAATGAAGAACTTGGTAAATTTTGTATGTTCACTTAATATAATTTTACACAGCTTCTAAAGTGTTTATGAAGCTTATGTAGAACTAGGAAAAAACAGTTATAAACGCAAAAACAAAAAAGCACTCCAAACCAACAAGGATCCAAAATTGTGTGTACACTGTGAGCACAACATTGTAAAATAAATATGCATGAGAAAATGTCTATAGGAAAATAGGCTGAATGCTGAGTGCCTGTGTCAGGGTGAAGGAGTTTTTTTCTTTTATTGTCCTCATGGTCTATGATGTGGTCAAAATTATTTTTACAGTGAATACAATTATCAGTTTAAAGGGTGAGTATAAAATAGCCTTCACTGGCACTCTCATTTGAAAGTATTAAAGTACCAAAAACCTCTTTTGTAGTCATCATTTACAATCCCTTACTCTTCTAAAGATCACATTTTGAGACTGTCAACCTCAAAGTTTATCAAATTGCTGGTAGGTATCACTGCCATTGAGGAGGGCATGACAACCCACGCCAGTATTCTTTCCTGGGACTCCCATGGATAGAGGAGCCTGGCGGGCTACAGTCCATCGGGTCCCAATAGTCAGACACGACTGAAGCGACTTAGCATGCACGCACGCATTCCTGCATTTGTATAGAAAAGAACGTTACGGACATTGCCAATCCCTTCATTTTACAAATAAGAACTCTGAAGCCCAGCTTCCCCAGGTAGTAGCAGAACCGAAATCTGAACCCAGATCTACCAGGTAACTACCAGTAATTTAACACCATTTAGCTAGTTCCACCGACATCCACCCACGAGTATTAATAGACTTGCCATTGCTGCTGACTGTTGAACCCTGGCTTACTACCATTCTGGCTAGCTTGAGGGGTTGAGTCCTTTCTCTACAGGTCGTGCTCGAGCTTTCACTCTTCACCACTTGGGGGCCCGAAGAAGCCTCACCAGGTTTTCTCCCTGTTTAAGTGCCCCCACTCTGAATCCCCAAGCGCCCGAAGTGCCGCAGAAGCCCGGCAGGGGGCGTTGTGACCCTGACTCCGCGGCCCCTCCCCTGGCCAACCGTCGATTGGGCCGGCGCGTGACGTCACGCCGTTTTAGCCAAACAAATGGGTTTCGGGGCGAGCGTTGGGCTCCGCCGCGCCGCGCTGGGCGCTCGGTCTGTCTCAGCGGTGGGGAGCGAGCCAGGCCTCCGGCCGCCACCGCTGTATAGGGGTGTGCAGCCCCTGGCCAGGCCCCGGCCGGGGCAGGAGCGCAGGTGGGTCCGGGCTGGGGTGGGGCGTGGCGCGAGAGCAGCGCGGTCGGGGTCCGGCGGCGGCCACGGTGGCCGCTCCCCGCCCCCTCCCGCCGCCCGCCTGCGCTCTTGGGGCGCCGGGCGGGTGGGGGCGGGGGTGCCGCCCGCCGGTCCGAGGCTCGGTCTGGGGCAGGGACTCGGTGGCCTGCACCTTGTCCTGGGACGGCCTCCGCCTGCACACGGGCCGGGCGCTGAGCGCCCCCGCGGGGCTCGGAGGGTCAGGCGGGCCGGCGGGCGGGAACGGGGTCCCGGGTCTGGGTTGAAGCCGAGGAGATCCGGGATAGGCCCTGAGGAGTTTCAGGATCGTCTCTCCCATCCCCGGTACTGGCGGCCGGTGAGGAAGTCGGGCCCTGGGTGGGGGTTGTTTTGCCCGGTGGCTCCCGCCAGGGCTCGGCCGCTCCGTCCTTCCCTGTCCCAACGCAGGTGAGCTGGCGCCTGTCCTTAACCTTCTTTGGGGACCGGGCAGGACGGAGGTTCGGAGGCTTCTCTGGCCTCTGGGCTGGTGCAGGTCGACTGCGGTTCCGCCCCAGTCCGCGATGAAGTCACAGTGCTATGGGTCCGCGTGTCTGTGACGTCAGGGGTTACGAGGATATGAGCTGTGATGTCACTGCAGGCCCTGGTGGGAACCCTGGCTCACAGAAGGGCCGGGAGGACCGGGACGGGGAAAGAAAGGAAGTTCAAGCTGCTGTCAACGCCTGGGGTCCAAGGGAATTTGAATCGAAAGTTGTTCGATATCAGCATTTTACAGTTTTAATGTAGTAGTTGTCAAGTTCTTTAACTTCATTTCGAACAAGCATTGTTACACAGTTCAATATAATATCCATTTGCTTTAGGAAAATCTCAATCAGGAGGATTTTTTTTTTTTTGGTGGGGGTGGATGGTGGGTGTTTGATCTAAATGCTTTTCAGAGAGCTTAACTCGTAGTTTGATGGCTTGTGATCGGAATTGCTGAAAAAGAACCAATTTGAGTGCTGATGATTTCCTTACTCTTTCTTGCTATACAATTTTGAAATAATTTATCTGCCCATTTGCTTTTTTGTTGTTAAGAGAGTGGCTTGGAAGAGAGCGGCTTTTAAGTCAACTTTTTCTTTTGTAAAAAGGAAAGGAGGAGGTCTGAATTAATCCAATATTATTGTTAAATAATAATTACCTGGGGATTTAATTTATCCCAGGTTGTTCCTAGTCATGGATAATTGAGGGTTTCCTGCGGTTATAGCTCACCAAAAAGGCTTTTTCTTGTTTTCCTACTAAGACTGGGTGTAACAGTAAAATAACATATACCAGGAACTGCTTGCCTGGACAAGTAACTAAAATTTTGTCTGTAGTGCTTGCAAATATGAAACTACAGAATTTTTAAAAATGCCTTGTTTGTGAATACCGCTTTTCTTCCGAAGCTTTCCAAAGAGATCAGGCTAGAAGAGGAGCTAGACCTGCCGTTACTAGCTTCAAGTATTGCAGCATATCAGTACTTGGACTCATCATTTCTTCCTCTCTATAAAACCATTTAAATAGAATCTAGTTTGAGAGGTAGATGGCTAAAACTTAAGCATAATTGCAATTTAGTGTCTTCAGCAGGAAACTAGGATGGGAGTCCTCAGTCCCTCCCTATTGACCTTGACTTATTAGGGGTTTTCTGTTGTTAATACTTCTTCTCTGATTTGCTCTTTAAAGGTGATTGAAAAGGTATTGCGTCTCTAGATTTTGCATCAACATGCTGGTGGAAGTTATGCTGTGTTTCTTTGTTTACTCAGAAAATGAAAGCAGAAATTTACCCTTGTTAATTACTGTTAGATTTGACTGGAAGTTTACAAAACAAGATGTTCTTGTAAATCTCATTTTAATACTCACCATACTTTGGACATTCTACAGCATTGTATGTACTATTTGAAAATTACAATATACATATTTTAAAACATTAGGAATTGTGTGGTGACAATGTTAAGGCTCTGAAGACATAATTTGGTTTTTTGGATCCTCAAGGCTGATAAGTACCAAATTAACAATGAAATTGCTAATTTGAGGGTGTTAACCAAGCTACTCTTTAAAATTAAATGATCATGACAAGATATTATGTAATGGAGTTGAAGGAGGTACAAAAAGAACACTTTAATGTATCTATTCCAATGAGCCTTTTTGGGGGAGGCTAGATGGTGCTGCTCCGTCACTTCAGTCGTGTCCGACTCTGTGCGACCCCACAGACGGCAGCCCACCAGGCTCCCCATCCCTGGGATTCTCACATGGATGCGTGTAAATTAAATGTAGTAGTGTACATCGGAAGGGGTGAAAGTCAAACTGTGTGTAAGTGGAAAGACACATAAATGATGATGATAAAATAGCTTCTCCTTGGCAGTGCATTTCCCCCACCCCCACCCATTGTGTTTAGCAGTTTAATGATTTTTTTTTTTTAATGGAAAATGAGTTGATAGGTGGTGAATAAAGGTCTTCATGTATTCTAATATGACTGAGAGACAATGAAAACTATAAAAAAAACAGCTTTGAATAGTTGTAAAACTAAACCAGCCATAACACGTAAACATTTTGACAGTTTGTTTCTACTTTGAGCAGGTTATTTTTCACCCAGGCCTTGCAGTTTTGGGACTAGGAAGCAGCTTTTACTTTTTATAAATGGAAATTTATTTGAGATCAGTATTATTTTGTTATTTTATCCAGTTGCTGTATTTAGGGGACTAAGTTAGCCAGTCATTAGTGATACAGCATCTTTCTAACAGATAAAAGCAAATATAAACAATAAAAGTACTAGAAATTCTTTAGGATATGTTTATTGGCTCAATTATTCTATTAATACATAGAATTAAAATTCTTATACACATTTTTTACTTCCTTTTCTAATAAATTTATGCTCAGCCAGTTTAATTTGTGCAATTTTGATACTCTAGTAGCCCTGAATCTTATTTTCATATTTATTGGGGAGAGAACATACTAATGGTTAGAGACATCATTTAGTGTTATCTTCCAAAATTTGCAGCTGTTTAGAACCAGACACTTGAGAGAAGCTACTATGGTAGAATGAATGCCTTCCTTGTTAGGTCATGTGTGACAAAGGCAAAATTCAGCAAGTGCATAATCTGTAGTCCTTTGGAAGCAACAATAACAAAAAAAGAGCAAATGAACTCCAAATGCATCTAGGTCATTGGGAATTGAATTCCTGTCAATTCTTACCCATGCATAATTTATCTTCCCCCCTTTAGTTCATGTTTATGGTGCTTTGAAGCTGATGAACATACTGTATTATCTGGGGAAAGCATTAATGATTTAAATGTAGGTGTTTCTTAAAGTCAGTTGAGAGTTTGTCAGCCTTTTGTTTCTAGGTCCATCTTCTAGTTTGCTTTCCACAGAAGAGGCTCCAGGTCTTCCCTTTTTAAATGTTCAGCTCTGGAAACTTAGCACAAACATTTTTCAACCCTCAACACAGTGTAGATTTAAATGTGAAACTAAGCTCTGTTTGTGTATCATGTTATTATCAAGCATGGGTTTTACTCATACAGCAGGCATTTTTGGGTACTCTCTGCCAGGTCCTCAGCCAGGGACTGTGTGACCTTTGTTTTAACATTCTGTTGGTGTGGAAGGCCATGAGTCTGAAGGGCAAGAATTGGACCAAGAGGATGAACCATTTACGTTAACGCAGATTGGTCACAGGTTTAGTCTAACTGTGAGTCAAGGAGGTATTAGAAACTCAGGTAAAAAGAATGAGAAACAGATTATTTTATCCCAAGACAGACAAAGGGGTTAGTCTCCACAGATTTGGATTGTTCTAGAATGAAGGGAGCTTAGTATGCATTTTCTTTCAGGCAACAAGTACTCAAGACCAGAACTAGCCTGTGTAGTCAGTCTAAGACTAGAGATAGAGCTAGAGAGAAGAGGAATAATCCAGATACCCTCTAGAGGAATGTATATACCTTCTTTTTCTTCTTAAGATCAGTCCTTTAATTGACTAACTTCTGAAACAATGTGAGCCTCTCACAGCTTCATTTCCACTCTGCTTTTTTCCCCCCTATCATTTTATCACGAAAATTTCAATCATAGAAAAGTTGCAAGAATTGTTTATACATTGAATACCTAAATATCGACAACTTAGATTTTGTAATTCTTATTTTGCTACATTTACTTTATCTGTCCACGCATTCTGACTTCTCTGTCAATGTGTTTTATCAACCCATCTTATGTTTTGGTTGTATTTCAGAGTAAATATACTTTACTCTTTACTTGAGCATTCCTATCATGAACTATTATTTTGTAAATAAATAGTTTAACTTGTCCCTTAGTTTGAACAAGTTCATACATCTCTTTAACCCATAACCCTGTCAAGATATAGAACATCACCATCCCTACAGAAAGTTTCTTTGTGCACCTTCCAAGTCAATTTAGTTAAAATTTTAATCTCCTGCAATCTTAACTCCACCCTTCTGAAACTACCTGTTGAAAGGGCCTATTTGTTAGCACTGAATGTGGCATTATACTGGGGGTTCAGAATATAAAGAAGAACATAGCCCCTGCTCTATTTAAGCTTATAATTTAGTTTGGATTTTAGTTTGGTGTCTGATGAATAAATGTTCCATGAATTCAGAGGAGGCAACTTCGACTACTGTGAAAGCTTTTTAGATGTGGGTCTTGGATTGGACTTTTATTTTAGGACCTAAAAAAGAGATTTTTTTTTTTTTTTAAAGAAGACTGAATAAAAGTTGTGATATTAAAAAAGAAGAAAGAAGGACTTCCTTGGTGGTCTGGTGGTTAAGAATCTGCCTACTAATGCACGGGTTCAGTTGCTGGTCCAAGAAGATTCCACGCGCGGCAACTAAGCCCCATCTCCCGAAGCCTGTGCACCTAGAACCTGTGCTCTGTAACGAGAGAAGTCACTGCAATGAGAAGCCTGCTCGCCACAACTAGGGAAAGCCCACATGCAGCAGCGAAGACCCAGGACAGCCATAAAGAAAGAAAAAGAAAAACATATGGTATAAAGGAACTGTAGCACACAAGGGGCCCAATTTTGGAGAGAGTTTGAGCATTATTTTTTTATATAGGATAATCTTTGAGAAAGGAAGCAATATGAAGAATGGATCTTAACCCAGTTTGTCATCTTTGGTATTTAGTTGAATGGAAGACATCTTCACATTTTTTGAATTCTCTCCTTTCTTGGTTCTCGTCTCTTATTTCTCCTGATTTATCAGCTTTGCTGGCAATTCTTTCTCTTCCAGATCCAAACTATCTAAACCTCTTTTTTTTAAAATTGAAGTATAGTTGCTGTACAATATTATGTAAGTTATAATGTGTACAGTTGTATGCAATAGTGTACCATATAACGATTGAATAACAGTTTTTTTGGGTGGGGGGCCATGCTGCACAATATGTGAGGTCTTAGTTCCCTGGCCAGGGAGTGAACTCGCTCCTCTTGCATTGGGAGTGTGGTGTCTTAACCACTGGACTGGGGAAGTCCTACAATTTTTAAAGGTTATACACCACTTATAGTTATTATAAAATATTGGCTATACTCGCTGTGTTATATAATATATCCTTGTAGCTTGTTTTTTACCTAATAGTTTGTACCTCATACTTCTCTACCCCTGTGTATCCTCCTCACCCTCCACAACTGTGGACCACTAGTTTGTTCTCTAGATCTGTGAGGCTGTCTAAAGCGCTGTTGTTAACTCTATATTGTGCTCCTTGTAATCTGGCCAGTAGCCTTTTAGGCTTCTCAATTATAATGCTTTCCAGGTCTGCTGCTGCTAAGTCACTTCAGTCGTGTCCAACTCTGTGCGACCCCATGGACTGCAGCCTACCAGGCTCCCCCGTCCCTGGGATTCTCCAGGCAAGAACACTGGAGTGGGGTGCCATTACCTTCTCCAATGCATGAAAGTGGAAAGTGAAAGTGAAGTCGCTCAGTTGTGTCTGACTCTTAGCAACCCCATGGACTGCAGCCTACCAGGCTCCTCCATCCATGGGATTTTCCAGGCAACAGTACTGGAGTGGGGTGCCATTGCCTTCTCCCTTCCAGGTCAAGCCTATATCTTTATCCATAAGCTGTTAACTCTTGATAGGTTTCTAACTGCTAATAGGATGAGGCTTTTTTTTTTTTAATATTTATTTGTCTGTGTTGGATCTTAGTTGTACATGCAGGGTCTTTGTTGTGGCACATGGGCTTAGTTGTTCCATGCCGTGCAGGATCTTAGTTCCCTGACGGGGACTCAGACCCATATCCCTTGCATTGCAAGGTGGATTCTTAACCACCGGAACGCCAGGGAAGTCCCAGGATGGTGCCTTTTTTTTTTTTTTTTAACATCCCTGTTTACTTTGTACTTATTTTACAAGAATCTGTAGCAAGAGCATCTGCTGTAAGTAGTTGTAGCAAATGGGATTTATTAAGAAAGAGGTAAACATTGAGTAGAGTGAGTGAACAAACTAGACTGAGTTTCTTGGAACAGACCCCACAAGGACATTATAGAACTTGCCTGAGAAGGGGCTACTGCCATTATGGGCTGTGTTGTTGAATCAGAAAGCTGATTTATACATGGCGGAAGTTTTCACTTCTTTGGGTAAAAATATCACTACATGTTACTTTTCGCTCTCTATATCTTAGGTGATCTTCTTGGCCACGCTTTGGTCTTACGTGAAACCTTTGCTTCAAGGGCATCTGAAAAATGTAGTTTTTAGCTGTCCAGCCTCTGTAAATCAGGACGTCCATGTGAGAATAGATCGAAGTGAGTATTGAATGAGTCTACATCAGGAAGCTTCCACAAGCCTCTTATCCTTATCCATCAGAGGGCAGACAGAATGAAAACCACAATCACAGAAAACTAACCAAACTGATCACATGAATCACAGCCTTGTCTAGCTCAATGAAACTATGATCCATGCCATGTAGGGCCACCCAAGACAGACAGGTCATGGAGAAATAACTCCAGAAAGAATGAAGAGACGGAGCCAAAGTGAAAACAGCGCCCAGTTGTGGATGTGACTGGTGATGGAAGTAAAGTCCAATGTTGTAAAGAACAATATTGCATAGGAAACTGGAATGTTAGGTCCGTGAATCAAGGTAAATTGGAGGTGGTCAAACAGGAGATGACAAGAGTGAACATTGACATTTTAGGAATCAGTGAACTAAAATGGACCGGAATGGGTGAATTTAATTCAGATGACCATTATATCTACTACTGTGGGCAAGAATCCCTTAGAAGAAATGAAGTAGCCCTCATAGTCAACAGAGTCCAAAATGCAGTATTTGGGTGCAAGCTCAAAAACGACAGAATGATCTCTGTTTCCAAAGCAAACCATTCAATATCATGGTAATCCAAGTGTATGTCCCAACCACTAATGCTGAAGAAGCTGAAGGTAAATGGTCTGTGATGACCTATAAGACCTTCTAGAACTAACACGAAAAAATGTCCTTTTCATCATAGGGGGCTGAAATGTAAAAGTAGGAAGTCAAGAGATACCTGGAGTAACCTAGGCAAATTTGGCCTTGGAGTACACAATGAAGCAAGGCAAAGGCTAATAGAGTTTTGCCAAGAGAATGCACTGGTCATAGCAAACACCCTCTTCCAACATCATTAGAGAAGACTCTACACATGGATATCACCAGATGGCCAACACCGAAATCAGATTGATTATATTCATTGCAGCCAATGACAAGCTCTATACAGTCAGCAAAAACAAGACCGGGAGCTGACTGTGGCTCAGATCATGAACTCCTTATTGCCAAATTCAGACTTAAATTGAAGAAAGTAGGGAAAAACCACTAGACCATTCAGGTATGACCTAAATCAAATCCCTTATGATTATACAGTGGAAGTGAGAAATAGATTTAAGGGACTAGATCTGATAGAGTGCTTGGTGAACTATGGATGGAGGTTCGTGACATTGTACAGGAGGCAGTGATCAAGACCATCCCCAAGAAAAGGAAATGCAAAAAAGCAAAATGGCTGTTGGAGGAGGCCTTACAAATAGCTGTGAAAAGAAGAGAAGCGAAAAGCAAAGGAGAAAAGGATAGATATACCTTTTTGAATGCAGAGTTCCAAAGAATAGCCTTCCTCAGCGATCAATGCAAAGAAATAGAGGAAAACAACAGAATGGGAAAGACTAGAGATCTCTTCAAGAAAATTAGAGATACCAAGGGAACATTTCATGCAAAGATGGGCTCAATAAAGGATGGAAATGGTATGGACCTAACAGAAGCAGAAGATATTAAGAAGAGGTGGCAAGAATACACTGAAGAACTGTACAAAAAAGATTATCACGACCCAGATAATCACGATGTACCAGTCTTAAATTTAAGAATTTATCCTTTTGTCTTTTTTTTTTTAATCTAGATCACTCACCTAGCGCCAGACATCCTGGAATGTGAAGTCAAATGGGCTTTAGGAAGTATCACTGTGAACAAAGCTAGTGGAGGTGATGGAATTCCAGTTGAGCTATTTCACATCCTGAAAGATGATGCTGTGAAAGTGCTGCATTGAATTTGTCAGCAAATTTGGAAAACTGAGCAGTGGCCACAGGACTGGAAAAAGTCAGTTTTCATTCCAATCCCAAAGAAAGGCAATGCCAAAGAATGCTCAGACTACCACACAATTGCATTCATCTCATATGCTAGTAAAGTAATACTCAAAATTCTCCAAGCCAGGCTTCAGCAACATGTGAACCGTGAACCTCCAGATGTTCAAGCTGGTTTTAGAAAAGGCAGAGGAACCAGAGATCAAATTGCCAACATCCACTGGATCATAAAAAAAAAAATGTATATTAAATAATTAATAACATAAAATTGCCTATCTGAAGCTCTGAAATCACTGTTGGAACTGCCATAGAAAATTGATTAGCTGGAGTTTCTGAAGATGATTTTGAGTTTGGTAAGGAAGTCTCAAAGGACACATTTGCTCTATTGTTCAGGAACCAGGAGAGACAAACTTGTTTCCTAAGTAGAGCAAGAGATTTTATTTCAAGTTCAGTTATCAGAATTATTCTCTGGAGGTTCTTGGTACTTTCTACGTACCACTTCAGCCCTTGGGGATAAGTTTCCGTGGTTCAGGCTGTCTTCTAGTTGAAGATCTGTACTATCATCACAGTAGTCCAGCTTATTTGGGATGCTATGAAGACTGTGAAAATGGATCCTGAAAATAAATGCATAGAAAGTCTATAGATTTATACTTTAGGAATCATATCTTTCATTTGACATTTTTCTTTGCCCATGTTTTATGAAACGTTCCATGGTTATCTTGATAAAATAGTTAAATATCACCATTTTTAACTTGTGGAATTTCAAGTCCTATGTATTTATTCATTTACTTAAAAAAAGGGAGCATGTTTTATATGCCAGGCATTATGTACAGTGCATTAGTTAACTTCTGTCACTTTTTCTCTCAGCACAGTTTACAGACCTATATATTCTTTGGCATGTACCAGTCTTAAATTTAAGAATTTATCCTTTTGTCTTTTTTTTTTTTAATATTTCTTTTTATTTATTTATTTGGCTGTACCAGGTCTTAGTTTCAGCATGCGGGATCTTTGATCTTCATTTCGGAATGTGGGATCTTTAGTTGCAGCATGTGAACTCTTAGCTGAGGCATGTAGGATCTAGTTCTCTGACTAGGGATCAAACTGGGGTCCCCTGCATTGGGAGCATGGAGTCTTAACCACTGGACCACCAGGGAAGTCCAATCCTTATGTCTTTTTATTGTTTATCTTAACATCTTGTGGATTTTCCCCTTTATGGCAAATATCATTAATAAAATTGATTATTAAAAGTCCAAGTAAATACTAACTTTTCTGGGAAATTCACATTTTTGTTGTATAAGTAGCAGGTTGTGTGTGCATGTGCCCTCAGTTGTGTCCGACTTTTTGCGACCCTGTGGACTGTAGCCCGCCTGGCTCCTTTGTCCGTGGAATTTTCCAGGCAAGAATACTGTAGTAGATTGCTGTTTCTTACTCCAGGGGATCTTCCTGACCCAGGGATTGAACCCACATCTCTTGCATTGGCAGGCAGATTCTTTACCCCTGAGCCACCAGGGAATCCCATTTAATAATTAGTAATTTAGTAATTTAAATAAATTACTTTTGGCTGCACTGGGTCTTCATTGCTATGTTCTGGCTTTTTCTGTGGTGAGTGGGAGCTACTCTTCCCTGTGTTTTGCAGGCTTTTCATTACGGTGGCTTCTCTTGTTGCAAAACACAGGCTCTAGGCTCTTGGGCTTCAGTAGTTAGAGCACTTGGGCTCGGTAGTTGTGGCGCACCGGCTTAGTTCCTCTTTTGCGTGGGAAATCTTCCTGAACCAGGACCAGAGATCAAACTCTTGTTTCCTGCATTGGCAAGCAGATTCTAATCCACTGCACCACCAGGAAAGTCCAGGATTTGCCCTCTTAATTAAAAAAAGTAGATTAGGGCATAAGGTTCAAGTGTGCTACTTTTTTTTTTTTCTTGGTCTTCTGTTTTTTCTTGTGTACATTTCTTAATATGTAGAAGTGTATTTCAACTAATTTTAAAATGTCCTTTAATGTAATTGGGGAAAATAATCAATAAATACATTTCTTTTGCTTCCTTTTATATATTTCTTGTGGGTCTTTTAACTTTCTAACCTTTTACTCTCCAGTTGTTAAGTGGGCTTAGATGAGTTATATAAAGTATGTTCTGAAAAAAAAATTCTGCAAAAGTAATTTTTTGTAGTGTTTGTAAAATGTGTTTTCAACTCTTATAAATACAAGCTTTTGGTTGTGACTTGAAGGAAATAAAATTCATAGTATTTTTCTTTTCAACCAAATGGTAGTATGTGCTGTACTTTCTTTCGAAGTAGTAAATCCAATAGCATAAAACCTATCTAATGCATGTTTGGAGAAGGAAATGGCAACCCACTCCAGTGTTCTTGCCTGGAGAATCCCAGGGACGGGGGTTCTGTCTATGGGGTCGCACAGAGTCGGACACGACTGAAGCGACACAGCAGCAGCAGCAAATCATGTTTTCCCATGCCACTTGATGAGGTCTTGGAGGTCAGAGACCTCTTACGTAGCTAGTGCATGGCATATTGCACCTTGTACTTGGTAGATCATGGTGTTTCTGTAATAGCAGTGGATCTTGAGAAAGTGTTAAAAAAATTATTAGACTCCCAGTAGCAATATTTTGGCCTGCTGCAGTCAGGGAGAGATTATAATATCATTGTTCTTACTTTTGAAAATTTTCACTCTTCGGGTGAAGAAACTGAAGGGGCCAATATTTGTGCTTTAAAGAATAGAGACCGAGGTACTTTTCATTGTAGGTAGTATCATCCCACTTTATCTGGAGGACAAATTTCTGTAGATCTCTGCTTTCTTTCTTTCTTCCCCTTCCTTTCCTTTCTGAAAGCAGTGAAGACCCAATAAGCTAAAATAACAGAGGAAAAAAGTATATCTTAACACTTAAAAGGTAGTCAACCTTAGGCCCTTTGCTGAGGTCTTCATAGTTTAGGATAGAAAGTGGTGCATATCGTGTTCTTTCCTGTGTCCTTAGCTAAACATTTGTTGAATGAATTTATGTATGCTTAGTTGCTCAATCGTGTCTGACCCTTTGTGACCCTTTGAACTGTAGCCCGCCAGACTTGTCTGTTCAGGGGTTTTCCTGGCAAGAATACTGAAATAGGTTGGCTTTTGGACCTCCAGGGGGTCTTCCTGACCCAGAGATCGAACCCACATCTCGTGAGTTTCCTGCGTTGCAGGCGGATTCTTTACCACTGAGTCATATATATATTTTGCTAGCATAGATGTCTTTTTTTGGAGAAGGTGATAAGAGACAACATTTTTATTTATTTGTTAGGTAATGGTGGGGCAGGCAAGTGCTTGTCTTAGCCTGTCCCATGTGCCTAGATAAATTTTCATTTCTTATTCCCTCACCTCTTTCAAATCTCTTCTTAAACAGCACCTTCTCAAGGAAGCCTACTCTGATCACTGTCTAAAATGGCAATTGCCACTCTCTTCCTGCACTTCCAAGTTCCCTTACGCTAGTCAATTTTCTCCCATAATCGTTACCTCCTTGAAACATATACTGTGAACACTACTTACTGTGATTGTTGTTTTTCTTACCACCAAAATGTAAATTCCTTGAGGGCTTTGATAATTTGTTCACTTTATTCCGAGAGCTTCATAGATGCTTATTTAACAAATGCTAGTTGAATGAATGAAGGTTGGAAAGAATGTAACATGATAAAGTTAGCTATAAAATAATTTACATTAAAATTTATATTTAAAAGTACCTCCATTGTTTAAGAAGTTTTGCTTTTGTTGACTTTTGTGTTCCATAATGATGTGTGCGTGTGTCCTCAGTTGTATCAGACTCTTTACAACCCCGTGGACTGTAGCCCGCCAGGTTCCTGTGTCTATGGAATTTTCCAGGCAAGAATACTGGAATGGGCAGCCATTTCCATCTCCAAGGGATCTTCCTGACCCAGGGATTGAACCTGCGTCTCCTGTGTTGGCAGGCAGATGCTTTAGACTAGCACCACCTGGGAAGCCCAAGGCAAACAAGCATGCGAAAATTGAAGGATTCTTCTCTTGCTGGAAAAGGGACTGAGTTTGGCTTGCTGAAATGCGTTGTCTGCTTCATGCCTGTAGCATCTTTTTGGTGAAGTTGCTTTTCATTACCTCACTGGTCGTTTAATTAACAAGAAAGAATCTCAGAGTGTGTTCCACTGTGTGCAGATGGAGCATCTCTTTCCTACTGGATGTGGCTTTCCATGAAATAAGGCATGACAATATTAATAACTATCTTCTTTCTTCCTTTTCTTCTTTCGACTTGGTCTTATGCTAAAGCTTTTATGTGTATTTAAAAAAAAAGCTTTCTAACAATTCCATGAAGAAAGTATTCCTGTCCCTTTTTGCTTGCAGAAAACTGAGTCTTAGAGGTTTAGCAACTTGCCTCAGTAGAGTGTAGGAGCTGTGTTTCAAACCCATCCAGTCTGACTGTAGAGGAACATCACTACATAGTAAGCCTTCTTAGTGAAGAGCAGCTAGATATGAAAAAGAAGTTAGTAACGCTGTAGTGAAACTGACTTCACAGAGCTCTTTTATTTGCCCCAGCTTCTCAAAAGTTAAGTAGTTTGAATGGAACAGTGTGATTGAAGCACCTGTATGTTGTTGCAGAGTCAGACTCAATGTAGCGACTAAGCAACAATTTAAAGTGCATTTTAAATGAAACCAGAGCTGGCTCCTAATCAGATCCTCTATTACTTATAGTTTAGCCCAATAACAACTTAGCTTGTCTCGGGAGCAGAATTTGTATATGCCCTTTCTTCATCGTCACTAAAAATTAGGTTCAGTGGGAGCTGTATAAGAAGTATAATTTGGTGGAGAAGTAGAGGGGTAGACAGTGAGTAGGCTTTGCTATTCTGGATTCTTAAGAAAAAAAGTTATACTAAATGGAACTAGTCATTCCCTACCAACTATACAAAATAATTCCAAATTATTTTTAATTGTTTTAATTTCAAATTTTGATTAGAAAATTCTGATTCTTTAATATGAATTACTTTTTGACCATTAATTAGCTGTTTGTCTATGTTTTTCCTTGTAAGATGACATATTTTATTCCCTTCACTATAGAAGTATTTCTTCTCATAATTTTAATTTCACTTTTAAAACACTGGTGATTTAAGGGGTAACCTAGAATCTTATTCGGAGATGGCGATGGCACCCCACTCCAGTACTCTCGCCTGGAGTCTGGTGGGCCGAAGTCCATGGGGTCGCTGAGAGTCGGACACAACTAAGCGACTTCACTTTCACTTTTCACTTTCCTGCATTGGAGAAGGAAATGGCAACCCACTCCAGTGTTCTTGCCTGGAGAATCCCAGGGATGGGGGAAGCCTGGTGGGCTGCCGTCTATGGGGTCACACAGAGTTGGACACAACTGAAGTGACTCAGCAGCAGCAGCAGCAGCAGAATCTTATTATTGCAGGAAATCATGTTTAAGGATACATTTATATGCTGAAGCCAGTAATATGCTTTCCATAGAAGTTGTAGGACACTATTGTGTACATCGCTAGTAGACTCATAAAAAAAAAATTCTCCAAAGCAAGACATGACATACTTATTTTTGGAGATACATTGAGACTGTTTTCTGGCTTGAGATGATCAGTGGTGAGAGACTTTCCCTTTTAGATTTCTAGAACTGTGAGGAGAACGTCATGCTTAATTAGTACTTTTCTTGATGCTCCCATCCAGTTTTAGTGGAATGAATACTAAAAAGAGGGTTTTCTTTTAATTAATTTTTACCGAAATATAGTTGCTTTACAGTGTTGTGTTAGTTTCTGCTGTGCAGCAAAGTGAATCAGTCGTACGTATCCATATGTCCTCTTTTTAGATTTCCTTCCCATTTAGGTGACCATGGATCACTGAGTAGAGTTCCCTGTGCTGTACAGTAGGTTCTTATTACCTGTTTTATACATACTTGTGTATATATGTCAACTCCAGTCTCCCAGTTCATCCCTTCCTCTTGAAAAGAGTTTTTTCCTGTACACTTCGTTATTCCCCCCTTTAAAGGAGCCCAGAAAGGCTGCTTGTTTGAATGCATGTTCATGGTGGGTGGAAAAAGTAATAGTTCAGAGTTTATGTTGAAAGCAGTAAAATCCCTTAGTCCTCTGCCTTCCCAATCCCCTCCCACCCCCCAGGGACTCACTTCAGTTCCTTCTTTATTTGATTCTTCTAGTGATAATCCCCATATTAATGTTCTTATACTTCCATTTCTAGATTTGTCAATTTTAAGCATTGTCTGTAGTGATAGTCAAGATTTAGCTCTCATTTACGACCTGTCCAGAATTACAAAGGATCTGAGGGTTTACTCTACTTGAAGCTAACAAATTAGCCTGTCACAGTTTCATGGATGCTGGTGGAAATACAGACTGCTATGGTTGGAGGCAGAGTCAGAGATGAAGTACAGTGTATTACTTAGAGCCTTAGCAGTAGCTAGGGCATCAGCATTCATTTGTGCCTGTATCCCGAGCTGCACTTCGCACAGGACACTGCAGAGAGGGCCAACACTTCACATAATGGATTTTGTTACTGGAGAAAACTCTGCTTTTAAGGATTTCAGATATTTTGTAATGGGCAGTAAGCACGCTTGCTCTTTGCTTCAGAGGGAGACAGTAGTATACTGAAGACAGAGCTTCTGTCTTCCAAGGTTGCTCACTGTATGAACGTCCTTGAGAATATAGTCCAAAACAAAGAGCAGACAGTGCCTTGCTTGTAAGACACAGAAAACCATGAAGGATTATTTTCCAACACCACTACCCTGTTCCCCACCTTCTTTCTGATATAATTACATATCATTATTTTTAGCTTTCTGCTCACCTTAGTAAATACTGTATATTTTTATTTTACTAACAGTAGGTGGTGTCTTTTGACTTCCTGCTTTGAAAGGAGTATTTTGGTTAGAGATCCTTATTAGTGTTAGAAAACTAGTTCAGTTAGAGCCTAAGAAAGGAAATAGAGAGTTCAGGGGGATAGAATAGGATTGGCTCCAGGTGCTTGAATATTACTTAGAAGAATTAGTCTCTCCCTATATCCCTTTGCTTTCCTCCTTTGGCTTTATTTTTGGTACCCTCCTTCGCCTCTCTCTCTCACCAGTACTGATTCTTGGCTCTGTGTTTATTTCTGAACAAGTTGCTATGGCAAGGTGGAGAGACTAGATTAGAGTAGCTGGAGCCTGGTCCCATGCCCAGATGGAGATGTATGCTCGGGGTGGGGAGAAGGTAGTTCTGCAGAGATAAAACGGATGCCATAACCTCTCCATATCAGAGTTCTCAGTTTACTTTTTTTTTTTTTTTGACGAGGGTTTTGTTAGTTTTTATAACTGACCTTAATATTTTTCATTTTCTTAAAGATAGAATGAATTTATGATATTTCCCTTTTTCATAGTTATCCATCTCTTGATGTCCTGTATCCTTCTGCTCCAGTTTTATGTAGTCCACTTTTTTGGTGTATTGTCTTGTTTTGCTGGGTTGCATACTAAGGTAAGATGTATGGGAGGTAAATTTTGAGTACTTCCTTGTCTGAAAGTGTTTTTATTTTATTCTTAAAATGGAATGTTAGTGTGGCTAAGAGTATAATTGTAGGTTGAACATAATTTTCTGTCAGCGCTTCAAAGGCATTGATTCATTCTTTGCTAGTATTCTTCATTATTGAAAAGAAGTCTTAGGCCCGTTTTATTATTATTTGTTTTTAATTGAAGTATAGTTGATTTACAGTGTTGGGTTAATTTCTGCTGTACAGCAAAGTGACTCACTTATCCTGTATGTACATTCTTTTTCATATTTGTCTCCAATGTGGTTTGAGTATAGTTCGCAGTGCATACAGTCGGGCCTTGTTGTTTGTCCATTCTATAAATAATAGTTTGCATCTGCCGATCCCAGATTCCCAGCCGGTCCCCCTCCCCTGCCCTTGGCAGCCACAAGTGTGTTCTCTGTATCTGTGAGTTGGTGTTTGTTTCATAGATAAGTTCATTTGTTTCATAGTTTAGATTCCATATATAATGATATCATATGGCATTTGTCTTTCTCTTTTAAATTTAATTTTACTTTTTTATTGGAATATAGTAGATTTACAGTGTGGTATTAGTTCAGGTGTACAGCAAAGTGACTATTTACCCATATACATATATGCATTGTTTTTCAGATTCTTCTCCTATAAAGGTTATTTTCCTATTATAGGTTATTATCCTATATAATAGGAAATATTATTATTTCCTATATAGGTTATTCTAAATATATAGAATATTTAGTAAAGTTCCCTGTCATATAGAGGGAAGTCCTTGTTGATTATCTGTCTTATATATAGTAGTGTGTATATGTTAATCCCAAGCTCCTAATTTATCTCTCTCCTAGCCTTTCCTCTTTGGTAACCCTAAGTTATTATTTTTTTATGTCTGTGAGTCTGTTCCTATTGTGTAAGTAAGTTGATTTGTATTATTTTTAGGTTCCACATATCGGTGATATTAGATGGTATTTATCTTTCTATTTCTGACTTCACTTACTATGATAATCTCAGGTCCATCCATGTTGCTGTAAATGACAGTATTTCGTTCTTTTTAGTGGCTGAGTCGTATTTCAGTGTAGGTACCGCGTCTTCTTTATCCATTCCTCTGTCAGTGGGCATTTAGGCTGTTTCAGTGTCTTGACTATTAGTGCTGCTGACATTGGGAAGTATAGTTTTGTCTGGGTATGCCCAGGAGTGGAATTGCTGGCTCATATGGCACTTCTGTTTTTAGTTTTTTTTGAGGAACCTCCATACTGTTTTTCACAGTGGCTGGACCAGTTTACATTATCACCAACAGTGTATGGGGGTTTCCTTTTCTCCACACCTTCTCCAGCATGTGACTTGTAGACTTTTTAATGATGGCCATTCTAACCCATGTGAGGTGGTGCCTCATTGTAGTTCTGATTTGCATTTCTCTAATAATTAGTTGTGATGAGCATCTGTTCATGTGCTTGTTGGCCATCTGTAAGTTTTCTTTGGAGAAATGTCTGTTTAGGTCTTCTATTTTTTTGATTGGGTTGTTTGTTTTTTTGTTATTGTTTGTATATTTTGGAAGTTAAGACTTTGTCAGTTGCATTATTTGCAGATATTTTCTCTGCAAATATGGTAGGTTGTCTTTTTGTTTTATTTATGGTTTCCTTTGCTGTACAAGTTTCACTAGGCCTCATTTGTTTATTTTTGGTTTTATTTATATTGCTGTGGGAGGCCAGTTTGATTCTTGTTCCTTTGCATATGAGCTACCTTTTCTCTGAAAGCGTTTATTGTCTTTTTTGGTCATTGTTGCCTGAAATTTTCCGAAGATTTTGATGGCGTGGGTCTTTATTCATTTGAGCACTGAGTGGGCCTTATTAATTGGAAGACTTTATAAATCTTTTAGTTAATTAAATCTTTTAGTTGTAGAACATTTATATTTCTCTGAAAATGTCCTCTCTTCAATTTTTTTTTCCTATTTTCTTTCTGTAACTTCTGTTACTTAAATGCTGACCTCCTGGACTGATGCTGGGTATCCTTTCGTTATTTCTTGTCTGTTTCCTGTTTCTGTCTACTTTCTAGGTTTTGCCTCCACAGTATAAAACCTTACACTACCTTTTAAAAATTTTGTTTTCAAGAGTCTTTTCTTGTACTTTTTTGCCTTTTCACAGCTTTCTTTCTTGATTTATGAATGCACCATCTTTCTGAGGATCTCAGAGAGCTTTTAACAAGTTCTGTTTTATGAATTGTTTATTCCTTTGTCACATTTCTTTAACTTTTTGTTTCCTTATCTCTTTCATGTTACAGATGTTTGATTCTGATTTAACCAGTCAAATGAAAGAATGAAGTGATATGAAACTGATTGGCATCTCTCTACCTAGACAGATCTGTTGACTAGTGAGCTTTGCAGTAGAGTGGACAGATAAGGGGCCTTATTAGCTTTGGTCAGTGGTGCTACTGCCTATAATGCTGCTGCTGCTGCTGCTGCTGCTAAGTCGCTTCAGTCGTGTCTGACTCTTGGACCAGACGGCAGCCCATCAGGCTCCTCTGTCCCTGGGATTCTCCAGGCAAGAACACTGGAGTGGGTTGCCATTTCCTTCTCCAGTGCCTTTAATAGCTGCTGTTAATTCTTTCCACACTATTTAAAGGATCTGCCCGGATGTTTTAGTTTTGTTATTTTCCTTTGTTTATTTTGTTTTTTAAAATGTAAAATCTCAAAGGTAACTGGAATCATGAAGAGGGTCAGTGATCTAGTGTCTGGAAATGTTCATGTAGTCATCTTTCTTGTGTTTCAGAGTGAGAAGTTTTAGGGTATGGATTCTGTAGCAGAGAGTAGCCCAGATACTGGAGCCAGACTGGATTCAAGTCTGGTTCTGCCATTTACTTAACAAGTTACTTAGCCTTTCAGTGCCCCACTTTTCTCATCTGAAAGTTTTGGACATTGATAGTCCATGGGGTCGCTGGGAGTCAGACACGACTGAGCAACTTCACTTTCACTTTTCACTTTCATGCATTGGAGAAGGAAATGGCAACCCACTCCGGTGTTCTTGCCTGGAAAATCCAGTGGACGGAGGAGCCTGGTAGGCTGCAGTTCATGGGGTGGCTGAGGGTCGGACACGACTGAGCAACTTCACTTTCACTTTTCACTTTCATGCATTGGAGAAGGAAATGGCAACCCACTCCAGTGTTCTTGCCTGGAGAATCCCAGGGACGGGGAGCATGGTGAGCTGCTGTCTATGGGGTCGCACAGAGTCAGACACGACTGAAGCGACTTAGCAGCAGCAGCAGCAGCAGCAGCACCTACCTAATACGGTTGTACTTAGAGGACTTAGTTTAAAATGGTATTAAATAGTGGCGTTTAGTAAAATATCAAAGTATTCATTTTCCTTTTCTCCCTACCCATAGTAACAATTATGTGATTTAAATATGGTGGTGATTGCCTGCAGCAGAAATTTTGGTGGAATTACGTAATTTTAGAATTTGCCCTTTAGAACCTTGAAGAACACTTGGTATCATTACTTCAAGGACTGGAATGTGTATGTGCAAATGTTTCCATAAAAGTCTTTCAAAGTTTCTCCTGTTCCCCCTAAAAAAGGATCTCACTCAAGATAACTTGATAAAAGTGGTCTTGGAGCAGAGCCAGAGAACTAGGAATGAAAGAATACCATACCATTTTCACGCCCAGAAACTCTTATGTCAGAATTGTATGTGCTCAGGGTATTAGGGAAGCTTTATGTCTATACAAAATACTCACTGACAATCCTAACTCTTGAACTTGAGAAATTTTTGAAAGTTCTTTATAAATGGATTTCTTGGGCAAAAACTGGCAGGAGGAAATAATTCTTGAAAAAAATTTTTTTTTTTTGCTTTGGCTGATGCCTCCAATATGGTGGAACACTGGGACTTTCTTTACCATACTCTGCTGTGTGTAGAATTCAGGTGAGTTGAGTGAGTAAAACCCTTGTGTAGTGGTTCTTACTCCCTCCCCCCAAATCTTGACCCTTATCTGAATTAGGGTTTTAGTTTGGATTATTTATCTTTTTTTTCCCCTTCTCTCACATAGTGGAGGAAGTTCTTAGAGTCTGTTATTTTTACTGTTGATATTATTATAATGTTGTTTACATCTTAAGATGGAAATACACACGACCATATAGTCCATGAGCCCCTATATATGTACCAGTCAGTTTTTACATTTTGCCATGCTTGTTTATTCTTGTCCTTGTCCCAACTAAAAAAAATTTTAAAGCAAATTCTAGACATACCATTTTTTAGCTGTAAATACATCAATATTTTGTCTTTTAAATAGGCAATTTCCCCATAACCACAATACCATTATATAATCTAACAAAATTAATTATTGATCTGACCCCTAGCTTCTGAGTTTTAATCTCCGTCTTCAGTTCAGTTCAGTCACTCAATCGTGTCCGACTCTTTGAGACCCCATGAATCATAGCACGCCAGGCCTCCCTGTCCATCACCAACTCCCGGAGTTCACCCAAACTCATGTGCATTGAGTTGGTGATGCCATCCAGCCATCTCATCCTATGTCGTCCCCTTCTCCTCCTGCCTCCAATCCCTCCCAGCATCACAGTCTTTCCCAGTGAGTCAACTCTTCGCATGAGGTGGCCAAAGTATTGGAATTTCGGCTTCAACATCATTCCTTCCAAAGAAATCCCAGGGCTGATCTCCTTCAGGATGGACTGGTTGGATCTCCTTGCAGTCCAAGGGACTCTCAAGAGTCTTCTCCAACACCACAGTTCAAAAGCATCAATTCTTCGGCGCTCAGCCTTCTTCACAGTCCAACTCTCACATCCATACATGACCACAGGAAAAACCACACCCTTGACTAGACGGACCTTTGTTGGCAAAGTAACGTCTCTGCTTTTGAATATGCTATCTAGGTTGGTCATAACTTTCCTTCCAAGGAGTAAGCGTCTTTCAATTTCATGGCTGCAGTCACCATCTGCAGTGATTTTGGAGCCCCAAAAAATAAAGTCTGACACTGTTTCCACTGTTTCCCCATCTATTTCCCATGAAGTGATGGGACCAGATGCCATGATCTTCGTTTTCTGAATGTTTAGCTTTAAGCCAACTTTTTCACTCTCCTCTCTCACTTTCATCAAGAGGCTTTTGAGTTCCTCTTCACTTTCTGCCATAAGGGTGGTGTCATCTGCATATCTGAGGTTATTGATATTTCTCCCGGCAATCTTGATTCCAGTTTGTGTTTCTTCCAGCCCAGCATTTCTCATGATGTACTCTGCGTATAAGTTAAATAAGCAGGGTGACAAGATACAGCCTTGACGAACTCCTTTTCCTATTTGGAACCAGTCTGTTGTTCCATGTCCAGTTCTAACTGTTGCTTCCTGACCTGCATACAGATTTCTCAAGAGGCAGGTCAGGTGGTCTGGTATTCACATCTCTTTCAGAATTTTCCACAGTTTATTGTGATCCACATAGTCAAAGGCTTTGGCATAGTCAATAAAGCAGAAATAGATGTTTTTCTGGAACTCTCTTGCTTTTTCCATGATCCAGCGGATGTTGGCAATTTGATCTCTGGTTCCTCTGCCTTTTCTAAAACCAGCTTGAACATCAGGAAGTTCACAGTTCACGTATTGCTGAAGCCTGGCTTGGAGAATTTTGAGCATTATCATCAAATTCCTTTATGTCATCTAAAACCCACATATATTCAAGTTGTATGTGGTATCATTTTTAAATGATTTGGTTTTCTTCATTTATATAAAAATATTTATATCTTGCAAATATTTGCCTTTCTAACTTGTTGTGGAAGATTTTAATCACATAAAAGTAGATGCAGTGCATGAATAAACTCCCATGTACCTGTCACAGCTTTGTATTCGTGCTCAGTCACTAAGTTGTGACTGACCCTTTGGGATCCCATGGACTGTATAGCCCACCAGGCTCCTCTCTGTCTATGGCATTTCTCAGGCAGGAATACTGGAGTGGGTTGCGATTTTCTACTCTGGGGATCTTCTTGACCCAGAGATGGAATTCGAGACTCTGTGTGTCCTGGACTGGCAGATGGATTCTTTACCACTGTGTCAAATCATGCCTGGTTTTGTTTCATTTATTACCTCTTGCTTCATCCTCCTGGATTATTTTTAAGCAAATCCCAAGTATTAATTGGAGTCCAGGGTATCTTTAAAAGATAGGGACTCAAAAAACGTATATATATATCACCCCCTTAAATTCCTTGTCCATGTTCAAAGGTTCACCTGTCTCAGATGTCATAGTTTGAATCAGTATCCATATAAAGTTCCTAATTTGCAGTTGGTTGGTAATGACCTTTAAGTCCCTTTTAATCTACTGCTCTCATTTTCTCTCTCCCTTGTGAATCTGTTTATTAAAGAAATCAGATTTTATTTTATGGCTTTTAGGGTTTCTCAGTCTGGGTTTTAATGACTGTATCCCTGTGGCTTAGCTTAATTAACATGTTCTTATGTCCTCTGTATCTCCTGTAAATTGGCGATTGACTCTGGAGGCATACTTATACGATATATAATTCATGCACAGAGTAAATGTTTTAAATGATACAAAAGGGTGTATATTGGAAGGTCAGTCATTTCTTCACACTCTACCTTTCAGTGTCTTCCCCAGAAGCAGTTATTGTGTCTAGAATGAAATGTTTTTATTAAGCTCTTGTATATCACCAGTAAACATTCTAAATATCCTAGTAATTCTGAAGATACAAAGATTACTAATTTGTACATTTTAGAATTTTATTAAAATTAAAATTTTTTATTGTAGTTGATTTACAATGTTGTATTTCTGGTATACAGCAAAGTGATTCAGTTACATATTTGTATTTCTTTTTCATATTCTTTCCATTATAGGTTATTACAAGGTATTGAATATAGTCCATTGTGTTATACAGTAGTACCTCATTGTTTCTCTCTTTTGTATATAGTGGTTTGTATCTGCAAATTCCTAACTCCTAATTTATCCATCTCGCCTCCTTTTTCTCTTTGGTAACCGTAAGTTTGTTGTCTATGTCTGAATCTGTTTCTGTTTTGTGAATAGTTCATTTGTAAATATTTTAAAGTTCACATTGAAGTGTTAGCACATGAATCTGTCTCTCTCTGTCTGACTGACTTCATCTAGTACGGTGATCTTGGCTCTATCCCTGCTGCTACAAATGGCATTATTCCATTTGTAATGGCTGAGTAGTATTCCATTTGTGATTGTGTGGGTACCACATCTTTATCCACCTATTGATGGACATTTCGGTTGCTTCCATGTCTTTGCTGTTGTATATAGTGCTGCTTTGAACATTGGGGTGTGTTTATCCTTTTGAATTATAATTTTCTCCAGAAACATGTCAAGCAGTAGGATTGGTAACTTTTTTTAAGGAACCTCCATAGTGTTCTCCATATTGGCTATACCAATTTACATTCCCACTAACAGCGTCGAAGGGTTCCCTTTTCGCCACACCCTCACCAACATTTATTGTTTGTGGACTTTTTACTGTTGGCTCTTCTGATTGATGTGAGGTGATACTCTGTTGTAGTTTTGATTTGCATTTCTCTAGTAAATAGTGATGTTGAGCATCTTTCATGTGCTTGTTGGCCATCTGGAAATCTTCTTTGGATAAATGTCTGGGTCTTCTGCCCCTTTTTTTTTAAAGCTACCTTTTTTTTTTGTTTGTTTTTTTAAAAAATGCGCTTGTTTCTGGCTGCGCTGGGTCTTTGTTACTGTGCAAAGTCTTTGTCTAGTTGCGGCAAACAGAGGCTGCTCTCTACTTGCAGCGTCTGGACTTCTCATTTTGGTGGCTTCTTTTGTTGTGGAGCTCGGGCTCTAATGTGCAAGGGCTCAGTAGTTGTGGAGCATGGGCCTGTTTGCTCCGTGGCATGTGGAATCCTCCTGGACCACGGATGGAACCCGTGTCCCCTGAATTGGCAGGTGGATTAATACCCACTGGACCACAAGGGAAGTCCTCTGTCCATATTTTGATTGTTTTTTTTTTTTTTTTTTACTGAGTTGTATGAGCTGTTTATATATTTTGGAAATTAAGCACTTTTTGGTCACATCATTTTCAGATATTTTCTTGAAATCTTTAAGTTGCCTTTTTGTTTTGTTTATGGTTTTCTTTGATGTGCAAAAGCTTGTAAGTTTTTTGTTTTTGTTTTTTTAAGGATTTTTGTGTGTGTGTGTATTTATATACTCTGGTGGCATTTGCATGCACGTTTTATTTTTTAAATACGTAGCTTTCTTCTGATCCATTTGTAACACAAATGTACTATGCATTTGTTCAGCTAAAGCAAACAACAATTAAAAATAACCTGCACTCTTTATTCCAGTCAAAAGTTTTGGTAACTTTTATTCTTTGGTTTCCTGTCACATTCCAGGCTATTTGTGAACTATCCTGTTAATTCTAAAGTTATAAGAAACTGACCGTCTTAGGTGAAAGCAGAATTTGCAGCCTTAAATGAACTTACTGACTTAACCATTTGCCCATTCCTGCACATCTTTTCAAGAAAAAGTAGATTTGCTAAACTAACATCGTTGGGCAAGGGACACAAACAAAGCATTATACTTTGAAAGATAGCGGCTGTGTTAAATCTTCATTATTCTTTTTTGAAAATACTCAAAATACAAAGTAACACCAAAGAGGAGCTTTGCTATCACTATGGAGTTGAATGTCTTATTTGTAAACTCTTTTAAGTAACGTATATAATGGGCTTCTCCTGTTAGCTTGTTTGACTATATTGGTGCAGCCCTCCCCCATTCCCCACCCCGGTTTATGGCTCATCAGTGAATTTGAACGTTTTTAAAGTTTACCTTAGAGGGTCTTATAAACAAATTTTTCTTCTGTTTGTCTTTTTGTTAGTGAAATAGTTTAAACAAATGTTGATTCTAATCAGAAACTTAAGACTTCAGAAGAGCTGAATTTAAAATGTTTATGAAGATAGCTCCATTTTCCTGGGTGCTCACAAGCATTTTTGCTAAGTACTTTACGAGCATGTGTGTAAGAGACATAGAACAGGATAATTAACAGGATTATTGTTACCATATTATTACTAGACTGATGAGTGAGTTTCTTTTTTTTTAAGCTCCTGGGAGTTCTAATACCCAGATAAGGTTGAGAACAGTTGCTCTAGGAAGAGTCACAGATTTCTGGCTTGGTCCTCTGGGTGGATAGTTGTGTTTTTTGAAGAGAGAATATAGAAAGAAAGAGGTGTAGTTTGTATTAATAAATATATGGTTGGTTGGCAGTGGGAAATAGGATCTGAAGCCCAGAAGCAAAGTCAATTCTAAAGGTGAGGTGTGGGAGAATTATTGGCAGTTAGATGGTACTTAGAGGATTAGGTGAAATTGCCCTGGGAGAGCTTGCATGAAGAGAAGACTCAGAATTCTGGGGAAATCTTGAAATGTTTTGAGTGGATGGAAAGAGAGAAACAAGATAACACGTGTTCAAAAGAAGTAACAACAGGGGAGTGAGTGATATTTCAGAAGCCAAGGGAGAAGATAGGGTCAAGTTACAGGCAACAGATTTGCCTGGCATATGGTAGGTGCTCCATACATTTTGTTTCAAGTAGAATTTAGTTTGAAGTTTTAAAGAGTCATATGTTTCCACTGGATTATTAGTTATGTTGCTGGTGACCTTGGTGAAAAATATTTAATTGGAGTAGTATATCTCCTACTTTGCTCTGGGCTCCTTTTGGTCTCCTTTTAAGTTCCTTATCTGAGAATTATCAGAGTTCTGTAGGGCTTTGCTTTGGGCAGCTGCTGCTGCTGCTAAGTCACTTCATTTGTGTCTGACTCTGTGCGACCCCATAGACGGCAGCTCACCAGGCTCCCCCGTCCCTGGGATTCTCCAGGCAAGAACACTGGAGTGGGTTGCCATTTCCTTCTCCAATGCATGAAAGTGAAAAGTGAAAGTGAAGTTGCTCAGTTGTGTCCGACCCTTAGCGACCCCATGGACTGCAGTCCCCCAGGCTCCTCCGTCCATGGGATTCTCCAGGCAAGCCTTCTCCAGTGCTTTCTCCTTAGGCATTTATAATCTGTTATTAAGTTGGTGCAAAAGTAATTTCAGTTTTCCCTTGTTGAACTTTGCCATTTGATATTGGAATACATTTTAAATAAATGTGGTTATGTCATACATATTTTAATGTACATTTCTTGCTTTATGTTTTTTGCTAATGAATTATTACTTGCTATTTATTTTACATGTATTTTAGACTATGGAAATTATGTTAGGCAAAAAGCAAATTTGAGTGGTTTCTTATTTGAGTTCAAAATGGGTCATAAAGCTGTGGAGACAGTTTGGAACATTAACAACACATTTGGCCCAGGAACTGCTAATGAATGTACAGTGCAGTGGTCATTCAAGAAGTTTTGCAAAGGAGACAAGAGCCTTAAAGATGAGGAAACCAGTGGCCAGCCATTGGAAGTTGACAGTGACCAACTGAGAGCATCATGGAAGCTGATCCACTTATAACTACACAAGAAGTTGCCCAAGAATTCAGTGTTGATCATTCTGTGGTCATTTGGCATTTGAGGCAAATTGGAAAGGTGAAAAAGTTCGAAAAGTTGGTGCCTCCTGAGCTGACTGCAAATCAAAAAAATCATCATTTTGGAGTGTTGTCTTCTCTTACTCTGCACAACATCAGTGAACCATTTCTTGACTGGATTGTGATCTGCAGCAAAAAGTGGATTTTATATTACAACCAGCAACGATCAGCTCGTGGTCATGTACCAAAAAAAAGGTCATGGTCACTGTTTGGTGGTCTGCTGTCAGTCTGATCCACTACAACTTTCTGAATCCCAGCGAAACCATTACATCTGAGAAGTATGCTCAGCAAATCAGTGAGATGCACCGAAAACTGCAGTGCCTGCAGCTGGCGTTGGTCAACAGAAAGGGCCCAGTTCTCTGTGACAATGTCTGACTGTAGGTTGCACAACCAGTGCTTCAAAAGTTGAATGGATTGGTTTACGAGGTTTTGCCTCATCTGCCATATTCACTGAACCTCCCACCAACTGACTACCACTTCTGTAAGCATCTTGACAACTTTTTGCAGGGAAAATGCTTCCACAACCAGCCGGATGCAGAAAATGCATTCCAAGAGTTCACTGAATTTCGAAGGATGGATTTTTTTTTTTTTTTTGCTATGGGAATAAACAAATATTTCTCATTGGCAAAAATGTGTTGGTTGTAATGGTTCCTATTTTGATTACTAAGGATGTGTTTGAGCCTAGTTATAATGAATTAAAATTCAGGATCTGAAACTGCTATTACTTTTGCATTAACCTAATATCATGGCTTTGAGCTCCAATGCTGTATGCCTAAACTTCCAAGTTTACCTCCTTGGTCCAGTTCTTCTGAGGACCAGGTCCACATATCCAGCTATTATTTATTTTGACTTTGATGTCTCATAGACAAAGGGACTATCATCCATGCAGATACTCATGCTAGAAACCCAAGCCTGATCTGCTTTCTTACACAAATACTAAAACATTTCTTTACCACAAGTTCTAACCACATTCCACTTACTGGTTTATACACATAAATGATATGGTGATAATATAATGAGTAAATACCTCAGTTGTGTGAAACAGATGTCTTTCAGGAAGTCTTAATTCTCAGAGCCACTAATAATCAATAAACCTGTCTTGCTGAGTGTGATTCCAGAGTTTAAAGATTAACAGTATTACAAAACATGGTCTCTAAACCCAAGTTAAATACTTCACCTAGTGCTCAACCAAAGAAACTTGTGTATAAATGTATAATGTATCTGCTTACTGTACAGGATTGAATATACAAAACTATGTTGTAATTAACTGATAGGCAATTTCCAGGAGAGGGTGGGTAGTGAAGTATTAGAGTATGGGGACTTTGGGGCCAGAATGCTTTTGTTCAAGTCATAATAGCACCACTTGCTGTGACCTTGGGCAGATTATTTTTCTTCACCATGTCTCAGTTTCCTTATCTGTAAAATGATGATAATAACTGCCCATACTTCAAAGGGTTATTAGGATTAAATATAATAATTAAGGGTTTGGGGACTTCCCTGGTGATCCAGTGGCTAAGACTCCACACTCCCAAAGCAGGGAGCTCAGGTTTGATCCTTGGTCAGAGAACTGGATCCCATGTGCTGAAACTAAAATCCAGCATCCAGGTCTTCACTAAACTCTCCTGATTCTCCATATTAGATGAAGGTTCCTTTTATATGTTTCTTAATACCCATTTTTAAAAAATAACAACTTTATTGAAACATAATTCACATACCATGCAATTACCCTAACCCTAACCCAAAACCTAACCCTAACCCTAACCCTAATAAAGTGTACAGTTCCGTGCTATTCACGGAATTGTGTGATCACAACCAAAATCAATTACAGAACACTTGATTCAAGTCATGAGAATTCTACCTGCTGTCATAAAGATACCAAAAAGAATCCCTATACTCATTAACAGTCACACACATTTCCCCCATCCCTCCAGTGACTATTAATAACAACCACTAAATCTACCTTCTGTCTTCCTAGATTTGCTTATTCTGGATATTTCATATAAATGAAACCATACTTTATGTGATCTTTGTCTGACTTCTTTCACTTAGCATAATGTTTTCAAGGTTTATCCATGTAACACATACCAGCACTTCATTCCTTTTTATGGCTGAATAGTATTTCAGCGTATGGATATACACTGTTCATCAATTGATGGACATTTAGGTTGTTTTAATTTTTGGCTATTATGAATAATGCTGTTACAAACATCCATGTACAGGTTTTGTGTAGAGTATGTTTTCATTTCTCTAGAGACCATAAGTAGGAGTGGAATTGCTGAATCATATGGCAACTCTATGTTTAGTCTTTTGAAGAATTGCCAAACTGTTCTCCATAGCTGCCACATATTTTACATTTCCAACACCAGTGTATTACAGTTCCAGCTTAGCCATATTCTTTCCAACAAGAATTGCCTCTTTTTGATTTTAATCATCCTGAGTGTGTGTGAAGTCGATCTCATTGTGGGTTTGATTTGAGTTTTTCTGGAGCTAATGGTGTTGAGCATGTTTTCATGTCTTTATTGCCATTAGTGTATCTTCTTTGGGGAATTTTCTATGAATATCCTTTCCTCTTTTTTTAGAAAAAATATTTATTTATTTATTTGGCTGCTGCTGCTGCTGCTAAGTCACTTCAGTCATGTCCGACTCTGTGCGACCCCATAGACGGCAGCCCACCAGGCTCCCCCGTCCCTGGGATTCTCCAGGCAAGAACACTGGAGTGGGTTGCCATTTCCTTCTCCAATGCATGAAAGTGAAAAGTGAAAGTGAAGTCGTTCAGTTGTATTCCGACTCTTAGTGACCCCATGGACTGCAGCCTACCAGGCTCCTCTGTCCATGGGATTTTCCAGGCAAGAGTACTAGAGTGGGGTGCCATTATTTGGCTGCACTGGGTCTTAATTGTGGCATGCAGAATCTTTAGGGGCAGTAGGTGGCATCTAGTTCTCTGACCAGGGATCAAACCTGGGTTCCCTGCATTGGAAGTGCAGTCTTAGCCACTGGAGCTCCAGGCAAGTCTCCCTTCCTTATTTTTAATTGAGCTATCTCTTTGTATTGTTTGTATTACTTCGTATTATTGAGTTACAAGAGTTCATTATATTCTATATACAAATCCTTTATCAGAAATATTAATTGCACATATTTTATCCCGTTCTGGGAGGCTGTGTTTTTCACTTTCTTGGTAGTTAAAAAAGTTTAAAATTTTGCTGGAGTCTGTCTTTTCTTCTGTTGTTTGTTGTTTGTAACTTTGGTATCATACGTAAGAAACTATTGCTTAATCCCAGGTCATGAAGATTTAAGAGTTTTATAGTTTAGCTCTTGTATGTTTGTTTTATAACTGTTTTTCTGCCTTCCCTGTTAGAATGTCAGCACCATAGGAGGGCTTAGATGATACTTATCCAATTTATTTGTTGTTTGGGCTTCATTTAAGTCTTAGAAAATACTAAGTGTTCAATAATGGTTGTTAGTTATTTTGGAAAGACTAAGGAGCTGTTATCAAAATGTATTAAAACACCTAACTTGAAATACTTTTAAAAAAAAATAGGAACTGAAACATTATATATATATTTTTTTGGTGCACCAGGAGTTGTATTTATACTTCAGAGGTTTAGGAGACCTTAAATGATTGCCTTCCTTAGTTCTCAGAAATTGTCTCTCTTTAGCTTACAAAATTGGGCAAGTTACATTTAATTTTGGACTTGGAGAGTTTTATTACTCTGGTCTCCATCAGTGATTCTAGAATAAACCAATGAGCAAGTCCCATGTTCCTAAACTTCTGGGTTTCCTTGTGGTAAACAAAATATCTCATGTCACTTTGCAGAGGTCTGACACCACCACTGGTATATGGTGAAAGACAGATAATCTCTTTACTGATTATTTCTACCAGTAAAGAGGATTTTGTGGGGCTTTACTACCATAATTTGTTATTCACTCTGTAATACTAGATGTGGAGTTAAGGTAGCATCTGAAATGAGGGCTTTGGCATATATTAAATTCAACTGCTATGATTTCCTCTCAAGATTAGTTGTGTACTTTGTCATTATAAAACTGTGTACTTAGTTAATCTTTTGAGAAGGGTGAATTGATACTTTGATAATGAGTGGTTTTACATCTTAGACTATAAAATCTGTTTTTAGGGGTTTTTTTTTGTTTTAGTGGATTGATGTTATAAAATTTTAATATGAAAAGTATCATGAACTAGTGCATTAACCTAATGTAGGTATATTGCTATACTTCGGACAGAATCCTGGAGGAATATTAGAATTAAGCTAAATCATGGAGGGAAATACCATCTCATCTAACTTTTTTTTTTGGGGGTTTAAGGCCTCAGTAATGGATGTTTGTAAAAAGCGTGTATATGTTTGCATACATTAAACAAATTTAGGATCTTATATCAGAAAATAAATCAATCTGTTACCTTTTAAGAATGCACAAGGGAAAGAATAGTATTTGAATTTATTGCTTAGTTACAATGATATGTCTGCTGGTAAAAGGATGAAATTGTTTAATATGAGTTAGTATATGTCTCAATTCTAATGAGATTGGCTCTAGGTTTATGTTTATGCTTGTGACTTTAGCTTTTACTATGATAACCTCCATTCTATCATATAAAAATTTAAAAAGACTCTCCAGAATTGAGTACTATACTTTTCATGTTGGGAATTGCCGCTGCTGCTGCTGCTAAGTCGCTTCAGTCGTGTCCGACTCTGTGCAACCCCATAGACGGCAGCCCACCAGGCTCCCCCGTTTCTGGGATTCTCCAGGCAAGAACACTGGAGTGGGTTGCCATTTCCTTCTCCAATGCATGAAAGTGAAAAGTGAAAGTGAAGTCTCTCAGTCGTGTCTGACTCTTAGCGACCCCATGGACTGCAGCCCACCAGGCTCCTCCGTCCGTGGGATTTGCCAGGCAAGAGTACTGGAGTGCCATTGCCTTCTCTTCAGATCATCTCAAATTCTTGAAACACCAACCCTGAATTTCCTTAATACTATCACTGTCGTTCTCATTCATGAAAAAAATCTTTTAAAATATTTAAGTTTGGATACTAATTGGATACAATTTTAAGTCATTTTTGAGCAGAGTGGAATCTTTCAGTGATTTCTATATAGCAGTCTCCTTTTCCTCTTCCACCACTTGATTGTATTGTAAACTTGAATAATTCTATGTTTTCATATCATCTTTCTTTGATCCAAAGCAGTCATTTAATTGCAGAGCAAAAGCACAAAACAAAATACCCCAAACTGAAGCTTCCACAGATGTTAAGGGATTAGCAGAGTTCCTATACTTCAAAGTAGTGAGGATGAGATGGGGGTTCGATTAAAATGAAATATTTATTAGTTTTCTATGTTCTGTTCAATTAGGCTGTTTTTTCTTTTGACCTTTAATAGGTTTCAAATACTGGGTCAGCCAAAAAGATCATTTGGCTTTTTCTATAAGATGTTACAGAAGAACCCAAACGAACTTATTGGCCAGCCAACCCAGTACATAAAACAGATTGAAATTTTTATTTCCTTATTTTGCTTTAAAAATAATTTATTATTTATAATAAGTAATTTAGAAAAGATTTGCAGCATTATACTTGCTTTAGGCAGTTTTTTGGAATGCCCACAGATGTGAAATGTATCTTTGTTTTGCCTTTTGCGGTACTTTGGGTAAGTGCTAAACTTTTGCATCATTCTCATCAAGTTTACCAGATAAATTTCAAAGTATGGCCTCAGTCTTAATATACCAGCAAATCTGGAAAACTCAGCAGTGCCCACAGGACTGAAAAAGGTCAGTTTTTATTCCAATCCCAAAGAAAGGTAATGCCAAAGAATGTTCAAACTACTGAACAGTTGCACTCATTTCACATGCAAGCAAGGTAATGCTCAAAATCCTTCAAGCTAAGCTTAATAGTACGTGAACTGAGAACTTCCAGATGTACCAGCTGGATTTAGGAAAGGCAGAGGAACCAGAGATCAAATTGCCAATTCTTGTTGACTCATAGAAAAAGCAAGGAAATTCCAGAAAAACATCTACTTGTGCTTCATTGACTATGCTGAAGCCTTTGTGTGGATCAACACAAACTGTGGAAAATTCTTAAAGAGATGGGAATACCAGACCACCTTATCTGTCTTACCTGTATGCAGGACAAGAAGCAACAGTTAGAACCGGACATGGAACAACTGGACCAGTCCAAGGACTAGAAAAGGAGTACGTCAAGGCTGTATATTGTCATCCTCCTTTTTTAACTTATATGCAGAGTGCATCATGTGAAATGCTGGGCTGGATGACTCACAAGCTGGAATCAAGATTGCAGGGAGAAATAGCAACAACCTCAGATACGCAGATGACACCACCCTTATGGCAGAAAGCTAAGAAGAATTAAAGAGCCTGTTGATGAAAGGCAAAGAGGAGAGTGAAAAAGTTGACTTAAAGCTCAACATTCAAAAAACAAGATCATGGCATCTGGTCCCATCACTTCATGGCAAATAAATGGGGAAACAGTGGAAAGAGTTAGAAACTTTATTTTCTTGGCCTTCAAAATCACTGCAGACGGTGACCGCAACCATGAAATTAAAAGATGCTTGCTCCTTGGAAGAAAAGCTATGACAAACCTAGACAGCGTATTAAAAAGTAGAAACATCACTTTGCTGACAAAGGTCCGTCTAGTCAAAGCTTTGGTTTTTGCAGTAGTCATGTGTGGATGTGAGAGTTGGACCAGAAAGAAGGCTGAGCACCGAAGAATTGATGCTTTTGAACTGTGGTGTTGGAGAAGACTCTTGAGAGTCCCTTGGACTGCAGGGAGATTCATCCAGTCCATCCTAAAGGAAATCAGTCCTGAATATTCATTAGAAGGACTGATGCTGAAGCTGAAGCTCCAGTACTTTGGCCACCTGATGCAAAGAGCTAACTCAACAGAAAAATCCCTGGTGCTGGGAAGGATCGAGGGCAGGAAGAGAAGGGGGCGACAGAGGATGAGATGGTTGGATTTCATCACCAATTTAATGGACATCAGTTTGAGCAAAGTCTGGGAGATAGTGAAGGACAGGGAAGGCTGGCGTGCTGCAGTCCATGGGGTCTCAAAGAATTGGACATGACTTAGTGACTCAGCAACAGCAAGCAGCCTTAATGATAAATGATTTTGCCCAAAGTCACTGTAAATAGCCTATAATTTATGTGGTCAACCTATTTTTTATTTTTATTTATTTTCTTTTTTGACCATGCAGTGTGGCATGTGGAATCTTAGTTTCCTGACCTGAACCACTGGAAGTTTCCAACATATTTTTAATTGATTTATTTTTGGCCGTGCTGGATCTTCTTTCCTGCGTGAAATTTCCTCTAGTTGCAGCGAGCGGGGCTCCTGGCTAGTTGCAGTGCATAGTCATTGAGGTGACTTCTCTTGTGGAGTACAGGCTCTAGGGCACAGGGCTTCAGTACTTGCGGTTCCTGGCCTCTAGCAGGCTCAGTAGTTGTGCTTGGGCTCAGTTGCTTTGCAGCGTGTGGGATCCTCCTCAATCAGAGGTTGAATTTGTGTCTCCAGCATTGATAGATGGACTCCCCACCACTGAGCCACCAGGGAAGCACCTCCAGCCTATTTTTTATTTTAATCATTTTTCTAGGTTTGGAGCTCTGTGTAAACCTGGTTTTCAAAATGAATATTTTAAAAAGATTTATTAAAATTTTGAATTTTATCTACCTTGGAATTTTTGGCAGAAATTTTCATAAACCGTTCCTTTTCTTAGAGCAAAATAGGGCAGTAGATACTATACCTTCTGAGAAGCTGCCCAGGAAGAGCTTAAATTCTTGTGGGGTTCTTTTAAAAACAGCATATCTGAGAAGACACTCTTCTTTCCGTTTGGTTTGAGCAATAGATTTCTGTTGTATTAGCTGTTGACCTAACGTATAAGTGCTAATTAATGCATTAAAATTATATCTAAAAACATCTTTCATAAATACGAATCTTAAATGCAAGCTATTAAATTGCTGTATAAAAGTTTTCACTGAATCAGTTTGGTAGTGAAATTTCTCCTAAGACTTGAATTTTGTCTCTCATGTTTCTGTTTTACTACTAATAGTACTATATCTGTGTATAAGGTTATGTTCATGTAATTATAGTCCTATCATTGTTTAAGCTCTTTCTTTGTTCCTTTTCTGATTTTTGCCTTGAAGCCAGTTAACAGAGCATTAACTAACGTAATTAATTTAGACTGAATTCAATTGATTAAAATATTGACATGCCACAGTGACAAATAAAGTGCATTTTAAATCTGTGTAGTCTAGTAGTAAAGAATAGTTGTTTTATCAAATAAACTTTACATTCTTGCTGAAAGGCCTGCTTAAATGTTTTCATGTATATAATGCACAGTCCTCCTCTTCCTAGTTGTTTAAGAAGCAATTCGTTTATTCTCTGAAAGTAAGCCATACAATTATGCGATTACTGAACTTCCAGAAACAATTGCTTAGGGATTTCCCTGGTGGTCCAGTGGTTAAGAACCTGCCTACCAATGTAGGGGATGAGGGTTTGGTCCCTGGTCAGGGAACCGAGTTTCCACGTGCCACGGGACAACTAAGTCCATGTGCAGAAACTTCTGAGCCTGTGTGCCACTAGAGAAGCCTGACGAAAACAACTGCTTCATGTTTTAAACTTCATTATAATTAGGAAAACAGAGCCAGGAAACCCAGTGGGAGAATAATTTGTTTCCTGAGGAATAGAGCAGTAGAATAACTGCAACAAACAAAGCATTAGGTTTTACTGTTACTTGTTGTCTTCGTTCAGTTTTCACTTTCATTGCTGCTAAGTCGCTTCAGTCGTGTCTGACTCTGTGCGACCCCATAGACGGCAGCCCACCAGGCTCCCCCGTCCCTGGGATTCTCCAGGCAAGAACACTGAAGTGCGTTTCCATTTCTTTCTCCAGTGCATGAAAGTGAAAAGTGAAAGTGAAGTCACTCAGTCGTGTCCAACTCTTAGCGACCTCATGGACTGCAGCCCACCAGGCTCTTCCGTCCATGGGATTTTCCAGGCAAGAGTACTGGAGTGGGGTGCCATTGCCTTCTCTTCACTTTCATTAAATGTTTATAAAACACCTGATTTTCTTTAGCGTTATTAGTGTCTATATTTAAAGGTTTCCACATATATATATATATGTATATAAAGTTTTTGGCTGTTCTGGGTCTTTGTTGGTACGCAGGCTTTTTCTCTAGTTGTGATGAGTGGGGCTACTCTGTAGTTGCGGTATATGGGCTGCTCAGTGCGGTGGCTTCTCTTGTTGCAGAGCACAGGCTCTGGTCACACTGGCTTCATTAGTTGGGGCAAGTGGACTCAGTAGTGCAATCCCGGGACTCTGGAGCACAGGCTCAGTAGTTGTGGTGCGTGGGCTTAGTTGCTTCACGGTATGTGGAATCTTCCCAGATCAGAGTTCAAACCCATATCTCCTGCATTGACAGGCAGAGTCTTTACCACTGAGCCACCAGGGAAACCCCTGTGCTTATATTTTAAGTTTATATCTTATACAAGGAAATAATAAGCATCTTTGTGCTTAAAAACAGGCTGTGTTTAGGTCTTAGTAAATGAAATCTTTCTTGACTAGTGCTTTTCAAATAGTAAAAATTTTTTTGTGTGTAAAGAAGGAAGGGAATTTAGCATCGGCATTAGGATCATTTTTTCCCATATCCTATTAGCTAATTCCAAGATTGTTTAATATGGTATCCACCCATTTCATTTGGCTGCAACCTTTGCTTTTATGAAAGTAAGACTGATTGTTCTGAATTGCTCTGTATATGTGCTTTGGCACAGCATGAAGGTACCCTTAATAACATTGCCATTGTCTTTAAAACAGCTTGCAGTTATGACTACAAATAAGAGGGTGTGACAGGAGGGCATGACAGATAATGATTCTTTTTTCCGTCCTTAGTTTAACAAATCTACTTTAGACTATGATCCTTTTGTGTTCCCAGGACTATCTACTGTATTTTCTGTATATTGTTCCTAGTCAACTAAAATGTCTGCATATAACTTTGACGTGTCTACAGTCGGCCACTGAATTCTTTTGTGGAGGCAGGCAGGACAGAATATGTGGGGAGAACTTGAGTAGCCTTGCCTTTATTGGCATTTTTACCCCCACTTGCATACTTAAATATGTGCTTAAATTATTTTGTGTGACTATTGTCTTCCAAATGTTAGTTTGCTTTTGTCTGGTTTAGAAGTTTGGGGATAGCGTTTAGTTTTAATTCCCTTCCTTTTTCAATGCACAGTAATACTGTCTTTAATATGTAATTAATTTTTTTT
Organism: Bos mutus; assembly: GCF_027580195.1. Taxonomy (NCBI): domain Eukaryota; kingdom Metazoa; phylum Chordata; class Mammalia; order Artiodactyla; family Bovidae; genus Bos; species Bos mutus. The sequence continues at coordinate 40,963,967 of NC_091626.1, read as the reverse complement.
GACAAGGAGTTTCAATGGGAAAAAACTTGCTGGCTATTTGATTGGCTTTGTTTTAGATTACTGAGATGCTGTACTGAAGTAAGGATATTACTTGTACTATGCTGCTGCTGCTGCTGCTGCTAACTCGCTTCAGTCGTGTCTGACTCTGTGCGACCCCATGGATGGCCTCCTACCAGGCTCCTCTGTCTCTGAGATTCTCCAGGCAAGAACACTGGAGTGGGTTGCCATTTCCTTCTCCAATGCATGAAAGTGAAAAGTGAAAGTGGAGTCGCTCAGTCGTGTCCGACTCTTAGCGACCTCATGGACTGCAGCCCACCAGGCTCTTCCGTCCATGGGATTTTCCAGGCAAGAGTACTGGAGTGGGGTGCCATTGCCTTCTCTGTACTTGTGCTATACTTTATCCTATTTTAAATAATCTTATCAAGTAATGTGGAAGAGAAAGTGAATATCCATAATGCAGAAATCAGAAAAGTTTCCTTACTGTGTTATGAGGTTATCTTTGAATCTTATATTCTTCATGGACTGACATTTAATTATGGTAGTCTTATATGTATGGTTGTTAACATTTATTCTTACTACTAATTGAGAATTGGAGGATCAGATAAAAACAAGTATTTCACATAGAATTACAGGCACATAGCTTGTAATAGTCTTACTCCAAAGCCAGTACTTTTCGTTCTAAACATATTTTCTTCTTGAAGTGTCTTAGTTTTAGGGTCAGTTTGTCCTTTGGGCGATCCATTTGATAGCATATTTAATGTAGTAAATAAATTAGAATTTGAGGATATTTAAGGTATACTAAAGAATAAGAGATGGGAATACCAGACCACCTGACCAGCCTCTTGAGAAACCTATATGCAGGTCAGGAAGCAACAGTTAGAAGTGGACATGGAACAACAGAGTGGTTCCAGATAGGAAAAGGAGTACGTCAAGGCTGTATATTGTCACCCTGCTTATTTAACTTCTATGCAGAGTACATCATGAGAAATGCTGGGCTGGAAGAAGCACAAGATGGAATCAAGATTGCCGGGAAAAGTATCAATAACCTCAGTTAGGCAGATGATACCACCCTTACAGCAGAAAGTGAAGAGGACCTAAAAAGCCTCTTGATGAAAGTGAAAGTGGAGAGTGAAAAAGTTGGCTTAAAGCTGAACATTCAGAAAACGAAGATCATGGCATCTGGTCCCATCACTTCATGGCAAATAGATGGGGAAACAGTGGAAACAGTGTCAGACTTTATTTTTGGGGCTCCAAAATCACTGCAGATGGTGACCGCAGCCATGAAATTAAAAGACGCTTACTCCTTGGAAGGAAAGTTATGACCAACCTAGATAGCATATTCAAAAGCAGAGACATTACTTTGCCAGCAAAGGTCCGTCTAGTCAAGGCTATGGTTTTTCCAGTAGTCATGTATGGATGTGAGGAGTTGGACTGTGAAGAAGGCTGAGCGCCAAAAAATTGATGCTTTTGAACTGTGGTGTTGGAGAAGACTCTTGAGAGTCCCTACGTCCCTTGGACTGCAAGGAGATCCAACCAGTCCATCCATCCTAAAGGAGATCAGTCCTGGGTGTTCTTTGGAAGGACTGATGCTAAAGCTGAAACTCCAGTACTTTGGCCACCTCATGCGAAGAGTTGACTCATTGGAAAAGACTCATGCTGGGAGGGATTGGGGGCAGGAGGAGAAGGGGACGACAGAGGATGAGATGGCTGGATGGCATCACCGACTCGATGGCCATGAGTTTGGGTGAACTCCGGGAGTTCAGGACAGGGAGGCCTGGCGTGATTCATGGGGTTGCAAAGAGTCAGACACAACTGAGCGACTGAACTGAACTGAAGGAATAAGAATAATTTGCCTTTGATTTCTCATGGAATTAATTGATAATTAGCCTTACCCTTAAAGGTACTGCTGTAGTATTTTAACATGGATTATTAAATTTGGTTTTCACATTAAAGTTCCTCCAAAGTTGGATTATTATTTTTATTTTACAGACAATGTAACTGAGGTGCAAGTTTGAAGCAAGTTCTAAGTAGGCCTAGATGTGAGATTCAGGTTTTCAGAAGAAAACAGTGGTTTACTTTTAAATAGAACTCAGTGATTTGGAATGAATGTACTTCAGGCAATCAGTGTCATCAGTTCCTCCTTAATTCCCTTACCTTTAAAATGAAGAGGTTGAACCAAGTAATCTCTAAATACCTCTTTAAATGCTCCAGATGAGTATACTTTAAAAGCTTCAAGGGTCTGTGAGCTTGAATGAGAAAAACTGTTAGTTACTTGTTTTCACTAATCTCTGACTGAAATATACCTACAAACCACAGCAAGTTAGCAATCCCTGTGACTGTCATCAATTGACATCATATTTTTATATCATATTGTAGTTGTTATAGATACCTTGAAAATATCATTTATGTTGGTCATAATTTGGAAATTATGGTAGTTAATAGACTTGTTAGTGCTTGTTATATGTTAAAAAAAAATTTATTGAATATTATATGAATTTTAAATATTTTGATAACCATATAATAGATTTTCTCAGTATATGTATTTTTGCTTTAAAAAATATTCCAGTTTATAGTCTTAGCATACTGCCAAAGGAGTTTATACCACAAAATCGTTACATACCCCTGAGTTACATGTTCTCTGCCTTCACTGCAAAATGGCCCACGTTGATTTTGGTTTTGAAAGAGCTTTTGGACATTGCTTTTTTTAGGGGGTTGTGTATGGATGGGGGAATCATCTCTGCATTGCTCTTACACGTTTCCAGAATAATGAACTATGCTTATGTAACTTTCCACAAATACTAAGTAAGCTAGATAGAAGCAGAATGATGATGATGGAAGTAAATTCATGATCATCTCTAGTTTGTAAATCTTTTTTGGAAGAATTAGGTTTCTAAGTAGTCCTTCCATTTGAAGGATATAGGAAAAAACCTCTTACTTTAGGTTATCTGCTGTTGATTTTCCAAGCCAGGAGCACTAGCTTGCCAAGAACAGAAGTTACCCACACAACACATGTACTGCACAAAATATTTCTGAAACAGGAGATCAGTTGGAAGGCAGTATTACCTTAAAAACATAAGGGCATTTGCTGCTGAGTTTTTGTGTTGAGTGTGGGTTGTGATTTTTTTTTTTTCCCTTTTTTCTTTTGTGCTTGCTTGACTCTTAGTAATTTACATATTAATAGGTTATGAGAAAGGTAATGGTAAATTCTTCATATTAGTCAGAATTAGGATTACACAAAACTCAATAGCTTAAATGGAACACAAAGACTGCTTGAGTTCTGTCCTGTGAGGAGTCTGTTATTCCATTTGTAATACATTTATCTTTAGATTGGATAGGGTGGGATTTGCATTCCCAAAGTTACAACTAGTTTCCAGATTCTTATCAGTCAGTATTAGGAGTGACTGTTTTTAATAGTGATAATGAGGCAGCTATTCCCAGGAGGAGATTTAGTCACTGGCAGAATTGTCAGAACCCTGAAATATTTTGGGAAAACCTAGGGTGGAAAAAACAAGCTGTTTCAAAAACAAAACATGACGGAAAAAGCTGCTTTGGAGGGGAAGATTAGATGGGGATGGATAAAGGTGGCAAGAAACCAAATGAACTTTACTAAGGCTGTAAGCTACCTAGAAGCCGGAAGAGATTAGTATTATTTACCTAAAGCACTCTAGTGTGAACATGAAGTTTTGAGTGTTCTAAGATTAAGTTGGTTGACAGCCACTCATCTGAAAGTATGTTCTTTGTGTGTACTGGCAAAGTTTAATTTGACTTTGACAAAGAGATTCTTCTGGCAGCAACCTGTTTTTGTTGACAGTTTGAGAAAATTTTGGGTTTTTTTTTAATGTCAAAGACGTATTTTACTGGCTTTAGAGGTATGTGTGTGAGGAGTGTTCATAATCCTACAAATCCATGATTAGGCAAAACAGAGATGAGAAATGTAAATTAACTATGACTTCAGGTATGTCTATCCCACCTCAATTTTAAGTGCAAAAGGAATCTTTTTTGATTAGGATTTCTTCACAGCCACTTGCCTACCAATATTTTGTTGTTCAGTCGCTCAGTTATGTCCGACTCTCTGCGACCCCATGAACTACAGAATGCCAGGCTTCCCTATCCTTCACCACCTCTCGGAGCTTGCTCAAACTCATGTGCATTGAGTCGGTGATGCCAACTAATCATCTCATCCTCTGTCGTCCCCTTCTGCTAACATAACATCAGTCAGTTCAGTTCAGTTCAGTTCAGTCGCTCAGTTGTGTCCGACTCTTTGCGACCCTATGAATTGCAGCACTCCAGGCCTCCCTGTCTATCACCAACTCCTGGAGTTCACTCAGACTCATGTCCATCGAGTCAGTGATGCCATCCAGCCATCTCATCCTCTGTCGTCCCCTTCTCCTCTTGCCCCCAATCCCTCCCAGCATCAGAGTCTTTTCCAATGAGTCAACTCTTCGCATGAGGTGGCCAAAGTACTGGAGTTTCAGCTTTAGCATCAGTCCTTCCAAAGAACACCCAGGACTGATCTCCTTTAGGATGGATGGACTGGTTGGATCTCCTTGCAGTCCAAGGGACGTAGGGACTCTCAAGAGTCTTCTCCAACACCACAGTTCAAAAGCATCAATTTTTTGGCGCTCAGCCTTCTTCACAGTCCAACTCCTCACATCCATACATGACTACTGGAAAAACCATAGCCTTGACTAGATGGACCTTTGCTGGCAAAGTAATGTCTCTGCTTTTGAATATGCTATCTAGGTTGGTCATAACTTTCCTTCCAAGGAGTAAGCGTCTTTTAATTTCATGGCTGCGGTCACCATCTGCAGTGATTTTGGAGCCCAAGAAAATAAAGTCTGACACTGTTTCCACTGTTTCCCCATCTATTTGCCATGAAGTGATGGGACCAGATGCCATGATCTTCATTTTCTGAATGTTTAGCTTTAAGCCAACTTTTTCACTCTCCACTTTCACTTTCATCAAGAGGCTTTTTAGGTCCTCTTCACTTTCTGCCATAAGGGTGGTGTCATCTGCCTAACTGAGGTTATTGATATTTCTCCCGGCAATCTTGATTCCAGCTTGTGCTTCTTCCAGCCCAGCGTTTCTCATGATGTACTCTGCATAGAAGTTAAATAAGCAGGGTGACAATATACAGCCTTGACGTACTCCTTTTCCTATTTGGAACCACTCTGTTGTTCCATGTCCACTTCTAACTGTTGCTTCCTGACCTGCATATAGGTTTCTCAAGAGGCCGGTCAGGTGGTCTGGTATTCCCATCTCTTGAAGAATTTTCCAGTTTATTGTGATCCACACAAAGGCTTTGGCATAATCAATAAAGCAGAAATAGATGTTTTTTTGAACTCTCTTGCTTTTTTCATGATCCAGCAGATGTTGGCAATTTGATCTCTGGTTCCTCTGCCTTTTCTAAAACCAGCTTGAACATCAGGAAGTTCACGGTTCATGTATTGCTGAAGCCTGGCTTGGAGAATTTTGAGCATTACTTTACTAGCGTGTGAGATGAGTGCAATTGTGCAGTAGTTTGAGCATTCTTTGGCATTGCCTTTCTTTGGGATCAGAATGAAAACTGACCTTTTCCAGTCCTGTGGCCACTGCTGAGTTTTCCAAATTTGCTGACATATTGAGTGCAGCACTCATAACAAGCTCATAACATAACATAGCAAGCTGTAAAACCTTGTTTCATTTTCCTTAAATCCAGAAGTGATTCTATACCAAATCCAAACAAATCAAATCACTCTTAAAGGAATAAGTGAAAACATGTGTAGCTGCTTTGACTGGAGTATATCTGTCTACAGATTGTCTCAGTTCTCTGTGGTAAGCAGATTCCTCCTTAAATATCCTGTGCTGACCATGACTACCCTCATCTGGAGGTGCACAAGAGGATGTGACAGCATTTACTTATCTGAACTGTGTTTTGTAAACTGACTGTATAATAACTTTACTAGCTAGTTAAGGTCAACCTGACAGCCATATAAAGAAAGATTAAAAATAAATACTAAATGCTATCAGTTGTATTTAATATGTTGTGTATTATAATTTGGACTTCCCTGGTGGCTCAGACGGTAAAGTGCCTGTCTACAATGCGGGAGACCTGGGTTCTATCCCTGGGTCGGGAAGATCCCCTGGAGAAGGAAATCGCAATCCACTCCAGTACTATTGCCTGGAAAATCCCATGGACAGAGGAGCCTGGTAGGCTATAGTCCATGGGGTTACAAAGAGTTGGACACGACTGAGTGACTTCACTTTTTGTAATTTATATGTACTGAAATCTTTTAGTGTCTAGGGTAATAAAGATATGAAAAAAATTGAATTTGTTGCCCCTTAAATGCTCATTCTTGAGTTTGTTGTGTTTTTTATTTGAATTTCTTACAGGGTTAAGTTTAGTCTTTTTGTAGCGTTTTGACAGAATTGTAGGCTTGCAGAGGGAAACCCTTTGTGCGATAGGAAGTCATTTGGTATAAATTGCTGTGGTAACTCCGTGAAGGACAACTGCTACCTTTTCCTGAGTTGGGCCAGGTTGGGTATCATATGATGTAGGAATATCCCAGAATAATAATTGGAGTTGCAGATGACTTAGAATATCAGACAGTAGGAAGATGATTATTAACTTTTTATTGTATGAGTAATCAACTGTAGAAAAATGGGAAATACAACAAATGAAAGGAGAACAGCTTCTTATTGGGAAAACTTGTAATCTGAAAAAAAAGAATCATGAACTAAATCAAGCTGAACTTGGTGCTAGTTTTTCTCATGTTTTTGTTTTGTATTTTTTCTATCAGTGTGTTAAATGCATAGTTTAATGATTCAATAGCTCTATAAGACTTGTTTTGAAAAGCAGCAGTTCTCCCGCTTGATCCCCCACTTCTTCCCTAGAGGCAAACGCTTTAATTTCTTATAGCTGATTCTTACCTCTGTGTTCTTGGAGGGGAGTAAAAATTCTTTCTCCTACTGTCCTCCTGGGTTCTGTAGCTAGGATCCTGTAAATGGACTGACAAGAGACATACAAACAAAGGAAAAGCATACACATTTATTTATTGATAATATAGATTTTGTGTGATGAGTCTACATAAGGAAATGAAAACCTGAAGAAGTGGTTAGGCCTGAGCATTTTTTTTTTTTAATGTGTATATGTAGTTATTTGGAGAAGGCAATGGCACCCCACTCCAGTACTCTTGCCTGGAAAATCCCATGGACAGAGGAGCCTGGTAGGCTGCAGTCCATGGGGTCACTAAGTCAGACACGACTGAGCGACTTCCCTTTCACTTTTCACTTTCATGCATTGGAGAAGGAAATGGCAACCCACTCCAGTGTTCTTGCCTGGAGAATCCCAAGGACTGGGGTGCCTGGTGGGCTTCTGTCTATGGGGTCACTCAGAGTTGGACACGACTGAAGTGACTTAGCAGCAGTAGCAGCAACATGTAGTTATTTGTGGACTTCCCTGGTAGTTCAGACAATAAAGAACCTGCCTGCAATGCGGGAGACCCAGGTTTGAGCCCTAGGTCTGGCAGATTCCCTGGACAAGGAAATGATAACTCACTCTAGTATTCTTGTCTGGAGAATTCCATGGATATAGGAGCCTGGCGGGCTACAGTCTGTGGGGTTGCAAAGAGTAGGACTGAGCGACTCACACACACATGTATGTATGTATTTAGTTACGGCTGCACTGGGTCTCCGTTGCCGTGCATGGACTTTGTCTTGTTACAGTGAGTGGGGCTTCTCTCTAGTTGTGGTACATCGTCTTCTCATTGCAGTGGCTTCTCTTGTAAAGTCATGCGAGTTCTAGAGCGTGGGCTCAGTAGTTGTGGCCCAGGGGCCTTGTTGCCCCTTGGCATGTGGGATCTTCCCACAACAGGGATCAACCCTTGTCCCCCACATTGGCAGGTGTGTTCTTAGCCACTGGACTCCCAGGGAAATCCAGGCCTGAGCATTTTGATACTGAGTTTGAAAGAGTAGAAAGTCATGGAAGAATGTGATAGGACAAAATAATATGAGCTATGTTTAATAAATGGGAAGCTTAACAAGGCCAGTTACTTTGAATTTCTCTTTGTCTGTTCATCTTCAGAAATAAGGATCCTCCCTTCCTCCAGATATAGGGAAGGCCTTTCTCACACCAGGGTCTTAGGACCTGCTTCAGAGTCCAAAGAGGTCAGTTAGTCCTTCCTGCACCTGTCATTTCTCAAATTTCTTCAGCTTAAAATAATCACTATGCCAAGGCACTGTATTTTGGGATAGCAAGTTCTGAACCTTGTCATTCTTAATAGCATTCTTGTATTCTGATTTCTTGATTTCTCAGCTTCCGGTATTATCTTTATTTCCTATTATGGCAGATGAAGATATAGTTCTTTTTCCACATCTCCAGGTACCTTTTTTCTTTTCCCATCTTGGTATAGGTGTTCATAACTGCTTAGATCAGTGTTCAGTGTTTACACAGTTAAGAGTGAATGTGCTATTCACAGTTAAGCCATTTAACAAGCTGTGAACACTTTTACTTTTCTATACAATTTTGGTTTTCTGTGAAATTTCTGTTTTTCTTTGTTGTTGCTTACTTTTATATTAATGCCTTTTACAGTTCAGATTGCAACTTGCCCAAATTTCCTTTCAGGAAATCCCAACACTTAAGGTGTTCTATTAGCTTCTCAAATTCCTGAGTATATGGTCCCACATTGACTGGTTGCCCATTGTTTTTATGTGTACCTCTTATTTGGGTCTTCCCTTCACCAGCATCTTAGGGTTACTCTTCCTTTTTGTGTTGAGTTCTAGTTTTTTAGATCTCATATCTTCTTGTGTCTTACTTTGTCAGAACGTATTCTCCAATAGCTGCCTGAGAAAGGGAAGGTTTGATTTTTAATCAGCTTGGAGACTTTGAATGACTGAACCCATCTTACTCTGTCCTTACTTTTAATTGATAGTTTGGCTGGGTATAGAATTCTAGCTTGTAAATTTTCAAGGCATGACTTAATTGTTTTATAGTTTCCTCCAAGTTTACTGCATTGTTCTTGAAGCCGAAGTCATTAAGTTCCTAATTATTTATGTGATCAGTTCTTTTGTTTCTCAGTGTTTAAAATTGCACAATAATATACCTTAGTGTGAGTTTGGTTCCATCCATTGTGCTGAGCATTTGATGAATCCTTTCTGTCACGAAACTGTTTTGTTGATGTGTGTTAGTTGCTCAGTTGTGTCTAACTCTTTGTGACTCCCATGGACTGAAGCCTGCCAGGTGCCTCTGTCCATGAAATTCTCCAGGCAAGAATACTGGAGTGGGTTGCTATTCCCTTCTCCAGGAGATCTTCCTGACCCAGGGATTGAACCCAGGTCTCCTGCATCACAGACACATTCTTGATGACTTCTCCCTTTTTTCTTTTTATCTCCTTTTGAACTCTTATTATTCAGATATTGGACCTCCTGGACTCATGTTCCAGAATTCTTATGCTATTCTATTGAGTTTTTCATTTCAGCTCTTACAGTTTAAATTAGCAAGGAAGCATGCTTGTGATCACTTTCTGATTCTCTCTGTTGTCCTTTTTTTTTTTTTAACATACTGTTCTTGCTTCATATTTATATTATTTTGTGCTATATTTCTGAAAATATTAACGTGTCTTTCTCTCCAGAATTTTCTTTTGCCTGTATAGTCTCTGTCAGGACTAGCTACATAATTTGCAGGGCTGAGTACAGAGTGAAAATGTGGGGCCCCTTGTTTAACATTATTAAAGAATTATAAGACAGCAACAGCAGAGCATCAAACCTAATGTGGAGCTCTTCAAAGTGCAGAGTGCTGTATGACTGCCCAGGTCTCTCAGCTTTCTTTTCCTATTTCCATTTCTATTTTTTTATACTAGAATGTCTAATGCTTGGCTGTTTCCTGATATTTAAGAGTTGGATCCTAAGAAGCTGACTGGAAGCTCTGAACGTGCAAGTAGGACTTACCAATTGTGAGCTTTGAAGTAGGATGATCTGGCTGGTCAAATATAGTTTGAGAACTTGTCAATATTTTTATATTTTTCCTTGTAGACTAATCGCTGGGCAAATTCCCCAGAGACGTCTCTTCTAATCACTGCCTGGAAGTGAAGGCCTGGCTGTCAGTCTTTTGAGAAAGGTATTGACAAAGGGGTCTGGGCTTAGTGGGTAGTACTAGCACATCAGAGACAGTTGTTTTCAGGAACTTTGTGAGTGAGTTGCTACATACAACAATTATTAAAGATTGTATACAGACTTATTAAATGTTCTATTAAAATTAATAAATATAAAAGCTCACCACTCTCTGTTTATTGTATTACATTTTTAATTGTGGATGCTCTTGAGAGTATGTACATCTGTCTGTAGAGTGGGAATATCATGTTGTCACAGGCATCTCTTCTGAATTCTGCATTTAGTGACATTGGTTGCTTGAAGCAGCTATGGTAAGCAGCAAATATTACAAATAACTACCCTTGTTTCCCCCACTTCCTCTGCTCGCCAGACCCCAGCCAGTTGTTAGACGTTTGTTTATCAACACACTGGGGACTGGAATCTAGTACATATGTTAGCTTACACTGTCTTCACCTTACCTAGTGGTCTCCAGTCCATGTAAACCTCTGTTTATTTATAAACCTTCTTAGATTACCTTCAGTGTTGCATGGGTGAAGGAAAGGCATTTATCTGCCTGCCTGAGAGAGTGGAGGGGTACCTGAGAATTGCATTTCAGAAAGATTTTCTGTTAATTCTTCCCATTTATCCCCACTGAGCCTTTTGGAGGCCTATTCCTTGATGCTTACCTTAGGATTCAGTTTTCTTGGGTCTTTGGGTCCTTTACCCCTTAACCATTTATTTTCCAGCTTTCAAAAATTTGTGGCTGTAATCTTCAGTTCTCTTCATCTCTGTGGGTTTTTATTAAAATAAAAGAAAGAAAAGGAATCCCTTGGTGTTCTGGGAAGGATCAGTGAATAGCTATGTGTTTAGTCCATCATCTTTACCCAGAAGTCTGGCGTCTAATTCTTGGGGGAAAAAAAAGATTAGGTAAAAGTAGACTCAACAATTTAAGGGAGTTCTCAGTAGGCTTAGTCAGCCTCCTGATTTGCAGGTCATGCATAAATGCAGTCAGGAAAAGATTCTACTGATTCTAGAATATTTTTCATTTCCAAAAAGAAGTAACCATCTGTAAGTAGATGTTGTTAGCTTTTCATATGGATGTGTGGGACATACAGAAATACAGGGCAGTTTTAGGTCATATAGTTTGGTATTACAGAGAATTGGAACCATAGTACCTAATTGTCCTAGATTCTGTAGCCATTCCAGTTGCCCAACAAGTGGCTGGATCTGGCGACCTGGTCACCTCATCTGCTCTTGTGGCAAACGTCTATTGCTCCCTCATGCACTGAGTCTTCCAATTTTATGACTTTGTCTCCACTCCTAACTTCTGCTCAGATTCAGTGCGCCCATCTCCCCATTAGATTTGATGTGTTTGGGTGGTTAGACTCTCACTGCTGTTAATTTTACACCAGGCCGCCTCTTGGTCCACTAGCTTTCCTTTGTCTGTTTGCTGATGGTTGCCTTTTGGGTAAGGCAAGAGTTGAAAGGTGTTCGGATACCAGTGTAGCAACTAAAGTGAAAGAAACTGTTTGTAATGTCTCAGAAGGGAGTTGTGGGCCTCTCAGACACTTTCTCTTGGATTCAAGGAATGCAGCTATTTACATATATTAAAATTTTTTTTTGTGGCTCAGGGCAGTGACAGTTGTGGCTAAAAGGAACAGATATCTGACAGGATGTAAAAGGAATAAATATTTGATGCTCTGCATGTGAAATTAGATTAGATGTCTAGGCGAACCTTCTTTTTCAAAGCTGTGAAAATGGTTATAGCAATATCCAGTTGTTAAAAATTTCTGTTGAAAGGGCTCTGATAAGTGCTGCTTATTGCCCCCTTTTTCAGTCTTCAGTTTTTCCTCCTTCCCTCATCATCTTTTGTGTTTTTAACTAGAGGATTTCCCCCCTCTGTTTATGAGATAGAGGCCAATCACTTTGCATGTGCTGTGGACTGGGGTTTTTTGTTGTTGTTATTATTTGTTGTTGTTCAGGCACCAGGTCTGACTCTGTGACCCCATGAGCTGCAGCACACCAAGCTTCTGTGTCCTTCACTGTCTCCATGAATTGGTTCAGACTCATGTCCATCCAGTCAGTAATGCCATCCAACCATCTCATCCTCTGTTGTCCCCTTCTTCTCTTGGCAAAGGAGTTTTTGTGTTTTAAAATCCGTTGTAATTTCTGGTGATCTCTCTGGGAAGAAATGCTGCTCTTTCTCAGGATGGCTTGGGGATTAGGCCAGGTTTTTTCCATATGATTATATGTTCTTTACAGAGAGTCTGAGGCTACTCTGATGGTTCAGCATTAAAGACTCTGCCCATGCAGGAGACTCAGGTTGGATCCCTGGATTGGAAAGATCCCTGGGAGAAGGAAATGGCAACACAGTCCGGTATTCTTGCCTGAAAAATCCCATGGACAGAGGAGCCTGGCAGGCTACAGTCCAAAGGGTTGCAAAGAGTTGGACACAACTGAGTATGCACCACCAAGAGTCTGGAAAGAATTTTTTCTGGGGTTTGAACTTTATTTGTACTAAAAAGTCTTTCACAAGTATAACTTACATCATCTTGAGGGACTTCCCTGGTCCAGTGGGTAAGAATCCACCTTCTAATGCAGGGATGCAGGTTCAATTCCTGGTTGGGAAACTACTATTCCACATGTAGCGGAGTGACTAAGACCACGTGACGCAGTTAGAAAGCCCGAGCAGTGCAGTGAGGACCCGGCGTGGCCAAAGTGAGACAATAAATAAAATAAAGCTAGGGTAAAAACCATCTTGACTAACATATTTAAACAGGCATCTTATGTGAAAACAATAAAATGCTGTGAAATTGGAACTGCCTTGGGGTATCTAGGTCTTAACTGTCATGCTTGCCATAATCACTTCCTCAGAAACTGACGTGCATTTTGCTTGGCATTTCCCACAGCATGCATTTGAGATAGGAATTATAAAAATGGGGGACCTTGTTGGCATGGTTTGGGGAGAATTGTGGTAGCGTTATGGTACCTTTAAGAAAAGCTGATTCAGGAACTTGACTTTGTCAAGGTGATGGTGATTGCCTGCTTAACCAGCAGCCTCGGAGGAGTTTGTTTCCTCAGCCCCACATGATTAAGCAGTTAGCTCTCAGGTAGTGGTGTAACTTGGAGCTGCTGCCACACCTCTCGTGTTTTTGACATCAGATCAGATCAGATCAGTCGCTCAGTCGTGTCCGACTCTTTTCGACCCCATGAATCGCAGCATGCCAGGCCTCCCTGTCCATCACCAACTCCCGGAGTTCACTCAGACTCACATCCATCGAGTCAGTGATGCCATCCAGCCATCTCATCCTCTGTCATCCCCTTCTCCTCCTGCCCCCAATCCCTCCCAGAATCAGGGTCTTTTCCAATGAGTCAACTCTTCGCATGAGGTGACCAAAGTACTGGAGTTTCAGCTTTAGCATCATTCCTTTCAAAGAAATCCCAGGGCTGATCTCCTTCAGAATGGACTGATTGGATCTCCTTGCAGTCTAAGGGACTCTTCAAGAGTCTTCTCCAACACCACAGTTCAAAAGCATCAATTCTTCAGCGCTCAGCCTTCTTCACAGTCCAACTCTCACATCCATACATGACCACAGGAAAAACCATAGCCTTGACTAGACGGACCTTTGTTGGCAAAGTAATGTCTCTGCTTTTCAATATGCTATCTAGGTTGGTCATAACTTTTCTTCCAAGGAGTAAGTGTCTTTTAATTTCATGGCTGCAGTCACCATCTGTAGTGATTTTGGAGCCCAGAAAAATAAAGTCTGACACTGTTTCCACTGTTTCCCCATCTATTTCCCATGAAGTGGTGGGACCGGATGCCATGATCTTCGTTTTCTGAATGTTGAGCTTTAAGCCAACTTTTTCACTCTCCACTTTCACTTTCATCAAGAGGCTTTTTAGGTCCTCTTCACTTTCTGCCATAAGGGTGGTGTCATCTGCATATCTGAGGTTATTGATATTTCTCCCGGCAATCTTGATTCCAGTTTGTGTTTCTTCCAGTCCAGCGTTTCTCATGATGTACTCTGCATAGAAGTTAAATAAACAGGGTGACAATATACAGCCTTGATGAACTCCTTTTCCTATTTGGAACCAGTCTGTTGTTCCATGTCCAGTTCTAACTGTTGCTTCCTGACCTGCATACAAATTTCTCAAGAGGCAGATCAGGTGGTCTGGTATTCCCATCTCTTGAAGAATTTTCCACAGTTTATTGTGATCCACACAGTCAAAGGTTTTGACATACCCTAAGCTAAATGGTGGGACTTTTCCAATGGCTCAGCAATAAAGAAGCTGCCAGTGCAGGAGGTGCTGGTTCCATCCCTGAGTTGGGAAGATGCCCTGGAGGAGGAAAAGGCTATCCACTCCAATATTCTCACGTGAAAAATCCCGTGGACAGAAGAGCCTGGCGGGCTATAGTCCAAAGGGCCACAGAGCGACTGAGCATGCAAGATAAATGGTAGGATTGTTTGTCAGTTATCAGCAAGGGTTTTGTTTTTTTCGTGCCTCCCTTCATTCGGTGGACACTTTTTAAACATGTATTTTAAGATGAGAAAGTTTAAAACATTTTTTATGTATAGTCATGGTCTTTTGTTAAAACTGGCTTGCTGTTGCAATAGCAGATGGGTGTGATAAAATGGGAACATGTCAACTGTAAAAAGAAACCAATGCAGATTAAATCACAATTAAAAATATCTCTAATATGAGTCACTAAAATGTTTTTCCTTTGGGTTGACTCTTAATATTGTGTCCTTTTTTTTTTTAAGTCATCTTTTGACAAAACCAAGGAATGAAAAAAAAAAAAAAAAATACAGAGAAAATGACCAGGGGTGCCTTTGAAATTTCTTTATTCAAAGATTTTTAGAACATGGACTTTATCAAGTCAGAGAATCTTGAAAACAAGACAGTTACCTGTAAGAACAGGCTGATACGGGCTTTTTGCTTTTTCAAGTTGTCAAAAATGGATTATATTATCAGGAATATCTGATCCTCTTGTAATATAAGGAGTATCAGAAGAATATTATCCACAGATGCCTTTCAAATGGTGCCTTACATCCCTTATACCAGTGCCCAAAGTATAATATACCTAGCATACTTGATCTTTTGCTGAGACAACTTGCAACATTTCTAACTGGTCCCAATGCTTAGCTCAGTGCTGAGCCCCAATAGGTGTTCAGCATTTGTTGAATAGAGAAATGAATCATTACGTGTCATATTTCCAAACTGGTGCTTTTCATAGCCATTCTTTGTAAAGTTGCTCCAGGGATTTGTCAGAAAAACTAATCTAACCATGTTATATTTCCCTTTAAAAAAAAATCTTCAGTGGCCCTCATCTACTTAAAGTTTTGCCTTTCAGACTTTCCTCTAAAATTATTTTGCCATTATAAAATTAGCATTCTGTGGTCAGAAATTCAAACAACATTGAAAATAGATGTGAAAAAAATACATGTCCCTAACTCAGCTTCAAAACATCCAGTTTGCTGGGCATTATATACCTTTCTATCAATTTTGCAGACTATAGTCTTTTCATTTTTGTTTTACACCATTGTGCTAAAATATTATGCTAAAATAGTGACACTTCATCCCTCCCCCATTGGCCCGGGTGAACTATTTAATGTCATGGAAATTAACCTTTTGTATATATTGCACATAATTAACCTTTTGTGTGTATGTTCTCCCAGTCTTTTGCTTGTCTTTAACTTTATGGTGTCTTTGCCCCAAGTAGATACTTAAAATTTGTATTTAGTCAGGTATTTCAGTGTTTTGTGTTTTTTGCTTCAGTTCAGTTCAGTCGCTCAGTCATGTCCGACTCTTTGCGACCCCATGAATCACAGCACACCAGGCCTCCCTGTCCATCACCAACTCCCAGAGTTCACTCAGACTCACGTCCATTGAGTCAGTGATGCCATCCAGCCATCTCATCCTCTGTCGTCCCCTTCTCCTCCTGCCCTCAATCCCTCCCAGCATCAGAGTCTTTTCCAATGAGTCAACTCTTCGCATGAGGTGGCCAAACTACTGGAGTTTCAGCTTTAGCATCAGTCCTTCCAAAGAACACCCAGGACTGATCTCCTTTAGGATGGATGGACTGGTTGGATCTCCTTGCAGTCCAAGGGACGTAGGGACTCTCAAGAGTCTTCTCCAACACCACAGTTCAAAAGCATCAATTTTTTGGCGCTCAGCCTTCTTCACAGTCCAACTCCTCACATCCATACGTGACTACTGGAAAAACCATAGCCTTGACTAGACGGACCTTTGCTGGCAAAGTAATGTCTCTGCTTTTGAATATGCTATCTAGGTTGGTCATAACTTTCCTTCCAAGGAGTAAGCGTTTTTTAATTTCATGGCTGCAGTCACCATCTGTAGTGATTTTGGAGCCCCCAAAAATAAAGTCTGATACCGTTAAGGAGTTACTTCCCACTAAGACTTTAAAATCATTTCTCATAACTGACAGTATTAAATTTTGCAGTTTATTCAGTCTGGCACTTTTATGTTTTTATGGTGTAGTAGGCATATACGTTTTTACTCAGATATTTGGTTTTCTCAGTTTATTCAGACATTCTGCTTTTCCACTCACTGTGCGTCTAATCATTTAGATTGCTGTTTTCTTGAACTCCTTACATGTTTCTGCTCTGCTTCATACTGTTTTGGTTACTATAGTCTTAGCATAATTTTTTTTAAGAGTTTTATGTTTTTCCCACTTCAGATCTTATTCTTTTTCATCTACTTTTAAAATGTAGATAAGAATCACATACCATAAGATTCACCTTTTTAAACAAATAATTTTTATTTTGGCCTTACCATTTGGCATGCAGGATCTTAGTTCTCCAACCAGGAATGGAACCTGCACTCCCTTGAGTGGAAGCAGAGATTCTTAACCACTGGCCCACCAAGGAAGTCCCAGGCTTTTCTTTATTGTGGTGAGTGGGGAGTACTCTCTGGTTGTGGTGTGCTGGCTTCTCATTGCAGTGGCTCATCTTGTTACGGAGCACAGGCTCTGGGGTGTGTGGGCTCAGTGGCTGCGGAACACAGGCTCTGTAGTGGCTGCACGCAGGCTCAGTAGTTGCAGCTCCCAGGCTCTGGGGCACAGGCTCAACAGTTGTGGTGCACAGGCTTAGTTGGGGCTCCCCTGGTGGCTCAGATGGTAAAGAATCTGCCTGCAATGCAGGAGACCTGGGTTTGACCCCTGAATCAGGAAGATCCCTTGGAGGAGGGCATGGCAGCCCACTCTAATGTTCTTGCCTAGAGAATCCCATGGACAGAGGAACCTGGTGGGCTACAAGTTCATAGGGTCGCAAAGAGTCAAGACATGGCTGAAGCGATTTGGCATTCCCGCACACACAGGCTCTGCAGCTTGTGGGATCTTTCCAGATCAGGGGTTGAACCCGTGTCAATTATTAAATAATAATCCATTTTTTCTTTATATTATGATTTATCTGTTCATCCACTGGTGGAAATCTGGGTTGTTTTCCCCTTTGGCTATTCAAGTGTAGTGCTGCTATAAACTTGTGCACAGTATTTTTTTAAGTACCTCTTTTGGGTACATACTTAGGAGTTGGAATGCTGGGTCATGTGGTAATTCTTTTTAAAATGTTCTGTTTTTGTTTTTAATTTTGATCTTTTATATAATAAGTTTTTGTACTATTAAACCAAATAGTTTTTAATGTGATTGTTTAATTTGAAAGCACCGTAACATGTAGTGTGCAAATAATTACAGATTTTCTTTCAATGTTTCAATCTTTTTTTTTTTTGGTAATATGATGGCTGGCATCTTCATTCTTGATTCTGAGAGGGAGTATTTTTAATGTTTTGCTAGTGTGTATGCTATTTTCTGTAAATTTCTGGTAGAATCCTTTTGTTAAGATAAACTTTTACTCTATCTCTAGTTTGCTAAGAACTATTTTTTAGAATTAGGAATAGGTGCTGGAATATTATTTTCTTTTAAGAATTTATTAAGATGTGGCATCTCTCCTTTAAACTGTTAATGTTTTGGAAGATTGGGCTTGGTACTATAATACTGGTGCTTTGGTTGATTCTTGGTTACTTCAGTGGATTTTTCCTCCCATTCAGACCAGTCAGAAAACCAATCTGAGAACCTCTGTTCTGGACATTTCTATAGTGCCAAGTTCAGTGATGGTGTAGAGCTGTGCATGTTAACATACATTCTAGCATGCTGGGAAGGATTGAAGGCAGGAGGCGAAGGGGGCAACAGAGGAAAAGATGGTTGAATGGCATCATCAACTCAACAGACATGAGTTTAGGGAAGCCTGTCATGCTGCAGTCTGTGGGGTCGCAAAGAGTCGGACACTACTTAGAGACAACAACAACAGACGTTTACTTTCTTCAGTCCTCTTAGTCCCTTCATTTGTTCCTGTAAATTAAGCAATTTAAAATCTTGTTATTCAGAGTTAAGAAGCATACTCCTTTACATGTTTATAAATATACTCCATAACTGCCTCTGCTGGTCCTCCTACCTCATTCCTGATTAAAAAAAACAAAGCTACAGAATGCTTTGAATTTTCATTTGGAAATTATATCTGTTTCTAGGGCTCTCATCACCCTAGTAACAAGGAGCCAACTCCATTACTTTTCAAAAGGACCTAAAAACAATCCAAATACCTCTTCATAGGTGAGACTGCAGGCCGGCTCAAGGTGTGTCTAAACATTCTCAGCGCGCACAAAATAGAACTGAGGTAGTTTGCAAAGGAGAAGAAGTAAAATCTAAAATCTGGAGTTGAGAGGCTCCATCACTTCCAAACAAATCTTGGTGGGCTCTACTTGCTGCTTGAGGATGATCAAGTAGCTTCCTATTAATAAGGCTCATTAATATGATTACCACACTCCACCCTCTAGTCCACATTGAAGATGACTGGTGGAGAAGGTCTAGGGGACTAGAGAATCAAAGAAGGTGAAGGTTAGAAGTGATATTTACTTATTTACTTGATGCACCACATAGCATGGAGGATCTTAGTTCCTTGACTAGGGATCAGATTTGCTACCCCTTTAGTGGGAGCTGAGTCTTAACCACTCGGCCACCAGGGTTAATCACCAAAAAGTAACTTTTAGATTTGGGCCAAATTGTGTAGGTGGGGGCCACAGGTAATCTTTGGTATAAACATGTTGTGGTTAGATTTTGAAGTGCCTTGTCTTAGATCTTTCTATGGGACAATGTTGTTTGGGGCCTGTGTCTTTAGAGATTTTCCTTAACAGTTGGTTTAAAGCTAAGATCTGAGAAGAACGTTGGTGGGAAGAAAAAAAGATAGATTGTGATTTGAGATTTGTCACCTGAAACATCTACCCTGATTTTATCTAATCTTTTAGCTTATGAGTAGAATTAAAGAGCTTAGGAAAATCAAAGTATAATTGATTTTAGACTAGCCAAATCATTTTCTGTATGGATAATGATGAACCCCCTAAAAGCATAAGTTTAATTGTTATATCAGGAAAAAAGGAAAGTTTGAGATGCTTATTAGATATCCAAGCAGAGATTTCAGATAGTCAGTTTACAAATCTGAAAGGTTGGGGGCTAGCCACTTTGGGCAGTGTGTTGGTTAATTTATTAACCGTTACCCCTGGGGGTGTGGGGAGCCTAGACTGTTAGTTCCCAAACTGTTTGAGGAGCCCTGAGGCATCATAGCTAACTTGGGCAGAATATTTCAAATTTCCAGGAAAAGAGTACAGATGGTGCATCTGTTTTTTAAAAGTTTTAAAAAAGATGTTTGAGTTCTGTGCATGTGTGTGTGCCCTATGCTGCTGGCATCAACCGAGAGCAGTTTTTGTATGTGCACCTATTGTTTCTTGGAGAAGGAAATGGCAACCCACTCCAGTATTCTTGCTTAGAGAATCCTGTGGACAGAGGAGCCTGGTGGGCTGCCCGTCTA
Source organism: Bos mutus (assembly GCF_027580195.1). NCBI lineage: Eukaryota > Metazoa > Chordata > Mammalia > Artiodactyla > Bovidae > Bos > Bos mutus. Next base: position 40,944,027 of record NC_091626.1, on the reverse strand, counting down.
TGGGGTCGCACAGAGTCGGACACGACTGAAGCGACTTACCATGCATGCATGCATTGGAGAAGGAAATGGCAACCCACTCCAGTATTCTCACCTGGAGAATCCCAGGGACAGAGGAGCCTTTAGGGCTGCTATCTATGGGGTTGCACAGAATCGGACATGACTCAAGCGACTTAGCAGCAGCAGCAGCTGTTGTTTCTTACAGAAGAAATCCTACATAAGCAAACATGAAATTTATATCTTACTCAAATCATTCCCCAGTGTATCAGTATACCACACAGCAGAACTTATTGTATTTAGAAGTTCCTGGAGAATGGGGTAGAGCATCTACCCTGAAAGACAGAAAACCACTGCCTGGAAGGCCAGGAAAGGACTGGTGGAGAATTGCACAAAATGTCTTTAAAAAGCAATTTATTTCTAAAATTCTTGCATATTTTGCATTCTTTCTCCAATTATATTATCCCATTCTTAAACCTTAAAAATGATTCAGGTTAATTCCATGGAATAATAACATTTGTGGCAAGAATGAATGGTTAAGTACACTCTTCTCTTTCAAGTGAGTATATTCTTCAACTTTGAGGTATGATGATTCAGAAAATTAGGGAGAGTTGAGAACTCTTGGATGCCATCAGACATCTTTAGAAGAACCATAATCTAGCAAATGAGCACTTAGATTTAGAACTGTGAATGGAATTAGTTGAAACTCAGAAGAGTAGGAACACCTAGTAAGTTAAAATCCATTTAGGTAATCGGGTGAAGAAAGTATGTAATAAGTGGAAGTTGATTAGGCCTTAAGGAGGAGCTTAAAAACAAAATTTTAAGCCATGTTTGTTCTGCCTTTAGGAGAATGGTGGGGGATGAGGCTGAATCTTCCTATATTGAATGAGTTCTTGGGAGGGAGAAATACTGACTGTTGCTTAATCAGCTTAAACTGAATTCTTCCTTAGATGATTCTTCTTTCTTCACTTTTTCATACATAACTCCAACCTCCTGGTTTAATACTAGAAAGGGGACAGTATAAATGGAGGACTCAGGTATTCCAGTTTCTGAAATCTTATGCCTGAATAGGGCTTCCCTGGTGGCTCAGAGGTTAAAGCGTTTGCCTGAAATGTGGGAGACCCCGGTTTGATCCCTGGGTCGGGTAGATCCCCTGGAGAAGGAAATGGCAACCCACTCCAGTATTCTTGCCTGGAGAATCCCATGGAGGAGAATCCCATGGAGGAGAATCCCATGGAGGGAGGAGCCTGATGGGTTACAGTCCACAGGGTCGCAAAGAGTTGGACACGACTGAGTGACTTCACTTTTTTTATGCCTGAATATATCATTAGTGCAAGATGCACATACCTCTCACTTCCATTGCCCTCCATATTTACCTTTATGTATCATATGTGTTTTATTCATGTCACCCACCTAGAACCCAGGTTTGATGAGAATGAGGATTTTTGTACTTGGCAAATGTTATACCTGCAACTTCTGAAAGATTTCCTGGTACATGCTCAATATATGCTCGATAATAGTGAATTATTGAAAGATCTGTTCTGTAAGATTTGAATAGAAGGAGAAATAATTACCCTTTAAAAAATGATTGTATTTCTTTTTGGCTGTGCTGGGTCTTTGTTGCTTTGCACGGGCTTTCTCTAATTGCGGCCAGCGGTGCTTCTCTTCCTTGAGGTGCATGGGCTGCTTATGGCGGTGGCTTCTTCTGGTGCAGAGCACAGGCTGTAGGGTGCTCCAGCTTCAGTCGTTTCAGCTCCTGGGCTCTAGAGCGAGGCTTTGTCGTTGTGACACATGGGCTTAGTTGCTCCTTGGCATGGGAATCTTCCCGGATCAGGGATCAGACCTGTGTCCCCTGCATTGGTAGGTGGATTCTTACCCACTGGGTTACCAGGGAAGCCCAGAAATAATTACTTGAACATTCAAATTAGAGACTGGAAATGGTTCTATACTTGTGAAATGGAAGAAAATTCACCAAAGGTGAATTTTTTAGGTTTAGGATTGGTGAAAATCCTCAAAGTTAAGGGGCCTTCTCTCTCTATGCCCGTCTAGAAAGTAGCAGTTTGAGTGCATCACCAGCGTTGCCTGTCTGGATGATAGGCCAGCCTTTTCTGTAGTTTTAATCAAATCACTGTGGTATGTACTTACAAATACATTGCAAATGTATACTTTTCCTATGCTGCTGTCATCCTCTTTTTCACTGTACAACTTCTGGTCTTGGGAGCAGTATCTTGTAAATTTGAAGAACGTATGAATACCATCCAAAGGAAGAAATTTATTGAGGCCCTTCAGTATGAGTAGAATTGAAAATTTTTTTACATTATAATGTAATTAAATATATATGAACAAAACTAGTAAACTTTGTATGCTCCTCAATTTACACAACTATCAAGAGAAAATAGGTACATGATGTATACAATACTTCAGTATTTTTTGATGTTACTTTGAATAAAGTTTGGAAGCTAAATTGACACATGCAGTACAAATGCTGACATTCAGTCTGCAGATTCTTTTGTGTTTGTCAGGTTTTAAAGATGCGGTGGTTACTCACAGTACTTTTTCTCCATTTGAACTGCTGCTGAAACCTTTGTTAACATTATTTGGCTTTCATTTTGAATTAGAGTTTCAAACATTGGAGCATATCTGTAGGTATTAAATAATTATTTTCCAAGCAAATTCAGGAACTGAAGAATATTCTATTTAATCATGCATTAGTGTTTTAATATTTTTCTCACATAAACATTCCGCTCAGTAAAAGTAAGAATTAGAGTGAATATTACCCTCCATGACGACATTCAGTGTTGTGTGCAACCCTGAATAGAGGGGTTTTTTTTTTTAAAGAGAACGAAGTGTTGACTTTTTATTTATTTATTTCCAGCTGCGCTAGGTGTTTGTTGCTGCACGCAGGCTTTCTCTAGCAGCCACTCTTGGTTGTGGTGTGAGGTCTTCTCACTGCGGTGGCTTCTCTTGCTGCAGAGCATGGGCTCTAGGTGTGTGGGCTTAGTTGCCTCTCAGTACGTGGAATCTTCCCACACCAGGAATCAAACCCGTGTCCCCTGCATTGGCAGGCCGATTCCTAAGCACTGGACCACCAGGGAAGTCCTGAATAGGCTGATGTTAAAGTGTCTACTCTCTTCCCTTGTAGCTCAGTCGGTAAAGAGTCTGCTTGCAATGCAGGAGACCCGGGTTCGATCCCTGGGTCGAGAAGATCCCCCTGGAGAAGGAAATGGCAACTCACTCTGGTTGTTGCCTAGAGAATCCCATGGACAGAGGAGCTTGGCAGGCTACAGTCCATGGGGCTGCAAGAGTTGCACACAACTTAGCGGCTAAGCCGCCACCACCAAAGTGTCTGCTTACATTTGAACCTGGTCTTAGCACTGTCACCTCTCAGGTGATGCATGTTAGCTTTTGGTTGCTCCCGGGACATTTTTAGTTCTTTGCTAATCACAGTAGAAGATGTTTTGGATACAGAGCTTTTTTAGATTGTCTTAAAACTGGGAGGGAAGTTTAATACAAGATGTTTAATACAAGATGGGACTGAGTGTCAGTTCCTGAAGTAAAACATATTGAAGAATGTTTTCAAAAAAGAGAACTTGGTGAGCCTCTTTATTTATTTAAATCTTTTATAACTTAAAATACGATGTTTTAAATTTTTAGCGTATCAGAAGATGTTGACCTTTGAAATAATGACTACATCACTACTGTGATCTTGAGCAGGTTTCAGTTTCTGGGCTTTTATCTCCTTTTTCGCACAGTGGTTGTGGGCTGTGAACTACAAAAACACAGAGGAATATGAAGTTTGTGGTGACATGAGGACCTCAAGGGGATAGGTAGGCATGCAGAGATTGGGGAGAAAGGAGCAGCTGGCACAAAGGCCCCAACCTGCAAATAAGCTGAAGAACAGAAAGAGGGCTAAGTGAGATCTTTATGAAAGTGCTTTGTAGATACAAAACATTCCTTGCAGCTCAGGTGCAGTTACATTTAGGAAAGATGTTTGTTTTCTTTTTCCAATGGACTGGTTTGTTAGCTACAGGGCCATCTTGCCTAGCGAGTAGGATCCTGCTTTGAGGATCCTGCTTTGAGGATGGAAAGCAAGAATTATACCCATGAGTCACAAATTCTAGCAGTTTGTGAATTAGGATTACTGTTATGTTATTGTACTAATAATCTTGTATATAAGATTGGGCAATAGGACAGAGGAATAAGCTTGTTAATAAAAATTTAGGGGAGAGAGTTTTGTTTGGCTTTGCTGTTTGGTATCTGTAGTTTTGCATCTATTTAACCCAGCACTGAAATCTGATCAGGTTTTCCTTTGTGGTTGCTTTGTTAATAATTGAAGTACCTCACGGTTCTGGGTGTGAATTCTGCATACTTTATATAACTAATTTAGAACCAGGGAAGTTAGGGCTTTCTATTGAAGTAATTAAATCATTATGGTGTTTTTTTAGTGTAAGTTACATATATTTCTGTGTAAGTTACGTATATAATATATATACGTAATATATATATATTATATACTTTGTGTAAGTTATGTATATAATATATATACTTATATTTTCTATATACGTTATGTGTATAATATATATACACAGAAATAACCAAAACATTATAATAGGACATAGTTTATGCTTTTATATACCTTAAAGATGGAAGTTTAAAAATTTTCTTTGTGTCCTCTTTCTAGTTTGGATGTGCAGGAGCCTGTTTATCATCAGTTTTGTTAACACTGATATTGTTTTTTTTTTTAATCTATAAGTAAACATGTCCTTAGACAGCTGTGTTTAATATCCTAAAGAATCATGTGGAGACTTCACAGTGTTTCTTACCAAAACTTAGAATCTATATATTTTAGTATTTAAAGGATGCGGCTGGGGCTTTGAAAATGAGACAGAGGTTGCCTAACTCATAGCTGAATGCCTGCATATCTAGATTGTTCTGTTCTGGAGGTTCTTAGTAACATGGAAGTTTTTATTGTAGCTAAAGTGACAGTACGTGGAAATGTGTGTGCATGGCTGGTGAGCAGGATTTTCTTTAAAAGCTGATACTGCATAGGAATGTCTTAGGTAACTAGAGCGCTGGAAAAATGCTGCTGCTCAAGCCCAAGTACTTTTTGTTTTACAGAAAACTGACCATGGGCTGGAGAGCCTCTGCGTCTCCACCTCACACACCTCCCATCTCTGAGAGAGCAGGGCACTAGATCAGGAAATGATGGGTGGAGCTGCTTAGTTGCATCAACTTCCTGGGCTGCCCAAGCATTGATTAGTCAGACACTCCTAATGTTCCAGGATCGGCTGGCTTCTTTTAAGTCCTCAGGCTTGACATTCATGCTCATGAAAACGCTTGGCATGTGCAGGGCACTTTGCTGCATGCTCTATAAGAGATACAGAAAGGAGTAAGATTATTCTTACCTTTCAGGAGCTTTACAGTGTAGTAGGGGAGATGAAGACAAGGTAGACACGGTAAGGGACCCAGGAGAGTATTCTGAGAATTCAGACAAGGCTTATGGTAACGTTGATGGGTAGGGCTGTCGCTGAGGATGAGACCTAGGCAGGGAGGGACCCAGTTCCGTTTCAGTAGTTCCTATGGTTAAAGAGTGATAAAGTGGGGAAGAAAGGTCAGATGGCTACTGTGAAGGTGAAGGCAAAGGAGGAGGAGGAACCAAAGCAGCAGCTATTTAATCATAAGCCCTGAGATTTCCCCAAAATTCTGTCCAAAATTGTTTTTGTGGATATTCTGGCACTTTTCTGGGGCAGAGAACTCAGACCTTTTCTCAGATTCTGAAAAGGATCCAGGTTCCAAGAAATTTGAGAATCAGTGTGCTGAGTTTTCAACCTTAGATGACTGAGAAGATGTTGAGGCTTTGTAGAGAAAAAGGAGATCATGTGGCACAACTTTTCTTGTGGGAGGTAAGGTGGAATTTGGGGCTTATTTCTGAGATTATGAAATAGTCCCCTGAGTGGGGAGGTTGCCTTGTCAAACTGGGTGTCCCACCTAGCAAGTTAGATGGATCCATTAATGATCTGGTACAACCCCTAAGGGCAGGTGTTTTCTTTCAAAGGAGTTCCTTAACATTATTTCCCCCTGTATTTGGAGTCCGGATTGATGAAGATGTGGGAGACGAGGATACTACTGTAGAATAATTCTGGCATTTTTCTTGGAATTCCTTTGTGTAAAGTGATCTGTACTTGACCCAATGAGGGATTTATAAAATTTCAGACAGGGATATACTCTTAAGGAGTTGATGGTATGTAGCTTTTTCTTTGGCTTTTTGTTCAGCTTGGATCTGTGTGTTCAGTTATCTTTGGGTCTTTGATTATTTCCTGGGCAAGAGAAACATTTCTATTAAAATGAACTTAAAGTGACTGTTGTCTGTGACAGTTGTAAATATACTGTACTTGTAATTAGGAACCTCTGTACAGACCATTTAGTGACTTGTAGAGAAATCATTTGATTGTTTTACTAATTGTTATATAAATATATGTGTATATACACATACATGGCCTCATATAAAATATTATGAAGCACATTTTAAAAATGACCCAGCAGGAATTCCCTGGTAGCCCAGAGGTTAGGGCTTTGTGTTTCCACTGCAGAGGGCACAGGTTTGATCCCTGGTCAGAGAACTAAGATCCTCACGTGCCACGTGGCAAAGCGCCCCCCCCAAAGAAATGACCTAGCATTTAGTATTTGTTATACTTAGTTGGTCAGCTTCCACACGGTTAGCTTCCACATTTGTGAAATGGGAATAATAAATAATAATAGTAATTTTATGTATCTCATACAATTGTCCTGAAGATGAAATTAATACATATACATACAAAATCAAACTCCATAGTTTACAGCTTAAGTATTCAGTAAATATCAATGGTTACATTATTAATAATATTAATATTTTAATATTAATAATATAATTTCCCCTTCCCCATGAGTGAATGTGGGGGGTGACTGTTGTTAGAAGAGAATTTGCAATAAGATATCTTTAAATAGCAAAATTTCACATGTATTTATTTAAATGTTTATGTTTTTCTTTGAAGTTGTGAAAGTTAAGAGCATTTTTTGCGAGGCAGATTCAGGCATTAAGCTGCACATTTAGGTTACAGAATGAGGGCCTGGAAGTCATATTCGTTTGAGAAATGAATTGCTTGGTCTTGACCACTGTTGTCTTTCAGTTCTTTTTTGACTGCCTGTGTGTTCGTCTCTCTTTTCTTATCTTTTTTGTGCCTTCTGGTTTATTTCCTGTTCAGTTTTCAGTAAAGGGCGTGAAGAACTTCTGTTGGTTGGTGCCCTGGGTCTGAACCAGGAAGGAGTACTGCATCAAACAGCCTGGGGCTTATCTGGGACGGATTTAACAATAATCCCTGCAGAGCTCCCTAACCAGGGAACCTGTGAATTCCAGTTTTCTCCCTCTAAATCAGAGGGTATGCAGTTCAACTGTGTGTGCATAATGGACATTTCTGGACTCATCCATCTATCGTTTTCAGATGCTTCCATTTATTTATTTCTCCTTTTAAAAACCAGTAATTCTGAGAATATTTAGTTAGGTAACAAATACAGAGATGGTTGGATGGCATCACCGACTCAACGGACATGAGTTTGAGTAAGCTCCGGGAGTTAGTGATGGACAGGGAAGCCTGGCGTACTGCAGTCCACGGGGTTGCAAAGAGTCAGATATGACTGAGTGACTGAACTGAACAAATACAGAAATAATAGAATGATAAACCCCACTTTGCTATTGCTCAATAGCAATAATTTCAATAATTTGTCATCTAATTGCCAATCTTGCTTGATCTGTACTCTGAACCACTTCTCCACCTTTTTTTTTTTATGTGGACCATTTTAAAAGTCTTTATTGAATTTGTTATAATATTGCTTCTGTGTTTGTGTTATTTTTTTTGGCTCCGTACCCCCTGCATTGGAAGTCAAAGTCTTAACCACCAGACCACCAGGGAATTCCTTCTCCCATGTTGTTTTGAAAACGTATCATTTAAGCTTAAAAGTTTTTAGGATGTATATCTAAGGGATGAGGACTTAAAATCACATACATACATGCACACATATATATTAACTTTTTCTGTCTCCTGTATTTCCTCTGAGACTAGTGCTAAAGAATAGAACTGAATTTTTTTAAGTGTCTTTTTTCCCCCCATCAGGAGTATGTAATGTCTGGTTGTGTTTCAGTTTCGTGATGTTAGCAGCTACTGATAATCATTGCCTAGATCCATTAATTCAGTAAAATTTGGAAAATGGTGATATCTATCATTCCTTCTGTTTATTTTGAATCAAAACCTGTCAGGAAATAAAATTTTACTTAATGCATTTAATGAATTAAATATTTTATTTTGAATTAATATTCTCTTTCTCTGACTTTGTAGTAGTGATTAAATATAGTACATGATTTGCTGTTGAGATGTTCTATATGCTGTGTAGGGTAGCTGATTACTTCAGGATGACTTCAGACCCACCTAGTTCATCAGCTTATGAAATTGTCTTAGATTGCTTACTGGTGGTTATTTCCTAGCAAGAAATAATTATTAGGGATAAATATGCCTTGTAATTAGTGTGTACTTGCCTACTTGTATATTATTAATTGCTGTTTTAAAGTCTTATTTGCTTATATAAGTCATTTCTTTTAATGAACTTATACAATTAATTCAAAAAGTCATTTCTGGGCAAAAAAATATGATTGATTAAAAATCATTTCTGGGTCAAAACTGTGTCTGCTTAGTGTAGTTAACTGTGGGATTACTTACTGAAGACCTTAGTTTCAAAATTGTGCTTTTTTTTTTTTTTTGTAAACTTGTAGAAGGGAGGCTTGGAAGGTGATCTGATATTGTTGAGTTTTGTAGTTTACAGTAAGTCCTATTTCTTAACCTGCATTTTTACATTTGAGTATTATTCACTGGGTTGTGGTGCCCACTTGATATCTTTGATGACCTTCCAGATATTCCTGTTAATATGTATTATATGAGTATTTTTGTTTGTTTATGGAAAGAATTAATTTGTTTAGAAAAACCCCATCATGTCTTTGGTATTTCATTTAAAGCAAGAAGCTGAAACTGGTGAACTGGAGAGTGATAGATCAATCTCAGGCCTAGTGGTCGGAGCAGCTCACAGAGAAGTTAATGACAGTATCTGTGGTGGGGTTAATAGGAGAGACTTTATTCAGTGAGTCTAAAAGTGACCAGATAACTAATACATTAGAGAACTAATACATTCTTACTATCTTCTTTACTCTCTTCACATCTTGTCAGGCTCAGTGCTCCTCAGGTGAGCTGAATTTGAATTCCCTTTCTAATCATAGCTGATAAGTGTAATTGAATTTATTCTTCATATATATCTGCAGTGGGGAAAAAAACCTGATTTTTTCAATAGTATTCCAGATGGATCTTTAGTAACTTAATTTTTAGGTAATGCTTTAGAAAATAATAGTATAATAAATCGTTTTAACAAATAGCAGTTTTGTTTTCTGAGACACTTGCCACACATTCTTCTTGCCGCTAGTGCCGTGTTGAATCCAGCAGGCTATGGCCAGCCAGTTGCGGTGCTTGTGCAGTAGGGACGGATGTTGATCCTCTCTCTGGTTTCCAGATTCAGGCTGTATAATGTAGAACACATCATTCAAATCCAACGAACGTTTTTTCAGTAAAATTCTAGGGCAGTAGTGGTATACCAGGTAGACAAGGGTCCCTGTCCTTGGGGGCTTACATCTTAGTGAAATTATATCCACAGAGTTCCCTAGGTCGAATTCTATATAAACTCGTCCTTTGCCCAGTTGTGTGAACAGGTCCAAAGCTGCTTTTTGAGGAAGGTCAAAGAAAGTACTTTTGCATAGAGAGTAGCCAGGTTTAAAAATTTCACAGCACAATGTTATTTTTGCTGGCTGCCTTTGGTATTTAGAAAATAATGGAGCTTCTTTCACTAAACAAGATCTGCTAGTGATTTCTGCCTATCGCTGCTGCTGCTGCTGCTGCTGCTGCTAGGTCGCTTCAGTCGTGTCCGACTCTGTGCGACCCCATAGGCGACAGCCCACCAGGCTCCCCGTCCCTGGGATTCTCCAGGCAAGAACACTGGAGTGGGTTGCCATTTCCTTCTCCAGTGCATGAAAGTGAAAAGTGAAAGGGAAGTTGCTCAGTTGTGTCTGACTCTTCGAGACCCCATGGACTGCAGCCTACCAGGCTCCTCTGCCCATGGGATTTTCCAGGCAAGAGCACTGGAGTGGGTTGCCATTGCCTTCTCCAATGCATGAAAGTGAAAAGTGAAAGTGAAGTCACTCAGTTGTGTCCGACTCTTCGCGACCCCATGGACTGCAGCCTACCAGGCTCCTCCATCCATAGGATTTTCCAGGCAAGAGTACTGGAGTTTCTTAGTTTAGATTTTCTGTAATAATATATTTTTTTCTCTTCTCCCCTCTGCCCACCTTTAGTGTTGGCTAGTAGGATTAAAAGTTACTCTGATACTGTTTGGTTGATCATTAGCTACTTCCAGGCCTTTGGAAGGTAGCTAAATGTAAACATGATTACTTTGTGTACTCAAAGAAAAGTTTTATATGAGATGTGTTATCAGATCAGATCAGTCACTCAGTTGTGTCCGACTCTTTGTGACCCCATGAATCGCAGCACACCAGGCCTCCCTGTCCATCACCAACTCCCGGAGTTCACTGAGACCCATGTCCATCGAGTCAGTGATGCCATCCAGCCATCTCATCCTCTGTCGTCCCCTTCTCCTTCTGCCCCCAATCCCTCCCAGCATCAGAGTCTTTTCCAATGAGTCAACTCTTCGCATGAGGTGGCCAGAGTACTGGAGTTTCAGCTTTAGCATCATTCCTTTTAAAGAAATCCCAGGGCTGATCTCCTTCACAGTGGATTGGTTGGATCTCCTTGCAGTCCAAGGGACTCTCAAGAGTCTTCTCCAACACCACAGTTCAAAAGCACAACTACATAAAACCCAGTATGTGATTTTTGTCGTAACATAACAATTTGGTCTCCTCAGTGCCTAACTATTGTCTTTCTGTAGTGTAGATTTCTCACATTTCCCATTGGAAAAATACTCATTTTTCACTTCAGTATTTAAACCGGCTGTGATAAGCTCCAATAACAGCCACAAAGCAACTTTCTCTGTTTTCTATTGATCATAAACTTCATTTCTTTACACGTGGTAATTCTTAAACCTTGACCACCCAGTGAAGACTGCTACTGCAGTCTTGATTCAACAAAGTATACAGGGATGTGGTAGAAGAATTACTAAACAGCTGGGCAGGACTGAGATTTAGGCGGCTTTCTTTGATAAACACTGGAGGTCAAGTCATCCCCTCCCTGCTTTCACCTCCACCCAGGATTGCTGACAAGAATCTTACATTTGTCTTCATCGATAATGGAAGCAAACTATTTTGCTTGATGCTTTAGTATTTGTTATCCTGAATTTTTACCTTTTCCCTCCTTCCTGAGGGATAAACCATTTTTAAATTTAGTGGTTTAGTATATAGAAATAGATATTTAATAAGGACCTACTATATAACACAGGAACCTCTTCTTAATACTCTGTAATGACCAATATGGAAAAAGAACCTAAAAAAGAGTAGATACATGTATATGTCTAACTGGTATACTTTGCTGTACAGTAGAACTAAAGCAACATTGTAGATCAGCTGTACTTTAATAAAATTAAAAATAAAATTTAGTTGTTTATAACAGTGTTATCGGGCCAACTTGTGCCCAGTGGGCTGTTAGGTTGCTTGGCTCAAGATTGAGGCTCAGGATGGAGTGGTATGAGTACACTGGCAGACAGGCACAGTGTGGGTGCTGCATTTACACTTGAGAATTAGTTGCTGTTCTGATTTATTTTCCTATGAAATGTTATTTGGCAACTAATGGGTTTTTAAACTGTGTTCATGACTGGCCTTAGACTCTCTAACATGTATTCCCTAAAGAAGATGACATCCTTATGTCCAAGTTACATTTTAATCAAAATAGGACACATGTTAAAGTTCTGATTATTTCTTTGAATATACTGCATATGCAAATGATGTAAAAAATTGCTATTGCCTTAAAAATATAAATTCACATAAAATATGTATGGAAGAATGATTGATTTCAAAGTTTTAAAAAAGCACTAGCACATTCAAAGAAGTAACAATTTTCTATGTAAAAAAATAGAAGTCTTCCTTTGTTTTCTGTAAGAAATATTGGAATTAGGAAAAATAAGTATAATATTAAAAGACAGTAAAAGATTTTTCCATTAAATTATACACTAGTAACCATCCAGTCCTTCCAAGAGAAGTTCAAAGTTCCCATGAAATGACTCTAGACAGTATTACTTTTAAAAAAAAGGAGTGAACACCCTCCTGAAAAAAAGCCAGTCCCAAATATTTTGGAGCTCAGTTTGAGAAATATGGTCTTTTCTGTGTTAGAGTTTGTTCTGTTTTGTTGTTAAAATACACTGAGAGTTGAATGCATTCAGTCAATGCTTAGAGGTTAGTGGGAGTCTTTTTATGTCTCTGCCTGTATTCACACCCTCCTGATCTTGGCATTTTTTTCTGCTTTAATAGCCATAGAAGCAGTTCTTCATACTTGTAGGTTAGTGTGGCTTCTTATCACACATCTGCTTAAATCATCACAGTTCTGAGTAGAAGTTTTATGTGGCACTTAAGAAAAACTGATCCCAATTTGAAAGATAGAAGCTTTTTGAATAGATGCTGTCAGATTATTTAATTTTGTGTCATAATTGAACCTAGGATTTTAATTTTTAATTTTTGTAGCAAAAAAATATATAGATCCAAGAGACTTATCTAATTCTGATCTTAATTCTACTACTATCTACCTGTGGGCTTCAAAAGCCATTTTAGTACTTTGCTGAAGCAGCTGTTCCTTTCTGTAATGGTTCAGTGAAGAAGGCCATCATAATAAGATGTTCTCTGGAAGCATTTACATTTTTAAAGAACAGTGATTTATTTACTGTCTACTTTTTTTCATCCTCTAAAGGAAAACATACTTTTTTATTTCTCTAGTCTTTTGTAAATAAAGAGTAGCTCCTATTATACTGATAAATGACTCCTCTTTGGAATTAGCATTCCTGAAACTTTAATAAAGTAGAAAGAAACAGGAAACACCTTATCTTCCAACCAGATTAGGTAGGCAAGGCCAAAGTTAGAAAACAGGCCTTTGATGTCAGGCTTCCTTTTAGCACTAAGCCTCTTAGCACTAAGAGAAATCTCGTTCTTTTCCTCACTCTACTCCAGTATTGCCATTTGATTTCCTCAGTGATCAAGTTCGTTTCTCTGTAGACAAGTTAGTGTGATTCTTTAGACTCTAACATTTGTCTAGGCATTCCTCCCCCCGCCCCCCTCCAAGCAAAGTTAAATTCTCTTCCATGGCTTCATTTTCAGATTGTACAGTATGTTTGGGTTAGAGTTTTTTCCAGCTTTTTTGAGCTGAAATCAGAAATTGAATTGATAAAGAATACTGGAATTACTTGAAAGAAAGATTTTGGCCTTTACTGGAGGAGGAAAGTTGTTCAAGTTTTAATTGATTCATTGTTATATCTCACTTTATTCCTGGAAAGGACTTAAGGTAACAGTTGTGTACAAAGATCATTTATAGCCAGACTTCATGAGAGAGTTGCAAACATTCACTTTCACCTGCCATTCACTCCATGAATTTCTGACTCTCTTCTGTTCATCTGCTGCAGTTCCTCACAGCAGAGCACCTGGGGATCTCCATCACTAACTGGACTCATTTTTTTTTTTTTTCTGCTGCACAGCGTGGCTTGTTGGATCTTAGTTCCCTGACCATGGATTGAACCCCAGACCCCAGAAGTGAAAACACAGAGTCCTAGCCATTGGACAGCCAGGGAAGTCCCCTGGAAAAAATTCTTTATATGGCCTTGGGTAAAGTGTGTGATTGCTCTTTACTTTTATGTGCATCTTTTCTGATTATAATAGTAAGATATGCAGTATATACTCGTGAAAATTCTGGAAAAAGACATCATAATCTCTGTCCAGAAAACTTTATCCTCGTTGAATTTCTATTGCAACTGTCTTGTTCCTTTCCTCTTTGTCCTGGCCAGACTTGGATGCGGCATTTCTTAAAACTGAACTTACCTTTTCCCCTGCTCCATACTAACAGCTCACCTGCTGTTGTTGCCGTCTCACTAAAAGGTGCCACTCTTTATCAGGTTGCTGTAGCCATGAGGAGCCATCCTTGACTCCCTCCCTCAACCTCCATTTATAATCAGTCGCTACATAAAATCGTGCCTGTTTTTTGTTTCTAATCCATTTACTTCTGTCTCTTAGCTGGGATGCTGATTATTTCTTACCTGCCTCAGTTTCCCAAAAAGCATCATCTAACTTTTGAACTCCTAGGACTTTTATCTTCCTTCATGGCTTTTCTGGCCCGTTTTCTGTGCCCTTGAGACTAAACTTGGTGCTGGTGGTCCCTCTCCTCCTTTCACACACTCCTTCCTTCTCTGTCCTCTCCCTCCACCTTCTTCCCTCATGGACTCTCACAGCACCTGTACTGTCCCTTTTAACACATATCACACTGTATATTGTAATTGCCTATTTGATTTTACTGTCTCCTTAAACCCGGGTTCGCTCCCTGGGTTAGGAAGATCCCCTGGAGAAGGAAATGGCAACCCACTCCAGTATTCTTGCCTGGAGAATCCCATGGGCAGAGGAGCCTGGCAGGCCCCAGTCCATGGGGTTGCAAGAGCTGGACATGACTTAGTGACTAAACCAACCAAGGGCAGTAACTGTGTCTTACTCATAATTGCACCACTAAAGTCCAGCCCAGAGTGTTTATTAGTAAATTTTTGATGATAAATGGATAGAAAGAAATGGGTGGCAGTTAGTATGAAAAAAGTTTGAAGCTGTTTCCTTAGTTTTATGGCTCTGCCTAACTTAAAATTTGTATCTTAGGTGATAATTTTGGCTTTAATCTACCTGGTCCTGTGTTAATGGTCTGTGAACAAGCTTCCAAAGTTTGAATTATGAAAGGGCAAGGCAGGAGTGGGCTCCATGACCTTGCCTCTCATTGATGCAAGGGGTTAGGCTTTGTAGAGAGAAAATATGGCAGCTAAAACTAGGCAGTTGTGTAAGGGACGAACAAGAAGAGGAAGCCGTTTTTAGTGACTTGGTGATTGGATGGGAGGAGGAATCAAAGTGATTTCAACTTTTCTGGTGTGGTTGACTAGGTACTTGGTGCTGTCATTAGGTAGTCATTTGATTTTTGAGATTCTTTTTGACATCCAGGTGAGTATGTCTGTTAGGCATGTCACAGCATATGAAGCTTGGGAGAGCATACCACTGGAGCGTGATGAGCCTGTGGTCATTAAAACTGTGAGGTCACTTAAATATATAGCTTAAGAGTAATAATGATCTAGGGAAAGAACTCTGAGGAATACATCAGTGTTTAAAGACTGGAGAAGAAAAGCAGGGAGCTGGAAGAGCAGTGCCAAGAAACTGAGGAGTTGGAGTTAGACAGAAATTTGGCAATAAAATGGCTATTGACTTGTGTGTGTGTGTTTTAAAGAGAATAAAAAGTAAGAAGATGGGTCTGTCCTGAAGAGTAGATGCTTCAGTATAGACTGAATGGTGTTGGGCAGTTCCACCTCACGCCTGTCAGTAGCCTAGCGCCCCCAGCCCAAACCAGAACCCCACTGACACTCTTAGATCTAACACATGACTGACCTTTAAATTCTCTTTCAAATTAAATCTAAGGTTAAAAACAGATTCTTGGCCCAGTCCCAGAAATTCTGATTCAACAGGCACAGAGATCTTAATTTTTTTCAAGGACATTTCTGAGCATCTAACACTCCTGTGTGGGTAGGTGCTACAACCCACATTTTACTTAATTGCAAGGAATCAGGAGTTTATTGTGGTGAACTTTTAAAATACAGTTGTGTGAAGGGATTGGCAACCATGGAGATCTGACTGGAGCTTTCTGCAGCGCCTGTCTGTATTTAAGAGCCTGAGACGGGGTGGGGGTGGGCAAAGTGCGGCTGTCTGATGTAATCTCTCAGAGATGTAAAATTTTTATTTTACGGATTTTTGCAGTAGATGCCCTTATCATCCTCATGCTTCAAAACTGATTTCAACCCAACCTCTCAATTTTTGCAAGTTTCTCTGAGTCTTGCCAGCATTTTACTGTCTCAGGGCCTTCAGGCCCAGCAAAGGAAGGGCAAGCGGTTAATACCTCAGCCATCCTTCAACCAGTGGAGGACTTCAGCCTGTGCCTAAAGGTTCTGCTTCCTTTGCGGTCCCACAGAATCACCATTTACTCTCCAGCAGTCACCCTGGTTGCATCAAATGACCTTACTGGCTTTTTTCCTTCACTGTTGGACCTTTCGTCACTCCTGTTCGGTGGGATCATCTACTTTAATCCTACTAAAACCTTGTCTATTAGTAATGTGTTAGTTGAGCTGACTTTGCAGGTTAGTGTACACAAACAAAAGCCTTCTATAATCACATTAGTTTCTTCCAAATGTCGCTGTCTATCAATAATAGCACCTAAAATACTGTGTGGGGGAGGAAGGCGAAGAGAACACAGCGTGCAGTGCAGAACGGCACACACATTGCGGAAGTTTAAATTTATTCACAGGCATTCTGTAATAAGATCATTATGTGCGAACTAATTGGATTTTTCAACACCTCAATTTCTTACATTTTACATGGAAGGTATTGAAGAGAGATGAAAAACCAGAAAATTGTTGACACAGAGGGCACTAGGAATATGAGAGAGGCCTCTTACATTCATTTATTTTACTAATATATATATCTTCTTCTTGAGGAATACTGGGTAACTCCTTGTAAAACTGACTTATAGAATATAATGATTCTGTATTCTATAAAATATACAGCTGTTAAAACGCTTCAGTGCACACAAGGAGGGGATCTCAACAGATGTAGGCTGTAATTGCCAAAGATCAGAAACAAATAAGTCTGATCTGTTTCAGTTCAGTTCAGTCGCTCAGTCCTGTCCGACTCTTTGCGACCCCATGAATTGCAGCACGCCAGGCCTCCCTGTCCATCACCAACTCCTGGAGTTCACTCAGACTCACGTCCATCGAGTCAGTGATGCCATCCAGCCATCTCATCCTCTGTCATCCCCTTCTCCTCCTGCCCCCAATCCCTCCCAGCATCAGAGTCTTTTCCAATGAGTCAACTCTTCGCGTGAGGTGGCCAAAGTACTGGAGTTTCAGCTTTAGCATCATTCCTTCCAAAGAAATCCCAGGGCTGATCTCCTTCAGAATGGACTGGTTGGATCTCCTTGCAGCCCAAGGGACTCTCAAGAGTCTTCTCCAACACCACAGTTCAAAGGCATCAGTTCTTCGGCGCTCAGCCTTCTTCACAGTCCAACTCTCACATCCATACATGACCACAGGAAAAACCATAGCCTTGACTAGATGGACCTTTGTTGGCAAAGTAATGTCTCTGCTTTTGAATATGCTGTCTAGGTTGGTCATAACTTTCCTTCCAAGGAGTAAGCGTCTTTTAATTTCATGGCTGCAGTCACCATCTGCAGTGATTTTGGAGCCCAAAAAAATAAAGTCTGACACTGTTTCCACTGTTTCCCCATCTGTTTCCCATGAAGTGATGGGACCAGATGCCATGATCTTCGTTTTCTGAATGTTGAGCTTTAAGGCAACTTTTTCACTCTCCACTTTCACGTTCATCAAGAGGCTTTTGAGTTCCTCTTCACTTTCTGCCATAAGGGTGGTGTCATCTGCATATCTGAGGTTATTGATATTTCTCCCGGCAATCTTGATTCCAGCTTGTGTTTCTTCCAGTCCAGCGTTTCTCATGATGTACTCTGCATAGAAGTTAAATAAACAGGGTGACAATATACAGCCTTGACGTACTCCTTTTCCTATTTGGAACCAGTCTGTTGTTCTATGTCCAGTTCTAACTTTTGCTTCCTGACCTGCAAACAGATTTCTCAAGAGGCAGGTCAGGTGGTCTGGTATTCCCATCTCTTTCAGAATTTTCCAGTTTATTGTGATCCTCACACTCAAAGGCTTTGGCATAGTCAATAAAGCAGAAATAGATGTTTTTCTGGAACTCTCTTGCTTTTTCCATGATCCAGCGGATGTTGGCAATTTGATCTCTGGTTCCTCTGCCTTTTCTAAAACCAGCTTGAACATCAGGAAGTTCAGTGATCACACCATCGTGATTATCTGGGTCGTGAAGATCTTTTTTGTACAGTTCTTGTGTGTATTCTTGCCACCTCTTCTTAACATCTTCTGCTTCTGTTAGGTCCATACCATTTCTGTCCTTTATCGAGCCCATCTTTGCATGAGATGTTCCCTTGGTATCTCGAATTTTCTTGAAGAGATCTTTAGTGTTTCCCATTCTGTTGTTTTCCTCTATTTCTTTGCATTGATCGCTGAGGAAGGCTTTCTTATCTCTTCTTGCTGTTCTTTGGAACTCTGCATTCAGATGCGTATATCTTTCCTTTTCTCTTGTAAGGCCTCCCCAGACAGCCATTTTGCTTTTTTGCATTTCTTTTCCGTGGGGATGGTCTTGATCCCTGTGTCCTGTACAATGTCACGAACCTCATTCCATAGTTCATCAGGCACTCTATCTATCAGATCTAGGCCCTTAAATCTATTTCTCACTTCCACTGTATAATCATAAGGTATTTGATTTAGGTCATACCTGAATGGTCTAGTGGTTTTCCCTACTTTCTTCAATTTAAGTCTGAATTTGGCAATAAGGAGTTCATGATCTGAGCCACAATCAACTCCTGGTCTTGTTTTTGTTGACTGTATAGAGCTTCTCCATCTTTGGCTGTAAAGAATATAATCAGTCTGATTTTGGTGTTGACCATCTGATGATGTCCATGTATAGAGTCTTCTCTTGTGTTGTTGGAAGAGGGTGTTTGCTATGACCAGTGCATTTTCTTGGCAAGACTCTATTAGTCTTTGCCCTGCTTCATTCTGTATTCCAAGGCCAAATTTGCCTGTTACTCCAGGTGTTTCTTGACTTCCTACTTTTGCATTCCAGTTCCCTATAATGAAAAGGACTCTTTTTTGGGTGTTAGTTCTAAAAGGTCTTGTAGGTCTTCATAGAACCGTTCACCTTCAGTTTCTTCAGCGTTACTGGTTGAGGCATAGACTTGGATTACTGTGATATTGAATGGTTTGCCTTGGAAATGAACAAAGATCATTCTGTCGTTTTTGAGATTGCATCCAAGTACTGCATTTTGGACTCTTTTGTTGACCATGATGGCTACTCCATTTCTTCTGAGGGATTCCTGCCCGCAGTAGTAGATATAATGGTCATCTGAGTTAAATTCACCCATTCCAGTCCATTTCAGTTTGCTGATTCCTAGAATGTCGACATTCACTCTTGCCATCTCCTGTTTGACCACTTCCAATTTGCCTTGATTCATGGACCTGACATTCCAGGTTCCTATGCAATATTGCTCTTTACAGCATTGGACCTTGCTTCTATCACCAGTCACATCCACAGTTGGATATTGTTTTTGCTTTGGCTCCATCCCTTCATTCTTTCTGGAGTTATTTCTCCACTGATCTGCAGTAGCATATTGGGCACCTACTGACCTGGGGAGTTTCTCTTTCAGTATCCTATCATTTTGCCTTTTCATACTGTTCATGGGGTTCTCAAGGCAAGAATACTGAAGTGGTTTGCCATTCCCTTCTCCAGTGGACCACATTCTGTAAGACCTCTCCACCATGACCCACCCGTCTTGGGTGGCCCCACAGGCATGGCTTAGTTTCATTGAGTTAGACAAGGCTGTGGTCCTAGTGTGATTAGATTGACCAGTTTTCTGTGAGTATGGTTTCATTGTGTTTGCCCTCTGATGCCCTCTTGCAACACCTACCATCTTACTTGGGTTTCTCTTACCTTGGGCGTGGGGTATCTCTTCACAGCTGTTTCAGCAAAGCGCAGCCGTTGCTCCTTACCTTGGACGAGGGGTATCTCCTCACCACCGTCCTTCCTGACCTTCAATGTGGGATAGCTCCTCTAGGCCCTCCTGCGCCCGCGCAGCCACGGCTCCTTGGATGTGGGGTTGGTCCTCCCGCAGCTGCCCCTGGTCTCTGGCGTGGGGTTGCTCCTCCCAGCCGCCGCCCCTGGCCTCGGGTTTTGGGTAGCTCCTCCTGGCTGCCGCCCCTGACCTTGGACTTGGGTAGCTCCTCTTGGCCGCTGCCCCTGACCTCGGACACGGGGTAGCTCCTCCCGGCCGCCGCCCCTGACCTCGGACTTGGGTAGCGCCTCTCGGCCATTCCTGCGCCGTCGCAGCCTGGCACTCTCGGCCGCTACCCCTGACCTCGGACGTGGGGCAGCTTCTCTCGGCCGTGCTCTGTTTCAGGGGTATCTTTACTTTGTGTGCCTTAAACGTAAGGTTTCTCTTTACTTAGCTGGAAGATATTCATATCCATATTTCTTCTTTTAGCTGAGACTGGACTCTAGGAATTAAATTTGAAATGAAAGGTAAATCTGTTCTGGATAATCACTTTGATTCTTGATGGATAAAACTGCTATCTGAAAGCAATCACTTTGAAGGCTGCCACAGTGCAGGCCTGGGTAACTGTTACGGAGTGAATGAGAAAGGGATGTGCCCGACTGCCCCATGTGTGTGTCTTAGACTGTATCCTGAGGAACAAGAGTGGGTTGAGAGCCTGCATGCTTAGACCCGTGAAAGCCCTTGCCTCACTCCCACCAATCTGTGACTGTGGGTGTTCATTTTGGGCTATAGGTCTATTTTGTGGGAGACCAGGCATCCCAACAAGACTTGTTTTTCTCAATCCAAGGTGTTCTGTGTAGCAGTGGGATATCTTGACATACAAACTAACAAAAATCATTAAATAATCTAGTATCCCAGTTCAGCTCAGTCATGTCCAACTCTTTGCGACCCCATGGACTGCAGCACACCAGGCTTTCCTGTCCATCACCAACTCCTGGAGCTTACTCAAACGCATGTCCATTGAGTTGGTGATGCCATCCAACCATCTCATCCTCTGTAGTCCCTTTGTCCTCCCACCTTCAACCTTTCCCAGCATCAGGGTCTTTTCAAATGAGTCAGTTCTTTGCATCAGGTGGCCAAAGTATTGGAGTTTCAGCTTCACCATCAGTCCTTCCAATGAATATTCAGGACTGATTTCCTTTAGGATGGAGTGGTTGGATCTCCTTGCAGTTGAAGGGACTCTCAAGAGTCTTCTCCAACACCACAGTTCAAAAGCATCAATTCTTCAGCACTCAGCTTTCTTTAGAGTCCAATTCTCACATCCATACGTGACTACTGGAGAAATCATAGCTTTGACTTGACTAGTATCCCAATCCCTCAGTTAACATTTCAACTCAGACCTGGAAAGGAAGTGACTTAACCCAAGGTAAAATCACCCTGTCTAGCTAATTAGTGATATGACAAGGACTAGAACATGTACCTCTGAATGTAATTATCTTTGTAATTTATAAAATGGTTCCCATCTCCACCCCTGCTCAGGGAACGAAACAGGAACTTTTTTCCTGAATCAGTGAATTAATGAAGATTGTGGACTTTGTATTTTATCTGCAGAAAATCTGACAGTTAAGAGGTTATACAGATAGATTGTTAGTTATAGATGTCTAAAATATTCAACAGTAAGAATAGCTTAGAAAGCAATATAACAATTCTAATAGACTGTTTTGCAATCAATAAAATGCTAGTTATGGTGACTTAGAAAAGCATTAATATACCAGGGATTGTGGATGGGCTTCTTTTATCCTATTGTTTCTTCTATACTGTGTCTTATACTTAAGTGTCTTTAGTAAGTTCAAATTTCTTTACATTTAAAGTACTAATTTTATGTATAGAATTAAATAATGCCGGTCTGAAATTCCTTTAGTCACTCAGTCTGAAATTTATTTTCCAGCATGTAAACCATGGAAAGTAGTTGTTTTTGCTTTTGTTATTCTTGATTTGTATATGAAAAACTAGTGGAAATGAGAATTGGTAGAGATTTAGTGAACTGAAAGATAATGTTTCTTTTACTTGCTAGAACCATGTGAGTATAAGTTTTTTTAAAAAAAGCTTTTCTAAAAATAAAATCAGACTGTTAATCAAATGTGTATTTCCTTCTTGTAGAACCTCTGTTATGCACCTTAAGCCATACTGGAAACTCCAGAAGAAAGGGCAACCTCTGGAAATCGGCACGGGAACTCTGAGAACTCCTATGAGCCACCAACAGGCTATCAGTGATGAAGAATGCAAAGCTAGGTGTATGAAATCAAGTGTCTTTCCTTCAGCCTCTCTTGGTAAAGCATCATCTCGAAAGCCTTTTGGAATCCTTTCTCCAAATGTTCTGTGCAGTATGAGTGGGAAGAGTCCTGAAGAGAGCAGCTTGAATGTTAAAACCAAGAAGAATGCCCCATCTGCAACAATCCACCAGGGTGAAGAAGGGGAAGGGCCGCTCGATATCTGGGCTGTTGTGAAACCGGGAAATACCAAGGAAAAGATAGCATTCTTTGCAGCCCACCAGTGCAGTAACAGAATAGGATCTATGAAAATAAAAAGCTCCTGGGATATTGATGGGAGAGCTACTAAAAGAAGGAAAAAATCAGGGGATCTTAAAAAAGCCAAGATACAGTTAGAAAGGATGAAGGAGGTCAACAGCAGATGCTACCAGCCTGAGCCTTTTGCATGTGGCATCGAGCACTGTTCTGTGCATTACGTGAGTGACGGCGGGGACGGCGTGTATGCCGGGAGGCCTCTATCGGTCATACAGATGGTGGCCTTCCTTGAGCAAAGAGCCAGCGCTCTGCTAGCCAGTTGTGCAAAAACCTGCACTAACTCACCTGCTGTGGTGCGGTTTTCCGGGCAATCCAGAGGTGCACCCCCAAACCCCGAGCCTTTGTCCGCCCCAGGAGCATGTGAAGAACCTGCAGAAAGGAGAAATCCTGAGGTTGGTGAAACACAGAGCGAGCCTGTCCGTGTCCTCGACATGGTAGCCAGGCTGGAGTCCGAGTGCCTGAAGCGGCAGAGCCAGCGGGAGCCCGGGAGCCTCTCGAGGAATAACAGCTTTCGCCGCAATGTGGGCCGCGTGCTGCTTGTGAATGGCACCCAGGCTGAGGAAAGCAAAGCAGACAAAGGCGCCTTGGAGGTTCCTGACACTCAGGTGAAAACTGTGGGGTCTGTATCTGTGGGCTGCAGCCCCTTAAGAGCTGACCGTTGTTCTCCTCAGGGAGACCAGGCCTGGGACGGCGCGCCTCGAGGCTGCCCCTCGGTGCCAGCAGGCATGAGTTTGCACACAGACAGTGCAGAGTTCGAGCCAGATCAGCAGACTGCCATGAAAAGCAGCAACAGGCACGATGTGGAAATGACAGAGGAACTTGTTGGGCCACCTCTTCCTCCTCTCACCTGTGCCCAAGCCATTGAACTGCCCACAGATGCTGTTGATGGCATTAGTGAAGAGCTTGTGCCGCTTGCTAACCGAAATCCCGATCAGCGCAAAAGAGAATCTCTGTGCATTAGTATCACTGTGTCCAAGGTAGAGAGAGACCAGTCTTCCAGTTCGGAGTCCTGTGAAGACCCACTTCCAGGGATGTTGTTTTTTTTACCATCTGGTCAGCACTCGTCAGGCCACTCCCAGTCAGATGAAAGCACAACAGAAGAGTCTTCCGAGGCCAGTCAGCTTGAAGAGGCTGCTGAAGGTGACAGTGCACCTGAGGAAAAAAGCGTCTCGGTTGATTCGTTTGTCCCACTGGCCTCTCCTGTGGAAAGTACATTACCAATGCTTGAGGCATCCAGCTGGAAGAAGCAGGTGTCACATGACTTTCTGGAGACCAGGTTTAAAATCCAACAGCTTTTAGAGCCTCAGCAGTATATGGCTTTTCTGCCCCACCACATCATGGTGAAAATCTTCAGGTTACTTCCTACTAAGAGTTTAGTGGCTCTTAAATGTACCTGCTGCTATTTCAAGTTTATCATTGAATATTACAATATCAGGCCAGCAGATTCTCGCTGGGTTCGGGATCCACGCTACAGAGAGGATCCGTGCAAGCAGTGCAAGAAAAAATATGTGAAAGGGGATGTGTCCCTGTGCCGGTGGCACCCCAAGCCCTACTGCCAGGCGCTGCCCTACGGGCCGGGGTACTGGATGTGCTGCCACCGGTCCCAGAAGGGCTTCCCTGGCTGTAAGCTGGGGCTCCATGACAATCACTGGGTCCCTGCTTGCCATAGCTTTAATCGGGCAATCCATAAGAAAGCAAAAGGGACTGAAACTGAAGAGGAGTATTAAAATGTATGTGCGAGGCAGCAGACCGATTTCAAAAACTGCAAACCACCACCTAGATACACCGTTTCAGTGAGTGTTGCCTCTCAGAGTCATCACTCCAGGAGAATCTCTGCTACTCTGTCAGGACCGCCATTGCTCAGGCATCTTAAATCTCTGAATTTATGATCCATGTAAGAAAACTGGTCTCATCATTTTATAGTGGTGCCTCACGTTTGATTCAGGGTTGTATCCCACGGTTTGATTCACCTGGCTGTGAATAACTATGCCTGTTTTCCCAAATCAAATCCTTGAGGACGAAGACTTGCCACCATCAAAAGAATGTTCAGCAGAGTTCATCACAGACTATGCAGGCAGTCCCCAAAAAGGGGTTCCGAGAATGTTTGGAGCACTGGCCCCGTATTTGAAATAAGTGAATAGTGTCCTATGAAAAGAATAGCAGTACTCTTGGATGAAAAGTATGCTTACAAAGGAGAAGTCAGGCACCTTACTTAGACCTTGTATGCTTGATCTGTGAGGTTGATGTTGTGATTGGAGGTGGATTTCATGCCCTGTGGCGTTTACAGTGTATATAACGGTTGTGTTTTCCTAGGGCTATGAAAGTGCACATTAAACCCGAGCGCCTTTACTTTAGATGAGTGCTTTTGGCCCCTCTGTAAATAACAACATTAAAATCCAGTTGTAAATAGTGGATGCAGACTGAACATAATCACCACAATGCAGCTAGGATAGTGTTGCAGCTACAATCGTGTGGGTTGGTTTTTTTTTTTTTTTGGGCTGGGGGGGGTCTCATCTCAAATTTGTACATCCTGTATAAAATATGAATGTTTCCCAAATAAACTATGAATGTTTTCTGTATAATATATGAATGTTTCTGAGAAGAAACTCTAAATAGTTAAGAGGTTAACCTGTTGAAAGGATACCAAATAATGGTTTAACTGGACAACCTTAAAAATTAGCATAGAGAACAATCTTTTGTTATATTTTAGTGATTCACCAAGAATGAGAGAATATTATATAGTCAGATTATAACATTTTTGTCTATTCTCTTTCTGTCTGGTTACAAATTTTTTTTAACTTCAATAAAAACATGCATCTTAAGTGGAACCTGAGTTTTGCAGATTTGTTTTCTTTTTTGAGGTAATATTAGAGATATTGTAAACTCAGTCCCGAGACTTTTTTTTAAACAGTTGTTGGGAGGGGGAGAGAGAATTCTCTTCTACCACTGGAAAGAGGCCTTCACTTAACAGTATGGGCTGACATTTTTACAAACCTTTAACACTTCTTTGCATTCGTCTGCCCAGGACTGTCTATTTCCTATTGGATGAGGCATTCTTATCTATGCATGGTGAGTTAATTGTTTAGAAGTCAGTGAGGATATATTCAGACCTGTGTTCATGTAATGCTTGGTGGGGCTGGAAAGTATCTGGCCCCAGAAAGCTTCTGTGGAGGACCCGCAAGCTAGGTTGGCTTGAATTGAGTAGTCACCAACAAAGCCTTGCAGCTGCATCAGCTCCTGGCTGTCAGGAAGCACTGGTGAGCGTTCCGGGGGCAGGGCTGATGGCAGTGATGAATGAAGACTGCGCTGGTCCCACAGGAGAAGGATGTGAAGGTGGAGTAAAGCTTTGGCCAGGACTGCCAAGCAGAGGGGGGCAAGGCTGGAGTCGAGGAAGCCAGGTTCACCTGTGGTGGAGGTGGTGTGGCCACAGAGCGGCTTTCTGCCCTTACCCTTGGGCAGTAGCTGCACCTCCCTGAAAAGGGGAAACTAAAACTAGGAAGTCTCTGGACCCTGAGCAAGCAGGCATGTTGTGATACCTCCGACACGCTCGGCTGGAGCCCTTCTGTGACAGGACCGACGAGGCCGTGGAGGCGGACTTCCCCCTCAGGGTGGTGGTGTCCTTCCTGTGACACCCGGGCCGACGTAAGGGCGAGTGCTTTCCACCCCCAGGGCTGAAGTTCCAGTACTTGTCCTCCCTGTGGTGTGCTCTGAAGCGGCCATCTCAGTGTACCATCCCGATGTGATAGGTTTGTTTTACTCCTGATTCAGGAGTAAAGCAGATGTGCTCTCGCAGGACTTCATACAGTTTGGTGTGCGGAAAGGGCTTAGTGTGTGTCAGCTTTCACTGTTACTGGCGCTGGTTCTGCATGTGCCCAGGGTGCTTCTCCCAGGTCAGTCATCCTGGATCTCGTTTTCATGTGGGATACAAAGCTGTGAGTGTGAGGGCCTGGAGTGACAAAGAGCAGCAGAAGAAGGCCCAACCCCATCTTGGCATGCAATTCTTCAGGTCCTCAGAAATCATTGATGACCCTTTTTGAACCCGATGCAAGACCCAGTTCCCAGGGTTGTCTATGTGAATGATAAGAGAACTTTGGCAGGTGGCGTCAGAGGGCGCCTCCTCCCTGGTCTTCGCTTCTGGACAAGTGTAGCTTTTCCCCTTAGGAGAGATGCTGTGCTTCAGAGCCCCCTAGTGCCAAGCTGGGGAAACCGGTTCACTTCTCACTTCTCCAGCACTGCAGTGCTCCCTGCCTGACTGTAGAATCTTAGACTCATAAGAAAGGAAATAATGTGGGCATGAGGACCCTAGGCTCACCCCAACTGCGCTCCCGTGGGGACCCAAATGAAGAAAACTTACCCCTTCAGCTTTTGCTCAGAGGGAGGGCCTGAAATACTTGGCCTAGCAGCTCTCTCCCACCCATCACTTCACCATTTGAGAGAAAATCCAGAAAGCAAAGGGCAAGATGGCCAAGGTTAAACATTTTTTTCAGGCCTTGTCAAGGTGACTCTGGCATTAATATGGCCACGTAGAAGGCTCATTCACAGCTGAGCACGTCCCCTGCCCTAGCACTGACAACTCTGTGCAGCACCAGGGGGCATCTCTTTGGCAGCCCCACCCTGTCCTGCCCAGCTGGTTCGCCTGGTAGTACCTCTCTACTGCCTCTTCTGTGTCTGGACCTTGCTCTGCAACTCCACTCGGGGCTCGTGGAGGGCAGGTTGGCCGTGCCCTCCCTCAAGGCCTCACACCCAGTACACACAAATGTCATAAAAATGTTTATACCTCTTTAGTCATCATGTTGATGTAAGGGGTGCTGGCCAGCTCTGACTGTGCTCTACTGTAACTCCTAGTATGAGAAACATCAAGAGGGATGAAGGGACCTGGGAGGACCTTTTCCTTTGGCCACAGCTGGTCCCAGGGGACTTTCTTGGTGAGGGTCACTTCTGTAGCAGCCCTTGCAGTCTTGCTGGGTGACTGTCAGCTGTGTTTGGCATGATCTGGGCTTTGTCATGTTTTCCCTGGCAGCAAGTTCCTTTGGGCTTCCCGACTGCAGAAGGCTGTGAGTTGAGAGTTAAGCTTGATCTCGGAGTTCCCCTTCCTGGACTCTCTCCAACCACCCTTCTAACTCGGACTTGTCAGGGCCTCCCTGCTAACCTTTATGAACTGGCCTCAATTTTTTTATTATGTGGGTCTTCCTGGGCATTTTTCTTTTTTCCTACTGCTTTAATAGTCTCTATTCCTTCTTTACTCAGCAGACTGGCTATTCTTCCTCTCCTACCTCCCACAGCCTACCTCAAAATGACTGAAGCCTGTCTGTGCCAAAATCCTGCTGTACCATAGACTGCACCAGTAGCCAGAGCTGGTGTTACTGAGCCCTTACTGTCAGGTACCATGTTGTGTTTACATAAAGGCATTCTCTGCCATGTACAGCAACTGGCACTCAGGGAATCTGATAGTTTCTATCCCAGGTGTTGCTCTGGGTTCAGACAAGCTAGTGCTGCAATCTCCGTGACTGGCAAAAGGACCTTCACGGGAAACGTGCAGTCCCTTCTATGACATGCACCAAAGTGTGTGGCCATAGTTGGTGTCTGCGTAACCTCATGGGAAGAGCAAACATCACTGTGGTTATGAACCCTTGGGGGACTTCCGGTGTATATACCTCTAACTGGTTTAAGCAAAACCCAGTTAGGCAGTAACACCTATTCTAGGTGGTTTGCTTGACCTGGTATTATTCAGTATCTCAGATGGTAAAGAATCTGCCTGCAATGTAGGAGACCTGGGTTTGATCCCTGGGGTGAGAAGATCCCCTGGAGAAAGGAATGGCAACCCACTCCAGTCTTGCCTGGAGAATTCCATGGTCAGAAAAGCCCGGCAGGCTGTAGTCCCTGGGGTCACAAAAAGTCGCACACGACTGAGTGACTGACACATACATACATAATTTTAAAGGAGCAGAGCCACTAAAATTGGCAGTTGGGAAGGGAGTGGGAGCAGAGAGATGCCATCTTCTCTGCTGCAACCACCCTGGTTGAGACATGGCGCTCCTCTGACTGAGGTGCAAAGTGAAACCTTACCCTCTCAAAGGCCCCTCATCTCTTCACTTAGTAGAGAACAGACCTCAGAACAAACTAGTTTTGGGACCCGTTGTCTCAAATTCTTTTTGGATTAAGATTCTTTGGAAGCTATAAAAGTTTAAAATTAGAAACCTCTACTTAAATGTTTTGCTTTTCTTTTTGGAATGACAAAACCCAGCAGGGATTAGGTTCAGAAGTCAGCATTTACGGAGAAAATGGCATACAGCTGAAATGAAGTCCTGCACGTCCATCTCCCACCAGTAGAGGAGGATACGTACCAGGCACAGTGGTGGGAAACGTGCAAGTCCTCTAAGAGGGCTTGTGCTTGCTGAGTGATGAGCAGATCACGTCCCCTAATTAACTTGGGCAGAATCACTTGTGCTATTTTAATTATTTCCCTCCTTTACATCCACCTTCCCTACCACCCCCATCAGAGAATAAAACTGCTTTACTAACTGGTATTTTTAGATGTCTGTTAAGTAGCATGAAGAGGTTGATAGAAGATTCAAAACCAGCTTCAAAATTGATTATTTGCCAATCAGTAAAATGCAGAGCAAAGCTGTATCTCTTAGTGCCCTATCCATTAGGAGGGGAAACGGCCCATCTGTAACTGCATACTTGCAGCCCAATGGGAAGGCAGGGATGGACAGGACCCTTCTGGGACAGAGCCACTGATGACCTCTGCTCTTCCTCACCAAGCCTCCTGTATGAGTAGCCAGGCACGGTTCTGCTGCAGGGTGTGGGGCCTGCCACGAACAATTCTTCCACCCCAGCCTGAACTGATTCTTCTAAGCAGAGACAGTGCTCTGGCTGCCCTGGCATCTAAGCTGGGACCTCTCACACCATCTTTTCCCAGGTCAGTAGTCGCTCTTCAGGCTTCCAATGTGTGCTCTGCTGAGGCTCTTTATTGCATACCTTCTCAACAGGACTGTGGACACACCCCAGAAAAGAGTGAATTCAAGGAGGGTTTAAGTGTAAATAAAGGGGTAAGCCCTCCCCAGTTTTTGTGGCCCAGGGTGAGAATATAAATGAACCCTCCTACAGCCTCCCACCCACCGCTGTTTAATATTTTTCATGCTAATTAGATGAAATAGTATTTGGGGGTATCCTGAATTAAGCTGTATTATACATTTTACCTATGTCTTCTTACCTTTTTAATGAGACTACCAGAAAATTTAGAATCACATATGTGGGCTACAATAAATATTACACTGGACAGCACTGCTATAGGTGAGTGCTTCTAAAAGATTAATGCACATATGTTTTGGGCATTAAAGGTCTTGGTCAAGAGCTTTCCAGGCCTCAGCAGACTTTTTCTCCAAGGCCATCAATGCAGCAGAACTTCCAACGTAAGCCAGTACCGGTATCCCTAAGCCAGAAAATAGGTGCACCATTAGGGTGCGAGTCCAGGGTGCTAGGCATGGTCCTTCCTACTCTGACGGCAACTATTATTGAATACATTACCGATGCAGAAGATACGCCGTTTCTATCATTATTAATCATCCTTTGGTTGGGAGATGTTTCTCTCCCATCTACTACCTTCCAAACCACTTGCCCCTCTGTTATTAAAATCAAGAGCCATCTACTATGCTCTACATGTCTTCCTGATAATGTTTTAAATTTAGGGAAATAAGTTGCTGGGTAGGGCAGGAGAGCCCCTTCCTCAAAATCTAGGTGTCTCCTGAAGTCATAAAGTAAATGCTAAAAAGCCATGCCCCAGGGGGCAGATGGTGAACAAGCTGATATGGACCTGGAGGTATTAATGTGCCCTCACAACTGAGCGGCTTCCACTCTACTGACTCCCACCCACTTTTCAGCTTACCTAGTGCTGTGAGATCGGAGAAGGCGATGGCACCCCACTCCAGTGCTCTTGCCTGGAGAACCCCAGGGGCGGGGGAGCCTGGTGGGCTGCCGTCTATGGGGTCGCACAGAGTCGGACACGACTGAAGTGACTTAGCAGCAGCAGCGGTGCTGTCAGATACCTCCTGCCTATTTCTCACTTTTTAAAGGGACCACTTGAATTCTCCATCAGGTTTTCTCCCCACAAGACTATTACCTCATTCCTTCCTGTAAAAACACAATAAAAAAGTCACTGACGCAGCTTTTGCTGTTTTACCATCCCTTTTCTTCTAGAAAAGATGGTCCCACTGGTCCTTTTTGGTTAAAAAAAAAAAACTTCATCTTTGGAACTAAGCAGATGGTGAACCCTTTTTCTGGGGTACTTTCTCACCAGATCCTTGGAACGGGGTGCTACTGGTGGCCTTCTCTTGAGTATTTCATAGCTGGGGTTCAGATAACTTGCCCAAAAGTTGGTTTCAAATTTCCTAGTGCATGCTGTTGAAGCAATTTTCAAATGACCTCCCAACCACTAAGGACAAATTTATCCTTAGTTCTTTCTATCTGCTTCTACCCAATTCCTGCATCATTCATGATCTGAGGACTGGGAATCTGTGTGTACCCATTAGATGGGAGCATGTTTTTAACTGTTATCCGGGGAGGTGGAAGGACTGACATGGAAGCACATGCCCTATTCAGGACTCCTTCCATTTCCCTGCCTGTTCTGCTGCTGCTGGCTGGCCTCTTCCTGCAGGTAAAAAAAAGTAGGATGCCCACGGCAACATGCCTCAGCATTTGTCTGAGCTGCTCTTGCTGTTTCCATCATCACTCTCGGTATCCCCATCCACCTTGCACATGGCCCCTCTCCACAGTAATCTAACCCGAAAGGCACAGATTACCCACCTGGGAGAGACTACATAGTTTCTAAAGCAGAAGAAAACACAGAGGGGAAGGAGTCTTCTGTTCTCACTGCTTGACAGATTGCCTCTAACATCACCTTTCTGTTGTTCTGAAGAAATCTTTGGCAGATTCCATATGGGCAACCCAGAGGCCCCATCCTTCCCTCCCTCCCTCCCTCCTTAAAGGGCTGTTGCAAGACACCAAAAGTCACTGTTGGTGATCCGCATCAAATGATAGCTACCCAAACAAATCACTGACTCAATGAATGTGAGTCTGAGTGAACTCCGGGAGTTGGTGATGGACAGGGAGGCCTGGCGTGCTGCGATTCATGGGGTCGCAAAGACTTGGACACGACTGAGCGACTGAACTGAACTGACCCAAACAAAAATGCATCTTCAGAGCAAGTATGCAACCAATTTTCAAGATGGGCCATTACTGTAATACCAATAATACTTTTTCAAAAAGTATTAACAGGCATTTTTCATCACATGGCAAAAAATTCTTAAAAAAAAAAAAAAATCCTAGTTTGTATAAAATACTCCAGAGTTAGATCTCATTTTTGCTACCCTCAATTTATTATCAGTAGAAATGAGTAATCAGAGCTTGAAGAAGACATACATATTTGCAAAGTACTGTTAAAAGATTTATTGCAATAATACAACAAAAGTTTAGAAAACATTTATTTGTATGACTCAAACTGGTTTGGAAGTCGCAGAGCAGTGGGGAATCCCTGCAATGTGACGCCTTGAGGAGATTCTTTTAACAGCATGCCACCAGACGTTCTTCCCCATATTATCAATGCACGACTCCTTACATGAATTCTGTCCACTTCCCGATGTTGACATTGTTCCCCCCCGAACTTACAGATGTGCAAAACTTTTCTTCGTTACACCCCATTCCAAAAACAGTCTTTAACAGACCATTTAAAGCAGCCTATGTGGTGCCTGTGAGTTTTTCTAGTATTACCTTGTTTCAACAAATCATTTTACTATGGAAAACATGACCAGGTTCTATGGCTTTTTTTTATTTGGGAAAAAAAAAAAATACCAGCTTCAATTCTTTAAAAAGCTGTTTACATATGGTTCTGGCACCTCCATGAGAGATTTTAATGAGCAGCAAAGAGAGTAGAAAAAACAAACAGTGGTTGAAATGTATATTTAAGAATATTTACAGGGTGGATCCAGTGCAAAATAATGAAAACCAAAATATCTCAGCAGTGTTAAGTCAGTATGTTGGTGTTCAAAACCATTAAAGGTTTGATCATTTAACCCTAAGTAAAGTGCCTCTATTTGATATTAACAACAACAAAACATACCCTATCAATCCCTACATTTCCCATATCCATGTAAGCTTTGTTGAATTACTCTAGTTTGTGATATCTTCTTCGTAAGATTACTTGAGAAGAACCGTGACTGCTGTGCATTTTTTCAGCTAAAGTTGTTTTCTACCCCCAAGCCCCAAATCCCAGTGTTCCAAGACTAAGCTCTTTGAGGGTTTGAATGCCTAAACAACTCTCATCTCGTGGGATTTTAAGTTCATTTGGTATTTGTTCAAGTCTACCACAGCCACCCTCTATGAACTACTCCACAGACATGGATGGGGCGATGCAACCCAGCAATCATGAAGGCCAGTACTTAAAACCCGTACTGGCTGTAATAAGAACCCACAAGGGGAAAAGCCTGTTTCCTCCCTCAGTGGAAAATTCATAAAGTCAGGGAACTCAGAATTCCTGGGTAGGAATAAACATTCTTCTCTGCAATTCTACCCCAAACTCTACCAAACACTAAGTATACCAAATAGCAAGAGCTATATATAGCACCTCAGATTTGGAGGCAAAGTGTCAACTGTAACAATTACAACGAGAAAAGAAGCTAGGGCGGGACAAACCTCCAAGTGATTTATGAGGTACTATCATGCCAGTCACACTAACAAGATATGGTGATAATGCCTGCTAGGAATTTTTCATAGGATTTCATTTGTAGTTGTTACATAGGATTTTTCTTTGTAGTTATTAAAAATAAAAAACTACTTACATATTTGTACATAATGCCTCTCCACGGTTTTCTTATGAGATTGTCACTAAGAGAAGGACAAGACACATTAGCTGAAAATGATCTCTTGGTGAGAGAAAATTCTTTCCTTCAGAGCTTTCCCAGGATAGAGAAGAGCAGTATTAGCTATAATGATGTGCTCTGCATTTCAGAGCAAAGGTAGTGTCCTTAGAGCAACAAAGACCTAGGAAACAAAAGAGCAGGGTGGTTTTCCCTGGAGAAACCTGCTACTTACTGAAGCCCTTAGAAAGAAACTAGACAGCAGAAGAACGGCCCGAGGCCACGCCAGTGGCTTTTAACCTGTGTCCAGGCAGGGATTTGGCTTCCATAAGGGAACACCCTTAATGACTGACTTTTTACCCACAGAAAATAGTTCAATTTCAAAATGCACACGGAGTGGGTGGTAGGAATTCAGTCTAGGTAAGAATGAACTTAATTTCCCTCAAAACACAAGAAAACAGTTCTTAAATCTCTATGACAGTATTGCAGCCAGCATCTCTTCTCTTCGTGGATATGGGTCCTAAAGAAAAAAAGACCTTGGTTTCTTTGGCGTGTGGGGAGAAAGAAAACAGGAATGTCCGACGGGCCACAGTGGAGCAGCGCGAGCGAATCGTTTTTCAACTACCTCTCTCCTCCAAAAACAAAAACAAGACTAAAAACCCACCCTTTTAAAACGAAACAAACAGCCTTGACCTAAAAACCAAACGCGACCAAATTATAAAGAAACCACGTGTTTCAAATTGCCTGCCTATTCTCTGCACAAAAAAACTACTGTCATAAAACCGAACTCATATTAAACAGTTTTCATCTTTCAAGTCCTCATCATGAAGAATCACTTCCTTGTGATTCAGTCTCCGAAACAAAGTGTTCAGCAACAGTCTTAGCATCACGAGGGACCAACGCGCCAGCCGTGTCTGAGGGGTCCGCGGCCTGTCCCAGAGGGCGCTCCCTGCGCTTCTGCCTCCACAGAACTCACCAAACGGGGCCTTCCTCCACCAGCACTGGTCTGGGAGAAGGACCTGTGACCCCTCTGTTCTGTTAATTATCATAAGCATGTCGGTCACCACTGCCCAGTTGACCAAGAGAAATGCTAGACTCCCTGCTTTAAAAAAAAAAAAAACAACAAACCCCAACAGCTTAACCTCTTTTTGTTCCAGGCACTATCTTAGCTAAACACGTAACGTTTACTGGAGAGTGGAAGAAGCGCTTTCTCCAGGCTGTAGTGGCACCTCTTGGTCACTGCCTGTTAACGGTGTCCAGT
The DNA here is from genome assembly GCF_027580195.1 of Bos mutus. Taxonomy (NCBI): domain Eukaryota; kingdom Metazoa; phylum Chordata; class Mammalia; order Artiodactyla; family Bovidae; genus Bos; species Bos mutus. The sequence continues at coordinate 40,909,415 of NC_091626.1, read as the reverse complement.
GTAAGCTTTAAACCAGGAGGTGACTGAGGCTGCAGCTGACGAGATCATCCCACCAGCACTGCTGCTCGCGATGGGCGGGGACGCCTGGCTGCTCTGGCTCTGGGAGACTTCCACCGGCTGGGAAGGGATGTCACAGAACCGGGGACTTGGCAGGTTCTCCCAGTCCGTGCCCAGGTCAGTTTCCTCGTCACTTACGTGCTCATCTCCACTCTCATCTGATTCTCCAGCAACTCCGGGATCCACAAATTCCATGGACTCCTCCAGGTCAGCTCGCACTTCAAAGGGTCCTGATCTGTGGGCAGACAATGAGACAAGCGCCACTCTCGAGACAGAAGGCCTAATGGGACATGGGGGACCAGAGCCATTGCTGCACATTCTGCTGGCCTAGAATTGAGTGTTTCTTTACCTAAATAAGGGGCTTCCCAGGTGGCTCAGCGGTAAGGACTGTGCCTGCAGACTTGGGTTCAATCCCTGGATCAGGAAGATCCCCTGGAGTAGGAAATGGCAACCCACTCCAGTATTCTTGCTTGGAGAATTCCATGGACAGAGAAGTCTGGCAGGCTACAGTCCACGGCAGTCGCAAAGAGTTGGACATGACTGAGCACGCATCCAGTTACCTAAATAACGACGGCCATCCAAGTAGTGAATAAAACCACCACATGACACCTTCCCTCAACTCGACCTACTTGTGCAGACCCTGAATGGAAAAAGCCCATCCACTGAGACAAGGCGTGCATGTCCAACGTGTGAGTTCCTGTTTCAAACAACTGCTGTATCTACGCGTTCCAGTGAGAGAATTCTAACAGTCAGCTGAGGTATACGCTGGTGGGTTAGTGGAACAACAGAACTGTACAGGTGTTCTCTGCCTTATGTAAGCCCCCAGTTACTAAACTCCCAACACTCACAGGGGCTAAATGATAGAGCTGTACGCATGTTAACAACACTTCCTTGGATTTATGTCAACAGCAAGCTCTTGCACACATTTTAAGATATCATTACATAATTTTCTAGCGATACATTTATAGCGCTGAACGAGATATAACTCTTCAGAATATATTCATCTGGAATAGTGTGTATTTCTGTACTATATTTCAAGAGAAAGCTATTTTTATTTCCCAAAGGTCCCCAATGACATCATCACCTCCAAATCAGGCCTCATCACCTGTGATGGCTCCTCAGCACCACTGTGGAACCCGTGTCAACAGGCTCCACACAGTCCCTGCCCCTTCTCCTTGGCCTCTTCCCAGCTGCCTCAGGGGAGCTGGGCTGCATTTCCTTCAGGTGGGCAGTCACCCTGCCCACTGCCCTTCTGGGGGAGTTCCCTGCAGCCACGTACAGGATGGGACCAGTCATGCCAGCAGCCCTTTTCTGTCCCCTGTGGTCCCCAAGATAAGGATCAAGGCCTTGTTCACTGAGGAATTTCATTGATGGCGATTTAGGGGAAAATGACAGACAGACATTAGCAAAAGTAATGGAGACATGAGAAAAAAGAATTGTAGAGCCCGTCATTTTACTTTATGGTCCAAAATTCTTTGCGCCCTTCTGAATGCTAAAAGCCTAGCACTAGCCTCAGCGCACCTCATCAGACCTGGACCTTCTGACTCACTTTCTTCAGGGTCAGGCAATTTTCATTCTTTCAAGACAACCATGGTTCCCGGCTAGAACACAGCAACAGTAATAGCTAACGTTTCTGTTCAGGTCTGGGGGCTTTACAAGTATTAATTAAATTGGAAGAGGCACTGCAAGGCTCCCCTTCGGTCTGCGGTGAGCAATTTACTTTTGAAAGAGCCACTCAGACCAGGGGCTCCCAAGTTGACCAGGCCTCCATCCCCAGAAGCCCTCACTGTACAAGAGGTAAAGGGAAGAAGAACGGGGGAATGTCTCTCCCCAGCAGTCTTTCAACCTCCTAACCACTGCACCAGCCTCTTAACTCTCAGGATCTCTTTTCTGGTTCCTGAAAAGGTTCTTCTTACAGTCCAGTCTTGCCCCCCTTCTTTCTTTCTTTTCTTGGACACGTCTACCCCAAAGATGTTTTTTCAGATTCTTCTCCTCCCGGCTCCACTCACAAATACCCTCCACACTGCCAGAGCTCTCTGACTGAGGGCTGCTAAACTCTCACACTCATCTTCTCTGATGTCTGAGCCCACCAGTCTCAAAATACAAGCCAGCAGGAACTCTCCCCCTCCTCCCTCATTCTCCTGCCTGCTATAACCAAATAAGACCCCCTTTCCACCCTCACTGCCCCCCCCCCAGCTCTGGTCCTCTCTACACCCCACCCCACTTCCTGGTCAGGGTCCCATCTCCGCTCAACCTCCCTTCACCCACCTCACTTACTGAGAACCACTAGCCCCGCTCCTCTCCTCATGGCAGCTGCCCACCAAGAACACAATTTAAGTGCCTCTGCCACTAAGAGGGACATAGCCTTAGTCCCTGTTTTCCTGAACACAAAAGTCTTGGATTCTGTTCTGTCCAGGGCCCTCAGCATCTACTGCCAGGTTTCATCTCCCAGCGCCCCCCAGGACCCCTCACAGACCCTGGCCAGTTCTCCACAGCAGTCGCTTCCTCCCAGCCAGCCCAAGAGGCACAACCTGTTTTCTATTCCTTTCTGATGCTGCCAGATCTACTCTTGGGGTCCTTCTTGGCATGAGACTGCCATCATCCACGGGCCTTCTCTTTAAGGGTTTTCCCACGGAAACAGGCAGGAGCGATGCAAGGTGGGGAAAATGACACTTCCTCCAGGCAGAGCTCCCTGCTGGACGCCACCTGGACTCCAGTTTTCTGCTCAGAATTGCACAGAGCAGAGTCCAGCTGGCCTGAAGAAGGTGCCGAATTAAGTACTTCTAATGAAAAATAAGCCAGTAAGATGATTCCCAAAGTGACAAGTCAGAACAATTTTAGTTCCGACAAGTAACCTACATCTCTAAGAACCTGTAAGAGCAGACGACATTTCTCCACTCAACTGCTCTCCCACCACTTCCAGCTGAGAGATGATCTGCCCAGCACACCCCAAGCCACACACACACCAACACAGAATTAACTAGCAGAATTAAGTCTTTTCACTTAATGTCTTTGGGAATAAAGATTATAAAATCATTCCTTTAATTTTCAGTTTAGCTGAATAACTGACATCCTTTTACTTAAGACTCTGAAGTTAAGAGTACTCATTTTTTATGATGCTGTAGGGAGTTAACTCTTTATAGATTAAGAAAACAATCTTTTAGCTTTTAGGAAGCCATCTTTTTTGGGTTTTAGGAAGTCTCTTTTGCAAAATATTTCAAAATTATTACCTGATAAAATATACAACCTCAAGAGTGAACTCTAAAGTAAGCTATAAACTTTGGATAAAAATGATGTGTTAAATATGGTACAGGCTGGATCAGATAGGAAAAAAACACAACAACAGATAACAAAATCCAGGGGGAAATTCTGATGAGGATAACTGCATGGTCTCAAAATGTCTCCTAAATGTCTGCTTATTAGTTCCAAGGAAGGAAAAATACGGGAAGTGTACAGAGGAGAAGCTGGAGAGCATCTTGACTAGGTGATCAAATTAACATCACCAGTGAGGGACAGATGGCCACAGTGGGCCTTGGATGTGACAGCCAGCAGAGATTCACCTAGAAGGCATTCCAGCTTGCAATGTACACCTGATCCATGTTTCAAGGAAACAGCAAACTCAGAATAAAAGCTCTATTTAAAAACAAACAAATGGTAATGTCATGAAAAACAAAGTAGACTGTGGTAACTGTTCCAGATTTAAAGGGTAAAGAGATAACAGCAACTGAACAAAACATCCAACTCAAGACTCAGGGGCGGTGCTTTCAAGGACATTATCTAGTCCAGACAAAACGTGCATCTGGGCACTAGAGTACTGTATCAATTAGATTTGTTGATATTGATAACTCTACTGTGGTTAAAAGCAAGAAAATGGCCCTATTTTAAAGAAATACATATTGAAGTACTTAAGGGGTAACAGCCATGATGCATGTAACTTATCCTCATAGAGTTCAGGGAAAAAAAGTTTTTGTGTATGTATGTATTTATGAAGATAAGAGACACAGAGAAACGGCACAGATGATAAAGCAAACATGGTAAAATACAAACAAAGGTGAATCTGGGTAAAGGGCCTAAGTACTTTTGTCCTATTTTTATTTTATTGCTATTTTTTTGTAAATTTATTTCAAAGTTGTTTATTTTGGGCTCAGGATGGGATCCTCAGTTCAGCGAGTCAACAACCTCTCTAAAGCCTTAATTCCAACCGCGGCAGGTGGGAAGGAGGCCCTGACTCGTGAAGCTTACTTCCCGCCCTCTGGCTCACAGACGCGCATGTGTACTCTTGGCAGACCGAGCCCTCAAGACGGAGGGCAGCCCAAAGAAAACGTCATACCCACCAAGGACATCTGCCCTAAAAGAAAGGTGTTCGTTTTCCAGCAACACTGGGTATCATCAAGCCTTTCCATTTTTGCCACACTTGTGACTGAAAACTACTGACAGAAAGCTATTTAGAATAGTAATTCTTTACTCTTGATTGAGGTGGAAGATTTTTTCATTTGAGTATTACTTGCACTTCTGTGTAAAATTCCCACCTAAATCCGTTGTCTGTTTTTCCTCTAGGTCTGTCTGTCTTTTACTGATTTGAAAGATTTCTTTAGTCTAGATTTTAATCTGCTGCCTATTATAAAGGTTACAAAACACACCTGTTGCTTGTCTTTTCACTTTGTTTATGGTGTCTTTTACCAGAGACATTTAGTTTTGACACAGTAAAATGTGTACTCCTTTCCTTTATGGTTTTTGGGTCTTGTGGGTTGCTTAGGAATTCCCTCCCCACACTGTCTTTCCTCCTAGTTCCTTTATAGGTTGTTTTGTTTTTTAAAATAAAGTAATAAGGTCTTCTATATCATCTGGAATTTATTTTTACATATGGAATGCAGTATGATTCCAACTTTTCCCCCACAGAAATACCCACCTGGCCCACCACCATTGAGCTGCTATTGTTATCTGATTCAACATGCCACCCTATCATCTATGATGTTCCTACACACTCACACACACACACACACACACGCGCGCGCGCGCCTGTTTCTGGACTCTCTGTTCTCTTCCTCTAACTGCTCCACCTATCTGCATGCTGAGAGCAGGGAATAAAGGTTTTAATTACCTTCATACTATGTTTTAAAGGAGCCAAGCCCATCCCTTGTTCTTTTTTCAAAATTTCTTTTCAGATTGAGCTTCTAGCTGAGCTTTGGAAATCAACAAGTTACATGAAATATCTGTTGAAATTTCCAATCAGGTTTCCTTTGGGGCAGAAATGGCATTCTTACCATACTGAGCCTTCCCACCCTAGAAAATGCTAAGGGCCTTCACAGCCTCGGGCTTACTTTCATTCAGTCCAATACCTCATACAGTGCCTGGCAGACATTCGGGAAATATATGTTGAATCATTTTTTAAGTTTCATATTTTCTTTATATAGGTTTCCAAGTATTTGGTAAGGATTATTCTTAGATAATTTATATTTGTTGTTGCCACAACAGAAAGGACCTTTTATCCATTACACCTTCTGATTAGTTGCTGTTGGCATATAAGAAAGCAATTGCTCTTTGTACGGTGAACTTGTATCTAGCCACCGCTGAACAATGAATTCCAACAGTTTCTTAGTTCTCCTGGATAACCAGTTTGATAATCATACTATCTACATTGTCACCTTCTTCCCAATATAAACACATCTTCTTTGTAAAAATGTTTTGCCTTGGCCAGGCCTCCAGAGCAGTAACACAGCAGTGATAGTAGGCATTCTTGGCCTTTTCTGACTATAAAGGGAAGACTCTATTAAATATTTACCAAAGTAACATGTCAGTAAGTATACTAGTTTTTGATGTAGTAAATATCCTTTATTAATAACCTATTTTAAAATTTTTAATAGTTTTCCTTTAATTATTAATGAGAACTGAATTTTATTCATTGCCTTTTTCTCACCTATCACGTCAGTCTTACACAGGTCAAGCAGTGGCCCATTGTCCATATATGTTGGCTCAATAAATATCAGCTGTTATTATCGAAGCTAAGTTCCTCATGTGGAATCCTTTACAAACGATGTACAGAGAAGACAGCAGCGAACTCACAAAAATAGGCATCAACCACTAAAAACGGGATGGCTACCTTAACAGGTTCCTGTGGCCTGTGAACTAATGCATGGGATTTGGGGTGAGGCAAATGACTTCCCTATAAAATGACGTAGAATTCTAGGTGTAGGTGCAGTTCTCTGGAGAGATTTCACAGCTTTCTCCAGAAGGCTCTATGTCCCAGAAAAGTTAAGCACTGTTTTAGGTGGGGGGAGAGTTGAGAAGACACACAAGACAAGGCTAAGAGCAGATGACCAAGATTTGGCTCGCTGCAGTTGGAGGGAGCCAGGCACCCTGGTCAGTGGAGGGGTCTCCCCTAGAGCCGTGGTTCCAGTATCGAAGAAAATGAATTATGGGGGAGGGAGTCCCAAAGAACTTTCCCACCTTTTATTTTCTTTTGCTCTCTTTCAAAAATTCAAATACATTAACCAAGTCATATCTGCAGAAATATACAGACCAACTCCTCAGAGCAAGGGAAAAAGATAAGCACCCAGAGAATGGGTGCATGGATGGTCCCAAAGATAAGTCTCATCTATCTTGTGCTTCTGTGGGCTTAGAGACTAGAAATATCCCACAGACCAGTCCTGATTGGTCATTTTGGTGAACTTACTCCTCTTTTTAGGATAGTGGGGTTTCAAACTAGTTCATTTCATAAACTTTCTAATACCCTTTATCTCCAGCAAATGGCAGCCAGATGGACTCATCGACAAAAAGGAAACAGGGAAGGATTATCATGATGGGAAAGAATGAACAGGCACAACAGAAAATGCGTAAGAATCGGGGGAGACACGAGGCCGAGCTAAGGAAGAAACAGATGCGGATTCAAAGAATCAGCCTCTGGTCTTCAGAGACAGAACAAGAAGTCCCCACTCCAGGAACACATGGCTTCTATTCTGCTGTAGGTGTTAAAAATGGTTGCCATTTATTTCCTCTAAGAAAAGATTATGTAAGGACCACAAGGGATCAAACCCGACTAACCCTTGTTTCCTTCTGTACAGGACTGTGTTATCTTTGTCCCATCTACAGAGTTTGGGGCTAGGGATCAGGCCCCTGCACCCTGCTCACAGGTATAGCAACTCTACTTACAAGTCATCACAGTAACACCACTTAGAGAAAAGCAACAAACACCCTTCTTACCTGCCTAAGTGTTCAGAGTTCGGACTGACCAGGTACATTAGATTCCTGAGTGTATGCAGTGGCTGTAATTGATCTAAATTTACATGCTAGAAAAAGCGGAAAAAAAAAAAGATTAATATTTTCAATCATGTAACAAATTAAAATTGAGCTCACAGCGTATTTTTCCATACCTGGGAAAAGCACAGGTAAAGAATATTTGCATTCAGTTTCTTCACTGCTCGAGTAAATTTCTGTCTGCTGAGGTTTTCTCCACAAAATTCACTGCAAAACAAATGGACAATCTGTAAAGTCGTGATTCCTGAAGAAATTCTGTTAAAATGTTCATTTTAAAGAGTATGCTTTACACTACAGTTAGCACAAGACACACCCCAAGTCCTTTGCCTCATAATAAACTGCACTTATCAGAAACTTTCTAGGAATGAGCTGCTGCTCTCCCAGAGAGCAACTTCACTGCATCCAGAAATTACACATGCATGTACCCTGTGACCAAGCAGCCCCTACTTCTGAAAACTTGCTCTGCACAAGTATCTGCACACTAATGAAACAACGAATGGACAGGATTATTCTCTGAGGTATGAGCAGGGGAGACAGCGGATTGGTAAGATTTTGGCACATTTGTACAAAGGAAAACTTTGCAACTATCCACATCAGGCGGAGTGACTGCTAAAGCCAACAGTGGCTCTACAAGGTCCCCATGGGATCCGCAGACTTGGGTCCCCACTGCCTCATTCTCTCACTCTCCCCAGGCTCTGCACCTGCCCTTCTCGCCCTTCTTGCCCAGGGATTCCCATGGCCTGCTCCCAGCCTCCTCCAGGCTCCCACAGGATCCATACCCACCCTCTTGGATGTGGTAAATAAACCCTTCCTTGCCCCACGTTCTGCTCTTTCGCCTGCTCTAATGTTCTCCCCAACCCTCATGACCAACTGACATGACATTCATTTACTACGTGTCTCCCTGTTCAAATTAAGTACCGAATGGGCAGAGATTATATTCTCATCACCAGTGTACCCCTGCAGTGCCTGGAACAGTGCCGAGCACACAGCAGGTGCTCAAAAAAATCTTCATAAATAAAAACAAATTTAAAAAGCAAGGCGTAAACACCTTAGTTTAGCACAATACCTTTTGTGTTTAAAGGGAGGTGGTGGTGGTGGTGGTGGTAATAACATACATTAACATTTACTTGAAATGCAAGGATAACTGCTGGGAGGTAGGAAGATCTTAGTAGGAACTGGGTGGACTATAAGCCTTTACAATTAAATAAAAAAGTGTTACAATTTACTCAGTTCTTACACAGAAGCATGTCCTCTGCATATCCTGGTCTTCCCTTAAATTACCTTTTCCTATGAGAGAATTCTGTGGTCTTTTCAAACATGTCACGTGCAATTTTAAGATAATGACACAAATTTGCACGTTGGGCTTATCAAGTATTTCATGGTCAGATCTTTTCTCTCAAGAAAATCCTTCGATTCTTTTTTTTCCTTTCCTGGCCATACATGAGGCATGTGGGATCTGATCAGGGATCTAACCCATGCCCCCTGCAGTGGAAGTGCAGAATCTTAACCACTGGACCACCTGGAAAGTCCCAATAATGCTTAAATTCTTGTCCTTCCCAAACTCCCCTCCCATTATTTAATTAGAATAAAGAATACAACAGGAACATGAGAGAGCCATGATAAAGATGACATCACTGCTTTCAGTTACTTGCCTGTTGCACAGCTTTTTGGGAAGATTTATGTCGAGTATATGAGACAAAATGTTGACCAGCTGAGTCGCGTAGCACAATGCAGCGCTGATCGTGTAAGCAGGGTTATTATGCTCCATGTCTAAAAAGTAGATAAACAACAGCCATTCACAAAAAACTTCAATTTCAACAAAAACATTAAAGAACCTAGATTTCTGGGATGTGTGGTTTTATCAATACATTACTGGCAGCTAAGCTTTACTCTTTACTAATAAAAAGTCCATGGCCAGATATTAATACTTCATTATTTATAATTTTTGATGAGTGGAATATAACTTAAGCAAATGGGTCTAACCAGACCCAGCATAAATGAAATTGAAATCTGAACTGCTTGGATAACACATTATTTATGCAATTAATGACCAACTTAAAAGTCACCTCCTCAGAGAAGCCTCCCCTGACTACCCTACAGAGAAATAGTTCCTTCCTCTGTAGCCCCACCCCATGAAGTCGCTGGTTCTGCTTACAGCCCACACTCAGTTGTAATGCCTTTGACCATTAGTTGCTTCCTTTCCTCTCCACAGAGAGGTAAAGGGCTGGTCAGGGATCTAACCCATGCCTTGGTGACATCGCCTTGTATCACCAGCAGCGTGCATAACAGAAAGCACTCATTAAATACTGGCTGGATAACTAAATGCATCATCTTTCTCCACCAAAGAGAAGCTACTGGCATTTTAAAGGGTTTTTCTACTGGGGTATTTCAATCTCCACTTAGGACTGGTAAAAAAAAAAAAAGTTATTTACAAAGTTAGAAGCTATAAAAATGGGACCCAACAGGCTAAATACACTTCTTTCAATAGTGAGATCTTTTTATATAAGTTACTACTACTACTACTACTAAGTCACTTCAGTTGTGTCCGACTCTGTGTGACCCCATAGACAGCAGTTCACCAGGCTCCCCCGTCCCTGGGATTCTCCAGGCAAGAACACTGGAGTGGGTTGCCATTTCCTTCTCCAATGCATGAAAGCGAAGTCGCTCAGTCGTGTCCAACCCTTAGCAACCCCATGGACTGCAGCCTACCAGGCTCCTCCACCCATGGATTTTCCAGGCAAGAGTACTGGAGTGGGGTGCCATTGCCTTCTCCGATGTAAGTAACATTTGACCCCAAAAGGTGAAATATATAAAAAAATACCGAAAAAAAAAATGTTTTCAGTCCATTCATCGATTAACAAAATGTGGCATAGCCACACAAAGGAGTATTATTCAGTCATAAAAGGAATGAAATGTATATGCCACAATGTAGATGAACTTTGAAAACCATACACTACGTGAAAAAAGCCTGACACAAAAGGCCACATGTTGTATGATCCCATTTCTATGAAACAAACAGAAAGCATCCATAGAGACAGAAAGCAGGAGTGACTGATTCGAGCCCCAGAGTTTTTGTCTGGGATGAAAAATGTGCTTTTGATCTTGACAAAGGTGATGGCTGCACAACACTGTGAATGTACTAGTCCCGCTCACTGACTCTGTAACTGTTCATTTTGTTACATCAGTTTCACCTCAATTAAAAATTTATAAAAGTTTTCGAACACTATCTTGCTTCTCACCAGGCCCCTGCGTGGTTTTCTTCTCTTCCACCCAGTTGTAGTAGGCCGAGTAGTCCCCGTTGTTGGGAAGGCTGATCCAAGGCCCCGTGATGCTAATGCTGGTATCCCCATTGTGATCATCACAGACCCATCGCCCTGAGAGGTAAGTCGTCCTCCGTGCTTCCGCGAGTTTGCTCACGGTGCTGGAGGTCATGGCGCTGTCACTCTCTGAAGACACGTCAGCAGGATCTCTAAAAGCCGAAGATCACACGGATGTAAAGGCACTGGGTTTTAAACTGTGCAGTTACTTGGCAGGTACACGGAACACTGGCATGATGCATGAAAGGACAGGGATTTAACTGGAAAATACAGAGATCAGCAAGTCCTTCCAGAGGTGAAGGACAAAGCAGCCATGGCAGAGCAGCTCACAGAATGTGGGCACGATGGCACCATGAACAAGGCCGTCAAGTGTTAGGTTCTCAAACTATGTGATTTCAAGACCCCCTCATGTGCTTAAAAAATTCTGAGGGCTCTAAAGAGCTTTTGTGTATGATGTTAGATCTATTAATACTTACTGTATTAAAAATCTGAGAAATTTTTAAATTATTAACTCACTCAAAAATAATAAACCCCTTTACATATAAGTAGCATGTTTTTAAGAATGAAAAACTATATTTTTCAAAACAGGAAAATTCATGAAGAGTGACATTATATGCTGACTAGCTGAGCTGCAAAGCACAGCATAGCACTGATGATGACTTTTGAAAATCTCTTTAAAACCCAAGTCTTTCTTCTGTTCTTTCAAGGGGAGAAAGTGTCCCACGGAAAAAAAAACTAGTTTCACCAGCAACTCACTCAAGGGCCTTTCCTTCAGCCCCTGGAAGCTTTCAGCATGCAGCAAACATGCTTTCTACAGACTTCCCACCACACTGCACAGCAGTCGAAGGATGGGCATGCAGCGGTCAAGACTTAATTAAAATAAAGTGAATAATTTCTACTGCTTCATCAATAGTGTTCTTGATGTGTAACTGGCTGGTCTTTTGCACTGCAAAGCAATCCAATGACTATTACCACAGTTTGGTGTCATTGCCTTGAAAGCTGTCAAGGCAACAGAGGTTTTCCCACCACGGCATTTGAGCCACCAGTACAAATGTCAACAGAGTGAAAAGGGAAAATACAGTGTTAGTATTATTATGAAAATAGTTTTGACTGCACAGATGCCCTGAAAAGGCCTCAGTGACCCAGAGAGGTTCACAGACTACACTTGAGCGCTGCTGGCCTAGAGTGTGGCAGTGGAATGAGAAGGCCCGGCAGGTACCGTGCAGGTGGCGAGAGGACACAGGGTGTCTGGGGAGCAGAGAGGTCAGCGTAGGTGCATGCAGGAGGCCCGAGGGAAGTGCCAGAAAATGGTGCTGAAAGAGGTGGGAGATGCCCAGACGAGGCAGGGCCTGCTGTGCTGCTCTGGGTCTAGAATGCATCCCCGGGGCCACCGGCTCTCAATTCCTCTTCCTCTGCACCAGATGCACGTAAACCCACTCCTCCTGGCGGCCCTGCGCAGGGCAGGACAGCACAGGACTCCGTGGCCACTTCTAAGCTGGCCCTCTCCTTCCTCCACTCAAGGAAGATTGAGAAGAAATGTGAAGGAACAAGGTAGCTTATCATAGGGATAACTTCAACACTACTAGCTTAAAAAAAAAAAACGAATGATATACAGCAATTCACACTAACATAAAAGATTTAAACAGCATAAGTACGGAAGAGAAAGTTTTTCTCTTTGAGTCTTAGTATCCTAAAATCTGGAACAGTATCCTAGTCTTATTGACCATGTGTTCTAACACGGGTATTTTGGCTCATACGTAATTAAAAAAATCTAGACTGTAATTTGGCATAATGCTGCTGTTTGTCAGCTTTTTCCCCCTCAAAGGCCTGGCCAGCTATCTTTACGCCAATTTTTGGAAAAATCCGACTTCTCCCCACTGATTCAAAATACCACCTCAGGGTCTATTTCTGAGCCCTAAATTCTTCTCTATTTTGAATCTGCCTTTTTATCTCTGTATTTGCTAACCATCCCTAGTGAAAAATGAGTGGTTAAGTGTCAGAGTAGGCTGTCAAGTCAGAAGCACAATCAGACCTTCGGGCTTTGCGGAAGCTCCCTCTGGCAACAGGTGAAAGGCCAGACTGAAGTGGAGGCAGTGAATTTTAAGTCCTGGGGAGCAAGACTCCAGCGCCAGGAAAAGGTGCCAGAAAGTGGAGACAACTGGAAGAGAAGGAAACCCCTCAAGGGCAAGAGCCCGATGGTTCGTCAGAAAACAAACGGAACTCCTCAGTGGAAGTTTCCACATCTGTGTGATCAGCAGCATCATCTGGGGAAGTTTAAGAAACAAAGCATTCCAAGATGGACAGGAAGGCTGGAGCCCAGTCCTCTGGGACCTGTTTTCTCCTGAAGTTCCTGAGTGACTCTGATGTTCAGCCGCTGGGAATCCCCATCCTGTTTGTCCCACTGGCTCCTGAGGGTGTCTGAGCACTATGGCCTGAGACTCAACCTAGCTGATCCCGAGCTAGACGGGAGGGTTACCAGGAAAAGGTGGAGTCAGCATGTCTCGCCCACCAAGTAAGAGACCCAGGGGCTTTTTCTTCCATCTTAGCTCATGATTTCTCTGTGAAGTAGGCGTTTATTATCCCCATCTCACAGACAAGGAAATAAGACTTGAAGACGCAAAAACTTGCCTAACAGCGTGTGACTAATGAGCAGCCTGACTGGCCCTGCAGCCACATCAGACGGTTCCAGATGAAGCGTGTGAGCCCGGCCCTCCTCCGGAAGCTCTGAGTCCATAAGCCTGGGCTTCACCTCTCCCAGGGCACCGCCCTCCCCTGGCTGCCTCCCCAACTTCGTGCAGTGTTTGCTGTTTGCTGAAGCAGATAAGACTTAAGCTTCATCACCAGGGAAACCCAGAATGAGGCTGACGTGCTTGAAAGACACTTGATCTTTGGAAATTGGGTTTCCCTAGAGTTGAAGGACTCGCTTACTGTACCTCGCACCAGTCTTTACTTCCTCGATGGGAAAAATGACAGACGTGAGCTCTAATATATGAGACCGCCGAAGATCTGCCAGACGCTCGTAATGACTTCTTAAGTCCGTGTTTTTTTTCTCTACCAGGTCCCCAAGTTTGCGATTATGCCTCTGGATCTTCTCCTTCTTTTCCTGGTGCCGTTGTGCTCGAGTATAAAGTTTCTGATTCTTTTCCTTGGTTTTCAGGAGGCCTTCGGCATCTAAAATAAACAAGTCACACTCAACAATAAGCTCTGGAAACAGTTCCTGGCTACTGCATACTACCACTCCCCCACCACGGCTCCAAAGCATTATAAGTGTCTTCCTGAATTATGTCTAAATTGAGAGCAAAACCTCAACATTAATGAGATGATGTTCACCAAGTATGGAGACCAAGAGTTTAGTTCAAGGAGGTATTACACACAGAGCAAAGGGGACCACCACTAAAATGATTCTGAGTCTCCATTTGTAATCAACATTAGTAAGCATCACTCAAGACTATCAAGTTCGGCAAGCTGGGTTGTGTTTGAAGTTTAGCACACAAAGCACCTGACTTTTTTTTTTTTTCCTCATGTGGGCCTGCAGTGCCAGACTGCGCACCTTACTTTCTTAAAGTAAACACTGAAGAATAGGCATATTGGGCAGACAAAATATCTAAGTTTGAAAAACTCACTGGAGACCTGATTTTCCTTAGGGAACTACTGAGTGTGCCTTGGGCTCCATTCAGAGAACCCGAGGACAACCTCACGGCCGGTGGTCACGCAACAAAGAAACAGACCACCACTCTGAAAAGTCACAGCGGGGAGCAGCACCCCCAGCACGGTGGGAGTACCCACCATACACTAGCATTTTAACCACTGCAAGGGCCACCAGAGCCTGGCCACACAACCGAGAAATCAGACACTCATCCTGCCCAATATGTGTCCTTTTCATGAAGGTCCTAGGGCTTCCCAGGTGACACAGTGGTAAAAGTATCCCTGCCAATGCAGGAGATGCAGGAGACGCGGGTTCGATCCCAAGGTTGGGAAGATCCCCTGGAGGAGGAAATGTCAACCCACTACAGTATTCTTGTCTGGAGAATCCCATGGACAGAGGGGCCTGGCAGGCTACAGTCCATGGGGTCACAAAGAGTCAGACAAGACTGAGGACACATGAAACTGAACCTAGGTTATTTCACTGCAGGCATAAAGTTTCTTTTACACACACACACACACACACACACACATATTTTTTTTCTTCTCTGATTCACCTCTTCACCATTCCTGATCAATATGAATGTCCCGAAGTTTAAGTCTATGGTCTTTTCACACACTTTCCAGTAAGTTCAATCATTTTCATGATCTCTACTGAGTTCTTTACAAGTACTCAAATATATCTATCAATATCTAGCCATGGCCTGAGCCGTATGGTGATTAGATTTTTTAAATGACATTTTCCAATGTAATACAGGACCCCTTGAAGGTGACAGGAAATCATCACAGACACCCAACCTGCACTAGTGCACTCAGGTTAAGTCACTCTTCTCTCCACGTCATCTTCCCTGTCTGTAATCTACTCTTGCTATTTTGCCAAATAACAGATCAACTCAACTCTGAAATTCCAAATGCAATCATAACATGTTAAATCAAAAGATTCTGGAGAAATATTCATCAGGAGCTACAGTTTAATTGGTATTTTAACAATAAGATTCTGTTTTTTTAAAAAACACACACAACAGGCTATTTCTTGAGTAGCAAACTCTTAATCTAATCTATAAACTTGAGCTTCTGGAATCCATTAACTGCCTTGAAATTGTTTGCAAAATTTTCTGAGTCTAGTGTAGATGGTGGCAAACAGCTTATGAACCTGGCAGGTCATCAGAGTAGAGCTACTACTCAAAGTGTGAACCATGGATCTGGCCCAAACCTTTACCAAACAAAACAAGTACAGAATTAGAGAGCAAATTTAGAAAAAAACATATTTTGACATGGCCATGTGATATCACCCTGGCATCCAAATGTGCAATCACTTTTCTAGTAACTAATTTTATTGTATTTTACAGAAGTATTGATGTTGGTTTATGACACATTAGAAATGAAAGACAAAAAAAAATGGTCTTTTACTACAGACAGGTTATGAACCATTGACCCCAGTCCCCATGAATGAGATTTTCATTTTGTAAGTTCAAGGCAGGGCCCAGATTCTCTCTAGATTGTAAAAATGGTTATCAGGTAACACCAATCATCTGCCAGGGATGGAGATCACAGCTAGAGAGTCCACTAGTGGAGAACCATATCCCTTGTTAATATTTTCCATGGTTGTTGCTTTCAGTATTTTGGGGCTTTGTTGTTGTTCAGTCACTAAGTTGTGTCCAATTCTTTTCCACCCTATGACCTGCAGCATGCCAGGCTCCTCGGTCCTCCACTATCTCCCGGAGTTTGTTTAAATTCATGTCCATCAAATCAGTGATGCTACCTAACCATCTCATCCTCTGCTGCTTCCTTATCCTTTTTCCTTCAATCTTTCCCAGCATTAGGGTCTTTTCCAATGAGCCAGCTCTTTGCATCGAGTGGTCAAAGTATTGGAGTTTCAGCTTCAGCATCAGTCCTTCTAATGAATATTCAGGGTTGATTTCCTTTAGGATTAACTGGTTTGATCTCCTTGCAGTCCAAGAGACTCTCAAGAGTCTTTCTTCTCCAGCACCACAATTTAAAAGCATCAATTCTTTGGTGCTCAGCTTTCTTTATGACCCAACTCTCACATCTGTATATTACTACTGGGAAACCCATAGCTTTGACCAGATGGACCTTTAGCAACAAAGTGATATCTCTGCTCTTTAATATGCTGTCTAGGTTTGTCACAGCCTTTCTTCCAAGAAGCAAGCATCTTCTAATTTCATGGCTGCAAACACCATCTGCAGTGATTTTGGAGCCAAAAAAAATTAAGTCTGACACCGTTCTACTTTTTCCTTATCTATTTGCCATGAAGTGATGGGACCAGATGCCACGATGTTAGTTTTTTGAATGTTGAGTCTTAAGCCAGCTTTTTCACTTTCCTCTTTCACCCTCATCAAGAGGCTCTTTAGTTTCTCTTCACTTTCTGCCATAAGGGTGGTATCATCTGCAAAGGCAATGGCACCCCACTCCAGTACTCTTGCTTGGAAAATCCCATGGATGGAGGAGCCTGGTAGGCTGCAATCCATGGGGTCACTAAGAATCGGACACAACTGAGTGACTTCACTTTCACTTTTCACCTTCATGCATTGGAGAAGGAAATGGCAGCCCACTCCAGTGTTCTTGCCTGGAGAATCCCAGGGACGGGGGAGCCTGGTGGGCTGCCGTCTATGGGGTCGCACAGAGTCGGACACGACTGAAGTGACTTAGCATAGCATAGCATCTGCATATCTGAGATTGTTGGTATTTTTCCTGGCAATCTTGATTCCAGCTTGTGATTCATCCAGCCTGGCATTTAGCATGATATACTCTGCATAGAACTTAAATAAGCAGAGTGACAATATATAGCCTTGTCATATTCATTCCACAATTCTGAATCAGTCAGTTGTTCCACGTCCAGTTCTAACTGTTGCTTCTTGTCCCGCATACAAGTTTCTCAGGAGACAGACAAGGTGGTCTGGTATTCCCATCTCTTTAAGAATTTCCCACAGTTTGTTGTGATCCACACAGTCAAAGGTTTAACATAGTCAACGAAGGAGAAGTAGATGTTTTTCCATAGACAGAGGAGCCTGGCGAGCTACAGTCCACGGGGTCACAAAGAGACAACTTAGTGACTAAACTAAAAGGATACTTGGGATAGGAGCCTATTAAAAGGAGCTGATCAAAGTTTTAATCTTATTCATCAGAGAAACGCACAAACTCAGTCAATTCAGCAATTTCAGGAGGTTCACAGAGGCCTGGTGGCAAACTCCTACTGTGAACATCCAGGGAGGAGGGGAAAGTGGGTGAACCCATGGTAAGTAATGAGTTCCCTACACTGCTGCTGACCCAGAGCCTTTGGAGGGTGCAAGCCAAACTCGGCACAGGAGGGGCGGGCTGTAGTTCTGAGACCTCTTCACCAGGCTGCCCTGTTTCTGTAGCTTATTAATCCTGTGAAACTCCACACAAGCACTTTAATAGGACAAGTTTTCAAAGGCAGCTTTTATACTACTGCCTACCACTATAAAATACTTGCTTCTGAAAACAATGAGTAGACAAGAAAGGACTTACAAAGGTATGACAGCAATCCATTTTAAACTTTAAACAATCATCTTCAGAAATACATGAACTACTTACTTCTTTTTCTTTTTTCTAAAATTTATCTTTGGCTTTGCCACATGACATGTGGGATCTTAGTGCCCTGACCAGGGACTGAACCCCCACCCCCTACACTGGAAGCTCAGTGTCTAAACCACTGGACCACTAGGGATGTCCCAGCATGCACTATGCCTAAGGACACAGGATTTCTAAGAGGATGCTCTTAAAATCTGGCAACTACCTGTGATAAAATATGAAGTACACAAACGTAATGCAAAATTAATACAAATTAAAATATGTGTAAGACTCACTGATGGAGAAAAAGTCAGTATTTGCTTCTGGTGTGAACTAATAATTATACTTGATTACCAAGACTGACTCTGAACTTCCTATCGGCTAAGGGAAATGGGACACATACAGTGCTCAACTTTTTAAGCTAAGTAGTTTATAAATGGCACCCACTCCAGTACTCTTGCCTGGAGAATCCCATGGGCAGAGGAGCCTGGTGGGCTGCAGTCCATGGGGTTGTTAAGAGTCGAACACGGCTGAGCGACTTCACTTTCACTCTTCACTTTCATGCATTGGAGAAGGAAATGGCACCCCACTCCAGTACTCTTGCCTAGAGAATCCCAGGGATGGGGGAGCCTGGTGGGCTGCCATCTATGGGATCGCACAGAGTCGGACACGACTAAAGCGACTTAGCAGCAGCAGCAGTTTATAAGGGTTATTACATTTGCACATGTGCTTATGTATATATGCACACATTTGTAAATATACATAACACAGATACATGTTTTATATACATATATTTGAAATATATATATATGTAAATTCCTTATACAAATGTTTTACAAAGAGTAAAAGGCAACCAGTTAACTTTTCCAGGTTGCTACTGCCTCTACCAACCCTCCCCTTTACTTTCCCTGGTTGATCAATCCCATGAAGTTACACATGAGTTCTTTATCAGGGCTGGAGAGAGGTGGGAAAATTACTTACTCTTCTTCATCTCTTCATTTCCTTTACATATAGTTTGTTTCAGCTGTTCAATCCTCATCTTGCAGGACATTATTTTCCATCTCTTAAAAAAGGTATGAAACAAATATCACAAATATTGGTCTCTTACAATTAATATGATTATCTACTAGGGACACTACTTATCCTGAGGTGTATCTTAGAAAATGCAATGAACAAAAGTCCAGTATAATTATATTTATTACAGCTTTTGTAACTAGTGGTTTAGGACAGAAGCTGCTAGGCAATTAAGAGAGAATGAAAAATAGTTCTTTTCTGTGTTAGTAAGTACAGAGAAAAAGGTTGACACATATTATCTTAACCTGTCCTATCCAATACAGAGCTACTGCATGTGGGTCCTATGTGGCTATCTGAAAGTCAATGAGATTACACAAAATTTAAAAAGAAAATCTGGTTTTTACTCCCACTACCCAAATGTCAGGTGGTACATGTCAACACCACCTATGGCTAATGCCTACCATACTGGGCAGTGTAGACAGAACATTTGTATCATCAGAGAGTTCTGTGGATGCACTGCTCTAAATTCTCAGTGCTGGTTACTGAGGAGACTATCAGCTGTACTATCTCACTGATACAATAAGCAAATATTACTTACAGAGTAATAAAATACTGCAACAGAGCAGAATTCCTTTTTTTTTTTTAAGTGTACAACTCATGTAAGATTTCTGGAAAAGCCCTGAAAAAATTTTATGAAACATGAAACTGCCTTTTTCCATTACCAAGATTTAGGTACGGCTTCCCCAAAGAGAATAAAGGATAAGTAAAAATCTGACATACTAGTTGGTTTTTAGAAAGTATGATTTATCTATTCTATGATGTCTCCATAAACGGGGACATCCGGAAGCTTACAACAACATTCAAATGTTTATAATGTTTAACACTTGTCTAAGCAGTGTGATGGTACAAGATACAGAATACATTACAGGACTGTTCAGTGGGGAAAATGCTCCCCTCTCCAAAGCAGTGTGAGAGACATCTGAGAACAGATTCACAGGAACCGCGATCAATTTAGGAATAAACTGGCAATGAGATGCTTTCACTTTTAAAAGATATTAGTCTTTAAAAACCAAGATTTTAAGTTTTTGACAGAAAAACTAGAAAACTTAGATAGAAACTTAGAAAAACTGGGATGAGATTCTTTATAGTCTTTTATAACTTTTTTCCATACAACATAATTTAATAATAGAACATTTAGAACATAAGCAAAATTCACTTATATCACATCTCTAAGTATTTAAAAATTATGAATGATGCTTATGATAAAAAAGCAGGCATCACAAAAGAGAAGAACGAGACTGTTAGCCTGACTCCTTCCCACTACTCAGGGGTAACTGTGTATCTTTTCAGACTTTGAAGAGCACATATATTTAAAACACATACACAAATGGAATCACACTTTACCAGAGCCTACTATTTGAGTTTTTTTTTTCATTAAAAAAATATACCTTGGATATCATTCCATACCAGTGCATACAGACTGACCACATACTTTTTAACAGCTACGCAGTATCATAATTAGCTCATTCTGTTTGATGAATATTTAATTATATATTAATTTTACTAGGAACAATGCAGACAATCAGAATCTTTACCTGTAAATCTCTACATTCATGTGCACTTTCTTAGGAGGAAAACTGCTGGATGTATTTATACCACATATGCATTACGAAAGCAACAAACTACCACCAAGCTGTCCCTCAAATATGCCAATATGCACTTCCACCAACAGTGAATAAAAGTGTAATCAATCAAACTCCTTATTTTCATATGTTATAATCATTTTGTCCCAGTTTATATTCATTTTGCCAGGGTCTTCAACAGACATAATTTTTAAACATTTATGTAGTGTATCAAATGTTTTACTTTATGGATTATAAAGGTCTGCTCACCTTCAGATTATATAAACACTCTCCCATATTTTCTTTTAATATTTTAGCTTATTTTTCAATTAACCCATCTAGAAAATGTATGTTCATGAGTAATTTTTTTTTAAAAAGAGCATCTAACTGTTCTTGTATATTTCTGTCAGCATGAGACCTCATAATTATTCATTATTATGAGGTGGTTCCATAATTAACTGCCAATACCCTGTTTTTGGTATCTAAATGAAATATGTGAGAAGCCTGCACTAGAAATACATTCACAGAGAACTACCAAAAAATGATCACAAATAAATTTAAGTTCAAAATCATTTTTTAAGTTCTGCCAATTTAAAAACATCTAACCTCAAGTTTAAAGAATATTATTTAAATACTTCTTATTCTTACCAATTGATCTGTCATCCATTTTCCTTCCATAGCTTTTAATACTCTGTTTGGAGAAGAGATAAAGGAATAAGCTCTTAAAATAATAAAATTGGTAAAGCTCAAAAATGCAAAATCAACAACTTTTTAAAATAAGGTCTTAGAAAACTCTGGATATACCAAAGTGGGGTATAAGTATTTAAAAATGTTTTCCAAATCCCCTGCTTTCTGCAATTCTTTCCTCACCTGCTTCCTTCTGCACTTTTAGTATGGCACTTTTGTATTTGTGTAAATGCAAGAAACTTCCATAACAGCCATCGCCTTTGCTCTCCATCATAATCAATAATTTCCATCAGTCGTAAGTAATAATAACGAGACCCTGATGTTGGAAAAGATTGAAGGCAAAAGGAGAAGGGGGTGACAGAGGATGAAATGGTCGGGTGGCATCACCGACTCAATGCACATGAGTCTGAGCAAACTCTGGGAGATAATTAGGGCAGAGAAGCCTGGTGAGCTGCAGTCTATGGGGTCACAAACAGTTGAACACAACGTAGCAATCCAACAACAACGTAAGATAATTCATGATCCAAAATGCTATCATCAGTTCCCCCACTTTAAAATGGCACAAGTCAGTGTAGGCTAAAATTTGTGCTATAGAATGAAGTGTTCTATAGGAAAAAAGTTAAGTTTCTATGTTAGAGGAAGTCAGAGAAATGACCAAGTAAAATAAATCCAAGCAGGTTTCTCTAATGCAGGGCATCTCTGGAGTTCATCTGCTCATAAATGTATTAATCACGTCTGGGGTCTGGATGGAGAACAGTGACTGGACCAATTTGGGACAAAAGGTTCTACAGGATAATTTCCAAATCCAGAGGATGAGAGATTTGTCAGGGGTGCTTGTTAATACTCAGATTTCTGGGCCTCCCCTCAGACCTACTGAATCAGAATATCTGAGGATAGACTCCGAGAATCTACATTTTTAACCAGAACACCAAGTTAATTTAATCTTATGTAGATGATCTAGAGACCACACTTTGCAAAACCCTCATACAGAAGAACAAAGACAAAGAGAAGCAATAACGTCCCACACGAGCCACCACCACCAGTGCAATACGCTTTCTCTACTGGACCCATTTACAGGGTCACTCTCCGATTCACCCATTCAGTCACTGTGCCTGCTGTTAACCAGGCACCATGTTTGAGCCCACTGTTTTCCAGAAACCCGATTTTTCCAAAATCTCGTATTTTGGTTTCTCCCAGATACAGTGCTCTTCACATGTTGAGATCTGTATCCTAAATTCAATAAATTAGCAACCCACATATCTGCGTACCACAGCACTGAAATAAACCATGTGGTGACCAGATAACCCCCACAAATTAGAAAGCAAAATGAAAACTCACTCTTTTTGAAATTCTTCTTGCTTGCTCTTAAGCTGGCTTAACCTTTCCTTCTTGTCTATAAACCTGTAAGAAAAAAATGCAGTATTTTATTTAAATGTTCATTTTTTTTCCAGTCAAATGAGATTATGTAAATTCCTGAGAGCCAATCATTTCTGCAGACTCATTCAGAAATGTCACTGTCCAAACATATCTTCTCGATGGGATGCATGTGGCTGCCTACCATTTTACTTAAAACTAGGTTACTTAAAACTAGGTTCATATTCTCAGCTTTAAAACTCTTTCATGGATTTATAAATATATGTCTATAGGTTTCTTCATGCCTAGGTTAAATTATATTCCAAAACAGGCAAATCAGAGCACTAAAGTGAGTTTGAATCCAAGGAAACTGAGGCCCCCATTATAAATAATCATCATTATTAAACTTAACTGAACCCTGCTCTCATCTATAAATTGGTGCCTCAGTTCAGTTCAGTCGCTCAGTCGTCTCCAACTCTGCGACCCCATGGACTGCAGCACGTCAGGCCTCCCTGTCCATCACTAACTCCTGGAGTTTGCTCAAACTCATGTTCACTGAGTCCATGATGCCATCCAACCATCTTATCCTCTGTCATTCCCTTGTCCTCCCACCTTCAATCTTTCCCAGCATCAGGGTCTTTTCACATGAGTCAGTTCTTCACATCAGGTGGCCAGACTACTGGAGTTTCAGCTTCAGCATCAGTCCTTTCAATGAATATTTAGGGATGATTTCCTTTAGGATTGACTGGTTGGATCTCCCTGCTGTTCAAGGGATTCTCAAGAGTCTTCTCCAACACCATAGTTCAAAAGCCATCAATTCTTTGGTGCTCAGCTTTTTTTTATAGTCCAACTCTCACATTCATACATGACTACTGGAAAAACCAGAGCTTCGACTAGATGGACCTTTGTTGGCAAAGTAATGTCCAATTTTTTCTCACTAAATTTATTGCTAGGCATTACGGCTAGCAAGTCACTATTATTAATAAAGTTAAAAGGAAAGAATATCACATCACAGATCATTTTTTATATTTGTCAGTGTTCTACCCTTATTTTTATTTTCTTCCTGCTACGTTATTAGGGATTTAGTTTGCTTTTTTTTATTTTTTGGAGTGTAAGGTAAAAATTTCAATCATCAAAATTTAAGCCTCTCCTTAAGTTACAAATTTCCACCCGAGTATTGCTTAAGCTAAACCCTTAACATTTTTGAACTGCTGTATTTTATCATTTAGTTTGAAATTTCTAATTTTCTGTAAAATTCCCTCTGATCAAGAATCTATTCATAAGTGTATCACTCAACTTCCAGATATACCAGCTTTTTAGGTAACTTACTGTTATTTTTCTACTTTAACTCTGACGTGGTCCCAGAATACATGAGATTTCAATCTTGTAATCTGAGACTGTCTTATGGCCTTGCATATGATGTGCTCGCCTCGGTGAAAGTTCCATGTGCACTTGAAAGAATGTATATTTTATAGTTCCTGGGTACAGAGTTCTATAAGCATTAACCAGCTGAAGGTGGCAAGCAGTGATAGTCAAATCTTCTAGATCTGTGCTGTTCAACACAGCAGCCATCAGGCATATATGGCTACTGAGTACCTAACATGTGACCATAATGGCCCTAAAAGTCTCTTCCTTAAAATAATAGTAAAATAATCTCTTCCTCAAAATAAGAAAAATTTTTAAAAAATGCATGAGTAATAACATGCAACAGACTGGTTCAAATTGGGAAAGGAGTACATCAAAGCTGTATATAGTCACTCTGCTTATTTAACCTATGTGCAGAGTACATCATGCGAAATGCCAGACTGGATGAAGCACAAGCTGAAATCAAGGTTGGTGGGAGAAATATCAATAACCTCAGATATGCAGATGACACCACCCTTATGTTAGAAAATGAAGAAGAATTAAAGATCAAAGTGAAAGAGGAGTGAAAAAGTTGGCTTAAAACTCAACATTCAAAAAACTAAGATCATGGCATCTGGTCCCATCACTTCATGGCAAATAGATGGGGAAACAATGAAAACAGTGACAGACTACCTTTTTGGGGGGCTCCAAAATCACTGCAGACGGTGACTGCAGTCATGAAATTAAAAGACGCTTGCTCCTTGGATGGAAAGCTATTACCAACCTGGACAGCATATTAAAAAGCAGAGAGATTATTACTATGCCGACAAAGGTCCATCTAGTCAAAGCTATGGTTTCTCTAGTAGTCATGTACGGATGTGAGAACTGGATCATAAAGAAAGCTGAGTGCCAAAGAATTGATGCTTTTGACCTGTGGTGTTAGAGAAGACTCTTGAGAGTCCCTTGGACTGCAAGGAGATCAAACCAGTTCTAAAAGAAAGCAGTCCTGAATATTTACTGGAAGAACTGATTTTGAAGCTGAAGCTCCAATACTTTGGCCACAGGATACGAAGAACTGACTCATTAGAAAAGACCCTGATGCTGGGAAAGACTGAAGGCAGGAGGAGAAGGGGATGATAGAGGATGAGATGGCTGGATGGCATTACCGACTTGATGGACATCAGTTTGAGCAAGCTCCAGGAGTTGGTGATGGACAGGGAAGCCAGGCGTGCTACAGTCCATGGGTCACAAAGAGTAAGACATGACTGAGCGACTGAACTGAACTGAATATCATGCAATGATTTTGAATTGAGCTAACAGTGGCTTATTAACTGCTTTCAAAGAAATAAAGGTAATGTTACCCACCATGGTAACATGGTATGGAGTCCAGAATTAGGCTTTTGGCTATCTCCTGATTTCCCAGTCTAAATGAAAACAATTCAACAGAATCGTAACATAAAACCAGAACCATAACAGCCCTAAAAATCTCTTCCTTGAAATAATCCAGACACAG
Organism: Bos mutus; assembly: GCF_027580195.1. Classification (NCBI taxonomy): domain Eukaryota; kingdom Metazoa; phylum Chordata; class Mammalia; order Artiodactyla; family Bovidae; genus Bos; species Bos mutus. The sequence goes on along the minus strand of NC_091626.1, from coordinate 40,884,060 downwards.
AAGTCTAACACACTATTTTTATAATCCCACATCTGAAATATCCCCAGATATCTACTTCTAAATGGAAGGGATAAAATGCCCTAATTATGACTCTGCCATTTCATAGTCACTGAAAATGTACCACATATATTAAACAAGAAAGGAAATCAGACAATATTATATGTGACAGAATTATATACATAAGTGGCTAAATTAAAATTAAATTAAAAATTCACTTTCTCAGTGACACTCTCACATTTCAACAGCTACATATGGCTGGAGGCCACTTTACTGGATGCACAGATATGCAGCATCATTGCACAGAGTACTGGGTAGTACTGCAAAGGCCAGTGAGGTGGTGACTACAGGAACCATTAGAAAACTCAGAAACCAATGTAGAATGTGGACAAATTCATAGGTTCACCAAATAATTTATCAGGCTTTTACTATGTGCCTGCAGCTTACTACAGAGCACTTTACAGAACGTTAAGAAATCTAATCATTCATTTTCTGCAACTGGCTGTGTGCCAGACATGGCACTTGTGATATGCTTCCATTCCTTATACTGAAAATGAGAAACAAATGTGGTATTTACTTCTCCCTTACTGAGGTAACGCGTGATTCATGCTCTTGATCACCTGAAAGGAGATGACAAACTCACAAGATTCATCAACCTGTGTCAACAAAGGGCTGACATGAAGGAGAAAATCCTGCTTTCAAAGGCTATCAAAGTGCTCCTTTCAGGTCTGTTGTAAAGATTCCACTTTGCACTAACACAAATTGGGATGATGACACTGTCCAGCTTTGTATCAGGCTGGTTAGTTCTCCTGGGTTGTTAGAAAGAAACCCAAACTTAAAACACAAAAATACAGATGGCAGCAGGAATAACAAACAGGAGATGGCAATTCCTCCTGTACAGAACGCATCAGGAGTCATGTCACTCTTCATGAAGGAAATGAGAAAACAGGTAGTGTGAGCAGAGCAAAAGAGCAGATGGTATCAAGGAATGTGCCTGGTCAGCAAGCCAACTGCTCACCAGCACCTCGTCCATTCTCTGCATTTTCCAGTCCAGGACTCGTGGAGATAGGTTAGGGAAGGAAAAGAAAAAAGGAGAAGGGGGAAACGCATATTTTATTTTATACACTGTCTTTCAAGCTGGGTTATTACATAAAATGTTTTCTATCTTTTTCCACGTCAGAACATAAAGACGTGTCTCATTATAGAATTTCACTGAATGGACATCATGTAACTTATTCACAGAAACTCCTGCTGAGGAACACTGCCATTGCTTCCAAATTTACACTACTATCAATAATGTTAGAAATGAATATCCTGGTGCACAAATCTTTTAAGCTTTTAGGTTTCTCTACAGGAAATTCTTACAAATAAACTGCTAGGTCAGATATTCGTATGCAAACATCTGGCAGTTATCTTTAAATTTCTTCTGAAATCATTTCATACAATATTTCCAATCCCACCAGCCTGTTCTCATGCTCTCAGCTCTGCACTTTTTATTCTTTACTAACATGCCTGGCTTCCCACTCCCTTCCTTCAAAGATAGTTTACAACTCATTTACTTGCCTTTCTTCATTATTTCTTATTGGCTACTTTTCATTTGTTATTCTATGTCCTTTGTTCACTTTTCTATAGTTTTTTTAAAGGGTTATTAGGAAAATTAGTGATTTTCCTTTCATACATCTTGAAATTCTTTCTCAATTTTCTTAGTGACTATTATGGTTCTGCTCTGCAAAAATTCCAAAATTTTGTGCAGATACATTTATTCATTTTCTTGTTGCTGGATGGCTCTATAGTTTTGCATTGTTTTCTGAAAGGAATCTGCCAGTGAACCTGTACCATGCATGCATCAGGGCTTTTAAACACTTTTTTAATATTTTCTTTCCCAATTTAAAAATGTCTTTTGTGTTATTTACCAAATTCCTCCAGACTTGTATTAGCTTTTCTCCCCCCTAAAAAAGGATTCCCTTAAGTCAACTTTAAACCATGCCCCTGTGATAGAGACTGGTGAGAACCAGGAGCAGGCGGTCACACACAGTCTGGTGCTATCAATCCAAGAGACGGTACACAACCCAACTCAGGTTCTGGAGTCACGTCTGCCTGAGCTGCCACTTGAGGATGGGTTAGAGGTGGCCCTACTAAGGGAAGGAAGGCATTACAGGCAGAGGAGATTCTGCTGTTTCACAAGCTAAGAACTTAATCTGTCCTGCCCCAGAGAACTTCACCAGACCAGGGGGACAGCAGGGTGACGAGGATCAGTTACAAGTGTGAGCCGCCATCGCTCCACGCTGCGCCATGGCCACAGATCGTCCTGGGTGACTGAGTGGATCTGGCCACAAGCAGGACTGGTCACCTAAGTCTGTCCCATGAGAGCGGGAAAGCAGCACCCAGGCACGCACCCTATCAGGAGTCCTATTAATTCTGTGCGAGATGATCAGTAACACCGTTAGACCATCGACTACATCTTGCTGAGCACTGACTAGGTGCCTTTCATAAAATAAGTCTCACCTTCCATCGCCGCCCAGTCCTTCCCCTCATCCTAGCGCTTCACATTCACTTGTGCCTAGGGTTACAGCAACAGAGAAGTCCAAGAAACACTATTCCTGTATTTTAAGAAAGGCAAACAGAACAACCCCACAAAACTTTCAAATATGCAATTGAGGGCCTTAAGAATTAGTCAACCCTTATATTCCTTGGGTTTCTTAAATCTGAAAGGAGAAAATAAGCACTGACAGCTTTCAAATCAGTTGGGGGGAATTTCCCCCAGCTCCGATTTGGACACAGGTTTGGTGAAGAGTTGATGATTCTGGCTCTAGAAATAAGGCAGTGAGACTTATCAGGTAAGAAAGAGCACAAATTTTCTTGGAAAAGAGCATAGCAATCTCTATTATACAAGCAGAAAGGGTTAAAGAACGGAGTATTTCTTGAACTAGGATACTATCAATAACACAGCAAAAATTACTAGCATTCACATTTTTCTCCCTTAAATTCTTTTAGGCATTCAAGGGTATGACGTTTATGGACAAATGCAATATGAAAAAACACAGTCCTTATCCTATGTTAGAGTATTTAAAGTATGAGAAAATACACAACTTCAACAATGTGGGTTTCATCAATTGTAAATACTACAGTACCACACGGTCTGAAGTTGATTCAATCTGTGGGTGCAGAGCAACCACAGATAAAAAGAGGGCTGACTATAAATTATAGATGAATTAACCCCTGTTGTTCAAGGCTTAACTGTAGCAAAAACATACTCCACTGGCAGGAATGAAGGTTAAGTCATTAGTAGAAAATACAGACAGAGCACTGTTTAGTTCCTCACTTGTAAAATGAAAATAATGATTATCCTACTTGATTATAGGGATTAAATAAGATAAATGTGAAAGCATCAGGTACAGGCACTTAACAGGCAATACAGGCTAGTTTCCCTTTTCTTCGTTGCAATCAGTGATTTTGCACTTAATCCTCCTAATGTATTAAATGTATGTATGTATTTCAGATCTGGAGGTCAATGTAAGAATTAACATAGCCCAGCAGTAAGTAAGGCACAACTACTCTGAGCTTCCTCATCTTAAAAACAGGTTAATAACTCATGGTTTTGTTACCAGGGAACAAATGAGACAATACTTGTGAAATCCTTTTACAAATTCTGAAGGGTACACATAATGGTTAAGAGTAGCCAGTGATACTGATTGAAACAAGAATTATACTTTCTGAGGAGATCCACATGTATTGTTGTAAATACAATTAATAAGCTACATGGGATGGGAGCTGTGACCTTTCCTGAAAGAGATAACCGAAGTGAGCAGGTTGATTAAACTCTTGTCTCAAGATGGGAGTCCAGGTACCTATGGAGCTTTTATTCTGCTGAGTGGGGTACACAGATGTGGGTCCAGAACCGAATCCTCGTGAAAACAAACTTTTATAAGCTAAGGACTGACAACCAAAAAGATACTGGAGGGGAATAGAAATGTCTCAAGAGTAGTTTTTAGGATGCATCTTCCTCTCAAAATCTTCAGTAACGTCTAAAATTTCTTGCTTGTCCTCTATCCCACTTCTCAATTTGTCCGGGGCCCATATTTCTGTTTTGTGGTAAAAATGTAGTCCTCAATGCCTAAAACTCATCAGTGAAAGGAGTGCTGTATCACTCCTAATGCTGTGTACTTATGAAAGCAATATCCATCTACTCACAAAATGCCTTTTTTTTTTTGATCCACACTTTAAAATAACTGGTTTCTAAACCAGCATGTAGAGGTTCCTGGGTATCCTCAGATTATCCCCCCTGTCTCATTCTTACCCCCTATCATAAACTGGTAAGCAATTTTTTCAAGTTTTGAGTGGAAAGATTATTTCAACTTGTCAGTTATCTGTTGGGTAACAGTGTTATTTCTAGTACCAGATAAAGGTTTAATCCAGAAAACTACTTTCCTGTTAAAAGACCTGCAATTTTAAAATGTTCTCTGGTACAAGATTCAAAGAAGATGGTGTTGAGAGTATAGCTTAAAATCATTCCTCTTCATCTCTGAAGGAAGCAAACAAGTCAAAAGACAGACGCGAAAGCAGAGATGTGGGCAGTGTCTCAGGACTGGGCCGAGGTGGGAGGTGAGGAAAGGATAGTGCTGATGAGGGTACCAAGGCTATAAGGAAGTGTCCCACTGAATAATAACCAAAAATAAAAACCAAAACTAGCAAGTTCAAGTATTTTTCAATCAATCTAACTGCCAAACTCATACTGTCCACAAAACTACATAAAGATGCATGTTCCCTTCTTAGAAGTCAAAAGAATTATTAGGAGACACATTTATTCTTTAATATTGAATTTTCCTTGAACTGCTAAACCATTAGAACCTGTATATTCAGCTAGTCTATTAATGAAACCTGAAAAAAAATCTACATTTATAGGAACTTTGATATGTACATCACATTCAAGATCCTTGCAGGCACAGCTAATCTGGGTGACTTACTGAAAAGAACCAGGGGTTAAACAAGGGTATTTAAATCATGCTGAAGCTTCCATATTTTATTTCCAAGTGGTTTCCCAGTCAGTGAGTTTTCTCATAAAGTAAGAGGGGGAAAAAGGGTCTGAAAGTAAAGCACAGAATACAAAATTTTTCATAAATACTGAAGACCAGAGAATATCTCACAACCAACCTTTGGCCCAAGATATCTAAGGCTTATTAGTAGTCAGTGCAAATCCTCGAGAGCAGAAATCTGCCTTTCTCTTATCTGCTGGAATATTTCACGCCAATAACTGTACCCAATGAGCTCATTAAAACTGATCTGGCCATCAGGACAGGGTCCTGGGTCTCAAGAGATTCTTGCATCCTACTACATGCTGGACACTGGTTAGGGAATGAAGGAAAACAAACAAGCAAACTCCTCTTCTTTAGAAATACACACTTCAGAAAAGGGGATGATTGAAGGTGAAGTGAAGCTCTCTTATCCCCAAACCTTAACTTTCTTTTTCAATTCTAAATTCTGAACGATCCTGGTATTTATTTTTCATCTTTCTGCTTCGTCATAAAAAGAAATCCACTGTAACACATCCCTGTCCTGAAAATAATTCATATTTCCGTTTCTAAAATGGTCCCGCCTTTACCATTTCCTTCAACAATCTGCTTATTATGTTCCTGCCCAGCGCTGCACTAACCACCAGGATGGGATTGAACAAAAGCAGAATTCACTCCTGTGTGGAACTACTGATACATTCTGGATGCAGTTACCTTCCGCAGATAAGTGACACCACTTATCATGCTCAATACCATGAAAGAATTGAGTACTGTGACAGAAATGGGAGGAGAGATGGAAGTGGGGACCTACCTTAGTGAAGGTCAGGCAAAGTCTCGCTGAGGAAGTGCATTTAAGTTGAGACATGAAAGGCAAAATGCCAATCAGGAGGAACAGTGTTCCAGGCAGAGGGAATAGTATAGAAAAAGGCCCCTGGATGGAAGAGTTCCATGTGTTTGAGGATGTGAGAGAAAGCCCAATTACTGAGCTGTGAACATGAGGGAATGTGGGGAGAGTTTACTTTTTGAGTGCTTAATACATGCTAGACATTATGTTAAGTAATTCAGTGCATGCTCTTATGTAAGTACTACCAGAAACCTATGAAACTTCAAAATCACATAACAAGTGGTGGAGCTTGGATTCAATTCAATGCAGCTTGAATCCAAAGATCACATTTTAAACTCAACCTTATAGCCAAAATTAGAAGGTAGGCAGTAGCCAGATCACATAGGGCTTAATAAGCACAGTAAAAAGTTTGAATTTTGTTTTCTATAAAGTGAAAAAAACACTGAAAGGTTTAAGCAAAACAGTGAGATTATCTGATTTACATCTCTACTGTGGCTGTTGTGTGAGGGCCAGAGGATGGCTAGGGAGTAGCTGTACGTGTAAAAGAAAGAAAACAAAGTAGTGGCCAGGAAAGAAATGACAGCAGTCTGGACTAGAAGTAGACAGATGCAAGATCTACTCTGAAGCAGATCAAATTATACCTGTCAATGATTTGGATATGTGGAATAAGAAAAAAAGGAAAAAGCTAGGACAACGCCCAGGTTTCTGGTTTAAGTAACAAACGGGTCATGATGTATAATAATGAAGTAGTTCAGGATCAGACTAAATTTGGGAAGGAAGGGTAGATTGATTCAGTCATTCAATGAATCTTTATTAAGCTTCTACTATGAGGATATAGCAGAGTACAAAATTGTCTTGTTTTCACAGAGCTAACATCACTGGAGAGGCAGTTACAAATTAATATGCAAACCATAAGATGGTGATAGGTACTATGGAAAACAAGAAATCACATTGTGTGGGGAAGAAAGTTACTATTTTAATTGAATGAATGCTCAGAGTTTCTCTGTAAGGAACAGAGGCCTACGGATTCAAAGAAAGTAGCCTGGAAGCCTAGGAGAAAGGAGTTCCTGGCAGGCTGAATAAGACCGAGGCAGGAGTGTTCTCAGTATGCCTGAGTACTGGCAAGGAGGCCATGATGTTTTGCAGAGTAGCTAAGAGAAAAGCAATAGGAGAACAACTGGGGGACAAACGACATAGAACTTCGGATAAAGACTTTGGCTTTTTTTTTTTTTTTAAACTTTGGGTAAAAGAGGACACCCCTGGAAGATGTGAACAGAGGAATGGAAGGATGGTATTAATCTGTATGCAATATGAGAAATTACACTATGAAGGAGAAAAGGCAGAAGCAGAGACTCAAGAAGCAATAATCCTCCGGTGGACCAGACCAGGAAGTAGTGAAAGGGCTGCGATTAGGTTTTGAATGGCAGATGGGATTTGTTGATGGGATAAGATACGGTAGCATTAAGAGAGGAGTCAAGGAAGATTGGAAGACTTTTTTTGCCTGTTCCAAAGAATCAGGTCATCATTTACCGGGTTGGGATGAGCATGAGAAAAATAGATTTATTATGGATAATCATGAATTCAGTTTGCCATATGAAGATGGAGATTCTCACTACAAATTTAAATACAAATAGAGCAAACAGCTGTTTTCTCAATTTAATAAAGGCCTAGGTTGGAGAAACAAGTCTGGCAGTCTTCAACCTATAGATGATATTTATTTTTTTTTATATAGATGATATTTAAATTATAGGAATGGATCTAGGAAAAAGTATATAGAGAAAAGGATCCAGAACTGACCCTCGAAAGACATTGCCATCTCATACCTAGTATTTTTATAATAAAACTGTTTTAATTCTTAAAGCTATTACTTATTACATCAGCAGTTTCTAAATTCATCAACTACATCAATGACTAAAACAATGATGAACTAAAAGATTATATCATACAAATCTTCTCAAAAGAAAAAGTAATGAACTCCATTCATGATCAGAAGACTATCAGAAACTCAAAAACACTTTCAAATACAGATGTTATATAATCCAGTGGTTAAGTGCATGGCATACGGGTTCAGGCTGCCTGGAATTTAATTCTGGTCCCTACCCTTATTATTTGTGTGACCCAGGGCAAGAAACTGCAGCTTCCTTAGCAGTAAATTAGGGATAATAACTTACTGGGTTGTTGTTAAGGCATTATTATCTGAACTTTTGCACTAAAAAATATTAGCTGGCTTACTGTCACTAAGTTATTGAAACAAAAGTTGGGACTGAGAAAACTTTCAGCTAACCACACTAATTCTACAATTATTTAACCAAGGGCTTGTTTTAGTCGCTAGGTCGGTCCAACTCTTTTGTGACCCCATGGACTGTACCCCACCAGGCTCCTCTGTCCATGGATTTCCCAGGCAAGAATACTGGAGTGAGTTGCCATTTCCTTCTCCAGGGCATCTTCCCCACCCAGGGACTGAACCCGGGGCTCCTGCAATGGCAGGTGTATTCTTTACCACTGAGCCACCTGGAAAGCCCAGGACTTGTAGGCCTCTGTTTAAATGTCAAAACAAGGCCAAAACGTGTTCTTAAATTCAATTCTCTTAATAAGGGCTTGCAGCTCCCACTGTGCATTTTTAAAACAGAGGAAACACATCTTCAAACTCCTTAACACTCAAAACAATCTTTGCAAAGGGGAGAAACTAGCTAGATTAGTTTACACATTAGAGTAAGGATGTCTGATAACAAGATCAATCTGTGACACAAACTACCAGGGCCCGAATCCCTCTTAACCAGTTATTTGATTCTCTTCTGGCCTCTTCTCTAGAAAATGAATGTTCTTTTGAAAATAATGATTAAACCAAGCTTTTGCTTGAGCGAGTAACAAAGTACCGAGAATCCAACTCTATGGCAATAATAGGAGAAGACCTTTCCACAGGTACCACCTATTCCTTTTCCCTAGTACCAGAAGCACCGTGAGGTCAGGCTCCTCTCGAGTGGGTTAGGAGGAAACTGCGACCTCTCCTCTTCGGGCCTCCATCCCCGTCCCCGTCCCTTGGGAGCAAAGTACCGGCGCAAAGGAGCTACCCTCGCTACCTCCTCCTCTTTTCGCTGGGCTCCGCGGCCCAGACTCGGCTCCACGCTCCAGCCTCCGAGCCGGTGGAGACACCCAGAGAAGACAATAGCGCAGGGGCGGCTGCCGTACCTTTCGCGGTCGCGGCCGTCGAAGTAGACGAAATCGCCGCTCTGGACGCACTTGGCGCAGGTCAGCCGCCGGCGGGTGGTGTTGCAGAGAGGGCAGCGCTCGACCGCCACGTACAGCCCCTCCGCGTCGTCCACAGAGTCTACCAGGTCCCGGGCGAGCGGTTGGGGCCCGCAGCCAGGAGCCTCCTGCGCCTGGGCTCCCTTCCCACTGGGAGACGCCATGATAGCATGAGAGCAGAGCCAGTCACGTGGGATTTTGTTTTCAACCAAGTGCATCTTGGGTGAGGAGGAGGGGTCTGGGAGGGGCCTAGCTCGGCGGGAATCCCGCGAGCACCTCTCCAGACCTCGCCTACCCCCAGCTACCGCTGGGTAGGAATTAGGTTAGAGCGGGGAGAGGCAGCGCAACAGAGTGTCATCAGCGGCTCCTTCACGTCCAGGCTACAAATTAACGTCAGAAACTTGTGCAAGACATAGTAATACAGTGCCCTCAGGATTTGGGGAAGACAGATTGCGAACGCATAAGGGAATTTCTGTCATTAGCTGTGGATACTTACTAAATTTGGCTAAAACTACCGCAGAGTTGGATGAGGGAAGTGGGTCTTGGAGCGAGGTGGAATTATGGCTCATGTGATTTCGGGGCAAATTCCTCACCTCTCCTGTGTTCACGTGGAGAAAACTTCAGTGCCCACCCAACGTCGTGAGGATTAACAAGTCAATCCGTTTAATAGTAATCTGATAGTACTTTGCCAATAATAACTAACCAGTGGAAACTACTGAACGTGTAAATCACAGTTGGATCTTTATGAAAAATTTTAATGTCCAGCACTCCGCTTCTATTCTCGGCCATATTCCAAGAATTTCAACTAGGTAGTGTTTTAACATGGCTTGATTACTCCAAATTTCTTTCTGTAAGAATAAATAAGGTGGGCCAGAGGATTATATCAGAGTAATTGGTGTTTGAATATGCCTGTAAACTACAGAAGAAAAAAAAATTGGGCTCATAGGTCAAATGATCCAGACCAGTGACTCAAAAGGATTATTTTGGCAGGCTATAAATTAATGACTGCCTTAATTTCTCTCTTCAACTAGGGCTTCTCTCCCAAGTTCATACCCCCAAATTCATAACTGCCTACACTAGGCTTAAAGTAATGTACGGTGACCAATTCACTGTACAGAATTGGTCTGAAGCAATTCAGAAACAAAACTGAACTCTCCCTCCTACAAACGTTTCCTCATTTTGTTGTGTTCAGTCGCCCAGTCGTGTCCAACTCTTTGCGACCCCATGGACTGCAGGCCAGGCCTCCCTGTCCTCATTTTAGTGAAAGACAATCCCCGCCCACGTGGGAACAAGGTCCAAGACTCCTATTAGCCCATCCCCCTCCTTGTTAATCTCCACTTCTCCATCAAATGCGCATGATTCCCACAAGCTAATTGGGTTTTGAAGCTGAGCTCTTTGCTCCAGCCTCTTAAGTCTTATTTGATCTATTTTAATACAATTACACAGGGTTATGAAGGTACAAAAAAAGCACAAAATCCCTAAACTGTTTTCAAAATAGACTTTATACTAAACCTGAATGGTTCCTGAAAGTTTAAGTTTTAGGGAGAGAAATACTTTTCTCTGATTATTTCAAACAAAAGGATATGTAATTATTTAATTTTTCTTAAAGTTTTCAGACTTTAAAGTTTCATTTGTATTCTGACAGGATCCATCACAGGCCTGTACCTACTGGCCGGGATCATCTACTCAATATTTAAAAAGGCAAAAAAAAAAAAAAGACAATAGACAATTTCTATCCTGTTTTATACAGATATTTTAAATTTCTATATATTGTTATACATTTTTAGAGAACACATGTTCATGTACTACATCTTTAACAAGAACAAAGCATTAAATTTTAATGATGTTAGAATATCATTCTAGCAAGGCCTTAACTCTTCAAATTCTGAAATCAGGTTACTTTTTCCATTTTAAAAATAACATACAATAGTCATTTTGAAAAAAAGTGTTATTTCTTAGGCATGGTTACTTATACAGAATCACACTTTAATAATTAAAGTCAAAATGTGCATGGAACATCTACAGTGTAGCTGTTTCTGTTGCTGGGCTTATGCATATATTCAAACCAATATACTGTGAGATGTTGAATGATATATTCAGGCTTTTTTAAAACCCTTTAGAATAGGATAGATGTTTTCAAATGCTTCATAGATGTCAGAACGTTTTTTGGCACCTATAAAGAAATCCAAGTTTACATAATCTTTAATATAAAAACAATGCTAAAATTTTAAGACTAAAATTTCATTGTCACTTCCAATTACTTTTAATACTTTAGGTGTACCTGAGAAGTACTTTATTCCTGGTAAAGATAAAAGAATTTGGTGACTACAGTCGTATTCCCACAAAAACATACCCTAGAGCAGATTTTTCTAGTATTTCTGTAATGTGGGCACATCAGTATGTCTTTAGCCTCCTAGGGCACAGTATGAAATATGGAATGTTATCTCTTGGTGTGCCATGGACATGACCACAGAACATGACCTTCGTCAGCAGCTGTGGGCACTTAGCTACCAGCGAAAGGGACTTCCTTTGATCTACTCAGCCTTAGTTAACATCCTTATTCCCTAATATTGACTAACAGAGTGAGACAAATTGGAACTGTTCTAAAGTTTTAAATTTCAATTTGGGAAGGGATTATTAGAGGGAAAGACTCTACCATTGTTACCCTTAGAGTTAAATTTCAGGAGGTCTTTAATTACAACTGCTCTAGGGGTTAAAATGGATAAAAATATGATTTAGACACACCACTCACCCTTGAGCGAGATTATCAGTCAGCCCTACTAACTACCTTTCGCTTTCAATGCTACGCAGGCATGTTATGTTAAGGGTTAAGGACAGGTAGTACTTATGTGGAACTGTCAGTCCATCAGGGAACTATTATCTGATACTGGGCAGGAGACAAGGAGATTAATGAAAAGCATATTAAAAACTGTTAACATGAAGAAAAATGGAAAATAGTTTTTAAGTTGATAAAGACTTGTTCTTGGGAGCTATAAACTTAGCTGGGAGAAAGGCTAAGACAGCAGAAATAATGTGTGAGACGTAGTTATCTGGTTTAAGGATGGGACGAATGAGAGGGAATTCCCAAAAGGAGAATCAAGAGATTTGAGAAGTAGGTAGAAATCAGGATTCAGAACCTAGGATGAGCTAGAACAATTTAAAAAGTGGAAAATGGCAAGTGTTGGCAAAGAGACTGAGAAACTGGAAGCCTCATACGTTGCTGGTAGAAACATAAAATGGTTCAGCTACTATGGAAAATAGTTTAGCAGTTCCTCAAAGCTGCTAAAAGAAGAATTACCACATGACACAGCAATTTCACTCCTGGGTACCTGGGAATATACTCCCCAAATTGAAAATAAGTACTCAGACAAATAATATGCATGTAGCTGCATATTCATTGCTGACAAGGGAGTATTATTCCACCACAAAAAGGAATAAAGTGCTGATACATAGTACAATGAAGACGAACCTCAAAAACATTATGTTAAAAGAAGTCAGACACGAAAGGTCACATATTATATGATTCCATTTATATGGAATCTCCAGAATAAGTAAATTCAGAGACTGGAGACTGGCGGTTGCCAGGGTTAGGGTAGGGAAGAAAGGGGGGAAAACCGCCTATGACATAGGACTTTATTTTGGAATAGTGGAAATCTTCTGGCACTAGAGTTGGTGGTTGCACAACATTTTGAATGAACTAATTGTCCCTCAATTTTTCATTTAAATGGTTATATTTGCGCTATTTGCATTTTATCTCAATAAATTAAAAAAAGTTTAAGAATCAAAAATGAAGTACTTATTAGCTTAATATGGTGGTGGGGCGGGGAGCAGTATGCAAGGGCAAAAGTTACTCATTCACTGCCAAAGAGCCTCTACCCTCAAAGATGTCTGGTAGAGAGGCGGGAGGGTCAATCATTGAATGGTCAACAGAAACTCGGTACGTTTGAGGTAGCGAAAGTCCCTTAAGTCTCAGCAAATTTTAATTATAGTGCTAAAATTTTAGTTTCTAAAGAGACTGGTTTTGTAGAAGCCAAACTGTTAGTTTGGGAAAAAGTAAGACATCACTATAAAAAGACTCTGCGTCTCGTTTGATGGACTTTTTCAGGTTCTGGATACATTTGAATAGAACAGCCTTAATTGGGAGACAGTGAAGTAGGAAGATCCCCTCGAGGAGGGCATGGCAACCCACTCCAGTATTCTTGCCTGGAGAATCCCCATGGACGGAAGAGCCTGGCGGGCTATGGTCCACAGGGTCACAAAAAGTGGGACGTGACTGAGTGGCTAAACACAGCACACCACAGAAGCACAGTAGGTATAGCAGGCACAGATACACCTTCACCCAATGCCCCCTCCCCAAAACTAAAGTTCTTTTTTTTGGCAACTAAGTTTCTTTTTATATCTGAGTAACAGATATCCAGGTCCAGCATTTTGGGTAACCATGCACTTCAGTTTTTTCATAACACTTAAAAATAATACCTAGGGACTTCCCTGCTGGCCCAGTGGTTAAGACTCCAAGCTCCCAATGCAGGGGGCACAGGTTCAATCCCTGGTAAGGGAACTAGGATCCCACATACTTCATGGGGCAGCCAAAAATTTTTTTTAGAAATAGCAAGAGCTTTACATTCAAGCCCAAAATAGTATAGCGTTCTGTTATCCCCTAGAGAGTACAAAACACCCATTGCCCAAGAGGGAACAGACACTGAGAGTGATCATTTTTTTATATCATAGAAAAACAACTTTGGACACAAAAAGGCTTTAGGAAAATTGTCTAGCGCAATTTTTAAAATTTATTGTGTGGGAAAGCAAGGCCCACGAAGTTGAAGATGCCCTGAATCGTGAGTATCAACTTTGAGAGAAGACTTCATGTATCTGCGTTCCTTCCTTTCCATGGAAGGTGAGCAAACAAACATCGCCAGGAATTGTAAATCCCAATGAGGGAACCTGGTCAATTCAGTGAAATATTTCCTCACTGAAATATTACCATAAAAATTTTGAGGAAACCTAAATTGGCCCCACAGTCCTATTAATAATCAATCTATAATCAAACCTCTCAATTTGGAGCACCAGACTTCGATTATATGACCCTTCTCTTTTAAACGAAATCTACCAGATCTTTCCTTCAAATTTATGATGATCACCAATTTCCCTGGTAGCTCAACTAGTAAATAATCTGCCTGCAATGCAGGAATTCAGTTCAGTTCAGTTGCTCAGTTGTGTCTGACTCTTTGCAACTGCAGGATGCCAGGCTTCCCTGTCCATCACCGACTCCTGAAGCTTGCTCAAACTCATGTCCATTGAGTCAGTGATGCCTTCCGACCACTCATCCTCTGTTGTCCCCTTCTCCTCCTGCCTTCAATCTTTTCCAGCATCAGAGTCTTTTCCAATGAGTCAGTTCTTTGCATCAGGTGGCCAAAGTATTTGGAGCTTCAGCTTCAGCATCAGTCCTTCAATGAATATTCAGGACTGATTTCCTTTAGGATGGACTAGTTTGATCTCCTTGCAGTCCAAGGGACTCTCAAGAGTCTTCTCCAACGCCGCAGTTCAAAAGCATCAATTCTTCAGTGCTCAGCTTTCTTTATAGTCCAACTCTCACATCCATACATGACTACTGGAAAAACCATAGCTTTGACCAGACAGACCTTTGTCGGCAAAGTAATGTCTCTGCTTTTTAATATGTTGGTCATAGCTTTTCTTTCAAAGAACAAGTGTCATTTAATTTCATGACTGCAGTCTCCATCTGCAGTGATTTTGGAGCCCCCCTAAAATAGTCTTCACTGTTTCCATTGTTTCCCCATCTATTTGCCATGAAGTGATGGGACCAGATGCCAAGGTTTTAGTTTTCTGAATGTTGAGTTTTAAGTCAACTTTTTCACTCTTCTCTTTTACTTTCATCTTCAACTCTTCTTCTTTTTCTATCACAAGTGTTGTGTCACCTGATTATCTGAGGTTATTGATATTTCTCCTGGAAGTCTTGATTCCAGCTTGTGCTTCATCCAGCCCAGCATTTCACATGGTGTACTCTGCATATAAGTTAAATAAGCAGGGTGACAAGATACAACATTGATGTGCTCCTTTCCCAATTTGGAACCAGTCTGTTGTTCCATGTCCAGTTCTGTTTCTTCTTGACCGAATACAGATTTCTCAGGAGGCAGGCAAGGTGGTCTGGTATTCCCATCTCTTGAAGAATTTTCCATAGTTGTTGTGATCCACACAGTCAAAGGTTTTGGTGTAGTCAAAAAGCAGAGGTAGATGTTTTTCTGGAACTCTCTTGCTTTCTTGATGATCCAGTGGATGTTGGCAATTTGATCTCTCATTCCTCTTTCTAAATCCAGCTTGAACACCTGGAAGTTTATGGTTCACATACTGTTGAAGCCTGGGTTGGAGAATTTTGAGCATTACTTTGCTAGTGTGTGAGATGAGTGCAATTGTGTGGTAGTTTGAACATTTTTGGCATTGCCTTTCTTTGGGATTGGAATGAAAACTGACCTTTTCCAGTCCCATGGCCACTGCTGAGTTTTCCAAATTTGCTGACATATTCAGTGCAGCACTTTCACAGCATCTTTTAGGGTTTGAGATAGCTCAACTGGAATTCCATCACCTCCACTAGCTTTGTTTATAGTGATTCTTCCTAAGGCCCACTGGACTTCGCATTCCAGGATGTCTGGCTCTAGGTGGGTGATCCCACCATTGTGGTTATCTGGGTCATGAAGATCTTTTTTGTATAGTTCTTCTGTGTATTCTTGCCCCCTCTTCTTAATATCTTCTGCTTCTGTTAGATCCATACTATTTCTGTCCTTTATTGTGCTCATCTTTGCATGAAATGTTCCCTTGGTATCCCTAATTTTCTTGAAGAGATCTCTAGTCTTTCCCATTCTATTGTTTTCCTCTATTTCTTTGCACTGATCACTGAGGAAGGCTTTCTTATCTCTCCTTGCTATTCTTTGGAACTGCATTCAAATGGGTATATCTTTCCTTTTCTCCTTGTCTTTCACTTCTCTTTTTTTCAGCTATTTCTAAAGACTTGTCAGACAACAATTTTGCCTTTTTGCATTTCTTTTTCTTGAGGATGGTCTTGATCACTGCCTCCTGTACAATGTCATGAACCTCTGTCCATAGTTCTTTAGGCACTCTGTCTATCAGATATAATCCCTTGAATCTATTTGTCACTTCCATTGTATAATCATAAGGGATTTCATTTAGGTCATACTTGAATGGTCTAGTGGTTTTCCCTACTTTCTTCAATTTCAGTCTGAATTTGGCAATAAGGAGTTCATGATCTGAGTCAGCTCCTCCTCTTGTTTTTGCCAACTGTGTAGAGCTTCTCCATCTTTGGCTGCAAAGAATATAATCAGTCTGATTTCAGTGTTGACCATCTGGTGATGTCCACGTGTAGAATCTTCTCTTGTGTTGTTGGAAGAGGGTGTTTGCTATGACCAGTGTGTTCTCTTGGCAAAACTCTGTTAGCCTTCGCCCTGCTTCATTTTGTACTTCAAGGCCAAATTTGCCTGTATCTCTTGACTTCCTACTTTTGCATTCCAGTCCCCTATGATGAAAAGGACAACTCTTTTGGGTATTAGTTCTAGAAGGTCTTGTAGGTCTTCATAGAACCATTCAACTTCAGCTTCTTCAGTGTTACTGGTTGGGGCATAGACTTGGATTACTGTGATATTGAATGGTTTGCCTTGGAAATGAACAGAGATCATTCTATCGTTTTTGAGCTTGCACCCAAGAACTGCATTTCGGACTCTTTTGTTGACTATGAAGGCTACTTCATTTCTTCTAAGGGATTCTTGCCCACAGTAGTAGATATAATGGTCATCTGAGTTAAATTTTCTCGTTCCAGTCCATTTTAGTTCACTGATTCTTAAAATGTTGATGTTCACTCTTGCCATCTTCTGTTTGACCATTTCCAATTTACCTTGATTCATGGACCTAACATTCCAGGTTCCTATGCAATATTGTTTTTTACAGCATCGGACTTTACTTCCATCTCCTGCAATGAAGGAGACCCTGCTTTTATTCCTGGGTCGGGAAGATCCCCTGGAGAAGGAACAGCTACCCACTCCAGTATTCCTGGACTTCCCTGGTGGCTCACGACAGTAAAGAATTCACCTGCAATGTGGGATACCTGGGTTTGATCTCTGGGTTGGGAAGATCCCCTAGAGAAGGGAACAGCTACCTACTCCAGTGTTCTTGCCTAGAGAATTCTATGGACAGAGGAGCCTGGCAGGCTACAGTCCATGGGGTTGGAAAGAGTCAGACACAACTGAGCAACTTTCACTTTCACCAGATCATTCCTTCAAGTTATGATGACACCAATTTGGGGGATAAACACCTTTGCTAACTGTGGTAAATGAGGTAGAAATTCTGTGGCTAGTGCACTGAAGAAAGCACTAGCTACTGGCTTGAGATCAAACCACATGGGCTCAAATGCAAGCCCTCCCACTAAGTTTGAAATCACAGGCAGATTGTTTAACTAACTTCTGAGCCTTTATTTCCTCACCTATAAACAAGGACAACAGTCTTCTCATAAGGTGACTACAAGGATAGCATGAACAAGTTTTTGCAAAAAGTCCTTTTCAGATGGTAACATTTGACAAGAGCTCAGTCATTTTTACTGTCCTAAAAGAATGTACTTCAGGATTAGGGATGCTGGGATGGCTGGTTCATGCATTCATGGCTTATCATTTGGTTCTGTGAGAATTGGTATCATGTAATTTGTCTGTCTCCTTCACCAGGGCTGGATTTTTGCTGGGTAAAGAGTGTGTTGTATTTGCTTTCGCATCCTGAGCACCTAAAACAGTATATGTACCTCGTAGGCATCCAAAGTTTATTAAATATCTATCATCTAACAATAGAATTTGCAAACTCATCCATACCCCTTGCATACATGCATGCGTGCTAATTCGCTTCAGTCATGTCCGACTCTTTGTGACCCTATGAACTGTAGCCCACCAGGCTCCTCTGTCCAAGAAATTTCCAAGCAAGAACACTGGAGTGGGTTGTCATGTCCTCCACCAGGGGAATCTTCCCCACCCAGGGATGGAACCCATGTCTCTTATGTTTCCTGCATTGGCAGATGGATTCTTTACCACTAGCACCACCTGGGAAGCCCTCCCTACCTCTTAGCCAGCCCCAATATCTCTTCCCAGGACTAACTGGATTTTCTAACTCTATTCTTACACCAAGTCACAAGTACACATCTTATTTTCCCAAGGGATACCGTATGTGTATACACGTAAATGAAAGTCTTACAAATTGGGGAAAAAATAAACAGACTTTAACCTCTCAAGGTATACATTTTGCAGTATATACTGAGTCGCTCTTAGTGGTAAATTACCAGCAATGATCAACAGGGATATCCTGTTCTCTGTCTGGCTCACTCACTATTAAATCTTGCCATTTTTATGGTGTCCTCCGACCCACTCATTTCCAAGAACCACTGACACCCAGCTGATTGAGAGTGACCCTCCCTAACAAAGACCCAGCTTCTGCATCCTTTATGCCAGAAGGAAATAAGTATAAAAAGCATTTTACTAAAGCCTCTTTAAACTTCATATTCCTATCATCTGGGCAAGGCATGAGAGCAACAATTCATCTTTTTCAGTGCTGGGGAAAACTCAAGAAGAGCGGGCTTTCACAGAGGTAATAACAGCTAACGTCTATACTGTGTTTACAGCAGGTAGTTTCTATGGGCCCCTGCCTTTTACATATGTAGAAATCAAGGTGGAGCACAAACTCACCCAAGGTCAACATAGCCAAGAGATGGTAAAGCTTGGATTAAAACTAGATGACTGGCTTCCAGAGCTTAGCCTCTTAGCCACCACACCTGCTGCCTCTCACCACTAACAGTATTTGCCATTCCTTAGGTGACAAGGAGTATTAGGAGGAAAGTGTCCAAAAGGCCACACAGGTGTTTTTATAGACATCTAAAGAGCTCAGGGATAGTGTACGTACATGAAGATGGTGGTCTGAAGCCAGGCATGTGCAGCATGAACAGCTGTTCGACATTGTTAATGTTACTTAAGCTCTCCATTGTCCTCATTTTACAGGTGAGGAGACTGAGATATTAAGCACAACCTCACAGAATTAACTGTTGTTGTCTGGTCATTAAATCACGTCTGACTCTTGCAGCCACATGGACTGTAGCCCGCCAGGCACCTCTGTTCATGGGACTTCACGGGCAAGAATATGGAGTGGGTTGCCATTTCCTTCTCCTGGGTATCTTCCCATCCCTGGGATTGAACTTCCATCCCCTGCATTGTAGGCGAATTCTTTACCACTGAGCCTCCAGGGAAACCAAGAGAGTTAACTAGAACCCATATAAAAGCCCTTACTTATCATAACGCCTGGTATATGAGTACCTAACATGTCTTTATTATGTCTCATCTTGGAAGTGAAAATTGACATATATGCTGTCACTGTATATTGTTCCAGCAGATCCTAGCTAGACTATTCATTTTACTGTGGTCTGAGAAAAAGCATGGCTCCTAAATGTCATATTAGCTGTAGAAAAGCAGCACAGACCAGAAGAAGTTGTGTTAAGGTCCCTTTGCTGTTTGCTCTCTGGGACCATGATGAAGGACAAAGTAGGAAAGTAGGTCCTCTTTGTTCTCGGCTCATTTAACTATTCATTCATTCAGTTGTAGCTTTGGACGTGCTGACTGCAGCTTTGGCACCTCAAGGGAGTAAGACAATTTTACAATTAGCTATGCCTGTTCTTTGAGCTGAACGCATTGACAAATTTTCAGGGAAGGGTATTGTATGGTCTTCAGTACCCTGAGTTGACATTCCTTTACTTTTGTAACTTGAAACTCCTAGCAAATGTGCACATGAAAGTATATCTTTTTCCTTTTTATTTGGGATAACTAAGAAAGTTGGTCTGAATTATGGATATTTAAAGAAACTTGTTCTTGCATACCTATAATAGGAACTTAGCCTGTACTTGGCAATTTGTACTTGTAAATAAGACAGTTTCCTAATGATACATAACACATAGATGAAAGCATCCATCCAAAGATCTTAAAATTTTTTTTTCCCTGGAGGAGGGCATATATTTGCCTGCAGTATCTACACTATTCAATGTACTTGGCAGGCTTTTTCCCCTTTCTCCAGGACATATAGAGGGAAACTAGATCTTCCCAACCCAGGGATCAAACCCGGGTCTCCCGCATTGCGGGCAGATGCTTTAACCTCTGAGCCACCAGGGAAGCCTGTTAATTACTAGGAGGTCTTAATTATTCTAGACACTAAACTGGTTGCATCTGAACAATTGTTGCATTGTTGTATTCAAAAGGTTCTTGAATTCTAAACAAGCTCTCCCAATTTTGAAGATACATTATTTCTGAAAGAAAAACTGTAACACTTACTGGGCATTCTCAAGATTTAGTAACAGACACTCCATGTTTTTGGATGCTGAGTGATAACTTTATCGATGTTTCTCAAATTAATTCAGCTAATGCAGAAATCTCATTTGGCTTTAGATGGGGCAAGATATTATTAAATTTTAAAGTTTATTTGGAAGAATAAATATTTGAGGGGAGCTAATCAAAGAGAAGCAATGACAGGAAACTGGCCTATCAGATATAGAGCTCACTAGGATTAACACACATTCATAACCACAATGTAGTAAAAATACAGTAGGATTATCATAGTATAATTCAGGAGCAAAGGTGGAACTGGAGACCAGACCCATATTTTAAAATAAAGGCCAAAAAAGAAGTCATCAGATATTAATAATGAAGGATATGTAGTTTTAGGTTGTCTGGCCAGCTATTTGGGGGTGGGAAATAGTCAATTTGGCTCGTGCCATAAAAACTGGGTATTTATCCTGGTCCCAGAGAGTAAAATGTGTAAAAAGTCAGACAAAATAAGGCAAAACCAGCAAACTTCAGTAGAATGGTGTGGAAAAGAGCCTCAACCATTTACCTCAAGAATTAAAAAAACTTTTACGTAAAAATAAGTGAAACTGGGAAAACTCACAAATAAAACGAAGAGTAATTATTTTCAATACTACGGTAAACTCACACAAACCCTTAGAGGGGGGAAAGTAGACAAAAAGCAGTAAGTTACATACACGCTATTTTAAAAAGATGAAATGCTGTTTACTATGCGGAAAAGCGATCAATTTCTATTTCTGATTACCAGTGAGATCCCTTTCACTTACACAGTTAGAGTTTTTTTCTGTAAATTATTGTTTTGAATGTTGCTGAGAGTTTGTAAAAGATACTCAGATACATTCCTGGCAGCAATGTATGATATAGAAAAACTGCATTGTATAAACCTTTTCAAAACAATTTCATAAAATAATTTGTACTAGGAAGCTTTAAAGTGGTCTGTCTTTAGACAAATATTCCCCTTCTGAGCATAGGTCTTCCCTAGTGGCTCAGATGGAAAAGCGTCTGTCTGCAAAGCAGGAGACTCGGGTTCAATCCCTGAGTTGGGAAGATCCCGTGGACAAGGAAATGGCAGCCCACTCCAGTATTCTTGCCTGGAAAATCCCATGGACCCAGAGCCTGGTAGGCTACAGTCCATGGGGTCACAAAGAGTCGGACATGACTGAGTGACTTCACTTCTGAGCATTTACACTAATAAATGACTCTCTACACATAAAAATAGCCAAACTTTTGTCCCATTAATAAGCAGCAAACAAAGAAAAAGCATAACCTGACAATGGGAGAACCAGTCTGATGCAGGAACATGTTAGAACAGAGGTTGGGAAACTTAGGTCTGCTGGTCAAACCTAGTCTGCTACCTGATTCTGTATAGACTGTGAGCTAAGAATGATTTTTATACTGAAATGGTTGGGGGAAAAAAGAAGAAAATTACTTGATATGTGTAAATTAAGTGAATTACATTAAATTCACACTTTAGAGCCTTTTTATTTATGTGGTGTTCACAGTTACTTTCACAATAAAACAAGGCTCAGTTGTGACAGAGACTCTACTGCCCACAAAACCGAAAACATTTAGTATTTAGCTCTTTGCAGAAAAAAGATTTGTTGACCCCTTTGTAGGAATATTGTTCAGACATTGAAAGCCTTCATTAAGAATTTGTAACAGTGAGTTAAGCTACATATGTTATAATGGTTATTAAAATGATAGGATGTAAAGATGAGTATCCCTGGAGTAGGAAATAGCTTATAAACTTCAGTATTCTT
Organism: Bos mutus; assembly: GCF_027580195.1. Lineage (NCBI taxonomy): Eukaryota > Metazoa > Chordata > Mammalia > Artiodactyla > Bovidae > Bos > Bos mutus. The sequence continues at coordinate 40,861,805 of NC_091626.1, read as the reverse complement.
GCCTGGAAAATTCCATGGACAGAGAAGCCTGGTGGGCTACAGTTCATGGAGTCAAAAAGAGTTGGACACAACTGAGCTACTGAACAGACACATAAACACATAAGATATTCGTTTTAAATATATCAAAATGACATAAAACATGGAAAAAGTTATATTGTTTAACTTTAGGGACCAATGTATGATGTTATCTTTCATTTTGCTTTTCATTTTTTTCCCGGGTATTCTATAATACCAAGAATTGCTGTATGACAGTGAATAAAGTTATTTAAAAGGTAAAACAAAGCATAAGCAAAGCATACGCAAAGCTGTTGAATTTTAAGAAAGTCAGAATCTTAGAACTTACCTGTCAGCACAACTTTTCCAGATACAAATATAAGCAACACAATTCGTGGTTTAACCATTCTATAAATAAGGCCAGGAAACAGTTCAGGTTCATAACTGTTAAGATATAAAAGAAAGAAGTTAAAAAATAGCACTATTCAACTACTTTCTCGTAATATTTGAGATCCAGCGCACAAAAGCAGTTTTCAAAAGCCATTTTACCAAAAACCTTTTGGCCATCTTGACAAAAGTAGTCTTGAGTGTCTTAGGTAATTTCTGTGGCAGTCAGTGACAGAATTCATTTTTAGTCATAATATTTTTCCAAGTGCAGACATCCTAAGCTTTTAGAAATTAAGGAAATTTAGAGCATCAGATTTAATATATTAAGATCTTCTTAGTTGAATGTTCTCTATTTTTCAAAAAAAGTCTATCAATAGCAATACATAAACACATTTTCAAAAATTTCCAAGTTCTGCAATAATAAGCACATTGTGGATATATTTATAAAGTGCTACAGTTAACATTTTTAGCAGATAGAACCTAAAAACATTACTAGAATACTTTGGACAGATACTGTATACTAAATCATACCAAGTTTTACAAATTCAGAATTTGCTCCTATAAATAGTATCTCACTCCTTCCTAGAAAGGCTTGAGGAGCCTACAAAAAAGATGTCAGTAGTTAAGAGGATGTTGATGAAATAAAACTATTCTCAAAACAATGGCTAATGGGGATAGAAAAGAAAGAAAAAAATCTAGGAAATTGAACACTATAATATACATGGGGAATTCCCTAGTGGTCCAGTGGTTAGGACTCTGCACTTTCACTACTGAGGGCACAGGTTCAATTCCTGGTTGGGGAAATAAGATCCCTCAAGCCGTGTGGTGCAGCAAAAAAAAAAAAAAAAAGTTTTTGCTCTTAAGGAGTGGATCCAGATCACACAGAAAAACTCCATTCCATTCTGAAATGGCTCTGACCTCTTACTGGCACCAGAAAGATGCATGACGGTGGTGAGTGTACCCATCTGAAGTATATGGAGGTCGTTATGTGTAGACATGTCTTCCTGGGACATGACTCTATTTTCCTGCAGAAAGCCTGTCAGGACTTCTGCCCACAAGCCACTTCCGGACACTGGGGAGACAATGATACTAGCTGGAGCCCTGAAAAACTTCTATAGGAACTATGAAGTTCGAGCCAAGAAAGTAAAGACTAAGGGCAGAGAAGAAATGTTTTCATTTGATTTTCCAACCAAATCTGAAGACACTAAAAGGGAAAAGAGCAAATAAAAGTCTTTGGTATGTAAATACCTGGAAATGTCCCTAACCTGGGAAAGGAAACACACATCCAGGTCCAGGAAGCACAGAGAGTTCCAAACAGCATCCACCCAAGGAGGACCACACCAGGACACATTGTAATTAAGACGGAAAAAATTAAAGATAAAGACAGACTATCAAAGGCAGCAAGGGAAAACCAACAAGTTACGTACAAGGGAACTATCGTAAGGCTATCACAGCTGACTTTTCAGCAGAAACCCTGAAGGCCAGAAGGGATTTGCACAATGTATTCAAAATGATGAAAGGGAAAAACCTACAACCAAGAATACACTACCGAGCAAGGCTGTCATTCAGATTTGATGGACAGAGCAAAAATTTTACAGACAAGCAAAAGCTGAGAAAGCAGCACCACCAAAGCAATGTTAAAGGGACCCCTCTACGTGAAAAAGAAAAAGCCACAACTAGAAATGTGAAAATTAGAGAAGGGAAAAGCTCAGGTAAAGGCCAACAACGCACAGGAAAGGTTGTAAATAACAAAGCTAGCAGGAAAACTAAAAGACAAAAGTAGTATTTTCCAGGCAAGAGTACTGGAGTGGGGTGCCATTGCCTTCTCCACAATAGGCAATTAGGGAATTCAAAAAAGAAAAAGAATGATATCAAAAACAGTAATCATGGAGGGGGGAGTAAATATTTAGGGTTCTTAAAATGCCTTTGAACTTAAGAGATCAACAACTTAATTATGTGTATACACACACACACACACAGACAGATTGCTATATATAAACTTCATTTATGGTAACCACAGACCAACAATCTAATAATACATACACACAAAGAGAAAGGACTTTCCTGGTGGTCCAGTGGCTGGGAATCTGCCTGCTAATGCAAGGAACACGGGTTTGATCCCTGGTCTGGGACGTTCCCACATGCCTCGAGCAACTAAGCCCGTGTACCATGACTACTGAACTCGTGCCCTAGAACCCCTGCTCTGCAACAACAGAAGCCACGGCAATGAGAAAGCATGCACACTGCAACTAGAGAATAGCTTCTAGATCACCACAACTACATAAAGCCTGCACATAGTAACGAAGACCCAGCACAGCTAGAAATAAAATTTAAAAAAAAGAGAGAAAGAAATCCAAACAGAACATTAAGGATAGTCATCAAATCAGAAGGGAAGAGAACAAAAGGAAGAAAGGAACAGAAAAGACCTACAAAAATAACCCCCAAGCAATTAACAAAATGGCAGTTAAGAACATGAAAGGGAAAGTGAAGTTGCTCAGTTGTGTCCGACCCTTTGCAACCCCATGGACTGTAACCTATCAGGCTCCTCCAACCATGGGATTTTCTAGGCAAGAATACTGGAGTGAGTTTCCAGTTCCTTCTCCAGGGGATTACCCTAATCCAGGGATCGAACCTGGATCTCCTGCATTGCAGGCAGATGCTTTACCATCTGAGCCACCAGGGAAGCTCCAGTAAGAACATACGTATCAATCGTTACCTTAAATCATAAATTGACTAGGGACTTTCCTGGTGGTTCAGTGGTTAAATATCTGTCTTGCAATGCAGGGGAAGAGGGTTCGATCTCCAGTCAGGGAACTAAGATCCTATATGCTGCAGAGCAATTAAACCAGTGAGCAGCAACTACTGAGGCCACATGGTACAACTAGACAGTCCATGGGCTGCAGGAAAGATCCCAAGTGATGCAGAGAAGAGCCTGTGTGCCGCAACCAAGACCCGATGCGGTCAAATACATAAATACATTCTAAAAAATTAAAAATAAAACTACCATATGATTCAGCAGTTCCACTCCTGGGTATATAGCCAAAGAAAATAAAAACATTCAGAAAGATACATACACCCTAAAGTTCACAGAAGCATTATTTACGATAGGCAAGATATGGCAACAATGTAAGTGTCCATCAACAGATGAATGGGTAAAGATGATGTGATATATATACACAGTGGAATACTGCTGCTGCTGCTGCTGCTGCTAAATCGCTTCAGTCGTGTCCGACTCTGTGCGACCCCAGAGACGGCAGCCCACTAGGCTCCTCTGTCCCTGGGATTCTCCAGGCAAGAATACTGGATTGGGTTGCCATTTCCTTCTCCAATGCATGAAAGTGCAAACTGAAAGTGAAGTCTCTCAGTCGTGCCCGACTATTAGCAACCCCATGGACTGCAGCCTACCAGGCTCCTCTGTCCATGGGATTTTCCAGGCAAGAGTACTGGAGTGGGGTGCCATTGCCTTCTCCACAGTGGAATACCACCCAGCCACAAAAATGAATAAAATTTTGTTATTTGCAACAACATGTATGGACTTGGAGGGTATTATGCCAAGTGAAATAAGTCAAAGACAAATACTGTATGATGTCATTTATATGTGGAATCTAAAAAATACATCAAACTAGTGAATGTAACAAAAAAGAAACAGAATCAGAGATACAGAGAATGAACTATTGGTTACCAGTGGGGAGAGAGAGAAGGGAGAAGAAGGGATTGAGAGGTGCAAATTGCTATAATGTAAAAAGAAATAAGCTACATAGATATATTATACAGTACAGGGAATATAACCAGTATTTTATAATAATAGTAGATTTATAATCTATAAAAAGTTGAATCACTATGTTATACATCTGAAACTAATATTGTAAATCAACTGTACCTCAATAAAAAACAGATACATACATATATATACAAAAAAAGTCTTTGGTATGTAAATCATGGTGAACTGTTTTTGGCTTCAGAACCATGATTTTAAGGTACTAGCATGATGAACTCCCAACTAGAGGTTTACTTCATTTTATTTACTCTCTACTTCATTTCAAAAGAAGGCTGAGACAGAAAGAAAAGAGGTTTTGGTTAGAGATGGAGAATATTTCATGAAGATTGAAAACAGCAAATAGCTGCCGATCTCTTGGACCAAACCAGCTCATTCAAATCTGTTTAAATGTCATTCCCTTAAGAAGTCTTCCTTATCTTCAGCCCTTCCCCAGTTACATTAAGTATCCTAATTGATGGTACCAAAACAAGTCTTCCTTATCTTCAGCCCTTCCCCAGTTACATTAAGTATCCTAACTGATGGTACCAAAACACGCCAAGAGGTATTCACCTTCACCATTATACCTTCATAGTTACATTTCATTATTGTCTTTGGTTTCTCTGTTTTCCCTTTTAAATAGTGGTTCCATAACGGCAGGGGCCCATGGCTGCATTGATTGCCACTAGCATCACAGCATCTACTACACAGTAGCCACCTAGATTCTACTCATCTAAGAAATATTTAAGATAACTTTGATTTATTGGATTGGCCAAAAATTTCATTTGGATTTTTCCATGAGATGGAACAAGCTTTTGGGCCAACCCAATAAAAACTGAATGGAAGGGGAAAAAATTGCTCAGGGAAAATGGAAAACAATTATGACATAGAAAGACTGATGGAGAAGCTGCCCAGTAACAAGTGAGATACGTATTATCAGATGCTGATATACATATTTGTAGAATCAGGGGAATTAAATGAACTCGAGGTTTTAACATAAAGCAAACTTGACTTGACAATTATAAGTGGTATGTTGCCATGGTTCCCCACAGGGCTACAGGCAATTAAAGGAAGTCTTCATTTTAAAGACATAAATCTGCTGAGAAAGAGGTTTTAATGCCCCAGTGTCACAAATACACACACTGAAGTTGTAATCCATAAGATAAGGATGGAGGGCATTTTGGGGGAGGCAAAAATGAGACTAAAAAGAGGTATCAGTGAGAGTATCTGGCCAAATTTTTTAAAAAAGATGAATGAGATCATAAAACTGGCTTACGAGGAGGGGAAAACAGTGATGGACCCACTCCAAGTGACTAAAAGCAGTGCATCAGGTGAATTCTCATCTTGCCCTTCTGCAATTTCATTTTTCAGAGGTAGAAGTACTGACAAGGGGGCACTCCCACTCCAGATTTAAATCTGACCTACAAAGAAGACAATCTTGGTGAAAAAGAAATGAAATTTAGGGGGAACTGCACACATCATTTCAGAGCCCTAAAGGGCCAGAAAGGGGAATGCCAAGACTAATACAGACATGTACCTCAAAATTGGGCAGACATCTTTCACATGTTCATTAAAAACTGCCTCAGAGAAAGATAGACAGGAGGTCCAAGGTTGAGGGTCTGGAAGATAGAGTATGTGTTCAGAGACTCTTAAAAATGAAGGTTTTACTATGAGTCTATGAGTCATTCCAAGATTGAAGGAAGAAAAGGACACATAAAGAGGCAATACATCTTGCATGGGGTGCTTCTCAGTGAACTCAAGGGGTACCTCATAGGCGCTTAATAAACATATGCTGAAAAAATTGAGGCAGAGGAAAAAATGAAAAGACAATCAAGAGCAAGATATTGCTTAAAGAATATCATAAAAGCTAAATCTCAGAATGAACAAAATTTTTTTTGAAAGTTAGGGGAAAACAAGGCACTTTTTAACTTCTGTTTAGGTCATTTCTCAATGGAGAGTTAACAAACATTAAAGAAAACACAGCTCTATGATCCCTGTCTATTATTAAGCAGAATGATTGCATAAAGGCAAAGGGAAGGAAAAGCAGAGTGAAAGGACTTCAGTTCAAGTTAGATCACAAGAATTTAAGAGCATCTGTGATTCTAAGCCAGTTTAAGTGCCCTGGCCTAAGGGGTGGTGGGATTTAGTGTTAGTCAGTCACCCTCCATCACCATTCTCTGAGGGCCTGAACAGGCTGTGAGAAGCACAGAAGCAGCTGGAAGAGGAGCATTTGCTGTTGAGATGGGAAGTTTCGTTTTAAGAAGCCAAGCAGGCTAGAGATACTCCCCAAGAAATATGAATCCATGAAAGAAGCTGTGGTGGGGGCTACAGCCACACACAGCAAAAGAAAACCCTTGAACAAACTCCATAGGACAAAAGCTAGGTAGGATTGCCTTCATAAAGTATGCTACGGCCATTCTTTATCATTATAATATTATTTTAAAATCTTCTCTCCAGCTCTTTCTCCTCTCACTGGCTGTCACCCCTTCCTACTTACCTAGTCTGTATCATACCCTTTCTCTTCCTGCCATTGCCACCACCCCCAGCCAGGTGTGACTTTTTTTTTAGAAATCTATACATTAGTGAGTCTCAATGTGTGGGCCTCTAGCCAGCTGTAATGGCATCACCTGTGAGCTTGTTAGAAAGGCAGAGTAAAGCAGAATCTCTGGGGACTGCAGCCCAGGCAGGAATGTGTGTTGATAAGCCGTCCAGGTGATCACTATGCAATTTAGTTTTGAGAACCACCGTTTCAGAAGATTAGACACATATGGTAACCAATGAGGACTTAGGTATAGCAATTTAACCCTTTCACTTATTGTGGCTTAAAAAAATGTACACTTTCTCTGAAAGATAATATATAAGCAATCCAAATAGAATTTTAATATTTTGGTAAACTCAAAGTGAAGTTATACAATCATACCTACTGAACTGCTGATGGGTTAGCACCAAACCTTCCAGACTGATAGGAAATCTCACATCACAGCTTGCAACCATGTTCTGAATTGTAAAATCGAGGAATCTGGCAGGAAAGCCCAGCTTCTGCACCACACGGGCGTACTTCCTCGCTGCAAGTCGAGACTGCTCTTCGCTGGGGAGGGGCAAGATATTAAAGATGTCTTAATCACTGTGACTGCTGACAAGTTGGGCTATATTCAGACACTTCTCTGATTTATTTTTTTAGCATTTGTACCATGTTTACCCTTCACTGTATACAAGGAAGCTGCAGACTTTGAAGAGAAGGACCCACCTCCCCTACTACTGTCCCTAGCACCTAGAAAAGGCTTTGGTACAATGGACAGTTTTGGAATCATAAACAGATTTGTGTCTTCCTAGCCATCTTTTCGGAGAAGGCAATGGCACCCCACTCCAGTACTCTTGCCTGGAAAATCCCATGGACGGAGGAGCCTGGTAGGCTGCAGTCCATGGGGTCGAGAAGAGTTGTACACGACTGTGCAACTTCACTTCCACTTTTCATTTACATGCATTGGAGAAGGAAATGGCAACCCACTCCAGTGTTCTTGCCTGGAGAATCCCAGGGATGGGGGAGCCTGGTAGGCTGCCGTCTATGGGGTCGCACAGAGTCGGACACGACTGAAGCGACTTAGCAGTAGCAGCAGCTGCTCCCATTTTAAACAATGCTGAAATGTACATCTTTGCAGAGTTGTCCAAAAATGACTTCAAAATGGAGATTTCTAGATCAGAGGATACACAGATCAACAGAAGAGAAAGTCTGGAAACTTACCTGGACACAGGTAAAGAGCATGCAAAACAGGTGGGGGAGGAACAGATAAAATGGATTCTCTGATAAATGTATCAGGACACTGACTGGCCATTTGAAAATACTGAAATGAAATTCTAGACTCGCTGTGCCCAATATGGTGGCCACCAGTTACACTGGCTATTTAAATTTATATTAATTTTAAAACAAAATAAAAAGTTCAATTTCTCTGTGGTATTAGCCATATTTCAAGTTCTCAGAAGCCACATGTGACAAGAGGCTACCACACTGGACAGCACAGGTACAGAACATTTCCTTCATCCAGAGAAGGCTCTGCTGCTGCTGCTGCTAAGTCGATTTAGTCATGTCCAACTCTGTGCGACCCCATAGATGGCAGCCCACCAGGCTCCCCCGTCCCTGGGATTCTCCAGGCAAGAACACTGGAGTGGGTTGCCATTGCCTTCTCCAATGCATGAAAGTGAAAAGTGAAAGTGAAGTCACTCAGTCATGTCCGATGAATCAAAACATTAATTTCTTCTCTTCAATACAAAGCAAGACTTAAAAGAAACAAGAAAAACATATGGAGGTCAATACTTACACATGGGGAATGCCTTCCTAAGCGTGAAGCCAAACACTGAAGCCATAAAGAGAAAGATTGGATAGACTAACCATACACACACAAAATTAAACTGTGTATAAAAAAAAAAAAAAAATATTACTAACATTAATATGGGAGAAATACTTATAGTCCAAAATGGCAAAAATACTTAAATACAAAAAGATTAATATCTCCATAGAATATTGGGCAAAAGATACAGTAGACAGTTTATATCCTTATGAAAAGTTAGTCTCACTAGTAAATAAAAAGAAATGTAATTAAAACAATGTAACTTTTGCCAATAAATTTGGCAAATAGATAGAAGAATATTAACACTCAGTGTATATTGAAGAAAATTGGTACACCCTTTCAGGAGGACAATTTACTACTCATCTACTAACACCTAGAGGGAAGAGCAGCTCTCCTACTAGTTTTATGGCGAACAGACCTCCATCAGCACAGGGCTACCTCGGCATGAGATCCAGGAAAGAGAAGCCTTTTAAGAGATCCCTCCTGAGTGAATGCTCAAGCTAATGCTCAAGAAATGTCTAATTCCCCTCCTTTGAAAAGTTCTATCCATGTATCTGCCTGCAATGAGGAAAATACACAAGAACTACTTCCCCAGATTTATAACAGGCTTTACTACTATAGCTTTTCTTTTTTTCATTTTAAATATACCTTAGAAACAAGTTGTAATAGCCTAGTGAAACCCCCTTCACTATGGGAGACTGTAAAGTGGGATATGTCAGTATTACGAGGCTGAATGTTTTTAACCCCTAACTTCTCATTTCATGAATTTAACTCTTCAGCAAAGTATTTTGCATCTACTATGTGTTTTAGAATATTAATGCCATCCTTCCTTGTTTCACATACTGAATTGTTTGTCTGGTTTTGGAGGAGGGTGGCTCCTCTTACCTTTTGGCTCCTGTGCAGACCATTTTCCCAGAGCTAAATATGAGGGCTGTAGTCCTGGGCTCTCGGATCCTCATTATGACAGCGGCAAATCTCTAAAGACAGAAGCCAAAAGAACAATTAACCTTCACTAGGGGTTAACACCTGCTGAAGCTGAAACTCCAATACTTTGGCCACCTGATGTGAAGAACTGACTCATTGGAAAAAACTCTGATACTGGGAAAGATTGAAGAGAGGAGGAGAAGGGGTGACAGAGGATGAGATGGTTGGAAGGCATCACTGACTCGATGGACATGAGTTTGAATAAGCTCTGGGAGCTGGTGATGGACAGGGAAGCCTGGCATGCTGCAATCCATGGGGTTGCAAAGAGTCAGACATGACTGAGCAACTGAACTGAACTGAAGGGTTAGCACTATTCCAGTTGCAAGGGTGAGCTAGACATGAAAAGGGTTAAATAAATCGAAATTTAGTGGGAAACTAAAAAATGTCTGGGTCTATTCTCCTACCTTAAGGTTAACAAAATGATTGTGATTCTAAAATGTACATGATTCTAAAAGGTAAGAAGAATAATAGTAAAGCTAAAATTTGAGTATCTGTTAATGTTTCAGACCCTATGCTAAAAGCTTAACAGGTCTTATTGCATTTGAAGTGCCGACAGTAAAAAGAACCCCAAGTCAGAGCTACACACAACTGATCAAGGCCTATTAATGTTTTCCAGATGTTTACTAAAAAGGTGGCACTCTCACCTGATATTCCTTTTGTTAAATTCTTAAGACATCTGAAATGCCAAACCAGAATTTTTCCAGCTGTCAAGTCTAAGTATGGACAAATCCTATGCACCAAATTGAGAGGAGAGCTGAGGACGGTAGAGAATAAAATAGGCTCAAGATGTTGATTGCTCACTTGTGTAGTCAATCATAGCTACATCCTTAAAAATCCTGGCCCGTCAGTGGGGTTCTGTCCTCATCATAGCTAGCAACACAAAAGATAAACAGGCAAGCTTTGTTTCACTAGGTAATATTCAGGTAATATTTAAATTCGGATGTCAACAGCACCACTACCACAACAGGAAAAACAAAGACTTTATCCATAAATAGTTGATGTTGGCAAGGTCCTCTGGGTTCTGACTAATATGGCCTTTCTCATCTAACTCCTTAAATCTCCACTACCCAAGACAGTGAACTTTTCCCCAGTAGGCACCAGGCCTTACTCGTCTTTGTACTAAGTAATTTAACTAATCATTAAATGTTGATTGAATGAACAAATCCTAGGTAAACAGACCACTGAAAATGGGATACCTGGCCTTGGAAAGACACAAAAAAGAATAGATTTTATTAAACTTTGATTTTAATAGATAAGATAGAATTTAATAAAATAGATTTTATTGAAGCTGGAATCATACACTTCAGTTTTGCACTTTATACAATTGAGATTTCCCAGGTAAGAGAAACTATAAGTGAAAAAATACATGTGTCAGCTAAATGGGAAAACAATTAGAAAAAATTATTTCCATGAGTATGATGACATTGTAAGAAAGTTAGCATTTCCATAATCAGGCTGAAAATAGCCACACTGAAAGGTTTTTCTGATTAACAAGAGAAACATCTTAATGTTTAGAACTGCTTAATAAGTATTCAACACAGAAAATGAAATTATTTTTATAAGTTCAAAACAGAGAATGAGGCAATTAAACTTTCAAATTGCCAGAAGTCTTCCACCAAACATTTTTTCTTTTTAAAAAATATTAACAAAGGAATGAGTCAATATCACGATCCTATGAAGGAAAGAACATCTAAATAGAACCTAATTATTGAAAAAATTACTGAGAAATCTTACCTTTGGGTTATATTCTGCGTTTTTTGCATGCAAAGCTATTTTCTTCAGATCCAATTTACAGGCCAGGTTTACAGTGGAAACTATGTTCCTAAAGAAATAAGTCAACCTAAGTTATACCAGATTTAAAAAGTAAAAAATAATTAAAACATATTTACTTCTTCATTTTATAGGTTTAGGTGCCTTCCTAGGGGGAGAATTATTCTAAATGTGAAATATATAGTTACACAGTCCTTAGTATATTGTAAAACTCCTAAAGGACTAAAATAGCTTTTTCTAAAATTTCATGACTGACTAAAATTAAGTTTTAGATCTTTTTCAAAATGCCTCAAAATAGAAAGCACAACATCAAATCAACTTGCAAATCAAATTCAGTTTTACATTTTTTTTATCCTTTGTGTTATTCCAACTCCAACCACAATTTATAACAACTAAAGTGCTTTAGTGTAAACAATCAGAGAAGGCAATGGCACACCAGCACTCCTGCCTGGAAAATCCCATGGATGGAGGAGCCTGGTGGGCTGCAGTCCATGGGGTCTCAAAGAGTCGGACACGACTGAGTGACTTCACTTTCATGCATAGGAGAAGGAAATGGCAACCCACTACAGTGTTCTTGCCTGGAGAATCCCAGGGACGGGGGAGCCTGGTGGGCTGCCATGTATGGGGTTGCACAGAGTCAGACATGACTGAAGGATTTAGCAGTAGCAGCAGTGTAAACAATATAATCCTTCAGGAATATGTAGACTAACCCTCAACTCCTGCTTAGGAGATCAAGAGTTGGTGCTTCATTTTTCAGGTAAATAGTCTAAAACCAAGTCCACTAAGAGCTGATAAAACAAAGGATACTGAGATCTGAAATTTTCTTCCCTACACTATTATGATCCCATTCAAGAATACAAAATCTATACTCAGAAGCATTACTCCTCTAAAACAACAGCAACTTACTGTAGTTGAGGCACAATTCCAGAACATTCTGAAATAGGGGCCATTGGTGTCATAGGAGTTATGGACGCCAGAGGCATGGAGTGTGGTTTCTCAGGAGAGGGCTGGGCTGAGTTACCATCAGCAGGGTGCAGATGTGAATGGGAACCTGACCCACTGCTGCTGTTTAAGGCCAGGCCAGCGTCCAGTTGGCTGGGTAAGGGCAACCTAATTTGCCGACTTGGAGTTTTACAGTTTTCTTCAACTTCATGCTTGCTCCTAATGACAGTCTGGTCTTTATTTTCTTGGGAGAGCTCATCTGGTAAGAAGCTAAGATCCACAGCTGAGAAACTGCCAGATGCTTCTGTGACTTCTTCAAGCTGGGGATTAAATGCAGTCTCTGGATTGGATGACGTAAGCATGTCCACATCATAAGGCACAGCTGGGCTCAGCAGGGGTGATCTGGATGGCGTAAGGGCATCCTAGGCCATTCCCAAAACAGACAAAACACAACAGACAGAACATCATGTCACACCCAAAGGATGCCAACCTTGGCTGACAGGCAGTGTGTTCAGGAGGAGGCCATTCAGATAGCTTATATTCACACCCTGCTCTTTCCAGAAAGGCTCCTTAAAGTTCTACTCTAGGGTTACAACACACTTCATGAAAACAGGAAAATGTATCTTAAAATACAGAAAAAGCATGTTTCATAAAATGTTTTTCTTTGGTTAGATTTGTAGTAAGTTGCTACTCTAAACCCAGTTCTGTAATTCAGGTAAGTTGGCAATCACGCTGTAAATCTGTACTTTGAAAAGTACAGATTTTTCTGTACTCCCTAAGTTGATTATAAACTTTAGTTGACTTAAAGGTTTTTGGTGTTTTTTTTTGAGTTTTAAAATCATATTTTTAAAAAAAGAGTAGTAAGTGAAGGAAGCTGAGGATACAGCCTTGAGTGCTAATCAAGCCTCCACAAAGGACTCATCTTTATTCCTTCTAGTCAAAGGAGAGATAAGAAATCATTCCATTTATGTGCATAGGGGGAAAGTTATTGAAATTTAAATGGAAAGACTAGTTTAAATCAATGTATTGTATTTCCAGCACAGGGAAGGCTAATCAACTTCCATTATCATCAACCGAGGGAATGAGGTGTGCAACTGAGGGAAACAGCTAATATAAAACTCATGGCCTTTGTTATGGAAAAAAATTGTTGGTACATATTACCACCCACATCACCCAAGTTGCATGCCTGGATTCTATATTTGACCACTAGTTGGCAGGATAACCTCACCCATCAGAAGATCTTGCTTCTAATAATTGAACAGTCACGAATGCCTTGTGCTATGTCTTCTCCATGACAAACTTATCTCAGCTAATACGTCTGGCTAAAAGTGTGTGCTCAGTCGTGTCTGACTCTTTGCAACCCTATGGACTGTAGCCCGCCAGGCTCTTCTGTCCATAGAATTTTCCAGGCAAGAGTACTGGAGTGGGTTGCCATTTCCTACTCCAGGGGATCTTCCTGACCCGGAGATGGAACTCATATTCTTTACCACTGTGCCACATGGGAAATATATATATATATATATATCTGTGTGTGCTGTGTACTAAGTCACTTTAGTCGTGTCCGGCTCTGTGAGAACCACCAGACTCCTCTGTCCATGGGATTCTCCAGGCAAGGATACTGGAGTGGATTGACATGCCCTCCTCCAGGGGATCTTCTCAACCCAGTGATGGAACCTGGGGCTCCTGCATTACAGTCAGATTCTTTACCATCTGAGCCACCAGGGAAGCCCGTAATAAGTCTGGCTAGATCCTATTGGGACGAGGTGGCCGAGTGGTTAAGGCGATGGACTGCTAATCCATTGTGCTCTGCACACGTGGGTTCGAATCCCATCCTCGTCGGCCTGTGGTTTCTGTGGCCCGCTTTGCATTTTATGGGGCTTCCCTGATAGCTCAGTTGTAAAGAATCCTCCTGCAAAGCAGGAAACCCTGGTTCAATTCCTGGGTGAAGATCCGCCGGAGAAGGGATAGGCTACCCACTCCAGTATTCTTGGGCTTCCCTTGTGGTTCAGCTGGTAAAGAATCTGCCTGCAATGTGGGAGACCTGGGTTCGATCCCTGGGCTGGGAAGATCCTCTGGAGAAGGGAAAGGCTACCCACTCCAGTATCCTGGCCTGGAGAATTCCATGGCCTGTATAGGCCATGGGGTCGCAAAGAGTCAGCAGGACTGAGCGACTTTCACTTTTACTCTTTCACTTTCGGATCCAACTGATGGTGCTGTTACCACAAGTCCAGCAGATGGCAGCGGTGACTAAATGTTAGACAAAAACACTTAGAAGAACGCAGTTATTCTCTTAAAATAAGATTTGACCTTATTTCATTTTGCATTATATTTTGCCCCTATCTCCCTCCACCCCTACCCCACAGGTGGGCCCTAGGGAAAGTGAGGTGGGGACAGCGGCCCAGACCCCTCTCCACTGTTTCCATGGCCTCTTCTGTTCTAGCCGGAAAAGATTCCATCAGCCAATTTACACTAAAGAACTAAAGTCTGCAACATCGGTGACTCCCCTCCTTTTTCCAATTATGGCATTTTAGCAGAAGGCAAAACTCCCACCCAAAGAACTGAACTTCAACAAGGAATTTGAGGCAATGGCAACAAGATAAAAAGAGGGATGTTTTATGTCAGTGGAACCCTGAAAGCCTCCTGTCTGAGTTTATTTATAGGAACACACCTTAGAGAACAAGCTTACAGAGTATTCCCTAAGTATACAGAATATAGCCTTATACTTGAAGAAACTTTTTTGTTAAACTGTCTTTACAGAGCCATTAACTCATCTTTCACAGAATCTTCCCAGCTTGGGCTCTCCTTTGCAATGTTAAATACTGTGGGACTTCACTATTTCTACTTTACTGCTAATCACTGGTCTATTTAAGCACCCCCCAACCACCACCACCCCCTCTGTAAGTTGCTCTCTTGCTTTTTCACTTGTTCTTGACTCCGCCACATGCATGATCTTAATTTCCTTAGCACTGATGGAAACCCAGGCCCCTAAAATGGAAACTCAGAGTCTTAACCACTGGACCAACAGGGAAGCCCCTTTTTTTTCTTTTTGAGGACTCTTTCCTCTGTTTTCTACAGTTCTTAGATTAAAAAGCAAAACCTCAAAATGTAAGAATCAACAAACTGAAAGAAGCCTCAGGTGTCTCCAATTTGTATTCACACTGGACCAGCAACCTTTAGTAAGTTAATTCATCTTTCGAACCTTCTAGTTTTTCAACTGAAAGATGGGGATAATGAAGCCCACCTCCTACAGTCGCTAGAAGTTTTACTAGAGATAAAAGGAAGGCAGACTCCTGGGTACGCAGGACGTGGGCCCTGACTCTGGGACAGTGGCGGCGGCTTCCAGGCTCACCTGGGCGGAGCACTGGTCCAAGTAGAGCTCCAGGTATGTCTCCTCCATGGGTGGAGGGCTCACTGTTGGGAGTTGAGAGGTTGGGAATGGGGGGAAGAGCCAGAGCGAATGGAGCTGTGGCTGAGTTGGCCAGGCGTGTGGGGCGCAGAAGCCATTTATTGGCCCGCGGCTGCTCGTGGCAAGGCGGGGCCTGGGCCAGGGCTGGGAGCAGGGGACCAGGGGCCGGGCAGGGGGCCTCGCCTGGTCCCCCACGTCTACGCTCCCACAGATGGCTGGAGGGAACAGATGATGAACCAGGGAGGGGGTTGCAGAACTCCGCACCCAGCCCATGAGTCCCTTACCTTGCTGGGGAAAGAGGGCTGGGGCAGGAAGACTGTTCTCGCCTGAGTGCAATCACTGCACTCGGCCCACAGCTGAGAGGCAACGCGGCCTGCCAATCTGGAGAGTTCCTTCCACCTGCAAATGCTGCCTTTGCCTTTTGCAGGAGAAAAGGTCTCAGTGTTGTTGTTCAGTCACTAAGCCATGTCCGACCCTTTGGGAGCCCATGGACTGCAGCACGCCAGGCTTCTCTGTCCTTCGCAATCTCCCAGAGTTTACTCAAACGCATGTCCATTGAGTCGGTGATGCCATCCAACCATCTCATCCTCTGTCTCCCCCACTTCTTTTCCAACCCTCAATCTTTCCTAGCATCAGGGTCTTTTCCAATGAGTCAGTTCTTTGCATCAGGTGGCCAAAGTATTGGAGCTTCAGCATCAGTCTTTCCATGGAATATTCAGAGTTGATTTCCTTTAGGATTAACTGATTTGATCTTCTTGCAGTCCAAGGGACTCTTAGAAAATCTCCTCCAGCACCACAATTCGAAAGCATCAATTCTTTGGTGCTCAGCCTTCTTTATGGTCCAACTCTCACATCTGTACGTGACTACTGGAAAAACCATAGCTTTGACTATACGAACCTTTGTCAGCAAAGTGATGTCTCTGCTTTTTACTACACTGTCTAGATTTGTCATAGCTTTTCTTCCAAGAAGCAAGCGTCTTTTAATTTCATGGTGGTCACCATCTGCAGTGATTTTTGGACTTCAGTGTTAGCATCATGAAATGGGTTGGGCAGTGAGAAAAAAATTTTTTTAATAGAATTTTTTTTCCTTGAGTAAAGTGAGTGGAATTTTAGGCACTTTACCCAGTCAGGTGTTGGACTTTTATGTTATAATCACTTCTCACTTTCAAATCCTAGCTGGCTTTTTTCCAGTTTCAGAGAATTCAGTCTAAAGCCACATATAAAAGAATGTGTTGCTGCACTTAGGGTTGTGCTGTGCTAAATCTCTGCAGTCATGTCTGACTCTTTACAACCCCATGGACTGTAGCCCACCAGGCTCCTCTGTCCATGGAATTCTCCAGGCAAGAATACTGGAGTGGGTTGCCATTTCCTTCTCCAGGGTATCTTCCCCACCCAGGGATTGAACTCATGTCTCTTATATCTCCTGCATTGGCAGGCTGTTTCTTTACCATTAGTGCCACCTGAGAAGTCCACAGTTGGGTTGATGCAGTTCAGGAAGGTAATGTAAAACCAAATAACCAGAAGATTTTCCTCTTTCTTGAAATGTAACTTTTAGTGCCTCAGCTTTCATAAGAACTTACATGTGCAGAATGGTTCTATAAATACAATTGATACTCTTAATATGAGATATTTCAAAATGGAGACATGCATGTCCCCATTCTAGCCTATGCTCTCTGAGAGGAGAATTGTTACTCATCTTTGTGCCTTTGAACCGAGCTCATGGATAATCAGTAAAATTTGATCAGTGAATGAAAAATTGTCCTCAGAATGGAGCTTAGTAGAGACAGAGAACTCAAAGAATCAGGTTAGGCCAAAAAAGAATTAGAATTTGTCATTGTACCAATCAGTGCAAAAATCAGATACAATTTCTAATCAAGAATATAGGATATATTTTGACAAAGTTGGGATTTTATATAATAGTTATACTGATGCATTATTTAATCTAATGATTTATATGTAATAAGATAGCTCATCAAAAATGTTTAGCATAATACCTGTTTAGTAGCTCAAATAACTCAAATATTAGCTCTTAGTTTTGTTATTAGACACATAAGGACCAAATTGTGTCTCGCCCCGCCCCCCCGGCCCCCCCCCCGCCGCAATTCATATGCTAGAAACCTAATCTGTGTAACTTGTGTCCTTATAAGAAGAAAGAGACATCAGACTGTGAGGACACAGTAAGAAGGTGGCCATCTTTAAGCCAAGGAGAAGGGCCTCAGGAGAAACCAGACCTTCTGACTCCTTGATCTGGGACTTTCAGCCTCCAGAACCGTAAAAAAATAAATTTTTGTTGTTTAAGCCATTCTGTCTGTGATATTTTGCTGTGACAGCCCTAGCAGGCTAAAATACATGCTTATAAAGTATCTCATCATATGTGGTAGGTGGAATCCTGAGATGGTCCCCCAAATTTCCACCTTCTCCCAGTTATTCAAACAATAAACTAGGTGCTGCTGTAAAGGTATTTTGCAGGTTTAATTAAGGTCCCAAACCAGTTAACTTTAAGAAAGAGAGACACATTACTCACATTACTCACAAGAGACACACATCACTCACATTCCTGAGTGAGCCTGACCTAATCAACTCATCAGGCGAGGCCTTACAAGGAACCGGGCCCTTTCTTGGGAGAAAGATTCAAAACTTGAGAAAAGAATTGCCGTAAGGGAGATTCTCCATTGCTGCTTTGGAGATGGATGGGGTCATGTTGCAGAGAGGGTGGGTGACTTGGAGGAGCTGAAAGTGACCCACACTTGACACCAGCAAAGAAATGGAGACCTCAGTCCTACAGCTGCAAGGATCTAAATTTGGCTGGCAACAGAGAAAGGAGTCCCTGAAAGAAACTCAGCCTAGCCACGACCTTCGTTTCAGTCACGTAAGCTCTGAGCAGAGAGTCCAGTCATGCTGTGCTCAGATTTCTGACCTGTACAACTGTGATCTTATAAAAAGGTGTGTTTTTGAACCACCAAACTTGTGGTGTGATTTGTTATGCAGAAATAGAAAACACATACATCATAAGTTATGAATAAGAAGTAGGGACACAGATTTGCAGTGATCTGGTGGGCAAATGATAAGTTGAATGAATAAAATGTTAATAATTCTGAGTTTGAAGTTATTTTCAAATAAAGAGTTTCAAAATAAAAGATGAATGACTGTTTTTGTAGATGTTTTCAACTTTGGTAAGAGTTAATTTATTCAAAATCTTAAATTGTTTTATTTCTGAGAATCAAAGATCGGTATGGTTTTGCTAAATAATAACTGATTGCTGGCATTTGTTCACCTCTTACGATGGCCCAAGCTATATTCTAAGTATTTCCTATTATGAACTCACTTAAACATCACAATAACTCTGTGAGGTAAAGTGAACGTGTTCGCTCATGTCAGACTCTGTGACTCCATGGACTGTAGCCCGCCAGGCTCCTCTGTCCATGGAGTTCTCCAGGGAAGAATACTGGAGTGGGTAGCCATTCCCTTCTCCAGGGGATCTTCCTGACCTAGGGAATAAACCCAGGTCTCATGCATTGCAGATGATTCTTTACCTAATACTCTTTGATCATTTTACAGTTGCAGATATTAAGGCACAGAGAGGTTAAGTAACTTGTCCCACGTCACTCAGCTCCTGTTCAGAATATCTAACTCCGAAGCCACACGCTATGTATTGTTCCCCCATCAAAGTCTACATATGCCACTTCAGATTAGTAGTTTGCTTTCCTTTGCACTGCGCTTGTTAATCTGTTTTGATTCTGAAGATTTTTTTCTGTTTTGTAGTTCAGAATTTGTAATATTTTGTACTTTGACAAAAAAATGGGGGGTACAAAAAACCCACTGTGTCCAAGCATTTTAATTCATTATTTCATAATTTACTATTGCAAAGATGAAATGAGTTGAATGGGCGTATGTGTAAACTTTTACCAAGCACTTTGCACGAAGTATTGTTTCTAATGTCTTTAAGAGAGTAATGCCAAACCTTAAACATTGTAAGTCAACTATACTTCGATAAAATATATATAGTAAGGAAAAAAAAGGAGACTTAGATGGACCATGTCAATGATCAGGAAGACTCTTTAAGAGAGGTCAACTCTGAAAAATAACTTTTACTTTAAGAGGTTGTCCCTCATCATAGAAAATATTAAAAAGAACCCACATCTCACATTAAAAGTAATTTATATGTAACTGTTTAATAGCTGAGTTGCTGTGATTAGTTGATATGTCACATTTTGTAAACACTTAATCTAATGTTTCAATTTTGAAACTAGATTCAGTTTTGAATTTAAAAGACTTTGGAGCCAATGGATTTTTCTCAGCTCTCAAACAATTTTATTGGCCCTTGAAAAGCTTGTAGGACATAGGTGCTGGGCCTTAGCTGCTAAAAGGCAATCACACTGCTTGCTGCAGAATGGAGGTGGAATTTCACTGTTGATGAAACTTTAGGAAACAGTTTCTAGGTGTTTCCTAGAGGGCACTCTTTCCTCTCCAGAAAGGAATGAGGTCCTCCTTAGGGAGCAAACAGCTTTTGGAGACAGAATACAAAGGAGTCCTTGCACCCCTAGATATTAAAATAAAAAGTGAATATTACTCTGTGCTCAGAAGACCAGAGGGTACTTCCAAAAATACTTATAACTAGAATTAGGGAATTCCGTGGCCATCCAGTGGTTAGGACTTCAAGCTTTCACTGCCAGCGGCAAGGGTGCAGGTTCAGTTACCGGTCAGGGAACTATGATCCTGCAAACTGCAGGGTATGGCCAGAAAAGAATTAGGACTTGTCATTGTACCAATCAGTGCAAATATATTTTTACATAATTATACAAGGGGATTCAATTTTTTTAGTGGCTAAAGCAACTGTAAGTGCTTTAGAGTAATCTACGTTCATACCACTTTGATAGGTGCATAGTTCAGTTCAGTTCAGTTCAGTCACTCAGTCGTGTCCGACTCTTTGCAACCCCATGAATCGCAGCACACCAGGCCTCCCTGTCCATCACCAACTCCCAGAGTTCACTCAGACTCACGTCCATCGAGTCAGTAATGCCATCCAGCAATCTCATCCTCTGGTGTCCCCTTCTCCTCCTGCCCCCAATCCCTCCCAGCATCAGAGTCTTTTCCAATGAGTCAACTCTTCGCATGAGGTGGCCAAAGTACTGGAGGTTCAGCTTTAGCATCATTCCTTCCAAAGAAATCCCAGGGCTGATCTCCTTCAGAATGGACTGGTTGGATCTCCTTGCAGTCCAAAGGACTCTCAAGAGTCTTCTCCAACACCACAGTTCAAAAGCATCAATTCTTCGGTGCTCAGCCTTCTTCACAGTCCAACTCTCACATCCATACATGACCACTGGAAAAACCATAGCCTTGACTATACGAACCTTTGTTGGCAAAGTAATGTCTCTGCTTTTGAATATGCTATCTAGGTTGGTCATAACTTTCCTTCCAAGGAGTGTCTTTTAATTTCATGGCTGCAGTCACCATCTGCAGTGAGGGGCAATTTTGCTGCCTAGGAATAATCTGAGAAATGAGAGTTTGAGAGGTCATTAGACCTAACACGGTCTTGAGGCCATGTTAGGAGAGAACGTTTTTCAATCTGGTGCCGGTTTTGCTAGGTGCAGCCTTCTCTTCCTTTTGGGAGCCCTGGACGTTCATTGTGATGAATCTCCGCGTTGAACTGTCATTTTTCCTGACAGGGATTTTATACACAAGAATAGGTAGGTGGATTTGAGCACTGCTTGAAGGTCTTGTATAGATCAAAATTTGATGAATTCTCTTCCTTTCAGTAATTATTTGAAATAAAAATATCCTGCAATAACTCATCCTTTCCCTTTTCAGTGGATTTGGAGCATAAAATCAGCGTCTGGGAAGGAGCCTGGGTTAGGACCTAATCGAGGAGGCTCTGAAGCACAGTCACAGATAACCTTCTTAGTAACCACAGCCTTGGCTCCCCACTCTCAGTCCATGGCAAATTTTGCCTGGTAACTGCTCCACAGTGCCTCCCTGATAATGCCACTGCCTTCCTTCTCAGGTGGGCACTGTGCTGCCCATGAAAAGAAGACTTGCTGTGTTTTAATTTTCACAGGAAAATGACTCAATTTCTTGTAAAATGAAAAAGCTAAAAAGTCACAAGTTCTCTTCTCTTTTTGATTCATCCTCATTATTTTCTTCTATATGTACCATTAGAGAGTTTCTATGATAAAGAATACATTACTTTATAAAGCCTATAGATAGTGTTATATATGAGCATAGTTTTGGCAGTTGTTACATGGAAACAGAATGGCATCAATCAGCACTGATTCTGGGCAGGATGGAGTTGCTGTATCATTTCCCAAACTGAATACATCCAGGGAAACCTGATCCCAGAAGTCTTCTGCTCTACCTGCCCTACCAGGCACGGCAGATCATGTTTTCCGGCATCTGCTTGGGAAAATATGTATAAGGGTTTCCACTTCTGTCTTCTCTTTCAACTACGCTTTGTACACACCTTGCTAAAATATGAATCTTTGCACATGCCTGTGCTTGTATACTGTATAATTAGAGGCAAGTTGGGAATGACTCTCCAACTCTATCTTTCCTGCCTCCAGAATTAACATTTAAAATTTTAATTCTGATACGCATTCTCAGGAAACTTAAAATGTGTTTATATTTCTTATGTGAAATCAGGTAAACTTCTGAGATTGCAGCTGTTTACCCATCTGTGAAGGGTCTGCCTCAGTATTTCTAACCTGGGAAATGCAAGAAGAAGATTGTTTTTGTTCTCTGCTTGGAAGAGAGGATGCATATTAGGAGGTAGTAGTGTTCGGTGGTTAAGAGTCTGAACTTGGCAGTTAGATCCAGTTGGAATCTTAGTTTCATCGTGCACAAGGATTGTGATTGCAGGTGTTATTTACTATCTATAAGCCTGAAGTTTCTCCCCTGTGAAATGGAGCTAATCACAGGTTTCTCTTAGATTTGTGGTGAGGACTACATGCAATAATCAGTAGAACACAGTGCCTGGCTCTTTCTAAGCGCCCAGTCAGTGATGGTAGGGTTACCAGGAATATTATCTGCAGCCAAGTGGTAGTGACTGCCAGCCTTCACATCAAATGGTGAACATCTTTTAGAAAACTTCAGAGTATTCTAAAACAAAAGAAAAGAACCATTTCTTAAGAGCCTTGACCCTTGAGAAACAGCCCATGGGATCACGTGGGGGAGAGTATAGTATGTAGACAGAACTAACAGGGCAGTGAAGGTTTCCACATTCCTGAGAGGCCCTTGAGGGGAGCAGCCTTTGGGAGGTGAGTCAGCACACCTACCCAGCTCTGAAGAGGCTGCTTAGGGCTACTGAGTCACTTTTCCCTTAAACCAGGAGCCAGCCCCTCCCCACCCCCTTTTTTCCCTCCTATTTCAGAGTCACATCAATGCTCAGAGGTACAATGAGAATGATAAAATATAATTACCATGATGACAAATCCACAGATGATGTTCTTTATGAAAATGAATTCTCCTTGGATATGCTGGCTTACTCAGAAGGGCCACTGAGTGACAAATCTCCCAGTTGTGCTTCTTGTAAGTCAAAGGGAGTAGCTGTTGGCAGAAAGGTCCTGGGAGTGGCCAAGAGACTCCCCACCTTTGGGGAAGACTTGACCACTTTACTGCTGATGGGGGGCTGGATAGAGCACTCACCCCTCATAACATTTCCAAATATGTCTATTTCAAGGCAACTTTTCTGTCATTTTCCCCCAATATTCTTTATTTTGTGCAAGACACTTCTTAGATGCCATGGAGGATACAGAGATGTCTGTCTTTAAGGAACTTACAATATTAGGGAAAATGATAAAATCCACCACAACAAAGATAATAATAATAACACTTACTGATATTTTACTGTTTCCAGGCTCTGCTTTAAGGCCCCTTCGGTGTCTTTTTATTTGGACTTCCCTGGTGGTCCAGTGATTAAGATTCCATGCTTTCACTGCAAGGGGCATGGGTTCCATCCCCAGTGGGGAACTAAGATCCTGCATGCCATGTGACTAAAAAAAGTTGTTTTTTTTTTTTTTTTTAATCAAAACAGTGCTATAAGAAAATGTAATTATCATCTCAGTTTCAAAGATGAGGAAACTGAGGTCTGTGAAAGTAAGGGGCTTCCTTGGTGTCTAAGATGATAAAGAATCTGCCTGTAATGCAGGACACCTGGATTCGATCCGTGAGTTGGGAACATCCCCTGGAGAAGAGAATGGCAACACACTACAGTATTCTTGGGCTTCCCTGGTGGCTCAGACGGTAAAGAATCTGCCTGCAACTTAACTAAATCCTCCTTGGTGTTATTGCATGCTTGTATTCAGGACTCAGTGTGAGTTACTTGGAAGTTATGTTTTGTGAAGTAACTCACACAAAGATGAAACCTGCATACAAGCATGCAATAACACCAAGGAGGATTTAGTTAAGTGTCCTGATAGTTTGTAACAGGGAAGGATTACTTCCTGTGTATTGCCATCAGGGCATTCTTCACAGAGGAAGCAGCGTTAAAGCGAAGTATTGAAGAAGAGAGAGGGGTTGAATGGGCTTCCCAGGTGGTGCTAGTGGTAAAGAACCCACTGCTGGTTCGATCCCTGTGTTGGAAAGCTCCCCTGGAGGAGGGCGTGGCAACCCACTCTAGTTCTCTTGCCTGGAAAATCCCCATGGACAGAGGACCTTGGTGGGCTGCAGTCCATAGGGTCATGGAGTCGGACACGACTGAAGCAACTTAGCCCACAGTGGGTTGAATTGTGGCCCCCAAAAGACACATCCTCTTCCAAACTGGGAATGTGACTATTTGGAAAAAGAGTTACTGTAGGTGTAATCCAGATAAGGAGCTCGAGATGAGATTATCCTGGATTTTGGGGGGCCCTAAATCCTGTGACAAGTGCCCTTTTAAGAGAAAGGTAGGGAGAGATTGGAGACACTGACACAGAGAGAAGGCCATGAGGCGATGAAGACAGAGATTGGCAGCCCTAATTCAGGGGTGCTGGCAGCCACCAATCACAGGAGAGAGGATGAAACAGATTGTCCCTGAGAGAACCAATCCTGCCAGCACCTTGATTTTGGACTCATGGCTTCCAGGATTGTGAGAGAATAAATTTCTCTTGTTTAAAGCCACCCAGTTTGTGATAATTTATTGTGGCAGCCCTGGGAAATGAATACAAAGGATATGTGAGAATCGCTGGGAAACAACAGCTCAAGCTAAGACACTAAAGTGGAAAAATACAGAGATGTGAGTATGTGTCTCTTTCAGTTTGGTTGAAGCATAAAGATCCTGAAAGGGAACAGGGTGTTGAAGATGGAGGTCATATCATATGATGGAGGGCGGTGAATTTCAGGTTAGGAAATCTAGATTTTATTTGCTGAGCAATGAGGAAAATTAATTAGAAAATGAAGGCATCCCTGAGCTGGCAAGTTGTGTGTGTGTACTCAATCGTGTCTGACTTTTTGCGACCCATGCAGGATAGCCCTCCAGGCTCCTCTGTTCATGGAATTTTCCAGGCAAGAATACTGGAATGGGTCGCCATTTCCTTTTCCAGGGGATCTTTCCAACTCAGGGATCGAACCCACATCTCTTTGCATCTTCTCATTGGTAGACGAATTCTTTATCACCACCACCGAAAAGCAAGAGATAATAGGTATGTGTTCAGTTACTTCAGTCATGTCCAACTTTTGCAACCCCATGGACCGTAGCCCTCCAGGCTCCTCTGTCCATGGAAATTTCCAGGTAAGAATACTGGAGTGAATTGCCATAGCCTGCAAGGGATCTTCCTGACCCAGGGATGGAACCCACATATCTGCATTGGCAGGTAAGTTCTTTACTGCTGAACCACTGGGGAACCCCAAGAGGTAATAGGGGCCTGAAACAAGACAAAGGGATTGGAAGGAAGAAAAGGGACAAAGGTATCTTGTAGGAATCCAAGAGACTTGGCAACGGGTACATCTCACTCTGACTTGCTAAGTAGCTTGATTCATATTTTACCTGCTATTGTTTATGCGCTTTTGTCTTCTGACCTGCATCACACCCACATGTTAAATGAGCTACCTCAAGTCTTTTGGCTGCCTGTCAAGTCGGATTATTAACTTTTTCTGATCTTTTGGCAGTCAAGCTGCACTCTAGATTGGGGACTTTTTCTGAATCTTGGGACTGTTTCTTTGACTAGATCTACCCCTGCCCCTCCTATGTGAGCTGGACCTCTGGAAGCTTCGGAAGCTGTTTCAACACCCTTGGTCACCTCTTCTTGGCTCCCATCCTGCCTGAACTGGGAGCAGGGCCTTATTCCTGCTATGCTGACCTTATTCCAGCATTCTATAATAGATCTTGTCTTAACATTTGATGCAGAGTGTGATGGAGAGACTGCATTGATCAAACCATGACATCTGGAATAGATGCAAATCCCAGAGCCTTTTCAGAAGTTGGACATTGGCCATGCCTCGGAGACCTTTGATGTGGTCTGAGTCTTCAAGCCTTATTAACATCATATTCCTTTGGTTAGTTTTCCCCAGTCATGCTGACCCTCTTGATCTGGTTTTATAAATAGTGTGAGACCAATGGGAGAAAAAGAAGGGGAACCAGAGTTTACCCAGGGCTGACTCAATGCCAGTTATCTTGTGAGGTGCTTTGCAAATGTTATCTCACTTCATCTTTGTGTCAGAAGTACAAGGCAAGTGCTATTATCATTTTACAGATGAGGAAATAGACGCTCAAAGCACTTAGGTCATACGGTGAGTGGTGCTGCCAGGATTCAACTTTGGGACTTGCCCAGAGACCACACCGCCTCCTACATAAGAGATCATTTGTGGTCAATGCTACTAAAGTGGTAGAATTCAGTTTTGGGCATATGTGCAGGATTTGCCTGGTATGAGCTGGTTTTTTTAATTTTGTGCCATGATTTTGTAAGATCATTTCTCCCATGGTACCTCCTAGAGCTTAGGCACTGACCTAGCATTTCCTGGACAGCAGCTTCCAGAAGGTTTGAGGACTTTCTAGGCTGATGAATTTGTGCTGTTTAACAAAAGAACAGAAGTGTTTCAGCATCGGGTTGCAGTTTTCAGTTTTCTGGTTGCATTGCTAGGTTTGGTTGTATTGATACTGGAAAGAGTGAATACAAAGTGTTCTTTGATGTAGCCTGCGTCTCTGCATTGGTGTGGGGAAAGGAATGGTTTTGGTAGTGTCACAGCAGTACTGCTTGCAAAACCTGTGATGCCAGGGCCTCTGTTCATGGTTTCCAAACCCAAGCAAATATCCCCAAGTCCACTATACTAACAGCCTTTGTATAAACTGTTTTGTCCCACCTTCCTCTTGCTCAATCCCAGAAAGTGCTTCTCCCTTCTTTTTGCAATTCCAATCCTACACTTTGTTCTTGGCTCAGTCCCAGCTCACTCCCTCCATTAAGCACTATCTGATCAGCTTTACCTTTCTGGATTCCTGCCACCAGTTTGCTTCCATGGTGCTCCTCCCCAGCTCTCTTTCTAACTCTGGATCTGTGCATTATGTCTTAAATTGATTGTAGCCTCTGAGAGTGGAGAAGGCAATGGCACCCCACTCCAGTACTCTTGCCCGGCAAATCCCATGGACGGAGGAGCCTGGTAGGCTGCAGTCCATGGGGTCACTAGGAGTTGGACATGACTGAGCGACTTCACTTTCACTTTTCACTTTCAGGCATTGGAGAAGGAAATGGCAACCCACTCCAGTGTTCTTGCCCGGAGAATCCCAGGGACAGGGGAGCCTGGTGGGCTGCTGTCTATGGGGTCGCACAGAGTCGGACATGACTGAAGAGACTTAGCAGCAGCAGCAGCCTCTGAGAGTAAGGAGTGTGGTCTTCCTTATGGCACCATGGTGCCTGGAAGAATGAAGGGCATATAACCAGGGCATTCATTATTGATTAAGCCCATAAGTTGCACATACATTTCTAGAACATAGACTACCTTGTGCAATCTGCATTGCTTTCTCCACCACGTAGAGAATACAGTGCAAATTCCTGAGCATGGAATTTTTGTTTTAGGGAAAAACAAAAAACTATACTTCTAGCCTCTAAAAACGCATTATCATCGCTCCTATGATTCTCTCAGCCAAGAATACCGTTTCTGGATTGTCTGTCCCTGGAAATTTTTCCTAGACTTCAGCTGTCACCTTCTGTGTGGAGCTCTTCTTGATCTCCCAGGACACACAGCTAAGACAGTTTTTCTTCAGAGCATCTGTACCATGTTGCTTTAGCTCCACCCGGCCTGTGTTTCATTTGACCCTGTCCTCTATTTCACTGTGTACACTGATTCTGGATTGGACACTGCTTAAGGAGCAGAAGGGTGTTGATTCGCTTCTACACCCAGTTAATGTCCAACATAGGATAAGCAGCCTTTCATTAAGCCTGCTTCTGGTTGGCGTAGCTCCTACTTGGTAGGAAACAGCAGTAGCTCTAACTCTTTGGCGGCAGCTTGCTTGTAGAGGAGCTGAAAGGGGAGGGCTAGGAGGAAATGTACCTGACCTTTCCTTCTTTTCACTGTCTTCCCTGGTGGCAGAGACAGGGTTCTTGGGTCTCGTTTCTGAATGCATAACTGGCTGTCCTTAGCAACCTCTGTTTCCTGGAGAGGAAATAGAAATCAGTGAGGATTCAGGTACACACATCACATCAGAGGCAGGCCAGGGCCTCTGTGTCTTACGAGTCAGCAGGCATTAGACCAAGCTCATCTCTTCCCTTACCTCTAAAAGCCACAAAGCAGCAAACTCATTAGCTCTGCACAGGGAATCAGGAGCATTAGGCCAAGGTCAGAGCAACCTGGATTGTTGCAAGGATTGCTTTTTTTTCAGGGTTGGCGCGGTGAGCCAGTTTCCTTCAATTGCTCACTGCCAGTGAACCAGAGATTTCCTCTTGACATCATTAGTTGGGTGAGCCAGATGTCAGCCACTAGCTGTTTCTAACTTCCCCAGCTTGCTGAGCTCATTTGGTCATTTATGATTTAGTAAAAAATGTCTCAAATCTTCATCCGTATGCAGTAAGTAGCTCAGATACTTTCCCAGTAGCTCTGAAAATTCTTTCCGGCAGCACAAACAGAAGGAGCCTGTGTTCCCTCTGCCCCTTCTCTCTGTTTCCTCTGCTTTCTTGGTCTCCACTCTGCTTTCTGCCTTCTGTATGCCCTGTTCATTTTGCATATACTGCCTACTTACTGGACTCCTTATAAACCCTCAGTGCCCAGAGTGCCACTCTTCCTGGCTGTGGGTGCTGCAGACTTTACCAAAGATTTGGGCAATGGAGTGCATGCCTGCGTGTGTGTGTGTGTTTCCTAGGCCTGTTGTTACAAAGTAATATAAACTGAGTGGCATAAACAACAAAAATTTATTGTCCCACGGTTCTAAAAGCTAAAACTCTGAAATCCAGATGGCAGTGGGGCTATGTGTCGGCTCAGAAGATACTAGGGAAGGATAACTGCGGGCCTCTCTCCCAGTTTCCGATGCTTCCTTAGGCTGTAGCAGTGTAACTCCGGTCTTCACGTGGTGTTTTCCCTGTATCTGGATTTTCTCTTTCTATAAAGACACTAGTCCCACTGGATCAGGGGCCCACCCTTCTCCAGTATGACCTCATCTTAATTACATCTGCAAGTCCTCTTTCCAAACAAGGTCACATTCTGAGGTACGGGGTGTGGGGGTGTTAGGACTCCAACATTTACATTTTGGGAGGATATAATTTAACCCATAACAGAGAGGAGTGTGTGTGTACATGCGTATTATGTATATTAGGGTTAGGAGTATTACCTTACAGAATATAAGGGCAAAACACTTGCAAATGAATACTTGACCTCCTTAGTTTTTTAAAGTCCCTAAGCCATCGTGTACTTTGGGGAAATTCCTGTGGTCCTCTCTTTCCCTTGGTCTCCTGCCATGTTGCTGGACCCCATCTTACCCTCTTCTTGAACTTCTCTTTGCTTCAACAACAACTCCAAAAATGTGTGTTTCTGATGTAAAACAGTTTAACTATTTTCCTCTCTCTGCAAACCATATAGATGTGATCAAGAGGGCCATCCTAATAACCAAAAAATCCATTTTAAGATGTTTTTAACAAAGATAGTTCTCTACCTAAAGAGAAATTCTGTAATAAACTCTGACAGAAACCTCTTTTTCCCCTTCCATCAGTAGATAAAATAAAATTATTTGTTGTTCTAAGTATTTTAGCAAATTAGCTTTTTAAAATTTATTTTATTTCTGGGTGCATTGAAAAAATAATGCCTCTTGCACAAAAAGAGAAGGAAAAAAAACCCAGAAATGATAGTGAGAATAGGTTGTGTATCTTAGGCCGGGGAGGGCAGCTCATTACCCCTTCTACTGAGAGACATCCTGATAAACATGGCACTCTTTTCTGCCGAGCGAGGACATGGCTTTGGAGTCCTCTACAGAGTTGACTCAGACTGCCGTTATTAAGTCCATTAGAGTAGTTGGGAGTGATGAAACCAGTTTGCCACCACTGGGAGGCAATATGAAGAGAGTTGTATTTTCTGGTGATTACTTCTATTTCTGTTCACTAACAGTTGCTGGTTTGGGGAAATGAGTAGAGTGTGGAGAATGTGATTTCTGTAAGAGTCAGTATAGACTGTGGTAATAAATGACCCCCCAAACTTGGTATTTCTTGCTCATGTGACTCATTTTTTCAGAATTAGTTGAGGATCTGCTCTGTGTTTCCTTTATCTAGGAAGTCAGGCTGACAGAGCAGCCTCTATCTGGAACATTGCTAGTCTTGTGGAAGTAGAAAACAGACCATGGTGAATCATTCACTGACTCTTAAAATTTCTGCTTATAAGGAACTCACGTCACTTCTATTCACACTTCATTGGCCAAGCCTAATATCAGCGAAGTGGGCAAGTGTACCCTCCCTTAGGGCTGGGCAGCAAACACACTAATTCAGTTTACATCAGATACTTACAATTTATTCTTAAATAAAGGTAGTGAAAGAAAAGAGACTTTTCTATTTATCAATTTCAATGGCTGCTCCTTATTTTTTTACTGTATATAGTAGAAACCTTATTTTGAGGTTTAAAGGCTAGAAATACACATTTGATGTGATTAACCTCAGGACTTTTTATTATTCAATGTCCTTTCTTCAGCTGGGATATAATTAGTTTTAACAGATGGCGGTTTAATGGTCAAAATGAGGTGTAGTATTTATGCAGACTAAGATAATCTTAGTGGTTAAATTTGACTCTAATTATCTGACACAATAGTGCTGTCTTTTAATCACCTTCATAGCAGAATAAAGTTAAACTGAACAGTATTAACCTCATGAACCATACCCTGCTCAACTTTCTGAAAATATACTGTACTCTTATACATACTTTTACTAGGAAAATAATCTTTTCATATTGAAATACATTAAAACAGATAAAACTATGGTCATATGTTGTGATAATATTCACTTCATCCCATTGAATGTAAAAGTTTCAGCATGTGACATACAAAGCAGAATTGCTAACACGTTTGGAAGAACACTGGTTTAGAAAGTGTTAGTAGATGTTACATTCAAAGAAGTTTAGTAATTCAAGGGTTCAGGAGTGCTTGGTTAAACAGTAAATCTGTTATGCAAGATGTCTGAGAATCTTAATGATGCATTATTAGTGCATCAGCCACTTACATGGTAATATTCTTCAGAACACACTTTAGAAAATGCTGACTCACAGCTTTCAACCAGTCCATTACAACCATTTTTCAGCCTCTTTGGAAAGTCAGTCCTTCAAGCCTTCTGTTTGTTTCTAATTAATCAGCCCTCTGCTTTCTTTGCTTCCCTGTTTATCCATCTTAGACTGAATGATTCATCATTTTAGTAACACGCTTGGCCAATTATCTAAGCCCCCTTATTTCTTGTTTGTACCAATCTGGCAAAACCCCACTGTGGATGGAGCCAACTTTCTGCTTCCATTGAGCCCTGCGGGAGAAAGCCAGATGATCATTTAGTGTCAATTAGGCCCTTAGTATCTGACAATCCTATTAGGCTTCCCGTTCAGCTTACATCCTACTCTCCCACTCCCTGTAACACTATTGAAATCCTTTCCACTTTCTGGATTCTACAACTACCTCTCTCTTCTCCCCAGCTGCATATCCTACCCACCTAGCCCCTTTACACAGCACAGTTGTGCCTGGTGTCCCTCATCCTACAAAATTCCTGTCACTGCCCCCATTCCAGCCTCCTTTTCCCCTATTGAAATAATAGAAATGTTCCTCCTCCATCTAAGGACAATCCCTGTACTTGTACTTGGATTTGCATACCCTCCCAACTTTCCATAGATCTTACACTGTGGATTATACTTTCTTTTTCTTATACAGAGTCAATTTCAATTTTTAACTAGTGTTTCTCATCAGCCATCAGCTTTTACACATGTGTAAATCTTTCCCATTACACAAAGGAAGGGAAGAAGAAAGGAATGAAAAAAGGAGGAAGAGAAAAATTCTCCCTTGACAGGACATATCTGTTTTAGCTAAGTGCTTCTCTGTGGCCCCAAGTCTCTTGATGTTGGGGGCCAGAGTGAGGTACTCCGCCCATGGCAAAGGTCATGAGGAAGGAGGCTCGACATATGCAAAGGAGGGATCGAGCCTCAGGAGTCCCCCTGGAAATCCTCGAGCGTCTACCCCCATAACCAGAGCCTGCCTACTTTACTACTTTGTGCTCTTACCTACACCTCTGACTTTATGGGGGGCTGTCCCCCACTACCTCTCTGAAAAAAGAGTTAGCTTTCAGCTCCAGTTAATAATTCTTGGGTGTGACAGTGTTTCAACCTACAAACTCCTTTGGAAATCCTCTAGCCTGCCTGAATAGGTTTTTCCGGCCACGTGTGACTGTTCAGAGCCTCCCAACTGTGAGAGGCAGGAGATGTTCTAAACTGTCTAAATACAGATTCCTTTGAGCAGTCAAAAGATTGATTAGAAATTGTGTTGGTGAAGGGTTTTTCATTTGTTGAGCCAATGTTTGTTGCTACATCTCCACATCCCCTGCCCTTACACACATTAATGAATATATAGAAGGAATAAGTATTAACCTTTGATATTAATCACGTTAGACCTTAGGCTAAGTAAATTCTTTCCTTAACTAAAACCCACTACACCCTCACCCTGTAGGAATGTAACTTTACTTGGGTGGCGTCTGCTTTGAGAATAATCAGCCCTGGAGAAATAAGTGTCCTGGTTGACTGACCGCTGTCACAAGGAGAGGGTCGTAAATTGTCAGCAGGCCCCCCTGGCCAGAAGATGATGTAACACCCCTAAGACCTCTGTATACATTTGTATGAAGCACCTGACTTTGATAAAAGTCAGGACTGCTGACCCCGCGTGACTTTTGCATAACATCTCAGTGTATAAAAGTAGACCATGGAAAATAAAGAATGGGGATCAGTTTCTCGAAATACTGGTCTCCCCATGTCTCTCTCTCTTTCACTCTGGCTGAGTCTCCATCTGGACCGCGGAACCCACCATGCTTACTAATTATGCCTGGGCTTCTAAGATCCGACCGGGGAGGCCTCAGTGTCTCCTCTCCTTCGGGAGAACGGAAGGACGCCTGTGGCCTACGTAAGTGGTGCAAACTTCTTGTCTTGAAGTTTTATTGGTCTCCCGCGTAAACCAAGCCACTCAGCCTCTTTTCTCCACTGAATTTCCTCACTGAGCTATCCTCATCCTATTACTCTTTATATCCTTAATTAACATTTAATTAAGCAGTTGTTTCCTGATCTTCGCCTACGCCGTCTCTCCTTCGAATACCCTGGATCAGCCGGGGCTGGTCCTCGGCATCTTTCCATTTCCTCTTCTCTACTCTTTACTCAGTTTGCTACCATTAAATGTTTTAAATTGAGATTTAGGATACATATGGTCATGTGCCCCAATCTTAAATGCACAGCTCAGTGAAGTTTTACATTTTTATGCACCCCGTGTAGCTACCACCCAGAACATTACCAGGTAAGAGAACATTACCAGGAACAAAAAGTAGCAGTATCCTCAATGTTTACTAACTTGTTATCTTCACTTAACAATACATCCTAATGATTACTCCATAGCAGTGTACTGAGAACTTCTTAATTTTTTCACTCAACTGAGTAGCGCTTCACTACTCAGCTGTACCAACACTTATCAGTATTCTACAGATGGACCTTTAGATTGATTCCAGCCTTTTGCTATTACCAACAGTGCTTCAACGAAGAGTTACATACGGACATCCTTCAGTATTTCTGCCAACGTTTGTTTGATTCTAAGAAATGACTTACTGGGCCAAAGGTTAAGTACATTTGTAATTTGCCTAGATATTGTCAAGTCTTCCATGTAGAGGTTGTACCATTTTCATTCCCAACTGCAATGTGTTAGGGTATGCAAAAATACCCTGTTTCCCCACAGACTTGCTAATAATATAAGTTAATAAATGTTTGAAGTTTATATGCATATCTTTTTTCCCTCTTCTTATTTTCTTGTAGCTTCAGTTCAGTTCAGTTGCTCAGTTGTGTCCGACTCTTTGTGACCCCATGAATCGCAGCACACCAGGCCTCCCTGTCCATCACCATCTCCCGGAGTTCACTCAAACTCATTTCCATCAAGTCGGTAATGCCATCCAGCCATCTCATCCTCAGTCGTCCCCTTTTCCTCCTGCCCCCAATCCCTCCCAGCATCAGGGTCTTTTCCATTGAGTCAACTCTTCGCATGAGGTGGCCAAAGTACTGGAGTTTCAACTTCAGCATCATTCCTTCCAAAGAACACCCAGGGCTGATCTCCTTTAGAATGGACTGGTTGGATCTCCTTGCAGTCCAAGGGACTCTCAAGAGTCTTCTCCAACACCACAGCTCAAAAGCATCAATTCTTTGCCACTCAGCTCTCTTCACAGTCCAACTTTCGCATCTGTACATGACCACTGGAAAAACTATAGCTTGAACTAAATGGATCTTTGTTGGCAGAGTAATGTCTCTGCTTTCAATATGCTATCTAGGTTGGTCATGACTTTTCTTCCAAGGAGTAAGCGTCTTTTAATTTCATGGCTGCAGTCACCATCTGCAGTGATTTTGGAGCCCAAAAAAATTAAGTCTGACACTGTTTCCACTGTTTCCCCATCTATTTCCCATGAAGTGATGGGACTGGATGCCATGATCTTTGTTTTCTGAATGTTGAGCTTTAAGCCAACTTTTTCACTCTCCACTTTCACTTTCATCAAGAGGCTTTTGAGTTCCTCTTCACTTTCTGCCATAAGGGTGGTGTCATCTGCATATCTGAGGTTATTGATATTTCTCCCGGCAATCTTGATTCCAGCTTGTGCTTCATCCAGCCCAGTGTTTCTCATGATGTACTCTGTATAGAAGTTAAATAAGCAGGGTGACAATATACAGCCTTGACATACTCCTTTTCCTATTTGGAACCAGTCTATTGTTCCATGTCCAGTTCTAACTGTTGCTTCCTGACCTGCATACAGATTTCTCAAGAGGCAGGTCAGGTGGTCTGGTATTCCCATCACTTTCAGAATCTTTCACAGTTTATTGTGATCCACACAGTCAAAGGCTTTGGCATAGTCAATAAAGCAGAAATAGATGTTTTTCTGGAACTCTCTTCTTTTTCGATGATCCAGCGGATGCTGGCAATTTGACCTCTGATTCCTCAGCCTTTTCTAAAACCAGTTTGAACATCTGGAAGTTCAAGGTTCACGTATTGCTGACTTGAAATATAACTGACATGCAGTATACTACACACAATTTGATGAGTTTTCTCATATGGATGCTATGAATCATACTACAGTCAAAATAATGGATACAGCCAGCTCATCCCAAAGTGTCTTCAGGTTCCTTGCTAATCTGTCTTTTCCTCCCCAGTCCCCTCTCCTAATATTTTACTTCTCATACACTCTTTCTCAAGGTGTCAAGAAGTGTGTCCTCCAACATGAGGGAGTAAATTAAGAGAGGGAGAAAGGGCCGTCCCTTCTCAGCATGAGGGTGAAGAAGTCCACGTCTGTGGGTTGCTGCAGGGCAGGCCGACGGCGCCAGCATGGAGGGCAACCACTGTGGATGTGGTGCAGGCCTTAGGACTCTAGAATAGAGGAAGATGAAACCAATGCAAGTTGTTTTGGAGTAGAGATGTAGAGATCTAAACAGAATGTTTTGTGACTGGAAAACCAAGCAAGTGAAAAAAATAATTGATAAGGAAAAAAAAAGGAAAAGTTATTGGGATATGCCAAACGGCTCAACTATGGATGGATTTGCATTGTACCTCTAATGTAAATATTGAGGTTAATCTAACCAGAATTCTGATATGAGTCTTGCAGGGGAGTGGCAGAATGGGAGTGCATGTGGTAGGGGTGAAAGAAGGCTGGCTCCTTATCTTCCCATGGGCAAACTGAAGGAGCATTCTTACAACTGAAAGATCAAGAAGGAGCAAAAGAAGCACGGTCTCAGCTCCTTCCTACATCGCCTTACATCTTGGCTTGAGTGATATGACCAGGTGCCACTTTTCCTGACTGCCCTTGCTGGCTCTCTTTCAGGCAGTCTTGTGCATACCTTTATTAAGGCACCACCATAACTTTTTATTTACTTTTCTGCATACCCATGAGATTGTGAGCTCCTTGGGAGGAAGGACAGTATTTTATATCCTCTTGGGCTGACAGACAGAAAGTGTGAGTTAATAAACAATACTACAGAACACTGCAAAAGCAAAACTATAAAGTCTTGGTAAAATTAAGAGAAATTTAAAGCATCTATTAAGAACCACAGCATACTGAAATTAAAATAAAATCATAAAGATTTAAAAATATTTACTTATCTGACTTCTGAAACTTAGAAACATTCTACCTTCCATGGTGATGAGCAGTAGTCATGCCCAAAATCTCCCCTTAACTCTTCAGGCTATTGAGCAGTTTTCTTAATGAAACTAAGTGCTTAGTACCCTTCCATAGGGGCATTTATTTAACTTTCTTATTCACTAACAAAAAGGTTTTATATTTATTTTTCCATTACCTCCTGCTTGGGTAATTTCATAAGCCCTAGGTGTCTTGTCAGGAACAAGAAACCAGTATTGCCAGGAAACTATGGGATATTAAGTTGTAGTTAACAGTACAAGTGTGTATTACTTTTGAAACTCAATGTCAAACATGTTAATTGATAAAATATTTTAATTTGATGGAGATGGATAACAAGTGGGAAAAGTGAGTTAGGGGATGAAAGAGTGACTATTTGATTAATAAAAATAATTTTGCTGAACTATTTCCTTTACGCTGTGAGCTCCTCACGGGAAGGCAATGGCACCCCACTCCAGTACTCTTTCCTGGAAAATCCCATGGACGGAGGAGCCTGGTGGGCTGCAGTCCATGGGGTCGCTAGGAGTCGGACACAACTGATCGATTTCACTTTCACTTTAATGCATTGGAGAAGGAAATGGCAACCCACTCCAGTGTTCTTGCCTGGAGAATCCCAGGGATGGAGGAGCCTAGTGGGCTGCCATCTCTGGGGTTGCACAGAGTTGGACACGACTGAAGTGACTTAGCAGCAGCAGTGAGTTCCTCAAATGCATTTAAATTCAATTCAGTTGGCCACAATTTGACTTACATTTAGATTTTTTTTTAGAAGCCCATTTCTAACATAAACAGGTCAATCTGTTTTCCTAAAATTACAATATTTTCAGTTCTATGCTGCAAATGACAAAGGAGGTGGAGGAGGCACCTCTGAGCATTCCACTCAGTGACCTAGTTGCAAAATTTTCGTTGTCCATCTTCAAAGTTCTGTGCTTTGTCATGCCCAGGGGGAGGAATGCTTCCACAAGCAGATGCAATTATGGTTCTAATGGATCAGAAGTAAGGTTTCCACATGCAATTGGCTGAACAGACATAATAAGAGGGGTTCATGATGTTGATGGGGTGATTGTGCCTGGCTCCTAAGAAGAAATGAAGTTGCTTCCTGTGAAAAAGAGATAAGCCCTGTAGATCCCTTTGAAGGAAGGACTTTTGGCCCAGCTACAGACAATATGGTGTGCAGTCAGCTTCCAGATATCAGACCTTTAGCTGCCAAGAGCCACCTTGCACATGCCACACCCTTCCTGGGATAGCTGGTGACTGAGTGACTGGCAACACTTCCTTCAGAGCTCCCTCCGCACCAGGCTGGCTGAGGCTTTGCCAGGTTTATACTGCAGTTTTGCTCCTCTGCTCAATTCTGCTTCTGCCTCCTTAACATCACTGGTGTTGATCCCTAACAAGCACCTTGCACCCCAAACTCCCATCTCAGTATCTACTTTCAGAGAACCCAACTGGCAACATGGCACACAGGGAGGAGAAGAAGGAATATGGATGGGACTCAAGGGAATCACTGGACTGCCTCCGCCACTGCCAGTAGCAGGAGTAAGTGGAAAACTACAGCAACTCGATAGCAACTGGACCACAAAAGGCTCAGCTCCCACAGGAATTAACGTTTGGTTCACTTCTTCAGGCAAAAAATCCAAACCAGCTGAGATGCTGATGGAAAACCAAGGGAACACGGGATAGATGGTGGGAAAACAAGCCATAAATATTAACTGTAGTATTTATACAACATTGTGGAAGTTCGAACAATCTCGCAATTCATGTTTTCTTCTCTGCTATTGTGTATGTATTTACACACTTTAATTTCCCCTCTCCTTTCTTCTCCCTTCACTGGGCTTCCCTGGTGGCTCAGATGGTAAATAATCTGCCTGCAATGCAGGAGACCCAGGTTCCATCCCTGGGTCAAGAAGATCACCTGGAGAAGGAAATGGCAACCCACTCCAGTATTCTTGCTTGGAGAATCCTATGGACAGAGGGACTTGGTGGGCTACAGTTCATGGGGTCACACAGAGTCTGACACAACTGAATTGACTTAGCACTCATGAAGGAGTGGAGAGAAAGAAGGAAAAGGAGGAGGAGGAAGGAGCAGAGGAAGAAGAGGGGAAGGAGAAGAAGAAGATGAAGAAGAATCACTTTAATATATCTAACATTTACTGAGCACTTGAATTAACTTATTTAATGTTGCTGTTCAGTCGCTAAGTCATTTAATCTTTAGGACAGCACTTCGAGAATGGTACTATTATTATCTCCATTTACAGATGAAATGAAGGCTCCTACACTTTAATTAACTTGGCCACAGTTACAGAGCGTTTGCCCCTAGGCATTCTGTGTATAGAACTCGTGCCCTATCCTGACTTAGTTTACTGCGGAGGAGATAGGTCATTCTTTAAGGCTGCCCAGCCTCTGAGTCCTGTGTTATGCTTGGGAAGTCCTTTTTCACATGAGTCTGGGTAGTAGACAGAGCCCACCTGGGCCTACAAAGCTCAAAGTGCCGCTACTCACTTCCCAGTTTCCCTTGCACCTTGGATATGGCATGTGATCAAGACTCACCCATCACGTGCACTCTCCGGTGGCCACTGCAGCAAGATCAAATTTCAGGAGTTCCAGGGTCAGTACTGCTAGTGGTAGACTCGTGTCCAGTGGTGCCAGGGCTGTTGGGGGTCACAAACTGCCCCTTCCAGTTCTTGGCAGCTTGGCAGTGGCAATAGGCCTGTCCTCGCTAGACCAGTCCCTTTTTTTTTTTGGCCACATTCTTTGGCTTGTAGGATTTTATATCCCTGACCAGGGATTGAATGCAGGCCCTTGGCAGTGAGAGCACTGAGTCCTAACCACTGGCCAGACGGGGAGTTCCCTAGATCCATCTTAAAACATTATTTTGGAAGTTCTTAGCTATGAAGTTTACTAGGCAGTCTTCTTGGCAATTCTGTGAGGTTCCTCATATTCTAATTTGTAGTAACAGCCCTCATAGCTGTTTAGCCTTATTTTCTAAAATGAAATACTAGCTTCACATATACAGCTAACAGCATTTTCTTTACCAGGCCCTATTCTAATTTTATTTCGTATATAAGCCAAATGAAGTCTTAGAAAATCTTAAGACTTCAGTTCATCTCTTGTCTACATTTTACAATGAGGAGACTTAGGTACAGAGAGCTTAAATGACTTGTCCAAGGTCACAGAGAGATGTGATTCCAGCCCAGGTGGTCTGTCACCATAGTAGATACTCACCAGGGCTCTTTCTTTTCTAAAATGTTTTGTTTTGATTCTACCCATTCTTGCATGGCTGCATTTTGTTATCAGAGAATTTTGTATTGTCTTCTTTTTCAAGAAGAACTCATAGTTATTTCATTTGAGCTTTTTCATGCTGGAGAATATTTGTCCTCTGCTTTATTTTATGAAGAGAAAATTTATGAATATAAATTCTTTTTTTAATATAAAATTTTAGGTCACCCTTTCTTATAGAACTCTCCAAACATGGTTCCGCTGTCCTCCAGAACAGAAAATATCAGTAAAGATAGATAAATTTTGAATAATACAATTAACAAACTTGATCTAATGAACATATATAGGATCCCATAAAACAACTAGAGAATGTACATTTTTTTAATGCTGTACAGAATGTTATGAAAATTGACTACTTAATAGTCCAAAGTTTGTGTCAATACATTTTGAAAAATTGGAACCACAATTTCTGACTACAGTGCAGTTAAAACTCAAATCAGTTTGTAAAAAATGACCGTGAAAATCTTATATGCCAGCAAATCTTAAAATAAACTGCTAAATTATTCACAGGTTAAAAAGGAACTCAGAAAATTCAAAATACATAGAACTGAAAAATAAAAACAAATGTAACAAATAAAAAATTTGAAGATTTAGCTATAGCAATGCATATAGGGAAACATTATCTTAAATGGATCATTTAGAAAAGCCAAAGACTGAAAATTAATGAACTAGGTGGCTAACTTAAAAGTTATTAAAGTAACAACAGAATAAACCCAAGGAGTAGTAGAAGTATGGAACTAATAAAGTAGAAATTAATGAAACGGAAAAAAAGGTAAAAAAGAATCAAAAAGCAAAAAATTGGTTCTTTGAAATGAGTAATAAAATTAATATATCTCTGGAGACTTAGTTTAAAAAAGAGAAAGGGCACAAAAGCACTATACTGGGAATAACTGGGACATAACACAAGGGACAGCAGATTAGAAAGAAATTATGAGAAAAACTCATTTTTAAATAAATATAAGTGAACAAATACCTAGTTTAAAAAAAATAATTAATAAGATTAACTTAAAAAGTTCAAACCCAACCCTGAGTACTCCTTTAAACACATGGAATTGGTGATTTCAAGGGGGATTCTCCTGAAGAAAACAACTGCTCCAGATAGTTTTGAGGACAAGTTCTAATAAACAGTTGATGCAAACCTTCTAGAGAATTGAATAAACAAGAACATTTATTCATCCTATGGGATTTATTAAATTGTTAATTTCAGAAGGTTGCAGTAACTACTAGAAAAATCAGCAAAGTATTTTGTTAACTCTTCTGTTAAATATTTCAGCAGTTCAAAGTAACTCGGGTTAATTGTAAGCTCTATCTGATTCAGTTTACATAACTGAACTTACCTCAGTAAATTAGAGTCCAACAGAATCCTGTTTTAAGTCTTCTTATTCATCTATATTAATAAAGGGGCTTTCTAGGTGGTTCAGTGGTAAAGAATCCACCTGTCAATGCAGGAGACACAGGTTCAGTCCCTCGGTTGGGAAGATCTCCTGGAGAAGGAAATGGCAACCCACTTCAGTATTCTCACCTGGGAAATCCCATGGAGAGAGGACCCTGGCGGGCTACAGTGCATGGTGTTGCAAAGAGTCGGACATGACTGAGCGACTAATAGAAGTGATCATCCTTTGTGAGAGGTGGGAACTTGCCAGCAATCTCTGACAGCATGATGTTGCAATATCTATAAGCAGAGAGTTTGCAAAGTCCACAAACTCTTCCATGGGAATCACAGATGGGAGAACTTCTTGTATTACCTATATCAGTTCAAATTTGCCCCATTTTTTCCACTCAAATAATCTTATATAAGGAATTCCCTGACAGTCCAGTGGTTAGACTCTGTGCCCTCACTGCTGAGGCTCAGGTTCGATCCCTGGTAAGGAAACTAAAATCCCTACAAGCCATGTGAGTGGCCAAAAAAACAACTTATATAATATGCCTGAGTTGGTGTAATCCCTTTTCTCCTCAAATTCCAAAAAATCTGAAATATGGAGCTCCACCTTTACCACTGAATTTAAGAGGAATATATTTAATTGACATAAAGTATAATTCAGTCCTTTTTTCTCTCCTTATACTGCATGCTGCTGAAGTTTACAGGTTATGAAAATCTGCCTATTTATGATGCCTGAAAAATCCTCTTATTAATCCTAGCTGTGCCCTCTGGTGCTCTTGTTGGGGTCCCAAGGGCTGTCTTTTTCTTTCATGACCAAATAAATGATCTCTGTCCTACATGTGTATCAGTCACAATTGCAGAATTCTTGTTGACTTGCCTATTTTCTCCATTCCCTGGGGTTATCTTTTGATTTCTAGTGGACGCATGACTCCCAGCCTCTTCTAGAGGCTCTTGATTTCCAGCAGTCCACAGAATCTTTCCTGTTCAGCATTATGCTAAAGGTATGGGTTCGGCATAAGGCACACTCTATTTGGACCTATAAAACTAACAAGTCCAGGGGTGATTTGTTCAACATTTCTTCTGCTCAGTTTTCTCATCTGTTAACTGGGAACAGTGATTCCTACCTTGCAGGACTGAATGTTTGTGTCCCTCTAATAGTCATATGTTGAAACGCTCCCCTACCCTTATACCCCAGCATGAGAGGTATAAGCATTGAGAGGTAGTAAGGATTACATGAGGTCATGAGGATGGAGTCCCCATGAATAGGATTAGTGTGCTTCCACAAGTCATGAGAGAGGTTGCGTCTTCTCTCTGCAGTTAGGGATGTAACTAGAGGTCCAGAACCAGACAGAGGGCTTTCACCAAAACTCAGCCATGCTGGCCCCCTTATCCCAGACTTCCAGCCTTCAGAACTGTGAGAACTGAATTTTCATTGTTTATAAGCTACCCATTCTATGGTTTTTCTGTTTAAGCAGTACAAACAGACTAAGTCTGAAATAGTAATAATAAGGTTAGAATGAAAGTGAGTGCTTAGCATAAAGCTTAGAACTCAGTAAACACTCACTGCATGCTGCTTATCATTATTATCATCATCTCCATTCCCAAAGCCAATTTTCTGTGTGTTATAGGGGTAAAGAGATCTTCAAACTGTTTATTCTAGGGCTTCCCTGGTGGCTCAGATGATAAAGAATCTGCCTGCCAATGCAGGAGACCCAGGTTCAATCCCTGGGTTGGGAAAATCCCCTGGAGAAGGAAATGGCAACCCACCCCAGTATTCTTGCCTGGAGAATTCCATTGACGGGCTACAGAACACTTAATCTAACCACAAAAACAAGTACAAGATACAAACTGTTTATTCTAATCTCCATTGATTGTCTATTGACGTTATTCCTTTGGGGGAAGGGCAAGTTTTTATTTTTATCTTTATTTTTATTTTTGGCCACATCATATGGCATATAGGATTTTTGCCATGCAGACCAGGAATCAAACCTCTGTCCCCTTCAATGGAAGTGTGATTCTTCTTCTTTTTCATTTTTTTGATGTGGACCATTTTTAAAGACTTTTTTGGACTTATTACAATATTGCCTCTGTTTTATGCTTTGGTATTTTGGCCATGAGGCATGTGGGATCTTAGCTCTCCAACCAGGGATTGAACCTGTACTCCCTGCATTGGAAGATGAAGTCTTAACCACTGGACCTCCAGAAAAGTCATGGAAGTATGGATTTTTACCACTGGACTGCCAGAGAAGTCCCAAGAGCATGTTTTTAGATTTTAATATTTAAATACCCTGTTGAGATCTGATTTCTGGGAGCAGCAACTGGGAACATAATGGTGATGATAGCTTGTATCTCTAATTGCCTTTAATGTACTCGTAGCCTTTCTGGGAGCCACTGTCAAGGCCTTATGAAATATCTGAGCTATTAGTATAGCAATGTCTCTTGCTTTTAGGATCCTCAACAGTGAGTTAATATTTAAATGTTATAACTCAGAAGGGCAGTTGATACAAGTTTCTGTGTGATTTTTTCACAGATATGAAGAAGGTAGTTTTTGTCATACTTTCAGCTTCCTTGGGCTTCCTTGGTGGCTCAGATGGTAAAGAATTCACCTGCAAGGTGGGAGATCTGGATTTAACCCTGGGTTGGGAAGGACCTCTGGAGGAGGGAATGGCTCCAGTATTCTTGCTTGGAGAATTCCATGGACAGAGGAGCCTGGTGGGCTACAATCCATGGAGTTGCAAGGAGTTGGACACGACTGAGTGACTTTCACATTCAGCCTCACTGGACCCCTTATCAGTGTTTGGCATACTTGTGAACTGAAATTTTAGTGAAAATTTTAAAAGATTGCTCACTAGTAAAAAGTGATATTCAAAATTTAGGATGATCATTTCATATTTTTAAAGATTGTATGCAATTTTTGTCAAGCCAGTGTCATAATGGGTAACTTGATTCATCCTTGAGACTTGCCCAGGGGCTGTACTGTTGCAGTTTTTGAATGTGATTTAAAATAAGCTGAATAATACATCATTGATTTATCTCCTAGATATCTGAAGAATCATCTGGAGTTAGGGAAAATTTAAGGTGCTAGTGACTGAGTCAGTTGTACACAATGCAGTTTTCTGAAGATATCCTGACGTTTTACCTTCAACATTAAAAGTCTAGATAATAGGTTCTTGAAGTCAACTTCAGGTCAACTTCAGATACAGTTTATGCTCCTTAGATGTCTTTGGATTCCACATCCTGAACCTGTAGCTGCTTATTCTATCCTAGCCACAATCAAAGCCACCCAGCTCCACTGGGGCCCACGTGGCTCTGCTCCCTGGGTCTGACCAGCCTTTCACTCAGAGGGCTGGGTCACTCCCCTTGCTGTGATCCTGCATCCAGGCCAGCCACCCTATACCTGAGTGTTCCGGGACCTGGGGTCACTTCTGGACCTCGACAAACACCATACACTGGGCATGGGAGTCTACTTTCCCAGAAATCAGAAAGGTGCTTGTGTTAATCAAGGTTCAGAGAAAC
Organism: Bos mutus; assembly: GCF_027580195.1. NCBI lineage: Eukaryota > Metazoa > Chordata > Mammalia > Artiodactyla > Bovidae > Bos > Bos mutus. Next base: position 40,817,290 of record NC_091626.1, on the reverse strand, counting down.
AGAACCAACTGGGTGTTTGTGTAACAGCCTACTATTCTTTTTTATTTTGTCAATTGTTTATTTTTTATTTAAAAAAATATTTATTTGGCTGTGTCAGCTCTTAGCTGTGGCACGCAGGATCTTCATTGCAGCATGCAGAATCCTTCACTGTGGCACGGGCTTCTCTGTAGTTGTTTGTGGCAAGCAGGCAGGCTTAATTGCCCCAAGGCATGTGCAATCTTAGCTCCCCTGGGGATTGAACCCAGGTCACCCGTATTGGAAGGTGGATTTTTTTTCATCCAAATGTTGTTTATTAATTTAAAAATTAACATGTTTATTAATTATAATAAATTAGTAATAATAAAATATATTAATTTAAATTTTATATTAATTATGTAGTATATAATTTGATTTATTAGATTTTATAATAAAATTTATTTATTTTAATATTTTAATTTATTATATTAGTTATATAATAAATGATTCAATTTATTATATTAGTTACATAATAAATGATTCAATTTATTGATTTTATTTATAATACAATAAATTGATTTAATTTATTAATTAAAAATTAATGACAATTAATTTCCATTTAAATAATGAAAATTATGATCTTCAAGATCTTGGAAGGTCATGTACACACTGCTACATGTAATGTGGATAACCAACAAAGTCCTATTGTATAGCACATGAAACTCTTTTCAATTTTATGTGCCAGCCTGGAAGGGAGAGGGGTTTGGGGGAGAATGGATACATTTATATGTGTGGCTGAGTCCCTTGTTGTTCATCTGAAACTACCACAACATTGTTAATTGGCTGTACCCCAATATAAAATGTTTGTCGTGTTATAAAAAAAAAAGTAAGAATATGAAAATTACAGGTTTGAGTCTGCACATTAAGTTGCTATGATTTGTAACAATAAAAAGTTCCACTAGCATAAGACCTGGGTTCGAGCTGTGGGTCAGGGAGACCCCCTGGAGTATGAAATGGCAACCCGCTCCAGTATTCTCGCCTGGAAAATTCATAGACAGAGGAGCTCAGCGGGCTACAGTAGTTCATGGGGTCGCATAGAGTTGAACGCGACTGAGCGACTAACACTTCAGGGATAAGGAGAACAAAAAACTCATCTAGAACTTCTCACCCACATGTTACATCATGATGTGCCAACGTCTGATTTCTACCCTGACTCTCATCGGTGACTTCCTGCTAGCATGAGGTACTAGTATGCACAAAGCATAGGAACCACTCTGCCACCATGTGTGCCTTGGTTATTAGCTTCTACAATAGAGTCATTCATTAAGGGATTTGCCAATAGCTTTTTCTGTCTTCTCTCTGAATATGATTCTTATCATTTGCTTTGCAGCTATTGTTCAGCAATGCCATGACATGCACTTTACTTGCAAAGTATTATTACTTTTAATAAGGTTCATAAGAATGAATGATGGGCATTGTTTTGATCCAGCAGCAAATTTCACTGTTTTCATATTGGAGAATATTATTTGTTTTCTGTTTGTTTTGAAATAGAACAGATGATTGGTTCATCAGAGCGGTCATGATGCTTTGTTAGAACATTACACAAAGGGTTCGTGCTACTAGTTGGCAACATTTTGAAGCAGAAAACATTGCTGAGAACTAGAGAATAAATTAAGTAATGACTGTCATTCACCTTCAAAGATTAATCATATTTCTTGTCTGTATTTTTCATCTTTTGTTACTTATAAGAAATCAGTATACATTGTATATTTGTTCTAGATTTCTAGTCACTTTTTATGTGGTTGTTCTCAAGTAGAGTGTTTACATTATTATTTTCATTACTATATTTATACTTTGATGAACTATTTTATTTATTTATTTGGCTGCACTGAGTGGTTAGCAGGATCTTAGTTCCCCGACCAGGGATTGAACCAGGTCCATGGCAGTGAAAGCATAGAGCCCTAGCCGCTAGGCCACCAAGGTACTCCCTCAATGACCCATGTTTAAATTATTGCTGCATTGGACATAAAATATAACAAAGGGTAATTTCAAAAGTGCAAATTCAACAAATACAAACTTTATTAAATGATATTCAAATATGTTCTCTAAGATAAATTAGGACATATTAATTGAATGTAAGCTGAAGCAAAGCAATTGAAATAGTCCTTGTAAGATTTTTACAACTTTAAGAATGTAATGATTACTATACATGAGATGAGATTCATGGGAAAATCCTATTTAGTTATATTAATGCATCTCACATTTTTAAATGTATGTGGAACAGTTTATTAGGCTTTGCTTGAGGCTTTAAGGTATGGTGTTTCAGATACCAAAAGTTCAGAACACTATGCAAAGACTTTAAAGTAGATGTTCAAAAATCAAAGAATCAATAGTACCTTCTACAATGATGGAAATGTTCTATATCTGTGTTTCCTGTGTGAGCCTCTAGCCACATATGACTATTGAGCCCTTGACTTATAAGTACCATGACTGAATTTTTAATTTTTTGTAATTTTGATTAATTTGTAAATTTGATTAACTTATCTCTTTATTTTTACTTTTTTGACTGTGCCATTTAGTTTGTGAGATATTAGTTCTCTGACCAGAGATCAAACCCACACCCTTTGCAGTGTAACCATGGAGTCCTAACCACTGGACCATCAGGGAATTCTCAATTTTGATTCATTTAAATTTAAATGATAGAAAAGCTGGCTTAAAACTCAACATTCAAAAAATGAAGATCATGGCATCTGGTGCCATCACTTCATGGCAAATAGATGAGGAAATAATGGAAATAGTGACAGACTTTATTTTCTTGGACTCCAAAATCACTGCAGATGGTGACTGCACCCATGAAATTAAAAGACGCTTGCTCCTTGGAGGAAAAACTATGACCAACTTAGACAGCATATTAAAAAGCAGAGACATTATTTTGTGGACAAAGGTCCATGTAGTCAAAGCTATGGTTTTTCCAGTAGTCGTGTATGGATGTGAGTGTTGAACCATAAAGAAAGCTGAGTGTCCAAGAATTGATGCTTTTGAACTGTGGTGTTAGAGAAGACTCTTGAGAGTCCCTTGGACTGCAAGGCGATCAAACCAGTCAATTCTTAAAGGAAATCAGTCGTGAATATTCAATGGAAGGACTGATGCTGAAACTAAAGCTCCAATAGTTTGGCCACCTGATGCAAAGAGCTGAATCCTTGGAAAAGACCCTGTTGCTGGGAAAGATAGAAGGCAGGAGAAGAAGGGGATGACAGAGGATAATGGCATCACCGACTGGATGAACATGAATTTGAGCAAGCTCTGGGAGTTGGTGATGGACAGGGAGGCCTGGTGTGCTGCAGTCCATGGGGTTGCAAAGAGCCGGACACAACTGTGCAACTGAACTGAACTGAACTGCACAGAGTTAAGTGCAAGTGAAAGTCACTCAGTGTTAATTGGCTCTTAAATCCTTCACCCACACCGAGAGCATAGATGGGATGAGGGAGAAAGGATTGGCGAGAGCTGTTACATGGATCCCCCAACTGCCATCAAAGAGTAGAGCTGGTGGGTGGATGCTCCTCACTCAAGCCTCGTGAAACAGTCTCGGTTCCAGGAATTTAAAGGATGAAAGTGGGCTGGCTAGCTGCTGACAGGCAAATAAAATTGAATGGGGCCAAGACTTCCTAAATGTTTCCTAAGACCCAGGTTTGAGAGAGAGAGTGGTGAGAATACCTACCCATACATACAGTCTGATAGGGTTTCCTGAAGGGTGATGATGGCCTAACAGAAACTCTGAAGAAATTATTATGGGCCATAGAAGGAGTAAGACAGACAGACCAGACAGATTTAAGATATGATTGCTTAGATCAAGGAAGCTATAAGTAAAAGATTTCTGATTGGGATGTTTCTGAAGCAACCACAGAGCCAAGCTCTAAACATTTGCTAGGACCAAGTCTTCAAGGCCATTTTAAGTTAGCCATTTCCTGCCTTCCTCACCTCTTCCTTTTGCTCACTCCTCTCTCTGCCTAAGGGGTCAGGAACCATGGTTAGCAAGCAGGATAAGAGTGGGGTATAGCAGCCTAGACAGTCTACTTCAACTAAAGTTGGTTTGCTTATGTCAAGTCAGGGTAAGGATTTTTGTTTCCTAAAAGGGATCAGAAGAGTCATGAGACTGCTTGAGTTCATTCAGAGGTAAAGGATGAACCAGTTCCATCTAATAAATTTGAAGGGATAGTGAAAGACAAAATTCAGTTGCTTTATGATTATAGCTCATGAGTCCAGCCTATTTTGTATACCATGTATTTACGTGAACAAAACTGTTTTTTCACTTTTTCCTCTGAAATATATAACCAGAAAACTACTCGATGGAAGGGTATATTTTAGACATTGATGGAATCCCACTCAAATCCCATTACTTGGCTGTCCAATCCATCCCTCAGGGCCTGTGCATGTTGGTGGCAAACCATTCATAGCTGCACCTTTCCCCAGAGAATTGCTCTAGTCCAGAGAGAACTAGCTCATCAAGAGTTGGCTGGGAGGTTGTTAGCCACTTCCCCTCAGCCAACCAGTAACTGACAGATGTGTGGAACACAGCTCCTTGTTTTTTTGAGGAGGCAGTAACTCTGTGATGCAAGACACATTCCAAAGCTCCCCATGGGATCAATGTGAAACTAGACTCCAGCTGAAACTATGGCTTTGCTTAGCTTTTACTCCTGTTCTATCTTACTACCCTTCTCTCCTGCAGGTTTCTCCAGAGAGCACTGTTCAATAAATAACGCAGTCTAAGTAAGTCAAACCCAAGTCATTAAAAGTTATTAATTATGTTCATTCTCTTCATTGATCTGCCTGCAAGTTCCCAGCTTTTTAAATTTCATGATCCAGTAAAGTTTTCGTTTTTAAACAGGGGACCCAATAGGGGGTCACCAACTTTTACTTTTGCAAGTACAATTAAGGGAGAAAAATCCTTTCTGAGAAGACACCATTGGTAGCATATTAAAATCTCACACTCTTCTTCCTTGTTTTCAGAATCCCAATTTTGTTCATGTAGGTAGTAGCCAGGGAATTCCGGGTAATTGAACTCCTCTTCTGCAGCAAGGAGTGAATCTTGATTAGGATAAGCTAATTATGCAGTCCCATCACTTTGCCAATGATTTCTTTAGGAGTGAGCCTTGACTTAGTTTTAGTCAATGAGATATATATAATGCAGGAGTTCTGGAAAAAGTTTTTCTTATTCTTAAAAAGAGAGATACATGAAGAAAAAGTGCTCTTCAGGGTAAGATCCAGGTTATAGAGCTTGAACCTTATACAGTTTGGGGGCCCTTTTTAAGGAAAAAGGTATAAAATTATCTTGCTTTTTCAGTTTACAAAAATACATGACCAGGTGAATGATTGCTAGGGTCCTCTTCAGGACCTTGGAAGAAACCTGTAAAAGTGAAGGGTTCTAAAGCTTAAGCTTCCTTAGTGTCATGGTAAATCACCACTGGCAGCCTTGCTTTTTTGGACATTGCTGTCTTTATGGGACAACCGGAACTACTGCAGCCATCTTGGGACCATGAAGAAAGCCAGCTTAAGGGGACAAGCCAACATTCACCAGATGGCACAGTGCAAGGATGAAAGAAGTCTTGCTGGAATCACAGCACTTGACTTTCCTTGGAATTCCTTTAAGTACAGGATTTTCGTATGAAAAATGATAAGTATCTTTATTGTTTCCGCCACTGTTCAATAATTTGTAGGCAAAAGCATCCAAACAAAGACAGCTACTATCTACTCTCTCCATTGTTTCACACACCCACACGAACACACATACCCCTAAATATGTAGAAAGGAGATAATTTCAGAATATAGAATGGTCCTTTATATCAAATTAAATTGATGGTGCTTTATATCAGATTAAATTAGCTTTATGGAAAATTCAATTCATTATCCTTTTTTTCTTATTGGTTGTGTACCCAATGAAAACTTCACCATGGTATTTGGGAAGCACTGGCCTAGACCAGTGCTACTGAAATTGTGGTTCATGGGCTAGTGCCAGTCCATGAACTATTTATTATCAGCCTATAATGAGATATGTTCTGAAACCAAGAGTAAGAATTTAGAAACCTTCTATAGCATTTAGAGATTTGAGAGTAATTTTTGTTATAATAATGAACCAACATTGAGGCATTATTATTATTATTAAAGTCTATACTTTATTCAGATTTCCTTAGTTTTTTCTTAGTGTCCTTTTCTATTCTAGAATCTTACCCAGAACACTACATTACATTTAGTTGTCACCATACCTTAGGTCCCTCTTGGCTTCTTTCTGGTGGCCTTGACAATTTTGAGGAGAAATGGTCAGTTATATTGTAGAATGCCCCTTAATTAAGATTTGTCTAATGTTTCTCTCATGATTAGTATGTCTTTTTAAAAAAATTCATTTTCCTAGTACAGTCATTCATTTTTACTGTGTTTTACAAAAGCATTGGTTCAGGAAAATTCCCTGGTGCTCTATTGGTTAGGATTACTGTGATCCAGCAGATGTTGGCAATTTGATCTCTGGTTCCTCTGCCTTTTCTAAAACCAGCTTGAACATCAGGAAGTTCACGGTTCATGTATTGCTGAAGCCTGGCTTGGAGAATTTTGAGAATTACTTTACTAGCGTGTGAGATGAGTGCAATTGTGTGGTAGTTTGAGCATTCTTTGGCATTGCCTTTCTTTGGGATTGGAATGAAAACTGACCTTTTCCAGTCCTGTGGCCACTGCTGAGTTTTCCAGATTTGCTGGCATATTGAGTGCAGCACTTTCACAGCATCATCTTTCAGGATTTGAAATAGCTCAACTGGAATTCCATAACCTCCACTAGCTTTGTTTGTAGTGATGCTTTCTAAGGCCCACTTGACTTCACATTCCAGGATGTCTGGCTCTAGGTCAGTGATCACACCATCATGATTATCTTGGGTCATGAAGATCTTTTTTGTACAGTTCTTCTGTGTATTCTTGCCACCTCTTCTTAATATCTTCTGCTTCTGTTAGGTCCATACCATTTCTGTCCTTTATTGAGCCCATCTTTGCATGAAATGTCCCCTTGGTATCTCTAATTTTCTTGAAGAGATCTCTGTTGTTTTCCTCTATTTCTTTGCATTGATGGCTGAGGAAGTCTTTCTTATCTCTTCTTGCTATTCTTTGGAACTCTGCATTCAGATGCTTATATCTTTCCTTTTCTCCTTTGCTTTTCGCTTTTCTTCCTTTTGCCAACATCCGCTGGATCATGGAAAAAGCAAGAGAGTTCCAGAAAAACATCTATTTCTGCTTTATTGACTATGCCAAAGCCTTTGACTATGTGGATCACAATAAACTGTGGAAAATTATGAAAGAGATGGGAATACCAGACCACCTGACCTGCCTCTTGAGAAATTTGTATGCGGGTCAGGAAGCAATAGTTAGAACTGGACATGGAACAATAGACTGGTTCCAAATAGGAAAAGGAGTACGTCAAGGCTGTATATTGTCGCCCTGCTTATTTAACTTCTATGCAGAGTACATCATGAGAAACGCAGGACTGGAAGAAGCACAAGCTGGAATCAAGATTGCCGGGAGAAATATCAATAACCTCAGATATGCAGATGACACCACCCTTAAGGCAGAAAGTGAAGAGGAACTCAAAAGCCTCTTGATGAAAGTGAAAGTGGAGAGTGAAAAAGTTGGCTTAAAGCTCAACATTCAGAAAACAAAGATCATGGCATCCGGTCCCATCACTTCATGGGAAATAGATGGGGAAACAGTGGAAACAGTGTCAGACTTAATTTTTCTGGGCTCCAAAATCACTGCAGATGGTGACTGCAGCCATGAAATTAAAAGACGCTTACTCCTTGGAAGGAAAGTTATGACCAACCTAGATAGCATATTCAAAAGCAGAGACATTACTTTGCCAACAAAGGTCTGTCTAGTCCAGACCTTTGGTTTTTCCTGTGGTCATGTATGGATGTGAGAGTTGGACTGTGAAGAAGGCTGAGTGCCGAAGAATTGATGCTTTTGAACTGTGGTGTTGGAGAAGACTCTTGAGAGTCCCTTGGACTGCAAGGGGATCCAACCAGTCCATTCTGAAGGAGATCAGCCCTGGGATTTCTTTGGAAGGAATGATGCTAAAGCTGAAACTCCAGTACTTTGGCCACCTCGTGCGAAGAGTTGACTCATTGGAAAAGACTCTGATGCTGGGAGGGATTGGGGCAGGAGGAGAAGGGGGACGACAGAGGATGAGATGGCTGGATGGCATCACTGACTCAATGGACATGAGTCTGGGTGAACTCCAGGAGTTGGTGATGGACAGGGAGGCCTGGCGTGCTGTGATTCATGGGGTCGCAGAGAGTTGGACACGACTGAGTGACTGAACTGAACTGAACTGTGCTTTTGCTGCTATGACCTGGGTTGAATCCTTGGCCGGGGAGCTGAGGTCCTACAAGCTGCTCACAGCATGGCCAAACAAAACAAAACAACCAAAAGAATGGGTCTGCAGTAGATTGGAAAAAACCTGGTCCTTCATCACAGGTAGTTTGAGCAGCACTGGTCTAAAGAGCTACTATTCTAGTCTTAGCATTTAAAATTCTCAAACAAATTCTCCTAATGAAACTACTGGTTTGCCTTTGGATACCATTCTGTTTTCTGAATCAAAGTGTTATGAGTGGGGCTTTTCAATTTAAATTTTAAGAAAAGTTAAATTACCTTTTTAAAAGATTATCTTTTGGGCTATCTATAGTATGTCAACAAATGCTTGCTGGCTTACAGAACATTTGAAAGAATGTTCATAAACTCTCAACTATGATGAAAATAGAATGTGTCTGAATCAAGATTGTAGTAGGGAAGAACATCTGACTCCATTTTTGATCTGTTTTTCTTTAACCTTTGTATCCTATTGCTTTTACAAGTTAAGAATGTTGCCTATAGCCTGAAGTATTCAGGATAGCCCATTCTCAAGGCTCTGACCTTTAAAGATGTAACACTTTTCCATTCAGTTGCAGATCAGAGAATAACATTTGTCTTGTTGGAGGTTTACAAGAATATCATGATCTGACCTATGTGGACAGCAGAGAGAACAAAGGATTCTGACCCCAAGAAGTTTGCAACAACCAACCACATTCTGTCCCTTTTTCGTATAAAAGCTAGAATTCTAACCCAGGAAAGATGGTTCTTTGGGACACCAGTCCATCATCTTGTCAGTCTGCTGGCTTTCCAAATAAAGTTGCTATTCTTTGCCCCAACAACTCATCTCGATTTATTGGCCTATCATGTGATGAACAGTTCTGGACGATGCAGCGAGGTTGGCCTCGGTAAAAAGAGCTTTATTCGAGAGGTTTTGTACAATTTAAGCTAGAAGCCCTAGAGGTAGCAGACAAAGCAGAATATAGTCATATGTTCATCTGCATTCTGCTTGGTTTAGCTTTGCCATTAGATGTTTTGGTTTTCTTTCTTTTCTCTGTCAATTTCACTATAACAAATACTTGGAGCATTGACAGCCAAATTTTCTCCATTATGTCACATTCCTCGGTGGGTTACCACTGTCATGTTCATCCTTTTTTCCCATGTTTCCTCTGATATATTCATGTTGATGATATAAAAAGTTCCCTGAACCTTGCTTCTTTGTGGATTCTTTCTTTGATCCTTGTGTCTAGAAACATTATTATAATGAGCCTTCTTTGGGCTTTGATGATAAAAGCTTCACTTGGTATGTGTTTCCTCTCTGGAACTTGATTTTTCTAGTTGTAAGATGTGTGTTAAACAGTGTATATAAACCATTGTATGCCACTTCCTTTATTTATTTTTGTAATTCACAAAAGTATAGCCAAGTATTTTTAATGTAACAGCCTTTAACTTTAGGTTTAGATCTCCTTTCTGCTTTTGAAGCTCTTGACTTCATTTTGAAAATCTGGTTCTTATTTCTTGCCTCACTTATTATGATGGATACAACCATCAGCTCAAGTTCATTTTTGTTGGTTGTCCAATAAGTCAGTTGAGGAGCTATGGCGGTTTTTCAAGAACAGTTTGCAGTAAGGCTTTTGACTCTGATTTTAAAATTGTGGTAAGACTGTCCTTGCCCCTCATCTTGATATTTCCATAACAGTTGCCAGTGCAGAAGGATAAAGAAAAGCACATGTAAGACTATCTTTCCATTCATTCAGTGATGTTCACATGTCAGATACTACTCTTGCCCCAGCGTTGCTGGGCTTGCTTCAAAGGTAAAGTGCTCCTGTTTACTGTGGGCAATGTGGGTATATTTATAAATATTCTGTCAGAGCCATTTTTTCCTAAATATATTTTCTTAGAACCATTTTATTTTCTTGATACAATTTTGTCTGTATTTGCCTCTGATCTGGAACTCTGATTTTCAAATGTCTGTTATGAGTGGTTTTTTATTTCCTTTTCTTTCATTTTAAACAGTTCAAGGAAAGACAAATTATATATTCTTCTGTAGGTTTGTCTAGTCAAATGTGATTTTGCCACAGGCTTGTTTGTTTATTTACTCAGTTATTTACCCACAAGGTCAGCGCATGTTTAGAAAGTACTTGTTAGGGGGAAATGCTGTTGTTGTTGTTTATTGCTAAATTGTGTCCAACTCTTTCCAACCCCATGGACTGCAGCACACCAGGCTTCCCTGTCCTTCACTATCTCCCAGAGTTTGCTCAAATTCATATCCATTGAGTCAGTGATATTATCTAACCATCGAATCCTCTGTCACCTTCTTCTCCTCCTACTGTCTATCTTTCCCAGCATTAGGGTCTTTTCCAAAGTGTCGGCTTTTTTCATCAGGTGGCCAAGGTACTGGAGCTTCAGCTTCAGCATCAGTCCTTCCAATAAATATTCAGGGTTCACTTCCTCTAGGATTGACTAAAGGGCAGTGAATACTATTGCGAGGTATTAGAGAAACAGTGGTGAAGACAGACAAAAACTCTGACAAGAAACTTTTGATTTAGTGGGAAAGAGACACATGATACACATATACATACGTAATTAAAGATGAAATTCTGATCAAGGTTGTGCAGAATAAGTACAACTACAATTACCCTAGTTTTGTGATTAGAGATGGGAGGGGGCTGTACAGGCATTCCTTTCTTAGAGAAGTGTTATTTAGACTGAGACTTGAGGCATAAGGGGAGCAGATCAGGTGAGGTGGAATGAAAGACCCTTCTACAATGAACCTACATGCTGGGCAAATCTGATTCTTCTTGCCCCCCCCATCTTTTTAACCCTGGAAGAATTAATTCTTTCAAGTAATACTGAGCACCTACTATGTGCCAGAGGTAAACACTTGTGTGTGGAAATAATGTATTAAATACCCTTTAATAGGAAAGAGAAATTCATTTATGATTCTGAGATTGGTTTGGCCTCTGGAGTTCATTTCTCCTCTTTTTTATTTCGGCAGTTGATAAGAAAATACTTCAGAGACTTCCCTAGTGGCCCAGTGGTTAAGACTCCACACTTCCAATGCAGAGGGTCCTGGTTTGATCCCTAGTCAGGGATCTAGATCCCACACGTTACAACTAAAGATTTCACATGCCACAGCTGGAAGACATCATGTGCCATAACTAAGACCTGGGGAAGACAAAGAAATACATAAGTAAATTAATTGATAAATAAAAGAAAATATTTAAAGGTAGGAAGGAGAGATCAGATCAGATCAGTCACTCAGTTGTGTCCGACTCTTTGCGACCCCATGAATCACAGCACACCAGGCCTCCCTGTCCATCACCAACTCCCGGAGTTCACTCAGACTCACGTCCATTGAGTCGGTGATGCCATCCAGCCATCTCATCCTCTGTTGTCCCCTTCTCCTCCTGCCCCCAATCCCTCCCAGCATCAGAGTCTTTTCCAATGAGTCAACTCTTCGCATGAGGTGGCCAAAGTACTGGAGTTTCAGCTTTAGCATCATTCCTCCCAAAGAAATCCCAGGGCTGATCTCCTTTAGAATGGACTGGTTGGATCTCCTTGCAGTCCAAGGGACTCTCAAGAGTCTTCTCCAACACCACAGTTCAAAAGCATCAATTCTTCGGCACTCAGCCTTCTTCACAGTCCAACTCTCACATCCATACATGACCAGAGGAAAAACCATAGCCTTGACTAGACGGACCTTTGTTGGCAAAGTAATGTCTCTGCTTTTGAATATGCTATCTAGGTTGGTCATAACTTTCCTTCCAAGGAGTAAGCGTCTTTTAATTTCATGGCTGCAGTCACCATCTGCAGTGATTTTGGAGCCCAGAAAAATTAAGTCTGACACTGTTTCCACTGTTTCCCCATCTATTTCCCATGAAGTGATGGGACCGGATGCCATGATCTTTGTTTTCTGAATGTTGAGCTTTAAGCCAACTTTTTCACTCTCCACTTTAACTTTCATCAAGAGGCTTTTGAGTTCCTCTTCACTTTCTGCCTTAAGGGTGGTGTCACCTGCATATCTGAGGTTATTGATATTTCTCCCGGCAATCTTGATTCCAGCTTGTGCTTCTTTCAGTCCTGCGTTTCTCATGATGTACTCTGCATAGAAGTTAAATAAGCAGGGTGACAATATACAGCCTTGACGTACTCCTTTTCCTATTTGGAACCAGTCTATTGTTCTATGTCCAGTTCTAACTGTTGCTTCCTGACCTGCATACAAATTTCTTAAGATCAGGTGGTCTGGTATTCCCATCTCTTTCATAATTTTCCACAGTTTATTGTGATCCACATAGTCAAAGGCTTTGGCATAGTCAATAAAGCAGAAATAGATGTTTTTCTGGAACTCTCTTGCTTTTTCCACAGTCCAGCGGATGTTGGCAATTTGATCTCTGGTTCCTCTGCCTTTTCTAAAACCAGCTTGAACATCTGGAAGTTCTCGGTTCAAGGAGTGGGTTATAATAATAATAATAAAATAATAACAAAATTTGATTAATAATAATGAAATAGTGATTGTGAACTCATTGAGAACCCTTTCTGGGTTTCAGTTGCTTTATCTTTAATATGATTAGCTGAACTAGATATTGTGCAAGGCTTTTTTTCAGCTTCAAGTTTTGGTTAAGAGCCACTAACTTTCTGTATTTGCATATGAGAAATAATCCTGATAGCATTACTACTTGGCATGTTTTGCATGTATACACAATACAATTAATTCTATGACTATAGTTTTGAATTATATGAAGATGTTTTCAAAATCTTATTTTAATTTAGCTGTCAGTAAATTTCATATCATTATTTATTTCTGTTTCAATTCACCAAATATACTATTGCTTGGAAACATGTACAGAAGGAACACTAAACTAATCAAGTGTATATTCAGGCAAGTGTAATCAGTTATATAGTTAATTATGTATATAAATTCTTTTTGAATCTGTTGCTATTTAAGCCCTGAGATTTAAAATGGTTATTTGGAACTGGAAAGCAAAATTTAATGCCAGGCATTAGACATTTTCTCCCTCCTGCTTAGTTGCAGAAAACTACAAGGTACTAAATCTTGGCCTGATAGTACAGGTAGAAGATGCTGTATTTTCCATATAATCCTTTGTGTACAGGCACACATACATACCACATATTGCTTGAAGGAATATGCAAATACTGTTAAATATACTACAGTTCTGGCCAGAAACAAAGCCTCTGGCGAACAACAGAGTGCTGCAGCATTTTGCCAATTTTAAACCTGCTTCTATTTCTCTTCTGATTTCTGGCTGAAACATGAACCACCTTTATCATTCTGCATAGATGGCACCAACCCAGCTGTTCTCTCACTAAATTAATTAATAAAGATTCCAAATGAGTTATAATTTCATCTAAGGAGTAATTTTGGCAAGAAGATGACTTGGGTGAACTCTCTTGCTTCTCTTTATCCAAAGAGAATATTAGTCTTGGAGTCCTGGCCGCCTTTCTGTGATGTATCCCTATGGACTACTACCTGTCATTGAATAGAATGGGAAGTTTCTCTACCCACTCTAAAGATGACAACAGAGAGAAGAAAATCTCTTCTACATTCACAAGGGGGAAATGAACCTAATAACTGCCTAGGTGGGAAATGGGTTGGGGGTCTGATAAATTAGGATTGGAATACTGTTTTCATCAGTTATTTGTTATCTAAATTCAGTGTCCCCATCTGAAAAATGAGGTAATGATACTGTAATCCACATACCAGTAGTCCTTGCAGATTGCCCCATGCTTTCTTAAGAGCTAGTTCAGTATATTGACACTTCTGGGAAAAAATAAATAAAATCCAGTGATGAGTGATGAAGACCTATGAGGTTGCTCAAGAAAAAAAAAAGGGGGATTACATTGCACAACTCCCAGCAAGGCTTATTAAAACTCCTCTTTAACAGTTTTACTTTCCCCCAGCTTCCAGTTCCTCTATCAATTTTCATATGCATTAGTTAGGGTAATAATAAGTTACCATAACAAACAGTCCCAAAATGGAGAATCCCAGGGACGGCGGGGAGGGGGGGGGTGGCGGGGAGCCTGGTGGGCTGCTGTCTATGGGGTCGTCGCACAGAACAGAGTCGGACATGACTGAAGTGACTCAGCAGCAAAAAAAAAAAAAAGGTCTTTTTCTCTCTCTTGTACAGTTAGGATGTAAATGTTCCTGGTCAGCAGGGCAGCTCTGCTCCCTGGTTCCTCAAGAACCTAGGTTCTTTCTAAAGCTCCTCACTGATAACATTTGCATAATAAAATTGGATGGATTCCATATGAAGGGAACAGAGAAGGAGTGGAGGAGGCACAACTCTGTGTCTGAAGATCCAGGCTCATAAATGTGTATTTCACTTCTGCTAGTATTTGATCATTCAGTTGTTAACAAACTTAATTACTTGACCACACCTACTGTAGCAGTTTGCAAATTGGCCCCAATTCTTCACCCTGCCCTGTACCCAACCCTTTGCATTGTGACTTTACAGCTCCTCTGATCAAAAGGTAGAGTTTGTTTCTCCTCTTGAACCTGGCCTGGACTTGTGATTTATTTCTGCTAGTAGATTATGGCAGAAACAATGCTGTGGCAGTTCAGAGTCTAGATTTTAAGGGCATTCTGCTTTCTGTCTTGGAGTTCTTTCTATCTGCCATGTGAAAAAGTGAAGAAGTCCATGTGAACAAGTCCAACTAGCCTGATGATGAGAAACTGTGGAGCAGAGACGGACCACCTCAGCTGAGCCCAGCCCAGATCAATGACCCACAGAATTATGAACTAAGTTAGTGGTTAATTTGTTGAAAGTTGGGTTCTCTGGGAAGCAGATGCTCAGATGGAGTTAGGAATACAAAATACTTGTGAAAGGAAAAGGGAAGGAAGCAGGGTTTGGCAGGATTTACAGACAATATTTACCCTTTATTAACTATCTTATGTGTTGTATGTAGTTGTAAAAATTGGAGCTAACATATACAAAGTATCTTGGAGAAGGAAATGGCAACCTTCTCCAGTATTCCTGCCTGGAGAATTCCATGGACAGAGGCACTTTGCAGGCTACCATGCATGGGGTTGCAGTTTGCTGCAACGGAGCACATGCCGAGCATCTAGCAAAGAGCTCAGAGGTGCATCCTGGTTTTGTGGGGCCTAAATGTTATGTAACCTGCAGGTCCCTTTTTAAAGAAAAAGGATACAAAGTGACAAAAACAAAATTAAGTGCATGACCTTGGATAGGTCCCTTGTGAAAGAGAAGCTTTTCCTTCATTAACTTTATAGTAAACCTGCTCCTGATGATGCTTGACAGATGATAAATGTTAGAAAGTGCATATTATTATTTGTCCAGTAAAAAAAAAATCACACAGTCATTAATTTATTGGTAGTCAGCATTGCACAAACAAGGTGCCATCAAGTTCACTTAGGTGCAAAATCCATACCAACTTCAATTTCCTCCTGAGGGGAATGGAGGGTCCTTATCACAGACAGAGGTCACCTATCCTTCTGTCTTTCCATCATATAAACCTGTGACAGGGGAACTCCCGTAGCTTTGTGAGGCAGAGTCAGACTTCCACTCTACAAGCTGAAAAATAGCAAAAATGTACTTCCTGAGCCTTTTCTGCAGCTAAGACAGTACGGATCAATCAGGGCGCATGACCTAGATCTTGAAATGAAAATAACTGTGTGAGGAAGGAGCCCAGCAGAATGTTCTCTGGTAGCTGTTTGGAGACGCAGATGCAGTATCTCTGGCAACAGCGCCCAGTGTCTGACATCCAGTATCGGTGGGGTGAGGGGGAAGTTGCAGTGGCTGCACCCAGGGATAGCACTAGCGAGTTTGGATCCCACATCGATGTGAGTACAGACCTGTATACACAGTCTCCCAAAGATTCCATGAGATGCCCAGTATCTTTTCAATAGATTTCCTTTCCTGCTTAAATTAGCCAGAGCAGCTTTCTCCTGCTTGTGGCCAAAATCCCAACAGACATACTATACATGGGTTTTTAACTTCAGCGCTCACAGCTGAAGAGCAGGAAATGTTCCCTTTCCACTTTGGGTGAATTCTTACATCTGGAAATGCTATGGAAAGAAGGATGCACTTATGTGAGAATCCGATGAAAAGCATGTTCCTCCTTAAGAGTCAGATTACTCATTTGATGTCTTCAGTTGTTTACTTACTGTATGACCTTGGGCCATATGAGAAATTCAGTTTCTAAAAGTCTCTAATGCACGCACCTGGAGTTGGTGTAAGGCTTAAATGTGATAGTATATGTGAAAGTGATCTTTAAATTGTTAAGGAGTTAACAAATCTGAGTTATTTTTAAATATATATAAAAAAATCTACCCAATTCTTACTCTAAAACTGATACACTAATTCCTGCTTTGGAAAATTTGGATAGTAATTAAAGTCAGTTTGTGAGCTTGAACACATTCCTCACATAATTCGAGCTTGTTCCATCTTGTTTGTATAGTTAGTTGGTGGCTTTACTATGGGAAATGTACCTTTGTAACTTTCTTCTTGCTGTATAGGTTAAAGCAATCATTTATCTCAATAACTCTCAAGTAGTTTTCAAAATTTGTGAAGGAATAAATTTTATCATTTGAGTTCTTAAAAGAAAATAAATGTAATGTGGGAGAAATAATTTCACAATCATTTATGCAATCCACACATTGGCCTTGGCTCTTTTCCATTCTTAGACTGGAGTTTCAGTTTCTCTTTGGAGTTTCCTTTTAGAGTTTCTGAACTTGTTTAAAGAAATTGGATAAGCAGGAAATCAATCCTGGAGAGAGCAGACTTAAGTATTTTTGTTTCCGATCCAAGTACTAACCAGGCCGGACCCTGCTTAGCTTCTGAAATCAGACAAGATTGGGCGTGTTCAAGGTGATATGACCATAGACTAAAGCATTTTTTAAATTGTTCTTTGCAAAATATTGTTTGGCTTGTATGTAATATATACTCATTACAGAGAAATTGGAACTATAAATAAGAAAAATATTCTAAACCCAATAATACTACTTTGGCATTTAGTTATCTATTATTAGTTATTTATTTTGTGTATTATTATCTATTGCTGCATAACACATAGCCCCAAACTTAGTGGCCTGAGACATTCTATGAAGCACACAGAGTGTCAGGAATTCAGACAGGGGACCAAGGAGTGGCTTGTCTCTGCTCTGTGATACTGGGGACTCACTTGGGAAGAGAAGTGCTGGTGACTCGCAAGCCATGTCTGGAATCATCTGGTGGCTTCTCTATTTACAGGTGTGCTTGTTACCCTGGAATGACACAGAGGCCAAACTCAGCTGCAATTCTTGACTGGAGTCTGGAGCATCTAGGTTTGGTCTCCCTGTGTGGTTTGGACTTTTCACACATGGCGGCTGGGTTCTAAGAGGAATATCCAGAGGAAACTTTAGGAGAGTAGTCATTCCAAGAGAACCAGGCAGAAGCTCCCTGACATTTTATGAACTGACTTCAGAATCCACACTATATCAGTTCTGTTACGCTCTTTTGTTCAAAACAGCCACAAGATTGTCCAGATTCAACAGGAAGGAGCCATATACTCCGCCATTCAGTGGAAGAAATATCAAAGAACTTGAGGGCCAAGTTAAAAATGTGTATCTTTCAAGACTTTTCTATATGGCTTATATGATATATTCACACACACACATACACACACACATACATATCTAAATTTTTGTGTGTGACTATACCATGTGGCTTGGAGGATCTTAGTTCCCTGACCAAAGATCAATCCCGGGCTCTTAGCAGTGGAAGTAGAGTCCTAACAACTTGTCCACCAAAGAATTTTCTAAGTAATTTTTAAAACAAAAATGAAACCAGATCATGCATTCCATGTTAAACATGATTTTATGTAACAAGAAAATACAAGTTAATGAGATGATTGTTAACTTCCAAGAACATTTAAATTCTGGGAGGTTTTATATAGTGATCTTAAAATTACATCTGGAGTATTTTATATTTAAGTATTTTATATATAAAAATAACTCAGATTTGTTAACTTCTTTACAATTTAAAGATCACTTTCACATATACCATCACATTTAAGCCTTACACCAACCCCAGGTGCATGCATTATAAGTGACATTTTAGAAACTTAGAAACTGAGTTTCTTGTGGAGCCCAAGGTCATATAACAAGTAAATAGCTAAAGGCATCAAACAAGCAATCTGACTCTAAGGTGGAAAGTACATTTTATAGTTTCCTGAAGATTAATTTAGTGAGAAAAATAAAATTTGGAAAGATGATATCCATTGAGAGTTTAAAAAAGTAAAGGTCTATACAGCAACAATGTTTCTATTTCAAAGCTATTCTTTGAATTCAACTTTTAATCTGAAGATAGAGCTCTAAACCAGTGCTAGTGTTAAAAAGAGAACCAAATGACATTATTTCATCTCAAATATTTTAAAAGATAATGTCAATGCCACGTAGTCAAATCATGATTTGACTTTTTTATGGTCCTAGGCATGGCTCTTCAAACATGGCCATGTATCAAATCACCTGTGTACATAGCATTCTAGTTATGCTAGCCAGGAATTCAGATACTGTCTTCTTCTTGTTATTTAGTTAATAAGCTTTATTTTTGGCCTTGAGGTGTATGGAACCTTAGTGCCCTGAACCAGGGAGTGAACCTGCACTCTTTGCATTGGAAGCTTGGAGTCTTAACCACTAGACCGCCAGGGAAGTAACTCCATTTTTCAGAAAAACTTTAGGTTCACAACAGAACTGAGTAGAGAGTACAGAGAGTTCCCATATACCCCCGGTCCCCACACACATACAACCTCCTCACTATCATCATCCCACGTGAGAGTCGTACATTTGTTGCAGTCAGTATTTCTACACTGGCACATCGTCGTCAGGCAGAGCCCATAGTTTACATTAGGATTCAGTTTTGGTGTTGTACATTCTATGGGCATTAACAAATGTATAATGACCTGCATCTACCATTGTAGTAGAATGGTTTCACTTCCTTCAACAGGCTCTGTGCTCTGCCTTTTCATCCCTCCCTCCCCTCTAAACTCTGGCAGCCACTAATCTTTTATTCTCCATAGTTTTGCCTTTTCTGGAATGCCATATTGTTGGAGTCAAACAGTATGTAGCCTTAGGTTGGTTTCTTTCAGTCAGTGATATGTATTTGTTGTCTTTTCATGGCTGATCATTTTTTATTGGCTTCTGCATTATCTGTATGTACCAGTTCATTCATCCATCTTGATTGCTCCCAAGTTTTGGCAATTATGAGTAAAGTTGCTGTAAATACCCATGTGCATATTTTGTGTAGACGTAAGTTTTCAATTCATCTGGGTAAATACCAAGGGGATGCTATTGTTGAACAGTGTGATAATAGTATCTTTAGCTTTGTTAGAAACTGCCAAACTGTCTCCCAAAGTGGCTGTACTATTCTTGAATTCCCACTAGCAGTGAATGAGAGTTGCTGTTGCTCTACATCCTTGCCAGCATTTGGTGTTGTCAGTACTCTGGACTTTGCCCAGTCTAATAGGTGTGTTGTGAGATAATAACACATACATGTATTGGTCTCTGCCCCTGGTTCCTGGCACAGAGCTCCTAAAACCTGTGTAATTTCTTAAGAAATAGAAGCCCTAGGATTTGTTCTACTATTTGGTCTTTGACCTTAGTTCCTGACACAGAGTTCCTAAATCCCCTGGAATTTCCTGGGTGATAGCAGTGTCTTTTGTTCTAACAAGGTGACACTTTGGAGGTTCCTGGATGGGGTCTGGTCATCAGAAATACCAAGCCATGATTAGAAGCTTGAAATTTTTAGTCCCACCTCCCATTCTCAAGAGAGAGGAGAGGGTTGGAAATGGAGTTAATGATGAATCATGCCTAGATGATAAAGCCTCCATAAAAATCCCAAAGGTATGGAATTCAGAGAGTTTACAAGCTGGAGAACATAGAGGTGACATGACTCCTTCCCACATCCCTAGCCCTTTGGATTTCTTTATGGATATTCATCTATATTCTGTATCATATCCTTTTATAATAAACTGGTAAATAGTAAATAAACTGCATTCCTAAATCCTGCAATCCACTTTAACAAAGTACTCAATCACAAAGAGGGGTTGGTGGGAATCTTTCATTTATAGAGAATTGGTCAGAAGCACAGATGACAACCTGGACTTGGTGACTGGCATCTGAGGTGGTGACAGTCTTGTAGGACTAAGCCCTTAACCTGTTGGGTCTGATGCTATCTCCAGGTAGTGTCAGAATTGGGTAAAATTGTCAATGCTCAGCTGGTGTTGCAGAGGATTTTTGGTGGGGGAAAACCCTCACATATCTGGTGATAGAAGTGTTGTGAGTGTGGTGGTAGCATGAGAGTAAAAGATGAAAGAGATTCACAGAAGAACTGAGTTTTTCCTACACAGTAGTGATATCTCATTGTTGTTTTAATCTTTTAAATGTCATTTAATCTTTTAATGTAATTTCTTTGACGACATGATGTGGAGCATTTTTTCAGATAGTTACTTGCCATGTGTGTATCTTCTTTGGTGACATGTCTGTTTAGGTCTTTGGACCATCATTTAATCAAGCTCTTAGCTTTCTTATATGTTAAGAGCTCATTGTATATTTTGGCTAATAGTCTCTTGTCAAACTGGCACTTGCCATGGCTGCTAGCCACTTACCGCTATAAGGATTAGGTCATGTGTTGCTGCAGCTGCTGATTTTCAACATCCCCTGAAAGGAGTTCGGGGTGGAGAGCAAAAATGAGGCATTCTGTACTCTGGGAAAAACTGGCAGAATAGGTCTTCAGATAGATATTTTCGGGAGCCGATTTTATGAGCCCAATAGTTGTATCTCCTCATATCTAGAAAAGTACCAAAAGTCTTCATAGTGACAACTGCTCCTCGTGACTAACAGAAATCTTCTGCAAAAAATATGATCTTGATTGCATGTATTGAAGTGAAGTGAAGTGAAGTCACTCAGTCGTGTCCGACTCTTTGCGGCCGCATGGACTGTAGCCTACCAAGCTCCTCTGTCCATGGGATTTTCCAGGCAATAGTACTGGAGTGGATTGACATTTTGCATGTATTGGCCCTTACCAAAATCACATTTATACTGACCTTCCCCCACTACCTCTTTGGAGCAGTTTTTCAGAGCTATCTGAGATGCTACCTCCAGGGCTATAGTCCTCATTTTGCCCCCAAATAAAACTTAATTCACAACTCTCACATTGTGAATTTTTTTTAAGTTAACAGTGTTTTGCCAATATTTTCATCCAACTATACATCCAAATATTTTCAAGGAAATATCTGTTGCTTGTCATCTCATGATCTTGATTCTTCTGTTTTCAAGCTGTTCATTTTGCATTTAACAGTACATCTTCTACTCAATTGTTTTTCATACTGGGCTCCATTCTAAGAGGATTGCTTTCTTGGCACACATACTCTGGGCACAGGGTGGTGCTTTCAGGTTCAGATAACTCTCTTTAATAATACTTGTAGATATATTTTACGTAGGGTTTGAAAGACAAGGGAAAGATTACTTGAGATAATTGAATCCATATTATGGAATAAATTATGTACACACATAGCTTATATACAACTGTACACTATGTATAGCATTATAATAATTATATTGATGACTCAGATGGTAAAGAACCCGCCTGTAATGCGGAAGACCCAGGTTCGAGCCCCTGAAGAAGGAAATGGCAACTCACTCCCATATTCTTGCCTGAAGAATTCCATGGACAGAGGAGCCTGATGGGTACAGTTCATGGGATTGCAAACAGTCGGACACAACTGAGTGACTAATGCTTACTTACTTTAGTGGAGTCAGAAGGCATCCAAACCAGGGCATCTGCTAGTCAGCTCTTTGCCTTTGGTAACTCACACCAATTCCTCTGCCTTAGTTTCACTTTCTATAAAATTAAAGGATCAGATTAGATCAACTCTCAGTATACTTCTAAGGCTGGAGTTGAACATGACTGAACAACTAACACTTTACTTTCATAGATGTAATTGACTAATTTTTGAATTTTCTACATAGTGCTTATCTCCAGCTCAAACATTTTGTTTTTGATCATTTATTTTCTACCTCTTAGAATATAAGTGTTAAGATTATGCTGTATTCATCTCTGTAAGCCTAAAACAGCATCTGGTACACAGTAGTAGAGGTGACAGGATTCCAGCTGAGCTATTTCAAATCTTAAAAAGATGATGCTGTTAAAGTGCTGCACTCAATATGCCAACAAATTTGGAAAACTTAGCAGTGGCCACAGGACTAGAAAAGGTCAGTTTTCATTAAAGTACCAAAGAAGGGGAATGCCGAAGAATGTTCAAACTACTGCACAATTGCACTCATTTCACATGCTAGCAAGGTCAAGCTCAAAATCCTCCAAGCTAGGCTTTAAAAGTACGCGAACCGAGACATTCTAGATGTTCAAGCTGGATTTAGAAAAGGCAGAGGAACCAGAGATCAAATTGCTAACATCCACTGGATCATAGATAAAGCAAGAGAATTCCAGAAAAACATCTACTTCTGCTTCATTGACTACATAAAAGACTTTGACTGTCTGGATCACAACTAACTGTAGAAAATTCTTAAAGAGATGGGAATACTAGACCACCTTATCTGCCTCCAGAGAAATGTATGCAAGTCAAGAAGCAACAGGTAGAACCAAACATGGAAAAACAGACTGGCTCAAAATTGGAAAAGGAGTGCATCGAGGCTGTATATTATCACCTTGTTTATTTAACTTATATGCAGAGAACATCATGTGAAATGCTGGGCTGAAAGAAGCACAAGCTGGAATCAAGACTGAGGGGAGAAATATCAATAACCTCAGACATGAAGATGATACCACTCTTATGGCAGAAAGCGAAGAGGAACTAAAGAGCCTTTTGATAAAGGTGAAAGAGAGTGAAAAGTATGGCCTAAAACTCAATATTCAAAAAACTAAGATCATGGCATCCAGTCCCATCACTTCATGGCAAATAGATGAGGAAACAATGGATACAGTGAGAGACTTTATTTTGGGGGCTCCAAAATCAATGCAGATGGTGACTGCAGCCATGAAATTAAAAGATGCTTGCTCCTTGGAAGAAAAACTTTGACAACCCTAGACAGTGTATTGTAAAGCAGAGACACTACTCTGCCGACAAATGTCTGTCTAGTCAAAGCTATGGCTTTTTAAGTAGTCATGTATGGGTGTGAGCGTTGGACCATAAAGAAGGCTGAGTGCCAAAAATTTGATGCTTTCAAACTGTAGTGTTCGAGAAGATTCTTGACAGTCCACTGGACTGCAAGGAGATCAAATCAGTCAGTCCTAAAGGAAATCAGTCCTGAATATTCATTGGAAGTACTGATGCTGAAGCTGAAACTCCAATACTTTGGCCACCTGATGCGAAGAACTGACTCATTTGAAAAGACCCTGATGCTGGGAAAGATTGAGGGCAGGAGGAGAAAGGGACAACAGAGGATGAAATGGTTGGATGGCATCACCGACTCAATGAACATGAGTTTGAGTAAACTCTGGGAGTTGGTGATAGACAGGGAGGCCTGGCATGCTGCAGTCCACAGACTTGTAAAGAGTTGGACACAACTGAGTGACTGAACAACAAGCCTGTGTTTACATTTGGTGAATAAATTTATGATTAAATGACTCTGGGGTTGTGTATTCTTCAGATATTGGTGAGACCTTAAGGCAGTTCTGTGCCAGACTCTTGTCTCGTCATCTTCAGAGCTGCTTACACTTGTCTTTAGATCTATCTTGTATCAAGTGATGACCACATTTCTTTAAACTGTCAGAGCAGAAACCTTCATTGCAAGGAATCCTTTGTTTCCCATCTGAAATTGCTCAGAGTATAGATTTAAAGTATAGAGTATCCAATAAATGTGTTTATATGGCTCTATTTAAAATGTATGTGTCTCTAATTCTATAAAATACTTGTTACAGCTGCCAGGAAATGCCCCTGAATGCTGGCCATTAACGGCCTTCTGCAAGTGCTATGGCAGCTGGAGGAGTCTCAGGAGGATGACAACAACTTTCAGTCCCTGTCTGGAAAATCCTCCATCCTACTCTCTCTGCTCAGGAGACTCCCTGTGCATTGTCACCTCAGCTAGGTTATCCTAACTGGCTGGGTGTAAAAATAAAACATATTACTTTGCAAGGGTTCCTATTTATCTATACACATGTGGTGCCTACTGTGTATTAGGTGAAGTAGAAGAAACTCATTACATACTAATAGATGGGTTGTTATTATCATTATTGATTGTATCACTGTTATTATTTAGGGTTAATAATTAGAAAATATGTATCTAAAAAGTTACATTACACCAAAGAAGATATATGAATGGCAATAATCACACAAAAAGATATCAACATCACTAATCGTTCAGTTCAATTCAGTTCAGTCACTCAGTCGTGTCCGACTCTTTGCAACCCCATGAATCGCAGCACGCCAGGCCTCCCTGTCCATCACCATCTCCCGGAGTTCACTCAAACTCACATCCATCGAGTCAGTAATGCCATCCAGCCATCTCATCCTCTGTTGTCCCCTTTTCCTCCTGCCCCCAATCCCTCCCAGCATCAGGGTCTTTTCCAGTGAGTCAACTCTTCACATGAGGTGGCCAAAGTACTGGAGTTTCAGCTTTAGCATCATTCCTTCCAAAGAAATCCCAGGGCTGATCTCCTTCAGAATGGACTGGTTGGATCTCCTTGCAGTCCAGGGGACTCTCAAGCATCTTCTCCAACACCACAGTTCAAAGGCAACAATTCTTTGGCACTCAGCCTTCTTCACAGTCCGACTCTCACATCCATACATGACCAATGGAAAAACCATAGCCTTGACTAGATGGACCTTTGTTGGCAAAGTAATGTCTCTGCTTTTGAATATGCTATCTAGGTTGGTCATAACTTTCCTTCCAAGGAGTAAGCGTCTTTTAATTTCATGGCTGCAGTCACCATCTGCCGTGATTTTGGCCCAAAAAAATAAAGTTTGACACAGTTTCCACTGTTTCCCCATCTATTTCCCATGAAGTGATGGGACCGGGTGCCATGATCTTTGTTTTCTGAATGTTGAGCTTTAAGCCAACTTTTTCACTCTCCACTTTCACTTTCATCAAGAGGCTTTTGAGTTCCTCTTCACTTTCTGCCTTAAGGGTGGTGTCATCTGCATATCTGAGGTTATTGATATTTCTCCTGGCAATCTTGATTCCAGCTTGTGCTTCTTCCAGCCCAGCGTTTCTCGTGATGTACTCTGCACAGAAGTTAAATAAGCAGGGTGACAATATACAGCCTTGACATACTCCTTTTCCTATTTGGAACCAGTCTGTTGTTCCATGTCCAGTTCTAACTGTTGCTTCCTGACCTGCATACAGATTTCTCAAGAGGCAGGTCAGGTGGTCTGGTATTCCCATCACTTTCAGAATTTTCCACAGTTTATTGTGATCCACACAGTCAAAGGCTTTGGCATAGTCAATAAAGCAGAAATAGATGTTTTTCTGGAACTCTCTTGCTTTTTCGATGATCCAGCGGATGTTGGTAATTTGATCTCTGGTTCCTCTGCCTTTTCTAAAACCAGCTTAGTTAGGTAAACGCAAATCAAAATTACAATGATATACAACTTCACACCCATTAAGATGGCTTTATAAAAGTTTTTAAAAAGAAGAAAATAGGTATGGAATGGATGTAGAGAAATTGAAACCGCTATGTACTGGTGAAGGGAATGTAAAATTGTATGTCCAGTGTGGAAAGTGGTATGCCAGGCAGTCCTCAAAAATAAACATAGAATTTGGTTCAGGAATTGCACTTTTGGATATATTCCCTCCAAAACTGAAAGCAGGCACTCTATCAGATATTTGGATGCCAGTGTTCATATCCACATTTGCAATAACTGAAAGGTAGAATGCTAGCAAATATTCATTGACAGATGGATGGGCTACAGTCCATGGGGTCAACAAAGAGTCGGACTTGACTGAGCACACAGAGATAGTTTACCACAGAAACCCCTCCTAAATCACTTTGTCACCACCAAAGCCCACTGAGAAATATAAGCTCGAGGAAAATATAAGCCCAAGAAAAATAAGGTGGGATCTAGGTGACAGGTGATAAGGTCTAATCTCTTCCTTTGTCCTTCACCTCGTTTTCCTTAATCCTCTGGGTGTGGTATTCATGGGGTGCCGCACCCAGAGGCCTCGTACCCAGCCCTTCAGACCAGAGTCCCTGGTGCAAAAACGGCTGCGCCGCTCATCTGGCCTCGTGCAGGAAAGCTGTGGTGTTGTTCAGTCCCTAAGTTGTATCCGATGCTTGGTGACGTCATGGACTATATAGCTCTCCAGGCTCCTCTGTCCATGGGATTTTTCAGGTAAGAATACTGAAGTGGGTTGCTATTTCCTTCTCAGGGGACCTTCCAGACCCAGGGATCAAACCTGAGTCTCGTGCACTGGCAGGTGGATTCTTTACCACTGAGCCACCTGGGAAGCCCAGAAGCTTGAGTGTTGTGAAAGTGAAAGTGAAGTTGCTCTGTGTCATGTCCGATTCTCTGTGACCCCATGGACTGTAGCATACCAGGCTCCTCTGACCATGGATTTTCCAGGCAAGGGTACTGGAGTGGGTTTCCATTTCCTTCTCTAGAGGATCTTCCCAACCCAGGGATTGAACCTGGGTCTCCCACATTGCAGGCAGATATTTTACCATCTGAGCCACCAGGGAAGCCATTGAGTGCTGTGACTAGCACTCAATTCAAGATGGTGGTGGTAGGCCATGAGCAGACACTGGATGGTGGGCACAGTGATCTGAAGCCTGAGCAGCACAGCTGTACCTGATCATGTGAGAACTACCCTCCTACTCCCCACCCCAGAAGATCCATATAAAGCGGTTCCACCCACAACTTTTTGGGGAGAGCGTGTGCTCTAGAGTGGGAGCTCCCACCTCTCCATTCTTTGATCAAACAATAAAGCTTCTTGGGTTTCGAAACCAAACTCTATCTTGTTCTGTGGGCTGAAGAAACACCTGACAGGAGGACTCGTGTTGGGGACCAACTTGAAAAGGTCAGTAACAGCACTACATACAGCTGCCTCTATTTCCACATTAAAAATGTGATGAAAATGAACAGTAGTGCAGTTCAGTTCAGTTCAGTTACTCAGTCGTGTCCTACTCTTTGCGACCCCATGGACTGCAGCACACCAGGCATCCCTGTCTATCACCAGCTCTTGGATTTACCCAAACTCATGTCCATCAAGTCAGTGATGCCATCCAACAGTCTCAACCTCTGTCGTCCCCTTCTCATTCCACCTTCAATCTTTCCCAGCATCAGGGTCTTTTCCAATGAGTCAGTTCTTCGAATCACGTGGCCAAAGTATTGGAGTTTCAGCTTCAGCATCAGCCTTTCCAATGAAAATTTAGGACTGATTTCCTTTAGTATGCACTAGTTGGATCTCCTTGCAGTCCAGGGAACTTTCAAGAGTCTTCCCCAACACCACAGTTCAAAAGCATCAGTTCTTTGGCACTCAACTTTCTTTATAGTCCAACTCTGACATCCATACATGACTACGGGAAAAACCATAGCTTTGACTAGGTGGACTTTTGTTGGCAAAGTAATGTCTCTGCTTTTTAATATGCTGTCTAGGTTGGTCATAGCTTTTCCTTCAAGGAGCAAGCGTCTCTTAATTTCATGGCTACAATCACCATCTGCAGTGATTTTGGAGCCACCAAAAATAAAGTCTGTCACTGTTTCCATTATTTCCCAGTCTATTTGCCATGAAGTGATGGGACTGCATGGCATGATCTTATTCTGAATGTTGAGTTTTAAGCCAACTTTATCACTCTCCTCTTTCACTTTCATCTTTAGTTCTTCTTTGCGTTGTGCCATAAGGGTGGTGTCATCTGCATATCTGAGGTTATTGATACTTCTCCCAGCAATCTTGATTCCAGCTTGTGTTCCATTCAGCCTGGCATTTCGCATGATGTACTCTGCATATAAGTTAAATAAGCAGGGGGACAATATACAGCCTTGACATACTCCTTTTCCTATTTGGAACCAGTCTGTTGTTCCATGTCCAGTTCTACCTGTTGCTTCTTGACCTGCATACAGATTTCTCAGGAGGCAGGCAAGGTGGTCTGGTGTTCCCATCTCTTGAAGAATTTTCCATAGTTTGTTGTGATCCACACATGGTTTGTCTGTGACCACGTCAAAGGCTTTGGCGTAGTCAATAAAGCAGAAGTAGATGTTTTTCTGGAACTCTTTTGCTTTCTCAATGATCCAACAGATGTTGGAAATTTGATCTCTGGCTCCTCTGCCTTTCTAAATCCAGCTTGAACATCTGGAAGTTCACAGTTCACATACTATTGAAATCTGGCTTGGAGAATTTTGAGCATCACTTTGCTAGCGTGTGAGATGTGTGCAATTGTGCACTAGTTTGAACATTTTGGGCATTGTCTTTCTTTGGATTTGGAATAAAAACTGACCATTTCCAGTCCTGTGGCCATTGCTGAGTTTTCCAAATTTGCTGACATATTGAGTGCAGCACTTTTGCAGCAGCATCTTTTAGAATTTAAAATAGCTCAACTGGAGTTCCATCACCTCTACTAGCTTTGTTCGTAGTGGTGCTTCCTAAGGCCCACTTGACTTCACACACCAGGATATCTGGCTCTAGGTGAGTGATCATGCCATCGTGATTATCTGGGTCATGAAGATCTTTTTTTGTATAGTTCTTCTGTGTATTCTTGCTCCCTCTTCTTAATATCTTCTGCTTCAGTTAGGTCCCTACCATTTCTGTCCATAATTGTGCCCTTCTTTGCATGAAATGATCCCTTGGTGTCTTGAATTTTCTTGAAGAGATCTCTAGTCTCCCATTCTATTGTTTTCCTCTATTTCTTTGCATTGATCACTGAAGAAGGCTTTCTTATCTCGCCTTGCTATTCTTTGGAACTCTGCATTCCAATGGGTATATCTTTCCTTTTCTCCTTCGGGTAATAACAGTAGTATACCCTTATAATATGTTTACTGGTTGTCAGACACTTTTCTAAGTGCTTTTTATGAATTCATTTAATCCAACAGCCAGTAATGAATGACATAGTTTCCATTATCATCTTCAATTTACAGTAAGGAAATAGAGACACTGAAAAGTTAAATAACTTGTGGAGGGTTGCAGACCTAGCATGTGGTGAATGAAGCCAAATCAAATCCGGGCCCCCCAAAGAAACTCTCCCCTGCTTCGCTGTGGCACGCTGCCTCTCTAATCCCATAACAGGCTAGTATGAGTGCCAAGTTAACACATAAAGGCTCAAGGAGAGGATGCAGCCCTGCCCCATAACACAAATGAAACAGCTAACTGAATGCCATCCCCTGCTGCTTCCCTGCTTCTTTCATTCCATTTGACAAGCTCTGATTTTTGAGAAGACTCAAGGCCTTTGGGCCGTGAGGAATAGGCTATTCTAAACTGTTCCTGCGATTGAACTCACAGATTGTTAGGCAAACACTGATGTATGCCCTGCATGGGGATCCTCTGGGATAGTCTTAATTTTTAAATTACGACATGAGCATTTCATCTTGTGTAGGCTGGTACAGTAAATGAAGCAAGCAGAAACCAGCTGATTTCCAGAGAGACAGAAAGCTCAAAAATCCCAACCGAGAGTCATTTAGTCCTCACATTCTGCGGCATTCTCTCATAGAAGTATACAAAATCAGCACTGACAGGCCATTTCCACTCTCCCATCTCTAATGGACATGCAGTCCAGAAAGGAGAGCAGTAGACACTGGGCTATGCCAGGGAGATCAGCCATGAGTATTGTGGTTTTTGCTGGGCTTTGATATGATTTGAAGGCTCAGTGATAAAGAATCCACCTGTCAATGCAGGAGACGCCAAAGACGCAGGTTCAATCCCTGGGTCGTTAGATCCCCTGGAGAAGGGAATGGCTACTCACTCCAGTATTCTTGCCTAGGAAATCACATGGACAGATGAACCTGGTGGGCTATAATCCGTAGGGCTACAAAGAGTTGGACATGACTGAGCACAAATACACCATTAAGACTAGTGGAATTGAATCTAACCATCATATTTACAATTAGCATACTTTACAGAGGCTTCCTGGTGGCTCAGATGGTAAAGAATCTGCCTGCAATGCAGAAGACCTGGGTTCGATCCCTGGGTTAGGAATATCCCCTGGAGAAGGCCATGGCAACCCACTCCAGTATTTTTGCCTGGAGAATCCCGTGGACAGAGAAACCTGGCAGGCTACAATCCATAGTGTCTCAGAGTCAGACACAATTGAGCGACTAAACTTTTACTTTTCACTTTCTTTACTTTCTAGAAGTGATTATCTGTGAAAATTACAATTTTTTGTTGTGATAATAAACTTGATAATTAATCGAGAACTTACTAAGTGCCCAACACTGTACTAAGCACTTTATGCATCTTATCTCTTTTCCACCTCACAATAGCTCTCTGAGAGGTATTCTTACCTGCATTTTACAGGTGAGAAAACCTGGAAAGTTTAAGAAAATGCCAAAATCCACACATCTACAAAGAAGCAGAGCCAGGATTCAATTAAAAGTCTTTTTTAACCTGGTGCTTGTGCTCTTAACCACTTATTTATATGTTTTGTATTAAAAGAAGAATGCATTTACATTAATTTTCTGATAGATGAAAAATAGGTAGGATTTCATTAGGTTGAATGATGCGAAAGGGCTGTTTCTGTAGGTCAAAGCAATAAAATATTGGCAATTTCATAGAAGTCAAACAGTTCATAACTGAGCAACTAATAAATTTTTATTTTCATATCCTTAGCATCCTAATAGGCTAATGTGCACAAAATTATGGATCACTGGTAAGTTTTGGCATCATCCTGAAAATATAGATGTCCCTTAATAGCTCTATTGAAACCATGGGGCCACTTTCTTCCATATAAATTTTATAGAAAAAAAAGGTCCTGGGGAGAGCAGGGCTACTGAACAGCCTTCATTTTTTTTGGGTCACATATGGGCAGAGAAAGTGCTCTCTAAATTGCTCTTTAAAAAAATTATTTATTTGCTTCTTTTTGGCTGTGCTGGGTCTTCGTTACTGTGCAGCTTTTCTCTAGTTGCAGTGAGTCAGGGCTACTCTTCATTGTAGCGTGCAACTTCTCACTGTGGTGGCTTCTCTTGGCCCACTCTAGGCCTGCCAGCTTCAATAGTTGTGGCTCCCGGGCTCTAGAGCACAGGCTCAGTGGTTGTGGTATATGGGCCTAGCTGCTCCATGGTACATGGCATTCTCCCAGACTAGGGATTGAACCTGTGTTTCCTGTGTTGCAAGCAGATTCTTTATTCCTGAGCCACCAGGTAAGCCCTATATTGCTCTTTTAGGGAGATGATGAGACATGTCTGTGATGGGATATTTCAGGTTTTAAGTTTCTCTCTTCTCAGAAAGTAAATTCTTGCATTATTTGGAGTGTAAAAGGGTAACTGAATATTTCTTCATGTCATACCTGTATAGGCAATTATAATGTTAATACACACATGCTCTGTGTGTATACATGTACATGCTGCTGCTAAGTCGCTTCAGTCGTGTCCGACTCTGTGCGACCCCATAGACGGCAGCCCACCAGGCTCTCCTGTCCCTGGGATTCTCCAGGCAAGAACACTGGAGTGGGTTGCTATTTCCTTCTCCAATGCATGAAAGTGAAAGTGGAGTCGCTCAGTTGTGTCCGACTCTTAGCGACCCCATGGACTGCAGCCTACCAGGCTCCTC
Organism: Bos mutus; assembly: GCF_027580195.1. Lineage (NCBI taxonomy): Eukaryota > Metazoa > Chordata > Mammalia > Artiodactyla > Bovidae > Bos > Bos mutus. The sequence goes on along the minus strand of NC_091626.1, from coordinate 40,785,291 downwards.
CGTCCCTGGGATTTTCCAGGCAGGAGTACTGGAGTGGGGTGCCATTGCCTTCTCCAATGCATATACATAGTTAATGTTAATTAAGAAAAACTCTCTTCCTATCAAAATAGTGCATTTCCCTCTTCCTTCTCATTTATATCAAAACAGCCTAGAATAGGTCTTTACAATAATGCAATAAAATATTGAAGTTTTTAAAATGGAAGGAAATTCTGACACACTCTGGTCAGGACAATGGGTAAACCTTGAGGACGTAATGTTAAGTGATATAAGCCAATCACAAAACAATAAATAATACATGATTACACATATATGTAGTATCTAGAGTAGTCAAATTCATAGAAAGCAGAATGGTGGTTTCCAGGAGCTTGGGGGAAGAGGAAAATGGGGAATTATTGTTGAATGTTGAGTATGGAGTTTCAGTTTTGCAAAATTAAAAAGTTCTGGAGATTGATTTCACAACAATATGAATGTACTTAACACTACTGAACTGTCCACTTAAAATGGTTATGATGATAAGTTTTATGTTATGTGTATTTTACTACAATTTAAAAAAAGATTGGAGTTTTTAGAGACCAGGTTTTCCCAAGGTTTCTTATTAGTATATGGGAGGATGTGTGAGTGGTCTGTGAAGATAATTTTAGAATGCAAAAGTAAAGACAGCAGTTGATTTATCTTTTTAAACCAGTCCTTGAAAGCTCTTCGAATAGAAAAAGCTAGTTGACAGCTTTTCATTTAATGCCAAATTCACTACATTTTACCTGCAAGCATTTACAGGCGTTAAAGACAGTAGTTGTATGCTCTTTCCTCGACAAACGTGGAGTTTTAAAAATATATTGAGTGGGTTCTCTCATCAATTTAATGGCCTAAGGCAGAATTTCATACTGTTACACACTTTTTAAGAGCATAGCAACTCCAAATACACTACTTTTTATCCTTTCTCCCTGCCCAAATATCCTAATTGGTAATTTCATGAAAATCAGGACCAGATTTGTATCTTATTTAAGATTTAATAGAACTTCCCTAGTGGCTCAAATGGTAAAGAATCTGCTTGCAATGCAGGAGACCTGGGTTCGTTCCCTGAGTTGGGACGATCCCCTGGAGAAGGAAATGGCAACCCATTTCAGCATTCTTGCCTGGAGAATCCCATGGACAGAGGAGCCTGGTGGGCTACAGTCCATGAGGTTGCAAAGTGACTGAGTGACTAACACAACGCTTTAATACTGCTAACTGAAAGTGCACCAAATATTTTTGCTTTTTTCCCTTTTTTCTTGTTGAGGTGACAGGAAGCTATATCTTTGTTCTTAAAATGTGGGAGGGTTGGCACTTCCCTGCTGACCCCCAGTGGTTAAGACTTTGTGCTTTCAGTGCAAAGGGGGAGGGTTCAAACACTGGTTAGGGAAATAAGATCCCACATGCCCTGCAGCACAGCCCCAAAAGTATAAAAATAAAACAAAAACAAAAACACGAGAGGATTAAGAAGTTTTACATAACTGTTTAGGGTAACACTTCAGCTTCATTGCTAATTGTGTGTGAATGTATGCTCAGTGAACAAAGGTGCAGGTGTAAAGATTAGGAGCTTAAAAGAAGTCACAGGTATTTTACAAGAGTAAGCTAATTATGATGTGTCAGAAACAAAGAGGCCAGAAAATCAAATGCAATGGAAAAAAAGAGCACAAAGATACAATCTGGAAGCAATCTAAATGTCCATTGACAGAGGAATGGATAAAGAAGCTAATGATACATATACCCAGTGGAATATTACTCAGCCATAAAAAATAAGGACATGATGCCATTTGCAGCAACATGGATGAACCGAGAGACTGTCATACTGAGTGAAGTAAGACAGAGAAAGACAAAGGTATGATAGTGCTTATTTGTGGAACCTGAAAAAATGGTACAAATGAATTTATTTACAAAACAGAAATAGAGTCACAGATATAGAAAACCAACTTATGGTTACCAGGGGGAGGGATAAATTAGGAGATTGAAATTGACATATGCACGACTATGTATAAGACAGATAATAAGGACCTACTGTGTAGCACAGGGAACTCTACTCATTATTCTGTAATAACATATATGGGAAAAGAATCTGAAAAAAGTGGATATGTGTATATGTATAACAGATTCACTTTGTTGTACACTTGAAACTAGCCCAATATTATACATCATTTATACTCCAATAAAAGTCTTTAAAAATACATCATTTGATGTACAGCTCTCTGTCTCAAAAAACTTCTGTAACTGCGCCTTGATTTCTAACCAGCAGAACAGTTCTCAGAGATTTCTGAGATGCTTTTCTTGGATTGTAATCCTCAAATTTGGCTCAAATAAAATTTCCAATTCTTTTTTAAAAAAATGTTATTATCTATAAATAAGAACCTTCAAGATCAAAGACTCTAAATAGGATCATAAAAGTTTCCAAGGTAAACTCCTTAGGTTGGGACTATAGAATACATGTTTTGTTCTTAATTATTTTGTATTTAATATCATGTATTTAACATAAGTACTGAATATTTATTTTGGAGATACCTCTCCAGAGCTAGAGAGACTACCAGTGAAAGTCAAGAGGCAAATTTTCCAAAGTTACCCTTTTGTGTCTTGAAAAGATTTCTGTTTGTTCTGCTCTTTCTGTAAATCAGATTTCACATGACTTTGTCATTTTATTACTTCAATTTATTACTGCTCAACAACCTTGAGTGATTAAAGCTATCGTTTCAATTGACCAATTTGAAATAATGCCTCATCAATGACTACTCATTGTTGAGTTAGCTCATAACTCATTTTAGATTGTTGTGAGCTGCCAGTAACAGAAGATCTTATTAGAGGAATCAAAAAACAGGGGTTCATGTTTCTCATTATAAGAAGTCCAGAGGCTTGTGGCTCCTGGCATTGGTTGAGTAGATTAAGTTGTCAGGATCATTGTCTGAGTCAGTGGATGTCAGGCTGTGGGTCTTAAAGTCTTAAAAATTATTAAGGACTCCCAAAGAGCTTTTGTTTATGTGGATTATGCCTATTGATATATTAAAAAAATTTTTTTTAATTGAAGGATAATTGCTTTACAGAATTTTGTGGGTTTTCTGTCATACATCAATAAGAATCAGCCATGGTGGTTTATATGTATTGATGTTTATTGTGTTAGTTATAGCTTCCCTGGTGGCTCAGACAGCAAAGTGTCTGCCTGCAATGTGGGAGACCCAGGTTTGATCCCTGGGTCGGAAAGATCCTCTGGAGAAGGAAATGGCAACCCACTCCAGTACCCTTGCCTGGAAAATCCCATGGATTGAGGAGCCTGGTAAGCTACAGTCCATGGGGTCTCTAAGAGATGGACACGACTGAGCAACTTCACTTTCACTTTCCTTACTGTGTTAGAGAACTTATACTTTTCAAAAATTATTTGTTAATTCATTTGAAAATAATAAGCCAATTACAAAGTAACATTTTGTGAAAAATACTTTCAAAACAAAAAGAAAAAAATTGGTGAGAAGATTGGGATTGTTTGAAATCTTTTGAATGTCTGACTTAACAAAGAATAAGTAGATTCTCATATTGCCTGCGGTCAATTTGTTGGGCCATGGTCGTTCGGTTGAAGTGTGATCTTACATAGGTATACAGTTAGGAAAATGGTGACCTTGAGAATGCCCTCAAAGGACTAATGGACTCCCAGGGATCCTTAGGCCACCATTTGAAAACTGCTGGACTGGATGGTTCTTCTCATGTTTGCTGCATCCTAGTGAAAAGATGACTATTGTACCTCTGAGTTTTGTTTTCAAAGCAGGAAGAAGAGGGGAAAGTACAGGGTTTTCTTACAAGGCTTCTCTTCTCTGTAAGATTTCCTCTTCATCTCATTAATCATAACTGGATTAAAACCCATCATCAGATTAATCATTAACCAAGGAGAATAAGAAGATCACGACTGATTTAGAACTGGGACCAGCCTGGGGCTGAGGTAGGATTTACCATCCCTGGAATTAAGAACTCTCCCTCAGATTCAGCAAAAAATACAGATGTTAAATTTGAATTTCAGAGGTCAGAGTCGCAATCTGCTTCAGGAGAACTGTCTCTTGGAGGCAGAATGGCTGCTGGAGGTGGGTTTAGGGGATGTGGAGAAGAGAAACCAGCCTGAGGAAGGCAGTGAGCAGGAGTTTTTTTCTGGGCTTCTCCCCCACCTCCGGCGGAGTACAGAGAAGGTTGCTCTACCGCAGGAGACAGCAGCCTGGCCAGCTCAGTGTAATCAAGCAGAAACAAAGAGAAGCCCGTTTGCTTGGCAGTACAGAATGTCAGAGGAGCCCTGCAGGACCCAGTCCTGAGATTTGGTCCCTGGTTTCCAAGTGTTGAGGAAGACAGACAGGCTATAAGAACGCAGTCTCACTGTTCCCACCCCTGCTTTCCAATCGCTCTTCCTTCCAGGTCAGAAGCAGCTATATTTACATTTTCTACTGGTGAACTTACATTTATTAATCTTCAGATTTCAGAAATTGTCACTGCCTTTTCATTGAACTTCTCAGTACTAACTCTGCCTCAGTAAGTTTATAAGGAAGTGGCAAAACCAATGGAAACAGGGTGTTTTTGTTCTTTTTTTTTTTTTTTTTAAAGCAAACCCTTTCCCTGGGCAACAACCAAGTGGCAAAATAAATTCTTTCAATACTCATTACTGCTTGGCTTGCATACATCATTACCAACTTAAAGAAATGAGGCAGGAAGCTATTGTAAGAAAATATTATGGTAAAGGGAAACAAAAGTAATGTCACCAAAGATTGTATTTTTTTTCCTATAGAAATAAGATACCATCTAAACATGTTAGTCACTCTATCATTTCTGACTCTTTGCAATCCATGGACTGTAGCCTGTCAAGCTCCTCTGTCCATGGAATTCTACAGGTAAGAATACTGGAGTGGGTAGCCATTCCCTTCTTCAGGGGATCTTTCCAACCCAGGGTTCGAACTTGGGTCTCTTGCATTGCAGGCAGATTCTTTACTTTCTGAGCCACCAGGGAAGCCCATCTATGCCAAAGTATTAAATCTTTTTTTTATAACTAGCAGGTCTGAGAGCCCCAAAAATCAATCATTTATTCACTTAACAGTTATTATGGGCCTTTTCTATACCAATCTGTGCTGGCCATACAAAGGATGAATTAGACATGGTCCCATACAGTTAGTATAGGGAGGGAGAAATGTAAAGAAGAAACTAACAGCAACACACACAATAATAATGTTAATAAAATCTTTAGTAGATAAATGAATGAGAGATAGTACTAATTGTTAGGCATTGAATGAAATGCTCTATATTAAGGAAATACATCAGATCCAATAATCAATATCAATAATCAAATTTAACCCTCCTGATAGGCATATGTTGTAGGCATTATTATTTTCATATGGTTAGCAAATAAAAAAATGTCCCTGAGCTCAGAGATGTTTAAAGATTTGCCCATGTTAGTAAGTAGTAGGGGTGGGATTCAAACTGGTGACCTCTGGCAGGTGAGGAAAGGTTTCAGTTAGTAGGTGACCCTTGAAAAACAATTAGGTATTTCCTAGTAGGAAGGATGGGGGGAGTGGATTGAGGAAGGGTAGTCCAGGAAAGAGAAGAGAATGTAGAAATGGGTGGGAGACAGGACATACCCAGACTGTGGAGAAGCAGGGGGCAATTCTGAGAAAGCTGGGCCTGGGCATGATTTGGTGTGGGAAGTGAGGGGAAAGGCTGGCAAAGAAGACAGGGCAGAGCACAGGGGCCTTGAATCTTCTGAGGAATGAAAGGTACTTAAGCAGGGGAGTCACGAGATTGGATTTGCATTTGAAAAAAATTATTCCAAATCAGCAGTGTAGAGAAAGGGAGGCAGGAAACTGTTTGTCTCCCTGGCTCAGGAGACCAGCAAAGTAATGCCACTCCTGAGAATACAACTTAGAGAAACTCTCAAACATCTGTTCAAATAGAGCAGCGCTGAACTGTTTGCATTTGTGAGAAATCCTAAATGCCTTTGACAGAGGATAAATAAACAAATCGTGGTATAGTCACATGGCAAAATACCATATGGTAGTTAATGTGACTGAATTAGGGCAATGAGTGTCAACAGGAAGAAAAAATAAAATTGAGTGAGGCAAGCAAGCTGCAGAAGGCATGTATAGTAGACATCATTTAAGTAAAGCAATGCTTTAAATTGTTAGTCAATTCTTAAATATCTAAAGAAAGCATAAAATGTATCTGCAATTGATAATAGCAATTTCATGAGAATGTGCTGGGGAAAGAGGCACTTGGGGATGGGGGACAGGCTAGTCAAGTGGGCTTAAATATCTATATTTACAACTATATCTATATCTTCATTTCTTTAAGTAAAATGGCAGATATGACAATGTTAAGATTTTGATAAAACTTGTAGTCAGAACACAGTTTGTTATATTATTCTCTATGAAAGTGTTAGTCGCTCAGTTGTGTCTGACTCTTTGTAACCCTATGGACTGTAGCCCTCCAGGCCCCTCTGTCCATGAAATTCTCCAGGCAAGAATACTGGAGTTGGTAGCAATTCCCTTCTCCAGGGGATCTCCCCGACCTAGGATCAAACCCGGGTCTTTTGCATTGCAGGCAGATTCTTTACCATCTGAGCCACCAGGGAAACACCTATTATTCTCTATAATCAGCTGTGTATTTCACATATAAAGTTAAAAATGTTAAGGACTTCCCTGGTGTTCCAATGGTGAAGACTTCACACTTCTAATGCAGGAGGCCTGGATTTGATCCCTGGTCAGGAAACTAGATCCCACACGCTGCAATTAAGATGTGGTACAGCCAAAAAAAAAAGGTTTAACTTGGATTCAAAAGTGTCTGCTTTCTCCAACAAAAAGAAAGTAAAGAAAGAGAAAACAGCACTCAAGCAGCAGTACAGCCCAGTGATAGGGGGCGGGGAGAACTGCAATGTCCAGGCAAGAGGTGGTGGGGACATGGACTGCTGTGGTGGCAGGGGGAATGGAGACGACACAAGAGATGGGAAGCGGGTGACTGTGGACTCATGGCAAATGGGGGGAGAGTAGAGTCTAGATGTCCTCCAGCCTCTAGGTTGTACTACTGAGTGGGTGGTGGGGCTAAACACCAAGAAAGGGAAAGTAGGAGAAGCAACAGGTATGGTTGGGGTGTGGTGCATGGAGATGGCTTTCAGACATATTCAATGAGAGGATCTTCCAGGCAGAAGCACTGGACACATCATTTGATATTCAGACCAGGAGTTCAACGTCTGGGGTAGAAATATAAATATGGTTATCACCAGCAGTTGGGGGAAAATGTGAGAGTAAATAGAGAAAATAATAAGTCTTACTGTAGGAATAAATGTAAATGTATAATATGGATAAGGATTAAAATAAATTTTAATGGAAGGTGAGGTCAGGTATGAGAAGGATGGTATGTAAGTAAAATATGAATCTTGATTTTTGCTCATTGTACTTGAAACTTTTAAGAGAAGTAGTAACCTGACTAATTACATGTTGAAGACCTGAAATATGTGTTGTCTTAACCCCTCATCACCATGTAGAAGAACTTACTAAGGATCCTTAGGAAAGTCTGATCTCTCTACAGGATACGTTGGAACCAGCAAAAAGGCATTTCTAAATCATCAGTGGAAACCAACCTGATGTTGGTAAACCAGTCAATGCTAAGAATCACCTGGGGAACCTGCGCCAGACTCAGTGGTGCAATGGTAAAGAATCTACCTGCCAAAGCAGGAGACACAGGAAGATCTGGGTTCGATCCCTGGGTTGAGAAGATCCCCTGGAGTAGAAAATGACAATCCACTCCAATGTTCTTGCCTGGAAAATCCCAAGGACAGAAGAGCCTGCTGGGCTATACCCATGCAGTCTCAAAGAGTTAGATATGACTGAGCACATATACACACCTTTGTGTTAGTTGCTCAGCCATGTCTGACTCTTTGTGACCCCATGCACTGTAGCCCGCCAGGCTCCTCTCTCTATGGAATTCTCCAGGCAAGAATACTGGAGGGACTTGCCATTCCCTTCTCCAGGGGATCTTCCCAACCCAGGGACTGAACCCAGGTCTCCTGCATTGGAGGCAGATTCTTTAACATCTGAGTTACCTAGAAAGCAATGCAGATTCTAGAATGATCAACTGGAAGCCTGGAGCTGGAGCCTGGGAATCATAATTTCAAAAATCTCTACAGGTCAAGCTGATCATCAGGACATCAGTTGGTCATCAGCCACAGTATCAACTTGTGGACAGCCCCTGTCAGCTGACATGGAGTCTGTCTAGCTCCATTTGACTTCTTCTCCTCCACTGGGACCTTGAGCTCATATCTTTATGTCTTTGTTTCCTTAGCCTTACAATAGGAATAAAAGTAGTACCTACTCTTGGGGTAGTTGTAAGGACTGAATGCATTAATTTACTTAAATTAATTAATACTATTTACTTAAAATAGTATCTGGCATAATATTGTAAACATGCAATAAAAGATAGTTACTATAACTATTATTTTTACTAATATATGTGAGAAAGGTACTGGCATACAATTCTGCTACTGTTTTTGCTAACTAAAATATTCTAATGATTTTTAAGAAAGAATAAAATTCTACACTTGAGTCCTTGGTACTAAGATCTTCACTTCCCCTGTCTTCCAAGCCTCCTGAAGTAGTTGCCTTATCTCTTTTACGTCTTTGGCACAGGGAATTTATCCTGAAGCTGTTGGAAGCTTGAAAGCATATTTTATGCATGAACTAGTCTATGAGAGTTTTGGCATTCGAAAGAAGATAGATTTGTATTCAAATGGCTCTTATTACGATCCAGGTGCCTCAGCAGAACCTGGTGAGATTTGGAGTTTCTGGCAGTTTCACAGGAAGTATTTCCATGGTTAAGAAACTTTCTTGTAACCAAATGAATCTGTTAGACTTCACGTCTATGCATGCCCTGCAGATCTAATTATATGGACTTCCTGAGGTAGATGTATCACATTACATCCACATTTTTGAAAGGAAAACTCCTTGAATTATTACAGTTCATATAGATTCTTAATTCAAATTGGTTCATAAAGGTGAGAAAGAAGACATGTTTATTATAGACATACTCTTTACCAATCTAACTAATCTTATACTAACCATACACCTTGGGTATATTTTATGAATATTGTGTTGAGTCATTTTGATAGTTAGAATTCCACTACACTGAAAGTTACTCAGTAGTTTTAATTTCATGAGAAGGTAATACTTCTAAGATTTTTGCCTATTAAGTAGTTAATTATCTCTAAATAATTACTAAAGCACACTTAAGAGCTAAGTAAAATGTAGCCAACTGAGAGAGGTCATCACATTAAAAAATGCTCCACATCACTGTCAATAGGGAAAGACAAGTTAAAACTGCAAGGAAATACTACTGTACATCTACTAAATGGCTAAAATTAGAAACACTGACAGTACCAAGTGTAGCCAAGGCTATGGAGGAGTTAGAACACACACATTGCTGGTGGGAATGCAAAATGGTACAGCCACTTTGGAAACAGCTGGACAGTTTCTCTTGAAACTGCATAAACTAATATAACTATTTGACCCAGCAATCCCACTCTTAGGTATTTACATAACCAAGAGAAATGAAAATTATGTTCCCTTAACCTCTGGTAACTAGGGGGCAATGAGTGGGGGAAGGGATAGTTAAGGGGTTAGAAAAAAAGAAGACATATTCCCATAAAAACCTTCATGCAAATATTTATAGCACCTTTGTTCATAACTGCCCCAAACTGGGAGTGATCCAATTGTCCTTCAGTGGGTGAATGGATAAATTATCTGTGGCATACCCATATGTGGAAGGCCAAATAATGATACCCTGGAAGATGTCCATGTCCTAGAACCTGGGAATGTTGCCTTATGTGGAAGAAAAGGATTACAGGTGTGATTAAGAACCTTGAGGGGGGAGATTCACCTAAGTCTGTGTAAGAGGAAAGCAAAGGGAGATTTGACTTCAGAAAAACATGATAGGAGGTACTGTGACCACAAAGGTAGAGATCAGAGTGATGTGGCCACTAGTTAAATATTGCTGGCAGCAACACTTCCAGTATTGCTGGAAAAGACAAGGGAAGAATTCTCTGCTAAAGACTCCAGAAGCCTCGCCAACACTTGGTTTTGGCCCAGTGATACTGATTTCAACTTCTGGACTCCAGAACTGTGAGAGAATACATATGTGTTGCTTTAAGCCACCAAGTCTGTAGTAATTTGTTATAGCAGCCATAGGAAACTAATACCCCATACAATGGAGTACTACTCAGTGATAAAATGTTATGAACCACAGTCCATGGGGTCCCAAAGCATCAAACACAACTGAACGACTAAGCACATATGTAATAACATAGATAAATCTCAAAAAATCTCATATGCTTAGTGAAAGAAACCAAACTCAAAAGTCTATATGCCATCCAATTCCATTTACATGACATTCTTTAAAAGAGACAGAGAACACATCAGTGGTTCCCGGGTCATGCGAGGTTGATTACAAATGGGCAGACAAAAGGAGTTCTTTGGAATGATGGAACTGTTTTGAATCTTGATTGTGACAGTGGTTATACACTTTATTTATCAAAACTCATAGACCTGTATACCAAAGAAGATAAATTTTGTCATGTGTAAATTTCAAAATTAAATTTAGAAAATAAATCAATCTTTAGCAGCCAGGAAAAATGTTGAAGTGTTAAACTTTCAAAGGGAAATTGAAATTCCTTGCTATTTATTTTTAAAATTTTTATTTATTTATTTGGCTGCACTGGGTCTTCACTGAGGCACTCAGGATCTTCAGTCTTTGTTGTAGCATGTGGGATCTTTAGCTGGGATATAAGAACTCTTAACTGCGGTATGTGGCAGCTAGTTCCCTGACCAGAGATTAAACCTGGGCCCCCTGCATTGGAACCTTGGAGTCTTAGCCACTGGACCACCAGGGATATCTCTGAAGTTCCCTTTAGGTATTGTTGCCATACAGGTTTGTTAATAAGAAGCAAGAAAATGTTGGAGAATGTTTACCCAAAATGTTAATTTAACTTTAAAAATATTGTAAACATCCCTTCTCTGACTTTCAGTTTCCAAAAACTTGAGCTGTACATAATTGCACAATCTTGTTACAACGTGGTTAATGAAATGATCCAGGGCAAGCAATACGGAACAAGGAAACTGAAAGTTCTCGGAATACAGTTGGGCAATCTCAGACTATCCTGGTCCCTGCTGAAGTCTGTTATCACCTCAGTCAGTCAGTCAGTTCAGTTGCTCAGTCGTATCCGACTCTTTGTGACCCCATGAACTGCAGCACGCTAGGCGTCCTGGAGTTTACCCAAACCCATGTCCCTTGAGTCGGTGATGCCATCCAACCATCTCATTCTCTGTCGTCCCCTTCTCCTCCTGCCCTCAATCTTTCCCAGCATCAGGGTCTTTTCAAATGAGTCAGCTCTCCACATCAGGTGGCCAAAGTATTGCAGTTTCAGCTTCAACATCAGTCCTTTCAATGAACACCCAGGACTGATCTCCATTAGGATGGACTGGTTGGATCTCCTTTCAGTCCAAGGGACTCTCAAGAGTCTTCTCCAATACCACAGTTAAGAAGCATCAATTCTTTGGCACTCAGCTTTCTTTATAGTCCAACTCTCACATCCATACATGACCACTGGAAAAACCATAGCCTTGACAAGACAGACCTTTGTTGACAAAGTAATGTCTCTGCTTTTTAATATGCTGTCTAGGTTGATCATAATTTTCTTTCCAAGAAGTAAGCATCTTTTAATTTCATGGCTACAATCACCATCTGCAGTGATTTTGGAGCCCAGAAAAATAAAGTCAGCCACTGTTTCCACTGTTTCCCCATCTATTTGCCATCAAGTGATGGGACTGAATGCCATGATTTTAGTTTTCTGAATGTTGAGCTTTAAGCCAACTTTTTTCACTCTCCTCTTTCACCTTCATCAAGAGGCTGTTTAGTTCTTCCTCACTTTCTGCCATAAGGGTCACTTTCTGCCATAAGAGGCAGCTTATTAACACAGATATTCCTGGAGACAATGCTGGGTCCTGTGATGGGCTGAGCCTTCTGGGATAGCAGCAAAGATTCCAGGAACCTCTGGGTTAGTTGGCACTTATCTCGATGGGACATTGAATCAAGAACACACTATACACAAAAGGACTCCATTTTAACCTCTGTACTTCTCAAGACTCTAATTGTCTCCGGTTTCACTGTCTAATCTAGACCTCATCTCCATGTTTCTCTGCAGAAGATAGAAATTTTAACTGGCCTGCGTTTGAGAAATAGAGTTGGAAGGATAATGGAAATCAATTGACAATTGCTTTATATTTGAATTAATCTCATAGTGTGTTATCACTGATGGTTTTATTTTGTTTTTATGGCAAATGGGCCTAATTCATTATTTTTGACAGCAATTAGATAACTGTCCAATTATGTTAGGTCAGTCCTAGTTTGAGAAGAAAAAGTGCTATCTTAAAACATGATGATCTTAAGCCTGTTTGCTTTCAGATGTAGTCCTCATTTTTCTGCTTTGTAGGCCTATTTCCTAGGCCCTTATATCATATTCTAGCTGAGTTTAGCCAGTGAGAGGCAGAATAATGGCCCCCAAAGATGCCCATGCTCTAATTGCCAGAACATGTAGAAGTATTAAATGTTACACAGACATAAAGAATAGGCCTGTTGTTGCTAAGAGGGAAGAGCAGTGGGAAAGAGATAGAACAGGAGTTTGGAATTTGGAGATGCAAACTATTATATATAGAATGGATAAACAACAACATCCTACTGTATAGCCCAGGGAACTATATTCAATATCCTGAGATAAACCATAATGGAAAAGAATATGAAAAAGAATGCACATATACATACAACTGAATCCTTTTGCTATACAGAAGAAATGAACACAACATTGTAAGTCAACTAGAGTTGAATGAAATACATTTTTTAAAAACATCAAATGTTACACAGCAAAAGGGCTTTGTAGACATAATTAAGATTATGGACCTGAGATGGGGAGATTATCCTGGATTATCAAAGTGGACTCACTCTAATTACATGAGCCCTTAAAAACAGAATTATCTCTTACTGGGACGAGGACAGAAGAATCAGAAGGGGCATGAGAGTTCGGAATTGTGAGGAAGACTCCATCTGCTACTGTGAGCTTTGAAGATGGAAGAAGAAAGCCATGAGACAAGGAATGTGGGGAGCCTCTAGAAGTTGAGAATCACTCTTGTTTGATACCCAGTGAGAAAACAGTAACCTGGGTTCTACACCTGTATGGAGCTGAATTCTACCAACACACTGAATGACTGTGGAAGTAAATTCATTTCCAGAGTCTGCACAAACAAATGTAGCCCTGCTAACCCCTTGATTTAGGCTTTAAGAGACTCTAAACAGCTCAGCTGGGTCCACTGTTTGCTGCTGCTAAGTAGCTTCAGTCATGTCCGACTCTGTGCAACCCCAGAGACGGCAGCCCAGCAGGCTCCCCCGTCCCTGGGATTCTCCAGTGTTCTTGCCCCATCCCAAGGATGGGGGAGCCTGCTGGGCTGCCGTCTCTGGGGTTGCACAGAGTCGGACACGACTGAAGCTACTTAGCAGCAGCAAACAGTGGACCCAGCTGAGCTGTACCATACTTGGACTTGAGGCCCACATAACTGGGCCCCCTGGGTTCTGTAATGTCAGTTTTTCCTCTTGTTCCTCCAGCCTGAGTGTCTAAGGGCTTCCTGCTGTTGCTATTATCTCAGATATTTTCCTGTCACTGAAAAAAAAAGCATAGTGTAGAAGTTGAGAATTATGTTTTATTCAGTGGGCTTGCTGAGGACTTAAGCATGGAAGATGGCTTCTGACAAAGTTCTTAGGGACTACTCTGAAGAGGTAAGGAAAGAGCCAGGTTATATAGGAGTTTTGCAACAACAACCCAAAACCAGGAACATCAAAAGATTACTGTTAACTAAAGAAAACTGGAAATCTCAAGTTAATGAATTTACAGCCTTTCTTTGTATAGGCGCTTGTCTGGTGGAGAGGGGAATGGCAACCCGCTCCAGTATTCTTGCCTGGAGAATTCCATGGATGAGTCTGATGGACTGCAGTCTGTGGGGTTGCAGAGTCGGACGTGACTGAGTGACTAACACTTGCGTAGGAAGATGGAAGAGTCTGGGATCGTTGAAATCATTCCTTTGATATTCACCTGAATGACTGAGGGTCAGTATCCTGAATCCCTTCTCAGAGTGCTGAGTTGGGGGTAGCTGCAGTGGGTGATGGCTTGAGGGCAACCACATCCTTTGTTTAGTGATATGGCAGATGGCAATGTTTGTCTACATCCCATTCCCTGGTATTCTCAGCCATTTCCAACTCCTGTGTTACCAATTCACGATAGCAGATTCCTTCTGCTTCAAATACTCCATGTGATTTCAGTTTCCTGATTTGATTCTGAGTGATAGATACAGGATAATTCAGATATTGTTTTTGTTGTTTGTAATGGTGATTGGAATGGAGGTTGTTCATTTGTTTAACAAACCTTCATTGAGAGTCTATGCTATATATCAGTGTCAAACAGGGCAGACAAGGTCTTTAACCTCAATGAACTTTACACTGTTGTCAGGCAGACACGACTGAAGCGACTTAGCAGCAGCAGCAGCAGGCAGACAGAATTTTAATTAATAAAGTAAAGCATTAGTATTATGATAAGAATAAGGATCTGTAAGAACATAAAGCAAGGGGTTCTTAAACTGATCTAGGGGCTAGGGAAGGAGTCTATAAAGAGGAGGTATTTAATGAGATTTGAAGATTGAGTAGGGTTATCCAGATGATCTGAAATAGTTAATAAGGTTGGGAGGTGGCTTTGCTGGAGAATAGGAGTAAAACAACATTATTTTATTCTGCTGGAAAAGTTAAGCAAGAAAAAAAAATCCTGGATCTAATAAGCAATTATGGCAAAGAGGCAGGATCCAAGATTAATATATATAATCAATCACTTTCCTATATATGAGTAATGAGTATAATTAAAAGTTAAAACACAGTATGATTTTCCTGAGCACCCATCAAAATAAAGAACTTGGGTGTAAATATAACAAAATATGTGCAACACCTTTATGAGAAAAATTGCTAAACTGTGTATAATGTCAAAGAAGAACAAAATAAATGAAGATATTTTATATTCATGGATAGGAAGACTCAAATTGTCAAGAGGTCAGTTCTTCCCAACTTAATCTATAGATTCAATGCAATTCCAAACAAAATCCCAGCAAGTTATTTGTGGATATAGACAAGCTGATTCTACAACTTCTATGAAGAGGAAAAAGACTCAGAGTAGCCAACATAATATTGAAAATGAAAAGCAAAGTTGGAGGATTGACAGTATCCTATTCAAGATTTATGATAAAGCTATGCTAATCAAGATAGTGCATATTGGTAAGAAAAAAAATAGACAAATAGGTCCATGGACCAGGACAGAGTCAAGAAGTACACTAACATAACTAAAACAAACTGTTCTCAGGCAAAGGAGCAAAGACAATAGAGCAAAAACAGAGTCTTTTCAACAAATGGTGCTGGAACAACGAGACATCTGCATGCAAATAATAATAATAATAGTCTAGATACAGACCTTACACTCTTTACAAATATTAACAAAAAATGGATCAGACCTTAATGTGAAACACAAAGCTCTGAAATTCCTAGAAGACAACATAGGAGGAAACCTAGGTGATTTTGGGTGATGATAACTTTTTAGATACAACACCAAAAGGATAATCCATGAAAGAAACAACTCATAAGCTGAATTTCATTAAAAATAAAAAATTTTGCTCCATGAAAGACACAGTCAAGAGAATAAGAAGACAAACCACAGACTACAAGGAAATATTAGCCAAAGATACATCTATGAAGGACTATTATACAAAATGTATAAGAAAGTCTTAAAGCTCAACAATAAGAAAACAAAAGACCTGATTTAAAAAGGGGCAAAAGCTTTTAGCAGATGTTTTACCAAGAAGATATACAGATGGTAACTAACACATGAAAAGAAATTCAATATTATTAGAGAATTAAAACAGCAATGAGATGCCATTACACACTTGTTAGAGTGGCCAAAATCCAAAACATTGACAACACCAAATGCTGGTAAGAATGTAGAGCAACAAGAACTTTAACTCATAGCTGGTGGAATGGCAAAATGATTCAGGCACTTTGGGAGACAGCTTGGTAGTTTCTGATGGAACAAAATACACTTAGCATACGATCCAACAACTGCTCTCCTTGGTATTTACCCAAATTAATCAAAAACTTATGTCCACAAAAAAACCTGCTCATGGGTGTTTCATAGCAGCTTTACTCATAAGTGCCAAAACTTGGAAGCATGAAGATGGATAAATAAATCGGTACAACCAGACAACAAAATATTAAAAAGAAAGGAGCTATCAAGCCATGCAAAGATAAGGAGAAAACTTAAATGCATACTAGCAAGTAAAATAAACCTTATGTCAAAACTCACAGATGTACAACACTAAGAGTGAGCTTTGAGTGATAATGACTTGTCCACTGGGGGCTTCCCAGGAGGCAGGAGTGATAGAGAACCCACTTGCCAATGCAGGAGACATAAGAGATGCGGGTTCAGTCCCTGAGTCAGGAAGATCCCCTGGAGGAGGGCATGGTGACCCACTCCAGTACTCTTGCCTGGAGAATCCCATGGACAGAGGAGCCTGGTGGGCTATGGTCCATAGGGTCGCAGAGTTGGACACGACTCAAGTGACTTAGCACGCACACACGATATGTCCACTTAGATTCACTGATTGTAACAAATGTCCCACGCTGGTGAGCATAGGTGACTGTGGAGAAGGTGATGGGGGTACATGGGAACTCTCTGTGCTTTGGTTCAGTTTTGCTGTGAAGCTAATAAAACTGCTCTAAGAAATAAAGGTGATTAATTAAAAAATACTGTATGTTATTTTAGTAAAAAGCCAGAGTAAGTGCCATCTTTGACAATTCTATTTCTTGGCCAGGATACACAGCTCTCAGAGAAATTCTTCCTGGAACCACATTGGTATCTGACCTTATTTAACTCGGATTCCGGATCAGATGTCTGAGTTACATCTTTTTCACGCATTCTTGAGAAATGTATGAAATGAAAAATGTACTTTTTACTAAATCAAATAATGCATCCAACAGGTACCCACATGAATTTAACACAGAACTGTTAACCTTACAATTTAATTTTCAGTAATTTATTATGAGAAAATAAATATTTAAAAAATAATTATTTTAAAAGGTATTTTTAAAAGTACACAATATTTTTCATAAAGTAAAAGTAGGATACAATTCAAATGTTTACCAATGGGAAATAAATTATATAAAACAAAGTGTACATATATTGTTCAGCAATGAAAAATGTTGATGTAGATCTATATTTATTGACATAGAAAGATGCCCACAGCATCTACAACAAGAAAACAACAGATTATAAACACACAGATCTGTGTGTTTTCATAAGAATTACCCTTAGATGGTAGATTTTGGAGTGAGTGCCAGTTATCAATGCATTGCCTTTCAGCTTCAAATTCATACTTCATTACCTGTTCTGCAAAAATGGAGAGATGCATTTTTCCTTTGCCAGCTGGCACATGAATTAAACAGTACAGAGAGCTGGAGGTTCCATGTAGATAGGAAGGGGTTTTCCTCCCTTGTTCCAATGTACTGCCTTGGCAGACTCTTGTGGCCAGAAGTTTCCCCCACCAGCCCCACCTGACCCCTCCAGTGGCTTTGCAGCAGAGTCCTTCTGGTTTCCCCAGAACCTTACAGAGCAGATTTTGAGTAAGTTTTGAGAGCACAGTAGCTCAGTAACTTCCCTGCCATCCTGTGGTCAAATGTGGAGGTGAGGAGTGGGGAGGGTCCTTGAGTCTTCTGTCTCAGACTTTGGGGTTGTGGCTGCTCCTTATCTCTGCCCTTCTTATATTCTTTAGAATTCTCTTTGTTTCTTACTAGCTTAATTCTTGTTGCTCCAATCCCCTGCTATAATTAATAATTTTTCTTATATTAAATTTTTCTTGTTTAAAAAGCCCACCTACATAAAATTATCTGTAACTCTACTCTCCCTAACCATCATTAACATTTTGGTGCATATTCTTTAAGCCTTTTTTTCCATGAATATGTATGCATGTGTTTTATGTATGTATATATACATATAAAAATTATGTCCATATTTTTTTTTGAAACAAAAGGTAAAGTATGTTATGGGGCTTCCCTGATGGCTTAGTAGTATAGAATCTGCCTGTCAATGCAGGAGATGCAGGTTCAATCCCTGGGTCAGGAAAAGCCCCTGGAGAAGGAAATGGCAACCCACTGCAGTATTCTTGCCTGGGAAATCCCATGGACAGAGGAGCCTGGGAGGCTATAGTCCATGGGGTTGCAAAAAGTTGGACACAAGGGAACAACTGAGTACTACTACTAAGGCATGTTATACAGACTGCTTTGTAAGCTTTTTGACATCAATATTTGTAATGGTTGCAAAGTACTTCATTGGTATATTTATACACCTTAAATTGTTAAAAAATTTCCCTAGTTTGGCACATTCAGACTATTTCTAATCTTATGTCATAAACAATGATGCAATGAATATCTTTATGCTGGAAATCTCTTATTTATTCCTCCAGATTTACCTTCTACCCTCCTCTCTCCTCTCAGCTCCATTCTCTTTAGGAAACACATTAACTGATTCCTTTGCCCTCTGGCTTCTGTTAGGTTCAGACAACACGAAGCCCCAGCAGGAGACTGGAGTGAAAGACAAGAGTGAGATCAGAGTATTCATCGTGGCTCCTTCCTTGTCAGGTCTCCTAGAGCTGGCTTTTCTCCTTGACTGAAAGTCACTATCCTCAAGGTGGCCAACCCTACACAAGCCTTTCTCTCCAGTTCTCCTAACCATCCTCCCTTGTCCCTTTTTACTGGGCCTAATGCTGACAGAAAAACATCTATTTCTGCTTTATTGACTATGCCAAAGCCTTTGACTGTGTGGATCACAATAAAATGTGGAAAATTATGAAAGAGATGGGAATTCCAGACCACCTAACCTGCCTCTTGAGAAATCTGTATGCAGGTCAGGAAGCAACAGTTAGAACTGGACATGGAACAACAGACTGGTTCCAAATAGGAAAAGGAGTGCATAAAGGCTGTATACTGCCACCCTGCTTATTTAACTTCTATGCAGAGTACATCATGAGAAACGGGACTGGAAGAAACACAAGCTGGAATCAAGATTGCCGGGAGAAATATCAATAACCTCAGATATGCAGATGACACCACCCTTATGGCAGAAAGTGAAGAGGAACTCAAAAGCTTCTTGATGAAAGTGAAAGAGGAGAGTGAAAAAGTTGGCTTAAAGCTCAACATTCAGAAAACGAAGATCATGGCATCCGATCCCATCACTTCATGGGAAATAGATGGGGAAACAGTAGAAACAGTGTCAGACTTTATTTTTCTGGGCTCCAAAATCACTACAGATGGTGACTGCAGCCATGAAATTAAAAGATGGTTACTCCTTAGAAGGAAAGTTATGACCAACCTGCTGCTAAGTCACTTCAGTCATGTCCGACTTTATGCGACCCCATAGATGGCAGCCCACCAGGCTCCCTTGTCCCTTGGATTCTCCAGGCAAGAACACTGGAGTGGGTTGCCATTTCTTTCTCCAATGCATGAATGTGAAAAGTGAAAGTGAAGTCGCTCAGTCGTATCCAACTCTTTGCAACCCCATGGACTGCAGCCTACCAGGCTCCTCCATCCATGGGATTTTCCAGGCAAAAGTACTGGAGTGGGGTGCCATTGCCTTCAGATAGCATATTCAAAAGCAGAGACATTACTTTGCCAACAAAGGTCCGTCTAGTCAAGGCTATGGTTTTTCCTGTGGTCATGTATGGATGTGAGAGTTGGACTGTGAAGAAGGCTGAGTGCCGAAGAATTGATGCTTTTGAACTGTGGTGTTGGAGAAGACTCTTGAGAGTCCCTTGGACTGCAAGGAGATCCAACCAGTCCATTCTGAAGGAGATCAGCCCTGGGATTTCTTTGGAAGGAATGATGCTAAAGCTGAAACTCCAGTACTTTGGCCACCTCGTGCAAAGAGTTGACTCATTGGAAAAGACTCTGATGCTGGGAGGGATTGGGGGCAGGAGGAGAAGGGGACGACAGAGGATGAGATGGCTGGATGGCATCACTGACTCGATGGACGTGAATCTGAGTGAACTCCGGGAGTTGGTGATGGACAGGGAAGCCTGGCATGCTGCGATTCATGGGGTCGTAAAGAGTCGGACAGGACTGAGCGACTGAACTGAACTGAACTGAATGCTGACAGCTCTGCTGCTGCTAGAAGCCCTGGATACCTACACCATTGCTTGTGGTTTTCCTGCAACTATTCATGCATTTGTAAATTAATCCCACTTGAATCATCTTAGTTGTTGTTCTCTCACTAATATTATACAACCTTTGTGTTTAAATCTTTATGTATATTTAATTATATTCTTCATATAAATGTCTAGATGAAGAATTTGCTAGGACATTGGGTGTATCTGTTTCTAAGATGTGTGGGACATGTCTTGGTACTCACTTTAGATGGAATGGTTGTAATACTGGTGATATAGAATCACCCTTTTAAAAATGTGTAATTGGGAGGGAGCTTCAAGAGGGAAGGGACATATGTATACGTATGACTGATTCATGTTGAAGTATGGCTGAAACCAAAAGAATTTTGAAAAGCAACTATCCTCCAATTAAAAATAAGTAAATTTAAAAAATAAATATATAATATTTAATTAAATTACATATAATTTCAAAAAATGAACAACAAAAACTACAAAGTACCTCAGAACAAATCTATCAAAAGATGTGAAAGACTTCTATGGAGATAATTATAATACTTAATTGAAAGACATAAAGTACTGACTAAATGTAAAGATATATTATGCTCATAAGTGGGAAGACTCAATAATGTGCAGATATCAAGTCCCACCAAATTTATGTATAAATTCCATACAATTCCAGTTAGTACTTTTTGTGGTATTTGTGAGTGTGTGGAACAATAAAATTATTCTAAGATAATTTAAAAATGGGTAATCTATATTCTGGATCCAACCAGATGAGGATACTCAAAAGATTTACCAAGGATAAGAAATTGGCAAGGAAGACAGCCCACCATTTACTGTGGTCTCTGAGAAGTTCTGGGGTTTCTTTGGGACAGCAAAGGATCTGGAGACATGGGTTCTATCCCTGGGTCAGGAAGATCCCCTGGAGAAGGGAATGGCAACCCACTCCAGTATTCTTGCCTGGAGAATTCCATGTACAGAGGAGTTTGGTGGGCTATAGTCCACAGAGTCAAAAAGAGTCAGACAAAACTGAGCGACTTTTACCCAGAAGTTCTGGAGATCTTGTCTTTCTGTTTTTGAATAAACCTATTTTGTGAAGGAGCATTCAGTTCAGTTTAGTTCAGTCGCTCAGTCCTGTCCGACTCTTTACGACCCCATGAATCGCAGCATGCCAGGCCTCCCTGTCCATCACCAACTCCCGGAGTTCACTCAGACTCACGTCCATCGAGTCAGTGATGCCGTCCAGCCATCTCATCCTCTGTCGTCCCCTTCTCCTCCTGCCCCCAATCCCTCCCAGCATCAGAGTCTTTTCCAATGAGTCAACTCTTTGCACGAGGTGGCCAAAGTACTGGAGTTTCAGCTTTAGCATCATTCCTTCCAAAGAAATCCCAGGGCTGATCTCCTTCAGAATGGACTGGTTGGATCTCCTTGCAGTCCAAGGGACTCTCAAGAGTCTTCTCCAACACCACAGTTCAAAAGCATCAATTCTTCGGCACTCAGCCTTCTTCACAGTCCAACTCTCACATCCATACATGACCACAGGAAAAACCATAGCCTTGACTAGACGGACCTTTGTTGGCAAAGTAATGTCTCTGCTTTTGAATATGCTATCTAGGTTGGTCATAACTTTCCTTCCAAGAAGTAAGCGTCTTTTAATCTTATGGCTGCAATCACCATCTGCAGTGATTTTGGAGCCCCCCAAAATAAAGTCTGACACTGTTTCCACTGTCTCCCCAACTATTTCCCATGACGTGATGGGACCGGATGCCATGATCTTCGTTTTCTGAATGTTGAGCTTTAAGCCAACTTTTTCACTCTCCACTTTCACTTTCATCAAGAGGCTTTTTAGTTCCTCTTCACTTTCTGCCATAAGGGTGGTGTTTCCATCCAATTAGAAAGGGAGTTAAAGAAAGAAAATCCAGTTAGTTGATGTTGGTTTATAGAGTAGAATAAATAACTCTTCCACGGTTCTGTTGTTAAATAGGCTTTTGAGACCTTATTCAATTTCTAGCACGGGTAGTCCAAATTTGTCTTCATGTTTCAATGTGAGGCCCAGTTCTCATGATAATGATTTCTTATGCCTGAGCTTTTCTGAGACAACGAATAATTTAAAACAGATGTGGCAGATATGAGGTTTGCAAATTGAGGGGACACAAGAAATACTGTAACTTCTATAGGATGAACCATATGAAATTTATGTTTTGTAAGTCAAAATTGTGAAACATCAGCAATTTCATATGCTTTACTCGTAGTTTTTCTCTGCTGCTACTACTGCTAAGTCACTTCAGTCGTGTCCGACTCTGTGCGACCCCATAGATGGCAGCCCACCAGGCCCCACCGACCCTGGGATTCTCCAGGCAAGAACACTGGAGTGGGTTGCCATTTCCTCCTCCAATGCATGAAAGTGAAAAGTGAAAGTGAAGTCTCTCAGTCGTGTCCGACTCTAAGCGACCCCATGGACTGCAGCCCACCAGGCTCCTCCATCCATGGGATTTTCCAGGCAAGAGTACTGGAGTGGGGTGCCATTGCCTTCTCCCAGTAATTTTCTCTAAATCAAGTTAATTCTATTTAGAACCTTCATCTTGTCGCACTGACTAGAAAGATAATCTAGGCCGTATGCAGGATTCCTCTACACTTCCCCCTTCATCTACTCCTGTCCTCCCTCCAGCCTCTTCCTGTACCTGAGAATACGTCAAAGTTCCAGGGTGAATGGGACGTTTGGGGAAGGGAAAAGAAAGAAAAAGAAAGTCGCTCATTCATGTCCGACTCTTTGTGACCCCAAGGACTATAGCCTACCAGGCTCTTCCATCCATGGGATTTTCCAGGCAAGAATACTGGAGTGGGTTGCCATTTCCTTTTCCAGGGGATCTTCCCGACCCAGGGATTGAACCCGGGTCTCCCACATTGTAGGCAGACGCTTTACCATCTGAGCCACCAGGGAAGTCCTTGGGGAAGGGGAAGAGCATCTATTTAAGTCGATGTTGTGCCTTTCATGTCCTCTGCCTCTGTTCTTCGTAGGCTGTGCTGAGCACATCCAAAGAGTCATGTCTGACTCTTTGCAACCTTGTGGACTGTAGCCTGCCAGCTTCCTCTGTCCATGGGATTCTCCAGGCAAGAATACTAGAGTGGGTTGCCATGCCCTCCTCCAGGGGATCTTCCCAATCCAGGGACTGAACCCATGTCTTTTACATCTCCTACATTGGCAGGCTGGTTCTTTACCACTGGCACCACCTGGGAAGCCCAGGCTGTGCTATGTGCAAGGAAATCAAGAAAGGCTCTTAGGGACCTGCCAGTCTCTGGTCAGTGGTTTCTTCTCTGAGGTCTTATTGCTTCCATGGTAAGTAGCATATCTGTGATTGCAAAAGGGCTTCCAAATGACCATGACAAGGCTTACTGTAAAGGAGCTGGGTCACTGTGCACAGGGCCTGGACACTCATAAACACTCACTAAAATTGATCTGAGGAGTAAATAGATAATCCCAAGTGGTCAACCTAAGCATACTAAGCTGAGTGAGTGGAAAAATAGCAATAGCAAACTCTTACAGGATTCTTAACATGACAGGCATTGTTCTAATTGCTCTGTATAAATTAACTCATTCAGCTCTTGCAATGACCCTAAGAGTTATGTAACTGAGCAGAGCTAAAGTAAGCTCTCAAGATTGTAGCAGACCCCTGCATTTGGACTCTAAAGCCTGTGCACTTAACCACTAGTCCATACAGCAGCCCAAGCATGGAGGATGCTTTCTACCTTTGTAGAGAAAGAGCTAGGCCTTCAATCTCCTCGTGTATTGCTTTTAGCTTCAGCACAGATTTCACTAGTGGCATTTATCTATGATATTTCAGATCACTAAAGAAGCCTGGGCAACATCCTGGCTTGCAGCCAGCCCTCTGGCCTTCCTGTCTGGTATACTTTGCAGGACTGGTCATGTGAGAAAGACAGCTAACAGCAACAATTGATGGGTGATGAATGGCTGGAAGTAGGGCAGCTCGAAGCATGACGGGGACAAGGAATGCAATCAGGAAAATGCTGACCTGGAACTTGAGTGGGGTAAGTTGGGCTGTGACGGATGGAAGGCAGCAGCTGCACGCATGGCATGTTGGCACACACAGTCAGAAACGCTACTTAATTTGAATTGAAATGGGCAACTTGAGAGGCAGAGCTGCAAGCAGTGACCACAGCCACAGACCAAAATACAGACCTTCCATTAATCTGTCCAACCACACTCACAGTCTTGGGTAGTATTGTTGTTGCTCAGCATCATCCTTCAATGTGATAAAGCACCATGAAACAGAGCTGTGGGCCCCAGAGCCATGCATTATGAGACTTCTGTGGGAGGAGTAGGCAGAAAAGGCTTCAGACTGAGATTTAATGGGCACATCAGAGCCAATCTCCAAACAAAGATTCCTATTTAATATTTGGAATGGTCATTTTGGAGCACACTGAGGTGTCTGTGAATGAGGGCAGAGTATTATTGGTTCCTTTTTATTTCACACCTCAAAGTCATGGGCTCCCTATGTTATTTTTCTTCTTTCCTATTGTGGTTATTGAACTTACATTCAGCCCAAGTCAGAGCTTTGGGCACCTGGGTGCCAGGAAATTTGACTCAGCAGGAACCTGATCCTGAGCGATCAGTGGACTGTTGGGTCCATGCTCTGTGGGCTCCATATTATTCTGGATGCACTTGCTTGATTTGCATGGGGGAAAGACTTCATGGTTCTGTAACTTAAAAAAAATACTTATTTAATTATGGCTGTGCTGGTCTTCTTTGCTGAGCATGGGCTTTCTCCAGTTGGGGTGAGTGGGGGCTATGCTCTAGTCGCAGCTTGGGCTTCTCATTGTGGGAGCCTCTCTTGTTGCTGAGGATGGGCTTCAGGGCATGCGGGCTTCCATAGTTGTGGCACGTGGTCTTAGCTGCCCCTAACTTATGGAATTGTCCCAGACTAGGGATCAAACCCATGTCCCCTGCATTGGCGGGCGGATTCTTAACCTGGATTACCAGGGAAATGCCATATAAGTCTTTAATCCATTTGGAACTGATTTTTGGTGTATGCTGTAAAGTAGGGGTCCAATTTCATTTTTTTGCATATGGATACCCTGTTTTTCTAGCACCATTTATTGAAGAGTATCTTTTCCTCATTGTATATTCTTGGTACTCTTGTCAAAGATCAATTCACCATATATGCATGGATTTTTTTCTGGGCTTTCTATTCTCTTCCTTTGGTCTACATATCTGTCTTTATACCAGTACCACACTTTTAATTACTGTAGTTTTAAAATATATTTTGAAAATATATCTTTGTTCTTTTCATCTTTGTTCTTTTCCAAGATTGCTTTGACTATTTGGAATCTTTGTGGTTCCATATGAATTTTAGGATTTTTTTCTATTTCTGTAAAAAATTGCCATTGAGATTTTGATGAGGACAGCATTGACTCTGTAGACTTCTTTGGGTAGTAGAAACAATTTAATAATATTAATTCTTCTAATCATACAACTCAATAGCAAATAAACCAAACAATGTGTATTAAAAATGCACAAAGGACTCAAACAGACATTTCTCCAAAGAAGATGTACAAATGGCCAACAGGTACATGGAAAGATGCTCAACATCATTAATTAGCAGGAAAGGCAAATCAGAAATACAATGAGATACCACTTCATATTCACTAAGATAGTTATAATAAAAAAAGACATACGATTTTAAATGTTGGTGAGGATATGGAGAAACTGGAACCCTCATCTATAATTGGTAGGAGTTAGTGCAGCTCTTGCAGAAAACAGTTTGATAGTTCCTGGAAAGATTAAACATAATTACCATAAGAGGCTAGCAACGCTGCTTCTAGCTATATACCAAAGAGACCTGAAAACACAATTTGTACACAAAATTTGCACACAAATGTTCGTAGCAGTGTTATTTAGCCAGAAACAACTCAAATGTTCATCCGTTGATAAATGGATAAATTAAATGATATATTCACAAAATGCAATATTATTCAGTCAAAAAAGGGATGAAGTACTAATTAATGGTATAACATGGATGAATCTTTAAAAAATTACACTGAGTAATTTTTTACTCAGCGTAAAAAATTACTGAAAGAAGCCAGTCACAATTCACATTTTGTGTGATTCTATTTACACAAAATGTACAGAATAGGCAAATCAATGAAGACAGAAAGTAGGTTAGTAGTTTTCAAGAGCCAAAGGGCTTCGGTGGAAATGGATATTCATTACTAATGTCTATGGGATTTCTTTTTGGGATATTGAAAATATTCTAAAATTGACTGTGGTGATGGTTTTACAACTGAATATACTTAAAATTATTGGCTTGAATACTTTAAATGGGTGAATCGTATGATTTGTGAATTATATTGCAATAAAATATATATATTAATTATATACAACACACATGGAATCAACAAGAAAGGAACAAGAAATACATTAATTTTTAAACATTTTATTTTAGCCCAAAACCATATCAATGACCATTTATTCTCCAATAGTTTGATGTAGGGTTAACATTTCTCTGAGTATAAGTTTAGTGATTGAAGTTCCACATTGCTTTTCTTGCATAAATCACACTGAAAAGAGTTGCATGTGATTTCCCTTATACTTTTTTCTTAAAAGATAAATAAGAAATTAAAGACATTAGCAATGTAATTGCAAAGGTCTTTTAGATTTTTTTCAAGGTCCTTGTAATCTTTTGTATTCATCTCACACACTCCTAATTTGTTATAACAGCTTTATTAAAATAATTCACACACTATAAAATCACCCCTATAAACTGTACAATTTAGTGGTTTTTAATAAAATTCACAGTTACACACACACACCTATTTTGACATTAAAATTGTATTTACCACTCTTTCCGAAGTAATAGACACAGTTTTAATAAACAGTTCTTTTTGCACTCAGTATTTGATTAAATCATGTAAATGCAGTAACAGAAATTTGACTTGAGAAAACATAACTGACCTTTGGTAAGCATCCTCATTCACCAGCATAGATGTTCTTGGGTGTTCTAGTGTGTGGCCTATAGGCACAGGTGTTGCAAAGCAGTGAATAGTACAGAGAGAATGGAGACAGCCCCTGAGTCTGGAGAACAAGTTAAGAGGAGGCTGGTAATGAGAGTTTCTACTAATCGAGCAAAATGCTCTCTAGAAGCTTGAAGGAAGAAAGAAAATCTTATGGCTTCCTATAAGTGGCTTTGAAATGGGTCTGTAATGGATAAAAGCTTTCTCTTCAGAGGAAAAAAAATGGAGAGATAAAATGAGCCTCAATATATGGATCTCTGAGCTTCAACAATTATCAACATGAGGTCAGTCTTGTTTCATCATCTGTAGTCCCATGTACTTCCCCCCATAAAAATATGGATACAATTTTGTTTTTATTATTTCTCTTCCAAATTGAAGTGTACTTTAGGTACAGCAAAACACTAATCTAGCAACACAGCTCAATGAAAGTTTACGTATGTATATACCAGTGTAACTATCACTTGGATCAAGACAGAATGTTCTACCTCACAACGCTGGGAAAAAAACGTACAGAATATTCTTAGCTTATTGGGAGGTTTCTTAATGTCCCCTTTTAGTCCTCACCGCCCCACTCCACAAGATAATCACTATTCTAATCAGTCTCACTATAAGTTAGTTTCACCTGTTCTTAAACGTCATGTAAATGAATGGTATAGTGTGTCCAGCTTCTTTTAATCAATGTCATGTCTATGAGATTGATTTACATGGTTGCATATAACAGTAGTTTGGTTTTTTTTATTGTTTTATAGTATTTTATTATGTGGATACACCATAATAAAGATTATTTTATTGGTTTGTTTAATTTTTGGTAGTTTAAAAAGTTTATTTTTTACTTTAATTTTTTAATTTTGACCCATGTGGCTTACAAAATCTCAGTTCTCTGACTAGGAATTGAACCCTGGCCACGGCAGTGAAAGCACCGAATCCTAACCACTAAACCACCAGGGGACACGTTATTTTTTAGTCCATTTTACTGTTGATGGACATAGAAGTTGCTTCTAGCTTTTCCGTGAAGCTTCTCATACATGTCTTTTGGTGCATATATGCACTCACTCCTGTTGGGTATATTTATTAGAGTGGAATTTCTGGTTGTAGAGTATAAACATATTTAGCTTTAAGTACTATAAATTTCCCAAACTGTTTGTACCAATTTATACTCCTACTAACTCCAGCTCTGGCAGTTGGTGATGGACAGGGAAGCCTGGCGTGCTGCATGCAGTCCATGGGGTTGCAAAGAGTCAGACATGACGGAGCGACTGAAATGAACTGACTGATACTCTCACCACCGAGTGAAGGCAGATCTTTCAGTTGCTCCACATCCTTGCCAACATTTAGGATTGCTGGTCTTTAGGGGTTTCAGAAGTGTAGTGGTAATCATTATTCCTTTCCATTTTAATTTCTTTAAATTAGATAATGTTTATTATTAAAGTCCAAGAGGATGTAGTTAAGTTAAAATGGAGTCATTAGAATGGGCCCAAATTCAATTGACTAGGTCTGACCTAGAAGAGGTCAGAGCACAAGTGCAGAAAAGACAATGTGAGATCATAGTAAGAAGGTGCCTATCTGCAAGCTGAGGAAAGAGTCCTTAGGAAAAGCAAACCTGGTGACAATTTTGATCTTGGACTTCTAGCCTCCAGATTGTGAGAAAATTAATGTCTGTTGTTTAAGCTGATCAGTCTGTGATATTTTATTATGGAAAACCTAGCAAACTAATCGGAGAAGGCAATGGCACCCCACTCCAGAACTCTTGGCTGGAAAATCCCATGGACGGAGGAGCCTGGAAGGCTGCAGTCCATGGGCTCGCTGAGGGTCGGACACGACTGAGCGACTTCACTTTCACTTTTCACTTTCCTGCTTTGGAGAAGGAAATGGCAACCCACTCCAGTGTTCTTGCCTAGAGAATCCCAGGGACGGAGGAGCCTGGTGGGCTGCCGTCTATGGGGTCACACAGAGTTGGACATGACTGAAGTGACTTAGCAGCAGCAGCAGCAGCGAACTAATGCATAAGGTAAGTGAATATCTAATTTTATAAGAAACTCTCCTCTAAAGTAGTGTGTCATTGTGCGTTTTCACCAGCAATGTATGAGAGTTTCGGTTGCTCGGCGTCCTTGTCAGCACTTGGCAAAATCTTGCTAGGTGTGCTGTTGTTACTGTTGTTCGGTTGCTAAGTCACGTCCGACCCTTTGCGACCCCATGAACTGTTGCATGCCAGGCTCCTCTGTCCTTCACCATCTATCAGAGTTTGCTCAAACTCACCATGGAGGCGGTGATGCTATCTAACCATCTCATCTTCTGTTGCTCCCTTTCCCTCGTCTTCAGTCTTTCCCAGCATCAGGATCTTTATCAAGTAAGTGTGCTGAGGGATCTAATTATGTTTTAAGTTTGCAATTCCTTAGTGACTTAATAACACCGAACATCTTTAATTCTTATTTGCCAATCAATGTAGCTTTAATTTTCAATTTTCTGATAATTAGTTACAGTGGACATATATCTGTATGATTATTGGTCATTTGGATAACCTCATTTGTAAAGTGCCTATTCAAGTATTTTGTCTGTTAAAAAACAGGATGTCTGCCTTTTCCTTTTAGAGTTGTAGGAGCTCTTTACATATTCTGGAAATAAGTATTTTGTTGGCTATATGTATTTCAAATATCTTCTCCCAGCTCTACCTTGCATGTCACTCTCGTAATGATGTTTTTGATGCAAAGAAGTTCTTCATTTTAAAGAAGTGAGATTTTTAATATTTTATGTTAATGCTTTTTTCTCTTATGTAACAAATGTCTGTCTCAAGATTATGAAGATATTCTCCTATGTTTTCTTCTAAAAACATTATTTTACTTTTCATATTTAGGGGTACAATCTGTTTGAAATAAGTTTTTTTGTGTGTATATGATGAGGGAGGCATCACACTTTCCTTGACCGATTGACCCATTACTAATTTACTGAAAAAAATGTATAAAAATGTTTATTTAATATATTCTTTATTGAATGAACGATTCTTTAAATTCTACAGTGCTTTACAAGCTTCAAAAGTGTCACACAAGTGATTTCTATGGTTCGTAACAACCCTTTTTTTTCTCCTTCCCCTATTCTGCCTCTTTCCCCTCCCCTCTCCCCACTGGTAACTAGTTTGTAAGTCTGATTCTTTTTTGCTTCATTCGCTAGTTTGTTGTAGTTTTTAGATTTCAGATATAAGTGATATCATATAGTATGTGTCTTTTCCTGTCTGACTTATTTCACTTAGCATGATGCCCTCCAAGTCCATCCATATTGCTGAAATAGCAAAATTTCCAGAACGTGTAAAATTTAAACTATAGACAATATGTGAGGAATGGAAGGTGGTAGTATTCCCACATGAGGGACTGGAAGGCAGTGCCACAGGAGTAATATAATTAGGAATGAGTAAGTAGGGTTATAGCAAACATTAACATTCAAAAGTATTGCCTATGAAAAATATTAAGTCCTGAATAGGCCTCCCTCCACCCATCCTCCCCCAAAATTCAGAACACGTGGTCTGATGTGGATCATACATAATATGTGGACTACACTTTGGGAAATGCTAGTAAAGGCATGGCAGGTACTGTAGGTCTCTTTCTTTTTTAGCTCATGTTGATATAATTACTTTAAAAACTCTGTGGACTTCCCAAGTGTCCATTTATAATCTATTTTTCATGATACAAAAGTCAGGGGACTTCCCTGGTGGTTCAGCGGCTAAGACTCCACGCTGCCAACGCCGGGGGCCTGGGTTGGGTCCCTGGTGGGGGAACTAGATCCCACATGCTGCAACTAAAGATCCCATGTGCCTGCCGCAAATAAGACTGGGTGCAGCCATATGAATAAATAAACAAATATTAAGGAAAAAAAAAGCCAGGCCCATAAATCTCTTTCAAATAAGCTATTATCTACCTTGGACTCTCTTTGAAGTTGTGGTGGGATAATGGCTTTAGATTTTTAGGAGCCCCACTGTTTAAACAGAGAACATCTGCAAGGTAGGCTCTTAAAAATCCTTAGAACTTCTGTCTGTTTGTAAGGATCTAATCTGCTCCACCTTAAACCTCTCTGACTTTTTGCTAAAGAATCTTGTAGTTCTAGCCTAGATTTACTTTCTGCTCTGAAGTCATTTGAAAATTGTTCGCCATCAACAATAGATTCCTACAACTGATGGGATAAGATTGACTACAAAATTTATGAAAAGAAACTGGAAGGAAGTTTAGGAATCATTCAAACCTGATGCTTTGTGTAATACCTCAGTTGTTGATTTGTACTTCTTTCAATCAAAACATTTTTTTCTTTTTCAGAGATATGCTATTTCCCTTTTCTCAATACTAAATAACTTTTGCCAAAAGTATTCATTGAACTTTCCAGTGGCGTATCTGTGCTTGGATCTGAGCTGTTCACTAATCTTGACATTATATCCTCTATTGCTAGGCTAGAAGCTGAAAGCAGTTTGTTACTGTTGACCTTTATGCTCTTGTAATTTAGTTTCTTTTCAATCTCCTGAACCAATGGGAATTCAGATCTCTCATAACAGTCCTGATGCACTCAGTAGAAGAAATACAGTTATAGAAAAATAAAATTTAAAGTCAAAGAAGGAAAAAAGTGGTAAACCAAAAATCTCTTTCATTGGCCTTTAGCTGACAGTAGACATCTCCTTTCTCTCCTGGTAATTTCACAGGAGGTAGACTCTGAGTTTCTAAGCATGATGAATATTTCTTGATTAGTATTTAAATTCACAGTTCATTGTTTTTTGAAAATTCTGCTCTTCTTTATTGTTGTCCTTGAAAAATCAGAAGAACTGATTCATAAGAGCATAATACAAGACTAGCAATCTATTTACCCCATTATATGGCTGAGGGTAGTACCAATAGAGGTTTTGTGGGAGGGATTGTTTTATCTCAGTTGTTTCTGACCTGAAATGAAATAAATCTTAATCTTGAGTTCTACTCTGTGATTGGTGCTGTAAGCTCAGTCCATCTGTGAACAGATCTTTTAACAATCACTGATGTCATTACCCAGACACAATAGAAAATGACAGTGATGCTCAATACTTAGAAGATTAGGGTACCCCACCAACAAACCCCCATTGAGAGTGACTTCTGATGAGATACGAAAGAACACTGAGCTTTTTCTAGAAAAGTCAGAGCTCACAATCATACAAGCAAAAAATAAATTATTGGATTAAATGGGTGAGTATAATTTTTGGTCAGTTAAGGAAATGAATGCTTGGTGAACATGACATATCATAAACTAAAACAAAAGTAAAAAGGCTTAAATAACGGAGCATTGCAAATGAATATGAAATATTTGGGTTGGATTAGATGATTTCTATCATTCCTTGCAGATCTAACATAAATTTTTCATACTGCTGGAAAAATTAGATTAATGAGAATTCACAAAAAAAGATAAAGATCAGAGTACCACATTCATGTCCTAGAAAATATGGGACAATATGAGTAAAGAGCACACATTAGCATGACAGTCAGAGTTTTCCCTTCAACTTGCCAAGAAAGCACTGTCCCCAAAGACATGTAAACAGGATGTTTGTGAAGAGAAGCTAGTGAATGAATGGGCAAGCCATTGTCAGATGGTTCCCTCTGGGATACAGAATAAGCCCGGGTGTCATCAAGGATATATTTTGGGAGAGTAGTCCCAGAATTCCTGGAACTGGGGGGTTTCCTGGGATATGAGACTTTGAATAACAAATGTGGGAAAATCTCAGGCAAACTGATAGAATTAACTGCATTCAGCCCAAATAGAACTATGCTGTGTCGCTGCAGAGATCAGAAGCCAAATTTTTAGAAGCAGATGATTAAGTAATCTAGCCCTAACTCTAACCCTAATCCAGACAGAGAAGAAAAACACAAAACTCGAGGAGCTTCAGGCTGGAAAGAAGGAAAAGAGGGGCCAGAAGAGCCATGTGGTGAGGTTACCGAGATTAAGGAAAGAAAAGCCTTACAGGAAGTAATCAGCTGTGATGTGTGACAGAGAAGAGTTAGTAGCAGGGAGATCCTCGGTGACTTCAATGAGAGGTGTGTCAGGATCCAGTTGGGGCAGAAGCAGAAGTAGGTTCCTGGAGTATAAGCAGTGAGTGAATGGGTAGTGAGAATACAGTCAAGTGAGTTGCTTACCAATCTACCAATCAATCAAAAACCTGGTTTTGAAGGAAATGGGTAGATAGGGTGATCTGGAGTTTGAAAGAACTGTTTTCCCCCTCATTTAAGTGGAGAGATTCCTGAATACACTCATGACTGATGAGAGGGAAAGGTTGAAGATTCAGAAGGAAAGGGCACTGCTGATGGACTAAGGTCCCCAAGGAGGCCCAGAGGGCTCACATCCAGAAGTCTGTGTCATGAGAGTTGGCATTCAGAGGAATTATTCTACAGCCTTCACAGACTAACGATTCATAATGGAGCTTGTAGTCTGTTTATTCACTCTCACAAATACAACATTTCCAAAACAATGTATGGAAGTAACAAAAGGTAGCTTTTAAAAATTGTTGACCTGGATCAAAGGAAATTGGTAAACTGGAGATGTGGCCCGAAATAAATGGAACAAAGCCTGGGAAAGGTTAATTACAGGGTTGTCATAGTATAGGGAGGAGAAAACACTGGGCACGGACTGACTAGGATCTTAGAGTTATCAAGAGGAGCTGAATATGAGCAAGCAAATAGAAGTGTGGTTTAAAAAAAAGGCACTTTTCTGTGGGACACATATTTTTGAATGCATGATTTATATTCAAACACCTAACATGATGCTGTGCATGTTGCAAATATTGCTGACTTGGTTTGATTTGTTGCTACTGATCTGCTCTCACCAGGTCATGCTCTTAAGAATTATTTGGGCAGCAGTGGTGACGGTTATGCTGAAATATCCATGTTCTCTTGCCTGACTCCTCAGGCTGAGGTTCCTCCCTGCAACTTAGCTGCTTGGGGTGAAGCTTGTACAAACAACAGTGGTGAAAGAGAGCAACTCTTTTTCCCCTTTGTGTGACTAAGTTGCCTTCATGTTGACCACATTTTAAAATTTAGGGCTCACTGAACAACTAATACTAATCAACTGAGCTAGCGGCTCAGCAGTAAAGAATCTGCTTGCCAATGCAGGAGATGAAGGAGACACGCGTTCAATCCCTGGATCAGGAAGATCCACTGGAGAAGAAAATGGCAACCCACTCCAGTATTCTTGGCTAGAGAATCCCATGGGCAGAGGACCCTGGTGAGCTATAGTCCACAGGGTGGCAAAGAGTCTGGACACCACTGAGTGGCTGAGCATACACGCATGCTACACAGGTAGCTTTACCTCCCTAATCAATCCTGCCCAAGTTTCCCTGCAAAGGCCCCAGTTATGTCTCAGGATTGTACAGGCACAGTGGAAACTCCCTTCTGCTGAAATAAGACTCTAAGATTTCTTGCAGCTATTTAGGAGTGGAAGTAAGATGTGTTGCTTATCTATTACTGTATAACAAACTATCCAAAAGTCATAAAAAATTAAATACAGTCAGAAATTCAAGCAGGGCTTGGCTGGGTAGTTTTTCTGCTCCATGAACTACTGACTGGGATCACTTTGTGGTATTTAGCTTGTAGCATGGATGGTCTGGGGTTTCTAGAAGCCTACTTTTGTATGTTTGGCACCTTGGTGGAGGCAGTTGGAAGGCTGTGCCCAGCTGGTCCTCTCTTCCTCCCCCTGTAGTCTCAAGGCCTTGCCACATGGTCTCTCCAAAGAGGTAGCTGGACTTCTCACATGGCAGCTTAGGGCTTTAAGATCAATGGTTCTAAGAGACAGCAAGTGAAATTGCCTGTCTCTTACAATCTGGGCCCAGAAATTGACACAGTGTTACTTCTGGCATACCCTGTTGGTCAGGATAGTCACAGAGGCCCCTCAGAATCAAAAGGAGGGACACTGATCCCACCTTTCTATGCAAAGAGTGGCGAATGATTCACGGTCACCTTTAGTCTGTTATGAAAGAATTTGAATGCCATATGCTTGAAGAGATTTTACGTGAACATGAACAATGCAGATCTCTGATAAGCAGTTAAGTGCCAGATACTTTGTTAGGATACCTGGTTATTTCTAGATCTGCAGTTGTAGCTGTCTGTATGAACGGCCCCACTCCACTATTTGGGTGGAAAAGGTGGACCTGGAATCTGGTTTTTACTTTTAATTCTGTGAAATGCTTCTGTTATAGTTTCATCTCTGCCATCCCTTCACTGGTGAAGTTGGAGATGTAATCTGTTACTCATGTACTACTCAAATCTCTATATAATTCACCACTTCTGGGAAGTCTTCCCTAGACAAAACAGGAATAGCCTGCTTTCTCTCTGTCTGCTAGAGATATGTACTGTGAGTCTTTAAAGCTTTGCCAAAATTAGAAAAAAGAATTATTACATGTTAAAAATTGGAAGGTACTCTCCAAAAAATTGTACTTTGTTAAAGAGGTGGGGGGAATACTCTTTAGTTAACAGTGTTACACTTTATCATTTTCAATAAAATTTATTTTCTAAGTTGTCACAGCTAGAGATAGCTCAGCTACTGGGAGTGTTAATCCTTTTTAGCAAGTTAGTTGCTGTTTGGTAACACTGAGGGTAGTAAGCAGCAACCAAGGTTAATTATATCTGTTTAATTATAGTTAATTATATTATATTTCAAAACTTAGAGGGTAGGTCTTAATTCCTAGTAGGGTTTACCATGCATAACATTTCTAATAAATCTTTTTGATTTGATGTGGATAAATATGAACTTTATAATAAGGAATGAAGCACACAGTCACTTCCTTTTAAAAAGCCAAAGTTCAAAAACTCAGAGAAGTTGGAATAGCTGATACATTTACACTTCTTTGTTTCAAACTACAGAACACAAAAATAAGTGATCCCTGAATATAAGAAGTGGCATATTTGCTGTAAACATGCCTCTAAGCTCGTTTCTGGTCTTATGTACAAGTGTACCTAAAAATTACTGTCTCTAAAATGACACTGGGCTTTAACAGAAATCATAAAAATTATAGAATTTAAAAATTCTAACCTAAAACCTGCTTTAGTACCAACCAGAGGAAATTAGACAGTTATTGGTAGGGTAATCAAGAGTCCTTAAACTCCTTTTACAGAAATGATTTTTCCCACCTTTGTAGTAAGAGACTAATGGCTTCTCTCTTCAGTGAAGCTGGATCCTTTATCACAGGCTCAGGAGACAGCCCGCGGCTTAGAGACAGACTGCTTTGAGGACGTTGGAACCGCCGAGGTGCTGAGTAACCCTACTGAGAAAGAAAAAAGAGGAGGCGCTTCCGGAGTTAAAATAAGACAGAATGCATCATTGGAGAACACAGTGGCTGAAGGACTGGCAGAATTCTCAACAGCTCAGGCTACCACATACTGTTCAGTTTTCGTTTGTACTTTGGAGGGTCTTTAGAAACCTCTGACAAAAAAATAGAGGTACAGTACCTTTTTAGCCAGTCAATACAAAGGAAACCCTGTTGGTATAGGAACTGTTCTGATGTTCATTACTTAAAAATTGCTCGTTCCCCTTTGTCAGTATGGAGGGGGAGGTGTTAGTGATGAGTCTTAATTTTTTGTATCCCTATCCACCCTCTAAAAGCTTTTGAATTATTTTGAGCGCTGATAACATTTGAGGAGAGTTTGTAGTGTTTTGTGTATGTTCTGTACAATGTCTGGCATTCTGCGAGAAATTGATAAGCAGTAAATAATAAACACATCTCATTCGCCAGTGGACCAGAAAGATCGCTGTCATTCTTTTAGCAAAGAGCAAACTAATAGGCAGTAATTCTGGCCAGCCTCTCCTTTCCGTTACAGCTTCCAGTTATTTACCCAGGCTTAAGGAATGGCCACCGGTTGGCAGACACAACAGCTTCACAGTATTTGCACACAATTTATTTAGGTCGGTTTAAAATCTTTCTCTTTGACGCCAGGGTTGTCCGACGAATTCAGAGAGAAACTCTGGAGACAGAGGGATGGAAGATTTCGTTTTCCAGTGATTTCCGAGGAGGAATCTGGGACGGGCTGGGTGAAATCGAGTACCATTTGCTTAAGGTTAAAAAAAAAAAAATTCCAGTCTGGGGGGCCAGGTGGTGCTTCGGTAGGAGGGCCATGCAAGACGAAACCAGCTTTGGAGGAAGGACGCGGGGGGTGGGGGTTCCTGCAAGAAGAGAATTCCGCTGTGCCTCGAGCGCCCACCCTCCACCTGGCTGCGGGACGTTATCTCTGGAGAAAAGCCCTGGAATCCCGAGCCCGCCGGACGCTGGGACTTACCGAGTGCGCAGGAGAGCGCGCGGGGGCCGAGGCGGCGACGCCTGTCCCTTTAAGGGGCCGGTCTCCGGGCACCGCCGGGGCCCAGACGCCGGGACGTGCCGGGGCCGCCCCGCCCCGAAGCCGCCCGTTTCCTGCCGGGCGGCGCGACGGCACCTGAGCAACTGCGGCGGCGGCGATTCGGAGCGGGCGGCCGGGGCTGTAGAGCCGGCGCCGCCGCGTGTTCCCGGTCTCCTTTCCCGGCCGCACAGGGTAAGGGAGAGCAGGCCGCGCCGGGCCCGGGCTCCGACCGCGGGGACCGCGGAGGGGGGAGGGCTGCGCCGGCCGCGGGGTGCCGGGCCGACGGGAGGGCCGCGCCGGGCGGGGGGCGCGGCCGCGGGGTCCCGACACCACCCGCCGCCGCCCCGCCGTAGGCCTCGGGCGCCGGGTCGTCTCCGCCGCCGGGCTCCAGCGTGGGCCCGGCTGCCGGGGCGGGCGGGCTCCGAGGGGCCTCTCGGCCTCACCGGGCCGCCCCGGCCCGACCTCGGTTCCGCCGCGGCGCCTCCTCGGAGGACGTCTCCCGAGGGCGAGGTCGGCGGGAGAGGGCCCTGGGGTGACCGAGGAGCCTATTTTTAGCCAGGCGTGAGGGCCCCCGGGAGGGAAGGCGGATTACCGCCTCCTCGGCCGGTGGACGGAGGGAGCGTGTCCCCGGCGGCGGCCCTGGGCCACGCTTACGCCATGCTGGAATTTCAGCCCTCGCCGCTCTCGGGGTGCTTGGGGAAGCAGCGCTCGTCCGTGCTCAGGCCCCCTCCCGCCGACCAGTGCTTGTCCCCGGGCCCCGGAGTGGGGCGGTTGAGGATAGGAAAGCAGCGTGAGGGGAGAGTTTGGAAAAATCTGGGGACCGCCCGGGAGAAGGGGGAAGTTATTCTTCCTCTCCCTGAGGGGTGTGTCTTCCTTACGGATTCTCCCTCCTCTCTTCGGTTATCCAACAAGGAGATTTTTGGCTTCGGGGACCTCGGCAGAAAACCTAACCTGCAGTCTAGAGAAGTCGTACGGTAATCAGACGTGGGCAGTGCTGCCCCGCGCGTCGGTGGTGAAGGAGCATGTGGGTACCGGAGACAGACAGCCCCAGGCGCGGGGAGCCGCATCCTAACCTCAGCTAAGCTGCACCCTGATTAAATTCAGGAACGGGTTGTTTAATACTAGCTGTTCTTTTTGGGAGGAAGGACGAATCTTAAGTTCATGGTTGGGCCTATTCCAGGAGAGGATTCCTTAGCAGGTATCTTAATAAGCACTGCTTAAAAAGCTGCAGTTGGAAGTTAACTGTTCAGAGTTATGGGGTTTTTAAGATGCTTTGTGGAAACCCTTGAGAAATTTAGACAACCGTTTTCTGCTAAAGATAAACATCTTGAGGTGAATGAACTAAACACCCTAAATTGTGTAGGACTTCTCTTAAAGTTTGAATTCTTGGTTAATTAGGTTGTTCTTTTCACTACTTCACCTAGCAGGCGAATGGTATCACTGTTTCCAGCTTGGCTGAACTAGTTGCTGCTGAGACTGGTATGATTGTCCCAAGAATAACACCAGAGTACTCTTGAGTTGATCTGTTTTGAGTAGACATGCCTTGCTATAAATACTTTCATATTTAATGTGTTATCTGAGAAGTGGCCCCCCCCCCCCACCCCCGTCTCCGACCCCCCACCTGCTCTTCTTTAAGGATATAACAAGAAATAACTGGGTTTATTGTTTGTAGATTCTAAGGAAAATTCATTAATTCATCCTTTCCCCCTGCCTCAAACATTGAATTAGAAATGTCTCTTTTAATTTTGCAGCCTTTAGCAGTGTAACTGTCTATCAGATGCACTTAAAGAGTGAGGCATTCTGTTTACCTTTCTGAGATTCATACTGAAACTTATAACAAAGCCTGATGAAATTTTTTCTTAAAAATATTAAGCTCTTTAAAATTATAAAGAATATTGAGTATTGTATAACTCTTATGGGATCAGGGTCAACATTATGAAGAGCCATTAATTTACCATTTTGTTTCCACTTTAGTTTTTTCTGTATCCTTTAATATCATAGTCTCTTCTGCTTGATGCAGATGTTTTCTTGATTGTCTCACTCCAAGCCTTCTTAGAGTTTATAGACGTTAATCTGCTTTTAGTAGGGAGAACATTCTAATAATTAGATACTAAATGGCAATCAATATGACATTTATGAAGGACCTGAGGTTAGTGAAGGACAGGGAAGCCTGGTGTGCTGCAGTCCATGTGGTTGCAAAGAGTGGGAGGCGACTTAGCGACTGAACAACATGAATAAATAAAGTTGAGTTTCATTGTTTCCTCTTTCAGTATTTGTGAACATGACTTTGTGTGTTCTGATCTTAGAAATGTAGTTTATGTACAAAGCACAGGTAAAACATTGGTTTAGATAAGAATAGAAGCTTTTTTTCCCTATAAACAAAATTAAGCAGAAAGGGGGAAAATTATTAGTATCATGACTAAGGAGTTTGATTTAACTTAACCTTCTGTATCTGAGCTCTTGAAAGAGAAAAGTAATGGCAGTTTATAACCTTTTGCATGCCAGGCTATTGAATTGGTGTTTTAAAGTCCACTCCCCTACCCTCAGTCTTTGAAATACATTGTAGCATAAGCCATTTAGGCTCATAAAATTAATTTTTAAAGTGGTATAGGGTTTTAATTGGTTTTATCTTAAAAAGATGAAATAGGTAAAATAGTATACTTTTAGTTTTTGTTATTTAGTCAATAAGTTGTATCAAATCTTGTCTGACTCTTTTGCAGCCTCATGGACTGTAGCCTGCCAGGTTCCTCTGTCCATGGGATTCTCCAGGCAAGAATAGTGGAGTGGGTTGCCTTTTCCTTCTCCAGGGGATCTTCCTGACCCAGAGATCGAACCCGTGTCTCCTGCTTGGCAGGCAGATTCTTCACCACTGAGCCACCTGGAAAGCCCATACTTTTAGTACTAAGAATAATTTCAGTAATGACTCTATTAGGAAATCTATTATTTCTAGGAAAT
Organism: Bos mutus; assembly: GCF_027580195.1. Lineage (NCBI taxonomy): Eukaryota > Metazoa > Chordata > Mammalia > Artiodactyla > Bovidae > Bos > Bos mutus. The sequence continues at coordinate 40,744,682 of NC_091626.1, read as the reverse complement.
GTGTAAGATGAGTTCACTTCTTTTTAAAAAAGTTATGATTTTAGTATTTTACCTATCACTTTACTACAGTTAAGAACTTTAACCTCACGTCAAGTTTCAGCAAAGTGATTTGTATACTACATGGGACTTACACAAAATGAATTGTTTATACTCCCCTTCTTCCAGGGTATTGCTTTTAGGGTTTCTCTTCTTACTAATTACTCTCCTTATTTAGTCTTTATGATTCGTCCTCACTCTTGAAGTGCTCTTGGTTCACTTTACTTTCTATATTCCTCTGATGATCTCATCCAACGTCATGGCTTTAAATACCTATATGCTGATGGCTTCCATTTTTATATCTCCAGCCCAGACTTACCTCCTGTGTTCTGTAAAACCTGTTCTGAATTTCCTTTTGGATGTGAAGTAGTAAACTCAAACTAAAATTCCATGTTCCTCTTTAAACCTGCCTAAGGTGCAGTGTAATCTGTCGTACTAGATGACAGCTCTGTCCAACATTCAAGTGAAAAGAAAATGGAATCATCCCTGACTTATTCATACTTGGTATTCTTGGCTCAGTCTTATTTTGAAAATATATCCAGAATCAAGTCACTTCTTACCACCTCCATTGCTCACTAGGCTAGTCTAAACCAGTCTTCTCTCTTGTCTAGATTTCTGCAGTTAAGTTCCTGATGGGTTTCTCTGCTTCTGTCCTGGCTCTCTGCAGTCTTTTTCAGCAGAGCAACAAGATCATAACTCTCTCTTCAAAAATCCTGCAGTGACTTCCCATATGCATCGTAAAATCTGAAGTCCTTATGACCTACAAGGTCTTACAGAATCATCCTACTCTCCGCATCTCCCCTTGCCTCTCCCAGGATAGCGACTGCTCTGCCTCCTGCTTATTTGGCTCCAGTCCCACTGTCTTAGGGACTTTATGCTGGTTGTTTCCCCTCCTTGAATCACTTTTTCTGTGAGGTATCTCTATGAGCCATTCACTTGTCTCCTTCATACCTGCTCTTTAATTGTTTTTCAGAAGTCTGCTTTCCTGCTTAAAGCTGCACTTCCCTGCTTGTGATCCCTGTTCTGTTTTCCATAGCGATTGTCACCTTCCAACAAGCTCTAAAATTTGCTTGTTGATTTTGCTTATTGTCTCTTTCTCTGCTCCCAGACATACTATACTGTAACCTCTATGACAGGGCTTTTTGTCTGTTTTGTTTATTGATGGATCCCAAGAATTGCTCAGTGGTAAAGAATCCGCCTGCCAATGCAGGAGAAATGGGTTCAATCCCTGGTTCGTGAGGATCCCCTGGAGAAGGAAATTGCAACCCACTCTCCTGTTCTTGCCTGGGAAATCCCATGGACAGAGGAGCCTGGCAAGCTACAGTCTATGGGGTTGCAAAAGAGTCAGACACAACTTAGCAATGAACAACACCAGTGGTTTAGGGCAGTGCTTGGCACATAACATAATCTCAATAAAGATTTTTTAAAATTTTGTTTATTACAAGTGAATTAAAATCTTTATCTCCTGCAGGGTTTTTCTTTTTTTTTTTACTGTGATGCATATCTCAGTTTTGGACACATGTGGTTTTCAGTTTGCTCCTTTCCTATGAGCAGACAGAGAGCACAAGAAAAATGGCTGGGAACCTTTGGGAACACCTTGATGGAGGAAGGGATGTTGGAGTTGTGGTGGAGACCTTACCTGTCCCATGTGATTAGGATCATTGGTTAGGTCTTTTAAAAAGTTGCTTAAAGCGAGAACTCAAGGTATCTGTGCACTTGGTTTTAACTTTAAGCAGGTACTTTTATTTGCCTCTCATTTTATTTGGATCAATCTCTTGTCTTTGGGTAGAGGTCTCCTGATCTTTTTGCTATGCATCATACCCTAAGAGCATTATCTATGATTTCTAGTATTCTTTCTTTAAAAAGTAAAATGAAACTTTCAAACTTCAAAATCATTCTGGGTTTTTCCAATCCTTATTAAGACCTTCCAAAGGATTTAACTTAGTTTTGTAGAAATGAAAGCTTGATCTTTATTCTGTCATTTAATTGATTTATAGAAATAAAATATATAAGTGAGTAGGTGTTAGCCAGAACATTTAGCTTTCTGTAGACACCAGCCCCTGTATTTTTAACCAAGGGGACAAATGTCATTTAATTCAGTGAGAGGTTCTTTAAGATAGCTTCTATATTGAATAGTTCTCACAGGATCCTAGCTGTCTACCATTACTAGTGGAGAATGTCATTTATCCACATTTATTTATTTTGATTCTCAGTGACATCTGCAAATTACTTATCAGAACTTATATGATTTTTAGTAATTACATTGTATATCAAGAGCCTTGATGATGTGCTACATTCTCACTGGAAAATGTGTGATGATTATTATTTATTCTTATACATGAGTCACTTAAGTTGCCAAGGAAACAGTCTGGTCTGAAAGTCAGTAGTAACTAGGAGACCTGTAGGTCTTAGACCTTATTAACTAAACTTCTGTGCAAGTTTCTTGTCTGGAGAATCCCATGGACGGAGGAGCCTGGTAGGCTGCAGTCCATGGGGTCGCTGAGGGTCGGACATGACTGAGCGACTTCACTTTCACTTTTCACTTTCATGCTTTGGAAAAGGGAATGACAGCCCACTCCAGTGTTCTTGCCTGGAGTATCCCAGGGACGGCGGAGCCTGGTGAGCTGCCGTCTATGGTGTCACACAGAGTTGGACACAACTGAAGCGACTTAGTAGCAGCAGCAGCAGCATGCAAGTTTCTTATTTTTCATTTCTTTAATTGTGTAGTGTGTGGTGTAAGTGGATAAAGTGTGGGTGCTAGGGAGTCCGAAGAACTTGGCTTTGAATTTGGCTTTGCTTCTTAAAACCACTTCCTGTATGTGTAGATTTACCTGCCCAAGACTCATTTGCCTTGCTTATTTTATCTTAGTAGTTGCTACATAAGTGATAGCTAACATTAGAGTGCTTATTTGCTGTTTAAGACTTTGTAAATACTTTATGTATAGTATCATATTGACTCCTCTCCACAGCCTTATGAGAGAGATGGTATTTGATGGAAACAGTGGAGGCAGGTTAAGTAATTGTCCAAAGACACAAAGCAAAGAAAAGGAGGAACTGGAATTTGAACTAGATATTCTGACTCTAGAGCCCATTCTCATCCATTGAGCTGTTTTATAAGAATGTTTTCTGGAAAAAAAAGAAGCACTGTTCATGTGCAGTTGTCTTTTGTTAGGTATTATAAAATTTCATTAAGGTTATAAAGATTTCTTTCCCATGGAGCTAGAGGATTAACTCTGAAAGCTAGTGACTTAAATTTGAGGACCTAAAGTTTTCCAAGGAGAGAAAATAGTAAAAGCTACTTAAAACCAAATGCTATAAAATATTTTATATAGAAAGCAGTAGGTAGACTATTATCTTTTTAATTTATAAGAAATTTTTTCAGTCTTAATTCCTATGTATGTGCATTATAAGTTACTGCCATGTGATCTTGTAGGCATTGCTCAGTGGTTATTTTGGAAAGGCCAACCCTGATCATCAAAATACATGTCCTCTTTGTCTGAGCTTTACATTTTTCTTCATTGCATTATCAGTTATTACCTAACATCATAAAGCTGTGACCAACCTAGACAGCATATTAAAAAGCAGAGACATTACTTTGCCAACGAAAGTCCATCTAGTCAAAGCTATGGTTTTTCTAGTAGTCATGTATGGATGTGAGAGTTGGACTATAATGAAAGCTGAGTGCCCAAGAGTTGACGCTTTTGAACTGTGGTGTCGGAGAAGACTCTTGAGAGTCCCTTGGACTGCAAGGACATCCAACCAATCAACCCTAAAGGAAATCATTCCTGAATATTCATTGGAAGGACTGATGCTAAAGCTGAAACTCAATACTTTGTCCACCTGATGCGAAAAACTGACTCATTTGAAAAGACCCTGATGGCTGGGAAAGATTGAAGACAGGAGGAGAAGGGGACGATAGAGGATGAGATGGTTGGATGGCATCACCAACTTGACGGACATGAGTTTGAGTAAGCTCTGGGAGTTGGTGATGGTCAGGGAGGCCTGGCGTGCTGCGGTTCATGGGGTCGCAAAGAGTTGGACACGACTGAGCAACTGAACTGAACTGATAATTTATGCTTATTTATTTATTTGTTTGATATCTGTTTCACCTGTAAGAATATAAGCATTATGTGGCAGAAACTTTGTCTTGTTCACCACTGCGAACTGTGTTTTTGGTACTTAGGTACTGCTCGCCAGATTTAATTTTTTAAAAAATTAACTTATTTTAATTGGAGGTTAAATACTTTTCAATACTGTGATGGTTTTTTGCCATACATCAACGTGAATCAGCCATAGGTGAGCATGTGTTCCCCCCATCCTGAACTCCCTATTCAACCTCCCTCCCCACCTTAACCCTCTGGGTTGTCCCAGAGCACCTGCTCTTGGTGGCCTGCTTCATGCATTGAAAATGAGTGAATCAGTTGTCTGGTGTTTGCAAACGATTGGGACTCATTGAGCCTTCTGCTTTCCTTGTCATTTGTGCTATCCTCCTCCTCCATTAGCATGACTAGTTGATTTACATGGAATGCCATGTAAAGTGAGACTTCAAGAATAAGGGTTTCAAGTTGACTCTTGGGAGGGGGATGGAAAATAAAATTTAATACACGAATTTCAGCAAAAATACTTCTCTGCTTAGTAGCAGTTAATCTTAATTGATCAGTAATGTAAGTTTTCTAAGTGAAATATGTACATAAATTATTTAGTGATTGCATATGTCTAGATCTATTTATCTTTGAAATAAATTTGAACAAGCTACATTGAAAGCTCCTCAATGTTCTGAATGCTGTGTTGTTGAACACTTGTTTCCTTAAATTTTAAAAATCCACACACCGGTTGAATTTATGTGCTTCTGGACTGTACTTGTTTACTTTATTGGGAAATCATGCTTATTTGAAATGTGTTCTATAATTATTTTACATAGTTTTCATAACCTGGATGTCTCAGGTGGCTGAACGTGATTTCTGTGAAGTGAATTTCTCAAGCTTCTCGTATAATTTGGTATTTTCATTTCTGGGTATAGTTTCAGTTACTGTGGTGTATAATCCTTTTTTGTATTTTTTTTTTCCTAAACACTATAAATGGGATCCTTCTGTATGAGTTTATTTGCAACTTCCTTTTTCCCCTCAACTTTATTGTCCTAATATTTTTCTTCCATGTTATATATAACTTTGATTCATTCACTTTCACTTCTACATGGAATTTCATTGTATGTATATTTTCTAATTTATTATCTGTTGATGGACATTTGGGTAGTTTCCAGTCTTCTTTTACTATTATAAACAATGCTGTTATGAATACCTTGTATGGCTCTGTTGGTGCACTTGCATCTATACTGTCTCTAGGTGGTGTTTTAAAAAATTTTTTTGTTCTTACTTAAAATAAGAAATAACTTTCACATTATGAGACTCAATACATTATCAGATATAAACATATATAACTAAGTTTCTTGGGGGGAAAACCCTATGTGTTGCTGCTGCTGCTGCTAAGTTGCTTCAGTCATGTCCGACTCTGTGCGACCCCATAGACGGCAGCCCACCAGGCTCCCCCATCCCTGGGATTCTCCAGGCAAGAACACTGGAGTGGGCTGCCATTTCCTTCTCCAATGCGTGAAAGGGAAAAGTGAAAGTGAAGTCGTGTCTGACTCTTCGCGACCCCATGGACTGCAGCCCACGAGGTTCCTCTGTCCATGGGATTCTCCAGGCAAGAGTACTGGAGTGGGGCGCCATCGCCTTCTCCGCTATGTGTTGCTAGTTTGTTTCATTAAAAGTACAATTGCTAATCAAGACCTACTAAGTTGATTTTTGTTACCTACTAATGTGTTGAGATTAGCAGTTTGAATGAATTGTTTTGGACCTTATATCTCGCTTGGAGTGGAACTGCTGAATTGTAGGAGAGGTTCATTTTCAGCTTTAGGTAGTGCTGAGTTGTTTTTAGGTATAATTGTAGTACCAGTTTATTCTCCACATTCTTGCCTATATAGTTGACCCTTGACCATCTTGGGGGGTTAGGGACGTTGACCCTCTGTGCAGTCAGAATTCATCCTATAATTTATAATTGGCCCTCCATATCCCCTGTTTCTCTCAAACCGTGGTTGGGTATCTGTTGTGTTGTACTGAGGTAGTTACTATTGAAGAAAATCTGTGAATCAGACCCTTACATTGCACTCCGGTGTTGTTTAAGGGTCTACCTTACATAATAATGGTAAATAATAAAGTTAGACAGCCGGTTGGGCATGAATTGATATCTTGTGGGTTTTGCATTTTTGCTTATGAGTGGAGATGTATTTTCCAAAATTTGCTGGCCATTTTTGTTTCCTTTTCTCAGAAATGACTGTTGGGTTTTTTTTCTTTATTTTTAAAAATAATTTTTGGTTGTGCTGGGTCTTCGTTGCTGTGCATGGGCTTTCTCTAGTTGTGGGGAGCAGGGCCTACTCTTGGTTGAGGTGCGTTGGCTCCTCCTTGTGCTGGTTTCTCTTGTTGCAGTGCACAGGCGCACGGGCTCGAGTAGTTGTGGGTCGCATGCTCTAGAGCAAGGGCTCAGGAGTTGAGGTGCACAGGCTTAGCTGCTCTGTGCCATGTGGATCTCCTCGGTCCAGGGATTGAACCTTTGTCCCCTGCGTTGGCTGGCAGATTCCTGCCTACTAGGTCTATACAGTCATCAAAAACAAGACCGGGAGCTGACTGTGGCTCAGATCATGAAATCCTTATTGCCAAATTCAGACTGAAATTGAAGAAAGTAGGGAAAACCACTGGACCATTCACATATGACCTAAATCAAATCCGTTACGATTATACAGTGGAAGTGAGAAATAGATTTAAGGGACTAGATCTGATAGAGTGCCTGATGAACTGTGGACGGAGGTTTGTGACATTGGACAGGAGACAGGGATCAAGACCATCCCCAAGAAAAAGAAATGCCAAAAAGCAAAATGGCTATCTGAGGAGGCCTTACAAATAGCTGTGGAAAGAAGAGAAGTGAAAAGCAAAGGAGAAAAGGAAAGATATACCCATTTGAATGCAGAGTTTCAAAGAATAGCAAGGAGAGGTAAGAAAGCCTTCCTCAGTGATCAGTGCAGAGAAATAGAGGAAAACAATAGAATGGGAATGACTAGAGATCTCTTCAAGAAAATCCCAGGTACCAAGGGAACATTTCATGCAAAGATGAGCACAATAAAGGACAGAAATGGTATGGACCTAACAGAAGCAGAAGATATTAAGAAGAGGTGACAAGAATACGCAGAAGAACTGTACAAAAAAGATCTTCACGACCCAGATAATCACGATGGTGTGATCACTCACCTAGAGCCAGACATCCTGCAAAGTCAAGTGGGCCTTAGGAAGCATCACTATGAACAAAGCTAGTAGAGGTGATGGAATTCCAGTTGAGCTCTTTTAAATCCTAAAAGATGATGCTGTGAAAGTGCTGCATGCAATATGCCAGCCAATTTGGAAAACTCAGCAGTGGCCACAGGACTGGAAAAGATCAGTTTTTATTCCAATCCCAAAGAAAGGCAATGCCAAAGAATGCTCAAACTACCACACAATTGCACTCATCTCACCTGCTACCAAAGTAATGCTCAAAATTCTCCAAGCCAGGCTTCAGCAATACGTGAACCGTAAATGTCCAGATGTTCAAGCTGGTTTTAGAAAAGGCAGAGCAACCAGAGATCAAATTGCCAACATCTGCTGGATCATGGAAAAAGCAAGAGAGTTCCAGAAAAACATCTATTTCTGCTGTATTGACTATGCCAAAGCCTTTGACTGTGTGGATCACAATAAACTGTGGAAAATTCTGAAAGAGATGGGAATACCAGACCACCGGACCTGCCTCTTGAGAAACCTGTATGCAGGTCAGGATGCAACAGTTAGAACTGGACATGGAACAACAGACTGGTTCCAAATCTGGAAAGGAGTTCGTCAAGGCTGTATATTGTCACCCTGCTTATTTAACTTCTGTGCAGAGTACATCATGAGAAACCCTGGGCTGGATGAAGCACAATCTGGAAATAAAGATTGCCAGGAGAAATATCAATAACCTCAGATATGTAGATGACACCACCCTTATGGCAGGAAATGAAGATATTAAAGAGCCTCTTGATGAAATTGAAAGTGGAGAGTGAAAAAGTTGGCTTAAAGCTCAACATTCAGAAATCTAAGATCATGGCATCCAGTCCCATCACTTGATGGCAAATAGATGGGGAAACAGTGGAAACAGTGGCTGGCTTTATTATTCTGTGCTCCAGAATCACTGCAGATGGTGACTGCAGCCATGAAATTAAAAGACGCTTACTCCTTGGAAGAAAGTTATGACTGACCTAGACAGCATATTGAAAAGCAGAGACATTATTTTGCCAACAAAGGTCCGTCTAGTCAAGGCTATGGTTTTTCCTGTGGTCATGTATGGATGTGAGAGTTGGACTATAAAGAAAGGTGAACACCAAAGAATTGATTATTTTGAACTGTGGTATTGGAGAAGACTCTTGAGAGTCCCCTGGACTGCAAGGAGATCCAACCAGTCCATCCTAAATGAGATCAGTCCTGGGTGTTCATTGAAAGGACTGGTGTTGAAGCTGAAACTCCAGTACTTTGGCCACCTGATGTGAAGAGCTGACTTATTTGAAAAGACCCTGATGCTGGGAAAGATTGAAGGCATGAGAAGGGGATGACAGAGGATGAGATGGTTGGATGGCATCACCGGCTCCATGGACATGAGTTTGAGTAAACTCCGGGAGTTGGTGATGGACAGGGAGGCCTGGTGTGCTGCGGTCCATGGGGTCGCAAGGAGTCGGACATGACTGAACTGAACTGAACTTAGGGAAAGTCCTTGTTTTTCTCTTTGATAGGAGTTCTTTTATGTTCAGAATACTAATTTTTTGCTTATCACACATCGCAAATGTCTTTTCCCACTTTGTGGTTTGTGTTTTTCATTCTCTTATGGTTTCTTTGTTAATAAATGTTAAACCTTTTAATTTAGTAGAATTTCTCAGGATTTGTGTTTTATACTTTGTGTCTTGTTTAAGAAATCCTTTTCTACCTCAAGGTTGTAAAGATATTCTTGCATGTTGTCCTAGGAAGTTTAATGTTACATCTCATAATTCTTTCTCAGGAGTTGATTCTTGTTTTTTCCCTTTTGTGCTGCTGGTGTATTTTCTCCAAAATTCCACTGCTTTGCATTTCAGTTTGTTTTTTTAAGTAGTAAAATGTGTGAATTTAGTAGATACTTTTGAAATAAATCTTTGAGTTATTAGTATTATGTGCTGTCCACACCTTGCTTTTAGAGTCATAGGTAAATATTATGTAAGAGCATTAAGGTATGAATGGTTGTCTAGTAAACTTTGAAGTCTTCACTCTCCCCCAACCCCCATATGAAGTTAAAAATTTGTAAACATTTCAGTGATACCATTGTTTGCATGTGGTTTTCTGAAGTTATTAAGGACATTTGTTGTGAAGTAGTCTGGTTAGTTATTTTCTTAAAGTTGCAACTGTTTGTGCTTGATATTTTATGGTTATATTGTAGTGCACTGTGAATGTAGACCTATTTCTCTGTATCCAGCTTGGAGTATACATACAATCTGAGGATTCAGATCTTTCTCAGTTTTGGAACATTCTCGGCTCTTTAAATATGTTAATAACTCTCCATTACTTCTCTTACTTCTTACTTCTCTTACTTCTTACTTACTTCAATTACTTCTCAAGTTTCTTCTCTTTTGGTTGACCTATGTTAAAGTCTGTTAGTTTATCCTCTGTGTATTTTAATTGTTCTTTCAGTTTTTTTTCTCTTTATTTTTCTATGCCTTGTACTAGGGTAGCAATTTATGTTTTTCTTCTGCTTCTGTCCATTAAGAGTTTATTCTGTCTGTTGAGCCTACATGGCAGTATTTACAATTTTCATTTCTTAGAATTGGAGTTGCTTTTTCATATACACCTGCCTGTTTCATTTGTCTCAGTTTTTGTTTTATAATCTTTTTGCTATTTTGTAAAAAGATTCCTTTATCACTCTGACAGCTTCAACATGCTCAAATTTAAAAATCTTTGTCAGACTGTTACATAAACTAATACCATCTGGTGTGAATTCATGTTTTTATTGATTTTTGTTTCCTCCCCACATTATTAAATTTCTTCCTGTGTTTTGGTTTATTTATTTATTGAGTACATTTTGAGTGGAGTTTTTTTTTTTTTTTTTAAACCTTTTTTCCATCCCCCACCTCAAAATTATTATTTTTTTAACTGTTTCTACCTGGCTTACTCTTCATCTAGTTGCAAGCTAGGTTTGTTCTGAAACAGTTAAAAAGAGAAAGCAAGGTGGATAGAAGTGTTTCTAAGATGAAATCATATACTGAGAAAGAGGGAGGTAAGAGTGTGTGTGTATGTGTAGAGAGATCTCATGTTTAGGGGAGTATTGAATGAAATCTAAAACGACAGTTTCCTATGATGGAGAGGAATATAGAGTAGAAGGGCACAGAAAAATCTATGGGTCAAAGCAAGCAGCTCAGTTGTGTCCAACTCTTTGTGACCCCATGGACTGTAGGCTGGTAGGCTCCTCTGTCTGTGGGATTCTCCAGGCAAGAATACTAGAGTGGGTTGCCATTTCCTTCTCCAGGGAATCTTCCCAAGCCAGGGATCAAACCTGAGTCTCCTGCATTGCAGGCAAATTCTTTACCATCTGAGCCACGAGGGAAGCCTAAGAAGAGCACAGGGGTACAGTTTATGCTCTGAATTTCCCTTTTGCTTCATACTTGATTCTGGAACCATGTATATATTTTATATAATTATTAAAAAATTTCTAGAGGAAAGGAAATCCTCTTACACTGTTGGTGGGAATGTAAGTTACTGCAGGCACTGTGGAAAAGAATATGGAGGTTCCTCAGAAAACTGAAAATAGGATTACCGTGTGACCCAGCAGTCCCCCTTCTGGGCATATATCCAGGCAAACTTATAATTCAAGAAGATACATGCACCTGTACGCTCATAGCAGCAGTATTCACAACAGCTAAGACATGGAAACAATCTAAATGTCCACCAACAGAAGAATGGATAAAGAAGATGTGGTACATATATATAGTAGAGTACTACTCAGCCATAAAACAGAATGCATTAATGCCATTTGCAGCAACATGGATGCAACGAGAGACTGTCTTAATACTAAGTGAAGTAGCTTACATGTGGAATCTGAAATATGACACAAATGAACCTATCTATGAAATAGAAACAGAATCAGGGACGCAGAGAGTAGATTGGTGGTTTCCAAAGGGGAGGGACTTCCCTGGTGGCTCAGAGGGTAAAGAATCTGCCTGCAGTATGGGAGACCCAGGTTTAATCCCTGGATTGGAAAGATCCCCTGGAGAAGGGAATGGCAACCCAGTCCAGTATTCTTGCCTGGAGAATCCCATGGACAGAGGAGCCTGGAGGGCTACAGTCCATGGGGTCACAAAGAGTTGGACACAGCTAACACACACACGCACGCACACACACACACACACACACACACACACACACACACACGTGGGAGGGCTGGGAGAGGGTTTGATTGGGAGTTTGGGATTAGAAGCTATGAACTGATGTGTATGGAATGGATAAACAACAAGGTCCTACTGCATAGTGCAGGAAGCTATGTTCAGTATCTTCTGATAGCCCATATGGAATCTAAGAATATGAAAGAGAATGTGTATATATATTGAGTCACTTTGCTGTACAGCAGTAGTTAACACAACATTGTAATTCAGTTATACTTCAATGTAAAAACTAAAATTAAAAAAGGGGACAATTTGAACATCAGTAAAGACAATAACTAATGAATTGAAGCTAGTCAATTGTATGTTTAATCTTCAAGTTCGTAATGCTAAAAATTTAAAAAAAGTTGCTGTTGGGCTAACATTATTTTAACAATTTTGGTAAGTAAAGAAAAATAAGCATTTATCCTACTTTTCTTATATGAATTGTATCTCAGGGTAGCCAAATAGGTCATAAGAGAAGTTTTTTTCTGTAGATGTATTCTAGGTAAGAAAGAAAGAGGGGATAGACTTAGAATATCACCATTTTGCATCTCCTAATGAATGATGTCTAGGCAAAGATCTCCAGTAGTTGGTAACATCATGGAGACATTGAGGGACTTCCCTGGTGTTCCAGTGGCTGAGATTCTGAGCTCCCAACGCAAGGGACCCAGGTTCTATCCCTGGTCAGGGAGCTAGATCCCATGTGCCACAACTAAGAGTTCTCTTGCTGTAACTAAAGACCCCACATGCTTAACAAAAAGAATGAAGTTCCCGGATGCCACAACTAAGACCTGGTGCAGCCAAATAAATAAACTTTTGGAAATGTGCCACGCTGTCTGTGCCTTAGTCTTGCACTGAGGTCATAATCCTAAATCTGATCTAGCCTTTAAATTTAACTACCAATTTATAGGAAATAGAAAAGACAAAAACAAAAACTTGTTAGCACTGTGGGGATTCCATCGACAAAATTCATACTGAGAATCTCTACAAGAAAACTACCTGGTTTTTCCAACCCCAAATTCTCGGATTACAAGAAACTGAATAATAGATAAAGGGATGACAAATGAAAGGAGACAAGAAATAAACATCATTCAATACAGAATAACTGAAAAAATATTTACACAGCAGTTGGGGAGATGTGAATACTGGCTTGATATTTGATATTAAGGGATTATTTTTAATTTCAAATTTGCTGTGAGGCTGGATTTTTGCCCTTTTTCCTCTCCAGGCTTAGGGCTTCTATAAAGCTATAGCACTGTTACCATAGGTTTTAAGTCTGATTCTTTTTCTTAGATACGCTCCCCTCACCTCCCCCTGAAGCTGCCCCCTGCCTCTCTCATAGACTCTCTAAGACTGACAGGTGGGTCTGAGCCTAGCTCCCATCAACTCTGCTTTTGCCCTGGATCCTGGTGCACATGAGATTTTGTGTGCAGCCTTTAAGAATGAAGTTTTTAGTTTCCTCCAGTCCCAGGGGGCTCCTGCAGTTAAGCTCTATTGGTCTTCAAAGCCAAGGCCTCTGGATGGCTCATCTACCTACTGCCAGAACCTTGACATGGGGCTAAGAACTCTTAACTCCTCTGGGAGAACCTTTGCAATACAGTTATTTTCCAGTTTGTGGGTTGCCCACCCAGAACATTATGGGATTTGATTGTATCATAACTCCGCTCCTCCTACCGATCTCGCTGTAGTTCCTTCTCTGTGCCTTTGGACTGGAGCCCACCAGGCTCCTCTGTCCATGGAATTTTCCAGAAAAGAATACTGGAGTGGGTAGCCATTCCTTTTTACAGGGGATCTTCCTGACCCAGGGATCAAACCCGGGTCTCCTGTATTGGCAGCAGATTCTTTACTGTCTGAGCCACCAGGGAAGAAGCCCTTACGTCTTTAGTTATAGAAAATCTTTGTGGGTAGTTTCCAGTTTTTTTCATTGATGGTTGTTCTACAGGTAGTTGTGAATTTGGTGTGCTCATGAGGGTAGGTGAATTTAGGGTCTTTCTACTCCACCATTTTGGCTGTTCTATAAAATCTTTTTTTTTAATTTGATTAAAAAAAAATGTTTGTTTTTGTTTGTCTTGAGTCTTTCTTGTGACACGTGGGTCTTTTTTTCCTTATGTGGGCTCTTTATTGCAGCTTTTGGGCTTCTCTCTAGTTGTGGCACATGGGCTGTAGAGTGCAGCGGTCTAGTTGTGGCATGAGGGTTCCAGAGTTCGTGGGCTCTGTAGTTGTGGCGTGTGGGCTCTCCGGCTGTGGCCTGAGGGCTCACTAGTGGTGATGTGAGGGTTTAGTTGCCCCGTGACGTGTAGGGCCTTAGTTCCCCATCAGAGATTGAACCTGTGTTCCCTGCCTTAGAAGGTGGCTTCCTGACCACTGAACCACCAGGGAAGCCCCATCTCTTATAAAGTCTTAATGAAAGCTTTTTGTGTAACCGTTGGGTGGTAGGCGAAGGAGGCAAGCTCTCTCTTTTCCTTGTGTGAAGTATGGACATTTCTTTTCCTTTAGTTTACCCTTTGCTGACTTGGAGTGTATAATGTATATAGTCACTCAGTTGTGTCTGACTCTTTGGGACTCTGTGGACTATTGGGAGCCCACCAGGCTCCTCTCTCCATGGGATTTTCCCAGCAAAAATACTGGAGAGGGTTGCCATTTGCTGACTTGGACCCCTTAAAAAGTCCCAGTTTTATGTACCTGTCTCATTTCTACTTCCCCAACTTATAGCCTTGTGTTTCCTGTGATAATCTTGAGTGGCCATTAATACTTTCAGTTCCTATATCATATTTCCTGTCTCCCAGGATTTCCCTTAATTTCCAGAAAACATGTCTATTTCAAAACAAAGCAACTTCTGTAACGTTTAATTGAAAGAGTTTTCACTTCCAATTTAAGAAATAGAGTCCTTAAATTAGCTTTAAAATCACGGTTTAATTTATAATTTAAAAATACAGTGAATTCAGTTTAAGCTTAAATTATATTATGAAAATAATATACGCACAGCGGAAACAATGTAAACATTCTGAAAGATTTAAGATGAAAAGTTACCAGACACGTACCCAGAAGTCACCATAGAGTTAATGGCTTCTGTTGTGTCCTTTCAGGAGCTCTCTAAGCATGTATGGGCATGACTGTGTTACTTAAAAGGGAATTTTCTCTGTATGTAGTAGTGATAGTCGCTCAGTTGTGTCCTATGGACTGTGCCTACCAGACTCCTCCGTCTGTGGAATTCTCCAGGCAAGAATACTGGAGTGGGTTGCCATTTCCTTCTCCAGGGGATCTTCCCTACCCAGGGATCAAAACCTGGGTCTCCGGCATTTCAGGCAGATTCTTTACCATCTGAGCCTTGTGCAACTTGCTTTTTATGTATACTTGGTTTATTTACAATATTTTTGAATGTCTTGCCACTTTACATGTGAAGCTCTATTGTAAGGTTATTTAATCATTTCCCTAATGTTGGACATATGGTTCTTTCTAATTTTAAAGTTGCTTTACTAACAGTGAACACTCTTTTTAGTGTGTCTTTGTATTTGTGTGATTACGATAAACTACCAGAGAAGGAGTTTTCTCTATTGAAGAGTATGCACTATTCTTATATCTGTCTAGGAGATTGCATTAGTTATAACCAAGTTAGCACTACCTGAGAATACTGGTTTTCATACTTCCTAGTTCATGTCAAATTTTGTAAATACAGTTTTATTGAGGTATAAGAGGTATAACTGACACACAATGAACTGCATGTATTTAAGTGTACAATATGATAAATTTTGACATGTGTACACTGATGAAACCATCACCACAATCAGGATGGTGTACATATGCATCATCTCCAAAATTTCCTCATTCCTGTTTGGTAATCCCTCATTCCCACATGTTCCTTCCCTGCCAATTTAAGGTGGAAAAGGTAACATTGTTTTAATTTGCATTTCTTTAATATGAGTGAGGTTGCAATAAAATATATATATATTTGTTGGATATCTTTTTCCCCTCTAGGAATCTTGTAAAGGTGTCCTTTAACCTTTCTGTCTTGTGTTCATCTTTTTCTCACATTTTTGCTGATGTTTGTAAGTTAAGGCTACCAGACCTTTGTCTTTTTTGAGTTTAGTCCCTTATTTTTTCATAAAATCTTTACAGTGTTTTCTGGGTCAGTTTTTTCCTTGATGGCTCTGAGTATTACATGAGACATAGGGGAAAAAAAAACCCTTTTACAAACAAAATTATTTTACATGAAAAGAAATACATTTGTCTTCTGGTTTTTCATGGTTTAATTTTTTAACCTTTAAAAGTTTGGTCCATAAATAATTTAGTTAGGGGCTTTAATTTTTCCCCAAATTGGCTACCATTTATGCTGATACTATTTATTAAATCATAGATTTACTTATTGATTGGAAATGGCTCTCTGATATTATAGTAAAATTTTCTCACGTATTTGGGGCTTTTTATATTACACTTATTTGGCAGTTTTTGGGCAAGAGGTAAACATTCTTGTTTCCTAGTGAAGTTTTCCAATAGTTCCCTTGGAGTTTTTTGAATAGTATTTGACATTCTTATCTTGTCATTTACATTTCATGTTTAGTTTGTGAAATGATATTAAGTATTATGTCTTTTTGGGAAATAGGCAAGAATAAATATATTATTTTATCATTTTAGTACCCTCATTGATGAGTGACCGAAGGCGATGAACTTTAGCTTAACACTTTTTAACTTCCCTGGTGCTCAGACGGTAAAGAATCTGTCTGCAGTGCAGAAGACCTGGTTTCAATCCCTAGGTTGGTAAGATCCCCTGGAAAAGGGAATGGCTACCCACTCCAGGATTTTTGCCTGGAGAATTCCAGGACAGAGGAGCCTGGCATGTTATAGTCCATGGCATCACAGAGTCAGACGTGAGTGAGTGACAAACGCTGTCACTTTAACACCCTGGCAAAACTTTCCTAAAGGATGATAGGGTTTGAAGTATGTTTTCTGTTTGTTGATAAATTTCATCAATACCATGCATCAGTTATTAGGAATGCCTTGTGGTAGTGGAATTGGACACAGTTGATGAGGTTTAGGGCAGTTAGAGGGCCACAAGGAGAAGTTACGGGAGGAAGATTGTGGATCAAAACTAGGAAGAATATTCTAATGTCTTTATAGAAGGAACTTATGGGAGGTGTTTATTCCTAATAAGCATAAAATCGCTGACCATTCAGCTGGATGTAGTTGACTTAGATGGCCTCTTCCAACCTAGAGATCTTGTGAAGTAGATTTTAAGACTGTAGATTTTAGGGGAAGGAAGTCTTCTGTATATGGTGTAGCTGTGTTACAGATACATCAGTGGTATGAATTTCATGTTCTAATGTTAATTTTTTGAACAATTTTGATGATTTATAATCATCTTTAGAAACTGATTTTATGTATTGATTTGAAATACTAATTATTTAAATGTATTATTAAGTTTCTGGTAGTAAAGCTTTTAATTTGTATAACTTAAGTTAGCTTTCTTTACAGAATAAACTTAACCAGGTTATTTCCTGTGGATATGTTTTAAAATGAACAGTGTCTTTTCCTGAGAAAATGGACTAGTTGGGGCTTGATGGATAAGCAAAAATCTGAAGGACTGGCATAACTCTCAGAAGCTACCAGCTATGCAGATCCATTTCAGTTTTTTGGAGAAGCTGTTCAAACTGATTTATCTAGTCTTGTATTAAAGGGAAAACAATGAGTGGTTAAAAGAGAACCAATAGAAGTTTCATGTGTTGTGACATGATACCTAATGGAGAAATTGAATTTCATCACTCATCTCTGGCTTTAGTTGGATTTGTTTCAGATTGGGGTAGCAGTACTCTAGATTGGGTATTGCTGAAATAATTTAAGGGATGTGTTAATAAGGTGTGAGTCATAGAAATAAGCATGTGTTGCAGTATACAAGGAGAAATTGCACCTCAGCTTTAAGATTCCAGTGTAGTCTGTTAGGTTAATTTTAGGAAGTTGTAAATGGAGTTCCCATGTTAGGCAACTCAGTGTTTGCTTTGTTAAAGTATTTTATCTTTTGATTGGTTTGAATCTTTTCCTCTTGTTGTAAAAGATAATTGTATACTTGTATTATGGACCCTGGGGCGATTATAATTTTGTTGTAGTGACAAACTAGAGAATAGAAATTTAGGTAAGTTTTTGTATTTTGATGGCCTTTTCAGGAATTGATTAATTTGTTTTTTTTTTATTGGTTTGTAGAATCAAGTTTTAAAAAAATTTTATTGTAGATTTAATACACTTGTAAACTTTTAAACTTTTTCAGCTATGCAATATATAAAATGAATTCACTTATTTTCTTGTGTTTTCTTGAAGTACTTTATACATTTTTTTAAGTTGTCTGGATGTCTTTATTTGATCTGAATGATCAAGCCTTTCCTCTACTGATTTGAAATAATTTACAATAAACTAAATTTAAAAAATCAGTTTGGATCTATTTTAGATTTTGAGTTCTATTATTCTCTCTTCATTTATCTTCGTTGCACTGCAATATATTATGTTTCTATAATTGCTAGACTATTATGCCCTGTCCCATAGAATTCTGTGAACATGTACATAAAAATAAATGCTCTAGGATTTTAGGAAGAGGAGAACTATCTGTAGGCATGGTGCTTGAGCTGGAAGAGTAGATCTCATTGACACTCAGGTTCGGTTTTTATACCCTGTTTTAGTTTTTAAAGTTGTGGTGTCTCTTTTGTTTGGTTCTGTTGGGTCTCTGTGCTGCGCGTTGGCTCGCTCTAGCTGCGCAGGGCTGGACTCCTCTCTGGCCGCTCTCTTGTTGTGGAGCATGGGTTCCAGGGCGTGTGGGTTTCAGTAGTTGTGGTGCCAGCCTCAGTTTCCCCATAGCATGTGGAATCTTCCTGGGCCAGGGATTGAACTTGTGTTTGTTCCCTGCATTGGCAGGCGGATTCTTAACCGCTGGACCACCGGGCAAGTCCTATGCTCTGTTTTGGATGCTCTATAGGTACTTAACCTCATGCGAAGAGTTGACTCATTGGAAAAGACTCTGATGCTGGGAGGGGTTGGGGGCAAGAGGAGAAGGGGACGACAGAGGATGAGATGGCTGGATGGCATCACTGACTCGTTGGACGTGAGTCTGAGTGAACTCGGGGAGTTGGTGATAGACAGGGAGGCCTGGTGTGCTGCGATTCATGGGGTCGCAAAGAGTCAGACACGACTGAGTGACTGATCTGACTGATCTGATCTGAGGTACTTAATCAGCTAGATCATAGATTCATTTAAAGTCAGTGAATCTATTTGTCCAGTACCGATAAACATCTTGTGTTCTCCATTCCAGGTTTTAAATTTAAGTGGAGAATAAAGTGAGCAAAATTTATAAATAAAATATTAGCCATATAATAATTAAAATGTATTTTATAGGACCGACAGTGCCCCCTTTTTTACCCTTACTCTGAACTAATAACTTTCCCATTTCATTAAGAAAACAGTAGCATCAGGAGGATAATTTACACAAACTTATACACTGTATCTACCTCCTTGCCTGTGCCTATATATTCCCTAGATGTCTGTGCTTCCATCTAAGGCCAGTCTCTTTAGTTGCACACCAAATTCTTTCCCTCTTGCCATTTGAAAACGTTGTCCCTCACCCCTCTCTCTCCTGCCTCATCAGACTTTCCCCTTCTACTGGATCATCTTTATCAGTGTATTAACATGCTGTAATTTCTTCTGCCTATACAAACCAAATTCCCAACCTCATATTCCCCTCCAGCTTCCATTGCACTTTTCTTTATTACTTCATAGGAAATCTCCAGAGAGTCATCTCATCTGCTGGAGTTCTCACTTTTCACTTTTCAGTCAGGTTTTGATGATCACCACTCTATTGTTTTGGTCCAAGTTACCATTAATGTCTCTGTTGCTAAAATCCAGTAGTCAGTTTCTAGTTTTCATTGTACTTTATTTACTAACACCATTTAACAAAGTTGATTCATCTCTCCTTCTTGATATATTTTATTCATTTAGCAACCAGAGTGACATTCTCCTAATTTTCTTTTTATTTTATTCTCAATTGTCCAGGGGCTCCGTCTTGAGACCTGGGCTCTGTTTATACTCATTCCCTTGGTGATTTTTTTCTCTAAGCCATGGTCCTTCCAGTTCTTTGTCCTCTGCCCCTTCAAATGATCTCTTCAACCTCATCTTTTACTACATTTCCTCTTGTACATTATACTTGTCTTTATTGTTCTTGCTCAAATGTGTCAGGTGTGTTCCTGTCTCATGTACTGTATATAAGTTGTATGTAAATTGTGTAACAGTGTTACACTTAATGGATGATAAAATAACTATACAAAGTGAATTAATAGACTGTTGTGGAAGATGGTAGTTGAAAAGATACTTTCATTGTAATGATTTGAGCTGTGTTTTGAGGGATAAGCGAAGATTTGATAAAAGGAACAAGGCAAAACTTTTTGGGTTTGATACTAGAAAGGAGGGGCAATTGGACTTTGTAGAAAGTCATTCCTTTTGGTTTCCCGATTTAGAGTCTGTCGTGGCTTTTTACTGCTAGTTTTGTCTACTTAGTTGACTGCTAACCTTCCGTATCTGGTTATAGTTTATATTTCTCAAAATCATATCTAGAAATCCCAGACAAAAACTTACTCCTGTATTCTTGAACTTGACATGTGATTTCATAGTTTACAGATTTCTTCCAAGCTGGAAGCATTGGTGGTGTCTTAGATTCCTTCCTAACTTTCACCATCCTCTAATCTCCATTGACTTAATTCACCCTATCAGATCTATTTAGCCTATTGAAATAGTCATTTTAATTGGTTTCCTTGCACCTGTGTTAACCTATCCATTGGATTTTAAATTTTGATTGTAACTTATTTGTAGAAGTCCTAATTGATTCATATCTACCTAATTACTTTTGATAGTTTCTATTTTTTACTCATTCCCCAGTTTCCTCTTA
This sequence comes from Bos mutus, assembly GCF_027580195.1. NCBI lineage: Eukaryota > Metazoa > Chordata > Mammalia > Artiodactyla > Bovidae > Bos > Bos mutus. The sequence goes on along the minus strand of NC_091626.1, from coordinate 40,724,241 downwards.
GTTACTTTATGTGTGTAGGTTATAATCTATATCTACTAATTCAGGTATCTTAAATCTTTAGGGATGTGATTCCTTAGTTTATTTCTGTTGCCTCTTGCTCATGGTGGCTTATCTCGTGTTCTGTCATTTTGTGTTATGGGCTCTTATCTGAATGACAGTATTTGGGAATCTTGAGCTTCCTGGCTTGAGGGAGCAACCCAGCAAAGAAGATGTGCATTCATTTTTGTCACATGCACTATGGGTACCACCAACTTGGGACCGCTTAAATATTTTGTCTTGGCATTTCCAAGATCATGTAAATAGTTTGGACTTTAGCTCTGTGTAAGAAGAGACCCCTAAAACCAAGTCAGAATTGGGACCAAAAGTCAGGACTCTTGACTTCATTTTAGTGCTTCATTGTACTACTAGACTGTAAATAAGTGGTGGATGACTAAGGATGGTGACAGTATCCCCTTTGAATAAGCATAGATGGGAAGAGGAAAACAGAGAAGAAGCTAGAGGGGTTTTACAGAGTTGTAGAGGAGATGTTCTATGTATGTATGTACACATACATATCTATACTCTAAACATAAAGCAGAAATGTCTTATAACTTAAACACAAATGCATTTTGTGTTTTAAAACTTTGTGTTTAAGTTATAAGACACTTCTGCTTTATGTTTAGAGTATAGGTTAAGATCCTGGGCTATAGGGCCACATTTCTTAAGATTCACATCTATATGTTACTACTTTGAGCTTTGTGGCTTTAGATAAGTTACTTAACCTCAGTGCCTCACTTTCCTTGTTTTTAAAATGGGAATGATAATAAGGTTTTGAGAATTAAATGAGATATTCACAATAGATGCTTAAAGTTCTAGCATAAAGTAATTGCTCAAAAATGTTAATTGCATGTGATAAATAGTAAGAAAATAAGTAAAATGTATTTAAGTTTTAGTTGATTATTAATTTCCTCATGTTGGCCTTTAAATATATTTGCCTTCATTATGTGATTTCTTCCAATGCAAACTTATTAACTATTTGGCCCCATGTTGTACAATAAGAGGAAGTCTATTTAAAATTTGGTTCACTTGACAGAGGCATCTCTACTGCCGTTAGCTGTTAATTACATTAAAATTGTGTTCTTTTAAAGTTTAAGCTGTGATTAAGTTAAAAGGTCCTTAATATTACAAAGGGAATGTGATAATATGGAAGAAATTAGCATTGGTGACTTTTGCTGTGATCTCATAATCTGAGACTCTGCTTGTCTCCATGTTTTTCTATTAATAACTCAACAAATGTACGTTGAATTGCTACTATGGACTTAGATAGTATAGACTTTGATACCTGATTCCTGTCATCTTGAAAAATGAAAGTGAAGTCGCTCAGTCCTGTCCGACTCTTTGCCACCTCATGGACTGTAGCCTACCAGGCTCCTCCCTCCATGGGATCCTCCAGGCAAGAGTACTGGAGTGGGTTGCCATTTCCTTCTCCAGGGGATCTTCCCGACCCAGGGATCAAATCCCGGTCTCCTGCATTCCAGGCAGACACTTTAAACTCTGAGCCACCAGGGAAGCCCCTCCTATCATCTTGAGTTAAATTAATTCTGTCTCAACTTCTCCTTCCCATTTCTTTCACTTTTAAGTTGGCCACCCCCGCCCCACTACTTCCTTTAAAAATCTTTCTGTCTTTCATCTTTTCCCTGTATTTCTCTGAATTTCATTCCCAGTTCCTTCTTGACACCTTTCCCCCTGCTTTGTATTACGCTTCTACCTATGGGTATAATGTAAAACTGGAATACAGAATGAAGCAGGGAAAAGACTAGTAGAGTTTTGCCAAGAGAATGCACTGGTCATAGTAAACACCCTCTTCTAACAACACAAGAGAGGATTCTACACATGGACATCACCAGATGGTCAATACCAAAATCAGATTGATTATATTCTTTGCTGCCCAAGATGGAGAAGCTCTATACAGTCAGCAAAAACAAGAATGGGAGCTGACTGTAACTCAGATCCTGAACTCCTTATTGCCAAATTCAGACTGAAATTGAAAAGAAGTAGGGAAAACCAGTAGACCATTCAGGTATGACCTAAATCAAATCCCTTACGATTATACAGTGGAAATGAGAAATAGATTTAAGAGACTAGATCTGATAAGAGTTTCTGAAGAACTATGGACTAAGGTTCATGACATTGTACAGGAGACAGGGATCAAGACCATCCCCAAGAAAAAGAAATGCCAAAAAGCAAAATGGCTGTCTGAGGAGGCCTTACAAATAGCTGTGAAAAGAAGAGAAGCTAAAAGCAAAGGAGAAAAGGAAAGATACACCCATTTGAATGCAGAGTTCCAAAGAATAGCAAGGAGAGATAAGAAAGCCTTCCTCAGTGATCAGAACAGAGAAATAGAGGAAGACAATAGAATGGGAACTACTAGAGATCTCTTCAACAAAATCAGAGATACCAAGGGAGCATTTCATGCAAAGATGGGCACAATAAAGGACAGAAATGGTATGGACCTAACAGAAGCAGAAGATATTAAGAAGAGGTGGCAAGAATACGCAGAAGAACTGTACAAAAAAGATCTTTATGACCCAGATAATCACGATGGTGTGATCACTCACCTAGAGCCAGACATCCTGGATGTGAAGTCAAGTGGGCCTTAGGAAGCATCACTATAAACAAAGCTAGTGGAGGTGATAGAATTCCAGTTGAACTCTTTCAAATCCTAAAAGATGATGCTGTGAAAGTGCTGCATTCAATATGCCAGCCAATTTGGAAAACTCAGCAGTGGCCACAGGACTGGAAAAGATCAGTTTTTATTCCAATCCCAAAGAAAGGCAATGCCAAAGAATGCTCAAACTACCGTACAATTGCACTCATCTCACACGCTAGTAAAGTAATGCTCAAAATTCTCCAAGCCAGGCTTCAGCAATATGTGAACTTTCAGATGTTCAAGCTGGTTTTAGAAAAGGCAGAGGAACCAGAGACCAAATTGCCAACATCCGTCGGATCATGGGAAAAGGAAGAGAGTTCCAGATAAACATCTATTTCTGCTTTATTGACTATGTCAAAGCCTTTGACTGTGTGGATCACAATAAACTGTGGAAAATTCTGAAAGAGATGGGAATACCAGATCACCTGACCTGCCTCTTGAGAAATCTCTATGCAGGTCAGGAAGCAACAGTTGGAACTGGACATGGAACCACAGACTGGTTCCAAATAGGAAAAGGAGTACATCAAGCCTGTATATTGTCACCCTGCTTATTTAACTTATATGCATAGTACATCATGCAAAATGCCGGACTGGATGAAGCACAAGCTGGAATCAAGATTGCCAGGAGAAATATCAATAACCTCAGATATATGGCAGAAAGTTAAGAAGAACTAAAGAGCCTCTTGATGAAAGTGAAAGAGGAGAGTGAAAAAATTGGCTTAAAGCTCAACATTTAGAAATCTAAGGTCATGGCATCTGGTCCCATCACTTCCTGGCAAATAGATGGGGAAACAGTGGAAACAGTGAGCGACTTTGTTTTTTTGGGCTCCAGAATTTCTGCAGATGGTGATTGCAGTCACCATGAAATTAAAAGATGCTTACTCCTTGGAAGGAAAGTTATGACCAACCTAGAAAGTGTATTAAAAATCAGAGACATTACTTTGCCAACAAAGGTCTGTCTAGTCAAGGCTATGGTTTTTCCAGTGCTCATATAGGGATGTCAGAGTTGGACTGTAAAGAAAGCTGAGCACCAAAGACTTGATGGTTTTGAGCTGTGGTGTTGGAGAAGGCTCTTAAGAGTCCTTTGGACTGTAAGGAGATCCAACCAGTCCATCCTAAAGGAGATCAGTCCTGAGTGTTCATTGGAAGGACTGATGTTGAAGCTGAAACTGCAATATTTGGCCACCTGATGCGAAGAACTGACTAATTTGAAAAATCCCTGATGTTGGGAAAGATTGAAGGTGTGAGGAGAAGGGGATGACAGAGGATGAGATGGTTGGATGGCATCACTGACTCAATGAACATGAGTTTGAGTAAACTCTGGGAGTTGGTGATGGACAGGGAGGCCTGGCATGCTGCAGTCCATGGGGTAGCAAAGAGTCAGACACAACCGGGCGACTGTACTGAACTGAACTGTGGTATATTAATCACTACTTTAGTTCTTATTCATTTTGCCATTTTTAAACAAAGAGTTGAAAACTTTGTGAGTTCTAATTAAACTAACAAATTTTAAAGTATTAAGACAAGTGAAACTGCACCCATGATTATTGCACAGTTCTTTAATTTACATATTAATCTTAATGACCTATTTATTATACATGAGATATTTTGATCCTGCAAGTAAAATTATGGTTTTGATTATTCAGCATTTAATTGAATTTAGTAGTCTCAGTATTTACAGTTTTAACAGCAATATTTTATTGAGTTGATACTTGTTAATTCAACCCATTCTGATGTTATGTATTTAGTCTCAGCTTTTCTTATTATATGTAATATTGCCCTGAACATCTTTACATATGCTTTTCTTTGTACATGTCTTGGGATAAAGCATCAGGAATATTGGATTAAAGCAATGCAAACATTTTCTTGACTTTAAATTTGCCTTGGTGTTTTGGTTGGACTCCTCCTAGATGCAGAAAGAGAGCTCAAATGAAGGGGCATTGAATTGTATGAAGGGAATCTCCTGAAAATCTAAAGACTGAAATCATGATTCTTCCAGCCTTATATGAGACTAGAAAAGGGAAGTAGAAAAATCATCAGGAATCTGTGTTTCAGAGTTTCTGTGGTTTCAGAGTTTCTCTGAAGGTTTCAGAGTTCTGTGTTTCAGAGTTTCTCTGAAGGTTTGCTTCTTTATCTGCTTCGTCATAGATTTTGTCTCCTAAGAAAGACTTATGCTGCATGGACTGGAGCTTACTATTCATCAAAGACCTTCTGACTTTGATTTGACATTTTCCCAGCATTTTGGCTACTGCTCAGTGTCTTAGCCTCTTTTCTTTCCTCAGAGCAAAAATCCATAGAGTTCTAACTCATTGTTTTGTCCTTTTTCTCCCCTAACCTAACCCTCAGCCAAATTGAACAGGCTTTGTAGCCTGTGGATGGTAATATTAAACAAAATCCAAACGTAAAACATCTTTTAAAAATAATTTTTGGTTGACCAGTGACAGGCATAATAAAATCTGTCTAATAAAAATTTTTGGATAGTTCATTAATTATTAGAGAAGAACAATTCTGTGTGTTTCTTTTTAGTATTTTGTTAGCCTGTGATTCACTCTCCCCTTCATCTTGTTAAATCTTTCTCTTAGTAGTCCAGGGTTACATTAATATCCTTTAAATTTTGCTTAAATTGTTGCAATAGGATGGGATTACCAATTTTGTTTTTGAAGTATAACTTTTTTGCAGTAAGAGGAGAAGGCAATGGCACCCCACTCCAGCACTCTTGCCTGGAAAATCCCATGGACAGAGGAGCCTGGTGGGCTGCAGTCCATGGGGTCGCTGAGGGTCGGACACGACTGAGCGACTTCACTTTCACTTTTTACTTTCATGCATTGGAGAAGGAAAGGGCAGCCTGCTCCAGTGTTCTTGCCTGGAGAATCCCAGAGACGGGGGAGCCTGGTACGCTGCCGTCTGTGGGGTCGCACAGAGTCAGACATGACTGAAGCGACTTAGCAACAGCATTACCTTGGAAAAAAATCAAGAGAAGCAGCTTATTTGTAATTTATTTTAGTGCCAAATGACTAACATTTTGATTTTTATTTTATTTCCATATTCTTGATGGATCCCACCATATCATGAGGCAATGGTTAGCTGGAATAAAGGTGCTCACAGCTGAATGAACTCCCTTTATTTTCTTTGCTTTTAAGAGTGTGTACTTTCAATGACTATCTAGAGTGTTAGTAGTTAATGCCTCTTTATTTCCATATATAGTATATTCATAAACATCGTACAATAAGAGAAAAACTAAATACTGATAGTATCAAAGTAGATATTTTGGGAAAAATGAACTTTTTTTCTGTCAGAATCTTTTCACATGCTTGAAAAATAGAAGGATGTCTTACATTCCTAGTTACCAAAAAAAATTTTTTACAGTATATAGTATATTTGAACTGTAAAGTAATCAAGTATATGATTTAAAAAACTAACCTGTTTAGATTTGTAGATCAGGTTAAATCTGAAGACCTCTTGAAAAAACAGAGGTTTTGTGTGTTTAATTTTTATAAGACTGACCCAGGTTTTTGTTTTTTCTTTTTTCCCCCACATTTAGGTTTTATAGGATCACATTAACAAAGGCACCATGGAGTTTTATGAGTCAACATATTTTATTGTTCTTATTCCTTCAGTGGTTATTACAGTAATTTTCCTTTTCTTCTGGCTTTTCATGAAAGAAACATTATATGATGAAGTTCTTGCAAAACAGAAAAGAGAACAAAAGCTTATTCCTACCAAAACCGATAAAAAGAAGGCGGAAAAGAAAAAGAATAAAAAGAAAGAAATCCAAAATGGAAACCTCCATGAATCCGATTCTGAGAGTGTACCCCGGGACTTTAAATTATCTGATGCCTTGGCTGTAGAAGATGAGCAAGTTGTACCTGTTCCATTGAATGTGGTTGAAAGTCCAACTAGTGTTAGAGAAAGAAAGAAGAAGGAAAAGAAACACAAGCCTGTACTAGAAGAGCAGGTCACCAAAGAAAGTGATGTATCAAAGATTCCATGCAAAAAAGTAGAACCTGTCCCAGTTACTAAACAGCCGACTCCCCCCTCGGAAGCAGCTGCTTCAAAGAAGAAACCAGGGCAAAAGAAGTCTAAAAATGGAAGCGGTATTGTAATCTATTAAACTTTATTGCATGGTTTTATTTGTTTTAATAACTTTAATAGAGTTGGAAGTTCAGATACTTTAAGTGTGCACACATGCTAAATATTGAGTTTGAAATTGAGATCATTATCCTTTTCACTATTTGTTTTCATTAAATGCTGCTAGAAAGAGTTAGTATTGATCATAAAACAGCATTTAAAGCTAAATTTCACATTACACATATGGAAAAGGCCTTAAGTGGAAATATATAAAATGTGTTTTACTAAAACCACTAAAGACCTATAAATATCAGTAGTTAGAAGCTTTTACATTTATTTCAACCAATACTTTCTAATCAATGTGATAAGAATTAAAGATGAAAAGAGAAATCAGTTATCATTTTTATCCTTGATTGATTTACTTTGCAAACATTTATCATACGTCTGTTTTGTGTTAGTCACTATATAGGTGCTAAGACTACAGAGGTAAAGAGTGCATTTTCCAGGTAGTCACATGTAAACTGTATATACAAGCCGAAATTCATTATTATAATATAAAAAGTTTAGTATAATGGGCTAGATATGTCTCAGTCAGTACCGGCGTACTAAAGTGGGTCACTTAGAGCATGTAATACCTAAAATTAATCTGAAGTGTTGAATAAATATTAGCTAGTTTTTCTTGGTGAATAGGGTGCTCTAAGGAGAAGGGTTAACAGATGCAAAGGAAAGGACATGAGAAATGGTGTGCTGATAGGTGAAACTGTGAATTGTTTGCTCTGTGTGAAAGGATTTGTGTTTACCATTAAGTTGTTTTCGTATCTTAACTTGTGGAATATTAAGTTATCGTTATATTGGATTTTAAATATTTACTTGCCAGCTATGTCAAGCATGGTACTAGAGAAATAAGAGTAAAGGGGAGAGGAGGACATGTGAGCCAATAATGAAATATGACTTACATAAGAAAAGTACGAAGTATAGAGGTAGTACAGAAGCCAAAACAACTGGTACATACGGGACCCGTGGGCCAAAGGCTTTGCAGAGGAGGCAGTGCCTGAACTGGGTTTGCAGAATGACTCAGTTCATTAAGGAGATAGTGGGATTTTATTCCTCATTGGCAGAAGATCATGCATAAAGGAATAAAGGTGCAAGAATGCAGTGTGTTGTTGAACCCTGAAGTGGGAGGTAGGGAATGGTAGGAAACAAAATTGAAAAGGTAATGGAGTGGGTAGATGAGGATGGTTTTTGTGTACAGAGCTAAATAGGTGGGATGTATAATTTGGCCATTGTTGAGGATTTTCAAACAGGTTAGTTTCCATTGACAGATTTACATTTTAGAAAGGTATTTTTGGCAGAACTTGGGAAAAGAAGTTTCATAGGGCAGTGTTTGATGTAGGCAGACTTGTTAAGAGAGTATTGTTTTCCAAAGTTAAGCTGAAGGACTGAACTGTGGTAGTGACAGAAAAAGTAGAAAGGAGATTAGAGGGATGTGCAAAGCAAAAATGACATGGGTAACCTTATTGGATAGGATATGGCAGATAAAAAGGAGAAAGCAGGATTAAAGATGATTTCCAAGTTCTAAGTTAGGTCAGGGTTGGCAAACTGCAACCTGTAAGCCAGATCTGGCCTGTTTCTGGTTTTTTATAGCTCATGAGCCAAGAATAGTTTTTATGTTTCAAATAAAAGAAGAGTAATATTGTGTTAAATGTGGAAATGATATGAAATTGAAACCTCTGTGTTGTAAATCAAGTTTTTTTAAATGCAACAACACTCTTGATAACATCTGTTTGTGGCTGGCTCTCACAAGGCAACAGCAGGTGAATAGTTGTGATAAAGTCTAAATGGCCACAAAACCTTTACTGTCTGTTCAGACCTTTATAGGAAAGGTTAACCAACCTTTTATTGGTAGATGTGGATAGCACTAAGAGGCAATACTGGGGAGAGAGTGGATGTGCACGGAGAGGAGAATGCTCTCAGTTTGTGTTTCTGGTGCCTGTGGGGTCTGTTCACATAGGGAGCAATTCAGGATGCAGTAGGAAAGTTAGGTACAGAGGCGTAAGGCTAGAATACAGATTCAGAAGATTCAACTACTAGCATGCAGGTAGTAGTTGATGTCATGGTTGTAGAGAAGATTATTCAAGGGAGGTATTTAAAATGAGAACACAGCCCTGAAAAATACTAGATATAAGGTATTCAGTAGGAACAGCTTACAAAGAAGACTGCAAAGGAATATTCCAAGTGTAAGAAAAGAATTCTCATGAAAGCTGAATTTTAAATTTTATTTATTTTATTGTGGTAAAATAAGTATATAAAAATTTTACCATTTTAACCATTTTTAAGTGTATAGTTCTATGGCATTAAGTACACTCACATTCTTGAACAGTCATCACCACCAGCCATCTCAAGAACTTTTCATCTTTCCCAACTAAAATTCTGTACCCTTTAAGCACTAATTTCCCACTCTTTCCTCCCCCTAGTTCTTGGCAAGCAACATTCTACATTCTGTGTCTATGAATTTGACTGCTGTAGGTACTACATTGTAAGGGAAATCATACAATGATTGTCCTTTTGTGACTGGCTTATTTCACTTAGCCTAATGGAGAGGAGAGAAATTTAAGGAGGTAGAGACCAATAGTTTGAAATGCTGAATAGAAGTTAAATAAGGATTAAGGGATATTATTGATAGAATCAGGCATTTGGGACGTTAGGGACCTGAGTAAACTTTTTTGTGAATATAATGGAAGAGATAAAAATCAGGTTGCAATTAGTTGAGAAATGATTGGTAGAAAAGAAAGTACAGACTGTTCTTTTGTCAATATAAGAAGGAAATGGGTGTGGGAGGCTAGGGATTACAGTGGTGGGAAGGGTTTTATTTTTTAAGATAAGAGATTTGACAATGCCTATAAGCTGAGTAGGGTTAGGAGTGGCTGAGAAATGGGATATAAAAGGAGCAAGTACTAGAAATCCTGATGAAGTTAAAGAGCAGTTGTAGCAGAGCAAGAAAGCTAGAATGATAAGTGAGGGAATTGTATATCAGAGTTTAAAATTTTGGTGGTAAAGCATTCTGGGAAGTATTCATTAATAAATTTTTTTCTGATGTGTTCATTTTTTGCTACTATGATTTTTCATTTATTTTTAATAAAGATGATCAGGATAAAAAGGTGGAATCTCTTACGGCACCTTCAAAAAAGCAAGAATCATTACCTCTGCATCAAGAGACTAAACAAGAAAGTGGATCAGGAAAGAAGAAAGTTTCATCAAAGAAGCAAAAGACTGAAAATGGTGAAACATGTAGATACGTATTTTATAGCTACTAATTCTAGAGAAGTCTACTAGGACAAGGACCCTAGAGACCTCACATGCTCCTTAATTCTCAGCTTAATGTGTATATTAACACTTTAGTACTAATACAAGTCTAGGGTGCTTTGACAGATGGGCAGGGTATAAGTTTGTGGTGAAAACCTTAATCTGAAATTTAAAAAAGACAAAGCATTTATAAATATTCTCATTCTTAAGTGAGTTTTGAAAATAATGTAAATAGCATAAAAGCTCTATAGAAGAAAAGTTTTCCTGAAATATATGTACTTTTAATATCATGGAAAGATCATACTTGAGAACACTATCTAGATATATCATTACCCTGCATTCCTAATCATTAAATGTAATGTGCATGTCTATATGAGAAGCATCCAGTTAAAAGTGATGGAGCAATTTTTATTCTCAGTTGTCCACGAGATGTCTTAGCTATGAAATTTATGTAGATTAAATAGTAATTTTTATAATATTGGGCTGTGATAGCAACCTGTGCTAGAAAATTGGAAAGGGAAAAGGTGAAATTCTGTTATTTGCATTAAAATTATGGTATATCAAGCAATCAGGTATAGAAAAAATCACCCCAGTATTTGATAATATCAAGTATTTATTACAGATTTTAAATAAAAGAGCTGTATGTGCCTCCAAGTATTTTTTTTTTTTTTTAAAGTAGGGATATAGAGAGATTTCCATATGGGTGTGGAATTTTGTGTCTCTAACCAACAAATATCAGAACGCTACTTAAACTCTTACAGTTCTTCACATTAAAGCTAGAAACTAAGAAAGCGTCCTACCTTCACTTTTAATGTTGTTTTGGAAGTTTTAACTAGTGTAGTAAGATGTGCCATGTAAGTTAGAGGTATAACTATTAGAAGATATCTACAAGGAACAATGGCTGTTTTTGTATCTAGCAAGTAAAAAAATCAGTTAAGAATTATCAGTTGGGATAAGAGGTCAGTAAAGTACCAACATACATAGAAATTAATAATTTTCCTTGAGCACTAGTTAAATGTGAATGGATTCTTAGTTAAATCAGAAGAAACATGAGATCGAACCAAAACATATAAGAATGTATAAGAAGAAATTTTCAGATATTGTTAGAAGAGATGTGTGATACACTTTAGATAACCTAAGTGATATGTTGTAAAATAATATTGAATGGCTATTTCTTAATTTGAAGAGTGTTTTGACTTGTTAAAAAGGATATATAGGAATTTGAAGCCAAATTGAGCTGGTAATAACTGCATTTATCATGAAACTTAGTTATGCTTACATGTTATTTTATTACTCCATTATAAAAAGCCTTGTGTGATTATGATTTGTAATTTAACTTGCAGTTTTGGTAGATGAACCCCTTATTCATGCAACAACTTATATTCCTCTGATGGATAATGCTGATTCAAATCCTGTGGTGGATAAGAGAGAGGTTATTGATCTGATTAAACCTGACCAAGTAGAAGTAATCCAGAAAACAGGGGCTAAAAAACTGAAGATTGAAACTGACAAAGGTAATGTATACAGAGTGCAACAACCTGTTGTATTGAAAAAACATATTTTTGAGTTCTTACGGAATGAGTGCATTTTCTCATAGAATCAATGCATTCCAGAAGGCTAATAGAGTCTTTGTGGTAAAGGATTTATTGGTAGTTTTCTTATCCAGTCCTCTCAGTTTTATAGAGCTGAACATTGGACTTTGACTTTTCTGAAGTCTCGTAGCTGTTTTGCTGTCTGATAATCTCTTCCCTTCTTTTATTGTCTCAGAGTTTTCTGTGTTAATTCACAGAAAACTATTATTTTGGCCCATGTGGCTTGTGGGATCTTAGTTTCCTGACCAGAGACTGAACCTAGAACCATGGCAGAGAAAGTGCTGAGTCTTAACAGCTGGATGGCCAGGGAACTCCCTATTATTATTTTTTTAATAGGGTTTTCTTTTTTTTAAGAGCAGTTTAAGTTCATAGCATGCCAGGAGCTGGCATATTGCATATTGAGTGCATATTGCATATTGAGTGCAGCACTTTCCACAGCATCATCTTTCAGGATCTGGAATAGCTCAACTGGAATTCTATCACTGCCGGTAGCCAGCGTGAGGAACTCCGTCCGCCCATGACAAAGGTCATGAGGAAGGAGGCTCGGCATACGCAAAGGCGGGATCGAGCCTCAGGAGTCCCCCATCTACCCCCAAAACCAGAGTCTGCCTACTTTCTGCTTTGTGCTTTCACCTACACCTCTGACTTTACGGGGAGCTGTACCCCACTACCTCTCTCTGAAAAAAAGAGTTAGCTTACAGCTCCAGTTAATAATTCCTGGGTGTGACAGTGTTTAACCTACAAACTCCTTTGGAAATCCTCTAGCCTGCCTGAATAGGTTTTTCTGGCCACATGTGATTGCTCAGAGCCTCCCAACTGTGAGAGGCATGAAATGTTCTAAACTGTCTAAATACAGATTCCTTTGAGCAGTTAAAAGATTGATTAGAAATTGTATTGGTGAAGGGATTTTCACTTGTCGGGCCAATGTTTGCTGCTAAATTTCCATATCCCTTACCTGCTGTGTCCCTGGCAGTGTATTGATTAATATAATTGGTATAAGTAGTAGCTTTAATGTTTGTAACCTGGGACCCTTGAGTTAATTCTTTTTCTTGTTATAGCCCACCACACCTTTGCTCTGTAGGAATGCAACTTTAATGCTTTTGGAGGGTGGCGCTTGACTTACCACCTTTAGAGAAAAATAAGTTTTCTGAAGAAAGGGTCTTAAAATGTTAACAGGCCTCCGGGCCAGAAGATGATGCAAATCACCTAAGCTTTTGCATATGATAAGTCTGCAGGAAGAAAGCCTAGCTTGCTACATGACTCTACCCCTTCCCCCATTATCCTCTATGGATAACTTAAGGTATAAAAACTACTTTGGAAAATAAAGTGCGGGCCTTGTTCACCGAAACTTGGTCTCACCATGTCGTTCTTTCTCTTACCTTCTGGCTGAATTATTCAGCCTCTTTTCTCCACTGAATTTCCTCACTGAGCTATCCTTATTCTATTAGTCTTTATATCCTTAATTAAAGTATGATTAAGCAGTTGTTTCCTGATCCTCTCCGACGCCGTCCCCGCTTCGAATTCCCTGGATCCACCGGGGCTGGACCCCGGCAATAGCAAAATTGAGTGGAAAGTACAGAGTTCCCATATACCCCTTGTTCCCATATGTGCCCACAACTGCCTTTTTAAACTTATGATATAGCTGAAATATTAGAAGCTCTGGGCTCCTTTGGGTCTAACAGGTGGCTGTTGCTTTTATGGAAACACAGGTGTTGTCTAATATAAGAGCTCTAGGGGAACTGAAGTGAGGTATTTGGTGCATGGATTTTTAAAATGTCAGGATTGCTTTTATATAGTTGATTTTTGTAAAATAAGACTTTTTGTTAATTGTCTCATTTTTTTGTCTGTAAAATTTGGCTCGTATGTTGTGAGTATTACAGTTAAATAAGAATATTTGTGAACATATTTAGTATAGATACTAGCATACTAGACATTTGAATACTTTTTTTTCCCTTGGCACTTTAATACTCTGCAGTTTGGATGCAAACCCCTATGTATTATATATGTCTCTGTGTGTGCGTGTGCTCTCAGTCACATCTGACTCTTTGCAAGCCCATAGCCTGCCAGGCTCCTCTGTGGAATTTTCCAGGCAAGAATACTGGAACAGGTTGCCATTTCCTCCTCCAGGGGATCTTCTTGACTCAGGGATCAAACCTGAGTCCCTTTTGTCTCCTGCATTGGCAGGTGGATTCTTTACCACTGCACTTGGGGAGCTCGTATACATAATGTATGTGGCAAACAACAAGGTCCTACTGTTCAGGAAACTATGTTCAGTGTCCCATGATAAACCATAATGGAAGAGAATCTAGAAAAGAATCTGTATATATAACTGAATCACTTTGCTGTGTGGCAGAAATTAGCATAACGTTGTAAATTAACTATATACTTCAATTAAAAAACATATTCTGCAGTTTGAGCAAATTTTTAGTTAATTATTCAATATTAAAGATGATAAGCACTTTTTCCCCCTCTCTTAACTAGAGCATTTATTGTTGTTTGACCTGAAATGTAAGTCTATTTTCTCTTGGTTATTGACTTTCTGGGTCAAGAATTCTTGGTGCTTTACCTTTGCTGTCTTATCATGTATCTTCTAAATGTTAATTTCTTTTTTTCCCTCTTTTAAGAAAATGCTGAAGTAAAATTTAAAGATTTTCTTCTGTCCTTGAAGACTATGATGTTTTCTGAAGAAGAGGCCCTTTGTGTTGTAGACTTGCTAAAGGAAAAGTCTGGTGTGATACAGGATGCTTTAAAGAAGGTAAGCGTAGTTTTGCTTATGAGCCTATTTGAGAGCAGTGATTAGAAGTTCACCAAGCAAGACTTCTGCTAGAGCAATAAATTATAATCTATTCCAATCTTATACCCCAGTAACACTTAGTCACATTTAAAAGTTCTGGAATGCCTTCAGAAGTTATTTCATGTATCCATACTAATCAAATTACCTATTTAGTTCAAACAGGTATCCGAGTCATCTGAGGTTTGACAAAAATGAATTGCTTATAATAAATAAGATGATTTATATAACTTTAAAGTCATTTGGCACATGGCTAAGTTGTACCTTGCTTTGTTGTGAATGTAAATACTGAAAGCAAGGTCAGGTGATTTCTGGATAACATGGAATGTTTTTATGATTGAAGGTAGCACCATTCAAAGCCTCTGGGAATCTTTTTCTTGTGTGTGTATGAGATATTACTTTTTTAAAGTAAATGCTTTGAATGATAAAATCATTGCTATGACTGACTAAAACTTGAAAAAAATCCATGAAGCTGCTATTTCTCATTTTATTATATTCAATATTATATCATGTGTACTATGGCATATTGCAGAAGGTGACAAGTTTTTAAGTGTTACTTGTGTGAGATAAGATGACATGGTATCTGGTGTTCAATATTAGATAGTGGACTTAACCATTCTTAGGGCTTCCTTGGTGGGCCAGACGGTGCAGTCTGCCTGCAGCGTGAGAGACCAGGGTTTGATCCCCAGGTTGGAGAAGGAAATGGCAACCCACTCCAGTATTCTTGCCTGAAAAATCCCATGAATGAGAAACCTGGTGGGCTACAGTCCATGGGATTGGAAAGAGTCAACTGAGCAACTAAAACTTTTTTTTTTTAGCACACATACTCCTAACATGTTTCTGCTTTAAAACCTTTAATGGCTTCCATTTTTTCTTAAAGACCACCCTGGTTGAAACCATGACTTCTCTTTTGATTACTGTCAGTATTCTCCTAATTGATGTTTCTGTATTCCCTTGTAGCCTTCTAATCTATTTTTTCTACACAGTTCCAAGGTAACCTCTAAGGGTAAATCAGGTTATATTGTTCACTGCTTTAAAAACATTTTGGATATCTTTCTCTTTGCACTTAAAACATAATCTAGATTCCTTCAAAGGTCTATGTCTGTCTATCTCTGTAGCCTTATCTCATGATATTTTCCTCATCCTCTCATTAAAGCATACCAAATGTTCTCTTCCGTCTGGGTTGTCATAAAACCCCTAAGCCCTTACCCTCAAACTTCTTCCTTTGTTTAATTCCTCCTTCAGTTTTCCATTTAAATATCATTTCCTCATTTAAGGCTAATTTGAATTCCTAGTCTAAATTATTCTCCCTCATAGACTTTCTCCTAACATCTAAATTTTTTTGTCATAGCATTTGTGATGACATTATGTCTGTCCATATTTCCAAGTATCTGTTGACAATGTTTTACAAATCTGTGGCATTTTACAATGTAGTATGCTTATTAGTCTCCATGTGGTGCCAGCACTGGTTCAGAGTAAAGGATGTGTTCAGGGCTCCTCAGAATAAGTGTGATAACTGTTTGACTTTGTATCCAAAGTCAGATAATTCTCTTGCAAGGAACTTTCTTGCAAGTGTATATCTTAATATATCTTTAAAGAGTTCTTAGAGGTTTAAGAAAATCTCCTAGCAGGGAAGAACCTCCAGCTGAAGTTAGTTACTAACTGTTTGAAATTACTCCTTTTTAAAATCAATTGGTTCAGGTTTTTCTCTTTTGGCTAAGGCTGTGGTTGGTGGTTTATGGGTGCAAGAATAGTCATTTTATTGCTTGGGACAGCTTTGAACTCAAGAGATTAGTCAGACTCCCCTTGATAGCTGAGAAGGCAGGCTGAGAAGGAAGTTGGGAATTGTTAAAGATAATGTTTTGAAATAGAATGAACATTTTGAAACTTTACATTTTTTTCGTTTTTCTTGGAACCTTTGGCTTTCAATTAAATCTTGTTCTGGCTTTCTCAGGGAGTGGTTATATTCTTATCTTCAGGGACTCAGTGCCCTTGTAGATCCCCTGTATCAGGAAAAGACTAGGTGAGTTTAATTACTCTCTTTTCATGTCATAAAAATTGAGTCTTGGTCAGACCTTTTAGTAGATTTCAAGATCCTGGATATAGGTGAATATTCACATCTAATAAAGACCACCTCAGAGAAAGGGAGAAGATAAATGCAGGAATACAAGCATAGGTGTGGGATAGAGATAGAGGAGTTAGAGGACTTGCTGACTGATTAGATATGGTGCTAAAGAAGAGTCTAGAATGAATGTTTGTTTTTGTTCTGGAGTAACTGGGTAAATTGTGGTGAAAATGGTTATTCATGAATACATTGCAGAAGAAGAGAGAGCAGAGGGTTTTGAAAATTTTTAGGGAGTTTTAGGCATACTTTGGAACTTTTAAGTGGTTATAATCATTTCACAGTTGAATATATATTTCTATGGAGTTGAAAATAGCTTGCATTGGGAGTAGTTTCGAAAAGTAATCAACTGTCATCAGTACATACAGGGGATGTGTGTTAGCCCAGAGAGGATGTGTGGAGAGGTAAGAAAGCTCAGGAATGAACCTTGAGAAGCATCAATATTTAAAGGTCAAGGAAAGCCACCACAGAGGATACTGAGAGAGAAAACACCAGGAAACAGTGGAATCACAGATGCTTAGGAAGGGTAGAGAGTTCAGCAGTGGTGGTAAAAATCACCAGTGACATGCTTTAGAGCGATAAGGGAGAATAAGGATTGAAAAAATGGATTTGATATCCTTAGTAAAAGCACTTCCATTGTACTACTAGACTGTAAATAAGTCGTGGATGACTAAGGATGGTGACAGTATCCCCTTTGAATAAGCATAGATGGGAAGAGGAAAACAGAGTAGAAGCTAGAGGGGTTTTACAGAGTTGTAGAGGAGATGTTCTATGTATGTATGTACACATACATACCTATACTCTAAACATAAAGCAGAAGTGTCTTATAACTTAAACACAAATGCGTTTTGTGTTTAAAAACTTTGTGTTTAAGTTATAAGACACTTCTGCTTTATGTTTAGAGTATAGGTTAAGATCCTGGGCTATAGGGCCACATTTCTTAAGATTCACATCTATATGTTACTACTTTGAGCTTTGTGGCTTTAGATAAGTTACTTAACCTCAGTGCCTCACTTTCCTTGTTTTTAAAATGGGAATGATAATAAGGTTTTGAGAATTAAATGAGATATTCACAATAGATGCTTAAAGTTCTAGCATAAAGTAATTGCTCAAAAATGTTAATTGCATGTGATAAATAGTAAGAAAATAAGTAAAATGTATTTAAGTTTTAGTTGATTATTAATTTCCTCATGTTGGCCTTTAAATATATTTGCCTTCATTATGTGATTTCTTCCAATGCAAACTTATTAACTATTTGGCCCCATGTTGTACAATAAGAGGAAGTCTATTTAAAATTTTTCCTACTTTCTCTTTTCATTTCCTATCCACTTTTTAAAATTATAGCATTTGTTTATAAGATACTTATATATTTAATGTTTGTTTTGTGACTGTACCTTTTATGATTGTTTCAGTCTTAATTCTACAGCTTAATGGTGGGTTCAAAGCTTGATATCAGTTCTTTCGTCATAAACTTATTTATTTAATGTGGCTTTGCATTGACTCTTGTATAAATATTCCCTTGGACAAAGCATGTCTTTTCAATACGGAGATTCAGTGTCCCTTAAAAGAATTGAAATAGTGGAGGTGATGGAATTCCAGTCGAGCTATTTCAAATCCTGAAAGATGATGCTGTGAAAGTGCTGCACTCACTATGCCAGCAAATTTGGAAAACTTAAGGGCCACAGGAGGAAAAGAGACAAATTTATTCAATCCCAAAGAAAGGCAATGCCAAAGAATGCTCAAACTCTATTTCTGCTTTACAATTGCACTCATCTCACACGCTAGTAAAGTAATGCCTCAAATTTATTCTCCAAGCCAGGCTTCAAATAAAACGTGAACCCCTGTGAACTTCCTGATGTCCAAGCTGGTTTTAGAAAAGGCAGAGGAACCAGAGACCAAATTTCAGAAATCTAACATCCACTGGATCATGGAAAAGTTGTAGGAGAGTTCCAGAAAACATCTATTTAAAAGATGCTGCTTTATTGACTATTACTTTGCCAACAAATGACAAAGCCTTTGACTGTGAGAGTTGAGGATCACAAATAAACTGTGGTGGGAAATTCTGAAAGAGATGGGAATAACCAGTCCATTCTGAAGACCACCTGACCTGCCTCTTGGGAAATTTATATGCAGGTCAGGAAGCAACAGTTAGAACTGAACATGGAACAACAGACTGGTTCCAAATAGGAAAAGGAGTGAGCGTCAACTGGCTGTATATTGTCACCTTGCTTATTTAACTTAGCATGCAGAGTACATCATGAGAAATGCTGGGCTGGATGAAGCACAAGATGGCTGGCATCAAGACTGCCGGAGAAATATCAATAACCTCAGATATGCAGATGACACCACCCTTATGGCAGAAAGTGAAGAGGAACAAAAGCCTCATCCTGATGAAAGATGGAGAGGAAAGTGAAAAATCCTAAAAGATGATGCTGGAAAATTCTGCAGTCAACATAAAATTTGGAAAACTCAGCATTCAGGAAATCTAAGATCAAAAAAGGCATCTGGTCCCATCACTCACCTCATGGGAAAATAATTCTCAAAATTACATGAAAACAGTATAGAAAAGAAACAGTGTCAGACTTTATTTTTTGGGCTTCCAAAATCACGGCAGATGACTGTAACTGCAGCCAACTGAAATTAAAAGATGCTTATACCTTGACCTGCCTCTTGAGAAATCTGTATGACCAATATAGAACAGTTAGTGGAAATGGAACAATGGACTGGTTCAAAAGCAGAGATTATTACTTTATTGCCAACAAATGTCCGTGCTAGGCTGGATGAAGCAAGGCTGGAATGGTTTTTCCAGTGGTCATGTATGGATGTGAAAGAAGTTGGACTGTGAAAAAGAGGAGAATGCTGACTTAAAATCCAACATTCAAAAGACGATCATGGCATCCAGTCACATCACTTCATGGCAAATAGATGGGAAACAATGGAAATAATTGATGATTTGAACTGTGGTGTTGGAGAAGACTCTTGAGAAAAACTATGACTTAATCCCTTGGATTGCCTGGAGATCAAACCAGTCAATGTGAGAGTTGGACCATAAAAAGCTGAGCACCAAAGAATTGAAATGAAATCAGTCCTGAATTGCCTTGAAATTGAAGGACTGAAGGACTGATGCTGAAGCGGAAGCTCCGATACTTTGGCCACCTGTTGGGAAGAACTGACTCACTGGAAAAGACCCTGATTCTGGGAAAGATTGAGGGCAGGAGGAGAAGGGGGCGACCAAGGATGAGATGGTTGGATGGCATCACCGACTCCATGGACCTGAATTTGAGCTACCTTCAGGAGCTGGTGATGGACAGGGAAGCCTGGCATGCTGCAGTCCATGGGGTCGCAAAGAATTGGACACGACTGAGGGACTGAACTGGATCTTCTTCACCTGTTGTCTTTATTTTTCATATTTTGGTCATAAAAAAGATAAAGCTTTTGGTTTATTTCTTATTTTTGTTTACTTCTCTACATGGTGAACTCTCTTCTACTATGTTTTCAGCAACACATCTTTTTCTGTTTGCTGCTTCTAATTGGATTATATATCTCATATGGTTTTTTATTTCTACTTTGGGTTTTGCCAACTCATATTTCATCTCATTCTGTGGTCTTATTTTCTTCTGAATTATTTCTTGTGAGGTCTGTTCCTTCCTCTTGTTTTCAAAAATTGTTGGTATGTTAGACTTTAAAAAGTCATGGTGATCTTTTTTAATCACAGTTTTTGTCTGTTCTTGACCATATTTTTAGAGTTATTTTTCTGCACTTGGGATTTGGTTTTTCTTATTGCTTTTCTTGCTGTTTTCTCATATGTTACATAGACCCTGTTTTATTTCTTTTTCATTGATACTCCTTTTCCAATGAGAAGTGTTTCTCTTGCATCATCTCTGTGGCTAGAGGTTGATAATGAAGAGCCAAGGCCCACAGTTCTCCTTGGGCTATGAGTCTTTCCTTCTCAGATAAAAAACTTCATTCACTACAGCGTATCTCACTGTAGAGAATCTCTCGTAACTGCCTCACTGTTTAGCTGCCCTCTTTGAATTAGGTTTATCTGTCTAATATCTTCTATATTTCTACTTCTGCTTCTTGAGACCTCCTAGCAAGAAAATTCCTACCTTCTATCTTTGTTCTGGTGCCTAATACCAAATTGGGGATTGCTGGTTTTACCTTTCAGTGTAAGCTTGTTAACTTCAGAAATCTATGTAACCCATGGCACCTCTGTAGTCTTGGGTATATTCCGGCTGGGTTGCTGAGCATCTGCTTTGATCTCCACTACTTTTGGCAGTCTTTCTGATATTATGCTTTGACATTACAGTTGATTGTTTTATTGTAGTTCAGTTTGCATAGGTTTCATGTTCCTTTTTTTGATCTTTTAGGAGGGAGAGAGTAGTCTTGACTTTGTGTTTAAAAATGGAAGTCTATCATTCTTTGTAAAAATCTGTTTCTTGATTGATATGTGTCCTATTGTATACATCAGAACATGTAATGATATAGCGATTTTTCCGAATGATATTTCACTGACAGTGTTTGTCAGTCATTCTATTTTATATAGCGAACTCTGCCTTGGCCTAAGAACACTTCATATCAGATAGTTCATTTTCATAAAATTCATTAGCCATTGTTAATTATTAACAATTCTGTATTGATTTCTCAATTGTAGTACAATAAAGGAGAGTTGACTGCACTTGTTCATCAGCTTCAAGAAAAAGACAAGTTAGTGACTGCTCTGAAGGAAGATGCTGCCTCTATGAAGGATCGGTGTAAGCAGTTAACTCAGGTGAAGACATGCTTGTATTTAAGGGTTATACTTTCTGAATCAGAGGCAGTGAAGGATTTTAGAAATTGTTTATAATTCCTCATTTATCTGTGTAATAAATTTACACACAGTGAAAGTAATTTTCTTTTAGAATTTAAGTGGTGGAAATACCACTATTTAATGGTATTATATCCTATAGTCAAATTGTGAATTTAAAATAGCAGTACTTTTAGGTATACTAATTTCAGAATAATGGAACTATTTGGACACTGGGAGCATGTTTCAATTGGTTTTGACCTAGAATTATTCTATAGAAGCACAAAACTCAGTGTGATCTTGTTTAAATCCAATTTATTGGATAAATGTGAAACTCTAACATAGGTAGTTTTTAATCAGTGAAGTTCTTTAAACCCTTTTTACTCTGAGAAGTTTTAAAAAAAATCTTTTAAAAAAATAAAAAGTACAGACTTCCAGTTATAAAATATGTAAGTCCAGGGGAGGTAATATACAGCATGGTGACTATAGTTATTAATACTGAATTGTATATTTGAAAGTTGCTAGAAGAGTTATCATCACAAGAAAAAATTTGTAACTACGTGTGGTGATAATGTTAACTAGACTTATTGTGGTGATGATTTAGCAATACATACAAGTACTGAATCATTATATACTCGAAACTAATGATATTCTGTGTCAGTTACATTTTAAAAGATCATGTAGACTGAGAACGTAATTGAAATTCTATAGTAAATGTAGTCTCATTTTTCCTGAAGTGCTTTTTCTCCTTTTAGGTGTTAAATACAGTAGAGTAAATGAAGTTTATTTCACTGTCATTTATGTAGCTACTTGATTACATTATGAGAATGGCCTCATTTGAATATAGAATCTTTTCTGTGAATTTAAGGTGAATAAAAGTCAATGGAAAACAGATTAAGATTAATCAATTATGACTGCTAAAATAAGTATTTCTATAAGGTTAGAGACTATAATTTTCTGATTATTTTTAAAATTAGAAAAAGAATCTGTTTACTTTTGTGTAACTCATTGAGTTATATACTTAAGATGTGTTGTGTATGCTTTTCCTAAATGTATTATGCACATCAGTAAAACAATTTGCACATGTAAATAAACTCGTGCTAATGGGCAGCTCTTAGTTAAATGAATATCTTAAAGTTTATCAAGCCATTTCTTAGAACAGAGGAAATGGACTGATCATACCTGCAGGTAACTTTAAAGTTGCTTGGCTTTCTTGCATTTTAGTAATTAATATTTCTTCTAGGGGTTCATAATACTTGCAACACAAAACAAAATCACTCTTTTAATGTTTAACTTGGGAAGATAATAAAACTTTCTGAGTTTTACTTTCCCTGTTCTGCTATAAACATATCCTTATCTCTTCCTATAGGAAAGAGACTTTTCTCTTCTTGACGATTTTTTTTTTCCTGGAGGCCTTTTCTGTACTCCAGAAAAGAGCTGGTACCTGGAAATAATGAAGAATTAACTGGTTTGCTTTAAAAATGTTCTTTTTTATAATCAAGTTAGATGTAGGATTTAATCCCACATTCAGCTCTTTAACTGTTAGACCAAAAGTACATTTGAAATATGAGTAAACAGAGCAGCTAAGTGTTTTATGAAGGGAACTGGTATAAAGAGCAGGTAAGATGTAGAAGACAATTTTTTTTTAAACCTTTGACCTTGGTTTTTAAGCAAGTACTTATTTCAGAATTCATGATTGTTTTGCTGACATCTTTTTTTTACTGATGTTAAATATGTTTTCTTAGTAAAATCTTGTTCTTATTTTTTTAAGTAATTTTTTTTTCCTGATTTACTCTTCTAGGAAATGATGGCAGAAAAAGAAAGAAGCAGTGTGGTTATAGCAAGGATGAAAGATCGGATTGGAACGTTAGAAAAGGAACATAATGTGTTTCAAAACAAAATGCATGTCAGTTATCAAGAGACTCAGCAGATGCAGATGAAGGTATATTTTTGTTCTTTGAAAAGTTAAGTGAAAGTAAAGTTAGAATGTAATATTTTATTTCACATTTCTTTGAATACAAAATTAAATAGTTGTATTCATTTTATTAGCAAACTTAAGTGCCCTGTGCTGGCTTTGATATAAATGGTTAATTAAACTGGCTCCCTCTCCTTAAGTAAGCAACTTTTTTAGGTGGGTAGGCTGGAAGCTGACAAGTAAATACTCTGTTACAATAGAGGTAAGTAAGCATCTGGTGCTTTGAAACAATGGAGATGAGAGGTGGGGAACAGAAGGAGTGTTAGGGAAGACTTGTTAGCAATGATAAACAGACTTTGTTGATTCTTTGGAAACAATTAGGCATTGTTAGGAAAGAGTGAAGGAATGGGCACTCGGTATAAGGCTTATTACCCAGTGAAATTCCTTCCCATCCCGAGAGATTGGTGGTTCAGTAGGTCTCTTTTGGGGCCCAGGACTGAGCTTTTTAATGAGTGCACTCCAGGTATTTTTGATATAGGTTGTCTAGAGATAACAGCTTATGAGAAATATGGTGATGGTTGTGGTATTTGGCATTCAGGGCTGGAATGAAGAGATCTAGAGAAATAAATAAAGGTCTTGTATACCTGAAGACATGTCAACAGACATGAATTTGAGCAAACTCCAGGAGATAGTGAAGGACAGGGGAGCCTGGTGTGCTGCAGTCCACAGGTTCGCTAAGAGCTGGACAGGACTTAGCAACTGAACAACATACCTGAAGACTGGTGGGCCAGTGAAGGAGTTTAAGCAACCCAGCAATGTGTTTATAGTATTTTAAATTATTACTCAGACATAGTATGAGAGTGATAGCAATGTGAAGAGTGGAACAAGGGATAGTGGGAGGACTTTTGCCAGAATCCAAGTAAGAGAACAAAAACCTTAAGTCAAGACATTGATAATGAGGCCATTTATTTGATAAAAAAAAAGGTAGTAGATAGGGCTTGGTGATGCAGTGGAGAAGAGAGGGAAAATGATAATGGTTTTAGCTTAAGTGACCTTCAGTTTTGTGTTCTTATTTTTGCCTGTTTTCTTTCAACATTTTAAAGGGTTCAGTGCTTACTGTCTATTTTTACAGTGTTAATCCATTTTCATGATTTCCTTTAGGTTGTTTTCTTTCTTCTTGTTTCCTCACCCTCCCTTCCATTGAAATATCATCTTTATTATTGATAAAAAGACTATTGAAGAATATGGTTTGGCTTGCTTGTCAAGTGGGCTTATAATACTCCACTTAAGTGAACCTTGTGGATCAATGATTTCTTTTGAAATTGTTTCTATTGCCAGATGATGCTTCAGTTTGAAAGTGCTTGTTGTCACCTCAAAATTAACATGTGTGTAAAATTTAACTGTTGATTTTGGTCAAGTTGTTTTTATTTTCTAATGTTGTGAAGCATTATTATTATTCTGCTTGAATCCTTTGAATTCTCTCTCCTTCGCCCAATCTACAGTTTGTTTTAAAATCTTCAGTTCAGTTCAGTTCAGTCTCTCAGTCGTGTCTGAATCTTTACGACCCCATGAATCGCAGCACGCCAGGCCTCTCTGTCTGTCACCAACTCCCAGAGTTCACTCAGACTCACGTCCATCGAGTCAGTGATGCCATCCAGCCATCTCATCCTCTGTCGTCCCCTTCTCCTCCTGCCCCCAATGCCTCCCAGCATCAGAGTCTTTTCCAATGACTCAACCCTTCGCATGAGGTGGCCAAAGTACTGGAGCTTCAGCTTTAGCATCATTCCCTCCAAAGAAATCCCAGGGCTGATCTCCTTCAGAATAGACTGGTTGGATCTCCTTGCAGTCCAAGGGACTCTCAAGAGTCTTCTCCAACACCACAGTTCAAAAGCATCAATTATTTGGCGCTCAGCTTTCTTCACAGTCCAACTCTCACATCCATACATGACCACTGGAAAAACCATAGCCTTGACTAGACGGACCTTTGTTGGCAAAGTAACATCTCTGCTTTTGAATATGCTATCTATATTGGTCATAACTTTCCTTCCAAGGAGTAAGTGTCTTTTAATTTCATGGCTGCAGTCACCATCTGCAGTGATTTTGGAGCCCAAAAAAATAAAGTCTGACACTGTTTCCACTGTTTCCCCATCTGTTTCCCATGAAGTGATGGGACCAGATGCCTTGATTTTCGGTTTCTGAATGTTGAGCTTTAAGCCAACCTTTTCACTCTCGTCTTTCACTTTCATCAAGAGGCTTTTTAGTTCCTCTTCACTTTCTACCATAAGGTTGGTGTCATCTGCATATCTGAGGTTATTGATATTTCTCCCAGCAATCTTGATGCCAGCTTGTGCTTCATCCAGCCCAGCATTTCTCATGATGTACTCTGCATATAAGTTAAATAAGCAGGGTGACAATATACAGCCTTGACGTACTCTTTTTCCTATTTGGAACCAGTCTGTTGTTCCATGTCCAGTTCTAGCTGTTGCTTCCTGACCTCCATATAGGTTTCTCTAGAGGCAGGTCAGGTGGTCTGGTATTCCCATCTCTTTCAGAATTTTCCACAGTTTATTGTGATCCTCACAGTCAAAGGCTTTGTCATAGTCAATAAAGCAGAAATAGATGTTCTTCTGGAACTCTCTTGCTTTTTCCATGATCCAGCAGATGTTGGCAATTTGATCTCTGTTTCCTCTGCCTTTTCAAAAACAGCTCGAACATCTGGAAGTTCACGGTTCACGTATTGCTAAAGCCTGGCTTGGAGAATTTTGAGCATTCCTTTACTAGCGTGTGAGATGAGTGTGATTGTGCGGTAGTTTGAGCATTCTTTGGCATTGCCTTTCTTTGGGATTGGAATAAAAACTGACCTTTTCCAGTCCTGTGGCCACTGCTGAGTTTTCCAAATTTGCTGGCATAGTGAGTGCAGCACTTTCACAGCATCATCTTTCAGGATTTGAAGTAGCTCAACTCGAATTCCATCACCTCTACTAGCTTTGTTCGTAGTGATGCTTTCTAAGGCCCACTTGACTTCACATTCCAGGATGTCTGGCTCTAGGTGTGTGATCACACCATCGTGATTATCTGGGTCGTGAAGATCTTTTTTGTATAGTTCTTCTGTGTATTCTTGCCACCTCTTCTTAGTATCTTCTGCTTCTGTTAGGTCCATACCATTTCTATCCTTTATCGAGCCCATCTTTGCATGAAATGTTTCCTTGGTATCTCTAATTTTCTTGAAGAGATCTCTAGTCTTTCCCGTTCTGTTGTTTTTCTCTATTTCTTTGCATTGATCGCTTTATTTCTAGTTTTTCTTGCATTCAGTTTTTAGATACGACCTTAGTTTATTATTTCTTACTAGCATTATTACAACATTCTTTTTTATTTTTAGAGAAGGTAATTTATTTTTTACTTTTTAAGTTGATTGATTACTTTACAGTATTGGTTTGATTTCTGTCATACATCAACATGAATTGACCATAGATGTACATATGTCCCCTCCCTCTTGAGTCTTCCTCCCACCTCCCATCCATTCCCTCCCCTCTAGGCTGTTACAGAGCCCCAGTTAGAGCATTCTTAAGAGGTCTCTTTTCCAGTCTAATATATAATTAGCACAAGATTTTTATTTGTAAAATACTGCTTTGATCACGTTAGTAGTTTGCTGAAAAATGAACAGTTCTTTACTGTTATCAGAATTCCAGTAGTATTTTCTGTGGAAATGCTACTAATAATGAAAAGTGAATGAATCTCTTTTCAGGTTCTTAACCCATCCACTACTTTGATGCTTTAATTTGGCTCAATCCTCCATCTTCCCAGCCCCCAGCCTTTTGAAATATTCTTTTCCATTAACCAGATTATTAAAGAACTGATTTTTCCTGACCTCATGTAATCTTTCCCCCTCTTAATTGTGATTTACATTCATTTGAAAAGTAGTTGGAGAGTTGTGGCAATATCTTTTATTGAAGGTTAAGGGTTTTGAATTGATTATTTCTTTTTTTGAACTTGATTGCTTACAGAGGTCAAGATATGGTTTATATATGATAAGTTTTCTGAGAATTAGCAACATATACTTTTTTTTCCTCTTAATTGAATAGGTTTACTAAAAATTATTAAGAGTTTTTCAGATACTAAAGTGAGGATGTGAGAATATAAGTTTCAGTGTTTTTTGTCTTTTGATTCTATAATTCTGAAATAAAAAACTAGAAGCCAGATATTTTAGCAGGTAGACTTTTATATAGTGAATTTGCCATCTATTTGGATATGGCTCAATTTGTAACTTAATGTAAATGTTTCAAACATATGTTCAGTCTTTAAACTTTTGATTACTAAAACCTTTTATTAAAATATTGCTAACTTAATTGACATATTCTAGATCAGTACAGTTTCAGTTCTATATGAGTCTTGTGTAGAAAAGATTTCTAAAAATATCTTTCAGTTCTAAAACAGCATCTTAGGTATTTATTTTGCATATGATAGCAGCCAGCCTCTACTTGCTTTCTTGAATGCTGTGATAACTTATATTTACTTTGTATTTGTCACTATCAAAATGTATCCTTTAAATTTGCTTATATTTATTTGAGAAGAATATCTAGACTTTATGCTATTGATGCTTTTTTACTTTTCATCATGATAAATTTTCTTTGAGGTTAGCTCTGGCAGTTATTGTTTTCTAAATCTTACGTGTGTAAAATAATTTTAGTTCCAACAAGTTCGTGAGCAGATGGAGGCAGAGATAGCTCACTTGAAGCAGGAAAATGGCATACTGAGAGATGCTGTCAGCAACACTACAAACCAACTAGAAAGCAAGTATGTTCCCAAATGCTTTACTTTGAATAAAATGACAGTATTTTCATTGAATGGTAGAGTGTTTTCTTCAGTCACCAAAATGTGTTTGATAGTAATTTGTTAGACTTTTGCTTTTTACACGTGTTTTTAAAATGAATAAATTTTCAAAACCTATCCTCCTGCTTTTGAAGAAGCTCTTCAGGTAAACTGCATGGTAAATACTAGTGCCACCAGTGCAGTAGCTTACAAATTTAAGAGGCTGCATTAGCAAGTTTTAGACCTATTTCCTGTAACAGTAGTTCTCAACCTTCATTATTCTGAAGAGTATCTGGCATGTTAGCTACAAATCATATTCTTGAGTCTTATCCTTGTAAGTGTATGATTTAGTGGCTCTGAGGTAGAGTCCTGGAATCTGCATGTTAAGACACATTCCTTATGATAGTGATTTAGTTGGTCTGAGCCATACTTGAGCATGCAAGCATGCACAGTGCCATACTTTGAGAAACAGTCCTAGAGAAGACTAGCAGCATGCTTACATAGAATAACTATTCTGATTGGTTGATTCAGAGCACTGATTTGAGAGTGATTCCTGCTCATGGTGTGTGGTTACCCATTTTTCTTGATTACTTTATGGTAACTTAAGTGTTTATATTATTGTCATCAGAATGATTCAGAGATTACATTCAACCAAATTCTTTATTAGTATACACTTGGAGCATTTGTTGTCATTTACCTATAAGTGGAATCACTAACTCAGCAAAACTCACATGTTTTCTTTAGTAATTTACATGTGTTTGTAATAATGGAAGGTTCCTAATCCAGTTAACTGTTTTCAGGCAGTCTGCTGAACTAAACAAACTGCGCCAGGATTATGCTAGGTTGGTAAGTGAGCTGACTGAGAAAACAGGAAAGCTACAGCAAGAAGAAGTCCAAAAGAAGAATGCTGAGCAAGCAGTTACTCAGTTGAAGGTGAAACATTACCTTTATTTATCATTTCATAAATAATGTGGCTTTTCAATCCAATGACCTGAAAGTGTATATAGCTTTTGAGAGATGTAGTTTGAGGCTTAATGGGCCTGTATAGAAACATTTACACTAGTGAAGGAATTGAACACAGGCTTGAGTTTGAAGTTAAAGACTATTTGAAGATATGAAAATTGATATTAGCTGAGTGACAGGCATAAACAGAATTTTACCTTATGTGTGGAGGTGAGGGTCTGCATGTATAAGACAAAAATCGAATTTTTGATAGGTAGTTAAAATCACCTTCAGCATCACTTATCAATAACTTGGATCTCTAAGTAAGGTTAGTAGAGCCTATTTTTATTTCAGCATTGGAATAGATGATTTTCTGTTGCGTGAGCATGAGGCCAAGTAATACTCCAGTTGCTTTCACTTGAGCCACAGTAGAAAAAAAAAATCACACAGTTTCTTTAGACACCAGAGTGGCACTTGGTGCCATTAGATGCTTATACTGAGAAGACATGCATGGGGTTGCTTAGGCTGACTGAGAGAGAGGAGTGGACTTATTTTTCTTGCACATTTTAGCCTGTGCATATTGAGTAGAGTGATGAGTAGAATTGTCTGTTCCTCCTTGTACGGAGGAGAGGATTTGTTGAACAGTTCAGTTTCTGTAAGTTAAATGTATTGGATAGATTCCTACATAAGTCATCAATATAGATGGTATACCTTAATACCAATTCCAGAGTTCAGTTCAGTTCAGTCGCCCAGTCGTGTCCGACTCTTTGTGACCCCATGAATCGCAGCATGCCAGGCCTCCCTGTCCATCACCAACTCCTGGAGTTCACTCAAACTCACGCCCATCGAGTCGGTGATGCCTTCCAGCCATCTCATCCTCTGTCGTCCCCTTCTCCTCCTGCCCCCAATCCCTCCCAGCATCAGAGTCTTTTCCAGTGAGTCAACTCTTCGCATCCCAAGGACGGAGGAGCCTGGTAGGCTGCCATCTACGGGGTCACACAGAGTCGGACACGACTGAAGCGACTTAGCAGCAGCAGCAGCAAGTCTTTGCATGAGGTGGCCAAAGTATTGGAGTTTCGGCTTTAGCATCATTCCTTCCAAAGAACACCCAGGACTGATCTCCTTTAGAATGGACTGGTTGGATCTCCTTGCAGTCCAATGGACTCTCAGGAGTCTTCTCCAGGGCAGTAGAGGTTAAAAGGGCTCTGAGGATAATTGAATGTAGAAAGTAGCGTACTTTTTGTTTTCTTGAAGTTTTCATGGGTCCCTATGGGAGAGTGATATTGTTGTCCTAACTTTTATTAAATATTTGTCTTGCTAATATATTTGCTGATGACATTCTTAAATATGATGTTTGTGCTCTATGGATATGGATAAGTAGATTAATGACATTAAATATTGTAGTCATAATTGAAGTGTTGTGCTATACCTCAAAATAAGAATTTTAGGAACCTACTAAAATTTAGCAATAAAGATATCATCCTGTCTTTTGAAAAGCCTATCACCTGAAGGAAGATTATTGGAAAGCTCATCATAGCTAAGTGGGTCAGATATATACATAGCAGCAGCTATATTGATCCACCAGCACAAATAAGGAGTTTCTGAAATCTCTAATCTGTAAATCCTGTATATTGGCAGGTAGAATGGCTGTGACTGATAATATCTGTGCATATTATCAGGCTGAGCACATCTGCCTATGTTATTAAAATATGGGAGACTAGTGACTAGTTGTTGGAAGAAGCAGTTTTATGGCACAACAGTAAAGATAGAAGATGCTTTTTTTCTGTAAATTGAAATCCTGTGTTTTTTCTGACTTATCCTTTCCCCAGGTTCAACTTCAAGAAGCTGAGAGGAGGTGGGAAGAAGTCCAGAGCTATATCAGGAAGAGGACAGCAGAGCATGAAGCAGCTCAGCAAGGTAAGGGGAAGAAATATTCATATAAAGTTACTATGTAATTCTGGGTAAAATTTCTGCCCTTCTCCATATGTGAAGAAAGTATAAATTGGCATTTTGGTTATAGCTCAATAAAAATAGCTTTTACACTTTGAATACTTTTATTTCCTTAACATTTCTTAGGGTTTTAAAAATAAGTCTCTACTGGTTTTGTCTGAGGTATTAAGTTGCAGATAAAATTATAGTCCATAAACAGGGTAGTAGGAATCTATGTGTGTTCCATTTCTGTGGTTATTCTCTCTCATTCCATGATCAGTTCTTTATTTAATTTTTTTTTTCCAAGAAGGACTCATTCCTGTATTGTGAAGAGAAAAATGGTGAGAGCATTACCATTCCAAGTAGTTGACTGAAAACTATCTACGTAATGCTGGCTTTCACTATTCTTAATTTGATGAATTCATTTAGGAGATAATGGAGCTTGTAATAGTGTGTTTTATCTGTGTCCCCCTTCTTCCCATGAAAGTGGTGGTGAGCCTATAGTAAAATACAGTTCCAAACACAAGAGTAAATCATACAGAGTTTTGGCTCTGTGTTAGACCTTTGGTTTCCTCTGATATTTTTTACCCCTAGGCATTTCCCTTTGGTTCAGTATTTAGATATGTCTAAGATATTTGAAGGCTTTTAAAAAATATATATGAAGTTTGTTGTTATGTTAAGCTATATTAGCTTATTTTTAATTAGTATGTTATATTTCATCAACAAAGCATTAGATTTTAACATTAGTATGACTGTGTAACTCAGTGTTGAGTCAAGATAAATAAAAGTACAGTTCTTGAGCAACGTTTTTAATTTCCTGAAGTTAATTATTGCTTATATATATATATATATATATGATGATTTGTTTATTTTGCTGCCTGGGGTCTTGGTTGTGCAGCGGGACCTTCCTTGCATCATGTGGGCTCTTTCTGTTGCGATACACACGCTAGTTGTGGTGTGCAGGCTTCGGTAGTTGTGCTGCTCTGTGGTATGCTGTGTGGGATCTTAGTTCCCCACCAGGGATTGACCTTGCATCCCCTGCATTGCAAGGTGGATTCTTAACCCTGGACCACTAGGGAAGTTCCTCCTTTATATTTTTAACTTGCTTTATATTTTTAATTTGCTTGATCTTTGTTTTATTGTTTCAAATTTTACCTAAGGTTAAACTCCTTAACCTCTGCTTCCCCCAGCCTCTCAACATGTTAGATACTGGTGAAGCTCTCAGTTTTTCCTGAGGCTATGCCTTTGGAGTCCTCATTCTTTCTGCTCCAGTACTTGTTGCTTTCTAGGTTGACGCTGAGCTGTCTTCTGAGACTTCCTTTAGTCTGTTTACTCTGTTTTCGGGATCCTATGTCATTGCCATCTTTTAGCTTTCCTCCCTCATTTAATAGTATATCTTTTAGTTGCTCTATAAGAATATACCTCAAGGTACATTTCTTGAGGCTTTGAGTATCTGAAAATGTTTTTAGTCTTTCTACTTTAATGCTTAATGGGTAGTTTGGATGTGGAGTTCTAGGTTGGAAATAGTTTTCCCCAGAGAATTTTGAAGGTATTAATTTGGTGTTTTAACTTCTCCTAATATGGTAAAAAATATGCTCTCCTGATTCTAATCCTGGATGTTACCATTACATGTTTAATTTTCAAGAGTTCTTTCTTGAGTTGTGTTCCATTCTATTATTAGTGTCTTGTTAAAGAAGTGACATTATCTTAACTTTTCTTAAAACCATGTAACACACTCATATATACATTGTTTTTCTCTCTGTTTGCCTCTGTGTCCTTGGTGGTAGTGTGGTATGTTTTTGTTTGTTTTTTCCTCCCCTGTTTTAGAATTATTTGTCTTATAGAATAGGGGAGGCAACTCTCATGAGTTTCTGTTTTCTTGAGCTTTTACTTTACCCTTCCTCATCTTTGCCAAGTCAGTGATCATCTCTCCATTTGTTTTATCTTAATTTCTTGTCATTTGGAGTTCTATTTATTTTCTAATTGCATCAAAGACTGTTTTTGTTTCTCATTTTCTTGTTTTGGGATTATTGCTAAGAATAGAAGTAGGCAGAAAAGTGTTAATTATTTCATCTTACACCAGGACATTTGTCAGCTTTTAGCATCTTTGTCTGTTCTCCAGGTATGAGAGTACGAGGAATTGACAAGAAATTCACTGAATAACTTACTAAAACATCTTTGGGGAAATTAAGAATGTTTTCAAGAAATGATATACAGTTTTAAACATTCATGTACTGTTCAGATAACACATTTATTAATTATATATTTTGTGTCAAGCCTTGGGCACAGCTCTGGATATAGAGAAAAGGCAATCTCTGATCTCAAAAAGCTCACTCTTTGGGAGAAGAGGTGAATTAGTACAGTGTGGCAGGTGCTGTGAAAAAAGGTAAGCATAGGCTGCTCAGGGGAGCCATATATAGGTGGGAAAGCACAGGAGAGATTCAAAAGGGGAATATTCCAGGGGAGGTAAGCCTGCTCTCAAGATGAGTAGCAGTAACCAGGCAAAGGAAGAAACCTTTGTAAAATGCAGTGTTTTGTTAGATCTACAGAGTAAATTTGTGGCCAAAGAAAATGAAGTACAGAGTCTGCATAGTAAGCTTACAGATACCTTGGTATCAAAACAACAGTTGGAGCAAAGACTAATGCAGTTAATGGAATCAGAGCAAAAAAGGGTGAACAAAGAAGAGTCTCTACAAATGCAAGTTCAGGTATCTAATTTTCCCTCTTTAAAAAATAATAAAGATGGGCAGTGGTTGGATGTGTCTTGTGTAGGAGAGAGAGGATAGCCTCTTTATCCTAATTTTGGAGTGGGGATGAAAAATTTAAATTTAATCTTCGAGCAGTTGTCACAATATGGTCTGAATATGTGCTCAAAGATACCTTTACCCACAGTCTAATGCTTTTTGTATTAGATTAGGAACAGTACAATGTATTCTTAATTTCTGCTTTATAAATTAGCTCTGAGAATAGAATGCCTCATCATTGTTATTTAAAATGGTGCCTTTTGGAATCTTAAGTGAAGTCACTCAGTCCTGTCCCACTCTTTGCTACCCCATGGATTGTAGCCTACCAGGCTCCTCCCTCCATGGGATTCTCCAGGCAAGAGTATTGGAGTGGGTTGCCATTTCCTTCTCCAGGGGATCTTCCCCACCCAGAGATCGAACCCGGGTCTACCACATTCCAGGCAGACGCTTTAACCTCTGAGCCACCAGGGAAGCCCTTTGGAATCTTGAGTACCTTTAAAAGATAAA
Organism: Bos mutus; assembly: GCF_027580195.1. Lineage (NCBI taxonomy): Eukaryota > Metazoa > Chordata > Mammalia > Artiodactyla > Bovidae > Bos > Bos mutus. The sequence continues at coordinate 40,690,044 of NC_091626.1, read as the reverse complement.
CAGATGTATCTGTAACTCATTTTGTTCATATACATTGGCATTTTTAATAGCACACTTCTTCCCTCTCCTTTTTGGTTTTTGAAAGGATATTTTGGAGCAGAATGAGGCGTTGAAAGCTCAAATTCAACAGTTCCATTCCCAGATAGCAGCCCAGGTAATGGTGCTTTCTTATTGCTTGTCATTACTAGTAACTTCCTAGCTGTGTAAATAATTTGAGTGCCTGTGCAGTGCCATGCACTGGATTAGTAGTTGGGTGACTAGTCAGTGAATCACCTGGCTGATCCTGAGTGGTAAGTGCTCTGATAATTATGTTTAGTGCTGTGAGAGAACAGTATGAAAGAAATCCAAATCTGACTAATGGGAAGGTGGGTTAGAGAGTTTTTAACCTTAGGAGAGAAAAAAATGTCCACCATCCTGTCACAAAAAAGGAGGAATTGGCCAAACGGTGTCAAGAATAACCGTTTATATATTAAATGTATTCATTAAATATTCACTAAACCTATTGTTCTTTGGCATCATTGTTGTGTAAGGTGATAGGTAGGTAGATAGATACAGATACATAGGCTTTAGAATATAAATAGTATAACATTAAGAAGAGAAGAAACTTTTAAATACTTAACTGGTTAGCTTGTTTCCGTAATATACATACTGTGAATTTCAGTATTTCAACTTAAAATTCTAAAAATTGTTTGTAGGAAAAATAATAGAACAGAAGTCACTTTTCTGTGTGAAAAGTAGTTCTAACATCAAAAGCTTATTTTTAAGGTTCAGGCAAGTTGAAAATCCCAAAACTGTAAACAGGTTTTTTTCCCTAATTGTTTTCTTTGTAGGAACTATTGTGTAAAATTAATTGAGAAAGAATTACATAGGTGTTTGTGTGTATGTAAATTATTAACTCAAATTGGATTGAGATCTTAAGTTATAGCTGAGAGGTAGTTCTAGAAGATTTATCAGAAATTAAATACTTAGTACCTTTGAAAAGTAGAGATGAACATGGGCTTTATTAAATGACTTGTTAAACTTAATCATAAATGATATAATTTCATTACTAGGAATTTTTATTAAGGAGAAGCTCATAAATGAAAAATAGCCTTTGCTGCTTTTTTTTTTTCCCCTGTGTACGTGTTGCTTGTCAGTTAAATAGTTTTCAGGCCTGCCAACTTATTTCATTAGAAATGTCTTATGATGCTAATTCCCTAATACTGGAAGCTGTTGATCAAATTTACTTTCAGAATAATAGCCGTTATTTAGTGAACATTCATCATGAGCCAGCTACTTCCTTAACTTTATATACATTTATTTCTTTTAATTTTTAAAGCCCTATTGTGATGATTATTGTACAACTTTTGAACTTTCTCTTAAAGGCTTTTGTGTTGACACTGTTTTTCTTTCTTAGACCTCCGCTTCAGCTCTAGCAGAGGAATTACATAAAGTGTAAGCCTGCCTTCTATATTTCTCTTAAAATTGCTTAGTCATCACTAACTTGTATCTGTTAGATTCTACACTTATGATTGATTTTATGTTCTAACTTGTTCAGAAATTACTCTCAACTAGATTTGGAACAACTTTAGCTCTTCTACCCCTATGCATTGTGTATTCTGTGTTTTATGTCTTTGTCATAAAAAGAGTTGGAAGAACTCTTTCCTGCGGGCATTAGCAGTTATGTGGACGAGATCACTGTGATCTGAGATTAGTGGAAGTTAGTTTTTGTATCTAATAAGTAGTTACACCTACTCTCTCTCTATGGAGTGGTTGGATGGCATCATTGACTCAGGTTTGAGCAAACTCCAAGAGATAGTGAAGGACAGGGAAGCCTGGCCTGCTGCAGTCCATGGGGTCGCAAAGAGTTGGACATGACTGAGCCATTGAACAACAACAATCTAACTATATGGTGATATGCCAAAAATAAAATTCTTTTTTTGTTATGTATTGTATAATTTGTATAGACATGGATCACGTAAGTTCAGAAGACCTGAAAAATGCTTTTGACATTACCAGGCTTGTGAGGTTAAATTATTAACTTCTTTGACCTCAAGTTTTAAAATAGGGGTATGTATTTTATGAAGTTGTAGTAATGCATGTGACAGTTAACTACTAACTGAAAGGGTCTATAGAGATTGAAGATACAGTTATATGAAATTTACTCAAGTAAGGTTGATCATACTTGAGGCTTCTAATCCTTTCATTTGTGACTTAACTTCTAAATGTTTATTGACTGTACAAATCTATTTCCTTTTAAAGGATTGCAGAAAAGGATAAGCAGATAAAACAGACTGAAGATTCTTTAGCAAATGAGCATGATCATTTAGCAAGTAAAGAGGAGGAACTTAAGGTACAGTACTTCTTAAAAATGGCTGCAATACTTCATAGGCATTGAATTATCCTGATCTTGTCATCAGTACAAATGTCTGTGAAGCCTGGAAAATACTCTAGAATTCATTTGGAAATTGTCTCTTTTCGAAACTACAAAATCCTCTTTAGCCCTCTAAGAGGAGAAGTTCAAAGGCCTTTTCTCACGTGATATTATTCACGATAATTTGGGAAATATGTTAAATAACAGGACTTGATAGTTTTCTTTCTGATAGGAAGTGGTAATTTGAGATTTATGCTTTGAGACCTTTGCTTAGGTAGAAGAGAGACATTACACAACTTCAAATCTAATTTTATATTAAATAATTCTAATATTATTTTTCCTTTTGTTCTAGGACATACAGAATATGAATTTCTTATTAAAAGCTGAAGTGCAAAAATTACAGGCCCTGGCAAATGAACAGGTAGATCTTTATTGCTTTTAAGCATTTACCTTAGAATTACAGTTTGTTTATACTTATTTTCATTGGTATCACAAGCCCTAGTTTTATCCATGTAGATAATAAGTATAATGGTTACCTGTGTTTGGCTGCGTGATATGTTGTTAAAAGCCTCTTCTGTTTGACCATGACCCTCACAACTCACCTGAATGTTTCTGTATTCATGTTGAAATTAATATTTGGTCCAAAGAAATTGATCACTTTTGAGTTATTGGTGAGTGAAGTGAAAGTCACTCAGTCATGTCCAATTCTTTGCGAGCCCATGGCCTATACAGTCCATGGAATTCTCCAGGCCAGAATACTGGAGTGGATATCTTTTCCCTTCTCCAGGGGATTTTCCCAACCCAGGGATCGAAGTCAGGTCTCCTGCATTGCAGGTGGATTCTTTACCAGCTAAGCCACAGAAGGGAAGCCCAGGAATACTGGAGTAGGTATCTTCCCTTCTCCAGTGGATCTTCCCAACCCAGGAATTGAACCAGGTTCTCCTGCATTGCAGGCATATTCTTTACCCACTGAGCTGTCAGGGAATTATTGGAGGACTTGATTATAGCACTCATGTGCTGATTTGTTTTCACCTTCTACCATTTAATCAGAAAAGGATGTAGCTTTTACTAGGATAAAAGTTGATCAGTGAGAAATAAAAAATACTAGACAGCAAAAATTATTACAGTAATGTATGCTATTCATTTTACTATTAATATTTACTGTATATAAAATATAACTTTAATAAGTAAAATTAAGTAAAAGAATAGGTTTGAGTGCTTCCTGAGAAATAATAAAATTCTCATCTCATTCCCAATATAGGCTGCTGCTGCACATGAACTGGAGAAGATGCAGAAAAGGTGATTAAAGTATTGCTGTACTTTAGGCCATTCATACACTTACGTTGAAGTGGAATTGAAGAAAATATTACTGCTAATAACCAATAGTTGTGTACATAATTTATATAAGCTTTCTGAATGTATGAAGTATTTTTTTTTCTTACAGTATTCATGTTAAGGATGATAAAATACGATTGCTTGAAGAGCAGCTACAGTGTGAAATTTCAAACAAAATGGAAGAATTTAAGGTGTGTAATTAAACTTGTCAACTCAGCTTTCTTTGAACAACCTTGTATAATTTTTAGTTGAAATGAATGTAGAAATAACTACTTTTTATATATAATCACTCTGAAAAAGTATTTCTATAGTTCACTTGGGGACTTAATCTATTATTTTGACTTATCTGTTTTTATAATAGACTTGATATTTGTTTTGCCCCAACCTTTTCTCTACATTTTTAGTTGATAGTTTGACATGTTTTTATTTGCCTCTGTTGCTGATGTAGTGTTAGTTTCTGTTCATGACCAGATATCTTGAGTATTATTGTAAAGTATTCTGATTGCATGGGTACATCTCTGCATGCAGTAAGATTTGCTTTTTTTTTTTTTTAGTTTGTGGTTTGTTTTTTTTTTTTGCTTAATAGTAATCCTGTAAGTACTCTCTTATGAAAGCAGGGTTTCCCAGAATTCATTGGGACAAATTGTCAAACTTTTTGAAATACACATGAAAGGGTTCTAAGCCCAGTGTTAAAACATTTGGGATAAACCACATGACTGAATTAGACTACTTTTTAGATATCATCATACATGTACTTTATACCATTACTGTATTCCTATACCCTGGAAATATATTCATTGAAACTGAAAAATGAAGCCACCATGAGATTTGCATTCTTAGGTCAGTATATAATTCATCTCTCACTTTATAAGTGCTTATAGTAATTATACGGCTTTGATTTTTTAAAAACTTACTCAAATGGTTGCTTTGTTAATTTTTCCTAATAAAGCAGTAAATTGAGATTCTTTCTTTTAGATTCTAAGTGACCAAAACAAAGCATTACAATTAGAAGTTCAGAAGCTACAGACTCTTGTTTCTGAACAGGTATGGCTTTTCATGAATTACAAGTTAGAAATATCCAATGTATAACAAGGTACGGTTCTTCTTAAATAGTAATCAACTAATTCATTTTTAGGAATTTCGTTTAAATGTAAATATGTCTTTTAATTGCATTTCTAGTCATCTTGTGCTAGTCAAGTATCTAAATTGAGGAAAATTAACATTTTTTTCCTTAGAAGAAGCTAATATGAACCTGTTTATAAACACCACCCCCACACCAAAAGAAAAAGTTTAATAGGATGCATAAAAATAATTTCCTTAAATCAGTTTGATACATTTAGCTCTCAGGATAATAATCCTTGGTCTTTGGGAGCTTCAGTTTTTTCCTCTCAAACAGTGTGGATTCTTAAAAAGAGACTGTTTGAAACCTACTTTGTTGTTGTTTAGTTGCGAAGTCGAGACCAATTCTTTTTGTGACCCCCTGGACTGTGTGTAGCCTGTCAGGCTCCTCTGTTCATGGGTTTCCCAGGCAAGAATACTGGAGTGGGCTGCCTTTCCTTCTGCAGGGCATCTTCCTGGCTCAGGATCAAATTCGAGTCTCCTGCATTGGCAGGAGGATTTTTGACTGCTGAGCCACATGGGAAGACCTTGAAACCAGTACCAGCACTTAAAAGCAGTGATGATCAAATTGTTTAATTTTTCTAAGGCCTCTCATTCCAAGTCTTTTACACTGAGATTTTATTTACATTCTAAGCTTGTTAGAATTAAATGGGGGAGTTTATATATAGTTGAGTAGCCTAGTGCTTTGTGTATAGCAGACATCTTAAGCCTTAATTCCTTTCCTTTAGAATATTTATTTTTCCCATCTCATCTCCACCTGCTTCTGCCGTGATACTTCTTTCTGTATTTATAGCAAGCCATCAAAACTGTAGCAGCCTGAATGAGCATGGCTCCATAAACTCGCGCCCCAGGTGATGTCTGTTCTATGGCTGTTCTTAAGAGTTGCATTCATACTCTTCTAAATATAATTCTTCAAATTCTGGTTTTTAAAAGTATTCTAGAAACACGTCATATTATATGACACATTAAAATAGAAGCCTTGCATGTTTCTCTATTACTGTTAAATTTGGACACATTTTATTAGAAGCTGAAATGTAATAATAGCACTTCCTTTAGCAGATGCCTGCTTTCTTTTTAAAATTCACATTTGTATAAGTACAAAAGTAGTATAACATTTTAACACCAAAGTTTGTAAAAAAGACAAAAATTATGCATAATGCTACCACCCTAATATAGTCTGGTATAATAACAATTAAAAAAAAAAATTCACATCTATGCAGGTGTTGAATTGGGGTAAGTGGCTGTGCCAAATGCTGTGGAAGTATCTTAGAAGTATTTTGTTAACATCCACTTGCTTGTCGGGAATTAATCCATTATTTCTTATTTTCCTTCCCTACTAAATATGATGTTAAGTGCTTTGCATATGCTTTATTACGTTATGCTGTATCCTTTCCAACTAAAGGTAATGGAAGAGAAAATGTTGAATGAATAATGTTTAGTGCAGGGATGTAACTTCATGCCAATGTAATGCTCAATTGGTATTTCATTTTTATTCTTAAATCTTACTCCTGTTTCCTTTTGTTGTGGTATGGCTTTTAACAAATGTAGTATTTCATCAGTTTAAGATTTTTTCCTCCTTCTCAGTTTATCACCCGAAGAGTGGATGTATCTTAGTCTCTGGTTACAGTTTAATTGAAGGCATCTTTGATTTTTAGTGTTATGTAGTGTTATTCTCCCAGTTGTGAAATATAGCATTGGTGACTTGGATTAGATAAAATATGATAGATATTTTTTGGTTGTCTTAATTCTTATTCAGAAAAGCAGAATGTAATTCTTTTTTTGAATTGGTTGTCAGAGATTCTGAAACATCTATTTTAATATGTAAAGTTTTAAACTTTCTAAAATTAATTTTATGGGAGGTAAAATAAATACTTAGAAACTCTTCAATCTGCCCTGCTGCTGCTAAGTTCCTTCAATCATGTCCAACTCTGTGCAACTCCATAGACGGCAGCCCACCAGGCTCCCCCGTCCCTGGGATTCTCCAGGCAAGAACACTGGAGCGGGTTGCCATTTCCTTCTCCACTGCATGAAAGTGAAAAGTGAAAGTGAAGTTGCTCAGTCGTGTCTGACTCTTAGCGACCCCATGGACTGCAGCCTACCAGGCTCCTCGGACCATGAGATTTTCCAGGCAAGAGTACTGGAGTGGGGTGCCATTGCCTTCTCCGCTTCAATCTGCCCTAGAATTCCAGTATTAAAGGTGCTGGTGATTCTTACTTAGGTTTCAACAGAGTACCTGGATCTTTTCTTTTTAGTTTTATTCTGTGTTTAAAATGATACTCTTCATCAGTAGATAAGAGTAAAACCATTAGCCTTTATTTTTTTTCCCTTAAGATAACCTGATACCCTAAGAACTGCCATTCTAACATCTTACATAAAATTCCTTATCATATGTGTGGAGTTAATATTTTTTAAAATCCCAATTTCTTTTTTTTTTTTTTTTTGAATTGTATTTTATTAAAATACTTTTTATTGAAGTATAGCTGATTTAGACTTGTTTAAGTTTCTGGTGTACATAAAAGTGATTCAGTTATATATATTCTTTACATTTTTTCATTGTAGTTTATTACATGATATTGAATATAGTTCCCTGTGCTATACAATAGGATCTTGTTTATCTAATTTTCTTATTGGGTCAGGCTTCCATCTATAAAGCTTCTGTGTATTTTTAGACATTCTGTTAAGTAACACTGAGCATGAGATGGGTTTTTTTTTTTTTTTAGTGATGAGTTTTATGAAGAACAGTCCAAAGAAGAGAATTCCATAGCCACATTTTAAAATTTATCTAAAAGAACTGTTTGATAACAAGGGAAACTCATTTTTTAAGATTTGCTCTTTGACTAATTTTTAGAATTTTTTCTCTTGTTCTGAAAACTCTTTAAATTAAAAAAAAAGAATAGTCTAGAAAGCATATGTAATGCTCAAAATCCTCCAAGCTAGGCTTTAACAGTACATGAACCGAGAACTTCCAGATGTTTAAGCTGGATTTAGAAAAGGCAGAGGAACCAGAAATCAAATTGCTGGGATCTGTTGGATCATAGAAAAAACAAGAGAATTCCATAAGAACATCTAATTTTGCTTCATTGACTATGCCAAAGCCTTTGACTGTGTGGATCACAACAAACTGTGGAAAATTCTTCAAGAGATAAGAATACCAGACCACCTTACCTGCTTCCTGTGAAACCTGTCAGGTCAAGAAGCAACAGTTAGAACCAGATATGGAACAACGGACTGGTTCAAAATTGGGAAAGGAGTACATCAAGGATGTATATTGTCACCCTGCTTATTTAACGTATTTGCAGAGTGTAAACCATGCAAAATGCCGGGCTGGATGAAGCACAAGCTGGAATCAAGATTGCTGGGAGAAATATCAATAACCTCAGATAATGCAGATGATACCACCTTATGGCAGAAAGCGAAGAAGAACTAAAAACCCTCTTGATGAAGGTGAAAGAGAAGATTGAAAAAGCTGGCTTAAAACTCAGCATTCAAAAAAGTAAGATCATGGCGTCTGGTTCCATCACTTCATCGCAAATAGATGGGGAAACAATGGAAACAGTAAGAGATTTGATTTCTTGGGCTCTAAAATCACTGCAGATGGTGACTGCAGCCATGAAATTAAAAGATGCTTTCTCCTTGGAAGAAAAGCAATGACAAACATACACAGAGTATTAAAAAGCAGAGACATTATTTTGCTGACAAAGGTTCGTATAGTCAAAGCTACAGTTTTTCCAGGAGTCATGTATGAATGTGAGAGTTGGACCATAAAGAAGGCTGAGCACCGAAGAATTGATGCTTTTGAACTATAGTTTTGGAGAAGACTCCTGAGAGTCCCTTGGACTGCAAGGAGATCCAACCAGTCCATTCTGAAGATCAGCCCTGGGATTTCTTTGGAGGGAATGACGCTGAAGCTGAAACTCCAATACTTTGGCCACCTCATGCGAAGGGTTGACTCATTGGAAAAGACCCTGATGCTGGGAAAGATTGAAGGCAGGAGGAGAGTGGGACGGCAGAGGATGAGATGGTTGGATGGCAACAGCACTTGATGGACATGAATTTGAGCAAGCTCTGGGAGATGGTGAAGGACAGGGAAGCCTAGTGTGCTGCAGTCCATGGGGTTGCTAAGAGTTGGACACGACTGAGCAGCTGAATAATAAAAAAGCATTTGACTGTGATGTTGTATTTTTGGTTGTTATTATGACTTCTGTCTTATCTTGGCAGACCAGAGAGCCAGCCGTTTGGTTTTTCCCTCTGGTCATTTTTATTGTCAGTGCTAGTAAAAGAAGAGATAAAAGATTAGCGTAATTTAATTTTTTTCGTTTCCACACTTCTTTAACCCCTTCCTACCCAGCAGTCAGAATTCCAAGTGACAGTTGAGAGATGAGCAGTTTAGTTATAAAAAAATTTCAGTCCCTTTGCCCCATGGATTTTTATCCTGGAGGAAGAGGTTGAGCTTACTGAAGCAGAAACCAACAATGGTACCAAGTTGTTGTTTCTTTAGGTGTAGGAAGCAGAAAGATAACAAATACCAGGTAAGGTAACCTGCATATAAACTAAAGAAGAAAAGACTTATGGACGGTAGCCTACCAGGCTCCTCTGTCCATGGGATTTTCGAGGCAATAGTACTGGAGTGGATTGCCATTTCCTTCTCCAGGGGATCTTCCTGACCCAGGGATCGAACCCAGGTTTCCTGCGTTGTAGACAGACGCTTTACCATCTGAGCCACCAGGGAAGTCCCCCAATCTTGTGAATAGAGCACACAAATAAATCAGTCACTAAGATCTCATTTATTCAGAATAAAACAAAACTTTTTTTGGGTGGGGAATATCCTGAGCTGTCTTTTTTTTTTTGAGCATCATGAGCATCATGGAAAAGACCCTGATGCTGGGAAAGATTGAAGGCAGGTGGAGAATGGGATTACAGAGGATGAGATGGTTGGAACAAAGGAACAGGATGACTTTTTATTTTTGTTCTAATACTTTTGTCAGATTCAGTGGAGCTTGGTGGGCTACAGTCCATGGTGTCACAAAGACTCAGACATGTGTGAGCAACTCACACACACACATACAACAAGATTATTAAGTAAAGATGGTAGAAGTAGAATATTTTTTTCTCTTTTGCCCTGCAGCCTTGTTGTATTTGGTTGAAGAAAATTTCATTACTGTATAAGATGTAATTTAGAAGATCATCCAGGGAGGAGGAAATTGGGTTGGATTAGATTAATAATATATAAAGTTAAAATACTGGATTGATACTGAATTGGGTCAATTTAATACAATTGAATATTCATTGAGCAATTGACGAAGAGTACTTAAACTGTAACCTTGTTAAAGGATATCCAGTCCACTAAATTTTTACTGAGAGTATGCTAGGTACTGTGCTACAATGCTAAGGCTATAGAGATGAATAAGGCTTGATTCCTGCCTTTGAGAATATGGGTGGAGATAGATGTATACATAGAAAATTGTGATGAATAAAATTCTTCTTTTTTTCCAAAAATTCTTAAAATGTGGATAGGTTTAGATGAAGAGAGAATTCTATCTGAAGGAGAATAAGGATGAAGAGGCACCACAGAGAGGGGACAATTAAACCTGATTTTGAAAAAAGCCAAGAATTTGCTGAGTAGCTAAGGGGAAATCCAGGCTAAGGGAATACAGTATTAAAAGTCATGGCAGTGTGTGGAAAATTGGCATATTCAGGGCATATTGTGGAGGTGTAAGAAGAGACAAGCTTGCTAGGGCCTAATCATGAAAGCTGTGTAAGGACCATGAGCTTGATCTATTATGTGGCTGTGCTGCTGAAGGATGTTGAAAGAATGAATAAGCATTTTGTCTGGTATGTTAGATGAATCATAATGGTATCCATGAGGTGTTTGAATTTATGTGGTAGTGAAGTATGCAGTACTAAAAGTGTAATACAACTAATTGATTAAGCTTCATATAACTAAGACTTAATAGTATCTTTTTAAAATTGAGTTACAATTGACATTAATTTCAGGTGTATAACATAATAATTTGATATTTGTATTACTGTTAAATGATCACAATAAGTCTAGTTAACATCTGCCATCATGCATGGTCGCAAATTTTATATTGTTTTTATGTGAGATGGGATTCATAAAAATAAAGATGGACAAAAGTCATCTTGATGAAAGGTTTATAAACTTATTGCATGATTTATTTTTCAGTTTATAATCATGATTTAATATATTTTTGACACCTCTTTCCTTTCTAGTGGTAGGAAAGTTTTTTTTTCCCATTGAGAAGTTCTCCTGTATCCCTCACAATATAATCCTTGTGAACTAGAGGCAGGGTATTATGATATTTGAGATGTGTAAAGCTGGAAACTTAACCTAAGATATTGAATAAAACATAGTTAATTTTTAGAAATATTTAATAAATGAAATCTTAGGACTAGGATTTGGTAATGGAAAAATTAATAGTATTTGTGAAAAATGGTCGTAATGATGGTTTTAGTAAAATGGGAAAAAATTACAAACCTAGTAGTATTAGGAGAAAGCAGGTAGGGAACAGAAGGGGTAGAAGAGAATGTTGAAGGGAAAAAGACCCTGAGAACCTGTTTTGTCAGGTTACTTAGCTGCCTGAAGGCCTAGGACTTCGAAGGGGGTGCCCCACTTCTGGACACATAGTAAATTATAACATTGAGGAATTTGTGTGTATAGGGGGAATACTAGAAGATGGGTCATAGATGGGGACCAGCTCACATGTCATGTTTTAACGTAACAAGGAGACTATGTGCTTGTGTTTCTTCTGCACTTGATAGTCAGTTTTAAAACATTCTGTATATTGACTTAGGTGGTGGTTATGTGAAATCTGCATGTTAAAAATTCATTGAATTGAACATAGGTTTTGTACACTTGCCTTATACCTTAGGTGAAAAACAAAAATGAAAAAGAGCAAAGCTTCTTTCTTGGCCTACAAGGTCTTAGAGCCTTGGAATTTTAGATTTGAAGAATTAATGTAAAGGAGAGGCAAATTCTCTTCTTATCCTTAAGATTTTCTTTTATGGTAATTAAAAACTTACTCACAAGGGTAAGTTTGGGCATTTCCAGCCCATTTTATACTTCATCTTTGTCTTTTGTGTAGCCTTGTCTCTTGTGTTTTCTGAATGAAAAAATTCTTTAACTATTAGCAGTCTTTAAATATGGATCATCTTCCTAAATTTTGGATCTATTTAATACTAAACAATTTTCATAGAGTTCTATTTATAAAGTAGTTTTATTTCATGCAAACTTGGTAAAAGTATCTTTTTTTTTTTTTGGTGATTTTGTTTTAGCCTAATAAAGATGTTTTGGAACAAATGGAAAGATGGTAAGAGATTAAAATTATTTTTAATATTTTAATGACTCATTTCTACCAAGTCTGAGATAACAGAATGATTAACTATATTACTGTAAATTCTTAAAATTTTCTTTGTACTTCATAAAGGGAAGAGAGTGATGTACTGTTGATTGCTTTGGCATTCCATTAGGTTTGTGAGAGTCATGTATGACCATGATTTACTTGTTTAGGCTAGCGTGTAAGCATGCATTACTTGAATACATTTTACTTATTGGTAAAGAGGAAGAACCCTTGGACCAGGATTGAAGATCATCAGAAACCTTTTTAGAATTGAAAGTTTATAAAGAACGATGGGCATAAGAGTTAATCCATGTCAAATATTTATTTAGAAATCATGTCATTTTCCTTGAAATAGAGTTCATACATGTGTTTTAAATTTATTATTTCAGCATTCAAGAGAAAGATGAGAAGTTGAAGACTGTAGAAGAATTACTCGAAACTGGACTTATTCAGGTGGCCACGAAAGAGGAAGAGCTGAATGTAAAGCATATTGTATATTTGTTTTACCTGTGATTATTCAGTAACATGAAGAGTTTTTGCTGTAACGTGTAATATTTTTCCCATAGCTTTTAGTACCCACGTTTAATGAATTTATATGATGTTCTTTTTTCATTAAATTTAAGATTTTATTATAAATAGAAAAAAGTGTGGTTGACTGTAGCATTTACTGCCTTAATGAAGTAGATACTGTTATTATGGTTTCTAGTGCTTTCCCACCTCCACCCATGCCTGAATTATAACCAAACAGTAACTAGTTATAATAGTAACCAGTAGAGTTGATAAGTTCATGAAATAGTGTTAGAGACCAGAGAAATGAGAGAATGAAGTTCCATTTTATGGTTATCATTAGCCTTGCCTGAGTGTGTGCTAGGTTGCTTCAGTCGTGTCCGACTCTTTGCGACCCCATGGACTGTAGCCCACCAGGCTCTTCTGTCCTTGGGATTCTCCAGGCAAGAATACTGGAGTGGGTTGCCATGTCCTCCTCCAGGGGATCTTCCTGACCCAGGGATCGAACCCGCATCTCTTATGTCTCCTGCATTGGCAGGTGGGTTCTTTACCTCTAGCACCACTTGGGATGCCCCATCGTTAGCCTTAAGTAACTTAATTTGAATACGATTGCTGGAAGAAATAGGGTAAACAGTGTATTTGATTTTAAGGCGAGAAGTGACTTGACAAGTGGTATACTTTGTGGTTTTCAGGTTGTGGAAACATAAGTAAAAATACTTGAGAGGATAATCAAATTAAAACTCTATTTGGCTGGCTCTGGAAGTTACAGAATTGTAGATATGTAGAGCAACTGAGATTTCTGGGCCTTCAGAAAGGAAAAGAAGCAGCTAGAGAGAAGTGAGAAGCTACTGTATTTTGAAGGTAGTTGTTTTTTCAGAAAATTAAAGTATGTTGTACTTATGTATCTTTGAAAAAGGCAATAAGAACAGAAAATTCATCTTTGGCAAAAGAAGTTCAAGATTTAAAGGCCAAGCAAAATGATCAGGTAATATATTAAATAGACCCTATAACCGTTCTCTTTTAAACAGTGGGCGTACCTGTTACCAAATACAGTAGCAAGTCTTGTTTGTTCCTCCTTTCCCCAACATGGCATTTGCCATTTGTAGTTTTAATCTGTGATTGATTGGTGACTTGATTTTGAGTAATACGAGCTGCAGTTTAGTAAACGCTGACTTTATGGCAAACACTGGATAGAGTACTCTAGATAGCATGTCCTTGCTCGTTACTGTAATGATAGATGGTTTTGAATATACATATGTAAAGTAAAAATTCTAAATAATAGTAAAAGAGGTTACCTATCTTCTCCTTATATGGTTAGGATCATTGAGTTAATAATTTTAATATTTATACATTGGTTTTTCTTTTGACCTACACTTACCATAAGTAGCTTTAAAGCTCCTTACTTTCAAAGTGCTTTTCATAATTCTGACATTTAAAAAAATCTGGAAAGAATTAATTTCCAGGTTTATTTTTCCCAGATTTTGGTATAGTAGAAAATTTAATTTAAAAAATAACATACTTTTCTGTTTATGGCCCATTTATATTTTGAGCATATTACTAAGTAGGATACCCTCCTATTTCTAGGTTTCCTTTGCATCTCTAGTTGAAGAACTTAAGAAAGTGTAAGTAATGACATTATTAAGCTGGTCTTTTTCTTTTGCTCCATTTTCTTCGTGCTCGTAAGTCTTACTTTATCGTGCAGTTGAGGTGGCTAGGATTTTTTCATTGTTGGAATAAGGCAACTTAGCTGTGCTTTCCCAGTGCAATTTGTGATTGTTAAAAATCCGTTTCCATGGTGGACTCCCATTTATTAACTTAGAGTATCGAATTGTTAATTTTGTTTATGCAGTAAGAACTATTAATGAACAGGTTATATTGAATAGAGGTCAGTTCTTTCTGTGTGTTGTTTTCTTGGAAGTGTCTGTGAGGTTTAATGCTATAATTGTATATAAGTTCTGCTATAGCTTTCAAAGCTCTCTAGAATCCTTTATTGTTGAGAGGAACTCAGTTCTCCCCAGTGTTCTTTGGAATACAAATCTTACATTGCCTGTGCTCTTTTGAAGCGTGTCACCAGCGTCTCCTTGCGTGTATAGGCCTCAACCGTCTAGTAGTTACTGCTTAGTTCTTGTTTAGGAAGAACTCTTAAGTGTTTTTTCCTGGCTGCAAGTTGTTCTTTTACTTAAAAGGGGGAGAATTGATTTGGTGAACTTGTTCATGATTTGGTGCTGTTTTTATATGTTAGTGGTGGGTTTTGATGATTTCTGTCCACGTTTAACACTGCATTTCCTTATCTAAGGATCCATGAAAAAGATGGAAAGATCAAGTCTGTGGAAGAGCTTTTGGAAGCTGAACTGCTCAAAGTTGCTAATAAGGAGAAAACTATTCAGGTATTGAGAGAGATAAAACCTATGTTTTGTTTTTTTGTTTATCAACTTTAGTGAATACCATTTAATTTCATGTGTTTGTCTGTACATTGCATTTTATGTCAATTTCTGTGTTTCCATTGTCCAATCTTGTCTGTTTTGTCATTGTCAAGGATTTGAAACAGGAAATAGAGGCTCTAAAAGAAGAAATAGGAAATATCCAGCTTGAAAAGGCTCAACAGGTAAAAATCCCAGAGCCATAGCATGACAGATTTATTAGTGTATATGTATTTATGAACTATTTGGTTTTTTTCTTGTTACTCAGAAAACAACTTTTTAGTAGTGTGTTGTAAGTATGTTGGGTTTTGTGCTTATTATTTTTGCCTGATTTAAGAAAATGTTCTTAATATTTGAATCAACATACCTTTTAATTGTTTAAGTTCTTTTTCTGGGAAGTTTTCTGTAGTAATGTTTGTTTTAGTTTGCCAACTTAACAAAACACCTTGGTAAACTTTTTTTTTTTAATGCATGTTCCAAAATATTTTTAATATATGTATTACTCAACCTTTGCCTATAGAATAAAGTACAGATTTCATGGAGGTATTTCAGAGGTAGATGTGGTTACTGGAAATAAATGTGTGGTTTTGGTGAATTTAATCTGAAAAGGTTTCATTGAAAGAAATATTGAGATTGCATGGAAGAGATGATTCATACATTGATCCAACAGATTAATTTAGAAATGTTTATTCAGTTCCTCCTACTTATCAAAGTATAATTTGTTGGAGATAATGTGTTGAATGAAATAAGGTATGAGGAAATGATTAAACTCCTAACAGAGATTGAGAATTCAGAAAGTCCCCTCCTGAGGAGCTGATACCTAAGCCAATATCTGAAGGGACTGTGAGAAGACAGTGGGGAATAAAAGATCCTATTGTATTGTGTATGATAAGAAGAGATTAAAGGAGAGTATAAAGAACACTCCAGTATTATTATCTGGAGAATCCCCATGGACAGGGGCCTGGTGGGCTATAGTACATGGGGTCGCAAAGAGTTGGACATGACTGAGAGACTAAGCACACACTTACATAAAGTACTGTTGAGTAGTTGGCCTTGAAGACTGGGAGGGAAAAGTGCTCTGACATTGTAGGGAGGTATGTGGACAGTTAATATTGTAATTTTCACAATTTTAGGTTTTAGAAGTGTCACTTGCCTTAGACTTATCATTCGTAACTATATTCCTTGTCTCTTCTCCCCCTACACCCCTTTTTAAAATTTCTTACTCTTACTGTCATTGGAGTCAGGAGAGGGTGAAATCAAGTCATCTCATTTTGACGTGAATAATTCAACTAGGATCTTTGTGATTTGAAATGTATACATTTTAAGGTTTATCATAAGCGTAGTAAAGTAAACTGAAAGAAAATGAGTTACTTTTTTTCTGCTGCTTTGCATTTCAGTTATCTATCACTTCTCAAGTTCAGGAACTTCAGAACTTGTAAGTATCATCTTCCTCACTTCCCTTTAATATTTCTTTTCCACAAGTTAAATATAAAATTATAATGAAAATCCTAACTCCTTTTTATTTGATTTCAAGTAATATTTTAAAGAACATCACATTATATCTTAAAGGCCTCAAGGTCTTAAATTTTTCATTAGACTTGAACCTACAGGTTTGCTGATGGGAATGGGGATACAGTGGAAGTCTTATTTTTCTGGTTTATAATCTAAATACGACCTTAAACTGATATGTTGCTCTTTGCTTATTTTAATAGCCACTGTGAAACTGGTTATAAATTTCATACCCAAACTAGTTATAATAAGCTAAATTTGCTGGTATTGACTTAAACAGTACGTTAATGGGTGGGAATAGAGCTGCTTCTCAGCTTGATGTCTCCAAAATCTTATATGACTTTATACATAAAATATTTATTTTTTAGTTTATTTAATCGATTTGGGTTATGAGTACAATCTGAAATATACTTTTCCAGTCTCCAGTACTTTTACTTTGTTTAGTCTTTAGTCATGTAATATTTTCATTGATAGTTCTTATTAACTTACTGTTAGATTAAAAGGAAAGGAGGAACAGATGAATAACATGAAGACTGTTTTAGAAGAGAAGGAGAAAGACCTACACAATAGAGGGAGACGGTTACAGGTGAGAAGTTAAAAAGAAAAGGTAACATCCTTTTTTATATTTCAATGTCAATTTTATTCAGACTTATTCTTTTTTAGGATCTTCAAGAAGAAAATGAATCTTTGAAAACTCATGTTCAGGAATTTGCACAGCATAAGTTTCAAGAGGTATAGTATAAACAGATTGCCAGCATATTTTATAAAAAATGAGTAATCTCTATTTTACTGTACTAGAAAGTAAAGAAGTTAATATATTCTCCTGAGGTTTTTTTTTTTTTTTTGCCATAAAAATTACTGTGGTATTGTAGTTTTATTGTTGTTGATAAAATAAAATTAACTTTTATTCCTGTCAAATCTATGACTGCCTCATTTGTGAACCTGAGTCTGAAAGCATTTCCTCTCCTTAATTTTTCAGACGGACTCTCATTCTCCTTTTTAAGTGTCTGTTGTTTAAGTGGTGTATTAATCTGTAATCCTTTAACAAATGGATATTAAAAATTAAAGAAAATTCATTCTTTGTTTTATGAATAGCTCGATCTTAAATCTACCACAGATAATTGTGTTTTTATTTTATTGGTGACTGATTCTAAAATATGTTGTAGAACCTGATCTTTTTGATGTTAGAATTAAAAATGTGAAATCTGTTTCTTAGGCGTGTTCTGCATCACAGTTTGAAGAACTTCAGATTGTGTAAGTATACTTTTAGCTAGCATTTTAAAGAGGAAATTTTCAATATTTTCTTGAATATCCTTGAATATTATGATGAGTTTCTTCTAAGTCTTTAACTTTCTTGTTAAGTGGGAATTATAATCCAAGGGTAAATAAATCTCTATTTGGTGTAATAAACAGAGCCCTTTCAAGTGCTTTCAGATACCTGGAGACTATCCTTTCCAAACTCTTCAAATGCATTTTCTAAAATAGTCTTTCTATTAATATAGACTGGTTTTAAGTTCTCTGTCTCTCTCTCTTTTTGAATGAAGTATGTAATTATTGTAAAGAGAGGTTAAATTTATTTCAAATTAAAATCATTTTTATTACTTGAAAGATCAACATCTCTGAATTAACCAGAAGATAATCTTAGCCATAATCTTGATGGTGAATGTGGAATCTTGCTATAAAAGTAACTTCCACTTTGGGGAAAGTAGTATCTTTTGTCACATCAGTCATATTGTGCCGAACAGTAAAAATATTCAATCTAATGAGCCGAATAGTAAAAATATTCAATCTAATGAGCATGGGCTTCGCAGGTGGTGCTAGTGGTAAAGAAACCCACCTGCCAAGGCAGGAGACAAGAAGAGATGTGGGTTCGATCTCTGGGTCAGGGAGATCCCCTAGAGGAGGAAACAGGAACCCACCCCAGTATTCTTGCCTGGAGAATCGTATGGACAGAGGAGCCTGGCAGGCTGTAGTCCATAGGGTTGCAAAGAGTTGGACATGATTGAAGTGACTTAGCAGCAGCAGCAGCAGCAGCGTACATGCAATGAGCAAAGGAAGTATTAATCTGTTCATCCTAGAAAATTTTTATCCTATGAAGTCTGTTCTCTTAAATTGGTCTAAGTGGTAAAAACTATGTCTGGACTTAATCCTTTTGGCCTTCTATTAATTACTTTTAAGAGATTTTTGCTTAGATATGATCTTTTCAGTTGTTTAAGAAGTGGCTCTTTGAAGCTGTTGTCTTTAAAGAAGTAAAATATTGAAGATATTTATTAAGTCATTATCTTCATGGAGAAAAGGGGATGTCCCTGTTTATGGCACTAATATTGCTCATTTGTACAACTGTTTATCTTTTGGGCTTGTGTAACTGTCAAGGTGTTTTTGTGTCATTTGCAAATAGAAAGCTGAGAGACATGTTTGAGGCCTGTTGTTAGTGGTGTGGTGATGGTGGTTTAGTCGCTAAGTCGTGTCCGACTCTTCAGACCCCATGGACTGTATAGCCTGCCAGGCTCCTCTGTCCACGGGGATTCTCCAGGCAAGAATACTGGAGTGGGTTGCCATTTCCTTCTCCAGGGGATCTTCCCAACCCAGGAATCGAACCCAGATCTTCTGCATTACAGGCAGATTCTTTACCAACTGAGCTATAAGGGAAAGCCCTCTTAGTGGTATATAGATCATTAAAGTATGATTTTAGATTTATTTCTACCTTACATCAAAAAATTAATGCAATATTTGAGGGAGCACTTTTAGGTTTACAGAGAAAATTGAGAGAGCGATACAGAGAATTTCTGTATACCCTCCCCTCTCATTTCTCTTCTTATTTACATCTTATATTAGTGTGGTAATTTGTTACAATTCATGAGTGAAGTCAGTATATTGTTATTAATTGTCCGTAGTATCCATTAGGGTTCAGCTTTGTGTTGTACATTCTGTAGGTTTTGACTAATGTATGATGTATCTATCATTATAGAATAATAAAAGGAAAAGTTTATTGTCCTAAAATTCTTCTATGCTCCTCCAATTCACCTAACTAAATAAAACATCTTTGTAAAAATTCTAGGTTGAAAGAAAAGGAAAATGAAATGAAGAGATTAGAAACTATGCTAAAAGAGAGAGAGAGTGATCTTTCTAGCAAAACAAAGCTGTTACAGGTAAATGTATTTACTTAAAATTATCATGTGAGTTACTGTCTTCACATGTTTGAAAACAATTTTAACTACTAAATAAGAAGATAGAATACAAAATGACATTCCTTCCCACCCAGATCCTGGGTCTCATTCCTCAGATAACTACTGTTACTTGTTCATATATAAGTGCCCATGCGTAAAATGTGTGTGTGTTTAAATACACTGTATTTTTAATCATACACACTTTTGTATTTTGCTTCTCTGCTCAATTAGTAATCTTTCTGAGATATTCCCACATAAGCACATTTTTATCTTAATGTTTAATGATGTTGTTATATTTTTTATATACAATATTTTTTATATACAATAATACAATAATATGATTTTATTATTATTTATACCGCCAGTCTTAGCTTATGAATACCTAGATTATTTAGAGTTCTTTTTCCTGTTAAAACAATTCTATGGTGAGTATCCTTAACACACACACCTTCTGTACTTACAGTGCCATGCTAAGTTGTCTCAGTTGTGTCTGACTCTTTGCTATCCTAGGGACTGTAGCCCACCAGGCTCCTGTGTCCATGGGATTTCCTAGGCAAGAATACTAGAGTGAATTACCATTCCCTTCTCCAGGTGGTCTTCCTGACCCAGGGGTTGAACCCGCATCTCTTATGTCTCCTGCATTGGCAGGCTGGTTCTTATACAGTACTGTATCTGTATTTAAAATTCTTGCAAGTGAACTTTTGGGTGAAAGTTTTATGCAGAGGGTTTTTTCCCTTCTTGAAAGTGATATTTAAAATAGAAAATAGTATCACTTCATCTTCATGTAGTTAGTATTGAAAGTCCTTGTAGAACTTTGTTTTGAAGTGACAGAAGATTTTAGATGTCTATATTGTCTCATGCATGTATGTGAGAGTTGGACCAGAAAGAAGGCTGAGTGCTGAAGAAGTGATGCTTTTGAACTGTGGTGCTGGAGAAGATTCTTGAGAGTCCCTTCAAACCAGTTAATCCTAAAGGAAATCAGTCCTGAATATGCTGAAGCTTCAATACTTTGGCCACCTGATGTGAAGAGCCAACACATTGGAAAAGACCCTGATGCTAGGAAAGATTGAAGGCAGGAGAAGGGGATGACAGAGGATGAGATGGTTGAATGGCATCACTAATTCAATGGACATGAATTTGAACAAACTCTGGGAGATTGTGAAGGACAGGGAAGTCTGGTGTGCTGCAGTCCACGGGTCGCAAAGAGTCTGACACGACTGAGCGACTGAACAGCAACAACATTGTCTCACATACTTGTTTTCACATTTTCTGCTCCAAGTGTTGGTTCTGACACATTCCCTTTCGTTCCCAAGTCATTTTGGGAATTTTGTCAGATAATGCTAAATTGCCCTCCCAAGTGTTTTTACTAATTTATACTCTCCGATGGACTGAATTACAACTAAACAACTAAACTACACTCAATTAAACAACTGAACTACAACAACTAAATTACATTCTCCAACAGAGAGCCATTCCTTTTCATCCTCATCAATACTGATGAAGATGAAAGATTTGATATTCTGCTTGAAAGATGGTTAGATTATTTTAATTTACATTTGCTAGTGAGAGAAGTAGGGCTCCCCAGGTGGGCTTATTGGTAAAGAATCCTCCTGCCAGTGCAGGAGACATAGGTTCAATCCCTGGAGAAGGAAATGCCTAACCACTCAAGTACTCTTGCCTGGGAAATCCCATGGACAGAGGAGCCTGGTAGGCTACAGTCCATAGGGTTGCAAAAGAGTTGGACATGGACGCTACCAGTGAGAAACTAGTCTTCTGTCATATGTGGGGCAGTTTAAGTTTTTCTTTTGACTTCCTTTGTCCTCTCCCCCCAACCTTAGAAGTTTAAAACTTTTATGTACTCAGATGTAAGTAATTTTTTGAGTTTGAAGTCTTGAAATTTATCTCTCCTTCTATGATCATAAGAATGTTTTCACATGTTTTCTTCTAATACTGTTTATAATTTATTTTTGCTTAGATGTTTTATTCACATGTAATTTAAGTTATGAGATTAGCATTTCAACCTTAAAAAATAAAAGACAAGCTACATTTTAAAGTAATCTGTTATTACTTTGCTGCATTGGTTCTTCCCCTTCCCCCCCTCACCCTCGCCCCAACATTTGGAGACATTTTTGGTTGTCACAGCTGGTAGAGCGGTGCTGCTGCATCTACTGGATGGAGACTGTGGACACTGCCAAGCACCCTACAGTATGTAGGACAGCCCCTCACACACAGACATGTCCAGTACAAAATTGCAGTAGAATTTGCCCTACTGATTTGAGGTATCACCCTGTAGTAAATTCCTACAGGTGTTTGGGTTTGTTTCTGGATTTCTTCCATTGAGACATAGTATAGAGTAATTTCATTATTCCAATTTTATGCATGTGTGTATGCTAAGTTGCTTCAGTAGCATCTGACTCTTTGTGACCCTGTGGACTGTAGCCTGCCAGGCCCCTCTGTCCATGGGATTCTCCAGGCAAGAATTCTGGAGTGGCTTGCCATGTCCTTGGGCCTCCAAGGGATCTTCCCCACCCAGGGATCAAACCCGCTTCTCATATGTCTCCTGCATTGGCAAGCAGGTTCTTTACCACTCTTGCCACCTGGGAAGCCCTATTCTAATTTTATAAAGTTTTAATATAGGGCTTATTATACCGTTAGAAAATCTTTATTATTTTAGAATTTCCCTGGCTTGTGTGATATGTTTTAGTTTATATTGAAAATAAAAATTCCTGTATTCATGTTTAATTTTTGTTTAAATAGGAAGTACAAGATGAAAACAAATTGTTTAAGTCCCAAATTGAGGAGCTTAAGCAACAAAACTACCAACAGGTAGGTTCTGTTAGATGCTTTGCCCTTTATTTAATGTGGTAAAAATTTTATGACTCAAGACTTTTGCCTTTTCATTGTTTTATTTATTTATAACTGTTTATCAAATTTCCTAAAATATAAAGCAGTTTGCTATGTCATAGCCAAGATATGGTAATCTATAGTTTATAAAGTATCCACAATATTACTGTATATATATTCCAGCTCTGTTTTGTATCTGTGTGTCTATGTTTTCAGATCCTTTAGAATGCTTTCCTTAGCAAGTCAGATAAAATCCTTTAGAGGTCAGTTTAAAACTGTGTGTATGCCTTACTTCTTCCCCTTTTCTCAGAACATCTACAATTGGAGAGAAACTAAGAAATGTGTAATATTATAAGTAATAATTTACCACTATTCAAAATACTTGTTCAAAGTATAATTCTGCTTGGTAAAAATGTGTGTATGTTTTTTTAATTAATGTTACCAAAATAGTTTTTAAATTAATTTATCTTATGTATGTATATGGATAAATTGGAAACTATTTTGAAGGACAAAAGAAATTAGCGTCCTTGTCAACAAGAAGTTTATAGTAGTTTAGTTTGGGAGATTGTATTCATCAAGAATAAATACTGTATATGAAGGACTATGTACATAATATGTATATATTATGTAAAAATTTTTACATGCAAATTACCTAACCTTTCCTTCATTAATGGTTTTATTTTTTTTACTTTTGGAAACTTAACATAGTCAAATATGAATTTTGCATTATGAAAATTTAAGGTATTAACTAGTGCTTTACACCTGATAGGAAACTGATATATATTTAAGTGAAAAGTTTTAAGAATATAGTGACAATGAAGATTTGATATAACACTCAATACGTTTTCTAAATGTGTACCTGTTTTTATTAAAATTACTTTTTGTTGGCATATCAATTATGCTATAGTTTTCCCTTTGGTGTTGTCTTAATTTATGTCTGAGAAGAGTTTTAATTATTTGCAATCTTCTGGAAAGCTTTGTTTTAAAGTAACATTGAACTCTTTTAATAGGCATCTTCTTTTCCCCCTCATGAAGAACTGTTAAAAGTGTAAGTAATAATTTTTATTCACAATTTGAAAAGTGGTAAATTTTTGTTACTAAATAGTTCTCAGATAAGCAATTTAATGTAATTGCAAATGCTCCCCTACTATTTACAGTTCTATTTGGATTTCTTGGATAGTAGATCAAAGACCTTAGCTATGCCTTTGGCTGAGCTAATGTACCTTTTATGATATTAAATATTTGAATTTCTTTGAACATTTTGTTGAGCGTGATACTGGTTTTTCAGACATTCAGAAAATATCTAATCACATAGAGCTATACTTTGAAGCCTTTACTAATTTACCTTAAATTACCTCACTTATTCTACTGATATCATTATGGAATTGAACCATGCAAATTTTGGTTTCAGTTCAATTCAGTCGCTCAGTCATGTCCGACTCTGCGACCCCATGAACTGCAGCACGCCAGGCCTCCCTGTCCGTCACCAACTCCCGGAATTCACTCAGACTCACGTCCATCGAGTCAGTGATGCCATCCAGCTAGCTTCTGTATTAAAAAAGCAAATCTTGTAATCTTTATGGTTGCTCTCTTTTAAGGAGTTTTTTTTTTTTTTTTTTAAATGGAAACATTTTTATTGTGGGTCTGTATTTTTCTCTAAAAGGCTATATTTAAGGTCATTTCAGATAAGTTGGTATGCTTCGACATGTTAAATGTCAGCCACATTAAGTATATTCAGTGATATATCTATATGTTCTTCCATCTTGACTTGTTTACAAAGTTGGTGGTTTACAAAGTTACCAGTTTAGAATTATTTACTGTTAAATTGGGTCTTGAGTTTGTCTATGTAGAGCAAGGGTCAGCAAGCAAACTTCTTTTTAATAAATGGCCTGATAGTGAATATTTTAGGCTTTGTGGGCCACATAGTTTCATACTCTTTTTTTCCTTTATTCCCCACAATTCTTCAAAAACATAAAATCAGGTCTTGGCTTGAAGTCCATACAAAACCAGACTGTGGGTCTTGCCCAGAACTGTAGTTTGCGAACCCCTTATATAGAGCCTTATTCTTAGGGAAGAGGTATTTGTACTTTAATTTTCTACCCTAGCTACTTCTCAGCTATGACAGAATCAAAGTATAAATCTTTGCCATTTCTTTCTGCATTTCTGGGAAGTAACTAAGTCATTTGACAGAACCAAAATAACACGAATCCTAAGACTATTATGAAAGTGAAAAGAGAACACCTACCTTACGTTAATGTCATACTTTTATTGTGGGTTAGCCACTGAAAGTCATAATTGATTTCATTACCTTCTGAAAAAAAAAATTTAAGGGAGTGCACCTAACATCACTTTTTACTCTTGTGAAAATAGCTACTTCACACTGCCCTAGTTAAAAATAGAAGTAACCACAACTATAGCAGTTCATGTATTCATGAACTGTTTCTTAGGGGATGATTTCTTTTTAGCATAAATGTCAGCATATCATACTGTGAAGTTTTATTTATTTCTGAAAATAAGAATTCATTCTGAAAATAGATTTTCTGTGGTAACTGTAGTTAAGCTTAAAGAGTTTGCCTAGGTTACTGCGTTTTTCAAAGCATCACCTACTTGCTGTTTTTATTTTGTAGTAACTAATACTATGTTCACTGTTTACCTAAAATACTGTTATATAAATCCATTTTCTGGTTTAGAATTTCAGAGAGAGAGAAGGAAATAACTGATCTCAAGAATGAGTTAGATTCTTTGAAGGATGCTCTTGAACACCAGAGGAAGAAAAATAATGTAAGCAAGTCTTTATCAGAATAAAGCTTATTATTATTATTTCACTGAAATCCATGGATTAGAATTCTTTTAATCTACTTTCACTTTAAATTTCTTAATCTTTGTAGAAAAGTACTGTTTTGTGTGTAGGTTTTTTGAGAACATTATTGGGGAAATCACTTTATTAGAGAGTAGGTTTTTTTTTTTAAATGAATAAGTGAAAAGTCCATTTTGTACACATCTGAATATTTATATATTCAAGTTAGAATTATTATAGCTTCAGGTTTAAAAAAAACCTATAGTTTACTTTCTGTTGAACTTTTACTGGAAAATTATTCTTTCAGCTCATTATCGTAAAGGCTTTTCTTTTTTTGACCGGGCTAGCCTTTTTGTAAACTATAAAAGTAATGCCAGAATTCAAACTTAGTATTTTCAATAATTATGTATCTTTTGAAGTCTCTAGCACTTCCCTTTTTAAAATGAGAGGTGTTTTCAAATTTTGGTGATTAAGCATGTTAGAGGCCTCCCAACCTGAATGCATTTAGGTTAGAATGGATGGGATAGTGCCCTGAGAAATATTGACAAATAGTAAATTTAGATAAGTTTCTTTAAGTCTCTCTGATCAGAAGACTACACCTTTAAGTAGAATACAAGCATTCTTGGTAAATGAAGAATTTTTGCACACACAAGTTTCATTGTTAAGACTTAAGCAAAGTTAGAAATGTTATTGAAATCTAAGCCGGTATTTTCTAATGAAATTTGATTTTTCAAAGTTTGCATTAATTTGTTAATTTAACAAGTTGACATGTTTCTGCTCCCCTGAGTTTGTCAAAATTAGGTACGTGAATTGCCCTTTGTGTGTTTATAACGTTACTAATAGCATTGCTTGGCCAAAAAACCTGAGATGAATTTGCCAGTATTACTGTTGACATCTTAGCTGTGTTTTATGATTGGAATTGTAAGATAAGGAAGGCACAGGAATGCCCGTTTAATGCAGCAGCAGTAGCAGTGCTGGAGGCATTGCAATGTGTGAAAAGAGCCAGGACACTGGAGGCCAGCAGATTGTGACGTCAGTCCATTCTAGTTCTGCCTCCTCATTTGCTTTGTACATGTGGTCATGCTTATTAACTTACCTAAGCTGTGGTTTTGCCGCCTATAAAATGGGAATACGTACCTCTCTGGGTTGTTACGAGGATTAATGAAAATTTATGTGAAGTGCCAGGTACAGTGTTGGACACACAAGTAAGCATTCAATACATGGTGGTTATTGGCTTTTTAGGTTTTGTTTTCCGTCTTTTTAGATTTCTATATCTGAAGAAAGATGGAAATATAGCAGATTGTCCTTATTCATATTTGCTAATGGAATGCTGTTAAAATAGATCTTTCAGAGCTCAGCTTCTTTCTCTTACAAGAATGGGTTTTATAGCTTTCTAGCCTTCCTGTTTGCCTTGATCAAGTAGCTTGTGCAATTCCTGTCAGGTTGTTTTTTGGTATGCACATTTGACCATGCCAAGAAAGAGAAATACAATGAATTCCTATGTCATTCTTAGGTAGACTTGAAATGTGTTAAATCAATAAAACATATTTAGAGGAAAAATTGTTATGCTGCAGTGGAAAGTCCCATGAATGATATTGGGTCCTGTTTCAAAATCATATTTAAAGCCTTTTGTAATACTGTGTATTTGTTCTGTCCTTAATCCTTTGATATTCGATGTACCTGAAATTATATTTGTAATCTTGGTTTCTGTGCTTACTTTTGAATGCTTTCTTCTTTGTCTTGTGTGCATAGTAATTACTTTAAAGCTGGCATATTTGGTGTGTATACTAAAACATGGGAAGTGGGCATCTTTATTTTCTCATTCAAACTTCTAAACATTGCTTTTTATTTTTTTGCTAATATACATATTTTCCCATTGAAATAATTTTGCAATAACCAGCATTTAAATGCAGTGCAAAATACTGATGAAGCGAAAAGCAAAAATATTTCAATAATGGATAAACTGAAATCATTCTTTCTAAAAATGATTAGGACCTTCGGGAGAAAAACTGGGAAGCAATGGAAGCATTGGCATCAACTGAAAAATTGCTGCAGGACAAAGTGAACAAGACTTCCAAGGTTGTAATGCTAACTCCTAGAAACAATCCACTGAACAGAAATTCTGCAGCTTGTCTTAAAATCCGACTAAAGCATTTAATTTTACTGCAATTTAAATATAAAATCTCCTTATCATCCATATTTATCACCTTTCTCATCTCTGCTTTTTTCACCTACTCCTTGAAGCTTTAATTTGGGGCATGCTGCTTTGTAGTGATTGCCTGATTTTTGAGCTTTGGTGATTACTGCTTTAAGCTTAAGAGTCTCAGGAGGCCTATGCTACCCATGTAAGCTCTTGTCAGACAGAGTGTACCTCTTGGGTTGGTTAAGAGAACTTGGTGAAAACTCTGAGCCAAAAAGATCTAATCTAATTAACAAACACACACCCAGTGGACTCTCCTAGATTCTCTGAGGCATACCAAGATGACTCAAACAAGGTGGAAAACGATGAAAGTCTTCAGAAGTACCGGGAAGGCATCAATTTTGGGTGTGTTGTTGGGCATGGTCCCTTAGAAGAGATGAAATTAAACTAGGTTTTTAAGTGGCTGGACAGTAATGATGCATATATGTTTAGTATACAGTATTAGCATAAGGGATAATTCTCTTAACTGGGGTATATAAAGTACTCCTGAAACATATATCCCCCTCTGTCTTACAAATGATTAAGAATTCTCCCTGAGTTCAAGTTCTTCATGGATTTAAAGATTTCTAATCAATTATAATTGAAAAGTTGAATTTAAAGATTGAGAGAAATAAATGGGGGCAGTTTCAAGAATTTTGAAAATTCCTACCAAGAATAAACTTGGAACAGAATTGGTGAATTTTTGTTATGGGTTAAAGTTCATTATGTTATTCAATTCAGCATTCTAGAAGTATCTAGAAGTATTCTAGAAGTATCTTAGCACATATTTTGTGTGCTAAGGTAGTATGCTGAATTTTAAATGTAGGTCTTTATGACATTTGAAGGACTTTTTTTTTTAAAGCAGAGTAGAATTTTAATAATTTTAATCAAATATATGTTTGTAGTTATATTTCCTTTAGTGTAATGGATTTGTGTTTAGTTATATACTTACTCATCAGGCCCTAATTTTCACTAAAACCTTGATTTGAGACAGCTAGCAAATATTGGAACCAGAGAAATCTAGGCCAGAGAATAGAAAAATCTAGGCCAGCTTGGACATTATTGTTTCATTGTCAGTGGCTGTGGTCAGCTCTGTCAGCAGTAGGGGCTCTGTATAGTTTCTGATTGTTTCTATAACTTTGGTTTTCACTGTTAAGAGCTCCCTTTTAGCTTTTATTTTGTTATGAGGCTGGTTATCTACAAAGTGCTAAACTCTTAATATCATGCTATTCGTACAAGAAGTTATATACCACTTGTCATAGGCATTCTTACATGTTATGATTCCAAAAGAAAACTGGAATTTATTTTACTATGTGTTTGGTGATGAATATAAGAATTTATCCATGTTTCAAACCTCATCACCAAATGCGTGATGGCCTCTTGCATGGCTAATGATCTATAGAGCATAGACTTTATACTCTTTCTCTGTTTTAATGTGTGTATTTAGACAGTCCTGAGATAGCATAGGTATAAAGTGATACTGATTAACCTATAGACTACAAGTTGTACTATAAGGAGTAAATGTTCTTGAGGAGCCACTGTAAATGACAGGTTCACATGAAAGACATTTCACATACTATTACACTTAGATAAAAATAGTAAGGAAATTGTAATAGTAAGGAAACAATGATGCAATTTTCAGTTATATCTTTTCCAGATTTTAAGGTGGAATGGAAATTGCTATTCACAACCAAACTACTATGTCAAATGAAAACTTTTTACCTAACTTGTTAGTACACCTTTGTTCTTGTTAGTTACAAATTAGACACCTATTTCCTTTAGTTAGATTATTTTTCCCTTGGGGAATTTTCAAAAAATTTTCTGTCCCACAGTCTCTCTTCTTAACTGATTTTCTTTAGAGGTTGCTCTACTGCTTCTATGCTTCATTGCTCAGTCATGTCCAACTCTTTGGGACCCCATGGACTGTAGGCCGCCACTCCTCTGTCCATGGGATTTTTCAGGCAAAAATAATGGAGTGGGTTGCCATTTCCTTCTCCAGAGCATCATCCAGACCCAGGGATCAAACCCCTGTCTCCTGTGTTTCTTGCATTACAGATGGATCCTTTATCTGCTGAGCTATCAGGGAAGCCTACCACTTCTGTGGTCAGATGATAAAGATGAGCTCCTGATTGTTTCTGAATTAGCTGTTAATCATTTTCCTTAAATGAATGTACCTTATTTTATGCAGTTAGATGGGTATATTTCTGAAAAATAGTGGACTTCATTGAGTTATTGAAAATATTCCACTAAAACTCATTGAATTATTGAAAATACTCTATTAAATATTCCATTTTTAAAATCCTGCCACTAATCTGAGTAAAGTAACAGCATTGTGTATGTATAGAATATGATTAATCTCTAGCTTCTTACTGCATAACTTTAGATTTTTTATACTATTAGATTTTCTTAAATTGAAGTGTGTGCATCTTAAATCTGTAATAGATTTGAAAGATCAGTTTAAATAATGGGGGAAAGATAGGCTTGAGATCTTGCTAGCTTGCTTGCCTTCTTGTCACCTGTTGAACTTCACCAGTGTTTTGAGATGATTTTCTTGGCTTTGTTTAGATGTGTATTTTTATAGATGTCTTTTTTTAATCTTGTAGAGATAATTTGAATATTAGATATTTATTTTTGTGTGATCAAATCATTATCCTAATTTTGACAAACTGTGGCTTTGAATTAACCATTGATACCCATTAGACTTGGATTTGAAATCACCAAATCTAGACATGCATTTGTAATACTTATCTTTAAATTTACAGCTGACAGAGTCCATGCATATGTGTCAGAATTAGTTTTCTTGATGTATGGCATTGGTGAAGTAGTATACCATCAATTATTCCTCTTTCTCTTTGCTCTTTTTCTCATATGTACACTTGTCAAATTTTGGTGGTTCTTTTTTCCCCCTTTGTTTAGCATAAATACCTTCACTTGACCTTGAAACTGGAAGTATCAAAGTTGCCATTTTAATCCCATTATTAAATTTAATTCCATGATTTGTTGTCCATCAGTGATGTATTTTTTGAAAAGAGACTTGCCAGCCTCAGTTATGTCACCCAGATGCATATTTTTTACATGTAGCTTGTTTTAGCTGTAGGAAGTGTTTTTTGTTTTGGCTTGGTTTTTGAATTGTTCCTGGAGGGGTATCACTTGATGGCAAGGAAAATGTTAATATTGTCAGATATTGCCTTAGCTTGATTAATGTAAGACATTATTTGTTACTTAGGATGCTTTTGAGATTTTGCAGATTTTTTTCTTATGTAAGCATTTTGATATTTCAGAATGGGAAATTTGAACATTTGTCAGTAATAAGAATTTTAAAAATACCTTGCCTTTTCTTCCTTTAAGCTTAAAAGACTGTAGCTTTTTAATTTTTCAATTCTATAATCTTCTGAGTTTGATTTGGTGCTTCCTCTGCTTTAGGAAAGACAACAACACGTAGAAGCTGTTCAGTTAGAAGCTAAAGAAGTTCTCAAAAAATTATTTCCAAAGGTGTCTGTCCCTTCTAATTTGGTAAGATTAATTAATTATTTTTTAAAACATGACATCTTTATCATTATTTAAGGAAGTTGTGAATAAGTAGCATTTGCACTCTGCACTTGGTTTTAATGGTGTGCTTATCAGTCTTTCTCATTTTTAACCTAGGGTGTCTTGAGTAGTTAAAATCAGTTAACTTGGTTCAAAATAATTTGTGTTTTTTCAATTGCTACTTTATTATAATCTATAAAATTTATATATAAGACATTATTTAGGTTATAAATATCATAAATGGGAAAGAAATATTTCTTCATAAGTCAATAGTGGTTGAAAGTGAAAGTGTTGTCACTCAGTTGTATCCTACTCTTTGCAACCCTATGGAGTGCAGCCCACCAGGCTCCTCTGTCCGTGGAATTCTTCAGACAAGGATATTGGAGTGGGTAGACATTTCTGTCTCCAGGGGATCTTCCCGACTCGGGTCAAACCCTGGTCTCCTGCATTGTAGGCAGATTCTTTACTGTCTGAGCCACCAGGGAAGACTCAGTAGTGGTTAATAAATCAGTAATATTCTTAATGGCTTTATTAAAAATAGAACTTAATTTTAGGTGATTCCTTCTTAATTTTAAGAACACTTTATTTTTAAAAGTATTTAATACTAAGAACTAGGCTCTTTTTATTTCAAAACTTAAGATTTTGGTTATCCGTTAACTTTTTAAGCAAAAGTCTTGAAGATGATTTAGAATAGCTTGTTTTATCTGAGATTGTATGTGTTTTAAATGGGAGAGAAAAGTTTACTTGATTCAGAGAATATAATGAATATTTGAGGGCAGAGAAAGAAAGCCAGTGAGTGTGCATGTAGTTTTCTAAAATGATAATAGAGGCCTTTTTTCTTTTAATGGAAAATCATATATACAGTCAAAAGTAGAGAGAATAGCATAATGAGCCTGATGTACCTTGTATCTCACCTTAACAGTTACCTATACGACATGCATTGATACTGACAGTTTTATTTTGGAGGAAGTCAAACATCAGAGCATTTCATCAGTAAATATTTCTAAATAATAAGGATTCTTTCAAAAAATACTATTGTTATATTTTTAAAAAATTTCTTATATCCTACATCTAGCCAATACTTGGATTTCTTCAGTTGTGATACAATCTATTTTAATGAAATAATAACAACTTACTGTAGTTTGTTTTAGTCAGGATTCAAATAAAGTCAACATGTGACTGATTTAAGATGTCTTCTAGATCCTTTTTATTCCACAGGTTCCCTTTTGTCAGCATACCTTCTTGCCCACTTTTTTTTTTTTTTTTTTTTTTTAATGTAGTGGTTTCAAGTTCATTTTCCCAGTCTGGATTTAGCTGACTGCATCCCTGTAATGTCAGTATGTTCCTCTGTCCTTTGTGTATCTCGTAAATTGGTAATCAGTGGAGGCCTGATTAGATTCAGACTCAGCACTCCAGGGGTAGGACAGGGTGGAGGCAAGACTATTTCATGAGCAGTGTTGTGCACTTCCATTAGGAGGGCCATAAGGCTCAGTGATAAAGTGTCTGCCTGCCAGTGCAGGAGATGTGGATTCAATCCCTGGGTTGGGAAGATCCTCTGGAGAAGGAAGTGGCAACCCACTCTGGTATTCTTGCCTGGAAAATTCTGTTGACAGAGGAGTCTATTGACCATGGGGTCGCAAAAAGTTGAACATAGACATGACTTAGCAATTAATCAACAGCAGTGTTTGCCTATGCTTCTTTGGCCCTTTGGAGCTTAATCTTTTTGACACAGCCCTGCTAATCTTTGGTAGCTTCTTTGCTTAGTGGTATGATAAGATGTTCCTGAATTTATCATATGCATTTCCTGCCCCAAATTTTGAATCAGGATATTTCTCTAAGGAGAGGGCTTCGGGTGCCAGGTGTGATGTAAGTAAACTTAATGACCTGTTCTCTGTGCAGTCTGAGTTTAGCTGCTTGCTCTCTTAGGTTTTATCTATGTATATTCTATGTCTAACTTGCAGAAGAAGCAAAAATGCTTCTGTTTTCATTGTAACTGTTGAGGACATATTCAGGTTTGATGACTTAATAGATAATTGGTTGAATTGATGAAATACTGTGTTCTGGGTAATATGGATAAATTGTCAGTTCTAGTGCTGTTTTTACAATAAACACAGGAGGAGTTGTTCTTCCTATATTTCATATTTTTTTACTTTGTAGCCATAAGTCGTTTTTATTTCTGTATTCCTACTCTATATTTCATTAATGGAATAATGAAATTGGGAGATTTGTTTGATAGTATTTTATGAGCCAGAAGAGTTCATGCTTTGTATTTCTCTTCTAAGATTATATAATATCACCAGAATTAAAAATTCTTTTTAATGTAGCAAATTATTTCTTAACAGCTGTATTACCCACCTGCAACCACCAAACCTTTTTTACACTATAAATATTTATGAATCACTGTAAGACATGGATGATTATATTTGGATTCTGTTCATCCACTTGTTAAAAGTTGAATACTTTTGCATGTAGTCTATATTTAAGAAATATATTAAGTTTTCTGTGTGCTACTTAGAGTCTAGTATATAAGTTTTTAGAGATATGATGGATAATAGACTATTTTCCTTAAGATAAAGCAATAATAATTAAATTTAATATTAAATTAATATAGTCAGTAGATATAAAAGGGCTTTTATACATTAAGTAATTTTTGTAAACTGTTTTCTATTGCTTTTTTGCTAAGAAAATCTGCAGAGAAGAGATCTAAACTATATGATAGAGATTGAAGGGAAGTTTATATACTTTAAGTGTCTAAACAATTTTTCAACTGAATTTAATTTATATGGAATCTTAGTATTTGAAGCTAAGTAGGATTTTAATAGTATGTTTTCATCATCAATCAAATTTATGATTGTGCTCAGTCATGTCTGACTCTTTGCGACCCCATAGACTATAGCCCATCAGTCTCCTCTGTTCATGTAATTTTTCAGGCAAGAATCCTGGAGTGGTTTGCCAGTTCCTCCTCCAGCCCAGGATTTGAACCCATGTCTCCTGCATCTCTTGCATTACAGGAGGATTCCTTACCACTGAGCCACAGGGGAATGTAATTTTTTTTTAAATGAAGAGACTTTTATGACTAATATGTACTATGGGATATTGCACTACAGGGTGATCTCAGCATCCAGTTTTCTTTGTTTTTTATTTTTATTTGATGAAATACAGAGAATCCTGATTCAGCCACATAACTAAAGCTTTTAATTAGAGCAGTTAATATAAATTTCATATGTGTGTGTTTTTTTAAAATCTTGAATTAAACTAAACCAAAGACCTATCAGTGGACTTCCCTGATAGCTCAGTTGGTAAAGAATCTGCCTGTAATGCAGGAGATCCCAGTTTGATTCCTGGGTGGGGAAGATCTGCTGGAGAAGGGATAGGCTACCCACTCCACTATTAGGGCTTCCCTTGTGGCTCAGCTGGTAAAGAATCTGCTTTCAGTACGGGAGACTTGTGTTCGATCCCTGGGTTGGGAAGATCCCCTGGAGAAGGGAAAGGCCACCCACTCCAGTATTCTGGCCTGGAGAATTCCATGGACTGTATAGCCCATGGGGTGGCAAAGAGTCACACATGACTGAGCGACTTTCACTTTCACTTTCAAAGACCTAAAAGACCTAAGAGGAAATTTGCTTTAAAGTATCTACCAAACACACTTTATCAGAGTTTAAAATTTAGACAAGAAGCATAAAAAAATCTAGAATAATTTATTTTTAACTAATAATTTATTTTAAAATATTTAACTAATAATTTAATAATTTATTTTAATGACTAAAACTATAAGAATGCCTTGTGTTTGCCTCAGCTAACCTTACAGTACAAATATAATTTTTGTTGATTTTAAACACATAAATGTTCATGTATTCTTATTTCTCATTATGATTTTTTAAATGTTTCATAATATTTATTTTCAAGTATTTTCATAATGCTTGGAACACCCTCATAGAATCTAAAATCTTCTGACCAGTGTATCTCTGTAGAACTATCTCCTAAAAAAAGAAAAGTTTGAAAAATTGCTTAATCTAAGCTTTCTCTGTCTTAAAGATTGAATCTATTAGTCCCAGCACTGGTTAGTGATAGAGAGTAGTTTGAGCCCAAATCTTACCTGTATGGCCTGAATTTATTTGCAAATATCCTTGGACAGGGTAAATAAATTTAGATTTGATTTTGATGGTAATATAGTACACAGGCATATTTTTAGTGTTTATTTTCAAGACCAGGTCATGTACAACTTACTTAACAACTATAATCTTTTTTGAGATTTCCATAGGGATGGTGTTTGTCTACATAGGTTTCTTTTTATAATCTTCCAATTTGGTTATTTACCTTTTTTTTACTTACTTCATTTAGGTATTTTTAAAAATTAGTTATTTGATTTTTTTCTCCACAGAGTTATAGTGAATGGTTGCATGGATTTGAAAAGAAGGCAAAAGAATGTGTGGCTGCAGCTTCAGGTTCAGAGGAGGTTAAGGTTAGTTCAAGAAGTAAAGTATGTATATTTTAAACAAATGTAGAAAAAAAGAATAAATCAGAATTTGTCCTTAAGTTTGGGAAAGATAATAACTACATTATGAGTAGAATAGTGATCTTTTCAGAAAGTATAAGGTGATTTCATTTTGTGTACATTTTGGTGCAAATGCTATTGTCTTCCTCAAATTTGATATGTGTACAAAGCTGGTATTTGTCATTTCTTTAGCTCTGTTATCTTCAGTTCAGTTCAGTCACTCAGTCGTGTCCAACTCTTTGTGACCCCATGAATCACAGCACGCCAGGCCTCCCTGTCCATCACCAACTCCCGGAGTTCACTCAGACTCACGTCCATCGAGTCAGTGATGCCATCCAGCCATCTCATCCTCTGTCGTCCCCTTCTCCTCCTGCCCTCAATCCCTTCCAGCATCAGAGTCCTTTCCAATGAGTCAACTCTTCGCATGAGGTAGCCAAAGTACTGGAGTTTCAGCTTTAGCATCATTCCTTCCAAAGAAATCCCAGGGCTGATCTCCATCATAATGGACTGGTTGGATCTCCTTGCAGTCCAAGGGACTCTCAAGAGTCTTCTCCAACACCACAGTTCAAAGGCATCAATTCTTTGGCTCTCAGCCTTCTTCACAGTCCAACTCTCACATCCATACATGACCACTGAAAAAACCATAGCCTTGACTAGACGGACCTTTATTGGCAAAGTAATGTCTCTGCTTTTGAATATGCTATCTATATTGGTCATAACTTTCCTTCCAAGGAGTAAGTGTCTTTTAATTTCATGGCTGCAGTCACCATCTGCAGTGATTTTGGAGCCCCAAAAAAAAAAAAATCTGACACTGTTTCCACTGTTTCCATTGTTTCCCGATCCATTTCCCATGAAGTGATGGGACCGGATGCCATGATCTTCGTTTTCTGAATGTTAAGCTTTAAGGCAACTTTTTCACTCTCCACTTTAACTTTCATCAAGAGGCTTTTGAGTTCCTCTTCACTTTCTGCCATAAGGGTGGTGTCATCTGCATATATGAGGTTATTGATATTTCTCCCGGCAATCTTGATTCCAGCTTGTGCTTCTTCCAGCCCAGCGTTTCTCATGATGTACTCTGCATATAAGTTAAATAAGTAGGATGACAATATACTTGACGTACTCCTTTTCCTATTTGGAACCAGTCTATTGTTCTATGTCCAGTTCTAACTGTTGCTTCCTGACCTGCATACAGATTTCTCAAGAGGCGGGTCAGGTGGTCTGGTATTCCCGTCTCTTTCAGAATTTTCCACAGTTTATTGTGATCCACACAGTCAAAGGCTTTGGCATAGTCAATAAAGCAGAAATAGATGTTTTTCTGGAACTCTCTTGCTTTTTCCATGATCCAGCAGATGTTGGCAGTTTGATCTCTGGTTCCTCTACCTTTTCTAAAACCAGCTTGAACATCAGGAAGTTCACGGTTCATGTATTGCTGAAGCCTGGCTTGGAGAATCATTTATAAAACTGAATATTTATCTCTGATTCTCTTTTTAGTTTGGGTTCAGGAAGTAAAGATCAGTTAATAGGTAGAACCTGACTGGTTTACTGACATAATACACTATTCAGGAGTGTTCAGAGCCTAGATGCATTTTTATGCTTGACTGCTAAAATTTGGGAGATTCATTTTTTTTTGTATCTCAAGTGGCATGAATATAACCCTGTGGCATTGTGACTTTATTTCATATGATGATCTGCTTTGATTTTACTGTCTCACTAGGTAGTGACAAACCTATTTATATAAAATTGTATGATTATATTTTGTATTAAACATACTCTAGAAGTTTTATCTTTTGGCCATTTCTCCTGGCTTCTCTGGTGGCTCAAAAAAGTGAAGAATCTGCCTGCAATGTAGGCGATCTGGGTTCACCTCCTAGGTTGGAAAGATCCACTGGAGAACGGAATGGGAACCCACTCCAGTATTCTTGCCTGGAGAATCCCATGGACAGAGGAGCCTGGCAGGCTGCAGTCCTTAGTGTCACAAAGAGTCGGACACAACTGAGTGACTAAACTTTCTTTCCTGGCATGTGAGATCTTAGTTTCCCGACCAGGGTTCGAACCTGTGTCCCCTGCATTGGAAGCATGGAGCCTTAACCACTGGAATGCCAGAGAAGTCCCAGACTGGGAGTTTTATTAGGAAAATCAAATGACTTAACAGTGTCATTGAATTTCACTGCCATTTGAGAAGGTTGAAATGTAGTGATTAATGATAAAACAGAAGCCATTTATCTTAATATATCAATAAGTTCAGAAACAAATTTGAAGCACAAAACTTTCTGGTAAAACTAGAGAATTTTTATTTATATCATTCTTTGCAGGATTTGGAGCACAAGTTGAAAGAAGCTGATGAAATGCACACATTGTTACAACTAGAGTGTGAAAAATACAAATCCGTCCTTGCAGAAACAGTAGGAAATGATTTTTAATCTACATTTTAAAATAATTATTAATTTATTACTTAGTGGCTTAAGTAGTTTATCTTTGTATTAGAACGTGAACTTTTCAGAACAACTATACTGTGTTCATAGGAAGGAATTTTACAGAAGCTACAGAGAAGTGTGGAACAAGAAGAGAATAAATGGAAAGTTAAGGTTGATGAATCACAGAAGACTATTAAACAGGTATTTAAAGAAAGCTTAGTGAAAAAAATAAGTAAGAATTGTGTGAACTATTGGAAAAAAACAAAATCCAAACAAACTGGCAGTTCTCAACGTGGGGGTTCTGGATCAGCAGCATCAGTATCTCATGGGAACTTGTTAGACATGCTTTTAGGCCCCACCCATAGCTTACTGGGGGTGAAACTCTGGGGCCAACACAGAGTTTCAAAGAGCACCCCCCCCACCCCCCCGCAATGATACAGTGTTTTAAAGAGTTTTAAAAACACTGTTTTAAAGAGCCCTGCCTCACCACCCCCACCCCCACCCCCCCACCCGACCCCCCGCCCTGCTATGATAACAGAATGTAAAGCGGTGTTGAAGAACCACAATGCGATAACATAAGGCAAATAATTTGGTGTTCACAATGTTTTCAAACACTGATTTGTGACTCATGATATAGTATTCAAGAAATAGTAAGACCTTCTTCTGTTCATGGGACCTGAATGTTGTTAATGTAGTCTTAGTTTTTCTTCTATTTACAGTTTTCCTTCCATATCCATCAGGAAAGTGGTTTCAGAGTCTTCAAAGATGCCCAAATCTGGTATCTTGAATGCTCATATAAAATGAATAGTAGTACTTGGGTGTGGTAAAGAGTGCCGTCTCTTGCTCACTTGTTTTCCTGGGCCAACCTGTGCAGAATCTAGAATTGTTGATGGTATTCTGTAATAATACATTTGGGGATTGATGAAGCTGATTATCAGTTAATTGTTAAAATTAAGCACTTTAGCTGGACCTCATATAATGTCATGCAAATGAGGTAGTTTTGATCACAGTTTAAATTAAGTTATATGTGACACTCTCATTTTTAAGGGCTTTTAAAATTAAGTTATGGCTTTAAATGAGATACATTAAAAAAAAAAAAACACCTCTGGGGACACAGTTTTTGAGGGAGTAGCCTACTGTTTTCTCCCTTTGCCTGGTAAAGAAAGTCACTCTTTCTCCTTCCAAAAAAAAAAAAACCACCTCCGAAGTATCTAATTGATTAAAATTCTACAAGATAGAAAAGCCTTTGTATCATTGGTGGTTTGACTTAGTCTTATAATTATTTCACATTTCAGATGCAGTTGTCATTCACATCTTTGGAGCAAGAGCTAGATCGGTTAAGAAGAGAAAATAAAGATACTGAAAATGTATGTTATCTCATTGTTTGATTTGTAACCTATGGCCTCATTTTTAGCATTAAGGCTGTGTTTTAAGATTTCTTTTATCTAATGATGTGATTGTTATACTTTTATTGAGATGGTATAGTTTTGGATTCAGTAAGTCTTGTAACTTTTCATTGTAGGGAAGTATCTTAAATTTGTTTCTTAACTTTTCCTTCTTTGTTTCATTGCTAGCTGAGAAGAGAACGAGAGCATTTGGAAATGGAGCTAGAGAAGGCAGAAATGGAACGATCTACCTATGTTACAGAAGTCAGAGAGGTACTTAAAATAGAATTTTTTCAACTTTGCTTCTCAGGTGAAGTTAAATTTATAACAGAATGATAAAATATTTCAGTGTAAGTTGTTTGTGGCAGAGCTTCCAAGTAGCATACAAACATGGGATATCATAAGGAGATCAATCTTAAACTCTAAACTTCATTGCAGCTGAAAGATCTGTTGACTGAATTGCAGAAAAAACTTGATGATTCATATTCTGAAGCAGTAAGACAGAATGAAGAGCTAAATTTGGTAAGAAGCTTGTTCTCCACTGTGTATCAAGTAGGCTCTGAAAACACTTGTGTTGACATGTGGAGAAGCCATCCAAACCTTTCTCCTTGCTAACACCCTTAGCTTGGCATTTTTAAAGTTTAAGATAATCTGCATATTCTGATGATTCAAGATGGTCTGTCTTTTCTTGATTTCTAAGATGATCCTTCTTTTCTTAGCTCCTAACAATGGCATGTGTGGCTTGCAACTCTTTTTCAAAAAAGTTTTCTGTGTTTTATAAAACCAAATTTCTTCAACAGCATTATTTTCAGTGAATAAAGACATTAAACAAGCAACGTAAACACTGGCTGCATTGTAAAGTTTCTCAGAATTACCATAGTTAACTGGGCCTCTTATATTCTAACATGGAAGGAGATTAGTGAAGGTGGAAGATACATACTCTTCTTTCAAGGGCAGTGATCCAATCTAGCTTCTTATTTTAACTGGCATTTCTGTACATTATATATAAGGCAAAGCTTATGGAATTCTTTACCATCATCATATCATTCAGAGCATAATAATTTTAAAACTACAGTCTCAGAGTTAGCTAAATGTTGTATAAAGACATAGAGTACACTGTATTCCCATTCTTAAATTTTCTGGAAATTTACACTGACAGGCTTATTTGTTACATAAACATGACTATCTTATTGTATGTTTCAAACAATAGTCATTATGTCTGTCTGTGACTTTTAAAAATTAAAAATGTTACTAGATTTTTAAAAAGTACCTGAATGAACTCTAGTACAATTGCAATAAGCTGATTGTCTCCTTACTATAAGTTGGTGCTGCCAAATTTGGAATTTTCTTTTTAGTATTGCTGTATACCGAAGAAAATTTCTTAACTCGTTCATGTTAAGCAGTGTTACAGCAGTGATCCATGGGAATCAATTTTCAGAGTAGGGCTGTCTATGAAATGCACACATCAAGTCCCCATCCTGACCCCCTGTCCATACACACACCCCTTTCTAGTTTTAAAATAAAATTTACCTTCATTTTACCTGAATTGAATCATTCCCACTGCAATGTAGGATTAATTTTAGGTACACTGGCTATATATTGCACAGATTGGTACTGTGGTATGCTACAGCTTTAAGGGATATGCTTATCCTATAATGTGGTTTTAAAAAATCCATTTCTAACTACAGTTGTTGGAGATTTTACGTTTAACTTTGGTGCTTCGTGGCTGACTCCAATAGTAGCTTCAAACCCAAGGATTATGTTGAGTCTCCATTTAGCCTGGTGCTCTCTTTGTATATTTTGACCCTTCTGTCAAAAGGTCATTTTGAACAGTATTAAATTGTTTTTGCCTTGAGTTTGCAGTCTTCATTTTAATCTTTCTGTTTGTCTTTTGCTCAGGGTAACTTCCACATTTTAAGATATATTAAAG
This sequence comes from Bos mutus, assembly GCF_027580195.1. NCBI lineage: Eukaryota > Metazoa > Chordata > Mammalia > Artiodactyla > Bovidae > Bos > Bos mutus. The sequence continues at coordinate 40,648,704 of NC_091626.1, read as the reverse complement.
TAATTTTGTTTTTGCTTATACATTGTATGTTCCTGGGCCAAAGGAATAACCTCTCTGATGTATGAAATCAGAGTTAAATAAAGGAGCGAAAACTGAAGGATTTGGAAAGAGTTTGCAAAATCAGATTTGCAAATGTCATGTCTTGCGTGCACTGATTGTTTCTACATGTTTGAAATGCTAGTGTCTTATATTTTCCCCTTTGGGGTTTCCAGAACTGTTTGGAATGCTTTGCTTATGGGTAAGAGACATAATCAATTAATTTGATGAGTTTAATTAAAAAAGTTATTTTTGTCAGTCCATTTCCTTCATTCATAATTATTCAGAATACTGAGAGAAGAGGCAGTATGTATTGACACTGGAGTTTAATACAACTTTATAACTTTTAACAAGTTGGTTGAGATGTATATGTTAAGATGTTTCTTGTTGGTATAGTTAAGTCATTGTGGTCTTGCACTCATTTCTCTAGTGACATCTTAAATGATGAACAACATTTAAATTTTTGAAGATTTCATTTTACTGGATTTTTGAAGATTTCATTTTCTGTTCAGTGTTTTTAAAAATATTACATAATTCTTAACTATATAGGTTAAGAAAACCTTTAAACAATTAGTAAACTTTATTACTTGCCTTTTAATTTGAAATAAATGTGGGCAAATAGGCTTTATGAATAGTGAATAATACTTAAAATAGCTGTGACATAAACCTAGACAGTGTATTACAAAGCACAGACATCACTTTTCCAACAAAGGTCCAGATAGTCAAAGCTATGGTTTTTCCAGCAGTCATATATGGATGTGAGAATTGGACCATAAAGAAGGCTGAGCGCTGCTAAGAATTGATGCTTTTGAATTGTGGTTTTGGAGAAGACTCTTCAGAGTCCCTTGGACTGCAAGGAGAGCAAACCAGTCAATTCTAAAGGAAATCAGTCCTGAATATTCATTGGAAAGACTGATGTTGAAGCTGAAGCTCCAGTACTTTGGCCATTTGGTGTGAAGAGCCGACTTATTGGAAAAGACCCTGATGCTGGGAAAGATGGAGGGCAGAAGGATAAGGGGCCGACAGAGAATGAAACGGTTGGATGGCATCACTCATGAGTTTGAGCAAGCTCTGGGAGATAGTGAAGGACAGGAGAGCCTGGTGTGCTGCAGTCCATGGGGTCCCAAAGACTTGGACACGACTTAAGTGACTGAACAACAACAGTACTTAAAATAGTAACACTCTACTGTAATTTTATGGTTTTGTTTTTATATCTGCAGTTTTTTAAACTCTAGTTTGTTACTGTAGCTTTTCTTAAGTTTAGCTTTACAGATTGGAATCTCCACTGCTTACAGCTTTTCTATACATCTGATGCAGCATATTGGCTAATCCACTGTGCATAATAACTGTTAGCGATCCCATTCTTTCTCATTCATTCTTCAGTCCTAGGGATCTCAGCGTAATCAAAGAAGGATGTGAATTAAATTAATTGTGGTGTTCCTTTATTTTTACAGTTAAAGAAACAGTTAAATGAAACACATGCAAAACTTAGAACTGAACAAAGTGAAAGACAGAAAGTAGCTGGTGACTTGCATAAGGTAAGACACTGCTTGTCCTGAAGATGCCGTATCATTATAATGTATTGTACTTTGAGTCTTAAGCTGACATACTGCTAACTTCTGATTTATTCTTTTGCATCATCCCATTAATTTGTTCTTAAATTTAAGCTGTTTGCTACATAGTTAGATATTTGGAACTAGACTTTTTGGCTTGTTTTTCCATTTTTCATAATTTGCTTTTCATCATATTTATATAATTAATTGCTTTGTAAAGTACAGATTACATTTTGAATTCAATTGATATTACTCTTAAAAAATTTGGTTACATTCATATATTTTTTATTGGGATTTGCTTATATAGTCATTTACAAAGTATGTTTCTTTGGATCTTCTTGCTTCCTTGGTGGTTCAAACGGTAAAGAATCCGCCTGCAATGCAGGAGACCTGTGTTTGAATCCTGGGTTGGGAAGATCCCCTGGAGAAGGGAATGGCTACATACTCCAGTATTCTTGCCTGGAGAATTCCATGGGCAGAGGAGCCTAGCAGTCCACAGTCCATGGGGTCGCAAAGAGTCAGACATGACTGAGCGACTTTCACCTCACCTCATCTCATGTGTCTAAAAGAAGTGTAGATCTCTGCTGTTTCAGAAATTTATTCCTTTATTTCTTTGTAGAAGTATGTTTCTCTTAATCTCACATAGATGGGTGATATTTAGGATTACGTTTTTTATTCTTTGTGTTAGTTTGACAAGTTATTTGTAATTCTGCTGAGATTTTTAATAGTGTAATTTGTATATGCTTCTATCAGAGCTGCTTTCAAGCTATGATTGTGTTTATAGGAGATACAGTCAGCAAAACAAATATGTCACTTTCTGAAAGATTGAAGGAAATATTTCTGTTGGTTCTATATGATTATAGCTTATAATTATTATGCAAAAGTCTAGGACTCTAGAGTTGGTTCATATTTCTTTGATGTTGTGGCCAGTAGAGAAAATGTGAACTTAAGTTTTGGAGCTCTGACTTAGATATATATAATACGTTGTCAAAACTGAGCAATCTGATTTACTTTGATACTTGATTTTAGTGTTTGACACTGGACAAACTAATAAAACATGCAGCTTTAGCCTAACAATTTATTTTCTCAGAAGGTGCTTTAAAGATATTAAACAGGTGCTCAAAGATATGGATATGCCATGTTGTTTGGCATAAAATGGCAATAATAGTTGGTAGTGAACTGCCCCATATCTATATAATAGAAATATTGTGTAACTCGTGATTGGAAATGCATATAAATATTTACTGACATGTAAAAAGATAACAAAATTTTTCATGAAGTAATGTGTATGTTAAAAGCCCACGTACAGAACATTTTCTACCAGTCTTCCATTAGGACGTATATGCACTGACAAGGGATTCACACCAGGAATCAACAAACTCAAAAGTTTTAGGATTTACTGCCCACCTATAGTTTCTTTCACATACTCTTTGTTAATATGACTCTTTAAAAATGTAAAAACCATTCTTAGCTTATAAACTGTACAAAGACAAAGTGTGGCTAGATTTGGCCAGCCTCTGATCTAGACTAATATCACTGATGTGATCTTGATCTAACCTAAATACCACTGAGGTTATTTCTGCTTTTAATTTCTTTATACATTTCCTTCATTGTTTGTGAGCATGTGTTTTTATAATCTGGTAGGGGAGACAGCTATTTGATTTTGGATAAAAAACTTGAACAGGTTGACTTTTATGTTGTATTGTGAGAAGAGCTTTAGTTTTACACAAAATATGTAAGGAAATCACTCATTTTTTCATATATATATATATATATATAGTTATCTATCAATTGTAGTATTGATAGGCTCTATATTGCTTTCCTTACAGGCTCAACAGTCACTAGATCTTATCCAGTCAAAAATAGTAAAAGCTGCTGGAGACACTACTGTTATTGAGAATAGTGATGTTTCCCAAGAAACGGTATGCATTTTCTTTAGGTCCAAATCTCTGAGCTAATTACCTTATAAATTATGTGAAGAATGAAAAATCTACAAGATCCATCTCTGAAAAAATGCCTTTGTAATATGCTTCCATCAATTTTGTTGCATTCTTAACTCAAGGTCATCTTTTCTTTGAGGTATCTTATCTGAAATTCTGTGTTTTTATTAATGTTTGTTTTCACTTTAGCTTGGTGAGATATTACATTAATGTTTAGGTTTGAGTTGGGAGGTATTATGGTATACTACTTATGACTGTAGACTCTGCTCCTTGCATTTGAATCCTGATTCTGTTGTTCAGTAGCTGTGTGACTGACTTAGGGGAAACTCTTTAGCCTCTCTGGGTTTCAGCTGCTCCATAAAAGGTAATGATGATAGTACATATTTTGTAGGATTGTTGCAGGGAATAAATGAATTACTATATAAAAGACTTAGAATAGTGGGTAACCCAACAATGCCTCAACTTTTGTAAGAGCTCAATATATGTTTGTTTTTTTTCTGTTGTTGTGAGTGTATTCTCCTTTGGCTCTTTGTACACTTTTTTTATGAAAGCAGAAAAATATTTTTGTCTGATATTCATAGTTTCTTTATTTTTCCCTGTGTAGCCTAGTGACAGCATTTATATAACATTAAACTTGCTTAGGTGCAGACTATCTTGCACTGCGAGGTAGCAAATACTATGCTCTATGTGGTTTTATTGTCAATTTTCATGTCATCTTTCAGATTTTTTATATCTGTGTGTGAAACAACAATAAAATATTTTCTGATTTTGGTTGCAAATGCCTTTTCCTTATGCTTAGGGTTTTTCATCTCTTTAATCTTTTTCTTAGGAGTCTTCTGAGAAGGAGACAATGTCTGTAAGTCTAAATCAGACTGTAACACAGTTACAACAGTTGCTTCAGGCAGTAAACCAACAGCTCACAAAGGAGAAAGAACACTATCAGGTATTAGGTAAGAATAACTGAAGAATTGCTGTCTGTCCGTGGATAATTGACATAGTGTGTGTGAATGTATATACAGTGTATATTTACCATAAATATAGAAACTCTTGTTACCATAGTGGAGATTTTCCCTCTGTATCTCTCTCAAAACCTTCAACTGACAACTTTAGCTTTCTTGGAGTTTTATTTCTATCTTGTATATACTTTGATCTTGTAGTTTAGAGAAGAAAATACATACCTTTTTAAAAAAATACATACTTTTTTTTTTAAAGTTTATCTAAGTTTCATGATTATAGCATTATACTTGTGTACATTGCAAGGTCATAACCACCACAAGACTAATTACCATCTGTCACCGTACAGTTGACCTCCTTTTTCACTTTTGCCCACCCTCCAACTCCCTTCCCCTCTGGTAACCACTAAGCTGTTCTGTTTTGTGAGTTTTTGTTTTGTCTTATTTTGTCTGTTTCGTTTTCTTTAGATTCTACATACTAGTGAAATCATGTTATTTGTCTTTCTCTGACTTAGTTTATTTAGCATAATACTTCCAAGTTCTAACCATGTTGTTGCAAATGGCAGTATTTCCTTCTTTTTTTATGGCTGAGTAGTAATTCATTGTGTGTGTGCGTGTGTGTGTTTACCTTCTCTATCCATTCATTCATTAGTGGACACTTAGGTTGTTTCTATAAATCTTGGCTATTGTGAATAATGCTGCAATGAACAGAGCCGTGTATATACCCTTTTGAATTAGTATTTTCATATAGAGATACTTTTCTTCTTTGACCTTTCACATAAGATGCTGAACTGAAAAACTGTCATCACAATTTACATTGGAAGCTGGGTTTTATTTAAAGTTGCTTATGGGTAATCAAAGAAATACATTTTTTAATTCTTGAAGTGAAAGTCTTGGCTGAAGATAAATAAACCATCATTAGCCAAACTATGTTTTGAAATTTTATTGCCCATATGACCTGAGAATGCATGTTGATGAATTAATTGTTGGTCCCTGGGTTTTACCTGTTTTAAGAATGACTTAAGTCACAATGCCTTGGGTAATTAAGATGTTCTGGTATGCACTGAATACTGTAGATATTCTTCTTTTGAAGCTGTTTGTTCTAAAATAAGCATGCTGTCCTGGAGATCAGTGGAGTGGCCTGTGGCAATGCCACGGGGCAACTTACACTGAATTCTCCCTTTCAGCACTCAAACTTGGGACTCTTAGCTTATGCAGAGGCCTCAGGATAGGTTAGTGAAAGTCGCTAAGTCATGTCCGACTCTTTGTGATCCCATGGACTATACAATCCATGGAATTTTGCAGGCCAGAATACAATTTTGTAGCCGTTCCTTTCTCCAGGGAATCTTCCCAACCCAGGGATCGAACCCAGGTCTTCTGCATTGCAGGTGGATTCTTTACCAACTGAGCCCCCAGGAAAGCCCTGGGATAGGTTGGGTGCCCTGAAAAAGTTGGGAGGGACCTCCATCTTGATTCCAGGGGCATTCTATCTCACTTGTAGATTGTCTTGCCTGCCTTTAGTACATACTCTTCTTTAAGCTGCTATTTCAGGTCAGTTACCTCTAAGAAGACTTTGCACATACACTCAACTCATTCTTCTAACTTGTCACAAGAATCATATCTCAGTCTTTTATCCTTGGTAAGCTGGCTTCTCAGTTGCCTAGAGTTACACTTCTGCCACTTTACCAGCCTCCCCTAACTGAGAAAATAACCTTGCTTCCTGTGTCCCAGGGCAGCTTTCCTTCCCACATCTTCAGTCCTGTTTTCTTCTCCACATGCTGCTTCTGTTTAGTCTTGAAAACATGCTCAAATATCTTATTTTAACTTTCTGCTTCAGGATACCATCCTAGTTTTTTTTTATTTCACTGCTTAAAAATTTTTAAAAGAAGTAACTATCCTCATAGTATCTACTTCTTTACTTACTAGTCTCTACTCTGGAGAAAGGCTTCTTTTTCTGCTATTCCAGGAACTGGATGAAATGACCTGTCATTCCATGTCATTCATTAGTGATTGCCTAATTGCTGGAGCTGATACAGGATCTTCTTTTGTGTACAAGATACTGCAAATAGTTATGAATTCTAAATATGGTGAGGTCAGTCCATAGAAGGGTTTCATATCTGAGAACCTGCAAAATTATAAGCTGTCCTGTTACCCTTTTCCCTTAGGCCTTGTCAATAATATCTCACTAGCATCTCAAAAGTATTCTCTAGTTATTTTCTTTTTTTTTTCTCAGACGTGTGGTCTGAACCATTTTGGCTTTCCTGTTTCCACTTTGGTCTTAATCATATAAAATTTGAGCCTTACACTGATTATCAATAATAACACTTTTATTTTTCAGATTTTTTTTTCTTGGTTTATAAAATTACAGTGTGTAATTTGTTAAAAGAAATACATATACCCTGGCAACACAACTAAAACTGAACTGTTGTTTAGCGGGAAGCTTATCTGAGTGATGACTCAGCATTCTTTTGTCAGCTGGTGAACATAAGTCCACTTTTGGCAAGTGAAAGGGTGGTTGAGTGATCAGTAGTGTACCATGCGGATTAGATGGATTGTATGAATTCAGAGGCCCACCAGCACTTGAGAACTCTCCTTGCATAGGTTCTATCCAGCACTGACAATGATTACCCCTCTGTAGGGGTCCCTTGGTTCCCACAGCTTTTCTTTATGCCTTTTAAATGTTTGTGTTATCCTTGGTTTTTTAACTTCAGCCATCATTTTTCCTCAGTGTATACTCCCTCTTGTTAACTCTTTTAAAACTATCAATACTACCAGATGATTAAATTGGAAATACAAATTTCTTAATCATCAAAATTTATAGGTTAATGCCTGATGTCAAGAATCTTCTCTTTTTCCCCCCTATTTTATTTAGGTATAGTTTATTACTTTTTTTAAAAACTGAAGTATAGTAAATTTACAATCTTGTTTTAGTTTATGGTATACAGCACACACACACACACACACACACACACATTTTAGTATCTTTTCCATTATATTCAGTTCAGTTCAGTCACTCAGTCATGTCCAACTCTTTGCTGACACTATGAACCATAGCACGCCAGGTCTCCCTGTCCATCACCAACTCCCAGAGTCTACCCAAACCCATGTCCGTTGAGTTGGTGATGCCATCCAGCCATCTTCATCCTCTGTCGTCCCCTTCTCCTCCTGCCCCCAATCCTTCCCAGCATCAGGGTCTTTTCCAATGAGTCAACTCTTCATATGAGATGGCCAAAGTATTGGAGTTTCAGCTTCAGCATCAGTCCTTCCAATGAACACCTAGGACTGATCTCCTTTAGGATGGACTGGTTGGATCTCCTTGGAGTTCAAGGGGCTTTCAAGAGTCTTCTCCAACACCACAGTTCAAAAGCATCAATTTTTTGGTGCTCAGCTTTCTTCACAGTCCAGCTCTCACATCCATACATAACTACTGGAAACCATAGCCTTGACTAGACGGACCTTTGTTGACAAAGTAATGTCTCTGCTTTTCAATATGCTGTCTAGGTTGGTCATAACTTTCCTTCCAGGGATTAAGCGTCTTTTAATTTCATGGCTGCAGTCATCGTCTGCAGTGATTTTTGAGCCCAAAGAAATAAAATCAGCCACTGTTTCCACTGTTTCCCCATCTATTTGCCATAAAGTTCTTGCCTGGGAAATGGAAAAAGGAGCCTGGTGGGTTTTAGTCCATTGGGTTGCAGAGTCGGACATAACTCAGCAACTAAACAACAGCAATAACATATTGACTCTTTTTAGTTTTTTGAAGAACCTCAATACTGTTTTCCGTATTGGCTGAACCAATTTACATTCCCACCAGGAATCTTACTTCTTCTTATTATGTATTTCAAGTGCATGTGAATTGTTTAAGGTAGTGGTGTACATTTTCAGTATGGGAAAAGCTATTTTTAAAAGGCAAAAATGAGAGAGATAATATACAGTAATTTAGTTTTCTAAATCCTAATACACAGAACTTAGCATTTCTCTGAATTGTAGGGGTAGGTGTATTTATCTTGTATCCTTAATTTGGAAAACATTAACCTTTTTTTCCTCTTGGAGATCTGCCTACTCATCTCCTATTCTTCTCTTCCCACCCCACCACCTCTCCAAAAAGAAGGCTATCATTCCCCCATGCTTTTTTAAAAATATATATTTAGTTATTTAATGGCTGTGTTGGGTCTCAGTTGCAGCACTCTGGCTTCTGTCTAGTTGCGGATGTGGGCTTAGCTGCTCTGCAGCATTTGGGATCTTAGTTCCCAGACCAGGGATTGAACCTGTGAAGGCAAATTAGAAGGCAGATTCTTAACCACTGGACCACCAGGAATGTCTCTCCCCCATGCTTTTTAAAGTAATTTTTTTTATAGCTTTGGACTGGTAACACTAGTATTTTGTAGTATAAGTTTTTTTGTTTTTAGATATCTACTTTTTCTTATGTTGTATATTTGCCTGGTCTCTAAGTGTTCCAAGTGTATATCTGACCATACCAGAAAACTTTATTACCCTAGTGTCTTTGTTTGGCTGCTATAACAAAAATCTTATATACTGGCTTAAGCAGCTGAGATTTATTTTTCACAATTTTGGAGGCTGGGGGAGTCTCAGATCAAGGCACCAGTATATTCTGTCAGATGAGACCCACTTGCTGGTTAAAGATGGCCATCTTCTTTTCTGTCCTTACCTGGCAAGAGGGGCACTGGAGCTCTCTGGGGTTCTTTTTATAAGGGTATCAATCCCATTCATGAGTGGAGTCTCCTAAGGGCCCCATTTCCAAATACCATTACCATGGGGATTAGAATCTTAACATAGGAATTTTGAGGAAGAGGGAGACACAAACATTGAGACCAAAACACCCAGGATCCCTTACCTGGAACCTGTGTGTGGAATCATGTGGAAGAAGGATGATGGTTTTAATAGCTAACACTTTGTAAGTGTTCCTCTAAGAATGAACATGCTTCTAGCATGTGGTCATTCATTTAAATGTTCACAACAACCCAATGCAGTAGATAGGTAGGGATTGTTAATAATAATCCCTTAATATGTTTTAATTGTCATTTTACAAGAGAGCCAAAGGGGTTCTGTAAATTGCCCAAAGTCACATAGCTAGAACTAGTTGAGCTGGGATTTAAATCAAGGTGGTCTGAGCCCAGGCCCTGTGCTCTTAATCTGTACTTTTCTCCGCCCTGCTTCAAGCACTGTGTGTTCTGATCCGTGTTGGCATTGCTTTCTTTTCTCCTCATTCTATCTAACCCTCTCTTGCCAGCCTCTTCTAGTTTCTTCCTTCAGTCCTGGCTTTTTCCTGAAGTTGATATTTAGTTTGTCAATAGTGAATTGGAGAGACTTTTAAGCTATCCAGGAAAAGTGAGGTGAAACTTTGTTTATGTGTTTGTTATATATGTGCCTTCCTTACTCCCTTTAACAAATAGATTTTTTCATGATACAGTTGTCTTTTGTTTCTGAAAGAAAAAAGTTCTTTTTTGGTGTATTGAAGTATGAGAGTTAATGTTTCAGATAAAGACTAACTTCTGTTTCTATACTTTACACTTGATTGTCATATGGACCTTCATTTTCTGTAATGTGTTTACACAGCACTTCTCAGTTTAATGTAACAGTGGCCTATGTAGACTTTCTAATCGGCTGTTAATCTTGCTTCAATTATAGTATGTGATAGCCAGTGATTACTTTTAACTTTCTGATTGCTTCTTTTCACCTCAACTTTTTGAAAAATTTCACACATTGTGAAAAGTTGAAAGAATATATAACACTCAGTCACCCTTCAACTGCTTCATCTTTTTATTTGTGTATACATATTTTGTTGCTGTTTAAACCATTAGAAAGTCACTTTCAGATAACATGATCTTTTATCCCTAAGCACTTAAGTATGCATCTCAAGAACAAAGATATTCTCTTATAAATCTGTAGTATCACTGTCACATCCAAAATCACACAAACAGTGATTCTATAATATCACCCCTTTTTTAAGGTGTCTCTGCTTATACCTGAAATATCTTTTTAGTTACTTTTTTCCAAACCAGGATCCAGTCAAACTTCACATGTTGCATATGGTTAAATTCTTTTAGTTTTTTTAATGACTTTTGAAGTTTAATTTCTTTGGTCATTTTATCTGACTTGGAAAGTTTCAAAAGGCCTTAGAAAATTTCTGAAACTTAAATTATTTATTCGTGGGTGGAGAGTTATAAATTTCAGTCTCTTTTCAATGCTGTTGATTTATCTTATTAGCTTTATAGTCTCTTGAGAGGAGCAGTAATACAAATGGATTCCCAATGTTGTTTTCTTAAATGTTTTCTAAATAGGGTTCAAAATCCCTACATTATTCTCAGTTTGGTCTGAGGTTTTGGCTCACATATTTTAAAATCCATCTGAAAACTTCTTCTGAATCCTGAGATTTTTCTCTTATTTCTGATTACCATTAGTATTGACTGTTCTGATTTTAGTTGAAAGGGCCGTGCTGGATCAAATGGAATATGTACCTTTGGTGTTTGATAGACGTCTTCTGACTGTCTTTTGTTTCTTTGTTTTAAAATGAATTTGTTTCTTTCTGATCTTTTGCAGAGTGAAGTAATTGGGAAGCTGTTCATTCAAGGAAAACAGAAGGCATTGTATTATATTTTGCCAAATTAAAGCCTTATTTATGTTTTCACCCTTTCTACTTTGTCAGAAACACTGAACAGAGTTTTGTCTTTTCTAATCCTTGTTAGACTACTGATTTAAAGAGAGAAAAAAGCCAACTCTGTAGACACCTTCAGAGTTTAGTTTTATAATAAAAACTGTTTGAATAATTAGACCTTTACATTCCTGAAGATAAAATAAACATGTAATCTTTTATCTTATTTTGCTCAATAAAATTGTTCAGAAGATCAAAAGTGGTAAAGACAATGTAAAATTTAACATTTTAATACTGATGTTGTACACTGTTTTACTTAACATTTTGGGGAGTAACTGCCTCTGACTTCAACTCAAGAAAACACTTTTTGTTGCTAATGTAATCGGTTTTTGTAATGGCGTCAGCAAATAAAGGGATGCTTATTATTCAAATGTGTTCTGATTTTCATTGAGCTTGCACGTTTCATTAGCACTTCAGAGCAACATAATTTAGAGCACAGTCATTAATCGCAACTCCAGACAGGGTAGGTTTGGTGCGTGTTGCCTTCTCAGCTGGAGCTCTGGGTCTTCTCTACTACCCACTACCTGTTTTGGTCTATAACATTAGTAGTCTTCCCGTATATACTGGGCCATTCCCTATACCCCTCTCTATCAAAAAGTAAGCTCCAGGAATGCCAGAATAATCTCTCTTGTTCTTTGCTTTATCCCAAGCCCTGGGGAAGTGCCTGTTTCAACTGTGCTCAAATATTTCAGTGAGTGAATAGGTGAAATTAACTTTTATTGTTTATTTGGCCATGCTGCGCAGCTTATGGGATCTTAGTTCCCTCATCAGGGATCAAACCCTGCAGTGAAAGCACCAAGTCCTAACCTCTGGATCACTAGGGAATTCCCCAAATTCATTTCTATACCTTGAGGGTTATCTAAGGTGGTGCCTTTACCACATAGCACATGCACCAGATAGTATTTCTAATGTATGTGGATGTAAACTGAAAAGACTGCTCATGGCCTTTGGGCTACCCCAGGCCTTACTGGGCTGCTTTCAGCAAACTACTGGGAAATTGGTCTGAAGGCCAGCCAGGTACCGTCTAATCAGTATCTCTTTTCCTTTTGCCATTGCCTTTACTTCCCCAGTGACTCAGTGGTAAAGAATCTGCCCACAATGCGGGAGCTGCAGGAGATGTGGGTTCGATCCCTGGGTTGGGAAGATCCCCTGGAGGAGGGCGTGGCAACCCACTCCAGTATTATCTCCTGGGAGATCCCATGGACAGAGAAGCCTGGCGGGCTATAGTCTATAGGGTCGCAAAAGAGTCGGAAGCGACTTAGCTTGGCATAGCATGGTGTAAAGTATTCATATCTCTGCCATCTGAAAAAAACAAATCCAGCATTTCATGTTATAATCTCTTCTTGCTATTTTTGTCCTCTCAGAGCTTATTTTCTCAGAACTGTGCAATTGTATTAAGTATGTTGATTTGGAAAAAAAAAAAAAAATTGAGGACTTGGTGTAATCTCTTATTAATTTCTGTCCCTTCCCTCAACATCCCAACCTAAGACATATTCATCTTTTTGCCTCTGAGGAGGCAAGAAGCTTGCAGTTAGGTGCAGTTGTAATTGATGGTGGTTATTAAAGTATTGAAAGTTTGATTGCTGTTGCTTTAACCAGTTTGTCCTACTTCCTTACTCCAGAATCACATAGGAAAAGCTTATCACACTCCCTTTCAGTTCTTCAGAATGCCAAGACAGCTCCATGTTCTCTGAAGTCCATTTCCCTCTAGGTTAAATATCCTCAGTTCCTTAGTTGTCCTGAATGATGGAAGGCTAAACAAGCCTTCTTGTCTTACCCATTCCCAGCTGTTCCTCCTTCCCGTGTGCTATATGCCAATCGCTGGGGAAGGGCGAGAGCATCAAAACAGGGCATCCATGTCCTCAGACTCTAGTGGCTCCTCTTGTCACTGTTGCAGCCAACTGAGGCAGAGAGCCCTGAGAAAATTTGTCAGAATGGCAATGACTACTGGGAGGGGAGAATGACCAGTGTAGTTGACAGCAGGCATCTTGATCCTTGAAAAAGAATGGAGAGTTGTGGAAGGGAGTGACGGGATACCTGAGAAGCAGGCTATACCCTTCAGTTTGGTGTAGCAAAGCTAGTGTAATTCTGGGAGGTCAGTCACGTTGTGTAAATCATCCAGGCTTGTGTTCACCCCAGCCGCAAGGAGGCAGTAGCTGTATTTGCCCATGGCATTTGCCCATGGAGGGTTTGAGGCAGGACCAGGTTTTTCACACATCTTGTAGATGGCAGGTACAGGAGGAGCAGTGACCCCAGAGGAGGGCTGCATTTGCACCCTCAGGTGAGTAAAGAGATGTTTGTCCCTTGACCGCATTCATCATCTGGGTCCCCAGAGAAGGGAGAGCAAAGAAGGAGTTAAAGAACAGATTCCTTGTTGCTGCCACTAAGGCCAGTGACATCACCTGTACTTGAATTAACTACAGTTACAAGAGAGTTGTGGGGATCTGCTCCGGATGTGCTTGAGAGAGGAGGGAAGTGCTGCTCGAAGATGCTGCTTGGGAAAATGAGGCTGAGGCCAAATCCAAGCCCTTTTACCAACTGGTTGATAGATTTTTCTCTTTCTTCTTGACTCAGTTTCTGCCATTTATGTTTTTCTTGGAAATGGGGAAATTTCATATTCATTCGATTATGACAGCTGATATGTAATCACTCACACAACTTAGCACATGCCAGACATTTTTAAAGCACTTTACTTGCATTAATTCATTTAATCCTCACCAGAATTTATTGAAGGGGCGCTTTTATCATCATCCCCATTTTATAAATAAGGAAGTTGAGACACGGGTGCTGAGGGTAGGGGTGGAGGTTTGGACAATTATACAAGGTCCTCACAGCCACTGACTGGAGGAACTAGGATTCCATCCTCCAACTTAAACTTTCTGGCCTCCTTCTCTTATTGTTACACTGATAAATATATTCACATATATGTGTGTGTAATTATGTGCATAATTTAAATTTACAATTGAAAAAAATACTGTATAGTTTTTTAACCCTACTTTTTCCTGATGTTATTATATACCTTCTCATTTTTCTCTTCATTGTACTTTCCAAGGGATTTTCAACCTCAGTGATTCTCAAACGTGTGATTTGCAGGGCCCTGGGCTTCCCTGAGGCACTTTCCAGAACTCTGAAAGGTCAAAACTACTTTGATAATACTAAGATGTTATTTGCCTTTTTCGCTGATGGTGTTAAAAGAAGTAGGTAAAACTGCTGGTTCTTCAGCAAGGATCAAAACAGTGACTCCAGACTGTTAGTAGGTACTGTATTCTCACCACTATTCACTCCCATAAAGACAATATTGGATTCACTGGACAAAGTCTTTTCTGATGAGATCAGTAGTGGTATTAATGAATGTGGCTTTTTTGTATATATAATGAAATGTGTCAACATTTGGAACATCTGCGTAACTCCGTGAACCAGAATTTTTCAAATCACCAACGTACGATGTTACAAAATCAGGCTTGGGTAAAAGATCCATTCAAAAAACAAGATAAACTAATGGATTTTAATGTAACAGAGTGCAAAAAGTTCATTGATAGACTTTCAGACTCTACTACAATTAATCTTTAAGAAATTGCCACATCTGAAATGGCTACTTTCCAGTTTTCCAATGACATTTCTGTGTGAGGCCATATTTTCTTCATATACTTCAAGCAAAATGACTTGTCACAACAGATTCAATATATTAATAGAAACAGTTGTCTTCATGTAAAGCAATGCTGGTCTTCTCACTACATCTTTTTGATTTATTTTGTTTTAGGAAATGAAGTTACATTTCTTGAGAACATGTTCCTTGTTATTTTAAAATAAACGTTTGTAATTTACTTGAAAACTCAGCAGTGGCCACTGGACTGAAAAGGTCAGTTTTCATTCCAATCCCAAAGAAAGGCAATGCCAAAGAATGCTCAAACTACCGCACAATTGCACTCATCTCACACGCTAGCAAAGTAATGCTCAAAATTCTCCAAGCCAGGCTTCAGCAGTATGTGAACCATGAACTTCCAGATGTTCAAGCTGGTTTTAGAAAAGGCAGAGGAACCAGAGAGATCAAATTGCCAACATCCTCTGGACCATGGAAAAAGTAGGAGAGTTCCAGAAAAACATCTATTTCTGCTTTATTGACTATGACAAAGCCTTTGACTGTGTGAAGCAAAACTGAAAAATTCTGAATGAGATGGAAATACCAGACCACCTGACCTGCCTCTTGAGAAACCTGTATGCAGGTCAGGAAGCAACAGTTAGAACTGGACATGGAACAACAGACTGGTTCCAAATAGGAAAAGGAGTACGTCAAGGCTGTACATTGTCACCCTGCTTATTTAACTTACATGCAGAGTACATCATGAGAAACACTGGGCTGGAAGAAGCACAAGCTGGAATCAAGGTTACCGGGAGAAATATCAATCACCTCAGATATGCAGATGACACCACCCTTATGGCAGAAAGTGAAGAGGAACTAAAGAGCCTCTTGATGAAAGTGAAAGAGGAGAGTGAAAAAATTGATTTAAAACTCAACATTCAGAAAACTAAGATCATGGCATCCGGTCCTGTCACTTCACGGGAAATAGATGGGGAAACAGTGCAAACAGTGGCCGACTTTATTTTTTGGGGCTCCAAAATCACTGCAGATGGTGTGTGCAGCCATGAAATTAAAAGACGCTTACTCCTTGGAAGGAAAAGTTATGACCAACCTAGGCAGCGTATTAAAAAGCAGAGATATTACTTTGCCAACAAAGGTCCGTCTAGTCAAGGCTATGGTTTTTCTAGTAGTCATGTATGGATGTGAGAGTTGGACCATAAAGAAAGCTGAGTGCTGGAAAATTGATGCTTTTGAACTGTGGTGTTGGAGAAGACTCTTGAGAGTCCCTTGGACAGCAAGGAGATCCAACTAGTCCATTGTAAAGGAGATCAATCCTGGGTGTTCATTGGAAGGACTGATGTTGAAGCTGAAACTCTAATACTTTGGTCACCTGTGAAGAACTGACTCATTGGAAAAGACCCTGATGCTGGGAAAGATTGAGGGCAGGAGGAGGAGGGGATGACAGAGGATGAGATGGTTGGATGGCATCACCCACTCAATTGACATGAGTTTGAGTAAACTCTGGGAGTTGGTGATGGACAGGGGGGCCTGGTGTGCTAAGGTTCATGGGGTCACAAAGAGTTGGACACAACTGAGCAACTGAACTGAACTGAATTTACTTGGTTTAACTTTTATTACATTGAATATTAATAGAAATAACAAAAAGTTTTTAAAAGTGTAAAGGAGTACTGAGATGAAAAATTTGATGGCTACTGGTCTAGAATACTATTCTTTTTCAATGGTTTTAAAATTACACTGGGTAGTTCTATCAGCACTTTCTTGTATTTTGTTTTATATTTAAATCATCTGGTTTTATCATTTTTCAGTCCTCTTACTTTCTTTGCATTTATTTTGTTGCATTTCATCAACTTGCTGTCTTTAAATTTTAATTCATTTATTTTCAATTTTTCTTATTTTCTATTTCCTTTTAGAGGCTGTAAGTTTTCCTTTGGATTTCTTTGTATCCCACAGATTTTGCTATGTGGGAATTTTGTTGTCTTTCAGTTCTTACAATCATGAATATTTCAAATATACAGAGAGTCATGGAAAATAATTGAAAACACTTGTGTACCCCACTCAATATAAAATATTAACATTTTATCATATTTTTTAAAATAAAAAGAACACAACAATTGATACAGTTGAGGCATTTTGTATCTCTCCCTGATCCCCTTTCTGTCCCTTTCCAGAGGTAGCCACTGCACTCAAGGTAATGTTTATCATTTACATTTTTTGAAGTATAGTTAATTTACAGTATGTGTTAGTTTTAGGTGTGCAGCATAGTGATTGAGTATTTTTGCAGATCATATTCCATTATAGGTTACTATAAGATAATGGGCATTCCTGGTGCTATACAGTAAATCCTTGCTGCTTATCTATTTTATATATAGTAGATTGTATCTATTAATCTCATACCCCTAATTTAACCCTCCCCTCTTCCTGCCTCCCTTTGGTAACCACAGGTTTGTTTTCTATATCTTTAAGTCTGATTCTGTTTTGTGTATGCATTCATTTGTATTTTTTTTTAGATTCTACATATCAGTTCAGTGCAGTTGCTCAGTCATGTCTGACTCTTTGTAACCCCATGGACTGCAGCACGTCAGGATTCCCTGTCTATCACCAACTCCCAGAGTTTACTCAAACTCATGTCCGTTGAGTCAGTGATGCCATCCAACCATCTCATCCTCTGTTGTCCCCTTCTCCTGCCTTCAATCTTTCCCAGCATCAGGGTCCTTTCCAATAAGTCAGTACTTCCCATCATGTGGCCAAAGTTTTGGAGTTTCAGCTTCAGCATCAGTCTTTCCAATCAATATTCAGGGTTGATTTTCTTTAAGATGGACTGGTTGGATCTCCTTGCAGTCCAAGGGACTCTCAAGAGTCTTCTCCAACACCACAGTTCAAAAGCATCAATTCTTCAGCGCTTAGCTTTCTTTATAGTCCAACTCTCACATCCATACATGACTACTGGAAAAACCATAGCTTTGACTAGATGGACCTTTGTTAGCAAAGTAATGTCGCTGCTTTTTATATAGATGATGTATAGTGTTTGTCTTTCTATGTCTGATTTACTTCATTAAGCATTAAGCAAATGGGAGTATTTAATTCCTTTTTATGGCTGAGTAATATTCCCACACCCATATCTTCTTAACCCAGTTGTCTGTTGATGGTTACTTGGGTTGTTTCCTTGTTTTGGCTATTGTAAATAATGCTATGAACATTGGTGTGTATGTATTTTTTCGAATAAGTGTTTTCACTTTTTTTCTGGATGTATACTCAGGAATGGACTTGTTTAATCATATGATAGTTCTGTTTTTAGTTTTTTAAGGAACCTCCATACTGTTTTCCACAGTGGCTGTACTAATTTCTGTTTCTACCAACAGTATTAGAGGGTTCCTTTTTCTCCACATCTTCTCCAACTTTTGTTACTGGCATATTTTTTTGATGATGGCCATTCTGACAGGTGTGAGGTGGTAACTTGTGGTTTTGATTTGCGTTTCTCTAATGGTTAGTGAGGCCAAGCACCTTTCTGTATGCCTGTTAGTCACCTGTGTCTTCTTTGGAGAATGTCTATTCAGGCCTTCTGCCAATTTTTTGATTGAGTTATTTGCTTTTTTAAATGTTGAATTGTACTAGCTGTTTATGTATTTTGGATATTAACCCCTTGTTAGTTGCATCATTTGCAAATATTTTCTCCCATTCACTAGGTTGTCTTCATTTTGTTGATGCTTTCCTTTGCTGTACAAATGTTTGTAATTAATTTTGTAAAATTTTAATTATGTACTTTAAAGGTTTTTTTAGGTACTTTTAGGTTTGTAAAAGTTTAATTAGGCACTATTTATTTTTGCTTATTTCTTTTGCCTTAGGGGAGTGATCCAAGAAAATATTGCTATAATTTATGTCAAAGAGTGTTCCACCTATGTTCTCTTCTAGGAGTTTTATGTTTTCAGGTCTTAGGTTTAGGTCTTTGAAGCATTTTGAGTTTCTTTTTAAAATGTGGTGTGAGGGAATCCTCTGATCTCATTGTCTTATATGTACCTGTCCAGTTTTCCCAGAACCACTTGTTGAAGAGAGTGTCTTTTCTCCACTGTATATTCCTGCCTCCTTTGTTGTAGACTAATTGACTGTATGTATGTGGGTTTATTTTGGGCTCTCTGTTCTGTTGATCTGTGTGTCTATTTTTGTGCTAATACTGTGCTTTTTTTTTTTTTTTTTAATTTTTGTATCAGCAGAGAAGGCAATGGCACCCCACTCCAGTACTCTTGCCTGGAAAATCCCATGGACGGAGGAGCCTGGTGGGCTGCAGTCCATGGGGTCGCTAAGAGTCAAACGTGACTGAGCGACTTCACTTTCACTTTTCACTTTCATGCATTGGAGAAGGAAATGGCAACCCACTCCAGTGTTCTTGCTTGGAGAATCTCAGGGACGGCAGAGCCTGGTGGGCTGCCGTCTCTGGGGTCGCAGAGAGTCGGACACGACTGAAGCGACTTAGCAGCAGCAGCAGCATCAGAGAAGTTTGTGCAACTTAAATTTTTTTATTAAAATTTTTTTTTATTGAAGTATATATTTGATTTTGTGTTTCATATGTACAGCAAAGTGATTCATTATACATACACATATATCTATTTTTTCAGATTATTTTCCTTTATAGGTTTTACAAAACATTGAGTGTAAGTTTCTTGTGCTATACAGTAAGTTCTTGTTGGTTATCTATTTTATACATAGTGAAAATGTTAGTCCCTCAGTCAGACTCTTTGCATATCTGACTCTTTGTGACCCCATGCACTGAAGCCTGCCAGGCTCCTCTGTCCATGAAATTCTCTAGGCAAGAATACTGGAGTGGACAGCCATTCCCTTCTCCAGAGGATCTTACCCAGGGATTGAACCTGGGTTTCCCACATTGCAGGCAGATTCTTTACCAGCTAAGCCACCAGGGAAGCCCTCTACATAGTAGTATGAGTATATTTTGATTACTTTAGCTTTATAATAGAGTCTGAAGTCTGGGAGGGTTATTCCTCCAGCTTTGTTCTTTTTTTCTCAAGATTGCTTTGGTAATTCTGGGTCTTTTGTGGTTCCATATAAATTTTAGGATTATTTGTCCTAGTTCTGTGAAAAATGTCATGGGTATTTTGATAGGGATTGCATTAAATTTGAAGATTGCCGGATATCCTTCCATTTCTTTGAATCATCTTCAGTTTCCTTCATCAGTGTTCTATAGTTTTCACAGTATAGGTCTTTAGCTTCTTTGGTTAAGTTCATTCCTAAGTATTTTAATATTTTAATGTAATTTTTAAAGGTTTCTTTTTTTTACTTTCTGATATTTCATTATTATTGTATAGAAATGCAACAGATGTCTATATATTAATCTTGTATCCTACAACCTTGTTGAATTCATTTAGTAGTCCTAATCGTTTTGGGGTGTATGTATCAATTAATTTCATGTTTCTATAGGCTTAATACATATGCATGTATCCTGAAACACATAATAGTGTTTTCAAACTTTTTATATAAATCATTCTGTCATTTGCTTTATTTGGTCAATATTAGTTTTAAAATTCATATATATAGCTTTTATTCATTCATTATTAAGCATGGCTATGCTACAATTTATTTGTACATTTCTCTGCCAATAGACATTTTTATGTTAACTTTTGTTTTGATTTCCTTTAAGCTAAGAGATTTTTTGTTTTTTTTGAGCTTGTGTATTTTCCACATCATGGATTTTTAAATTAAAGTTTTTGAATGTTACTGCATTTGAGTCAGTGAACATGGTCTATATGACACGTCACATAGACTTGGTTTTTTTTTTCCTCCTGAATGTGTGGAGACTTCAGAAGAAAGAAAAATATAAACCAAAAAAAATTAGTTTTGGTTTAAAACAAAAGAGATTATATGAAAGACTGCTAAGCTTTGGTGGGAAATGATTTTTATCTATAGAGTAGTTTGAATTTTCACTTGACTTTACCAGGCTAGTTGTTATTCTCTTTGGTTAGAAAATGAGAGTGCCATGCATGTTGAATACTTATTTTCTAGTGATCTCAGGAACACAGGAAACAGAGTCAAACAGGTGGAGAAATGTCTTATTTACATTTATATTTATGCATTATCTGATGTTTTTGTTATGAAAAATCAAGAAATTATGAGTTTTTGAGCAAAGAGCAGATTCTTTCTGAGTTATTCAATACAAAGTTCCTGAGATATCATTCAATGCCAAATACAACCTTTTCGTTTATCTGCTGAATGCAGTATTCTTTTCAAAATATCTGAAGTATGGTATTGTTGATTGTAATTCATAGACCATAGTTGTAGAAAATGCAACTTCACTTACACTATGAATTGTGTTAAGGTGTGTTCATCACCACCGAAATTGTGCAGGCTTTTCAACCTGTGTGTCTCATTTTCCTTCTTGCTAGCTGTGCCAGTAAAATAAAACTGTGGCTCTAGTAAATTCTAATCTAAATGCAATCTAATTCTTCAGCAATTGCTTTGTTGCCAAGTTAATGGTCAATATCTGTAAGTATTCTAAGCCATTGAAAAGAATGGGTATTTTCTATCTGTTAAATTCAAATTTATTAATTCCCATGGTTCCCAAGCTGTGTTTCTAGTTTATCATTTCTGGGTTGCCTCAGGAATGCATTTCAAACAAGTTCCAAGTGATGCTGATGTTGCTGGTTTGGGGACCACACTTTGGAAAATCATGCATTATGGTTTTTGATTTGCTTTCCTTTTTTTGTAATTTCTTTACGTTTTTTTTTTTTTTCTGTCAAATGAGAGTTCTTGTTTTCAAATATTGCTAAATATTTACTAATATATTTTTATGTTACTTTTCTAATTTCTACAAATTTGAGCAGGGAGAGATTGCAGCCTGTACTCAGTCTAACATGTTGAAAACCAAATTCTCCCAAAATAGGCCTAAAAAAGGTGAAGTGCTAATTGGTGGTTTTCTTGGTGTTTCTTGTTATTTCCTGGTTATGCCACACAAGGAATATTGTCTCCTCTTTGGTGAATTTCTTTATAGACATGAATGCTATCCTCCCATTGACCAGTGTTATGATTTTTAGCCCCTTGAAAGGAAGACATAGTTGGAATAAAATTAGATGAGACAACAAATTTTTCTCACTTATGATACCAAGAATAGGATGACTTATGTCCTCAACAGTGTGAGTACAGTACAGAAACCCAGGTATAAAGATTCTTACAGACTCTTTGCCTTGATGGTCCCTTAAGGGACCCTTAAGGGACAGTTTCTATGGACTGGATCTTCTGTTAAAACAGATGAACGTGTCTAGTCAGGTGGAACAGGGTTTTTTATTCTGACAATCAATCTTCATAACTTTCTGTCCATAGCCTGACACCTATTGAGTAAACTAACCGCATTTCCTACCCACATTTGCATGGAAAGTACAAAACTTTCTCAAAGGTGTCGAGTACCTGGTTTGAATGCTATGAGTAGCCTGCATACTCTAAGCCATACCAGCAACTGGCCATACTCAGACAACTGGCCTGTTCTCCAGTCACTCTCAGAGTAGCTTAGGAGAGAAGGATGAACTTCTTTCACCACCTTACACTACATCACCCAGCACCCTAGAACATACGCTCACTTAGCACACACCACCAAACTTTTAACTAGATTATGACAGATGCCCCTATAAAGCAACTAATTAACCATAGCATTTTATCAATGATAACAGTAATACAAGAATAATAGCATTGTAATAATTACATACATTTGTTGAATGCTATTTTCCAGCATTCGCTGCGACACATGCTAAGTGTTTTTAACCTCATGTTTCATTTTGTCTGCATTACCCACATTTTTCAGAATGCAGGATATGTGTGTGTGCCATGGACCAGACATGATCCATGTGAGGGAGAAATCCAGGGGATTGCCTTGGATGCTGCCCAGAAAAGACTCAGCCAGACCAAGCTGTAGATACCACCAGAGGCCTATGAACTGAGGAAGAAGCAACCAGCGTGTTCCTGCCCTCAAAGGCAAGTGCAGGCGTATGACCTCCAAGGCAGGGAGGGAAGAGTTGGGGTTGGCAGAGTTGCACCAAGGAGCTCAGATCCCCAGGAGCGTTTGGGGGAGAGCCACGCAGAGGAACACCCAGCCCACAGCATGTGGTGTGGACAAGGAGCATGATCTGCTGTCGAGTGTGGCTGCTAGGGCTTATTAGTTACCACATACAGCAAAGCCTCTCACCCCAGAGGGCTGTGGTGAGGAGTGGGGTGCTGGCCTGATAATGGAGATCCTGCGTGCCCCTCGCAGTGAACCAGAGCCTCCCTCAGCACGCAGGCACCAGCATGTGCACTGAAGTACATCTGTGGCCAGGAACTGAGTCCTTGCTGCCAGAAAGCCTGTTTAGGTTCCCTGAGTACATGTCTCAGCCTCATTTGCTGGTGTGTCTTTCTTATTATTTCTAATTTGGGTGTCAATGTTGTAGTTATCTACAGATCTCAACATGAAGCAACATCTTTATACTGGGCCACATCACGGTTAAGCCCATTCCTTCTTGACTTCATTTCTGGGATGGTTTTTGTTTGCTTATGTGCCTGCTTTTGAGGTACTTCCTAAAAATATGGGTATGTTACAGTATGTTTATGGGGGATACGTGACTTTTATCCATTTAATAAATTTTTATTGTACATCTTCTAAGAACCAGGCTGAAGGTCTAGGGAGCAGAGAATGAGAGACATGGTGGTATCTTTACAGAGCTCAGGGGGCCATGGGGGTTCCAGATCATGGAAAGTCCAGTGACAAGCCACTGAGCCAGGTCAAGGACGGCTCCCAGGAGAGTACAAGGTCTCGGCTAAGGCCTGCAATGGAGGGTACAGGCAGAGAAGGGAATTTAGGGTGGGGTGTGGCAGAGTAGGATGGCGGGGGGTGAGGGGGTGGAGCAGGAGGTGTATGAGGGGGTGATGGATAATTTAGGCGTGTTTCTACCTTCGTCTAAATGGCTCTCCCCTCCTATTGTCAGGCAGGTATGCGGTAATGTTGACGTGACAATTCTGTACATAGGATTTCACTCTTAAAGCATTTCTGAATGAGAACCAGAGCAATCACATTTTTAAATAAATTGCATTTATGGATTGCAAGTTAGGAATCAAGACTTGGCTTAAGCATGTCTTAGTCCATTCAGACTGTTATAACAAAAATACCACAGACTGGGTAGGTTAGAAACAAGAGAAGTATATTTCTCCCAGTTCTGGGAGGTGGAAGTCTGAGATCAGGGTGCCAGCATGGTGGGGTGAGGGCCCACGGCCACATATGGACTTCTCGCTGTGTCTTCACATGGTAGAAGGGGCAAAGGGTCTTTTACATGAGGGCTCCTCCTCATGACCTAATCACCTCCCAGAGGCCCACTTTCTAATGCCATCACCTTGGGGCTTAGGTTTCAACATATGGATTTTGGGAGGGCACATTCAGACCATGGCAAGCATGATATCTGCTCTGAAATGTTCCTGACCATGTGTGGCCTGTCCACCCAAAAGCCACACCCAACCTCCTCTTTTGTTGCCTCCTATTATAGGTGCTGAAAAGCCAAATACTTTTCTAGCTTTCCTTGCAGCTTAGAGTGGCCATGTAACCCAAATTTGGGCTGTGAATGTGAACCCAAAGTAGAAGTCTGTAAGAGGGGCTTCCAAGAAAAGAAGTTCTCTCCTGATTTATTAAAAAAAAAAAAAAAAGAAAGAAAGAAAGCACATGCTCTGGTCCCACCCTTTGGCCTTTCCCCTTTCTCCTGCCTTGAATATAGACACAATGGCTGGAGATGCAGCAGCCATTTAGTGACATGAAAGACAAGCCAAAGAAATGGCACAAAGGGCTCCCAAGTCTTTTCAATTCTTACCTATCCCTGTGACATCTCGCTTTCAGACTTCTGCATATGTAAACAGAAGCAAAAACCAATCTGTTTAAACCACTTTAGTTGATTTGCAGCCCAAGTCAATCCTGTTGCACGATGCTGGGCAGAATCTAGTAGTCCTTCCTCTGAGTTTCTGTTTGCATGTTTTGCAGTCTTGCATTCCATTATCACTGACTTATTTTTTGCTTGTCTGACTTTCCCATTACTGTGAGCTCCTTTGGGTCAGGGACTATCTTATCATTTTGGTGACACCAAAACTACTATAGTGCCTGGCACATAATAGCCACCTCGTAACACTTTGTTGAGTGAGTGAAGAACTGAGTGCAAAATGTAGTCATGTGAAGGGTGATGTGGGGAAGGAGACATAAGTGGTAGTGAGACCAGGGAAAAGGTTGTAGCAGGGAGAATCCGGGCAAGAGGTGATGAGAGTACGTGCTAAAGCAGGACCATGCAGATGAGAGAAAGGATGGATTCAGGGGTTATTTAGGAGACAGGATGGACAGGACCTAGTAAGAACTTGGGGAAGAGAGGGAGGGAGAAGAAGGCTCAAGGATGGAAGACAGCCTCTTAATATGGAGTGGGTTTGAGTGTCCACTGGTTCTGTGATCTTGGGTTAGTTACTCAGACATGTTGGTACCTTTGACATCTCATCTGCAATAGGATAACAGTAACACACTCCAGGAGTTGGTGATAGACAGGGAGGCCTGGCGTGCTGCAGTGCATGGGGTCGCAAAGAGTTGGACAAGACTAAGTGACTGAAGTGAACTGAACACACTCTTCTGTTTGTTTTAGGAGGGAAATGGCTTAGCTCATTGCAGATATTCCATAGTTGTTATCAGTTGTCATTGTCAGTATTGGGGCAGGAGAGCAAGAAACTAAGGAGGCTGTTGAGAGAGGTGAGAATAAGCAGGAGGGGGGTTCAGGAGGAATGAGAAGGAAGGGCCAGATAGCTAGGAGAGTGATGCCAAACACCTGGAAAGAAAGGCTTTATTTAAAGTGGGACTGAAAGCATCTAATGTTCTCAAGAGAAATGGCATTAGGTACAGGCTGCTTTTATTCATGACTTGTGTCAACTGGTTGTGCTGCTTTGATTATTGTTTTAAACATGTCTCAGGGGGCTGAGGGTAAGAAATGAAGAGCTGAAGATGCTCATTTTAAATGTGAAGAATCGTAAGCTATTGTAGGACACAGTAGGAGCCTCGGGAGGGTTGTGCCTAACAGATTTCTGAGACAATTAATGCAGCCCAATAGCAAGGATAACATAAGAGGCACCGCGTGAGGGCCGGTAGCCCGGAGGCAGTGGAAGATCCTGCACAATGAGCAGGATAAGATGGCCGGGCAGGAACCACACTCAGCCGCTGCATTCGGCACCCTTTACTAGGTTTTAGGGGAACAGTAACAAAAGCTCCGCTTATGTAGTGCCTACAGGGGTCAAGTATTTTGTACATTACTTCATTCCTTGCAAGACTGGGATGTTATTATGTCCATCTGAAGGATGAGAAAACTGAGGAATGAAGATATTAAGTCACATTTCCAAGATCCGCCAACCAGAAAGATGTAGAACCAAGATTCAGACCAAATCTGGTCACCGAGATGTGGGTGTTTCCCTTTTTACTGTGTTGTACTTTATGACACTGCTGCTCAGGGAATTTTATTGGAGTTTTTGCCTCTGTTCTACAGGAGGTGCTTTTCTTTTCTTTTTTTAAAATAATTTTATTTATTTATTTATTTTTGGCTGCCCTGGGTGTTGTTGCTCACAGGCTTTTTTCTCTGGTTGCGGCGAGCAGGGGCTACTCTAGTTGTGGTGGGCTGGCTTCTCACTGTGGCGGCTGCTCTTGTTGCAGAGCACCCGATCGAGGGTAAACGGGCTTCAGTAGTTGCCACTCCCGGGCTCTAGGGCGCAGGCTCAGTGTGTGGCCCACCGGTTTAGTGGCTCTGTGGCATGTGGGATCCCCACCTCAGTGTGGGTGGGCCTCATCCCATCAGTTGGAGGCCTGAATAGAACAAAAACACTGACCCTCTCCCAGAGTAGAGAGAATTCCTCCTGCCTGCCTGCCTTTGAGCGAGGACATCATTTTCTCCCGCCTTCATACTTGAACTGAAACATCAACTCTTCCTGGATATCGAGACTGCTTGTCTTCAGCCCGAAACTTTGCCCACAGCGTTCCTGGTCCTCCAGCTTGCTGACTCACCCCTGACAGCCTCCATAATCACACAAGCCAATTTCTTATGATGAATTTCTTTCTGTCTTTCTGTCTGTGTGTGTCACACACACACTTTCTCTGGAGACCTTTGATGAAGACACTGCAGTGCTGTGCACATGAACTCCAACAAGCGATAGTGAAGCACGAAAGTAAATTTCCCTGCAAAATGCAGGAGATAGAAACTATATTACAGTTATATGTGGACTTGGAGCAAATATTATTCCTTGAACTTCGTATTAAGGACTCTGATTTCAGGACAGGACAAGTCATGGTAGCAAAGCACTGAAGAACGCTGGATGGGGAAGTTGACAACTCTCTTACTCGGACCCTGGGGCCTCGCCACCAGACTTCCATCACAGCCTCTGTGAATGCTATAATGATCACAGGGTTCACTCAGGAGTCTGGAGGCTCTGTCTTCCCCCAGACACATGGGTGAAGCGGGAAGGGAGGAGGACATACATCACACAAAACAGAATCTGCATAAAACGCAAACCAAAGAAAAGGAGGACATTTCCTTTAGCCATATCTGGCTGAAGCTGTTCATCAGTTCCTCACAAGGAGAGACTGGAAGGTGGTAGAGAGTCTAGCCCACTGTAGATTACCTATCGTTTGTTGTGTATAATTCTGATTAACTGTAATGATAGTAATAATAACAGTGGACATTTATTGTATGATCACTGTATTCCAGCTGCTGTGCTAAGTACCTTAAGGGTATCATCTCTTTTAACTGTCATACTAAATGAAGTAGATTCTCATATTACCTTATCATATAAATGAGAAAAGTGAGACTCAAAGAGACTCATCGGCTTGCTAAGATTGCACAGCTACTGAGTGGCTTGATTAAGGTTTCATGCAGGCAGTGTGATGTACATACAGCCTGTGTTCCGAGCTCTACTCCCTGGAGTGAAGGTGGCCATTCTCATCTGGTTCTTTGGGCTGACTTCATAAAGATACCTTCCAAGTTCCTGAATGGAGTGGTCCCTATGTGGCAACTGCAGTCAAGATTGTGGTGTCCAGATGGGGCTGATGAGGTGCACAGCTTGCCTATTCAGTGCTGCCTGAGTCAAACTGTGTGGGACTGGACGTGCCATTTTTTTGTGTGGCAGTTCTCACCAACAGTGACTTTTGCTGCTTCTTGGGATGTCAGCATTATAGTTAGATCATTTCCGAATACCCAGGAATTGGTTCCTGGAGAAGGCAATGGCAACCCACTCCAGTACTCTTGCCTGGAATATCCCATGGACAGAGGAGCCTGGTAGGTTGCAGTCCATGGGATCGCTAGGAGTCAAACACAACTGAGCAACTTCACTTTCACTTTTCACTTTCATGCATTGGAGAAGGTAATGGCAACTCACTCCAGTGTTCTTGCCTGAGAATCCCAGGGACGGGGGAGCCTGGTGGGCTGCCATCTCTGGGGTCGCACAGAGTCGGACATGACTGAAGTGACTTAGCAGCAGCAGCAGGAATTGGTTCCAAATCCTTTTGTCCCTCAAGCTGTATGGCAATAGGTAAACGATCTAAACCTTTAGATCTTGTATCTGTTAAGGAGGGAGTCTAGCACCTGTTTCATAAGATCATTCTGAGGACTAAAGGATAAACCTGGGTCAAGCATATACAGTGCCTGGCACTCAGAAGGGACTTAAGGAATGTTGGTCTCCTAAAGGAAGAGCTATAACTTTTTGGTCCTGCATCCTTTAGGGTTGTTTTTTTTTTTTTCTCCAATACACATGAATAGAGCCCTTCAGTTCAATCTAACATATTTGTTGTGTACAAATATGGGCTCTGATTCCCAAGGGTCCCTGGCTCCTGAGGTGGGTCGGCAGACTAGGTCCTTGGTTTGTTACAGATCTTGGCATGGGCTTGCAGGACCTACTGGAAGCTCTGAA
Organism: Bos mutus; assembly: GCF_027580195.1. Classification (NCBI taxonomy): domain Eukaryota; kingdom Metazoa; phylum Chordata; class Mammalia; order Artiodactyla; family Bovidae; genus Bos; species Bos mutus. The sequence continues at coordinate 40,620,022 of NC_091626.1, read as the reverse complement.
GAACTGAGACCACGATGGCATGTCCTGCTTCCCCCTTAGGGACTGGAGTACAGGTTCTCTAGTCTCAGTGCAGGGAAGCTAGCACAGACTTAGCTGTGTGCCCAATGGCTCATATCCCGGAACATGAATTCTGAAGAGCACCTTCCTACTGCACAGAAAAAGAAGTCCAAACCTTTGCACCTTGGAGGTGGCAAAGGTGGCATTTTCTTCAGCAACAGGAAGGAGGCACATGAGTAAAGAAATTTGTGTAGTCGCAGATTTCCCTTTCTCCCTTATTTATCTCATAAGACCCTAAAGGACCTGGTGGAGTCTTGACTCCTCCATGGAGTGGAGACAGAGGCTAACGCTTGTTCCAAGGGCTGCCTGCGTGACTCCGGTTGTGTCAAAGGTGTTTGCTCAGGAACAAGCTGTTTGCTCTTCATCCTGACATCTGCTCAGTCTAGGTGCTGGAGCTATTTTGGGTAGCTGACTACAGGAATTACTTCCTATCATCCCTGAACGGATCTCATGAGCCTATAATTGCTCTGAAACTCTGTATGTGTATGTGCCTGATAATAAGTCTGATTTAGAGGCTTAGAGTTCTCTATGGATTTTTCTGCCCTTTCTCATGACCACTGGTTCCTCTTTAGCCAGCAGCGGATAAAGTCTTTGAGGAAGAGAATCCATGCTGAACACAGCCTGGTCTGAACATGCTCTTCTGGCTGTACTGGGTGCCCAGAGCTGGGCAGATGCACCTTCACAGGAACCAGGGAGCCTCAGGAAAGGGTGTCCTCTGGGTTTGCATGGGGCTCTGGGCTTGAGGCCTAAGCTGAGAGATGCTAGGACTCTTGCCACGCTAAGCCTCTTGTCCTTTAGATGTGAACTGTATGACAAGCCTTAAGCGAACTTAAAAAGGGAGAAATAACAGAAAACTGAGCAAAAGAAAATAGAATTAAGTAATTATAATGGCGTGTTTGTCAGCAGGATGCCTTCCAGTAGGTTCAAAAAACATAAATGGATTTCTAAGGCAGTTAAAACCTCTCCTCAAAGATGCTATTAAGGCTGGGAGGGAGGTTTGGGGGAGAATGGATACATGTATATGTATGGCTGAGTTCCTTCACTGTTCACTTGAAACCATCACAACACTGTTAATTGGCTATACCCCAGTACAAAATTAAAAGTTTAAAGTTTGAAAAAAAAGATGCTTTAAACAGCAGTGGTAGCAGCAGCCATAGCATTTTTACAGGCCTTACCTGTGCACCTGACACAATGCTCAAGCCTGCATAAATGTGGCTCACTGAGCCCTTATTGCATCTCTCTGATATGTGAAGTCTCACCTCCTTTCACACACATGGAAATGGAGGCACTGATTTTAAACCCATGGCTGGACATCACAAAGGGATGCATGGCAGCACCGAACTTCAAGTGCAGGTCTCACTCCAAACACCTAGGTTTTGATTAAGAAGTTCCAAAGCAATGTGAGCATGAGGCGATTTAGTGATGGAGTACACTTTGCCTGTTTCACGGGACTGTTGTCAGAATACCGAAAAGCATTCTGAGGACCTGCGATATTGTACAAGTATAGAGAAGCAGTATTATCATTGGGTCATTTGATTTTTCAGCTCTATGATGGACCCTTAGTGCACATCTCGTATGTAATCACTAGGGGGAGGCAATAGACAATGCATATAAGCAAACTTAGTCTTGGAAGGAAGTGTATTTTTCTTGTAATTGAGGCTCAGAGATTTAAAATAGAAAAGCAAAGACTTGTGTTAGGCACTGACTGCCTTTCTCATCCAGATTTGATCTTGTGCTTCCACTGAAGAGTTTCCACGAAGGCATCTTATTCTCTCATCAATACTTTTGAACAGTGGCTGTTGCCCAGCAAATGAATGGAAGATGCTAAAGGCTAAGCATTGACTCTCTCGTTGTTCTCTGGCTTCTTGCTTTGTTCCTCTGTAATCACTTCTGTTTTTCTCAAGGTTTAGTTTCCCCTTTCTTCATTCCTCTGCAGACCATGTGAAGCAGAGCTAGTGAGGCATGTTCTTGACTATTCCCATCCACTTAAATGTGCCCTTCTGGGCTAGTCTGTTTGGTTATTGCATGTGGAACTTTCCATGACTATTTCTAGTTCATTGTCATCCTTGTGCTTCTTCTATCATGATTTGTTCTCTTCTCTTTCCATTCTTCTAGAATTCTTCATTTCCCTTTTGGAAAGGGAAAAATGTTGGACTAGTAGTTCAAGCCTTATGAATACCACTCGTGAGCTAGTTGGCTTTGAGACACAGAAGACCACTGTAATGAACACCAGGAGTAACGATAACTTCCAAGTCTACCATTCAGATATAGCATTATTTACTTCATTACATTAATCTAGCTCTTGCCTCTGCAGAATTACTCAAATAGTCCACCATCTCTCCCACTTCAAATATTTCTGGGAGTCAGTCTCCAGGTACTTATGAAGAAGTCTCTACCTGCAGTGTCTGCACTGTTCTGCCAGGTGAAGACCCTTTGTGGGAAAGCCATATGGAACTCTACTGCCAAAAGGAAGAAGGGCTGTCTTAACCTGTCTTACTACCTGCTAAAAGGAGCCCAGAGCAGTGCTGCTCCGACTTCCAGGTGTGACAGTTTACCACCATCTCTCTCACCTTCAGGACTGGCTGGAGGTGGGGAGAATAGCCTTTCCCCCAACCCCCATCCCACTCGACTTGTGAACATCTCTTCTCCTTTATCAACCAAGGGCCAGTCAATGGTGCTCAGCTCCCCTCCCTTAACACAAGCCCTACATCCTTCTGAAAATAAGGTATTTGCCAGGCATAACCTAATATTTTTGAAGCTATCAACGGACATATCCTGAATTCTTCCCACGAGACTTACCATGCACGTCAACTATTATAAGGCCTGTCCCTGTGGCTCCTGACCCCCAGGGGTGGACATGGAGGCTGTGGCTAAAGATGAGATCTCTACTTTGACTGAAAAGAACTGCCACTGAGACCAGGGCTATCCTCTTGCCCAGGTCTTCATGGCTTTCTTCCTTCACGTTTCCCTCGATCTCTATCTTTCCTTCTAAATACCACTGAAATGTGTTCACGACTGAACAGGCCATGTCGAAAGACACAGATTTGCTTGAATAGGCTCTCCTAACCAGATTTGGGACAACTTGGACATGAAAGTTAATAATCAGAGTAATAATGACAGTAGTGGATAAAAACACATTACATTAAATAAATAATCTACCAGTCCATATTTATACTGAATAAAAAAGGGAAGGAGAAGAAAAATCCCTTCTTTGTAGAAGAATGTAAATGAATAAATACAGAGCAATGACAGAATTTCAAAACTCATCCTTTTTCAGTCACTGCAGTAAAAATTAATTCAGGTAAGAATTTTTAATGGATGCTAAAACCATTGGGTGAAAGGTTGATGAGGCAGAGGGTATTCACAGTTTCTAAGTATCATCTCCTAGATTGCTTTCTAATTACAAAGGGGAAAAGGTCCCTTATGAAGGAGAAATCTGGCAGGCACCACCTTAGCTAAGTGATCACCGTTAACATCAACAATAATGGATACATTGACATCATGGCCTCTGGTGTGACACACGAGGATCAACACCACCTGTATGGGATTCTTGCCAAAAATATTTAGTCTGAATCTAATCAAGAAGAAACCATCAAACACAGCCAAATTTGAGGACATTCTACAAAACAACTGGCCTGAATGCTTCAAAAATTCAATGTCATAAAAAATGAAATGAGAACTATCCCAGACCTGGTGATATGAGAATTATCATAAGAACTAAAATGAGAACTATCTCAGCTGGTAAAGAATCCTCCTGCAATACAGGAGACCCCAGTTCAATTCCTGGGTTGGGAAGAGCCCCCAGACAAGGGATAGGCTACCCACTCCAGCATTCTTGGGCTTCCCTGGTGTCTCAGATGGTAAAGAATCTGCCTGCAATGCGGGAGACCTGTGTTCGATCCCTGGGTTGGGAAGATCCCCTGGAGAAGGGAACAGCTACTCACTCAAGTTTTCTGGGGCTGGAGAATCCCCACGGACAGAGGAGCCCCAAGGGCTACAGTCCATGGGGCCACAAAGAATCAGACACGGCAGTGACTAAGCAAAGCACAGCAAGACATTTCAGCTAAGTGCAATGCGCGATCCTTGACATTGGGAAAAGTTAGCCTCTAAAAGACAGCTTTAGAACAATTGAGGAAGTTTGAATATGGATGGTAATAGTGTTGTATCTATGTTAGAAATCTTAACTTGTATAAAAACTTTTAAGTGAAGAAATAAAATGAAATAAAATATCATTCATTATTTACATGAGTTTGTTTTTCTAAAAGTCTACAGATTTTATGGACTGGTAAATATTTCTGTGATTCTTACTTGCTCCTTTTCTGATCTTCTCTCTCAATTTTCTTTCGGTTATTTCTTGGTAAGACAGATCTCACAAAGAGGGACAATAAACAAGAAATGGCATTTTAAATATTTATTTTTAAAAATTTTATTTATTTTTTTGGTTGCATGTCATGAGGGATCTTAGATCCCTGACCAGGGATTGAATCTACACTCCTGCCTTGGAAGCATGGAGTCCTAACCACTGAATTGTCAGGGAAGCCCAAGAAATGGCAGTTTGAAGGGCACCATTATTATAGCTGGTATTTCCTTTGGGGACAGTTGTGGGAGAGTCACAGCTTTTGACAAAAGAGGCCATTTCTGTTTTTAATGGACAAGGGCTTGGTTTGGGGTAAGACCTTAAGGACTTTGTTTAGGTTCTAAAAGTTTACTTATTTGAAAAATGCAGTATTTCCTTTCCTTGCTCATACTAGCTCAACACCCAGGGCAGAAGCCTGGAAGCAGGGAGGCTCCGTAAATAGGTCATTTGGATCATGGAGCAACTTGGACATGGAGCCTGAGGGGCAGTGAAGCCAGCAGTTCTTTGCCAAGAGGAGAAACACTTGTTACTACTGGAAAATTATCATTACTATTCTGCTACTATTCAGTTCAGTTCAGTTCAGTCGCTCAGTTGTGTCTATCTTTTTGCAACTCCATGGACTGCAGCATGCCAGGCCTCCCTGTCCATTACCAACTCCAGGAGCTTGCTGAAATTCATGTCCATAAAGTCGGTGATATCATCCAACCATCTCATCCTCTGTCATCCCCTTCTCCTCCTGCCTTCAATCTTTCCCAGCATCAGGGTCTTTTCCAATGTGTCAGTTCTATGCATCAGGTGAACAAAGTATTGGAATTTCAGCTTCAGCATCAGTCCTTACAATGAATATTCAGGACTGATTTCCTTTAGGATTGACCGGTTTGATCTTGCAGTCCAAGGGACTCTCAGTCTTCTCCAACACCACAGTTCAAAAGCATCAATTCTTTGGTGCTCAGCTTTCTTTATAGTCCAACTCTCACATCCATACATGACTATTGGAAAAACCATAGCTTTGACTAGATGGACCTTTGTTGACAAAGTAATGTCTCTGCTTTTTAATATTCTGTCTAGGTTGATCATAGCTTTACTTTTAAGGAGAAAGCGTCTTTTAATTTCATGGCTGCAGTCACCATCTGCAGTGATTTTGGAGCCCCGCAAAATAAAGTCTCTCACTGTTTCCATTGTTTCCCCATCTATTTGCCATGAAGTGATGGAACCAGATGCCATGATCTAATTTTTTTGAATGTTGAGATTTTAGCCAACTTTTTCACTCTCCTCTTTCACTTTCATCAAGAGGCTCTTTAGTTCTTCTTCACTTTCTGCCATAAGGGTGGTATCATCTGCATTGCATATCTGAGTTTATTGATGTTTCTCCCGGCAATCTTGATTCCAGCTTGTGCTTCATCCAGCCCGGCATTTTGCATGATGTACTCTGCATAGAAGTTAAATAAGCAGGGTGACAATATACAGCCTTGATGTACTACTTTTCCTATTTGGAACCAGTCTGTTGTTCCATGTCCAGTTCTAACTGTTACTTCCTGACCTGCATACAGGTTTCTCAAGAGGCAGGTCAGGTGCCGGTATTCCCATCTCTTTAAGAATTTTCCACCGTTTATACTCTTATTTGAGTTCCAAAAGGAAAAACAAAAACAACCCCGCCCCCAAAAAAAAAAAAAAACAAACTGAACTGAAGGAGCATAAGATTGACTTCAAAAACAATGGCACTGGAAAGAAAGAATAAATATGTAAGGACAGTCTTTCCTGACAAATATAAATCTTTTCTTGGCTTTGGAGTAGTTTCTTTGGTTTTGATTTTTGAGTTAGGAGATAAGTTGAATTTGATATAGGAAGTATTTCAGAGAGAGGATCACACCATCAGAACCAAGCTCCAGCTTTGACGTTTGTTGATGGAAACCCCAGTTAAGTCTGGGTGACCCCACCCAGAGCACGGGTGACTTGTGTGTTCCTGCCTGTGGTACAGCCCAGGGACCACAAAGGTGGAGAAGGAACGGGCGATTAGGGGACATCCAGGAGGCAGTCCCCTACCCCTTCTTAGTGCAAAGAGAACTCCAAGGGTTGTGCCCTGTAAAGACAAGGAGGGGCTGAGAGAGGCCCAGGGTGGGGCTGGAGAAGATGCCAGTATAGCCATTTACTTAATTTTGACAAGAATGAGTTTGTTACCATCAGCAGAAGAGGGGCTCAGATACAGAAATTAAGTTGGTTATATATAATTAATATGATACCCTGACAGTCTGAGTCAGGCTCTGAAATTGGAATGGCTATCCCTACTTCGTTGGGTTTATCTGGGCCTGAATAAACTGCTGTTACTGAGAGCAGATCATATCTGAACTTCCCTTGCTTTTTTTTCATTCATTTATTTATGTTTTTGCTTGTTTTATTTTAGATTAAGATTTTCCCAGGACTGGGAGGCCAGGCCCTTTATTTCAGTCTCCTCCTCCTTCCTGCTTCATGGGGATTCCTGATCCAGAAGCCCATGGGGGTGGTTTGCAGTGAATCTTCCTCTACCTTTCTGGGGCTCATTCCTCAGTCTGCACCTGGTGCTGGCCCAAGATGACAGAGGAGTCTCGGGGCACGGGGACCCAAAGGCGCCCCGAGGAGAAGCCCCTGTGCAGTCATTCAGAAACAGGAGGATTTCTTCCACCCCTGGGCGGCAGCAGCTCTTGCTGCAGTTTTGTCTTTCAGCCACTCCGGTTACTTCCCCTTGAACGCCCTGGAGGCGCAAGGATGTGAGGCAGCTGCCAGGACCTGGTCCACTCCGTCCACTCCCCGCACCCTGTATCAGTCCATGGTCCACGGTAGGAAGGGCCAGGCTGGGAGGCCGCCAGCTGCCAGCCCTGGAAAGCCACCACCCTGGGCTGTGAGGGTCTTTGTTATTAATCACACAGGTGAGTGTGAGTGCCAGGCGCCCAAGGAAGTTACATGGAACTCTACAGCTTTAAGAGCCCCAAGGAAACTGCATTTGTTTCAAATGTCTAGTAATAAACTGTCCAGTACTAGGACTCGCTGTCCTAGTAAACAGAGTGCCCCATCTAGGGACAAGAATTGGAGGTGACTCTCTCCTACATCTGCAGCAGGGTGTAGGCTGCTGGTGGGCTGGGGTGGGCAGCTGGCCTTAGGAGGCTGCAGCGTCTGAGGAGTGATTATTCTAGAACCTTTGTTCCCACTCCTCCTCAGTGCTCTGTGGTCCAGCACAGCAGATGGTGACAGCTGGGTCCTGCGGGGCTGCACTCACCTTTAATGAAGCGGGCAGCCCCCTACAAACACTTAGCATTGAAGGGTCAGCGCTCAGCCAGGCACCTACCCTAGAAAGCGTGTTGGGTGCAGGACCAAGCCAGAGGTCAGTTTCTTTATCTGGAAAAATGGGAATCTGATAAGGTGGGTTAAAGGAGGAAAGCTTGATAGGAAGGAGAAATAAGATGCAGCTTCACATGACATTGAAAATACAACAGAAGAGGGAAAAGTTTATTCAGGAGAAATAAATGGGTTTATAAGTGATGAGGTCAAATGCAGTCACAATTTACCATCAAACTTTGGGGCAATGAGGACAAAAAAAAAAAATAGTAATGGGCAAGAGAATTTCTAACTGTTAAAAGCTAATATTTCATGCCTTCTAGGTACCAGTTGGGTTTTCCTGGTGGCTCAGATGGTAAAGAATCTGCCTGCAATGCAGGAGACCAGGGTTCAATCTCTGGGTGGAGAAGATCCCCTGGAGAAGGAAATGGCTACCCACTCCAGTATTGTTGCCTGGAAAATTCCATGGAAGAGGAGCCTGGAGGGCTACAATCCATGGGGTCACAAAGAGTCAGACACGACTGAGTGACTAACACTGAGACTGGGATACCAGTGACTGCTTAGGCATTTGCCAGGGAATGTCTCATTTCATCCCCTCAATAGTCCTATGAGGAGGTCCCTAACTTATGCCCATTTTTACATATGAGCAAATGGGGAGCGAGGTTACATAACTGGGAGGTGGTGGCCCCAGTTGCACTAGGCTGTCTCCTTCCAGAGCCCAACCTAAAACCTTCCTCCTAATGCTGTGCTGCCTCAATATACGGGAAAGGGGTTGTGCAGTTCTTTCTGGCATTTTGATGTGTATCATCAAGCCAAGAACCATAGAGGAGTCCCACAGACACCCAATGGGCCACACCTGATCTCACCTGGTCACTAATGTGTTTGTGGATGGAGAGTGGAAAGCCTGTCTCGGGGAGCAGGTGCAGTGAGGCACTGGACATCTTCCACTCCAGAAGGCCACCTGGAGAGCAGAGGGGCAGGGAGCCTGGCTTCCCATTAGGCTTCCTCAACTCTAGATTCTGCCAGTTCCAGTGATGTGCCTTCAACTGATGGATGACAGCTATGCTGAAAATCAGGAGCAAGGGGAAGCAGTTTGCTTCAACTATGTTTTAATATGTCATTTTATGGACATATCTCAGGTTCCCCTCATTCTCTCAGCCTCACTTGCCTCCTAGATACAGCTGGTTACTTCATCTCAGCTGTTGCAGTATGGGTCAGCTCTGTAAAGGCTCTGTGCAGTTCTGATGCCCAGAGTCTCTGCCTGCTCCTAGGACTTCTGGATGTGAATGAGCATCACGCCATGTGATGGGGAGGGGCCATTTGATGTAACTCAGACATGCAGGGAAGTTGAATGGGCTACATTTTGGCCAACAAGACTGGAGGTAGGTAGATAAATTCCCTCTCCATTCTTCCCTTTCATGGACAGTCCTGAGATACATTTTCTTCTCTTTATAGCTTGACCAGAGATATCTAGTGTGGCTGAACAGGTACACCCATTGTGCAATTGCTGCATCTCTTTAAGATTTGGACAGCACAGTAAGGCATCAACAAGCATTTACTTCCCATTCTTTCCCCTTGTTTTCACTGCCCTGGCATTGTACTGCCTGAATAAAACTTTAGCCCTTAACACTTGCCTATGAAATCTAGGCTAAGAGTAATCTTACCTGGGCTTTGGAGTTCAGAGCGAAGTTCCTTCTGAACTTTTCTTCTAGGTCACTCTCCTAGAGGACGGTGTTCAGGACCAGGACCATTCAGTTTTAAAGGAAGATAGTCTGGTCCATGGACCAGACTGTCCAAGAAGCAGAACCTGGTGGCTTTGGTGTGGGAGATGTGGGCTCTGTTCAGAAAGCCTGATCCCCAGCATCTCCATGGCAAGTTTGATTGGGACTGGGGATTTGTAACCAGAGGACTGTAATATCTGCCACGATCTCTCATTTCCTTGCTGCTTACCAGGTCCTGTCTTGATGGCCCCATCTTTCCTCTTTTGTCTCTCACTGGTGGCTGTGGCTTCAGCCTTCAAATCTTATTGAACTAAGATGATCCAAACTTCTCTGACTGAGCCTAATATCATTCCTTACTAATAAGCTAAATGATGGCTTGGCCTCCAAGGGGTGCACATCTTTGTTGTAAATTCATGATATTAGAAAGTTACAGCTATGACTTTCCATTCTGATCACTCTGAATGAGCTCCCTAGCTCTGATGTGACTGCCAAATTCCTGTGGGACTCTCTGCAGATGAATTCTGGAAAAACTGTGAGAAACCATGTGGTCACCAGAGACACATATTTCAGATCCCTCTTTGTTGGCGCTCACACAATGATGACATAACCTAAAATTTCATGAGCCAACAATTCTCTAAAAATACATTTTAAGTCTTTGGGACTTATAAAATGTCCCCCAATTCTTCATTATGTAGCTACCATAATGAAAATACCAGATCAAAGCCACCCCATAGCAAAGTTGCTGAACATCCATTCCAAGTTAATGATGAGTGGATGCCTTGGTAATATCACTGTGAAAGAAGCTGCCTTATCTGGGGAGAGAAAGGATTAGTTCATGACTTCAGAGTCCCTTGGGCTGGGTCTGATTGGAGAGAAGATGGAGGAAGTTCTTTGGGAGTCAGGGAAAGCAACCCAGCCATGCATGGTCCACGTAACTCTGTTCTTTTCCACATCTAAATCTTCAGGGATGACAACGCTGAGGCAGAGAGGTGCATTGTGGAGCTTCTGAGGCACTGCTTGGAGGAAAAGTCACTTAAACTGGCCCTCCCAGGGCTCTTTGAAGAAGCTCAGGTTGGACATACACTGTCTTGGCCTCAGAAGCAGTGGTCACCTGGGCCTGCTCTGAAAGGAGCTCATCAGTGCAAAAGCATTAGGGCTGATGAAAGGCAGGGCATTTGGGTAAAGACAAGGCAAGATGTCCCAGAAAGTCCAGAGACGAGGCACTGGCGTGTCTCCATGAAACAGCCCAGGAGCCAGAAGGCTGGGTGTTCGGAGACCCCACTGACCAAGCCTTGGGTCTCTTTCTCCATCCATTCTGTGTTCCATTCTCCTCCCTACTCTTGTCTCATTGGAAATGACCCTGATGCTGGGAAAGATTGAGGGCAGGAGGAGAAAGGGGTGACAGAGGATGAGATGGTTGGATGGCGTCACTGATTCGATAGAAATGAGTTTGAGGAAACTCCAGGAGATAGTGAAGGACAGGAAAGCCTAGTGTGCTACAGTCCATGGGGGTCACAAAGAATCGGACATGACGTAGCAACTGAAGAACAACAACAACACCTGTCTGGTTCCCAGAGGACAGAACAGGTTACAGGGTCTTGTGGACGGGTTCATGGGGTCTGGGTGCTTCCTGGAAGAGCCTCCTGCTCTTCTACCTTGGACACCATTTCTTGCTTAACAGATGAACATCAGAACTGTACAGGCTCATTTCATATCAGGCTGTGTATGTTACAGGCATGACCAGGAGGAAAACAATCTACAGCATTTGGAGTTGAAGACTTTTTGCTATAGGGCTCTTTTGGGATCACAGACTTTTAAACAGAAATCTTTCCCTAGCATTTTCTTGGTTGTGTCTTTGGTGCCAGGGTGTCTGACTGCTGTTGTGTCTGGGGATGCATCCAGAATTGACTACCGATGATTCAACCCTGGGGTCTAATTTCTCCCTCTCTTTCTAGACACAGCAGGACTGTGGTGAGGTCACCACGGGCCTTCTGAGTACAGATACAGTGTCTACTCAGCTTCTTTTGTTCCTTTACTTCCTTCACTCTGTGTGAACCTTTCAATAGCTGGGTTGGACCATTCCTATGAAGAGGGTTGGTTAAATTCCCATGAAGCAAAGTAATAATATAGCATTTCCATGGTGGCATAGCGCTGCTGTTTTTGTTCTGTTTGGGGCTCCATAAGGCTGTTGTGGCACTCAGAGCTGCTGGCTCTTCCTGGAGTGCTGAGGAGTCACTAATGTTCACTGTTGAGAAAGGAAAATACTTTACTCTGGAAACCCAAGACAGTGGTATATACACAGCTGCTTCTCTTGGATGAGCGAGGCAAACTACATACTGACATTTCCAACAACCTGGGCATCTTCTAAAATAATGGTTTTCAAACTTTTAAAAGAATCAGACCCCTCCTCAGGTGAAAAACCTGATGTATTAAACAGATAAACAGAAGCCTTGGCTGTGGAGGTGGGAGAGATGCGCTACCCTCTTGATCGTCTCTTTTCCCTTTCCTCTCTTGGAGGAGTCCCTCTGAGAAACCCTGGTACTCTGTGGAACAGTGGGAAAATACTATGCTAGCAAGAAGCGTGACCTGATCTATTTTGGTACTTATTGGCAAGACCACGGCACCATCCTTAGTTTGAAGAAAAATAAAACAAACATTTTCGGGTATCAAAGATCCAGGTGCTCTGGTGTCTATATAAGGCCATTTTTGATACTCCTGGTGGCTCAGCTGGTAAAGAGTCTGCTGCAATGTGGGAGACCTGGCTTCGATCCCTTGGTTGGGAAGATCCCCTGGAGAAGGGAATGGCTACCCACTCCAGTATTCCGGCCTGGAGAATTCCATGGACTGTAGAGTCTATGGGGTGCAAGGAGTTGGACACGACGGAGTGACTTTCACTTTCCTGCCTAGAGGGATATAAAAACTTCTGTCTTTTAACAGGCACATAGATACAGGCTCGTAGTACCCAGAAAAACACAAAGGTACGAGGAGGACCACTGGTGATCTTGTGAGCTTACAAGTCAGCTCAGAACTTAAGCAGAAGTCCTCACTCGTTTCTGAACCAAGGCTCCTTGACAGTTGAAAAATCAAAGGGTTTCTTTGGGGTTGCCTTGACTCTCTGTTTCTCATGATGTACTCTGCATAAAAGTTAAATAAGCAGGCTGACAATATACAGCCTTGACGTACTCCTTTTCCTATTTGGAACCAGTCTGTTGTTCCATGTCCAGTTCTAACTGTTGCTTCCTGACCTGCATATAGGCTTCTCAAGAGGCAGGTCAGGTGGTCTGGTATTCCCATCTCTTTCAGAATTTTCCACAGTTTATTGTGATCCACACAGTCAAAGGCTTTGTCATAGTCAATAAAGCAGAAATAGATGTTTTTCTGGGACTCTCTTGCTTTTATATGATCCAGTGAATGTTGGCAATTTGATCTCTGGTTCCTCTGCCTTTTCTAAAACCAGCTTGAACATCAGGAAGTTCACAGTTCACGTATTGCTGAAGCCTGGCTTGGAAAATTTTGAGCATTACTTCATGAAATCAAAAGACGCTAACTCCTTGGAAGGAAAGTTATGACCAACCTAGATAGCATATTTAAAAGCAGAGACATTACTTTGCCAACAAAGGTCCGTCTAGTCAAGGCTATGGTTTTTCCAGTAGTCATGTATGGATGTGAGAGTTGGACTGTAAAGAAAGCTGAGCGCCAAAGAATTGATACTTTTGAAGTGTGTGGCATTGGAGAAGACTCTTGAGAGTCCCTTGGACTGCAAGGAGATCCAAACAGTCCATCCTAAAGGAGATCAATCCTGGGTGTTTATTGGAAGGACTGATGCTGGGGCTGAAACTTCAATACTTTGGCCACCTCATATGAAGAGTTGACTCATTGGAAAAGACCCTGATGCTGGGAAGGATTGGGGGCAGAAGGAGAAGGGGATGACAGAGGATGAGATGGCTGAATGGCATCACTGACTCGATGGACACGGGTTTGGGTAGACTCCAGGAGTTGGTGATGGACAGGGAGGCCTGGAGTGCTGCGATTCATGGGGTCGCAAAGAGTCAGACATGACTGAGTGACTGAACTGAACTGAACTGACCCTCTGTTGGTACAATGAAGCTGATCTGTTCCATTTGGCTTTAAAGTCATGATAATAAACTGATAACTTTGGTGACTGTTACATAATTGTTTTAGGGCCAATGTGTTTGGCTTGACCTCTACTTCCCCAAGTTTTCAGTGCTCATGTGTTTTTGATGCCCATTGCTGGAGCACGTCGTGGACCGTTCACCAGCTTGCCAGGGCTAAGTCTTTCTCAACAAACACAGCTAAGGAGATGTGGACAGCAGGTGAAAATGTGTGTTGTGAGGGGTACTGACTGACAAGGGCTGTATGCTACCCTCATCTACCTTGCCAACTGCTGTTATTACCCCTACAGCTTCCACTTGGCAATAATGATCATACACTGATCACAGAAATTGTTAGTTCCTTGTCATGTGAAAGGAAAAAGGAACAAAGACTTGGAAATAGCTTGTAGGCTTAGTCTGACAACTCACATCCCATTAAGTTCCATATATTCCTATGGAATCAGGAAGGGGAAACTTGTAAATTCTATTAGTTCCTAACTGAGTGATTGCTAATTGTTTATATATTTAAAAACACACAGAGAATTTTATTTAATACTATTGTCATCGTTTGGAGAGAGGTTTGTTTTGACAGAGCATTAGATCTGACATCTTGAGGTTAGATCTTGACATGTACTTGGTTCTCCCTGAAAATTCATAAATATGGAATTTAAAAAGTTCTTTTATGTGAGTATTAAAATGATAGGCACTAAATTCTCTCTCCAATTTATTGGTTATATGACACTGAAATAGTACTTGTCAGGACTGAGGAAGCTGGCTTGCTTCATCCACGGGGTCCCTGCTTCTCCCTGGAGATAAGCATGAATTACCTCTCTGCTTCTACCCTATGACACTTCCCTGAAACACTTTGTTCTATGAACTATCTTCTTGGTTTATAAAAAAGCAGTAATGCAATGAGGTTCAATATTCAGAATCTGGCATGCATATCTTGCGTTAAGGGGCTGACACAGTTAGAATCGATTCAGTCAGGTCAGTCGCTCAATCATGTCCAGCTCTTTGCGACCCCATGGACTTGCAGCACACCAGGCCTCCCTGTCCATCACCAACTCCCAGAGTATACTCAAAGTCATGCCTGTTGAGTCAGTGATGCAATCCAACCATCTCATCCTCTGTCATCCCATTCTCCTCCCGCCTTCAATCTTTCCGAGCATCAGGGTCTTTTCCAATGAGTCAGTTCTTTGCATCAGGTGGCCCAAGTATTGGAGTTTCAGCTTCAGCATCAGTCCTTCCAACGAATATTCAGGACTGATTTCCTTTAGGATGGACTGGTTGGATCTCCTTGCAGTCCAAGGGACTCTCCACAGTCTTCTCCAACACCACAGTTCAATTGGTGGTTCAATTCTTTGGCACTCAGCTTTCTTTAGAGTCCATCTCTAACATCCATTCATGACCACTGGAAAAAGCATAGCTTTGACTAGACAGACTTTTGTTGGCAAAGTAATGTCTCTGCTTCTTAATATGCTATCTAGGTTGGTCATAACTTCTCCTCCAAGGAGTAAGTGTCTTTTAATTTCTTGACTACAGTCACCATCTGCAGTGATTTTGGAGCCTAAAATAATAAAGTCTGTCACTTTTTTCATTGTTTCCCCATCTATTTCCCATGAAGTGATGGGACCAGATGCCATGATCTTAGTTTTCTGAATGTTGAGTTTTAAGCCAACTTTTTCACTTTTCTCTTTCACTTTCATCAAGAGGCTCTTTAGTTCTCTGCTTTCTGTCATAAAACACAGTTAGAATAGCAAACTTCATTTATGACTGGGGTGTTGTTGACTAGCACAGGAAGAGCATCAGTTTGAGTTTTCTTTGATTGGTGATGATGAATTTGCCATTCATGCATTCGGTAAATATTAGTTGACCACATTCTCTGTGCTCTGATCTGCTGCTTTTCCTTTGCTCTTTCTTTACGTGTTCAAGAACTTAATCTATTGGTTAATTGTCTGATGCTATGGAGATGTTGAGTGTAATGATGGACAAGAATACAACAGTATGTCTGAATGAACCTACAGTTCTTAGCCCTTGAACTTATGGAGCAATTACATCAGCTACCGTTCCCTTTTTCTGGTAAACAAGATTTCAAAATAGTGACTGTAGATGAATTAGAACCATAGTAAGGAAGCTAAGATGATGTGATTCAGAATAAAATTGTCTGGGCTTGACTGCTGACTCAACCGGTTACTGTTTAGGACACCCTGGGAAAGATGCTTCACATCATGGGAACTCAGTTCTCTGATCTGCAAAATGGGGTAATATTACATCCTAGGTTCAGGGTGAGAGGTAAATGAGAGAATCTTCTGAAAGCTTATAGAGTAGGACCTGGTATGGGGAAAATTCTTAGTAAATGTTAACTCATCGTTTTTTGATCTCTTTAGTTTTCCTTAGTTATTATGGGAAATATAGTAAAGAGTGATCATCACATATGAATAGAAAATAGCCTTTTGACTTACCTTCTTGTCTAAACGCTTGCTGCCAAAGATGCTCTCTGGGGGTGCAGTATATTGTTTTCTTTACTTGCTTCCATGTACAATAAGTCAGGTACGGCAGTGAGGTGAACGATTGCAGTAGATGTCAGGAGACACAGAGTCAGTTGTTATACCCAAGTGGCTATGGAACAACTTTGGCTCAATTCTTCAATCACTTTCAGGTCATATTTCCCTGTGTATAACACTGAACTGTTGGAACCACAGTAGGTGGCAGTGAGAGCCTTGAGATACGTATGCATTGTGGTTTAACAAATATTTTAAAGAACTCATGTATCATGTAGTGCAAGTGAGCAAAAGCACACATCCATGTGAACTCACTGGGCTCTCTAGAAGTCTTTTAATGTGATTAAGAACCAAGAGCCTATCATTTATTCAGCCCCAAGTATGTTCTAGGTTCTATGTACTTATCAGCCCATTTATTCTTCATAGTAACTTCATGAGTAAATTGTATTATTTCCATTTTTCACATAAGGAATCTGAGCCTCCAGGAGTTTAAATGATATATTCAAGTTCATATGGTTAGTGAGAATCAGAGAAGGGATCCAAAGCCAGACCTGTCTTAAGTGCAACCCCTGTGGTAGTCATCAGTGCTGTTTACTTACCCAGATCATTTAATTGCCAACACAAGATTCTCCTTCTATAGGGGCGATTGGCTACTCTGTCAGCCTATGTGTCCTGGGTGACTGATGAGCAGAATGCCCTGCAGCCTGAGATAAACTTGTAGCATGAGCATGAAATAAACTTTGTGTTTTTTAGTGGTCAAGGTTTTGCAATTCTTTGTTACTGCAGCATAACCTGGCATATCTTGACTAATACATGTTCCAAAAGGTGATTAACACTGATAGCTAAGTTATCTGCAATTTTCCTATTGCTCAAATAGAGGCAGCTGGCTGGATCACCTTGAGGAGGATGGATAATAATTAAATGTTTATAAGTGCTGATAAGATAGGTCACAGGTTGAAAAGGATCTTTTGTCATCCCCATCCCCTCAGTGTTTTCTTTTTAATCAGTTTCTTTTCCCTCTCTTCCCTTTCCCCCACCCTTACCTTCCACCTCTTTCATTTTTTCCCTCTGGGCCTCTGTTTAGTCTCTGGACAGATCTAATGCCTAGCGCCTGAAAAAGAAAGTGAAAGTGTTAGTCACTCAGTGGTGTCCGATTTCTTGCAACCCCGTGGACTGTAGCCCACCAGGCAACTCTGTCCATGGAATTCTCCAGGCAAGAATACTGGAGTGGGAGCCATTCCCTTCTCCATGGGATCTTCCTGACCAAGAGCTCAAACCCTGCATTGCAGGTGGGTTCTTTACCATCTGAGCCATCAGGGAAGCCTAGTGCCTAGCAGCCCTCAGATGATTTTTAAAATAGGAAGAAAAGTTCAGAATCCAGGAAAGCAGTGTTGAGGATTTCAAAGATGAAAATGCTCATCTTTTAGTTAGCAAATTGGTTAAAAAAAATGATGTTTAAAGAGTTTACCTTTAACTAAGCAAAGAAATCATAAGTCTCAATATCTCAGTTTCATATATTTTCAATATTCTTTTCACCTCTCATTCTCTTGGTATTGAGTCTATGTGGCCTAAGGAGGCATCTTGGCTAAGATGCTTGTGCAAGCAGATTGAATTTATTTCTGGCTGGGTCCATCCCTTTCTGTCACCCAATTCACATCAATAAATATTTAAATATCAGGCCAGCAGCCCCTGAATGGAACCCTGGGGATCAGGCCTCTGTGACTCCCAGCTGATCATTATTAATTCAATGAATGTAGTTGTAAATTAGCTAAGAACATACAATGGAAGCAATTACATGTGCTATTGTCAATGTGGGCTCACTTCACTGAAAGATGTTTTAAATTTGCTTTTGCCTCATTCTAAAAAAATATGCAATTTGCTTCAAACTAAATGCTGTCTTAGTGTCCTGTCCAAATATTAAGAATAAGGCAGGTTGGAAGAGCCTTCTCTGAAATGTATTGCTCTGAATGACTTAAAGGTTTGCAGAGTCATTTTTTGAGTTAATGTGAATTGGCAGGCAAATGCTTTTCACTGAGATGAATCATGCTCTCAGGGTTACCTGGTTTTTTGTCTGAGTTAGAGAAATCAGAAGTAGATAGAAATGAAATGACCCATTATCAAATAATCAATGAAAAAGCTACACTCCTGCAATGTTTCTGGATCAATATACAAGTTACCTTTCAGACAGATAAATTATTCTTGTGTAGTTCAGAGCAGAACAAAGCCCACTTCCAGCCAGATGTCCCAAATACATTGTGTGTGAGAGCAGAGGAAGAAGGCATTAACCCACCAGGCACTCATGCATGCGCGCGCGCACACACACACACACACACACAAGCAAAATGGGTTCTGTCTGTGCAGCAGCTTTCCTAAGCAGTACCTGATAAGAGTGTTCTTGGGAACATGATCCAGATCCAGAGACACAGCTGCTGAAGGTTTAGGGGCAAATGTAGATAAGGCTCTCCAGAAAGGGCATGTTCATTTCCTGAGGGCAGGGACAGGAGTATAAAACCACAAAGACTTTCTAAAAGGCAGTCTCATGGTACCTATCAGAATTAAAATTTCTGTGCTCTTTGATCTAGCAATCCAGTTCTAAGAATTTACCTTAAGATGTATTTATAGATGTGTAAAAAGATATTTATGAGGACGTTTCTTTGTTGTGATAGTAAACACATAACACATCTTACAAATGCCCATCAAAAAGGGAGTGGTTAAGTAAATCATAATCTATTAATACTGTTGAATATTATCAGCCATTAAGAAAATGAGATTAAATATATATGTGCTGACATATGATTTGGGGAAGTTATTCAACCTCTCACTGCTCGAGTTTTCTCATTTGTAAAATGAGTATAGTATTTAATAAGCTGAGTGACAGACTAAATGAATATATTTGTGTGTGTATATGTATGTTGTACATATGCAATTTTTAATCTTTGGAGAGACTAAAATTCAGAAAACTGAGAAATCCAGTAGATAGAGCTAAGTTTAGAATCCCAAGACCCTCATCTAGGAGGAGGGGTGGGAAATGAGGAGACAAAGGTGGAAGGAAAATAATATTGATTGTAAATACACACGATGCCAGGCTCTCTGCTGCATAGTTTACATAATCATATCATGTAATCCTCATAGTCATATGAAGTGTAGGTATTATCATCTCCATTTTACAGGTGAGAAAATAAGGCTCAGAGAAACCTGCTGCTGCTGCTGCTAAGTCGCTTCAGTCGTGTCCGACTCTGTGCGACCCCATGGACTGCAGCCTACCAGGCTTCTCCGTCCATGGGATTCTCCAGGCAAGAACACTGGAGTGGGTTGCCATTTCCTTCTTCAATGCATGAAGGTAGAAAGTGAAAGTGAAGTCCCTCAGTCGTGTCTGACTCTTAGCGACCCCATGGACTGCAGCCTACCAGGCTCCTCCATTCATGGGATTTTCCAGGTAAGAGTACTGGAGTAGGGTGCCATTGCCTTCTCCCCAGAGAAACCTACCCAAGGTCATACAGCTGTGTGTAGCAGAGAGAGCTAAGCTTCCCGTGTTGGTAATGTCAAAGCTGTGCTTTCTATCACCTCCTTCCAGGCTGAGAGAATATCATAGTCATCCCTGGATATTCAGTGTCTAGCATACAGCCTGACTCCATAATACTGGTTACATTTAATTAAATATTTGTTGACAAATTGAGGATATTGACATGGGAATAATTATTATGACACTTCTTTGATGTGTAAGCTTTTCTGTACTTATTTTATTCCACCTTTATCAGTTACCATAGGCTAAGTTATGCTGCGGTAACAAATAACTCCAAAAATCTCAGTGGACTGTTTGGTTGCTTGTATTTCAGGAATTGACTGCCTCTCTGCTCCATGTTTCCTTCATTTCAGGACTCAGGCTGAAGAAACAGCTATTTCCTGGGACATTGTGAGTCTCGTGGGAGAGGAGATGAGGGATGGAAGAATTATCTATCCATTAAAGCATCCATTTATGGTCATTAAAACTTCTGCACAGAAGTAGCACATGTCACTTCCACTCACATTTTATTGGCCAAAGTGAGTCAGATGGCTGACATGAACATAGTCAGGTGGGAAAAGTATAATCTTCCCATAGAAAGAATCTATTGGGTGGGCCCATTGAGGAGAAGCTTGGAGGAGAAGCTTGTAAGAGAAGCAATTGATGTTTTGAAGAGTAATGCACACACCCCACTGCTCTATTGCAAAATAAATTTTGAGCCTCTTAAAATAGATACTGTGTTTTATACTTCTGTTAGCTTATATATATATAGAATGGAACTTTTAATTACTCTTATAATCCTAGTCCTTCTTCACTAAATAGTAAACTTAATTATGCTATTATAGGAGTCAGTCTTATGCAAATACAGTGGTTCTCAAAATGTGTTGAGGGAACCCTAGTACTTTCCAAGACACACTCAGGGGGTCTGTGAGGTCAAAATGATTTTAATAATAATACTAAGTTGCTATTTCCTTTTTCACTCTCATTCTCTCATGAATGTACGGGTTTTTTTTCCAGATGTTACATGACATGACTATTGGAACAGATCAAATACTGAAACAAATATGACAATCCAGTTATCCAGGCATTAAAGAGATTTGCAAAAGTATGTAGTAATACCACTCTTCTCACTAATGCTTTCATTTTGGAAAATGAAAATTTTCCAAATGTGTTTGATAAAAATGTTCATGTGTATTATATTTTTTTCTTAATAAGGTTAACAAATGTATTTTTAAATTTCAGCTTTAATTTCTAATATAGCAATATATTATATTGATCCTTTATAATCAGTTCAGTTTAGTCACTCAGTCATGTCAGTCTCTTTGTGACCCTATGGACTGCAGCACACCAGGCTTCCCTGACCATTACCAACTCCTAGAGCTTGCTCAAACTCATGTCCATCGAGTTTGTGATGCCATCCAACCATCTTATCCTCTGTCATCCCTTCCTCCACCCACCTTCAATCTTTCCCAGCATCAGGGTCTTTTCCAATGAGTCGGCTCTTTGCATCAGGTGGCCAAAGTATTGGAGTTTCAGCTTCTGCATCAGTCCTTCCAATGAATATTCAGGACTGATTTCTTTTAGGATGGACTGGTTGGATTTCCTTGCAGTCTAAGGGACCCGCCATGGTCTTCTCCAGCACCACAGTTTAAAAGCATCAATTCTTCGGTGCTCAGCTTTCTTTAGAGTCCAACTCTCACATCCATACATGACTACTGGAAAAACCATAGCTTTGATTAACTAGATGGACATTTGTTGGCAAAGTAATGTCTCTGCATTTTAATATGCTGTCTAGGTTGATCATAGCTTTTCTTCCAAGGTGCAAGCATCTTTTAATTTCATGGTTGCAGCACTGTCTGCAGTGATTTTGGAGCCCCCCAAAATAGAGTCTCTCACTGTTTCCCATTGTTTCCCCATCTATTTGCCATGAAGTGATGGGAGCAGATGCCATGATCTTCATTTTTTGAATGTTGAGTTTTAAGCCACCTTTTTCAGTCTCCTCTTACACTTTCATCAACAGGCTTCATCCAGCCTGGCTATATTAATCCTTATAATACATGTAAACAATAGCTCTCTGGGGATACTTAATAATTTTAGTAAGAGTGTAAATGGGTCTGAGAACAAAATGTTTGAGAACCTCTGTCCTAAAATGATGTGGCAGGCCCTATTTCAGTGAGAATAGAAGTGTTAAGATCATTAAACACAGTTAAAGTTTCCTTAGCTATAGTGTGGAGCCCAGTGGGTTCTTATAAATACTGTTATTTTTCATAATCATCACCAGTGTTCCATATCTTGTACTTTCTGAAGGAGTGAGATGATTAGTTTGTTAAAGAAGATTGGTTGCATGAATTATTTTCAGCCTTGTAAAAGTTCACAGCTTGATGTTACATCAGTAATGAATAAAAAAAAATGGTGGTACATAACCCTGAAACGGAGAAGGCAATGGCACCCCACTCCAGTACTCTTGCCTGGCAAATCCCATGGACGAGGAGCCTGGTAGGCTGCAGTCCGTGGGGTCGCTAGGAGTCGGACACAACTGAGCGACTTCACTTTCACTTTTCACTTTCCTGCATTGGAGAAGGAAATGGCAACCCACTCCAGTGTTCTTGCCTGGAGAATCCCAGGGACGGGACACCTGGTGGGCTGCAGTCCATGGGGTCGCACAGAGTTGGACAAGACTGAAATGACTTAGCAGCAGCAGCAGCAGCAGCAGCAGCAGTAACCCTGAAAAGAAAAATGCTGCTTTCTAATAAGGGGCCCTAGTAATTTAGCATCGTCTTGGAACTTTATCATCTTGTCTCACTAGCTTCAGAAGAATTACAGAAGAAACCAAGCCACCTGTTTATACTGATGAATGAAAAGAATGAAGAACATTTTGTGGAGAGCCTTTATTTAGGCTCTGTAGTGTTTCTCATTATGAACTAAATTAAGCCTACTTTCGCATTTGTGACCAAGCGCCGCCAGTTTTTTTTCTTTAACTTCCCCTTGTTTGGGGTTGACACTATGCTAGTACCCTGCCTGCTTCCCAAAGAGGCATCTCCCAATGAAAGGACTTTGACTTTGTGGGCAGAGTCTTGTTTCTGTTGCAGAATTCTTAACAAATGACCTTGTTCTGAAAGTTCTGGAAGGACAGTTCTGAATGGGCAGCTGGACGAGCACATTTTTGCATGTGTGTGTTGGAATTTAACGCCAGGAAGAACTTCAGTTCTTCTGAGAAGGCAGCAGTGCTGTGTCCCCAGCAGTGAGAGGTATGTAACGTGCTGCATTTCATTTTCTGCCTCAGCTTTCAGGAAGCTCACATGATATTTATTTTTGGTGATTTTTATTCTTCTTTAATGCAAATACTTCCATTTTGGAAGCATGCACAAGATATGATATTAATAAATGAGCAACAACAAGTCAGATGCAGAACAGCCTTTAAACATAGGTAGAGGCGGTAACAACCACATTTTGAAAGGCTCAGCTAGTACAGAAATCCCTCCTGAGTGTCTTGTATCTGCCACTGCTACATGAAATTACCTGCATCAGGTCCTCCTGTCAGGTAACGGATTTGATCTTCAGAAATCTGCTATGCTACAAAGAAAACATGCTACCAGGAGAGTCATACTCGTATTTGGGATGAAACACTGATGAGTCAATGAGAGTGTGAACTGAAAGAGAACTCAGCTATCTGAGGTCTCAGACATATTTTTTTTTTCAGATGTATGTTTTTATTAACATATACCTCTCAGCTAGTGATCAACATTTCCAAAGAGACAAGAGAGAGAGATTTTCCCCATGAGGGTTTTATAGAAATTTTTCCCCTTCAGGTAAGGTTTCCAGATAAAATGCAGGACACATGCAATATTTGGGACATGCTTATACCAAAAAATTATTCATTGTCTATCTGAAATTCAAATTTAACCAGGTGTCCTATATTTTTATTTGCTAAATCTGGCAACCCTACTCTTAGGGGAGCAGCATAGAAACCTTTCTACTTGCTAATGTTGCTTGCTAATCACCTCAAAAAGTGATTCATAAATCACTTTTGATTCATAAACAGATGTATATTTTACTTTCTAGTATATCATAGGGTCAATCTTTTTAAGTGGGTCTGAGAAGATAAATGGGTTATGTACAATTTGGTTTCTTTCAAGTATCTGCTGAAAGGAAAAGCTTTTATGTAAACAGGGAAGTAACAAAGCATTTCTTTTCTCCTGTGGGTCCCAGCACATGAGAAAGCACACCCAAGAGAATTCTTCCAGCCAGGTTCCTGCTGCCACCCATGATGACCCCTGATGGGGAAGCTTGAGACAGAGACAATAGAATGCACGAGAAGGAATGGGGAGACCAACTTCTAACTAGTGAGGTTTAGACTTTACAGAGGAAGGACACTTGTCATTACACAGCCAAGCCAGGTTTAAAATTCCTAAAGATGATACTTTGAACTGTAACATTTCTGGAGCTTGGACCAAGTGACTCCTTCGTTTTGTGTGGTACAGACCTGGATGTAGCTCACAGATTATATTGCCTCTAAAAGCCCTCTTGTTTCCCATCCATCTTTGTCCTGCCCCACAAAGATGCACTGAGATCTCTCACAAACCATCCATTATTCCTTTGCCAGGAGCATCCTGACTTTAATACAAATAAATAATTAAAAATAGCAGTAAAAAAAAAACAAACAAAAACAAAAATAAACACCCAAAACCTTCTCTGCTCTTTAAGTTGCGTGTGGCTTAGACTGCTCACTTTGCTTTCATCCTCAGCTTGGCGTGAATTATACGTGCTTTTGTAAACCCAAAGTTAAAGCCCAGCATGGCTTCAGATAGCTTCATGCTGCACGCCTTTATGTGGGTTATTTCTCACACACACTCTGATGATTCTACTTCTGCAGAGAAGGGCAATGACTTGCTGAAAATATTGATTAATTGCATTTCATTCATTGGTTTGCTCATTTTACAAACATTAAAAAAAATGCATACCTTGTGCCAGGAGCTGTGTGCAAGGCACAGGCGAAACAGATAAATAAAGTACAGTCCATGCCCTCAAGGAGCTGACAGGTTAAACAAATATTTGCAGTTTGGTGTGGTAAGTCCATAGAGGTGCTGCAAAGAGGGCCTGAAATGCTGTCTGTGGGAGGGGGAGGGGAGAAAAAGCAGCTCAGAAGAGATTTATGAGTTGAAGCCTGAGGAATAAATAGGCATTTTCTAAGTGCAGAGAAGGCAGAATGGGAATAGCTTGGGCAAAAGCAAGAACTTCATATAATATATAAAGTGTTATAACTTGTTCAGTGAGAGGCCTCCACAGGCTAAAGATGATCCATTGGGATCTCAAAAGAAAACAGCTTCACTTTGTACCTGTGTTTTTATGCAAAAATTAACTTTGTTAATATTTCAGTAAATGATTCATTATTTAGTCGCTAAGTTCTGTCTGACTCTTGCAACCCCATGGACTATAGCTAGTCAGTCTCCTCTGTCTTTTTTTCCCAGGAAATAATACTGGAGTGAGTTGCCATTTCTTTCTCTAGGGGATCTTCCCCACCCAGGAATTTAACCCTGTTTTCTGCATTGGCAGGCAGATTCTTTGCCACTGAGCCACCAGGGAAGCCCCATTGGGCATATGTAATCTATTAAGTATAGTGCTCAGCCGGTTGCATGCTCAAAATGTTTTACCAAAAGGGGGTGCTCATAATCAAGCTAATTTGGTTTGCCACTGCTGGGGTGGTAGGGCTTCCCAGGTGGCGCCAGTGGTAAAGAATCCGCCTGCTAATGCAGGAGACAGAAGAGACCTGGGTTTGATCCCTGAGGCAGGAAGATCCCCTGGAGTAGGGCATGGCAACTCACTCCAGTATTCTTGCCTGGAAAATCCCATGGACAGAGGCACCTGGCGGGTTGCAAAGAGTTGGACACGACTGAAGTGACTTAGCATGCATACTGGAGTGGTAGAACTAGGAATTCAGTTCATGGCCGCCAAGTCTGACTGTAACAGCACCAACAGGAGTCTAGATAACGATGTTTCTTTTGGACTAGGGCACATCAAAATATAGATAGAATGCTTAGAGTGCTTGTTAAAAAGAGGCAGATTTCCAGGCCTATCTCAGATTAATAGAGTCGGGAACAGGTCCCAACAACCTGTATGTCTAATGAGCTCCCCAGGTGATGCTTATTGCCTTAGTCTGGTCAAGCTGCCATAACAAAATACTACAGACTTGGTGGCTTAGATAACAAAAAATGTGTTTTCTCACAATTCTGGAGCCTGGAAAATCTAAGATTAAGTTTCCATCAGGGTTTAGTTTCTGGTGAAGACTCTCTTCCTGGCTTGTGGACGGCCACATTCTCCCTGCGTCCTCACATGGTGGAGCACAGCGTTGGCGTTTCCTCCTTTTCTGTTTTGTGTTACTGAAGTATAGTTGATTATGATATTGTGTAAGTTACAGGTCAGTTTTTAAAGGTTATACCCCATTTATAGTTATTCTACAATATTGACTATGTTCCCCCCTACTGTACAATATATCTCTGTGGCTTATTTTATACATAATAGTTTGGACCTCCTGCTTCCCCAGCCCTCTGCTGTCCCTCCCCTCTACTGGTAACCACTAGTTTGTTCTCTATATCTGCAAATCTGCTTCTGTTTTGTTATATTCACTAGTTTGTTGTATTTTTTTTAAGAATCCACATATAAGCGATATCATACAGTATTTGTCTTTATCTTTCTGACTTACTTTACTTAGCGTTATTCCCTCCAAGTCCGTCTGTGTTGCTGCAAGTGGCAAAATTTTATTCTTTTTTATGGCTGCATAGTATTTTATTGTGTATGTACGTTTATATGTACACACACACATTTATATATACATACACACACACAAGAATATATACACACACACAAATATATTCTTCTTTATCCATTCATCTTTGTTGAATGTTTAGGTTGCTTCCATATCTAGGCTATTGTAAATAATGCTGCTATGAATATTGGAGTGTATCTTTTCAAATCAGTGTTTTTGGTTTTTCCAGCTATAATATATACCCAGGAGTATCAGTGTTATTGGATCAGAGCTCTACCCCTGTGACCTAATTTAACCCTAATCACCTCTTTAACGACCTTATCTCCAATACAGTCATGTGGTGGGAGGGGGAGAGTTAGAGCTTCAACATATAACTCTTGGGGCTTCATAGTTCAGTTTGTAGCATTTATGTTCACTGAAGTTTGAGGACCACTCCTCTAGTCTAACCAATAAATAGACAGTAAAGTGAGTGATAGGTTCTGAAGTAGGTCCCTTTTTCCCTAAGTCTGAACCCAGAGGAAGAATCAGAAAAATGAGGGATTTTCCAGCTCCCATCTAGCTTCCAAACTAGCGTTGTTCAACTGAAATGTAATAGAAGCCACATTATGAATAATATATGCAACTTAAAATTTTCTAGTAATCACACTGAAAAAAAGTGTTAAGAAAAGGTGAAATTAATTTTAATAATTGCTTAGCTTAATTCAATATATCCAGAATATCAGTTCAATGTAAAATCAATATATAAGGTTATATAAGGTATTCTATAATTTTTTGTATGAAATCATTGAAATCCTGTAATATTTTATACTTAAAATCTCAGACAAGCCAGATTTCAAGTGCTCAGTGGCCCCATGTGGCTAGTGGCTACCATACTGGACAGTCAGTGCTAGAGTATTACAACGTCCCATCCAGTGCTTTGGGAAGCAGAGGAGATAAGGTGTGTTGTGAACACGCTGTTCAAACAGCATCATTTCTAATAGAGGCTTTATGATTATGATTAGTCCTGAAACGTTTTTGTTAACACGACTCTCCTCTAACCAGCAGCTTAAGATGTCAAGTTTGAGCAGAGAACAGAAGCCGACGGCTCATCCTAGCAGCTGAAGAAATTGTCACCATTCAGTGATCTGTTTACCATTTACATAAGAAATCTCAAGCTGCCCGAGCTGGCTGGTGACTCAGCCAGGCTGACTGGATGATAGTTTGCCCTTAAATGAAAACTGAGCTGCATTTGATTTATCACCCTCAGCTGTCACTTCTCACCTCTGCTGAGCCTTTCCCAAGACCACAATAAATGTCACTTCAAAGGTTCAGGGCTGGATTTCAACTGTGAAGAGCATATTAGTCCTGAAACAGGCTCTTTCAAACAAAGCAGTGTCTGCAGTCAGTGTTGGGGGTGGGGAGAGCATATGGAGAAAGGTCCTTGAATTTTATATGAAGAAGAAAGCATTAGGTTAACCATGAGGTTAACTTGATCCCACAGGACCGAGTTTGGGATCCTCCAGGACTACTGGCATATTATCGGTGCTGAGATGTGTTGAGGTGTATCTTGGGACCCACCAGAGCCCAGATGCTTCTAGTTACTTTGAAGACAACAAATTCTTGTCTTATTGGAGGAAACTGAAGGTGTTTAGGTGGAAAAGAGAAGTTTGGTGGGGAGGGCATGAAAGGTCACTCTCATATATTTGAATGCTTTTTGGAGAAGAAATTAGAATCATTCTGTATAGTCAAAAAGGGCAGAATTAGAACACATTTTTAGTTCAATATAGAAGTGTTTTTAATGAGATTGTGGCATCATTAATGAGATCCAGACATTAGATTGTGTTTCCCTAAGGACATTGATTGAATACCTACTTTGGGTCAAGCATTGCTATTCATATTATTTCAATTGAATTTCACAATGTTTCCCCAAGGTAGGTACTATTACTTCATTCCAAATGTGGCACCCCCCTGCTCCAAAGCCATAATGACAGCAGCCAGGGTTCCAGCATCTGCCTTGCATCTGGAACCTGCTGAATGCTCAGCTTTCTAAAACCAACTTTTTGCCCCAGAGAGGAAATCAAATGTAAAGGTCATTTGCTTTCTTTGCTGGCTTGCAAAGGACACAACTTGTCTGTCTTGTAGGATGAGATTTAATTTTTTTAATTTAAATTTAGCAGATGTGAGAACTACATTAAAACAACCTGTAGAAAGTTGCTCAAGGTTTTTCTTTAAATGAGCACTTCCTGTTCTCACCAATGATAATGTGTGTCATGGCAGAGTCTAAATTTTCTATGCAGATTTAAATTTTTTACTAGCCTGTACAATTTGTGCATCCACAATCAGTCTCATTTGCTATGATACATGAAGGAATATGTTACTGACCCAAGTGGGTCCCTAACAAAGGTCCTTCTGCTCAGTGTTGCTCAAGCCAACAGAACAAGACAGTTCTTCTGCTCAAGGTTTTAGTCTTTGATCAAAGAATGAAGAGGTGTGAGCGTGGCCTCTAAAGCTCACGCTCTCCCAGAGAGACTGTAGTGGGGGCTGCTTTATAGGGATCTCGCCAGCACCGAGTGGGTGGAGGGAGTGTGTTATCAGGCGCAGCTGTGCTGCTCGGGCTCTAGATTGCGGGGCCGAGAGCATTGCCTCTGCACACGGCTCTCCACTGCCATCTTGAACTGAATGTCCCGGGCAGCTTTTCTGCACACAGCCCTGGAGCTGAGATGTTGGCACAGTCCTGTTATAAACGGGAACTCCAGGCCTAAGGGCCAAGTGCGAGGCCTCTGGACTTGGCATCCTAAGAGCAAAGGGACCTACATGACGCACAAAGGAAAAGGTTAGACCTTATCACCTAGACTCCGGCTTACTTTTCTTGGGGCCCCCAGTGGGCTTTGCTGGTAACTGATGTGTTCAGAATGCAATTCTAACATGGATACTGGTTTTTCTTTTGTTGTAACCATGGGATGTGGGGTAACTCAGGCTGCCTCCCGTCTCTTGTGGCAGGAAGTGGAGTGTGAATATCTATATGTGATAGAAACATGTAATAAGATATTCAATGGCTGATACTACCGTAAGCTTATGTGTCAGGCATTGTTCTAAGGGTTGATGGGTCTTAGCTCGTCGTTTTTGCTCTCTCTCTCTCAATGCAGATACTGTTATTAAAATACCTCCGCTTTATAGAAGAGGGAACTGAAGTACAGGGAGGTCACATAACTTACCCAGGTTGGGCAAGTAGTGAGTGGCAGAGTCAGGTTGGGACCCCGGCTGTTTAACGAGCAGAAGTGTAAGGGCTGTGTTGTCTTCCACTGTGGTTGTTTGGTTATTATGTTTGTCCGATTCTTTTGAGACCCCATGGACTATAGCCTACCAGGCTCCTCTGTCCATGGGATTTTTCAGGCAAGAATTCTGGAGTGGGTTGCATTTCCTTCTTCAGGGAATATTTCTGATCCAGGGATTGAACCCATGTCTCCTGCTTTGGCAGGTAGATTCTTTACCACTGAGCCATCTGGAAAGCCCTGTCTTCTGCTGTAGCAGAGCTTAATTTTTCTCCTACTTTACCAGCAAACCAGAATGCTGGTAAGACCCTGGTGGAGCCCAGTCTTGTGCTCTTCTGTATGGTAACCATGTGTGGCTGCGAGCTCTTGAAATGAGGCTCGTCCAGTTTGACATACGCTGTAAGGAAAAAATAAGTACTGGATTTTTGAGGACTTAGATTGAGAAATAGAATATCTTTGATTGTTTGCTCACGCATATGTTCACTTGTTCACTCACTATGTCCCAGTACCCGGGAGGCACCAACAGTGGGATGGAGCAGAGTCAACCAGACAGATTTGGCTCCTGTTCTCCTCTAGCTCTACATTCTGGAAGGGCTGGAGAGTTGGGGGTGGGAATTATTTCATGGACCCCATAAAATAATTATATAAGTAGTTAATTACCATCATTATTGTTAAAAAGGAGAAGAGGTTTGCTGTGGGAGGTCACACGCCCTTGCTGCTGCTGCTACGAAGTCGCTTCAGTGATGTCTGACTCTTTGCAACCCTATGGACCATAACCCGCCAGGCTCCTCTGTCTGTGGGATTCTCCAGGCAATAATACTGGAATGAGTTGCCATGCCCTCCTCTAGGGGATCTTCCTGACTCAGGGATTGAACCCGTGTCTCTTACGTCTCCTGCATTGGCAGGCAGGTTCTTTACCACTAGCACCACCTGGGAAAGCCCCATAGGCTTTCCTAACCTTTGGGGCTGCTCAATATATTATTCATTCAGTAAATATTTGTGAGTGCAAGGATGAAGCTATGGGATTAGAGGAAACATCTCTGAGGAAATAACTTCCAGATAGAGTTCTGAAGAAGGAGCAGAGAGTCAGGTGAAATACTGGGGGTGTCTGCTGAGATCACAGGCCTGCCATGCAGATGACTCTGGCCAGCCCTTGCTTCACATCAGGGACAGTTGTTTCTGGCCAGGTTTCAGCAGCATAGCTGAGCCCAGAGTTTTGTGGGGTGGGCAGAGTGGCTGGGAACTGTGACCGCTGGCATGGAGAGCCATGGTCACAGGCACAGGGACTCTCAGGGAGCCAGCAGGAGAGTGGCCCCTGGCCGCCGCCTCCAGCATCACCCTGAGTCCAGCACCCCACGCTCACAGGCTTCCTCATGGCGGCTTCGTGTCTTCCTCTTTGCCCCTACCAGTTTGCCTCTGCAGCATTCATTTCCCTTTATTGCACAATCCATTCAACAGGTTTTTATTTTGCTGTTGTTTCCACTCAGGGTAAATGAGACCTCCGATAGGGAGAATGATTTAAATCTTTTGCGACTCTGAAGGACAAAACGTTCCCAATTCCTTCCCCCTGAGCAGTTTTCATTTCCATTGCAAGTTACCGCGGAGCGCTTATTCTTGTCAATAACCGTGTGGCAGCGAGGAGGCGGAGTATGGGAGGAGGAGAGCCCTGGGCTCCGTGGCTGGGTGTTGGGTGGCCAGAGTCTGCAGCTCGTCACTTGCCTGATGTGAGAGGGAGCTGGAGTAGCCTGGGTTGGGGACAGAGGGCGTCTTTGGGCAGTGGGAGGAATGCTAGGCATCTGCCCTTGGGCCTCAGGCTGTGCTGAGCCTCACATTCCCCGCTGCCCGCTGCCCGCTGCCCCATGCAGCCCCTGGGAGAGTTGATTCTTGAATGGGTCTCCTTCAGTTCTTTGCACACCTGATTCCAGGTTGCCAAGTTACCCAATGAACCAGAAAACAATAAAATCACCATAAATCCAGCTGGGGGTGATTTTGCTGGGTTCTGAGTCTGTATATCCCACCCAGATCTTATATCGGGCTTGAACATTAAGAGGGCTATCCCAGGGTGGGTAACAGTGTTGGCAGGGAAGTTTGGCACCATGCCCTGAACACACTGGGCACCCAACAAATATTTGTTAAATCAACGAATAAGAATTCTTATTAAGGAATACCATTTTTAGTTAATTTGCAACACATGTACTATCTGGGTGGAAAGTCAAACCAGCAATGCATTATAATGTGCTTTGGTAAACACTGTATATCTTTGTTCTAGGATTTTTCTAAAAACCCAGCTGAGTCTCAGTTGGGCTCATTGTCTCTGAAGTCTCTTCCTGCTGTAAGATTCTGTGATTCTTTGAAGCGTGCCTGGTCAGAGACAGGCTTCTGACCTGAAGGAGGGTAGTCTTCAAGGCTTTGTGTCTACCCTAGTGGTGACTGCTATTTCTTTACAGCAGTGTTACAACTTTACTGCTGCTGTTGTTCAGGGCTGGATAATTCTTTGTGACAGGAGGCTGTTCTGTGCATTGTAAGGTGTTTAGCAGCATCCCCAGTAGTACCTCCTTACTCTGCCCAAGTAGTGAGAAGCAGTCTTATTTCCAGACATTGTCCAATGTCCCCTGCCTGAGAACCAGTGCTCTATAGGAGTAAATTGAGACAGCAGTGCCGACTGTTCGGAAAAGTCCATTATGCAAAAGCATTTCCTATTGGGATATATCACACGGCATGCAGGATTTGTGGATTTGGCATACCTTAAAATTGCCTGGCCTCTCCTAGTGCCACGTACCGGTGTGGGGGGTGTGGGGGAGGAGTGTCCCTTGCACTATACGGCGCTGGGGGTGGATAACGGGACACGACAGCAGCTACCCACTGTGTTGCCCTTTTGTTCACACCTCCCTTCTTTACTCCTTGTGGTACAGCCGTGGTTCCAGACCCCACATGTTCACTATAATCACCTGGGAACTTTTCCAGCTCCACTGTGAGGGTTTTGACTGAATTGGTGGAGGCTGGGGCCAGGGCATCTGTATTTTTCTTTCAGGTGATTTAACTCTGCAGCCAGGGCTGGGAGGCCCAGGTGTGGCAAAGACCAGTCTCAGCTGGCCAAACTTTTCCAAATTTATTGTCAGCGATGCTGAGGATAACGATAGCTCCCTCTGTGGTGACAAGTAAAGGAGGTAACATTTGAAAAAGTGTCTTACTTACTGTAAGGTGCGAACTAAATGTATGTTTGTACCTCACCTACTTCCTTTCTCGTACCTTCCCCTCTGGGCCCATCAAATCTTGGGGTGCTCTTTGTGTGGCTGATGGGGGTTAATTCTCTTCACTCCCAATGGAATCACTTTAGCCCCTTGAACCTGGAAAGAACTAGTTTCTGCACATTTTTGAGACACTTGGGCCACAGCAGACTCAGAGGGCCCTCTCTGCGTACTCCTGGAGGTCATCAGAGCTTCCAACAGTGAATCACCAGCGGGACCAAGGGAACCCATTCCTGGCCAGGGGTGTGTCTCAATCACAGCCTGCTAATTTTTAAAATACTATTTATTGAGCCTGCTAAGTTGCTTCAGTCATGTCCGACTCTGTGCGACCCCATGGACTGCAGCCCACCAGGCTCCCCCGTCCCTGGGATTCTCCAGGCAAGAACACTGGAGTGGGTTACCATTTCCTTCTCCAATGCATGAAAGTGAAAAGTGAAAGTGAAGTTGCTCAGTCGTGTCTAACTTAGCGACCCCATGGACTGCAGCCTGCCAGGCTCCTCGGTCCATGAGGTTTTCCAGACAAGAGTATTGGAGTTGGGTGCCGTTGCCTTATAGAGCCTATGTATTAGTAAACCTGAGTCACACAGGTCAACAGAAGGTGACATGAAAAGGAGGGGTTATGAACTTCTGGTTACCAGGGGATGGGTTGGGGGAGGGATAGTTAGGGAGTTTGGGATGGACATGTACACACTGCTGTATTTAAAATGGACAACCAACAAAAGCCTACTGTATAGCACAGGGGACTTTGCTCAATTTTATGTAACAACCTAAACGGGATAAGAATTTGAAAAAAGAACAGATACATGTATATGTACAACTGAATCACTTTGCTTTACACCTGAAACGAATGCAACATCATTAATCAACCATACTCCCATCTAAAATTCACTGGAGACCTCCAGCTCCCCCCTCCTTCCTCAGCATGAAGACATGGTGGAAAGGTGGCTGTCGACAATCCAGGAAGAGGGTCCTCACCAGAAATCAAATCTGCTAGAATGTTGATCTTGGACCTTTCAGCCTCTAGAATTGTGAGAAAATAAATTGTTAAGTAAAAAAAAGAAAAGAAAAAGAAAAAAAAGGGGGGCTGCATTCATTCTTTTACTCCTTTATTTTCTTGTTAAAGGGCCCTCTGCAGACATAGGCCCCTGGGATTGGAGCAATGCCTTGGTATGTTTAACTGGAGAGTGATAAATATCCTTGGAAAGAATGCTGCTGACCAGTTACAATGTTTAACCAGGAACAAGGGGCTCCTGCCAACATCTGGTCTATGCTTGAGCTTCAGAAAAGCTTACCATTTCATCAGGCAGCAGTGGGTAGTCACAGACTACATGCCCACCAAATTCTTTCCCCAGTTCATTCTCCTCCCTTGGAATGCAGTGCTTGTAAAATATATGAGGTGAATGTTTTTCATTGCTTTGCCAGAGAAAGGTAACCCTGGGCAGGTGATTTGTAACCAGAAACTTTGGATGGATTCTGTGACCCCACCTGAGAAACCCATTCCTGATATGTCACTAGACCAGCAGTACAACCAGCGGTGATTTTGCCCCTGGGGGAACATATGGCAATGCCTGGAAACATTTTTGGTTATGACAATTAGAGAAGGATACTGCTGGCATTTAACGAGTAGAGGCTGGGAAATCCTGCTCACCATCCTACAAGGCTGGTTAGGTCTCTCAATCAAAGAATTATCCAGTCCAAAAATGTCAATTGAGGCTGAAGAGCCATGCTTTAAGCCAACCAGTGTCCAGTGCAGGCTCTGTGCTGTTACTGGGATGTGAAGTCCAGGCAGCTGTGTCCAGCCAAAGCCTGCTTCTCACCTGTTGAAACAGCTTGCCTAGGTTGGTGATCGTCATGGTTAGATACGGGCACACAGTGGTCAAATAATGATGGTTACAGCCAAATTCATGACTATTTCATTAATACCTACTCTGTGCCCATCCAGAGCTGGGCCCCTTATGTACATTATCTCTGAATTCTCACAATAGTCCCAGATCATGTAGAAGAGTGAGCAGAACTTCAGACAAGTGCAATTGCCTGGCCAAGTCTTCATGGCTAGTAAGCAGAGGATTCAGGATCTGAACCCAGGTCTCTTCCATCAAAGAGGTGTTGCCTGTTCCTGAGAAAACAGAGGGGAAGGGCAGTGGCTAAGTGTCTGGATTATTTTATTCACCTTTGGGATGGGTTTTGCCAAGAGTTGGTCTTCCCTTCCTTCAGGTAAACTGTAGTTAGATTAAGTCTTCACTTTTGTAATTTTTAACCTTACCTTGATTCATTTTAATGACTAGTGATTTTGATGGGTGCCCTTTCAAGAAATAACAGTTGCATGTCACACTATGGGCGGTGTAACTTCCCTGAATCAATCTTCAGGCTGTGTGAGCAAGGTGGGGTGTCTTGCGCTTCGGGTCTCTGGTTTCTCCAGGTGGTCCTCGTCAGGCTGGGATGACGCTGCTTCTACCTACATCAGCTGTGAGCACTTGAAGCTCAGGCACTCTCCAGGCTCCCACGTCTGGTGTCTGCAAACACTCTTGGCACCCATGCAGCTATTGTACCTCTGAGACTTCTCTGGGCAGCTATGGAGAGGTTCCCCTGGCACCAGAATACATGAGTAGCCAGGCTAAAGACTTAATTTCAAGGCAAGTTCCAGCAGTTAGGCATGTCACAGGGCTTCTCTGGGTCTCAGTTTCTAGATTTGAACACAAGGTGGTGTATTTTGCACTTTTCTATCTATAATTCTGTGACTCAAGACCGAGAGAAATTTGAGTTCCAATCTAAGGAATAAGGTAGGGAGTAAAAGTCTAGAGAGACTACTTTGCCAAATCTGGAGGAAGGCAGCAGCTTCAGACTAGGCTCCCATGTTTAGACCTCAGCAAGCTTCTCTTCTCCCATTTCCCACCTTCATTGTTTGTTTGTTTGTTATCTTTGTTGATTCATAGAAAACCCTGAAATGGATATAAACAAGGGGGAGGGAGGCAGACTAAATCTGGGTCCCTCAGAAACACCATCCCTTAGATCTAATGTCATGTTTGCTGCTCACTGCAGTAGCTCCCTCTTGGAGAAGCCAGAGGAACCTTTCTCTAGTTCTTCTGGCTAAATACTCCTGAGTAAATTAATGCCTTTGTCCCCCATGTACTTTGGTCTGGTTCCCTGCCCCCCACCCTCTCCTCCCATATCCCCTTCGAGAGAATGGAGCCTGCCCCTGTTCACAGGTCAAGTCACACAGGCAAGCATGATGTGACCCTGTACTGCCTACTTCCTGCTGACCAGCTGGGGCTGTGCCTCACCTGAGGGGGAGGTCTTTACCAGTAGGCTGGCCAGTGAGTGAGGTCAACCAGACTCCCTCTCTGGGGAAAAAGTGAGTTAGGAGTCAAGGGGAACAGAGAACACTCAGGCTAAAAGATCCTGTCAGCTGAGGGGCCTAGATGAATATCAAGGTAAGAGTCCTTTTTCACGGCGGAGAAATTGATAGATGAAAGACACTCACTGAGGGTTAAGATTTGCGTTCGTGACAAAACCTGGGGATGTTTCGATGGGCCACTTCGCATCCTGATCATCTGCTGTGCTAGCCATGTCAGGGTGAGCAAAGTAAGTTAGAGCCCCCGCCAGGGCGATACGTACTAAGAGGCACAGCTATTAGAAGAGGCTCAGTGGGATTTGTTTTCCGACTTGCTCTTTGCTTGAAAGTCTCATAGTACAAGTGGGAATTTGGATTTCAGGAGGACAAGTGCAAGTGTAAAATCCATTCTTTAAAGCCCAGCTCAGAGCAGGCCCTAGGCAAAAGTGGGATGCCTGTGAAATTCATTTTCTGGTTCTACCAGGCCCTTCTTTCTCTGTTTTTCCATCTGTTATCCCAGCTCCATAGCCACCTCTCCCCTTTACAAAACTTCCCTATAGCGTAAAGTAAAACATGACTTAACGTACTACTGAGGGAAAGGAACTAAACTGAAAAGACTACATGCTGGACAAACCAACACTGACAGTCTGGAAAAGGCAAGACTATTGATGCTTTTGAACTGTGGTGCTGGAAAAGACTCTTTTGAGTCCCTTGGACTGCAAGGGAAGAGATCAAACCAGTCAATCCTAAAGGAAATCAACCTTGAGTATTCATTGGAAGGACTCATGCTGAAGCTGAAGCTCTAATACTTTGGCTACCTGATATGAAGAGTTGACTCGTTAGAAAAGACCCTGATTTTGGGAAAAATTGAAGGCAGGAGGAGAAGGGTACAACAAAGGATGAGATGGTTGGATGGCATCACTGACTCAATGGACATGAGTTTGAGCAAGCTCCGGGAGATGGTGAAGGACAGGGAAGCCTGGTGTGCTGCAGTCCATGGGGTCGCAAAGAGTCGGACACAACTGAGTGACTGAATAACAACGAGTGGAGACAGTGAAAAGATCAGTGGTTGCCAAGGGGAGGGGCAAATAGGTGGACCACAGAGGATTTTTAGGGCGGTGAAAACACTATGTCATATATTTGTCCAAACCTATAGAATGTATAATGCCAAGAGTGAGCCTGAGTGTAAGCAATGGACTCTGGGTGATGTTGTGCCAATGTAGTTTCATTAGTTGTCATAAACGTACCCTTCTGGGGGATGTGATAATGGGGAGGCTACACATGGGTGGGTAGGGGTATATGGGAAATTTCTGTACCTTCCTCTTAATTTTGTTGTGAATCTAAAACTGCTCTGTAAAAAAAAGTCTTAAAAAATACAAAGCTAAAACCAACCAAACAAAATGATGGTTAAGACAGAGTGTTAACTTATACTACTAGATAATTTTGCCTTTGAAGGCCAATAGCTTTAAACCAAAGAAAGAGTTGCAATTTTATAGATGCACAAAGAACTGTGCATCACACTAAAAATAGCATTTACTCAACACCTTTGTAAACTCAGCAATTGTGGTTGACTTGGTTGCCTCCTAACCAGGCAGTCAGTCTGCACCAACCCCTCCTTCTTGCTGGAAGAGTCCTGCTTTTTGTTTGGCCCCTCCCCCTGGTGTGTTCCAGGGAAGTGATTGAACCCCTCCACCAGGAGGAGCATGTTGCTTTGATCTAAGCCAGTCATGCTACCTGGACTTCTATTGTCAGGGAACTGCATTAGAGATGGAGTGCAATGCAGACCTGGCTAGGGAAACATAAAGGGGCTTCTGGGAAATGTCTTCTTTCTTGATGTAAAGGGTATCTTGGGGAGAATCTACCAATGTGCTCTCCTGCTGATTGGTGTTGCCAGAGGTGGTGCTGCCTGGAATGTCATCTTCCATTCTGCATCCTTCAGGGGAGACTACATTGCAGATGGCACAGCAGAACATGGAGAGCATAGGTCCTTGATGACATAAGAACCTCCTTGACCAGCCTTAGAGCAGCCCCAATTCTGAGCTTATTATTGTAATTCCTTAATGTTGATTTTTGGGATACTCTTAGTGGGGTCTTCTGTTATATAGATCTGAAAGCATCCCAGTGAATGCCATGCTAAATGCTTTATACAGATTATCTCACTCGACCCTCACAGCTTTATGTGCATGTGTGCTCAGTCATGTCCAACTTTTTGCGACCCCGTGGACTGTGGCCATCCAGGCTCCTCTGTCCATGGGGATTCTAGGCAAGAATACTGGAGTGGGTTGCCATTTCCTTCCCCAGGGCATCTTCCCAACCCAGGGATTGAAACCATGTCTCCTGAATCGCAGGCAGATGCTTTACTGCTTGGACCATCAGGGAAGCCCTTTATAACTTTATAACGAGAAAATGGTGACTTGAAGAAGTTAAATAGCTTTCTACAAGTCACACAAACTGCAAGTGTGGCCTCAAACCCAGGGGCCTGCCTTCAAATAGCCTGGCTCCTAACCAGTATGGTTGAAAAACTGTCTCTTGTCTCTGCCTCCCTCTGGGTAAATCTCTTAACCTTGCTAGCCTCAATTTTCTCGTCTGTAAAGAAAAAAACTGGACGGCTTCAAATGTCCTTCCCATCACCTTGCTGGACATAGGAGGCCATTGCTAGTGGCCTCAGAACAAATTCTAGATTGTTTCTAGCTCTTTATCGGATCTAGGGTAAAATTCTCAGGTAGAATCATTTAGGTCATTTAATACTTAAGTTAGATGCCCAGGTAGCCAGGGCCTGGGAGTCCAAGTCCAGGTGGGGTTCCCCCAGAAGCAACCCTGAACAAGGATCTGAGGGCAAGTGTTTAATTTGGGAGATGATCCAAGGAAACACTGTAAGGAAATGAGAAAGTCAGAAAGGGAGAGAATGAAACAATAAAGGATATGTTATCAAGCAAATTAGGGCTTCCCTGATGGCTCAGTAGTAAAGAATCTGCCTGCCAAGCAGGGGACACAAGTTTGATCCGTGGGTTGGGAAGATCTCCAGGAGATGGAAATGGCAATCCACTCCAGTATTCTTGCCTGGAAAATCCCATGGACAGAGGAGCCTGGAAGTCTACAGTTTATGGGGTCACAAAGAGTCAAATACAACTTGGCGATTCAGCTAACACCACCACCACGTCACAAAAAGTCTAAATGCCTTGGAGATTGTCTTCCAAAAGGTTTTCTTCCTTCCTGTGATTCAACCTGCATCCACACTTAGGAGGACTCTCAAAGCTCAATTAGCCTACCTTCATTTGTACCTTCACTTGGATTCCCTGGTCCTACTTGAGGCACTTCTGCAGGTCTGATTCACATCCAGGTGTAGTCCTGGCTGCTCATGCTGCTGAAGCTAATGCGGGCACCTTCCCCTGTATTTTACTGTAGCTATTCATGCTATGTGGCAAAGATGGAGCCCAGCACTCAGTGCTGATTAGATATGAGCACTCTGTGTGCTCGTTACCCTTGTCACAGGAACTTCCTGTCACTCCAGCTCACTGTTTCAACAGCTTCAGACCCACAACCATCCAGAACATTCTGCCTCAATGGTAACCTTTATGTGCAAAGCCTGAGGCTTCACAGGACAGCTCAGTTCAGTCACTCAGTTGTGTCCAACTCTTTGTGACCCCATGGACTGCAGCATGCCAGGCTTCCCTGCCAATCACCAACTCCTGGAGTTTGCTCAAACTCATGTCCATCAAGTTGGTGATGCCATCCAACCATCTCATCCTCTGTCACCCCTTCTCCTCCTGCCCTCAATCTTTCCTAGCATCAGGGTCTTTTTCAAAGAGTTGGCTCTTCACATCAGGTGGCCAAAATATTAGAGCTTTATCTTCAGCATCAGTTGTTCCAATAATATTCAGAGTTGATTTCCTTTAGCATTGACTGGTTTGATTGCCTTGCTCTTTTCAGTTGCATTCTTTACAGTGCCAGGCACAGAGCAGCCACTAGGATGTTTACAAGTTGAATTCAGTGTTTTTGTAAATGCTATTATTAGTAGTCTATATAGGTGGATGGAAAATTAGTCATAACTATTTGTAAAGTGAAAGTGAAGTCGCTCAGTCGTGTCCGACTCTTTGCGACTCCATGGACTGTAGCCTACCAGGCTCCTCTGTCCATGGGATTTTCCAGGCAATAGTACTGGACCCTGTAAATCCCATTGTTTTTCATTCACTAAGTTGTGTCCGAATCTTTCTGACCCCATGGACTGCAGCGCACCAGGCTTCCCTGTCCTTCACTATCTCACAGAGTTTGCTCAAACTCATGTCCATTGAGTTGGTGATGCCATCCAACCATTTCATCATCTGTCGCCCCCTTCTCCTCCTGCCCTCCATCTTTCCCAGCATAGAACACTCTGTCTATACCAAAACCCTTTCTACAGGGCTTTATGACTGGTAGTTGAACTTATGCTAAGCCTTTTACTCTATATGTGGGCTTGGGCAAAGTAGGTAATGTTCTGGAATCTTAGTTTACTAATCTACAAAATGAAGATAAGTGATAGTATCTTCTTATGTAGGGTTATAAAGATTAAATAGAAAAGTGGGTATAAACATAAATATAAATTCATACATACCATATAGACATGCATGTTTTATATCTCTCTATCTGTATCTACATAGGTAATGTTGTTTAGCACAGAATCATAACAGAGCAAACACTCCATCTGGGGTGGCCATTATTTTTATTCCAGAGACAAGTTATTCAGTCTTCCTGATGATAAGTTTCTTCATTTGGGAACAGCTGTTATTGTCAGCAAGTGCATCAATATATCAAGCCCGGATCTTTTGCCCTCTAACTTCTATGCAAAGGTTCAGTATTGAAACTAAATTGTTAATTCCACTCTCCCAAAGGAGTAATTTGAAACATGTGTTGATCTTGTTTTTTCTTCTGAAACTAGAGAGGACAATTCTTTTTCATTTGCGTGATTTACCTTCAAGTAAGAGAAATGAGTTATAAGGCAGTGTTTACCGAAGTGTCTTCTGAAAACTCTGCTCGCTGGAGGTGAAGTCTTTCTTTCCAGTCGCCACGCCCCTTTGTACAGTAAAGGCTCTGAGAAGTACTGCAAAGTCCCCAAACTAATTTGAACATGGAATCCTTCTGCTGTGTGACATTTATTAAACACTCCTGAAATTTCCTAGCACAAATTTTGATTTGTTTGCCTTCTTTTCAGTAAGGATTTTTGTGCTGATCACCAGCACTATAGATGCTGAAAATAAGTGCTTTATTTTCACACAAAAATAATTCTTTTTCTTTTCACCTTAAAAACTTTTTCCCCCACCTCTTCCTTTTGCTCTTTTCAGAAGGACATTTTTTACTGTCCACAAAACTGAAAAGGCAGAGAGGCTTTTTCCCCTGCTCTCTGCTCTCCCCTTGTCTACCTCCTTTCAAAAGTAAATCTACTCCTAATTCGTGAATACCAGCTGCTTCCACCCCAGCAGCAGACTGAGTTCCGCGTGGAGAAACCTTGCTGCCCTCTTATTTGGCACTGTCCTTGGAGAGGGGGTTTCCCATTGTAATGAACATGAAAAATTACAACCTGAAAAGGAGGGCATGTTTTCACCAGAAGCTTTTCCTCTTCAACCTCTTCTCAATGTTACTAAAAAAATAGCCCTAAAGAAGAATATCTGTTCTGTAACTGGACTGCTTGCACAAAGCAGGAGGTTGAGAGAAAGGTCAACCCCATGATTTGAATGACAATGGCTCTTCCTTCTTGTTCCTGCTCTGATAAAGACAGGCCACTTGCCTTTTGCAGGCAAACTGTGTAATTAGGTGTGAGGGACTGTGCCTTAGAGAAACTCAGAGCCATAGCAGCTTAGCACTGGCTCTCCAAGCCCAGATTTTCCATTATACAAATGAAGCAGTTATGACCCAGAGAGGTTAACTGCTTTGACCCAAGTCGCAGAGCGGAGGTGGCTTCTTCCTACTGCTCTAATGATATGTTTCTTTGCTTTCCTTTTCGCTCTTTTCTGTGTGTGGGTTGTGGGGAGGAGAGAGGATGTATGGCTTCACAAATCTGACTTTTACCTTTCCCCACTTGCAGCCAAGAAATATATTGCTGGGCTCAAGATCCTTCTCATTCATTCAATAAATATTTATTAAGTGCTCACTGGGTGTTGGGCATTGTGCCAGGACATTCTTCCACTGGGTCTGTTAAACAAACAAGATTTATTTCCCTCTGAAGCTGGTGGAATGAGGCCCTAGGCCAGTTGCTATATATACAAAAAATGCTATTTTCTGGTTTCTGGCACCAGGCATTTGGACCCAGTCACCAAAGGACCCCATCTGGTGTTTCTATCTCCTTACTTGGTGTCCCTTGAACTGAGACCTTGGCCCTGAAGCTTTGTAGAGGTGGCCTGCAGAATCTTTGTATATCTGTCTCCTTGCTGGGCAGAGGGATGGTCCTTCTCTTTGAACACTGTGGCAGAAAGGAATGGAGCCTGAGTAGTGCCCCTTTTCCAGCCCCTCATCTCCGCAGCGCCAGGGACCCAGCTAAGATGATCAGGGGTGTTCCCCAAATCCAGATTCCAGGGGTGAGCAGACTGATGCTAGGAGGAGGGGAAGGGAGTGGAAGATATATGCTCTGGCTATAGGAGGTCATCACCCTCGATCACGTCCCACTCTGAGGTATTAAAACTTCAACAAATCTATACTGAGTGTCTTCTACGTGCCAGTCACAAGTCAAAGTGCCTGCACATAGCAGTAAACAACACAGGCAAGGGCCCTGCCCTTGTGGATCGTATATGTGAAGGTGGAACCTACACGGGGCAGTTTCCTATGGATCACTGATAACTCAGTCCAGAGCGCAGGGCGCAGGGCAGGCCCCCGAGGCTGCTCACCAGGGGAGAGTAAGGGAGAGACAGTGAGTGTTGCCGAAGAAATACTTGGTTCACTCCTCCAGTTTTTCTGGGTCTTGACTTCTGTTGCACTCTCAATAGAAGCAGGAATTGCCTGTGTCTTTCCTTGTAAGAGAACTTCAATCTCCTGACAGTTGACATGGCTCTGGGCATCAGTGGAGAGGACCGGCACACCCACAGCACTTTGCCTTCATCATTCCACCTGCAGAGAATCTGGGGCTCTTTGGT
Organism: Bos mutus; assembly: GCF_027580195.1. Lineage (NCBI taxonomy): Eukaryota > Metazoa > Chordata > Mammalia > Artiodactyla > Bovidae > Bos > Bos mutus. The sequence continues at coordinate 40,576,770 of NC_091626.1, read as the reverse complement.
GACTGGGGCTGATATGTCGAACTTGTCTCTGTAATCAATATGATGAAGAGTCTGGAAGGATGCTTCTATAACATTCTAGAGCCCAGAAATATAAAAAAAAACAATGTTTCCCTGCCTAAACAAGTCAGAAGACTGAAGAAGAAGCTGTTCCATCAGAGCTGAGGTTTTTAGACAACGGTGTTTGGACCAGTGGCCTCAGCATCCCCTGTGCTGGTTACATAGTGTTACTTAACAAACTGACTGCAAAGAGATCAAACCAGCTGATCCTAAAGGAAATCGACCCTGAATATTCATTGAAAGGACTGATGCTAAAGCCAAAGCTCCAATACTTTGGTTACCTGATGCAAAGAACTGACTCATTGGGAAAGACCCTGATGCTGGGAAAGATTGAAGGCAAAAGGAGAAGAAGGTGGCAGATGATGAGATGGTTAGATAGCAAAGCCAACTCAATGGACATGAACTTGAGCAAACTCCGGGAGACAGTAGACAACAGACAAGCCTGGTATGCTGCAGTCCATGGGACTGCAGAGTCGAACACAACTTAGCAATTGAACAGCAACAACAACTTAACAAATTACCCCCAAATTTAGTAGCTTAAAAACAACAAACATGTATTATCTCGCAGTTTCTGTGGGTCATAAATCTGAATGTGGCTTACTTGGGAGCTTCAGGCTCACAGTCTCTCATGAGGTTGCAGTCAAGCTGTCAGTACAGGCTGTGGGCTCATCTAAAGGAGAGGCGATCCACGTCCAAGGTCATGCATGTGGTTGCTGTTGGGCCTCTGTCTCTTACCCTGTTAGTCTCGTCATGGGGCTGTTTCTTAACTTGACACCTGGCTTCCTCCAGCACAGGCCATCCAAGGAAGAGAGAGTGATCCTTCAAAATGGGAGCAACAGTTTTTAAGTAACCTAAACTTGGAATTGATAGCACACCACTCTGGTCATATTCTCTGTTAGAAATGAATTGATAAATCCAGTGTGTTTGACTGCTGGGAGGTGGGATGACAGCATTCAGGAAGAAAAGAGGTAGGGGATCTAGAGTGTCCTCTGAGGTGATTTGATTGGCTTAATTTTTTAAATCTCCTCCAGATATGGATTCTCAGAAAAGGATGCAGCCTGTGGGTAGAGAGAGGGTCAAAGAATACTTCAGACAGAGGAAAGACCCTTTCACACTAATACTTCTTATCGGAGACCCCTATGAGAGCTGTCTGTTAGGAGCTAGTGGGGAGGGAATATGGGGCAGTGTTGATTATCCAATTCCCACTAGGATACGTCCTTTTGAGAATAAGCACCCGACTCCAGTACTCTTGCCTGGAAAATCCCATGGACAGAGGAGCCTGGTGGGCTGCAGACCATGGGGTCACTAAGAATCGGAAACAACTGAGCAACTTCACTTTCACTTTTCACTTTCATGCATTGGAGAAGGAACTGGCAACCCACTCCAGTGTTCTTGCCTGGAGAATCCCAGGGATGGAGGAGCCTGGTGGGCTGCTGTCTATGGGGTCACACAGAGTCAGACACAACTGAAGTGACTTAGCAGTAGCAGATTTCATAGCAAAAGGAAAAAAAGTTGCATTTGGAAAGTTGATTTGAACTGGGTATATAGGACTGATAAAGGAAATCAGTCTGAATATTCATTGGAAGGACTGATGCTGAAGCTCCAATACTTTGGCCACCTGATGTGAAAAACTGACTCATTAGAAGAGACCCTGACGCTGGGAAAGATTGAAGGCAGGAGATGAAGGTGATGACAAAGGATGAGATGGTTGGATGGCATCACTGACTCCATGGACATGAGTTTGAGCAAGCTCCAGGAGTTGGTGATGGTTAGGGAAGCCTGGTGTGCTGCAGTCCATGGGGCTGCAAAGAGTCAGACACGACTCAGCGACTGAACTGATATAGGCTTATCACCCCCCACCCCTCCAAAATAGCTAGCTGTGAAAAAGGTGTCAGACAAGTAACCCAAGTTAAGAGCAGGGTGTAATGCAATGAAGACTGGTGAGGACTAGGGAAAAGTGGAAAGCGAAGACCCCATTAAAGGAGGCAGCTGCTATATAGCTTCACTTGTGGCAGTATAGGCAATGGTTGTTATATCTTCACATTTTTAAATAAAAACCTGAAATCCAGACTTTTAACTGAAACTTCCTATGTACAAAATGTTGGCAACTAATTAAAAAAGTGTTAAAGCCCTGGGTTGGCCCATTTAACACACACACACACACACACACACACACGTGTGTGCAAAGTGCCCTGACAGATGACCTGCAAGACATGCGTGCAGGAGATGCACACTTTTCCTGAGCACCATTTCTCCTTATTGTTTCAGCTTGAGGGACACATCCCAGAAGAAGGAGCACAAGGGCAGGGTGACATTAGGTATTTATGGTAAGTTATGGTGTAAAATTGTTCTGAAAAAAGACACTTTTATCCTAACTTATTTGATCATAAAAATAATGATGTCACTTTGTACAAGTGCTGATCTCTAGGAAATGATTAAGTTTTGATGAGCTTCCTGTAAAAGAACAAAGAAATGTCTGTATTTTCTCACCTGGCTCTTTGAGGGCAAGGAGTCTTCCTATTTTAGAGAGGAGGAAATAGAGATTCCTTGAGGTTCCTGTACGAACTGACCAGAAATCCCAAAGACACCCAATTTTAAACTGAGACAAGTACTAAGAATGTTTGTGTTTGCATCCAGAGAGATTCTACATGAGTAAGGAGAAATAATTAACTGTGAAAATGGAAAAAAAGAGGGATTTAAGTTAGACATAAGGAAGTACTTAGAGAATAAGAGGACCCTTAAGGCACTGGAAAAATGGAGAGGAGAAACTCAGTTATTATTTTTTAAACCTACAGTTTCTGAATGGCAGAATTAACAGATTTTTTGCTGATCTGCAGAGGGCGGGTGAAGGAGGCAGCCCCTGGATCCTTTTCCATCCTGTGATTTCTTTCTGAGCCTGGCAAACAAAGGCCGCCCAGTTTACTAACTCACCAAAATGATTTACCAGCTGTCTCTTCCCCAGGAGGTAAACAGGCAATAAAATAAATGAAATTCCTATTCTTTATTACTTGACCCTCATAAATCATCACTCACTCTGGGTGACCACTTATCTCTAAGGCATCACCAAATATTTAAAAAGCTCTCACATTTATTATGAATGAAATAGAAAAAATGAGCAAAAAACTGAATGACTATGTGTCTTAGTACAAGGACAATTCTATAAGCAGCAACTGTTAAGTTTCAGAAAAAAACAGGAGACTGTGCGCGTGCGTGTGTGTGTGTGTGTGTGTGTGTGTGTGTGTGTTGGGGGAGTGAGAATTCTTAGACCCATCTCAGTTTCTTCCATTTTGTTCCCAACCTTTCCTAGGATTAGATTCACTCTAGTGAACTTTAGGTCCTCACTGAGCGTTGGATAGAATCATATGGGATATTACTTTCTACATTTGGTTACTGATAAAGTCTCTCTTGAACTAAAAGTTTATTGTGCCAAAGTAGGGGGCTTTTGTATGGTGCTGGTGAGCAAGCGGGTGCTATCCTGTCACCATGACAACAAGTATTTGCATTGAAGAAGCTCCTCAGACCACATTACAGTCACGTGGCCCAGAGGGACCCCTTTGAAGGCCTTATAATCTTTTCCCTAAGCGTGATTGTTAACATCTTCTGAACATAATCATTAACCATGTTCTGTAACAGATAATTACCTCCTGTAGTTTGCATTTTCTATCCCTGAGAGCTCTGTGAAATTTATAGAGTACATGACCTCCTCTACTGTTACTTTACCTAACCAAGTAAAATAAAGCAATTTGACTTTTTGAAATATGGGGAAATTTGCATTTTACACAAAAATATTGTGTTGACCTTGGCATCATCTGTATATATCATGTGCTCTGGGCTCCTCTTTGTTCCATCTTTGAGTATCTCTCACAGGCAACTTCTGAAATGCCAATGGCTCTGTTCTCCTTTCTGTGTCTCCTCTTTTCCCCATGAAGTGGGCTCACTTATTGAACTTCTAGTCTCAATTTGGATTTCAGATTTGTTGTACTCACTTGCTTGGATGTATGGGACTTTTCAACATTTTTCTTTGCAGAAATTTCCCCTGTAGTTTTCTCTTTATCACCTAACATCATTTCTTGAGACTTCAAAGGCTCGTGTCATGACCCAGGGAAGTCCTGTTTCTCTCTTGACTCCTTTTTGCCCAGGAACATCTCTCTGGCATAGGTGAAAGCCTCCTCTTCCAGGTTCCCCAAACCCATTTTATCTTTAGGGGTACACTGAAAACTTTAGGGAAGCTAGATGAAATGAGTGTTAAAGAGTGTATTCGAGAAAAAGAAAAGAAAAAAGAAAACTCCAAACCCCAAGCTTCCACAGAGATTAATTTTTACTAACATCTTTCCAAGTCTTTGATTAAAACATTGCACTATATTACACTGTTGTTATACACATTCAGCGTCAGTTCAGTCACTCAGTTGTGTCCGACTCTTTGCGACCCCATGGACTGCAGCATGCCATCACCAACTCTCAGAGCTTACTCAAACTCATGTCCATCGCGTCGGTGATGCCATCCAACCATCTCATCCTGTGTCTATCCCCTTCTCCTCCCGCCTTCAATCTTTCCCAGCATCAGGGTCTTTTCTAATGAGTCACCTCTTTGCATCAGGTGGCTAAAGTATTGGAGTTTCAGCTTCAACATCAGTCCTTCCAATGAATATTCAGGACTGATTTCCTCTAGGATTGACTGGTTTGATCTCCTTGAAGTCCAAAGGACTCTCAAGGGTCTTCTCCAACACCACAGTTCAAAAGAATCAATTCTTTGGCACTCAGCTTTCTTTATAGTCCAACTCTCACATCCATACATGACTACTGGAAAACCATAGCTTTGACTAGACAGACCTTTGTTGGTAAAGTAATGTCTCTGCTTTTTAATATGCTGTCTAGGTTGGTCATTGCTTGTCCTTCTAAGGAGCAAGCGTCTTAATTTCATGGCTGCAGTCACCATCTGCAGTGATTTTGGAGCCCCCAAAAATCAAGTCTGCCACTGTTTTTACTGTTTCCCCATCTATTTGCCATGAAGTGATGGGACTGGATGCCATGATCTTCATTTTTTGAATGTTGAGCTTTAAGCCAACTTTTTCACTCTCCTCTTTCACTTTCATCAAGAGTCTCTTTAGTTCTTCTTCACTTTCTGCCATAAGGATGGTGTCATCTGTGTATCTGAGGTTATTGATATTTCTCCCGGCAATCTTGATTCCAGCTTGTGTTTCATGCAGCCCAGCATTTTGCAGGAGGTACTCTGCATATACGTTAAATAAGCAGGGTGACAATATACAGCCTTGACGTACTCCTTTTCCTATTTGGAACCAGTCTGTTGTTCCATGTCCAGTTCTAACTTCTGCTTCTTGACCTGCACACAGATTTCTCAGGAGGCAGGTCAGGTGGTCTGGTATTCCCATCTCTTTCATAATTTTCCACAGTTTATTGTGATCCACACAGTCAAAGTCTTTGGCGTAGTCAATAAAGCAAAAGTAGATGTTTTTCTGGAACTCTCTTGCTTTTTCAATGATCCAACAGATGTTGGCAATCTGATCTATGGTTCTTCTGCCTTTTCTAAAACCAGCTTGAACATTTGGAAGTTCACGGTTCACATACTGTTGAAGCCTTGCTTGGAGAATTTTGAGCATTACTTTGCAATTGTGTGAGATGAGTGCAATTGTGCAGTAGTTTGCAAATTCTTTGGCATTGCCTTTCTTTGGGATTGGGATGAAAACTAACATTTTCCTGTCCTGTAGTCACTGCTGAGTTTTCCAGATTTGCTGGTATATTGAGTGCAGCACTTTCACAGCATCATCTTTTAGGATTTGAATAGTTCAACTGGAATTCTATCACCTCCACTAGCTTTGTTTGTAGTGATGCTTCCTAAGGCCCACTTGACTTCACATTCCAGGATGTCTGACTCTAGATGAGTGATAACACCATTGTGGTTATCTGGGTCTTAAATATCTTTTTTGTATAGTTCTTCTGTGTATTCCTGCCACCTTTTCTTAATATCTTCTGCTTCTGTTAGGTCCATACCATTTCTGTCCTTTATTGTGCTCATCTTTGCATGAAATGTTCCCTTGATATCTCTAATTATCTTGAAGAGATCTTTAGTCTTTCCCATTCTATTGTTTTCCTCTATTTCTTTGCACTGATCACTGAAAAAGGCTTTCTTATCTCTCCTTGCTATTCTTTGGAATTCCGCATTCAAATGGGTGTATCTTTCCTTTTCTCCTTTGCCTTTCACTTCTCTTCTTTTCTCAGCTGTTTGTAAGGCCTCCTCAGACAACCATTTTACCTTTTGTCATTTCTTTTTCTTGGGGATGGTCTTGATCACTGCCTCCTGTACAATGCCACAAACCTTGTACACATAGAATGTGGAATCATTACTGCGATAAAGAACATTTGGGTGTTTTAAATGTAACCGCGCTGAGGCACCTGGATTCTGAAGGTGAAACTTCAATATCTTGTCTAGTCTTTAATATCTTGCTATATCTCACAGGGTAGGAATGGGGCATGGAGAAGACTGTGATCACACATAACATCTACTCCCTGCCTTGCTGGTCTTTCTTTGCTAATAAAATTGATTAAAAGGAGCTTGCAGTGCTATTGAGTGCCATATATTTTGAACTCCAAACCAGGACCTGTGGGAAAGACATTGTACTATATAGGTGGTAGAAGAAAGTGGTCAAAGGTCTTACTGTGGAAGGAAAAAGCCCTGGGGAGGATGCAAAAGGTCAGCCTGCTGGTTGGAAGGTGGAGAGGTGACTGGGCAGGGGCTGTCCCATGTTAGTATATATATATGCTATGTATCTAAACATGTGTATAAAATATATATATACCCTATGTATACACTCAGGTCTTTAAGAGAGCAGCTGACTAGGGTACCTCTATCTCCCGAAAGCATTCAGAACAAACTTCCTCAAAATATGCCACTTAGGCATGTGGATTATTTTGAGCTGAATACAATCAAGGCTCAAGAGACTCAGGAAGAGCTTTCTACCTCCCCCTTAACTACAGAAAAGAATTTAGATAATAGAGACAGAAAGAATGCTATTACCAGAGATAACTTTTCATCTGAATGAGCTCTCTGTATGACAGGGCAAGCATCTAATTACCAGACATCTGCTCTGCTTATTGTCCTCCTCCCCTTGGAAGCCCCAGGCCCTACCACATTCCTCAGCTCCGGATGGCATAGGAGCCTCAACATCCCAACTTGCCTTTGGGCCTCATATTTTTATGGCGCCCCTGTACATATGAAATTAAATTGGTTTTTCTCCTGTTAATCTGTCTCGTGTCAGTTTGATCATTACACCAGGCAAAGAACCTAGAAAGGTAGGAGGAAAATTTTTCTCCCCTACACTGCTCAGTTTGCTTTTGGATATAGCTGCCTGGTTTCTACAGCGTTACAGCTCCCCTTTCTCTACCCTCCTCCCAAAAACCCAGGAAATGGGGCCGGTCCCCTATTTGTGCTCCACTCCTGGCAAAGTTTCTATTATAATGAGCTCCCTTGTGGTGCAGAAATCAATAAACGTCTGCAATGAATGCCTAATAGTGAACCCAATTATACACCCCCCAGTTGAGTATTGTTTTATTTAATATGCTCATACCTTTTTAATGGTAGGCATAAAGTTGTCCTGTGTGTGGGAAAACATACTTGCATGTATGTGTGTTTGTGTGTGTAAAAACTTCTCTAATTAGCACTACCAAGAGTAAAGATTCTTCTGGGATGAGGCATTGAGATTGGAGACACTGAGACCCCATCCAGCCGTATTTCTGAAGGCCTAAGGCAGAAGAAACTTTTGGCTAATGGAATATAATTATTCCAAGTGGAAGGTGGCCAAGGTGCTGGAGTTAAAATTTCCTATCCTCACACACACGAAGGGTATCTCAAGAACCTCTTTGTCATAATCAGTTGGACGCAATTTCCAGGGATGAATGACAATGTGCTAGGGTAGGAAGATAGCAGCTGGCTGTTTGGCCATTCCATTACTCTGCATTAATTTGGCTTCTTTTTCTCTTTTGGTCAGAGCCCTGGTGGTGATGAACTCATTTAGTTCTCTGCCTGCCACATGTCAGTTCAGAAAACTCACAACACAGTGTGGCATTAATTACGTGAGGTGGGGTCAGGGTCAGCCAGTTGCACCCAATGAGTGTGGATGAGCTTTATTCATTGGCAAAAGTAACAAACAGTCACTGGGACTTGAGCCAGTCAGAAAGCAGGTTATTCATCTCAGTTCGATTCCCCTGGGATGAACTGGCCCAGGCCTTGATTGGCTTCAGCCACACAATGGTTCTGTTGTGCTCACCAATCAGTGCACTGGGGTCCTCAGGGGCACTGTCAAAGCTTTGTGCTGATATCCATCAGATAAACCGATTAAATCTGCATTAATCACAGGGCCCAACTCAAGTGCTGCCAATGCCCTTGAATATTGCCAGGAGGATCAGTTGCTTTGGCTCAGAGAAATAAATGCATTTCTATCATTGCCAGAAGCTATTATCTGGTGACAACGTCCTAGTACATTGGTATTCTTTTTCAATTAATGAGCACTGTGGAACAAATTCTGACCATAACCGCATACACATGCTATTCAGAGACGGGAGAAGGTAGAAAAGAGAGACTGAGTAACATGCGAAGGCTTTTCAGTGGCCTACGAGATCTGGCATCGTTGATTCCTATCTGTCTGATAATCCCCATCCCTGTCCTTGTATATGCTATATACCCTTCATGTGCCTTCTCTCCTGCGTTAGGATTTTGCACTGGATCTGCTCTGCCTGTAACACTTTGCCCCCCCAGATATTTGCATGACTGGCTCTTTCTTGTTTTTAACATCTTGCTTAAATGTACCTCTGCAGGGAGACCCTTTGTGATCACCCTGTAGCTGGGCCTCACTTCTTCACTCAGTGTTATATCATCCTGTTTTACTTCCTTTATTGCACTTACTCCCATGTGAAATGCTCCTATTGAATAGATTATTTGCCTGTAATGTGGTTTCACTAAGTTCACCACTATATCCTCAGCCTCTAGCACAGAGTCTGGCACACAGTAGGTGTTTAATAAACATTTTTGAGTGACTGAATTTTTCGGGCTCCTATAACCCCTTCTGGATTAATCAGTGGACATATGGTGTCCATATGTCAGGGCTCCTCATTTCTAAGACAGTGTTTCCAAATGTTGGTTTTGGGTTGAGAACAGATTGCTTTGGTTAATAGCTACTTTCTGTTTTAATCATTAGTTTTAACCTTGAAGTGGGTGGAGTAGGCCATGCCTTAGAAGTTTATCTTAGGATGAGATGGTAAGGGGGTATCTATTAGTGTACTAGTCTGCAAATCATTTAATAGCTCCCAACTATGTCAGATATCCAGTCAAGATTTCATTTGGGAGGTTGGTTTTCTCTCTTTTGTGACCTGTGGCCCCGTCAATACTTACAGGCCAGCAAAATTAGATTATTAATAAATGAGAACACAAGCTTTCACAACGTTTGTGAAGGGAGCTTTGGCAATGCTATAGGAAGAAACTAAGTTGTAAGAAGGAGATAAAAAGATCCCTGTGCTCTTCTCTCTGTGGGGGCGGGAGCTGCTTTTTCATCCTGTGCTGATGACAACTTTTACCCCTTACTCTTATCAAACATCTTCAGATTCAGGAAGCTAGAAAGCATGGTCTTGTGGTTGAATGACCACACTCTTTTCACCTATAAAAGGACTCAAGCAATTTGAAAAGCAGCAAAATAGAAGCGACAGAGTACTTGGGTGAAAGTACGGATATTACTCTCCAGGGTTGCAGACTGCATACTGTCTCTTAAGCAAAACAAAAAATGAGGCTGTTAACCAAAAACAAGAACAGGAAAATTACCCTCACACAAATATTTTAGATAAAACAAGATGTGATTTTCGATGCAAGTTTTGAGTCCAGAGTTTTGTTTCAATATGTATGTTCTTATGTAATTTTCTGATACTGTAGATTGTTTCTTGCACGTGTACATGCTCAGTCATTAAGTTGTGTCTGACTCTGCGACCCCATGGACTCTACCCCACCAGCAGATTTTCCAGGCAAGAATACTGGAGTGGGTTGCTATATCTTTGGGACCAAGTATCCTGCCTCTCCTGTGTCTTGGACATCTTCTGCGTCTTCTGCATTAGCAGGCAGATTCTTTACTGGATTCTTTACCACTGAGCCACCTGGGGTTTCTTGCATAGCAACCCTTCAAACTGCCCCACCACACACAAAGACTAAATAGTACGTGCTTTGTTTTCTTCCTGAAGAAGAAAACATGAAAATGGTTAACTTTTCAGAAGTGCTCTCTGTTGCAAGAAAACTGCCACCAGTGAACAGTTTTCCTGTGTTCTACATGAAAAATACAATTATTTCATATCCTATCAGCCTATGTTCCTTAACAAATTATTTATTGTAGAGAATACATGATGCTTTTAGTGAAACCTGTTTTGGAGTCTAAAAATTTATTATTTAAGACATATATGTTAGGTCTCTGGCTATGATAAGCCTATCTTACACTTGTATCAAACCATCATTTCTGCCAAGAATGCCTAGAGGATGTGGATAAAGTACAAAAGCAAGGTTTGTTTGAAAGCATCAGAGAGATACTGAGCCTGTTATTATTTGAAGGGCCAGATTCTGGAAAGAAAGAAAGCTCATTGGAATAAGCACGTTTTATCTGCTACCTTCTTCATGAGACCTTTAATGTAATAGACATGGATAAGATGCTGAGAATCTGGGCAGCGGTTTCATATCTAAGGGTCAGAGAGGACTTCTGAGCTTTTAGCAATTTCATGAAGCTAGGGAGACAAATAATAGAGTCCAGATTTGCAAGAAACCTTGGAGTCGAGGACACAAAAACCTGGAGAGCAGTGAATCAGATGCTGTATCGGTTTTCCCTTCAAGATATATCCTATTTAATTTATGCAAAGTAAGCAACCAGAAAGCTGCTGAGACAGAATGGAATCTTAGGCAGCGCTGTGAAGACAGAAATTTAAGTTCAGGGTCCCTTGAGGAGGAGGAAGCATAGGAAACATCCTAGATTCTCAGTTGGGATCCCTGGGAGGCCTAATCCCTAGGAGTAGGGGAGAGAACCAAAAATACTGTAAACCTGATGAGGACTGAAAACAAATCTTGAGCAAGAATTGATTCTGATTGGGTTGATATTATGTGCCGCTATAGCATTTGGCAGAGAATAGAGAGTATCTTCTCTGGAGTGATATAATATGGAGACACTACAGCTTTTCATGCACGACACTTTAGTATTCAATAGAAAGTTATAAATCATGCTAAGAGAAGGAGACAGAATCTAGAAAAGCAGACCAAGAAGTGATCCACAAAATGGAGAATTTCATTGAGAGTAGAAATCTATACAGAAAAGTAGCAAATGGAAATTTTAGAAATTAAAAAGTCCTACATCTGAAATTAAGAACTGAGTAGATGGGTTTAACAGCAAATAAGATACAGGTAAAGGGAGGTTTGGTGAGCTATACAGTGGCTGAATAGAAATATCCATCCTGGGGACTGGAGGAAAAAGAAGATGGAAAATATATAAAAGAGTATAAGAGACTTATGAATAGATCTAACATTTGAATTCTATAAGCAGAGAAGAATATTTGAAGAGATAACAGTTAAGAATTTCCCAAGCTGATGCATCAAACCTTAAATACAAAGATTCTCTGTGAACCCAAGCAGGGTAAATAGAATGAAGACCATGTCTAATCATATAATAAATCTGAATCAACACAAAGAGAAACATCTTAAAAGTAGAGAAGAAAGATATATTTACCTCTAAAGGAACAACAATAGACATTTGACTTCTCAAGAGAAAAAAAATGGGATCCAGAAAACAATGGAATAAGATGTTAAAGTGCTGAAAGAAAATAATTGCCAAGTTAGAATTTTATATTAAAAATTTTCCCCAGAAGTTTAGACCTGAAAAAGATGTGATAGGCAAATAAATAACTATATTTCAATATCAGAAAAATGGGTAACAAAATTTAGAATGAGCGAAAGGCATGAATAAGTATTTTGCAGGAGAAGAAATACAAATGGTAAGTTAATGCACAAAGAGAAAAGGAAAGTAAAGGGCCAAAATAAAACTATTTTAGGCTCCAAAGCATATTTTAATTTACTTGTTGGCCATGCAGCATGTAGGATCTTAGTTCCTTGACTAGGGATTGAACCCATGACCCCTGCATTGGAAGCGTGGAGTCTTAACCTCTGGACTGCCAGGAAAGTCCTCCAAATAAATTCATTATAAAAAGATTTTATAACCCATTAACTTTTTTGGATGGATCAAATAATGTTAATAGATGTTAAGTCAGTCCTTGAATAACAAAGCTAGAAAGATGAAGCCTCATCTTTTCATTTTATAAAATACATTTTTATCTCATCTGCATTACAGGAAGAAAATACAGAGACAAAGATGTTCATTTGCCCCAATTTAAGAAGGAGAAAGTAGTAAAAGAACTTATATTTTAATGGACCCATGGTCTTAAACTGTTTATTCCTTTGACATTTCAACTGTTACTGGGAAAAGGCAGAGTTTGACACTGATCCCCATCCACATGGGAATTAAATTCTAATAGTAGGAGACAGAGAAGGCAATGGCATCCCACTCTAGTACTCTTGCCTGGAAAATCCCATGGTTGGAGGAGCCTGGTAGGCTGCAGTCCATGGAGTCGCTAAGAGTCAGACACGACTGAGCGACTTCAGTTTCAGTTTTCACTTTCATGCATTGGAGAAGGAAATGTCAACCCACTCCAGTGTTCTTGCCTGGAGAATCCCAGGGACGGGGGAGCCTAGTGGGCTGCCGTCAATGGGGTCGCACAGAGTCGGACACGACTGAAGCGACTTAGTAGTAGTAGTAGTAGGAGACAGATAGGAAACAAACAAATGGTAAACACTTTAAAGGAAAGTGAAGCAGATAAGAGGATAGAAAGGAAAGAACCTTTTTAGAAAAGGGCTTTGTGCATTTTTTAAAAAAGTAATATTTATTTATTTATTTAATTTATTGTTGGCAGTATTGGATCTTCATTGTTGCGTGTGGGTTTTCTCTAGTTGCAGAGAGCAGCGGCTGCTGTTCATTGAGGTGTGTGGGCTTCTCATTGCGGAGGCTTCTCTTGCGAAGCACAGGCTCTAGGGCACGCAGGCTTCGGTAGTTGGGCTGCCTGGGCTTAGTTACTCCGAGGCATGTGGGATCTCCCCAGACCAGGGTTCGAACCTGTGTCCCCTGAATTGGCAGGCGAATTCTTATCCACTGTGCCACCAAGAAAGTCTAAGAAATGAACTTTTAAGATAAACTGATCAAGGGGCTCTTCACAGAGGACATAGTGTTTGAACAGAGATCTAGATGAAGCCAGGGAGCAAGCCACGTCAATGTTTGGGAGAAGGGCATTCTAGGCTTCAACAAGACCAGCACGAGTGGACAGAAAGAGTGAAGGGAAAATGAGGTCAGAACAATAGTTTTAGGGAGCTATGGGGAGGATTTCAAATTTTCTTTCATTGTTAAGCACTTTGGGAGACTTTGAGCAGAAAAGTAACAGGATCTGACCTAAGTGTTGAAATAGTTACCCCAAGTACTATGTGGAGAACGAGGGGGTTTGTGTGGATTCAGGGACACTATTTAATGGGATATTTTATTAGTTCAGGCACGATACTGGCTTGGTCTGAGATGGTTGTAGTGAGTTACAGAGAGATGGCTAGTGATATTTGGAACATATGCTTAAAATAAAGCCAATTGGATTTATTAATGGATTATTTGTATAGGATGAGGGAAAAAGAAGAGTCAATGTGGAGTCCAAAATCCTTAGGAACTGAAGGAATGGAGGAAAAGTTTTGTGTTTACAATATACTGATAAATACTGAGAAGTGAAGGCAGGGGAATCTGGAGCTGGGGGACCTAATATAGTTGTGGGGGTACGTAGCCAGGCAAGGTTCACTGCTATCCCTTTATATGCTAGTTTTTTTTTTTTTAATTAAGCATCTCAAAAATAGGTTTACTTTTTTTCATGTACATATATCTATTCTTTTTCAAATTCTTTTCCCATTGAGGTTACTACAGAATTATTGAGTAGAGTTCCTGTGCTATACAGTAGCACCATCCTTGTTGGTTATCTAATTTTTTCTTCTTAAATTTTTTACTGGACTATAGTTGATTTAAAACATTGTGTTAATTAAAAAAAAAACATTGTGTTAATTTTGCTATACCACAAGTGAATTACTTATACATATATCTACTTTTTAAAACATTCTTTGCCCATATAGGTCATTACAGAGTATTGAGTAGAGTTTCATGTGTTATATAGTAGATCCTTTTCAGTCATCAATTTACATATACAAGTGTTTATATGTCAATCCCAGTCTCCCAATTTATTCCTCCTTGCCTCTCCCACCCCCTAACCATAACTTGAATTTTCTACACTTATGACTCCATTTCTATTTTGTAAATAACTTCATTTGTACCGTTTAAAAAAAAATTCACATATAAGTGACATCATAAGATTTTTATTTTTCTCTGTCTGATTTACTTCACTCAGTACGGCAGTCTCTATGTCCCTTCATATTTCTGCAAATGGCATTATTTCATTATTTATGGCTGAGTAATATTCCACTATATGTGCATATATATGTACCTCATCTTCTTTGTCTGTTCCTCTGTCCGTGGACATTTAGGTTGCTTCCATGTCTTGGCTATTGTAAATAGTGCCACAGTGAACATTGGGGTGTATGTATCTTTTTGAATTATGGTTTTCTTAGGGTATATGCACACAAGTGGGATTGCAAGATCATATGCTAGCTCTATTTTTGAATTTTTAAGGAAGTACCATACTATTCTCCATAATGGTTGTACCAGTTTATACTCCCACCAACAGGGTAGGAGGGTTCCCTTTTTTCCACATCTTCTCCAGCATTTATTGTTTATAGGTTCTTTGACCATGTCCGTTCTGACTGGTGTGAGGTAATATCTCACTGCAATTTTCATCTGCATTATTCTAATAATTAGTGATATTGAGCATCTTTATATGTTAGTTTCATTCCCTTTTTGACTTTGGCTGTTTTGTCTTTCTGTGAGGCTTTTTTTGGGGGGGGGATAAGTATTTTTTTTTAAATGTGTAAGTTTAAGATTTACACTGTGTTGATTTGATATACTTACATATTGCAATATGATTACATCTGTAGTGTTAGTTAACACATTTATTATGTCACAATTTTCTTTTGTTTTTATGTGGTAAAAACAATTAAGATCTAGTCTCCTAGCAACTTTGAAGTTTATCATTTATCTTACTGTTGTGTTCTTTCCTGGAGAACCCCAGGGACGGGGGAGCCTGGTGGGCCACCGTCTGTGGGGTTGCACAGAGTCGGACATGACTGAAGCGACTTAGCAGCAGCAGCAGCAACTGTTGACTATAATCACTATGCTGTGCATTAGATCTCCAAGACTTTTTAATCTACTGGTTGTAATGTTGTACCCTTAAAAAACACCTCCCAATTCCCTGCAACCTCCAGACCCTGGTAACCTCCATTCTACTCTTTGTTTCTATGATTTTAGTTTTATTTCTTTATTTATTTGTCTGTGTTTTTAGATTCCACATATAAGTGAGATCATATAGTATTTGTCTTGCTCTTTTTTTTTCTGTCTTTCTCTGACTTATTTTACTTATCATAAGGCCCTCAAGTTCCAACTATGTTGTCACAAATGGCAGGATTTGCTTCTTTTTCATGACTGAATAGTATTCCATTGTGTATACACATTATATGGACTTCCCTGGTGGCTCAGATGTTAAAGAATCCACCTGTAATGCAGGAGACCTGGGTTCAATCCCTGGGTAGGGAAGATCCCCTGGAGAAGGTAATGGCAACCCATTACAGTATTCATGCCTAGAAATACCATGGACAAATGATCCTGGAAGGGTCCACAGGGTCGCAAAGATTTAGACACGACTGAGAAACTAAGCTCATACACACATATACATTGTATATACCATATCTTTGTTCATCTGGCAGACACGCTGTTTCCATGGCTTGGCCATTGTGAATAATGCTGAAAGGAACATGGGAGTGCAGATATCCTTTAGATATCCTGTATTCATTTCCTTCGGATATATATATACAGAAGTGGGATTGCTGGATCATATAGTAGTTCTATTTTTAATTTTTGAGGAAACTTCATACTATTTTCCATAGTGGTTATACCAAATTTACATTCCTATCACCAGTGTGGAAGGATTCCCTTTATATCCTTGCCAACGCTTGTCTCTTGTCTTCTTAATGACAGTCACTCTAACAGGTGTGAGGAAATGTCTCATTGTGGTTTTGATTTGCATTTTCTGATGATTAGTGATATTTGTACCTGTGGGCTGTTTAGATGTGTTCTTTGAAAAAATGTCTGTTCAGTTCCTCTGCCCATGTTTAATCAGATATTTTTCTTTTTATGGAGTTGTATGAGTTTTTTTTTAAATGTTTTTTATTTGGCCGTGTAAGATCTTAGTTGTGGCACATGGATCTTTGGTTGTGGCACAACGGCTCTCTAGTTGTGGTGCGTGGGCTCAGTAGTTGCAGCGCGTGGGCTTAGTTGTCTCATGGCATGTGGGATCGTAGCTCCCTGATCAGAGAGGGAACCCATATCCCCTTCATTGGGAGGTGGATTCTTAACCACTGGACCATGTACCATGTATGAGTTCTTTATGTATTTTGGACATTAACTTCTTATCTGATACATGGCTTGCATATATTCTATACCATTCCATAGGTTCCTTTTAATTTTTTTTTTTTTTTTTCTGTGCAGAAGATTTTAGTTTGATGTCCTATTTGTTGATTTTTGCTTTGGTTACTTGTGCTTTTTGTGCCATATCCAAAAAAATTATTGCCAAGACCAGTGTCAAGGAGCTTCTTCCTTATGTTGTCTTCTAGGAATTTATAGCTATGAGGTCTTATATTTAAATCTTTAATCCATTTTGAATTGATTTTTATGAGTGGTTAAGATAGGGGCTTCCCTGATGGCTCAGATGGTAACAAATCTGCTTGCAATGCTGGAGACTGGGGTTTGATCCCTGGGTCAGGAAGATCCCCTGGAGAAGAGAATGGCTACCTACTCCAATATTCTTGCTTGGAAAATTCCATGGACAGAGGAGCCTGGTGGACTACAGTTCATGGAGTTGGAAAGAGTCAGACACGACTGAGTGACTAACACTAAAACACTAAGATGGGGTATTTTTGGTGGTGTTCTCTTCTAGGAATTGTTACTTCTTTTGCCTTATCCCATAAACCTTGAGATTAGATTCAGGCTTTACTATCAAACTGACCATTCCAAGGGGTAGAGCTCTCTGGTCTTTAGGACTGGGATTTGGATCTTTGCTTTGAACTCTGCAGATCTGAAATCTAGCTGTCAGGGATGGAGCAACAGTAACTCACTAGGGAAGACATCTCCCTCCTCTCACTAGAACTGCAGGATGATATAACCAGGAATGTCCCTGTCCATTCTGAGCACATTCAGTCAGTGTGTTGTTTAAATTAGTGAAGCTTCACTCATAGAGCTAGGAGTATGGCCAGTTTTTCCCATGCATATGGTGGAGGTAGATAGTTGAATGAGAATTAAACTTCTCTTTCCAAGAGATAAAGGAAATATATGCTGAGTGGTCCAAACAAAAAATGCCCACTACATGAGGGGAAAGAGGCAGCATGCTCAGGGAACAGGTGGAGAGAAAAGTACTTTGGGTCACTGTGGCCAATGAATAATGACCCATCAAAGGACAATTATTGGGAGAACATGATGTAACGATCTAATCAGAGCTCACTGATAGACATCTCCAAGGACACATACCTAAGCTGAACCACATCCTGCTTTAGACATTATAAGGAAATTATAATGTGTGTATCTAAGTCAGAGCAGTCTTATCAAGGAGCTTCTCAAAAATGTCAGTATTGACCTGTTTTCAGTTATCTTAGAAATAAACTATTCCTCTCTCCAATTGATTGCAGCACTGGCCCTGTTTCTGATTTAAAGAGATCAAAGATCAGAGACAGGAAATGGATTAGTTCACCAAATGTGTATCATAGGTCATGCTGTGTTAGCGCCAAAAGGGATCTCAGAGGATGTTCAGTTCATTCCTTCAACTAGATGACGGTGAAGAAACGTTTAGTTGGAGTTTTTGATACAAAATTACATATATGTTTAAAAACTTAAATTAACCCATCTATGCAAACTATATGACTATTGTGCTCATACTTTGCCATTTCTGCTGGGCTCATGTCTGAATGAAGGGTAACTTGACCCTTATGGCATATCTCCTTTGTCCTTTCCTATCAGTCATTCATTAATTAGAAAACATTTTTCTGAGTACCTATCACACATCCGGAACTGTTTTCAGCTGAGAACACAGCAGAGAACAAGGCAGACATGGAGCTCGCCATCAAGGTCTAGAGGAAAGAGACTGAAGAATGCAACTAAATAGTCAAATACGTTGTTAAGAAATTATGGTATTATAAAGGAAGCAAAACTAGGATGGTATAAAGTAATGAAAAATGGGTGGGGAGAAGCTCCTCTAGCTAAGAAGGTCAAGAAATAATTCTCAGAAGAATGGAGCAATTTAAAAATTTTAACTCAAGATTATCTGAGAAAATATCAACAGGCCTAGTTGAGCTCCAGTCCCTGAGGACAGCTCCAGTCTGGACAATTGAGATGTTCCTAGAGCTCTTCTTCTTGCTGGGCTTCCCCAGGTTAAGGATTCCTTAAGTTTCTGAGAGCTTCACCAACTCTGTCTGATCCAATTTGTGGAAACCATGGCCAGGAATGGCCCGAGAACAAGTTGCTCCTTTGGGGGACGCATGTACACTGGCAGGTTGTATCCCAGACAGCTCTAGGGTCACCATCCACATAGACGAAGTTGAATACAACTATATACGGTGGCTTTGACCGAGATGGGGCTTCCTATTAATGTGGTTTCCCCTTTGATTTATCTTATAAAATAATCTGGGTTAGGGGCAGAGTGGGGGCCAGGAGAATAATGGTAGGGGAGGCAGGTTTGAGGAAGACAGTGGATTCTGTTTAATTCCTTGCTCCCTAGTTAAATTCCATGATGGCGGTCTAGAGGGAGGGAGCTTCAGGACTTTCAGGTTTCATGAACCTTAGCCCTGTATTTTCGGAGAAGGTAATGGCAACTCACTCCAGTACTCTTGCCTGGAAAATCCCATGGACGGAGGGGCCTGGTAGGCTGCAGTCCATGGGGTTGCTAAGAGCCGGACACGACTGAGCTACTTCACTTTATTTTTTCACTTTCATGCATTGAAGAAGGAAATGGCAACCCACTCCAGTGTTCTTGCCTGGAGAATCCCGGGGATGGGGGAGCCTGGTGGGCTGCCATCTATGGGGTTGCACAGAGTCTGACATGACTGAAGCGACTTAGCAGCAGCAGCAGCCCTGTATTTTTTAAACAGAACCATCACTGCAGAACATGGATTCCAAAAGCCTTGAAGGCTTCAAAACTAGTTGTTTGTTCCTGGGAAGAAGTCCAGAAACTTCATGTTGTCGAAACTTCCAAATGTGATGAATAACTTGGAAAGCTCGAGTGTCATCAATGCTACCCTCCCACCCCAAACGTAGTGATAATGTGTATTTATTCAAATACCCTTTGTCCTTCTTCCTCTTTGTTTCCGAATTTAAGTTCCCTGAGAACAGAATCTTTGATTCATCCGTGCCTCCCAGTGCCCCTAGAACAGCACTGCCCCATATACACTAGGTGCTCAATAACTATTTATTCTGTCATTTAACCTGGTAATTTGCAGAATGCATGTGATGATGAGTCAGAGCTTTTTTAGCTGGGGTCTCCCAGAAAGGTTTGAGTCCTAATTCTCCGGCAGAATAACCCTGTCTCTGGGCGTTGGAACAATCTGGAGGCTCTCAGCTGGGGAAGATGGAAAATCCGGTGTCAGGGTGCCCTCACATCCCAGTGAGATTCTGAAGCCCTCTGCCTGAGCAGGGGTGGAAGACAGGGTTGTGGGCTTCCTGGGACCTCCTTCACCTTCAGCAGCAGTGGTCTGAGTGCTGCACCAGCATGTTCCATCCAGTATGCCCAGGAGTCTATTCCAGAGTTTGTGTTTAAAGAGAATCTAACTTAACCTTGCTTTTCATTTTAGTCTTGGAATCAAAAAGGAAAGTTCAGTCAATTCGACGTTAAGAACGTATTTAATGACCTTTCCCAAATGGAAGGCAAATGCCCATAGCCCACAGTTTTAATCCAAATCAATTCCTTTCCTAGCATGAAGAACAAACAAAAATAACTTCACAGGAAGGTAAATGCCAGAGGGGACTTGAAGGGGTTCCTAGGGTACCTGCAATGTTCAGCAGTTGATCTTTTACAAAGGTAAACAGGACTTACCTTGCTGGTTTCTGAGCAGTTTGTGGGGGAGATGTGTACCAGGCTTCAACAAAACATGGTTGTGAGCCTGAGTGCCAAGTGCTTTGCATGAAGGGCGAAGCCGCCTGGGTGTTGGGGGTACGGCCACGTGTGACTCAGATGCCTGCTGCTTGGAAAGAACCGCAGTGCAATTAAAAGACTTTTTCAGACTTGGCAATATTGTTAATTCCTTTGCCATTTTATATGAGCAGGAGGATTAATTAGCATTGGCTTTATAGAGTTGTATCTAAATGCATATGTTTTAGGTTAGATATTTCTTTTTACTGGATGAGTCAGACTTGTTCCCAACTGTGAAGGCCACCTCCTGGGATTCATTTTGCCTGCCTGAATGCTTCTGGTTTGCTCAAGTGTGTTATTCAGGGATGACACCAGGACCATCTACAGCGAGGTGGACTCTGTCCTTACCTCGCAATATTACTTTTGAGGAAGAAATCAGAAGGAAAATGAGCAGGGATTTGCAGTACAGGGGTGGACTCGGTCACAGAATTTCCTCTGTTTTTGTCCAGTTCTGCAAATGACTTTTAAAAACAGTCTCATTTTCCCAGTTGCATTTCCTTGATATTTCTTTGTGTTCACACTTTTAAAGGAGAGAAAAAGAGACAAACTCTTTGCAGCAGGGGCGTCCTTTAATGAAGCTCAGAATAGCCCTCCAGAGCTATTCACTTGGACCTCTTTAGTGTTTGAATCTGAGCCCATGAGGGTCCCAGGTCTTCCTTCTATCAATTAAGCCATAATTAGAATAGTTTTTCTCCAAAACTTCGGTGACCTTGGAAATATAGTTTATTCCCAGAATAGACGTATGCTTGATTCTCTTATTGCTCATGGCAGAGAAGATAATGAGAGTAGTTTGTATTACTCATTTCCCAGCACTAGGCTTAGCACATGGAGGTGTATAGTAATGTTTGTTGAATGAATAAATGTTTGACTTGGTGCTTGGGCCATCATCTGGGGTGGGGGTTCTCAATTTAGCCTGCATGAGGTTCACCAAGATGGCTCATTAGAGTCTTTCCAGGCTCAAACCTCCCAAGTTATGATTTGGTAGGTCAGAGAAAGGCTTCAGAAATCCATATATTTATCAACTCTCCTGATGATTTTAGAGGCAGCTGCCCTTTGGGCCTCACACACAAGGGAAAGAAATTTCTCTGGGGGATATGGTGCTTCAGAACTTCAGAGGAAAAGTTTCTCAGACTAACTTAGGCTCTTTCTCATTTCTGTCCAGGCCCATGGCCTCCTCTGAGACCCCTGTGGTGGCTCCCTCCTCCCGTGAGCACCATTGCTCAGGCGGTCTCTCTAGATGCCATTCTCTAGCCCTCCACTTCATCATCAGTGCAGAGTCCACTTTGCTACAGATCAGATTCTTGCTGTTCCTATGGAGCCATCTGAGAATGGCCCAGCCAGATTATACCCCTTGGTCTTACTCTGAAGTGAAAGTCAGTTGTGTCTGACTCTTTGCGACCCCGTGGACTCTACAGTCCATGGAATTCTCCAGGCCAGAATACTGGAGTGGGTAGCCGTTCCCTTCTTCAGGGGATCTTCCCAATCCAGGAATTGAACCCAGGTCTCCCGCACTGCAGGCGTATTCTTTACCATCTGAGCCACCAGGGAAGCTGGTCTTACCCTGAGATTGTACAAATTCACTGCTGGCGAGTGTGCCTTGATTAGTTTGGCTCAGGTGACATTTCTGCACATTTCTCGTGCTGTGTGTTTGCATAAGACACTGAGTCAGGTTACTTACAATGAGATTATATATTTAAATTCAGCACAGTTCAGGGTATATAATCTATGCCCCATACATTGTAGATACTTTTTCCTCCATGGAATATAAACTCCTTGAGGGGTAGGACTGTGTCCCATTCCAAGGAGTCCCTGAGCCAAACTATTGATAGATTTCTCAAGGGCTCACCTGCAAGTTAGACATCAATCTGATATAGTCATAAAATAACTAAATAGCGAAGCCCTAGGATGTATCATGGAGAAGGAAATGGCACCCCACTCCAGTACTCTTGCCTGGAAAATCCCATGGATGGAGGAAGGCTACAGTCCATGGGGTCATGAAGAGTCGGACTCGTCTGAGTGACTTCACTTTCACTTTTCACTTTCATGCATTGGAGAAGGAAATGGCAACCTACTCCAGTGTTCTTGCCTGGAGAATCCCAGGGACAGAGCAGCCTGGTGGGCTGCCGTCTATGGGTCGCACAGAGTTGGACACAACTGAAGTGACTTAGCAGCAGCAGCAGGATGTATCAGGTGGGCAGTTTTTAGCAACTGTTGTTGCCTGTCACCCACAGAGGTGCTGATAAAGCGAGACAGGAAGCAACTGTAGGCAAAGGCCTCCTGAGTAGACTCAGCAGGACGACATTCTCTTCACTCTGAAAAGCTGGGGATACTTACAAACACTCCTCTCACATCCTCCCTGACTCTGTAGGAACACAGAAGGCTTTTCACGGCAGGCAGATTTTGTTGGGTCTCATTAAATGAGCTATACTTTCTATAATAGCATACATGTGTGCCTTAGAAATAGTAGAAATAGCAAAGCAGAAAAATTGTAGCTACAGAAGAATATATTTTAATATCTAAACTACAAACCACAGCGGACAGAGACAGAGAAGTCTCCCTAGTTTTGCCAGCCCTGATTCTTTCTTGCTCCTTAGGACACTCATTGGCACAGTCTGAAGAAAAGCTCTGAGGATTCCTTTCAAAGCCTGTGTCACACATGTTGCCCACGCCCACTGGGTGGGCTGCTTTGTCTGCAAACTGCTGGTCAACCAGACTGAGCTGTTTAAAACAAAG
This sequence comes from Bos mutus, assembly GCF_027580195.1. Lineage (NCBI taxonomy): Eukaryota > Metazoa > Chordata > Mammalia > Artiodactyla > Bovidae > Bos > Bos mutus. Next base: position 40,553,538 of record NC_091626.1, on the reverse strand, counting down.
GCAAACTTAATCTTAATAAGGAGTTCGTGGCTGGCAGTTTCTGAGCAAGTCAACCCCTTGAGTTGGTGATTCTTTAATTCTTTTGGCATTTTTTTGTCAAGATGACAAAATGGTCATCACAGCTCTGAGGTTCTAACATGACTCCAAGGGGAAAATAAAGTATTTTTCTCTCCTCCTCTCCTTCTGTTGGGCTTCCCAGGTCGTTCGGTGGTAAAGAACCTGCCTGCCAAGTAGGAGTCGTGGGTTTGATCCCTGGATCTGGAAGATCCCTGGAGAAGGAAAAGGCTACTCACACCAATATTCTTGCCTGAGAAATCCCGTGGACAGAGGGGCCTAGCAGACTACAGTCACTGGGGTCGCAAAAGGGGGGTTTAGTGACTAAACCCTGCTCCTTCCATTCCTTCCTTCCCATCTGTCTCTCTGTCTTTTTCTTACCTCTCTCTGCCTCTTCCCTTCCTTTTTCTCTTCTCTCCAAGATCAACAGTGTCTGCCACGTGAAGTGGTCAGGTTGATCTGACCATGAAAATCTTGGCTACTCTACTTTCTTCTTTGCATCTAGCATTTAATTTAGTCTAAGGAGAACTTGCATTCCCTGAAAGTTAGAGGGGAAAAAAGCAGTTTAAAAGGGCAAGAACTAGAATTTTTGAAGAACCTAAAAATATCTATACTGTCATTATCATCATCAATCTACCCACTTACGCATCTACCTACATCCCTGCTATATCAGTAGTGGAAAACAAGAGCCACTCAACTGGCAAATAACAGGAAAGTCCTCAGATAAAATCTAGGCACAATACACTGTGTAGTTACTAAACTCCATGCTCTTGAGAATTGTTAAGTAATTCTCATCATTTATGAAATTTAGTCTAGCAGAGTCATAAAATTGACTTTCCAAACATTTATATTCATTATTTAAACAGTTTTTTTCCCAGCCATGGCCATGGAGAACATAGAAAAGTCAGATTATTCATTTCAGACATTTTGGGTCTATGTATATGTCAGATTTTATAAATATTTTAAATTATTTTTAGAGCTATAAATGTTGTTTTGTAACATTTTCTCTTAAAATAACTGCATCTATTTACTCAGGCTTTTTATTTCAATGGAAAGCACACTGCCAAGAAGACAAGAGCTTGACATTTTCTACCTAAAATCTTTTTTTTTTTTAAAGAAAAAGTCATTCAAAATGAAATCAAATAAAGACCATAAAGCATCTTGAGACAGATGACTTTAAACTCCCTGTAATAACTTTTCAGTTACTGCCACTGTTCTCTGGTGCTTTGGGGTGGGTGCTCATGGCTCGTGGGGCAGACAGGGAAGAGGAGATGCCTGACCCTGTAAGAGATGGTGTGTGGGGGGTGGGGCGAGTCAGGTTCTGCTGAGCTGTGTGCTCTGAATACGGGGAGAGGCCCGGTCCAGGCCGTGGCATGTCCTCCTCCCCGTCAGGAATTTGAGAAGGGGCTGGAGCTTCACCTGGGCTCTGCCCCACCTGTTGTATGGTCTATCTGTTTCTTCAGTGGTGTTATGCAAGTGAGGTCTCTGTCTAACAAAGCTGTCCTGAGTGTTGACAGTCAGGGCCACCCCTTCTTTGGCTGGGTCACCGAGAAAGGGTCTGGATTTAGGCAAAAATATGTTTTCTCAAGTCCTTACCCAGCAAGGGAAGACCTGCTAATAGTCTTTTCACTGAATATGCCCAGGGCCTTTTTCTGGACCACAGAGCCTGTGAAATTTGTACTGAGCGCCCCTCTGCCCAGTGTGGCCTCTGATGCTTTTAGTGTCATCAGATGCTTGAATTTCTCCTGCTTCCATCACACCTCCCTCCTCTGCTCTAGCAGCTATTCTCTCTAAAACATGAAGATCATCGGAGTGGTGCTATGACATTTTAAAAAAAATTAAGGTGAATTCATATAACACACAACCATTTAAAAGTTTACACTTTGTGGCATTTATACATTTCTGATGTTGTGTACCTATTACCTCAATCTAGTTACAGAACATTTTCATCACCCCAGACAGAAACCCTATACCCCTTAAGCAGTCACTTCCCATTCTCTGCCCCCCTCCCACCTCCCGCATCTCCTGTGCCCAGCAACAACACTAATCTCGTGTTTCCGTCTCTATGGACTTACCTATTCTGGATATTTCACAGAAATGGAATCATACAATATATGCTCTTTTGTGTTTGGTTTCTTAGCATAATTTTTTCAAGCTTTATGCATATTGTAGCATATAACAGTACTTTATTTATTTTGACTGTGCTGCATTGTGTGGCATGCAAAATCTTAGTTCTCCAGGGATGGAGCCCAGGCCACCTTCAATGGAAAGGTAGAGTTGTATCCACTGGACTGACAGCGAAGGCCCAGTAGTACTCTATTATTTTTCATGGCTGAATAATACTCCATTCTACTGATATACTACAATTTGTTTATCCATTCCTCTGTTGATGAACATCTGGGTTATTTCCATCTTTAAGCTATTGCTGAGTTTTTTTTTAAGGGCTGTTTTCTTTGTTCTGTTTTTATATAGGAAACCATAAGCTAAGATCAGTAACTGTGGACTCCTAAGAGTCTTGAAAAGGTGGCATGCACCAGTTTCTAGACTCTGTGGTCTGAGCTTCAACTGCTCCAGAAAGTGTTTGCCTGTCTCTTTCTTAAAAGCCTTTCTGACTCTAACAGCCCCCTGCTCAGGACTAACAGCACTTGCACAAAGGAGGTCTTCTCCATATCAGCAGCAACCATACATCTACCAGGCGAGTTAGTCTCTTCTTCCTTCCACAGTTATTCAGCATCTCTCTTGCAGATTGTCTTTCCTGTCCTGTACACTTGCCCTTCACTTGCTTTCATTGGTCTTAGATTTCTCCAAAGACTCAGAGCTCCCCGTACACCAGGCACAGAGCTAGAATTTGGAGGTTGTGATAGAAACCTGGCAAAGTGGCTAGCCCTTCTTGGCATTCAAGTTTCTTGCACTTGAAAGTGGGGCCCATGGGGATGTTAAGCTGCCTTCTGGCTTTATAAATTGCTGAGTGCTAAAGAATTAGTGCAGAATGGAAGGCTTAGGTGAGTACGATTTTAAAAAACCTCAGCTGTTGGGCTCCCTATGGCGAAGGGCAATAACAGATGGTCAACCTGCTGGGCTTTGAATGATGGGCTATAATTTTCCTTGTCCTGTCTGCTGACTTCACAGGCCATTGGAGCCCTGTCTTAAGTTTATAATGTCGCCAAGACACCCACTGGTGTTTTAGCCCACATCTGCCTAAGAATTCTCCTTTATGAGTTACAGGGAGGATGTTCCTATAAGGCTGTACCCTGGATGGCCAGTCTGTAGGGCTAATACATGTTTTGATTATTTTCCTTGTTGAGACAGTTCAGGATGGCCCAGGAGTGACCTTACACTTTTATGAAGTCCCAACCTGCTAATGTGATTAAGTGATAAGTGTTTAAATGTGAAGAATGTTTTTCTACCAGGAAGCCCAGCTGAAGAGAAAACCACTGCAGCTTCATTGCATCTTTGGAGGCCTTGCCGGCTTCTTGTCGCCTAAGTCACTGATGCCCCCTCTAGTTTGTACTTGGAGGATGACAAGAGTCAGAAGATGACATCACAGGGGAGGAGATTTTTAGCTCCACTGTGGATGAAAGAAACGTGTATCCTACCCCACTTAAACACGCTTAATGAAAAACCTATAAAGCTTTCCTGTCCCTATGAAGCTTGCTTCACCTGTTTATTCAGGCCTTTCCTGAAGCTGGGGTGGCTGACGTGGTTGGGTGATGTCTGGGCCACTGAGTTTTAGGACAATACCTGTCAGCTCAGAGCTTGGAGAGGGAGGAACGTTTTCATTCCAGGCTTTGTGCAATTTTATGAGAAAAGGAACCCAGGGAAATCAACTCCCAGACTACCCTGTAGGTACGGAAGTGGATGTGGCACTGTCTCCTCCAGGCCTCCCCTCCTACCCCTCTCCTTTTTTTTTTTTTTTTTTCTACCCCTCTCCTATCTCCAGTTTGCTTATAAGCAAAACCCAGAAGAAATTCTTCCCCACCGCCTCCCTCCACGTCACACACCAGGGCACCTTCCAGAAAGAACATGAGGGCTCGCCCTGAGAATTCCGGGGCAACAGGCCTTACAGAGCCTTGTGACCTGCTGTGGAAGGAATTCTGGGCCTTGTGCCCATAGTCCGATGGCAAAAAGGTTAACTAGTATTGAAAACAGGGTGGAGGACCACGTCGATAAATAGTAGGAAGTAAGATTTGTGACTACTTCTGCAGCATGATTAAATGGGGCGATCTATACTGGGAAATGTACCCACACCCTCGTGGGACTCACCCTGGGTTCACAGCGCTAATGTTCTCCTCTTACACCCCTGCCCCTCTCCTGCTCATGCCGGCCTTTCGCAGATGGTCAACCCAGGACTGTCCAACAAGCTCACACCCTAGCAGTCTATTCTGGGCAAAAGCAATCGGCAATAAATATTTTTCTGTGAAATACAACCTGAGTGCTCAAGGTCTTTCTATGTGGCTGAAAGGAGGCAAGGTTGGTGGGGAGGGCCCAGCCCCTGGTGAGACCCTCCCTGCCCTTCTCCAAGCTCTCTGCTGGGCCATCGTGTGGGCTGACTTAACCTATCCTCACTGTGAGCCTGTGAAGTAGGGATTATTATCACCATCTTTTCTAGATGAGGAAATACAGTCTCAGGGAAGTTCAGTTTATTTATTTCACTCCCTGCTGTTTTTTAAAGGATTGGAGGTAGTTAACAAAAGTGATTAGGATTCAAAAGGAAAACAGTAAAGCTTGATGCAGAGACAAGGAATGATGGCAAAGCATGGAAGAAACATTCAGTTCAGTTCAGTCGCTCAGTCATGTCCGACTCTTATGAATCACAGCATGCCAGGCCTCCCTGTCCATCACCAACTCCTGGAGTTCACTCAAATTCACGGTCCATCGAGTCGGTGATGCCATCTAGCCATCTCATCTCTGTTGTCCCCTTCTCCTCCTGCCCCCAATCCCTCCCAGCATCAGAGTCTTTTCCAATGAGTCAACTCTTCGCATGAGGTGGCCAAAGTACTGGAGTTTCAGCTTTAGCATCATTCCTTCCGAAGAAATCCCAGGGCTGATCTCCTTCAGAATGGACTGGTTGGATCTCCTTGCAGTCCAAGGGACTCTCAAGAGTCTTCTCCAACACCACAGTTCAAAAGCATCAATTCTTCAGCTCTCAGCTTTCTTCACAGTCCAACTCTCACATCCATACAGGACCACTGGAAAAACCATAGCCTTGACTAGATGGACCTTTGTTGGCAAAGCAATGTCTCTGCTTTTGAATATGCTATCTAGGTTGGTCATAACTTTCCTTCCAAGGAGTAAGCGTCTTTTAATTTCATGGCTGCAGTCACCATCTGCAGTGATTTTGGAGCCCTCAAAAATAAAGTCTGCCACTGTTTCCACTGTTTCCCCATCTATTTCCCATGATGTGATGGGACCAGATGCCATGATCTTCGTTTTCTGAATGTTGAGCTTTAAGCCAACATTAAGTCATCAGAAATGCACGCACACTGGCAGAGTTCCTAGATACGATCATAGACTTAGCTCAGGGTTCCCTAGAAGCCAGAACAGAAGGAATGACAATTTATAGGTAGAAAAGTTGAGTGACTTACACAGTAAGTAGAGGAGTCGGGTTTGGAATCCAGTTCGGTGTGATGCCAAAGCTCATTCATTCATAGAGTAGGACTTGTGGTCTTGAATGATGGCCATGGCCCAAGTCTGAAACAAGAAGCTAAGCAGTGCTTCCTGAAGATTTGGGCCAGACCCTCAGTGCCAGGTTTATCAAGAAGCAGCAGAATGGGGCTTGCCATCCCCCAGTGCCCTCTCAGTGGTCCCTCCCAAGGCTATCTGGGATGAGGACTGGGAGGCAAGAGGAGGAGTGGTTTTCCTGGTACTCAGGCCATGTATATGCTGGGCAGCAGATAGCTCACCATGGGGAATGGAACGTTTTCCCGTCTTTGAAAAGTGAAAGTGAAAGTCACTCAGTCATGTCCGACTCTGCAACCCCATGGACTATAGCCCACCAGGCTCTTCTGTCCACGGAATTTTCTAGGCCAGAACACTGGAGTGGGTAGCCATTCTCTTCTCCAGGGGATCTTCCCAATCCAGGCACTGAATCCAGGTCTGCCACATTGCAGGTGGATTCTTTATGGTCTGAGCCACCAGGGAAGCCCTCTCTTCTTTGATGCTGGGAACGCATGAGAAGGAAAACTAGCCGCTGGAGGTTTTCTGAGTGGCAGAACCACCAGGCCCATCCTGTGCTGTCACCAAAATTCAGCATGATGAAGGAGTCCTTAGAAAGGCCAACCTGAGCCCCTAAAGGGAATAAGTGGGGATATAAAGCCTGGTGCCTGCAGAGTAGTCTAGAGAGTTCTGAAGACAGAAGGCCCACTGGAGTTGCTGGGATTGTGGGGCTATGTCCCCAGGAAGAGAGGGGGGCACCTCTCACCCTAGCTTGTTCTCCACAGCCTTTGGATGATAGTAAATGTATCCCTAAAGCTTGTACTTGCCTTTGTTTATTCTTGAAAGAGTTGGTGTTAACAAGAAAAACCACAAAGCCAAACTGATATCACTTGAATTGACGCCTATACCAAATTTGGACTTAATACCTGACTTAATTGTAGTTTTGACCTTCCCCAGAAATGTAATTCTAATAAATCACTCTGGAATATTCTGGTCAGCTCCAATGATGTATTCTGTCACAGAGGACCACTCTGTTCCCACCTCACTCCCTCACCCCCTAATAGGAGGCAACTACATGTTAAAATCCTTGTCTTTTTCTTCCTCCCCAGAAGAGGACGTCCTGGCCTAAAAAAAAAAAAAAACTCTTTCTTTTCTTTTGTCAATACCTCCCTTACACTATCCTTCTTCTGAGAAGCCAGGATAGCTGGACAGAGGTGGTACCTTGAAGAAGAAAGAAAAGGGGGTGGTGGAGGAAAACAGGCATCCCTACTTGATAAATATTTACATCTTTATTTTTTTTTATTGTTTAATTTTGAAGTAATTTCAGACTTACAAAGAAGTTGAAAAAATCTTACGAAGTTTCTCTATATCCCTCTCTCAGCTTTTTATATTAGTAACTTAGAAACCATAGCCCAAAGATCAAAACCAGGAAATTAACAGCAATATGATATCATCAGTTAATCTACAGGTTAATTTCATAGAATTAAATTCAAATTTAATTTAAAAGCAAGTCATTGGAATTTTTCCAGTTGTCCCATTAATGTCCTTTTTCTGGTCCAGGATCTAGCCCAGAATCCCAAAGCACATTTAGTTGTCATATTTCCCTAGCCTCCTTGAACCTGGAGTCAGTCTTTGTCTTGCCAGACTGATACTTTTGAAGATTGCTAGCTAGTTATTTTATAGAATGTACAAGAGTTCGGGTTTATCTGATATCTCCTTCTGATTAAATTAAGGTTTTTAATTTTTGGCAAGAATATTGCAGACATTATAGGAGGTGGTGCATGATCAGAAGTTTGTGTATTTTCCCCTAGAAAATCATCATAAAAGAAAATATATCCATTTTAACAATTAACAACAATTTTTTAAAATAATGGAAAAAAATGAAGCTCCATCCTGAACCTGTGCTCTATGGGACACTGCTCTGCTTTCTTATACTATCTCTCAACCAGGGGACTCAACATCTCCTTCCCATGGTTCCTTCTTCAAGCCTGGCCACCTAGCATGTGAGGCCTTCTCTTAGGGAGGTGAAGTACTTCAGGAAAGATGTACCATCTCTTGTGAATACACGTCCAAAAAGTAGTAAAAATGGGGCTACCACCTCTAGTGAAATAAAATTTTATTTGGGGAGAAAATTGGAGGTAACAAAATGAATGTGGTTGAAGAAAAACGTCACCTATTTCAGAATATGTAATGTAGAACATGAAAGCCATCCTGTCACCTCCAAGGGAATCATTACATTAGTTTGGTGTATATTCTGAGTTTCCATATGTTAACTTGGAATTTAGTGTTTTCACTTAATGTATCTTGGAGTCAATAACTTTTTAACTGATATTGGAGATGGCACTTGACCTTTTTGATATTCAGTTTCTATTTGGGGGGATATGGTGGTGGTCACTTGGCTTGCAAGAGTTTCTCTGATTTTGCATCTTGTTCAATATTTTGAGAGCATCTGTCTTTATTGACAACCCAATCCTCTTCACAGTTCTCCCACTTTGATTTCTTAACATTGTCCTCCATCCACCCACCACCCAGACCAGCAATCTCCCCTCCATCTCTGCGTACCTTGTTCTCTTTTCAAACCAAATGCTCCTTCCCTTTTCCTGATCTCTTGTCCAGTGTCCCTCTCTGGCTTGTTGGCTTGCTTATCACATGTGGCTCTTTGCTGTCATGCAGATTTGGATCTTTCCTCCCTTCTCTCTGAGTCTTCTTGAAGGATATCTGTACACTTCCTACAACTTCAGCTCTCATACTAATCCCTAACTAGGAATCTGTCTGTGTTAGTTTCCTAGAACTGCCATAATACAGTACCACAAATTGAGTGGTTTAAACCAACAAAATTATTATTAGTTAGTTTAGTTACTTATTCTCTAACACTTTTGGGGGATTGAACCTGAAATTGAGGTGTTGGCAGGCCTATGTTCTCTCTGATGGCTTTGTGGGAGCTGTGGTAAAATTTTCTGGAAAACAATTTGAAAAGATACATCAAAAACTTATAAATGTACGTATCCTTTGATATAACAATTCCATTTTTAACAATGCATTCTTAAAAAGCAAAGATATACTTATGGACAGAGATTTATTTAGTACAGGGATGTTCATTACAGTGTTGTTTATAATAGTAATGAAAACCTGAAAATGACCTACATGTGAAACAATAGAAAATTGGTAAGATAAATTATGTTTTCCCCATATGACAGAGTACTTAGCAGGCCATACAAATTGCATTGTAGACAAAGTTTTGGATACAGTACATTGCTAAGAAGTTTAAGCAGGCTATAAAGTGTATTCAGTTTGATTGCAACCTGTTATAACTTTGACTTTCCAACTTTCTCTACCCTCAAGAAGCTGCATATGCTTTTACATCCTGTGACTCTAGCCCCCATCCAGTTGACTGTAAGAGATCTCTCTTCTAGGAAATTCCCTCCTCTGTCTTGCATCACTTAAGTTTGGAGCTTCACCCCTTTGCAGACTCCCTTGTCTGTTGGAAGCCAGCTTTGCCAGGCTGATATCTCTTCCCTCATGAAGATTTGCAGAAACATGGGCAATAATTGGTTCCCTTAACTCCCTCAAACATAAGTAATACTGAGCTTTGATGCTTAATACAACTTTCCTGAACACTTGGGTATAATATATGGGAGTGGCAAAGCCAAGAAAGGAAAACTTAGAATACTAGATGTTTGCTCCCAGAAAACTGGCGCTTGGATCAGTCTCACTTGTGTATCCATGTATCCTTTATTGATTGTTTCTCTGCTTTTCTTCCTAATGGTTACCATTTTGCGAGGACTAGCTATTACTTCTTCTTTAGGGTGTCCTTAAGCTTATCTTCCCTCCCAGGAGTCCTTGCCACCAATCCCTCTGAGGCCTTAGCTATAGGAAATATACTTTGTAGAAATTAATTGCACCTACCCTGAGGATAACAACATTTAGACTATTATGCTGAGTGATTTAACTTTGTGTCAGAAACCTCCCCATTTCAGGATGAGATCTTATTATTGCATGACCAAAAGGCCATTGAAGAGACCCTTTCCTCTATTCCCCTACTCCCCAGAACAGAGACAATTCGAACACCAGTTATCATTCTGTAATGCAAACATTCCTTGTAGTAATAATAGGAAATATTGTACCTCTGCCCTATGTCTTTGCTCTTTACAAAGAATGTTTCAAAAAAAATTCAGTTTCAACTACATAACATGTATATATATGATATATATAAAAATATATATCTAAACCCCTTGAAGAGACATACCCTAAGATATAATCCGAAGAAGGCAATGGCACCCCACTCCAGTACTCTTGCCTGGAAAATCCCATGGACTGAGGAACCTGGTAGGCTGCAGTCCATGGGGTCGCTAAGAGTTGGACACAACTGAGTGACTTCACTTTCACTTTTCACTTTCATGCATTGGAGAAGGAAATGGCAACCCGCTCCAGTGTTCCTGCCTGGAGAATCCCAGGGATGGTGGAGCCTGATGGGCTGCCGTCTATGGGGTCGCACAGAGTCGGACACGACTGAAGCAACTTAGCAAGATATAATCAGCAATGACCTCTAGATGACAGGTATATTAGCCATCTATTGCTGTGTAACAGATTACCTTAAAATTTAGCAGCTTAAGGCAGTAAGCATTTATTATCTCTCAGTTTCTATGGGTCAGGAATCTAGATGCAGCTTAACCGGGTGTCCTCTGACTCAGGGTTGCTCACAAGGCTGCAGTTAAGGTTGTGGCTGGGTCTTAGTCATCTCAGGGTTCAACAAGGGAAGGATGTATGTGTGTGTGTACACGTGTGTGTGAGAGGAAAAGAAATATTAGTCTTTTGGTAGCCTATTACGTTAGGGGTCTCCAGGACCACCCCAGGTTTGATGATTGGCTAGGAGGGCTCACAGGACTCAGCACGTAGTTGTATTCTCTATAGTTATAGACTGTATTACAGTGAAAGGCTACAAAGCAAGATCAACAAAGGGAAAATGTGCATGAAGTCTGGAGGAAACTAGGCACACGTTCTCACTTTCAAGAGTCTTCTTCCAGTGGAGGCATGCAGGACACCCTGAATTCCCCCAGTAGTCAGCTGTGACAGTGAGTATGAAATGCTGTCTGTGAGAGACGCTCAGTAAAGTCTCAATGCTCAGAGTTTTTACTGAGGGCTAGTCAAGTAGGCGCCCTCTGCCAGGCTGATATCAAGAGTCCAGACTCTTGGAAGGGAGGCTGATGCTTAGCATAAAAATATTGCTTGCACAAACAGTTTAGTCACAGTGAGCCCTTCTCATCAGGGAATAGTAGGAACCTTTCCTCCTGAAAGCCAGGCTCCCAGATGCTGGCCAAGGGCCAGACTTGCAAGCAGCCCTTTCTAAGGATGACAGTCTCAGGCCAGCTGTATTAACTCTTTTCTGCACATCTAATCTGGGAAGTGATATCCATGACTTTTTCTATATTCTGCTCTATATAAGTGATTCTCTAGGTTCAGCCCATAGTCATGGAGGGAATTTCAAAAGATGTGACTGCCAGGAGGAAGGAACTTTGGGCCCTCTTAGAACCTGACCACTAGAAAAGGAGTCTCAGCTTTTCTCATCAATATTTTCTATCTTCTCTCTAATGATCCAAAGCACTTCTATGATAAGAAAAGCTATTTGGAAACCATGATTAACTATATATATAGCAGTATGTATGTGGTAGAAAAAGCAATATATTCCTTGTGGAAGAAAACTAGGATTTCTTTAGGCTCCACCTACACTCAAGTGTAGATTCTTATGGCCTAATAACTCTTGTTGGTATTTGAGATGGTGAAGTTACCTGGGAAGAAAAGTTGCAATGTTTCTAGTTATAAGAATAAAGGCAGGCTTAAGGAAAGTGTTTAGTATTTTAGAGACAGCTTCAGTAGTGGCAGGAGACCTGAAGTAGATAGTAATTTGTTAAATGGCAGGCTGTGGAGGTGAGGGGAAACCTCACCAGGCTCCAGAAAGCTTTAGACTGAGGCAAATGTTATGCCTGGAGATATTTGGCAAAAACCCATGCAGGTCACTGATAGATGCATGTATGCCGGGCAGGGTGAGGAGGCCTGGGGAGGATGGAGCTAGGAGCGATGGTGTTTCCAGGGCTGCTCTGGCAGGAAGAGATGAGGAAGAAGGAACTTCTCCCCTCTCTCCTGACCTCAGGACTTCAGAGAGGAAGTGAGCCTGGCCCAGGAGAAGATGGACCTCTCGTAGCATAAGTGAAGGTGGCTGCCTGATGGTCTCTTGTCCATGGTGGGAAGGATGCCCACTGACCTTCAGAGGTGGACAGTGGCATGGCAGTTGGGAATACTCTGCTGTTGGGTATGTGGTCACACAGAGGGCATTAGAACAGCATCTGGGTCACAGCTGGGCATTTAGTGAGGGAAGGAGAGAGGGAGAGAAAGAGAGAAGTGATAAATGAAGAAACATATAACGTACTCTGGAGGCCATTAAGAAGGCCTCCTCCAAATATGTTCTTTTCTGTACGCACAATTGAAATAGTCTAATATTTCTAATTTTATTGTGTTTATTTATTTACTTTTGGGTCTGTTTCTCCCCACCATTAATGTAAGCTCTCTGAGGGCAGGGGTTGTGTCTGTGTTGTGCCTGGCATAAACTAGACAGTCAATTAATGCTATACAATTGAATTAAAAAACACATTGATGCCAATACTTCACATTCATTGCCTTGCTTCTGTTCTTATTGGTATTTGAAAACAGCTGCATATGTTTGCCTTTCAACTTGGTGGATTGCATCTGTAGCCTCCATGAACTTTAAAAAACAGATCTGTCAATATTATGCTAAATGAAGGAAGCCAGATGCCAAAGGCCACATATGGTGTGATTCCATTCATATGAATGTCCAGAGCGGGGCAGGTCCACACACAGAGAAAGCAGATTAGTGATTGCCAGGGGCTGCAGAGAGGGAAGAGGGAGTGACTGCTCATGGGTGTGGGGTTTCCTTTTTGGAGTAACAAAAATACTCTCGAATTAGATAATAGCAATGGTTGTACAACTCTGAAGATCTTAAAAACCACCAAATTGTACACTTTAAAGGGGAGAATTTTATGGTATGTGAATTATATCTTAACAAAGTTGTTAATAAAAAATACAGATCTGTCATTAATTTCCCCTGAGGCAGGGTGAGTATTTCTTTTCCTGTGGTTCCACAGATAAATAAAACAAGGCTCGCGGGCAGTGTGGTGTGATGGAAGTAATGTAGGCACCGGAGTCAGACACACCCAGATCTGTAGCCAGGCTCCTTACCACCGTGTGTCCCTGGGCAGGTTACTGTTCTGACCTCCTGAAGCCTCATTTCCCTGCTTTGAAAAAATGGGTATTCTAACTTTAAGATGTGGGACCATGTGAAGGTCAACGTCATTAACCCACATGAAATGCCCAGCCCTGGGCTTGACAGCTTGACAATGAGCTTGGTCCTCTTCTCTCCTCCTCCTCCTTCAGCAGAGCTGCAGAGTGGCCAGGTGAGTGGCAGAGTGAGTAATTAGAATCTGATTACTGAGATAGGATCCATTTTGTAGCATCCAGAATGTGACCAGTCTGCCTCCTGAAGCCCCTTTGTCTGCACTGGTTCAGCATTGTTCTGTCCACGATTTGCCATGGGAGGTCACCGTCCCTTAGCCTCCTTTCTCATCAGATCCAGAACAAAGGCCCTGCAAATGTCACTGAGCACAGCCACCAGGGCCTTGTCACTGCTCTGGAGACGGGTGCTCTGTCTGTGTCCTTTCCGAGAAAGAAGGGGGTGGCCAGACAGAACTCATTCCACTGATTCTTTGTTGGCTGGGCAGTTCTGCAAATGTTTAATAATTGTCCTCTGGGACATAAAAAGCCCTGAAATGTGGTGTGTGCTAACATCCATGGTGTGCTTTCCCCATGGCTGACTTAAAGCCATCGGTGTGATATCACTGAATATGGAGTTGGGAAGAGATGCACCCAGTCAGTTATCTCAAGATGAGGGAATGGGTTCTGGCATATTTTTGTCTTTACAGGATAGTTACACCATCAAGACTCAGCAGAGTTTATAGGTAGCTTCTAGCATGACTGCTCAGGGAGGAAGGGGTTTCCTGGTGTGAATTTTCAAAGCTTGGTACCTCTGTTGGCCCTTTTGCCTCTTGAGAACTCAGCATAGAAGATACCAAACTGTGAGCTTGCAGCTAGGGCTGGGGATCTGCACAGGGATTTATTGGAGAGTAGTGGAGGGGTGGCTGTGAGTCCAAGGTAAGCCTCTTCAGGAGAGGGAATTTTGACCATGTGTGAAGTTGTCAGCACATTGAGGCCACTTGGAAAGACTCAGACACTATCTCTTACAGCCTGATGTGTGTGCAGATTTGACAAGGTCAGAGTCACACAGCTAAGGTCAAAGGATTATAGGATGCATGTTAAGGAGAAAAGCAAAGATGTCTGGCAAGTTGGCATCCTTACAAACAGAAGCTTTGTAAACCTAAACTAATGAAGTCTCCACTCCTCTGGAGGGCTGACCCATCTCAGTTTGGGTGACAGGTTAGATAGAATGCATTCCTGGAAGCAAAAGCACATATTGATCAAGCTTATTATGGAAATAATCTTGAATTCTGGGGCTCTTTAGAGTTTTTAGGATGGAATGTTAGCTGGGGAGGAAAGTGTGCTGTTGTTTGCCATGAGTATACTGAATGAGTTCATGCTCTTCTGGTCAAGAATAGTGGGTTAGTTAGAGTAATCTAGCTGCTATAACAAACCAGCCATTTAATGCAAACATTTTATTTCTTAGGACTTCCCTCTGATTGGCTAAAAGTGGGGTGGCTCTATCTCCTGTAGGCATTTAGAGATCCAGGTTGACAGAAGCTCTGGTAATTTTCATTATATGGGTCCTAACATGGTTTTTCCAGTGGTCATGTACGGATGTGAGAGTTGGACTGTGAACAAAGCTGAGCGCCGAAGAATTGATGCTTTTGAACTGTGGTGTTGGAGAAGACTCTTGAGAGTCCCTTGGACTGCAAGGAAATCCAACCAGTCCATTCTAAAGGAGATCAGTCCTGGGTGTTCTTTGGAAGGAATGATGCTAAAGCTGAAACTCCAATACTTTGGCCACCTCATGCGAAGAGTTGACTCATTGGAAAAGACTCTGATGCTGGGAGGGATTGGGGGCAGGAGGAGAAGGGGATGACAGAGGATGAGATGGCTGGATGGCATCACTGACTCAATGGACGTGAGTTTGAGTGAACTCCAGGAGTTGGTGATGGACAGGGAGGCCTGGTGTGCTGCGGTTCATGGGGTTCGCAAAGAGTTGGACACGACTGAGCGACTGAACTGAACTGAACTGAACATGGCCTTACCATTGATACCAGGCCAGTAAATAAGGGAAGAACAAGTAGAGAAGCACATCTGCTTTTGAACCACATCCATCCCTCTCATGTTCTTGATTGGCCCCCTTTGGCAAGAGGATGAGTTTCTTGAACTGGGCGACTATTAACTGAAAACCCTCTGCACTTATGCCGAGCTCTTTGATTTTTAGATCACCAGGTTGTCTCCAGCTAGACAGCCACTTCCTAGGAACAAGTCTACACTACAGGGAGGAGCAAATTCTTTGGTATGCAGCAGGCTCTGTCTGCCGTAGACAAGAACAATTCTGTGGTCAGCCTGGTGCTGACAAAGAGCTTTCTTTTGCCAACAGTGTCTTTACTTGGATTGGGCAAGTTAGCATTTTGTCTCACATTTCCTTTCCAGAGGGAAGTTGGGCTAGTAAAAAAGCATGACACTATTGTGTCAATAGGGCGCCAATAATTGCATTCGGTCTCTGCTCCCCCAGGCGGACAGTTCTCAGAGGATGTGGGAGCACTGGGTGGGGAAACTAAACTGAAGGAGCACTTCTTTCAGCACTGGGGGAGCCCTTAGATGAAACCATCCCCCTTCTACAGCAACCTCTCTGATTCTTTGATTCCTAAAGAGTCATGTCTGACTCTTTGTGACCCCATGACTGTAGCCCATCAGGCTCCTCTGTCCATAGAATTCTCCAGCAAGAATACTGGAGTGAGCTGCATTTCCTTCTCCAGGGGATCTTTCCCACCCAGGAATCAAACCCTGGTCTCCTGCATTGGAAGGCAGGTTCTTTACCATCTGAGCCATCGGGGAAGCCCAATAGGCTCCTGTTAATCCACTGATGTAGTTATTTACTGCCCTGGGGGTTTTAATTGAAGCCAGCCTGAATAACAATTAAGGCCTCCTAGAAGCTGTTGGGACAAATAAGGTATTGTTGGCCCACCAACCCCCAACAACTAGAGCTACTTGCTATGAATTCAGACCTCATCTTTTCATGCCTAGAGATTTCTGAAGATTTATGTCTCCAAGTTCAAGCCTTGAGAGATAATAAACAGTAGATGAATGTATTGAAAACTAACTTTTTGGCCAGAGGGAACATCTATGCCTCCATGCTTTGCATATGCAGCAGGAAAGTGACTCACTTCACTTGTTCTCATTTTACAAAAAAGCAGACATAATTTAGCAGGTGACAATCGGTTGCCAAGTCTCTATTCTAGGTGCAGGGGCATTGTTCTAGCAGCTGACTCTATTTGCCATCTCTGACTTATCTATCATTTTACAGGTCTTGATAGGGTCAAATGATTCATCTGAAGCCATAAAATTGGTTAGTAAGAGTCACCAGAACACAAGACTCTTGACTTCCTAGGTGTGCATCTTGTGACCCTCTTATCATCACCTGGGTGAGCTGATGGTAAGTAATTTTGTTCCAGGCTAAACTGCAGAAAATTCCTTGACTTCCTGTATCTCTTTGATAAAGAGTTGACCCTCAGTTTGGGCTATAGCATAGGAATAAGGAGATTGTTCCTTTTCTTTTGGAACCTTCCCTGCTGAGTCACCTGCCACTTTTGAGAATGTAACAGAGTCAGCAATGCCTGTGGAAAATTCTTCTTTGTCGGCAGAGAAAATATGGTATTTAGCTAAAGCAGGATGTTCCCCAAAGACTTTATAGGAGTTACAGAGTGCCTGAGGTGGGTGGGAGCTCCATGGATCAAGGTATCACATAGTAGTTGGGTGAATTTTTCCATGGCTGAATTCCAGGAAAATTTCCCCTGATATGATTTCTATTGTTCAAAGTAAGCCTGTTCCTGCCCAGGGCTTATGAGAGTGGGCATGTCCAGATGGGTGGGTGGAGAGGTACTTGGGAGGAGAGATTATTTTTTTCTCATTAAGAGCCAGTTTATTCCACTAGTTCCTGAGCTCACTTTGCCCTATAGTTGGGAGAAGGGTGTGTGCCTCCCTGCTGAGCTTTTAATCTGAACTTCAAAGCTTTACAAAGCAGGCTCCTGTATCTTTTTTCCTGCTTGGTCTCCATGGAAAACTGATGAGGTCTAACCTCCTTCCAAAGTGTCCACAGCAAAATATCTACTCAGAGCGCTGTGGACCTGATGTGAGTCCAGGGAGAATGGATCTTGGGCCACTTGTTTGAACAACTTTACTTCATGTCTATTAATTATTTTTTCAAAGATATCATAAAGAGTCTGATTTCTATAACTATGACTATTTAAGGATTATTGAAAGGATTTATAGAAAGTGATGAGAAATTTGAAATCCAGTTCAGTTCAGTCACTCAGTCTCCGACTCTTTGCAACCCCATGAACCGCAGCACGCCAGGCCTCCCTGTCCATCACCAACTCCCGGAGTCCACCCAAACCCATGTCCACTGAGTTGGTGATGCCATCTAACCATCTCATCCTCTGTTGTCCCCTTCTCTCCTGCTCTCAGTCTTTCTGAGCATCAGGGTTTTTTCAAATGAGTTGGCTGTTCGCATCAGGTGGCCAAAGTATTGGAGTTTGAGCTTCAACATCAGTCCTTCCAATGAACACCCAGGACTGATCTCATTTAGGATGGACTGGTTGGATCTCCTTGCAGTCCAAGGGACTCTCAAGAGTCTTCTCCAACACCACAGTTTAAAAGCATCAATTCTTTGGTGCTCAGCTTTCTTTATAGTCCAACTCTCACATCCATACATGACCACTGGAAAAACTGTAGTCTTGACTAGACCTTTGTGGACAAAGTAATGTCTCTGCTTTTGAATATGCTATCTAGGTTGGTCATAACTTTCCTTCCAAGGAGTAAGTGTCTTTTAATTTCATGGCTGCAGTCACCATCAGCAGTGATTTTGGAGCCCAGAAAAATAAAGTCAGCCAGTTTCCCCATCAATTTTCCATGAAAGTGATGGGACCGGATGCCATGATCTTCGTTTTCTGAATGTTGAGCTTTAAGCCAACTTTTTCACTCCCCTCTTTCACCTTCATCAAGAGGCTTTTTAGTTCCTCTTCACTTTCTGCCATAAGGGTGGTGTCATCTGTATATCTGAGGTTATTGATATTTCTCCCGGCAATCTTGATTCCAGCTTGTGCTCCATCCAGCCCAGTGTTTCTCATGATGTACTCTGCATATAAGTTAAATAAGCAGGGTGACAATATACAGGCTTGATGTACTCCTTTTCCTATTTGGAACCAGTCTGTTGTTCTAACTGTTGCTTCCTGACCTGTATACAGGTTTCTCAGGAGGCAGGTCAGGTGGTCTGATATTCCCATCTCTTTCAGAATTTTCCACAGTTTATTGTGATCCACATAGTCAAAGGCTTTGGCATAGTCAATAAAGCAGAAATAGATGTTTTTCTGGAACTCTCTTGCTTTTTCGATGATCCAGTGGATGTTGGCAATTTGCTCTCTGGTTCCTCTGCCTTTTCTAAAACCAGCTTGAACATGTGGAATTTCATGGTTCACATATTGCTGAAGCCTGGCTTGAGAATTTTGAGCATTACTTTACTAGCGTGTGAGATGAGTACAATTGTGCGGTAGTTTGAGTATTCTTTGGCATTGCCTTTCTTTGGAATTGGAATGAAAACTGACCTTTTCCAGTCCTGAGGCCACTGCTGAGTTTTCCAAATTTTCTGACATATTGAGTGCAACACTTTCACAGCATCATCTTTTAGGATTTGAAATAGCTCAACTGGAATTCCATCATCTCTTCTAGCTTTGTTCATTGTGATGCTTCCTAAGGCCCACTTGACTTTGCACACCAGGATGTCTGGCTCTAGGTGAATGATCCCACCATTGTGATTATTTGGGTCATGAAGATCTTTTTTGTACAGTTCCTCTGTGTATTCTTGTCACCTCTTCTTAAAATCTTCTGCTTCTGTTAGGTCCATAACATTTCTGTCCTTTATTGTGCCCATCTTTGCATGAAATGTTCCCTTGTTATCTCTGATTTTCTTGAAGAGATCTCTAGTTGTTCTTATTCTATTGTTTTCCTCTATTTCTTTGCACTGATCACTGAGGAAGGCTTTCTTATCTCTCCTTGCTATTCTTTGGAACTCTGCATTCAAATGGGTGTATCTTTCCTTTTCTCCTTTGCTTTTCACTTCTCTTCTTTTCACAGCTATTTGTAAGGCCTCCTCAGACAGCCACTTTGCTTTTTAGCATTTCTTTTTCTTGGGGATGGTCTTGATTCCTGTCTCCTGTACAATATCACGAACCTCCGTCCATAGTTCATCAGGTACTCTGTCTATCAGATCTAGTCCCTTAAATCTATTTCTCACTTCCAGTGTATAATCATAAGGGATTTGATTTAGGTCATACCTGAATGGTCTAGTGGTCTTCCCTACTTTCTTCAACTTAAGTCTGAATTTGGCAATAAGGAGTTCATGATCTGAGCCACAGTCAGCTCCCGGTCTTGTTTTTGCTGACTGTATAGAGCTTCTCCATCTTTGGCTGCAAAGAATATAATCAGTCTGTTTTCAGTGTTGACCATCTGGTGATGTCCATGTGTAGAGTCTTCTCTTGTGTTGTTGGAAGAGGGTGTTTTCTATGACCAGTGCATTCTCTTGGTAGAACTCTATTAGCCATTGTCCTGCTTCAAATGCCTCTACCCATGGGGCATTGTTCTAAGAAGCCCATTATTGGTCATTAGAAAGCTTGATGGAGCAGGAATTGTTCGGCTGGGCCCAAACCTCCTTTCCCCACCCTGAACATTGCCCACGGAAAGATCCTGTGCAGGCCTGTGGCGTCTGGGCTTTCTGCCAGAGAACATTCTCTGGTAGTGCTTTCTGGGGGAAGACTTGAAATGCTGAGGAATTAACACTCCAGGAACAACCCTCAGCCAATGAGGGACAGGAGTTGGTGGGTGACTTCCCTAGCTTCCTTGCTTACAATGACCAATTCTGAGGTGGTTTCTACATAGTCTTGAAGATGGTCCCCGTGGGGTGGAGCCTCAGCTATGTGCAGTCATAAATTTCTCAGTGATGCCCCTTAACTGGCTTACTGCCTGCTGGTTTCAATTTCCAGCTCTGTCACAGTGTATGCTTGTTGCTGGCTGTTCAGCCGCTTAGCCACGTCTGACTTTTTGTGGCCCCATGGAGTAGGTTCCTCTGTTCATTTCCCTGGCAAGAATGCTGAAGTGGGTTTCCATTCCCTTCTCCAGGGGATCTTCCTGACTCAGGAATTGAACCCACATCTCCTGCACTGACAGGTGAATTCTTACCACTGAGCCCCCGGGGAAGCCCCCGCTGTGTGCTGGTCATCTCCAAATAAACACTTGAATTCAAATCCTGGTCTCAGCCTCATAAGGAAACCCAAATTAGACTTGACAAATGTCTAGTCTTTTCCTGCCAGAGATAGAGTGTCTGAAAGATGGAGGAGGTGGTTAGAACCACTGTGGAGGGCTCACAGGGTCACATGTGCTGACCTGTGAGCACTTGCTGAGGTCCAGAGCCTTCTCCTCTCTCTGCTGTTGGTAGACAGATACATGTCTGTCCAGCTGGGGCTGAACTTCTCTGCGGTGGGAGAGTACAGTGCCACAAGGTAGACGAAGTAAGAATAGCAACTTGATGGGGAAACAGATTGACCTGCAGAGTCAATATTATTACGAAACAGCATTTGCCCTTCCCTGGCAGTGACACAGGACAAGTGTTGGCCACAGGGGCCACCGGAACAACCCCCACTGTGTGTATTGAAATACCAGGTGGTGTCTGGATCAGCTAAGAGGATCAGCTGAGTCTTGGTGGGAGGTTCCAAGCAGCTGGCTGCTTTGGAAAGGAGAGGGACTTGTGGTGCTCTGGTGCTCTCTCAGCTGGGGTGGATGGGAGGAGAGGGTATGACCGAGGTAATCTCTGGTCTGGAGGGGCACACAGTTTCTTTTCCTTGTGAAGACTGGTGTCCCTCATTCCCTTTGGTGCCTAGAGAAACTATCTCTCAGGAAATGCCAAGTAGGGGGCCCACTGGCTTTGTTCCCTGGTGCACAGAGTATTAACTCTGAGTTGACACTGTACTGTTTCATAGGCTTGAGTCCATACTGAACTGTGGGCACAGTCAAAGGAAATTAGCCTTTCTCCTCTTCTTGTCATACCTAAAATCGAATTATGTGACTTCTTGGACATTTTTCCTGCCTATTTTTAGGTGGCACAGATAGGAGGGAGCTGCCACTTGACCCTAGCCTCAGGCAAGATGGTGGAACAGCCTGGTTGGGGCACTAGGCTGTCCTGTCTATGGAGCATCACTCTGACCTCTGGTCCCTATGCTCCGTGACAAGTACAGGGCCAAGTTGAGTCCTGTGGGGTTGGTAGGGACAGGAGGAGAAAGGGAAGGGGGAAAGAAAGGACCCTTCTAAAAGGAGTACTTCTTACTTGACGAAGAGGAGGCACTACTTTCTGGCCTGGTTTCATGAGCTGGTCCATTCTTTTAGGACCCAGCCAAGCTGAGAAACTAGTGAATATTGGGAAGTGACCAAGTGCTTATAGGTTAACGTGTTGATAGAGATAATAGCTGGTGTTTGCTGAGTCCTGCTTTTTCCCAGGCACTCTGTGAAGGGCTAGGCAAGGATGGTCCTGTCTAATTCTCAGAAATTAAGAACTATAATTATTCACATTTTCGTGATGAGAAACCAAAGCATAGAGAAGTTAAATAACTTTCCCAAGGCCAACTGACTAGTAAGTAGTGGGGCCAGTGCACAAACCCCATGTTTTCAATACTTGTGTGTTCAGCATTCACTGCACACCAAGCACCTGTTCTAGGTGAACTGGGTAGGCAGTGTCCCTGCTCCTCTTCTAGCAGATCAAGTCACGTGAAAATTCAAGAAGCAAATGTATTAACAGACTCTCAGGTAGTGATTGAAATAGGCAGATGTGGTGAAGTCCCTCAGTCAGTCAGTTCAGTCACTCAGTTGTGTCCGACTCTCTGAGACCCCATGAATTGCAGCACACCAGGCCTCCCTGTCCATCACCAACTCCTGGAGTTCACTCAGACTCACGTCCATTGAGTCAGTGATGCCATCCAGCCATCCTATCCTCTGTCATCCCCTTCTCCTCCTGCCCCCAATCCCTCCCAGCATCAGGGTCTTTTCCTATGAGTCAACTTTTCACATGAGGTGGCCAAAGTATTGGAGTTTCAGCTTTAGCACCAGTCCTTCCAATGAACACCCAGGATTGATCTCCTTTAGAATGGACTGGTTGGATCTCCTTGAAGTCCTAGGGACTCTCAAGAGTCTTTTCCAACACCACAGTTCAAAGCATCAATTCTTTGGTGCTCAGCTTTCTCCACAGTCCAACTCTCACATCCATACATGACCACTGGAAAAACCATAGCCTTGACTAGATGGACCTTTGTGGACAAACTAATGTCTGTGCTTTCGAATATGCTATCTAGGTTGGTCATAACTTTCCTTCCAAGGAGTAAGCATCTTTTAATTTCATGGCTGCAGTCACCATCTGCAGTGATTTTGGAGCCCAGAAAAATAAAGTCTGACACTGTTTCCACTGTTTCCCCATCTATTTGCCATGAATAGGGACCATGATGGGACCAGATGACATGATCTTAGTTTTCTGAATGTTGAGCTTTAAGCCAACTTTTTCACTCTCCTCTTTCACTTTCATCAAGAGGCTCTTTAGTTCCTCTTCACTTTCTGCCATAAAGGTGGTGTCATCTGCATATCTGAGGTTATTGATATTTCTCCCAGAAATCTTGATTCCAGCTTGTGCTTCTTCCAGCCCAGTGTTTCTCATGATGTACTCTACATATAAGTTAAATAAGCAGGGTGACAATATACAGCCTTGATGTACACCTTTTCCTATTTGGAGCCAGTCTGTTGTTCCATGTCCAGTTCTAACTGTTGCTTCCTGAACAACAGGTTTCTCAATAGGTTTCTCAAGAGGCAGGTCAGGTGGTCTGGTAAGGAACAGTGGCTGCACTTTACTGGAGCAGCCGTGAAGAGATACCCCACAACCAAGGTAAGAGAAACCCAAGTAAGACGGTAGGTGTTGAGAGAGGGCATTAGAGGGCAGACACACTGAAACCATAATCACAGAAAACTAGCCAATCTGATCACACGGACCACAGCCTTGTCTAACTTAATGAAACTAAGCCATGCCATGTGGGGCCACCCAAGATGGACAGGTCATGGTGGAGAGGTCTGACAGAATGTGGTCCACTGGAGAAGGGAATGGCAAACCACTTCAGTATTCTTGCCTTGAGAACCCCATGAACAGTATGAACAGGCAAAATGATAGGATACTGAAAGAGGAACTCTCCAGGTCGGTAAGTGCCCAATATGCTATTGGAGATCAGAGGAGAAATAACTCCAGAAAGAATGAAGGGATGGGGCCAAAGCAAAAACAATGCCCAGTTGTGGATGTGAGTGGTGATAGAAGCAAAGTCCGATGCTGTAAAGAGCAATATTGCATAGGAACCTGGAAGCTTAGGTCCATGAATCAAGGCAAATTGGAAGTGGTCAAACAGGAGATGGCAAGAGTGAAGGTCGACATTCTAGGAATCGGCGAACTGAAATGGACTGGAGTGGGTGGAGTCCCTAGGTAACCACTTTAACCTGGGAGGTCAGAGAAGGCTTCTTGGAGGTGACATTTAAGCTGCAATCTGAAGGACGAGGAGTGAGACTGCAATGATGACGGGGAAGAGAAGTTCTGCAGACAAACAGCAAGAACACAACAAGAAAAAAGCAGTCAAGGCAGGGACAGAAAGGAGAGTGACAGGGGAGAGGCAGGAGCGGTCCCTTCCAGAGCTTTCCGGTTAACATTCTTCATTTGCTCAGCTTCTTTCAGAGCTTAAAGGGGCCTTGTGGCTCCCCTGAGGGCATCAGTGGGCCAAGGGGGCTTTTTCACCTGTGATTAAACCACGTGAGTAACACTGTGACCAGGACCAGAGTGTGAGCCATGTGCCTACCTACCCCACTCCCCTGCTTGGCGCACTCTGACTTCACCCAGGACATCAGACAGTGCTGCATGGGGGGAGCCACCCAAAGACTTCATATCAGCCCTGTGCTACCTCCACTCCCTGGCAGGACAAGACCTGTGCAGCCACTTCTGGGCTTGGTGCCAGTGCCTCTCACTGAAAAACAGCGGGGCTGATTACAATGATGTTTTCCAAAGGAAACAAGGGAGAGAACGTGACGTGGGCTGAGATTACAACTCACAGCATTTCACATCCAGGCCAGTTTTGGTAGCAAAGGTTTAGACTCCTCCCTGAGAGCGTTTCCAGGAAACCCCAGGGTATGAAGCTATAGTGCCAGATGTTCTAGTAAAAGGAAAACCTCCTAGAACAAATAATAATAACAGAAGGGCAAATTAATCCTGTAGGTAGGACAGAGAGAGTGTGCTCCAAGACTGTAACTAGCAGACATCTGGGTGGTTCTGGATGAATTCTTTATGCCGCATGCGTTGTTTCTTCATATTCTCTACCACTTCTGGGACCGATCCTTTGAAACTATCAACGTACTGGTCCTAGAGAGGCAAGCAGCTGGAGAAAAGGGATTTTCAGTCACCCATGAGCAACACATTTCATACTTTGAGAAAGAAACCCCTGACAGCGTGTGTAGATCACACGGCCAAGGTAAAGGTCACTGTCTAGGTCCTGAGCTAGAATTCTGTGCTGTGAGGGTGGATATATGTGTATGAGAAGTCTACAGAGTTCCAGCATACATGAGGGTGAAAAGGATGTGGGAAGCATTGATCAAACCTCATCTAATGTGGGTACTTTAGGAGTATATCCAGGAAATCGTAATGTTCACACCAGTCTTAATATAAGCTTAGATTTTCCTTTATACTTCAGTGTTCCCGCATCCTGACAAAATCATTGCAAATCTGGGGAGGGGTGAGGGTTTCACTGGGATGGGCTCTCCTAATCTCCAAGTGTTTGATGATGGGTAAGACCAGGAATGTGTCACTGATTAGTCTAGGATCAAGTAGGGTCTCTATACACAGTGAAGTTGCTTGGCTGAGGGGATGAATGTGCAGGTCAAAATCACGCCAGCTCCATTGGCAAGCCATTTGTCAAGGTGTGCAGTTGTGTTATCAAAGAAAATGCTTCTCAGATCACCCTTCCATGCTCCTTCATTCTTTTTTCCCCTTAAAACATTTCCCAGAATATCTTCTGGGAAATTGACAGACAATATGTAAAACAAGAGTTCAAGGATAAAATAACTTTGGGAAATGCTTGCTTAATTGAAGACAGATTTCTTTTAATTGTAGGATTTCTCAGAGCATTTAATATATGATCTGCATTCTGAATCTCTCAGAGGCAGTTTCGGTGAGCAGAATTTCTCAGGCTATGGAAGCATCTTAGAGGACTAATGCTCTGTGAGCACTTAGAATACTGTTTTTAATGATTGAGGCTTCACTCCTTAGATTTACTTTAGGCAATGTTTGCTCTGGGCACCTGTCATTGTTTTATCAAATGGGGTCTAGCACAAATGTCAAACAATTTTGCCTTGACTTCTTAGTGGTGAAGAGATAGCATGCTTTTCTGTAAGCAGTGGTGAAATATTTGAGGGTGCACAAAGCCTTTAGCACATGGGAGAGCATCTTCTTGCATAAATGGTTGATATTTAACAGCTATGTATCCTTCTTAGGATTCATTAAACATCAGCAACCAAAATGTTCCCTTGGGAACTAAGAATTTTTAAAGATAAAAGGAAAGGTAGTAAAATAAGGAATTTATTCTGAATCCCCCCCGCCCCCACAATTTTAAGCTTTCTGGCAATAAGGAACCATCCAGGCAATATCTTTGATGTGTCTTTCAAATGAAAAATATCTGTCCCTTCCTCCTTCCCTCAATGAGCAAAGAATCAAACAAGGTCAGGACATTCTATGTGCCTCTTCTTCTTCCTATCTGCCTCCCTCACGAGCATCACTATAGAATGGAGAGAAGTTTGTGAAGGACTGCTTGTGGCTCTGAGGGTTGAGAGGGCCTGGCTGCCAGGTGGGTCCTGTCTTCATTGGCACAAGCTCTCCGCTCCTGCATAGTTGGTCAGGGGCCACCCTAGACTCCAGCAGACTGAATTTGAGGATGTCATCCTTAAGTACAGTTGCTGCACCTGGAAAGCTTAGGTAGAGTAGGTTTTCAAAGCATATGAAGGTCAGGGAGCTAAGTCTCTAACTCACCCACATATTTGAGGTCCTATGGATTATCCCTTCTAAATTCAGATAGATTTGCATGTGGTTTTATTTTGCTCATTCCACTCTGTGACTCATGTAAAGTAGAAACATCCTTACTCAGAAAGTCACCCAAAATATAGCAGCTACCACTGTAGTTTTTGCTAAAATTTTTCATTTTGGTTTGTTCTACGTGGATCTGGGACTAGTCAGAAAATTTGAAGGACATCACAGCATCATAATAATCATGGCACCAGTGAGAGGTATTTCTGCTTTTGTGCTTGGAGAAGGAAAAATTTCTTACACTGATTGGAAAAGCAGATAAATTCAAATGCTAATCCCCTTGCCTACTCATTTAAATTTGGCTGTATTTGTCTTTCCAGGTTTTTACTCAAATCTATTCTCCATATATTTGCCAGCCAGATGATGAAGAACTTGGCAAGCTTTGAAAGTAATTTCCCTTTTTATACCCCGAGCTAGCCCCATGGAAGACAGTCTACAGATTTATGAGTAGAATGACCATACATTTTGGTTTTCCCAGACAGTCCTGGTAAATGCTTGTTGATTGATTAATGATTGTTAATTATTTTTAGCTCCCAGTTTCACTATCTGAAGTGTTCTCTTTGGATGATGAATTATGTGTTCTCCCTACTTACGAGTGGTAGAAATGGGTAGTTAGAAAAAAATGCTGCAGTTGGTAAATCTCCCTTTTAATCATTTTAATCATTTTGACTACCACCATAATTTAAAACAACACACACATATTTATAGACACACATATACATTGTAGGGCTTCCCTGGTGGCTCAGATGGTAAAGAATCTGCCTGCAATGCGGGAAACCCAGGTTAGATCCCTTGGTTGGGAAGATCTCCTGGACAAGGGAATGGTTACCCACTCCAGTGTTCTTGCCTGGTGAATTCCACGGACAGAGGAGACTGGCAAGCTATAGTCCAAGGGATCGCAAAGAGTTGGACACACAACTGAGCATGCACACATATACATTTCTTTCTTTTTTTGTTAATATTTTATTTATTTATTATGTATTTGTTTGACTGCACCAGGTCTTAGTTGCGGCACATGGGATCTTTCAGTTTGGTTTGGAAACTCTTGTGGCATGTGGGATTTAGTTCTCTCACCAGGGATCTAGCTTGGGTCCTCCTGTTTTGGGAGCTTGGAGTGTTAGCCACTGGACCACCAAGGAAGTCCCTACATTTATTTCATGGGTCATTAACTTTAGCCAGCATTTATTAATTTCCAGCTGTGTCAAATAAAGCATGTAGAACATTCTGAATTGCCACTGCTTCCATCAACCTTTCTCCCTTCCTGCTTTGGTCAGTCATTGTCAAGGCTTACATGTGTTGGTTGCATGTGTATTCTGTTGCAAAAATGCAATCAGGCTTTCTGTTTTGTCTGTAGGTAGACTCTATAAGCTGAAATGCAATGAGTAACCTTTATAATCTCATAATTGTGTAACTATTTCTTCCTGGGAGAATCAACTACTATGAAGGAAGCTTTAGTAAAGGAAATGTCATTTTATATCACAAACAGGAGAATGTTTCAAGTCAAATTATTTTTTCCTGCATTGTAATAATTGCTCAATAATTTTTCACATTTTGGTTTGCGTTATATCTGGAATGATGTTTTACACAACCTTTGCTTGTTTGTTTCCTCTTGAAGTTTCTGATAGTCTTTTTTGTTGTCGTTAACTGGAGAAACATGTTTAAGAGCTTCCGGTTTCTTAATCATAAATGGAACTGTCTTCTTTTTGAAGATCTTCTTAGAGTCTTCTGACTTCTTGTTTTAATTTGGGTCAACTGCTTTCTGAGTAGATTTCAAAGTTGTCACCATAATTTTTTTCATTAGGTTCTTGTAGTACTTTTATTTTCAGAGCTCAGTTGTTATTCTTTCTCAAATTCTTTTGTTGTTTTGCTGAAGGTTATCATCAAATAATTGATGGGAATAATATATAGAGTAATTTTATTCATCGCTGAACTTCTGAAAATGTCTTTTGCCTTCATACATGATTGGTACTCATTAAAATTTAAAAGTCTAATTTATTAGCCTGGGTCCAACCAGGAGACAGATATCACATAGTAATTTGAACAGGAAAAGTAATATGGAGAATTACTAACTCTAATAGACTTCCCTGTGGCTCAGATGGTAAGGAATCTGCCTGCAATCCAGGAGAGCCAGGTTTGATCCCTAGATCAGGAAGATCCCCTGGAGAAGAGAATGGCTACCCACTCCAGTATTCTTGCCTGGAGAATTCCATGGACAAAGGGGCCTGGCAGGTCACAGCTCATGGGGTCACAAAGAGTCATTCATGACTGAGCAGCTAACACTTTTAAATCTAATAAAGAATTGGTTGTTGCTGTTCAGTCACTCAGTCGTGTCTGACTTTTTGCGACCCCATGGACTGCAGCATGCCAGGCTTCCCTGTCCTTCACCATCTCCTGGAGTTTGCTCAGACTCACATCCATTGAATTGATGATGCCATCCAAGGATCTCGTCCTCTGTTGTCTCCTTCTCCTTCTTCCTTCAATCTTTCCCAGCATCAGGGTCTTTTTTAATGAGTTGGCTCTTTGCATCAGGTGGCCAAAGTATTGGAGCTTCAGCTTCAGCATCAGTCAGTCCTTCCAATGAATATTCAGGACTGATTTCCTTTAGGATTGACTGGTTTTATCTTCTTGCAGTCCAAGGGACTCTCAAGAGTCTTCTCCAACACCACAGTTCAAAAGCATCAATTTTTTGGCACACAGCCTTCTTTAGAATCCAACTCTCACATCCATACATGACTACTGGAAAAACCATAGCTTTGACTATACAGACCTTTGTTGGCAAAGAGGATTGGAGTAATGAGCAATTGTCTAGTAAGAAGTAAAAAGAACGCCAAAGAATATACGAATAGCACATATAAGGAGCAGTTAGAGACTGAAACAGAGCACCCAGGAAGAGCATGCCTCCTCTTCCCTGAGCCAGAGATGAGATCCAGATCTTGTTGGAAAGAGCACAGCCATGGCTCTCTGAGTAGCAGAGGGCTCATTGTGGTGACATGCCAGTTGGAACTCCACCCTCTGGAACTTGCTGGAAATCTACCCTTCTAGGTGCTGGGGAAACCTGTTCATGGGGCAGTATCTTATCAGGGGTGTTGCGTGACAAAACTGCTTGAAAGATGATTCCAGGAGAACTTCAGGCCACTGGGTGCTGCTGCTGGTAGCCTTGGGCTATAGGAATTGGGTGCTGGAGCAGCTGCTTGCACTGTGGGAGCCTGCTAAGTAAGCACACCCAAGCAAAAGTCAAAGTGTTAGTGGCTCAGTTGTGTCCAGCTCTTTGCGACCCATGGACTGTAGCCCACCAGGCTTCTCTGTCCATGGGATTCTCCAGATAAGAATACTGGAGTGTGTTGCCATTCCCCTCTCCAGGAGATCGTCTTGACCCAGGGATTGAACCTGGGTCTCCTGTGTTGCAAGCAGATTCTTTACCTTCTGAGCCACCAGGGAAGCCTAACCAGGAAACAAAACCCTGTGGTATCTCTGCAGAATCCTCTACTGACAAAACTTCAGTAACAGCAGTCAAAGAAAAATATTTAAAGGGCCCAGATTCATTTTCCTAGAGCAAACAAAAAAGGAGAATTTGCTCCTTATTGGCCCAGAGACAATAAATCAATAACTGGCCCATCTAGATTCAGGAGCACATCATTAGAGTGTTGGAGATTCTGCTGCAATGCCTTCTGACAGCTTGTGGTGTGGATGAGAAGTCTGATAGCATCCTCATTATTTACTCCTTCATGGGTGACCTGCTTTTTTCCTTTCGTGAGGTTTTAGAATTTTCTGTTTATCTTTTGAGTTGGATATTTTATCAGAATGTGTCTAGAAGTCAATGCCCCCCCTCCCCCCTGCCAAAACCTGTTTGAGACTCTGTAGATCCTTCTAAAGATCTGAGTCCTCAGCTCAGAAAATTCATGAATTGTTTATTCTTTTATTGTTTCTTCATATCAGCTTCTGTTCTCCCTTTTTGGCACTCCTACTGAGCAGGTGTTGGGCCTCATGGGTTGGTCCTCCTCGTCTTTGCAATTTTCTTCTCAAACTTTCTCTTTGTCTTATAGTTTGAAGTTTTGGGAAATTTTCTTGGCTTTCTATTGTACATTACCATTCAGTCTTGGCCACATCTGTGTTAATATTCCAAACTCCTCCTAAATAATTTTATTTTGACAATCATATTTTAGTTTTAATGTATCATTTTTTTCTTTTCATGATAGCATGATTATTTTATGAATGCAATATCTATCCTCTTAAATCTTTCTGAGGATACCAATTTTAAATTTTCTTCCTAAGTTTCCTCCTATTCCTTGAATATTCTGTTTCCTGAAGTTTCATTTACTTTCTTTGTTTATTTTGGTCCTTCCATTTCACATTGCTGATTTTCCTCAAAAAAATCTAGCTTTTTTGAGATTCCTTTCATTTATGAATGAATCAGTCTATTATTCAGTTCAGTTCAGTCGCTCAGTCCCACTCTTTGTGACCCCATGAATCACAGCACACCAGGCCTCCCTGTCCATCCCCAACTCCCCTTGATGACTCACGTCCATCAAGTCAGTACTGCCATCCAGCCATCTCATCCTCTGTCATCCCCTTCTCCTCCTGACCCCACTCCCTCCCAGCATTATTAGACTGATTCATAAGGAGACTGATATGACCTTTCTCTGTAGCTGTATGGGAAAGTTTACCCAATAGCCCCCTTCCCTGAATAGGATGACCAACTTTAAGGTTTGTGTAAGCACATTAGGTGTGCCAGAAATCAGGCCACTGCATCCCCCAGCTGCAAAGGATGCAAGCTGAGTCCTCTGAAATGAGAGGCAAGTTGTGTCTATTCCAACCCTTAGTAGGAGATGAGACTCATAATAACATCTCTTCCCTGAAATCATAAAACAGAATCTTCCAATTTTATTTATTTATTTATTTGAGGTTAGGAATCTGTTTTTTTTATTTTTTTTAAATTTTATTTTATGTTTAAACTTTACAAACCTCTTTTGTATTCTCAATTGCATGAGGGTTTTTTGAGCTGATTAACTCATTACCAGCCACCTACTTTGAAAATTGCTATATCTTCTTTAGTATCCTATTTTGGAAAGCAATGTCTAATTGAATCTTCTTCTGACAAACCGTGGTCCACTGGAGAAGGGGATGGCAAACCACTTCAGTATTATTGCCTCGAGAACCCCATGAACAGTATGAAAAGGCAGAAAATATGACACTGGAAGATGAGCCCTGTTCCCCTGTCCAGGTTGGTAGGTATCCAATATGCTACTGGGAAAGAACGGAGAAATAAATCCAGAAAGAATGAAGAGGCTGGACCAGTTTGTCCTAGCTTTTCTTCCAAGGAGCAAGCGTCTTTTAATTTAAAGTCTGTGTCACCGTCCGCAGTGATTTTGGAGCCCAAGAAAATAAAATCTGTTACTGTTTCCACTTTTCCCCCATCTATTTGCCATGGCGTGATGGAACCAGATGTCATGATCTTAGTTTTTTGAGTGTTGAGTTTTTAAGTCAGCCTTTTCACTCTCCTCTTTCACCCTCATCAAGAGGCTCTTTAGTTCCTCTTTGCTTTCTGAGTTATTGGTAGAGGGATATATATAATTCATTGTCTAAACTGGAACAGTTTTGAAATTAACTAGGGTGCAATGGGGACACAAGGATGTATGGTCTCCCTATTTATTTACCCCTTTCCAATTTACAGTTGTTTTCCCTTTATGATCATATCTGTTGCCATGATATCAACTGTAACATCAGTTCAGTTGCTCAGTCGTGTCTGACTCTTTGCGACCCCATGAATCGCAGCACGCCAGGCCTTCCTGTCCATCACCAACTCCCGGAGTTCACTCAAACTCACATCCATCGAGTCGGTGATGCCATCCAGCCATCTCATCCTCTGTCATCCCCTTCTCTTCCTGCCCCTAATCCCTCCCAGCATCAGAGTCTTTTCCAATGAGTCAACTCTTCGCATGAGGTGGCCAAAGTACTGGAGTTTTAGCTTTAGCATCAGTCCTTCCAAAGAAATCCCAGGAATGATCTCCTTCAGAATGGACTGGTTGGATCTCCTTGCAGTCCAAGGGACTCTCAAGAGTCTTCTCCAACACCACGGTCCAAAAGCATCAATTCTTTGGCACTCAGCTTTCTTCACAGTCCGACTCTCACATCCATACATGACCAATGGAAAAACCATAGCCTGACTAGACGAACCTTTGTTGGCAAAGTAATGTCTCTGCTTTTGAATATGCTATCTAGGTTGGTCATAACCTTTCCTTCCAAGGAGTAAGTGTCTTTTAATTTCATGGCTGCAGTCACCATCTGCAGTGATTTTGGAGCCCCCCAAAAATAAAGTCTGCCACTGTTTCCACTGTTTCCCCATCTATTTGCCATGAAATGATGGGACCAGATGCCATGATCTTCATTTTCTGAATGTGGAGCTTTAAGCCAACTTTTTCACTCTCCTCTTTCACTTTCCTCAAGAGGCTTTTTAGTTCCTCTATAACATACATAGTAATATTTCCCAATTTGCATCTAACTTCCCTCTTGAGCTCCTGATCCATATTTCCAGCTCTATGCCAAACATCGCATCCATTTGCCCTACAGTCATCTCAAATTCAGATGGGTTCAGTTTCCTTTCAAAATCATCTCCTCCCTGCTTGTCTTCAATGAGGTCATCCAGTATTTTGAGCTGAATACCTGGCTAGAATCTGGAACCCATCCATCCCTCCTCCTTGCCCCTTGTTGGTCTCCAGAGCCTTCCAATTCTACCACTGAAATAGCTTCTGAACCCATCCCCATCTCTTACCACTGTCTTGTCTTTGGTAGAGGTCTCATTTTATCTTTTTCTGGATTGTTACAACGGCTTTCTTTTTGGTCTTTCTGCCAAAGACTTTCCTCGCTTCAGTCCAGCTTCTGGTATCCTATCAGATAATGAACTTACTATTCATCTGCTTAAAGATTTGTGCTGCTGCCACTTGCCAAGTCCCTTATCATGACATGCAAGGCCATTACAACCCATGAACACTCCTTTTTAAGTTCTCGTCTCGTCTGATACAAATGCCCCCCAGTCATGCTGCAAGTATTCCATTCCCCAAGCAACACTTTTATGCCCCTTCTGCAACTCTGACTCTGCACACGCTGAGCTCACTGAAAGGCCCTTCCTGTTCTTCCACAAAACAGCCTCCTCAGAAACTGAAGTAAAGCCTCACCTCCTTTGTAAAGCCTCCCTGGTTCTCCCACTCAGTAAGCCCCCTTTCCAGGGCTTCTGTGGCTCCCCCTTCATGCCTTCCACCCACTCATCTCCTCTCTGTTTACACGTCTCCTTCACTTTCTGAACTGGTTGTTTTTTAAGGATGGAGACTTATTTCCCCAGATCCTGGTACTCAGAAGGTGCTCAGTAAATTTTCATTGAACACGGATAATATGAGTGATGGTTTGTGACAATATGTGGTTACCTCTGAAATCCATCTGGGATGCAGCCAAGGACAATCTTCTGCCTTCTCTTTCTTCATTTTCCCCTTCCCCTCTTCCTGCTGCTTCTTCTTCTCTACCCTCTTCCTGCTCCTCCTCACTATTAGTCTTATTAATTAGAAATAGTGAAAATTATTAATAGTAGGATTTTATAGAAGGACCTACTTTCTCTAGGTATTATTCTAGGCCCCTTAGAGATAGCTTCTCCTTTAATCTTCAAAATTGTCTAGCAAGATGGATTTTCTCTAGCTGTTTTACTGCTGAGGAAGCTAACATTGAGAGACATTGAGTAACTTTCCTTAAGGAGCAATAGCAAGGAGATGGGATTAGAACCAACCCTATTTGACTCCAGATTTCATAGCCTTTTTCTCCCTGTTTTCATTTGGAGGCACCTTTCCCCTTCTTATGATTTTTAGGGATCACATGTCTTCCTCACCATCCCTGACCTCCCTTTTTCTCTTCCTTCCTTACCATTTTACCCAGAGGCTAGTTCTGGGCTGTCCACCACTAGGGCCTACCCTCTGTGGTTCAAGACTCACAAGTTGTCCCCAGCATCCTCCGGCCATTGAAGAGTCACTTTTTACTTGGTTCTAATCCCATTCGCGGAGAAGGCAATGGCACCCCACTCCAGTACTCCTGCCTGGAAAATCCCATGGACAGAGGAGCCTGGTAGGCTGCAGTCCATGGGGTCGCTAAGAGTCGGACACGACTGAGCGACTTCACTTTCCCTTTTCACTTTCATGCATTGGAGAAGGAAATGGCAACCCACTCCAGTGTTCTTGCCTGGAGAATCCCAGGGATGGGGGAGGCTGGTGGGCTGCCGTCTATGGGGTCGCACAGAGTCGGACACGACTGAAGTGACTTAGCAGCAGCAGCAGCAATCCCATTCGAGGTAAGAATAAACTAATCTGAGAAGGAAACCAGCTCCTGTGTACCAATGGGAAAAGCCAGACTAGGTTCTCAGGACTCCTGCTTTCCTTCAAAAGAACATGTGAGAATTTAACAGGGGCTTCCTGAGGACATTGCTGTGTTTGTTGTTCAACACAGATGGGGTGAGGTGAATGGTGGCAATGGGGGTTGAGGGGGGAAGGCTGCAAGGGAGCCACTGCTCAGAGAGGTGTTTGAGGATTCAGGAGGCTCAGGCCACAGTGCCAGAGGCTGCCTACCTGGCTTATGTGCAGAGCAGGTTCAACTTATCCTATTTAAATTTTATTCCAAAAACAAATATATACTAATTAAAGGAAACTTGGAAAATTCAGCAACCACAAGGAAAAGATATCACTCATACACCTGCCATGGTGGATGCACCTGAAAACATTTTATGCATGCACCTCTCTGCACACATGCTCACTCTTTCCATTTATGAAAATGAGCTGGTTCTCTGTGTAAGTTTCATGTTACTGAACAGTATTTCTCCACGTCATTTGATATGCACTCACAGTACTGTGTGGTCACTTGCTGGACATGGTTTTGGTATGGTCTCCGTGATTAGAAATGAAGGAGTGGGGAAGACAGGGATGCAGAGGCAAAGGAGGACACACCTGAGACGACCGCACCACTTGCCCTGCAACTGGCTCAGACACTGCAAGTCAGGACGAGAGGGAGCTGCAGCGGCGGCTTTCAGGCCACCTCAGTCACTTCCCCAAGGTCACAGAGCCATGAGTGGCTACTGCCTGGGGTGACTGGGTGCTCTGTCTCGTAGGACTGTTGAAGGTGTCACAAGTATCCCCCTGGAGCAGGGAGAGAGGAAGCATCTCTCCCCTTATGCCTTATGCTCCCAGTAGTCAGGTATTACACGATAGATGTTCATTCTCGTGCACTTCTGGGTGGTTCTTGTCTGAGCCATGCTTCTTGGTCAGACAAAACTCAGGGTGGGACATGAGTCCCACCCCTTGGGTAGGGGTGCTGCTGGCAGGTTGCACCTGCATGATCTGTTCAAAATCTATGCAGAACTGGTTGCCACTGCTGTGGATGGATAAGAAGTGAGGCAGAGACTTGAAAGTTGTGTACAGAAAGTACCCTGTACATTTGGACTAGAACTCAAATCTGACTGGCTCCGGATAAACATCCCATGCAGCTAAGATTTCTTTTATTTCTAAAGACTTTTCTGAACTGTGGTGCTTCAAAGCTTATACTCGTAACATTGTAGCCCAGGGGGCAGGTTGCCATGACTGTTCTTACTTCGGTCGGGTGCTGTCTCTAGACAATCCCTGTGGCCAAGGAGGCATGACCTGTAAAATGACAGTGGCTTTCCTTTAATCATATTTAGAGTTTAGTGAAAAGCATGTTCCTCAGAAGACAAAACAGTAAACGTCCAATTAGATCACAGTTAATAATGATGCATATATCAAAACTTCCTTCGTACAGAGCTCAAAGTGCTGTAATTTTTATTTAAAGCTCAGTCTTCAGGGGAACTCGATGAGGACATTATGTAGAAAATGTTTCATAAAATGAAAATAGTTCCCCTTTGGAAGAAAGCCTCTGAAACATCTGTAGGATCTCTCCTGTTTCTCCTTTCCACCAAGTTCACAGAAAAAATACATTGAATATTGTATTAGGGCTTCCCTCATAGCTCAGTTGGTAAAGAATCTGCATCTGCAATGCAGGAGACCCTGGTTCAATTCCTGGATCAGGAAGGTCTGCTGGAGAAGGGATAGGCTACCCACTCCAGTATTCTTGGACTTTCCTTGTGGCTCAGCTGGTAAAGAATCTGCCTGCAATGCAGGAGACCTGGGTTCGATCCCTTGGTTGGGAAGATCTCCTGGAGAAGGGAACGGCTACCCACTCCAGTATTCTGGCCTGGAGAATTCCATGGACTGAGTCCATGGGGTCACAAAGAGTTGGACATGACTGAGCGACTTTCACTTTCACTGCATCTGGAAGGCTGGCAGAGTTGGTTCTTTGTGAACCAAACTGGAAAGGCATTTCAGAGACAGACTTAAAAATACTTTTAGTGGCTGTTTCCCACAGTAGCCTTCCAAGATAGATTCAATTCAGTGTTGTCTAGTGGATGCAAAGTTGAATGAGATGCAAAGCAATTATCCCACTAAATGGACTGGGACAGTCTAACCAAAGGGTGCTGGCCTATTTCAGCATCTCCTTGCCCTTGGGTTAAAGGTGTGTCTGAGCTTCCTCTTCCTGGGCCCTTTGTTCGTATCCAGAGCTTCTTTGGGTAGGGCATAGGCAAACTCAAAATCCTCTTGTCTGTTTTAAATTGGACCTTTAATCTCATCCTTTGTTCCTGGTTGATTTTGCTGCAGAAACCAAGAGAAGCAGGTGGTTTCGAGTAGTGTGGTTGCTTTTGATATTATGAAAGGCTATGATCAAAACAACTCTGCACACCTAGTTTCAAACAGGCCTACTTTTCCTAAGCCCATCCCAAGTTATGTATGTGTATATGCGAGTATGTGTGTGTGCGTATTAGTCGCTCAGTTGTGTTTGAGTCTTTGCGACCCCATGGACTGCAGCTCGCCAGGCTCCTCTGTCCATGAAATTCTCCAGGCAAGAATACTGGAGTGAGTTGCCTTTCCCTTCTCTAGGGATATGTGTGTATATACACACACATATACATGTACATAAATCTACCTCAGCAAGGATAGCTACACTCAGATTTGTGTTTTGGATGGATTTAAATAATTTCCTCAAATAAAAGTACATTTGCTTTCAAATGCACTTTATTCTTTTTTTCTCCTCCTCCTCTCCCTCTTGCTTTTTGGTGCTGGAGCTCACAGGTTTTGAAGTGCTTGGTGTTACACCCATTTGAACTGTGTGTTCTGAGCTAGGTTTTCCTCTTCCTTATCTCAGTATTTGCTTCTTGACTCCATATTTTGCATTTCTGTCTCCCTGGGTTATTTTTTTTATCCATCTAGGCCTTTCTCCAGAAAATTTGTTATAGAGCAGAAAGAAAAAAAGTGATGATTTGGGATGTGAATTTAGGGAAAAGAAGTTTCGAGTTCAGAATAAGAAAATATTAAGCAAGGAATGGGTGATGAGAAATCCTGGAACATGGGATAATTTTTGGCATTTTTCCCTAGAAGAGGTTGAGAATCAGAGTGTTGGCCCCAGCTCTAACTCCCAGTTCAGTGATCTATCTCATTTTGGTAGCTTGAAATCAACCATTGTGAAGGTATTTACACCATGGAAATTGACACACATAACAAGCCTCTCTGGAGGCTTGTTAAATTTTTACCAGAGAATCTTGGGCGCTCCCACCGAGGGCTTACTTTATTACAGCTGGGAGGCCTGGATTATAATGTCTTCATAATAGATTTTATGCAGAAGGCTCATTTATTCCATTTCCCTTCCCCATATCAGATTGCACTGGCTGAGATGCCAAAGGCTCTGAGAACCCAGTCCTTATCTAAGCTGTTCTGTCTGCTTGGAACTCTGCACCCCCCATCCCTACCACCCACCCAGAGAGCAGCATGGCTCACATTCCCTCCTCATTTTCCAGTTTTTGCTCAAAACTCAACATCTCAAAGAGGCCTTTCCAGACTCCTCGTTTATCCCTGCCACCGCACTTCCTGGACCTCTTACTCTGTGCTTTGTTTTCATTTTCCATGTTCCTTAACCCTCTTCTCACACACTATACACTTTGTTTATTTCTCGTGTTTAATATGTGTGTCCCGTTCTGGGATGTAAGTTCCTTCACCTCAGTGATCTTTGTTTTTTTTCACTGATATTTCCCAAGCAACTAGAACGCTGTCTGACACATAGTACGTGCTGAATAAATGTTTGTTGAATGAATTGAACAAATGAGTCATCCTGCCTCTAAACAAATTGTTGGGAGTTTATAGAATGGCAATGAAGCCCTGGTCCATGGTGTCCCTGTCCCTTTCTGAAGGAGGTGCCCCTAGGAATTCCACAGGGGATGGGCTGGAGTCCTCATATCTGGAAGAGGTTGCCTGAGGATGGTGGGAGAAACAGTTTATTGGCTCTGCCCTGTGGCCATGACCAAGAGGATGTTGTGAAGGAGACTAATTCCCTCATCACCTTTCTGCAGGCCAAGTAGACAGCAACGATCATCAGTATTCCCAATTTTGGGTCCAATCAGCTGACCTGTGCTCTGCACGTCTGCCAGCCCTGTGAGCTCTCTGAGAGTCACCTGTCCCTCTGGTCCTGACCTCCTTGCCAGCATCTGCAACATTTTCCCCCAGACCCACCTCAGGACTGTTGTTGCCTCTGCATGAGCCACTGTATGGTTATTACCTTTGTGTATTTGCCGGAGGTTCTGCTGCAAAAAATAGACACAGGACAACCTCACCAAATGGAGGAAGAAGCTTGCAAAGGAGACAGACTCCACGGCCAGATGCCAGCCTCTGGCCCTCCTGCCCAGCTGGCTTAGGGCAGATCTCCTCTGGGCAGCAATGCTGTTACACTGTGTTTACACGATGCGTCAGCCCAAAGACAGATCGCCAACTGACGGACTCGAAGACACTTGCGCCTCCCTCTTTGGGGAGAAAAGAAACAGGGCAGTGAGGTTCTTTTTTGTTTGTTAGAGCAGAAAGTATAGAATGGTAACTTAGTCTTCTAATCTGCAAAATAATGATAAGTTGGTTTTATTTCATGGGATTTTCACTAAGCTCAAAGAGATAATACCTAGGAAAGTTGTACTTTAGGAGTACAAAACAGCTTGCAAAGAAGAAGACATTTGTACTGAGTGCAATAAGTTTCTTATTTAAAAAATGGCCACATTTTCTGATCTCAGATTAATTTTTTTTCCAGGAATTACCTTCATAAGGAGGGAAGGAAGGGAGGAAGAAGAGAATGAAGGAAGTAAACAATGATATGGAAAGAAAAGGAAAAAGATAATAACAAGAAACAGAACAGGCTGCCTTAGATCGTCTGCCTTTGTGTACCACATTAATATATTTCTGTTATTAAAAAGAGGGTTAAAATGCCCCTCAGTCTTGGTTAATGGCATGATTATGTCACAAAAAAGCCACTGTTCTTTGGAAATAAAATGCTATTCTTTTAAAGACAAAGGATTCCTATAGCACTAGGAAAAATCAGCCACTATTTAGTACCTGGAAAATGAGAATCATTTGCATGGAAGTAAACAATTGACTTCCAAAGAGATGCTTCTGCGATTGAAGATAAACCCTAGGGATTGTAAAGTTTTATGTGTTCATAAAATGCCCAGTTGTAGTGAGGTTTTATAGAGAAAACTGTAAGTGGCTAAGAAGAATCAATATCAGTTTACCTATCCATCCATCCATCCTTCCATTCACCCATCCACCCATCCATCATGTTTAAGAGCAGGGACCCTGAATCAAACTTACAGTGTGAATTTCACCTCCACTACGCAATAACTGCATGATCTTGAGCATGTTCCTTAATCTCTTAATGAAGTTTACTTGTTTATAAAATAGAAATAATATTAGTACCCACCTTATACCATTGGTCTGAGGATTAAATGAGTTAATATACAAAAATAGAGTCTGGCAGATAATAAACACTATATATGGTAGCTATTATTCGTTGAACCAATATTTATAGAATCCTGCTATGTACTAGTCAAACTTTCCCCTTTCAATAAATTTTCATCTACAAGAAAAATTCTCATGGTTACAGAGTATTTATGTAATATATATGGATATACAGTAGTCTCTCTTTATCCATGAGGAAGACGTTTCAATGCCCCCAGTGGATTCCTGAAACCATGGATAGTACCAAACCCTATATGTACTGTTTTTTCCTATACATGCATACCTATGATAAAGTTTAATTTATAAATTAGGCAAAGGAAGAAATTAACAATAATAATAAAATAGAATATGTTGAAACAATATACTAGAGTAAAAGTTATGTGAGAGTGGTCTTTCCTCAAAGTATCTTATTGTACAAATTTAAAGCCTTTTCCCAAATTGTATGCCATTTCTGGGTAACCAAAATTCTGATAATCACTGGCAGATAGATGTGAGTTTGTCAGATAAATGTGGAAAACGATTTAGACAATTTCCAAGATTTCTATGTCAGATACCTCTTAAGCATTATTTCAGATCCTCTTAGCCTCATCCGTGTCTTATTTTGGCCACTTCTGCGGGGACCATCAGGGAGAGCTCCGACCAGCTTCATGTGGGTGCAGCAAGCCATGCCTCGCTTCAGGCCCACTTTCTGCATCTCTCACCACCCACCCCAGAGATTTGTTATTGATGCCTCAGGTTGGGATTCCTCAGATACCAGCTAGGTTCATAGGTTGCATCTTGCAGAACATTTCATGCCTCCTCCTCCCCGTTTCAGGTGGCAAACTCCATAATGAACCCTTCACCCCACCCCCATCCCTCTACCTGGGATCAGACTTCCCTATTTTTGAGCTTTCATCTCAGGCTCTGCTTTGTGGGGAAGTTGGGTTGGGAAATCCTTTTCAGTATAAAATGTAAATTTTCTGCCTGATTTTCCCCGTGATTGCACAGAGGAAAGAAGGCAGAAATCAAGAGTTCTTAAATTGGGGTAGGTGGATAAGACTTCAGGGAGTCTAAAAACTCTAAAATTGAATGCAAAATTGCACGTGTGCATATTTTTTCCTGGGGAGGATCCATAGAATTCATCAGATTATCAAAGTAAGCAATCAATAACATAGAAGAGGGAGAAGGAAGGAAAGGAGAAGTTTGTGTCCTAAGGCGGTATTTGAGAGAGAGGATAGAGATGGGCACCATGGTGCAGACTTCCAGGTAGTGGAGTGTGATGGCACCAGGGAGAGGAAAAGGGTGAAAAAAATAGGAAATAGGAGTAAGTGGTGTGAAAAAATAAAAATGCAATTAAGTAAAATTTAGAGACCTGACTGGGACAGCACCACATCTGGCAAGCAGAGAGTAGCTCCAAGGAATTGTTCAAGATAGAAACCTTTTATAGGCAGAAGAGGCACAGGAGTGAATTATTTTCAGCTTAAGTAACCTTCCTGTGGGGGATGGGAGGGAGCTATGTGGCAGATTTCCTCACTGATGCTGACCAGAAAGTTCCAGACTGACCGGTTCAGACTACATTTCTGGGGGAAGTTGTAAAGGCAATTAGATTAGATATTAAGTCTTGGTTTACTGATATGGACCTTAGCACAAGTGACTCCATTTAGGGCCTGTTCTTTCTTTTATTAACAATGGAAAACACAGTTCTGTGGTTTTACTGCTGGACCTAGGTTGGAAACTGTCTCTGGCATTCAGGTTTTCACTCCCTATTCAGATAGTCCCTACTAAACATCTATATCAGAACCCTCCCATTTTCTGCAACCAGAACCTCAGTGTCCTGATTTGTCAAAGAAATTTTTAAAGAACTTCCAGCAAGAAAATTCTTGCATCCTCTGATTCATGTCCCTGAAGTTTGACTTCTAGTGGCTTTTACCGTAGGTACACCTAGCATTGTCTGGTTTTGCCGAGTGTAGAGGAACCCTAGCCCAGTCCTCAGCTAGGGGCCCTATCCAGCCCCCATCAACAGAAGTATCACGCTAGAATAAAAATTATGTTAATTGAATTTTGAGAGTTTGTGCCTTTGGGGCAGGTGGCCAGAGAGTCAAAATTTAATTTACACACTGATAAGAGTTGAAAAGTGATACCTTCTAATGAACAAAATGTCTACAACTGATATGGCTTGATATTAGCATTACATGTTCATCATATTA
This sequence comes from Bos mutus, assembly GCF_027580195.1. Taxonomy (NCBI): domain Eukaryota; kingdom Metazoa; phylum Chordata; class Mammalia; order Artiodactyla; family Bovidae; genus Bos; species Bos mutus. Next base: position 40,511,317 of record NC_091626.1, on the reverse strand, counting down.
GCATATAGTTAGAAGGCTGGATAGATTCCATTGAAGCAGAAGTTTCTCTCCATTTTGGGTTTGCTTTGACGTTTATAGGTATTACGACAGACTTGAAAGTAGTAACTAGAATCTGGTTAAAAACTCACGTTTGGCCCTTTCCTATAGGTTGGTTTATATCTTTTGACTGGCGGGAGCCCTAAAGAATGAGAAGGGCAATCTACTGTTTGTAATCGCAACTCACAATGGCCTTGGCTGGAAGATCCTGGTTTGGGGAGGACTAAGTTTTCTCCCTTTCTCCTCCTTGAAATGTGAGGCCTCGCTCAACAGCTTTAGGCTGGACAGATGTCTTTAAGCTTCACAGGACTGTTTAGAAACTAAAATTTCTTTTCATAATGCCACCAAACCGTTGTGACTGACTTCTGACACCACCACAATTGACAGTTTGTTTTAGCCTCAGTTTTCTTCGGCCATCCCAGTTTTCCCCATCTTCTGTTAAGGGAATAAGGTCACAATCAGAGATATGTGTGTGTGTAGTTAGCAAGTGTGTGCATGCACAATTACTCTGAATTTTACACAAACGTTCATAGCAGCACTGTTCACATTAGCTGAAAATGGAAGCTGTCCAAATATCCATCAATGAAAGAATGGATAAACAAATTATGGTATATATATGTACAATGGAATATTACTTAGCCATAAACAGAAAAGAAGTACTGATACTTGCTACAACATGGATGAATCTTAAAAACATTAAGCTAAGTGATAGAGGCCAGACACAAAAGGACAAATGGTTCATGATTCCATTTTATACAAAATAACTAGAATAGGTAAAGCCACAGAGACATAAACCAGATTGGTGGTTGTTAGGAGGTGGAGAGAGCATGGGAATGGGGAGTGATTGCTTAATGGGTATGGAGTTTTCTACTGGGATGATGAAAGGTTTTGGAATTTGCTATAGGTGGTACATGCATAGTGAGTGAGCTATGTCATTTCAGTCATGTCTGATTCTTTGCAACCCCATGGACTGTACCCCACCAGACTCCTCTGTTCACGGGATTCTCCAGGCAGGAATACTCAAGTGGGCTGCTGTGCCCTCCTCCAGGGTGTCTTCCAGCTCAGGGATCAAACCTGCATCTCTTAGTCTCCTGAATTGGCAGATGGGTTCTTTATCACTAGTGCCAGTGGGGAAGCCCCACATACATAGCCCTGTGGATAAACTAAATGTCAGTGTACTGAAGACTTTAAATGGTTAATTTTACATTATGTATATTTCATCTCAATAAGAAAGAAAACCAGGTTACTCTGAATGCAATGTGGACGCTGCTGGAAGGATAGGTTTCAAGGCTATTGCAATAGTCCAGGTGAGAAACTGTGATAGCTTCAATGAAGGAGTTGGCTATGAAGGTTGAAAGGCATGTATGGACTCAAGGGATATTTAGAGATAACTGTAAGAGACTAATGACTAATCCTCACATCACAAGAGCCCCAGTGTAGTATCAAAATAAAAGCAAATAGGAGTTTCCCTGGGCTGTTCCACTTGAATTTTTTGCTTTATGTTCCTAGAATTCCTTGATTTTGTAGGTACATGTACAGTAAAAAAATACTGGAGAAAGAAATGGCAACCCACTCCAGTGTTCTTGCCTGGAGAATCCCAGGGATGGGGGAGCCTGGTGGGTTGCCATCTATGGGGTCACACAGAGTCGGACACGACTGAAGTGACTTAGCAGCAGCAGTACAGTAAAATATGTTATATTGGCAGCCATTGTGCTGCTATGCCATTGTGGAGAATTGTCGGCTTTGTGCAGGAGACAGCTTGTGTATTGGTTACTTTTTTCTTATTGTGTCTGAGAAGCCTCCTGGAAGGGAGGAGCAGAGATATCAGAGAACCACCCAGCCCTGGGTGGGGTCACACACCCCTTAGGAGGCTAACAGTATGTGCTTTGATGTGTAATTGGCACACAGGAGTCAATAAGCTTGTTGAAACCAGATGGAAAAATCTATGACATGTTTCCCTGAGCACTCTCAAGAAAGTACAAATAAAAGAGAAATCATTAAATTGGCCTAGGGATTGTAATTAGGCTAGGTGAATTCCCTGCCTCTCTCATCCCCATATTGAGCCTCTCCAAGATTAGCTTTGGGGTATTTATTTATTTGTTTTCCACAATAGGAGACACTTGTCTTGGGTATTTCTGTCTTTATTGTAGGAAGAGTCAGGTTAATGAGGTACTGATTGGCAATGGGACAGTCTAGCAGAGCACATTAATCTGAATGTATCAGGTTTGAAATTGTTGTTCAAAGGTCCTCTCCCTTTGAACCTCCCTATCTTATCATCTTTCTTTAGGGTAAAGATGATTATTTTTTAGAAAAATCTCCAAAGCAGGGAAGGCCCCACTGAGTGTTTTTATCATGAGTTAATCTCCTTCCTGGGAGACGAATGGCCCTCTGGGTAGACCTTGCCGTTAATACCATCCTGGGTGTACAATTATCTTCTAATAAGCATAGTCTCCATCATTATTGCTTAATAGCTTAATTGTATTACCTAGGATGAAGGCTGTCCTGGGCCTAGTCAAAGACAGTTCAGACAGTCTGAGGTTTCCTGTTGGAAGAGCTGGTTGCCTGGAGCGGGACAACACCCTCGGAGATGGTGTGATGAATGGTCATCTGTCTCAAGGCCCCTAGGCCTGCTCTGTCTGTAGAGCACTTAGCTCTCAGCCTGAGGGTTGGTGTTTCTAAGGGCACTGTCCCCTGCCTCAGGTGGACTGAAGTCGGAACAAATGGGAGGACTGAGTTCAGTCCTGACATGTATTTAACAAATGCTGTGTGGTGGGGTTTGGAGAAGGAAATGGCAACCCACTCCAGTGTTCTTGCCTGGAGAATCCCAGGGACAGGGGAGCCTAACGGGCTGCCGTCTATGGGGTCGCACAGAGTCGGACACGACTGAAGCGACTTAGCAGCAGTGTGGTGGGGTTAGGGTTGCACAATGATACCAACCAGAAACCAGCAGTGAAACCTAAGCAGACTTAGGAAACAACACGGCAGGAGAGGGATTTTCAGAGTCTATCTTTGAAAACGTTAGAGAAAAACAAAATTTTTTTTTCTTTTAATTTTTTAAATTGTTTAAGTCATGGATGAATAAATCATAATTATAAAAATTTCAGTTACCACAGATGTAGCTGTTTATTTGTGTCCACTACCAAGATAGAGGTCATCCTTCACTAAGCCTGACCCACACCACCCTGATAATTTCACTAAGAATAGAACTCCTGAACAAAATGGAATTGTTTGTATATTACGCATGCATTGAAGCAATTTGGGCCTGGCTTGAATTCACCACAAGCCGAATGTTTCATTCAAAAATTTTGTGTTATTCCACATTAAAGGCCCTTGGCTTAATGCTGGCATAGGATTTTGTAAGATCCTGCAGCTTTTAAAAGAATATTGATGTTATGAAAAATCTAATGACATGGTTAGACCATACAGCGGTTAAAATTTAAATGGAGAAAGCACTCTCTGAGGTCAAAAAGACACACATAATGGCATCCTGGCTCTGGGAACTGGAGCAGGAATTTGGGGGTCATCTGCTCTGACCTCACCCAACTTTATGGGTGAGGAAACTGAGGTCTTTTGATGAAGATTCTAGACACCGACACTTCAGCTGAACATTTATTATCTTTGATATTTTAAGTGGTCGTGTTAAGTTGCTTCAGTCTTGTCTGATTCTTTGCAATCCCATGAACTGTAGCCTGCCAGGCTCTTCTGTCTATGGGATTCTCCAGGCAAGAATACTGGAGTGGGTTGCTATTTCCTTCTCCAGGGGATCTTCCTGATCCAGGGATCGAACCCACATCTCTTATGTCTCCTGCATTGACAGGCGAGTTCTTTACCACTAGCGCCACCCAGGAAGCCCAAAGTGGTGCTTTTTGTCAATCAAGTCAATTTTTGTTTTTAACCTTCTGATCAATACACTGTTGACCTGCTTATTTATAATAATAAAACCCTGCTATTTATTCCACAAACATAACTTGAAAACCCATTGTTGCCAGGACCTGGGGAGACCAAGGTCAGGAGCCCAGGTCTTCCCCTTTGAGGAGCCCACCAGGTACACAGTGATAATATGAAGTCCCGTAATAAAGACAACAGTAAATGCCTTCCTATGTGTATGCTTTTGTAGCTTTTCTCCCTCTCCCTGTCTTCAATCCTCTTCCCTTTCCTTTCCATCCCTCATATTACCCTTTGTGGCGTAACTACTTTTACAGACTACTCTATCCCGTACTGATTTCTCCCATGTCTCTGTCATGCTCACAGTTAAGATGCTTTACAAGTTGATTATTGTATCAGTCAGGATAGGCTAAGTTACTCTTGGGTAACAAATGGACTCTAAGTCTCTGTGGTTTGGCATAATAAAAATATGCTTCTCATTCATACTCAATCTTCTATGTTAACAGGGAGCCTCTGTTGCGGCCAATGAGGGGTCTTGCCTGACAGAGGCTGTATCCTGAAGTGTACTTCCATGACAAAGGCCATCAGGGAAGGGAGATTGGAGTTGGGCACCGGTAGTTAAATATTTTCACTGAAAAAATGATATCCAACATTTCTATTTACATTCCATTGCCTGAAATCAGTTACTTGGCTGTACCTCACTTCTAGGGGCTGGAGACATAAAATCCTTCCTTGTGTGTGGAAGGAGAATCTGAATATTTATGAACATGTAAATGACAATCAGAATTACATAGTTCTTATTGCTCTGCTAGTATCTCCAGTATGTTGAATTTACTTTATCAAATTGTAAGAATTTTGAAGGTAGAGGTCTGTGTCCTTATTATTTTGTAAAACCATAGTGTCCAGCAGAGGGCACAAAACCAGACACGTAATACATTTTTATTTGACTTGAGATTTTGTGAAATTCTGATTAATTAAACCCAGTTTATTTTTCCTTCAGATTCTGGCTTTAATGGATGGATTAAAAGCTTTAGAGAAATTGAAGGCTCTGGCTCAGTTCATATTCCTTGCTGGCAGAGCCTAGTGAGGGGCTTTCAAGCAGGAACCTGAACCCATGGAGGCCTTTCCAATTCTCAGACCTGTCTAAGTGTCCCCAGAGATCATCACTCATGTACCACCACTCTCGGACACAATCATTTGTTCAGCTTATAACAAACCAGGCAAGTGACATCCCACATTTATCAAGTATCAGCGGGAGTGCACATACCAGATGACCACTGAGATTCTTTCTGAAATTCTCCAGTTTTTCTTAAGGAAGGCGGTGGTGAGATAGAGTCTGTGCCTATTCACTGGCTGGAAGATCCCGGAGCCCCAGGGCCAGAGTCAGACACTCAGCTTCATGATTCACCTGTGTGTCAGGCTTTTGAGACCCCTCTGTGCTTAGACCCATCTACCTAGGCCTGTTCAAAGTCACCTGATCCCTGAACTCCTGCCTCACCTCTGATCTGTAATGCCTCCTCAAATTGTAGGTGCTTCAGACTGACCAATCATTCAGTGCTTTTTCAAGCTACCTCTAAGTTTTCGTTCAACATTTATTTTCAGGAGGTTGCACGGGGGAGCATGGAGAAACAGGGTGACATTGGCATTCAAATTGTCCTCCATTGCTCCACAAATTCAGTTCTGGCCCGGTATCAGTTACCTAGTGCCAACATAGTACTATGTAACAAAATATCCCCAAATGGTGGCTCAAAACATTAGCCATTTTTTATTTCCTGTGAGTATTGGGATAGCTGGGCTCATTCATGCATCAGTTCAGCTAATGGGTCAGAAGAAGGCCACTTGGACTGGGGTGGCCATGCCTGGGACTGCTGAGTTCTCCTCCCTGGATCTGTCTCATGTGCACATGTCCCATACATGCCCCTGGAGTGCTAGCTCAGGTGTCGTCTCAGACTGGCCTGCACATATTCTCAGGATCATCACAGAGAAACAAGAGAGGAAGCAGAAAAGCTCAAACATTTTGTGATACCTCTATAAGTGTCAGTTTGTTACGGTCCCACTGGCTAAAGAAAGTCACATGATTCAGCTCAGGGTTACAGTGGACGGGGGTCTACAAGTTATAGGAAAAAGAGATATTCATTGGTCTATCACAGTCCCCAAATGTGCCTATGGCACACTGCTAAACTATACCCTACAATGATCAGGATCTCAGAAGCAGGTTTATTGTGGAAAGAAAATTTTATGCTGCTGCAGTACATTCGGGAAATGACTAGGATTTCACCGTGGGTGACTGAGAGCTAGCTGGGATGACAGGACACAGGACAGGGACTGAGACCACTGGACACTCTTATTTCGTTTACATTCAAGACCTGGCTCTTCTGAATGAATGGAGCTCTCTTGTTCAGCGATATGGAGTTGGTCATGAGCATTATCATAGTCGTGCATTTGCAGATAGATGGCAAAACAGATGTCTTTCCTCTTGCTAGGACTTGAATTTACACAGGAAGGGCAGGGAGTGCAAAGTTTTCCACATTACGGCTTTATCCCCGGAGGAGATGCTGTCAGTTTTGGAGAGCCAAATAATGTCCTCAGTCAGAATTCAAGAGCCACTAAAATGATGTAACGCAAACAGTGTTTTATCAAAGGCCACAGAAACCAATTTATATGCTGTGCCTTTCTGATCCTCTCTACCTTTCTAACCACAGGAGATAAATGACAAATATTATTAAGATATTACTTAGTTTCAGAGGGAGCCTGGAACCTCTTCAACACTGCATCTATATCCTATTATAAAACTTCTCTTTAATATACTAGGAAACATGGGTGGTTTTTTTTTTAATAGTTTTTGGAGTCTGGAAAGAAATGTCTCGTTTAAAGTGAGTTCCTTATCTCATCTGGACTGGGACCTGCGCGACAGCTAGGCGTGCCACATTAACTGCATCGCACATGCAGTGCCAGGGGCAAGCAGGCTGTTGCTTAACAAGGATACATGATAGCTAATTGCACTTTAGGCCATTGGTTTGTCACTGTGACAGTGCCAAGAAACAGTTTCAAAAGCAAAGCAATGAGGCCAAATCTGATTTACTTATGAGCCTGAAAATCGTAAACCAGCCTGCTCCCCAGCAATATGACATTCCCGAGGATTTTGGCCTGTGCCGTAGCATATCGTGTGCTCTGTTAGATGACTGAAATCTGTGTCTGGAATATATTATGGATTCTTGATGTCAATCATCAATGGTCATAATCCTCCAATGCACTGGCTTTGTCTTTCCCTACATTCTGCATCAATAGTCTGTAGAGACAAAGCTTGCCTGCTGGGGAAGGCAATGTTTAACCTCCCTAATTAATGGATTTGAATGAAAGAACATCTCCAAGGTGCTCAGAAGGAAAAGATTCTAAGGCGATTTACTCATCGCTCTTTTGAAATGCTTTGCCTGCTGGTGTATAATTTGCAAGTACATAAGGAAGTGAATGGTGAATGCTCAAAATATAATATTCAGAGCTCATCTATTTATGTTTGTATTTATTAAGTTCTTTGTAAGTCTCAATTTAGCAGATGTCTTCTGGCTCAAAATAAAGCTCTTCATGAGGGAGTCAGTGTGGCTGTTCAACAAAAGTCACATTATCATTTGAGTACAAATATTTGCAAAATAGAACAAACTGGAAAATTGAAGGAAAAAAATACCCACTGGAATTTGTGAGTCATTAAATTCTCATGTGCATGACATATTGTGAAAAACTTTGTTCAGTCTTTGGGTCAAAGGATCCTTTCCCTCCTCCTTTCTTGGCTTTTGATGCTAATAAAAAACTTTATGGGAATGTGTGTGTGTGCATGTACACGCGCGCATATTCACAAGCCTTCTCATGCTGCCTGCAAATCTTCATATGAGAATATGTTTCTGGAGGATGTTATAATGTGTTTGCATGTCATGTTCCAAGGTCCAAAGAGTACATGGAAAGGTCACTGGTCCAAGGACACGCTTTACCTCTGAAGGAGTACCATGTCTTTGTGCCCATGACAGCCTGCTCTTCACCCAGGGCCAAGCCCTTGCTCCCTAGTTAAGCTCCTGTTTGTGTCTTAAAACATCTTTCCAGTGTCTACCTCATTCCTCTCCTCTGAACTCGCTCCTTCCTTTTTGCCATTAAATGCCATTCTGTTACTGCACACATGGCGTTTGGGTTATCCCAGTTCTTAATTCTGGTTTTAGCTCAAGATGTTGACTTTCAGATGTCTAGCAGCTCCATATTCTGTAACCTGTGGACTGTCTTGTCTTACCCCTGCATTTATTTGAGGCCTGGGAGGTCCCTGCTTTTTAAGGAGGTGAATTCAGGTGGAATATAACACCAAGATTATCTTTACAAATCTCTCTACGGCTTCAGCCTTTCCTAGCTAGTTATGTTCCCCCCAAATGAAAGTTCTTTGCTAATATGCAATAATGCTTCCACCAAGAAAAGGATCTAAAATTTTTTTCACATGATTTATATTTTTAGCCTCTGTTACATTTAGAGCTAAGGATTCTGCAAGTTTATTACCCACTGTGTAAATTAATACTTACTTTTACTTCCTCTAAGATATCATCCTTCAAGGCCTGGTTCTGGAATTCTGAGACTTTGGGCCTTGGTGACTCCTTCATCACTTTTCTGGATTTATCAGTGTAATTGAGTTTCCCTCAATCTTTGAGTTTCTGGATTTGAGAATCTCACTATTACTATTTGATAGTGCTCCTACTTGTGGATACAGGTATGACTGGGGAGACAGATGCCTGTTCAACAATTCTTTTTGCAGGGTATTCAGAAAGGAATTGCTTTTAGTTAAAGTTACCATGAGCAGGAAATGCCTCTGAATTTCAGTCTCTTCACTATCCTCTCTGAATAAGCCCCCATGTCTCACATCCAAGTTTCCTATACAGTTAGATTCTTTCCCTTTGTCCTGAATGTTGTTATGCAGTTTATATTGTCTAATACTGTTTTTATCCTATTGAAGCATTTTCTTTTCCTGAACTGCCAATTGTTTTCTCTGTATAGGTATGTTTAATTGGGGAATTTACATCTTGTGACTCATACAAGAGGAGATATGAAGTAGTTCAGTTCACTTCAGTCACTCAGTCATGTCTGACTCTTTGGGACTCCATGGACTTGCAGCATGCCAGGCTTCCCTGTCCATCACAAACTCCCGGAGCTTGCTCACACTCATATCCATTGAGTCGGTAATGCCATAGAAACATCTCATCATCTGTCATCCCCTTCTCCTCCCACCTTGGATCTTTCCCAGCATCAGGATCTTTTCTAGTAAGTCAGTTCTTCTCATCAGGTGGCCAAACTATTGGAGCTTCAGCTTTAGTTTCAGGCCTTCCAATGAATATTCAGGACTGATCTCCTTTACGATTGACTTGTTTGATCTCCTTGTAGTTCAAGGGACTCTCAAGAGTCTTCTCTAACACCACAGTTCAAAAGCATCAATTCTTTGGTGCTCAGCTTTCTTTATAGTCCAACTCTCACATCCATACATGACTACTGGAAAAACCATAGCTTTGACTGGATGGACCTTTGCCGGTAAAGTAATGTCTCTGCTCTTTAATATGTTGTCTAGGTTGGTCATAGCTTTTCTTCCAAGGAGCAAGCATCTTTTAATTTCATGGCTGCAGTCACCATCTGCAGTGATTTTGGAACCCAAGAAAATAAAGTCTGTCACTGTTCCCATTGTTTCCCCATCTATTTGCCAGATCCCATGATCTTCGCTCTTTGAATATTGAGTTTTAGCCAGCTTTTTCACTCTCCTCTTTGACTTTCATCAAGAGGCTCTTTAGTTCCTCTTTGTTATCTGCCATAAGGATGGTGTCATCTGCATATCTGAGGTTATTGATATTTCTCCCAGCAATCTTGATTCTAGCTTGTGCTTCATCCAGCCCAGCATTTCTCATGATGTACTCTGCATTTAAGTTAAATAAGCAGGGTAACAATATACAGCCTTGATGTACTCCTTTCCTGATTTGGAACCAGTCTGTTGTTCCATGTCTAGTTTTATCTGTTGCTTCTTGACCTGCATACAGATTTCTCAGGAGGCAGGTAAGGTGGTCTGGTATTCCCATCTCTTTAAGAATTTTTTCACAGTTTGTTGTGATCCACAGTCAAAGGCTTTCAGTTCAGTTCAGTTCAGTCACTCAGTTGTGTCTGACTCTTTGTGACCCCATGGACTGCAGCACACCAGACCTCCCTGTCCATCACCAACTCCTGGAGTTTACTCAAACTCATGTCCATTGAGTTGGTGATGCCATCCAACCATCTCATCCTCTGTCATCCCCTTCTTCTCCTGCCTTCAATCTTTCCCAACATCAGGGTATTTTCAAATGAGTCAGCTCTTTGGATCAGGTGGCCAAAGTATTGGAGTTTCAGCTTCAACATCAGTCCTTCCAATGAATACCTAGGACTGATCTTTAGGATGGACTGGTTGGATCTCCTTGTAGTCCAAGGGACTCTGAAGAGTCTTCTCCAACACCACATTTCAAAAGCATCAATTCTTCTGCACTCAGCTTTCTGTATAGTCCAACTTTCACATCCATACATGACTACTGGAAAACCTTGACTAGACGGACCTTTGTTGGTCAAGTAATTACTAGTCATTAACTAAGTAATGTCTCTGCTTTTTAATATGCTGTCTAGGTTGGTCATAACTTTCCTTCCAAGGAGTAAGTGTCTTTTAATGTCACAGCTGCAGTCACCATCTGCAGTGATTTTGAAGCCCCCCAAAATAAAGTCAGCCACTGTTTCTACTATTTCCCCATCAATTTGCCATGAAGTGATGGGACCGGATGCCATGATCTTGGATTTCTGAATGTTGAGTTTTAAGGCAACTTTTTCATTCTCCTCTTTCACTTTCATCAAGAGGCTCCTTAGTTCTTCTTCACTTTCTGCCATAACTGTGGTGTCATCTGCATATCTGAGGTTATTGATATTTCTCCCGGCAGGTAAGGTGGTCTGGTATTCTCATTTCTTTAAGAATTTTTCACAGTTTGTTGTGATCCACACAGTCAAAAGCTTTGGTATAGTAATAATGCAAAAGTATATGTTTTTTTGGAAATCTCTTGCTTTTTATATGATCCAACAGATGTTAGCAATTTGATCTCTGGTTCCTCTGCCTTTTGTAAATCCAGCTTGAACATCTGGAAGTTTTTGGTTCATGTACTATTGATGCCTGGCTTGGAGAATTTTGAGCATTACTTTGCTATCATGTGAGATGAGTGCAATTGTGTGGTAGTTTGAACATTCTTTGGCACTGCCTTTCTTTGGGATTGTAAAACTGACCTTTTCTAGTCCTGTGGCCACTGCTGAGTTTTCCAAATTTGCTCACATATTTGGGAAGTAGGCAGTTGGACATTAAGATCAAGGGCTCAAAGGTGAGATCACAGGTGGAAATACAAAGTTAGATTCATCAGCATCAGATGCTATTGTGGCCATGGAAATGAACAAGATCCTCCAAGGAGATAATGCATAAGGATGAGAGGAGGATGTTGATAGAACTCAACTCACAATGACATTGTAATTCTACACAGATGATGCTCTGCTCATCTCTTGGTTACACTTATTCATTCCTCCTCTTGTACAACTTTACATCTTCTTGTACAGAATTTCTTAGTCACCCTCAAATGTTTGATTTTTTGGTGTGATTAGTTGTTTCTTTCTTGTCAATTACAGTTACTTGAAAATGTTGTCCAGAAAGTTGTTTTTTTCTTCCTTCTTCCTATGTCTTTTCATAGTTAATGACTATGCTTCTCTGAAAGCCTCTGTCCACCTCTTTCTTTCTTTCTCTCTCTCTTTCTTCCACTCTTTCCTGTGACCACTTCTTTTCTCACCTGACTCAGAAATTCTGAGGAAGGTTGTACCAGAATCACCAGTATTTCAGGGTTAGGAAGATTATATCCTTGTAGGCAAATAATTCTCAGGACCATGGTCAGCAGCATACTTGTCCTGATATCTGCTTCTCTCCCAATTGCTAATTATTGCTATACCTGTCAGCCTTCACCTTCATCTCCTGGTCTCAGGCACTGTTTATTTCTTCCTAGGGGAAACAGAGTGTCTGCATTGGTAAACTATATTTCTCAAAGTTCTCTCTCTTACTCTTATCTGTCCATCACATCTTCCTTCGGGTGAATCAAAAGTCCAGGGCAAGTTGAATGTGAGTTACTCCCAATACTATAAAATGGCATGTGAAATTGAGAAAACTGTGTTTAAGATCACTTAGGTGACCTATGCGATATATTCAAGATTTAGCTAAGAGAAAATGGTTCGTCCATATCTCCCTGTAGTTCTTCAGTTTGTATGAGAGAGAAATAGACAATAACTCTTGGAGAGGCATAACCACTGAGAAATATCCAGGGGTAGAAAAAAGCTTTGGGGACATCATTTTCAAATAAGTGATTTCCAAGAGAGAACCATACACTAACCACTAATGAAATGTGGAAATAACTGTAAGGAGAGTTGAGAAAACACTCAAGAAGGAAAATGTAAGATTTGTAGCAAATAGAGCTTAAGTGTCACACTGGAGTCCCTAAGAACATTTTGAATTTCTTGAGCATTGGCAGTGTGGTGCCTTGGAGGATATATTCAGTGATAGCTTCAGCTCTGAAGCCAATAGATGTCCACGGCTTTTTGGATTGCCCTAATGCAGAAGGGTGTTTAATCTTGGGTTTGTGTTTGTGTTCATAGAGGAGCTGATTCTGCTAAGTGATTCAGAATTGTGTACATGTGTATCTCTGTATCCATGGGATTACAGAAATTTCTTTTTTTTAATTAATTCATTTTAATTGGAGGCTAATTACTTCATAATATTGTAGTGGTTTTGCCATACATTGACATGAATCAGCCATGTGTACATGTGTCCCCTATCCTGAACCCTCCTCCCACCTCCCTCCCCATCCCATCCCTCAGGGTTGTCCCAGTGCACCAGCCCTGAGCACCCTGTCTCATGTATCAAACCTGGACTGGCGATCTATTTCACATATGGAAATATACATGTTTCAATGGTATTCTCTCAAATCATCCCACTCTTGCCTTCTCCCACAGAGTCCAAAAGTCTGTTCTTTACATCTGTGTCTCTTTTGCTGTCTCACATATAGGGTCATCGTTACCATCTTTCTAAATTCCATATATATGTGTTAGTATACTGTATTGGTGTTTTTCTTTCTGACTTACTTCACTCTGTATAATAGGCTCCAGTTTCATTCACCTCATTAGAACTGATTCAAATGCATTCTTTTTAATAGCTGAGTAATACTCCATTGTGTATATGTACCACAGCTTTCTTATCCATTCATCTACTGATGGACATCTGGGTTGCTTCCATGTCCTAGTTATTATAAACAGTGCTGTGATGAACAGTGGGGTACATGTGTCTCTTTAAGTTCTGGTTTCCTTGGAGTATATGCCCAGGAGTGGGATTGCTGGGTCATATGGCAGTCCTATTTCCGGTTTTTAAAGGAATCTCCACACTGTTCTCCATAGTAGCTGTACTAGTTTATATTCCCACCAACAGAGTAAGAGGGTTCCCTTTTCTCCACACCCTTGCCAGCATTTATTGTTTGTAGACTTTTTGATAGTAGCCATTCTGACTGGCGTGAGATGGTACCTCATTGTGGTTTTGATTTGCATTTCTCTGATAATGAATGATGTTGAGCATCTTTTCATGCATTTGTTAGCCATCTGTATGTCTTCTTTGGAGAAATGTTTGGTTCTTTGACCCATTTTTTTTTTTTTATTGGGTCGTTTATTTTTCTGGAACTGAGCTGCAGGAGTTGCTTATATATTTTTGAGATTAATTCTTTGTCAGTTGCTTCATTCACTATTATTTTCTCCCATTCTGAAGGCTGTCTTTTCACCTTGCTTATAGTTTCCTTCATTGTGCAGAAGCTTTTAAGTTTAATTAGGTCCCATTTGTTTATTTTTGCCTTTATTTCCATTACTCTGGGAGGTAGGTCATAGAGGACCCTGCTGTGCTTTATGTCAGAGAGTGTTTTGCCAATGTTTTCCTCTAGGAGTTTTATAGTTCCTGGTCTTACATTTAGATCTTTAATCCATTTTGAGTTTATTTTTGTGTATGGTGTTAGAAAGTGTTCTAGTTTCATTCTTTTACAAGTGGTTGACCAGTTTTCCCAGCACCACTTGTCAAAGAGATTGTCTTTTCTTCACTGTATGTTCTTGCATTGTTTGTCAAAGATAAGTGTCCATAGGTGCATGGATTTCACGAGGTTTGTGGGTCAAAAGATTTGATTGCAAGATAACTTTCTGCTCTATTCCTAGAGGCTAAATTAGAATATATACCAGACTATTTTTAGAACATTGCCTCTGTGTGTGTGTTTGTATATATTTTTTATGGTAAAATAAGAATTTAGTAGAAAATTTGATAGAGAAGGCCATTTAGGACTCCAAAAAAAGTTACTCTAAATTCACTTAGTAAAAACATATTCTTCAGTTCAGTTCAGTCTCTCAGTTGTGTCTGACTCTTTGGGACCCCATGGACTGCAGCATACCAGGCCTCCCTTTCCATCACCAACTTCCAGAGCTTGCTCAAATTCATGTCCATCGAGTTGGTAATGCCATCCAAACATCTCATCCTCTGTCATTGCCTTCCCATCCCACCTTCAATCTTTCCAAGCATCAGGGTCTTTTCCAATGAGTCAGTTTTTTGCATCAGGTGGCCAAACTATTGGAGCTTCAGCTTTAGCCTCAGGCCTTCCAATGAATATTTAGGACTGATTTCCTTTAGTATTGATTTGTTTGATCTCCTTGCAGTCCAAGGGACTCTCAAGAGTCCTCTCAAACACTACAGTTCAAAAGCATCAATTCTTCGGTGCTCAGCTTTCTTTATAATCCAACTCTCACATTCATACATGACTACTGGAAAAACCATAGCTTTGACTAGATGGACCTTTGTTGGCCAAGTAATGTCTCTGCTTTTTAATATGCTGTCTAGGTTGGTCATAGCTTTTCTTCCAAGGAGCAAGCATCTTTTAATTTCATGGCTGCAGTCACCATCTGCAGTGATTTTGAAGCCCCTCAAAATAAAGTCTGTCACTGTTCCCATTGTTTCCCCATCTATTTGCTATGAAGTGATGGGACCGGATGCCATGATCTTAGCTTTCTGAATGTTGAGTTTTAAGCCAACTTTTTCACTCTCCTCTTCCATCTTCATCAAGAAGCTCTTTAGTTCTATTTTGCCTTCTAAGGGTGGTGTCATCTGCATATCTGAGTTTTTTTTTTTAATTTTTAATTTTATTTTATTTTTAAACTTTACATAATTGTATTAGTTTTGCCAAATATCAAAATGAATCCGCCACAGGTATACATGTGTTCCCCATCCTGAACCCTCCTCCCTCCTCCCTCCCCATATCATCCCTCTGGGTCGTCCCAGTGCATATCTGAGGTTATTGAGATTTCTCCCACCAATCTTGATTCCAGCTTGTGCTTCATCCAGTCCAGCATTTCACATGATGCACTCTGCATATATGTTAAATAAGCAGGGTGACAATATACAGCCTTGTGGTACTCCTTTCCTGACTTGGAACCAGTCTGTTGTTCCATGTCCAGTTCTAACTGTTTCCTCCTGACCTGCATACAGATTTCTCAGGAGGCAGATAAGGTGGTCTGGTATTCCCATCTCTTTCAGAATTTTCCAGTTTTTTGTTATCTGCACAGTCAAAGGCTTTGGTGTAGTCAATAAAGCAGAGTAGATGTTTTTCTGGAACTCTCTTGCTTTTTTGATGATCCTGCAGATGTTGTCAATTTGATCTCTGGTTCCTCTGCCTTTTCTAAATCCAGCTTAAACATTCTTCTTAGAGCTTAACTGTGACTCAATGGTGAGGGATAAAAAGAAACCCCTTGAGACAGCAGCTTTGGCCAGCAAGCTTAAACATGTTGCTAATATTTACTATCCAGATCTCATAGGATTTGGTAGAAGTTATCAGTTCCTTCCCCCTGGATCTTGGCATTCTGTACTCTCAGTTTATGAACCCCTGCTCAGCTGAAGAGATTGTGGCTTCCATTCTGTGGGTCTAGCCCTGCCCTGGAATTGAGTGTAGCCAATGAAAATCAGCTTTGTAATTCTATCAGAGTTAATGTCCACTCTTAGGTAACGCATGGATTTAATGCAGTATTTAAAGGGATAGTTCACTTCAGTTCAGTCGCTCAGTAGTGTGCAACTCTTTGTGACCCCATGGACTGCAGCATGCCAGGCTTCCCTGTCCATCACCAACTCCCGGAGCTTACTCAAACTCCTGTCCATCACATCGGTGATGCCATCCAACCATCTCATCCTCTGTCATCCCCTTCTCCTCCTGCCCTCAATCTTTCCCAGCATCAGGGTCTTTTCCAATGAGTCAGTTCTTCACATCAGGTGGCCAAATTATTGGAGTTTCAGCTTCAGCATCAGTCCTTCCAATGAGTATTGGTCCTTCCAATGAATATTCAGGACTGATTTCCTTTAGTATTGATTTGTTTGATCTCCTTGCAGTCCAAGGGACTCTCAAGAGTCCTCTCAAACACTACAGTTCAAAAGCATCAATTCTTCGGTGCTCAGCTTTCTTTATAATCCAACTCTCACATTCATACATGACTACTGGAAAAACCATAGCTTTGACTAGATGGACCTTTGTTGGCCAAGTAATGTCTCTGCTTTTTAATATGCTGTCTAGGTTGGTCATAGCTTTTCTTCCAAGGAGCAAGCATCTTTTAATTTCATGGCTGCAGTCACCATCTGCAGTGATTTTGAAGCCCCTCAAAATAAAGTCTGTCACTGTTCCCATTGTTTCCCCATCTATTTGCTATGAAGTGATGGGACCGGATGCCATGATCTTAGCTTTCTGAATGTTGAGTTTTAAGCCAACTTTTTCACTCTCCTCTTCCATCTTCATCAAGAGGCTCTTTAGTTCTATTTTGCCTTCTAAGGATGGTGTCATCTGCATATCTGAGTTTTTTTTTTTTTTTAATTTTTTATTTTATTTTTAAACTTTACATAATTGTATTAGTTTTGCCAAATATCAAAATGAATCCGCCACAGGTATACATGTGTTCCCCATCCTGAACCCTCCTCCCTCCTCCATCCCCATATCATCCCTCTGGGTCGTCCCAGTGCATATCTGAGGTTATTGAGATTTCTCCCACCAATCTTGATTCCAGCTTGTGCTTCATCCAGTCCAGCATTTCACATGATGCACTCTGCATATATGTTAAATAAGCAGGGTGACAATATACAGCCTTGCGGTACTCCTTTCCTGACTTGGAACCAGTCTGTTGTTCCATGTCCAGTTCTAACTGTTTCCTCCTGACCTGCATACAGGATTTCTCAGGAAGCAGATAAGGTGGTCTGATATTCCCATCTCTTTCAGAATTTTCCAGTTTTTTGTTATCTGCACAGTCAAAGGCTTTGGTGTAGTCAATAAAGCAGAGTAGATGTTTTTCTGGAACTCTCTTGCTTTTTTGATGATCCTGCAGATGTTGTCAATTTGATCTCTGGTTCCTCTGCCTTTTCTAAATCCAGCTTAAACATTCTTCTTAGAGCTTAACTGTGACTCAATGGTGAGGGATAAAAAGAAACCTCTTGAGACAGCAGCTTTGGCCAGCAAGCTTAAACATGTTGCTAATATTTACTATCCAGATCTCATAGGATTTGGTGGAAGTTATCAGTTCCTTCCCCCTGGATCTTGGCATTCTGTACTCTCAGTTTATGAACCCCTGCTCAGCTGAGGAGATTGTGGCTTCCATTCTGTGGGTCTAGCCCTGCCCTGGAATTGAGTGTAGCCAATGAAAATCAGCTTTGTAATTCTATCAGAGTTAATGTCCACTCTTAGGTAACGCATGGATTTAATGCAGTATTTAAAGGGATAGTTCACTTCAGTTCAGTCGCTCAGTAGTGTGCAACTCTTTGTGACCCCATGGACTGCAGCATGCCAGGCTTCCCTGTCCATCACCAACTCCCGGAGCTTACTCAAACTCCTGTCCATCACGTCGGTGATGCCATCCAACCATCTCATCCTCTGTCGTCCCCTTCTCCTCCTGCCCTCAATCTTTCCCAGCATCAGGGTCTTTTCCAATGAGTCAGTTCTTCACATCAGGTGGCCAAATTATTGGAGTTTCAGCTTCAGCATCAGTCCTTCCAATGAGTATTGGTCCTTCCAATGAATATTCAGGACTGATTTCCTTTAGTATTGATTTGTTTGATCTCCTTGCAGTCCAAGGGACTCTCAAGAGTCCTCTCCAACACCACAGTTCAAAAACATCAATTCTTTGGCGCTCAGCTTTCTTTTTAGTCCAACTCTCACATCCATACATGTGTACTGGAAAAACCATAGCTTTGACTAGATGGACCTTTGTTGGCCAAGTAATGTCTCTGCTTTTCAATATGCTATCTAGGTTGGTCATAGCTTTTCTTCCAAGGAGCAAGCATCTTTTAATTTCATGGCTGCAGTCACCATCTGCAGTGATTTTGAAGCCCCCGAAAATAGTCTGTCACTGTTCCCATTGTTTCCCCATCTATTTGCTATGAAGTGATGGGACCAGATGCCATGATCTTAGCTTTCTGAATGTTGAGTTTTAAGCCAACTTTTTCACTCTCCTCTTCCATCTTCATCAAGAGGCTCTTTAGTTCTACTTTGCCTCTGCCATAAGGGTGGTGTCATCTGTGTATCTGAGGTTATTGATATTTCTCCCAGCAATCTAGATTCCAGTTAGTGCTTCATCCAGCCTGGCATTTCTCATGCTGTACTCTGCATACAATTTAAATAAGCAGGGTGACAATATACAGCCTTGCTGTACTCCTTTCCTAACTTGGAACCAGTCTGTTGTTCCATGTCCAGTTCTAACTGTTGCTTCTTGACCTGCATACAGATTTATCAAGGAGGCAGTCAGGTGGTCTGGTGTTCCAATCTCTTTAAGAATTTTCCACAGTTTGTTGTGATCCACACAATCAAAGGCTTTGGTGTACTCAATAAAGCAAAAGTAGATGTTTTTCTGGAACTCTCTTGCTTTTTCTGTAGGGATAATCCTTTATTTAAAAGGCAGTTGGTGTCCAGGAAGGGCTTCCCTGGTGGCGCTAGTGGTAAAGAACCCAACTGCCAATGCAGGAGACTAAGAAATGTGGGTTCGATTCCAGAGTTGGGAAGACCCCCTGGAGGAGGACATGGCAACCCACTCCAGTATTCCTATCAGAGAATCCCATGGACAGAGGAGTCTGGCAGGCTACAGCCCATAGGGTCACAAAGAGTCAGACATGACTGAAGTGACTTAGCATGCACTTGAGCAGGTGTCCAGGAAACTCTACCCATTTTTTCTAGGTATCCTATCTGTGTAGGGACACGTTTGTCCTAGTTTCGAGTTTGTCTGCCATAGTGGTCTCAGCACACTGCATAACCCAGCCAGACTACCATATACCACCAACATATTTGAAATAGGACATTCTTACTCTCATAAGCCTTCTTGCATTGCTGATAGATTTCACTGGTAGGATATGTTACAGGCTAAACTATGGTCTCTTTTTCAGTTTCCAAAAAAAACTTTAGGTGGAAAGAAAAGAACTCTGAGAGCACTATTTATTGTTAATAACATGAAATCAGTTTGCTCATCTGTTGCATGAAACTAAATACACACGAGACAGCAATGATTACAGATTTTCTTGAAAGTGGCTCCTCTCCTCATGCAGTTCCCTTTGGAGGGAGGCATGCTAGGTTCATCAGTTCTGTTGCCCTCCTGATCTCATGATGGGCAGGGTACATGAGATGAAAAGAGTCTAGCCTCTCAGGGTTGGGTCTTACACAGTCTTCAATCTGCAGAGTCAGGTTATAGGTATTGCATCCTAATTATTACCTTACAAGGATTAACTAGGCACATGTACCCGTCTCTGCCTTTTCTTTTATCAAAGATCACCTTCCTTTTCACAACTCTGCTCTTGCCTTTGTGTTCGCTCTCTCCTACATCACCAGTTTTTTTTCCTCTTGGCTACCAATTTCCATAAGCACATATGTATTCTCTAAGATTTCCCATGCTGAAAAATGGTCTCTTGAATCCACTTATCTGTTCCCCTGAGTAGCCAAACTCTCACAATGTGTTGCCTATGTTTACCACCTCCATTTCTTTATTTCTCATTTGTACTTTAACTTTAGTTAAGTTTCTGCCCCAGTACTCCACTAAAACTGGTTTCCTTCCACTAAGACTGTTCTCCTTAAGGGTATCAGTGTCTCACATGTTGCCAGTCCAAAGGGCTATTCTCTGGCCTCATCTGATTTGACCCTTGAACAGCATCAACAACTCCAGTTGTTGACTGTTGACCATTCTCTCCATCTGCCAACACATTCATGTCTTGGCTTCCTGGTTTTGGTTCAACATCACTGCCCATTCTTTCTCAGCTTCTTTCTCTACTTAATTTTCAAATATTAGTATTTCTCTGATAATTAGTGAAGTGTTTTTCATGTGCTTTTTTGGCCATCTGCATGTCTTCTTTGGAGAAATGTCTATATCTTCTGCCTACTTTTTAAAATTTAAATTTATTTATTTTAATTAGAGGCTAATTACTGTATAATATTGTATTGGTTTTGCCATACATCAAACAGAGGCTACAGTCCATGGGATTGCAAAGAGTCGGACACAACCAACATGAATCCGCCACAGGTGTACACATGTTCCCCATCCTGAACCCTCTGGACAGAGTGACTAACACTTTCACTTTTATCACAGAGTTGGCACTGTGTAAATATTTCTTGAATAAATGAATGAGTGAATGTCTTTAGAAATGATAGTATTCTAGAACTTCTTCAATATTGGTTTGTTTTTAGCCTGCTCATAGATTTTTTGTCCACACCTGTCATTGATTTCCAAGCAAGACAAAGCAAAGTATTAAGTGCCCAAGTATCATATTCTGCATAAAGCTTGAAAGCACTATATTTAGAAAAAGTTGGCAAGCATAAGCTCTCAGTCCAATTAAATTTTAGTGTAGTAAAAGTATTAACGGAGACAGTGGACTGTAGTTGATATCTGAACAGGGAGTTTCTGACCATTTGCATTATAGATGTCTATTAATAAACAGGCAGTGCTAGGAGAATAAGATATAGCAAATAAAATTTAGTAGATTGAAGAAGACTGACTCTTTTAACCAACCTGACTTAAATCTCTTTGTTATGAAGAATATTGATCATGAATCCAATTTGATTTGGCCCATCATGCCATTAAGGACTAGCCTTGTAAATGTCTCTAGACAGCCAGTCTTACTTATGATCAATCAGACTTCTACTATAAAATTCTATAAGGTAAACAAATATTAAGTAAAGATTATGGTCTAGTTCCTTACTCTAGGCCAGTAAATACAACTCTGTCAAGTTCATGCCCGTATTATCAGGTTATATCCAAATCTGCGATCTGATTCTGGACTCACAGCATTGTCACCGTAATATAGTTGTCAAACCCAACAGAATTTGGCCAAAATGATGCTAGCAATGTAACGTTTTTTCAAAAATATTTTCATAAATTTATATACAGTAAAATTGACTCTTTTGTATGTACAGTGTTATAGATTTTAATACATGTAAAAATTCGTATAAGTAGTCCCACAGTCAGGGTATATATGGTTGCACCACCCCAAAATGTCCATTATGTGGCTCCTTTTCAGTCACATCCTCCCCTCCTCCCAGCCACTGGTAACCACTGATGTGTTCTCAATCACTGTAGTTTTGTCTTTCTGAGAATGTCATATAAATGAAATCATACAAAACATAAATTTTTGGCACTGGCTGCTTTTTTAAAAAATTCAATTGGAATATAGTTGATTTACAATGTTGTGTTACTTTCAGGTGTACAGCAAAGTGATTCAGTTATATGTATACATATATTAATTCTTTTTCAGATTCTTTACCCATAGCAGTTCAGTTCAGTTTAGTCGCTCAGTCGTGCCTGAGTCTTTGCGACCCCATGGACCGAAGCACGCTAGGCCTCCCTGTCCATCACCAACTCCCAGAGTTTACTCAAACTTTACCCATATAGGTTGTTACATATAATACCATATAGGATATTGAGCAGAGGTCCCTGTGCTATGCAGTGGGTCCTTGTTGGTTATCTATTTTATATGTAGTAGTGTGTGGATGTTAATGCTAAGCTCCTAATTTATACCTTCCCCCTATTTTCCCTTTGGAAACTAAGTTTGTTTTTGAAATCTTTTATTCCTCTTCTGCTTTGTATCATATTTTAAATTACACATGTAGGTGATATCATATTATATTTGTCTTTGTCTGACTTCACTTATTTCGTTCTTTTTTATGGCTGAGTGACAGTTGTGTGTGTGTATCACATCTTCTTTATCCATTTCTCTGTTGATGGACATTTCAGTTGCATACCATGTCTTGCTTATTGTAAATAGTGTTACAATGAACATTGAGGTGCATATATCTTTTTGAATTATGGTTTTCTCTGAATATATGCCCATGAGTGGATTGCTGGATCATATGCTAGTTCTGTTTTTCTCCATACTGTTCTCCATAGTGGTGGTATCAATTTATATTTCCATCAACTGTGTAGGAGGGTTCCTTTTTCTCTGTACCCTCCCAGCATTTATTGTTTGTAGACCTTTTGATGATAGCCATATTGACCAGTGTGAGGTAATACCTCGTTATAGTTTTTATTTGCATTTCTCTGATAATTAGTGAAGTGTTTTTCATGTGTTTTTTTGGCCATCTGCATGTCTTTGGAGAAATGTCTGTTATCTTCTGCCTATTTTTTGACTGGGTTGTTTGTTTTGACATAGAACTGCACGAGCTATTTGCATATTTTGGAGTCAGTCCGTTGAACGTGGTTTTCCACATTTCACTGTAGAATATAGAAGTATGGTTGACTTTTGTGAGGTGACCTTATATTCTGTTTTGTATGATTTCATTTATGTAGACAATTGCATTATGTATGAATAGTGGTTTTCTTTCTTTATTTCTATTTTATATGTCTTTTATTTCTGTTTATTGCCAGTTGCACTTAACAAGACTTGCTGATATTGAAAACGGTTGGTGAGAGTGGACATCCTTGCCTTGTTCCCTGTATTGGAGATAAAATATTCAGCTTACGTTATTAAGTATAATATTAGTTATAGGTTTTTTGTAGATACCTTTTATCAAGTTGAGGAAGTTCTCTTGTAGATCTAGTTTGCTCAGAGTTTTTGTCATAATGGATGTTGATTTTTTTCAAATGTTTTTTCTGCATCAATTGCTTATGATCATATTTTTTATTTATAATGCTAATATTGTGGATTGCATGATTGAGTTTTAAACATGAGCTCATGTTTTAAACATTCCCTGGATAAACCCCACTTGGTTGTGGTGTATTATTCCTTTTATGTATTGTTAGGTGCGATGTACTGACATTTTGTTAAGGGTTTTTGCATCTACGTTCATAAGTAATATTGTTCTTCTTTTCTTTTCTTTTATTCTTATAATCTGGTTTGGGATCAGGATAATGACTTCTGGTCTCATAAAATGAGGTTGGATAGGTTTTTTGTGTTTCTATTTTCTGAAAGAGTTTTATAGAATTTGTATGATTTCTTCTGAAAAATTAATTAATTTTTGTTGAGGTATAATTGATAATATAATTTAATTATATAACAATAATATAATAATATATTATGTAATATCAAGTATAATATAAATTATATTAGTTTCAGATATATAACATAATGATTCACTATTTATATACACGGCAAAATGATCACCATAATAAGCTACCATCCATCACTATACACATGACAAAAGTTCTTGCGAGAACTTTTAATATTTACTTTCTTAGGAACTTAGGAACTTAGTACCTTTTTCCTTCTTCAGCTATTTTGCCCACTTCCGCATCCCCCTTGCTCTCTGGCAACTGCCAGCCTGCTTTCTAAATCTGTAAACTTGGTTATAATGTTGTTACTGGTTTGTTTTTTAGATTCCACATGCTAGATCAGATCATATGATATTTTTCTTTCTCTGACTTACTTCACTTAGCATAAAGTCCTCAGTGCCCATCCATGTCTTACAGATGGCAGGATTCCACTCTTCTTTATGGCTGAGTGGTATAGTCCTTTGTGTGTGTGGGCGTGTGTGTCTTTCCATCCATTCCTCCACTGATGGGTCCTGAGCTTGTTTCCATATCTTGGCTACTGAAAATAATACCGCGACACATGCATGATTTCTTTTTTTAAATGTTTGGGAGAATTCACCGCAGAAGACATCTGGGTCTGAAGATTTTTTTTCAGGTATTTATTAATCAGTTACTTAATCATTTTAGAACTATTCAGGTTTTATCTATTGCATCCTGTATGATTTTTGCCCCAGGAAATATTGTTAATGTTTGAAGAGTTTTCACACTTTTAAATTTAATAATAATAATAGCAGTTGATTTAGTGGCCACTTGATATTTTCTTTTTCCACACCTAATCTATAATCTTATAACAATTCTTCAAGGTTAAGCAATTTTCTTCACCTTATAGCTGAATAAAACTGAGACTTAGGCACTCGCCCTCTGTGGTGGCCCACACTCTGTGGAGAGCGCTTCTCTCTGAATCTGGATAAATCCACTTCTTACCATGGAAAAGAAACCAGAACAAAAACTGAGAATTATAGGAATGTAAATGACTTGCTCAAAGTCACCTTAATGCTAACGAGAGAGGTCAGAAGACCAACCTCCATTTAACTCCAAAACCTACATTCTTTCCATGGCAACTTGCACAAATTTAGCATGTATGACTTCTAGATACGGGATTTTACTAATTGTCATCACTATTGATATGAAATATGAAATTACCTGACTGTTAAAATGATCAATGTAAAACACACTTTGTATCATGACAGATAATCCATTCCCCCTCAGCTTCATGCTTTGTGTAGGGAAGACTTTTTAAAAATCCTTGTGACAAGGAAACTCATAAGTCACAACACTTTACTTAAGGGTCTCTGAGCATCTCTCCCCAGCTGTAAGTAATACCACACTACTTGCTTGGACCTGCTACAGATAATTTAGTTATATTTGATCACTCTCTCTTTCTCTTGCTCCAGATGGTGTATCTCAGAGTCTCTTGAGCCTCATTGTTGTATCGGGATTGTATGTTGATGCAATAGTCTATTGTTTCCATTTTTATAGAGTCATAAATTTCCATAAAAGATTGGATGGTATACACTTGCTTTTGATGTTTTTAAGTCTTAGGACTTTGCAAGGGATGTTTTATAGTGTCTGCTGTATTTATCAAGTAAACAGTGTTACCCAGAACCACCCACTTGCTGTTTGTGCTGGGTATTCAAGCTCTAGGAGATGCTTCAGCTACACACACTGTGGGTTCTACATTTCCCAGGGACTTTTTAGGCTATGCAGTTGAGATGGTCCTTTAAGCCACTTAGATTCATGCATCCATTTTACTTTGCTGGTGATAATCAGGAGATGGTACATTTATCATGAGGCATATATTTTGATGTGATCATCTGAATATGTTCTGCCTTTTTAAAAAACATTGTGTTTTAGATGTTAACAGAGAGAAAAGAAACAAGCATTTATGTACTATAAGAGAATTACTTTACACATATTAACTTCAATAATCCTCTCAATGAGTCTGAAAAATAAGTACTTTTAAATCTTATTTCATAGATTATTCAATTCAAGCCCAGACAGATTAAATGATTTATGCAAGGCCATATAGGTTAGAATTGGGGAACTGATACCTAGTTCAAACTGTATGACTCTAGATTCCATGAGCACTGATAGCTGCTCTGCTCTGCCGTTTTTCCTCAGTGCTGGTTGTCGTCAACCATGTATGTCTAGAAAAATTCTGCCTTTTTCATTATTTTAGCATCTGACTTAAAGTTTTACTTCTACTCCATAATAATAACACCCAACAATGGCTAAATAGTGTAATGATGAATAGTACAGGCTTTGGAGCCAGGACTCTCTGCATTCAGACTCCAGCTCTGCTATTTATTAGTTGTATAACTTTGGGCAAATTATTTAATTTCTCTTTGCTTGAGTTTCCTCATTCAGTAATAATTGTAGTTACCTCAGAGGCTTGCTATGAGGACTAAATGAGTTAATATTTGAAGGATCTTGGAATAGTGCCTTTCACATTGTGAGTACTATACATGTGATTGAAATTTGGGGGGTAAAAAAATTTTCTTTAATGATTGCAGATTATTCTTTCATTTGGATGTGATATTTTATTTAATCTCCTCTTAGATGTTGGACACAAAGTTGATTTCAGGATTTTGTGTTAGCACATATTTTTACAATGAACATCTCTATCTGCATTTGAGTTTTTTCTGGGCTTAGAATTACTGTGTCAAATGACCAAACACTTAAGAAATTCCTTAAATATACAAATAGGCTAATATTTTCAAAGAAACTTACAAAAAATTATAAGCAAAAATCACAGATAAAAATGTAAAAAGAAAACAATCAAGTTCCCAAGATGTAGGTTTTTTTAAAAAACAAAATGGAATTTTCATTTTGAGATAATTGTAGATTCACATGACTCGCTAAGAAATAGTACAGAGATCCTGTGTACAATTTGCTCAATTTCTCCCAATGGTAACATTTTATAAAACAATTTTACATTATCACAACTAGGATATTTCACTGATGCAATGAAATTGCATCAATTGATATTTCGTTTTCTTTTCAAGGAAAAGAACATTTTTATCACCACAAGAATCCCTCCTGGTGCCCTCCTCTCTTGGCAACAGCTGACCTGTTCATCATGTCCATAATTCTGTTATTTCAAGAATGTTATATAAATAAAACCACAAAATCCGTGGTTTGGGATTGTTCTTTTTTTCCCCCCACCTAGCATAATTCCCTGGAGAGTCATATGAGCCATCTGTGTCCATAGTTTGCCCTTTTCATTGTTGAGTAGTGTTCCATGGTATGGATGTACCACGTTTGTTCAGTGATTATCTGGTGAAAGACATCTGAGTTGTTTCCAGTTTTTGGTCATTATGAATACAGCTGTTATGACCATTTGCACGCAGATGTTGATGTAAACATAAATTTTAATTATCTGGGAGAAATGTCCAAGAGTGTCATTGCTGGATTGTATGGTAGTCACATTTTTGTTTTGTGTGGAGCTGTCAGATTGTTTTCCAGAGTGTTATTTTTTGTTCTCAGCAGCAAGCTATGGATGATCCAGTTTTATGCAGTCTTGACAGAATTTGGTGCTGCTATTGTTTTTCATTTTAGCCACTTTGAAAGGTGTGTGGTGATTTATCATTGGAGTTTTAATTTGCATTCCCCTAATGGATAAGGCTGTTGAACATCTTTTCATGTGCTTACTTGCCATCTGTATATTCTCTTTGGTGACATGTTATTAATGCTTTTTTCTCATTTTCTAATTAGATTGTTTGTTTTTTAGTGTTGAGTTTTTATATATTCTAGATTCTAGTCCTTTGTTGAATATGTGGTTTGCATGTATTTTTTCCTAGTTTGTGGCTATCTTTTCATCCTTTTAAGATCTTTTGCATAGCAAAATTGAAAGTTTTTGATGAGGTCTAATTTATCAGTTTTTCCTTTTATAGATTATGTTTTTGTAGACTTCTTTATTTAGTCCTACATCCCCCAATTTTTCTCGTTTTTTTCTAAAAGTTATAGTTCACATTTATTTTTTTTCCTGAGGGGTTCTTCTGATAAAGACCAGAAACCTACTAGACCAATTCTAGAAGAGCTATAACACTTAATTTTGAATTATACATTTAGTCTGTGATTCATTTTGAGATAATTTTTTATAAGGGAATCCCTGGTAGCTCAGTGGTAAAAAATCTGACTGCCAATGCAGGATACCTAGGTTCAATCCCTGGGTTGGGAAGATCCCCTGGATAGGGAAATGGCAACCCACTCCAGCATTCTTGCCTGGAGAATTCCATGGAGAGAGGAGCCTGGTTGTCTACAGTCCATAGGGTAGTGAAGACTCGGACACAACTGAGGGACTGAGCATGCAAGAGGCTTAAGCCCAGGTTCTTCCTTTTTTTGTTCTATTTTGTTTTCTGGCTTCCGATGTCTCATTGCTCCAGTACTATCTGTTGTAAAGGTTGTCCTTCCTGCATTGAATTGCTCTTGCACTTTATAAAAAAAAATCAGTTGGACATATTTGTGTGGGCCTATTTATGGGTTCTGTATTCTATTCCACTGATCTATACATTTATCCCTCTAAAATACCACACCATCTTGATTATTGTGAAAGTGAAAATGTTAGTCGCTCAGTCGTGTCTGTCTCTTTGTGATCCCATGAACTGTAGCCTGTCAGGCTCCTCTGTCTATGCAATTCTCCAGGCAAAAATACTGGAATGAATAGCCATTCCATTCTCCAGGGGATCTTCCCTACCCAAGGATCAAACCCCGATCTCGTGCATTGCAGACAGATTCTTTACTGTCTGAGCCACCAGGGAAGCTCAAAGTACAGAGAATCACCCTCCTTATGGCAAAGACACTCTGCCTAGGCCCCAGCAAGATTTGAACTTGTGACCCCTGGTTTATAAGACCAGCACTCTAACCCCCAAGCTATGGAGCCAAGTCATATATCTCTTTAATATCTTTAATATTTGATATCTTTAGTATCAAGCAGAATGATTCCTACCACTTTATTTTTCAAAATTGTTTTTAGCTATTCTAGTTACTTTTCCTTTTTGTACAAGTTTTAGAATAATGCTGTTTGAATCTACAAAAACTCTTGCTGGGGATTTCAATAGAGATTGCATTAAAGCTGTGTATTGATTTAGGGATAAATTACATCTATATTGAGTCTTTCAATTCACAAATACCATATATCCCTCAATTATTTAGGTCTTTGATTTCTTTCTTCAATGTTTTATAAATTCCAGCATGAAGATTCTGTACATGTTTTGCTAGTTTATATACAACTATTCATTTTCTTTGTTGTGAATGGTATTGCGTTTTTAATTTTATTCTCCATATATCATTATTAGTATTGATACATAGAAATGTGATTAATTTTAAAAATATTGATCTTATATTCTACAACCCTATTGAACTCACTTATTAGTTCTAGAAAGGTCTTTGCTTTCTGCTTTATTTTTGTATATTCCTTGGGCTTTTTTACAAAGACACTAATGTTATCTGAAAATAGGGACATTTTAATTTCCTTGTTTTCAATCTTAGTGCCTTTTATTTCTTTTTCTTGCCCTGTTACAACATGGAATTTCCAATACTATGTTGAATGAATTGTGAGAGTCTTATGTTTTGAATAAGGGGCTTCCCTGATGGCACAGGCAGTAAAGAAACTGCCTGCAATGCAGGAGACCCAGATTTGATCTCTGGGTTGGGAAGATCCCCTGGAGAAGGGAATGGCAACCCATTCCAGTATTCTTGCCTGAAAAATCCACGGGCAGAGGAGACTGGTGGGCTACAGTCCACGGGGTGGCAAAGAGTTGGACACGACTGAGCAACTAACACTTTCACTTTCTATGTTGAGTAAGAAAGAGAAACAATTTAGCCCTTTTCCTAATCTTGGGGAGAAAGCATTCAGTGTTTCTTTATCAAGTATGATGTTAGTTGTATAGGGGCTTCCCTGATAGCTCAGTTGGTAAAAAGTCCACCTGCAATGCAGGAAACCCCAGATTCCTGGGTCGGGAAGAACCTCTGGAGAAGGGATAGGCTACCCATTCCAGTATTCTTGGGCTTCCCTTGTGGCTCAACTGATAAGGAATCCACCTGCAATGTGGGAAACCTGGGTTCGATCCCTGGGTTGGGAAGATCCCTTGGAGAAGTGAAAGGCTACCCACTCCAGTATTCTGGCTAGATAATTCCACGGACTGTATAGGCCATGGGGGTTGCAAAGAGTCGAAGACGACTAAGCACCTTTCACTTTCTAGTTGTATAGGGTTTTTTTCATTCATTTTTGATTGTTTTTGTTCTTAGACATTTTGTGTCAAATTAAGAAAGTTCCCCTTTATTCCTAGCTTTCTGAGAATTTTTTTCCTTATCACAGAAGGGTGTTGGATGTTGTCAAAAGCTTTTTTGAAGATAGAAGTTTTTGATCATTACAAATTGTTTGTAAGGCACTCAGGCAATAATTTTTGTAGGTGCTGAATCACCTTCCTCCAGATGGATACATGGCACCTGCAGGTAGTCAAAGCCAACCGTGCCCATGTGTTTTCCCTTTCAGCAACTTGTCTCATTGTGTTGGACGACAGTTTATTTTCCCAGGCTTTCAGAAACGTTTGAACATTTCAAAAATGTTTATTTTTCATGGGTCCCTGAGAAATGTGCAAGAGCTTTATTTATTAAAGTTGAAATATTTTCGTTATTCAGATCTCTCAGGTTTTTCCACTCAAGTCTTGTTGCTGGTTTGAGAAATGTGACTGGTTCAGAACTGATTGTCAAGTGGTGATATGTGAGGGATTGTACAGCGATGTTGCTACAAAGTATGAACTGAGTTAGATTTCTCTGTCTTGGATTATTCCCACTGCCCACTTTCAGAACTTTCTAAAATAACTTATTCATGTGACTCATCCACAGTGATGTGCTGGTAAAGCTTTAGTAACCAGCTCTCAGGATTGGAAGTGACCTCTGATTTGCTGATTTCCGTCATGTACAGAGATTTCCCAGGTGGCCCTGGTGGTAAAGAACCCACCCACCAATGCAGGAGATGCAAGAGACATGGGTTTGATCCCTGGGTTGGGAAGATCCCCTGGAGAAGGGAATGGCAACCCGCTCTAGTATTCTTGCCTGAAAAATCCCATGGACAGAGGAGCCTGGCGGGTTATAGTCCGTGGTGTCGCAAAGAGTCAGACACGATTGAAGCGACTTAGCATTCATGTGTGATGTAAAGGTTCCACCATAGCAAACTTTAGGCATCATTATGATGTCACTGAGCATGGAGTTGGGACAAGATGAACAGTACAAGCTGGCTCCAGCATACTGCTGCCGCTAAGTCGCTTCAGTCGTGTCCGACTCTGTGCGACCCCACAGATGGCAGCGCTCACACATAACTCCGTATAACACTGGTGACAGCATGTCTGACCCAAACTGCCCAGGCACTCCGCTTCTCAGACTATTATGGGACTGTCACTTTTTTCTGAGTGTTTTTAAGAGTATATGAAAGAAAGAATAGGTGGTCAGCCCCGCAGAAATGGACTTCAATGATTAGCACATACAACCTGGGGGGGGGCATGTTTCAATAGTTCACGTTTTTGTGACTGAGTAGTATGGATGTACCAGTTTATGCTCTTCACCTATAGTAGGGCATCTGAGTCATCTCTAAGCTTTTGCTTGAGAATAGAGCTATTATGAACTTTCACGTGCAGGTTTTTATGTGCACATAACTATTTTTAAAATATGCCTTCATTAGTCTCCTCCCTTTGTCCCTCAGCCAAAGCCTGAAATCCTGAAGTAGTAATTTCCTTGTTTTTTTAAACTCCAATTCAAGATACAACAGCATTACTGGAAAAAGGCACAGTGGTACAGAATCCGCCTCCCAATGCGGGAGATGCAAGAGACGTGGGTTCAGTCCCTGGATTGGGAAGATCCCCTGGAGTAAGAAATGACAACCCACTCCAGTATTCTTGCCTGGAAAATTCCATGGACAGAGGAACCTGGAGGGCTACAGTCTATGGGGTCTCAAAGAGTCAGACACGACTGAATGAATGAGCATGCGTTGTGTAATTCCACCCTTGGCAATGATATGTTAGAATTTTAAGAGATGCTGGCCATTCGAAGCTCATGTCTAAATGTGGTCTGGTCTTGACCCACGTGTTAATCCTAACAAAATGTTTTTTAGCATTCACATAGAGCATCACAGGGATGGTTAGCTATCCTACTGGCTTTTAGGACCTGCTAATATCTTCACCCCATTAGCATGAACCTCTGCTCAAATTCCAAGTCAGATAGAATGAAGCAAATAAACCCAAAAGCCATGTCCTGCACCTCAGCATGATGCGGCTGAGCTATCCTGATCATATGCTCTTTGAGATGCATCTTTGATTCTTGTGTTGACTGATGCTGGGCTGGCATCATGAGTGTAAGGATTTTCATTTCTCTGAAGCATTACCTTTTTGAGGGGGCAAAATTGCTGAGTAATTAACAGAGTGAGTCCAGGGCAGACAGCCTGGGTTCAAAATCCAGCTCTGTGGGTGTTAGATGTGGGAACTTGGGGGAGTTCTGCCGCCTCTCGTACTCAGGTTTATCATTTGTCAAATGGGGTAAGGATAATATTTACTTCATGCAGTTATTATCAAGATTAAATGAGATAATGTGTAAAGCATCTAGAAAAAGGTTTAGTACATAGTACACGTTCAGTACCTCGTCATCACCACCATCATGATGCACGTGTTGGAGTCAGGAGAATTTCAGGGCCCATTCTCTCCCTTAAGAGCCATTGACTTCCTCACAAACTTGGCTCTCCTTTCCTTGTGTCATGTAAGGCTCCTCAGTTCCACCCCACAGCTCCCACCTTCCTGGAGCTCTGCTGAATACACTGATTTTGGACCCCTCCACTCTCTGCATTGGATGCTGGGGGTGTTGCTCACTCCTGTCTCAGGGCTGATAGGCAAACAGAAGCCAGTTGACTGACCTGCAAGGTATGCCCTTGGGTCTCCTCCACTGCCTGCCACCCCTTCTGCTCCATCTCCTCTGCACAGAAAGGGGGCCTCACAGGCCACAGGCCTGGGCTCAGCTCTCACCTTGCAGGTCTCTAAACCCTGGTATTCTTCCAGGGCAGAGGGGAGCTGTTTCCTGCCCCCAGCACCCACCACCTTGCTCTTTTTCAGCTTCTTTTGCAGGTCTTTTCTCTCTACCCAATCCAGACTCATTGCCCTGTGGTACCTCCTTCAACTCAGGGACCTTGGTTTTCTCTACACACAGCAGGGAGCATTCTGCACATAGGTGGATTGGCAGCACTTCCCAGAGCTTCTACCAGATCCTCTAAATCCCACTAGCCTGCAACTCCTTAAGGCTGAAGCGCGTTAATCTTCATGTCCTGCTAAGACCCAGAAAAGTGCCTCTATGTAGTGTATCAATATTTATTAAATGAATGCTTGAATAAATGATGAATTTCTAGAGAGCACTGGAGGTGGGGGAAATGCCCTGCTAACATGGGTCCTTGCTACCTCCCAGGCATCAGCCTTCTGTTGGAAAGTTGGCCCGTAATCCTTGCAGTACTCTTTGGCTGCTGATTTTCCAACTGTGGCTTTACACCTGTTTCATTTTACAATATTTATTGGGAAAGCACTTTAGCTGCTTATTATAGTCAGATATCATCCATGACAAGCCATTTTCCTTGAATTAGCTCAGTGAGAAGTATTTCTAAAGGCGTTAAATGAAATCATCCAGACATTTCCCATGGCCAGCTGGACCAGCAGCCAGTTCAGCCCCCTGGCTTGAATACAGAATGGAATGTGTTTTTAGTCTACTCCAAGCCCCAAACTGCTACTAATTCTCACACTAATAAATGGGGCTTTAGCAAATTCTCCTAAGCAAAAGCAACAGGAGAATTTACAACTGTGCTTTCAGTAAATTAAATGAGATAATGCAGTGCCTGGCACGTAGTAAGCAGCCAGTAAGTGCTAACTGTTATGTCTCTGGACAACACTACAGAGAATTGTTGCAGAAAATATAACTAAAAAGATGGGGGCTGATAGGGAAAATATTTTCAAAGGTTAGTAGAAAGTAAGGTCATTTAAGGGCTTCCCTGGTGGCTCAGACGGTAAAGCGTCTGCCTGCAATGCGGGAGACCTGGGTTTGATTCCTGGGTTGGGAAGATCCCATGGAGAAGGAAATGGCAATCCACTCCAGCACTCTTCCCTGGAAAATCCCATGGACGGAGGAGCCTGATAGGCTACAGTCCATGGGGTCGCAAAGAGTCAGACACGACTGAACGACTGAGTGATTTCACTTTCAAGGTCATTAAAATAATTATTTCCTTGAAGTTAGGAATAAAGAAGATAATGCTGAAAAAGAAAATCATTTAATAAAAATTAAAGGGATGAAAATAGAGTTAGGAGATTGCTAGAAAGCTAATAGGCAACGTGCATTTTATAACATGTATTTAAAAACATGAATTACATGCACTCACCCTGGAAAATTTCACTCAATCAAATCACATTGTCACAAACTGCTGTTACAAAAATTTTGAGATATACCAAAACAGCAACACCAACAAGGTAGAAGTATAAAATTGTGCTTACATCCTTAGATAATCATTTCAAAGGGTTTTGGGTAAATGCAGAAATCCTCACTGAAACTTGAATCTACAAAACACGCGCTGCGTAGCTCTGTGATTCCATCCTGGCTGTCCTGAAATAATGCCTGTGATGCTATCAACATGCCTGAACACATGGAACTTGCATAGGGAAACTCATTAACTCCAAGATCAGGATCCTTTTCCCGAAATACCTATTCCTGGCTTCCTGATGCCACTCTTTCTTTGCTTTTGTTGTTAAAGATGAAAATATTGATTTTAACCAGACTGAAACTAGTTACCAGCTCCGCTTTTACTAATGCCTTTTCAAAGTACTGCTTTATTCCCATTAATTTTGGATGTTCCTGTTTTCCATAACTTGAGTTTATACGCCTGAAAATGGAATTTTATAGCACGATGCCTCTTGATGATTACCTTTTATTCCTGGGTGAGCAGAAGGCTGATTCTTACCCAGCCTGTGATCAGGAGAGGTGATCTTGGTGGAAGAAAAATATAATGTGATTTTGGCAGCCAGCCATACTGGGTCATTAGCTGAAAAGGAGATATGACCCAAGGCTTTTTTTTCCTAATTAAAAAAATGTTTAGTTTTTAAAAACCACTTTATTGAGGTATGATTGACTTGTAAAAAATCGTACATATTTATTATATACAGCTTGATGAGTTTGATATAAATCACTTTCAAAGCCACAGACATATTCATCACCTTCTGGAAGGGGCTACTTTTCTTTTGCCTCCTTTATTATTACTGCTATTAATATTATTATCTTGTGTGCACTTGTGTGTGGTAAGAGCGCTGAAGATGCATCCTCTTAGAAAATTTTAGGTACTGTTGGCTGTGAGCACTATGCTGGAGAGTAGATCTCCTGGATGATGTTCTATTACAGCAAGACTGGTGGGCAATCCAAGGGGGAGAGAGGTTAACCACAGCACAGAATTCCTGATGGAGTCTGCTTTAAAGGTGGCCATGAGATAGTGCCAGCTGACACCATGGGGAGCAGAGCAGTGAGCACACTGGGGGAAAACTGCTTGGATGAATGAGGGCTGTGAGACATGATGGTGTGGAGCCGATCTTGTCCTGAGTCAGAGTCAGTAGTAGAGCAGGATGGCCATCTCCCCACCTCCATCTAAGAAAAAGTGGCAGTATTTCACTCTAGCAAAAAGCTAGAAATAAATCATACTTTTGCTTTAAAAGTATACCTCTGAAGTAGTTGGAGGAAGTTTTCAATAAATACATCCTGAACAGAGGCAGTTGTCATAAAAACAAGATCATTAGAACACTTGTCTAGGTAACTTACTCATAGTGTAGAAAAAGCCTAGTTTCCTCCCTGAATTTATGGCTGGCCAGAGCCAATTACAGTTATATATATATTTTTTTAAATTTTATTTTATTTTTAAACTTTACAAAATTGTATTAGTTTTGCCAAATATCGAAATGAATCCGCCACAGGTATACATGTGTTCCCCATCCTGATCCCTCCTCCCTCCTCCCTCCCCATACCATCCCTCTGGGTCGTCCCAGTGCACCAGCCCCAAGCATCCAGTATCGTGCATCAAACCTGGACTGGCAACTCGTTTCATACATGATGTTATACATGTTTCAATGCCATTCTCCCAAATCTTCCCACCCTCTCCCTCTCCAACAGAGTCCATAAGACTGTTCTATACATCAGTGTCTCTTTTGCTGTCTCATACACAGGGTTATTGTTACCATCTTTCTAAATTCCATATATATGCGTTAGTATACTGTATTGGTGTTTTTCTTTCTGGCTTACTTCATTCTGTATAATAGGCTCCAGTTTCATCCACCTCATTAGAACTGATTCATATGTATTCTTTTTAATGGCTGAGTAATACTCCATTGTGTATATGTACCACAGCTTTCTTATCCATTCATCTGCTGATGGACATCTAGGTTGCTTCCATGTCCTGGCTATTATAAACAGTGCTGCGATGAACATTGGGGTACATGTGTCTCTTTCCCTTCTGGTTTCCTCAGTGTGTATGCTCAGCAGTGCGATTGCTGGATCATAAGGCAGTTCTATTTCCAGTTTTTTAAGGAATCTCCACACTGTTCTCCATAGTGGCTGTACTAGTTTGCATTCCCACCAACAGTGTAAGAGGGTTCCCTTTTCTCACCACATTAACAAATTGAAAAATAAAAACCATATGATTATCTCAATAGATGCAGAGAAAGCCTTTGACGAAATTCAACATCTATTTATGATAAAAACTCTCCAGAAAGCAGGAATAGAAGGAACATACCTCAACATAATAAAAGCTATATATGACAAACCCACAGCAAACATTATCCTCAATGGTGAAACATTGAATGCATTTCCTCTAAAGTCAGGAACAAGACAAGGGTGCCCACTTTCACCATTACTATTCAACATAGTTTTGGAAGTTTTGGCCACAGCAATCAGAGCAGAAAAAGAAGTAAAAGGAATCCAAACTGGAAAAGAAGAAGTCAAACTCTCACTATTTGCAGATGACATGATTCTCTACATAGAAAACCCTAAAGACTCCATCAGAAAATTACTAGAACTAATCAATGACTATAGTAAAGTTGCAGGATATAAAATCAACACACAGAAATCCCTTGCATTCCTATACACTAATAATGAGAAAACAGAAAGAGAAATTAAGGAAACAATTCCATTCACCATTGCAACGGAAAGAATAAAATACTTAGGAATATATCTACCTACAGTTATATTTTTTAACCCACAGAAAAAAATCAGTAACTTTTTTTAAATAAGGGAAACTTAGTTTTAAATAAACAATGGCAACAGAAATCCACAAGCATTTTTTTCCATAAGCACTTTTTTTCAGATGTTGGCAAAAACAATAGCAACAAAAATTTTATAAGAAGGAACACATGTATACCTGTGGCAGATTCATTTTGATATTTGGCAAAACTAATACAATTATGTAAAGTTTAAAAATAAAATAAAATGGAAGAATAAAAAAAAAAAAGAAAATAAACAATAAATAAATAAACAATGGCAGCAAAAATTCACAAGCATTTTTTACAGATGTTGGCAATAAAAAAAGCAGTATTTTTTAATGAAAATAAAAGACTTTTATGGTTTATCTTAGTGGATTAAAATTAACATGAACTTATATTTTTGACACATCCTATCATAGCAACATATTTAGCACAAACAACTTTCTTCCTTTGGATTTAGAAGCAGTGCTTAAACAGAACCACTAATTGACATTTCGTGAAAAATAATTTATGGTACATTTTATTCTCTTATTGCTATAAAACTGATTTAAAATAATGGGGCTCTTGAAAGGATATGACCTGGACCATCAAATGTACTTATTAGAGTTGTTTGTTAAATCATGATGGGGAAATTCTCACCTCTTAATAAGTGTAAGACAGTGCAATACAAAGCAGGGTGGAGATGGGATATGGCTCATCTCCTGATAGCGCTTAGCTCTCTGTCTGTCTGTCTGTCTGTCCAGATGTCAGGAAACAGTGTTTTTGAATGCCCAACCTCCCTCTCCTGCTATTAGAATCTAATCTGGCATCCAGACACAGTGAAGTCACTGTCAGAGTAGAAACAAGATTCTATCCAAGGATCCTATCTGAATTCTAACAGACCCAAAAGATAGCACCAGCACCCCCAGGGTTACCAAAGTCAAGGGCTAGGCAGGAAATGCCCCTCTCAGGGCCGCATTGGCGTAGAACCTCATCTATGTATGTATGTATTCATCCATTCTTGTGTTTGTTCATCCCTCAGTGTGCCTTGAGCATCTACAATGCCCTGTCTAGGAACTCAGTGTGAACTCCAGAGTGAACAGAGCAGATGTGGTCTCCACCCTCATGGAGCTGGAAGACATGAAGAGGAAGGTGCTTGATGTTTTGATGTGGGGGGCTAGAGTACACTGAGAGCTCTGAATTCTGGGAACACAGAGCAGAGAGGAAGACACCAAAGATGGGGGACTCTGGACGCCACAGAGGATGGGGAGGCAGGTGACAGGACATCTGGATCCCCTAAGAGAATTATAAACCCAGCCAGATGGTGTTTTACTGATCACAGGCACTGCTATCAGGAGCATTCTGGGCCAAGGAAGTACTAGTCACTGCAACCTCAAGAGCTATAGGGGTGCTAAAAGCCTATGGAATGAGCAGGGACTGGGGCAGGGGGAAGAGGCTGCCAGAGTTGGGACTTCTGAGATCAGGGTCAGTTGGCTGAGACTATAGCTGGCATGTCTCCAGTTGGGATAATCAGACAGCTACTCTAGGCTTGCAAATATCTGTCTTTAATAGTATATACCCAAGGGTGCAATCGGAGAAGGCGATGGCACCCCACTCCAGTACTCTTGCCTAGAAAATCCCATGGATGGAGGAGCCTGGTAGGCTGAAGTCCATGGGGTCGCGAAGAGTCAGACACGACTGAGCGACTTCACTTTCACTTTTCACTTTCATGCATTGGAGAAGGAAATGGCAACTCACTCCAGTGTTCTTGCCTGGAGAATCCCAGGGACGGGGGAGCCTGGTGGGCTGCCGTCTATGGGGTTGCACAGAGTTGGACATGACTGAAGTGACTTAGCAGCAGCAGCAAGGGTGCAATGGAAGATGTCAACATATAGCCTCCTTTTAAGTGTGTTAACTTGGGCAGCCCTACACTGGTTGAGTTGCATGGGAGCCCCACACCTTTCTAGGATGGCCACCATGGTGGTATACAGTGGGTGCTCTCATGGGTGAATTTTGCTCATTACCTGAACAAAAAGACCAAGATAGTCAGTTGTACTTCCACAGCCTCTGTTTAGAGGGCAGGCAGTACCTGCCACATCACTGAAGTCCCAATTAGGATCCAGCAGATCAGCAAGAGAAGGGCACTTGAGAATCCTTCTTGTCACCATAATGTCACATAACCTCTGTCCTTTCCAGTCATACAGCTGGGCACTTTTATTAGTGAGAAGGTGTGGGAGAGCAATGAATAGGAGAGATTAAGTGAAAAGGCAGAGGAACCAGAGATCAAATTGCCAA
Source organism: Bos mutus (assembly GCF_027580195.1). NCBI lineage: Eukaryota > Metazoa > Chordata > Mammalia > Artiodactyla > Bovidae > Bos > Bos mutus. The sequence continues at coordinate 40,472,219 of NC_091626.1, read as the reverse complement.
CATCTGTTGGATCATAGAAAAAGCAAGAGAATTCCAGATAAAATCTACTTCTGCTTCATTGATGACACTAAAGCCTGAGACTGTGGATCACAACAAACTGTGGAAAATTCTTCAAGCAATGGGAATACCAGACCACCTTACCTGCCTCCTGAGAAATCTGTATACGGGTCAAGAAGCAACAGTTAGACCTGGACATGGAACAACAGACTGATTCAAAATTGGGAAAGGAGTGTGTCAAGGCTGTATATTGTCACCCTGCTTATTTAATTTACATGCATGCGAAATGCCAGGCTGGATGAAGCACAAGCTGGAATCAAGATTGCTGGGAGAACATCAATAACGTCAGATATTCAGATGATACTACCTTTATGGCAGAAAGCCAAAAGGAACTAAAGAAACTCTTGATGAAAGTGAGAAAGTGAAAAAGCTGGCTTAAAACTCATGGCATCCAGTTCCATCACTTCATAGCAAATAGATGGGGAAACAATGGAAACAGTGAGAGACTTTATTTTATTGGGCTCCAAATCACTGCAGTTGGTGACTGAAGCCATGAAATTGCTCTTTGGAAGAAAAGCTATGACAAACCTATCTAGCATATTAAAAAGCAGAGACATTGCTTTGCTGACAAAGGTCTATCTAGTCAAAGCTATGGTTTTTCCAGTAGTCATGTATGGATGTGAGAGTTGGACCATAAAGAAGGCTGAGCATCAGAGAATTGATGCTTTTGAACTGTGGTGTTGGAGAAGACTCTTGAGAGTCCCTTGGACTGCAAGGAGAGCAAACCAGTCAATCCTAAAGGAAATCAACCCTTAATATTCATTGGCAGGACTGAGGCTGAAGCTGAAGCTCCAATACTTTGGCCACCTGATGCGAAGAGCCAACTCATTAGAAAAGACACCGAGGCTGTGAAAGATTGAAAGCAGGAGAAGAAGGGGATGACAGAGAACGAGATAGTTGGGTGGCATCACCAACTCAATGGGCATGAGTTTGGGCAAGCTCGGGGAGATGGTGAAGATAGGGAAGCCTGGTGTGCTGCAGCCCATGAGATCACAAAGAGTCAGACATGACTGAGTGACTAAACAACAACAACAATGTGTTTTGCCTAGAAAAAATATTATCCTTTGAGGATTGTTCACATTGTAGAATTATACTAAGATTGGACTAAATTATTTTTTCTCCACTAGCTGGTGAAAGGTTCCACTTATGACCCATAAAGAAGTTTTATTTCTTTGTATGTATGAGTATGGTTAAGAGATTTTTGACTCTCACAATTTGTATTAATATAATGGAATTTTATGCATCTAGTTCAAATAATGATTTAAGTCTATATTTAATAACTTAGAAAGCTGTCCATGATACATGAGAGTGAAAAAAATGCAAATCACAAAATTTTAAGTGTGCTTTCATTCTATTTATGTAAAATTATATGTGTGTACTCATGCAAAGAAATGTCTGAAAAGGGGTTCACCAAAATGTCAACATGGATTGTGACACCAAGTAACTTTTTGTTCACTTTCTCCTTCATGCTTTTCTGAATTGAATTAATATATTTCTATACTGAGAAATGTTTTGTTTTTATTGAAGCTATTTTAAATCTAAGAACAAAACAAAACAAATTCTAGTAGTTTTTGGAAGTTGGATCATCCTTTACTAAATTTCTTCCATGTTATTCTTCTGCTTGATTAAGAAGCCAAAATCCTTTTGGGAGATGGATTGTCTAGTTGAACAGTTTGTAGAAACAGCATTCTCTCACTGAGATGCTACCTGACAATTTCCTACAGTCAAGCATGCTTCAGTTCAGTTCAGTTCAGTTGCTCAGTCGTGTCCGACTCTTTGCGACCTCATGAATCGCAGCACACCAGGCCTCCCTGTCCATCACCAACTCCCAGAGTTCACAAACTCATGTCCATTGAGTCGGTGATGCCATCCAGCCATCTCGTCCTCTGTCGTCCCCTTCTCCTCCTGCCCCCAATCCCTCCCAGCATCAGGGTCTTTTCCACTTCGCATGAGGTGGCCAAAGTATTGGAGTCCTTCAAAGACTGAAGCATCAGTCCTTCCAATGAATATTAAGGGTTGATTTCCTTTAGGATGAACCGGTTGGACCTCCTTGCAGTCCAAGGGACTCTCAAGAGTCTTCTCCAACACCACAGTTCAAAAACATCAATTCTTCGGCGCTCAGCTTTCTTCATAGTCCAACTCTCACATCCATACATGACCACTGGAAAAACCATAGCCTTGACTAGATGGACCTTTGTTGGCAAAGTAATAGGTAACTGCAATTTCTCTGTATAAAGAAATGATACTTCTTCTTTGACATTGTTATGGCAAACACTCCAAGAGTCCATGGGGACCCTGCCCCTTCCCATGCACTAGGGACTCCTCAGAGATACAAAGGGGTAAAAATAACTCATGAAAGTTGTCGATATTTTGATTTTTTAAAGTGTAGGATAAAAGCAAAATCATCAGAGGAAGAGGTGAGGATATGAAGAGCACAGCTCTTTGGGTCAAGAGTGACACTGGAGTGTATATCTTAGCTCATTCATGTTTATCATTGGGAATTTGGAGGTCAGTGTCAGAGCATAATCTTTCCAATGAAAATTGCATACCAAGCTTTCAGCAGCTGGTGTATCAGAAAGCCTTCCCGGAGCTGGTGGTACAACACAAAGACCTAATCAAAAACAGGGTGGATTTAAATATGTGAAAATACCATTCTTTCCTCTCTAGGCCTGGGTAGCCAACAGCACATTTATTGAGTGAGAAGGAATCCTTGTAGACCCTATACAGCTTGCCAGCTTATATCCTAAAGTTACAGGATATTGGAAGGAAATTGTTTTTTAATCTAAAATGTGTTTAGAGTTCCTAAATTTGGCTTAGCATTTTATGATTGAATTTTCTTGAGGAGTCAAGGAGCTTCTGGGTCATGACTATATACTGGGCATATTGAGAACTGTTTCAGAACAAATGTCTGCTTTGGGCGGTTCAGATGTAAGTCCTGGCTCATTCTCCAACCTCATACTCTTCCACACTTTCCATTTTGGGCTCGACCCCAGCTGCACCAGGACCCAACCACACTCCTTTGCTGTTCCTCAAACACATCAAGCATGCTCTGATTTCAAGGTGTGTTTCCTTTCTTTCCTCTTCCTACATCTTCTCAGCTCAAACATTACCAAGCAGAGTGGACTTCCCCATAAAGATAGCACACCATTCCTGACCCAGGTACTCTTATAGCCCCTGTACTCTGCTTCATTTTACATTTAGCACTTATCCAATCCTGATACATTGCATGTGTGTGTGCTGTTTGTCTACTCCCACCAGAGTGTCAGCTCCATGAACATAACTACTGTCTGTTTCTTTCACTACTGTTTCCCTGGTATCAGCAGTGCCTGGCACATAGTGGATACTTCATAATATTTTGTTGAATGAAAGAAGGAATGCTTGAATTCAATTTCCCCAATGGACATGTTCTGGGCAATTGTGTATAAATTAATTATTATAAATGGAACATGATTTTTATTGAGATATAGTTGATTTACAATATTGTGTTAATTTCTGGTGGAACATATTTTAAATGCATTAGGGGAAAGCTATTGTTCAAATGAATCCTATCTTTCATCAATCCTATAAAGGGGATTAGAATTCCTACTTGTCCTTTGGTTTAGACCTACGTTTTAGAGTTAAGACTTTTATTCAAGCGAGATCTCCCTATATGTGGCTATATGCATGATGGAGAACATTCCAAAGGCCATCCAGACTCATCTGGGCTTTCTGCATAGATGATCAGAATAGTGATCACTCTTCCTCGGTTTGTTTATTGGTACCTAAAGAAGACCAGCAGAACTGAAGGTGCAAAATAGTAGTTGGAAGGAGGGATAATATGAAAATATTAACAACCAGTATTGTTCTCATCCCCTGCTGTGTTAACCCTTTAGTTGATGGACCCTGGGGAGTTGACACAGGGTGGCATGTGCTGGTGTCTCTATACTGATCATCAGCTCCATGGGAAGGAGTTTGCAGAGACTGCTTAGGCAGTAAGCAGGTAGATTTCATTCTTCAGTGTCAAAGCCACATGCCCCCACTTGGCTGTAGGGATCTTCCTGGCATGGGCTGGGAGCCTGGCCTGGGCCTGCACTTGGTGGGTGCTTAATTAACATCTGATCAATGAATTCATTATCTGAGAGAACTTGGTGAGAAAACCTAACTTGAACGTGTTTTTTTCATCTGTGGAGGTGCTTTTATCACTGGCACAGTTAGGGCTTTCTCACAATAGCAGCATGGGAGGTCCAGTCACCAGAAGAGGGTAAGAATAAGGTCTGGGTGGGACAGAGCCAGGTTTTGTGGGACCAGAGCTGTTCACACAGTGGGTGGCCCTGAGTGAGAGGAAAAACAGGAAATTAGGCCCAAGGTCTGGGAAGCAGGGTGGAAGCTTGTATTTCAGGAGTTTGATGGTTGATCTGCTTCTGGGGCTGGGTGTTCTGTACCCTCTGGGATCCAGCTTTATGGAGGACTCCCGGGCTGGGCTCACTGAGGACCTGCTTGCAAAAGCAGAGTGCTCCCTGGGAACAAACCTGTTCTAAGGGAGGGTCTGTGTGCTCAGTCTTTCAGTCGTGTCTGACTCTTTGCGACCCCTTGGACTGTAGCTTGCCAGGCTCCTCTGTCCATGGGAGCCTCAGGCAAGAATACTGCAGTGGGTTGCCATTTCCTTCTCCAGGGGATTGTCCTGACCCAGGGATCGAACCTGTACCTCCTGCGTCTCCTGCATCACAGGTGGATCCTTTACCCATTGAGCCATGGGGGAAGGGTCAGGCCTATTAATAACAATGCCTGAGTTATCAGAGAACTGATTCTGAGAAGAGTTTGAGGGCTTTTCCTCAGAACTGGCTCCTGTCTGGCTCTGTACAGTATTAATATTACAGCTCAGAGCAGCACTCCTGGTACCCAAAGGTAAAGTGCAAAACGTGACAGGGGAGGTGTCCTCCTACCTCTGTTAGAAGAGAGCTTCAGTGCCCAGAGTGATGCTGCCACATGAAGGTGGGCACAGCTTGGCGCTGCCCCAGGACTCCAGTCCAGTCGCCTTCTCCTCACCTCACAGGCAGCAGTGGAGGCTGACGGATTTTACATTAACAATCACACTTGCCTTTCACAAAGCCCACATGTATGTGCTGGATGGCTTTATGGACATTCCTTCTAATTCTTACAGGAACCCTTGCAAGGGAAGTATTATTGACTTCACTTGCAGGTGTAGGAGGATGGCGTATCTGCTCAGGAGACACTCAGTTCACGAAGGCAATGTAAACCCTTTTCTCCAGCTGACTTGAGCTTCCTAATGCATCCCCAGCCTGCTGGGTAGCACGAAATGGAGTCTTACCAATTAATAACGCCTCAGTCCCTTCTGGTTTATAGCCTCTTTCCTGTTTCAGTAGTCGGGCTTTTCTAAGTTGAATTCGCTGTCAGGGCTGTTTTAATTAGTCTCTTTTGGATGGCTCATTCTCCCTCAGTGAACATGTGCTCTTGCTGCATTTCTCACGTCCCCCATTCCCGAAAGACGGTCCTGGGTATTGGCAGGACTCACTGGGTTCCACACTTGTTGCTCTACTGCTGGGCTGGCTGACCAGAGAGGGTCAATGGGGCCTACCTGGTCTTCCAGGGTCATATGAGTCTCACATGGCTGAGGGCTGATCATATGTACCGTCGTGAAGTCTGTAGGAGGTGATCACCTGTCTGTGCTGAGGCTCATGGAAATTTCCTGAATGCCATACATGGGCCATGGGGGGCCCGGAGAGCAACCTCAGGCTGCCTTCCATGGGAGGACACTGCACTGACTCGTCGCTCTCCCCGCCTCTCTTATCCTGATCCCTGGGCTCCAAAGGGCCATGGCTTCCTCTGCTTCTCAGCTACCGGTGTGTCCTCTCCCACCTTGGCATGTAGTACAGCCCTGTGATATAGCCCTGTGTTCTTCCTATTCCTTTTCTGTGTGTCCTCTCAAAAACTTCTGGGAAGCAATGACCTCCTTTTTAGGTTGGTATTGGATGTTTTTCATCTAAATGAAAGAGTTGCAAAAGGATATAATTTCTGGCATATTGTAAATATTGACATTTTAGAATAAAGCTGTTATAGCACTTTCTAAAATTTACCCAGTGGAATCAAAATACCATAGTGATTTAATATCCATGGTTCTAAAAACACATGAACAAGCTATTTTTTTTAAGTTGGAAATTTTACAGTGTTTCTTTTCTTCCTTGGAAATTGTATTTCCATTTCACTTCTCTTGCATAACTTTATCCTAATGTGATATATTTTTATGCTTGAAAGTTTTTTTTTATTAATCACCTTATCATTCTACTCTTCAACAAAAATATGTATATACATTGAAAAATTTTAATTGCTTATTTTGGAGGGGTTACCACAGGACTCTATAAGAAAATTTATTATCGATTAAGTTCTCAATGGAATTATTATTAGTACACAATTGATCAAGACTATACACACACACACACACACATACATATACATATTACATAGTTTAGTGTTCATCTCTCAGTCATGTCTGATTCTTTGCTGTCCCATGAACTGTAGCCCGTCAGGCTCCTCTGCCCATGGAATTCTCCAGGCAAGAATACTGGAGTGGGTTTCCAGTTCCTTCTCCATTACATAGTTTAATGGTTAATTATTAAACATAAGAATAAGTGTGCTAGAAATGTATCTCTTAATGCGATGGATGGGAGAGATATTAAGGCAATTCAAGTGGGCTTTGCAGATACTAATGCTTCTGTGTCCTTTTATTTGTTGCTAGAGGTTCTTCACTGTAGGAAAATGCATCTCAGTAAGCCTTGAGGCCGTTTCCTTTATTTGACTTGTCTGTCTTTCTCTGTACAGTGAGCAAAGAGGGAGGTAGGAAAGTGTGGCAGACAACACTGATAATCCTACAATTCTCCAGATGGCAGTTCCTTGGAAAGTGAGGAGTTTCTGGATTTTCTGAAGATCCCTATCCCCAGCCCTGGCTCCCCATTAAAAGGGGAGTGGCTCCCATTGGCTCCACCCTCTCCTCTGGGACACTGAATCTCTTGCGAACTGCTGTCTTAGAAGAAAGATAGCATGCATGAATGCTAAGACTCTTCTGCAACCCCATGGACTGTAGCCCACCAGGCTCCTCTGTCCATGGAATTCTCCAGGCAAGAATACTGTAATGCATTGCCATTCCCTTCTCCACGGGATCTTCCTAACCCAGGGATTGAATCTGGGTCTCCCACATTGCAGGCAGATTCTTTACTCTCTGAGCCACCAGGGAAGACCTCAGAAGACTGCAAGAAAATACAAATAAAAGCTACTGCTTAAAAAATATCAATAGATTAGCTGTAACATAGAGATGAGGAAATCAAGGCCTGGAGATTTTTAAGTAGCTTATTGGTTGGTGGCAGAGGAGGAATTTGATTTCAGGTCTGGAATTTTTCGTTTTACAGGATTGTGTTTTTCAAAGCCAGCCTGTGGATTGCTGCATCAGCATTATCTAAGTCTCTTTTTGAAGTGATTTACAATTCCTGGGTGCTACCTCTAGTGGTTCTAGAGCTGGGATTTGAAAGTTTATTTCTTTACGAGCTCCTCAAATGCTTCTGCTGCAGGAACAGAGTTAGATCACAGAGCACACCTGAGAAGGGCCTGTAATTTGTTCACGAGCAGAGAACACCCTCTCCCTGACTGAACCTTGAGACCTAAGAGCTGGAGGGACTTGGTGGGAGATAGAAATCAAGGTTTCCTAACTCTGAGTGGAGATGCACCAGACAGGTACCTTCTTGGTTTGTTGAGTGGTTTGTTGGTACCACTAAAATGGCCCAGCTTTGAAGCCCAGATGACTAAGGTCTCGGAATCCTGGGTCACAGGGATATTAAGGATGGGCAGTAAGCACCCCTTTCCTTCTGCAGGTTCTTAATGGAGCTACTTATCTTTTTTTAAAATTTATTTGGCTGCACCATGTCTTAGTTGCAGCATGTGGAATATTTAGTTTCAGAATGTGAACCCTAATTGGGGCATGTGGGATCTAGTTCCTTGACCAAGGATCAAACCTAGGCCCCCTGCACTGGGGCCTTGAAATCTTAGCCACTGGACCACCTGGGAAGTCCCTAACAGGGCAACTTTCAAGGTACCTTTCCAGGTCTCTGGGGTTCTCCTTCTGATCCCTGAATCTCTGTGGCCCTTGAAAGTCAGTCTGGAGCAAATTCAAGGTCTTGGGGAGACTAGTTGCTGTCTATATCCCATTTAGAGAATTAGATGTCCTCCTGTGACCCCCTTTCTTTGCTAAATTCAGCTGGAGGATGTCCTCCGTGCCTGCTGTGCCCCTCTCTGGACTGCTCGCTGCATCAGGTTTCCCCTGCAGCTGTTCTGACCTTGACAGTCCCCAAGACTAATTGCCTACTTTGCAGGGCAGCTGGGAGGGAGGGTTAAATTCTCTCCTGAAAATCTTGGCATTTTCTGCTTGGGTGGAAGGACCTTGAAGAAAACCTGGTAGCATCAACAGTCACCAGGCTCCAAATCCAGCTCAGGGCCTACACCCTGCTTCAAGCTCAGTTTAGGAGAACAGATTTAATACTTGCCTCCTTCTAGCAAGGTGCTACTGGAAGGGGTTTTCATATCCGGCAGGGCCAGAGGGTGAATATGACAACGGAGGGAGAGAGAGGAGATCTATTTATCACCATGTTGTCACTTTAAGGGAAAACAAGCTTTATTCCCACTTGCCACAGGGCCCAGGTGGATGCCAATTGAGTTACTAAATTTCTGTCTGAAAAATGGTGCCCAGTACTAGAGCATTCAGGGGACATCCATAATGGGAAACAGCAGCAAAGCAATAAACCATCAGGTTGCAGTTCTTGACTGGGCATGCTGCTGCAGCCCCAAGGCTCTCATTTGTCTACGTGTCTTCTTCCGGAGACGTTCCCCGGATCTGCAATCCAAGGGATCCTCCCCGACTTCCACTAGGACCGTGCTGCCAAGCTCTAATGAGACCCAAATTTTACACCAAAGCGCCACCTCTCCACCCCATCAACTCAGTTTTACTCTTTCTCTGCCAACTCTGGCAACTGGCTCGTGAGAAATCCTGTTAGATTTTTTTTCTCCTCTTAAAAACACTCACTCCACACCTCATAAAGGTTGCAAAAAGGTGCAGTAATGATCTGGCAGGCATTTACCAAGTGAGACAAATTTTCCATTGTGAAAGCTATTGCTCCTCACTTTAGTCGAATTTGGAAGACAGAATTCCTTACCTGACTTCCTGAAAGTTCATAAGATGTGACAGGGAAATAGAATATTAGGGGCCCAGGGGATTTGGCCCTGGGTCTCAATAAGATCATTGAAACTTATGGCATATCTGCATTGGAGGGAGTTGGAGAATCATAAAGAAGATTCAAAGTTTGGACTGTTAATACTGTGATTTCCTTAAAAGCATAAAAGAGCAATGGGAATGATGGACATTTTTGTCGAGCTAGCAAAAATTCCCCATCCCCAATGGGAAAGTGAAGTCGCTCAGTCGTGTCCAACTCTTTGCAACCCCATGGACTGTAGCCTATCAGGCTCCTCTGTCCATGGGATTTTCCAGGCAAGAGTGCTGGAGTGGATTGCCATTTCCTTCTCCAGGGGATCTTCCTGACCCAGGAATCGAACCTGGGTCTCCCGCATTGCAGGCAGACGTTTTACCATCTGAGCCACCAGGGAAGCCCCAATGGGAAGTGGAGTGTAAATGCTCAAATTTTTATTCTTAAATCTTAAGAAATGATTTAATTTCAGCTCTTCTGCCTAACGACAGGAGAGTGATCTTTGACCACAAAGAATAATCAGGGTTCCTAACATCACAGGGAATTCAAGACTTAACCTCAGGGCCCTCCACTCATTCAGGAGAACAGCTACTACCAGAGTCTTCCAGAACGCCTGATGCAAAGAATAGTTTTCTTGATTTCTTTGTACCATTAGGCAGGGCTGCATCCATTCACTTGATCATTTATTCATTCAAGAAGTGATGTTATGCTGTATGAACAAAACAGCAGGTTCTCTAGATTACAGCTCAGCAAGAGGGAGTTAGGGAGGAGTGGGAAGCGATTGCATAGACAGTAGAGAGCAGGTGACTTGAACTAGGAACCAGCTGCTACCAGTGGCACAGAGATTTGTAGTAAATATTGAAGGTACAGTTAGTGGAACTCAAGGGAGAATTGGAAGTGGAAGGATGATCTCATAATTTCCAACAAAAGTGACCTGAAGGTGCAGGTTCATGAGATGAAGCAGAATACACAGACTTTTTCTCCTGCAGTTCTAACCATTCTCTCCTAGTTTCCTTGTGCATTTCTTTTACTCTGGATGTCCTTTAAATATGGAAGTTCTCAAGCGATTTATCCTTGGACTCCCTCTTCTCCCTGTATGATGTCTTGCCCATCTCTGGCTTCCCTGTCAAGCAGACAGCTTCTCAAGCCATGTAGATAACCCAGGTCTGTCTACTGAGCCCCATATCCATATTTTCCACCAAGCACTAGGATGTTTCTTAGGTATTTTAAATTTTGTATGTTAAATGTCTTCTCACCCAACCCTCTGCCACAACCCCAATCCCTGCTCCTGAGCTTGTCCTGCTCCTGTACTTCCCTGCCTTGGTCAATGGACCACTGGCTTGTCGGTCATAAAAGTCAGCACCCAGGGAATCATTCTAGATCTTTCTTCTGCCCTCACAGCCCTTCTCTATATACTATATTGTATTGCCTTGCTAGCCTGTATATTTCTTGTCCCTGCCCTTTCTCTTCATCTCCCCTCCAACCGCATAGAGGAGCATTGCCATCTATTACCTGGGTACCACAATGTCTTCCAATGGTCCTGCTATCTCAGTCTTGAGTCCTTCTGATAAACCCTCAATGGTGATCTTATTCTTTCTCCTAAAGCTGGTGGCTGGCTCATTTTCTTCAGGTTAAAGCCTTTTGCACAGTACTTAAATCCTTCCATAACCCAACTCCTGCTAACAACCATCATGTCATCTCATTTTATCCTTCATAGAAGTCATTCCTGTACCCTCCTTCACTCTTGTCTCATGACCCTCCAGTGCTTTGTGTCGGGGGAGGGGATGTCAGAAGGTCTCCTCTTCTTTCTTCCTTCTTCATTTGACTTGTCTGCAGTCTTCCAATTCATCTAAAACCCCACTTGTCTTGGAAATTGCCCTGAACCCTCAGGCTGACATGGATACCCCTTCTCTGTGTTCCTGCCCCACAATTAAGCATTTTGACCCTGGACTGTCACTGTTAATTCTCTTGTCTGCCTCCCCCACTAGGCTGCAAGTTCCTTGAGAACAGCGACTCTTTCTTATTTTCTTCTGTATTCTCAGTACACAGCACCAATGCATGGTTAACTGTTAATTCATTCACTTGAATTTGTGAACAAACTGGTTTTTATGCATTTTTCAGGGAAAATCCTTGAGAAAATTCTATAAACTATAGCTCTTTTTTTTGTTTTGTTTTGACAAAGCTTTCTACTTATTAATACCTCTCAAACTGATTATAGTGAAAATACAGAAAGTCTTACAGGGATCTGAGGCTCAGCTGTAAAAGATAGGACTATGAAATTTAAACAGGCTTTTGGAAATCACACACACTCATTAACCCATATCCTCTCTTAATCTTGGAATAGCATCCTATTAGACAAGTGATTTACATTCAAAGTAGAAGTGAAAACAGCATTCTAAAGCATAAATATTAAGCAGCACTGACATGTCATTTAAATAAGGGGATCGCAATCCTGGTTAAGTTAGGAATGGGAAAGCATGAACAAAAATCAGGAAAGGAAAGAATTAGGACAGAGCTCAGAATGTGTTTGTGTTACCCTCCACCAGAATCTAACCCTGATGGGAGTAGAAACCTGTCTGTTCACTCTGTATTCCCAATGCCAAGTGTCTTGCTTAGCATGTGATTGTGAAGAAGGGAGAAAGGAAAGAAAATAAGGATAAAAGATGATGCGAGCAACAATGGGGACACTAAAATACACATGCAGCTTGCTCTTGCCCAAGACAAAGGATTTTCAGTGGGCTGTGCCAGATGCCGTCTGTGGTTGCTCAGGTCCTAATCAATCCTTCTTCACTCATCTCTACTTTTGGGGTGGGAAGCCTGTAAACTACATTTCCCAGACTTTTTAGCCAGCTGGTTTGTTAGTTCTGCTGGTGGGAGGAACTGAAGGGAGACTGCAAGGTGGAAGAAGGGGAGGACCTATTTCATTTTCCAGCTCTGGGCAGCAGCAGCAGCAGCAGAGACAGCAGTGTCAGTGGGCAGCAGACCTCCCCTGGTTCTCACTCAGCAGCCAGATTCTGAGAGTGGCAGTGAGCTATGACCCTGGAGACATAATTTCTCCTTTGCTCCTCTAGGGACTTACTTAAATTGAACTATTTTTGTGTTTTGTGCGCCTCCCCCCCAATCCTTCTACCACTTCTGTAACTTGCATTAAATCCCCTCTGAAGTGCCTGGAATACTTTCCATGGCTACTATACAAACACTGATCATTAGACATCAACAAATGAACAAATCAATATATTTATGCATCCATATATGTTTAAAGGTATATATGCAAAGCCTCTTTAAACTATAAAATGCATTTGAAGTCAAATAATACATGAAATAAAGAGACAAGTGAGTACCAACTGGTATATTAAGTGTAATCTCTGTTCAATAGTAGGAGATGTGTTTAAAATCAGAAGAAATTTATGATGGTAAGAAAATGCAGGGAGATTTAGGTGGCTCAGATGGTAAAGAATCCGCCTGCAATGCAAGCGACCTGGGTTCAATCCCTGGGTGGGAACATCCCCTGGAGAAGAGAATGCAACCCACTCCAATGTTCTTGCCTGGAGAATTTCATGAACAGAGGAGCCTGTTGGGCTACAATACACAGGACTGCAAAAAGTCAGACACAACTGAGCGACTAACATTTAACTTACTTTAGTGGAGTCAGAAGGCATCCAAATCAGGGCATCTGCTAGTCAGCTCTCTGCCTTTGGTAACTCACATCAACAATTCTGCCTCAGTTTCACTCTCTGTAAAATGAAAGGGTCAGTTAGATCAACTCTCAGTATACTTCTAAGGCTGGAATTTTAAGGATTTATGCTTTTGAGTAAAATCTCCATTGGATAGCTGGGGAGGAAAATGCACTGTCTAAGGCGGGCGGAGAGTCTGGACTTGGCTGGGGCTCCCAATTAACCTGATCCTGAAATGCATGTCTGTGTGCAGACCCCTGTTAGTACATCCTGAGCCCCTTCCTTTGCCAGATGTTGGTCTTTGCTGTATGCACAGGAGCCATTTCAAAAGCTGTGGATGTGCCAAGTCATTGCCTTGGCAGTGACCTCTACTGACCCTTCACATTATACTCACAAATGCACTAAAGCAAGTTCACACAAGTTACATAGGATGAAATTAATAGCCCTATAATGAATAGGAGGATTGTGCCAGGACTCTGTCACATTATTAGATATGAAAAAAATTTCTAAGCATTGTAAGCCTATTTTCCACAAGTAAGTTTGTTCTGCTATATTATCTTTGATTTATGTCTCAATGTATTCCCCATCACCGTATATATTTTGTTAATATTAATGTATTTATGCATCTTGAAATTGCCTAATTAATCCCTTGCTTTCCCAATGAGTTATGTAAGTTGGTAGACTTATATGATAAATATTATAATGAAGAAAACGCAACAATGGAACATAAAATACTAACTTAATTTACCATACTTGTACCAAAGAAGTTTAGGTTATGATTTCCCCACTGAAATTAGCTAATATTTCTTATTGCTTTTCCTAATTAAAACTTATCCCTTTTCTAGATCCTAAGGGTACCACTTTTTATTCCTAAAAAATTAGGAGCTACTATCTATCAAATCACTTTGTTGGGAGTTTTGGACGATGTCAAACTAAACAGATTCCCCACACCCAGACCCCACGTATTTTGTGCATAATCTTTCAACCTCATCACTTTCAAATACTTGTAGCCAGATAATTCTCTGTTGCAGGAGCAATTGTGTGCTGTACAGGTTAGCATCATCCTTAGCTTCTATCTACTCGATGCCAATAGCACCCTCTTTCCTATATTATTACAACTGAAGGTGTCTTTCCATTTAGTTCAGTTCAGTCGCTCAGTCGTGTCCGACTCTTTGCAATCCCATGAACTGCAGCATGCCAACCCTCCCTGTCCATCACCAACTCCCGGAGTCCACCCAAACCCATGTCCATTGAGTTGGTGATGCCATCAAACCATCTCATCCTCTGTCATCTCCTTCACTTCCTGCCCTCAATCTTTCCCAGCATCAAGATCTTTTCAAATGAGTCAGCTTTTTGCATCAGGTGGCCAAAGTATTGGAGTTTCAGCTTCAACATCAGTCCTCCCAATGAACCCCCAGGACTGATCTCCTTTAGGATGGACTGCTTGGATCTCCTTGCAGTCCAAGGGACTCTCAAGAGTCTTCTCCAACACCACAGTTCAAAAGCATCAATTCTTTGGCGCTCAGCTTTCTTTATAGTCCAACTCTCACATCCATACATGACTACTGGAAAAACCATAGCCTTGACTAGATGGACCTTTGTGGAAAAGTAATGTCTCTGCTTTTTAATATGCTGTCTTTAGATATTGTCAAATGTTCCCTAGGGTGTGAAATTGCCCCACACCCTGTTTTGGCTACCACTGTACACTTAGCATTTAGCTTAGCTCATCATATATTCTAAATAATACTTTTTGAATGCTGAATGAATAAATGCACAAGTAACTATATTGCTAAAAAGGCCAAAAGAGAGTTACAGATAAAATGCTACATGAGTCTGGAAGAGGAATGAGTTGCTCCTGGAGGAGGGGAGTCCAGGAAGAAGGATTCCTGGAGAAGATATTATGGGGAAATGGGATTGGAGAGGATACTTTTAGCAGAAATGCTCTGGGAGTAGACAAGGGTGAACTGGGAGGTCAGTTGAACTAGAGTGGAGGGTGGGAAGAGGGGCAGGTTAAGGATAAGGTAGAAGGAAGTTGGATTCAGATTATGAAGGATCTGGAATACTAGATGTAAGTCAAGGCAGGTTCACAAGACCATGGGAAATCATAGCAATAATTGAGCAGTGATGTGACATACATCCTACCAGCAAGAGAGAAAATGGAACTAGAGAAACCATTTAGGATATTTGTATAACAGTTATGAAAAAGAGCATGAACTAGGCTTGTAATAGGCACAAGAGTTCAAGGGAGATCGAGTTGAATAGGAAGGACTGAGGCAGTGCTGGCTGCTTCCCTGGTTTGGTATGATGTCCATGCTCCTTGTGAGGGCTTCCCCTGTGGCTCAGCTGGTAAAATATTGTCTTAGTTTCAGTGATTCAGT
This sequence comes from Bos mutus, assembly GCF_027580195.1. Classification (NCBI taxonomy): domain Eukaryota; kingdom Metazoa; phylum Chordata; class Mammalia; order Artiodactyla; family Bovidae; genus Bos; species Bos mutus. Next base: position 40,456,868 of record NC_091626.1, on the reverse strand, counting down.
TTTTGCAGATTACATTCCAACATAGGTTATTATAAGATACTCAGTATAGTTTCTTACAGTATACAGTTAATCCTTGTCACTTATCTGTTTTATGTATAGTAATTTGTTAATCCCTATCCCTAATTTCTTTCTCCCCTCACCTCTCCTTTGGTGACCATAAGTTTGTCTTCTATGTCTGTGAGTCTGTTGCTGTTTTGTATATACATCATTTGGTTTTATTTTTTAGATTTCACATACAAGTGATATCACATTATGTTGTCTTCCTCTGTCTGATTTATTTCACTAAGCATAATATTCTCTAGGTCCATCCATGTTCCTACAAATGGCAGTATTTTACTCCTTTTTATGGTGAATTATATTTATATAATTTATATAATAATAATTACATTTTGTTACATTTTGTTAATTACATTTTGTTAATCCAATCATTTACATTTTGTCAATTACAATTACATTACATTTTGTTAATCCAATCATCTATTGATGAACAGTTAGGTTGCTTCCATGCCTTGGCTATTGTAAACAGTGCTGCTATAAATATAGAGGGGTATGTATTTTTTCAAATTAGTGTTTGTTTTTTTTTCCAGATATATACCCAGGAGTGAAATTGCTAGATCATATGGTAGTTCTGTTTTTAGTTATTTTGTCTTTTTTTAAGGAAACTCCATAGTGGCTGTACCACTATTGAATCCACCAACAGTGTGGGAGGGTTCCCTTCTCTCCACACCATCTCTGACATTTGTTATTTGTAGACTTTTTGATGATAGCCATTCTGATCAGTGTGAGATGATATCTCATTGTGGTTTTGATTTGTATTTCTCTAATAATTAGGGATGTTGAACATCTTTTCATGTGTCTTCTTTGGGAAAACCTCTATTCATGTCTTCTGTCCATTTTCTGATTGGATTGTGTTTTTTTTTATATTGAGTTGTGTGAACTGTTAATCTATTTTGGATATTAATCCTTGGTCGATCTCATCATTTGCAAATATTTTCTCCCATTCCAGAGTTTGTCTTTTCATTTTATTGGTGGTTTCCTTTGCTGTGCAAGAGTTTTTAAGTTTAAGAGGTCCTATTTGTTTACTTTTGCTTTTGTTCTGCTTTCATGGCTCGTTTTGACTCTCCAGCCTCTTTTCTCACCATATCCTCTCTAAATCGTTCCTGCCCTCCTGCTCCCTTCTTCTTGGACCCAATTGATGCTTAGTCCCCATGACACTGAACATGAGTCTTTAAAACAGTATCTAATCCTTCAAAATCTTTCTGGACACTTTCTCTACCTTCATTTGCTTGGAAAATTCGTATTCATCCTTCAAAATGTTGTTGAGATGTCATTTCTTTCACAAAGCATGTTTGGACCACTCAAGGCAGGGCAAATACTCTTCTGTATCTTGGGCATATTTATGTTTTTTACACAGGTCCTACTGGATCATCATTGTCTTTTATAATCTTAGCTCCTTGAGAGTAAAAACTGTGTCTTATTGTATTTTTCTATTCTCTTGGCATAATGACTAAACAATAACATTTGTAAAATGAGATTCTTTAGGTTTGGTGCTCAGGAGGTCACTGGCAGTTTTACAGAACAGTTTAAGTAGAATAGCAGGAGTAGAAGTTGGCTAAGTGTATAAAAAACAGAGGATTAAGGGGTGAATCAGGGGCGGGAAGGAGACGCACTGGTGGAAATGGCTCTGTTGAGAAGTATGGGGGCAAAGGGTAGTGTAGGGATCAAGCTTGTCAACTCTGCAGCAAGGATGTTGTGCTCAAATCCTGGCTCCACCATGTTCTAGATGTGTGACCTTGTGCAAGTCACCTCACTTCTCTATGCCTACTTCCTCACTTGTTAAAAAAAAATGGACAAGATAATATTGTACCTTCCTTATTGGGTTGCCAGGGATTAAATGAGTTAATTCATGTTAAGAGTTTAGAATAGTATTTGACATATAATGAATGCTCCAGAAATAGTCACTTAAAAAAAAAAAACCAAAACTAGACTAGACAACCAGTAGAGAACAGTCAGGGAAGTGTTGTTTGGTTGGTTGTTTTCACCTTGGCAGACAGCATATCTGTAGGCTGAGTGAAAGGCACAATTCAGAGGGAGGGATTGAGGTAGCAAGCAAAAGACAGAGGTTTACTGATGGAAAAAGACATCATCGACCCAGCAAGCCTGCCTCTGAGACTGGAGAGAAGCAGAAGCTGAGTAGAAGACACTAAGGGAGAGGAGGAAAGTTGAGGAAGCGCTTGGATGATGTTTCTCTTTTGTGAAGTATAACAGACATGGTATTTTGTGTCCGTGTTGCTTGCGGTTAGGTTCTGTTCCTCCCCATAGCACTTCTCTCATGACTGTTTTTTTCCAAAAGCCATTTCCCCTTGCACATATGTGAGGTGATATAACGGTAAGTTATCAACTGAACTATATTTTATAATAGCAGAACACTGGAATCAATCTAAATGTCCCCCTTTTTGGGACTGGTTGTATACACTATGGAACTCGAAAAAATACTATGCAGTTATAATAAACAATGAAGAAATCTTTGTGAACTGATGTGGAACAACCTCTGAGAGCTATTGCTGAATGAGAAAAGCAAAGTGCCTAACTGTGCATGGCATGCTACCATTTTAAAGCCATTGTAATAAAAGAGGAAGGGTGAAGTTTAAGAGGGTGTATTTGTAGGTGTCTAAAATGTTCCTGGAATATATGCAAAATATTGATAAAATTTATTCTCATCAGGGGAAAAGAACTCATTGACTGGGGGATTAGGCTGGAAGGGAAACTTCTTACTATATAGCCTTTGAACTCTTTGAATTTAGAACATGAAAATGCACTATCAATACAGAAGCATTAAACTAAACATCTTAAAAGTGATTGTCCACAAATGGTTCCAGGTCTATTCCTGATGTTTGGTTTGATTTCTTGGGGATTACAAATATAACAACAGTAAGAGTCGTAACATGAATATCAACCAACCCTGCTTTTCATAATCCCAACTGTCTTCTCAGGAAAGTCCTAACTGTTCAGAGAGCCTCCTTGTTCTGCTGAGCACCACAATCATCTCGTACATGTGACTTTGGGAAGTTGTTGTTCAGTAGCTCAGTTGTGTCCAACTCCTTGTGACCCCATGCACTGCAGCACGCTAGGCTTCCCTGTCCTTCACCATCTCCCAAGCTTGCTCCAACTCATGTCTATTGAGTCCGTGATGCCATCCAACCATCTCATCCTCTGTTGTCCCCTTCTCCTCCTGCCTTCAATCTTTCCCAGCATCAGGGTCTTTTCTGATGAGTGGGGTCTTCACATTAGGTGGCCAAAATATTGGAGCTTCAGCATCAGTCCTTCAAACAAGTGTTCAGATTGATTTCCTTTAGCATTGACTGGTTTGATCTCCTTGAAGTCCAAGGGACCCTCAGGAGTCTTCTCCAGCACCAAGTCCAAAAGCATCAATTCTTCTCACATCCATACATGACTACTGGAAAAACCATAGCTTTGACTATACAGACCTTTGTCAGCAAAGTAATGTCTTTGCTTTTTAATATGCTGTCTAGGTTTGTTATAGCTTTTCTTCCAAGGAGAAAGCTTTCTCAGGAAAGTCCTAACTGTTCAGAGGGCCTCAGTGTTCTGCTGAGCACCACGATAATTTCGTACATGTGACTTTGGGAATAGGTATTCTAAATAAGCAGGATTTCCTTGCGTAAGATGGAGATTCCTAGGGTAATACAGACAGAATAAGTGAGAAGGAAATGTGTGATGGGAGACAGCAGAAGCAGACAAGATGGTGTTGTAAGGATGGGGTTGCCACAGCAGGCAGAGAGAACCTGTGAGAGACTGAAGACCAGGAGAGCCAGACTGACCAGGACACTTATAAGTTGTTCTTCTTTTGTGTGGACTGTGGTGCTACTTCCCTGTGATCCCCAAATCTTAATTCTGCCACAGGTAATAAGCTGGATATTTTTCTAAGTGCTGTTGGAGGATCAAATGAGAACATACATGTAAGTGCTTTGAGTAGAGTCTTTGAATAGAGGCTGATATAAAGGAGGCACTCAATAAATCTTGGTTGTTAATAATAAATATAATCATTTGAACTTATTTCGAAGCTTGGAATTTGGGAGAGTGGGTATCAAGTTTGGATCAATTCCAGATGAGATCAAGGGATGCCAAGGAAAAAACAAAATTTCAGCAGCAGCAGGAAATTCAAAGTCAAGAATATTATAAAAATATGATCCTGTGGAGAGTTGAGGAATTTTGTGGACAGGGCTTTGGGCTTTGGTAAAGGTTGTGAATCTATATCTCATCTAGATCTGAAGTGGCTATGAAACTCCAGCCAACATCTGAGTTACAGAGCCAGCCAGCACCCCAAGTTCATGGCTGGTGATTACAGAGGGACAGCAAGAGTGTTCCCGTTGCCAAGCCTGGAGCTTAGCACTTGCAGTGACCTATCACTTCCCTGGTGGCTCAGATGGTAAACCGTCTGCCCACAATGCGGGAGACGTGGGTTCGATCCCTGGGTCGGAAAGATCCCCTGGAGAAAGAAATGGCAACCCACTCCAGTAGTCTTGCCTGGAAAATCCCATGGACAGAGAAGCGTGGTAGGCTACAGTCCATGGGGTTGCAAAGAGTCGGACGTGACTGAGCCACTTCACTTTCCTTTTCCTTTCCAGGGGGTAAACATGGAGGAGACTATTGAAGAAAAATCTGCCCTTGCTGCTCGTTTAATATTTTGCAGCTAGTTTTGATATCTGAGCCATCCTAATGAAAACCAATAGCATAGAAACTGGAATTATCCAAATTGTATAGAAATGGTTGCTATGGTTTTATAGCTTAAAAATGAATGTAGCTCCAGGAGGAACTCACCCAAACAGATCCGGCCCTTCTGGGCGTCTTTGTGTACAGAGAATGGAGGTCTGATTAGCCTCAGGGCCTTTGCTGCTGGCCAGAGTTCACTATAATTTGATGCAGTTATTTAAATTTCTGTTTTCAGGAGGGGGTATCTCTGGGGAATTACATAACACCATCAGCAGCTGTTGTGTGGATTTAAACTGGATTTGGGTAATAGGAAAATGGTTTTATGAGTCAGAAAATGCAATGTTGCCTCCTGTCTCAATTGTCTGAATGCTGTCATCATTGCCCCCAAATTATTATCTCAAGTTTGGTTCTGTAGCTGTTTTTGTGTCTTGGAACAGTTTTTTTTTTTTTTTTTTTTAAAGCAGGAATAACTGAATACCCATATTTATTTCCCTAAGGTTATAATGCCTTACATAAATGCAGCCTGGGATGATGACTTGGAGTTAGAAAACCTGTGTCTGAGGGCTGGCTCTGCCACACAGTTGGCAATTGGGCTGTCCCAAGAATTTTCATGGGCTTCACTGGTGGGTCAGTGGTAAGGAATCCACTTGCAATGCAGGAGACACAGGTTTGATCCCTGGGTCAGAAGATCCCCTGGAGAAGGAAATGGCAACCCATTCCAGTATTCTTGCCTGGGAAATCCCATGGACAGAGGAGTCTGGTGAGCTACAGTCCATGGGGTCATGAAAGAGTCAGACATGACTTAGCGACTGAACAACGACATGGATTTCCAAATGGAGGCTTTTCTTTTGCAAAGATTTATATTCTCTTTTTAAATGCCCCATTCTGGGAAAGTACCTTGAATTGAAACCCCTTTCATTTTTATCTCCATTTACCCATCCATCTGTCTATCCATCCAATCTATTCTTCACTGTTTATTATATTCTTTTTAAAAAGCCATTTCTGGATGAAGAGGACAAGTAGAAGAAGTGACTGAGGCCTAACAACCCACCTCAGGGTATTTCTGCACTTTTCCTGAGCTGGTGCCAATCTCCTGGATTTCATGCACCGGCCCTGGCCCTCCTTTTTAAGTTAGGCCTGTCCCAGTATCAGGAGACCATGTTAAAGAGGTGTCAGCAGTGTTGGTTGCTTACTCTGGGCAAGGACTCATACATTTCAGCCTGGGCATGCTGTTCCTGGATGGATCCCTGACCCAACCTGGACCATGTCCACCACAGCAGACTCATCTCGTTCCAGTTCAGGGTCTAGGCATTTGTCATGGACTCATATGCCCAGAATGGATCAGTGCCTCTGCTAGAGCCATAAAGTCTGAGGGCTGGCAGCCTCCTGGCAAAGTGGGTCTCAGAAAGTCTGCTTAAGCTGTGTGATTAAGCTCTGGTTATTCCCAGCTTTGGGATAGGCTTGTGTGCCGTGGGTGGTCTACATATCAGGTTCATGCATTTGTACATTCCACATGTATTAAGCACTCTCAGTGAGCCAGGCACTCTGAGCCATCGAATATTAGAAACTGCCCAAGACATCTGTGCCTCCTCCATTCAGTTGCTAGAGCTCTGAACTCATGTGAAGGTGGGCCTGAAGGTTCTAAACCCTTCCAGGGCCAACTGAGCACTTGTTTGGTGAGACAGAGCTGGCAGGGAACACTCAGAGGCTGTAATTTCTGCTCCCAGCTGGAGCACCAAGGGCTCAAAACCCGTGTTCTTTTGCTTCCTGATGGAAAGGACTATGTAAGGTTGGTGGGGGTGGAGAGAGTGAATTTCCACTGTTAATCAGGGTTAGGATGTCAGACCTGACCCCTACAGGAACCTTGTGATTCTGGGGTCTGCAGGTCTGAGCAGAGGTTCTGATGGGCAGCAGAGGAAAGGACATAGGAGTTTGAGGAGAGGTAGGATAAATGTGGTCAGAGAGATGCATTCAGAACTAGAGGATTGACCAAGATGAGGGTGTAATAGAGGCGAAGTCCTAGGAGGAATCAGGACCAGTAGGATGAGTGGAAAGTGCTGGTACAAGGCCCAAGACGGGAGAAACAGGTCTGACATTCCTGGCAGGAGGGATAAGATCCTTCTTCCTTATATTCCCTGCATCTAAGGCAGCAATTAATACAAATGCTAGTTAATTTGAATTAAGTTCCACAGACAGTTCCTTAAAATCCATGGTCTTTATATCGTGTGTGCGTGCAAAGTCACTTCAGTTGTGTTGGACTCTTTGCGACCCCATGGACTGTAACCCGCCAGGCTCCTCTGTCCATTGGATTCTCCAGGCAAGAATACTGGAGTGGGTTATTGTGCCCTTCTCCAGGGCATATTCCCGACCCAGGGATCGAACCTGTGTCTCCTGCATTACAAGTGGATTCTTTATTGCTGAGCCCCCAGGGAAGCCCTCATCTTTATTATGATAATGTGTATTAAATTTAGCTCAGGCTGATAAATCACCACCACCCCAGATGTGAAGGATGGGGAAGAGGCAGTCTTTGTGCACTGTCTTCTGCCACACACAGGCTGAGTGTTATACCTTATTATCACACTGAAACCTTTAAAGAACCCCACAAAGTGGATAAAACCATCCCCCTGTAGATGAGCCTGAGGCAAGCTATTTGCCTAACCTCACATGGCTATATGTGGTGAGGATGGGCAACAGTGTATGGGAGTCTAGGATGTTTTGATTTGCAAACCTCAAATCTATTCCTCAAACTACTAGCAAGAGCTCCATGGGGGTGGAGCTCATGCTTTGGTCATCTTTGTTGTCCTGGCACTGGGTCTGAGCATAGAAAACAATCAGTACGTTTTTAAAGAATGAATGAGTGAGTAAATGATAAATGAATGATGGATTCGGTTTCATCTTCGTTCATGAATATGTGGTAAATTCTTGGCCATGGAGCTCACATATGTAGAATGGATACAGACTCAATTTTTGAGGTCTTAACAATGAAAGTCAGGCATCACATTTTCTATTTCTTTGATGTTCTCTATTCAATAGGTGCTGCATTAATACCCTATTTATAATAATGCTCCTGCTATCTGAACTCTTTCAGAGGCTGCTGAGGTCACTAAAGGATAATATCACATTGGTTCAAACCCGGGGGAAATTTTGAGCATTTGTTCAACTATTGGAGGAGTACTTGGGACTTTTTTCCTTCCTTTATCTGACCCATCTTTATTGGCTCACAGAATTGAAAGATTACAAGGTCATTTCTAAACTGTTTCTGGGATCTGCTGCTGCTCCTTTCAGGAAAGCAATTCAAAATCTGTCTATTCAAACACACATTTTCTTCAAACAGAAGTTTATTTGCTATATATAGAAAAATGCCACCAGAGGACTAATTTGGCAGCTTTGTTGATTACCCATTGTAATGAGCCTTATTACATAATTAAAAGAATTTTTTTCTAACTGCATTTCACTACTAATTAACATTTTACACATTCTGCAGTGGACACTTTGGGTTGAATCAGAGACATAATTATGTCATTTCTATGCAAAGAGTAGCTTATGAATTATTAATTAATATTAAATCTGTTGATTAAAGGCTAATTCGTAAGTAAACATATTACAGCTTACCAGTTACTACTCTCTAGAAACTTTTTTTTTTTAGTGGCAATTTCTATGGTCGCTTGTCCCTTGCTAAAGAAAGACAGAAGCTGGCCACACAGATTCCCAGGAACAAAAATAATCCATTTTCAACTCTTGTCTGAATTTTTAACTATGATTAAGCTTTTTGCCTTCCACTTGCTTTCAATGTTGTGAAGCATGTGAAAGGTGCAAGCAGACTATGGAAAGCAAGTCGCTCACTTCCTTCATATTTCCTTTAACTCCAAAATGGAGAGTTGTTCTCTTGCAATACACAAGCATCTGTCGTGTGTGTTGAGCCCACACCAGCCTGGAGTGCACTGAGTAATGAGGATCTCCAAATCACTGGATCCCCAGCCAACCCCCAATTGGGGAGGAGCAAACTCACAAGTGCTGGGACACCCGGTCCCATCACTTCATGGCGATTAGATGGGGAAACAATGGAAACAGTGAGAGACTATTTTGGGGGGCTCCAAAATCACTGTGGACAGTGACTCCAGCCATGAAATTAAAAGACACTTGCTGCTTGGAGGAAAAGCTATGACCAACCTAGATGGCATATTAAAAAGCAGAGACATTACTTTGCCGACAAAGGTCTGTCTTGTCAAAGCTATGGTTTTTCCAGTAGTCATGTGTGAATGTGAGAGTTGGACCATAAAGAAAGCTGAGCACCGAAGAATTGATGCTTTTGAACTATGGTGTTGGAGAAGACTCTTGAGTGTCCCTTGGACTGCAAGGAGATCAAACCAGTCAATCCTAAAGGAAATCAGTCCTGAACATTCACTGGAAGGACTGATGTTGAAGCTGAAACTCCAACACTTTGACCCCCTGATGTGAAGAACTGACTCACTGGAAAAGACCCTGATGCTGGGCAAGATTGACGAGAGGAGGAGAAGGGGATAATAGAGGATGAGATAGTTGGATGACATCACCAACGCGATGGACATGAGTTTGAGCAGGCTGTTGGAGTTGGTGATGGACAGGGAAGCCTGGTGTGCTGCAGTCCATGGGGTCACAAAGAGTTGGACACGACTGAGCGACTGAACTGAACTGAAACTCACAAGTACTGCTGAAGGGAAGTTGTCTTCCCAGGCACTTTGGGGCTCCCCCTCCTTTGAAATTCATCCTTGAGCCCCAATTCCTGGCTGTCAATGTGCTGACCTGGCCCTGGGGCGGCCAGGCAGGCTGCGACTGTTGCTCATCTCACACTGTGGATGGCACAGCTGTTGCTGTCCTTCTCCCTAGTAGTTAGGTAGTAAAACTGACAAGACACCCCTTCCTTAATTACACTTTAAGTTAGGCCACAAATCATACTCCTGGTTTCCATCAAACCTCACAGCCTGTGCAGTATTAGCATCCTTGTTTCAGAACACTTGTTAATATCTGTGGATTATTCCTATTTCTGCTTTCTAAAGTTTAGCAAGTTTTATTGATTATTTTTGTGGGAGGAGATTTATTAAAAATTACCAATTTAGAGTCCAAGATTCACGTCTGAGTATTTTGGTCATTTATCACGGGTTAGCTTTGATCTGTTTCTGGGCCTGGCAGCTCTCTCTTAAACCTGAGATTCCTGTCCCCCATGCACATTCCATGTCACATACATGCGTATGTTTTTATTCCTTGATGGGAAGAGTCATTTTTTTTTGCTGCTTGGGGTGGGATTCAAGCTGTGAATTGTTATTGTAAAGTATAAAGTATAGTGTTACTTTCTACATCATTGTTTAACAAATTCTCACACACACACACACACACACACGCACGCACATACATTCCCTAATGTGCTAATGGCAGCATTAGCACAATAATATGTTTTGTATTTGTACATATTAAGTAAAATTGTCCACATCTATTGCTTCATTAGATCCTCATAATTCTTATGTAAGAGCAAAAAGTATTGTTATTCTTATTTTATCCATGTCACAGAAAGGCTTCCCTGGTGGCTTAGTGGTAAAGAATCCACCTGCTAAGCAGGAGACATGGGTTTGATCCCTGTATCCAGAAGATCTCCTGGAGATGGAAATGGCAATCCACTCCAATATTCTTGCCTGGGAAATCCCATGGACAGAGGAACCTGGAAGTCTGCAGTCTATGGGGTCACAAAGAGTCAGATACAACTTATCGATTCAACCACCACCACCATGTCACAAACAGTCTAAATGCCTTGGACATTGTCTTCCAAAAGGTTTTCTTCCTTCCCTGTGATTCAACCTGCATCCACACTTATGAGGACTCTCAAAGGTCAGACTAGCCTACCTTCCTTTATACCTTCATTTGGATTATTTGGTCCTGCTGCTGCTGCTGCTAAGTCGCTTCAGTCGTGTCCGACTCTGTGCGACCCCATAGATGGCAGACCACCAGGCTCCCCCGTCCCTGGGATTCTCCAGGCAAGAACACTGGAGTGGGTTGCCATTTCCTTCTCTTAGGCATGAAAGTGAAAAGTGAAAGTAAGTGAAAGTGAACGTGAAAAGTGAATGTGAAAAGTGAAAGTGAAGTCGCTCAGTCATGTCCAACTCTTAGTGACCCCATGTACTGCAGCCCAGCAGGCTCCTCCGTCCATGGGATTTTCCAGGCAAGAGTACTGGAGTGGGTTGCCATTGCCTTCTCCTTTATTTGGTCCTACCTGAGGCATTTCTGCAGGTCTGATTCACATCCAGGTGTAGTTCTGACTGCTCATACTGCTGAGGCTAATAAGGCACTGGTAGTCCAGTTTAAAAACTGTGCTGCTGTAACAAGATATAGCAAAGTTTCAGTGACTCTAGAAATACAGAAGTTTGTATACCCTCATCTAGCTCCAAAGAATTGACACTTTTGAACTGTGGTGCTGGAGAAGACTCTTGAGAGTCTCTTGGACAGCAAGATCAAACTAGTGAATCCTAAAGGAAATCAATACTGAATATTCACTGGAAGGATTGATGCTGAAGCTACAATACTTTGGCCACCTGATGCGAAAAGTCAACTCATTGTAAAAGACCCCAGTGCTGGGAAAGACTGAAGACAGAAGGAGAAGAGGGCAACAGAGAATGAGCTGGTTGGATGGCACCACTGACTCAATGGACATGAATTTGAGCAAACTCTGGGAGATAGTGAAGGACAGGGAAGCCTGGTGTGTTGCAGTTCATGGAATCGCAAAGAGTCAGACACAACTTGGTGACTGAACAAAACAACAAATCCCGGGAGGGAAATGCTCCAATGGCTGACTCTCCTCATTATTTAGGGGCCCAAGGCTGGTGGCAGCTCTGCAGTCTTTCACACCTGACTCCCAAAGCCACTTGGTCTTTGCTTCTCCCCACCCCAGGGGAAACAGAAAAAGAAGCATTAAGAGATACAACCAGGTCTTAAGCGTCCACAGCCCAGAAGTGGCCCGCAGAGCTTCCACTCATATTCCATCATCCAGTAGTTATATGGTCACACTTAGCTTACTAAAAGGAGGCTGGGAAATACACAGTTATATACAAGAAGAAGAACTGGGTCTGGTGAAGAGCTGGCAATCCCTGCCACAATGAAGGAGAAGAACACACACAAGTGAAATTGCCAATCACGTGTCTGAGACAGGAACCCAGGGAAGAATAACACCAATTCTGAGTAGCAGTAATCTGTGAAGAGGGTCCATCGCCAAAGGTTTTATGAATATCTTTTGCTTAGCTTTGACTATGGTGGTGAGGGACAGCATTAGAAGAGGAGAGTTGAGGTTTGGGCATATAATCCATTCAATGTATCCATCCATTTATTCTTTTGTTCAATTAAATCTTTTGGAATGCCAGTAATAGGAACAAGCAAGCAGTATAATGAAGCCAGAACACAAATATGCTTGTCTGGAGGACAGGGCCCATGTTAAGGTTGTAACATGCAGAAGAAGCTTGTGTGGGTGATGGAGTAAGGACGGTTAAAAGAGCAAGGCCCCATAGTGGAAATCTGAGTTTATACAACAGTCAAGAGGAGAGTTCTTTCTTACGGAGCCATGTGTAGAATAATGCAGAGAAAAATGAGAGGAATCTGGACAAACTGGAAGGCAACTGCAAAAATATTAGATGAGTCCTACATTAAGGGTGGAATGAAAGAAATAAAAACGGAGATTAATAATAGCAGGGAAAATGAGTAGGATTGATCTGATATGGGAGGCGAAAAAGCGTGAGGTTCTGAGCTTGGATAACCTGGTACCACTGATGGAAGGTGAAATTGGGAAAGGAGGGTGGGGAAGCAGTGCTTGGGTTATTCACTTTTATATCCGAGTAGAGATACTCCATGGATAACTGGAGAAATAAACTCAGGAGAGTTTGAGAAATTAGGCTAGTAATTATAGGTCTGGGAGACAACCGCATGTGGGAAATATTGAACCATTTATAGGACCTCAACAGTGTGTGTAGAGACAGAGAAGAATGATCATCTCAGGACTGAGCCAGGTGTAATGTGCAACCTGGTGATATCTTTGTATCTGTTGAAACATTATTTAAATGACTTGCCCAAGGAATTCGGACCCTGGGAAACCAGCAAGAAGCATAAGCAGCAGCTACTCATTCCGCTTTATTGTGTCCTTTACATGTAGACACAAATGTTTTCTTAATCGAACACCCTCGTTTTTCTAAATTCTTCAGGAAAGGTTCCAGGGAGATAAAGCTCAAGGAGGTGAAGTCATTTGCTTTTAGTCACATGAGTTAATGGCTGTAGTAGTAGTATAACTCAAGATGATATCCATTAGGACAGTGTTCCTCGAGTCTGAGAATCAATAATCTATGGTTTCATTAAACCTAAACCATGATGCTTCAAGACAAAAGCATGTCACTGCATTTCCTGGCACCATAAAAGTTATTTTAATATCAAAATTTTATCCCTGTTGTTCAGAGAGTCACGCTTTGTAGTATTATTGAATGTTTGAATCCTGAAAGCTAGCCCTGAGGAGTCTGCCATGCAGTTGGATTTGGCTGTTTTAGTCTCTGGTCAGGCTTTCATTCATTTCATCTTTGAAATCTAATGATCTAATCTAATAAAATTATAAAAGATTCTAAACTGCTCTGCACTTAATCAGTTTAGTCCAAGAGAATTAAATCAAAGCCCTAGGTGTGCACACTTCATCGCTCAGATGAAATCTTACCCTGGGAGACAATCTTATTATTTGGTTACTTATTATTTGGGAGGCTGGAAGGTTGGGAGGGAAATGCATGAATTTTAAAAGATATGTTAAGAACCTAACAGGATGGGTGCAGCTTTGCAGCTTTACTGGTGAAGCGTAGCATCAAGAGTGGGAGTCTGGGCTGTACCCAGATCTGAGATCTGATCTACATGCCACCGCTTATTATTTATGTGACAGTGGGAGTTACTGAGCCTTGGCTTCACCATCAATTGAATTGAATTGGTGAACAGAACTATCATGGCATTGTTATTGATATTTTAAAGCATATAAAGTTTTTTTTTAGCATATACAGTCTGCCCTCTGCATCCAGGGATTTGGAGGTCCAACTGTACTATGCCTTTTATATAAAAGATTTGGGCACCCGTGGATTTTGGTATCCATGGAGCGGGGAGGGGAGATGGGTCCTGGAATCAATCCTGTGCAGGTACCAAGGGCCTATTATGTAAACACACACACACACACACACATTTGTATATATATTTTAGCAGGTTGTATGTATCCTAGCAGTGTCTATCACAGGATTATTTATATCACTATAATTACTAATTATTATACTTACAATATTTTTATTGTATATTTAAAAAAAATATAGCAGTTGGCCAAAAGTGTGAAGGGAAGGCTACTGAACACAGTGTGAAAATAGATTTGTTTTGCCTGCATTGTAACCGACTTTTAGGAAGCCAAAAACAGATAATTGTAGGGTTATTACGTTCCTTCTAGAAGCGGCTCAAATGAAAGAACACAGCTCTGGTGATGGTTTTGAAGGGTAAATGCCACTGTTTGCAGTCCTGAGAAGACTTTTAGAGATAACCCACTTCATACCTTACTCCAGTGAAGAACAAAACATGTCTCCTTGTACTAGATTGGGATGAACTCATTATCACGAGAATCCCAGATTGTCTGGGGATTTTTCTCTGGTGCCTGGCCTTCCTTTGCTGACTGTGATGTGGGGGAAAAGTGTTTTAGCATTAGCCCTGGGTGGGTCAGGCAAGTTATTCTGATTCATTTTTGACAAAAGTTCAGTTTCTCAACAAAATTTTCTGCATGTAGGATCTGTTAATAATCAGAGAAGCCTCCTCAGAAGTTATATATTCATCCATTTACTGAACATTTATTGATACCCTGCTCTGTGCTAGGCGCTGAAAATGCAGAGATGAGACACGCAGTCCTTCTGGCTTGCAGGAGCCTCCCAGGTTGGGAAGCTCCCAGGATACAGACAACGTGCTCAGCACTGCAATAAATACTGCTATGATGGTGAGCTTTGGCTCTAACTAAGGCCCCAAAGTGGACAACCCACCCTGTCTTGGTGGCTGGGGAATAGTTGATGACTGGGATGTTCTTGTTTTCTAGAAGAATTCTCTTAGAACCATTTCATCACATAGAGCATTTCTTTCATGCATCAAAATCCTATTGTAGGTTTTCGGCCCAGAGCTATTTTAAGCAGTGGATCCTGTTGTGACTAAGCACTGGCAAAGTAACAATTGGTATTATGAGGATATTTATAAAAGTGCTTTGTCCTTTCTGAAGCGAGAACTGCTTTGCATTGCAGAAAGAGGTGATAGTGTTACTGAGCACTATTCCCTGTGCTTCTGGAAATCATAGAAAGTTCTGATTATATCTACATGAATTCCTAACAAAATATAGCTTCTGCAGTTTAGCTTCTCACTTCCAGTACCCTCTTAATGCTAGTGCATAACAGAGGTTCTGCAGTTAATGGATCAGGTACTCTTAGGGCTACTGTCTAAGAAAAGGGCTACCTCTAGAGTTGTGCAGTTTACATCTTGTACAACTGAATATGCCATGCTTTAATTCAGGCAGGCTTAAATTATCTTTGAGAGGTAATTTGATAGACTTTTCTTCCCTCTCCCAACACATATCAGGGTTGATTATAAATATTGCAGAAGTGAGAATACATTTGAGTCTCCTTTCAAAAACACGTAACTTATCATTTCTCTCATTGTCTATGATCTGTACATGAGGACTCAGTTCACTTGGATTTACATCTATGTTCCATCTCTGGGACTTTGGGCAAATTATTCTACCTTTTACAACTTCATCTATAAAAATGGGATAATAATGGCTAACATTTAATGGGCTTCCCTGGTGGCTCAGTCGGAAAAGAATTCACCTGCCAATGGAGAAGACCCAGATTCAACCCCTTGGGTCGGGAGGATCCCCTGGAGAAGGAAATGGCAACCCACTCCAGTATTCTTGCCTGGGTAATCCCATGGACAGAGGAGCCTGGTGGGCTACTGTCCATGGGGCTGCAAGAGTCAGACACGATTTAGCAACTAATTCACTACCACCAACATTTAATGATATCTCACCATACAAAGATAATGTTCCAAGTGTTTTGTATGCATTATCTAACTTAATGCAAAGCATCTCAGTAAGTCACTGTTGTTACCAAGGCGTAAAACTTGGGATTGATGTTTATTCAAGACCACCCAGCAATTAAGTGCAGGCACCAGGACTTGAACCCAGATCCGTCTAGCTCAGATGCCTATGCACTTTATTATGCCATAAGCAAGTCTCATGGATTTGATATATTACAATTTCCTTACAAAATGGATTTCTCAGTGAAGTTAACAAATCCTCATTTTGGCTTATCATTGCTGTAAGGCAGATTTATCTCGAGGAGTCTGGTTCAGTGAACAGGTAGTAGTACCTCCTCCAGGTACTACCTTTGGCTTAATACACTCCGAAGGATCAATATCTCTAATAGAAAGTTTACTTTATTTATGTATTACCCTTTGTGTTAATGCTAACATAATTATTTCTCTTCTATTCTTCAAATGAGATTTGGTCTGCTTGACATTTTTTGTCTATTGCTTGGTATAGTTGACAACGAACTCCATGAACTTAAAATGCTGTACTTCTGTCTGAGTAATTAATATAGTCTAGCTATAGCAATTACTGAACCTTTTGACTACTCTGTGTTCATCCAGTTGGACAGAACACCAGTTGTAGCAACTTGGGATTTTCTAAATAAGGGATTACAAATAATCTAATCAGTTGTCTGGGCTGCTTTCCCATAAAGAACAGGTGCTGTAAAGTAACTGAATCACCAGCAGAGTCCCTGGAATAAAAGAGAAGACAAGTTGAGCTCAGGCTCCCACACAGATGCCCACAGAACCTCCTGTAGGATGCTGAATGCTCCAAGGCTAAACTTGGTGTCCAGGGATTCAAGTTCAAGGCCTTCCCCAAGCCAAGTCCAACCCCTTGGCCCAACTGAGTCATGTTACATTCTGTTTTTCATATTCATCTTTTTTTCCCTTAAATTTTTGAGTAACTTCTTTAAATTATAGAAGCAATACATACGTGTTATGTAAACTGTTGAAAAATAAAAAGCACTAAGTGAAACATAAAGAGAGTCATAATGCCAATCCCTAAAGACAACTGCTATTAACATTTTGATGTATTTCCTTACATATGTGTGTGTATGTATACACACATATGAAACATGTAGTTGTGAAACAGTATATACATTTATGAAATGTAGCAGCATGTATAGTTATATGACAGTTTATATAGTTACTTGTTTTTGTCGTTCAGTCACTAAGTGGTGTTCAACTCTTTGTGACTGCATAAACTACAGCACACCAGGCTTCCCTGTCCTTCACTGTCTCCTGGCATTTGCTCAACTCATGTCCATTGTGTCGATGATGCCATCCAACCATCTCATGTTCCATCACTGCCTTCTCCTCCTGCCCTCAGTCTTTCCCAGCATCAGGGTCTTTTCCAATGAGTCAGCTCTTCGCATCAGATGGTAAAAGTATTGGAGCTTCCACTTCAGCATCAGTTCTTCTAATGAACATTCAGGGTTGATTTCCTTTATACTGTATATAATATATAGTATAATAATAGCATATACAGTTATCTAATATAATAGTCTATATGGTTATGAGGGCTTCCCTCATAGCTCAGTTGGTAAAGAATCTGCCTGCAATGCAGGAGACCCCAGTTAGATTCCTGGATTGGGAAGATCCCCTGGAGAAGGAAAAGGCTACCCACTCCAATATTCTGGCCTGGAGAATTCCATGGACTGTATAGTCCATGGGTCACAAAGAGTCAGATACGACTGAGTGACTTTCATTTTCATATCACATCCTTCACATAGTTATGAAATAGTAACATGGTTGTGAAACAGTATTACTGTTTGCAAAAAAATAACAGTATATAAGAATGCAAAAAACCTTTCACATTTATGAGAATTTTTATCTTGGGTTTGTAGCGCTTTGTTTCTGTGGTGGAGGCATTTGTTTTTGTTCATTTACTGGAGCGTTGAGGAGCCCCTGGGCTTCTATCCTTCCAAACCTTGAGAAGAGGCTGACAGCATTATTGATCACGTCTGTCGCAGTGGCTGGCCATGTGCTGCTCCTGCAGCGTTTGACCATTGCATTTCTATTGCTGGAAGCGGCACTGACCACTGGGGCTAGCAGAGGATGCCACTTGCCAAGTTTATAACTTACCCAACCTCCTGGATTCAGCATTTTCACCTAACTCCAAACTTCTGATGCTCAGATTAAT
This sequence comes from Bos mutus, assembly GCF_027580195.1. Taxonomy (NCBI): domain Eukaryota; kingdom Metazoa; phylum Chordata; class Mammalia; order Artiodactyla; family Bovidae; genus Bos; species Bos mutus. Next base: position 40,438,858 of record NC_091626.1, on the reverse strand, counting down.
TTACTCTTAAAATAAGAATGCTCTGTTTCTAAGAAAAGGGGCTCAGAAAAGCCCTTACAAATGGTTTTAAATGTCTCGAAGTGTTTATGGGACACACATTTAATGACTTAAGTAGAAAGGAGTAGTGGCATAAACATCTTCCTTAAATTACTTGGTTTTAAAACTAGAAAGTATTTGGTTAAAAAAAAGGTTTGCATTTTTCTATACTTTGGATTTGGAAAATAACTGTAAGGTACTCAAGGAATATAATCTGACCATCCAAACATCTGAACCTCAGAGCCTGATAGACCTCATTACTTGCCTTGAGAAATCATTTACACATCTTTGAAGAAGACCTTGGCATTTCCATCATGAAGATTTGTTGTTTATTACTATTATTCTTTTAATCCTAGAAAGAACATGGTTATGTTGGAATCTTAGAAATTTAAAGTACGTGAGGTTTTTATTCTCCTAAGTCAAAATCTTCATAATGAAATACTTGTGTGTGTTCTTTATTTGCTACAGATTGAGATTTTATTTTCTAAGACAAGAATTGATAGCATTGAGTGAAACACAGCCTACTCAATATACATTTTATGAAAAACACCGAATCTGTTTACAGGTGCAGTGATTGGCTACTGTGAATTTAGTGACTGGCATATGATATGGAGGCCAAACCGGGCTCAAGAGTGACTGAAAACAAACCCGGAGGGAAGGACACTGCAGAAGGTGAGCCAAACAATTACATTTGCCGAGTAGTTATTGAAAAGAAGGTCCTGGAAGCTAATAGTTTAGTGTCTAAAGGAAGCTGTGCTTTTTCCTTGTTTCCTTTGTCTGCTATAATTAAATTATCACAGAGCCACATTTTCCCAAAGACAAGAAGATTTTAAGTGTGTATATGTGCTTGTGTGGGTTATAGGGACATAAACAAGAGGGATCCTGATGTGAAAGAATTGCCTCTGGTAGACGAGCTACTGACATCTTTTGAGCATTTTATTTTATTTAGTTGAGATATAATTGACATACGGCATTGTATAAGTTTAAGTACAATGTGAGGTTTGATACACTTATATATTGCAGTATGATTACCACTGTAGCATTAGTTAGCATCTCTATCACATCACGTAATTATCATTTTTTTGTGATGAGAACATTTAGGATCTCATTTCTTAGCAAGTTTAAAGTATATAATACAGAATTGTTGACTATAATCACTATGCTATGCCTTAGATCTCTAGAACTTATTCATCTTCTAACTACAAGATTCTACTCCTTTGACCAATGTCTTCCCTATACACCACCTCCCAGCCCCTGGTTTCCACCCTTTCTTTTTATGAGTTGGGCTTCCCCCCACTACCCCCAGATTCCACATGTAAGTGAGATCCTACTGTATTTGTCTTTCTCAGTCTGACTTATCTCACTTAGCATGAGGCCCTCAAGGTCCATCCCATGTTATTGCAAATAGCAGGATTTCTTTTTTTCTTATGGCTGAATAATATTTTCCTATACATATGTTTCTTTGACTGTGTTGCAAGTATATATATGTATGTTGTTGCTGTTTAGGTGATGTTATGTCTGACTCTTTGCCACCCTATGCACCGTAGCCCGCCAGACTCCTCACTCCATGGAATTTTCCAGGCTAGAATATTGGAGTGGGTTGCCATTTCCTACTGCAGGGGATCTTCCCGACCCAGGGATTGAACCTGCATCTCCTGTGTCTCCTGCATTGGCAGGAAGATTCTTTACCACGGAGCCACCATCACAACGTGTATGTACGCACACAGGTGTATATTTCACATCCTCTTTTCAATTCATTACTGGATGAACACTTAGATTGTTTCCATGTGAGTAGTTTAAAAATATAAATATGTTTAAAACAAATTTTGGAATTAAATAAAAAAACATTTTAACCTTACTGTGCTCTCGAGAGACACTGATAGAAGGGTAGAGGTTCTAGAAGTTGGAGAGAGATGGGGAGAGAAGAAGAAATTCTAGGAAGGTGCAAGTAAAATAGAATAACTCATTTAAGATGTATTTACAACTCCAAGTTTTGCAGAATGTATGGAGCCACAGGAACTCTTCCTGCTGGTGAGAATGTAACACGGCATGATCACTTTGAAAAACAGTTCAGCAGTATCTTAGAAAGTTGAACATACATGTATCATCTGACTCTGTAATATCACTCCTAGGTACTCACCTAAAAGAAATGAAAACATGTCAAAAGACTTGTATGTGAATTTTCATAGCAGTTTTATTTCTAATAGTAAAAAATCCCAGAAAACTGGAAACAACCTAGAATGTTCATCAATAGGTTAATGAATTTTTTACAAATGTGTTTTACAATGGAATACTGCCTAACGATAGAAAGGAATGTACCACAGATACATGCAACAAAATGAATGAATATAAAAAACAGGCTGATCAAAAGAAGCCAGACATAAATGACAACATATAGTATGTTTCCACTTAAATAAAACTCTGGAAAAGACAAATCTAATCCACAATAGATGTAACAGTAGTTGTCTGGGGTTGAAAGTGGAGGTAGGTATTGATGAGGAAAGACCACAAGGGAGGCTATTTGGAAATTTTCTACATTATGATTTAGCTGGTAGTTACATGAGTATAGACATTTATCAAAACTCACTACATCATACATTAGAACGTGTCTGTTTTATTATGTGTAAATTGTGCCTCAAATAAAGTCTTTTAAAAATTTTAGTTACAGGAATTAACAAAATGACATTAGTACTTTAGACACTAGAACCACTTCACTATGTTGCAAATAATAATGGCAAGAAGTGAAAATAGTTCAATGTGGTTTTTAAGAAGTGCTGCTGCTGCTAAGTCACTTCAGTCATGTCTGACTCTGCATGACCCCACAGACGGCAGCCCACCAGGCTCCCCCGTCCCTGGGATTCTCCAGGCAAGAACACTGGAGTGGGTTGCCGTTTCCTTCTCCAATGCAGGAAAGTGAAAAGTGAAAGTGAAGGTGCTCAGTTGTGTCCGATTCTTAGCGACCCATGGACTTCAGCCTACCAGGCTCCTCCGTCCATGGGATTTTCCAGGCAAGAGTACTGGAGTGGGGCTAATACGTGGCTAGTTGTTCTGTCATAGGTGAGTGAGTTGTTAGATGTTTAAAATCCCTGTAAGGGAATTCAGGTGAAACATATACACATAACCTGAGATGAAAGACATACAGGGGAGAAAACTAAAGTGAGAAACGCCTTGCCCTAATTTCCAGCTTTGAGTTCAACAGTTTTGCTGGGCCAGTGTTTATTGGTTCTGCCAGGTCCATGGTGTTCTAGGATGAAATCATTGGATGAAAAGCCCCGTAAAGGGTGAACAAACAGTGTAGCAAAGACCCAGTAATCTTAACAGCGTCTCAGCAGAGTGGGCTTAGTTAACAGTGTTAACAGTAATACCTGCCTTTTACTGCATGTTTACCTTGTGGCAGGCATTGAGATTGATGTTTCGTCTCATTTAATCTTCCTAAAGCTTTACAACATGGGGGCTATTATCCCCGTATTTTATAGAAGACACAACAGAAGTTCAGAGATGTTAAGTAATCTACCTGAGATTACACAGTCAACGAGTAGTAAATGGCAGAGTTGAAATCTGCTCATAACCATTATGTCATAGCCCAGCAGTGGAATGGGTGTAATATTGATGAAGTGTGATTATTTGACTTGGTTAAAAACCCATTATAGGTGGTCCACTTGATCACACTTCTCTCATTCTAAGTGGTAAAAGAAGCACAGTTTTCCTTCCCAATAGTTACTATTGTTACCTTCCTCCGACTTCTCTTAAAGACTGTCTTTTTGGACAAAGACTGGGCTCTCTGTAATTCCTTACACTGATGTTCTTCCACCAGGGGAGCCTGCAGAGCTGAATAATGTTCTTAGATTTGTGTGTCTCATCTTGTCACTGATTAGTCCTAAGTCTTCCTGGCAAGGCTCCTGCCAGGCTATTTCAGGAAACAAAAATTCATTACACACATCCTTATTGATTTTCCCTCTCCTTTGCTTATTACTGAAATGCTTTTTTCCCTCCCTCTCTTGAAGAAACAGCATTGCAATTACTGGAAACTTGCTCTCCCAGCAGCCTGCCTCCAGGACCAGAGGGTCCTGCTGATGTTCCAAGGAGGTGGGGGAAGACGGGCCAGAGAAGCTCCTCCTTCTCTGCTGTCCTCCAGGAGTGAGCTGGCTGATTGCTTCATTCTAAGTGGCTCCTATGTGTGCGACTTAGTCATCTCTCATCAGATATACACCACAACCTTGTCTGGTGATTGCCCGCGTTTGCTGGTTTCAAGCTTTTTTCTCAGTAGTTTTGGGTGTAAATGCTATAGTGTGTATACCAGGAAAGCCATCCAGCTGTGGTTCTAACTCAGGAATGCTGGATTTACCCCTGGGGTCAAAAGAAGAACAGAATCTAATTTTTATTGAATTAAAATTAAAATATTGAGTTAAAATGTTATTGAAAGTATTCTTATTGAGTACTTACTACATGCTAGGGTCTGGGGACACAGGCAGGCAAGACAGCCTTGCTCTGCATTCTCATGGATTTTATAATCTGGTGAGGGATATAAACAGCAAAAACAATAGAAAGAATGAGGTCAAAACACAAAATAATAAAATTACAAATTGCAATAAATGCTGTGTCAGAACAGAAGGTGGCTAAAATACAAAAAAAAAAAAACCCAACTAGATATTGTTTCAGAGATTTCCCAGTGCCCTCCAAGAGAGTATGCTCCTGAACGAGTGGGTCTTGTTAGGACCCACGAACAATATCATATATAATATCACTAACCTGCCAAACATCCCTGAAGTGCATGTTCTCCCTGATCTGGGACACGGGAAGTCGTTTGTTCCACGTGACACAGTGGGAGCTGGAGGCAAGGCCAGTGCTTTCCCCTGGGCTGTGTTCTAAGGCACAGCGGACCCCTCCTCTCACCTCAGGGGATGTGGTTGAGTTTATAGACGACTGTCAGCTCTTGGTGCAATTCTGCTGTCCTGTCTATAAGCTCTCTGTCTACCCAACGAATAACGGGTGGACTGGATAGAATTCCCTCCTTGGGAGAGGCCTCGTACTGTTTGTGAGTGAGCCAGGCCTCTGTGGTTTCCTGGGGCGTGAGTTCTGCAGGGGACGCCTTGTGGCTGGAGGTAGCCTCTTGACTGTCCTGGAGGGTCACTTACCTGTCTGGAACCACTGCCGGTGTCCTCTAGGTTTTGCACAGCCTGTTCCTCACTCTGCTCATCTTTACTCAGAGCTGTTTACATTCCGGCTCGGGTGTCTCTACCCATCAGGACTGCCAGCCCCTTCCCGCAGGTGGAAGTGGGAGTTGAGGCCATTTGGCCTAGGAGAACAGACTTGGGGTCACAGGTGCCCACCTAGGAGGCGACCCCCAGGCTCAGGCCTCAAAGTACATGTCCTGGAGAGCAGGAGGAAGTGAGGAAGCTCTGGAAAATGTGCCCAGGGCCAGGGTAAACCCACTTGTTAAGGAGCATACTTTCTTGGAGGGCGCTGGGAAATCTCAGGCTGAGTAAGCGGAGGGAGCACGGGTGAAGGGGGCTGCATTCAAGCTGGAGCTGGACGTGGGCTGGGGCAGGCTACACCAGGCTGCCAAGAGACTGTTGATGCGTTCTGCCTGCCCCCAGCCTGCACTCCATAACAACCAATAGCTGACTCACCCCATCGCCCTCTCCTTTTGTACGCAGAAGCACCTCACAGGTTACAATCAGATGTTCCAAAAAATGCCCCCCAAAGCATAATCTCCCACAGCAAAAACAATCCCCACCTCAAGTCCTAGGCAGAAAACTTGCACTTCATTCTTTCCAAATAGACTTGCCCACTGTAGTGTTTTTCAGAATTTTCAGATTTCATCCCAGTGAATTCAGGATAACTACCTCCACACATCCTCTTCCCCCTCATGGGGACCTAAGTGCCCTGGCCCTACAGCATGTCAGGGATTGGGGATGTGATGATGGATGGGGTGCTGGTTTGGCCCTTGGCTGGTGTCTACTGGGTTCACTTCCTCTTGTCTGGTTTTTGATGGCTGGCCTCTGTCCCATCAGTGACTCCTGAATGTCACATCTCATTTGGTTTTGGTCAATAGGCTCTCGCAGGTCACTTGACTATTATAATCACTATTAAAAAAATATATATATGTATATTACATACATACATATATAGATCACTTAACTATTATGATGATGATTATTATTTTGGAGCTGTGAAAGAGAAATGGGAATTCAGAGATCCATTGCCTGTCTAGTTCCTATTTTTAAAAAGCCTTCTTCCATTCTTTGCCTGGCCAACTCGTGCCCATTCTTCAAGCTTTACCTGAAATGTTATCTCCTTCAACCTAAACTAGATGTTTCCCCCTCTGAGAACCATGTGCTTTCCTTTCATAGTATTTATCAAAGTCTATAAACCTGTATGTACACACATCATTCTCTGTTTCAAGTCTCTTTCCACACCTCCAACCTGCTACATCAATCCCACCATAAAGGTAGGATTTCTTAAAAAATCTGTTCTGTTTGTTCCTGAGTTCTCAGCACCTTGACAAATACTTGGCATGTAGAAGTCACCAAAAAAAGAAAAAGAAAAAAATGAAACTGGGCTTGCCCATGATCCTATCGCGAATTAGTAGAACAGCTGCACTTGAACCCAAGCCTCTGGTGGCCCATAACAGGGCTCCTTCCAGTGTGCCATGCTGAGTGAGGTTGCTTTTGACAAAGTGTTAAAAATCCAGCTAATTCCTTTCAGATTCAAAAGCCTCTGTTTTTAATTAAGAAATGATAGAGTGCGAGGTTGTGGTGTGAAAAGGGTGCCCAGTGACTACTTGGAATCCCACTCTTGCCTAGCAGAGCTCCCCTAGAATTCTAAATACGGTCCCTGCTCTGGGACCTGCTAAGGTCAAGGAGCCAAAAGAAACAAATGGGGAAGTTCAGGCCTCTCTGCACGGACCTGGTGGAGAAGGCTTGTCCTGTCTGCACCCTTGGACAAGCGCTCTCAGTCTCCCTGGAGGAGGGCCAAAGTCAGAGGCAGCTGGGAGGGCTGATGCCAGGAGAGAGGGCTGTCTGAGTGAGGAAGTGACTGCCCTGAGCCCTGCTTGACCCAGTGGAAGTCAAGGCTGGGTGGAGGTGGGGGATGCAACCTCTGGCCTTGTCTTCCTATCATCCTGGGGATAGGGATGATTCTTGTCCTGGGGTTTGAGTGAGATGTGCATGGACATCTTGATGGGTTGGGAGGGGCAGAGAGGAACTTGTTTTCCTCACTAAATGAAGCTCCTCCCCTTTCAAGCTTGATCCTGGCTCTGAGTGGATTTGTCACCAGCTTCCTAAGAAGGCAAACTGGAGCCGGGTTGTTAACCGTGAGGGTTGTTTGCTTGATGCTAACTTGGGTCATGTAGCTTGAATCTGATCCTGTCTAGTCCACATTGTGGAGCCTGAGGATCCTGGTGCTGAATTTAGGCCTGGAGCAAAGCAATTAAACAACAAGACCAAGAAGAACATCAGCTACTTGGGTATTTGAACTTCAGGTCATGCAATCAAACTTCAACCCAACATTTATCTGACATCTGCTGATGCCACTGCCTTGCATTTGTCAAGGCTAGAATAGTGTTGGGAATGGGAAGAGCTGATGTTTAGTTTATTAGCACACTCACGGAAACGGTAGGTCTCTCTCAAGCTTTAACTGCTGATATGAATATTACAGTTAACTCCTGATCATTCGATATTATAGCTAACTCCTAATTATTTAACGTGTTGGCAAGGATTAGGTTTTGTCATAACAGAGACCTGAATACAGTAGCTTAAGTACATAGTGGCTTAGATTATTTCACTTAAAAGAAGTCTGGAAGAAAGCAGCCCAGTGTTCATATGGCAGCTTCATGAGGTAGTTAAAGAGACTTGCTCTTCCCTCATCAGCTCATAATTTTTATCACCAAGGTCTTCTTAGAAGAAAAAGGCTGCTGAACCTGTAGTCATCACGTCTGTGTCCCTGGCAGCAGGAAGGAGAGGCGGGTCAAAGGGCTGTTTTCCCAGCCCTCTCAGATAACTGTGCTCAGTCATCTTCGACTCTTTGCCACCCCTTGGACTGTAGCCCTCCAGACTCCTCTGTCCATAGAATTTTCCAGGCAATAATACTGGAGTGGGTTGCCATTTCCTTCCAGGTAACTTTAAATCCCTTTAAACAGCCTTCTTGGAAGTCCTATTAGATATTGCTAAATATGTCTTACTGCCTAGAACTTGGTCATGTGGCTGCAGCTAACTGCAAAGCAGGTTGGGAAATGTCTTTCAGCTGTGTGTACTGCTGGACCAAATAAAATCAAGGTTCTGTTACGAAGGAACAAGAGAAGAGTGGCTATACTGAAGGCATGTAACAGTTTCTGCCACATCCCATTTAGATTTCTTGAGGCTCTGTTTTTCTGTCTTCTTGCTTTGGGGACTTTTCAAGGAGAAAAAGAAAGACTGAAAGTCTTTTAACTGAAAGTCAAACTAAACCTTTTTTTTTTTTTTTTTACTTTACTATTAGATCTTTAAAAAAAAATCTGGGAAAGAGATCAGAACCCCCATTTCTATCTGCATTAGACTGTAGACTTTTCCATATATTCCTGTTATACATGTTCTTTCCCACTCACAGGTCTGGAGGGGATAGATGCTAAGTTAAGCTATGGCAGATAGACACGCGGTTCTAGAGCTGAAGGGAAGGGTAAAGACTGAATATGCAGACGGGGGTGGAAGGCCGAGCAGGCAATTGATGACTATGAAAAACAAGGAAAAGGAGGGCACTAAAGAACCCAGAGCAACTGCAACATATATTCCTTTCGATTATTTACCCCCCACTTTTAAAATGTTTTTGGTCATCCATCCCCGTTGGAGAGTTTCTATGGCAACCATGGGGGAAAATGTCAATGACGTGTTTAAACTTGCCAGAAATCAGGCACTGGGCCAGCACCGAGTGTTGGTATGAACTTCTGGCCAAACTTCAAGAGATTCTCAGAGAGCACATGTTATTTTCGTTGAAATACTCATTTTTTCCATGAGTAATTTCATCTCTAATCCCTCAGCTTCACACATCAACAGATTTACTTGACAGTGTCCTGAAGAAAGAGGACAATCTTGACTTTCAAGTGAGAAGAGCTAATAACAATAGGTTTTATTTTGGTGAAAATCAGGGTTCCAGTGTGTGTGTGGAGTGATAAATTATGAAACCTTTTCTCAGCACTCCTGCCTCAATGCTTCTTCCCTCTACTTCATTAAATCTGCTATGAACTTGCATGAACTGAAGTCACTGGTAGCACAGCAGATTTTTAAATAAACATCAGTATCTCCCTACTCCTGCAGCCTCCTCCTCCAACTCTGTGCTCTGTCTCTCTTCCTGCCGGACAGCACCAACTTGAAATTTGTCTGCTTCAATGTCTGTTTGTCCCACTGGACTGTAAACTCTAATTTTGGCATCCTCAGCATCTAGGACAGTGCCTAGTAATTATTGGATAATTAAATATTTGTTAAATGAATGAACAATAATAATAATAAAAAAAAACCCTCCAAACAGTTGTAAACACTGAAAACACTTCCAGTAACACACCAAGATTAACTGGCAAGATTTCATACAGGACTAGGTTGATGAGACATATTTTTTTTTAGAAAAAATTTTTTATTGCAGTATAGTTGAATTACAATGTTGTTTTAATTACTGTTTTACAGCAATGTGACTCAGTTATATATACATCAGTATATATACTTTTTTCATATTCTTTTCCATTATGGTTTATCACAGAATATTGAATATAGTTCCCTATGCTGTAAAGTAGGACCTTTTTGTTTATCCATTCTATACATACCAGCTTGCATCTCCTAATCCCAAACTCCCAATCCATCCCTCTCCTACCATCTCCCCCTTGGCATAATATTTTATTTGACTTCTGACATACTCCTGTGGTGAAGAATGCTAGGTATGGGTCAAGACACTTGGCCAAAAGGAAAAAAAAGGAAAAGCTTGTGGCTTCTTAGTTCTATGGATATGGAAACCTAGGGATGCACTTTATCTGTTCACCTCCTTTGACACTCCCCACTTATCCTTTGTTAAATGATCTTTGTTAAAGAATCCTTGCCAAGCAGACCAGCCTTGCTAGCACCAAGCCCCATTTTCCTTAGATGTAACTTTGGTCATCTGAGCTCTGTCTTAGCCATACTTGTTACCCAACCAAGTTTGTTTTGCCCTATGCACAGCAAGCCAAGATACTGAGACCCCAGAGGTTTAACAGAAAAGAGAGGGTTCAGTGACAAGGCAGCCAAGAGAGGAGACAAGACTCAGTTCAGCTTCCTCAAAGGCAATGGGCATGGGGTTTTTATGGATAAAGCAGCTGGGCCATTTGAAGCACGATGGTGTGGGAAGCGTGGGGAAAGGTGATTGGAAAAATGTGCAGTAATCACCGTTCTGTGCAGCTATAACTAACTACAGGCCTCTGCAGTTTAAAGGTGGAAGCATGCAATATAATCAGAGGGTGGGTTTCAGCCCTCTGACGTCAAAAGGTCATAGGGTACACGCGTATTCCCAGTTGGATGGTCAGAGGTCTTATCCCGTCTTAACCAGCTCAGTTCCAATTAGACACAGCTGACTCCAAGTTCCTGGAAAATGACTCCGGCAAACATCTTACTGTTTAGCCTACATGCTGGAGGACCTGTAAGTCTTCTATAACAATGATTAAAATAACCTTGATTGGTTAGGGCAGGTTACAGGTGTGATGGATCTAACTGATGGTTATTTGTGGTTTCATGAAAAGGCCAATCTGTGGAGTTCTTTCATGACCTTCCATTTGGTGGTATCTTTCTTCAGGTCACGGAGAAGGCAATGGCACCCCACTCCAGTACTCTTGCCTGGAAAATCCCATGGATGGAGGAGCCTGAAGGGCTGCAGTCCATGGGGTCGCTGAGGGTCGGACACGACTGAGCAACTTCCCTTTCACTTTTCACTTTCCTGCATTGGAGAAGGAAATGGCAACCCACTCCAGTGTTCTTGCCTGGAGAATCCCAGGGACGGGGGAGCCTGGTGGGCTGCTGTCTCTGGGGTCGCACAGAGTCGGACATGACTGAAGTGACTTAGCATAGCATAGCATAGCATTCTTCAGGTCATAATCATAGGTTCTTGCTTCAGACATCACTGGCATCAACTTTAGCTCATGCCTGACTCCTTAATGAGATAAAAAATTGGGTTTTGAAATGAGTAAGGATGGAGACTGTGAGAGAGGCCTTCATGGCTGCCTAGAACTTTCATGCAGGAGAGGCTTCCATTAGCAGTGTTTCTTGAAGTGGCTGAATCTTGTCTTGAAACTACATTCAAAGTAGTAAATGTACTGTTTGACTTAGAATGTGTGAAACTGAATAAGAGCCCAAACTGAAAACGAAATGTTTATCGACAGATGAACAAACCAATTGTGGTCCATCTGTACAATGGACATTGACTCAGCAATAAAAAGGAATAAACTAGTGATATGTGCAACCACAAGGATAAATTTCACAGACACTGTGATGAGCAGGAAGAGTCAGACACAGAAGAATTCACACTCCTTGATTGTATTTGTAAAAAAAAGTCCAGAAATACATTGTAGTCTCTCGCGACAGAAAGAAGATCCGTTATTGCTCCGGTCTGGGGATGTGGGGTGAGGACTGACCGAGAAAGACCGTAGAAGGGAATTTTGGGGTTGATGGAAATGTTCTGTGCATATTTCTGAGAGAGGGTTGTAGTTTTCATCATATTTTCAAAGGCATTCTGGACCTACAAACCAGGTAGCTGAAGATTAAAATCCAAAATTCTAGGTAAGGACGGTCTGTGCCTTTGGCTGACCTGGAGAAAGGTCTTGGAAGAAAGGCCCAAATGGATGTTGGCATTTTGAAGGAGATATTTTAGGTACTAGACTCACTGTACTGCCTATGTGTAAGATGTACACATGAGGGACTTTCTTGCCAGTCCTCTGGTTAAGATTCCATGCTCCCAGTGCAGGAGGCGCAGCTTTGATCCCTGATCGGGGAACTAAGATCGCGCATTCTGCATGGTGCAGCCAAAAGACAGGCAAAACAAAACAAAAACAATGTACACATTTTTAAAAGAGAAACTAAAAGGGATTTCTTTTAAAAAATAAATTATAAATGTCAGTTCATATTTATTCATCTCTAAGGTAAAAGCATTTGTGGGAGATTTTTCTAGGCAAGATGCGTAAGCCTGATTCTTGACTCCAGCCTTAGAACTGAAAAAGACACACGGACCTGAACACAGGCAAGAATGTTGCCCAGAGGGAATTTCTGTGAGGAGCAGCAGCTGCTGAGATGACTGGTTTTGCAAGTGCAGGAATCAAGGTCTGAGATCTCTGCAGGTTCTGTGGCCCAGATGGCCTGCTGAGGAGAGACCAAGTTACGCACCTTGCCTAGGCCTTTGCTGTTGCGAAGTATATGTCGTTACATACACTGCAAGCAAGCGTGTGCCTCCCTCCTGGCTTTGATTCATGTTGACAAGAGTTACTTGGTAAGCAGGTGAGTAAGAACCATTCTCCCAGCAGGAAAAGGTTGCCTCTGCTACTTTCCAACCAGCTATCCTGTGATAACGAGCTTCATCCTGTGCAAAACAAAGGCAAAAGCTGTTGCCTTTGGAAGCAGCCATGTTAGAGAGCTAATGCATTCACAGTGAGCTCTGTAGGGATAAGGGGCAGGGGCGAGATGGTCTCTGTGTGTGTGTATACATTCAGAGCAGAGTCTGGTAGATCGTTATTAAAAGGTGATGCTACCCACTAATTAATCTAATTAATTTTGTCCTCTCTAATGACCACAGGTTTATTGCTGATGGTTTGAGTTTCATCTGGGGTCTAGTTTCCTCCTTTCCAAATAGAGAATGTTGCACAAATGTGATAATGTCACTTCTGCTTAATACCTCCATTAACTCCCCATTTCGTACAGCCACAGAACCCTGGGGTTTACATCCGGGCACTAGTAAGGTTTACAAGAAAGAAAGGGTCTTAGGCACGCCTCTCTCCAGTCAGGGCAGTTCTGCTTTTATCTATTTTATATATTGGCTTTTCATAAAATCTCATTTGATGGAAGGGTCCACTAAAAATGAAAAATATTTCAAAAAGTAGAGTATGAAAACTGTTGGTTCAAAAAAAAAAAAAAAAAAGAAAACTGTTGGTTCAGACACAAAGTGTGATAAAGGGTGGGCTAAAACCCAGGAGCTACCAAGGAGGTCCATCTCTGAGTTATTAAAATGGTGTCAAACAGCTCAGATTTCCACACTCAAGAGCTTACTAAGTCAGTTAAACATTAACTAATAGATAAGTCATAATTGTGGCAGGCTTTTAAAGATATGAATGTCTAGGTAGAATCGGGTAGTTTTCCTACTAATCATCTAAGTTCACTCTTTAGTATGTTACGTGTACAATAGAGAACACATAATGTGTGTATTTGTATATACAATTTTAATAAATATATGATTATAAGTAGGTTTATGAGATTTATAATAAAATTGACCTGTGTAATCACTCAGAATAAAAATTACTAGTATGATATCTGTAACTCTGTTTATCCCTACTTCTCTCTCTGTCCCATGAAGAACTTATCCTCTGCTGAGTTTTGGATTTATCCTTCTTTTGTTTTTGTTTTTACCACATTTGTATTCATCCTTTCAAATATATTATTTAGTGTTTTACTTTTACATAGCTGGAATTGTACTAAGTATATTCCTGTGTCCTGTTTATTTCATCCCAAGCTGTGTTGAAAAGTGTAGCTGTTGCTCACTCATTTTAACTCTAGAATAGCTTTCCATTTTATGGATTTTCCAAATTTATTCCTTTCTCTGATGATGGATATTTGATGTATTACCAGTTTTAGGCTATTATGAATTATGCTGCTATAAACTGGAGAAGGCAATGGCACCCCACTCCAGTACTCTTGCCTGGAAAATCCCACAGATGGAGGAGCCTGGTGGGCTGCAGTCCATGAGGTTGCGAAGAGTCGGACACGACTGAGCAACTTCACTTTCACTTTTCACTTTCATGCATTGGAGAAGGAAATGGCAACCCACTCCAGTGTTTTTGCCTGGAGAATCCCAGGGACGGTGGAGCCTGGTGGGCTGCCATCTATGGGGTCCCACAGAGTCGGACATGACTTAAGTGACTTAGCAGCAGCAGCAGCTGCTATAAACATTCTTGTTTCTATCTCTTTGTGTGAGCATTACCATCCCAGCTGTGTTCCAGAGAGTGGAAGGAGGACAGGGAAGAAAGAACTTGTGCCCTCCCTTCAGTGCACATATATTGCTTCTGCTTGTATCCTATTGGCCAACATGTAGTCAGGTGGCCACATCTACTTTCAGAGGAAGCTGGGAAGTGTAGTTCCTTATTTGGAATGGCCATATCCCCAGGAAAAAATTTCAGAAGAAAGAGAGAATGGTTATTGAGAGTCTTCTGCCTGTCTCTGCCTGTGTTCCATGTGTTTTTGGAAAAATGTGGAAAGAGTCTAATTGTTGAGTACTGTGTTCTGATTATGTTCATTAGGTCAAGCTTTTCACTGTTTAAATCTTCAAGTTTTTTGGTCTATACATTACTGAGAAAATATGACATTTTCCGCTATGATGGTGAACTAAGATATTTCTCTCAGTAGTTCTATCAAGTTGATTTACTTATTTTGAGGCTATCTGATTAGGAACACACAAGTATGTAATTGTATTTTCCTGCCAAATTGAACATTTATTCATATACAGTGACCCTCTTTGTCTCTAGTGATTACTTTTTTTTCCTGGAAATCTGTTTTGTCTATATGCATAGCTACTCCAGATTTTGTCATTACTTACCTTGAATATAATTCTTCATTTAAAAATTTTAAAAATTATTGTATTTTATTTTTTTGTATCTTCACATAGGTAGGTTTTATTCCAGTCTGACCATCTTTTTAATTTAAACTTAGGGAAGTTAGTCTGTATACAGTGAGTAAATTTAATGCTGTATTTGGATTAATTTTGACAATATTTTATGCTTCCTAGTTTCAACTTTTTCTGTGTATCTCCTTTTTTCTCTTTGTTGCCTTATTTTACTAAGGTTTATATCCCATTGATATTTTTTGTGTTTGCCCTAGAAATTTTAATATTCATACTAACTCAATAAAGTCTCAGTTATCAATGTTTTCCCCCTTCTCTAGAAAAAATGAGCGTGATAACTCCTATCACACTTTCCACCTTGTATGTAGCTTCCTGGTATATTTGGTCTCTTGTAAGTTACAAATTAGACGTTATTGTTAACAGAAATCTAAGTTGACAGTTAATTTTTCTCAGCCTTTGAATATATTATTCCATTTTTTTCTGTCTTCTTTGTTGTTTCTGAGAGCTCAGGTGTCAGATCAGTCTAACTATTGTTCTTTTATAAGTAATCTGCTGTTTTTCCTCAACTGATTAAAATACATCATGATATAAGAGCCTCTGTTTGACATGGGTGTTCTGAAGTTTAAGAACAATACATCTAGGTTTTTTTATTTTGTCTCTTAATTTACCTTGTTTGGGATTCACAGGGCTTCTTTAATATTGAGATATATATCATTTGTTATTTCTGAGCAATTCTTATCTTTTTTAAAAAAAATATCATCTCTTCCTTATTCTCCTTGTTATCTTCTTCAGGAACCCTCATTATACTTTTTCACTTTATCCTTCATCTGTCTGAACCTCTTCCTAAATTTTTCATCTCTTTATTTTACTGGGCTGATTCTTGTGTAATCTTTTTTCAGGTTTATATTGCAATTCCTAAATTCTCACTTTTACCGTGTCTAACCTGCTTTCAAAATCACCAAGTTTCTAATGTTAATTATGTTTCTTGTGTTTCTGGCAGCTGTATTTTTTTAATTTCACCTAATCAACTATAATAATCTTATTCCTAAGCATCATTTTGAATTATTTTTTCCAGCTTTAAACATTTTAAATGTATTTATTTTGCACTCTATATCTTACAATTTCTGTATCTGCTGTCTTTTTCATGTCTATATTTGCAGTTTCTGGGTTTGTTTGTTTCTGCAAACTCTAGCTCACACTGGCTTGTTTCCCTGTGTGTTCTGTGATTTTGTTTTGTTTATGATTACTGTGAGCACATTCAAGCTTTGTGGGAATTATTTGAAGCTTGAATTTAAATACATTCCTTCTGAAAGGATTAGGACAATTTCTACCAAAGGCTTGGAATAGCTATATCCCAAGATAATTTTAACCTAAATTTTCAACCTGAGATATTTTTGGAAGTGTAAATGCAAATTCTTGCCCCAAATCTTTGTGAGGGATGCTTGTGTGGTTAGGAATTCTCAGGGGAAAGCTCCCCCCACCTCCAGCCCCATATGTTTTTCTCTACTAATAGTCAAGGCCAAAACAAATAATCATGTCTATCATCTCCCTGTGAAAGATGATTCCTCCCTGCCAGTTTACTACTGAGGGTCTGGTCTTTTCAATGTTTTGGCTTTACTGGGTGGAGAAGGTGGGCTCCAATCCAACCTCCCACCATGCTGGGAGGATCCCTGCCCACACCCATTAAAACCCAAGTTTCAGGCCATTGGGCATTAACAGATGCCACAGACAAGTGCTTCAGTGCTCTCTTGCCTCTTAGAATTGTGTATTCTTATTTTGATTCAAATGTATGAGGATTTCTCTTGCACTTTTTTATAGGCTCAGCCATGACCTTAAAATAATTTTTCAGGTATTTATATACTATGTCTTAGATGTTCTGTACTGGATACCTTGTCTACCATATTGCTGAATATGCAAGTCTTCCATATTATTCTTTAGTTTGAATACTTAGAATTTAATTAGAATGCTCCTTTGTAACAAAACAAAAATTATTAGAGTTATAGTCTCCCAGGAATGGCTTAACATGACCTTCAAATGCTTTTAAGGGGTCTGGTTCAACTGGTCATTGCTTCCCCTTGTAGGTAATCTAACTGCCTAAATCAAGAAAGGTAAAACTGTGCTCTCTCTCTCCAGATAACTTTGAAATATTGGTGTTAGGGACAGTGTAAGGTAACCCTCTGCTGCTGCTGCTGCATCGCTTTAGTCGTGTCCGACTCCGTGCGACCCCATAGACAACAGCCCACCAGGCTTCCCCGTCCCTGGGATTCTCCAGGCAAGAACACCGGAGTGGGTTGCCATTTCCTTCTCCAATGCATGAAAGTGAAAAGTGAAAGTGAAGTCGCTCAGTCGTGTCCGACTCTTCGAAACCTCATGGACTGCAGCCCACCAGGCTCCTCTGTCCATGGGATTTTCTAGGCAAAAGTACTGGAGTGGGGTGCCATTGTCTTCTCCGAGGTAACCCTCATGTACCTTCAAATATCCACGTTGTGGTATTCCCATCTTTGTGTAATCCTCTTCTATTGAATGTGGACAGGATATATGACTTGCTTCTTACCAGCAGTATACAGCAGGTGACAAGCTGTACCCAGTTACATTAAACTGGAATGGCTGTTTTGGAAGACTCATTTCCTTGTTGGCTTTGAAGAAGCAAGCTGCCATGTTGTGAGCTGCCTAGGGAAAGGGCCATGTGGCAGAAGTTGAGATAAGCATCTAGCCAACAACCAACCAGAAACAGAGGCTCTCAGCCTGGCATCTAGTTGGCCCTCAGCATCCTGGCAGGAATTAGATGCTGCCAACAACCACATGAGTGTAGAAGTAAATCCTCCTCCAGCCCTTGCTGAGATGAGATCCAGTCCTGGCTGACACTTGGATTGCAGCTCTGTGAAAGATCTTGAAACAGAGAATCCAGCTAAACCATGCTCAGAAGCCTGACCTTCAGAAACTGTGAGATAATGTGTTTTGTTTTGAACTGTGCAGTTTGTTCAAATTTGCTAGGCAGCAATAGATAACTAATAGAATTGGTGACGGAGAAGGCGATGGCACCCCACTCCAGTATTCTTGCCTGGAAAATCCCATGGACGGAGGAGCCTGGTAGGCTGCAGTCTATGAGGTCGCTAAGAGTCGGACTTTCACTTTTCACTTTCATGCATTGGAGAAGGAAATGGCAACCCACTCCAGTATTCTTGCCTGGAGAATCCAAGGGACAGAGGAGCCTAGTGGGCTGCCATCTATGGGGTCGCACAGAGTCGGACACGACTGAAGCAACTTAGCAGCAGCAGCAGAATTGGTGATGTGTGTGTTAAGTTGCATTAGTCATGTCCAACTCTATGCAACCCTACAGACTGTAGTCCGCCAGGCTCTTCTGTCCATGGGATTCTTCAGGCAAAAATACTGGAGTGGCTTGCCAGGCTCTCCTCCAGAGGATCTTCCCAACTCAGGGATCGAACCTGGGTCTCTTAACGTCTCCTGCATTGGCAGGCATATTCCTTACCACTGACACCACCTGGAAAGCCCAATTGGTAATGGCCATCTTGAAAAATATTCTAGAGCTGAGTTTAGTATTACCAGGAGAGAGTATATTAATCAATTGGTGATGTGGGCTGGGATGAAAAAAATCAAGAAGACAACATTTGTCAAGTTGGCCTAAGCTATTGAAGGTATATACAGAGTGATTTTAGTTTCCCTTCCAAGCAGTTCAGATCACCAGCACCTTGGGGATCCAACGTGGCCTACAGGCCACAATTCATTAGCCAGAATTTCCTAAAACTTCTTTAGCTAACACAAATCCAGTAGGGACCCCACTTGGCTGTGACAACCATAACTCTCACCAGATATCGTGTTAGCAGTAACCATAATTAAAGCTGAATGTAATTAATTATATCATTCTGACCTGATTTTAATTAATCTACATTGGGGCAAATAAAAGATGACAGACAAAAATAATTTGAAATAAAGACTCTGTGTAGATTTAATTAATATTTGAGCTACATCCAATATGCACATCAAATGAGGATCCTCTTGACTCATGATTGTTATTAGTTGAAAAAGCATTGAAACCCTCAAATGTGGACTTTTAAGCAGGAACATGTGAATTTTTAAAAGGTAGATGCACCTGACTTGAAGACCCATGGCATTATCTCTTTCTTACCACCTCTCTTTTGTGTATCAGTGGCAAAAAGAAAGAAACACAGTTTCCCCTTTGTTAAGAAGATAGCTTTTTCAAGACTGTATCCTCTCTAATCAGAAGATAGTGTTTTCTGAGGTACTCAGTCAGAGGGAGCTGTTGCTCATTAATAGTTATCAAGCTGAGAGCTGGTATTACCAAGATGTCTTTTGGTGACCTTTCTATGATTATTGCTCACCTGCAACTTTTATAAAATGCCTCTGCCACTTCTGGAAACTTTTTCAAAGTGAATATTTCTTAATGTGGGATATTTTAAAATAGGGCTTAAACAAAATACCAACTGCTTAGCACATAACAGGTGTTTAAAATGTTTAAAAACAATTATTGAGTGATGATGAAAGAAAGAACTGAAGTTAGTCTTGTACTGGCGATTGAGCACTTTCAGCATTTGGGGTACCATGTTAAGATACACACACAGACACATTTTTTCCCCCTTTACACGTTCACTTTATTCCTGCCAGCTATTTATTTTCCTCCTTATTATAAATGAATAAACAAGCTTAAGTAACTTGTCCTAATTTTGCAGCAGGGATATGAACTGAAATGATTTGACCATAAAACCTGTTCTATTTCCATTAAGGCACATTGTCCCCCAGAAATTAACCTAAAAAGTATTTTCATAACTCAAATGCTTTCAGTTATCTGCCTGCATCCTTGCTGACACATTAACATAGCTAATAAGGAATAGACTGTTCCTGCTAACTCTGACATTGATAAAGAACCTGCCTGCCAATGAAGGTTAGACGTCAGAGATGCCAGTTCAATCCCAGGGTCAGGAAGATCCCCTGGAGGAGAGGATGGCAGCCCACTCTGGTATTCTAGCCCAGAGAAGCCCATGGACAGAGAAGATTGGCAGGCTGCATTCCAAGGGATCACAGAGCCTGACATGACTGAAGCAACTTAGCACCTGCTTACGCCAACTCTGACAGTAGATGACACAGGGCAGAAATACTTCTATCTCATATCTGTCCCTTTGGTCCTGGTCGCAACTTGGCCCTGATGGACATTCCTATTTGGAGCATCAGTTGCAGAGGGCCCAGTGCTTAGAAACCAGGCCTCCTTGCTTTTGCTCAAGAATACCAAATTACCTATGCCTGGAGATTTGCTCCCAGAAGTGGGGACTGGTCAGCTGTGTGATTGCCTTACTAGGTTGGCCCTTAACCTACAGTGATCAAAGGAAAGAAACCTGGTGCCACATCTGTAGAGCTTAGGAGATGAAACATACATACTACTTATTTCTTCATTCAATGGCTGTCTATTGAGTACCTATTAAATGCAAGGAACTGTGGTTAGGTGCTCAGGAGAGAAGAGATGAATAAAACAGAATGAATGAGAGTCTGTTTGAAGTCAGTTGTCTTCTAGGAAGAAGCCAGTTGAGCTGTGTGATGACTTGTAGACAGGAAAGGCCTGAAAGACCCTCCAGTGCCTGAGCCACACTCATCCAGGGCAAGTATGGTGGTCCTGTCGCTTGGGGTGAAGGTAAGAGAAGATGCCTAACAGCCAAGAGGCAGGGCAGTGAAGGTCTAGGAGCTGCATCCCAGTTTGCCACCATCTTGCCATATGATGCTGGACAAGTCCCCTCACCCATCTGGTCTCCAGTCCTTCTGCGTTCTCAGTGACAATCTACAGTCCTTTTCCCTTCTGTCTGGCAGAGATCCCAAATCTGGGGCCTACTTCTGGCCCTACTGGCCACTGGCCCAGCTTTTGTGCCCACTTCTGCATGCAGGGCTGGGCCAAATATAGGGGCGTGGCTGAATGTTTGGTCTAATGAAAAGCAGCTGATGGTGAGCAGAGCACTAAGACTGGCTCATTCCCTTTCAAGTCATGTCAAGTGAAAAAGCTCATGCTCAGGAAACTTCAGAGTAGTTTCATGGCATACCAAAGAGTGCTTGGAGATGGCTGAAGAAAGCTGGGGATAGCTTACCATGTCTGGCTGCCAGGTGCCAGCTGCCAAGACTAGAGTTTCACATCTGAGCTGGATTGCCTGAGCTTGGCTGTGGGTCCTGGTGTGGAAGACTGTCTCCGTGCCTAGGAGGAGCTGTGTACAAACAATGGATCAGTGTCATGGTAGTTGGCAGGAGGGAGCAGGGCCACCTCCAAGGAGAATACCAACAAGCTGGCACAAATGGGCCTAACCCACAGTCAAGAAAAGCTTTGAAAATCAGAGGGTTAAGAGATCAGAGAAGGGAACTTTGAATTGTGTCCCAGTTTCAACTTCCATTTAATTCAACAAATAGTTTTTGACAATCAGCTATATGCCAGAACTTTTACAGGCATGTGGGATTTGTCAGTAGAGAAAACAAAGATTCCTGCCCTGTGGAAGTTTACATTCCATAGGAAGAGATAAGTGACAATAAACATAATAAATAAAGAGCTTTTATAGTATATCAGAAGATAAGTACTTTAGAAATCAAGAAAGGTAAGTGTAGTTGCTAGCAGTATTATCCTTTCTTGACTTTCCTTTTGTAACCAGTGGTTACTTCCAAATGGTGTCTTTCAGGAAGCTTAAACACTTAAGACATGGAATTTGGAGTGGGACCCAGTACAGTGTGCAAATTTATGCAGGGCACATCCAGAACATTCAAAAAAATGTTGAGGATCACACCAAGGTAGAGGCTTGTCTTCAGTCAGTTCAGTTGCTCAGTTGTGTCCAACTCTTTGCGACATGGACTGCAGCATGCCAGGCTTGTCTTCAGAAATCTCCCCAAACGTATTTGCTGAAGCTTGATCCACCATTGCCTGCAAAGCTGGGTCTTAGCCACTGTACCAACACACCCCCTCCTAGGACTTGGGAGAACTGAGGGTGATGGTGATGGGTAACCACAATTGTCATGTGAGTCAGGGCTGTTTTAGAGACAGACTTCCAAATTTTCCTCATTCTTCTAGCTTTCTGAGTTAGAGAGCTATCTGCAGAGTTTTCTGTCTTGTGAACTGCAGGGAAGTAAACATGAAGCCATCCGTTTGATTACCTTCCTATGAGAAAAGAAGATGGAGATTTTTTAAACTGATAGTTCCTAAGACTGGTATTGCAAACACTTATTTGAAGAACATAAAACTCAAATTTGAAAGACAGTCTTAAATTCTAGTATTGAATTTGCACTTCAAATCTCAGATGCATTGCCCCTGGGGATGCCTCACAGAGTCCTACAGAAAAATCTTGAAGACGAAGATTTAAATAAAATAAATGGTTTATAATGGTGGGTTGGTGAGGGATGAGGGTGGGGAGATTCTTAGGCAGCAGACCTCCAGGCACAGAAAGGTCATTGTTCTGAAGGCCCCTCCCCAGCCTGCCCATCCTGTTGCGGTCCTGCTGTAGTGCTGCCTCACCGGTAGCCGAGTGCAGGGAACGATGGTAGTGATGTGGTGCCCGCCTTGTGGATGGTGAGGAAGATCCAGATCCTGCAGAAGAGGAATGATGGAGACGGTTGGGGGTGAAGTAGGAAGAAATGGAGGTCTCACTGTGGTGATGGCGATAGGAACCAGAGGTAGGAGCCATGCATCTCGTTTCTGTTAACCTGTTGATCCTTCAAAAAAGAAAAGAACCATGGATGTCTGAAAAGTTAGAAGCAAATCTTTCCTGAACAGAAAGAAAGAATAAAAACAGAATTGTAACATCAAGCAAAAAAAAGTCAACAACGTGGATGAGAGAGTGTCCGAGCCTAGCATGGCACAGATCTGTTAGTAGCCTGTGTCCAGCACTAAGAAGGTCTGGCTGCTGAGGACAAAAGCCTGGTCTTGAGAGAGAGGTGAAAAAGCATGGGGTCAGGGTCACAAAAGAGTCAGACATGACTTAGCCACAAAACGACCACCAAACAGGAAAGTCAGAGCCCTTTCTGCCATAGCTGGCACCTTCAGTCAGGGACGCTGAGCAAGAAAAGTCTGAAGTCAGAGTCTTAGAAAGCCAAGTCCCGGGGCCCGAAAACCAGCAGGCCCAGAAGCTTCTCACCGGAACCACACCCAGTATTCATCATGGAGGGTTTTCACTCACTCAAGTAGATGGAAAAGAATCCAGGCCCCTCCTCAATGTAACTACATCTACAGGACAGAGGGTTTAAGTGATGGGAAGGGCTTAGGTAGTCAGCCAGGCCCCAGGCTTGTCCGCTTGAGAGATTTGTTCTCAGCAGCTGCTCTGGTTTAGGTTTCTAGGAGAAGTCTTTATTTTTGATTAATGAAAAGGGAAACTCCTGGTCAAAAGAGTCTCGAACCTCGTGTAGCAAGTCCCATTCTCCATCAGGGTTCTATGGGCGGTCACTGTTCCAAGGAGATGAAACAGCAGAATTTTGGCCCCGTCCTCCTGCAGCAGGAGTGGTGACAGCTGGGAGGAGGGCCATGGTGCTGGTAGGCTGAATGGTAGCCTGACAGATAACTTTATAGACAGTAGCCAGCTTTGGCTTGCGGTCTAGGGCAGAAAATTTGGACAGTGAGGCAGCCCAACCTGGCCACAAATGCTGGCTCTGTCGTTTCCTTGCTTTTCACTCCCACTTTTTTGTTTTCTTGTTGAAAGTATTTCGATTACCACTGAGGAGTTAGGAAGTTAAAGTTTTACCTGTACACCTGCTTCCCAGTGGAAAACACTACTGAAATTTGGTGTTTATCTTTTCCTATGGCAATGTCAGTTACTATGACTCCAGCTGTCTATACGGATTATGTAGATCATAATTTTGAGCTTTTACACACAAATGAAAGCTTTCTATGAAGACTGCCTGAAATTCTCTTTTGTTGTGTGTATCCCTCCATGCCCCTACGTATAGAAATATCTCCTTTGGAAAACTGTGTTGTGTTCCATGCTGAGTGCAGATCATAATACATTTGGTAAGATCTCTACTAATGGTTATTTTAGTATTTCCTTTTTCTCTTTTTGCTGTTAAACACCATGCTGCAAAAAATCCTTCTCTCTCTCTCTGTATATATGTATCTACATCTGCTGAGTATTTCTATAAGATACATTCCTAGAAGTAGACTTGCTGTGTTAATGATTACGCACACTTAAAATGATGATTATATTGGCAAATTTCTCTGAGTGAAAGTTGGACCAATTGGTATTGCCACTAATAAAGAACAAGTGGCCTTTGCCATACACCTTCCCCTGTATTTTACTGTAGCTATTCACGCTATGTGGCAAATATGCAGCCCACACTCGGTGCTGATTAGATATGAGCACTCGGTGTGCTCGTTACCCTTGGCACAGGAACTTCCTGTCACTTCAGCTCACTGTTGCAACAGCTTTAGATCCACAACCATCCAGAACATTCTGCCTCAATGGTAACCATTATGTGCAAAGCCTGAGGCTGCACTTTTTCACAGGACAGCTGCTATTGCATAATTTTACACCCCAATTTTATGCCAGAGAAAATATAGGCAATATAATTTTTCCTCATTATCTACGGTAATGCCTGATAACTATCTTGGAAACTTTTTCTTTTCTTGTTTGTCTCCAGGTGTGGCCAACATTGCAAGATCCTCTTTATAATGCAACAGTTAACATTTACATTTTTCTTGGACAAGACAGAAGGCTAGTGATTAGAGGCAAGAGTTTGCTAGCTCAGATCTCTCTGAGTTGCCCTCAGGAATGGGGCAAGGATTTAAGCAGAGGTTGCATGTGCCTACCATTTCTCTTTCATAATGAAGAAGGTTACAGGGGCCTCTCTCCCATCCCTAGGAATGAAAAGAAGACTAGCTGGACCTTTTCCATCTGAATGGATAAAGGAGAGCCCAGTGCCCCTCCCCCATCTCCTCTTCAACATATGCAGCATTCTTTTATCTATGATGTATTGGTTTACAATTAAGATTTACTTTTTCAGAAAATGTTCCAATGATTTAAGTTTTTTAAAAAAATGATTGGTGGAACATGAAAAAGAAGCCAGCCTTCAGCCTTGCTCCCTGTTTCAGCTCTAGCCCATCTTAGGTCTGGTCCGACATGACATTGGGGGCTTTGACTCCACCAGCTACTCTTCTCTGGAAATTATCTTCAGTGCTCACTACAGTAACCTGGCCATCGACCTGCCCTTCAGCCTTTCAGTGTTGCTCTCAGAAACTCCTATGGAGGCCTACTGGCCTACTCCTACATATCTGGAGGGTTCTCCTCCCCTGTTTGGCACCTCACTTCTCTGTCCAGCCTCCCTCTTTACTCTTAGCATGTCATGTCATTGTATGGCTTACTTAAACCCTGTCTTGGCAATTGATGCTACCACTAATTCTTCCCCTCTTTGGATCCTAGTTTGTGTCCCCAGAGTTCTGGGAGTTGCTCTGGGCCTTGAACCAGTCCAGTCTGTTGGCCCCATAGCCAGCTCACCTCTTTAACTTGACTGACATTTGAAGAATTCCATTCTCCCTACATGACAAGGCTGTCATTTTTACTAAGATATGAAGGGAAACCCCAGAAGTAAAGAAATGAATGAGCTTCCAGAAAACAAACTTCAGATTCTGTCTTTAATCCAGCCACAGACTAATTTAGCTAGCATAGCTTAAAAGGTATTCATACCCAGTCTCTAATTCAGGAAGGGCTTACATACATACATACATACATATATATATATGTATGTATCTCAAGAAATCTAAAGTGCTATGGTGGGTCACCAACAATTTCACTGAGAGTCTCAAGTTCTTAAAGTCAATGAGAACAGTATTTGTTTTTGTTTTTGGTAAATATTTAAAATGATTTCTTCTGAGTGTGGAACAGACCAGACTACTTATAGTTATTTGGTTTTAAAATATTCAATTTGTTAAATTTGCAAAGTTAAAACAGATATCCTCCCCGCCGCCTCAGGTCTTTGAGTTCAGCCTACAAATCTTGTTATCTTGTTTTTAAAATTGGTAATAACAACCAGTTTCATTTTTTCTTTGATTAATGTTTGAAGAGCTCAAATTATACAAATTAAACTGCTTTACACAATTGATGCCATATACAAGTTCAGTTAATTAAATTATCTTAAACATTTAAACTCATTTGTACATTTTCTATGTTTGATTGTATTGGAAGCAGGATCTTTTAATGTATATACTAACAAACGGGAGCTTTCCAAGAATTTGAATACTTCTGGAAAATCTAATTGCCAAATTCTCTTAAATTTTCAATACTATTCACAAGCTTAATTTTCTTTTATGTTTAAACTTAAAATCACAAGCCTAAAATGTCAAGAACCTTTCAAACATTGCATGTTAAGTTACAGCACAGAGATTATTCCTAAACCAAATGATAGGTTTGATTTATCATTTTAATTTAATTTTAAACCCTGCTGGAGCATGTTTTCATTTCAGGCAGGCTGAGGTTACCAAGGCACTTGTGAATTTGCATAAATTTATAGCTGAAGGAATTTGTGGGCTACATGTGTCCAGGATGATTCTATTCAAGCCACGGATGACATGTTGGACCCATTTTATAGCTGCTGTATCAACAAAGGACTCAAAGTCCACACCTCTTACACGAGGATTTCCCTTGTGGCTCAGCTGGTAAAGAATCCGCCTGCAATGTGGGTAGACCTGGGTTCAGTTCCTGGATTGGGAAGATCCCCTGGAGAAGGGAAAGGCTACCCACTCCAGTATTCTGGCCTGGAAAATTTCATGGACTGTATAGTCCATGGGATCACAAAAAGTTGGACACGACTGAGTGACTTTCACTTTCACTTACACTAAATTGGTTTCAAAACCAGCCTTCCATGGGCTCACGTTATACTCTTAACTAGTTCAGTCATAACCTCTTTGAACTTTTATCATCTAATTTAAATAGATGTTTTCTATACCTGGCTTATTCCCTGGTGGCTCAGAGGTTAAAACGTCTGCCTGAAATGCGGGAGATGTGGGTTCGATCCCTGGGTTGGGAAGATCCCCTAGAGAAGAAAATGGCAACCCATTCCAGTGTTCTTGCCTGGAGAATCCCATGGACGGAGGAGCCTGGCGGGCTACAGTCCACGGGGTCGCAAAGAGTCGGACACAACTGAGCGACTTCACTTCACTTCACTTCATACCTGGTCTCAGATTGCAATTAATTCTCTTGACTGTTGGATTGGATTCTGCATTCCTTCATATTGAATTTGCTTTGAATTCCTTCAATACTTTTGCCTGACTCTCTGGTTACAGCAGGTAAATAACATTTAGCTTGACTTACAGGGGCTTGCACACCCTGGCATCTCTTCACCTCTCTGAGCTCCTTCCATACCACTCACTTCACTGGCACCACACAGACATATCAACCTTCTTTTAGATTCTTGAATAGCCTCATTCAGTATTTTCACATATGTTGGCACCTCTACCTAGAGAAATTTCTATACCCTCTTCCCTTGTCTAACTCTTCCCATCCTCCCCTTCTCAGCTTCAACATGTCTTCCTTGGGAAAACCATCCTTGCCAAGACTAGGTCCTCCTTACTCCTCATTCCTAGCATCTAGTCTCAGGATAGCTTTGACTGAATCTTACCTGATGACCAAATCTGCCAAGCTTTGAAAATAGTTATTCACATGAGCGTTTCTCTGATGGCTAGCTCTCCTAGTTCTCTCTAAGAACCAGGAGGGCTGTTTGGTTCATCACTGACACCCAATAAAGTGCTTGGTACATAGTAAGCTCTTAATAAGTCAATAGTTTAATGAATGGCTGAGCCTAGGAATGAATGACTGGATTAATAAATGAGCTTTGGGGGGAAAAAACAAGGATGCTAATATTTGTCAGACACAGGGTCATAGAATTAAATTCTCAAATAAAAAGTGGGCAAGACACACCATAGTCTATCAGATATATTGAGGTATGTGGGATATATACTCAGAGAGGGAGAAGGAACACTGGTGAAAGTTTGCATGACTGTTGTTTATTAGGCTTTGTGTGGGGTCTTTACACGGGTGAGCTCCCTCTTTATGACAGATTTGTAAGATGTATATATAATGAAGAAACTGAGTTTCTGGAAGGCTAGGACAAACCACTTGTCCCTGGTTTCACTGCTAGTGAAGGAAAAAGGAGCTATTCAAATTAAGATTCATATGATGCTCTTTTCTCAATTTTATATATATATATATATATATATATATATATATACACCTTAATATTGGAATTAATTTGTTTCTTCAACTAACATCCAATATTTGTTTCATGTTAGGCCAGTGTTAGACATTGAAAGTGTATTTGCCTTTTTAGAAACTCACTTTTCCTAGGGAAAATTAATATAGAAATAATGAGTAACTATGTCATCACTCATTCACTCATTTATTCATTTATTCAATAAGATATTTATCCAGCATCTAGTTTAGGGTCAGACACTGGAGAAACAACCAAACAGACATGCTACCTGTCCTCATGGAACTTATGGGCTAATGGAAGAAACAGCTTCACCAGAAGTATTATAAGACCACAGTTGTGAAAGAGCTCTGAAGTTGGCATACATGATGTTTCATGAGCATATGGTGAGGGGATTTGCCCTAGTTAGGTATGTCAAGGAAAAGGGAATAACACCTGCGATAATCTGGTGAAAAGATGAAGGAAGAGATTCTAAGTAAGGTTTGCAAAAGGAGGTCTAGTGGTTAGGAATTGGAGCTTTCACTGCTGGGGCTCAGGTTCAACCCCTGGACAGAGAATTAATACCCCACAACCCACGCAGTGTGCCCCGCCCTCCCCCAAAAAAAAAAAAAAAACACACACAAATGTCTGGAGTAGAAAGAAAAATAACAAATTCAAGAAACAGAAATGGCTAGAGCAGATAGTATGGAACCAGCAAGATAAGGTTGGACCTGTGGGTGGTAGCTTGACTATGGAGTCCTCACTGTCTTTTTCCTTAAGATGGGAAGCCATGGAAGCCATTGAAGCAGAAGGGTGACATGATTAGATCTGTGTTTTGAAAAAAATTACTCTGATAAATGGTATGGTAAGAGAGGGTGAGAGGGATTGAGCTAAGAATGGGATTACAGAAAGAGAAGTGAGAAGATAAGAAGTGAGGTTAGGTTGAACCAGGATGGTGGCTGTTGTTGTGATAAAGATGGAAATAAGGAAGCAAACTCAAGAAATATTTAAGACAACGCTACTAATGGGACTTGGTGATGGATCAGATACAGAGCATGAGTAAAATGAGATGTCAGTGATAACTCAGAGTTTGTAACTTGAGTCATTGCATGAAAAGTGATACCATTTCCTGAGTTAAGGAGTGCTGGAAGAGGTTGAAAGAGGAAAGATCATGAGTTTACCTTTGGACCTGTAGAGTTTGGGGTCTCTTTGAGATATGCCAGGGGCAAGGTCTGTTAGGCAATCAGATCAACATTCTGGAGCTCAGAGAAGTCTGGATTGGTGGTAAGATGTGGAAAGTACAATAAAGTAGGATTGTACAGGTATCATGAGAGGAAATCTTGTTATGGGAGGACATCATGCATGCTCAGTGTGCAGACAAGGGGATTTTCATCATTTGTAGTATATCCCTTTATAATGATATAATGCTTTGTGATTTATCAGCCTTTTAAGATCAATGATATAATTGGAATATCATGACCCCTCACTGAGAACTGTTATCCACATCTTAAATTGAGGAAACTGATGCTCAGGCTCTCATGTTTGAGAGCCCATGTCTGAAGATACTTTATTTCTCACCAATTCATTCTTTCCTCTGTGCTACCCAAATGGCTATAGAAATTAAAAGTATATCTGAATATATATGCTATAATGCCACTTAACAAAATCCTATCCAAAAGATGTGAAGTTATAAAAGAGTATATTTGCCTTTTGAGTGAAACATGTTTGTATGGTACCTCTATGCTATGAAGATGTTTCCCCTTGGGGCAACATTATAGCACAGAAGACAGGACAGGGAAGATACCACTTAGGTTTATCTCACCCAATTGTTCTAATAGCTTGCATTATTTTTTCTACTATCTGAGTTTTTAAAGTCCTGAAACTGCTTGTTCTCACCCTATGTTGTATTTTCGGGTCCTGCAAAACCCAGGAGATGGCATATGATCATATAAAAGCTTTCCATGAGGATAAGGATATGGGGAGGGGGTAGTGCATCTTTATTTGTCAGAAAGTCCTTGCCAAGAAGTCCTTCAGAAGCTGAAGTTTCTCAAGTGATACTGACTCCAAAAGAGAGAGAAAAAAGAATTTTGTAAAGAGTAATTTCTATTTATAAAGGAAGGAAAAAAGTATAGAAACCAAGAAGCCAGTCACTTCTCCTTATCTAAAAGCAAAGGAGTAATGACCACAGCTAATGTGCTATATCCTCTCATCCATGATCTCTTCTATAACATCTGTATTTTAAAACTCAAGTTGTTGCTCCTCAGGCAGATAAAGTGACTTCCCTGTGATCCCAGGACTTGGTAATAACGGCATCAGAGCTGGACTGAGCGACTTCACTTTCACTTTTCACTTTCCTGCATTGGAGAAGGAAATGGCAACCCACTCCAGTGTTCTTGCCTGGAGAATCCCAAGGACAGGGGAGCCTGGTGCGCTGCCGTCTATGGGGTCGCACAGAGTCAGACGACTGAAGCGACTTAGCAGCAGCAGCAGCAGCATGAAACCTCACCATGTAGGTAGAAGCAGAATTTTCTGTGGCAACCTGGAGGGTTGTTTTGCATTTTGCTCTAGTCTTCAGAAAAGATGACATTTACATTTGTTCCTATGTATTAGCACCTATGGCTCAGAGGTTAAAGCGTCTGCCTCCAATGCAGGAGACCTGGGTTCGATCCCTGGGTTGGGAAGATCCCATGGCGAAGGAAATGGAAACCCACTCCAGTATTCTTGCCTGGAGAATTCCATGGACAGAGAAGCCTGGTAGGCTACAGTCCACGGGGTCGCAAAAAGTCGGACACGACTGAGCGACTTCACTATACTATACACTATTAGCATCTGTATAGTTTTGTTAACTATTTCTATTAAAATATCTAACAGGAAACTTTGTTCCTATTTAACCATCCCTAACCCCACTCCAGCACTCTTGCCTGGAAAATCCCATGGACGGAGGAGCCTGGTAGGCTGCAGTCCATGGGGTCGCTAAGAGTCGAACACGACTGAGTGACTTCACTTTCACTTTCCACTTTAATGCATTGGAGAAGGAAACGGCAACCCACTCCAGTGTTCTTGCCTGGAGAATCCCAGGGACGGGGGAGCCTGGTGGGCTGCCGTCTATGGGGTCGCACAGAGTTGAACACGACTGAAGTGACTTAGCAGCAGCAGCAGCAGCATATCCAGGAAAGTCCTTATATCCAGGGAACTGGCAGTATTCCTTTTCACTCTTCCAGATAAAGGAAGAGTGTCTTTTGAAATTAAACCTAGAAACTGGTAAAGCATAATGTTAACATAAAGTATCCAAATTGCATTTTCCCCAAGCAATTATTTTTATAACCATTCATAATCTAGTCAGTTTCTTCAAAACTGTACATTTTTGTACTATATCTGTGTCTATATTTAGATTTGTATTCCTATCCATCTCTGTATCTATGTAGTTGGATAGAATGATCTCTAGAAGAATAGATACCAATATGCTTCCCGGATGGCTCAGTGGTAAAGAATCCACCTGCCAGTGCAGAGACTTGGGAGACACGGGTTTGACTCCTAGGTCGGGAACATCCACTGGAGGAAGAAATGGAAACCCACTCCAGTAGTCTCACCTGGAAAATCTCATGGGCAGAAGAGCCTGGCAGACTACAGTCCGTAGGGTCACTAAGAGTCAGACATGACTGAGGGACTGAGCATCAACCTGCTAACAGCTACTGTTACTTGCAGGTGAAATTATGGGTAACTTTATTGTTTTCTATATTTTATATTTTTTCCACAATATAACAGTATTAGCTATATAATAAAAAGATTTTATAGTTTTTTCCAATCTACCAGTGTGGAGTATTAAGTAAATTTCAGGCCTGCATGAGAGATTATGGGAATAATCGTAGTCACGTGCTCAATAATCTTGTTTAGCTAAGGAAGTGAGCAAAAACTAGCAAGTAAGATGAAAATCAAGTACCAACTAATGCAGCACCAACCTAGTCATCTACCTTCTAAAACAAAGACCAAGAGGAATTTGCTGGGGAAGTTTCTTGAGGGGAGCTGTTTTCAGACATGGGCTGAAATGTAGGATTGATGTGATGGTCAAAGCGGAAGAAAGAGGATGCAAGGATGGCCAAGCATGGGGTCGCTGGTGAGATCCCAGTGCATCGTGGATAAAGGACAGCTAGTTGGCCGGCTTTGTGGAACAGAAGCTGAGCTGAGACTATGGCACTGATCATATGTACACAGGTTTACTCTTTAGGAAGGAGTCCACACGAACATTCTGTCATAAGTACAAGTATTGTATATTCATGTCCATACTTCTTATGGTTGCACATGGTTGACTAAAGCAGTCCCAGTTGGGTTAATATTGCTTGCTTGTGAAAGGTATATATATTCCTTCTTCTCTGTACAGAAAACTCACCAGTGAACATGACCCATGAAAGTGAACACAGGTCTGAAGTTAGACAATACTGTTCTCCTGGGACTTGTTTCAAGTCTCGTTTTACTAGATGTACGAAGTGGTGGCCAGTATGCAAGGTAAAGGAAACTAATCATAGTACCAAAGTTCTCATGCTTTTATCAAAATTCTTATGTTCTTATCAAAATTTTAATGTTTGTATCAGAACATAGAATGGCAGTGATAATGCCAATGTTCTTAAGATGTTTGATTGAGAGGGAATTGGATTCTGCCACTCCCGTCAGGCACCAAGATGCTATTGACCTTGTGCAAACTAGCATAGGAAAGTTCCACCTGCCTAAATGTGTGGGGAAATCTATTCATGAGCACTAGTTCCCAACTTCCCACCGGAACTTACTGGTTCTCATGGAACTTACAAAATACCTTTTAGGAGTTCAAAAAATTTTTAGCTCAAAATATGAACAATAAAATCTAGATACTATATCAAAATATTATAAAGCAGTTATGCTTATGTGCTAGCTAAGATGCTTTGGTCTTCTCCGACTCTTTGTGACCCTATGGACTGTAGTCTGCTAGGCTCCTCTGTCCATAGGATTCTCCAGGCAAGAATACTGGAGTGGGTAGCCACACCTTCCTCCAGGGGATCTTGGGTAGGTGCAAAATATTTATGGGAGTCAGAATAAACCAATTTAGTCAGAGTTTGCTTGTTCTGGAGAAAAGAAACATAAATTACTAGAAATTTACATGAGAATATTTATCAAATTGATTTGATAGTGATGAACCACAAGGGACAAAGCTTGTTAAACTACAGGAGATTGATTTATGTCAATATTTTCACAGAAAAGATATAGTTTAAATACACAGACATTAAATATTTATGTATTTTGTATATTTAATGGATACATAATACATTTCAATGGATATAATCAGAACAAACAGAACAAAAGAATCACAAAAGTTGTATATGTTCATCGAGAGTGTGTTTATAGACAATTTAGAGACATGTTAGTACACTGGTAACTTCTTAAAATTTTGCAACCATAATTAAAGGTTATGAGTGAAATTGTTATTAAAATCCCTTTGTGTTTAGTTTGAACAAACACTATGTGCATTTTTATGAACCTTCACTTAACAAATGTATGTTCTGATAGAGTTCTGCTTCCAGTATGGTAGATTAAGTTTCTAACCTAACATCCTGACTTTCTGACATAACAGTTATAGAGTCTGAACAATAACAAAAGAAGTCACTGTAGGGGCTCTGGAGATTGTAGCAAAGCAAAAAGAGAGTCAAAATTTAGAAGTGACTGCCAGTGACCTACACCAGTTTTACCCTACGGGCAATCATGGTGTTGGCAAAAGGGTTAGAAACTGCGGTAGAAAGCCTGTGCCTCTCTGGCAAGGGAATTTAGAAGGAGGAGCCTTGAGCAACCAGGACCACTGGAGGATGATGGGGGAGCCCTAGAAACAAGAGAAGCAGAGAAGGGAATGTTAAGATCTATATACATGCTTTGCCCAAGACCCTGGCAGACATTGACCCTTACATGCAGAATCACCACCAGGGCAGGCAGGCTTCCATTTTGCATTTTGAGTTAAAACAATTGAGGGCTTTCTAAAGAAAAAAAGAAGAGGATACTTTTTGAAGGAATATAGCAGAATTGAGAGTCTCCCATGGCATAGTGTTAGCATGCCAAAGACAGAACCCAAAATTATTTAACATATATAAAATCAGGAAAATATATCTAATGGAAAGAACAATCAACAGATGCCAACTTCTGGATAATATAGACATTGGGACTGTCAGAAAAGAACATGGAACTATTATAACTATGCTTAATCAGATAAAAGAAAACATTCTTGTAACAAATGAAAAAGTAGGCAATCATGGCAGAGAGTTAGAAAATCCTGATTTTTAGAAATTAGGGGAAGAGGTGAAGTTATAACAAGTGTGTGAAAAGTTTTGCATAATCCTTGATGTGCAATGGTGGTGTGATAGCCACCTGTCATGGGTGTTCTGAGTCACAAAGAAATGGGAACTGCTGTATTAAACAGTAAAAGACTACTGAGTTTTTTCTTGGTTGGTTGTTTGGTTTTGTTTTTAGGAAGAGATGGTCACATTCAAGACTGTGACTTAAAAAAAAAAGCATTCTAAAAGACACATAGATGATTGAAGAAAAGGTAGATCTAATGGAGTGCCAAAAAAAGAAAAGACAAGAAATGTTTATAGCAAATATAATAAAATTTTAATATTGTTAATATGTAAAGTACCATAAAATTGATATATAGCAAGATATCAAAGAATAATAGACAAACGACATAGACTTATATTTCCTTAGCAATTACTATTCTTTCCTTTAGGAATTATAGCCAAAAAGCTGGTCTTCCTGTTACTCAGATCAGATCAGATCAGTCGCTCAGTCGTGTCCGACTCTTTGCGACCCCATGAATCGCAGCACGCCAGGCCTCCCTGTCCATCACCAACTCCCGGAGTTCACTGAGACTCACGTCCATTGAGTCAGTGATGCCATCCAGCCATCTCATCCTCGGAAATGCAAATTGAAATAATGATATCACTTTGCCAATTAGGAAAACTTTGATGATAATATTTAGTTTGAGTTGAGGGCATAGGAAAGTTATATATTCATATATTATAAACAAAACTGTATATAAAATAGTATAACTGATTTGAAAAATAATTGACAATATATATCAAGAGCTATAAGAATTTTAATATAATTAGTTTTAGCAATACCAATTTTGGATACTTAGGAAATAGCCTCAAACTTCCAAAAGCACATAGATGAAGTTGTTCATTCATCAGCAAGTAAATTATAATAGCAAAAAATAAATAAAAAGGTAATTACACACTGCTATATAAAAAATAGATAATCAACAAGGACCTGTTGCATAGTACAGAACACTCTATTCAATACTCTGTAATAACCTATATGGGAGAAGAGTCTGAGAAAGAATGGATGTATGCATGTATATAACTGAATCACTTTGCTGTACACCTAAAATTAACACAATTGTAAATCAGTTATACTCCAATATAAGATAAAATTTAAATTAAAAATTTAAAATCAGTAATAATAAAGAAATTGTTACATAAATTAGGATACATGCATGGATGGAAAGTTGCACAGTCATTAAAATGTTATCATTATGAAGAGTAGGTAGCAAAATTGAAAAGTATTATGAGTGAAGAAAGCTGTCAGTGATATGTATAATAAAATAATTCTTTTAAAAAATACATTAAAATAAACCAAATTGAGTGTAATTGTGTGAGGGTAGTGGGGTTTTGGGGTTATAATTTTCTCCTCTAGTTTTCAACCATGTATGTGCTTAAAATTATAAGTTTAAAAGCAGTCTAGGCAAGGGTGTATAAGGCTTGGGAACTGGAATAGTGAGAATGGCATGGATTAAAAGGTGAGGAGGAGGTCAGATAGAGAGCTTTTGACACCTTGATTGTGTGTGGGCTGTGGGAGAAGGTGGTGTCAAAGGTATTCAGAGACATTAATCTTGAGTGATTAGGAGAAGCTGATTCCAGGGTCAAAAATAGGGAACACAAGAGCAAATACAAAAGGGAAAAGACTAGATCCTCTCTCAGGTGTGTTAAGTCTGAGGTTGGACATCTTAATCCATAGGCACTTGGAAATGGGAGAAGTCAAACAGAGAAGGCATGACACCTCAGTCTAGTTCAGTTGCTCAGTCATGTCTGACTCTTTGTGATCCCATGGACTGTAGCACTCCAGGCCTCGCTGTCCATCACCAACTCCCAGAGTTTACTCAAACTCATGTCCATTGAGTCAGTGATGCCATCCAACCATCTCATCCTCTGTCATCCCCTTCTCCTCCTGACTTCAATCTTTCCCATCATCAGGGTCTTTTCAAATGAGTCAGCTTTTCTCATCAGGTGGTCAAAGTATTGGAGTTTCAGCTTTAACATCAGTCCTTCCAATGAATATTCAGGACTGATTTCCTTTAGGACTGATTGGTTGGATCTCCTTGCAGTCCAAGGGACTCTCAAGAGTCTTCTCAACACCACAGTTCAAAAGCATCAATTCTTCTGTGCTCAGCTTTCTTTATAGTCCAACTCTCACATACATACATGACTACTGGAAAAACCATAGCTTTGACTAGACAGACCTTTGTTGGCAAAGTAATGTCTCTGCTTTTTAATATGCTGTCTAGGCTGATCATAACCTTTCTTCCAAGGAGCAAGTGTCTTAATTTCATGGCTGCAGTCACCATCTGCAGTGATTTTGGAGCCCCCCAAAATGAAGTCTGTCACTGTTCCCATTGTTTCCCCATCTATTTGCCATGAAGTGATGGGACTGGATGCCATGATCTTGGATTTCTGAATGTTGAGTTTTAAGCCAACTTTTTCACTCTCCTCTTTCACTTTCATCAAAAGGCTCTTTAATCCTTCTTTGCTTTCTGCCGTAAGTGTGGCATGATACCTATCCCCATGGATTAAGCTGCTGAATTCCTGAAATGGGATGAGGTTACCAAAAAAGAGTTGTGAGAAAGAGGTAGAGGACAGAACCTGAGCTTGGGGTAAGAATAACAACAAGGAAGAACAGTAGAACAAAAACAAGATTCACTAAACTTAGGGTTAAAGAACCGGTCCAAGTCCCAGAGTCATCAGTGGGACAAGTGCAGTGGCTGGTTATATTTATGGTCCCTGATGAGTCTTGCTTCCCTTCCTCTAGAGCATGGTATGGATCTGTGACCTGCTCTAGTGAATGAAATATGGTGCAAGTAACATCGCACCAGTTTTGGACTGAAACCTTAAGAAGTCTTTTGCTCTTTGGAGAGCTCCCACCACCATGTAAGAAATCCAGTTACTCTTTTGAGAACCCATAGAGAGAATAGCCTTGAAACTACTTGGGGAATGAGGGACCCAGATATTTCAGCATTCCAGCTGAGGCCACCCTGCCCCCAGCCAGGTGCCAGACATGCAAGCGAGCCATCTAAGACATTCCATTCCCCATCTGATGCAGCTTCATAAGAAATCCCAGGAGAAGCCAAAGCAAAACAAAATTGTCCAGCTGAGCCCCTATCCACCCACATAACTGTTTGAAATAATAAATTGGTTGTTTCAAACCACCACATTTGAAGTGGTTTGATATGTGGCACTAAATAACTGAAACCACAAGTTAATCAAAACTCTTAGATTAACTTGGCTTTCTTATCTACGCTTGGCTTTCTTACCTGCAAAACCAGTTAATAACTCTTATCATTCTCATGATAAGTTTGCCATAATGATCAAAAGAGATAGTGTCTTCAGGTGGCCAAAGTATTGGAGCTTCAGCTTCAGCTTCAGCATCCATCAACCAACCTGTTGCTCCCCTGCATTCCACCAACCAACTCGGGTTTGATTCTTGCCTTTAGGAGTGTCAAGGAAACTTTTAAACTTTTCAGTTCAAAACTTTGCACCATCTTTCTGGAATTAGAAATATATTGCCTCCATCAGTATGTCTCTGATGGCAATAAGTAGGGCAGGTCAGATAAAACAAATAAGAGAGAGATGATCCTGTGTTGTGTTGGGTCCCTGCCCCTGAGCCTCTTGCCCCTGAGCAGGTGGTAGAAATTTCCAACATGAGGACAAGAGGAAGCCTGACCCAGCCTAGCATCTGCCCACTGTCAGGGCTCTGATTTGTCTGGGCATGACTGGCATCCTGCAAGATGACAAGGCAGCAACTTCTGTGCCTGTGAGCTAGGGAGCCCTCTTGGAGAGAATTTATCCAAAGGGAAGAGGGAGTCAGGCATGCTGAGCTGACCCAGTAACAGAGCTTTCGTCCTGGGGGAGTGCAGTGACTCTAAGTACTGTATTTATTGTCCATTGCTGGATTCTGATGCCCCTGGAACCTAAGCAAAGAGAGAATAGTTGGTAAGAACTGGAACTATTCTGTTAAACCTATAAATGCTCAGATATCAGGAAGTGCGGCTTTAGCAAATGTTACTAAAATGGGAGGGGAAATTGTCTACTTCAATTTGCCATAAACCACCCAAGAGTCCAACACTACAGTTCAAAAGTATGAATGTGTGTTGGAGAAGACTCTTGAGAGTCCCTTGGACTGCAGGGAGATCAAACCAGTCAATCCTAAAAGAAATCAATCCTGAATATTTATTGGAAAGACTGATGCTGAAGCTGAAACTCCAATACTTTGGCCACTTGATGGGAAGAGCCAATTCATTGGAAAAGACCCTGATGCTGGGAAAAGATTGAAGGCAGAAGGAGAAAGGGATGACAGAGGATAAGATGGTTGGATGGTATCATCAACTCAATGGACGTGAGTTTGAGCAAGCTCTGGGAGATGATGAAGGACAGGGAGGCCTGTGTGCTGCAGTCCATGAGATCATAAAGAGACATGACTGAGTGACTGAACAACAACAACAACCCAAGAGCCAGGCATCATGGTGGGTTGTGGTCCTGGTGCAGTGAATGGTGGCAGCAACAGACTCTGTGGAGTCCAGCTCTGAGCAGAGGAAGTGCAGGGCCAGCAGGAGGGAGCTCGTTAGTGAGCACAGAGCAGCCCATCCCCGGGGACTCTTAGCGGCACTTGGGGGCTCTCTGCAGGGGAGAATAGACTGTGACACGTGATACATCACTATTTCTATGACCCCAGCTCTACCCGGAGGTGCTTTCAGATGGGGTAGGTCAGGTCACATAGGACCCATTGCTTGCATCTGGTAATGGAGTCTTCTGTTACGTAAAGCTTAGACTGCCAACCAAGGACCAGAGACATCAACTTGTTCATCATAATTCTTGTGCTCAAATACTTTGTCAATCCCATCGTCCTCTGTATTTGTAGATATGGTTCAGCTAAGTGCCACCCTGTCCTGGGTATACATTTACTATAAACTTGTTCTTTTTGACCATGGAAATTGAGTCACAGCCACTTCCACTTTATTCTGCAGGTTGACTACATTCTGGTGACTTTAAATGTTCCTGTATTGTTCTTCCAAGTTTCTTGCTTTTTATTAATATATTTGTAATAACAGAGTATTATAAACATATCATTGGGTATCACTCTGCTCTGTGAAAGCCAATGCATCAATGATGCTCCTATGAACTGCTATAACAAATATTGGCATTAAATGGCTTGATGCCAGCAGGTGAGTAGGCAGGCAGGGAAGGAAAAGGTATTATCACCATACGTAGAAAGAGCTCATCATACCTTTCAGCTTGGCATCTATGAAAAAGCATCAATTCTTTCCCCTTGTTGCAATGTATTCTCGCCTTACGTGTAAGAAATTATTCAAAGATGGCAACAGATTTCTCACATGACCTTTACAGCTGCTGGTTTGAAATGACTTTGGGCTGCTTGCTGGAAAAAAAAAGATTTCAGAGATGAATTGTCAGACATTAGCACCTCTTTGAAGCAGCTTTAGGAACATTCTGTACTTGATATATGTGAGTGTGTAATACTGAAGACGTACAGTGTGAATATGCAGGAAAAAGAAATACACTTTGCTGGCTGCCATAGCTCAAGGCTGCTCTCACTGGTCATAATGATCGGGGAGCAGTTTCCTAACCCCTCAGACTCAGAGATCACCCTGCAAAGAACACAACTGGGGAAGATTTTCTCTGATGATGTTTTTCCATAATAAGGAGTTACATGTTTCCCAGAAGGGCAGCACATCTGAAGACTTCCTGAAAGGGACCTATGGCTGCTCTCTCTTCTCTGAGCTCCTGGGAACTGGGGGCTCTACTGGGGAGCTAGTCCTCCTCTCATCCATCCAGGGACCTTGGCCCTTTGGTTCTAGAAGAGCAGGGCAGTGAGGGTAGAACAAAAACAGTGCTAAATGTTCACAGGAAAGAAGCTCTTTTGAGATAAGAGCTTTCAGGTTATTACAGATCGTGGGGGAGTAAAGGTATGGTGACCAGAAGCTACTGAATTCCAAGTACTTCATGAAGCCGGAACTTCCTCAGAGACTCAGACAAGCGTAAAACCTAAATAAGATAATGTGTTGTTTAGAATGGAAGGGCGTGATGACTTCTCCTAGCTCACACAGGAAAGGAGTCTATCACTACTGGGTCTTTTGTAAAAAGAGATCGTTCTAGAGAGAGAGTTCATAATTGGCCAGATTTTGGTGTTAAAAAAAAAAGAAGCCTGACAGTGACACTGATCCTGGTTTGCAGAGAAACCAGAAATTCTATCTGCATTCTTTTCAGTGAGAGAGGAAATGCTTAACTGCCTACATAACTCTCTTTCACAGGAAAATGTTAAAGTTGAGCAAATAAACAGTGATCTCTTTTATTATTATTTACAGAGGAGAATATGGCCACCAGGAAGCATGTCTGCTAATGGCTTTGGCCAAGTTCTCCATAGAGACAGTGATTAATGGAAGAAATGAGTGGAAAATTAGTATACACAAATAGCTATTCAAAAATGAGAAATGCTAATGCAGTGACCTTTAAATCTTCATTTTTCTTTATTTCTCTGAATGCTAATTAATGGACGTGTTCGGCAACAGGAGGATTTTGCGTCCAAGTCCATATCCCTGCTAAGTGGCATTCTGAGAATTTCTGGAGCTGATTCTCGGAGAAGAGCCGACCCCGAGGAGGCTGCCCTCCCTGCTACCACATTGTGGCTTTTCCTCTGAGAGCAAAAAATACCATCGTCCAGCAGCTCATTAGCATGGTTGAACAGCCTCTGCAGTTAGCAAGGTAGTTAGTTCCAGAGGTAAGTGGAGGTTGGGGAGGTTGGCGGCACAGCATGTTTATTGACTGCTGTCCCTGGACAACAAAACCACTGCCTGCTTGTTAAGGAGGCCCGAATTACTGCCTACCCTGAGCGCTAGTTCCATAGGAAGAAACAATGTGGTAATTGGGGCCTTCCTTGAACCAAAGGGCAAAGGTAAATTTGTTATTCAGGCAATAACCTTTACAGTGATGCCAAGGGATGCTTTCTGGGAAACACCACTGTCGTGCAGGGAGGGCAATAGACTACAAGTGCATGCTGAGTTTGGGGTAGGAATTCCTACCATCTCGGAGGAAGAAGAAATAACTCAGACTGACTGAAAATGAACTGGAGTTGTTAGGGAGGAAAATCTTTGAGATGAACTTTTATAAAGTGAAGTGAAAGTGTTAGTCAGTCGTGTCTGACTTTGTGACCTCCTGGACTATAGCCCGCCAGGCTCTGCTGTCCATGGAATTCTCCAGGCAAGGATACTGGAGTGGGTTGCCATTCCCTTCTCCAGAGGATCTTCCCAACCCAGGGATTGAACCCAGGTCTCCTGCATTACAGGCAGATTCTTGACCATGTGAACCACCAGGGAAGTCTGGTGAACTTTTATAAGGAGAAGTTTAAATTCCTACAGGTGTAGCCTTTCCATGGTGGAACTGTCAGGTAATAGAAGATGAAG
The DNA here is from genome assembly GCF_027580195.1 of Bos mutus. Classification (NCBI taxonomy): domain Eukaryota; kingdom Metazoa; phylum Chordata; class Mammalia; order Artiodactyla; family Bovidae; genus Bos; species Bos mutus. The sequence continues at coordinate 40,397,097 of NC_091626.1, read as the reverse complement.
CAGTGGTTGGATGGTCATCTGTGCCTCTCTTTGTCATTAGTTTTCCTCATCTGTCACATTGAAGATTAAATAATATGATAAAACACATATTAAACTCTACCTAAGTCTTTGACATTATTATCACCATTACTACTTATCTATAAAGGAGATGCTAGAAGGTTTGGGTAGGGTATTGAACTAAATGACCTCAAGATACCCCCAGCTCGTGGGTCCTAGGACTCAGTGGTTTAGTAATAGAAGTATTTTATACCCCACATGTCGCTTAGGTGAGTGTTAATCTAGGCCACACTAATCTAATAGATGAGTCCCAGTGGGTGTCTTTAGAAGAGTGATGAACTTTCTATATGACTCTCTTGATCTATTTAGAGTGATATGTGCATATTTTGTATTCATTTATACCCTACTTTGTTCCTAAAAGATTTTAGGCAAGACATTCAAAGTAACTTTGAAAATGCTTTGGAAGATATACTGAACTTTCTAGACTTGTCTCTTGTTAAAGCATAGCTTTAAAAAAAGTATTTAAAACCATCAAGTAAATTGGTAGATTGTGAAGACTAAATCTAATATTTTTAAAAGCATACCATATGGATGCACTGGAGACAGAGAGTGGAATAGGAGAAGAGGGGAGTAGGAAGAGAAGGACACCAAAAATGTGACTTATGGTAGTTTCAAATTATAAAAGAAAACAAAGGTCAAAGGCAAGTGTCCAGTGGACACAGGTTACACAAGAGTCCAAATGTGCCATTTGATTATTTTGTGTCCAGGCATGGGTCTTCTGATCAGAGTCTTATTATTCTCCATTGGAGCCATCAAATGCTACCATATGGACGGCATTTAAAAGATGACAGAGCTCATGATGGAGAGGATGACAAAGAGAAGGCCTGCTGTGTGCCAGATGCTTTATAAACACCATCTATTTTAATCTTCACTGGAATCCTGATGAGAAAAGGAAGATTCATAAAGATAAAGCAACTTGCCCAAAATCTAATTCATAAGTGAAGGATTTGGAATCCCCTTCTAGGAATGCTTAACTTTAAAACCCATGTGCTTTCTAATACCCTTTTCCTCTGATATAGACCTGTGAACAACCAGGATCTAGTATTACTGAAACTTTGGAGACAGAATGCTCCTCCATGTCTGTAATACTTGAATTTGTGTACCACTTAATTTTTAACCCTCTCTCAACTCTCATATTAGAGAAGGAAATGGCAACCCACTCCAGTGTTCTTGCCTCGAGAATCCCAGGGACGGGGGAGCCTGGTGGGCTGCCGTCTCTGGGGTCGCACAGAGTCGGACACGACTGAAGCGACTTAAACAACAGCAACTCTCATATAATCCAGGACATTTAAGTAAACCTGATCATATAGTTTCCATCTCTGGATCCAGAAACCTGTTGTTGAGGGTGTTTTACATTTGAGAGGAAATTGCTTTAACTTGATATCAAAAACTGGGAATGGATCTTCTTTTCTGATAAGGAGATCTCCAAAAGTCAAACCCTTCATAGTCAAACCCTAAATCTTTAAGAAATAATTTTATCACTAATGCAAACCTTGTAGAAAACAATCTTTTTCTCAAAAAGCCTAGGATGGGATCTGGGATCACTTTGGAAATCAAGTTGCTAGCTAACATTACTAAGACTTTTTCTATCCAATGTACTACTAATTTCTAGTGTGACATCAATCTCTGAACTGAGTTATTTAAAACACATCTTGAGGAGTGAAAAACCTCGGATGCCAGCCTACTATTCCAAATACCCCAATGATACTAGGCTGTCAAAATTCTTCTGGTGTTAGGCCATTTTTCCTAATTTCTGCCTGATTCCAGAGGGAGATTTAATAGGACAGTAAGATTCTTTGACTATCCTTAGCAACAGTGATAAAGACAGATATAGATAATTAGTGAAGAACACTTTGCACTAGCCAAGCAGTGACTGTGGTGGCATCTGAAAGTGGGTGGTATTATTGTCAAACTCATGTCTGTACTCCACAGAAATTTCATTTACTTGTCCAGAAGACTCACCACCCACCCGCTGCCCTCCCCATCCCCCACCTTGATAAGCTATCCCTCTTCTCTGTTGATTGCTTCCTTCAGCATCTCATTCATCTACTTCCTGGAGTCATCAGATGATATTACCAGCACTAGCAGCACTGGAGACCAGCCCAGAAAGGGGCCTTCCAGATGGGTGCTTTGTGACAGCTCTCCCCAGTCAGATATAGAAGGGAAAGAAGTAAGCAATCCCTTATACCATCCCATATAACAACAAAGGGTCATTAGCCATTTGTCTCTGCCAGTTTCTACCAGAGATGATATTCTAGATTCCTTACAGATTTCACTTTGTTTTGTGTTTTGCCCTGACCTTTTCCTGATGCTTGAACTTTTTTTGTTCCAAAAGGAAGAAGTAAAGATATCTCTTTTACAGACAAATGATCATGTATATAGAAGCTTCTTAAAAACAGCTACTAGAATAATTAGAAAATTTAGGAAGGATATGAGATTGCAGAATGTGAGATTAACTCAAAAATACCCATGTATTTTTGGATACTGTCATTGAAAAAAGCTGAAAATGAAATTAAAGAAATAATTCCATTCAAAATAGCATCAGAAACAGAATAAATTTAGCAAAAGAATCCAAAAACTCCATAGCATTTACAATGTCCAGAATACCATCTAAATTTATTTGACATATAAAGTGTGGTCCAGTCTCAAGAAAAAAGACAATCAGTGGAAGATGGCTTAGATGTTGGAATTCTCAGTCAGGGAACTATTGTAGCTATACACTAAAAGGTAATGGAAAATTTACTTATAATAAATGAGACAGGAAAATTCAGCAAAGAGAAATATTTTTTTTAATGTTATTTTATTTTTAAACTTTACAATATTGTATTAGTTTTGCCAAATATCGAAATGGATCTGCCACAGGTATACATGTGTTCCCCATCCTGAACCCTCCTCCCCCCTCCCTTTAACAAGTGGTGCTGGGAAATCTGGTCAACCACTTGTAAAAGAATGAAACTAGAACACTTTCTAACACCATACACAAAAATAAACTCAAAATGGATTAAAGATCTAAACGTAAGACCAGAAACTATAAAACTCCTAGAGGAGAACATAGGCAAAACACTCTCCCACATACATCACAGCAGGATCCTCTATGACCCACCTCCCAGAATATTGGAAATAAAAGCAAAAACAAACAAATGGGACCTAATTAAACTTAAAAGCTTCTGCACATCAAAGGAAACTATTAGCAAGGTGAAAAGGCAGCCTTCAGAATGGGAGAAAATAATAGAGAAATATTTTTTAAAATAAAATTCTAGAATAATATGATAACTAAAACAAGCAAAAGAAATACTGGATGGATTTAAGAGCAGAATAGATACAATGGAAAAGGGTCAATTAATTTGAAAATAGATGAAGAGAGAGAAAAAAGATTGAAAGCACTAATAGAACCTTGGAAATGTGGATTAATAGCAAAGGGTCTAACATATGTGAAATTGGAGTTTCAGAAGGAGAGAGAAAAAACAAGGCAGAAAAAAATGTTTGACGAAATAATAGACAAAAACTTTTCAGAATTGGTTTAAAAAAAAAAAAACACCTAAATTTACAAGAAACTCAGTAATCCCCAAGCAAGATATGTTGTTTGTTGATGTTTACTTGCTAAATTGTGTCTGACTCTTTGCAACCTCATGGACTGTAGCCCACCAGGCTCTTCTGTCCATGGGATTTCCCAGGCAAGAATACTGGAGTGGGTTGCCATTTCCTTCTCCTAGGATATTCCCAGTGCAAGAATTGAACCCACATCTCCCTCTCAGCAGGTGAATCTTTTTACCACTGAGCCAACTGGGAAGACCCCCCCAAGGAGGATATAGATTAAAAAATCATGCTTAGATACATCTTAGTAAAACAAGGCAGCCAGGGAAAACTGATACATTATACATCAGTTCAGTTCAGTCGCTCAGTCCTGTCCTTGGGACTGTCCATGGGACTCTTTGAGACCCCATGAATCGCAACACACTAGGCCTCCCTGTCCATCACCAACTCCTGGAGTTTACTCAAACTCTTGTCCATCGAGTCGGTGATGCCATCCAGCCATCTCATCCTCTGTCGTCCCCTTTTCCTCCTGCCCCCAGTCCCTCCCAGCATCAGGGTCTTTTCCAATGAGTCAACTCTTTACATGAGGTGGCCAAAGTATTGGAGTTTCAGCTTTAGCATCAGTCCTTCCAATGAACACCTAGGACTGATCTCCTTTAGAATGGACTGGTTGGATCTCCTTGCAGTCCATGGGACTCTCAAGAGTCTTCTCCAACACCACAGTTCAAAAGCATCAATTCTTCAGTGCTCAGCTTTCTTCATACTCCAACTCTCATATATAGGAGATCAATAATTTAAATGACTGCATACTACCAAGATCAGAAGACTGCATAGCAACATCTTTACTATACTTAAAAAGCAAAAATTAAAACCTATCAACTCTGAATTTTACATCCAGCAAAAATAGTCTTCTAAAATAAATATACATTAAAGATTTTGGGGGATAAAAGAAAACTAAGAGAGTTCATCATAAGCAGTCCTGCACTACAAAAAATGATAAAGGAAGTTCTCCCTTGATAGAAGAAAATGATACTGGAGAGAAACTTGAAACCGGAGGGAACTTGAATCTGCAGGAAGCAATGAAGAATGCTTAAGACAGTAAATATATAGGTAGACAAAAAATACTAATTTGCCTTTTAATTTGTTTAAAGCAAAGAGAACTTTAAAAAAACATAATGTTTACTGTAGGGTATATGATATATGTAGATAGAAATCACATTACAATTATAGAATGAAAACAATAGAATATAGAAGAGAATGAAAAGGGATTAGGGGGGCTATGTTCCAAGATCTCCAGTTAGTTAAGTCACTCAGTCGTGTCCGACTCTTTGCGATCCCATGAACTGTAGCCCATCAGGCTCCTCCATCCATAGGATTCTCCAGGCAAGAATACTGGAATGGGTTGCCATTTCCTTCTCCAGGGGATCTTCCCGACCCAGGGATTGAACCCAGGTCTCCCACATTGCAGGCAGACGCTTTAACCTCTGAGCCACCAGGGAAGCCCAAATACACAAACAACCCAAATAAAAAAGTGGGCCAAAGGCCTTAACAGACACCACATCAAAGAAGACAAGCAGATGGGAAATAAGCATATGAAAAGATGTTCCGTGTCACATGTCATCAGGGAAAAAGACGCCTTTACACACCTATTAGAATGCCCCAATCTAAGAACATCAACAACATCAAATGCTAGTGAAGCAAGCAGAGCAAGAGCAAGAGATCTCCAGTGGGTGCCTGAAACTGAAGATTGTACCTTTGTATAACTATGTTTTGTATACTATGGAAAAAACTATGTTTATTCCTATCCAGACATCCCCATGATAAAGTTAAATATATAAATTAGGCATAGTAAAAGATTAACAACTAATAATAGAGAAATTATAACAATGAAAGTGAAAGTGAAGTCGCTCAGTCGTGTCCGACCCTTTGCGACCCTGTGGACTGTAGCCCACCAGGCTCCTCAGTCCGTGGGATTCTCCAGGCAAGAATACTGGAGTGGCCTTTTACCTCGTTGCAGCCGAGAAGGCAACATGGGTCACCAGCAGCTCTACTGGAGCCATCCGAGAAAATTCGGCCAGGGTTCTCGCTCTTGCCAGGTCTGCTTCAACCGGCACGGTCTGATCCGGAAATACAGCCTTAATATGTGCCGCCAGTGTTTCCGCCAGTATGCGAAGGACATCGGCTTCATTAAGTTGGACTAACCAAACTTCCTTAGATGGCTCATCCAGCACATCAACCTTAGGCGGAAACAATACTAGCTCTTTGTATATAAAATAAAAGTTTACAAAACTTGAAAAAAAAAAAAAAAGAATACTGGAGTGGGTTGCCATTTCCTTCTCCAGGGGATCTTCCCCATCCAGGGATTGAACCCAGGTCTCCCACATTGCAGGCAGATGCTTTAACCTCTGAGCCACCAGGGAAGCCAATATACTGTATAAAAATAATGTGAATGTGAGCTCTCTGTCTTTCAGAATATCTTATTTACTGTACTCTTGGGAGATGTGAGATGATACAATGTCTACCTGATGGATGAAATGAGGTGAATGACACAGGTACTATGACATAGCATTCGGTTATTCACCTTTTTGCTTAAAGAAAGCACTTTATGGCTTCTATTTGGCATATGTGAATTGCCAGCATCATTACTCTTATGCTTGGAGGCCATTGTTAAGTAAAACAGAGTTGGAAAGAAAGTGAAAGTGTTAGTCTCTCCGTAGTGTCTGACTCTTTGTGACCCCATGGGGTGTAATCCACCAGGTTCTCTGTCCATGGAATTCTCCAGGCAAGAATACTGGAGTGGGTAGCTATTCCCTTCTCCAGGGAAGCTGAACATCAGCAGTGCAATACCATGACAGTTGATCTGATAGCCGAGATAACTCTGTAGTGACTGTTGGACAGGTAGCACATAGAGCACGCATACGCTAGACAAAAAGATGACTCATGTCCCTGGTGGGACTGAGCAGGGTGGCACAAAATTTCAACACACTACTCGGAATGGTGTGTAATTTAAAACTTATGAATTGTTTAAAGGCATATCTCAGAGAACTGTGGATTTGGTTCCAGACCACCATAATAATCACAATCAAGTGAGTTACATGACATTTTTGATTTACCAGTGCTTATAAAATGTATGTTTGCACTATACTATAGTAAGTATGCAATAGCATTGCTATCATCTGAGCCTTTTAGCAAGTTGTAATCTCTTTTGCAATAGTGACATCAAAGATCACAGATTACTGTAACAAATATAAAAATAATGAAAAACTTTGAACTGTTGCAAGGATTGTCAAAATGTGAGACAGTGACATGAAAGAAGTGAAGGCTATTGTAAAAATGATGCCGATACACTTGCTCTATGTAGGGTTGCCACAAAGTTTCATTTTGTAAAATATGCAGTATTTGAGAAGTGCAGTAAATCAAAGCACAATAAAACGAGGTATGCCTGCATTTCTGGAATTTTCCATTTAATGGTTTTGAGCCATGATTGACCTTGGGTAATGGAAATAGTGGAAAGCAAAACCATGGATACTGATGGGGGGAGGGTGCAGCTACTGTAGTTAAATAAATAGAGCTACTAGAGTTGTATGATTCTTATGTTTTAGGTAAAGTGGTATAATAACAACTCTAACTAGAATGAAAAGTTAGAGATGGGTATTAGAATCACTACAGCAAACATTAATGAACAATGTAAAAGAGTACAGCTAAAGTACCAATAAATGGAATTCTAAAACATGTTAAGATAATTCCAAAGAAGTTAGGGGAGAGAGCACAGAAAAATGAGAACAACAGATGATGTAAACAAGAAACACATAATGAAAACAGTAAGCCTAAATCAAAACATATGTGTAACTATGTTACATATTAATGAATTAAACGGTCTATTTCCAAGGCAGAGGTTATCAATATGGATTTTAAAAAGCAAGATCATATTTTGAAAACATGGATTTATAAATGCTGTCTATAATAGTTGCACTTTAAAAGTAAGACATGTATAGGTTGAGAGTAAAATACTGGAAAACAAGATACACCATGCAAATAGGAAACACAGGAAGGCTGGAATGGCTACATTCATATCAGAAAAAGTAGATTAAAAGGGACATTTCCGAATGATAATAGGGTCAGATCATCAGGAAGACATAGCCATAAAAGTATACATGCCAAATAAGAGGGCTTCAAAATATGTGAAGCAAAAAAGGGGCAGAATTAACTGGATAAATGTCATTATATAGCATTACAGCATTATGTACATAGGTTTTGACTCCCTGATTACAATTCAGGTTAGAAAACATTTATATTAATGCTTACTGTATATTGGCTTTAGGGAACATAGAATAATATGACAGGGTCTGTATTTCAGTGAGTTTACAATCTTACTGGGACATGATATCTGTGCTTAGAATACAATGAAAGAATAGGAAGTTTTAGAAATAGGAAAATAAGACTTTGTCTTCTGTTCCCTTTGTATTGATACATGGCACAAAATAGCTACATCGATACATTGATAACAAATAGTCACTTTGATGAAGGTGACAACAATTACCAACAAAACACAGATCTAGGATCTGGATCTTACTAAAACTAAAACAGAGCATAATAGATATTGAGTTGACTGCCCAGTCAGTCATTCCTTTCCACTTCTAACGAAATGCCACTTTTTTGTCAGATGGCATTGACACCAACCCCAGTTTCAGAACACGGTGTGGTTTGTCGCTAAGTGTAACCTCATTGCCATTGCTACAGCAGTGGATTTGAGGTGACTACTGTTTGATGTGTGCTAAGTCACTTCAGTTCAGTTCAGTTCAGTTCAGTTCAGTCTCTCAGTCGCGTCCAACTTTTTGTGACCCCATGAACTGCAGCACGCCAGGCCTCCCTGTCCATCACCAACTCCTGGAATTCACTCAGACTCATGTCCATCGAGTCAGTGATGCCATCCAGCCATCTCATCCTCTGTCATCCCCTTCTCCTCCTGCTCCCAATCCCTCCCAGCATCAGAGTCTTTTCCAATGAGTCAACTCTTTGCATGAGGTGGCCAAAGTACTTGAGTTTCAGCTTTAGCATCTTTCCTTCCAAAGAAATCCCAGGGCTGATCTCCTTCAGAATGGACTGGTTGGATCTCCTTGCAGTCCAAGTGACTCTCAAGAGTCTTCTCCAACACCACAGTTCACTTCAGTCATGTCTAATTCTTTGCAACCCCATGAACTGTAGCCTGCCAGGCTTCTATGTCCATGGGATTCTCCAGGCAAGAATACTGGAGTAGGTTGCCATTTCTTCCTCCAAGGGATCTTCCCAACCCAGGGATGGAACCCACATTTCTTATGTCCTGTGCACTGGCAGACAGCTACTTTACTGCTAGAGCCGCCTGGGAAGCCACTGTTCGGTGGTGGCAGGGAAAAACTTTTATTTCCTGCTGCCTGTGGTCAAGGGATTGTGCAATTCTAATTGCTTTTAGTTTCCAGTTTACCTCTGAATGAAACCTAGTAAACACATTTAAAGCATTTCAAGCAGTTCCTAGTTTAAATAGTACAAAGTAAATGTTTAACACCTTATCTATTTATTACTGTTGCTGTGTGCATGTTAATTTTCATGGAAGACTGAACTGAGAGAAAAAAAATCACCAAATTCTGGTGACATGGTTGATTCTCTGGATTAAACCAGTCTTAAAACCCTTCCAAACTCTAACCAGTTAGAGGAAGGCTTGTTTTATTTATTTATAATTGGAGAATAGTTATTGACAATGTTGTGTTTCAGGTGTACAGCCAAGTGAATCAGTTATACATATATCCCCTCTTTTTTAGATTCTTTTTCCTAGAGTTAGGTTTCTTGATGTTTTTTTCCACTTGAGAGTTCCTGACTGTTACTTAGTCAGTGTGATTTAACTCCATGTGAAGGACAGTTTTAAAGGGATAATCCCCAGCATCCCCATGGTGATTGAATTTAGTCTCCACATAATTGTATATACAAAATGAAATTACAGGCTATACAGGATAGGTGACTTTCCCCAACTTCCACCATCCTTTATCTTTTGCTAATTGGTATTGCAATAGGCGCCTAACCAAATTCTCTGGCTCCAGGCTTGTCCTCTCCCTTCTAATCCATCCTTCACACAGCTGCCAGAGCTATCTTTAAAATACAAATCTGATCATTTTACACATTTACAGGCACTCACATCTATGCATTATCTGCTCAACGTCTTTCTGTAGTTCCTGAATACCTATTGGATTTTGTTCAGATATCTTAGCATGGTCCACATGGTCCAAAATTTTCAGCCTCCATTTTCAGCTTTATCTCCCAGGACTCTCTCTCATAAACTTAGTGGTCACTATATCATGAACACAGGATGCTCTTGAATGTCTTCAAGTCTTTGTATGTGCTATTTTCCATGCCTGCAAGGTCTTTTTCCTGCTCTTTTTATTGGAGAACTCTCCTTTATCTTTGAAGACCCTCAACTCAAATATCATCTGAGTAAGGATCATTTCTTGATACCCCTGACAGAACCATTAGAATATGATTTATCATGGAAATTTAGACTTTAAACAATGTGGAAGCCAGTTGATTGATGAAACAGCCTATGGGTGGTTTCACATCAGCCTTGGGTAGGCAGTTGGAACAGGAAGATAGGGAAGAAGGACAAGTTGGAACCTGAATGGGACCTATGAGGGTGAATGGGAACCTCTGTTGTTGGTCTTTTGCCACCTCGAGGCCTCCAACTTTGATGCTGTGAGTGTCCACCGCAAGTGAAGCCACTCCTCTTTATCGTGATTCTTGATACGTACTGAACAAGGAGCCAGAGATCCGAAGGAGGATACAGCAGGAGTTGGACCTGCTATGAGCCCAGCTGCTGCCTGTTCCCCATCCCTGACCAGGTAAACCAGCAAAATAAGCAGCCATATATGTGAGATAGGTCAGCACCCTTTGCCCTGCTCCAAAACTCTGAGTGTAATAAGAACATGGCTGTTTCATTTTTCTGTCTTCCAAATTTCCCATAAAACAGCTCTCAAGGTCCACACTAACCTGGAAGTCTAGAGTGAAGGGAATTCTGAGAAACATGTATCCAGCAAAACTTAGCTGACACAGTACAAATTCATTATACTCTCATATTTTCCTTTTATAAGAGTAATGGTTTTTTGCAGATCTATTTCTACTATCAACATCTAAATTAGTTTGAGCAAGGAACATGTCTTATTTATATTTGAATCTGAAGCTCCTACCTTAAATGGAAGGTACTTAATGTTCAGTAAAATAAGTAATAATAATGTATTCTTAAACATAACAACTTAATACTGAGTAAAATGCTTAGTTAATTAATATTATTTTTATGTATTTCTTCCACATTGGTTGAGAAACCAGTGTTTGGCATTTGTATAACCACCTGAGTAATGTTCTGGAAAAGGGAGATTTTTTAAATATCCATGCTGGAACTGAATTCTGGAGGGGAATAAACCTACTTCATTGGTAAATTTTGGTAGGGTGCTGACTGCTTCAAAGGATGTCAGAGTAAAAAGTATTCCCTTTGGAATGCATTGCCAAGTTTTCCAAACAGGTGGGAAAGGTTAATTATTTTAAGCATTTGGAACTTGGCAACAAGTAGGATGGAACAAACATACTGACTAGACATATGCTATAGAATATTCCATAAAGCTCCCTCTCATCTGTAGTGGTTTACACAGAGAGCAGAACGTATGGCAGGATTTGTTTGGCTTTTTCTCTGGAATTATCTGTCAGGACATGAGCTGCCACCTAATTACCCACTCACATTACACTCTGCTTTTCCATTTTTGGTCTGATTTCTCAAAGCCTTCAGACACTGATTTTTTCATTTTTTAAAAATTAATTTTATCTGACCTACTAAAGAGTTGTGTGCATTTCTGGGAGACATTTTTAGAGTTTCGAAATGTGGACTCCATCTCCTGGCTCTTTGACTCTACAGCCTATCAAGGCAACTGTATCTTAGAAATGTATGATTGATCACCCTACTAAAGGGCAAAGGGCTTGGAGGGAATGGTGGGAACTACTAGAATCAAACTTTTATGTTTTCTTGAGCACCTCCTGTGTGTAGGCATGTCTCTCAGTGAAGCAGTACTTCTCTAAGTTCTTAAGGGTGAGGTGAGAACCAATTCAAAAATTGGTTTTTGAAAGATACAAATCTTTCTTTGGGATCATATATGTAAGTAATGCATAAATTTATATTTTCATTTTTACTTACAACAAATGACCACTGTCTGGTATTCCATAAAACAAATTATTACGGCTTATTGAAAATTGATATTTATAAATTGACATATTAGGGAACCTGACTTGGCATAATAGATATTCTACTAAAATGTGTTGATTATTTTGAAAAGTTTTTATTGATCATATACCCTATAGATAATTAGAATTATTGAAAATTTTGAGAAAGAATACATCTTTATCAGTATAGAATGAATGTTGCTTTGGTAGAGTCATGGCTTTCCTTTGCTATTCTAGTAGTAATCAACTCACATCTATAACTCTTACTTCTGCTATAAGCTTATTTGTGTGTGTGTAAATATTGCACAATTAATTTTTTGGTTTCTATTTATCTTCTCTCCAATTCATGTGATCATTCAGTTCTTACTCTACTGAAAAGTAGGAATAGGCAGTGTTGGTGACCTGCACAGAGTTCTGTTCTGCTTAAGGAGATTTCACTCAGGTAAATTAGTTGTCTGCTGGTACAGAGAGACACCAACATTACAGAATAATCAAAGGATAGAGAGTGGAGACTTGGCACTTTCGTTTACTTTCACGGTAATCATCTGTGCTGATGCTTTCCCATCTAGTAATTACTTTTAAAACTAACATTGGTAATAAAATCAGCAGCATTCAGCATCCACACTCATGCTCTGAGGGAAGCAGGGAACGGACTGGCCTTCAGTGTCTTGTTTAACACCAGCAGCGAGAGCTGAGTGTATGGCCCAGAGTAATAAATGCTCTGTCACGCCTTGCTGCTTAAATTTTTTATAACTTTTAAGCTCTATTAAAGGAAGTGATGTCAAGAGTATTTAGTGGAGATAGCTTCTAGCAATGGCTTTTTATTAAGAAAGATGACACCAATCATGCAACTGATGATGGAGTGAGAAAAGATATTACCCTGCTGCAGATGGGCTTATTATCTCCATCCTGGAATGGTTGACTGCTGTTAGAAATGGTTGAGCAAAAGAGCGCAAAAGAATTGACTGGCATGACTCAATCAAAATGTTTGTGTCTGGATTTCCTTAGCGGAGAGGCATGAACTTAGGAAATGATCTGTGACTAATTCAGTTTTTATTTTAATAAATGCTCATCTTTGCCATGTATAAAGTGGATCCACTACTCAGAGAACAAAGTGCATTCTCTGCTCTCTCTCTCCAGCTATTTTGTGTACCAGCTAGGAGTGCGAAAGTCTTCATGATTTTTCAGTCTCCTTTCCATGATTGCATTCCATGCCTCCCATCCATCATATGCAGGACTGCCTTCTGGGCCCGTAAGACTTTTAGGGCCCAAGAAAATTTTTTCATTTCTTTTCATATCAGAAGGGAAAAAAATGAACTTTTGGGTCAAAGAAAATGTTTTAATGTATAATAATATATTCTTCTTTATACCAACACAGTTGTTAAGTATAATTTTTTAAATAATATTTAATGAAGGAGTAGACCCACAAAGACATAATGTTTGGGACTCCACCCATGCCCCACGAAAGTCACAAGGCAGTCCTAAGTGGGCATGCTGTAAATATACTAATTAATTGAAAAATAATGTTTGGATGCTCCACTGTATCTCTTTGAGGACTCAATTATGTTCATGCCACCTGTAGGAAGGTTGATGCAACAGAAGAGTACAGACAGTGATCCAGGAAATCTAAGTTTGAGACTTACCTCTACAACATCTGTTTTTTGTTTTATTTTTCACTTTACAATATTGTATTGGTTTTGCCATACATCAACATGAATCCGCCACAGGTTTACACGTGTTCCCCATCCTGAACCCCCTTCCCTCCTCCTCCCTGTACCATCCCTCTGGGTCATCCCAGAAAGTCACTTAGGAATTTGGACTCCTTTTCCTTACTTACCCTTAAAAAAGAGTTTGGATTCAATTTCTAGAATCTCTCTAGTTTAGAAGTTCTGTTATGCTAATCTAAAACAGGTTGCTAAAGTTCCTTCATGAAAAATTCTAGGCAGATGGTAAAAATCACATTTTCTGGTTATTTCCTGAGCTCATAGTAGGTGCTCAATAAACAGAGGTTGAATTAAAGACTTTGATGCTGCTGGGTTCCTACAAAAACATCTGCCCTCTCCATCTCTGACCACAGGGTAGATATGTAATTGTCTAGAAGAGATGTGGAAGATGATGATCAGGCCGTGCATTTTCTGATGCTCCTTTCCAAACCTGTCATTCTTTCTTGTTGAGGAAACTCAAGCTGGTATTTCCTGGCCAGGCTTAAAGATATCTCTAAAATGACAGCATGTGTCTTTGGATTCAGAACTGAATTGGCAACAGGATAGACTGTCCAAGAGCCCCCTGGTTCAGATTGGCCACCCACTGGTGACAATTTCCAAAGTATAGGTGCTCACCTGCTCATCTCACTCTCTCTTTGGCCACATTTGCTTGAAAACCTGAGTCCCAGTAAGCCTTTTGCTTCTGGGAGTTGTGGCCTGGGTAGGGCTGAAGTTCAGCTAATCCCCTGAAGACAAGACAGCTGCAGTGAGTGACAGATACTCCCCTACCCCCAACAGCCCCCTCACCGCCTTTGCCACCCACTGAAGCTGTAAAAGATGAGTGCCCTTCCTTCCACATTCCTAAAAATGAATCTTAAAGAACCGAAGAACAAGCAGTAGTTGTTAAATTATTAACTAGCAATGGTGAGTGAAATGGACATAGACCCTGCTCTCTAAGACCATAAAAAACCCAAAGGAAAACACCAACAAGGAAAGAAAGCTAATAAGCACTATTTTTTAAATATTGTTCTCATGTTGTCTTAGAAGAAAGTAACAGCATGGAAACTTTGGTTCTTCTTTAGAAAACATACTGCAGAGTTAACACTCATGTGGGCTAAGCCCCAAGGCATGCTGGAACCTCAAAGGGGAGAAAACAAGTAATGAACCTGTAAGTAGTGAACCTGGAATGGGGTGACCCCTGGGCTAAAGACAGATTCAAGAGCTTTTATCTCCAGGTAGGGTTGCCTAATTGTTTCAGTTCAGTTCAGTTGCTCAGTCGTGTCTGACTCTTTGTGACCCTATGAACTGCAGCATGACAGGCCTCCCTGTCCATCACCAACCCCTGGAGATTACCCAAACCCATGTCCATTGAGTCCATGATGCCATCCAACCATCTCATCCTCAGTTGTCCCCTTCTCGTCCTGCCCTCAATCTTTCCCAGCATCAGGGTCTTTTCAAATGAGGCAGCTCTTCATATAAGGTGATCAAAGTATTGGAGTTTCAGCTTCAACATCAGTCCTTGCAATGAAAGCACAGGACTGATCTCCTTCAGGATGGACTGGTTGGATCTCCTTGCAGTCCAAGGAACTCTCAAGAGTCTCCTCCAACAGCACAGTTCAAAAGCATCAATTTTAAAAAATATGCTCAGCTTTCTTTATACTCCAATTCTCACATCCATATATGACTACTGGAAAAACCATAGCCTTGACTAAATGGATCTTTGTTGTCAAAGTAATATGTCTGCTTTTTAATATGGTGTCCAGGTTGGTCATAATTTTGCTTCCAGGGAGTAAGCATCTTTTAATTTCATGGCTGCAGTCACTATCTGCAGTGATTTTGGAGCCCCCAAAAATCAAGTCAGCCACTGTTTCCCCATCATTTGCCATGAATGATGGGACTGGATACATTGATCTTAGTTTTCTGAATGTTGTGCTTTAAGCCAAGTTTCTCACTCTCCTCTTTCACTTTAATGAAGAGGCTCTTAGCTCTTCTTCACTTTCTGCCATAAGAGTGGTGTCATCTGCATATCTGAGGTTATTGATATTTTCCTGGCTATCTTGATTCCAGCTTGTGCTTCATCCAGCCCAGCATTTCTCATGATGTACTCTGCATATAAGTTAAATAAGCAGGATGACAATATATAGCCTTGACGTACTCCTTATCCTATTTGGAACCAGTCTATTGTTCCATATACAATTCTAACTGTTGCTTCCTGACCTGCATACAGATTTCTCAGGAGGCAGGTCAGGTGGTCTGGTATTCCCATCTCTTTCAGACTTTTCCACAGTTTATTGTGATCCACACACTCAAAGGCTTTGGCCTAGTCAATAAAGCAGAAATAGATGTTTTTCTTGAACTCTTGCTTTTTCCATGATCCAGCGGATGTTGGCAATTTGATCTCTGGTTCCTCTGCCTTTTCTAAAACAAGCTTGAACATCTGGAATTTCACGGTTCATGTATTGTTGAAGCCTGGCTTGGAGAATTTTGAGCATTACTTTACTAGTGTGTGAGATGAGTGCAATTGTGTGGTAGTTTGAGCATTCTTTGGCATTGCCTTTCTTTGGGATTGGAATGAAAACTGACCTTTTCCAGTCCTGTGGCCACTGCTGAGTTTTCCAAATTTGCTGGTATATTGAGTGCAGTACTTTCACAGCATCATCTTTCAGGATTTGAAATAGCTCAACTAGAATTCCATCACCTCCACTAGCTTTGTTCATAGTGATGCTTCCTAAGGCCCACTTGACTTTGCATTCCAGGATGTGGCTCTGGGTGAGTGATCACACCATCATGATTATTTGGGTCGTGAAGATCTTTTTTGTAGAGTTCTTCTGTGTATTCTTGCCACGTCTTCTTAATGTCGTCTGCTTTGTTAGGTCCCTACCATTTCTGTCCTTTATCGAGCCCATCTTTGCATGAAGTGTTCCCTTGGTATCTCTAAATTCTTGAAGAGATCTCTAGTCTTCCCATTCTATTGTTTTTCTTTATTTCTTTGCATTGATGGCTGAAGAAGGCTTTCTTATCTCTCCTTGCTATTCTTTGGAACGCTGCATTCAAATGGGTATATCTTTCCTTTTCTCCTTTGCTTTTTGCTTCTCTTCTTTCCGCAGCTATTTGTACGGTCTCCTCAGACAGCCATTTTGCTTTTTTGCATTTCTTTTTCTTGGGGATGATCTTGATTCCTGTCTCCTGTACAATGTCATGAACCTCCGTCATAGTTCATCAGGCATTCTGTCTATCAGATCTAGTCCCTTAAATCTATTCCTCAAAAAAAAAAAAAAAAATCTATTTCTCACTTCCACTGTATAATCATAAGGGATTTGATTTAGGTCATACCTGAATGGTCTAGTGGTTTTCCCCACTTTCTTCAATTTAAGTCTGAATTTGGCAATAAGGAGTTCATGATCTGAACCACAAGTCAGCTCCTGGTCTTGTTTTTGCTGACTGTATAGAGCTTCTCCATCTTTGGCTGCAAAGAATATAATAAATCTGATTTTGGTATTGACCATTTGGTGATGTCCATGTGTAGAGTCTTCTCTTGTGTTGTTGGAAGAGGGTGTTTGCTATGACCAGTGTGTTCTCCTGGCAAAACTCTATTAGCCTTCGCCTTGCTTCATTCTGTACTCTAAGGCCAAATTTGCCTGTTACTCCAGGTGTTTCTTGACTTCCTACTTTTGCATTCCAGTTCTCTAAAATAAAAAGGACATCTTTTGGGGGTGTTAGTTATAAAAGGTCTTGTAGGTCTTCACAGAACTGTTCAACGTCAGCTTCTTCAACATTACTGGTCAGGGCATAGTCTTGGATTACCATGATATTGTTTCAGCAACTTTAAAACTATAGTTTATCTTTGAAAGCTACCATTTGTGTGAGAAGAATTCTGGACTATGGATTAGCTTGTATAATCCACATAATTAGACTGTATTCTCTTTATTTTATACAGTAAGGGTGGAGCTGAGGGTCAGACTTCAGTGCACAGAGCTCCAATCTGCTGCTTATAAGAGTGCCTATGTCCAGGTTCGATGCACGATGCTGGATGCTTGGGGCTGGTGCACTGGGATGGCCCAGAGGGAGGGTATGGGGAGGGAGGAGAGAGGAGGGTTCAGGATGGGGAGCACAGGTATACCTGTGGCGGATTCATTTCGATGTTGGGCAAAACTAATACAATGTTGTAAAGTTTAAAAAAAAAAAAAAAAAAGAGTGCCTATGGTCTTGCCTTCTGCTTTATTTATTTATTTTTTTAATTTTTTTAAATTTTATTTTATTTTTAAACTTTACATAATTGTATTAGTTTTGCCAAATATCAAAATGAATCCGCCACAGCCTTCTGCTTTAGTATTAGATCTATTTTGACAAGAGCAGATATAGACAAAGGTTGGTCCTCTAAGGAGGGAGATGCCTAGTTCCCAATTCTATACCTTGATTGATTACCCAGAGAAGATTCAGAAAATGCTAGAAGTAACTTGTTTTCCCATCTCAAGGTTGTTCTACATGGAAAATGAATTATCCTGCCTTTCAGAGCACAGAGAGGGAAAACTCATAAATGATGTGTCTGCTTTTCTTTCATGGTCATAATTCTTGTTTTTCTTTTGAGCTTTTTTTTTTAACACCTCTTAATATGGTATAATATAAACAAATGCTTTTGTGTGATCATCTGTTAACAGATATGTTTTTAATTATGTGATCCTGAAAATATAAAGCCGAATTGGAGATTAATGACAGGATGCTAAGCCTTTTTATCCTTGAAAGCAAATATTTTTTAAAATTACTCTTCATTTCTGAACCTTTGCATCTTTAAACTTCCCATTTTTAAACATCTTGCTGTTTCTTTTAAGTCCTGATTGAACACAATGGCTTTCTGACTTCTGAGGTTGTATTCAGTTCGTATTTTTTAATGTTTTCTACTTAATTATCTTCTGTTCTCATAAGATTCTTTAGCTAATGGACAGTTCAGCTTCTTACCAATGATTTCTGTCTGACCCTGATCAAAGCAGAGCTCTTGTTTACTGTTTGTGTTATAATATACAGATCTGCAGAGAGGGCAGAGTAAGAGGAAGCAAGGCATACATGTAACAGGAGATGAAAACAGACCACAGAATAAAATATTACAGCCTTAATAACAGCAACAGCCATACTGGAAATTTATATTATAAATGAGAATACCAAATGGATATGATATCCAAAAAGCATGAAACGTATAAATATTGTCTTATTGCTGTTTTTAGTTCTCCATTCCTCCTTGATCTTTAGTGAATAAGAACACTGGGAATGGGAAGGAGTCAGGATTTATTGATTAAGTGCCACATACTTGTACTGGGCACCTTACTTCCTATATTTTGTCCATTTTCATGATTACCTCAAGAGCCAGGGAGTTTTATTACCATTTTCCAGATATAAAAACAGATTCAGAGATATTAGCTGACTTATTATAGTCAGGTAATCAAGAATTTAAAGGCCTACTTTATCTTTTGCTGAGATTTAAATGATTTATTTTATGTCTTATAATTTATTTTTAATTAGAGGATAATTGCTTTACAATGTTGTGTTGGTTTCTGCCATACATCAACATGAATCAGCCTTCGATATATGCACATATCCCCTCCTTGAGCCTCCCTCCCACCTCCCACCCCATCCCACTCCTGAAGTTTGTCACAGAGCACCAAGCAGAGCTCCCTGCACTATCTGTTTTACACATGTTAATGTATATATTTCATTGCTACTCTCTCAATTCATTGAAAGGACCATTTAAGTTTAATTCAGAAGCCTGGGCTCATTCCCCTCTCTCTGCTGCTTTCAGGAGAGAAATGGGCCAAGATGAGGCCAAGGACAAAAATATGGCTATTCATTCAGTAATGAATGCATTGGCTTCCTGAATTAAAACATTAATACTATTATTATTGTAATTTTATTATAATATATTATGCATTGTGTCGAGTATGATATATTGTATAAATAACATAAATTATAATAATTTTGTTCTTCATTTCAGTTCAGTTCAGTCACTCAGTCTTGTCCGACTCTTTGCGACCCCATGAATTGCAGCACGCCAGGCCTCCCTGTCCATCACCAACTCCAACTCAAACTCATGTCCATCGAGTCGGTGACGCCATCCAGCCATCTCATCCTCTGTCGTCCCCTTCTCCTCCTGCCACTAATCCCTCCCAACATCAGAGTCTTTTCCAATAAGTCAACTCTTCACATGAGGTGGCCAAAGTATTGGAGTTTCAGCTTTAGCATCAGTCCTTCCAAAGAACATCCAGGACTGATCTCCTTTAGAATGGACTGGTTGGATCTCCTTGAAGTCCAAGGGACACTCAAGAGTCTTCTCCAACACCATAATTCAAAAGCATCAATTCTTCAGTGCTCAGCTTTCTTCACAGTCCAACTCTCACATCTGTACATGACCACTGGAAAAACCATAGCCTTGACTAGATGGACCTTTGTTGGCAAAGTAATGTCTCTGCTTTTTAATATGCTATCTAGGTTGGTTATAACTTTCCTTCCAAGGAATAAGTGTCTTTTAATTTCATGGCTGCAATCACCATCTGCAGTTATTTTGGACTTAAAAAACTGCAAATGATAATCTTGAATTAGATTTGTAAACCTCTTTTACTGCTTCACTCAGTTCAGTTCAGTTCAGATGCTCAGTCGTGTCTGACTCTTTGCTACCCCATGAATTGCAGCATGCCAGGCCTCCCTGTCCATCACCAACTCCCAGAGTTCACTCAGACTCACGTCCGTTGAGTCAGTGACGCCATCCAGCCATCTCATCCTCTGTCATCCACTTCTCCTCCTGCCCCCAATCACTCCCAGGATCAGAGTCTTTTCCAATGAGTCAACTCTTCACATGAGGTGACCAAAATACTGTAGTTTCAGCTTTAGCATCATTCCTTCCAAAGAACACCCAGGACTGATCTCCTTTAGAATGAACTGGTTGGATCTCCTTACAGTCCAAGGGATTCTCGAGTCTTCTCCAACACCACACTTCAAAAGCATCAATTCTTTGGCGCTCAGCTTTTTTTACAGTCCAACTCTCACATCCATACATGACCACTGGAAAAACCATAGCCATGACTAGGCGGACCTTTGTTGGCAAAGTAATGTCTCTGGTTTTTAATATGCTATCTAGGTTGGTCGTAACTTTCCTTCCAAGGAGCAAGTGTCTTTTAATTTCATGGCTGAAATCACCATCTGCAGTGATTTTGGAGCCCCCAAAAATAAAGTCTGACACTGTTTCCACTGTTTCCCCATCTATTTGCCATGAAGTGATGGGACCAGATGCCATGATCTTAGTTTTCTGAATGTTGAGCTTTAAGCCAACTTTTTCACTCTCCTCTTTCACTTTCATCAAGAGGCTTTTGAGTTCCTCTTCACTTTCTGCCTTAAGGGTGGTGTCATCTGCATATCTGAGGTTATTGATATTTCTCCCGGCAATCTTGATTCCAGCTTGTGCTTCTTCCAGCCCAGCGTTTCTCATGACAGAACTAGGTGCTAGCAGATGCTAATCTTGCTGAGACTCTTCCTGGACTTACAGGGCATTTCCTCAGTGCAAACGAACAGAGAGAAAACTGGTATCTTTTCTTCTTCATGTAAGGGCACTGATCCATCACAAGAGGAACCCCCCAATGACATAATCTAAACCTAGTCACTTCTCAAAGGCCCCACTTCCAAAAATGCCATCATATTGGGAGTTAGGGCTTTAACATATGAATTTAGAGATCTCTTCAAGAAAATTAGAGATATCAAGAACATTTCATGCAAAGATTGGCATAATAAAGGACAGAAATGGTAGGGACCTAACAGAAGCAGAAGATATTAAGAAGTGGAAAGAATATACAGAAGAACTATACAAAAAAGATCTTCATGACCCAGGCAATCATGATGGTGTGATCACTAACCTAGAGCCAGACATCCTGGAATGTGATGTCAGGTGGGCCTTAGGAAGCATCACTATTAACAAAGCTAGTGGAGGTGATGGAATTCCAGTTGAGCTATTTCAAATCCTGAAAGATGATGCTGTGAAAGTACTGCACTCAATATACCAGCAAATTTGGAAAACTCAGCAGTGGCCACAGGACTGAAAAAGATCAGTTTTCATTCCAATCCCAAAAAAGGCAATGTCAAAGAATGTTCAAACTACCGCACAATTGGACTCAACTCACATGCTAGCAAAGTAATGCTCAAAATTCTCCAAGCCAGGCTTCAACAATATGTGAACTGTGAACTTCAGAGGTTCAAGCTAGATTTAGAGAAGGCATAAGAACCAGAGAGAAAATTGCCAACATCCGTTGTATCATGAAAAAAGCAAGAGAGTTCCAGAAAAACATCTATTTTTGCTTTATTGACTATGCCAAAGCCTTTGACTGTGTGGATCACAACAAACTGTGGAAAATTCTGAAAGAGATGGGAATACCAGGCCACCTGACCTGCATCTTGAGAAATCTGCATGCAGGTCAGGAAGCAACAGTTAGAACTGGACATGGAACAACAGACTGGTTCTAAACAGGGAAAGGAGTATGTCAAGGCTGTAAATTGTCACCTTGCTTATTTAACTTCTATGCAGAGTACATCATGAGAAACTCTGGGCTGGAAGAAGCACAAGCTGGAGTCATGATTGCTGGAAGAAATATCAGTAACCTCAGATATGCAGATGACACCACCCTTATGGCAGAAAACGAAGAAGAACTAAAGAACCTCTTGATGAAAGTGAAAGAAGAGTGTGAGAAAGTTGGTTTAAAGCTCAACATTCAGAAAACGAAGATCATGGCATCTGGTCCCATCACTTCATGGGAAATAGATGAAACAGTGGAAACAGTGAGAGACCTGATTTTGGGGGGCTCCAAAATCACTGCAGATGGTGACTGCAGTCATGAGATTAAAAGACACTTGCTCCTTGGAAGAAAAGTTATGACCAACCTGGACAGCATATTAAAATGCAGAGACATTACTTTGCCAACAAAAGTCCATGTAGTTAAAGCTTTATTTTTTCCAGTGGTCATGTATGGATGTGAGAGTTGGACTATAAAGAAAGCTGAGCACAGAAGAATTGATGCTTTTGAACTGTGGTGTTGGAGAAGACTCTTGAGAGTCCCTTGGACTGCACAGAGATCCAGCCAGTCCATCCTAAAGGAAATCAGTCCTGAATATTCATTGGAAGGACTTATACTGAAGTTGAAACTCCAATACTTTAGGCACCTGATGCGAAGAACTGACTCATTAGAAAAAGCCCTGATGCTGGGAAAGGTTGAAGGTGGGAGGAGAAGGGAATGACAGAGGATGAGATGGTTGGATGGCATCACTGACTCAATGGACATGAGTTTGGGTACACTCTGGGAGTTGGTGATGGACAGGGAGGCCTGGCGTGCTGCAGTCCATGGGGTTGCAAAGAGCTGGACACAACTGAGCGACTGAACTGACTGACTGACTTGGGGAGGATGCAAAAATTAGGCCATGGATACATGTGGGTATTCCCTTAGGTTCCAGGAATACTGCATATGTCATTTCATCTAATTCTTAAAGGACTCTATTGGGTGGTATTGTTTGTTCCATAAGCACATAAGACAAAATTTCAAGCTGAACTGAACAGTTCATTCTCCCCTTGTCCATCCTGACCCTCACTTCCTGCATGTCTGTTCAGATAAATGACCTCATTGTCTATTCTCTTACCTACATCTGGCTCCTGCTCATAATTCTTAACTCTTCTCACTCTGCCCCCCAGCCTCATCAAGATCTGTGGATTATACCCTGTGAACATCTCTGGAACCCACCCAGGCAGACTCTGGCTGCCCCTGACTTGGTCCAGGCCATCACCATCTCTCAGGAACCATTTTAACCACCTAGTTGATCTTATTGCTTTCAGTCTTGCCCAACCCATCACCCCCTCCATCCTCAAGCAATCCATTCTTCACATAGCAGCCAGAGAGATCACTGTGAAATGCATATTTTGGTCACATTCTTTCCTTGACTAAAACCCTGTGAACGGTCTTCATTTTCCTTAGACAAAAGGATTCCTGAACAAAACGTAAGGAATCTTTATGATCTAACCTCTGTTTCCTTCTGCAGCCTCATCTTGGAATATTCTTCCATCCTACACATCCATCCTCCACTCACTCTGAAAGTCTTTCAGCTCCCTGTCCTGCATCTCCTTTTTGACTGCCCCTCTCACTTGACTTCACCAAGGTTGAACTCCCATCTTCAATTCCTCCCATAGGGTGGTCTCTAGAACAGAAAGGACCATGTCTGTGTCTACCAATAAATGTATTTCAAATGGAAAAATTGATCTCTAAATGCTGAGGCTCAATTACTTTCTCAGATTAAAATAGCTGGTTAATGGTAGGGTTAGGGATCTGAAAAAAAGCATTTGTATCCAAACCTAATGCTTTCTTACAGCGTCAAGGTATCTATCATAGGTGGGTGAGTGTGAGGCACTCAGTAACTCGTTTGGGTTGGATCATAGCACGTGCACAAGAGACAAAATGGGAAAAGAAGGCTTTTATCTTGTTGCATATGGCCTTGTGCCATTGGTCAAGGAATTAGGTTCTATTCTGCAGATTTTATTCTATGGGAAATCGTAGATGGGCACCAAAGTAACAAGAACAGAATATTTACATTTTCTTATGCCTTAAAAAAGTGAAAGTGAGGGCAGAGGAACACAAGAAGAATTGGGGGCTTTTTGCCACCATCTTCATGCATAAAATAATAGTATCTGCTTCCTATGACTTTTGTGAAAATGAAAATGAATAATACATGTAGAAATGCTGTGTATACCTCTTTATAAATGTTATTATGGTTTTTTTTTTCTCCTCTTCAAGTTGGTTCAAGGGGCTGTTCAGCTTTGTAGTTACGTCTAGAAAACTCCGAGTAAACTCTCTGAGGAGCCATTCTCTAAAGGTGGTGCTGAGACTGTAAATAAAGTTTTCAAGTTACTGGGAAGTTAGAGACCTATTCCAGGAGGCCGGAGAGGCCACTGACCACGGCAGCTGGAAATTTCTCAGGTGATAAACTGGGGTGGGGCTCAGGAAAGGTGGAAGGTACTGGTGCTGATGAGCGATCCCCCACCAGGAACAGCTGCCAGCACACTGCCAGAAACTCCTGTGAGGAGGAGCAGCTGGAAACCAGCATGGGGAGCAGCATGGGATGTCATAAAGAGGGGGCCTGACTGCTTGAAGGCCTCTGGCTGCGCTGTTTCCCCAGCTTGATTTACCACAAAGAGAGAGGGGAGTGTACTAAGTGAGTGCTCATTACTAAGAGTGCAACTGGAAGTAAGTATTTTGATATAAATGATAATATGACTATAATAATAATTAGTAGCACATTAATTGAAGAGAGAGAAAGACCAAAGTCAGAGTCCAGAAAGTCTGTTTAGGAAACTGCGCCTGGAAAGAGGACTGCTGCTAAGAACAGCTCGTCTGGCCCAGAGTATTGCGTTTGGCTGGTGGTTGTGAGAGTGGACTTGGGAACTGGCCTTCCGAGGAAGGCCCACTGACAGGATTTTTTTCAAGGACTCCTCCTTGGATCCACTGTTTGGAAAAAGGAAGAGTAGAATGGCCCTGGGTAGAAGTTGTTCTAGAAGCTCGAGTGGGCTGGGTTAAGCCTTGGACTTGAGAGAAAGACTTTTAGGATTTCTGTGACCTTGACTTGTTTCCTATTGGCCAACTAAATTGTGTGCCAATTTAGAGAAGCCAACTTCCAGGAACAGAAGATCAGTTTTCTTCTCCTGTATTTCCCTATCACAGGATCGCATTGTGCAAATAGCCGGTGAGCTGGCCAGACCCCCTAAACTGCTTTCTCTATGACTCAGCTCTTCACTGTAGGTCTTCCTGGCACATTAGGCAGGTGAGGTGGGAAGGCACCAGAGTACAAGTCAAATATTCTGAGTTCTATTCCCAGCTCTGCTAAGAATAAACTGACACGAACGATGTCTACGATCAACCGGTTTTCCAGATGGTACCCAGGGATTATTTTTCTAGCATCTTGGCAATGACTATGACTCATCATCTAGTCTAACAGGTCCTCAAGTAAAAGCTGAACATATAATTACGACCAAAACTCTTTTTTTACACAACTTTTAAAGAATGAAGTTTAAACACATTGTCTAAAAGAAAATGTTGTATGTGAGTGTCACAGGCAAGATTTCCCTATGCTGCTTATCAGACGCCAATGCAAATGGAGCTGATTCAAAATTAGTCCCATTAGCAAGTGTCCCAAACCAACATGGGCTTACATGATTACTCCTCTCAGTCAAATTTAACTTCTTTGCAAATACAACTGAGAAAACTGCCCTTTAATTTGAATCTAGTTTATTTAATGAAACCCCTTTCTCAGTTAATTGGACATAAGTTGTAAGAATGAAAAAAAGGGCTTCACATGCCACATAACAGCTTAACAGTGTCTGTGGCAAGCAGCAAAACCAGTCGACGTTCTTGAAGAGACGGATCAGTGGTCTGGTCTCAACCTCAGGCCTGGGAAAACCATTAACCAAACAACTTGAGTTTTATTTTTAATTTGATACACTGTGTTTGATGCAAAATGTATGGGCATTTTGAGAGGCGGTTTGCTCAATTGTGGGGAATGGCTGTAATCCCAGTGGGTTTATCTTGCAGGCTCGGGAGGCCGCTGTTATTTCCTGGTGGGTGTCTCAGGGAGTAGGCAGGAGAATGTGGAGAATCTGCACAAATGAAGCTTTCTGAAGCAGCTCTTTGATTAGGTTAGAACAGGCTTCTTTATCCCCGATGGAGGCTGTGAGTTGGGCTGTGGGTGAAGTGCCAAATAGGCGTCGGCTGCTTTGTGACTATGGGGTCACAGCAGGCCTCTAGGAATTTTAAAGAACAGAATTTTAAAGAACCCTGGCTGGAGGTGGTAAAGTTATGGAAATGCCCCCCTGAGGAAGGGAGAAGAACATAGGTTTTCTGAGGGAAACCCACCTCTTGATGCTCACATGGCCACTTCCATTTTCTTCCTTCATCCAGCAAACAATTCTTGAGTGCCTGCTCTGTACTGAGCGTATGGCTAAGATAAGGTCTCTGGCTTGGAAAAACTCATTTTTGACAGGCATGATTCCCATCCAGATAATTAAGGCACAAATTAAAAATGGTGATGCTTATGGTATGTAGAAAATTCAGTGAGCACATGAAGGACAGAGTGACTAAATAATTGGGAACGTCAATGTAACTCATTGTAGCAAACATATATGGCATGCTTGTGCCGTGCCATGCTCAATGGATTGACCTGGGTCCCAACGAAGGGCAAGACAGAAGCATCTTGTGTGCATGGAGTTTCGTCTAGAGTGTCAGGAAGGATTTTGAGAGATAACTTGGGAAGAAAGAGAGAAGGAGAGATGATATGTACAGACACAGAAAGCTGGAAAAGCGTGGAGTGCTGAGATACAAGAGTGTGTGGGGGGGAAGGGAGGAAAATAGATATTAGTGAGAAAGTTTCAAGAAAAAAGCAGAAATGTCAGGATGTTTGAAGCCATCTTTGAAGTCTCTTGCATGCCACGACATTGAGTTTGGTTTTTATCCTGTAGGCACTGGAAGGCAAAGAAAGATTTAAACAGGAAAGCTTGAGTACGTCCACATTCTAGAATAAGTCCTCCAGTAGTCAGAGAGAAAGGAAGAGGGATCTAACATAAGGCTGCTGTAGCCAGTGGAGGAGAGTGGCCAGGGAGGTGGTATTTCTCCTTGTGAATTGCCCCAGAGAGGTCAAGAAGGACAATGTCTGAAAACAGGCCACTGGATGTGGTCATTAAGAGGTCAGTGAGGACCTTCCACAAGAGTGCTCTGTGTGTAACTGGTTTAAAGAGTAATTTACAGGAAAGCAAAGCGGAGGCTCTAATTGTCCAGAGCACAGTCACTTTTTAGTGGTTGTCGTTCAGACCAGCAAGCGTGGTTTGCTTTGTAAGGAAAACAGCCCAAGGATAAATGAATGCCTGTGGGCTCCAGCAACCATGCCGGTCCCTGCGAGTTGTATCAGATGTGCAGTGGCATTGGTCTGACGTTTGTGCTGTCACTGTGAGGACCCAGGCTGACTCCAAGGCAGACTTTCTTCAGCCCAGCTTGGGTTGCCAGTTCTCTTGAATTTGCAGGGAGTTTCCTGATTTTAGAGTTTTCAGGATACCATTTGCAAATCATTCCTGGTCCCCAGTGACATTTCTCATCCTCGGAGGATGAAGTGGGGAACACCCTCCCTGAGTCCTAGCAGGGCAGGGGAGGGGTTCTAAAGCACTCACTGTACCAGATCCCCGATAATCCACTGGAAAGTCTGTAAAGGTGGAGTTACACCCCAGGGACCCCATCCTGTGATTGCTCCTCTGTTTCCCCACCCAGCGATAGAGCAGGCCTGTTTTTCTGACATTGTGACCCAGCTAGCTTTTTGCCATGATCAATGTTTCCATTCTTTTCCAAAATAAACATGTTGATGGTAATTTTCAAACAGAGAAATGAAAGTTTTCCATTCCTAGGTGCAGTGCATATATTTTTGGAAACAAAAGAATTTAGCAAAGGCTAAATCTAATCTCTGGTTACTTTGTAATTTTTCTGGGGCATTAGACCTTAGAAAGCAATTTTTTTTTCTTTTAGATTTAGTTAAATTCTCTCCCCCCCACCTCCCCACTCCTTCTGGTTTTGTTCAGAATTATCAAGCAGAATAGCTTGAAGAGAATAAGACCTTATTGTATCACATTTCACAAATGAGCCAGGAGGAAACAGGAGCCAAGCCTGGAAATGAGAAAGTCCTTGTAAATGACCAACAGAAAATAGGAGTTAAAATACGTAACTGTTGTTGTGCCAGAAAATTGTCTGCCCTCTCTGAATGAACTGGGAGTGCTGGTTTGCACTTACACAAGGTTTTAAAAATAAATAAATGCCATTCTCTCTGCTCAAATGAAATATAATTTCATAACTGCTTTGAAGATAAGCCTGCCTTTTTGTATCTATAGAAATGAACCGCTTAGTACCCTTGAAAGTCCCAGATATCGTACCTGTTTAATATAAACAAAGTTTGTTTAGTTTGGGTGATTAGTGATTTTTTTTCAGAAAGAAATGACTGATTAAGAGTTATGCAGATGTCATGATCAAACCTTACCTTATTCACTGGGGGTGTCAGAGACAGCCAAGCTGTTTATGTGTCTACTGGGCTAAATTAGTACCATTATCACTTCAGTAAGCCTAGATGTTACTGTGTTCTCTGCTAAAGAAACCAATTATAGTATCTGCTGGATGGTATATTAAATGACACCATTTAATTAAAGCCTAATCTCTCTCTGAATGAACAATATTTTAAATTATTGTACATTATTTCATTCAATTATTGCAAGCCTCTGTCCATTTTTAAGTGCAGAAAAAACTCATTTGGCACCCTGATTGCCGGGAAGAATAATTGCTGTTCTGTGCTGTGTCTGGTGCTCAGTGCCCAGTAACAGTCAATTCAGGACACACATCAGTTCAGAAACTCTTTTGGTTTCAAAATATTTCAGATTTGTTTCTCAGGCCTCCAGGCAGCAGAGAGCCCTATTCTACCATTGCCAGTGGTTCCCTCCAAGGATTGGGGGATAATGGAGACCTCGAGAAAGAATATGTTTAGAGGAATAAAGCCGTTAAAGAAATACAATTCCCATGTCAGGAGCAGAGCTATGTAACTGACAGGATAGCAATTCATTTTGAATGAATACCTCATAAGGGAATGCAAGAATTAAAATGGACTCAACAGTGAACTCAAGAGATAACCTTTAATAGAAAGAAAAATTCACTTGTTAGAAGGAGAGATGAGTTAAAAAGAGGTAACTGTTTTTAAAAATATGGGGCAAACCAAAGTGAATGGATTTTTATTCTGTATAGTCATTAACTATAGGGAAATGTTTGGCACACATTTGGGTAGCATAGATCAAGAGCTGCTAGCCAAGTATCAACAACAGGCTGTTTCTGTAGCTGTATAATGTCAAGGAATATGGTGCATGCATAGTGTATGTTTATCAGCTTACTGGGCCATCAGTAAGATCCCAGGGAAGGAGGATAGCAGTGATGCCTTTCCCCCCTCCAGGGAGATCTCCCAACCCAGGGATCGAACCCAAGTCTCCCACATTGCAGGCGGATTCTTTACCATCTGAGCCACAAGGGAAACCTAAGAATACTGAAGTGGGTAACCTGTTCCCTCTCCAACGGGTCTTCCTGACCCAGGAATTGAACCAGGGTCTCCTGCATAGCAGGCAGATTCTTTACCAACTGAGCTACCAGGGAAGCCAGATACTCTATGTGTGTGCTCCCAAATCCAGACTGTGGGTGGGAAAGTTGGAATTCACCCCAGGGCCTACCATCAGGTCTTGTTCACAGTAAATCCTTTACAGATTTAATTCCCTGAGGTCATAATCCTAATGTGTGAAATTAATGGTCCAAAGCCAAGCTGATCTATGACTTTTATCCACTCCTTGGTAAGCATGTCCTGTCTAAATCCAGATTTTGACCTGAGGAACGGTATTTGTCAAGAGTGATGATAAAGATGACCTGAGTTCAGTGCAGGTTTTCTCCAAGTGTGAATCACTTTGTTCTATTATAGTTTCCCTTGCTATTACTTTTGGTTTTTTAAGAGCAATTTTAAGTTCACAGTAAAACAGAGAGGAAAGTACAAAGATTTCCCATATGCCTCCTGCTCCCACACGTTGATAGGTTCCCCTGTTGTCAACATCCCTCAGCATGGTAGGACATTTGTTACAACTGATGAACCTATACTAACACGTTATTATCACCCAAGTCCATAGTTTACTTTAGGGTTCATTCTTGGTGTTGTACATTATGTGCGTTTGGACAAATGTATAACGACATGTGTCCATCACTATAGTACCATGAAAAGTGGTTTCACTGCTCTAAAAACCCTCTGTATTCTGCCTGTTGCTGCTTCATCTCTCCCCACCCCCAACCTTTGGTGACCACTGGTCTTTTTACTTGTCTGCACGGTTCAGCCTTCTCCAGAACATCATATATGCAGTTGGAACCATACAGCGTATAGCCTTTTCAGATTGACTTCTTCTGCTTGGTAATATGAGTAATATGTATTTAAATTCCTTCATATCTTTTCCTTTCCATGGCTTGATAGCTCGTTTCATTTTACTGAATAATATTCGATTGTCTAGACGTACCACAGTTTACCCATTCTGGTGTTACGTTTTTTTTTTTTTTTAAATGCCTTTAGGCAACTCTTAATTTCATGTAATTGTCAACTGTCTACATCTAGGGAACATATGTAATGTCCAAGGGCTTTGGGTTTATTATCGTGGCTGTAAATTGGTTCAGTATAACATAGTGGGTAAAGATTTGAGTTTTACAGTCCCTCGTTCATGCGCTTATTTACCAAGTATTTACTGATTCCTGATAATAGTCAAGGTAGAAAAGACACCTGACCTGGGAAAAATTGAATTCAAATTTGAGTTTGATCTCCAGCCCACCTTTGCTAACTATATAGTATTAAGCTTGCTACTTAACTTTCTTCACCTGTAATATGAGTCAATGATATACCCCTCATGGAATTTCTGTGAAAATTAAGAGTAATTTCAGTATCTACCATATGATAAATAGTAAATAAATATATAATGATATTGCTTTACATAAGTAGGGGCCACTTCTAAGGATTATAGATTGGCTCAGAGGCTGGAGATACATAAATATAGCAACAACAACTTATCAAAAGAAATACTTAGGAACCAGCAAGAGTTAATGCCAGTTTGTGTAGGACAGTATAGTACACCTTAACCTGTACACACACCCAAATATACAAATATATATATATATATATTTTGGAAAGCATACTTCTGTTGAGGATGGTTCATAATTGGAAATGGCAGTAGGAATGCTCTCTGCATTGGCAGAGTCTCCAGGAGCAGGCCTGGAGTTATTAGATATAATCATCAGGTTGAGTTACTCATACAAAGCCAGTTATTTGCCATCTGCCATTTGGAGAGGTGTCCTTAGGCCCTGCTTGGATGCCAGCCCATTGCTATGCAGCAGGGGAAACGTTTCTGTCCAAATAACTTATCTCTTGGTTTCAAATTCTAATGTGAGAAAGGACTGTCAAGTAGATGCTCTGTCTTAATGATAAAGGGGACAATGGGCATTCATTGTCCTCCTTATGAGCAGAAATAATGGATATGGCATGCATTTTAAGGATTTTAAGATAGTTGGAGAATAAAATATTAGAAAACTTAAACTTGGTTCAAAGACACATTCAGTAGATGCTTGGCCAGGTGGGAGAAGGCTTTCTTTTGAAGGCATGTTTTTGAAATGTTTCCACCCTGAGCCTAGGGTAGTCAGCAATGGGGAGTGTGTGGAGGTTGTAAATTATCGAACAACCTTAACATAATCTGTAAAGTGTGTTATGCAAAAGTCATATTGACTGTGGTCTGGTTGAAATAAACATGGGTGTCAATATGTGGAACCCTGGGCATGCTCCATGGAAAGACTGAGGAGCATTTGGGACTGGGTAGCTAATGGTTCAAAATCGTTTCCAGGCAATGGCATAACTCACAACGACTGATCAGGAAACTGCATGTCCCCATAGGTTATGCAAGAGAAGAGAGCCAACGGTGGACTCTACGCCATAGTCAGTGCCCCTTCTGCTGTCACTCAACTCCAGTGTATGAATCAGGAGACTGAGATCACGGTCCCTTGGCCAGCACATGGGGGAGCTGAAAGGTGTGGTTTTCTCCGATGCTCTATTGCTCTGACAGGTAAGTGGCATTAATCTCATTTTGTGTGCTCCTACTTCTAGGAGGTTGCCTCCCTAATCACGGTCTTTTCTCCCCTGACCCTGACGCAAACTCCCACCTGTTGTTTGAAGATTTCCACTTCATGTCTGTCCAGTGTCACATATGTGGCACGTCTAAGGCAGCTTATTTCCGGCTCCACTCTCCATGCTGCCCTGACTTCCCAGTCAGCGTTCCTTACTCCCACATGCTTACTTCCAATGGCAACCTTTCCTTAGTCTTCCAGCCTCAAAGCTTCATGGACAGTTTTCTTCCTTAACTCATTCCTCTCTGCCTTCTCCAACCAGGTCATCTCTGCTCGCATTTTCTTTTCAGTTCCGTGAATACCTCAGGTCTAGGATGTGTAACCTCATTCTATACAAATACTCCTGTAATGGACTCTAAGCTGGTCCCCACCTTCCCATCTTTTCCTGCTCTGACCCATCCATATGTATTGCTGAATGCCTCTTCCTAAACCACTGCCTTGACTTTGTCACTATCCTGGTTAAAAATCTTCAGTGGCTCCCTAGGGCCCCTGGACCTAAGCCTGGGAGCTTATATTTATCCTTGTTGAATTTCATCTTGTTCGATTTGACCATCATTTCAGTCTGCCTGGAACTGTTCATGTTATTGATCTCTCCCTTTATGAACTTGTACTCCTTATGAATGTACACAACCAGAATAGTTCTGTTACCCAACTAGATTATAAACTCCTTGAGGATAAAGATCTAGTCTCAGAGATGTCTAATTTTCCTCACAGAATAAAACACATACTTACTGATCCATTAGTTATTCAGTTAAGGGATGTGGATGCAATAGCAAGGAAATGTGGCAAAGGGATGAGGCAACTTGGATGGTGAGATTCAGAGATTTTCAGAAAACCCAGAAGACAGAAAGGCATCAGCAAGGAAACATACTAGAGGTTGGAGTTGGAAAGATTCACTATGGACATTGGTTGTTTTGGGCACATGATAGCCATCCTCCCTTCTGTTGGCAACAGAACTGGTCCCACCTGCTCCCCTAAACATTCTCCATCAGAAGCGGTTCTGGGGTCCAAGCCAATGAATGAGCATATTTCCTGCTCTTTTGCATGACTGGGTTCAGATATGAGCATGTCTCACCCTGATTTGGGCCAATAAGAGTCAATCCCAGGACTAAATACCTCTTAAGGAAAATTTTTCTCCTGTGGTCCTAAGATAGGAAGTAGATGGAGAGCTGCTGGCAGCCTTCTTGCCATCAGGAGGACAGGTCTGTCAGAAATGGAGGCAGCAGAGAAGGACCTGGAGCTGAGGGGTTCAGAGAAATGTAGTCCTGATGGCATCACCTTGCCGCTAGACCTAGCCACGGTTGAAGGTAATCTAGATGGGGATTTTTATTTCCATTTTTGAAGTTGATATATTCCCCCTTTCTGCTTAACCCAGTTCATGTTGGATATTCCATTACTTGTAACTGAAAGAGATTTAAGAAACTCAGTATCAAGTCCATTGATTTAAAACAAACAAAAAATAACAATAACAACCTGGTTGAGCTGCCGGGGCCTTGTCTCCTCTCTGGAATTCCCAGTCTCCACACTTTGACATTTTAGATATTCAGGTTTGAATTTAAGATTCCTTGGCTAAACCACCGCCCACCACACCCCGCTGTCAATACTCACTTATTTCAACCCCTTTATTTAACAGATGAGGGAACTCAAGTTCAGAAACATTAAGTGACTTTCTCAAGATCACACAAGTATCTAGTAGAGGAGCTAGGGCTGAAACCAAGTTCTCAAAATTTCTTAGTTCCATACTATTTCTTCTTCAAAACATTAATCTATAAAAGAGTGGATACATGTATATGTTTAAGTTATTCACTTTGCTGTGCACTTGAGACTAACACAACATTGTAAATCAACTATATTCCAGTAAAAATTAATTAATTAAAAAAGGTCCTATATTTGGTAAAACCAATACAATATTGTAAAGTTTAAAAATAAAATAAAATTAAAAAAATAAAAAAGGTCCTTTGCTATATCTTGAGAGCAGCACCCATTGGCCCTTAGACCCATCTCTTCAGGGTTAAGGTAGATGAGTGTACCCTATAGCCTCTGGATGAAGGGAGAAGGGGTCACTAAACACAGGAGGAATGTTCCTTTTTGTCTTGCAGTGTGATTCAGTTTTTCCCTCATTTTGTGTATTCACCTCGCTCAGAGACAAGATGATGCTTGTTGTTTCACAGTATGTTAAAAGGCTTTTGCTGTGGCAGATAACAGAGCACCTTTTTGTATTCTCAAGAAGCTGAATTTCTGAAGCTTTGATCCTTAAGCATTAATTCTAATAAGTTTCCCCAAGGAACTAGTGTAAACAGCTTTTATATCACAGGCCAGATATAAGATTTTGGTGACCTCCTATATGATTTAAAGGCATAATCCACACTGTTTGGGGATTCAGGCATCCCATTTTATTCAGTTTGATTTTATTGAATGCCTCTTCTAACTAAAAGTGATGGATGAAATACATTTGTTTCTTAAAAAATAAGTACATTGAAGTTAATCTGCTTAGACATTTCTGGAGAAAGTGTCCTCTGTCTCTTGAGAAATCTTGAGATAAT
The DNA here is from genome assembly GCF_027580195.1 of Bos mutus. Classification (NCBI taxonomy): domain Eukaryota; kingdom Metazoa; phylum Chordata; class Mammalia; order Artiodactyla; family Bovidae; genus Bos; species Bos mutus. The sequence goes on along the minus strand of NC_091626.1, from coordinate 40,362,264 downwards.
ATTAGACATCTCTCTGTTTCTCTCAGTTAGGATTGAGGGTGGATCCATCTCTAGAAATGTTGGGAGGACTAAATGAGAGAAGGTATTTAGCACAATGCCTCCTGTGTGGTGAGTGGCCAAGAAGTGTGATGATGATGATAATGATGAAAATGAATCAATAGTTTTCATGTAAAGCAAAATTTTCTTCCCTGGACTCCTAAAACAATTCTTATTTAATGTCATTTATGTAAAATTACCTATGAGGAAATCATTGGTCTCTGGTATTTTCTGTGTCCTACTGTGTTCTTATTGTAGTTAAATTATATTAAATTGGATTTCAGTTTCTCACAAAACCTTGGTTGCTGGAAATTTACCCAGTGGCTGAACATGATAGCAGCAAATGCTATGAGAATATCCCTACAGACTATCAGGCAGCAAGATCTCTTAATAAATCTTGAGCCTAGTCTGAAGTTTAATGACTTTGAAGGCAGCCACAGTTGGCCAGTCAACCAAAGACACATCAACTTTATTAATAAGATTTTGTGGAGTCTTATCTATTTATTCATCAGTGGGCATCCTAGCAACCGAACCCTTCTCTGTACTGCCCCTGAACATTTTCAGTTTCCGGTTTCTGTGATACTTTCCAAGTACAGATGGATTTGTGTCCTCACCTGCAGGTGAGCTAAGTGATTTTCATCACTTAGGACTGATATGACTTTCCTTATGAAAAAATAACATTAAATATACTTGACTTTAGACACCTAATAATGTCTTTTCTGGGAAGAAACCGTGAAGTCTTTGAAACAGTTTGATGTGTATCCTAAATTCACCAAATCCATAGCACTAATCTTAGCAACCCAGATGTCAGTGTGCTCTGCATACCTGTGAAAGCTACCTCTGATTCAGAGCAGGAGGCGTGGAGAAGGTGCAGGAGCCAGGGTCCCTCCTATAGTCTTGTACCCACAGCCAACACAGTTTCACACCCTCTGCCCATGAGCCTGTGAGCCCGCTTCACTCAATGCAAGTGCTCTAACTAAAGACCCAGCGATAGATAAATATAGACCTCTGAGTTGTTTCCAAAATCTCAGTTATTTACTTGGGTTAAGGAGAGTAATTTGGTGTTGGGGGAGATAGTTTTCTCAGCAGGTTCATGCAGTTACAAACCAAGAAGCTGCAGAGATTGGTTAAAACCATGGATTTAGGGTCATTAGGACACGAGTTAGTCCTATTAGGACCCTCACTACAACACCTAGCAAGCTACTGAGTCTCTGTGTTCCTAAATTGCTCTGTTTCTAAAGTAGGGTTAATGGTGACAAAGACGGTGATGGTAATTACACCTTGTGCTAAGCACTCACAGTGCTCTGGGAACTGCACTAAGTGCTTCCTGTATACCCCTTCGCTTATCTTCAGGACTCTTTGAGACATATCCCATCACAACAGATCGTCCTCTGTAAGCAGCAGTTACTGTAATGTCCATTACAGATGCCAACACCACTGTTACTCTAGAGAAAATCTTTCATTCCCATCCCCAGACACTGCTGCTAGGATGTGACAGATATTCTCACCTGCCTTCTTGAGGCACTGAAGGCTTTCCTTGTGTGTTCTAATGCTGCATATATCCAAGGTGCACTGTTACAAGGAGGTTCTGTTCCATCCTTCGTTTTTCTGAGAGTCATGTAGTACATGTAATTTCATCTTATGTTTTTTAGGGGTGTTGAGCTGCTCTAGTCCAGGGTTGCTTAATGAAAAGGCTAGATCGAGATTTTTTTCTATAAAGTCAGGCTAGTTTAAACTGATCAAAAACTTTAAAGACATAAACAAAAACAAAAGCATCAGTGATAAAAAGTAATCTTCCTACTAATTCTATGAAAGCCCCTCTGGCTCAGGTATTGAATTTTCTTTGACATTGTCAGGAGATAATGTAATTCAAGCTGTTCTTTATGCAGCAGCCCTTTGTGACTCTAGCTCTATTTTACCAGCACACTGGTCTATTAATGCAGTGCCTGAGGAGCAGCAGTCCTGATCAAGACAAGGCAGCCAGCCTCCAGGAAGGGAAAATTTCTACTGCCAAAGACATTTCTACCTCTGGCTGTAATTTATCGGTAGTGTTTGGGTGGTAATTTAACCCATAATGCATTGCTTCCAAATTACAGTGTGCTAAACATCTCATAAGCTATCTTCCACAATTAAACAGGCTGAAGAAACCCTGGAGTGCTCGTTACTGACAGAGAAGCATTTTATCACAGGTAGTGAGTGTCACGTACGGCATTGCACTCTGAACTCCTGAACCGATCCCGAAAAATGTCACAGACAGAGAATTACTCATCCTGTCCTTAAAGTGGCATATTTATTTTAGTTGAAAACTGTGATTTTCTACAACCTAAAGTTGAGACTTTTTTTTTAAATCAGGCATGGTTGCATGTAAACATATCCCATGCACAACTATGAGAATTTCCATAGAGAGGTGAGCAGAAAAGTAAGTAATCTAACTTCAGAAACTTCAGTGCTGTTAGAATACAGACTCAACTGCAGTATTGCTTGGTTCACGTGGGAGCTTTGGGGGAAGGGAGCTCGTTTGTTCACTTTAGTGAGATTTGGCTATGAGGCCTCCCCTGTTGAGGTCTGTGAGTGGGAAGCCTACTCAAGAGCTTTTCTCAAGGAGAATCTGGAATCTTCTCCTGTGCATTAAGACTAGGCAGAACTCTGAGAACTGATTTGTACCTGGGATTGGCCAGAGGCGGGGGACTGGCCTGCATGACCTTATGTTTCTTTTAGTTTTAATGAAGTCTCTCTGAGAGACTGTGACACCACCACTCACTCCAAAGCCAAGGTTGATAAAAAGAGTGCTGACGGGAGCCATGACTGCAGTATTTTCAGCTATCGCAGTAAAATGGTAACAAGATGATGTGGAAACCTCGTGTAAATCAGAATTATCTGATGCCCATGTTAAACAGTGTGGTGCCTTGGGTCCAGCCTGCAGAGATTTCATTCAGGAGTTTTTTCACAGGACCTGGACCTTGTATTTTTTTGTTTGTTTGGTCAACTTCATTGAGGTATGATTTACAAACAGTAAAGTGGACTCATTTTTAGTACAGTCAATTCTGATGAAAGCATACACCCCTGTAACTACCACCACAATCAAGCTAGAACATTTCCGTCACCCAAAAATGTTTCCTCATGCCCTTTGCACTCAATGCCCATACCCTCCAAACTGCTGGCCTCAGGCATCCTTTGGTCTGCTATCTGTCACTGTAATTACTACCTTTTCTAGAATTTCACAAAAATAGAATCATGCATTGTGTATTACTTTGAGTCTGGTTTATTTTTCTGAGCATGATATTTTGAGATATATCTATTTTGTTGCATATGTCTTTGAATCATTTCTTTTCACTGGTATATAGTATTCCATGTTGTGGCAATGCCACAATTTGTTTATCCATCTACTTTTTTTATAGATAATTGGGTTGTTACAGAGTTTTATTATTGAGAATAAAATTCTGTGAACAATCATGTAAAAGTCTGTGTGTGGAATTGCTGGTCAAATGACAATTTTATGTTTCACTTATAAGAAACTGCCAGATTGTTCTGCGAATGAAACTGTGGGTAGTTATTAGTCAAGTCCATTTTACTTGCCTTCCCTAATCAAGGTGGTTTTAAGACTTGCATGTCCTCCAAGAAGCAAGTCGGAGAAGGCGATGGCACCCCACTCCAGTACTCTTGCCTAGAAAATCCCATGGACAGAGGAGCCTGGTAGGCTGCAGTCCATGGGGTCGCTAGAGTCGGACACAACTGAGCGACTTCACTTTAACTTTTCACTTTTCACTTTCATGCATTGGAGAAGGAAATGGCAACCCACTCCAGTGTTCTTGCCTGGAGAATCCCAGGGACGGGGGAGCCTGGTGGGCTGCCGTCTATGGTGTCACACAGAGTTGGACACGACTGAAGCGACTTAGCAGCAGCAGCAGCAGCAAGAAGCAAGTAGCTTGAACAGTAAGATGTTTGCCTGGGTTGTTTTTAGGAACTTGGAGTCAGCTGTGTCTAGTTGGAGCTGAGTTGGTTAAAACTGGATAGGACCACTGACCCTGGGCATGCGTGAGTGACCTCTCTGTGACCTTTTGATGTCAGAGGGCTGAAAATTCCACCCAATCATGCTAAGCACCCGCAACGTTTGAGGGCAGAGGGCTGTAGCTTAGTTCCACCTGTGTAGAATGAAGATTGTCATTCCTGCATTATTTTCCAATCGCCTTTCCCCACACTGCCCGTGCCCTCCACACCTCAGACCACCCTACTGCTTTGTTCCTTAACCCATAAATACCCCAATACCCCTGCCTTGGGGAGACACATCTGGATTCTCGATTTGAGATTCTTTCCCCTCCCTCCATGCCTAACTTTCTTCACTGCCTTGTGAATATATCTTTACTGCAGACCTTAAGGTCTCAAGAGTTTTGGCTTGCTGTTCTTGGGGCAAAATGACTCTGATTTGATGAAAGCTGCACATTTTTAGACTCTCACCAGCACTGTTTGAGGGCTTCTCAGGTGGCTCAGTGGTAAAGAATCTGCCTGGCAATGCAGGAGATGTGGGTGTGACCCCTGAGTCAGGAAGACCCCTGGAGAAGGAAAAGGCAACCCACTCCAGTATTCTTGCCTGAAAATTTCCATAGACACAGGAGTCTGGTGGGCTACAATCCATGGGGTTGCAAAAGAGTTGAACACGAGGTACCGACTACACAACAGCACTGTTTGAGAGTTCTAGTTAGTCCACGTGCTCACCCATAATAAACAGGATCCTGGGTCTCAGTCTTTTCCATAGCCAGGCTTCCCACCTCTCTGCCACTATCGTCCACTGCCTCTCTAGGTACCACTGCCATGTACTGTCCTTATATCTGCTAGCTGTGTACCTAGTGACCCTGGAACTGAACTGTATTGAATGAGTAGATGTTGCAGGGAGGGGCGTGGTTCACATGGCAGGCAGAGGGACCAGCAAGAACAAAGGTTTGGAGGCATGAAATAGCCTGGCCCATTTGGAAAACTGAAGGTTGTTAAGTGTCCATAGAGGTGGCACTGAAAGGAGGTCTTAGGGAATGACGGTTAAACAAAAACCAGACCACACAGAGGTGTGATGCATGGCCAAGGGTTTGGACTTTTTATCTAGGAGAGGCTGAAACTTGGGGGCATGGAATACTCTCTTCTATGTTTCAGAAAAATTACCCTAGTATCTGCATAGAAAAGAAATTGGCAGGGAGGAAAAAGAAATAGGAACACTAGTTAGAAGACCAGGATTGTACTCCAGATGTGTCCTGGGGACCTGTCCAGTTCTAACTCATTGTAGGAGCCTCATTTTTAAATAAGAGAATGAAAAAAATGAGTCATTTTGCGTCACTCACATCTTTTCCCCTTTTCTCCTGCCCTGCTAAAGGTGGTGGAATATATTGGAGGAGAGGCCACCGGATCCTCCCAGATCTGATCACTCCACTAAGATAAACTCCTACTTTGCCAACCTCTGGGGCAACCCTGTCTTCATTCCAGTTTATTATGACTGTTTCCACCTAGTCCTCATTTGTTCCCCTACTGAATAGTCTTGGAGCATTTCTTACGAGCCAGGCATGAGCAAGGTGTACAGAGAGGAGAAAATACCATGCCTACCCTCAAGGATACTGTATCCTCCCCTCATCTTCAAGCCTTAGGCCAGGGGGTCTGCAAGTTTTTTCTATAAAAGGCCAGATGGTAAATAGTTTGGGTTTTGGAAGCCATGTGGTCTGTTCCAGCTATTCAACTCCTTCACTGTGATGCTAAAGCAGCCATCAGTTCAGTTCAGTTCAGTTCAGTCGCTCAGTCGTGTCCGACTCTTTGCTACCCCATGAATTGCAGCACACCAGGCCTCCCTGTCCATCACCAACTCTTGGAATTTACCCAAACTCATGTCCATCGAGTTGGTGATGCCATCCAGCCATCTTATCCTCTGTTGTCCCCTTCTCCTCCTGCCCCCAATCCCTCCCAGCATCAGGGTCTTTTCCAATGAGTCAACTCTTCACATGAGGTGGCCAAGGTATTGGAGTTTCAGCTTTAGCATCAGTCCTTCCAAAGAACACCCAGGACTGATCTCTAGAATGGACTGATTGGATCTCCTTGCAGTCCAAGGGACTCTCAAGAGTCTTCTCCAACACCACAGTTTAAAAGCATCAATTCTTCAGCGCTCAGCTTTCTTCACAGTCCAACTCTCACATCCATACATGACCACTGGAAAAACCATAGCCTTGACTAGACGGACCTTTGTTGGCAAAGTAATGTCTCTGCTTTTGAATGTGCTATCTAGGTTGGCCATAACTTTCCGTCCAAAGAGTAAGTGTCTTTTAATTTCATGGCTGCAGTCACCATCTGCAGTGATTTTGGAGCCCAAAAAAATAAAGTCTGCCACTGTTTCCACTGTTTCCCCATCTATTTCCCATGAAGGGATGGGACCAGATGCCATGATCTTCGTTTTCTGAATATTGAGTTTTAAGCCAACTTTTTCACTCTCCTCTTTCACTTTCATCAAGAGGCTTTTTAGTTCCTCTTCACTTTCTGCCATAAGGGTGGTGTCATCTGCATATCTGAGGTTGTTGATATTTCTCCCGGCAATCTTCATTCCAGCTTGTTCTTCTTCCAGCCCCGCGTTTCTCATGATGTACTCTGCATAGAAGTTAAATAAACAGCCATAGACATTAGCAAACAAATGGGTATGACTGTGCAACAATAAAACTTTATTTATGAACAAAATTTTAAAGTTCATGTAATTTTCATGGCCACTAAATATTATTCTTCTTTTGACTTTATTCAATCATTTTAAAAAGGTAAAGATTATTGTTAGCTTGAGGCTGAACAAAAATTAGGTAAGGGCCAGGATTTAGCCCACAGGCTATAGTTTGCACACCCTTACCTTAGGCTGTCTCCTCATAACGTATGGACAGAAGCTCTTCTTTAATATTAATTATGGTTACCACCACTTTCTCCTACCAACAATCCCTATTTCATGTTCCTCTTTCACCATGTACATACTCACCCAAGTCCTGCATTTCTGCTCTTTCATTGTAAATAGGATGGACTGAGCCCTCCCTCAGCTCAACACCCGCTGCAGGTGCTCCAGAGCCGTGCATCCCGGCCTCTGGGGCCTAGCTGTCTTGGCTTCTCTGGACCCCTCTTTGCTTTCCCTGTCAGTTTCCTCCCTTGCCTTTTCCCACCTCCAATAACTCGTGTTCCAGCCACTCCAAATCATTGACAATTGCTCTTTCCAGGCTGTGCTCCTTGGCCCATTGGATTTCCCCAGTTTGGAATTCTTAATTTCCTTTCTCACTGGCTAACTCCTGCTCGCTTTTGAGACTCAGCCTTTGCTTCACTTCCCAGTCTCCTTGAGCCACATGCCTGCAGGCAGAATTCACATGCCCCCTCCGGGTTCCCAGCCCTCCGCATGTCCTGGCAAACTTGAAGTACCTTAAGGGTTGTGTCTTGTTCTCTTTCAAGCGTGCACTGCAGTGTGGAGAACGTAGTAGATGCTTTGCGGATGTTTTCATGAATTCTCAAACATCAAGACCCCTTTTTATACATTTTATAAAACTATGGGCGATGTGTGTACACTTTTTACTGGTTTCCTTTTCCTAGTTTCATGTGTTATTGCTACTGTTAAATTTTAAGTTTGTAAGTGCAGACATAGAGTTTTTTTTCTGGAAGTAGACTTCCTTCTAAATATATAAAATAACATTCTGTGGCTCATGGCTTCTCTTCTGGGTAACCGTGGTGGGCTTTCACCAGAGTATCTCTAACCAACTTGCCTTGTAGGGACCACAGAATGTCACTGAGGCCCTGATAGGTATCTTTTTTTGACAGATAAGGAAACTACAAACTCAGAAAGATAAAGCAGCTGACCTGAGGATGCTGGTAAATAACAAAAACAGAACAAGGACTGGAAATCAGGCCTTGGTATCACCAGTATTTGAATTTTTGATGCAGTTTGCAAGGTTAAAGTGTTGAGCTCTGAATGTGGATTTACGATTTATAAGCAAGTAGGTGTGAGGTGGCTGGGGGGAAGAGGGTGTTCCTGGGGAGCTGGGCAGTGGTGACCTTTAGTGCCTTGCTTCTTCTGAATAGGATTCCTTGTTTGCTAGTCCTCACAGCCCCTGTCTTGCTCCTCCAGTGTATCAGTCAGTCATTCCTTTAAAACAGTGACACTCATTATGGCTGGCAAACAAATGGTTGGGAACTAGGCAACTCCAATTATTGAACTCAGCATGCGAAATCATTTAATCAGAGCTCACAGGACTAAGGGGCAGTATTAAAAAGAAATAGGCACCCTGTCTGGTCCCCAGAATGAACTCTTTTCAGAAGAGAAGAGAGCTTATATTATTTATTGTAGCAGAAAGAAGATATACTGTAGTGTATATTAAATGAGAAGAAGGCTAGATGCTCAGGGCTGGGAAACCAAGATGCCACTTGAACTCCATTCCTGATTTCTTTTTTTCAGTTTAATTTTGGAACAATTATTTAATTATTGTGTAACTCAATTTCACCACAATAAAATAGAATCACTGCTATTTGTATCTTTAAAGATCTCTTGTGATGCTGCCCTGTAACCTGGGACAGGGCTCTCTATGTCATCTTGTGCTCATCTAAGTGCTTGCAGTTACTGAAAGGCCAGTAGGACCTCGTTTTAAAGTGGCTTCAGCTGCAAGATGTGTGCCATGGTGCTGGTTGCACTGTGTACACAAATATATTTTTGAATGCTTAAAAGCCTAAGCAGACATTTAAAAAGCAGTTTGTGTTCACCACCATATGCCTTTTTTGTATAGTATAAGCAGCCTTTTGTTAAATGTGAGGTTATAGGGGATAGAACATGGTGCTGGGAAGTATAGTAACTGGAAAATACATTGAAGGCTGATCCAGACAGAGATGCTAAAGGGGCAATTATCCTTCCTTTATATCATTTCCAGCTTCTTTTGGTCACCACTTGGGAAGGAGCTTCCTAGGGCAAAGCAGCAAAGAAACAGGAGCTGCTAGGGGACAGTCAGCCTTCTCACCAACCATCACTTGGAACACATGTACACGTGGTGGATGCACGTGCCCTCTCCCAAGGCATGGAACTTTATCTGGAAAACACTCTCTCTGTTTCCCCTCAAGAATCTTTCATATTCTTTTCTGAGAAAAATTAACACTGTCCTCCTGACTGACAGAATTGAAAGAACAAATGCACAGTCATGGGAAGCAGGATTCTACTTCCAAAGGACCACGTGGAATATGCTTTCCTTGAAACATACAGAGGCATACATCAGGGTTCAGGATGGGGAACACATGTATACCTGTGGCGGATTCATTTTGATATTTGGCAAAACTAATACAATTATGTAAAGTTTAAAAAAAAAAAAAGTCCACAAACAGTAAATGCTGAAGAAGGTGTGGAAGAAACGGAACCCTCCTGCACTGTTGGTGGGAATGTAAATTGATGAAGCCACTGTGGAAAATAGTATGGAGGCTCCTTAAAAAACTAAAAATAGAGTTTTCATATGATCCTGCAATTCCACTCCTGGACATATATTCAGAGAAAACTGTAATCTGAAAAGATACATGCACCCCTGTGTTCATGGTTAATTCTTTATAATAGCCCAGATATGGAAAGAACCTAAATGTCCATCAACAGATGAATGGATAAAGATGTGGTGAAAGATGTCATTCAGTTGTGTCCGACTCTTTGCGACCCCATGGCCTATACAGTCCATGGAATTCTCCAGGCCAGAATACTGGAGGGGTAGCCTTTCCCTTCTCCAGGGGATCTTCCCAAACCCGCAATCGAACCCAGGTCTCCCACATTGCAAGCAGATTCTTTACCAGCTGAGCCACAAGGTACGTGTACACAGTAGAATACTACTCAACCAGAGAAAAGAATGAAATAATGCCATTTGCAGCAACATGGATGGGCCTAGAGAATATACTAAGTGATGTAAGTTGGAGAAAGACAATACTATATAGTATCGCCTATATGTGAAATCTAAAATATGATACAAAACAAACTTATTTACAAAATGGAAACAGACTCATGGACATAGAGAACAAACATGGTTACCAAAGAGGAAAGGGGCAGGGAGGGGAATAAATGAGAAGTTTCGGGATTAACAGGTACAACTACTATATATTAAATAGATAAACGACAAGGTGCTGCTGTATAGCACAGGGAACTATATTAAATATCTTATAATAACCTGTAATGAAAAAGAATACAAAAAGAATTTACATATGTGTATATATATGACTGAACCACCTTGCTGTACATTAGAAACTAACGTCATAAATCAACTATACTACAGCCCCCACCACCAAACCATAGAGAGGCATGGAGTAAAACTTAATAATCCATTAAATAGAATTAATTTCATTTAAACACTGCATATATACATATACCATATACAGATAGGTTTTTTATTGCATTTTTGGGTTTCAGTCCTTATTGTCTTTCAGAGCTGTCCTCCTATCTTAGGTAGCTTTGAGAGGCTACATTCTAGCTACATGTTGCATAGATAGCCAAATGAGTAGTTTGCAATGTGGTTGGTACAGGAATTAGTGGGGACTCAACATGCTTTTTTGGTTCATGCAGCCTTCATGTAGATTAGACTCTGTATCAGGTCTTTTAAATGGGCTTGTTGAGTATTTTACTCTCATTTTAATCTGTATCTCATTTTATTTGAATTGAACTCCCTGGGTTTGATGTCGGTGGAGGAAACTGGATTCATTTGCCCTAAGCAAAACGTCACATTCTTCCTGCTTGAATAGCAAGACCTGGAGGAAAAGGAGGACTCACAGGAGGCCAAGGGTAAGTAGTAAGCAGGCCCGCATTAATCATGTTAATTTGGTGGGTCGTAGAGACAGAATCCTGTCACATTTTTTTAAATCTTCATACACGTTTTTTCCTGATATTTTCTTTCTGTCTCTTTTGTTTTTCAATCTCTCTTTTTTCTTTATTTCCCCCCTAGAAGCAAACAAAATATTCAAAAGGCAGGTTTTGAGAACTCTAATCAAGAAAAGTCATTCCTAGGAGAAAGCATGCTGAACCACAACTTGGTTTGGGGCCTAATGCAGCCAGAAATGATCTTTTAAAATATTCTGATCAGGGGCTTAGAAAACAGAAGATTTAACATTTCAGCTCAGAAGAGTATGATTATCTTGGAGCGGATGCGGTAGTTTCAGCCACGTAATTTTAGACATTCTAATTGGCAGTTTAAAGATAGCAGAGTCCCAGCCTCCTCCCCTGGGCGCTTCCCTTTGTTTTATCCTTGACTGTGCTTTGTATTTGGGCGTCTTCTGATGGCTGGGGCCAGTTTGGGAACCACGCGTCCATGGGTCCTCAGGGACCATCTCCCAGGCCTGCCAGCCTCTGCCCTGAAATACCACGAAGGTAACAAAACTTATATTTTCTTAGGAATGCTCCCAGCTTCCAACTCACAGACATATTCTCCTTCCTTTTCTAATAACTATGTGCTTAAAGGATGTACTTCGGTGATGATATTAAATTAAATCCATCCCTGGGCACCTTAAGCTTCCAGCTGAATGGCATCATTTTCTTTCCAGGTAATAAGTACTTTAGGATGTGATCAAGGAAAGGAAAACACTGATTTCAAATAACCAATGATTTGCCAAATTCTGTGTGAGGCAGTGTCCATATGCTGAAACAAATGTTTGTTCTTTGCTTTGGCAGAGAGATAACACATCAGAGTAGATGCCCACAACAAGCTACATGTTTCCTTTTTGCATTTTCAAGGAGCCCTGAGTCCCCACTGGTTGGACGTGAAGTTGCTCATCCTCACCCAATTTCAGTCTCTGAGTTTCCTTTCTGGGAGACATTGGCTGCATCACAGAGGGAGGATAGGGCGGGGGTGGGGCGGCGGTAAGAATCGACTCGAGCTGTCTTATCCAGGCAGACGGTTTGGGGGGACCTGTGCTGGGAGATTCTCAAACCCTGAGGGAAGTGGTTTATTATCCTCGCTTAAAGTTTTATTAACAGGGAAATCTTGTACTTTCCCAACCAATGAGGCCACAAGAGCATAAACTATATTAAGTCCATAAATCCCAGAGTGCCAAATCTCTGGAGTAGCAAGCATCTGCTGTCTAACCCGCGGTGAGCAATAAATCTCCCTGTCCCTTTGCATGGCGGGCTTTCAGTATAGAGAACGCTGCTGCTCGCCGGGCACCCTTTCTTTCTGCTCTTTCCCCCAACAGGCCTTGAATTCATTGCTCTCTCACACCTTAAGCACTCTTATAATGCACTGTTCTTTAAAAATAGGGGGGGGAAACAAAGTTGTCTTTTCCTGGCTGTTTAGACACAGGAGGTGAAACCTGCTGATATGAGGCTTGTCTTTCATCCTAAACTCTTGGAAACAAATTAGGGACATTAACTGAGGTGTGTGGTATCTTGACACTGGTCAGTGTCTTCTCTAAGCCTTCTCCCGTGGAGCCTGTAAGGAGAGTAACTGTTTACATGAGAACAGAATCCAGCCTCTCTTTTCACTTTTGCCAGGAGTCTTGCTAAGAAAGGCAGCCTCAGTGCCTGGCAGGGATGAGCCTGTGCTCTCCTGTCACAGGCCACCCTTCTGAATTTCAGGCATTGGTGAAATTTCACCCTTGTGAAATTCATCCAGGGGAACTTGCAGACACCTCTGGAGGAGAGAGATGGTCTGTACTCTACGAGGTGGTGATGCCTTCTCTCAACATGAAGGAAGGTTAAGAACATGCCCAAATGGTTCCCAGTGGGATGAGACTGGGTGGGGTGGATTAAACCACCAGATCCATTTTCCTTTTATGATATTCCTGGGGTAAAGGCCTAGAACACCAAAGGTCCTGCATCCCTGAAGAACAAAAGTTCAGTGAGGCCTGTTTGCCTGTGGACTCGTGGAACTGAGCCATCTTCTCCTGGTTCCTTATATAGCTACATAGTACAGTCTTCCTTTTGTGCTTTGAAAAGCATCCTTGTTACTCTTCTAGTCCAGTTTCTCTTGCTAACAAGGCCTTCTGCACATTCATAGGTATTAGGTTGTTAGCCATTTTTCCTCTAATTTTTAAAATTTGTAATTTACTTTTTTTTTTATTTACTAGATTCTATTTTAATTTTTTTATTTATTTTAATTTTATTTAATTTAACTTTACAATATTGTATTGGTTTTGCCATATATCAAAATGAATCTGCCACAGGTATACATGTGTTCCCCATCCTGAACCCTCCTCCCTCCTCCCTCCCCATACCATCGCTCTGGGTCATCCCAGTGCACCAGCCCCAAGCATCCAGTATCGTGCATCGAACCTGGACTGGCGACTCATTTCATATATGATATTATACATATTTCAATGCCATTCTTCCAAATCATCCCACCCTCTCTGTCTCCCACAGAGTCCAAAAGACTGTTCTATACATCAGTGTCTCTTTTGCTGTCTCGTACACAGGGTTATTGTTACCATCTTTCTAAATTCCATATATATGAGTTAGTATACTGTATTGGTGTTTTTCTTTCTGGCTTACTTCACTCTGTATAATAGGCTCCAGTTTCATCCACCTCATTAGAACTGATTCAAATGTATTCTTTTTAATGGCTGAGTAATACTCCATTGTGTGTATGTACCACATTTTTAGAACATATTTTAGTTTATAGAAAAATGAGCAGATAGTACAGAGTTCCCATATACTCCCTCACTCCCCCAGTCCCCCCTGTTATTACTACCTTTTACTTTTAATTAACATTATGAACAACAGTACCAGAGGACAATCATTTTTTGTGAAAAGGAAGGACTTTCACCTACATCATCTCACTTAACAGAGACTGTTCAGGAAGCCAGAGTGTCCCATGATGGCCGATTGTGGACATGGACCTCTGGGCATGAGTGAAGTGAAGTTAGTGAAGGGGGTGATGGTGCAACAGCTGGGAAACCACAGCTGGGAAATGGCTGGGTCTTGTTCTCAGTGACCTAACCCACATCTGGGGAGTGCATTCCAGGAGTGAGGATCAAGTTGGGGCTCCCAGGGCAGAAGAAGGAAATGAGACTGTTTCCTATGACTGCTACAAGAATCACCACAAACCTGGCAACTTAAAACAGGGGGCAAGTTCATTATCTTTTTGAATTTCTAAATGTCAGAAGTTTGAAGTGGGTCTGAATGAAAATTAAGGTGTCAACAGAGTTGTGTTCCTCCTAAAAGCTCTAAGGAAGACTGTGTGTCTTTGCTTTTTCTATTTCCTAGAGGCTGCCCTCACTCCTTGGCTCGTGCTCTCCCTTTCTGTCCGCAAAGCTGGCAGTGGCTGGTGGAGTCTTTCTCACACTGCATCTCTCTGATGCTGACTCTCCTCCATCTTTCATTGGTAAGGACTTTGGTAGCTACATAAGGCCCACCTGGATAAACCAGCATACTCTCTCCATTTCAAGATCAGCTGATTAGCAATCTCAATTTCCCTTTGCCAGGGAAAGTAACATATTCACAAGTTCTGGAGGTTGGGAAGTGGACATCTTCAGGGGTCATTATTTTGCCAACCACACAGGGTATTGTCCTGGAGAAGTAGAGCCTGGGATCAAAGTCACCAGTGAATCATGTTCTCATCCTTCTCAGGAGTAATTAGAAACAGGGCCCAACCTCCTCATTTAGCTCAAATGCCACTTTTTCCAGAAAGCCTTCTGTATCTGCTGACCGATACAGGAGATACTAGACCCACGTAACATCTAAAGAGTGACTAGTCTGAACTGAAATGTGTTCTGGGTATAAAACATGCACCAGATTTCAAAGACTTAGTGCAAAAAAAGAATGTAAAATATTTTTACAGTCATGATTTTAAAAATATCAGTTACCCTTTGAAATGATAATATTTTAGTACATTATGAAATTAATTTCTCCATATTTTTTACTTCATAAATTTGGCTTCAAGAATCTCTAAAATAGCATATCAGGCTTGAACGATATTTTTTTCTGGACAGTGTGACTCTGTAATAGCTCTAGACTGAGCCCAGTTCTTCCTCTGTGTGCACTTTCCCTTATTCGGACCTTAACATTTACCTACAGCATAATTATCAATACACGTGACTTTCTTTCTCCCACCACACAGTGAGTTGCTAAAGGATGGGGGCTGTGTGTTACCAATCACTGTATCTCTAGTGCTGGTATAGTGCCTGGAATGTCAGAAGAATAATCATTATCATAATCAGCACTTACATTGTACTAACTGTATGCATGCTCAGTTGCTAAGTCATGTCCAGCTGTTTTGTGACCCCATGGACTGTAGCCCGTCAGGTTTCTCTGTCCATGGGATTTTCCAGGCAAGAATACTGAAGTGGTTTGCCATTTCCTTCTCCAGGGGATCTTACTGACCCAGGGATCGAACCCAAGTCTCCTGTGTCTCCTGCATTGGCAGGTGGATTCTTTACCACTGTGCCAGCTGGGAGATTTGTTCCAAATGCCTTACACATTAGCTCAATCTATCCTTACAACACTCTCTAGGTGAATGAGTTTAGGGAAGTTACTTTTAACATTTTATATCTCAGTTTCTTCATAATATGGGGCTAGTTATAGTACCTATAGTACCTATCTCAAAGCTATTAATTATGTGAGGATTAACTAGTTATTTTATATATACATATTTTTGAGGCTTACCCAGTGGCTCAGCAGTGAAGAATCTGCCTGCAATGCAAGAGACACAGGAGACTCAGGTTAGATCCCTGAGTTGGGAAGATCCCCTGGGGGAAGGCATGGCAACCCACTCCAGTATTCTTGCCTGGAAAATGCCATGGACAGAGGAGCCTGGAGGGCTACAGTCCATAGGGCCGCAAAGAGGTGGACATGACTGAAGTGACTATGCATGCACACATACATATTGCTGGGGATAACTTTGACCTCAGGCAAAACCTCAAAGGTGGAGATTTCTTTGGCTTAAAGTCAGATGTACTCAGAGAACAGACTGCAACTGGCTACTGCTGGGAATGTTCTAAGCCACCTAGAGTACAGGCTGCAGACTTGGGTAAGAGGGGATTACTGCTCCTATTTCCGGGCCTTGAGTAGCCCTTGCTTAGGTAGAAGCTCCCCATTCACTCTGCTGTCCCTCACCTGATATACTGATTCTAGAAAATCAAGGATAATGGGGGCACCTGCAAAGCAGCCCAGGGTCTTCTGCACGTGACTTGCCAAGGGCACATAGAAGGATTTGGTGGTGAGACAGGGATTTTGCTAACCATTTCTCCCTGAACGTACCAGCTTTACACATCAAGTTACTCAGTTTCTGAAGCTTAGTCTATATGTTACAAATCAAGGCAAAGCATATATGTTACAAATCATTATTTTAAAAAGAAAAACTCATTTAAGATGACTTCAAATGACCATGACTCCATAACCAGGAGTCCACATAGTCACCTCGAGAAGTTTATCAGAGCCACCAAAATATTGCTCATTTGTAGCATCTGGTGTGAGGGTCTTCTCTAGATGCAGCTGGGTCTGTCCTGGAGACCTGCAGCCCTGATGAATCCTGCTTGCAGTCTCTCTGGTTCCTTTTCAAGCTATTAAAAAGTGGAGGTCGTGCTGCAAGGCTTGGCCTGTAAATTTCAAACTCCCAGCCTAAATGTGCACAAAGGATGTGAGTAGGTCTCCAGCAGGTTTCACTGCCGCAGGAGGTGAGGGAATCAAAGGCAGGGGCTTGGTCTCCAAAAGGCCTGGAGAAATTTATGACTCAATTTAAAACCACTTGTAGTTTATCAAAGCAAAGGAAATGGAATCTCAAGCTTCGGGGCAGGAGTAGATTTTCTGTAAGAGTGAAAGAGGAGCCTGTCCTTCTAGCCAGTCTGCCATGACAGCAGAATCTTTTCCCAAATCCCACAAATTTGGCAACAAACAATCTCTTTTTGACATGACCAGTGATATAACAGAATTTATAAATGTCAAGACTGCCTCTCTAATCCTTGACTAACTAGGGAGGCCAAGAGTCTCCTGGGCTGGCTCAGTGATGACACACAGCAGTAGAAATACAGAGCATAGGTGGACCTAAATCTGTGGGTTTGGTCTCAAACGTGACCATAGACCTGCGTGACCTTTGCCAAGACAACTAACTGCTTCGCCCGAGAGGACTGAAATGTAGAAGATCCCGCAGTCGAGTGTTCATTTGTTCTTTGATGTTGTTTAGGATTCCAGTTTGTCAGGCACACTTGTAAGTACGTTGAAGCGCATTGCCGATTTCTCTGTGTATAACCTAGGCCCTGGGAGATAGATGTTGCACATTTGCTATTAGGTGGTACCTGCTAGGAACAGAGACCTGGCTAAGGAGGCTTGCACGTGCAGTTGCCACGCAGAAAGTTATTTCTCCCATGTATTAAAAAGTCTGGAGGTAAGTAGAGACTGTCCTTAGTTCAATGGAACAAAGATATCAGATCTAAAGGCATCTCTAATTTGTTTGGCTACTGGAGCTCCAGCTATCACTTCTGATTCTCAGGCAATAGAAAGAGCAGAAGGAGAAACAAGGGCTTTATTGAAAGCCTCAACCAATACTGCTGACATCACACACTTAAATGTAAAGAAATTTCAAGTTTCTCCCCATAGTGAGCACTTTTTTGTTTCCATTTAAATAGGGAAGAGAGAGGGTAAGGGTAGATCTTGGGTAGGAAACTAGAAGTTACTTTCTAAATTTATAGCCAGTAAATCCGTAGTGCGGGAAGATAGGAATCCAGTCTCCAGGCTCATGTGAACTGAAGTTGTGTGTGGTCTGACCAAACTCTTCTCGGTGCACATGCATTTGTTACCTACTCCTCTTCTCTCTTTCTTTATATTATCTATTTATAAAGTGTTTTTGCTCTCCTTAAAAGGTCAGGGGTTAGAGTCAGGGTTGCTTTCTTATTTGGTCCAAGAGGTACTAAGAGAGATATTTATTGAGTTGGATTGTTTGATGAATAGGGTTTGAATTGGATGCTGGCAGGTAGAAATATTTACACAAATACTGTGTAAAACAATCTTTGATGTATTCAATAGTTTTAAGGCTGACAAAAAATTACTAGAGAAATATGTCTTCTGTTTTTTGTTCAAGGAGTTTAGATATTAAGAGTGAAAAGAAACATTTGAAGTTTTTTCCCTCAACCTTCTTGAGAAATAATTGACAAGTATAATTGTACATATTTAAAGCATACAACATGATGATTTGATATACATCTACATTGTAGAATAATTACCAAGATCAAGATAATTAACACATGCATCATTTCATGTAGTTAACTGTTTGGTATGTGGTGAGAATGTTTAAGAGCTCCTCTTAGCAACTTTTAACTACATAATACCTTATTATTAATTATAGACACCAAGTTGTACACATCTCCCATTTCCTTCTCTTCCCAGCTTTTGGCAAGCACTGTTCAATTCCGTTTCTGTGAAACTGGATTTGTAAGAAAAATACTATATATAAATGCTACTATATACGTATATAAATGTATAAATAAATACGTAGTATTTGTCTTTCTGTCTGACTTATTTTGTTTAGCACAGTGCCCTCAAGATCCATCCATGTTGTTGCAAATGGCAAGATTTTCTTTTTTAAGGCTGAATGATATTCCATTATGTGTGTGTGTGTATACCACATTTTCTTTATCCATTCATCCATTGAAAGACCATTGAAAGAGTGTTCCATCCACTGAAAGATTGTTTCAGTATCTTGGCTATTGTGAATAATGCTGCAGTGAATATGGGCAGTGTAGATATTCCTATGAGATACTGATTTTGTTTCCTTCAGCTATTTACCCAGGAGTGGGATTGCTGGATTATATAGCAGTTCTACTTTTAATTTTTTGAGGAACCACCATACTGTTTTCCAAAATGGTTATACCTAGGAGTAATGTCTTCTTTAATACTTCCGCAAGATGTATTACCCATAGGACTGAGCTTGAATGGGGAATAAAACACCAGCTTCATAAGCATTCTTCCCTACCCATATGAATTCTCTATTATTTTTCTATAGAACTTCTCCTCCCTCTTTTATCTGAAAAGAGATTACTTGGTCAGTCAACAATAGCATCTACAACATACCATGCAAGTCAAGGAAAGGGATCTACCAGTGATTCTTCTGGCTGCAAATCAGAATTACCTGGGCAACTTTTAAAATCCAGATTCCCAGGGTTTCATCCAGAGATTCTGATTCAGAAAGTATGGGGTGGTGTTCCCAATCTGTAACTTTACAGGGTGCTCCAGATAATTCTGATGTGCCATGATGTGTAGAAATCGTGGGGGCAGAGCCCTTCCTTCTTTGTACCACTGCCGTGTCTTTCCTGGAGAGCATTTATAGGGTGCTACCACAGCTTGTTCATGTGTCTAATTCTGCACCAAACTCCTAAGGTGGGGACTATCTTTTCTCTTAGCATTCCTTCTGAGCTCTGTGTTTGAGTGTCTAAGTCATAGTTTTGTTTGTTTGTTTAGTCACTAAGTCATATCTGACTCTTTGAGACTCCATGGACTGTAGCCCACCAAGTTCCTCTGTCCAGGGGATTTCCCAGGCAAGAATACTGGAGTGGGTTGCCATTTCCTTCTCCCTTAGTGCATAGTACATGTTCCATAATCATCTGTTATATTGTTTAAGCAAACGGAACATGTAATAATTCACCTCCACAGAGTGCTGCTGAGAAAAGTGTTGGTCAGTCAGTTGTGTCTGACTCTTTGCAACTCCATGGACTATAACCCATCAGCCCCTCTGTCCATGGAATTCTTCAGGTCCGAATACTGGAGTGAGTAGCCATTCCCTTCTCCAGGGGATCTTTCCCATCCAGGAATCGAACCCAGGTCTCTCGCATTGCAGGCAGATTCTGTACCGTCTGAGCCACCAGAGCTCCTGAGAACACTAGCACAAAGAGGCTTGTCTTGTTACTGAGCAACCTGGCTTAACTTAACACTCAAGGACAGAACGAGCTATGGAAGAGGCCAAGAAGGGATTTCTAATGAACTGGGTGGTAAGTTACCTTGACAGTCTTGAGATTCTTGACTTTTAAAAAAAACAAAATATCATATTTACAAATAATTGTGGTGCCAGTGACCTATGGTGGATATAAAGTTTATTTGAAAAATTCATGCAAAGTGCTTAGCACAGTGCCGAGAGCAAAATAATGAATGTTACATGATGATAATGAAACAACAATTATAATAGATAAGTCTTCTTAAAAACTTAGAACAGATTGCAAAACATAAGAACAAAACCAAAAATTTACTGTTAATCTTGCCAGCAGGATCAGTAGCCTTGTATTTACGATTTTTTTTTCAGTTTCTCTCCCAAGCATCTGTATTAACATGTACTTTAAAATATATAAAGTAAATGTTAAAAGTGTATATTATATGTTTTTGAATGGCCAGTAAGCACATGCAAAGAGAGGAAAGTTGACGAGGGAGAGGATATGTGTGTACATATAGCTAATTCACTTTATTATACATCAGAAACTGCAACTAACACATCATTGTAAAGCAATTATACTCCAAGCAATTACACGCCAATAAAATAAATAAAATTCAAGAAGAAAAGAGGTTCAACATCACTAATCATTAGGGAAATGTAAATCAAAATCACAATCAGTTACCACCTCACACACATTACTATGACTACTATCAAAAAACCAGAAAACCACAAGTGTTAATGAGGATATGGGGAAATTGGAATCTTTGTGTACTGTTGGTAGGGGTGGAAAGTGGTGGAAAACAGCATGGCAGTTCCTCAAAAAAAGTTGAAAATGCAATTACTATATAACCAGAAATCCTGCTTCTGGGAGTATACCCAAAATAATTGTAAGCAGGGTCTTTGAAATTAAAATAATTGAAAGAGGCGTTTGCATAGTGCTATGTACTAAATTATGTCACCTCAAAATTTATCTGCTGAAGCCCTAACCCCCTATAAGATGATATTTAGAGGTGAGACCTTTGGGAAATAATTAAGGTTTTTCTAAAAAAAAATTTCTATTGTAATATAATTGATTAGCAATGTTGTATTAGTTTCAGGTATACAGCAAAGTGATTCACTTATACATACACAGGCATCTGTTTTTTTTTTTTTTTTTGTCAAATTCTTTTCCCAGTTAGGTTATTCCAGAATATTGAGCAGAATTTCTTGTGCTGTACAGTAAGTTCTTGCTGGTTATCTGTTTATAGCAGTGTATATATGTTCATCCTAAACTCCCAATTTATCCTTCTGTCCCATTGTTCCCTCCTGGTAATCATAAGTTCTCTAAGTCTGTGAGTTTATTTCCATCTTATAAATAAGTTCATTTGCATCATTTTTAAAAAGATTTAACATGTAAGTGATTATGTGATATTTGTCTTTCTCTATCTGATACTAATAAGTATGATACTTATCACATACTTTGCTTAGTATGATAATTTCCAGGGAAATAATTAGGTTGAGATAAGGTTCTGAGAGCGGGGCCCTCATAATAGGTTCAGTGCTCTTGTAAGAAGAGACATCATTGTAAGAAGATACAACTTACATGAAGTAACTAGAGTAGTAGTCAACATCATAAAGACAGAAAGTAAAATGGTAGCTGCCCTGGGCTTGGCAGAAAGGGAAATACAGAGTTGTTATTTAGTGGGTACAGAGTTTTAGTTTGCAAGATGGAAAGGATTCTGGAGGTGGGTGGTGGTGACGGTTACGCAGCAATATAGATGTACTAATACTTCTTACCATTGAGCCGCACACTGAAAAATGGTTGCTGGTAAGTCACTTCAGTCGTGTCTGACTCTGTGCGACCCCAGAGACGGCAGCCCACCAAGCTCCCCCGTCCCTGGGATTCTTCAGGCAAGAACACTGGAGTGGGTTCCTGTTTCCTTCTCCAATGCAGAAAAGTGAAAAGTGAAAAGTGAAAGTGAAGTCGCTCAGTTGTGTCTGACTCTTCTCGACCCCATGGACTGCAGCCTGCCAGGCTCCTCCATCCATGGGATTTTCCAGGCAAGAGTACTGGAGTGGGGTGCCATTGCCTTCTCCATAAAAATGGTTAAGACAATAAATTTTATGTCAGGTGTATTTTAACATAATAAAACTTGTTGGAAAAGACCCTGATGCTGGGAAAGATTGAAGGCAAAAGGAGACGAGGGCGACAGAGGATGAGATGGTTAGATAGCATCACTGACTCAATGGACATGAACTTGAGCAAACTCTGGGAGATAGTGAAGGACAGGGAAGCCTGGTATGTTGCAGTCAGTGGGATTGCAAAGAGTCAGACACAACTTAGTGGCTGAACAACAACAGTGTGTTTTAATATATTTTAATATTTTATTTTAAACATATTAGTTTAAATGTATAAAATAATATCATTGAAATATATCTTATGTTAACATAATATAAATAAAAACTTAGAAATAAGCATTTCCAACTTTGAATCAAGTAGCACTGTTTCTTGAGAAAGCTCTTTTATGTCCCCACTTTGCACCTGCTTCATTGATCTGGGGTCCTTTGGCCACAATTCTCTGTTCCACTGTGTAGAGAACCTGGCCTGCTACTCTGCACAGGCCGGACTGGTGTGGCAAGCCTGAACTGCTCTCATAGGAATGGTAAATTGGTGTGACCAGCAGCCTGAACGCCTGATCCTCTCGTTGGGCTCTGCTGAGCTCTAGGTCACCATGTTGTCAACAAGGGGAGCTTTCTCCCCCTGAAGCTGTCAGCATGTTCATTATCAGCTCTCCTTCTGCTGCCAATTGGAAAGATGACATGTGGCCGTCTCCTGGTTGCCACACGTTAAGCCTCCTCTCACAATGGGCACTTGGTTTGGAGCTATCCCGAACATTTGAAAGTGACATTGCTGTTTCCTACAAGCTGAGACCCATGAATCATTCCAGCCAAAGGTAAAAATTTACATTTCAATGATCAGCAAGTTTTAGTACATTTAAGAAACTGGCCAGAATTGCTCAGCCCCCATACACAGGTTTTGTTAATGAATTTGGCAGTGGGGAGTTGCATTCCTAGGCTAAAGTATTAGAACAAAAAGGATCTGTTTTCCCATGTAATGAATTGCTGAGAAATTATTCAAAATGTGACTTAAAAAGCCTCTTGCCAGCAAGCTCAATTCTCTTGAGTCATGAATTAGATAATGGGCTTTTATAAACCCACAGAGGGAAACCCTCTGAGGATTTATGTGGGTGAGGAGAGAATGTCTGTGCAGAGCTGCCACCTTCTTCCAAGTGCTCCTGCACAATGCAGAGGCCCAGGGACCTTGTCTTCAAATGCCAAGGCCAACTGGACCACTGTCAAGGGTGTAATCAGCAGTGCTCACCCTGAACTCTTGCCCAGCTGGCAGCTGCCAGTCTCACTGGACACAGCAGAGTGCTGCCCTGGCCCTACTGCTGGAAACAGAGGTCGCCTGGGGAAGAATAGTTGGGTGGGCAAGGAAGGCCTCCTCCCCAGCTCCGTCACTTTCCCGAGGATGTGGTCCTGGATCCCAGCCCCAACCCATATTCAGTTAAGACCTGAGTCTCCCATGCAACTGAGACTTAACAGCCCCTCAGTGTATAAAGAGGGATCCTTTGAAGGTAATTCGTTAGAAACTAAACTCCACGTAACAGGAACATAGCCCCTTTCACAAACAACCTCCAAGAATGAAGGAGATAATCTCCAATCAAGAGGGTCTCAGACTGTAACAATAAACTTCATGATGTCCTCTAACCAGGCTTTCCCTAAGGTCAAGGGCCCCTATGAGGACACAGAGCTATTCGGTGTATGTTTTAACCCGCTTTAAGGTTCTCTGCTATAAGGGACACAAAATATTTCTATCCCCAAGGCGAGGGAACCTTTCCTTGTGTAACTTTGATTACCTCTCAGGCTAGCTATCTGCCTTGACCTGAGTATAGGGCAGATTTGATCATGCCTCCTGTTCGTTGTCCACTGGGCTGTGTGTACCCTTGGACTACCAGCTTGGAGCTCTGGCCTGGCTCCCAGTCATGACCTGGGCATGAGGACCACCTGGATGAGACATCTGTCAGACCAATGATGGCCAAGATAATCTGGCAACACCTACTTTTTGTGATTCTTGAGAGGTTCCCAAGACTATTTAGCAGTCTCGTGTAACCAGTGGCCATAGAAGCCATGAAGAATTTTCTCTGTAACCTTTCCATGCTGTTTGAGAAGGATTTTCCTTATACTGGAACTGGAAAGATACAGTGGATGTATGTGTGCTAAGTTGCCTCAGTCGTGTCCAACTGTTTGCGACCCTATTGACTGTAGCCTGCCAGGCTCCTCTGTCCATGGAATTCTTCAGGCTAGAGTACTGGAGTGTGTTGCCATGCCCTCCTCCAGGGGATCTTCCTGACCCAGGGATCAAACCTGTGTCTCTTATGAGTACTTTACCACTAGCACTAGAGTGAGAATGCCCTAGTGCATTCTCACTGGGCCTGAAAATGTCATTATTCCGGGGGTGACAACTCTCATTTCTGCTTCCCAGTGGCTTTCACTGCTCTCTCTCCAAAAACTTCAATGAACTGTAGACCTGGGAACTCACATCAACTCCTGGAGCTAAAAGGGCATGCTGATATGAATGAGTTTTGGTGGATTCTGGATGTTTATTGGCCTGTGTGGTTAGGACACTGCAGCAAGCAGACCACATTCACATAGCCTGGTGGCTTAGCCGGCATTCTTCCCATCTGTGGCTGTACCTGTCACCCTGAGTTCTATGTGTGGTCGTGGTCACACTGGGATGACAAGTGTGTGTTTTTGCCATTGCCCTTTTAATTCAGTAATTCAGCATTGAGTGCAATGCCCAGCATTGTAGTTAGTGCTTCAGGATACAGAAAGAAGTGTAATTATAAGTTAGTTGAGAATTTCCTCAAATTTGTCTTTTTTTCTCAGCTGATAACTCAGCCCTGAGTTCTCAGCCATTGTGATTTGAGTCAAACTATGTTAGCAGCTGTAGACCTTCTAGAGGTTATAATCTGGGATTTGTCTGTCAATGGCATGCCCCAGATCAAAGCCAGCACTCTGGTCTTCATGGGTGAGCTCTGATTGCCTTTGTTTTTGTTAATTAAGTTTAATTTTTTAAAAATTGGAGAATGTTGTGTTGGTTTCTGCTGTACAACATGAATCAGCCATATGTATACATATATCCCCCCACTTAGGCCTCCCTCCACACACCCGCATCCCGCCTCTCTAGATCATCACACAGCATGAAGCTGAGCTCCCTGTGCTGCATCACAGCTTCCCACTAGTATCCCTTTCACACACTAGTATCTAAAGTGTGTGTATGTCCATGCTACTCTGTTTGTCTCACCCTGTCCTTCCTGCCCTGTGTTGATAGATGAGTGAATAAAGAAGACATGGTAAATATATGCAGTGAAATATTACTCAGCCATAAAAAGGAATGGAACTGGGTCCTCTGTGGTGACGTGGGTGAACCTAGAGTCTGTCATACAGAGTGAAATAAGTCAGAAATAAAAAACAAATATTGTATATTAATGCATATATATGAAATCCAATTGCCTTTGTTTCTTGATTGATGCCTGAGGTTCCCATAGGATGGGAACTTTGCCAGTATGTGTTTTAGAGGGAGGAATATGGATTTGTCAGTAACCAGCATTGCTGTGTGGACCCCTGTACCACACTCAGGACTGTGAGGTGGTCACCCCTTGACTTGCATATTGTCTACTATCTAATACCACTTACCACACAAGGATCACATGGCTTTGATGCCATTTGGTCAAAGCCAGGGGCACCATTTGTTTCTGAAGAATGGTTAACAATCTTTTTCGATCTACCCTTGGTTCTATTATGTTCGGGCCTTCTCCTCCTGCTTGGCTTACACTGAGGTCCTTGTATGAACTGGAGGTGAAATTCCTCAGATACAAAAACCTGTGATAGGTAAATTCTACCATCCCATTTATGCCAGTTGTCATGACTGTGCCTTTCCCATGTAGCTAGCACCCAGTACATTATCTCTCAAAGCACTTCCTAAATGAGTGGTACCTCATTACCTCTACCTCATTATCCCCCCAATTTCTTAAACCCAACAAGTTTAAAGTAAAGAATTTTAAGTTCCCATTTCTAAAGAGCCTTGGTCTTCTCAATTATGCACTTCTAGATGGAAAAGCCGTAAGTTTAGAAGGGAAGTTAGAGGAGTGAGAATCCATATAAACAATAAGTATTAGCTGAGCTACAAGTGAATTAGTGGTAAAATATAATGAACTGTAAAATATAGTAAGGTGAAAAGCCTTTAAAGATGTTGAAAATAACATGTGATTTGTCCTTATTTTTAAAGTTCTTGAATTGCCCTTTGGTGGACATCTGCTGTCTTTTCTTGCTGTGTATGCTCTTTTCTGTGGATAAAAATCCCTCTCTCTCTCTTTTTTTTTTTTCCCTTCCCTTCTCATGCAGTACCTCTGGCTGGGCAGCACAAGGGCAGCATGTAGGCCAGTCTTGATAATCAGAAAATGCCACCCTTAGCTATGGGATTTGGTCAGGGTGAGCACATATCTTAAGCCAGACAAATGACAGGCAGCCCATTTGGGGGCAGTAATGCTAATATTAAAGACCGGGGGTGGGGGGAAGGAAAAAAAAACCCTCTGGAAACCTTTAATTGCTAGGAATGATTTTGTTTACCATGTGGAGAAATCGTGCCACCACAGAAGAGATACAGGCCTTAGAAGGTAATGAAATAGATTGATGATACCATTTGACTAAGCCAAGCCAGAAGCCAGGAGACCTACGTCCCGTGGATTATTCAGCGGCATGAACAAATAAATGATGCTTTAATTATGTTAGCATGACTGAAATTTCTCTCATTTTAAATCAAAACATTTCTGACAAGTATCTGCCTTATCTTTAGGATGATGAGGATTTAGCCTGGGATACAGTGAAAATTGGAGTAGGCGATGGCACCCTACTCCAGTACTCTTGCCTGGAGAATCCCATGGACGGAGGAGCCTGGTAGGCTCCAGTCCATGGGGTTGCTAAGAGTCGGGCACAACTGAGTGACTTCACTTTCACGCATTGGAAAAGGAAATGGCAACCCACTCCAGTATTCTTGCCTGGAGAATCCCAGGGACAGAGGAGTCTAGTGGGCTGCCATCTGTGGGGTCGCACAGAGTCGGACACAACTGAAGCGACTTAGCAGCAGCAGCAGCACAGTGAAAATTAAGATGAACCAAGTGGTGGGTGTCAGTACAACTAATACATTGAGAACACACTTATAGCAAGGAACACCTAAGGCAATATCACAGCAATTAACAGGGGCTGACATTTAAAAAGCATTTCTTCTCTTTCATAGGGACTTTGACATTTGAAAATGAAGAGATTTATTTTACTGTAGAGGCCCAGATAGTTATGACATGAAAATCACAGTTTTCAAACATGTTGGCTAAGGTCATTGGAAAGCGCAGCATGATCAAGCAAACTTGAGGGAAACCCAACTGTTTTTCAAGTGTTTGGAGCTAGAGTGGAATGAATCAAATGACAAATCTCTTTGCCCTTTCACTTTGTCATAAAAATACTAAGTGCCGAGTCTTATCATCAAAATGAACGTGTCATGATACATAATTTATTTTGGCAATGGAATAATTTGCAACCTTTATGAATTGGTTACACAAGGCAGAAAAAGAAAAATAGCAGTGGCTTGAACAGGACAGGAGCTTATGTCTATTTCAAATGAATGACATCTAAAAGCAAAGAGACTGGAGGTGCTCTGGGGGCTCCACTAAGTTAGCAGAGACCCAGGTCCCTCTCAGCTCTCTGCTCTGCACCCCCCTCATGTTATGAAATGGCTTCTTGAGCTCTAAGCATCAAATCCTTGCTCCAGGCAGCCACATGAATGTAGGGACAGAACATTAAAGATATTCCCTTAAAGATACTGCCCAGAAGTCACACGGAACTCTATGGCCAAAATTTGGTCACATGGTCTCTCTGCACTACTTGTATAGTCTGGTAAATACAGTCTTTCAGTTGGGTGGCAATCTGCCCAGCTGCAGAGCAAGGATTATATTACTCAGAAAAGGGAGAGAATGGATATTTGGGAGGAGGGCACATGACAGGATAAGGTAGGAATTCAGAATCTAGGATAGGAATACTGAATTTTTTAAGATTAAAGGATGTCAAGGCTTCTTAAATTCAGTATATTTGAAAGGAAGCTATTGAATTGTTCATAAAGATGAATATTTGGGCTCTAACTTCTGTGAAAATTTTCATGTTCCAGTTTTATTTTGTCTTTCACAAAAGTCAAGTCTAAAATACACACACAAACTAGACATTTCCATTACCCATGGCTTTTAATTCATTGCACAAGCTAGGCTATTCATATGTTTGCTCATAATGGGTATAAATCGAGATCTTAAGATAAAAATAAAATATGAATATGTTATTTCCTCCCTTACTCTGCATATTTTCTAGTTCTTCCCTCTTTGCCAAATGAAAACAAACCAATCATAGCTCTTAGACTCAATAAGATTTAATTTGGTTTAAACATTTGGATGATGGCAGAAAGAGGAATAATGCCATTTAGAGAAGGCAGACTTAATGTTTTGTCTCAATCATTCATTGTTTATCAACCTACCACCACCACCTCCCTCCCTCTCTATAGCTTTCTAAACTCTAAAAGGCACTTTATGGGAAGAAAAAGTCTCTGCCTGGAACTCTGAGATGATTCTGGTATTTGGCTGTTTGACTGGCTGACTGCTTGGTAAGAGAAAGAAAGATCAAAGACTTATAAAGACCTCCAGTCAAGATGTCAAAATAGGTTCATGCTTTGATGTATCCAAGTGTGAAATGTAGCAAAATGGCTTTATTAATATGAACCATATAAAATTGCTAATATGTGACCATTTGCCAACCAATTGGAAATTTCATATAATTCAGTCAAATATTATTAAAAGAGAGAGAGGAAAAAAAAAATCAAAATGGCATAAGCCAAGATCAAAAATAAGATAAACATGGGTTTTTTAAGACCAGATTTGGAAAAGAATTGCAGAGTAATGAAAGGGGCTGAAATCACTAGCCTCTTTGAGCTCCTGGATTCATACAGTGATGTATAGGAGTTTAGCTCTTGTAGGGTAATGAAGACTTAAGTGTTTCATGCATGATCCCTAAAGCATTCCTTGATCCTCAGAGGAATCTGAAAAAAGCTACTTTCAATTGCTGTTTAGGGCAACGGCTCTTGATAAGCTGTAGGTCTAGAAAGATGGGAAGACCCAGAGACAGTCTCCCAACCTGGAGCCAAACTAAGCCACTGACTAGCTAAGTAAATCTGCCCATTGTCAATATCATGTCAGGGCAGGAATACTGAATTGTTATCATATGACCAGATCTAGGATCTGAGTAATGATACCCACAAAACCACTGGACATGGAAAACTGAGCACAGAAAGAGAAAGAGAAAGACAATCACTGAAAATTGACTTGCAAAGTCAAATTCCAAAATACATAAAGAAATTTAATGCTAACAAAGATAGCCAACCTTAAAATCTTTAACGTGAAGTTATTTTAGAGGAAATTGATCTTTTAAATAAAAATTTGATCAAAGACTTCAAACCATAAAAGAAAGCCAAAGATAAGTATTATAAGAATGGGAAAAGAAAGAAAATTTCACAATTAAAAAATAGTCACTGAAATAAAAACTTAATAGATGCAGTTTACTATAGATTGGAAAGAATGAAGAAGAGACAATGTGTCGGCAATTTCATCTAGAACACAGAACTTAGAGACAGAAGTTGTGACAGAAAGTTAAAGGTTACAGGATAAACTAAAATTCTCCAACATATGTTTAATAGAAGTTTTTGAAAAAGAAAAGAGAAAGAATAATGGAGAGTACTTGTTTTAAAACATAGTAACTTTGACTTCCACTTAAAAATGACTATACTGCTGCTTCTTGTTAGGACTACCAAAATGACGACAAAGGCATTAAAAGGATGTAAATCTGCCAAGTTATAGAAACTGCCAGAATACAGAAAGGACACCCCAAACTCAGCAATTTAAACAAGATGAAGAGACAGAGGAATACTCAGCAGATAAAGGAACAGGATAAATGCCCACCAAACCAAACAAAAGAGGAAGAGATAGGAATCTACCTGATAAAGAATTCAATAATGATAGTGAAATTGATCCAAAATCTTGAAACTAAAATGGAATCACAGATAAATAGCCTGAGACAAGGATTGAGAAGATGCAAGAAAGGTTTAACAAGGACCTAGAAGAAATAAAAAGAGTCAATATATAATGAATAATGCAATAAATGAAATTAAAAACACTCTGGAGGCAAATAAATAGTAGAATAACAGAGGCAGAAGACAGGATTAGAATTAGAAGATAGAATGGTAGAAATAAATGAATCAGAGAGGATAAAAGAAAACGAATTAAAAGAAATGAGGACAATCTCAGAGACCTCCAGGACAATATTAAACGCTACAACATTCGAATCATAGGGGTTCCAGAAGAAGAAGACAAAAAGAAAGACCATGAGAAAATACTTGAGGAGATAATAGTGGAAAACTTCCTAAAATGGGGAAGGAAATAATCACCCAAGTCCAAGAAACCCAGAGAGTACCAAACAGGATAAACCCAAGGAGAAACACCCTAGACACATATTAATCAAATTAACAAAGATCAAACACAAAGAACAAATATTAAAAGCAGCAAGGGAAAACAACAAATAACACACAAGGGAATTCCCATAAGGATAACAGCTGATCTTTCAATAGAAACTCTTCAAGCCAGGAGGGAATGGCAAGACATACTTAAAATGATGAAAGAAAATAACCTACAGCCCAGATTATTGTACCCAGCAAGGATCTCATTCAAGTATGAAGGAGAAATCAAAAGCTTTTCAGACAAGCAAAAGCTGAGAGAATTCTGCACCACCAAACCAGCTCTCCAACAAATACTAAAGGATATTCTCTAGACAGGAAACACAAAACGGTGTATAAACTCAACCCAAAACAATAAAGTAAATGGCAACGGGAACATACTTATCAGTAATTACCTTAAATGTAAATGGGTTGAATGCCCCAACCAAAAGACAAAGACTGGCTGAATGGATACAAAAACAAGACCCTACATATGTTGTCTACAAGAGACCCACCTCAAAACAGGGGACACATACAGACTGAAAGTGAAGGGCTGGAAAAAGATTTTCCATGCAAATAGGGACCAAAAGAAAGCAGGAGTAGCAATACTCATATCAGATAAAATAGACTTTAAAACAAAGGCTGTGAAAAGAGACAAAGAAGGTCACTACATAATGATCAAAGGATCAATCCAAGAAGAAGATATAACAATTATAAATATATATGCACCCAACACGGGAGCACCACAGTACGTAAGACAAATGCTAACAAGTATGAAAGGAGAAATTAACAATAACACAATAATAGTGGGAGACTTTAATACCCCACTTACACCTATGGATAGATCAACTAAACAGAAAATTAACAAGGAAACACAAACTTTAAACGATACAATAGACCAGTTAGACCTAATTGATATCTATAGGTCATTTCATCCCAAAACAATGAATTTCACCTTTTTCTCAAGCGCATGGAACCTTCTCCAGGATAGATCACATCCTGGGCCATAAAGCTAGCCTTGGTAAATTCAAAAAATAGAAATCATTCCAAGCATTTTTTCTGACCACAATGCAGTAAGATTAGATCTCAATTACAGGAGAAAAACTATTAAAAATTCCAACATATGGAGGCTGAACAACACGCTGCTGAATAACCAACAAATCACAGAAGAAATCAAAAAGAAATCAAAATTTGCATAGAAAACGAATGAAAATGAAAACACAACAACCCAAAACCTGTGGGACACGGTAAAAGCAGTCCTAAGGGGAAAGTTCATAGCAATACAGGCACACCTCAAGAAACAAGAAAAAAGTCAAATAAATAACCTAACTCTACACCTAAAGCAACTAGAAAAGGAAGAAATGAAGAACCCCAGGGTTAGTAGAAGGAAAGAAATCTTAAAAATTAGAGCAGAAATAAATGCAAAAGAAACAAAAGAGACCATAGCAAAAATCAACAAAACCAAAAGCTGGTTCTTTGAAAGGATAAATAAAATTGACAAACCATTAGCCAGACTCATCAAGAAACAAAGGGAGAAAAATCAAATCAACAAAATTAGAAACGAAAATGGAGAGATCACAACAGACAACACAGAAATACAAAGGATCATAAGAGACTACTATCAACAATTATATGCTAATAAAATGGACAACGTGGAAGAAATGGACAAATTCTTAGAAAAGTACAACTTTCCAAAACTGGACCAGGAAGAAATAGAAAATCTTAACAGACCCATCACAAGCATGGAAATTGAAACTGTAATCAAAAATCTTCCAGCAAACAAAAGCCCCGGGCCAGACGGCTTTCACAGCTGAATTCTACCAAAAATTTAGAGAAGAGCTAACACCTGTCCTGCTCAAACTCTTCCAGAAAATTGCAGAGGAAGGTAAACTTCCAAACTCATTCTATGAGGCCACCATCACCCTAATACCAAAACCTGACAAAGATCCCACAAAAAAAGAAAACTACAGGCCAATATCACTGATGAACATAGATGCAAAAATCCTTAACAAAATTCTAGCAATCAGAATCCAACAACACATTAAAAGATCATACACCATGATCAAGTGGGCTTTATCCCAGGGATGCAAGGATTCTTCAATATCCGCAAATCAATCAATGTAATACACCACATTAACAAATTGAAAAATAAAACCATATGATTATCTCAATAGATGCAGAGAAAGCCTTTGACAAAATTCAACATCCATTTATGATAAAAACTCTCCAGAAAGCAGGAATAGAAGGAACATACCAACATAATAAAAGCTATATATGACAAACCCACTGCAAACATTATCCTCAATGGTGAAAATTGAAAGCATTTCTCTAAAGTCAGGAACAAGACAAGGGTGCCCACTTTCACCATTACTATTCAACATAGTTTTGGAAGTTTTGGCCACAGCAATCAGAGCAGAAAAAGAAATAAAAGGAATCCAAATTGGAAAAGAAGAAGTAAAACTCTCACTATTTGCAGATGACATGATCCTCTACATAGAAAACCCTAAAGAGTCCACCAGAAAATTACTAGAAATAATCAATGACTACAGTAAAGTTGCAGGATATAAAATCAACACACAGAAATCCCTGGCATTCCTATACACTAATAATGAGAAAACAGAAAGAGAAATTAAGGAAACAATTCCATTCACCATTGCAACGGAAAGAATAAAATACTTAGGAATATATCTACCTAAAGAAACTAAAGACCTATATATAGAAAAACTATAAAACACTGGTGAAAGAAATCAAAGAGGACACTAATAGATGGAGAAATATACCATGTTCATGGATTGGAAGAATCAATATAGTGAAAATGAGTATACTACCCAAAGCAATTTATAGATTCAACGCAATCCCTATCAAGCTACCAACAGTATTCTTCACAGAGCTAGAACAAATAATTTCACAATTTGTATGGAAATACAAAAACCTCAATAGCCAAAGCGATCTTGAGAAAGAAGAATGGAACTGGAGGAATCAACCTACCTGACTTCAGGCTCTACTACAAAGCCACAGTTATCAAGACAGTATGGTACTGGCACAAAGACAGAAATATTGATCAATGGAATAAAATAGAAAGCCCAGAGATAAATCCACGCACATATGGACACCTTATCTTTGACAAAGGAGGCAAGAATATACAATGGATTAAAGACAATCTTTAACAAGTGGTGCTGGGAAATCTGGTCAACCACTTGTAAAAGAATGAAACTGGACCACTTTCTAACACCATACACAAAAAAATAAACTCAAAATGGATTAAAGATCTAAACGTAAGACCAGAAACTATAAAACTCCTAGAGGAGAACATAGGCAAAACACTCTCTGACATACATCACAGCAGGATCCTCTATGACCCACCTCCCAGAATATTGGAAATAAAAGCAAAAATAAACAAATGGGACCTAATTAACCTTAAAAGCTTCTGCACATCAAAGGAAACTATTAGCAAGGTGAAAAGACAGCCTTCAGAATGGGAGAAAATAATAGCAAATGAAGCAACCGACAAACAACTAATCTCAAAATATACAAGCAACTCCTACAGCTCAACTCCAGAAAAATAAACGACCCAATCAAAAAATGGGCCAAAGAACTAAATAGACATTTCTCCAAAAAGACATACAGATGGCTAACAAACACATGAAAAGATGCTCAACATCACTCATTATCAGAGAAATGCAAATCAAAACCACTATGAGGTACCATTTCACACCAGTCAGAATGGCTGCGATCCAAAAGTCTACAAATAATAAATGCTGGAGAGGGTGTGGAGAAAAGGGAACCCTCTTACACTGTTGGTGGGAATGCAAACTAGTACAGCCACTATGGAGAACAGTGTGAGATTCCTTAAAAACTGGAAATAGAACTGCCTTATGATCCAGCAACCCCACTGCTGGGCATACACACTGAGGAAACCAGAAGGAAAGAGACACGTGTACCCCAATGTTCATCGCAGCACTGTTTATAATAGCCAAGACATGGAAGCAACCTAGATGTCCATCAGCAGATGAATGGATAAGAAAGCTGTGGTACATATACACAATGGAGTATTACTCAGCCATTAAAAAGAATACATTTGAATCAGTTCTAATGAGGTGGATGAAACTGGAGCCTATTATACAGAGTGAAGTAAGCCAGAAGGAAAACATAAATACAGTATACTAACGCATATATATGGAATTTAGAAAGATGGTAAATAATAATCCGTTGTACGAGACAGCAAAAGAGACACTGATGTATAGAACAGTCTTATGGACTCTGTGGGAGAGGGAGAGGGTGGGAAGATTTGGGAGAATGGCAATGAAACATGTAAAATATCATGTAGGAAATGAGTTGCCAGTCCAGGTTCGATGCATGATGCTGGATGCTTGGGGCTGGTGCACTGGGACGGCCCAGAGGGATGGTATGGGGAGGAGGAGGGAGGAGGGTTCGGGATGGGGAACACATGTATACCTGTGGCGGATTCATTTTGATATTTGGCAAAACTAATACAATTATGTAAAGTTTAAAAATAAAATAAAATTGGAAGAATAAAAAAATAAAAAAATAAAAAAAAAAAAAAAAAAAAAACAAAAGTAAATAAATTAACAATAACATATTTGGCAGATGGAAGTTTATTAAATCTGATTTCAAAAGGGAGAAGTCAACAATAAGCTAATTTGCACCTCAGACTACAAGAATGGTTCATAAATTTGAAGATTGGTTAACTCTAAAAGGAGAATTAGTTGAAAGTCTCCATAAGAAGATCCCCCACTGAAAGGCCAAAAAATATCAAACAAACACAAAGATACACAAAAAAGAACAAAGATCCCTTCCCTTACCAGGTACAGCCAGGTTATCACCCCTCCTCACTCGCTAGAAAAAGACTGGCATTTTTCCTTTTGAAGACATTTACCAAGACATTCCAAATAGGAAAAGGAGTACGTCAAGGCTGTATATTGTCATCCTGCTTATTTAACTTATATGCAGAGTGCATCATGAGAAATGCTGGGCTGGAAGAAGCACAAGCTGGAATCAAGATTGCTGGGAGAAATATCACTATCCTCAGATATGCAGATGACACCACCCTTATGGCAGAAAGTGAAGAGGAACTAAAAAGCCTCTTGAGGAAAGTGAAAGAGGAGAGTGAAAAAGTTGGCTTAAAACTCAACATTCAGAAAACGAAGATCATGGCATCCAGTCCCATCACTTCATGAGAAATAGATGGGGAAACAGTGGAAACAGTGTCAGACTTTATTTTTTTGGGCTCCAAAATCACTGCAGATGGTGATTGCAGCCAAGAAATTAAAAGACGCTTACCCCTTGGAAGGAAAGTTATGGCCAACCTAGATAGCATATTGAAAAGCAGAGACATTACTTTGTCAACAAAGGTCCGTCTAGTCAAGGCTATGGTTTTTCCAGTGGTCATGTATGGATGTGAGAGTTGGACTGTGAAGAAAGCTGAGCGCCAAAGAATTGATGCTTTTGAACTGTGGTGTTGGAGAAGACTCTTGAGAGTCCTTGGACTGCAAGGAGATCCAATCAGTCCATTCTAAAGGAGATCAGCCCTGGGTGTTCTTTGGAAGGACTGATGCTGAGGCTGAAACTCCAATACTTTGGCCACCTCATGCAAAGAGTTGACTCATTGGAAAAGACTCTGATGCTGGGAGGGATTGGGGGCAGGAGGAGAAGGGGACGACAGAGGATAGATGGCTGGATGGCATCACCGACTCGATGGGCATGAGTTTGAGTGAACTCTGAGAGTTGGTGATGGACAGGGAGGCCTGGCATGCTGCGATTCATGCAGTGGCAAAGAATCGGACACAACCGAGTGACTGAACTGAACTGAACTGAACCAAGACATTCTGGAATTAGGGGAAAGTGGTACTGATGAAATAGTTCAATTCCAAGTACTGAATAAAAATATTTCTAGATTGAAATAATCCACTAATTTCTACCTCCCCTCAAAAGATAAAGTCCCATGTCAATCTGTGTTACTTTGAAATTTCCAATGTAATCACACACTATTTTTTTTAAGTTGAAGTATAAAGTATTAGGAATAATAAGACTTCCCTGGTAGCTCAGATGGTAAAGCATCTGTCTACAATGTGGGAGACCTGGGTTCAATCCCTGGGTCAGGAAGATCTCCTGGAGAAGAAAATGGCAGCCCAGTCCAGTATTCTTGCCTGGAAAGTCCCATGGACGGAGGAGCCTGGTAGGCTACAGTCCATGGGGTTACAAAGACTCAGACACGACCAAGCGATTTCACTTCTTCATAAAATATTAGGAATAAGAAGCCTTAAACTGCTCAAAAGCAAATCCTAAGAAAATGATTTCCAGTCTAGAATTATATACCCAGCCAAACTATCAGCCAAGTATGAGAGTGGAATAAAGATCTTGCATTTAAAACATATATAGTCTCAAAAAATTTACTTCCTTGTACCATTCCTCAGAAAGATACTTGAGGATATGCTCCTTCAACATCAGAGCATAAACCAAAAAGGGAAGAAGCATAAGATCCAGGAAGCAGGAGATTCAATTAGAAAAGAGGAAAGGGGAATCCCCAGGATGAGTAGAGGAAATACCTGGATGACAGCTGCCAAACTGGGAAGCAACTAGTTCAGCCTAAAAGCATAGGTTGAAGTATTCTAGGAGAGGTATCTGTAAAAAATAAAGGAAACTACAGATTACCTGATGTATGTGATCATATTTAAAGATGCTTTACAGTAGAATAATTCTGCTGCTGCTGCTAAGTCGCTTCAGTCGTGTCTGACTCTGTGCGACCCCAGAGACGGCAGCCCACCAGGCTTCCCCGTCCCTGGGATTCTCCAGGAAAGAACACTGGAGTGGCTTGCCATTTCCTTCTCCAGTGCATGAAAGTGAAAAGTGAAAGTGAAGTCGCTCAGGTTGTCTACTTGAAAGTTACACAGACGTGTCCAACTCCTAGCGACCCCATAGAATAATTCTGCTGCTGCTGCTGCTAACTCGCTTCAGTCGTGTCTGACTCTGTGCAACCCCAGAGACGGCAGCCCACCAGGATCCCCAGTCCCTGGGATTCTCCAGGCAAGAACACTGGAGTGGGTTGCCATTTCCTTCTCCAATGCATGAAAGTGAAAAGTGAAAGTGAAGTCGCTCAGTCGTGTCCGACTCTTAGCAACCCCATGGACTACAGCCCACCAGGCCCTCTGTCCATGGGATTTTCCAGGCAAGAGTACTGGAGTGGGGTGCCATTGCCTTCTCCGAGAATAATTCTAGGTACATACAAATCTAAGTGAATAAAAGAACAAGGCAATACTCAAACAAGAAAAATAAAAACTTTTAAAATAAAAAGTATAATTATAGCATAACACATGGCTTAGTTCTGAATAAAATAAATACTCTGTGTGGTTCAACAATGAATATAATATAACTACAGTAGGTCTCCTACATGTGAACAAGTTCTATTTTGAGAATGCATTCGTAAATCCAATTTGTTCATAAGTCCAACAAATTTAGCCTCAGTATCCAACAAATACAATATAGTACTGTACTTTAATAGATTTATAAAACTTTTCACACAAATAATACATAAAAAACAAAAAATAAACATTTTTAATCTTACATTGCAGTACCTTGAAAAGTACAGTAGTACAGTACAACAGCTGGTATAGAGTGAACAGACAAGAAGAGTTACTGACTGGAGGAAAGAGAAAGGTGGGAGATGGTAAAGCTGAAGGGTCATCAGCAACAGGAGATAGAAAGCAAGCTGCAATTTCACTCATGTCTGAAACTGATGGCACAGATTGTATTTCCTTGCTGGATTCAATTCTTTTTTTTTTCCCCCTTTTTATGTACTTTTATTTCAAATGTTTTTTTTTTTTCTTTCTTCACTGAATACCAAAAACATTTCTCACTCCTTTTTTTTAAATATATAAATTTATTTATTTTAATTGGCGGGTAATTAATTTACAATATTGTATTGGTTTTGCCATACTCTACCCTCTTGAAAAAAAAGATCCGGGGACATCTGTAGTAGTAGCTCTTTTTTTCCCCATCATATTAATAGATGACATGGTAGCAATGAATTACATTCTGAACAGCTGCTGCGACCTTCACATACCATTCTACGCCTTGTGCCTCGAAAACTAACAGTGCCTCTTCAAATAAAGAATATCCCCTTGCCATTCCCTATGTCACGAATCTCTTCAGTTACTTCTTCTTCATCTTATTTCTCTTAGTTTTTTTTTTTTTTTTTTTCTGATGGGCCTCCAATTCCATCAAGTCTTCATTAGTAAGCTCCTCATGTTGCACAGTAAGGAGTTCCATGAAGTCATCCTCTTGCAGATCTACACAAGAGCACAACCACTTGAGGATGAATGCATGTGACAATGTGCACTGGAAACATGAACTAACTTATGTGATTGGATATGTGAACACACGTTCTCATCTTTGAAAGTTTTCAACTTGAAGGTTCATATGTAGGGGATTTGTGGTATGCTGGAAAGAGAGAGATTGCAAAATAAGGGTGAGGGTTTAAGAGGGAAAAATCCTTTACCTTTCAAGTTAGAAAGTTAATAAATCTAAAACAAAGATCAATAAATCATTGTATATGAATGCTATTTTCAATAATAGAAGTAAATTCAAAAAGAAAAAGCTATATTACTCAGCTATTAAAAAGAACATATTTCAATCAGTTCTAATGAGGTGGATGAAACTGGAGCCTATTATACAGAGTGAAGTAAGTCAGAAAGAAAAACACTAATACAGTATATTAACACATATATATGGAATTGAGAAAGATGGTAATGATGACCATATATGCGAGACAGCAAAAGAGACACAGATATAAAGAACAGACTTTTGGACTCTGTGGGAGAAGGTGAGGGTGGGATGATTTGAGAGAATAGCATTGAAACATGTATATTACTATATGTGAAATAGATTGCCAGTCCAAGTTCAATGCATGAAACAGGACACTCAAAGCCAGTGCACTGGGACAACCCTGAGGGATGGGGTGGGGAGGGAGACGGGAGGGGGCTTCAGGGTGGGGTCACATGTACACCCATGGCTGATTCATGTCAATGTATGGCAGAAACCACTACAATACTGTAAAGCAATTAGCCTCCAATTAAAATAAATTCATTAATTAAAAAAAAGAAATGGCTAAAATATTTTAAAGTGGAAAGTGATTGCTTCCAAGGAGTAAAAATATCAGGATTGGAGAGGTATGAGGCAGGAAATTACAGAAAATACAGAAATATTTTGCTTTGAAAATTACGTATATGTATTTAAAATACATGTTTTTTTTTTTTTTTTTTGCTTAGATAAAAATTGAACTTAAGAAAACAAAGACAGTCTCTGAGAACAGTATTCAGTAGGATCAATAAAAATAGATCTATTCCTAGACATGTTACTGCAAAAGAGCAGAATCTCTGGGGTAAATAGGAAGTTACCAAACCAAAGAAATAAAAGTTAGACTAACAGAAGACGTGTCTTTAGGAACATTAAACTCTTCAGAAACAATAACCAGAACACTATGAAGCTATCATTTCAAAGTATTGAGGATGGAAAAGTACTATCAAAATATGTCTATCTAAACTATCATTAAGGAATAAGACTAAGATATCTTAAAGGCTAATGGGATATATCACCTACAGATACTCACTAAAAGAACAAGTAAAGGATATACTTCAACAAAAAGAAATGTGAACCCAGGGAGACAATTAAAAATTGATAATTGGAAATTGAAACAAATATTAGTTATTTATTTTTAAAAAATAGTTAATTTTTGTGCTTTAAAATAAGGTAAAACTAAAACTTCAGGAAAAAATAAGATGATGGTAGGGGAGTATTAATGGAAAGTTAAAACTTGCCAAATTCCTTGTCTTCAGAAGTGGAAGAGAAACATTAACATTGGTTTACGTTTACAAAATTCAAGACTATCCGGCAAAAGAATAGAAAGAGTAATGCTCGTTTTCTGCTGGATTGTTTAAACAACAACTTTATAAAGCAAGTTAGCAAGACTTGGAAACTGTACAAGCTCTATAACACAGCAATTCCACTTCTGGATGTAGATTTCAGAGAAACTCTCAAACACATGTGCAGGAGGCAAGTGGAAGAAGATTCATTGTCACATCATGTGAGAAGTGAAAAGCCACCTAAATCTCCATCAAAGAAGAATGGAACACAAACAGGGGCTCTATGACAATCTAGAAGGGTAGGATGGGGAGGAAGGGAGATGGGAGGGAGGTTCAGAAGGGAGTGGACATGTGTGTACCTATGGCTGATTCTTGTTGATGTTTGACAGAAAATAAATGCTGTAAAGTAATTATCCTTCAATTAAAAAATAAAGTGGCAAAAACATTTTAAAAAATGTCTTATTCCTGTGGTGGAATATTATATAGCAAAGAAAATGAATGGACTTAACTAAAATCACATGTATAAATCTCAAAAAAAAATTGAGTAAAAAAAAGTTGCAAGATATGTACAAAGACTATTTTTATCCATCTTGAAAAAACACAAATCAATACATCTTTAGGTTGTTTGTATGTAATAAAGGGAGGAAAGCATATGGAATTAAGGAGGGGTACTCAGGTGGCTTTGTTTATGTACATAATGTTTTCTTGTTTTGTTGCTTAGTATGAAGAAGTTTGAGCAAAATAGTAAGATTTGGTAAACTTGGATGGTAAGAAGACAAGTATACATTTTATTGTTCCTTATTTTACTCTGTTTGAGATATAACTTAAATCATTTTTAATGCTTTTTATACTCGTGGGAACTAGGCCCCAACTAAAAATAATGCACGAAAAGAAAGAGACCCAGCAGCCACAGAGAAGGAGTAGCAAGAAAAAAAATTCCACAGAATGAATTGACATCTCACTATTTCATAAAATCACTAATGTTTCTGTCTTGTTCATTGGGATGTTGATGTCCTCTCTAGTATATAGTTGGCACTTAATATATATTGATCAAATAGTAAATTACATGAGAATGTGCTAAGAGTGAGAAAACTAAAACACCCAGGGAGTGGAGAGGAGATGCCCACAGACTAGAGCAGTGGTCTTTGAACATTTTTGTTCACATAACACCAAAAATAATTTTGAAAAATGATGTAACTTCTTGCATATTTTTAGATTGACGTTAAAAAAATGTTGTAATAATTATAAACAATTGCAAAGGATATAATTCCAGGATATTGTAAATATTGACATTGAAAAATAAACCTTTGTATTGCTTTTAAAAAAAATATCCAAAGGAAAACCTTTGGAGATGATGAATGTGTTTATGACAGAGATGTTGTTTTGGAGATTGATATACCTATGGCTAAAATAAGTTAAGGTTCAGTATCAATTCTATTGCCATTAATGCTTTCATTTCTATAAGCTCAGAAGTAATACTATATTTAATATTACTATTATCTAATACTAATATATTACTATTACTATGTAATATATTAATATTACAACCATTGGAGAAGGTAATGACAACCCACTCCAGTATTCTTGCCTTGAAAATTCCATGGACAGAGGAGCCCGGCAGGCTACAGTCCATGGAGTCGCAAGAGTTAGGCACAACTTAGTGACCAAACCACCAGCATTATCTAGGCAGACTCTGGGGCCAGTCTACCTGAATTCAAGTCCCAATTCTGTCACTTATTAGCTCTATGACCTTGAACAAATAGTCAACATCTCTGGGCTTCCTTTTTCAAATGTAAATTAGGAATACTAGTAAAACTTACCTTACAGGGTCGTTTTAAGGTTTGAACAGGTTAATGCATTTAAGCTCATAAACCCATCCCTGGCATACAGTAACTTTCTCTTTAAGTATTTAAGCAAAGCACTAAATATGGTAGATGGAAAAGAAAGAAATTTGCTAGAGTGTAGTCCCCAGTTGTGTTCATTCCTTGGACCTGTTTTCTGCCCCCGCCCCCATCATGTGATGATCTACCATCAAAATTATTTTTAGTCATATATTAGGTGACAATTCCTCCTTTATTTCTGTTGAAAGCAAAGAATTGGAAGCCAGCTGACTTGAGGAAGGAATTGTTACCCAATCATCAAAATCATTTACTTTTTCAGTCCCTACACTAATGTCTCTAACTTTTCTTCGATTGGTGACCCTGAAGTTTTTATACCCCTAGAGCATCTTAGTAAAGCTCTAAATGAAAAAGTGATAAGGCTTCTCTTTGCTCCAGTGGCAAAGGCAGATTGTGAAAATTTGCGTATTAGCAAAAATGCTGCTGTTTGCTCCAGGGCTGGGGGCTTAGCCAAGTCCTGGGCTCCCAAGAAGGTCAGTTATAAGTAAGAGTTTACCTCAACGTCAAATATCTTCACATTGGCCCCAGAGAACTCCCTGGGTATGTGCCCTGGACAGTCTTATGACTCCCAGTGTCAGGCTGTCCTGTCAGAGGTCCGCTGGCAGCAGCAGCCAGGGACTCAGGTCAGTCTACCCCCAGGGAAATGGGAGTAACCTAATTTCTCAGTAGCCTTGAGAGTTTAGATACCAACAGTCTGATGCAAAGAACTGACTCATTGGAAAAAAAAGCCTGATACTGGGAAAGATTGAAGGCAGGAGGAGAAGGGGATGACAGAGAATGAGATGGTTGGATGGCATCACTGACTCAATGGACATGAGTTTGAGCAAGTTTCAGGAGTTGCTGATGGACAGGGAAGCCTGGCGTGCTGCCATCCATGGCGTCGCAAAGAATCGGACACGACTGAGAGACTGAACTGAACTGAATCTGGCCTGCAGTTGGGAGCAGGAGGAGCCAAAGCAAGAAGCCACTTTCTCCAGATCCAGGAAAATGGGATGCTTCTCAGAAAGAGGAGTCAGGTAGACTTGACTCCTATACCAGGTACAGTCAAACCCACCTCCCATCCCCCCAACCCCCACCCCCAACCCCTGCTGCTACCTGTAAGAGGATTTTTCCTCTGACTCTTCCTCTCACAGTAGGAAAGGAGCTTTGACATATTAGCAAAAATGCTGCTGTTTGCTCCAGGACTGGGAGCTTAGCCAAGTCCTGGGCTCACAGGATAAGCGCCCTAGGGTAGTTGACAAACTTCTGAATTTTGGAGAGCTAATCTGACATTGGCCAATGCTCTCCTGGTGGGACCCTCAGGTTCTGGGGTCACCCCCCGGAGCTGCATGAAACCCAGAAGGGAAATCCCGCTGTGGTGGAGGAGTCATTGGCCTGGACCAATTGGTGGGTTTGCATCAGAGATGTGGCTTTTCCCATTCACCTATTAAAGGAAAATTCTCAGAGACACAAACCTCCTTTTTGTATTGTCTGGAAACAGGATTTTATCCCTACACATATTTTTACACCTACAAGTGAACGCAGTTGAACAGCTAGATATTTTTTTAAATTATGAGTTACGTTTAAAATTCCATATCAGATCCTGCCAGAAAGTGCGTCTGTGCCTTCATGAGGTGTGGGTGGGTGTACACAGGATGTATGCACACATGGCCCATGCAGTCAGGTGCCCATTTGGGGGTCTTATTACCCAAGTAACACACCTAACCTGTTTCCAACCTCATGTCAGTAACGCACACCAAATACCCATTCTGAATCACCTGATACAGGGTGCTCTTAGGCTATTCAGTTATATGTTGCCCACTTGGAGGGAAGGGGGTTGGTGAGTGGGCAAGGAAGAAGTGCACACAGAATCAGGAAATATGTTGAAATTCGGTGTGGATGTAAGAGGATTTGTTTAAGCTCCACAGGCTTTAATTTTATAAAGGCATTCTGTAATCAAAAGCCAAGATTTAGAGAATGGCTAAAACTTTACCTTAGAAAGAACCAATGAGAAAAGATAAAAGAAAAGATATAAAGTTAGACTTCAAAAGGTCCTAGAAATTATAGAAACAGCACCAGACAATGAGAGCTGACAAAATTATTTTCTAATGTTAGAGGGGCTGGTATCAGGAGTGAACTTTCCATCTGATTAAAATTAATTATTGCTGGCATTAAATCCAGTTGGAATCACCCAGCACGATTTATCTTCTATCTCATGCTGCTACCCATATGCCCAGCA
Source organism: Bos mutus (assembly GCF_027580195.1). Taxonomy (NCBI): domain Eukaryota; kingdom Metazoa; phylum Chordata; class Mammalia; order Artiodactyla; family Bovidae; genus Bos; species Bos mutus. Next base: position 40,317,781 of record NC_091626.1, on the reverse strand, counting down.
TTGTAGAGCAGAAACATTCTCTTTCAATCTGATAAATAGTACTTTGTAAATATTTAGAGATGGGAGCTCTGGATCGCTGAACAATTCTGACAGGGAACATGTGGAAAGGAGCCGGTTATTCATGTTCCTGACAGAGACTCTGAGGTGTGGGGCTGCAAAGCATTTGTGAAGCCAGGTAGGTTTTTCCCAAAAGTCTTGTTCAGAATTAATGGCACTTGGAGGAGTGTGGCTGGGCGCTCCAGCATAAGCTGTGCTTTCCAGAAGTGCACACGCCGCTTTGGAGTAAGACATTTTGCTGTCTGGCTAGTGCTGTATACGTTTTGATAAACTGCCATGTTTATTAAGTCAGCTTTTTCTGGAACACTTGATTCATGAAAGAAACCATACCCAGTGTGACCTTATTCGGAGGGGGGTCTTTACAGAGGTAAACAAGTTAAAATGAGGTCATTAGGGTGGGTCCTCATCCAGTATGGATGGTGTCCTTATAAAGGGGAGAAATTTGGGTACAGAGACACGTGTAGAGGAAGTCAGTGTGAAGACATGGAGAGAAGAGAGCCATCTACATGCCAAGGAACAGCTCTCCCCTCACAGCCTCCAGACAGAACCAACCTTGCCAAAACCTTAATCTGAGACTCTGGTCGCCAGAACTGGGAGATGATACATTTTTGTTGTTTCTGCGCCCCACTCTGTGGTACTCTGTTTTACAAAAATCTTAGCAAACCAACAGAGAAGGAAACCATACCTAGTGCTCTTTGGGGGCTTCTGTTTGGGGAATCTGAGTCCCCTGAGAGAGACAGGCCTTCTACCTCCCTGTCCAGGTGGGAGCGCCATGGAAGAAGTCCTGTTCTTCCCTCCCTCCTGTGAGGGCAACTCATCAGATCACTGACTGTGCGTGGCCCAGCCACTTGTGTCTTGCTGTCTCTGAGACTGTCATGCCCTAAGACCCAGCCTCCTTTTTTGTCCACCCTGCTTCTTTGTAGCAAGTAGCCCAAGCCAGGCTGCACATTCCCCGAAGCGGAACTACCGCCTTCACCTGAGACTTTACTTGGGCTCCAGTCAAGGAGAGGAGTAAGAGGGCCAGGATCAGTCTCATGCTCAAGCTGGCTCTGTGTCCAGCATCTGCAGAGACAAAAGTCAGTAATTCGATGTCGGTTGTCTCCGTCCCGTGTGAGCATACTCTGTGGGCCAGGGCTGTGGGATTCTGCATAAATCCCTTAAAGTTTACTTGTTTAAATATTACTTTGTGGGGTTCTCTGACTTTTGGTGACTAGACCTGGGCTGTCTGCTCTCCCTGCTTGTTTCTATGCAGTGTGCTCTCCCGCCCTTCCCCCATCAACCCTGCAGGCTATGGAAACTTCTAGAGGAACATAAATTTTGGGGTGGCCAAAATGTTCATTCGGGTTTTCCTGTATGATGCAACAGAAAAACTGAACAAACATTTTGGCCAAACAATAGTTGTAATTGCAACATTCAGTTACCAGTTGGATGCAAGTTGGAGTTTTCTCTTCATGCAGAGTCAGACACACCGAGCAACTAAGCACACACACACGGACATTTGACATCGCTCCCCAAATGAGGAGACTTGCTAGATTAGTGTCCCCTCTGTAATTGTTGACGGTATTTCAAGACAAAGAAAAATCATTCTTTCACGATTTCTAGGTCATTTCTGATGGACTTTTTTTTTTAAATTAAGGAACACGCTGCCTGTCCTGTGGATATTCTGCCCCATTCTATAGTCTGTAGCTTTAAACTTAGCACCTGTCAGGAGCAAGGATGAACATCTTAGAACACTAATTGAGAGCTCACCTGATCATTGTTTAAAATTATTTCTGCATCTTCAATGTATCTCCCTATATGTTTATCATGTGTAATTTATTAGGGTGGAAGAGTTTCTACTCAGCCAAGTCAGGGATTAAATGAACTATGCTGAAAACAATGTCAATTGTCATTAGAAACAAAGAGCAAAGGGGAGAGATAACAGAGAAATGTAGGGCAAGGAAGCAAATTCATTTTTATTAAGGTGCCCAGAAAAGATGCTCTAAGGAGTTAGGGAGATTGCTTTGCTTGTTCCCTTGAAACTGTGGATCAGAGCCCAGACATGTAATCAGAGGATGCGGGAGTGAGGGGGGAGAAGGATGTTAGCAGACTTGGGAGACGGAGAGACAAAGAAGCAGAGGACATTAAGTGTCTGTATTTATTAATATTTTCTCCTGATTTAACATGCACAGATAAAACTAAATACCAGGACTTTTCCAAACAGTTACCAATTCCTATAGCTAACTACTAGACTTAATGGTATTTTAAAATAGCATTTATTTAGATTACAGGTCTGTGGCTCTTTATCCTCTATCAAGAATACATGGAAAAATTGGGGTTTTACCAGTTATGTACCCAGCTGATACAGCTTACGGAGAAGGCAATGGCACCCCACTCCAGTACTCTTGCTTGGAAAATCCATGGACGGAGGAGCCTGGTAGGCTGCAGTCCATGGGGTCTCTAAGAGTCAGACACAACTGAGCAACTTCACTTTCACTTTTCACTTTCATGCATTGGGGAAGGAAATGGCAACCCACTCCAGTATTCTTGCCTGGAGAATCCCAGGGACGGGGAAGCCTGGTGGGCTGCCCTCTACGGGGTCGCACAGTCGGACATGACTGAATCAACTTAGCAGTAGCAGCAGCAGCAGATACAGCTTAACAGCTTCCAAATGGAAACAATGGATGCTTTGGAAAAGAGCAGTTTCAGCTTTTTCCACTAACTGGTGAGAAGGAAACGTTGTTTACCTTTGAATAGCAAAAGAATCCATGCCTAAAGAAGGGATACAGTTCAGAGTTGTTATTAGAGGCTGGGTTCAGCTCAGTTCAGTTGCTCAGTCGTGTCCAACCCCATGGACTGCAGCACGCCAGGCTTCCCTGTCCATCACCAACTCCCAGAGCTTACTCAAACTCATGTCCATTGAATCGGTGATGCCATCCAACCATTTCTGTTATCCCCTTCTCCTCCCGATTTTAATCTTTCCCAGCATCAGGGTATTTTCCAATGAGTCAGTTCTTCACATCAGGTGACCAAAGTATTGGAGCTTCAGTTTCTGCATCAGTCCATCCAATGAATATTCAGGACTGATTTCCTTTGGGATGGACTGGTTGGATCTCCTTGCAATCCATGGGACTCTCAAGAGTCTTCTCCAACACTACAGTTCAAAAGCATCAATTCTTCTGAGCTTACCTTTCTTTATAGTCCAACTCTCACATCCATACATGACTACTGGAAAAACCATAGCTTTGACAAGACGGAACTTTGTTGGCAAAATGATGTCTCTGCTTTTTAATATGCTGTCTAGATTGGTCATAGCTTTTCTTCCAAGGAGCAAGTGTCTTAATTTCATGGCTGCAATCACCATCTGCAGTGATTTGGGAGCCCCCCAAAACAAAATCTCTCACTGTTTCCCCATCTATTTGCCATGAAACGATGGGACTGGATGCCATGATCTTAGTTTTCTGAATGCTGAGTTTTAAGCCAACTTTTTCACTCTCCTCTTTCACCTTCATCAAGAGGCTCTTTAGTTCTTCTTCACTTTCTGCCATAAGGGTGGTGTCATCTGCATATCTAAGGTTATTGATATTTCTCCCCACAATCTTGATTCCAGCTTGTGCTTCATCCAGCCTGGCATTTTGCATGATGTATTCTGCATATAAGTTAAATAAGCAGGGTCACCATATACAGCCTTAACATACTCCTTTTCCTATTTGGAACCAGTCTGTTGTTCCATGTCCAGTTCTAACTGTTGCTTCTTGACCTGCATACAGATTTCTCAGGAAGCAGGTAAGGTGGTCTGGTATTCCCATCTCTTTTAGAATTTTCCACAGTTTGTTGTGATCCACACAAAGGCTTTGGCATAATCAGTAAAGCAGAAGTAGATGATTTTCTGGAACTCTCTTGCTTTTTTGATGATCCAATGGCTGCTGATCCAAGAGGCTGGGTGCACAATTCATTTCTGACGTGGGTATGCATTTTCTGGTTTTAACCATGGTGGCTGACAAGAGAGGCAGAGGGATACTGGACGAGCCTGTGCTCATCCTGACTCCTTCTGAAGAATATGGCAAGGTAAGGTGTGAAAACTGAGGAAGAGCGGCTGCTTTTTCCATCACTGGGACCTGAAGAGAACATCTCAGGGGGTGAGGGTTGATGCATGATGACAAGTTAAACCTGCTGTTCCAGTGTAAATGACACCAGTACCTGTTTAGAAGTATTGGAGGCCCTTGAGAAGCAGATACGAGCAGTTTTTGTTGAGAGCTTCAGCACCATCTCAAAGCTATGGCTGTTAACATCGTCTTCAGTGCTTTTTGAGAAGTGCCTAAAGGATCCCATCTCCCTAGGAGCGAAAGGTACGTCTCATCTTTACGATCTTGAACCATGGTTTATTGGAATGTTTTTCTCATTTTTATTGTCTCTAAGGGTTCTATTAAGTTTCATCTTTTTCCCCGTGAAATTTCTTGACACACCCAGGCAGTAATGATTTTGATGTAAAACTTAGTGCTTATATTACCCCTAGTTGGTACGAGTTTTGCTCCATTATGATACTGGATTGAAAACAAAACAAAACAAAACACTGATTAATGAATTCATCCACATTGCTGCAAATGTCAGCACTTCATTTTTTTTTTATGGCTGAGTAGTATTTCATTATATAAACCACATCTTCTTAATCCAATCATCTGTTGATGCACACTTGGGTTGTTTCCATGTCTTGGCTATTATAATTAGTGCTGCTAGGAATGCTGTGACGCATGTATCTTTTCAAATTAATGTTTTCATTTTTTTCATATATATACCCAGGAGTAGGGTTGCTGGATCATATTGTAACTCTCTTTTTAGTTTTAAGGAACCTCCATACTGCTTTCCACAGTGGCTGCACCAATTTACATTCCTGCCAACAGTGTAGGAGGGTTCCCTTTTCTCCACACTCTCCCCAGTGTTTATTGTTGGTAGAGTTTTTGATGGTGGCCATTCTAACTGGTGTGAGGTGATATCTCAGTATAGTTTTGATTTGCATTTCTCTAATAATTCATGATGTTGAACATCTCTTCGTATGCATGTTAGCCATCTGTATGTCTCTTGGAAAAATGCCTATTTAGATCTTCTTCCCATATTTTGATTGGTCATCACTTTATTTTTTATATTAAATCAAATAACTTGGAATCCCACTGGCCAGGATAACACACAAAAAGTCAACCCAGTTCTTACTGGAATTTTCCACCAGCGCCATTACTCAAAGGCCGCAGAAGTCCTACAAATCTAATATAATCTGTCTTTTGTCCTCACTGGGTAATGCTGAGGTGCTTCTTATCCAGACCCACATGGTCTTTTGATAACAATCAACCTGGAAAAGAAGGAGGCATAACTTTGTATCATGTCACTCCATTCAGTTGCTGGCAATTCCTAGAGAGTAACTGAGCTGTGAGACTTTGTCAGCCAACACTAGAAAATTGAAGAAATGAGTGTCTAAGATCCTGAAAATGGGATCCGGGTGACACACCACTGCATCCACTATGCCACACAAAAGTGACAACCATTCATACGACTTGATTTTTAGGAGATGGCGTAAACCCTGCTGATGTTCAGTTGCTGTCTATCTAACTCTTTGCGACCCCGTGGACTGCAGCACGCCAGGCTTCTCTGTCCTTTACCGTTTTCTAGAGTTTGCTCAAACTCATGTCCATTGTGTCAATGATGCCATCCAACCATCTCATCTTCTGTCTCTCCCTTCTCCTCCTGCCCTCAGTTTCTCCCAGCATCAGGGTCTTTCCCAATGAGTCAGTTATTTGCATCAGTCAGGGTTGATTTCCTTTAGGATTGACTGGTTTGATCTCCTTGAAGTCCAAAGGACTCTCAAGAGTCTTCTCCAGTGTCACAATTCAAGAGTATGAATTCTTTGGCTCTCAGCCTTCTTTATGGTCCAACTCTCTCTTCCATACATGACTACTGGAAAAACCAATGCTTTGACTATATAGACCTTTGTCCACAAAGTGATGTCTCTTCTTTTTAATACACTGTCTTGGTTTGTCACTGCTTTCCTTCCAGGGAGCAAACACTTTTTAATTTGATGGCTGTAGTCACCATCCACGGTAATTTTGGAGCCCAAGAAAATAAAAACTGTCACTGTTTCCACTTTTCCCCTCAACTATTTGCATGAAGTAATGGGACTGGATGCCATGATCTTAGTTTTTTGAATGTTGAGTTTTAAGCCAGCTTTTTCACTCTCCTCTTTCACCTTCATCAAGAGGCTCTTTAATTCATCTTCACTTTCTGCCATTATGCTGGTATTATCTGCATACCTGAGGCTGTTGATATGTCTCCCAGCAATCTTGATTCCAGCTTGAGATTCATCCATCCTGGCATTTCGCATAATGTACTCTGTATAGAAGTTAAATAATCAGGGTGATGATCTACAGCCTTGACAAGCTCCTTTCTCAATTTTAAACTAGATCATTGTTCTATGTCTGGTTCTGACTTTGCTTCTTGACCTGCATACAAGTTTCTCAGGAGACAGGTAAGGTGGCATTCCCATCTGGCATTCCCATCTCTAAGAATTTTCCACAGTTTATTGTGAACCACACAGTCAAATGCTTTAGCATAGTCAGTGAAGCAGAGTTAGATATTTTTCTGGAATTTCCTTGCTTTCTCTCTGATCCAATGGATATTGGCCATTTGATCTCTGGTTTCTCTGCCTTTTCTAAATCCAGCTTGTACATCTGAAAGTTCTTGGTTCACAGTTCACATACTGACTAGAAAAGAGTTACCTCGATCTGTTTTTAATAGAATATTCATGGACTACCCCTGTTAATTTAATTAAACAGGCTCCCAAACCTTTGTGGTCTCCCCACACTAGAGCCAAAGGAAGAGTTCACCTATCCCTTACTTACTGAATTTGCCTTGATTCTCCATGGATAAGAAAGGAGGGGTGGGTGGTGATGGTGTCAATTATGTGGACAATGAAACTCATGGGATATTCCTCTTTGCCATCAGATCTATACTCAAAATGAGAAAATGGAAGGGTTCTGCCTCTGTGCTGGGAACTTGTGCACATCTTACTCCCTCATGGTGTCATAATACAGTGCATTTGTTTCAAATCTGATGAAAATCCAGGAGTAAACAATGCATATTAATTGATCCGTGCATTTCAATGAACAATAAATTTGAGTCCTTAGATTGATTTTCCTGAGCAAGCCAATAAAGTGAGTAAACTTGGCATTATTTATCACTGGTCATCCACTGTATGTTTAAGTCAACAGAACTGGTGTGCTTTCCATGGGAAAGCAGCAGGCTTGTTTGGGAGAGATCAGAATACAGCATCAGATTTTTATTTTGATTCTTTCAAAACTTGACAGAAAGGCCATCCACAACTTTCTGTCTTCTTTCTTGTCAGGTGAGCACACGTGTGTACAAGGGAAGACAGTCCATCTGTAACCTTAGAAAGAATACAGTAGACCATGAAACAAAGTGTATTTTTACCAATTAGATGAGTCATTTTCCCCATGAGGTTAATTATCATTAATGACTTTAATTAAGGAGGCATGCGAAGTATTTATCTTGGAAAGTGTGGATCCATGTGGTTTGCACTATTGGATTTTTGCTCTCCGCTGTGATTGTGCTCTTTCAAAACACCCTATTAATGTTAAATCTCTTTGGTGCTATATGCTAAGTTGTGATGCCTGAGGGCATATTTTACAGTAACATTGACCAGGTTTAGCCTGACATTTAACAAACTGTGGAGGTAGAATTATTCTTGTTCATTGGAGGCTTCCAAGTTGGAATTTGTAAGATAAATGAGTCAGTTGCATCTATTCTCTAGCAATTAACTGATAATTGGGGCATTTAATCAGAATACTGACTTGAAGGACTCTAGCCTGATTAGATGCTGTTGGCAGGAAAAAAAGATTCAACTACTTGTTCATCTCATTCGAGTACTACATTCACACCCTAAATCCAGATCAAGCCCAAATCTAGCCTATAAATATTTTACAGGAAAATGGATACTTTGCCAACAAAGGTCCATCTAGTCAAAGCTATGGATTTTTCAGTAGTCATGTATGGATGTGAGAGTTGGACTATAAAGAAAGCTGAGTGCCGAAGAATTGATGCTTTTGAACTATGGTGTTGGAGAAGATTCTTGAGAGTCCCTTGGCCTGCAGGGAGATCAAACCAGTCCATCCTAAAGGAAATCAGTCCTGAATATTCATTGGAAGGACTGATGCTGAAGCTGAAACTCCAATACTTTGGTCACCTGATGTGAAGAACTGACTCATTAGAAAAGACACTTATGCTGGGAAAGATTGAAGACAGGAGGAGAAGGGGACGACAGAGGATGAAATGGTTGGATGGCATCACCGACTCAGTGGACTAGTTTGAGTAAGCTCCGGGAGTTGGTGATGGACAGGGAAGCCTGGTGTGTGGGTAGTCCATGGGGTCGCAAAGAGTCGGACATGACTGAGCGACTGAACTGAACTGAGATGACAGATAGGCTGGTTTGGAGGACTTGAGATATCTTAATTAAGTTGCTTAAAACTAATGATAAAAAGAAAAATCTTAAAAGCAGCTAGAGCAAAAAAACATATCATTTTCAGAAAATCAAAGACTAAAAATTACAACAGATTTAATTATTAGAAACGGTGCAAGCCAGGAAACAATGGAGCATCATCTTTGAAGTACGAAAAATAAATACCGGACATCTAGAATTCTTTAGCCAACAAAAATATTTATCAAAAGTAAAGGTGAAGCAGAGACTTTCAAACATATAAAAGCTAAGAATTGTACCACAAGTCAGCATTTCTGGAAATGTTGAAGGAAGTCCTGCTGGCAGAAGAAAACCAAAACCAGATGGAAATCTGAATTTATACAAAGGTCTGAGGAACACCTGTAAATGCAACAAATTGTTTTCATTTTTAATTATTTTAAATGATATCCAACCATCTAAGACCTGAATCATAACAAATGTATTGTGAGATTTATAACATATATAGAAGTAAAATGTATGAGAACAAATAACACACAAAGGCCTGGAGCGGGAAATGGTAGTATGTTGGTGTAAGGTTCTTATGCTCTACATGAAGAGGTATGCCATCACTTGAAGTTGAACTGTGACTAATTACAGATATGTATTATAATCCCTAAAGGGACCACTAAAACAGCACAACAAAATAAGCCAACAAATCTAACTAAATAAATAAATAACATAAATAAAACCTGCAAAGGAAAAAGTAAAATTGCATTTGTAGACATCATGATTATGTATGGAGAAAAATCCACAAAATCATCAAACTACTAAGGTGAATAGTTAAAAATAATTATGCTTCTTCATATTAGCAATGCATAATTATGTATTGAAAATATTTATGACATTTTAAAAAATATGAAATACTTGGAAATAAATTTGACAAAAGATGCAAGACCTGTACATTGAAACTAAAAGAGAAAAATTACTGAAAGACACTAAAAAAGATCTAAATGTGAAAGAAAAATTCAATAGCCTAGACATCATCAAAATTAAAACTTCTGTTTTTTGAAAGACAACCTAAGACAATGCATGAACTGAGAGAAAATATTTGAAAATTGTATATTTGATATAAGACTTGTATCTAGAATATACATTAAAAATTTTTTTTAAAAACACTCAAAAGTAAGAACACCAGCAGCCCAATTTATACAATGGCCATAAGATTTGAATAGGCACGTCATCAGAGAAGACAAGATGAATGGTAAATAAGTACGTGAAAGGACCCAACATCATCAGTCAATAGGGAAATGAAAATGAAAACCACAGTGTGATACCACCATATACCTATTAGAATGGCTAAAACTAAAAAGACTTACTGCCAATTGTGGGCAAGAATATGGAATAGTTAAAATGCTCATCTATTGCTGGTGTAAATGTAAAATGATACAACCACTTTCAGAAAACACTTTGTAAATTTCTTAAAAGCATGTACTTACCACACAATCTAGCCATTCTATTCCTGCATATTTTACCTAAAGGAAATGAATGCATATGTCCACACAAAAACTTGTAGCAAATATTCATAGTGGGTTTATTTGTAATACAAATGTAAAAGAACCCAAATGTCCACCAACATACCATAGGTGAATGAATAAACAAATTTCTGGTATAATTAACGTAACAAATACTTTTCAGCATTAAAAACAAATAAGCGATTGATATATGAAACATCATGGATGAATCTTGAAATAAATATGCTGAGGAAAAGAAGTCATACAGAAAAAAATATATAGTATATATGATTCCAGTTACATAAAAGTCTGGAAATTAAAAACTATCTATAGTGACAGAAAGCAAATCAGTGGTGCCTGGAGTAGGGGGAGGAGCAGGAGGGAGAGATTACAGAAAGACATGAGAAAATTTGGGAGGTGACAGACATGTTCATTATCTTGACTACGGTGATGGTTTTACAAGAGTGTAAATATGTCAAAATACCAAATTGCGTACTTTTTGTACAACTTGATATATGTCAATTATACTTCAATAAAGCTGTAAAAAGAAGAAAAAAATCAAATGAGATATAATTTCACTCTCATCAGACTTGCAAAATTCAAAAAGATCTTAACAGTATCAAGTTTTGTCAAGGATCTGATTGTACACTGCAGAAGGCAGTATAAAATTTGCACAGCCTCTTTGGAAAGCAATTTGGCAATATCATGTTGAAAATGAACAGATGAACGTTCTTTCAACTTTGCGTTTCTACTTTCAAGTAATTACCCTGCAAAACTATTATGCATGTGCCCTTTAAGGCGCATAAGGATATTCATTGCAGCATTGTTTCTGATAAGAAAGAAATGAAACAACTTGAATGTCCATCAGTAGGGGAACAATAAACATATTTACACATGGCTTCCCTGGTGGCTCAGTCGGTAAAGAATCTGCTTGCAATGCAGGAGACCTGGGTTTAATCCCTGTGTCAGGAAGATCCCTTGGAAAGGGAAATGACCACCCACTCCAGTATTCTTGCCTGGAAAATCCCATGGACACCAAAGCCTAGAGAGCTACAGACCATGGGGTCACAAATGAGTCAAACACAACTTAGTGACTAAACACCACCAACACACCTATATTATAATGTTTGTTTATTATACAGTATAAGCAAGTTGTGGCATTGTCATATAATGAAAAATAGCAGTGTTTCTTTTTCTTCCTGAGTTCATGTGAAAACTACCTGGGGATCTTTAGATATGGGGTGAGGTTTGGGGTTCAGCCTTTTGAAGAAGTCCCCCAGTGATGTTACTACTTCTGAGTCATGGTATGTCGTGTTACGAAACAGTACTGCATGAATGAACTAGAGGTATATGTATCAACATGGATAAGTCTAAAAAAGTAGAGAGGATAAAAAGCAAATTGCCAAAAGATTTGCACAGTATGATAGCTATAGCGTAAAAAGTTTAAAAACTCAAAGCAGTATTATACATTGTCCATGGGTATGAATGTTCATAAGACATTATTTTAAAGATTTAAAACCATGGACGTGGAGGATAAGCAACAGGGAAAGCTGATTGCAGAAGAGAAGGATAGGCAACAAATAGTGCTGGAGAGGGAAAGGAGACCCTCCATTTAACCATCATGTTCTGTTTTGTTCCTTTAAAAAAAAACCTGGAGATAAAATCTAAAACAGTAACATTAGTTCCTTGCTGGATGTGTATACAAATGTTTAATAGGATTCTGAGAACTTTGACATATTTTGAGCTTAGAAAAATAAATACAAAAGGAAATCAATACCTATAAATTATTTCATAGTTCAACTTCCATGTTAATAGTGCTAGTAATTGACACTTTCAAAGCTGAAATGGTTATGTCACCACTGGGTGTTGAAGTCAGAGAGCCTCCCTGACACCTCACAGAAGGAGGGAGAATCTCCTTTGGGTTAAAAGTAGCATCTTGATAGCGACTTTGCACTCTCCCCTCTTAGTGGCCTTAGTCTCCCTGGGCAAATGCCACTTTGTAATATTTTCTTTCTTTGGACACCAGATTGTGCTCTAGTGTAGGAAGTTGATGGGATGCATATGGCTGATGAACTTGGTTATAATATGTATTTTGGACATCGGTGGTAATGCGTACTTGAAGTGTAAGCATGGGAATGGCTGTAGCATGATTGCAAAAGGTGAGTTATCTTCCTTCAGTCACATATGATGTGACAAGACCATCTAGACTCCATGACTGGCTGTTCTTCTTTAGAGACACACTGCATTTACTGGCCCCCTGAAAGGAAGGGCCCCAGAGCTGTGTGAGGAGTCAAGACAGTCACTCCGTCTGTCCCTACTGCTATCACAGCTTCTGAGACCTAAACACTTGGACAGCTTCTTCTCCCAAGTGAATTAAGAAGGACCCAACTTCCCAGGAACCCACAGGCCATCAGATCATCCTAGACTTCACTGTTAGATTGCACCCAGCCCTGCCTGTATTGGTGAAAAACCTTAGCCCTTTTATTTAATATGAACCTTCTTCTTTTTGATCACAGGAGGACAGCAGGTAGCATTAAATTGTGCTTGTTTTGGGTGTGTATTCTGAGTCTCTTCTTTTGAGTAGAGGAAAAAGATTGCGCAGTATGTCTGACTAGAAAATGGCACAGCAATGATGAGTGGGCCTCAGAGTGTGGTCCACTTTCCACCAGTATTCTTGCCTGGAGAATCCTATGGACAGAGGAGCCTGGCAGGCTAAGTCCATGGAGTCGCAAAGAGTCGGACACAACGCAGGGACCTTTCACTCTCTGACAGGTTACTGTCATCAGTGTCAAGGTGAACTGGGAATCTGCAGCCTGGGGCTCTGGCAGACCTACAGAAGTGTTTCCTTTAGGGGTAGAACTTGGCTTCTTTCCTGCTAGCCACCTGTGGAGGTGGGAATCCATTGCACTTATTGTCTGGGAAATTGGAATAATGCCACTGTACCCTGAGGCCAGAGATCTTGTCACCATTCTGGCAGAGAGAGGAAAATGCTCTTGTGTATTTAGCCCAGGCAGGGGACTGGGGAAACAGAAGAATTGTCAGCGAGGTTCACTGAGCCCCAGCATTCCACAGTGCTTAATACACAGCTCGTTCCATTTCACACAACTGAGTCCTTTTTCTACAATGACAAGTGCTGTCAACTGGACTAGGTCAGAAAGATTCTGGTATCAACTGTTGGGCCATTCCTGAAATAGCTTCTTCAGACTGGATCACTGAGCCAGATTCCCCCTTCCCTGTTATAACTTCTCTCTAAAGATGCTGTTGTCCTTCCTGACTCCTGTTGGGGCCAACTGCGTCCATCAGATATGGCCGTGTGGTCTGATTCCCAACAGTGAGCAGCGTTCATGTCTTTTTCTTTCCCCAGGATGCTCTCAGTCCTCCGGTAAATGAGTGGCCATAGAAGGAAATGTTTAGTTGGGGAACAGAGTCCAAATCTGCTTCCCAGGGGCCTCAGGGCTCAGTTCCTGTCAAATAGCGCCTCTGTATTATAACCATATTGACTTTTTAAAAATGTTCTTCAGTTTGATTATCATGAACTCTGAGCTGGATGGTATTATATCTAGATATTTCAAATGAGGCTCAGTGAAAAATAAGAGAAGCAGTGAGTTGAGTTCAGTCCCTCAGTTGTGTTTGACTTTGTGACCTTATGGACTGCAGCACGCCAGGCTTCCCCGTCCATCACAAACTCCTGGAACTTGTTCAAACTCATGTCCATCAAGTTGATGATGCCATCCAACCATCTTATCCTCTGTTGCCCCCTTCTCCTGCCCTCAATCTTTCCCAGCCTCAGGGTCTTTTTCAATGAGTCAGCTCTTCAAATCGTGTGGCCAAAATATTGGAGCTTCAGCATCAGTCCTTCCAATGAACATTCAGGACTGATCTCCTTTAGGACTAAGAAGCAGTTTAGGGGGAAAGGAAATTTGTTGGTGAAGGTAAGGTGACAAGTTCTGAAAGAGAAGAATTTAAAATGTGACCATGAAAGGTGCACATTTTAGGTTGTGAGTCTTTGAGGAGAGACAGGCTTCCCTGGTGGCTTAGACAGTAAAGAATCTGCCTGCAATGCAGGAGACCTGGGTTCTATCCTTGGGTGGGGAAGATCCCGTGGAGAAGGAAATGGCAACCCAGTACAGTATTCTTGCCTGGAGAATTCCATGGACAGAGGAGCTTGGTGGGCTACAGTTCATGGAGTCACAGAGTCGGACATGACTGAGTGACTAACACTTAACACAGTAGCCCAAGCAAAGAACTCAAAAACAGTGTGGGCTTGGACACATGGGGAGAGAGCCAGGAGACTGGCTTTCTGGAACGGAGCTCATGTTGGGAGAGAATCCTAATAGGTGGGGTGAAGCCTGTCTCCAGGAGTCTTCAAAGTCAGGAGGTGCGGTAGGCCAGTGCGATTCAGTGTAGAATCTGCCTAGTGTAAAAAATGATGTGGAATTGATGACAGTGTTTGGAGAGTAGAGGAGAAAAAGACTGTGGGGAGAATATATTAGAAGTTACAATAGTAATTTAAGCAAGCAAAGTCTGGTTTAAGATGGGAATGGAGGAAAAAAGGACAAATCTTAGGCATTTCATAGTAACAGCTAGAGGATAATGAGGATGTGAAAGTCCAAACTGACGTGAACACTGGTAGAGATGGGACAGTTCAAAAGGAGTGCCAGCCACTTTGGAAGGAAAACAACTTCTCTTTGGGACATATTGAACTTAAGGTGACAGGAGAGTTTAAAATCCAACAAAAGATAAATTGTTAAAGACTCTATTAATTTTAAAGTTGAAGTTCAGCTTTTAAGAAGAGCAATTTAAGGTTGAATTCTTTATTTTACCCTAAAATGCCTGGGATTTCCATAGGTAGACATAAGTGAAATGGTCTCAATTAGAGACCAATGGAAATTAGAAATAAGAGGAGTAGTCACTGGCCTCTAGGATGATTATGTTAAATGTCATTAAGACCAGAAGACAGGGTTTTAACATGGAGAGAGGTAGCTTATTCATTTCTTATTCAGCCACATCACATTATACTCAGAAGTATGGATTCAACAGGGAAAAAGAGAAAAAAGTGTCTGAGGTCTCTAGGTGTTGAAGGCTTGGGGTGCAATTTTAGTAAAAGAATTTACTTTTCAAAATCCCCAATTTTTTTTTTCCATTCTAACAGGTATTCCATAGGTATAATTTTTTTTTAATTTATCTATTTTTATTGAAGAATAATTGCTTTACAGAATTTTGCTGTTTTCTGTCAAACTTCAATATGAATCAACCATAGGTATACATATATCCCCTCCCTTTTGAAACTCCCTCCCATTTCCCTCCTCATCCCACCCCTCCAGGTTGGTACAGAGCCCCTGTTTGAGTTTCTTGAGCCATACAGCAAATTCCCATTGGCTATCTATTTTACATATGGTAATGTAAGTTTCCAGGTTACTCTTTCCATACATCTCACCCTCTCCTCCCCTTTCCCCATGTCCATAAGTCTATTCTCTATGTTTCTCCATTGCTGCCCTGTAAATAAATTCTTCAGTACCACTTTTTTAGATTCTGTATATATGTGTTATATATGGTATTTATCTTTCTCTTTCTAAGTCACTTCACTCGGTATGATAGGTTCTAAGTTCACCCACCTCATTAGAACTGACCCAAATGCGTTCTTTTTTAGTGGCTGAGTAATATTCCATTGTGTATATGTACCAAATTATCTATTCATCTGTTGATGGACATCTAGGTTGCTTCCATGTTCTAGCTATTGTAAATAGTGCTGCAATGAACAATGGGATACATGTGTCTCTTTCAATTTTGGTTTCCTCAGGGTATATGCCTAGGAGTGGGATTGTTGGGTCACATGGTGGTTTTATTCCTAGTTTTTAAAGAATCTCCATACCATCTTCCATTGTGGCTGTATCAATTTACATTCCCACCAACAGTGCAAGAGCTTTCCCTTTTTTCCACACCCTCTCCAGTTTTTATTGTTTGTAGACTTTTTGATGAGGGCCATTCTGACTGATGTGAGGTGATATCTCAGTGTAATTTTGATTTGCATTTCTCTAATAATGAGCAGTGTTGAGCATCTTTTCATGTGTTTGTTAGCCATCTGTATGTCTTCTTTGGAGAAATGTCTGTTTAGGCCTTTTCCCCACTTTTTGATTGGGTTGTTTGTTTTTCTGGCATTGAGTTGTATGAGCTGCTTGTATATTTTGGAAATTAATCCCTTGTCAGTTGTTTTGTATGCTATTATTTTCTCCCATTCTGAGGGTTCTCTTTTCACCTTTGCTGTGCAAAAGATTTTAAGTTTAATCAGGTCCCACTTGTTTACTTTTGTATTTATTTCCATTACTCTAGGAGGTGGGTCATTAGAGAAGGCAATGGCACCCCACTCCAGTACTCTTGCCTGGAAAATCCCATGGATGGAGGAGCCTGGTAGGCTGTAGTCCATGGGGTTGCACAGAGTGGGACACGACTGAAATGACTTAGCAGCAGCAGCAGCAGGAGGTGGGTCATAGAGGAACTTGCTTTGATTTATGTGATTGAGTGTTCTGCTTATGTTTTCCTCTAAGGTTTTATAGTTTCTGGTCTTACATTTAGGTCTTTAATCCATTTTGAGTTTATCTTTGTATGGTGTTGGGAAGTGTTCTAATTTCATTCTTTTACATGTAGCTGTCCCGTTTTCCCAGCACTATTTATTGAAGAGCCTGTCTTTACCCCATTGTATATTCTTGCCTCCTTTGTCAGAAATAAGGTACCCATAGGTGCATGGGTTTATCTCTGGGCTTTCTATTTTGTTCCATTGGTATATATTTCTTTTTTTGTACCATACTCTCTTGATGACTGTAGCTTTGTAGTGTAATCTGAAGTCAGGAAGACTGATTTCTTCAACTCCATTCTTTCTCAAGACTGTTTTGACTATTTGGGGTATTTTGTGTTTCCATATGACTTGTGATACTTTTTGTTCTAGTTCTGTGAAAAATGCCACTGGTAATTTGATAGGGATCACATTAAATCTGTAGATTGTGTTTGGTAGTATAGTCATTTTCACAATATTGATTTTTCCTACCCAGGAACATGGAATATCTCTCCATCTGTTTATGTCATCTTTGATTTCTTTCATTAGTGTCTTGTAATTTTCTGTGTATAGTTCTTTTGTCTCCTTAGGTAAGTTTATTCCAGATATTTAATTCTTTTTTGTTGCAATTGTGAATGGGATTGATTCCTTAATTTCTATTTCTGATTTTTAATTGTTAGTATATAGAAATGCAAGTAATTTCTGTGTATTGATTTTGTATCCTGCAACTTTGCTAAATTCACTGATTAGCTCTAGTAATTTTCTGATACTATCTTTAGGGTTTTCTATGTACAATATCATATCATCTGAAAACAGTGAGAGCTTTACTTCATCTTTTCTGATTTGGGTTCATTTTATTTCTTTTTCTTCTCCAATTGCTGTAGCTAGGACTTCCAGAACTATGTTGAATAATAGTGGTGAAAGTGGACACCCTTGTCTTGTTCCTGATCTTAGGGGGAATGCTTTCAGTTTTTCACCATTGAGAATAATGTTTGCTGTAGGCTTATCATATATGGCCTTTACTATGTTGAGGTAGGTTTCTTCTATCCCCATTTTTTAAGAGTTTTAATCATAAATGGGTGTTGAATTTTGTCAAAGGCTTTTTCTGCATCTATTGAGATTATCCTAATGTTTTTATCTTTCAATTTGTTAATATGGTGTATCACATTGATTGATTTGCATATGTATTGAAGAATCCTTGCATCCTTGGAATAAACCCAACTTGATTGTGGTATATGAGCTTTTTGATGTGTTGCTGAATTCTGTTTGCTAAAATTTTGTTGAGGATTTTTGCATCTATATTTATCAGTGATATTGGCCTGTTGTTTTCTTTTTTTGTGTTGTTTTTGTCTGGTTTTGGTATCAGGGTGATGGTGGCCTCATAGAATGAATTTGAAAGTGTTCCTTCCTCTGCAATTTTTTGAAAGAGTTTTAGAAGGATAGGCATTAGCATTTCTCTAAATGCTTGATAGAATACTTCTGTGAAGCCATCTGGTCCTGGGCTTTTGTTTTTTGGGAGATTTTTGATCATAGCTTCAATTTCAGAGCTTGTAATTGGGTTGTTCATAATTTCTATATCTTCCTGTTTCTGTCTTGGAAGATTGAACTTTTCTGAGAATCTGTCCATTTCTTACAGGTTATCTATTTTATTGCCATATAATTTTTCATAATAGTCTCTTATAATCCTTTGTATTTCTGCCTTGTCTGCTGTAACCTCTCCTTTTTCATTTCTAATTTTGTTGATTTGATTCTTCTCTCTTTTGTTCTTGATGAGTCTGGCTAAAGGTCTGTCAATTTTGTTTATCTTCTCAAAGAACCAGGTTTTAGTTTTGTTAACCTTTACTATTGTTTCTTTCATTTCTTTTTCATTTATTTCTACTTGGATCATTATGATTTCTTTCCTTCTACTAATGTTGGGGGTTTTTTGTTCTTCTTTCTCCAGTTGTTTTAGGTGTAAAGTTAAGTTGTCTATTCAATGTTTTTCTTGTTTCTTGAGGTAGGACTGTATTGCTATAAAGTTCCCTCTTAGAACTGCTTTTGCTGCATTCCATAGGTTTTGAGTTGTGTTTTCATTGTCATTTGTTTCTAGAAATTTTTTGATTTCCCTTTTGATTTATTCAGTAACTTATTGGTTATTTAGAAATGTGCTGTTTAATCTCCATGTGTTTGTATTTCTTGCAGTTTTTTCTTGTAATTGATATCTAGTGTCATAGTGTTGTGGTCAGAGAAGATGCTTGATAGGATTTCAATTTTCTTTAATTTACTGAGGTTTTATTTGTGACCCAAGATGTGGTCTATCCTAGAGAATGTCCCATGTGCACTTGAGAAGGTATATTCTTCATCATTTGGATGGTATGTCCTGAAGATACCAATGAGATCCATCTCATTTAATGTATCATTTAAGACTTATGTTTCCTGATTGATTTTCTGCTTTGATGATCTGTCCATTGGTGTGAGTGGGATGTTAAAGTCTCCTACTATTACTGTGTTACTGTCAATTTCTCCTTTTATGTTTGTTAGTGTTTGTTTTATGTATTGAGGTGCTCCTATGTTGGATGAATAGATATTTGCAATTGTTATGTCTTCCTCTTGATTTGATCTCTTAATCATTATGTAGTGTCCTTCCTTATCTCTTGTAATCTTCTTTATTTTAAGGTCTATTTTGTCTGAAACGAGGATTGCTACTCCAGCTTTCCTTTGCTTCCCATTTTCATGGAATATATTTTTCCATCCTCTCACTTTCAGTCTATGTGTGTCTTGAGGTCTGAAGTGGGTTTCTTGTAGACAGGGTAAATACGGGTCTTGTTTTTTTATCCATTCAGCCAGTCTGTGTCTTTTGGTTAAAATCCCAAAATTTTAATGGGAAACTTGGGCCAGAAGTTTGAGTTGGTTCAATAATGTAAAGAAGAGGAAAACTGTTATTACAGTCACAATTGTGTTCTGGAAAATTCTTCTGACTTGCTGGACAGCTTGTAGGTTTTAGTCATGCAAAGATTATTTTGGCGCTTTAGAAGTTCACATAGCTCTATTTTAGAGGGAGAAGAATCTAGAGTTTAGGACTTAGAGTCGGGAGCACCTGGATTGTGTGGGTTTGAGGAGCCAGGGGATTGTGTTAGTCTGAAGCATCTCTGCATGGAGAGGCCAGTGTGAAATCTTGGTGGAGGGGAGGCTGGAAGGAATGTCAAATGTTCAACTTAAAACTGCTTTAAATCTCATGTTAAAAATACCTCCTTTTTGGAGTAGACAAAGACGTTTAAGAAAGGGCTATAAATGCATGAACCACAAAGGAAAAAACATAAATTTGACTTTATCAAAATAGAGATTTGGACCTATATGAGACACAGATCAAGGGCACAAGCCAAACTTGTCTAGATCTCAAAAGAGTAGGGGGATCTCAACTACCATGTGAGTTATATCAGGCTTTACTTGGGCTGTTCTGATAGGGCTAGTTGGGTTTTTATAAGCATGTGACAACTTTGTATCAGAGCCTGAAGGATTTTTTTTTTTAATAAACTCTGGGTCTGTTATGTTGTATTCACCAACATCATCCAATGATAAGTCCACTCATTAAATTCTTTTTTTTCCCCATCCCTTTTTAGGGACTCATATAACCAATATAATCTCTGTCTGTCTGTCCTTCTCCTTCCCTTTCTTTTCTATCTCCTCTGTACATCCTTCCTCTTAGTTTCTACTTCTTCATGAATTTTCTACCTTTATTGGCTTCAGTATCATTTTATATAAAACATTTCTCCTCTTCCTCAAAGGGACACTAATAATGCAAGTTCATTTCAGTTCAGTCACTCAGTCGTGTCCGACTCTTTGCAACCCCATAAACTGCAGCATGCCAGGCCTCCCTGTCCATCACCAACTCTCAGAGTTCACCCAAACTCAAGTCCATTGAGTCAGTGATGCCATCTAACCATCTCATCTTCTGTTGTCCCCTTCTCCTCCTGCCCCCAATCCCTCCCAGCATCAGAGTCTTTTCCAATGAGTCAACTCTTTGCATGAGGTGGCCAAAGTACTGGAGTTTCAGCCTCAGCATCAGTCCTTCCACTGAACACCCAAGGCTGATTTCCTTTAGGATGGACTGGTTGGATCTCCTTGCAGTCCAAGGGACTCTCAAGAGTCTTCTCCAACACCACACTTCAAAAGCATCAATTCTTCAGTGCTCAGCTTTCTTCATAGTCCAACTCTCACATCCATACATGACTACTGGATAAACCATAGCTTTGACTAGATGGACCTTTGTTGACAAAGTAACGTCTCTGCTTTTGAATATGCTATCTAGGTTGGTCATAACTTTCCTTCCAAGGAGTAAGCGTCTTTTAATTTCATGGCTGCAGTCACCATCTTCAGTGATTTTGGAGCCTCAAAAAATAAAGTCAGCCACTGTTTCCACTGTTTCCCCATCTATTTGCCATGAAGTGGTGGGACTGGATACATTGATCTTAGTTTTATGAATGTTGAGCTTTAAGCCAACTTTTTCACTCTCCTCTTTCACCTTCTTCAAGAGGCTCTTTAGTTCTTCACTTTCTGCCATAAGGGTGGTGTCATCTGCATATCTGAGGTTAATGATATTTCTCCTGGCAATCTTGATTCCAGCTTGTGCTTCTTCCAGCCCTGTGTTTCTCATGATGTACTCTGCATACAGTAGTTTGAGCAATAAAAGTTAAATTAAGTTTTGTTTTAAAATATTAAGCTTTTTTTTTTTTTTTACCCACCGCCCCCCCCCCCTCAAAACAGTGAAATCCAGACTTCAGATAATTTGTTTAAATGGTAGCACTAATGGGAACATTTACTGAGTTACCACCCGAAAAACAACAACAACAAAAAAACTAACCTAAAGATCTAGCTAATTTATAGAGGAGAGCCTTGAATCAATTTGCCTAAACACAGCTGTCCTCACAGTATCCTCCCACTATTACTTTTAAGTTTGTAGCATTTCACAGAAAATGCCAACATGCAATGTGCTGTGTTACCTCAAGCAGGCACAAATGCGCTGAGCAGATTTGCTGATATGCACAGAAAGGATGATAAGTGTTATTTTTGTGGTTTTTTTTTGTTGAGAGGCTTTTTTAAAGTCTGAACTTGGTAATTCTAAAAACACGTAATCAATTTTGAGACAGAGGTAAAAATCTTCTGCAATTCTCTCTCTAGAGACAACAAAAATAGGCAGCTTCCAAAGCAAGACATAACTGTGGTTACATGAAAACCTTTGACACTCAGTTTTCTCTTTGCACCCTTTCCAGGGCTCCAAGAGCAACTTACAATCACGGGGAGAAAACCTTTGAGAACTGGTTCTAAAGGAGGTTATTTTGAAGAAAGTGTAATTGGAAAAAAAAAAAAAAATCATGGCTGGCTGGTTTAGAATTTGCTCATGTAAAATGCATGTGTGTTTGCCTTCCACAATGCACAAAGGATTCCAGTTATAAACCTCCCTCCACCAGTGAGGAAAATTGGTCTACTGGCAAATATATCAAGGGATTTTTCAGCTTAAGTACTATTTGTCTGTGAAATCTTTTGCAGATGGGGAAATTGTTTTAGTCCACTCTGATGTCCTCCAGATTACTAAAAAAAAAAAAAAATGGACTTACGAGTTGTCAACAATACCATGATCTAATTAGACACACTAGACATTTTGCAAGAAGCCATAATATCTAGCTGATACCAGCAATTCTTACATAGAAATAAAGAAAGATGTCCCAAATAATTCAGTGATTTCTGGCAGCAAACGGGCAAAGAGAAGAAGGGAAGGAAAGAAGGAAGGGAAGGAGAGAAGAAAGGAAGGAAGGAAGGTCTCTTTCACTTTGAAAAGAGAAATTTTGCTGCCAAATGAAATCCATTCATGTGTAGCCAGAAACATCCATTTTCAGCACATGGGCCACTGCTTCTGAACAGGATGCCAGCTGTGTGCCATGTATGTTCTTGACAAGGAAAGGCTCTGCTTTGAAACTTCAGGTTGGTGTCATATCACCAGGAAATCAACCAACCTGGAAGGCCAGGGGTGCCATTTGTCTTTAAAGACTAGATGAACCATGGAGGGAAAGGTGTCCTCCAGGTCCTAAATCATGTTAAGGAAAGCACTTGACCTCTGTTCCCACACTCTCGCCAGGCACTTGATGCTCACAGCATCCACAGTTGGTGAAACACTGGGATAACAGGGAAGTCAGCATGCAGCTGAGTACTCTTTCCATTTCAGTGCAAGAAGCTTCTGGAGGGTAGAGCTCTCACCTTTGTCCCCGCAGGGGATAATAGCATAACTGCCATCTACGGGGTCGCACAGAGTCGGACACAACTGAAGCGACTTAGCAGCAGCAGCAGCAGAGTGCAAAGACAGAAACCCATGCTTTGAGAGGTTAAGTAATGTATCAAGGTCAGAAAAGGAGTTGAGGCAGAGTGGGATTTAAACCTGAATCATCTGACTGTGTTCTTAACCTCTATTAGGTATTACCTCCCACTGTCTGAGAGGAGGGCAGCATTAGGAATATTTGTCATTAACTGTTTCCAATTTCTAGAGTTTTTTCCCATGATTAATTAGTCAACTTCCCTTACTTTACCACTATCTTCAAATGGTAGTGCAGAGAAAGGCAAAGGTTTCCCCATGGATTAGACAAAGAAAAAGTAAATAAATGCTGGTCTCCCCAATACCAGCGGCTTTTTGCTGCAACAAAAGCGTGACTCTGAAGAGAGTTATGAGGATGGACTGGGAGGGGTAGGTAGAAAGAGCAGAAATGAAACCATCAGGATGCATTTTCCTGTTTACCAAGGAGTTTCTGATTTGGTTTTATTTGGGCAACTCTTCTGTGCTTCTTTTAATGTAAAGAAAGGAAGCTGTGAAGCAGAGAGCTGCAGCAAACTCCAGAGTGATTGGAAATAGCCAGGAGTCTAAGAGATTTCGGCTAACGGGAGAAAGGGAGAGAAGGTCATTATTTATGCTCCCCAAGCTCTTGCAGGGAGAATCTGCTCTGTGTGTCTGACTCCATATGGCTAGCTTTCCAGCCCACAAAGATGG
Organism: Bos mutus; assembly: GCF_027580195.1. Classification (NCBI taxonomy): domain Eukaryota; kingdom Metazoa; phylum Chordata; class Mammalia; order Artiodactyla; family Bovidae; genus Bos; species Bos mutus. Next base: position 40,294,214 of record NC_091626.1, on the reverse strand, counting down.
ATGAATACAGGGCTGTGTCTGAAGATGAGCCACTGTGGAATTAACTGAAAGAAGAAAAAAAAATTCTTTCCTTTCTACTTCAGTATGTAGTTCTAACCTCAAGGGAGCATATCTGCTATGTAGTAGATATTCAAGAAGGTTAACAGATTGTTATAATGGGCTACAAAGCACAAAGGCTACAGGCCATCAACCATAAGGACTAAATACACTGACACAAGAAACCCAGTGGAAGGGAGTGGTAAGCTGTGAAAGGGCAGCAGCTGGGAGAGGATGTCCCTGGGGCAGGGACTCAGATGTGCCACCACCAGCCCTGAGTTGTTCAGTCTGCCAGTCTCCACCTACCTCTGTTTCCAGACTCCAGCCCCCACCCTCAGTCTCATTTTTATCAAGAGACATTTGCAGTTTTAACAGCTCATTGAAACCTGTCCACCCTGTGGACAGGTAATGGGCATAACAGCTCATGCTCACCCTTGTAGACTTGACTTTTCCTAATCATTTGCATCTAATCAGTTTGCTGATCTAAGTCTGCCTCATTCATCTGAAAAATGCCAGCAATAATTTGTTACGCAGGTATTTGATCAGAGTTTCTGCAGAGAAACATCCTGGATCAAATATCAATAAATCAGGGTAGCCAGTGCCTTAACCCTTGATCCAATGCATTACTTTTCCAGGAGACCAATTCTAGGCAAAAAATATCTTTGTGAGTATGGAATAAAAATCTTCTTTAATAGTATTATGCAAAATCATAAAAATTTGGAAAGAAAAGTTTTTAATACTTTATTTAATTACATATTCAAGTATGGTATTACATAGTAGCCCTGAGAATGATATTTTTTTAATAGCCTTCTTTGTCATGAAGTCAATTTCGGTTTTTGTTTTTTTTCTACAAGGTTTGTTTAAATATGAGAAACCCTAATAGGAAAAGTGGGATTAAGGGAAGGTTTTGAGGGAATTCCTTTATGTACTTCCTACCCATGTTATAAACTGGTAACAGAGTGTGGATGGCCAGAAAACCGCAAGTAAGGCTAAGCCTGTGTTTTCCAAATCAATCTGATGAGTGTCAGCCAGCATTTTTTCAAGTAAAAAAGAAAAAGGGAGAGAGAAAAGAATAGAAAACATCAGAGTTCACTGCATGAAGTATTTTTTTATGAAGCATTTGTTTCAATTGTGTCTGTGTGTATTGGTTCTTAAAATTTATTTATTTCTATGGACCTCATAAAAATTTTTTTGGGAAAACTACTGGACAGACATGAGAGAAAATGGCAGTTTCTTTAGATTGAGAGGCTGAATTATTCCGAATGTTAATCACCAAGCTGAGGAGTTAGGCTTCATGTGGAATCCTTTGGACTTTCTTAGGCATGTAGAGTCCATTTTACCTTCTTGAGTGTGTATTAAGAAATGACATGATAAAGGTGAAGTTTTAAAAGCAGTTTGGCAGTGTATGAGTGATAGCTTGAGGGTAGGGGCAGATATAGAGACTGGACAATCGTTGAAGAGTCTCAGAATGGAGACTAATTCTTGCTATCTTAATTAAGCATGATAGGAATTTTTCAAGTGGATTATTGTATAACTCACCAAAATGCTGTGAAATTTAGGGAATCAGGATGAGGAACAGAGCAGAACTGAAGGGAGCTATGCAGCAAGAACCACTGTCTAACACCCCCACCAACCTGGTCAGGGGAGGACACTGTTAGCACAGGTGCTAAACACTGAGTACCATGGCTTGGCTGACTAAGCACACTAAGGGCTTCCGGATGGCCCTGAAGACACCCACTGCCACTGCAGAAAGGGATTTTTCAACTGTTTCCATTCCTGTGCATTATAGCCCCAGATTTAATGTCTGGGATGGATACCTCTGATTGGCCAAGCCCAGGTGCAGGCACCTCTGCTCTAGCTGCAAGAGAGGCTGAGAGACAACTCATCTACCCTTTTTGGTTTCTGTGGAAGGAAGTAGTCTCTGCCTATCATGATTCTGAACCCATTTCCAACAGGTAGGGGTGGGTCAGGGGACTGAGGAGTTCCCACACACCCCAAAGCAGTTCTTCAGACCAGCTGGGTGTCTACTGCATTCTGACACTATCTACCCCAAAGCACCAGATTGCACAGGTTAAGAGCTCAGTCCCACAAGACTGTCTTCCATTTGGATGCCAGTGCAAAGTCCCAGTTGTCACCTGTGCTTCTGACCAGCTGGCTATGGAGCAGAGGCTCCTATGAGAGCTTTCTTAGGTTCAGTTAATTTGCTAGAGTGGCTCACAGAACACAAAGAAATGTTTTACTTACTACAATACCAGTTTACTATGAAGGGGTATAACTCAGGAATAATCAGATGGAAGAGATGCATAGGGTAAGGCTCAGGGGAAGGGTGTGAAGCTTCCACACCCTCTCTGAGCTTTCTAACCTAGAAGCTCTCTGAACCCCCACCCTTTTGGGTATTTATGAAGGCTTCAGTACAGAGGCACAATTGATTAAATTGTTGGCCATTGACAATTGATTCAACCTCCAGCTTTTCCCCCTCTCCCTAGAGGTCAAAGGGGTTGGGGAGGGGTGGAGAAGTGGAGAGCAAGAGAGGAAATGGAAGTTCCCACCTCCTAAACACGTGGTTGGGTTCCCTAGCAACCTTTAGTTACCTAGGGGTTTCCAAAAGTCACCTCATTAACATAACAAAAGACACCTTTATTTGCTCTCATCACTTAAGAAATTCCTTGGGTTTTAGAAGCTCTGTGTTAGAAATGAGGACAAGGACCAAATATATTTCTTAGTATAAATCACATTATCACAGCCTCCCATTGAGATTCACACAATGAAGAACTCTTTAAACACAGAAAAGGAGTTGGTTAGTCATAGACTAGCTAGATGATTGCAGTATTCCAGCTGAGGTGATGAGGGCATGAAGTTGTAAAGAACCTCACAGAACTAAAGCAAAAGATTAGTGGAAGGAAGAAACAAACAGACGTGGTGATGGATTGTGTACAGATGATTAATAATGGGGAATGGAAAAAGCTAACTCCAGGCTTCTGTGCTGGAGATGAGAGGCTGACAGATAGATATCTGCAGACATATTAATGTAAGGACTGAGACAAGAGAAAACTAAAGAACACTGGTGAAGTAGTATGCAATGGGCCATATGGCTTAATCATTTTGGAGTTAGTGACTGAGAATCTTGGAGTTACAGAATTCCTTCAGCTAGATTCATTCTATAAGATCATCTCTGTGGACTAATTGCATGATTACATCACTGTCTTTTGTGTGACTCATCTGTACATTGTCCCTGTGGTCTAATATTCTTATGGGTTCAGAATTTCCTAAACCAATGTTCCCATGTAGCCTATATCATACACAATTTCAAAATGTACTGTTATATGCATTTTGAACACTCGGACTAGAAAGATCCCTAAAGAATATCTTTTGCAACTGTAATAGTTAATACCCACATGAATCATAATACCCCATGGATATTTAGCTTGTCTTAAAAAATTCAAGATCCTATGTATAATGCAAACTCAGAAGCACAGAAAAATATGAGATAATAAATCCATATGGCCATAGACTGCCCATACTTCCCCCTCCCAAGACAAGAAGTTGTCAACTATCTGTCACAGCTCCAATTCCCTTTGTTCTCCCCATTTGGAATGACAAGTAGAACTCCATATCTATGGATCAAGTTGATGTGTAGACTCTCTCTTTTGTATCTGATGTCTCATTACAATTTCTAATTGCTCTAGACTGTGTAGTTTAGAATGTGCAATGGGTTGAGTTGTTAAGAGAAGATGGAAAGAGCAGACATGAGAGGCACTCAAATCGGTTTGCAGCAAGTTACAAATAGAAGAATGACTGAAAACCATTTTCAGTCCTAACAGCATTACTTCCCTGGTGCCCCCTTTCCTCATTACTCTTTCCCATCTCCTTCTATAAGCAGAGCTCACTTATGTGGTTCAGATTTCCTTGCTTTTAAGAGGATGGTATGGGGAGGGAGGAAGGAGGAGGATTCAGGATAGGGAACACATGTATGCCTGTGGCGGATTTAGTTCGATATATGGCAGAACCAATACAATATTGTAAAGTTTAAAAATAAAATTAAATTAAAAAAAATAAGATGAAACCAAGATATTGAAGTCTTCCTAGTAATTGTAAAGCTCGTATTTCCCATCTGGCATCATGATCTCTATGCTTCCAGAGTTATACTCTTTTCCTTTTATTTCAGGAAAAAGAAAGTATAAGTAAGGAATTGAATTTAATGGGAATTAGGTGAAAATCGATTGAGAAACCTGTATGCAGGTCAGGAAGCAACAGTTAGAACTGGACATGGAACAACAGACTGGTTCCAAATAGGAAAAGGAGTACGTCAAGGCTGTATATTGTCACCCTGCTTATTTAACTTATATGCAGAATATATCATGAGAAACGCTGGGCTGGATGAAGCACAAGCTGGAATCAAGATTGCCGGGAGAAATATCAATAACCTCAGATATGCAGATGACACCACCCTTATGGCAGAAAGTGAAGAAGAACTAAAGAGCCTCTTGATGAAAGTGAAAGAGGAAAGTGAAAAAGTTGGCTTAAAGCCCAACATTCAGAAAACGAAGATCATGGCATCTGGTCCCATCCCTTCATGGCAAATAGATGGGAAAACAGTGGAAACAGTGGCTGACTTTGTTTTGGGGGGCTCCAAAATCACTGCAGATGGTGATTGCAGCCATGAAATTCAAAGACTCTTACTCCTTGGAAGGAAAGTTATGACCAACCTAGATAGCATATTCAAAAGCAGAGACATTACTTTGTCAACAAAGGTCCATCTAGTCAAGGCTATGGTTTTTCCAGTGGTCATGTATGGATGTGAGAGTTGGACTATGAAGAAAGCTGAGCACTGAAGAATTGATGCTTTGAACTGTGGTGTTGGAGAAGACTCTTGAGAGTCCCTTGGACTGCAAGGAGATCCAACCAGTCCATCCTAAAGGAGATCAGTCCTGGGTGTTCATTGGAAGGACTGATGTTGAAGCTGAAACTCCACTATTTTGGCCAGCTGATGTGAAGAGCTGACTCATTTGAAAAGACCCTGATGTTGGGAAAGATTGAAGGCAGGAGGAGAAGGGGATGACAGGGATGAGATGGTTAGATGGCTTCACTGACTCAATGGACATGAGTTTGGGTAAACTCCGGGAGTTGGTAATGGACAGGGAGGCCTGGTGTGCTGTGGTTCATGGGGTCACAAAGAATCGGACATGACTGAGCGACTGAACTGAACTGAACTGAGGTGATAATCAAGAGACATGGAGTGAGGTGAATCTTTTTCACTTCTGAAAAAATATGAAAGACTGAAAACCAATGCTTTGATAAGTTTAGAATGTGTGTGTTAGTTGCTCAGTCGTGTTAAACTCTTTGTGACCCCATGGACTGTAGCCTTCCAGGCTCCTGTCCATGAAATTGTCCAGGCAAGAATACTGGAGTGGGTTGCCATTCCTTTCTCCAGGGGATGTTCCTGACCCAGGGATTGAATGCAGATCTTCTGCATTGCAGGCAGATTCTTTACCATCTGAGACATCAGGGAAGCCCATATTATTAAATTTGATCTACCTAAATCAAAGGAAAGATTAAAAACAAGATGGCTAGGGGAAAAAATGCATTTTTTACAATTCATTGGTCAAGAAGTACTAATATTCCTTAATTCTTGAGCAATATGCACGGATCCACTTATATACATTTTTTTCAATCAATATGAACTACAGCACTACAGGCTTTCCAGGTGGTACAAGTGGTAAAGAATCCACCCCCTCCCCTGTCAAAGCAGAAGACATAAGAGACGTGGGTTCAATCCCTGGGTCAGGAAGATCCCATGGAGGAAGGCACGGCAACCCACTCCAGTACTTTTGCCTGGTGAATCCCATGGAAAGAGAAGCCTGATGGGCTGCAGTCCTAGGGTTGCAAAGAGCTGGACATGACTGAAGTGACTTTAACAGACATGCACGCACACACAGCATTACACAGTCTAAAGTCAGCTTTATCCATGTTGGCTGTGGATCCTCAAATATGGAGGGCTGATTTTCGATTGTGCAGAGCAGGAATCTGTGCCCCATTCCCTCTTCCCCTCCTTCCCTCTACCCATACATTGTTCAACTGTATACTGGAAAACACTTAGGATCTTTGCATTTGTCGTCCCTTCCACCTGGAAACTTCTCCTCCTCCGCCAGGCCACACCTGTTCATCTTAGTAACTCCTACTCATCTGGCTCTTAGATTTCAGCTCAAATGCCATTTCAGTGGGGTAGTCATCCTTGACATCCCCATACCAGGACAAGTGCCCTGTTATTTTTTCATACCATTTGAGTTTATACTTGTAGATCTATTTTCCTACCACACATGAGGGCAGGTGTGTACCCTTTTGATTTGTTTGTTCTAGTATATTGCATAGTGCTTGGCATTTAGTAATTGTTTAATAACTATCTTATGTATGCATGCATGTGTTTATTTATAAGCAATCATGAATTGGGATCCTGGGTTCTAATTCCAGCCTTGCTTCTAACTGGAGAAATTTTCTTGTGAACTTGGAAGGATTTTCTTCATTTTGTTATGCTTGATTTCTTTACTAAAGTTAAGGTTTGGGGTTGGCTCTTATCTTAGGAATTTCTGCTCCAAATTTCATGTTTATGAAATGTTTTGTACAAATAGATTTTGTTGTAAGTAATATGAAGGTGTGCCTCTAATAAAAATTCTATAGCAAACTCTGAATAATCAGTGAAGGTAAGATGCCATCTCACCAGTTTAAGCATATTATCAGGATAGACAAACTGATTATTCTGAGCTGGGAGGGGCTGTTTCTTTTGAAATGTTTGAAGATTTCCTGATTTCCTTAGGTTATCAGGTTTGGGGAAATAAATTGCTGAGAACAGGGATGGGAAGGCATATATTAAGGAGAACCAAAAAGTCTGGTACAGCACTAACTGGTGGGGAAAGTAAGAAAAGAAAATATTTACATACGTACACTCACACACTTGCATTCTGCCCTGCCTGGGTGGATAATGAATCCTTCAGAAAAGTAAATATCTGCATACTGATGGATTTTGTAAATTCAGACTTTCATCTAATGAGATCCTGAAAGCCCTGTCCAACTACATTTTGATCTCTCTGCCTGCTTCTTTGTGTCAACTTCCTCATCCCATAACCTTAAAATCAGTTTTAGAAAAATGCTCTAGTTGAACATTAGATTCCACAAGAGGCCCTAAGTGGGAATGCATTTCTGCTTCTGATAATGACCAAAGAAAATATTCCCATGCTAATATTTGAAACTCAGACAAAGACTTTTGACATTTTTGCCAATGTCATTCATAAAATGTCTAAAAGGGAAACTGCTGCCCAACCATGTTGGAAATGTATCTCATTTTGCTCTAGGACGTTTATCATTCTCTGTTCCTTCCTCAGCTCTGCTTTGATCTCATGGGAGTTTTCATTAAAATCTGATCTGAAGAGCAGAAGCCATGTCAGTGTTATGAATGGAGACAGGTTTCTGATAGCATCTCCTGTCTGGGACAGGCTGAACTGGGATGCGGGGTGAAACGCAAACTCTAGCTGAGAAATAGTCCTGGAGGAGGAGGAGGTGGTGATCAGGTGCTGAGCTGGGATTGTACCCACACTGCTTGGGTTCACAGCTCTGCCCTGCAGTCCAGTGCTCAGTTAGAGGGACAAGAGAGAAGGCTTAGTGGGGCTGCTGCCCCCCAGAATCAATACCTAATGTACAGTATGCTCAGTAATACTAGATTGTTTATTTGAGAGTTGCTAAGAAAATAAAACTTAAAAATTCTCATTACAAGAAAAAAATGTGAAACTATATATACTGATGGATCATTTCCCAGTATTCACAAATATTGCATCATTATTTTGTATACCTGAAACTACTATAAAGTTACACATCAATTATATCTCGATTAGTAAGAGTAATGCAGGTGATACTAGTGTTTCAGAAAGGTTTTCTATAGAACACATTTTTACAGGCTAACAAATTTTCTAATGATTAACCATGTTAGAATTGTGTACTTTAAAAAATGTAATTCAGAGCTAACAAAATAGCCTTATTTTAAAATGACATGTACACACTAGTGTATATATATATTTTAAAGATTTATTATTTAATTTTTTTTTTGGCTGTGGTGGGTCTTTGTTGCTGCACACAAGCTTTCTCTAGTTGCAGTGAGCAGGGCTACTCTTTGTTGTATTGTGTGGGCTTCTCATTGCAGGGTGGCTTCTCTCGCTGCAGAGCACAGGCTCTAGGCATTCAGGCTTCAGTAGTTGCAGCAGATGGGCTCAGTAGTTGTGGCACATGGGCTTAATTGCTCCTTGGCATGTGGGATCTTCCTGGACTAGGGCTTGAACTGGGGTCCCCTACGTTTCAAGGCAGATTCTTTACCATTGGACCAAAATGGAAGCCCCACACTGCTATACTTAAAATGGATAACCAACAAGGACCTACTGTATAGCACAGGGAACTCTGTTCAGAATTATGCAACAACCTACACGGGATAAGAATTTGAAAAAGAATAGCTACATGTATATGTATAACTGAATCACTTTGCTGTACACCTGAAACCAACACAACATTGTTGATCAACAATACTCCAATATAAAATAAAAAGTTAAGAAACAAAATGAATCAATGATATTCACTGCAAGAGGAAGAAGGCGCCAACCCAGAACCCACTGCTCCAGGCTTTCTCTGGTGTGTTGCCCTTGGGTGTATCCCTGGGGTGCAGTGTAGCTTCTTCCTCTTAGCTACCGATAACCCTCGAGGTGAAGGCAGAGACTTCAGGTCAGGATACTCAAAGGCTGACAGTTCCTGGTCCCTCATCACTCAAATGTCTCCTCTCCTCTCCCAGCAGGATTCAAGTGAAGAGACAGACTCATACAACAAAACAATAATAACTAATTGTTGAGAGGTTTTGCACCAGCCAATATGCTAAGCTCACTCTGTACATTACCTCTGTCATTTGCACAGCAACTTTAAAAATACTTTAATTTTTTAAAACTGAGGCACAGAGTGGTTAAATAGCTTACTCAAGGTCTCAGGTTGGTCAATAGTGGAACCAGGATTTGAACTCAGTAAATAGGACTTCCATGTCCACCGCATTATCCTATGACCAATCATCTAGACAAAGCATTGAACACTTATAGACTGATTAATGGTCATGTGACCCTCAATCAGGCCCCATGCTTGATAAAGATTAGACACAGTGGTTCCTGTCTTTATAGAATTTGCATTTCTATATCTTATCATAAGGATTCTCCCTTTATTTTTTAGAAAATACTGAATGCTAGGGCAATGTAAAGAAATAATTTGCTAAAGATCAAGGATCAATTAGACTTATGGATAAAATCATGCCTTATAAGAATCCTGTCTCTTATGAGATTCCAGCCACAGAAAAACCTTCATTATTTCTGTGGCTCATGTTTGAGGCAGAGAAGGCACTGGTGACCCACTCCAATACTCTTGCCTGGAAAATCCCATGGATGGAGGAGTCTGGTAGGCTGCAGTCCATGGGGTCGTGAAGAGTCGGACACAACTGAGTGACTTCACTTTCCCTTTTCCCTTTCATGCATTGGAGAAGGAAATGGCAACCCACTCCAGTGTTCTTGCCTGGAGAATCCCAGGGATGGGGGAGGCTGGTTGGCTGCCATCTGTGGGGTTGCACAGAGTCAGTCGGACATGACTGCAGCAACTTAGTAGGACCAGCATGTTTGAGGGCTTATGAAACAGGAGTGAGGAAGTCCTGAGGTCTGGAGCATGACTGTGAAGGCTCTGTGGTGTGAACATCGAAGAGACCTGAGTCTTCAACAAGTTCTGCCTTCACCCAGGTGCCCCGGAGCTTGGGTTTCTCTTCTGGAAAGTGAGGAGTTGTGACACCTTAGAGTGACACCTTAGAGTCACCTGGGAAGCTTCTAAAACTAGAAATGCCTTATTCCAACCCAGGAGATTTTGACTGAATTTGTTTGGGGTGGGGCCTAAAGAGTCATTGCTTTTTCAAGTTTCCCAGGTGATGCTAGTGTATAGTCAGGTTGAGAACCTGTATCAGATAATCTCTCATTTCTCTGATTGACCTAAAATCCTGAATCTGTGCTACAGAATCACTAGGCCTGGAAACAGGAAACTTCCTATGGAATTCTATGGGGTTTCAGTCTCAGAAGTACAGAAGGTTGAATTATATGATTGACCTAAAATCCTGAATCTGTGCTACAGAATCATTAGGCCTGGAAACAGGAAACTTCCTATGGAATTCTATGGGGTTTCAGTCTCAGAAGTACAGAAGGTTGAATTATATATATATATATATATAGGCATATGCTTATCTGTTCATATATATGTGAAGTAATGTCAATTTTAAGCACCAAATCTGATACAGTATGAGGACTGGGCAGTGCCTCTGCATGAGGCAGTCTTTTCATTCTCTTTAAACTGATATAAAAAAGTTAGCTAAAATCCCTAAAATACTCTAATTTGATTTAGCCTTTTTTGGCAAGCTATGAAGTGCACAGTTAAGAGCAGAAGTAAAGCCTGAAAGCATGTAACAGTGAAATCTGTGAAAGAGCCTAAACAAGAGAGTGGGAAGAAGTGTTTACTTTATAAATGTATAGCTCTTAAGTCTTTCTTGTTAGTCATTCCTTGAATTAAGCCTGGTCTAGAATTCTCTTAGAAAAGAGGGTGGGCAGGACAGGTGGGGAGTAATGTGAACACATTATGTCATCGGTGGTTATACTGGTAAAGGTTTAACAAATGGCTCTTAAGAAAAGAAGAAGGCCCTGATTTGAACTGCAGCATTTGCCAGTTCTTCTGGTATAAGTATTCCCACCATGGCTGCTTTCAAGCTACCAACCTGCTGTCACTGAATGCAGAATTAAAAAGAGATGCACACAATTGGCTCTTATAAACCATTGTAAACTGTTCCAGCACCCCACTCTTAGGTCCATAAACAGAGTAGTGGGGATTAAGCAATCAGATCAACTTTCTCTGTGACTGAGACATCTGAGCAGCCTGAAAGTTCAGGACTGACAACTGGGGGTAACCAAATGGATGGGGGAGGGCAGGATGAAATTAGTAAAGAAAGATGGGAGGTACAACCTGATCAGTTGTCAGTCATTCAATACATGTTTATAAGCAGCTGTTATTTGTGAGCTTCTTGTATATTGTCACCCTGTTTATTTAACTTATATGCAGAGTACATCATGAGAAACACTGGACTGGAAGAAACACAAGCTGGAATCAAGATTGCCGGGAGAAATATCAATAGCCTCAGATATGCAAATGACACCACCCTTATGGCAGAAAGTGAAGGGGAACTCAAAAGCCTCTTGATGAAAGTGAAAGTGGAGAGTGAAAAAGTTGGCTTAAAGCTCAACATTCAGAAAACAAAGATCATGGCATCCGGTCCCATCACTTCATGGGAAATAGATGGGGAAACAGTGGAAACAATGTCAGACTGTATTTTTCTGGGCTCCAAAATCACTGCAGATGGTGAGTGCAGCCATGAAATTAAAAGACGCTTACTCCTTGGAAGGAAAGTTATGACCAACCTAGATAGCATATTGAAAAGCAGAGACATTACTTTGCCAACAAAGGTCCGTCTAGTCAAGGCTATGGTTTTTCCAGTGGTCATGTATGGATGTGAGAGTTGGACTGTGAAGAAGGCTGAGCACCGAAGAATTGATGCTTTTGAACTGTGGTGTTGGAGAAGACTCTTGAGAGTCCCCTGGACTGCAAGGAGATCCAACCAGTCCATTCTGAAGGAGATCAGCCCTGGGATTTCTTTGGAAGGAATGATGCTAAAGATGAAACTCCAGCACTTTGGCCACCTCATGCGAAGAGTTGACTCATTGGAAAAGACTCTGATGCTGGGAGGGATTGGGGGCAAGAGGAGAAGGGGACGCCAGAGGATGAGATGGCTGGATGGCATCACTGACTCGATGGACGTGAGTCTGAGTGAAGTCCGGGAGTTGGTGATGGACCGGGAGGCCTGGCGTGCTGTGATTCATGGGGTTGCAAAGAGTCGGACATGACTGAGCAACTGATCTGATCTGATCTGGACATGTGTTTGGTTGTGGGTAGGTTAACTGTCCATACAGTTGGGAATAGAGTAGATCCTTTTCTTCAATTGGTTTGCAATCTGGTTTTGCCCAGAGCTGACTACTGAATCTTGGCCAGTGTTGATGGTGATGGAGGAGGATTACTGTCCACCTTTTTGCACTAATGAAGCACTAAATGGATCCTTTATAGCTGTATAAAGACTTGGTGGGCAGGGTTACTGTCTGGTCTGATGATCAGATAATCATTAACAAGTGATTGTCCTGCTGTTAGTGTTTATGGGAAAAGAGCAGCAATCAATACTGCCATCTTAAGAGGAAGAGGAAAAGGGAAACCTCCCAAATGTCAACCCCTGCCACTCATACAGAAGCATTCTGTGACCATATTGCAACTGTTCATTCTGTTTAATCTTTGTTGGGCCAACTAAACCTTATTTTGGGGGCATACGTACTTTTTCGGCCAGCTGTTCAAAATGATTTGAAGATGCTTGTTCTAAAACTCCTGTCTTGTAGCAGCAGAAAACCTAGCTGGTTAAATGATGATGCATTGTAATATCTGCTGCTTTCAAATAGGCAAGATGTCTTATTTCCAGGCAGTGCCAGATAACTGAGCTATATATTCATTCATTCATTTATTCATTCATTTACCAAATGTTTATTGAGGGTATTCTCAGTGCCAGCCCTGCAGTAGAAACTAGAGCTACAACAGAGAACTAGAGAGTTATTCACTCCCCTCATTATGTTTAAAATCAACTGGAAAGAATAAAGCAATAAAAAGGCAGTAAGCCAATGATTACCAACTGTGGAGGTATAAGAAGATAATAAACAAGGAGCTAGTCTTAGATAAGGTATCCAGGAAAGCCCTGAGTAGATTACATTTTAATTTCAGCATGAAGGAAGAGGAAACAGTCACACAAGGTTTGGAGTGAAGGGTGCAGGGAGCCCTGGAGAGCAGACCATGGAGACGTCCAGGCAGAGGAAATAGCATGTGCATGCACCTAATGCAGAAAAGAGCTTGGTGGATTCAAGAGCTAAAAAATAAGACCAGACACACCTATAAAGACAGAAAACAGGTTAGTGTTTCCTTGGTCTGAGAAGTTGGGGGGAAATGGGGAGGGACTTCTAATGGGCACAGGATTTGGGGGAGAGGTGATAAAATGTTCTGATATTGATTGTGGTGATGGTATATATTGAGAAACATTCAATTGTACATTTTAAATGGGTGAATTATATGATAGGTGAACTACAACTTGATTAAGCTGATTTTAAAAAACAACCACTTGAATGTTTGGAGACTAAGAAGCAAGAATGATGGAGAGTGAGATGAAATCAGAAATTCTCAGGCAGGCTTATAGCACTTGGGGTCTGTGGTAACAAAATTGGTTTTTACTTCGGGTTCAAAAGAAGTCATCACATGGGTCGCTGAGTGGATGTGAGGTGGGATGGGAAGGCAAGGGTGGAAAGAGAGAGCACTTGGGAAATATTGCAGTAATGTAGGTGAGAAATGCAGGCTAAGATTGGGTGATTGAAGTCAGTGTGGAGAGAAATAGGGATGCAGAATACGTTTGTGGGGTATCTGTAATTGATAGGAATTGAGGAAGATTTAAATGTGCAGGATGGGGAGAAATGATGTATCAAGAATCCCTTCTAACTTGTGTACTTTCCAAACTGCAGCTTCTAAATCCTGAAGCTGAAGACACAAAAATAAACAAGGCCTGTGGCCATCCAACCCAGACCTTCCTTCAAGAATTTCTGTCTTGTGTGTGTAGGAATTGTTAGTACTGTGAGAGAGTTAATAATCTTGGTGTGTGTTAGTCCCTCAGTTGTGTCCAGCTCTTTGCAACCCCATGGACTGTAGCCCACTAGGCTCCTCTGTCCATGGGGTTCTCCAGACAAGAATACTGGAGGGGGTAGCCATTCCCTTCTCCAGGGGATCTTCCCAACTCAGGAACAAATCCGGGTTTCTTGCATTGTAGGCAGATTCTTTACTGTCTGACCCACCAAGGAAGTCGATAACCTTGGTTGTTGTTCGGTTGCCCAGTCGTGTCTGACTCTTTGTGACCCCATAGACGGCAGCACACTAGGCCTCCCTGTCCCTCACCATCTCCCAGAGTTTGCCCAAGTTCATGTTCATTGCATTGGTGATAACATCCAGCCATCTCATCCTCTGATGTTCTCTTCTCCTCTGCCCCTGATCTTTCCCAGCATCAAGGACTTTCCAGTGAGTCATCTGTTTGTGTCAGGTGTCCAAAATACTAGAACTTCAGCTTCAGCATCAGTCCTTCCAATGAGTATTCCGGGCTGATCTACCTTAAGATTGACTGGTTTGATCTCCGTGCTGTCCAAGAGACTTTCAGGAGTCTCCTCCAGCACTATAGTTTGAAGGCATCAATTCCTTGGCATTTTGCCTTCTTTACCATCCAGTTCTCACAACAGTATATGACCACTGGGAAGACAGTGGACTTGACTATATGGACCTTTGTCGGCAGAGCAATGTCTTTGCTTTTCAACACACTGTCTAGGTTGGTCATCGCCTTCCTGCCAAGCAAGAACTGTCTTCTGATTTCATGGCTACAGTCACTGTTCCCAGTGATTTTGGAGCCCAAGAAGAGAAATCTGTCACTACTTCCACCTTTTCCCCTTCTATTTGCCATGCAGTAATAGGGCCAGATACCATGATATTAGATTTTTTTTAACATTTAGCCTTAAGCCAGCTTTTTCACTCTCCTCCTTTACCCTCATCAAGAGGCTCTTTTGATCCTCTTCACTTTCTGCCATTAGAATGATATCATCCACATATCTGAGGTTGTTGATGTTTCTTCCGCCTATCTTGATTCCAGCTTGTAACTCATCCAGCCCAGCATTTCTCATGATGTGCTCAGCGTATAGGTTAAACAAACAGGGTGACAGCAGACAGCCCTGTCATACTCCTTTCTTGATCTTGAACTAGTCAAGATTTCATACAGAGGTCTAACTGTTGCTTCTTGACCCGCATACAGGTTTCTCAGAAGACAGGTAAGACGGTCTGGTATTCTAGTTTTTCCAAGAGCTTTCCACAGTTTGTCATGATCTACACAGTCAAAGGCTTTAGCGCAGTCAATGAAACAGAGATAGATGTTTTTCTGAAATTCCCTTTCTTTTCTATAATCCAGCGACTGTTGGCAATTTGAACTCTAGTTCCTCTTCCTTTTATAAACCCACCTTGGACATCTGGAAATTCTTGCATAATGCTAAAGCCTAGCATGGAAGATTTTGAGCATGACCTTACTGGTATGCGAGATGAGTGCAATTGTCTGAGGTGTTAGCACATTTTTTAGTGTTACCCTTCTTGGGAATTGGGATGAGAATTGACCTTTTCCAGTCCTGTGGCCACTTCTGGGTCTTCCAGATTTGCTGACATAATGAATGCAAAGCCTTGATGGCTTCCTCCTTTAAGGATGTGAATAGTTCTGCTGGAATTTCATTGTATCCACTAACTTTATTCATATGAATCACTGCCTTGTCATGGTGGAGGGGCTTGTGTAACTCAATGAAGCTATGAGCCATGCTGTGCAGGGCCACCCAAGACGGAAAGGTCATAGCAGAGAGTTCTGACAAATTGTGATCCACTGAAGGAGGGAATGGCAAACCACCCCAGTATACTTGCCGTGAGAACCTCATGAACGGTATAAAAAAATAACCTTGGTACACACTGCCAAATAGTTTTCCAAATAGATATCACAACTTCTGTTTCCACCAACAGTGTATGAGACATTAGATGCCAGAGGGAAGAGGGAGAGCATCAAAATGCAATAAGTTAAACTGACAGTATGTTAGAAGATGGTAAGTGTTATAGAAAAATAAAACAGGGAAAGGAAGACAAATTTAAAGACCAAGTTCATTTATGTGTTCCTATTTATCTTCTTCTAAACATACTTCACACGCTAGTAAAGTAATGTTCAAAATTCTCCAAGCCAGGCTTCAGCAGTACGTGAACCGTGAACTTCCAGATATTCAAGCTGGTTTTAGAAAAGGCAGAGGAACCAGAGATCAAATTGCCAACATCCGCTGGATCATGGAAAAAGCAAGAGAGTTCCAGAAAAACATCTATTTCTGCTTTATTGACTATGCCAAAGCCTTTGACTGTGTGGATCACAATAAACTGTGGAAAATTCTGAAAGAGATGGGAATATCAGACCACCTGACCTGCCTCTTGAGAAACCTGTATGCAGGTCAGGAAGCAACAGTTAGAACTGGACATGGAACAACAGACTGGTTCCAAATAGGAAAAGGAGTACGTCAAGGCTGTATATTGTCACCTGTTTATTTAACTTATATGCAGAGTACATCATGAGAAACAAGAAACACAAGCTGGAATCAAGATTGTTGGGAGAAATATCAATAACCTCAGATATGCAGATGACACCATTTCTTATGGTAGAAAATGAAGAGGAACTAAAAATCAAGATTGCTGAAATATCAGTAACCTCACATATGCAGATGACACCACCCTTATGGCAGAAAGTGAAGAGGAACTCAAAAACCTCTTGATGAAAGTGCAAGTGGAGAGTGAAAAAGTTGGCTTAAAACTCAACATTCAGAAGACGAAGATCATGGCATCTGGTCCCATCACTTCATGGGGAAATAGATGGGGAAACAGTGTCAGACTTTATTTTGGGGGGCTCCAAAATCACTGCAGATGGTGACTGCAGCCATGAAATTAAAAGACACTTACTCCTTGGAAAGAAAGTTATGACCAACCTAGATAGCATATTGAAAAGCAGAGACATTACTTTGCCAAGAAACGCTGGACTGGAAGAAGCACAAGCTGGAATCAAGATTGTTGGGAGAAATATCAATAACCTCAGATATGCAGATGACACCACCCTTATGGTAGAAATGGAATCAAGATTGTTGGGAGAAATATCAATAACCTCAGATATGCAGATGACACCATTTCTTATGGTAGAAAATGAAGAGGAACTAAAAAGCTTCTTGAGGAAAGTGAAAGAGGAGAGTGAAAAAGTTGGCTTAAAGCTCAACATTCAGAAAACGAAGATCATGGCATCTGGTCCCATCACTTCATGGGAAATAGATGGGGAAACAGTGCAAACAGTGTCAGACTGTATTTTTCTGGGCTCCAAAATCACTGCAGATGGTGAGTGCAGCCATGAAATTAAAAGACGCTTACTCCTTGGAAGAAAAGTTATGACCAACCTAGACAGCATATTGAAAAGCAGAGACATTACTTTGCCAACAAAGGTCCGTCTAGTCAAGGCTATGGTTTTTCCAGTAGTCATGTATGGATGTGAGAGTTGGACTGTGAAGAAGGCTGAGCACTGAAGAATTGATGCTTTTGAACTGTGGTGTTGGAGAAGACTCTTGAGAGTCCCCTGGACTGCAAGGAGATCCAACCAGTCCATTCTGAAGGAGATCAGCCCTGGGATTTCTTTGGAAGGAATGATGCTAAAACTGAAACTCCTATATTTTGGCCACCTCATGTGAAGAGTTGACTCATTGGAAAAGACCCTGATGCTGGGAGGGATTGGGGGCAGGAGGAGAAGGGGACGACAGAGGATGAGATGGCTGGATGGCATCACTGACTCGATGGACATGAGTCCGAGTGAATTCCGGGAGTTGGTGATGGACAGGGAAGCCTGGTGTGCTGCGGTTCATGGGGTCGCAAAGAGTCGGACACGACTGAGCAACTGAACTGAACTGAACTGAAACATATTTCTATTTAATCTATCCAGGGATGACTTAATCATCTTAAGGGGATTCATTGAGCATTTACTAGATATCCAGCACTATGTTAGAGATACAGAAGTACAAGGCAACGTCCCCAGTCAGAGAGAATCAACAATGTGGTTGGAAGTCACAGTGAGCACCGATCCAACCACTCACGAGAGCATGTGTTCAGTGTTGCCCTGGGATGGACTGTCAGTGTCAGGGAGAGAAAAGTGTCACCTCTAGTACATAAGGGACTACAGGTGGAAGAGAGGCTGGAGAGAGGTGGAAGCACAGGCCATGGTGTAATCTTATTTTTTCACATATTCCTCCCATTTAAAGGCCCTCCCATTTTGTATTCAAAAGGGCCTCATAATATTTTTGTGCAGCTGTAACCTGCCTTTTTTGGGAGGATTAACAAGTCATGCATTATTTCACATTTCAATAATGTTTGGTGCACTTGTTCTGTCAATGGACATCAAGCCTCAGCCTCATGCCAGACCAGATACCAAAGATACACAGGCACATCAAAACAATCTCTGCCCCCAATAAGTTTATGATCCAGTAGGAAAGATGAAGTAGATACACAAATAACTACAACAAAAGAGAAAGCAGATTGCAGCAATTCCACTTTGGGATATGTAGCTGAAGGAAATGAAGTCACTGTGTTAGAGAATTATCTACATCCCCCACGTTCACAGTATCCTTATTTATAGCAGCCAACACATGGAAACAAGCTAAGTGTTCATCAACAGGTAAACGGATAGAGAAAATGTGATAGATATACAATGGAATATTATCCAACCATTAAGAAGGAAATTCTGCCATTTGTAGCTATGTAGCGACATGAATGGATCTTGAGGATATCATGCTAAGTGAAGTAAAGAGAAAGACAAGTACTGTATGGTCTCACTTAAATGTGGAATCTGAAGAAAACAAACTCTGGAACAAAGAATAAATTGACAGTTTCCAGAGGTAGGAGTAGAAGGTGGAGGATGAAGGAGATGAGTGGCCAAAAGACACAAACTTCTACTCCTGGGGATGTAATGGCCCAGCATGGTGACAATACTCTTGTATATTTGAGAGCTGCTCAGAGATTACATCTTAAAATTCCCCACCACAAGAGAAAAAATTGAAACTGTGTGAGGTGATGGATGTTAATTCAACTTACTGGGGTGGTCATTTTGTAAGACTGTTGACCCTTAACGTGGGTTTGAACTGCATGAGTCCACTTATACATGGATTTTTTTTTCACTAAATATGTACTATCCATAGATGGGTGGATGCCAACCATGGAGAGAACCAAAAGTAAAGTTGCACGTGGGTTTTCAGTTGTCTGGGGGGTGGTACCCCAACCCCTGCATTGTTCAAATCAAATCATTATGTTGTGTACCTTAAACTAATACAATGTTATATCACAATTCTATCTTGATAAAATCAGGGAGAAAAGAGAAAGTAAAGTAAAATGTCATAAGAAAGGTGTTGGCAAAACATTTCAGGAGTTTGAATAATAGATGTTGAGAATGTGTATGCATGCTAAGTCGCTCAGTCGTGTCTGACTCTTTGTGACACTATAGACTATAGCCCACCAGGCTCCTTTGTCCAAGGGATTCTCCAGGCAAGAATACTGGAATGGGTTGCCATGCCCTCCTCTAGGGGATCTTCCCCACCCAGGGAGTGAACCCAGATCTCTTATGTCTCCTGCTTTGGCAGGCAGGGTCTTTACCACTCGTGCCACCTGGGAAGCCCAGATGTTGAGAGACCAAGCAGCTAAAATCTCACATAAACAACACACGTGTGTGCGTGCGCATGCACACACACACACACACACACACACCCTGGTTAGCTGTTTCTGTGGCCAGTAGCAGAACCCCTACTTGGCTGAACAAACTGCATCTTTTCTCTCTTGTATCTTTCTCATACTCTGAGAGTTAATTCTAAAATTCTGCTTGGAAAAAGAGCTTTCATTTGTGAATCCTGCCATCTTCCTGTGGGATCAAGCAGCCCCCAGTGCCACCTCAGCAGCAGCAAACCCTTCAGCTCTGAGCTGGGCCTGCTGGGCCAATAGCAGTGTGAGAACGAGGGCAGGAAATAAATGCAGAAGGAGAACAAGGAGGTGGAGTGAACAAAGAAGAAGAAAAGCAATCCCTGAGAGGAGGGCTTCAGGCACTCATGCCTTGTCTAGAGTAGGCAGGGAGGGGTGTCTCAAGATTTCATATGTATCATGCTCTCATGGATGTGAGAGCTGGACCATAAAGAAGGCAGAGAACCCAAGGAATTGATGGTTTTGAATTGTGGTGTTGGAGAAGACTCTTGAGAATCCCTTGGACATCAAGGAGATCAAACCAGTCAATCATAAAGGAAATCGACCCTGAATATTCACTGGAAGGACTGATGCTAAAGCTGAAGCTCAAATACTTTGGCCATCTGATGCAAAGAGCCAATTCACTGAAAAAGACCCTGATTCTGGGAAAGACGGAAGGAAGAAGGAGAAGAGGGTGGCAGAGGATGAGATGGTTGGATGGCATCACCAATTCAATGGACACATTTCAGGAGATGGTGAAGGACAGGGAAGCCTGGCATGCTGCGGTCCGTGGGGTCATGAAGAGTTGGACACGATTTGGTGATTGAACAACAACAATCACACTCTCACACATAGAGAACACACACTCTCATATTGCAGACTCACTGTGTGTGACTTTCTCATGGAACACAGAGGCCAGTGGTTTAGGAAAAACATGCAAAGAGTGGAATCAAGTCTGCCTTCGTCCCTTTCTCCTCTAGCTTCTGAGGACAGGGGTGAGACGATTGCTGCTCTAGGCTCTGTCTTAGACCACCAGGGTGAAGCCATTCTCTCCACAGGGAGGAGCTGCATGGGAACACAGCTGCCAAATTAGCCCTGGAGTGTCTACCTCCAAAGTACTGCCCTTGCTTGTCTGAAACACTGTTATTTTGGGTATCTGTTATTCACAGTTAAGCCTAATTCTGAGACAGAATTTTTTCTGATACAGCATGGTTTCCTTAACAAATTAAAATTCAAAACCCAATTACCAGATGATTTCCATTACATATGATGAGAGCTGATGTGATCTTTCAATTATATTTTAAATCTCAAAGGCAATTTTGTACTTCAAACAATAAGGAGATATTTTAGGAAAGAGTGAAATTTCTCTTTGAAACGCTCATCTTCCTCCTCCTCCTCTACCAAATTCTACTGTCTCCAAAATAAGTACTGTTTAGTTCATGATCATCTTTTTAGGTCAGTCTTAGCTGGACATTTACGAACATATGTGAGCATTTTACAGAAACTTTTTAAAAAATGGCCCTACTATGTATATTATTTGGCAGGTTTTTTTCACTGTGTGAAATGTAGAGTGAATATCTGTTCATATGGGTGTATTTTTTTCAACCACTTTGAAGTACTCCATAAGTGTGGATGAACCTCATTAATTAACCCGTTGCCTCTTGATAGACTTTTAGTTTCTTTCTAATTTTCAGAATCATGAACCATGTGCATTCAGCAATCTGTGTGCATGAGTGAGATTCTGGTGGGACAGATTTGGAGAAGGGAATCTGCAGAGTTTTTACCTTCCAAAGTAGACTTCTACGTTCTTTAAAGATTGGAAGTCGCATGGCAGTTTTCCTTGTTTTGCCTCCCAAGAGCAGCTACCAGATGCAGAACTAGAGACTGAAGGAGGATGGCATGAAGATCAAGTGTCCATTTCATCCTCTTGTCCTTTTGAACTTTAGGAGACTGAGAAAGGACCTTGCTCATGACCAGAGCGAGGCTCGATGTCTCCAGTGAAAGAACAAGGCCTGTGGTCACATATGGCCTGTGGCTAGCTGAGCAGATATTCACCCAACTGCGCACGGTGTTCTTTATGGCCTATTGAACATTAGGATCGGGATTCAGGAAAGGAGAAGACCTTCCTAGGTATAGTTCTACACTTTGCTTGACATTCCTCTAGGCTGAACTGATTTTGAGACTATTCAAACTCTGCTGAGTGATGTTCATTTTAAGACTGTCTACATCATCACCTTGACTCATGGTTCTCATCTGCACAATTTCCTCAAGACCAAGAAATGAAACCAGCCCAGAGCACATTTTGAATGAGAGCTGGATCTATGAAGGCCAGCCACGTCAGGGAGAAGGCCAGGGTAAGCACGAACCTTGTTTCTTTTTGCAGTGAACTATTTCCTTTCAGTCCCAGTCTATTTAAGGAGCCCCAGGAATAGGTCATATCCTTCTCAGTGTAGCATTGCTCAGCAGAAATCCGGGAATTATTGACCAGTCCCAAAGGCTTCAAACTCTAGACTAGAGAGATTCTTGACCTTTCTTTGGTCCATGGATGTATTTGGCAGTCTGCCAAAGCCCATAAACTCCTTCCTCCATGTTTTTAAAATGCTTCACATAAAATACATGAGATTACAAATGAAATAAGTCATGTTGAAAGACAGTTATTAAAATTATGAAAAATACTCAGCCATAAAAAAGAACAAAATAATGCCATTTGCAGAAACATGGATGGATCTGAGTGAAGTAGGTCAGATGGAAAAAAACAAAAATCATATGATGTTGCTTATATGTGGAATCTAAAAAAAGGGTACAAGTGAATTTATTTCCAAAACAGAAGTAGAGACAGAGATGTAGAAAACAAATTTACGGTTACCAAGGGATAATGGGATGGAGAGGGATGAATTGGGAGATTGGGATTCACATATACACACTAATACATATATAATATAACTAAAAAGGACCTATTGTACAGCACAGGGAACTCTACTCAATACTCTGTAATGGGCTATATGGGAAAAGAATCTAAAAGAAGAGTAGAGAGATGTATATGTATAACCGATTAACATTGCTGTACACCTGAAACTAACATTGTAAATCAACTATACTCCAATAAAAATGTTAAAAAGTTATGAAAAATAAATGTTACATAATGTGTATGCGTGCTAAGTCGCTCAAGTCGAGTCCTACTCTATGCAATCCTATGGACGGTAGCTCACCAGGCTCTTCTGTCCATGGAATTCTCCAGGCAAGAATACTGGAGTGGGTTGCCATGCCCTTCGCCAGGGGGTCTTCCCAACCCAGGGGTCAAACCCGCATCTCTTACATCTCCTGCACTGGCAGGCAGATTCTTTATCACTAGTGCCACTTACGCTTTTTTGTTAATATTAAATAATCGTCTTTTCTAGCATATTGAGTAACTACTATCATTTTGAAGAAATAAATGTAAACAATATTTTAACATGTCTGCAGTAACTGCAAAATGGCATGAAACTGTGATTTCTATCTGTGACAGAGGCGGAGGTACTGCTGATGCCACTGCGGTTTGTTGCCTAGGCACATAAAGGAAATACAAAATTTGAGTTAGAGGTTAGTGACAATGAGTTGTAATTTTTTTCTGCTCAAGTTCACAGGCCTAAAGTCTTTTGTATAAGAACCCCTGCTCTAGACCCAAGTATCCTCTTGCTTGCTGGACTGCTCACCCTGGCATCCCCCAGACAATACCAGTTCAGAAAGTGGAGTGAACTGGT
Organism: Bos mutus; assembly: GCF_027580195.1. Classification (NCBI taxonomy): domain Eukaryota; kingdom Metazoa; phylum Chordata; class Mammalia; order Artiodactyla; family Bovidae; genus Bos; species Bos mutus. The sequence goes on along the minus strand of NC_091626.1, from coordinate 40,270,908 downwards.
CCTCTTCCTCTCTGTCCCCATTGCCTCCCTCTCTCCACATTCACCACCCCTCACCCAAATCCAGACCTGGGAGTGACCCACTTCCTCCTCCTCTCACACTGTCCTGTGCGGCTCCTTTTCTCCCTGCCCCGTCCTCTTAGTGGAGTCTCAACTGGATGTGCCCTTGTGGTAGTCTGTCTGTCTTGACCCCCTGCCCTCCAGTCTGTCCCCTACACAGGTGAAGAGGTGACTGTTCCAGAACTCTTTGCAGTCTGCATATGCTTTAACCTTTGCCTGACTGTAGAGTCCGAGCTCCTTAGTGCAACACAGAAGACAGTCTGGCTTTCTGCAATCTGGCCCCGGCCACTTTTTCATCCCTGTCACTAATTCCTTCACCAACTCTCCAGGGCCCCACTTTATGAAAAGGCTTATACTCCTCTCTCTCATATCCTGGTTGCTTTGCACCTTCATGGAGTCCTCCTTGAAATGCCCTTTTCCACCCTGGCATCCTGGTTTATGCCAACTCATCTTGACATGTCTAATCAACCTGCAACACCCATCCCCCACCACTGCTGGCCACCCCTCCATTCGCACACATATACATACAATTGATACACTATTTTCACCTTGGTTTCTTCACTGCTTCCAGTAAATACTTCCATTAATAGCAGCTGCAAGATCTTATTTCTCTCTCTCTCTTTTTTTTAATCTATCATTTTCTGCCAGGTACGAAGAATATTTCAAGGGTTGATATCATGTTTTTGTCTGTTTTCTCTTTTGATTCTTTAACATTGAGCATGGTTTTCCAAGGAATCTTCTCGACCCTGGGATCGAACCTAGGTCTCCCACATGGCAGGCAGATTCTTTACTGTCTGAATCACCAGGGAAGCCCCAAGAATACTGGAGTAGGTTCCCATTCCCTTTTCTAGGGTATCTTCCCAACCCAGGGATTGAACCCAGGTCTCCTGCATTGCAGGCAGATTATTTACCATCTGAGCTACCAGGGAAGACATGTAGCATGTAGAATATGCTTAATAAATGTCTGTCTTTTTGAAAGCTAAATAACCAAAGAGCCAATGAATTAATTAGTGAGAAGAAAAAAATGCACTTGTAATTTCTTGTCTTTAAATAAGGCTTCAGTTGTAGCACTGACTCATGATAAAGAATACTGTGGGGCTAAAAACACAGAAACCCTGTTATCTCATTTCTTCTTCAGCCATTCTGTTGTGCATGCTCTTCAGAGATGAAGGAACTAAGAAATGGAGAGGGTCTTTTATTCTGCTTTGTATCTGAGGTTTGGTGGAGAGAATCCAGGACTCCATCTTTGGTAAAGCTGCTGATTTGCTAGGAAATATGGGCTAAGGACTATAGGCATTGCTGGTCCCAGGAACTTGTGTTTACTTGCCAACCAGGGAGTAGAAATTTCCAATTCCTATTTGAAATGAATTCCATGCTTGGAGGTCATTGAGTAAAAGTCTCAGGACCTCTCACAGAACAAAACCATACTTTCGGCTTTCTACTTTATTCAGTTCAGTTCAGTTCAGTCACTCAGTCGTGTCCGACTCTTTGCGACCCCATGAATTGCAGCATGCCAGGCCTCCCTGTCCTTCACCAACTCCCGGAGTTCACTCAGACTCACCTCCATTGAGTCAGTGATGCCATCCAGCCATCTCATCCTCTGTCGTTCCCTTCTCCTCCTGCCCCCAATCCCTCCCAGCATCAGAGTCTTTTCCAATGAGTCAACTCTTAGCATGAGGTGGCCAAAGTACTGGAGTTTCAGCTTTAGCATCATTCCTTCCAAAGAACACCCAGGACTGATCTTTAGAATGGACTGGTTGGATCTCCTAGCAGGCCAAGGGACTCTCAAGAGTCTTCTCCAACACCACAGTTCAAAAGCATCAATTCTTCTGTGCTCAGCTTTCTTCACAGTCCAACTCTCACATCTATACATGATCACTGGAAAAACCATAGCCTTGACTAGACGGACCTTTGTTGACAAAGTAATGTCTCTGCTTTTCAATATGCTATCTAGTTTCCTTCTAAGGAGTAAGCGTCTTTTATTTTCATGGCTGCAGTCACCATCTGCAGTGATTTTGGAGCCCCCCAAAATAAAGTCTGACACTATTTACACTGTTTCCCCATCTATTTCCCTTGAAGTGATGGGACCAGATGCCATGCTCTTAGTTTTCTGAATGTTGAGCTTTAGGCCAACTTTTTCACTCTCCTCTTTCACTTTCGTCAAGAGGATTTTTAGTTCCTCTTCATTTTCTGCCATAAGGATGGTGTCATCTGCATATCTGAGGTTATTGATATTTCTCCTGGCAATCTTGATTCCAGCTTGTGCTTCATCCAGCCCAGTGTTTCTCATGATATACTCTGCATCTAAGTTAAATAAGCAGAGTGACAATATACAGCCTTGATGTACTCCTTTTCCTATTTGGAACCAGTCTGTTGTTCCATGTCCAGTTCTAACTGTTGCTTCCTGACTTGCATATAGGTTTCTCAAGAGGCAGGTCAGGTGGTCTGGTATTCCCATCTCTTTCAGAATTTTCCACAGTTTATTGTGATCCACACAGTCAAAGGCTTTGGCATAGTCAATAAAGCAGAAATAGATGTTTTTCTGGAATTCTCTTGCCTTTTCAGTGATCCAGCAGATGTTGGCAATTTGATCTCTGCTTCCTCTGCCTTTTCTAAAACCAGCTTGAATATCTGGAAGTTCATGGTTCACGTACTGCTGAAGCCTGGCTTGGAGAATTTTGAGCATTACTTTACTAGCGTGTGAGATGAGTGCAATCGTGCGGTAGTTTGAGCATTCTTTGGCATTGCCTTTCTTTGGGATTGGAATGAAAACTGACCTTTTCCAGTCCTGTGGCCACTGCTGAGTTTTCCAAATTTGCTGGCATATTGAGTATAGCACTTTCACAGCATCATCTTTCAGGATTTGAAATAGCTCAACTGGAATTCTATCACCTCCACTAGCTTTGTTTGTAGTGATGCTTTAAGGCCCACGTGACTTCACATTCCAGGATGTCTGGCTCTAGGTGAGTGATCTATGCTTATCACCTTCTGGGACCACTGCCTGACAGTCTTCCTTAATGGCCTGGTCCCTCACTCTTGAAACTTGTATTCCTTCTTAAAACTGTGTTGTTATTCCCCATCTACCATGTTAATTTGTAAATAGCCACTGGACAGCACTAACCTGTCCATGCGATTACCTACTGGTACTACAGAGCTTCTTCCCAAATGGTGTGCAGTAGGGATGGGTGGGGACAACTCCCGTTTCCTAGAATTCTTCTAAATGAGGAAGCAACCTTCTTGCTTTGTTCAGTTCTGCTGTGCTCGGTATATTATTATTCTTTGGGTTAATAAAGAAAAGAAGGTGTTTGTGAGTTTTTATAATCATTATTTAGAAACTGCTATTTTTGAAAGCATTACTGTGTTAATATGTTATTACTGTGTATCTCAAGCTAACAGGGTTCTCCTTGGCTCAAAATGTATGTGAGATAGGTGGACAGAAGCAGTGGCCTTCAACTCAGGCACCAGCGCGTTTGACTTTCTTGTTAGGAAGACCCTCATTATCACTAACTTGAGAATCACTGCCAGTTATAAGACAGATGTGGTGTTGCTACAGTTATTCATCAAACGGAGGGAGAGAGTGACCTTTGACATCTATTAGGATGAGATGGAAAGCTCTGGTATTGGCTCAGTTAAAATGGTGCACACGCCCATGCTGACCCCTTCAAGTCCAGAGTCAGGGCACTGCCTGGAGTCACTTGACTAAGCTCTCTGCTTCTGCACAGAGGAATCTTTACATAATTCAGTCTCTAGTTCCAAAAGACCAAAGCCTTTCATTGCCACCTGCCCTGGGACAGACTTCTCATTCAGTGCTCTCCATATTTTTAAGGACAGGAGACAGCTTTTGCTAAATGCTGATGGAATACATAGACATTTAGTTGCAGCTTAAAAAACAAAAACAAAAAAAACTCCCACCAGAGCTAGCTATCTTTAGCGAGGTCTCCCCTTTTCCTTTTTTTGGAATCACAAAGCATACGTTTCTCCTGCTAATTAGTATTTCAAAAGCAAGCTCAGAGACAAGGCAAGGAATCCAGAAAGCTTTTAATTTGCAGAAATGTTTTGTTTTTGATGCAGCCAAGGCGGCTTAAACACATGCTTTGTTAGAAGCAGGAAGATGACGGGGAAATGAATCTGAGGTCTTAAAACTTCTTGGGCACACAGTCTGCAGAGCACCTAGAAATCCCCATAGGGACATGGTCTCAGGGGCTTTGGAGGCCAACTCAGTGAGGGATGTCACAGGAGTGGACCCTGGCAGCTCAGCTTCCTGTACCTCCACCTTCACTTTTGTCTACCTTACTCCCCTTCTGGCAGTACCCTCTCCATCCCACACAGGGTTGGTTGCCCTAGAGACAAAACTAGGACAAGAGAAAGTAAAATGCCAACTGGGCCAGGGTGTTGTGCACTCCGAAAGAAGCAAAAAGGGGGTGCTGGGCCATAGACTGAAGCTGTCAGGGCAAAGCCCCTGCCAGCCCCGGTGTCAGGGAGAGAGGGAGTTCCAGGTGCCAGGAGCCAGAGCCAGACACAGAGTCACCACCCACAAAGGAGGGAAGGAGAGGAGATCCCAGGTCACTAACTGCAAAATCCAGGGATATCAGACGTCCCAAAGAAAAGTTCAGAGGACAGCATATGGGCTAAGATGAAACTGGGGGGGAGCTTACTAATTTTTAAGCTGCACCTTGTATAAATTAAAGTAGTCTGGGCATTTCTAAGTAGAAACCAATCCTCTTTCCCATTATAAAGAGGCAACTCTCACCCTCCATTCAAACCTAAGGCCTCCATCAGAAAACTGTGTTCCCCATCTCTTCATCTTCACTACAGCTATGCTCTAAATTATTCTCTCTGGTATCCTCCGTCTTTCTCCACTGTCTCTTTTATATCAACTTTATAAGTCTATTCCAGTTTTTCCCATCATAGGAAAAACATGCTTCCCTAAGTTCTGGCTTCCCTATAGTGATAAAGAAAAAATGAAAGGAAGGAAGGAAGGAAGGGAGAGAAGGAAGGAAGGGAGATACCTTTGTGTTTAAGAATGTATACATTGTTTGTAAATCTGTTTTTCAAATCCAGGAAATGAATATTACAAAAGTCAAGATGGAATATTACAAAGGTCAAGAGGAAAGGACAAGAAGAGAACGGACAGTCTACCTTCTGGGGACCTGATAGTGTTCTATGTCTTGACCGGGACAGTGGTTATTCAGGTGTGTATTTTCTTATTATTTTGTTAACTGAATATATATATTGAATGGGATTTTCTATAAGTATGTCACCTTTTAAAATTTTAAGATTTTTTTTTAATTGAAAAAATGAAAGAGCAACAAACTCTGTGCTTAGGGTTCTGTCCCTTCATCTCTCATCCTACTTGGATTGAAGTCCTTCTAAGGGGGCTCTGATACACAGTAAGAACATTCAGCATGGGCACACTTCACAGTTTGCAATTCAGGATGAAAACAAACACCTCTTCTGAGACCTGTATATCAAGTCTGTGGGACAGTGTTCCTTGTTTTGCCCACATGCACCAGTGTGCCAGTAAGCTGACTTTTCACAGGGACAGCGGTAGGGCTTGATTTGCAATGTTTGCCAATTTCTGTGGTGTAAATATCTCCACTGAGGCTGACTTTAATGCCTGATATGATGCCACTTGTGAGCTGGAAGGACCTGGCTCCAACATATCACTGCCATGGTGCTGATCAAATCTCTGTGGCCAGGGTGATGTGAGGCATACTCTATTCATCTTGGGGCAGGAGGCAAGCAAGTGTGGACCAGACACCAGAAGTTTGCTTCACCAGTACTGCATAGAGTCGGGGAGGGTGGCTGGTTAAACGATAAATGAGGAGGTGGCACCAGAAAACTGGAATGAACACTCACACTTGAAAACAGCACATGCCTATTAGACTGTGTCTTTTCCTCTCTCCTTCCCTCTTCTGTGTGCTTCCTCTGTGACTCATCCATCCCCATGGCATCAATGCTGATGAAATAATGATCTCCAAAATCCACATCTTCAACCCTCACTTGACTTCTGAGCTCCCATCTTGCCTTTCATTTGTCAGTGGAGTATCTCCATCTGATTGACGCAGCAACCACAAACTGGGTGTGCCCACAATCACAGTCATTCTCTCTCTGGTTCACTAGTTAGAAACTTCAAAATCATCTGACTCTTTTCACTCTCCCTCACTCCCACCCACCCTCACCCCACATAGAGCTGGTCCGCAAAAGGTGTTAGTTGCTCAGTTGTATCCGACTCTTTGTCACCCCATCTTCCCAACCCAGGGATTGAACCCAGGTCTGCCTCATTGCAGGCAGATTCTTTACCATTTGAGCTCCCCGGGAAGTCAGCAAGCCAAAGTTCTTTTGATTTGTATCTCTAAAATATCAGATCAATCCACTTTTCTCCCTTCTAGTGTCATTGCCCTAAATCAAACCCACACTCTTACCCAATTTTTACCTTTGACTCTATATATGGTTTCCAAGCCTTCTCCCATTCATCCAAATTTCAAACAACATAATCTTTAAAAAATAAAATGCAATTATGTCCTTTCTCTCCGTCAAATTCATTTAAAGGCTCCGCATTGCCCATAGGATAAAGTCAATAAGCTCTATCTCCATCCCCAGGTCACATCAGTTCTCACACTTTGGGGCCTTCATATGCTGTTTTTTCTGCCTAGAATGCCTTCTTCACCTACCTGTCTGGTGAACACTTACCCATCCTTCAATGCCCAACATAAGCATGAGTTTCCCCTCCTTACTCCACCCCAAGCTCTAGAACTAACTGCTACATTATCTGTGTTCTCACAGCTTACGGTCAAAACCGTAATAATAATGCTTTATACTGTATTATTAACTGTTTATTCATAAATGTTTTTGAATGAATGATGCATTCTAGATGTATAGCGAACAGGAAAGACACATAATCACACCCACCAAGCTCTGTAGTCCTGGTTTTTTTTTCCGGTGATCCAAATATCTGTTTTGCCTTTCAGACAGTAAAAAGTTTTATTTCAATGTTAAAAAATAATAATAATAAGTCATCTAGGCAGAGTCTTGACAGTTAAGACCATAAGCTCATCTAACAATTGGCTGAAAGATGCTGATAGCTCAAGAACACATTTTCATTAAGAAAGAAATCTGTATTTACATCTCATATACAGATGAATGCATTTTTTTTATTTCATTTGTAATCAAATATATTTTAATATTGAAGAATTATTTTTGAGACAATCTTCTGCTGCATCTGTGTGTTAGAAGGCACCGTGTTGCATGGTATAAGAATGAAATCTTTCTGTAGTAAACCTGGGATCAACAGGAGCATGGAGGTATCGTCAGCTTTTTGTAACTCAGGCTGTTAAAGTGCAGAGGCAGTAACTCATTGTCATTCATTTTGCCAAAAGACAAATTTAGGCACAAAAAAGTTGAGTTTTACTTAAAGGAAAAGAATTTGATTGATATACTGTATTATTTGCTCTAGTTTCTAGGACACACTTGCCCTCTTAAAGAGGATTAAATGGCTTCAAGTGGGAAATTAAGAGATTACTAAAGAAATCAGATTACTGATTACTAAAGAAATAAAGATCTTGTTGTTATATACATGGGAAGACTGGAGAAAAAAACACAAAAACAGGGACAGACTATGGAACAAAAACTGTATCAATTTTAAAACTATCATCTACTGGTTTTAAGTTCTATAAGACAACATGGTTTTAAAGTTTAAAATATTATTGTACTTGAAAATAATTCCCTTTCTTGATATTGGCATTAACATTTGAATATATGCAACATGAAAATGGAAATCACCAATAAGCCTCAACTAAATTTTAAAATCAAAGACCTGATGCTAGAATGAAGTTACCTGTGGCCCAGCCTTTACCTACTATGATAAACATCTATGGCAGGAAGGGGAAACATGGAATTTTTTCCTGGTTTTTCCCTTACTTTCATGCCCAAGGGCAACAGCACCATGGAATGACAGCACTTGTTATTATGATCCGTGTGCCAGTCTTCAGTGCAACATCACTGGGGAAAGCCATCAATAATCGACCACTGTGGACTCACACATGGTCAGCACGGATGGAACACTCAAACTGGTAACTTTGGGGATGTTTAATACAGGGATGCTTGCTCTGCTTTGCCACTCCCAGGCCTGAAGTACAATTGGTTTGAAGAATCCAGACAGAGTGGCCGTATGGAGAGGGCATTTGAAAGGACCTGTGGCCTTTGGTGGTGCAGCAGCCAAACCCTTGCAATCTGGCAGTGGGTGGGACCGGGAAATAAATACCTAGGCCTCCCTCTTCTCACCCCCTCAATCTCCTGCCAGTGTGCTCCATTAATCAGGCCCAGTTGGTACAGTCTGTACTGGGCAGCCCTTGTTGCATGGAGTGGAACAGAGCAGAGTGGAGAGTAGATCTAGATGGCACAATGGAATATTTCTGATTGAGGATAGATTGAAAACATGTCCTTTATAGCTACCCGATTGTGCTGTCTTCTGCAAGGGGTGCAAAGACAAAGTAAAATTGGATGGGCTGCTGACTCTAGGATACCACTGAATTTCATGTCTTCATTTTCCCACTGGTTAGGCAGGAGTGAGCCTGTAGCCTTCTGAGGTAGATGATGCAATTCTCTAAGTTTAACATTCTGAACCAATTGAGTTGTTGGCAAGAGAGTACCAGCCGATGTTGTTAGAAAGATGTGATAGACTATTTTGTTTCTGACGTGTCTCAAGCAAAGCACTCAAGGAAAATTCCTCCTTCTCATCTGTCTGCAGGTGGGATTCTTGTTTCTCTGGAGTCATCTGTGAGTGTTACTGATCCCCACTCTGAATCCCAAGCCAGTAGAGAAGCATGAGTTTTCAGGAGGGTTTATTCATATCCCGTCTATATATTTTTGATGGAAACCTGATATCTTGATTCCAGAGCCAAGTGTCTTGTGATCTGCCATCATCCAAATGTGTTTTTAAGACCTCATCTCAATGGTGTTTTCTTCTGCTGCAAATAGGGTGTTGTTGGTTTCTTTTCTGTTGTGGAAAATGTCTTGTATGCCAGTTTTCAAAAATAAAAATTCTAAAACTGTCCATGGAACATTCTAGGAGGACTCTCAAGAGTGGAGAAGTTCTTGTACAAGTAGTGTTTGTGTTAGCATCTGGCCTGTGTTTAAATGATCACATTAGGAAAGCAGCCTGTGGGATTTCAGCTTAATTACCTATAACATACACTATTCATGCAAAGAGGAATGGGGGGAAGTGAGGGAAACTAATATTAAAAATGAATGCAATGTAATGTATTGCTCCCCATCCCCCAACCTTTTGGTACAAAGACAAGTAAAGCAAAGAGGTGCAAATATATAATTATATATAATTTATCACTATTTCTCATCTGACCATTTAAAAATTTATTCAATACATGTTGATCGTCAATGTGGTCAGTGTATCTTATTTATGTTTCATCAGGAAAACTAAAGGAGAATCTTGTATATTTTCTCTTTGCATTTAAAGACATTTGTTCACTTTAATATTTAAAGAGTACATATGAAACAACAAAATCCTTTTCTTCATGTTTGATGATCATCCAAATCTTGATAAATAATAAGCTTCCAAGAACTGTTGTGAGATTTATTTTATTCTCCTTGGGCCTGGAATCTACATGAGAGAAAAAAAGGCTCAAAGCCATGGGACAGGACTGAGACTGCCCTCTCTCCTGTCACCTGCACTCCCATCTTCCTGCTGACTCTCTGGTTCACTGATTCCCTAAGCACTCCTGGCCACTCCTGCCCTTCTCCTCAACCCAGGTGCTGTAAGCCCCATCACCCCACCCTCGCACCATGTAGTTCATTTCTGTGCTCTCCTCCTTTGCTTTCTCTTTAACACTCATGCCTCCTGCCTTTCCTGAGCCATCCCATAACTTAGGGCTGACTTTGGAAGGTGCTTGAGTCTCTAAATACTCAGCAGACCCTACTTATCCTTCCTTGTCAGTTCAAATGGGTCCAGCCTACCCAGAGAGATATACCATGTTAGCAGGTAACAGGGTGAGTAAAATATAGTTCTTGACCTATGGAGCTTACAGTCTAATGAGGGAGTTAGAAATACACACACCCAACCAGAGTTCAAAGTAATAATGCATATAATAATAAGTTCAGAAATGGGAATCTTTTTAAAAGAGAAGCATCCAAGGAAGAGTTCAATTCTGACCAAGGATGGATGAGACTGGAAGGCTTTGTGGAGAAAGTGGCATTAAGGATGGGCCTCCACTAGAGGAGGGAGAGTGAGGAGGCCTCCAGCTAATCAGAACAGTGCAGGGGGTTAGAGATGTACCCATCACCCAAGGCAGAGGGAGGGCAGTGGGAGAGTCAGATTGCTGAGGGGAAGGACACAATAGGAGAAGGAAAAAGTGAAAGGCAGCATCTAGGAGACTGCTGATGGTTAAGAAAGGCCAGTGAGGGGGCTTAGAGAAAACCATCAGCGACTGAAGGAGAATCAAGAGCTCAGTGGCCGGGAAGCTAAGGGATGAAAGAATTTCTAAAAGAAGGGATGGCTAATAATAGTCACGAGGAGAATAACAACTAACATTTGTGGACTCTTTACCATGCGCCAGGAATTGTATGAAAACTCAAGTTAGGACTTGTATCCAGGTCCAACTGATGCCAATACTCTTAACTCTACAAATGCTGAATCGAATGGAGATATAAAGCACGCCGTTGACTGTGGTGATGGGGAAACTGCAGTAGAACAGTTGGGACAGGTTGCAATCGAAGAAAGTAAAGGTGTCAGATTTAGCATTTCTTCTCAAAAGTTTGGCAGTAAAACTTTAGAAATGGGGCAGTAACTTAAGAAAATGGGAAGGATTTTTTTTTTTTTTTAATGGGAGCTATTTAGAAATTACCTTGAATATGAGCTTGAAAATGTGAGAGGAGATTCCCAGGGAGATGGGAGGAAGTGGGATCAAGGACACATGGAAAAAGATTATTGTGGAAAGATTGCTTCCTGCCTCTGAGATAAGAGAAGGGAGGACAGGGTGAGCATTGAGCAGATCTGCTGCCCGGAGTGGGGCAACTGAGGAAGTTGGCTGAGAACGGCCTCCATCTTCCTACAGCGGTGCTGATGAAATGAGCCGGGAACTCTGCAAATAGAAAATAGCTTGGCCACTGTAGATCATGTGCTCGAAAAAGATGATCTGTAAAAAGTCACAAATGTCCCCTTGGAATGCCTAAGGAGTATATTTGGGACAGAGAATGCATAGCAGGCAAACACCACCACCATGGGGTTAGATGGAAAATGTTTTTGAAAGTAAGGAATCCCAAAGACAAAAAAAAAAAAAAATCAGATTCACATTCCATTTGAGTGCCTAGACTTCTTCCCTTACTGGCTTTTTTGGCTATGCAAACAATAACCGAGTGGTTTGGGCATCTGTATACCAGAGGATGAATGGCAAATGAAAAGTTACCTTGGCAGAAGACAAGGTTCTAAATGCCAGTGTTGTAATAAAAGGTCCTTTGTAGCATAAGCTGCACAGTACGAAGGTTTGAAGTGGGAGTTTCTGAATTGCCTGGGGATCCAGCGAGGGACAGAGGAGAATCCTTTCTCATTGTCCTGACACAGCACTTGCCTTCCTAATTGACTGTGGAGTGAAGTAGAGTGAGAAGAGTGTGACCCCGAGCCCCGAGAGACCAGGATTAAAGTCTGAGTCCTCTCCTTACCAGTGCCTGGCTTTGGGCAAGTTACTTACTGTCTCTGAATCCCATCTATACACTGGAGATAACAACACCTGCCATACAGAGCTGTCAGGATGGGGTAAGGTCACCCATCCGTTTTCTGCTCCTTTTCCCACCTGCCTGGAAAATCTCAGATTCTAAGTAATGGAAAAGGATATATTGATTACATCCATCAGAGTTCTATCAGGCCCCCTCTCAGAGATTTAAGCATCTCTTTTTTTAATGGTAGAAAATATTTTTGTTAAGCAGAGGAAGAAATGATCAGGGCCAAGTCCATTGAAAACCTGGGGATTCCGTGGAGATGCAGGCACCTGCCTGGGATTCCCCTGGGATTTCTTTTTGGTCTGCTAATTACCATGGCCATCTCCAGAGCATGTTCTCCTGAACATCTGAAAGGAGATTGGACAGAGAGGGGGAGCCTCTTGGAGAAGAGAAAAGGCAGGCACTCATGAAATCAAGGTTTCGTGTCTCTTCCCCCAGGGAGTGACAGAATCGGGTGTGTGAGGCTTCCATGGAACCATCTGAGCCACTTGTCATGAATTTGTTTCCAGAAAAACAGGCCTAGTCTTAACATAGGAGAGCCTCTTCTTCGGAGTGTGAAAAGTTTGGCATAAACTAAGAAGAGAAGCACAACCTTTGTCAGATTTCCCAGCCACAAAATTCTCAACATTGACATTCCTGAGCTTTATAGAAATGTTGAGAAGTAACCTTTTTGCTAGAAGCACACACTACTTCAGCAGGAAAATGGAAAGGATCAGAGGAGACCTATCCCAAGGCACTACCTTACATCTGCCAACCCACCTGCCTTCCCTCCTGAGGCTGTGACAACGTGACTTTGCGCCTGCCTGTGGCCTGTGTCTCCACTGGGGCACTACATCATCCCTTCAGCCCCGTCTAAGGATGTCTTCTCCAGCAATTCCCCCATCCCCTACACCTTCAAATCTCCCCTCTCAACAGAATCATTCCCTCCAGTACACAAACATGTTGTTATGCTGAGCAACTTAAAAATAATCCACTTCCTCTTCTGGTTATACTCTATTTTTCTCTTTCCCTTTAGAGAAAAACCTCAGGGAAATAGGCATCTGCTGTTGCAACCTCCAGTTGCTTCTCTCTCCCTCTCTTCTGAACTCACTCAAGGCATTATTTGAGCCCCACTCCTCCCCTGACTTTGCTCAAGGCCACCATTGAGCTACAAGCTGGCAAACTCTAATGTAACCTCTTAGATCTCAGCTTGATTGACCTACAAGCAGCCTTTGACCAAGTCAGTCCCCCTTTCCTCCTGGAGACACTTTCTTCTTCTGGTGTCCAGATTCTCCTGGTGTTCCTCCTACCTCACTGGTCAAGGTCTTCTTCATTTCTCCAAATACTAAATGTTGGATGTCCCCAGAGCTCAACCCTTGGGTGTTTCACTTTTTAATTACATTCACTCTTTTGGTAAATGTTTCCAGTCTTAAGACATTAAGTACCATCTTTGTGCTGATGACTTCCAAAATTGTATGTCCCATAGGAGTGGAGAATTTTCTGGAGTGTTTTTCACAATATTACCTCAGCTTTTGGAAAATAATAGCATCTACTGAAAGTTTGAATGAATGGATTTTACTAATTGAATGTATTTGAATAGCAAAAGAAATAGTGGTTAAATTTTTAAAAAGGTGTTTGGAGAAAAGGTGGCAGAAATCTAGTATTCTGGAGTATTTACACTCAGGCCAATGCTAACACCCCTAGTAGTTCAGATGGTAAAGAATCAGCCTGCAATGCAGGAGACCTGGGTTTGATCGCTGGGTCAGGAAGATCCCCTGGAGAAGGGAATGGCTACCAATTCTGGTAGTCAGGCCTGGAGAATTCCATGGTCAGAGGAGCCTGGCAGGCTACAGTCCATGGGGTCACAAAGCGTCAGACACAACTGAATGACTAACACTTCACTTCAGAAATATCACCCAGTATAAACCGAACCCATGGTCTTGGAGAGGGAGATAATCAGAGGTAACATTTTCTTAGCTGCATGCTGATGGCAGGACTCCCTCCAGAGAGCTTCTTCCTGCTGCCAGTGAAGAACTAGCTTTACGGCTTGAATATTAAGAATAAACCTGTGATGGTCACGTATACCAAGCGAGGACTCCTGGGCAGAGTGGCATTGTTCCTTCACGATTTATAATATCAAAGCAATGGAATAATATCTCTAGGCAGTGAGGAAAGGCACCACGTTACGATCTCAGTTATGGTTATGGATGTGGATGGGAAAATCTGTTCTGTCACGCTTGTGACCCAATCACATTTCCGGGGCTCAGAAACGTGAACTGAATTAGACTGAATGTTTCTTTTTGTATGAGAGAAGCATGGCCTCTTTTTTTTTTTTTTTTTTTTTGAGGAAGAAAGTTATACTTTAAGCACCAGGTACAAGAGATTTATGGATAATAAATACGATGTAGTAGCTGAAGTTATAAAAAAATTCAAACTTTTTTCTTCAAAATATTCATTAAATGACTAGCTTGTGAAGTTAGGTAAGTTTCTTGACTTTTTGGAACTACAATGTCTGCATCCATAATACAGTATGGTCACTGAGATCAATTTCTATTCCTTGAACATGGTATCAACTAACCCTTTTTCCTGTAAAATAAGACAAAATTTGTCCTCTATGGTTCATCATTTGCTTAAGATGCTCAAATGAGTTATTTCTGAAACTACTTGGTAAACTAAAACACTTTTTTCATGCAAAGCTTTGATTATTACTATTCCCCACAGCCTGGCGGGCTGCAGTCCACGGAGTCACAAAGAGTTGGACATGACTGAATGACTAACACATACACATTACTTTGATAAGCTGTGTTTAGAATGTTATTTTCCCCAAAATATTTTTAGGAAAAGAGAAAACTCTAGTGAAGAGCAAATTTGACTATGCTAATACATAAAGTACTTAGATAACTGTCCCTTGAGTGTTTTTAAAGAAAAGTAATTCTTAAAGCTATATTAGTTATGATTATTTTGCCTCTTGATAAGGGTGAAAGAGGAGAGGGAAAAAAACTGGCTTAAAATTCAACATTCAGAAAACTAAGATCATAGCATCCAGTTCCATCACTTCATGGCAAATAGAAGGGGAAAAAATAGAAGCAGTGACAGATTTTATTTTCTTGGCCTCCAAAATCACAGCAGATAGTGACTGTAGTCATGAAATTAAAAGACACTTGCTCCTTGGAAGGAAAGTTATGATAAATCTAGACAGCATATTAAAAAGCAAAGACATCACTTTGACAACAAACATCCATATAGTCAAAGGTATGGTTGTTCCAGTAGTCATGTACAGATATGAGAGTTGGACCATATGGAAGGCTGAGAGCCAAAGAATTGATGCTTTCAAATTGTGGTGCTGGAGAAGTTCTTGAGAGTCCCTTGGACAGCAAGGAGATCAAACCAGTCAATCCTAAAGAAAATTAATCCTGAATATTCATTGGAAGGGCTGATGCTGATGCTGAAGCTCTGATACTTGGCCACCTCATGCAAAGAGCTGACTCACTGGAAAAGACTCTGATGCTGGAAAAGATTGAAGGCAAAAGAAGAGGGGGGTAGTAGAGGATGAGATGGTTAGATAGCTTCACTGACTCAATGGATATGAATTTGAGCAAACTCTGGGAGATAGTGAAGGACAGAAAAGCCTGGTATACTGCAGTCCTTGGGGTTGCAAAGAGTCAGACACAACTTAGCGACTGATCAACAAAAATTTTTATTATGTATGATAGATGACATAACTCAAATCAGCCCATGTGAAAATGTGAATGAAAAGTAAAGTCTGAAAGGGCATGTACTTCAGGTGTGGCTTGATCAGGCTTACATGATGGCATTATATACTGATTACTGATATCAGCTTTCTCCATACCAGGTCTAATCTCAAGCCTTAAGTATTACAGTCATAAAGTCTCTTCCAGCAGTCCCCAAGGCTATATCCTTCCAAGTTTGAATTAAACAGAAAATAGCAAAGCTTTTATATATCCAGTGATTCACACCTAAACATCCTAAACCAATTTCTGTGATCAGGAGAAATACAGTATATTGATTGATTTAGGCCTAGATATATGCTCTATCCTGGGCTTCCCAGGTAAAGAACCCACCTGCCAATGCAGGGAATGTAAGAGACATGGGTTCAATCCCTGGATCAGGAAAATCCCCTGGAGGAGGACAGGGAAACCCACTCCAGCATTCTTGCCTGGAGAATCCCATGGACAGAGGAGCCTAGTGGGCTATAGTCCATGGGGTTGCAAACAGTTGGACACAACCCAAGTGACTTACCACACATGTACGCACACATAAGCTCTATCCTAGGACCTGGACTGAAACCCTGTTTAGCCCTTCTGGACTAGATATGAGTAGAAGTGGATCCCCTAACCAAAACTGGCCCGGTCTCAGCAAGAGAGGGGACTGGCCGAATGTAGACATTTCCTAAGAAAAATCGAGGCATCAGGTCTTGCCACTGCTGCTATTACCTCTCTAGCTGCCAAGAGAACAACACATCCTTCGTCTGAACCAATGAGCTGGCCATTGAGAGATGATGTTAACTTTTGTTAATAGAAAGCTCTGAGCCTGCAGAGGAGAGTCAAATCTCCCTCGAGAGCCTGTGCAGTCGTCAGTGTTTATCTTGTCCTGGCTTTCGGGTAGTGCTGCCTGGAACAGATCAGCCAGGCCACTAACAGCCGTGAAATGTGCTGTGTCTTTCACAAGCTTTGGTGTGGACCTTTTCTGGGGCTCTGCAGTGAGGCATCCTTCTCGCATGGCTCAAGGGGGAGAATTCAGTCTATCTTCCAAGAACAAATTAAACACAACTCTGTGGGTTTGGTGGTTAGCTGCCAACGAGAAGACTGATTCCTGAATTAATAGCTCATGACAGGATAACTCCGGAATTCTTGGCAGAAAGCAGGGTTTCCAATACTGATGCTCCTTATGGCAAGAAAAGCCATCTATGCTAAGTGGCCCATAGTCACTGGTAGTATTTGCATGAAGAATCAGCTCTATTATTTTATTCAACACCAAGAGTCCCAAGATGAAGGAGATGGTTGATACTCAGCGTGAATATGGTAATGTAGCTGAGCCCCTACAAGTCCTGTAAACAGTTTAACTGCAGAGGATGTACCATCAACGTGACAGGTTTTCACAAGAGATTCCACTCTCCTATGAATATGAATTTCCCTCTGTGACATATGAGAACAGAATCTTATAATGGAAGCTCGGCTACAAGGAGATTTGGTTAAGCTGTCAGATGGTTAAATAAATGGTCTCTTACAATTTGTTTATACCTTTACCGAGTGCATTTCAATAAAGAAGGAAAATTTTAACTGCCTGAAGGGAGATAGGAAAGAGATTTCTGAGTCTGTGTTGGTGGCCGACCTTTATCTCATTTCAGGAACTTAATTTTTCGGGACATTGAGGAGAAAACAGTAGCATAGTTGTTTTAAAGATTCAGGACGGGGGAACCCATACATCTGCTAAAATAGCTAAGTGAGCTCTTGTTAGCCAAATCAGCATCTTTCCCCCAATAATTTGTATTGGAAATAGAAATCAAAGTCTGTACTGTCAAAAAAGTCTTTATTTTTTTCCTGCCTTCATTGTGATGCTTCTGGATTTAAAATGACACAAAACCATCCTTTATGTGGAGATTAAAGAACAGAAAAGAATGAAAAATCCTAAGGTTAGAAGTTCACGTTATTTTCCTTGCAAACTGTTTGCCTGCTTTAAAATTTTGCCATTTTTGGTTTGTGAGATTGCTAAATTTTATCCCAGGATATTTACCACCAGAACCACCACAGAAAAGTTAGACTAACAATGAAGTCTCAGAAGCAACTGCTCCAGTTAATTCCAAAGTTTTCAACAACCAGAACCAGCTGCTCTCCAAAAGAGACTCATCTCTGGCCGTGTCTCTGTTCCTGTATACAGAACTCTTGGGAAGAGGTTGCCGAGGCATGCCAGTGTAGCCCTTTATTTATTCACAATGGGACTAGAAAATGCATCCAAAGCAAGCTTTTCCTTGAAAAGTTCCAGAGGTACAATTATTTGCATCTGTCAAAGATAGACAGGTGAGTGTTGTGGTTAAGTGTTCAGATGCCTATGTGACTTTATGCAAGTTACTAAATCTCTCTGATCTCCAGTTTTATCATATCTAACATGATGGTAATATTAATCTCTAACACAGCATTGTCTTGAGAATTAAATAAGGTACTGGGCATAAAGATTTTAGCATAGCTTCAGACTCAATTGCTCAGTAAATGTTAACTATTATTACTCAATTTATCTTAAATATTTGCTTTTGCTCTTATGAGTTGAAAACTATAAAGACAGAAAAAAACTATAATAATGCTGGAAGATGCTTATCTTCATGTTTTCAGAGATGGAGATAACCAATCTTTCCTTTAAAATATCACATATTAGAAATCTAAGATTTTAATCCCAGAGGCTAGTTAGATGTAGTGTGGGATTTTTAATTTAAGAGATAACACATAATAATATAGGAGATAACATAAGGCTCATTCTAGGATTACCCTAATGGAACACAACAAGTTATTCACTTTTACTTTGAATATACTGTTGCAGGAAAAACTTCTAAATATTGGATACTGCTGTGAAGATAAAGTATAAGTGTAAAGTTTTCCTGATCATCACACACACATTCATATACAATCTGAAGGAGAATCAGATTTTATGACCAGAACAGTTACCCCTTTGTGGTACTTTTGGATTTGCTGAAATGTTTCTCTTGATGGTGGTACATCTGAAAAAGGGGTTTTAAAAGCATAGTTTTGTCTTCATGGACTTAACAAAGCCAGTAACATCTTGGGGTCACATGGAAGGGCCAAGGGCCTCTGTGGTCGAGATGAGCCTTGAAGGACCCAATTCCTAAGAATCCATCAAGCAGGATCCACAGCTGATGAAAAAGGAACGTCAGGCAGCTGCTGCCAGCCATGCAAGTCTATTTTGCCCACCTAAAGGGTTGACCAGATATCCTCTCCCCAAATAACCTAAAAGAAATTACAAATACATATATACACTTTGAAAATTATCATGTGGACACAGGAAAAAAAAAAAAAAAGTTTCCCCTTTTCCTTATTTTAAGAGAAAAATATCCTTCCCATTTCTTTTTTGTGAGACAGATGCATCAGTAAATTCTAAGGAGAGAAAATAGGTAGTGAGACAAAACATACTTTTATTTCCTTGGCCGATGAGCTTTGAGAAATTGGAATTTGGGGGGGAAATGTTAAAATGGGAAATAAGTAAAAGGTAGAGCCTCCTCTGGTTTCCTTTGTTACCCTGCACATTCTCAGCCATTGACAGGGTAGCCCAGGCAGGACGATTGATGGGCAGAGATGGTGGAGTCCTGGTCTCAGGTGGCGAGTTGTGGGTCACCAAGGCTATGGCCTGCAAATGGAAGGCGCAGGCCATTTAACAGTGTGGGGCATTGCTAATTAGTGGCAAATTTGGCTGGTGTCTGTCGTGAGAAGCTTGAGCTGATTCTGGCCCCATCTGCTCTGAAAATAATGATGAACAAATTTTACGCAAAGGCTATTCTTTCACAGGGAACTCCTATTTGGTCTTTCATGGGAAAATGAACTACACAAATTTTTATTCTCATCGTTGCAATTATTTTGTTGTTGTCTTAATGTACAGAGGATGTTCCTCCATGATGTTTTTGTCTTGAGGCTGGTATTAAAAGCCTGCCAGTTTGAGTTGATTCTCCATTTCTTTTGTTAAGCTGATTCTCCCTCAAACCCTGAATCTGTGGAAAATACTTTAGAAAAGGAGATTTAAACTTAGCTCTGCAGGGTCAAGTAGTTTCCCTATATTCCATCTGCCTCTGTTCCTCTTTTACAGCTATACAGGAGCCATGCCTCCAAAAGCTGATTTATTGGAGACTGACTTTTCTTGGAGAAAATGCCAGGAGACTCTCTCTGTTCTTATAGCGGTTTCTGACCTGGGAAACTCATTTCCTCTTGTTTCTATGTTGTGTATTTACTTTTTTTAGTCAGGCAGCAATTGCTCACGTTTTCCTGTGTAATCACAGTTACCTGGGATTAAAAACCAGAAAAAAGTAAGCAAACAGAAAGATAAACACACTAAGAACAATAGCATGCAAATTTTCTCAGATCCTGTGTATAGATTCCAAAAAAATAAGTGAGTAAGCAAGGTAACAGATCTTTTTCATTAAAAAAAATTATTTTACTGAAGTACATATAGTTGATTAACAGTGTTTTGTTAATTTCTAGCATACAGCATGATCTTTTTAATTTTTCCTCCCTTTTCGTAAAGGACAGAGCAGAGAAGTATCTGATCCCTTTATGTATGTATGTATCCATGTATGTATGCATTTGTGTACTTATGTGTTTATTTTATTATTCTTGTGCCACCTAATCACTTTTTGGCTTTTCTTGGAGCTTTCATGTGTAACCCTCTTTAGCTGGAAGCTAATAATGCCCAGCAAGTCATTTCCAGCAACATTAAAAAAAAAAAAAAATCCAGTAAGAATGCAAGAGTCTGATGCTACTTGCAGCAAGTAACTATTTCTCTGTTAATTATGTTGTTCTAATCGTATTGCTATGAGAAGGATTTTGCTTGCATATCCATTCACTCTGTAGCCCAGCATAATGAAAATTCTGCAAGAACCTTTGCTGATAGGTGTACCTTTGAGTTTACAAAGATTAATGATTTAAAAATTGACTCTACAGACCACTAGTAATGAAATTGACCATATCCAATTTTGAAAGCCCTAAGACCTGAAAGAAACCGCAGATTAACAGTGAAATGGTAGCAGGTTCCTGGAGATGTGAAGCCCAAGCTGATATTGCTCCAGTGAAGTGTTGCAGAATGCTGCAGGTTAGGTTAATATTGTCACACTAGGTCAGAGACCAACAAAAGAATGAAATGTGTGGGCAGCCTTAGGAGACATTTGCAGTGAAGAACTTGAAATAGAGACAAGACAGTGACCATATGATTAGACTAGTTACGATGATTAGTTATTATACCCTACTGGCATGGGATATGAACGAAAAGAAGGAATTAGTTGAGGTTATTCTTTTGCTTCTATTGAAGTAATAATAATGGTGACCACAATACTAGCTAATATTTACTGAGTGTTTACTATGTTCTAGGCATTTAATATTTGTTATTTTATTTAGTTCTCACCAAAACCCTGGGTAGTACATATTGTTATTATTGTTCACATTTTACAGCAGAAGAAACTAAAACTTAGGAAGGTTAAATAACTTGCTTGGCTTAACCAGTTGTCAAGCAGCAGATATAAGAGTTGAACCTCCATCTACTTGATTACAAAGTAAAAGTACTTAGCCTCTATCTTTTGCTGCCTCTTGATAGAACACTGCTGCTCTATTTTGTAAGAATAAAATTGACAGGAAGGGGTAGCCAAGATGGCTGCTATGGGCAAAGCTTTAGTCTTTTAAATAACATCTGCAGCTTTCTGTGAGAAATTTTCTTTGTTTAACAACCAACTTAAATTCCTTATGCTATCCTCTCAAACTCTTAGCTGTCATTTCCTTCCCCTGTGCAATTAGAAGCTCACACAATGGGATCCTCTTCCTTCTTCATAGAAAATAGATCCAAAGATAAGTTTTATGGCCTCTCTACTTCCTTAGTTAGCATCCCCAAGCTCCCAGCCAATTCTCAATGACACCCTTCCTGTTGTAACATTTGAGCATCTTCCTGGTTGAGGTATGTAACCTGGGCACTCAAAACGCCTGGCCCCTCAACCAAGTGACTGTAAATGCTAAGGTGCAAATCCCTGCCAAGTAATAAGATGCAAATCACTTACTATTCTGATCTAACTCAATTTCCCCTTCAAATATTACAACACAGGATTTGTAATTCAACTTGTAATTCAAGTGTTTTCTCAAGTACAGATTCCTCTAGTCATTAGTTAAAGGGGAAAATGCTATTTTGAATACTTTTGTGAGATCTAAAAGTTTTTATGCTCTCCTTTCTCTTCTCTCTCTACTCCCCATCCAGTGCTAAATGTAGCATTTCTCAATGGCTCTGTTCTTAGCAATACCACATGCAAGCTGAATACATGCTTTACAGTAACAAAAGCTAGAGTGGTGGGTGTACTGGATTGATTTTCAATTTCTTTTCAAGAAAAACTAAGAAAGCTTGGCTCAACATAAGGGCAATCAGAATACAGCATTCTGCCTATTTCTCTCTCAACACTCAGCGGTTGGTTTGGGTGCTTTATTTTATCCCTCTGTGAATCTTAAGACTTATTTTAGACTCTAGTCTCAACTGTACTACCTTTTGGACTGAACAGTCTCAGTTGTGACCGGTCTCCAGGTGAATTCTATTTATGGGAAATAAGATTAGGAAAAGAAAAATTGTATGTCATCTCAAGCACTAAA
Source organism: Bos mutus (assembly GCF_027580195.1). NCBI lineage: Eukaryota > Metazoa > Chordata > Mammalia > Artiodactyla > Bovidae > Bos > Bos mutus. The sequence continues at coordinate 40,248,787 of NC_091626.1, read as the reverse complement.
AAAGTGTGCCATGTCACCCTCCCTTTTCTATACTTCCCCCAGTCCATTAAGTTCCAGGAGAGTTAGAACACCCAGGACTAAGTGTTCACTATAAATGAAGCTCTATCAAGTCCAGAGAAAATAAAATGGAACGGATAGATGAGTTCTTCTGTCTTTACTTGACAGCTTTATCAGTTACAAGAGCCAAATGAAACTGCAGGTTTGCATTTCCATCACATGGAAGATAGCATAATTTTTTTGCAGCCACGTCACAGTTCATCTAAATTTGAATATGTGAGACATAAGACTCTCGAGTTAGGTTTTCTGGCCTATTTCTATAGCAACTGGAGTACAGTGCTATATACAGAGGAGCAACTCTTTAACTATGTGCCAACTTCAGCACCTCTCAGCGTTACAAGATGCCACAACATTTAGGAAGCTCCAGAGAGGTAGATGAGAATGATGAGCATGAGAAGGCAAAAGTGATGGGTTGTTGCTGATATCTTAGCTGCCTGGAGCCTCTATAAATTATGAGAGTGTGAGCTGATCCCAGCTACTGATTGCTATGGAAAATTTAAGGGGAATTCCAGTGAATCCACTAGAACAAGAACATTTCAGGGACGTATTGAAGTATGCAGCTGGAAGTATAATTACTATTGAAAATTAGGGGATGAGGAGCTGTGACCAAAATTTGATAATATCATTTAATATAAAAATATGCTTAAGCACAGATGATAATGATGGAAATAATAGCACTTCTAAAGTGGGGAAAGACTAGGCATCTCTTAAAGAAAATTAGAGATACCAAGGGAACATTTCATGTAAAGATGGGCACAATAAAGGACAGAAAGACATGGGCCCAACAGAAGAAGAAGATATTAAGAAGAGGTGGTAAGAATACACAGAAGAACTGAACAAAAAAGATCTTCATGACCTGGATAACCACGATGGTGTGATCACTCACCTAGAGACAGACATCCTGGAATGTGAAGTCAAGTGGGCCTTAGGAAGCATCACTACGAACAAAGCTAGTGGAGGTGATGGAATTCTAGCTGAGCTATTTCAAATCCTAAAAGATGATGTTGTGAAAGTGCTGCACTCAATATGCCAGTAAATGTGGAAAACTGAGCAGTGGCCACAGGACTGGAAAAGGTCAGTTTTCATGCCAATCTCAAAGAAGGTCAATGCCAAAGAATGTTGAAACCACCGCAACATTGCACTCATCTCACCCGCTAACAAGGTAATGCTCAAAATTCTTCAAGCTAGGCTTCAACAGTATGTGAACTGAGAACTTTCAGACGTTCCAGCTGCTTTTAGAAAAGGCAGAGGAACCAGAGAGCAGATTGCCAATATGCATGGGATCATAGAAAAAGCAAGAGAATTCCAGAAAAACATCTACTTCTGCTTCATTGACTATGCTAAAGCCCTTGACTGTGTGGATCACAACAAACTGGAAAATTCTTAAAGAGATGGGAATCCCAGACCACCTTACCCACCTCCTGCAAAACCTACATGCAGGTCAAGAAGAAACAGTTAGACTGGACATGGAACCACAGACTGGTTGCAAATTAGGAAAGGAGTTACGTATATTGTCACCCTGCTTATTTAACTTACATGCAAAGTACATCATGAGAAATGCTGAGCTGAAGGAACACAAGCTGGAATCAAATTTGCCTGGAGAAATATCAACAGCCTCAGATATGCAGATGACACCACTGTAAAGGCAGAAAGTGAAGAGGAACTAAAGAGCCTCTTGATGAAGTTGAAAGAGGAGAGTGAAAAAGCTGGCTTAAAACTCAACATGCAAAAAACTAAGATCATGGCATCTGGTCCCATCAATTCATGGCAAATCTATGGGGAAACAATAAACAGTGACAGATGTTATTTTCCTGGGCTCCAAAATCACTGTGACTGCGGCCATGAAATTAAAAGACGCTTGCTCCTTGGAAGAAAAGCTATGACAAAAGCCTAGATAGCATATTTAAAAGCAGAGACATTACTTTGTCAACAAAAGTCTGTATAGTCAAAGCTATGGTTTTTCCAATAGTCATGTATGGATGTGACAGTTGGATGATAAAAAAGGCTGAGTGCTGAAGAATTGATGCTTTTGACCTATGATGTTGGAGAAGACTCTTGAGAGTCCCTTGGACTGCAAGGAGATCAAACCAGTCCATTCTAAAGGAAATCAGTCCTGAATATTCATTGGAAGGACTGGTGTTGAAGGTCAAGCTCCAATACTTTGGCCACATGATGCAAAGTACCTGCTCATCAGAAAAGACCCTGGAGCTGGGAAAGATGGAAGGCAGGAGGAGAAGGGGATGACAGAGGATGAGATGGTTGGATGGCATCACTGACTCAGTGGACATGAGTTTCAGCAAGCTCTGGGAGATGATGGAGGACAGGGAAGCCTAGCATACTGCAGTCCATGGAGTCACAAAGAGTTGGACATGACTGAGCGACTGAACAATAACACAAGTCTTTGCTTACAAATTAAAGTAGTGCTGAGATTGGGTATCAGTTGACCCTGGACAAAGGAACATGGAAAGAAAAGTAGCAAAACCACACACACACAAAATATGGTTGAGTAGAAAGGCACAGAAGTAACTGCTTTAGTTCCAGCTTTGTGACCAGGGCAAGGAACTCAACCTTTCTGAGCTGCAGGCTCTTCATTAGTCAAGGTGACATCAGGCCTCTACTCTGAACTTCTTGGGAAGATTCACTGAAATGAGGGATAGGAAAGTACTTCATGCTCAGCAGGCTCCTAGGCTTGTGGTAGTTGGGGTTACTGGGTGGTCTCATTTCCTGGGGCTGCTGTAAAAACTAATCACAAACTGGTGGCCTCAAGTAACAGAAATTTAGTTTCTCTCAGTTCTGGAGGCCAGAAACCCCAAACTGAGGTGTCAGCAGGCCATGTTCCCTCTGAAGGCACTGGGGGAGAATCTCTCCTTGCTTCTCCAACAGCTCTAGGCATGAGGCTTGGCTGTGTTGCTCCAGTCTCTATCTTCACGTGTCATGCTCTTTTGTGTTTCTGACTTCTCCTCCTTCTGTCCTTCTGTCTTCTTATCAGGACACCATTGGATTCAGGGCTCACTCAGTTAATCCAGGGTGATGTCATCTCAAGATCCCTCACTTAATTATATCTACAAAGACCCTTTTTTGAAAGAAGGTCACATGCACTGGTCCCGGGGTTTAGGAGTTGGACAAATCTTTTGCTGTTGTTCAGTTGCTCAGTCATGTCCAACTCTTTGGGACCCCACAGACAGACTGCAGCCTGCCAGGCTTCTCTGTCCTTCACCATCTCCCAGAGCTTGCTGAAACTCATGTCCACTGAGTTGGTGATGCCATCCAACCATCTCATCCTCTGTCGTCCCCTTCTCCTCCTGCCTTCCATCTTTACCAGCACCAGGGTCTTTTTCAATGAATCAGCTCTTTGCATCAGATGGCCAAAGTATTGGAGCTTTGGCTTCAGCATCAGTCCTTCCAATGAATATTCAGGACTTATTTCCTTTAGAATTGACTGGTCTCATCACTTTGCAGTCCAAGGTTCTCAAACACCACAGTTTGAAGGCATCACTTCTTCGGCACTCAGCTTTCTTTATGGTCCAGCCCTCATATCCATAAATGACTGCTGGAAAAACCATAGCTTTGACTAGATGGACCTTTGTTGGCAAAGTAATGTCTCTGCTTTTTAATATGCTATCTAGGCTTTTGTCATAGCTTTTCTTCCAAGGAGCAAGCGTCTTTTAATTTCATGGCTGCACCATCCACAGTGATTTTGGATCACAAGAAAACAAAGTCTGCCATTGTTTCCATTGTTTCCCCATCAATTTGCCATGAAGTGATGTGACCAAATGCCATAATCTTAGTTTTTTGCATGTTGAGTTTTAAGCCAGCTTTTTCACTCTCCTCTTTCAACTTCATCAAGAGGCTCTTTAGTTCCTCTTCACTTTCTGCCTTTACAGTGGTGTCATCTGCATATCTGAGGCTGTTGATATTTCTCCAGGCAAACTTGATTCCAGCTTGTGTTCCTTCAGCTCAGCATTTCTCATGATGTACTTTGCATATAAGTTAAATAAGCAGGGTGACAATATACGTAACTCCTTTCCTAATTTGCAACCAGTCTGTGGTTCCATGTCCAGTCTAACTGTTTCTTCTTGACCTGCATGTAGGTTTTGCAGGAGGTGGGTAAGGTGGTCTGGGATTCCCATCTCTTTAAGAATTTTCCAGTTTGTTGTGATCCACACAGTCAAGGGCTTTAGCATAGTCAATGAAGCAGAAGTAGATGTTTTTCTGGAATTCTCTTGCTTTTTCTATGATCCCATGCATATTGGCAATCTGCTCTCTGGTTCCTCTGCCTTTTCTAAAAGCAGCTGGAACATCTGAAAGTTCTCAGTTCACATACTGTTGAAGCCTAGCTTGAAGAATTTTGAGCATTACCTTGTTAGCAGGTGAGATGAGTGCAATGTTGCGGTGGTTTCAACATTCTTTGGCATTGACCTTCTTTGAGATTGGCATGAAAACTGACCTTTTCCAGTCCTGTGGCCACTGCTCAGTTTTCCACATTTACTGGCATATTGAGTGCAGCACTTTTACAACATCATCTTTTAGGATTTGAAATAGCTCAGCTGGAATTCCATCACCTCCACTAGCTTTGTTCATAGTGATGCTTCCTAAGGCCCACTTGACTTCACATTCCAGGATGTCTGTCTCTAGGTGAGTGATCACACCATCGTGGTTATCCAGGTCATGAAGATCTTTTTTGTTCAGTTCTTCTGAATATCACCTGAATACCACCTCTTCTTAATATCTTCTTCTTCTGTTGGGTCCATGTCTTTCTGTCCTTTATTGTGCTCATCTTTGCATGAAATGGCATCCCTTTGCATGAAATGGCGTATCTTTTGGGGTATGAAAGGGCATACCTTTTGGGGAGACAAAGTTTAGCCCACTGCATTGGATGTCTGTCTGAAGATTTAGATCATTCATAGCTCACTGAGAATTAGGTGAATCAAATAACAACTGTATATAAAGAGGGATGAGAGTGTTGCTGTATTGAAAACCAAAGCAGAACCGTCTTGGCACTGGGGACATCTTGGTGAAGGGAAGAGGAGAGCAAACTCCCACTTGTGGTGCTGGTGATAAGAGCAGAGACAGCGTCTCCTGGCTTTGAGGGAGGGGCCTTAGTGGGAGCAAAGGGGATGAGACTTAAAGACAAATGTCACCCTCCTTATGGTCTTTCCCAGGGCTCTGGTGGTTGCTTCTGTGCTGCATTGAGACAGCTGCATACTTGAGTCTTAGGTCTGGCCTGTTACATAAACATGAAGTGAGCTACACTGGTCTCCCTAAAGAACAAGCATGACTTTGAATCAGGTAGCCAACCCCTGTGGCCAACCCCTGTGGAATGATTGTGCACATATACTATTAAATTCTCAGGGGAGTTCCTCATTGTGATGAAGAGGAAGCAAGGGTGGATATGGATTCTCCAGGCTGTTGGGTAGATGCTCTCTGTTAGCACCTCGCTGTCACTACCTAATCCTGCTGAGAGCTGCAACGAACATATAGCATCTCTTAAACCAGTAGTTCCTTTTTTAAAGAAGTTATTGAAGCATAGTTGATTTACAATGGTGTATTCATTTCTGCTGGACAGCAGAGTGATTCAGTTATACTTACATGTCCATTCTTTTTCATATTCTGTTCCATTATGCTTTATCACAGGATAACCTGTGCTCTACAGTAGGACCTTATTATTCATCCATCCTATTTATTATAGTCTGTATCTGCTAATCCCAAACTCCCAGTCCTTCCCTCCCTTCACTTCCTCTCTCCCTTGGCAACTGCAAGTCTGTTCTCTATGTCTGTGAGTTTGTTTCTGTTTCACAGATATATTCCCTTGTGCCGTATTTTATATTCCACATACAAGTGATATCATATGGTATTTGTCTTTTTCTGTCTGACTTAGTATGACAGTCTCTAGGCTCATCCTTGTTGCTGCAAATGACAGTATTTTATTCTTTTTTATCACTGAGGAGTATTCTACTGTGTGTGATATATTCAGTTCAGTTCATTTTAGTCACTCAGTCATGTCTGACTCTTTGTGACCCCATGGACTGCAGCACGCCAGGCTTCCCTGTCCATCACCAACTCCCGGAGTCTACTCAAACTCATGTCCATTGAGTCAGTGATGCATCCAATCATCTCATCCTCTGTTGTCCCCTTCTCCTCCTGCCTTCAATCTTTCCCAGCATCAGGGTCTTTTCAAATGAGTCAGCTCTTCACATCAAGTGGCCAAAGTATTGGAGTTTCAGCTTCAAGTCTTTGCAATGAACATTCAGGACTGATTTCCTTTAGGTTGACTGGTTGGATCTCCTTGTAGTCCAAGGGACTGTCAAGAGTCTTCTCCAACACCACATACCACATCCTCTTTGTCCATTTATGTGTTGATGGGCATTTAGGTTGTTTTGATGCCCTGGCTATTATAAACAGTTCTTCTATGAATATAGAGGTACATGTATGTTTTTAATTTTAGTTTTGTCTTAAACCAGTAATTCTTCACCCCATTAGGGACCTTACCTTGGCAAAGTATGATAAGTCCTTACTTACTTGTCTTTAAGTCCCGTTTCTACCTCTCTGCCAGCAGAGCCTTAGGTGATCTCTGAGGGTATTTTTATTGACTTCAACAATCTGCCTCTTCCTAGCACTCCTGGAATAACTGAATTCCAGAGGCCAGCTTAGGAAGAGCAATCTGGACTCTGTAGCTCTTCCTTGTTCTAATACCTGTGATATACACTCATTTATTCTAAATCACAGCTAAGATGCAGTGAACATTCAGTTCCATCATAAGCACTCTTTCACATGCTTATGTTGCATTATTTTTCTTTAGTTCTGACAAGAATCGTGCAAGGTGGGTATATTATTGTCTCCACTTTCAAGGTTAAGAAACTGACAACCAGAGAATTTCATTAACTTGCCCGAAGTCATAAAGGTGGTAGGTGGAAGCTCTAGAAATCAAATCCAGATGCCTCTAACAGCAAACTATAACCCACAGCTCTAGGGGGTTCCTTGAGCAGCAGTTGGCACAGTAGAAGGAACCAGGGAGGCGTCCAGACAAAAAGAAGTTTCTCACAAGCAAGGAGGGCTCAAAGACCTAAGAAGTGAAGCTGAATTTTCAGACGATGTGGCAGGTTCAGTTCTGTCATGGCTCAGCACCCTGGCCTTGTGTGTCCCCCGCTGTCAGCGTACAGCCTCCCACAAACACCGGCGAGACAGAGCGGAGCTGCCTGCAAGAAGGCGGTGCGAGCTGACAGTATGGAAATGTTTCAGGTCAGCTCTTACTAGACTTTCAGCTTTGAAATCAGGATAGCCTGGAAAAAAAAAAAAAAAGCAGGACAGAAGACAGATGGTTGTTCTCAGGAAAGCTTCCTTGAAGAAATGGGATTCCATGTCCTTATTTAACACAGAGCATACCCTGTCTTCGGGTGTCTTGGGTCTTTCGCTGGCCACAAGTATTACAACTCTGGAATTGTAAGGCTGGAATCTTCATGGTCATGCTGGGAAGGGAGCAGCATACCTGGCTAAGAGGAATTCAAATACATGATAAATGTGAGTTGATCGAGACCCTTCTACCACTTTTACAAGTCACTGAATAATTTTGAATCTGAGACCGCTTGCTATTTAAAATGCACAGTGATAATTGAATACAGCTGTTTGAACATTTCTAAATGACTTTTATTTCAGAGTTAGGAAACACCAGAGAGACTTTTGCTGCTCTAATTAACAAAAAAAAAAAAAAAAAAAAAAAAGAATTTCTTCTTGGAAACTCCAGTTCTAGAAAAATAATTGTATATGTATTGGAGGAGGAAGACCATGTGAACTTTTTTGGCATGTAATACATAAAGATGAGTCCCATGGCCTGCCCATCAACTCACAAAAGAAAAATAGAATTTTAAACGTACATTCTAGGTTACTCCCATGGCTTATTATAAAGAGGGCCATATTTTCTGTTAACCAAACAATTTTTTTCACATGTTAACTCCAGAAAAGTTTAAAATAATGGAAATTTCTCCTTGAAAGACAGTGTTCCATTTACTACTGCTGCTGCATAATAAATTGCATCAAAATATAGCAGCTTAAAATAACAGCCATTTTTAATATGCTTATGGGTTTTGTTGGTCAGGAGTTTGTATAGGGCACAAAAGGAATGTGTTAATTCTGGTCTACAATGTTGGAGGTCTCAGCCAGGAAGTTTTAAAAGTTGGGGATGATTCAGAATTCTGGAGGCTGCTTCACTCCCATATCTGGCACCTGGACTGGGATGACTTGAAGAGCAGGACTGCTGACCAGAGCACCTACATGTGCTTGGCTTCCTCACAGCTTGGCAGCTCCAGGGCTCTATATGCAAGCATTCTGCTAGACAAGGCAGACACTAAATCACTTGTTCTAACCCATAGTGTCACTCCCACCACACTTCACTGGCTAAAGCAATCCAAAGCCCACCCAGATTCGAGGGGCAGTGGATACCACCTGTTGATGGAGAAGAACAGGTCACTTTGTACAGGAGCGTGTGAGATGGCAGCTATTGTTGTAGTTGTCTTTGGAAAGATAGAATCTTCCACAAGAAGAGAAAAATGCCAAAGTGATTCAAAATGTGCATTATTCATAACATGAGTTGACAACTGGCAGGAAAAACTTAGTTGAAATAAGCTCCTTATTTCAAGGAGGGATAAATATTTTATTCAGGTTACAGATAACAACAGTAGTGATAATGATAGTAATGAAATCTTATAGTGTTCACTATGTGCCAGACACTGTTCCAAGGTTCTGTATTAATTCAGTTCATCCTCCGTGGAAACTGGGTTACAAACAGGTTAAGTAATGAGCCCAAAGTTATAGAGTTAGCGATCAATAAAATCAGACTTTTAGCCCTGGCAATTTAGCTGCACTTGCTGTGTGCTTTAACCACTATTCTGGACTGCCGGTCCATTCCAATGGGAAAAATAGGTAAAGCACAATGAAAAGCAAACTGCAAATGGACATTCATTTCTAGGCTGTACTAGAGAATAGGGACTGATCTTTATTGATTACCCACTACATGCTAGCTATAATGCTCTGCATGTTACCTCTCTTAATTCTTACAATGACCCTATGAGGTAAGTGTTATTACTGCCATTTCTCAAAAGAGAGAATTGAGGTTCAGAGGTGTTCAATAACTTTCCCAAAGTCATAGAGCTGCCAAATAGTGGCCCTGGGATTCAAAACCAGATTAATCAATTTATTTGTTCAACTTTACCTGGTCTTTTCATTTTTCCATAGCTACAGTCTACCTATTCTTAGGGTTTTTGTGTAAGGATCCATTCAGAATAATTCACTGTGGAGTCTTTTGCTTCTCAGTAGCATGGCATTTGGGGAGCATAACTGAGTGATGCAGAGCAGCTAAAGTGCTTTGGTTTGACTAAGGAGCTTTGGGAACTAATATTGCAACATTTGAGCTTGACTTTGCAAATTCCTTCTGGACATGACCCATGACTTTTATCTGGGTAATAAGCCTAAATTCTAGAAGGTCTTTCCTCTCTAAGAAAATGACTTATTGAATACCTGACATTCTCAAGAATTTATCCTTTGTCCCATCAGACCATTAAGTGAGCAGTAACTGCTCTGAAAAGGTCTGTGCTTTCCTTGGTCCTCGGCTATAATTTGATAGGCACTCACCCGTAACATTATGATTATGAAGCACTAAGGGATGATGCTATCTGTAAGATGCTTTCTAAATATTTTCTCATCTTGTGCTTCTTCCTTTTAGTCTCCAATTCCAACTCTGCTCAGGCCCTCAGTTGATTCTAAGTGCGTTCCATGAGCTGTCATGGGAGAAAGGGGTTATTTGATTTTAGGATCCAGAGATATGTATACACTCCTCTGTATTCCATTAATGTGACCGACGGCTTCAGCCCTTGTGCCAGATTGCTCTTTTGACTTGTTTCCTGTGCCAACAACTGGTGTTTTAGCTCACTTGTGATGTGTGGATTCAGAGGGTTACGTTGTCAGCCTTTTCCTTCAACAACAAAAATGGTCCCAAATATATCATTGCTTGAATACTGACACCATGCTTAGTGGACTATGCTAGACTTAATTCACAAGGTGAGTTGAGGGCTTTCAGCTATTAATGCTCTTATCAAGTTGTATTGACATTATTTGGAATCATATCTGTTTTTAATGGGATAGAATTTAAACTAATGATAGGAGAAGAAGAACTCACAAAGGTCTTATAGTTACACAACCCACCAACACAACATCCAGGCATCAGTACAAAGAGGAATCTAGTGTATGGATGATATTTCTTATCAGGATATAAAAGTCGTTTGGATGTGTTTGGCTTAGATAACTTTATAGTACAAGAAGCTAAGCTCTTTTCATCTTAGTGTAAGTTTAGTGCCCAGCACATAGTACATTTTAAATAGAGGTCTACTCACTTGTTCTGGATTGTCTCAGAAACTTGCTCACAGGACTTTGTTTAAATTTGTAATCCCTTGTCAGAAAAACCCAAGCAAGAAAGGGCTGAATTTTTTTTTTTTTTTTTTACGTGCAGTTCAAACCCCTCAAGTCTCCAGGCCAGTGCTCTCCGTTCGAAATCATCCTCAGCTTTCAGTGGACTAAGGCATATTCTATAATAACTGTGACTTACTCATGGTCCCACTGGAAACTTTATTTATAGCTCACCTAATCTCCTTGAGGGCTCCAGGATTGTTCACAGTACTTAGCAGATAGAGTGGACACTGAATATAATATGTTGAAGGATTGCAATGCCTGATTCATCCATTTTATTAGGAAAAGCTTTTCTGTTAAGTTCCATTTCAGTCATAGAAGTTACTCATCAAGGTCCATCCTGGATGAAACAGCTGGTCTTTGCAAATACTTAAGATAAGTACACTTTGGTGTTTGCCTTCCACTTTCGTTAGGGAGCATCAGTAGTGGAGACCATCCCTTCTGTCCCTTCTGTCATTCGGGCATACTAACTGCAGTTTAAAATATGCACACAAGAAACAGAATTATCTTAATCTCATCACAAAGAAAAGGAATACTCAAGTTAGTTGAAATAAAGAGGAATTTATTGTAAGAGTCTGAGGAAATCCTATGAATCTAATGATACAACTGGTGGCTCATGAGAACTCTAACACCTTCAGGCAGATCATTTCTCGTTTGTCTCATAACATTGTCTTCTCTTCTCTTTGCATGTCAACTTCATTTTCCTGTGGAAACCAACTTCTATAGACACCTTAGGGTCCACTTCCCCATAACTTTCAGTTCAGTTCAGTTTAGTCGCTCAGTTGTGTCCGACTCTTTGCGACCCCATGAATCGCAGCATGCCAGGCCTCCCTGTCCATCACCAACTCCCGGAGTTCACTCAGACTCACCTCCATCGAGTCAGTGATGCCATCCAGCCATCTCGTCCTCTGTCGTCCCCTTCTCCTCCTGCCCCTAATCCCTCCCAGCATCAGAGTCTTTTCCAATGAGTCAACTCTTCACATGAGGTGGCCAAAGTACTGGAGTTTCAGCTTTAGCATCATTCCTTCCAAAGAAATCCCAGGGCTGATCTCCTTCAGAATGGACTGGTTGGATCTCCTTGCAGTCCAAGGGACTCTCAAGAGTCTTCTCCAACACCACACTTCAAAAGCATCAATTCTTCAGTGCTCAACTTTCTTCACAGTCCAACTCTCACATCCATACATGACCACAGGAAAAGCCATAACCTTGACTAGACAGACCTTTGCTGGCAAAGTAATGTCTCTGCTTTTCAATATGCTATCTAGGTTGGCCATAACTTTCCCTCCAAGGAGTAAGTGTCTTTTAATTTCATGGCTGCAGTCACCATCTGTAGTGATTTTGGAGCCCAAAAAAATAAAGTCTGACACTGTTTCCACTGTTTCCAAATCTATTTCCCATGAAGTGATGGGACCAGATGCCATGACTTTACCTGTATCTAAATTTGCATTTAGCTATGTTTTAATTTTGGCCATAAAGTCAATTCTATTACTAGTTTGGTATGACGTTATGGCTCTGGGGGGCTTCCTTGATGGTTCAGCAGTAAAGAATCCGCCTGCTGATGCAAGAGACTTGGGTTTGATCCCTGGGTCAGGAGGATCCCCTAGAGAGTTCAGTTCAGTTCAGTCGCTCAGTTGTGTCCAACTCTTTGCGACCCCATGAATCACAGCATGCCTGTCCATCACCAACTCCCAGAGTACCCAAACTCATGTCCATTGAGTCAGTGATACCATGCAGCCATCTCATCCTCTGTCATCCCCTTCTCCTCCTGCCCCCAATCCCTCCCAGCATCAGGGTCTTTTCCAATGAGCCAACTCTTCGCATGAGGTGGCCAAAGTATTGGAGTTTCAGCTTCAACATCAGTCCTTCCAATGAACACCCAGGACTGATCTCCTTTAGAATGGACTGGCTGGATCTCCTTGCAGTCCAAGGGACTCTCAAGAGTCTTCAACACCACACTTCAAAAGCATTAATTATTCGACGCTCAGCTTTCTTCACAGTCCAACTCTCACATCCATACATGACCACAGGAAAAACCATAGCCTTGACTAGACGGACGTTTCTTGGCAAAGTAATGTCTCTGCTTTTCAATATGCTATCTAGGTTGGTCATAACTTTCCTTCCAAGGAGTAAGCATCTTTTAATTTCATGGCTGCAGTCACCATCTGCAGTGATTTTGGAGCCCAAAAAAATAAAGTCTGACACTGTTTCCACTGTTTCCCCATCTATTTTCCATGAAGTGATGAGACCGGATGTCATGATCTTAGTTTTCTGAATGTTGAGCTTTAAGCCAACGTTTTCACTCTCCTCTTTCACTTTCCTCAAGAGGCTTTTTAGTTCCTCTTCACTTTCTGCCATAAGGGTGGTGTCATCTGCATATCTGAGGTGATTGATATTTCTCCCACCAATCTTGATTCCAGCTTGTGCTTCTTCCAGTCCAGCATTTCTCATGATGTACTCTGCATATAAGTTAAATAAGCAGGGTGACAATATACAGCCTTGACGAACTCCTTTTCCTATTTGGAACCAGTCTGTTGTTCCATGTCCAGTTCTAACTGTTACTTCCTGACCTGCATACAGGTTTCTCAAGAGGCAGGTCAGGTGGTCTGGTATTCCCATCTCTTTCAGAATTTTCCACAGTTTCTTGTGATCCACACACTCAAAGGCTTTGGCATAGTCAATAAAGCAGAAATAGATGTTTTTATGGAACTCTCTTTCTTTTTCCATGATCCAACAGATGTTAGCAATTTGATCTCTGGTTCCTCTGGCTTTTCTAAAACCAACTGAACATCTGGAAGTTCACAGTTCACGTATTGCTGAAGCCTGGCTTGGAGAATTTTGAGCATTACTTTACTAGCGTGTGAGATGAGTGCAATTGTGCGGTAGTTTTAGCATTCTTTGGCATTGCCTTTCTTTGGGATTGGAATGAAAACTGACCTTTTCCAGTCCTGTGGCCACTGCTGAGTTTTCCAAATTTGCTAGCATATTGATTACAGCACTTTCACAGCATCATCTTTCAGGATTTGAAATAGCTCAACTGGAATTCCATCACCTCCACTAGCTTTGTTCATAGTGATGCTTCCTAAGGCCCACTTGACTTCACATTCCAGGATGTCTGGCTCTAGGTCAGTGATCACACCATCGTGATTATATTGGTCATGAAGATCTTTTTTTGTACAGTTCTTCTGTGTATTTCTGCCACCTCTTCTTAATATCTTTTGCTTCTGTTAGGTCCATACCATTTCTGTCCTTTATCGAGCCCATCTTTACATGAAGTGTTCCCTTGGTATCTCTAATTTTCTTGAAGAGATCTCTAGTCTTTCCCATTCTGTTGTTTTCCTCTATTTCTTTGCATTGATCGCTGAGGAAGGCTTTCTGATCTCTTTGCTATTCTTTGGAACTCTGCATTCAGATGCTTATATCTTTCCTTTTCTCCTTTGCTTTTTGCTTATCTTCTTTTCAGAGCTATTTGTAAGGCCTCCTCAGACAGCTGAGGTCAGGGGCAGCGGACAAGAGGAGCAACCCCAGGTCCAAGGAGCAGCGGCTGCGCAGGCGCAGGACAGCTGAGAGGAGCTACTCCACATTCAAGGTCAGGAGGGGCGACTCAACCAAGGTAAGGAACTGTGACTGTGCTTTGCTAGAGCAGCGTGAAGAGATACCCCACGTCCAAGGTAAGAGAAACCCAAGTAAGACGGTAGGTGTTGTGAGAGGGCATCAGAGGGCAGACACACTGAAACCATAATCACAGAAAACCAAAAAAAAAATTAAAAAAAAAAAAGAAAACCAGCCAATCTGATCACATGGACCACAGGCTTAACTAACTCATTGAAACTAAGCCATGCCTTGTGGGGCCACCCAAGATCGACGGGTCATGGTGGAGAGGTCTGACAGAATGTGGTCCACTGGAGAAGGGAATGGCAAACCACTTCAGTAGTATTCTTGCCTTGAGAACCCCATGAACAGTATGAACAGGCAAAATGATAGGATACTGAAAGAGGAACTCCCCAGGTCGGTAAGTGCCCAATATGCAACTGGAGATCAGTGGAGAAATAACTCAAGAAAGAATGAAGGGATGGAGCCAAAGCAAAAACAATACCCAGTTGTGGATGTGACTGGTGATAGAGGCAAGGTCCGATGCTGTAAAGAGCAATATTGCATAGGAATCTGGAATGTTAGGTCCATGAATCAAGGCAAATTGGAAGTGGTAAAACAGGAGATGGCAAGAGTGAACATTGACACTCTAGGAATCAGTGGACTAAAATGGACTGGAATGGGTGAATTTAACTCAGATGACCATTATATCTACTACTGTGGGCAGGAATCCCTCAGAAGAAATGGAGTAGCCATCATGGTCAACAAAAGAGTTTGAAATGCAGTACTTGGATGCAATCTCAAAAATGACAGAATGGTCTCTGTTCATTTCCAAGGCAAACCATTCAATATCACGGTGATCCTAGCCTATGCCCCAACCAGTAACTCTGAAGAAGCTGAAGTTGAACAGTTCTATGAAGACCTACAAGACCTTCTAGAACTAACACCCAAAAAAGATGTCCTTTTCATTATAGGGGACTGGAATGCAAAAGTAGGAAGTCAAGAAACACCTGGAGTAAGAGGCAAATTTGGCCTTGGAGTATGGAATGAAGCAGGGCAAAGGCTAATAGAATTTTGCCAAGAGAATTCACTGGTCATAGCAAACACCCTCTTCCAATAACACAAGAGAAGACTCTACACATGGACATCACCAGATGGTCAACACCGAAATCAGATTGATTATTTGCAACCAAAGATGGAGAAGCTCTATACAGTCAGCAAAAACAAGACCAGGAGCTGACTGTGGCTCAGATCATGAACTCCTTATTGCCAAATTCAGACTTAAATTGAAGAAAGTAGGGAAAACCACTAGACCATTCAGGTATGACCTAAATCAAATCCCTTATGACTATACAGTGGAAGTGAGAAATAGATTTAAGGGACTAGATCTGATAGACAGAGTGCCTAAAGAACTATGGATGGAGGTTCATGACATTGTACAGTAGTCAGGGATTAAGATCATCCCCTAGAGAAGGAAATGGTAATCTGCTCCAGTATTCTTGCCTGGAAAATCCCATGGCTAGAAAAGCTGGCAGGCTACAGAGCATGGGGTCACAAAGAGTCAGACACGACTGAGCTACTATATAAAGATGGCTCTGGAGCCTAAAGTGTCATTTAATTTAGTCCCTGTCTTTCAATTTCCAAAGTTCCTAGAAGAATTTGAGTGGCCTTGCCTGAGTCAATTGCCCACTTTTGGTTTAGTTACCAAGGGGATGGATCATATGTTTTTAGGGCTGCTTAGCAAATATGTTCTCCAAAAATGTGGTGTGAGCAAGAGAGAATGATGGATATATCAAGAATGTGAAGTTTCTAAAAATCTGGTTTTGAAAGGAGAGACTTCTGTTTCAATTAACTGTCATGAGAACATATAAAATAAAAATGATAAAAATTCATTCTCATCCTTTGTACCTAATACTACTTCATTTTTTTATTGCTAAAATACGTCTTTATCTCTGAATGTGCTATTTCTCCACCACAAATTATCTTTAGAGGATAATTTTGTGAACCCTGACCTTGTAGGTCCTAAGTTGGAAGCCAAATAACAAAGATAAATTCTTCAAACATTTCTCATTGCTTCTGGTAGTTTCATTTGTAATGATCATTTGGCCTAAATTAAAATGAAGTTAAAGATAGTGGAAATTAAACTCCAGGGAAAAGATTGAAAAAGCTAAGGATACTTTTTGAAGCTTAAGAAGATGAAAGAGATCATAAGCAGTCTTGAACCTTTCTTTGATAATTTACTCATTTAAAAATCTGCTTTTTTCAAAAATAACACATGATTTTATTGAAGAATTAACTTTGGAAGTTGTGGATAATCTTACGTCTTAAAGATTAAAATAAAGACTGTCTAAAAATGACTATAAATTTGAACAATTAAAAAAAATCCTTAAATGGTGTTATTTTAATTTAATTGTAAAAAATGTATAATGTTAATAGCCTCTTACCAAGAGCTTGCTTCAGTTCAGCCCCAGATAGCCCATCTATGGCCTTCCCCGGTAGCTCAGCTGGTAAAAAATCTACCTGCAATGCAGGAGACTCTGGTTCAATTCCTGGGTCAGGAAGATCTGCTGGTGAAGAGATAAGCTACCCACTCCAGTATTCTTGGGTTTCCCTTGTGGCTCAGCTGGTAAAGAATCTCCCTGCAATGAGGGAGACCTGGGTTCAGTCCGTGGGTCTGGAAGATCCCCTGGAGAAGGGATAGGCTACCCACTCCAGTATTCTTTGGCTTCCCTGGTGGCTCAAGCAGTAAAGAATCCACCTGCAATACAGGAGACTTGGGTTCGATCCCTGGGACAAGAAGATCCCCTGGAGGAGGGCATGGCAACCCGGTCCTGTATTCTTGCCTGGAGAATCCCCATGGACAGAGGAGCCTGGTGGGCTACAGTCCATGGGGTCACAAAGTGTTGGATGTGATTGAGTAACTAAGTACTCAGTACAGCCCATCTACACTAGACATATTTAAAGTAGTTGCCAGCCCACAATAGCTTCTGGTGAAGCAACGTCTACTTGAAGGAGAGAAAGAAAGAGCCATTGGCTCGTTTTCCTACCATATGATTCATCCTCATCATCACAACTGAGTGGACCAGGGGAAAAGACCCAGCCTGAAACTGATCTGTGACTGAAGAGCCAATATTCAAAACACGTGTTGAGCTAATTGTATTCCTTCTCTTAGGAATGTGGACTAAAACATGCCAAGTGAAGGAATTCAGGAAGTATTAGGAGCAGAGGTTGAATCATTATAACATAGACTTCATTTCCAACATGCTCTGCAAAAGTCAGAGGGAAGAAAATATGACTCAGCTAAGAAAAACCACCTAGAGATAGCGAAAGAGGAGAACAGCAACACGTCAGGCATCTTCTGGGGGATGGAGAGCCCCTGGCCCCTAGATCTGCCCTACTGCCATTTAAAAAAAATACTTTAATTTTGTATTGGGGTATGGTCAGTTAACAGTGTTAGTTTCAGGTGAACAGTGAAGGGACTCAGCCATATGTATACATGTATCCATTCTCCCCCCAGTCCTCTCCCATCCAGGCTTCCACATAACATTGAGCAGAGTTCCCTGTGCTATATAGTAGGTCCTTTGTGGTTATTCATTTTAAATACAGCAGTGTGTACATTCCCACTGCGAATTTTAATCCATGTGGAGACTTGCAGAAAAATCTCCCTTCCCTAAAGTGTCATGAGTGGCTTTCTGTTTCTTGTAATTCAAAAGATCTCATGTCAACACTATCTTATCCTGGGTTCATATAAAATGGCCAAGGACAGCCAACTTACCTTAGACAATGAAACTTGATAATGATGTTCATGATACTGACATCGATCCTTTGAATAATGAAATTTGAGAAAATTTGGGGTTGGCAGCAAAGCCTTTGCAGGTTGGCCTGCTTTCCCAGAGCAGCGAGTTTGGACCTCCCCCTCCCCATCACAGGTTGATGTAGGCAAACTCAGCAGGTGACTTAGTGCTTAGGGATGGGTGACCCATCCACAAGACAGAGATGACACACTTGTGTTGCTCAGAGCTGTCTGGGCCCTTCCAGCCCAGGGGGATGGACGGGATGCCTTTCCAGTCCCTGAACAAGCAGGGTGGTTCCTGGGCAGAGCCATGAACGCCTGTTCATGGTGTGGGGCGTCAGATGGGTGCTGAAGTGAAACAAGCCACACCGTACTCTGTTAGCTTGTGTGTGGTAGTCACTCTGGTAGCTTGAGCAAAAGTGATCAAGTAAAGGTAAATGTGCCAGTCCCTCTTTAAAAATGAGGAGACCCTGAGTGACGGGTGTGCCTGTGTATGGTGCCGAGGCAGTAGGGCTGTAAGGAAGAATGAGATTTTAATCACTGGCATCCCCTAGGAGAGAGATGACTCAGGGAGCATTTGAAGTGCCTCAGATGGCCTCAAGACCTTTGGCCAGGACAGGTGATGGTTCCTCCACACAGCATATGGTGAATAGGCATCTCTGGTCCTGTAGTTTTAGTCACGGTGGGACAAGGAAGTACATCTGGTTAGTTAAATGGTCTTACATGCTGGATATGTATATATGACAAAAACTGCTATTGTGAATAGATGTGTTAAAGGACATTCAGCCAAAATTGCCAATAGGTGTAAATTAAAATTTTTTAATTTAAAAATGTGAAAGATTAAGAGACACAATAGCATGTATATGGACTCTGGACCCAGATATTTTGGATCTAAAGTCCAGTTCCACTACCTTTTTTTTTTTTTTTTTTTAAAGTTGCTCAGTCATGTCCAACTCTTTGTGACCCCATGGACTATATAGTCCATGGAATTCTCCAGGCCAGAATACTGGAGTGGGTACCTTTCCTTTCTCCAGGGGATCTTCCCAACCCAGGAATTGAGCCCAGGTCTCCCACATTGCAGGCTTACTATCTGTTTAACCTTGGTCAGAGGACTTAAATTCTCTTTATGTCAATTTCTTCATCTATGTAGTGCGAATGATAATCATAGTATCTATCTCATTTGGTCATCATGAAGATTAAATGCTTACTTGTGTAAGGCCTATACAACAGTGCCTGGCACATAGTAAACATTCAGTCAACATTATTAAGCCATAGAGAGAGACTTACTGAAAGCCATATGATCAAAACAAAGTTCATGTATGACACTGGTTCTTTAACACTAACATAAAACCAAACTTTGCATTTGTCATGCCTCTGAAAAGAAGATATAGGGGTATCCATACTTTAACCTCAATTATAGATGAAGAAAACTAAAGAATAGTTTTAAAGGATGAAAAATGAAATTTTATTCTAAAGGTGATTCCCTCTCTATTTGCTTTTTAAAAAAATTGTTTTGTGACTGAGCAGTTCGACTTCGCTGTCATTCTCTCTATAATAACACACAGGAGTAGCTGCACAGGCAGCCCTCCAGCAGTGTATACACTTCAGATGCTCTAGAACCACATCATTAAAACAATCCCAGGGCTCAGCACAGAGGCTGGCACATAGCAGACGTTCACTTTCTATTCACTTTCTTTGCATGATTGAATGTCAATTTCAGTTCAGTTCCGTTCACTCGCTCAGTTGTGTCCGACTCTTTGTGATCCCATGAACCGCAGCACACTAGGCCTCCCTGTCCATCACCAATTCCCGGAGTCCACCCAAACCCATGTCCATCAAGTCTGTGATACCATCCAACCATCTCATCCTCTGTTGTCCCCTTCTCCTCCTGCCCTCAATCTTTCTCAGCATCAGGGTCTTTTCAAATGAGTCAGCTCTTCTCATCAGGTGGCCAAAGTATTGGAGTTTCAGCTTCAACATCAGTTCCTCCAGTGAACACCCAGGACTGATCTTTACGATGGACTGGTTGGATCTCCTTGCAGTCCAAGGGACTCTCAAGAGTCTTCTCCAACACCACAGTTCAAAAGCATCAATTCTTCTGTGCTCAGCTTTCTTTATAGTCCAACTGTCATATCCATACATGACCACTGGAAAAACCATAGCCTTGACTAGACGGACCTTTGTTGGCAAAGTAATGTCTCTGCTTTTTAATACGTTGTCTAGGTTAGTCATAACTTTCCTTCCAAGGAGCAAGCATCTTTTAATTTCATGGCTGCAATCACCATCTGCAGTGACTTTGGAGCCCAGAAAATAAAGTCAGTTTCCCTCCTGACATTTTTGACCTGATCACCTGCCATCTCAAAATCTTCAGTAGGACTTCTCCTCTTCAGGTTTAAATTATTCATCCTATATTTCAAATCTTTCGGGGATCTCACCTCTTCCTTATCTCCTTTTATTTATTTACTGTTCCCTGCTTGCTTCAGTTAATGTGTCTTCTCTGGCTCTGCTCTACTTACTCATTCTTATCCCACACATAGTCTTAAAGATAACTCCTTCTACACTCTAACATTTTGTTTACCCTCAAAGTTTGCTGCTTTGTGGCCACCAGAATTATGGCTGTAGACAATTTAGAGGTGTTTTCCCAGCCCACCTGCTGTCTTCTCTAAAATTTGCTCCCATAGCAGCTATGCTTGAACTTCATGACCCTAACCCTTAACTGCCCAAGAGTGGTTTTTGTTTTAAGCCACTAAATTTTGGGGTATTTTGTTTTACAGTAAAAGACAGCTGATACATCATTCTTCTCAAAAGTCGCTTCATAAAATCTCTAATTGTGAGTTAAAAAAATATGCTTTAGGGCCACAGTCCTTTGAACTTAATAGTCATATGATTTTATTATAAAAAGATTATAGAGTGTAAGAAACTTCTCTGTTGAATATGATGTATCATATAAAACATATGGTAAGTCTGTGATAAATGCCAGAAAGATTATGATTTTTAAAATGCCTAGAGGAGGAGGGAGATGGCAAGGGATTTGATTTTTTAAGAATTTTCTTTTCTTGCTTTCAGCATCTGTTGTCTTGGTCATAGAAGAGTGTATAGATAACAAAACATTTAACATTTAATAAGATGTTTATAATTTCATAGAAGAAATTAATTTGGCTTGTTCAGTTAAGATTCTTTCCATTCCTTGTGTTTGATCAACTGTTCATCTTTCTGTCATATTGACTTTAGCCAATCATGACACAGGGACTGAGCTAAAGAGGGGGAAGACCCCTCATATAATTGACCAGTGAACAAGCAACGAGAAAGGTTAACAGGAACTTAAGTCGACCGGGCAGGTGAATGTTTTACAAATTAACAGTCTTTATTTTTGTGGATCTTAAAGTGTTTAATTCCCCCATTACTCTGATTAAGTTGCCACCATGTTTTAAAGTCTTGCAAAAGGGATGGAAAATGCTTTGCCTTATTATTTAGCTTAGTGGAGCAGTGATAACTTCTATTTGTTATCAGGTGCCCGTTCCCACTTCCGTGGTTGACTGTGGGAGTCAGCTCCATCTGTGCTAAGCTTGTCTATCAGCATGCCCTTGGAGTTTTTTGTGTGAACTGGCATGTGGTAATGGAGGCTAGGTCACTCTGCTTCACGTGCTGATTTTGCTGCTAAACACACCCAGTCACTGCACATGTGTGATTGTAATGACTGAAATTAAAAGATTTTGAAAAGGTAAGGAGAAAACAAATGCATTCAGAATAACATATGTTCAAATGGACATTCATAAGCAAGTTGGAGATGGATGAAACATCAGTTCAAAATGTTAGACTGAACTTCCTGATATCAGCTGATCTTTTAGCCCCCCTCATAATCATGCTGTTATATAGCACCTTACAGTTTGGAAAGCATTCTCATTTGGGTTCACTTCTTTATGTATTCCAATTTTCTAGCTGCTGCAACTGGAAATTTTCACAACCAGCAGGAAAGCTACAGATTGTGGAGACTCTGCCAACTGGAGTCCCACACCCTCCCTCACTGTCTCTCATCTGAGATAAGGATTTTACCTCCAAAGTATGAGCTCTTGGGACTCCCAGCTATATCTATCACAGTGCCTTAACATAATAGATCCTAAGTAAATATTTATCAAATTAACTTACTTACAGAGCTGCACAAAGCCAGTGCAGGAAGCTTTCAACACATATTTATTGATCCATTGTTATTTAATATTTCCATACCCCCATCCCACAATATTCTTCCTGCAGTTTTATTTAAAAATGACAGTGCTAAATGTGTTCTCATACTTTGCGGTACATTAGGTACTGTCATCTACATTATCTCATTGGATTTTCTCAAAAACCTTATGAGCTATATAGGCAGGAAATTATTTTTCCTAGTTCACAGATGGGCTAACTAGAAAGTGAAAGTGTTAGTCGCTCATCGGTGTCCAACTCTTTGCTACCCCATGGATTGTAGACTGCCAGGCTCCTCTGTCCATGGGATTCTCCAGGGAAGAACACTGGAGTGGGTTGTCATTCCCTTCTCCAAGGGATCTTCCCAACCCAGGGATTAAACCCAGGTCTTCTGCATTGCAGGTGGATTTTTTTTTCCCATATGAGCCACTAGGGAAGCCCAAACTAAAGACATTAAGTGATGTAGAACTGAGGTCCCTGTCTTGTAAACTAGCCTGTTTTCTACTCTTTGAGAATGACTTTCTCCTGCCTCAGTTCAACCTGTTTCCTGGAGTCCCTGTCTCAGTGGTGAATGAGGGCAGGGAGACCTTTTTCCAGCGCAATCTCATTGTTACAAGTGCCTTTCATTGTTTGCGATAACTCTGGTCCTAGGCTAAGAACATAAAACTGAATTCTTTATTCCAAAGTCATTTATCTGTATCTTCCAAAATGTGTATATTGATTTTGCATTTTTATGGTCTCGTGATGTCTATGTAGGTAAAATTGTTACAAGATTTTATTACTTATTGTTTCAACAATCCTGCTCAACTCTCCAGTGATTTCCAGAGTCAAAGAGAAACAGTCATTACCCCAATGCCTGTATGATCTGGCTCCTACCTACCTCTCCAGCTTTATCTTTTCTTTTCTTTATTTATCTATCTATTTGTTTATTTTTGGCCGCACTGGGTCTTTGTTACTGTGTGCAGGCTTTCTCTAGTTGAGGAGAGTAGGGGATATTTATTCTCTAGTTGTGGTGTGTGGACTTCTCATTGTGGTGCCTTCTCTTGTGGCATACAGGCTCTAGGTGCAAGGTCCTCAGTAGGTATAGTTCATGAGCTTAGTTGTCCCACAGCATGTGGGATCTTCCAGGACCAGAGATTGAACCCATGTCCCCTGCCTTGGCAGGTGGATTCTTATCCACTGTACCTCCATGGAAGTCCCCAGCTTTATTTGACACCCCTCTCCAGCTCACACAGTGAGCTCTGCAACATGAAGTTCTTTCTCTTCCTCGTATGTGCCAAGCACAGTCCTACCTTAGGGCTTTTGCACTTATTGCAGTTTGTGGATGGAATATTGTTTCCTCAAATCTTGCACAGGTGACTCTGTTCTACTATTCAGTCAACTGCTCAAAGCCTCCTGAAAGAGGACTTTACCGGTCTCCTTGTTAAGTGAAAAAAGCTAGGTATATAATAGGACACATAGCGTGCTGCCATTTCTGTGTATTTTTGAAAGATTATACAAACACACACAGAGAATAGTGCTGGGAAGATACACACACACAAAAATGATAACTGGTTTCCACTAGGGAGGAGAACTGCAGGATAAAAGTAAGATTAAAACATTTTTTACTCTTTTCCATTATTTGAATTATTTACTATCTGTATCTGTTACTTTTTGAAATAATTAAAGCCTCTTTAAAAGAATGAGAAGAAGAGCCCAGTCGATTGTCTAAACCTAACGAATTGGAAATAAAACAGGAATAAATATTTAATATTTTACTTAATAATTCAAGTGTACAGGTCCTGGTGAGATGGATTCTGCTTAAAAGCAGTTTATCTTGACAAAGACCTAAGATTTTGTTGATCACAAGCTCAACAGGACCCAACCACAAGGCTGTTAAAGGACTGAATGCCATCACCCAACAGCGGCAGAATACAGATTCTTCTCAAGTGCACATGGAACATTCTCCAGTATAGATTACATATTAGAGCACCAAACATGTCTTAACAAATTAAAGGTGATTGAGTTTATATCTAGTATCTTTTCTGACCACAATGGGCTAAAACTAGAAATCAATAGCAAATACAGTTGGAAAGCTCACAAATATTTGGAAATTAAACAACACACTCTTGAACATCCAAGGAACAAAGAAGAAATCAAAAAGGAAATTAGAAAATATCTTGAGACAAATGAAAACAAAAATACAAATACTGGGACCTTCCTGGTGGTCCAGTGGTTAAGAATCTACCTGCCATTGTAACATGTATATTACCATATGTGAAATAGATCACCAGTCCAGCTTCGATGTGTGAGACACGGTGCCTGGGGCTGGTGCACTGGGATGACCCTGAGGGATGGGATGGGGAGGGAGGTGGGAGGGGTTCAGGGTGGGGACACATGTATACCCATGGCTGATTCATGTCTATGTATGGGAAAACCACTACAATAGTATAAAGTAATTAGCCTCCAAGTAAAATAAATAAATTAATTAAAAAATAAATTAATTGGGGAAAATGGACATCTTTATGATACTCAATGTTCTAATCCAGGTTTGTCATCTGCTTCTTCCTTGATCTGCATTTTAACATTTTCCTCAGTTTTGTTTTACAATTTGCAGTGTAGCAATCTTCAAACATTTTCTCAAACTCATTTCTTAATAAAGTTTTTAAAGTATTTATGAAAAAAAGAAAGAATCTACCAGCCAATGCAGGAGACACAGGTTCAATTCCTGGTCAGGGAGGATCCCACATGTCAAGGGACAGCTAAGCCTGTGTGCCACGATTACTGAGCACACACGCCTAGAGCTCATGTTCTGCAACAAGAGAAGCCACTGCAGTGAGAAGCCTGTGTACCACAATGAAGAGTAGCCCCTGCTTGCCACACCTAGAGAAAGCCTGTGGGCAGCAACAAAGACCCAGTGTAGCCAAAAGTAAATAAACACATTTATTAAAAAAAAATGCAAATACCAAAACTTATGGGATGCAGCAAAAGCAGTACTAAGGGGCAACTTTATAGTGATAAATGCCTATATTAAAAATTAAGTAGGATCTCAAATATGAAACCTATTGCTATATATCAAGGAATTAGTTAAAGAAGAACATAAGGCTGAAGTTAGCAGAGGGAAAGCAATAAACATTAGAAAAGAAACACAATAGAAAATAGAAAAACAGGAAAAATAATCAATGAAACTAAGAGTTGGCTTTTTGAAAAGATTGGCAAAATCAACAAGTCTTTAACAAGACTAAGAAAAAATAGAAAGACTCAAAAAATCAGAAATGAAAAAGGACCTTATTACCACTTTCACAGAAATAAAAAGATTACAAGAGTACTGTGAATAATTGTATACCAACAAATTGGATAACCTAAAAGAAATGGATAAATCCCTAGAAACATATAACATACCAAGATTGAATCATGGGAAAATAGAAAATCTGAAAAGGCCAATTACTTAGGAAGGAGATTGAATCAGTTATTAACCTCCCAACTAAGAAAATTCCAGGATCAGATGTCTTCACTGGTGAATTCTACTCAACATTTAAAGAAGAATTAATACCAATCCTTTTCAAACTCTTCCACAGAATTGAAGAAGATGAGTTTAGTATCACCCTGATTTCACAGCCAGAAGATATTGCAAGAAAAGAAAAGAAGATTACAAGTCATTGTTACTGATGAATATGGGTGAAAAAGTCCTCAACAAAATACTAGAAAAATGAATCCAGTAGCACATAAAAAGTCTCATATTCCATGAACAAATGGAATTTATCCCTGTGATGCAAGGATGGTTCAACATATGAAAACCAACCAATGTAAGACAGCATATTAAAAGAACAAAGGATAAAAATCTCATGATGATCTCAACAGATGCAAAAGAAGCAATAGATAAAACCCAGTACCCTTTCTTGACCAAAAAAAAAAAAAAAAGACTTAACAAACTAGGAATAAAAGGAAATTATCTCACAATAATAATGGCCTTATACAAAAATCCCAAAGCTAACATCATACTCAACAAAAAACTGAAACATTTCTAAGAATACACAATGGGAAAGGAGGGTTTCTTCAGTACATGGTGTGGGGAAAACTGGATAGCCACATGCAAAAGAACGAAATTGGGCCCTTACCCTACACCATACACAAACATCAACTCACAATGGATTAAAGACTTAAGCAGAAAACATGAAACTGTAAACTCTTGGAAGAAAGCTAAGAAGGAAATCTTTGTGATATCAATTTTGGAAATGATTTCTTGGATATGATGCCAAAAAGCATCAGCAACAAAAGCAAAAGTAGACAAGTGGAACTACATTAAGTAAAAGTAGGCACAGCACAGCAAAGGAAATAGGCAGGCTACAGAAAGGGAGAAAATATTTGCAAACCATATATCTGATAAAGGGTTAATATTCAAAACATATAGAAGACTCTTATAACTCAATAGCAAAAACACTAAATAACCCAATTTCAAAATGGGCAGAGGTAATGAACAGACAATGCAGATGTCCTCCTTGGCCTTGCAGATGTCCTCCCAGCACGGGGAGCACGCCAGCCTCCTTGCTTCCAAAGAAGATAAGCAAATACAACAGATATCTGAAAAGATATTGAACAGCATTTTCATCAGGGAAATGTAAATCAAAATCACAATGTGATACCACTTCACACTTGTTAAGATGTTCATTATCAAAAAAACGGAAAATAGCAAATGCTGACAAGGATGTAGAGACACTGGAACCCTTGTGTCCTGTTGATGTGAAATGGTGTTAGTAAATCAGAATGGCACTTCCTCAAAAAATTAAAAATAGAACTACCATACAGTCCAGCAATCCTACTTCTGGATATTTATTCAGATAGTTAGAATCAGGATCTCAAAGACAGTTGCATTCTCATGTTCATTGCAGCCTTATTCACAATAAGCAAGAGGTTAAATAACCTAAATATCCACTAATGAATGACTTGATTAAAAAAAAAAGTTATATATACATACAATGGAATATTATTCAGCCATAGAAAAGGAACACTGTCATATGTCACATATGAAACCTGAGGACAATTTGCTAAAAAATAAGCCAGTCACAGAAGGATAAATACTGAATGATTAAACATATATCTAAAGTTGTTAAACTTAAGCAAGTACAAAGTGCAATTTCTAGGAGAGGCAGGGAGGGAGAAATGGGAGTTGCTGTTCAATGGGTATGAAGTTTCAGTCAGGCCAGGTAAAAAAGCTCTAGATATCTGTTGTACTGCATTGTGCTTATACTTAACAGTACTATCAGTTCAGTTCAGTTTAGTCCCTCAGTTGTGTCTAACAATTGGTGACCCCATGGACTGCAGCACACAAGGCCTCCCTGTCCATCACCAACTCTCGGAGTTTACTCAAACTCATGTCCATTGAGTCAGTGATGCCATCCAACCATCTCATCTTCTGTTGTCCCCTTCTCCTCCCACCTTCAATCTTTCCCAGCATCAGGGTCTTTTCTAATGAGTCAGCTCTTCGCATCAGGTGGCCAAAGTATTGGAGTTTCAACTTCAGCATCAGTCCTTCCAATGAATATTCAGGACTGATTTCCTTTAGGATGGACTGATTGGATCTCCTTGCTGTCCAAGGGACTCTCAAGAGTCTTCTCCAACACCACCATTCAAAAGCATCAATTCTTTGGTGCTCAGCTTTCTTTATAGTCCAACTCTTAACATCCATACATGACTACTGGAAAAACCATAGCTTTGACTAGACAGACCTTTGTTGGTAAAGTTATGTCTCTGCTTTTTAATATGCTGTCTAGGTTGGTCATAACTTTTTCCCAAGGAGCAAATGTCTTAATTTCATGGCTGCAGTCACTGTCTGCAGTGATTTTGAAGCCCCCCAAAATAAAGTCTGTCACTGTTTCCATTGTTTCCCCATCTATTTGCCATGAAGTGATGGGACTAGATGCCATGATCTTAGTTTTCTGAATCTTGAGTTTTAAGCCAACTTTCTCACTCTCCTCTCACTTTCATTAAGAAGTTCTTTAGTTCTTCACTTTCTGCCATAAGTGTGGTATCATCTGCATACCTGAGCTTATTGATATTTCTCCCAGCAATTTTGATTCCAGCTTATGCTTTATCCAGTCTAGCATTTCTAGTGATATATTCGGCATATAAGTTAAATAAGCCAGATGACAATATACAGCCTTGACATACTCCTTTTCCAATTTGGAACCAGTCTGTGGTTCCATGTCCAGTTCTAACTGTTGCTTCTTGACCTGCATACAGATTTCTCAGGCGGCAGGTCAGGTAGTCTGGTATTCCCATCTCTTTCAGAATTTTCCACAGTTTGTTGTGATCCACATAGTCAAGGGCTTTGGCATAGTCAATAAAGCAGAAATAGATGTTTTTCTGGACTCTCATGCTTTTTTGATGATCCAACGGATATTTGGATCTCTGTTTGATCTCTGTTTCCTCTGCCTTTTCTAAATCCAGCTTGAACATCTGGAAGTTCATGGTTCACATACAACTGAAGCCTGACTTGAAGAATTTTGAGCATTACTTTACTAGTGTGTGAGATGAGTGCAATTGTGCGGTAGTTTGAGCATTCTTTGGCATTGCCTTTCTTTGGGATTGGAATGAAAACGGACCTTTTCTAGTCCTGTGGCCACTGGTGAGTTTTCCAAATTTGCTGGTGTATTGAGTGCAGCACTTTCACAGCATCATCTTTTAGGATTTGAAAGAGCTCAACTGGAATTCTATCACCTCCACTAGCTTTGTTCATAGTGATGCTTCCTAAGGCCCACTTGACTTCACATTCCAGGATGTCTGGCTCTAGGTGAGTGATCACACCATGGTGATTATCTGGGCTGTGAAGATCTTTTTTGTATAGTTCTTCTGTGTATTCTTGCCACCTCTTTTTAATAACTTCTGCTTCTGTTAGGTCCACACCATTTCTGTCCTTTATTGTATCCATCTTTGCACAAAAATTTCCTTGGTACCTCTAATTTTCTCAAGGAGATCTCTAGTCTTTTCCATTCTATTGTTTTCCTCTATTTCTTTGCACTGATTACTGAGGAAGGCTTTCCTATCTCTCCTTGCTATTCTTTGGAACTCTGCATTCAAATGGGTATATCTTTCCTTTTCTCCTTTACCTTTCGCTTTTCTCTTCATAGCTATTTGTAAGGCCTCCTCAGACAGCCATTTTGCCTGTTTGCATTTCTTTTTCTTGGGGATGGTCTTGATCACTGCCTCCTGTGGACTCTAAAAGTTTTGTTGAGGGTGGATCTCATTAAAAAATTGGTAGATCCCACGATACTGGATGCTTGGGGCTGGTGCACTGGTACGACTCAGAGGGATGGTATGGGGAGGGAGGAGGGAGGAGGGTTCAGGATGGGGAACACATGTATACCTGTGACGGATTCATTTCGATATTTGGCAAAACTAATACAATATTGTAAAGTTTAAAAATAAAATAAAATTAAAAAAATTGGTAGATCCCAATTTTTTAAAAAGTGAGTGTACCTCACACTAGCAATCAAAGACATGCATATAAAAATGATCACCTGTCATATTAGTGAGGGTTTAAAAATGCTAGTGAGAGTTCCCTGAGGTAGGCTCTCTCATTTACTGCTGGCTGCAGTATAACTTGGCAGGCATAATCATTTTGAAAAACGGTTTGGAAATATGCATCAAAGGGTCTTAAAAATGTTCATGCCCTTTGATGTAATAATTTTACTTGTAGGAAACTGTTCTCTTGCAGTAATAACTAATATAAATATGTTTATTATTTAGAAGACCAAAAGTTAGAAATCTTCCCAATGTTTCATAAGAGGAGGGAAGGGTAATAGATGTTGATACACAGGACAAAACAACAAAAATGAAGTTTTAGTGACAAGAAAAAACTGCTCACAATGTAATAAGTGGAAAAAAGAGGGTAAACTGTGTGAGAGGTGACTAGACACAGTATTATCACATCACATAAAAACTTAAAAAAGGTGAAGGAAATACATAAAAATGTTACCCAGGGTTGTTTCTGGGTAATTAGCTTATGGATAGTTTAAATAAAATAAGATACAAACATATCCCCTTTTTAATGCTTTCTAAATTTCTGACAAGGAGCTCAAGTTACTTTCCCAATCAGGGAAAAAACAAATGTATATATAAAATTTAAAAACAAAAATGTGATCTAAGTTTTCATGAAAAAAAAATGATATTTATCATAAAATATATTTTTGAATGTATCTTCTTACTCTTTAGTCTTTGGAAACATAAACATCTAAGGTAGAATGGAGAGTGACTAAAAATTAGACTATTCTAGAAATACTGGAAGTTATTGGATTGATTTTATTTAAGGTATGGTTAAGGCAAACATAAACTTCTTCAGTAAACCTTTCATTCTAACTTAAAAGAGATAGGTATAACTGAGGCAGGGGTAATGTAAGAGGAAGCGTAACATTTTTTATTTTGAAGTTAACATATGGCCTTAGGTACCCAAGAAGCAGAATCAGCCCCCTGTGGGACACTGTGGGTGGGTCATTCTCTTCAGGAGAGTGGTTTAGGAGAGACACAAATGGAATGGCAAGCAGGGAGGGGAGGGGTGGGGGTCTGCCCTGGCAGCCAGGTCAGTCAAGCCCACCCTGGCTTTCAGTGGGTTGGCAGATGGCACAGCCAGATTGTCCCACCAGCCTAGAGCTACTAACTAAAACAATTACATTCAGGAAGAGAAAAATTCATGCTACAATCAGATTCCTAATGTTAGCAGGGAATGGTGAGGGTAACGCTCTAATTGGTTTAAGTTGTGAACAGAAAACTGTAATGAGGAATAGACAGAGAAAGGTGCAAACTGGTTTTTATGGAGACACAAGCCACGGACACTGAAAAAAATCAAATTTATGCCCCACCACTCTGTTCCCCTCGCAGCCTTGCCATTTGATTCCCCTTGAGAGGTGTTTGTTTTTTTTTTTTTTTTTTTAAACTTTCACTTATATATTTTCTTTAAACCAGACAAAAGCAAATTTGGGGTACTTGGGCCCAATCTAGAAAACAGACATGGTTTTGGTGGGTCTGTGCTGTATTTAAAACCTAACAACAGAACTTGTATGAGTTGCCTACAAAAGTTAAAAGTTAGGAGATTTGGCATAAAACACAGGATTTGCACTTTTAAAAGAAAGTCAAATTTAGCGACTTTAATAAGTAAGCTGTTATTGTCACATGGCAACAAGTAACTGGAGAAGAATGACTGATGCCCCTCTGAGATGGCACCAATTTGCCACAGTCCTCACTCGGCCCTTTTGCTCATTTGGATTTCCTTTCCTCGTCCCTGTATGCATTCCTGAGGTTTTCCAGTGTATGATTCCCCGAACTGGTTTGCCAGCCCTGAGTTGCCTAGGATAAAAAGCTTCCACTGCTACAAAAACTAGATTCAAAGCAACATTTCCTTTAAGTAACTCTGATAAAGATAGACCTGATGAAGAACTCTTAAACAAGCTCAAAGAAATGCAGGGAGAGCAAAAAGACAGAGATGGCCTTCTGGAAGTCAGAGTCGCTCTATGGGAAACTCTCCGTTCTCGAAGACAGCTAGAATGGAGGTCCTGCAAAGACTGGGCACCCTATGGGAAACTCTCAGCCTAGTGTTTGAAGCTTAGTAGGAGGTTAATAAATGTTTGTTTCTGTCTTCCTAAGAGCAGATGCAGAGCACAGCAAGGAGGAAATGGAGCCAGAACAGTATAATGCAACGCACAAAAGCACAGCATGCCAAGAGAGAAGGAGAGAGGGGGTAATTGTAGCCTAGAGAGCAGTAGCAGCAACAGAACAAGCCTAGAGAAGTTAGAATGACAAAGCCAGGTACTATAATAACCGGGGACTTCATAACCACAGCATGATCCTGATAGATCTTTGCTAGTCACACATCTATATGGTAAGTAGGAGCATAGAGTGGATAGATGAAGACTACATTAATTAGGCAGAGAAATTCAGACAGAAATTCACACCAAGACACTAGTGATGAGAAAGCATTCAACCCTTTAGTGAAGGATTTTTGGTTAAAACTAGTAATACACACACACATGTTACAGAGGATATGTAAAATATGCAGGATAGCTGTGTGCAGTTGAAGAATTTTTATACTTAGGTGAAGTAAGTTGTTTAAAATTTTTTTGTGTGTTTTATTTACCAGTGGTGTGGCTTAAGTTACTTTGAGACAATTTAATTCTAAAGCCCCAATTAAAAAAAAAAATTAGTCACTAACTGAAGTAAAATTTCCTGCAGATCATGTCACTGTAGCAATAACCTATCAGAGAATGTTAGACAAAGGGTACTGAATAGCGCAATGGAAGGTTATTTTAACTGTGATGAAATTTTTTTTTCCCTAGTCCTTTGCTTAGGGTCATAGCCAACCAGTCAGTGTTTATACATAGTGTTTGCAATATGTATTTAAATATTTAACAATCTTGAGAGGCAGTGACTGACAATAATATGCAGTGTCCAGTATGAGTGCTTAATAAATGGTAAAATACTGCATGATGAGAAACAGTAGTCAGTAAATCTATTATACTCTAAAATATTTCAAAGCCTAGTAACTATTTAGAAACGCATAAAAAAGCAAACATAATGTGTTGGCTAAATTATGATAATAAAGGAAACTTTATAGTCACTAAAAAGTTTACTCAAATACTTTTCTTTTAAATTGCTTAGGGGATTGAGAGAAGGTATGGGAAAGGGGAGAGAGTATGGATTAAAAAAAAAACCACACACACACAACTTTTTTTTGAACCACGTGGAAGTCTGCTGACGACAGACCGGGTTGCTACATCCTGCAGAATGGAGGGGTGCTCCAAGCGCCTTCAAAACTCCCTCTAATCCAGTGCCAACTGGCAGAGCCTCCAAATTTCTAGACTTCTTCAAGCTTTAAAGGACTGGGTTTTGGAAGAGGAGGCTCCAGGTGCGCGTGTGGAACACCTCCGAATGTGTGCCGCAACACGGTGACACCGGGAAAGCAAATGCTCCCATATCCGGACAGCAGGTTCTTTATTTACAGCTAGCTCACCCGAGGAAACTAAGTTAGGCTTGGGAACCTAAACCGCCGTGCTTCCGGGGATCCTGCGCAGCCTTCGACCGCTGGAGAACTCGGCGACCAGGGCTGAGGTGCCCGCGCTGTTAAGTTTGGGGACGGAAGCGAGAGAGGAAAAAAAAAAAAATAGAGCTGCTCCTTTAAGAACTTCCTTTCCCTTTTACTCTATGTTTACATAACACGGGGGCGAGCCGCCGCTGGGCCCGAGGGGGCGGGGAGGGGACCTGGGCGGCCCCACGCGCCAGGGGAGGGGGCGCCGGGTGGGCGGAGGGCCGCGGCCTTCTCGCGGAGGGCGGGGCGGCTCCCACCTGCCCGCGCGCGGGCGGGGCGGCTCTGCGGTCCGGCCCCCGCCCCTCCCCCGCCCGCTGCCCCCGCCCCTCCCTGGCTCGCTCGCTCCCTCCTTTCCTCCCTCCCTCGGGGCTTCGGCGGCGGCTGCGGCGGCGGCGGCTGCGGCGCTTCGCGCGGTGGGTCTCCCTGCTGCCCGGTCCCATTTGTTGCCGGAGTCCAGCTCGGGGCAGCGGCGGCGCTCGGAGCTCTAGAGAGCCCGGCAGGGCAGCCACGCAGCCACGACGGAGCAGCCGCGGGACTGGCCGCCCCGCGCCCCCTTCGCCGCCGTGCCCTTCCCCGGCGCGCTCACTCCCTTCTCGGGATGGGATTGTAGCGGCGGCGCGGACTCAGCGGGGATCGCGGCGGAGGCGGCGGCGGCGGCGGCGGCCGAGCAGGGCTCCATGTTTTCCCCCGGCCCGGAGGAGCACTGTGCCCCCAATAAGGAGCCCGTGAAATACGGGGAGCTGGTGGTACTGGGGTGAGTCCGGGGATCCCCGATCAGGGGAGCTTGGGGGCGGACAGCAAGCGCTCCGGGCTGGGTGGCCGCCGCGCACCCACATCCCGGAGCAGGGCCATCGGGGTGTTTTGGGGGTTCTCTGGCCATCGGTAGGGCGCTTGGGCCGGTAGGAGCGTCTCGGAGGGCTGGGACGGCGGGGGTGGGGGTGGGATGCCCCCATTCGCGCGCGCGGGTCGCTGCGGCGAGCACAGGGATGCGCTATCCGCCCCGAGGACGGTGGCGAGGGAAGTGGCGGAGCGCGATCAGCCCGGGGCGAAGGCAGCGGCGGGGACTGGGGCGACCTCGGAGCCCCGCGGGGTGTAGCGTTCGGGGACTAAGTCCTTGGCATTACTGCGGGGGCAGAGGCTCGACTTCCCCGCGTGCCCCGGGCCGGGTGTCGGGGATAGGGACCAGGGTTGAAGCACAGCCGTCGTGGGCACCTCGCGGTGTCCGAGGACTACCCTGCCACCTTGGCGAAACTGAGAGGCCCCCAGGGTCCCTCTGCTCCCGCTTACTGTGAGCCCGGGGCCCGGAACTCCAGGCGCGGCACCGGCGGCTCGGCGCTGCGGGCAGTGGGATCCGAGCGAGGGGCGTCCGCGGGCAGCGCCTTGCATATTGTTATGGTGACCGCCGCGGCAGCCGCAGCCGGAGGGCAGTGAACTGTCTGCGACCCGGGCGGCCGGGCCGGCCCTCGGCTCTCTCCGCCGGGAGTGTCGTGGAGCGGGCACGAAAGCCGCTGCGCCCGCCCGGGCTCCGGGGCGCGCGGGGCTGCATCCTCTCTGTCCTTCGGTCCTGGGATTCGGCCTCGCAGATGTCCTCCCAGCGGCGGGGAGCTCGCCAGCCTCGCCTGCCTCTGCTCCCTCTCGGCTTGTGAAAACCACATTCTGAAGATAGTAATTATCTACAATCTTTAAACGGCAGCAATTAGGGACTTCATCTACTTCCTGAGTTTCCTTGTGACATTTCTATTGTTTACACTTAATAAGCCTAGAGAGAGGCTTCGCTGGGATTAAAGCAGGATAAAGTGGGCAGTGAAAGGGAAGCGGAATGGGGTGGGGGGAGTGCGGTAAATTCGGGAGAAGGAGCAACTTGGGTTTAGCCTTGGAGGAGAAAAGAGAAAGGATTATTTTTTCCTTTAGATCTGTCACTGTCGGAAACCCGCGCTTTTGTCCTCCTCTCTTGAAAGACTTGTGTTCTGAAAATTATGGGTGCTGAAACGTAGGCTTAGCACACATGTGAAGAGTCCTGGGTATGGAAGAACTCAGGGCACTCTGAAAAATGTGTTTTGATAACTGAATACCTTGAAGTAAGTGCCGACTTAAAGATAATTTTAAAGCGACGAATTTTTAAGAGAAGCTTCCAGACGCAGCCCAGCTCAAAGTTGTCCAGTTTGGCGTAGTTTGTAGTTACATTGTTAGGTGGAGTATCATTGGAACGCTCATTTACCTATTTGGAAGCTGTTTCAGACAAGCATTTTTCTCACCTGCATCTAATTGCATTAAAAGACAAACATCAAGATTCAGTGGAAGGAGAGAGGACTGGCAGGCAAAAAGCTAGAGTTTAGCTTTGTCTTATGTAACCTCAGCCCAGCCTAATTTTGTGCAGTTTGGTTTTGTTTGTGTGGCTGGCTTCAAAGTATGTTTAACATTGTGAACCTGACACGAAAGATTAACTTAGGCCAGGACTTTATTTCATTATTTCCTTTTGAGGAAATAGTCGTTGAGATGTTTCATGAAAGCAGGGTGTGAGTGGGTCTGGAGAGGGTTTGTGTTCATAGCTGGAAGTGCAGGACATTCCAAAGCCCCGAAAAGGATTTTTACCCTGAATTGTCCTCCAATCAGGCTTATACTAAAGCAGGCTATGTAAATACGTTGCCAGTTGCATGTGCTCTGTTATTTACAAATGTTTTTCCAGGGGACACTTAGTATGATGGAATTAAGTGTTAGTTGCTCAGTCCTGCCGGACTCTTTGCAACCCCATGGACTGCAGCCCACCAGGCTCCTGTGTCCATGAGATTTTCCAGGCAAGGATACTGGAGTGGGTTGCCATTTCCTTCTCCAGCGGATCTTCCCAACCCAGGGATCAAACCCGGGTCTCCTGCACTGCAGGCAGATTCTTTACAAACTGAGCTACAAGGGAAGTCCATGACGGAATCACACTTCTGTTAATATTTTAGGCCACTCAGCAGTTGATGTGCACCTCCTGTGTGCCAGCACTGTTTAGGCATGGAGGATCCAGAAGAGCACAGGGAGCTATTTCACTGTGGTGTGGAGTGGCAGATATAAACAGAAGGAAACATGTAAACAAATGAATAATAAATGGCAGTTTCGGGTGCCACCAAGTTCTCAACAGAAACGGGTTAGCTTAGGAGACATCTGCAATAGGTAGGTCTTGCCTTCTTTAGCTGGGAAGGCAGGGAAGGTTTCTCTGAGGAGGTGAAAGGTGAGTTGAGACCAGGCTCTGAGAAGATGCTAAGTTTGGTTTTTCAATACTTAAGAAGAATTGGGGCCATTTTCTATTTTTGAGAGTAGTTCTCTGACTCTCTAACAATATTGAACACACTGAAGAATGTAGGGAAATAGTGAAAAGGTAGGTAGACTCTAAGGCAACCCGTATTAATCATTATCCTACCCTTAGGACTTGAGGTAGTGCCCTCCCTCTTAAATCACCAGTGATGATCAAATAAAAATTATTATCAGTGTTGCATGTCTGATCATCTATAACATAATGTCAGAATTTCTAGATTTTTTTATTGATGAAATTAATCTTGAAATCTAAAAATGCCCCATATTAGTATTCATAAAAAGCTTTTTGCTTATAAAATACAGTGCATTTTTCATTAAAAAAAAAAAAAACTGTTGTGTGATTGCTCTTTTTTTTTCTCTTCTAAATTTTGTAGTAAAATGTTGCTAAGAAATCCTGGAATGCAGATTGAGGAGCTATATATGTATATGTCTATATTCATATGCAAATACTTTGCGTCTTTTCATGTATTACACAATGTTAAGAGAATCCCAGTTAGGATTTTTGTAGGGTCATCATTTTCTTAGCAGCTTGGTAGAATTTAATTTTTTCATGATTCCAGCCAGTGAATGCATCAGAGCCACAACTTTTTGCTGTGTCCATTACGTAATGAAATGTAGAGAAATGATGATCTACCTCTCAGGTCTTTTTTGCTGTTCATTTTAAACCTGGCTAAAATGTTAAACTTGGGGAAGTGTGTCAGGATTTGAGAGGTAGTTCGATGTAGTTTGTTGGTAAGAGTATGAACCAGCATTCAGGAGACCTGGACTGAATTTCTCCTTTCTTGCCCACTGGCTTTGTGGTAGTGGCTTAGTCCTTCACTCTCTGGCTTCCCAGTTGGCCCAGTGGTAAAGAATCCTCCTGCCAATGCAGGAGATGCTGCAGAGGCTGTTTGCGTCAGGAAGATCCCCTGGAGTAGGAAACCTGCTCCAGTATTCTTACCCGGAAAGTTCCACGGACAGAGGAGCCTGGTGGGCTACACAAGGAATCGGACATGACCGAGTACATGCACCCAACCCTCACTTTCTTCCTGTTTCTTTAGCAATAATGAAATATGGTTGGATTGGGTAGTTGTCAAGAACCTTTCTGGTTTATACCCTGTAATGCTGGTCAGTGGCTCAAATGTGGGAAACATAGTTAACATAATCTCAGTAATTCAGCATGCATTGATTTTGTGTATTCCTTTCGGGGAGAAATATCAATAACCTCAGATATGCAGATGATACCACCCTTGTGGCAGAAAGTGAAGAGGAGCTAAAAAGCCTCTTGAGGAAAGTGAAAGAGGAGAATGAAAAAGTTGGCTTAAAGCTCAACATTCAGAAAACTAAGAGCATGGCATCTGGTCCCATCACTTCATGGGAAATAGAGGGGGAAACAGTGGAAACAGTGTCAGACTTCATTTTGGGGGGCTCCAAAATCACGGCAGATTGTGATTGCAGCCATGAAATTAAAAGACACTTGCTCCTTGGAAGGAAAGTTATGACCAACCTAGACAGCATATTGAAAAGCAGAGACATTACTTTGCCAAGAAAGGTCCATCTAGTCAAGGCTATGGTTTTTCCAGTGGTTGTATATGGATGCGAGAGTTGGACTGTGAAGAAAGCTGAGCGCCGAAGAATTGATGCTTTTAACTGTGGTGTTGGAGAAGGCTCTTGAGAGTCCCTTGGACTGCAAGGAGATCCAACCAGTCCATTCTAAAGGAGATCTGTCCTGGGTATTCATTGGAAAGACTGATGCTAAAGCTGAAACTCCAATACTTTGGCCACCTCATGCGAAGAGTTGACTCATTGGAAAAGACCCTGATGCTGGGAGGGATTGGGGGCAGGAGGAGAAGGGGACGACAGAGGATGAGATGGCTGGATGGCATCACTGACTCGATGGACGTGAGTCTGAGTGAACTCCAGGAGTTGGTGATGGACAGGGAGGCCTGGCATGCTGCAATTTGTGGGGTCGCAAAGAGTCGGACACGACTGAGCGACTGAACTGGTGGTGCTAGAATTTGAATGGGAACTGTGGTTTAATAGTGGAAAAGATAGATGCTGTGATTACTTTTTTGGAAGTTGGTGTGTGCAAAATAGCCATTTTTAAAAGTTGTAATGGTATACATATATCTGACACATTGGTGTTAGATTGTACATGAAGGTGTTCAAAATTTGATAAGACTTTCTGTTCCAGGTTTTAGGAGGGCAGTGATGTTTCAAAATTAAGCTCAGTAGGCTAAAATAACCAGCACAAGGAAGAGATAATCTGATGATGAAATTTGAGAACTGAAAGGGCCCTAAAAGGCCATGGTACATACTTCGCTCTTTAATTTTACCAATGAGGAACACGAGACTCCCAGAAGGAAGGAGGTTTGTTCAAGTTCATAGTTAAGCTGGATCACTGCACTGCCAGGTCACAGGTTCCCCACTTCAGGGCAGATTCCAGCAGTGCTATCAGTTCCCCAAAGCTGCAGGTTTTTTGTAACTTGCATGAGGGAAGTTGAATCTCTTTCTGGATTCAATTTGAAGCATGCAGCTCTCTCGCTGACTAATGGCCCATCATGATTTTTGGAAACATATTGCTTTACTCTTAGTTCCCCTCACCTCACTGCTGAATGGATAATGTCTTTTGCAAAGCTTTCTTTTTCATTTGATGCTTCACAAAATGTATTTTTATTGGATCTCTCAACCAAAGGTTTTTGTTTTTTTTAATTTAATTTA
Organism: Bos mutus; assembly: GCF_027580195.1. Lineage (NCBI taxonomy): Eukaryota > Metazoa > Chordata > Mammalia > Artiodactyla > Bovidae > Bos > Bos mutus. The sequence continues at coordinate 40,209,665 of NC_091626.1, read as the reverse complement.
ATTTTTTTAACCTAGAGTTCACAGATGGAATCCAGGGAGCCCTTGAACTAGGATGGTGGGAAAATATATCTTTGCTTTTACTGGATTCAAACTGAGATTTAATATGTTACTCCATTATGTGTATAGGCAATAAATAGACCTGCTGCTGGATTTGCTATTTAATGCATTAATCCAGAAATGCATATGTTATTGTATCACAACTTATCTTTGATAACCAAGTATGATTGACTTCATTTTTAAGCCTTTGTATTGTATTTTATACGTGTAAAATTATTTTTCTGCAAAGGGCTCAGTATACTTTAAAGACTGCCAGAAGGATCCTTTGCACACAAAAAAATGTTAAGAATTTCTGCAGATATGACTCAAAAATAACATGTTGTGGTTGAAACTGCTCGAGATCTACAAAAGGCTGAAGGTCAGGGGGTACATGTGGTTTTCCCTTTGGATTGTGCAGCATTTTATCAGGTAAGACAAAGAGGGCTGTTGCTGGGAGAGTTTATGGTCTTTATTTTTCGAAACAAGCAGCTCCAATTTCTAGATGCCAGTTTTGTCTTAACCTTGGCACTGTGCCTTGGCCCCCCCTCCTTGGTAGTAATAAGAAACCTTAAAATACATCCTAACACTTTTCCTTTTCTTGTCCTCCTCTCTAATTTGGGCCCAAACATCAAACACTAGTATCCTTTATAGACGGAAAGGTCTTTGAACTTAAAAACAAAGCAAAACAAAACAAACTCGTTGCTATCTCTCAGCATTTGGAGTGATCTGAAGAGCACAGATCTGTTTGTGTGGATGGAGTGTCTACTTCTGTAGGCTATAAAGGGTTGTGATGCGACTGGCTTTGGGTTGCTATATTTTCCTTTACTAACTTTAGCCTTGTTTGGAGTATGTGGCTGTCTGTGTGGTTTCTTGTCTGGGTCTCTCAGATTTATTTGTTTCTCTCTTTAACACACCAAGCCTGAAACCTTCATTAGGACTTTTCATTTTCAGTTGTATTTCATCAGGTGATCCATATTTGGGGATGCTTTAGGTAAACAAAAGCAAAACCAGCTTGCTTCAGGGTTTAGTAACTTTGCATGTATGCATGCTAAGTCGCTTCAGTCCTGTCTGATTCTGTGTGACCCTATGGACTGCAGCCTGCCAGACTCCTCTGTCTATGAGATTCTCCAGGCAAGAATACTGAAGTGAGTTGCCATGCCCCTTTCCAGGGAATCTTTCCAACCCAGGGATCAAACCCACATCTCTTAAGTCTCCTGCATTGGCAGTTGGATTCTTTACCACTAGCGTCACCTGGGAAGCCCTCCAGCAGCTTTACCAAAACATATCAGTAAAACTGGCAAAAGGATGAAACATGTATACAGAAAAGACCAAAAAACCGAAAACATGCTAGTTGCCATCTTTGAAGGATACCATCCTTGTCATGTTGAGGTAGTCGTTTTGTGTCTGCTATGCAGGAATCGGAGAAGGCAATGGCAACCCACTCCAGTACTCTTGCCTGGAAAATCCAGTGGACAGAGGAGCCTGGTAGTCGCTCAGTCGCTGCAGTCCATGGGGTCGCTAAGAGTCAGACACGACTGAGCAACTTCACTTTCACTTTTCACTTTCATGCATTGGAGAAGGAAATGGCAACCCACTCCAGTGTTCTTGCCTGGAGAATCCCAGGGACGGGGGAGCCTGGTGGGCTGCCGTCTGTGGGGTCGCACAGAATCGGATACGACTGAAGCTACTTAGCAGCAGCATGCAGGAATCAGCAACATGGAGACATGGATTGGCTTTGGAATGGAGACAATAGCCCTTGATGGAGCTCGTTGGTATGGGAGTAAAATAACTGAACAGGAATTTCTAACATCATCTGATTTAACTAAGGGTTTCTCCTAGGATGAGCAGAATCTATTTTATAAGAAGAAAATGGAAGGTAAGAATGATTCCGTTAACGGTTCTTATTGAGCTTACTGTTACCTTCATCTTCTGGAGAATAAAAATAAGGAGAGCAAAAAGTGCTTCATAGTTCTTCGCTTTGTCTAAATCAGCTGTTCTCAACCACTGTCTCAGCCACCTTACATGTGATGATCAGTTTTGAGGTATGTGGCCAGTAATTTATGACATGTAATAAAGTGTGGATCTTTCAAATGATTCCAAGATGTCTCGGTAATACTGTGACTTTACCCACTTGCATTCTGCTGTGTTCTCCCAAGTGGGAGAGAAAGAGGTGGGGTTACATCAGGCAAGCCAGGAATTTATTCATTCAACAAATATTTAATGGGATTGTACTCTTCCAGGCACGGGGGATATAGCTAGGCAAGGCAGACACGTGAGTTACTGTCTTATTCTTGTCACAACCCTTTAGGGAACGGCTATTACAAATATTCAGTTCATTTATTTATTCCACCAATATTTGAGCATCTGCTACATGTTGGATGCTGTCCTTGGCACTAAGGGATGCAGTGAACAAGACAGGTATCATCTCTGCTGCCGTGGAGCCTACATAGAAAGCAGTGTAGAGCATAGGCTGTGATGGGGGAGCAGGATGGGTCACCTAACCCTGTGCTGGGACAAGAAGAGGCTAGCCAGGCGGAGGTTAGAGGGAACACTTGCTCTAGCAGGACGGCCCACGGTATTCTAAGATCCAAAGATGAGTGTACATGCTCCTTTGAGGAATGGAGAAAAGTCCCAGATGGCTGGAAGAAAGTGGTTGAAATGAATCATGTGGGCCAGGAGGGTGGGAGGGCAAGCCCGGCAGGATTTGGGACATTATCCTACGGGCCTGGGAGACTGTAGCTGAACTGTCAGCTCAGAAACTGGTAGCAGAGAAAGCACTTCCGCAGAGTGGGCTGCAGCAGTGGCGGGTGGAAGGAGAAGCTCAGGTCGAGGCGTGTGGGAGCCAGGATCTGATTCCTGTCCCTCAAGACGTCCAGTCACACCACTGTCCCGGGTTGTGAGTGGGCTGCCACTCGTTCACTGACTCAGAAATACTGACCGAGGAGCAGCACTGCCCTGGGCACTGGGCTGCATACAGTAGGAGTGAGGTAGACAGCCCTGCAGGGAGCTCACCTTTCAGTGCAAGAGGTGGGCGGTACAGACAAGCAGCACCTTGGTAGATACAGCTTTAATTCAGAGAGGGCCCCGGGAAATCTGACACAGGACACGGGGCAAGAGAGTGCTTGGGTGGCAGGGCAGGGGGGACTAGTTGGTCAAGTGGAAGGGATAAGGTAGTGGGGCCCTGGAAGATACAAAAATCAGGGGAAGCATTTCTCAGAAAGGAATTCTGTATCCTCTGAGAGCTCCCAACCTTTTCCAGTTTTTTCTTTACTTTCAATCCTGTCTAAGCCGCGCTGGGTGGGTTCCACTCTTATGGGCCATAGGATTCTGAGTAGTCTATAAGTGTCACATGCTCAGGGTGGTAATTGCATTCTCTAGGGCTCCTTGACGGAGAAGGCAATGGCACCCCACTCCAGTACTCTTGCCTGGAAAATCCCACGGGCAGAGGAGCCTGGTAGGCTGCAGTCCATGGGGTTGTGAAGAGTTGGACATGACTGAGCGACTTCACTTTCACTTTTCCCTTTCATGCATTGGAGAAGGAAATGGCAACCCACTCCAGTGTTCTTGCCTGGAGAATCCCAGGGACGGCGGAGCCTGGTGGGCTGCCCGTCTATGGGGTCGCACAGAGTCGGACACGACTGAAGCAACTTAGCAGCAGCAGCAGGGCTCCTTGAGAGGATTTACTCTTCCCTCCTAGAGGACAGGCTTCCTCCCTTAGGGTACGGGGTACACCTTTTCAGGTGCACAGGAGGTGGGATTTCTCCGGCACACTGCAGCGCCCTGCTCAACTCAGCCTCATCTCTGGGGCTCAGGGACTGTTTTCCTCGCTTGGGAAGGAACGCGGATTCCCGAACACAGCTGCAGTTTTGTAAACAGCCTTCCCCACCTGAAAGGTCCAAGTTAAAGGCTTCCTGCAATACTAAACATGTACTTTACTGACATCAGATACTCCTGTTTCAACTTTTGTTTGTTTTTCTTTTTGTCAGTCACCTAACAGTCATTTTGTCACCTGCAGAACGTTCTGCCTTGAAGGGAAGCAGGCCATCTGTTCCCGTTCCACCAGCTGCCGGAGCTGCACTGCGGTGCACAGGGGTGGTGCCGAAAGGCTGCGGTCATTATTGCTGGCTAACGATGGCTGGGGTGCAAGCCTCCTCCTGGATGACAGACCTAATAAGTATGCATTGGGGGTATTTTCAGCAGCAGATTTAAGACTACTGCAAGTCATTCTTGATTGAGGTTTTATGTCCAGCCATCTGCATAATGCTTTTCACTTGCAAACACTTAACTCCATTCATACCCGGCTTTTTTGCTTTGTGTTTAGGATAAGAATCTCTAGCCTTGTGCTTCCATTCTAATTAGTACTGGTTTAGCAGAATCCAACCCAATCGGGCGGTTGTGTATTTGGCTTCCAGGCTGTTGGTATGGAATGGCTGTTTACTATTTCCAAGCACCTTCCAGGCGCCTTCAAAGCCCGCCTCCCCCCACGTCCTTCAGTCTGTACCTGGCCTGCTTGTGCCTCCTGCTACAGGGTTGTGGGGCCTCTCTCTGTCTTCAGAACTTGTGATGGGTGACAAGGAGGGGTTTCTGGAGCGCTTGATTGATAAACTGATTACCTTGAGGAAATCTGGCCCTTTTTGCGCAAGGACCACAAACACAAAGAATTGTGCTTCTTGCCAGATCCCCAGAAACTTACAGACTGGGTCCTTGCTGTGGTATGTGAGACTGCATTAGAGTTTGGGTGCTTTTATTACAACATGCTCTCGGATAGAATGCAGAATGGAGGCTGTCGTTTTGCTCCATAGCTATTTGTCTAAGGTATGCAGGAGAGCTACTGGAGAGAACAGAGGACTGTACTGTGTATGCTTCTCAACAGGGTTTTTGCATTCTTGAACTATTTCCACATAATAAGCATTCAGTTGTTTGACTCTGTAAACCATTCAGTGAAAGAACTGTATTTAAAGGCTGTGTGTTGAGGTGGACATTACCAGACTCTCCCAGTAGGACTTGCAAACCCATGTTTTCCCCCAAGTATCTTCAAATCAGGCCTGCGTGCTGGACCTCTCTGAGGTGGTGACTCCCCTCCCCCTGCATCTGGGCTGGTTTTGTGATTTGCTTTGAACCATCTTTGTGATGGAGGTCTGTGACTTCTGGATGCTGGCTTAAGGGGTGTTCTATCTTCCGTTTTTGTTCTCTATACTAATTTGCCAGGCTGCTATATAATAAAACACCACAGGCTGGGTGGCTTAAACAGCAGAAGCTTGCTCATAGTTTTGCAAGCTGAAGTCCGAGATAAGGTGTCAGCAGGTTGGGTTTCTCCCGAGGCCTCCCTCCTTGGCTTGCAGATGACTGTCTCTTGCTGTGTCCTCATGTGACTTTTTCTTGTGTAGGTGCCCATTCTTGGTGGCCCTGCCCCTCATATAAGGACACCAGTCATGTTGGATTAGCGCCCACTATGTGACCTAACTTAACTTTGATTTTAATATCTTTAAAGGGGCTTCCCCAGTGCCTCAGTGGTAAAAAATCTGCTTGCAATGCAGGAGACATGGGTTCGATCCCTGGGTTGGGAAGATCCCCTGGAGAAGGGAATGGCAACCCATTCCAGTATTCTTGCCCAGAGAATCCCATGGACAGCAGAGCCTGGTGGACTCCAGTCCAGGGTCACAAAAAGTTGGACATGAGTGAAGCAACTTAGCACTCATGCACACACCTCTTTAAAGACCTTGTCTCCTAATACATTCATGTTCTGAAGTGTACTGAGGCTGAGGACTTCAACATATAAATTCAGTCTACAGCACCTTCTTAAAAGGCAGTTACCATGTAAAGAAGTCTTGACTGCCCTGCTGGAGAGGGTGGCTCTGGCAGGATTACAAAAGGAGAGAGGCCTGGCCAGCCCCCAGCCACTCCAACCACTCTGCTGAGGCAACTGACCTTGAGTAAAGCCATCTTGGCTCCTTGGGCCCATCAAGCTGCCCAGGCCACACCACATGGAGCAAAGATGAGCAATTTCCTTCTCATTCTGCCAAATCAATGAGTTTCAAGTGCTGGTTGTCCTTAGAAGCTGTTGTGTTTGGGGGTGGTTTGTTACATAGCAGTAGACAACTGAGACACCGCAGTATTACACTGGCGTGTGATTCAGTTGTCACATCTGACAGACTAATGGGAATTTATTCACTGAGTTTTTGTTTCTTTCAGGTTATTGATTATTTTAATAAGCACAATTTCAGCCTTTTAGATGAGTTATTCCAAACATTAAGTACCGTATAGCCTGAAAAGCTTAGCTAACAAAAGCATTTGTGGAATAAGTTTATTATGTGTAAGTCATCTGTGAGTCTCTCTGCGTTCATTAATCTCCGTAATCAATATTATCTCCTGAAATTCTTTGAGAGCAGGCAGTTGAAGAATGACCCAGCAGAGCTGAAAACCATGCTTCTGGAAGATTGGAGCATAAGCAGCTTTAACCCCAGGACAGCTAGTGGATGATGGACTTTTCAGCTTTTAAAAGCCACCCAAATGAAATAACAGAGCTAACAGAGATTTGAGGAGGTGGGAAGGTCATCTGTACTAGCATCCTACAGGTACAGGGCAATGAAGAGCTCATTTGTGTGAGTTGTACCTGTGACTGTCCGTGGTAGGAAAGAAGTATAGTTCCTGGGTCTCCTTTTCCCCATGGGTTGTGTGCTGGCTTGGGGGCAAGCAACGTCAGAAGGTGGCCTGGTATGGTGCAGTGTGGGCTGGGCTAGTGTTCTCCCTTCAGAAGCAGACAGTATGACAGCCGAACTGCTAGCCGTGAACACAGTCCTCAGGATGGAGAGAAAGAACTACAGACTCTGCAAGTGACTGCCTTCCAAGTGAGCAAGCAGCTTGACATAAAAAGAGGAAAAAGGATTCCTGTAGTAGCTGAAATGAATGGAATATCTTAAAATTCCCCCAAATTCTGTTTAAAAAGTTTTAACATTTGTCATTTGTAATCAGAAGTACTGATGCATATAAAATGAAAACTTTTGCATTTAAAATTTATCAACTAAGTGTAAAAGAAGTTTAAACAAATGCTCAAATGGTATATTATGTAGCTTTTATAATTTTGTAGATTGTAAAGCTTAAAACTACACTAAAGGGACTTCCCTAATGGTCCAGTGGTTAAGGATCTGCCCCATGTAGGGGCCATGGGTTCAATCCCTGGTAGGGGAACGAAGATCCCACATATAGCCAAGCAACTAAGCCTAAGCACCACAACTAGAGAATCTGTGGACTGCAACGAAAGAGTCTGCATGAAGCAAGGAAGACCCCTAATGCCACAGCTCGGACCTGACGCGGCCAAATAAATACTAAAAAAAGAAGAAAAAACTATACTAAAACTACACTAAAACCTATACAAATGTATAGGTAGGTATATTTTATTGCACATGTATGGATATATTTTATTGCACATGTATGGATATATTGGGAGAAGGCAATGGCAACCCACTCCAGTACTCTTGCCTGGGAAATCCCTGGACTGAGGAGCCCGGTAGGCTACAGTCCATGAGGTCGCTAAGAGTTGCACACGACTGAGCGACTTCACTTTCACTTTTCACTCTCATGCACTGGAGAAGGAAATAGCAACCCACTCCAGTGTTCTTGCCTGGAGAATCCCAGGGACAGGGGAGCCTGGTGGGCTGCCGTCTATGGGGTCGCACAGAGTCGGACACGACTGACGCGACTTAGCAGCAGCATGGATGTATTGAATTAAATGTGGAATTCACTGTACATACTAGAAATCGGGCAGTATCTAAGCGTATGCAGTAAACATTACCCACTCAGTTTGTGTGAGGTGATGCTGTTGTGGTTGCTGTTTTGGCGATGCTGATGATCTAATGTTTAGGAACCCACATAAGGGAATGCCCTCCAGGGGCCTACAATCTAAGGGCAAGACAGATAACTAAGCAACAAACTATCCATGGTGTCGGGGAGAGATGGATGGAGGGAGCTGTTATTTCAGATGTGCTGCGTGCCAGATTCTTTTGTTTTTCTTAATCAGTCCCAGGAGTTAGATTGTGTTATTTGGAAAGTGAGGCTTCTGTTCAGGTAACTCACCTTATCAGTGGCAGAGCATGACTGGAAGGTAGGTTTGTATTACTGTGAAGCCTGATTCTCTCCACAGGGTGAAGGTTAAAGGCATGTGAATTGCTGGGAAACTGGGGAAAAAATCCTGGAAAAGGCAGCTTTTGAGCAGGGTTTTGAAAGTTGGCCTGGATTTTTATAAAGCAGTAATAGTAACGGTGTGGGGTTTAGAAACCTTGAAGGATTTGGCTGGAGATTGAAGTCCTTGGGGAAGGAAATAGAGTTGGAGCATCATCAGTTGGTTGGCATCTTCTCACGCTGGGGATACAGCGGGTGATAACAGAGTGGTCCCTGCCTTCTTGGAGCTTATCATACATCAGGAAAGAGGGACTTTGAGCAAACGAAGCCTGGGCAGGTGAAATATCTCTTCTTTTGCCATTGTCTGTGATGACCTAGGCTCACGTGTGTTTTTTGTTTACAGCTTGGAAAGGGGGCTTCAAGCCCTTCTCCTCTCTGCATTTGCCTGGATTCTCACGTCCCTGTGTATTGATGTTTTTCCTTTTCTGTCTCTTGATCTTCCTGTTAGTATTGATTAAGGGGAAGACTGTCCCCACTCCCTCCATTGCCTCCCTGATGGTCCTCAGCACAACTTGTTACAGCAGCAGCACTGGTTTAGCTAATCTGAGAAGCACAGGGCCACGAGTAGGCCAGGAAAGGTGTGGTGCCTTTTAATTGCTTATTCTAAGTGTGTTAACTTTAGACCAGATGCCAATTAAGACTTTGATGAAACTATTGACTTAGACCCTTCTGGAAGCTGGTGTGGCTTTATGCTGTTCAGTTTCAACCTTCCTGTGAGGGCAGTTAAGCCTTTTCTGTTACAGATGTGAGGTGCACATGACCCAGGATTTCTAAAAAAAAAATATCCTTAACAAATAGACATCCTAAGATATCAGATGGTAAAATACTGAAGGACAAATATAGCCTCTTCATAAGCAATGTTAGATGTTGTATGGGTGAAAAGCAGACACTTGGACGCTCTGCAGGGAAGTAATTAAATCAGGAGGTTCTGATAATGTAATAAACTACAAAAGGGCGAAACTTGAGTGGTTTACACACTAGAATGCCCTTCGATTGAATTATTGTCTTACAATAGTTGTCTGCCCAGGTACTACTGTTTTAAATATTTAACAATAGCACAACTCATGTTTTCCCCAGAGGGGAGAGAAAAGACACAAATCTTCATCACCTTAATAATTTGTGTGCCCTCCTTCTACCCACCACCTTTACCTCCCATGACTGTCAAAGCTCCTGTTTTGGGTTTACGAGTTGAGAAATCGCATCCCTGAAGATTAAGCATACAGCTTCCATGTTGGATAAGAAATAGCACTGCTCCTCTGAGTATGCTGGGAAAGTGCAGCCAGGGTGGTGAGCCTGCTGGCTTCTTGAACTCCGAGGGGATCCTCTGGAGGAGGAGGAGTTCTCCCCTTCACCCTATCTTCAGGGGTGGCTGGGTGGAGTGGCTTTTCTTTCTGTAGGGAGCATGGGAGCCTGCCTTCTCTCAGCTGCTGTACCATCTACTGACTGCAGGAGGTAGCACTCCAGGTCCCTTGCACAGTGTGAGATGCCTGTTCAGTTCAGTTTCAGTTCAGTCGCGTCCGACTCTTTGCGACCCAATGATGCCTGTTAGGGAGCCCCAATCCCTGCCGCCAGCCAGGTGCTGAGTTTCCTGGGCCCTCAGAGGAGGTGATGTCACCACCTCCATTGGAGAAATGGGGAAGCAGAGATGCCTGGAGATTGAGCTTCACCTAGGATCCTGTACAGTTATTAACAGTAAAGGATTGGAAGCTCAGGAATTTGAATCTGGGTCTCAGATTGCCCATATTGGGCTTCTCAAAACCTGTACATCTTATGTCTTTAAATCTGAAGGATGGAATGCTTCATGTTTGGCATTAGATTCTGAAGTTGTGATTATGACAGTAGAAAGGCGGGCGATTCCCCTCTGGACTAGCCAGGCTGGGGTACACAATGGTATGGGCAACAGCTCCGGGGGAGCCGGCCCCTCCTCACAGAGTGACGGCTTGTCCTCTTATACTTCCCTTTGTGTTCCTCTCCTTCAGGGCCCTGAAAGGGTCAGAGGATGCCTGCCCCTGTTTTTCCTGTTGCCTCTGTTCAGATTAGATTCAGACAATAGAGCTTGCCCTCCCTCAGGAGATAGGTTCTCCTGTGGCCCTTTACTCTCAGCTGAAATGCATCTTTCTCTGATCTAATTGGGTTTTTAAAAAATCCGCTTGACTACTCACCATGTTAGTTTACCATAAATCACATACTCTTCGATTTTGCTTGTGTACTTATTTCACCCCAATTTCTCCCAGGGTTAAACCAGTTTTAAGTTTGTGTCCGATTCTTGTAACTTTTAGAGGTTAACACTAATCATTAATACTAATCATTTAGCTTTTCTCCACTGATAAATTCATAAATGGATTTTTTTTTTGAGGCAGACCATTTATATTCAGGTAATATGGAATTAGTTTTAAAAAGCTGTATGTTGAAAAGATGTATAGAGAATATTAATGACAGTTTTGGAAGAAGGAAGACAAATCATCCATGATGCTAATGTTATTTTCACTTTTTGCACATTCACTTGTAATATTGTCTCTGTACAAAAACATTTTATGTACTTCATTTTATACATGGTTTATGGGCTGTTTTTTGAAGTGTTAGTTAACTGACCCTGATTTTAAGAGAATTTAATTAATGTTAGACATTTAACGTAAGCCAAATGTATATACATTTTTAAAAACAATAGATATTGATTAATAGATTATCTAACACAAATTCTGCTTTTTGTTTTTTTGAGGGGGGTTTGCAGAATCAGAATTGCCATGTGATTTCTAAGGTCTCTGTTCTAACAGGATATGTGGGAGGAGAATTATTCAGGGTTATTCTAGCCACTGTTTGAAGACTTTAAAAAAATCTCTGAAAAGTTAGTGTGTATGCTAAAGGCATGATTTCTGAAAATACATTTGTTAGGTTCTTAGAGAAAAGGACCCTTTGAAGAATACTGAATTCTACACGAGAAACATCCAGTCAAGCCCAAGATAACGTACTTCTTTGCCTTGCGGCCTACTCTCTGAGCCCCATTTTGGCCCCCCCGCCCCCGGCCCGCCCCGTTATGTGTTCATGGAGAAGGAAATGGCAGCCCACTCCAGTGTTCTTGCATGGAGAATTTCATGGACAGAGGAGCCTGGCGGGCTACAGTCCCATCAGATTGCAAAGTCAGACACAACTGAGTGACTAACACTAACTTCTAACTAACTATATGTTCATAGAAGTTTCTTTCTGCTCTTTTCTCAATTGCTTTCACACACATGGTTCTCTCTCCTTGCTGCATCCTGCTCACCTGCTAAGATTGAACTCAGCTGTTATCTCCAGCAAGAGGCCCTTCCTGACTCCTCCTCCCTTTTCCTGCAGGCTAGAGCAGTTATTTCTCTAGAGCTCTCTGTGCCTTGTAAACGTCCTTCCTTATGGATCCTGGACAGGGTAGGGCTGGGGCTCCCTTTTCTGCACTCCGTCCCAGCGTTGTGCTACAACCTGGCACTTGTGGATCAGTCAAGGGTATGGGTGAGAAAGTGTGACTCTGGAAATGTGAGCTTTTAATGTGGATGGTCTCTTCCCCCATTTCTTCGCTCCCTGATCTGGCTTTTAAGAATGATTATTTACTTTTCAGTAGGTATTTCATGCATTTCTGTTTCTTTAATTAGCCTGTTTGCATCTTCCAAGGTAAATTGAAGAGTTCTTCAGTACATGAACATGGTGAACACTCATTAGCAATTGTTTAGCCCTGAAATGATGGTGGATTTAAAATTTTCCTTTTACACTTAAAGATAAGGGGTTAAAGTGACTGAGGACAGAGATGTGGTCTGAAGCTGACAGGAATTTCAGCTTTCAGCTTTAAATGTAGTATTAAAAATCTCCTGAGAAAAGTCAACAGATCCAAACACATTTCGATGGTGATAAATCTTTTTTTTACTTAAAATTAGTTGCTCTGGTTTCTTATCTTTCCACTCTGAAGTCACAGATAAGTATTCTTTCCATTATTTCTTTACTGATATTTATCACAGCTGGTTTTTGTGTTTGCATGCTGGTTGGGTTTGTGTATTTTCTCAGTCTTTATCTGCTCCGTTCCAACTCCTTTCTTTTGATTTTTAGAGAGCTTTATACTTATAACATATGTATAGTGTTTGCTGTTCAGCCAATTTCCCAATGTGTTCTTTTTTTCATGTCCCTACAAACATCCTTGCTGTTTGTTGACTTTTCCTCCATTCTGCCACGTTGAGTACAGCTCGTTATATATTTGAAGCAAGACAGCTGGGGTGCTCTGGAAATCAACTTGAGTTTATTTTTTCATTCCTTTTCTTTGTTTATTTAAAAAAAAAATCATTATCACAAGGAACTGGCAATCTTGTCATTAAACTCTGTTTCTTTTGCTGGGGAGAGTTGTGTTTAGCAGGGGGTACAAGCCATCTTTCCTCCCTGGTTTTCTTTTATTCTGCCCCTGTCTCACTCCAGTTTCCCACCCTGCCTGCTGTTTAGAAGTTAGAATTCTCCAATGAATATTTGTTTCCTTTCACCATTCCAACTGCAGTTCTTAGCAGGACCATAATAGATAATGAAATGTCAAAAATTCAGGTTATTCATGAGATTTATAACAAATAAAAAGGGAAATGTGATATTTTTAAAAAATTACCTACCCATTGGAGAGCAGCTTGGTGGTATACATTATTATTATTATCTGTATTAAGAACCTCCTTTGTGGTACCTCTGCAACCCCTAAGCTATATTCTAAGTATCAAACATACACAAGCCAGGCTCTGTGAGCAGTGTGCTGACTCATGGCTTACCAGCAAGGAGAAAGGAAATGGTCTGCTGCTCAGCGTGTGCACAGATCTTTGGCAGTAAGCTGCAGTCCGTATGATTTGTGACTTGTGGTTCTATAAAGTGGCTTAATGAATTTGTTCATTTAGTTTTGATTGGGTTAGAACAAGAGACTGTATTATGGTATTTGGCTGATTATTTTTGCCTTGTTGATTTCCTTTCTGTTGTATTATTTGGCACCTGCTCTCAATAAAACTATGATCTAAAAATTGCACGTGTTTTCTCAGAATGAGAAATGATGTTTAGAGATGGTAGCTCGGTGGTTTTTGGTGAAATGCTGGTTGATGAGTCAGTTGATTACTGAAGATCTGTTTCAAGTGCAGTTTCTCCAAGAGTTGACATTTTTGGCTTTGTGTTATAAATATATTAGCTATACATGGTCACTATTATTAAGTTGAAAACAGCCTTTATTTTTCTGATAGGATATATTTCAAAAGCTGGAACTCTTGTCAGTTCTGTACCAGAAGTAACTGGGTTAAAAAACGACTAACAATATGCTGCATTTTCTGCTTATTAAGTAATTTTAACCGTGTAACCTCAGTCTTATACAGTACAGAGCTAGTGAAATAGAATGCTTCAGGAGTGGCATACTTAAGGACCACTGAAGTTTTGCATTAACTGATGATTAAGCAGAAGTCCCTGTAGAGGAAATTTTTAAAAAGTGATATCTAACTGACATGTATAACATAGTCGTTTCTGTTGTACAACAGGATGATTTAATATTTGTATATATTGTGAAATGATCACCATGGTAAATCTATATGTTCATCACTATACATAGTTACATTTTTTTTCTTGTGATGACATTTAAGATTTGTAGAAGATGAAAAAAAACACTCCAGTTCATGATGATGCTATTCCAAATCTAATATGAGTCTGCTTGAGTCTGTCTTTGATGAGTTAGGCTTGCCTTGTTGATCCTTCTTAACATTAGCAATCATTGAATACACTGTAAATTTAAAAGGCAGAAAACTGGAACTCAAGGGTATCCTCTGCAGTGCTTCTCAAACATTTTGTAAGTTAGATTTTTAAAATAAAAATAATGTTAAAGGTAACTGAGCTCTCTATAAGACCGACTATAGGGACGGCATTTCTCTTGGCCAAGGGCTTCATTGGTGCCCTTACGTTCTGCATATTTGGGTTTTCCAGCATCTCCCAGGAGGTGGGGTGGAGTGTTGAGGTCCTCAGCTTCTTTGATCAGAGCCCTTAGGTTCTGGATTTAGATCGTGTGGCAACAAAATAAACACATTTGCTTCTGTAGAGCATATAATTTAGAAGCATCACTGCTAACTGCCGGATTATATTTTTAACCTTTTACACTGGTGGTTTCACTTAATCTTTTGGGTTGTTGAAGATGAGATTAAATCTGGGTTTCAACTGAGGAGGACTGGGACCAGCAAGGAAAGCTCAAGCTATCATATGTGATAGATCATTCTCCAGGGCTGTTCAGTTAGAGGGATGCCTTTTGTTGAAACAAGAATAAAAATAATAATTGAGTACTCCAGCTCACTGACCTTGGTGATTGTGACATCCTCTGATGTAATTTATTGAGTGCCAAGTGTTTTTAATTGATGGATAAAGCATGGAATTTGTATGGGATGCCTGCCAGTGGTCTCACTCTGAAGTTGAATGTCTTTCTTGTACTCTTTCTTTTTCTCTTCCCTTTCCTCCCCTCCTCCCCCTCTTTTCATAGGTGTGCGCTCTGAGATCATTCCTTTCCAGGGAGACTTTGGCGGTTTGCCTTTGGCAGCTTCCTCTGGGAGTCTCCTGTGAAGAGCCCGCCGATGTAGTCAGTCTGTGTTCCAGCTCCCCCTTGAAAAGCCGTCTTGCGCTTCCCTACCCTGTGAATAAAGATGATGATGGTTTTGTGGGGCTGGTCCTACATCTGCTGGGAAGGTTTGGTTGGGTGATAACAAAGTGAATTTCCCCCACCCAGTGAAAACTAATTTTCATCTACTACTTACTGCAGAGGAGATGGGGGCATCAAGTTTACAGCCAGGAGCCTAAGATGGGGTCTGTAACCTCTTCCAGAAGGTGATTTATGGCTTTCATTAGCCTAAGAATCCCACCGTAACTTTTCTTTCCTTGGGAGAGGCTGTTGATTGTGCCTAATAAGATGGTTTTCTCAGATGAAATTTGAGAAATTTCTTTTTAGTCATTGGATTGAGTAATAAGAGAAAAAAGAGCAGTTTGAGCTGTGTAAACAAGTAATTGCTTTGTATCTGGATTAATGTGGAGGAAAAGAATGAAAACCTAAGCTGCCTGAAGCTTAGGGAACCATTGGATCCTGTTCTGTGGCCAAGATAGCACACTTTTCCCCAGGCCCCGTCTCCTTGTCACCTCCAGAATATTGTGATCTGAGCGTGTTAGGATTGATTCTTCCGCTGAAGATGATGTACACGTGTAGAAAAGATGGTTTTGTGCTTGTTTACCTTCTCGGGGTATTTAGCAGGATTGTTTGTGTGTGAGAAACCGCTACTAACCTTCCTGTGTGATCTTTAACTTTACCATCAGTTGTTTAAAAATCTCGGTTATCCGTGTGATCAGATTTGAGGCTGGTGGTTTGGGTTTAAGATCTTAAACTGTTCCAAGTTTAAGTTGCCAAGATGCTTTATTTAGGGAAGTAAACAGATTCATCTTTGTAGAAGAGTTCAGAAACCTGTTAGAGGGATGATTGGATTATTCTTGTAGCAATGTTACGCGATTGCAGACATTTCAATTTGAAGTGAGGGCCAGCTGATCTGCTCTGGGCTGCAGTTCCTCTCTGACCATCACTTCCTTACCTCTCTGGATTCTGGGGGGCCCCAGGATGTTTACTTCCTTTGGGCAGTGTCCGCTGGGGGAGGGTGCTCCCTGAGCTCTGCTCTATGCTCTCAAGGCTTCCAATGGATACCGCCTGCCACTGTCACCCAGCAGCCTGTGTGTGTTTTGTGCTCATCAGAGCATCACAATGCTCAGAAAACTGCTTTCTCCATGAACTGGCTGTTTTTGTTTAGAGTAGTCATTTTCATGAGTAGGTAAAAGTAAGTTCAGGAGCGTTCTTTGAAAATTGTACATGTAGTTAGCAAAAACTGCTGAAACCCCAAACAAACTGTATTTTACACAAAGCATCTTCTGTTCAGAGTTTTAGTTCTACTGTGGAATTAGCAAAGCATCTTTCAGAGTTTGAACTTATCTTCTCTTTGAAATTCCCTAGAACTTTTAAATCAAATCAAAATACAGGTGGTTCTGAGGGTTTTTTTGTTTGTTTGTTTGTTTTGCCTTTCAAAGATTGAAAAATATTCATGAATTATTGTCTACAGAAAAAGACGGAAACGGCAACTATTTTACAGAAATACTGTGTAATAGGGTGTTTACAAATTTGAATTTGTAAAGTTCTGACTTTGGAAACTTCATAAAATGATCTATTTGGCACATTTAAGAAAAAGTGGAGTCTTATTGTCAGAGATGTGTGAACAATGACGAAGTATTAAAGTTGTAAAGATTTGATCCATCAAGTTAAAACAGTATGCATTTTATTCCCAACTGTACTTGATTTGTGGCATAAAGAAAAGATACGGTGAGCAAATTGTTTTCAATATCTTGCCAATCTAGTAATGTCTATTGTACATGCACACAACTTGTTTGAAGTCTCAATAGCATGATTATGGAAATACTCAGTTCATGTTGAAACAGTTATTTCTCCTGTGTTGTTGGTGTGTTTGTTTTCTCAGGTGCCTTTTCCCAGCCTGGCTTTCTCTTCTTTCCTGCTGACAAAATTGATAAACATGTAGGGAGGCTGTGGGAAAGGATGGGGGTTACAAGGGATTCAAGCTGGTCCGGCCGAAGGGAGCTGAAGGGATTTTCAGGATGTAGGCAATACAGTTGCAGGGACAGCTGGGTGGAGGTGGACTCATTGGATAAGCCACGGAATCCTTAATTACCTAACTGTAGGCCTGGCTTCTCAGATACCCTGCATCATAGGGCATAACCTACCCAATCCTTGGCCTTGGTGTGGTGCTGGCCGGGGGAGGGGCAGAGAGCGAGGCAGGGCTGGTGAGGTTGAACAGAGTGGGATTGAAAAATACTGGGTTTTCTCTGTATTTGGTGGTTTCAAGATTTAATTGTCTTAGACTGGTTATGAAACTGTAATGAAAACTAGTAGTCTGTGTTTTGTGTATGCAGTTGCTTATTTACTAAGCAGAGTTTAAGCAGAGTAAACTCTAGTTTTTGGTTTATTGCTGTTTTATCATTTGTTGAACCGATTCCTTTTTCCTGCTCTGTTCCTCCTCTTCCCATTGTTTCCTTTCCTTTCCTTTGGGTTCCTTTGTATTTTGGTCTGTGTTTTAAATCTTAGATTGACTTCTGAGTCAAGTGCCCAAGGGCCTTTTTCACTTATGCCTGTTTTTGGGTTTCTGCTTGCCTTGTTGTCCTGGTTCTTCCATGTTGCAAGTTTTTTTTTTTTTTTTAAAGTTAAGTTTCTAAAAATATAATTCTGGTAACCAGGGAGACTCCCCTAGCACAGATGAAAAACAGAAAAGCTGGGGCCAGGAGAAGCCCTGACAATAATCACATCACACACTCCTCCCATTTGGTTAGTCAGCTTTCTAGTTGGTAAATCAAGCTCCTGTCTTTGGAGAGAGTGGTGCCCACCAGCTTCCCTATTAAAAAGGAGAGGTGGGATTTTAGTATTTGAAGCTTGTTATTGGTGAGGCATGTCACTGCTGCTTAAATTTGCTTTCATCAGAAATGAGTAATTGCCTGAAAAAGAATCTTTTCTTCCTCACCCCTTCTCTCATTTCTTCCTTGTTGAAATCTTAGTGCACATCTGTGAAACAAAGATGCAGCCCTGTTGGTTATGACTGAGTCGTGCTTCAAGCGTGTCGTTCAGAGCAGGTGTCTCTTCCACCTACAGATCTAAGTTGATTGTACTTACATTTGAAAAGTTTGTAATTTTACAGAACTGATGCATCTTTCCCATTAATATCTTCAGAATTTGTAAAGACTAGGTAATAACAACCTCTTCCCCCCAAATAAAAACAAACAAACAAACTCTTTCCAATCCTGGGTACCTGTTTTAAATGATTTAAAATGGTACTGCTGCTGCTGCTAAGTCACTTCAGTCGTGTCTGACTCTGTGCGACCCCATAGACGGCAGCCCACTAGGCTCCCCCGTCCCTGGGATTCTCCAGGCAAGAACACCGGAGCGGGTTGCCATTTCCTCCTCCAATGCGTGAAAGTGAAAAGTGAAAGTGAAAAGTGAAAGTGAAGTCGCTCAGTCATGTCCGACTCTTTGCGACCCCGTGGTACTAGTGGTTGCTTAAAATGAATCATTTGAATATATTCCTGTTAGGTGCAAACTAATCGAACTTTTTAAAAGTAGCAAAAGCCAGAGTCAATACAACAGTACTGGATCCTTAATTTGTATTTTGCTTTTACGGTGAAGGCTAAAAAGGAAAGGACATTAATTTTAAGCAAATCTTTAAAAATGACTCTTTCTTTGGGAAGAAGCTACTTTTGAAAGTTTCTGGGTAAAGGCAGCTGCTTTAAAGGGTTGTGTGCAGAGGCCACACAGCCCTCAGTGAGATCCCAACCTTCTTTGTTGTTGTCCAGTCACTAAATCGTGTCTGACTCTGTGTGACCCCTTGAACTGCAGGACACCAGGCTTCCCTGTCCTTCACCATCTTCCGGAGTCTGCTCAAACTGACTCCATTGAGTCAGTGATGTCATCCAACCATCTCATCCTCTGTCTCCCCCTTCTCCTCCTGTCTGCAATCTTTCCCAGCATCAGGGTCTTTTCCAATAAGTTTGCTCTTTGCATCAGGTGGCCAAAGTATTGGAGCTTTAGCATTAGTCCTTCCAATGAATATTCAGGGTTAATTTCCTTTAGGATTGACTGGTTTGATCTCCTTGCAGTCTAAGGGACTCTCAAGCGTCTTCTCCAACACAACAGTTCAAAAGCATCAATTCTTCAGTGCACAGCCTTCATAGTCCAACTCTCACATCTGTACATGACTACTGGAAAAACCAGTATAGCTTTGGCTATACAGACCTTTGTCAGCAAACTGATGTCTCTGCTTTTTAATATGCTGTCTAGGTTGGTCATAACTTTTTTCCCAAGAAGCAAATGTCTTTTAATTTCATGGCTGCAGTCACTGTCTGCAGTGATTTTGGATTCCAAGAAAATAGTCTGTCATTGTTTTCATTTTTTTCCCCATCTATTTGCCATGAAGTGATGGGACTGGATGCCCTGATCTTAGTTTTTTGAATGTTGAGTTTTAAGCCAGCTTTTTCACTCTCCTCTTTCACTTTGATCAAGAGGCTCTTTAGTTCCTCTTTGCTTTCTGCCATAAGGGTGGTGTCATCTGCATATCTGAGGTTGTTGATATTTCTCCCAGCAATCTTGATTCCAGCTTGGAATTCATTCAGCCCAGCATTTCGCATGATGTACTCTGCATATAATTTAAATAAGTAGGGTGACAATATACAGCCTTTATGTACTCCTTACCCATTTGGAACCAGTCTGTTGTTCTATGTCCGGTTCTGACTATAGCTTCTTGACCTGCATACAGTTTCTCAGGAGGCAGGCCAGGTGATCTGGTATTTCCCTCTCTTTAAGAATTTTCCACAATTTGTTGTGATCCACACAGTAAAAGACTTTTAGCTTAGTCAATGAAGCAGAAGTAAATGTTTTTTTCCTGGAACTCTATTGCTTTTTCTATGTTCCAACGAATGTTGGGAATTTGATCTCTGGTTCCTTTGCCTTTTCTAAACCTAGCTTGTACATCTGAAGTTCTTGGTTCACGTACTTCAAAAAGCCTAGCTTGAAGGGTTTTGAGCATTACCTTGCTGGCATGTGAAATGAGCACACAATTGTGTGGTAGTTTGAACACTCTTTGGCTTTGCCCTTCTTTGATATTGAAATGAAAACTGACCTTTTCCAGTCCCGATGCCACAGAGTTTTCCATATTTACTGGCATATTGAGTGCAGCACTTTAATGGCATCATCTTTTAGGATTTGAAATAGCTCATCTGGAATTCCATCACCTTTACTAGCTTTGTTAGTAGTGATGCTTCCTAAGGCCCACTTCACACTCCCGGATGCCAAGGACAGAGAAGCCAACCCTCTTTAGGAGGGTCTTTGTCAAGCCCTCCCCATGGAATGAGCAGGAAAAGAGAATGTTGAAGGCTTGAAATTATTTTTAGTTTTTAACTTTATGCCGAGGACTCAGTGTTTTCAGTTTGAAATTTTGGTTCAACCGTAAGACAGGGAAAAATTGATGATATGCACGAGCTAAAGCCGATAGGGTCTGTGGACGAGTTGCTGCTGCTAAGTCGCTTCAGTCATGTCCGACTCTGTGTGACCCCATAGACGGCAGCCCGCCAGGCTCCGCCATCCCTGGGATTCTCCAGGCAAGAACACTGGAGTGGGTTGCCATTTCCTTCTCCAAGTGGACGAATTAGGGGCTGACTTTTCAGGAGAGGCTGGTTTTTCCGTGGGTGAAGGAGGAAGGCCAGAAGAATGCGCAGATGCAGGGAGCTTGGAAGATTTCTGGCCAGAGCTTGTGGAAGTTGACACAGCAGCTGAGTGTTTATTTCTATCCTCATTACTCTTGTAAGTTTGTCTAGTTGTCCTGTCACCCAAAGAGAGTGTTCATTCAGTAATAAAAGAACAGTAGTCTTGTCTGGTTGGTCGGAACCCAAGAGGCTGGCGGCAAAGCTTGGACCGTTAGGCTGTGATGGCTGGTGCCTAGTTCTGAATTGTTTCCTTGTAAACCTGGGGTTCCCATGGATGAGATAAAAGTATAATTTGTTTTTTGCTTATTTTGTTTTCTTTTAGTTTTGAGATAGAGTTGGTATACAGCACTGGGTATGTTTAAGGTGTATAGCATAGTCCCTTGACTTGTATTCCTTGCAAAATGATTACTACAGTGAGTTTCAGTTCAGTTCAGTCACTCAGTCGTGTCCGACTCTTTGTGACCCCATGAATTGCAGCACGCCAGGCCTCCCTGTCCATCACCAACTCCCAGAGTTCACTCAGACTCATGTCCATCGAGTCGGTGATGCCATCCAGCCATCTCATCCTCTGTCGTCCCCTTCTCCTGCCCCCAATCCCTCCCAGCATCAGAGTCTTTTCCAATGAGTCAATTCTTTGCATGAGGTGGCCAAAGTACTGGAGTTTCAGCTTCAGCATTATTCCTTCCAAAGAACACCCAGGATTGATCTCCTTCAGAATGGACTGGTTGGATCTCCTTGCAGTCCAGGGGACTCTCAGGAGTCTTCTCCAACACCACAGTTCAAAAGCATCAATTCTTCAGTGCTCAGCTTTCTTCACAGTCCAACTCTCACATCCATACATGACCAAAGGAAAAACCATAGCCTTGACTAGACGGACCTTTGTTAGCAAAGTAATGTCTCTGCTTTTGAATATGCTATCTAGGTTGGTCATAACTTTCCTTCCAAGAGTTTAGTTACCATCCATTGTTTGTATAAAAGTGTAACTTGTTTTAGTCAATTTAAGACAAAGTGATATGATTAAAAAACTAAAATGTTTAAAGCTCTTCAGGTGTTGTTATGTCTCCTGTGTGTCTAGATCTGGAAAATTAAATGTAGCATAGATGTTGTTAGACCAGAATCTCGCGTGAATCTTCAGGACCCTTGCATCGGGAGCTTCTGTGGAGGACGGGCTGGCAAATACACACCTACCCCTCTTTTGTCTGCCAAGATTTTTCTGAGGTGGAATTTGTCTCCCAGCTCTTAGGAGGTGATTTGTTTCATGGGCCATATTTATGGATTTGAGGTATTTTATTACAAGGAAAGTGCCTTGTAGCATTGTACAAAGGCACGGGCTTAAACAAATGAGCAATGTATTGTTTGCAGCCATTCAGTGCAGTATCAGCGTGTTCTGATCTTTTCCAGTTCTAGAGAGTTCTTTCATGAACAGTGATCTCTATTTACTGCGACTTGGACCCGCCCATCCCTCTTTAGTGACCTTTGAAATAAAACGTAGCTGTGAGCCCATGAGCAGAATTTCACATACTGACAGTGTTCAGCCTTTTACATTGTTGCTCATCCTCTTAAACTCAAGTTTTCTTGAAGTAAATAAACAATAAATATATTATCCATTTAAAAATCTGTGGTATAAAATTGGGACATGCCACATCTTGAATGTGATAACCTCTGATGGGTCTTTGTGTCCCCACTGAGCTTAGACCCTGTGGGGCTCACACTTGGAATCTGCTCCGCTGACCAATGACTGTCCTCCAGTGCTCACAGCCGAGTGTCAGAATTAGGGACTTTGTGCTTAGAAGTGAGAGCTTTCCCACTAACTCTTGGAGTCTGTTTCATTTAGAGCCATTTCTTCCCAAAATGGAAGAAATGCGAAAAGGAAATCATTTCCTGTCCTGTCATTTCCCTGAACGCTATTCTTGGAAGAAAGGGTTACTAGAGGAAATCTCAAGGTTACTAGCAATCTGCAGTCCCAGCAGTGACAAATTGACATAGCTTCTCATTTCTTTTTCTTTTTAACAAATAACTGCCTTTTCTTAAGGAAGCTGTCACATGTTTGTCATTGAAGATACAGAAAATACAGAAACATATGAAGGGGGACATCAAGTGCGCACAGGTCCCAGCACGGGAGGAGACAGCTGCTGCCGCCTCCCCTGGCCACCCACAGGTCCCACCTCCTCTGCCCGGCACACTCACTCAGCACACGCAGAACCAGCTAGAATCGGATCCTGTTCTGGGTCTGCCTACACTTCTCAGTGGCTCCCAAGGCCCTGGCGGTCTGGCTCATGCTCCTGTGTTCTCCTTTCCTCCCCCCTCAGTCTCTGTCACAGCATTTGTGTCCTTTATAGACCATCTTTATGGACCACTTCCTCTTTTGTATTTTGTTTGTTTATTTGGGTTTGGTCTGTGTCTCACAATGGAATGTGAGCTCTGCAAAGTACAAGGACATGTCACCATAGTATCCCTAGGGCTAGCAAGTGCCTGGAATATTGTGGGGGCTTAGAAGTTTAAGATGCAATAAGTGAATGAATGAATATACACAATTATATATACACATTTGTCCTTTACAAAATTCTGTTTGTTTTTTTTACCCCCATATTAGTAGTTTCTTTTCATTTTAAGTGAAGAACATGAGATTATAATGGCGTTTTTTTTTTTTTTAAAGGCACTAAAGGTTAGTATTTTTAGTAAAAAAAATAAGAGTATATAGTCTTTCTATTTTAAATTAAAAAGATCCAGACTACTGTACTATATTTAAAACTTAAAAAAAAGAAATTTAGGCTGGATTTAGATCTTTCTTTTTAACCTGTACTTCTTTTTTTCTTTTGAATAATTTTAATCTTACATAAAAATCACAAAAATAGCACAGAGTTCACGAATACTCTTTGCCCCACTTCCTCTAATGTTTATAAGCGTTTATAACCATGGAGCAACATTAAGATCAGGAAACTGACACCGGTACAGTACTAGAACCTGAACTACCAGCATTACGGACGTGCATTTCAGAGATGGTCCCCTGCTGACTGTTTCCCATTCTGGGACCCAGTCCAGGATCTCACATTGCATTCGCTGTCCTATCTCCTTAGTCCCCTCCAATCTGTGACAGTTCATCAGTGTTTCATGACCATCACTCTTCTGATGAGTACCGGTCAGCTGTTTGTAGATTGTCTCTCAGTGTGGGTTGGTCTAACGTGTCCTCATGAGTAGATGGAGGCTAAGCAGTTTTGTCAAGAAGTAACATGCCAGTGTTCTTGCCTGGAGAATCCCAGGGACGGGGGAGCCTGGTGGGCTGCCGTCTATGGGGTCACACACAGTTGGACATGAGTGAAGTGACTTAGCAGCAGCAGCAACATGCTCTACTCAGGATAGCCTGTCAGGAGTATGTGAAGGTGAAATGTCTTACCTTGAGCATTTGGCTAAGGTGATAGCTGCATAATTTTTCCTCTGTACTGATACTGTTTTTCCTTTGGATCAGTATCTTGTGGGGGAGACACTTTGAAACTGATTTTCGTGTTTTCTGTAAACATCCCACATCCGTCTTGCCTGTAGCAATTTGCACTATGATGTCTGCCTGGTGGTGGTTTTGTGTTTTCTTCATTCTGCTTACATTTATTATTCAGAATTCTTCTGTGAAGAATTGTCCCTTCTTCTTTTATGTATTTATTATTCATATCAAGATGAAGTTATGGATATTGTATTTTATGGGTTATCTCTAAAAGTATTACTGTTCATTTTATTGCTCCAGTTGTTCATCTCCACTGGGAGCTCCTCCTTGTCCTTTTGTCATATACCCCAACCTTTGTCAATGCTTCTTTGTTTTCTGGCACCATAAGATGTTTCGGGCTTATCTTGTATTTTTCCTGCCCCAGCCCTGGAATCAACCATTTTCCAAGGAGCCTTGGTTCCTTTTATTGAAGAATGATATTTCAAAACCAAGGTCTTAGTATTAAATGAACTCATTGCTACCAGGGTATTATTGGTTCTTTGCTCTCTCAGTGGACAGAGCTAGGAAAACACACACACACACATATACATATTTATGTATATGCTATGTCACATGTCTGACCATGCGACCCTGTGGACTGTAGCCCACCAGGCTCCTCTGTCCATGGGATTCTCCAGGCAAGAATACTGGAGTGGTTTGCCATGCCCCTCTCCAGGGGATCTTCCTGACCTAGGGATCGAACTTGGGTCTCCTGCATCGGTAAATGGTTTCTTTACCAATAGCACTACTTGGGAAGCCCGTATATATATATATGTGTGTGTGTGTGTGTATACACACTAACCTGTGCTTCCATGTACATCTATATTCTTTCTGTATCTTTGTATCTGTAAAAATATATTTATTAAGAGCCATTGGTCTATACTGGTCCCTCTCATTCCAGTCCAACATCACACATTTCATTCTAGCCTTCTCTCTTACTTCTAACTTATTTCTTAGGCAAGGAGAAACCCGATTCTCATGATCTATAGTGTATTTAGTTTTTAGTTCAATCCTATTGTATCATTGAGGTTTCAGCTAGAGAAACAGAACTATTAGAAGATATATTAAAAGATTTATTGCAAGGAATTGTCTTACGTGATTGTGTGGGCTGGTTCAGCAAGGCTGAAATCAGAGCAGGCCATCAGAAAGGGCAGAATGGGACTCTTGGGTGTGAACTGAAGCTGTGTCCACAGGTGGGATTTTTTTAATTAATTATTTTTAATTGGAAGGTAATTACTTTGCAATATTGTGGTTTTTGCCATACATCAACATGAATCGGCCATAGGTATCCATGTGTCCCTCCCATCCTGAACCTCGCTCCCAATTCCCTCCCCACCCTATCCGTCTATGTTGTCACAGAGTACCAGCTTGCATGCCCTGCCTCATGCATTGAACTTACACTGGTCATCTATTTTACATATGATAATGTGTATGTTTCATGCTATTTTCTCAAATCATCTCACCCTCTCCTTCTCCCACTGAGTCCAAAAGTCTGTTCTTTATGTCACAAGCAGGATATCTAAGGAAGCCTTAGCTTTGCTGTTAAAGCCTCATTGAATCAGTCCCATGCAGATTATCTGGGATAACCATAATCAGCTGGTTATGGGCTTTAATTACATTTACAAGACACCTTCACAGCAACCCCTAGGTTAGTATTTTATTGAATAGGTGGAAACTGTAGTCTAACCACATTGGCTTATGATACTAACCATCACACTTTGCATGTGAACGAAATGGTGACAGAATTGCTAACCCATAACTCTGAGAAGCAGATACAGTAGTGCAGCTTGGTTTTTAAGCACTCCGTTTTCTGTGTAAAATTTATGGACACAATGGTGAATATAGAATGACGTTTGTCATAATCTCCAGTTACCCCAGCTGTTTGTAATCTTGTTTATTGTTTGTCTTCTCACTGAACCCCTATTAATTTTTGCCCTGTATCCCCAAGACTGGGTCTGGAGCCCTGCACAGTGACTGCGTGTTGAATGAGCAAAATGAGTAAGACCACCCATATCCTAATATTTCTTTTCTGCCAACTTTCTCCTTTCCCGGTGTTCAAGAGAGAATAGTGAAATAGAGGACGCAGTTTGGAAGGGGATTAAAAAGAGACTAAAAGATGGGTGTTAGGTTAATAAATCCTGGTTTCCAGGGAAGTGTTTTACACGTGTTCTCTACATTGGGATAGTTCACTAACAGGCGGAAGTCCATCCTGCCCCTCCCTGCTCCTCCCGCTCCTACCCCTACTCCCACCACGGTCAGTTTTCTGTCTGAGAAAAGAATCACTTCCATGGTTTAAAGCTTTAGAATAGATTAGTTGAGGGCATTACCAGACAGTAGCAATTCACATTTTTGCAGTTTAGGAGTAGTAGCATAATGTAGACTGTCATTTATTGAACCATATTTTATGAGTATTTCTCCTATGCTGTGCATTTGGGCTACAGAGAGGAAGAGATGCGGACTCTGCTATTAACATATATATATTTTAGTGCATTGTTTCTAACTTCAGTAATACATAGTTCTATTTCAAAGGGAAAAATGTATCTTGCATCCTCAGTGTTGACTTACGTTACTTTTGTAATGATGTTACTTAGGTATGTACAACCACGTTACTAGGAATGAACACATTATGCTTATATCTCTTTTACCACTAGAAACCAAAGCCAATTTGCAAGTCATGTAAATCCAAATTAACTGAAATTAATATGACAGATGAAGTTGTTTTGCTAAATCAAAAGCAAAAATGTTTGTATTAAACATTTTTGATACAGAATTTTGCATTGACTCATAAGGATTGAAGGTTTTTAAATATAAATTTATTTATTTTAATTGAAGGCTAATTACTTTACAATATTGTATTGGTTTTGCCATACATCAACATGAATCTGCCACAGGTGTACACGTGATCCCCATCCTGAACCCCCCTTCCCCCTCCCTCCCCATACCATCCCTGTGGGTTGAAGTTTTAATGCTTCTATTTCTCACTATCAGTTCCCTTCGGGGACTGAAGTCTTTGTTCTTGTTCGGTGCAGTGTAATTTCACTGGGCTTTCTCTTGACCCCGATGCTTCATTGGCATAGTAGGTCTGCCTCCATTGGTTTCTTGTTAGAGCTAGATGATGAAAATGGGAATAGTTTGCATCATCTTGATTCTAAATGCAGAACAAACTGGGCCACTGAAAAAGAAGACAGAAAATATGCTTCTTGATATATTACAGAGCACCAAGAGTACGTCCACGAATCCCTCCTGGAGAAACATTTGTTCAGGATAGAGAGAGATGTGCAAACAGAGTTCCCACATGAACCCAGTGCTGAGCTGGAGTTACATGTAAGGTTCATTGGGGTGGTAGGCGAAAATGGTAGTGTTTGCAGGGGAAGCTTGAAGGATGAGAAGGAGGAGTTGGAGAACTAACAGCATGTAGAAGGTCGTGGGGCCTTGTAACACGGGGAGTTCAATAGTGTTGTTGGAGTATACATACTACAAAGGAGAACTTTTGAAGTTGATGGTAGCATTCTAACATAGTCTCATTGTGAAATTCTGGTGTTTACATGCTGACAGATAAATTTTGCTTGTGTTATAACATTCATCTTAGAGTCTTCATATTTTTTTTTCTGTTGATGAGCAGTCTGTTTTTCTTTTTTACAGCTTTATTGATAAATAATTTATATACCATTCCATTTGCCTGTTTCAGCATGTATTTCAGTGGTTCAGTAATATATATATTCATTTATGCATTCATCACCCCAGTGCAGTTTTGGAACACTTTCATTAGCCCATAATGTTCCCTCATGCCAGTCTGTAGTGAATTCCTGTTCTTTCCCTTGGCTCTAAACAACCACTGATCTGCTTTCTGTCCCTATAATTTTGCCTTTTCTAGTGATATCATTGGATCATACCATATGTTGTCTTTTGTGTCTGGCTTACTTCATTCAGCATAATGTTTTTGAGCTTCATCCATGTTGTAGCATGTATCAGGACATCATTCCTTTTGATGACCACGTGATATCACATTATGTGGATGTACCACATTGTGTTTTTCATACCATTTGATGGACAGACCCCTTGGACTGTTTTCAGTTTTCGGCCATTGTGAATAATGCTGTTGTAGTCATTTGCTGATGGCAAGTCTTTGTGTGGACATATGTTTTAGTTTTTTTGGGGTTGTAGAATTACTGGTCTCATGATAAGTGTCTGTTTAACTTTTTAAGAAACTGCCAAACTTTTCTAAAGACTGTACCATCCCACTGAGTGTATAGTCTTATTGGCAACATGTCATATTGTATCTTGGGCAGAGGGAAGGAGAAGAGATCAAAGTCACTGTCGTGGGTTGAGTTACTTCTTTGACTCCCACCTGATGTCCTGAATTCCTACACCAGCACCAAATTGCACAGGATGGCATGCTGACGGCGTTGCTTTCTTTTTCTCTTTTATTGGAGTATAATTGCTTTACAGTGTTGTATATGTTTCTGCTGTACAGCAAAGCGAATCAGCTACGTGTATGCATTGGTATCTCCCTCTTAGGCCTCCCTCCCTCCCCCACCCCACCCTCCTAGGTCGTCACAGAGCACAGAGCAGTGAGCCGAGTGCCCCGTGCTATACAGCAGCCTCCCAGTAGTATTTGTTTTACACGTGGTATTGTATATATCTCAGTGCTACTCTCCCAATTCGTCCCTCCCACTCTTTCCATGCTGTGTCCACTTTCTGTTTGATGTTAATTACTTTTTCTCTTTATGAACTCTGGTTTTATGTGAACTATTTGTCAGACACTAGAATCTGCAAAAATACCCCAGCAGTAATCTCCAGTCTCCTCATAGCTGTCTTATCCTTTAATAAACTACTCTGGCCCAGCTTTTTTAGGAAGTAAGGGAAAAGCCAGGAATGTTGTAGGAGGATGAGCAAGTATTTTTAAGTGTGTGGTTTGGGTGTGTGTTGAGAAGGAACGCTGGAGTATCCTTAATGTCCTTACCCGTGCGGTTTGTTGACCACAGCGTCATCACTCTGGCATTGTCTCTGAGTCAGATTTGGTACAAGACTGATTATTCTGTTTGTAACTAGTCCAGGAATAGACTGGTTGAGGTTTAAAGTGTTACGAGCATCAGGTGGGAAGTACAGATGATGTCATACCTTTTGGTCATGATGTGAAGTCCAGCATCCAGATCGCTGTCTCTTCAGTCTGCCTCCTTTCCTGAAGTCCCTGTGTAATTGATACTGCGGGCTATGCAGACCGTACCTGGCAGTCAGCCTAGATCCTTCTTTCACGTCTCACATCAAGGTGTTTTAAAACATTTTCTTCCTTACATCCCACCTTCCTCCTCTTTCCCATCCCTGCCATGTCTGTTGCCTCCTGATTCTTTTTCATCTTCTCCCCCATTCTAGTTCACCCTTCACTGGTCTACTGGAGAGGTCTGTTATCAATGGAAAGCAATTTGTGTGACCCTGTTAGGATTTGTGTAAAAACATGTGTATGTGTGTGATTGACTACAGGATAAAGTGTAAACTTTGCGTGGGGTAGAGACCTTGACACGGGCAGCCTGCCCTCCTAGGCTACCTCCAGTCCGAGTGCACTGCTCACAGCCTCCTGCCCCTCTCTGGGGCTTCCAGCCTCTGCAGGTCCTACTCTGGTGTCTGGGAGACCCTGTCCTTCCCCACCCGTGTCCATTCTTAGCACATAACTTCAGCCTTCTGCGAGTTAGTGTAGGTGCCCAGGCTGCCTGAAACCTTCCCAGATGCCATACTCTGCCCTCTGGTTCTCTTGCCTTGCAGGGCTTTTCACAGACCCCTCTGTTTATTTGATCTTGTCCCAGAGTACTGTCACCCTGTGCTGCTCTGTCCCTCTCTGGGCTGTGTACCCCCTGGTGGAAATGCTTTTCTTATACGTTTGTGACCTTGGCGTCTAGTGCAGCGCGTGGTACCAAGTGTGCACTCAGTAAGGATGTGCAGGTGAGAGAGCCGAGGGGTCTGGGCTAAAGGTGGTGGGAGCAGCAACTGCTCGGTCACTGCATCTTCATGCAGCTTTAGATCCAAACCCACCCGCTGTTGAAAGGACTTCATGAGAAGTGCCTCCTCCTCATACTGTTTCAGTAATGAACACCCTCATGCTCAGAAAATGGAAACTTCTGTTTTACCCAGATCCTTTATACTAGGGCTTAAGCCTTCTTTTCTAGCCTTAGTATATCTGGATCCTTCTGTGAAAGTAAACAAAACATATAAGCCAGAATTGTAATAATTCATAGCACTGAAACAAGAGTTGGGAAGTTAGATGCCAAGATGTGTGAACTTATTAGATAGGCTTTAAACCATATATATCCCCAATTATTGAAAAGTGAGGGCTTTGTATACAATGTGCCTTTTCCTGTTTAACTTTCTCTTTATGCACAGTTTTGCTTTATTTAGGGTATATATTCTGGATGCAGCAGTTCATTCTTTATCCCTTTTTATTTCTACAACTTGCCCAGTGTAATGCCACGTAGAATTACACTTTATAAAATAGCGCCTGCCTGCAGGAGCTTGAGCCATCTGTGAGGACAGTGCTGTAAGGAAGGAAATGGAAAGAGAATCTATCCCATCACCAAGTATTTGGTTTCAATGGTTCCAGTTTCGTTGGAGGTGGGAGCCCACCTTTTACGTTTTTAGAAAACTATATTACAGTTGTGAAGGATCTTTTTAAGTCATTCTACTAAATTAATTTTTACCTGATCTTCAGGAGTTGTATTCTTAATTCATTTCCATATTTTATCACTTCTCATACCTTTGCAGCATGTGTGGGTAAGGTGTTCAGATCTCTATTTGAAATATTAGATGCTTTATTATTTTTGTTCTTGGTTTAAGAGCAGGTATCTTTTGGGGGTGGGGGTGGGGGAGGTTGCCTCCCAAGTGGCACTAGTGGTAAAGAATCCGCCTGCCAGTGCAGGAGGCACAAGAGACACGGGTTCAATCCTGGGTCGGGAAGATCCCCTGGAGGAGGGGATGGCAACCCACTCCAGTATTCTTGCCTGGGGAATCTCATGGACAGAGGAACCTGGTGGGCTACAGTCCATGGGGTCGCAAAGAGTTGGAGGCAACTGAACACACACACACATCTTTCAGAGGATAATGCAGATATTTTGTGTTTTACTTTTATAATTTTTAAGGGAGATTTAATGTCCTTTATTGGAGAAGGAAATGGCAACCCACTCCAGTGTTCTTGCCTGGAGAATCCCATGGACGGAGAAGCCTGGTAGGCTGCAGTCCATGGGGTCGAAAAGAGTTGGACACGACTGAAGTGACTTAGCAGCAGCAGCAGCAATGTCCTTTATGTTCAGAGCATACATTTTTTTCCTTTTTTTGGTGAGGGGTTGGGGAGAGACTTAACAGCTCCTGCTTTCCTATAACTTTCTGTGCTGGCCCCAGCGACATTGTGGACAAGATTGATGGCTTTTTCTAGAAATCCATGGCATAGACATTACCGATATTGTTGAGAAGAAATTTTAGTAACTTAGACCTCTATAGTTATGCTTGGTACTTTCCTTCTCAAGGCAGGTGTAAGAATAAATAAGGTAAAGTGCTTTGATCTCCTCAAAAGCAAAACAGTTTGAGAAGGAATTATAATGGGGATTATGTCCCTGGCAACAAAAAGCACTGTGTAACTGTCAAGTATGTCTGATGGTTAACATTAAGACTCAAAAGAGACACTGATGTATAGAACAGTCTTATGGACTCTGTGGGAGAGGGAGAGGATGGGAAGATTTGGGAGAATGACATTGAAACATGTAAAATATCATGTAAGAAACGAGTTGCCAGTCCAGGTTCGATGAACGATACTGGATGCTTGGGGCTAGTGCACTGGGACGACCCAGAGGGGGATGGTATGGGGAGGGAGGAGGGAGGAGGGTTCAGGATGGGGAACACATGTATACCTGTGGCGGATTCATTTCGATATTTGGCAAAACTAATACAATTATGTAAAGTTTAAAAATAAAATAAAATTAAAAGAAAAAAAAAGAAAAAGAAAAAAAAAAAATCTTCATGGATCTTCAAAAAAAAAAACAAACATTAAGACTCAGTGTTGACTGCCAGAATGCCAACTTGAGGGAAACCGTTTCTCCACAGGTAGCCAAAGTAAAGAAACTCATTTGAACAGAGTTTAAGAATCAAGATGTATTTTAATAAATGCCGTGCGTGTTGATTGATCCAATATAACCTTGTCATTGATTCCATTATCTATTTCTCTTACGTTTAGTTTTTTTTTTTTTTACCATTTTGGTAAATACTTTTGAGTAGTCACAAAATTTTCAGGTTAGCCTGTAGATCTGACATAGTACTTAGTGGCGCAATATTTATTAATGAATTTTGGGAGTAGATACTTTACATAAATAAGTGTTTAAATATCTGTTTACATGTATTTTGAACTGTTTATAATACTTGGAAAATACCTTAGAATCTTTTATTCCTACAATTGTAAATATTTGAAAGCCTAGCTGGTAGAAAAGGGACAGGTTTAGTTGTGTTGCTTAAGACCTGATATGGAGAACTCGATAAAGAAACCAAATGTAATGTAACATAGAGAAGACTTGTATGGGCCCCAGCACAAGCTGGCTGTCCCATGGCTGTGTCCCAGTAGTGGGCGGCTGGGTGGCAGTCTGTCTCAGATACAGAAGAGTTGGCTGTTGGTGGCAGTGGGAAGGCTAGACCAAGGTTTCTTCAACCCTCAGTTTTGTGACCCTTTGGACTGCAGCACACCAGGCTTCCCTGTCCATCACCAACTCCTGAACTTATTCAAACTCATGTCCATCTAGTCGGTGATGCCATCCAACCATCTCATCTTCTGTCATCCCCTTCCTCCTCCCACCTTCAATCTTTCCCAGCATCAGGGTCTTTTCCAGTGAATCAGTTCTTCACATCAGGTGGCCAGCATATTGCAGTTTTAGCTTCAGCATCAGTTCTTCTAATGAATATTCACAACTGATTTCCTTTAGGGTGGACTGGTTTGATCTCCTTGCAGTCCAAGGGACTCTCAAGAGTCTTCTCCAACACCACAGTTCAAAAACATCAATTCTTCAACCCTAGATCCTGAGAAATCTGATAGAACTTTACAGATAAGACTGAAGTCTTAGGGAGATTAAATGATTTTGCCTTTTGGAGATTAAGAACTTAAGGAAACAAGACCTTCATGCACCTTTGTCATATTTACAGCCAAAGCTTAGAAAAAAATAAAAAATGAAAATGAGATTGAGGATAAATTGAGTGTGTGTTGCTGACCAGTGTCTGGCAGTGACATCTGCCCGCATCCACCCATGGTACCCTGTGTTACTCTGAAGCATCGTTGTTCACTCTAGGAGCAATTTTAGGGGTTTAATGCCACATAGCTGTTGCATATAGAGTCCCTTCTGCTTCTCCCTGTCCCCTGCCCCCTTCTCCCATCCATCTGGCGAATTTTTTAATCATTCTTTTTGTTTTTCTGAATTAAATTTTTTAAAATTAATTTTTATTGGAGTATAGTTGCTTTACATTGTTGTGTTAGAGAAGAAATCTGTGGAGTGATGCACAGATGGGAAGTAAAAATTCATCCGATTAATCAGCTATAAGTATGCATAGCATGTATAATATTACAGTATATTATGTTTCTCCCCTGTGGCCTCTCTCTCGACCCCTGTGTCTCTCTAGCCCATACTTGACTGACCCAGGCTTCCCTGGTAGCTCAGCTGGTAAAGAATCCGCCTGCAATGCAGGAGACCCTAGTTCAATTCCTGGATCAGAAAGTGATAGGCTACCCATTCCAGTATTCTTGGACCTCCCTGGTGGCTCAGATGGTAAAGAATCCACCCGCAGTGCGGGAGACGTGGGTTCAATCCCTGGATCGGGAAGATCCCCTGGAGAGGGGAACGGCTACCCACTGCCCTAACCCTAACCCCTAACCCTGCAGTGTTCTGGCCTGGAGAATTCCATGGACAGAGGGGCCTGGCAGGCTACAGGTCGTGAGGTCGAAAAGAGTCAGACACGACTGAGTGACTTTGACTCACTTCACTGACTGGCCCCGGTGCTCCATTCTTGGTGCTCCCTTTGGACTTCAACCAGATCCACTTTAGAACAACTGTGTTGTAGTGGTGTATGTTTCTCTGGGGACTGAACTTGCTAACTATGAATTTGATAATGCCTCAGCCATTGGAACATACCTGTTCTGCCGGACTCAGTCAGAGTGTTTGGGTTTTCACTCCAGCTCTGTAATGTCAACTGATTGCTTCATGGTGCCTCAATTTATCATCTATTGGCTGAGGATATTAATAGCATCCCCCTCCACCCACTGCCATATAGGTTTGTTAAAAAAATAAAGGAGTTAATATGTGTGTTTAGAATAGTGTCAAGTAAGCATTTAATAAGTTGTAGTTATTATCTGGACCAAAACTGAGAACCAGGTTATTAAGAAATGCATTACTAAGTTTTGTGTTTTTTTTTTTAAAGAAAGCAAAGCATGTTCTGAGCTAAAACAAAAATGCAGCTATGTTTCTCTTAATAAAGCTACTCTCAAAATACACCAAAATAGTAGAGCTGAATTGTAGTAGATGTTCCCAGTCTCATGAAAAAGCCTAGCATGGAGCAATCCATCATTGCTACAGTCCATGGGGTCCTTCGAAAACCCATCTCCACTCATGTTATTACTCTCAGGGAGCTGGTCTCACAGAGTACAAGGGTCCTGTCTCCCATCCGTATTCCAGACCTCAGGGAAGAGGAAAGTCAGGAGAAGTGCTCTTAGCCTGAAGGAGAGGAGCCAGAAGTTGCCTATATCATTTATGGTCCTAGTCCTGTGTCCCCGACAGTCACATGACCACACTTACCTGCAGGGGAAACAGAGGGTTTCCCCCAGTTGGACTGGTTAGAGTGCCAGCTGTGCCACTGAACGGCTGTGAGACTTGGGGGAAGTTGCTTCACCTCTCTGTGCCTATTTTCTTGTTTCTAAAGTGGAGGTAAGTGAAGCATCTGAAAGTGAAATCTAGGCACTCAGTCATGTCCGACTCTTTGCGACCCCATGGACTGTAGCCCCCCAAGCTCCTCTGTTCACGGAATTCATCAGGCAGGAATACTGGAGTGGATTGCCATTTCCTTCTCCAAAGTGAAGTACCTACTGTGCTTCAATTAACTCAAAGCATGGAGTTACCGTGAGGATTCCATTAAGTTCATTAATACATAGGAATCATTCAGGACAGTGCCTGGCACAAAGGAGACATTATGTATGTATCAGTGACTATGATTATTTTACCAAAAGATAGAAAGGAATATGATTATTGGGGAACAGTGAACAGTCTCTGCCATTAGAGGACAACCAGAGACTGGGCTCCCAGCCTGCCTCATTAGCTGAGGTTTCTGGGTGGCTGCAACTTTGTTATAATCACTGCAGGTCCCAGGAACTTTTACACTCCTGTCTTGCACAGGTCTTGTTTAGGCCTCCCTTGGGTCAGTACGAGAAAGGTTTATGAGCTGTGTTTATGGTTTTGACCTCTTAGTTTCTCATTTCTAGCTCTTCCTTCACTGTGGCTTGTCATTAATATACCAAGGAAGTAAATTAAAGGAAACATTCTATTTACAACTATATTAGTTTATAACATTCATTCTTCATTATAGTAGTTACAGTAGTAAAAAGATGATTGTAAAGTGAAGTCCATTTCCAGTTGGTGTTAATCAGAAAATGTGTATAAATGGGAAATGGAATTGCAATATGCAATACAGCTGTTTCTAACTTCTGCTTTTTTTCCCCAAGACATTATCCCCCTGCGTTTGTAGTAACAGTGGGCTGCATGGTGTAAGTGCATTCTTCCCTTCGCAGTTCCCAAACTTGACTGCTTGGTCCAGGAAATTGTTGGCTCTGCACGTGCCATGAGAGTGGGCTGTTAGACCAAGTCAGTGGGAAATACTGTCTGCCATGTCTTCCGCTTGGTGATTCATGGGACATATTAGCATATTATGGATGTGAGCAGATAAACCTGCTTAATTTTCTTTAATTCACTTGACAGACTGGCTTCAAAATGAATTTTTTCGTTTATTGATTTGAGTAGTGATGCTATAACTATTTTTGGTGAAGAGGATTCTATATGTACTGGCTTGCTGCTGCTAAGTTGCTTCAGTCGTGTCCGACTCTGTGCGACCCCATAGACGGCAGCCCACCAGGCTCCCCCGTCCCTGGGATTCTCCAGGCAAGAACACTGGAGTGGGTTGCCATTCCTTCTCCAATGTATGAAAGTGAAAAGTGAAAGTGAAGTCACTCAGTCATGCCCAACTCTTAGTGACCCCATGGACTGCAGCCCACCAGGCTCCTCCATCCATGGGATTTTCCAGGCAAGAGTACTGGAGTGGGGTGCCATTGCTTTCTCCGTACTGGCTTGGACAGTATGAAAAATCCCAGTCTGCCTCCCAAGTTTAAGGCAGATCAGGCTGCTAATTGTGTGAGTTGCCTGCAGATCCTGATCTTAACTGCATTCGAGTCAAGGTGTGAACAGAAAGCCTAATACCATTTTCATCTGGAGGGAAACCACCAGAAAGACATGGAAGTTTGGCATTGCCTGATTAGTGGTGCAGAGAATTTTCTTCTTTTAGGAATTAATCTCTTCTTATAGGTAACAGGAATTTCAGACTTAAAATTTCAACAGTCTCTGTCTTTAGACCCGAGAAATCATTTTCCTACTCTGATGATAAATTACAGGGGTTAGAAGTTTGATTAGGATTGTACATAAAATAAATAAATATATCTGTGTCAAGAATATCTATAGTAGAAATGGAAAACTTGGGAATCTTTACAAGTTTTAAAAATTCAAGAATGATAGGTGCAAAGAGGTTTTTGTAGAGTAACAGCTTTCACAGCTGTGAAAAACCAAGTTCTTGTGTGCCTGAGAAAATCTATGCATGAATGATCTTTTCAATGTGGCCATTTAACAACTTAGACACATTGTGGCCTTCTTTTGAGTATAAATTTAAATCTTCTTTCCGTCCTCAGGGTTGATTTTATTTCTAGGTCTTGTTTCAGATCTAAATTGATTAATACTGTATTCTTAGAAGTCCACCTTTATTTCGTGAAATATATGCTTTTAAAACATTTAATTCATTTGAAAAATACACTCAACATAGATGTTTTTAAAAGATACTGAAAATATAAGCACTAAATCATATAGTTTCTAACAATAATTGCTTAATATTTTAGTGTGTTTATTTCAGTCTTCCCTATTAAATAATTTGAACATGTTAGAGATGATACCATATGCATATTTTTTATTCTCTGGTTTTCAAAATCCTTTTTCATTGCTATTAAGAATTTGCAGTAAATATAATTTCATCATATAGAATTATAATTATCAAGTTAATCCATTATTATTGAACAATTTAGGTTATTTACAGTCTTTTGCCATTATAAATAATGACATAATTAACATTTTTGTGCATAAAACTCTACTTACATTTCAAAACTATATTGTGAGGATAGATTCCTTCAAATTAGAGTTACTAGCTCAAAGAACATAAGTACATTTATTAAGGCTGTTGATACATATTACTAATTATTTTACAGTGAGGTTGTGCCAATTCAGAGTCTTACCAGTGATATACTTGAATTCTGTGTCATTTCAACAGTTTGATAATTTTATTGGCAAATAACGATCTTGGTTTAATTTCATTTTCTGATTACTGATGAGATTGAACGTTAAAAAGAAATGTCCTTTAGCCATTGTTTCTTCTCTGTGAATGTTCTATTCATGTTCTTTGCTTATTTTTCTGCAGTATATCTGTGAGGATGTCTGTTTTTCCTTTTACTTGTAGTAGCATTTACCTATTAATGTTATTAAGCTTTTTCATATTATTACCAGTGGTTTTTCTAGTTTTGTTGGACATATAATTTTAGAGTTCCTGATATGCAAAAGTTTCACATTTTTACACATTTAAATGTACCAATATTTATGTTTGTAGGTTTTTTTTTTTTTTTAACTGTGTTTATGTTTAGAACATTATTATTGACTTAAGTAGGGCTTTCCAGGTGACACTAGTGGTAAAGAATCCACCTACCAGTGCAGGAGACACAAGAGATGCTGGTTTGATCCCTGGGTCAGGAAGATCCCCTGGAGTAGGAAATGGTGCCCCACTCCAGTATTCTTGCCTGGAGAATTCCATGGGCAGAGGAGCCTGTGGGCTACAGTCCATGGGGCCACAAAGAGTTGGACATGACTGAGCACTTATATGATACATAGTCAACTTTGGAATTTTTGTGTGCAGCTCTAAGAAATTTTTTTCTTTCAAAGTAGATGGTTGGTTTCTGTACACGATTGAATAATCCAATTTCTTTTGCATTGGCTAGTGGCCCTTACATCATCTTACATTACTTTATCTAGTCAAGGGTCTGTTTCTGGGGTGTTTCTTCTCCGTTGGCGTGTGGTTTTTGTTCTCAAGTAATTGACATTGACAAGTCGCTTAGTCATGTCCAACTCTTTGCGACCCTATGGACTGTAGCCTACCAGGCTCCTCTGTCCATGGGATTTTCCAGGCAAGAGTACTGGAGTAGGTTGCCATTTCCTTCTGCAAAAATACTTCTTTGAGCCCCTTTTTTTTGAGGGGGCAAGAATACTGGAGTGGGTTGCCATTCCCTTCCCCAGGAGATCTTCCCTACCCAGGGATTGAACCCGGGTCTCCTGCATTGTAGGCAGACGCTTTACCGTCTGAGCCACCAGGGAAGTCTTCCTACAGCAGTAATACTAGTTTTATATCTTCTTTTCCTTCAGTTAATACCTCTTATTTCTAACTCAGTGTTCTTGGTTAGACTAGGATTTATTTTAGAGTGGTGTTTAATAAAAATGGTAATGGTAAGCATCCTTGTTTTGTTCCTGATTTTTAATATAAATGCTTTTTAGTTTACTCTTTTACTGTTAAATAATTATGAGATGAAAATATTGTTTTATTCTCAGCTCTTAAAGACATTAATCTGAAACAGGTGAAGATATCTATCAAATGCATTTTCAGTGTCTGTATTAAGTGTGCATTTTTAAAAATCCATGTAATATAACCAGTCTTAGAAAGTTATGCATTTGGAATTATTTCCAATTATCTCTAATTTTAGACTTTTTCTTTGTAGTGAAAGAGAATTCTTTATATAAAACTTTCATTTGGTATATATTTTATATTTTTGCTTTTTTAGCCCAAAGTTTTTAGATACTGAAGAAACTATGTTAATTGTTTTTGAAATTCATCTACTTTTTGCTGTATAATGCTGTGTAACAAATCATACCCAAACTCAGTGACTTGAAAGAAACAGTCATTCGTTCTCATGAGTGTGGGTTGGTTGAGATGGCTCTGCTCTAAGGTGTGATGGAGTGGCTCTACTTGTGCTGTGTTTATGGGATTTGGATCTCCTCCAAGTGTCACTTGTCCTCCTTGGCAGGCTGGCTGGGACATACTCTTCCTATGGCCATGACAGAGGTGACAGAGGATAATCCTAACTGCCAAGCTCAACTCAGACCCCTGCTTGCATCATACGTTAACATCCAGTTGGCTAAAGTAACTCACTTGGTCCAACCCAAAATCCAGGGCCAGGAGGTTAACTGGAAGTATAAAGTCATGTCAAAGGGCATGTTTTCAGGGAGGAGTGAAGAACTGGGACCAGTATTTCAGTCTACCGCATACAGTTTATGCACCTGTCTTAATTGAGGTGATGAGATTAAAATAAATATTGGAGTGATAATAAATGTGTGGGATTTAATTTGGTTTTCAAGATTATTAATTGGCAACCAGTGTGGAGTATAAGTTGGTAATAATTCTAGAGATTTCCATATTAAATGAAGAAAATCAGACAGATAAGTATATGATATATCACTTAAAAGAATATCTATATGTATATTTATATATAAACTGAATCACTTTGCTGTATACTTGAAACTAACACAGCATTGTAAATCAACTATACTTCAAGTGTTAAAAATGGTTAAAAAGAACACATGATTACTAATGGCAGAGATGTGACTCAGACTGCCCTCTCTCCCAAAAAAGATGGTGCAAATTCAAGAATAAGATAAAGTGATAAGTCTTTACCTGGTCTTGAATTGTACAAATCTTTTACTGTATTAAATTCATTTCTTGTTATACTTTAGTTTTTTCCCTTTGTGTGATATTTTCTCTTTTTGTTGTTGCTTTAGTCACTAAATTGTGTCCAACTCTGGCAACCCTGTGTACTGTAAGCCAGCAGGTTCCTCTGTCCATGGGATTTCCCAGGCAAGCGTACTGAAGTGGGTTTCCATTTCCTTCTCTAGGGGATCTTCCCAGCCCAGGGATCAAACCTCTGCATCTCCTGAATTGCAGGTGGTTTCTTTACCACAGATCCACGTGGCTTATTTTCTCTTCTAGGAATACAAAATTACTGCAGGGTAGTACTTAAACAATAATTTTCACCCCTAGGGTAAAAAAAAAATGTTCTTTGATATAAAGGACTAATCCAATGGCAGAATAAAAGATGTAGTCATCAGTATCTTAAAAATAATGTAAATAGCCTTCTCTATGCCTCATGCTTTGTGTACCTTCCGATATTCAGTGAAAAAAACTCTATTGTTGGCCCTCCAGTGATGCTAAAAAATCAAAGATTCAATACTGTATAAAAACAAAAACAAAACCTTTATTTGGTGTTTTTTTAGTGGCAGTACTGGTTTAAAATGAAAAAGGGAGGAGAAAGACTTCAGATAATATGCACATGGCTAAGTATTAGATAATATTTTTCTTTTCGCGAATAGTTCTGTGGACTGGATTCGCTTTGCATGCTCTTTTCTTTCCTGTGACCTGGTTGAAAGAAGAAGCAGGTTGGGGCGTGCAGCCTTCTTTAGTCCCAGGAGTTGAATGAGTGTGGAGAGAACAGAGAGAACAGGGGTCAGTGAGGGGTGTGCTGCTGACGAGGCTGGAGTTAGGGCCTCTCTGGACAGCTTTACCCTCATCTCCCACCCCTAAACGGCTCCCGAATCCAAGCTGTAGGATGTTAGGCCTCTTCCTACTTTATGGGAGGGGAAGGTGAGGTTCTGAGATGTGCAGGGACTTGTGTGAATGTGGGACTCCATGCAGGGCCAGAGTGGGGCCTCCATTGCCTTCCTGCTGTACTTTTTGCTGCAGAGAGGCTGAGTGAGGGTGTGTGGGTGTATATATCCCAGAAGAAGGGCTGAAAATCTACTGTGTGTGGGAGCAGTTCTGTGTTCCTGATAACACAGAATGTTTTAATGTTTCGCCTTGGGAAATACTGCGGTACAGGGAAGCTGGAAAACCTCAAGACAAAAAGCAATGTGCGAGTGTATCAACAGCTACACCTCAGCTGCTGTGAAGACTTGAGGGGTCTTTGGACAGCCACAGCCTCACCCTTCTGAGACAGGATCCTGGTATTTGAGTTGGAGGAAATGCCTTGTCCATATCGAATTGAAATGTTTGAAAGAGGTTTGGGGATCTCTTTTTAATATTGAAATTGTAACTCTGTGTTGCTATCTTTGTAGCTGAGAAAACAGTCTCATCTTAGGTAAGTTCACAGCATGAGCTCGGAAAAGAATTGGAGCTAGAAATCCTCTCTTGATCCCTTAAACGATTATCATTATTTCCATACCAACATGGTGACTGTTTCATTGAGACTTTCCTTGGTTTTAAGGTACCATGTAGAGGTGAAGGGGAGGTACACAAAGACACAGGAACTCCTCAAAGAGCATCCAATCCAAATGTGTGTGTGCATAGTCTCTGTAGTCGTGTCTGACTCTTTGTGACCCCGTGGACTGTAGCCCACCAGGCTCCTCTGTCCATGGGGTTCTCCAGGCAAGAATACTGGAGTGGGTTGCCATGCCTTCCTCCAGGGGATCTTCCCAAGCCAGGGATCAAACCTGGGTCTCTTATGTCTCCCGCACTGGTGGCAGATTCTTTACCACTAGTGCCACCTAGGAAGCCAACAGATACATATGATAGCGCAAATAATGAGGCTGTAATGATGCTTTATTGACTATGCCAAAGCCTTTGACTGTGTGGATCACAAGAAACTGTGGAAAATTCTGAAAGAGATGGGAATACCAGACTACCTGACCTGCCTCTTGAGAAACCTATAAACAGGTCAGGAAGCAACAGTTAGAACTGGACATGCAACAACACACCGGTTCCAACTTGGGAAAGGAGTGCATTCAAGGCTGTATATTGTTACCCTGCTTATTTAACTAATATGCAGAGTACATCATGAGAAACGCTGGGCTGGAAGAAGCACAAGCTGAAATCAAGATTGCCGGGAGTAATATCAATAACCTCAGATATGAAGTTGACACCACCTTTATGGCAGAAGGTGAAGAAGAACTAAAGAGCTTCTTGATGCAAGTGAAAGAGGAGAGTGAAAAAATTGGCTTAAAGCTCAACATTCAGAAAACTAAGATCATGGCATCTGGTCCCATCACTTCATGGCAAATAGATGGGGAAACAGTGGAAACAGTGGCTGACTTTTATTTTTCTGGGCTCCAAAATCACTGCAGATGGTAACTGCAGCTGTGAAATTAAAAGACACTTACTTCTT
This sequence comes from Bos mutus, assembly GCF_027580195.1. Taxonomy (NCBI): domain Eukaryota; kingdom Metazoa; phylum Chordata; class Mammalia; order Artiodactyla; family Bovidae; genus Bos; species Bos mutus. The sequence goes on along the minus strand of NC_091626.1, from coordinate 40,167,174 downwards.
GGAAGGAAAATTATGACCAACCTAGACAGCATATTAAAAAGCAGAGACATTACTTTGCCAAGAAAGGTCCATTTAGGCAAGACTGTGGTTTTCCCAGTGGTCATATATGGACGTGAGAATTTGGACTATAAAGAAAGCTGAGCACCAAAGAATTGATGCTTTTGAACTGTGGTGTTGGAGGAGACTCTTGAGAGTCCCTTGGTCTGCAAAGAGATCCAACCAGTCCATCCTAAAGGAGTTCAGTGCTGGGTGTTCACTGGAAGAACTGATGTTGAAGCTGAAACTCCAATACTTTGGCCATCTGATGCGAAAAGCTGACTCATTTGAAAAGACCCTGATGCTGGGAAAGATTGAAGGCAGGAGGAGAAGGTGATGACAGAGGATGACATGGTTGGATGGCATCACCGACTCAATGGACATGAGTTTGGGTAAGCCCCGGGAGTTGGTGATGGACAGGGAGACCTGGCGTACCGCGTTTCATGGGGTCGCAAAGAGTCAGGCACGACTGAGCGATGGACTGAACTGAACTGAATGATGTAAAGCCAGTGTCAGGCACTTACTTACTGGCTTATGTGTACCTTCTTATGCACAGTTGGAGCAGTGTGTTAGTGTGTTCACTATTGTGGTGAATTGACATGCACGCCTGGACGTGGGGATCAAGGTATGGGGTTTCTCAGACTCCTCGCTTCGTTTACACATCTGTTCCCTCTGGTGTCCCAGGCCTGTTCATCCACAGTGTCTCAGTTACAGTAGTTGCTTGTGGTTTATCTGTGCTGGTGACAGAGATGTTGCTTTCGAGGGAGGGCAGCACCTTCAGTCTGTAACAGGAAGCGAGGCTGCCTCTGGAATGTGGCCTTTGGTGCTGACAGTGCCTCCTCTCCTGTAACTCACGTTCTCATTCCCGTCCACATAGGTGCTGCTCTGTGAGTTCAGGCTGGTTAAGATCCAGTGTGATGCCTCTGCAGTGTTCTGGAAGCCCTTGGCATGCCCTCTCTTGCTGTTATTTCCTATAGAAGAGTCTTTTTGACAAATGCATTTTTTAGGTGGCAGGTGTCTTCTCAAGAATGTATCTTTGTGTCATTTGCCAGGAGATGCCTTGAATTTAAAAGTTGTCAGTATTGGCTACTGGAAACAGTGCACAGTTTGGAGTCAGACAAAACTGGGTATAGATTTGCATGCTGCCTGCCGCCTCTCGGCTTCTCAGGTGATGCAGTGGTAAAGAAGCTGCCTGCCAATGCAGGAGACTCAAGAGATATGGATTCGATCTCTGGGTCAGAAAGATCCCCTGGAGTAGAAAATGGCAACCCATTCCAGTATTCTTACCTGGAAAATCCCATGGACAGAGGAGCTTGGAGGGCTACAGTTCACGGGGTCACAGAGTCGGACATGACTGAGTACATTTTATGTACTGCCCGTTTCCAGCCATGTGATTTATGTGTGGTTCAGTCATTTGAGCCTCTTACTGCCCTCTAGGAGCCTCCCTCACAACGTTTCTTGGCACATAGTAAGTGCACAGCAAATGCCATTAAAAAGAATTAATGTGTGAACTCTGGATTTTAAACCAAAAGAAACCATATATTACTTTGTGAGGTTTCTTACAAGTGTTCTTCATTGTCCTCTGCAGCTTCTAAATACCTTTACTAATTATTTGCCCTGCATATACGATGAGCTACGTTTTCATCACACGTTTATTCAATAAGTGGAATTTTTTTTAAGTCTCCAGATTTTTTTTTTTTAATGTGAAGCTTGAAAGGCCCTGTTTAGCAGCAGCAGCAGCAGCCGAAACAGATGTGCCCACAGCGCTTGGAAATCTTGTTTTTACAAAGTCGCTGGCTGAAAACCTTGCCAGGCCAGAGAACATTCTAACTTTCTTTCATAGGATAGTAACTTTTTGCCTTTATGAGCAGGATCTCATCTGTCTGTCTGGGTTCTGCTCTGCTGCACAAAAGACAGACCGTCTGTCATGTAGCTGGCTTGGCAGGTGTCAGTGCCTGTTGCGTGCCCAGGCACTAAGGCAGGTGCTAGAGATGGATTCACATTCTGGGGGTGGAAGGGTGGCGTGGGGAAGGGACCAGGCAGGGAGGTGAGAAGGGCATGGGGAAGATTTGGTGACAGTGCTTGCCTTGCATTAGATCAGAGGTCAAAGGGGAGGCTGTGAAACCAGGAGAGGGAGACCATGCTGAAGGGTGCGGCTTGTCACAGACGTCATCGTCTATGCCAGACCTAGGGGATGAACACATCCACCGTGGTACTTAACACATGATTCTCTTAGGCGAAGCACACTGACTGAAACCGCCCACCCTGGCCAGGCACCATAGTAACCATTTGCATGAGTTGTTTTATGACAAGAGGTCCTGGTAAGGACCACAGAACTAATAAGCTACCACCAACCAGAAGAATTCGGGAAAGGTCAAAAGGAGACACCGTGTGTCTGACCACCTCCCGGAATCCTTCTCGCTGGCATCCATCTTGTCTAAGCAATGCATGCACCACCAGGAAGGACTCTGAGTCAGAATGAATGGGCAGAGACAACCGGGAAACTAATCCCATCACCATAAAACCTGAGACCAAGCCAGGTGGCAGAGCAGTTCTCCTGTTCTGGAGAGGTAAGCTTCCCTTACCCTGCTGCTCTTCTCCTGGGTGCTCCTTCCCCATAAAAATCTCTTACTTTGTCAGCACGCGTGTCTCCTCGGACAGTTCATTTCCAAGTGTTAGACAGGAGCCCACTCTCGGACCCTGGAAGAGGTCCCCCTTCCTGCAACATTTCTGTGAGCCAGGAATCTGGGCAGTACTCAACCAGGCAATTCTTCTGTCCCGTGTGGGATCAACCTAGGTCAGCTGGTGTAGTCACCTGATGGATGGGCTGGTCTGGAGGGGCCACGGCAGCTTCAGTCACACGTGTGCTAATTGAGCAGGCTGTCGGAAGGCTGGGCTCAGCTGGGACTGCTGACTGGAGCCACCTCCATGTAGCCTCCTTGGCATGGGAGGTCCCAGCTTCCTTACAAGGCAGCTCTGAGCTCCCAAGAGACAGAAGTTCTAAGGCTTTTACAAGACCTGGCTTTGCAAGTCTCAGCATGTCACTTCCTTCCCATCCTGTTGGCAAATAAGCCACTAAGGCCAGCCCAGGTGTGGGGAGATGGAGTTAGACTCATGGTCCCTGGGAGAAGTAATGGGAACTTCTGGCTGTTTTTAATTGACCATGTTGTGTACCTTGATAGGAGAGCCATTGAGAGACGTAAGGCGGCAAGTTGGATGATGGGTAGATGACATCATCAAATGTACTTTTCGATTTGGAGGCAGATGATGTGTGCTCAAGGTTGGAATTGGGGTGGTGCGGGTGGAGTCCTGTTTCAAGGTTCTCGGCTATGAGGAGAAGATTAGAAAGAGAGAGGAGGCGCTGAGTGAGGCTCCGTGTTGGAGAGGCTTGCTTGTGTTTACTTGGCTGGTTTGCTCTGAAGAAGGGTGAGGTCATCAAAGACCCATTCTTTTCCAAATCACACTGGCCTCTTAACTGATGACATGCCATTGAAAGTCTCTCTCCTCCTATCTTTGGCGATACAACTTTGTCTTGGTCCTGGTTCTGTGGCCTGTGACTAAGAGGGGTTTACTTATTTATTTGAAGGTATAAAAGGTATTTCTTGCCGTATTTGTGCGTCTCTGCTCCGCCGATTGAAATTAAAATGTTTCTGTATATGTTAAGTTGACATTCCTGGTTTTTGTGTTTTCATCTTTATATTAGATATGGCTTTTGGGTTGTAGGTAGAAGAAACCAATCTGAGTTAGCTAAAACCAGAAAGGATTTCATGAACAGGGGTCAGAGTACATCTGGGCCAAGAGACACCCTTAAGGATCCTCTTTGCATCTCTTTTCATTTCTTGTCCCTGTTCATCTGCTTTGCTCCTCACTTCTCTGCTGCTTCATCACAGAACAGACTCTGACATCCCCACAGCTCCGACGCCTACAGTTTGCAGCTCTGGCCATCCACACAGACTGGTGGGTTGTCTCTGGGTCCCGGCTTTGTGTTTTCTGACATGAGACTGTCATTGGCCAATTTGGACCAAACGTCTGTCACCAGCCACTCAGTGGGGAGGGTGCTGGCCTGGCCATTTCATTCAGATGTAGTACTGGGCTTACCTTAGGGTGTTCAGGGCTGGATTTCCTAGAAGGGATGTCATAGTGAGCAGATCTCTTAAAAAGCATCTGCCACATTCTTTGACTAGTTTCAGCAGTGTGTAGTTGAGAGAAAGGTGCAGCGGAGAGCTGGGCAAATGTAAGGGGCACAGGACACCTTGCCAGATCTTGTACCAGTTGTTCCAGGCCACAGTGATGAAAACGTCCCTTTAAATTGTTTAGACCCTGCCTTTAATTCACATATGTTTCTCTTGATACAGGGTGCTCATCCTGGTGTAAGTGATGTACAAATATATTAAGATACAGTTGATTTATAATGGTTGTTTAATCAGGGATATGTTTGTTAGAGTAGCGATCACAGGTATGTTTAAGAAAATCATGTCCATTATTCTGATCTTGGCTCTAAAAAAGGAGAGGAGTAAGACCTGAAACAAATGATTTCTGTACTCTGGAGACATTTTCTGTAGCTGACGTTCCTTTATGATGGAGATGGAAACAGTTAAAAACACAGCAGGAATAACTTCTGGTAATTTAAATCCATTATCATACTGCAGCTACAGAATAGTAAAACAAACACCACAAACCCTTGTTCGGACTTTTGCTGTTCCCCTTGGGCCTCGTGTCCCCTTTGCCACACTGCCCACCGTGCTCTCTGGGTAAGATGGGCGAGTGGCAAAGGCAGGACTTACAGGAGAGCGTGGAGCCGCCACCCACGTCACCTCCGACTTTGGTGCTTGGCGGGAGCCTCAGAGTTGTCATGTTTATCCACACAAATTTGCAACAATTCCTCTTTTGGTTCTGTTCAAAAGAACTTCTGCCAAGAGGGAGCTGGAGAATAAACAGGGCATGAGACAGAAGTCAGAATGTACAGACACCTGTAATCTAGATTAGAAAATACAGGTGAAATGGAAATGCTCTTGCACACCTGCATTCTTTTTAAACACTGGTATTGGCTTTCAGGCAGGGGTCCCCACCACCACCACCCCCCCAAAAAAAAACGGGGGACTGCACAGCAGGAGGTGAGCAGGTGAAGCTTCATATGTATTTACAGCTGCTCCCCATTGCTCACATTACAGCCTGAGCTCCACCTCCTGTCAGATTTGAGATGGCATTAGATTCTTCCCTCATGGCTTAGACGGTAGAGCGTCTGCCTACAATGCGGGAGACCCGGGTTCAATCCCTGGGTCAGGAAGATCTCCTGGAGAAGGAAATGGCACCCCACTCCAGTATTCTCGCCTGGAAAATCCCATGGACAGAGGAACCTGGTAGGCTACAGTCCATGGGGTCACAGAGAGTCAGACACAACTGAGCGACTTCACTTTCTTAGATTCTCATAAGAGAGTGAGCCCTACTGCGAGCTGCTCGTGCCAGGGGTCTGGGTTGTGTTCTTCTTATGACAGTCACCCCCAAACCATCCCCCCAACCTACCCCCTGGTCTGTGGAGAAATTGTTTTCTACAAAATCTATCCCTGGTGCCAAAAAGGTTGGGGGTCACTGGCTTACGGTATTAATTTAGGGAAGTCTGCTTAAGGACAAGTACTATTTCCCAGGTGACTTTTTAAGATAGTTGATAGTTTGTGGACTAAAACTCTGCTTTTATACCTTTGGGCTTTTTAATGGGCAACCTTATAGAGGCATACTTTGTTTAATTTTTAAGGCTAGCTTTCACTAACTTGACAGTATAGGGTTCAAATAGCAATTGGAATGGAGGTAGAGAATTCGGAACTTTTAAGAATGCAAGCAACTAAATTTGATCTTACAAATAAAGATCCTGCAGACATTAAGATTTGAGAGTGAGAGATGAGGTTTAATTAGTATGCTCTTTTCTAACCAACTCATTTAAAAATATTTCTCCAGTGTTTCTCCAGGGTCCGTTAGGATGACGTTTGTTGAATTGAGCTGGCGCTAATAGAGCCTCTGCAGAATTCTCATTTGCTTATTTATACTTGGTCTCTTCTGCAAAGATTTGAAGAGTCTGACTTTATAGAATAAGGAACCTAAATTACTTGGTATATCACTCTTAAATTAAGTTTCTGGAAGTGATTTGAATTTCATTACAGCCGAAGTCTCTGTTTTGTATCCCTTTTGTGGGGTGGTTAGTGGACAAGTCTTTATGAGCATTCCTGTCTTTTCCCTTAATTCTATCAGACTTTTATTCTGAATGCCTTTAAAAATCTACAAATAAACGAACTCTTTCATCTCTGTTTATAGGTACAATGGTGCTTTACCTAATGGAGACAGAGGCCGGAGGAAAAGCAGATTTGCTCTCTATAAGCGGCCAAAGGCTAACGGAGTCAAACCCAGCACAGTCCATGTGATATCCACTCCACAGGCGTCCAAGGTAGGGGACTCCTTGGAATGGGGAGGGCCGACAGTGAATCGTGGGTGTCCTTGTCAGCTGCTCTTTCCTTTCAGCCTCATTTCTCTGTGGGCCAGTGTCTCAGCCATTTAAGCTGGATAATCTTGGTTGTGAAAGGCTGTCGTGTACACAGCCCATTGTGTGTTTCACAGCATCCCTGACCTCTACCCGCTAGAGGCCAGTAGCATATCAACCCGCATGTCCCCAACCGCTTTTGGGACAACCAAAACTGTCTCCCAAACTTGCCACGTGTCCTCTGGGGGCCAGGAGGGTGGACACACCTTTCCCTCTGTCCCCTACCCCCTCCCATATGAACCACTGCTTTAGGAGGTAGTGGCGTCAGCATATATCAATTGAGGATAGTTGTGGTTGAGAGAGAAACGATGTTCCTTTTCCTGAAGAGTGTTCTGTATTAAATTTTGGTATAAACCTCAATAAGATTTGCTGTTTTCCTCTGTTACTTGAGTAGTGGGTGTTTTCACACAATTTGCATGTACATGGAATTGAATTTGTGTAATTATTAGATTGGAAGTAAATAGAGCTAAGTGCAATAAGAAGTCTATGATACATACTTCTTCTTGTAAGTGAAGAAGTATGCATTCTATGCATTCCTTCATCTGCCTTCAACAAATGCCAGCATTATCCCATGGGCCCTACTTGAGTTTCTCTGAGGCAGCTACAGGTTGCCCCGTCAGATGAGTGTGGGGAGGTAAACGAGGTAACTGGACACATACTCATAAGTAACACCATCCAGCTGACTGTGGGGTACTGCTGCCATGTACCTGTGTCAAACCTGCACTTGACTCATAGAGCAATTTATTCTTGATGTATGCGATTGCACACTGTAATTAACAGAGCACACTAATAATTTGTATAAATTATATATATCAGATCTTGGGTATGGTTTTTACATTCTCCCATGGGGAACGTCTTCCTTCCCGACGTGGAATTGTACATTTAAATTTGGTACGGTGACCTTTGTGATACCACCAACAAGCGAGTTAAGAACCGAGTGAAAGGCCCATGGCTGATTCTACCATGCTCCCAGATTAATGTATATAGTTGATTGGAATGAGGTTTTATGAATATTCATGTTTTTTGAAGGCCTTTAATTTCTGTTCTGCATATTAGCTTTTAATGTGTGATTAAGAGAGAATACTTTGACACCTGTAAAAAATCAAAATACTACTTTTTAAGACATTTCACAAATATTCACTTACATTACAGGCTGAGGTATTTTATTCATATGTATATTTATACCAATAAAATGATTTTACAAGTGGAAAAAAAACATTTTTTTGAATATTTTGTATGAATATTTTTTCATTTTTTATGAATATTTCATTTGTTTTCTGATCTGTAAGTGTAGAGGAAGCCTGAATTTCCATTCTGGTTTATATAGTCTACCTATTAGATTTTATAACAATTTTTATTTTAATTAAACATGTTACTTAATGTGTATAGTTTACTTTTTAGAAAATAATTATATCTATATGAAGTTATTTTATATGGGGCACTGGCTGTATATATTTATCATAATGGGTTTGAACCATCTGGAATAAATAAGAGACTTTCTTTCCTTCTTTTTTTTTGCTGAAAACCAGCGGTTCAAAGAGAAATGAACAGCTTCATGGAAGCATATGTGGTGTTTATACTCAGAAACAGGTCACCTCTGTTAACCTTTTTATTTAAAAGTTCTTGTTGTTTCTGAAGCAGTGCCATGGAAGAAGTTTGCGAGATTGTGCCAATTAAGAATCTTTTGTATTAGGGAGGGAATGGTTAGACCAGAATCTATCAAATACCAAGGAAACAGGAAAGAATAATACATAGTGGCCATATTTTTGGCTAGAGAAAGGGAAATAAGGTGCAAGTTTTAGGCAGGGAAGGACACTCGCTAGGGTAAACAGAGGAAATCAGCCTTACTGATTCTGAGAAAAGGAGGAAGTGAAATGGCAACAGAATCTTGGAAAGTCAAAGAATTATGAGAAATATTTTATAGTCCAAAAATATTTGGAGGGGAAGGATACCAAGCCAAATGTTTTTAAGCGTGTGATGAGTGCCAAAAATACTCTGCTGTTATAGACATGGTCTTTATAATTTTGTCTGTGGGTCGATATTTATCTTTTCTCCTTTTGGTTCTGTACCTTTTTATGTCTCCGTTTTTCAATCACAGATTTTATATTGATACAATGGCTTCAGATATTTAAAAAAATTATAGAAATCTTTGGTTTCTTAGGCTTCATGTTATGGTAGGATATGAAATATACCTTCCAATAGCTACTCTTAGAATATCATGGGTCTTCCTCACTCTTTACCCACCTCCATCTGCTCTAGTTTTAGCTTTTTCTATTTTACCTTTGTATCTGGATTTTATCTGATGATATTTAGATTATAAATCTTTTGGAAGCTGTCTAAATCTGTTTAAAAGTATCATTGAGAATACTAATAGTAGGGGAAATTGTGTTTTGGTGTTACCACCTGGAAAAAAATGCATTCTCAGGGCCTCAGTTTCTCATTTATAAAATGAGTTTGTGATGGGCAGGAGCCATGTGGATTCAGGGCAGGTATTTTGGTTACAAGCAGCAGAAATGATTCTGGCTATATCATGCCAAAAAAAGAAAATGTGAAGACATTATTAAAGGTTAGGATGCAGCTAGCTCTCTGAATTGGGGGAGATTTTGAGTAACCAGGTTTTGTGAGAGAAGTGAACCAGAGTGTTCACAGGAGTTAACGTAGATATTCTTTCCAGGGTGTTATAAAGTGGCTCCACTTTTTTAATTTTCAGGAAAGAGAATCCGATAGGTGTGCACAGGGTCCGTCAAGCATGACCAAGGGAGATGAGTGGACCTGACATTTTTATCGTGAGCTGATCACTTGCCCATACTGCCTTTCCCTTACTCATCTTGGGACCTGCATGTCCAGGGCCTCATGCACAGTACTTCATCCTACCTGAACTGGTACCTTAGTCACAAATCCCTGTTTTTCTGTTCCCTTTTGAACTCCCACCCCCAGTCGACATTGCCCGGCTGCTCCTGTTGCCACCTGCTCTGTTGGCCCTAGACAAAGTCTCATGTGTTAAACCTTTTCCTCAAATGCTGCTCCTCTACCTCACCTTAACTGAGTCCTAGTTTTTCCCCAGGATGCTCTTTTTCCATCTGTTTAGTTCATGACACTAGAAATGATTTCATTTTGCTTCCATTTCAGTCTCTTCTTTTGTAACCCTATGTTTTTCATCTAAGTTCCTTCCTCGCCTCCTCCTTCGGACCTCTCTGATCTATAGCCCACTCTTCTGCATATTTCCATGACCCAGGCCCAAGCTCAGTCTCCCTGACTCTTCAGGCCCCATTCAGCCATATAGGAGCATCCATGGTGTAACCTTTTTTTTTTAAACACATCCATGGTATAAATTGAAAAATTGTAACTTTTCAGTTTCACAGACTGTCACTTCTGTTCCACTTTCCCTACTAATATGATGGACTTGAGAGCCCACTGTCACTTAACCTCTACTGTTACCATAACTTCGAGTTCATTCTCGTGTATGCATATACTTTGCTTATCTGATTTCATCAGGGTTTACAGTCTTTTAGCCTGTCCTTACTTGCCATGATTGTTAGTGTGTTTCAAGTCTTCCTTCCCACTCACTCTGTTTCCCATCAGAAGGCCTGGGTATGTGGTCATCTTGGCAAAAGCTGTTTGACCTGAACCAGCACATGCTTTGCTGTGGAATTTCTAATGCTGCAATATGGGTAATGAAAGGATCATCTTTGAGTGGAATTGTACAAGTGAGATCTATTAGGGTGGGGGTGGTTACTGTTCTTAGAACGTGAGGGCTTGGCCTCTTGACTAGGTTGTTTCTTCCCTCTGCCACAATCATTCCTTCTGCCCCACAGTCTGGGGAGAGACCAGGGAGACCTCTTTGCTGATGGTGGTGGCAGCTGGAAAATGGGCCCTCTTAATCTTCTATGCATCCCAGCATCCAAGCTAAGTCAGGTGAGGGTGGCAAGTGTGTGCCACTGTTGTGTAATTGCTATTTGTGTAATCACTATTTTTATAATCTTCATTTGTGTACATATTTGCTCTTGAAATAGTAATACTCAAAGATATTTCTCCTGTTATGTAACGTGTTTTAAAAAAACGAAACAAACCTGAAGCCCTGTTTTACTTTTAGCAGGTCTATTACATAGATATTGGGCATTTAGCAATTTATTTCCATTTTGTTCAACGGATATTTATCTAGCCCTTTTCTGTGGCCAGGCATCATTCTAGGTATTGGATGTACTATAGGGACCAAAACATGCCTGCATGGAGCTCTTTGTCTTGTGAGTAGGCAAACAGTAAGTTATCATGTGGATACATTTTTAACTGCACATTTTGAAGAGCATGGTGCAGAAAAAGAATAAGGGGCTGTGAGAAGAGGAGATGCAGAATTTCGTCTGGGTGGTTGGGGAAGGATCTCTAAGGAAGTGTCCTGTGAGCTTCGAGCTGAAGAATAAAGAGGAGTTAGTCAGGCGAGCAGAGAGGTCTGGAACTCTTAGGGTTCTGGTTGGAAGAAAAAAATTTTTTTTTCCACAAGGAGAAACATTGAAGGGTGTTCAACAAAGAGCATGGCATAATATGACTTAGAATTTAGGTCGATTTATGCTTGTTCATTTACTTTTCAGTGATGGGGGTGGGCAACGATTTTACTCTTACTTAACCTGTAAATAGTAGATGGTTGTGGTGGGGTTGGTGATGATGCCTGATGGGTAAATATTTTGCTGGCAATGTGGTTTAAATTTAGCAGCATTACTGTGGAAAACTCTTCATCATGGTTTCCCCTCTTAGACTGTATTTTATTGAAATCTCCTTTTTTGGAAATTTTTGCTTTTAAAAAGAAATTGAATAGCACTGTGTTCCAGTTGGCATTATTTCAGAATGGAAAGTATCAGTGGTCCTAAGAGTGACAGTTTAGAGAAAAATTAGGGCTATTTAGTGTGACTGTCACAACCAGGACTGCTTTTAAGCTATTTACATTGGGATGGCTCTACTGGTTGATAAGATATTTAAACTCTTCATTATCAGTCAGTGAATGATGTAATAGTAAATGTGAGAAGTGGCAAAAGCTAATAATACACATTTCAGTGTGAACTCATTAGTTCAGCTGATTTTCTGGGCTTTAGTGGGGTCTGGTTTTGCAGCACTCATGATCTGTCCAGCCTGGGTCTTAGTGGCGTATCTCCACTGCACATTGCTTGTGAAGCTGGAGCCTTCTGTGCTTTCAAAGAATCATCTGTTTATCATTATCTTCAGATTTTTCAATTGCTACAGCTTTTTCAACAGTCGAGTTTTAAATAGTTTTCATTTTGGTTCCTTTCGTTGTTACTGCACTGTGATTCTTGACTTAGTAGTATCTGTGGTTTTGATATTTATAAATGCAAGAACTAATTTTATTATATTATTATAAATGAAGAGGCAGCAACATTTTATTGTCTTAGACATCATAAACATGAATATTCTGAATCTGTCAGAGGCGATAAAAAAGAAATAGTAGTAGTGAGCTGAAATCCAGAATATCTCTTGATACTCCACAGGAATACAAACCTAAAACAAATAATTTGTATGTCCAGGGTGAAACACAGTTTGATTATTTTAACAAAAAACATAAACACGAACAGCCTGTCTTTTTTAAAATTTATTTTTTATTGATGTATAGTTGAATTACACTGTTGTGTTAATCACTGCTGTACAGCAAACAACCGACCTATCTTTATTCCTCAAGGGACTAGCAAAAGAACAAACTTAAGCCCAAAATTAGTAGAAGGAAGGAAATAATAATAATAAAGGTAAGAGCAGAAATAAATGAATGAGCCCAAGGAGATTATAGAAAAGATTAGTGAAACTAAGAGCTGGGTTTTTTTCACTATAAACAAAAGAGACAGGTCTTTAGCTGGATTCAGCAAGAATAAAAGAGGACTCAAAATTCGAAATGAAAGAAATGTTACAACTATACTATAGAAGTCAAAAGATCATGGGAGACTGATATGAACAACTATATACCAACAAATTGGTTAACATAGAAGAAATAAATTCCTAAAAACGTAAACTCTACCAAGACTGAATCATGGAGAAATAGAATATCTGAACAGATTGATTACTAGCAAGGAGATTATATCAATAATCAAAAACCTCACTACAGACAAAAGTCCAGGCCCAGACTTTGGTGAATTCTACTGAATGTTTAATGAAGAATTAATACCAATATAATCCTTTTCAAACTCTTCCAAAAAGTTGAAGATGAAGGAACAGTTTTAAACTAATTTTTATAAGGCCAACGTTACCCTAATACCAAAACCAGACAAGGACACTACAAGAAAAGAAAAAATACATGCCAGTATTCCTGATGAACATAGAAGCAAAAATCCTCAGTAAAATTTTAACAAACTAAATTTAATAGTACATTAAAAGTGTACATCGTACACTTTGATCAAGAGGGATTTATTCCAGGGAAGCAAGAGTGATTCAACAACTGCAGATCAATCAGTGTGATATGCACATAACAATATGAAGGATAAAAACTGTGTGTTCATGTCACTAAGTGCAAAAAAGCATTTGACAAAAAAATCCATTTATGATTAAAAAAAGACCTCAGCACACTGAGCACAGAGGGAATGTACCTCAACATAATGAAGACCATATACGATAGCCCACAGCTAACATCATAATCAGCAGTGAAAAACCAAAAGCTTTTTCTTTAAGATCAGGAATAAGACAAGGATGCCCATTATGGCCACTTGTATTCAACGTAGTACTGAAGCCCTAGCCAAAGCAATTAGGCAAGGAAAGAATGAAAAAAAGTATCCAAATTGTAAGGGAAGAAGTAGGATTGTCTGTTTGCTGATAACTTGAAATTGCATATTGAAAACCCTAGAGATTCCACCAAAAAACTTTTAGAACTAATAAATTCATTAATGCTGTAGAGTACAGAATTCAGTAATGAATTATAAGAGTAATGAAAATAATCCCACTTACAGTTGTATCAAAAAGAATAAAATCGCTCAGAATAAATTTAATCAAGGAGGTGAAAGATCTGTACACTAAAAACAAAAGTCATTGATGAAAGAAATTGAAAAAGACACAAATAAATGGAGGGCTATCCTCTGTTCATGGATTAGAAGAATTAATACTATTAAAATGTCCATAGTACTCAAAGCAATCTACAGATTCAATGTAATCTCTATCAAAATTCCAGTACCATTTTTCACACAATGGAACCACACAAGACTCTAAATAGCCCAAGCAACCATAAGGATGAAGAACAAAGCTGGAGATACCATACTCCTGCCTTCATTCTGTATTTCAAAGTAATTGCATCATAATCAGAGCAATATGGTATTGGCACAAAAACAGATATATAGAGCAATGTAACAGAATAGAGAACCCAGAAATAAACCCACACATATATGGTCAATTTATGATGAAGCCAAGAATACTCAACGGGGAAAAGATAAATGCTGTTGGAAAAATCGGACATCCACATGCAAAAGAATGAAACTGGACCACTTACACAAAAATCAACTCAAAGTGGATTAGGATTTGAATATAAGGCTTGAAACCATACAATTCTTAGAAGAAAACATAGCTTTTTGACATTGGTCTTGGTGGTGATTTCTTGGATTTGTCACCAAAAGTAAAGGCAACAAAAGCAAAAATAAGCAAGTGTGTCTATACTAAACTAAAAGACTTTGGCACAGCAAAGGAAACTATCCACAAAACGAAGAGGCAACCTACTGAATGGGAGAAAACATTTGTAAATCTGTGTCTGATAGGGGTTAATATCCAAAATATATAAATAACTCATATAACTCAATAGCAAAGCAAAGAAACCATAATGATATGATTTAAAAATGGGCAAAAGATCTTAAAACACATTTTTTCCAAAGAAGGCATCCAGATGACCAACAGATACATGAAAAAGTGCTCAACGTTACTAATCATCAGTGAAATGCAAATTAGAACCAGAGTGATATCACCTCATGCCTATTAGAATAGGTGTAATCATAAAGACAAGAAATAAGCATTGGAGGGAACCCTTGTATACTGTTGGTGGGATTGCAAGTTGGTGTAGCCACTGTGAAAAACAGTTTGGAGATTTTTTCAAATAACTGAAACGACAATGACCACATGATCCAGCAATGTAACTCCTACACGTGGAAAGGAAATGAAAAAGAAAATCTTGAAGAGGTATCTGCTTGAATGAATATCCCATGTTCATTGCTATATTATTTGCATTAGCCAAGATATGGGAACAACCTGTGTTCATCAACAGTTGAGTGCATAAAGGTGTGACATATATTATATACAATGGAATATCGTTTAGCCATGAAAAAGAAGGACATCTTGCCATTTGCAACAGCATGGATGGACCTTAGGGGCATTGTATAAGTGAATTAAGTCAGGGAAAGACAGATAACTGTGTATCACATATACATGGAATCTGAAGAGGTGAATTTATTAGAAACAGATTAGAATGATGGTTACCAAGGGGTGGGGGAAATGTGGAGATGTTAGTCAGAATATAACCCCCCAGTTACAATTTGAATAAGTTCTGGGGATATACTGTTTTAAATATTTGAGAACTGCTAAGAGGGACTGCAGGGAGATCCAACCAGTCCATTCTGAAGGAGATCAGCCCTGGGATTTCTTTGGAAGGAATGATGCTAAAGCTGAAACTCCAGTACTTTGGCCACCTCATGCGAAGAGTTGACTCATTGGAAAAGACTCTGATGCTGGGAGGGATTGGGGGCAGGAGGAGAAGGGGACAACAGAGGATGAGATGGCTGGATGGCATCACTGACCCAATGGACGTGAGTCTGAGTGAACTCCGGGAGATGGTGATGGACAGGGAGGCCTGGCGTGCTGCGATTCATGGGATCGCAAAGAGTTGGACACGACTGAGCGACTGATCTGATCTGAAGAGTAAATCTCGAATGTTTTCACCATACGAAAGAAATAGTAATTTTGTGAGATGATGGAAGTGTCATGAAATATTTCATGAAAATATCAAATCAATCTTGACAACATATCTGACAATGCACCTTGACAACAAGGTATATGTTGTGTACTTTGACAACATATCTCATTATAGCTGGAAAAAATAAATAGAAGTCAGTTTTCAAAAAAATGAGAAAATAACTTCCCAAAATATTTTATCAAAGGGTATTTCTAAAGCAAAGGAAGAAGTATTTATGAAACACTGACACAACATACTATATAAAGTAACTTTCTGACTTGAAGTATTTATCAACACTTCAAAAAATAGTTCTTATATGAGTGTATCATGGCAGAGTTATAGTCCTGATTGTTGTAAAACACATCTATTGAGATAAGGGAACAACTTTTTGGAAAACTTAAGAATTAGGCAGTAAAATTTTGGTTATAGACAAAGCTCCCATCATTTCACATAGAAGTGGTTTAATAATTTACTTAAAATGCAATATTCAGGATTTGAAGATAGATGCTGGTTTTTGTTGACCTCACAGAGCTAAAAGGAATAGCATCTGAAATATATTAAACTTTATTGTCATACCCAAGAAAAATGGTCTTAATGAGAAATATTTACATGAAAACTTCATGAATTTTGTTCAGGTGGTGCAAGTATAGTGCTAGGGAGAAAAAAGTCTGAAATCATAGGAAAACTTCTAGATATTTTTATTTGATGTTGTTTACTTATTTCTGGATCATGGCATAAAAAGATAGAAGTCAAATAAACTTATGATTTATTTGATCTTGTGTTATTTAACTTCTGGTATTTGGTATACGTAAGAACTTGGAATTGAAATAAGTACAGTTGACCTTTGAACAACACAGGCTTGAACTGTGTGCGTCCACTTATACATGGATTTTCTTTTTTCAATAGTAAATGCTGCAGTACTGCATGATCTGCAGTTGATTGAATCCCTAGATGCGGAGGAACCATGTATATGAAGGGCTGACTAAGTTATACTAAGATTTTTGTACTGCATGGAGGGTGTTTGCCCAAAGCCTCCATGATATAAACTTCAAGGGTCAGTTGTAGTTGCCTTTGGATGGACTCTGTTTGGAAATCATATAAAGACGACGGCTTACTTTAGTAGATAGCATTTGGATAATTAGTTTTATTTGTTTTTAAAGATTTAACTTTATTATATGCTATTCTAACTAATCTTATTTCTTAATTTTAGAAGAAAGAAAATTGCTAACTATTAAAATGGATAGATTTCTTTGACAAATAATAGGTAATAGAACATATAAAACAAAATACAAGAAACTGATAGAAAAGCAGAGAATGTTAGAGAAACATTTCAAATGAAGTATTCCAAGAGAAAAATTATTAAATTATCCAACAAGTTACATGAAAATATACTTATTTGATGACAAATCTGAGGAATTGTTCAAAGAAGTTATATATATTTAATATATTGGTTCTTTTTAGTATATTGGTTCTTAGAATTTAGCTAGTTGATTTTTATCAAAGCGCCATAGATTGAAGGTAAACAGTATTTTATAAAAATAAGCTAGATAATTGAATATGACAGTTCAGTAAGTGATTTTCATAGTGGTGATAGAAATAGTGAATAATATTAAGGTTAGAAAAAAAGTTGAATTTAATTGACATTAGTTCACCATAAGATAGTATAGTATTTACCAAGAACAGTACTATGTTATGGAGAAAACCTGTATTATCAAGACTTAATTCACCTGTTGTCTTTCAGTAACTAGGGGGTATTACTGAAAGAGCTTGGTTTGTTGTACTGAATCATGTCTCAGACATTGCTTACTTGTGACAGACGCACATCAAATAAAGGCTCACACCAGGATTTTTAACAATTAACAGATGACTTGGAAATTATTAACATGATTTGATGAATGCTTGGTGTTCTAACTTGCAGTTTTAAACTGTGTGTAGTTCATACTTAGAGAATAAAATGGAAGGCTAAATTTTTTTTGATTTATATGCTTATTAATTTTCATTATAATTCTGATTGTTAAATATTGTCACTCCTGACATGAATAATTTCAATATATCTGAGATTAGGTGGTTATCTCATTTTTTGTTTTATGTAGCGTGAGTTTTAACATCAATAATTGGTTATTATTAACTAGTACATTTCAGTGAATTTTAACTCAGTACATTTATTGATGCTTTTCTGAAGTTTTTGATAGTTACTACAAATAGTGTTACATGTAGCAATTTGCAAGTTCTCTTCCCCTCCTACTGTTTTTGGTTTAGCTTTGACTTCTGTTCACAAAGTAAGCAACAGTAGGCTTGCTTGTTTAAGTACATTTTCTTTCAAATCACCAAAGTGAAGTGTTGAGAATTTTTACTGCTGTGTTCAAGTGAGGCAGCTTGACTTGTATTGGTACTTGTATTTGACTGGGATAGCATAATGAGCAGCATTTCCCCATTCAGATTTGTGTGAGAGCCTTTATGGTAGGTTTTAAGATTTGTATAGTACTTTTAAGATTAAAGTTTGAAATGTGATTCACTGCTTACTGAGAATAATTCCACAAAGTTGAGGACTATTCCATTTTTCTTAGTCTCTGCAATTAATACAGTTTGGCACTAACATTTTTGTCTCCTCTAGTCCTTCTTCCAGCATACATGGTTTCATCGTTTCAGGCACTAACGTCTAATTGTGAGGGGTTTTGTGTGTGTGTGTGTATAGGTAGAATAATTGCTGCCTTCCTTTCTGTTCATTGATATTTAATCTGAACTTATGCTTTGCTGTGTGGTATGAGCAAAATTATTCATTGATTCCTAGCAAAAGAGACATTTTTGTCTTTTGTATTTAACATGTGGTTGGCAGACTAGTGCCCACCTGCCCCCTCCCCCCCCCCAATCAAGATGCTCATGCCTGGTCCGTGGAACCTTGTGAGTATCTCGCATGGCAGAGAGGACTTTGCCAATGAAGGTCATGGAGCTTAAAATAGGGATTTTACCTTGGATTGTTGGGGTGGCCCAATGTAATTGCAGAAGTCCTTACAAGTGGAAGAGGGATGTGGAAGACTCAGATGTGAGGGAAGGAGCAGCAGGAGGGTTTGAAGCGTGAGCAGGACTCAACTTGCTGCTCCTGGATTTGAAGACAGAGGAAGGGGGCTATGGGCCTAGTAATGTGGGCAGCCTCTGGGAGCTGAGAACGACTGTGGCAGACAGCAGCAAGGTAACAGGGACCTCAGCCCTGCCAGCACAGGGAACTCAGTTCTGCCAGCAGCCTCAGTGTCTCTGGAAACAGATTCCTCCTAGAGCCTCATAAAGGCCCACAGCCTTCCTGACCCCTGGATTTCTGCCATGTGAGACTTGGGCAGAGAAACCAGTCAAGCCTACCAACATCAGACCTGTGCGATAGTAGAGGTGTCGTGTTTGTAGCTGCTAAGCTTGGTGGCAACTTTTTACAGCAGCAAGAGAAAACTTACATATAGTATTTCATGGGACATGAGGTACAAAGTACCTTGAATTCTGAGCAGTTCTTAAGTTTGAAAAGGATAGGGAAGCCATCAAAGAATTGGCAGGCAGGGAAGGTGGTTTTTGGTTCTTTTCTCTCGGATCCAGAGTATTGGAGCTGGAGAGCTTGACTCTAGCATGTAGTAAATCATCAGTGTAATTATCTGCATTACTGATATATAATAATTATATGATTTACTTGATTCATGTATTAATTGGAAAAATCATATTTAATTTGTGTTGTCCTGAAAGCACCATTTTATTAAAAAGTTGCTTTTAACATGTCAGTGTGGGTTAATATTTGTATTTATATTTATAATTAAGCCTTTGCCCAAACCTATTTGAATTATGACTGATTCAGTCACTTGAACCCATCCTGTCTTTTCATGGAGGAAGAGAATCTATTGCTATAACTTTCTTTAATAAAAACATGGAACATGAAAGTTGGAAGGAACTGTATTCAGACTGACTTTTCATTTTACACATGAGAGACCTTACGTGCAAAGAAGCCGTCTTTGCACTTCTCAAGTCACTGAGTAAGCAGTCTCAGGTCACTGAGCCATGCCCAGGACCTAGGAGTATCAGTCTTTTGGTGTAAGTGGAGAATCCCAGGGACGGGGGAGCCTGGTGGGCTGCCGTCTCTGGGATCGCACAGTCGGACACGACTGAAGCGACTTAGCAGCAGCAGCAGCAGCAGGTGGAAAGTGCCATGAAGGACAGGAACCAAGTTGGTTCTGCTCTTAGATTCTTACCTCCCAGAAGTGTGACTTGGAAAATCCATTTGTTTCCAAACTGGGAGTCCTGTGATGATGAAAGAGATGAATGTGGTATTTGTTAATAAAAATGGAAGTTACTTTGTGAACTTAAGGATCATTAGCATTGTTGGGATAAGTTGTCCAGTTGGAAATCAGGTGCTTGGCAGAGAGAGCCTTTGCTACCAAAGGAACAATGATGGAGACTTGGATTGAAGCAGCTGCGTTGTTTATGATGGTAGTCACAACAACAAGTGGTAACAGGTATAGTTGAGTTCAGTTGCTCAGCACGTCCAACTCTTTGTGACCCCATGGTCTGCAGCACATCAGGCTTCCCTGTCCTTCACCACCTCCCAGAGCTTGCTCAGACTCATGTCCATCAAGTCAGTGATGCCATCCAACCATCTCATCCTCTGTCATCCCCTTCTCCTGCCTTCAATCTTTCCGAGCATCAGGGTCCTTTCTAATGAATCAGTTCTTTGCATCAGGTGACCAAAGTATTGGAACTTCAGCATTAATCCTTCCAATGAATATTCAGGACTGATTTCCTTTAGAAGTGACTGGTTTGATTCCCTTGCAGAGTCTTTAAGAGTCTTCTCCAACACCACAGTTCAAACACATCAATTCATCAGTGCTCTGCTTTCTTTACGGTCCAACTCTCACATCCATACATGAATACTGGAAAAACCATAGCTTTGACTATGCGGACCTTTGTCAGTAAAGTGATATCTCTGCTTCTTAACATGCTGTCTAGGTTGGCCATAGTTTTTCTTCCAAGGTGCAAGCGTCTTTTAATTTTATGGCTGCAGTCACCATCTGCAGTGATACTGGAGCCTAAGAAAATGAAGTCTGTCACTGTTTCCACTGTTTCCCCATCTGTTTGCCATGAAGTGATGGGACCGGATGCCATGATCTTCGTTTTTTGAATGTTGAGTTTTAAGCCAGCTTTTTCACTCTCCTCTTTCACTTTCATCAAGAGGCTCTTTAGTTCTTCTTCGCTTTCTGCCAAAAGGGTGGTGTCATCTGCATATCTGAGGTTATTGATATTTCTCCTGGCAATCTTGATTCCAGCTTGTGCTTCATCCAGCCTGGCATTTCTTATGATGTACTCTGTATATAAGTTAAATAAGCAGGGTGACCATATACAGCCTTGACGTACTCCCTTCCCAGTTTTGAACCAGTCCGTTGTTCCATGTCTGGTGCATGGTACCTCAAAGTGGATTTTGTGCGGCTGAACAGAAGTCACACCTCTGAGGGGTCATTCGTTGGCTGACTTGAACTTGCTGGGGCCTGTTCTGTTGCACCTCTGCCTTTCTCATTGTAGTACATGGTTGACCTTATCTTTTGTGAGAAAGTGCCTCAGCCTGTTCAAAGTCCTGTGCTGCAGACAGTTTCACAGGGATACCTACTTACAAGCTCTTTGTTAATCACACTCTTGTCACGGGTGAGTGTGAAAGAGTGGCTTCGGGAACCTCTGGCTTTGTGCTACCAGAGGAGAGTTAACGGGAGCTTGGAGGAGCCTGGGCACAGGAGCTTCCAGGGGCATGATAGCTCCTGCTCATCTCTTATTCTGCCGCCAGGTGAGCCCTGCAGATCAGCCCTCTCACCTTTGTGTTTCAGCATGAGGTTCAAGTTAAATTCCCGAGGTGGCCATGTTTTCCCTCCCCTCCACCCCTTCCACTTTCTCATTTTTTAGGATGTCTTCCAGCCCTGTGCACTAACCTGAGCTCTCCCATCCTTTAAAACCCAGCCTAGATGTCACATCCCCCCAGGAACTCTGACACTCCACATTCCCCGCCTTAGAGAAGTCCTTCTGTGGACTCCTGAAGTTCAGAATACATGTGTAAATCTCTCTCAGTGCCCTGATGCTGTGTTAGAGTTACTGGTTTGCTGTCTAATCATGTGGGGCAGCAAGCTCCTTGAAGGCAGGAGCAGTCTTTTCTGTCTGTGTTCCCACTGCCCAGCACAGTTTGTGGGGTTAGTAACCAGATGTGGCATGACCTGCCTTGGGCATGTGCTGGGACAGCTGGTTGTTCTCATGGGTCAGTGACTGATGCCTTGGGATTCTGCAGACCCATAGGCACATGCACAGGTCAGTTGATATTTCAGGCATATTTGGTAAATTAAAATTGAAATAATCTTTTTCCTATTATTTCCCAGTTTCCTTCTTTTTTTTTTTTTTATGGTTATTTTAAAATTTTTGGCTGTGCTGGGTCTTTGTTGCTGCACAAGCTTTTCTGTAATTTCAGTGAGCAGGGACTTGTCTCTAAGTTGCGGTACATGGGTTTCTTTTTGCGGTGACTTCTTTTATTGCAGAGCACAGGCTCTAAGGCCCTCTGGCTTCAGTAGTTGTAGCGCATAGGCTTTGCAGTAGCAGCTCTTGAGCTCTGGAGCACAGGCTCAATAGTTGTGGTCCGTGGGTTTAGTTGCTCCATGACATGTGGAATCTTCCTGAATCAGGGTTCGAACCCATGTTTCCTGCTCTGGCAGGCAGATTCTGTACCACTGAGCCACCAGGAAGGCCCCAAGTTTTCTTTATTATTTACTTATATTAATAAAAATATAATAGTTTATAATAAAGGTAAGCAGCTTTGTACAAAATCTTGTGTCCATCTCTCATCTCTTTTCCTTTTGATCTCAGAGAATCACATATTTGTTATTGAGAGTTTTAAGAAGTTATATTTATTTTGTAAAATATGAAGACGAGAATTGAATGATGAGTGTGGGGATTGGAGTTTTGACTTCCTGAATTCTTAGTTTCCTCTGTTTACTTGCTGTAGACTCTGGGGTAGAATACTTTTCAGGGGCTCGCATTCCACTTTCATACAACAGAGATTTGTCTCAGGCAGTACTGGCCTGTTTAACCTGAAGTAACAAGCACCTCCGAAATCTCAGGGGTTTTATAGCAACACAGCATGTTGATTACTCACACTTTGTCATGGATTAGCATGGAGACTGTATTCATCGCGGACATTCAGGATCCAGTTGGAAGGTGCACCTTGACTTAACAAATTTAAAAATCATGGAGGGAGGTAAGAGAGACAACACAGCTCTTAGAGGTTCTGCCTGGAAGTGATGTACTTGAATTTCACTGGCTAAAGCAAATGTCCTGGCTGCTGCCGCTACCGCTAAGTCACTTCAGTCATGTCTGACTCTGTGCGACCCCATAGACAGCAGCCCACCAGGCTCCCCCGTCCCTGGGATTCTGCAGGCAAGAACACTGGAGTGGGTTGCCATTTCCTTCTCCAATGCATGAAAGTGAAAAGTGAAAGTGAAGTCGCTCAGTCGTGTCCGACTCTTAGTGACCCCATGGACTGCAGCCTACCAGGCTCCTCCGTCCATGGGATTTTCCAGGCAAGAGTACTGGGGTAGGGTGCCATTGCCTTCTCCAATGTCCTGGCTAACTTAGTTCAAGAGTTAGGGACACATATCCTTTTGTGGGAAAACATCAGATATTTGCAAATATTAGTGCAGTCTGCCTCCAGGTAGTGACTTATGAAGGAAAACACTTGGAACGTATCATGTGCCTAGTACGTGATAGTGATTGATTAATGGAAGCTAATATTATTAGTGTTTGGTTTCTCTGCAAAGTATTATATGTTATAAGAAGTTATAAATGGGCTCAGGATACAAAGAAACCTAGTATCCATAATGAATTATTGGCAGCTTGATTGTATTGGGTTAAAAAGTTGTATTTAAAATTCACTGATAGATTTAAAATTAAAACTGCAGCCTCATGGTTCTGATAGATTTAAAATTAAAACTGCAGCCTCATGGTTCTGATAGATTTAAAATTAAAACTGCAGCCTCATGGTTTGAAGATATGTTTCCTCTAGACGTTAGAATGTAAATTTATCATTTTCTTTAGAATCACAGCAATTAAGGTTTAATAATGAATAGTTTCTGAATTATTGAACCCAACTTGGAGATTCAGAGTATTGCCTCATTGGAAAAGGTACTTACCAATTATAACATTTTAGAAAGATATTCTTAGGTGAAAATGCTTCTGGCCTAAGTCATTTGGTTCTTCAGGTATTCCACAGAAGCTAACATTAGCTTCATTCCTTGCCTTTTGAACAAAGAAGTAGTTCTGTATTTTTTCAGTGCAGAATAAAACCTTTGTTTCACATGAAGAGTTAAGTCATAACAGTTTGTCTTTCCGTAGTGCCTAGTTGAAATAAACATGACTGTTAGTGATTTCCACCACCCGCAACCTGCATTTTAGGAAGTCATGTTTATTATTTTATTCTGCAACTTAGTCTCATAGATCCAAGAATATAATTTTTAAAATCTCTAAATCCCATTGATAGACATTTTATGAGCAAGATAGAATGAATGTT
The DNA here is from genome assembly GCF_027580195.1 of Bos mutus. Taxonomy (NCBI): domain Eukaryota; kingdom Metazoa; phylum Chordata; class Mammalia; order Artiodactyla; family Bovidae; genus Bos; species Bos mutus. The sequence goes on along the minus strand of NC_091626.1, from coordinate 40,143,132 downwards.
ATGAAATTTAGTCCTTATATATGGCTGTGTCCCTTTGCTGGCCATCTTAAACTATCACAACATTGTCAATCAGCTACACTCCAGTACAAAATAAAAAGTTAAAAATAAATTAGGGTCCAAACAAGGTTAAAAAAAATGCTTAAAAATGAGAAATTGGGTCAAGAGATCTCACCTAGCATTTTAAAAATTTTAAGATATTCTTTAAAGTATACACATCATAGATGTAGAGTTTAGTGGATTTTCATAAAGTGAACATACCATTTAAGAAGTATCCGGGGCAAGAAACAACACTGCCAGTACCCTAGAAGACTCCCAGTCTCTTCCTTCTAGTCATTGCCCCCTAAGCCTAAGAAGGAACCAGGTAACCATCGTTGTGACCTACCGCCATAGACTAGTTGTCCTGTTTTTGTACTTTATATACATTGGGTCTGGTAAACACATTTTTAGGGCCTCTCTGGTGGCATTAGACAGTAGAGAATCTGCCTGCAATGCAGGAGACCTGGGTTTTATCCCTGGGTCAGGAAGATCCCCTGGAGAAGGGAATGGCTACCCGTTACAGTATTCTTGCCTGAAAAATCCCATGGACAGGGGAGCCTGGTGGGCTACAATCCATGGGGTCACAAAGAGTCAGACACAATTGAGCAGCTAACAGTTTCACTTCATTTTTCAAGCACATTAAAAAAAAAAATTATTGGAGGTTAGTTGCTTTACAGTATTGTACTGGTTTCTACCATACATCAACATGAATCAGCTACACACATGCATATGTCACCTCCCTCTTGAATCTGCCTCCCATCTCCCACCCCATTCCACCCCTCTAGGTTGTCACAAAGCACTAGATTGAGCTCCCTGTGCCACACAGCTATCTATTTTATCTATTTTCCCACTGGCTATCTATTTTACATACGGTAATTTATGTTTCCATGCTACTTCTCTCTCGATTTGTCCCAACCTCTCCTTCCCCCACTTTGTCTACAAGTCTGTTCTCTGTGAACAAGTCCATTTTTATTTCTGATCAAAATAAACAGAAGTCAGTCATAGCCAACGGCATTCACATGTATAGCCTGCAGCAGTTTAAAACCTTGCTACTTGTTGAACAAGTGAAAATGTTTCCTCGCTTAGAAAACTGGTGATTTTGCTAAAATAGCTATGATTCTACAGAATTGAATATCTGGGGGAAGAACTCTTAAGTTTATACAGAACCTTGAATTTTGTGGTGTCTTGTTTTCCTCTCCTGAAGAACGACCTGTGTGACAGCTCAGGGCCGGCATACCAAGTTTTTCTCACTTTTCACATTTGTGAAATAGGGATCCACACTGACGTAGGAGGCAGAAAGAACACAGACTTCCATGCAAAATGAACCTAACTGAGTCTTGGCTCTTGTCTTTGCAAGCCACGCAGCCAGGGCAAGCCACAGAGCTCCTCCAGGTGTAATAGCTGCTTTTAAAGTTGCTATTAAGTTTTGTAAAATATGAAGAAGAGCCTTGAATGACAAGTGTGTGCTTTGGAGTTTTGACTTCCTGAATTAGTTTTCTCCACTTACAGAATGGCAGTGCACCCACCTCCTGGCTAGGGTAGGCTCTTGGGAATTAGTAGCTGTTCTTTTAGTAACTTAGCACGGAAGTTGGGAACACGTGATGGAATCATATGGTCCTTTGAAAGCCACTCTGTGTGCCTCCAGTATAGGGCTTCCCAGGTGGATCAGTGATGAAGAATCTGCCTGCCAATGCAGGAGATGCGGGTTTGGTCCCTGGGGTAGGAAGATTCCCTGGAGGAGTAAATGACAACCTACTCCATTATTCTTATCTGGGAAATCCCATGGACAGAGGAGCCTAGTGGGCTATAGTCCGTGGGGTTATGAAAGAGTCAGACATGACACAACTTAGCAGCTAAACAACAACAACACAACAACCCCTCCAGTGTGGTGGTTTTTGTTCAGCCTGAGCTGGGCCAATTTTCTTAACATAATCTGTGACTTGAAAAGACTTCAGAGTGACTCCCTCCTCAAATGCCATAGCCGCTCCTTCTCATTGTGTAGTTGGAGTTCGAGTTTATGAATGTAAACACATCCTTCAAACTTAATTATTCACACACACCAAAAATAGCATCTTTAAAACTTTATTTTTTAATTAATTTTTAATTGAAGGATAATCGCTTTATAGAATTTTGTTGTTTTCTGTCAAACCTCAACATGAATCAACCATAGGTGTACATTTATCCTCTCCCTTTTGCATCTCCCTCCCCCCACCCATCTAGGTTAATACAGAGCCCCTGTTTGAGTTTCCTGAGCCATACAGCAAATTCCCAGTTGGCTCTCTATTTTACATATGGTAATGTAAGATAAAACTTTATGTTAAAGTTGAAAGTTTGACCATCCCCAGATGCTCCCTCCCTGTGAAACCTTGACAGTGCAAACCCCGCCTTGCATTAGACCTGCCCCAGCAAGTCTCTGCTCCCCGCAGACTGTAAGCTCCAGGGATCAGGCCCTACCTTTACAGACGGCCCCCGAGGAGAATGCGCAGTTGCTGATGAAATGCACAGGAGGCATCCATGGTTTTTAGAATCCATTGCTTCTCAGTTAATGTATGTGGTTTCATGAAAGTGCCAAGAAGTTTGGAAACTTTTGCCCAGAGACAGATGAAAGCTTTTCTCAGACAACACATGTTTTTAGCTTTACAGATAGTTGAACTGGTTGAAGCGTTTTCTTATTTCTTTACCTGACACCCAAATGGAATCCTCAAGGGGGAAAATGAAGTATGGCTGATTGGTAGCGATGAGTCATGTGGGAGGATCTTCCAGCAACAAAGGCCAAACTCCAGTAGAAGTGTTGATTGGGGTGGGCGTACAGTGAGGAAAGCAGCAGATGTCCTGAAACGCTACTGTCCAGATGGGTGGATGCAGTCCCTGGTGGAGGACCCTTACCTGCAGGGTGTCACTGGTACCCAGGAGGAGCCCCTTTCTGCTTTGTCCCCCTTCTGGGCCTGAGAGATTAGACAGAGACAACATGAGTTTCTCTAGTGGAGTCACTGCCACACTATAATCTTTAAAATTTGGCGACTGAAACTGTAATTTTGAGAACTTTTTTTTCACTTGAGCTGTGATACAAAATCAGTTTGTCCAAGAAGTCTGGACTCTGATTGCTACCTTTGTTTTGTTCTTCAGAATGGAACACTTTGAGTTTTTTTAATAGGAAGCTTTTGGGGGGTTTTGTTTTTTAATTGAATAAAGCTTTTAGCACCAATTTACTAACTTTTCTTCCGCTTAGTGTTTTAAATCACTAATGTGTTTCTAGTGTTGTGTGTTTCTTGTTTCTTATTCCCTGCACTGAGTCATATTGAACACGGTAGAAGAGGGAAGGATGATTAAGAAGTTTAGGAGTATTTAGACCAGAGTTTCTGAGCCTTGGCACTATTGACGGTTTGTCTGGATCAGTTTGAGGCAGTGCTGTACATTGTTGGATGTTTAGAAGCATCCCTGGGCTCTAGCTACTCAGTGCCAGGAGTTGCCCCCCATTGTGATAACTCATACTATCTCCAGACACTGCTGAATGTCCCCTCTGGGGGCAGAATGACCCTAGTTGAGGACCACTGATTAGACTCTGGTCAGTATGGAATGTGATTCAAAGTGTACACTTTGGAGTCACATTCCCCATGTTTAAGCCCCAACTGTTCTTTGGCCAAGTGATAACCATGCTGAACCTCAGTTTACTCATCTCTCAAGTGACAGAAAATACTAATACTTCTCAGCCCCTAGGTTGAAATATGTGAGTCAATACATATAAAGTTGTTAGCTTTTAGAGTGGCATCTGGGACATTATAAATGCTAGATAAATGTTAACCATGATTATTATTTCTGCTTATAAGAATATTGGGTATCATAGTACTTCTTTCCTTCCTTCCATTGCTGCTTATTTTTGCACCATGTCACAGAATGGAGACCTAAAGGGAAAGCATAATTGAGAAAGTTTTTCCGCACATTAATCTTCATTTTTAAAAGCTACATCACCTAGTGTTTTGGCAGGCGGTGTGGCAAAGTGAATTGATATCAGACTCTTCTTCAGTGATTTGTGGGCTGTGTAGCAGAAACCATTGCTCGAAATCAGGCTTTGTGGAGATAGACAGGGGATGTTTTACAAATTGACTTTGCCTCTGGGGTTAGTCTGGCTTTGGCCTGGATTGAGAAGGGATTCCGAATGGGAGTATGGGCTGGAAGGAACACTATTTTCCTCTATTACCCCGGTCAGTCGAAGCTCCCTCTTTCTTAAATTTCATCCATTATCTAATCTGACAAACACAAATACATTTTGCCAGAGCTTTGATTGTGGCTGTGGTTGCTGATTTCATAGACTAAAACAAGCAGTATTGGGGAAGGGGTGGGGTGTGTCAAGAGCTTGAATAGGGGACATGAAGAAGGGGCAGCAGAGATTTTTGTGAAGGGAATAAAGTTCTCTAAAATCTGAGAATGGAAACGGAAGAGGAGGAGTTAAGACAAGTGTGTAGTCATGTATATGAAAAGAGCCTTGAAATCATTTGTCAGAACAGTGTCTCCTCTGATGATTCATGTAATTGAATTGCACACATTTTATAGGTTAAAAAAATCCATATGAGTTAACTCCAAATATGTTCATGACAAATATGTTTAATGTTTAATTGGGTTTCTGACTCTTCAAACATACTATTGATAAAGAATAGAAATTTTCAGTTTGGAAAAATATTTAAGTAAACATGAGATTTTAAAAGGTAAGTCCGCTTCCTTTTTTGACAAAATAAAGGAATATAAAATTTGTCCCTGGTTATGATACCATTTTTCTGTAGTATTGCACTGGGAAGATTCTGGTTCCTCCTGGTCGCTTTTCCCAGGATGAAAACTGAAACCTAGAGTTACAGGACCTTTCTGGGATTGCTTCACGAGTTGAACTAAAGGCTTTATATTCGATTAGGTGTTTTGTTGTTAGATTTGGTTTTTGAGAAGTTGATAAAAGTCTTTTTACCACTTTGTTCTTTTTTATTAAAGTCGTCATTGTTGCTGAACTCCATAGATTCTTATGTAGTGAAAAGGACTACGGAAAACACAGCTGGGTGTAAGACATCTCTTATTGCAGGATGTGGAGCACACACCATAAGCTCCCAGCGTCTCTTCCCACAGTTCTGCAAGGGGCACCTCTGTTCCTGTCCTTGCATCTGCTCCAAAACCCACTTCTCTCCTTCTGACTCATCTGAACGTCCTGGTTTTGGTTCTAGTCCCATCACCACCTACCGCATAGTTTAAGTGTTTACATGGCCTCATGCTTAACCTTTCCTTTCCCTTAATAACCCCAGTACCACCCCCTACCAGTGAGCCTCCAGATCCTGAAGAACTGATGTCTACACTGACCCTGAACTCCCCTCTCCCCATCTTCACTGGCCACCCCTGCTTTGCCATTTGCAGTGTTTCTTGAACGGAAAGATGGATGCAGTCCTGATAGTTTTCCTTTCTCCCCAGGCTGTAGTTGCTTTAGCATGTTAGGTGCCACTGAGGTGCTAAAATGCTTTTCAGGTCATGTGAAGCTCTCTCTCCACTTCATACCTCTGGGTCTGCTGAGGGACATCTCTTCACCCAGTTGAAACATTGAATCCTTCTCTGTCACACACAAGGTAAGTTCTCCCATGCAGAGAATGGCACTGGAGGTCTTTCAGAGAATGGCTCCCATGCCCTTTTGATCTCCTTTACTCTCTTCCATAATTCAGTTAGAGATCGTAAGGGGTTAGTACTTTTAAGATCTTGTTCTTTCAGTTCAGTTCAGTTCAGTTGTCGCTCAGTCGTGTCCAAGTCTTTGCAACCCCATGAATCGCAGCACGCCAGGCCTCCCTGTCCATCACCATCTCCTGGAGTTCACTCAAACTCACGTCCATCGAGTCAGTGATGCCATCCAGCCGTCTCATCCTCTGTCGTCCCCTTCTCCTCCTGCCCCCAATCCCTCCCAGCATCAGAGTCTTTTCCAGTGAGTCAACTCTTCACATGAGGTGGCCAAAGTACTGGAGTTTCAGCTTTAGCATCATTCCTTCCAAAGAAATCCCAGGACTGATCTCCTTTACCTATGTGAAAATAAGAACTGAATGTGGACCTGTTTGTTAGAGTTAAGGGCCAGCCATGTGTAATTCAGGTGTTCCTGTGCTCCCCGTGTATGGTGATGGCTTTCATGAACCCTGGAGCGTTCATGTCCCACTAATGAGAATTAAATATAAAGCTCTAAACTGGGTGCTGATTAATGTTTTTTCTTGACACATGTTTCTACAGCTTTGCATAAAAGCATTTTCAGGCTTTTATGCACTTGGAAGAATACATGCAAGTCAGAGGTAAACAGTCTAGAAATGAATGTAAGTCCTGTTTGGCAGTCCTTATAATCAGCCCTGTAAAAACCACCGCCCCCCAACCTCCCCATAAAAAGTGCTTTATTTCTAAATATCTCTTGTGGCTCAGCATTCACACTGTTTACTTATAATATTGTGTCTTTATATCTGCTTCTTACCATTTCACCATTGCCTGGTTTTCTTGGTAGGGTGCAGAGAGACAGACCCTGCCCATTCCCAGGACACAGAGCTGGGCTACACCCTCCCACACACAGCCCCTCCTGAGATGCCCTTGCTCTTTGTTTAGATGGCGCTCCAGTGGCATCGTCCATTCTCACCTCGCAGCTGGTTTGAGGCTGAAGCCATTTTCAACAGCATCTGTTCACTAAGGCAGTTCTGAAGCTGGTTGGGCATTTTAATGGCCATAAAACAGAATTACTGTGTGAGAGACCTTTCAGCAATTTAGCTAAAGGCTTTAGAGGCAGTGGAGATGTTTTCACTTATGAAAATTGGCACTAATGAAACATGTTGGGGATACCTTTCCTCTAAATGCCACCACGTTCTGTGTGAAAGTTATGCAGACCACCCATCAGAAGCAACTTCCCCGCCTTTGCTGTTGTAGGTTTTATTATTAAACAATTTTTTAGATTTTGGAGTGGTGCCGTGGAGATCTTTTGGTTATTTAAATGTTTGTTTCTTTTTTTGGCCACACAGCATATGGGATCTGAGTTCCTTGACCAGGGGTCAGACCCATGTGGAAACAATGGAAGTGTTTGTCAGTGGATGAGTCAGTAAAGAAGAGGGGGTGGGGTGGGGGGTGGAGTGTGTGTGTGAATATTATTCAGCCAGAAGGAAGAAGGATATCCTGCCATTTGCAACAACATGGATGGACCTCGAAAGCATTATTCTGATTGAAATAAGTCAGATACAGAAAGACAAATACTGCATATCACTTAAATGTGGAATCTATAAGAAAAAGCTGAACTCATAGAAAAGAATATAGGCGTATCTTGTTTTATTGCACCTTGCTTTATTGTGCTTTGCAGATACTGTGCTTTATTAATGGATTGAAGGTTTACGGCGACCCAGTAGCCAGAAGTTGTGTTGGTGTCCCTTTCCCAACAGCACCTGCGCGCTTCATGTCTCTGTCACACTTTTATCATTCTTGCAACATTTAAAAAATTTTCATTGTTACGTTTGTTATGGTGATCTGTAATCAGTGGTCTTTGATGTTACTACTGTGACTCCCTGAAGGCTTAGATAGTGGTTAGCATTTTTTTAGCAATAAAGTAGTTTGTAACTAAAGTATGTGTGAAAGTTGCTCAGTTGTATCCAACTCTTGGCGACCCCATGGACTGTAACAGTCGGTGGAATTCTCCAGGCCAGAATACAGGAGTGGGTAGCCTTTCCCTTCTCCAGAGGATCTTTCCAACCCAGGGATCAAACCCAGGTCTTCCGCATTGCAGGTGGATTCTTTACCAGCTGGGCCACAAGGGAAGCCCAAGCTATGCATACTATTTATTTAATATATCATACTATTACACTTGATAGACTACAGTATAGTATATGCACTAGGAAACAAAAAAATTGGGGTGACTTACTCTGTTGTGATACTCTCTTTATTGTGGAGGTCTGGAATGAACCTGTAGTACTTCACAGGTATGTCTGTGCTAGAATGGTAGTCACCGAGGGCTGGAGGGTGGAGGAAATCGGGAGATGTTGGTCAGAGGTACAGATTTTCAGTTATAAGTTCTGGGGATCCAGTGTGATTATAGGAAATAATACTGTATTATATTCTTGGAAGTTGCTAAGAGAGTAAATCTTAAATATTCTCACCACACACACACACATACACACACACACAAAACAGTGATTTGAACATGATGGAGGAGTTAGTGAAAACTGTGGTAATAAGCATTTTATAATATATGTGTATCAAATATACACATATCAACAAATCAACAGGTTGCACACCTTTAACTTACACAGTGTCAGTCATCTCTCAATAAAGCTGCGAAAAATGTGGATTGGTTGTCAAAAAGCTTAATGGGTTCAGCTGGCAGTTTTGGACACCATTCCTAGAGGCTGAGGGCTGCCGCAAGCTGCTGTTTGCACGTGTGGTTGACAGGCAGAATGTGAATGGTGCTCCGACAGCAGAGCGCTGTTTCTAAGAGTGTATTCCCAGTTGGCAGGCTGTATTTTTCATTCAGTTACAAGATGTTAATTTAGGAATACCACGGTAGGGATACGGGGAGATTCTGATAGAATTATGCATTTACTCATCTTAAGAGATGAGTAAAATAGAGTACAGAAATGCTTAAAATAGCAGCTGTAATTTTTAAATGCAATTTCCCAGATTGTGGGAGTTGTATTATATGAACAGAACTGATACCAAGTGAATCTGCAAGCTAGAGAGACGCAAGAGATTCCTGAGGAGTAATTTCCCTCCTTAAAAATAGCTGTATCTGTTTCTAAAGCTTTTTCTTTTTTTTGTGAGGGGATGCATGTTGTGAATTTTGAAACTAATGTGTTTGGCATTCGTTTTTGAGGAAGGTTCTTCTGAGTCTGTATTTACTGAGGAATTCTAGCCACTGAAAAAAATCTAGTCCTTGATGTTTTGCTATCTGGTGAGGAGACTGTAATTATGCCCCTGTCTCATGGTTGGTGATCTTTGTTTTGCAAAATGAGTAATCCTCTACTTCAAACAAAGTCTGTGTGGATTCATCGCAGATGTAGCTGTAAGGAAGAAATCTTCAGCCCCTCCTTTCCCACATTCCTTTCTCTCTCTCAAGCTGTCTGGCTCACTGCACTGAGACTGTACGCAGCTGCCCACTTGAAAAGTGACCAAGACAACCATTTTTTAAATCATTATCTTCCATCTTTAACAAATGTTTTGTATTTTTATTTTTAAATGTCAGTTAATTTTTGCCAATCTGATGGGCTAAGACTGGAATTTCTGCTAAGTTCCTGGTATTTTGTTCAAATTCCTTCCCTGTTTTTGAATTGTATCGTTTGACTTTTTTAAATGTGTAAGACCTGTTTGTTACATATATATACATATTGCATATACTTCAGTTGTCTTTTAACTTTGTACATGGCATCTAATCACATATTTGAGATTTTTAAACTTGGTGTAATCATATGTAGATTTTTTTTTTTCACCAGTTACAATTTGTAAGTTTCTTGTTTTGCTTAAGAAATAGTCTATCTCAAAGCTTATATGTCTTTTTTCCCCAATTACTATTTTGATTTTGTTTTTTATATTTAGGTTTTTCTTCTGTTTGAAATTTTTGCAATTTTAAAACTAATTCTTGATATTAATATTTATTATTAATTCAATTAATTATTGCCAATTAATTATTGATTGAGCATCTCCTCTGTGCCAGGCCTGGGGCTCTGCAGTGAGAGTTAAACAAACATGGTCCCTCTACTAGTGGAGGCTGAAGTGGCAGAGACAGGCAGTAAATAAAGTAATCAGCAGATATGCAATTTTCATCCTGCTTGGTGCCATAAAGAAAACAGTGATGGAGAATACTGTGTGGTCCAGGGCCACAACCTACGTGATGCTGAGGAATACAGCGTGTCTATGGAGGAATCCATAGACATGAGCTTTGCATAAAGAGAGGGAGGTGGACTCTAACCAGCAGCAGATTCCAAGACCTTGAGGCAGATGTGAGGGTTGGTTAGTGGAGAGTTGAAGCTGGGGATGAGATGAAGGTCCAGAGGTGATGGATCCTTTGGGTCTTGGTGGAAAATTCTGAAAGAGATGGGAATACTAGACTATCTGACCTGCCTCTTGAGAAATCTGTATGCAGGTCAGGAAGCAACAGTTAGAACTGGACATGGAACAACAGACTGGTTCCAAATAGGAAAAGGAGTACGTCAAGGCTGTATATTGTCACCTGTTTATTTAACTTATATGCAGAGTACATCATGAGAAACGCTGGGCTGGAAGAAACACAAGCTGGAATCAAGATTGCCGGGAGAAATATCAGTAACCTCACATATGCAGATGACACCACCCTTATGGCAGAAAGTGAAGAGGAACTCAAAAGCCTCTTGATGAAAGTGCAAGTGGAGAGTGAAAAAGTTGGCTTAAAACTCAACATTCAGAAGACGAAGATCATGGCATCTGGTCCCATCACTTCATGGGGAAATAGATGGGGAAACAGTGTCAGACTTTATTTTGGGGGGCTCCAAAATCACTGCAGATGGTGACTGCAGCCATGAAATTAAAAGACACTTACTCCTTGGAAGGAAAGTTATGACCAACCTAGATAGCATATTGAAAAGCAGAGACATTACTTTGCCAACAAAGGTCCATCTAGTCAAGTCTATGGTTTTTCCTGTGGTCATGTATGGATGTGAGAGTTGGACTGTGAAGAAGGCTGAGTGCTGAGGAATTGATGCTTTTGAACTGTGGTGTTGGAGAAGACTCTTGAGAGTCCCTTGGACTGCAAGGAGATCCAACCAGTCCATTCTGAAGGAGATCAGCCCTGGGATTTCTTTGGAAGGAATGATGCTGAAGCTGAAACTCCAGTACTTTGGCCACCTCATGCGAAGAGTTGACTCATTGGAAAAGATTCTGATGCTGGGAGGGATTGGGGGCAGGAGGAGAAGGGGATGACAGAGAATGAGATGGCTGGATGGTATCACTGACTCAATGGACATGAGTCTGGGTGAACTCCGGGAATTGGTTATGGACAGGGAGGCCTGGTGTGCTGCGATTCATGGGGTCGCAAAGACTTGGACACGACTGAGTGACTGAACTGAACTGAACTGAACTGAAGGGGCCTTGGTTTTAATCTAGGTGTAGTAGGAAGCTCTTGGTGGGTTTAAAGAGAGAGATCCACGAAGGAAGAGGGTTTTTTGGCTTTAATATGGAGGGTGAAGATGGAAGCAAAGAGAACTTATGAGGCTACTGTAATAAGTTAGACCGGAGCTGCAGTGGCTTAGACTCAAGTGATGGTTAATTTTACGTGTTAAGTTGACTGAGCTACTGGGCCTAGATATGTGGTCAAACATTATTCTTGATGTTTATTTGAGGGTGTTTTTGGATGAGATTAAAATCTGAGCAGTGGAGTGTGAAGAACAGATTGTCCTTCATAATGCTAGTGGACCTCATCTAAATAGATTGAAAGCCTTAACAGAGCAAAGACTGTCCTCCCCAAGTAAGAGGGAATTCTGCAGGAGCCTTCAGACTTGAACTGTAGCATCAGCCTACCCTGCAGACTTTGTACTTGGCAGACTCTATAATCACATGAGTCAATTCTTTCAAATAAACAAACAAAAACACTCTGTACACACACAGACACACACACCCCCACAGAGATTCTGTTTTTCTGGACAATTCTAACTAATACAACAGAGGTAGTCACAGTGAAAATACAGAGAAGTGAACATACTTTGGAGGAAGAAACAGCAGGACTCACTAAAAAGAATAAATTGTAATTGAACAGACAGTGATGCCAGTCACTTAAGTGAAGGCAGTAGAGAGAAGCCAGTGTAGAGAAAAATTTAAGAGTTTTGTTTGGGACCTGCTTAGTTTGAGGTGCCAGTAAGGTATGAGTGGAAAGGCTGAGGGTACGAGTTGGTGATGTGATGCTAAAAGTCAGCAGTGTAGAGAGGGTGGAAGATTTAGGACTGAGCACTGGAGAACCCAGCGTTTAGAAAAAGACGAGGAGGAGAAACCAAGAGGGCTTCTTATGCTGGAAGATGAGAGCAGAGTGTCTCTCGAGCAGAAGGGAGGCTCTGACAACATCTTATGGTACTGAGTGGTATAGAAGATGAAGACCAAAGAAAAACAACTATTAAGATTTGACAGCTTGCGGATTGGTGGTTACACTGGCTAAAACATAGTTGATGGAGCAGTGGGAGCAAAGTGAAGGATGGAGTGGTCTGTGGAGTGAACGGGAGATGAGTGATGAGCACAACTGTGGCCGCTCTTTGGAGAAGTGCGGTGACGGGAAACAGCAAACCCAAGAGACCAGTAATTGAGGGTCTGCAGGGGTCAAGAAGGGTACCTCTTTTTTACTTTTTATTGATGGGTGATTGGAGAGCATGTTCACTTGCTGATGGAGATGATTCAGTAAAGTGGAAGTTTGATGAGGAGGAGAGAAGAGGGTGTGTAACTGAAGGAACAATTCTTGGGTAAAGGAAAGATGCGTCTCAGAGCACATGTAACTAACTGCCTGTGAACAGGAGTCTGGAGACAGAAGGGGAGGGAAGAACCTGGCTGCAGGCAGATGTGCATGTGGAGGGTGGGAGAGGGGTCGGGATGAGGGACTCCCATGGGTTTTCAAAGGGAATGGGATAGTAGGAAGGAAGCTTGAAGAAAGAGATGAAGAGGTAGATTGGGGAAGAAAGTTAATTCAAGAAACAGAATTGCTGGGTAGTGTTGAGAGCCTACTTGAGGGGTTGAGACTGATTTAGAGTGACACTAATCTATCTGTGTTTTTCCAGTGTAAATATTTTGCTGCTTGGCTGTGGCTATGGAAAAAGAAGAAAATTGGGTTAGAGTCTGACAGGCAGGACAGAGAGAAAAATTCTTACAGGAGAGATTAAAGTGATGGATGGAATTTCAGTGTGATGAGAAGAGTACTCATGGGTAATTAGAAACATCTAGCAACTGTGGTGAGAGGTTTTATGTATATGGTGTGAGGTAAGAGGTCCAGTTGTATTATTTTCAGGAGAAGCAGTTGTGTCCCACTCCTTTATTGAACAGTCCCTCCTTTCTTCACTGACTTGACTTGCTACTGTTGCCATTGGAGAAGGAAATGGCGACCCACTCCAGTGTTCTTGCCTGGAGAATCCCAGGGATGGGGGAGCCTGGTGGCTGCCGTCTATGGGGTCGCACAGAGTCGGACACGACTGAAATGACTTAGCAGTAGCAGTTGCCATATATTAACTTTCCATATAATGCATGGAGCCCTCTTGGCCTGTCCCCATTCTGCTCCTGGATCTCTTTGCCTCGTGCTCTGTGGGCACATACTCTCTTACTCTGGGGCAGGCACATGTGAAATAGTTTTCCAGACCTACCACCTGGAATGGAGTTGCTTGGTAAGAGGTAAGTTCATCTTTTGCCATTGTGTGTTCAGTTGCTCCGTGGTGTCTGACTCTGCCACCCCATGGACTATAGCATGCCAGGCTTCTCTGTCCATGGGGTTTCCCAGGCAAGAATACTGGAGTGGGTTGCCATTCCCTTCTCCATGGGATCATTCCAACCCAGGGATGGAACCTGAGTCTCCTGCATTGCAGGCAAATTCTTTACCACTGAGCTATAGCTAATTTGTCTACAAGATGTTTGTAGCATTTTACACTCCTACCAGCAATATGCAAATTTCTGTTTCTCCGCATTTCTACAAATATGTGATATTCTCAGACTTGCATTTTGGGGAGCGGATTTTGCTGACCATCTCACTACATCATGCTGGAAGTCAGAAGGTTTTATATTTTAATGTAGTTGGATAAATCTGTTTCTTCTCCACTTTTTGTGGCTTTTGCTTTTGTGTCTCTTATTTAAGTCATCTTTCCCAGTGCTGATGCTATAGGCAGTTTATGATACTGTCTTTTAATATGTTTTAAGGTTTTCCTTTCCATAGTTAGGACTTTAAGCCATCTGGAATTTATTTTTGTGTAAGTTGTGAGCTAAGTAAGGATTGAATTTTGTTTTTCCGTGTTGACAACTAGTGTTCTCTGCACTTTCACGTGGACCCACATACATAGCTCTCTATTCTCTTCCATCGGTCTGTTTATCCCTGTACAAGCATACCCCAGAGATATTGTGGATTTGGTTCCAAACCGCAAAAGTAAGGCAAGTATTGAACTAAGGCAAGCCATACAGATTCATTGGTTTTCTAGTACATGTAAAAGTTATACTTACATTATAGTGTAGTCGTGAAGTCTGAAGTAGCATTATGTCTTAAAAAAAAAGGAAAAAAACCCAATACTTTAAAAATACTTTATTGCTAAAAAAAGAAATGCTTGTCATCATCTAAGCCTTCAGGGAATTGTAATCTTTGCAGTAGTAACATCAAAGATCATTCATCACAGATCACCATAACAGATACAATAACTTGAAAAAGTTTGAAATATTGCAGAAATTACCAAAATGTAACACAGAGACATGAAGTGAGCAAATGTTGTTGGGAAAATGACACCAATTGACTTGTTTAATGCAAGGCTGCCACAAACTTTCAATTTGTGAAAAAATGAACAAAAAATGCAGTTATCTGCAAAACGAAATAAAACAGGTATATACCAACATCATATTTTAATTACTGGACCTTTATGATAAATCCAAATGTTGATAAGTCCCACACACCTTGTTCTTTAGGAATGTATTGACTATTCTTGGCTTTTTCCTCTTCCAAATGAGTTCTAGAATCAAATTGCCAGGTCCTACCAAAAGAAATTTTGTTAGCATTTTGATAGGATATGCCTATAGTTTATGGGCTTCCCTGGTAGCTCAGCGGAGAAGGCAATGGCACCCCACTCCAGTAGAGTCGGACACGACTGAGCAACTTCACTTTCACTTTTCACTTTCATGCATTGGAGAAGGAAATGGCAACCCACTCCAGTATTCTTGCCTGGAGAATCCCAGGGATGGGGGAGCCTGGTGGGCTGCTGTCTATGGGGTTGCACAGAGTCGGACACGACTGAAGCGACTTAGCAGCAGCAGCAGCAGCTGGTAGCTCAGCTGGTAAAGAATCGCCTGCAATGCAGGAGACCCCAGTTCGATTCCTGGGTCAGGAGGATTCCCTGGAGAAAGGATAGGCTACCCATTCCAGTATTCAGGGGCTTCTCTACTGGCTCAGACTGTAAAGAATCTGCCTGCAATGTAGGAGACCTGGGTTTGATCCCTGAGTTGGGAAGATCCCCTGAAGAAGGGCATGGCAACCCACTCCAGTATTCTTGCCTGGAGAATCTCCTTGGACAGAGGAGCCTGGTGGGCTACAGTCCATGGGGCTGCAAAGAGTCAGGCATGAGCCACTAAGCATAGCTCACAACATGTAATTTATAGATCAATTTGGGGTAAAAGCTTTACAGTATTGAACATTCCTACCCATTAATATGATTTCTCTTTATTTAGGTTACTTTCTTATAACTTTTAATGAAGTTCATTTCCACAGGGATTTTTTCTTTTTAAAAATTTGGTCCTATATAACTTTTAGTTATAATTGCTATCATAAATAAATCTATTTTTAAAATTATGTTCATTTGTAAAATGGAGTGCTATTGATTTTTTATATATCCATGCATATAGTTTTTTGGGTCCCGTTTTCTGCCTATTTTTTTTTATCAATTTTATATTTTCTTTAAATATTACTCCTTTGCTCTGGATTTACGGACAAAGTTATCCATAATGTACACTTTGTATTTCTTTTAATCATTCACATCTGTAATAATACCCTTTTCTCTTACTCATGTTTTAGATTTTTATTTCTTTTTTCCTCTTTTTTTTTGCTGAAGTATTTTTTACTTCCATTTTTCAAATAGCCGTATTTTTCCTTCACTTATTTTTCTGCTGCTTTTTTCTTAAATTTCACTAGTTTTAGCTCATATCTTTCCCTTCTTACAGTGTAATTCTTTAAACAAAAACACTTTCTTTACTGTCATGTACGAGCCAGAAGTTTCCGTCTTACTGCTCAAGGCCTGTCTCACGAGAATGATCACATGACATTTCTGAATCATCTTTAGTGAGTGTTCTGGATGTCCCTGCATGGCCATGTTTGGAAGCGGAGTGTCTGAGCTCTGTGTGGGCTCAGGAGCCATTCCCTTCTCCTCCATTGGTGTGTTCCTTCTGCGTTTGGTCTGGGTCATTTCTCCTCATGTGTCGCTGCTGGGAATCTCATTAAAGAAATAAGAACTTTGAGAATGACAGGTCCAGCTGATCATCTAAGATGGCAGATTCCCAAATTTAACTTAAAAGCATGTCTTTATTATCAAGAATTAATATTCTTGATAATAGATTGGAAAATTCTGTTTTAAATAATACTCTAATTAATCTACCCAATGCTTCACGGTTCTATTGATTTCTCAGAGTGTGGTTAGCAATGACCCTAGGTTTATAACTGGCAGGTATGAGTGAAAAAGCCCTGTTCTAAGCAATTAGGTTTAATAATCGTTTATAACATTTTCATTGTATTTATTCTGATTAACTTCAAACCCTACTAGTTATATAGACAGAAAAAGTTATTTTGATAAAATATGTGAATATACATGATAAACCAATCTCTCAGCTTTTTGTCCAAACTATATTTATGTATAATTTGCACTCAGTTTCCTGGGACCCAGGATTGCATTCTGCTCCACTGCAGGTCTTGTATATGGTCATGCCATGTATACAGGTGGTGCTCCATAAAGGTTATGTTGATGGATTGTACCTGCAGTTTGCCTTCCCTGTAGAATCCACCTTACAGGTATGGCAACACTCGGTGTATTCACCTGGTAGATAGCAGGTCTGTATCAAGTCTGGATGTCTTAGCAGTCAGCAGCTTTAAGTGTTTACTGAAGAATTTATATAAAACAGGGAGCAGTGATTTAAAGGCAGAATTCAAGGCCTTAAAATAAATGTTTATACTCTTTGCAGTCTAGTTTATTATTCATTTTTCAAATATTTGTTGTTATTATATTTCTTACTGGAGGAAAACAGAATGTACTTCTAGGGTACTTTGCTTCGCTTCTGCCATAATCATAATCACAGTGAGAACTCAAGACTGCTTGCTTGTATGGCAGATACTGTGCTGAGAACTTTTCATATATTTCCCTTTTTTCCCTCTCAGTGGTCTTATGAGGTCAGACTTTATCATCTCCATTTTTAGAATGATGAATCTGAGGCACCGAGTAATTAAGTAACCTCCCCACTACAGCTTACTCTTACAGCAGCAGGTCTGCCTGATGCCCAAGCCTGCTTTCATTAACGACCACATTATGTTTTCTTATAGTTTAGGGTGCAGTCTGGAATGAAGGAAAGAAATCTTATTAAAAGATGGCAAAAAGAACCAATGTAACTATCATTCAACCAAAAATACAATCCTGTGTGTTGAAATCTTGGATATTAGGTTTTTGGAAAGTTGATGTAAGTGAGCATCCTCCAGTCCTGTTAGACTGCTTTTGAATATTGAAGCAGGCTTCAGCAGAAGAACTGTTGGCATTTTTATTATCTTACATTGACATTTCAAACATTCTGATTGTTTGACTCACAGATTTTGCCCTGTCTAGAGGCCAGCGTGTGCTCAGTTGCTCAGTTGTGTCCAGCTCTTTGCGACACTGTGGGCTGTAGCCTACGAGGCTCCTCTATCCGTGGGATTTCCCAGGCAGGAATACTGGAGTGGGTTGCCATATCCTACTCCAGGGATCTTCCCGACCCAGGGATGAAACTCCCATCTCTTGCGTCTCCTGCACTGGCAGGCAGATTCTTTACCACTGAGCCACCTGAGAAGCCCATAGAGGCCATTAGTGATCGTTATTAAGGAAACTGTCGAAGGATCTCACAAGTATGTTTGGATTTCACAGGCCACCATTTTTACATCAGAAAGGCACACAGAGTCATCTTTAATGTTAAAATACATGTGATCTGGACATAAAACATGACATAAAAGAATATCAGGCTTTGGTCTTTAAATGTATACCCCAGGCAGAGCACCGGCCTGTGCATTTGGAGCTCAGGAACTTTCTCTCTGCTAGGAACTCCAAAGAAATGATTTACTCTCTGAGCCTCAGTGAGGAAGCTGTAAAGTGACACTGTAAATAAGTCCTGTTTCCTGCACTTCTTCATGATTCATTATTCCATCAAAGTATGATTCTGGATTGGCTGGCTGTTTTTCCATAAGGATGTTACTTAGGAGAAATGTAGAAAACATAGAGAAAGATAAGCTGGAACCTACAACAGAGTTTTCTCCTTTTTTTTTAAGTAGGCTTGCAAGGTGCCTTCTACTTGGTATAAGATAGCCTTTCATCCTGGGGTTTTAGACAATAATGCATCCAGTGGTGACAGTTACCCAGGAATGGTTTCAGGAATTTAAAAAGTGTAATGGGGTACTCTGCTTCTCAGTTCATGTTCCTGTGCACATTGAATTTTATATGTATTCATTCAGCATTTACTAAGGGCCTACCATGTAGATGTTATTTTTCAAGAAAACTGTATTTCTCCCTGTATACTTTAGTTGAATTGTATTGTCAGACTCCACCTGAAACCATTCTGTTCTCATAGGCTCTCATCCATGTAAACTGCAGAGTAATATGAAGTGAAGTGATGCTTTTGAGATGCTGAACGTCTTTTTTGCTCTCTTTAGTGGGTGGTTCAGTTGCATTGTGGTTGTTACAATATAATATTCACTATGATTGGAAAAGTGTGTTGAACATTCATTATGTACCAAGTTATTCTGTGTTCTTGATGCATTAACTCCTCTTATTTTCACAACCCAGTGAAGTAAGTTCTGTTACCCCATTTCACAGATGAGGAAAGTGAAGCGTGGAGACAGACACACGTGGGGTGTCTTGCCAGTGCCACACAGCTGGTAGGTGACAGTGCCAGGTCGCCAAAGCCCACACTCTTAACCATCTGAAAATTGCCCAGCTGCAACCGTGTAAGGTATTTTTATAAAGAAATGCTCTCTTGTTGTCACCAAATAACAAGGAGGATGACAGTAAAAATGAAGTGTGTGTGTGTGTGTGTGCTCACTCACTGAGTCGTATTCAACTCTTTGCAATCCCATGGACTGTAGCCCGCCAGGCTCCTCTGTAAAGTAGATAGAAGATCATCCCTTTAGCAAAAAAATTATTTTAAGAAAGTTTGCCTGAAATGTAAAATCAGTCCTGCAGTTAGCAATTGCTTTTTGTCATCGTTGTTGCTTCGTTTTTGGTTTTTCTAGAATAGCTTCCTACTGCCTCTCTCCCAGAAGTGTCAGTCTCCCCTTAGAGCATCTGTCTCATCTCTTACCTGTCAGCTGTCTTTCTTAATGGAGATGTTCCTCCTGGACCCTCCACTCATTGACTTCACTCAGAACTTGTTGCTCTCCAGGCCGCCTTACTCCCTGCCAGCAGCCTGCTTGCTGTCTCTGAAGGTGTCCCTGAAATCTAACGGTACCCAATTGTCTGTTCTCATGTGAGGCTGGGGTCTGGGTGTGGAGAGGGGACAGGCTCCTGTGGGAGTGGACTGCACGGCAGAAGATGGAGTTGGGGCAGGGCCGTATCTTCTGGGGGTTGCGTCTCCAGATGTGATGCAGCAAGAACGCAGGGACCTGGGACATACTCTTGACATCTTTGACCTGCATCTGATCCTTGAGAAACAGCCAGACAAATCCAGATCAGGGGGCATTATTACAAGATACCTGGACTCTTCAAAAACATCTGTTGTGGAAGACCAAAAACTTTTTAAAAACAGACAGTGGAGCTGTTCCTTATTAGAGGAGATTACATAGGCAGGAAGCCACACACAGTGTGTGATCCTTCTTCCGGTCCTGGACTTGTAAAAAATGCTATTAAAGTGCAATTTTTAACTACTTGGGGGACTTTGAATATGAGATGAAATAGATAATCATTGTATGAAGGTTAGTTCCTTGGGTGTGGTAATGGTGTGATGAATATGTAGGAAATTGCTGAAATATCTAGGAGTGAGGTATGATGTTGCAACTTACTCTGAAGTAGTTCAGCCAGAAAAAAAAGTTTGTTTTTTAAAAGTTTATTTATTTGTGTTTCTCGCCACACAAAACATACACACTGTACCTGTAGCTCACTTTCTCTATAAAGATAGATACCACACCACCTGCCTACCTACCTGTTGGTTGAGAGAATGGGTGCACATGAACAAATGTGGCAAAAATGTTAACAATTTTGAATCCAGATAAAGACTATCTAAAGTTTTCTGTAGATTAGGATATGTCAGAATGAAGTTGGGGTGGAGACTTGACCTAGCATTTTTGTTATGGTGAGTCATATGGCTCTTCCCCTCAAGATCAATTCTGAGATTAAAACTGTTTCTAACTTGTGGTAACACACATTTATGAAGGAAGTCAAAGCACAACTTACTCTTTAAAGTGTAGAAGAGTTAGTGCTCGCTTTGGCAACAAATACATTAAAATGTAGAAGAATTAAAAGATGAGATACTGATTCTAAGAAATATATTTTCACATTTTAATAACTGAAATCAGAATATGATTTTACAAAATTTCACACCTAGTACTGTGTTGTAGTTTAATTAGCATTTCTTTTTTACTTGTGTTTTAGTGACACATTGAATTGTGATGTGTCTTATAATCAACAGTGTTCTTGGAATATAGTATTTAGCAGAAAACCTGATATGTGGACATAATAGAACTTAAAGATGGGAACATTGTATGTTTGGCTCTTCCCTTAATGGTGAATCCTGATAGCAGAGGCTGGTACCCAAAAGATGCTTGTGTGTGAAAGTGTTAGTCACTCAGTCATGTTTGACTCTTTGCAACCCCATGGACTGTAGCCCTCCAGGCTCCTCTGTCTGTGGAATTTTCCAGGCAAGAATACTGGAGTGGGTTGCCATTCCCTTTGCCAGAGATTGAACCTGGGTCTCCTGCATTGCAGGCAGATTATTTACTATCTGAGCCAAAAGTAAATGAATGGGGTGTGTTGATTTCAAATGTGTTATTTGATTTTTGCAACTTTTTACCATAAAATAATGAGTGACATTGTTGATTAATGATGATTTCCTGAGTATTGGACTTTGTCCAAATTTGTTGTGAAACTTATCATTAAGCTAAAATTGTTGGTTAAATTTCATTTTTTATATCCATTTGTAACTGATGGAGTCTTGTTGTTAAATTGAAACCTCTGGTATCCGTTTTTGATGTACATTTCAGTAGTTCTGGCTTTCCTGAGTTTTGGGTCATTCCAGTGAATAAATAATGTGATTTTCTAGATAATGAAATGGATACTAAAGGGAGTTCTGGCATCAAACTTAAGATCAAGGAAAAGATGAGTGCATTTTTTTTTTCTAATTGAGAGAAAATGGGCATGCTGAGAGGGTGTTGGATTGCTGATCATTAACACTTTGATGTGTATGTGTATAAATACCTATCTGTATACTTATATGTATTTGTATAGTGTGCGTGTGAGATGTATATATGTTGACATTCTCTATATCTGTGAACTTCTGGGGATTATTTTATTTACTCAAAAACATTAGTGTTTACTTGTCAGAGTTGGACAATGAAGGACAAAAAATGATTCAGAATTCAGTGAATCAGTTGAAACACGATGGTTATAGGGTCACTTTCTTTATAACCCCTATCTCATATATATATACAACAGGAGCTCCCACCTACCCTGAAGGGTAAAGAGAATCAGCTTCTACGGAAAGCAACTTTCTGCTGAGTTTTCTGAAGAAAGATGAAGAATTAACTATGGTAAATGGGGAACTGGATAGAAAGATGGAGAGAAAGTATAGGATGAAGGAAAAGCCAGAACAAAGGCCTTGTGGCTGGAAAAGATGATGAGGCTTCCTGCTTTTGCTCGGGGGGTGGTTGGGGACGGGGGGTGGGGTAGGTACAGAGACCGAGTTGTAACCAGGGCCCAGCTCCCCAAAGGCTTGTCAGCCCCAGTATCAGGCAGGCATCACCGACTCGATGGACAAGAGTTTGGGTGAACTCCGGGAGTTGGTGATGGACAGGGAGGCCTGGCGTGCTACAATTCATGGGGTCACAAAGAGTCAGACACGACTGAGCAACTGAACTGAACTGATGAGGGCTTTCAGCAGGGAACCAAGGCATGAAAGTCCCATTCTACAACAGCCACAGTGGTGATCTCCTTAGCATTATAGACATGGGCAGGGATTTCAGAGGTTGGTGAATACCTGGAGGTCAGTTAGGAGCTGTTGCAGCAGCCCAGGTAGGAGGTTGTGATGTCGTAGACTGAGGCGGTGGCAATGGGAATAGAGAGAAGTAGGCACATTAGAGTGATGCAGAGAGTAGATGAACTGGATGCTTGACTCCATCCTTAGATTCGTTGAATGTGGCAGGTGAATACAGAACAAGAAGACTAGAATGACATCTGAGCTTCTGGCTTGAGGACGTGGAGGGATGGTGTGAATCCTGGAGAAGGGCTGAGGGGGTAGGAAGACATGATTTCTGTTTTGGATGTGCTGAATTTGAGAACTTTGTGAGACTTACAAGTGCTGATTTTCTAAAGGCTCTAAGATGAATGGGTCGGGGGCTCAGAAGTGAGACTGGGATATGGTGAGGGAGTTAGAAAGATAGCTTTAGAGAGAACATGTGGCCCTGGAGGGAGCTGGAGGAAGAAGGAAAGCTTGGGAGCATAGATCAAGATAATGACTCAATGGAAGATTAAAATGAATATTTAAAAAGTAAAGCCATTCATTGGTTTGGAAAGTAAACACAGTTTTGTAGCTTCAAATAGTATTCCTGTGGGGCCAAAGATACAGCAGATGCCCCTGTCAAGTACAGCAAGGACCTCTCATGGCTGATGGGGGACATGTGCCTGGGACAGCACCCCCCTTGTGCCGGGTGCTGGATCTTGGGGTTAGGAAGGAGCTGGGGAAGGAAAGGGAGTGGTTAATTAAATGCAGTTGAAATAAAAGGCTATTCCAGGCTGCTTCCATGTCCTGGGTATTGTAAACAGTGCTGCAGTGAACAGTAGGGTGCATATGTCTCTTCAAATTATAGTTTTCCCCGGTTATATTGGAGAAGGCAATGGCACCCCACTCCAGTGTTCTTGCCTGGAGAATCCCATAGACAGAGAAGCCTGGTAGGCTACAGTCCACGGGGTCGCAAAGAGTCGGACACGACTGAGCGACTTCACTCACTCACTCCGGTTATATGGGATTGCTGGATCACATGGTAGTTCTGGTTTTGGTTTTTCAAGGAACCTCCATGGTTTGCCACTGTTTGTGGTTGTGCCAGTTTACATTTCCACCAATAATGTAGCAGGGTTCCTTTTTCTCCACACCCGCTCCAGCATTTATTATTTGTAGACTTTGATGATGGCCATTTTGACCAGAGTGAAGTAATACCTCATGATGGTTTTTATTTGCATTTCTCTCATAGTTAGCAACGTTGAGCATTAGGAAGCAGCTTAAATGTCCATTGACAGAGGAGTGGATAAAGAAAATGTGAGATAGATATGTAATAGAACATTACTCGACCATAAAAAGGAATGAAATAATGCTGTTTGCAGAAACATAGATGGACCTAGAGATTAAGGGAAGTCAGGCAGAGAAAGACAAATACTATATAATATTGCTTATATGTGGAATTAAAAAGATACATATGAACTTTTTTATAAAACAGAAATAGACCCACAGACATAACAAAATAATTGTTACCAAAGGGGAAAGGGAGGGCAGAGGGATAAATTAGGAGATCCAGATTCATATATACACACTACTGTGTATAAAATAGGTAAGCAACAAGGGCCTACGGTACAGCGTGGGGAACTCCACTTAATATCTTGTAATAACCTATAAGGGAGAGAATCTGAAAAAGAATATATATGTGTGTATACACACTCATGCACACATATGTAGGTATGTGTAACTGAGTCACTGTGTTGCATATCTGAAACTAACATGACATTGTAAATCAACTATGCTTCAATTTTTTCTTTTAAAAGCTATTCTAAGTATCACAGGTGTTTAAGGAGGTAATTAGAGATTCAGACTTTTTTTTTTCTTGTGAAGTAGTCAGTAACCATTATTTTGATGCTAGAGAAGACCACAGATAATCCAGCAAGGCACAGTTAGCTTGTACGCAAGAGTTCCCCAGCAGGGAGCTTGACAGGCATTCAGAGGGCTTACTCTCTCTGGAAGAGGCTGAGGACTGACGTCGCGCACCTCATTTACCAGGGTGTTTGCACTAGGAAGGTGGCCTAATCAGAACAAATGGAAATGTCAAGAACTTTCTAGTCTTCTGGTTACAGGGTCAGTGCCTCAAATTACTTCTCTTTACTTGATTTGAAAGGGATTTGTTGTGACTTGTGACTAGAGTTAATCAGGGGAAAAAAGTGTTTATATTAAATGTGGGTTTGCATATCACCCTTCCATTTCCTTTCTAAGGAAAAGATTTTTTTAAGTTATTCTTGGTTGAAAAAAATCTCTCCTGCTTTGTCCTCATTTTACAACAGTCTCCTTCACAAAGTGGATTATACTTGGTAAACCTTTTAAGAGCTTCCTCGCAGCTGACGTCACTGTTCTGCTCGCAGCAGGTCCGCCAGTAAGTTGTCATCTCAGAGTTCAGTAAATGCCTTTCTTCATGTGCAAGCCTGGCCGTGATACTTCTATTTCCAGAATTCCATTAAAGGCCACTTGTTTTTCTGACGGCTCTACATTCCTAGAATACACAGAGTGGTTTCCCTTCAGATGTTTTAAAATAACATAAAAATCATGGATTTCACCACCAGCCCACGTCAGATTCTGTGACTTTTCCCATTCCTCCTTGAGCATTTTCTTTGTTTCCTGCTGTTCAGAGTTTTATCAGTCTAATAGCAATTTCCCTCTCGGTGTACGGCTCTCAGACACTGGCTGTTAACCTTTGATGCGGAACTTTGTCAAGTGTTTTCTGAATTCCGAGATCACTGCTGCTCCTTTTATTGAAGTTGTCGGTGCTCTCCTCAGCGGGGTTCACCACGTGCTCTGTGAGAATGGCTGGCCGTGCCCGAAAGCGGGCTGCCTATGTCGAATCAAGATGCATTCGACCAGTTATCAAATAAGGGCCCTGGTTTTCAGTGATTGCATGACTATTGGATTGTGAGTCTGCAGTGAAATCCTGGGAAGACAGAGGAAATTAATAACAGGAATTACCTACCACTCAAGAGCAGAGCGAACGTGGGGTTTTAAGATTCCAGAACTGCTTCGTTTCTCATGGCATTTAGACACATGCTAAGATGATGAGATCCGAATAAATAATATTCTTTGCACATTGCCAGCGAGGCCAGTAGAGCAAAAAATTACTGAATGGTATGTATAAACCCTAATATTGTTGTCACTGTCAACATATCACAGTCAGCACAGCTTTGCCCTGTTAGTTCCTGACTGTGTCCCGTCACTGCGTTAAGAACTTTCCACACGTTATGTTGTGTAATTGCCTCAGCAGATACATTTTGAGCATCTGCTATATTCCAGGTACTGTGGTAAGTCCTGGGGGTATTATAGGGCTTCCGTGGTAGCTCAGATGGTAATGAATCTGCCTGGGGATATTATGCTCCATGACCTCTAGGAATTTATAGTTTAGTTAGGAGGTCTGTGCAAGAAAATTAGAAGACCCACTAGAGCAGGATATGGCTGAGTTGCATTAGGCACAAGGACTGACTCCTCTAGCAGGTTCATTTTCCTCCACCAGACTGTATTTCCATAGAAACATAGTATCGCACAGAATGGATAAGGCACAATGAGGCTTTATTGTCACTTTGACCCAGTGGGAGGAAAGGGATAGGGGGACCGGTAGCCAAAGACGGCTGACAAAGGCTCGCATGGCATCGCTTCCGTGGGCTTTCACAGCAGCTGATGGCTGAAAGGGGCACAGCTTCCAGGACAATTGAGGCCTGTCTCACCTGGTCAGAGGTTGGACGGCACCTGCAGTGGCAGAGTCCTCTGGCACAGAGCAGTATTCTGCCCCGGCGTGGCCCCCATTGCCTTTGCTGTCCTGGGGAGATGGCCATCGTGCTTTTCTCCAGAAGGAGCCTGGATCCTTACCTAGATGACACATTGGATCTTCAGGAATTCAGGAATGAGGCTAACCAGGCAGACCTGAATCTCTCATCTTTTTCAGACTTGGAGGCGGTAGAAACCAGACACCTCGTGCGTGTCAGGCCTGGCCTTGGTGCCTACATGCAAAGTACTGTCTGTGTTATCAGGTTGCGTCAGCCAGCTTTATAGAGAGAGCTTTAATTTGGGGGTAAGAGTCAGCCTGATGAGCAAAGGAAAAATCACTCTTGAGTGTCTGCCAGGATGAAGGAGGGCGCCAGTGGGGAAGGGGTTCTCAGGAGCACCTTCCCAAACTCCCTGACTGTAGCAGACAGCCATCATGGGAGTGCCAAGCAGGGTAACCTGACCTGTTCTAAGCAACATGGCTCCAGACCTGAAAAATAAACCAGGGCGGAGACAGGGACTTGACAGCTGAGGTAGGCACAGCACAGCCTGCTCCAAGAATCAGAAGCATTTCCATTTGCCTAGAAGGAGAGGAGAGAGAGGAGACTGTTAGAAAGCTGTTGTATGTGTCTTTGTATTTGTCTTTCTCTCTGTGTTGACATGTGCACTTATAGGTCAGAAGCAATGGTGGGTTGGGACTTCCCTGGTGGTCCAGTGGTTAAGACCTCACCTTCCAATGCAGAGGATGTGGGAACCATCCTTGGTCTGAGAGCTAAGATCCCACATGCCTGTTGGCCAAAAAACCAAAACATAAAACAGTCAATATTGTAACAAGCTCAATAAAAGGACTAAAAATAGTCCAAAAAAAAAGCAGTGACGGGTAACACTCCTGGCACCTTAGCCTGAATCAAGGGACTGGCTCCAAAACAGTCATTTTATTCGCAGCCATAAAAGCACCTGCAGTTTTGTTTTGTTTTGTTTTAAATGTGCTTTCACTAGTTGAAGCCGTGAACGTGATTTTGATTAAATCTTGACCCTTCAGTATCGACTTTGTCTTACGCGTGAGGAAATGGAAAGTGCAGATGAAGAACTTGCCTCACCTACTGCAGGATGAGAGTCATCTTGAGAAAAAGCACTGGTGCAGTGTGGGTTTGCATCCTGGTCTCGCCACTCTAAGGGAACAGCATTTGCACTTAAAAGAATAGCATATACACGTGGTTACTCAGATTTGAGTATTTGCCACCTATATCCTAAACAAAAGCCATAGAGAGCTTTTGTTGCCTATGTTAAAATTCAAGCTTTCAAGTAAAAATTAGGATTCGAGAAAACTTGTATCTGCTATCAAGTCTTGATAGTTCCTAATACTTAAGACTTCTCTGATGCGTGGGGTGATATTAATAAATACAAATTTTGATACATAACAATGAGATGTGGAAGAACACATTTGGAAGAGCTGCATAACTCAATCTTCTCAGGTGGCAGTAGTGATCAAGAACCCACCTGCCAATGCAGGAGACATAAGAGATGTAGGTTCAATCCCTGGATTGGGAAGAACCCCTAAAGGAGGGCATGGCAACCCACACCAGTATCCTTGCCTGGAGAATCCCATGGACAGAGGAGCCTGGCGGGCTACAGTCCATAGGGTTGCAAAGAGTCGGATGCGACTGAAACCACTTAGCGCACATACATATGTATGTACATAGTTTAAAGATCCATTCAAAGTATAGTTAAATCAATGAATTTTTATATGGTAATTCTATTTTTATTTTTTGAGGAATCAGTACATACACATACACAATGCCAACCATGATGTTTGTACCATTTTATATCCCCACCAACAGTGCATAGATGTTCCAATTTCTTTACATCCTTGACAAAATATATTTTCTTTTTTTTGATAATAAATATCCTACTGGTTGTGAGGTAGTATCTCACTGTCTTTTCGGTTTGCATTTCTCTAATGATTTATTATGTTGAACATCTTTTCATATGCTTATTGGTCATTTGTATGTCTTCCTTGAAGAAATGTCTATTCAAGTTTTTTGCTCATTTTTTTTTACCAGGTTGTCTGATTTTTATTGTTGCATGATAGGAATTTTTAATTATTCTGGACTTTAACCCCTTACCAGATATATGATATGCTAGTATTTTCTCCCATTACAAGGCTGCCTTTTTACTCTGTTGATTGTGTACTTGGATGCACAGAAGTTTTAAATTTCGATATGATCCGACTTATCTGTTTTTTTCTTTTGTTTCCTGTGTTTTTATTGTCATGTCCAAAAAAGTATTGCCAAATCCAGTGTCATGAAACGTCTCCCCTCTGTTTTCTTCTAAGAATTTTGTAGTTTTTACTCTTACATTTAGGTCGTTAATCCATTTTGACTGATTTTTTTGTGTGTCGTATAACATAAGGGTTCAGCTGCACTCTTTGCATATTGATAGCCAGTTGTTCAAACCATTGGTTGAAAAGACTTTTTTCCCCTCAAATAGGCCAGAAGATTTTAATGTGCCACAGTAAGAAAGGCTCAATGATGTGACTTCAGATTCCTCATTGCAACACATCTTTAAGAAAGGATGAGTTGTCCAGTTTTGGTATTGTATCATAGAGTGTGGTAATAGTATTGCAGTTACATAGAGCAAATGTCCCTCTTCATAAAAGGATTCTGAAGTAGATGGGGTGAAATGTCACATTTCAGATGGTTTAGCAGAAGAGAAATATGTATATGTAAAATGAGAGGGCAATGTGATATATTGTTCAGTTCAGTTCAGTCTCTCAGTCGTGTCTGACTCTTTGCGACCCCATGAATCACAGCATGCCAGGCCTCCCTGTCCATCACCAACTCCTGGAGTTTACCCAATCATTGGTAAATTTAGGTAAAGGGTATACATATAGAGAGACTCACTGTAATATTTTTAAAAACCTTGTTTTAAACATTTACTTTTTTTGAAGTTTTTTCAAAATAAAATGTTGATGAAAAATATAATAGCCAGGATAAAAATAAATCTATCAGAGGCTTGGAAAATAAAAATATCTCCTACAATGTAAAACAGAAAGATAATGATGGAAACTAAAAACAAAGTGAGGGAGGAAAAAAAGGCTCAATCTAGGAAGTCTAACATTGAGTAATTGTACATCTTAGAAAGCAAACTGGAAGAAAAAGAGTTATCAAAGGAAAAACAGAATAAAATGGGATAAAGTAACCCACAACTAACGAATCTCCAGACTGAAAATACGTACTAGGTGCACAACACAATGATGGAAGGAGAAAGCCACATCAAGGCACAGCATTGTGAAATTCACAAGAGTTGACTGGTTTTCTCCAGGATGGAAAGTCAATATTGAAGGAACGACAGGGCTGAGGATTCTGTTTTCATTTTAAACCTTACAGAAGGACTTGAGGTTTTTGGTTTTATTTTAGACTGTGTGTACATGTGTTTCTTAAACAAAAGCAGGAGTTTGTGGTAAAATTAGTTCAAATTTAGGATTTCCAGGCATAAAGAAATGGTAAGACCCAGAGAACGGCCTTCGGAGTGGTGAATGGAGTGAAATCTTCACAATTAATGAGGTCAGAGAATTGAAAGATTAAGGTTCCTTCTGACCCCCAGGTGTGTTGAAATCGCCCACAAAAATGACAGGATTTGAGGTGCCAGACAAATAGTGCCTGGGGTCACAGTCTTCAGTCTGGAGCCTCATGTTCAGTAAGTAGAGATGCTGGGACTCAGCTATTTCTGTCTGACCTGCAGCTGGATGTCTTGAGTTTTCCTTCACATAAATTAAAAATGAGTGTTTCTCTCTAAATAATTAAAAATAATTTGAATAGACTATTGTTACTTTTGGTGGTACCTATTGCTCATTTCCTTGGTCTTAAATAACCACTAAGAATGTTTGGTGCGGCCCATACAATCTGAGCATATTGTGTGTGCAGGATTTCTAAGCTGCTAGAAAAATGCTACATAAGCCTGTCTATAGTTCTTTATCCTGCAGCACAACTGAGAAGCCATCATAAGGGAAGATAAAGCTCTCAGGTCTTTGGGCATTTGCTCCCTCACCTTCTCATCTCCTTCCTAACGATGGTGGAGGTGGCTCCCAGCCCTGAAGGAAATCCTGTTGGTCACTGTGAGTGCTGCTGATTCCACAGTTGCTGGCTGACTCATTCTGGCCACCAGAAAGCTCATCACAGAGTCCTAAGGTGATTTTTTTTTTTTTGGTTGGTAGGTGGGCTTCTGAGTTGAGATATCACAGTTTTGCTGTGGTCACCTCCTGTGAAGTCTGTCCACCAGTCTCCACCCCTCCTGCCCTGGAATCCACAGGGTTAAATGCTGCAGTAGTATGCGTGCCTTCGTTGTTTGGTCGCTCAGTCGTGTCCGACTCTTTGCGACCCCGTGGACTGCAGCACGCCAGGCTTCCCTGTCCTTCACTGTCTCTTGGAGTTTGCTCACACTCATGTCCATTGTGTCAATGATGCCGTCCAACCATCTCATCCTCTGTCTGTCCCTTCTCCTCCTGCCCTCAATCTTTCCTAGCATTGGGGTCGGAAGAGCCGACTCACTGGAAAAGACACTGAAGCTGCATATTCATGTGCGCATCTTATAGAGCAGCTCTGTAAGTGTCTGTATTGTTTTTCAGCCTCGTTAGGGTAGAGAACACATTTTATTGATATCTATATCATCTGCTCTAATTAGAGTACTCAGCATCTAGTGAAAAATGCACATTTTTGGTTAGATGGATGGGTGAATATAAATAAGATAGGCATTTAACTTACATCAATGTTTTAGAGAAATTTTCCTATAGGAGTATTAAATATTATATTTGTTATTCCCAGCTGGTAAGTTTGCCAGACAGTTGAATTCCAAGTCAGAGGTGGTGTGGGGGATACTAGTTAAAGACTGTAGGTTTACTTTTGTCTTTTTTCGTACATATAGCTAAGTCACTTCTTTTCGTTTTTTTAAAGAGGGAAAAAAGATCCCTGGTTTCAAAACTCAAAATCCATATGAATGCATCCATGTTGGCTTTCCCTTGGTGGTACAGGTATAATTCTGTGGAACACTGAAATCAAAAACCCAAAGCCAAATAGCTGACTAGAACCTTCATTCAGTCAGGGAGCAGTGTATTCAGAAGAGCCTGTTACACTCAGAATAGCTATGGTGGTCATTGTTTGAGGCAAAAAAAAGAAAAGCAAAAACTAACACTCTGAGAACTAGTTGTAAAAAAAGAGCAAGGCGCTAAAACCAGCCAGAGGATAGAGACAGTTTCCTTGGATATTATGTGTCCAGAGCCAACTAGGGGCCCATACCTGAAGTCCCTGAAACAGTCCATTCTTTCACTTTGTCAGGGCCTGGGCAGAACTGCTTTTTTCAAATTTTACATAGCTCTGCCTTTCAGAGGTATTACTGTGCTGTATTTTATTTTTTTCACTGAAAAACTTTCACTCTTTCCCGCTCAACTCCTGCCAGGACTGACTTTCCGTAGGTTACAGACGTTGAGTCCCTGCTCCTGAAGAATCCTTGCTCTGGACCACTGCTTGTCCCTGGCAGACTGGTCCTGGATCCCCGGGTGAGGCTCTGTTCTGGGACCCTGACCCCCACAGGTTAGCTGAGCTCCTGCCAGGGAATTGGAAGACACGATATATGGGGTAAGGAAGGAAGGGGTGCTGGGCTGGACTTCCTGAGGACATCTGAAGTTCCTCTCTGCTGCCTTACAGATGCTTTTGGAGGAAGAAGATTGTGATTTGGGGTTCTATCACAGTCATGCAGGTGGAAGCTCCAAGGCCAGGCTCGTGTGGTCAATGTCTGAGGCTGTTACGGAGAGCAGTAAGTCTCACCATCACTCTGTCTTTCCTCAGCACCTCCTGCTTGCAAGTGTCCTGGAGACCAGATCAAGACAGGGACACACACATTCCAGGGGTCAGCCTGGGCGTGTACCCTCCAGGAGAAGGGGAGGCGTAAGCCATGGCTAAGAAATCAAACTGAGGCCGGTGGTCAGAGGCACCAGAGGTGCTGGGTGTGAAAGACAGGGGTCTGGAGGAGGGGGCTTGGCTGCACAGGCCACTTGTGCCCCTTTGGGAGCCCTGGCTCTGAAGGGAGTAGCCAGGGTCTCTTTCTAGACCTGCAGCCTGCCAGTCATTGCTCTTCACAAATCTTATGGCCTCTAAATTACCAAGTGACTGCACAGGCAGACTGCCTAGCCTATCAGATGAGAAAGAACACAGACTCTGGCCTTGGGAGACATCATTATCACTTCCTCAGGAATTAGAGACACCGCCTGGATAATGTTATCTATTCTCCTCCAACATGTGGGGATGAAGTTACAGTTTGTGTCATTATGAGTTTGCTTTTTATCTGCTTTGCATCCTGCCTTTTGGGCTCAAGCAGAAGTTTTGTACTGCAGAGGCAGGAGGAGATCCAGAAGAGAATTAACCCTTTAGAAGTCCAGGGGGCAGTGTACTTCAAGGGCATAGAAGGCATGGTCAGAGTTAGCAAGGGAGGGCAGGGGCAGACCCACTGTGCAGTTGAGTGCAGTTTCCAAAGTGCAAGAGGCATAAGTGGAAGATGATCTGGGATCAAAACCTTGGGTGGACTCTTGTCCCTGAGAGTTTGGTGGTTTGATGATGAAGGAAAGACTGGTGGTGGTTTTTGGACAGAGGGGGCAAAAAATGAATTTGTTAGTGAGGTTAATAAGCCAGTTTCGCAGGGTATTAACGTAGCATGAATGAGGCTCGGGGTGAACATTATTGATAATGGGTAGGAAGATGCCAGCAAAAAGCTTAGCTTTATTTATTTTGGTGGTTTTCTCCTGAGGGTTGTATCAGTCTTCTGAACAACAAATAGAGGCCTCATGCAGTGGTAGATTTTTAAGGACTCATTTATAAGGCTTGCTCTAATGTCATTATGATTAAAACTCATAGATTCCAAACTGAGATACACAGGGATGTCTATAGTCTTAAATTAATTGGGATGCAGAACCAGAAAATCTGTCTTGCACTCTCATCCAGGCTCCGGGACCAGGGAACCAGGGAAGCCAGCCGAACTGGGAGTCTGCTGCTGTGAGGCTTGGAACTTGGGTGGGAGGAGGGGGGCAGGGGTTGGGAGGAGAGTGGCTAGGGGGTTGTGAGCCCTGTGCTGTGACTTTGCCAGGTGCCAGCTGAGTTTGGGTTAGAAAATGATGCTATTTTTTCCTTGAATTCATTTTTGAATGTTAATGACACTCACTAGTTGGACTGGTTGGGCGTGGGAAGTATTTGGAATGTCCATAGATGATAACATGCCCATGGTCATTGCTCTTGTAGAATATCCTCATTCATAGTCTGTCTTCCTCTTCCCAGTCTTCCTCCTGAGTGTGTCCACTGAGGTGAATTTTGTCAAACAATTGCTTCTTGGTTTGTTCTCTTGGTAGGTAGAGGATTCAGATCTATATGTCCCAGAGGGAGCTGAACTTAGAGTCCAGCTGCGTCAAGGGCAGCCTTGGAGGGGGCCACCCCTGGAGTTTGGAGGATGGATATTCACCTTTTTTAAAAAGTGGAACATTTAATATGTATTTTGCATCTGTAAGATATTTTGATATTGAAGGACCCCAAAACAGCATTTTGAGGTACTATGCTTGGTCAGCAGGAGAGAAGGTTATTTGGAAGGGAAGACTTTGAAAGGAGACCTTGAGAATGTTTTGAATGTCACACAGAGGGTGTCCTTTCAGACACTGGCTCCCACCTGTGGAGTATCAGGTAGCTCTGCTCTATGCTGGGGATGGATGGGCTAAGACAGGTCTTACCCTCAGGGATTTCCCAGCCTGGGGAGAAATGGCCAAGGAGATAAACAGTGAAGCTCTGAGTTTATCTCCTCACTTTGATAGAGGAGCTCATGGATGGAGTTGACTGCATGGGGTCAGTAGTCTACCTAATTTTTTTTTTTTTTTACTTAGAAATGCTGGAGGTTTTATTAACTTCTTTCACTTGAAGTCGAATCTTGAAAATTTTGAAGTAATGGTCACACACACAGTTGATTAGTAACCTGAGAAAAGGAGCTATCAGTAATTAATATCTGCCTTTTGCTTAACTTTAAGATGCTGACACATCTCATTCATGAATCTCACGCTTGTGACTATCTATGGTATAGTCTCACGTGGTATTATATGCGATGTCAAGACAGCTCTGTATCAGTTTGATTTATGAAAACTCAGCGCTTGAAATTGTTCTCTTTCTCATCCTTAGAAGTTGCTGAATAGGAAATAATTCTGTAGACTATTAATAATGTGTCTTACAGGCTAAACCCTTTTCATGGAGCACCGAGGGCTTTGCGAGAGGGCATTCAGGGGTAGATATGCTCCCATACTGATGCTGAAGCAAAGCAACACACAGAGTAGCCAAATGAAGGGAAATGTTGCTGATTGCCTTGTGAGTGAATTTACTTTGGTGCTCTTTTCACACAGCTTTGGGTTCAAATAGCTGGGCAGAAGGAAGCAATACTTGTTTTCTAGATTTAAGACTCATTTAGAGCATTTAATGCTTTTTAAAAGCATCATTAGTGGGCTTCCCTGATGGTACAGTGGTTAACGATCCACCTGCCGGTACAGGGGACACAGGTTTAATCCTTGGTCTGGGAAGATCCCACATGCTGCAGAGCAGCTAAGCCCACGCAAGGCAACTACTGACGCCTGTGTGCCCGGAGCCCCTGCTCCACAGCAGGAGAGGCCCAAGCACCACAAGAAGAGCAGCCCCTGCTCGCCAGAACCAGAGAAAGCCTGTGGGCAGCAATGAAGACCCAGCGTAGCCAAAGATGGATGATGGGTGGATGGATGGATAGATAATTAAAAAAAAAAACATTAGTTCATGAATCAAGACTAAAGGATTTGATCAGAAAGAAAATAGATCAATTGTTGAAAGTTCACATTAGGTGTTAAACTATACTATTATTTGAAATGAAGTCTACATTTTGGTAGTAGAACACATGAATTAAGGAGCACTTTATTTTCAAAATCAACTGGATCTTAAAGAATCAGTCTTGAAATGTAGCCCAGTTTTACAAATACAGTTTGTAGTTGAATTCATGGCTCTTTAATTATACCTGTCAGGTCCGGTCACTGTCACTTGTGGTGTGGAATTTAGGTACCCGAGGTTACTGAGCTTCAGTAAGTGACTTAAGCCTGCAGAGTGTGACTGCGCGGTAATAGCATTGCAGTGGCTTATAGAAATCATGCGGTTTTGTTTTGTAGTCACGTTTCACGTTGTTATGATGCTGTGGAATACACGTCACATTTGTCCTAATGTTATAATTTTATTTTTTACATTTATTCTTAATTGAAGGACAGTTGCTTTACAGTATTGTGTTGTTTTCTGATAATTTTATTTTTACATGGGAAATACATGTCAACACTACTCAGGAACTTGCTTCATCTGGCTTATGTTTTGCAGAGGTGTCACCTCTCAACTTCCAAAGTAGCATTGAATTTTACACTTCCTGTTTAACAGCATTGTAGAAAAATTAAAACCAACCAAACAGAAACCTTGTATACAGTGGCTAGTGCATTTGTGTTTTATGTAGCCATGAAATCATTCATCTTTTATTTGGTTCAGACTATGTGTGTGGGTGTGGAGGGGTCAGTTCTTAACTGGTGGTGGGGTGCTGTGTGCTGTGTTTAGTCACTCAGTCATGTTCAGCTCTTTGTGACCTCACGGACTGTAGCCCGCCAGGCTCCTCTGTACATGGAGATTCTCAAGCCAAGAATACTGGAGTGGGTTGCCATGCCCTCCTCCAGGGTATCTTCCCAACCCAGAGATCGAACCCAGGTCTCCTGCATTGCAGGCGGATTCTTTACCATCTGAGCCACCAGGGAAGCCCCTGAACACTGGAATGGGTAGCCTATCCCTTCTCCAGGGAATTTTCCCGACCCAGAAATCAAACTGGGATCTCCTGCATTGCTGGCGGATTCTTACCAGCTGAGCTACCAGGGAAGCCCTGGTGGTACAGCGGGGCTGTTCAAAGTCTTGGAGTCATACTGGATTGCTTTTGTTTGTTGTGGTGTTATTTGTTAAAGTTCTTTTCTGTTTTATTTCCTGCTTTATAAGGCAGTTATGGAGTTACCCTGTGCTCAATCTTCTTCTCTTGATTCATTCCCAAGTTTATTATAACAGTATATTAAACTACTTGTTCAGCAGAGGATGAACTCGCATAGTTGAATATTCAGGCAGGACTGTTAATTGTAAAATACACATAATCATACCCAAAAAGGCATAGGCTGTTTCATGCCGCAAAGCATAGTAGCTTCTAAATGTGGATATTTCATGTGATTTGTAAAATTTTTGTCAAATGTTTAATTCTCTGTCTTAGCTGCAGTGCCTGAGTCTGCATACATTTGATGCTAGTTTTTCAATGAATACTGTTAGGCAGTTATAAACCAATTGTAAATTGCATTCATTTTCATCTCATTCAGAGGGAAGAAAGGAATAAAACTCTGCAGGGAGGGGCCATGTTCAGACTCCACTGTGCTCAGAATTCATGACATCGGGGCTCAGTGTTGTGGCTCCTCTGAAAAGCTAATTCAGTTTCTTTAGGCATCGACTTACCCAGCAGACAGTTGGCTCCCTGCCATAAGCTGTTGACAGTTATTGCTTCTCCTGAGGCTGATTAGCATGCAGTGTTACAATGTCCCGAAGAATCATTTTGCTTACCTATATAATAATTTAAGGGTTTAATCATTTCCAAACATGTCCTAAGTTATTCAGTCCTTTGTCAGCATCTCATTTCAGCTCTAGAAGTTGTTTGTTTTTTTTTTTTTAAGCATCTGCTGTAGGTGTAATAGCGTGTTAATACATTAAGAAAAGTGTTCCAAATAGGTGGTTATTTCTAGTAATAGAATTCTTTCCATTCTTTTGCTGCTTTATAGTTTCACATACACCTCACTTGATGGCGATAACGAAATCTAAGCAGTGTATCTTCTTCCCTTTTTGCAGATGAGGCAAATGAGGCCTGGAGAGGGTGATGGGTTTGATCAGATCCACAGAGCATGTATGTGCTGTAGGTCAGCCTGTGACCCAGCAAGTCCTTCCACACCAGTAAACTGACCAGATTCAATTGGTGCTGTGTCGTTATGGGAAGAGGAGGATATTCCTGGCTTTGGAGAGAATGTGTCTAGCCTGGCCAGGGCTCCTCTGGCTGCTGCCACTCTGAGTGACAGCTGAGGCCCGGATCATTCCTCCTTGCCCCACCCCCCAGCCCTGCTGCCTCAGGAAAGCCTTTCACACGTGCCATTTCTGACATTTGTATTAAAGGAAACACTTGATAATCTTTGATTCTGCTCCACGCTGAAAGCTAGACATATATTTCACTACAGGAAAAACAAAATGAAAAGCATGTAATAGAAAAAAGGCAATTTATACATTTTATCATCGCCTAACCTTTGAGGCTTGAACATTCTGGCAGCCATCTCTCTGTTCTCCTTTATTGTCGCTGTTCTGGTCTAATGTGGAGGCATTTCCTCTTGGTAGGCTTCCCTCCCTCCCTTCGGCATGCCCTTTACATCCCCGTCTTGCATGTCTTTCAGGGAGCACTATTGGTGTTCTCAAGCCCTTGCTCAGCTAGCTAATAAAGGGCTCCTGCTTATTAAGGGTCATTTGTCCGGCAAGCACTTGGCTAAGCAGGTCTCAGAGGGCATCTCATATAATTCCTTCTAGCCACCACATCACTTGGTGTTCTAATGCATCCCCATTTTGTATTCCCACCCCCCTCCAAAAAAAGAGTGTTGTGAAGAAACCTGCTCAGTATCACACAGCTAGTAAGTGACAAAGCTGGGATTCACCTGTTCTGTCTGCCACCAGAGCCGGTGGTCTGATAACATAGACTGACGGTGTCCCTGCCTGTGGCCGGTTCAGCAGCTGTGTGCTCTTATTATTTTGTGGGACATCTCCTTTCACAGAATGTAATCTGGGCTGTTTGTTTTAATAGCTAGCTGATTTTGCATTTGAGTTTTTTGTTGTTGCTGGCTTAATAGCTACCTGATTTTGCACTTAAAGATTTTCTCCTATTCTGATTGTCAAAATTAGTCTAGTGTTTAAAACATAAGCCAAGAATTTCATTTTCTTCTTATTTATACCTTTATGGTTGCAGAGCAGAGAAGTTTGCTTAGGTGGATCTTGTGTAACAAAAATGATTGGTTGTTGGAACCCACATTGCTGCTTTCTTAATTATTGCCCATTTGGACATATTTGAGGACTGCATAGAAACCTTCTGTTGAATAGAAGTTTGTGTTTTGTGACAAATTTTAAGGCTAATTTACTGCTGCCTACTCTTGTACCTCCTAGAAGTTTTCCTTTATTTTTTCCCCAGAGATGGAAATCAGATGTGTGTGTGTTTGTTGGTTTGTGTATGTGTGACAGAGAGAGAGAGAGGGAAGAGAGGGCAGGGAGAGAAAAGAAGAAAGAGGAGGAGGAAGAAGAAGGAGAAGAGAAAGGGGAAGAAGAGTTAGGGGAGAGGGAGGTAGATAGGATTTGATTTGCCAGGAAGATTATAGACTCAGCTACCAAAAGCTGTTGGTCTGAAGCCGTATCTGTAGTATACAGTATGATTCACACACAGAAAATGTGGTCACAATTAAATGTGATGAGAGTTTAGTTCTCAAGGATGACATATATGAAGAGGGTGGTTATGTCATGCTGTGAGCGTATAAAGCAGCTGACAACATTCTTGTGCTGCTTTTGCCTGGACTTTATAGGATGCCTGGTCCTTAACACTTTCTTGAGCATGACTAGGTTGATGATCCTCTTTTCCCTTTACCTTCTTTACTAATAGTAATCAGATTCCTAAGAAGTGAAAGTATCTTCAGACACAAGCCATTTGGTGTATCCTTGTCTCTTAATTCTTCATAGATTTTTTTCATTAATGTTAACTTTGCCCAAAGTTAAAAACTGTTTTCAACTCGAGTTCAACATTCTAGCTGTTTCCAGTGTCCAGGCCCCTTTTGTCATCCTTTTCCTCCCCCAATAGCTACTAGATGATCTGTTTTGCCCCTTAGTGCCCAGCTCCCACAGCTGTCTCTCACCTTCTGCAGCCACCTCTCCATCATCTGGAAGCAGCCTGCAGCAGTCAGGATCGGCAAGGAAGCCACTCAGGGGTCTGGGAGCTGCCAGATGCTACAAGGGGATCCTTAGCCCTACTCGCAGGGCTCATTTGTTGTTTTTAGACTCTTCTGAGCTGACTGATTATTCCAATAGATGGGAGAAATTATACTGCGATTGGCAAACTAAAGAGTGACCCGACTCAACTTCGTTTAATCCAGCTTCATTCATTTGTCTATTTCTGTGTCCTAGTACCCTGCCCTCTTCCTCTTCAGGTGTGAGACCACTGACATCCTCACAGAAAGTGCCACTTGTTGTGTCTTTAAGGGACAGAGGCTCTTTAAAAAAGCTTGGGTTGAAAAGCCTGCTGCGTAAAAGATCACTTAAGGGTTCTGCTAATGCTTTTCATTGCTCTGTCAATGCTCTATCAATCGGGAATCCGATTGTAAGCAGTCCAGGTAAACGGTGAACCAGCGCAGACACGGAGAACTTGTCTATTTCACCAAACATGTTTCTGACCTGCAGGCTGCAGACACTCAGCCGCAGCCTGTTCCTTGCATCTGATCTCTTCATAAGGCAGCGGATGAAGGGTACCTGCAGATGTGTTCCTGATGCTGGACGTCTGTGATGGAGCAGCGTCACCAGCGCTGGGGCAACGGCGGTGGGCCACGCGTCTGCAATGATGGTTTCATTCTCTGCAGCTCGGAAGGCAGATTAATTTCATTTGTGCACAGGCACACAGGCAGGGAAGTGTTCTACCGTTTGACACACAGATGACAGTCTGGCTGGAAGCTAGCAACTGGGGGGGAAATAGCTGAAAACAAAATGATAGTTTTGAAGGCAACATAGTTACAAGACCCAGTATGTACCTATCATTTTCTTCTGAAAATCAAAATTTTCACCATGGAAAAAGCCCCCAGAAACCAAGCAGTGCCCTCCCTGTGTTTTAGCACTTATGTAACAGTTTGTATAGAAGGACACTGTTGTATGTATGGTTGGTTAATTTTGCCAAAAACCATGAGATGAAACAATTAGTATGTTTGCTCTTTTTGATTTGAAAATGTTAAGAGGATCTCAGTGTAAAGTAGGGGTGGGGGAGGGTGAAACCTGCAGAAGGGGGCAGTCACAGCTTGGTGGGAGCATCACTTGAAAATCCAGCTCTCTGCATGAATAATTGGTAGAGAGCCACCACCAAGCTCTGGAGGAGCTAACAGAGGGGCATGAAGTGGGAACTAGGAAGGAGAAGACATCCCCAAGTAGTGCCAACCTCAGGGACTGAAACCCAGAACCCTATAAGGACAAACAGCTGTGCAGTTGAACTTAACACAGATATTACACTTACAGTTTTCAGAAATTCGTAAGTGCTGTGAAGGTGATGAGAGACACATCACCTGGTTGATGAGATGGACAAACAGCTAAGCCCCGTGCACCATCAGGGCAGACAGACACAGCTACCCTCACTCTGGGAGCTGAGCTGTTTGGCAGACTGCACCTGAGACTGTCTGCCCCTAAAGCAAACACACACCATGTGGGAGACTTCATTTAGGCAGCTGAGGAGGAAGGCGGTTTAAGGAGCTCAGCCTCTCTCAGATTCTGAAAGGAATGGCTCAGGTGACTAGTTGAAGGAGTGACGAGCAGGTGGAGGTGAGGTGACCAGAGAGGGTCACATGAAGGATATGGAGAGGTGGGTTCCTGGCCCCAACCCTGAGGTGTTGGCAGCAGGTGCTAAAGGTTTGCCTGGTAACTGTTGAAGCGAAAATCAGAAATAAGCACACTTTTCTCCAGTGTCCCAGCCTCCACCTAACCACGATGCTCAGGGATAATCATTTCATTTTATAAAACAAACCATAGAAGCCTCCTGTTTGCCTAACCTGGGATCTAAAAGTGTCTGTAGCTGCCAGGATAGCAGGGTCTTACACCTTCAGTGACACTGAAGTGCAAACCCAGGGGTGCCAGAGACACTGGCATTGAGAAGTCTCCCGCCTTTTTCTCTTCTGTAGATGAGCAAAGGAAAATGTTACGCAAGGACACCTTCAGCTGTTCAAACATCAGTGATGAGTGATTCTGTACAGATGAGTTTTATAAGTAGTTGGTGGTGTAAGATTCCCATTTTATTTAATCTTTTGGGTTATTATGTTCTCCCTCAACACATTGTTCATATTTGTTGTGCTTACTTCCCTTTTATGAAAGAGGGGTGACCGTGCCCAGCAAATAGAATTGTGACAAGCTCAGCGAACACATCCCAGTAGTGCGTGGCTGCCAGAGGAAGAACACGGTGAAGTTTAACTCTGCCTCTTCCCTCCCACAAAGAGAACACAGAGCCCTTGGGGCTGACTGCAGTAACAGTTATTTGTGTTAGGGTATATTCCCTCTAGGCATAATGGGCATAGGCCACTGTCCTTTTCTAGTTTAGGACTGCTTTTGAATTTTTCTGCCTCAAGTTTTTTAAAAAATAAAAGTTAACTGAGCTCCTGCTGTATTATGCTAGGAGCTTTTATCTGTGTCAACTCATTTAATTTTCATGTAAAAGTATCCCCCTTCATTGGTTTTCATATGTATGGCTTAAAATTAAATACATTTTGTAGCTGCGATACATTTTTCCAGTTCCCGCAGTCGTTTTGCCTGATAAAGATCGGAGACAGCAAAGATTTAGTTCTCTTAATTCCTCTAAGGTAGATCTCTCTCATGTCATTATTGAAAGTATTGGAAATGCTAGGTAACGCCAGCATTGAATGGCACTTTAGAAGGTAAGAGTAACAACATCTCATATATTTAGTAGGTGGTTACCACGTGCCAGGCACTGTTCAAAACTCATTATTTATTTGTTTATTTCAATTAAAACAGCTCTATTTGACTTAAAGATGAACTCTGTCTACAAGAAAAGATGTGCTAATGTCATACTACGCCTTAAAATGAAAAATATTTTTTATCAAAGAATGTAAAAAGATTTTGTTTTGAGGGAAGACCACTCTTTTTAGTTCATAATGCTGACATAAAGGGGCAGGGAACAGAGCTAGCTTTAGTCCTGTGGAGGGTAAAGTGGGGTGCTCTCTGGGCAGATGCTGTCCCTGGGCTGCCAGGCGTGGTTACAGGATGGTGCTTTGGTGCAAAGTAGGAAAAGGCCTCCTTTTCTCACAGTCCATCACCAGGGTGTGAGGCCAGAGAACCAAGCTGACTTTCAACCAGGCTGACTTTGAACCTCTTGTGTGTGAGACACAGCTTGGCTTTACTCTACAGGGCAGCTCTGGGGGATGGGTGTGTGTATAGAGAATGGACGGTGGGCGAGGGAAGGAGTGGATGGCATGCGGGGAGGAGGCTGCAAAGATGTCCATGGAGAAGGGGCAGGGAGTGAATCCAGGACAAAATAGGCAAATGATACATTGTTTGCTGGTTCTGGGTCTAAGGACTTTGAGAATGGGAGCAGGGAAGAATAGCTGCGCCTACTTCTGCTCAGGGCATGTAAGGCAGTTTTGTCCCTGAAGTGACCCTTGATGCCATGACCTCATTCGTCTCCAGAGGCTATGGGCAGAACCCACCAGGGGGACTCTGCAAACTCCAGGAAAGTTAGGCTGCTCTTAACCACCTCCTGCCTCCAGAACAGTTTTTCTTTCTTTAGCTTAACTTCCTTCCCTGGTCATTTTTTTTAATGGCAGCGTTTAAACACAGAGTTTAGTCCGAAGGGGCAGAGCTTATTCCTCAACTCCCAAGGCTTTCAGGGAGCATGGAAATAAGAGACATTGGAGGGCTGGGATGAAATGTGGTGGCTCTTTGACATTCTCCCCCTTGGTCATAGGTGGGTTCTCTTGAACAAACTGATTCCCTGCTACTGAATTTTCCTCAGCCCAGAGGTCGTGAGAGCTGTCCTTGGCCTTTGAAGAACAGCCGGGTCTATCCCTGCAAGAACCCCGCATATTACTCTCTTCCCACTGTGGATTGCAGATGTTCGGAGAAAGGCCACAGCTGTGGGTTGGATGCAGTCCTAATAATAGGAAAGCAAAATACGGAAGCAAATACGGGTTGGATGCGGAGAAAGGAAAATCTAGTTGTAAAAGAGCCGATGTGTAAAAGGATACACATCTTGATTATTTCTTTTCATACTAGAAAATACTCGATCATTTATTCTTAGCTTCATTGAGAGCCAGATGCAGATTTTAATACCACATGTAGTAACTTTCTAAAATTACAGAAGGGTGCCAGAAATCACAGGAGTTTTTTTTCTTTTTTCATTTTTCACGTTCAGAAATAAACTCAAATTTCACCAGTCTGTTTGCTGCAGTTCTAGAAGATTAATTTGTGTGTGTATCACATAATACCTGTTTTCCTCCTCCCAACTCCCGTTTTGGCAAATGGACATGTGTAAGGATGCTGAGATCAACATACTTCACAGCGCGTTTCTGAGGGAAAATAAATGACTTCGTGGTCTGAAAAGTAATGGGGCAATACAAATTGGTCTTATGTGGAAATACGAATGAACATGGCTTTTAAAAGGAGAGAAGAATTCCGAGGAGGTTCTGGTTTAGAACGCATGCCAGGTTCAGAAGTATCCGAAATAATACCTGGATGGTTTGGTTATCCATTCGAATTGGCTGGTTTCACGCAGAGGGCTCCATGTTTGGTTGTAGGAATAGTACTTGGCTTTGGTAAAATGATTTAATATTGCTCTCAGACATGGAGACTTGTGAGTTAGACTCAGGGAAAAACACGGTCTTTGCTTGGGCCCCCATTTACTTAATCTATCCCAAATCTCATATCCCAGCAAGGGGTGACCGTGGCTGGTGTGCTCTGCAGTATTTGTTAAGTTCGGGTTTCCTTACTAGGCAAGTCCACTGCTATCTTGCCCTCTAGTGGCTTTTTAAAAGCTCCTTAATAGTTCACTCTGAAACTTAGCTGGTAAAATTGTGGCTCTTGAGAAAAGGGTCATCTGTTCAAAGTTCATTAAGGACAGAATTCCTACAATGGAGTATGATATGTTTTCTATCTTTCCTTTTAGAAACTGAGCTCGTGGATGAGTTCCACTCACTCTGCTGCTGCTAAGTCACTTCAGTTGTGTCCAACTCTGTGTGACCCCATAGACGGCAGCCCACCAGGCTCCCCCGTCCCTGGGATTCTCCAGGCAAGAACACTGGAGTGGGTTGCCATTTCCTTCTCCAGTGCATGAAAGTGAAAAGTGAAAGTGAAGTCGCTCAGTCGTGTCCGACCCTCAGCGACCCCATGGACTGCAGCCTACCAGGCTCCTCCGTCCATGGGATTTTCCAGGCAGGAGTACTGGAGTGGGGTGCTATTGCCTTCTCCGTCCACTCACTCTAGTTCATCAGAATTTTGTTTTCATTGTTAAACCGTGAACACAAGTCAAAACCTTCGTGGTATATTTTATGTGTAACAGAGAAGGTTTTGCTACCTTTGTGCAGAGTTTCTCATCTTCTGTTTTGAGAAGGTAAGCTTTTCTTCACTGGACTTGGGAGACTTGGAAAACATCAACATGTAAAGCTATAGTTGGATCAAAATGTAAAGACCTGGTTGCATGTCTTTTCCTCTGTCTGCTCCTCTGGGTCCCCTCATGTTCTGTACACAGTCCTGTCCCAGAGGATTTGTGGTGCCCATCCATTGATTGTTTCTCCCTTGGTGCTCTGCATAATTTGGAGGTCTCAGGCTGTGAGATACCTGTGTGTCTTTGGTGTATGTGTCCCCAGAGCCTACCGTAATGCAGGGTGCTTTGTACACAGAAAGTGGGTAAGCACATGGACCCACATGTGTGTGATCAGTCCTTGGTAAAGACGACCAGAGAGAACAGAGTCTGACCTGGGAAACGGGGAAAGGGTTCCGGCAGCTATATGAAATTGAGCTCTGGAGAGCCAGGCTGAGTTGGGCATCGGGCCAGTGTTAGGAGAGCAGTTTTGAAGCAAGGCAGAGGGGCTGGTTTCTCCAGAAATCTGGGTATCTGAGAATTCCAACTG
This sequence comes from Bos mutus, assembly GCF_027580195.1. Lineage (NCBI taxonomy): Eukaryota > Metazoa > Chordata > Mammalia > Artiodactyla > Bovidae > Bos > Bos mutus. The sequence goes on along the minus strand of NC_091626.1, from coordinate 40,098,230 downwards.
AGCACTGAGCGAGAGAGGAAGGTAAAAGAAAAAAAAAGAAGAAAAAGTGACAGTGACCCCAAGGCTCTTAAGAGCTAGAGGAGCAAGTGCAGATTAGAAAGAACCCCCACAGGAGGCCTCTGTGTGCTGAGCCCTTCCTGGAATTCCATGGATGGGGGAGGGTGCCACCGTTGACCTGGACTGGACGTGCTTTCAGATGGGGGCCTGTGCTGGTATATAAGGCATCATGTCCTGGGCTGTGCTCCTGTGGATGTGCAGGGGAGCTGCAGTGAAGGAAGACAGGGGCCTTGGGCCCGGCCAGCAGTATTCCGTCTGCAGGAGAACCCTAGTCTACTGTGGGTCTTCTCCATTCTATTTTTCTTGTCCTAGAGGAGCATGGGGGGAAATCTGGCCAGAAAAGCCTTCTGACTTGGGGCAGCCCCCAAAACTGCTTCCCCACAACTGCCCTTCCATGGTTGCCGACTTCCCCAGGGTGAGGAGAGGGGGGACTCCTTACTCTACTGATCCCCATTCTGGTGTTTAGGATCCATTATCATGTGGAAATACAGCCCAGGATTGCTGCTCTCCATCTATGTGATGGGACCCCTCTGTCCACAAGACTCTTTGGATTCCAGTTATCAGGGGTAAAGAGGTGCCCTGTTAATTCCTCATTGTGCTTTTTTCCCTAAGCCACTTGGATGGATTTTGAGGCTTTCCTGGTGGCTCAGATGGTAAAGAATCTGCCTGCAGTGCTGGAGATCCAAGTTCGATCCCTGGGTCGGGAAGATCCCCTGGAGAAGGGAATGGCAACCCACTTCAGTATTCTTGCCTGGAGAATTCATGGACAGAGGAGCCTGGCGGGCTACAGTCCGTGGCGTCACAAGAGGCAGACATAACTGAAGTGACTAACACTGGATGGATTTCAGACCAAATTTCTAAATAAATACACAGAGAATTAAATATCCCTACAATTCTGTTGATTTCACATGCTTGTACCCAAATTACTTGAATTCCTGGCTTACTCCTCCTTCCAGACATAGATGTATTGACACTTGGGTTAAGGTGACAGTTATTTGTGAGCTATTAAAACTTCCTGAATGGACCTTTTCATTCATTTTATTGGAGAAAAAAATCACACTTTGGGGCTTCTATGTTACAAAGGAATGGTGTTCTGTTTTATTTGCTTAGGCATAAGTTATAAAATTCTAGGGTACATTGACTAGTATTTAGTGAACTTTATATCTTTAAACAGCACTTAAATGACCATGTTTTGTGAAAATCAACTTTTGCAGAACAGACACTTTAGGAGGGATTATTCACACTACAAAACGACTTTTTGCTATTAGTTATTATGAAATAACTTGCCATAGTGTTATTTTAAGTAGAAGGCCCCCAGGACTCTAAAATGAATTTTCTGTATAAAAACTTAAATGTCTGTGGAAATTTTCAGGTCTGTGACTGTTAAATAACGAAAATGTACCACTTGTCATTAGTTATATTTTATTTTTTTTAATTTGTCTTGCAGAGATTTCAGAGATGTACCAATCTGGCATTTTTCTTATACCTTTCTTCTTCTATATTAAAATTATTACCAAATTCTTCTTTCTACTTCCTCAGCAGTGGGACCAGGCAAGGTAGCTGTTTGTGTGGGAAAGAAGTGGGTGTAGACCATGGTGATGCAGCTGGGGTGAAGAGTGTGTCATCTTAGGAGGGCAGCCCAGCACTTCTGTCAGAGCCTGAGGGAGGCAGCCGCATGGGAGGAGGGGGCACGGCTGCGACCTAAGGAGGGCAGCCTGGTGTGGGGTGTTGGATCCTAGGGGTGAGATGGGACCGGGGTGGTGTGGCGTATGGCAGTATTAACCTGTTTGATGCCCAGATAGAATGAGGAGTGTTCCCCACCGGGATCAGTGTCAGCAGTGAGATGAAATACATGTAAGAAGTTGGACCAAATACGTTAAGTTCATCCGGGAAAATGGAAGCCAGATTTTTTACTTCTGAGAAGGGAAAATTATGGGAAGGGAGAAAACTAGAATAAATGCTGTGGTGCCAGGTTGAAATTGGATGGATTTCTATAAACTTGGACGTACAGAAATGCAGAGGACAGGCCTCTCGTTTCAGTGCAGTCCCCAGGGATGTTCACTGACAGCCCGAGGGAAGCAGCACTCCAGTGGCACTGAGCACTCCTAGGCTAGAGATCTTAGTCGCTAAATCCCATTCTTCTCTGAAAGGAACCAGGACTCCTTGGGGAAATGGTCCAAGCCCAGGGCCTGAGGAGGGCAGGTACAAGGTGAGCCCCAATGCTATGTTGTGTGAAAAAGTAAGGAAGGGCTCAAAACATGGTGAAGACATGTCAGAGGGACTCGGGAGTCACTCCTTTCGTATCGCCTCTTGACAGAAAGTTGATGCTGTAGCAAATGAGTTGTTAACTGCTCCAGAAGTAGTTAATAAGACCACAATGTTAAGAAAAAATAGTAACCATGACAAATATAGTGTCAGAACATCTCTCTCCACATTCGGACACTTTTGACCAAAATCTTTAAAAACACATGTTTTTCTTAGAGGGAGACAGAAATCTTATTGTGATCTCGCAGAGTACGTGGTCCGCTCTTCTCGGCAGTGCTGTGGTAACTTTGATAGGACCTTACCGCTTTAGGATTTGTTACACAGTCGTCGCCTGTTCTAAGGGGACTTTTCCCAAAATAAACCATCCTATATGAGCTGAGAGATAACGTGGATGTTTGCTTTTGTTTCCCAGCCGTGGATCATTTCCTGTGTTCACTGAATGAAATACTAGAGAGTTCTTAAATGTTTGTTCTGACCTTCCTGTCTCCTTTCTTGTACAGAATCCTCTGAACAGCATCAGTACACCCGTTGATGATTATCTTGGCCTTTGTGGTGGCCAAAAACAGGTCAAGATTGCAGGGATGGTTGCTGTGTTGTGGTTGGGACTTTTCTGATGCCAGAAGAAACATCCTAGGGCTTCCTAGGTGGCTCAGTGATGTGGACTTGATCGCCGGGTCAGGAAGATCCCCTGGAGAAGGGCAGGGCAACCCACTACAGTATTCTTTCTTGGAGAATCCCATGGACAGAGGAGCCTGGCGGGCTACAGTCCACAGGGTCACAAAGAGTTGGACATGACTGAAGCGACTGAGGTCGCAAGAAACATCCTAGAACTAGGTCAGGTGGGGTTGACTGGGGACAAGGAGCTGTAAAGTCACCACTGAGAATTCTTGGGGGAGTTTAGGGCAGCTGGGCCTCTCCTGTTCTTGCTTATTGTCTTTGTGAATCTACTCTGGTCTCCTTTCTCCCTCCATCTCTCTGCCATGTAGGTTCTCTGGTCTCCTTTCTCCCTCCATCTCTCTGCCATGTAGGTTCTCTGGTCTCCTTTCTCCCTCTATCTCTCTGCTGTGTAGGTTCTCCACTCTTGTGCCTTCAGCCTGGAGCTGGTCCCTGTTGTCTTCTGAAACCCCGCTTCACCTTGCCAGCTCTCATCTTCTCTCTGTGCTGAGGGGCGGCGTGTCTGTGTGTCACTTCGATGCCTTTTCAGAGCCAGGCCTAGAGCCACTGGGCAACCTGTGAACTGACTGCTCCAGACTCAGGCTGCCGGCCCTGCCGTGGTCACTCGTGTACAGGGCCTGGCCGTGTCAGAATCGTGCAGCCTGAGCCTCCCCACTCGGCATGCAGTGAGATAAGCAGGACCTGTTCATGGAGAGTCATGGCAGATCTAAATCTTGCAGTGTTATGAAAGGGTGGAGGATGAATGTTTTCATTTCTAATGCATGAACATCTCCCCTGCAGAAGAGAGCTATCTGCACAGTTTTCTAGTTGGCTCATCCCATCCTGCTTTTAAACCACAGAGGAGACACTGAAGGGAGAGGCATTTATGCATACTTTCAGGTGAAAGGCATATCCTGTTTCTGGATGCTGGGGTTAGGTCTCTGTGTGCGCATGTGTGTGTGTGCGCTGCTTTTACTTCACATGGATTAGTTTTATGACTATAGGAATCAAATTCTGGAAGTAGTTTAACTTCTGGAATTTGCTTTTGCATTTGTTTTGGTGCTAGTGGGACTCTACTCCCTCATGCCTCTTTGTCTGCATTTTCCTAGATATTTGGTGGGATATTGGAAGAGGTTGCATTAGGAGCTTCTAGCTGCATAACCTTGTTTTAACTTGACTGAACATTTGACAGGTTCAAAGCTCCAGTTTAGCATCTGTTCCCAGGTGTATTGCATCAGTCTAATAAACCTACTTCTATTCATCCCTCTGACTCATCACCATCCACTTTTGAGGGTTAGTAGTGTTTGGACCGTGGCAAACCTTCCCAAAGAAGGAACCATATGAGGCACCGCCAGGGTCCTGAACTTCCAGCAGCACCAGGTATCTTTTTATGGGGTCATTGAAACCAGTGGAACGAGAATGCTGCTGTCCTTGGATGACTTTACCTGACACACGTTCTATAGATGCACATTAGCATTAAAGTCGAGAGCGAAGGAAAGAGCATTGGGTAATGGAGAGTCCACTTTAAACTTGAGTTAACCTCTCTGTTTTATAGTGAAATTTCCCAGTGTTTGGTTTTGTTTTAGTTCCACATTCCATTAGCTGAAGACTCTGACTTGGAACCCATACCAGTGACCATTTCCCACTTTTTCCTCGATTGCCTTTGACAGTAAAAGTGGCAAATGAGTTTAGCGTGAGGATGAGAATTTCCAAGTGGCAGCAGCTGCTGCAGAATTCAGGTATCACTCTAACATGTTTTGTATTTGTTGTAATTTTTTCTTAACTCTTTTGTCAGTTTTTATAGAATCAGTTTCTAAGTTTGACCACTTCTGCCTATGCTGGGATGTTTCAGAATAAGCATACTTGTTGATTTAAAATACACGTTCAGGACTTCACTGGTGGTCCAGTGACTGAGACCTTGCCTTCCAATGCAGGGGGTGGGGGTTCGATCCTTGGTCAGGGAGCTAAGAGCCTACATGCCTTGTGGCTGAAAAAAACCAAACCCTAAAACAGAAGCAATATTGTAACAAATTCAATAAAGACTAAAACTGGTCCACTTAAAAAAGGTAAAACACGTGTATACAGGCCTGTATAGACAAGAACTTGCACAGCCTTGTTCTAGCAACTCTTTGTATAGAAATAAGCTAGTCTAATGATTACCAGGAAGAGACTTTGATGCTCAGGTTTTGATTATGCTGTAAGTATTAACTTTTACAGCAGTTCTAATAGATGCTTTTGAAGAATGAATGAGACTCAGCCTATGCAGAATCCTGGCCAGCTTAGAGTATCGTGTATATGGTGGTACATGTTTATACATGTCTTCTGCTTCAATTCTGTTTTTGACAAATGCAGTAGCTAAAGCTTTTGTAATTCTGATTCTCTGTTGTCTTTGCTAGCTCTTAACTCATGGTGTCTTTGTGTGTTGTTGGAGTTTTTTTGTTTTGTTTTGTTTTTTTGAGTTTTCACTGTGAGTTCATAATCCTTGGATTCTCTCTGTGGGAATTTTCTGCCATCAGAGTTGAGGGTGAATTTCCCAAGAGAGCAATTGCCTTTGCTTCTCCCAGATGAATGGAGTCCTCTCCAACCCTCAGAATTCCTAGAAACTCAGCTCTCAGCTTGAGGTGTTTTGGAGCTCAAGTTATTTCTGCCACAAATTTGTATAAAGCCTGATTTGTGGTTCTGAATTCTTGGAGGTACAGGAATCTCCTCTCTTCACTGAGCACCAAGATTTGAGGCAGGCAATTGTCTTTGTAGTTCTGAAGTATCAGTTTACTTCTAGCAAACACTGAGGGTGTGCTCCTCTGGTTTGTCCCAAAAGATGTTCCTTCTGGGAGGTTTTTGTTTTGTTTTTCCCTGCCTCTAGCACCACTGTGAGACTGTGAAAGCAAAAGCGGAAGTCCACCCAGACCAGCATTTGCGCCCAAGATAGAAACCACTTCTAGTCTCTTCCTTGTGCGTGTGTGTGTGCTCAGATGCTTAGTCGAGTCCAAATCTTTGCAGCCCGTGGAATTTTCCAGGCAAGAGTACTGGAGTGGAGTGTCATTTCCTATTCCAAGAGATCTTTCTGACTCAGGGATCGAACAGGCGACGCTTGAGTCTCCTGCTTTCACTTAATCTTTGGCTTCCAATATGCCTTACTAACCAATCAGGTCATATCTAGCTATTTTTTAATGCTTTCCCCAGTATTTTGGGGTTTCAGTGTGAAAATCACTCAGAGCAATGACTTGGACAAACCGCTGGAAATGGATAAAGCTCTCAGTTGTTTCTTAATACTGCTTTGAACCTTTCTCAGTTTCACCGGTGTATTTGCCACTGGGGGACCTGACATCCGTTTTATAGAATCTTGTCAGACAGGCATCCAGACCCCACTTTAACATTCATCGCTCACCGCTTGTTTAGAATCCCATTCCATTCAGACAGGTCTGATGTTTAGATCCTTTTTTCTTCCACAAAACTAAATTCTAGCTCTCTTTAATTCTCCCGTTGCTTAATATTCTGCTCCTTGAAGCAAGACAAGGTAAATCTCCCTTTTTCATGTGGCATGCTCTGAGATCTGCATCCCCAAACATCAGGATTGTTGATATCTCTACTTGGGATCTAGTTTGTCAGCTCCTCAGGCATTGCGTATTCAGAACTGTATCAGATATTCTCAGGATTGCCTGATCATGGGTGGACTCCTAGCCACTCTCTGTGGCTTTCTTTAGTACCTCTATCACCAGATTCATTCCGATTCACTCAGCTAATGATCAGTTCTTCCCTCCCCACTCTCGCTTCCTCCTGCTCCTCACCCTGATCTTTTTCATGCAAACTGTTTTCAGCCAGATCTTATTTATCCTGAAAGATTGGATAATGTGCACTTTAAAAAGGTAATTCCTTTTGGAATGGGCATAGTAAATAAACCCTGATATTATTTTATTTATCTTAAGAATAATTTCCTTGAATGGAAAATAATCTAGGAATCAAAAATTCTTCAGTTGTTGGTTTAAAACCCTAGCACATTGACTTGATATGTCGCCAGTCAATTCTGTCTGTAGAAGTTATTCACTTATAATTAATAACTAAATCTACTGAATTAATAATATGCCTCTTGCAGTTACAGTGACTCTTAAAAAATATTTTACAGAGGAGTTTCATTTACTATCCTTAATTTAAAGGAAGAGATTAAAGTTCTTAAAATTTCATTTTATCCAATGTATGATGTCAATTACTATTTTATAGTGACTGCATTAATTAGATTTCTGCTGATTTTGGCCTTCTAGTACATAATATAACAAAAAATCTATTACTTATAATTTAGGTTCTTGTCATAAATATTTTTAGAACACTGTGCCAGCAGGGGTGGTAGCCGTTAAAGATGTTCCAGTTTTTAATCCATCTCTACAGTTATTTTGCTCTTCTCGAAATAAAACCTTGATCCATCTTTTTTCTGTTGTGATTTCCTGACTTTTGACTGTGAGGCTTGTTAGTTTTGTGTAGATTGACCGTGGTTAAATGTCTGACAAGATACCTTCTAAATTTCAGACAATCAATTTGGGGTCTAATTAATCAGTTATTAAGCTGATTCATGAAACTAATTATACAGGGACATGCAGCATGTGTCTGAAAGCCAACCATGGCAGTTTCAGTGCCTGGGAACATGTTTGACAAAGATGTTAACCAGGAGGATTTGTGGGTTACAGTTATTTTAAGGAAATACCTTTGCTAGGAAAGGATTTGTTCGGTGAACTAGGAAGAGAAAATCCTTGCCTAGAGATGAGAGATTAGAAAAGCAACTATTTAGGAAGGTAGCTGAAAGCTTCCTTCCAAGTGATTAAAGCAACTCAAGCAATAAATTAAGCGTGCTTCATTGTTAATGGTGAAAAATGTTTTCTCATTGATTTTGGTTGGAAGCATGAATTAACGCTAAATCGTATCACCTATTTTTTGAAGAGGACTTTTTATGCTATCATGTGTTAGTCACCTGGGGATTTTATCTTAAAGTAGAAAATCCTCTTAATAAAAGGGCTAAAATAATGAAAACTTGGCAATGTTATTAAACCGCAAGTGATAGTTACTGCTCACCGTGGTCTGTATAGTTTCAGAATTGCACAACAGTTGCCTTAATCAGTTTTAGATAATCTAGAAAAGAAGCAATATTCATATGTTCTTTCTTTGGAATTGAGAATAGGGAAATAGTCTTCAAGAAGAGAGTATCTTAGAATAGCTGCCATTTTAGAATTCTTGATCACCTTACAGGAGAAAGCCTGACTTAGGTCTTACTCCTATGTGACAGGTGAGAACTGACTTTTTAAAGAGCAAACAGGAATGTGGTAATGCCCTCTTTGGTTAAGCATGCTCTAGACTTTTACTTTTAAACCTGCCTTTGTTATACTAATAGCATATGTGTCGAGTCCTTTCCTGTTTCTCTTCTCCCTTGATTTCCACAAGAGCTCTGAGAGGCAGAATAAGCATTACATTTACCCTGTGTGTACACACACACACATGCACACGTGACTGTATTGCAGCTCCTTTTAACAAATGAAGAAACCAAGATTCAGCCAAGTGAAAGACTTGAGTAGTTGTACAGAGTTTGTAGACTGGAGTCCAGGTCTTCTGAGTTCAGTGCTCCGTAGATGGGGCCCCCACGCCCCCACTGTCCCCCTCCCCCAACTCTGTATGTACCGCCCAACTCTGTACGTACCTGTGGAGAGAAACTACCCTGGTTTGCACCTGTGATTTGGGAAGCCCTACAGAAGGGCAAATGGAGCACAGAGCTCAGGGTGAGCCACGCTGGGCCCCTGAGGAAATGGATGACATTGAGCAAGTCCCCAACTCCACATTTCTTTATCTGTCATCAACTCTTGGTCCCATTTCTTAATAGAAATGACAAGGAGGATGGATCGTGTGGAATAGACAATGCAAGAACTAATCCACCAGGAGCAGAATGAGGTGGGGTTTAGAGATGAAGACCTAGATTCAGACTCTAGTCCTAGGGCTGGGGAACTGGCAGTGGCAGCAAGTCTCCTGACCCCTCTGAATGACCAATTTCTCATTCTTACCATTGGGCCAGATCGTGAAGGCTTTATATAAGCTATGATAATGATTTGGAAAATTATTTCAAGGGCAGTGAGATGCCACAAAAGTAGTTTAAGCAGGGATGTGATGTCAAATTTGCATTTTAGGAATGTCATTCTAGGTGCTGTGCAGAGGGCAAGACTTGAACTGGGGAGGTCTGTTAGAGTAATCCAGTGGTGAAATAATGGAGAGAAGTGGATGGGTCACAGAGATGTAAAGGAGGTGAAATTGACCAGCTCAGTAATTGTCCAGGTATGTTAGGGTAAGGGGGAGATTGGAGACAAGGATGGTGCTGAAAGTGTGGACAAGGTTGTTACTGGTATTAGCAAGAAGAGTTTCATTGGCATTATGGGAGTGGGTGCCACATTTTAGAGAACTGATGAGTGAGGGGTTAATGAAGTCTTAGAATGCAAGAAGATTACTCTTTGTGGTTGCCTTCAAGATCTTAGTATAGAGTGATAAGCAGATGGAGATGAGGGTCAAGATAAAGTTAAGACAGGCAAGTCCTAAGCATGAGTTTGAATGCCAACTCAAGAAGGCAGCCAAGGAGAAAGGGAGAAGCTGCAGATTGGGGCGTGCCGGGCAAATTTTCATTACTGACCTTTGTGGTTGGGAACTGTGCCCTCTTTGGGCTTCCTATGGATGATCTCTCTGAACATGTGTAGTAGCATCATTTATACTATGCATCTGTCCTATGAAATTCTTCTCTAGATTATAACATACCCTACTTGCCAGATGGTTTTGTAGTTCTTTTCTCTATTTTAAGCTCTCTTTATTTTTTGGTCATGCCATGCAGCTTGTGGGATCTTAGTTCCCCAACCAGGGATCAAACCTGAGTCCCTGACAGTGAAAGTGTGGAGTCCTAACCACTGGACTGCAAGAAGACTACTGAAGTCCCTGTAGTTATTTTGCTTAAAACCATGTATTTATAGTTTAAATTTTTTTAAAAAGTAATGTAAAACATGTGCCTGTTCTGTAGCAGCAGGAAAAATCTCTTTATTCCAGGACAGAGCAGGGCACAAGGACAGGGTGGTAAGAAGTCTTCCATCCCACAGCACAGGAGCCATTTCTGGGCACAAGATTTGGGCTGTGGGATGTGTACAGTCAGGGGCATCTCAGAGTGTCTGGTGAAGCTGAGTAGTCAACCTTTTTTTTAGGGAGGAAATACTGGTATTTGGAGTTTAAGAGTTGCTGGAGAAGGATTGCTTGTAGAGAGTCTAGAGGCCTCTTCGGAGAAGAGGGACTAAGTCCATCCTTTGCCCCCTGACACTCAAAGTCACAGAAGTATGTCAGGATGTGATGGTGACCACAGCCCGTCATCAGGGTCCACTTGGGTAGTGATCATGGCCCCTAATCATTATGGGGAGGAATGTATCCGGCTAGAGGAAAGGCCCCTGGTCTTTTTGGAAGTGTTTGCTAAGAGCAGGAAAATGGTACCTTATTGAAAATTGGGGATCAAGTGAATGCTTACATGCTGAATAGTAAGATCTTCTGTTGTCTTCCTTCTCTCGGTTTCTAAAACAGTAGAAGTGAGACCAGTAACATCAGCCAGGAAATCTGAGGATTCTTCTCTGAGGAAACCTACCAGACCTAGAGAAAAAGACCTACCAGCTGCCAAGTTTCAGAATTCTGTCCCCTTCAACAAAACAGATGAGACTCTTGATTACTCAGAGCTGGGCCTATAAGAAGGAAAGAACTAATAACTAAGTATTTGGTAACCAGAGGCTAAAGCAGCTTTCAGTGATAGTAAGATCAAGGTGAAGGTAGAACAGTGAGGAGGAAAAGAAAAAACACTTGGGAACCAATCAGTCAACTTATGAGTCCAACCCTTAACTAACGTGAGTTCCAGAAAACAGTAGTGGGGAGAAAACTACAAAGAAATGATTCAGGAAAATGCATGTGCCTCCAGATTAAACGGGCCCAGCAGGCACAGACAAACCTTGTTCTTTCGTTCCAGTTGAGCAACTGCTCTATGACAGAAATATGGAAGAAAAGAAATATATTCATTGTATATATATATATATGAAGTCTATAAATATTTATACTCATATACTATAGACCCAGCTGTGGATATTATGTAGATAGTCATAACCATGACAGTGAATATTTAATAAAAAATTACTTTATATTAGCAAGATGAACGAGGGAAATCTGGCTGAGAAAGTTAAAGGCTCATCTTGCAAAATAGGAAGTCAAAACTAACATGTAACTGAAAACCGAGAGAGAGTACCTCGGTAGGTCATGTCACACTGAACCAACTTGCCGAGAAAGCCTGTGGAATTTCCACCCTGGTGTGACTTGAGACAGGATGGAAAGCAATCTTTCAAGCCTTTGCTGATGACTTCTATGACTGGATTTTGTCTCTGGGGTAGGTGGGGCGGCTTTATCGTAGTGAGATTCCTCAAGGAGCTATGCAAGCTTCTTAGGGCAGGCTTGTTTAACATACCCTTTCTAAGGAATACTCTTGGGTTACAAGGACTGCATCAGTGCATTCATCTTATTCTGACAAGCCCTGATCTCTGCAAGTTTCTTTTCTCCTATTTGAGAAGGAACATATTATGGGGAAAATACAGGCTCTGGAGTTGGACTGCCTGGTCCCACATCCTGGTTCTTTGTGACCTTGGGCAAGTGAAGACACACCCAAGTTTCCCCATCTATAAAACAGTGATGATAATACTGCCTCCTTCCTAAAGTGATTGTGAAGAGTGAATCAGTTAATATATTAAATAGGTAAAATCTTTCAACTAGTGTATGGCACATAGCATACAGTTGTATGTTATTTTATATTAATAGTTTTTTATTTAGTTAACTTTTTTATTTTCTGCTATTACACTGTTGTCTTCTTTATTCAGTTCACAAAAATGGACCAGTAATTTAGAAGCAATTCATTGAAAAATGAAAGGAGTGACAGAAATAGGAATGAAATACCACAGCTCAGAATAACATCATAAACATCAATAGCGACCAGAAACCCAGTGTAATTATAGAATGTGAATCTGCCAGGTTGATAGTTTTACTCAAATGACAGAAAAAGAAAAATTGTGAGCAGAAAGGAGCACAATGACTGTCTGAAAATTGAATTTTACTTGGCAGATCATTTTTTTGTCCACAGTCTCCAGTGCTTTCTCTGTTATGAAACTTTGTCAAATAGTGACATGAAACGCTCAACACTTTTGAGTCATTTTCAGGCAAAGTACAGTGGCCTTTCCTAGTAAGCCAGTTGTGTCTTCCCAGATCAAGTATACAATACTGTTTTCAGGGTGAAATTGATGAATGTTGTCACTAAGGGCCCAGAATAGAATACCTCGGAGGCATGGTTCAGAATTCCATTCGTCATAGCCAAGGCAGATTTGCTGAGGAGTCTGCAACATCAGCCTCAAAGCTGATGGCAAATATACTCGAGAAAGAGGGACAAGCTTTTGGCAAAATCACTATATCAATTGCTGCTGTTGCCTGTCACATAACGTCAGTGGTACGGGAAAGTCATCTTGTGTGTGGGGGTGAATATTTTACTTTATAGCTTGTTGAAATCACTGATATACAGGGTACAAGTCAGTCCTTAGCATATATCTGATAACATATATCAGGGAGAAGGGTTCAGGAGTTTTTAGAGAGTTTTTTAGATGCTTATTTTGTGAGCTCTGATGTCAGTCAGGGGGTCCCTTAACATTCCTAATGGCAGAGCACCAGCTGAGTAAGCAGCTGGGAAGATGTGGCTATGTGGATGCTGGCCCTCATTTCCCTTTTCCACCAAAAGAGTGATGAAAGCTTCATCACTGAATGTGTCTTTCCTACTGGGCTCTACAAAGAAACATTCAGCAATATCTCAGCTTTTTTATGTTGAATTTTGCTAGCTGTTGCTAGCTTATCTTTTATGAGATAAGATATGAAATAAAGTCTTTGTTCATAATCCTATTGTGAGCAAACACCATTTCTATGACTTCATTTGGATGAGGTGGCATATCATACAAGTATTTTTTCTTTTCTAATTTAGTCTCTCTTCCTGATCAATGACAGAAATAAGATACTGACGATTTTAGAAACTGGATGATGGCCTTGACAATTTGATCAGCAGGAATTTGACTCTTTACTAGCATATGCTGATTTTCGTCAAAAAAGCCAGGAAAACTTGTGGTTCAGTCACTAAGTCATGTCCGACTCTTTGTGACCGTCTTGGACTGCAGCACTCCAGTCTTCCCTGGAGTCCTTCCATGGCCTCCATTATCTCTCGGAATTTGCTCAAATTCATGTCCTTTGAGCCAGTGATGTTATCTAACCTCTCATCCTCTGCTGTCCCCTTCTCTGCTCAGTCTTTCCAGCTCAGTCTTTCTCAGCATCAAGGTCTTTTCCAGTGAGTTGACTCTTCACTCAGGTGGCCAAAGTATTGGAGCTTCATCATCAGTCCTTCCAGTGAATATTCAGGGTTGATTTCCTTTAAGATTGAATGGTTTGATCTCCTTAGGGTCCAAGAGACTCTCAATTTGAAAGCATCAATTCTTCGGTGGTCAGCCTACTTTATGGTCTAACTTTCATATCTGTACATGAATACTAGAAAAACCATAGCTTTGACTATATAGATCTTTTCCTTCCAAAGAGCAAGCATCTTTTCATTTTATAGCTGCAGTCACCATCTGCAGTGGTTTTGGAGCCCAAGAAAATAAAGTCTGTCACTGTTTCCACTTTTTCCCCTTCTATTTGCCATGAAGTGATAGGACTGGATGCCATGATTTAGTTTTTTGAATGTTGAGTTTTAAGCCAGCTTTTTTTCACTCTCTTCTTTCATGCTCATGAACAGGCTCTTTAGTTCCTCTTCACTTTCTGCCATTAGGGTGGTATCATCTGCATATCTGAGATTGTTGATATGTGTAGCCCATTAATTATTTAAAGTCAACTACTACTCTTCCAATATACAGCCTTGATGTACTCCTTTTCCTATTTGGAACCAATCTGTTGTTCCATGTCCAGTTCTATCTGTTGCTTCCTGACCTGCATACAGATTTTCTCAAGGTCTGGTATTCCCATCTCTTTCAGAATTTTCCACAGTTGATTGTGATCCACACAGTCAAAGGCTTTGGCATAGTCAATAAAGCAGAAATAGATGTTTTTCTGGAACTCTCTTGCTTTTTCCATGATCCAGCGGATGTTGGCAATTTGATCTCTGGTTCCTCTGCCTTTTCTAAAACCAGCTTGAACATCAGGAAGTTCACGGTTCACATATTGCTGAAGCCTGGCTTGGAGAATTTTGAGCATTACTTTACTAGCGTGTGAGATGAGAGCAATTGTGCGGTAGTTTGAGCATTCTTTGGCATTGCCTTTCTTTGGGATTGGAATGAAAACTGACCTTTTCCAGTCCTGTGGCCACTGCTGAGTTTTCCAAATTTGCTGGCCTATTGAGTGCAGCACTTTCACAGCATCATCTTTTAGGATTTGGAATAGCTCAACTGGAATTCCATCACCTCCACTAGCTTTGTTCGTAGCGATGCTTTCTAGACCCACTTGACTTCACATTCCAGGATGTCTGGCTCTAGGTCAGTGATCACACCATCATGATTATCTGGGTCGTGAAGATCTTTTTTGTACAGTTCTTCTGTGTATTCTTGCCACCTCTTCTTAATATCTTCTGCTTCTATTAGGTCCATACCATTCTGTCCTTTATCGAGCCCATCTTTGCATGAAATGTTCCTTTGGTATCTCTGATTTTCTTGAAGAGATCTCTAGTCTTTCCCATTCTGTTGTTTTCCTCTATTTCTTTGCATTGATCACTGAGGAAGGCTTTCTTATCTCTTCTTGCTATTCTTTGGAACTCTGCATTCAGATGCTTATATCTTTCCTTTTCTCCTTTGCTTTTCGCTTCTCTTCTTTTCACAGCTATTTGTAAGGCCTCCCCAGACAGCCATTTTGCTTTTTTGCATTTCTTTTTCTTGGGGATGGTCTTGATCCCTGTCTCCTGTACAGTGTCACAAACCTCATTCCATAGTTCATCAGGCACTCTATCTATCAGATCTAGGCCCTTAAATCTATTTCTCACATCCACTGTATAATCATAAGGGATTTGATTTAGGTCATACCTGAATGGTCTAGTGGTTTTCCCTACTTTCTTCAATTTAAGTCTGAATTTGGTAATAAGGAGTTAATGATCTGAGCCACAGTCAGCTCCTGGTCTTATTTTTGTTGACTGTATAGAGCTTCTCCATCTTTGGCTGCAAAGAATATAATCAGTCTGATTTTGGTGTTGACCATCTGGTGATGTCCATGTGTAGAATCTTCTCTTGTGTTGTTGGAAGAGGGTGTTTGCTATGACCAGTGCATTTTCTTGGCAAAACTCTGTTAGTCTTTGCCCTGCTTCATTCCATATTCCAAGGCCAAATTTGCCTGTTACTCCAGGTGTTTCTTGACTTCCTACTTTTGCATTCCAGTCCCCTATAATGAAAAGGACATCTTTTTTGGGTGTTAGTTCTAAAAGATCTTGTAGGTCTTCATAGAACCATTCAACTTCAGCTTCTTCAGCGTTACTGGTTGGGGCATAGACTTGGATTACTGTGATATTGAATGGTTTGCCTTGGAAACAAACAGAGATCATTCTGTCATTTTTGAGATTGCATCCAAGTACTGCATTTCAGACTCTTTTGTTGACCATGATGACTTCTCCATTTCTTCTGAGGGATTCCTGCCCGCAGTAGTAGATATAATGGTCATCTGAGTTCACCCTGGGATTTCTTTAGAAGGAATGATGCTAAAGCTGAAACTCCAGTACTTTGCGAAGAGTTGACTCATTGGAAAAGACTCTGATGCTGGGAGGGATTGGGGACAGGAGGAGAAGGGGACGACAGAGGATGAGATGGCTGGATGGCATCACTGACTCGATGGATGTGAGTCTGAGTGAACTCTGGGAGTTGGTGATGGACAGGGAGGCCTGGTGTGCTGTGATTCATGGGGTCGCAAAGAGTCGGACACGACTGAGCGACTGAACAGAACTGACTGACTACTCTTCCACTAAGACATCACTTCTAGGGCTGGTTGCTCCAGTCCTTGGAATTCTTTCTGTCTGCTTCCCATTACCTTCTGTGTCTTTGCATTTGAATGTTCTTCAGGACAGTTGTGGTCCACCTGCATTGTTTAGAATAGTTACTGTGTTATGTAAGAAGCAGTGTTTACTGAGGGAGGTCAACTGCATGCCAGGAAATGTGGGCTTGGCATGGTCCTGTTATTTAACCCATAGAACTTTGCAAGTAGGCTTGATTATCAACAGCAGACTGATAAGAAACAGACCAGATGTTAAGTAAGTTACTCAAGGTAACTTCCCCAGGAAGTAGCAAAGATGCATGTCCTGTTTCTTTTTATTATTTCATTGCACCATTAACTTACATTAACAACCTCTCTTATACTTACTGCCTCAGCCACATGCCGCCTTGTGAATTAAAGAAGTACTACTTCCTTTCTGAAAACATTTAAGCATTAAAACATTAACATTAAATGTTTGAATCTTTCCCCACCCCAAGAATTCTGCTGATAGTGTGAAATGTGATTGCCTTTTTACATTGTTGATCTACTGCTTAACTTTAGTACCTAAATATGACTATGTACCTGTTCCATTATAAGGATTGAACAAGACAATATATATAAAGGACATATAGAATAGTGTCTGGAATATAGTAAGAGCTCAAGTGTTAGTTGCTCTTATATAGACAAAGACAAATACAAGCAAATTCTTATATATGAAAATAAACATATATAACGTATGTACAGTCAACTAATGTTTGACAAGAAAGTCAAGAGTACTTAACTGAGAGAAGATAAAAAAAATGGATAGCCACATGCAGGAATAAAAGAGAAAAACTAGACTCAATCATAACCCATAAAACTTATCTCAAATAGATTAAAGACTTAAACATAAGACTGAAACCATAAAACTCCTAGGAGAAGACATAAGGGAAAACCTCCTTATCTTGTCTTGGCAACAATTTTTGAAAATGATACCAAAAGCCCAAGCAACAAGAGCAAACACATGGGACTGTATCAAACTAAAAAGTTTGTGCAAGGCAAGAGAAACAGTCAACAGAATGAAGAGGCAGTCTACAAAATGGGGGAGAATATTTGCAAACCATGTATCAGAGAAGGGGTTAATCTCCAAAATATATAAGGAATTCATACAACTCAAAAGCGGGAAGACTAATACCCCAATGAATAGATAGGCAGAGGACCTGAATGGACATTTTTCCAAAGACGGACACTTGGCCAATGGGTAGATGAAAAGATGCTCAACATCACTAATCATCAGGGAAATGCAAGTCAAAACCACAATGAGATATCACTTCACACCTGTTTGAATGACTGTTGTCAAAAAGACAAGAGGTAACCAGTGTGGGCAAGGTTGAAGAGAAAGGACCCCTTGTGTACTGTTGGTGGAGATGTGAACTGGTGCAGCCCCTATGGGAAGCAGTATGGAAGATGCTCAAAAAATTAAATGTTTAAGTAACATATGACTTAACAATCCTAGCTTCTGGGTATGTATCGAAAGGTAAAGAAGTCACTTTTCTGAAGAGAAATCTACACCCCCATGTTCACTCAGCATAATTTCCAATAACCAGAACATGGAAACAGCCTCGGTGTCCACTGATAGAATGGGTAAAGAAAGTATGGTGTGTGTGTGTGTGTGTGTGTGAATATGCAAGGAAATACTCGACTATAAAAAAAGAAATATGCACCAACAATCTGTGTATAATATCCTCAACCTGTTTTTTTCACACCCAGATTTATCCATACATTCTTCCATATCATTATATTTAGGCTTCCTATAGTTTTTTTCTTCTTAGAGCTGCTGCTGCTAAGTCACTTCAGTCGTGTCCGACTCTGTGTGACCCCATAGACGGCAGCCCACCAGGCTCCCCTGTCCCTGGGATTCTCCAGGCAAGAACACTGGAGTGGGTTGCCATTTCCTTCTCAATGCATGAAAGTGAAAAGTGAAAGTGAAGTCGCTCAGTCGTGTCTGACTCTGTGCGACCCCCATGGACTGCCGCCTACCAGGCTCCTCCGTCCATGGGATTTTCCAGGCAAGAGTACTGGAGTGGGGTGCCATTGCCTTCTCCATCTTAGAGCTGCACAGTATACTCTATTCAGTTAATATGTTTAACCATTCGCTTGTTGATGAATATTTATGTTGTCTTCTTGCTATTACAAATAACAGTGTGGAGGGCAGTGGTATACATACCCTTATTCATGAGACTTGATTGTCTGAACCTACACATAGAAATTTACATTTGTCTTTTTCAGAATATTTTATCTTGTTAGATTTGACCTGTTTTTATAATGTCTTGTTATTGGATAGATTTTGACGCTTTCAGTGGCTTCACTGACTTTCATTTTGCTTCATTTTTGTTATTGTAGTCAACCACCTCTCCATTACATCTTGAAAATTTTGGATTAAAAAAAAAAAGATTGAATTCAGCAAAGATTAGGACAGAATTCTATAGTTGCCACCAGAGGGCTTCTGTTAGGTCGAAACTGATCTTCTAAGCATAGTCACTCACCCAGTTATATTTTCTAACATTTCTCCACTGTATGCATAAAAATGTCATTACAGACCTTATCAGATGCCTTTATGAAATCCTGTTAAGAAAGTAGTCATTTAGTGAGTCATCTTTGCTACCCAGTCTGGAAGGATGCTACTTTACTCTCTATTTGGGGAAACTTGAAATATAAACAACAGATGTCTATAATTTGGGAAATGTCTGAAAAACATCTAAAAATGCCCACAGTTTCATTGCACACACACAGCAAGTATGAATGCTATTTTGATTCACTTAGGCTAGCTGCCACAGAACTGACATCAGTGTTGATGCTCCATTTGGAAACTTTGCAAGATCAAATTTAATATAATCGGTTAAGATGTATTTTCAGAATATTGGGTTGATTTAGACCATTAAAAGCAGTTGCATGAATGTGAAATAGAGTACAAAAATAATTTTGAGTCTCTTCTATGCTATTAGTATGCAGCAAACATGGCATATGAGCCAACTAAAAATGAGGCTGCACTGAACATAGTAAACAATGAGAACATGAAGTTCTGTGTACATTTTTATTCATCCTTCAGCTCTTTAAGACTTTAGAGGTTAGAACCACATACAGAACCTCATTTGAACCTTTCAAAAGCTCTGAAGTGACAGAATACAGATCATTCTTCCCATTTTCTCTAGTCGAAGGAAGTGAAGCACAGAGAAATAAAATAACTGCCCAGCAGAAGGAGCAGTTCATTCTGATCATCAAGAGAGACTTGGAAAGCTTCACACAAGAGATGGCCTTTAACCAGGGCTTATTCTGTTAAGGGGTGATTTGTGCAAAGGGGTGTCCAGGCCGAGCAGCCAAGGTGAGGAGGTGTGGAAGAAGCCCAGACCCCAGGATGGTCTGGAAAATAGAGGGAAGGCCGGTGACTGGCACATACCAGGAGGTTGGCCTGAAAGGGTGATGCAAGGTCAAACCCTGGACCATCCTGAATGCCTGGCTCAGGAATTTGGAGCTGTGTCCATCACAGTGGAAGCTGACTGAAAGGATGAGAGGACTAGGAACAGAGTGGAGACCCGAGAGAGCTGTTGCTGCTACCTATTATTCTGAGGCTTAGTTGTTTGAAACTCACAACAGTTGGTTAGGTGCCCACAGGAGAGCTGGTCACTGCTAGTGGTCTGTGATCACAGGACCAGTTTGTAAGAGAGTCTTCCTCTAAGCAAATACCTCCTAAGCGTGGCTAATTGCCAATTCAAAAATGAAATGCTCACTTTTCTCTCCCAGCTGTTGCCTTGAGTTCAGTGTCCATGCTTTACAGGGCCGTTCATGGGAAGGCTTGAGTACTTTTATCAGTTCATCCCTCTGGTTATTCTGTGACGTGGCCATGAGAGATGGATTACTTGATGCTCAAAAGTGTTTCCTGGTTTCAGAAGATTGATATGGGCATCTTTGACTTGCCAGAAATTCCTATATGAGAAGTCTAAGCTTAAGAAATCGACATCTTTAAAAAAAAAAATCAACATCTACTAGAATCCAAACAATAGGGAGCATTTACTCTGTCCCAGGCCCCGGGGGTGTGGGAAGAAAGAAAAGTTCACAACCCTGGCAAGTTCATTGTCTCCATTTGTTAATATCATTTACTTAGGTTATTACACATTTGTCTATGGCAGTGCTTGCTTTTACTTGTTTGCAAGTCTTCTATGTGTGCCTTCCCCTCCCCCAACATACCTTTTTCCCTCATTCTGTCTACATCCTGCCGTGTCAGCATCCCACTCAGGGACCACTTCCTCCCAGAATCCTCATCCAGCTCTTTCCAGCCCACAGTGAATTTAATTCAACACATTCTTTCGGAGCAATCTATTAGGTGCATGGTCCTATGTGAGTAACACAGGAACAAGAACTGTGTCTAACTCAGTTTTTATAACCTCGGCACTAATTTTGGTGCTAGACATATAATCAGGGCTCCAGGGTTGTCTTGCAAGGAAGTAAGGGGCCCCTGTTCCCTTGAGGAGGCAATATGTAGACACACACCCAAAACCACACAGGGGGATTTGCGGCACGCGCATGGCCTGTGTTCAGTTCTGTGGGAATTCAGAGGGTCGAGACTGGAAAGAGGGCGGAGAGCGTGTTCCCACTGCTCTGTCCATTAGTGTGTGTGCAGTGACTCATTCAGTCACAGGTCGCTGAGTGCCCGCTGTGGTCACCAGCTGTTCTGGGCCATGTAGATATGTGAACCTTGATGTCATGCTTTTGGGGTGGGTGAAGCATTTCTGGGAGATTTGTTTGACTCCTGTGAACAGACTAGATTAGAGGGATGTTTTACACAGGGGAGTGGGGTAGGTCTCATGTTCTCCAGGGAACAGAAGGCCCCTTCACTTGCAGGACTTGGAGCAGCCTGTCTTCCTTTCCGAGGATGCTCTAAGTAGGGTTTATCCCACCCCAGCTGTAGTACTATGTGCTCTGCCCAGACCTCGGCTTCTGACTTGTTTCCAGTGGCCACCACCCTTGGCTGGACTTGGGGAGTGCTGTCTGTTGTGCTGTGGGCTTTAAGGAAAGCCTGGGCCATCCTGGAAGCATTGCTAACACACTGCCAGACAAGTCAATCCTGGAAGTTATTAGTGGTCTCTAGATTAGGTTCTTTAAATGCAAAGCCTGGATAATGGTTTTTCGAGGAATTGCTGTCAGAAGAAAAGATAAGGAAGCCAGGGGAGCGGGAGAGCCAGAAAAGAACCTGAGAAAAGGTGCTGTTATCCAAGGTCTAGCCTCAGCCTGGTCCCTGCAGAGCCCTGAAGGATGGGTCCACAGTCACCAGCTTTTCTGTTAGTCACGGGCTGCAGGCTGCTCTTGGAGAAAGAGCATCCTCTTCCAGGCATTTCTGAACTAGGTGGTCAAAAAGGGACCTTCCCCAGAAAAGGGTTCAGTTGGGAACCATCAGTGGCCCACACTCAGCTGTCCACAGTCCCCATGGGGGCGGAGAGGGAGGTAGTGTGCTGGCCCTGCGAAGTCACTGACAGGCTCGCTTCTTAGGCAGAAGTTGACACGTGTACTTCTTAACCTTTCTGTGCCTCTTAGCATCACACTTGGAATTACCCTCCTAGCAAGACAGTGGCATAATCTTTGTACAGAGCTTTGAAATAAAAAAGTCAAGTTTATTTTCTTACTTTGCGTTATCCTGGTAAGTAGGATAGTTATTGATGGCTTTACAGTTGAGAGCATTGTAATTTGGTAGTGACTTAAGGTCAAGTCCTGGCTCAGATGGTAAAGCGTCTGTCTACAATACGGGAGACCCGGGTTCAATCCCTGGATCGGGAAGATTCCCTGGAGAAAGAAATGGCAACCCACTCCAGTACTCTTGCCTAGAAAATCCAATGGACAGAGGAGCCTGGTGCAGGCTACTGTCCATGGGGGTTGCAAAGAGTTGGACACAACTGAGCAACTTCACTTCCTAAGGTTGAGTAGCAGTATTTTCACAGGGTACTGTTTCAGCCTTGCAGGAATTCTCTAAAGTGGCTGTTGTTGTCCCCAGGAGTTGCGACACAGGGAGGTTGTGTGATGTATTCTCGGCTGCTGTGCAGTGGACTGTCCTGTGTGAGTGAGTTGAGTTCAGTCACTCATCAGGCCTCCCTGTCCATCACCAGTTCCCAGAGTTCACTCAAACTCATGTCCATTGAGTCAGTGATGCCATCCAACCGTCTCATCTCTGTTGTCCCCTTCTCCTCCTGCCTTCAATCTTTCCCAGCATCAGGGTCTTTTCCAACGAGTCAGTTCTTCATATCAGGTGGCCACAGTATTGGAGTTTCAGCTTCAGCATCAGTCCTTCCAGTGAATAGTTAGGACTGATTTCCTTCAGGATGGTCTGGTTGGATCACCTTGCTGTCCAAGGAACTCTCAAGAGTTTTCTCCGACACCACAATTCAAAAGCATCAGTTCTTCGGCACTCGGCTTTCTTTATAGTCCAACTCTCACATCCATACATGACTATTGGAAAAACCATAGCTTTGACTAGACAGACCTTTGTAGGCAAAACAATGTCTCTGCTTTTTAATATCCTGTTTGGGTTGGTCATAGCTTTTCTTCCAAGGAGCAAGAGTCTTAATTTCATGGCTGCAGTCACCATCTGCAGTGGTTTTGGAGCCCCCCAAAATAAAATTTATCACTGTTTCCATTGTTTTTCCATCTATTTGCCATGAAGTGATGCAAACAGATGCCATGATCTTAGTTTTCTGAATGCTGAGTTTTAAGCCAACTTTTTCACTCTCCTCTTTCACTTTCATCAAGAGGCTCTTTAGTTCTTCTTTGCTTTCTGCCATAACCGTGGTGTCATCTGCATATCTGAGGTTATTGATATTTCTCCCGGCAATCTTGATTCCAGCTTGTGCTTCCTCCAGCCCAGAGTTTCTCATGATGTTCTCTGTGCATAAGTTAAATAAGCAGGGTGACAATATACAGCCTTGATGTACTCCTTTCCCAAGTTAGAACCAGTCTGTTTTTCCATGTCCAGTTCTAACTGTTGCTTCTTGACCTGCATACAGATTTCTCAGGAGGCAGGCAGGTGGTCTGGTAGTCCCATCTCTTTCAGAATTTTCCACATTTTGTTGTGATCTCTCCTGTGTAGACCACCGGTTTTGACTCCACACCCTGCTTCAGTCCCATCATACCCTGCAGCCTCTGCTATTTAGGCAAAACCAAGTCCAAGACCTAAGTTTTTGACACCTACAGTTCCTGAAAAGAGGTCTCTAAGCATAAATGAAGGGAACTATTGGATGTGACATTCTAAGTGTTAATTGTTTAAAGCTAGCATTGAGTAGTATCAGGATAGCCTGACAAAGCTCTGGAGTTGCCACAGCTAGAGTATCTGCGGACATGATACTTCAGCTGTTTGGTTTATATTCATCTTGTGCTCCTGCCTAGATGGACATGATGGCCTGAGCTTCCACTCATTGTGTGCCGTAATTCTCTTGGTTTTGTTCATAGTGAGGCATACATGTGTGAGGAGGTAGAACTTCCAGATTTGTTAATTAAATTTAAGAATAACACAGGGAAATAATGTCTCAGGCGTCTAGAATGCTTGAGAGGTTTGGGTATTCTGGTTCAAGAATTGACTCATTTGGCAAAGACCGAGCACTCTCTGTGCCAGACATCATGTAACTAAACAGTAAGGAGCTGACACTTTATAGACAAGTCAGTCATCACCCTAGCACAGGGGGGAGTCAAGTAGCCAGACTTGAAAAAATGATGGTTTGGCCTTTAAAATTAGTTTCATAGTGAATGGGTTGCATACCACTGTTTTAAAGTAAGATTTCCCAGAGCAAAAATGTTCCTACACCATGTTCATTAATACAGCCAAGTCTTTACTGGAACATCTGTTGGACCTAAATTTCTATAATGCAGTCCCTTCACTTGCCAAGTCAACAGGCTTTGAAAGAGGTCTTAGAAAACAGGATGGTAATGCTTTTCATGTGATAACACATCTAGCTTGTAACATATTATGTGTATTGGTGGTCATGATGAAGTCACCTGGGGTTACACGAAACAAAAAGTATCATTCACTTCAGAATAAAACTAATCAGAAATTCAAAAGCAGGTTGATTCTGGAGAAAGGGGGTATCCAGAAAATATTGATTGAGATCTGATTGAAAATACATGTAAACTTCAAGTTGTCTCTGTATCTTTTAGCAAAGACTTTATTTTGAGGCTGACTTTTTGTTTTAATTTAACACAAATTGTAGTTAGAAAGCAAAAACTTTAAAACTTCTTGGGCAGTAACTAATACATAGACTTAATGAAATCACTCTTTAACCTTGTCTGTAAATTCTTAAATAACAAAAAGATTTTATCACAGGTAGGTTTTAGATAGGTCTCACCTCCTTAATTTCATATGCTCTGATTAATATAGGTCATACCTGTTAAAGTACAGATTTCAAGTATATGTAGCTTTCATCCTTATGTTCATAATAGTGCATACTGCTAGAAGGTGCCAGGTGCCTGAATATTTCTATAGGATGCTCTGTGTTCTTAAATACTGTTTACTTTGGCAAGCATTAGAATATATAGTGTTGTTTTTTCTTTCAGAATATGAATTTGAGCATTTCTTTCTTAATAATTGCTTGGATATACATAGCTGCTGCTGCTGCTAAGTCACTTCAGTCGTGTCTGACTCTGTGTGACCCCAGAGACAGCAGCCCACCAGGCTCCCCCATCCCTGGGATTCTCCAGGCAAGAACACCGGAGTGGGTTGCCATTTCCTTCTGCAATGCATGAAAGTGAAAAGTGAAAGTGAAGTCACTTAGTCGTGTCTGACTCCTAGAGACCCCGTGGACTGCAGCCTACTAGGCTCCTCTGTCCATGGGATTTTCCAGGCAAGAGTACTGGAGTAGGGTGCCAGTGCCTTCTCCAGGATATACGTAAAGCTCTATTTTAATATTATCTGGTGAACATCAAGGGCAAATAGGATATGATTTAACCAAAATTAACTATATAACAAATATGTGTGTTTTCTTCTTTTATAGGAGAGATACCTACCATATTAATGAATAGATGTATACATTGTCTTATAAAGTAGCTGTGTCCTTTGTATCCCAGGAAAACACACAATTCACAGCTACTTTATAAGATGATGTGTACTTATAAGTTATTTGCTCTTTATTTTATTTTTTTAATTTAATTTTATTTTTTTTAAACTTTACATAATTGTATTAGTTTTGCCAAATATCGAAATGAATCTGCCACAGGTATACATGTGTTCCCCATCCCGAACCCCCTCCCTCCTCCCTCCCCATACCATCCCCCTGGGTCGTCCCAGTGCACCAGCCCCAAGCATCCAGTATCGTTCATCGAACCTGGACTGGCAACTCATTTCTTACATGATATTTTACATGTTTCAATGTCATTCTCCCAAATCTTCCCACCCTCTCTCTCTCCCACAGAGTCCATAAGACTCTTCTGTACATCAGTGTCTCTTTTGCTGTCTCATACACCGGGTTATTGTTACCATCTTTCTAAATTCCATATATATGCGTTAGTATACTGTATTTATGTTTTTCCTTCTGGCTTACTTCACTCTGTATAATAGGCTCCAGTTTCATCCACCTCATTAGAACTGATTCAAATGTATTCTTTTTAATGGCTGAGTAATACTCCATTGTGTATATGTACCACAGCTTTCTTATCCATTCATCTGCTGATGGACATCTAGGTTGCTTCCATGTCCTGGCTATTATAAACAGTGCTGCGATGAACATTGGGGTACACGTGTCTATTTCCCTTCTGGTTTCCTCAGTGTGTATGCCCAGCAGTAGGATTGCTGGATCATAAGGCAGTTCTATTTCCAGTTTTTTAAGGAATCTCCACACTGTTCTCCATAGTGGCTGTACTAGTTTGCATTCCCACCAACAGTGTAACAGGGTTCCCTTTTCTCCACACCCTCTCCAGCATTTATTATTTGTAGACTTTTGGATCGCAGCCATTCTGACTGGTGTGAAATGGTACCTCATAGTGGTTTTGATTTGCATTTCTCTGATAATGAGTGATGTTGAGCATCTTTTCATGTGTTTGTTAGCCATCTGTATGTCTTCTTTGGAGAAATGTCTATTTAGTTCTTTGGCCCATTTTTTGATTGGGTCGTTTATTTTTCTGGAGTTGAGCTGTAGGAGTTGCTTGTATATTTTTGAGATTAGTTGTTTGTCAGTTGCTTCATTTGCTATTATTTTCTCCCATTCTTAAGGCTGTCTTTTCACCTTGCTAATAGTTTCCTTTGATGTGCAGAAGCTTTTAAGGTTAATTAGGTCCCATTTGTTTATTTTTGATTTTATTTCCAATATTCTGGGAGGTGGGTCATAGAGGATCCTGCTGTGATGTATGTCGAAGAGTGTTTTGCCTATGTTCTCCTCTAGGAGTTTTATAGTTTCTGGTCTTACATTTAGATCTTTAATCCATTTTGAGTTTATTTTTGTGTATGGTGTTAGAAAGTGGTCTAGTTTCATTCTTTTACAAGTGGTTGACCAGATTTCCCAGCACCACTTGTTAAAGAGATTGTCTTTAATCCATTGTATATTCTTGCCTCCTTTGTCAAAGATAAGGTGTCCATATGTGTGTGGATTTATCTCTGGGCTTTCTATTTTGTTCCATTGATCTATATTTCTGTCTTTGTGCCAGTACCATACTGTCTTGATAACTGTGGCTTTGTAGTAGAGCCTGAAGTCAGGTAGGTTGATTCCTCCAGTTCCATTCTTCTTTCTCAAGATCGCTTTGGCTATTCAAGGTTTTTTGTATTTCCATACAAATTGTGAAATTATTTGTTCTAGCTCTGTGAAGAATATTGTTGGTAGCTTGACAGGGATTGCGTTGAATCTATAAATTGCTTTGGGTAGTATACTCATTTTCACTATATTGATTCTTCCAATCCATGAACATGGTATATTTCTCCATCTATTAGTGTCCTCTTTGATTTCTTTCACCAGTGTTTTATAGTTTTCTATATATAGGTCTTTAGTTTCTTTAGGTAGATATATTCCTAAGTATTTTATTCTTTCCGTTGCAATGGTGAATGGAATTGTTTCCTTAATTTCTCTTTCTGTTTTCTCATTATTAGTGTATAGGAATGCAAGGGATTTCTGTGTGTTGATTTTATATCCTGCAACTTTACTATAGTCATTGATTATTTCTAGTAATTTTCTGGTGGAATCTTTAGGGTTTTCTATGTAGAGGATCATGTCATCTGCAAATAGTGAGAGTTTGACTTCTTCTTTTCCAATTTGGATTCCTTTTATTTCTTTTCTGCTCTGATTGCTGTGGCCAAAACTTCCAAAACTATATTGAATAGTAATGGTGAAAGTGGGCACCTTGTCTTGTTCCTGACTTTAGAGGAAATGCTTTCAATTTTTCATCATTGAGGATAATGTTTGCTGTGGGTTTGTCATATATAGCTTTTATTATGTTGAGGTATGTTCCTTCTATTCCTGCTTTCTGGAGAGTTTTATCATAAATGGATGTTGAATTTTGTCAAAGGCTTTCTCTGCATCTATTGAGATAATCATATGGTTTTATTTTTCAATTTGTTAATGTGGTGTATTACATTGATTGATTTATGGATATTGAAGAATCCTTGCATCCCTGGGATAAAGCCCACTTGATCATGGTGTATGATCTTTTTAATGTGTTGTTGGATTCTGATTGCTAGAATTTTGTTAAGGATTTTTGCATCTATGTTCATCAGTGATATTGGCCTGTAGTTTTCTTTTTTGTGGGATCTTTGTCAGGTTTTGGTATTAGGGTGATGGTGGCCTCATAGAATGAGTTTGGAAGTTTACCTTCCTCTGCAATTTTTTGGAAGAGTTTGAGCAGGATAGGTGTTAGCTCTTCTCTAAATTTTTGGTAGAATTCAGCTGTGAAGCCGTCTGGACCGGGGCTTTTGTTTGCTGGAAGATTTTTGATTACAGTTTCAATTTCCGTGCTTGTGATAGGTCTGTTAAGATTTTCTATTTCTTCCTGTTCCAGTTTTGGAAAGTTGTACTTTTCTAAGAATTTGTCCATTTCTTCCATGTTGTCCATTTTATTGGCATATAATTGTTGATAGTAGTCTCTTATGATCCTTTGTATTTCTGTGTTGTCTGTTGTGATCTCTCCATTTTCGTTTCTAACTTTGTTGATTTGATTTTTCTCCCTTTGTTTCTTGATGAGTCTGGCTAATGGTTTGTCAATTTTATTTATCCTTTCAAAGAACCAGCTTTTGGTTTTGTTGATTTTTGCTATGGTCTCTTTTGTTTCTTTTGCATTTATTTCTGCTCTAATTTTTAAGATTTCTTTCCTTCTACTAACCCTGGGGTTCTTCATTTCTTCCTTTTCTAGTTGCTTTAGGTGTAGAGTTAGGTTATTTATTTGACTTTTTTCTTGTTTCTTGAGGTGTGCCTGTATTGCTATGAACTTTCCCCTTAGGACTGCTTTTACCGTGTCCCATAGGTTTTGGGTTGTTGTGTTTTCATTTTCATTCGTTTCTATGCAAATTTTGATTTCTTTTTTGATTTCTTCTGTGATTTGTTGGTTATTCAGCAGCGTGTTGTTCAGCCTCCATATGTTGGAATTTTTAATAGTTTTTCTCTTGTAATTGAGATCTAATCTTACTGCATTGTGGTCAGAAAAAATGCTTGGAATGATTTCTATTTTTTTGAATTTACCAAGGCTAGCTTTATGGCCCAGGATGTGGTCTACCCTGGAGAAGGTTCCATGTGCGCTTGAGAAAAAGGTGAAATTCATTGTTTTGGGATGAAATGTCCTATAGATATCAATTAGGTCTAACTGGTCTATTGTATCATTTAAAGTTTGTGTTTCCTTGTTAATTTTCTGTTCAGTTGATCTATCCATAGGTGTGAGTGGGGTATTAAAGTCTCCCACTATTATTGTGTTATTGTTAATTTCTCCTTTCATACTTGTTAGCATTTGTCTTACGTACTGTGGTGCTCCCGTGTTGGGTGCATATATATTTATAATTGTTATATCTTCTTCTTGGATTGATCCTTTGATCATTATGTAGTGACCTTCTTTGTCTCTCTTCACAGCCTTTGTTTTAAAGTCTATTTTATCTGATATGAGTATTGCTACTCCTGCTTTCTTTTGGTCCCTATTTGCATGGAAAATCTTTTCCAGCCCTTCACTTTCAGTCTGTATGTGTCCCCTGTTTTGAGGTGGGTCTCTTGTAGACAACATATGTAGGGGTCTTGTTTTTGTATCCATTCAGCCAGTCTTTGTCTTTTGGTTGGGGCATTCAACCCATTTACGTTTAAGGTAATTACTGATAAGTATGATCCCATTGCCATTTACTTTATTGTTTTGGGTTCGAGTTTATACACTGTTTTTGTGTTTCCTGTCTAGAGAATATCCTTTAGTATTTGTTGGAGAGCTGGTTTGGTGGTGCAGAATTCTCTCAGCTTTTGCTTGTCTGAAAAGCTTTTGATTTCTCCTTCATACTTGAAACTTATAAGTTATTTGTGTACTCTAGGTACTAGAGATAAATCAATGAACAGCATAGAAAAAGTTCTTACCTTTTAGAAATTACTTTGTGATATGAGCTAGGAGGAAGACAGTATACAAATAAAATAAATATCAACTATTGAGTGTTCAAAAAAAATAAGATTTTCAGGAACTGAATTGGAGTACAACTCATATTTAATGTTACTAGGAGTATTATAATTCAAGAAAATGAATTGCTTAAGTTTAAAATTGTCATCACTTCAAGTATACAGATTCTACCCCTGGCCCCCAGATTTCTAACTGTATACAAAAAAGAGTTTTGTTTCTACCCGTCAAGAATTATCTCCTACAGAAACTTTCTCTCTGCCCTTGTTGTAGACAATGAAACATTGGGCAGAATATATTAAATAACTGTTTGCAAACATTGGACCATAGGCAGCTCAGTGCTGTGATCTCTAAAAGAAGGGAAATGAATGAGATAACCCCCACTCCCATCCTGATGGCCTGAAGGCAGTTTCCAGGCCCAATCACAGAGATGAAGAACCGCACAGCTCTGTGAGCTTACTGAGTTGAAGAACCAGGTATTACAGGTGAGGCAGCTAGATTTGGGGAAGGAGAATCCAGAGATGGGGGCTTCCTAGGGAGGAAGAGCTCCTGATAGCTACAGAGGATGAAGCCCATGAGCCCCCAGGGAAGCACTGCTTTGCTCACCTGTGGGGTAAAAGTCCACAGGGTGGGAAAAAAGCCACTGGAAATCAGTGGGTTAAACCACTTCTGTAGCTCACAAAGGTCTGGAGATTAGTTCATGTTCCCACTTGCAGAGTAGAGAGATTTCATAATACAGGGGAAATAGGATAGAGTCTATAGCAGAATAGGAGATAATGAGGCTAAATGATCCCTAGGTCAAAGTCTGCCCTGAACTTGCGCTAACAAAGCTTACAAGCAAGCCCTGAGAGAGAAAACTGATCCAAAGTTAGCATAACTGCTTGCCAGAACAAGTTCAGCACCTTTTAACAAAATTCAGTACCCCAGAACATGAAAATAACAGTGTCTGGCATCCAATCCAAAATGATCAGAAAGGCAGAAAAGTAGCAAAATTATGACGTTTACTGAGACAAGAGTGGTGAGAATCAACCAACAGAAACAAATCCAGAAATTATAGACAGAATTAACAGATAAGAATGGTAAAACAACTGCAATAGTTCTATTTCCTGTGATCAAGAGTGTAGAGGAAAACAAAGACGTTGAGAAGAGGAATGGAAGTACAAAAAAGGACCCAACTGAAACTTATAAAGTGAAAAATGAAGTGTTTAAAGTGAAATACACACTGGTTGAGGTCAACAGCATTTTAGAAACTGAAGAAAAGGTCACTGAGCTGGAAAACATAGCAATATAAAATATTCAATAGAAGGAAAACAGCTGAAAAAACAATGAAGAGAGCCACAGCTAAAATGTAGAAAAATACCAAGTGGACTTAAATATGCTTAATTGGTGTTTTAGAAATATAAGAGGAGAGAAAGAAAGAAAAAAATGATCAGACACACTACTATACATAAAAATAGATTAAGGAGCTGCTGTATAGCATAGGGAACTCTACTCCATGCTCTGTAATAGCATATATGGGAAAAGAATGTGAAAAAGAGTGAATATATGTATATATATTCACTGTGCTGTATATTTGAAACTAACATAACATCATAAATCAACTATACTTCAATAAAGTTTTTAAATGGTCATTTTCCCCCCAAATTTAATGAAAATGAAAAACCCAAGATCCAAAATGTTCAGTGAACCCCAAAGAGAAGAAACACAAGGAATACTATAGTAAGACTTATCACAGGCAAATTGCTGAAGACTGATATAATAAAATCTTGAAGGCACCCAGAGAAAGAGGAGGCAATATGTTAAGGGGAACAAAAATAAGAATGGAAAAACAAAACAAGAAAATTTACCAGAAATGTTGCGAAACCAAAAGACAGTGGGTTGACATCTTCAAACTACTGGAAAGGAAGGAGGAGGAGGGAAAGAAAAAAAAGAGACTCTCAACCTAGAATTCTATACCTAGCACAAATATCTTCCAAAAATGAAAAGACCCATTTCAAACAAACAGAACTAAAATAGTTATCAATAGCACAACAATAAATGTTAGATTTTTAGGCTGCAAAAAAGTTACCAGAGGGAAATTTGGATTTGCACAGAGTACTCTGAACACAGTAAAAATAAGGATAAATATAAAAGACATTTTTATAGTCTCTTCAGAAAATAATTAACAGGTTAAAGCAGAATTAATAATAATACACAGGGTTTATAAGGCTTCTTTGCTGGCTCAGTGATAAAGAATTCATCTGCCAGTGCAGAAGATATGGGTTTAATCCCTGGGTCAGGAAGATCCCCTGGAGAAGGAAATGGCAATCTACTCCTTCTAGCTCAGCTGGTAAAGAATCCACCAGCAATGTGGGAGACCTGGGTTCCATCCCTGGGTTGGGAAAATCCCCTGGAGAAGGGAAAGGTTGTGCACTCCAGTATTCTGACCTGGAGAGTTCCATGGACTGTATAGTCCATGGGGTCACAAAGAGTCAGACACGACTGAGCAACTTTCACTTTCCTCCCCAAACACTTTTATTCTTGCCTGGGAAGTCCCATGAACAGAGGAGCCTGGCGTACTGCAGTCCATGAGGTTGCAAAAGAGTCAGACACAACTTAGTAACTGAGAAAAACAACAATAACAGGGCTTATAATATATGGAGAAGTCAGATATATGACAGTGACATCAAGGGCAGGAGGGAGGAATTGTAAGATTTCTGAATTGTTTATCCCAAGATTTCAGGGTTGGTTTGTTATTCAAAAATTAATGTATTTCTTTATGTCTCCTGCCATATTCATGAATTGGAAGGTATTATTGACATATCAGTTTTCCCCAAAAAATTGATCTAAAGATTCAACACAATTTCAGTCGAAATTTCAGATTGTTTTTTTTTGTGGAAAAAAAATTAAAATGCAAACTTACCATATGTAAAATAAGAAATACATGTTATTCTCTGCCCCCCAGTTCCTGCTAATTATTTTATCTTGACCTCATTTTCTGATATAGTGCTCCTGAGCAATAGTGTTTGCTACAGAGTTTGTATTGTAAATCCCTTGGAATGTCCTGGGTGATAAGAGTATCATTTGTTCTGGCAAAGCAAAGGCAACTCTTGGTGGGCTCCTGGATGCAGGGTGGTTGCCAGAGTGACCAAGCCATGATGAGAAATTTGGAACTTTCAACCCCAAATCCCCATTCTCCAGAGAAGTGAGAGGAGCTGGAAACTGGGTTAATAATCAGTCACGCCTACATGATGAAGCCGTCATAAAAAGTGTGAGGTTTGGAGAGTTTCTGGGTTGGTGAACACATCTATGTATTGGGAGGATGGCACACCCTAGCTCCATGGGGACAGACCTCCTGTGTGTGTAACCCGTCCAGACCTCTCCCTGTGTGTGTTCATCTGGCTGTTCATTTGTATCCTTTAAAACATCCTTTGTAATAAATCAGCAGTAGTGAGTAAATTCTTCTTGGGTTCCATGAGCCACTCCAGCAAATTATCAAATCCAAGACAAAGGTCATGCAAACCTCAATTTATAGCCAAATTGGACAGAACGTGTGAGGAACCTGGAGGCTTACTATTTGTAATATCTAAAGTGGGGAGCACTCTTATGGAACTGAGCCCTTAACCTCTTGGGTCCATGCTAACTCCAGACAGTTAGTGTCAAAATTGCATGGTGTAGAAAATTCACACTTTTGGTATCGGGCATGTTGTGAGAAGAATAAGAAAAATAGCAGAAAACAGTTTTCCCCCTGCTCGTCTTCTGGTCCAGCAGTCCTTTCCTAGGTATTTACCTAGGAGAAATGAAAACAATATCCACAGCCTTGTTTGTGATAGCCAAAAACTGTAAATAATGTGAATACCCACTAACTGACGAATGGATAAGCAAATCATTGTCTACCCATACTGTGGAATATCACTAATAAAAACGAACAGGCTACTTGTACACATAATGTAGACAGATATCAAAAAGCCTTTGGTAATTTAAAGAAGTAGGTTGTTGGTCTAGGGGTGTGATTCTCACTTTGGGTGCGACGGGTTCCGGCTTCAGATCCCAGCCGAGCCCAGAGGTTTGGGCTTCCCAGGTACCACTAGTGGCAGGGAACCCTCCTGCCAGGGCAGGAGGTGCAAGAGATGCGGTTTCTATCCCTGGAATTAAGCCAGATACAAAGGACTACAGATTAAGTGAAAACACATTGTTTTCATTTATATGATACTTTAGAAAAGACGTAACTATCATGACAGAAAGCAGATCAGCGCTTATTGGGGCAGGGGAAAAGAGAATTGGCTACAAAGAGTGATGAGGGAACTATTTGGCTTGCTAGAACTGTTCTGTATCTTGATTGAAGAGATGGTTACATGACTGTATTTATTTGTCAAAACGCATCAAATTGTGCACTTAAAATTGGTAAACTTTTAAAAATGTAAATTATACTCAGAGCTGATTTTTAAAAGTATGTGAAACAGATTTTCATAAACACAATTTGAGGGTTTGATGATACTCCTAGTGTGAGTAAATAGTATGATGAGTACCTCAAGAAGCCAACACAGTCTTATGCTGAAGCTGTACAAGCAGGGTTGCCTGCTTGCTCTCATCAGCCCATATGTAGATTGTTATGTTCTGTTACGGATATTTCAAAATGAATGTAAAGAGACAGGTCTGTGTTCAAATTAGGATAGCCAGGAGAGGAAAGGGATTTGAAGTCATGTGTTTTGAAGGAAAAACAGAAGTAATGAAAGATGTTTCACCAAGTGAAGGAATACTGAAGGTGAGGTACAAACTGCCTGTCTCTACATATTTGAGGGTCTCTTGTATGGGGACTGGAGACTTTTGTTTGTTTGTTTTTTACCTGAATGTTCTGACTACAGGGAAATAGATTTCTATACACCACAAAGCTTTCCAGACTATTCAAGTTCAACACTTATTTGGACTAGATGGTATTGATAAGAGTGGTATGCTGTCAAGGAGATTCTAGAAACTTCTGAACAATATGCCTTTCTTTCAACTTGTGTTAATAATTGTAACCTATAACCCTGTGATTGCACAGATGATTTATATGCATTGTCCTCCCTGATTTCTGCTTCTTAATCTCTCTGCCCCAGTTTTGATCATCTCTTGTTTTTGTAACTCATTCTTAACATTTTATTTGCATGATGCCATACTTTTCTGGTTCTCATTGTCACTTATGGTTCTTTGTTCCTAATAATGGAAAGATTTGATAGGTCACTGAACTGCACTGCTTTCGAAGTGATTTGCCAGACTATGATCTCATAAATCATATATGATTATGAAAGTTGATATAAATGCCCTCCCCCAAAGTTGGAAATTGTTTTTCTATAAAGCAATGAAGTGTAATGAAGAGAGTTTGCAGTACAGTGTAGGCTCACTCATTTCACTAAGGAAATAACTTACTCTCCCCAAGTCAGTTTTCTTATTTCACAAAATGGGGACAGTTATGTTTACATTGTAGTGGCTGTGTGTGCCAGATGATCAAGTAAAATAATATGCACAAGAATGCTCTACCTTGAAAAAGCACTGTATATGCAGAAATCATTACTAGGTTGGTTATTAAGGTGCAGATGTTTCTTATTTTACAAATCTATTTTGAATTTCTTTTTTTAGAGTTGTACTCAAGCAGAGAATTTTATGCATGTTGATTGCTAACCTAATTGAATTTAACATATAAATATATGGCTGAAGGGTGTTGACTTTCCTAGTACCATAAATGAGACTTGCTCTGGTCACATAGGTTATTCTTGAGAAGTTGCTTTGATAGGTAGCATCTGTAGGGTTGGGTTTCCCAGGTGGCTCTGTGGTAGACTCTCTTGGCTCAGAATCTGTCTGCCTAGCAGGAGACTTGGGTTTGATCTCCGTCGGGAGGATCCCCTGGAGAACGAAATGGCAACCCACTCCCATATTCTTGTCTGGGAAATCCCATGGACAGAGGAGTCTGGCAGGCTTCAGTCCATGGAGTCACAAAGAGTCAGGTACAGCTTAGTGACTAAACAACGACAGTCTGTAGGGTTTCCCCCTCAGCATAGGCTTCATCTACTAGATAGCAACACATTTGTTTGTTGAATATATTTATATTCTGTCTCTTCCCCAAAAGTATTAGAGACAGGGCTGTGTTTTGTTTTTTTTTTTAATTAGAGTGTAGTTGTTTTACAATGTTGTGTTAATTTCTGCTGTACAGCAAGGTGAATCAGTTATACATATACATAAATCTGCTCTTTTTTAGATTTCTTTCCCATTTATGTCACCACAGATCATTGAATAAAAGCTGGTTTATTTTAAGCAGCAGTCTGCAGGCAAAGTCCTTAGGCAGATCTGTCCCTTCATCTGTCTTCCTTTAGCTGGACAGCGAGTGTAATAACACAGCATTGACCCTGCTCATTTTTAGCTGCAGTTCTCAGAGTTTCCTTCCACAGCATCACCCAAGGAATACACATTGTGTTGTCTACTGCATGGATAGATCAGTGGTAGTAATCTTATTGACTTAATAATCAAATAAGATCTGATTCCCCAATGCATTCAATATCAAGCCATTTTACTTTCCCATTGATTTCTTATGTAAAAATGGAGTATCTATAGATTTTTCACATCAAACTGTTTTCTCCGTGATGTCCCTTACCCCCTATTCTTGTCCTTTAGCCCTTAATTTCTGAAGGAATGTAAACAATTTTAATAATAGCTGAGGTTGGGTAGAGGATGGTAATGATACTTCTCCCTGTTATTATTGTTTTTCAGTCACTGAGTCATCTGACTCTTTGCCAGCACACCAGGCTCCCCCTCCACTATCTCCTGGAGTTTGCTGAAATTCATATTCATTGACTCGATGATGCCATCCAACTATCTCATCCTTTGTTGTCCTCTTCTCCTCTTGCCCTCAAATCTTTCCCAGCATCAGGGTCTTTTCCAGTATGTCAGCTCTTTGCATCAGGTGGCCAAAGTATTGGAGGTTCAGCATCAGTCCTTCCAATGAATATTTAGGGTTGATTTCCTTTAGGACTGACTGGTTTGATCTCCTTGCTGTCCAAGGGACTCTGAAGAGTCTTCTCCAGAACTACAATTCAAAAGCATCAATTTTTCAGCACTCAGCCTTCTTTATGGTCCAACTCTCATGTCTGTACATGACTACATGGAATGTGTCCTTAGAATGGAAAGTGGCATGCTGTGCCACTGCTTTCCTGTTTTACCAGATTTGTAAGGTTTTTGTAATATGCAGAAGGACTCCATTAGTTAGTGTTGGGGCTGACCGTCAAACTGACTTGCTCCTGACCTGACATTCTTTCCACTGTCACATTACGTCCCAGTGCTGTCATCCCCATTTGATTCTTCTATTATATAATATCCCTTATTTCTTTGGATGATATTCTTACCAAATATAGCCAGATTGTAAAAGTCTTAAGATAGAATATGCACAGAGGAAAACATTTTCGTGTACAAGATCTTTTATCCATTTTTATCCGTGACACATTTCATCTGGGGGTTGTCTGAAAGGTTATTGCACTATGCTAGATGCTTAGATTCTTTTGCCCAAGGGCTTCATCATCTAGTGACCCAAGATTTCTTTACTTCCTCCAAATTTATTTTATACAAATATTGTTAAACATGCTTGAACTCAAGATGTAGAATTTTTATAACCCCTCACTGAAGAAATTACTAGAAGACAAATTTCAGCCAAATAGGAGGTGAGTGGAGAATTGTTGGCAAAGAGACTAACACCTAAATGTTGAATTAAATACTTTCTGTAGGACTCAGTTCAGTTCAGTCGCTCAGTTGTGTCTGACTCTCTGTGACCCCCTGAATTGCAGCACGCCAGGCCTCCCTCTCCATCACCTACTCCCAGAGTTCACTCAAACTCATGTCCATCTAGAATAAAGTAAAAGTGCCTTGTCACAGAACAGAATGTAAATGTTATAAATTCTACAATGTAGAAATAACAAATAATAAAAGATGAGAGAGGCAGAGGAGAAAAGGTGGAAAGTGTATGCATGCTAATATCCTCAGATTTTATAGCTGGGAGATAAAAACTATCATTTAAAACAGAAAGATATAAGTATATTCAATGTTTTTTTCAAAAGCAAACAGCAGTAAACATTGTAAAATCAATTAAAAGTGTGTGTGGGAGGATGGTAGAGAGGAAATGAAAATATTCTCATTTATCATTGCCCTTATTAGAGAGTTAATGAGTGCAATCATATTTATATAGTTATATACATAAAAGTAACACAAGGAAAGAAATATAACCCTTCTAAGCAATCATATAAAATACAGAACATAAGGCAAAGAAAGCACAGGCCATAATCTGCAAGATTTTTTTAAGACACTACAGAAGCTCAGAAGTTGAATTTTTAAAAAAAATACCACTTACAATAGCATCAAAAATGGAAAATACAGTTGACCTTCATTATTTGCAGGTGCCATATTTGCACATTCACTTACTAGAATTTATTGGTAATCCCAAACCAATACTTATGGCACATTCACAGCCATTTGTAGGCATGTGCAGCATATGGTGAAAAATTTGAGTTGCCACTTGAGGTTGAACAAGGTGACACTCTGCATGTTGGACAATGAATTATTTGTGAGAAGTATATATTAAACCAGGCACCTTTAAACAGAAACCCATATAAAACAAGGTTATATGTTGATCAACTGACAAAAATGTTGTGACCCAAGACTCACAGGGGCCTTATCCTGCATTTCTCCTAGGTATTCACAAATTCCGTGTTTGTCACAACTTTATAGAATATAACTCTGGTGAATAACAGGAATGAACTGTACTTAAGGATGAAGCTAACAAAAGATGTGCAAGACTTGCACACTAAAGACTACAAAACATTGCTATGAACCACATCTCCAAATATATGAAGGGAAAGTCTGTGTGTTCGTAGATCAGAAAATTCAGTGTTGATTTCAGTTCTTCCCAACTTGATTTGTAAATTCAACACACTCCTTATCAAGATTCCAACAGACTTTTAAAAAAAAGAAACTAATATTTACTTGAAAATGCAAAAACCTAAAAATACCAAATGTTTTGAATAAGAAGAACAGAATTGGAATACTCACCCTAAGTGACTTCAAGACTTTTTTTGGCCATGCCACACGGCATGTGGGATCTTGGTTCCCCAACCAGGGATCATATCCACTCTTAACCACTGGACTGCCAGGGGAGTCCCTTTCAAGACTTTTTTTAAGCTATAATAATTAAGATAGTGTGGTATTAATATAAAGATATATAAACAGATCAACAGAATAGGGTCCAAAAATAGGCCTGCACGTATATGGACAACTGATTCTCAATACAGGTGCAAAGGCAACTTAATTGAAAAAGATACCCTTTTATACAGGTGATTCTGGACCATATGCAGAAATACAAACTTCGATCCATTCCTTTTATCATGTAAAAAAATTAGCTTAGGATGAATCATAGACCTAAATATAAAACTTCTAAAAGGTGAACCGTGAACCTCCAGATGTTCAAGCTGGTTTTAGAAAAGGCAGAGGAACCAGAGATCAAATTGCCAACATCCGCTGGATCATGGAAAAAGCAAGAGAGTTCCAGAAAAACATCTATTTCTGCTTTATTGCCTATGCCTAAGCCTTTGACTGTGTGGATCACAATAAACTGTGGAAAATTCCGAAAGAGATGGGAATAGCAGACCACGTGATCTGCCTCTTTAGAAACCTGTATGAAGGTCAGGAAGCAACAGTTAGAACTGAACATGGAACAACAGACTGGTTCCAAATTGGGAAAGGAGTATGTCAAGGCTGTATATTGTCACCCTGTTTATTTAACTTATATGCAGAGTACATCATGAGAAACGCTGGGCTGGATGAAGCGCAAGCTGGAATCAAGACTGCCGGGAGAAATATCAGTAACCTCAGATATGCAGATGACACCACCCTTATGGCAGAAAGTGAAGAGGAAATAAAAAGCCTCTTGATGAAAGTGAAAGAGGAGAGTGAAAAAGTTGGCTTAAAACTCAACATTCAGAAAACTAAGATCATGGCATCTGGTCCCATCACATTATGGGAAATAGATGGGGAAACAGTGGAAACAGTGGCTGACTTTATTTTATGGGGCTCCAAAATCAATGTAGATGGTGATTGCAGCCATGAAATTAAAAACACTTACTCCTTGGAAGAAAAGTTATGGCCAACCTAGACAGCATATTAAAATGCAGAGACATTACTTTGCCAACAAAGGTCCATCTAGTCAAGGCTATGGTTTTTCCAGTGCTCATGTATGGATGTGAGAGTTGGACTATAAAGAAAGCTGAGTGCAGAAGAATTGATACTTTTGAACTGTGGTGTTGGTGAAGACTCTTGAGAGTCCCTTGGACTACAAGGAGATCCAACCAATTCATGCTAAAGGAGATCAGTCCTGGGTGTTCACTGGAAGGACTGATGTTGAAGCTGAAACTCCAGTAACTTAGTCCACCTGATGCGAAGAGCTGACTCATTTAAAAAGACCCTGATGCTGGGAAAGATTGAGGGCAGGAGGAGAAGGTTTGACAGAGGATGCTATGGTTGGATGGCATCACCGACTCGATGGACATGAGTTTGAGTGAACTCAGGGAGTTGGTGATGGACAGGGAGGCCTGGCGCTATGGCTCATGGGGTTGCAAAGAGTCAGACACGACTGAGCAACTGAACTGAACTGAAAAGGACACATAGAGAAAAAACTGTTTGTAATTTTGGATTAGGCAAAGATTTCTTAGACCAAACTAGATTTGTAAAAGAACAAATTGATAAAGATTGAAAACTTCTGCTCTTTGAAAGAAATTGTTCATAAAATGAAAAGGATACACCAGACAGAAAAATTTGCAAATCATACTTATGATAAAGGATTTGTATTCAGAATATATTATATAGAGTTACAGAATTCTATATTAAGAAAATAACCTGATTTTTTAATAGGCAAAAGATTGAACATTTTACCAAAAAAAGATAAAATATAGATGGCAAATTAACACATGAAAAGATTCTCAGTGTCATTACTCATTAGAGAAAAGCACAATGAGATACCACTTTGCACTCATTGAGAAAAGCACAATGAGATACCACTTTGCACTCATAGGGACAACTGAAATGAAAAGATGACAATACCAAGGGTTGGCAGAATGTGGAACAATTCCTTGCTGATGGGAATACAAAACGGACAACCAATTTGGAAAACAGTTTGGCAGTTTATTTAAAAGTTTAACAACACCTACCATATGTCCAGCTATTCCACTTCTAGATATTTGACCAAGAGAAATGAAAGGATATGTTTATACAAACACTTGGACATAAATATTCATAACAGCTTTATTTGCAGTAGCCAGAAACTAGTAACCTGGTATCCATCAACGGATGAATGGATGAACAAAATTATAGTATATTCCTATAAGAGAGTACTGCTCAGCAAAGAAGTAATGAACTGTTGATACATGCAACAACACAGATCAATCTAAAAAGGATGATGCTAAATAAAAGAAGCCAGATTTAAAAAATAGTACATAATGTAAGATTTCAGTTCTATAGAATGATAGAAAATGCAATCTAATGTCTGTAGTGATAGAAAACAAATCCTTGGCTGCCTGGGCATGAGGAAGTGGTTGGAAAGGAAAGATGAATTGCAGAGGTGCATGGTGAGGAAGTTTCGGTAGGTTATTGATAGGTGCATGATTTTGATGATGATGATGGTTTTATCATGTAGAGAAATGACTCATTGAAAAAGACCCTGAGGGTGAGAAAGACTGAAGGCAGTAGGATAAGGGGAACAACAGATGACAAGGTGGTTGGATGGCATCACTGACTCAATGGATGTAAGTTTGAGCAAGCTCTGGGAGATGGTGAAGGACAGGGAAGCCTGGTGTGCTGCGGTCCATGGAGTCGCAAAGAGTTGGACACGATTGAGCAACTGAACAACAAAATGTGTCAAAACTTATCGATTTGTGCATTTATTTATTATGGCTGAACTGGATCTCCGTTGCACCTGGGCTCCTCATTGGGGTACATGGGCTTTCTCTAGTTGCAGCACGTGGGCTTCTCTAGTTGTGGAGCACAGGCTCTAGAATGAGTGGGCTCACTCGTTGCAGTGTGCCAAGTTCTCTGGTTGTGGCACACAGGCTCTCTAGCTGTGGCAAATGGGCTTAGTTGCCCCGCAGCATGGGGAATCTTAGTTTCCTGACCAGGGATCAGACTTGTATCCCCTGCATTGGAAGGCAGATTCTCCACCACTGGACCACCGGGGAAGTCCCTGTACATTTTAAATAGATGCAATTTACTGTCTTAATTAGACCTTAGTAAAACTGTTTCTGTAATAAAAGGCAACAACAGTAATACAAGCAGAGTAAAGATATATCTTGTATCTATCGATAAATGTAAATATTCTAAACTTACATATTAACAGAATTGGATCACATAGAAAAATGTGATCCAGTTATAGGCTATATATAAAACACATCTAAAACAAAATTATTTAGATTTGTGGTAAGATTATGGAGCATATCAAAGAAATGCAAACAAAAAGAATTGAAGTTGCATCTTAATATTAAAAAGGATTGAATTTAGAGTAAAAAAAAATGTATTAACTCAAAGAAAGTTTCTGTATAATGAAAAGGGATGTAACCCAATGAAGGCCTAAGAGTTGTGATCATTATGTAGCAAATAACAGAATCACTTTCTCTAAACAAAATGTGCAGAAAATACAAGGAAAAAAACATTTTGCATGGTATGCACGTATTATGACTTTTATGTGCTAAAAATAGAAAACTTATCTTTACAACCACTTACTACTGTTCAAATAAGTGTTCAAGTAATATTTTTAATCATAAGTAAAATCATAAATGTACTAAAAAATGGAAAATTGTTCACTTTATTTGGGATTGAGGAAAGCCTTACTAATTATGAGGTAAAAATTTGGAAACCATTAAAAAAATAGATGTATCACTTGATAAACTTCTAAAAAGCATGTTGTTCGGTTAGTCACTTAGATGTGTCTGACTCTTTGTGACCCCATGGGGTGTGGCCTGCTAGGCTCCTCTGTCCATGGAATTATCCAGGCAAGAATACTGAAATGGGTTGCCATTTCCTTCTCCAGAGATCTTCCCAACCCAGAGATTGAACCCGGGTCTCCTGCGTTGCAAGCAGATTCTTTACAGTCTGAGCCCCCAGGGAAGTTCATTAAAGTCAGAATCCAATTGAGTGGGGTAATTGGCAACTCTTATCACAGACAATGGGGATAATAATGTAAACAGTACCTATAAATCAAAAAGAAAAAGACCAGTAACCCAAAAGAATAATGGACAGAAGATATAAACAGTTCATAGTAAAGAAAGAGGGATGACTTTTAAGCACTTTAAAACATGTTCAGCTTCAGTAATGATAACAGAAATGCTTAAAGGCCACTTTTCACATATCCTACAATACAGACACATGCACTTAAACTCTCTGTGTTGGTGAGGGTGGGGAAAATACACTCTCAAATACATCTGATGAGAATTTAAATTGGTATAACTTCTAGGCAAAGTAGTTTGACAGTAACTATCAATATTAAAAGTGCACATTTGATCCAGCAATTTTCTCTAGGAATTTATCTTTTAGATATGTTTCCCTGTATGCAAATTGAATGCATGGATATTCATTGCAACATTGCTTGTAAAATAGAAAAATGTTTAAATGAACTTTAAAAATTGATAAATCGGGCTACATCTGGACATCAAAAAGAATGATGTAGCACTAATAGCCAGGGGATACAGATCACTGTACAAGTTGTTAAGTGAGAGAAGCAGGGTACAGAGCACTGTGGACAGTGTGCTGTCATCTCTGACATCTATGCTGTGTTAGCTTAGACATAGATTTTCCCTAAAAGGATATACATGAAACTAGGACTGGAGGTGCTCTCTCTGGAGGGCTGCGTCGGAAGGAGCATGTTGTTCACTAGTAACATTTGGTACTCTGCATGCATATTAGCTTTGGGACCTCCCAGGTAGCGCTAGTGGTAAAGAACCCACCTGCCAATGCAGGAGCCGTAAGAGATGTGGGTTTGATCTCTGGGTTGGGAAGATCCCCTAGAGGACAGCATGGCAACTCACTCCAGTATTCTTGCCTGGAGAATCCCATGGACAGAGGAGCCTGGTAGGCTACAGTCCGTGGGGTCACAGAGTCGAACATGACTGAAGCAACTTAACACACACACACATTAGGCAACAACATGTAACAATATTCTCTGCTTTCCCAAACAATCAGGAATCTGGAGCACCCTATATAATTAAGTATTAAATTATCTGATAGATATCTGTTTTAATCATAAAAATAACTGACTAGAATAATAATTATTATTTATTGGGAACTAAATTCTGTGCCCTTTAAAAACATCATTCGAGGTTTTCCAACAACTCTTCAATGCAGGTATTGTACTTTACAGGTTAAGAAGTAGATTCAGAATATGGCCCAAGGACACGTAGATAACAGAGGCCCTTCTAAGAAGTCCAGTTGATTGAGGCTTGAGGAGGAACATCCAAAGCATGTATGAATGGCTTGCGTGGGGGCAGGTATACATGTTAGGTACATGTATGTTTCCGTGTACTTCAGTCATTGTCTTACTCAAAGTTTTGTGTAATAGGATTGCAACCTGCATCATTCCAGCAGGCTGAACATCTTGAAAATACCAGCTGCCAAGATAAATGTTGTCTTTTGAGAGTAAATATTTTCATATTTCTACATAACTGTGATGTGGCCTTATTCAACTGGTTTTATTCTGTGAAGAAAATGAGATTCTTCAGCAGATGGACAAATTTTAAGGCCAAATTTTCAAGGCCAAGCCTTAAAAATAAAATACCAAGTAAAATGAAGGAAAAAATAGAACTCCCCCACCCCCCGCAACTTTTCATTTTTTTTAAAATGTCTTTTAAATGAGAGCTTTTGCTTTTTTCGCTATAGGTAATCAATAGAGTTTTATATTTTATTTTGAGGCAAGGGTAAATTTTAGTCTTTTTATTCTTCAGTACTCAAAGGATCGTTTTGACAACTGATAAACTGGCCTACATATTAAAATAATTGTATGGTGGGTCTTTGAATATCTTAGTATAAAATCAATTTATGTCATATTCAATTTATAGCACTGGGAAGTTTGCCTGCTTATGGCAACAAATTAGACCTTGCATTTACTGGTGGCTCCCTGTAACACATAGTTTATGGTAGATACCTGTGTATCTTTGGAAACAAGATATACTTTGTTTTACCCAGTAAATGCATTATTTATGAAAAGTATATAAATGGAATTATTGAACAATGAATTTCACTTTTTCAGCCTAGTCATTTTGCAAGATACTGTTATTTATAATTCATATTTATTAGGGTTCATTCTTTGAATTAGCTTTGTCTCCTGTGACAGGT
Source organism: Bos mutus (assembly GCF_027580195.1). Classification (NCBI taxonomy): domain Eukaryota; kingdom Metazoa; phylum Chordata; class Mammalia; order Artiodactyla; family Bovidae; genus Bos; species Bos mutus. The sequence continues at coordinate 40,053,266 of NC_091626.1, read as the reverse complement.
AGCTCTTATGTATGCAGATACTTTAATGTTCAGATAAGTAAATTAGATGTTGCAATAGACAAATTCACACCCATCTTTTAACACATTGTCCATTGACTGACTAAATATGTCTCCATAAAGTTTACCACCTCCTGTTATAAGAGACCACGGTTAGGTTTCTCTCTTCTAGTCTTAAGGTGTACAACAAAGAGGTATCTCATCGTTGTTTTCATTTTCACTGAAATACATGGCATTTAAAATACATTGCATCTTCATCTTTTCTTCCTATATCCCTTCTTTCTCACATCTCACGTTCCAGAGAAAACAAATGGCTGTTCTGGTGAATGTATTTGTTAGAAGTCAGTTTCTCTGTCTCCTACCAGATGAGTGTGACCCCCACCCTCTCCATCCTTCTCCAGGGACCACGGTGGTCGTCACTACCTAGGTAGTCAGCGGCTCTGACATCTGCTGTGTGGGCCTTGAGAGGGGGGAAGCTCCAGAGTTCTGCCTTGTGCTATCAGGACTTTACCCCTCCCTTGTCCTCTCCTGTTTCGTGGGCGCTGCCATGCAGCCAGTGTGGGGTGATGTCTTTGAAAAGTCTGCCTTTTCAAAGTCACCATTAGAAATTGACCGTCACTAATGGTGACTAGCGCACACATGTGGTTGGTAATGTAACCGGTTCATGTGTCTAGATGTGTGTCCTCTGTGGGAAAATTGCACATCATCCTTATTTTCCAAAAGACAGGAGACAAAAGTAATGGAAACCGGGGATTGCACATTAGGATAGCCTAAGAGGTTTATACAGACTCGGATCTGAACCTGTCCGTCGTTCAGCACTTGGTGGTAAACTGGGAGGATATAAAAGTCGCTAAAGCATCTTTGCCCTGAGATAGCTCTAACCTTCCTGGACCGAGGACCAGCACTTGTAAGATGACAAAACTGAGGCACGGAGCATTTAAGTAACCTGCGTAGAGTCCCACAGCTGGTCATCAGTGAAGTAGGAAACCCACCTGATCTGTACTTTTAGCCACGCAGTATTCTGCCTGAATCGAAGACTGATTCAAAAAGACAGGAGTTCCTGCCCTCAAGGAGGTTTTCTTTCCATCAGTGTAAGCGATGTACGAGTTCCTGGGAACAGATCGCTCCAAGGCACATCAGCGTGTTCCTGCCCAGCTCTCCAACCACAGCCCTCAGTGTGTCATACTCTGAACTGTATCAAGTGATCTCCTGTGATTGGTACCATGACCAAATCCAGCTTCAGTGTAATTAGGAGTGACTCCAAGTTAGAAACACGTTTCTGCTCAGACATCCTCTCTGGCATCTGTGTTTGCTGGATTGATTGACCGCGTCTGCTCCAGCCCTGTGCACGCACTGGGTTCTCTGCCAAGGTTTGTGGAATAGCTCAGTGAGCCAATCCCAGACGGGCGTGGGTGTGGCCCACTGCCAAGTTCAACGCCATCGCCTCTAACAAATAGGCTTATCATTTTGATTTATTTATTTTATGAAACACTGTTGATTCTGATGAAATCCAAGTAGGCATTTTGTGACTTTCTAATTGTAGCCGTGGTTTGGGCACTCATTTGAAATATGGCTCCTTGAAAAGATAGAATATTTTAAAGAGTATATTAATGCAAAAATAAATTATGAATTCCCTTTAGCCACCTCCTCTCTTTAGAAATAGTACTCATGCATATTTTATACATAAATTGACAAGGATGGCAGAGATCTCATCTTCCCTGTAGCAATCTGAACCAGACTGATTGACGATTTATTGCCTAATTATACTTGTCAGCTTGACATAAAAGTCATTAGTTCTGGAAAAACATGTTTTTCAAACCAGGATTATCTCTAATTAATACAATCAATGTCCAACACATATTTAAAGCTAAACGGAACAGTAATCTCTAAAGCTTTTGTTATGGACTACAGGAAAGTGCTGGCTCCAAGCACAGGTTTGTATTTGAGGAGAGACAGTGTCATGTTGTACACCATTCCCTCTGCTTTGAATACAGTGTTGTGAATGCTACTGACATTGACCCATTCTGTTGATAAATTATAAAGGTAATAACTTCTGTGAAATGGTTACAGTGGGTGAGTGACAAAACGAGGATCTAGGTCTGGGGCCGAGAGTGCGGCTTTTTCCTCAACATCAGAATCCACTGGCCACTGATCTCTGCAGTGTCCACACGTGGTCTTATTCTCCTTTCCTAAAGACTCCCTAGAGAAGGAAATGGCCACCCGCTCCACTGTTCTTACCTAGAAAATCCCATGGACAGAGGAGCCTGATGGGCTACAGTCCATGGGGTTGTGTTGCAAAGAGTTGGACATGACTGAGAGACTAACGCTTTCACTTTTCAAAGTACATGTAAACTTGGAAGCTCAGCAGGATAAACCAAGTAGTCATATTGAGACAGCCATCTGGCGTAAATATTCCCTTTTGCCCCGTGTTCAGACATGTGCTGGATTACCAGTGGATGTTGCAATGAGGCAAAGCAATGCCAGAGACCTATAGGGCAGCTACACTGTGCCCATATGTGCTGGTACCCTCTAGTACCCACCCCCCACCTATACGGCCCCAGCATCCCACAGTGGACACGGTGCTCTGGGTAGTAAAGCCATTCATCAGTTATTTCCAATATGCTACAGAGTTCACAGCAGACTCATTCATCTGCTCATAAATGTGCACTTTTCTGCTCTAAATATCAGAAGGTGTTTTTGAACAAAGAAGGTTACATTCATTGGCCCAGTTCAGTCCTACCCCATAACAGATTCCATTATTAAGTTTTTCCATGTCAATTAAAATGTTGTTTCTATAGCAGTCCATCCTATCACAGAAGGTTTGTATTTATAACCAGAATGGCTGGGAAAGGTCAATGTAGTTATTTTCCATTTTATCAGTTCATTTCAGCAATAATAGTTTTGCATAGTTATGTATTTGAATTGTACAATGGGCTGAAATATTAACTTACAAATTAGAATGAACAGTTAAAGTAGCTTAAAATAAACTTGCCTAAAACATGGCTGGGGAGCCTGTACTTAATCTACTGTGCCTTATTAAAGAGTGCCAAGTTGTGGACATCATCTAGAAGGCTGTAGAGAATACAAGCTCATGTTATGTTTCTTGGTGGGACCCAAAAGACGAATGGGTCTCTGGCTCCATGAGTAGACTGTTCAGGACATTTTTAGGCTTGTCCCCATCTGATGGGTTGTTAGAGCATCTCTAACTTCTTTGTGAGATGTTTCCTTAGAAACTGAAAGACGGGGTGTGGTGAACAGCATCACAGAATGGCACCAAGTTCGGACACATGGTGCAGAGCTCTTCAGAGCAGCTCTGTGAAAACTTGAGATTTATCTGGAAAAGGTTCCTTTAATGCCTAAGCCTGGAGAAGGCAATGGCATCCCACTCCAGTACTCTTGCCTGGAAAATCCCATGGACGGAGGAGCCTGGAAGGCTGCAGTCCGTGGGGTCGCTAAGAGTCAGACACAACTGAGTGACTTCACTTTCACTTTCCACTTTCAAGCATTGGAGAAGGAAACGGCAACCCACTCCAGTGTTCTTGCCTGGAGAATCCCAGGGACAGGGGAGCCTGGTGGGCTGCTGTCTATGGGGTCACACAAAGTTGGACATGACTGAAGTAACTTAGCAGCAGCAGCAGCAATGCCTAAGCCACACCTGGTGTCTGGCCCTCTGCTTTGGCAGGCAAAAACATTATTATCTATCTATTCACAAGAAGAGAAACTATAGAGGCTGCTGCTGCTTTCAAAAACTCACTCACTTGATTTAGTCTGACGCTGTGTGGCAAAAGAGCAGTAATCAGTTCTGTCGTAGTCGGCATCCTGGACGCCTCAACAAGGGATTGTTGAACCCTTGGGTCGTTTGGTTCTGAGATACAGCAATACAAGTATGCTGTGGATTTGAAGAAAGAGAATTTCATTTCACTGGAAACCCAGATTCACACACACACACATCACATCCCCTTGAATAAGGCTGACTCTAGTTGAGGAAGGCATGCCCCATTGTGTACATAATACGTGTGATTTGCCAGAGTTGGACATCGTAGCTTCCCCAGTGACACCCGCAGACATCTGGGTGATGGTGTTGTGTGCAGTGTGACTCTCACTTTCTTTTAACCTGATAACTGACGATTATCACAGTAAAAACAGATATTTGTTATAGCCACAAACAACCTCTTAATATGTACTCAGGAGCCTTTGAAGGTGCCATCAGAAACCCAACCCCTGTTCTCTGTAAAGGCACTGTGCTTATCTATACCTGTCCCATGCCCTGGGACACACAAATCACCTTGATGCCTTATGTGATAAGTCACATAAGACAGAAAAGATGCTCTTGCCCCAGCAGGCCATGAAAACAGATTGGCTCAGCTGCCATTAGTTGTATAGCTAACTACTGCAACACTTGGCTTAGCGAAAACCATTTGATTTTGTTCATAATTTTGTGGGTCAGGAATTTAGGAAGGGCTCACGTGAGCAGTGTCTGATCAAGGCAAGTGCTGGGTCAACTGGAACTATAGAGGGTCCGTTTCCAGGGTGGTTGCTTCACTCACATGTCTGGGTCTTGCTTCTCCATGGCCTCTCCCCCATTATATGGCATTTCAGTCTCCAGGACTCTCCTCGTAGCTTGCACTTCCTCTGGTGTGGTGGCCTCCAGGGAGTTGGGTGTCTTCTGTGGTGGCTTAGAATGCCAAGAGCAAGTGTTTGAGGGCAACAAGGGGAAGCTACAAGCCTCCAAGTGTCATCTGTCATTTCTGCTGCATTACATTGGTCAAGTAAGTGACTACGGGCAGCCCAGCTTCAAGAGAAAATGGATTAGATTATACCACCAATCTCCAAAGCAGAAAGTTATGGGCTATAGAGGAGCTGGTTGTAAAACTCCTTTGGGGAATAAATCAGTTTTGCAATTACTGGTTGCCCAACAGCTACTTTGTATTGGAGAAGAAAAAGTGAAATGTCGCACATTGTTTGTTCTGTTTTGTATTTTTTCTGTGCCTTCATGCAGTAAAATCAGTGAGCTTGCCTTTGACTCACGGTTAAATTTTAAGTATGAGGGTAATTTGTTATTGTTTAGTCGCTAAGTCGTGTCCGACTCTTTGTGACCCTGTGGACTGTAGCCTGCCAGGCTCCTCTGTCCATGGGATTTCCCAGGCAAGAGCACTGGAGTGGGTTGCCATTTCCTCCTCCAGCGACACTAATAATTAACTGTATATGGACAACAGAGGCAAGAGAGGGCTGAGAGATGACATAAAAAGCTTTTTTTTTTTTAACATTTGATTGCATTGAGTCTTAGGTGCAACACCCAGGATCTTTCATTGTGGTACAGGGACTCTTGTGGCACATGGGCTTAATTGTTCCACAGCACAGGGGATCTTAGTTCCCCAGCCAGAGATCGAAACTGCATTCCCTGCATTGCAAGGCAGATTCTTAACTACTGAACCACTAGGGAAGGCCCAACATGAAGGTTTTAAGTATGATTGGTTGGAATATGGTTACTCTCTTGACTGAATTAGGAAACCCAGGAGGAGACAAAGTTTGGGCTAAACAATATGATGCTTTACACTGCAAGTAACAAAATACCCAACCGAAAGCACCCTAAAGCCCTTCATTTTTCTCACAGCTAGTCTGGGGCAGATACGTTTCAGATTTGGCTCAGCTCAAAGATGTCAGGGCTCAGCTTGCTTCTCTGAGTCTTTTGGACTTCCTTTCATGTTGAGTGATGGCCATCTCAGCTCCAGCCATCCCTTAATCATTGTTCATTTCTTCTATTACCAGAAAAAGGAAAGAATTCTCTCTTGACATCTCCCAACCCAGGAACTCCACAGCAGATTTCTCACAAGTCCCATTGGTCAGCATTGGGTCACCTTTCCATGTGCTAGCTTTAGAGGAGACTGGAGGAGCTAGTCTTTTCATTTTCAGGCTTTTATGTAAGCAGCCAGCTCAGCTAGCAGGGTGAAAGGCATTAGGTAGGTAACCAACAATGTTTGCCTCCGTGATGAATATCATTTTCTCTCCCTACACAGTTGATAAAGTCTCACTTAGAAGCCATATAAAGCTTGAATTAAATGGGCTAAATTGTAACTCTAATAAATTAGTATTTTCTAGAAACCAGTTAGTTTCTCTTTGGGCTTTCTCCCTTTTACTTTGTGATTGAACACCAATCCCACTGCTTCTTAATAAAAGATTAGATTATTTCCCTTATACTTTAAAAAATTGATTCAAAGCTTTTAAGCTTTCATGAATACATGAATCCATCTTGTTAGGCATCTTGGAGAATTGCCTTTCTGATATCATTACATATTACATATCTTTATTCAGTTCAGTTCAGTCACTCAGTCATGTCCAATTCTTCGCAACCCCATGGACTACAGCACTCCAGGCCTCCCTGTCTATCACCAACTCGCGGAGTCTACTCAAATTCATCTCCATTGAGTCCATGATACCATGCAAGCATCTCATCCTCTGTCATCCCCTTCTCCTCCTGCCCTCAATCTTTCCCAGCATCAGAGTCTTTTCCAATGAGTCACTGCTTCGCATCAGGTAGCCAAAATATTGGAGTTTCAGTTTCAACATCAGTCCTTCCAGTGAACACTCAGGACTGATCTCCTTTAGGATGGACTGGTTGGATCTCCTTGTAGTCCAAGGGACTCTCAAGAGTCTTCTTCAACATCACATCTTTATAAGTGACTTATAAAGGCTTGTATATAGGGCTTCCCTGGTAGCTCAGTCAGTAAAGAAACTGCCTGCAGTGCAGGAGACCTGGGTTCAGTCCATCAGTCAGGAAGATCCCCTGGAGAAGGAAATGGCAACCTACTCCAGTATTCTTGCCTGGAGAACCCCATGGACAGAGGAGCCTGGCAGGCTACAGTCCATGGGGTCGCAAGAGTCGGACATGACTTAGTGACTAAACCACCATATATGTATATAGGGGCTTATAAGAGGAAGACAATTCTGTAGACATTGTGAGCCTTGTTGTTGTTGTTGTTTTTTTAAAAAAAAAAAAAAAAAAAAACTTTTTTGTAAAGTCTGGAGGCTTGGAGGACACTGTCATTTAGTTGGAGTTGAACCAGGAAAACCAACTGTAGCTGTTGCCTGGATGTCAGCGGATAACTCAGCTGAGCCAAGCCTGGGACACAAGTAGAGTAAACCCGAGAAGTAAAGGTCTTCAGCTGGGAAGAAAGAGTTCTGACTCAGAAAGGGCCATGGTTTGGGCATCTGAGCACTGCTTAACTTCCTAAGCTGGATAAAGTTGGAATCCTTTGTTCTCTGGATCTGTAATCGTCTAATATTTAATTGTCAAATTGTGATATTTTTTAACCTGAAAAAAATTCTCACGTAATAAATTTGAGCTGAGTGTGTCAGTGTTAGTACCTTTGCTAGTGAAAGGTAAAGGAGAGGTGGAGAAGACACAAGGAAAGACACTGCAAGTGTCATCTTAAATCTGCAGCAGTTCATTCACTCATCTGACCTCCCTTGAATGCCTGCCATGCTCTCAGTGCTGGGGGTGGAGACCACAGAAGACCAGACCTGTCTTTGAGGCACTGATAGTAAGCTGACACGGTGTCAGCCACCTTGCTTCCCCGTCACAATAGAAAAGTGAATATGGCAGATCAGTATTGTCTGCCAGGCAGGTTGGTTAGGCTGGTTCCCCTTACCATTTTAAAGATCTTGGTCTCTGTGTTTGAATGAGTGTAGTGAAATCACTTTATAGTACAGTAACTGTATTTGTACTGAATTCTGTTGAGTGCCAAGAGAAGGCCAGCCTAACCTACTCTCCTTTCTGATATTTCAAAAATAGATCTCAAAGCAACTCGGTGTCTTGGGGAAAATGTTTATTTCCAAACTACCTGAAATGATTGATTCAAGTCAGTGAATCTGTAACTTTCTAGAAACTCTGAGAGCCATATCTTAAATATTAAAATTACTGCTGAGAAATTGGTACTTTTCTAACCCCAGAAAAGTTTAATGCTTCATATGCAGAGAGAAAGCAAAAACTAATGCCAGGTTTATTAAACTCCTCTGTTAACCTTCTCTTAAACCCCCAAGTCTGGCCCAACTCTAGACTCGAATGCACAGACAAAATCATGTGAGCCCTGATTCATGGCATCAAAGGCAAGTGGACGCTCTCCATTATTTCTGGGGGGCCCACTGGTGGCCAGAGGTGGCCTGGTTTTTGACTGCCCCCTTTTGCTCCAAACCTCAGTCCTGGCTTAAATCTCCAACTTATTTCTCCAGGACTTAAGTCCTGGCCAACTTATCTCCATGCTTCTCCCCACTATAGGTACAGCCTATTGGGTGGGGCTTTTTGCAGGAAGGCCTCCCCTCCCCACTTAGCACTCACCGAAGGAGACCCCTGCCAGACAGGAAGTGATTTAGGTAGGTCACAGGGATCTGAAGTTCCTCAGCCATCTCCACCACAGTGGGGAGTTCATCACTTTCTAGGACTTGTTCCTCCTTGGAGGATCTCTTTTTCCATTTCTCCATCTTCCCTAAATCCAGAGACTTCCAAAACGGAGCTCTTGTTTAAAACTTTCTTAATTAAATAGTCTCAGAAAATGTGTTTTCCTTTGCTCAAAGCATTCACTTTTCCTAAGACTGGTGATCCACATTGATAGCCACACTTAGGAAACTGGAGGAAGTCTGAAGTTGTAGTTTGTCTTTAAATGGACTCATCATTCAAGGTGTCCTGAATCAGCATTTAATGCCTTGGGGTCCCCTCGGGCAGGGGCTGGTCTAGATCTTTGGTTCCCCTGATTTTGGTCTGTTTCCAGGAGTGGCACTGGGCTCATGCTCCCTATAAATAGCCTTATTCTCTCTTATGATACTCTGGGTCACAGGAGTAGTTTTAGAATAAAACACTCTAGAAGAACTGGGTCCAGAAGCAACTTAGGGCCTGTAAAATGCCTATTTCCAGGACTTCCCAGAGTGGCCCAGAAGCTGCACTAGGTCATGGGGTGAGCACAGCAGGTCTTCCTGGGCATTGATTTCCCAGCAAACTTGTAAAAAATGTTTAAATGTTAAAACTACAGCACGTTAAGGAATAGAATACAAACTTCAGACCGATTTCAAGGTAAGACGTTTCAAGCATGAGAAGCTTCACTTGCAGGCTACTCGTACAAAAATGTCCAACTTTTTAAAAGGCGTTCTGTTCTGGCCTTTGTAAACTCCTTCTTTTGCAGATAATTTGCAAACTACAGTTATTTTGTGTAGCATATGTGCCAAAAAAGTTGAGTTGGTGTACTTATAAATGGAAAACTTAAACGCAATAGATACTTTTTAAGGAATCCTAAAATAAGTTAGTGTATAAATAATTACTCCCCGGTTATCAATTTTGTAACTCTAAGCATAGTAAAATATTTTAAGTGGGTTTTTTCAATTAACTATAAACATCCACTTATCTTAATTGGAAATAGTTCTTTATTAATTTGATTTTGAAAAAATGTCACATATCAATAACTACTGATTTCATGTGACTTTGAGCAATGAAAATTTAAGATTTATTACTGGAGTTGAGTAATCTAAAAAGTATTTTTTTAGATCCCTAATATATTAAATGTATAAATTATTATTTCTAATACTTGCATTATCTTCATGATGCATGTACAACAAAGCATCAATTCAATGATGACGTTCTTGAGAGCAGCTGATTAAATAACCATGAGGTTAACCAGGCTAACTTCAAAGCTGATTTGTAATCTTATACTATTTATTACTATAAGCAATTGTATTAGTTAAATGTAAATGTTCAGAGTATATTTTCATTAATGTGCTATATATATGTCTAGCTACTTCCAAATGTTTAGTCTTTCTTGGCCTTCATACAGTGTGATCATTCAATAAATGTTTAATAGATAGGCTTGTTAAAGTTTTGTTTATTGTATTTAAAACATTAGAAATGAAGATAAATTAGGGTAAAGTGGAATGGACAGTATAATTGAAATAATCTGGAGTAGAATTTAAATAAACTTCTTTTGTTAATTTGGAAATTTAAAACTATGTGACCACAACTTAGGATATAGTAAAATATATCATTATGGAGGAAAAAAGAACAATATTGTATTATTGGTTTCTAGATTCACTGAACCAAAGACTATATTATGTTTAGTCTAGTCTAAAAAGAGGTGATGAAACTAACTTAGCTACGTTTTTTATTAACTCAAAAACTATCTGGATTAAGCAACTGTTTATACAAGATTTAAATAAGATGTAGATCAGAGTATAATTATCATTGGCTAAAATAGTACATTATTATATGGAAGTTTTAATAGAATATTTACTTTTTTCCAATGATTGTTTTACTCTCATTATAATCCCTATCATGTAGGAAAAATACCATTACAAAATGTTATTGAGTTACCTGTTTCATTGTGAAATAAATTAAGAAATTTTAAATCATGTTAGTCTGAAAAATTCTATTACTGAGTTAAGGTAACATGGAGAAAGTATATATATATTTTTTAGGGCTATGATTAAATCAGGGCTTGGAAACTAGTAAATTAACTTTGATTTGACTTAAGTAAAATATTGTTCCTATTAGGGATGAATATTTGGTAAATCCAGTCTTGTCAATATGGACTCTTCTGTAATTCAGGGCATAGCAGGATCAGACTCTGGTCTTTAGGAAACCACTAGCTTGTGCTGGGTTTTGCTGATAGAGTGATGTCTCAACTCTAAGCAGAGTTGTGATAAGTTGCTGAAATGTTAATGAATTTTTATATATTTTTCTTTCGCTATCAGGCTATCAGCTGCAAAGGTCAACACAGTATATCGTACACTCTGTCAAGGAATCAGACTGTGGTGGTTGAGTACACACATGATAAAGATACGGATATGTTTCAGGTAACATCTTTCTTTTTTCATGGAAATCTTTACCACATTTTTCCTTCGATTCTTCATTTTGAAACATAGTCAGAACTCCTGGCACAGTAGTGTTTGGTGATGTCCAAGGGGAAAAGGTGAAGATAATATTAAAATTATTCCTCGTTGGTTTTCAAAAGACTAAGAAAACAGTTCTAAAATTGCAAAAAGAAATTGTAAAGACTACATTCTCAGATCTCAGTGCAGTAAAAAGAGACTCTAAAAACAAGAACAGAGACTTTTAGAACCAGCTGTATTGAATTATAGCCAATTAACAATGTTGTGATAGTTTCATGTGGACAGCAAAGGGACTCAATCGTACATATACATATACATGGGCTCCCTGGTGGCTCAGATGGTAAAGAATCCACCTGCAATGCAGGAAACCTGGGTTTGATTCCTGGGTTGGGAAGATCCCCTGGAGGAGGGCATGGCAACCCACTCCAGTATTCTTTCCTGGAGAATCCCCATGGACAGAGGAGCCTGGCAGACTACAGTCCACGGGGTTGCAAAGAGTCAGACGGAGTTGAGCAACTAAGCCCATTCGTGTATATATACATCTTTTCTCCCCCAAATTCCCCTCCCATCCAAGCTGCCTCATAACATTGAAGACAGTTCCCGGTGCTATACAGTGGGTCCTTGTTGCTTATCCATTTTAAATACAGCAGTGTGTACATGCTGATCCAAAACTTGTTAACTATCCATTCCCCTCCCGTCTTTCCCTCTTAGTAACCATGAGTTTGTTCTTTAAGTCTTATTTGTAAACAAGTTCATTTGTATCATTTTTTTAGATTCCACATATAACTGATAGCATGCTATATTTTTATGTCTCTGCCTGACTTACTTCACTCAGTATGACAGTCTCTAGGTCCGTCTATGTTGCTCAAATGGCATTATTTCATTCTTAATGGCTGAGCAATATTCCATTGTATATATGTACTACATCTTCTTTATCCAATTCCTTGTTGCTAGGCATTTAAGTTCCTTCCATATCTGTTGTAACCAGTGCTGCAGTGAACACTGGGGTGCATGTATCCTTTCAGACCATGTTTTTCTCTGGATATACACCCAGGAGTGAGACTGCAGGGTCATATAATAGCTCTATTTTTAGTTTTTTAAGGAACCCCCATACTCTTCTCCATATTGGCTGTACAATTTGCATTCCCACCAACAATATTGGAGGTTTCGCTTTTTTCCATACCCTCTCCAGCATTTATTGTTTGTGGATTTTTTGATGATAGCTATTTTGACTGGCGTGAGATATCTCAGTGTAGATAAATGATTTACATTTACCTAATCATTAGCAATGTTGAACATCTTTTCATGTGCCTCTTGGCCATCTGTATGACTTCTTTGGAGACATGTCTACTTAGGTTCTCTGCCTGCTTTTTGAGTGGATTGTTTGTTGATTCCTACTAAAGCACATCATTGCTTTGTCACCAAAAGAGCAAATGTCAGCATCTTCATATTATTATAAAACCAATTTTGGCTTCAAGGACCTGGGCCCATTGAAAAGGTCTTGAAGACCCTCAGAGGTTCATGGACCAACTGAGAAATACCGAATTTTACTATGCTAACCTCTTAATTTTATAACTGAGAAATTTGTGTCTTTGAAAAGAAAGAACTTAACCTTAATTGGGCAAAAACAGCATTGGTGGCAGAACCCAGATTTAAGTCTCCTCAGTTCCAGTCTCTACGTAATACCTACTCAACTGCTGTAAATAAGGCATGGTAATTCAGCAAAAATTTATAGATTTATTAAAACATAACTCATTTATTTTTACTGAAATAATTTCATTCCTTTTGCAGACTAACTGGACATACTGGAGATTAATGTCAGATTAATCTGAGTAGAATTAAGCAGCTCTTAGAAGGCCCTAAAAAAATCAAGCTTGTTTTAATGTTTTCCTCCTTTTAACAAGTTTATGTGTCTAAATTCTACCACTGAAAGAAATCACTGAGCAAAAGCACTGCTGCTGCTGCTGCTAAGTCACTTCAGTCGTGTCCGACTCTGTGCGACCCCATAGACGGCAGCCCAACAGGCTCCCCCGTCCCTGGGATTCTCCAGGCAAGAACACTGGAGTGGGTTGCCATTTCCTTCTCCAATGCAGAAAAGTGAAGTTGCTTAGTCGTGTCTGACTCTTCGCGACCCCATGGACTGCAGCCTACCAGGCTTCTCCACCCATGGGATTTTCCAGGCAAGAGTGCTGGAGTGGGTTGCCATTGCCTTCATATTTCTCAAGTATGGACCTTGTTGCTGAGGGCTGTTGATTTTAGCCACTACCCATTGAAATGATTTGTAGGTTAACTAAGCATTTAAAAGCAGAACATCAGAATGAATCAAGAAAGGGCCTTTTGCTGCATTTCCAATAGTGGAATCAGATAATAGGCTCAGAAGTCAGAAATATTATTGTCTGAAAAAGTCAAACCTAGCTCTAAATTTAAGAAATTAGTTAAGACTGATAAAATATGTTAATATAGTCAGAATAAGATCTTAGTCATTATTTTCTAGAATAAGGGTAAATAAAGGGAACAAGAAATGAGCATAGGTATTGAGAAAGTAGAATATAAAGAAGAATACAGTTTAGAAAAGGAATCAAAGGCAGTGATGAAGTGTTTTACAGAGCCCCTAAAAGGGAAAGCAGTGATGCCATATTCATTCTGAACGTGGGGGTAAGGAAACTGGCCAGGTCCTGAAACCAGTGTTAGTGGTCATTTCCCCCTCTGGTTCCTAAGTTTTATATGCTTCACACCAAAGTGCTGCAATGCCTTGTGTTTTGATGGGGTTTTTTATTTGTTTTTTAGTTGGTAACATTTCATTAGCATCTATGTAGTTGAAAAAAATGTTGGGACTGTTTTAAAATTATCTCCTAAAACATTGGACATGTGTGTGCATGTTTGTGTATGTGGCTCACCAGGTTCAAGGTCATAACCTTCCATTGATGAGTTTTGTTTCTTGAGCACCTACTGTGTGTCAGATCCTCATCTAGTCACTGGAGGTAGACAGCTAAGGCTCCCCTCTCATGGAACCTACATCCTGGAGTAGACAGAGAGGCACCGAGGAGCAAGCACTACAGCAGTGCCAAGGCCCCACAGCAGAGCGGAGGACGAAGAAAGTGGTGTGAGATGAACTCAGAGGTAGGCGGAGGCCAAGACGGTAAGGGGCTTTTAGGCCAAGTAAAGAGTTTGGGTTTTATTCTAGGAGTTTTGGGGAAACTGTTGGAGGATTTTTTTAACAAGAAAGAGATAAAATTCTACTTCTATTTGATTAAGATATCTCCAAGGACTGTCCAGAGAAGAATGTAGGAGGCAAGTGTGAAAACAGGGAGAAAGATTGGAGGCTGAGGTGATGCAAACCAAGAACGAGCTGATGGCAACTAGAGCTAGGGTGGGGAATGTGGAAGGACTGACGCTGTGTTTGGAGGAAGAGCTGACAGAATTTACACGAGGTTAAACATGAGTGTGGAGAAACTGAAGAATCAAGGGTGACTCGTGGGTATTGATTTTTACCTTGAGCAAACTGGGTGCCAGTCACTGACATGGGGAACCTAGGGCTTGAAGAGGACCCAGGTTCTGCTGGAAACATGTCATATTTGAGATGCTTATTAGACATCCACATGGAGATTGTATGTGCTAGTCTGAAGCAAAGAGAGATACCATGACTTTGGGGCTAATAAATGGGATTTGATGAGATAACCTGGGGAGAGAACAGAAAGAGAAAGGGGCTGTTTACCAGCTAGCCTGGAAGGGTTTCATCAACCTAATACTAGGTACAGATATACCAGGACATGCTGAGTGTAAGTCCTGGAAACGTCAGCAAGCAGGGTTTCAGTGGAGCCAGGCCTGCTGAGAGCATGATGATGGAGAGGCTCAGGAATGGGTTACAGGATGAGGAAGGAAACAGAGGTAGTAACTAGTGACAAGTCTTTCAGGAAGTATTACCAGTAGAATGAATCAGAGAAATGGAGCTCTAGTTTTAAAATGCTTTCCTTTGTTGGAAAGCAATTCTTAAAGATGAGAGACTAGTCTAGAACAGTGCTATTCAGGCTGCTTAGCCAAGCAGCAAACGTCCAGGATGAGGTAAGTGAAGAAGTTGAGAGGGAATGCATTTGGAAACTTGTAATAGTGGTTTGACATTCCTGAAACATTGAAGCGGATGATCATTTTTCTAATACTGATTTTTGTTATATTTTGAAAAGATATTAAGTGACAGGTTGAAATGTTAAAAGCAAACCAAAAAGCTAGTCCTTTGCCTCACAGTCCCATAATTTGAGAAGCTCTGGAATGTTTGATGGCTGACTGGATAGGAGCAGCAATAGCTCATCCTAGTAATAGGAGGGAAGTGAGAAAATAAGGTTACAGATGCAGGGGCACAGGTAGGATTGATTTGTCTAGAGAAGATGAAGGAGGCCCTTTCAGGTGTTTCTATACCATTTTACCTGTACTGACTTTGATTGACAACCAGGCAAACCCAAACTTTTCTCATATGTGTACACAATTGAAGTGCCATATGATGCTGTGTGTGTCTATCAGTCAGCAGCAGGGACAAAAATTCTCCTTGTGCCTACTATATGAATATCAGATGGAGTTCAAATACATCATGGCTGGTCCACATGACTAACCTTAATGTAGAATTGATCCAACAGGCAGAGAAAGGACAGGCTCCAAGTCTTCCTCATTGGGTGAGTTTTCATTAGGAAAGTGGCCTCATCCCCCCGCCTCTGGCAACATGAGGTTTGTGTCCTAAAGTATAGAAATATACTAACACTCTACAAGTTAGATTTAAGTGGAAGGGAACTGATAAACAAATATTAAATGACCACTTGGGTAAGTATCCCAACTTGAAATAATTGATCCTAGCAGTATGTTCCAGTTGGAATAAAATGTCATGTTTTACAGGCAATTTCAGTTAATTCATCAAGACATTAATTTAATACATGGGGGATGGCCTTTCTTGAAGAGAGTAATCTCTGTAGACAAGGAACAGTTGTGTGACATTCTGCTGGAGTGTGGTTTTAGCTTTGAGCTTTTAACAGAGCGTGAGAAATCTTTGCCCTCTTCCACGGAGGTGACAGAAATTAGGTCATGGCCTGTGTCTTTGTGAGAGCTCGGGGGTTTGTGTGATGACCTGCCAATTTTAGAACTCTTCACATTTTACTCCTGAGCGTCAATGGAATAGAGGTTCAGGACAGATTTGTTCCTGAGTTTGGCATAGTCTCCTGTGTACTTTCCTATATTTGTAAAATATGTTGCAGTGTATCTGTTACTTTTCTAATTAAAAAAACTAAAGTGAAATCAAACAGCAAGACAAATGTTGTATAATATCACTTATATGTAAAATATGAAAATAATTCAGAATCATAAAAGTGGAAATTAGAATGGTAGTTACAGGGGGGTGCAGGATTGGGAGATGCTGGTCAGACACTGCAGGCTTCCAGCTGTGAGATGAGTAAGTTCTGGGTATGTAATAATACAGCATGGTAATCATAGTTAATAATACTGTATTATATACTTGAAAATAGCTAAGGAGGGTAGTTTAAAAAAAAAAAAGCCTGAAAAAATCAGAGCAGTCTGAATCAGTAGAGCTTCTGAGTTACACATCCAGCTTTTCAGTGAACCTAGCAGAGGGAAGATTCTGCAGCTTTAGAAAGATATAATCTAAATTTTATGTTGCACTTTGTAAAAAGGTGTATGTTTCCTAAACCTGAAATCCATATGTTTAGGATAAATGCATCTGTTTAAGTTTCAGTGAACCTGGTGTTTTAGTTTATTCCAGGAACATTTTAATAGGATAAGAAATTAAGCATTGTTAAAAAAAAAAAGAGAGAAAATAGATGTCTGTTGTCTGTTCTTCACAATGCTTATGCTTTAGGTAGAATTTTTAGATCAGGATAAACATACCTAGGAAATTGAATTTGGGGGCCTTATATATATATGTGCCTTGGAGCTCTGTGTGTTCCTTCCACTGACAGCTTCAGAATCAGTCACTGCTGTTAGGAGAGAACATTAATATCATGTTTAACAAGATATTGTTTACATAGAAATTATTTTAAGACATATCTTTGGCATATAGAACATTTATTACTGTTTCCTAGTTAGAGAGTCATAGAACATCATTACATAGACAATTTAATATTTTGTCATGAGGAATTCCTTACCTGTAAAAAATACTTCCCAGGACACAGCAGTACCTGTCTTATTTGGATTTAGTGAATATGAAAAAGCTTTGTTGGAACTCTTAAGATCATGCTAATGAAGTATATTCTTTCTGGCAGCATTTAAACTTACCAGTAAGCCAATAAAATATTATTGTCAGCTTTTTACACTTTGCCAGGATCATTCTTTAAAAATTCAAAATTGAACTGTTTGACCAGCATTTTTAAATCCTTCATATGACTGTATCTCAAGCTTTGGGCTGACTTGTATAGCATTTTACACCATTCTTACTTACATTGAGGAAGGGAAATATGCAGTGGGTCTCTCAAGTCTGGGGTAGGGCTGTGTGCTGTGCCATGAGTCACAGGTGGATTCACTTAGTGTAAAAAACCAGGCCCTGGAGTCTGGAGCCTGGCAAGAGGAGGGGAAATAGGGCTTTAGTTTGCTGGCTGCCTTTAGAATCTTTTTTTCTTTTTTTTTTCACTTGGAAATACAAGAGGGGAAAAAGGAATGATTTTCTATGACAGTAATAAATTTTCTACCTGATCATACATCTGTTTGGGGTAAGATGTATTTTCTTCCAGAATAGAAAATGGAGTCTTTTTTCTTAACATTTAAAATCTGATGGTTGGTTACCATAACATCTCCCTTAAACAAGAGAAGGAGCAGACTTAAGATTTTTTTATTCTAACCTTCCTAGTAGAGATAATGAATATTAAAGGATCCTGAACACTTATTTCATGTGATGAATATGGTGATATATTTTTGGATATGAGTGGATCATGAGTATAATTTTATTTATTTAGGTGGGCAGATCAACAGAAAGCCCTATCGACTTCGTCGTTACAGACACAATTTCTGGCAGTCAGAACAATGATGAAGCGCAGATTACACAGAGCACCATATCTAGGTTTGCCTGCAGGATAGTCTGTGACAGGAACGAACCTTACACAGCACGAATATTCGCAGCTGGATTTGACTCTTCCAAAAACATATTTCTTGGAGTAAGTACTATTAATCAGTTCATTGTGTCTAGAAAAACACCCATTATCATCATATATGTAATCTTTAATTGTGGCCAGAATATTTGCTTTGCAAAATGCTTCTGGTTTTAGATTTTTGAAATTTTCGTTTTCATGAAAAACTTATTAAAAATCTGAAAATAATATGGCAAATACAACAAGTAATGACCATTAATTATAAAATGTAGAGTGACTTCTTAAAAGTATGTATATTACCACATATAATGTATTTATGGTAGATTTAAGGGGATTTATTTCAGAAGGAAAAACAAATGATCAGATCTAGATAATTGGGGTTCAAAAGAAAATGTTCATTTATTCATTCAAAAATTTGTTAGTGTTTACTTTGTTCCATATTGGCAGTTACAGACGTGATATCACAAAGAACAAAACTAAAACAAAGACTAAAAATATCTCTTTTCATAGACTGTCCATGTAAATAAAAAACCCACAGTTGTAGTGTATATCCTGTTTTAATATAGTCCCTTTTTGAATCAAGGTATTTTTGCAAGGGAAAAAAAGCTCTCTTAAGATGGCCTAAATGGTAATAAAAAAGGGTCACCCCATATTACAAGAAATGCCCAGGAAGGCCAGCTGCAAGATTGGTTGATCCAGTGATTCTGTACTGTCAGGGGAGCCAGATTTATTCCATCTTGCCCTCTGGGCACACCAGTTTCCTCAGATGAGGTCCTGGTGTGAGTGAGATGGCTCCTGTACTTCCACACCCTCCCCACTCCCCGCAGCTTGACAACTTGCTGAAGAAGGGCAGCAAGGGCCGTATTTCTTCCTGGTCTCTTTTTAAAGAGCGACAAAATCTTTACAGGAAGCTTCCCAGAAGACTCAGGTCTCACTGGTCAGAACTCAGTCACATGCCCACCCCTAAACCAGTCATAAGTGGCTTACCTTAATCAGATTTACCCAAGTCCTGTGAACAGTATCTGGCTCTGTCCCCAAGAAAGAATGGCCAGGTGTCCAGTCTGCCGTTACATCCAGTCGCTTGTGCCTTCCACCTTTGATGATTTAAACACTGATCCGTATGAAAACAAAACACAGTGGCCGCAACCTGTTGGCCTAATGTATTTTGAAATTTTGTTTGTTGAATGAAAAATTTTCACTTCCTTCTAGTACTTACCTGATAATGAGTTCATACAAAACATTTTTAGATAATAGGATGAAAGCACCGCACAAATAGAATTGAATACGTACTGGATTCCTGAAATCACCTGGGGTTGGTGGGGTTGTGGGGGTGGGGGGAATGTGGTTTGAAAAAGAATCTCTGAGGTAGAGGCCCAGACATCAGGTTTTCTTTTGTAAAAGCCCAAAATAAATATAATCTGTCTCCAGTGATAAATCATTCATCTATTCTTACACTTCTTTCATTTTCTCAGACTAATTGCATATTTTAGCCTTCTGATTATTAGCTTTAAATAGAGAATGAAAATTGCTCACTTTCCTCCCCCTCTGCCCTTACCCAGTATTTTGGAGAGATTCTAGAACCTTTTTGTGTTGAACATCATCTTTTCTGTGGTATGCTTTCCAGGAAAAGGCAGCAAAGTGGAAAAACCCCGACGGCCACATGGATGGGCTCACGACCAATGGCGTCCTGGTGATGCATCCAAGAGGCGGCTTCACGGAGGAGTCCCAGCCCGGGGTCTGGCGTGAGATCTCCGTCTGTGGGGATGTGTATACCTTGAGAGAGACCAGGTCTGCGCAGCAAAGGGGAAAGCTGGTAAGTGGACTTCACACAAGAAAAATGCTTGAAACTAGAAACACATAACTGGAACACTGTCATTTTTCTCCCCTGAAATTCAAAACCTTTGTCTAGGTCTTAGGGTTGTGCTCCACTGACCCAGGAGAATAGGAATTTTCTCCGAAAATAAGAAGGAAATGGCCTTATTCACTGTCATGATTAAGCTTTTCCAATGGCGGAAGAAAATTACCTTTTGTTCCTAACTACATTAAAAGCATAATTCTATCGCTATACTTCACCGTAAAATTCTGTTTAAATTCACTTTAAGAAAAATGAACTTATTTTAGTGTAAAACTTTACTAATTTGGAAAAGTCCTGAGCAGTCTAAAACTAATTAGTGAAAATTATGAATTACAGAATTATTTACTAGACTTTCTGGGGACAAAAAAGATAATTAAGTTAGCTTTTTTTTTCTTGTTCATAATAAATTATAGTTCCCTATATAATTCAAAGTTACAGTTTTACTTGAAATAGTTCATATACTACATTGACTTGGCATGTTAATATTTTTCCTATAAATATTACTGCTTATCCAAAATGCCCTGAAGCTGTTGGGTTTTTAACACTTTCTTCTATGGAGAATCATTTTAATATCTTAAATACTAAGTTTTGGGTTTCTCATACTGCCATGGCTGTGTGGCACAGCACTAAAAGGTTCTCAGTAAATTTTCCACTCCAGTACTTTTAATTAATTGTTGGGTAGAAACTAGAACAAGAGAGAACAAGTGTTTTCTTTCAAACTACCAGGGAAATAATAATATAAATAATAGAGGATGTGATCTAGTTCACAGAGAAAGATAATATTTCTACGATAGAAAAAAGAAGATGGGGGATTTTACAAAGCTGGTTTGCTATTCTCTACTGGATGTTTGTTTTTAGGGGATAATTATTTTTATTACTTGCTTACACCATTATTCAGCTGCAGGTATAGCTTCTGCCTTTTGTGATAAAATCCCAATCTTGGAGCATTATGATTAAAAATGAAAAGCACTTTCTATGAAAGCCAAACAAATTCAATAAACTTTGTAAATAGGAAAGAGGATGTAAAATCTGTTTTTCAAAAAAAGTTTTGATCATAGGATAATTCTACACAAAACTGGGTTAGGATGGTCAAATGAGTTATTGATCATTATTAACAGCAACAGTAAGCAATCAGTGTGTGTTTGCTGGGTGCAGACATTGCATTAAATGAGCTAATGTCTTAGAAATGTTAATCTGCACACCAGCCTTGTCAGGGAAGTGGAATTATCCCCATTTTATGGATGAGGAAGGTATAGCATAGAGAGGTTGAATATTGCCCAGTCACAGAGTTAGAAGGTGGCAGCAAATGGGATTTTAAATCAGGAGGACCTGAGTTTAAATTTGAACTCCTGGCTTCTACTCAGTACCATCTTGTAGGGAATCACACTTGGTTGGCACATAACAGGATAAGTTTCTGGCCAACTCTCATTCATGTATTTTGTTCAAAGATAGAAAGAACATGTAAAAATAACAACTAAGAGGGAAAACATGCTGTGTTTGAGCAGTTACTGCATATTAATAGTTCTGAAGTCAAGCCATAGTTCCAGGTCCTGATCTACCACTTAGCTCTACAGTTGTGAAGTGGTGACTTGACCTCATATCCATGTAACTGGAATAATACTAGTACATACCCTTTAGAATTACTGTGAGAACTGAGTAAGAATGGAGCAGTGCTATACCCAGTCCCTAATTGGTTGCCATGACTAAGAAGGAGCTAAGGGCTGGGAATCTGATAATGACCAGGATGCCCAGGGCTCTGCCCTCAAATTGTGGCGTCTGGAAAACTTACAGGTGAGGCCACAAATCATTAGAATATTTGTGATCAGCACAGTCATAAGAAAGTACTGGAAGGCACAGGAGTCTCTCAGAGGGACACCTATCCTAGATATAGGAGTAAAAAATATGTGGAAAATAAGAGACCATAGACTCAAAAGTTACGTTATTTACCAAGAACTTTCTTGCAGGAAGGAAAAAGGTTGTTCCACCTGGCTAAGGGGGCAGAGACAAGATGATAGAATATGAGCTCACCTCTTTGTACAAAAAGTGAAAATCACAATGAACTATTAAACAGTCATCAACAACAACAACAACAAAATAAAACCCCCCAGAACCTACCACAAAAGATATCCTACATCCAGTGAAAAGGAAAGCCCCAGTGGAGTGGTAGAAGGGGCACAGTAGTAATAAAATCAAATCCAATACCCACTGGGTGGCTGTCCCACAAACTAGAAAATAATTATATTTGGTTCTCCCACAAGAGTGAGACTTCTGAGCCACACAGTAGGCTCCCCAGCCTGGGGTTCTGGCAACAGGAGGAGGAGTCCCCACAGCATCTGGCTTTCAAGGCCAGTGGGCTTTGATCACAGGACTTCCACAGGACTGGGGGAAACAGAATCTCCATTCTTGGAGGGCATACACAAGGTCTTGTGCATATCAGAACCCGGGAGGCATTTGGGGGAGGGGGAATGGGAAACAATGACCACTTAGGGGCCTGACTAGACCTACCTGCTGGTATCAAAAGAGTTCCTGTGTAGGGAGCAACTGTGGCTCACTGTGGGGACAGAGACACTGGCAGTGGTAGTTCTGAGGAGTACTCATTGGCATGAGCCCTCCTGAAGGCCGCCATTTTTTCATGAAAACCTAGCCCTACCCAACAGCCTGTAGGCTCCATTGCTGGGATGCCAAACAACCAACAGGGTGGGATCACAGCCCTCCTCAGTAGGAGACAGGCTGCTTAAAGTCTCCTGAACACATAGCTGCCTGCTCAACATATCCCTTGACATGACCCTGTGTACCAGAGGGATAAAACCCAGCTCCACCCAGCAGTGGCCAGGAAGCAGTCCCTCCCACTAGGAAGCCTGCACAAGCCTCTTAAGACCAGCCTTATTCACCAGGGGGTAGATAGCAGAAACAAGAACTACAACCTTGCATCTTTCAGAATACACACTGCAATCACAGAAAGCTACACAAAATGAGATGTCAGAGGGAGGAATATACCCCAGACAGAGGAACAGATACAACCCCAGAAGAAGAACTAAGCGAAGTGGAGATCTACCCAAAACAATTCAGAGTAATGATAGTAAAGATGACCCAGGGATCTCAGAAAAAGAATGGAAGCACACACTAAGAAGATAAAAGAAATGTTTGACAAAGACCTAAAACAGAAGAACAATACAATAATTGAAATGAACAATACAATAGAAGGAATCAGTAGAATAACTGAGGCAGAAGAATGGTAGAAATCACTGCTGTGGGACAGAATAAAAGAATAAAAAGAAATGAGGACAATCTAAGAGACCTCCAGGACAAAATTAAATGCACCAACATTCACATTATAGGGGTCCCAGATGGAGAAGAGAAAGGACTTGAGAAAATATTTGAAGAGATAGTAGCTGAAAACTTCCCTATCATGGGAAAGAAACAGTCGCCTAAGTCCAGGAAGCACGGGAGTCCCAGGTAGAATAAACCCAGAGAGACATGCCAAGATACATAGTAATCAAATTGACAAAAATTAAAGACAAAATATTGATATTTACCTTGAATATAAATGGATTTAAATGTATGTAACCAAAAAACACAGACTGGCTGAATGGGTACAAAAACAAGACCTGTATATATGTTATGTTGTCTACAAGAAACCCACTTCAGACCTAGGACACATACAGACTTAAAGTGAAGAGATAGAAAAAGAAAGCTGGAGCAATACTCAACAGATAAAATAGACTTTAAAATAATGACTTTATAAGAACAAGGAAGATCACTACATAATAATCAAGGGATCGATCTAAGAAGATATAACAAATTATAAATATTTATATACCCAATATAGAAGCACCACGATACATAAAGCAAATGCTAACAACCATAAAAGGGTAAATCAACAGTAACCCAATAATAGTAGGGGACATCAACACCATATTTATACAATGGACAGATCTAGACAGAAAATAAGGAAATAAAACTTTAAATGACACAGTAGTCCACACTAGATTGATATTTATAGGAAATTCCACCTAAAAGCAGAATAGACTTTCTTCTCAAGCAATAGAATTAACATGGAACATTCTCCAAGAGAGATCCCACCTTTAATCACAAATCAAGCCTCGGTAAATGTAAGAAAATTGAAATCATATCAGGCATCTTTTCCAGTCACAGTGCTATGAGATTAGAAATCAATCACAAGAAAAAGAAAACTGTAAAAAACACAAACACGTGGAGGTTAAACACTACTAAATAACCAAGAAATCACTGAAGAAATAAAAGAGGAAATTAAAAATACATAGAAACAAATCACAATGGAAGCACAACAATCCTAACTCTGTATATTACTGTGTTAGTTGCTCAGTCATGTTCAACTGTTTGCAACCCCATGGACTGTAGCCTACCAGGTATCTCTGTCCATGGGATCATCCAAGAAAGAATACTGGAGTGGGCAGCCATTCCCTTCTCCAGGGCATCTTCCCAACCGAGGGATCAAACCTAGGTCTCCTGCACTGCTGGAAGATTCTTTACTATCTGGGCCAACAGCAAAAAGCAATCCTAAGAAGGAAGTTAACAACAATTTAGTCTCACCTCAATAAACAGGAAAAATCTCAAACAAACAATCTAACCTTACACCTAAAGCAACTGGAGAAAGAAGAACAAAAGCAAACCCCAAAGTTACTAGAAGGAAAGAAATCATAAAGATCAGAGCAGAAATAAATGAAATAGAGAAAAAGAAAATAATATCAAAGATAAATAAAACTAAAATTTGGTTCTTTGAGGAGATAAAATTTATAAACCTTTAGCCAGAATCATCAAGAAAAAAGGAGAGAATTCAAATCAGTGAAATTAGAAATGAAAAAGAAGAAATTACAACTGACACTGCAGAAATGCAAAGATCTTAAGCGACTATATTGGATAACCTGGAAGAACTGTACAAAACAACTTTCCCAGACAGAACTAGAAAGAAATAGAAAATATAAACAGACCAATCACAAGTAATGAAATTGAAAGTGTAATTTAAAATCTTCCAACAAACAAAAGTCCAGGACCAGATGGCTTCACAGAGAAATTCTATCAAGCATTTAAAAAAGAGCTAACACATCCTGCTCAAACTCTTCCAATAAACTGCAGAGGAAACAACATCCCAAACTCATTCTACAAGGTGACCATCACCCTGATACTAAAACCAGACAAAGATATCACAAAAAAGAAAATTACAGACCAATATCACTGACATAGACACAGAAATTTGCAACAAAATACTAGCTAACAGAATATAACAACAAATTAAAAGGATCACATCATGATCAAGTGGGATTTATCCCAAGGATGCAAGGATTCTTCAATATATGCAAATCAACCAATGTGATACGACATATTAACAATTAAAGAATAAAAACCATACGCTTATCTCAATAAATGTATAAAAAGCTTTTGACAAAATTCAACACCCATTTATGATTTAAAAAAAAAACTCTCCAGAAAGTGGGCATAAGGAGAACCTATCTCAACATACTGCAGCCATGAAATTAAAAGATGCTTGCTTCTTAGAAGGAAAGCTATGACAAAACCTAGACAGTGTATTAAAAAGCAGAGACATCACTTTGCCAGCAAAGGTTCATATAGTCAAAGCTATGGTTTTTCCAGTAGTCATATACAGATGTGAGAGTTAGAACATAAGGAAGGCTGAGCACTGAAGAACTGATACTTTTGAATTGTGGTTCCGGAGAAGACTCTTGAGAGTCTCTTGGAGAGCAAGGAGATCAAACCAATCAGTCCTAAAGGAAATCAACCCTGAATATTCATTGCAAGGACTGATGCTAAAACTCTGATATTTTGGCCACCTGACATGAGAAGCCGGCTCACTGGAAAAGACTGATGCTGGGAAAGATTGAAGACAAAAGAAAAAGAGGGCAGCAGAGCATGAGATGTAGATAGCATCACTGATTCAATGGACATGAGCATACTACAGTCCATGGCGTCATAAAGAGTTGGACATGACTTAGCGGCTGAACAACAACAAACCTCAACATAATAAACCCCATATACAACAAACCCGCAGCAAACATCATTCTCAATGGTGAAAAATGAAACCATTTCCTCTAAGTTCTGGAACAAGACAAGGTGTCCACTCTCACCACTGTTATTCCATATAGTTTTGGAAGTCCTAGCCACAGCAATCAGAGAAGAAATAGAAGTAAAAGGAATACAAATTGGGAAAGAAGTAAAACTGTCACTGTTTGCAAATGACATGATAACTGTACACAGAAAATCTTAATGATGCATCTGAAAACTGCTTGAGCTCATCAATGAATTTGGTAAAGCTGCAGGGCACAAAATTAATACATAGAAACTTATTGCATTCCTATACATTAACAATGAAAGATAACAAGAATTTAAGGAGACAATGCCATAACCACTGCACCAAAAAGAATAAAATACCTAGAAATAAACCTACCTAAGAAGGCAAAAGACTGTACTCAAACAATAAAGCACTGATGAAAGAAACCAAAGATGACACAGATGGGGAGGGATACACCATGTTCTTGGATAAAAGAATCAATATTGTGAAAATGACTATATCACCCAAAGCAATCTACAGATTCAATGCAATCCCTATTAAGTTACCAATGGCATTTTTAACAGAATTAGAACCCCCAAAATTTACAATTGGTATAGAAACTCAAAAGACCCCGAATAGCCAAAGCAATCTTGAGAAAGAAAAGTGGAACTGGGAAAATCAAGCTCCCTGACTTCAGACTATACTGTAAAGCTACAGTAATCAAGACAATATGATACTGGCACAAAAACAGAAATATAGATCAATGGTACAAGATAGAAACCCAAAGATAAACTCACAAACTTGTGTTACCCAATCTGTGACAAAGGAGGTAAGAATATACAATGGAGAATAATTTCTTCAATAAATTAGTCCTGGGGAAAACCAGGCGGCTACATGTAAAAGAATGAAATTAGAACATTCTTTTAACACCATATTCAAAAATAAACTCAAAGTGAATTAAAGACCTAAATGTTAGATTAGATACTATAAAACACACAGAGGAAAATATAGGAAAAACACTCTTTGATATAAATCACAGAAAGATCTTTTTTGACCTACCTACTATAATAAAAATTAAAAGTAAACAAATAGGACCTAATTAAACTTAAAAGCTTGTGGACAGCAAAGGAAATGATAAACAAGATGAAAAGATAACCCTCAGAATGGGAGAAGATATTTGCAAATGAAGCAACTGACAAAGACAGTTGCTTTGGAGGATTAGTCTCCAAAATAAGCAGCTCATGCAGTTTAATATCAAAACAAAAAACAACCCAATCAAAAAACGGGAAGACCTAGATAGACATTTCCTCAAAAATGACATACAAATGGGCAAGAGGCTCGTGGAAAGATGCTCAACATCACTAATTATTAGAGAAATGCAAATCAAAACTACAATGAAGTATCACCTCACACTGGTCAGAATAGCCATCATCAAAAAAAATCTACAAACAATAAATGCTAGAGAGGATGTGGAGAAAAGAGAACGTTCTTGCAGTGTTGGTAGGAATGTAAATTGAACAGCCATTATGGAGAACAATATGGAGGTTCCTTAAAAAACTAAAAATAGTTTGTCATATGATCCAGCAATCCCACTACTGGGCATTCACCCTGAGAAAACCATAATTCAAAAAGATACAAGTACCCTAGTGTTCATTGCAGCACTGCTTACAATAGCCAGGACATAGAAGCAACCTAAATGTCCATCAACAGATGAATGGATAAAGAAAACATGGTATATATATGCAATGGATTATTAGCCATAAAAAGGAATGAAGTTGGGTCATTTGTAGGGATGTGGATGGACCTAGAGTCTGTTATACAGAGTGAAGTCAGAAAAACAAATATTGTATAGTAATACATATGTGTGGAATTTAGAAAAATGGTACAGGTGAACCTATTAGCAGGGCAGGAATGGAGGCACAGACATAGAGAACACACATGTGGATGCGGGGGTGAAGGGGAGGGTTTGACGAATTCGGAGATTAGTAATGACATATATACACTACCATGTGTAGAACAGATGGCTAGTGGGAAGCTGCTGTATATCACAGGGAGCTCAGCTTGTTGCTCTGTGATGACATAGATGGGTGAGATAAGGGAGTGGGAGGAAGGTCCAAGAGGGAGGGGATATATATATATCACATGATTCACGTCCTTGTACAACAGAAACTAACACAATATTGTAGAGCAATTGTAGACGATTAAAAAAAGGAGAAAAAGGGGAGAGGGCCCAAATTATTACAATCACAAATGAAAACGGAGAAATTACAACCACACCACAGAAAGACAAAGGATCAAAAGAGACTACTATATGCAACTATATGCCAGCAAAATGGATAATCTAGAAGAATTGGACAAATTCCTTAAAAGGTACACTCTCCCAAAACTAAACCAAGGAAAAATAGAAAAAAATGAACAGACCAATTACCAGTGCAGAAATTGAGTCAGTAATTTTAAAACTTCCAAGAAGCAAAAGACCAGGACCAGATGGCTTCACAGGTGAATTCTACCATTTAGAGATGAGTTAATACTTATCCTTTTGAAACTACTCCAAAAAATTGCAGAGGAAGGAACACTTCTGAATTCATCCTCTGAGGCCACCGTTACCCTTATTCCAAAACCAGATAGATATCATACATGCAAAAAGAAAACCACAGGCAAATATAATCAATACAGAGGCAAAAATCCTGAACAAAACACTAGCAAACCTACTCCAACAATACAGAAAAGGATCATACACTATGATCAAGTGGGATTTATATCAGGGATGCAAGAATTTTTCAATATCAGCAAATCAGTCAGTGTGATATACCACATCAACAAACTGAAGAATATAAATCATATGATCATCTCAAAAGATGCAGAAAAAGCTTTTGATAATAGTCAACATCCATTTTGGATAAAAACGCTTCAGAGAGTGACCACAGAAGGAACATATCGCAACATAATAAAGGTGATGATATATGACAAACCCACAGCTAACATCACACTCAACAATGAAAAGCTGAAAGTATTTCCTCTAAGATCAGGAATAAGACAAGGAGGTCCACTCTCACCACTTCTATTCAGCATAATTTTGGAAGTCCTAGCCACAGCAATCAGAATAAATAAAGAATGGAATCCAAACTGTAAAAAAAGTAAAACTGTCAGTGTTTGAAGAGGACATGATTCTGTACATAGCAAATCCTTAGCATCCTAAGATGCTACTAGAAAACTACTAGAGCTCATCAGTGAATATGTAAAGTTGCAGGATACAAAATTAATGCATAGAAATCTGTTGCATTTCTATACACTAACAACAAAAGATTAGAAACAGAAATTAAAGAAACAATTCCATTTATCATCACATCAAAAAGAATAAAATACATAAGAATAAATCTACCTAAGGAAGCAAAAACCTATATTCTAAAAACCATAAGACACTGATGAAAGAAAACAAAGATGATGCAGACAGATGGAAAAGTATATCATGTTCTTGGATTAAAAGAATCAATATTATGAAAATGGCCATACTAGCCAAGGCAATCTACAGATTTAATGCAATCTCTATCAAATTACCTATGGCATTTTTCATAGAACTAGAAATCTTTATGGAAACACAAAAGACTGTAAATAGTCAAAGCAATCTTGAGAAAGTAGTACAGAGCCAGAGGAATCAGTTTCCCCATCTTTAGACTATACTACAAAAGTACAGTCATAAGAACAGTATGGTACTGGTGCAAAAACAGAAATATACATCAATGAAACAAGATAGAAGATCCAGAAACAATCTTAGGTACCTATGGTCAATTAATCTATATCAAAGGAGACAAAACTATATGATGGAGGAAAAATATTCTTTTATAAGGAGAACTGAACAGCTACATGTAAAATAATGAAATTAGAACATTCTTTAATACCATACACAAAATAAACTCAAAATGGGTTAAAGACCTAAAAGTACAAAACTCTTGCAGGAAAATATAGGCAGAACACTGACAAAAATCATAGCAATATTTTCTTTCAGCACTGTCTCCTAGAATAACAAAAATAAAAACAAAAATAAACAAATGGTACCTAACTAAACTCAAAAACTTTTGCACAGCAAAGAAAACCATAAACAAAATGACACAATCCATAGAATGGGAGAAAATATTTGTAAATGATGCACCCCACAAGGAATTAATCTCCAAAATTTACAAACAGCTCATGAAACTCAATATCAAAAAAATATATATATCAAAAACTGAGAAGACATTTCTCCAAAGAAGACAGACCAATGGCAAACAGGTACATGAAAAGATGTTTACCATCACTAATTATTAGAGAAATGAAGATCAAAATGACATATCACCTGAGACCAGTCTGAATGGCCATCAAAAAATCTACAAACAATACATGCTGGAGAGGATGTAGAGGAAAGGGAAGGAACTCTCCTACAGTGTTGATAATGTGAAAACAAAAGTGTTAGTCCCTTAGTCATGTCTGACTCTCTGCGACCATGAACTGTAGCCTGCCAGGCTCCTCCATCCATGGGATTCTCCAGGTAAAAATCTAAAAGAGTTACCATGTGATTCAACAGTTCTACTTCTGGGCATACATCTAGAGAAATTCATGATTTGGAAGGACACATATACCCCAGTGTTCACTGCAGCACTGTTTACAATAGCCAAGACATGGAAACAATCTAAATGTCAACAGATGAATGGATAAAGAAGCTGTGGTTTGAGATAGTGTCACCTGGAACTTGAGCCAACTGCAGAAGGGTATTGGAGGTCTGGTGAGAGACCATGGCCAAGAACAAACTACTAGGGCAGAAGTCTAGGAATGTATTCCACACAGCCAGCCAAAAAAGCTTTAAGGTTAAAAATAAAGCAAAACCAGTTGCCACTAATCATAAGAAGATAAACATTGCAAATGATGAAAAAGTTACCAGAGTGAATAAAGCTTTTGTAGATAAAGAAAAGAAAGTTGCAAACTTCTCAAAAGGCCTTTCCCTTGAACCTCTGCAGAAACAGCTGATTTGTTAGCAGTGTCATGAAAACAGCAGTTAATGTTGATGAAGCTACAAGATTAATGGCTCAGTTGTAATACACTGGTGATGCATCAGATTTCCCCAAAAGACCAATAAATTAAACATTTTATATAAAAAAAAGAGATGTACATATATACAGTGGAATATTACTTAGTTCTTAAAAAGAATGAAATAACCTCATTTCAAGGTTATTGCAAGATGTATAGACTTGGAGATTATCATACTAACTGAAGTAAGTAAGAAGAGAAAGACAAATATCCTGATATTCTATTACATGAGGAATCTTTTAAAAAGTGATACAAATGCCCTTACTTACGAGACGAACAAACTCACAGAAGTAGAAAACACACCTGTGGTTACCAAATGGGAAAGGTAGGGGGAGGGACAAATTGGGAATTTGGGATTGACATAAACACACTACTATATTTAAAATAGATTAACCAACAAGGACCTACTGTATACCACAGGGAACTCTGCTCAATATTCTGTAATAACCTAAATGGGAAAAGAATTTTGGGAGGGATGTTCAAGAGGGAGGGGACATAAATATACCTATGGCTGATTAATGTTGATGTTTGGTGGAAACCAATACAAATTGTAAATCAATTATCCTTTAATTAAAAATAATTTTTAGAAGAATAGATATATATATATGTATGTATCACTGATATAAACAAAAAGCAATGAATAAAAAGTAATCATAAGGGGGGAAAAAAAATGTGACCCAAACTCCAATTTATTACCCCAGCAGTGTTCTTCTTACCCAGTTTCATGCAGAGATGAAACCTCCCCTGAGAATTATCTGTTGTCAAGGGACAAGGGAGACTCCTGACATCTAGCAAGAAGGGAGGAGATCAGGAGGTGTTCAGGGGGGCGGTGGAGTGAGGAGAGAGATTCAGCAACTTAAAGGCTATTGAAAACCTGTCTCTGTGTTTTTCCTGTAAAATATTAAGATCTATCATTTTGTTGGGATTTTACCTTTTTCTAACAGTATTTGATACTTTATTAGGGAAGGACTGCTTTCATTATTAAAGGACAACTTCTAGGCAAAGTGCCATCCAAGTAAGCCTTGAATGATGAGTGGGAGTTTGCCAGGCCCTGGGGTAGACTAGGATGGGGTGAGCCCGGACAGAGAATTCTAGGCAGAGGGGACTCATGCACGTGCCAGAGGGCAGTTCACCTGAGTGCATCCATAGAGCGCAGGTGGCACACGGAGGCAGGGATGAGGTTTCTGTGGACCATGTCTAACTGTGCTGCGTGTCAGCTGTTAATCAGTCCTGTGAGCACTTGGTATGTAGCACTGCCAGTCTTTTAAATGATGTTCTGAAGCTCACAGTAAATGTTTCTGCTTCAAACCTTAGGAATGCAGGCTGAATGATAGATCGTGTGAAGCTAAAGGTCACCAGGAGTCACTGGCAGCAGTGCAGTGTTTATTGCAAGGCCCACCAAGGGTCTTCTGAATTGACTGTGGTCGAAATCAGCATAAGTCTTCACCAGATGAACTGGTTGGACATCTCCTATGCCTTATGAGACCAAGGAGGTGGTGTGCTATTGAGGAGGAAAAATAAAAATCGAAGGAGACTTGTGAAGTTTGTTAAAATAACCACTACAGTTACAACCATAGTAATTATCCTCCAATTAAAATGATTTTTTAAAAGAAAAATAAACCACTCCATTAATTGAACATGTAAAAGTAAGTGTATTCAAGCTTGTGCCTTTATTATGTATCACATATATGATTTATATCCAATGTTCAGATGAGGAAAGGGAGGCTCAGAGGGGCTAGTTACCCTCCTAGTTTTCAAGGAGGCTGTGGGATAAACTGCCTCGTTTTTATTTCATAGCTGATCTTTAAGAGGAAAGAACACTGGCAAGATTTGCCAATTTTTGCTTTAAAAAGACATGTCTGTCAAACTTGTAGGTGGAAACTGAGACCAACGTCCTGCAGGATGGCTCCCTCATCGACCTGTGCGGGGCCACCCTGCTCTGGAGAACGGCAGATGGCCTCTTTCACACCCCAACCCAGAAGCACATCGAAGCCCTGCGGCAGGAGATCAATGCGGCGCGGCCGCAGTGTCCAGTGGGGCTCAACACCTTAGCCTTCCCCAGCATCAACAGAAAAGAGGTGGTGGAGGAGAAGCAGCCCTGGGCGTACCTCAGCTGCGGCCACGTGCACGGCTACCACAACTGGGGCCATCGCAGCGACACGGAGGCCAACGAGAGGGAGTGTCCCATGTGCAGGACTGTGGGCCCCTACGTGCCGCTCTGGCTCGGCTGCGAGGCGGGCTTCTACGTAGACGCGGGACCGCCCACTCATGCTTTCACCCCTTGTGGACACGTGTGCTCAGAGAAGTCTGCGAAATATTGGTCTCAGATCCCGCTGCCTCACGGAACTCACGCCTTTCATGCCGCCTGCCCTTTCTGTGCCACACAGCTGCTTGGGGAACAGAACTGCATCAAATTGATTTTCCAAGGTCCAGTTGATTGATGCCCTCAAGAGCCATCAACGACTTTATTAACAAGTTACTGTGAAGATTTTGCCACTAACTCTAGATTTTACCTTTTTATAATGCCGTTTATTTGGGGGGGGGGTCCTGAAGCTAGGAAGAAAGAGGGGCACGGTGATGAAACATGCCAGGCATTGACCATAAAAGTGGTGTGTTGCATGCTCAAAACAGCGGCATCATCATTGAAGTGTGCTTGATTAAACCGTAATACCTTTGTAACAATTGGATTTAAAATGCCATGCTTTCATTTCAACCTTGGGGTTTCTTTGGTAAACTGGGACTGGAGTTTAAATCCTATTTTAAAACTCCAGAAGAAATGTATTCAAAAGTTGTTGGCTCTTAATTGCAACCTTCGGTGCTGCGTGGTATAGGTTGTAGTCATGCCATGTCTGGAAATACTTAATACAGATTAGAATCTGACTAGATGCCAAAAGAGTGGCTCTGTAAGATGATGTTGGGGACAGGAGACCTTAAGTACAGGTGGTTGTTTTGAAATCTGGGGCTTTTTAAATTTTTCTTTTGAGGGGAAGGAATATGTTGTCATTATTATTATTTCTTTTAACTTCAGTGGAATTTAATTACTTTATACACACATTCATCAAATCCCTTGGCATTTCAAACAAAGAATTTTCTATAACTTTTTGGTCTGCCTTTTGATCTGCCATGGTCTGTGTCCCTGACACTCATCTTGCATGGGTAGAACTATTTGGTTGATTAAAATGTAACAACTCTTATTAAACATTCATTAAATGAAGGTGATTATTGCAGCAGGAAACATGGCCCAGGTTATATAATATCAAGTTCATTTGCTTACCGAGTAATTGAAGAGTGATTAGAAATAAGGTTTTACTCTTTAAAACCACTTGTTGGGGTTTCCTAAGTTTTTCTTAAGAAAACCAAAATTCTGTGAACTTAAAAGCAACATGTTACAACGATGCAGTCAGTTTTGTTCGCTCCCCTTCTGCCATCTGTCGCCTTCCACTGCAGCTTACAGAGCCCTGTAAGTTTTGAAAATGTTTGCAAATCAAACTAAATTTAAATGTAATCATTAGATACACAACACCAAGTGGTACATCTGCAGAGAGCATTTGAAATTCCTGATTTCGAGAGAGCAAATGAGTGTTTACTGAGGAATAATTAAATCAGAATTTCATATGAGCTCCACCAGCCCTCTCTGTTAGTTTCATTTCATTTTTGAATAATAATTCTTGGATGTTCGTTCTCTGTGCTCGGTACCAGTGTATCACCATTCCCATGATGCAAA
This sequence comes from Bos mutus, assembly GCF_027580195.1. NCBI lineage: Eukaryota > Metazoa > Chordata > Mammalia > Artiodactyla > Bovidae > Bos > Bos mutus. Next base: position 40,018,638 of record NC_091626.1, on the reverse strand, counting down.
GATCCTTCAGGACATGCCCCTGCCAGAGCTGGCTGGGATGAAAGCTTCCTGCCACATGGAGCAACTGTTTAAATTAACATCCTCTTAAATTGACCATTGCAGATTCGTGCCGCATTTTTTTAACCTTTGTAAAGATATATAATTTATATGATTCTAATATACTGTATTCCTGTTCTAATTGGATTTTTCCATGGTTTGCCTGCTGGCAAATATTTTGCCTATTTTCACTTGTTCTAACCCATTTTGAAAGCCCTTTTCCTTAACATGATAAGATCTATTCATCTTGATTGCTGCTGCTTAAGTTGATTTAATATATAAAAAGTTCAGCCTCTAAGTTTTCAAATAGCTTTACTTCTTAGTGGAGATTATTGTTTATGATGAGGTGGTTTTGTTTTGGTAATTTTTAAGTGCTGTGAAAATCCAACAACAGTCCTCTTATTGATAGCTTACTGTATTCTGTATAGCTTGCTCAACCTGCAGATAGAGAATGAAACAAAAAAATGAAATTGCCCAGAATATCGAATGCCTTTTGACATACCCAGAGTCTCCCATGGTTAGCTTTTACCAATGCAATCTGTGCCGCTTTAGGCTCCACAAAATGATGCAGGAAGCACACAGTCCCTTTTCTTGCCATATGAAGAAGGTGATTTGAGGAGTCTTGATACCTTAAAAAGCATCTTGTAAGATAAATAGGTAATATCTTAGCCTTTCTAGATGCAAGACTATCAAAAACTTTTTTTTTTCAAAAGTCACCATCTGATATAATTTTCTATTTCAAGGACTATAGTAGTTAAAGTGTAGTACTTCTACATCAGCCTATGCTGATGCCCCAAAATAGTTATGTTCCAACTTGAAAGCTTTGAATTTTAGTAAACTTGGGTAAAAGATTCCAAGCTCTTGGAAGGGGTAACAGTGACCCACCCTCTGTTAGTGCCACCCACATCTTTTCTTCTGACTTCCAAGTGAGGTTCCCTTTCCCCTGCCTGGGGAACCACAGCTAGGTCACACCTCTGTAGAAGGAAGCCAGGCTCATCTTGGCCACTTCCAGTAAGATCTGCTAACGTTGATTAATGAGACTCCCCCTACTCCCCATATTTGAGAGCAATTTCATTTGTGAGAATAAAGAACTCTAGCTCAGAGTAGAGTCATATAGTTCAGAAAAGGTAACTTCTCAGAGGTCATGCCTGTTGTTATGTCTTGCTTGACATCACATTCAAGGACAAATCCCACTTCCCAGGTGTATACATAGGAAATTGCAGACTAATTATCCTGATCTCAGCCTGACCAAAATGCCTTTTGTGACTACATTTCCAGAAAAACCCCAGTGATGTATTCCCATAGTTTTCCACCCACCGCCCCCCACCCCCAGTTGTTTATGCCAGTTTATTGCCAAAAAAGAAGAAGAAAAAGAAAAAAAAAGGTTCAGAGTTAATGGGATACAACTCTGAATATTTTTCTAGCCTGGAATTTTTTTTTATTATCACTAATCGGTGCTGCCAGGTCATGCATGCTGCAACTCTACATTTTCCTTATTTGGTTTCACTTTTTGCAAGAAGGGCTACAGTTCACATGGCAGAGTAAGTATTATGCTTTCTGGTTTTTTTTTCTAACTGTAGCCCAAAAGAATTAAAGTCTTTTAATATAAATAGCATATTTATCATTCCTCGATAGTTAATTATAGAGTTTGGTACCTTTGTGCCTCAGGGAAGCCACGTGACATAACTGGTTATAGAATTTCAGGGTTAGGGTTTAAAGAAAGGAGAAAGCCATTGGAAAAATGATGGGCTCCATTAAGGAGACTAATGAATCTGGATGCAGAAATATGCCAAGAACTGGCATACACATGATTGTAGTAGAATTTATTTCCAGGATCAGTAGGGAAATTACTTTTAAGTTATTACATCTACTATATTATCAAAGTTGAGGAGAACTCTTTTCTTCATAAAGCTTCAGTGCTTTATTTTTGCTTACATTAAAAAAAATTTTTTTCAACCCCTGCTGTTTGGGAGCTCAGTATTGTTATTTGGGCACTTTTTGAGAGTTTAAAAAGGAGCATGTTTTCTCCTTAATTTAAGTGTAACATAGGTTACAGAGTTGTTACCTGCAGTTCTATGATTTTGATCAATGTTCCTTTTTAAATCCATTCTGTTCTTTGGATTGAAAGGATATATGATCACAATGTTGTTAATGCTGGCTAAAAAACACTTGTCAGCTTCATGCAATCCTGCCTTTTAACAGTGGAATTTCTGATAGACAAACAACAGAATCTTGATTTTAAGCCGGATCCAGCTCTGTTCTTTTGGCTGTAGCTCTTACATCTCCACAGTTTAGCCTTCATGGGCAGAGGGTATGAAGTTCCTCCTTGAGTGCTAGAAGGAGAGCATGGCTCTGTTATCATTTCTTTATGACCCAGTCAAAGACCAGTAAGACAACTCCAGAACCTTTTTAAAAGAATGTAAGCATTATTGAAGCAGTAAAACAGAAGGTTCAGTATTTCTTTTTAGTAAAACTAATATCCTCTCAAGTTTTCACCCTTATGCAGAATCCCTAGAGGAAGATAGGGAAAAGCAAATATTTTTCCAGTTCTACTTAACTATTTCTAAACAAACAAAAACTCGATAAAAGGGAAGTTGTTTCTTTTTAGCTGAGATGACAGATTGTTTCTCTGTATTAAATAGTCTAGAAGCTAAGAGGGTGGTCATATTTACCATGTATAGTGTTATGAGCAGTTAAATTTTATGGATATATTTGTAAAACTGTTCTTTTATATTTCATGTCAAATTGAAAAGTTTATTTCTTCACTATTGTATCTGTGGAAATACAAGCCATTTTACAGGAAAAAAATCTTCAAAAACTATTAAATGGATCTCGGTATCTTTGTGAGTCATTGTCTTTATCAGACCGTTCAATAGGAAGTAGATATAAAAGTAGACTTGACTTCTGCATTTTTCAAACTTTCAGGTTGATCCCAAACAGTTGAGCTGATCATTGTTTTATATTCTGCACAATACCTATTTAAATCTAGATTTATGAGAACAATTTAGTGGGGAAAGAAGAGTATTTAACAGATGGAGCTGGGATACCTAGATATTCACATGCAAAAGAATGAAGTTGGACCCCTTCCGCTTTGGTATACAAAAATTAACTCAAAATGGACAGAGCAAAAACTGTAGAAGAATAAACCTTTGTGACCTTAGTCATTGAGTTCTTAAACATCAAAAACACAAGCAACAAAAGAAAATAAATTGGACTTCAAAACTAAAATATTTTGTGTTTCAAAGGACACTGTCCTTTACACTTTGTCAAAAGTAAAAAGACAACCCATACAATGGGAGAAAATATTTGGAAATCATATCTAATAAGGAAATAGTATCCAGAACACCTGGAGATCTCAAAACTCATCAAAAAAGGACAGATGGCCCAGTTTAAAAACAGTCAAAAGATCTGAATAGGTATTTTTCCAAAAAAGATACACAAATGACCAATAAGCATGTACAGATAACCAGGAATATTAGGTATCAGAGAAATGCAAGTGAAAAACCAGAAAAATACCACTTCATACCCACTGTGAGAGTAGCAAGGGAAGAACAGAATCTGACTCCTTGTTGGATTTGTTTTACTTTAGCCTTTGCTCTCCATTGCTTTTTTTTACTATAATCACTGAAAGGATGCTGCCTGTAAGCTGTAAGCATACATAATGGCCTGCCTCTCTGCCTGAAATGGGAAACCCGCCCCTCTGTCTCAAAGTTTAACTAAGGTGCCTTTGTTCAGCTCACAGGGAGACATTTTGACCCTGCCCACTTGTGAAAGGTTGCAGGAAAAAAAAGTTATCCCGGCCCCTCCCCACTGCTGGTTAATCCAGGAGATATTCTGCAAGGCTAATGGCATTTTTTACTTCCTCACCTTGTCCCTCTCTCTGTTCTACAAAAGATACTAGCATCCAGACCCTGATAAGACTAGAAACACTTGTCTGCCATCTTCTCAGATGCCCGGCTTTTCAAATAAAGTCACTGTTCCGTTCTATTCCTTGTCTCAATACCTCATCTCCTGATTATTTGCCTGTCATGCGGCAAACAGACCAAGCTTGGATTTGGTAACAATAGCTAAAATCAGAAAGACAGTTACAAGTGTTCAGAGTGTGTTGAAAAATTGGATTTATCTGTGATTCCATTTTACTTTTTTGGATCACTTCACTATCATTATTCGGAATTCTCTGTCTTTTCATGCACTGTTGGTAGAATTATAAAATGGGGGGGGAGGAGCCAAGATGGCGGAGGAGTAGGACGGGGAGAACAATTTCTCCCCCCACAAATTCATCAAAAGAGCATTTAAACGTCGAGTAAATTCCACAAAACAACTTCTGAATGCCGGCAGAGGACATCAGGCACCCAGAAAAGCAACCCAACTCTTCGAAAGGAGGTAGGAAAAAATATTAAAGACAAAAAAAAGAGACAAAAGAGGGAGGGACGGAGTTCTGTCCCGGGAAGGGAATCTTAAAAAGAGAGAAGTTTCCAAACACCGGGAAACCTTCTCACTGCCGAATCTGTGCCGAGCTTTGGAAGCACAGAGGGCAACATAACAGGGAGAAAAAATAAATAAACAATTAAAACTTGCAGATTGCGAGCCCTACGGTAACTCCCCCAGCGGAGAAGCAGCGCAGATGCCTGCATCCGCCATTAGCAAGCGGGGGCTGGGCAGGGAGGCGCGGCGCGGGCTGCATCGCTGAGAGTAAGAATCTGGCCTGAATACCCTGAGCGCTATCTGAGCGAAATAATTTGGGCTAGCAAACCAGACTGGGATATCTACCACGCCGTTCTACAAAAGATACTAGCCAGCCCTAACCTAAGACCGCCAGGCCCACGCCGGAACAAAGGACTGAACAGAGATAGCCGGCTGCAGACCTTCCCCCCTCGGTGACAGGCAGCCAGAGCGGAAGGGGGCAATCGCAGCCCCAGAGAGACATTATCTATAAAACTGTAAGCAGGCTTCTTTGCTAACTAAAACTTCTTGGGGTCTGGACGATCAACATCTGCCTGAGAAGGTGCGCGGTTTTACACCCAGATAACCGAGTGGCGGGAGGCGATAAGTCGCAGCATTGGCGCTCGCCAACACCTCATCACCTGAGCTGCTCGGACCTGGGAAGAGCACAAAACGCAGGCCCAACTGAGTCTGCGCCTCTGAGGACTACCCGAGTGCCTGAATCTGAGCGGCTTGGACCTGGGAGGTGCATGCACCCAGGGCGGCCCCAGAGAGACATAACTAAAACCAGGCAGGCTTCTTTTGCTAACTAAAACTTTGGGGGTCGGTTGTTCCCGGCGGAACAACCTAGAGCCCGAACAGTGTGGGCAGGGTGGCTACACGTGCCGTGGCGCGGGCAGACCCAGGGTGGCTGAGGCACTGCAGAGCCCACGCCAGTGTTATTTGTTTGCAGCATCCCTCCTCCCTCCCCCCCACAGCGCGACTGAACAAGTAAGCCTTAAAAAAAAAAAAAAAAAAAGTGTCCTCCACCGTCCCCTTTGTGTCAGGCGAAACCAGATACTGAAGAGACTAGCAAACAGAAGAAGATATAACAGAGGGAAACGCCTTGGAAGCTACAGGCAATAGATCAAAACCCTGTGGTTACTACGGACTACATAGGAAGGGGCCTATAGATCTTGAGAAATATAAGTCGGACCAAGGAACTAGCCAAAAATGAACTGAACCCACAACACCCACAACAAAACCAAGAAAGTCCTAGATATATTTTTATTATTTTTACAATCATTCTTTTTTTTAATTAAAAAAAAAAATTAAGTCCTCTATTGTTCCTTTAATTTTCACTTTTATAACCTATTACTTTGGAAAAAAAAAAGACCCTATTTTTTTCTTCTTCAGCAAACTTCATATATATATATTTTATAATTTTTTGACCTTGTGTCTTTTTTTTGTTTGTTTTTTTCTTCTTTTCTTTAACATTGTATTTTTGAAATTCCAAACTCTACTCTAGATTTTTAATTTTTCGCTTTTTTGGTATATGTTATCGATTTTGTACCTATAGTTTTTTTTATAATTTCTGTGACTTTTTTTTATTCTTCTTCTCTGTTTCTTTCTCTTCTTCTTTTATATAAACATTGTATATCTGAAATTCCAAACTCTACTCTAGATTTTTAATTTATGCTTTTTGGTATTTGATATCAATTTTGTACCTGTATTTTCTTTATAATTGTTGTGACATTATTTGTTTTTGTTTGTTTTCTCTTTATTTTTCTTCTTTTTTTTTTTAACATTGTATTTTTGAAATTCCAAACTCTACTCTAGATTTTTAATTTTTGCTTTTTGGTATTAGTTATCAATTTTGTACCTGTACTTTCTTTATAATTTTCGTGACCTTGTTTGTTTTTGTTTGTTTGTTTTTTCTCTCTTTTCCTTCTTCTTTTCTTTAACATCGTATTTTTGAAATTCCAAACTCTACTCTAGATTTTTAATTTTTGCTTTTATGTATTTGTTACCAATTTTGTACCTTTAAGAACCCAATCTTCAGGACCCATTTTTCACTAGGGAGCGAGATTACTGGCTTGACTGCTCTCTCTCCCTTTGGACTCTCCTTTTTCTCCACCAGGTCGCCTGTGTCTCCTCCCTAACCCCTCTCTACTCTACCCAACTCTGTGAATTTCTGTGTGTTCCAGACGGTGGAGAACACTTAGGGAACTGATTACTGGCTGGATCTGTCTCCCTCCTTTTCATTCCCCCCTTTTATCCTTCTGGCCACCTCTGTCACCTTCCTCCTTCTTCTCTTCTCTGTATAACTCTGTGAACATCTCTGAGTGGTCCAGTTGTGGAGTGCACATAAGGAAGTGACTACTGGCTGGCCCACTCTCTCCACTATTGATTCATCTCATCTCATTTGGGTCACCTCTAACTCCCTCCTCCCTCTTCTCTTCTCCATGTAACCCGTGAACTCTCTGAGTGACCCTCACCGTAGAGAAACTTTTCATCTTTAATGTAGATGTTTTATCAATGGTGCTGTATAGAAGGAGAAGTTTTGAAACTACTGTAAAAATAAGACCGATAACCAGAAGCAGGAGACTTAAGTCAAACCCTGACTCCAGGGAACTCCTGACTCAAGGAACATTAATTGACAGGAGCTCATCAAATGCCTCCATACCGACACTGAAACCAAGCACCACACAAGGGCCAATAAGTTCCAGGGCAAGACATACCAAGCAAATTCTCCAGCAACAAAGGAACACAGCCCTGAGCTTCAAGATACAGGCTGCCCAAAGTCACCCCAAAACTATAGACATCTCATAACTCATTACTGGACATTTCATTGCACTCCAGAGAGAAGAAATACAGCTCCACCCACAGAACACCGACACAAGCTTCCCTAACCAGGAAACCTTGACAAGCCACCTGTACAAACCCACACACAGTGAGGAAACGCCACAATAAAGAGAACTCCACAAACTGCCAGAATACAGAAAGGACACCCCAAACTCAGCAATTTAAACAAGATGAAGAGACAGAGGAATACTCAGCAGATAAAGGAACAGGATAAATGCCCACCAAACCAAACAAAAGAGGAAGAGATAGGGAATCTACCTGATAAAGAATTCGAATAATGATAGTGAAATTGATCCAAAATCTTGAAACTAAAATGGAATCACAGATAAATAGCCTGGAGACAAGGATTGAGAAGATGCAAGAAAGGTTTAACAAGGACCTAGAAGAAATAAAAAAAAGAGTCAATATATAATGAATAATACAATAAATGAAATTAAAAACACTCTGGAGGCAACAAATAGTAGAATAACAGAGGCAGAAGATAGGATTAGTGAATTAGAAGATAGAATGGTAGAAATAAATGAATCAGAGACGATAAAAGAAAAACGAATTAAAAGAAATGAGGACAATCTCAGAGACCTCCAGGACAATATTAAACGCTACAACATTCGAATCATAGGGGTTCCAGAAGAAGAAGACAAAAAGAAAGACCATGAGAAAATACTTGAGGAGATAATAGTGGAAAACTTCCCTAAAATGGGGAAGGAAATAATCACCCAAGTCCAAGAAACCCAGAGAGTCCCAAACAGGATAAACCCAAGGAGAAACACCCCAAGACACATATTAATCAAATTAACAAAGATCAAACACAAAGAACAAATATTAAAAGCAGCAAGGGAAAAACAACAAATAACACACAAGGGAATTCCCATAAGGATAACAGCTGATCTTTCAATAGAAACTCTTCAAGCCAGGAGGGAATGGCAAGACATACTTAAAATGATGAAAGAAAATAACCTACAGCCCAGATTATTGTACCCAGCAAGGATCTCATTCAAGTATGAAGGAGAAATCAAAAGCTTTTCAGACAAGCAAAAACTGAGAGAATTCTGCACCACCAAACCAGCTCTCCAACAAATACTAAAGGATATTCTCTAGACAGGAAACACAAAAACAGTGTATAAACTCGAACCCAAAACAATAAAGTAAATGGCAACGGGAACATACTTATCAGTAATTACCTTAAACGTAAATGGGTTGAATGCCCCAACCAAAAGACAAAGACTGGCTGAATGGATACAAAAACAAGACCCCTACATATGTTGTCTACAAGAGACCCACCTCAAAACAGGGGACACATACAGACTGAAAGTGAAGGGCTGGAAAAAGATTTTTCATGCAAATAGGGACCAAAAGAAAGCAGGAGTAGCAATACTCATATCAGATAAAATAGACTTTAAAACAAAGGCTGTGAAAAGAGACAAAGAAGGTCACTACATAATGATCAAAGGATCAATCCAAGAAGAAGATATAACAATTATAAATATATGCACCCAACACAGGAGCACCGCAGTATGTAAGACAAATAATAACAAGTACGAAAGGAGAAATTAACAATAACACAATAATAGTGTTATTATATAACACTATATAACAATAACACAACACTCACACCTATGGATAGATCAACTAAACAGAAAATTAACAAGGAAACACAAACTTTAAATGATACAATAGACCAGTTAGACCTGATTGATATCTATAGGACATTTCATCCCAAAACAATGAATTTCACTTTTTTCTCAAGCGCACATAGAGCCTTCTCCAGGATAGATCACATCCTGGGCCATAAAGCTAGCCTTGGTAAATTCAAAAAAATAGAAATCATTCCAAGCATTTTTTCTGACCACAATGCAGTAAGATTAGATCTCAATTACAGGAGAAAAACTATTAAAAATTCCAACATATGGAGGCTGAACAACACGCTGCTGAATAACCAACAAATCACAGAAGAAATCAAAAAAGAAATCAAAATTTGCATAGAAACGAATGAAAATGAAAACACAACAACCCAAAACCTATGGGACACGGTAAAAGCAGTCCTAAGGGGAAAGTTCATAGCAATACAGGCACACCTCAAGAAACAAGAAAAAAGTCAAATAAATAACCTAACTCTACACCTAAAGCAACTAGAAAAGGAAGAAAGGAAGAACCCCAGGGTGAGTAGGGAAAGAAATCTTAAAAATTAGAGCAGAAATGAATGCAAAAGAAACAAAAGAGACCATAGCAAAAATCAACAAAACCAAAAGCTGGTTCTTTGAAAGGATAAATAAAATTGACAAACCATTAGCCAGACTCATCAAGAAACAAAGGGAGAAAAATCAAATCAACAAAATTAGAAACGAAAATGGAGAGACCACAACAGACAACACAGAAATACAAAGGATCGTAAGAGACTACTATCAACAATTATATGCCAATAAAATGGACAACATGGAAGAAATGGACAAATTCTTAGAAAAGTACAACTTTCCAAAACTCTACCAGGAAGAAATAGAAAATCTTAACAGACCCATCACAAGCACGGAAATTGAAACTGTAATAAAAAATCTTCCAGCAAACAAAAGCCCAGGTCCAGACGGCTTCACAGCTGAATTCTACCAAAAATTTAGAGAAGAGCTAACACCTATCCTGCTCAAACTCTTCCAAAAAATTGCAGAGGAAGGTAAACTTCCAAACTCATTCTATGAGACCACCATCACCCTAATACCAAAACCTGACAAAGATCCCACAAAAAAAAAAAAACTACAGGCCAATATCACTGATGAACATAGATGCAAAAATCCTTAACAAAATTCTAGCAATCAGAATCCAACAACACATTAAAAAGATCATACACCATGATCAAGTGGGCTTTATCCCAGGGATGCAAGGATTCTTCAATATCCACAAATCAATCAATGTAATACACCACATTAACAAATTGAAAAATAAAAACCATATGATTATCTCAATAGATGCAGAGAAAGCCTTTGACAAAATTCAACATCCATTTATGATAAAAACTCTCCAGAAAGCAGGAATAGAAGGAACATACCTCAACATAATAAAAGCTATATATGACAAACCCACAGCAAACATTATCCTCAATGGTGAAAAATTGAAAGCATTTCCTCTAAAGTCAGGAACAAGACAAGGGTGCCCACTTTCACCATTACTATTCAATATAGTTTTGGAAGTTTTGGCCACAGCAATCAGAGCAGAAAAAGAAATAAAAGGAATCCAAATTGGAAAAGAAGAAGTCAAACTCTCACTATTTGCAGATGACATGATCCTCTACATAGAAAACCCTAAAGATTCCACCAGAAAATTACTAGAACTAATCATGACTATAGTAAAGTTGCAGGATATAAAATCAACACACAGAAATCCCTTGCATTCCTATACACTAATAATGAGAAAACAGAAAGAGAAATTAAGGAAACAATTCCATTCACCATTGCAATGGAAAGAATAAAATACTTAGGAATATATCTACCTAAAGAAACTAAAGACCTATATATAGAAAACTATAAAACACTGGTGAAAAGAAATCAAAGAGGACACTAATAGATGGAGAAATATACCATGTTCATAGATTGGAAGAATCAATATAGTGAAAATGAGTATACTACCCAAAGCAATTTATAGATTCAACGCAATCCCTATCAAGCTACCAACAGTATTCTTCACAGAGCTAGAACAAATAATTTCACAATTTGTATGGAAATACAAAAACCTCGAATAGCCAAAGCGATCTTGAGAAAGAAGAATGGAACTGGAGGAATCAACCTACCTGACTTCAGGCTCTACTACAAAGCCACAGTTATCAAGACAGTATGGTACTGGCACAAAGACAGAAATATAGATCAATGGAACAAAATAGAAAGCCCAGAGATAAATCCACGCACATATGGACACCTTATCTTTGACAAAGGAGGCAAGAATATACAATGGATTAAAGACAATCTCTTTAACAAGTGGTGCTGAGAAAACTGGTCAACCACTTGTAAAAAGAATGAAACTAGACCACTTTCTAACACCATACACAAAAATAAACTCAAAATGGATTAAAGATCTAAACGTAAGACCAGAAACTATAAAACTCTAGAGGAGAACATAGGCAAAACACTCTCTGACATACATCACAGCAGGATCCTCTATGACCCACCTCCCAGAATATTGGAAATAAAATCAAAAAATAAACAAATGGGACCTAATTAACCTTAAAAGCTTCTGCACATCAAAGGAAACTATTAGCAAGGTGAAAAGACAGCCTTCAGAATGGGAGAAAATAATAGCAAATGAAGCAACTGACAAACAACTAATCTCAAAAATATACAAGCAACTCCTACAGCTCAACTCCAGAAAAATAAACGACCCAATCAAAAAATGGGCCAAAGAACTAAATAGACATTTCTCCAGAGAAGACATACAGATGGCTAACAAACACATGAAAAGATGCTCAACATCACTCATTATCAGAGAAATGCAAATCAAAACCACTATGAGGTACCATTTCACACCAGTCAGAATGGCTGCGATCCAAAAGTCTACAAATAATAAATGCTGGAGAGGGTGTGGACAAAAGGGAACCCTGTTACACTGTTGGTGGGAATGCAAACTAGTACAGCCACTATGGAGAACAGTGTGGAGATTCCTTAAAAAACTGGAAATAGAACTGCCTTATGATCCAGCAATCCCACTGCTGGGCATACACACTGAGGAAACCAGAAGGGAAAGAGACACGTGTACCCCAATGTTCATCGCAGCACTGTTTATAATAGCCAGGACATGGAAGCAACCTAGAAGTCCATCAGCAGATGAATGGATAAGAAAGCTGTGGTACATATACACAATGGAGTATTACTCAGCCATTAAAAAGAATACATTTGAATCAGTTCTAATGAGGTGGATGAAACTGGAGCCTATTATACAGAGTGAAGTAAGCCAGAAGGAAAAACATAAATACAGTATACTAACGCATATATATGGAATTTAGAAAGATGGTAACAATAACCCGGTGTATGAGACAGCAAAAGAGACACTGATGTATAGAACAGTCTTATGGACTCTGTGGGAGAGGGAGAGGGTGGGAAGATTTGGGAGAATGACATTGAAACATGTAAAATATCATGTAAGAAACGAGTTGCCAGTCCAGGTTCGATGCACGATACTGGATGCTTGGGGCTGGTGCACTGGGACGACCCAGAGGGATGGTATGGGGAGGGAGGAGGGAGGAGGGTTCAGGATGGGGAACACATGTATACCTGTGGCGGATTCATTTTGATATTTGGCAAAACTAATACAATTATGTAAAGTTTAAAAATAAAATAAAATTAAAAAAAAAAAAAGGAAAAAATAAGAAAAATAAAATGGTACCTGGTGGCTCAGATGGTAAAGAATCCGCCTGCAATGCGGGAGACTAGGGTTCGATTCCTGGATTGGAAAGATCTCCTGGGGAAGGGAATGGCCACCCACTCCAGTGTTCCAGCCTAGAGAATTCCATGAACAAAGGAGTCTGGCAGGCTATCGTCCATGGTTTTGCAAAGAGTTGAACATGACTGAGCGACTTAAGCGCTCACACAGCAGCCATTTTGGAGCTAACAGTTTACAGCTCCTCAAAATGTAAAATAGTTACCCTGTGACCCAGTATTTTCACTCCTGAAAAGTGAAAGTGACTCAGTTGTGTCCAGCTCTTTGTGACTCCATGGACTATACAGTCCATGGAATACTCCAGGCCAGAATACTGGAGTGGGTAGCCTTACCCTTCTCCCGGGGATCTTCCCAACCCAGGGATCACACCCAGGTTCCCTGCATTGCAGGTGGATTCTTTACCAGCTGAAATACAAGGGAAGCCCAAGAATACTGGAGTGGGTAGCCTGTCCCTTCTCCAGTGGATCTTCCCAACCCAGGAATCAAACTGGGGTCTCCTGCATTGCAGGAGGGTTCTTTCTCAACTGAGCTATCAGGGAAGCCCTATTTTCATTCCTAGTGTGTACCAAAGAGAATTGTGAAACCAAGCCAGGACCCTGTGGGCTCTCCGGGGTATAGATCTTTCTTTTCATGTCCCCAGTTTATAGTTTGTAGGAAAGAGGCTTTGTTCAGCGTGCCCTGAGTTCCAAAGGGTGGATTCAGACAGTTGCTAATCAGAAAAGGGAGGGGATGCAGAAACAAAGAAGGAGCAGTCAAGAATTGCAAAGAGTTGAACATGACTGAGCGACTTAAGCACTCACACAGCAGCCATTTTGGAGCTAACAGTTTACAGCTCCTCAAAATGTAAAATAGTTACCCTGTGACCCAGTATTTTCACTCCTGAAAAGTGAAAGTGACTCAGTCGTGTCCAGCTCTTTGTGACTCCATGGACTATACAGTCCATGGAATACTCCAGGCCAGAATACTGGTTCCTGGAGTAACATGGCAGGGTCCTGGTTCCTCCTCAAGGAATAGACACAACAATATATCTTTGAGTTCTTCTGCAGGAACTAAGGCCCCCACTAGTCAGTCGGGGACTAAGGGAACTATCCTCTATCCCCCACCTGGATAGAGGACGGTAACTTACGGCTGAGCCAAGATTCCTGGAGTACCACCTTGTTACCTCACTACCAAAAAATCACACCCCGTAGCACTCACCTGAAATTATGCCTATAAAATCTTGTCCCCAGAAACCACCAGAGAACTCAGGAGTTTTATTCTCTTTTATCATGAGCCATCCTGTCCTCCTTGCATGGTCGTGCAGCAGAACTGTCTCTGCTCCGGATTCTGATGGTTTGGTTTTTTTGGCTCACTGTGCATCATGCACACAAACGTGTGTGTGGTAACAGTAGTGACCACAGTTGCACAACTCTGAATATACAAAAAGCAACTGAGTTTTATATTTTTAAGGGGTGACTTATGATATGTTAATTATATATCAAAACTAATTTTTAAAAGATATATACTGAATTCAGAGATGTTACAAAAATGTGATTCCTAGAATTGACTATAGTAGCATATAGCAAAGGAAACCATAAATAAAAGGTGAAGACAACCTGCAGACTGGGAGAAAACATTTGCAAAGAATGCAATGACAAGGGTTTGATTTCCAAAATATACAAATAGTTCCTACAACTCAACAACAACAACAACAACAAACCCAATCAAAAAATGGGCAGAAGACCTAAATAGACAATTCTCCAAAGACATGCACATCCAAAAGGCACATGTTCGGAATTACTAATTATTAGAGAAATGGAAGTCATTGAGATACCACCTCACATCAGTCAAAATAACCATAATTTTAAATGTACAAATAAATGCTGGGGAGGCTCTGGAGGAAAGGGAACCCTCCTGCACTACTGGTAGGAGCGTACATTGGTGCAGCCACTATGGAAAACAGTATAGAGGTTTCTCAAAACACTATAGAGTTGCCATATAATCCAGTAATCGCACTCCTGGACATATATCCAGACCAAACTCTAATTCAAAAAGACACATGCACCCCTATGTCCCTAGAAGCACAATAACCACAACAGCCAAGACATGAAAGCAAACTAAATGTTCATCAACAGAGGAATGGATAAAGAAGATATGCTATATATATGCATATATATACACACAATGGAATGCCATTTGGCCATAAAAACAATGAAATAATGCCATTTGTAGCAACAAGGATGGACTTAGATTTTATCATACTAAGTGAGGTGAGTCAGAAAGACAAATATCATATGGTATTACTCCTATGTGGAATCTAAACTATGACGCAGATGAACTTATCTGTGAAACAAAAACAGACTCACAGACATAGAGAACAGACTCATGGTTGCCAAGGGGGAGGGATGGATTGGGAGTTTGTGATTAGCAGATGCACACTATTATATATAGAGATTGGATAAGCAACACGGTCCTACTGTGTGTGTGTGTGTGTGTATAACAACCATTTTGCTGTACAGCAGTAATTAACACACTATAAGTCAACTATACGTCAATAAAATTAAAATATAGTACCACATACTTTCTTAGTCATTGAGATAAAAATATTCAAGATCCTCAAATTTTTGCCTATCTTGAGATGTTTTCCAAAGTCTTACAACATAGATCATTTCTTTCTATCTTGCTTCCACTGGTCATTAGCTAAAGAGAATATACACATAAGCCTACTTAAAAGATTACAAGACAGCATCATATTCTTAAAGACCGTCTATTTTTGCTATCAGGATGAAAAAATAAAGCACTATTTCTGAATGAATAGAATCTAAGACCTCAAAATCGACTTTCTTTGAAAGCAAAAACTTTTATAACCAAAATAAAAGCCAACAGAGGTCAATTTCCATGTCTTGACTACTGTGAATAATGCTGCAGTGAATATGGAAATTCAGACATCTGGTCTTACTCTTAGTTATTTGATTACAAGAATTTTTTAATGTAAATTAAGAAATGTGGTTTTGGGAACAGAGGGAAACATGATGACTTATATGTTCTGTAGTGGGTTTCTCAGTAAACAGCTCCAGAAGAAAGTTCTCCTTCCCAGAAACACAAAATGTGCCCAAGACTGGCAAAATAAGACCACAATGGTTATGGCTGCCAAAGCTGTAAGCCTGAGAAAGCTATGTTCAAACTGTTGTGGCCCCCTGAACACCCATTGCCAATTGCGGGACTTGCACTGGAATGCCCAAACAGGCTATTCTTAAGCATTGCTTACTTCTTTTCTCTTTTAAACAGGTTCTAGTTGAATATCAAGGCTATTCTTATTAAAAAGGTATAATGGACTTTCTTTTTTTGCCTAATTCCATGTTTAAATTTAAGCTTACATCAGAGTGCCAAGAAATGTTGCTTATAATGCAGATTCCTTAGTCCCATCAACAGAGGCTGATATTCTAGTTCTCAGTCTCTCCAGGAATTTACATTTGACAACCTAGGTGACTAAGAATACTCTGCAGGTAATCCATGTTCCATGCTTTGAGAAATTCTTCAGCTAAATGATTGTGTTGATTGTATGCCTCTGTGGTCAAACTAACTAATTCCACTCTGTGGTTTTGGTTCTCCCAACAAGGTTTCCTAGGAACTTGAAGTGTATGGACCCACATAGAGATGGGAATGAATGACCTGACCAGTCAAGTGTTCTTCCTACCCTGTGATTCTAACTTCCATTTTCTATCACATGACTGGACCTTACTCAACTTCACTGCTGCTTTTCTAAACTTTTGTTCCTTCTCCTTTAGGACTGATTTAATACACACTTTAACCATTTATATTGTACAAGGAAAACAATCTCCAAAAATTCTCAAATTAGTTTGAGGGAGTTAAGAGTTAAAAATAATTTTGGGAACTTGCTGAGTTTTCAAAATTGTTATTTAACATGATGAAACTTGCCTGGATCAGTAAACTGGATATCGTCACAGCACATTTCACAGATTTATGGTTCCTATCACTTAGTGATATATTTCTAATAAAACTTGGAAGGGAACCTTTTTTAATCCCAGAGTTTGACTTCTGCATATATTCTGTAAATGTTCTGCTGTTTAGATCCATTGCATTAAACAGACAGGTATTTCCTCATCTATAAAACAGAAGTGGTAATAGGCTTCAACTCCGTGGAGATGTAAAGGTAACATGGTATAGGCACCATGGTACGTAACTGCTCAGTAAACAATAGTGATTTACAATATATTGCTCCCTTGCGAGTGAAACCTGACAGGACCCTATGGTACCCTCCCAGATATGAATACTTTTCATGTCCCCGGTTTATATTTTGTAGGAAACAAGCTTCATTCCTTTCATTGACTTTCCCTGGGTTCCAAAGGGCAGGTTCCCACTGTTGCTAATCAGGGAAGCAAGAGAATGCAGAAACAAAGGAGTAAAAATCAAGAAACAGTAATGCAGGGATGGACCTGAAGATATCCATAAATATCACTTATATGTTGAATCTAAAATATGATACAAATGAACTTATTTATGAAACAGATACTGACTCACAGACATAGAAAACAGACTTGTGGTTGCCAAGGGGGTGGGGGTGGGAAGACTGGGAATTTGCGATTAGCAGATGAAGATGCAAGCTATTGCATTTCTGCCGCTACTGCTAAGTCGCTTCAGTCGTGTCCGACTCTGCGACCCCACAGACGGCAGCCCAGCAGGCTCCGCCGTCCCTGGGATTCTCCAGGCAAGAATACTGGAGTGGGTTGCCATTTCCTTCTCCAATGCATGAAAGTGAAAAGTGAAAGTGAAGTCACTCAGTCGTGTCCAACTCTCAGCGATCTCATGGACTGCAGCCCACCAGCCTCTTCCATCCATGGGATTTTCCAGGCAAGAGTACTGGAGTGGGGTGCCATTGCCTTCTCCATTTCTAAGAACATTTCTAAGATTTCTAAGGTTTCTAAGAACATTTCTAAGAATGTTTCTAAGAACATTTCTAAGAACATGGAAAAACAACAAGATACTACTGTATTGTACAGTTCAGTTCAGTTCAATCACTCAGTCGTGTCCGACTCTTTGAGACCCCATGGACTGCAGTACACGAGGCCTCCCTGTCCATCACCAACTCCCGAAGTTTACTGAAACTCATGTCCATTGAGTCAGTGATGCCATCCAACCATCTCATCCTCTGTTATCCCCTTCTCCTCCTGCCTTCAATCTTTCTCAGCATCAGGGTCTATACATAATAATATCTTCGAGTTCTCCTGTAGGAACTAAGCTTCCCACCCCACCCCCGGCAACCAGGTGGAGGTTGATAACTTCAGGCTGAGCACAAGATTCTTTGAACATTGCTCTGTTATGTCACCACCAGTTGGTTAAGAAGAAAATCTGCACACGGTGGGAGATGATAAAGACTGATGCCTTCCCCCAAATGGTTAATGAAAATTAACTTTCCCTTTCTTCTAAGACTGTCATCACTTGGACTGCAAGGAGATCCAACCAGTCCATTCTGAGGGAGATCAGCCCTGGGATTTCTTTGGAAGGAATGATGCTAAAGCTGAAACTCCAGTACTTTGGCCAACTCATGCGAAGAGTTGACTCATTGGAAAGGACTCTGATGCTGAGAGGGATTGGGGGCAGGAGGAGAAGGGGACAACAGAGGATGAGATGGCTGGATGGCATCACTGACTCGATGGACATGAGTCTGAGTGAACTCCGGGAGTTGGTGATGGACAGGGAGGCCTGGCTTGCTGCGATTCATGGGGTCGCAAAGAGTCAGACACGACTGAGCGGCTGAACTGAAGACTGTTATGGTCAAGCAGAATCTTTGAAACTGGTTTTTGGACACAAGTCCACTTTCTTCACAAGCTGCCAACCTCCTACATAAAGCAACCTTTCCTTTCCAACTAACACTGGTTTCTCAAGCACTGGCTTTCAAGCAGTGAGCAGCTAAACCTCATTTGTTTATATTTCTCAATGTGTCATCTTTAGAACTTAAAAGTCTTAGAAATTGTTCTCCAAAGAAGTCTTTATAACCTTGACAAACAGTCTAGTACATTCCATATTTAACAGACCTCCATTTTTTTTTCTTATATAATGTATTTTAAATTCTTGAGGAAAGCTTTAATTGTTAGGCTTTAGCCATTATGGACCCATTATCACACATTCTCAAGATAACTTATTTTAAATGAAACAAGTGAGCATGAGCCCAACACTGGCCATTATTATTCATGTGGTTCTAAACCCTAATCTTTAAATAAATACACTATTGTTGCTTATGCACTGCTCTGACTTAAATATTTTAATAGTTTTTATGCTGGTGACCACACAATGATATTACTTTATGAAAAGAACTATTTAGCAAATATGCTTGTGACTATATATTTACTTGTGTGTATTTACTATACATATATACTTGTGACTATTGACAATTATGTAGCACTCTTTGGTAGATGTTTCCTAACTTTAAATACATTTATATTTGATAGTCTCAGAGTCTCAGTCTGTTTATTAGAATTAGTTTATTCACTTGGAATAGTGTACCTCATGGACTGAATGGACAGCAAGATGGATCACCACTCTGTGTTGCATTAGGATCTTTGATTTGTTCTCCTGTTAGTTTCTTGTAGAGTAAGAACATTTAAAACACGACTAACTATATGATTAAATCCAATAAACTAGCAAAATTTCAAGTCCCTCCAGCCCACCAACATTTCCACTGAATGAGAACTCATTTCTCTGAACCAACTGATAGCAGTTAGATTCTTAAAATGTATTTCACAGTCTGCTTATATTTCTAAATTTGTAGGATGAAGTTTGCTTTAGAAAATGAAGGTTTCAGTGATTAATTGAGTCTAATCAACACAACTGAAAAAAAAAAGCCAATGTGGTCAGTGGGAAGAGCACTGAGTTAGGTATTACTTCCTGGTAATGGTGTGACATCTAATTAATTGTGTAATCTCAGGCAAGTGACTTAATCTCTGCCTGTTTTTCATATGAGAGATGATGAAATTAAAATAAAAATCGATCACATGTCAGATCACAAAACAAGTTTCAACAAATTTAAGAGACTGATAATTAAACAAAGTATCTTTTCCTGCCATAATGGAATAAAACTAGGAAATAACAACAATGGGAACCAGTAACAATTCCCAACAACAATGGGAAACAGTAAACTTCACCAAAAAAAAAAAAAAAGTGGGAATGCAACAGCACACATTTGAGCAACCAGTGAGTCAAAGGGGAAATTAGAAAAGAAATTGGACAATACCTTGGAGCAAATGAAAATGAAATGTCAACATATCAAAATTTACATATTATAAAATTCATAACAGTAAGTGCATACATTAAAAGAAAGATTTCAAACAAACAACCTAATGTTATACCTCAAAGAATCAGAGAACAAATTGAGCTCAAAATTAGGAAGTAAAGAGCAGAAATAAAATTTTAAAAAATTTTAAATAGGAAACCAGTTGGCTTTTTGAAAAGACAAATCAATTTACAAACTCTTATGCTGGACTAAAGTAAAAAATAAAATCAGAAATGAAAGAAGAGATATAACAGAAATAAAAAGGACAAGAGACTACTATGAACAATTATCCACTAACAAACTGGATTAATTAGAAGAAATGAATAAATTCATAGTATACAGGACCTTACCTGTCTCCTGAGAAACCTGTATGTGGGTCAGGGAGCAATGGTTAGAACTGGACATGGAACAACTGACTGGTTCAAAATTGGGAAAGGAGTATGACAAGGCTGTATATTGTTGCCCTGTTTATTTAACATATGCAGAGTACATCATGTGAAATGCCAGTCTGGATGAACCAATCACAAGCTGGAATCAAGATTGCCAGGAGAAATATCAACAAACCTCAGATATGCAGATAATACCACTTTAATGGCAGGAAGTGAAGAGGAACTCAAGAGCCTCTTGATGAAGGTGAAAGAGGAGAGTGAAAAAGCTAGCTTGAAACTCAGCATTCAAAAAACTAAGATCATGGTATCCAGTCCCATTAATCACTTCATGGTAAATAGAAAGGAAAAATGGAAACAATGACAGATTTTATTTTCTTGGGTTCCAAAATCATTGTAGACGATGATAGAAGCCATGAAATTAAAAGATGAAAGCTATGACAAGCCTAGACAGCATATTAAAAAGCAGAGACATCACTTTGCCCACAGATGTTCATTTAGTCAAAGTTGTGGTTTTTCCAGCAGCCCTGTACAGATATAAGAGCTGGACCATAAAGAAGGCTGAGCACCAAAGAAGTGATGCTTTTGAATGTAATGCTGGAGAAGACTCTTGAGAGTCCCTTGGACTGCAAGGAGCTTAAACCACTCAATCCTAAAGGAAACCAACCCTGAATATTCATTGGAAGCACTGATGCTTAAGCTGAAGCTCCAATACTTTGGCCACCTGATGCAGAGAACCTACTTATTGGGAAAAACTCTGATGCTGGGCAAGACTGAAGGCAAAAGAAGAAGGGGAGGCAGAGGATGAGATGGTTAGACAGCATCCCAACTCAATGGACATGAATTTGAAAAAACTCCAGGAGATACTGGAGGACAGAGGAGCTAGTGTGCTGCAGTCAATGGGGTTGCAAAGAGTCAGACAAGACTCAGCAACTGAACAGCAGCAGCAATACGGGTCCTAGCAAAACCAAATCATGAAGAAATAGAAACCAACAGACCCATAACCACTATGGAGATTTACTCAGTAATAGAAAACCTCCAAAGAAAACTCAGGATCAAACAGCTTCCCTGGTAAATTCTATCAAACATGTGAAGAAAAATAGTGCCAATCGTCTCAAACTGCACTCAAGGTTGGAAAGGAGGGAAGGAACCCTTTCAAATTCATTTTTTGAAGTCAGCATTACTTTAATAACAAAGTTAGATGAAGACTTTACAAGAAACAAAAACTATAAGCCAATATCTCTAATGAATATAGATGCAAAAATTCTCAATACTAGCAAAGGATCTTATGCCATAACCAAGTGGGATTTATCCCTGAGTTGCAAGGATGACTCAAAATATGAAAATTGATTAATGTGATATACCACATTATGAGAATAAAGGATAAAAATTGCATGATTGGAAATGGCCAAGATGGCAGAGTAGAGCCCTAAGCTTACCTCCTCTAATGAACAAATCAAAATAACAATCTGCAGAACAACAATCATTGAGAAACACTGAAACCTACCAGAAAAGATCATCTACAACTAAACAAATTAAGAAAGAACCACAAGACTGGTAGGAGAGGCAGACTTGTGATATAATCAAATCCCATACCCTCAGGGTGTGCAAACCACCAACTAGAGGATAGTTGTATTACAGAGATTCTACCACAGTGGTGAGAGTACTGAACCCCACGTTGGGCTCCCTAGCCTACAGTCCTGGCACCTGGAAAAGGAGACCCCAGAGCATTTGGCTTCAAAAGCCAGTGGGCTTCATTAAAAGAGGCCACAGGAGTGGGGGAAATAGAGGCTTCACTCTTAAATGGTGCACACAAAATCTCATGCACCCTGATGAAAAACAAAAGCAAAAATTTGATAGGGAGCTGGGTTAGACATATCTGCTGGTCTTGGAGGGTCTCCTGGGGAGGTGAGGAGCAGGTGTCACACTGGGGATATAGACACTGGTGGCAGATATATCATTAAGCATTCATCTATATGAGCTCTCATGGAGGTGACAATTTGGCACTAAGACCTTGCCGCACCTAATGGCTTTTGGACTGCACTACTGGGATGCCTTGGGCCAAAAAGCAAACTAAGGATGGACAGAGGCCCATCCATCATCAGACAGGCTGTCTAACGATTTCCTGAGCCCACAGCCACCTCTAGACATGGCCCTGCTAACCAAAGGCCCAACAGCCAGCTCTAACCTCCAACAGGCAGGCACTGACACCTCCCATCAGAAAGCCAGCACAAACCTCTAGACCAGCCTCACCCACCAGGGGGCCGGTACCAACAATAAGACAACTACAGAAAACTAACCAAAATGATAACATGGATCACAGCCCTGTGTAACTCAAACTATGAGCCATGCCGTGCAGTGCCACCCAAGATGGACAGGTCACAGTGGAGAGTTCTGACAAAATGTGGTCTACTGGAGTAGGGAATGGCAAACCACTTCAGCATTATTGCCTTGAGAACCCCACAAAGAGTATGAAGAGGCAAAAAAATTCTACACAAAAGATGAGCTTCCCAGGTCAGTAGGTGTCCAATATGCTATTGGTGAAGAGTGGAGAAACAGCTCCAGAAAGAATGAAGAGGCTAAGCCAAAGCAGAAACGATGCCCAGTTGTGGATATGTCTGGTGGTGAAATTAAAATCCAGTGCTGTAAAGAACAATATTACATGGGAACCTGGAATGTTAGGTCCATGAACCAGGCTAAATTGGATGTGGTCAAACAGGAGATGGCAAGAGTGAACACTGACATTTTAGAGATCAGTGAACTAAAATGGACTCAAATGGGCAAATTTAATTCAGAAGACCATTATATTTACTACAGTGGGCAAGATCCCTTTGAAGAAATGAAGTAGCCCTCATAGGCAACAAAAGAGTCCGAAATAGAGTACATAGGTGCAATATCAAAAACGACAGAATGGTCTCTGTTCATTTCCAACGCAAACCATTCAACGTGACAGTAATCCAAGTCTATGCCCCAACCACTAATGCTGAAGAAGCTGAAGTTGAATATCTATGAAGACCTGCAAGACCTCTAGAACTAACACTCCAAAAGATACACTTTTCATCATAGGGAACTGAAATGCAAAAGTAGGAAGTCAAGAGATACCTGGAATGACAGGCAAGTTTAGCCCTGGAGTACAAAATAAAGTGGGGCAAAGGCTAACAGTTTTGCCAAGACAATGCGTTGGTCATAGCAAACACCCTCTTCCAACAACATGAGACAACTCTACACATGGACATCACCAGACAGTCAAATGCAAAAACCAAAATGGTTGTCCAAGGAGGCCTTACAAAAGCTGAGAAAAAAAGAGAAGCAAAAGGCGAACAAGAAAAGGAAAGATAAACCCATTTGCATGAAGAGTTCCAAAGAGAGATAAGGAAAGACTTGCAAGGAGAGATAAAGAAAGCCTTCCTCAGTGATCAGTGCAAAGAAATAGAGGAAAACAATAGAATGGAAAAGACTAGAGATCTCTTCAAGAACATTAGTGCTATCAAGGGAACATTTCATGCAAAGATGGGCACAATAAAGACAGAAACTGTATGGACCTAACAGAAACAGAAGATATTAAGAAGAAGTGGCAAGAATACACAGAAGAACTGTACAAAAAAGATCTTAATAACCTGGATAATCATAATGGTATGATCACTCACCTAGAGCCAGACATCCTGGAATGTGAAGTCAAGTGGGCCTCAGGAAGCGTCACTATGAACAAAGCTAGGGGAGATGATGGAATTCCAGCTGAGCTATTTCAAATCCTAAAAGATGATGCTGTTAAAGTGCTACATTCAACATGCCAACAAATTTGGAAAATTCAGCAGTAGCCACAGGACTGGAAAAGGTCAGTTTTCATTTCAATGCCAAAGAAGGGAAATGCCAAAGAATGTTCAAACTACCGCACAATTCCACTCATTTCACAAGCTAGCAAATTCATGCTTAAAATCCTCCAAGCTAGGCTACAACAGTATGTGAACTGAGAACTTCCAGATGTACAAGCTGGTTTTAGAAAAGACAGAGGAACCAGAGATCAAATTGCCAACATCCATTGGATCATCAAAAAAGCAAGAGAATTCCAGAACAACATCTACTTCTATTTCCATTGACTATACTAAAGGCTTTGACTGTGTGGATCACAATAAACTGTGGAAAATTCTTCAAGAGATGGGAATACCAGACCACCTGTCCTGCTTCCAAGAAAACTCGTATGCAGGTCAAGAAGCAACAGTTAGAACTGAAGATGGAAGAACAGACTGGTTCCAAATAGGAAAAGGAGTACATCAAGGGTGTGTATTGTCACCTTGCTTATTTAACTTATATGCAGAGTACATCATGCAAAATGCCAGGCTAGATGAAGCACAAGCTGGAATCAAGATTACTTGGAGGAATATCAATAATATCAGATATGCAGATGACACCATCCTAATTGCAGAAAGCAAAGAGAAACTAAGAGCCTCTTGATGAAGTTGAAAGTTCAGTTCAGTTCAGTCGCTCAGTCATGTCCGACTCTGTGACCCCATGAATCGCAGCACGCCAGGCCTCCCTGCCCATCACCAACTTCTGGAGTTCACTCAGACTCACGTCCATCGAGTCAGTGATGCCATCCAGCCATCTCATCCTCTGTCGTCCCCTTCTCCTCCTGCCCCCAATCCCTCCCAGCATCAGAGTCCTTTTCAATGAGTCAACTCTTCGCATGAGGTGGCCAAAGTACTGGAGTTTCAGCTTTAGCATCACTCCTTCCAAAGAAATCCCAGGGCTGATCTCCTTCAGAATGGACTGGTTGGATCTCCTTGCAGTCCAAGGGACTCTCAAGAGTCTTCTCCAACACCACAGTTCAAAAGCATCAATTCTTCGGCGCTCAGCTTTCTTCACAGTCCAACTCTCACATCCATACATGACCACTGGAAAAACCATAGCCTTGACTAGATGGACCTTTGTTGGCAAAGTAATGTCTCTGCTTTTGAATATGCTATCTAGGTTGGTCATAACTTTCCTTCCAAGGAGTAAGCATCTTTTAATTTCATGGCTGCAGTCACCGTCTGCAGTGATTTTGGAGCCCAAAAAAATAAAGTCTGACACTGTTTCCCCATCAATTTGCCATGAAGTGATGGGACCAGATGCCATGATCTTCGTTTTCTGAATGTTGAGCTTTAAGCCAACTTTTTCACTCTCCTTTTTCACTTGCATCAAGAGGCTTTTTTAGTTCCTCTTCACTTTCTGCCAAAAGGGTGGTGTCATCTGCATATCTGAGGTGATTGATATTTCTCCCGGCAATCTTGATTCCAGCTTGTGCTTCTTCCAGCCCAGCATTTCGCATGATGTACTCTGCATAGAAGTTAAATAAGCAGGGTGACAACATACAGCCTTGACATACTCCTTTTCCTATTTGGAACCAATCTGTTATTCCATGTCCAGTTCTAACTGTTGCTTCCTGACCTGCATACAGGTTTCTCAAGAGGCAGGTCAAGTGCTCTGGTATTCCCATCTCTTTCAGAATTTTCCACAGTTTATTGTGATCCACACAGTCAAAGGCTTTGGCATAGTCAATAAAGCAGAAATAGATGTTTTTCTGGAACTCTCTTGCTTTTTCCATGATCCAGCGGATGTTGGCAATTTGATCTCTGGTTCCTCTGCCTTTTCTAAAACCAGCTTGAACATCAGGAAGTTCACGGTTCATGTATTACTGAAGCCTGGCTTGGAGAATTTTGAGCATTACTTTACTAGCGTGTGAGATGAATACAATTGTGCGGTAGTTTGAGCATTCTTTGGCATTGCCTTTCTTTGGGATTGGAATGAAAACGGACCTTTTCCAGTCCTGTGGCCACTGCTGAGTTTTCCAAATTTGCTGGCATATTGAATGCAGCACTTTCACAGCATTATCTTTCAGGATTTGAAATAGCTCAAGTGGCATTCCATCACCTCCACTAGCTTTGTTCATAGTGATGCTTTCTAAGGCCCACTTGACTTCACATTCCAGGATGTCTGGCTCTAGGTCAGTGATCACACCATCGTAATTATCTTGGTGGTGAAGATCTTTTTTGTACAGTTCTTCTGTGTATTCCTGCCACCTCTTCTTAATATCTACTGCTTCTGTTAGGTCCATACCATCTGTCCTTTATCGAGCCCATCTTTGCATGAAATGTTCCCTTGGTATCTCTCATTTTCTTGAAGAGATCTCTAGTCTTTCCCATTCTGTTGTTTTCCTCTATTTCTTTGCATTGGTCACTGAGGAAGGCTTTATCTCTTCTTGCTGTTCTTTGGAACTCTGCATTCAGATGCTTATATCTTTCCTTTTCTCCTTTGCTTTTCACTTCTAAGAGGATAGTGAAAAGCTTGGCTTAAAACTCAGCATTCCAAAAGCTAAGATCATGGCATCTGGTCCCATCACTTCATGGAAAATGGATGGGGAACAATGGAAACAATGACAGACTTTATTTTGGGGGGCTCCAAAATCACTGTAGATGGTGACCGTAGCCATGAAATTAACAGACACTTGCTGCTTTCAAGAAAAACTATGACCAACTTAGACAACATATTAAAAAGCAGACATCACTTTGCTGACAAAGGTCCATATAGTGAAAGCTAGTTTTTCCAGTAGTCATGTGCCTATTGACAGTTTGACCATAAAGAAAGCTGAGGACTGAAGAATTGATGCTTTTGAACTGTGTTACTGGAGAGACTCTTGAGAATCCCTTGGACTGCAAGAAGATTAAACCAGTCAGTCCCAAAGGAAATCAACCCTGAATATTCATTGGAAGGACTGATTCTGAAGTTCCAATATTTTAGCCACCTGATGCAAAGAGCCAACTCATTGGTAAAGACCCTGATGCTGGGAAAGATTAAGGGCAGAAGGAGAAGGGGGAGACAGAGAATGAGATGTTTGGATGGTATTACTGACTCAATGGACATAAGTTTGAGCAAACTCATGTCCATTGAGATGGTGAAGGACAGGGAATACTTGTGTGCTGCTGTCCATGAGTTGCAAAGAGTTGTACATGACTGAACAACTGGAAAAGAAGAGCAGCTCCTCAGCCTACAGATCAAGTCTGCAAATACAGGCCAGACACCACCCTGGGACCAGCTGGCCCCTAACCCTTGGATAACAAGTGGGGAGTACACTGCTGGGATGCATAGGATAGCTCCTACTGAGGGCCACTGCTCCTAAGTTGAGAAACATAACCAATATACCACATACATAAAACGACAAATAGCAATTTAGACAAAATGAGGTGACAGAGGACTATGTCTCAGATGAAGGAACAAGATAAAACCCCAGAGGAAGAACTAAGTGATGTGGAGATAGGCAATCTACCCAAGAAAGAATTTAGGGTAATGATTGGAAAGATGATCAAAGAATAAAGGAGGAAAATAGGTGACAGAGTTAGAAATTATAACTTTTTATCAAAGAAATAGAAAATATAAAGAAAAACCATACAAAGAATACAATAACTGAAAAGAAAAATACATTAGAAAGAATAGTGGAATAAATGAGGCAGAAGAAAGGATCATGAGCTGGAAGATACAGCAGTGGACATCACACTGCCAAACAGGAAAAAAAAAAAAAAAAGGATGAAAGAATGAAAATAAATGAGGGGAGTTTAAGAAACTACTGAGACATTGTTTATGCTAATACAATTGAGTATTGCATTAGAGGGATCCCAAAAGGAGAAGAGAGAGAGAAAACGGGCCTGAGAAGATATTTGAAGAGATAATAGCTGAAAACTTCCCTAACCTGGGGAAGGAAAATAGTCACCCAAGTCCAGGAAGCACAGACAGTCCTATACAGGAATACACTACAACACATTGTAATCAAAATGCCAAGTTAAAAGTTGTGGAGCAAAAGAAACCCTCCTACATTGCTGGTGGGAATAATAAATTAATACAACTATTGTACTATGGAGAACAGTATGGAGGTTCCTCAAAAAACTAAAAATAGAGTTACCATGTGATCCAACAATCCCACTCCTGGCCATATGTCCAGAAAAGATGAAAACTCTAATTAGAAAAGACACACGAGATCCAGTGTTCATTGGAGCAGCATTTACAATAGTCAAGATGTGGAAGCAACCTAAATGTCCATCAACAGGTGAATGAATAGAGAAGATATGGAATACCACTCAGTCATTAAAAAGAACAAAATAAAGCCATTTGCAGCAACATGGATGGACATGGAGTTTAAATGAAATAAGTCTGAGAAAGACAAATATCATATGATATCACTTGTATGTAGAAACTAATACAAATGATACAGATGAACTTATTTACAAACCAGAAATGGACTCACAGATCTCAAAATCAAACTTACAGTTCCCAAAGGAGAAACATGGGGTGAAGTGATAAATTAAGAGTTTGGAATTAACTTATACACACTAAGGAATAGGGAACTTTCCTCGGTATTCTGTAATAACCGATATGGGAAGAGAATCTGAAAAAGAATTAGAGGCTACATATATTACATATATATAATCTGATTCACTTTGCTGTAAACCTGAAAGCCAACATTGTAAGTCAAGTACACGCCAATAAAATTTTTTTTTAAATAAAGAGAATATTAAATGCAACAAGGGGAAGGCAACAAATAGCCTACAAAGGAATTCCCATAAGTCCATCAGCTGAGTTTTCAGCAGAAACTTTGCAGACCAGAAGGGAATAGCATGATATACTTAAAATGATGAAAGAGAAAAACCTACAACCAAGAATACTCTACCCAGAAGGCTCTCATTTAGATTTTATGGAGAAATCAAAAGCTTTACAGACAAGTAAAAGCTAAAAGATTTCAGGACCACCAAACCAGCTTTACAACAAAGGCTAAGATAACTTCTTTAGGTGGAAAAGGAAAAACCACAACTGGAAATGAGAAAATAACAAAATGGAAAAGCTCATCGGTAAAGGCAAACATACAGTAAAGGTGGGAAATCATCCAGGCACAGCAAGGAGGGAGTTAAAAGACAAAAAGTAGTAAAATCATTTGTAGTCACAATAAGCAGTTAAGAGACATATAAAACAATTAGATGTAAAACACAGTATCAAAAACAGAATGGTGGGGGGATATACAAATGCAGCATATCTAAAATATACTTGAAATGAAGAGATAAGCAACTGAAGGGCTTCCCTGGTGGCACAGTGGATAAGAATCCTCCTTCCAGTGCAGGGGACACTGGTTTGATCTTTGATCTGGGAAGATTCCACATGCTATGGAGCAACTAAGCTTGTGTGCCCATAACTACTGAGCCTAAGCTCTAGAGCCTGTGAGCAGCAACTACAGAGTCCATGTGCTATAACTGCTAAAACTC
The DNA here is from genome assembly GCF_027580195.1 of Bos mutus. Lineage (NCBI taxonomy): Eukaryota > Metazoa > Chordata > Mammalia > Artiodactyla > Bovidae > Bos > Bos mutus. The sequence goes on along the minus strand of NC_091626.1, from coordinate 39,988,960 downwards.
TCATGCTCAAGGGCCCGTGAGCTGCAACCACTAAGCCTGTGTGCTGCAATGACTGAAGCCCACGTGCCCTAGAGCCGTGTTCTGCAACGAGAAGCCACCGCAATAAGGAGCCTGTGCACTGCAATGTAGAGCAGCCCCTGCTCACCACAACTAGAGAAAGTCTGCTCAAAGCAACAAAGACCCAGCACAGCCGAAAAAGAGAGAGAGATAAGCAACTGAAACCAAGCACAAATAAATGGTGACTCCTATACAAAAGTGTCACAGTAACCATAAAACAAAAATCTCTAATGAACTAAAAAGAAAGAAGAATCCAGATATAACACTAAAGATAGTCACCAAATCTCAAGAGGATAAAGGAAGAAAAAGGAAAGAGAGATCTATAAAAACAAATTCAAAAGGGAGAGAGTGGAGACAAGATGGAGGAGTATAAGGACAGCCACCTCTTCTCATGAAAACAACAAGATCACAACTAACTGCTGAACAACCATGGACCCAAAAAATACTAGAACTGAAACAGGAGAGAAGGGGGAAGGGCACAACTTTCGAAAGAATGACATAATCTAAGGATACAACATAAACCGATTAGAATCAAATGCGTCCAAGATGGCAGACAAGTCAACTTCGACTAGACCTTGATCCTCAATCAGTAAGCTAAAAGACACACCCAGAGGCACCATGACAGTCCCTGCTGCTACTGCTGCTAAGTCGCTTCAGTCGTGTCCGACTCTGTGCAACCCCATAGACAGTAGCCCACCAGGCTCCCCCATTCCTGGGATTCTAGGTACCATCAAAAGACCAAAAAGTGTCTGGTGACCCAACTCCTGGAAATCTCTACCCTTTCCCCAAAATAGTTGGAATAATCTTCCCATTCATTAGCCTATGAATTACCCAACCCATAAAAGCTAGAGTGAGAGTGAAGTCGCTCAGTCATGTCCAACTCTTTGCAACCCCATGGACTGTAGCCTACCAGGCCCCTCTGTCCATGGGATTTTCCAGGCAACAGTACTGGAGTGGATTACCATTTCCTTCTCCAGGGGATCTTCCCAACCCAGGGATTGAACCTGGGTCTCCCGCATTGTAGACAGACGCTTTACCGTCTGAGCCACCAGGGAAAGCTAACCATGCTGCATTTTCAAGGTCCCTGAACTCACCCACCGGGATGGCCCACACTCTGTCTATGGAGTGTGTTTCTCTCTGAATCTGAATACATCTACTTCTTACCTATCAGTTTGTCTCTCACTGAATCGTTTCTACGATGAGACATCAAGAGCCTGAGCTTAATTCCACCCTGAAACCAGGTACTGTAGGTTTTAGCTTGGTTCATGTCCCAACCATGTTTGTTTAGAATCATAAACTGGGTTTTGGCTGGGTTTGAGTCCCAACCATGTGGGTTTAGAATCATAAACTGGGTTTTGGTTGGGTTCGAGTCCTGGCCATGTGGGTTTGAGTTCCAAACTGGGTTTTGAGTCCAAGCCACGTGGATTCAAGACCTAAGTAGGGTTTTGGCCAGGTTCAAGTCCTGGTTATGTGGGTTTGAGTCCCAAACAGGATTTTGGCTGGGTTTGAGTCCCAATCTGAGGTAAACAATTTCAGAACCTACCAAAAAAGATATCCTACCATCCAAAGAAGACAAAGAAGCCACAATGATATGGTAGGAGGGTTGCAATAGCAATAAAATCAAATCCCATACCTGCCAGATGGGCAACTCACAAACTGAAAATATTTATACAACAGAAGTGAACATTCTAAGCCCCACATCAGGCTCCCCAGCCTAGGGGTGCGGTAATGGGCGGGGCACCCAGAACATCTGGTTTTGAAGGTTTGATCTCAGGAATTCCACAGCACTGCGGGAAACAGAAATTCCACTGTCAGAGGACGCATACATGGTCTTGTACACTTCAGGACTCAGGGGAGGAAGCAGTGACCTCATAGAGGAGACTGCACCAGACTAAACTGTTGGTATTAGAGAGTCTCCTACAGATGTGGGGGGTGGTGTGGCTCACTGCATGGACAAAGACACTGGGGGTGGTAGTTCTGGGGAGTACTCATTGGTGTGAGTCCTCCTGGATGACACCAAGACCTAGCCCCACCCAACAGCCTGTAGGCTCCAGTGCTGGGATGCCTCAGGCCAAACAACCAACAAGGAGGGAACACAACCCCACCCAGCAGCAGCTAGGAACCCTGAAGTCTTTCTGAGCCCACAGTTTCCTACTAAACACACCCTTTGACACAGTCCTACCCTGCAGAGGTACAAGACCCATCTCGACACATGAATGGGCAGGAATAAGTCTCTCCCACCAGGAAGCCTGTGCAAGCTTTTTAGATTAGCCTCATTCACCAGGGGGCAGAGAGCAGAAGCAAGAAAAACTACAACCTTGCAGCCTGCAGAATGGAAACTGCAATCACAAAAAAATTACACAAAATGAGATGCCAAAAGAATATGTCCCAGACAAAGGAACATGATAAACCCCCAGAAGAACAACTAAGTAAAGTAGAATTAGGCAAGCTACCCAAAAAAAGTATTCAGAATAATAATAGCAAAGATGATCCAAGACCTCAGAAAAAGAATGGAGGCACACACTGAAAAGATTCAAGAAATGTTTAACCCAGAAGAACTGAAGAACAACAAAAAGAGGTGAACGATATAATATCCAGAATGAAAAATATACTAGAATGAATCAATTGCAGAATAAATGAGAGAGAAGAATGTATAAGCTACCTGGAAGACAGAATGGTGGAAATAATTGTCATGGAACAGAATATTTTAAAAAAGAATGAAAAGAAATGAGGACAGTCTAAGAGACATCTGGGACAAAAGTAAATACCCCAACATTCTCATTATAGGGGTCTCAGATGGAGAAGAGTTATGACCAATCTAGACAGCATATTAAAAAGCCGAGACATTACTTTGCCAACAAAGGTCTGTCTAGTCAAGGCTATGGTTTTTCCAGTAGTCATGTATGGATGTGAGAGTTGGACTATAAAGAAAGCTGAGCACCAAAGAATTGATGCTTTTGAACTGTGGTGTTGGAAAAGACTCTTGAGAATCCCTTGGACAGCAAGGAGATCCAACCAGTCCATCCTAAAGGAAATCAGTCTTACATATTCATTAGAAGGGCTGATGCTGAAGCTGAAAATCCAATATTTTGGCCACCTGATGCAAAGAGCTGACTCATTGGAAGAGACCCTGATGCTGGGAAAGATTGAAGGTGGGGGGAGAAGGGGACGACAGAGGATGGTGGTTGGATGGCATCACTGACTCAATGGACATGAGTTTGAGTAAGCTCCAGGAGTTGATGATGAACAGGGAGGCCTGGCATGCTGCAGTCCATGGGGTTGCAAAGAGTCAGACATGACTGAGCAACTAAACCAACTGACTGATGGAAAAGAGAGAAAAGACTCGAGAAAATATTTGAAGAAATAGCAGCTGAAAACTTCTCTAACGATGGAAAGGAAACAATCACCTAAGTTAAGGAGGAACAGAGAGTCCAGGCATGATAAACCTAAGGAGGAAAGTGCCTAGACACATCATAATCAAACTGACAAAAATTTTTTAAAAAGAGAAAATATTAAAAGCAACAGGGAAAAAAAATAAAAATAAAAAAATAAAAGCAACAGGCAAAGACAACAAATAACACACAAGGAGTCTTCCATAAGGTTATCATTTGATTTTCCAGCAGAAACTCTGCAGACTATAATGGTCTGCATGATATATTTAAACTGATGAAAGGGAGAAACCTAAAACAGAGAATAATCTACCCAGCAAGGCTCTCATTCAGATTCAATGGAGAAACCAAAGGCTTTACAGACAAGCAAAAGCTCAGCAAATTCACCATCACCAGACCAGCTTTGCAACAAATACTAAAGGTGGGAAGAAAAAGGCTACAACTATACAAGAAATTTATGAATGTAAAAGCTCACTGTTAAAGGCAAACAAAGTAAAGGTAGGACATCATCCACATACAAATATGATATCAAACCCAGCAACTGTGAGTACAGGACAGTGCAAATGTGGGGTACTAGAAGTGCATTTTACATTAAAAGACCAGCAACAAGTAGTCTTGTTGATATACAAACTGCAATATCAAAACCTCATGGTGACCACAAACTGAAAATTCACACATACAAAAAAGAAAAAGGAAACCAAACACAAAAGTAAAATTAGTTATCAAATCACAAGAGAAGAGAACAAGAGTGGAAGGGAAGAAAAGCGTACAAAAATAAATCCAAAACAATTAACAAAATGACAATCAGATCAGATCAGATCAGTCGCTCAGTCGTGTCCGACTCTTTGGGACCCCATGAATCACAGCACGCCAGGCCTCCCTGTCCATCACCAACTCCCAGAGTTCACTCAGACTCACGTCCATCGAGTCAGTGATGCCATCCAGCCATGTCATCCTCTGTCGTCCCCTTCTCCTCCTGCCCCCAATCCCTCCCAGCATCAGAGTCTTTTCCAATGAGTCAACTCTTCGCATGAGGTGGCCAAAGTACTGGAGCTTCAGCTTGAGCGTCATTCCTTCCAAAGAAATCCCAGGGCTGATCTCCTTCAGAATGGACTGGTTGGATCTCCTTGCAGTCCAAGGGACTCTCAAGAGTCTTCTCCAACACCACAGTTCAAAAGTGTCAGAACATAGATATTGATAATTACCTTAAACATAAATGGAATAAATGCTTCAACCTAAACACACAGATTGCCTGAATGGATACAAAAACAAGATCCATATATATAGACCTACCTCTGATATAGGGATATATACAGACTGAAAGTGAAGTGATGGAAAAAGATATTCCATGCAAATGGAAATCAAAAGAAAACTGGAGTACCAATACTTACATAAGACAAGATAGACTTTAAAGCAAAGGCTGTTAAAGGAGACAAAGAAGCACACTACATAATGATCAAGGGCTCAATCTAAGAAGAAGATATAACAATTGTAAATACATATGTACCCAACATAGGAGCACCTCAATATATTAATATAAGGCAAATACTAACAACCATAAAAAGAAGTTGAGAGTAACACCATTAATATTGGAGAGCTTTAACACCTTACTTTCACCAAGATCATCCAGACAGAAAATCAGTCAGGAAACACTAGCTTTAAATAATAGATTAAACTAGATGGACTAAATAGACATTAATAGAGTGTTCTATCCAAAGGCAGCAAGATGCACACTCATTTAAGTGCGCATGAAACACTGCCCAGGACTGACCACATTCTGGGCCAAAAAGTGAACCTCAATTAACAAAACCAAAATGATGTCAAGCACCTTTTCTGACCACAACACCAACAAGATTAGAAATCAACTACCAGGAAAAAAAAAGGCTGTAAAAAAACACATACATGTGGAGGTTAAACAATATGCTACTAAACAGCCAAAGAATCGCTGAAGTAATCAAAGAGGAAATTAAGAAATACCTAGACACAAATGACAACAAAAGCATGATGATCCAAAAACCGTGGGATACAGCAAAAGCAGTTCTAAGATGGAAGTTTATAGCAATGAAATCTTACTTCAGGAAAAAATGAAAAAACTCAAATAACCAACTTAACTTTACATCTAAAGCAAGTAGAGAAAAATAAAATAAAATCCAAAGTCACTAGAAGGAAAGTTCTCTTGTAGCTCAGTCAGTAAAGAATCTGCCTGCAATGCAGAAGACTCAGGTTTGATTCCTGGGTCAGGAAGATCCACTGGAGAAGGAAATGGCAACCCACTCCAATATTCCCGCCTGCAGAATCACAAGGACAGAGGAGCCTGGCTACAGTCCATGGGGTCTCAAGTGCCAGACATGACTTAGCAACAAAACCACTACAATTATAAAGATCAGAGCAGAAAGAAAATAAATAGAGACAAAGAAAATAATAGAAAATATCAATAAAACTAAAAACTGGTCCTTTGAAAAGATAAACAAAATTGATACACCTTTAGCCAGACTCATCAAAAAGAAAAAAGGGAGAGGGCCCAAGTCAATACAATTAGAAATGAAAAAGGAGAAGCTACAACTGACACCACAGAAATAAAAAGAATCATAAGAGACAGCTGCTGCTGCTGCTAAATCGCTTCAGTCGTGTCCGACTCTGTGCGACCCCACAGATGGCAGCCCACCAGGCCCCGCCGTCCCTGGGATTCTCCAGGCAAGAACACCGGAGTGGGTTGCCATTTCCTTCTCCAATGCATGAAAGTGAAAAGTGAAAGTGAAGTCGCTCAGTCGTGTCTGACCCTCAGCAACCCCATGGACTTCAGCCTTCCAGGCTCCTCCGTCCAAGGGATTTTCCAGGCAAGAGTACTGGAGTGGGTTGCCATTGTCTTCTCCGCATAAGAGACTACAAGTACCTATATGCCAACAAAATGGACAACTTAGAAGAAATGGACATATTCTTAGAAATGTACACTCTCCCAAGACTGAACAAGAAAGAAATAGAGAAAATGAACAGACCAATTTCCAGTGCAGAAAACAAGTCAGTAATTTAAAAACTTCCAACAAGCAAAAATCCATGAACAGATGTCTTCACTGGTGAATTCTACCAAACAAGAGCTGATACCTATCCTTCTAAAACTATTCCAAAAATTGCAGAGGAAAAAACTTCTGAACTCATTCTCTGAGGCCACCATCACCCTGATACAAAACCAAAGATATCACACACACACAAAAGAAAATTACAGGCCAATATCATTCATGAATATAGATGCAAAAATTCAGAACAAAACACTAGTAAATCTACTCCAACAATAAATTAAAAGGATCATTGACTATGATCAAGTGGAATTTATCCCAGAGATGCAAGGATTTTTCAATATTTTCAAGTCAGTCAGTGTGATGTATCACATCAACAAATTGAAGAATAAAAAAGCCTTATGATCATCACAGAAGATATAGAAAAATCTTTTGATAAAGTTCAACTTCCATTTTTGCTAAAAATTCTTCAGAGAGTGAACATAGTAGGAACATACCTCAACATAATAAAGATTATATATAGTAAACAAAAGCTAACATCACACTCAACAGTGGAAAGCTGAAAGCATTTCCTCTAAGATCAGGAAGAGGACAGGGATGTCTACTTTGGCCACTTCTATTCAACATAGTTTTGGCAGTCCTAGTCATGGCAATCAGAGAAGAAAAAAAAAAATCAAATTGGAAAGAAGTAAAACCATCATTGCTGATGAAATGATTCTCTACATAGAAAATCCTAAAGATGTTACCAGAAAACTACTAGAGCTCATTGATTAATTTTGCCAAATTGTTGTATATAAAATTAGAATACAGAAATCTTTTGTATTTCTATACACTAACAATGAAAGATCAGAAAGATAAATTTAAGGAACAATCCCATTTACCATCATCAAAATGAATAAAATACCTAGCAATGAATATACCCAAGATGGCAAAAGACCTATACTCCAAAAATTGCAAGACACTGGTGAAAGAAATGGAAGATGACACAAATAGATGGAATGATATACCACATACTTGGAGTGGAAGAATCAATATTGTTAAAATGACCACACTACCCAAAACAATCTACAGATTCAGAGCAATCCCTATCAGATTACCAATGGCATTTTTCACAGAAGTAGCACAACATTTTTAATATCTGCATTGAAACACACACACAAAAAAACATGAACAAGTAAAACAATCTTGAGAAAGATGATTGAAGCTGCAGCAATCATGCTCCCTGACTTTGGATCATGTTACAAATAGAGTAATCAAAACATTATGGTACTGGCACAAAGGCACACAAATAGATCAATTGAATAGGATGGAAAACCCAGAAATAAACTCACCCACTCATGGTCAATTAATCTATGACAAGGAGTTAAGAATATACAGTGGAGAAAAGACAGTTTCTTTAATAAGTGGTGCCGAGAAAAACTGAACAGCTAAATGTAAAGAAGGAAATAAAAACATTCTCTAACACCACACACATAAACACAAACAACCTCAAAATGGATTAAAGACCTAAAAATAAGATGGGATACTATAAAACTCCTAGAAGAAAACAGGCAGAAAACCTTTTGACATAAATTGTAGCAGTTTTTCTGCTTCTTTGGGATCTGTTCCTAGAATAATGGATATTTAAAAAATAAACAAATGGGGCTTCACTAAGCTCAAAAGCTTTGGCACAGCAGAAGAAATCATAAATAAAATGAAAAGACAATGCACAGAGTGGGTGAAAATAATTGCAAACAATTGCAAACAAACACACCAAGTGATTAATGTTCAAAATATACAAACTACTCACACAGCTTTAATATCAAAACAAACAAACATGACTAGAGAAATGAAATCAATACTACAATGAGGTTTCACCTCAGAACAGCAATCATTTAAAAGTCTACAAACAATAAATGCTGGACAGGGTGTGAAGAAAAAGGAAACCTCCTATACTGTTGGTAGGAATGTAAATTGATGCAGCCACTATGGTAAACAGTATGGAGGCACCTTAAAAAACTAAAAGTAGAGTTTTTCATATAGTGCAACAATCCCACTCTTGGGCATATATACAAAACTATAGTTCAAAAAGATACATGCAGCCCAATGTTCATAGCAGGACTATTTGCAGTAATAAAGACATACTGCTACTGCTAAATCACTTCAGTCGTGTCCGACTCTGTGCGACCCCATAGACGGCAGCCCACCATGCTTCCCCATCCCTGGGATTCTCCAGGCAAGAACACTGGAGTAGGCTGCCATTTCCTTCTCCAATGCATGAAAGTGAAAAGTTAAAGTGAAGTCGCTCAGTCATGTCCGACTAGTAGCAACCTAAATGTCCATTGACAGATGAGTGAATAAAGATGTGATATATATATATATATATACACACACACACACACAATACAACCAACCATTAAAAAAGTATGAAATAATGCTATTTACAGCAACATGAATAAACCTACAGATTACCATATTAAGTAAGAGAGAAAGACAAATATATGATATCACTTATTATGGAATCTAAAAAATAATACAAATCAACTTACAAAATAGAAATGGAAACATAGAACGTAGACATAGAACAGAACATAGAACATAAACATAGAAAACATAGAACATAGACATAGAACCATAGAAACCATAGAACATAGAACCATAGAAACCATAGAACATAGAACCATAAAAAAAGTATGAAATAATGCTATTTACAACAACATGAATAAACCTACATGGAACCATAGAACCACAGAACCATAGAAACCATAGAACATAGACATAGAAAACATAGAACATAGACATAGAACCATAGAAACCATAGAACATATGTTCTATAGACATAGAACCATAGAAACCATATAGAACATATGTTCTATAGACATAGAACCATAGAAACCATAGAACATAGACATAGAAAACACAGAACATAGAACATAGACATAGAACCATAGAAACCATAGAAACCATAGAACATAGAACCATAAAAAAAGTATGAAATAATGCTATTTACAGCAACATGAATAAACCTAAAGATTACCATATTAAGTAAGAGAGAAAGACAAATATATGATATCACTTATTATGGAATCTAAAAAATAATACAAATCAACTTACAAAATAGAAATGGAAACATAGAACATAGACATAGAACATAGAACATAAACATAGAAAACAAACTTATGGTAACCCAAGTGGATGAAGGGTAGATAAATTAGGAGTTTAAGATTAACATACACATTCTACTATAATAAAATACGTAAACCACAAGGGCCTACTGTATAGCAGAGGGAATTCAATATCTTATAATAACTTATAATGGAAAAGAATCTGAAAAAGTATATATATGTATATATGCCATATATAACAGAATCACTTTGCTGTAACCTTATTTGAAAGACAACATTGTAAATTATACTTCAATTAAAAAATGTTAAATTGCATGATTGTCTCAATAGATGCAAAAAAACCTGATGTGATCAAATTTAACATTCATTCACAATAAAAACTCTCAATAAATTAGGAATGAAAGGTAAATATCTCAACATTATAAAGGCTGTAAATGAAAAGCACACAGCTAACATTCCATGGTGTATAACTGCAAGTTTCCTCTAACAGTCAGAACACGTCCACTCACCATTTCTATTTAACATGGTACTGGAAGTTCCACCCAGAGTAATTAGACAAGAAATAAAAAGCATCCAAATTGGAAACAAAGAAGTAAAATCATCCCTGTTTATACACAATGTGGTCTTGTATATAGAAAACACCAAGATTCCATTGAAAATAATTATAATCAATGAAATCAGTAAATTTGCAGGATACAAAAGTCAACATACAAAAATCAGTTGCATTTCTGTACACTAACAGTGAATTATCTGAAAAGGAAATTGCAAAAACAATGCCATTCACAGTAGCACTAAAACAAAGAAAATACTTAGGGATAAACTGAGGTGAAATATTTATATACTGAAAATTAAAATACCGATGACAGAAATTTAGAAATAAACAAATGGAAAAACTTCCCATTTTCATCAATTGGAAGACTTAATATTGTTAAAATGTTCATTCCATCCAAAGCAATAGACAGATTCAACAAAAGCCCTACCAAAATTCTAAAGAATTTTAACAGAATAGAAAAAGCAATTCTACAATTCATTTGAAACCACAAAGAATCACAAATATCCAAATCAATTCTAAAAAGAACAAAACTAGAAGGTATCACAACTTTGATTTCAAGACATTTTATAAAGATACAGTAATCAAAACAATACGGCACAATCAACAATACTGCGATTTTTAAAAAGTGTGGTACTGGCATAAACAGACATATAAACCAAATAGAACAGAATAGAGAGTCCACAAATAAATCTTGTATGATCAACCAATTTCAACAAGAGTGCCAAGAATATACGATAGGGAAAGAAGAATCTCTCCAACTATTTGGTATTGGGAAAAGGGGATATCCACATATTACAGAATGAAGTTGGATCTGTATTTTACACCATCTATAAAAATCAACTCTAAATGAGTTAAAGATAAGAAATCTGAAAATGTAATAGTCCTAGAAGAACACATAGGGGAAATCTTTATGCCATTGGTATTGGTAATGATTTCATGGATATGACAGACACCAAAAGCCCATGGAACAAAAACGAAAATAAACAAGTGAGACTACATCAAACTAAAAAGCTTCTGCATAGCAAAAGAAACTATTAACAGTGGGAAAAGGCAACGTGTGGAATGAGAGAAAATATTTGTAAATGATATATCTGACGAGGTGTTAATCTCCAAAGTATATAAATGACTCATACAACTCAACAAACAAAAAAACCTAATAACCCAATCTTTTAAAATGGAATGAAGCCTTAGATACATCTTCAAAGAAGATACACAAATGACCAACAAGTATATGAAAAAAAATGCTCTTCATCACTTATCATCGAGGAAATTCAAATAAAAACCACAATAAGATATCACCTCATACTTGTTAGAATGGCTTTAAAAAAAAAAACCCACAAAGACAAGTGTTAGCACGGATGTGTAGAAGCCCTGCACACTGTTAGTGGGAATGCAAAATGGTATAGCCTCCATGGAAAGCAGCAGGAAAGTTGCTCAAAAAAAGTTAAAAATAGAACTTCTTTATTATTCAGCAATCCCACTTCTCAATATATATCCAAAGAATTGAAATCAGGATCTTGAAGAGATCAGATCAGATCAGATCAGTCGCTCAGTCGTGTCTGACTCTTTGCGACCCCATGAATCACAGCACGCCAGGCCTCCCTGTCCATCACCAACTCCCGGAGTTCACTCAGACACGTCCATTGAGTCAGTGATGCCATCCAGCCATCTCATCCTCTGTCGTCCCCTTCTCCTCCTGCCCCCAATCCCTCCCAGCATCAGAGTCTTTTCCAATGAGTCAACTCTTCGCATGAGGTGGCCAAAGTACTGGAGTTTCAGCTTGAGCATCATTCCTTCCAAAGAAATCCCAGGGCTGATCTCCTTCAGAATGGACTGGTTGGACCTCCTTGAAGTCCAAGGGACTCTCAAGAGTCTTCTCCAATACCACAGTTCAAAAGCATCAATTCTTCGGCGCTCAGCCTTCTTCACAGTCCAACTCTCACATCCATACATGACCACAGGAAAAACCATAGCCTTGACTAGACGGACCTTTGTTGGCAAAGTAATGTCTCTGCTTTTGAATATGCTATCTAGGTTGGTCATAACTTTCCTTCCAAGGAGTAAGCGTCTTTTAATTTCATGGCTGCACTCACCATCTGTAGTGATTTTGGAGCCCAGTAAAATAAAGTCTGACACTGTTTCCACTGTTTCCCCATCTATTTCCCATGAAGTGGTGGGACCGGATGCCATGATCTTTGTTTTCTGAATGTGAAGAGATATTAGCCCTTTAATCTTCATTGCAGCACTATTCACAATAGCTAAGTGAGGAAACAACCCAAACGTCTGTTGACAGATGATTGGATAAAAAAATGTGGTATATACATACAATGAAATATTATTCAGCCTTAAAATAGAAGGAAATTCTGAAATTTGAAACAGAAGGAAATTCTACTATTTACCCTACCAAATTTTTATGACTAAGTAGTACTCCATTGTGTATATATACCACATCATTTTTATCCATTCATCTGTTGATGGGCATTTAGTTTACTTCTGTGTCTTGGCTATTGTACATACTGCTGCTATGAACATCAGGGTGCATGTATCTTTTCAAAATGGAGATTCTTTTTTCAAATATATGCCCAGGAATGGGACTGGGGGATCATATGATAACTCTTTTAGTTTAGGAAACCTCCATAATGTTTTCCATAGTGGCTGCACCAATTTATATTCCCACCAACCATGTAGGAGGGTTCCTTTTTCTCCACACCCTTTTCAGCATTTGGTATTGGAGACTTTTTAATGTTGGCCATTCTGACCAGTGTGGGGTGATATCTCATTGATTTGCATTTCTCTAATTAAAGAATCCACCTGCCAATACAGGAATGTGAGTTGGGAAGATCACCTGGAGAAGGAAATGGCAACCCACTCCAGTATTCTTGCCTGGGAAATCCCATGGACAGAGGAGCCTGGTGGGCTACAGTCCATGAGGTTGCAAAAAAGTCAATCATGACTCATCAACTAAATAACAATAATTACAGATGTTGAGGGTTTTTAATATGCCTGTTGGTCATCTGTGTGTCTTCTTTGGAGACATGTCTATTTAGGTCTTCTGCCCATTTTTTTATTACATTTTTTGTTCATGGTGTTATTGAGTTGTATGACTTGTTTGTATATTTTGGAAATTAAGCCCTTGTCAGTTGCATCATTTGCAGATATTTCCTCCCAGCCTGTACGCTATCTTTTCATTTTGTGTATGGCTTCCTTTGCTGTGGAAAAACTCGTAAGCTTGATGAGATCCCATTTGCTTATTTTTGCTTTTATTTCTATTGCCTTGGGAGACTGACCTAAGAAAACATTGGCATGATTTATGTTGGAGATTTATGTTTTGCCTATGTTCTCTTCTAGAAGTTTTACAGTGTCCTGTCTTATATTTAAGACTTTAAGTCATTTTCAGGGTGAGTGTGTGCAAGGAGTGAGAGTGTGTTCTAACTTCACCGAGTTACACGAGGCTGTCCAACTTCTCCCAACACTACTTGCTGAAGAGTCTCCAGGAAAAAGAAATATTTTAGGTATACATTTTGTTTGCTTACATTGGCAAAATTACTCCAATAAGAAAAAATTTGAAATCTAGCATTATCAAAAATAGTTATAATCTTATATCAGCCTTATCAGTTACTCTGTGTTGGGTTGGGGAAAAAAAGTCACAACACACCTTCAATCTTAATACTAGTCAATACAAAGCAGGAGCTTGAAACAGAAATACAAAATCTTTTCAAAGTTAAATCACTGACAACGATATCTATTCTTATAAATATTCATGTCAGACAAAAATCACCTTTTAGAGTAATACAAAAACATTTATAGTATGGTACCTTGCATGATGGGGCTTCCCAGGTGGCTCAGTGGTAAAGAATCCTCCTGCCAATGTAGGAATGTGAGTTGGGAAGATCACCTGGAGAAGGAAATGGCAACCCACTCCAGTGTTCTTGCCTGGAGAATCCCAGGGACGGGGGAGCCTGGTGGGCTGCCATCTCTGGGGTCGCACAGAGTCCGACACGACTGAAGCGACTTAGCAGCGGCAGCCAATGCAGGACACGTGGGTTCAGTCCCTGGGTTGGGAAGATCCCTTGAAGAAGGAAATGGCAACCCACTTCAGTATTCTTGCCTGGAAAATCCCATGAACAGAAGAGCCTGGTGGGCTACAGTCCATGAGGTCACAGAGTCAGCCACGACTTAACAACGAAACAGCCTTGCACAATATCCAAGTGGACAGGCCTGAGCTGCATTCTTGTCACAGGTCTGAATTTAAAAGAATTCCACTCCCATATTCATGTGAATATTGGTGGCATTCTGTGCATATCATACACACATTATTAACTCCATTCTTCATAAACCTGAGTCTGAAAGTGGTCTAACGTGCCACATAGTACAGTACAACTTGCAATGCATTAATTTGGAGCTTCCAATAATCCAATCAGGATCAGATTTTGCCTATCAAGCCATTTCTTTTCTTCCTAAACTCGTGAATGAAGACAGTAGAGGAAAACTTTAAACTTCAGAAAGCCTGTTTTGAGCACAACAGAAACATCATTTATGTTAAACATATTAATTAAAAGAAATTATGACTATGAATATATTACATGCATCCTATATAACTATCCTATGTTACTATGGATATATTACATGTATATATTATAGTACATGTACTGGTGATACCTATATATATTTCATTTTCATTCTTTGGGGAAAAAGTTTAATCAATACCTGATGGTAGTGTGACTGGACCGGATTCGTTCTGCCCGATGCCCGAAGTCAGAAGCTGAGAAGCTGAGGTTTGCAGCAAAAAGAAGGTTTTAATTTGCAAGGCAACCAAGCATGAAGACAGAACAAGCTTCCGGCCCACCTTCCTGAAGGCCAGGGTTCTGAGAATTTGGGGGAAAGAGCAACAGAACGTTCTGAGCCCTGTAAGCAGGAGTTGTGAGAGGGGCTGTCGGGGGCGTGAGTGGTGTGGGGAAAGGTGGTTGGAAGGTTTGTAATTGTGCTTCTGCGTAGGCGTAACTAACTACACGCCTATGTAGCTTCAAACGTGGAGGCACTTGGCGTGATCTGGGGGTGGAGTTTTTCGGCCCTCTGAAGTCAAAAGGTCATCAAGTGGACGCTCACGCATGTCCAGTGGGAGGGTTGGTGGTCCTATCCAGTCTTAACCAGCTGAATCCAAACTAGATACAGCTGAGTCCAAGTTCCTGGAAAACTCGTGCAACTATCTTATTGTTTAGGCTACAGGCAGCTTGGAAGACATCCAAGTCTTAAAACCTTGATTAGTGAAGTCAGGTGAAATGGATTTGACTAATGATCAGCCACATTTTCACAAGTTTAACTTGTCTAATTGTTGAAGTATCACTTATTTTAATTCTCTGGAATACTCCCCCTTTAGCTAACAAAAGCTGTTCCTTATCCTGAACAACTCTTTCTTAAAAAGCTCTTATCTAACCTTCTTACAGGATGGACCACTATTCTCCATTCCTTCTATAAAACACAGTGAAAGGTGCCCATAGCATGCTTATGCTTGCAGCTACTTCCTACCCTCTGTTAACATTCTTTCTGACCCTGCAAGACTATTAAGAGTTCAGCTGTTTTCTCCACCTCCAGTAGCAGTTCTCTGTCCAAAGATCATATTCTCAGGCTTTTACTCTATATCCAAAATCTGAGAGGTCCCAGATTAACGGAAGCTGCCAATCAACAGCTCTCCTATCTGTGATTCTACCCTTCTCAAAGTGTTATTGTTGCTTAGTTGCTAGGTCATGTCTGACTCTTTTGTTCTCCATGAACCATAGCCTGCCAGGAGCCTCTGTCCATGGGATTTTCCAGGCAGGAATACTGGAGTGGGTAGCCATTCCCTTCTCTAGGGGATCTTCCCAACCCAGGGATCTGATCTCCTGTATTGGCAGGTGGATTCTCATAACACTGAGCCACCAGGGAGAGAGAGAGAGAGAGTTAGTTGCTCAGTTGTGTCTGACTATTTGCGGCTCTATGGACTGTAGCCTGCCAGGCTCCTCCGTCCATGGGATTCTCCAGGCAAGAATACTGGAGTGGGTTGCCATTCCCTTTTCCAAGGGAAGTCCCACCAAAATACAGACCCGTCTAGTTGTGATGCATGGGCATCAGCAGCCCTATTAGGTAGTTTAAGACAAATTTTAAATCAGTTATATTTTATGTGGCATTTCTAGTCATCCTCAGTTAGAGCACAGCAGCTTACACAGGGGAAGTTCCACACCTGGATGTGAAACTGCAGGGCAGGAGCCGAGGTCAATCATGTAGCTTTTGTGTATCCAGTTTCTGTTTCAGGGCTCTGAAAGTTCTTCTCTGCTCAGAAAGTTAGTGCTCCTCAAGATTTGACCAACACAACCCAAGTAAACCATTTTTTTCTCCTTTTACCATTTCTTCCAAAAATGTTAGCACATAACTTTAAATGATTCTACTTTAAATATGCCATTCAGCGATGATCTGTTAAGTCAGCTTTATTTTAATGGAGTGTGTCGTCTCACTTGAAGTTGACCAGAATTCATTTGGTGGAGAGAACCATCCTCTCCCTGTCTTCTGAAGGAGCCATTATGCGTAGAAACAGAGAGATGGTCTGTCTTTGATGCTCAGAGCAGGAGAGATGCAGTTTCACTGTAGGTGCTTCAGCTGGTTTCTTTGGAATAAACAGCCAGTGAGCCCAGCTGTGGGCCATGTCAAGATCCAAACATCTGTCTCTGCAGAAGCCATCTTATTGTACTTAGTGAACCTTTTCAGCAATTGGCCTTCCTCTAAGCCTGTGGCCGCACAAAGTTAGACAAAACCAGGCAAACATGGAGAATGTGGGTGGGGGGGGTGCTCAGTTGCTCAGTAATGTCTAACTCTTTGTGATCCATGGCCCGCCAGGCTCCTCTGTCCATGTAGACTAGCTTTCCCCAAGTCAAAAGCCAGATTGAGTTGAGGACTTGTAAAGATGTCCATGGGCTTGCTCCTTGACTAAAGTTAATTGGATCTAGACCTTAAGGACACCGGAGTGGATGCTGATTTCCATTAAGAAAAGTGAAGAGAAATGCTTACAGAAACGGTACCACCTCCCTCCAAATCCATATCCCCCTCCCTCCCTGCCCTCCAGCTCCTCTATTCACCTAGCAATCACCTGAAAGGAAGAGCTTCCTGAGCTGACAGGGTCCTTTAGAGAGAAGGTAATTGTCCTCTAAGATTACCCCTCTATTTGAAAAGAAATGCCACTGTCACCCCTCTGCAGAGTCATGCCACTATTTTTAGTGTGTCCTTGTGCTTTTGGGTGATGAGTCAGGACTCTCTTTTTTAAAATATTAAATACTTGGCATTCCGCAGAAAAAGATAGACACATTTAATGTTGCTACTGTTCCAATCACCAAGTAAAGATTTGCTCCTTTTCTTAGCTGCCTTGAGCCCCACAGAGCTGTTTGGGCTGCATCCCCACCACCCCCCATGCCACTGCTCATTTCAAAAGCAACAGCCAAAGCAGATGAAAGGGAGATGCACTGGTGCTCATAAATTCAAGGAGCTAAAATAGCAACAGCTGTGGCAATTGCAGGATTTCAGCAGGTAATCAACTAAGAGCCAAAAGAGGGATTTGACAATTCTACTGGGGACTGGGACAGAGGGCAGCGAGAATTTGAGCTTCAAGGAGAACCTTCCCTACTCATCAACGAAAATGAAAACTTCGTGACTTTACCCACTGAAGCACAGCAGACTTTCCTGCTTTTGATTCCAATCCCTGAGCAGTAGGATTATCTTTTCTCATCTCATAATATTTGGCTTTCTTAGATATATTTATCCTATATTGTATACTGTGGTTCACCTGTGTATTTTGAGTTTAATCCATCATTGGTTTAATACCATCTTTCAATAGATTTATATACTTATGATAAGATGGGCATTTTTTAAGGAGAAGTATTGTGTCAATTTAGACTGAAGCTCATGAGTAGCATTTCTTCTGAAATGTTCTTTTCCAGTCTAAAGGGCAGTGATTCTCAGATTCTCATATAAAGAGTAACTAGGGTTTCTTGTTCACCTTTGAAGGTTAGAACAGCACTCAGGGACCAGGGAAGCATATGAGACATAGAAGGGAGGTAAGAACTGTGCCTCGTTCTCTTCTGTTACGAAAAAACTTTCCCAGTGAGAGGACAGATCCAGGCTCTAAGTATCAGTGCGGTGGCTAAAAAACACAGACTAGAGCCAGTCTGCCTGGTTCAAATCCCAGCTCTTCCACTTCTAGGCTCAGTAATTTTCAACAAGTTTCTGGACTATTCGGGGCCCCAGTTTCTGTCTCTGTGTAATAATGCTAGCAATACCCACCTCAAAGGATTTTATGAGAATTAAATGATTCACTAAGTGGAAAGTGCACATCTCACACATAGTAAGCTCAGTAAAAGTTATACAAATCATATATCTCTTCACTATTAAGCAATTGTTCAACAGTTGGAACACTACAAAATAGCACTATCAAGTAAAAATATCTTTTTGACATTTTAAAGACATTTTTTGTATTAATTAGAGTGCTGTTGGTTGCAAGTTCAACTTAAACTAGCCTAAGGGGACAAAAAATTAATTTATTGGCTCTTACCTTGGAAGTTTAAACAGTATACCTGGCATCCCAACAGCAACCTCAGAAACAGCTAGATTCAAGGTTTCTGTCTCTCTCCACCTCTAGGCCGAGCTTACAAGGTGTCTTCCACATGACGGGAAGTTGACCACCACCAGCCCCTTACTTATACCCTCCTGGCCTATCAACTCCAGCAGACAGTCTCCCCTGATGCTAAAGCATCAGAGTCTCAGGAAGCACTGTGATTGGTTCAGCCTACAACCAGTCACTATATAAGCCAGGATGGTGGTATCCAGCCAGAACCAAGTGCCTTCCCCTATAAAGCTAGGGGAAAAGCATAGGGAGGTTGAGGTTGAAGAACAATAGAGGGTAAAACTGGCTGCTGTAGTGCCAGCCAAACCTTACCACACACAGGGAATCGATTCCCTGTGGAAGAGAGTTGTCCTGATATCAAAGCCAAGTAATAGATGCCCACCTAAAGCCACCTGGGAAATGGGCTAAGTTAACATTGCACATTTCCTAAGATAAAGATCCATTATAAATACATAAAGATCAAATTAATCTTTAAATTTTAAATCCATAAACAATGATTTATTGATTATCTTTCAATCAACAATTCTAAGATTTAATTGTAACTCTACATAGAGACAAGATCTTCATTCTTTCATATAGAGATGGCAAATAGATTAGATATGCGTTATATCTCATATAACCTAGGAAAATAAGTTATGAATTCCTAGAATGCTATCTTGAGAGATTCCAAGGTTGCAACCTTGCTCAGACAAAACATGGAGAAGGCACTGGCGACCCACTCCAGTACTCTTGCCTGGAAAATCCCATGGATGGAGGAGCCTGGTAGGCTGCAGTCCATGGGGTCGCTAAGAGTCAGACACAACTGAGCGACTTCACTTTCATTTCTCACTTCCACGCTTTGGAGAAGGAAATGGCAACCCGCTTCAGTGTTCTTGCCTGGAGAATCCCAGGGACGGAGGAGCCTGGTGGGCTGCCGTCTATGGGGTCTCACAGAGTCGGACACGACTGAAGAGACTTTGCAGCAGCAGCAGCAGCAGACAAAACAATACCACTCATGGGTATGGTCTAGAGAATAGTGGCCCATACGCCAGGTGATAACTGCCTCTATGATGCCACTCTAAGAACACTTATCCACAAACCAAGGACATTATAGATGGAGAGATTTTCAATTAGAGCCATGTGTCAGAACTGAGCTCCCAAACAATGCTAGAATTAATTCAAATGACCAGCATGGCGGGTTAGGCACTTAAGTGAGAAGCTTTACAACACCACAGATGAGTGTTGAGAGGCTGACTCATCTGTGTTAAGAAGGAAGAAAATGCTGATTTACCTCTTTCAAAGCCCCCCCGGAGCAGACTCACAAACCTGGCGCTGAGATACTTCACTACAATACAACAAATAAATAAGAGCAGGAAGGTAACTTAATCTTTTCTTCCTCATTTTAGCATTCTTAGTTGAATACTTCAAATGACAGTGTATGTAGTATTTCACTAATTGCTAGACATAGTAAGCTTTCATCAGTGATAGCTATTTTCATGATTATTTTCACAAATTTTCTTTATAATGCATGTATTTTATCACTAAGTAAAAAGTGAGAGATCTGTGTGGCCAAACTTATTTATTTTGAAGATTTTCTTGGAGGATTTCAGAGAAGATCCCCCTGTGTTGCCATGTTTTTGCATTGTCTATATTTTATGATGTTGTGACATCTTGGGGGCCTTGAGAACCTGGAGAGAGACCACCGTTCCAGAGCTAGCTAATTCTTTGAGATAAAAAACACCTTGTCTGTGAGCACAACTTTCATAAACAAATCAACCAATCCAAAGTGCACGTCCCCAACCACCTCCTTTATCAAATGCTCACACAGCAAGCCAATATTTTCCCTGCCTCATATCAGCCTGGGGCCTGGGAATGGACACCTAAAGAGCATCCTCATAGCCCAGAGCCCATCCAATCCTAAGCCTGTTCAAAATTGCCAATCCTGCCTCTGCCATCCCTTGCTGCAGAGACCACAATAGAGGCCTGGGCTGTGCTTTTCCATTACTCCTGCTTCCCGAATGACTTGGGGGCTTCCCCTGGTGGTCACAGCATTCCCTTTCCTCTTGGGAACTGTAATAAACTCTTCTTTCAAGTCAATTGTCTCTGTCTGTCATCTTTTTATACCTGATTAAAACAAATCCCAGGGACATTTTAGGACATTCCCATAACCACAAACAATAGGACTGAGGAATAGCATGTGAAGAAGGAAAAAATACTCTCAAAATCGAGGTAAAAATGTGGGAAGAGGAAAACCTTTGAACACAGTAGGTTGATATACTTTATTACTCATTTTATCTCTCTAGTTGCATTTGAAAAGAAGTTACCTAAATCTAAGTATGGGCTTCCCAGGTGGCTCAGTGGTAAAGAATCTGACTTCCAAGCAGGAGATGTGGGTTCAATCCCCGGGTTGATCCCCTGGGAATGGCAACCCATTCCAGTATTTTTGCCTCAGAAATCCCATGGACAGAGGAGCCTGGTGGGCTACAGTCTGTGGGGTTGCAAAAGAGTCAGACATGACTTAGTGACTAAACAACAACAAAATCTAAGTGTGTGTATATATATATATATATGTATAAGAACTATGGAATTCTATGGAAATAAATATCCATTTGCTGTAAGATACTTGGCAGAGTTTTAAAATTGTGGACAGAATTAATTTTAGCAGAAATAATCTCCAATGTAATCTTTCACAATTCAACAGTTAATCTCACCAAAACATGTTCAAACTTGGACCAATCTTTTTTTTGTATTTTCTTTTATTTTTGAGAGCTTTTAAGTAGTTTTTCTTGATTTTACTGACAAATTTTCAAACACCAGCCCTTGGGTTAGAGGTCACATGCCCATGTGTAAAATTAAGCATCAAAAGAAAAGCCTAATTATAATGGCTCTTTGGAAAAAAGAATGAAGAGGGCAGCCATGGTGAGGAAAAGCTGGACCTGTGAGAAACTGCAGGGCACACACACAAGGAAACAGCATCAGCAGTGAACATTCCAAGGACAGGATGGAAAACGCAGCCACCAGAGTGTATCCTGCACAGAGATGCTGTATACTGAAAGGAGGAGGAAACAATTTATAGACCAAGAAAGCCCTGGACAGAATTATCCATTTTGGGAGGAATCATTTTTGCTGAAGCAATGAAGACTTTCTAGAGAGCTATTTGAGGAGGCAGATGTTTAGATAATATATTGCTGCTTTGCATTTCTATAACACCTTTCATCTAAGAGCTGCAGAGTGTAACACAAACATTAACTAATAAATTAAGCCTCGTGGCACCTCTGCATGATCCATAGACATAACAGCCATTTTCACAGCATCCGGAAAGGCAGTGCCCTGCTCAAAGGTGCTGAAGTCATTTGCCAAGGTCACGAAGGGGAGAAAACAGCAAACTCCTTCACAGTGAGTGTCAGTTCATCTGCACCCTCCCCACAGGGCACTTTTTCTCACTTGGCAGGTCAACAACTTCAAGAGCATGTTTTCTTCTCTGGGACACTTAGTGGTAACGAAAGGAGCACAAGGTCTACCCCGGTTTCCAGTGATTCCCTTCAGGAGATGGCTCTTTAATTGAACTGGGAGATGATTTGAAAATCCTACGTCTTGGATCAAAGCCTTAACTCCTTTCTCTCTGGTTTACCCAGGAATTAATTTGTGTGCTTATGCTGGTCCCTTTCCTGGAATGACACTAGCTTTTAGCTCTGGAGTTACTTTTCATGTGATCTAATCCGATTACCCAAAGGACTTAAACTATTACAAGAATATCAAACAACCCCAACACATCTATTTTGGCATTCATATAATTATTGATATTTTTCCTGTTATTTTAATTTCTGAAAAGCCCATAAAATTGTCATTGAAAACTAAGATGTGACATTGTGACAGAAGACAGTTTCAACTCTAACCAGAATCTAACTGGCTTGTCAGTAAAATTTGTTTTACTTTGGTCAGGCATCACTGTATCTTCCTAAATGCTAGTCCTTTCCTTTGGCTCATCAACAACCTATTCCACAGTGGTATTACATTTTTCCTCTTTCTCTCTGATAGCCCACATAATTTCTTCAGTAGAATAATCAGGTAGAGAGAAAATAAAGCAAGGAAACCAGTTATAACACCCTGATGCTCAGAATCTTTCCAAAAGGAAAGAAAACCACCACCCTGTTATACACAGACATGATTATTTCTACCTTGGTACATATTTTTAAACTTCTCAGAAAGTAACAGGCTCACCTCTAAGTCATTCACATTCCTAATTTCCATTTGTTTTCTCTTTTCTATTCCCTGGTGGCTCAGTTAGTTAAGAATCCCCCTGTAATGCAGGAGATCATCTGCAATGCAGGAGACCTGGGTTTGATCCCTGGGTCAGGAAGATCCTCTGGAGAAGGAAGTGGCAACCCACTCCAGTATTCTTGCCGAGGAAATCCCATGGACAGAGGAGCCTGGCAGGCTGCAGCCCACAGGATCACAAAGACCTGGACACAACTGAACACACGTGCACAACTGCAACCTCTGAGGCACCTAACAAAAACCCAGAGCACATGAAATCCATCCTACCAGTCTTCCAGGGAATTTGTGCTTTGTGACAGAATAGAAAAACTGTTTCTTAATCATCTGAACCCCTGCTTGACTGAAAATTGGCAGGGTGGAATGGTTTTGTGACAACAGAAGAAGACTTGTGGCCATAGATTTAGCTAAAATTCTCACCTGAAACCATCAACAAAATGAAAAGGCAACTTACAGAATCGGAAAATTTATTTGAAAATCATATATCTGATAAGGAGTTAATACCAAAATATAGAGAGAATGCGTACAACTCAAAAGTCAAAACCCAAACAATCTAATTTGAAAATGGGCTGAGGA
The DNA here is from genome assembly GCF_027580195.1 of Bos mutus. Classification (NCBI taxonomy): domain Eukaryota; kingdom Metazoa; phylum Chordata; class Mammalia; order Artiodactyla; family Bovidae; genus Bos; species Bos mutus. Next base: position 39,965,369 of record NC_091626.1, on the reverse strand, counting down.
CCTGAATAGACTTTTTCCCAAGAAGACTTACAGGTAGCCAATAGACACATAAAAAGATGCTCAACATCATTAATCAAAGAGAAATGCAAATCAAAATCACAATGAGATATCACCTTACACCTGTTAAAAATGGCTGTTATCAAAAAGACAATAAATACCAAGTGTTAATGAGAATGCGGAGAAAAGGAAATCTTTATGCACTATTGTTGGGAATGTAAATTGATGTAGCCACTGTGGAAAACAGTATGAAAATTCCTAAAAAATTTAAAATAGAACTATTATATGACCCAGCAATTTCATTTCTTGGCATATATCAGAAACAACTGAAGTCAGGATCTAGAAGAGATACCTGCATTTCCATATTCACTGCATCATTATTCACAGTAGTCAAGACATGGAAGTAACAGAAGTGTCTATCAACAGATGCATGGATAAAGATGTGATATATCTATGTCTCTCTCTCTGTATATTTATGTATGCGTACATGCGTGCTAAGTTGCTTTAGTTGTGTCTGACTCTTTGTGACCCTGTGGCCTATAGGCCCCCAGGCTCTTCTGTCCATGGGATTCTCCAGGCAAAAATACTGGAATGGGTTGCCATGCCCTCCTCCAGATGATCTTCCCTACCCAGTGATTGAACACGCATCCCCTATGTGTCCTGCATTGGCAGACTGGTTCTTTAGTACTGGTGCCACCTGGGAAGCCCATATTTATGTGTAGGTATATCTATATCTATCTAGCCACACTGGAAAAGGTCAGTTTTCATTCTAATCCCAAAGAAGAACAATGCTGAAGAATGCTCAAACTACTGTACATTTATGCTCATTTCACATTCTAGTAAGGTTATGGTCAAAATCCTTCAAGCTAGCCCTCAGCACTAAGTGAACCAAGAACTTCCAGATGTACCAACTGGGTTTAGAATAAGTAGAGGAACCAGAGATCAAATTGCCAATATTCATTGGATCATAGAGAAAGCAAGAGAATTCCAGAAAAACATCTACTTCTGCTTCATTGACTACACTAAAGTCTGTGGTTGTGTGGATCACAACAAACTGTAAAAAATTCTTCAAGAGATGGGAATACCAGACCACCTTACCTATCTCCTGAGAAACCTGTATGCAAGTCAAGAAGCAACAATTAGAACCAGACATGCAACTGACTGGTTCAAAATTGGGAAAAGACTACAACAAGGCTCATTATTGTCACCTTGCTTAACTTTTATGCAGAATATGTCATGCAAAATGCTGGGCTGGATGAATCACAAGCTAGAATCAAGATTTTCAGGAGAAATATCAACAACCTCAGATGTGCAGATGATACCACTCTAATAGCAGAAAATGAAGAGGAACTAGAGAGTCACTTGATGAGGGTGAAAGAGGAGAGTGAAAAAGCTTCTTAAAACTCAACATTCAAAAAACAAAGATCATGGCATCCAGTCCCATCACTTCATGGCAAATAGAAGGGGAAAAAGTGGAAGGAGTGACAGATTTTATTTTCTTGGGATCCAGACTCACTGTGGACAGTGACTATAGCCATGAAATCAAAAGACACTTGATCCTTGGAAGAAAAGCTATGACAAGCCTGTGAAAGTGAAAGTGAAGTCACTCAGTCGTGTCTGACTCCTTGCGACCCCATGGACTGTAGCCTACCAGACTCCTCCGTCCATGGGATTTACCAGGCAAGAATACTGGAGTGGGTTGCCATTTCCTTCTCCAGAGATGACAAGCCTAGACAGCATATTAAAAGCAGAGACATCACTTTGCTGACAAAGGTCCATATAGTCAAAGCTGTGGTTTTTTCAGTAGTCATGTACAGATGTAAGAGCTGGATGATAAAGAAGGCTGAGCACCAAAGAATTGACATTTTTGAATTACGGTACTGGAGAAGACTCTAGAGAGTCCACTGGACTGCAAGGAGATTAAACCAGTCAATCCTAAAGGAAATCAACTCTGAATATTCATTGGAAGGATTGATGCTGAAGCTGAAGTTCCAATACTTTGGCCACCTGATGCAAGGAGATCACTCATTAGAAAAGACCCTGATGCTGAGAAAGATTGAGGGAAGGAGGAGTAGGGGGTGCCAGATGATGAGATGGTTAGATAGTATCAGTGACTTAATGGACATGAATTTGAGCAAACTCTGGGAGATAGTGAAGGACTGGGAAGCCTGGTGTGCTGCAGTCCATCAGATCACAAAGAGTCAGACACAAGGACACAACTTAGGGACTGAACAACAACAAATCCCTAACACACACCCCCACATATATATAATTGAATATTACTCAGCCTTGACAAAAATGAATCCTGCCACGTGTGACAACATCTATGAACTTTCATAGCATGGTACTAAGTGAAATAAGAGAAGGACAAATACTACATGGTATTGCTTATGTGTGCAATCTGAAAAATACAAAGTCCAACTTATAAAAACAGAGTGCAAGAGTGGTTGTCAGAGGCTGGGACTGGGGGAATAGGGAGAGATACAAGGGTATAGACTTTCAGCTATAAGATGAATAAGGTCTGAGGATCTAATGTAAAATATAGTTGATAATACTATTGTGCCACTGAAACTTGCTAAGAGATGAGAACTTTCTCACCAAAAAATATAAAAATACAAAGATAAATATTTGAAGTATGGATGTGTTAATTAACCTTATGAGGGGAATCCTTTCAACAATAGAATATGTGTATCAAATGACTCTGATGGATATACACTTTAAATATCTCACAATTTTTATATCATTTATATTTCAATAGCTGAAATAAAATTAAATTTAAAAAAGATTCTCAGTTAAAAAAATTGAATTCTCATTTGACTTTAACTTCAACTATTACTTTAGAATATGAAAGAAATGGAATTTTTTCTTTTTGTCTTATCACTAAAAATTGCAAACTACAGAAATTAACACAGGGTAACTTAAGCAGAAAAGGAATTTACTAGAAGGATTTTAGTGCAGAATTAACAGGAGGGCTGGAGAAACCAGGAAAAGGGGCAGGAACTAAAGGAGACAAGACACAATCGAGCGGTTCTCAGTTGGTTTAGGATGCAGCACTGGCAGTGCCACCCTGTAACTCACCAGCCCTCCACTCAGCCCCATGGCAGATCTGGCAGAACCAGGTCTGGAGAATCCTATGGACAGAGGAGCCTGGCAGGCAGTGGTCTGTAGGGTTGCAGAGAGTCAGACACAACTGAAGCGACTTAGCATGCATGAGGGACCATCATTAGGTCCCTCCCTCAAGCCTTAAAGTTCTGGGTGTGAACATGCTACTGGATAGTTTCCACTTGTTCTATTCCTTGACCACTAGAGACCAGGTGGGGAGAACCTTTGCCAGCCTTCATCTTCCATCTTGAGATCCCTCCAGAGCAGAGGAGATTTCATTGCTGAAGCCAAACACCGCAAATGCTACCCACATTCATGTCTGCTTAGGAAATTCTACCACCATACTACATAACTCATTCTCTCTCTCATACACACATACATACATATATATCTTATGCAGTATATATACACACACACATATATATATACACACGCAGATATATATGCACACACACACACATATATATGTATGTGTGTGTGTGCTAAGTCACTTCAGTTGTGTCCGACTCTTTGCAACCCTATGGACTGTAGCCCACCAGGCTCCTCTGTCCATAGGATTCTCCAGACAGGAATACTGGAGCGGGTTACCATGCTCTCCTCCAGAGGATCTTTCCAACCCAGGGATCGAACCTGCATCTCTTATGTCCCCTGCATTGGCAGACTAGCTCTTTACTACTATATAAAGCCATTTTTAAGTGTGAAATTTAGTGGCATTAAGCACATTCACAAAGTTGTATAGCCATCACACATTATGAGGCTAATTTCAGTCAAGTGTTTTCCTCTGGTGAATGCAGTCGAGAGGGGACTAGAGGTAGCTCTGTGGAAACCAGGATGCCAAGGGGTCCCTTACAAGCAAAGAAGCCTGGGTGTCCTCTTCATGCAACATTATAGCAGCTGACAAAGGCCATTTATACAACAGCACAGCTTTTACCACTGTGGTTCATTAGCACATGGCGGCTGGTTTGTATTGATAAGCAGACTGTCCCAAACCCCTGGACTCAAGTGTGGCCGGCTAACTTAGCAGTGAGGTCCCTCCCCAGGCCCCATTAGTTGTTTCATAAACAACGTCCCAGTACAAAGTTAAGATGTGAATGAATGAATTCTTGTGATTCAGCTCCTAATAAGTGACATTGTCTCCAGTGTAACTCCAATGAGAATTGGAATTGTCTTGGTAACTAAGAAACCATTTACTTTATTCACCAATATATTATCTGTAACTGCATTCTAGACACACACTTCACACTTAGCATCATCTAAGAAGAGAATGCTTCTTTGGCCCCTACTCTTGTCCCAGTTCTAAAGTCACTGACTTCGGGAAACAGCCCCTTCCCCGATGTCCCCAGAGAGGGGAGGAGTTGCCTCTACTGCAACAGGACCAGCACTATTGACTACAGTTATGCAATTGATTCCACTGTTACTAACCTTTTGGAGTTTTAAAAGTGAAGTACTTTACATACCCTGCCATTGGTAGTGTCCTCGAAGTTATTGTGGTTATTGTTTACATTTCCTGTCCACATCAGGCAAGTTATTTGCCCAGTAAGTAGATTTTTTAATCCATCAGTTTTCATTTTAAATAGAGAAATTGGGACTGATGTGGTGGTGGGGCTGGGGAGAGACTGTCTCAGAGAAGCTGTTTCAGTGGAGTTTGACTAAAGCAAGAGAGAAAGTGAAGAATTATATAAAAAGACTACAAAGTTTTCATTGATTATGCCCTGCTTTACAAAAGGCAGGGGGATGAGAGTCGATAGTCAGCCCTATGACCTACAATATATGATCAGCTACCCTGGAGGATTGTAAGAACTTAGTGCCTGATAAATGCCAGTCCTCCATGATTGGGAAGGGAGGTATACATGCAGATTGTGGGTTTGGTGCCTGTGACTTCTGTGTTGTTCTAGCTTGGTAATTGGCCCTTAACGCTGAGTGGAGGGTGGGTTCTAACGCCCGGATTAGATAGAATCCTTTCCCTGAGGGAAGCACCTCCTTCCTGCCTTTCGGAAGCAGTGATTCCACTTTCTCCTTCAAGCTCATCATTTTATGACACCATTATCTCCCTGCGTTCTCTTCCCCCTTCCTACTCTGCCCAGAATAGGAAATGGCAATTTTAGGGAGGGGAATAGAGTAAAATTGGCAATTATAGGGAGCTTGGAAATATGATCTTTAATGCCTCTTACTATCCATTTCCCCCCCACATGGTGAATTGCTGGCAAACACAATTACAGAGGATTTAAGTCACAGATTAACTTGATTTTTGGTGCTAGTGTCTCCCGCAAATTGTTTGTCTTCTCCTTTCTAGTTCTTTGCCCTGGAAGGTACATAATTACAACTTCCTGCATTACCATGCCAACCCCTATACGTTATGTTAAAGTTTCCAGACTCACAGAGTCTAATTTGATTATAGGGATTTTGATTAATGACTTGTATGTTTTGTATAATAGCACATTTTAAAAATTAATGAATTATAAACAGAAAATGGTAGTTAAATTAGTTTTGATTAAAAGACAGTTTATTTACTTAGCGAATGCTGCTTCAATTTATGTTGCTCAGAAGACTGGGTCTTATTTCAACCAGAATCTTTACAACAAAAAGACTGGTACCCACTTCTGTAACAGTCTGAAATACCAGGTACCTCTGATGGGAAACTCATCATTAGGAAAATCTAGTAAAGTTGGTCTTGTCATATTGGTGTCTGCTTGCTTGTCATCTAAGGATGCTATCAATACTTAGTGAATAATGAACTGTATCAAGGAAGAAGACCATTTAAACTTTAGTATGATTTTTGAGGGAAACATTAGGAATTTTCTTCTTCTGTTTGGACTTGATCAGCAAACATTTGCTCGTTAAATGAGTTATTACACGGAAAGAACTTAGGATAGTACCTGTTACTTTGTAAGCACTCAATGAATTCTCATCATCATTGTTTACATCTTTACGATGATTCTGGTATAAAAGGATTGAGCATCCTGGCCTCCTTACCATGCTGGGCTTGTGTGTTCTCATCACACTCTTACATCTTACTTTGAACTTTCTCTGCTGTGAGCTCTTTTTAGAAAAACATTATTTATTTAGTCTTGGCTGTTCTGGGTCTTCACTGCTGCACGCAGGCTTTCTCTAGTTGCAGTGTATGGGCTTCTCATTGCAGTGGCTTCTCTTATTGCAGAGCATGGGCTCTACAGCTTGAGGGCTTTAGTAGTTGCAGTATGCGGGCTCAGTAGTTGGGGTGCACAGGCAGTTGCCCTTCAATATCTGGGATCTTCCCAGACCAGGGATTGAACCCATGTCTCCTGCATTGGCAGGCAGATTCTTAACCACTGGACTACCAGGGAAGTCCTCTACTGTGAGCTCTTGATTCAAGTTTTCCACATGCCTTCGCACCTTTCAGTTTGGATGGTTTTATAAGATTTTTATTTCAAAGAAATTTAAGAAGAAGAATTTCATAACATTTCGGGTTGCCATGTTATTTGCTGGTTAAGGTGAATACGTTTTTGGTCACATAAGTCACTATTACAAGAATCTTCACTACTCTGCAGAAACAATAAAGAAGTTGCATCATCATGTCTCTACTTTCTGGACATTTTATCCCAGGGGCCTCTCGGATGCGGGTACATGTTTCACTGTCTCCATCCAAAAATAGGTTGGGGTGGTAATAACTGGGAGGTAGAGATGCTTTGGTGAAGGAGACACAGCCAACAATGGCAACTCACTTAGCTGTCCTCTTGTGGCACAAATGAGAAGAACCACCCAAACAAAGACCCTCATGACTCTTGTTTCTCGAGGTAGAGTCCCTCACTCCTCTCTGCTCTTTGGTCCTAACACCTCCTCCAACCCTGATATCACCCCTCCAAGCAGTCTATCCTCTTCCCCGAGAAACCTATGCCCCTCCTCTGAAACAGGAGTAGGTTTTCAACACCTTCCTCTGACTTGCAGCTTGAGTCAATGCCTTGGCATCTCAACAGTCTTTGATGGTGCTTCCTCTTCTTGGGTTTTGCAAGCTCTGGAGGAAAACAGCGATGAGTCCAAAACATCGATGTAATGGGGCACTCTAATCCTAGACCAGCTTTCCACCTAAGGGAGTTGCAGCTAAGGAAAACAGATGAACATTAATTTTTTTCTTAAAGTGAGCAGCCTAATTTCATCTCAAAGAAAGTTTCCTCCATGGCCGTGAATGTGGTCTTTCCTTCTGATAGAATAGGCCCCACCACATGACCCTTTTTTGACTCCAAGCTCTGATGTCTCTTTCAGTTCACGAAACCGTGAATCGTGAACTTCCAGATGTCCAAGCTGGATTTAGAAAAGGCAGGGGAACCAGAGATCAAATTGCCAACATCTGTTGGATTATCAAAAAGCAAGAGAGTTCCAGAAAAACATCTATTTCTGCTTCATTGACTATGCCAAAGCCTTTGACTGTATGGACCACAACAAACTGGAAAATTCTTCAATAGATGGGAATACCAGACCATCTGACCTGCCTCTTGAGAAATCTGTATGCAGGTCAGGAAGCAACAGTTAGAACTGGACATGGAACAACAGACTGCTTCCACATCAAGAAAGGAGTATGTCAAAGCTGTATATTGTCACCCTGCTTATTTAACTTATATGCAGAGTACATCATGCAAAATGCTGGGCTGGAAGAAGCACAAGCTGGAATCAAGATTGCTGGGAGAAATATCAATAACCTCAGATATGCAGATGACACCATTCTTATGGCAGAAAGCAAAGAAGAATTAAAGAGCCTCTTTAGTTGGCTGGTTCCATCTCAGCAAGGAGATCCAACCAGTCCATTCTAAAGGAAATTAGTCCTGAATATTCATTGGAAGGACTGATGTTGAAGCTGAAACTCCAATACTTTGGCTACCTGATGCGAAGAACTGACTCATTTGAAAAGACCCTGATGCTGGGAAAGATTGAAGGTGGGAGGAGAAAGGGACGACAGAGGATGAGATGGTTGGATGGCATCACCGACTCAATGGACATGAGTTTGAGTAAACTCTGGGAGTTGGTGATGAACAGAGAGGCCTGGCATGCTGCAGTCCATGGGCTTGCAAAGAGTTGGACATGACTGAGCGGCTGAACTGAACTGAACTGCTCTCTTTAGAGAAATCAGTTAGTTGTCCATGGTTGTTTTTCTGTCTATCCATTCCTGGGTGAATGGAGCTTCTTCTATGTACCTCTTGAGAAGAAACTGTTGTATGCCTTTGGAGTAGTCATGGTGGAGTGGGCAGTGGAAGGATGTAAGAAGGTGATTGTCAATTCATCCCATCATCAGGGCTAGAAGGAAAAATAACTCTATTGGCCTCCAGTGTCAGGAAGGAGGCCATGTTTGTGACCAAGAGGCACTATGGTTAGAGAACTATGGCCACAACACAACAGGTGCTTGATGAATCTTCCCTCTCTAAGTTTAACTATCTTCCTAGCATTTGATTGCTTTTAGCACATCCAGAAAGTGGAATAGGAAAAACAAAAAGAAGGATAACATGATTTTCACTGGCTTTGAAACACAATGGGATATTTACTTTATCAGAGACTTTTGATACACATTAATGGTTTAATCACAGAAATGATCATAATGCATTTAGAATTTTTTTCTATTCTTGTGTTCATCTTCATCTTTGGGTTGCATCAGTTGACAGAATGATTGTCACCACCATTAGGGAACATAAGCCCATAGAAAAGTGACAAATGTGTCACTTTCTCATAAGTAAAGACTGGATGCATGAGAAGCATCACATTTTGTAGCATATGTTCAATCTATGTTATGATCTATGTCTCAGAAGTTATCAGAAAGGGTTTATACATCATGTCTGATTTTTGGCCCTCAGAAATGTACCAAAGAGAAACTTAGCCCAAACGGCACTCAAATCTTGCAAGCAGAGCTGACAGTATTGGTGGCCAAGCTGCATCCTATATGGAGTTAATGCTACAGCAAATTATGCAGAACAAAGCAAGACAATGGCAAAGGGAGTTCAAAATGCCCCCTCCTCCCCAGCTCTGCCTCTCTGCTCAGCACTGTTCACTCTTGCTAATGGACTGCCTCTACAGACTCCAGTCCAGCCTGGTCCTGACCCCCAACCTTACCCACATACATGTGGGAGAAGGCAATCCCGTGCATCCCCATCCAAACCTACATGTGATGGAGAATTAGCCAGATGAGAAGCTGCAGTTCAGCCTGCCAGAACTTCCTCCTCAAGATCTGCTCTACGTGGAAACTGACTGGAGCCAGACTCATTCGCTTTCTAACTCCATATCAACTCAGAGCCAAGCAGAAAAAGGCCTGGTAGCCTGACAGAGACGCTGTGGTAGATGAGTCATTTTGTCCTTTAATTAACATAACATCTGCAAGCAGTCTCTCCCCGTCCCCATAATCTTACCAACAACATTGGCAGGTTCTATGTGTTTGTTGGCTATGTGTACTGTGTGTTTCAAATAATTGATAACATACAGGATTTTTGTGCCCAGACATAGAGCATGATTAATTCTGCATATTCATTAAAAAAGAATTTTTAAAACTTTGTATATGTCAGATTCAAAATCATCTTCTGGTATTGAACTATATCCATGAATTTTTATTTGTTTTTATCATCATGTCATGATCAAAAAGATTCATGGAAAGTTTGGAACATGGTGGTGTTGAATTTTTCTGATTTTTGCCTGATTTGTTTACTTTTAGAAAGCAAGCTGTAAATATTAGTAGTAATGATGTGTTGAGTGGAACTACATTCCTACATCAACCTCAGAAGGATTATAGTAATCCAGAGGCCAGAAATCAGCTGAATTTCTAACTCTCCTATCCCTGGCTGAAGTTTTGAAGGAATATTTTTAAGGGTAGTTTGTGGCTGAAATTGCATATTTCCTCTGAAGTTTTATTCTAAGTATTTGAAAATACAAAAGAATATATATGATACATGTAACATCATCAGTTATATCATACATAATATATAGAATGAAGATAACTATAAAGCAGTTCACCAAATTGTACCTGACATGTAATTCATATTAAATAAATATCTGATAAATGAATAAACTAAAGAAAATATGCAGTACCTAATAGGGTCATATCTGATTCCTGTAACCAAGTGAAAAAACCCCACAAAATGTGGCCAGATACACTCTGGGAAAGCAGATAACCAGATTGGGCAGCATTCCACAAAATAGAAAGGACCTCTTGATGAGTGTGAAAGAGGAGCGTGAAAGAGCTGGTTTAAAACTCAACATTCAAAAAACAATGATCATGGCATCCAGTCCCATCACTTCATGGCAAGTAGATGGGGAAAAAGTGGAATCAGTGACAGATTTTATTTTCTTGGGCTCCAAAATAACTGCAGATGGTGACTACAGCCATGAAATTAAAAGATGCTTGCTCCTTGGAAGAAAAGCAATGACAAACCTAGACAGTGTATTAAAAAGCAGAGACATCATTTTGCCAACAAAGGTCCATATGGTCAAAGCTATGGTTTTTCCAGTAGTCATGTACAGATAGATGTGAGAGTTGGATCATAGATAAGACTGAGCACCGAAGAAATGATGCTTTAGAATTGTGGTACTGGAAAAGACTCTTGAAAATCTCTTAGACTGCAAGGAGATCTAACCAGTCAATCCTAAAGAAAATCAACCCTGAATATTCACAGGAAGGACTGATGCTGAAGCTGAAGCTCCAAGGCTTTAGCCACCTGATGCAAAGAGCTGACTCATTGGAAAAGATCCTGATGCTGGGAAAAATTAAGGGCAAGAGGATAATGGGGTGGCAGAGGATGAGATGGTTAGATAGCATCACTGACTCAATGGACATGAGTTTGAATAAACTCTGGAAGATAGTGAAGGACAGGGAAACCTGATGTGCTGCAGTTCATGGGGTAGCAAAGAGTCGGACACAACTTAGCAACAGAACAACGACTGCAGCATGGTGAAAATATGTTTTATTCATTTGAGAAAGTCTTATAAATCAAGCAAAGTCAGTCAAATAAGCATTTCTTGTGTAAATTTTAGCTTTTCTTCTCTAAATTCAAAGTGGGCCAGGACTCGGTTCACTCAGGACATTCCCTTGATGACAGGGTATAGCCAGAGAGGTTGCCTGGCTGTTGTTGAACTTGGTCAAAAGAGCCTCTCAAGCATCCTTCTCCAACCTAAATGTCAGGGAGGCAGAAACAGACACACTGAGTCCAGTGCCCAGAAGGCATTATAGAAGGTGCCAGGAAGGTGGAAAAGGAGTTTTGAATCACTGATGGCAGGCTCCAAACATTTACAGATGAGGGAGAGGAGAGGAGCCTGTGGGGTGGTGGGACCCCAAGGTTATATCCCTTGCAAGGAGCCATGTAGGGCAATTGTTGTTGTTGTTTTTTAGTCACTAAGTCATGTTGAACTCTTTTGCAACTCCATGGACTATAGCCTGCCAGGCTCCTCTATCCATGGGATTTCCCAGGCAACAATGCTTGAGTAAGTTTCCATTTCCTTCTCCAGGGGATCTTCCCCATCCAGGGACTGAACCCATGTCTCCTGCATTGCAGGCAGATTCTTTACCACTGAGCCACCAGGGAAGACCATAGGGCAATTAAAGGAGTATTAATAATAATGATGATCATCCATGGAACTCTTGCCAAGTGCCAAACACTGGATGACCTCATAATCCTCATAAAAAAGGGAGAGGTAGATATTACTATACCTTCATTCTGCCTTCATTTCACACAGAATGATAGAATAACCTGTCCGGGAGATACTATTAGTAGGGTTTCAAGTCCAGATGGTTGGATACCAAAACTGAGCTATTAATGCTTTGGTCAAGTGCCTTTGCTTGACCAAATGAGGTGATAGGAAAGTAGTGCTGAAGATTTTACCATGATTGCATGACCACAGATTGCACAGACCACCCAGGCATTTATGAACTATTCTCTAGCACAGGGTCTGCAGCATGTCAAGAAAACCCTAGACCCTCAGAAATCCAGAGCAGCTACTCCATGGTACCCACTGTCCTGTATGAATCATTGCAACTGAGGGAACTGTGTCCCTCTCAGTTCCCTTGTGTTTGCCTCATGCCCTTGGATATACCCTGGTGCCCCTTCCTTCCAGGATGGCCTCTTCCCTGCTCTTCACCCATCAGATCACCCCTCCCTTAAGACCCGTGAGGTTTTCGTTGGCCGGTCCAGTGCCAGGGGTGACTTCTGCTTTTTCACTGTACACATCTGTCCACTCGGTCAGAAGATAACTATTAGTATGCTTTCAGAATACAGTTACAGGAAATCCATCTGAAACTGGATTTAGCAACAATAGAATGGTTGGTTCACATTCCTGGAAGTCCACAGGGAGAGCCAATATGTGGGTTGCTTAGCCCAGAAGATCTAGCTATGTTTTTATGTGATTCTCTTAACGCTGCCCTGCTTTGCACATGGGCTTCATCCTTATTCTTGCAGAAAGATGGAACAGAGAGAGTCAGTTCTGGAAGCAGGAGACAGAAAATTTCCAGAAGCCCCTAGAAACCTTCTTATTGATCTGATTTGAGTGACATACCTAGCCTGAACCATTCACCACCAAGGAGGACAGAATTACCCTTAATCACAGAAGTTGTGAATAGGGTGGTGTATAATGTTGCACCTCCGCTGCTCACATGCACGCTCCACTTCCCACTGTCCCATCAGACTTCACTTACAAGTCACAAATTCAAATATACAACTGCTAAGAATGTGAAGATGGTGATAGCAGAGCATGTAACCAAGCATGGAGCCCTCTGAGCATGAAGCCCTGTGTGACTTCACAGGTCACATCCATGAAGCTGGCCCTGGATAAGAAGCTACCTACACAAAATCAAGGAGGGTGTAGAAATTGAATTCGCAGTCAGCACTAACCCCCATTGGCATTATCTTCATTTTGTAGATAAGGAATTGGGTACTCCAAGGTGTCAGCATGTAGTTGTTTCAAAGCTGATGTTCAAACCCAGATCAGCCTGCAACACCGCAGCACTTCCACTCTGGCCCTCCCGTTCTCATACTGATAACCTGTGTCTGGGGATTGCTTTCTGCCTCCTGATACTTATGTTCCAGTGGATCATCACTGCCTAGAAGCCAGTGCCCCTGGGTCCTCCACAGAGACTAATTGGAATTCTGCATAAACACAGACATTCCCTAATGGTCTCCAGGAAGAACTATTTAGTGTGGGTTTATTTATTCAATTTGTTATCACTGCCCCTATTGCTAGGAGGTATGCATTAAAGAAAGATAGATTCAGATATTACATTAAGAGAAGTCAGTAAAAGCCCCACTGAAGGGGAGTCAGATACCAACTGTTCCAATTGCTTAGTCTCATTTTTGAAACATGCTCACTTTTAAAATGCTTGGGCCTTCACTCTGGAGATCTGCCTCCCCTTCTCTGTGATCACAGATTTCATGGGGCTCTGCTGTAGGGATGAATTCCCAGAATGACACTCAGGTATTAGGAAGGAAATGATGAATGGGCAGACATTATTTGGGCAATGTGGTTTTCAGACAGGGGCTGCAGGAGAATATATTTTCAGGTGCTTCTGTTGGTGTTTAACTTGGAGACTGTATGTACAGTAAATCAGGAAGGCCAATAAAACAGTGCAGAGGGCATGTTTTATGTATGGTTCTGACAGCCTACAATGGCTGCCTTGGTGGAGGGGGTTGTGGATTTATGGTCCCACACCTGCAGGTGGTGGCAGCTAATATGTAGCACAGCTCTCTGTCTATACCTGGGAGTATTTATTTTTTGGTTCATCTGGAGGTAAAGGAAAAGTATAAGACAAACTGTGGACTTATTGACACAGAAATGCAGCCTGGGCAGCGACTGCATAACTTTTAAAGAATGGAGAAATTGCTTAGACATAACACACTTGTCCACAGATCTCTCCAAGGTCATTTCTTGACGGCAGCATCTTCCAGTGAAGGGAGGTTTTGATTTCCCAATGGCTCATTCATTTTATCCATGGAGAAGAACTGAGTTATCCAACAGGGACTAAGTGTTGGGGGCTCCTAAAGGTTTTAGGCCAAGATAAATGTTTCAATTATAATTTCTTTTAAAATATGAAGCAAATGAATATAGTTGGAAGGAGTAAAGAATGATGGATCCAGCATAGATTATAATTGTCTTTACACCACTGAAGTTGTCAAATATTTTTTTAAAGATTTTTTGGTGTGGATATTTTTTTAAGAGTCTTTATTGAATTTGTTACAACACTGCTTCTGTGGTATGTTTTTATTTTTTTGGCCATGATGCATGTGGTATTTTAACTCCTTGGCCAGGGATTGAACCTATACCCCTTGTGTTGGAGAGTGAAGTCTTAACCACTGGACTGCCAGGGAAGTCCCTGACGTTGACAAATATTTTATCCTTTTTTTTTTTTTTTAATGGAGGAAGGAGCTCATGATAACCAAAGTGCCAAAGGCCCATGAAAGTCATAAAGTATCCCTACGGTGGCGATAACATTGTGCTTAATTAAAATCTAACATCTTCCATCCCCACAGGCAGGTAGGGCCTGTGGCATCTGGCGAGGGTGAGTTAGTCCTAGCCTAGAACTGTCTCCAGAGAACCTCAGGGAAGGACTGGGGCTGTCTGTGAACCACACCTGTAGCCTGTTCAGGCAGTGCTCCCATAACCCTGACTCCAAGAGCACCCACCTGACCCATTAATGGGGTTTGCAGTAGCTTTCAGATGACTCCTTCAGCTCTCTCTCTAGCTTAGTAGTTTCCTAGGGCTGCCATAACAAGTCCTTCTTTCCGCACAGTCCTGGAGGCTAGAAGTCCAAATCCAGCTGTGGGCACAGTTGGCTCCTCCTCAGGGCTATGAGGACAACTCCGTGCCAGGCCTCTCTCCTAGTTTCTTGTGGTTTGCTGGTGATCTTTGGTCCCTGACTTGTAGCAGCCTCATCCTGATCTCTACTGTCATTGTCACATGGTGATCTAAGAGCTCATCTGTGTCCAAATTTCCCCTTTTCATAGGTCGTGCTGCATGTTGCTGCCTGCTCAGTAGCTCAGTTGTGTCCGACTCTTTGCGATCCTGTGGACTGTCCTCCTCTGTCCATTGGATTTCCCAGGCAAGAATACTGGAGTGGGTTGCCATTTCCTTCTCCAGGGGATCTTTCTGACCCAAGAATTGAACCTGTGTCTCCTACATTGGCAGGCAGATTCTTTACCCCTGAACCACCTGGGACTAGTCATCAAATTAGGCTATTCTTGTATGATCTCTTCTTAACTAGTTACATCTGTGATGACCCTGTATCCAAATAAGGTCGCATTCTGAGGTCCTGGGGGTTAGGCCTTCATGAATTTTGAGAGGACACAATTCAGCCCCTAATGGCAGTTCACACTGAGCCTGTGACCTTAACATGGGCCTTCAGTGAGAGCCTCTTATGCCTGAAGTTCCAGAAAGCAACTCAGTGTGAGTCATCTGCCTATCTCTCATTTCACCTTCTCCTATCTTTCATCCGGTGATTGGTCTATGTATTCTCACTTCAGTGAGTGTAATCAGGGATCTGTGTTCCCAATGCCAGCTAGGGATTAAGGAGAAATGAGAGGAGGGGCTCTCTATCATGCTCCTTTGCTACCACAAAGCCTACTCTTCAAAAAAAAAGAGAGAAAAGAGTGGGCTGCCGAGATATAGGTGAGACAGAAGGTCACCAGACGTGAGAACAGAGAGGGAGGTGATAGGTAGGACCAGAGCCAGCAGGCTTGATCTGATTATCTCTATGTCAACTACACAGAACTCTTCTCATTAGCAGGATGGAGAATCCCTTGCAGGCCAGGGTCAGGAGCAGAGATGCTGAGTCTGAAATGCAGGTGTGGGTGTGGGGAGATGGAGGGAGATTTTTAGGGCTGGCATTGAGCCTAGGATGTGTGGGAAGACTGAAAGTTCAGCAGAGCAACTGTGGGCATTAACCAGTTTACTTACTCAGCAACACCAGCCCCCCCTGGACTCGTCAGCCTTGTGTACATATCACAATGCACAGGATTGGGTGCAGTGAAAAAAGAATAAATGGAATTATACAGAACTGAATTTAAATTCCAAATTCTGAGTCCACTGGCTTTAGGCAAATCACTTTATCTTTCTGGCCACAAGTTCCAACATCTGTAAAATGGGACATATAGTAAGAACAACAACACTATCCCGTAAGATTGTTGGGAACACGAGATATGTGAAGTGCTGATAGAATCTTGGCGCGTAGTAGGTAATGAATAAATGGCAGCTAGTAAAGGTGATGCGAGAGTCTTGAACCAACTAAATGCTGTCTTTGTTCAAAGTGTGTGAAGCTGAAACTAAGGCTAAATTTCCAGGATTTTTCTTTAATTCTGAGTTTAAAATGTACACACAAAGTCTTAGCTATTACCTCTGGGTTAAAATTCTTGTAAAACAACTTGATTCAAGATGAAGGTCCCAGGGTTGCCCTGGATAGTTTGCCCTTTACTATTATTGATGTGGCGGCTGCCCGGTTAGTGACCTGGCACTTTGATCTCTGCTCTGCTCTCCTTCAAATGTGAGTGGAAAAGTAATGATAATAATGAACACTGACATGATGTTTACCATGTGCCCAGTCCTGTTCTCTATATAATCCCCACAACAACTCTAGGGAGTTAAGCGCTAGTAATATGCCCTCATGTTTATGGATGAAAATGTTTCACGTCCACAAACACAAGGACAAAGTCTGACTGCAGAGGACTCACTCATAGTCATGACACTCTGCTGCCTTGCATGCTGTGCTCTCTATACTGTGGCTTCCCTGAAGTGGGTCGTGTCTGTGTCAGGGTGTCAGAGAGCACCAAACCCTCACCTCCCAGCCACTGTGCAGAAGGCAGGGGTGAGTTGCTTCATTTCCGCTGTTCTCTCTACTTTTTGTAGAACTTGTCCGTTGAAGGATCTTAATACAGGAAATGAATAAAGAAGGGTTTCGAAACAAAATTGAGACCAAGACAGCTCTCGTCTTCTGCATGTCTGATAAATAAACCCTCCCAGTAAATAAGCTTTTTGATATGAAACTTCTGTCCCTGGAATATTAATGCTGTAGAACGCTATAAATAACGGTGGTGTAGTTCATTTCCCGAACTATGTCATGGCCATCTGCTCAAACATCTCCCTTCTTTTTCCTGTGTTATGAGGAAAGAACAACTCTTTGGACTATTACGTCACCATTAAAAATGGTAACTTTTAAACTTTTAAAGTTAAAATGTGTAACAATGAAAAAAATATTTATAATATGAGTGAAACAGTTGCATAGATACATGTAAAACATGTGTGCAAGGAGATGAGACCTGAAGGACTTGGAAAAGAAAAATCATTTCCCACAATGTGGACTTCTTTTTAAAAGTTTTGCAGTTAATTTTTTTAAAAATGGGAATAAAGCAAGGTATTTACCTGTGCCATCAATTACAAACATAACACATACCCGAAGACTCATGGTTTTGGGGAGCTGGGGAAGGCCTCTAAGATGAACAAAAATTAGCTATTAAAATGACAGAGATTATACTGGATGTTGGAAAACTTATTACTGGATAAGTAATGTGCTTTCCTTATCCTGTCTGAAATTCCTAAGTGATTGAACAACGTAAGAAGAGGGAGAAGATGAAGACAATCATGTCGGCTTTTCCTTTACAACGTTATCTTACACCAGGTAAGGAGGGGGAAAAAAAGGCAGACCAAATCCTTTGGGGAAGGAAGCGGGACATAAATAACAAATAAAATACGAGCTAAATGAAATATTACTTCAGAAATCTTCCTAGATGCATTTTTCAATGAACCTGAAACCTATTAGATATTTTTCAGGTCTTCATTTTCTTCACTAACTCCAAGTCTTGTTTGCCTGTGTTGCTTTGTTCTACCTTTAGTTTACCCACTGAATCATTTGTTCTCAGCTTTGGGCACTTGAGGTTTGCTAGAGTGAAATGAATCTTTTATACTTCAGCTCTGCGTCTTAACAGATATTTTTAAAGGTAGATGTGCACATAAAAAGAGTATTTTTTAAGTGCAGTGCCATGCCATCTGTGCTTCATTTGCTCTGTTGGTCTGGGTCAGCTAAGAAGCCAATACATCTTTAGTATTGATGCATCAAAGGACTTAGAGAAATTAATCAACTGCATTCCAGAATGGAGCCTTCATTCCAGAGGAAGTGTGGGTCATTAATAAAAGCTAATTTTCCCCATTTCAAAATTCTGTAACATAGAAATGAAAATGAAATGACTTGGAGTAAGTCCAGCCCAAAACTAATTTCCATTCAAAGTAAACTCTTAGGTTAGGTTGAAAAAAAAAGTTGAAAGTGTTAGTAGCTCAGTCACATCCAACTCTTTGCGACCCCGTGGACTGTAGCCCGCTAGGCTCCTCTGTCTTTGGGATTCTCCAGGCAAGAATATTGGAGTGGGTAGTCCCTTCTCCAGGGGATCTTCCTGATCTAGGAATCAAACCTGGACCTCTTGCATTGCGGGCAGATTCTTTACTGTCTGAGCCACCAGGGAAGCCCCTAGTTTAGGTTGGAACTAGACAAAATTGATTTGTCTTCTGACCCTAGGAGGTCAAATCAGACATATTTGTGATCATTCCTGTTACCAGAGTCCCTGGAACAATCATGTTTCCTGATTCTGCTTAAAGATGTTGATTCTAAGGAGATCCCTTGAGAAATCAGTGCAAATGATGTGTGATACTAAGTTCTAAGCAACAAACTTATAGCACACAAGCTTGCTAAGAATGTCCAAAAGGGCCTATTGTTCCTAAATAAAAAGATTCTGGAAGATTATGATCAAGGAGTAGGTAGCAGTGGAGAAGAAGAAGAATCAGAGTTTGGAAATGTGTTAAATTTCCATCAGTATGGCAGAAATGAGACTTGCCTCCAGTTGAGATGTGCTGCTGCTCAAGGTGTGGCCTTTGGGAGAGTGTCAATCTCAGCATCATCTGCAGGCCTGTTACAAACACAGATCCACCAAGAGCAGCTTTCTGTCTGTCTGTTCCCTTGCTCCCCTTGTGTGTTTAACAGTGTCTAGCACACATAATTTCTGGATGAATTCATTTCTTCAGCCCAATCCAAAACCATTAAATAAAAATCTCTGAAGCCAAGTCCCTAGAATCTGCATTTTAAACAGGATCTCTAGGTGGTCCTTCAATTCAGTAAGTCAGTTCAGTCGCTCAGTCGTGTCCGACTCTTTGCGACCACATGAATCGCAGCACACCAGGCCTCCCTGTCTATCACCAACTCCCGGAGTTCACCCAGACTCATGTCCATTGAGTTGGTGATGCCATCTTGCCATCTCATCCTCTGTCGTCCCCTTCCCCTCCTTCCCCCAATCCCTCCCAGCATCAGAGTCTTTTCCAATGAGTCAACTCTTCACATAAGGTGGCCAAAGTACTGGAGTTTCAGCTTTAGCATCATTCCTTCCAAAGAACACCCAGGACTGATCTCCTTTAGAATGGACTGGTTGGATCTCCTTGCAGTCCAAGGGACTCTCAAGAGTCTTCTCCAACACCACAGTTCAAAAGCATCAATTCTTCGGCACTCAGCTTTCTTCACAGTCCAACTTTCACATCCGTACATGACCACTGGAAAAACCATAGCCTTGACTAGATGGACCTTTGTTGGCAAAGTAATGTCTATGCTTTTGAATGTGCTTAGACACAGTTAAATGTGAGGACTCTTGCCCTGCTGGGCACAAATGCTGACCAATACCTTATTAGGCCTAAATGGTTCCCCTGAATGCACTACAAGATCTAGGTGCTTAAAGATAAAGGAACAGCCATACCTTGGTTTCTACTGGAGCAACAATGACTGTCCCCTGACTATGTAAGACATTTACTCCATTACCTCTGGGTGTTGGGGAGGCAGTTTTCCTTATCCATGTTTTACAAGTAGAGAAACTTAGACATAGGCAAGGTCAACTAATGAACAAAATAGGAATCAAAACCTACCCCACTAGACAGAGGTTAGGAAATTCTTTTAGGTCCTTGGACAAAAGGCACCGCGTAAATCCCCAGCATTAGTATTCCTGACATTTGGCACAGTGTTAGATCACTTTCCTCTAATCACTCCATTCTCTTTTATGAGACTTGAGGTTTAATTGGAGGTTCCAATAAGAGATTTTATGTGCTTAATGGATTTTGGTGTAATAATCAGAGTCTGAAATGCTAGTCAGAAGGCCAGCTGACTTCTAACAAAGCTGAGCTTGGGGGAATAGGTTTTTAAAAAGACATTACATGTCTCCACTATAGAAGTAGAAATGCAAATATTTAGGGGAAACAATATGTATAAGGCGTATGGTTACTTCTGAAACCTTGGATATGGACAGACATGTATATTAGAACACGCACTGTTACAATAGCGTCAATCATGATAGAAATTTAAACTGTGGAGTGCCCAGCACAGTTGAAGGCCCCTGAGGGAATATCATGGAGATGCTTTGTCAGTTTCTCCCGTTAGTCACTCCTGGAGCCTCCCTGGGACAGGCTTACCTTCCTGACTCCTCTTCCTCTCACACCCTCTGCAGAATGGAAGGCGGATCTCGCAGCTTCCCTAATTCTACCCCTTCCTTGCTGTTCCCGAAAAATGCCATTGTTGACCTCTTTTTAATTACGTAAGAGGTTTTTCAACTAGACATTACAAGAATAATGGAATTAACACAAAGAATGAGAAATGAAGAAATTAATCTTATGGGAAATCTTATATTTAGAGCTATATCAGAGCAAATTCCCCAGGACATTTTATGGTATATTGCTGGCTAGACAATTTCTTCCATTCTCAGCATTGTTGGCAATATTTTAAATACCAGACAAGCACTCTTACCACAAAGCTATATTAAGTTGAATATACTTAAAGTACTGTACAATACATCTCAAACTTTAAGTGCATGGCCTACACATGGAAACCAACAATTCATAAGTGACCTCACCGGCAGCCGATGATCCTTTGTGCTTCCCAAGGTGGGAACGTGAAACAAGGATCCATTTTGCTATTCCACCCAGGTCACACAACCTTAGATCCTAGAACTTTACTGGTTTCTCCCTGCCTTTTACTAAAATGTAACTGATGCTAACCAGACTTTTTATACTCATTTTTATAGACTAGGGGATCAGTGGTTCTTAAACTTGAATGTGCACAAGAGACACCCAAAATACTTATTAAGAATTTAGATTCTTGGTCCCCAATTCCACAAATCAATTCAGCAGACCGGGTGGGGCCCAGGAATGGGAAACTGCACTGGTTTAATGAAAGCTCCAAGGTGATTCTGAGGACTCCTCTTTGAGCAATTGACTTCTGGATCCTGCCTGGAGAAACACAGTGTGTGGCCCTATCTGGATGGGACAACTTGGACCATAGCTCTTGCCTGAGAAACACGAGTGAGTCTCTGGGTCACTCGTGGGGCCCTCACTCATCCCAAAGCTGCTCAAGCTTTCTTGGGTGGAGCTTTGGGTTGGTGGATGAAGAATTCTTCCCTGTGTGTGATCTCCAAAGTTTCCACCTTCCGTGGGCTGCGGGGCATCCTATATTAATAAAAAACATTAACTAAGCTCCTGCACCTAACCTGGAGGGCCTTGATTGTTTCCTAGTAACTTATTAGTTGTTTAATTTGACAACAACATTGGTTTGTGATTTCAGACTATAGGGCTCAATTTCTTCTTAGCCCATTTTGCTGCTCAGTCTCTCAGTTGTGTCTGACTCTGTGCGACCCCATGGACTATAGCCTGCCTGGCTCCTCTGTCCATGGGATTTCCCAGGCAAGAACACTGGTGTGGGTTGCCATTTCCTCCTCCAGGGGAGTTTCCTCCAGGAGCCCATTATGCTAGTGGTTCTCAGACTTGGGTAGGCATCCAAACCACCTGCACAGCTTCTTAAACCTAGGGTGCCAGGCTCACCTCAGACCTAGAGCCACATCCCTGGTGTCTGTGCCATCAACTCTGTGATTCTGTATTTGATGAGCTCCACTGGGGGTCCAGGTGCCACCAAACACTGAGAATCTTTGTATAAGGAGTTCTTCTCACTTGTCAGGGGTACTGGAATTACCCAGAGAACCCGCTTAACCAAGTCACTGGGACCTACCGCCCAAGTGTCTGATTCAGTAGATCTGAGTGAGGCCTGAGAATTGGAACTTCTGTCAAGTTCCCTAGTGATTCCGATGTTATGATATAGGGTCCACACTTAGAGAGCCACTAGGCAAATATCTGAGTTGAGTCACACTTACAGCTATTAATAATTGTTGTTGTTTAGTTGCTAAGTTATGTCTGACTCTTAGAAACCCCATGTACTATAGCCTGCCAGGCTCCTCTGTCCGTGGGATTTTCTAGGCAAGAATACTGGAGTGGTTTGCCATTTCCTTCTCCAGGGGACTTTCCCACCTCAGGGATCGAACCCGTGCCTCCTGCACTGCACATGGATTCTTTACCACTGAGCCACCAGAGAAGCCCTTAGAGCTAATAAACTGTCTTAATAAAGACAAACGCTTTCTATGAAACGTTGCTTTAAGCCTGAGAGGGTCTTCTGCTCTCAGATCACTGGCAGAGTAGCAGAGGTGGCTGAGAGAGGTCATTTCTCCTCTTTGTGATGTCTCTCATCTGACAGTGTCCATGTCACCTGAAAATTACTTTGGCCATTGGCCACTGCAACAAGGGACCCCAGTGGCATCCCTCATCCTTTGTTAATTGTATTTTTCTGTCCAGCTCAGGCTTAGCCTGTTTGGTGGTTTATTATTCATAGGCACTTTCTCAAAGACTGAGCCCTTCTGCAGATTCCACTCCTCCATCTTCAATAAAACTGCAAAGGCATTATTTGGTAATGTTGATTTTACAGGTGTTTCATGTCAAGATGGAAAAGAGATTACATCACATACAGCACAGCAAAACTTCATCAAAATCTCCACCTTAGTCATCTCCTTCTCTCCCCTGTTCTCCCACCCCTCCACCGGTTTTTGTTAGTCTCTTCCTTCCTATTATTGTGTAGAATAATTTAGGGGCCCTCCCTTACCAATTAGCATTCTCCCACCTGAATCAACCCAATGCCCCATCTTAGCAACAAGAAATTCTCTTTAGGATAATTCCTCTTTAGCAGGAGGGAGGTGTAAAAATGTATCACTTCTTCAACCACTACCTCACCCTGATATAGACTCCAGTAGAGGTTCTCTTTAGAAGAGGATGCTTGCCTTTGGGGAGAGTGTGGTCCATTCTTTTGGGAGTTCCTTCCTCTCCACATCATTAGTTCGGGCACAGATGTGAGATGGAGAGTTACCTTCTTCTCTTTCTGAGCTCTAACAGGTAGATCACAGAGGGGCTCTGGGTGCCACCACTGTCACTCTGAAGCAATGTGGACACCTGGAGCTTTGGGGAGGGAGGGGAGGAGATGCAATATAAACGTGTGGAGCCTTTTCTTGGGGAGTGTGGCGAGGTGCACTTGAAGATACAGTATGCAGACTTGGAATCTTTTCTGGGGAGGAGGATGCACTTGGAGATGGAATATGGACACGTGGAGCCTTTCTCGACCAGGAGAAGGCAGGGGCTGCAGTTCACAGCCCTCAAACACTTCAAGAGGCTGAAGTCCACTCTTAGCTACATCACCCTCAGATCTGGACTAGCCCTGTGAACAGACAATAGATTTCCCCCCACCACCACTCCTACTGTGGTTTTTGGGTGTGACGGCCTGCCCCTAGATGAAGTAACCTGCCAGCCAGCCACAAAGGACTTAGAGCTACATTTTAGTCTCCTGCTGCAGCACAGAGTTCCATGACACAGCATGGAATGAATCAGCAAAGTCAAATAAGGACAGTGAAGACAAAGGGAATGATAATCCTTTTGGTTAGAGCAATGAACAAAGGTCATCATTAGCGAATACCCACAAAGCACAAATTGCCACGGACTGCAGTTCCACCTGCCGGCTGGGGGCCATTTAGTATTATTCTTGCATTGGCTCCATTCTAGAAGCTGTTCTCTGGGCCAAGATTTCAAACAAAGGAGGCTGTTCAGGTAAGCTGTCTCCCTGAACTAGATTTCAGAAGAGGTTGTTTTGTGAGTCTCTCTCATGCCCTTATGGAACTTCTCTTTATCCTTGAGGAACTTTGGTGATCTAAAACTCAGTAAGGTCTAAAACTGTTCAGAGATGTTGAAGGTGTTGGAAAAAAAGGAAGAAAATATACGAAACCTAGCTGCTAAAATATGTCTCTTTGATGTTTTTCATGTGCTTAAAAATCTTCAAGGCACAATAAAATGATCACCAATCAAACTGTTCATGTAACTGTGTAAATGGCCACCGTCCTTCCCTAATTGTTAAAGGCATCCAGCTGCAGTCTAGCTCCTCAGTGGATGAGTCTGTGCAAATGGAATTACATCTCCTCTATCTGCTCTGCCCCATAGTTATAGACACAAATATTCTTTAAGTTTGTTAATGAAGATGGATCCATATTTCAGTGATATCACCATTGCTGGCTGATTATTTATCAATGTGTTTCAAGCAGGGATTGATTCCAGGATCATAAAAGAAGCAGAAATACAGACATCTGTTTGAGATTTGTCTTTAAATTCTAATACCTGTGACTAAAGATTTTACTGCCATATCCGTTTCTCTGCCAGGTTAATGAAATACTTTTCTATGGGCATAAGATTAACTTTCTTCTTTCTCATCTCCTGGAAGTGTTAGCCAGCTGGACCTCTGTTTAACAACCTCTGTGAAGCATTGTGCTCTGACAACTTGCTTGATGGATGGAGCTGTCAGCACATCTTCAGTCCAGAGATGAGGAGGGCATTGGCTTACCTATCAACTCCACAAATCAAATGAATAAAATTAGCAACAAAACAAACCTAGGGATCCATTCTCATTTTGGTGTTCTTCATAGATCATAATCTTTGGAATGTGTTCCAGGAAAAATAATGACTTTAATGTTGCTTAGCTTTAAAGAATTAGGAATGATTTACTCTATGAAAGCACTGCTTATAAGCAAGACATCTGGAAAAATCTGTATTATATGCACAAACCTGTCTTCTGTGCCTGGAATAGTATCTTTAAGGGATATTGGAGGGTCTGATCTGAAGTGCAATGAGAAGATGTAAAAAGAAATAGCAGTACCAAAGGGGACCTGGGCAGAGGAGGCAGGGCAGAGAGGAGAGGGCAAAATGAGACAACTCAGGTGCCCAAGAGAGAGGAAAGCCTTTCCTGGCCCGCAACTCCCAGGATATTTCTTTACAAATCTGCCTACTTGTTTCCATGTTAGCTCCCCCTTACAGACTCTGAATCCCTTGATGGCAGGAACTAAGATTCATTTATCTGTGTCCCCACGTTCCCAGGCCTGTGCCTCGTAGTAGGAACTTGGTATAATATCAATGAATTAATGAGGTTCTGGTATTTTAGCAAAATAATTATAGTAATTCTAGATGGGGGGAAAAAAAACACAAACCCTTCCATATCCTGGCAGAAATGTGTAGAAAATATTACCCAGATTATTAATATGTAAAAAAGGAATTATGGGCAGTGTGTGTATGTTAGTCGCTCAGTCGTGTCTGACTCTTTGTGACCCTGCCAGGCTGTAGCCTGCCAGGCTCTTCTGTACATAGGATTCTCCAGGCAAGAATAGTAGAGTGGTTTACCATTCCCTTCTCCAGGGGATCTTCCAGACCCAGGGATTGAACCCAGGTCTCCTGCATTGTAGGCAGATTCTTTTCCATCTGAGCCACCAGGAAAACCCTTATGGGGAGTAACCTGCGCCAACAAACATAGGCTCTCATGCTTTATTTTTAGCTGAGAAAACACAATTTGTGCAGATGATGCTATGAGCATTATATATATATATATGTCAAGTTTTTCCACTGGGGAAGAAAGCATCCATTAAGCTCTATATTTTTCTAGGTCACCACATATACGACTTTGTCCTGCCCCAAGTTGGCATTCATTGAATTGATGTGCTTTCCTGTTTCCCTGTTGGCCACTGTCTCTCCCTTGGGACTTGGGGTGGTTATAAGTCACCTGTGATGCAGCTTCTGGCTCTGCCTGGCCCCACTCTGTTCACCTGCTTTGAGCTTTAGGGTCTCAGCATCTCTGTCTGTAAAATGTAAATGACAAGACTTGTGCCTTGGCTGCAAAGCAAGACTTGGCTAAAAAATAAGATGTTGTCTGGGAAGTCTGGAAGGCATGTGCCTGGCACAGGGTAAAAACAGCCAAAAGGCAGATAAATGCAACAAATATTTTGTCATTTGCTTTGCCTTAAAATTTTTCATTACTCTTCATGAAAATGGAAAGATGTCCTTTTACAGGGTGGCAGCTGCTGTTGGTTGCAAGAAGCTGCTGTTTGCTACTGATAAACAAATGACAACTTCCCCTGAATGGGTCCATGTATTGCCTGAAGCAGATTTGTGATTAAATTTTTTGCTGGCTCTTTTTTTTTTTTTTTTGACCACTGTAAAAGATTTGGCTGGAGTGGGTATATTTCCCTCTTGACCTAATCCTCTTGGTGTTTTGAAAACTTTCCAAGTGAGAAAATGAACACTTTTACCCAGCTTGAGTCAGATGCTCAAAACACAAAATAAAAATAGCTGCTTGGGGAGCTGCTGTGCTGTTTGCTCTGCCCCCAGGGTGTTAACCCCTGAGAGGGCGTTCAGTGCGTTGAGTTATCTCCCCTGGCTTTTGCTAGAGTTGGTATTTCTCAATTTTGATTTGGGTTGTCCTTGTTATGAGCCATGCAAAGTCACTGTGATTATGGAAAGGAAAGTTGGGTGTGATCCAAATGACAAAGTGCTCTTTCCAAACCATCTGCATTGAGGTGCTTTCCTCCTTGAAGGGATCAATTTTTGGATTTAACTCTCCCTCTTTCTAATAGGAGCTTATGCATTCACTTCTCTCTCCTGGGTGATTTAGTCAATCTGATTAATCAGTATGTCACTTGTAATAACAACAAAAATAACATTTTGATATTGAGAGCTGACATTCAGTTTGAATATATGCCAGCTACTTTATATGCATACAAAAACATTATTCCATTTAATCCTCATTTAAAAAATTTATGAAATAGATGCTATTACTAACCTCTATTTTACAGATGGGGAAAAGGAGGCTCATGGAAGCTAGGTGATTCACCCCAAATCTTACAGCTTAAAAATAGGAGGCAAGAATTTAACTCAAGCCTGCCTGCCCAGAGTCTAAGCCCTTAGCTAGCATGCCCTGCTGAGCAAAGGGCATTGGGTGTAGCATCCTCCCAGCCATCAGTATTGCAGCTCTGGGTCTCAGTCTCTTCCAACATAACCCTCTACATTTTGATTTAAAAAAAGATTATTTGGGGCTTCTCTGGTGGTCCAGTGGTTAAGAATCTGCCTGACCATGCAGGGGACACCAGTTCAGTCCTTGGTCCAGGAAGATTCCACATGCTGTGGAGCAACTAAGCCGGTGCACAACTGCTGAGCCCACACAGAGTCCACGAGTTACAACTGAACCCTGAGCACCTAGAGCCTGTGCGCCACAAGAAGAGAAGCACCACAATGAGAAGCACCAGCACTGCACTGAAGACTCAGCATAGCCAAATATATTAAATTTTAAAAAAAAGATTATTCAAGGCTGAGACCTGAAAGAATGTGATGCATTAACTGCAGGTGGCAGTAAGTATGAGATTCAGATGGCTGAAAAGCCAGCATGTTGGCTTCCTCAAGTGCCAAAACTCCTTACTGGCCTTGTGAAGTGACAGCCATTAAGAAGAATGTGGGCCTGGGAGTCAGCATTGCTGGACTGGCTTTATTTATATGTTTGGAAATTTGTTCCCCATTTTGGATACTCATTCAGCATCTCTGGGGCTTAATTTATTTTTGTAGTTGGGGGTTGGGAGTAGGTAAGGATTAATTAAGCAACCTAGTTGGCAGGAAATTTACAACTCAGTAGAGAGATTAGAATGCCTGAATCCTGTGATGGAACAGAGGTTCCGAATCAGCTGGGATGCGGGGTGCTTTTTCTCAGCTATCTCGCAGTCTAAACCCTGAAATACTTCTCTGAAGGGACACAGTAAAGCCAAAAGGATAAAGTGAGATTTGGAAGATCTAGAGAGATTTGGAATTGATTACAGGTTAGGTCACCCAACGTTGAAGGCAAGAGCTGGTTTCACTTAGATTTAGGTAAATAGGTACAGATCTGAAGGGGACCCTTCCTCCAACTAGAAAAAGAAGTAAACCACAGAGCAGGCACAGATGATTGGTGTGTAAACTGTGGAGGTGACATCAGCCTTTGGGAAGCATCCTTTAAGTCAATAGTATCCCTGAGAAAGGCAGGTGTTTTTTAGGGTCTCAGGAATAAAACTCACAGCATTGGGTGTATCTAAAGTGTCTTATTTAAGTTTGAGTTTAAAAGGAAAAATATAAAACCTGTATT
The DNA here is from genome assembly GCF_027580195.1 of Bos mutus. Classification (NCBI taxonomy): domain Eukaryota; kingdom Metazoa; phylum Chordata; class Mammalia; order Artiodactyla; family Bovidae; genus Bos; species Bos mutus. The sequence continues at coordinate 39,936,982 of NC_091626.1, read as the reverse complement.
TGAGGTGATCACAGAAATAACAGCATTATAAAATCACAAGACCCTGAAGGTTACAATATGGGTATCCGACAACATTCGTGTCATCCTCTCTCTGTCTCAGTCGGTCCAAGCTGGCAGTGTTTCTGATGGAATAAAATTCTCCAAAACCTTCAACTTTGGAAAATGTTCTTGTATTATTTTCAAAAATAATTATCTCCCTATTTTTCTATTATATATTTCTTAGAACTCTTATGAATAGAAAGTTGGAGCTCCTAGATTAATCTGCCATGTTTTTTATTTTCTCTCATATTTTACATTTCTTTGTGTATTTGGAAGGTGATATCCTTCCAAACTTTCTAATAAATCATATTATTTTAGTAATAATGTTTCATTTCTAAAAATATCTTTGTTCTATCATTGTTCCTTTCTCATAGCAGCATGTTCTTGTTTAGTATCTGTGTCTGTTTTCTCCAGAATAGGTCTTTGCTTCCCCTTCCCCTTCCTCTCCTTCCTTATTTCCTTTTCCACTTCCTTCTTTTTATTTTTTTAACTTTAATATTTCCTCTTAATCCATGCTGATGGTTTTTCTCTAATGTCTGATGACCTTTGAAGGGCCATGTTAGTATACAGGGATCCTTTGTATGACTGTCTGGTCTCTGGCTTCTCATGCTGTGGTTGTGCTGACTATGGATTCCATGAAAATGGAGAGGTTGTGTGAACAAATCACTTCCATTTAGGAAGCATGGATAGAGAACATCTCCACAATTACCAAGACAAAGTAGACTTTATACTTGTGCTGGAGATGTGAGAAGTTCTGTGTGTTTCCCTCTAGACAGAGCTTTCATCTCTTTCTTCCTGTGTGTTGTAGAGATCTAGAGTACCCTCAGGGTCCCTCTGCCTCTTGCCATGTCTCTTTCCAAGAAGACCTCCCATTACTTCCTGCAGGTCTCTGTTCTGGCCAAGAGGAGAGAAGGGAGGAGGCAGATGCCAAGGCCTGACTCTGCCAAAAAGAAACAAACACAAAACAACAGCTCCCTACTCTGCCGGAACAACTTTCCAACCGTCCTCCCTGGCAGGCCTTCTTCTGTACAGATCCCAGATTTCATTTCTACTGCTCCAATCTATCTGTCCACACAATCCTCATTGATTTTCTCTTCAGGAAATTTATTTTAAAAATTTCTGATCTGCTAATGATGGACTGTGAAGAAAGCTGAGCGCCGAAGAATTGATGCTTTTGAACTGTGGTGTTGGAGAAGACTCTTGAGAGTCCCTTGGACTGCAAGGAGATCCAACCAGTCCATTCTGAGGGAGATCAGCCCTGGGATTTCTTTGGAAGGAATGATGCTAAAGCTGAAACTCCAGTACTTTGGCCACCTCATGCGAAGAGTTGACTCATTGGAAAAGACTCTGATGCTGGGAGGGATTGGGGGCAGGAGGAGAAGGGAATGACGGAGGATGAGATGGCTGGATGGCATCACCGACTTGATGGACGTGAGTCTGGGTGAACTCCAGGTGTTGGTGATGGACAGGGAAGCCTGGCGTGCTGCGATTCATGGGGTCGCAAAGAGTCGGACATGACTGAGCAACTGAAATGAACTGAACGATACTCTTACTGTTTTTAGTACCATCATAGTTTTATTTTTGTTCACTTTTGTCATGCCAATCAAATCATGAGCGAGCAAGAAGGAAATCATATATGAACAATTTACCATCTTGAATTGGGATATATCATCTGAACTCGTATGATCTCAGGGCCTTACAATCTTAAGAGAGAAAAATATGGTTAAAATTCTGATTTTGAAACCTTGGAAATACTTAACAATTTGAGGTTTGTCAGGATGCTACATTTCTGCCTTCTTCAATACAGATAAGTAACTATTTTATTTTTCTCCCTCTGCTTTTCTGCATTAGATAGATGGAAAGTGAATATTTCCCCTTACCCTGAAAATGTTTGAAGATTGGAAGGAATGATGCTAAAGCTGAAACTCCAGTACTTTGGCCACTTCATGTGAAGAGTTGACTCACTGGAAAAGACTCTGATGCTGGGAGGGATTGGGGGCAGGAGGAGAAGGGGACGACAGAGGATGAGATGGCTAGATGGCATCACTGACTCGATGGATGTGAATCTGAGTGAACTCCGGGAGTTGGTGATGGACAGGAGGCCTGACGTGCTGCGATTCATGGGGTTGCAAAGAGTCAGACACAACTGAGCGACTGAACTGAACTGAACCGAACCAGAAGAAAGAAGGATCACTTTTCATTTGTTTCTCTGGTTGGTGGCTAATAATTTGAACTCCACTGGTAAAAAACAGGAGAATACCTGTTCAGGTGAGGGTATGTTGAGGGATAAAGATAGGGTAAAACTGGGAATTGGGGAAAGCCTGAGGAAGCTTGGGGCCAGGAGAGAATGAGAAAAATTTGAGACAGACCCTTGGACACCTATGAACTGAGCTGGAAAATTGTCCCTGCTTTTAGGGAAGAACTGTGTAGTAAGGGGCATTCAATGCCCAGCTTGTATCTCAATTTCAACAATAAAATAAACACATAAATATAAACAGCCATATAAGTATTGTATACTCTTTATAGTCCAGACACTGTCCTAAGTGTCTCACCTATATGGTCTCATGTGATCTTGGTAACAACCTGAGGAGGTCGGTGTCCTACATCAGGATGTGGTCTGTTGCCATTTAGCATCATTAACATTTCTTTCTAGGTACCTTCCTGTATTGCTGGTTCAGTTCAGTCAGTTCAGTTCAGTCACTCAGTTGTGTCCAACTCTTTGCGACCCCATGGACTGTGGCACGCCAGGCCTCCCTGTCCATCGCCGACTCCCAGAGTTTACTCAAAATCATGCACTGAGATTCCATCCATTGAATGCATCCAAGTACTGCATTTCAGATGCTTTTGTTGACTATGATGCCTACTCCGTTTGGGAGATCTAAAAACTACTTTCCTAGACTCCCTTGAAGCTAGGGTTCTTTCTGGATGCAAGAACCTGTGAGAGGCAATGGCCCCAGATTTGGAAGGTGAAAGTGAAGTGGTGACTATTTGCTTGCTATTGTTAATGCTAGTCAAGTAAAGTTGGATGCTGTGAGTGTTTGCCCCAGAGAATTCCACAGTTCAATGTCTGATCACTAGTTTTGTTGGGGTGAGATGCAGCGGTGGCCCCAGCAACAGCAACTTTGTGGCCTCTAGAACTCAGCAATGGTGATGCTCTCAAAGTCTATGGCCCATTTGTGGCTCCTGTGATTCCACTGCTCCAGTCCATCCTACAATTTTGTAGGCACTATTTCTCTGTATTAGATCCATTTCTTCTTCAAATACCCAGAGTGTTCTTTCTGCATTAAACTCATGTATACTATTTATAATCTTCATTTTATAGGTGAAGCAAATAACGAGTTTAAGTATCAAAGCGATCAATGGTCACTCAACATTGAATGGAAGAGCTGGATCTGAACCTTGGTGTATCAGAATCTAAGGCCTTAGACTTAACCACCACATTTTTATATTTCTTGTTGTCGACCTGAAATCGGATCATACTAATATAGACTATTCAGTCCTTAATATTCAAGGGTAGTCCTAAGACTAGTCCGTCAATGAAAGAAAATATGCTTTCAGAATCAGTGAGTCAGGACTATGCCTATTGGTTCTACTGAGGTCAAACTTTTCATTAACCAAGATGCTCTGAATGAGGTAACTCAAACCTCCCAAAATCGCTCTACCAGATCTGAGTTTTCTATAGATCTTAAAAAGTAAATTCAATGAACTTTGTATGATATATGTAGACAGGTGAGTAATCTGAAAATTCTTTTTGAAATTGAAATAATGAGAGTACTCCTGATCCTGAAGACAGGATACTTTTGTTCTTTTCATATTTCCATAACCCATCCCCACTGATACTTCATTAAAATATGAGTAAAAGCAAAATATCCTAGAGGCAAGCAAATGATACAAAAGATATGCTTTGAGAATTCTTATTTTCCCAGGTCAGAAACAGTTTGTTGCCATAACGATATTTGTCCTTTTAAGAAAAAGAACTTGTGAATGGGGCTATTATACATCAGTTTGACTCAAATATTAATAGCAGCTAGTTGTTGTTGTTTAGTCACTAAGTTGTGTCTGACTTTGCAACCCCCATGGACTGTTTAGCCCACCATGCTCTCTGTCTGTGGAATTTTGCAAGCAAGAATATTGGAATGGGTTGCCATTTTCTACTCCAGGGAATCTTTACGACCCAGGGATCAAAGCTACATCTCTTGCATCTCCTGCATTGGCAGGCAGATTCTTTACCACTGTGCCAACTGGGAATAGCAGCTAGATTTCACCATAATTTCACCATAATTAAAAGGAATTTGGAGGGAGGGGATACATAAAATAAACAAGAACCTACTGTATAGCACAGGGAACTATATTCAATATCTGTAATAATCTATGATAGAAAAGAATCTGAAAAATATATAATGTGGTATGCTTAGTCACTCAATCATGTCCGACTCCTTGTGACCCCATGGACTGTAGCCTGCCAGGCTCCCCTGTCCATGGGGATTCTCCAGGCAAGAATACTGGAATGGGTTGCCATGCCCTCCTCCAGGGCATCTTCCCAATCCAGGGATCAAATCCAGGTCTCCCACATTGCAGGCAGATTCTTTACCATCTGAGGCACCAGGGAAGCCCGAAAAATATATATGTGTATGTATATATATAACTAATCACTTTGCTATACACCCAAAACATTTTAAATCAACTATACTTCGATTAAAAATGTCATTAAAAAAAGGGGGATATTGGTATTATTAAAATCAGCTGAGCTTCCTCCTGTGCTCTCTCCAGTCTCACGGAGAAGTAAGAGTGCTATGAGGATGTGTAATGGGCATCTCATTTTAGAGGGAAATACTTCATTTCTGCAGTAATGTGGTCGGGATTCTGTGTGCATTTGAACTGCTGAGCTCAGAAAAGCCTTGGGATTACCTATCCGGTGCTCTTAAGCCAGACATCCATTGTTCCATGCACACGCGAAAGTCATAGACACTCCACTTCAGACTGCAAGAAACAAGGTCAGCCTATTGTAATTGGGATGATCACTGCAGTCTGATGAAGCAGACATCACTAGTGGATATTATGGGGAGGACGAAGACTTCTGGTTATTTCCAAGCACTTAAACTATTTATCCAGTTTGGATGAATGGAGGGCACCCAAGATCTAATTGAAAGTGTTTGGGATTGAGGACATTATGTGATAATGACGCTGGGGACCTAGGCTGATTCATACATTGGAGGAAGGAGAGAATGAGGGTGAGATTCATACAGGCCAAGAGGGCTAGACTAGTACACTTCAATCTGGTACTTCATAAAAATCAATTTCACAGGCCTACCCTAACTATATCTGAGCATCACTCCAGCTGGGTCCGGAAAATTCTCTTTAATCAGAAAAGCATTCAAGAGTATTAAATGCTCATACGACTGCCAGGTATTTGTATGTGAAAGAGTTCTAAATATAGTTACTGTAAACTTCCATTTGTCAGGGGTCTTAGTATGTACAATGAATTTATTAAGATCTCAGGAAGATAAATATGTCTTTTTAAAAAGGGTAATTTATAATCTGAGTTTGGGTTTCAGTATGATGGTGTGATAGAGGTTCATTGTGAATTTAAGAAGAGCGGTATTCACTTTCCGTGGGAATAAGTCATATTTTTCCTAAAAAGAGTTAATGGAAACCTCCAACTCAAGTACACTCCAAGGATACATTTTTATCTTGTGTTTCTGAACAATCACTTTTTTGGCAGACTCTCTCACTCATGTGAAACAGAGTTAAGAAATTGATGGGTAACAAAAAAAGACCTCTTAGCAGTAAAATAATGTTCACAAAGTCCAGATGCTCAAGGTCATGCACTTTACCTACAAAAGAATCTCTTAGGCACTCAGCAGAGCCTCTCCACTCTTATTTTGTCCACAAATCAATGAGTTTGATTATCTGGTTGTAAAACAGATTGGAAGCAGCAATTAGAAGGGATTAGAAAGTAGCTACTACAGACACATGTGAAAACACAAAAACAGAAATAAATGCTATAAAATGTAGAAATAAGAATCCAAAGAGCCCAGGGGACTGAGCTCATACCACATATTGGAAAACAGCCAGCACCTGTATTCCTGTGCATATATTATTTCCTAGCATGATCATGTTCCTAATGACAGCCCTAAGGTATCAAGGAGGTATTTGGAATTTTCTTTTCAAGATGCAAGAAATGATGAAGCATATTTTAGAAAGGTTACTGTTCAGAAAGACAAAAACTAAAACTGGCAACTGAAGAGATAAAATCTTGATTTGTTTTGAACTCTTCATGTATCCAGATGAATTTATCCTGTGAGTGTCCCATAGCCAGTGTTTTACTATGAGAGCTTTTAGTTCAGAGAGAGAAAAACAAGAAGTTTTGTTATCTATTCATTGCTTCAAGGTATGTGTATATATGAACATATGTTAGTAAATTTTGTCAACATATGTGTGTACATATATAAGCACATAACATTGTCATACTGTTTAAAGTGAGTACATATGGGTATGTATACACGCTCAAGCTAAATCTTTCTGTGACAAGAAAGTTTTTAAAAATATGGGAAGGTTTAGATCTTACAATCTGATTAGACATTCAGTTTTGCCATTGCTTAATGATTCAAGCTAGGTATTACATCACCTGTCTGTCATGGCTTCTCTTTGCCCATTTAGGAAATTGTGTTTTCCTCGTTTGTCTGAAGTCCTTCAAATATTCCAGACACAAGCTTTGGCAAATAAAGTATACAGTTTTTGAAGTTTATTTTGATAATGGATTTACCAGACTTAAGGATCTGGAGCTGAGAGATAGGGCAACAGTCATAATATTAATACCTAATGTTTAACAACTTGGCCATTTACAAAGCATTTTCACCCATATGTTCCATTTGGTTGACATGGTCTTAATCCATTTTAAATCTATAACAGTTAACCCTTGGGTTTTTGTTTGTTTGTCTTTATTGTCTATTTAAGGAACTGGGTCATTCACCCTGTGGTAGAACCCCACAATCTAGATCCGATGAGTCCACATGATATCATTTAACATTTTCCTCTCCTCCCCGTAATTTTGTAAACTGGTGTTTACAACAAAAGGTTTGATTAGATTCAGGTTCAATTTTCTTAAAGGACACCACATAGGTGGGGCTATGAACTTCCCACTAAATAGCATCAGAAGGCTGATAATGTCTGGCTGTCTTTCCATTATTGCCTTTAAGATTGATCAGTCAAATCAGGTATTGTCAACTTGATCCATCCATTATAAAACTCTTCGTCAAAATTTTACTTAATGCTTTCAGTGAACATTGATCATTGCCTAGAAGAAACCCATTGTTTCACAGGGTGTTTCAAAGCATAATTTCTAATTCCACTATTCCTTATGTAATTATTAGCTGGAACTCTATAAAGAAACACTTGGCCTTGTCAACTAGTTAGAAGCCCTAAAATACACTCAATACAGGAAAGGCTGGATAACTGTAAAGTCCATGCTTTCACTGCTATGCTGTCCTGGAAGGATACTGCTTTCCTATGGGTGTGATCTGACAGATGAAGCCTAGCATCAGAAGGTTCTGGCCATGGAGGTCCTTATCCTTAGACCCTAACATATCCAGTCTATCCAGATTGCGCAGGATTCCTGATGGAAGATGGAATGAGAAGATGGTTGCCAGCTCTGGAGAGAGAAGGCTAGCAAAATTTAGGCAGATTTTCTGGTCCCAACCTGGATGGGAAATGCAGGCATAGAACTGAAGTATGATAGGAATAGAACTGAGACCCAGGAATATGGACCAGGCATACTGGATGTGGTAAAAGAGGGAGGAGGAAGACATCAGTATTCCTGAGAGTGTTTATGGTCTCGACCCAAGCCAGAAGGAAACTGAGCTCACATGTGGCTGGGCTTCTTGAAGTGGACAGGGAATGAAGGGTGGGTACAGGACTGAGCTCTGGAGTGAGTGTTCTAAAAGGCATTTGAAGGGCCTGGGTTTGGGTGGCTGAAGGATTGTGCTGTCTCCCTGGGTCTGGAGATGACCATGCCCTAGTTGGTTTGGCACCCGCCACTCCACATAAACCCTGATTGGAAACTCCGTAACCTTCTGTGACAGAACCAAAAGAGCCTGATTTCCAAAGGAAATCAGAGAAAACGGAGCCAATACTGGCTTTGTATGGCTCATACATTCATCACTAGTTCAAACAGTGGTACCTGGTCAGTGAATCCTCCATCATCTTTTTGCTCACATCTGATCCTGTTCTCATCACAATCATATAAATTCTCAAAAACAGTGGAACTGGAGGACTTGTGATTACAGAGCCATGCGCTCTGGGCCAGATTGACTAAGATGTACAAACGCAAAGAACTGCTGAGGCCTCTGCTCATCCTCTCAGCACCTGACCTTCTCTTCATCTGGGGGCTTTCAGAGAATCATGCCCACCATTATATTTAGGAATTGACTGCTAAAAATTGAACTGCTCAATCCAATTAAATTAAAATGTCTTTTCTTCCTGCCATGTTACTTACACACAAGAGCACTGAGAATTATTTTTAGATGTAAAAAATAGCAGTTTGCTGGTGCTTGCCATCTAATTTGTAACAGATTTCCAGAGATTAACACTCACAAGGTTTTTGGCCACGTTTAATCACAAAAGTAATTCTGTATTCTGTCAATACGCTCAGCTCGGGGGATAAAAATAGCAGTGCAATCTGGTTGGGTGAGTCTCGGCCACAGGGCTTTGCTCCCAGTTTCTGTTTTAATGTTGTTACGGAGTTTTTGTCCTCCTTAAGGACAAACCAGCGTAGGAGGATGGTAGAGTTTATGATGTGCTGTTAGGCTCAGTGAGGCCCTCAGCATGCTGGAAACAAGATCTTTTCACACAGCCAATGAAGAGAGTAATTCTGTCTGATTATCTGGCCAGGTTTTCCAACTGAGAAACTACATAAAACATGCTTTTTAAAAACTTACATTTGATAAGAAGTTATTTCAATAAGTGAAAACTAACTCTGGGACAGACATCTGGAAACTGGCTTATCTTTCCTTGTGGCGTCGCCTCAGGGAAAGGGAAAGAAACACCAGTAGGAAGTGCATCGAGCAGCATATGTCAACGTCCACCCTGATTTGGTTCTGTTTCCTTGCATATTTCCCATTCTTTAGATCTTCTAATACGAAGCTCTGATGTACCACAGGGAATAAGTCACTGTAATCCACTTACGTCAGTCATCCTGTGAAGGTTTGATTCTGGACCTAGAAATTCCAGTGTTCTCAAGTCTCCCATATTCCTGCAGTGAATTTTCAAAGAATGAAGAAAGCTGCCACAGAGAGAAGGTAAGGGAATTCAAGTTTCTCTTTTTTTTAAAAAAAAAAAAAAGAAGAAGAAGAACTTTCAACCCTCTGTGTTCTGCAGCATCTGAAATGTCTTGTTCATTGCTCACCTGGGGATGAAGGTCTTGGTGGCAAAATTCCCAAGCCTTTAAGATATATATAAGATACAGTCCTCCTTTACCTGATAGCCACTGTCCAAGGAAAAGCTCTGGGATTAACAACAACAACAAATTGCACAAGCACATTCTGGCCTCTGCAAAGACAAGTGAATTCAGCTTCTCTGGGAGAATAATTGACTTGCCAGAATCCCCTGTAGCCCTCCCTGCCTACCTTTCCTTCCAAGCCCTCTTCTCTGCCAGCTTCATGAAGCCCAACTACAAACTCAAGCAACACCAATCCCTAACTTTTCTGACCTCTCGGAAAATACATTCTCTTAACAGATCAATTACATGATGGCCTACATCGATGGACATGATTTTTCAATAAATTAAGGCCTTTTAGAGCTGGGGGGAAAAAAAAAACAACTTACTGAACATCTAGCTCAGGATTTACCCAAAGTATAAACTAAGAAAGCCTATTCAGAAGACAGATCTTCTGTAGAAAGGATTCCACAACTGTATTAGGTTTTAGAGCTACAAAACACCATAGACTGGGTGCCCTGAAGAATAAACATTTATTTTTATTGCTAGAGGCTAGACATTCAGCACTAAGGTATCAGCGGGATTGGTTTCTTGTGTCAAGGAGATCTCTCTCCTTGACTTTTGGACACCCATCTTCACCCCTTGTCTTTCACATCATCTTCTCTATGTGTCTGTATCCTAACTGCCTCTTCTTTTTCTTCTTCCGTTTTTTTCCAGTTTAATTGCGATATAATTGACTTATACTGTACAAGTTTAAGGTGCACAGCATAATGATCTGACTTATATACATCATGAAATGATTATCACAGTACATTTAGTAAACTTCTATCATCTCATACAGATACAAAATTAAAGGAAAAGAAAGCAATTTCCTTATGACAACTCTTAGTATTTACTTTCTTAACAACTTTCATATATAAGGTACAACAGTGTTAATTACATTTATCACGTTGTACATTGCATCCCTAGTATAATACTTCCTTATTTTATAACTGGAAGCTTGTACCTTTTGACCACTTTCATCCAATTTCCTCTCCCCACCACCCTCATCTCTGGTAACCACAGGTTGGAGCTCTTTGTCTATGGGTTTGTTTGTTTCTGCAGTATAATTGACCCTCAAAAGTATGTCAGTTCCTGTTACATGAAACAGCAATTCGATTTTTCTCTACGTTTCAAAATGATCACCACAATAAGTCAAGTTACAATCTCTTACCATATAAAGCTATTACATATTTATTGACTGCATTGTCCACACTGTACATTTCATGCCCATGATTCATTTATTTTGCAACTGGAAGTTTCTACCTCTTAATCTCCCTTCATCTATTTCTTTCCTTCCCCACAGCCGCCCCATCCTCTGACAACCACCGGTTTGCTCTCTGTATCTACAACTCTGTTTCTGTTTGTTGTTTGTTCACTGTTTTATTTTTTAGATTCCACACATAAGTGAAATCATACAGAGGAAGACAAACACTAATTGCCTCTTCTTTTAAACATATCAGACAAACTGGAGTAGGGCCCACCCTAATGACCTCATTTTAACCTAAACTCTTTAAGGAACTTATCTCAAAATACAGTCACATTCTGAGGTACTGGGGGTTAGGATTTCAACACATAAATTTGAAGAAAGACACAATTTAGCCCATAACAACAATCAGACAACTTTGGGAAACACTAAAGTGAAATTCCCAAGTTACACTGGCTAAATTTCAAAGACCCTCAGGAGCCCTTGAGATAACAAGCTGGTCTAAATATGTTTAACTCATTGTTTCCAAAATATGTTTGACTTGCGATACTTTTTCCTGGATATTTTTAATTAAGTTCCTACTGCTGCTGTTACTGCTAAGTCACTTCAGCCGTGTCCGACTCTGTGCGACCCCATAGACGGCAGCCCACCAGGCTCCCCCGTCCCTGGGATTCTCCAGGCATGAACACTGGAGTGGGTTGCCATTTCCTTCTCCAATGCATGAAAGTGAAAAGTGAAAGTGAAGTCGCTCAGTCGTGTTCGACCCTCAGCGACCCTGCAGCCTTCCAGGCTCCTCCGTCCATGGGATTTTCCAGGCAGAAGTACTGGAGTGGGGTGCCATTGCCTTCTCCAAATTAAGTTCCTACAGAATGTAATTTAGAAACACTGGTCCTATCTATCCTTCCCTATTTACAGATGAGGAAACCAAGGCCCAAAGATGCAAGTAGCTAAGATTAGTTCTAACTCTCTGGGCTTTTCCTATTACTTCTGATCCAATATCAAAAATGGCCAGATTTGGCTGACAAAGATAAATGCTCCTCAAAGGTAAGAGTGAATAGAGGGAAATTGGAATAACAACGGCAGGCTTCTTTGGGGCTGACTGTAGAAGATAGGAATATAAAGCCTCTCCTCCCTGACTTACAGCCTTTCTGCCCTTCTCTGTACAAGTCTCTTAACCCTGTGTGTTGTCAAGACAGCCTCAGTGCTCCTTTTTAACAGATCCCATAGGGATAGAAATACTGGGGGAAGAGGCAGTTCTCTGGCCTCTACTCGTTGAGGACTGACCCTGGCTCTCAAATTGCACACCTGGTAATTCCATTCACTCTCAGTCTATAGCACAGAAAGGATGTGATTATTTATGCTCACATACCTTTCTGAAGCAGAAACCTCAAAAATGTCAATGATGGGGACAATTAACCTAGGTAAGAGTGGATAGAATATTTATTCAACTCAAGCCCTAAACATGCTCTTTAAAGCTCTCTTCTATTACCCAAGCTCATTTACTTGACATATTTTTATTTCAGAGCTGTATCAGGGAGACTAGAAGTATAAAGTTAAATATGACAACTTCTGAATGAGAGTAGCCATTGCAGTCTTCTCTGGAACACTATCTGTGCTTAGTATCCAGTTCAGGGCCTTTTGTACATAATTTTTAAAGTTTCCTTCCAGAATATGGGGCTTTTAAATCAGCAGGACTCACTCCCACTGAGCTGAATATGGTAAGAAAGATATTAGGGACACTAGCCCTGAACCCTAGGATTCCTGCTTCCATTTTCCCTCCTCTCCTGCTCCACCACAGTGATTACCCAGTAACTCTCGACCTTTTACCCTTTCTCCTGTTCCTGGCCCTAAACATGGCCCCTGGATCTGAAGGCAGAGCTGACCTCCCCTTTTCTCCTTTGACAAGTCCCTCAAACCTGGTTTGTGCTTATTCTCTGCCCTGATCTGCTTCCAGCCCTTCTTGTCACCACCTTGCATCAAAAAAATGGACATCTCTAGACTTTGGAGCTCAGAAATAATCTCACTTTGCCCAGTGCCAGAGAATTTTCCTCTGAACTTGTAGGTGCTGTGTACTCAGTTATTTCAGTCATGTCCGACTCTTTGCTATCCCATTTGCTATAGCCCACCAGGTTCCTCTGTCCAAGGGATTCTATAGGCAAGAATACTGGAGTCAGTTGCCAGGCCCTCTGCCAGGGGATCTTCCCAACCCAGGGATCGAAGCTGGGTCTCCTGCATCTCCTACATTGCAGGCAGATTCTTTACCCACTGAGCCACCTGGGAAGCCCTTGGACTTGTAGGAGGTAGCCCCAAAGCCGTTGTGCTACTTCTCATGATGTCTGGGTTGATGATTGTGAAGGGCTTTGGACATAAAGTGCTCTCAAGGAAAGGACCCAGGCTCTCAGGATGGCATGCTGCCTGTTCAGGACTGATGAGAAATCTGCACGTGACGTTATCGTGTAAAGGTGTCCAATGGGATGATTCTGCAGCACAAGAATTTCTTCTCTTTCCATTTTATATGCATTGTTTGATACAAAACATCAGACATACTAAATAATTCTGAGAACATTAAATGAAAGAGAAAATCTGCCATTAGAAACCTCAGCATTAAAAACAAAACAAAACCCTACAGCAGCATACATTCTTCTTTCCAAAAGAGCCAGTCTTTGCATGATTCTTATCTCCAGCAATTTTTATTGGAGACATTTCTGATTTGTTACTTTAATAGGCTTTCTGAAATCAGACATGATGCTCATTATTCTTGCATGGTTGCTTTATTCTTGCATTTTTCAAACAAACAAGGGAGCCAAGGGACCTGGGGATGCTAATCATTCTATAACCCTCACACTGTGACAACAGGGCTTTCAACTCCAATATGGAAGTGGTAGCAAAAATACAGCAGTGAGGCCTGATTGAGAGTCCTCTTGGTCATTGGATAAATGCTGAAACAAAGTTGGCCTACATTTAGATCAATTTTGCAGCAACAGATTGTGTCTTTGGCCAATGTGCATAATGGGGTTCCAATGCAGAAACGGGTTAGCAGAGACAGCACAGATGTGAAAAACAACAGAGCCAGATGTCCAGAGGATTGTCTTTCCTTTTGTTCCCCTTCTTAATTCAATAATTTTCATTTATTAGCTGTACGTGTACCACCCAGCTTGGGGCTGGGAGTGTGGTTCTAAGGGAAATAATGTATGATCTCCAATGTATTGACTCCCCAGCCCCATCTTTCACAGATTTATCAATACCTTTATCCCTGGGATCACATGTGCACCATCCCCTCCTGACTTGGCCAGCCATGGTAGGAGGAATTTCTAATTGAATGAGACAAGGATCCAACATCTGACTGTGGTGCTGGCACTCCAACTGTGGTGTTGGAAAAGACTTGAGAGTACCTTGGACTGCAAGGAGATCAAACCAGTCAATCCTAAAGGAAATCAACCCTGAATATTCATTGGAAGGACTGAAGCTGAAGCTGAAGCTCCGATACTGCTGCCACCTGATGCGAAGAACTGACTCGTTGGAAAAGATCCTGATGCTGGGAAAGATTGAAGGCAGGAGGAGAAGGGGACAACAGAGGATGAGATGGTTGGATGGCATCACCAACTCAACGGACATGAGTTTGAGCAAACTCCAGAGGATGGTGAAGGACGAGGGAATCTGGCATGCTGCACTCCCTGGGGTAGCAAAGAGTTGGACATGACTGAGACTGAACAGCAACCAACATCTAAAGGAGCATCTGGAGACTGAAACAGCTCTTGGTGAGTTGGTATAAACCATCCATGACAGAGGACTTCCCAGGTAGCTCAGCAATAAAGAATCTGCCTGCAAGGCAGGAGATGAGGGTTTGAGCCTGGGTCAGGAAGACCCTATGGGGAAGAAACTGGCAAGCCCCTCCAATATTCTTGCCTAGGAAATCCTAAGGACAGAGGCGCCTGGTGGGCCACAGTCCATGGGGGTCACAAGAGTCAGACACGACTTGGTGACTAACACCACCATCACCACCCATGACCGAAGGCCTCTGTACTGAATGAGGCAGTAGGAAAACAGTTTCAATTAAAAAGGAAATCAAAGAATGCTGGTTGGTTTTGTAAACAGTTACTTCCTGGTTCTCAATACTGTCATCCCATCCTCTCTTTCTTCTTACTCCTTTCTTCTTACTCTCTTACTTCTGTCTTTCTGCCACAAGCACCACCCCCATTTCCCATTGTCCTTATTCTATTCCACTTCACTAAATATTGGGGTGTCTGTCTATACCTCTGAAGCACGGCTCATTCATGTAGCTAAACTCATAAATACCTTATTCACCCACAATGGAGAAGAGAGAACAGAAAAAAGGATGAAAGAAAGAGGATTGCTCCTAAATTGTGAAGCCATGATTCCAACAGTCAAAGAGACTCAGACTCGAATCCCTGTCCTACCTTTTTACTAGCTGAGTGATTCTGGGAAACCTGCTAAACATCTCTGAGCCTCGGTTCCTTGGTTGTCAAAGGGGCATAAGGACACTTACATTTCAGAGTTGTTGGGATTAGAGGTTGTGTGTAGGTTACTACCACATAGTAGATTTGAGGAGATAGTTGCTATGAATACTTTATATAGATAGAGTTATATTATATATACAATCTGATACCTGCTGTTCCCATTTAACACCATAATATGAGCATCTTCTCACGTTCTTCAAAACTTTTTGTAAACATCATTTTTAAATGCTAGGAAGTAGTCAGTCATATGTTTGTACTGTAATTATATAATTGTTCCTTTATTTGGGGACCCTTAAATTTGATTTTGTTGGTCTTTCTTTATTCTGTTTTAAAGGGTACTACAGTGAAAATCTTTGAGCATAATACTTTATCTGTACTTAGGCACACTTTCCATGGGCTTTGTTCATAGAAATGGAATTACTATGCCCAACTGTAAGGACACTTTTAAGAGTCTTGGTATATAGTGCCAAATTTCTTTCCACGGCTCCTATGAGCCATGTATGTGGCCTGTCTCCTCGGCAGGCAGAGAAGACACCATGAGTTGTCTGCCCAAGGACCACTACTTTCCCTTTTTCCCTGTTGATAGAGCCTTAGTTGGTCGAAGTGTTCATGCTTCCTCGGGGGATAAATCTGGATTAGTCTGGACTAATATTGGTCATTTCCTTTCTCTTGCCAGTGGTTGGGCCAGAGGTGGGCATATGATCCAGTCCTGGCTAAAGAGATGGGAGGTGAGGTTTACTGGGTATTTTTCATCCTTATTTGGAACAACATGGATGGACCTAGACATTATTATGCGAAGTGAAGTAAGTCAGACAGAGAAAGACAAATGTCACATGATATCATTTATATGTGGAATCCCAAAAAAAGTGATACAAATAAACTTATTTATAGAACAGAAATAGACTCACAGACATAGAAAACCAACTGTGGTTACCAAAGGAGAAAGGCAGGGTGGGGAGGATACATTCAGAGTCTGGGATTAACAGATACACAGTATTAGGTATAAAATAGAGAAACAAGGACCTACAGTATAGCACAGGGAATTACACTCAGTATTGTGTAATAAACTATAATGGAAATGAATCCAAAAAATATATATAACACATATAACTGAATTACTCTGTTGTATACCTGAACTACCACTACATTGTAAATCAACTATATTTCAATAATTAAAAAAACAGTATCCTTAGCTACACAGAGGGTTGCCTGAAAATAATTCATCTTCTTCATTTCTTCTTAAATAAAATTATCAAAAAAGAGAGAGAGAGAGAGACAATGGGTAAACAGTTTGCTTTCTTTCACTGGACATTGGCATGTCTGCATGTAACCATGCCAGCCTAGGGACAAAACCTATGAAGGAGTGGGGCTTGAGGATTCTATGGAAACCCTGAATTAATCAACTGAGGAGCCACACTGCTTTGGGACTTATTTTCACTTGAAATCATATATTATACATGTTATTTAAGAAGTTTGATTTGGTTGTTTTGTTATTATTGCCTAAAAGCATTTTAATGGGAACACCAGCATTATAATTACTAAAAAACCTTTTGCAAATTAATTCACACACAAAAATAGCATCTTAATTTTGTTGGAATTTGCTGTTCTTTAATTACTGATGAGATCACATGTTTATTATTCATAAGGTTGTTAATAATTTGCATGTTTTTTTTCCTAAATTATCTGGAAAGATTTTTCAGAGATCAGTGAGTCATTTGCAGGCTGGACTGAGCAGGGCAAGGTGTCTAGGGAACAGTTAAGGTCATGCTGGGAAGGAGACCTGCCACTCCATTTCATACAAATATTCCTCCATCTTGCAAAGTGTCTTGGGCTCAAAGAGATGGGCTCCTATCCAATATATGGTAATTATAGAAGTCAATTTTTCAGGACTGTTTGTATAGAAAACTAGACCTTGGGGAGGACTGTCTCTTAACATGGAGACAGGAAGTCTGGTGGCCAAAAGGAAAATAAGACTTGTAAAGGTGAAGGTTGACAGAGGACAGAAATGAGCTAAAGACTTGGTGTACATCAGCGCAGCTAACATTTCTCCCTGCTTGCTCCTGGCTTCTGAAATTTCAAGCCACTCTGGTCCCTGCCCCGTTACCCCATTAGGCTTACCCATGTGTCTGCTCTAGCTTAAGAACATTTGCATTAGATTTTCTGTACAGAGAATGTTTTTAATTACTTGAGTTTTGAAATAAACTTTGAACAAAAACATTGGAGCAAGAGTCTCTGATTCATCTCTCAGAAAAAGAAACATATGAAAATAATTCACAATCTCTTTTTATTAGCACATTAGAGAGTGACAGAGTCCTGAGTCATCAGTATGAAGGCAATGTCTAATGGTCAGTTAATCAGAAATTTAAATGGTTTGGGTTTAATAGTAGATTTTCAATATTATGAATAGTCAGTAAATCCAAGCCTGATTGAGAAATGCCCCAGATGAAGTCTTGCCAATGAGCACATGTATAATACATGGCTAAGGTTGTTTTATAAAAGACTTATTGACTTTCTAGTCAAGGGTCTAGTAGCCTCCATCAAAGTCTTGTTCTAAACCATCATAAATTAACAGATCAATCGTTAATGGAACTGCTAGGCAAGTTTAAAGCCAAATAACTCAGATCCCAAGACAACTCGATTTTACTCATTTGTAATTCAGAGGCATTTTTGTAGACAAATTGTTGTTTGTTTAGCCAATTTGTACATCCCAAGGTCCTCAGCCTGAACCTCCGTGCCTTCAGTCCACAGAGACTGTCAGCAGTGCGGCTCACTAATCGGCAGCTGCTTCTCTTTTGTTTGTGTTGAGATCTTTCATTACCCAAGTTTCTGCATTAGCAGCATCTCATAGGATTAAATCTGATCATTTGTGGTAGCTAGAATCCCCAAGATCCTGACCCAATCAAAAAGTAGAGTCTTTATCAAAACTGGGTGCAAGAGAACATGACAATGTATGTGTAGGGGGAAAAAAGGAGGGTATTTTTAAAAGCAATATAGGGCAGTTTGAGGGTGTGTGGTGTAATGGGCACATGCCACATGGCCTGTATTGGTGGGGGTGTTTATGCCGCTTCATACAATATTGCTCCAGCTATAATGTGAATTCTGTTGGAGGAAGAGAATAGAGGAAAAAATAGATCATTTGTGTTTCTGGCTGTCTACTCTTTATATGCAAAATTATCAAATAAACAAGATCCAAAAATAGTACTTTCTTTGCTCACCCAGAGATCTTCTACTCAGCTCTGAATTATAAAAGCCTCTGGTTTAAATGATCTAGATAATGAATTGGGCTCACATGGGAAGCATATAGGAAGAGGCAAGACTAAGTTTAATGAAGGGCTCAGATTTAGCTGCGTTTGCTGATGTTTGTCAAGGGAGGGTGATTTCCCAGTTTCGGGGATGATGACTGCAAATGTAGCCCCCACACCTGTGGCCATGAGGTTTTCTTTTCCTTCCCTGATAAAGCTCTGGGTGGACAATATCACTGCAGCTTCCCACTTAACTACAAAAGTATTCATTCATTCTTCTTCTTTACATTTATATATTTTTTAATTGAGGTATAATTGAGTTACCATATTATACAAGTTTCAGGTGTACAACATAGTGATTCACAATTTTTAAAGGTTATATACTCCATTTATACTTATTCTAAGATGTTGGCTATCTTCCCTGTGTGCACAATATATCCTTATAGCTTATTTATTTTATATACAGTAGCTTGTACCTCTTAATCCCCTACCACTATCTCGCCCCCCTCCTTCCCTCTCCCCACTGTTTACAGCTCACTTGTTCTCTAAATATGTGGGTCTTTTTTTTTTTTTTACACAGACAATGTTGTCTCAGCCCTGACCAAAGCCTGGCTGCCAGGTAGGGCATTACCATGGCATTATCGGCTAGTAAGGCCTGAGGTTTCAAAAGCCTCTTCTCTCTCCTCCAGCCCCAAACCATAGGAATCTGCATTCGGCATCCAGTCTACAGGCAGCATAGCTCCTGCATCAGACCCAGGTTCCCGGGCCTACTGAAGATGAACTGTGTCACACTCTCGGCATGCAGTGTCCAGGAATGTGACTGTTTACATGGGCTCCGGTGATTCTTGGGCTTCGCTTGTGGCTCAGCAGGTAAAGAATCTGCCTGCAATGTGGGAGACCTGGGTTCGATCCCTGGGTTGGGAAGATCCCCTGGAGAAGGAAAAGGCTACCCACTCCACTATTCTGGCCTAGAGAATTCCATGGACTGTATAGGCCATGGGGTTGCAAAGAGTCGAACACGACTAAGCGATTTTCACTTTCACTTTCTGATGATTCTTATGCTCACCCAGACTTTTATGCTCAAAGTTTGAGCTACAATCTCAGTTTCTTTTTCCTTTTTCTTTACATGTCTAGCAGGGTCATCTTTGTGTTTAAAAAACAAAACAAGCAAAACACACAAAAAAACTACGTCATTAAGAGTGTTTTTACCAGATTCTAGAAGCATTGATTATTTAGTGACAAGTAGTCATGTATGGATGGGAGAGTTGGACTGTGAAGAAAGCTGAGCACCGAAGAATTGATGCTTTTGAACTGTGGTGTTGGAGAAGACTCTTGAGAGTCCCTTGGACTGCAAGGAGATCCAACCAGTCCATTCTAAAGGAGATCAGTCCTGGGTGTTCTTTGGAAGGAATGATGCTAAAGCTGAAACTCCAGTACTTTGGCCACTTCATGCAAAGAGTTGACTCATTGGAAAAGACTCTGATGCTGGGAGGGATTGGGGGCAGGAGGAGAAGGGGACGACAGAAGACGAGATGGCTGGATGGCATCACCAACTTGATGGACGTGAGTCTGAGTGAACTCCAGGAGTTGGTGATGGACAGGGAGGCCTGGCGTGCTGCAATTCATGGGGTCACAAAGAGTCGGACACGACTGAGCTACTGAACTGAACTGAACTGAACTGAGTCTCTACTTCATCATCTGACTATGACTCTATTTGAATCTTGGCTAATCCAAATCAGTTTCCCCAACAGTCTTCCCAGTCAGTTCCACAATTCCATGGTTGCAGGCTGAGTGTACCAAGTACATCTTATTCTGCTCCTCAAAAGATGTGCCATTCAGCCAAGAAAAGAAATGATGCCACAAAACAAGCTCCCCAATACTGATCAAGTCTCTGTTTTTAATAAAACTATGAAAAATTCTTTAATGGTTTTAATAGTATTAATTTCCTTTGTATATTCTGTATTGAGCCCTTAACCTGAAAGATAATGAACTTAACACACAGAAAATCAGTTATGATTCACTTTGTGGATTTTCTAAAGTTTTTATTCCAAGCTGAAAGTCTCCATTGCTCAGGGCCCTGCCAGATTGCCACCTCCCAATTAGTTAAGGTTAAATATGACTAGAAAGGTATCGTTTAGTTCAGTTCCATTGCTCAACCGTGTCCCATTCTTTGCGACCCCATGGACTACAGCACACCAGGCTTCCCTGTCCATCACCAACCCCCAGAGCTTGCTCAAACTCATACTCATTGAGTCGGTAATACTATCAAACCATCTCATCCTCTGTCATCCTGTTCTCCTTCTGCTTTCAATCTTTCCAGCATCAGGGTCTTTTCCAATAAATCAGTTCTTTGCATCAGGTGGCCAAAGTACTGGAGCTTCAGGTTCAGCATCAGTCCTTTCAATGAATATTCAGCATCAACTGGTCCAATCTCCTTGCAGTCCATGGGACTCTCAAGAGTCTTCTCCAACACCACAGTTCAAAAGAGGAGAGTGAAAAAACTGGCTTAAAACTCAACATTCAAAAAACAAAGATCACTTCATCCAACGCTCAGCTTTCTTTATGGTCCAACTCTCACATTCATATATGACTACTGGAAAAACCGTAGCTTTGACTAGACAGACCTTTGTTGGTAAATTAATGTCTCTGCTTTTTAATATGCTGTCTAGGTTGGTCATAGCTTTTGTTCCAAGGAGCAAGCATCTTTTAATTTCACGGCTGCAGTCACCATCTGCAGTGATTTTGGAGCCCAAGAAAATAAAGTCTGTCACTGTTTCCATTGTTTCCCCATCTATTTGCCATGAAGTGATGGGGCCAGATGCCATGATCTTAGTTTTTTGAATGTTGAGTTTTAAGTTAGCGCTTTCACTCTCTCCTTTCACTTTCGTCAAAAGGTTCTTCACTTTCTGCCATAAGGGTGGTGTCATCTGCATATCTGAGGTTACTGATACTTCCCCCGGCAATCTTGATTACAGCTTGTGCTTCATCCAGTCCAGCATTTCACATGATGTACTCTGCATATAAGTTAAATAAGCAAGGTGACAATATACACTCTTGATGTACTCCTTTCCCAATTTGGAACCAGTTCATTGTTCCACATCCAGTTCTAACTGTTGCTTCTTGACCTGCATACAGATTTCTCAGGAGGCAGGTCAGGTGGTCTGGTATTCCCATCTCTTGAAGAATTTTCCAGTTTGTTGTGATCCACACAAAGGCTTTTGCGTAATCAATGAAGCAGATGTTTTTCTGGAACTCTCTTGCTTTTTCTATGATCCAATGGATGTTGGCAATTTGATCTCTGATTCCTCTGCCTTTTCTAAATCCAGCTTGAACACCTGGAAGTTCACGGTTCATGTACTGTTGAAGCCTGGCTTGGAGAATTTTGAGCATTACTTTGCTAGCGTGTGAGATGAGTGCAATTGTGCAGTGGTTTGAACATTCTTTGGCATGGCCCTTCTTTAGGATTGGAATGAAAACTGACCTTTTCCAGTCCTGTGGCCACTGCAGCATTTTCCAAAATTGCTGGCATATTGAGTGCAGCACTTTGGCGGCATCATCTTTTAGGATTTGAAACAGCTCAACTGGAATTTTATCACCTCCACTAGCTTTGTTCATAGTGATGCTTCTTAAGGCCCACTTGACTTCACATTCCAGGATGTTTGGCTCTAGGTAGGTGATCACACCATTGTGGTTATTGGGGTCATTAGGATCTCTTTTGTATAGTTTTCTGTGTATTCTTGCCACATCTTCTTAATATCTTCTGCTTCTGTTAGGTCCATACCATTTCTGTCCTTTATTGTGCCCATCTTTGCATAAAATGTTCCCTTGGTATCTCTATTTTTCTTGAAGAGGTCTCTGGTCTTCCCCATTCTATTATTTTCCTCTATTTCTTTGCATTGATCACTGAGGAAGGCTTTCTTATCTCTCCTTGCTATTCTTTGAAACTCTGCATTCAGATGGATATATCTTCCCTTTTCTCCTTTGCAACCCCATGGACTGTAGCCTGCCATCCTCTATCCAGCTACCCACTGGAGTGGGTAGCTCTTCCCTTATCTACGGGATCTTCCCAACTCAGGGATTGAACCCAGATGTCCCACATAGCAGGTGAATTCTTTATTGTCTGAGCCACCAGGAAAGCCTTTGAAAAGGTACACCAGCTATCGAAGTCAGGATTCCAGATTTTGCTATAATTTGGGTTCAAATCTATGCTTTTCAGCTAAGGTATTGATTGTAATCATTGTTCACAAGTGTTAATGAAAGTTTCAGTTTTTAAAATATATAATTTTATTTTCCCCATTTTTAGTGTATGTGCTGCTGAAGTAAGCACATGTTTTTGTTATTATTCTCCCTCTTTCATAAAAATAATAACATACCATGATTAGAAAGTGGTTCTTACTCCAGGAATTATTTAAACTACATAAAGTAGCTTCTATGGAAGACATGTCTTAAACAAGACACGTGTTTTCATGAAAGACAATTTCTCAAAGTCTACCCAACAGAGAAGAGGGGGCTCTTTTTAAGAGCAAAGCAGAACTCCCTGGTGATCCAGTGCTTAAGAATCTACCTGTGTGGATCACAACAAAGTGTGGAAAATTCTTAAAGAGATGGGAATACCAGACCACTTGACCTGCCTCCTGAGAAATCTGTATGCAGGTCAGGAACCAACAGTTAGAACCGGACATGGAACAACAGACTGTTTCCAATTTGGGAAAGTAGTACATCAAGGCTGTATATTGTCACCCTGCTTATTTAACTTATATGCAGAGAACATCATGTGAAATGCTGGGCTGGATGAAGCACAAGCTGGAATCAAGATTACTGGGAGAAATATCAATAACCTCAGATATGCAGATGACACCACCCTTGTGGCAGAAAGCAAAGAAGAACTAAAGAGCCTCTTTAGTTGGCTGGTTCGATCTCAGCAAAGAGATCCAACCAGTCCATCCTAAAGGAAATCAGTCCTGAATATTCATTGGAAGGACTGATGTTGAAGCTGAAACTCCAATACTTTGGCCACCTGATGCAAAGAACAGACTCATTTGAAAAACCCCTGATGCTGGGAAAGATTGAAGGTGGGAGGAGAAGGGGACAACAGAGGATGAGATGACTGGATGGCATCACCAACTCAATGGACATAAGTGTGAGTAAACTCCAGGAGTTGGTGATGGACAGGAAGGCCTGGCATGCTGCAGTCCATGGGGTTGCAAAAAGTTGGACATGACTGAGAGACTGAAGTGAACTGAACTGCCAATGCAGGGGATGTGAGTTAGATCCCTGGTCCGGGAAGATCCCACATGCCCCAGGGCAACTAAGTCCATGTGCGACAACTACTGAGCCCTCGTTCCACAGCCACTGAAGTCTGTGCACTTACAGCTTAGCTCTGCACAGGAGAAGCCACCGCAATGAGAAGCCTGCATACCACAACTAGAGAGCAGCCCCTTCTCGACCCAGTTACAGAAAGTCTGCACGCAGCAACGAAGACCCAGCGCAGCCAAAAGTACATAAATACAAATTTTAAAATAATAATATAAAATATTTTTTTTAAAAAAGAGCAGGGCAAAGCCTGATTTAAATTTCCCCTCACTACCAACTGGAAAGACACGGTTCATTGGCCAGCATCTCTCTTGAGCTCCTTGTTTCTGCTCCAGCTTTCTCCCTGCATGACCTGCCATTTGTTAAGGTTTTAGACTGGAAGATACTCCAACATTCTGTTCTTTTGCCTCTACTCCAACTCACCCCCCAAAAAACTCCCAGCTAGATCCACGTGCCTCAGAGCAGGACTCCAAGGCCCAGCCTGCTGCCATTGACCCTCCCACTTCAACATCATAACCAAGGTTTCCCAGTTCTGACTTAACCTTCTGGATTCTGCTGGGACTTAACCCAGGCTTCTCTTGACCCTCTCAGTTTGTATATTACTAGTTCTATGGGGACTCTTTTGGTACACCCTAAATTGTATATTTGTATTCATTTAAATCCTCATTGCATTTGAACAGTTCTTCTCTGTGGAGGTCAAATGTTTTTGAGAATGAGCTGGTCTCTAATAACTAGAGCAGCCATATAATTCATCATTCATATCTGAACATGATTGAAGGTAAAGGGAGATGCTATCTGGATAAGATGCTGGGGCCACAGATTCAAGCAAGACACACAGTCATTCTAGTAATGAGGCAAAGAGTCGCCTCCTGCATGGATTCTGGAATCACATCCTCTGGACTTGCCACTGGGGAGAGAGGATGGTAAGAGCAGAGTGGACTGAGAAAAGCGGAGGTGGGAAGAAAAAAAGGAAAGAGGAGGAAGCAAAGTGGGAGGAGAGAAGAGAAAGGCTGAATTCACTATTGCATGACTTCTGGTTGATAAAGTCACAGTCTCTAAGATATACTAACTAGAGCCTCTGCAAGAAGACTGGAGAGTGAACTGAAGAATCTAAGGTAAGCTCACCTAAGCAGAGCCCACAGTTAATCCAGCTTCTAGGTCTTTACACCATATTGTCTGATTTTTTTCAACATTCTCTATGGGTTGTGACTAATCTTAGATCTGGGCTGGGGAAACAAAGTAGTTATATGCGTGGCTAGATTATAGAACTACAGAAAGTCCTCCCTATCCATGAGTTCCATATATGTAAATTCAACCAGCTGGGCATCAAAAATATTTGGAAAAAAAATTCCAGAAAGTTCCAAAAAGCAACACTTGAATTTTCTGTATGCTGGCAACTATTTGTGTAGCATTTACATTATATTAGGTATTATAAGTGTCTTGGAGATGACAGAGTAAATGGGAAGATGTGCACAGGCTATATGCAAATACTACATAAGGGCCATTTTATATAAGGTCCTATAGATTTTAGTATCTGCAGGAGTCCTGAAACCAGTCCTCGTTTAATATCAAGTGATGCTATACAAAGCTTTTCACTTTTCCTTTAACGTTGTAATCCTTCTGCCAATGAATTAGCATCACTGCCACAAGCAAGGAATGACTCTGCATAAAGCAAATGCCACAAAAGGAGTCAATTATTAGCTTTTAGGTTTTTAACATCTTGGCCTCAAGAGAACAGAAAGAATTAAAGCATGTACAATAGATGTGGGAAAAGAAGTGATGAGTAATAATAAAGAAGCTTTCCCACCCATGCTGCTCCCCATCCTCCAGGCTAAGTTTTCCCCTCACCCCTTCCACCAGCCAGGAAAAGAGAGAGTAGACTAACTAGATGGCATCCCAGGTGGCTCAGTGGTAAAGAACCTGCCTGCCAATGCAGGAGACACAGGAGATGGGGGTTCTACCCTTGGGTCGGGAAGATCCCCTGGAAAAGGCAATGGTAACCCTCTGCAGTATTCTAGCCTGGAAAATCCCATGGACAGAGGAGCCTGGTGGGCTACAGTCCATGGGGTCACAAAGAACTGGACACAAATGAGTGACTGAGCATGTATGCATGCAGACTAACCAGAGGTGATGAGTCCTTGATGAAAAAGGTCTGTACTCTGATCCTTTTCTAGGATGAAGTAGAAAAAATGTTCCATAGCAGAAACTCCAGATACATTTGGGAATAGTAGTACAGAGGAAAACTTTACTTTCCCAAGGAGACCCTTCAGTTCAGTTCAGTTGCTCAGTCGTGTCTGACTCTTTGCAACCCCATGAATTGCATGCAGCACGCCAGGCCTCCCTGTCCATCACCAACTCCTGGAGTTCACTCAGACTCACCTCCATCGAGTCAGTGATGCCATCCAGCCATCTCATCCTCTGTCGTCCCCTTCTCCTCCTGCCCCCAATCCCTCTCAGCATCAGAGTCTTTTCCAATGAGTCAACTCTTCGCACGAGGTGGCCAAAGTACTGGAGTTTCAGCTTTAGCACCATTCCTTCCAAAGAAATCCCAGGGCTGATCTCCTTCAGAATGGACTGGTTGGATCTCCTTGCAGTCCAAGGGACTCTCAAGAGTCTGAAGGCAAAAACCAGGGAAATATGACTGTCTACTCTGTCCTGGCAGATGAGTTTGAAAAATTCTCAGGGTAGAGCTATGAATGGAAGGGGTTGGGGGTAGTGCTGGGGAGCTGGAATGATTCTTGTGTACTCAAGAGTGCCATGGAAGTGACAAATGGCTGTGAATTGGCCCTACCAGGTGTAGTGCTAGAAAAACATGGAACTGTCAAGATTGTCTTGTGTGCCCAGGAGGGTCCCCAGTTAGCTGACCCAGTGAAAGTGAGTGTTAGTTTCTTAGTCATGTCCAACTCTTTGCGACCCCATGGACTATAGCCTGCAAGACTCCTCTCCATGAGCCAGACCCAAAGTTGCTGTACTATAGCCCACACACTGCTGGTCAGCAGTAAACAGTACATGTCCACATTCCATCTAAGTAGCTGCGCTAGTCAAGAGTGATGGCAGTTTAGGTGAGATGCTTCCCCTACCCTAACCTTCATTCATGGGCATGATAAAAGCCTCAAAGTTAAAAGCTGTCTTTCATAAAGAAAGCCAGAACTCTTAAATGACTGAAGTTAAGTTTCTACTGTCTGGAATACAGAGAGTTTATTATAAGTATTCCCAGGTGGCACTAGTGGTAAAGAATCCATCTGCCAATGCAGGAGACTCAGGAAACATGGGTTCAATTCTTGGGTTAGGAAGATCCCCTGGAGAAGGAAATGGCAACTCACTCCAGTATTATTGCCTGGGAAATCCTGTGGACAGAGGAGACTGGTGGGCTACAGTCCATGGGGCTGCAGAGAGTCGGACACAACTGAGCAACTAAACACAGCACAATATAAGTATTAACTTCATTTACAGAAAAATAAGCTTACTTTGTCCATAACTGGGTCTACAATCCGAGATTTGTGCATATGATATGCACCCCATCCCATGTCCTTTCTCTTCCAAGTCCAGGTAGGATGCCTCATCAGGGCGTGGGTATCTCTTATTTCCCCCTAATGCTTCTCAACATTGCACCAGTCCTGGGAACTAGTTGCTTTGTGCTGATTTTATAGCCACGACTGCTGTGGAGAATTTCTCTCTCAAGTATTTCATTGTTTGTGTGTTTTATGCACCATTTCCCTCCAGAAAACAGCCATCTGCTCTGAAGTCAGTATAATTGCATCACTTCTCTGTTCTTTTCATTCGAGGCTTGACCTTAGATGATGTGGACTTCTAAACACATGAGGCTAAAGAAAAAGTTCTTATCTAATTAGGCATGACCCAACACATTGTAAAAACTACTTGAAATAAGATAACCTGGGGGTGAAGGGTAGGGGCCTTCCCTGGTTGGAATACACACATATACACATACATACATACAAACAGACCCAGAATGAAAAAAGAAGGTTCTACTAACCTTCAAGAGAACTCTATTGCCTTTTATACTCTGAAATTAGACATAAAATTAACCTCCTAATTGTAAGTTTAATATATTAGCATTGTATTTAGCTTCACAATTATGTAACAGGTAAAATTTCTGAAACTCAAGTTATCAAGTATGCTAAAACGTAACTCACTTTATTTGATAATTTTACAGACCTAAGTTAATCAAGGTCCATGTCTCCCTTTCTCCACAGACATTCTAAGCTGGGGGTAGGCTGAGGCCAGTAACCAGTGGGAAGGAGTGGCTTGGTGTTCACTGATCACTGAGATGTAGCTTGTACCATCTGGTCTTTGGACATCACACCAGATGGCCTCTGGTTATAGCCAAGTGTCCTCAGTCACTCTCTGGCATCAGATTACCATGTGCACACACTCCAGCCCTCATCCCAGTTAGAAGCCCCTTGGGATCCGCTGACCTTCACTCCATCACCCCTTAGCGCTCCCAGGAACAAGGCAAACTTCTTCCTGTACGTGTGCAGGAGAGTCAGGGAGCTGTGAAAAATCCTCTTTTGTTCCTATTTTTCCTCCTGTATTGTTCCTGCACCATGCCACCTGGA
Source organism: Bos mutus (assembly GCF_027580195.1). Lineage (NCBI taxonomy): Eukaryota > Metazoa > Chordata > Mammalia > Artiodactyla > Bovidae > Bos > Bos mutus. The sequence continues at coordinate 39,908,654 of NC_091626.1, read as the reverse complement.
CCATGTTTGAGTACTACATTCTTAATTTATATTTAATATATATCTCTGCCAGGACCTTAACTCTGAGTCACTGAAGCCAAGATTTCAAACCTCTAGTCTCTGATAGAAATTTAGAACATATTTTTAGGAATTCAAAAGCAGAGAGTCAACATCTGCATTTCCCCCCATTCTTTCCCTCCTCCAGGGCCAATGAATGGCACTCCTGATCCAAATGAATGCAGCTGACAAAGGAGACAGGAGAGAGGGGAAGTCACTGCAATTAGAAGCAGAACGAGGGGACTTGGGTTAGTTTGACAAAAACACTATTCCACTCCAGTCTCTTGGGTGGGATGCTTTGTTTACACACTTGAATCATTTCCTCTGCTCCCCCAGTTCCCATATTGCTGAGGGTTACTTTCCTCACAGGCCTCACATCTAACCTCTTGTTCTTTGGCAATTTCTTGCTCTGCATCCCTTTGACCTGCCCTTCTTTACAATCTTGCCTCTCTTCCTGATGCTATGCTGGCTGGCAGATGCTGCCTGGTGAAAAAGGAAACAGTCAATAGTGCTATATTTGGGCATTCCTCCTCCCTCGCCTCTGCCTCCTTTTTTCTCTCCCTTCCTTCCTGACTCAAGGTGTCAACTGTCACACAGGTAGCTGCTGCCAGAAGTGAGGATGGCAAATCCAGCAGGAGTCCGGGGAAGGAGGCTGGCAGAGGCTGTAAACCTTTATGCCTCCTCCTCGACAAACATTACAGAACCCTATTTTCTGTAGGGTAATTGCCTTGTTGACTATAGTCAATTCTCTTCTTTAAATTTTTGGGGGTGAAATTTGTTTTTTAAATGTTTTCTGCACTTGAAGCATAGCTTTTATTCATGCTTTGAGGGGAAAGCTATCTCTGTAACAGCACAGCTCTAAAGAGGAAACATGATTAACACAGAGTTCACTCCTATCAAGGCCTTTTGGAATGTTCTTTTTCACAAAGGGAAGGTCATTCTGACCGTGTTTTCAAAAAGCTTAGGGTAGTCCTAAGAGGTGCCTTCCAGATAGACGATTCAAGACAGTATTTGTCTCCGCCATAAGGAATATCCTTTTATTATTAAACTCCCTCAGTATTAAGTACACACCTGACTAGTATTCATCTTAAGAAAAGACTTATACTATGAAGACTCTTGAGAGTCCCTGGGACTGCAAGGAGATTCAACCAGTCCATTCTGAAGGAGATCAGCCCTGGGATTTCTTTGGAAGGAATGATGCTCAAGCTGAAACTCCAGTACTTCGGCTACCTCATGCGAAGAGTTGACTCATTGGAAAGGACTCTGATGCTGGGAGGGATTGGGGGCAGGAGGAGAAGGGGACGACAGAGGATGAGATGGCTGGATGGCATCACTGACTCGATGAGTGTGAGTCTGAGTGAACTCCAGGAGATGGTGATGGACAGGGAGGCCTGGCGTGCTGTGATTCATGGGGTCGCAAAGAGTCGGACACGACTGAGCGACTGAACTGATGGACTCGGAAATTCTGTGTGCGTGCATCTGTGTGTCTTGTGTTATCTTACTGTTGTGTTCCCCATCACATGTGCTGCCTCACACGTTCAGCTGGAGTAATTTCTCAGACAGAGCAATTTCAACTGATAATCGCATGACTTTAAAGAAATTTGCATACCTTGCATTTTGGTTTTATTTATCCAGAATCCCAAAGTGAATTATAAGTGGTTCCTATAACCAGTTCACTTCTGAGTTGAGCATCTCTCCTGGGTGAGAAGAACGATGTTAGGCCCAGAGAAGAGATAAAGATGACTAAGAGCTTCCTTGTCTGTGAGAAGTTAGTAACCAAGTGAGCAACTTCAGTTCAGTTCAGTTCAGTCTCTCAGTCATGTCCAACTCTTTGCGACCCCATGAACCACAGCACCCCAGGCTCCCTATCCATCACCAACTCCCAGAGTTTACTCAAACTCATGTTTGAGTCGATGATGCTATCCAACCATCTCATCCTCTGTCGTCCCCTTCTCCTGACCTCAATCTTTCCCAGCATCAGGGTCTTTTCCAATGAGTCAGCTCTTCACATAGGGGGCCAAAGTACTGGGGTTAATGAATACCTAGGACTGATCTCCTTTAGGATGGACTGGTTGGATCTCCTTGCAGTCCAAGGGACTCTTAAGAGTCTTTTCCAACACCACAGTTCAAAAGCATAAATTCTTCTGCACTCAGCTTTCTTTATAGTCCAACTCTCACATCCATACATGACCACTGGAAAAACCATAGCCTTGACTAGACGGACCTTTGTTGACAAAGTAATGTCTCTACTTTTTAATATGCTGTCTAGGTTGGTCATAACTTTCCTTCCAAGGAGTAAGCATCTTTTAATTTCATGGCTGCAGTCACCATCTGCAGTGATTTTGGAGCCCCCAAAAATAAAGTCTGACACTGTTTCTACTGTTTCCCCATCTATTTGCCAAGAAGTGATGGAACCGAATGCCATGATCTTAGTTTTCCGAATGTTGAGTTTTAAGCCAACTTTTTCACTCTCCTCTTTCACTTTCATCAAGAGGCTCTTTAGTTCTTCTTCAATTTCTGCCATAAGGGTGATGTCATCTGCATATCTGAGGTTACTGACACTTCTCGTGGAAATCTTGATTCCAGCTTGGGCTTCTTCCAGCCCAGCAAGACAAGCATTCAAACAAAGCCCCAGCATACAGGGCAGAATGGAATACATGTACAAAGGAGGTAACAGCCAACTTGGGCCAAGGGTACCTGAGAAGGAAGGATAAATTATAGGAGTCAGGAAACTTTCTGGAGAAGGAGACCTTGATACATAAGGATATTTGATTTGGAGAACAAGAGAAAGGATCTCCAGCATGAGGGAAAGCAGAGAGCATCTCTAATTTATAATTTTACCACATTAATTAAAGAAAAATAATTTTATCAGTTCAGTTCAGTTCAGTCACTTAGTCGCATCCAATTCTTTCTGGACCCCATGGACTACAGCACACCAGGCTTCCCTGTCCATCACCAACTCCCGGAGCTGGCTCAAACTCATGTCCATCAAGCCATTCAACCATCTCATCCTTTATCGTCCCCTTCTCCTCTTGCCTTCAGTCTTTTTCAGCATCAGGGTCTTTTCCAATGAGTCAGTTCTTTGCGTCAGGTGGCCAAACTATTGGAGTTTCAGCTTTAGCATCAGTCCTTCCAATGAATATTCAGGACTGATTTCCTTTAGGATTGACTGGTTTGATCTCCTTGAAGTCCAAGGGACTCTCAAGAGTCTTCTCCGACACCACAGTTCAAAAGCATCAATTCTTTGGTGCTCAGTTTTCTTTATAGTCCAACTCTCACTTCCATACATGACTGGAAAGACCATAGCTTTGACTAGATGGACCTTTGTCAGCAAAATAATGTCTCAGCTTTTTAATAGGCTGTCTAGGTTGGTCATAGCTTTTCTTCCAAGCAGCGAGCATCTTTTAATTTCATGGCCGCAGTCACCATCTGCAGTGATTTTAGAGCCCAAGAAAATACAGACTCTCACTGTTTCCATTGTTTCCCCATTTGTTTGCCATGAAGTGATGGGACCAGATGCCATGATCTTTGTTTTTTGAATGTTGAGTTTTAAATCAGCTTTTTCACTCTCCTCTTTCACTTTCATCAAGAGGCTCTTTAGTTCCTCTTCGCTTTCTGCTGTAAGGGTGGTGTCATCTGCATATCTGAGGTTATTGATGTTTCTCCTGGCAATCCTGATCCCAGCTTGTGCTTCTTCCAGCCCAGCATTTCGCATGATGTACACTGTATATAAGTTAAATAATCAGGGAGACAATATACAGCCTTGACGCACTCCTTTCCCAATTTGGAACCAGTCTGTTTTTCCATGACTAGTCCTAACTGTTGCTTCTTGACCTGCATACAGATTTCTCAGGAGGCAGGTCAGGTGATCTGGTATTCCCATCTCTTGAAGAATTTTCCAGTTTGTTGTGATCTACACAATCAAAGGCTTTGGCATAATCAATAAAGCAGAAGTAGATGTTTTTCTGGAACTCTCTTGCTTTTTCTATGATCCAACAGATGTTGGCAATTTGGTCTCTGGTTCCTCTGCCTTTTCTAAATCCAGCTTGAACATCTGGAATTTCACAGTTCATGCACTGTTGAAGCCTGGCTTGGAGAATTTTGAGCATTACTTTGCTAGCGTGTAGGATGAGTGCAATTGTGCAGTGGTTTGAACATTCTTTGGCATTGCCCTTCTTTAGGATTGGAATGAAAACTGACCTTTTCCAGTCCTGTGGGCACTGCTACATTTTCCAAAATTGCTGGCACATTGAGTGCAGCACTTTGGCAGCAGCATCTTTTAGGATTTGAAATAGCTCAAATGGAATTCCATCACCTCCACTAAATTTGTTCATAGTGATGTTTTCTAAGGCCTATTTGACTTCACATTCCAGGATGTCTGGCTCTAGATGAGTGATCACACCATTGTGGTTATCTGGGTCATGAAGATTTGTATTTGTGTATTCCTGCCACATCTTAATATCTTCTGTTTCTGTTAGCTCCATACCATTTCTGTCCTTTATTGAGCCCATCTTTGCATGAAATGTTCCCTTGATATCTCTAATTTTCTCAAAGAGATCTCTCGTCTTTCCCATTCTATTGTTTTCCTCTATTTCTTTGCATTGATCACTGAGGAAGGCGTTCTTATCTCTTCTTGCTATTCTTTGGAACTCTGCATTGAAATAGGTATATCTTTCCTTTTCTCCTTTGCCTTTAGCTTCTCTTCTTTTCTCAGCTATATGTTTAAATATTCCTTTTTTTTTTTTTTCTAGAAACTTCTGTTTGTAAGTCTTCCTGTTTATCTCCCCAAAGTATATCTTAAAAGCATATCACATTTCTACTCAAAAACTGTCCAGAGAACCTCATGCCCTGGATGCATGGATTCCAAACTCCTCACTGGACATTCAAGACATTTCTTACCCAGACCCAAACCTTCACTCCTGCTTTGAGCTAACTGATCTTCTGCATCAGACATCACACAGTGAAAGACTATGAACTAGGCATACATCCACAATGTTTGAATTTGTAGTCTACATTTGAAAGCCAACATATTTATTCTCCAGTGGGGGAAAAAAAACCAGAGCTCCCTGAAGATGTGGTTGATTCCAGACCTGGAGCAAAAAAAATACAAGATGGGCCTGGAAGATTATATAGTATCAGAAAATAAGGACGTGCTCACAAAAAGATGGGAGCAAGTCAAAAAGATATAGGAATTAATGTTGACAAGATCCCAGTGGCCAAATCTAGGCAGTTTGAGCAACAAAATGATAATGATAGCATTGATTATACTTTATACCATGAAATAAAATCATATACATTAGTCCATACTAATAGAAATGAAATAATTAAGTAAATAATTAAATGGGGGAATAGGGAGCACTTTTCCTGACAGAATTCTAACCAGTAAAAGTAGAATGAATGAGGGAAACACAAAATCACCACTAGTGACTACATCACTGTAATCATTGCTATAGGCAAGATCCACTGGTGGGTGTTAAAATCAGTGGACAAAGGTTTGAGAAGGTATGAGGCATTTATAGAGCCCCCAGAATATCTCCCAAATATTTATCACTGACAATGGAAAAGATGGTTATTTTTCAATGGAAAAACACGGCAGATATTGCCTTTACCAAATGATCAAAGTGGACATCATCAGTACTAAGACATATTGACATCACGTACCCTTGATATGATGCACTGAAAAAAGACACAGTGTTGCTTCTGTAGCATTTTGCCAAAAATTCATCATCTCACCTTAACCATGAGAAAAGATCAAACACATTGACAGAAACTTTATGAAATAACTGAACAGTAATCATTCAAAGTGTCAAGATCATGAAAGATAAGCAAAGATTGAAGAACTGTCCCAGATTAGAGGAGACCAAAGAAACACAACTACTGGAAATCAGATCCTGGAACAGAAAAAAGGCCATTGGAGAAAAACGAAATTTTGAATAAGCACTACAGTTTCAATAGTACTCTAATAGCAATCTTAATTTTGTAGTTTTTAATCATTATACTATGAGTCTATAAGTCATTAACATTAGTGAAAGCTGGGTAAAGCTTGTACCTGAACTCCATATTAATTTTTTGGTTTTTCTATAAGTCTAGAATTATTTTTAAATGAAAAGTTAAAGAAATACTTCACACCTCTGAATTTCCATACTATCTGGGAAAATTGAAAAGTCCAATAGCCACCTTCCTTTAAATAGGGTGTATTTTCCAGTTTGCCACAGTCCTTTCTCCTCTGCATGTGGCCATGTTTTATTTATTTCTTATGCTATAAACCTGATTCCAATAAATATTTGAACTTGGGATTTTTCACTTAATGAAACTCCTGAGCGCCAGGCCCAATAGTCTACCTGCTGTTCTCTAAACAAGCTTTGTCTTCAGCTTTTCTCTACCTGTACTTCTGCTCAAGCTGTTCCTTCTGTTGAGAATGGTTTCCCACCTCTATCCCCAATCCTACTTATTTCATTTAGTCTTTCTAACATGCAGACTACCTCCTCTATGAAGCTTCCATCCATTAGTTGAGTACAACTGTCTCTCCTTTTAACAAATAGAATTTGGTATTCCTTGGAAAATAGCACCCTGCATCAATTGCTTAATAAACTGTAGTTATGTGTCAGGCACGTTTTCCTAAGTGCTGGGGACACCCAGATGAGCAATATGTCATCTTTTCTCATCAACGATCTTTTAGACCTAGAAAGCCACCAATTAGAATTTATGCAAGAAGTGTTGTGAGAGAGCTACAAATATCCAGAGTCTCAGAGAAGGGGCCTTTTTGAGAGGTGAGGCAATTCAGTTGAGTCTTGAAGGAAAATGAGGAATTGGGTAGAGTGATGAAGACAAGAGTAGGGAAGAGCCTCCAGATGAGGGAAAAACTTGATCAACAGCCTGAACACCTGAAAGAGCAACTATCAGCAGCTTAGGTGCATGTGTTTGGCAGGTAAAGTTGGGCACATGGCCTTGTGCAGCAGCCAGGTAGCCAGGTCTATATGTACTTGATCCCTCTCACTCAATTAGTAACTCCTTGAGGATAGAAGAACTTAGGGGCCAGAAGGAAAAAACATTAAACTTGACCATGTAGAACATTCAGACACTACGATCACCAACCAACCAGCACAGATGCTGGGCCAATGGGAATAGACACTGACTACAAAAACCTGTAAGTGCAAGCCAGGGTGTGCTAGCTGATCTGCTATGGTTGTGAGGAACAGTGACCTAATTTTTGTAAACTGCCAGGCATAGTACTTGGGATAAGCAATTAATAAGGATTAGTGATGAACTAAGATTGCCGGGAGAAATATCAATCACCTCAGATATGCAGATGACACCACCCTTCTGGCAGAGAGTGAAGAGGAACTCAAAAGCCTCTTGATGAAAGTGAAAGAGGAGAGCGAAAAAGTTGACTTAAAGCCCAACATTCAGAAGACGAAGATCATGGCATCTGGTCCCATCACTTCATGGCAAATTGATGGGGAAACAGTTGAAACAGTGTCAGACTTTATTTTTCTGGGCTCCAAAATCACTGCAGATGGTGACTGCAGCCATGAAATTAAAAGATGCTTACTCCTTGGAAGGAAAGTTATGACTAACCTAGATAGCATATTCAAAAGCAGAGACATTACTTGCCAACAAAGGTCCGTCTAGTCAAGACTATGGTTTTTCCTGTGGTCATGTATGGATGTGAGAGTTGGACTGTGAAGAAAGCTGAGCCCCAAAGAATTTATGCTTTTGAACTGTGGTGTTGGAAAAGACTCTTGAGAGTCCCTTGGACTGCAAGGAGATCCAACCAGTCCATTCTAAAGGAGATCAGCCCTGGGTGTTCTTTGGAAGGAATGATGCTAAAGCTGAAACTCCAGTACTTTGGCCACCTCATGCGAAGAGTTGACTCATTGGAAAGGACTCTGATGCTGGGAGGGATTGGGGGCAAGAGGAGAAGGGGACGATAGAGGATGAGATGGCTGGATGGCATCACCGACTTGATGGACATGAGTCTGAGTGAACTCCAGGAGTTGGTGATGGACAGGGAGGCCTGGCGTGCTGCGATTCATGGGGTTGCAAAGAGTCAGACACGACTAAGTGACTGAACTGAACTGAACTGAAGAGTTAGTTACTAGAACCATGTCTCGGGCACTGGTATGTTTTCTATCTCATTTAATTCCTTTAACAACTCTGTGAGACAGATATTATTCTTTCTACATTTAACAATGGAAGAAAATAAAATTGAGCAAGGTTAAGAAACTCATCCAAGATCACAAAGCTAAGAAGGATCAAAGCTGAGATCTGAAATCCCAAGTATTCAGTTCAGTTTGGTTTAGACTTCAGTACCAGCTACATAATTTGCAGAGCCAAGTACAAAATTGTGGTCCCTTCATCAAAAATTATTAGGAGTTTCAAGGCAGTGTCAGAAGAACATTAACCAAGTGCAGGGCCCTTCCAAGTGTGGGGTCCTTCTAAATGTGAGGTCCTTCTAAGCACAGAGACCTGTGTGATGGCACAAGCTGTATTTCTGAGAAGCTGGTCCTGACTGTGTTGTTGCCAAAATACCAGAGTGTTCTGGAAAGTGAACTGGCATGAAGGAAAGCCTGAGCATAAGCCTTAAGAATGAAAAGAGTGAATATGGGACAAATCTCTACCCTCTTGATGCTTCATAAATGCCATTGTAATGTGTTAACAACAGCTTCTAATGAGTACAGAGGTCATTAGTAAAATAAAGAATTTAAGAAGCAGAGAAAAGAAAAGCCCACCCTGGATCTGCTGGAATATGGAATGCCAGTGGACTTTACACCACAATACGAGTTTATTGAACTGTTCTAGTTTGTCTGTGTTCAAGGGAATCTCATCATGGTCTGGGTTAAAGACCACTAAAGACCTTTATATATCACACTTACTTCAGTTTGAACCCAGCCACTTCTTGATTTTGTGAGATTTAACATGGACACATGTATCCCAATTACAGACCATGTTAACCTAATACTTTGGAAAAACCTTCTCAGCAAGGAAAGTTAATTTTAATTTTGCTCAAGTAAGAAGAGAGAGAAAATATGTAGGGAAGAGGATATCTGTTTCTGACTTCCTTTGTATATTGGTTATTAACGCATGTGTATAGAATCTAGAATGATGGTACTGATGACCCTATTTGCAGGGGAGCAATGGAGATGCTGACATAGAGAACAGACTTGTGGCCACAGTAAGGGAAGTAAAGGGTGAGACGAATTGAGAAAATAGCATGGAAATGTGTACATTACTATACGTAAAATAGATAGCAAGTGGGAATTTGCTGTGTGACACAGGGAGCTCAACCTGGTGTTCTCTGACAACTTAGAGGGGTGGGACGGGGTGGGAGATGGGGGGTGCCTCAGGAGGGAGGGACATACGTATACCTGTGGCCGATTCATGTTGATGGATGGCAGAGGCCCACACAATGTTGTAGAGCAATTATCCTCCAATTAAAAACAAAAAAGGATATTTGTTGAGTCACAAGCTTGTCCCTCTCTTTGGTTTGCCTTCTCTTTGCTCTTTCCCTGAATAGTCATAAGACATTTGATTTAGGTCATACCTGAATGGTCTAGTGGTTTTCTCCACTTTCTTCAATTTCAGTCTGAATTTGGCAATAAGGAGTTCATGATCTGAGCCACACTCAGCTCCAGGTCTTGTTTTTGCTGACTGTATAGAGCTTCTCCATCTTTGGCTGCAAAGAATACAATCAATCTGATTTCAGTGTCAACCGTCTGGTGATGTTCCTATGTAGAGTCTTCTCTTGTGTTATTGGAAGAGGGTGTTTGCTATGACCAGTGCGTTCTCTTGGCAGAACTCTATTAGCCTTTGCCCTGCTTCATTCTGTACTCCAAGGCCAAATTTGCCTGTTACTCCAGATGTTTCTTGACTTCCTATCCCCTATAATTGGAAAAGACCCTGATGCTGGGAAAGATTGAGGGCAGGAGGAGAAGGGGACGACAGAGGATGAGATGGTTGGATGGCATCACCGACTCAATGGACATGGCTTTGGGTGGAGTCTGGGAGTTGGTGATGGACAGGGAGGCCTGCTGTCCTGTGGTTCATGGGGTCACAAAGAGTCGGACACAACTGAGCAACTGAACTGAACTGAACTGCTCTTTCCCGTTTGCTAAAGAAAGCCTCCCCCATGTTGTAGAGAGGCCTGCCTAAGGAGAAAAGGCTTTTCTCTCAACTCCTGCCACTTTCAGATACCCAGATGCTAAACCCATTTCCTCTGTATTAGCATTTATCTGAAGATGCTCCAACACTTCAAAAATAACATCATCATATACCAAATGGGAAAGCTGAGGAAGCTTGGTGATACCCACTAGGCCACCCTGTACTGTGGTTTTTAAGCACAATTTCATGTCTTTTTAGGCTAAATTTTCATCAATTCTATGATGAGATGACTCAAGAGATCAACAAGCTTTCATTTGACACCTATTAAATTTCCTTTTGAGCTTCCCTTGTGGCTCAGCTGGTAAAGAATCTGCCTGCAATGCAGGAGACCTGGGTTCAGGAGGAGACCTGCCTCCTGAGAAATCTGTGAGTGAAACTGAAAATCACTCTGTTGTGTCCAACTCTTTGCAACCCCATGGACTATACAGTGCATGAAATTCTCCAGGCCAGAATACTGGAGTGGGTAGCCTATCCCTTCTCCAGTGGAAGCCTATCCCTTCTCCAGTGGATCTTTCTGACCCAGGAATTGAACCAGGGTCTCCTGCATTGCAGGCAGATTCTTGACATACTGAGCTATCAGGGAAGCCCTGAGAAATATGAATGCGGGTCAAGAAGCAACAGTTAGAACCAGACACGGAACAACAGACTGGTTCCAATTTGGGAAAGGAGTATATCAAGGCTGTATATTGTCATCCTGCTTGTTTAGCTTATATGCAGAGTACATCATGCAAAATGTTGGGCTGGATGAAGCACAAGCTGAAATCAGGATTGCTGGGGAAAATATCAAAAACCTCACATATGCAGAAAGTGGCACCACCCTTATGGCAGAAAGTGAAGAGGAACTAAAGAGCCTCTTGATGAAAATGAAAGAGGAGAGTGAAAAAGCTGACTTAAAATTCAACATTCAAAAAACAAAGATCATGACATCTGGTCCCATCACTTCATGGCAAATAAATGGGGAAACAATGGAAACAGTGAGAGACTGTATTTTCTTGGGCTCCAAAATCACTGAAGATGGTGACTGCAGCCATGAAATTAAAAGATGCTTGCTGCTTGGAAGAAAAGCTATGACCAACCTAGACAGACTATTAAAAAGCAGAGACATTACTTTGCTGACAAAGGTCCATCTAGTCAAAGCTATGGTCTTTTCAGTAGTCATGTATGGATGTGAGAGTTGGACTATAAAGAAAGCTGAGCACCAAAGAATTGATGCTTTTGAACTGTGGTGTTGGAGAAGACTCTTGAGAGTCCCTTGGACTTCAAGGAGATCCAACCAGTCAATCCAAAAGGAAATTAGTCTTGAATATTCATTGGAAGGACTGATGCTGAAGCTGAAACTCCAATACTTTGGCCACCTGATGCAAAGAACTGACTCATTGGAACAGACCCTGATGCTGGGAATGATTGAAGGCAAGAGGAGAAGGGGACAACGGAGGATGAGATGGTTGGATGGCATCACTGACTCAATGGACATAAGTTTGAGCAAGTTCTGGAAGTTAGTGATGGACAGGGAAGCCTGGCGTGCTGCAGTCCATGGGGTCCCAGAGAGACGGATACAACTCAGCAACTGAACTGAACTGAAATTTCCTTTTATGAGTGTATCAATGATTACAGAAGGACCCACCACTGGAAATAAGAGATTTTGGATCTTCCTATAATGAGAACCCTCAGGCCCTAGGGATAATGTGATGGTGAAGGCCCTTGTCTTTTTTGGTTAAGCTGGAGGTCCTCCCAACCCTTATGGAATATTAAAGAACTCACTTTCTGGTGGAAGATCATTGACGGTGTGGGGTGTGGGATGGCGAGAAATGGAGAATTTGACATCAGTTACCTGTGGGCATGTGGTTGAAACCCTTAGAAACTTGGAGTAATTTTACATAGGCAGGAAGTTAGTAATAGGCTAAAGGAGATGTCATACTAGATTTGGTCATATCTTTTTCATTTTGAATAAAAAGAAATCTATCTCAGAAAATTAAACTCAGTGCTAAGTGAGTTGCCATGGAGTGGATTAGGACCTTCTGGGAAATGGCCAGATTTGCTAACAATGTGGCATAGTCCCCCAGCCCTGCAAAAGCATATACTGGAGAAGTTCTGCCTGGTTCTGCACACATGAAGGCTATCAGAGAGCATAACATGGCTAGGATGGAACATGTGGCAGAGTGTGACAACTGTCCACAGATACCCATCTTGTCTTCTTCCTTTAGTCGCAGAACTAGGAATATGGTAGTCCAGTTAGAGACATTTCCCATGCTCACCTTTTTTCCCCTTTATCCTTTAAAGGAGCTTTTTTTTCTTTTCTTAATTAACAACTTTACTAAATATAATTAACATACCATACAAGTCACTCATTTATAATATATAATTCAGAGCACTGAGATATCCATAAATTATACAACCAATAATATAATCACTTTTAAAACATTTTCATCACTTGAAAAAGAAATCCTGTACCATTAGCAGGCACTTCCCAGTTTCCTCCATACTTACCCCACCTCTAGCCTCTGGCAACCACAAGTTTACATTCTTTCTCTACAGATTTGGGCTTCCCTGATAGCTCAGTTTGTACAGAATCTGCCTGCAACACAGGAGACCACGGATTGATTCCTGGGTTGGGAAGATCCGCTGGAAAAGGGATAGGCCACCCACCCCGGTAACCTTGGGCTTCCCTTGTGGCTCAGCGGGTAAAGAATCTGCCTTCAGTGCGGGAGACCTGGGTTGGATCCCTCGGTTGGGAAATCCCCTAGAGAAGGGAAAGTCTACCCACTCCAGTATTCTGGCCTGGAGAATTCCATGGACTGTATAGTCCATGGGGTCCTAAAGAGTTGGACACGACTGAGCGATGTGCACTTTCATTGCACTTTCTATATAGATTTGCTGATTCTGGTCATTCCATATAAATGGAATCATATAATATGTAGTCTTTTGTGACTGACTTCTTTCACTTGGGTTTATGTTTTCAAAGTTCATCCATGTTATGGCATCCATGTTCATCTTTTTCTAAGGCTGAATTATATTCTACTATATGGCTATGCTGCTGCTGCTGCTAAGTCACTTCAGTCGTGTCCGACTCTGTGTGACCCCATAGACAGCAGCCCACCAGGCTCCCCCGTCCCTGGGATTCTCCAGGCAAGAACACTGGAGTGGGCTGCCACTTCCTCCTCCAATGCGTGAAAGTGAAGTCACTCAGTTGTGTCCGACTCCTAGCGACCCCATGGACTGCAGCCCACCAGGCTCCTCCGTCCACGGGATTTTCTAGGCAAGAGTACTGGACTGGGGTGCCATTGCCTTCTCTGACTGTATGGCTATACCACATTTAAAAATGTATCCATTCATTTAGCTGATGGACACTTGAGGTGTTTCTCATTTGGGGCTACTATGAATAATGCTGCTATAAAAATTAATTTATAAAATTTTACATGAATACATATTTTGATTTCTCTTGGGCATGTATATATATATATCTAGGAGTAGATTGCAGGGTCATAAAGTAACTCAAGGTTTAATCATTTGAGAAACTACCTATTTGTTTTCCAGAGTGTCTACAGCTATTTTATATTTCCAATTTATCCACATCCTTACCAACATTTTCTATCTTTTTTTATTATACACATCCTAGTGGATATGAAGGTCTTCTCACAGCTTTCTGGCTTCCATAGTTTCTAATAATTAGTTGTTAATCTTAGATAATTAGCTGTTAACCTTATTCTGGGTCCCTTGTATGAGTCATTTTTCTCTTGCTGCTTTCAAATCCTCTCTCTGTCTTTAACCTTTGACAGGTTGATGTATCTGTTTGTGAATCTCTCTGTGCTTACTCTTCTTGAAGATCATTTAGTTTCTTGGATGTATTGATCAATATTTTTCAACAAATTTGAGAAATTTTAAGCCATTATTTCTTTAAATATTTTTTTCTGTTTCTCTTCTTGTCTCCTTCTGGGACTTTGATTATGCAAGTGTTGGTAGACTTGGTGCCTACCCACAGGTATCTTAGACTGTTCATTTTTCTTAATTTTTTTCTTTTCTTCCTCAAAGTGGATAATCTCAATCAACTGACCTATCTTCAAGTTCACAGATTCTCCTGACAGTTTGTCTTTTGAGCTCTTTTAGTGAATTTTTCATTTCAAGTAATATACTTTGCAACTCCAGAATTTCTGTTTGACTCTTGTTTTATAATTTCTACCTCTTTATTGATATTCTCTATTTGCTGAGATGTTATTTTCACACTTTCCTTTAAGTCTTTGGAAATCAATTTTCTAAGATCCTTGAATATAGGTGTAACAGCTGATTCAAAGTTTTGATACAATAAGTCTAATATCCTATTAGGGACAAGAACAATTACAGACAACTTATTATTTTTATGTATGGCCCATCTTTTCCTGCTTCTCTGCACACCATGCAGTTTTTTTGTTAAAAACTGGACATCTTAATATAGCATGGCAACTCTGGAAGTCAGATTCCCATTCCTAGTCTCCACCTCCACTGCCATCCTCTCCAGAGTTTGTTGTTGTTGGTCGTTTTGTTGTTGTTGCTGCTGCTGCTGCTGCTGCTGCTACTCTTTGCTTGTTGAGTAGTTTTCCTGGACTAATCTGTTGTGTATAGCCAATGATGTCTCTGCTCAGTTAGCTTGTGTGTGTGTGTGTGTTAAGTTGCTCAGTTGTGTCCAACTGTTTGTGACCCCAAGGACTCTAGCCCACCAGGTTCCTCTGTCCATGGAATTCTCCAGGCAAGAATACTGGAGAGGGTTGCCATTCCCTTCCCCAGGGGAGATTATCGACCCAGGGACAAACCTGGGTCTCCTGCATTATAGGTAGATTCTTTACCATCTGAGCCACCAGGGAAGCCCATGCCCAGTTAGCTTAATGATCAACTAATGATTAGACAAGAGATTTTCTTAAATGGCTTGAAAAATAAAGCTCTCAACTTTGCTCATGTGTGTGTTGGGGCACACAGTCAGTGCCCTAGCAGTTTAAAACTCTGCCTTAGCCTTCATTACCTGCTTATGCAGAACCTGAAGATTAGCCAGAGCTGACATTAGAACCTTCTCATGTCTTTCTTGGGTGTGTGCACACCCCTGCACATACATGTCGGCTCCTAGGAATATGTTGAAGCTTTCTAAGCTCATTATGAGCATCTCATCCCCCAGTTTAAAATTTTGGGGGTCAGTTTTCACCAACTTGCATTCCTACCTAAAGCAGCTGGATATTAAACAATTGCTGCTAATTATTTCCAACAAATACCTTGGGGACAGGGCTATTTGCACTGAGCAAGCTCTGGGTCAGGTCAAATAAATAAAAGCCCTGAGAATAAGGCTTTTCCAGAGAACTACCAAACAGGTTGGATAGTAATAATTCTCTGGGGATGGAGCTTTTGGGAAGCTCCAAATCCATTCTTCCCCCTCTAGTAGCTATTAGGCTGCTTGTTTTTCACAGCTGTGATGGTTTTAAGACAACTCATTTTCAATGCTGCTGAGGAACTGGGAGAATGGGAGAAGGACAAGCTAAAACACCAAAACTCATTGTTCTTTCCAAGATTCAGCTGTTTTTCTTGAATAAATACTCCTCAAATTTTCATGTAACTCTGGTTAATTTCCAAGTTTCTGAAAAAGTTGATTTTGATAATCCTTACCAGTATTTTCATTGCTTTTATGGAAGAGTCTATTTTTGGAGGTCCTTCCTCTACCAATCCAGAAATGTTCCCCTAGAATCTGCACATTTACAAGATCTCCAGGTATTTGTAGGCACATAGAAGTTTGAGAAACTCTGGTTTATAGGACATCATTGGTCCCTAAACTTTCCAGATACCCTCATTTGAAGTTATCAGGTGGCTGTGGAACTTTCCAGCTGGTTTGTATCTTAATCATATGTTGATAATACCTAATATGAAAAGTTTGTACTGCCAGATCCTATGATGATAAGAAACTCAGGCTCTTTCTAACTTAGTGCTTACATCTGGAAATGTTTGTATGAGCTTTGATGCTCATGTCTGCTTGCCCTTCATTAATCAGTATAAAAGTTTTCACTTGCTATAATATTTTGGCATCTTCTTTGGAAATGTGAGTTCTGGCTGTCCTAACTGAATTCAAAATACCGAATCTGTTGACCTGAGGGCAGTCAAGATGAACAAAAGAGTATCTCTCTTGGCTTTTGTTTTCTGAAAAAACTGTAGTGTTTCTAGCAGAAGAGCAAGAAGGGAAGGGAGTTTACTTCCTTGGGGTCCCATTGTCCTCTGGCTGATTTGGGGTTATAACGCGAGTAAAGGTTGTGTTCTGAAAAGAAACATGGCTTGATTTTCCTCTCCTTCATCTGGGGTTCACCCCCTCCCCATTTCTAATCATCTTATTTCTTATCTTTTCTTTCTTTGTCCTTCTTTCTTCCTACACCCTCCCCATTTGTCTTCTTCAGCAAGAACTCATTCATTAGCCAGCTTTCTGTGTTTCAGGGAAATTTTGGACATAAATGTAGTTTTCTTTCTTGATTGTGTTGCCCTGTGTTCTTTCTGGATCTTCCCCCTTTCCCCAACCTGAGCCATCTCCCTTTAGCCTCATTTTATCCCAACATCCCTAAATCAAACATTATTATATGTAAAATACAGCTGCCCTTTTTGGACGTGGATGCACAACTCATCAAAGTAATTGCTTGCATCCATTTTTAATATCCTAAAACCTGGCGATTTTGCCATTAGGGAGAAGCAACTTTTTTCATCAGATATGAAGGAGAAATTATGCTTCAAATAAGAAAAATGCTTCACCACCTTAATGGTTAATTCTGCTAAAGACCTCAATAGAAACAAAATTAAATGTAAATCATTACCTGCATGAGGAGGAAAGGGACCGAAAATCAAGCTGTCCTGGACAAGGATGCTGGGGGATCTTGCTGGAACTGAAACACACTGGCTTGGATTTAATGTTATCGATTAAGCACAGCTCAGTGCTTTCAGCT
Organism: Bos mutus; assembly: GCF_027580195.1. NCBI lineage: Eukaryota > Metazoa > Chordata > Mammalia > Artiodactyla > Bovidae > Bos > Bos mutus. The sequence continues at coordinate 39,891,522 of NC_091626.1, read as the reverse complement.
GGTAAGAATCAAAGTGTGAGGCTAAACACTAAATTAGCTGTGTGCTGTACCTCACAGCAGAGCCAAAGTGAGGCAGCATTTTTTATCCCTGCACCTCCCGTTGCCTGCCAAAAGGAATTCAAAGCAAGGGAAAATATGCCTCCTGTTGTTTGGGGGAGGTACAAGATACATTTAAAAATTGATTTATGCTTTAATCGCTCTTGAAGCTTCATTATTCCAAGTATTAGTCCGAAAGGCTGTCTGATCCAGCAGACTTATTTGTTAATGCACCAACGGTAGCAACAGATGTGCTGTTTTTCATCTCCGACCTGATCCACTAGCTGATTCATCTGCTTCCGTTTTCATTTTCCTGTCATTGATTTATTAATGATGTCTTACTTATCTGTGGTTCTTTGATGGGGTGGGCTTTCTCCGGCATGGTCTCAATAGAGATGTTCTGTACCTTCCCCAAACATCAAAAACCCAGCCCCCCCTTTCTGGCGTTCTTTATCACCGCTCCAGAGATTAGACACTTTAATCATTTAGTAACTGAAATAACCTCTGTGGCTTGCAGAGTTTATAGCCAATTTGTCTTCAGTGCACAGAATTCAACTGCTTTTCCTTGCTAAGGAATGGGCCGTGCTTGTTACACTGCTTCTTTGGATGTGGGGGAGAGGGAAGGGAGGGGCAGTCGGTGTGCTGTGCAGACACAATGCAAATAGAGGATGACTCTGGGGAGCTCAAGACCGCAAGGCATGGCTCAGCATGGCCCTGGGAACACAGGTGTATATTCCATGAGGCTGTTAACCTTCTGAGTTGCTTAGACAGTGGGTGTGGCTTTTAGCTTCAAGCAGCAAAGAAAAGAAAGTACAAAACAGGATTGAAATTCTATTAATAGAACCAGTGGCAGAACCATCAATGGAGTTGTCTACTCCAAATGCCAAATGGACTTCTTTTGTTGTCTGTGTTAAAAAGAAAGAAAGATCTTGGTTTGTTTTGAAACTTTGGACTCCTGGAAAACCTAAGTCCTGTGTAATTAATTGACAAAGGCATATTTCACCACTAAGGTTCACCTGAGGATCTGAAAGTCACTACTTAAGCTGTAGTTATGGTTTCTAAAACTTTGTATTTGTTAGTAGGTAGGCTGGTGTGGTGAATGTCATGATTCTCACTCAGATCTCCTTGGAGGACTCAAACACTTGTTCCCCTCTCTATTGTCCATGCCAGAGACTGACTGCTCTCAGCTAAGTCCTTTGCTGAGACTTGCTCTGGGCTGAAGACTTTGCTCAAGGTCACCTTGCTTCCTTCCCAGGGACAGCCCCTACTGGGTGACTGTTTGATGCAGGGCCTAAAGGCCTGGGCTTTCATCCCGGTTTGGAACCACCCTGCAGGGCCACCCCAGGCCTGGAGCTCCCCATGGGGTCAGCTGAGGTATTTGCTGTGACCCCATCTCTGTGCATCTTCTCCCTCTGTGCAATTCTGTTTCCTTTCTTCCCCCAGACAAAGGCTGATCCTGAGAGCTCTTCCACATTTTTATTTCCATGGGAAAATCTCTGTCTTGGACTTGGCTTCCCTGGGAACCAGACCTGTAACAGTTGGTACTTAGAGTGAAAAATCATGAACTCAAGTGTGAAAGCCAGAGGGCCTCTGGGACAGCTTATAAAGAAACTCTTCTGCAGTTGGAGAGCAGAAAAGCTAAGGAACAGACTCAGGGCTTAGGTATAAAAGGAACAGAGTTCCAGAGAAGGTTGTGTTCTTGGCCCCAACAGGTTGGCTGTGCTAATGCCTTGAGATACATAATAGGTATATCTAGAAAATGTGGATTCCCAGATTCTTCTGAACCCTCTGGGTTCACAGATGTGGCCCATTCCTCCCTGTTAAAGGCTAGTTGCACCTCCCCTACCTGAAGAGGTTGCAGAGCTCTCCTGCTGTGCAAGACAACACACTCCTTCTCCCCAAACACCACTCACAGCTCTCCTCCTAACCAACAGACCATTGATGAGTGTTGAGTCCCACCATAATTGGGTTGGGGAAATGCTGGATCTGCTAATAAAGTAAAGGGCTACACTCTGGGGGAGCTGAATGACCTAGCTAACATGGACTGGAACAGAGTTAGGATAGGACTGGCTCTGAGATGCTGGATCAATGGGGGCAGAAAATGAACTTGGATAACTGAGAGGTTATGGGAATACTGACAGTGGGTACAGAATGTAATACCTTGACAAGGACTCCAGGGAAATCATCTAACGTACTCCTAGGGTGGCCCTTGGAACTTGGAGAAATTGATGGCTCACACTCTATGAAAAAAATACCAAAAGTGCCATGGAAGGTGGCAGAAGGCAAGACCGTAAGACTCAGAGAAGCAGACACGTGGAGTGGATATACTAGGTAAGGCCAGAAAGTTCTTGGAATATGCTGCCTATAGAGCTTGGGTATTCACACTGGGCAAAAAGGAAGACTCCAACATTTCAGACACTGTTTGGACACAGGGTCTGAGCTGATCTGGATGTCCTAGGGAATGGAGGTGTCTTCTAGGCCCCCTGTTTGAGAGCAGACCTGGAGTCTGGGTGATAAATGATGTTCTGGTTAGGTCTAATTCTCAGTGAGTCCACTGGGTGCACAGACCCAGTAGGTGGTCTCTTCCCCAGATCTGGAATATGTAATTGGAAGAGAAATAATCAGTAGTTGGCAGAACATTAAAGGTCAGCTTCTTAGCTGTGGGGTAAGAGCAATCATTGGGAAGAAGACCAAATAGAAACTGTCCCCTTTACCCACCGGCCAAGATAGTAAATACAAAACAGCTTCACAACCAAGGAGGAATGATAAAGATTAGTGCCATGCTTAAAGGCCTAAAGGGCACAGGGACAGAGGGTGTCCCCATCATATTCCCATTAATCAACTAGTCTGTCCCCTACAAAAGCCAGACAGATCTTGAAGAAATGAGAGTGAATTGCTGCAAACTAACAAAACAGTAGCCCCAGTTTCAGATATTGTGCCACACATAGCATCCTAGCTACAACAAATTAACATGGCCTTGTAACTGGCCTGTAGCTATTGTTATGAACACGTGTTTTTAAAATCCTGATCAGAAAGGAAGATCAGAAATAGTTCAGTCACTTTGGACTGACCGGAAAATGCTGGGTCTTTCCCCAGAGCCATGTGAACTCTTCCATTCTCTGCCATAAAAAAGGTGGGAGTAGTGTATTTGGAGGGCTTGCCTGGTGGTTCAGTGGTAAAGAATCTGCCTGCCAATGCAGGAAATGGGGATTTGATCCCTGGATTGGAAAGATCCCCAAATAAAATGGCAACCCACTCCAGAATTCTTGTCTGGGAAATCCCATGGATAGAGGCACTTGGCAGGCTACAGTCCATGGGGTTGCAAAAGAGTCAGACACAACTGACTCAGTGACTAAACAACAATAACAGCAACAGTACATTTGGAAATGGGTACAAAGAGGATGAGAAGGCATGAGTCAGCTCATAAAGAAGTAGTAGCCCAAGTCCCTGCATCATCCACTCATATACGGGAGCTTCTCCCCAAGTTCCATGGCCACCTGACCATGGAGGGTAAAAGTCAAGCTTGCTTCATGGACTCATCAGCTCAATATGTAGGCTTAAAATAGAAATCCTCACAAGGGGCAGAGCTTTGCAAGATTCATCTGCTTATCCACTTTGGGAAGAAAGAAAAGTGATTTGAGGTTAGAATACGTGAAGACTCAGACAGTGGTGAATGCTTGACTGGTCAGGGGCTCAAAAGGAGAAAAATAAAGAAGACTGAGGACAAGGGCATCTGAGGAAAAGGGGTCAGCTGGGGGAGAGGGTACTCAGTGAGGATGGGGAGCCATTCTCCAGGAAGCTGTGTATACCTCGAGTCTACAACCATTAAAATGGCAATGCGGAAGTACCAGAGTCTGGCCTGCTCACCTCATTTCAGGGCAATTCTGCAGGACCATCCAGCCCCAAAGTCACAGTGGTATTAGCTGAGGCTTTTTTGATGACTGCACTGCCAAACTCCTTCCACTTCCCAATCCTGTCCCCTTTACTCCACCATGGAAAGCACTTCCCAGTAAATGACCTGCATTCAGTCTCCATTTCAAATCCTGTTTCCTGGAGACCCCACCTGAGACAATTGCCAGATACGTTTTCATAACTGGCATTTTCATTTACAAAGCTCCATACCACTTTTAGTCTGACAAGCAGGCTAATGTAAGCTAAGCCAGTAGGGAACCTGAAGAAAAGAAAGGAACTATTATTCAGCCTGTCACCTAATAATTCAGAGGCCAAGTCTTGTGTGAGGCACGGGACCCGTCTAGACTTGAAGTTCACGATCAGCGTTTACCCAAGGGTGCCCCAAGGGTTGCCTGCAGTCCGACAAGAGGATCATCAAGCCTTCTCTGCACCCACCTTCCCCTTTCTTCTGCCCCACCCCCTATCCCTTGCATGTCAGATTTGTATTAAAGGTGATGAGAAGAAAGAGAAAGAGAACTGAATAAACAGGCAGCAATCCAAGGTTAACAAGAAGACTGCTAATCAGCCATATCAGCTATGAAATCTATTCAGGCTTTGTGCAAATGTTCTTCTGCTCTCCTTCCATGAGCCCACACAGTATGGGACTTCTGGGGAAATCCTGGTGAAGACTTCCACTCCACTGAAGTGTATGATTAGCCACCCATGTGTTGGGAAGATGTAGGTCTAAAACCTAAAAGGCCGCACTTGTGAACCAAAACCTTTTCTCTCCACTCTCGTAACACCCAGTATTGACTGCTTCACACTTGACCCCTGCTTCTGCCTCTTTGTCTGCCCAAGCACGTGCTGTTTCCCGGGGAGCTTGGCTGCCTGATGTCCCAGAAGAGTTGGGGTATTTAACAACTTTGGGTTGCTACTGGCCCTTTTTGGGTGCTGGGTTTCCTTTAGGCGTCTTCAGAGAGCCCTGAACAGCACCACTCCATCCTCCCTGTTGTACTTTTTTTTAAACTCCTGTGCTTTGTTTGACTCATTCACTCTGATTCAGTTCAAAGAGTTCACTTCACTCCCTCCTTTCCTTGCTCCCATCCTGTGAGCTCCCATCCCTCTAGAGCTGCCTGACTCTGCTTTTGAGCTAAGCAAATGCAGGACTACACCTGGGGATTAAATAAGGCAGTCACTTGTTTTAACTTTTTCCATTTTAATTTCTGGCTCACTTAATTGAATTGTAAAAGGTCCATGTAACGGGAACTCAGGGGCTTTAAGACTGGAGAAGGGATATGACATTCAAATTCCTGCAGCTCCTTATTGAAAAAATGTAATGATCCACTCCGATGAAGTCAACATTATCAGAAAGGTCCCTCCCACCCCACCCCCAGCTTGGCCCAGCTGCGAGGATTTTCAACAGGAAGGTTTAGCCAGAACAATTTCCTAAGCCAATCTGAACAAGCTAAGAAATTTATTCCGAGTCCACACCCATCACACATGAGATTTAGAATTAAGTTCTTAAAAACTTGGTAGTTGCTGCTCAAGGAGTTACAGTTTTCTTAAATAACTCCCTTTGCATGTGTTCCATGTAGCAGGGAGCCTTTGTCCTGCTTCGTGAACTCCTCTTTCCTCCGTAGTCCAGAGCTGCCATGAACCCAGTCCCTTAGTTCACTCCACGGCCATGTGCTGAATGCTTCCTCCCTGCATAGCTGCATATACTGTTTTTACACCCACCCACCTCCATTCCACCTCAGCTTGAAGCTGTTCTGCTTCCAACCACAGGGACTCCATCACTTATTAGAAGGTGCTGCTATTATCCATGTGCCACAGAATATTCTCTCCATTCAGAGACACTGTCCACCGGTTAGAATATTTGAATAGTAATACAACCCTGCGGGGGGGGGGTGGGGGTGGGAGGGGGCAGGGGAGTGAGGTATCAAACTCTCATGTCCCTAACTCATTATGTTTAGGGGACTGGTCCTCTTCCTGAGAAGCACGGCCTATAGCTGGATCATTCCTCTGGTCCTGACCCCTATCAATTCCAACTCATTTTTACTACCCCAACCATTGCAGGGCACCACTGGGGGCCTGGGATTACTTGCAGCTGACCCACATGGACTTGCAAAGAAATTAGAACAGGGATAGAACTTGGAAAACGTGCTCCTGTGCAGTCCAACTCAGGCCTGTATATTCTTCCTATTCAGTTGTCCACCAGATTGGTCTGTTACCAATTGGTTACCAATTGTTACCAATTGGTCTGTTATGTCAAGAAGCCAATGATAGGCACATTGTTTCCCCACCCCAAGCCTTTTGAAATCAGAGATCATTTCCCAGGAAATACACACCTGACCCCATAAAGGCCACTGAAATGCACCTTGACACATAATATCTTAGGCTGAACTATTCAAGTAAGAGATATATTTTTCCTTTTCCTCTTGTGAGGAAGGCTATAATTTTGGAGAAGTTTCACACCTTCATCTTCTGCCAATAAAATTCTGGCTCTTAACTGATGTGCTAACCACTTCTGAAGGCTGAATCTCTAATGTATTTCAGAATCTAGGGGGAGGGAAAATAAGAGAGTTTTATCAATACATTTGTTTATTTCCCAAACTAGTAAGGCACAGGAGTTCTCATGGCAGTGACTTTTGTGAAACCTAAGGATCCATTTCTGTCCATAGTCTAGTTTTCTTTTTTTTTTTCTTTTCAATTAATTTTTTTTTGAAGGATAACTGCTTTACAGAATTTTGTTGTTTTCTGTAAAACCTCGACATGAATCAGCCATCAGTATACACATATCCCCGCCCTTTTCAACCTCCCTCCCATCTTCCTCCCCATTCCACCCCTCAAACAGAGCCCCTGTTTGAGTTTCCTGAGCCACACAGCAAATTCCCTTTGGCTATCTATTTTACATATGGTAATGTAAGTTTCCATGTTACTTTTTCCATACATCTCACCCTCTCCTTCCCTCTTCCCATGTCCATAAGTCTATTCTCTATGTCTGTTTCTCAACTGCTGCCCTGAAAATAAATTCTTCAGTACCATTTTTCTAGATTCTGTATATGGGCGTTAAAATATGATACTTATCTTTCTTTTTCTGACTGACTTCACTCTGTATAATAGGTTCTAGGTTAATTTACCTCATCAGACAGACTCAAATGTGTTCCTTTTTATGGCTGAGTAATATTCCATTGTGTATATGTACCACAACTTCATTATCCATTCATCTGTTGATGGACATCTAGGTTGCCTCCATGTTCTAACTATTGTAAATAGTGCTGCAATGAACAATGGGATACAGGTGTCTTTTTCAATTTTGGTTTCCTCAGGAGTGGGATTGCCTAGGAGTGGGATTTCTGGGTCATGCTGCTGCTGCTGCTAAGTCACTGCAGTTGTGTCCAACCCCATGTGACCCCATAGATGGCAGCCCACCAGGCTCCCTCATCCCTGGGATTCTCCAGGCAAGAACACTGGAGTGGGTCATATGATGGTTTTACTCCTAGTTTTTTAAGGGATCTCCATACTGTCTTCCATTCTAAAGAAGATCAGTCCTGGGTGTTCTTTGGAAGGAATGATGCTAAAGCTGAAACTCCAGTACTTTGGCCACCTCATGCGAAGAGTTGAATCATTGGAAAAGACTCTGATACTGGGAGGGATTGGGGGCACGAGGAAAAAGGGACGACAGATGATGAGATGGCTGGATGGCATCACCGACTCGATGGACGTGGGTTTGAGTGAACTCCGGGAGTTGGTGATGGACAGGGAGGCCTGACGTGCTGCAGTTCATGGGGTCGCAAAGAGTCGGACACGACTGAGAGACTGAACTGAACTGAACTGATACTGTCTTCCATAGTGGCTATATCAATTTACATTCCCACCAACAGTGCAAGAGTGTTTGTTCCCTTTTCTCCACACCGTCTCCAGCATTTATTGTTTGTAGACTTTTTGATGATGGCTGCTCTGACTGGTGTAAGGTGACATCTCATTGTGGTTTTGATTTGCATTTCTCTAATAATGAACGTTGTTGAGCGTCTTTTCACGTGTTTGTTAGCCATCTGTATGTGTTCTTTGGAGATATGTCTGCTTAGGTCTTTTCCCCACTGTTTGTCTGGGTTGTTTGTTTTTCTGGCATTGAGTTGTATGAGCTGCTTATATATTTTGGAAATTAATTCTTTGTCAGTTGTTACCTTTGCTATTATTTTCTCCCATTCTGAGGGTTGTCTTTTCACCTTGCTTATAGTTTCCTTTGCCGTGCAAAAGCTTTTAAGTTTAATCAGGTCCCACTTGTTTATTTTTGTTTTTATTTTCATTACTCTAGGAGGTGGGTCATAGAGGATCTTGCTGTGATTTATGTCAGAGAGTGTTCTGCCTATGTTTTCCTCTAAGAGTTTTATAGTTTCTGGCCTTACCTTTAGGTCATTAATCCATTTTGAGTTTATCTTTGTGTATGGTGTTAGGAGGTGTTCTAATTTCATTCTTTTACACATAGCTGTCCAGTTTTCCCCAGCACCATTTATTGAAGAGGCTGTCTTTGCCCCATTGTATATTCTTGCCTCCTTTGTCAAAATGGGCTTCCCTGGTGGCTCAGACGGTAAAGCGTCTGCCCGCAATGTGGGAGACCTGGGTTCGTTTCCTGGGTCAGGAAGATCCCCTGGAGAAGGAAATAGCAATCCACTCCAGCACTCTTGCCTGGAAAATCCCATAGACGGAGGAGCCTGATAGGCTACAATCCATGGGGTCACAAAGAGTCAGACACGACTGAGCGACTTCACTTTACTTTGTCAAAATAAACATAGATCAAAAATAAACATTTGTCAAAAAAACCCATAGGTGCATGGGTTTATTTCTGGGCCTTCTATCTTGTTCTATTGGTCTATATTTCTGTTTTTGTGCCAGTAGCATACTGTCTTGATGACTGTAGCTTTGTAGTGTAATCTGAAGTCAGGAAGGTTGATTCCTCTAGCTCCATTCTTCTTTCTCAAGACTTCTTTGGCTATTTGGGGTCTTTTGTGTTTCCATATGAATTGTGAAATTTTTTGTTCTGTTCTGTGAAAAATGCCATTGGTAATTTGATAGGGATTGCATTGAATCTGTAGACTGCATTTGGTAGTACAGTCATTTTCACAATATTGATTCTTCCTACCCAGGAACATGGAATACCTTCCCATCTGTTTATGTTGTCTTTGATTTCTTTCCTCAGTGTCTTATAATTTTCTGTGTACAGTTCTTTTCCCTCTTTTGGTAAGTTTATTCCTAGATATTTAATTATTTTCATTACAGTGGTAAAGGGGATGATTCCTTAATTTCTCTTTCTGATTTTTCATTGTTAGTATATAGAAATTCAAGTGATTTCTGTGTATTGATTTTGTATCCTGCAGCTTTGCTAAATTCACTGATTAGCTCTAGTAATTTTCTGATACTATCTTTAGGGTTTTCTATGTACAGTATCATGCCATCTGCAAACAGCGAGTGCTTTATTTCTTCTTTCCTGATCTGGATTCCTTTTATTTCTTTTTCTCCTCTGATTGCTGTAGCTAGGACTTCCAGAACTATGTTGAATAATAGTGGTGAAAGCGGACACCCTTGTCTTATTCCTGATCTTAGGGGGAATACTTTCAGTTTTTCACCATTGAGAATAATATTTGCTGTAGGCTTATCATATATGGCTTTTACTATGTTGAGGTAGGTTCCTTCTATGCCCATTTTTTGAAGAGTTTTAATCATAAATGGGTGTTGAATTTTGTTGAAGGCTTTTTCTGCATCTATTGAGATTATCATATGGTTTTTATCTTTCAATGTGTTAATATGGTGTATCACTTTGATTGATTTGTGTATACTGAAGAATCCTTGCATCCCTGGAATAAACCCAACTTGATCTTTTCGATGTATTGCTGAATTCTGTTTGTTAAAATTTTGCTAAGGATTTTTGCATCTATATTCATCAGTGATATTGACCTGTAGTTTTCTTTTTTTGTGTTGTCTTTGTCTAGTTTTGGTATCAGGGTGATGGTGACCTCGTAGAATGAGTTTGGAAGTGTTCCTTCCTCTGAAATTTTTTGAAAGAGTTTTAGAAGGATAGGCATTAGCTCTTCTCTAAATGTTTCATTGAATTCTCCTGTGAAGCCATCTGGTCCTGGGCTTTTGTTTTTTGGGAGAATTTTTTTATCACAACTTTAATTTCGGTGCTTGTAATTGAGTTGTTCACAATTTCTATTTCTTCCCGGTTCAGTCTTGGAAGATTGAACTTATCTAAGAATCTGTCCATTTCTTCCAGGTTATCCATTTTATTGACATATAGTTGTTCATAATAGTCTCTTATAATCCTTTGTATTTCTGCATTGTCTATTGTAACCTCTCCTTTTTCATTTCTAATTTTGTTGGTTTTATTCTTCTCTCTTTTGTTCTTGATGAGTCTGGCTAAGTTTTGTCAATTTTGTTTATCTTTTCAAAGAACAAGCTTTTAGTTTTATTAATCTTTACTATTGTTTCTTTCATTTCTTTTTATTTCTGTTCAGATCTTTATGATTTCTTTCCTTCTACTAACTTTGGGGTTTTTTTTGTTCTTTTTCCATTTGTTTTAGTTGAAAAGTTAGGTTGTCTATTCAGTGTTTTTCTTGTTTCTTGAGATAGGATTGTATTGCTATAAATTTCCCTTTTAGAATTGCTTTTGCCACATCCCATAGGTTTTGAGTTGTCATGTTTTCATTGTCACTTGTTTCTAGAAATTTTTTATTTCCATTTTGATTTCTTCAGTAACCTGCTGGTTATTTAGAAACATGCTGTTTAATCTCCATGTGTTTGTGTTTCTTACAGTTTTTTTCTTGTAATTGATATCTAGTCTCATAGAGTTGTGGTCAGAAAAGATGCTTGATACAATTTCAATTTTCTTAAATTTACTGAGGTTTGATTTGTGATCCAAGATGTGGTCTATCCTGGAGAATGTTCCATATGCCCTTGAGAAGAAGGTGTATTCTTCTGCATTTAGATGGAATGTCCTGAAGATACCAATGAGACCCATCTCATCTAATGTATCATTTAAGATTTGTGTTTCCTTATTAATTTTCTGTTTTGGTGATTTGCCATTGATGTGAGTGGGGCGTTAAAGTCTCCTACTATTATTGTGTTACTGTCAATTTCTCCTTTTATATCTGTTAGTGTTTGTCTTATGTATTGAGGTGCTCCTATGTTGGGTGCATAGATATTTACAATTGTTATGTCTTCCTCTTGGATTGATCCCTTGATCATTATGTAGTGTCCTTCCTTATCTCTTGTAATCTTCTTTATTTTAAGGTCTATTTTGTCTGATATGAGGATTGCTACTCCAGCTTTCTTTTGCTTCCCATTTGCATGGAATATATTTTTCCATCCTCTCACTTTCAGTCTATATGTGTCTTCAGGTCTGAAGTGGGTTTCTTGTAGACAGAATATATATGGGTCTTGTTTTCGAATCCATTCAGCCAGTCTGTATCTTTTGGTTGGAGCATTTAATCCACTTACATTTAAAGTAATTATTGATATATATGTTCCTTTTGACATTTTCTTAATTGTTTGGGGTTGATTTTGTAGAATCTTCTTTCTTCTCTTGTATTTCTTGACTATATAAGTCCCTTTAACATTTGTTGTAAAGCTGGTTTGGTGGTACTGAATTCTTTTAACTTTTGCTTGTCTGAAAAGCTTTTTATTTATCCATCAATTTTGAATGAGATCCTTTCTGGGTACAGTAATCTTGGTTGTAGATTTTTTCCCTTTCAGTACTTTAAATATATCCTGCCATTCCCTTCTGGCCTGCAGAGTTTCTGCTGAAAGATCAGCTGTTAAGCATATGGGGTTTCCCTTGTATCCCTTGTATGTTACTTGTTGCTTCTCCCTTGCTGCTTTTAATGTTCTTTCTTTGTGTTTAGTCTTTATTAGTTTGATTAGTATGTGTCTTGGCATGTTTCTCCTTGGATTTATCCTGTATGGGACTCTTTGTGCCTCTTGGACTTGATTGACTATTTCCTTTTCCATGTTGGGGAAATTTTCATCTATAATCTCTTCAAAAATTTTCTCATACCCTTTCATTTTCTCTTCTTCTCCTGGGACCCCTATAATTCGAATGTTGGTGCATTTGATATTGTCCCAGAGGTCTCTGAGACTATCCTCAGTTCTTTTCATTCTTTTTAGTTTATTCTGCCCTTTAGAAGTTATTTCCACCATTTTATCTTCCAGCTCACTGATTTGTTCTTCTGCCTCAGATATTCTGCTATTGATCCCTTCTAGCCTATTTTTAATTTCAGTAATTGTGTTGTTTGTCTCTGTATGTTTATTCTTTAATTCTTCTAAGTCTTTGTTAATTTATTCTTTCATTTTCTCCATTTTGTTTTCAAGGTTTTTGATCATCTTTACTAAGCAGAGATATTACTTTGCCAACAAAGGTCCATCTAGTCAAGGCTATGGTTTTTCCTGTGGTCATGTATGGATGTGAGAGTTGGACTGTGAAGAAGGCTGAGCGCCAAAGAATTGATGCTTTTGAACTGTGGTGTTGGAGAAGACTCTTGAGAATCCCTTGGACTGCAAGGAGATCCAACCAGTCCATCCTGAAGGAGATCAGTCCTGGACGTTCATTGGAAGGACTGATGCTGAAGCTGAAACTCCAATAACTTGGCCACCTCATGAGAAGAGTTGACCTATTGGAAAAGATTCTGATGCTGGGAGGGATTTGGGGGCAGGAGGAGAAGGGGACAACAGAGGATGAGATGGCTGGATGGCATCACCAACTCGATGGACATGAGTTTGAGTGAACTCTGGGAGTTGGTGATGGACATGGAGGCCTGGCGTGCTGTGATTCATGGGGTCACAAAGAGTCAGACATGACTGAGCAACTGAACTGAACTGAACTGACTATCGCTATTCTGAACTCTTTTTCAGGTAGTTCACCTATTTCCTCTTCATTTATTTGGACCTCTGTGGGAAGGAACAAAAGTTTGTTCCTTCATTTGTGTAGTATTTCTCTGCCTTTTCATTATTATTTTTTTTTAACTTACTGTGTTTGAGGTCTCCTTTCCCAGCCTTCAAGGTTGAATTCTTTCTTCCTTTTTGTTTCTGCCTTCCTAAGTTTGGTCCAGTGGCTTGCGTAAGCTTTTTGTATAGGGTGGGATTTGTGCTGAGTGTTTGTTTGTTTTTCCTCTGATGGGCAAGGCTGAGTGAGGTGGTAATCCTGTTTGCATGACTGGGTTTGTATTTTTATTTTGTTTGTTGTTTAGATGAGGCATCCTGCACAGGGTGCTACTGGTGGTTGGATGATGCTGGGTCAACAACTGTATTCAAGTTGTTTCCTTTATATGAGTTCTTACTACTTGGTACTCCCTAGGGTTAGTTCTCTCGTAGTCTAGGGTCTTGGAGTCAGTGCTCCCACTTCAAAGCTCAGGGCTTGATCTCTGGTCAGGAACAAAGGTTCCACAAGTGGTTTGTTATGGCATTGCTGCTGCTGCTGCTGCTGCTAAGTCACTTCAGTCGTGCCCGACTCTGTGTGACCCCATAGACAGCAGCCCACCAGGCTCCCCTGTCCCTGGGATTCTCCAGGCAAGAACACTGGAGTGGGTTGCCATTCCTTCTCCAATGCATGAAAGTGAAAAGTGAAAGGGAAGTCGCTCAGTCGTGTTCGACTCTTCACGATCCCATGGACTGCACCCTTCCAGGCTCCTCCGTCCATGAGACTTGCCAGGCAAGATATGGCATTAAATGAGATTAAAACAAATATCCAAAAACGAGAAACCAAAGATGAACCCCGACAAATGGCAGTTACAAAATCAGGCAAATAATAGTTAAAATAATGAATATATACATATACATCCATGAGCAAAGTCAAAAGAGTCCAACAAAAATTAAGTACAATAGATTGACCTGGTGAACAAAGGAAATCAAAATTTATATTTACCAGTTAAGAACAAAACTAACTAAAGCACAAACTGGAAAACAAAACTAAAGCAAGGTGCCAAGTGGGGAATAAAGCAATGAACACTAATATGTTGAGAGGAAAGGAAAGAAAGAAAAGAAAGAAAGAATAGATATGCTAAGTTAAATGGAGGTCAATGAAGAAGATTTATATACATTAAAGATAAACTGCAAGGGGAAAGAACAGTAGGAAAGGCAAACAAAGGAATAAATGTAGAAAAAAATAATAGGTTTTAAAAAATTGAAAGTTAACATTACAAAAAAGAGAAACGAAAAAAAAAATGGAAGACAGAAAAAAGGGAAAAGGAAAACTCCACAGAATTGCAAACACCCAACATAAATGCAGAGCTTTATAACAAAAATAAAAATTGTGACTGCATATACACATATATATATACACCAATAAGCAAAATCAAAACAATCCAACAAAGATAAAGTACAATAGATTGACCCAGTGAACAAAGGAAACTCAAAGTGATATCTACCAGAGCAAAAATAACTAAAGCACAAAGTGGAAAACAAAATTAAAGCAAGGTGCCAATTGGGGAATAAAGCAATGAAAATAAAACTAACAAATATGTTGAGAGGAAAGGAAAGAAAGAATAGATATGCAAAGTTAAATAGAGGCAGATGAAGATTTATATACGTTAAAGATTAACTGCAAGTGGAAAAGAACGGTAGGAAAAGCAAACAAAGGAATAAATGTAGAAAAAATAATAATAGGTTTAAAATTTTTTTTAAAAAGCTCAAAAGCTTAGTTAGATTTCATAGTTCCAATAAAATCGACAACTACAACAGATGAGGATAAAAAGGGAAAAAAAGAAAAAATTCAAAATAATCTACAGAACAAGTCAAAACATAAGAATAATAAATGTTTTTCTTGAGTCACTGCTGTGATTTTCCCTCACTGGGAGTCTCAGTCCACCTCACCTCCCTAGGATGCCCTCCAACACTTTGCTGATCTCTGAATCTGTTGTGAGGGCAGCTCAGATTCTAATCTGGTCCTACTCCTGTGCGTCTTCTTGCCTCCAGTGTTCACAGATATCAGAACTAGTGCATTTTCTTTTGTGGGAGCTCTCAGTGAGAGCTTTTATATATTCCATAGATACAGAGTCTGCCTAGTTGATCATGTGGATTTAATCTGCAGCTTGTACAACTGGTAGGAAGGTTTTAGATCTTCTTCTTTAGCCACACTGCCCCTGGGTTTCAATTGTGGTTTTATTTCCACCTCTGCATGTGGATTACCCACTGGGTTTGCTCCTGAGGCTGCCCTGGAGGACTTGGGTTTGTCCCTGTGAGGGCCAGGTGTGGAGGTGGTGCAGCTACTTCAGTCACAGAGGTTCTGGCAGCACCAGGTACTCAGGGGAATTGGGGGCTAGGGTAGCAGGAAATATAGCACTCTAGAAGGGTATGGCGACCAGTATTGGCCAATATGCTCGAGTATTCTTGCCTGGAGAAACCCCTCCCTGACAGAAAGCCTGGCAGGCCACAGTCTACAGGGTTGCAAAGAGTTGGACACTACTGAAGCGATCCTGTGCACATAGGCGCAAGACTTTTTTGCCTATGGCAGCTCTGCCCCAGTGAGAGTTGAGTGCGAAGGTGGCGCAGCTGCTTGGCTTGCAGGGGCTCTGGTGGCGCCAAGTGTGCAGGGACACAGACTGCCTCTGCTGCAGGAGTTAGGCCCTATCAGAGTCTTTTTTCGAGCCTCTTGTAGCTGGCGATCAGAAGGCCTCTTTGGCCAGTCTTTGTCCGTAGCTCCACCCATCCAGGCACTTAGAGGGGTCCTTCTCTATTGTTCCACACGTCAGGCACATAGAGGGGCCCCTCTGACTGAAGTCCTACTCTGTAGTTTGGCGCACCAGTCACTTAAAGGAGCACCCTGGGTGGGGTCCTACTCTGTAGTTCAGTGTGTCAGGCATTTGATGGGCCAGCCTCTCTATTGTTCAGCTGCCAATGCTGGCGTGTGAGGGGAGAGAGGCTTTAGTGATGGCTCCACCCCTTACACGTGACTCAGCAGTATCGCCTTGCTTCCATGGCTGCCCGGCTTTCCTCCACAGGCATTTCCCACTACAGTCTCCTCCCTCACATCCCCTCGATCCGTCTCTCCACTGTCAACAGCAGCCCTCGCCCTGAGATTGCTCCACAACCCCTAAACTCCAGCTCCCAGCCGCTGCACCTTCCAGGGGATCTAGGTCCCTATCTGGGGTGTGTATGGCTGTGGCAAGGACTGTCTGATTCTCATTCCATTTAGGCTGCCACAGATCAGCTGTTTCACTCTCAGCCTTAAATGTTTCTCCTCCAACTCAGACAATTGCCCCAATGTGGGGATCGGACCCCTGCTTTAGTTCCCCCACCCACCGAGGGCAGGTCCAGTCCTACTAACACTCCTGTTTCCCCCCCTAGTTCCTTCATCCTACCGAGTTTTGCATGGGTCTATATATTCTTTTCCACTGGTCAGGTACTCCTGTCTGCTCTCAGCTGGTGTTCTGCATGCACTTCTGTGTCCGAAGGTGTATTCCTGATGTATCCGTGGAGAGAGATGTACTCCACGTCCACCTACTCCTCTGCCATCTTGTTCTCTGTGGTCCACTTTTTGTGTGCCTTAGGTTTTGGGAAAATCCCTTGTTCCATATTACCCAACTATAGAAAGTAATTAAAGTTTGATACTCACCTCCTGTTGAGAAGAGGAACTAAGAAGATAGCATCTTATGAAAGTTGAGATATTTCATATATATTTGTTTAGTAACTAAATATTGTCAGAGGATCTATTCAATAGACTGTCTTTCATTCTAAATGAAATACAGATATTTTTAGCTCTCCTCTAACGTTAGTTGATTGTGATTGTATTAGATTCTTATTACTGCTCTAACACATGACCACAAGCTTAGTGGTTTAAAAAAATAAACACTTATTACTATTTCATTATTATTATTTATAACACATTTATTATCTTTCACTCCCACTGGGCTAAAGTAAGGCTATGTTCCATTTTGGAGACTCTAAAAGAGAATCTGCTTTCTTGCATTTTCCAGACTCTAGAACTTGCCTGCATTCCTTGGCTCATGGACCCTTTCCATTTTTAAAGCCAGTAATGGCCAGTCCAGTCTTTCCCACATCCTATCACTGACATTGACTGTCCCCTCTTTCTCATGTATGAGCACCTTGTGATTACATCAGGCCCATGCAGATAATCCAGGATTATATTCCCATTTTGAGATTCCTAATCACCAAGTCCCTGTGCAAACATGTGCACAGGTTCTGGGACGTGGACATTTGGTGGTGGTAGGGCATTGTACTTTGGCCACCTAATGCAAAAAGCCAACTCATTGGGAAAGACCCTGTTGCTGAGAAAGATTGAGGGAAAGAAGAAATGGGGATGACAGAGTATGAGATGGTTGGATGGCATCACTGACTCATTGGACATGAGTTTGAACAAACTCTGGGAGACAGTGAAAGACAGGGAAGCCTGGCATGCTGCAGTTCACGGGGTCACAGAGAGTCGGAAATGATTGAGTGACTGAACAACAACACAGGCATTATTCTTGTGCCACAAGCTATTGAAGCATAAATCATTTCCCATATTCTTTGTTAAATAATTTCATCCACTTTGTATTAGAAATTAACTCCCCAGGAAGTTCTCAAGATTGGCTAAGATTATTCTAGACAACCCTCCACCACTCCATTGCTTAGTCACGACTTGTCTAATTTCTTGAGGAAAGAGTAATGTGTTTTTGGATGTGAGACACAGAGATGACTACATACATTTGTCGCCTTCCCTTTGCCAATTCTCCATTTTATTTAATTCTGTAGAGACCTGGTATATTGCCCTTGGAAACTGGCCACTCCCTAAAATACTGCCAATTTGGGCTTAGAGAAGAAAGATTATGAGATGGTTGCTTGAAATAGTGTATTACAACACTATTGTGAAGATGTATTACAACATTAGCAGTAAATAATAAGAAAAAGGAAAATTTTAAAAAATCATTTGTGTTGGGGTTTAGTTTAAAATAAGGTTTAACCCTCCCTGCATTGCTCTAGCATGGTGATTCTTCATTTTGGTCATTGTTGCAGTGTTTCCATCCATCTGCAGCACTCGGCTGGTACCAGCTGTTGTGATGTGGCCAGCAGGTGCCCCCCTGTGTTTGAAATGTCCTGTGGCTCCCGAGGAGAATCAGGACTTAACTCATTTACCCTGGCTCCTCCATGCCTTTCTCTGCCAACACAGCTGCAATTCAGCTCCTCCATCTAGAAACCTGGCAGCTGTCCCAGCCTGGTGCTACCTGCCAACACTTTTCTGAAGACCAGCCAGAGGAGGGAGGAACAGGGGGGCAGGGGGCTGAGGAGGGAAGGAAGAGAAGATGCAAATCTAATTGCATTGGCCTGCAGCCGCCTTAGATCTCCATGCTCCCAGAGGTGATGACATACTTGTACTCAGGCCCTCACTGATCTTGCTTTGTAAAAGTCCTATTTAGATGTGGGCACACTTTCCTGAGATTTGAGTTTCTGGAATTACCCTAAGCTTCCTCTTGATTCTGCGATTATAGAGAACGAAGAAGACCCCACCGGCTAGAATAGTGACCTCCCACGCAGAAGAGTGGTGATTTGGTGTTCTTATGTCTCTTTGCTAATATGCTGATCATTAACTTCGCTACCTTCCTCTCATCTCCATAATGAGCTGCAAGAACACTGTTCACCTTTTAAGGATGAGAACCTCTTGTTAATGTCAACTTTTATAGCCTTCCCACTGGATCGTACTGTAGTTGTACTTTAACGGTTGCTTTTTAAAATATGTCACCAAAAGCATTTGAGTGCAATAAGTTTTGGATAAATTTGTGTTTTATTAATCACAACAGTCTCTAATAACATTTAAAAACCAGCCAGAACAGAGTCTGCTGCAGTACCGGGTACAAAGTATGTGCTCTTTAAGATTAATGGAAAGAATAAAGGCAGTGTTTGTTGTGAATATGGATTCCTGGGCCCTTGACAAGAACTTGACACCCTAGAGAAAGGGTGGCTCCTAGGAGGGGCCCCACTGGAAGGAAATGGGCCCAGACTTGCCTGGTTTGTGTGTGCATAGGCCAGGTCTGCGAGTAGCCCAATCAGCTCTCTGCAAGGATGGGGATGCCCTTGGGGAGCAGGGAAGGGGGTGGTTGGCAAGATCACAGTTCAGAGCAGGCCCACCCACAGGAAACCACATTGTTGAGATTCCCCCTTTTCATGGTTCGGAATCCTTCAAAACAAATAAAGCTACCCTGTAGGCTTGGACTCCAGTTACACCCTTTTGGTTTATATTACAAATCTTACCAGGAAAAGTGACCTCCACAGCAGCTGGAGCTAAGTGGGAAAAATATCCAAGTAGAAGTGACAGCAGCCAGGGCGGCCAGCTCTAGTCCACAAAGGGACATCACCAGGGGACAGTGATTGCAGGTTCTCTGTGTTATCCTGCAAACAAGTTGGGAACCAAAGACAGGCTAATGAAGAGAGAACTGGTTAGAAACCAGAATGATGGAATATTTAGAAACCAGTAAGACCCTAATGCTGGGAAAGATTGAGGGGAGAAGAAGGGGTCAACAGAGGATGAGATGGTTGGATGGCATCACCAACTTAAAGGACATGAGTTTGAGCAAGCTCCGAGAGATGGTGAAGGACAGGGAAGCCTGGCATGCATCAGTCCCTAGGGTCGCAAAGAGGCAGACAGGACTTAGCAACTAAACAACAGTACATGGTAAGGGCTTCCCTGGTGACTGAGAGGTAAAGAATCCGCCTGCAATGCAGAAGACCAGGTTTGATCCCTGGGTTGGGAAAATCCCCTGGAGAGTATTCTTGCCTGGAGAATTCTGTGAACAGAGGAGCCTATTGGGCTACAGTCTATGGGGTCACAGAGTCAGATATGACTGAGTGATTAACACTTTCAGTTTCTGGACATGGTGATAATTCCCGTGTATCGAAATGGACAATTAACCTGAGTTCTAAAGAAGCTTCTGAAGCAGCGCTCTCTCACCTCCCACCCTAATGACTAGGCATTAACCCTTTGGATGCTGGATTGAGGGAAGGTTAGGCTTTCAAGGTGGTTGGGATGTAATGCAGAGACTTGATTCAGAGGCAACCTAGCAACTGGTATGAAAGGATTTCCATATTTAACACCTAAAAAGCTGTACCCCTGCATATTGGTCGCTTAAGTCAGTAATCAAAAACTCCCATAAGGGTTTTGAAGCCATGGAGAGGATAGAATCCATAGGTAGAATAGAAGCCATAGATAGAATCCCATTCCTTCATTTTCTCTCACTGTCCCTATAGTGACTTCAAACCTAGACTCATTCTTCTAAATAAAAACATTTTTTTTTCTGAGGTGGAAGGGGAAATTACTCTGTGTTGAGTGTCTGCTATGTTCCAGTCCCTAGGCTTGGAGCTTTTCATCAATGGTGTTACTTTCCCTCACAACCATCACCCAGGTAGGGGTTTTTATTTCCATTTATAGTTGAGGAGCTTGGCACCCAAGGTCACACATCTAGTGAAAAGTTGATCCAAATTCCACCCAAATCAGCTTGACTCCTGAGCTGATGCACTTCCTACCCACCACATCACACTACAGTTCTGAAGGTTTTCTTGTAAACTTTTTGGGGATACAGTTCTCCAGGTGGGCATGAGGGCTGTATAGTTTATCAAATAGGTCCATTATATTCTTTTTAACCACCCCCAACCAATTCTTCATATATGACCATATTCATTTTATTTCCATTGATTGACTCAACCAGTAACTCATTAATCAATCTAACCACATTGAAGTTATCACTTTCAATGGAGCCAAAGCTGCATTTAGCTTATTTGGGATATGTGCTTACTGTATATAACAAAGCCTTATTTACTTAAACCTCCTTATCCTTATTATCAAAAGCAAGAAACAGTTAAGTTAAAAAACACATACATAGTTACATATGTACAGACACTCCCCAAAAGATAAAAGTTGCAGTGACTTTGAAAGGATACCTTGGGTTTTCAGCTATAGTATTTTCCACGGAAATTGATTTCATGGACTTGCTAATATGAGCCAGTGCCTCCTGACAGAGATTCCATCTTTTCATGAACACTTTCCAACCCCCATTACTCCTCAGCCTTTTTATCTTCTACTGCTTGTTGATAAGGCAGTATTATAAATACCTATCAAATACAAAAATTTAAAACATTGCTGGCCTTAGATGGGGATGTATCTTATCTGAACTTCTTATTAGACACAATTCTTTACTCCACCTCAGATTCCTTAAGCTTTCTGAGGTTCAAAAAATATTCCTACTTCTTGCTTCAATGCCTTCTTTTCTTAATGTAATTTTACCTTTTTAATGTATTCTACAATATTTAAGACATTTTGAAAAAGAGGATGAGGAAAAATATAAGAAATACCCATGTATCCTCTGGTCAGCTCAAGAGATAAAACTTTGGAAACACAGTTAAATCCATTGTATGCTCCATGGCTTTTTGATAGAGTCTGTTACTGCCTAAGAGGTTATTTCCCAGGGGACCTGGATGCTTGGCTCTGCCCACCTTTGCAAGGTCTAGAAATGGTTTTTGTGTCTCTGGCTTTTGTGTTAAGAGTCAGAGATGACGATGTGATTTTTCCAGGCTGTGGGTTAGCCATGGAATGTCTGGACCTTGGCTGTGACTTTTGGGCACCTTTCCTCTGACCTTGTTGTCAGATGGAGGTGCCCACAGCTTTCCATGACCACTTCTTCCTGAGTGTACAGTGAGAGGGCCCAGAACCCTTGCCCACAGCTCTGCATTATGGGTGGCCAGAAAGGCCAAGGTAACTGATTAAGCTCTCTGAACTTGAGGTAGACAATGAGGTGGACTTGACTCATTGAAGAGGAGGGGTGTCACTGCCTCTGAAACCTCAGCACTATAGTGACAACTCTGTGACAGCAGGATGGCATTGGTTTGGGCTGGCACCGAGGATGGGGCAGGTCCAGCTGCCCCTCCATGTGGTGTCTTCTCTCTTGGCCATGGGGCTGTCCTGGCTGGAAAGCCCTGGACCAGTGCTTTCTCAGACCTTCACCATTTTTGGTGAAGAGTGAACGCAGAATATTGACTGTCTTTTATATTATTCTGTGGACATTAGTCTTAGGTAAATGCTTTAAGGCCCAGTGGTCTTAAAAATAAAGAATACATAAAGCTTGAGGAGTCATTTGCCTGTTGCTCTTGTATATTGCAGACAAATGAACACGTTCCCATGTACTTATTTATGTTGCAGACCAGTCATTTTTCCTTACACAGGAATCTTATTAAAACAATAAGTCAATGTTAACCTGGGTTTTAAATTGGCCCAATATGTTTGGAGAATTTGCTGGTTTAATTCTCCTATTTTTCATTTTCAGTTAACTAATTTACTTTTCCCAGCTGGGATGCCACAGCCTTAAGATGTGGGTTTATCTTGAAACCAGCTAGTCCCAACATATTGCTACCAGAACAAGAGAAGAAAAGCCAACATTTTGTCTTGTAATGAAACAGCAGAGAAGCTCAGGTCCAGAAGCCACCCACCCATCCTGAGCACTGCCAAGTACCAAGCCTGGACCCTGGGAAGTGGTACCAACTGCCTGCAAATTCTCTTGTATATTCTGTTCTGCATTTTCTCCACATCTCCTTGGCCTGAAAACCTCCAGTACATCTCTGTTATGGACTGAATGTTTCTGTCTTGCTCCAAATTTGTAGGTTGAAGCCCTAACATGATTGTATTTGGAAATAATTTATGTAAGTAATTAAAGTTAAATGAGGTCATAAGATCCAATAGGATTAATGTCCTTGTAAAAAAATATACCATCATAGAACACTCTCCCTAGTTCTCCCACCCGACCTACACATCCCTCCCCACCATGCACACACATCCCCACCCCCTACAGGCAAGAAGAGACCATACAGGCATCTGTCCAGTGAGATGGGGCCACCTACAAGCCAAGAAAAGAAGCCTCAGAATGAAACTTACTTTGCTGGCACCTTGATCTTGGACTTTCAGCCTCCAAAACTGTGAGAAAATAAATCTCTGTTTCTTAGGCCTTGTGGTCTATGGTATTTTGTTATGGTAGCCCAAGCAGACAGAGACAAACCGATAGAGACAGTCTCCTGGCAGTGTTTTCCCAGGAACACTGTGATGATTGCTGGTGCCCCCATTTCCCCAAAGCACTTGGGGTCCCAGCAAGATCTCATCTGGCACCTTTAAGGGTGCTGCACCACCGCAGCTTGGGTAGGTTGCAACACAGCACAAGGTCACAGAGTATGATTGGGGACCAGATACCAAGGGAAACCTTTCCAGCCACCAACCCCCAGAGAAATATGTGCATGTGAGCATGTACCTGTTGAAGAGGGGTGACTCTGTCAATGGGCCAGAATAGATGTGGCCTTAAGCCCAGAATGGACATGTACTCTGAAAAGAGCTACTGGGTGTGAGTATCAGCCGTAAGAAAATGGTGGCTCAGCAAGTGCTGTCTTTTTGGGGAAAATAGCACTGTGTAGTGTAATGGAAATGTCATTGGCTTTGGAGTCAGTCAAAACTGATTCAAATTCCAGCTTTTTACTGCACTAATCAAAATAGTATAAGCAAGGGCTCCACTGGTCACATAACTGAAAAGTCTAGGGAGATGTTCGGCTTTCAGATATAGTAACATCCAAGCACTCAAAGATGTCATTGGAAATCTGTCTCTTTCTCTCTTTCTGCTCTGATTATCTTTCTGCTGGCCTCACTCTAAGGAGAATCTTCCTCAGCAACTCTAGAATTGTATGATCCTTAGCACAAGGATGGGTGGAAGACAGAGAATGTCTTTGCCAAGGGGTTCAACAAGTCTGGGTGAGGTTGCTGATTGGCTGGTTCTGAGTCACATGTACACCCCTGGGGTTGGTCCTATTTGAACCCAGGAGAGACAGTGTTGTTGCTTAAGAAGGAGGAAGGGAGGGCCAAATTAGCATTTGTCCACATAGACACTGAAGGGCTCTATGACTCCAGGCAAGTTATTGAACCTCTCTGATCCTTGAGTTTCCCCATTTAGAATGTCTGTACTAGTACCTACCACCAGCAAACTGATGAATACTGAAGAGTGCTTCTAGCATAGCTCCAGGCACAGAATGTAGGTGTAACAACTGTTAACTCCCTTCTTCCTCCCTTTCCCCGCCCCTGGCCCTCTCCTGAAAACCTGAGGGAAGTCCATGGAACATCTGCGGATATTGAAGATGTCATGCTGTTTCCAGCTGAGTCTCCTGTGCCAGGGGTTGGTTCTAGTTGGTGATGGTGGCCTTGGGGACACAGTGAGACTCTGAGGATTCCCTAGTTGGGTTCTGCCCTGGGACATCCAGGTAAGCTGGTGGAGCCTTCCAAAAGACAACTGATGTCTGCAGTTTCCTGGACTGGAGAGGTCAGAGGAGCCAGCAGATCACTTCCTGGTTCTCTCTAGAAACTAAGCATCCCACTATAAACATTACTTTTCCAAATAAATTAGGTCCTGGATGAGATATACAGTCCCTCTCAGACCCATGGGGATTCTCTCACCCAAATAACCACTCACTACTTGAATTGATCTTTGTGAACTCTAAAGAATCCTAATGTAAATTTACCTGTCAACAGTACATGAACTGTGAACTTCCAGATGTTTAAGCTGGATTTAGAAAAGGCAGAGGAACCAGAGACCAAACTGCCAACATCCGTTGAATCATCAAACAAGTAAGAGAATACCGGAAAAACATCAACTTCTGCTTTATTGATTACACCAAAGCCTTTGATTGTGTAGATCACAACAAACTGTGGAAAATTCTTAAAGAGATGGGAATACCAGACCACCTTCCCTGCCTCATGAGAAATCTGTATGTAGGTCAGGAAGCAACAGTTAGAACTGGACATGGGACAACAGACTGGTTCCAAATAGGAAAAGGAGCACATCAAGGCTGTATATGGTCACTCTGCTTCTTTAACTTACATGCAGAGTACATCATGTGAAATGCTGGACTGGGTGAAGAACAAGCTGGAATCAAGATTGCCGGGAGAAATATCAATAACCTCAGATATGCAGATGACACCACCCTTACAGCAGAAAGTGAAAAGAACTAAAGAGCCTCTTGATGAAAGTGAAAGAGGAGAGTGGAAAAAGTTGGCTTAAAACTCAACATTCAGAAAATGAAGATCATAGCATCTGGTTCCATCACTTCAAGGCAAATAGATGAGGAAACAATGGAAACAGTGACAGACTTTGTTTTGGGGGCTCCAAAATCACTGCAGATGGTGACTATAGCCATGAAATTAGAAGACACTTGCTCCTTGGAAGAAAAGCTATGACCAACCCAAACAGCATATTAAAAAACTGAGACATTACTTTGCCAACAAAGGTCCGTCTAGTCAAAGCTGTGGTTTTTCCAGTAGTCATATACGAATGTGAGAGTTGGACTATAAAGAAAGCTGAGCACCAAAGAATTGATGCTTTTGAACTGTGGTGTTGGAGAAAACTCTTGAGAGTCCCTTGGACTTCAAGGAGATCAAACCAGTCAATCCTAAAGGAAATCAGTCCTGAATATTCCTTGGAAAGACTGATGCTGAAGCTTAAACTCCAATACTTTGGCCACCTGATGCGAAAAACTGACTTGTTACAAAAGACCCTGATGCTGGGAAAGATTGAAGGCAGGAGGAGAAGGGGACGACAGAGGAGGGGATGGTTGGGTGGCATCACCAACTTGATGGACATGAGTTTAAGCAAGCTCCGGGAGATGGTGAAGGACAGGGAAACCTGGCATGCTGCAGTCCATGGGGTTGCAAAGAGTCAGACACGACTGAGCAACTGAACTGAAGATACCTAAAAGAACCTACTGCATCACGCTAGAATCAGGTACCTGTTGAACTGGCAGCAGGATAGAAACTGCCAAATTCGTCCTTCCCACTTCTTCTACTTCTTCCCTAACCATCCTCACAACACTTCCTTATCCTTTTATCAAAGGTTAAAAGAGTCCTGGCACTTGTCCCCTCCAGTGGGTCAGACTGAGGCACGAGACTGTCTGCCAACACACTCATGCCCACTGGAAGGAGGTCTGGCATCTCAGTGGCCCCCCCTTTCCCCTGACTCTGCAGTTTTAAATGTCACTCACAGATTCAGAGGAAATCAAACTAAAAAAAGAACCATCATTTAATGGATTTCTTTCAAGTTTTGTTACCTAGTTTCCTTGGATCCACCTTAATTTATCCTGGGACCTTGGCCCAGGATCTCATTTTCATAGCTGCTGCAGAGGAAAACAAGATAATCTCTCCCTATATCTCCACGAAGCTTCAACAATACCTTTCCTGGTCCTGGCAAGACCATGTGACCATAAATGAGGTAAGTGAAAAGAAGTGAAAGTGTTAGTCACTCAGTCATGTCTGACTCTTTGTGACCCTAAGGACTGTACCCTGCCAGGTTCCTCTGGCCATGGAATTCTTCAGGCAAGAACACTGGAGTAGGTTGCCATTCCCTTCTCCAGGGGATCTTTCTGACCCAAGGATCGAGCCTGGGTCGCCTGCATTGGCAGGCAGATTCTTTACAGTTTGAGCTACCAGGGAAGCCAACTTTAGGCAGTGTAGTAATAACAAGTCTCATTTTAATTACATAAATGTCTATTTTATTTATCCTATTCTAAATAACCATCCATATATAAATGAGGTAACATATATTTAAATGTTATGAACACTTTGATGGAGAAAGTCTACATAATCTGAAGGCAGCATTATTATCAATGGCAGTGAGGGTGGTCATTGTCTCCTTGGGCAGTCAGTGGCTCAGTTAGAGCAGAGCAGATTCAGGGGCGATGGAGAATGATTCTGGTAATAACTTGGGGGTAGGGAACAAGTTCCAGCTTCAGAATGGAAGAATGTGCTAGAAAACTGTTTCAGGGTGAGTACTTAAGAGGTGTTGGGACAGTCACCTCATTCAGAGATAGTGATTTATGGGTAAAATTGCAGAACTGGTGTGATTCCCAAAGATCCTAGAGTAAATGGAGACAAATAACGTTATCATAAAGACAGACTCAGTGACTTCCCTGGTGGTCCAGGGGTTAAGACTTGGCCTGCCAATGCAAGGGGGCGCAGGTTTGATTTCTGGTCAGGGAGTTAAGATCCCACATGCCTCTTGGCCAAAAAAACAAAACATAAAACAGAAGCAATATTGTAACAAACTCGGTAAAGACTTTAAAATTAAAAAAATAAATAAAGAGAGGCTCATGTCAATGGACCCCATTTGACCCCTTCAAGGGGTCCTGACAGTTTCCAATTTGTGTAATTTGGATCTTTCATTTAGAAATCCATTTCCTGAGGATGTTTTTATTTTGTATAGTATGTGTGGGATTGCTAATCCGTAAAGAGCATCTTTTGAGGGACTGAAGAAAGGCCCTTCTGCATGCTGTTAGCAGGAATGTGAAATGGGAAAACTAGAGTTTGGAAAGCTTTTGGGAATATCTAGCCAAGTTAAAAATGCAAAAATCCTATGACATGGCAATTCCATTTTAGGAGTAGATCCTGTGCATGTACAAACGTATATGCACAAATGGCTATGTGTACATCCTACCTGGTGATGAGTTCAGCCTCAGGCCTCTTCAGCAGAGCACTGGTGAAATAACCTGTGGCAGAGCCTTCACAGGACACCGTGCAGATATTAAGAAGACTGAGATACATCCTATGTGAAGATCACACAGTATGTCAGCTGGGAAAAAACCAAGGGACACAACAGTGTGCATAATATGCTTTCATTTATGTCCAAAATTGATTTGTATGTGTGTGCCGAAGAAATTATTAGAAGCATATACCAGAAATTATTAGCAGGTGTGGAAAGACAGGAGAGCTGGACTGAGACGCTTACTTTTCATCAGTTCATCTCATACTATTTGAATCTTATTTGACCCTGTTCATGCACTTCTTTCTCAACTAGGGAAAACATTAGAAATCAAACAAATAGGCCCTTTTCCAAGGGAACTCCCATTTCCAAGGCAATACTGCTGCCAGGAATGAACAACACTGGTTCTATAAAAGAGAGAAGCTTTTATGAGTCCAGCTAGCTCATCACATTTTAAAGACCAGCCATGTCCATTCATTGGAAAAGATCCTGATGCTGGGAAAGACTGAGGGCAGGAGGAGAAGAGGGAGACAGAGGATGAGATGGTTGAATGGTATCATCAACTCAATGGACACGAGTTTGCATGAACTCCAAGAGATAGTGAAGGACAGGGAAGCCTGGCGTGCTGCAGTTCATGGGGTCACTAAGAGTCGGACACAACTGAGTGAGCTACAACCAATGTCCACTGATAGAACAGACATTGAACTTGGGGTTCTATTAGAATTTGAAGGAAGACTCATGGAGACATTTCCCCTTCATGCTCTTGTTGATATGTGCTGTTAGCCATCTTGCCCCGCCTGTCTCCCTGTGTGGTCCTGCTACTGTAGAGGGTGTCCAGATATGTGGGCCCAAGGGTATGAGTGGCTGCTCAGAAGGTGGCAGGAACCAGAGCACAGCCTCAATTCTGGAACCTCCTAAGTGTGAGAAATTGAAGTGGGCTCATGGTGCTTCCAATGTATAACAGCCACTTAAGTCATATGTACTTTCATTTAATAATTTATTAATTTATGTGCCTAAGCTTAAAGAAAGCCTAAGAAACTCAAGAAAGCTTAAGAAAGTACTATGCTATTTTTTTTCTTACTGCTTTATTTATTTATGTTTATTATTTATGTACTGTAGTCTACCAGGCTCCTTTGTCCTTAGAATTCTCCAGGCAAGAATATTGGAGTAGGTAGCCATTCCCTTCTCTAGCTGATCTTCCCTATCCAGAGATTGAACCTGGGTGTCCCACAATGCAGGCAGATTCTTTACTATCTGAGCCCCCAGGGAAGCTTTATTATTTGATGATTTATTATTAGTGAATCCTTACATATCCTTTTATCTTATATAGCAATAAATCCAAATGTGAGAAATTTAAATAAGACATGTTTATCTGATTGGTAAAGCTTTAAATTTGAGGAGAAGTTACTCAGTTTTCCTGGGTCTCTCCTGTTTATACACGTAATTAAACTTTTGGTTGATTTTCTCCTGCTAATCTGTGTATGTCATTTTAATCTTAGGCTAGCCAGAAGAACCTAGATGGGTAGAAGAAATTTCTTCCTCCCTGACAGCTGGCAACAGGACATGATGCAACTTTACTGGCTGGACACTCCTCGCCCCAAAGCTGTTGCAGTTAAGAGACCCTGGGACAACCTGAAAAAAGCCAGCAGGAGGTGAGAATCCTTACTATATATATCAGGCTGTCTGCAGAGCCTATTGAAAAGAGTTTTTCTCTTTTCTAAAAAAATTTGATTTAGCAGAAAAATTTATATCTATATTGATATTTTTAGAGCTACTTTCTTAAGACTTGGTGACTCAGTTTCAAGTTTGTCAGAGTGCTCTTAATTTGTGGATCTGTTTCCTCCCAGAGATGGTCTCTGTTTCTCTTTGTCTCTGTCTTTTGTGTCACTTGTCATAAGGAGGAAAACCATTGGTCTGATTAGGTTTTCCTTTCATCTTGTTCAATGTTGTAAGAGCTTGGCTTGTTGGTTGATGAGAAAACTCTAATTTCTGTCATCCTGAAGGTACCCAAAGTAGTGTGCACTTGGAAACCAAACGGATAGACTGGGATTCTAAGCATCTCTTTATCAGCTCTCAGAAGAGTTTGTCATAAGAGGTCCGAGTCCCTACGGGGTCTTTGTCATATCAATATTTATTGTTTTGTTAATGATGCAATAAAGGTATTTGTTTTATCAGGCTATTTTGGGGAGTGGCCTTTCTGGATCTGGTGAGGGCTGCATCATTTGCACTCTCTTGTAGGAATGCCTCGCATATCTTCTTGGTTTGAGTCACTATTAAGCTCACTCATCAATGGCCAGGTGATGTATCTTTTGAATTAGGAAAAAATTGCATTGCAATTGGATATTCAACCACAACATTTTTTGTCATTTGAAGACAGTTATTGTTTTAATCTAATTCTTTTACAAAAACGCTTCATCTTCAAGATTTGTAGAAAGGACTTTTTGGCAAATATAGGTTTCTGATAATGTTCAGATTGTATCACTGAACTAGATAAGAAATAACAGAACTTAATGGGAAACCTGATGGCTTCATAAAACTGCTAAGAGAAGATCAGGTTCAACAAGAATTAGTTACATAGAACTTAATGAACTGATGAATATGATTATAAATTTTATAACATTTTGTCTGAAATATTGCTATCTTTTAAAAATCTTTGTTTTCTAGATATAAGGAAACTTTTACTCTTCTACTTTTCCTCTTCTACTATGATTTACAACAATTTGTTTAACTATACCTTTGTAAGCAGAACTGAAACATTTTTTCCCTATATAATCCCTCCAGAATTTAGAAACTCTTAGTTAAGTACTCTTATTTTCATGCCAATATAGTTATTTGCATACGTTTACTAAGAATCTGT
The DNA here is from genome assembly GCF_027580195.1 of Bos mutus. Lineage (NCBI taxonomy): Eukaryota > Metazoa > Chordata > Mammalia > Artiodactyla > Bovidae > Bos > Bos mutus. The sequence goes on along the minus strand of NC_091626.1, from coordinate 39,861,207 downwards.
TCTCAGTGCAACAGGACACAATTGGAAACATTGATTATAAACATTACCATGGCTTTGACAGGAATGTCATATTTGAGAATATATACATAATCAGATATGACCAAATGGCCTTATGGAACTAGATTGACTTTATGGAACCATAAAGCCCCTTGGAAAAAGAGCATGGTGTCTTGCAGGCAAGCCTGATGGCAAGTTCTTGGCTTGGTTTCCTGGCCTTGAGAGGCATTTAAAAAGTTCAATCTGGAAATTCCATATGAAAAATTCCAGTAAAGCAGATTCAAAAGAGCTTATTTGGTCAATTGCTATTCTTGCTGGACTTATGTAAATAATCAAGCCAAGTTTAATGAGACTAAACTTATTTTGCAAGTAAATTAGTCTTAATTTGTCTTTGGTAGAAATGAGGGTGATTCTAAAGAGAAAAAAAAAATTGCTTCAGCAGAAACTTAATATACAGTTGTGGATGTTGTTGCTGCTGTTGTTCAGTCGCTCAGTCGTGTTCAACTGACTCTTTGCGACCCCATGGACTGCAGCATGCCAGGCCTCCCTGTCCTTCACCATCTCCCGGAGCCTGCTCAAACTCATGTCCATTGAGTGAGTGATGCCATCCAACTATCTCATCCTTTGTTGTCCCCTTCTCCCACTGCCTTCAATCTTTCCCAGCATCGGGGTCTTTTCTAATGAATCAGCTCTTCACATCAGGTGGGCCAAAGTATTAGCGTTTCAGCTTCAGCATCAGTCCTTCCAATGAATATTCAGGACTGATTTCCTTTAGGATGGACCGATTTGATCTCCTTGCAGTTACAGAAATTAGATTGTAAAAAAAAGTTTGGGAGTACAAGTGTTAGCAAAAGTGAGAGAGAAGTAGCAGTGGTGGGTATAAATTGCCTCAATTCTTTTAGAAGATGGTTTGACAGTATCTGTTCAAAGAAATATATGCATAGTCCCTGACACAGCAATTCCTTGTCTAGGATTCCTTTTGCAGAAACACTTCCAGATGTGCACAAAGATTATTGTACAAGAATTTTATTCAATGCTGTTCCTATTTAGGAAGACTGGAAACAACCCAAATGCATGCCAATAGCATTAAACACTCATGATACTTCTGTACAATGGGACATGATGGTGGCATAAAGAGAAGCTGCTCTGCATGTATTGATATGGAATGATGTCCATGATTGAGAGCCAAGTTTTTTGAAAAAAGTAAAAGTGAAAAAGCTTTAGGTATGTTCTTATTTCAATTTATAAATACTCTAAAGATCTGTAATAGTATGCACTAAAAAATAATATTTGGACAAGTATAAACCAAGCAGTGTTTATCTCGGGTTTATAGGGACTTCTACTATTTTATGGCATACACTTTGTAATTTTTATTACAGTCATGTGTTACTTTTATTATCAGAGATAACAATAATGGTTTTTAAAATAAGCAAAAAATATTGATCAGAAAAAAATAGTGCACATTCATTCTTAAAGGCAACTAATACCAGGAAGCTTTTGATTTTTACTCTTAAAAGTTAGTCTGTTCCTCTGATCAAGTTTGCACACCAGTGACTAAGTTTGGAGAAAAGAACTTTCTTTACTGCTTCCAATTATATTCTAATTTGTTGTGGAATGCCACTGTCCATTATCATTTACACTCTTGTTTGGCTGGTCCAGGGTCCTGAAAAGGACTGAGTTGGTGACTCATTCCAGCAGTCCCACTTAGTGAGGAACTGTAGGCTAGGGTGAAATAACTTACTCACTGCAGACTTAAACAAGCAGCAAGACTCGAGTCTCCTGACAGCTATTCTAGTCAGAACAAACCCTACTTTGCTCTTTCCATGGCTTTATAATGAAAGTTGTTCAAATGGAGATTTATCTCTTTATTTTGGTGGAATGTCTCAGGAGTTTGATTTGAAAGATGAAATGCATAGTTGCCTTTCAGCTCATGTACAGTCTGGCAAGTCTTCTCATTAGCATTTTCGGCTCAGTCTTTGCCCATCCAGCCCTGGCTTCCTTCCTGGAATGAGTCGTGGCTTGAGCTCCAGGGGCTGCCTGAGCCTCCTGCCTCTCAGTGCTGCTGCCAGCCCCGCCAGCATGGCCTGAATCACACAGCCATCACTGCCGATGCACTTCAGTCTCCAGCCTGGGAGATGAGACCTGATTGGCTCTTAGAGAATAGGATGCCAGTTTCTTTCCTGAAGAAACAACAGACTCTGTCTCCTGGAACTGAGCTGTAACATCAGAGCTGTGAGGTGAGGGTCGTATCAGCCTGGGCATTTGTTAGAGGTCAGGAGCTTAAGGCCTTGAGTAGTGAACTGAAGGGCTCCACACTTTGGGTCCCTTTCCAGTCTCTGGTTTATGAATGTCATCAATTCAAAGAATAAGCAAGACAGACACAACACAATAAAAAAGGAAGTGCCCTGAAATTGTCAGTTCATTATGAAAGGTCTCTGTATTAGAGATGTCCTCAAATTGGACAACATCCTAAAATTCATATATTTCCAATAACAAGCTGTAAAACTAAAATAAAATGCTAAAAGATTAATACTAAAAACTCATTTTTATCAATCATGGTAGAGCAAAGAATGAATTTGCTTTCTAGGCTTTCATCAGAAAATAACATTTTAAAAGACTTAAAAAAATTTTTTTGATGCAGACTATTTTTTAAAGTCTTTATTGAATTTGTTACAATACTGTATCTGTTTTATGTTTTGCTTTTTGGCCGAGAGGCATGTGTGATTTTAACTCCCTGGCCGGGGACTGAACCTGCATCCTCTGCACTAGAAGTTGAAGTCTTAACCACTGGATCACCATAGAAGACTCAAGGATTGTTGATCTATAAAAGGTACTCAAACAGCAGGCAACCAAAATGGGGAACTAGAGAGGTATGTCAGACTGTTAATGAATATATGATGTTGTTTATATGAATGTTGTAATGTCTGTGGTATTGTTCACAATCTAAATCTAAATCTAAAATTGGTATTTTAGATTTCTGATTTTCTTTTATTTCTTTTCCACTCTAAATAAACATTCATTTGGTAGCAATTTCACGCTCTTTTTCTTAAAGAGAGACTCCTAAATTGCATACACATCATTCCCCCACAAAATATGGACCAACTTCTGTAGGTGTTCTTGCTGATACGCAGCTGCATATGTGTGTCCAGCACTGGCAAGGCATCTCCAACACTGTTATCATCTACAAGATCATTCTCTCCTTAGCAAGTGTGTATTGCTTCTTACCCTGGAAGAGCAGTCACATCTATTACCTTGGATATAGTGTAGAGACTATGGATGACTTAAAGCGTCTCTTAGTTACTTAAACTCTCTGTGCCTTAGTTTTCTCATCTGTAAAATGAGGATAATCCTAACGTCTACTTTGTAGGATCACTATGAGGGGTAAATGAATTAATATCTGTAACTTGCTTAGAACTGTAAGAGCTGGCTGTGATTTTATTTTCTTCTTTGCCCATATATGTGCACTTCACAATATGCAGTAGCACAAGACCTCAGACTTTGTTCAGCTTTTTCTCCCTCCTCCCCTCAGTATCGGAAGTTTGGAGGAGAGATGAGAGATTCGTAGTGGAAGGACTCATATGAAAGGCAGCAAAATCTTCTTCAAACAGGAAATCAACAGATAAGGTAAAAATTCATATCCAGAAATCACAATGGAAGCATATTATCTAGAAAAGTGTACTTATGGAGACAAATTCTAGAAGAAATGGCTGAAAGATTTGAAAGTTGTGGCCTCTGAAGAGGTAAGAACAGACGGAGCGGGAAATTACTGTTTTTTTCATCATAAGTTTTGACTCTTTTAAATATGTACATATGTAACTTTGCTTTTTAAATTTTAAATATTTTTAAGATGTTACAAATATTTGACTAAAAATATCCTTTCAAAGCATTCTTTTGATTGGAAGAACTAGGTTTTTTTCTCCTGATGTGATAACAATGCTCTTGGTTCCTCTTTGTAGTTATTTTAATAAGAAAAATTAATAAGCAGCAAATTGCAACAAAAAGGAAGAGGGTTTGTTTAGGTAAATCACAAGTAAGCTTTCCCTTGTGGAAGCCTTTGCTTAATTGGGCTGCAGCTGGTGCTAATTTATCCCCTTCACTGTATCTCATTTTGGTCTTGCATGCGTATTTGCCTGTGTTTGTGTTTTAAGCTTCACATAATTTGAGGCTTTCATTTGATGGCATGAATTCAGATACAACTGGGAACTGCTCATGAGAAGCTTGTCCTAAAGTAGAATTTACTTTTTTGTTATGGCTGTTTTGAGGTATACCTGGCAGCCACTGATTGTAATTGGAGTGCAGCTGGGATGAACTAGGTTGGGGGTTTCTACGTGATCATATTTGATCTTATTTTTCCTTTCTATTATTTTCTCAGTGCCTACCCTCCCACTCCTCAATTTGGTATTCAAGCAGGCAAGAAGCTCTGATTGGCTGGTTACTAGGTACACTGGTTCATTGGGCATGACAATCAATGCCCGAGCCTCAGTCTAGAAAAGGTAGCATCCTGGGCACAACATGGACAAGGAATTGGCTTTTTTAGTTTGAAAGATGGAGAATAACATCTGGGCAGATTTCTCTTGTGCCTGGGAGTGTTTCTGCTGGGTCTGCTGGACACAAATTGCATTTCATTATCATCTAACAAGTGGCATCTGTCATGGTCCCATCTCTCCTTGGCTCACAGGAAGGATCAGTGAACAGAACATATTGTTGTTGATTTTGTTCAATCTAGGTACAAGAGGAAGATTTCATTTTATTACTGAATTGCAAGTCATGCTTGCAGCCAAAATTAATCACTTGCTGAAGAGTCTTACTGTTCTTTTTTCCCTGTTTAGATTTTACAGAGGCAATACATGACTTAAAAGGGAGAAAAGGTAATCAGAGCCCAACTGCCAGCTGTTTTGTAAGGCAAAACGGGATTTTGAGTTTGAGACATAGTAAATCATATCACAAGATACTACAGGCTAAGTTACTCTCTCTATAAGAGATTCATCAATGAAGCATTGAAAGTAACCGTTGAACTCTGAAAACATGCCAAATGAAATAAACCTGACACAAAAAGACAACTATGATTCCACTTATATGAGGGACCGAAAGTAGTCAAATTCATAGAGGCGAAAATACATGGTTACCAAGGATGGGGGAGGAGGGAATGAGGAGTTATTGTTTATTGGGTCACAGTTTCTGTTCAGGATGTTGAAAACTTCTGGAAATGGATGGTGGTAATGGTTGCACATCATTGTGAATGTGCCTAATGTCACCAAATTATGCACCTAAAAGTGGTTAAAATGGTAAGTTTAATGTATATTTTACCACAATAACAAAAATATAAAAAAAAAAGCAGTGTTCCCTGTGTGACGCTGGTTCAATCCCAATTGTATAAATAGGCACATTATGCAATTTTGTAAAACTCAGAGATATTTACAGCTACACTCCCCAGTCATCCTTTGACCTTTTCCCCATATTGTTCTTCAAGAAGGGAAATAGAGGAAAAGGAAATTTAACCTTATAAACACGGCTGATTTGGGGACTAATCCATAGTCCTCTTGTAACATGGGGTTTATCACAGTCTAATCAATATTTAAGTGCCGAGATTACCAGTAGATTTCAAATTTTCCTCATCCTACTCCTCCTTCATGGGTGAGGAGATGATGTTTTGGATAAGCGGTAGCTCTTGCCATCATCGCTACTCTCCTCTGAGGGCGACCAGTCTCCCCAACAGCTGCAGAAAGAATTTCCACAATAGCTCAGTCAAAGGGGAGCGGTGGGAATTCTGTGGAATTAGAGTGGAATTTGGAGCTCTGGCACGGAGGCTGGGAGGCTGCAGATGGACACTGAAGCTATTTGTTAATGTAATGTTTCCAAAGCACAGCTAACGCTTGCCTGTGTCTCCTTATCTCTGAGCCATCTCCTTCCTGTCGTGCTAATAGGCAGGAATTGCTAGAAGCGTCCCTTGTCCCTCACATATCAGAAGGCAGTATACTCGGATGCCTGCTGGGAAGCAGTCGGGCAGTCACTGAAGTGAGGACAGCTCACATGCTCAGCTTGAGAAGTCCTCTGCTCCCTCAAAACTGTACATTTGCTCTGTGATGATGATCATCAGAAGAGAAGCAGTCAGATCAATACATTTTACACTTTCCTTCCCTTCCCTTCAGTTCAGTTCAGTTCAGTCGCTCAGTCATGTCCGACTCTTTGGGACCCCATGAGTCGCAGCACACCAGGCCTCCCTGTCCATCACCATCTCCCAGAGTTCACTCAAACTCATGTCCGTCGAGTCAGTGATGTCATCCAGCCATCTCATCCTCTGTCGTCCCCTTCTCCTCCTGCCCCCAATCCCTCCCAGCATCAGAGTCTTTTCCAATGAGTCAGCTCTTTGTGTGAGGTGGCCAAAGTACTGGAGTTTCAGCTTTAGTATCATTCCTTCCAAAGAAATCCCAGGGCTGATCTCCTTCAGAATGGACTGGTTGGATCTCCTTGCAGCCCAAGGGACTCTCAACAGTCTTCTCCAACACCACAGTTCAAAAGCATCAGTTCTTCGGCACTCAGCCTTCTTCACAGTCCAACTCTCACATCCATACATGACCACTGGAAAAACCATAGCCTTGACTAGATGGACCTTTGTTGGCAAAGTAATGTCTCTGCTTTTGAATATGCTATCTAGGTTGATCATAACTTTCCTTCCAAGGAGTAAGCATCTTTTAATTTCATGGCTGCAATCACCATCTGCAGTGATTTTGGAGCCCAAAAAAATAAAATCTGACACTGCTTCCACTGTTTCCCCATCTATTTCCCATGAAGTGATGGGACTAGATGCCATGCTCTTAGTTTTCTGAATGTTGAACTTTAAGCCAACTTTTTCACTCTCCTCTATGCCTGTCACCCAGAAGAATTTATTGTTCCATTTTTTTTTGAGGTTCTATGACGTTAATATGTCAAACTTAATGGAGAGGAAATACTATGTCTTTTTATATCCACAGAAAGCACAATCGTGGTACTTTTAGCCCAGTGTCCGGTCACGCTAGGTGTCATGTTGCAGAAACCATAGCCAATACTATTCATTTTCCTGCATGTATATAAATATCTTGCTCTAGGGGATGAGGTAAATGCATCAACCTATTCATAGATCATTCTAAATAAATAAGAGAGCATTGCAGGGGGAGAAGGGTAGGGAAATCTTAAAACTTGGAAGTGTATTAACTATGTGTGTGTGTGTGTGTGTGTGTGCTCAGTTGATCAGTTGTGTTCAATTCTTTGCAACCCCATGGACTGTAGCCCACCAGGCTACTCTGTCCACAGAATTTCCCAGGCAAGAATACTGGAGTGGATTGCCATTTCCTATCCAGGGTATCTTTCCAACAACCCAGGGATCGAACCCTCATCTCTTGCATCTCCTGCATTGGCAGGTGGATTCTTTACCACTAGCGCTGCCTGGGAAGCCTGTAGTAACTACATTGTTTTCTAAAATAACTATCATAGAGATCATTGTTGAGCAAGAATTTTTAATGATTGATAAAGCTTAAAAAATTTGAAGAAAATACAATTGTTTTCTTATATTAAGGGGAAAAAAATAGCCAAAACTTGGAAACAAAGAAAAAGGTAACTGCATATCCTTTCTATATCACACTGGAGCAATGTCCAATGGGCCAACTAAGGACTACCTAGTGCTCTAGGGTATGATATGTACTTTTATTGGATATTATTTACTATTGATTGTATATGTTAACCTGTAGAAAATGTAAGCAATGAAAATTATTCTTGTCCAATAGCAATACAAATGAATTTGCTCACAGAGAAATTGTTTCTGCCTGGTAAAAAAGATCACAACCTAAAGGTCTAAGTTTTGCCCTGTATAATATAACAAATTTGTGTAATTTAGACATTTATTAAAGTATGGTTTTTTAAGTGACTATAGATAATCTTGGAGAAGGCACTGGCAACCCACTCCAGTACTCTTGCCTGGAAAATCCCATGGGCTGGTAGGCTGCAGTCCATGGGGTCACTAAGAGTCGGTCACGACTAAGTGACTTCACTCTCACTTTTCACTTTCGTGCATTGGAGAAGGAAACGGCAACCCACTCCAGTGTTCTTGCCTGGAGAATCCCAGGGACGGTGGAGCCTGGTGGGCTGCAGTCTATGGGGTCTTACAGAGTCGGACACGACTGAAGCGACTTAGCAGCAGCAACATAGATAACCTGTTTTTCCTATATTCCTTGGAACCAGTTTTGATCTTTCATGAATGAGATAAACAGACCTTTAGTGCATACTCACTTTAATTTTGTACAGCAGTTATGTTTGTAACCTTGTGAAAATTATACTTTGACACTAGTGTACTCCTCAAGGCCTAAGAAGGCAAGTAACTGACAGTCACTGATAATGCTGGTTAGAAGCCAGTGTTCTCAAACACAAAAAGTGAGTTCACATGAAACATCAATGTTGTTTGTTTTTCACGATGCCCAAAGTCCAAATGGGTTTTGAATTGTCAGCAACCTGCCTCAGCACTGAACTGAGACATTCCAAATTCACTATCAGAGTGGTCAAGTGGGCTGGAGAGGGGGCAATGAAGTGAAAAGACCACTCGGTCCAGAATTACTAAGTTATCCAGAATGGGAAGGGTCAATTTGCAACCTAAAAGTTATAAACACAAATCCAAAAAGGTATCAGCTATGTGTATAATCTCAAAGACTGGATTCCTATTAATAATTCAACCTCAAATATGACAGAAAGGAAGTTTTTATATTTAAACTGGGAGCAGGAAATGATCAATACGCCTTCCTTCTTAAAGGATCATAATGAGGTTCATGAGTGAATGGCTCTTTGTGGACCTGAACTGGGAGGAGATAACTAAAATGAAGAGAGATAAATTGGTCTGAGTAATAAAGTAAAAGATTATTCCAGAAGCTCCTCTAGAGGGAGGAAGTATGTGGTCCCTGAGGGATGTGGACAAAGTGAGGCAGAAAGAAGTGTCCAGGAGAGAGCAGGCTCTGTGGCTGCAGAGTCAGATCCTTCCATGGAGAGAAGAGTCTTGAACAAACCGTGTCCAGTATTTGATTTTGAACTTTTTTCTGCTGTTCTATGATTGCCCTCAGTCCCCTCAGCCTTTCAGTAGATACCTGTCACCTTAAGGAGAGGCTTTGAGGAATAAAAGAGGAGCCAGATAAGCCTACAGAGGAGAAGTATGGAGAGGAGGGGACAGAAGCCACAAAAGCTGAGGTGGCTGGGAGGAGGCATGGCCTGAAATATCACCCCTCCCCTCTCTGCCTGGCTCCTGAGAAACCTTAGGAACTGGAGAAGCATGCTGGATTCCCTGTATTTGTATAAGAGGGCTCAGTTCATTTTTCTTAATTAAAAGAAATAATGATCCCAGAATACTAGAGAGCTTGAGAATCCAAGGTATAAATATACCTTAAAAATCTGGAGCAAAATGGGCCATGAAACATGGATTGAAGCCATCAGGCCCAGTTGGGTTCCTGTCTGGATAAATCACAAGTCTAGGGTTCTTCTTGCTAGTTCAGAGTAGGAGCAAAACAGTTTCGAGAGAACTGGCTCTTTAAGAAAATAAACAACAGCAAATTGCTCAAATAAAACAAGGTCCAGGCCTGAGCAGGGGCTTCTCAAGCAAAAAGACCTAAAAGTGAAGACTTATTTGCAATGTGGTACAACGGCCTCTGAATTTGAGATACTTTTAAAGCAGGGGTTAAGGAAATGAATGAGATAGCTAAATCTCTCAAGTTAAGATTCTGTTTAGAAAAGGAAAACTTGAGTCTTTTCAGAGCAGTTCAAACAAAAGTGCTCATGATAGAAGGTGCTAGAACCAGGTTCTTATTCTAGGGCAGTGATTATTTTGGCTAATGTGGTACTGCTCTGGAGACACTTTGCTGCAAATAAGAAAGGGCTTTGCCTCTCCAGGACTGGCACCACTACAACCATTCAGAAGAGATCAGATTAACAAGCCAGGCACCAGGTAGCCTGAAGAAAGCTCACCAAACAGCCCCACAGACAGGTAGGGTTTTCCAGGTAATGTTGGGTGAGGCCTCTGACTTCTCCTCAGCTTTTAAAACAGATTTGAGCATTTCGTGGTAATCCTTTTGCTTTCACTGTTTGGCCTGAAATCCATAAACTTGGGTGGTCCTAAATCGATTTTGTTAACATTCTGTATCTTTTCCTTGCATCAGTGATAGATTTTAGAGGTTTTCTGTTTGTCTTGTTTTTTTTATTTTTTGTTGGAAAAGAACATGGTGCCGGCAGCAGGCTAGAAAGGGATAAAAGGCATTCATGTAGCTTTTTAGGAATAAATACCGGGAAACAGCCCAGATTTTGAAATTATACATTTCTATTTTATAAGACTAATAAAAAATTCCTTTAGCCGTAAAAAACATATCTGATGCTATATGCTTTCAGAAGCATGTTTAGACACTTGATTTCATGAAATTTTCTTTATAAGAACCCCATGAATTATTCAGAGTGAAAAATATTATTTTCTCCTTTTGCTCCCCTTTTTCCCCAGCTACCATGCTCCCTCACCCACAATTCTGTCCTGAAATTTAATGATGATAACACTGAAATCAAACCTGGCAAGAGATCCCCAAGCTGGCAAGGCAGCCAATAGAGGAACTCAGACTGGACCTCAGGACTCCTGAACTTTAGTCCCGTGGTCTTTCCTTACGAATGTATAAATAAATTATCCTAAATTATTAATTATTCTCTCATTAATTAACAGAAGTTGGTGTCCGTGCCGTTATTCCTTACTCCTGTTTACCTTTATTTATGTCTTCAATTCAGTTCAGTCGCTCAGTTGTATCTGACTCTTTGCAACCCCATAGACAGCAGCACACCAGGCTTCCCTGTCCATCACCAACTCATGTAGCTTGCTCAAACTCATGTCCATCAAATTGGTGGTACCATCCAACCATCTCATCCTCTGTCATCCCCTTCTCCTCCTGCCTTCAATTTTTCCCACCATAAGGGTCTTTTACAATGAGTCAGTTCTTTGCATGAATGTTAGGTCTTAAGCCAGCTTTTTCACTTTCATCAAGAGGCTCTTTAGTTCCTCTTCGCTCTCTGCCATAAGGATGCTGTCATCTGTATATCTGTCCTAGTGGGTCTAAAAATTTTAGCTTCCCAGGCCTTGATTCTACCTGGAGCCAAGGACGTTTGTGTTGGGCATGGTAGGGGCCCCTGTTGCATGGATGAATGAATGAATAAACCTACTGAAGGGAAGGACTGAGTGGAGGATGGAGATGCTGGCCTTTCTCAGGACACAGGGTAGGGTCTTCCTGCGCCTGGAAAGCTCTCTCCTCAGTGCTCACTCAGTCTTTTCTGGGTTCCCTCCTCTGTGCTCTGGCCACTGCTTTTGCCTTGTCTGCACGCCCCTCCTTCTCCACCCAGTCGATAAACATGGGGGCTCCTCCAAGTTAGTCTTAGGCCCCTTTCTCCTTTCCTACACTCACTCCCAAATGGGTTCAACACTGCCTTCTCCTTCAAATGTCACCTACGGGCTATTAACCCCCAGACCATTTCTACCCCAGACCTTTCTGAGCTTCAACCCTTAAATCCAACTATGGATTGAATATGTCTACTATGATGTCCCAAATTCTCATCATGCTCCAGACAGAACTCAGGATCTTCCCTCTTCCCCCAAATAGGATTCGTCTCCTATCCACTACCCATCTGACGGCAAAGTCCTGGGAACTCCTCTCTCCCTCTCCTCCTGGAACCCATGGATGACCAAGACTGCTGCTTTCGCCTGCTAAATATCTGGTAACTGTGACAACTTCCCTCCACTCATCCCGGCCTAAACTACCATCATCTTTCATCTGGACCTGCTGTGAAGTCTGCTTCTTCTCAAATCCATGCTTGTTCCTCCCTTACTCCTCTTTACACCAAAGGCTCTGCTACTATCAATCACCTGCTTCTATATTGCTTCCCTGAACCACCCCTCCCTCTCTGTGCTGCTGCCAAGCTGACTGTCTTTTGGTTCAGTGCATCAAGCCACACTCCCCTTCCCTCCACTGGCCCCCTTCCTCCCCAACCACCACCATCACAGGGGCTTCAGTTCAGTTCAGTTCAGTCGCTCAGTCGTGTCCGACTCTTTGCAACCCATGAACTGCAGCACGCCAGGCCTCCCTGTCCATTACCAACTCCTGGAGTCCACCCAAACCCATGTCCATTGTGTCGGTGATGCCATCCAACCATCTCATCCTCCGTCGTTCCCTTCTCCTCCTGCCCTCTATCTTTCCCAGTATCAGGGTCTTTTCAAATGACTCAGCTCTTTGTATCAAGTGTCCAAAGTATTGGAGTTTCAGCTTCAACATCAGTCCTTCCGATGAACACCCAGGACTAATCTCCTTTACGATGGACTGGTTGGATCTCCTTGCAGTCCAAGGGACTCTCAACAGTCTTCTCCAACACCACAGTTCAAAAGCATCAATTCTTTGGCATTCAGCTTTCTTTATAGTCCAACTCACATCCATACATGACCACTGGAGAAATCATAGCCTTGACTAGACGGACCTTTGTTGGCAAAGTAATATCTCTGCTTTTGAATACACTATGTAGGTTGGTCATAACTTTCCTTCCAAGGAGTAAGCATCTTTTAATTTCATGGCTGCAGTCACCATCTGCAGTGATTTTGGAGCCCAGAAAAATAAAGTCTGACACTGTTTCCACTGTTTCCCCATCTATTTCCTATGAAGTGATGGGACGAGATGCCATGATCTTAGTTTTCTGAATGTTGAGCTTTAAGCCAACTTTTTCACTCTCCTCTTTCACCAATGGCACCCCACTCCAGTACTCTTGCCTGGAAAATCCCATGGACGGAGGATCCTGGTAGGCTGCAGTCCATGGGGTCACTAAGAGTCGGATACAACTGAGCAACTTCACTTCACTTTCACCTTCATCAAGAGGCTCTTTAGTTTTTCTTCACTTTCTGCCATAAGGGTGGTGTCATCTGCATATCTGAGGTTATTGATACTTCTCCCAGCAATCTTGGTTCCAGCTTGTGGTTCTTCCAGCCCAGCATTTCTCATGATGTACTCTGCATATAAGTTAAACAAGCAGGGTGACAATATACAGCCTTGACATACTGCTTTTACTATTTGGAACCAGTCTGTTGTTCCATATCCAGTTCTAACTGTTGCTTCCTGATCTGCATACAGGTTTCTCAAGAGGCAGATCAGGTGATCTGGTATTCCTATCTGTTTCAGAATGTCCCACAGTTTATTGTGATCCACACAGTCAAAGGCTTTGGCATAGTCAATAAAGCAGAAATAGATGTTTTTCTGGAACTCTCTTGCTTTTTCGATGATCCATCGGATGTTGGCAATTTTCACCCATGGGCTTGTCTGTGCCAGGGGATTCCCCAACCCCCTCGTTACCTGCTCATCCTCCAGAGCTCGCCCCAAGCATCATTTCCTCAACGCCAGACTATGTTCCTTTGTTCAACATGAGCACAGGGTGATGACCTGGAGACACATAGCTCAGATCTGTAATTACACTCCTTCCTCCATCAATCACCCTTTCCTGAGCACTTTACTTTGTGACGGGCACTGTTCTAGGCGCTTGAGATCCACTGGGTAACTAAACAGACAAAAATCCCTGCTGTAAATGGGCTTAAATTCTATGGGAAATTATAAATACATTTCTGTGCTTAACCTTTTTAATGTCTGTCCTGCACTGGCCTCTAAGAATGGTGGGATGGGTTTTTGCCAATGGTGGGTGTCTGTTTTTGCCATCAAGAGTTATCAGCCCTCAGCACAATGCTAGTTCCCAGGAGACACTCAAACATTTCGGGAACTATTGGCTCTTAACATTTGTAAATTAACAAATGAGTGAATAAATGTAATTTTAATATCGTGACTTGGCTTATATTATTAAACTTGTGATATTTTCAATAGTCAATAAATATTGTGATAACGGATCAGAAAATAAAGTCTATGTGTAACCACCAAGACAATCTTTGTCCAACTTACCCATTAACCTTTAAAGGCTGTGAAGCAGCCATTTCCTTCTCTCCTAGCATTTAAATGACTTCTGAAGAACTAGCTGAACTTTGCTGCCATCTTGTGACCAAAGTTAATACCACAGTGATGAAGGCTCCATCTCATTGTATTTCAAGTTCTCTATTCAATGAAAAGGCCCACCATTGTGTTCTATCTTTGCCTAAAAGTGCAAGAATGTGTTGCCAGTTAATAGGAAATCCATGGCTACATCCAGTGTCTACATCTATTATAGTTTTTTTTATTTTTGCTTGTTTGCATAGCTCTCTCCTATCCTTCTTCCTTCTACATTCCAGCACCATGGTAAATGCTTAGTAATTTTTTATGTGAAGATTTATGTGAACAGTGAATGAATAATTGTTTTATATCAGAATTTGTGGAGCACAGACACTCAACCAGATACTAGCTATTATAGTTGTTTTTAACATTATCATCATTATAAAGAGCCTTCCTTTGCAAAACAGATGAGTTAGATAAGACTTCTGCGACAAGTTCTGTATGTGAGGACACCCATCCCAAACTCAATATAAGTTTTCTATATTTTCCTCCTTTCAATCCTTTCTCTGTCTCTCTCTTCTGTAAAGCCTATTAAAACTACTTTTTGTTGTCATCTCAATCCTTTAAACATATATATATATATGTTTATATATATAAAGGACTATATATATATATTTACATATACATTTCTAATAAAATTATAAATGCCTAGTTACAAAGGAATTATATTTTAATCTCCCACAATACACAAAAACTCCCATGGACTGTACTAAAGCCTCTTTTCTGAAATGAAAGATATGAAGAAATATTTGCTCAGATATATTTTGTGTGAAGACCAGGGTAAGGAAACTATGACAGAAAACTAGCTATATATTTAAAGGAAATATTTGAAAATTTCATTCTTTGGGAAATTTCACACATTTGAAATCTGTCTTCTTTGAAATCGCTGTAATGCCAGGGAGACATTGTATAGTTGAAGCTGGAGAATAGAAAAAAAAAAAAAAACAAGAATCATGGCAAAGTTAACCTCTTTAAATAAAGCAAGCCAGAGAGATGAAAAAAATTGGATGGTCCCCTCAGGAAAAGTTTGAAAGGATTGCATGCTATCTAGACTTATTAAAAGAACATATACCTTGGAGTCTCTGAACAATGTCTGCAGTAGCATTGGTTTCAGATAATTGAAGTTGTTGAATAATCTAAGAAATGAAACCATGAGACTAAGAAGTTCATCATCAGCTGGAGATTAGCCCTCCTGCAGCTGCAGGAGAAGCCATTTCACTCTAAGTACCTGCTTTGTACATATTAGGTTGTCAACAAAAACCTATTGAATTCAAGGGGTCCTTGATTAGCCAAATTACTCTTCACTACACTTCGGTAAATGTTGAGTGAATGATTCTAAAGATCCAATTAAAAAAAAAAGTTTTTATTGAAGTATAGTTGATTTACAATATTGGGTTAATTTCTGGTGTACAGCAAAGTAATTCATTTTATATTCTTTTTTCATTATGGTTTATTATAGGATACTGAATATAGTTCCCTGAGGTATACAGTAGGACCTTGCTGTTTATCTATTTTTTTTTAACTTTCTATTTTATATTGGAGTATAGCCTATTAACAATGTGCGATAGTTTCATAGTTTCATTGTTTCATGAAACTTCATAGTTTCATAGACAACAAACTATCTATTTTAAATACAGTAGTTTATATCTATTTTACATACAGTAGTTTTTATCTGCTAATTCCAAACACCTAATTTATCCCTCCCCACTCCCGTCACCTTTGGTAACCGTAAATTTGTTTCCTATAAACATTCAACTTTGTGTCCAGTTTCAAACAATTAATTTAGAATAGGCATGTCCAGAAAAACTAGGGTTTGAAATGTAGTCTGCCATCCAATTGAGAAAAATAAAGTCTGTGAACAGAAATTTGAATGATTTTATGTTTAGCGGCTATGTAAAATGTGTTTTGTACTAACTTTATTATAAGCGTTGCTCACTTTCATTTTTGCCCAGAAGCATTCTGAGAATTGGCGGCTGTCATTGGTCCTTTATGTGGGGTGGCCTGGTTCATCAGAAATGGAATGGCTTTGTTCTGGGGAAAATTTTCCAGTCTCAGCTGAACACAGTCCAAGCACTGAGCAGTATGACCTCTTTGTTTCCCCTGCCTCATGCATGAAAGAAGATACCTGCCAGCAATTTCCTGTGCTGACAGAATAGGAATAAAGCCTCTGAGCCAGAGGGGAAATGGGAGAACCGGCTGGATCAGGCTGGTCATTTGGAAAGACTAATGCTGGCTACGAGGCACCTGCCCAAGACATCACCTGGTTATTTAAAAACCTTTGTGTAGTTCAATGGGCTAAATGGGAGCGCAGAGGACAAGGAACTATTCATTTCTCTCAGGTTTAACTTTTCAGAAGAGCCCTCAAAATGGAAGGCTGCTCTATTTTGAGGGCACTAAATCCTCTTGGTGACTTTGGTGAAAGAGACATGAAATAACTGATGAAGGCAATGCGTTTCAGATGGTAAATAATGGCTCTTGGAATGGAATGCCAGTGAACAGCTGGTGTCCTTTTATCGTGAATGAACATCTGTCTCCTCGTTTAATAGATTACACCTGTTGACCCAGCCAAACTTCTGCCTACATCTAAATAGAGGTGAAAAGACGGAGGTCCCACCTCAAGAGAGCCTGATATCATTTCTTGGCATTGGCCTGGACTTCAGGATTTTTTTAAGCTCCCCAAATGATTTTAACATGTAATCAAGACTGAGAACCCCAATGTAAGCAGAAAGAGACTCTGATGGATTTGGGAATATGATTTACAAATGCATCAAAAACTGAAGCAAACTAGAGATATGAATTGTTTATAGAATTTTATCATGCACTTAAAATATTTTAAATAATTTTGTTTACATTAAATTTTTAACAGTTTTAGACAGCCGTATGTTGAATTTATTGAACTCCTGTCAAATTATAAATACACCCTGAGGCAGATGATATCTTATCCACTGTGTCAGTGATGGACTGTTACTAACAAACAGAAGATAAAACAAGTCTCCATGTTGTTCACATCCCTATGCATGCAATCCTTTCCAACCTTTCCTCAGGGGACAACCTTATTATGGGTTTCCTGTGATTGAAGACAATCTGGGGTAACTATTTGGTGCTTCGTTATTTTCTTATTTTTATAACTACTTATTGAGTCAAATTTAGTATTTTAAAAACCTAATGGTTTAATATTAATTAATATTTTATTACTTTAATAAATATGACTGGATAACTGGTGAGAACATTTATCTTTGTATAGCAGGAGACAATTTTACTTAGTAGAAATATGATTCTAGAAAAACTTGTTTTTCTGTGCTAGCAGAAAACTGCCTTAAATTAAAAAATGACTGAACTCTGGCGCTAATAAACCATCTTCGTGTAGACAATATCATGCCCTGGTGTCTTCAACTGCCTTTAAGACTTTGATTCAACGACTATTCTGGTGCAACCACGAAGCAAACAGCAAGTAATAATGCTGAGCTGTAGTCCCAACCCACTGCAAACACACAGATCTACAACCACCTTCCACATATCAAATGTAATTAAAAACTCTTAAAACTGTAAAATATGTGCCTATTTGAAATCTTTATTGGCTGCCACTTCATTTCCTTGTGACAAACAGACCTAGACATCAACCTAAGATGTAACTTAAGATTATATTTTTTAAAATAGACAAGGGCCAAACAAATACAAAATATCTGTTCGTTTAGTAAAAACAGAACTTGATTTATCCTTTCATTTATTCATTCATCCTAGGAGCCACTGTGTGATAAACAGCATGGATTTCTTCTTCAAGGATAAATAAGATGAAACCACAAAGCCAAATAGCTTAGTCAGGAAAGCCAAGGTATTCTACCACTCCTGGTCTAAAATCTTTAAAAAAAGCTTTCATTATAGAATTCAGTATACATTTTTAAAAATCTTAAAAAATGATTTCCACATATTTATTTTTACATTTATAGGTGGTATTTTCACTATAAATCATAATTTTTCTGGGCCTCAGTTCCTAATATATGAAGTTATTAATCAGGTCACAGAGGCTAATAAAAAAGAGACTGAAAATCATGGTAGCTTCAATGGGTTCAGATCAGATCAGATCAGATCAGTCGCTCAGTTATGTCCAACTCTTTGCGACCCCATGAATCGCAGCACGCCAGACCTCCCTGTCCATCACCAACTCCCGGAGTTCACTCAGACTCAGGTCCATCGAGTCAGTGATGCCATCTAGACATCTCATCCTCTGTCGTCCCCTTCTCCTCTTGCCCCCAACCCCTCCCAGCATCAGAGTCTTTTCCAATGAGTCAACTCTTCGCATGAGGTGGCCAAAGTACTGGAGTTTCAGCTTTAGCATCATTCCTTCCAAAGAAATCCCAGGGCTGATCTCCTTCAGAATGGACTGGTTGGATCTCCTTGCAGTCCAAGGGACTCTCAAGAGTCTTCTCCAACACCACAGTTCAAAAGCATCAGTTCTTCGGTCCAACTCTCACATCCATACATGACCACAGGAAAAACCATAGTTCAATGGGTTAGAAAAGGCAAAGCTTGGTTTCTCTTTCACGTCCAAAGCTCAACAGGCACTCTGAAATACCTAAGCAGGTAGACTATATAGAACCATACATTGACCCTCTCCAGTACTCTTGCCTGGAAAATCCCATGGATGGAGGAGCCTGGTAGGCTGCAGTCCATGGGATTGCTAAGAGTCGGACACAACTGAGCAACTTCACTTTCACTTTTCACTTTCATACATTGGAGAAGGAAATGGCAACCCACTTCAGTGTTCTTGCCTGGAGAATCCCAGGGACGGGGGAGCCTGGTGGGCTGCCATCTGTGGGGTCGCACAGAGTCGGACATGACTGAAGTGACTTAGCAGCATTGACCCAGGATGGCTAACTAGCTCTGCTATTCTCAATAGGTGACTTCCATCTCGGGGCCCAAGGTATCTACTACAGTTGTTGCTGCATCCCATCCAGCAGAATAAAAGAAACATGAGAGCAAATAGCTACTTTACAAAGGAACTGACTGGAAGTTGCATGCATCTCTTCTGTTCACATCTTGTTGATTTAGACTTGGTTCCATGGCCAACCCTAGCTGCAAAGGAGCATGGGAAACATACTCTTATTGGGTGGTCATATGCTCAGCTCAACCCTGGGGAGTTCTACCACTAGAATGAAGGGAAGAGTGGAGAGTAGAGGACACTTATCAATCTCTATCATTTGAAGGATTCAGACTAGAGGATTTTCAGTATTGCATTCAGCAATTAAATCCTACAACTCTATGATTTTGACAAGTGTCTGCTCTTTAACTTTGAACCTGAAGTGTGTGTATGTGTATATGCAGATTGTGATTCAGTAGGTCTGGAGTGAGACTTGCAATTCTGCATTTCTTAAAAGCTCTTCTGATGATGCTGGTGTTGGTACTGTTGGTCATCAATTAACACTTTGACTAACAAAAAGCTAACTCATCCTGATAAGAAGGCAAATGCCAAGTGTGGCTCTTTGAGGCAGCACATTACATCAGTAAACCATCCAGTGTCTCACCTTCCACTTCTGAGAGAAGTTGAAGTAAGCAAGGGTCACTATGTCAGCACAAAGTTATCACCAGCATTGATAAAGAATAGTAGCACAAATATCAATAATCCACATGGATAGTAGATTAGGAAAAGATTGTATATGATGGGTTCAGAATACTTTCCAATACTAACTTATATACTTTTTCAATAAATGGCCCACAAACTAAAATTGAAAGTAGATAATAGGATATTTACATGGCATTTATTTGGTCTTTGAGAGCATTTACCTCCATTCCCATGTTTATCTGTTTTTGATTACTGTTTCTTTTAATATGCAGAGTATATAGCATGAAATGCTGGGCTGGATAAATCACAAGCTGGAATCAAGATTGCTGGGAGAAATGTCAACAACCTCAAAATATGCAGATGATACCACTCTAATGGCAGAAAGTGAAGAGGAACTAAAGAGCCTCTTGATGAGAGCAAGAGAGGAAAGTGAAAAGGCTGGCTTAAAATTCAACATTTAAAAAATGAAGATTATGGCATCTGGTCCCATCACTTCATGGTAAATAGAAGGGGAAAAAGTGGAAGCATGGACAAATTTTATTTTCGCGGGCTCCAAAACCATTGCGGACAGTGACTGCAGTCAGCAAATTAAAAGACATTTGCTCCTTGGAAGGAAAGCTGTGAAAAACCTAGACTATGTTTAAAAGCAGAGACATCACTTTGCTGACAAAGGTCCATATAGTCAAAGCTATTTTTTTTTTCCAGTAGTCATGTACAGATGTGAGAGGTGGACCACAAAGAAGGCTGAACAATTAATGCTTTTAAATTGTGGTGCTTGAGAAGACTCTTGAGAGTCCCTTGGACTAGAAGGAGATTAAGCAAGTCAGTCCTAAAGGAAATCAGTCCTGAATATTCATTGGAAGGACTGATGCTGAAGCTGAAGTTCCACTATTTTGACGACCTGATGCAAAGAGCCTACTCACTGGAAAAGACTCTGATGCTGGGAAAGACTGAAGGCAAAACAAGAAGAGGGCGGCAGAGGATGAGACTGTTAGATAGCATCACCAACTCAATAGACATGAATTTAAGCAAACTGCAGGAGATAGTGAAAGACAGGTGAGCCTGACATACTTCAGTCCATGGGATCACAAAGAGTCAGATGCAACTTAGCAACTGATCAACAACACCACCACCAACACTCCCACATAGAGAGTTAATCTCTATTGGACATCCAAAGTACATATTATTCCTTAGAGGTCATTGAGAGTCATAAAAATGTTTCCTTTTCTTAAAGACTTTTCTATATATTTTGACTAAACTGGACATTACTAATATCAGTAGAAACATATTAAACTGTATTTACCTACCATTTATTCATTTTACAGGAGAAGACAGAATTTGCTGTATTTTTCTTGATGTAAAATTGTTACTTATATAACTTAAGAAATATTCTTATATAACTTAAGAAATGTTCCTTTTTGGCACTTCGTTTTTACACTTTGAGACGTATCTTCTAAAATTAGAGAAAATTAGGGGCATCCCAGGTCATGCTAGTGGTAAAGAACCTGTCTGCCAATGCAGGAGATGTAGAGTCACGGGTTTGATCCCTGAGTTGGGAAGATCCCCTGGAAGAGGGCATCACAACCCACTCCAGTATTCTTGCCTGGGAAATCCCATGGACAGAGGAGCCTGGTGGGCTACAGTCCATGAGGTCACAAAGAGTTGGACACAACTGAAGCAACTTGGCCCACACAATAGAAAATACAAAAAAAGAGAGAGAAAGAGAAAATCAGAAGCTTTTCTGGCATCCTATCACATAACACGTTCTGTCTATTTCCTGGACTTCACATTTGAAATGGAGCACAGTGGATTTTAAATTATCACCTACATGGGAGAAGTCCTAATACAGCCATTGGCTTTGGCAAATTTGAAAATGAGGGTGTTGTATTCTGACAGGTCTTCCAGTTCCCAAGATCTCTGGGATGGTTTTTCATAACTGCCCCTAGTGGACAGCTGCCACTGTCTATTCAAAGGCTTAGAGGTCACTATCCCGAGAAAAAGAATTGAGATTTAGAGAATGAGCAGAAGGGAATGTGTTAAAGTCTTATCAGATCAGATCAGTTGCTCAGTTGTGTCCGACTCTTTGCAACCCCATGAATCACAGCACCCCAGGCCTCCCTGTCCATCACCAAATCCTGGAGTTCACTCAGACTCACGTCCATTAAGTCAGTGATGCCATCCAGCCATCTCATCCTCTATCGTCCCCTTCTCCTCCTGCCCCCAATCCCTCCCAGCATCAGAGTCTTTTCCAATGAGTCAACTCTTCGCATGAGGTGGCCAAAGTACTGGAGTTTCAGCTTTAGCATCATTCCTTCCAAAGAAATCCCAGGGCTGATCTCCTTCAGAATGGACTGGTTGGATCTCCTTGCAGTCCAAGGGACTCTCAAGAGTCTTCTCCAACACCACAGTTCAAAAGCATCAATTCTTCAGCGTTCAGCCTTCTTCACAGTCCAACTCTCACATCCATACATGACCACAGGAAAAACCATAGCCTTGACTAGACGAAACTTTGTTGGCAAAGTAATGTCTCTGCTTTTGAATATGCTATCTAGGTTGGTCATAACTTTCCTTCCAAGGAGTAAGCGTCTTTTAATTTCATGGCTGCAGTCACCATCTGCAGTGATTTTGGAGCCCCCCAAAATAAAGTCTGACACTGTTTCCACTGTTTCCCCATCTATTTCCCATGAAGTGGTGGGACCAGATGCCATGATCTTCGTTTTCTGAATGTTGAGCTTTAAGCCAACTTTTTCACTCTCCACTTTCACTTTCATCAAGAGGCTTTTGAGTTCCTCTTCACTTTCTGCCAGAAGGGTGGTGTCATCTGCATATCTGAGGTTATTGATATTTCTCCCGGCAATCTTGATTCCAGCTTGTGTTTCTTCCAGTCCAGCATTTCTCATGATGTACTCTGCATATAAGTTAAAGAAACAGGGTGACAATATACAGCCTTGACGAACTCCTTTTCCTATTTGGAACCTGTCTGTTGTTCCATGTCCAGTTCTAACTGTTGCTTCCTGACCTGCATACAGATTTCTCAAGAGGCAGATCAGGTGGTCTGGTATTCCTATCTCTTTCAGAATTTTCCACAGTTTATTGTGATCCACACAGTCAAAGGCTTTGGTATAGTCAATAAAGCAGAAAGAGATGTTTTTCTGGAACTCTCTTGCTTTTTCTATGATCCAGTGGATGTTGGCAATTTGATCTCTGGTTCCTCTGCCTTTTCCAAAACCAGCTTGAACATCAGGAAGTTCACAGTTCACATATTGCTGAAGCCTGGCTTGGAGAATTTTGAGCATTACTGTACTAGCGTGTGAGATGAGTGCAATTGTGCGGTAGTTTGAGCATTCTTTGGCATTGCCTTTCTTTGGGATTGGAATGAAAACTGCCCTTTTCCAGTCCTGTGGCCACTGCTGAGTTTTCCAAATTTGCTGGCATATTGAGTATAGCACTTTCACAACATCATCTTTCAGGATTTGGAATAGCTCAACTGGAATTCCATCACCTCCACTAGCTTTGTTCGTAGTGATGCTTTCTAAGGCCCACTTGACTTCACATTCCAGGATGTCTTATAATGAATACCAAAAAAATGGTTTACAGTGTTTATCCCTGGGTAGAAGATTTTGAGGCATTTACTTTAAATTTTCTGTCTCCAGAGATTTTTGAATCTTATTGTATATTTTATTAAAAATTTTTTTATTTAAATATATTTTTTTAATTTAAAATTTTTATTTATTTATTTTTGGCTGTGCTGGGTCTTTGTTGCTGACAGGGATCAAGACCATTCCCATAGAAAAGAAATGCAAAAAAGCAAAATGGCTGTCTGGGGAGGCCTTACAAATACCTGTGAAAAGAAGAGAAGTGAAAAGCAAAGGAGAAAAGGAAAGATATAAACATCTGAATGCAGAGTTCCAAAGAATAGCAAAAAGGGATAAGAAAGCCTTCTTCAGCAATCAATGCAAAGAAAAGAGGAAAACAACAGAATGGGAAAGACTAGGGATCTCTTCAAGAAAATCAGAGATACCAAAGGAACATTTCATACAAAGATGAGCTCGATAAAGGACAGAAATGGTATGGACCTAACAGAAGCAGAAGATATTAAGAAGAGATGGCAAGAATACACAGAAGAACTGTACAAAAAAGATCTTCACGACCCAGATAATCATGATGGTGTGATCACTGACTTAGAGCTAGACATCCTGGAATGTGAAGTCAAGTGGGCCTTAGAAAGCATCACTACGAACAAAGCTAGTGGAGGTGATGGAATTCCAGTTGAGCTATTCCAAATCCTGAAAGATGATGTTGTGAAAGTGCTATACTCAATATGCCAGCAAATTTGGAAAACTCAGCAGTGGCCACAGGACTGGAAAAGGGCAGTTTTCATTCCAATCCCAAAGAAAGGCAATGCCAAAGAATGCTCAAACTACCGCACAATTGCACTCATCTCACACGCTAGTACAGTAATGCTCAAAATTCTCCAAGCCAGGCTTCAGCAATATGTGAACTGTGAACTTCCTGATGTTCAAGCTGGTTTTGGAAAAGGCAGAGGAACCAGAGATCAAATTGCCAACATCCACTGGATCATAGAAAAAGCAAGAGAGTTCCAGAAAAACATCTCTTTCTGCTTTATTGACTATACCAAAGCCTTTGACTGTGTGGATCACAATAAACTGTGGAAAATTCTGAAAGAGATAGGAATACCGGACCACCTGATCTGCCTCTTGAGAAATCTGTATGCAGGTCAGGAAGCAACAGTTAGAACTGGACATGGAACAACAGACAGGTTCCAAATAGGAAAAGGAGTTCGTCAAGGCTGTATATTGTCACCCTGTTTCTTTAACTTATATGCAGAGTACATCATGAGAAATGCTGGACTGGAAGAAACACAAGCTGGAATCAAGATTGCCGGGGGAGAAATATCAATAACCTCAGATATGCAGATGACACCACCCTTCTGGCAGAAAGTGAAGAGGAACTCAAAAGCCTCTTGATGAAAGTGAAAGTGGAGAGTGAAAAAGTTGGCTTAAAGCTCAACATTCAGAAAACGAAGATCATGGCATCTGGTCCCACCACTTCATGGGAAATAGATGGGGAAACAGTGGAAACAGTGTCAGACTTTATTTTGGGGGGCTCCAAAATCACTGCAGATGGTGACTGCAGCCATGAAATTAAAAGACGCTTACTCCTTGGAAGGAAAGTTATGACCAACCTAGATAGCATATTCAAAAGCAGAGACATTACTTTGCCAACAAAGTTTCGTCTAGTCAAGGCTATGGTTTTTCCTGTGGTCATGTATGGATGTGAGAGTTGGACTGTGAAGAAGGCTGAACGCTGAAGAATTGATGCTTTTGAACTGTGGTGTTGGAGAAGACTCTTGAGAGTCCCTTGGACTGCAAGGAGATCCAACCAGTCCATTCTGAAGGAGATCAGCCCTGGGATTTCTTTGGAAGGAATGATGCTAAAGCTGAAACTCCAGTACTTTGGCCACCTCATGCGAAGAGTTGACTCATTGGAAAAGACTCTGATGCTGGGAGGGATTGGGGGCAGGAGGAGAAGGGGACGATAGAGGATGAGATGGCTGGATGGCATCACTGACTTAATGGACGTGAGTCTGAGTGAACTCCAGGCATTGGTGATGGACAGGGAGGCCTGGGGTGCTGCGATTCATGGGGATGCAAAGAGTTGGACATGACTGAGCGACTGATCTGATCTGATCTGATCTGGGCTTTTTTTCCCTCTAGCTGTAGAGAGAAGAAGCTACTCTCTAGTTGCAGTGTGTGGCTTCTCATTGCAGCGGCTTCCTTTGCTGTGGAGCACAGGCTCTAGAGCACACAGGCTTCAGGAGTTGTAGCACGTGGGCTCAGTAGTCACAGCTCTTAGGCTCTATGGCACAGACTCAATAGTTGCAGTGCAAGGGCTTAGTTGCTCCACAGCATGTGGGATCTTCCTGGATCAGGGATCAAACTCATGTCTCCCACATTGGCAGGTGGATTCTTTACCACTGAGCCACCAAGAAAGCCCCTTAATGTATATTTGATATCCAGATAAAATTCAATCTGAAATTAAATATTAATGAATTCATAGAAAGAAAAGAAATGAAGCCAGGGAGGGAGAGAGGATGAGAATTAGGATTAGAGTAGATGACTTCTACCATTTCCCATTAGTTTTACAAATATACCCTACACTATGAATTTGATGACTAGGCTGAGAATAGACAAGATGGTCACCATAGAGAATTTTAGGCCTAGCTTCCAAAATTTTATGCCAAAAAAAAAAAAATCTGAATTTGGAGAGAGAATTTTGTTTTCTCTGAGCCAAGAACATTCATCACCAAAATACTTGGCTGACACAAGGCTGGTGTCTGCCCAATGGCATTCAGTTTGACCTTGGTATAGCATCTAATGATAGCCCTAAAACCAAATAAAAGAAGATGCTAATTAAAATAATGATAAAATACTGGCTGCATTGGAAAGTTTATGATCTGTCTACTGCTTTTCCATTTGTTTTGCTCATGAAGACTGCGTGTGGTTATAAAATGCTTCCTCTGTTCTTAGATGTAGCTGTAAATAATGTCAACCTCACATGCTGAAATTTTTAGCTGTTTTTGATCCTCTGTTAGCTCTAAGCTTGGTCTTCTTCACTGATGTTAGGATTTCTAGTCTTAAGGACTCAGAAAAGAGATGTAACCTTCAGTTCCTCTGGTCACAACAGCCCGTAGGGGTCAGCCAATAAGGACGTGGCTACCAAGTGTAATAGGCATTGAGCCCTCTGTCGTCTTGCTGCCAGTGAGACCACTAGATCTCTAAATGCACCATATCCCGACTGTTCTTCTATTTTTTTTTCAAAGATCCAGGACCTCGTGTGCTTGCTTGCAGACCAGTTGAAATCTTCTGGTTATCGGTGTCCATTGTCACTTCTGTCTGCCTTCTCCTGCCAGAGCTATGCTACAGCCGCTCCATTCCCATGCCCCAGAGGCACCATTCACACAGAATACAATGAATCATGCAGCTTGTGGGCCCTTTCTGTACCGGGAGACTGCTCTGACCTCCCTGCCCCTGCAGCTTCTCCTGCTCTTGCTGGAAGTAGCGGGTATCTTACTCTTCTGTGTGGAGAGCTTGGGAAGCGTGCCTGAGCTTTACTCAACAGGCTTGTCTCCAGAGGAAACTGGTTGTGGCTACAGTCCATGGGGTTGCAAAGAGTCAGACACGAGTAAGCAACTGTCACTTTCACTTAGAGGCCAACCAATAATTCCTCTGTGTCTTCCAAGAAGTCCAGCAAGTTTGCCTCAAAATGGAACTCCTTAAAGGTTTCAGTGCTAGCCCATTGTCCCTGCAGTAAACATCAGAGCCTGTGGTAGAAGATGTGCAGGCAGGAGAGGCTGGTTGCATCTGTCTGTACTGCCCGTTAAAATGTCTCCTTGTGGGCACTGTATTCAGGTCACTAATAAAAAGCTGGACCCTTACTTTCTCTGAGTAGTTCCTGTCATTTCACAGCATGAAAACCCCATGAGTAAAGTTTCTTGGAGAAGGTG
This sequence comes from Bos mutus, assembly GCF_027580195.1. Lineage (NCBI taxonomy): Eukaryota > Metazoa > Chordata > Mammalia > Artiodactyla > Bovidae > Bos > Bos mutus. The sequence goes on along the minus strand of NC_091626.1, from coordinate 39,834,077 downwards.
CATCTTTAGAAGGGGGATTAAGGGAGGGGAGAAAGAATGTGCTATCAGGGTGAAAGGGAGTGTTTCTGGCCTTTGGATAGGGGTGGGCTGCAAGGGAAACATTAGGACTCTGACTGCTGAGGGTGGGAGAAGCAAACCAAGCTGAGAAACCCAGGAAAATTTTACCTGTCTTATGTTTTCTATCAGTTCTTCCCAATGCACATCACATGTGGTGCCTGCACAGACGTCCATCCTCCTACCCCCAGCGCTGTAGGTGGTTCCAGGGGGGTTGTCAATCACTGTTCTCATTTCCTTGGTCATGGAGTTTGGATCAGGATGCTGGCACATGACCCAAGCTGAATCAATCACTGCTCTTCTCTGGGATTCTTGAAACACACCCTTTTCTTCTTGAATGGCAAAATGGCAAAATGGGAGATGTGAGCTCAGGGACTGCAGACACCATGGGTCTGGCCCCGAGGAGAAAACTGATTTGTGGCAGGGGAAAATGCAGCTGTCACTCAGAGAAGCAGGGACAAAATGAGGAAAGAGTACAGATGACATTCACATCCTCATCTGAGTTGTTTGGAGCTGTACTGTGTCTCTTTCTAGTAACAGGAGCCAGTACACTTTCTATGTGGCCTAAGCTTCTCTCAGTTGAAGTTCTGGTAATGTACAGCCCAAACACCCTGGCTAACGCCTTACTATGACTCCACTTTTTCCTCCCTTACTTATTTCTTCCCTCTCTAGCTCTCAAAAGTTGTTTAAAGGTATTTGCTCCACCACCTCTGAGAAAAGAAGCTAATTTCTTAAAAATGAGTGACTTGCCAGAGTCAATTCATATTTAACATAAAGAGATATGTAAAGTGCTTAGAATAGTGCTGGGTATACAATAAGTACAATCTGTTTGCTATTATTATTACCAGTAGTAGTAATAGTAGTAGTAGTAGCCAGAAAAGATACAATGGTATATGGTGGTGTAACATGAGAGTATCAAAAGCCCTTCCAGATTAATAGGACTTGGTGATGCATTACCCAAGAAAAACATATAAAATGGTAGGTATGAGTCAATCCACTTTTTTTCCCCACTGCCTCATTTTTGATCCCGTGCCTTAGAAATTCCTGCAGCCAATGACCTGCTTTTGCAGCCTGGCATGTTTCGTTTCTTTGCTCTCCGTGCCTGGAAAGCCAGTTGATTCATCATGTCCCTGGTATCACTTCGTGTAACAACTGCTTCAACTGCCCAATCTGCTCTCCAGGAATACCAGTACTTTGGGAAGGTTGTGAAAATGAAAAGACTACTCTACATTGCATTTCTTGGCCACCCCTGCCATCTTCATTCCATAGTATATGTTCTCCTATCTGCTGATACAACAGTCCAGTCAGAACTGACGGAAGTCTGTATTTTCAGTCCATTAATTATGGACTCTGTCGAGGATGAACAAAGTTTAAACAGGAAAAAAAGTTGATACCAGGCAATGCAATTTAAAAGTACATGGCATTGTGGGTAAAGTTCAGTATAATCAATCTGCCAGCATGTAATGGTCCACACCCTTTTGGGCTCTGTCCTTCAAACAAAAGTTGATTTGTCTTTTGCTACTGGCTGCTTGAGTAATCCTGGGAAATAAAGAGGTTTTAGATGGAGTCAAAAGGATGTGTCATGATTGAATACAATATTTTATATCTCATGGTCTCCCAGTGTTCACTCATCTTGTGGACCCCGGTGACCACCTTTAAAATGCTTGATGTTTCAACCAATCACAACTTTCTCATCCATATATGTAACAAATAGTCATTCATATTTGAGATGAAAAAAAAATGTAGCTCTTCTGTGTATCTTGTCCTTAAATTAAGATTTTTTTGATACTTGCCAGAGAAAACAAGTTCTAGCCTAAGAGTTTATAGAAGCTCTTTGTTACTGGCTAAGAGTTTATATAAAAATACAGAGTAGGACTTGTACTGGAGAAGGATTCCAAATGGGTCGCAGTCGCAGCCGCTCCCCACGGAGGGAGCGTAGGCGGTCCCGGTCCACATCCCGGGAAAGAGAACGCGGGCGCCGAGAAAGGTCCCGGTCCCGGGAGCGAGATCGGTTTAAAAAAAAAAAAAAAAAAATACAGAGTAGTATGACAGTTTCTTGTGTTGAGAGGTGTGAGAATCAACCAAAACACTTTCAACTTAGCCCACTGAATGGACATATACTCGTCTTCCACCAGAGTCTTTCTTGTGAGCAAATGACTAGTCAGAGCCTTTCTTGAGCCCTCTGAGTTACCTGGACAGTGCTCAGTGAACTAAACTTGGCCAGTTATGTTCTTTTGAATTCATATACTATATACTCACAAATCCTTATTGCCAGAAGGAAATCTTATGGTGAGGACAGTTTTTGCTCCAAGGCTATCACTGCCATTATGGATCCTATGGGCCACTATCAATTCACTCCCTTTTGTGTATTTCTTACTATGCTGTTTCTTATCTAATCCGTAACCCTCTTCAAGCTTCCCCATTAATATCTGAATATCTTTCAAATGTCACCCAGGACAGTTTTGGCATTCCTGGTATTAGAATTACTTTAGTTTCCTTGTCATAGGAGATGACATCCTAACCAGTGATCAGTAGCAGTCTCTTGAAAGGGGAGCATGAGCAGGTGCATTCAGATCAGATCAGATCAGTCGCTCAGTCGTGTCCGACTCTTTGCGACCCCATGAATCGCAGCACCCCAGGCCTCCCTGTCCATCACCAACTCCCGGAGTTCACTCAGACTCATGTCCATCGGTCAGTGATGCCATCCAGCCATCTAATCCTCTATCGTCCCCTTCTCCTCTTGCCCCCAATCCCTCCCAGCATCAGAGTCTTTTCCAATGAGCCAACTCTTCGCATGAGGTGGCCAAAGTACCTGAGTTTCAGCTTTAGCATCATTCCTTCCAAAGAAATCCCAGGGCTGATCTCCTTCAGAATGGACTGGTTGGATCTCCTTGCAGCCCAAGGGACTCTCAACAGTCTTCTCCAACACCACAGTTCAAAAGCATCAATTCTTCAGTGCTCAGCCTTCTTCACAGTCCAACTCTCACATCCATACATGACCACAGGAAAAACCATAGCCTTGACTAGACAAACTTTTGTTGGCAAAGCAATGTCTCTGCTTTTCAATATGCTATCTAGGTTGGTCATAACTTTCCTTCCAAAGAGTAAGCGTCTTTTAATTTCATGGCTGCAGTTACCATCTGCAGTGATTTTGGAGCCCAGAAAAATAAAGTCTGACACTGTTTCCACTGTTTCCCCATCTATTTCCCATGAAGTGATGGGATCGGATGCCATGATCTTCATTTTCTGAATGTTGAGCTTTAAGCTAACATTTTCACTCTCCACTTTCACCTTCATCAAGAGGCTTTTGAGTTCCTCTTCACTTTCTGCCATAAGGGTGGTGTCATCTGCATATCTGAGGTTATTGATATTTCTCCTGGCAATCTTGATTCCAGTTGTGCTTCTTCCAGCCCAGCATTTCTCATGATGTACTCTGCATTTAAGTTAAACAGGGTGACAATATACAGCCTTGATGAACTCCTTTTCCTATTTGGAACCAGTCTGTTGTTCCATGTCCACTTCTAACTGTTGCTTCCTGACCTGCATACAAATTTCTCAAGAGCCAGATCAGGTGGTCTGGTATTCCCATCTCTTGAAGAATTTTCCACAGTTTATTGTGATCCACATGGTCAAAGGCTTTGGCGCAGTCAATAAAGCAGAAATAGATGTTTTTCTGGAACTCTCTTGCTTTTTCCATGATCCAGCAGATGTTGGCAATTTGATCTCTGGTTTCTCTGCCTTTTCTAAAACCAGCTTGAACATCAGGAAGTTCACGGTTCACATATTGCTAAAGCCTGGCTTGGAGAATTTTGAGCATTATTTTACTAGCGTGTGAGATGAGTTCAATTGTGTGGTAGTTTGAGCATTCTTTGGCATTGCCTTTCTTTGGGATTGGAATGAAAACTGCCCTTTTCCAGTCCTGTGGCCACTGCTGAGTTTTCCAAATTTGCTGGCATATTGAGGTCACCACTTTCACAGCATCATCTTTCAGGATTTGGAATACCTCAACTGGAATTCTATCACCTCCACTAGCTTTGTTCGTAGTGATGCTTTCTAAGGCCCACTTGACTTCACATTCCAGGATGTTTGGCTCTAGGTCAGTGATCACACCATCGTGATTATCTGGGTCATGAAGATCTTTTTTGTACAGTTCTTCTGTGTATTCTTGCCATCTCTTCTTAATATCTTCTGCTTCTGTTAGGTCCATACCATTTCTGTCCTTTATCGAGCTCATCTTTGCATGAAATGTTCCTTTGGTATCTCTGATTTTCTTGAAGAGATCTCTAGTCTTTCCCATTCTGTTGTTTTCCTCTATTTCTTTGCATTGATCACTGAAGAAGGCTTTCTTATCTCTTTTTGCTATTCCTTGGAACTCTGCATTCAGATGTTTATATCTTTCCTTTTCTCCTTTGCTTTTCGCTTCTCTTCTTTTCACAGGTATTTGTAAGGCCTCCCCAGACAGCCATTTTGCTTTTTTGCATTTCTTTTCCATGGGGATGGTCTTGATCCCTGTCTCCTGTACAATGTCATGAACCTCATTCCATAGCTCATCAGGCACTCTATCTATCAGATCTAGTCCCTTAAATCTATTTCTCACTTCCACTGTATAATCATAAGGGATTTGATTTAGGTCATACCTGAATGGTCTAGTGGGTTTCCCTACTTTCTTCAATTTAAGTCTGAATTTGGCAATAAGGAGTTCATGGTCTGAGCCACAGTCAGCTCCTGGTCTTGTTTTTGCTGACTGTATAGGGCTTCTCCATCTTTGGCTGCAAAGAATATAATCAATCTGATTTCGGTGTTGACCATCTGGTGATGTCCATGTGTAGAGTCTTCTCTTGTTTTGTTGGAAGAGGGTGTTTGTTATGACCAGTGCATTTTCTTGGCAAAACTCTATTAGTCTTTGCCCTGCTTCATTCTGTATTCCAAAGCCAAATTTGCCTGTTACTAGCAGGTGCATTAGGTAATCATCAAAATTTTAAGTCCCAAGGCTAACACTTTTCCTTGATTCTGCCACAGTCTCCAAACTCACCAGGTCTCTCATGGAGACTATCGATATTATAGGGTCAATAAGCTCATAAGCGGAACTTCTCCGGTGGTTCAACAGTAAAGAATCCACTTGCAATGCAGGAGACGTGGGAGACGTGGGTTCGATCCCTGGGTTGGGAAGATCCCCTGGAGAAGGGAATGGCAACTCATTCCAGTATTCCTACCTGGAGAATCCCAAGGACAGAGGAGCCTGGTGAGCTATGGTCCATAGGGTCACAAAGAGTCAGATAGGACTGAAGTGACTTGGCACGCATGCATGCAAGCTCATAAGGACCCAGTGGGATCTGCTATATTTCTCCTCACTTAAAATCAGTCTTTTCATGTGAAATGTGGCAAATAGATTCCCAAAATATCCCCCAGGTATGGAACAGCTTGCTCAAAATCCAAATAATTCTATTAGCACATTTGTTTTCATCTCAAGGTGGAATCAGAAATGTTCTCAGCTAATTTTTCTAGTCAAGGATAGGCTTAAGATATGCTTATGATTTTTACCAGTCCTTTTACTTGGGTATGGGCTTCCCTGGCGGCTCAGTTGGTAAAGAATACCCCTGAAATTCAGGAGACTGCCTGCAGCACAGGAGACCCAGGTTCAATCCCTAGATCTGGAAGATCCCTTGGAAAAGGAAATGGCTACTCACTCCAGGATTTTTGCCTGGAAAATCTTATGAACAGAGGAGTTGGCAGGCTACAAACCATGGGGTCACAAGAGTCAGATATGACTTCGCAACTAAACCACAACCACCACATACTTAGGTATATTCACCAGCTAACTAAATTATATCATATATTCTATTATCTTGTACAAATAAGAATGTTCTTATCTTAAAATTTACGAGAATTGATTTTTTAAAATTTGGTTTAACTATTTCAAATAAAAAGTTATTACTTGAAAAAAGACAGTGGTTACCATGGTCAGATTTCTTCTTACTTATTACCATAAATAGAAGAATTAATGTAGCCCTAAGATAGTACAGTAAAATCATACTGCATTCTGTTCCATGTAAAAGCAAACGGTCTCTGCTTGACCTCTTAGGGTGAAGAGAAGGTATTATTAAGATAATATCAAGTTCAGTCATCGCATCCCATTCTTCCTCAGACTGCTTTCTTTACTACAATTATGGGGTTTATCCCAGAGTAAATGAAAGGTTCTGCCTAACATTTTCATAGCCAAATTGAGTGAAAGTGTAAAAAATTAGTATCCGTTAATACCCTTACAGTCACTGTTTCTTTAATTAGAAGTTCTATTTCCTAGATTATTTAATATGCATTAATTTGTATGTATAGCCCTAGATTGCCATACTTTTTCTTTGTATACATGTCAATAAAATTGATTTTTTTTAAAGTTCTATTTCCTATTGTTTACAGAAAGCCTGAATTATTTAAAATTCATCTTACCTCTCAGCTTTTGTAAATCCAGAGATATGATAAGAGAATCCCATTTAGCATGACAAATTAAAATAAAGAAAAGGGTTCTATTTTTTTTTTTTTAACCCTTGTCACCTCCATGATAGCCAAGAAGTTTTTCTTTCATTTGTGGTAATATGCATTCTAATTAAATATTTAGGTACTGGAATAATCACCATTTATCCACAGAATCTTGTTAGCAGTGTTTTGTTGGTCTTTTGCCTCTTTTCCACTGCATCCCCAATTCCCTGAAATAAAGTTACTTTAAACCCTTTTCCAAGTATTTGGGAATTTCCTTGCGATGAGTCTCTGTATCCAGAAGTCCCATTTGTGCTGCTTTAGCTCCCTCTATTGGCTCCATGATTTTCACCAGAGCAATAAATAGCCAAGGCATGTCCCCAGTAGCTCAGCTGGTAAAGAATCCTCCTGCACAGCAGGAGAACCCGGTTCAATTCCTTGGTCAGGAAGATCCCCTGAAGAAAGGATAGGCTACCCACTCCAGTATTCTTGGGCTTCCCTGGTGGCTCAGCTGGTAAAGAATCCACCTGCAATATGGGAGATCTGGGCTTGATCCCTGGGTTGGGAAGATCCCCCGGAGAAGGAAACAACTACCTACTCCAGTATTCAGGCCTGAAGAATTCCATGAAGAGTCGGACACAACTGAGCAACTTTCACTTTCAAGGCATGTCAAGTTTACACTCTGAAAAAAACAAAAAGCTTTGCTCTATTTTAAGTTATTGGAACAGATCCAGAAGAATAAGGACTGTGCTTCACGCGTTTCTTCCTCTTACACATTTCAAGCCCTTAGTAATCTCAAACCAGAGATGCTCATCTGATCAATCCAACACTGATACCCCCTTGGTCCCTTGTCCCTACTGGTTCTGGAGTTATGTCATTACTCTCACATCTGCCTCTAACCTGCAAGGTGACTATGGATAAATGTCAAGAGCAGACTTGGATTAATGACCAGACATCATTTCGATAAAGCAAACAACATTGCAGTCAGGATAAACAATGGAAGTATCTAGGGCAAACAAAGGTATAAGTTTTCAGATCCCCAAATCCTCACAAAGGGGAGTATGTATTTGGGCTTAAAAATACCCTGACTGATCATCACAGGAGGGTGAGATGTCTTCCTTTAGTTTTATGAGATTGGACTACATTTTGCACATTAACTAGTCTGAATCACTCTTCTGGGTCTGATGTGTCCAACAGTCAGATCAGATTGATCAGATCAAACAATCTGCCTAATCAGAGTTAGGCAGTAAACAGTATGACTACAGAGCTCAGCACAGTACAGAATGCTCAGGCATGAACTCAGCTCTCAGTCTCTCCAGGTAATGTTGTCTGTTTTTACTCTTAAACTACAAAACTACATTAAGAGTCAATTACTCAGACATCTCTGAATCATATTGATATGTCCTTGCTGCTGCTGCTGCTAAGTTGCATCCGTTGTGTCCGACTCTGTGCGATCCCACAGACAGAAGCCCACCAGGGTCCTCTGTCCCTGGGATTCTCCAGGCAAGAACACTGGAGTGGGTTGCCATTTCCTTCTCCAATGCATGAAAGTGAAAAGTGAAAGTGAAGTTGCTCAGTCGTGTCTGACTCTTAGCGGCCCCATGGACTACAGCCTACCAGGCTCCTCCATCCATGGGATTTCCCAGGCAAGAGCTTGGATTAGCCAAATAGATCCACCTTACCATCTACAGAGACTTCTCTTTGGAGAAGTTCTATATCCTCCTCTGCTTTCTGTTTGCAGCTTCACAGCCTTTACCTCTGCTCCAGGACATCCCCAGAGTTCTCTCTGAGCCTGCAGGAATAGCCACTATTGACCTGAAGAAGAGCCTTTCCTCAACTCACAGAGCTTCCAGTTTCACAGACAGATCTTCCATTGTCTCACTCCTGCTTTTCTTCTCTCTTCTCCTTTGTCCCATAGGGTAATGATACAATATTAGGTAAGATTTTATACTTTGTGTGACACTCATTGGTGGCCAAAGCTTGTCCCAGCAGTGGTCCCATTCCCTGAGAACAGACCTATGTGGGCTATTGCTCTGGGACTCAGGAGAAGTTGTTACAAGGGGAACCAGAGCTTAAGGGAAGACAGATCAGTGTCCACATACCAATTTGCTCACTGAGTATAGTAGTAATGCAACCTTGAGCAAATTTCTTAACCTCTATCTTCCTTTAATCTGTAGAGTGGAGATAATCAGAGATTGCAAATTTCTTGTGAGGATTAAACAAGAGAATGTGCTTGAAACACTGGAACATGGAAAGTACTTAGCAAATATACATCACCATCATCATCATTATTCTCAAGTCTAGTTCTGCCAGGATAATTTGCCTGGCTACTTTACAGAGGCTTCCCAGATGGTGCTAGTGGCAAAGAACACACCTGCCAACTAAGAAAAGGAGGAGATTCAAGAGACACAGCTTTGATCCCTGGCTCAGGAAGATCCCCTGGAGGAGGGCATCGCAATCCACTCCAGTATTCTTGCCTAGAGAATCCCATGGACAGAGGAGCCTGGTGGGCTACAGTCCATGGGGTTGCAAAGAGTCGGACATGACTGAAGTGACTTAGCATGCACTTTACAGAAACTCTGCAATTTGGCTTGTCCCGGTATGTTTGATAGAAGGATGGAATGTTAAACTCTAATAGTAGTTACCCAAATAGTTTCATTTTCCTCCTCAAACTGTCAAAAATTTTCAGAATAGCATCACATGAATTCCAGAGCCCTAGAACTTGAGAGTTCTAGTTCCATCTCTGCTATTAGCCATTAATAGGACCTTTGTCTTCTCAGACCCTCAGTTTTCTTAACTGGAAAATGGGAATATACATACTTCAGACTTGAGCAGAGAATTGATGAGGTAAGGTGTGTGAAGTTCTTCATATAGTATCTGGTATATTTCAGGGGTACCACAAATGCTGGTCATAGAAGGTCTCAAAGCCCTTGGCTTTCAGCCCCATGGTACTAAAGCCTCTTTCCCTACCTTTTTGGGATGCCTCACGCTGGAATCTGGGACCTGTTCTTCCTACTTTCCTTTGGTAAACTCTGTAGCTCTCCTGTACCTCTTGAAATCTTAGTATTTACATGTATTGGTCTAGTATCATTACATAATGCATTCTTTAAATTTTTGTACTGTATTTTGTATCAAAGCTATGAAGGCCATGACCTGATTTCCTTCCCATATCTAATTCTCAGGCCATCTTTCTCATCTTGGTATATGACATTCCCTTCCATTCAATTTGTTAAATTAAAAATCAAGATGTCTCACATCCTCACTTTTCCTCACCACCTATATCCAAGCCAGGACAAGAAGTCCCATTGATTGTACCATTAAAACATATCCAAATACGTCAGCTGTCTGCATTTCTACCCTTGCTCTACTGGAGCAAGCCACCATCGTTCTGACACAGCGTCGCTATAGTAGCCTCCCAACCCATTTTACAGCTTCTTCTTTTGCTTACTTACAATTTATTCTCCACATCATAACCAGAGACAGCTTTTCAAGACTGTGAACCAAATCGTGTTCTTCCCCTGCTTGATGTCCTTCACTTTCTTTTCTTTGGCCTTTCAAGGCCCTCCATTTTCTAGTATTACTTGTCTTTCCATTTTCATCTACCGCCATTCTCTCCATCTGCCATGCTTCCGTCACTCTGACCATCCTTCTGTTCCTGAACACCCTCAAGCTTACCTCTGTCTTAAGATTCTTGTACTAGCTACTTCCTTTGCCTGGAATGCTATCTCTCTCTCTCCTGAGCTTCGAGTGGGTGGCTGTCTTGGCATTTAAATCTAAAGTCATATATCACCTTCTTAGAGAGACTACTCTCAATATACCAATCCAAATTATCCACTGTATCACTCTCAACCACATCATCCGATTTTAATTCTCTACAGAGCAAGTATCACTAAGATTTTTCTTATTTAAACTTTAATTTTCTCTCATCCAGTAGAGTATATGCTCCTTGAAGTCAGAATCCTGAGTCATCTTTTTTGATGCTGACAGCAGCATAATTCTAAGCACAGAGCCTAGAACCTTGCACAGCACAGAGTAAATATTCAATAAGTATCAATAATTTGTCATTACAAATTCCTTGCCTTCACTTTACATTAATATTTAGCATCTCACACCACTAGAGGGCAATATACTACCTAACTGAAATGAGCAAATGGGTATCCTTTTATGCCACTTTCAAGATGAACTTAGATTTTAATCATTAACGTAACAGATATTTATTGAAGAAAAACACCCTCCTTCCAAAAAAAAAAAAGAGTATGAAAAGGAAAAAAAAAAAGTCTTTTTGAGATTTTCAAACTAGCCACCTGGTACCAGCCCAAGAGAAAAAAGTTTGTTTATTCCAAGGTTACAAACATAGTGAAATAATTTAAAATATACTTTCTCTTTAAAGGTGTTATTTCAGTTAAAAAAAAAACACTTTTGATGTGAAATGAGAAAGTATTAACTTGAGTGATATGGAATTCTTTGGGAAGTCAGAAGGAAATTAACCAATATTGTATTTTCTCCATCTTTCACACACACACACACACACACACACACACATTCCTGTCACTGATCCAATTTTGCTTTTAAAAGTGAGTGCTGGCCAGTCTCAGGGGAATAGAGATTCTGAAAGGAATTTTCTGTTTTCTATTTCCTTAACACCATTTCATTCTGAGCCTTTCTTTTATGTCTAAGCTTTTAAAGAAAGCAACCTGGTATGTTCAGGAAATGACAGCAAGCAATAAGACATCAACTGTTCCATTGACAAGTCTGCCTCGTGGCCAGAATAGCCTGAGTGACTAACGTCCAGCGATAAGGACCAGGTTTCTATTTCATGACCTGCAGCAGTGCTTGTCACTGGAGGTGCAGAGAAGGTGCAGTCACCCTGCTCTCTCTGTCTGTTGGGTGACCAGAGGAGGAGGCTGCAGAGCTCCCACTGAACTCCAGGTGGCAGCATAGAAATACTCAAGATGAATTTACCTGCGGAGGAAACTATTCCGTGAAGGACTCCCATACTGTTTGGTTGGTCCTAAAAACAGTTTCTAAAACCACATGTTTGACAAAGGAGGTGAGAATACACAACAGAGAAAAGACGGCCTCTTCAATAAGTGGTGCTGGGAAAACTGGACAGCTACATGTACAAGAATGAAACTAGAATACCTCCTGACACCATACACAACAATAAACTCAAAATGGATTAAAGACTTAAATGTTAGGCCAGAAACTATAAAGCTCCTAGAGGATAACATAGGCAGCACACTCTTTGACATAAATCACAGCAAGATCCTCTGTGACCCACCTCCTAGAATAACAGAAATAAAAACAAAAATAAACAACTGGGACCGAGTTAAACTTAAAGGCTTTTAGATAGCAAAGGAAACTATAAATAAGGTAAAAAGACAACCCTCAGAATGGGGGAAGATAATAACAAATGAATCAACTGACAAAGAATTATCTTCAAAATATACAAACAGCTCATCCACTTAATACCAAAAAAACAAACAACCCAATCAAAAAGTAGGCTGAAGACCTAAACAGACATTTCTCCAAAGAAAACATACAGATGGCTAATAAACACATGAAAAGATGCTCAATGTAGCTCATTATTAGAGAAATGCAAATCAAAACTACAAAGAGGTATCACATCACACCGGTCAGAATGGCCATCATCAAAATCAGTTCAGTTCAGTTCAGTCACGCAGTTGTGTCCGACTCTTTGTGACTCCATGGACTGAAGCACACCAGGCTTCCCTATTCATCACCAATTCCCAGACCTTACTCAAACTCATGCCCATCGAGTCAGTGATGCCATCCAACCATCTCATCCTCTATCGTCCCCTTCTTCTCCCGCCTTCAATCTTTCCCAGCATCAGGGTCTTTTCAAATGAGTCAGCTCTTCGCATCAGGTGGCCAAAGTATTGGAGCTTCAGCTTCAGCATCAGTCCTTCCAATGACTATTCAGGACTGATTACCTTTAGAATGGACTGGTTGGATCTCCTTGCAGTCCAAGGGACTCTCGAGAGTCTTCTCCAACACCACAGTTCAAAAGCATCAATTCTTCTGCACTCAGCTTTCTTTATAGTCCAACCCTCACATCCATACATGACTACTGGAAAAACCATAGCTTTTTCTAGATAGAACTTTGTCAGCAAAGTAATGTCTCTGCTTTTCAATATGCTGTCTAGGTTGGTCATAGCTTTTCTTCCAAGGAGCAAGCGTCTTTTAATTTTATGGCTGCAGTCACCATCTGCAGTGATTTTGGAGCCCCCCAAAATAAAGTCTGTCACTGTTTCCATTGTTTCCCCATCTATTTGCTATGAAGTGATGGCACCGGATGCCATGATCTGAGTTTTCTGAATGTTGAGTTTTAAGCCAATTTTTTCACTCTCCTCTTTCACTTGCATCAAGAGGCTCTTTAATTTTTCTTTGCTTTCTGCCATAAGGGTGGTATCATCTGCATATCTGAGGTTACTGGTATTTCTCCCGGCAATCTTGATTCCAGCTTGTGCTTCTTCCAGCCCGGCATTTCACATGATGTACTCTGCATATAAGTTAAAGAAGCAGGGTGACAATGTATAGCCTTGACGTACTCCTTTCCCTATTTGGAACCAGTTTCTTGTTTCATGCCCAGTTCTAACTGTTGCTTCTTGACCTGCATACAGATTTCTCAGGAGGCAGGTCAGGTGGTCTGGTGTTCCCATCTCTTGAAGAATTTTCCACAGTTTGTTGTGATCCACACAGTCAAAGGCTTTAGCATAGTCAATAAGGCAGAAGTAGATGTTTTTCTGGAACTCTCTTGCTTTTTCTATGATCCAACAGATGTTGGCAATTTGATCTCTGGTTCCTCTGCCTTTTCTAAATCCAGCTTGAACATCTGAAAGTTCATAGTTCACATATTGTTGAAGCCTGGTCATCAGAAAATCCTCAAACAATAAATGCTGGAGAGGGTGTGGAGAAAACGGAGCCCTCTTGCACTGTTGGTGGGAATGTAAATTGATACAGCCACTACGGACAACAGTATGGAGATTCCTTAAAAAACTAGGAATATAAGTACCATATGACCCAACAATCCCATTACCGGGCATACACCCTGAAGAAACCATAACTGAAAAAGACACATGTACCCCAATGTTCACTGCAGCACCATTTACAGTAGCTAGGACATGGAAACAACCTAGATGTCCATCGACAGATGAATGCATAAAGAAGTTGTGGTACATACATACAATGAAATATTACTCAGCCATTAAAAGGAACACACTGCAAGAGTTCTAATAGGGTGGAAGAACCTAGAGCCTATTATACAGAACGAAGTAAGTCAGAAAGAGAAAAACAAATACCATAGATTAACACATATGCATGGAATCTAGAAAGATGGTACTGATGAACATATTTACAGAGCAGCAATGGAGACACAGACATACAGCACAGACTTATGGGCACAGTGGGGAAGGAGAGGGAGGCACGAATGGAAAGAGTAAGAATTTGCTGTTTGCCACAGTGCTTTGTAACCTGGAGGAATGGAATGGGGCGAGAGGTAGGAGGGGACATACATATATCTATGGCTGATTCATGTTGATGTATGAATTCATGTTGAAACTAGCACAATATTGAAAAGCAATTATCCTCCAATTAAAAAGAAAAAAAAAGAAAACCACATTAGGTCAGTCACCATGACAACTGGAAGGCTGTACTGGAATCCATGAGATTCTGGTGACTCTATCTTTAAAGGTGAGAAATGACTTGAAAAAAAAAGTTTGACGCTAGGTGGAGAAAACGATTTTTCACTCATGTGAAAAAATCTGCTCATGTGACTTACTGTAGCATAAAGACTTCCCCACAATATGAGTGCTGAGGGTGGTGGGAACAGAGGTGGGTCAAATGAGGCTGAGGCCATCAAGGATCCATTTCCAGAGATCTACTAGAGGGGAAGAGTGGCCTAAACTTCTCTAGACACTTAGTAACAATAAGAGTGGTTAAGGGCACTCACCATATGAGTTGTGAGAGGGAATAATCAAGATCAGCTTGCTTACTTCTTTGCATTCTTTTGAGTAGGGCAGAATCTATTGACTCCTCAGACCAATTATAATCTATTGCCAGTAACTCAGTAAAAGAATGCAAGAAGCACAAGAATGAGCCCCTGTGGCTCTTCTTCACTGAAGAAAGGGAACATTCTCTTCCATCCCCGTGTTCTCGATTTTGCACCACAAAAGATTGTTGCTGAGCACCCACAAAACACTTACTATTAAATACATTCAAGGAATCAAATGGAAATCGAGAATTAAGTTATGAGGTAACAATAAAATGTTACTGAGAACTCAAAGGACAAACACCTAGAGTCTTCAGTATGAGGATGTGTGTTAGTCGCTCAGCTGTGTCCTTAGTTGCTCAGTACTGTCCGACTCTTTGCAACCCCATAGACTGTAGCCCCCAGGCTCCTCTGCCCACGGAATTCTCCAGGCAAGAATACTGGAGTGGGTTGCCATTCCCTTCTCCAATTATGAGGATATCGAGTAATAATTCATGCAGCAATGTATTTTGCCTTCAAGAGTGAGTGCATTTTAGGCTGACAGAATTGGGTTGATGAAAGAAAGGATATCCCAAACCAGAGTAAGCAAATGTATGAAGGTGAGATAATCCAAATTGAGTTAGATATATAGAGAACAGGCAAAATACAGACTACAGGGAAGTACCAAGTGATAAAGCTTTTAAGCAGTGATTCTCAACCCAGAGAGATTTTGTCACTCAGGGGACATTTGGCAATGGCCTTAGAGTACAAAATGAAGCAGGGCAAAGGCTAACAGAGTTTTACCAAGAGAATACACTGGTCACAGCAAATACCCTCTTCCAACAACACAAGAGACAACTCTACACATGGACATCATCAGATTGTCAATATCAAAATCAGATTGGTTATATTCTTTGCAGTCGAAGATGGAGAAGCTCTATACACTCAGCAAAAACAAGACCGGGAGCTGACTGTGGCTCAGATCATGAACTCCTTATTGCTAAATTCAGACTTAAATTGAAGAAAGTAGGGAAAACCACTAGACCATTCAGGTATGACCCAATCAAATCCCTTATGACTATACAGTGGAAGTGATAAATAGATTCAAGGGATTAGATCTGATAGATAGAGTGCCTGAAGAACTATGGATGGAGGTTCATAACACTGTACAGGAGGCAGTGATCAAAACCATCCCTGAGAAGAAGAAATGCAAAAAGGCCAAATGGTTGTCTAAGGAGGCCTTACAAATAGCTGAGAAATAAAAGAAGCTAAAGGCAAAGGAGAAAATGAAAGATATACCCAATGGAATGCAGAGTTCCAAAGAATAGCAAGGAGAGATAAGAAAGCCTTCCTAAGTGATCAATGCAAAGAAATAGAGGAAAACAGAATGGGAAAGACTAGAGATCTCTTCAAGAAAATTAGAGATACCAAGGGAACATTTCATGCAAAGATGGGCTCAATAAAGGACAGAAATGTTATGGACCTAATAGAAGCGAAGATATTAAGAAGAGGTAGCAAGAATACACAGAAGAACTGTACAAAAAAGATCTTCATGACCCAGATAATCACAACGGTGTTATCACTCACCTAGAGCCAGACATCCTGGAATGCAAAGTCAAGTGGGCCTTAGGAAGCAGAACTATGAACAAAACTAGTGAAGGTGATGGAATTCCAGTTGAGCTATTTCACATCCTAAAAGATGATGCTGTGAAAGTGGTGACCTCAATATGCCAGCAAATTTGGAAAACTCAGCAGTGGCCACAGGACTGGAAAAGGTCAGTTTTCATTCCAATCCCAAAGAAAGGCAATGCCAACGATGTTCAAACTCCCACATAATTGCACTCATCTCACACACTAGCAAAGTAATACTCAAAATTCTCCAAGCTAGGCTCCAGCAGTACATGAACCGAGAGCTTCCAGATGTTCAGGCTAGATTTAGAAAAGGCAGAAGAACCAGAGATCAAATTGCCAACATCCGCTGGATCATAGAAAAAGCAAGAGAATTCCAGAAAAACATTTATTTCTGCTTCATTTACTATGCTAAAGCCTTTGACTGTGTGGATCACAACAAACTGTGGAAAATTCTTCAAGAGATAGGAATATCAGATCACCTTACCTGCCTCCTGAGAATCTTATGCAGGTCAAGAAGCAGCAGTTTGAACCAGACATATAACAACGGATTGGTTCCAAATTGGGAAAGGAGTACATAAAGGCTGTATATTGCCACCTTGCTTATTTAACTTATATGCAGAGTACATCATGCAAAATGATGGGCTGGATGAAGCACAAGATGGAATCAAACTTGCCAGGAGAAGTATCAATAACCTCAGACATGCAGATGACACCACCCTTATGACAGAAAGTGAAGAACTAAAGAGCCTCTTGATGAAAGTGAAAGAGAAGAGTGAAAAAGCTGGCTTAAAACTCAACATTCAAAAAATGAAGATGATAGCATCTGGTCCCATCACTTCACTGCAAATAGACAAGGAAACAACGGAAACAGTGACAGACTGTATTTTTTTGGTCTCCAAAATCACTGCAGATGATGACTGCAGCCATGAAATTAAAAGATGCTTGCTCCTTGGAAAAAAAGCTATGACAAAACCTAGACAGCATATTAAAAAACAGAGACACTACTTTACCAACAAAGGCCCACCTAGTCAAAGCTATAGTTTTTCTAGTAGTCATGTGTGTATGTTTGGGTTGGACCATAAAGAAAGCTGAGCAACAAAGAATTGATGCTTTTGAACTGTGGTGTTGGAGAAGACACTTGAGAGTCCCTTGAACAGCAAGGCAATCAAACCAGTCAATCCTAAAGAAAATCAGTCCTGAATATTCATTGGAAGGACTGATGTTGAAGCTCCAATTCTTTTTTTTTTTTATTTTACCCTCCTCCCTCCTCCCTCCCCTACCATCCCTCTGGGTCATCCCAGTGCACTAGCCCCAAGCATCCAGTATCGTGCATCGAACCTGGACTGGCATCTCGTTTCTTACATGATATTTTACATGTTTCAATGTCATTCTCCCAAATCTTCCCACCCTCTCCCTCTCCCACAGAGTCCATAAGACTGATCTATACATCAGTGTCTCTTTTGCTGTCTCATACACCAGGTTATTGTTACCATCTTTCTAAATTCCATATATATGCATTAGTATACTGTATTTATGTTTCTCCTTCTGGCTTACTTCACTCTGTATAATAGGCTCCAGTTTCATCCACCTCATTAGAACTGATTCAAATGTATTCTTTTTAAGGGCTGAGTAATACTCCATTGTGTATATGTACCACTGCTTTCTTATTCATTCATCTGCTGATGGATATCTAGGTTGCTTCCATGTCCTGGCTATTATAAACAGTGCTGCGATGAACATTGGGGTACACGTGTCTCTTTCCCTTCTGGTTTCCTCAGTGTGTATGCCCACACACTGAGTGTATACACACTGAGGGCATACACACTGAAGCTCCAATTCTTTGGCCACTTGATGTGAAGAACTGACTCATTGGAAAAGACTCTGATGCTGGGTAAGATTGAAGGTAGGAGGAGAAGGGGACAATAGAGATGAGATGGTTGGATGGCATCACCAACTCAGTGGACATAAGTTTGAGCAAGTTCTGGGAGTTGGTGATGGACAGGGAAGCCTGGCATGCTGCAGTCCATGGGGTTGCAAAGAGTCGAACACAACTGACGGACTGAACTGAGGGACATTTCTGGTTGTTACAATTAAGTGGAGAAGTGCTACTGGCATCTAGCAAGTTGCAGCCAGGGAAGCTGGTTCATATCCTACATTGCACAAGACAGGTCCTCACAACAAATCTCACCCAGCCCAAAATGTCAGTAAGTGCCAGTACTGGGAAACCCTGTTTTTAAGGAAGGTTGTGCTGTGCTGTGCTTAGCTGCTCAGTCGTGTCCAACTATTTCCGACCTCATGGACTGTAACCTGCCAGGCTCCTCTGTCCACAGGAATTCTTTGTCCATAGGGATTCCAGAGAATACTGGAGTGGGTTGCCATGCCCTCCTCAGGGACTGAACCCAAGTCTCCCACTTTGCAGGCTGATGCTTTACCGTTTGAGCCACCAGGGAAGCCCTTAAGGAAGGGTGGTCTTGGTTATATATCAGGTGACCTATTTGGTAGGCAAAGAGAGATGCAGATGGTTTTTAAATGGGAGAATACATTTATCAGTATTATGATTTATTGGAGTTATATGGATAAAAATGTTTCTAGCATTTCCCCTTCCTTCATCATTCAGAAAAACCCTGTTTGCAAAGCTTGGCTAGTTAGCCTCTGTTGTACTTGTGGGGAGTCAGTGGAGATGCAGAATTGGAGAAACCTAGATAAGCTAAATTAATATCCATATATAAGGACATGGACCTCTAAGGGAAGAAAAGATCTAAGAGGTATGAATGAGAGAAGCAAGAGAAAAGAGTGAGGGAATGAGGAAAAGAGTCATCACAAATTGAAGTTATAATACATGGCATTGAACTACGGGGAGATAATAAAATCAAGACCTTGATTCTGCCCTTGATGAGTCTAAAATTTCCTAAAGATCACACAGGTCTGTAGTCAGGTCTCGGGTATTCACAGAAAAGGATATATGCGTCTTCTTCACATTTATGTCATTTCTCAGAACTTTCACTGGATGCATGAAATCAAGGTGGCTTCACTTTAGGGGTAGAAGCTATTTGGGGATGCTTTTCTTATGAGTTTTTCTTACTTTGACCCTGAAAAAAAAAAACTGACACAATCCATCCAAGTCTGGTATTAAATTATTTCTATCTTCTGGGCTGGAGATGAATTTGACACAGATGAGTAAATCTAGCCAGTTAGAGGTGGGTCATCACAAATTTGGCTGATGGGAAGATGCAGTGAAGACACCGTTAAGTCGGCAAGAATATTGGTTCTTCATGTCATAGTTGGTTGCTCTGGTCAGTGCGCCTCTGCCAACTTCCAGTGGCTAATAAGTCTTTGGCCCAGTGATGAAAGCACTAGTGCCAATGACAAAGATAAACAAGGTCCTCTGCCAGGAACAAAAGCTGAAGTCTTTCTGGTAATTGCAACCTGGCATGTGCATGGCCCCAAGATCGGGGGCCATCTCTACCATAGCCGTTTACTATCTGTAGTGGCTCCAAGGGTCTCATACTATATGATAGCTGCCATGGCTGCTGTATTATCATGAATATGCCAAGGCAGAATGGTCATGTTCTTTTTGTAACTTCCCAGAGCAAATGGAACTGGAAATGGACATTAGGAAGGACACCTGCAGAGCTCAGCCTATCTTGGTGGTAGTTAATCAGAGATGAATTCCATGTACCATATTAAGGAAAGCTAATTATGGGTAGATTTTAAAGAAGGGGTGGGAAGAAAATTTTGTTTCTGCTTCTAGTTGGAAGTACTCTAGATCATATAGAAATGCTTTTGTTTGCTACTTACAGCAAATCCAATATTGATGGCTTATTATTTTATTGCATGAGAAGAAATCCCACATGGGTGGGTGGTTTTTCTCTGTTCTCTGTGCCTCGTTCTTAGCAAATTGGCTTTTTAGTTTCCATTTCTGCCTATTCTATCAAGAAAGGAGAAATTTTTCCCTGTATATAATGGCCAGAAGGGGATCATGTGGTCATCCCAAGCTCCAATGGAGGCTGAAGAAATGAATGTCTAACAGGAAGAGGATTGTCATGACTGGCCTAAACCAGCCGTAATTTATCTCCAAGAATCGGGGCTCTAGTAGCAAGAAAAAAGAAGAGTTATTGGGTAGACAGTTAACAGCATCTGTCATAATCCCTTGCAATGCCAGATTCAGTGGTTTTTTCACTGGTGTGGGATGGAAATATTACAACAGGCTCCATCACTCTTTGCCTCAGATACCTTCTCCTTCCCTTCCCTCCCTCTTCTGAACTAACCTTTTTCTCCTCATATACACAGGTAGATCGCAAGCAAATCCCTTCTCATCCTTAAGATCCTACTGGAATCATCTTCATGAGCCCTTTCCTAGCCTGACATCCCAGTCTTAGGCATCATGCCTACTCCCACAACAAACTCTACCCTGGCATATATCACACTGAGTTGCCACTGTCTCTTTCTTATCTTTGTTCACCCCCAGATTGAGTTTCTAGAGGAATCTTATTCATTTATATGTTCTTACTCATATTCCTGGTAAAGCGTCTGCCTACAATGTGGGAGATCCAGGTTTGATCCTTGGGTTGGGAAGATCCCATGGGTAAGGAAATGGCAACCCACTCCAGTACTCTTGCCTGGAAAAATCCCACGGATGGAGGATCCTGGCAAGCTACAGTCCATGGGGTTGCAAAGAGTCGGACACGACTGAGTGACTTCACTTTCACTTTCATTCATATTCTTAAGGCTGAGCACAAAGCCTGGCACAGGCTAACTGAATGCATGGGAGCTCCAAAAAGAGTTTTGCTATATGCTGTAATTCCTTAAGAAACGGTGGTTTTGGATAAAGCATATACAGAAGAGTTCATTTATTTGCAATCACAAAAGAGCACACCTTTCAAGGAAAAAGTACTCTGTCTCAAAGAGAAGCTGATCCTGTATGACTTTCTTGCCTTTGTGTGCTGGACTCTAGTTCCATCCCTTGACATACACATATTCTCCAAATGTTCACAGTGAAGTGAGACTGCCCTCATCCAGGGGCCATCTCTGGGAAGGCAGTCTTCCCAGAGATGAGCTGGGAAGCCTGAGTCTTGGCTCAGCTATTATCGGATTCTATTAAAAATCAAAATGAGTTAGTCTGTTAACTAACCTCACTGATCTTCAGTTTGCTTATTGGTAGAGTATGATATAACAGAACATGAATAATAGCCTCAGAGGGTTATTTTAAGTATTAAATGGCATAATATATTGTAAAATGCTCAGCACATGGAAGAAATTCAAAAAATTATTAGTGTTAGTTAGCTTCTTGGATCTTCAATTGTATAGTTTTATCAGATCAAAGTTCTCTTATTTGCAGATTATTTCACTGCCCTAGATCCAAAAAGTTCTTTATCACATAATAAAGTTGAGAAGTTTCTTAGCTCCATATCATGTATATAGATACTACTCTATTAAAAAGAAAAACAAACTTGGTGATAATTGTAGCCCCAGTTTCAAGGAAATGTCACAGAATTCCCCCTTAGGAATTGCTGTGTATTTTACGTATCAATATGATGTAAGCATAAAGACTTATTTATAGGTATAAATGTTTTACAATGTTGTGTTAGTTTCTGCTGTACAGCAAAGTGACTCAGTTATATATATATACACACACATCTTCCCTCTTTTTTAGATTTCCTTTCCATTTAGGTCATCACAGAGCACTGAGTTGAGTTCTCTGTGCTATACAGTAGGTTCTCATTAGTTATCTGTTTTATATATGTGCTTAGCCACTCAGTCATGCCCAACTCCTTGTGATCCCATAGACTACAGCCTGCCAGGCTCCTCTGTCCATAGGATTTTCCAGGCACAAATACTGGAGTGGGTTGCCGTGTCCTCCTCCAGGGGATCTTCCTGACCCAGGGATCAAACCCAGGTCTCCCGCATTGCAGGCAGATTCTTTACCATCTGAGCCACAAGGGAAGCCCATTTTATATATAGTAGTGTATATTATATCAATCCCAATTCCAAATCATCCCACTCCCACGCCAACTCCCCCGTTCTTCCCTTGGTACCCATAAGTGAGAACAACATAAATCTTGTTGCATGTCTTCATCAGAGCCCTTGGGTGACCAGGTGCATTGTCAATGAGCAGTAGTATTTTGAAAGGCATCATTTTTTTCTGAACAGTAGATCTCAACAGTGGGCTTAAATAGTAAACCATGTTATATAATCAGATATGCTGTCATCTAGGCTTTGTTGTTTCATTTATAAAGCATATGCAGAGTAGATTTATCATAATTCTTAAGGGCCCTAGGATTTTCAGAATGGTAAATGATGACTGGCTTCATCTTAAAGTCACTGGCTGCATCGGCCTCTAACAAGAGAATCAGCCTGTCCATTTTGAAGTTTTGAAGCTAGGCATTGACTTCTCCACTCCAGCAATGAAAGTTCTAGATGGAATCTTCTTCCAATACAAGACTGCTTTATCTACATTGAAAATCTGTTGTTTAGTGTAATGACCTTCATTAATGACCTTAGCTGGATCTTCTGTATAATTTGCTACAGCTTCTACATCAGCACTTGCTGCTTCACCTAGCACTTCTATGTTACGGAGATGGCTTCTTCCTCAAACCTCATGGACCAATCTCTACTAGCTTCAGACTTTTCTTCAATAGCTTCCTCACCTCTCTTGGCCTTTAAGAGAGTTAGGACCTTGATCTCAATTAGGCTCCAGTTTAAGGGAATGTTGCAGTTGGTTTGATCTTCTATTCAGATCACTAAACTTCCTCCATATCAGCAATAAGGCTGTTTTACTTTCTTATCATTCATGTGTTCACTGGAGTAACACTTTTTTTAAAAAAGCTATTTTTAAAATTGATATAGTTAATAAGTGTAGTTAATTTACAATATTGTTCAGCTGTACAAAGTGATTCAGATAGATAGATATCTTCAGATTCTTTTCCTGGTGTCTCAGTGGTAAAGAATCTGCCTGGCAATGCAGGAGACATGGGTTCAATCCCTGGGTCAGGAAGATCCCTTGGAGAAGGAAATGGCAACCCATTCCAGTATTCTTGCCTGGAAAATCCCATGGACAGATGAGCCAGGCAGGCTACAGTCCATGGGGGTCTCAAAAGAGTTAGACATGACTTAGTGACCAAACAACATAAGATAATTAAATATATCTTAATATATTAAGCTATACAGTAGGTCCTTGTTGTCTATCTTATATATAGTAGTGTGTATTATGTTAATTCCAAACTCCTAATTTATCTCTCCCCTCCCCTTTCACTGCTGGAGTAGCACTTTCAATTTTCTTCAAGAACTTTTCCATTGCACTGACATCTTGACTAACTGGTACAAGAGACCTAGCTTGCAACCTATCTTCACTTTCAACATGCCTTTCTCATTAAGCTTAAATCATTTCTAGTTTTTTATTTAAAGTGAGACATATGTGGGTCTTCCTTTCACTGGAACACCTAGAGACCACTGGAAGGTTATCAACTGGCCTAATTTCAATATTGATGTGTCTTGGGGAATAGGGAGGCCTGAGGAGAGGAGAAGAGATGGGGGAACAGCCAGTTGGTAGGGCAGTCAAAATACACACATTTATCAATTAAGTCTAATGTCTTATAAAGGTGTAGTGCATGACACCAAAACAATTACAACATTAGGACCAAAGATCACTGATTACAAATCACTTATCACTATGAAACTGAGTCCCCCTAATGCTGAGTTCCTTGCCAAGTTTATTATTAACCTCTCTATCCAAAACTTTATTTCCTTTCTTGTCCTGCCCCTGTTCCCTTCAGAATTAGGGAGTATCAGAGAAAAGGAGGGACTGAAACCAAGCAGGACCCTGCGGGCTCTCTTAGGTACAAAAGCCCCTCCTATCCCCTGTTTCTTGTTTGTTGAAAAAGGCTTTAGTCTCTAAGGCTTTCCTTGAGTTTCAAAGAGCAGACTAAAAATAGTTACTTATTAAGAAATTAAGCAAGAATCCCTTGGAAGAAATGGAGTAGCCATGATAGTCAACAAAAGAGTCCAAAATGCAGTACTTGGATGCAGTCTCAAAAACAACAGAATGATCTCTGTTCAAATCAAAGGCAAACCATTCAATATCATGGTAATCCAAGTCTCTGCCCTGACCAGTAACACTGAAGAAGCTGAGGTTGAATGGTTCTATGAAGACCTATAAGACCTTCTAGAATTAACACCCAAAAAAGATGTTCTTTTCATTATAGGGAATAGGAATGCAAAAGTAAGAAGTCAACAAACACCTGGAGTAACAGGCAAATTTGGCCTTGGAGTACAGAATGGAGCAGGGCAAAAACTAATAGGGTTCTGCCAAGAAAATGCACTGGTCATAGCAAACACCTTCTTCCAACAACATCAAAGAAGACTCTACACATGGACATCACCAGATGGTCAATACTGAAATCAGATTGATTATATTTTTTGCAGCCAAAGATGGAGCAGCTCTATACAGTCAGCAAAAACAAGACCAGGAGCTGACTGTGTTTCAGATCATGAATTCCTTATTGCCAAATTCAGACTTAAATTGAAGAAAGTAGGGAAAACCACTAGACCATTCAGGTATGACATAAATCAAATCCCTTATGATTATACAGTGGAAGTGAGAAATAGATTTAAGGGACTAGATCTGATAGATAGACTGCCTGCTGAACTATGGACGGAGGTTCATGACATTGTACCTGAGACAGGGAACAAGAACATCCCCACGAAAAAGAAATGAAAAAAAGAAAAATTGCTGTCTGAGGAGGCCTTACAAATAGCTGAAAAATAAAAGAAGCTAAAGGCAAAGGAGAAAATGAAAGACACACCTATTGGAATGCAGAGTTCCGAAGAATAGCAAAGAGAGATAAGAAAGCCTTCCTCAGTGATCAGTGCAAAGAAATTGAGGAAAACAATAGAATGAGAAAGACTAGAGATCTCTTCAAGAAAATTAGAGATACCAAGGGAACATTTCATGCAAAGATGGGCTTGATAAAGGACAGAAATGGTATGGACCTAACAGAAGCAGAAGATATTAAGACAAGGTAGCAAGAATACACAGAAGAACTGTACAAAAAAGATCTTCATGACCCAGATAACCACAATGGTGTGATCACTCATCTAGAGCCAGACATCCTGGAATGTGAAGTCAAGTGGGCCTTAGAAAGCATCCCTATGAACAAAGCTAGTGGAGGTGATGGAATTCCAGTTGAGCTATTTCAAATCCTAAAAGATGATGCTGTGAAAGTGGTGACCTCAATATGCCAGCAAATTTGGAAAACTCAGCAGTGGCCACAGGACTGGAAAAGGTCAGTTTTCATTCCAATCCCTAAGAAAGGCAATGCCAAAGAATGTACAAACTACCACACAATTGTACTCATCTCACATGCTAGTACGGTAATGCTCAAAATTCTCCAAGCCAGGCTTCAGCATTACATGAACTGTGAACTTCCAGAGGTTCAAGCTGGATTTAGAAAAGGCAGAGGAACCAGAGATCAAATTGGCAACATCTGCTGGATCATCAAAAAAGCACAAGAGTTCCAGAAAAACATCTATTTCTGCTTTATTGACTATGGCAAAGCCTTTGACTGTGTGGATCACAATAAACTGTGGAAACTTCTGAAAGAGATGGGAATACCAGACCACCTGACCTGCCTCTTGAGAAATCTGTATGCAGGTCAGGAAGCAACAGTTAGAAATGGACATGGAACAACAGACTGGTTCCAAATAGGAAAAAGAGTACGTAAAGGCTGCATATCGTCACCCTGTTTATTTAACTTATATGCAGAGTACATCATGAGAAACGCTGGGCTGGATGAAGCACAGGCTGGAACTAAGATTGAAGTATCAATAACCTCAGATATGCAGATGACACCACCCTTATGGCAGAAAGTGAAGAAGAACAAGAGAGAGTCTTGATGCAAATGAAAGAGGAGAGTGAAGTGAAAGAGGAGAGTGAAAAAGTTGGCTTAAAGCTCAACATTCAGAAAACAAAGATCATGGCATCTGGTCCCAACACTTCTTGGCAAATAGATGGGGGAACAATGGAAACAGTGACAGATTGTATTTTCTTGGGCTCCAAAATCACTGCAGATAGTGACTGCAGCCATGAAATAAAAAGACACTTACTCCTTGGAAGAAAAGTTATGACCAACCTAGACAGCATATTAAGAAGCAGAGACATTACTTTGCTGACAAAGGTTTGTCTAGTCAAGGCTATGGTTTTTCCAATAGTCAGGTGTGGATGTGAGAGTTGGACTATAAAGAAAGCTGAGCACAGAAGAACTGATGTTTTTGAACTGTGTTGTTGGAGAAGACTCTCTAGAGTCCCTTGGAATGCACGGAGATCCAACCAGTCCATCCTAAAGGAAATCAGTCTTGAATATTCATTGGAAGGACTGATGTTGAAGCTGAAACTCCAACACTTTGGCCACCTGATGTGAAGAGCTGACTCATTTGAAAAGACCTTGATGCTGGGAAAGATTGAAGGCAGGAGGAGGAGGGGACGACAGAGGATGAGATGGTTGGTTGGCGTCACCAACTCAATGGACATGAGTTTGAGTAAACTGCGGAGTTGGTGATGGACAGGAAAGCCTGGCGTGCTGCAGTCCATGGGGTCGCAAAGACTTGGACAGCACTGAGCAACTGAACTGAACTGATCTTAAGGAAGTGCAGGAATTCAGAAACAAAGGAAATGTGTGTAAAACAGAATCCTAGTACCTCTTCAAAGGATATAGATAACAATCTGATGCATATCAGAATCCTAGTTCCTTTTCAAAGGATATACATTAACAATCTGATGCATATCTTCGTGCTGTTCTGCAGAAACCAAAACTCCCTCCCCCAAACCGCCCAGGTAGAGGATGATGAATACATGCCAACCACAAAAACACAGACCTCAGGCTAGTTTGAACCAGAAGGTTGATGATTAGAGTCCCCAAACTTCACCGTGTTATCTCACCACCAACTAATCAGAAGAAAGTCAGCAAGCTGCAACCCCCACCTCAAATGCTGTCTTTAAGAACCCATTTCTGAAAGAGTTTTGATCTTGTGACTATAAGATGCCCATTCTCATTGCTTGGTGCCTTGCAATAAATACTATGCTTTCCTTTACCACACAATCCTGTGTCAGCAGATTGGCTTTGCTATGTGTCGGGTGAACAGACCCAAGTCTGGTTCAGTAATAATCATAATAAATATAGTAATAATGAAAAAATTTGAGATATTGCAAGAATTACCAAAAGGTAACACAGTTCAGTTCAGTTCAGTCACTCAGTTGTGTCCGACTATTTGCGACCCTATGAATAGCAGCATGCCAGGCCTCCCTGTCCATCACCAACTCCCAGAGTTCACTCAAACTCGTGTCCATCAAGTCGGTGATGCCATCCAGCCATCTCATCCTCTGTCGTCCCCTTCTCCTCCTGCCCCCAATCCCTCCCAGCATCAGAGTCTTTTCCAATGAGTCAACTCTTCACATGAGGTGGCCAAAGTATTGGAGTTTCAGCTTTAGCATCAATCCTTCCAATGAACATCCAGGACTGATCTCCTTTAGGATGGACTGGTTGGACCTCCTTGCAGTCCAAGGGACTCTCAAGCATCTTCTTCAACACCACAGTTCAAAAGCATCAATTCTTCAGTGCTCAGCTTTCTTCACAGTCCAACTCTCACAACCATACATGACCACTGGAAAAACCATAGCCTTGACTAGACAAACCTTTGTTGGCAAAGTAATGTCTTTGCTTTTCAATATGCTATCTAGGTTGGTCATAAATTTCCTTCCAAAGAGTAAGCGTCTTTTAATTTCATGGCTGCAGTCACCATCTGCAGTGATTTTGGAGCCCCCAAAATAACACAGTGACACAAAATAAGCAAATGCTATTGGAAAAGTGGTGCCAATAGACTTGGTCAACATTGGGTTGCTACAAACCCTCAATTTGTAAAAATTCAATACCTGTGAAGTGCAGTAAAGCAAAGCCCCGTAAAACAACATACACCTATATTTACTATTTATACACACACATATATACCTACATAGAGAGACGTATATCCACAAATTTATGTATATATACACCTACACATACAGACAAAGCAAGGAAAGAAAGATTGATTTATTGTAAAGAATTGATTTATGCAGCTATGGCAAGTCTGAAATTCAAAGGGCAGGCTGTCAGGAAGGGCAAACTGAACCTCTCAGGCACAGGCGGAAGCTGCTGTCCATCGCCAGAATTTCTTCTTCAGGGAAGTCTCAGTTCTGCTCTTTCAACTGATTGAATCAGGCCCACCTAGATTATCTAGGATAATCTTCCTTAAAGTAAACTGATTATAGACTTTAGTCACATTTACAAAACACAAAATACCTCCACAGCAATACGTAGAGTTTGACTGAATGACCGGAGACTGTAGGTCAGGAAAGCTGACACATGAAAGTATCACTGCTTAAATGTCTCTGTATGCCAGCACCATGCACTCTTGATTACTACAGCTTAGTGATTAAGTTTTGGAATTTTCTAACTTTGTCCTTCCTTTTCAGATTGAGTTGGCTCTTCTGGGTCCTTTGCATTTATTTCCATATGAATTTTAGGATCAATTTGTCAATTTCTGTACCCCCATTCTTTTTTTTAACTTTATTTTTCAACTTTTTTGGCCACACCTTTCAGCACGCAAGATCTTAGTTCCCCAACCAGTAATCAAGCCTGTGCCTCCTGCAGTATAAGTGTGGAGTCTTAACCACTAGACCACCAGGGAAGTTCCTCATTTTTATAGTAAGTTGATAAATCAGTAACTTCAAAATCTAATCCATGTGACTCAAGATGCTCTGCTTTGTCTCTCAGGATCAATTCTAGTGTTCCCTACCTTGCGCAAGCAAAAGTGTATTCCAGCAGCCGGTGTGAATGATGAAGATGAAAAAAGCATCATAGAAATTAATGAAATAATGTGACATCCAATAAGCAATTCCACTTCTCAAATACTGTAACTTAAATAGTACTTTGCTCTCCTGACTATTAAAAGAGAAAAAAAGTAGCATGTTTCACTTTTGTTACTTAACATGGCTGCTAGTGACAAATGATGCTTTCACCTTCTTCTGGAAGGGGGCACCCAAATGTCCTTTCAAAATCAATTCATTTGGTTACCCACAAACCTCTTTTGAGTCTTCACAAAGCCCCAAGCCCTGCGAAATGGCTTGTGGCTAGAGAGATGAATAAGCATGGCTTCTGCCCTTGGGAATCTCGGGGTGACGGTCATGGCAAACATAAGTCAAAAGAGGAAACCAGGAGCCGATTTGTCTTGCCTTTGACCCAAGTATCAAATATGCATTTCCAGTCCTCACTGACTGGGCATTTTCTTGTCATTCCTACATGACTGACTTTTTCAAAGATACTCCAAATTGGGTAGAACTAATTGTGATGCCTTGGCCTCTTTCAGAACAAGAGGGTAAGTGAAAGTCCCACTGGTAATTGCAGCCTGCTCCATCCCCTGTCTTCTCCCTCCGCTGCTCAGTTTTCTGGGAAGATTTCTCAGCACTTAGGCAACCTAAAGTGACTTGATAGACAATGGGTATTGTTAAGAATCAGTTAATAGCCACTTGCCTAGAAAAATACCTAATTATCAACTGGCCCTTTTTGACATTTACTCTGAGGGCCCCTCACCTCTGCTCATTATGGGGTTTCAGAATTCTTACAAGAAAATGAGCTGAAAGTTTTTAGAGAATGAAAAAATAGGGCTGCATTTTATTGAGACTTTCTTCTTTTCTTTTTCTCACTCAATAATCAGATGCCTGTGAAAGAGATATGACATGGAGGGTAGGTATTGAGAAGCTCAGTGTCCCCCATTGCTCAAAACCACACCCATAGTTGATATGGGGAATGAGGAAGAAGGTGGTCGTTGAATTCTAATTGAAGGCTTTATGCGCTATGTGATGAACACCATAGTCTCCTTTACCACTGTGAATGAGTGAGTTTTTAAAGGACCGTGGAAAATATACCACTTATAGAACACACCAAAATCTGTATAACAATGGTCATTATGACTATGCATTTAAGTGTAAAAGGACATTTTATCAAAATCTAGGTGGTCTGCACAGAGACATTGATTGTTTTTGAGATTCTCACACCAGTGAGTCAGAACCTGGTGCCCTCTGCCTCCCACGCCCCCACTCCCGGCCAGTTTAAAATCAGCATGAATGCTGTGTAATCTAGCCAACAGGATTGATCCCGGTCAGGTATTAAGGGCTAAAATGGATTAAACAACAGACATCCCCTCTTGTGACAAGAAGGAAAAACTTCAAAGGTGGGATTTGTTCTTGTTATGACAAAGGAAGTGGATTTACAAACTGCCTTAAGGCACACCCCTTGGTGGCTTTCAATTTGCTCTTCTCTGTATGGGGAGGGTTTTTTTTTTTTTTTCCCTCCCTTCTTTTTCCCCCCAGCTCTCAGAGTTCTACCCAGAATAAGAACCCCAGATTAAGAAAATCAGATTGAAAATGCTTTGGTGAGGAGGTGGGGGGAGCTTGTTTTTAAAGACCAGGCACCAAGCATCTCCCTGATGAAGTGATTCTCAGGTTCAGGCACTTCCCTAGGAAATGTCTCAGTGACGATGAACAGGTGAACTAGTAAGTGCCATTTACATCTTTCCAGCAGAGCAGACTCAACTCTCCATTCCTGTGCTTGCGTTTGGCATGAAAATTCCACAGAGAAAAATGCAAACAAGAAACAACGTATCCTAATGGGTTAATATGATTCTACTCCATGACGGGAATTATTAATAACATAGTTCAACTGCATAAACTTAAGAGTCCTGGGTTGGGATTAGCCATGTTGGGCTTTATTTTCAATTTCCTGATGCAATGTTATAATAACATTTTATTGTAAGACTATATATGTAGATATAATTTATCTTCTAGGATTTCAAAGCATTTTGGAGTTTTGGGTAAGATGTATACAAGTTTATGTTCACACACACATATACTCTTTTTCTTTAATCAATTATTTTGCTCAAATTACTCTTAAAATACCTAAGTTCTCTGGGATAAAAATGAAAATTGTCCTAGTATATAAATGTTGCATCAAAGTTTCTCAGTGTGAGTACCATAAAATCCCTTTCAAAGAAGCTCCCATTGATGCCCAGATGTTGACTTCAGTTATGTTTATAATAATATTACTTAAACATGTATGAACATAAAACTCATGATGAATTCACTCTCTTGCAGTTCTTATTCAATTATAAAGCCAAAGTCTGTGCACTAATTACAAACGAATTGCAAACCTAATAAAATTCAAATTAAAAACATTAATGTAATAGATCCATAATGTTTCTCTGAAATTGAATTACCACGTACAACATGACTATGTGCTGCCTGCCCTTCCCTCATTCTGTTGAGCTGGGCATACCAATGAAACTGCCTGAATTCCTGGAAAATGTTTTTCAAACCAAATACCTTGACATCATTTGATCCTTATTACTTACTGATCAAAGCATCACTTCTCTGAATAAGTGTTGCCATAATGTTCTTTTCAACCACAATATACATTCTACTTCATATTTCTGATGCAATTGTGAAAATCTAATATGTGATTTATGTATTGAGCTTGTGGTGTTCTCTATTCATTAGCCTGAAACTGTGAAAGTACTACTAGACTCCAATAATACTACAATCACAGACTTTGGTGCTGAAATTACATGGCAGGACTTCATTATATTTGTCATCCAGATGGCCCAGAACACGACATTTTTAAAAAACTGCCTTTTACATAAAGTCAGTGATTTTTTTTATAGACAGTGAAATGTCCCATGAGAATACACACTTGGTCCTGGATTTAAAGATTCTAAATAAATTTTACATGCTAAGCAGTGTCTTTGTCCCCAGAATTCATTCTCTTGCTATAGGATTGAGAATCTCAGTAAAAGAACAAAAATATCCCTTCTGTACTATGAGGCAAGAGTGTAGGTCCTGATCAAATAACTAGTCTTCTCTAGGCAATTAGTATTCTCCAGGGAATAAATGTAAGCCTGTGTGCTTCTTCTTAAGGAGCTTACAATTTCCTTGAGGAGATAAGACATAAACATAAAAACTTCCATATTTAAATGTATTCAAAGTTTGCTAATGAAGAATCAACATTTCTCGGTCAACTCACAAGGTTTAAATAAAGTTATGGAAACATTACTTGTCATTTACATTTGAATACTTCATAAAACTTCAAATCATATTGTGATCTTGCTGTGCAGTGAAAAACACACCATCTGGAAGATGCCATCAGTGGTATGAAATGAAGATAGCCTGAAAGCATTTAGATTCATCTGAAAAACACCTTTGCCATTAACATGACCTTGAAAGTTGTGACCAAAATACTCAAAGCCATGAGAAATCTCTATAATCCAACTGGGCATTATTTTATACTTAAAAAAGTTCTATGAAACTGCTGAAACCCACCTACCCTAGAACCTGTGCTCTACAACAAGAGAAGCTACCTCAATAAGAAGCCCTCACACTGCAAAGAAGAGTAGCCCCCACCCCCACACTGCTTGCCACAACCAGAGAAAGCCCATATGCAGCAATGAAGACCCAGCACAGCCAAAACTAAATAAATAAAATAAAAAATTTTTAAAGGAAAAAGATATTAAATACATTATAAATCAACTATATCCTAACAAAAATTAATTTTAAATAAAGATGTAAATTGCAGCCTTTGGCTCGGCTGGTAAAGAATCTACCTGCAATGCGGGAGACCTGGGTTCGATCCCTGGGTTGGGAAGATCCACCGGAGAAGGGAACAGCTACCCACTCCAGTGTTCTGGCCTGGAGAATTCCATGAACTGTATAGTCCATGGGTTTGCAAAGAGTCGGACATGACTTGAGTGACTTTCACATCAGTTGCAGGCAAGATTATCTTTCTAATTGTTGCTGTTCAGTTGCCAAGTTGTGTCCAACTCTTGGCAACCCCACGGACTGCAGCACATCAGGCTTATCTGTCCTTCACCATCTCCTGGAGTTTCCCCAAGTTCATGACCAATGAATCAGTGATGCCATCCAGTCATTTCATATGTCTAATTAGCAATTTCAATAATGACCAAAGGACTCAAAGATAATGAAGACACTATATCTCTTTTTCTACAATATCCCATTTAATGGCTCATTTTTAAACTTACTCCAGGACTGAAGGTCATCTAAGATACAGTTTAATAATAAAGAGATCTTTTCCAGATTAAATAAAAGAGCAATCTCATAGTTGCTGATGGAACTGTGTGGTAAATAGCAACGATGGCCCCAAATTTTAATTCCTCCCTGTATCCATGCCCTTTGTCATGTCCCTTTGCCTTCCTCCATGGGCAGGATAACCTGATGGTAGCACCCTGTGCTACCAAAAGCCAACTCATTGGGAAAGACTCTGATGCTGGGAAAGAATGAAGACAAAAGGAGAAGAGGGTGGCAGAGGATGAGATGGTTAGAGAGCATCACCAACTCAAGGGACATGAATTTGAGCAAACTCCAGGAGACAGTATAGGATAGGGAAGTGTGGAACACACATACAGAGCACCCTGTGGCTGACACTGAGCTCACCATGTATCTTTCTATGTTCAGTACAGTACAGTTCAGTCACTCAGTCGTGTCTGACCCCATGAACTGCAGCACGCCAGACCTCCCTGTCCATCACCAATTCCCGGAGTCCACCCAAACCCATGTCCATTGACTCAGTGATGCCACCCAACCATCTCATCCTCCGTCATCCCCTTCTCCTCCTGCCCTCAATCTTTCCCAGCATCAGGGTCTTTTCAAATGAGTCAGCTCTTCGCATCTGGTGACCAAAGTATTGGAGTTTCAGCTTCAACATCAGTCCTTCCAAAGAATATTCAGAGCTGATTTCCTTTAGGATTGACTGGTTGGATCTCTTTGCGTTCCAAGGGACTCTCAACAGTCTTCTCCAACAACACAGTTCAAAAGCATCAATTCTTTGGTGCTCAGCTTTCTCCATAGTCCAACTCTCACATCCACACATGACTACTGGAAAAAACCATAGCCTTGACTAGACGGACCTTTGTTGGCAAAGTAATGTCTCTGCTTTTTGATACGCTGTCTAAGTGTCAAAACTTTTCTCCCAAGGAGCAAACGTCTTTTAATTTCATGGCTGCAGTCACCATCTGCAGTGATTTTGGAGCCCAGAAAAATAAAGTCTGCCACAATTTCCACTGTTCCTTCATCTATTTGCCATGAAGTGATGGGACTGGATGCCATGATCTTTGTTTTCTGAATGTTGAGCTTTAAGCCAACTTTTTCACTCTCCACTTTCACTTGCATCAAGAGGCTCTTTAGTTCTTTT
Source organism: Bos mutus (assembly GCF_027580195.1). Taxonomy (NCBI): domain Eukaryota; kingdom Metazoa; phylum Chordata; class Mammalia; order Artiodactyla; family Bovidae; genus Bos; species Bos mutus. The sequence goes on along the minus strand of NC_091626.1, from coordinate 39,799,646 downwards.
TCACGTTCTGCCATAAGGGTGGTGTAATCTACATATCTGAGGTTATTGATATTTCTCCCGGCAATCTTGATTCCAGCTTGTGCTTCATCCAGCCCAGCATTTCTCATGATGTAATCCGTATATTAGATAAATAAGCAGGGTGACAGTATACAGCCTTGACGTACTCCTTTTCCTATTTGGAACCAGTCTGTTGTTCCATGTCCAGTTCTAACTGTTGCTTCCTGACCTGCATACAGATTTCTCAGGAGGCAGGTCAGGTGGTCTGGTATTCCCATCTCTTTCAGAATTTTCCACAGTTTATTGTGATCCACACAGTTAAAGGCTTTGGCATAGTCAATAAAGCAGAAGTAGATGTTTTTCTGGAACTCTTATGCTTTTTTAATGATCCAGCAGATATTGCCAATTTGATCTCTGGTTCCTCTGCCTTTTCTAAATCCAGCTTGAACCTCTGGAAGTTCACAGTTCATGTACTATTGAAGCCTGGCTTGGAGAATTTTGAGCATTACTTTACTAGTGTGTGAGATGAGTGCAATTATGCTGTAGTTTGAGCCTTCTTTGGCATTGCCTTTCTTAGGGATTGGAATGAAAACTGACCTTTTCCAGTCCTGTGGCCACTGCTGAGTTTTCCAAATTTACTGGCATATTGAGGTCAGCACTTTCACAGCATCATCTTCCAGGATTTGAAGTAGCTCAACTAGAATTCCATCACCTCCACTAGCTTTGTTCATAGTGATGCTTTCTAAGGCCCACTTGACTTCACATTCCAGAATGTCTGGCTCTAGGTGAGTGATCACACAATTGTGATTATCTGGGTCATGAAGATCTTTTTTGTATAGTTCTTCTGTGTATTCTTGCCACCTCTTCTTAATATCTGCTGCTTCTGTTAGGTCTATACCACTTTTGTCCTTTATCGAGCCCATCTTTGCATGAAATGTTCCCTTGGTATCTCTAATTTTCTTGAAAAGATTGCTAGTCTTTCCTATTCTATTGTTTTCCTCGATTTCTTTGCACTGATCACTAAGGAAGGCTTTCTTATCTCTCCTTGCTATTCTTTGGAACTCTGCATTCCAATGAGTATATCTTTCCTTTTCTCCTTTGCTTTTTGCTTCTTTTCTTTTCACAGCTATTTGTAAGGCCTCCTCAGACAGCCATTTTGCTTTTTTTCATTTCTTTTTCTTGGGGATGTTCTTGTTCTCTGTCTCAGGTACAATGTCACAAACCTCCGTCTATAGTTCAACAGGCACTCTGTCTATCAGATCTAGTCCCTTAAATCTATTTCTCACTTCCACTGTATAATCGTTAGAGATTTGATTTACATCTTTCTATGTTCAAGGCAATGTTAAAAGATAGGCTGCAAGCAGAGGTTTGATATGGGCTCAGGCACTGATTTTGCTCTCCCTTGAACTTCTGCCATCACCAGGGGACAAGCTGAGGCTAGCCTGATGCTGTCACTCCAGTCACATAGCCTAGACCAATAGACAGCAAGCCTAACACCTAACAGGAAAGCCAGCGTGATCAAGGTCAGCAGGACTTCCAAGCTGACCTCCAGATGGCCACAGACGCAGGACCTAAAATACAACTGACACGGACAGCAAACATGGGAAACACACTCTGCCCAGTCATTCCCACTGGTAGAGGTGATGATGGTGTTTCTTTGCATACCTGACTGAAAAACGTTCAGAGAGCTGAAGCTGGTATGAAAAGAACTGGGCTCTGACTTACAAACATGGCTTCAAGGTCTGTCATCAAACCAAACAATGAAGTCTGTCAAATCTAACAGAATTATTTTCAGAGTTACTTGAAGATAACCTTCACATGAGGATATTCCTATTTAATTTTGCCTAAAATTATTTTTGACATGAAGTAATTATTCTGTCGGAAATACAGCCATTTTATCACCCTAATCTTGGCAAGTAAATGTATCTTCAGATTATCATTAAAGAATCTGTGAGGTGACAGAAAAGATGTGTCTTTCAGGGGCTGGAGGAGTGTCTCATCCCAACAATGTTCTTTTTTTTTAATCTAAATTGGACCTTAGCAAACCAAGAACAATGTTTGATGAACACTCTTCCCTTGCTCCTTGGATAAGAGAAAAAAGCCTAATAGATCTCTCACATCTCTAATTCCTATGATTTAGATCCCAGTAATGGAACAAGAAGGAAGCTCCCTGAATAATTTTTAATCTGAGCCTTTTCTCTGAGGAAAGGTCCCTGAGGAGCTGATGTCATGTCACTAAGTAATTGGATCTCCATTGCTTAGCAAGGATTCTAAACCAAAGGCAGGGTAATTCTATTAGAAAATGAAACCACAACATTGTACCATTCTGAACCTATCAGATTTGTATTTAATTATCCAGGTAATGTAATTATGCAATCAGTTCTAATCTGATATCAAGAGGAAAAGTTCTTGGTGTGTGTGGTTTTTTTGAAGGTTTTATGAAAGGGCCATGCAATTAATATGACACACTTAATTACTGAAATGTAAAGATATCTTTGCAAGAATATATCCTTATCCAAGCATGTATGCTATATTAGCTGCTTAGATCTCTGCCATCACTAATGTATTTGTGGCTTCTTATCTTATAATGACCCATGGTAATAATTAGCTCCATAATAAAACAAAGACCTTAGCACTATATTGCAAAACTCAATTCTGCATATTATTCCAAAGAACAGAGAAACAATAAGGATTCAAAAAAGAATTTAGAGTCCCTTATATGCTCATAAAAAATGTTTTTAAATAGATCCAAATCATGAAGATCCACCTAAAGCACAGATTTTCAAATAATGGGAGAAAAAAAGGAAAATCAAATATGTGTAATAGATAATGAGGTGGATTGACATGTGCCACTAAAGTAAGACTCTTCCCTTATAGCTGATAATCTCTTATAAATACACACTTCAGAAAGTTCCTTAAACAGTAGGTTTGATTCTTAAGGCTAATATCTGCTCTGCTTAACCAAGACAGTTAATTAAATTCCATTTTTCTTTTCTAGCCCATCTCTACTACATAAAGTTTCCTACATGCTTGATTTTACTTGATTGTTTCTTTAAGATTTTAGTTGTTTGCATATGGACCCCCTGAGAAACAGCAAGCTTAGTAGCCTAAAGAAACAATGTGCAGAAAGGAACTGAAGTGTTTACCTTTTGGTAAGCCTTCCTTTTCCTATCTTGAACTGTGGAATTTTCCAAAGGCTTCTATTACCATTTTTGAAATTAAGTGAGCCTACTAAAAATGTCACCTGAAATCAGAAACTATTCTTGTGTGTTGTTTCTCCTCACTTGTTTATCCCTTTGGCCAATAGCTGCACAGATGATTTTGTTTCCCATCACGGGCAGAAGCTTGATGTGTGGCTGTTATTACTTAATGTCGTTTGAAATCTTGTTCCTGGAGGGTGAACATTCAAGATAAGTGAGCTGGAAGTGTAGGGAAGCATGTGCATTTGCTGATGGGAAAGCCAAGAAACAGAGCGATGCAGCGACTAGCTGGGATCAGAAAGCATTTTCTTTATAACCAGAAAAGGAACTTGCTGCCATAGAGGTTGGGAATGAGTTTTCTACTGCTATGAAACAATTGACCACCAACTTGGTGATTCAAAACAACACAAATTTATTTCTCATAGTTTCTGGAGGGCAGAATCCACTGGGCTCTAATCAAAGTGTCAGCTGAGGCCACGGTTCTCATCTGGGGTCTGAGGTCTTTTTGAGACAGAATCCACTTCCTATGGTTGTAGGACTGAGATCTTTGTTTTTCTATTTTCCTGCTAGCAGTTGGCTGGGGACCTCCTTCAGCTCCCAGAGGCTGCCCACAATTCTTTGCCATGTGGCCTCCTGCAGGCAGTTAAAACGTGGATGTTTTTCTTTCTGCCAGGTCAGCCAAGGTGTGTTCCTCTGCCTTCCCCTTCTATGTTCAGCCTGAGAAAAATCTCTGCTTCTAAAGTACTTCTATGATTAAGTAGGCTCTCTGTCTTAAGGTCCACTGATATGGAACCTTAATTACATCTGCAAAATCCCTTCAAAATATCATCTAATTAGTGTTGCATTGGATAACTAGGAGAAGGGGTGTGTCTCCCATAGCCTGGAACCATCAGTTTCACCCAGCACAGGAGACCTGTCAGGGCCTTGATCTCTTCTTTGAAATTGCTGTGGCACCTGAAACTTTCTCATGACAAAGTTATTTCTTTGGGCTTAAGATTAGTATTTGTAAGAATGTCCTATAAACTAAAACCAACTACTTCATCTACTTCTGTAATACCACTGTTGAGCACCTACCGTTTGCCAAAGACTGTATCTTATTTTATCTTTTCAGTAACCCTGTAAGAAAAGCATTGTTATACATACTTTATAATGTTCAGGAGAAACTGAGGATCTGAGAGACAAAAAGTATGCACAGAATAGTGCAACTATTTATCGATAGGCTGGTATTAAAATTCAGGGCTGTCTGACCATAGCATTATTTACAGTTGTCAAGATATGGAAGCAAGCTAAATATCCATTAACAGATGAATGGATAAAGATGTGGTGTGTGTGTGTGTATATATATATATATATATGATATATATATATATATATATTTAGTTGCTCGGTGTATATATATATATATTTATAGTGTGGTGAAAATGTCAGTTGCTCAGTCATGTCCAACTCTTTGCAACCCCATGGACTATAGCCCATCAGGCTCCTCTGTCCATGGAATTCTCCAGGCAAGAATACTGGAGTGGGTAGCCATTCTCTTCTCCAGGAGATGTTCCCAATTCAGGGATCAAACCTGGATCTCCAGCATTGCAGGCAGATTCTTTACCACCTGAGCTACCAGGAAGCTTCCAAGAATACTGGAGTGGGTAGCCACTGCCTCTCCAAGGGATCTTCTTGACCCAGGGGTCAAACCTAGGACTTCAGCATCGCAGGCAGATTCTGTACCATCTGAACCAGGGAAGCCACCAGGTAATACCTATCTATACACACACACACACACACACACACACGTATACACACACACACACACATGTATACGTATACGTGTGTGTGTGTTAAGTGTTTCAATCATGTCTGACTCTTTGCAACCCTATGGACTATAGCCCACCAGGCTCCTCTGTTCATGGGATTCTCCAGGCAAGAATACTGGAGTGGGTTGTCATTTCCTCCTCCTGTATGTATATGTGTATATATATACATACTGTATATATGTGTGTGTGTGTGTGTATGTATACAATCAATGTAAATCTACTCAGCCATAAAAAAGAATGAAATTTTGCCATTTGCAACAACATGAGTAGATTTGGTAGATGTTATGCTAAGTGAAAAAATCAGAAAAAGACATACTATATGCTATCATTGATACATAAATTCTAAAAAATATAGTAAAGTAGTGAATATAACAAAAAAGAAACAGACTTACAGATCTAGAGAACTAATTAATGGTTACCAATGGGGAGAGGGAAGGTGGGAAGGGCAATAAACAGGTAGGGGATTAAGAGATACAAACTTACATATAAAACCAGCTACAAGTAAATATTTTACAACACAGGGAATAGTCAATATTTTATAATAACTATAAATGCAGTAAAACTTTTAAAAATTGTGAACCACTATATTGTATGTCTGTAACATACAATATTGCACATCAACTATACTTCAATTAAAAAAAAAAAATCCAGGACTGTCTGACCAGTGATGGTTTTTCTCACCATACTATTCTCTCTCTCTGTATTAGTCAGAGTTCTCATGGGAAACAAATAGCATACTCAGAAAGGTCTAATCAAAGAGAGCTTAGTAAACTTAGGATCCTTTATAGAGGTGTGGTTAGGGGGTTAAGAGAATCGACAAGAGGAGAGAGCATCTGTGGATGAGGACTGACAAGAAGCCATGGCCATTGTAGGCCTACAGAAACAAGGGGAGGGGATGCAGATGACATCCTAGAGATAGTTCTTGCTGGGAAGAAGCCAGGCTTTGACACAAAACTGGCCCTTAAGGAGAGGGACTACAATGACTAATTTAGCTGTCTTTTCCACCTCTCATCCCCTGCTGTTAATTTCCATTGTCTAAGCCCAGTTGGAAGCCTAAGAGCAAGAGAGCCTAGGTGATGCAATCCCCCAGTTCAGCATCTCTGAGAACCAAGCAGAGCATCATGGGATGGCAGCTGGGGCTAGCTAGAGAGGGAAGTGGAGAATCACCACTAACATGCAAGTACCTCTGCACAGGCAACACATGACAAGCTTTTTGAAGCCAAAATCTCTGCCTTCTATTTTTTGTCTGAGTACAATTTTCAAAGACTAACTGATTAGCGCTTGATTTATCAGTGGTTGGCATCTTCACAAGTGTATTAGATTGTTAGGGCTGCCTTAAGAAAACACCATCGGAGAAGGCAATGGCACCCCACTCCAGTACTCTTGCCTGGAAAATCCCATGGATGGAGGAGCCTGGTAGGCTGCAGTCCATGGGGTTGCGAAGAGTCGGACACGACTGAGTGACTTCACTTTCACTTTTCACTTTCATGCATTGGAGAAGGAAATGGCAACCCACTCCAGTGTTCTTGCCTGGAGAATCCCAGGGATGGGGGAGCCTGGTGGGCTGCCGTCTACAGGGTCGCACAGAGTCGAACACAACTGAAGTGACTTAGCAGCAACAAAACACCATAGACTGAATGTCTTAAACAACAGGAATGTATTTTCTCCTAGTTCTCCTAGAGCAGGAAGTCCAAGATCAAGGTGTTGCAGGTTTGGTTTCTTCTCAGCCTCTCTCCTTGGCTTGCAGATCACCACCACCTTGTGCATTTACAAGGTCTTCTTCTGTGTGCATGCCCCTCTGATGTTTCTTTGTGTGTCTAAATTTCGAAGAACAAAAGTGTTAAGGAGAAAAGATCAACTGGACTGGATGTTCCTCATAGTCAAATAAACTGAGGATGAGGAGTGTGCACTGGATTCAGCAAGGTAAAGGTCATGATGACTTGGGCAAAGGCAGTTCTGAAGGAGTAGCAGGGATGAGAATCTGACTGTAGTGAGTTCAAGGGAAAGGAAGGGAGCTGGAGATACTGAGTATAGACAGCTGTTGAGGGCAAATTTATGTTTTTCAAATATCCTTTTTTCATTCAAGGTTGGGGCAAACTCTATACATGGAATGATGTGTGAAAGCAAGAGGGCAGGTCAGTCTGCCACTTCTCAAAAGGCAGAGTCCACCCAGGCCTGGGCAGGCTGATGTACATCCTGTGTCCTGTTCTCCCTGTCTGGTTCCCGTCCTAGTGCTGCTCCCATTCAGGATCTGGAGGTCTACCCTTTCACCTCCTGCTGGAGAGCAGTCACTGAAAAAGTGCCAATCAATTCATGCCTCTCTGGAGAATATTTTCCAGCAGGGAGAGGAAGCTTTGCCAGGTCAAGGAAACTTGCCCAGGACTCCTCTGATTCAGTGGTATCTGCAGCTGGACACTTTGCCTGTAGATAAAGCTCAACCTGCTATCACAAGTCTTAAATGTTTCTAAAAAAGGAAAACCAAGATGAACCCAAATAGAGACAACCTAAAAAAGTGTCTTGCCTGAGCAACAGGGAGGAGGAAGCAGGCCTCATCTCTCCTCCTCTGAGAGCCATAATGCTCCAGGGCCGCAAAGAATGTCCCAATTTATACAACTCACTGCTGCAGAATTAAGCCTGAATGGCATTTGGTGGCAGATAAAGTCTCTCTGAGTCATACAGCAGAGGGCTATGTGGCCAGATCTTGTTTAGAATTACATTTAAAACCTGGAAATCAAATGATATGTCCAGATAACTTCTGTGGTAAACCCCAAACCAGTTATGCTTCAGGTTAAGCCTCTGCATTTCTAAAGAACATGCCTTTATTCTCTCCAGGCCAATACTCGGACCTTCCTGCCAGCAATATCAAATAGCAAGAGGCTGAATGTACCCTCTGTGTGAGCATTAAAGGATAAGCTGCCAAGGGTGGCAGGGCCTCTCTGCTAAGAAAATCTCCATTTTTTAAAATTATTTATTTTTTAATTGAAGGATAATAGCTTTACAGAATTTTGTTGTTTTCTGTCAAACATCAACACAAAAATCTCCATCTTTGAGACATCTCCTAAATACACACGTCCAATTCGATCATTCCCTCTTGGTTTCTTATTTGCTAATCTCTAAAATTTGAAAAACAAACCAAAAAGTTAAACGACCTCTAAAACATCCTGTCACTTCATAAAAATAGAGCTCCTAGTTTTATGAATTTTTCTTTCTCTGTCTCACTTTAAATCTCTCCTAGTCATTGAATGGCATCTTTTTGCTGTATCTTGTTTCATAGGATCTCAGAGCTTGGATGTACTAGGAAAACTGACAGACCCTCCTGGTGGCCCTTTGGGGCAGGAAAATTAATCCAGTCCTGGCAAAAGAGTGAGAAAAGGGACAACATTGGTCTATGTTATTTCATCCTCATTTTATTGCTGAGGAAATCACAGCCTACAAGGTGATGTGATACCATGATCAAACTTTGAGGATGTGTCCATGATGCTGACAGGGCCTGTGCTAATGTATGTCCCTTTTGAGTGAAACCCCTTGTCTCAGGAAATCATTCTGGCCTTCCTTCTTCTCCTATAAAGGAATCTATTAGACTCATGTGCTCATGGTCACATCAGGCACCAGGGGAAGCCCTGAAGCATCTACATTGGTATACTCTGGCTCAGCATCCATTTAAGATCAGAACTCATAAATGAGTTGCTGAGATTTTCTGCTGCACATACTCCCCCAAAGTACTATCTGACACATAGAGGGAAATATATAAACTCGGACACTGAGCACATGTCAGTCCACTGGGGCAGGGATGTACCCTCTGCAGCAGTCAACTAGGCATTGTTTTATCACTTTAGAAGTAAGAGAAGGATATTTTTCCCCTTTGGGGAAAAAATGTTGCAGTAGATTCTTTTGCTAAAAGAGTCATTTAAATATTACTGGTCACGTCACATTGTAGTTGTTTGGAAATAATTATATCCATATCACAGACAGTAAATAATAGATGTGCGTTCACTAACGTTTTATTCATGTTCTGTTTTAATATGGCAAACTTAGAAGTAATTTAATCTCCCAGTAAATTGAAGTGGTGGGGGGTTCTTCACACAGAAGACTGCAAGTTATTAATTCCGGACAGTCTTCATCTTGTACAATTAGTCACTGTTTGCAGCTGGAAATGTTTTATTAATTTTCCATAGCAGTTGATTTTCCACAGTTTTCTCAGTTTAAATTAAGCAGTAAGAGCTGCTGTTTCTTCTTAAATAAATTTTCTTTCCACAAAAACACATGCCTCTGGCTATGTCAATTTTCCCGTTTGATTAAAGTGCCAGCAGGCAATTAATAACTTAATGCATTTTAAAGTACTTTTGGAAAAAGTAATTTGAATAGCCAAACTTGTGTATTTGAATTGATTGTTGCAGAAGATTTAGCAGGCATTTGAAAATCCTAAAACATTGGAAAGGACGAATAGAGCCCAGCAACCAAGTCTGGGGGACTGTGGGGTGGTCTCCATAAAACGCCCACAGGTGGTGTTCACGTTTTGGGGGAGGGCAGATGATCATCACTTTGCAGGAGATTAGGGGAAGAAAGGCAACCTCAAAACGGTCTTCATCATTGTACAATGGGGTTTAGAGACTCTAGGCTATGATGGTGTGGTCTGAGTAGGAAAACCATTGACACACACACACTACCATATTTTAAATGGATAACCAACGAAGACTATATAGCACAGGAAACTCTGCTCAGTATTATGTAACAACCTAAATGGGAAAATAATTTGAAAAAGAATAGATACATGCGTATGCATAACTGAATCACTTTGCTCTATACCTGAAACCAACACAATATTGTTAATGAACTATACTCCAATATGAAATAAAATGTTTTTTAAAAAAGCAATGAGACAACATGGATGAACCTTGAAGACATGCTACGTGGAATAAACCAGGCACTAAAGTATAGATAGTATAGATTTCATCTATATGAAGTATTAATATCTAGAATAGTCAACTGCATAGAGACAGAAAGTAACTTGGTGACTGCCAGTGGCTGAGGGGAGGGGAATGGGGAAACATTTGTGTTTAATGGGTATAGAGTTTGTTAGTAGTCATAAAAAATAAAGGCAAAACCAATACAATATTGTAAAGTAATTAGCCTCCAATTAAAATAAATAAATTTAAATTAAAAAAATAAAAATAAAGTTCTGAAGATAGTGATGATGACGGCACAATGTGAGATTGAATTCAATGCCACTGAATTACATACCCAAGAAAGCTTAAAAGAGTAAATGTTGTTACATAGAGTTTACCACAATGGAAAAAATAAAAAAGCAATGTGGTTTTTTATCAGGTTCCAGATGTAGAAACAAGGATGTGGTGGTTCCTCCTGTGCAAAATCCTGCATTTCCTGCGGTCTTCTGGTAGGAGCCATGATCAACTGTGCTAATAGCACAGGAGCCAGAATTCTGTATACTATCTCTGTGAAGTGGATCGAGGGACAGACGAACAGATTCCTGCTTCTGGTGCAGGAGACATGATGATGATCACAGTCAAGAGAGAAAAGCAGAGTTCAGGAGGAAGGTGCATTCAGCAGTGGTAATTCAACAGTGGAAGTCATCCCAGAGAAAGACGGTGTGTTCCGTTATTTTGGCCATCATGTGAAAGTCATAATAAACAGTAAAGGTTAAGTGAAAGGTTCTGCCATCACAAGGCCAGCTGCAAAGGCATAAACAGACTTGTGTCCAGTGCTGGCAGCATTGTACGATTCTCCAGTATTTTTGTTTAAAAAAAAAAATCCCATTAAGAATTACTTGCTCCCAGTCACCCAAGAAATAAGTAATAAGGATATTAAAGCTAATTGGTTCCTTTTTTAATTTATTTATTTTTTAATTGAAGGATAATTGCTTTACAGAATTTTGTTGTCTTCTGTCAAACCTCAACATGAATCAGCCATAGGTGTACATATATGTACATAGGTGTACATAGGTGTACATATATCCCCTCCCTTCTGAGCCTCCCTCCCATCTCCCTCCCCATCCCACCCTTCTAGGTTGATACAGAGCCCCTGTTTGAGTTTCCTGAGTCATATACAGCAAACTGGCTCCTTTTTTTAAAAGAAAGCACACACAAAGGGTAACATGCTGCAGTGTCTTCTATAGTGAGAGTTGGGGCTTCTGTTTGACAGTGCAGACTCTAACTGACCTCTGCTTAACTGACTCAGGGGATTAACCAACACCATCCTCTGCGTCTGTAGGAGCTACTGACGGAGGATCAGGAAAAGCTGATGCTTATCACCACTACATATACTTGTGCATTCTGCTCCCACTGGTTTGTTGAACGCCTTCTAAGATTCAGTTAAGACTGTTCCCAAACCTGTTTAGATCAAGTTATTTTAATTGTGCAATTTAATTAAATATTACATAAGTAGATGAAATGTGAGCTAACAAAGAAAGTTATTACTATGAAAACCAGATTGAATGCCTTAGTAAAACTTGATAAAGTTGAGTTCTAAAAAAAATATTGCAAATGTACTAGGTGTGGGCAAAGTAGTTAAATTGAAGGAGAACATTACAAAAATAAAAAGGAATTCTGAATTTAGGTTAATTTATAGGTATCTACAATGTTTTTATCAATACTTTACTTGAAAGACACTGAAACTAGAAACCAGGGAGGAGAAATCCTGAACATGTTTTAAACCTAGATAATTGGAAACTTCAGCCAACTTGAAGGCACCAGGAAGGTCATGGATCCCATCCAACCACATTAGATAAAATATATAACTTCGACAAAACTTTCAAGCATCCAGAGCAGGGGACCAACAGTCATTTTTATGGCATAGCCGATGGATTGGTAGGAGCTGCTTAGGTGTTGAACTGAGAAGGAGCCTCAAATTAAATTTGAACTCAGTAAGCAGGAGTGCAAAGAATCATCAATGTTTTCCAGGAGTATGAAAGGAAAAGAGTGAGACCACATATTCACCACAAGTGTTCCAGAAAAAGATAAGCACAAATTAAAAACCAGACATTCTAACTGCTGGTTATTCTTTTTGAATTCTTTGCCAGATCTAAGCCCAAGTCTACATTATTCAAGTAAATGGCAGGAGTCTTCAAAACACCCTTCTCGTTTCAATCCTACAGGCACCTACTCATGATCAGAATGAGATACCCCTTGCCTTGTGAGAGAAGTAAATTAGGTCCCACAGATCCTGCTGATCTACCCCAGGACTCTCTGCTGCAGAATATCCTATTTGCTCATCGACTTTCTAAAGAAATATAAACAATAATTGTGACAATTGTGTTGGATTTCTTTTGAAAACTCATTCTTAGAAGCTGGTCAGTTCGTTACTTCAAACATCCACCTGCTTACAGAAAGTGTAAAGTTCTTTTTAAAGATGTTTTGAAGAATGACATCTTGTTTTGGGGAGAGGTGTTGGATTATTTTCCCAGCACTGAGCTGGCATGCTCCTGACAACCCTAATATGGATGTTGAATCATGTGCATGGTCCCAGGAAAGAAAGGAATGGTGATTTATGTTACAGGTATCAGGTTTTCACACATCTAAAAGTGTGATGTGCACCAGTTGAGGGCTTCAATTCACTTGGTGCAAGAGGAAACAGCAGCTGGGTTGCACTGATTACAAAAAAATATCATGAAATAGTTGAGACTGATGCTTTCACCAGCTATTGCTGAGAAGTAGAAGGTCAGTCTGATGCATTGTCATGTTTGTTACTAAGCATCAGGGTATCAGAATGGGTTCTTCTTCTGGAGACTTGCTGATGGAAGAAAGGGAAATTTAAAACTGTCAAATCACACATCCTTTCAGAAATTTCTTTTATTTAGCCTTTTCATGCCTTATTTCTTTAGCCAAATGTGTTGTTTTGTTTTTATTGTTTGTCTATTTTGTATAAAATGGAGCTATTAGATATACTTCAGTGTATCAATAGGTTCTTTAGCTCTAGGTCTCTAAGAAAATCTTTCTCAGCTTTGCCCATCTAAAAAGAGCATATTTGTGTAACTTAATAGAAAACAGAACCATAAACAGGTATAAAAAGCAAATATATCTTCTTAGTTTAGTTTTAACCACAATAATAGCATGAACCAAAAAACTCAAACAAAAAATCAAACAGAGGCTTAAACAAGACAGAAGTATCTTTCTTTTTCTCATAAAAGAAGTCAAAGGAAGGACAATGTTTCTTTGCAGTAGGGTACACTGTGCAATGAGGGTACAGGGAATATAGGAAAAGTCTTTGCATCTTCCTCTCAACTTTACTGTAAACCTAAAACTGCTCTTTATAAAGCCTTATTTTTTTTTAAAGAAGTTAAAGATAATGAATATTAGAGGTAAATAACCTTCTTGCCCTCAAAAGAATATTCATAATCTGTGAGGTCAGTTTAAGAGAAGGTAATCTTTGTATTTACCTTCAAAATTCCCCTGTTGTCACTATGAGAATACATATATATTTAAGTGGATCCTTGGGGGAATGCAGTCAGAGTTTCTTTGCTAGAATTTTGTTTTAGAGCACTAATGCTACTCTCACGATCAAATGTGAAATGTTTCAACTATTTCAAGGAGGCAAATTCAGAACACTTGGGCAATGTTTGCTTCATTGTGCTTCCCAGGGAGTCCCAGACCATCCCTGTCCTCCTACCCCAACCCCAGAAAACTTCTAGACCAAGAATCCATTATGTCTTATCTTTTAACACTAAAAAGGAAAAGAAAACCAAGTGATGCAAATTTCTACCTAATTGTTGGCAAAGTTTAGAAGTTCAGTCATTATAGATAAAATGCAGAATTTAGGAGAGTTGCCATTTCTCTCTGCCATCTGTGAATGTGTGTAGTTGATTTATCTTGGGGGGTGGTGTATTTCTCTACCTTCCTGAATCCCTTCTTTTCCCTTCCTTCTTCCTTCCCTCCACCCTCCCTCCCTTCCTTCTTCCTTCCCTCCTGTCTTTAAATCATCACAAAAGACTCAGAGTTGGTACACAATTCCTAACAAACACAAAAGCTCTAAGTCTGTGGTTCTTTGGTTGCTGAGGAAGAAGAGTGGGCCGCTTAGGGCCACAGGAGACAGCTATCAGATGCAGGCTCTGGTAACAGGCCTCCCGTGCAGGTTTCCGCCAAGACCTCTGCCCCAGCCCACTGCCAGCCAAGGGTGCTTCAGAGTCAGCACACTTATCTGCCTTTCTGAAGAGTTTTTTTCCGCTGGGCTGTGCTCCTGCCGGTTCTCCCTGAACTCACTTGCACTGATTCCTAAAAATCATCAATATCTAAGCTTTTTTTCTTTATTCGACTGCTTGCAAGTATTAAGCACAAGGAAACTTTTCTGAAAAGTTAAATGGAAAAGGTGAGTTAACAGGTTATTAGATGTATAATGCCCTTTACTCTTGGTTGAGGGAAAGAGCCTTCTAAGCAATAATTTTAAATCCTTTTTAGTGGATACCTCAAAGTAATGAAAAGTGTAAAAAGGCAAGCTCCGTGGAGAGTATTAGGCAATTATCACTAAAAATTATTTAAGCTTAAATAACTAAAATAATTTATTCTATAAAATCATATGAAGTACTGGAAAGGATTCTGCATGGTCATTTTTCTTTCTCATGTACCAGCTGAAGAGGTAAGTAAAAATGTTGAATTCTGAAAGTCTCAACTTAGTGAATTAATATAGATTTGGGGGAGGCATTAAATACCTGAAGATGATGAAGAGTCACTGCCATAGACACACTAGCAAATGGGATTAAATGATTTCCAATGATATGAAAATGTAAAATGAAAACATTGAGTCCCCCACAAGTGATGACCCTCTCTGCCATGAAATGAACACTTTTCGGTATTTAGAGGGAACCACTAGAATGTGGTGGTTATAAACATAGACTCTGGAGTCGGGTCACCTGAACTTGAATCACAATTCTGCTGATACAAGCTATGTGTCCTTGGGCAAGTTAAGTAAGCACTCTGTGCCTTGGTCTCCTCACCTGACAAGTAGAGCCCATGAGTTACTAGTATAAGTGCTTAGAGAAAGGCCAGGCACACAATTCAGTTTAGTTCAGTCACTCAGTCGTGTCCGACTCTTTGCGACCCCATGGACTGAAGCACGCCAGACTTCCCTGTCTATCACCAGCTCCTGGAGCTTGCTCAAACTCATGTTCATTGAGTCAGTGATACCATCCAACCATCTCATCCTCTATCATCACCTTCTCCTCCTGCCTTCAATCTTTCCCAACATCAGAGTCTTTTCCAATGAGTCAGTTCTTCACATCAGATGGCCAAGTATTGGAGCTTCAGCATCAGTCCTTCCAATGAATATTCAAGACTGATCTCCTTCAGAATCGACTGGTTGGATCTCCTTGCAGTCCAAGGGATTCTCAAAGGTCCTCTCCTACGCCACAGTTCAAAAGCATCAATTCTTCGGCGCTCAGCTCTCTTTATGGTCCAACTCTCACATCCATACCTGACTACTGGAAAAACCATAGTTTTGTCAGCAAAGTAATGTCTATATTTTTTAATATGCTATCTAGCTTTTCTTCATAGCTTTTCTTCCAAGGAGCAAGAGTCTTTTAATTTCATGGCTGCAGTCACTGTCTGCAGAGATTTTGGAGCCCAAGAAAATAAAGTCTCTCACTGTTTCCACTGTTTCCCCATCTATTTGCCATGAAGTGATGGGACCAGATGCCATGATCTTAGTTTTTTGAATGTTGAATTTTAAGTCAGCATTTTCACTGTCCTCTTTCACTTTCATCAAGAGACTCTTCAGTTCCTCTTTGCTTTCTGTCATAAGGGTGGTGTCATCTGCATATCTGAGGTTACTGGTATTTCCCCCAGCAATCTTGATTCCAGCTTATGCTTCATCCAGCCTGGCATTTCTCATGATGTACTCTGCATATAAGTTAAATAAGCAGGGTGACAGTATACAGCTGTGTTGTGCTATTCCTATTACACACACATTCTTGGAACGGTGAGTGTTGGAGGAACTACATCCATCAGCATGCTGTATGCAGTGGTCCTTACAAGGGAATGCTCACACTCCATGGCTCCTCATCACTCCTGGAAGTAGGGGTAGGATTATGCATGTTTATAATCCTACCCCCAAACACTGGACTGGAAGAAACACAAGCTGGAATCAAGATTGCCGGGAGAAATATCAATAACCTCAGATATGCAGATGACACCACCCTTATGGCAGAAAGTGAAGAGGAACTCAAAAGCCTCTTGATGAAAGTGAAAGAGGAGAAAAGGGAACCCTTTTACACTGTTGGTGGGAATGCAAACTAGTACAGCCACTATGGAGAACAGTGTGGAGATTCCTTAAAAAACTGGAAATAGAACTGCCTTATGATCCAGCAACCCCACTGCTGGGCATACACACTGAGGAAACCAGAAGGGAAAGAGACACGTGTACCCCAATGTTCATCGCAGCACTGTTTATAATAGCCAAGACATGGAAGCAACCTAGATGTCCATCAGCAGATGAATGGATAAGAAAGCTGTGGTACATATACACAATGGAGTATTACTCAGCCATTAAAAAGAATACATTTGAATCAGTTCTAATGAGGTGGATGAAACTGGAGCCTATTACACAGAGTGAAGTAAGCCAGAAGGAAAAACATAAATACAGTATACTAACGCATATATATGGAATTTAGAAAGATGGTAACAATAACCCGGTGTACGAGACAGCAAAAGAGACACTGATGTATAGAACAGTCTTATGGACTCTGTGGGAGAGGGGGAGGGTGGGAAGATTTGGGAGAATGGCAATGAAACATGTAAAATATCATGTAGGAAACGAGTTGCCAGTCCAGGTTCGATGCATGATGCTGGATGCTTGGGGCTGGTGCACTGGGACGGCCCAGAGGGATGGTATGGGGAGGGAGGAGGGAGGAGGGTTCGGGATGGGGAACACATGTATACCTGTGGCGGATTCATTTTGATATTTGGCAAAACTAATACAATTATGTAAAGTTTAAAAATAAAATAAAATTAGAGAAAAAAAAAAAAGAAAGTGAAAGAGGAGAGTGAAAAAGTTGGCTTAAAGCTCAACATTCAGAAAACGAAGATCATGGCATCCGGTCCCATCACTTCATGGGAAATAGATGGGGAAACAGGGGAAACAGTGTCAGACTTTATTTTTCTGGGCTCCAAAATCACTACAGATGGTGACTGCAGCCATGAAATTAAAAGACGCTTACTCCTTGGAAGGAAAGTTATGACCAACCTAGATGGCATATTCAACAGCAGAGACGTTACTTCGCCAACAAAGGTCCGTCTGGTCAAGGCTATGGTTTTTCCTGTGGTCATGTATGGATGTGAGAGTTGGACTGTAAAGAAGGCTGAGCGCCGAAGAATTGATGCTTTTGAACTGTGGTGTTGGAGAAGACTCTTGAGAGTCCCTTGGACTGCAAGGAGATCCAACCAGTTCATTCTGAAGGAGATCATCCTGTGATTTCTTTGGAAGGAATGATGCTCAAGCTGAAACTCCAGTACTTTGGCCACCTCATGAGAAGAGTTGACTCATTGGAAAAGACTCTGATGCTGAGAGGGATTGGGTGCAAGAGGAGAAGGGGACGACAGAGGATGAGATGGCTGGATGGCATCACTGACTTGATGGACATGAGTCTGAGTGAACTCCGGGAGTTGGTGATGGACAGGGAGGCCTGGCGTGCTGCGTTTCATGGGGTTGCAAAGAGTCGGACATGACTGAGTGACTGATCTGATCTGATCTGGGTTGGGGGAGTATATTCTCATCTCGCTCCCGCTGCTCAGAATGTTCACTACCATTTTTGTGGAGGGGTCCGGTAGTTGTCTGTTTCTGCCTTCAGGACTCTACTCAACAAAGATGTCTTGAGCACCTGCCATGTGACAGCCCCTGGTGAAGTGCTGGTGATAAGAGATTGACAGGCACTGCATGCCCTGGGGGCCATGGTGAGACACATGTGACACAGTGAGACAAACACAGAGGCAGGCAAGAACTGCTGTGAGAGCCAATAGGATGCACCAACTGGGCTTTGGAAGGATCAGGAAAGACTTTATCCAGAGGGTGACTTATTTAATTGAACATTGAAGAACTGACAGAATTCTCCACATAGGAAAGAAGGGATGAGACTGGAGAAACCAAGCACCAAGGTGCCCAGAATGTGACTAGTTAGGGGAATGATTAAGTCATGTTTTATGGATCCTGCCCTGGTCTTGGGTTAATCCTCTGGAAAGGCTGTGGCTTGTTCACATGGCACCTTCCTAGGTAAAAGGGCAGAGTTCAAGCTTGGTGAGTTGAGCAATCTACTCTACTGAATCACACTACTGCTCCTGGGCTAGGAGCCCTATGCTTTGATCCTGAGCTCTGGCTCCCACAGTCATTACAACATGTTGCTGTCTTTCTCCTCAAGGTTAGGGACTACATGTGACTCTTCTCTCTATATTTCTGTGACAGCATCTTAAGCTGGGTTTCTTGAACTACCTACAGCATAATTATATGGGAGCAGGTTTAAAATGCAGATTTCCATCCCCTATCAAGCACTACTGAAGCAAATATACTGGAGTGAGTGCTGGAAATCTTCATTTCTAATAAAGAAAAAGCCTGAGGTGGAAATACATTTTTAAAACATATTCCCCCAGATAATTCTGAGGGTCAGAATTCAATGGTCAATTTATATCATAAATTCCGGGTAAATATATCCAAATGAGTATATTTCAAATTCCAAGTAAGAGCTTTATAAACATAGTCCTTCTAAAGCCCTGGTTTTCAACCTTGGCTGCACACTGGAATCACCAGAGGAACATATAAAACTACTCTTGCTAAGTCTCAAGCCCAGAGATTCTGAGTTTCTGGCATGGGTACAGCCTAGGCACTGGGGATTCTTTTCAGTTCCTGAAGGGATTCTGATGTGGGTTCACCATGACTGCTATAGAAACATCATCATCTGAGGAATTCCCGTGGTAGAGTCTTCAAGCCTCCTGACAAGTTGGTCCATGGAAGGGTAGTTGGGGGCAGGAGGGTAAAAAACCCCAATGGCCGTGCCCCTGAGCTGGATAAAGGGAAGCTCAGCAAAAAGGTGCTCATGACCATCTAAAGTATGGTCATGAAATGGAAGGCATTTCCTTCTAGAAATGGAAGGAAGTGAAGAATTGCAACAGGTTGGAAGGAATTCTTTGATAAATAGCCTGATGTTTAAAATGATTACCCACTCCCATAGGGCATGCTATGAGGGGCAGACAATGGTTTCCAAACTGTCTTATAAGAAGAATGATCTCCATTAACTGCAGGAGTTTTGTTTTACTGGGTGGGAATTGAAATCTGGGGACAAAGCAGAATCATTGATACCAGCAATTGGTGTTTCCCAACCTTGCCACTTTAAGCCTTCAGTTTTTCAACATACTGATCAAAAATGTAAAGCATATCACTTTGAAAGGGATCCAAATTACTAAACTCACTTGTCTCTGGATCTTCCCATCATCTCTTCTACCTTCCTGGAAAAAAGGCTCCTGGTCCAGGACCTGCCTCGGCAGAGACAGTGACATCCAGTCCAGACTGCCACTGATAACAAAGGAAATATCAAAATATTCTTCCTTCTGAGATAGCATTTTTATTACAGCTATTGTAAAACCTCTAGCCAATTGAGATTACTTTTTTAATTGTGCGATTATAAAGTACATTTGTGAGCATGTTTCAGTGTTTTAAAAAAAATCCTTACTAATGCTGGTACTTAATAAGCATTTTTAAAAACTTTATTTCTTTTCTTAGTCAATTATTAATCTTACTTAACAGGCACAAAAGTCAAAGGATAGGTTGCCTGGAAAGGGATCCTGAGCAGAAAATGCCATCTTTCTGGCAACTGGTTGGATGGCAAGGTGATAAACAGCTAGAGTTCCCAATGAGGGGGCATCACGGGTCTTGCAACAACCAGCTGAAGTCAACCTGGTTGCACCCACACAGCTAGCGCATTTTCAATGTCATGACCCCATTTGCTTGGGATGCTGCCAAAGAGGTCCCTTATCTTCACCTATAAACTACTAAGTAAACTAATTCAACAGGCATTTTATTTGAAACCAAGCCCTGAAGAAAGTGTTCAGCGGGTGTTTTCTCTTCTCTCTCTTCTCTATAATCTTGATAGGGAGAGAAAGTATATTTATCCATATTAAGCAGTTATACTGTATGCGTGTGTGTTCAGTCATGTCTGACTCTTTGCAACTCCAGGACTGTAGCACACCAGGCTCCTCTGTCCATGGGGTTCTCCTGGCAAGAATACTGGAGTGAGCTGCCATTTCTTTCTACAGGGGATCTTCCGGAACCAGGGATCGACCCCAAATCTCCTATGTCATCTACACTGGCAGGTGGATTCTTTACCACTGAGTCACCAGGGAAGCCCTAAGCAGTTATAGAGCCAAGTCTATCTCAGCATAGATTAGAGGATACACCATGTACCCACATTTTAAGTCGGTTACTTTATCTGCAAAATAATGATACTTACACACTGGGCTGCTACTAAGCAAAATAACTATACATCATTGAAACAAAATATTTAAATAACCTGAGCATTAAGTAACAGATCAAGAAATGTTACTTCTTTTCCATCTATCAATCAAGGGGAGAAAGAACTTAAAGATTATCCAGTCTAGTAATTTCATTTTAAAGATAAGGAAACTGAGACCCAGAAAAGTAAAATGACTTGCCCAAAGTCATAGCTAGGAACAGGCAGAGCAAATAAATAAAGGAACTGTGTGTATTTGTGTTTGGATTTCTCAGAAAATCAGGGCTCTCCAAAATTCCACACTGCCCTCTAAAATGAATGCCCTAGAACAATGACCTGAGATCACTTAAATGACAAAATATAAGTCCCCTGTCTAGGCATAAAGCCACGTTCATCTGTTTTCTGTTGAGAAAGCTGCTAATGGCTCTCACCCTACCTTTCCCAGTTGAAGCACAGAACTAAAACATTTGCAGCCTAAGGATTCCCTCCCACTGTTTGTAGATCAAACACAAACAGAAA
Organism: Bos mutus; assembly: GCF_027580195.1. Taxonomy (NCBI): domain Eukaryota; kingdom Metazoa; phylum Chordata; class Mammalia; order Artiodactyla; family Bovidae; genus Bos; species Bos mutus. The sequence continues at coordinate 39,778,686 of NC_091626.1, read as the reverse complement.
CAGTGGGAGACCAGGCCATCTCTAACTGAGAGAATCAATATCAATGAAACAGACAAAATCCCAAAATCTCAAAATAATGAAAACAAAGATATCCAAGTAATAAAATCTGCTAGAATCACAAAGACAACACAACTCCGATCTCAGCTGGCTCAAAGAAAGTGTCCATTAACAAGGGATTAACACAAGGGAAGTACACAGCCAGTCAATAGGAAATGAAAACATTTCACACAGTCTAGTCCCATTTGAGCCCACCCTTGGATTATGGATGAGGGTGTGTTCAGATGGTGTGGTTCTGACTAGAGAAAGAGTCTCCAGAAACCCTCAGCTATATTCCAACTTAAAGAAACATCCCACACTGCTATTAGCTGGAGTGAAAATTTGGTACTGATGAGCCAGAAGATGAGACCATAGCACTGATTAACTGCTCTTTTTAGTCTTGTTCATTGTAATTTTCAGCAGACAGTGGGAAAGAAAGCCTTAATTACTGTAGTACCTTTTAAAATATGCATTTTAAAATATCAAAGTTCCTGAATGCCAGGGTGGGAAGGAAAGGGGGAAAAAAAAAACTGAAGTAAAACAAACAAAAAAACCCCACTGTGGAATAAAATTTTATTAGCTTATCATAAAATGGCATTTTCCATGCCCTATATGAAGATAATGTAGGCATTTTTTAATATAAAATACCATAATCTGAATGAAATCAGAAGCAAATCTCAAATGAATATAGTTGACTTGTAAGCATGAATTAATAATCAAATTCCTATGGTGGTTGTAATACTCTAGTTAATAGCCACACAGCCCATAAATGTGCATTCTCATGCTCTTACATGAAAAAATTCAAACATTTCATCAGGTTAACTTCTAAATTAAAATAATTATTTATTTTTGCTTATTTTTTGCTTTAATTTATGTTTTGCTTATTTATTCTATCTTGGGGGCAAGCTATAACTATATCCATTTGATCAGCATATCTGCAACCAGGTACAATAACTTCAGAGAAAACATTCTGTGAGTTTGCTGATGACTACCACCTGATCTGCCTCTTGAGAAATTTGTATGCAGGTCAGGAAGCAACAGTTAGAACTGGACATGGAACATCAGACTGGTTCCAAATAGGAAAAGGAGTTCGTCAAGGCTGTATATTGTCACCCTGTTTATTTAACTTATATGCAGAGTACATCATGAGAAACGCTGGACTGGAAGAAACACAAGCTGAAATCAAGATTGCCGGGAGAAATATGAATAACCTCAGATATGCAGATGACACCACCCTTATGGCAGAAAGTGAAGAGGAACTCAAAAGCCTCTTGATGAAAGTGAAAGTGGAGAGTGAAAAAGTTGGCTTAAAGCTCAACATTCAGAAAACGAAGATCATGGCATCCGGTCCCACCACTTCATGGGAAATAGATGGGGAAACAGTGGAAACAGTGTCAGACTTTATTTTGGGGGGCTCCAAAATCACTACAGATGGTGACTGCAGCCATGAAATTAAAAGACTCTTACTCCTTGGAAGGAAAGTTATGACCAACCTAGATGGCATATTCAAAAGCAGAGACATTACTTTGCCAACAAAGCTTCGTCTAGTCAAGGCTATGGTTTTTCCTGTGGTCATGTATGGATGTGAGAGTTGGACTGTGAAGAAAGCTGAGCACCAAAGAATTGATGCTTTTGAACTGTGGTGTTGGAGAAGACTCTTGAGAGTCCCTTGGACTGCAAGGAGATCCAACCAGTCCATTCTGAAGGAGATCAGCCCTGGGATTTCTTTGGAAGGAATGATGCTGAAGCTGAAACTCCAGTACTTTGGCCACCTCATGCGAAGAGTTGATTCATTGGAAAAGACTCTGATGCTGGGAGAGATTGGTGGCAGGAGGAGAAGGGGATGACAGAGGATGAGATGGCTGGATGGCATCACTGACTCAATGGACGTGAGTCTGAGTGAACTCCGGGAGTTGGTGATGGACAGGGAGGCCTGGCGTGCTGTGATTCATGGGGTCGCAAAGAGTCAGACACGACTGAGCGACTGATCTGATCTGATCTGAGCAACTCCAAGAAGATCCTCCATTCAAAAAGATTGCCTATCACTCATTATCAGAGAAATGCAAATCAAAACCACTATGAGGTACCATTTCACACCAGTCAGAATGGCTGCGATCCATAAGTCTACAAGCAATAAATGCTGGAGAGGGTGTGGAGAAAAGGGAACCCTCTTACACTGTTGGTGGGAATGCAAACTAGTACAGCCACTATGGAGAACAGTGTGGAGATTCCTTAAAAAACTGGAAATAGAACTGCTTTATGATCCAGCAATCCCACTGCTGGGCATACACACTAAGGAAACCAGAAGGGAAAGAGACACGTGTACCCCCAATGTTCATCGCAGCACTGTTTATAATAGCCAGGACATGGAAGCAACCTAGATGCCCGTCAGCAGATGAATCGATAAGAAAGCTGTGGTACATATACATAATGGAGTATTACTCAGCCATTAAAAAGAATACATTTGAATCAGTTCTAATGAGATGGATGAAACTGGAACCTATTATACAGAGTGAAGTAAGCCAGAAAGAAAAACACCAATACAGTGTACTAATGCATATATATGGAATTTAGAAAGATGGTAACAATAACCCTGTGTACGAGACAGCAAAAGAGACATTGATGTATAGATCAGTCTTATGGACTCTGTGGGAGAGGGAGAGGGTGGGGAGATTTGGGAGAATGGCATTGAAACATGTATAATATCATGTATGAAACGAGTCGCCAGTCCAGGTTCGATGCACAATACTGGATGCTTGGGGCTGGTGCACTGGGACGACCCAGAGGGATGGTATGGGGAGGGAGGAGGGAGGAGGGTTCAGGATGGGGAACACAGGTATACCTGTGGCGGATTCATTTTGATATTTGGCAAAACTAATACAATATTGTAAAGTTTAAAAATAAAATTAAAAAAAAAAAAAGATTGCCTGGCACTGTGGCCACAGCAAACTCTGTGGTCTGAACTGCAGAACTGCCTTGACCTGAAAATACAGCTTTTACACCTGGGAACTTATTACAACAAAAGGAAAAGAGTAACGAACAAAGAAGAGGGAATAGCCAAACTTTGAATCCCTCACAGAAACTGAGCCTGAAGAGGTTCAGATCATTTTAATTGAAAATGTCCCAATTATCATCAGCTAAGGGGCCGTATTTCACACATGACTGACTAATCAGGACACACTATCAAGCATTTGATCTGCAACAGGACAGGATACTTAAAACTGGGACAGCCACAGAAGGTCTGACTAATCCGTGAGTTTCCTATAATGGATTCTGCTGCTGTCTTAGAAGAAAGTAATATTTATGGTGATTTCTATTGTTCCTGCCTGAGTTCTGCAATCCAGGGTCTAACTCATCAACTGCTATCTCTGAAAAAAATCTCTCTTCCACAGCTTCCATGTCTACATGTTTGCATTCACAGGCTCACAATAATCACCCACTTGTTTCCTAATTATTAAAATACTTCTTGTTTTTATCTATAGCATCCCATGTCTCCTAAGAAGAAAATACTATTTTACCAAAAATGTGAAGCTTAGTTCCAGTAACTTGCCACCCAAAGGCAAAGGATTTGAGGCAGCTCTTTGGGGCTAAAAACTATTAGTAAAAGCTTAGACAAAATAAGGAACAAAAGTTAGTTTTGGAATTGTTTTCTCTATCTAGCTAGAGAAAAATCTTTTTATGTAGAAAGTTTCCAAACCTTAAAAAAAAAATCACTTAGCATTCCTGCTTTAAAAAAAAAAAGACTATTTTATTTATGTATTTAATTTTTTTGGCCACAGCACATGGCATGTGGGATCTTAGTTCTCCGACCAGGGATTGAAACAGTGTCCCTTGCACTGGAAGCAGAGTCTTAACCAGTGGACTGCCAAGGAAGTCCTAGCATTCCTGCCTTAAAAAAAAAAAAAAAAATTATCTAAACAGAACACCCACTCCAGTGTTCTTGCCTGGAGAATCCCAGGGATGGGGAAGCCAGGTGGGCTGCCCCACCAGGGTCACTATGGGGTCACACAGAGTCGGACATGACTGAAGTGACTTAGCAGCAGTAGCAGTAGCAAACAGAGACTATCTTAACATTGTACAGCTAAACTATATAGCCACTGTTGCTGCATTCATCATCATCCAAGGGAGATTATAAGGAAGGTGGGACACTAAACTTTCTCTGGTAGGATTTCAACATGGTGCCTGAAGTTACAAAACCTGTGTGCCAACTTGTGCCAGTCAAGCGTGGGAATGTGGTAGGGTCCTTAGGAGCCTGCAAAACACTTAAGACCTGAGTATGGGTTTTGGACTGAGATAACCCTGGAATCCAACCCCAAAGTGACAGGTGTTAAATTACTTGTCTAATCAGTCTCTTCTTACTTCTTGCTAAAGAATCCAGCTTTAAGTTCATTATTCAGACAAAAAATACTGCCCTTGAGTTTTCTTGCAGATAGAAGTAGCCATGAGACATGTTCTGTCCAATGAGATGCTGGATATGATTCTGAGGAAATTTTTAAATTATTATAAGAAGGGAAGTCTCAGTTGGCAGGGTCCTTCACCTCTCTATCCTCCCCTGTTCCTGCTAGAGATCTAGTAATCACACAGCAATGATGAATCCAAAGACAGAAGCCAACTTACTCTGAATGGCAGAGAGAAAAGACACAAAGAGGGTCTTTGAGCCAATGCAGTAACCCTAGATGGCCTCCCCACAATACCTTGTTGCATGGGCCAAGTAAATTCCAACTTGCATAAGCCACAAGGTGTCAAGTGTTCTAGTATTTGCAATTAGGCATTTCTCAGTGATAAACCAGTGTCTCAGAGCTTCATTTCTTCACCTACAGAATGGGGATCTAATCTTTATCAACTTTGAAGATTTGCTGTAAAGCCTCATTGTACGTGCATGCTCTGTTGCTTCAGTTGTGTCTGACTCTTTGCGACCCCATGGACTGTAGCCTGCCAGGCTCCTTGGTCTATGGGATTTTCCTGGCAAGAATACCAGAGAGGGTTGCCACGCCTCCTCCAGGATCTTCCTGACTCAGGGATCAAATCTAAGTCTCATGTGTCTCTGGCTTGCAGGCAGATTCTTTACCGCTGAGGCATCAGGGAAGCCCTAGTTGATATACCTATAATTCCTAGCCCAACGCCTAACTCAGTAATAGCTAGAGGCTGTTATTATTATTATTTATTGGTAAGACTGAAATGAGTATTTCTTTTTCTTTCCAGAAACTTAAAGGAGCAGAGCTCACCTTTCCCTGAGCTGGGGACTGTTCTGGGCAAAAAGTTGAGGTCATATTGGGTTGGAAGCCTTAGTTTAGTAGGATGATCTATAAATAGTCAATATCCAAAAACTTCATCCTTCTGTTCTTACTTTAGGAGATTTTTCTGGCTTACTGCTAATGCATACTAGCTGTTTCTGACACTCAGCAAGCTGTTGTGTTGTTTATACTGAAACCAAATTCCTTGACTATATTTCATTCCTGACACAATAATCACAGCAGCAAACTGCAAAATTAGCATTTAATAGGGCATTTCAATTAAAAGCTAGAGAAGTATTCTCTGAACAGATTCTTGCCTCTAAAGATAACATTTTCTTTTTTTTTTGAGTATGTGCAATTGCCATAACTCTGCTTTATTTAATGTGATATGCTTTTGGCTTCCTGGTTCCAATTTTGAGGACAAAATGACCAATTGTGGCTTTTTCAACTTGTATAAATTAGTTTCAGGAGACGGCTGTTGATTTTTGGACTAGCACAAACATTACAAGGGACTCAAAAATTATTTTGATCATGTGTGGTGATATAGAACATCCCTACAACTCAGCCCAATAACAATAACACCTCTTTTTCTGAACTTCAGCTAACTGAATTAAGAATGTTAATCAATGAAGGGTGAGATTTGGTCTAAGACAGATAAAAGAGCCCCTATTTGCTAGGCAGCCTGTTTGAGGAGTGGTAACCTAGACAGCATATTAAAAAGCAGAGACATTACTTTGTCAACAAAGGTCCATCTAGTCAAGGCTATGGTTTTTCCAGGGGTCATGTATGGATGTGAGAGTTGGACTGTGAAGAAGGCTGAGCGCCGAAGAATTGATGCTTTTGAACTGTGGTGTTGGAGAAGACTCTTGAGAGTCCCTTGGACTGCAAGAAGATCCAACCAGTCCATTGTAAAGGAGATCAGTCCTGGGTGTTCATTGGAAGGACTGATGTTGAAGCTGAAGCTCCAATACTTTGGCCACTTGATGCGAAGCACTGACTCATTTGAAAAGACCCTGATGCTGGGAAAGATTGAGGGCAGGAGGAGAAGGGGACGACAGAGGATCAGATGGTTGGATGGCATCACCGACTCAATGGACATGGGTTTGGGTGGACTCCGGGAGCTGGTGATGGACAGGGAGGCCTGGCGTGCACGGGGTCGCAAAGAGTCGGTGGGGTCGCAAAGAGTCAGACACGACTGAGCGACTGAACTGAACTGAACTAGAGAAAAAAGCTATAATGAGTCTCTCCATCAGTAAAGCAGTTTTCCATACTATAAAAATTCCAGTCCACTATTCTGAGGTATTTTAAGCTGCTCAGTTTCCTAGAGGAAGTTGTACTGCTAGCATTGTCCAACAGAAACAGTATAAACTACACATGCCAGCCACATATGTAATTTTAAGTTTTTTAGTAGTCATATTTTTTAAAAAGTAGAAAGACACAGGTAAAATTAATTTCAATAATATGTTTTGCCTAAAAGTATATCCAACATATTACCATTCCAACATGTAATCAATAAAAAAGCTAATGAGATATTTTTTACCTTTTGGTAATAAATACTTAAAATCTAGTGTATATTTTATACTTACAGCACATATCAGTGTAGTCTAGTCACATTTCAGGTGTTCAGTGCCACACGTGGCCAGTGGCTAACCTCTTAGATTGTAAGCACTAAAACTTCATGTGCTGCCTTGATCTCTTTGCGCCTCACAGGCCAAGTCCTAACTCAGTTCTCCTGCTCTTGCCAGATATGCCTCCCTACCCCTCGGGGACAGGCTTCCTATCCAGCTAGTTCCCCTGGCAGCCAGACCAGCTGCTCCCCACATGGTCCTCCACCTAATGAGTTTCACCTTTCTGCAAGCCTGTGGCATTTTTCAAACAATCCTCCTGTGGGAACCAGACTTATCCCACCCTCTTGTTACTACAGAGCCAGCCTCCTACAGCCCCTGCTGCTTCACTCTGCAACCTGTGTGTGGCGCTGCATAGTATGTGGTGTCCTCCCCAGGCTGTGAGTATACGGGACAAGAGAACTGCTGTCAGGATCATCTGTTCTGTCCAGTATCACATATTCAGTCCTCCCTGGAACCTTGGGGTAAGACTCTCTCTCCTACCCACGAGATTAAGAGAATATGAGCAAAACAACAGCATGAGTCTTTTTTTTTCAATTGGAGGCTAATTACTTTACAATATTGTGGTTGTTTTTGCCATAAATTCACATGAATCAGCAGTGGGGGTACATGAGTTCCCCATCCTGAACGCCCCCCTCCCACCTCCCTCCCCATCCCATCCCTCAGGTTCATCCCAGTGCACCAGCCCTGAGCACCCTGTCTCATGCATCCAACCTGGACTGGCGATCTAATTTACATATGATAATACTACATGTTTCAATGCCATTCTCTCAAATCATCCCACCCTCGCCTTCTCCCTCAGAGTCCAAAAGTCTGTTCTTTACATCAGTGTCTCTTTTGCTGTCTCGCATGTAGGGTCATCGTTACCATCTTTCTAAATTCCACATATATGCGTTAATATACTGTATTGGTGTTTTTCTTTCTGACTTACTTCGCTCTGTATAATAGGAATGCATGAGTCTTTTATAGTCAATTTTTCAAAATATCTGGAAGGATTTGGAGTCAGCTCTTAGCTTTCCAACATTTATATTTATAGCACATTGTAATTTACATTTACCTTGCCTGAAAAGGTTTGGTGGTAACTTTGTAACATATTTTCTTACTTGGTTAATATTTTTGATATTTCCTGGTACTGATCTTTAACTCAGCTTTGCAGATAGTTATGTGTTGGTTCTGCATTATCTTGTTGGAACTTCTGGTTTTTAGCATTCATGCTGAAGATGACCAATAAAACATCGTTATTAGGCAATATTATGAGTTTCCTTCAAAGATAAAGGCCTTCTCCATGGCAAACCGTTCATTTAGGCTGGAAAGGATGACATATGCCTGGCAAGTGTGCTGCCACTGCTCTTCCTGTGTCTGTGGCAAAATCATTAAGCCACTTCTCCACCTCAGAATCTCTTAGCATTCCAAAGGAAATCTGATTGTTATTTCTGGTCTAGAATCACCGAGCTATCCTGAGCCTTCTACATGATCCCCAAACTCTAAACAGGAATCAGGAGGCTGCCTCCCTCTCTCCCACCATTCTACTTCCAAACATCTTTCGAATATATTTTTGTCTTCTTCATGTACCTTGTGCAAACTCTCATCCAGGTCTTTGGCAGGTCTAAGGTAGCCCATCAGATTCAAGGTGCAATGGGTCTTTCAGACTCCAATACCTCTAGCTTCCTTCCATCCTCCACTCTGCTGCCCAGGTGGTATAGAACTCAGAGCTTATTTATGACTTTTTATTTTAAACATTTCCAACTGCGCCCTACTCTTATGGGGTAACACCCAAATCCCTTAGACTGGTAATCAAGACCCTTAAAAATCAAGCCCCAGTCTGTCCTTTCATTTTAGTCTTCACTCACCTAATCTCATGCATCCCTGTTACAAACTATTTCCCATCAGTTCAGTTCAGTTCAGTAACTCAGTCATGTTCAACTCTTTGCGACCCCATCACCAACTCCCAGAGTCCACCCAAACCCATGTCCATTGAGTCGGTGATGCCATCCAACCATCTCATCCTCCATCGTCCCCTTCTCCTCCTGCCCTCAATCTTTCCCAGCATCCGGATCTTTTCCAATGAGTCAGCTCTTCACATCAGGTGGCCAAAGTATTGGAGTTTCAGCTTCAACATCAGTCCTTCCAATGAACACCCAGGACTGATCTCCTTTAGGATGGACTGGTTGGATCTCCTTGCAGTCCAAGGGACTCTCAAGAGTCTTCTCCAACACCACAGTTCAAAAGCATCAATTCTTCTGTGCTCAGCTTTCTTTATAGTCCAATTCTCACATCCATACATGACCACTGGAAAAACCATAGCTTTGACTAGAGGGACCTTTGTTGACAAGGTAATGTCTCTGCTTTTTAATATGCTGTCTAGGTTGGTCATAACTTTCCTTCTAACCATACACCCCACATTAACCTAGCACCTTCATGCCATGGTACCTCTTTTTAAAATATCTATTTATTTATTGGCTGTGCTGGGTCTCCGTTGCTGTGCGGGCTTTCTCTAGTTGCAGTGAGTGGGGGCTACTCTCTAGTTGTGATGCGTGGGCTTCTCATTGTGGTGGCTTCTCTTATTGAGGAGCCTGGACTCTAGGGTGCTTGGGCTTCAGTAGTTGTGGCGAGAGGGCTTAGTTGCCCTGTGGGATGTGGAGTTTCCCCAGACCAGGGAATGAATCCATGTTCCCTGCATTGGCAGGAGGATTCTTAACCACTGGACCACCAGGGAAGTCTCTATGGTATCTTTATGGACACTACTCTCTACATGGTTTGCCCCTAATTCCTACCTAAAAGAAACAATAGACTGAATTGAGCTTACTAAAATTACACAGCAATGCAGGACACTGTCCATGAGTTCTCCCTCCAGGGCCGTGCACAATCCCCTCCATCAGCCATGCCAGACATAACAGGTAGCTTTCGAGTCTCGGCTGCTCCCAAAAGATTTATTTGTGTGATCTGCTTTATCAGTAAAAGTAACTATAAAGAAAAGTTCATCCATAACACAACATGAAATAAAAGTTGAATTTCACTTCATATAGTCTTTTGAGGCTCAGCTTTGTAAGAATGACTCCTAGGACAGTATAAAGAACACCACCTCTGCATTCATTCAGAAGGGCCTGGAAATCCTAGCTTTTTCAATTAGAAGACATATTTTGCTTCTCTTGCCTCAGTTTTCTCATCTGTAAAAAGCAATAAGTTACTTACCTCCAGAAGTTCTGAAGGATTTAATGAAAAATTCCACACTATATACTTACACAGAACATATAAATGGTACTATTATTATGTAATTTCACAAGCTTATTTTTAATTTTAACAACTATCACAGGAATTGTCTTAGAAAACCCTCTTTGATTGGAAAAAATACTTTAATAAATACCTACTATAGATTATGCCTTCCCTCATAGCTCAGTTGATAAAGAATCCACCTGCAATGCAGGAGACCCGGTTTGATTCCTGGGCCAGGAAGATCCCCTAGAGAAGGGATAGGCTACCCACTCCAATATTCTTGGGCTTTCCTTGTGGCTCAGCTGGTAAAGAATCTGCCCGCAATGTGGGAGACCTGGGTTCGATCCCTGGGTTGGGAAGACTCCCTGGAGAAGGGAAAGGCTACCCACTCCAGTATTCTGGGCGACTTTCACTTTCACTTTTCACTATAGAATATGGGACCACAAAAGCCTCTTTTTTTTTTTTGTTACTTGTTTTTTAATATCACAAGAATACACCATTTGTGATGACCCCACCAGTGATTAGAATCAGAGGGTAGAGGTATTTTGCTATCTCCAGTGCCTGGCATCTAGTAAAAGCAGAAAGCGTCCTTAGATATAGCCTGGTAACTAGGCTACTGTTAGAGTTTCTTTCCCCTTGACAGTCATTTACCTACCTATTTCAGCCTGGAGAAAGTTTAGATTTTTCTTCCTGAAAATAGATGCTTTAAACAGAAGACACAGGGGTGTAGAGACTCACCAGGGAGGGAGAGGAGCACGAGAAGAGGGAACGTGCCCAGACAAATTTCTCCCCCTTCATCCCTCTCTAAGGCTGGCACTGAGAAAATTATCATCTTAAATAACAAGAAAAAAGGGAGTGAATATTTATTGAGTATCTACCTCACTCATGTACTTTGCTAGTACTTTATTATAATTAAAAACAATATTAGCTATCATTTAAAAACTAAGCATTTGCTATACTTTGGCCACCTGAGGCAAAGAACTGACTCATTGGAAAAGACCTTGATGCTGGGAAAAATTGAAGGCAGGAGGAGATGGAGACGACAGAGGACGAGATGGTTGGATGGCATCACCGACTCGATGGACATGAGTTTGAGCAAACTCCAGGAGTTGGTGATGGACAGGGAAGCCTAGCGTGCTGCAATCCATGGGGTCGCAAAGAATCGGATATGACTGAGTGACTGAACAGAACTGAGGCATTGTACTAATTGTCTTACATCTGTTTTTTTCAGTTCATCCTCATGACCATGTTATGAAGCATTATAGGAGATGGAAACAGGAGATAGAGGAGGAAGTAGAAGCTCAGAAAGGCTAAGTCATTTACCCTAGGTTGAATAGATAGTTATCCTAATTCCAGCACCTGGAACATAGAAGCTGGAGCCACCCGACTTCAGTACCTGTGCTCTTTTCCAGGTACCACAGTACCTCTCAAAAGGCAAAGAGCTCCATGGGAAGGATTGCCCTTTCTTATTAATTTTCATATACCCAGTCCTACTTGGAATCCCTCACTCATAGTAGGTGCTCAGTAAATGTTTATAGAATGAATAATAGCAGAGAAAAGACTGGAGAATAGTACAGGTGTTGCAAAGAAGCAATCGAGGGATTGAGAAAAGGGACAAGTGGATGTCCTTCATAATTCAGAGTGACACTACAGAACACACCGCACCATCCTTGGATGGCTACATTAAATGATGTCCACACCTGATTTACATGGTCAGAAATAAAGTCAACTGCAGCAACTATCATTTTGTGAGCCTGGTCGGGCTCTTCATACCTGCTGATTTTCATTAAATGCTGTTTAGAAAAATAATTGTGTGACTCTGCCCTGTTGGCATTAAATATAAATCGTTGGTTTGGCTGCTAAAATACAACATTCAAGGAGTGCAGAGAGAGGGGCAATTTAAAAAAATGCTTTAGCTGAAGACAGGAGCTACTAGATGGCTTCCCATGGCAATCGGCCACACGTGTGTGGCTCGCTCTGCTGGAGGCGCTGTGCTGTCCGTGTCACAGAGCCATCAGTCACGGATTATGGGCTGCAAGGGGTGCCTGGGTTTAATCTCATTTTTGAATGAATTAATATTATTAGTTTTGACAAATTAATGGTATTAAATGTGCAAGGTTAGTGTGAATTATGTCCACATCCACCTATTACTAGAGGTGCCTTACTCTTGTGTGAAAGCTTATTGAATCGATTCAGTGGAATTGTCTTTTCTATTTTCTAAAATATTTTCTTTGAAGCCTTCAAAATATGGACTAGTATATCTATGGACACGAGTTTCCTGATACAAATCAGTACTTAAGTCCATGCTATGAGGGGCTATACAACTGAGTCAACCGGATGAAGATATAAGTTTCTTGTAGTTTATTATTTATTACAGATAATAAACTAATCACTGGGGAAATGCTATCTTCTAGAAAAGTTTCAAGTCTCCCCTCCTGCTCTTTTCCCTTCCAATTAAAAAAAAAGTCAGTGCTAAGATATACCCATTTCCTTTGCAGGGAAGGAAGGAAGGTAGGAAGGGAGGGAAGAAGGAAGAAAGGAAGAAAAACAGGCCCATATGCTTCTGTGTATTGTTTTCAATTTGAAATCTAAATGAAACACATATTGTTAGAGTATTATGTCAGCAGAACTAAATTTCATGCCCATGGTTGATCACATATGAATGCGCACAAATGATCTTTTAAATAAAAATTTTGGACTTTCCTGGTGGTCCACTGGTTAAGAATCCACCTGTCAATGCAGGGGACACGGGTTTGATCCCTAGTCTGGGAAGATTCCACATGCTGAGAGGCTACTAAGCCCTCGAGCCACAACTACTGAACCTGCACTCTATAACTCGTGCTCCCCAACAAGAGAAGCCCCCACGACGAGAAGCTCGCATACCACACCTAGAGAGTAGCCCTCTTCATCGCGCTTACCAGTGAAGACCCAGAACGACCAAAAATAAAATAAATAAATAAAAGAGAAACAGTTAATGTTAGTATTATGTTTAACTCAATATTTTATTTCAACACATAATCAATATGAAAAACTTAGGTATTTTACTTTCTCTTTTTCAGATTAAGTCTTTGTTCCAGTATGTCTTGTATACAACAGTACATCTCAATACGCAATAGCCATTAGTGGCCAGACTTTCTTTCTCCCAGTCCAACTTATCCTACTGACCAGATCATTTCATACAATTTTCAATGTTTCAAAGCGTTTCCTTCCCCAAACTATCTAATTTCTACTCATTTTATATCTTTCAATTTAATAAATATGTATTATTTAATACCGACTATAAAAAATGAAGGAAATATTTCCTACTTTTGAGCCATTTACCTGTTTGATGAAGAGTGCCCTACTCGGAACTAAGGGCTCCTCCTCCCTCCCCGTCATGTTTTATATGCACCTGCCTTAATGTACGGAGAAGGCAATGGCACCCTACTCCAGCACTCTTGCCTGGAAAATCCCATGGACAGAGGAGCCAGGTGGGCCGCAGTCCATGGGGTCCCTAAGAGTCGGACAAGACTCAGCGACTTCACTTTCACTTTTCACTTTCATGCATTGGAGAAGGAAATGGAAACCCACTCCAGTGTTCTTGTCTGGAGAATCCCAGGGACGGGGGAGCCTCCTGGGCTGCCGTCTATGGGATCGCACAGGGTCAGACATGACTGAAGCGATTTAGCAGCAGCAGCAGCAGCCTTACTGTAATTGTTGGCCTTTCTGCACGCAGGGAATGGCTAGAGAGACAGAGCACCGATTCTGCTTATAAGAGAGATTTTTTCTTATTTACTAGTGATAAATATAATTTTGTATCACTGAGGCTTAAATTGGAAGAGCCTTCAGAAGGTGGGATGGTTAATTTTATGTGTCAACTTGACTGGGCCATGGGGTATCCAGGTATTTGGTAGAACATGATGATGTCTCTGTGAGGGAAATTTCAGATACAATTAACATTTAAATCAGTTGACTGAGTAAACTGAATTGCCCTCTATAATATGGGTGGGCCTCATCCAATCAAGGTCTAAACAGAACAAAAGACTGACCTTCCCCAAGTAACAGAATTCTTTGTCTGAAGGCTTTAGAACTGAGCAGCTTTTTTTTTTTTTTTGGCCTTCAAACTCAAACTGAAGCATGAGCTCTTCCCAGGTTTCGAGTCTGCTTGCCTCCAGATGAGAACTATGCCATCAACTTTCCTGCTGACTCACCAGCCTCCATAATTACATGAACCAATTCCTTATAATAAATAAATAAATATCCTATTGGTTCTATTTCTCTGGAGAACCCTGACTAATACAGAAGGCATTTCATCCAACCTCCTCTTTCTAGAGTTGAATCAACTACGGCAAAGAGAGATTAGTGACTTGCTTAAGGTCACACAGCCAGTCAAGGATGGATCAGTAGCAGAAACCAAGTCCTTAAATTCCTACCTTCAGTGCTCTTGCACACTGTACACGTGTGTACAGTTCCACACTGGCATTTTACATTCACACACACATTTTAAAAAGGGAAGCAACGTACTTCAATGAGAACTTTGCTTTTACACATAGCAGGAAATATTTTTGGAACTCAAGTCATGATTAAATAGTCCATCTGGAGGAGGGCATGGCAACCCACTCCAGTATTCTTGCCTGGAGAATCCCATGGACTGAGGAGCCTGGCAAGCTACAGGGTCGCAAAGGGTCAGACATGACTTAGGCAACCGATCATGCATGCACAGTTACATGAAGAGAATTCATTACTTAGAGGCCCATTAAGGTTGGTGGTAAAACAGCTGTGGTTTTTCAATCAGTGGATAAACCTGGCTGGAACTGTGGCCGTATCAGTGGATCTGGCTTAATGATTTTATGAGTAAGCTGACCTGACATCTGAGGTTTCTGTTTGGCACATTCTCCTAGTACACTGTGTTCCAACCCAGAAGTGTCAGAACATTGAGAAGCTCAGAGGGCTATGTTAGAAAATAGCAAAGCTGGGGTGAGCCAGAGACACCAGCACAGAGGCAGCACTTGGCTGCTGAGATAGCCTCTCTTCACCAAGGAGAGTGAGAAGAGTAGCCACTGTCTACTGGGTGCCATGAGCCAGACAGCCTGCTAAGCCTTCCGCTGGAATTCATCATTTAATACAATAGTAATTCTGTGAGGAGGTGCTGTCTTTACCCCCTTTTTTTAACCTGTGGTGAAACTGGGGTACACAAAGGTCAGGAAATGGTGGGTCTGGGGTCCAGCTCCAGTGGTCTGGCTGAAGAGCCTGTGCCTTTAACACACAGAAGCCTCGGCATATTTCCTCAGAAAACTTGAAGTTTTACATTTAATTCAAATATCTGACTTTCACCACTGTATCCCGGGTTAGAGTGAGGAGACCTGAGTTAGTCCTAGCTCTGCCACTAGTTAGCCACTTGCCCTCCGGCAAGCCACACCACCGCTCTAGGCAACCATTTCCTCATTTACAAATTATGTTGTCAGTTTAATTCCCACAACCACATCTAGCTATGAAGTCCTATGAGCCTAATCCCTCACTCGGAGATTATCCTATTTAAACCTTAGTTTTATCATTGTGGTTGTTGTTTAGTCCCTAAATTGTGTCCGACTCTTTGCGACCCCATGGACTGCAGCATGCCAGGCTCCTCTGTCCTTCACTATCTCCTATGAAGGTTTGCTCAGATTTATGTCTACTGAGTCAGTGATGCTATCTAACCATCTCATCCTCTGCCGCCCTCTTCTCCTTTTGCCTTCAATCTTTTCCAGCAACAGGGTCCTTTTCAATGAGTCAGCTCTTCGCATCAGGCGGCCAAAATATCAGACCTTCAGCTTCAGCATCAGTCCTTCCAATGAATATTCAGGACTGATTTCCTTTAGGATGGACTGGTTGGATCTCCTTGCTGTCCAAGGGATTCTCAAGAGTCTTCTTCAGCACCACAGTTCAAAAGCATCAGTTCTTCAGTGCTCAGCCTTCTTTATGGTCCAACTCTCACATCCATACATGACTAACGGAAAAACCATAGCTTTGACTATATGGACCTTTGTTGGCAAAGTGATGTCTCTGCTTTTTAATACACTGTCTAGGTTTGTCATAGCTTTTCTTCCAAGAAGCAAGCATTTTTTAATTTCATGGCTGCAGTCACCATCTGCAATGATTCTGGAGCCCAAGAAAATAAAATCTGTCACTGCTTCCACTCTTCCCTCTTCTATTTGCCATGAAGTGATGAGACTGGATGCCATGATCTTAGTTTTTTGAATGTTGAGTTTTAAGCCAACTTTTTCACTCTCCTCTCTTATCACTACATAGATTCCTAAAATTTTTTTCCTTATATTCAGGAGAAAATTTAATAATAAATAGATGACTTAACTAATTTGTGAGTAAAATTCTGAGGGTATATATTTTATCCTCTGAATGATATTTTAACATCATACCCTTCTAATATTTTCAAATGGGATCAGAAAAGAGAAAGGATTTCAGGAGGAATTTTTCTAAGAGAAGGCCAAGACATGTGTTAAGGGAAGTCCCCCAAAAACAATGATTCTTTTGGTTGAGTAGAGACAATTGTTCATCTTCCTGATCTTCGTGTGTGTGTGTGTGTGTGTGTGTGTGTGTGTGTGCCAAAGCTGCTGCTTTCAAACTTGAGTCTTGCCAGTCTCAAACTCCTTCTAAGTGCTTCTGTAAAGATTCTGGGTGTTCTTTTTGTACCACACCTACCAACGCCCAAGTAGGTACTAATCCCCCACAGTGACTAGCCCTAACCAATATTTAAGTGCTTAATTTTTTTCAAGCTCTGTTTGTTTTGCCCATGACACTAATTTATGGTTAGGTTATAACATTGGCTATTTAAATTGCTGGGGACTTCATTTGTGGGAGAGAAAAATCCCTCAAGTATTGTTTATCATTATTTTTGTTTTAAAATTCTTACAGGATTTTCTCTCCACACTTTATCTCATTCTAGGTATTTTAGGAAAAACTAACAGTGAACTTGTCTGAGTAAAACTGCCCTGAGCTATTCTTTAAGTTAATTATCACTTCTTTTGGTTTTGTGAATGGCTGTTCAATGACACTGTCAGCAAGTGGAATGAACCAAATTACTTTAATTATGGAGTAATTGCACAGAGTGATGGTAATTAAATCTTGATCAGTTTAAGTGAGTGAATTAATTGCTCTAACTTGGAATGCACACCACAGCAAGAGGAGTTGTTTTGTAGTTTAATTAACACCATCCACTAAAGTCTTATCGTATCTAAAATGTAGACAATTAATGAGTTTGATATTATTCTCACCTTCACAAGAACTAGGACAGAATACATGCTGAGAAAGGTAGTGTACTAAGGGAATGACAGAAAACTTAATATTCTTGTCACTTGTATAGATATACTGGTTGCAATCTCTACTTTGCCTTCTGGAGAAATGTGCAAATAGGAATATTTCCATGTAATTAGCTTCTGGCCCCATTTCATTTCAACATTCCCTGATCTATGCAACAGTATACATTTCCAAATTTGTTAAAGTCTTAAATTTCTACCACCTGGATTTCATTTTGAATCATACATCATTTACTTCCTTTTAGTTTGAAGGAGTACTACCCTTACGAAGGTGTGCCTGGGGTCTTCATAAAATTTGATCATTTATCAATCACTTATTGGATATAGATTTCCACACCTGTTTTATTATCCATTCCCCAGTCCTAGTAAATGCTTTATGTTTTTAGAGGAACTTTCCTGCCAAGATCCAGATAAGTGATGTTCAGCCTTGACCATAAATTAAACCTACAAAGCTTTAAAACATTATTCATGCCCAGGTAGCCCTCCAGAATTTAGAGGGTAGATCCAGGCAGGTTTGAAAAGCTCCTTGCTGCTGCTGCTGCTAAGTCACTTCAGTCGTGTCCGACTCTGTGCGATCCCATAGACGGCAGCCCACCCGGCTCCCCCATCCCTGGGATTCTCCAGGCAAGAACACTGGAGTGGGTTGCCATTTCCTTCTCCAATGCATGAAAGTGAAAAGTGAAAGTGAAGTCACTCAGTCGTGTCTGACTCTTAGCGACCCCATGGACTGCAGCCTACCAGGCTCCTCCGTCCATGGGATTTTCCAGGCAAGAGTACTGGAGTGGGTTGTCACTGCCTTCTCCGTCAAAAGCTCCTTAGGTGATCCTAATGTGCACCACAGGTCAAGAACCATTGATTTAGAAAGTTCACACAGCTCATCGATTAACTCTCAGAGGAAGATGGTATTATCACAAATTTTCAGGTGGAGACCCTCTGGCTTGGTCATGTGGTCAGGACAGAATTTGAGGATTAAGACCTGGGTGTAATCCTCGGACCCTCTGCTGATGCCTCTTAAGAGCCAGTTCTTCATAGTTGTTTTACACCTGTGCACTAGAATAAATCAAATTGATAATTCCAAGTTTACAAACTAGAGAAACAAAGAAAAGGAACACGATTTATTTAGGCATCTTGGGCATTCTCTTATTAAGCTCCAAATAAGAAAAGATGTAGTGTTCTCAGCCCCAAGACTGTTAATATGTGTGCATTTGGTTTCAGGGTCATTTCTTAAGTGTCAATGATGGTGGTAATAATCAAACAGAATTTGTTGGGGGAATAGTATTTGCTAGTTCAGCCCTGATTTGAGTAATAAGTAAGCTTCTCAACATCATGCATTGCCAAAGCCAGAACCTGAATCTGGTCTTCCCCGATATCAAGGTCCACAGACTTTGAACCTCTCCATCATAGGCTCTACCCACTCCAGTGTTCTTGCCTGGAGAATCCCAGGGACGGGGGAGCCTGGTGGGCTGCCGTCTATGGGGTCGCACAGAGTCGGACACGACTAACGAGACTTAGCAGCATCATAGGCTCTGGCTGAGTATCAACACCAAACAATGGGAACTTGACCCAAGGAAGAATGTTGGTTCTTAGAAGTGTTCACACATAAGTTGACATGGGAGCTGGATTTTGAAAAGATAAGAGTTTAACTAAATAGACATTTCTCCAAAGAAGACATACAGATGGCTAACAAACACATGAAAAGATGCTCAACATCACTCATTATCAGAGAAATGCAAATCAAAACCACTATGAGGTACCATTTCACACCAGTCAGAATGGCTGCGATCCATAAGTCTACAAATAATAAATGCTAGAGGGGGTGTGGAGAAAAGGGAACCCTCTTACACTGTTGGTGGGAATGCAAACTAGTACAGCCACTATGGAGAACAGTGTGGAGATTCCTTAAAAAATTGGAAATAGAACTGCCTTATGATCCAGCAATCCCACTGCTGGGCATACACACTGAGGAAACCAGAAGGGAAAGAGACACGTGTACCCCAATGTTCATCGCAGTACTGTTTATAATAGCCAGGACATGGAAGCAACCTAGATGTCCATCAGCAGATGAATGGATAAGAAAGCAGTGGTACATATACACAATGGAGTATTACTTAGCCATTAAAAAGAATACATTTGAATCAGTTCTAATGAGGTGGATGAAACTGGAGCCTATTATACAGAGTGAAGTAAGCCAGAAAGAAAAACACCAATACAGTATACTAACGGATATATATGGAATTTAGAAAGATGGTAACAATAGCCCTGTGTACGAGACAGCAAAAGAGACACTGATGTATAGAACAGTCTTATGGACTCTATGGGAGAGGGAGAGGGTGGGAAGATTTGGGAAAATGGCATTGAAACATGTAAAATATCATGTATGAAACGAGATGCCAGTCCAGGTTCGATGCACGATACTGGATGCTTGGGGCTAGAGCACTGGGACGACCCAGAGGGATGGTATGGGGAGGGAGGAGGGAGGAGGGTTCAGGATGGGGAACACATGTATACCGGTGGTGGATTCATTTTGATATTTGGCAAAACTAATACAATTATGTAAAGTTTAAAAATAAAATAAAATAAAAAAATTAAAAAAAGAGTTTTCTATGTGGAGATAGGGAGAAAAAAGTTCCTAGAAGCCAAGGGAGCCGCCTGCGCTAAATGACACAAGTTTGGGAAACTGCATGTGGGCTTGCTGTGATGAGAGCATCTGCTGTGGCAGGGAGAGATGTGTTAAAGCCCATGGACCAAAATTATTGATAACCTAAACCTGGGCAGAAAAGGCAAATTTATCAGGCTCGTTGCAGCAAGAGAGAATGATCAGCGAAGGTAAAAGGAAGTTGTGAGGGATTCACTCTGGCTTCTGCAGAGCAGGTCTAAGGAGGGAATGAGAAAGTGCAGACTTGTTCTGGATGGCGTGCCATCCAGAACAAGGGCTATTCAGTGGTTGGGTATTTGATAATGTGATCAAGGAGCTGGATGGACTAAATCAGAGTTAACACTGTTGTGGTAAAGTTTTCCATGTTAGCTGGGAAAAGGGGATATTTAGTTGCCTCTGTGGTTGCAAATCGGAGAAGGCAATGGCACCCCACTCCAGTACTCTTGCCATGGACAGAGGAGTCTGGTAGGCTGCAGTCCAGGGGGTCGAGAAGAGTCGGATACACTGAGAGACTTCACTTTCACTTTTCACTTTCATGCATTGGAGAAGGAAATGGCAACCCACTCCAGTGTTCTTGCCTGGAGAATCCCAGGGACGGGGGAGCCTGGTGGGCTGCCGTCTATGGGGTCGCACAGAGTCGGACACGACTGACGAGACTCAGCAGCAGCAGTGGTTGCAAAGCATCCTTGCCTGTTTTAGACAAGGTTATAGAGGGAAGCTGATTACTGTTCTGTGAGCAGTTTATGTACAGTTGAGAACATCACAGGTGAGCTGCTTCACATGTTTTTATTTTCTCAAGCAACCATGCCGTGATTGCCATTTTAAGGAGCTAGAACTTACATGTAAGGAGTTTTTAAAAGTGAAATAACATATAAAGTTTCTGTTTGGGGAAGATCACTCAGGTGGCTATGCAGAAGAAGGTTTTGAATGTGGCAAGACCAGATATAGGTGGTCCAACAGGAGTAGAGGAAAGAAAATGCCCGGGGAATGGGGATAGAGAGGAAAGCGCTGCTGACAGATGCTTTAGGAGAAAAGAGAAAAAGTGCTACACAACAGTTCAGAGAAAAATAGCAACACAAAGCCACTGGGGCAAATCACAGGATGTGTCTCTATCTCCATGGTTTCACTGGGAAAACTACTTCTGGGGAAAACTGTAAAGGGTTTCCTTTGCCTTGAAAACTAAAACCCAGTGTTTACTAAGTTCTTACAGGGCAAATAAAATTTCTTAGACACCTGTAACTTGTTTCAGCTCTCGTAATGGCCTTTTCTTACCTCAGATGCAAAAAGTTTGCAATTTATTCTTCCTGGTACAATCAGAGCAAATTGATAAAGCACAGACATACCTGGCCCCAGGTTTTCTTGGAAGATGGACTCGGGTGGTCTAAGAATGTGAGTCCTGAACCAGCTGTCAGAAGCCTGAGCAGCAGATAGGAAGGACCAGTGGTAAAACAGAGTCAGGTCATCCAGTTCCTAGTCCCCACTGAAAAGAGCAAACGGGCCATTCTGGAGAGACAAGAAACTAGTAGAATATAGTAGAACCCTGGAAATTGGGAAGGAAAAAAACAGAAAAGAAAGAAAATTTTCTGTAATGTCAGGTGGGAGATTGGGAGTAACTGCGCACAGAGGAGAGGAGACCATCTTCTTTTTGGAAACAGTGCTAATTATACTGTTGTCCTGCTTTTCTTTTAATCCATAAAATTGTCATTTACTGATATAAAAATGGACACATAGAGAAGACTCATGTAATAGAGGGGGAAATGAAAAGAAAAATGAAATCAGTAAAATAAATCATATAGTATTATAACTATTAATGACCATAAGATAGATATTTTGGCCATTTAGAAGGAAAAAGGATATGGAAAAATCCAGTCTTCCCTTTTAGTCTTGTTTTGTTCTGGGGAGACTGCCTCGAGTCACAATTCTAATCTGTGACAGCACAGTTACATAAATAGCTTTGAGCAGAGTGCTTCTTAACACTTACTCCATTTAACACTACTCCATTTAACATAAATATTTTGAAGAGCAGACATTACTTTAAGAGCAACATTTCCTAAAACTCAGATGTCTTATTTATCCAGTTCTTCCACAAGCCTATTCTGCAGATTAATCTTTTCTAAAAATGTTTTTTAAAGCCAAATGAAACACTCAGAAAGTGAGGATACTATTAGTTCACGACCTTATGTTTTAGTGGAGAAAAAGTGGCTTTGCAACCCATAAAATGTGTTAATGTAGGGATAGAAATCTTTATCCTTCCACTGATACTAGGTCCAATCAATAGGGCAGATTAGACCTAAATAATCTGACATTAGTATTAAAATATATTTTAAAACATGTGTATCCATTACTGGTACATTACGTATGGAGCTTTATTTCTTGGTATTAAGACATATCCTGACCCCAAAAACACTGAGTAGAAATCATGACTATATGTGAAGTTGGGTAGGGGATACAGATAACGACTTACATCACTTTTTCAATTAGTAGCAAAGATTTGATGGCCATTTAAGAACTGATTAGCGAGTCAATAGATTAAAAAGACGGTACCTTGTGACGTATTTTGCTTCCCTGCCTTGGAATGTGTTCAACAGCAGTGAAGGACATCTGCCATGATCAACCAACATACCAGTGTTCAGATTTCATGACCAAACAATGTGGTAATAAGCACAAAAGGCGTGTCAAAGTCTCCAAAAAGCAAAAACCAATATTTACTGTAATGACAGAAATAAAGAAATACTGAATTTTAAAAAGCATAAATCAGTTCTATTAACAAACTGGAAGTAGCATTACAACAGCTATTTATATGGTTAAATTATCATCTGAAAATATGATTTTATGTGTTTAGAATGTATTCATTTTCCATTCAACTGCCTCGGTTTTTCTAGCATGTAATTATCAGTAAGTAGCTCATTTCTTTAATATATTTTGTTTTGAGCTGAAAACACTAAGATCATGGCATCTGATCTCATCATTTCATGGCAAGTAGATGGGGAAAAAATGGAAATGGTGACAGACTTTATTTTCCTGGGCTCCAAAATCACTGTGGACAGTGACTGCAACCATGATATTAAAAGATGCTCCTTGGAAGAAAAGCTGTGAACAACCTAGACAGCATATTAAAAAGCAAAGACATCACTTTGCCAACAAAGTTCCATATAGTCAAAGATATGGGTATTTCCATATTGAACGGTATTTCCATTCAATAATGAATGGATGTGAGAGTTAGATCATAAAGAAGGCTGACTTCTGAAGAATTAATGCTTTCTAACTGGTGCTGGAGAAGACTCTTGGGAGTCCCTTGGACCGCAAGGAGATCAAACCAGTCAATCCTAAAGGAAACGTACCTGAATATTCATTGGAAGGACTGACGCTGAATGTCTAATACTTTGGCCACCTGGTGCAAAGAGCCAACTCACTGGAAAAGACCCCGACGCTGGGAAAGATTGAGGACAGGATTAGAAGGGGGTGACAAAGAATTAGATGGTTGGAGGACATCATTGACTCAATGGACATGAGTTTGAGCAAACTCCAGGACACTGAAGGACAGGGGAGCCTGGCATTCTGCAGTCCATGGAGTCACAAAGAGTCAGACTCAACTTAGTGACTGAACAACAATCTTGAGCACCACCCATTCACTTTCATGCTGACAAACCCCATGTGGTAAATAGATAGCACACTCTTCCTGCTCTAATGGAGCTTACAATCCACATGAAGAATCATTTAAGGTTAAATGGAAAAATGTTAAGAAGACAACTCTGAAATATCCTAAGCCACAATATATTGCTTAAGTTTAAATAAATGGAATAGATTGTACACACGCTTTCAAGCCATGGCAGGCAGGGAGTCCTTGTTGAGTTGGAGTTCAAGCTTTAAGAGGAAACGAGTATTAAGCTGGTTCATGGAAGATGTATGGATAGGAGCAGGGGTGTGCTGGTGGGCTGGAGTAGCCTGATTTGTAGCATCTGTGATTTCCACAAGTACTCCCACCATGGTTGACTGAAAGCTACCAACTTGATTTTACTGAATGTGAAGTGGGAGAGTGCTGTGTTGTGCTTAGTTTCTCAGTTGTGCCCAACTCTTTGCGACTCCATGGACTGTAGCCTGCCAGGCTCCTCTGTCCATGGGGATTCTCCAAGCAAGAACACTGGAGTGGGTTGTCATGTCCTCCTCCAGGGGATCTTCCCAACCCAGGGATCAAACCCAGGTCTCCCACATTGCAGGCGGATTCTTTACCATCTGAGCCACCAGGGAAGCCCAAGAATACTGGAGTGGGGTGGGAGAGAAATGTTCACAACTGGCTTTTGTGAGCCAGTGCAAGCTGATATTGATACCACCAAATACATCTACAAGTGATGAAGATTCATTCAACAAGTATCTGAAAAGAAGAAAAGGCTGGTGTGGTTTTTGAGGTCTTCCTAAAAAATAAAATAGAATTTTTGCCTATCTCTTTTCCCTTATCAACCCCCAGTTAAAACACAGTCCTAATTATAAATTGAATACTTTTGAAAGCTACTGAAGGCTCTTTCCTATTAAAGGTACAATGCTGACCTATCACCAGCAATGCCTTTGAAGTGCTTTTCCCAGGGGTGATGGTGGTAGTCTTGCCCTGATCAATTTACCCCTTCTTTCTCAGTATCTCTTATGAACAGGACACACATTTTGCATCTCTTATTAGCAGGACCACGGGGCCCAGATTAGAAGTGCAGGCTGTGTTCCTAAAACAGATCAAAGTTACACACAACCACAAAATTAGACTGGATTTAAAACTTGGTAGAACTAGGCTAATTTGCTCTCTCTCTCAGCTGTACATTTGAAGTGTTTGGTGGGGACCCCAAGTCCTGATCTCATCGCTCAGGAAATGTTAAAATGCCTCTAGTGAATCTGACTTTAATTCACCATGACTGCTAAAACACAGGCTTTGAAAGCTAAAGGAGTAGCAATTTCCTATGTGAAATCAGAGCTCATAGGAGGATATTCTGCACCAGCTGCTTTGGATATATATGTGGATCCAAAAAATAACCTAACAGATACTTCTAGCAACCTTCCAAGTGCAAATGCATGGCTGAGGGGTTAAAGAGGCAAGTCATTCATTTGGTTCTAAAAGGATTAGAACAGACTTCATTTTCCTTGCTTCAAACTTTGCCTCCTTTCTTTCCCTTTTATCCCTTTTATTTTCTCCAGCCCATCCCGTTGTGGCTACCTCCCCCATTCATGACTCTGATTAACAGACAACCTCTAAGCTTACAAAAACAGCTCTTGAAAGAACTATTCTGATAGTTGCTGGGATGAGACTGCTCAGTGATCTCCAGCAAGAATCAGGAACACTCAGAGTAATCTCTGACCATTTGCTGCAAGGAAAATTTTGCAACAGTTAGAGATCAAGAAAATTGCAAGCTAGGCTAGACCACAAGGTCACATACTCCTTGCTTCTCAATTTATAAGATGCCAATACTGCTTCATTTTCAAGAGTTTCTGGGTCTTCAGGGCCAGATTTGCATCAGCTGAACAAAGCCTTTAACCTCTATTTGGATCACTTGAACGATTTCTTTTTCCCTCCAATACAACAAATATTTATTGAGTATCTCCTCTGGCCAAGCACCAACCTTGATGCTTTGGGGACACAAGTGAACAATATAAAGAAAGGACACCTACTCACATGGGGTTACATCCCTGCTATCCACAACACCATGGGCTTACTGATTTTTGGATAGTACAGCAGGTTTATATAGGGGAGCCGAAAGTAAAACTGAAAGAAAAATTCTAGGATTCTAGACCCATTGCCCATTCCCTGAATATTGTTTACATACACAGTCCTCTCACTGATGTCACATTTTCATTCTAACTTCGAATGATGATCTGACTTTTTACACTAGACTTTTCAAGAAGAGGTGAGAGATTGAAAATAAAACACAACTTATCTGACAGAAGGAATTGGGAAATCCAATACTTAAGAAAGACTACGGATTTCTTTGAGAGTAATATAAAAGCACACAGCTCGTACTGTTGGGCAATAAAGGACTACTACCAGACAGTCTTGTATTGTCTAGAATTGCTGATACACCGTGATAATAAAGAGTGGACTTTTAGTTGGTTTTATTGTTTTTAGATTTTCTCCAGAGAACACACCTTCCTTTTACCTGCACCCCGGGGTAACCACTCTCCCTGCCCCTTGGTACACTATGGCTCTTGCTTCAACTATTTTCTTAGGTTCATCTCATCTGTCACCAGCCCCTGTCAAGCCAACTCCTAGTCTGCGAAGATCTTCTGTAGCCATCATACTCTGTCCATCTTCACTAGCCCTTATCTAAACACAAACTTAAATGCTAATTACTCCTTTCTGTACATCCTGTTCCTCCTCAAAGAGAACATCACAAGGACAGGTCTGGGTCCAGCATCCATCACTTGTTGAATGACCTAACCGGTGCACAGTTACTGTTTAGCTGGTGGTGGAAGAGCGTGGGGATGGCGATGTGCCCCCACAGGCCCTACTCCTCTTGCAGAGGGAAAGAGCATCAGCATCCCAGCCTGACCCAAGCTGTGCTCCCTGCAGAGATTCAGTTCTGCGTGTCCAGCAATGTCTAATGAGTGCAGGTGGGGCAAAGAGGAAGTCGGGCCGCTAAGTATGATCTGGTAAAAACATTTAAGAAATAAAGGGCGGAATACACTTCTGAGTACAAGGTAAGGACTTGCGCCTGGGTCAGAGAGAGAAAAGGAAGAAAGTAAAAGCTTAGTGAGACTTTGGAACCCAAGTAGTGCTGCCATAAGAACAGTGTAACAAAATTCATCTCCCAAAAGGCTGGGACTCTTCCCATCTTTGCCATAAGCCCCAGTGTGGTCTCCAGATCATGGTAGGAGCATCATGAGGAAACAATCTGATGGGGGAGAAACAGCAGTGTTAGGGGCCTGCCAACCAAATGGGGCCTTGTCGGGTGGCTGAGCCCAGCATGTGTCACCTATTAATGGTAAAGAAAAACCCTAACATGTACTGAAAACATACTTTGTTCCAAACACTAGGCTAATGTAATTTAGGTATGTTATTTATTTACTATTCACAATCCTTTGAGGTATCTTGAGGTCTCAGATACAATGCAACAGAACAAGGAAGGTAATAGACTGGATTTTTTCAAGAACACACATGAGCACCACCCCCAACCCCATCCTCAGGAAACAGATGTTTGTGGAGTGATCTCCCAAGTGCAAGTTTTTCTGCTATTTTAATCAAAGCCCATTTAATTTCATTGGCTGGAGAGACCGCAGAAAATTCTGCTATTTTAATCAAAGCCCATTTGATTTCATTGGCTGGAGAAACCTCAGAAAACACAGGTGACTATATAATAACCATACTGGGTTAAGGAGAAGATAATCACAAATCACAAATAAACAATGTAGTCCTAGTTCAAATATCCAAAGAGATGGAGCTGTGCAGTGCTGATGTCCCCAGAGCAGAAATATAACTAGGGAGATGCTGATTAGCACTGATGGCTGGCAGATTGCTGTTCAGGTAAGATCAAAAAGAAGAAAGAGAAGCCTTAGGGGTGTGTATGGGAGGAGAGGGGCAGCCTCTCTCCCTCCTCCTCTCTACACCACCCCTGGGGAAGGTTAATTAGCCAGTGCCTATTACCAGGCTCCTCAGCTTACAGGTAGATGAGTGATTCTCAGTCTAGGCTGAACATTTGAACCACCTGAGGCTTTAAAATACCCTGCCTCGTTGACTCCCTCAGGGAGTATCTTTTAATTGGACTGCAGTATGGTGGAAGTGGGGAGGCGGAATCGGGATTTTTCTAAACTCCTTCTGGTGATTCTTATGTGCAGCTGCCAAGGTGCCAAGTTTGAAAACTGGATAAGAGCAAGCCCTGATGGGAGTTAATTGTACCTGATATTTATTGAGCAACTACTATCCCCAGGCATTGCACTGGGCACTCTACACGGATTCTTTCCAGGCCTTAACATCTGACTTGCAGATAGGTATGCTCATCCCGCTTTGAGAAGTGAGTACACTCAAATCAGTCATAGACAGTCTAGGCCATTTGCCTGCCCCCAAACCTCATCCTTTCCTGGTCTAACTGCTGCTCTCCTGGAAGGACAGTACCATAAACACTGAAAAGAGAAGTAGAGAGACCAGAGATGCTCTTCTCAAACATTCTTCATGAGAGACTGTAAAGATAAAAGGGCTCTCTGATACCTTTTCTGCCGATATCACAAATTGTCCTTGAACCTAGGTCTTCTTCCTTGTATCTGTGCTGCATTGCCTCTGGAAAGGTTTGCTTCTGAAACTTAGTTACTTCATCTTTTTTGTTCTGCTGATGGCGCCATGCTAGGTGCTAAGAGATCTACCAGGGAGCTAGAATATGCAGTGCTTGTCTTCAGGAGAGCTCTTGTTGAGTTGAGTAAGAATTCTTAAATGAAACTTCTTTGAAATAGTATTGAGGGGCAAGTATTTGAAAGGCCAGTAAATTGGTCTAGCCCCTAATTATTTAAAATGCGGTCCTCAGAGACTTCCCTGGTGGTCCAGTGGTTAAGATTTTGCCTTCCAATGAAATGGGTATGCATTCAATTCCTGGTCTGGAAGCTCTCACATATCTCATGGCCAGAAAACCAAAACATAAAACAAAAGTTGTAACACACATGTAGCACACATGAGTAACAAGTTCAATAAAGACTTTATAAATGGTCCACATCAAAAAAAAAAAAAAACTTAAAAATATGGTCCTCAGACTAGCTGCACCAATATCCTGTGGGAGCTTGTCAGAAATGCAGATTCTGAGGCCCTACCCCTGACCTACTGGTTCACAATCTGTATCTTACACAATCCCCAGGTGATAGAATATTTACGCATTAAAGTTGGAAGCAGTAGTCAGGAGAAACATTGACATTACGTCTGTCCCACTTTGTTGCTTTAGGAATATCTGTTTTATCCTTTTTCCTAAGAATGTCTCTCATACACATTTTTAAAAAAGAGCGTAGCTGCAAATCTCCGATTCTTCCTGCCCTTCTTGAAGCACATGAAGCCATGATGAGCAGAGAACTGGGATCTTGTTCATAACTAAGTCTTTTGTCAGTCTCCTTATATGGCCCCAGGTGCCCTGGCACAGCTGCTGATATTTAGTTACGTTCTGCACCAGCAGTTCTAGCATTTGGGAAGTGAAATTCCTTTTTCTCTGTCTGGCTTTATGAAAGCCTAGGGCAAAGGAGGTGAAGAAAGGGGAGCTTGGAGGAAATCAGCCTTGGAAGTATCAAGTGTAGCAGCGAGGTCAAACCATTTTCATTTTAGGTCCTGGCGTTTCATTTAGGCCTTGGCAAGCTATCTCTTTAAATGGCGATGTGAGAATTTCTTTACCAAGGCCACAAACAAAGGTTTGTAGTTCTAAAGGGTTCAACATTTGACTCACAAGTCCTTATACTGAGTTACACCTTAAATAGGGCTTGTGCTCTGCTTTGTGTTTGGAATGATAACTCTCGAAATGTCAAGAGAAGTCCTCTCAAGCATGATCTTCAGACACGGGTAATATTAATTGTTCCATTTAATAAGGGAACCGCAGCCCCACCGATCCTGACATGGATACGATTTTAATTTAGTCAAGTAATAAGGTGAATTACATTCTCAGATCCCAGATCTCTTCTTTCATAAACCCATTCTGTTCCTTGTTTTAGCATTGAGAATAAAAGACCTACCTTTGCTATTGAACAGATTCACAAGCAAAACCTACTCAAAGCAGGGAATGAATTTGCACATATTGGGAAACTCTTTGGAGTTTAAGGATGTAGGTGACTTTGAAACTGACTGAATTATTCTTGCAAAGTTGCAGAATTATGCTATATAATGTTTGCATTTGGAAAAATTAATTATGATCCTAAAGTCATGGGTTAGAAATATAATTAAACTGATTAGTGTCATAGGATAAAAATAAAAAGCAAGGCCTGTGACAGCTTCCCACTTTCCCTCCACTCCCCAGAAAGGCTCTTAAAGGAACATTTAAAACACGAGTCTTTGTTCCCTCAATCTATGGTGCTCAGGTCAGGTGGACCCTGCAGCGTGGCTGCAATATTTCAAGCAGGCACTCACAAATGTGTCATTTGACCTGCTGTTCTTCCAAAGAGGTAGGAAAAATGTGTTTCTTGCTGAGATAACTTGAAATCAAATAAACATAATCTCTTTAATTCTTTCTAAATAGTTCCATATTTTAAGTCTAAACACAATAGAACACAAAGCTTCTGGCTTTTAAAAAAGTTTTTCTTTTTTTATATGTGTTGTATTTTTTCCGCCAGTTTGTGTTTGTTTGATTTTAAGAGTACAATTTACCTTTCAAACTAGTGAATCTATTTCTTTTGGTTGAGAGACACACACATAAAAAATGGTAACATTGTTACTTGGCTAAATGAATTTGAGCTCCTTTCTAAGAATGCCATCTATAAGCAAAGACAGACATTCTTATTTATATTAACCATCATTTGACAGATCAAAGTCTAAACCAAGGCTTGCAACAAATTGAATATTTCCTTATGTAAAATTGGTTCTGGTCCATTGTTTTTATTTATCTGCAATAATGGTACTCACTCGAGTTTGTAATAACACAGTCATGGCTGAAGGGAGTTTGTTTTAGGTATTATATCTATTATCTGCTTCCTTTCCTTTCTTTAAACAGAATCTCCAAGGAGAAAGTCTGCATGTGGCTTGGATTTAAGAAGAAAAAACAAAAGCTTTCCTAAAACCTCACTGGGTAAGGTGTTATTTCAGATTGTTTTACGATTTTGAATAATTGTTATTTGTTTGCCTTTGGCATTGAACACTGGATAAAACAGAACTTGCCCTATTCTTAGAGAATTAGAAGGCTTGGAGTCATTGTAAATGTTCTATTAATTCCCTTAGCTGTTTTGAGGCAAGCCTACATAACCTTTTGCCCAAACAAGGAATGTTTATCTAGTGTGCCCTCGCAGTGGATAAATCCAACAGTGTGGAAGTGGTTGCTGTGCTTCACCACCACTAGAGTGTGCTCTAGTGCTGTAAGATTCAGAACGTTTTCTTTAGGATGTGGGAAAGGTAGATGGATAAACCACCTAGGAAAAAAAGCCTTTGGCATCTAATTTTACAAGTGTCCTTTTAAGTGTCTTGGTAAGGCTGGATTATGTTTGTGGAGTTGATTAAAGTGGATCTGGAGACTTTACCTTCAATATTAATGCATACTGTTTTGGATGAGTTCATTTTTTGTATCTGAGTTAGCCTTGTTTAGGTTCAATGGTAAAAATATTTCCCTGTTCATCTACAAGCTATGTTTTCAGGCAATAACTCTTTTGATTTATAAAATAACCATCACTACGGCCCCAGGGCATGGATGCATAGTGGCAGGGACTTAGGAAGAATTCACACTTTGACTCTGTCAGAAGACCCCTCCCCTAGTCCTGGATGCTCCGTTGGTGATGGGAGCACAGTCTCGGTCTCCACTGGGGGCCAGTCATGCTGGAGGGTGATTCTAGCATGTTTCAGCAGCATCTCCTCCCCCTGCAGCTCCCACATTGGAACAGGGTGCTTTCATCTCTACTTCTCCCCCAGAAGAAGTGGCCCCTTAGTCCCCCTTGTATCATCACTGATCCCTCTTGCTTCAAGGCCTTTGAACAACCTGAGACCCAACACAACTTCCTTCTTTGGGCATCAGTATAGTTGCTTCTGCAAAGTCTGCAACAGGGTCCTTGTAGCCCAGAGTTCTGTGACCACAAACTCTGGGGCTCACATTCCCCTTCTGACCAGAGGACAGCCCAGGACCACTTTCAGAGCATTATGTGGCTGAGTCGGCCTGGACAGATGGAGATTTATCTTAGGTCCTGCTCCGGAGGCCACCCTAAAGCAGACCGGCCATAAAGAGATTGCAGCCCAGAGAACTGTCTGAGATCTCCCAGTGCATCAGGCTTCCTTTGCCCCTGGAGAGATCCACATAGGAGTTTAACCTCCCTATGCTTCTTCCTATGAACTTCAGATGTGGAATAGACAGTATTCCAGCCCCCTTTTCAGCTGGGAGGTGGTGGTGAGTGCTCTTTTAGTTCTCTAGCACAATGGAGTCACAGAGAAGTAGCTTGGAAGGTTTCAGGCCCCTCTTCCCCTGCAATAAATGTTACCAAGCAAGGGCTTGCTACAAGAACCTCACAGAAGCCAGTAAGATGGCACTTCTTTGAGAAGGCCCTTTCAGAGCCACCCCAAATAGGGACTTCCAGGGTGATCCAGTGGCTAAGACTCTGTGCTCCCAATGCAGGGGCCCCGGGTTGGATCTCTAGTCAGGGAACTAGATCCCACATGCCGCAACTAAGATCCACCACAGCCAAATAAATTAAAAAATATACATTTTTTAAAAAAGAGCCACCCTAAATAAAATTAGAATCTAAATAAAGGCGGTGCACTTGCTATATCAGTACAGCTTTAAGCCAAGTTATATGAGAAGCCTCTCCAGCTTCTAAACAAAGCCCCATCAACGCAGACACCAATGAGCCATCTTTCTTCCAATGCAACTCTGAACAGTTGTTCCTTCAGACTCCTCTTCCAGAAACCTGGGGCAGCCAGCCTCTATGGTCTCTAAACCTCAAGGGGCACTACCTGTCCTACTCCTGACCCCGAGATTCTATCAGGGAGGGCCAGGAGCCCCTCAAATACCTCACTGGCTTCTGAGAACATGCATCAGAGTGATCTGCGTAAGAGCAAAGGCCCCCGGCAGGTCCTGCTTTTTCTCTTGCTCTCAGAGTTCCTCAGCCTTGTATTCCTGTGACTTGCACTCCTTGGGCAGGAAAAATGAACACAAACTTCACAGTGTGATGTTGTGTATGGAGAGAGCACGGGCTTCAAACTCCTTAGTTCATCGGTTGTGTGATCAAGGTTTACTCAAACTTTCTGGGCCTCAATTTCCTTCTTTGTAAAAGAGAGGTGATATGAGAAGCAGGCTGAGTGTAGCATAACGCTACCAAAAGTGAAAAATCGGCACCGTTAACTCAGAATTCTTCAATCTACAGAATGGTTTCCTCAATCCCATTTGTCAAAACTGCCTTTAAAAAGGAAGAAGAATATTACTCCTTCTTGCGTTTATATTATTTACCAAATAAGCTGTAATTTCAAAAGCAACAAAGTTTTGACAGATTTGAAAAAAAAGAACTCTGAGATTTGCACAAAAATAAATGTTTTCCTACCACAATAGAGCTTTCACCACTGAATATATGCTGGTTTTTTAAAACTAATTGCAATTATTTAATATGGGAGACACTGGTGATATAAAAATTTTAAAACATATGGTTCCAACTTCTGAGCCACTTACATTCCACTTGGAGTTAGAACTAACACTATGAAGTTGTGAAGACAGATTGTTCATTGACTTTATTGTGTATAACTATGGTTACTTGCAGTTTAAAATGATGAATACTATTTGATAACTGCATACCAAAACACCTTATATTTCAGAGTTTTTCCCCTGGAAGGATTTTACCTATTCAATATAGTGACAGGAGGGTAGAGTATTGTGGAAAGAACATTGCATTAAAGCCCAGTTCCACTTCTATCAACCAGCTGTGTGGCTCAGGTGAGACGCTTAACTTCCCTAGAATCTGCTTCCTTATCTGTAAACTGAGGGGTTGTAACTTTAGATCAGTGGGCCCCAGACCAAGCTAATCAACAGGTTCACCTGGGAACGTTTGAAAATATACAGATACCCAAGACCTACCTGGAACTACTAATTAAAATCTCCAGTAGTGGGCCCAGAAATTTACATTTTTTTTAAAGCACTGCGAAATGTTTCTGATGATCAGCCAGGTTTAAGAAAGACTACCTCAGAAAACTGGCCACTCTTGGTCTTTCTTTAACGAGCCTGTTTTCTCACCCTGACTAAAGGAATCTCCCTCAAATTCACCCTGGTCTCTTCCATCACTTTCCCACTCCTTGCTGAGGGGTTTCATGACATGCTCCTATGAATCTGTGGTCACAGATATACATCTCTGCTCCTCCTCTGTCCTCTGGACCACTGGGAGACCATCACTCTTCCCACTGCTTGTATTCCTACCACCACCACCCCTGCCCCCGACAGCTGAAGACACTGATAGAATGAATCCAGTCCTTCCAAACCCACACAACCACATATTCAAGCTCTGGGACCATGATTTGCCCAAAACATCAGTTCAGTTCAGTCGCTCAGTCGTGTCCAACTCTTTGCCACCCCATGAATCGCAGCACACCAGGCCTCCCTGTCTATCACCAACTCCCGGAGTTCACCCAAACTCATGTCCATTGAATCGGTGATGCCATCCAGCCATCTCCAGCCATCTCATCCTCTATCGTCCCCTTCTCCTCCTGACCCCAACCCCTCCCAGCATCAGGGTCTTTTCCAATGAGTCAACTCTTCTCATGAGGTGGCCAAAGTATTGGAGTTTCAGCTTTAGCATCAGTCCTTCCAAAGAACACCCAGGACTGATCTCCTTTAGGAAGGACTGGTTGGATCTCCTTGCAGTCCAAGGGACTCTCAAGAGTCTTCTCCAACACCACAGTTCAAAAGCATCAATTCTTCGGTGCTCAGCCTTCTTCACAGTCCAACTCTCACATCCATACATGACCACAGGAAAAACCATAGCCTTGACTAGACGAAGCTTTGTTGGCAAAGTAATGTCTCTGCTTTTGAATATGCTATCTAGGTTGGTCATAACTTTACTTCTAAGGAGTAAGTGTCTTTTAATTTCATGGTTGCAATCATCATCTACAGTGATTTTGGAGCCCAGAAAAATAAAGCCTGACACTGTTTCCACTGTTTCCCCATCTATTTCCCATGAAGTGATGGGACCGGATGCCATGATCTTCGTTTTCTGAATGTTGAGCTTTAAGCCAACTTTTTCACTTTCCTCTTTCACTTTCATCAAGAGGCTTTTGAGTTCCTCTTCACTTTCTGCCATAAGGGTGGTGTCATCTGTATATCTGAGGTTATTGATATTTCTCCCAGCAATCTTGATTCCAGCTTGTGCTTCTTCCAGCCCAGCGTTTCTCATGATGTACTCTGCATAGAAGTTAAATAAGCAGGGTGACAACATACAGCCTTGACGTATTCCTTTTCCTATTTGGAACCAGTCTGTTGTTCCACGTCCAGTTCTAACTGTTGCTTCCTGACCTGCATATAGGTTTCTCAAGAGGCAGGTCAACCAGTTAGGACCACAGTTAGGACCTGATTACTGATATTCAATCGCTAAGTCATGTCTGACTGTTTTGTGACCCCACGGACTGGAGCCCACCAGGATCCTCCATCCATGGGATTTCCTAGGCAAGAATACTGGAGTGAGTTGCCATTTCTTTCTCCAGGGGATCTTCCCCACCCAGGGATCAACTCACGTCTCCTGCATTGCAGGTGAATTCTTTAACTGCTGAGCCACTGGGGAAGCCCTTTATCAGCCTAGAGTTACTATTTAAAGTCTCAATAAGATTATCTTGGGAAAGAAGGCAGAAAGAGAAAGAAAAGTCTACAACCAAGGCCTGGTGCACTCTCATTAGGTGGAGGCTCGATAGAAGTGATCCAGGGCAGAGAGGCCAAGGGTAAAAGGAAAGACAAAGAATTGTGCTTTCACTGATAGCTGAAGGAGAAACAGTTTCAGGGTGGAGAGGAGTCAGCATGCTTACTGAGAGGTAGTCAGACACAGATACACAGAGAACTGGTTGTTCTCCATCCTCAAAAGAGATTAGCCATGAAGCTAACAAAGCTTATATTTCACAGCCCAAATCTTATGGTTACCGAAGGGGAAGGAGTAGGGAGGAATAAATTAGGAGTTTGGGATTAACATAACATTCTACTATATATAAAATAGATAAACAACAAGGATCTGCTGTATAGCACAGGGAACTCTACTCAATATCTTGTAACAACATATAACAGAAAAGAATCTGAAAAAGAATACACACTAATATATTTATCTGAAAAACTGCTGTATGCCTAAAACTAACACAACATTGTAAATAAACCATACTTTAATTTAAAAAAAAACTTAACAGCCTGTCACTAGTACAAGCTCCTTCCAATGCCCATAGTTAATTTCGTATCTGCAGTTTTGTATCCTTTTGCTTACAGGATTCTCCAACTTGATAAACTTAAGCCCCATAAACCTAGATGTGGCTCTCCTCACCATCCTTCTCCTCTCTCTAACAACCTGCCCAGGTAAACATCACTGATGTCATTTTTTCCTTAGTTCCCTGTGCTGCATTCCTCTCTTCCACTGTTCTCTTTTCTTCTCCTTTCATGCCCTAAATGAAGATGTCGACTAATATTTGACCTCAACCTGTTCTCCCTACATTATTGCTCTGTGAACTTATTCATTCATCTCATTCTTATGTGGCAATTCCCAAATTCAAACTCCAACACTGAACTCTACCTCTCAAATATGGGCAAATACTTATGCTCTTGTGGAATTTGCCATGATAAAAAGTTACCCTTTTATAAAGCTCATGAGCAAAAGATGAAATGGATAAAAAGGGAAAGAAGCATATGCTTGGCTCAGTCAGTATTACTCACTAGCATGTTCTTTCAGAAAAGAAATGGAACGGTACTTCCCTAGTAGAAAGAATCTGCCTTGCAATGCAGGGGACATCCCTGGTCTGTGAAGATTCCACATGCCTTGGAGTAACTAAACTCCACTCATCACAACTTCTGAGCCCAGGTTTTAGGGCCCGTGAACTGCAACTACTGAGCACTTGAGCTGCAATTACGGAAGCCAGGGAGCCCCAGAGTTTATGCTCCACAAGAGAAGCCACTGCAAGGAGAAGCCCGAGCCCCCAAACAAAACAGTAGCCCCTGCTCCTGGCCACTAAAAAAAGCCTGTGCAGCAACAAAGACGCAGAGCAGAAAAATAAAGGAAAAAAAAAAAAAAAGAAATGGAAGGCAGGCTGTCTTAGTAACCTATTGCTGAGCAACAAAGGACCCCCAAATTTAGTGGACAACAGCATTTATTATTTATTATTATTGCTGTCCTGTTTTTGCAGGACAGCAATCTGTGTGAGACTTAGCTGGGTCTCTCGCAGGCTGCAATCAAGCCCTTGGCGGAGGCAAGTCATTACTTCAAGGATCCCATGGGGCAGGATGGATCCCTTAGGAGGGATTAGCAGGATTCAGTTCCTCACAGGTTGTTGGACCAAGGGCCTCAGCTCTGCGTGGGCTGTCTGGCCGGGGGTGATGCTCAGTTCCCTGCCATGTGGATGGCTCCATAAGACAGCTCACAACCTGGTTAAGTGGCTTCATCAAAGTGAACAAGTGGGAGGGCAGCGAGGTAGTGCCCATGGTGGGGAGTGCAAGAAAGATGAAAAGTCAGTCTTTTATAACCTCATCTCCAAAGTGACCTCCATCACTTTTGTTTTATTCTATTGCTAGAAGTGAGTCACTAGGTCCTGCCCACACTCAAGGGGAGAGGATTTGCATAAAGGAGTGAATACAGGGAGTCAGATTACGGGGAGCATTTTAGAGGCTTCCTACCGGTTCTCCAGGGACTCGCAATCCTGCAGAGACAGCCTTATGGAGTACCTGAGAAAGGCCAAGGTAATGCTGGCGCCATGGCTGCCAGTCTACACAGGTGTGTTAAGTCACTCTACGTTTGAGACTCTATGTTCCTGTCAGCTTGCTTATAACACGTTTTAGACCATCACTGATCAGTGTCTTTTGAGATGCGTTCCAGGGAGATATCCACCTCCCCTCCCACTCCAGAATAGTTGCTACAATACTATATAAAGTAAGCTTAAAGACTTTACCAAGAACCATTCTCTGTGCTGGTGTAAGAGTCCCCATTCTTTCTGGTATTGCAGCCAACTGGAAAATGCAGTGACTTCAATTCATTTTCCACCACATGGTCAAAGCTTCACAGAAACACTCCTCCTCATCAATGTAGGAGACAATTTTATCATGATATAAATTATTTGTACTACCTCAGAAACTCAAGTTTTTCAACTCATCTCCCAAGTTTTCCTCATGCTATAAGAAAAGAAAAGAAAAAAAAAAGACCAATTAGCTTTCTTTAATCTCTCTGAAAATAACTCGGCGATTTAACAATTAGCACACGGGCATATAATTACTCGCAGTAAACATGTGATTTAGGTGTATGTTGGCTAACTAGGCGCACATTGCGGGTTGGCGGGCTGGGGCCCCTCGTGCAGTTCCACCCCACACCTCAGGGGGAAGTCGCTACCCTTCCTTCGGCCCGCTTGGCGACCCGGCTCCCGTCTCTGTCAGACCCGACCAAGTGGCCAGGAAGTGGGGGAGGCCATAGCGACGGCGGCCCAGGCTTCCTCTGTTAAAACAAGGTTTGTCCCTTGTGATGCGCTAGTGGAAAGCACACTATAATTCTGTAAACCCTGGGCACTCTGACGGCTGCCCGGGCCTGGGTCCCGCGAGATCCCGCATTTTCTACCCCCGCGCCGGCGCAGAAAGGTGCGGTCCGGCCCGACCCGGAAGCTGCCGCGGCCGCCTAGTGCCGAGCTCGCCTCTCGCCTTGTGGGCTCCTGGCGCCCCGACTTCTGGGGCCCGCCGTGTCCTCCTTTCTTGGTCCCCTCTGGCCCATGGGTCTCCATGGCGACGGCGGGGGCCCGGCTTGGGGGGCAGGCAGCCCGAGTGGGGGCGCGGGGCGCTGGGGGCCTCTGCGGCGGCGTCGCCGTGTTCGCCGCTGTGGCCGCCGTGTTCACTCTCACGCTGCCCCCCTCGCTGCCAGGGGGCGACTCGGGTAATGTACTCTCAAGGTCGTCCCTCCTGCCCTCCCTGATTCTGACCGTTTCCACGAGATCTGGTCAGTTCGCCCACTCCATCCTCCCGCCGGGGCCCCCCGCAGGGTTTTGCGTTTCAAAACCAGTTTGTGTGTTTTCATTTCTGTAATTGTCCTGTAGTTCTGGTCTCTTGTAGTTTTTCAGCCTTTCGAGACAGGGCTGGTTGCTTTCTCCTCATGGGACTTAACTGACCGCTCCACTTCTCCAGATCATCTTCCTAGCTTTCCATTCCTTTTTCGTCCACAGATACCAGTGTTACTTGCAGAGTCTTTGTCGTGTACCAGACAAAAGGGCTGACAGGAGCCGCGAGCAAGTTTCATGGAGAGTGTTGTAATGCGGGCAGAGACAATACACAAACTGTTGAATAAACACAACGTATTGGGAGAAGTTATTGGAGACAGTAAGAGGAAAATGTGATTGATAGTTGGGTAGGCAGTGGCTCTCTCCGGATGGCTAGTCCGGAAAGGCCTCTAAGGAGGTGATATTTTAGTTGAAATCTGAACGTTGAAAAGCAACCAGCCTTGCAGACTATTTGCGGGAGAACACTTAAAAATAGTGGAAACCAGTTGCGGCTTAAAGCTGATTCTATCGAAAAGCGTGACTCGGGGCTATTTAAATCACATGAATAATCGTTGCGTATTTGGGATGAGATGCAGAGGCAGGTTTTGTTTTGTTGTCAAACTGATCATCTAATACTGCCTAATAATGATCAGTGATTTTGTCAGAATGGTGCTGAAACTTGGGGTAGTGAATCTATAGACTGAAAAAAACTGAACACCTTAGTTGCTGCATAACAGAATACCCCCAAATTGAGTGGCTTAAAACAACAAACGGTTATTCTCTCACATGTTCTGTTGATCAGGAATCTGGGTGCAGTTTAAGTGGGTGCTCTTATCCAGAACAAGTTTGTTGTCCTGGTGTGGGCTGGGGTGCAGTCAACTCAAAGGTTCAACCTAACAAGGATTAAATTCTAAACCTCATCCAGCTCTTTGATGTGGGGGTTTCACAGAGAGAGAGAGAGATGGCACCTCTGCCTACAGCTCCGTCATTTTGTAACCCAATCTTGGCAGTGGCAGACCACTGCCCTGTTTTATTCTTGGAAGTGAGTCAGTATGTCCAGCCCATACTCAGCGGCAGAGGGTTATCCAGTGAGAATACTGGAATTTGGGAGTTTTAGAGGCCGTCTTCAAGGCTGCCTACCACATTGAAGATCCCTGATGTTCCTTTTACACATCATTACCTTTATTTTTTCTTTCAGATCCTATTGAATAGGAGCAGTGTTTCATTAGTATAGTGGGGAATGGAGTTATTTTCAAGTTTTATACTAAATAATAGAAATAACTTTATAGTTGTGAGAGCTTTGATATTGGAGAGTATTACTTACAGGTTGAATAGTTCTGTACCTTTGAAAAAAAGCATTGATAGTTCTTGACTATGGTTGTTTGAGCCTGAAGGATGAGATTAGAATGAATAATAATAACACTTGTTGAGCACTTAATATGTGCTAGGCACTGTTCAAAGTGCTTTACATAGATTGCCATTTTAATTCTCCCAGCTGCTACCCTGTGAGGTAGGTACTCATTTATTTTATAGATGACAAAACTAAGGTTAAGCTCTGTCCAGAATCACACAAGTAGAAGATAGAGGTAGTCAAGAGGAAAAAAACCCAAGTAGATTGAATTTAGAGCGTGCTCTCTTAACTAGCCTATGCTCTAAATTCTTTTAAATCTATCATCATGTATTTAGTGATGAAGTCTATTTAAAATTTATGATTGTGTTACCAAGCTCATTTTGCTTTCTGTACAGCAGGCCAGTAAATCGGGAAAACAGTTGTTGGAGCAAGGAATAACCACTTTAATTGTAAAGCTAGCAGACTGAAAAGATGACAGACTAGCACCTCAAAAAAAAAAAAACAAAACAAAACCTTGGTACATATACAATGGAATACTACTCAGTCGTTAAAAATGAAGTAATGCCACTTGCAACAACATGGGTGGACCTAGAGATTGTCATACTGAGTGAAGTAAGTCAGAAGGAGAAATACTGCGTGGCATCCCTTGTATGTGGACTCTAAAAAGAAATGATACAAATGAACTTAGAAAACAGAAACAGACTCACAAGCTTAGAGAAGGAACTTAGCGGTTTGCCAGGAGGAATGGATAGATAAGGAGTCTGGGATGGACAAGTACACACTGCTGTATTTAAAATGGATAACCGACAAAAACCTACTGTATAGCACATGGAACTCTGCTCAATGTTATGGGGCAGCCTGAATGGGAGGGGAGTTTGGGGGAGAATGAATACATGTATACATATGGCTGAGTCCCTTTGCTGTTCACCTGAAAATATCACAACGTTGTTAATCCACTATACCAGGTTTCCCTGGCAGCTCAGCTGTAAAGAATCCACCTGCAAATGCAGGAGATAAGGGTTTGACCCCTGAATTGGGAAGATCCCCTGGAGAAGCAAATGACAACCCACTCCAGTACTACCTGGGAAATCCTATGGACAGAAGAGCCTGGCAGGCCTCACAGTCCATGGTGTCACAAAAGAGTAGGACATGTCTTAGCAACTAAACCACCACCACCCCAATACAAAATAAAAAGGTGTTGTTGTTCAGTTACCTAGTCATGTCTGACTTTACGCCCATGGACTGCAGCATGCCAGGCCTCCCTGTCTCTCAC
This sequence comes from Bos mutus, assembly GCF_027580195.1. NCBI lineage: Eukaryota > Metazoa > Chordata > Mammalia > Artiodactyla > Bovidae > Bos > Bos mutus. The sequence continues at coordinate 39,737,213 of NC_091626.1, read as the reverse complement.
CATCTCCCTGAGTTTGCCCAGGTTCATGTTCATTGCATCGGTGATGCTGTCCAGCCATCTCATCCTCTCACTTCCTCTTCTGCCCTCAATCTTTCCCAGCATCAAGGACTTTTCCAGTGAGTCATCTGTTCATATCAGATGACCAAAATACTGGAGCTTCAGCATCAGTCCTTCCAGTGAATATTCAGGGTTGATCTTCCTTAAAATTGGTTTGATCTCCTTGCATCCAAGGGACTTTCAGGAGCCCTCTCTAGCGTCACAGTTTGAAGGCATCAGTTCTTTGGCGTTCTGCCCTCTTTACAGTCCAGCTCTCAACAACTGTACATGACCACTGGGAAGCCCATAGCCTTGACTATACGGACCTCTGTCAGCAGAGTAATGTCTCTGCTTTTCAATACACCGTCTAGGTTTATCATCGCTTAACTGTCAAGAAGCAATTGTCTTCTGATTTCATGGCTGCAGTCACCATCTGCAGTGATTTTGGAGCCCAAGAAGAGAAAATCTGTCACTATTTCCACCATTTCCCCTTCCATTTGCCATGCAGTAATGGGCAGGTGCCATGATCTTAGGTTTTTTAATATTTAGTCTTAAGCTGGCTCTTTCACTCTCCTCCTTCACCCTCATCAAGAGGCTCTTTAGTTCCTCTTCACTTTCTGCCATTAGAGTGGTATCATCTGCATATCTGAGGTTGTTGATGTTTCTCCCACCTATCTTGATTGCAGCTTATAACTCATCCAGCCTGGCATTTCTCATGATGTGCTCAGCGTGTAGGTTAAACAAACAGGGTGACAGCAGACAGCCCTGTCGTACTCCTTTCTTGATCTTGAACCAATCAGTTGTTCCATATAGGATTCTAACTGTTGCTTTTTGACCCGCATACAGGTTTCTCAGGAGACAGGTGAGATGGTCTGGTGTTCCCATCTAAGAGCTTTCCACAGTTTGTCATGATCCATACAGTCAAAGGCTTTGGTGTAGTTGATGAAACAGATGTTTTTCTGAAATTCCCCTACTTTCTCTATAATCCAGTTAAGGTTAGCAACTTCATCTTCAGTTCCTCTTCCTTTTCTAAACCCAGTTTGGACATCTGGAAGTTCTTGGTTCACATAATGCTGAAGCCTAGCATGCAGGATTTTAAGCATGGCCTTATTAGTATGGGATATCAGTACAATTGTCCAATGGTTAGCACATTTTTTGTATCACCCTTCTTGGGAATTGGGATGAGAATTGACCTTTGCTAGTCCTATGGCTACTGCTGGGTCTTCCAGATTTGCTGATGTTGTTTAGTTGCTCAGTCATGTCTGACTCTTTGGGACCCCATGGACTACTGCACACCAGGTTTTCCTATCCTTTCCCCTATCCTTCCAGGACTTGCTCAAACTCATGTCCATTGAGTCGGTGATGCCATCCAACCATCTCGTCCTCTGTCATCCCCTTCTCCTCCTGCCTTCAGTCTTTCCCAGCATCAGGGTCTTTTCTAATGAGTCAGCCCTTCGCATCAGGTGGCCAAAGTATTGGAGTTTCAGCTTCAGCATCAGTCCTTGCAATGAATATTCAGGACTGATTTCCTTTAGGATTGACTAGTTTGATCTTCTTCCAGTCTAAGGGACTGTCAAGAGTCTTCTCCAACACCACAGTTCAAAAGCATCAATTCTTCGGTGCTCAGCCTTCTTTATGGTCCAGCCCTCACATCCGTACGTGACTACTGGAAAAACCATAGCTTTGACTAGATGGATCTTTGTTGCCAAAGTAATGTCTCTGCTTTTTAATATGCTATCTAAGCTTGTCATAGCTTTTCTTCCAAGAAGCAAGTGTCCTTTAATTTCATGGCTGCAGTCAACATGTGCAGTGATTTTGGAGCCCAAGAAAATAAAGTCTCACTGTTTCCATTGCTTCCCCATCTATTTGCCATGAAATGATGGGACCGGATGCCATGATCTTCACTTTTTTGAATGTTGAGTTTTAAGCCAGCTTTTTCGCTCTCCTCTTTCACCTTCATCAAGAGGCTCTTAAGTTCTTCACTTTTTGCCATAAGGGTGGTGTCATCTGCATATCTGAGGTTATTGATATTTGTCCCGGCAACCTTGATTCCAGCTTGTGCTTCATCTAGCCCAGGATTTTGCATGATGTACTCTGCATATAAGTTAAATCAGCAGGGTGACAAATTGCTGACATAATGAATGCAAAACCTGATGGCATCATCCTTTAGGGATTTGAATAGTTCTGCTGGAATTTCATCACATCCACTAGCTTTATTAGCAGCAGTGCTTCTTAAGGCCCTCTTGAAAAGTCAAGAATGTACTCCAGAATGTCTGGCTCTGGGTAACTAACCACACCATTATAGTAATCCAGTTCATTAAGATCTTTTTATACAGTTCTTCCATGTATTCTTTCCATCTCTTCTTGGTCTCTTCAGGGTCTATTAGGTCTCTACCATTTTTATCCTTTATTGTGCCCTTCTTTGGGTGGAATGCTTCCTTGATGTTTCCAATTTTCCTAAAGAGATCTCGTCTTTCTCCCTTTTGTTATTGTCTTCTATTATTAAGCACTGTTCGTTGAAGAAGGTCTTCTTGTCTCTCCTAGCTATTCTTTGGAACTCTGCGTTTAATTGGACGTACTTTTCCCTCTCTCCCTTGCTTTCCGCTTCTCTTCCTTCTTCTACTATTTGTAAAGTCTCCTCAGATGCCACTTTGCCTTCTTGCTTTTCTTTTTCTTTGGGATGGTTTTGTTCGCCACCTTCTATATAATATGTGGACTTCTGTTCTTAGTTCTTCAGGCACTCTGTTAACTAGATCTAGTCCCTTGAATCTATTCGTTACCTTTACTGCGAATTCATACGGGATTTGATTTAAGTCGTACCTGACTGGCCTAGTGTTTTTCCCGGTTTTCTTTGTGCTGTGCTTAGTCGCTCAGTTGTGTCCACCTCTTGGCGACCCTATGGACTCTGTCCATGGGGATTCTCCAGGCAAGAATACTAGAGTGCCATGCCCTCCGCCAGGGGATCTTCCCACTCCAGGGATTGAACCCAGGTCTTCCACATTGCAGGCGGATTCTTTACCATCTGAGCCACTAGCGAATTTTCTATGAGAAATTGATGATCTGAGCCACAGTCAGCTCCAGGTCTTATTTTTGCTAACTGTATACAGCTTCTCCATCTTCGACTACAAAGAATGTAATCAATTTGATTTCAGTATTGACCGTTTGGTGATGTCCATGTGTAAAATAGTCTCTTATTTGTTGAAAAAGGGTATATGCTATGACCAGTACATTCTCTTGGCAGAATTCAGTTAGCCTTTGCCCTGCTTCATTTTGTTTTCCAAGGCCAAACTTGACTGTTACTCCAGATATATCTTGACTTTCTACTTTTGCATTCCAATCTCCAATGATGAATAGAACATCTTTTTTCGGTGTTAGTTTTAGGAGATCTACTAGGTCTTCATAGAACTGATAAGCTTCTTTGGCATCGGTGGTAGAGGCATAAACTTGGATTACTGTGATGTTGAATGGCTTGCCTTGGAAATGAACTGAAATCATTCTGTCATTTTTGAGGTTACACCTAAGTACTGTATAAGTATAATTTCATACTCTTTTGTTAATTATGAGGGCTACACCACCACCACCACCACCCCAATACAAAATAAAAAGTTTATATACACACACACACAAAACAACCTAAATTTGGATTCCTTTTATACAGAAGAGGGGGAGGGTCCGCTGTGGTGCTGACCAGTAGCTAAGTGGGGCTGCTATATCTGGCGCCTGCCCCACACCATTACAATTGTTACTTTGTTTTCGTTAATAATGTCTTTTATTTTTTTCCCAAAAGAATAAAGTTATCTATTCACTTAGAGTTATCAGATTTTTTAGGTATTCTGATTTGTTTCATTTGACGCTGGACAGTAGTTGCTTCTAATATTTTTATGTTCATTTTTTTGAGAATGCTAAATAAACTTTTCCAATGTTGCCAGTAAAATTTGTAAATCACATCTTTGATAATTTTGCTTATGTGTTTAATGTACTGTTCTCTTTAGATTTCATGTTTATGAATTTTTTTTAACCAATAAACAGAATGCATCTCAAGACCAACATAAAGCATATACTCTTCTTCCTAATAAGTCTTAAATTATACTTCATGAATCCATCACATTGTGTGGCCTAGCCAAAACTACTTTTTGTACCACTTGATACACATTGTTGATTTATGGGCAAAAGCATTCCTGGTCATTTAGAGGAAAGGTTGGGAATCTAGCCTTCACTTGTGTTTGTTATTCTTGGGAAAAATAAATTAGCTTATATGTATATTTATATATTTTTAACATACAGAGGGATCTGGGTTATGTAAAGGTGAAACATCTGCTAACTACTCTGAGTTTGCCACCCATTTTTGTCCCAGACAAAGCTGTGGTTCTCAAGCTTGAGTATATTGATACTTGAGAATTGCCTGGAAAACATTGGCCCTGATTCCAGAGGGTGTCGTGTAAGGAGATTTAGGTTATGGTCAAGGAATCTTCACTTTTAAGGCATCCAGGTAATTCTGATACAGGTTATAGTAGGACTTATATTGGACAAATTGTGTTTAGTTGCTAAGTACTGTCCAACTCTGTTGAACCCCATGGACTATAGCCTGCCAGGCTCCTCTGCCCATGGGACTTCCCAGGCAAGAATACTGGAGTGGGTTGCCATTTTCTTCTCCAGGGGATCTTTTTGGTCCAGGGATCAAACCCACATCTCCTGCATTGCAGGTGGACACTTTACCACTGACCCATCGAACCCTAGTGTAAAGGGTTGATTGAGGGAAAGCAAGGTGCCAGAAGGCTTTTTTTTTTTAATTATTTCTCTTTGTATCATGTTCAATTTTAAGAGTAGTGCTTCTCTTTAGCTTTTTATCAAGAGTACATAATAGACTTTGAACACTAGCATCTTTTCTATTTAGATTTTAATTCACATACGAAAAGAGTTGGTGTTGGAGGTTTGTAACATTCAAGATTCATCTTTCTACCAACAACTCCCACAAAGAATAACAGTATATTGACTTTTCAATGGTAAAAAGAGAAAATAGGGCATTTTTCTTAATGTTAGATGTAATTCTAAATACATTTTTATTTGAGGAGAATGAATAGTGGCCTTGAAAATCTGAACTGAACTGTGCTTCATTGCACTTACAGAAATGTAAGAATCAGAAATTAATTAAAACCTTTTGGGACTGAACACATAAGAGCAAACCCATTTTGGAATATAAAATGATAAATACAGTTTTGGTAACAGTATCTACAAAGGGAAGGTTATTTTAAGCATTTTAAAACCATGAATGATTTGTGTAAGATACAAAAAGGGCTTTTGTCTTCTAAGATGTTCTTGAATTTTTCTGGAAGACTTCAAAGATGTCCTTAAGCATGTGACTTAAGTGAGTAGTATCTGTCTTTCATGCCCTTGTAGGGCTTCTCTGAAGTGAGCAATTATCCCACCTGATGGGGATGTCTGAGTCTTTTTGTCATCTTCTATGTGCGGGACTCTTCTGGGTGGCACAGGAGGGAGAGGTGCCGATGTCTTCTTGACAGAACCCTAAAATGGATAACTTAGTGGAAAAGACAAATGAAAACAACTAACCAGAATAGAAAGCAATCTAAAGAAGTGCTAAATAGGTTCAGGCAGGTTCTATGAAGGAGGCAGAAGTGATTAATTCTAATGGGTGAAGCTGGGGAGGGGTATGTGTAAGGAAAGGTGTCACTGAGAAGGTAACAATTGAACCAGGCCTTGAAGGATTTAGGAGAGAATGCTGGGTGAGAAAGTGAGTGATAAGAGGTGCAAAAGAGGACCATTTCAGAGTAACAGTGGGGAGCCCGATCTGACAGAGGTGAGCCTAAGTTTCATGGACATAAGCCTTGGGAAAGGAACCAGAAGCCGTAGAGGGCTTAGGTGTCACAATGAGAAATCAACTTCATTCAGTGGGCAGAGAGCAGCCATTGAGAAATTTTAGACTAAGAAAACAATCTTGACCTCTGGTGGGGCCGGGGGTGGGGGTGGGGGTGGCAGTAATTAGTGATTTCAGTAGGGAGATGAATTGAAATAGAATATTGGTCAAAAGCTACTGCCATAGCCCAGGACAAGAGAAAAGGTCTAAAATATGATCAGGGTTCTAGAAATGAAGGACATTGATAGCCACTGAAGGATAGAAAATAGACATTAATATGATCAGGGTTCTAGAAATGAAGGACATTGATAGCCACTGAAGGATAGAAAATAGACATTAATACATTTTCTGATAATTTTTAACTTTCATAAATCAGTTAATATTGATTGATTTCTTAAACTCTACAGTATTATGTATATAGGAATGAGTCAGAAATAGTCCCTGGATACTAAAAGGACTATCAAATAGGCACTGAATTACTACATCATAATTTTAGAAGTAATTGCTAATGTTGAGGAATTACAAAGAACTATGTAAATGACATGGTGATTTAATGGTTTGAAAAAAAATGTGCTGTGGTAATCAAAGCTTGCCAAAATAACCTGCAGTTAATAAGCATTTGGCAATTGTTTAAAAATATCCAGGGTAATGAATGTAGAGAAGGTATCTAAATGCCAGCTTAGGGCGGAAAGGCACATTTTATAGACTGTTCAAATCCAGCTTCTGCTCATTTTACATATAAGGTTGCATTTTTACAGGCAGTTTTGCACTAAATTCTTGAGGGATAACAGCGTTTTACACTAATGCTCTGTAAGAGTTTTTATATATTTGCAAGTGTAAACAACCTTCAGGACGGAAAGTAAGCTTTTTTAAAAAGTTGAAGTATACTTGATTTACAATGTTGTGTTAGTTTCTGGTGTACAGAAAAGTAATTCAGTTATACATATTACATATTCTTCATTATAGGTTATTGCAAGATATTGGATATTATTCCCTCCTATAGTAGGAGCTTGTTTAAAATAAGCATTTTTAGAAACTAGAATTCACCTATATTTCCACTGACCAGTTATTAAAAACTGTCAAAGATAGTTTGTTCAATGAGACCTAAGGGAGAAAATACTCTGAGACTATTTCATGCTGTTAAATCTCTACAGATTTACAGTTTTATCCAGTCAAATTAATGCAAAACCCCAATGCAAGCATTTGGATTTTGAAAACTTTGGAGGAGTGTCATTTTCTAATAGTAATTATTGGTTTTACATTATTTTTTCACAGGGGAACTGATCACAGCCGCACATGAGCTTGGAGTAAGTATTAGTTTTATTGTTTAATCAATGCTCTCATTAACAGTTTTAGGAATTAAGAAAGTTTAATTAAGCATGGAGTAAAGTAGATTAATTTATTTTCAAACCCCAGTTTTTAGTAACTTATAAGTACAGTACGTGACAATTTACTTTAAGTTTTAAATCCAATTAAACTAAATTATAAAGCAAAGCCTTTACTATATATACAGTAGCTGGCTTATTATCACCCCAAATTTTGTATAAGCTATGGAGAATAAAATAAATCGGGTTAACAGTTTTAATAAGTTTATTATTTAATAAACTTTATTATGGTGTATGATCCCTTTAGGCAAGACCTTAGGACTGTCAGCATGGTGGTAATCCGATAGCAGTGTGGTCTTTCAACTTTCTAACCAATGCGATATTTCAGAACCGGCTTTTTTTCAATAGCCTTTTAAATGACCCTAATGTACTGTGAACCCAGAGAACAAACTGCTTAAGGACTGACAATGAAATATGTCACCCTTTCTCTAGGTGACACACCATGTGATAGACGCTGCCAAATCCACTAAAGAAAATATTTATTTGTATTGGCACAAGAGGATTACAATAGAAAACCACTATTCAAACATTTAGTCATTGTCTCTTAATCTTTATACTTGCCTGGGAAAAGGGCTACTTTTCAATGAAAGCCAGTGTGACTGTTCCTTTAAAACTAGATGGAAACCTCCTAACTGTTGCTAATTTTCCCTTAGGTTGCCCACCCTCCTGGCTACCCTTTGTTTACTCTGGTGGCTAAACTGGCAATTCTACTATTTCCTTTTGGTTCGGTTGCCTACCGAGTCAATCTGCTGTGTGGCTTATTTGGAGCAGCAGCTGCAGCTTTACTTTTTTTCACCGTTTTCAGGTAAAGTAGTTGATTAGTTAAAGTTAATTTTAACTAATTGGAGATGGAGTTTTCTTATGGCCCATGTACATACATGACAAAAAAAAAAACACCCCAAAGAACACCTTTTGTTGCTTAAATGGTTTTCCTAATCACTCATGTGATTTCACTTTCTCAATTTACAGTAATTTCATATGTGTTTGACCCTCAAATGATTACACAGTTGGTTCTGCTTCATACAGTGGAGAGAAAGTGTCACCAGTTCATTATCACAATTCTCTGTTTAGGCAGAATTAATAATGTTTGTCATTTTAGGAAGATGCAGATGGGCCAGTTTAACAGTATGAAGTTCTTCTTTTGGTAAATGGTAAATATTATTTAATTACTCACAGTATTGCTGATAGGCAGCTGCCTATCAGGTCCAGAGCTAATACCTAATTATATTGTATTTTAAATATGCACATGCATGCATTTTGAAATGAGGCTATTAACTAAGGAAATCAATTTGGGAATGTAGTTTTAGTAAGGTTTCACTTTGTTACAGTATAGCTGTAGGGAAAACAAGCAAATGAGACACCACTTACTTCATAATGAAAGGCTTTCCTAGTTTGGAAGGCTACCCTACTTTTAAAAAAACAGGTCATTAGTTTAGGATTTGGTAATCTGTATTTGTCTTTGCTGTTTCTCGCTTTCAGTACTAACTCAGTCTAACCTACGCCTGAAAGGATTATAGTCAAAACTACAAATTATACTTTCTAAAAAGGAAAAACCAAGTTAAAACATTTCTTTCAAAAAGTATTGCAGATTTTATTATAAAAACAAATAATTTTGTATGTAAATATAGTATAATTTGAATAGAAAATATCAAAAGTCCTTTTTGGAGACTGTTTTATTTACATTTGTCATATTACTGCCCTTTGACTAAATTCTTTCTAAATTCCCTTTGCTTGTTTGTAAGAAGGTAAAAGTTACTATGGCTAAAAATTACTATTAAATCTATTTGTGAAAGTTTCAGGTTCAAAATTGTAATTGTTGATCATTCCTAAACGTTTATCTGTATTATTTAATTTGTTTTTATTTCAGTCTTACAGGTTTTCAGTGATAGCCATATCTTTAAGTATTAAATGTTTAACATTTTTGCTTGGATTAATTAGTATTATGAATACTTTTTCTAAATGATTAGAGTAATTTTTATTAGAATTGTTCCTTCTGGTCTTATTTTATAATTAAGGCTGTATCATTATTTTCATTGAGAGAAAAACTATTTTAAATATCTAGAGTGAAATTTAGAACATACCAGTTCTGTATTAAATGTATGAATTACTAATTTTCATAAGATATTTAAGACAAAGCCATTTTTTTTAAAAACTAATATTTGTTTTGCTAGTTCATTTGTATTTTAGATTATTTCTACAACATATACACATATTAAATGCTGTAGCTGTCTCTTAAAGCAAGTAAAGCTATTTGTTTTCTAAAACTTTTCCATGGTTTTTTGTTATATTAATTGTTGATGCCCTTCCACATAAAAACCACTGCAAAAATCATATATAAATTCTTTGTCTTTCCAGAATCCGAATAGTTTGGGACAGTAATTTTCCTTTGAGTTGTCTGCATTTTAAAATAGCTATAATTATTATGCTTGATTATAATGGGTTTTAGATCAGCACACAGACCTGTGACCATTTTATTTTAATATATGGTCTTAATGATAAATTCATATACTTACTGACATGTTTTAAAACAAAAACTCTTAATAGACTGGATATTTGCTTAGTTTTAGTAATCTAGTACTTTGGAAAAGTTACTTTCTTCTGAGATGTGTCCTAACAATATTATCTCTCATGTAATTTTAATATGAAAATACTTCATTATTTTGAATACAGATAATTGACAAGGTACACGTCCTTTGGGAACAACATAGTTCAAGTGGCAAATCTGTTTTGTCAAACAATGGCCGCCCTTCGGGAAAGAGCAAGCCATCTCTATGGTAATAGGACTAACAGTAGCCTATTGATCGAGTGGAAGAAGACATTATACAATGTCAGCTGGCTTGTTACAATTTCATTTGTCAAATGACCTGAACTTAACCTTTAAAACCTTCCTTCTGTGAATATAAACCCAACAGCAGGACTCGGTTTTTGTGCAGCCATTACAGTGACGGCTTTTTTCCAGTCCTAGTGTACAGTAAATGTATTCCTTCACAGGTTGACTCCTTCATCAGAACTCATTCAGAAGACATTTCACTACTTTATTTATCTACCGACCAAGTCATCATTCCATTTTCTTGTTGAATATTGAGGGGTTTTGATCCTGGAGACAGTTGTATTCTTTCTTTCCCCCATCACTTAAGAGAACATTACTGTACATGTAGGATTAGTGCTGACTGGTGTGCAGGAAATTAATTCTTTTAACAGGTTTAGGTTTTTTTCAGGTAATTGTTCACAGAGCATTCACTATATTTAGCTCTTGGGGTGGACATAAAGACCTTCTGTACCTTTTAAACAAAGATTGTATTTCAAAAGCAAATTTCTGTTTAAATATGTTGATGTAAAAAGCTCCATTTTTTTCAGTAAACATGACTTGGATTGAAAGACCAGTTACTTCGTTGTTGCCAATTACTATGTAATTTTTGCTTTTCTTTCATCTTTCTTTTGCTTTTAAAAGCCTATAAGATGTCATTAACACTGCATTTTTTGTCAATCTTTCCTAATGGTTGGCAAGAATTCTTTTATATTTGCTGAGGTAGAAAGGATATGAGTAAAACAGTACATTGAAAGCTGTATGTGTCACTGTACTTTACTGAATTAAGAATAGTAAGATTGGGGCAGTTATTTCTGCATGTATTTATTTATGTATTGTCCCCTAAGGGGATATTTTAAAGCATGATTATGTTAAAGGAGTTTAATCTAATACATTTCATTTATAGGAAATAGTATTCATTTTATTAATGTGTACATCTGTGCATTTAAGACTCTGTACTACAGTTAAGTGATTTAGAGGAACTGGGATTTTTTTTTTTCCTTTGAAGGCCAATGAAGTAAATGATTTTTTAGTTTGACAGAAGGGTATTTAAAAGTGTCATATTTGAAATTTGCAAATCCTATTAATACAAAAACATAAAAGTTATAGGTCCTATAAATCACTAATATGAACATTGTTTAGCTTTGCTTAGTACATGAATTTCAAACTTATTTTCTAAAAACCTCAAACTAGATCCTATTGACATGTACTTAGTAAGGAAGGAGTACTGAACTCACTGTCATTAACATGCTTCCATTGTATATGTTCTGGTATCACTGGCAGAGAATGGACTCTGTTGATAGTATCATATAACAATCCTTTACTTGAGGGAAGATTTAAATTGCTTATGATCTCAGATGAAAGCATCTCTAGTGTCCTATTTTTTTGATAAGTTCCAGGGCAGGGAATATGTTCTCAACAGGCTTGAGAGTCAGCATATCCTTTTCAAACTAGTATGGGCCAAATGGAACTGTAGCAGAACTCATTCAGCAACATTTGTTGTGCACTCATTTGAATTGAAAGTAAAATTTTTTAGTTTTTATAATCAAATTCAGTGCTTATTTTAGAGAAAGGCAAAGTTACTCTTAAATAAAATTTTTTTTAATAAATTTTTTTTTTTCTAAAAGGCACTGTTTCAGGAAGCTTGCATTAAAAAACTTTATAACTCCATTAAGGTTTTACAGTAAGAAATCAGATCTCTTAGTATCAAGCAGGTTCCCTAGAATATGTGAATATTAATTATAATTAAAGGTATCTTGAAACTCTGCCTGCTTACTACAAAGAACTTACAGCCAATTTCAGTGATATTTAAATATCTCCTGGTAGATTGTTTTGTGCCAGTATTTTGTTTGTGCAATATTTTATTTTTTATAAGTTATGTAAACATTTCTAAACATTCTGCCACTACTAAAAATTAATTTGATTAAACTTTTGGAATAGGAACACTTGATTCTGAGCACTGTGTCTGCTATTCTTAGGGTTTCAGCTAAGATTCCATTCAATAAAGAATTGAAAATTAAAATGCCATACCTTAGAGTATGTAGAATCTCCTGCTTAAGAGACATTTGGATTTTCCAGCTCAAAGAGTATTTTAGATTATTGCCATAGAGAATAATGTGAAGCTCTTCCTAATTTCAGAGGTAACTATGCATAAGTAACAAATAGTCGCCAAGTTTTTGTAGTTGAAGAAGAATGGAAAGTACTGGAGCATTAATTTCCTTTCAGGAGAATATCTGTCTTGATCCCTGGTTAATTGATCATATATTTCTCTCATACTTGTATTAAAATTGCATTGACTCAGACTGGCTAAGCATATTAAGAGCTTGGTTCATTTGCATTTTCTTATAAGTAGAAGGCCATATTAGGCTCAAATAGCAGCACTTCATTTTGAAGGAAAAAAGCAGGGCAAAAACTCTTTTTTAAGACTGTAGAGTCTTTTCTGACAGCTAGTCAGAGTTAGAATTAGTTCAAGGAAATGTTAATAATGCACTGCCTGGCCTAATCCCTTTGATATCACCAGGTATCCTCCTGTTCATGGGTTAATTGCTTTAAAAGCAAAGGCAATATTCTGAGCGGTGGGCCGCTTCACCTTTTCACAGCTGTTACCATTGAGTGACAACTAAATCCCATGTGTAAGATGAGGAAGAGCTCAATCTCCAATTGGGAGAAAATTTATGTAAACCACAATCCCTTCAGAATGTGCGGAAGTCATAGACTTTCTTGATTTACTCTGCTTTTCCCAGAAAGCTCTATTGTTCACTTTCCTAAGTCCCATCAACCCTTTGTAGCAGAATATCACAGCGGCAGCAGATAGCTTGAAATATATAAATGCTATCATAGCTCTGATTAATAGCAGTGCTTATGAGTCAAGTCTGATAACAGTGCAGCTCTCCACTCAATTTCAGATACTGCTAATGGAATCTGTCTTCTCCAATTGTAATATGAGAAGGCCTAATTTGCCATGGAGCTTGGAGCTGTCACCAGTAGGGGATTGTGGGGTCAGATGGGAGCTGCCAGGTTTTTGCCCTGCAGCTTGTATCTCTCACTTTGAATAGAGCAGCCCCCTGCCTGCCAGTTAGCTGATAGGCCGCCGTGGGGTTTATGCCACTATATACAATAGAAAAGGGCTACATAGGCTGACTTTATAATTGTGAAGCTAGCTCATATTTCCACAGCTACTGTGCTGCATAATTTCTAATAAGTGGTTTTAACAAATGTCAGATTATGAAAAGTTTCCCCAATTACAAAAACTTATAAAACATTTAAATTGCTAAATCTGTTTCCTGCCGAGATTTTTGCCACTGGAACTAGTCATCTGTCATTATGGCTATAATAATAAATGTATACATTTCTTAAAGTTGCAAATAAAATGATAAATCATAACTCATAGATTTCCTGCTTTTCAAAGCCATAAAAAGTAGAAAACACTCAACAAATTGAAATATTACTATATACTTTATAACGTTGCATAATAAGACAACTTTGTTGTCTAGTAAGTTGGTTAGTGTTTTTAGTGAAAATAGTTGAATATCCCCATTCTGTTGATCTTAGTTATTTGGATCTTTTAAGTTTACTTCATTTACCTTTAGAATCTTAACATTTTAAAAATTCTAAGTTTTCAGTTAAAAAGGACTTTGAGAATAATAATTCTGAACTATACCTTAACCAATTTCAGTTTTGCTACCAAATACAAAATATACTATCCAGATTGAGTAATAAGCTCATCCTGAGGCCTTGCATGGTTTTAAACATTTCAAGCAAAATTGATGAAAACCTGTAGTTTGGGAGTTATTTTAAGCTAGGTTGTACCTTAAGAGGATATTGCCTTGCATAGTGCAAGTTATTTGGCATACTATGGACACTTGGTCAAATGTAAAGTAAATGATAGTGATTCCTGTCAGGCTCAGTTCAGTTGTTTTTCTTTTAGGTATTTGGGTATAAATTGATGAGATGAGTTGTTCTAAGCCTCCAATAGCTTCATCATTTATTAGTTTACAAATTTTAATTCTAATGGAAATTGCATGATTGTATTTTATTTATGAGAACTATTCATAATCTTGTTCCCTCTGTTTCACTTGTGCCCTTTTCCTTTATGAAAGCTTTCCCATTTTCTTCCCAACTTTATTTGGTGGTTTTAAAATCAAGACTAATACTTTGTACTTTTCCTTTCAGCGTACTGGTAGTTGATATTTATGTAGCTGAAAATTCGGGGTAGAACAATCTTTTTCCTATTGATAGAGTCTCATGGAATAGAATAAACCTTGGTAGGATTTCACCTGGAGTGAAAGTAAATTTTTATAAAATACGGGAAAATGGGCTTATTTGCAAATTTATTAAAGATGCAAATGTTTTACATTTTTTTACTTATGGTGGTGGTGGCTTTAGAGATAGAACTTTAATATACCAGGCCCTAAATTATTGATTGATATTCATTAGGTCTAAACTTGAAAATGACAAGAAAAACATTTAGATTCTACTGCTCTCCAAATACCCACTGACTATAATTTGCCCCAGCTTCCCAGATGGTGCTAAGGGTAAAGAACCCACCTGCCAGGAGATATAAAAGATGTGGGTTCTATTCCTGGATTGGGAAGATTCCCCTGGAGGAGGGCGTGGCAACCCACTCCAGTATTCTTGTCTGGAGAATCCCAAAGCCAGGGGAACCTGGCAGGCTACAGTCCATAGGGTGGAAAAGAGTCAGACATGACTGAAGTGACTTAGCACATGTGTGCATAATTTGCCCATAGAGCACCTGGCACATATTAGATAGTCAGTACATACTTGTTGAAAGAGTGTTGAGTGAACTGCCACTGAATGAGAGAAGTTCAGCTGAAACTGAAAATCTTTGCTGTCAATAGCTTAGTTTCCCAGTTTGACATCTCCAGGTACATTGAAGAGAGAAATCTATGGGTGATGATTTTGCGAATGAGAGCCAGAGGTAACATTTGTATATTCTCCATGAACAAGACTCAGAAAGATAAGAACTTGGGAGGATGGGAGCAGTAGATTTGCCACTAATTGTATCCTGCTTTACTGTATCTCTTCCCTGTAATCTGATGCATTTTAAGTCATCAATATGAGTTGACACTAAAAATAATTTTTTTAACAAGAATGCTCAGATGCATTGTGGCCTTCCTACTTGATTCTATTGTACTTACTTCAAGTAGGAGTTTTAAATGTTCAAGGAGCATAGAGTACCCTCCATGTTGGGTTCTTTGCACACTGAAGACAAATACATTCATGAATTTTATGAAGCACGTCAAATGTATGTTCTGAAAGAATTTCAGTTTTCTGTTATTTGTCTTTTGATTACGGGTTAGACAAACATGTGACTACACATGAAAATCAAATACTGTGTAGCAGAAAGAAAAATACACCTTATCATCAATAGCAAACCTGTGTCAATGGTGTGAATTGTAACCCCTTCCCCCTCAATTTATCCATTGTGTCAACAGATGAATAGCATTCCATCAGTGAGAAAACTATTGCACAATCAGTACCTTTCTTGTCTAGGTCTCATAGAATTCTGAGCCTCACATTTGTTAGGATTCTCTGAGAAGCATCACATATTCCGCAGCCTAGAAGAGAATTTTTCCATTCTCTGGGTGAAATTTTAAATACTTGGGAACCCTTCTTATCCTATCTGTCATACTCCTGGTATATCTTTCCTCAGTGACTGACCACTGTGATCCCCTGGAATGTGAACTCCATGGTTTTAGCCTTAGCCCAAGTAAAAGGCAATAAGGAAAATTTATTTATTGCAAAAATACTGCAAAGTACATTTTATGTGTCACATATATGTAATATGGATTTATTTATACAAAACAAACTTCAGTAACTTTTAGGTTATTTGTTATTTTGAATCATCTGTATTATTACCTTATTCTGTTAGTCTGAGACCTTGAAAATTAAGCATGCTTCTCTAATAGTGTAAAAACTTGATTTTGATTGTTGACATCTTTTAAAATACAATGGCTGTCTTACTGAAATTTCATAGAAATGTTTAAAGTGTGTGTTCTTTATATGGCCTCATAAGATGTTATCTTTCTATAAGTCATGTTAGATTGTAAAATATGTATTTTACTTGAAGAAATAGCTCCCTTGATATCCTTCTGTGAGGCTCTGTGAGCCTCTAGATTGAGAATAGAAAACATTTTTCTCATATATATATAAAATTTATCATAATTAAAGTGGAAAATATTTTAGATTATTTTGCAATTTATTAGTGAGTTGTGCTGAAAACAGTTCTCATTTTATTCACAACTTCATTTGAATTTCTTTTTTTCCTCCAATTTCCTATTAGTAGCAGGTTCATCAATTTCAGTAGAAAACTGTTTGTCTTTTAAATTTAAATGAGCTAATTTTAAGATATCACTTTTAGCACATTAAATGTAAATAAATATATCTGTTCTTCAGTTGCTTTATAAAAAATAACAACTACTTAAGCATATTTATTTTTTAATATAAATTTATTTATTTTAATTGGAGGGTAATTACTGTACAATATTGTATTGGTTTTTCCATACATTGACATGAATCCGCCATGGGTGTACAAGCATATTTATTTAAAAGAATGAAATGAAAATTAAAAGTAGGCCTCCTTGATTGCCAAGTGAAAACACCTTGGTGTTTTTTGATTATGTCATTTTTCTTTGAAAAAAGAGTTAGGTTTAATCTATAGGTAGAAGACAGTTGTTTTGTCTTATTTGAGAGTTATTTATATTTACTCTCCATCTATTTATTTTACTTTATGGATGATACCAAACAGCTTGTTTTGTGGGTTCAGAACAACATTTTCACTTAAAACTCATGTTTAAAAAACAAGGTCAGATTAAACATTCCTTCACTATATTTTTAAAAGAAATATTGCTTAGCCAGAAATTTGAACTACAGTTCATTTACCAGCATTCATGCATAGTGTTTCACTATGCTTATATAATCTAATTCTGCCCCAAAATTGCAAAGGTATGTTGTACCCTTTTCAGGGGAAAAAAATTGTAGAGTGTGTGTTCTAGTTAGAATTATTGCCCAAAAGAGCAAATTACAACTAATTTGTTCAATAACCCACATTGGGAATATTATTGGTCAAACTCATAAAATAACAAAGACCCTAGCAATCAAAACAGATAATAGATTAATTGGAGGTTTTCAGAAGTCAGCAGATTCATAGAATTCATGCCTTAAAAAAAAATTGATAAACAGACAATAAAAGTGCTTGCTAAGTCATCTTATTTAACAAGTCTAAGACCAGATTCACCTTCAGACATATTTGTCAATGTGATTTTTGCAGCATCACTTAGATAAGTCTTTTGCACATTTAATGTCTTTATCCAGAATTCACAGTGGCTTATTGATATGAAAGATTTATTGATATTTGGCTCAAAAAGACATAAAAAGTGGAAACTTTGAGGTATTTTGTTTGAGATTTACAAAGATTTGAGAAAATACAAGGAACTCCCTTTACACAACAGTGTGAAAGGCAATATGAATAAAGAACAACAACAATAAAAAGTGAAGGTAAAGTATGTCTGAAATTATATATATATAAAAATGTTTATATAATATATTATATAAACATTTAGTTTCCAAAAGTTGCATAGCTTTGTTCTGTGTGTGTGTGTTCAGTCACTCAGTCATGTCTGACTCTGTGCAACCCCATGGACTGTAGCCCTCCAGGCTCCTCTGTCCATGGGATTCTCCAGGCAAGAACACTGGAGTGGGTTGCCATTTTCACCTCCAGGAGATCATCTAAATATTTGTAAAATGAGATATTCTTTTAACTTTTAAATGTGCTAATGTACTGACACAGCTGTCTAGCTACATCACAGGTATCAGTAGTCCAAAAAATTCTATTGGCTTTGTTAATACTTTATTTAGAGTTTTAAGTTCCTCACATCTGGTTTCTTAACTATGTTTTGATTAAGTTACAGTTAAAATATTTTATTCCTCAAGATTGTTTTTACTAAGAAATACAGAAAATCTCCGTATTCTGATTTATTAATACATTTAATTAATAATCAATAATAATAAAAGATTATTAATAAATTTAATTTAATGAGAGTCTGGAGAAGGGGCGGTTGCCCTAGTCTTTGCGAAAGTACTTCTGAAAACTTCTTGAAAAGGTGAAGCCTGTGCTGAGTTGTAAACTATCAATCAGTGGGAGTGGCCAAGTGAAGGCAAAGCCGTGATCCAGATACAGAGAATCTTCTGTGCTAAGAAACTCTGAGGTGGAAGAGAAACAGCCTGTAAGCACAGGGAGAAGTCATTCAGTGTTGCTGGAACACAGTTCAAAATAGGTTGTGTTGAAAATGAAGCTACAGGTGGGCTTGAGACCAGATCATGAAAATCTGTGTCTGTTGTCATGGGACGCTTATAATATGTTCTATAGTCAAAGAGGAACCCTTGAAGGGTTTGAAACAGAAAAGCACAACTTCAGGTGTGCCTTAGATCCCTCTCTCTGGTGGCAGTGGTGGGCCCAGGGCTGGAAGCAGGCAGCACATAAACCTACAACATTGTGTGAGCCTGAGGTGATGAGTCAGATGAGCTGACCTAGGGAAGTGAGTATGGGTAGAGAGAAGAATATGATTTTATAAAATGTTGATGAAGTCTAATTGGCAGGATTTTGGAAAGGGAGAGGAGCTCTGATGATGACTCCTAGGGCTCTTAATTTAGATAACTAAACAAGGAAGATAATGAAATTCACTAAGGGAACACAAGAAATTATTTCAGGCAAGAGGATGAGAAATGAACTTTGCACGTACTGACCCTGAGGTTCTGTGGGACATCCAGAGTTGGGGTGGCTTTGTGGTGAGGGTACAACAGTAAGTTGGAGATAAGATTAATTTCAAAACTAAGGGAGAGGTGGTGCTGGAGACAGATTTGTTTTTAGTTTGTCGCTGGCAGGTGAAGTCAAGATAGTGAATAAAGTCACCCAGGCAAAGTAGAGTGAGAACAATTTGCTGAGAATGAAATCTTTGAGAAACACTGGCTTGAAAGGTGTTAAATGCAAGAAGAGAAAACACATTTGGAGAAAACATAAAAGGAAGACACAGAGCCATAAAAGGAAAACCAGAGGATATGAAGTCCAGATGGTCAACTTGGTAGAGTGTGGCTGGGGCAGTGATCAACACAGCAGAGAGGTTCCTTGAGCCTGCCCTGTTTGGTGGTTAGACAGTCGCTGGAGACCCCAGTGAGAACAATTCCAGTAGAGAACTAGGGTGAGAACAGAGGATGGAGGCTGCAGATGGGGACAACGTGAGGCCAATCCTGAGCCTCACTGTGACCCTGAAAATTGCCTTCAGGAAAGTGTTCTCGACATCAGCTTGCCCGCAAGTCATTTTATTTCCATCTCAATGAAGGGAAACAAAGCATGCACAGATATTGTCATATACCGTGAATAATGTAACAAGACTGCCGACCTGCAGAGTCAGTGAATGAACTGGAGACCGTCTCTGAAGTCTTCAGAAGCTCTTCATCCTCACCATTGCTGACATTATCCTTTGACCTGTCAGCCAGTCACAGACTCAGCTTGCTGTGGGCTGATGTGGGACGCCACATCTGCTTGCTTGCCTGCTAGTGACATTCTGGCACTAGACCACACACCTCTCTTCCTACATTGCACTCACCCTGCAGACTTACTAATATACCATGTACTGCTTGTCTTTTGAGACAAATGCTTAATTTTAAAGGGTATCTTATGATTTTGAGAACAGCTTTATTAAACTCCTCCATCTCTCTTCCCACTCTGCCTGATTTGAGCATTCAGTTCGCTCAATTTCTTGGTGCCCCTACACTTGTCTTCCATTGAACTGAGACCTAGATCCCTTTGGTCATCCTTTTGATCTCCTCCATCAGCCCCCTGCTGGCTCTGCTTCCTTCTCCATTCAGTGTAGACCCCGTAGTTCATTGCTTTAACACCTTTTCCTCTTGTCCTTCTGCCCTACCTACCTAGTAAAACTCACCCTGGTTCCTTATAACCTTCCCCAGCCTTCCCCAGCGCAGATCAGGCTGCTACAGACCTTGCCACAGCCATGTGGACCAAGGCTGCCACCCCACATCCACAGCTTCTACAGTCTCCAGCCTCAGCTGAGTGCTTATTACACTTTATTTGCTATTTACAAGTCCTTGTTTTGTAGCCCTCCCTAGCTTGCAGAGTTTTCTCAGAGCAGACGATTCAAATTATCTTTACTTTTCTTAACCCACTAGACTGTACATGTTACATGGTTAGTAAATGTTGATTGATTCTGAGTTTTAGCACGGAACAAGCTTTTAAAGGCAGTATGTTCAAACCTGTGCATTTGAAGGAACATGTACTGTTTGATATATAAAAGACTGTTGGAAGCAAAGAGACTCTCAAAAGTATAGCCTATATACATTATTTTATGGAAATTAGAGATAGTATTAATAAAATGAGGCCTCCAAAATGTTTTATATTCTCTATATGGATGCATGCATAACTTTTTGCCCTTAGGCATACTGCCTTCTTTTCTATGTTCCACAAAGCTTTGACAACTGCAGCATTTATTTTCAGAATTTCCTCACACAGTTTTTCTTGAAGACAATAGAAATAATAAAGAAGGAAGGCAGATAGTTTTAGTCAGAATTCTCAGTGGCAAGCGATTGGCTGTGTTTAGCAGAAAAGAAGCATATTGAATGGAAGTTGGGAAGAATGCTACAACTCAGTAATAAGAAAGATATAGCAATTTTTTAAATGGGCGAAATATTTGAAAAGACATTTCTCCAAGGAAGATGTAGAAATGACCAATGAGCAATTGCAAAGGTGCTCACCATTGTTAGCCATTAAGGAAATGCAAATCAAAATCTCAGTGAGATACCCTTTCACACCCAATGGGATGACTAGAATCAAAAAGTCAGATAACAAGTGTTTACTGGGTTGTGGAAAAATCAGAACCCTCATCCAATGCTTGTGGGAACATAAAATTGTGTAGCCACTTTGGAAAACAGTCTAGCAGTTTCAAATGATTAAATTGGTTGTTTTAGGATCCAGCAATTCCACTGCTAGGTGTATACCCTAGAGAAATGAAAACATGTCCACACAAAAACTTGTACACACATATTTACAGAAGCAGTATTCGTAGCAGGCAAAAGATGGAAACAATCCAGATGTCCATCAGTGGAAGAATGAATAAGCAAAATGTGGAATAGCTATGTAGTGGAATATTAATTCAGCTGTACGAAGAAGTGAAATACTGGTACACACTACAAGTTGGATGAACCTTGAACACATCATGTTAAGTGAAAGAAGTCAGACACAAAAGTCCACGTATTATACGATTCTACTTATATGAAAACCCAGAAGAGGGAAGTTCACAGACAGAAGGAAGATTAGTGGTTACTTAAGCCTGGCAGTGAGATTGGAGAGAGAGTTAAAGGAGATAAAGTTTCTTTTTGAGGTGATGAAAATGTTATAAAATTGACTATAATGTTAGTTGCATATATCTGTAAATATACTGAAAGTCTTTAATTGTACATTTTAAATAAATGAATTATACAGTATATGAATTATATCTCAATAAAGCTTTTTGCTTTTAAATTCAAGAAAGTAGGGAAAACCACCAGACCATTCAGGTATGACCTATAATCAAATCCCTTATGATTATACAGTAGAAGTGAGAAATAGATTCAAGAGATTAGATCTGATAGAGTGCATGAAGAACTATGGATGGAGGTTCATGACATTGTACAGGAGGCAGGGATCAAGACCATCCCCCAAGAAAAAGAAATGCAAAAAGAAAAATGGTTGTCTGAGGAAGCCTTACAAATAACTGAGAAAAGAAGAGAAGCAAAAGGCAAAGGAGAAAAGGAAAGATATACCCATTTGAATGCAGAGTTCCAAAGAATACCCAGGAAAGATAAGAAAGCCTTCCTCAGTGATCAGTGCAAAGAAATCTAGGAAAACAATAGAATGGGAAAGACTAGAGAGCTCTTCAAGAAAATTAGAGATACTGAGGGAACATTTCATGAAAAGATGGGCTCAGTAAAGGACAGAAATGGTATGGACCTAACAGAAGCAGAAGATATTAAGAAGAGGTGGCAAGAATACACAGAAGAACTGTACAAAAAAGAATGACCCACATAATCCCAATGATATGATCACTCACTTAGAGCCAGACATCCTGGAATGTGAAGTCAACGGCCTCAGGAAGCATCACTATGAACAAAGCTAGTGGAAATGATGGAATTCCAGTTGAGCTATTTCGAATCCTAAAAGATGATGCTGTGAAAGTGCTGCACTCAATATGCCAGCAAATTTAGAAAACTCAGCAGGACTAGGTCACGGGACTAGAAAAGGTCGGTTTTCATTCCAATCCCAAAGAAAGCCAATGCCAAGGAATGCTCAACCACACAATTCCACTCATCTCACACGCTAACAAAGTAATGCTCAAAATTCTCCAAGCCAGGCTTCAATAGTATGTGAACTGTGAACTTCCAGATGTTCAAGCTGGATTTAGGAAAGGCAGAGAAACCAGAGATCAAATTGCCAACATCCATTGGATCATAGAAAAAGCAAGAGAGTTCCAGAAAAATTCTGCTTTATTGACTATGCCAAAGCCTTTGACTGTGTGGATCACGACAAACTGGAAAATTCTGAAAGAGATGGGAATACCAGACCACCTGACCTGCCTTTTGAGAAATCTGTATGCAGGTCAGGAAGCAACAGTTAGAACTGTACATGGAACAACAGACTGGTTCCAAATAGGGAAAGGAGTACGTTAAGGCTGTATATTGCCACTGTGCTTATTTAACTTATATGCAGAGTACATCATGAAAAACTGGGCTGGATGAAGCACAAGCTGGAATCAAGAATGCCAAGAGAAATATCAATAACCTCAGGTCTGCAGATGATACCACCCTTATGTCAGAAAGTGAAGAAAAACTAAAGAGCCTCTTGATGAAGGTGAAAGAGGAGAGTGAAAAAGTTGGCTTAAAGCTCAACATTCAGAAAACGAAGATGATGGCATCTGGTCCCATCACTTCATGGCAAATAGATGGGGAAGCAGTGGAAACAGTGTCAGACTTTATTTTGGGGGGCTCCAAAATCACTGCAGATGGTAACTGCAGCCATGAAATTAAAAGATGCTTACTCCTTGGAAGAAAAGTTTTGACCAACCTAGACAGCATATTAAAAAGCAGAGATATTACTTTGCCAACAAAGGTCCGTCTAGTCAAAGCTGTGTTTTTTTCCAGTGGTCATGTATGGATGTCAGAGTTGGACTGTGAAGAAAGCTGAGCGCCGAGGAATTGATGCTTTTGAACTGTGGTGTTGGAGAAGACTCTTGAGAGTCCCTTAGACAGCAAGGAGATCCAACCAGTCCATCCTAAAGGAAATCAATCCTGAATATTCATTGGAAGGACTGATGTTGAAGCTGAAACTCCAATACTTTGGCCACCTGATGTGAAGAAATGATTCATTTGAAAAGACCCTAATGCTGGGAAAGATTGAAGGCAGGAGGAGAAGGGGACAACAGAGGATAAGATGATTGGATGGCATCACCAACTCAATGGACATGAGTTTGAGTAATATCCGAGAGTTGGTGATGGACAGGGAGGCCTGCCATGCTGCAATCTGTGGAGTCGCAAAGAGTCGGACATGACTGACCGATTGAACTGAACTGAACTGAACTGAAAGCTTTTTAAAAGAGGAAATATTCAAATCTAGAATTTAAAAAAAAGGAAGTTGGAAAGCTTGCAGAATTTCTTGGAAGGCTGGATTAGTAGGCTCTGATCCCAAAATATTCAGAGTCCCAGGCATGTGTGTGCTGGTGAAACCACCGCGGCTGCCATCCCTGGGCCCCAGGCACCCCAGCTCACATCACCGACCCTGACCTGGGTTCTGAGCACTAGCCCTGAAAGTGCTGCCATTATTGTCTGTGAAAATGATGCACAAGTCCCACCCACTATGTCTGATTCTGTCTCCATACCTGCTCTTTGGCCTCATGAATTTCCAGTTCAAAGAATGGAGCAGGTGATTCTGACAGGCAGAGCCCAGGTCATATACCCATGCTCTAGCTGCAATGAAGACTAGAAAAATATCCTATATTTCAGTGTGTAATAAGAGGGGCTGTGCCTCATAAGCTTGTATCACTCAAGCATATGAAAGGATTTTAGATGATGAGTAGCAAAAGAAAAGAGAAGGTCCACTACTCTTGTCTTCAGTCTATAGACTGAGTTGATTTCTAAGCAAGCTCTTTTGAGATGCTAAAAATATCAAGATTATAGGTTTGATTTTCTTTACTGGCTTTATAATCAGTTACCTTCTCTTCTATAACCTTACTCAGCAGTCTCACAAATTATTTCTCTGATACCCAGAAAAATCAGGTGAAAGAGTATATGGATTATTCATTGTGAAACAATCTTGTCCTTGGCAGGGGGGGTGATATGGGACAGAAGTGAGGTGAGAAAAATTCAGATTTTAGACACTGCTGATGTAGGATTAGTCTTCAATAAAATGCTAATGTACATAAGTATCTGTAATAGTATAAGGTGACTGGATAAATTTTACCACTGATAATTTTACTTATACTGTCTTCAATGTCTAAAACCATATGAAATATTTGAAAAGGCAGTTAACATAGTTCATAATTCCAATAATGTCAACAATTCAAACGCTTTAGGATGTCTTCCTGAGCATAATAATGTGCTAAAAATCATTGTAGATTAGTGAGTCTTGAGTTTTCTTCCTGAGGATTTGTACATATCTGTTCTCTTTAATTAACTGTTTACTGGTTTTAAACTTTAACTGCCCTTTCAAAAAAAAAAAAAAAAAAAGTTAATATCAGTCTTCAGAGGTGTGTACAATTCAGGTTGGTAGTGTGTTGTTTAGATAACACATAGACATAAATACAATTCTAATAATTGACAAAACTTCTGTTCTTCACTCAGAGGTGCATATTTAACTAAATGTACAATATATCATTGAAAGTGAAAGTGAAATCACTCAGTTGTTTCTGACTCTTTGTGACCCCATGAACTGTAGCCTACCACACTCCTCCGTCCATTGGATTTTCCAGGCAAGAGTACTAGAGTGGGTTGCCATTTCCTTCTCCAGAGGATCTTCCCAACCCATGGATCATACCCTGGTCTCCTGTATTGTAGGCAGACGCTTTACCATCTGAGCCACTAGGGAAGTATATCATTAGTCTGGAATAAATGATTTGACATTAAAACTAAAATAGCCATC
This sequence comes from Bos mutus, assembly GCF_027580195.1. Lineage (NCBI taxonomy): Eukaryota > Metazoa > Chordata > Mammalia > Artiodactyla > Bovidae > Bos > Bos mutus. The sequence goes on along the minus strand of NC_091626.1, from coordinate 39,711,912 downwards.
TCTTACCGATAATGTAATTATTTTAAATAGCTAGACTAACAATTTTAATCCTGGTTCTGCCACTTAATTACCTACTGTAGGGCCTTGGAAAAATTATTTGGCCTCCCTGAGCCTCAAATTCTTCATTTGAGAAATGGAGACAAACCACCATCTACTCATAGGGTTATTGTGAAAATTACATGAATATAAAGAAGGCAATAAAACAATACCTGAAACATGGCTAACAAGAAACTCAACAAATGTTAGCAAATTAGCTTGGAAATTTGCTGATTTCTTTAAACTTTTTATCTTGATGCAATTTCAGATTTATAAAAAAGTGGCACAAATGGCTCACTGTTTGCCCTTTACTCAGGTTCCCAAATATTAATATTTTACCACATTTGCTTTATCCTTGACTCAGTGGATATGTATGTATTATTTTGCTTTTTAACCAGTTAAGAATAAGCTGCAGTCATGATGTCCTTTTACCCTTAAATGCTTCAAGATACGTTTCTTTAAACCAACATTGTCTTACATATACACAGTGTAGGTCTCAAAACAAATTATCAATGATACAACACTGTTACCTAATCTTCAGACTTGATCCAATTTTTTCCACATGCTTATAGTAGATGACACCACCCTTATGGCAGAAAGTGAAGAGGAACTCAAAAGCCTCTTGATGAAAGTGAAAGAGGAGAGTGAAAAAGTTGGCTTAAAGCTCAACATTCAGAAAACAAAGATCATGGCATCTAGTCCCATCACTTCATGGGAAATAGATGGGGAAACAGTGAAAACAGTGGCAGACTTTAATTCTTTGGGCTCCAAAATCACTGCAGATGGTGATTGCAGCCATGAAATTAAAAGATACTTACTCCTTGGAAGGAAAGTTATGACCAAACTAGATAGCATATTCAAAAGCAGAGATATTACTTTGCCAACAAAGTCCGTCTAGTCAAGGCTATGGTTTTTCCAGTGGTCATGTATGGACGTGAGAGTTGGACTGTGAAGAAGGCTGAGCGCCAAAGAATTGATGCTTTTGAACTGTGGTGTTGGAGAAGACTCTTGAGAGTCCCTTGGGCTGCAAGGAGATCCAACCAGTCCATTCTGAAGATTAGTCCTGGCTGTTCATTGGAAGGCCTGATGCTAAAGCTGAAACTCCAGTACTTTGGCCACCTCATGCGAAGAGCTGATTCATTGGAAAAGACCCTGATGCTGGGAGGGATTGGGGGCAGGAGGAAAAGGGGACGGCAGAGGATGGGATGGCTGGATGGCATCACCGGCTTGATGGACATGAGTTTGAGTAAACTCCAGGAGTTGGTGATGGACAGGGAAGCCTGGCGCACTGCAGTTCATGGGGTTGCAAAGAGTCGGACACAACTGAGCGACTGAACTGAACTGAACTATAGTAGAAGAAAGTCCTAGATAATACCTTTTATTCTGTTGTCATCCTTTTGGTCTCTAAGCTGGGACAGTTCCTCGTGATGGTTTTGTTTTTTCTCAGGACTTTGACACTTCTTGATACATACAGGTCAGTTATTCTGTAGAATGTCCTTCAGTCTGAGTTTGTCTGTCCTCTTGCTTAAATTCAGGTAATGCATTTTTGGCAGGAATACCATAGAAATGATGCTGTATTCTTTTTTTTTTTGCAATAGATAAAGAAGCATATGATGATTTTTGTCCCATTACTGGGCTGTTAACTTTGATGATGTGATTAAGACTGTGTCAGTCCAGTTTGCCACTGTAATGACAGTTTCTTCTTTTGTAATTATTTACAGGGAAATACCTTTAGACAGTGTGCATATTTCTGTTACTCCAAACTTTACCCTCTACTTTGGTATCCATTGATTATTATTATGATGGTTGTCAAGTGGGGATTTCTAATTCTTCTAATTTCTTCTATAGTTATTAGTTGACTTTCCATGGACTTTTCCTTCTCACCCAACTTTTTATATCACTACAGATCCATAGCTTTTTTTTTTTAGATTCATAGATTCTTATTTATTCATTGGATTACAGTCTGTTACTCTAATTATGCTCAAGTTTTCCCCAGTTTGGCCAATGAGAGTCCTGTAGGCTGGCTAATATACTCTTTGGTCATGCCTCTATTTGAGCATTTCCTTACGTTGTGTCCCAAGATGTTTCTAATTCGTTTGCTACTTGAGCTTTTCCAATCCTGGAATCAGCCATTTCTCCAAGGGTGCTAATTTATGTTTTAAGTAAAAGAAGGAATCTTGTATCTTTTGCTGACTTTCCAAAGTCATATTGACAGCTGAAACTTAGAAGTTTCTTTAAATTGTTACTAATACTTTAAGATTAATTCATTCTTTTATTTGCTAAGTTTCCTTTCTGTGCTTGGGGCCAGATGCTTCCAATTAAGTGAAGTTTAGCTCCAGTTCACATTTCAAAAAACAATGTAAAAATCATTGATATGCAGAGATGAGCTAGAAACCTGGGAATTGAAGAGAAAATTGAGAGAAGAGTAGAGTTTTAATAAAGGAGCAGGGAGGACCTTCAGTTTAGGGCTACAGCACGGGCAAACGTATGGAGCTAGGAATAGGCAAGTCTTATTAGGGAATTTTAAGGAGCTTGACTACTTGGTGGGAGGTCATGTTGGTAATTAGTGTCTAGGGGGTCCAGTTTATTGGGAGCCTGGATTCCAGGTTGATTCTAATTCATCCTGTAGGAATAATGAGTATTCACAAAGAGTATGCTTTAGAAAGTTTAATCTGATGTTATATTTGCAGAAGGATTAGAAAAATGTAAGGCAAGTTAGGAAACTCTTACTTTGAATCTAAGGCAATAGGAATACAAATGGAAAAGAATCTGGAAAGGAATTTGGAAGGAAGAAATAACTTTAGGTTATTCAATCAGGAAAACTGGGAGAATGGAGTATTCTGCAAGAAACAGGAAACTGATGATTTTTATAAGGGAAAGAGAACAGGAAAATTGTAAAGAGAAATTCAGAGAAAAACAGGTTTGGTGATATTGAAATTTGTTAGCTTTTTTTTCTACTAAGGTTGATTAAAACCTATACAATTACTCCATAATTTTTATGCAAAACAATGCAGCTAAAAAGTAATGACCTATGATTTGACGTCTCAAAACAAATCTCTAAATTGAGATCCAGATTCCTCAATTAATTTGAAATGTGGACTTCTGTTGGCATTGAGAGTGAGGAATTTGTTTCCAAGTGTAGCTTTGATTCTTCTGTGTTACTAAAATTCACACTCCCACCCTTCTCTTTAAAAAAAAAAATATCATTTTTAACTTTGACTTTGTGTAAAGAAGAAATCATTAGAAACTAAGAATTTAGCTTACAAGATCTTAAAATCACCAAATATTGTGACTAAGACATACTTTGCCATATGTTGGGAGATAAATGTAGAAAGTACCTAGACCCAAACATACCACAAGAAGTGAGAGTGAGTGTTCCTGAACAGATATTCCTTTTTTTTCTTTTATTTATTTATTTTTAAAAGCTTTCTATTTTGTATTAGGATATAGCTGATTAACAATGTTGTGATATTTTGATAGTTTCAGGTGAGCAGCAAGGGACTCAACCATACACATACGTGTATCCATTCTCCCCCCGACTCCCCTCCCATCCAGGCTGACACATAGCATTGAGCAGAGTTCCCTGTGCTATACAGTAGGTCCTTGTTGGTTATCCATTTTAAATATAGCAGTGTGTACATGTCCATCCCAAACTCCATAACTATCCCTTTACCCCATCCTTCCTCACTGGTAACCATAAGTTCATTCTATAAGTCTTTAAGTCTGTTTCTACCAAACAGGTACTCTGCCATTTTATTAATTTTTCAGTCTTAATCAGTCATGATCATTTTTCTTCTTAGATATAGCAAGAAAAATGGCACAGGTTTGTTATCTCTCCAGTTTCTGTCTCTTGAGGCTTTCTAAAATGGCTTGAATCCTAAAGAGTACATCAGAGAACTAAACCTCATTCAGTTCATAAGATACCAAGCAGGTTTGTTCATTTGTTTCTTAATAGGTTAATGTATGGACTTTGTAATTAAAATCTGTTGAAAGGAATTATTACATGAAGTAATGTATTAACCATCTAATGTGTTGGGATAGTGCTGGGCGGCTGTCATAATTTCTGCTGCTACAGTTTATAAAAAGGAAAATAAAGTCAGTTCTTTTTGTTGGGAAAGAAGATTTCATGTTATCTGTATTTGCAGGCTTTCTGGCTCATATGCTGGAGGAATCCTTGCTGCGGGGGTGTTTTCATTTTCTCGTCTAACATGGCAGTGGTCCATTGCAGCAGAGGTTTTTAGCTTAAACAATCTGTTTGTGGGCCTGCTTATGGCTCTTACTGTACATTTTGAGGAGGCAGCAACTGCACAAGAAAGATCAAAGGTAACCTATTTTGATCAAAGTGAAATCACTTTTTGTTTTAATTTTTAGACAGATGCTCTGTTTCTTTTTAACTTTGGTTTAGATACTGTTTATCTATTCTGATTACTGTCAAGGTAATCTAGGCATGTTGAGAGAAAAAGCACTCTCAAAACACTCTGTTTTTTTACTGTAAACTATGAGAGCCTTTATAAAACATGAGAATTCTTTTTCTGTCCCAGAGTTCAAAAGTTTTTTGGAGAATGAGGGTATTACAAAATCCCCTTTGAGTCTTATGGGAAAGAAAGGCTTGTTAGCTAATCCAGTGTCGTGTGTGTGTGTGTGTGTGTGTGTGTGTGATCTTAAGATGCCAAGCTCTAGGTTGACCACCTTAAATTATTTACCATTATGGTTCATTGGCTTATTCTCTAGTTTCACAAAAGATCAAATAATTTGTACTTTTTTTCACTAAAAGGAAAGTAATCAGATGTAAAATGAAGTGGTTCTGAAGAGATTATAATGACTTCTAAGACCACTGCTATCATCAAAATAATTTGCAATGTGGAGGAACCCTGTCTTCTAAGGGCTTACCGTCTACACATTGAAGAGTTCTGAATTATCTTAATATATGGGCAGCCTTTGTCATTAAAGAATTTAGAAACAACATCAAGGTTTATCTGTGGTTTCCATAAACAAGCCTGTGATGATATTAGAGTTTATTTTTTGTTTAAAATAAACCCTTTTATGATTATGAAAATAACACATGTTCAAAAATAGCAAAAAGACCACCCGTAGGGAACCAGGTTTCTAAATAAAAGTGTTATATTTAATTAATTTAATAGAAGAAAATGTAAGACAAAGAATTGCTGAACTTTAGTTCTAGATTTCACTATACTATGTTCTAAAGAACTTGTCATCATATAGGACTTCCTAAAACCTAGTTTGAAGACAGTAATTTAAGGTCAGACTGCAGTGATTTGATAAGAATGAAAAATATTAATAAAATAATGGTGATAGATAATTAGTGAGTATTAAAGCATGATTGTTTGCATTAAAAGTTTGATGTTAACCTGGCTTACTGTATAAATGTTTAGTTTTAATAAAAAGAATAGCTTTTTACTATTGTGCTTTCTTAGTTTTCAGTGAATTTTTAACTTGGATTATTTGCTTTTATTATTTTTCAGATAGCTAAAATTGGTGCTTTATGCTGTGGCCTTAGCTTATGTAATCAGCACACAATAGTACTCTATGTTTTGTGCATAATACCATGGATTCTCTTTCGGCTTTTAAAAGAGAAGGTATGTTTTTGAGTAAAAATGCCCAATATGACATTTATGGCATCAGAAAACATGGAGTTTATTTATTTATTAGTTTCATACAAGGCTTGATAGGGATATTATAAAATCTATAGATGGTTTTGGGTAGTATGAACATTTTAACAATATTAATTATTTTAATCCATGAACATGAGATATCTTTTCATATGTGTCTTCTTCAGTTTCTTTCATCAATGTCTTATAGTTTTCAGTATACAGATATTTCATTAATACCTCCTCGGTTAAATATATTCCTAAGCTATTTATTATATTTGATGCTATGCTATTATAAATGAAATAGTTTTTTTTTTTTTCAGATAGTTCATTGTTAGTATATAGAAGCACAACTAATTTTATATCCTGTAACTTTCCTAAATTTGTTAAGTTTTACAGCTTTTTGATAGAATCTTTCAGTCAATTCAGTTCAGTAGCTCAGTCATGTCCGACTCTTTGCGACCCCATGAATTGTAGCACGCCAGGCCTGCCTGTCCATCACCAACTCCCAGAGTTCACTTAGACTCAACGTCCATCGAGTCAGTGATGCCATCCAGCCATCTCATCCTCTGTCATCCCATTCTCCTCCTGCCCCCAATCCCTCCCAGCATCAGAGTATTTTCCAATGAGTCAACTCTTCACATGAGGTGGCCAAAGTACTGGAGTTTCAGCTTTAGCATCATTCCTTCCAAAGAAATCCCAGGGCTGATCGCCTTCAGAATAGACTGGTTGGATCTCCTTGCAGTCCAAGGGACTCTCAAGAGTCTTCTCCAACACCACAGTTCAAAAGCATAGAATCTTTAGGATTTCCTATTTAAGAGCATGTCATTTGCAAACAGAGACAATTTCACTTCCTTTCTAGTTTGGATTCCTTTTATTTCTTTTTTTTGCCTAATTACCCTGAGTAGGACTTCCAGTACTATGTTGAACATGAGAGGTGAGAGTGGGCACCTTGTCTTATTCCTGATCTTAGAGGAGAAGCTTTCAGTCTGTCACCATTGAGTATTGTGTTAGCTGTGGCCTTGTCATATGTGACTTTCATCATGTTAATATATGCCCCACATCAATTAAATCAAAATTATTTTAGAGTAGGATCAGCCACTGGCTTGGCTCTGTAGATGCACAGAACTGCTGGCTGATCAACCTCTGCTCTGGCACCGCTGCAAACAGGAATGTGTTCTCCCAAGACTGGAAACCGGTCGCTGTAAGCCCTGCTTCCCTTCTCCATCTCTGTCTGATCCCCAGTGGTTGAGCCCCAAAGATCTATGCCCCCACCGCCCCTCCACCGCACACCGCCGCAGTGGTCCCTGCGAATGAATGCTGAGTGAGTCTCCTAAGGAGCATCCTGCAATGCCTGGGGAGCATCCTGCAGTGCCTGGGGAGCATTCTGCAGTGCCTGGGGAGCATCCTGCTGTGCCTGGGGAGCATCCTTCAGTGCCTGGGGAGCATCCTGCAATGCCTGGGGAGCTGGATTTCCACCCTGGGGGCTCTTTTCCCACTGGAAAAAGTGTACCCCAAAGGGAGTCCTCCAATGCAGTGCTGTGCTGGCCTAGGGGAGGAGTGATATAGTCAGAGTGCCCCTCAAAACTTCAAGTGCAGTCCTTCTCAGTCTCTGTGGTCCAGGACTTCAGCCTCAACCCCAGTGTCTGGGATTTTCACAGCAGTATCTTGTCTACAGGTAGTTGCTGATGGTGTTTTGTGGGAAGGACTGAAGTTGGGATTACTTATGTTGCCATCTTGATGGCGTCACCCTTAGCCAGGCTTCTGATATCAGGGAAGGTGTATCTAGATCATGAACTTAAAAAGCAAATCTTTTGTTTTAAGTCTGGAGGGAGAGCCATATTCTCATGTAAAACATACAAGACCCAGAGCTGACAAGTTAGGAACCTGATCTGAGAGCCTGTTTACCCTGTACTTAGATCAACCTCTGATGAATGATGAAATTTGGGAAAGTGTGACTCTTCAGAGCACCTTTTATTTTTATTATTTAAAGAGCAGAGTCTAGAAAATAAGATCTACCAGTGAAGTGATAGGGAATTGGATCTGACTGCTCAGGTGATCTAAGGCAGAGAAGGAAATTAGTTGGTTGCAACCCCAACTGCTTACTTAAATTATCTGGAAAGATTTAAGAAAGTAAATAGGTGTTTGTGTGTGTGTATGCCTTTGTGTGCTCTCACCACCCTAAAATAATTCTGATTTATTTGACTGGGTGTGAGGCCCTGGGACTGATAGTTTCAAAAGTTCCCCAGGTGATTCCAGTGTACATGCAGCTGGGACTCAGAGCCACTCTCCTGCACGCTCTGAAATAGTTCTCATGTATTTGTTTCTCTATTTCCCACACAAAAGGAAAATTCAGCAGCAACTATGTCTTGCCATTCTAAACTGAACTTTATAGTGTGCAGAAACTGCCAAAATCTAAACATTTACTTTCTTTAAAGCTACTTTTAAGAATAGCAAAGGCATATTCTTCAATTAGTTATTTCTTCCATTTTTTTCATCCCATCATTTTGTATGAATCTCATTACCGCTTTAGAAATGTCAAACAATATCAGTACTGTAATAAAAACACTCCATTTTCAATGAAGAATGCTTATTTGAAAATGCTAGTGTAAGTCAACTACTTTTCTACTTCTGGGGAACAGAAATCTTGGTTCTCATATTCATTGTCACCTATGAATTTCCCTTTTTCGTAAAGAAAAAATTGGCAATTTCCACTCACGATATTTGTAAGAGGCGACATTTCCAATTACTAAAGCAACCGTAGAATTCTTTTGGACTCAATCTTTGTAAAAATTTGGCAGAGTTTTCCTTGGTCTTAGAAACATGCAGAAGCAGGACTTCCCTGGCAGTACAGTGGTTAAGACTCTGTGCTTCAGTTACTTCAAGGCTTGCTCCTTGGTGGGGGAACTAAAATCACATGCCAATGACATGGCCAAAAAAGAAAAAGCAAAGAAGAAACTTGCAGATGAAAAATATATTCTGTTTGAGGCAAGATTGTTGCATACAACAACAAATTTCCTTCTTTCCTATGTAAATTGAGGGAAAAAAATAGCATTTGGATGAACTTGAATGTTACTTAAAAACTAGCTTCATTTGTACTAAGGATTTCCATGAAATGGCCAAAACTCTTGTAGAAAGAATATATTATTAATGTGCAGTCATAATATAGTGTATAGTTAAAGCCTACTCCTGATGATAATAATGAAGTGAATCAGTATTAGAACAATATCTTGGGCAGTTTTGAAAATGGTCAAACACCATAATCAACACTGAAATCACTTCCAAGTGGGTAGTCTCAGCTGTGCGATGCTGCATGTCATGACATGGTTTTAAATGTAGAGGATGCAATAAACATGAAAATCATGTCTTTGCTAATATTATTTGCTTCACTCAGATTTCACTTGCCATGCAAAGGAGTTCAGGCTGATGCAATTTCCTAGTAATCCACAGTAATCAGAAGGTTTAACATCATCTTCCGTGGTGACTTGATATAAATTGAGAGATCAGCTCTGAGTAAACATATTTGATGTTTTCCGCAATATGTTCTTGAAGTTCCAGGATGAATCTGACTAAAATAAACACTGTGATACATGTGACTCCCTATGCTCTAATGCAGGAACTCTCCCCAGGCTCCCTGTTGAAGTTGAGTCTGTGCTTCTCTGCTGGCCTGCTGCCCTATATTTACCTGCCTGTCTCATCCTACCTCAATCAAGCTCGCTGGACCTGGGGAGACCAGACGACATTGCTAGGATTTTTGACACATTTTCTCAGGGAAGAATATGGAACATTCAGTCTGGTAAATTTATATTTCAAACACTTTTAAGGAAATAACTGGCAAAACTTCAGTGTTCTGCCTGGACCACGAATGGAAAAAAAAACACATGACAGCATGTAGAATTTTCTTTGTTATTTATCTTGCAGACTTGCCCCTTGGAATGTAGCCTTTCACATGAGTTCAAAAAAACTGACTCACTTAATTTGGCATCATCCTTTTGTGTATCCTGAATGTATTTTTCAAGATAACAAGCAGTCAAAAGACACTGCTCCCAGGAGCTGAAGCTTTTCAGTCTTTTTATCATCGGGTATCATTTTGGACCCTTGGTCTATGATTAAAAATATTTGGAAACAGTTAGAGGAAAAACACTTCAAAAACTTTAATATACCTTGACCAAAACATTTCTTTTTTTTTTTCAAATATTTGATGAACAGTGTTCATGTTAGTATTTAGTGGGAGACCTAAATATGTTAATACTTCATAAAATATGATCTCACTCAAAGGAAACAGTCTGTTCCAGAGAATTTCAAAAGACTTTGCTTTCCCTAAGACATAGTTGAGGGTAAAACACTAAATGCGTTTGGGAGTAATGGTTATCTGAAAAGTGCAAGGATATACAGATGGGTTTTTATTTTTAAATACACAGTTATGTCTGATTTTTCTTTCATGATTTGTGCTTTTTGTGTCTTACTTGAATTAGGCAAATCTCAGATGACTACAATGTTAAAGAATACCATTTACACAAAATTTTAAACCATGCAAAAACTAATGATCTGTTACTCAATAATACATAAAAGGTAGTAACACTATATAGTTTTAGAATGTAGGGTAATAACTAACATAGAATTCAAGGTAATAGTTACCACTAGGCAATGGCACCCTACTCCAGTACCTACTCCAGAAAATCCCATGGACAGAGGAGCCTGGTGGGCTGAAGTCCATGGGGTCGCTAGAGTCGGACACGACTGAGCGACTTCCCTTTCACTTTTCACTTTCATGCATTGGAGACGGAAATGGCAACCCACTCCAGTGTTATTGCCTGGAGAATCCCAGGGACGGGGGAGCCTGTGGGCTGCCATCTATGGGGTCGCACAGAGTCGGACACGACTGAAGCGACTTAGCAGCAGCACCAGGGGGTAAAAAAGCCCCTTTCGAGGGTTCTGTGAAATATGGTATTTGTGTAGTTCTGTTTCTTCAATGAGTGATGAGTCTATAGATTTTTTTTAAAACTCTTTATCCCCTAAATATAGATTATATATGTTTTTATATATAAGAGATATTTCCTAAAAAATCATTTAATAAAAGAATAGTTATTATTCTTTGACTGAGAAGGTTTGGTGCTTTAAATTTATACTCTGGTTTACTTATATTGGTTATTCCATTGAAATATCGCTTAAGGGCCATTGCAGATTTGAAAATGTGTATAATTCACACATAATTGTGAAATTATAGGCAGGTGATAATGAGCTCTAATCAAAGTGCCCAAAAAAGAGCTTAAAGAGACTTTGTAATGAAAGTGTAAAGTCTGTTAATTCATTAATGTGTTAATCATTCCTGCTAGAAGAGTTTAACTGATTTTTAGCCAATTATTATTTCTGAAATGATTCCTAAGGGATGTCTGTGTTTAGTTTTCACTGGCTTCTCTTAAAAAATCCAAATAGACTCTGAAATAAACACTTTGAATGAAAGAGGAGTTGCATCATATATTTAAAACATCTTTTAAATATATCTTTTAATCTTTTAAATCAGGGTAATTGAAATACAGTAGCCTTCCAAAGTTTCAGTTTAACACTTGTCCAAATAAACTTTTCTCTTTATGTTCAGGCCAAATCTGAAATAGGATCCAGTATGTCTGAAATATTGCTGTGAGTATGAAATATTTTAAACTATTTTTAAATGAATTCTTTATTAATTGCTTTAAATGATTTTAGGGATTTCTGAGTTTATCACTTTGTGAAGCAGTACATCTGAGAAGTAGTTCTCATCTTTGTGGTTAACAGTTTTTGTGTATAATGTCAAATATTCTAGTATCCCATCAATAACATAAAGCTTGAAATGAGCACTAAATACAACAGTGAATAAGACTATTAGGAGACTAAATAGAATCTATAAAATGAAAATGTTTCAACTTTCAGTTGAATACAAAATTACCCAATATATTTTGGCTTTATAAATAACTTTTTCTTTGTTTATATCTTCTTGCTTTTGGAGACATATTAGAACATTGCATTTAGCACAATTTAAACAATCATTTTCTTGTTATTTTGCTTTGAACTATATTGCGGGGAGAAATATCAATAACATCAGATATGCAGATGACACCACCCTCATGACAGAAAGCAAAGAGGAATTAAAGAGCCTCTTGATGAAGGTGAAAAAGGAGAGTGAAAAAGCTGGCTTAAAACTCAACATTCAGAAAACACAGATCATGGCATCCAGTCTCATCACTTCATGGCAAATAGATGAAACAGTGGGAACAGTGAGAGGCTATATTTGCTTGGGATCCAAAATCACTGTGGACAGTGACTGCAGCCATGAAATTAAAAGACACTTGCTCCTTGGAAGAAAAGCAATGACAAACCTAGACAGCATATTAAAAAGCAGAGACACTACTTTGCCTTTGCCTAGAAAAGTCCATCTAGCCAAAGCTGTGGTTTTTATTTCATGCAATAATGGACACAATAAAGGACAGAAGAGGTATTGACCTAACAGAAGCAGAAGATATTAAGAAGAGGTGGCAAGAATACACAGAAGAACTACACAAAAAAGTTCTTCATGACCCAGATAACCACGATGGTGTGATCACTCACCTAGAGCCAGATATCCTGGAATGTGAAGTCAACTGGGCCTTAGGAAACATCACTACAAACAAAGTTAGTGGAGGTAATGGAATTAGAGTGGAGCTATTTCAAATCCTGAAAGATGATGCTGTTAAAATCCTGCAGTCAATATGTCAGCAAATTTGGAAAACTCAGCAGTGGCCACAGGACTGGAAAAGGTCAGTTTTCATTCCAATCCCAAAAAAGGCAATGCCAAAGAACGTTCAAACTACCACACAATTGCACTCATCTCACACACTAGCAAAGTAATGCTCAAAATTCTTCAAGCCAGGCTTCAACAGTACATGAAACATGAATTTCCAGATGTTCGAGCTGAATTTAGAAAAGGCAGAGGAACCAGAGATCAAATTGCCAACATCCATTAGATAATAGAAAAAGCAATAGAGTTCCAGAAAAACATCTACTTCTGCTTTATTGACTATGCCAAAGCCTTTGACTGTGTGGATCACAACAAACTGTGGAAAATTCTTCAAGAGATGGAATTACCAGACACCTGGCCTGCCTCCTGAGAAATCTGTATGCAGGTCAAGGCACAACAGTTAGAACTGGACATGGAACAACAGACTGGTTCCAAATTGGGAAAGGAATACATCAGGGCTGTATATTGTCACCGTGCTTATTTAACTTATATGCAGAGTACATCATGTGAAATGCTGGGCTGGATGAAGCACAAGCTGGAATCAAGATTGCTAGAAGAAATAGCAACAACCTCAAATATGCAGATGACACCACCCTTATGGCAAAAAGCAAAGAACTAAAGAACCTCTTAAAGTGAAAGAGGAGAGTGAAAAAGCTGACTTAAAACTCAACATTCAAAAAACTAAAAAAACTGAGATCATGGCATCTGGTCCCATCACTTCATGGCAAATAGATGAGGAAACAATGGAAACAGTGAGAGACTTTATTTTGGGGGGCTCTAAAATCACTGCATTTGGTGACTGCCCATGAAATCAGAAGACACTTACTCCTTGGAAGAAAAGCTATGACCAGCCTAGACAGAATACTAAAAAGCAGAAACATTACTTTGCTGACAAAGGTTTGTCTAGTCAAGGCTATGGTTTTTCTGGTAGTCATGTATGGATTGGAGAAGGCAACGGCAACCCACTCCAGTACTCTTGCCTGGAAAATCCTGTGGACGGAGGAGCCTGGTAGGCTGCAGTCCATGGGGTCGCACACGACTGAGCAACGACTTCACTCTCACTTGTCACTTTCCTGCATTGGAGAAGGAAATGGCAACCCACTCCAGTGTTCTTGCCTGGAGAATCCCAGAGACGGAGGAGCCTAGTGGGCTGCCGTCTATGGGGTCGCACAGAGTCGGACACGACTGAGGCAACTTAGCATGTATGGATGTGAGAGTTGGACCATAAAGAAAGCTGAGCACCAAAGAATTGATGCTTTTAAACTGTGGTGTTGAAGAAGACTCTTGAGAGTCCGTTGGACTGCAAGGAGATCCAACCAGTCCATCCTAAAGGAGATCAGTCCTGGATGTTCATTGGAAGGACTGATGTTGAAGCTGAAACTCCAATACTTTGGACACCTGATGGGAAGAACTGACTCATTGGAAAAGACCCTGATACTGGGAAAGATTCAAGGCAGGAGGAGAAGGGGATGACAGAGGATGAGATGGTTGGATGGCATCACCGACTCGATGGACATGAGTTTGAGGAAGCTCTGGGAGTTGGTGATGGACAGGGAAGCCTGGCATGCTGCAGTCCATGGGATCATAGAGTTAGATATGAATGAGCGACTGAACTGAACTGAACTGATGGTTTTTCCAGTAGTCATGTATGGATGTGAGAGTTGGACCATAAAGAAGGCTGAGCACTGAAGAACTGATGCTTTTAAATTGTGGTGCTGGAAGAGATTCTTGACAGTCCCTTAGACTACAAGATCAAACCAGTCAATCCTAAAGGAAATCAGTCCTGAATATTCATTGGAAGGACTGATGCTGAAGCTGAAAGTCCAATACTTTGGCCACATGATGCAAAGAGCCAACTCATTGGAAAAGATCCTACTCATTGGAAAAGACCCTGATGCTGGGAAAGATTGAAGGCAGAAGGAGAAGGGGATGAAAGAGGATAAGGTGGTTGGATGGCATCACCAACTCAATGAACATGAGTTTGAGCAAACTCCGGGAGTTGGTGAAGGACACGGAAGCCTGGTGTGCTACAGTCCATGGGGTCACAAAGAGTCAGACACAACTGAACGACTGAACAACAATATTCATTTAATTCTTCAAATATTCATTTATTTAATGTTTTAAGACTTCCTTTAAGCTGTCCTTAAGCTCTGGTTTTGACACATTTTTAAAAATCCAGCCTTACTAGAACCAGCTTAATATATTTTCATCTATATTATCTCTCAGTGTTCTTTGAAAAATGGGTTAATATTTGCTTTAAAACCTATGGAGATTAAGATAACTGAAAATTATCTATAGCAATTTTGTAATATTCTTACAGTATTTCAATATAAAATTAAGTATGAATAGGTTTACCTGACACTAAAGTGATCTCAGTATTAATACAGAATTCACAGGACAACTTGAAAACTTTTAAAAATATGGGGATAATATTTTAAATCTATATGTGAGGTAGCTCACATGTTCTCACAATTTCTAATTTGTTCATTTGCTAATTTTCTTGCTTCCTTACATACTTTGTTCTTTTTTTTTTTAATTACTTTTATTAAACTTTTTGACTGCGCTAGGTTTTCATTGCTTTGTGCGAGCGTTCTCTGGTCTCAGTGAGTGAGGGCTACCCTTCATTGTGGTGCACGGGCTTTTCATTGCATTGGCTTCTCTTGCAGAAAACAACCTCTAGGTGCACAGGCTTCAGTAGTTGTGGCTCATGGGCTCAGCATTTGCAGCTTGTGGGCTCTAGAGCTTGGGCTCAGTCGTTGTGGTGCATGGGCTTAGTTGCTCCAAGACATAGGAAATCTTCCCAGACCAGGGATCAAACCTGTGTCCTCTGCATTGGCAGGCAGATTCTTAACCTCTGTGCCACCAGGGAAGTTCTAAATTTCTTTCTATTCTAAATAAATGATATGTAGTTATTAATAGAAAATTTAGAAAATACAGGTAAGAAAACCAAGAAAATTAAAATTACCTATAATTCCAGCATGCAGAGATAACTACTGTTCTTAATCCATTAACATTCTTGTCTATATCCTTCCAATATTTTTTATATTTTTGCTTGTTTTTAAAAATGGAATCGTAATATACACTCTGTTTTGTTAGCCTGCTGTTTTTCATTTAATACTATATCTTGAAAATACCTCCCTGCCACCATTTAGACTTGTGGCTCCTTTTTCTTTTCTTTTGGGGAGAAGGCAGCAAGAAGCTCAGTTCCCCTTTTAAAGATAAAGACACCTTTATCAGTGTCTGTAGGCTTCTCCTTTGGGGCTTTTCTCCAGGCCAAGACTCCCAGCCTGCTGTTTTCTACCTACCTTCCAAAACTGTCATCACGTTCAGGATCATTGATATATTTTGTCTTAACAAACCCCACATGAACTCCAGAGACGCCTCAAGAGTAATCCTAGACCATACGTCTAACTTTCATTAGTTGCATGTAAAAGTCATCTATGGGGGAACTCAAAGGTCTCCTTTACATTGAAGTAATAGCAGTTAGGTCACATACGCAGAAAAAAAGACTTGACAAAAGTGACGCCCACGCACCCCCACACTGTTGTTCCAATGAAATCATATGTGGAATGGGGATATAATCCTAGCACTCTGTGAGGGAGAGAATTTCTAGTCTTTAATTGTTTCAGGTGGACAGGAGTATTAAGAAAGGCAACTCATAATTAACCTACTAGAAAATTCTTGAACATGATAGAACCTAATCATCTACCTTTTCCAGTCAAGCAAATTGCATTCTTTCTCCATGCATATCTTTAAATTGCCATCTTGTTGGATTACATACTGGAAATTATTTAATCTAACCCTAGGCAGTGACCATGTTTTAAAGCTTACATTTAAGCAACAGATCTCTACAAGAGACTGACTTCGTTCCTTTTGAAGGATAGTTTGAAATGGGCCTCATGCTGGAATCAACAGAAGCAGAGATATTAAGAAAAGATGGCAAGAATACACAGAAGAACTGTACAAAAAAGATCTTCACGACCCAGATAATCACGATGGTGTGATCACTCACCTAGAGCCAGACATCCTGGAATGTGAAGTCAAGTGGGCCTTAGAAAGCATCACTACGAACAAAGCTAGTAGAGGTGATGGAATTCCAGTTGAGCTATTCCAAATCCTGAAAGATAATGCTGTGAAAGTGCTGCACTCACTATGCCAGCAAATTTGGAAAACTCAGCAGTGGCCACAGGACTGGAAAAGGTCAGTTTTCATTCCAATCCCAAAGAAAGGCAATGCCAAAGAATGCTCAACTACCACACAATTGCACTCATCTCACACGCTAGTACAGTAATGCTCAAAATTCTCCAAGCCAGGCTTCAGCAATATGTGAACCGTAAACTTCCTGATGTTCAAGCTGGTTTTAGAAAAGGCAGAGGAACCAGAGATCAAATTGCCAACATCCACTGGATCATAGAAAAAGCAAGAGAGTTCCAGAAAAACATCTCTTTCTGCTTTATTGACTATGCCAAAGCCTTTGACTGTGTGGATCACAATAAACTGTGGAAAATTCTTCAAGAGATGGGAATACCAGACCACCTGATCTGCCTCTTGAGAAATCTGTATGCAGGTCAGGAAGCAACAGTTAGAACTGGACATGGAACAACAGACTGGTTCCAAATAGGAAAATGAGTACGTCAAGGCTGTATATTGTCACCCTGTTTATTTAACTTATATGCAGAGTACATCATGAGAAACGCTGGACTGGAAGAAACACAAGCTGGAATCAAGATTGCCGGGAGAAATATGAATAACCTCAGATATGCAGATGACACCACCCTTCTGGCAGAAAGTGAAGAGGAACTCAAAAGCCTCTTGATGAAAGTGAAAGTGGAGAGTGAAAAAGTTGGCTTCAAGCTCAACATTCAGAAAACGAAGATCATGGCATCCAGTCCCACCACTTCATGGGAAATAGATGGGGAAACAGTGGAAACAGTGTCAGACTTTATTTTTCTGGGCTCCAAAATCACTACAGATGGTGAGTGCAGCCATGAAATTAAAAGACGCTTACTCCTTGGAAGGAAAGTTACGACCAACCTAGATAGCATATTCAAAAGCAGAGACATTACTTTGCCAACAAAGGTTCGTCTAGTCAAGGCTATGGTTTTTCCTGTGGTCATGTATGGATGTGAGAGTTGGACTGTGAAGAAGGCTGAGTGCCGAAGAATTGATGCTTTTGAACTGTGGTGTTGGAGAAGACTCTTGAGAGTCCCTTGGACTGCAAGGAGATCCAACCAGTCCATTCTGAAGGAGATCAGCCCTGGGATTTCTTTGGAAGGAATGATGCTAAAGCTGAAACTCCAGTATTTTGGCCACCTCATGCGAAGAGTTGACTCATTGGAAAAGACTCTGATGCTGGGAGGGATTGGGGTCAGGAGGAGAAGGGGACGACAGAGGATGAGATGGCTGGATGGCATCACTGACTCGATGGACGTGAGTCTGAGTGAACTCCGGCAGTTGGTGATGGACAGGGAGGCCTGGCGTGCTGCGATTCATGGGATCGCAAAGAGTCGGACACGACTGAGCGACTGATCTGCTCTGATCTTCTCATAGTAGATGAGTCTCCATTAATAAAATACACATTGTGTTGTTTCCATAATTATGGCATTACATTTATTCCAACAAAATTGCCAGTAGGGAGAAGAAAGTTCTTTGAGATAGTGTTTAGAGTCATTTTTTTATTAAAAATTGGAGATTGCCAGAGCTATTTGAAAACTCAGATAATACTTGGAAAATGTATTAGTTAATGAAAGAATTTAATTATAGGGGAGAAATACATTTCTTGGAGATTACTTAAACACTTTTTGTACCAAATAATACAGAAAACAAGGAAGACTTTTAAGAAAGGAGATAACCTCAAAAAGGATGGTTGGAGATCAATTCTCTTTCCTTTTTTCTCCATGATTGGATCTCCAGAAAATTATTTGAATTAATTTTGTTTTCAATTTCACATGACTTCTTATCAAACTAATCTGGGATACAAACTGGTGTATAATATCAGTATAGTAGACCAATATCAAAAATACCAAATAATTATTTGTTCTTAGCTCAAATAGTGTAAGTTGGTAATTCAGTGTTACAGCTGAAAAACATCTTACGACTATCTAGCTCTTTCTTGTGGTACTTTTTCTCCCAAATTTAAAAGAACACAAAATAATTGAAAATCTGACTTATTTACTGTATAATCAGGTATAGTATGTAAAGAATGCTTTGTTTGGAACTAGCAAATTTGTTTTCTGCCAATAATAAATTAAATTGTCTCTTACAGTTCTCAAGTGACAAATATGAGGACCCAACTCTCATTCAACATTCAAGCCCTTGCAGTTTGGGCAAATATATGTTTAACAAGAAAGTGAGTAAAGTAATTCCTTTTTCTGTTATTTTTTCCATGTTCATTAATTGAATTAATATAGTCACTATATCATTATGGCAAATAGATGGGGAAACAGTGGAAACAGTGGCTGACTTTATCTTTTTGGGCTCCAAAATCACTGCAGATGGTGATTGCAGCCATGAAATTAAAAGACACTTACTCCTTGGAAGGAAAGTTATGACCAACCTAGACAGCATATTAAAAACCAGAGACATTACTTTGTCAACAGAAGTCCATCTAGTCAAGGCTATGGTTTTTCCAGTAGTCATGTATAGATGTGAGAATTGGACTATAAAGAAAGCTGAGTGCTGAAGAATTGATGCTTTTGAACTGTGGTGTTGGAAAAGACTCTTGAGAGTCCCTTGGACTGCAAGTAGATCCAACCAGTTTATCCTAAAGGAGATCAGTCCTCGGTGTTTATTGGAAGGACTGATGTTGAAGCTGAAACTCCAATACTTTGGTCACCTGATGAGAAGAGATGAGTCATTTGAAAAGACCCTGATGCTGGGAAAGATTGAGGGCAGGAAGAGAAGGGGACGACAGGATGAGATGGTTGGATGGCATCACCGACTAAATGGACATGGGTTTGGGTAAACTCCGGGAGTTGGTGATGGACAGGGAGGCCTGGCGTGCCGCGGTTCATGGAGTCGCAAAGAGTCGGACACGACTGAGCGACTGAACTGAACTGAAGCTCTGTTAATTTCTCGTTTACTGACTTTCTAGTCTATTGAGTATATTCTTATATAAATGTATATTTGAATATATACTTATTGTTTTATTTCCTTAACCCTTCACATTATAGTGAGCATTTTTCCATACCATAACAAATACTTCAGTTCAGTTCAGTCGCTCAGTCGTGTCAGACTCTTTGCGACCCCATGAATCGCAGCGCGCCAGGCCTCCCTGTCCATCACCAACTCCCGGAGTTCACTCAGACTCACGTCCATCGAGTCAGTGATGCCATCCAGCCATCTCATCTTCTGTCGTCCCCTTCTCCTCCTGCCCCCAATCCCTCCCAGCATCAGAGTCTTTTCCAATGAGTCAACTCTTCGCATGAGGTGGCCAAAGTACTGGAGTTTCAGCTTTAGCATCATTCCTTCCAAAGAAAAGAAGGGACAAATACTTAAGATCATTTAAATTTCTGTATAATAGTCCATTCTAAAACCTGGGACAATTAACTTATATGTTTTCCTATTTAAGAGTCTTAGATTGCTTCCACTTTTTCCACTACTGTAAATAAATACCAAGGCATTGTTATGGATTAATTCTTATCCAGTATTTCTGGTTCTTAAAGATTTATGCCCACATAGCAAATTACTGGGTCAATGAATGTGAATATTTTTTAAGGCTCTTGATATATTGATATATTATCAAATTAATTTTCCTTGAACATTGTACTAACATACGTTCTCATACAACTTCATTCTCACCAGCATTGAGATTTGTCATTTTAAAATTTGTATTATTTTGATGCATGAAATTATTCTTTTGTTTTGCATATGTTTAATTAAGCTTAAATTTAATAGGATTAGTAATTTATATTTTCTTCTGCAGATTTTAATTTCATATTTTTTGCTGCATAGTTCCAAGTTATGCTTATAATATGTAGTGCAGTGTGACTTATTACTATGTTCTGGTTATCTATTCCAACTCACATTTTTAAGCCTAAGGTCTTTCTTTGTTCCTATTTAAAAATGGAAAGATTTTTAGTTCCAAATATTTTTCCTATAGCTTGTAACTGTAATATTATTAATATTCATGTCACATAAGTAATTTTTGACATATTTTAATTTTTTTATAGGGACAGACAAAGCCCATCATTAGTATGGCTTTTTACTGGAATGTTTTGCATTTATTCATTGTTCTTTGCCTGGAGGGCAAATTTAGATATTTCAAAACCGCTTTTCATGGGTGTGGTAAGTTTTGCCTAGATATATCCTTTGACCAGAAAGTTCGTGAAGAATGTACAAATCTGTCTTTCATGAATCTTGTAGAAGGGCAACCAGTCTTAGAAATAGTTAAAATTGTCGTGAAGTGAAGTGAAAGTCACTCAGTCATGTCCAACTCTTTGGAATGTTGGAGTGGGTAGTCTTTCTCTTCTCCAGGGGATCTTCCCAACCCAGGGATCGAACCCAGATCTCCAGCATTATAGGAGGATTCTTTACCAAGTGAGCCACAAGATAAGCCCAAGAATATTGGAGTGGGTAACCTATCACTTTCCCAGGGTATGTTCATGACCCAAGAATTGAACCGGGGTCTCCTGCATTGCAGGTGGATTCTTTACCAACTGAGCTATCAGTGAAGCCCTGATATTGTGTATACATGATCACAAATCAAAATTAAATTATTGAATAAGTAAGGCTAAGGCCTCTTTTGGGGGGGGGCGGAAAGCATTGTTTCATTAGCACAATAGTTAAATAGAAAAATAAATGTAAGGTAGATTTAAGTTAGTCATTTTATATGTGTGCTTGGAGATATGTTAATAGGAACCACTACATTTCTTCTGGAATTTTTTAAAATAGCTTGATGAAAATTTTAATGGTGTGGGGAGATCAATGAATGCATTGTTGATGATTTTTATTAGTGGGTGTGATTCTGAGTGATGGTCATTAGTGTTCTTATAGTTGAATAATAATGATGGTTTTTCATATCATTACTTGTGGTAAATTCCGTGTAAGAATAATGATAACATCCATCATATTTAAGTACTATTTTTGTGATTGGTTTTGTGGAGTTTTCTTCACCTATTTATGGGGGGCTCATGTTAATTGTAGAGAAGGAAATAGCAACCCACTCCAGTACTCTTGCCTGGAGAATCCCATGGACTAAGGAGCCTGGTAGGCTACAGTCCACGGGGTCGCAAAGAGTCAGACATGACTGAGCGACTTCACTTTCACTTTCACTTTCACATTAATTGTAAGTGGTGGTGTTGGTTGTGGTATTGTATTGAATTTTGGTCGTTCTTTTTTAGGATTAATGGTGTTTTTAATTTTTTTAGAGGGGGATGTTGGTGGTATTTGGTTATACAATGGCTATGGCTACTGAGCAGTATCCTGAAGTTTAGATTTCTAATAAGACTGTCTTAGGGATATTCCTTTCTGGTTTAGTTATAGTGTTTTCAATGGTTTTTTACATGTTGAAGGATGAGAAGTTGGAAATTGTATTTAAATTTAATGTTTTAGGGGATTGAGCCTCCCTGGTGGCTCAGTTGGTAAAGAATCTGCCTGCAATGCAGCAGGCATGAGTTCAATCCCTGGGTTGGGAAGATCCCCTGGAGGAGGGCATGGCAACGCACTCCAGTATTCTTGCTTGGAGAATCCCATGGACAGAGGAGTCTGGTGGGCTACAGTCCATGGGATCGCAAAGAGTCGGACACCACTGAGTGACTAACACTTTCACTTTCTTTTTCACATTTCTTCTGGAACTTTTTTAAATAGCAAAGAAATATGGGTTGTGCTTAGGGTCTCTACCAACATATTCCCTTATTTTCTTACCTCACCAGTCCACACCTGTACAAAACAGGAAGTATATTTCAATTTTCCCTGACTACGATATCTGAGATTAGAGTATTTCTTCTCCTTATAACAGAACCTATGTAAATGTAGATAGCAGCCAAAACCAACCATGTGTGTATATTTCCGAGAGACCTGATGAATAATACCTTATTTGAGTACCTGAGTTCTGAATCAGTTGAGAACAAGATAAACCAGTACATTGGGTGGGAGAATCACCTTTGTTACCAATAACGATGGGGTTGGAGAATGTGGTTAATACCTGTGGGCACTGGAGCCTTCTCATCCTGTATCCCTGAACAGTCTAGTCACAAGCAGTGCTGCTCAGGATGGGCCTCTTCCCTCCCCAGTTCACCTCACCCCAGAGTCTGCCCCTGGACAAGTACTTCCTGTGGGCAACTCACTTCCAAGAGAAAGAGAGAGGAAAGAGGAGAGCTCTTCAGGCCCAACTCCCAAACTGTCCAGTCAGCTCAGTCCCTACAGTCCTTCTAGGAGAAATAAGTGAAGGGAAAGAGTGTTATACTGGTGGGGCTTCTCATGGAAGGAAACATCAGGAGTTAAGCAAAAGCATTTCTCCACCTCTTCAACTTTGCACATTAGGATAAAGAATTCAAGATTAAGTATGCAGTATAGAAAAGACTTTGTGGATCCAAAAAGGGAGATCCACATGTCAGACAGGGAAGGAAGAATGCTTGAAAATGGAAAAATCAAGTGACGTGGAGTTGAGTTGGGGAAGTCAGTTAAGAAGACATAAATGACACAGGCATGAGCAACTAGATGCATGCAGTATATTTTTAAGATATGTAAATACCTGATTGATTACATAAAACGGTCAGTTGGATGCACTGTTCCCATGCCTCGTTCACAGGTGGAACGATTCTGGATGCAGAGCAATGCAGTGGTGGCTGTCCTTGCTGGCATCGGTTTGGCTGCCCTTGTATCTGAGAGTAACCGAGTGCTCAACACCAACGGGCTTCAGTATCTGGAATGGCTTTCAGCAATTCTTTTTGTAACTTGCCAAATATATTCTAACTATAGGTAATACATGGTTATTTTTATGAAAAGTAGCTTTCCAGCCAGAGACAGTTGGGATATTTAGATTCTAGGGCTTTGTTTTATCTTTACCTTCCACTAGCTTTCAAAGTGAGATAGCTTGATCTGAATGCAGTGGTTGTTAAACTTTTGAATAAGAATCTCAGCATGAGTGATATATAGTTTCAGGGCATTGCAAACAGGCGTTCAAGTGGTGCGTGTAAACTACCTGTGTATTTTCCACTAAAGGGGATCCTAGAGCTACTTTGTAGACTCTTGGATGGCATCAGTGACTCCATGGACATGAGTTTGAGCAAGCTCTGTGGCCTATATGTAAAATTCCATGATCTAAAATACCACTTAGATGGAGAGTAAAGGCATTTGAAGTCTTGCTTTTGTTTGTTTTTGCCATACCACTAGGCTTGTGGGATCTTAGTTCCCCAACCAGGGATCGAACCTGCACTCTCTGTGTAGAAGCACTGAGTCTTAACCAATGGACTGGCAGTTAAGTTCAGTCGCTTAGTCGTGTCTGACTCTTTGTGACCCCATGGACTGTAGCAGGCAAGGCTTCCCTGTCCATCACCAACTCCTGGAGCTTGCTCAAACTCATGTCCATGGAGTCATTGATGCCATCCAAACATCTCATGGACTGGCAGGGAAGTCCCAATTTGGGCTTTTTTTGTATGCCCTAAAATAATTTACTTTGTGCTTCAAAGAATTTATCTTTTGAGTAATCCTTGGCCCTTATCTAGTATACTCTGTAGTAGTGTATATTAAATATTTTGAATATTCAAAGTTCTGAAAGTTTCTTAACCCTTATGCATTATTAGTGTTGTTTGTATTTTTCAAAATCTGCTTAATGACCATTATAATGTAAATGTCAGTCAAACATAAAAGATGTAAAGACTTAGATGATAATTCATTTATTTGCAGTAATATTGAATAGACTTTATAGAAGTGGAAGAGTCCGCTGGAGTTTTGTTATAGTGAGATTTGATTGGTACTTTATAATGCTGAGGAGCAGCCATGCTAGGGACTCTGTGTCACCAGGAGGCCTTGTGGGAAGGGGAGGCAGGTTCCTGATACGACTCCACAGCTGGCTCGGGAAGGGGAGGCAGATTCCTGATACGACTCCACAGCTGGCTCGGGAAGGGGAGGCAGATTCCTGATACGACTCCACAGCTGGCTCGGGAAGGGGAGGCAGATTCCTGATACAACTCCATAACTGGCTCGGGAAGGGTTTGCCAGGCCCATAGTGTGTTTCCCACCCCTCTTTTATCCCATTCTTCTCCTGGCTCAGGTCTTCAGGGCAACTCAGTTTCCACACCAGGGATGCCTGCACAGACTGGGTGGCTTGGTTTGATTTGGATTCTTTTTTGCCCCCAGGTGAATGGAACTTTGCTGGGTGGCAAAAGGTGAGGCATCACCCTGCAAAGTAGGGCATCACAGTAGGAAACATTTGCATCATCAATTACAAAGGCAGGGATAGTATTTGTTCCTGGAAGTATTAATTTGCTTTGTGATGCTAACTCAATGATTCACCTTTAGGCTGTGTTTCTTATCACCGTTACATGTAATGGACCTGATAATAAGAGGAAGGACATTACTTGTTCAGTTATTTGATGCTTTTTCTCTCTTGTATTCATTTTCTTTTTTTGTGGAAGGCTCTGAGAATTCATGCCAGTTTTTCCTTTGAAGTTATAAAGTCCACTTCATCATCGAAAAGAGCTATACTGCTATTGTTGGCAACAGTAAATAATGGCTGAAGAGAAGTAAATATCTCAGCAAATTATTCCTTCCCTTCTTTCTCACTGGGCTCATCCCCTAGTGATAATCAGCTTCAGTCTAGAAGGGAGAGAGGAACACAGAGAGCCAGTGGTCCAGGGAAGTGGTAGAAAGGATCAACCTCTACATGCAAGAGAGTCAGACAAATGTGCAAATGTATGCCAGAAACTGGCAAATTTCCTTTTGTGTTTCTGAAAATCCCTTTGAACTAAATGGAATTAACATGAAATTACGTTATACTCCAAGTGGAATTAGACACCTTACTTCTTTTTAGTGAAATTGGATATGTTTTTAGGGGTAAAATGTACTCATTATTGAGTACTAACTTGTTCCCTTTTTATGGAAATGATTATAAATTCCAGAAGTAAAGTAGTACGCTGATTTTTTTCACTAGCACAATTAGTTCTACATTTTTTTCTCCAGTTAGTAGTGTTCCCTTTGAAATATATGTGTCCTCTTAGAAGATATGTTAGAATACTTAAAACACTAAGTGTAGATTGTATAATGGGAAAGGAATGGAGTGGGGAATAAGCCTAGTCTTATTAAAACCAAAACAATGTGTTGCTATTTTAATATTTTTAAATCCTTTTATTTAGCATTTGTGACCAAAGGACCAACTATGTGATTGATAAATTTGCAAAGAACCTTCTATCCTCCATGCCTCGTGATGCAATTATCTTACTCAGAGGAGATCTGCCAGGGAATTCTCTCCGTTACATGCATTATTGTGAGGGACTGAGGCCAGATATTTCATTAGTGGATCAGGAAGTAAGTATGTGAGAAATATACTTAAAATATAGTAGTAGCAATTGTTTTAAAATGTGTATTTTAAAGAACTATTTCTTTTTTTTAACAGTGCATGGGTTCAGTTTTCATGATCACTCTGAGGTAAAATATATATCACATTCTTTCCTTTATTGTAACTAATAGGATAAGTCATGTGTTTCTTCTTTGTTTTTTAAACTGAGTGTTTTAAGAATTAATATGTCTCAGATTCAAACAACATCCTAGGTCTCTAGTTCACATGGCAGACCATGACAATACTGTGTTGTAAATTTATTTTTAAATTGTTCTTTTACATCCAATCAGCTCAGCCATTCAAATTAACACTGCCCCCTGGTCCAGGGATTAAAATAAATTAGGCTGACTATAAAATAAGTCATACTGCAAGTAAGTAAACATTTCACTCAAAATAGAAATTATTAACCACAATTCTGTTATAGAATTTGTAAATTTTGTAGATCTTATGACAAAAGTATGTTGGGAAAGGACTTGTGAAAATTTCAAGGTCTATTAAAACAATCTTCTGGAACTAAAAAAAATGTATTTAAACTATAGGATTTATTGTTTAAGCCATAAATAGTTAAAGAGAACAAATCTATCTCCACTCTTTTTAGAACAGTCATCAGGAAAAGAGAAATTCTTAACCTCGAAAAAGTACTATTAGTTTGATTGAGCAAATTATAGGCACAATACTGATTTTAAAAATTTTTTGAAAAAAACAATACTTATTGAATAAATTTCATTCAATTAATAAATAATTTAAAAATTTGACAACACTTTAAACAGATTTGCAAATATAGGGAAATTTGAAAATCACACATATTTTTATAAGCAGTGTGCATTTATGTCATGTACACTGATGATTCATTTGGTCTTGATTAAAATGATCTAGAATCTGACAAAAGCTAGATCATTTGTTAATAATATGGTATACCATGATTTTAAATACAGGTACTATGGTTGAGAAGCTTGGATTTCAAAGTTAATTCAACCTGAATTCACATCCTTATCCTCTCACTTCCTGAATGTATGACTTAGGGCTAAAGAGTTTTCCTTTCAGAACTTCTGTTTCCCTGTCTATAAAATGGAAATAATCATTAGATAAGTAAGTTAGGATGCTTTTGAATGTAAGAAACAAAATTACTAAGAGTAGCTTAAACTATGGGATTTTTAATCTCACAAAACAAGTAGTCTGGAGAAAGGAGCTTTTAGGATTGATAATACAAGCAGTTCCATGATGGCCGTGTTCTAGGGTAGCTTTTTTGCAGGTCTCTTGAATTGAAGGATGCCTGGTTCTAAACATTGCATGCAAAGTGCTTCTTCTGAGTTCTCTCTCTCTCTCTCTCTCTCTCTGTATTGGGAATAACATGTGCCCCAGATGCCCCCGCCAGACCTTTATTCAGGCCCCACTAACCAGTATTGGGTCACATGACTACTCCAAAAACTACTCACTAGCAAAGGAGAATGACTGTAACTCCCTGATTAAAACCAGGATTGTGTTAGCTGAAAAGAAGGATTGGCTGTTGAGTGGGCAATCAACAGTATCAGAAATAATTATTCTCACCTAAGGTTATTATGAGAATTGAATGAGAAACAGTAAGGTCCTAGTACAAAGTGGTTATTTAATGAATGTTACTGTTCTCAAATAGGGGCTTCCCTTATAGCTCAGTTGGTAAAAAATCTGTCCGCAATGCAGGAGACCCCGGTTCAATTCCTGGGTTGGGAAGATTCCCTGGAGAAAGGAATCCACTCCAGTATTCTGGCCTGGAGAGACTGTATAGTCCATGGGGTCACAAAGGGTCGGACATGACTGAGCGACTTTGACTTTGACTTTTGATTCTCAAATACTGAAACTTATTGGGAAATAAACTCTAATTCAATAAGTACTTTTTGAGTATTTCCAATATGTTGTTGTGGTTCAGTAGCTAAGTCGTGTCCAATTCTTTTCAGCGCTGTGGATTGCATCCTGCCAGGCTCCTCTGTCCATAGAATTCTCCAGGCAAGAATACTGAAGTGGGTTACCATGCCCTCCTCCCGGGGATCTTCACAATGCAGGGATCAAACCCACGTCTCCTGCATTGCAGGTGGATTTTTTACCACCAGGGAAGCACCCTCTACATACTTAGATTAAAATTAATTTGTCACTTCTAGTTAAATGACTTGTAGAGACAGGTAAAACATAAACATAATTGCTCAAGTGATGATATCCAAACTTTAATGAAGTCTTCTTTAAAAACTGAAATTTGTACATATAAAATTGTAGGATGAAGTATATATTAAGTATAGAATTAAAAAAAATTAATACTAATGATTTATTTTAACCAAAAGAATATGTAAGGACATGTAATTAACTTGGAGCTATTAATAAATTCAGATTATTTAGCCAAGGGGTTTTTAACTTTGACGCCTAGGTTATGTGATTGAACTTCTCAAGGGCAGGGATTATATCTTCACTATAGGTCAAGCACTACTTGTTTTTGTTTTCTGAATGAATGAATGAAAGAACAGAGTAATGACACATCTCTTTATTTTGCCTAGGTTGTCTAGTCTGGCCATCAAAAAGGCATTTCAGCTTCAGCAAACATAGTTTGGGAACTATTCTGTGCCAGGCATTGTGCTAGGTGCAGAGGCAAGGAGGTGAAAAGATACAGTCTCTTTCCTATAGGAGCTCTCAGTCTAGTGAGGAATAGGCTAGAAGCTATGATCAAGGTAGGTATATCGTGCTACAGGAGCATCTTGTTCTGCTGTGAAAACTGGGGAGGACATCCTAGAGGAAGTGATGCTTAAGCTGGTTCTCAAAGTTCAGTACACTCCCTAGGTATAAGAACAGGAGGTCCTTCTGGTCATAAACTAGGTGCTGATTTTATTGATAGCTGATAATTATAACTTAAGACATAAAATCTAAGGTCTGAGTCATTAGAAGAATAGTGGCACATACCTTGGTTGCATTTGTATGTATTTTTCAATTATGTTTATATTTAATGAGTAACCCCACATTTGGTAACTTTTTCATCATCCTTGATAAACTTGGTTCTTTTTAAAGAAACATATTAAAAGCATGATATCACATGTTATCTTTCTGGCAGATGATGACTTATGAGTGGTATCTACCCAAGATGGCAAAGCATTTACCAGGCGTCAAGTTTCCTGGGAACCGGTGGAATCCTGTAGAAGGAATATTATCTAGTGGAATGGTCACATTTAATCTTTATCATTTTCTTGAAGTAAATAAACAGTAAGCATTCTTTTCATATAATAGCTTTTCTAAAATCTTAAGCTTTTCTAAAATTGTTTATGTAGCTGCTGTGCTTCATCCAAAAGACCAATTTTCTATACCTATTTCCCTGTCACCGGTGAGATTATCTTTGTAATTAAATTGAATATCTGTGCATAAATGAGACCAGGCAGAAATAAATGTTATTGTTCTGGGTAAAGGAAAAATAAAGACAGATTAGCAAGAATAGCAAATAAGATCTTAGTACAATTCAGAGAAATTGGAGATGTGCCTGCCTACTTGAAATCATTGCAGGTAGATCGCAAGCAATTATAGTTTCCCCCTGATCAACACCATGGCCCCCTTTTAAGTTTAATGCAAATGTTTTCTGGGAATAATCACTATATAAAAATAGCTCAAGGATTTTTTTCTAAAGGATAAGGCATTTTTATAAATAAGAAAAACACCTACAGTTATGCTGACTGAGATAACATATGAGAATTGTGAATTCTATACTTCAGAACATAAAATTATTCATAGTTAAGGTCAAGAATAAATAACTCCTTCAGTGGTATACTGTTGAATATTTTTCCTGTCCCTGAAATGCTTGGGATTGTCCAGAGCCTGAAGAAGCAAACTTATTTCATAATTTCTATTCTCTTATAAAGAGGATTTCAGAAATTTTTATAAATTCCAAAGTTAAACTGTCCCTTACTAAGAACATAATGAAGTGGTACTTTGGTGTTCAGAGCCTGAAGTTTACTGTGGCTCATGAAGTCATATGAAGGTAATAGGTATAAATGTGCTGTGGAATAATAATTAATTGTTCTATTTTGGAATAAAATATTAACAACATCTCCAAATAGGCATTTTTGGTGCAGTTTATTTAATTGAACGTCTTAAACACTAATTGAACCTACTGTCTATCCGTTTGTATTAGGCAATAAAGTGAGACTCAGTTCCAGATTTAAGTAGACTACAATCTAGTTGTATATATACATAGATATGAATACAGTTAGCCATAATGGTGTAAGCTCTGTACTAACAAAGCCTTGTAAAGTGTAAGACACAGTAAATGTTCAATGTGTGTTTACTAAATGGATGACTTAATTGACAGTGTAAGCCAAATGTTCTGGGACCATGGATGAGGAAGCAATTAATTCTGCCAAGGGGCATTCATTCAGCATTTATTTAATAAACTTTGGGTATTAAAAATGTCCCAACACCTGTACTAGCTGCAGATGGATGGGTGTGATCCCTGCTGTTACCATCTTTGAGACAGATGTCAAGTGATGCCTTAAATGTGAAACAGATAAGTTATAGTATCAGCTGGTAAGCATGATAATACTGGTATGGATGAACTTTGGAGACTCAAAGACTAAGAAAGAATTTGCCAAGTAGATAGAACAGTTAGGATACAAAACAAATCCATGACCCCAGAAACTCCCTTTTTCTGCTCCTTTGTTGTTATACTGTGCCCAGACCCCTAGCCCTCAGAACCACGGATCTATCCTCTGTTACTATCAGATCAGTCTCTCAGTCGTGTCCAGCTCTTTGCGACCCCATGAATCGCAGCATGCCAGGCCTCTTCTGTTACTGTAGTTTTACCTTTTCCAGAATGTCATATAAATGGACTCATAAAGTATGTGACTTTTTGATACTAGCGTCCCTTACTTTAGCAAAATGCCTCTGAGATCCTTCCAAGTTATTGTTGTGTATCAATAGTTTATTCCTTTTTGTTACTGAGTAATATTCCTTTGTATAGACGTACTGCAGTTTATCCATTCATCTATTCAAGGACATTTGGGCTGTTTCCAGTTATTTGTGAATAGAGCTGCTATAAACATTCATGTACAGGTTTGTGTATGAATATGTTTTCATACCTAGGAGTGGGATTATTGGATTTATTGGATTGTTTGTTTTCTTACTATTGAGTTTTGAGAGTTCTGTGTCTATTCTAGATGCAAATCTTTTATTAAACATGTGATATTTTTTCCTAGTCTTTTTGTTCTCTTCAAAGTGTCTTTTGCAGGTAATTTTTATTTTGATGAAATCCAATTATCATATTTCTCTTTTATGGATCATACTTTTTGATCTCCTGTCAAACAACTCTTGCCTAATGCCAGGTCACAAAGATTATCTCATGTTTTCTTCTAAGATTTTTACAGTTTTATGTTTTATATCTCAGATCAAAAATCACTTTTGAGTTAATTTTTACAAGGGGCTTGCTTAGAACAAAGATATTTTTGCCTATGAATGTTATTTGTCCTAATATCATTTGTTGAAAACATTTATATTCTTTCTTCATTTAATTGCATTTGCACCTTTTTCTGTATTTACAAAAAAAAAAAATACTTCTGGGGTTTTTGACTGGTTTTAATTTGATTAGGGTTTTCATGGCATATCTTTTTTTTTTCTTATGCTTTTAGCCACCTACGTCATGTTTAAAGTGGGTTTCTTGTAGATAGCACGTATTTGACTCTTGTTTTATTATCCATTCTGACAATTTGTCTATCATTTCATTTATATCCAGACCATTTGCATTAATGTAAATATTGACATGTTTTAGATGTACATCTATCCTTTTATTACTTGTTTTCCGTTTGGTCTTCTGTTTTTCATTCCACTGTTTCCCTTCCTGCTTTCTTTTGGATAATTTGATTTTTTTTTAGCATTCCATGTTACTGTGTCTCTTGGTAAATTTTTTTCAGTGGTTGCTCTTAGAATTACAGTATACAGACATATTTAACTATCACAATCTATTTATTACTTTTGGAGAAGGAAATGACAAACCACTCCAGTACTCTTGCCTGGAAAATCCCACGGATGGAGAAGCCTGGCGGGCAATAGTCCATGGG
Source organism: Bos mutus (assembly GCF_027580195.1). NCBI lineage: Eukaryota > Metazoa > Chordata > Mammalia > Artiodactyla > Bovidae > Bos > Bos mutus. Next base: position 39,679,959 of record NC_091626.1, on the reverse strand, counting down.
TCACAAGAGTCGGACATCTCTTAGTGACTAAACCAATTTACTACTTCAAGTGAACTGTAGAAATCTTACTGGTGTGTAAGCTCCTTTACTCCACTTTTGATTGTGTTGTCAAACATGTTATATTAGACATGTGATAATTTTTGTTTTCAACATATGTTTTTTTAATTTAAGAGAAAAAGTAGTCTTAGATATCTGTTCAGATATTTACCAGATCTGTTGCTCTTCCTTCAATCCTGGTGTTCGAGCTTTCCATCTTGTATCATTTTTCTCCCTTCTGAAGTTAGTCCTTTAGCATTTCTTTCAAAACAAGACTGTTAGCAGTGAATTCTCTTAGTCTTTCTTTACCCAAAAAAGTCTTTATTTCACCTTCATTTTTGAAGGATATTTCTGGATATGTAATTCTGGGTTGGATAGTTCTTTTTTTTCTCTCATCACTTTAACAGTGTTATTTTATATCCTTTTGCCATGCATGGCTTCTGTTGAGAAATCTGCAGTTATTCAAATCATTGTTTCCCTTGTGTGAAATGTGTTGTTTTTCTCTGACTGCTTTCAAGATTTTTTGTCTTTAATTTTAAGCAATTTGATTATGATGTATCTGGGCATGAATTTCTTTGAGTTTAACCTGCTTGGGATTTACTAAGTTTCGTGAATCTGAACGATTGTGTCTTTCACAAAAGTTGGAAGTTTTCTGACGTTATTTCTTTAAGTACTTTTCCTGCTCCACCTTTTTTCTCTTCTTCTGGGATTCTGATGACTCCAGTGTTAGACCTTTTGATATTGTTCCACAGGTACCTAAGACTCTATACTTTCAGTATTTTTTCCTCTTTGTTTAAAGTATACAATTTCTCTTGATCTAGCTTCAAGTTCATTGACACACATTCTGTCTTTCTAAAATTGTATGAAGCCCATCCAGTGGAGGAGTAATGGGAGTTTGCTCCCAATCTTTGGAACCATGGCTCCTCTGGTTAGCGAGCAGCGTCCACTTCCACAGAGTTGCAGGAACCTGCCCAGCTGCCACTGTGCTGCTGCTTCTGCTGCTGGCACAGTGCTGTCTGGTGCCCAGGGAAAGAGGGAAAGGAAAAAGTTCTGGGGATTTCCTCTGCTCTTTCAATCCTTACAAGTTCCTTTTCCTGCTCCTTGGAGTCAGGAAAAAAGCAAGAGGAAGGCTTCTCTTGAGATCTTTTTGTTCTCACTTGGTATGTATTTTGGGTTTCAGGCTTCCTTGAGTTCAGGCCAGGTAATCCTGGAAGATGAACAGGAGTAAACTCACCACGGATTTGGTGGAACTCAGAATTCTGCTTTCTTCCCTCAATCTTCTTTCTACCATTTACTGTTCAGAGTCTTCAGATAGTTGTTCCATGTTTAGATTTCAGAATTAATTTAGAGATAAAGAGCCTATCCTCAGGCTACTTCTGGGCTACTCAGAAGGATTTGTAAATGAAAATCGTAGGTTCAATAAAATAATGCTAAAAGAGATTAAAAGTAAAATGCAATGGAAATTGGAGGACAGAAAGACTACTAGTATTAGTAGTACTACTAATACAAAGACATGTTTCCACCTATAAAATTTAGAAGGTAGCAAATAATATGTCTATTTACACATGAGACAGAACCACAGACTCTTTCCTTGTATTTGTCCCTTTGTCCCCACCTGATTTCTTCTGATTTCTGTGTCAAAAACAGGTAGGTTTTATTATTTATGTCTGTGTGCTTCCCTTCAATCTCCAGACAGCTTTTTTCCCCCACTAATATAAATTTAAAGCAATCTACTGGCAGAGATTTAAAGAAACCAAAGTGTTCACAAATGGTTTATTGGTAACTGAGGTTTAGAGTAAAAAATGACCCTTCCTGAGTTATATGTATTTGGCATTTAGAACCTTAAGCTGATAATACATATTTTTCTGTCTTCAATAGAAAAGAAACGTTTGTTTGCATAGGAATTCACGAAGGCGACCCAACCTGGAAAAAGAATTATTCACTTTGGCCATGGGGTTCTTGTGACAAATTAGTTTCTTCAGAGATTGTATTCAACCCTGAGGAGTGGATTAAACTTACGAGAAATATCTACAACTGGACTGAAAGCTATGGAAGGTATGGAGGGCAGTTGTTTGCCATCAGTGTGTAGCTGTTTTGTGTGCCTAAAAAACTCACTGAATTTTGAAATGCCTTTTAATTTTTTAGATTTTTGTTTTTGTTTTTTATTAGTAGTTAATATTGCTATTTGCTGCCCACAGAGTACCGTGATAGAGAAGGAGAACTTATATTTCTTGTCCTCAGGCTTGAAGAACAATGGAGAGGTGGAGGAAAGGCAGTGATGGTTAAGTGGGCACCATGTAGTTAGATATGTGCCACCATCCACATCCAGCTCTTGTAATGCCACATGGTCCGTCATCCTGTACCTCAGACCCTAAAAGTGGGAGAGATTCGTGAACTGAAGCAGAGCTTTAAAGCGCACTCTGTTGTCCCTGATAGTCTCCACCCACAGAAACTTGTCACTTCTATTTGTTTTCTTCAAGAATGGCAGATCAGGGACTCCCCTGGTGGTCCAGTGGTTAAGACTCCCCACTTCCACAGCAAAGGGCTCAGGTTCCATCCCTGGTCGGAGAACTAAGATCCCACATGCCACATGGTGTGGCCAAAACAAGAAAAAAAAAAAAAAAAAAGAATGGCAGATCACTTCTGTGTAGGAAGACTGGGATTTAAGTAACTTTTTCTTCACAACTGTTTGCCGTTAGCCTCGTTCTGTTGTTTTGATTAGTCTTTCTGGAAGCATCTCTACCTATAGTTGACTCTCTCCCATATGGAAAAGGAGTCACCATCTAAAGATAGGCTCTCTATTGCCTATTTTTTAAATTAAATTATGAATTATGCAAAGATTAGATAATTACTGCTTATAATTCAAGTGGGTAACTGTTCCCTTCTCCAGAGAATCTTACCAACCCAAGGATCGAACCCAGGTCTCCCGCATTGCAGGCAGATTCTTTACCAGCTGAGCCACAAGGGAAGCCCAAGACTTCTGGAGTGGGTAGCCTATCCCTTCTCCAGAGGATCTTCCTGACTCAGGAATCAAACTGGGGTCTCCTTCATTGCAGGCAGATTCTTTACCAACTGAGCTATAAGCCTATAATTCAAGAGCAACACTCAAAATCATATGAACAAATGCTACCGAAGATTTCTGAGTCGATATGAGCAAACAGACCCCACTGCTGTGCTCCAGCCAGAGCTGGATAAGTAGTTGTTTATCAAAGTACTCTGTGACCATTGTGAGGAAAAGCTGGAAAATCCCCTGTTCTCCAAACAGCCGATGACAGTACAGGTACACAGCATCACTCACTGCCTCCATTTTGTCAAAGTAGATACATGCTAAGAGAAATTTTAATTAAGTGGGAAAAAATCGGCAAACGGTTTAGCCAGTGCTCTTTGAGCAGCATCCTAGCTCCAACAACGATTTATCAAAGCCAGGAGTCCCCTCTTCTCACAGCTCTATGGCTTTCAGCTGTGCCCACAGAGGGACCCAGGCCTCACCCCTACCCCATTGCCCGCCTGACAGCTCTCGGGAAGCCTCCAGCCTCTTCCCACTGAGCTTTAGTGTGCTCCTGTGAGGCAGTGGGGCTCATCATGCAGATTACAAATACATTTACCAAAACCTCAGATTCCTAACCATCAAATATTTCTAAGGGAATAAGTTTGTTACTTTGGTCTCTATCTGTTCTTCAAGATGCAACCTATTTTATTTGCCTTGTAAGATTATAAAACAAAAATGACATGTCCGTAACAATAAAGGTAACTGGCAGGAAAATGTTACCATTTTCTTCTAACTACAGGTTTGATCCTTCTTCCTGGGAATCTGTGGCCAATGAAGAGATGTGGCAAGCAAGGTGACTAACTTATACTTTCGGTTTGCAGTCTACTTTTAATGTAGTAGAAGTAGCTTGTGGCAATTTTCATTTGAGCAGCAGTGGGGCATGGTGATAATAAAAGTAATATTTATGAGCGATTTTTTTGTTTGGGGCATTGTACTAATTGTTACTAAGGCATAATCTCATTTCATCCATACAGCAACCTGTGGAGAAGTCAATCTTACCCCATTTTACAAAAAGAACGAACTAAAGGCAGAGAGGTTACTTGTAGGCCGCATAGCTCTACCAATAGAGTCCAAAATTCACCTCTCTCTGACTGGAACATTCATCACTCCTGTGCTCTCCCGCCTCCACTAAACCAAAGTCAGTGTAATTGATTAAGGAGAGATTGATAATTACCACCCTGTCCCATGTGTAATGTGCTAGTTAGTTATTTAAGCACTTATTGAAAACTTCCTAGAAACCAGGCACCACGCTAGGCTTGGAGGCTACACATTGGAATACGACACAGTTCCTATTGTCAGTGGAGCAGACAGACATATTCCAAGAGATTTGACTGTTCACGTGCTAGATGCTGGACTTCCCTGTTCCTATGTGAAATGAACACTTCACAGTGATGCTCTTGTCTCTCTGTGTTCCTGCCATTATTTTAAAATATTCAAAATATCTAACACTAACTAACAGACTTTGGCCTAAAATGTAAAAGGCCTAAGTGATGCAGACAGGGGTACCAAGTATGAAGTACTTCCTCCAGGAAAAATGGATTGATGCCCACTCTGGGCCAGGGGCTGAGTGCACCAGAAATTGAGTTAGGGTGTAATATGTTTAAACAGGGTTTTTTTTTAATTGTCAAGAAATATGGTTCTTGACAAAATAACAATTACAAAAAAGTGTTTGTAGTAGTGTTTTGGAAATGTCAGAAAATTGCATATTTCAAGTTATCAACCCGGTTATAAGAACAAATACTTGCTTTGAGGGACTAATCAAAGATATACCAAATGTTTGCACGGTTCTTCAGTGTGACAGTGTGGGAAAGCTTGGGGAGAAATCACATGAAGAAAGCAGGTCATTATTCGGGCAGGTATTGATTTAATTGGAGTGCTGAATACAATTCGGATGAGTTCATGTGGTCAAAGAGTCCAGCCACCTTTGAAGAACTGGTCACACACGGCATGAGCCGTCGTGATGGGTATCTTCGGGGATGTGCTGACAGACTCAGCAAGTCTCCCCTCCCAGCTGCTCTTGCACAGTGAAGATGTACATCTGGAGGGAAGGTGATGCACAACAGTGATGATGAACAGAATGCAGCGTCTTGGGGTGGGGGAGGGCTACTGTTGGTTCAGAGTAAACTTCTGTGAATATGAAAGAAGTGAAAAGAATACGATAAAGGGTTCTGTATGATCCTCATCAATGGAAAAGTCTGGCCGATTTAGTTTTGAATGTGAAATTGATGTGAACACCCTCCCACTCCCAGGATGAAAACACCGTTCTTCATCTTTAACCTGGCAGAAAGTGCAAGTTTGCCTTCAAATGTGAAAGCTCAACTCTACACTCACGCCTATAACGTATGTTGCACTTTTACATATATAAATACATTTGGTGGGAGGGTAGTGGTGACTGTTTGGGATGTAAAGAGAGTGTATCACAGAGTTTTTACTTTTTTTGTTTCCAGCTTTATTTGGCATTATAAATCAGTACAAATGGAAAAACAGTCATGTGTCTCTCAAATAATATTTAAAGTAAATGACCGTGGTTGACAAAATAATGTAAGAAGTTCATGTCCTCATCTCCAGAACTTGTGAATATGTGGCCTTACACGGCAAAGGGCACGTTGCAGGTGTGATTAAGGATCCTGAGGTGGGGAGATTATCCTAGATTATCCAGGTGGGCCTAATATAATCACAGGGGTCCCTAGAAGAAGGAGGCAGGAAGGTCAGAGTCAGAGAAGGAGACATGGCATTGCAAGCAGAGGTCAGAAAGAGATTTGAAGATTGCCAGGTAGCTGGCCTGAAAGATGGAGGAAGGGGCCACAAGTTAGGAAGTGCAGGCAGCCTCTGAAAGCTAGAAAAGGCAAAAAAAAAAAAAAACAGATTCTAGAGCCTCTAGAAATATATGATACATTTATATTGTTTTAACTGCTATGTTTTAACCACTACATTTGTGCTGATTTGTTACAACAGTAATAGGAAGCTAAGATGATGGCTTTATTTTCTTAAAAAGCAGTTCTGATGGGTCGCCCTCTATACAAAAGTCATGACCCTGGCAACACTTGAAACGATCGGACCATCGCTGGTTGAGATTTCATGAGAGAGAGAAAGGGTCGTGGAGAATAACCCCAGGAAGCCAGACAGCCAGGCACGCTAAGGCTCTTGCTTAGCTGGTCCTCTGTGATGGGAACGAGGGTACAGACCAGAGGCTTGCTTTGCTGTAGCACTGTGTTAACAAGGCCCTGCTTTTCTGTGGTTTATAGCACTGGCCTCTTCCCCGCCTTCTGAGATAGTCTTGGAGCCTGCAGTATAGGAAACAGACATCCTGGCAAAAGCCAGTGAGAATGGAGCCCAGGAGCTGTATGTCTAGCAAGTGATTATTTATGCTGTCTCTGGGCTGCTGTGGATCTACTCAGCCAGGGCATTTGTTTGGGACTGAGTCAAAATAGCATGGTGTCCAATTAGTGTGACAGCTTTTACTCCTCAATTGTGTGCTTATTGGTCCATGGTTTACTCATGTATTCATTTACTCACAGAGCATTTATGGAGCACCCAGTCTGTACCAAATACTGTGATGGAGATGATCAGGCATTGGCCCTGCTGTCAAATGGGCACACGCCAGAGAGGGAGATAGAAGATAAAGTCCTGTTAGTAGTGAGAAATACAAGAGCTGTGCAGGGGTGCCACGGGACAGTGAGAGGCATATGAGCACAGCCTCCTGGGGAGAGGTGGCGCAGAAGGGAGGGAAAGCTGCCACAGGAGATGTCACTGCAGTGTCATCTTGAAAGATCAGAGGAAGCCAGCCAGACACATGTGGTGCAGGAAACCACAGGGATAGAGGTGGACACCTCCGAGGTGCCCATCAAGGACAGCCAGGGACTAGATACAGGAAGCAGTGTTCTGGAGTTCTGACTGGCAGTCAGGGAGTCCTGGTTCAAGGCCTGCTCCACCATTCACTGTTAACTGTGGGCCAATTAACCTTTCTATTTTTTCTTTCAAAAAAAAAAGTGGATTGTAAATTTTATAGATTATCTCTCACGTCCTGGCCATGTCAGATCCATTTCATCTCTAATACCCTGTGATTCTGTGAAAAACAAAAACTAAAAACAAGTATTTAGTTGGGAGGAATCCGAGACTTAGTACTATTTTATGTTCTCATCAGTGATCTGTTCCGTGGTCAGTCGTTAGGCCACCACTAAAGCCAATTCATGGATTTATTGTCCCTTTGGGCCTGCAGGCATTACTCTGTTCAGTGAACACAAGTCTGTGACATAATCTATAGGTATCTCCTTCACGTGTGTCTCCAGGTATGTGACATCATTTGCAAGACAAAGGAGCTCAAATACTTGATGAGTCAACACAAATCACCTCCTCGCACAGGTTTTTCAAGAACATTCTTGTTAGGTATAGAAGATATTTTTGTTATTATTTACATTGTCCTGCTCAATAGTTATCCAGAACATTAAGTTCAGGTGTACTGGGAAAGCAAGAATGATCTGTTATCTTTAGGAATACAGTTGATACACTGAAGATGCCCCCCAAACTAGAATATGTTCCACTAAACTTAGTGTCACAAAGATTCACGCTTAGAGGAGGAAATACAATTCCCACATGATGAAAAATGACTGTTAGCTTCTTAAGATACAGCACATGTGACTAATGGTCCATCCAGAATGAGCTGATGAGACACCAGGATCAGAGTGTTTTAGAAAAGGGTAGTATGGCTGTTCTGATGTCCGAAGACGTAGCAGGGAGGTTGTGAGTGAGCCTCTTATTCTCTTGAGCCATTGGAAAGTGCTTACTGAGTTGCTGGCATCCATCTTGCACTCCAAAATCTAATCAGGATTTTGAAAACGGCTAAGAAAAGAACCTGAGCAGTTCCTGAGCACCGACTTTGTGCAGGGCAGCCTGCCGTGCATTTTACACATGTCCCTCATTGGAGGGAGGCTCAGGAAGAGGAGCAGCAGATAGGGAAAATAAAAAAGACTATGAGAAAAAGTAGAGAAGCTTTGGACATTTTACCAAGAAAATAAAATGCTGACTTAATAGCTTTGAAGTCTATGAAAAGTACGAGGTGACTCTTTCCTATTTTATGGAGTGAAGGCAAAGGGAAAATAGCTTTAAAAGCAACTTCGGGACTAAGAGTTATTAAATATCAAAATGACATAAAAAATACAGATTGGGGAATTTTTCATGGGGATGTTGTTTTGAAAAAGACTGGATATGCATTTGTCTACTCTAGAGTAGGAGTTGGGGAAACAGATAATATAATCGGGTCCCTCTCAACTGAATGATGTAATGAGTATAGTTCTAATTCAAAAAGCCCTTGTCCCTGGAGAAAGCATCATTACTTGTCCTGTGCTCTAATGGAGGCTACTGGTTAACTCAAGTGCCTGTGGATTTGACTTCAATTTGAAAATCCCCAAGAAGGTTGTGAAATTCCCCAATAAGCAAGCATAATATTGTTTTGTAGATTTGCATCTACTTTTTTGGTTTATTTGTTAATTTTTTATCTTTTTCCTCTAGAAAACTCAATATTAAAGATTCTAATTCTATCCAATCAACACTATATCTGATATTGAAAAACAAAATTCTGAATTCCTGGGGGCAGAGTTTTAACTATGAAAATTGTTATTTTAGGACACTGGAGATTTTCAACATCTCACTTTAAGGGTGTCTCTTAAATTATATTATGCCCAGCCTGTTGGATGCTGGATTTGTTAGAGGTTTTCTATTGCTACTATTGTTAATACTGTTGTTTATAATGTAGAGAGAATTTTATGTAAAAATGAGGGACAAAATTGAAATTTCTTCAGGTTCTTTTTCCATGCAGTTTTCTAAAGAAAGTTACTTTTTTTTTCTTTAATAGCTAAATTTAGAGTTTCAACCTTTCTGCCTGTTGAGTAAATAGCTTTCCATGAATTAGAACCAAATCCCTTTCCCAGAACATCTCTCTGGAGGAAGAGCATTCTGTCCTGACCCAGTGTGTCTAAAGTTCCCTCCGCAACATCCAAAAAACCCCAGAAACAGCTTTATATGAAATGCATTTGCCTCCTGCTACTGTAATAATTACAGTATCATCCTTGCATTTTCTGCATGGCCTAGCAACGATTAGATTTTTACTACAGGCTGCTTGCATTTATTTTTCCCTGTGTTATTAATTCCTTTGTGTTTTCTAGTCTTTTTTAAAAAGTCAAGGGATAACAATGGAATGTCAATGTTCTTGCTGTCTTCCAGCTTTATAAGGAGATTGTCTATTTACGAAGGGAACACCCGGTGAATTGGCACAAGAACTACGCCATCTCCTGTGAACGGATGCTGCGCCTTCAGGAAAGAAGTGCAGACCCTGAAGTCTTGTTATCTGAAACCATCAGACACTTCCGTCTCTACACTCGCAAGGCCCAGAATGATCCCCAGCTGGCCGATATTTCAGTTGCTCTAAAGCACCTAAGAAAGGAACTACGAAGTCTGAGAAACATGAAAAATGGCTGAGACAGCAAACTGTGAAAAACCGGCTCAGCTTTCAGCTTCCAAAATTCCCAAGTCCAAAAGTTTTTCCTCCAAGAAAAGAAATGGCATTAAAAAACGGAAGACTAGGTCATCTCCCAGATATAAGTAACATGGTGTTATAAGTAAAACAGTAACGGTACTGTTTTACGGCGGAGTTAGAAACTGAGATGTGCTATTTCCACAAATTCTATTTAGCCTGTGTTACTGAATTAGCATTTCAGTGAGAATATTTTGAAAAATCTTCCTACTTACACAACCTTTCATCAAATGACTTGCTTGATTAAATTCTAGCAAAGAATGAACTATTTTCATATACTTAAAATATCGACCATGAATCTTAAGGGCCCTGCTTATTGGGATTGGTATTAAAATTAAATTCTTAAAATATTAATACCAGACCAAAGACATTCTCTGGCTCCCAGAAATGAAATTATTATTATTTTTTTTTAATAAATCTTGTTACACTTCAAGCTAGAGTACTGTTTGGGGTGCGGGGGATGGGGGGGCATTGGTTTTCTTTCTTTCTTTTTTTTTTTTTTTTGAGTAGCTGTAGTTGTTACATAATCTCACACTTCAAACTAAATACCAACCAGATGATATTTTGGAAAAAAGTTAAGGTTTTATTGTGTTTGATCATTCTCTGAAATCACTAAAAAAGTAAAGCTAATTGTTTGCTTTTTTTTTCTTCAGTTGCTTAAACTGGCAAGTAAAAAGGATTTTGTCTTTCCTTAATTAATTTTATATTCATGTTTTACTTCTATTTGGACTCATAAATCTGGACCCAATAATTAGGAGGCTTCCTGCTGCCAAAAGGGGGGGCAGTGGGGGTTCAGGGGTGTGGGGAAGTGGTTCAATAAATTCATTTCTGTTACAAGCATCTTTTATACATATTACTAAAGAGAACATAGTAAGAAATGCAAATAATAGTTCTTTATTTTATTATGACAGTTAATTAATAGCAACCTGTTTTAATGAATAAAGTCACTCAGAGTCCTTCAGCACTTCCTAAGTAGAGGCCTGAATCTGTAGGGATTCTTTTCCCCCAATTGTATAGCTCCTAAACTCCAAGCACTATATAGGCCCCTGTATAGAAATGCTCACTAATGAAGAGGGAGGGCTAGAAGCTTGTCTGCATTCAAAGATCACTGGTGAGTCATTCAGCAAGAAAAGGCCCCTTACCAGGAATAGTCACAGTTCCGTGGCATTGTACTAGCGAAAGGGTCTGATCAAAGGTCTCCTGTGGAGCTTGCATGGTTCCCTTTCATACTACGACCATAATTAAAACCACTAATTCTCTTTTAAAATGCTGCAGGATGCCATGTAGGCATCTGTCTGGAGTGTCCTTTGTGATGTCATAAGCTGTTAAGGGCCAGTGCCGAGGGCTTTTGAGTGAAATGCCAGTCATGAAGGTGCTTCAAGACAAGGGTGCCTCTAAAAGCTTGACAGGGCCTTGACTGCACAATTCGAGCTGAATTTGCCCCTTGTCAGCTGCCAGTAAATAAATCTCAAAGGGGGAAAAGCTGAAGTTTCATTACCTGATCCATGGGGCTTTGTTGGTTTTGGCACCACACAGGGGAAGCCCTTGCCCCTCCATTCTCTGGATTTGAAGATGTCCATCGGAGCCTGCAGCGCCTGGACAGGGTTCAGAGCGGAACCTTTTGAAGAGTGTCAATAGTTGTAACAGTTCAGCTGTTAGGAAGACAAATAAATGGAGGAGCTCATTAATCCGCTTTTGGCTCTCAGTGCCTTTTGCCCTTTTATCACAGCCTTATTAGGCTCCTACTCATCTTGAACCAGAAAAAAATGAATTGAAGTTGTTGAGTACTAATTGGCAAAGACTTTTAATCATGGGCCAAGAACTTTCACTGACTTGAAAGTAACTTCTCCACAGGGAAGAACCAAAAACCTGGTTTACCTTAAAACAAAAAACCTGTTGGAGTTCAGTGTGGTGTAAAAATTTAAGGAAGCATTGAGAAATTGTCTCAGTTGATCCATTTGAAGGAATTATGTAAGATTATGATTTCTACTTTTCTTTTTAAACAGTGCAATAAAATTCATATACTCATTCCCTGGAAATGCACTGTCTTTATTTTTTCAGAAGAGACACTGTGTGTGTGTGAGATGATCATGTTGGTTTTTGAAATCTATATTCTGTATACGGAATAATATGTAAATGTTCATTTCAGCATCTACCTACACATCTTGTTTTGGAGTAATATTTCCTACTTATGGCCATAAGTATGGCAAATGAGGGCCTCTTTAAATATCTGCATTTTAAATGTCTGTTCATGCTATGATACCTCATATACATCTGAATATGCTTTGCATATTGACTGTTGTCAGATGCTGCGTAGATTATTCTGTATTTGTGCAACTGTGACTTTGGACCACTCTCTTTGAGAAAGCAGTGATACGATGGCCCACTGTAGATGGGGTCATAATTATTTAAATTTCTAAAAACCAGCAGTGAATGGCAAAAGAGCAAACTGAGCTGAGATTTGGGGATGTTGGGCTTCATTCCAAGATCAACTACTTTGAAGAATTCTTTCTATTTTGTGAGGTTAAACCATTTGCTTTCTTTTCTTTCCCTTCCTTCTCCTGGGCTAGTGCACAAACACCATAAAACCTGACAGAAGGGGTTTCCTTCAGTCTAACCCCTGACATGGAAGAGAATGTGAAGAAGGTGACTTCTCATGCAGGATTTGGCCAGCATTCCCCTAGCAGTGTCCCTGGAGTGCCATGGGTTGGCAGGATGACAGGAACCCCACAAGGCCAACTCCTGCCTGGACTTTGGCCTAAGGAGCAAGTTGGAGCCAGAAGCACTGTCTGCCTCTCCACAGGCTGCAGTGCCCTCCTGCCCAGCACTAAGGCTGGCACACACCAGAGGGCCAGTGGAGAAGGGGGTAGTGGCTTCCATGTTCGCTAACAAACCTCCCCAGCCCTGTTGCCGCTGATGGGAGATATACTTGCTTCTTGCTGTTGACTTTCTTCTTTGTTTTTCCAAAGGATCCATTTGTTTTTTTTAATGCCTTTGTTCTATGATTCAAAATGTAGCCAAAAGAGAAGGGAATCAATGACCTGTGTCCTATTTTGAAGTCTTCTAATAGGAGTGAAATGTTATTTCTGCCTGCATTCTTAGTACTTTCTAATGATAGCACCAGGATGTTTATACCCTTTATGATACTTAAATAAAGCTCTTTTTGAGTGTTAGGATTATTGTATGATACCCTGCTGATTTCTTTAAGACATCAGACTAGGATATGAAGAGTAGTTTTTTAAATTCGTATTTTGAAAGTTAAACAATGTGAGTCATTTTTCAGAGTTCCCATCAATATCTTTCAGAATTTAGAAATATTAATACTTTTAACATTTAAGAAAAACGTTAATACCAAAGATTGAAAAAAATGGATCCTATTAAAGCAAATCCTTTTATTCTGTTTTAATTCTGGTATATTTTGTGAAAGCACCAGTGAGGAGTAATACTTAAAATTCTGTTCTTCTAACTGGCTCTGAGCCCTGTGGTAAAACGGTAAAGAAAGTCTAACCCAGTAGGAGATTCACACTGCTTTGTTCATCCTCATATCTTGTTGTGGATGCAAGCCCATCCTAAGACTTACACTTAGAAACAAATAACTGATGTTTCCAGGGATTCTGGGAACATCTAAAGGCCAAGATCTTGGCACAGACTTACAGAGCAAACAGGGAGCTGAAGCTCAGCAGCGATCATATTCAATGAAGACGTCATTGTCAGCACACTCTAAAGGTCTGTTTGATTTGGATCAGCGTGGATGATAAAAAAAAAGCCTCAGGAATAGCACGATGTGCTTACCTGGATATTGGAAAGTAAACTAATCGGAATATATCTTGAGAAAGGGATTTTTCTTAAGAAAAAATTCTGATTGCTCTTCAACAATGTAGTATATATTTGCATATACTGGAAAGATTAGTTTGTATCATATTGCAAAAAAAAAAAAAAAAAAAAAAAGGTGGGGAGAGACAGGTAGAGGTTCCAAAACTGTAAACACAGAGCCTGAAATTGTTGCCCTGTAAATGGAATTATCTGGATCTTTTCCACTGATCCCAAGTGCTATTGGTGAGGGTTAATTTTCAATAGCACAGATAATGTGATGATTTTTTAAAAGTTGATAAGAAAGTTTCAAGATATAAATCGAACACAAAGGCAAATAAATGGACCACGTTGCCATCCACATGCTCCAATTTCACAGAGCACCCAAGTAGTCACAGGTCTTTTTGGTGCCATTAGATGAGGTTTATGTTAAACAAAGGTCTAATAAAAGATAAATAGAAATAAGCCATATCTAAGTTTTAACCCATTCAGAATGTTGTTTAGAATTTGTTATAAGTCGTATGAGATGGTAAGAATAGATGAGGTATAATTTTTATATTGGCAAGTTCTTTATATATTACATATGATAAACTAGTAAATGGAGATTGTCCTTTTTTAAAATATGCAAACCATAACCAACTTCTATTTTAGAAATGTGATCTGAAACGGAGTTATTTGGGGACTTCCCTGGTGGTCTAGTGGTTAAGAATCCACTTTCCAATGCAGGGGACGCAAGTCCAATCCCTGGTGGAGGAACCACGATTCCCACATGCTGCAGAACGACTTAGCCCAGGTGCCACGCCTGGAAAAGCTGACACGACGCAACGAAAGGTCTTGAGTGTCTCAACTATGACCCAACACAGCCAAATAAATACATGTTTAAGGAGTTTTTTAAAATAATGTAACCTTTTAAAGAAAATCTTTCTGGAGCTTTTCTCATATAAATAAAATATTCCCTAATGGTTGAACCATTGGAACTACCCTTAATACCTGTGGTTGTCACTTATATGCATAAGTATGTGTGACTAAAGGGGCTTCCCTTGTGGCTCCATGGTAAGGAATCTGCCTGCTAATGCAGGAGACACAGTTTCAAACCCTGGGTCAGGAAGATCCGCTGGAGAAGGAAATGGCAAGCTACTCCAGTATTCTTGCCTGGGAAATTCCATGGACAAAGGAGCCTGAAGGGCTACAGTCCATGGGGTTTCCAAGGGTCGGACACAACTTAGCAACTAAATAACTAAAGTGTGACTAAAGCCACAGAGGGAACAATGCTTGGGAAGTTAGACTCAATTTTCCCTCCCTTAGACTGTAGTGTGAAGGAACCTAAATGAATCACTTATTACCCCACATCTTTGTGTACTGTCTGAGACACAAGAAATCCCTGGCATTCTAACAAAACTGCAACAGAGGATTAGAGGACAGGGTAAAAGATGCAAGGACTAAAATCTTGTTATGGTATTTTCCCCCAAATGGGTTTTGAAAGTAGAAGGAAAGCATTGTATACTTTTTTTTGGCTGCACCACATAGCTTGCAGAATTTTAGCTCTCTGACTAGGAATCGAACTCAGGCCCCCCTGCAGTAGAAGCACAGAGTCTTAACCATGGGACCACCAGGGAATTCCCTATAAGTGTTTTATTATTAACAGTGCTTTTAAAAGTTAATATTTAAAAAAAATCAAAGGCTCTTTTAAAATATTCTGGCATAAGCCACAGGAACTTTTAAAAGTGTTGTTTATAAACAGAAGATGATTAACACCATATTGTAAAACAACTATACTCCAATAAAAATTAATTTTAAAAAAAGATGACTCATTTATCAAAACACTAGATTCCTCTGCTTGAAGAGTTAAAAGCCAATCTAACAGGTGAAAAGAAGTTTCAAAAATAATTTCGCTTATAGAAAAATGAAAAACCAAAGTTCAGTTATGCAGAGCTTAATAGAGAGTACTTGTAGTTAGGCATTGGAGAAGGCAATGGCACCCCACTCCAGTACTCTTGCCTGGAAAACCCCAGGAAAAGAGGAGCCTGGTAGGCTGCAGTCCATGGGGTCGCTAAGAGTCGGACATGACTGAGTGACTTCACTTTCACTTTTCACTTTCATGCATTGGAGAAGGAATTGGCAACCCACTCCAGTGTTCTTGCCTGGAGAATCCCAGGGACGGGGGAGCCTGGTGAGCTGCCGTCTATGGGGTCGCACAGAATCGGACACGACTGAAGTGACTTAGCAGTGACTTAGCAGTAGTTAGGCATTGTTTTTATTTAGTGTGTCATAATTTTTCACTAAAATTAGAGCGTATTCCTTCAATATGTAGACTGGTATTTACAGAATTTTTAAATTTCTCTTTCGGGAATCAGAGTTCTGCAGTTATCTGCATTCAACTGGAGGCAGTTCTTCAGCGTGCAGGACTGCCTAGTTAAGGTGATATGACCGTCACCAATTCTGTGTGTTAAGGTGACTGTCAAACTGGGTCATAAAGTCAGTTTAGTGGAAACTGACAAGCTTTTTCTTAATGAAATAGAATAAAAGATATCATAATGCACCAGAGGTAAGGAGAGTAACTATTGTTTTATAAAACTTTGTTTCATTTCACATGTATGTATGTGTGGTTTATGTCCAGCATATCTTACTATGAGTGATATTAATATAGTGAGATATAGATATAACATTTACATACAAATCTATACAGGTAGGTGAACTAGGTCATAATATACAATGTACTTCTTATTGTGGATCACAGTAAGGGATAAATCTGAAAGCCACTGGACTCAGAGAATTTATCCAAATTTATTGAATGTTAATGCCAAGAAGATTGGGGAAGGGATCATCTAATGTAACTAGTGCGACTAACCTAGATAGGAGCCAGAGCACACGCTTCTTGGCCCAATCTGGTATACTTTCCCTTCTTCCATCACAGTTAAATGAAACTAGTTACATTCTACTCTCAACTCTGTGTCACACTGAAATCCCCAAATTATGCAGTCATATTAAAATTGTGATAAACTTTTCCTGCGGTAAATGGTGTGTGAAATCAAGAACTATGTCGTAGGAAATTGTTTAAAAGCCATACATCGAACTTCTTTCTTGCCCTCCTCCAAAATTCTGGAATATAATTTCTTTTTTTTTTTTTTCCTTCCTTTTTACACCAGGCCAGTTGTATCCCTGGCTTTTGATAGAGAATTTTTCTACCATTCTGGACTTAGGAATATATATCCAAATTAAAAGGTTTTAGTGTGATAAGAAAAAGTCACTTTGAAACCCAGGAACTTATTAGCATAAATTACATTCCAGCTGAATCAGCTACTGAAAGTTCCATTTGAAAAATGTCCCAGTACTTTATATATTCCTTCCTGCTCATATGCAGGGTTCAAAACAGAATAGTATTTCTATGTTTTGCAGGAGGAACTATGTCCTATCTGCACTGGAGTGTTCATTGGGAATTAGACTTTTCCTCCCAGAGACTAAAACCAGCTAGAGCCAGTGTTCATGATTGTTCTATTTGGTTCAGCCACTCTATTGAAAACCAGTGTCCATGAGGTCAGAAGCCTCTCCGAAGAACTAAATATCTGGTTTCCTAATTATGAGCCTTACCAATTCAGTGTCTAGATGATTTATTTCAAATTTGGCTCTGAAGTCATGTATGTGATTTGTAAAAATGATAACAATAATAATTATTGTCATAACAAGTAATTCCATTTAATATCCATTGAATGGCTTCATTTCTGCATTTACTGTCAGTATTGGAAGTAGTCTGGCTTTTCATCTTTGGCAGGCAAATACATTTAGTGGTGCTCATAAGACGAAGACTCCTGATGTGACCACACAAGCCATGCTGCACGAATTTATGTGATGATACTTTTCTCCTTTCACATATCCCCTTGTGAACAATGAAATAGTTGATCTACAGAACCTAAACATGTTGAAAACTATGAGCTAATTGTATAAGATAATGTGAAAGTGAAAGTCGCTCACTCATGTCTGACTCTCTGAGACCCCATGGAGTATACAGTGCATGGAATTCTCCAGGCCAGAATACTGGAATGGGTAGCCTTTTCCTTCTCCAGGAGATCTTCCCAACCCAGGGACTGAACCTAGGTCTCCCACATTGCAGGCAGATTCTTTACCAGCTGAGTCACGAGGCAAGCCCAAGAATACTGGAGTGGGTAGCCTATCACTTCTCCAGCAGATCTTCCCGACCCAGGAATCCAACCGGGGTCTCCTGCATTGCAGGCAGATTCTTTACCAGCTGTGCTACCAGGGAAGTCCAAAGGTAAATATGGGAGCCTATATAAGAATCACGGAGAAGGCAACGGCACCCCACTCCAGCACTCTTGCCTGGAAAATCCCATGGGCGGAGGAGCCTGGTAGGCTGAAGTCCATGGGGTCGCAAAGAGTCGGACACGACTGAGCGACTTCACTTTCACTTTTCACTTTCATGCAGTGGAGACGAAAATGGCAACCCACTCCAGTGTTCTTGCCTGGAGAATCCCAGGGATGGCAGAGCCTGGTGGGCTGCCGTCTATGGGGTCGCACAGAGTCGGACACGACTGAAGCAACTTAGCAGCAGCAGCATATAAGAATCAAAACTAGAACTTTATTTTAAAGCAATTTCATGAGATTTCATAATAATTGTGCTTATTAATAATAACTATCTTGTGAAAAATGTGACCTGCTTGAAATTTTGTAAGATAGATATTTTATGTTCTTTTTTATTATAGTGCTGCTGGATTAAAGAAATACCTGAACAAATACCTTGCTCTCATCTGAAAGCTCCCTCAGTGGTGTGCAATCTCTGCAAGAACTCACTGGGACCTCCCATAGAAGGAGGGACAACTCAAGATCTCCTTGCCTGCATGAAGCAGCGCACGCACACACATACACACGGGCATACACACACATGGGCACACTTGTGCCTGAAAGAGCAGAAACCTAGTCTTTCCCAACTCTTCCATTCACCTGTCCAGGAGACAGGCTATTCCAGAAAGCACAGGCCTTTTTTAGACAGCACTAGAACACCCAGTGGATAGGGCTGGACTCCCAGCTCTGCACTCTGGAGCGGGATGACTTAGTGCAAGTGTCTGCATGCCTTATCGTCCTCATCTGTAGAAGGGGGTCATAGCACACTTACCGCATGGTGTGTCTGTGAGGACGAAATGGGCTGATATAGACGGCATGCACTGAAGATGACCCAGTGCAGAGCAACTGCTCACGGTGCTGCGGGTCCTCATTAATGCAAGCGAATACCAGAGCTCAATCCCACTACACACCAAGGACAAGTCTTCAAAGCCTCCTGTTGCTTTGCTTCTCTCCTGAATAATTAAAAAGTTCTCAGTAAACATGCATCTGAAAAGCAATTCCATTTAAATTACAATGTGTCATTTTATAGTAATTACAAATGTGTCATTTAAATTATAAGGAAACCTGGTAATTTTAAGAGTGTAACCAAGAAGTGCCGAACAGATGAAGAAATGAATCTTGGGCCCAGAGCCACAGACTTCCAATAAGGAAGGAGTGGAGTGCCCATCAGGGTGTTTCCTAAATGAGGACCTCATCCACTCACTGCTTTACAACTCATTTTTAAAAATTCATTTCATCCATAATCACTTTTTGAGTTCCTACAGTGTTCCAGGCCTGGATAATAGGTTTTCAGTGGGGCTGAGGGCGGGGTGAGAGGTGAGGAGTGGGGAGAGGTAGGAACCAGAGAGACAGGAGCCCGTCCCCTAGGGAGCTTCCAATCTAGAGAGGGAGAAAACCAAATGCAAGCACTGAAAATCTACAGAGGATCCTTGGGCACCACCACTACATTTAACCCAACAGAGCAAATCTCTCACTGTTACAAATGCTGGTTGAAAAATGTTTACCACCACCGCTTCAACATAGTTTAACAAGCTTCCCACCCATTTAGATGTCCAAGTCTCATCCTTAGGACATAGAGAGCCCTGATGAACCCAGACACGGCTGCACTGGACTGCAGAGTAGTCCCTCTCCCTACACTTCCCCTTGGTCCTCCTCTCCCCACACCTCTTTTCTGCCTAGAGTCCAGAATACTCTGCCCTCCTTGGCCACACCTTGTTTTTCTGCCGATCTCAACAGTACTGGATTAAAAAAAAACTCTAGTGCTGTCTGCCTACGCAGAAGAAACCTCACTTCTGCATTGCTAGCTTGGTAACCAAGAAGGGAGAAGTCAGGTAACAGAAGCATGCTGAGTGCTTTTAGACTCAATGCCTGACTCCCTGGGACCCACCTCCAGGTTCTAAGAGGTGCAGTGGCTCCCTTGGGCCCTCAGCACATGCTATTGCTTCACTCCACTGCTGGAAGAGAACAGGTCCTTCATCCACAAAGCAATGGGAAGCAGCCAGCACTTCCATGGCAGTTTTGCCCAAAACGTATAACCTCACAAGTGTAATCACAAGAAAACAGCACCCAAGCCCAAATGGAAGGACACTGCAAAATACCTGACCAGGACACTTCAAAAGTGTCACAGTTGTGAAAGACAAGGAGAGACCAAGAGCATGACACAGATTGAAGGGGACTAAGGAGTTGTGACAACTAAATGGAATATGGGATCCTGGGTTGGATTCTAGAACGGAAGTATTAGTGGAAACACTAGTGAATCTGAACCCAAGTCTGCCGTGTAGTTAATAATATTGCACTAATGTCAGGTTTTTGGTTTTGTTGTACTGCGGTCACATGTGCCAAGTTGCTTCAGCTGTGTCCGACTCTTTGGGACCCTATGGACTATAGCCCACCAGGCTCTTTTGTCCATGGAATTCTCCAGGCAAGAATACTGGAGTGGGTTGCCATACCCTCCTCCAGGCGATCTTCCTGATCCAGGGATCGAACCAGCATGTTTTGTGGCTCCTGCATTGCAAGCAGATTCTTTACCACTGAGCCACCAGGGAAGCCCCTGAAGTCATGTTAGATATTAAATTAGGTGAAGTTGAGGGACAGATACACAGGAACTCTCTGAGCTATTTTTGCAACTTTTCTATAATTCTAAGATGATTTCACAATAAAAGAATTTAAAGAACATTTTTAAGGCAACGTGCTCCTTTTTTATTTTAGTCCTTGTCATTTCATTCCTTATTGAAAGCTTTAAACCTCAAGACATGCAATATCTAACACAATGGTCTTTACTACTTGGGCGCACTGATGATCAAAGGGACAAGATTTTTAAGGGCAAAGACCACAGACCTGCCATTTGGGTAGGTGGTCCTCACTGGCCCTGAGCCTGAGCCCCCTTCTAGGGGCCGTCCATTGGGACCTGGGTGAGGACTGGGCATCAACAGGGAGCCTGCAGCTCTGGTTCAGCACCTTGGGGGAGCTCAGGAGAGGTCTGTGGGATTAATTTCCCTGAAAAGCCACTGGACTCAAACCCAGTTTGAAGACAGCAGGGTCTCGCCTCGGATTACTCCTGTGGTCCGGGTTTCTCTCTTCAGGCGGTCCTTCTCCGGGAGAAGAGGGACTGAAGGCGAAGCACCCTTAATTCCCTAATTCTTTCCAAAAATGATTCAGGTTTTTGTAGCTTCATTAGCATTTGCAGATAGAAATACATTTTAAATGGCATTATGCTAAGTAATTATTCTTACAGGATGTGAAATTAAACACATTTTACTCAGCATGAAATTATTCCTGCCACGTACTGAGTTTGGTGACAGCTTGAGAGTTGGGACAGTGGGTTGCAAGAAGAGGAGAAGCAATCTATGCATTTAAAAAAAAATGTGCCAGCCCAAAATATTCTACCGAAGGTAAGTCCTTGTAGCAAAATAATTTTGGCTGGCTGGAATATTAAACCTGCTACTATAAATTTCACGCCTTGCATTCCTAAAACAGATGCGGAGAGAGGATGCCAAAAATTAATTGGAAATAATGTGACTTGCTTTGTGTACTCTATCCAGTAGAGGGCATAGCAGATAAGCGTTGTGTGCGTTGGTGACTTAGCGACTGATAAGGCTTGTTTGTAATTGCTTCTCTAAAGATATGTAGCAGCATGCTTGGATGCTTATTTACATTTAGGAATGTGGTTCAGAATAGGAGGTTTAGATTTATAACTTTGTTTTTGTCTGTTCAATACATGGGAGACTTCGGGTCGTTGCGAGCTTTATATTTACCAATGCATAATGTTAAATTGCTGGATTTAATTGTTACAGTACAGTGAATTATTCTATTATTTCTTACTTTTTATCCTAAGGAAAATTCAAACTTTCCAGGCTTTAGGGCAGGATAAAATGGCTCTGAGCATGTCAACGTCTCAAGAGCACATTATTTTCTTATTGGATTGTATTAACTTTACAGATGGAAATTTGAAGGAGAATTAGAAGGCTTAGGGATGGGAAATTTGGAGAAGAAAAGAATAATGTCTTAAGATTTCTGGAGGGGTTAACTGGTAAGTCATTTTGAAAGCTGCTGATGCTAATTCTCATAGCAAGAGACATAGCAGACCCTAAAATTATCAGAAACGAGGCACAGAATTGCTAAGAAAGAAGAGAATCCTGTGTCACACTCAGAATTGCCAAGGATTATTCAGGTTTTCTGTCTCTGTCTCATTCCCTCCCTCCTTCTTTCTCAATACCTGCTGTAACTGGCAGAGATTTTTCTTCTGTAAACTCCTGATAGGGTAACTTTCCATAATCTAGGGGAGGGTGCTTGGCAGTTCCACTTAGTTTAAAAAACAAACATGGTCTCCTGCCTCAGATGCAGGTATTTGGCCCTGAAAGGACAGCAACATGACATATATAAACAAACATTCATCCAGAAGCACTCAAATTTTCAGCTGAAGGGAAAGCTGTGGGAATAAACCACAACATTAAAAAAAAAAGCCTAACAGACAATAACGCTAAAAAGAAAAAGTCACAGGCCAGCCTCCTGCCAGGGAATTGGGCTATTTCCTGAGGATCGGGCGGCTGGGAGGGGGCAGCCGCAGGTGCCCTGTCCACACTGTGGGATCGGATCTCCGCCAGGCACCAGTCGGCTGGGTGTGGAATCCTGGTTGTCATCACCCCTCCTTGCCTCCAACACGGAGCTTCCTCCTCACCTCCCTCACCCCAGAGCTTTCCCGCACCATTTTGGAGGTTTCCGTGCCACCCCCAGATCAGAGGTGCCCTAATGAGAAGAATCCACAGAGCTGGCCTCTGAGTGGGGAACCAGGAGTCTGGGCTCCAGGGTGGCAGGAGACTTGTTATGTGCCCTTTATTTTTTTGCTTTGAATTTTGTACCCTGAGCAGGTATTGCCTAATCTTAAAATTGCAGAGAAACAGAACCTGAACCTAAGATAAGAGGAAGAGTGGCTTGCCTGCTCCTAGACCTGCTCTTGTTAACTCTCTCTTTGCTGCATCATTTACTTCCTCCCCTTCCTCATGCTCTTCATGTAGGAAGAACGATCCTTTCTCCCAGGAGCAAACTCTACTGCAGATCTTGTATCATTTGTCCTCGGAAACTTTGTCATTTATATCATCTGTTTCTACAAATGGAGCCCTCCCTTGTGTGTGAGAGAGAGAGCGGGGTGACTAGGTGGAGGTGCTGAAGAACTCCTGCAGGAGGGGAGAGGAGGAAAGAGAGAGATGACTGGGAGAGAATGGGAGGAGCTGCTCATCATTAGAAAGGTTGTGGCAGGAGAATTCGACCTGAAAGCTTATACATTTGGGGGTGAGCTTCAGGATAAATTCAATTTAATTTGAAAGTTAGGGTTTCCAGAGCTCTGTACCCCACCCATCCATCACTCAAAACCCTATTGGCACAGAGAGATATATACAAACCCAAAACAGCAAGAGCCTCGATTTGGTTCCTACATAGCTGCAGCTGCCAACAAAAAGCCTGATTCTTGCCTCTCTTCTTAGCTGCTTCTCTTGCCCTAAAATCTTTCTAAGCAGAAGCTATGTTTAATATTGCAAATAACTACTCCCATTGGTATATCAGTCAGAGTCCCCTCGCAAAATTCAGAATCCATTCCAACTAGCTTCAGCAGAAAGGAACTTAGTACATGACATTAAATAGCTCACAAATTAGTAGAGACAGGCTCTAGGTTGATCCTTTCTAGGATGACTTCAACACTGCTCTGCAGAGCCGGGTCACCAACAGAGCTGCAGCCTCTACCACCAGGAAGCTCTCCGGCAGAGCAGCAAGCTATGTCTTGCCCCAACCCCAGAACCATAACACCGCTGCTGCCATCGGGGAGCCATCATGGTTAGGAAGCCCGTGTATCTGCTGCAACCAGAACCACCCAAGTGTCCACTAGAATCCACACCAGAAACAACTGACCCACCACAGCTTTAAACACGCAGAGCAGCAGTCAGACACAGTGAAACTGAACGTGAGTGACCATGCTTCCCAGTGAAAAGAGCAGAAGTGAGGGCTGTGTCTCACTCCTGCCTTCCAAACCTCGTGCATCTGACTGGCTGGACAGAGCTCAGTCCCAGAACCCCAGCTGCAAGGTTGGTGTCTGGAAACATAGTTCTCATTTCCCATCCTCTGCAGTATGGAGGGCATTCCAGAAGGCAGTGGAGTAAATGTCAAACATCAATATGCTATGTCTGCTACATTTCAAACAGACTACAGTGCTGAAAACATGCTTTTTTGGAAAAGGCTTATTTACAAACTCTACACAAGAGAAAATGGTGTCTTCTGAGCCAAAATTAAATGTGCATTCTGAAATGGACAAATTCATAAAGCAGGATTGTCCCAACAAGAATGTACAGGTATTGAGATCAACACACAAAGAAAGAGGGGATGGGAATTCTTTTATTTCCTCTATCCTACCAATAGAGGAATCCACAAAGGTCAGTACACTGTATCTGTTTATGTGATATCTGGAACATGGTAAGCAGTACATTATTAGAAGATGGGGCAGAAGGGCAAACGGTAGCCTATTTCATCTAGTAATGGCACAGGAACTGGTGTGGACTCCCCTGTTGTGAAGTCTACAACTGAGAAAAGAAACTCTTGCCTCATCAGTGGAATGGGTTAAAGATGTAAACTGGTCACGGTCCATCTGCATGCAGGAGTAGTGGAATCAACACGCCTCCAACAAGATCAGAAAGCCTGCCGATCACAGAGAAATGCACGTTGTATTTCTTTTCCATTGTCACTTGAGAAGCCATCTGAGGACAACTTGGGCATGAGTGGGAGTATATCCTTGGGCCACTGCTGGGAGGCAGAGCAGGAAGTACCACTCAAGAGTTAGAACGAGGACAAAGCTGTTTTTGCTACAGGAAAAAAGCAGCTTAAAAAAAGAATTTCTGAGAACTCAAAATCCAATGACCCAAGAGACTACAATACACACACTGTCCCAAGGCTTTAAGAAGCCGGAAGACCACTTATAAAGAAAAGCATAACCTATAACCAAATAACAGAGACCACAGATTGCAGGAGGAGGTGGAAAGAGCAAAAAGACACAGCAGAGATTATCCTGTGGGGAACCCTTACAAAGCCGCGTGCAATTTGTGATGGAAAGTCAGGAGTCCAACTGAGAACCAGAGCGTGAGACAGGAAGCTGAGCTGCAATGGCCATGCAGAGTGCGGTTCCCTGATGTCACCAGCATGCAGTTCAGTTGCATTGTCGTGCCTTGAGGGGAAGCAGTCATCTGCTCGAAAGCTTTGAGTTACTCACAACCTTCAGCACAAACGTTAATTCATCTTAATATTTTCATTTATTTACCTTTTTAATAGTTTTTTAAAAAAATACTATGCAGAAAGCAACATGAAAAACATAGGCGTGGTACTTTAGGGAGGTTGTTTTATGAGAGCCAAATAGAAATAAGGAAGCAATTACATTGTTATATGGTATCTGCTTTTGAAGAAAAAGAAAAGGGAAGCATAGAGGGTTATGCAGGAAACCTACCCAAACTCAGAGTGGGTGAATGACAGATGAAAGCTGCAGGAGGAGGGGACCACTGAAAGGGGAGAAGAGTTAGCCAGGCAGACAGGAGAGGAGGGGCGAACAGAGGGGAAAGAGAATTTCAGGAAGAAGGAATGGTGAGTGCTAAGTCTCAGAATGTGTAGCACATTCAAGGAATTTATAGTAACTCTGGATATTTGAAATGCAGAATTTGAAATGAAAGTGGCAAGATGAATGTGAAGCAAGAGCGGACCAGTCCATGAAGGAGCTGAAGACTCAGATGGAGGAGTTAAGGTTGTATGTTAGGGCGATGGGAAACTATTAAAAAGAATTCCACACTGGGGCGTGATGCCATGTGAGTGTAGCATGATCAGAGTGACAGCGATGTTGGGAACAGACTGGAGTAGGGGAAAAGTAGGAAGGAGAAACCCGTCGGATGGATGCGGTCACAGTCACAGAGTGGCGATAATGTGGCCAAAGCTGGGGAAGTGACTGTGGAAAGGCAGGGAAATGGGCATATACAAGAGAACCTTGAACCTGGAAAAGGCTTTTTTTTTTTTAATGGAAAAGGCTCTTAACTCTGCCTACCCATCCTGGTAAGCTTGATTTCCCTGTCCCCAAGACAACCATCACAAGTTTCTTCTCTCCTCCAAACTCCAGCTCCCTTTCCTCCACCTTCCAGCTATCTCCTGTTTTGTTGTGCACAGAGGAGCCATTAGAAAGGATTTCTCTTTTCCTCACCATCACACTCACCTGCCTCTGCCCGTCTTCCCCTTCTCCACTTTTGAACCTTCCTGCTATCACAAACCAACCCTGTCCCAACTGTGACATCCTGTTCTGGCCACCTTGTCCAGGATGCTGATCCTTTGGACTTCTCTTCCATATCATTGGTGCCTCAGGCTTTCCCTCTCTCTCTCCCTTTCCCAGCCCCTCTTTCCTCTGTGATCTGGCTTTGCCTGTCACTCCAAGCTTCTCTGGGTCTATTCTGCTCCTTATGCCTACTTCAGCCACACTGGCCTCAAACACTCCAAGCATCTTTCTCCATGCAGGGCCTGTGTGAAAGCTACTCCACCTGCCTGGAAAAGATCCTGCCATTTGTATTGGGTTAAATCATGTCCCCAAATTTTGGGCCCTAAAAATTCTTGTCCACCCAGAATTTCAAGATGTGACCTTATTTGGAAGTAGGGTCTTTGTAGATGTAATTAACTAAGATTAAGTCATATTGGGTAAAAGTGGGCCCTAAATCCAGTGACTGGTTTCTTATAAGAAGAGGCATATAAAGATACAGATATGGAGGGAATGAGACCCTGTGAAGATGGAGGCAGAAGTTGGAGTGGTGTGTCTATAGGCCAAGGACTGTGGACAAAAGCAATAGGAAGAGGCAAGGAAAAATTCTTCCTTAGAGCCTTTGGAGGGAGCATGGCCCTGCTGATACCTTGGTTTCTGACCTCTAGCCTCCAGAACTTGGAGAGAATAAAATTCTGTTGTTTTCAGCCTCCCAGTCTGTGCCTTTTGCTACAGCGCCATTCTCACATGACCCATCCCTTTTAGCCCAGAGCCTTCCCTGTGGGGCTCTTCACTGGCCAACATCTAAGTTTTTCTCTCGTATTTTTCTTCTTTGTTGAAACAAGTTTATTTTTTTTTATAGTCCTTATCATGAGAGGAAGTCATGTGAGTATTGGCTTACTTTTGTTTGCATTATTTATTTCCCATAGTAAACTCAAAGCTCCAAGAGGGCAGGGAACACATCTGATTGCTTACCTCCCCTTATTGGCCTGAAATATAAGTTTCAGTAAACATCTGGTAACCGAATGAAATAATGAATGAAGGAATGAATGAAGCACTCATAAGCTAGAAAAAAGAGGATTTGTAACTAGTTAGTTATGAGGGGAAGGGGCAGGAGTGGTCAGGGATCCCTGGTTCCCACCCCAGTCCTTGGTGGATTCAGTTGTCCTTCACTGAACTGCAGAGCATGGGAGGAAGAGCAAGTTTGGGGAATGTTTACTTTTGGATTTCTGAGTCTGAGGTGCCTGTGCGCCGTTCACAGGTAGAGGTCAGCTAACTGGCACCCCTGTTTCTGCCTCCCCACCTCCCCCAGTCTGTTTGTAACACAGCAGCCAGGTTGAGCCTTTAGATACTTGAGCAGCTGACATCCCTTCTCTGCTAACCACTTTCCGGTGGCTCTCATGTGTGTGTATGCGTCAGTTGCTCAGTCATGTCCAACTCATTGCAACCCCATGGACTGTAACCCACCAGGTTCCTCTGTCCATGGGATTTCCCAGGCAAGAATGCTGGAGTGGATTGCCATTCCCTTCTTCAGGGGATATTCCTGAATCAGGAATCAAAACCATATCACTTGCATTGGCAGGCAGATTCCTAACTACTGAGACACCAGGGAAGCCTGTGGTTTCCACATACTATTTATTTTCCTGGTTAATTTACTCTCTGACTTGTCTAGTAAGATATTTGTTTCATGAGGGCAAGACTTTCTGTCTGTTCTGTTCACTACATATATCCAGCACCTGCAACAATGTCTGGCAGATAAGAGGTGCTCAGTAAAATGTTTGTTGGATAAAGGAATAAGATTCCATTAAGACTTCAGTCTATGGGTCTGGCACTAAGGAGTGAGTTCTGGGCTGATGAGGATTGGAAGCCACTGACAGATAGTTAGGTAGATAGATAATAGATATATAGAGCTCCTGGAATGGATGTGATCTCCCATGAGCAGGGCATAAAGTGAGAGAGAAAGGGGGTTAGGACCAAGTCGCATGAAACATGAACCTTCAAGAGAACGACAAAGAGAGTGGTATCCTCAAAGGAGACTAGGAGGCAACAGCTGGTATGGTATCAAACCACCAAGGATACAGAGCATTCCACAGAGGGAGGGATCCACAGTCAAACACGACTGAGAGGAAGCGGACAAAGAATGGTAGACTCAAGATGGTAGAGGTGACAGTCCACTTTCAGTGCGGAAGAATGAGTCAGAGGGAGGATATGCAGACAGGAGTTTAGCATATGATTTGGACAAGTCTCCAAGAAATCAGACTGAGAAGAGACACGGATGATTACTGGAGTCAATATGGTCAAATACACCGGTAGCCCATGTGCCCGAGAGCCCATGCTCTGCAGCAAGAGAAAACACTACAAGAAGAAACCTGTGTGCCACAACTAGAGAAAAGTCTACGCAGCAACAAAGACACAGCAGAGTCAAAAATAAATTAATTAAATTTAAAAATTTATTTTAAAAATAGTGCATGCTGCAACTAAGACCCAGTGTAGCCCAATCAAACAACAACAACAACAAAAACTTAATCACATAGGAACTTAAATATAGTGACTGGAATTATGAATACGTTTTGTTTACACATTTACTAAGCAAATATTTGCTCTTTTCAGCCTCCATTTGTCAACCAACTAATACGTGATTGGCCTCCTACCAGGAGATGCGTGCCTATTGGAAACCTGGGAGAGTGCTGCCCCTGCCGAGTCTCCAGTGGAGTACAAAAACAGATGGGGGACGGGTAATCACAATGCAATAAATGCTGCCCTGGGGGTGGGCATGGAGAGCTCACAGAAGGGCACCACTCCAGTTTAGAGGAAATGGAAGGCTTTCCAGAGGCAGAGCTGGCTGATCTGGGGCTACCTATGCAGATGACACCACCCTTATGGCAGAAAGTGAAGAGGAACTAAAAAACCTCTTGATGAAAGTGAAAGAGGAGAGTGAAAAAGTTGGCTTAAATCTCAACATTCAGAAAATTAAGATTACGGCATCTGGTCCCATCACTTCATGGGAAATAGATGGGGAAACAGTGGAAACAGTGTCAGACTTTATTTTTTGGGGCTCCAAAATCACTGCAGATGGTGATTGCAGCCATGAAATTAAAAGACGCTTTCTCCTTGGAAGGAAAGTTGTAACCAACCTAGATAGCATATCCAAAAGCAGAGACATTACTTTGCCAACAAAGGTCCGATTAGTCAAGGCTATGGTTTTTCCAGTGGTCATGTATGGATGTGAGAGTTGGACTGTGAAGAAAGCTGAGCGCTGAAGAATTGATGCTTTTGAACTGTGGTGTTGAAGAAGACTCTTGAGAGTCCCTTGGATTGCAAGGAGGTCCAACCAATCTATCCTAAAGGAGATCAGTCCTGGGTGTTCATTGGAAGGACTGATGCTAAAGCTGAAACTCCAATACTTTGGCCACCTCATTCGAAGAGCTGACTCATTGGAAAAGACTCTGGGAGGGATTGGGGGCAAGAGAAGGGGATGACAGAGGATGAGATGGCTGGATGGCATCACTGACTTGATGGACGTGAGTCTGAGTGAACTCCGGGAGTTGGTGATGGACAGGGAGGCCTGGCGTGCTTCGATTCATGGGGTCGCAAAGAGTCAGACACAACTGAGTGACTGAACTAAACGGAACCGTAAGAGAGAGTGAGGTGGTCCAGGCTGAGAGGACAGCATGGATAAAGGCACAGAAGCTTGAAGGAATGTGCTGTGTTTAGGGGATAAGGTCTGTGTGATGCCCACGCAGGAGTTAGAACTGAAGTAGCAGGGAGATAGCACGGAGTGGTTCGTTGCAGCCATTTCCTGAAAGGTTTGGCGTGCCAACCACAGGAATTTGAACTTTATCGGGGAATGAGGATGAGATGAGGTTAGAGAAATATCTGGGGTAGAAGGGCCTCTCCTTTATGTTTTTTCTCCCGGTCATGCATGGTGGTATTTGCCCTCCAAAGGGCAGTCAAGTATTGAAGATACAAGAAGAGCCCCTGGCCATCCTACAGCCTGCTTCCCCTGTTAGCATGTCTCAGCCAAGACTTGAAAGGGGATCTTTGAGATGATTTAGCAATTTCCCCACTGCCAGACAGTCCCCGGATCCTCTGTCCTCGGCACCTCCCAGGATGATAGGAGGGGTCCCCATGCTGGGTGGGGCTGCATCAACCCTTGCACTGCCCTCTTCACTCCTACCTGTAGCAATCATGGACTATCCTTTTAGGACCTGTTAACATAGGCTTGATCTTCAACTTGACCTTCAATTTATCCCTACTTTAGAGAAAGGAAGAAGTATTTCATCTCTCTCAATCTTTCCTAAATGTTTTCAGACAGCGCACATTGGAGCCTCAGTTGCTTAGCATACAGATCCCTTTGGAAAGTTTGGAGCCCTCAGAGCCTGGTAGTAATGGAAAGTCCCCATCACAGGGTCACCTCTTAACATTGCTCTGCATGTTCTGGAATTTGATAAATACCAGGAAAGATAACAGAGAAGGCAATGGCAACCCACTCCAGTACTCTTGCCTGGAACATCCCATGGACAGAGGAGCCTGGTAGGCTGCAGTCCATGAGGTCGCTAGGACACGACTGAGAGACTTCACTTTCACTTTTCACTTTCATGCATTGGAGAAGGAAATGGCAACCCACTCCAGTACTCTTGCCTGGAGAATCCCAGGGATGGTGGAGCCTGGAGGGCTGCGGTTTATGGGGTCGCACAGAGTCGGACACGACTGAAGCGACTTAGCAGCAGCAGTAGCAGCAGGAAAGATAAAAAGACCTCAGCATCACAACACTTCTTCCTTTGTTAAATCATTCGTATGCTGCTGCCCTTCCTCTCAGAGTTCCATTTAGAAGTGCACAGTTCATTCAATGTTGTCCCACGGCCCCCAGGCCATTCAGGCTCAGGCCCTGTACTTGATAAGGTAGACACTGCCTTCCTCCCTCTCACTGCTGGAGACAGAGGCAGGAAATCCCCAAGTCCAAGTCCACAGTTCCATGGTCTCTACATAGGGACACCCCACCCAGAACTGCTTTCTGACTCCATCCCCTTTCTTTGCCTTCAGAGACTGGCAGAAAGCTTCCCACATAGCCCTCTACCTACACATTCAGAATGACAGGTGTAGTTTTATTGTAACCTGAGGTATTTCCAGAGGTCAGTGAACCATGCTGAGCCTTCAAACATTCCTCACTAAGGCTGTTACCCAAAGCACCTTTACATCTTACCGCCATAATCCGTTTGCTTTCTTGAGATGACCATGCATTTCCCTGGTTATGAGGATGGAGTCGGGACTGCCCACTCCAGCTCCTGGTCTGCGTCTCCAGGCACCTCTTCCAGGAGCACTAGTCCTGGGTGAGGAGCTGGCAGGTGGCATGTGATCAAGAGCATGAGCTCTGAGCCCAGGCAACTCATGATGCCGTCCTCCCTTCTCACATACCAGCTAAGCGGGTCTCTGTGTGGGTTGAAGCCACCAGCAGGTGGTAGGAATTCTGTTCTTCCTTCTGAAGCCCCGAGTTTGAATACCAGCTCTGCTGTCTTCTGGTAGAACAACCTTACCCAAATTCCTGAACTTCTCTGAGTCTCTTTTGCTACCCTGTAGAATGGGCACACTACTTACATGGAAAAATACATTGGAAATACACATGGCAGTTAATATTGCAATAGCCGTTTCATCTCTCTACTATCAGGTAGTGGCAACATCACCATCTGAAGAAAACAGGGAAGCTTTCAGAAGCCATCCCATAACTGCAAGGAGAGTTCTGACCCTGTGGACTACAATCAGCAAGACAAAGTAGCTGAATTCTTTAGTGAAATATTTATTAAGGTGTTTGAATTGTTGTTTCTCTGATAGACTATGGGCTTCTCTAAGATAGGGACTTTGATGGATTTGACACATAGGGAGAATCAGTCCTCAAAACTCTTCTTGAATATTACATTGACTCTTCCAAGTCTTTTGCCTTTCTATACAACGTTTCTAATCAGTTTGTTAATATTCAGTTGTTGGGGTTTTGATAGGAATTGCATTAAATCTCTATAGATCAAGTTGGGAAGAATTCACGTCTTGACAATATTGAGCTTTCCTAGCCGTGAGGCTAGGAAATATTTGAGCCATTAAATATTTCTCAATTTACTGAGTTAGAGCTTCTGTGATTTCTTGCATCAGAGTTTTTTGCTTTCCCCATACAGATCTTGTACACATTTGTTAAATGTATACCTAAGTATTTCATTTTTATGTGCTAATGCAAAGATTGTTGATGTTGTGTGGTAGATGATAGGAAGTCGAAGAAGTTGCTAAACGAAGGAGTAATATAGTGCATCTATTTTATTTGTCAATAATTTTATTTCTTTATTTTTGGCTGTGCCGGGTCTTTGCGGTTGCTCAGACTTTTCTTTAGTTGCAGCAAGTGGGACTGCTGTCCAGTTAAGGTGCACAGGTTTCTCTTTTCAGTGATTCTCTTGCGGTTGAGCACGGGCTGTAGGGCACATGGGCTTCGTGGTTGCATGGGCTCAGGGGTTGCGGCTCCCAGACTCTAGAGCACAGGCTCAATAGTTGTGACACATGGGCTTAGTTGCTCCGCAGCCTGTGGGATCTTCCAGGACCAAGAACAGAAACCGTGTCTTTTGCATTGGCAGATTCTTCATCACTGAGCCACCAGGGAGTCCTAAAGTACATTTATTTTTTAAGAAGATTGTTCTACCAGTATGGAAGATGGATTATTATCTGAGTAAAATTGGATGGAAAAAGAGCAGTCAGGTTTTTTTTTGTTTTTGTTTTTTTTTTTAATGTATACAAGTGGGAGCAAAGACCTGAGAGAAGTAAGTAAAGGCAGAAGGTATGGGAAACGTTAAATTTGACTCAAAAATAGTAAGGATGCTCTTTTTCTGAGAAAACCAAGCAGACAGACCTTCCAACAGCCTTGATAACTATTCACCTACACCAATCTTGACATCCAGGGAGGGGCATTTAAAGACCAAAATGGCAGTGTTAGCTGTCTACTCCAGCAACCATTAATCTCCTGCCCGTTTTCTTACAACCCCAATTTTGATCAAGAATCCTCCTTCCCCACCTGGCCAAGAACTATAGGAGTGGCCTACTTGGTCTATGGGTGTCCCTATCCCCCTTGCCAGGACTGAATCAAGAATGGGCATGTGGGCCAATTCTGGCCAGTAAGATGAAAAAGGAAGTCTGTTGAATGGGATGGGGACAGCAGCAATAAAAAATTCCCTCCATCCTAAGTGAAAGTCACAGGAAGAAATGATCTCCTGCCTTGCTGTGAAGGTTGTCCTGAATGTGTGACTCCCAGAGCTGCGGCATCCATATTGCTATCAGCCTGAGGATGGAGCCGATGGTGATGCTGGTGTAGCACAGGGAAAGCATGACTGAGCAGCTGAACCAAAGAAATCACATTTCTTTATTATTTAGGCCAGTGTGAGGTGGGATTTCTGAGACTTACATCTGAAAACATCGCATCTGTTACATCTGACCTTATTTAGCAACTAAGCTAAAGAGAACTCGCCTGCTATCCCCCCCACCCCTCTGAGGATGCCAAGCTCTTTTCTAGTGTCCTGTTAGATCATACCCCTAGAGTAGGACTTTGCCTGCTTGTTTATTGCTCTACCCTTCCACATCTAGACTGTCAAACATACTGTATGTTTTCAGAGTTCCTCTACCAAGTCTTCTACAAGAAACTTAATGCCAAGAAAAAAGCATACCTCTCTTGGAGAATTGCTCTTCTAGTAGGTTGTATGGACTAATTGAATGTCCCTTTTTGCCATGGCTGCCAGGAAGCTCAAAGCCTAATCTGATGCTAAATCACAGTAACTGTATTACATTTCACAGTCAATGCTTGCTTCTTCTTTCTTTCCACCACTTTGCTTTTCTAATTTTAGTTGAATGACCTTATTGTGTTTGCCTTTATTATATGTTGCTTCAAATCCTTTTTCAGAAAGAGGTGCATATTAAAAAAAAAATTAACAACTCAATTCTAAAAAGCCATGCAGAGGCCAAGTTGGCACCACTTGCTCTTTGTAATAGCCTGGGAGGGCCCCCAAAGTAGCCTGGTGTTTTATCTTTACAAACACATGTCAGCCAGAGCAGCGGTGCTCACGGGAGATCTCCCAAGACAAGGGCAAAAATCACCCGTCATTTTCTCCTGAATGGGTGTCTGGAGGACCATTCAGGCTCCTAGTGGCTGCATTTGGTGGGGCGGATTAATGTGGAGAGCCCTTGGAAAAATCAGCATCACCCTTGCCTGCACCAGCTATTGTTCCAGAGGTGAGCGCTCTGTCTAGTTTTGAAGATAGAATCTCTTTCCTGCCTGGTCCCCCAGCCCCGCCAGCTTTGTAAGCAGAGTCCAGTGCCCTCCAGCAGCCCCACCCCCAACTCTGGACCGCAGGTCTTTCCAGCCAGCCCTCTGTGCCAACTGGCAGAGGGTGCTCTTGTATAGCAGATCTGACTCCCTCTCCACCAATGAACTCTCTGCTCCAACCAGGCTGCCTCCACCAGCTGGAGGCCCTGGAACCCTCACATGGGGCAAATTGCTGTTTCTTTTCCCCAAAGACCGACCTGGGCCATGCCCTCAAACACTGCTGAGCTGGCCACATTCCCCTTCAAGCTTGTGTGCCCCATTCTGCCCCTCAGTTTCCCCACAGGCGGGACAGAAAGAAGCTAAATATGGGGGAATAGTTTAATTTGTGATATCATATGTATGCTGGGGTGGGGGGGAGGTTGGTAGAGCAGACAGCTCTCACCAAGCTTTGCAATCATAGATTTCATGATTTAATTGGAAATTTAGTAAATCTGCTAAAACATTTAGTGGTTTAAATTTTTCCTGTTCTGCAAGGAAACAAAGGCTTCTGGTTTACCCTGTGTCTTTCAACAACTTTAATTTCATTTGTAGATTACAGATGGAAGTAGCATTTCCACTCGATTGCATACTGGGCATTAAGAAGACAAAAACCTTCATTGTTTGCAGCCCTCAGAAATTTTTTTTCAAACATTAAGCTGTAGGTGGCATTCTTTATACCTGACATCAGAGCACTTTTGTCAGGCGTTTAGTTGACAGGATTTACTGCAAACCCATCCTAGGTGTGTGAAGCAGGGAAAACAAAATATTTCTTTCGGGTGAGCAGAGAGAGGAGTGCACAGGCTGATCAGCCCGATTGGGTAACCGCTGCTTTTCAAACTGTGTAATTAAAGATCTTTAGAGTTCTTCGAAGGGAATTAATTAGTAAAGAAAGGCTGTTTTGTTTACAGTCTTTGTCATCAACATAATCAAAAGCCAGCCTTGATATTGGTGGCAAATTGGACTGAATTCTCCCATAGCCAAGAATGCTTCCCGCAGAGCTGTTCTGTTTTTGGAAGTTTGTTCCATCTGTGTTAACTTGCCACTGGGGTGGAAGGGGGAGGCCCGAGGGGAGATGTACACTGTGTCCAGGGCAGGGGAGAGGCACCCTCAGTATTGCCAAAACACCCTGACCCACATGGAGTTGCCATCACTAACACCCACCTGTGGATGGTGTGTTGGCAGGTTGAGATTACTGTTAGGGTCACCTGTCTGGATGGTTTGCCCATGTGTGGCTGTGTTTTCAGGCCTGGATCACTGTACCTGGGAACCCCTAAAAACATCCTCTGGCAGTGTGTCACAGTGGTTATCACTGTACTGGCCTGGTGGGCATCCAAAGCACCTGGAGTGCTTCATAATCCATGCTGGCGTCTGGGTCCCTCCAGATCTACTGAAGAACTGCCTGGGACAGGAGTCAGGAATCTGTGTTATTAACTCACTACCCAGGTGCTCCTGATATGCAGCCAGGTCTGAAATGCAGAACTACTAAGTGAAACCTGTTAGTGACCTTTTGGTGAAAGGGCATGGGCATGAGTTGGGAAGAAAAGCAGAGGTACCAGGGAGAGTACCTTGGACCAGTAGGGCACAGGGTATCGCGACTAAAGCTGCTGGGAGGCAGGTCACCATTTTCCAAGTGCAAGCAAACCCAAAGCGCAAGACTCCTATTGTTCAGGCTAGATTTATCTAGCCTGAACAATAGGAGTCATTCTCCAAATCAAGACAGAATGCTGGTTGCTTCTCCTCCCCCTAGAATCCCATTTCTTGGTGCCGCCAGCAGCTTAGGGGAGGGAGCTGAGTTGGTCACATGGTTATCCAATGAGTGGGAATCAGGTCTTAATAGAATCTAGGTGTTTGGGGCCCCATTTCATCTGATTATCTTACGATCACATTTCAGATCCTATCCTGTCATGGTCATTACAAAGCTTGCAGGCTTCCCCGGCTACCAAACTGTCTTTACCTGGTCACATCTACAATAATACACACTGTCTCTTCTGGATCTTAGAGCATATCTTGTCCTAGCCCTTTAGTTTCATGTTCAATGAAAGTTTATGTTATAGAACTAATACAAGTGTGTTGTTAAGAAGAATTTTCTTAAACAAGCAGTGGTGTTCATAGTGGGGAGGGAGAGCTCTCCCGGCAATCTCACACTTCAAAGAGAATCCCTGTTACAGGTGTCGACCACCTTGCTTTTCAGATGTGGATGTGAGGGTTCAGAGAGCTGAAGTCAATGATAACATGGCAGAGCAAAGATGGGGGCCCCATCCAGTGCTCTTTCTACCCACTCCTTTTTTTTTTAACAGAAAAAAAGGGCTGAGAGATAGACCCAAACATTTAATAGGCAATTAATTTCCAACAGTGGTGCAAAGGCAGCTCAGTGAAGAAAGGGTAGTCTTTTTTTTTTTTTTTTAATTTACTCCTGGCTGCGCTGGGTCACCATCGTGCGCAGGCTCTCTCTAGTTACAGCAAGTGGGTTGTGGTGTGTGGACTTCTCATTGTGGTGGCTTCTCTTGTTGCAGAGCACAGGCTCTAGGGTGCCTGGGCTTCAGTGGCTGTGGCTCACAGTCTTAGTTGCCTTGCGACATGCACCCACTTCTCTTTGAAGGAGACTCTTCCAGCACCCCAAGCTGTCGGCAACTTTTCAGTGCTACTAACAAGGAGATGACTTACTTTCCATGAATCAGTAAAGGTTATCAACACACTTCTCTGGAAGCCCAAAACCACACCTTAGATTCTTTGGGGTTACAGGAAACACATCCTGCCGCTGATTTTATTTCTACCTCTGGCCTTTATATCCATCACTTTCTCATCACAAGGCTTTAGGTTTCTGAACCAGATTCCCAAGGTTATGGAGTCTCAGCTAGGAAAGCAGAACTGAGCCAGTTGGAGCCCATAAGCAGAGCACCTACAGCCATGTTGAAAGATGCTACGGGAAAAAAAAAAGAGAATAAGGCAGGTGGAGGTCCCCAGTAAAACCCACTCTGCTTTTCTACGAGTTCTCCTTAGGGGTTCTTCACCTTTCCCAACATTCCTGGGGACTCAAGCTTGCCCAGGGTTGTCATATACAATATACAATCTGGTGAAGGGGTGGTGAGTGAGTGAAGAATTAAATATTCTTGATTCCCAGGTCATGGGGGTATCTACACGCAGTTTGTAATAGTGAGAGGTTTTCAACAACACTAGAAAAGTGGGGGTTTATGCTTCAGCATGTATTTGTTTTGTTTAACAGACCAAGTGAACAGTCACATTCAGTTCTCAGAACTCGCAGAGTCATAATACAACAATCATAAGTTTCATTACACTAACTGTCCTATATTAAGCATCAAGGGGCTTCCCTGGTAGTTCAGCTGGTAAAGACTCCACCTGCAATGCAGGAGACCCCTGTTTGATTCCTGGGTTAGGAAGATCCACTGGAGAAGGGATAGGCTACACATTCCAGTTATTCATGGGATTCCCTGATGGCTCAGACGGTAAAGAACCTGCCTGCAATGTGGGAGACCTGGGTTCAATCCCTGGGTTGGGAAGATTCCCCTGGAGGAGGGCATGGCAACCCACTCCAGTATTCTTGCCTGGAGAATCCCGATGGACGGAGGAGCCTGGCGGGCTACAGTCCATCAGGTCGCAGAGTCGGACACGACTCAGCAGCTCAGCACAGCACATTAAACATCAAGCATGTGCCAGGCACTAGGCTAGCTGCTTCACAGAAATTATCTCATTTCATCAACTCAAGTAGAGGGAGTTTCTTTCATCTTCATTTCTGGATGAAGAAATTGAGACTCAGAGAAGGTACCCAAGGTCACACAGCTGGTTAACAAAAGAGTCAAGTTTCCAGTCCAGGTTGATTTGGCTGCAGAGCCGGGTAGTTTATGAGTGTAAATGCAGGCCTGGTGTCAGATCGCAGCCTCTACCTCCCCCACCTTGAAAAAAGCTCACGAAGAAAGGCAAGGTCAGCTAAAGTGAGGGCTGGCTTCCCACTGTGCATCCCAAGTAGATGTGAGCCATGAACACCTGTCTTGTTGGGAGGACAACACATTCGGGAGACAAACTTGTTACTTGAAAACATGACAACTGCAGACTCAGGTGAGGCTAGGAATTGGTTATTCCACCTTGTTGGTTTATTTATTTTATGTTTAATCCCCTTTTCCCCTAGAAAAATGATCTCCACCTCTTTTGAAGTCCTTTGCCAATAGTTCTGTTGACTGCAGTAATGTATACTGACCACAGCAATTGATAAAGAAATAAAGGCTTCTGTTAGATCTCAGGGTGGAGGGAAGCTGAGGGGTCACTGATTGTGAGGGAGACCCGGCCAGCTCGGAAGTAATTTTCAGGCGAGTCAAGAACCCAGAGTGGTGGGTTTTTATTTATTTATTTTTTTCCTTTTCTTTTACTATGTTAAAATCATTGCAGCAGAGCCAGGTTCTTGGTGCACCCCTCTGAGAAACCTCTTGCTTTTCCAGCTTAGTCAGAATCTGCCCTGTATTGGCCATACCATTGTTGGAAAAGACCTTGATTTTATTTTCGTCTCTTCTGTGGGCCCCTCTTCTCTCCCTCCTCTCCAAATGTTTTAGCATCTGTTAATCCCGGTTGGAAACCTCAGCAGATAA
The DNA here is from genome assembly GCF_027580195.1 of Bos mutus. Classification (NCBI taxonomy): domain Eukaryota; kingdom Metazoa; phylum Chordata; class Mammalia; order Artiodactyla; family Bovidae; genus Bos; species Bos mutus. The sequence goes on along the minus strand of NC_091626.1, from coordinate 39,640,995 downwards.
AAGTCGTGTTCTGTGTAGATTGCTTCCAGAACAAATACAGAGGGGTAAATAATTCAGCATTCGGTTTCTGGAGGGCTTAGGGTGGGGGCTGCAGAGGACAGCACCTCTTCCTCATAAGGCATCCAGTCAAAGCGAAAGCAAAGTAATTCCCCAGCTCAGATGGAATGCATGTAGATCAGGTTCATTTCCAGGACAGCCACTGCCTGCGTTTTAGGTGGTATTAGAAGCCACCATGACAGCAAAGTAGTTTTATGCATAGCGGCTTAGGAAACACTCTGAGAACCAGTTCAGTGAAGCTATCAGGTTGAAAAATACCAAGTCACAAAGTTTTAATGAAACTAAATGTGGATCAACGTATCATAAAGAGCATCCAGGATGACTTAAAAGACCCACGGGTGGAAATTAGAATGGATCTTCAGGATTTATTTGGCAAAGCCCGTCTATTTTGACCTTTTTTTCCGTTTCATATTAAGGCTACTGAAAGTGCGTTTTGTTTGGCTAAGGCTAGAGGAGTGCAGCAGCTACTGGGGCTGTTACACCGATGCCGCCACTGAAGTTTAGCAGCATTAATTGACTGATAAGAGCCCGGGCATCAAATAGCAGAGAGAAAGGCCATCGGAAATTTTCTTGCTTTATTTCTCTCTGCACTTCATTTACATCTTAAGTCATATTGGTGATCCAGATTTGAATAAAGCCACAGCTTACGCAGTGATTAGATCTCAATAGCTTGGATTTTCTATGAAATTGCTGCATTTTTTACTAGATGTATTTAGGAATACTGGTGAAAACTGACACCTTGGGTAACTTTATCATTTAAAATGGAGCTTCGGGTGGATAAAAAAAAAACAGCTAAAATAGGGGTATTAGTCGCCAGGCCTTTGACTCAAGCAGTGTCAGAGGTTAGAATTAGACAAAAGCCAAGCCCAGCACGACTTGGGCAGGAAAGAATGCAGATAAGTCAACCCACCACCTTCCCCTCAGCCTACTCTCCCCCCAAAATGTTAATCGAAGCAGTGATCCCATAACCTGAAGAAAAATAAGGAAGCCAAAAGGAATATATAATGCAACAAGAAGCTTTTTTTATTCTGAGATTTTTTTTTTTAATCATGAAGCAATATTTTTAACTCTGAGGTTAACCTGCTAATCCTTAAGCTGGTGATATGACAGTGTCAAATGTGATGGGATTTTGTGATTCTCATTATTGTTATGTATTGTTCTTTCCCTGGTATTCCATATTAATATTTATAAATGCCCTTTTTATAGAACCAAGAAGACCAAAACCCATTATTAAATTTTTAAAATGGACAAACCTCGCATCCAATATAGTTGATTACAATTTAGAACAAAAAGGATTTCGGTAGTAATCCACTTCTTGTTTCTCGTTGTTGTTGATTTGTGTAGACAGCAGAGCTCCTGATGTTATTTTTTTAAAAACTACTGTTTGCACAAAGTAACATCCAAATGACAGAGAATAACAGAATATTGATTCTGTTCCACAAGAAGATGGTGAAAAGCACCATAAGCAGGTAAGAGGGCATAATGGAGAAAAGGTGTGCATTTAAAATGCTAAGTCACCCACCAAGAGCAAGGGCAAAATGAAAGAATCGATTAAAATTTTTAAAAGAGGGGTTGTTCATTCAGTTGTCTTCAAGTGCCTCATTTTGCTTGACAAGTGGTCTCTGAAGAGTTCGGTAGGCATCCATGTGTGTGAAAGAGGAACTCTCTGTAATAGAGGTAAATCAATCATGCCATGGCCTAACCACAGAAGACAGTCGAAATTGACAACTAATCTACCCAGTCCCTTCTCCTTTCAGCACCACAGGATGCAATCAAATATCGTTTAAAGTGAGAAGGAAGAAAATGTCTACCCAGCTCAGGATGGACTATGTTCCCAGCCCTAGGCAGCCAAGATATTCTTCAGCCCCAGAGAAGAATATTCATAAAAGGAAGATATTTTATGGCCGACTGACCCCACCACTCCCTCTGCCTTTAAAAGGACCTAAATAACTCAGCATAATTAGCAGGAGTGTGTAGGACTAATTGGTTGTGGTTTGGGGGAGGGGTGGGGGATGGCTGGGTGGCCTGGTTTTGTAGAAGAATAATCGTGAATTTGAGCAAACTCTGGAAGATACTGCAGGACAGAGGAGCCTGAGTTGCTGCAGTCCATGGGGTCACAGAGTCAGACACGACTTAGCAACTGGAAAACAACAATAACAAATCATCTCTGCTAATGAGGCTGAGAATCCAAAGCAATTATGACAAATTATTAGAAACATCTCAACTCAGCCTGAGAGAAGGTGTTTTCATGGGGTATATTTTTATTCTTGTTTATTAACATCATTTTTTCCCATTCAATGTCCAAAGCCTGGGCTTCAGAATCAGACCTAGTTGTGAATCCTGGCTCTTCCCCTTAGAGTTGTGTGATTTGGGGCAAGTTACTTTATTACGCTTCCTTGATTACAAAATGGGAGACATGGGGAAGGATAAATTAGGAGTTTCAAATTAGCAGTTACAAACTACTATATATGTAAAACAGATAAACAAGGGCCTACTGTATAGCAGAGGGAACTATATTCAGTATCTGGTAATAAACTATAATGAAAATTTTATATATATATATATATATCTGAATCACTGTTGTACACCAGAAACTTACACAGCATTGTAAATTAACTACACTTCAATTTTTTAATAATGGGGAAATGGACACCTGTTGTCCTGAGGATTAAACAAGAAGATATGTGCTGTACAGGGCCTAACCCAAGGTAAGGATGCAAGAAATGGCAGCTTTAGTTAATAAAGCTATGATTTTGGAGATTTGAAACTATTTCTTGTGGATTTTTTCCTCTCTTTTATCCTCTCCTGGTTTAGGAGTTACAGTCCATGCATGTGGATCTCTGCAGGTCTGCACATACAAAAAATAAACTACGTGGGCTATTATGGGGGCCCAGGTTACTTGAAGAATTCCAGGCTATATTTGGTCTTCTGGGATAAAACACTTGGGCATTTATTTTTAAACACAACTATGGTATTTTCCAACACCAATAAGGAAAGAAGTCATAACTGATGCCTAGTAGTTCTGACAGTTATTCTATTAGAGCACAGAGCTCCAGCCACAGAGCCAGCGTGTTAGCTCCCAGCTGAAGCGTATTGTATGTTCAAAGCAGCAAGGGTGTAACTCAATTCCAATGAAACCCAAGTTTGGTGAAGCAATGAGAAGGCTATTCATTATGACCAATCTTTGTAGAAACTGGCCTCGCCTTCTGGGGAAACACGTCTTATGTTTCAGGCATGTGCAATGGCCTGGGTTTGCAATGTGGTATTAGTTCAAAAAAATATGCTAAGGATGCAAGTTTCTCAGACTCCTCAAAGACTTGTCAGCCTATCTCTTCTTGAAGTCCCTGGAGAGATTTGCTTTGGGCACTTTTCTCTTCCTTTCCAGAGGAGACTCCAGGCTTAGGAGACCCCTGCGTTCTTCTCAGGCAGTCAGTGATGTGAGTTGTACTCCTGGGTCTTCCCTCTCCACCCTCAAACTGTTCTCCTTCCACTGATTTATCAGAGCTTACTGCCCTCTTCACTGTTTTCTCAGGAGGACCCTGAATGAGCAAGCCAGGGTCATACGACCAACGCTTCATCAGAGCTGAATATATGTAACCAGTGACTGACACTAAGCTAAGCTAAGCTAAGTCACTTCAGTTGTGTCCGACTCTGTGTGACCCCATAGACGGCAGCCCACCCGGCTCCCCCATCCCTGGGATTCTCCAGGCAAGAACACTGGAGTGGGTTGCCATTTCCTTCTCCAGTGCATGAAAGTGAAAAGTGAAAGTGAAGTCACTCAGTCGTGTCCGACTCCTGGCAACCCCATGGACTGCAGCCTACCAGGCTCCTCCGTCCATGGGATTTTCCAGGCAAGAGTACTGGAGTGGGGTGCCATTGCCTTCTCCATGACTGACACTAACCTAATGTAACAGGGACTTTTTTATATTAATATTTACTTATTTACTTGGCTGTGTCGGGTCTTAGTTGCAGCACTAGGATCTTTGTCATGTCATGGGGATCTTTCGTTTCGATACACAGACTCTCTAGTTGTGTCGTGCAGGCTCCAGAGCGCACAGGCTTTGTTGCTCCGTGGCACGTGGGATCCTAGTTCCCCAACCAGGGATGGAACCCATGTCTCTTCCACTTCGAGGTGGATTCTTAACCACTGGACCACCAGGGAATTCCCAGTAGTGCCTTATTTCCCCTCAGATAACATTTTCTTTTCACCAGATAGTTTCTGTGCCCTTTCCATGTGGACTCAGGCCACCTTTTAGCTCCAGCTGTTACTGTGGCACCCCTGCACTCACTGTAGCCTGATGGTCCCTTCCCTCAGCTGTGCTTCCTTACTCCTACTTTCTGCCCAGGGCTCCTCTCCCTTGCTGCCTGTGGAAGCCAGCATGGCCATGCTAGCATCTCCATGCACAGACCTGGAGGTGTGGGGGAGTCAGCACTCCTTGGAGCAAGCCTCAACCAAGGGAAATGAGAGCCAGTGGGTAAAACTCCCCACTTGGGCTAGGCAAGGAGTTTCTATACTTGACACCAAAACAATGATCCATGAAAGAAAAAATTAATAAGTTGGACTTCATCAAAATATATTCGCTCTGCAAAAGACCCTCTTAAGATGAAAAAAACAAGCTACAGAGTACAAGAAAACACTGCAGATCATATATCCAATAAAGGACTAGTATCTGGAATATACAAAATTCAAAAACTCAAACCTCAACAGGAAAAAAAAAATAGAAAACAAACAACGATTCAGTAGAAAATTGGCAAAAGACATAAAAAGATACTTGAATATAGATGATACGCAAATAATAAATGAGCACATGAAAAGCTGTTCCACATCATTAGGGAAATGCAAAATAAAACTACAATGAAATAGTAGTACACACCTATCAGAAAGATTAAAATACAAAATAGTGACAACACCAAATGCTGGTAAGGATGTGGAAAAACTGGATTGTTCATGCATTGCTGGTGGGAATATAAAACAACTGGGCAATGGCTTAAGAAACTAAGCATGTAACTATCATACAGCCCAGTAATTGCAATTTGGGTATTTTTCCCAAAAAATGAAGACACACAAACCTATACACAAATATTCATAATAACTTTCTTCTTAGCCCCAAGCTGGAAACAACCCAGACTGTCCTTCAAGAAGTGAATGGCTAAACAAACTTGGTGCATCATACCAAGGAATACAACTTCATAATAAAAAGGAATGAACTTCTGATGCATGAGACAACCTGGATGAATCTCTAGACAATTATACTGAGTGGGGGAGAAAAACACAAAAGATCACACGCTGTATAATTCTGCTTGTGGAATCATCCTGAAACAGCGTAAATATGAAATATCATATTTATAGAAATGGAGAACAGATTAGTGGTTGTCAAGGGTTAAGGAGGTATGGTGAAGAGAGTGAAGTGGGTGTGAATACAAGGACAACCTGAGGGATCCTGGGATGATGGAAACACTGTGTATCTCAACTGTATCCGTATCAATATCCTACACTGTGTATCTCAACTGTATCCATATCAATATCCTGGCTCAGACACTGTCTGTCTGACAATCTCTGTCGTTCTTCCATTGGAAGAAGCTGTCTTTTTATTTCCTATAATTGCATATGCATCTACAACTATCCCAAGCTAAGAAGTTTCAAATACTTAAATGAAGGACTTCCTTGGCGGCCCCGTGGCAAAGACTCTGTGCTCCCAATGCAGGGGGGCCAGGGTTCACTCTCTGGTTGGGGAACTAGATCCCGCATGCCACAACTCAGTTTGGAAGCTTTAACTAGATCCTGTGTGGTGCAACTAAGACCCAGCACAACCAAATAAATACATATTTAGAAATGAATAGTTAAACTAGTGAATATCCATGACAGACACCTGGGAAACCTAGGGATACATTTTAGCTATTATTGATAGCACTTTCCTGCTATTACTTAATACAGCTGCTGTTCTGTACTCCTGTCCCTTCTGAAATACTATGAGGCAATGTGGCACAGCAGTAAGGCAGGGAGTCAAACTCAAGTTCTAGTCAGAACTCTGACACTTATGACTCAGCTGTGTGACACCGTTCAGTCACTCAGTCATGTCCGGTTCTTCGCGACCCCATGGACTGCAGCATGCCAGGCTTCCCTGTCCTTCACCATCTCCAGGAGTTTGCTCAAATGCATGTCCATTGAGTCGGTGATGCCATCCAACCATCTCATCCTCTGTCATCCCCTTCTCATGCTTTCAGTCTTTCCCAGCATCAAGGTCTTTTCCAATGAGTCAGCTATTCGCATCAGATGGCCAAAGTATTAGAGTTTCAGCATCAGTCCTTTCAATGAATATTCAGGGTTCATTCCTTTAGGATTGACTGGTTTGATCTCCTTGCAGGCCAAGAGACTCTCAAGAGTCTTCTCCAGGACCACAGTTCAAAGGCATTAGTTCTTTAGCACTCAGCCTTTTTTATGGTCCAGCTCTCACATCCATACATGACTACTGGAAAAACCATAGCTTTGACTAGATGGACCTTTGTTAGCAAGGGCTTCCCTTGTGGCTCAGCCGGTAAAGAATCTGCCTGCAATGCAGGAGACCTGGGTTCGATCCCTGGGTTGGGAAGATCCCCTGAAGAAGAGAAAGGCTACCCACTCCAGTATTCTGGCCTGGAGAATTCCATGGACTATATAGTCCATGGGGTCTCAAAGAGTTGGACACAACTGAGTGACTTTCTCTTCACTTCACCTTCACTTCAGCAAAGTAATGTCTCTGCTTTTTAATACGCTATCTAGGTTTGTCATTGCTTTTCTTTCAGGGAGCAGCATCTTTTAATTTCATGGCTGCAGTCACCATCTGAAGCGATTTTGGAGCCCAAGAAAATGAAGTTTGTCACTGTTTCCCTTGTTTCCCCATTTATTTGCCATGAAGTGATGGGACTGGATGTCGCGCTCTTCATTTTTTGAATGTTGAGTTTTAAGCCAGCTTTTTCACTCTCCTCTTTCACTTTCAAGAGGCTCTTTAGTTCCTCTTCGCTTTCTGCCATAAGAGTGGTGTTATCTGCACATCTGAGGTTATTGATATTTCTCCCTTCAATCTTGATTCCAACTTGTGCTTCATCCAGCCTGGCATTTTGCTTGATGTACTATGCATGTAAGTTAAATGAGCAGGATGACAATATACACCTTTGACATACTCCTTTCCCAATTTGCAACCAATCTGTTGTTCCATGTCTGGTTCTAAATGTTGCTTCTTGACCCACATACAGGTTTCACAGGAAGCAGGTAAGATTGTCTGGTATTCCCATCTCTTGAAGAATTTTCCACATTTGTGATCTACACAGTCAAAGGCTTTGGCATAGTCAATAAAGCAGAAGTAGATGTTTTTCTGGAATTCCCCTGCTTTTTCTATGATCCAACAGATGCGACATTGTGCAAGATAAAATCTTTCTTGAACCTTATTTTTATCAGTAAATGAGGATAATAATTCCCCTCCATTCTCATCACGGGACTTTCGGATTTGTTTGCTTATTTAAGAATCAAATATATGAGGTACAGAGGAGTTAAAAAAAGCTTTGAAAACTGTTAAGTGCTATAGAAATGCTACACATTCAGCATACATTTATTAAATACCTCTTACTCATCTACATACTGCTATTACTAATAAATATGACCATTTACTCGCTTGAAACCCTTGTTGGAATTTGGCATGCAAATTTCCGAAGTGTTGCTCATTTGCATTGGAAAAAGGGAAAGAGGTGGGAGGCCTTTTGAAGCCTTTTGAAAACTGAGCTCAGGGGGGATGAATTCTTATCACTGGGCCCAAGGTGTAATTGATTCTCTACACAATGGCTCACAGGTGCTACATTTACCACCCTGAGTAGTAGGAGGATGGAAATGCATCCCAAGGTGCAGCTTTTACTTAGAATATCTCCACAGTCAGCCCCTTCACTCCGAGGCAGGCGGGACTGGGCTACCCCACCTTTCTATCCATTGTCTAAATGTGCTGACAGAGGCACCTGCCCTGCCTTCTCATCCCACTCGGAGAATTGGGCTTTGGCTTTCTTGTTTTCAGTGGCCAGATGCCAAAAGCACCTCTTTTCAGACCTGGATCACAAGGTTAGGGAAGAACACAGGCAAGCCCACCATGAAATACATATTAATATTATAACAGCCCTTTCAGAATTCACTGTTGCTATGTCAACAAAGCAGCTGGGGAAATTGGGTCTTTGGGAAAGTGGGAAGTGAGGTTGGCTTTGGCAACATGGCAAATGTTTCCTTCTCTCAGAACAATTGCTCTGTGACACCAGCCAGCCTTTTTCCACTTACTCTTTCTCCTCCTTATCTGTAGGAAAACAATGGCCATTAAGGTTTGGGATTAGGGTGTGTCTGTGTCCTGAAGGAAGCAATAGAAACAAACCCCTCCCTCCCTTTTCACCCATTTATATTGGTTTCTGGTCCCAATCTGAACTCCAAATGGACTGAAAATGGATTCTATATCCAGCTCTGCAACTTTAAATGAATTACTGACTTTATCTCAATTTCATTTACTAATTCCTTAATTGTGAAATTAAGGTATACTCGCAGGATCAGCTACACAATTTAGGGGCCCAATACAAGGTGAAAATGGAGGGCCCCTTATTAAAAACTCAGGAATTTCAAGATGGCAACAGCAGAGCATACAAACAAGATCAGTGCCTACCGAAGTTTGGGGGTCTGTACAAATGCCCAGGTCTCACATTCAGGAAACCAGCCCTGTATACTAGTTATGAGTCTACACTTACAAATGAGAGAAACCAAGTCATCCTCATTCTGAAGATAAAGATAATTCAAAGAGCTGAACAACTGAGAGCCCTGAGGAACACCTCTAGGGCCCTGTTCTCTTATCTTTCCTCTCTTCAGAGTAACAGCTCTGTCCTACCCTGATGATAAAGCAGAACCCAGACAGCTCTTGAATTTTCCTTCTCACAGTTTCAGCCACCAGGATGTGCTCTTGGTCTAAATGTGGAATTTCAGGGCCACTCTGATTCACCTTAGATCAGATGCCCACTCTAGATCTACCAACCTTGGATGGAACTCTGAGGAAAATTTCAGAATACTGATGGGGGCCCGATGGATAATCCCAGAGCTTACCCACAAGTTATCAGAACAGAGATAACATTTTATTTCAACACTATTGGGGGTCTATTAGTAGCAACTGCCTAGGGAGAGGCGTAGATTCCTGGGGCCATATTTGGACTGTCACGAGGGCAGGCCATCGCATTTGTCTGCCAAGAAAAGTGATGACCCAGGTGTCTGCATTTGCCATCCTTGGACTAGATTCAGTGAGTTTCAGGTTTTCTTACAGCCCTGATATTCTGTAAGTATTTCTTCTCTGTGCTCATACTCATCCCCCAATTCAACTTTTAGGAAGGCTTCACATGTAGGGATAATTTATTTCATTCAATAGATGTTGGTGAAATGTGATTAAATCTTTCAAAAATAAGTGGATGTATTTGAAATACATGAGAGAAATGCTCAGGCTTAAGCAATTCTGAAGCAAATCCTTTGGTAAAGCAGACTCTTATTTAAATTGAATAGTCACTTAGCTCCTTAGCAAGTCTGAATTTTTATGTGGAGTGCTATGGTTAAGATAGAGAGACTGAGGGTCTGATTTGGAAAGACAACCACTGAGGAAGAAGGCGATGGGTTTGCAGCTTGCAGAAAAATGTATCAACAGCCTTCAATCTGTCCCACTCCCACCTAAGTAAGCAACAAGGGAGATTTTTCCTTCATCTGTACATTCTTGGGTTGTTTGCCTCCTTCAAGGATGCCTGAGATTTTTTTTCTAGCATAAGTCCACTTGAAGAGCATTTTTTCTTTCGAGGAGTGGGGTGGGCCAAATATCAGTGACAGGACTTTAGACATGTGCTGTCCAAGAAGGTAGCCATTAGCACTTGAGATTTGAACTGGACTGAATGGGGTTGAACTGAAATTGGCTGTGTGTGTAAAATACACACTAAGTTTTGAGGATTCCATATGAAAAAAGAAAGTAAAATATCTCAATAATTTTATTGATTAATTATAGGCAAACCTTGGAGATATTGTGCATTTGGTTTCAGACCATGCAATAAAGCAAATATTGCTATAAAACAAGTCACACAAATTTTTTGGTTTCCCAGTGTATATAAAAATTATATTTATACTATAGTGTAATCTATAATGAAGTATAACTGCATTATATCTTTAAAAACAATGTACATAACTTAATTAAAAATAGGTTACTGCTAAAAAATGCTAACCATTGTCTGAGACTTCAGTGAGTCTTAGTAGGAACATCAGATATCACTGATTCACTGATCATAGATTACTATAACAAATTTAATGAAAAAGTTTGAAATATTGTGAGAATTACCAAAATGTGATGCAGAAACACCAACTGAGCCACTGGTGTTGGAAAAATAGCATCAACAATCTTTCTCAATGCCAAGTTACCACCGACTGTCAATTTGTTAAAACAAAACAAAACAAAACAAAACTATCTGCAAAGCAGAATAAAGTAAGTTGTGCCTGCATATGTTGAAATAATTTCTTCATATATTGGTTCAAGTAAAATATATTGTTGTTGTTGTTGTTCAGTCACCCAGTCATGTCCGGCTCTTTGCAACACCATATACTGCAGCACACAGGCCTCCCTGTCCCTTACCATCTCCTGGAGTTTGCCAACTTCATGATCATTGTATCAGTGATGCCATCCAGCCATCTCATCTTCTGAGGCCATCTTCTCCTGCTGCCCTCAGTCTTTCCCAGCATCAGAGCCTTTTCCAATTAGTCATTTGTTCACATCAGATGATCAAAATACTAGAGCTTCAGTTGCAGCATCAGTCCTTCCAGTGAATATTCAGGGTTGGTCTCCCTTAAGATTGACTAGTTTGATCTCCTTGCTGTCCAAGGGACTCTTGGGAGTCTTCTCGAGCACCGCAGTTCAAAAGTATCACTGCCTTGTCATGGTGAAGGGGCTTGTGTAACTCAATGAAGCTATGAGCCATGCCATGCAGGGCTACCCAAGACGGACAGGTCATAGCAGAGAGTTCTGACAAAACGTGATCCACTGGAAGAGGGAATGGCAAACCACCCTAGTATACTTGTATAAAAGGCCAAAATAATTTAATTTCACTTATTTCTGTTTTACTTTTTAATGTAGCTATTAGAAAATTTAAAGTAATTCTTATGTCTTGCATTCAATTTCTATTGGACAGAGCTGCCCTGAACTCCATTGTCCAGTGGTATCCTGGGTCTGACCATGATGTCTCATTGATTAAAGCTTTTCCAAAGCAGAAGATGAGATGAGGTCAAATTTGAGATGAGGTCAAATTAAGGGAGGGCAAAGGTAAAATAAGGGCACTGGTCATAGCAAATACCCTCTTCCAACAACACAAGAGAAGACTCTACACATGGACATCACCAGATGGTCAACGCTGAAATCAGATTGATTATATTGTTTGCAGCCAAAGATGGAGAAGCTCTATACAGTCAGCAAAAACAAGACCAGAAGCTGACTATGGCTCAGATCATGAACTCCTTATTGCCAAATTCAGACTTAAATTGAAGAAAGTAGGAAAAACCACTAGACCATTCAGGTATGACCTAAATCAAATCCCTTATGATTATACGTGGAAGTGAGAAATAGATTTAAGGGACTAGGTCTGATAGATAGAGTGCCTGATGAACTATGGAATGAGATTCGTGACACTGTATGGGAGACAGGGATCAAGACCATCCTCATGGAAAAGAAATGCAAAAAAGCAAAATGGCTGTCTGGGGAGGCCTTACAAATAGCTGTGAAAAGAAGAGAAGCGAAAAGCAAAGGAGAAAAGGAAAGATATAAACATCTGAATGCAGAGTTCCAAAGAATAGCAAGAAGAGATAAGAAAGCCTTCTTCAGCGATCAATGCAAAGAAATGGAGGAAAACAACAGAATGGGAAAGTCTAGAGATCTCTTCAAGAAAATTAGAGATACCAAGGGAACATCTCATGCAAAGATGGGCTCGATAAAGGACAGAAATGGTATGGACCTAACAGAAGCAGAAGATATTAAGAAGAGGTGACAAGAATACACAGAAGAACTGTACAAAAAAGATCTTCACAACCCAGAAAATCATGATGGTGTGATCACTCACCTAGACCCAGACATTCTGGAATGTGAAGTCCAGTGGGCCTTAGAAAGCATCATTATGAGCAAAGCTAGTAGAGGTGATGGAATTCCAGTTGAGCTATTTCAAATCCTTAAAGATGAGGCTGTGAAAGTGCTGCACTCAATATGCCAGCAAATTTCAAAAACTCAGCCGTGGCCACAGGACTGGAAAAGGTCAGTTTTTATTCCAATCCCAAAGAAAGGCAATGCCAAAGAATGCTCAAACTACCACACAATTGCACTCATCTCACACGCTTGTAAAGGAATGCTCAAAATTCTCCAAGCCAGGCTTCAGCAATACGTGAACCGTGAACTTCCTGACGTTCAAGCTGGTTTTAGAAAAGGCAGAGGAACCAGAGATCAAATTGCCAACATCCGCTGGATCATGGATAAAGCAAGAGAGTTCCAGAAAAACATCTATTTGTGCTTTATTGACTATGCCAAAGCCTTTGACTGTGTGGATCACAATAAACTGTGGAAAATTCTGAAAGAGATGGGAATACCAGACTACCTGACCTGCCTCTTGAGAAATTTGTATGCAGGTCAGGAAGTAACAGTTAGAACTGGACATGGAACAACAGACTGGTTCCAAATAGGAAAAGGAGTACGTCAAGGCTATATATTGTCACCCTGCTTATTTAACTTCTATGCAGAGTACAACATGAGAAATGCTGGGCTGGAAGAAGCACAAGGTGGAATCAAGATTGCCAGGAGAAATATCAATAACCTCAAATATGCAGATGACACCACCCTTATGGCAGAAAGTGAAGAGGAACTAAAAAGCCTGTTGATGAAGGTGAAAGAGGAGAGAAAAAGTTGGCTTAAAGCTCAATGTTCAGAAAATGAAGATCATGGCATCTGGGACCATCACTTCATGGGAAATAGATGGGGAAACAGTGGAAACAGTGTCAGGCTTTATTTTTTGGGGCTCCAAAATCACTGCAGATGGTGACTGCAGCCATGAAATTAAAAGACGCTTACTTCTTGGAAGAAAAGTTATGACCATCCTAGATAGCATATTGAAAAGCAGAGACATTACTTTGCCAACAAAGGTCCATCTAGTCAAGGCTATGGTTTTTCCTGTGGTCATGTATGGATGTGAGAGTTGGACTGTGAAGAAAGCTGAGTGCTGAAGAATTGATGCTTTTGAACTGTGGTGTTGGAGAAGACTCTTGAGAGTCCCTTGGACTGCAAGGAGATCCAACCAGTCCATTCTGAAGGAGATCAGCCCTGGGATTTCTTTGGAAGGAATGATGCTAAAGCTGGAACTCCAGTACTTTGGCCACCTCATGCGAAGAGTTGACTCATTGGAAAAGACTCTGATGCTGGGAGGGATTGGGGGCAGGAGGAGAAGGGGATGACAGAGGATGAGATGGCTGGATGGCATCACTGACTCAATGGACATGAGTCTGAGTGAACTCCGGGAGCTGGTGATGGACAGGGAGGCCTGGCATGCTGTGATTCATGGGGTCACAAAGAGTCAGACACGACTGAGCAACTGAACTGAACTGAACTGAAAATAAGGGCAGAAATTAAGTTTTTTCCCCCATCCACTTCCCCTACCCCTGCTTCAGGGCTATGCTTACAATAGGGTCTGAAAGAAACTTGTAGCATTGTAAAGATGAAAGCTACAGATTGACATCTGTGTTATATCACCCATACCCTGCTAGGTATTAATCTACCCTGTTGTGGAGGATTAGAGTCTGCTGAAAATACTTAAGACTCCTCCCATGAGGAGCTGGGTCTGTGTCTGTCAAACACACACACACACACACACACACACACACACACACCAGGCTCTGTGACTGCTCCACCAGCTCTGGGTCCAGTTTCTAGGAGGATTGGAAGTCTCTGCTGCCTTCTTCAAGAGCCTGAAACACTGTGGGAAAAGTTCTACTCCCTCTTTGGAGAGTGATGACTACACGAAGGAGAAGAAAACAGTTGAACCTACCCTTCCTCCCCACTGTGTACACTGAGGTGCTAGGATATGCAAGGCAAGCCATCTTGGATCCTCCTGACCAGACCGGCCACCAGCTGATACCACCAAGAACCTCCGCTGATATCACATGGAACCAAAAACTCGCCCAGTAGAACCCTGCCCAAATTCCTGACCCATGGATTTATAATAAAAAGGTTGAAGCTACCAAGATTTGAGTAGTTTATGATGCGCAGTAGTCAATTGAAAAACCTGTAAATCACCCACTGTTGGCTTGTGTGTTTGCAGGCAGATACTACAACTCCAGTCAAATATTCATTTAATCACACACCAGAACACATAGGTCTTGAAAGAAAGCAGTAGAGAGTCAGGGATATTAAAGCCAATTTGCAGTCTTGAATTCAAGGCTAAGAAGTTAGATTTTATCACAGAGGCGGTAGAGAGCTACTAGCTATTTTGAATGGGGAGTAATTTAATCACGGGTATGCTTTATAAACATCACTTAACATCTTTGTGAAAAATGGATTGGAGAAAGGAGAGATTAGAAGTAAGAAGGCCAGTTAGATAATCCAAAATTCAACATCTCTGATGGAAGTACATTGCCAGAATCCAGGGTGGTGACAGTGGAAAATTTCCTGTGTTTCTCAGCTGGGAAGACATTGAACCTGGGAACTACTTGAGAATGTCTAGAGCTGTTTCTGATTATCACAATGACAGAAGGGCATGTAGTTGACAGGGGTCAATAATGTTAAATAATCTGCAATGCATATAATAGTCCCACAAAATGAAGACTTATTCTACCCACCATGCCCTGTTGAATCATACTAGTAGATAGAACACTCTACACAAAGTCAATAGAACTCAGCAAGGGACTGAATGAGGATGGAGCAAAGGGGGAAACAGGAGTCAGTGACCATGCTGAGGTTTCTAGATAGGATTATAGGTATCATAAACAGGCATTTCCCTGGTGGCTCAGATGGTAAGGAGTCTGCCTGCAATGCAGAGATCCAGGTTTGATCCCTGGGTTGGGAAGATCCCCTGGAGAAGGGAATGGCTGCCTAACCCCGTACTCTTGCCTGGAGAATTCCATGGACAGAGGAGACTGGCAGGCTACAGAGATGGAAATTCAGGAAAAGGAACAGACTTGGGTGGAAGTTGTAAAGTCTGAGTTGCTCACGAAGCCTCCAGATGGTGGTATCTCACCTGTAGCAGGATGGAAGTCAGCATACACTCAGAAAAGAGGCCATGGGGTGGTGTTGTAAAGCCAGCCACCATTGTCTCATGTATAGTTTCCACCACTCTTCAGGGGCTGCGTATTCACTGCCTTGGGTCTTATACAAGGTGCATTGCTCCCTGTTTTATCAGAGCAGACTGCCCTCTGGGGACAGCCGTCAGCATTTAGAGATCATCTAAGCTGGAAAGCCAGCAAATCCGGAAAACTCAGCAGTGGCCACAGGACTGGAAAAGGTCAGTTTTCATTCCAATACCAAAGAAAGGCAATGCCAAAGAATGTTCAGACTAACACAATTGCACTTATCTCACACACTTGCAAGTGAAAAGTGAAAGTCACTTAGTCATGTCAGACTCTTTGTGACCCCAAGGATTATACAGTCCATGGAATTCTTCAGGCCAGAATACTAGAGTGGGTAGCCTTTCTCTTCTCTAGGGGAATCTTCCCAACCCAGGGGTCGAACCCAGCTCTCCTGCATCACTGGCGGATTCTTTACCAGCTGAGCCACAGGGGAAACCAAAGTAATGCTAAAAATTCTCCAAGCAAGGCTTCAACAGTACATGAACCGTAAACTTCCAGATATTCAAGCTGGATTTAGAAAAGGAAGAGGAACCAGAGATCAAATTGCCAACATCCACTGGATCATAGAAAAAGCAAGAGAATTCCAGAAAAACATCTACTTCTACTTCATTGACTATGCCAAAGCTTTTGACTGTGTGGATCACAACAAACTGTGGAAAATTCTTCAAGAGATGGAAATACCAGACAACCTGACCCGCCTCCTGAGAAATCTGTATGCAGGTCAGGAAGCAACAGTTAGAACTGGACATGGAAAAACTGACTGGTTCCAAATCGGGAAAGGAGAATGTCGAGGCTGTATATGGTCACCTTGCTTATTTAAATTATATGCAGAGTACATCATGCAAAATGCCAGGCTGGATAAAGCACAAGCCGGAATCAAGATTGCCAGGAGAAATATCAATATGCAGATATTGGTATGCAGATGACACCACTCTTTGGCAGATAGCTGCTGCTGCTGCTGCTAAGTCGCTTCAGTCGTGTCCAACTCTGTGCGACCCCAGAGATGGCAGCCCACCAGGCTCCCCCATCCCTGGGATTCTCCAGGTAAGAATACTGGAATGGGTTGCCATTTCCTTCTCCAATGCATGAAAGTGAAAAATGAAAGTGAAATCGTTCAGTCGTGTCCGACTCCTAGCAACCCCATGGACTGCAGCCTACCAGGCTCCTCCGTCCATGGGATTTTCCAGGCAAGAGTACTGGAGTGGGGTGCCATTGCCTTCTCCAATGGCAGATAGCTAGGAGGAACTAAAGAGCCTCTTGATGCAAGTGAAAGAGGAGAGTGAAAAAGCTGGCTTAAAACTCAACATTCAAAAAACTAAGATAATGGCAATGGGTCCCATCACTTCATGGCAAATAGATGTGGAAACAATAGAAACAGTGAGAGACTTTATTTTCATGGGCTCCAAAATCACTGCCGATGATGGCTGCAGCCATGAAATTAAAAGACATTTGCTCCTTGGAAGAAAAGCTATGACCGACCTAGACAGCATATTAAAAAGCAGAGATATTACTTTACCAACAAAGGTCCATCTAGTCAAAGCTATGGTTTTTCCAGTAGTCATGTATGGATGTGAGAGTTGGATCATAAAGGAAGCTGAGTGCAGAAGAATTGTTGCTTTTGAACTGTGGTGTTGGAGAAGACCCTTGAGAGTCCCTTGGACTGCAAGGAGATCCAACCAGTCATTCCTAAAGGAAATCAGTCCTGAATATTCACTGGAAGGACTGATGCTGAAGCTGAAACTCCAATACTTTGGCCACCTGATGTGAAGAGCTGATTCATTGGAAAAGACTCTGATGCTGGGAAAGACTGAAGGCAGGAGGAGAAGGGAACGAGAGAGGATGAGATGGTTGGATGGCATCATGGACTCAATGGACCTGAGTCTGAGCAAACTCCAGGAGTTGGTAATGGGCAGAGAAGCCTGGCATGCTACAGTCCATGGGGTCACAAAGAGTCAGACATGACTGAGTGACTGAACTGAACTGAAGCTGAGAAATGTGATTGGAGGCAGGGAGGATGCTGGGCTAAGGAGTGGCAACCATGGTCTGCAACAGGCTCTGCTCCTTCCCCACCGTGTAGACCCAGCCGAGCTATTGACCTTCTGTGAAACAGCAGTGTTTGAACCACTGGATGTGCCATGAGGAAACTGTGCCAACTCTAAAGGACCACTGCTCCAGGGTAGGGCCTTCATCACGACGGTCCTCCTGCAGGTGTGGGAAGGGTTCTCACAAAGCCACAAGGGGCTCTCTAAAATGACAAGCCAGTACCCCACAACAGAAGAAAAGGGGGTTTCTCATGGATATTCAGGTTCAGATGATGGACAACACAAGCTTTGCACTTTCTCTCCCTTGATTCTCTTCTAACCTAAGGCCTGTCTTCTGCTCATCTTGCGACTGCTTTTTTCTCAAGAACTGGCAAGAAGCAGCTCTCGCTGTTCCACTAGGTGCCCACGTCAGACCTGAGCCTGCCCGTTGCTTCAGCGCCCTCCTTTCCCTCTCCCTCCAGGCAGGTGCAACAAGACTGGTTTTCTGTGTGAGAAATAAAGCGGAATATGGCAATGACCATCCGTTGTCATTTCTGCGATGCATTACAGAGCAAGGAAGTTTGGGGAACCATAGCAGCTAAGCGACACCTTTGCTCCCCGGGGTGGTATTTGAAAGTGACGTCATCCCCCAACACCCAATTAAAATTCACACCCTTTAACCTCCACAGTCATCTGAGATCCCTATCATCAAGTCTGATTCCGGTAAGATGCCTTGATATTTTAAATTATTTGTCAGCCTGGCACAGCAAATAAACATTTGTGAAATTCATTTCAAAAGATGTTAACACTGGTGAAACCCATGTGCCCCCAGAGGGATTATACAAATTTCCATGTCAAATATTTGAGGCAAAGTACTTGTAGAGACACAGTGTTTTTTTGTGTTTTGATGCCTTTCATTTCCATAAACTAGATTACTTTCTGAAATTACTTTCACACAGAGAACAGTTTCTATTGAATTCCAGTCAGTGAACTCCTCTGAGTGTGAGGTGAATAAAATATCTCGGGGCTGCGAGGCCTGCTTGATGCATACGTACCTGTGTTGTGTAAGGAGGGCAAACTGAGTTGAGATGTTATCTTTAGAGAGCTCATGTACCCAGATCTGCTGTCTTACAGTAATTGCTAAACAACCAATTCATTTAGAGCCTAACAAGGAAGCTCTGGGGCTTTTTCTTCCCTCCCCATCTCTCCTACCTGGCTAACAATGACTCCAGCTCTGTTGTTAACTGGAGATTTTGCTGGCAGGCAGCTGCTTGCTACAGCGAGGTTCTCCCACAGTCAAGTTTTATCTACTTCTTGCAAACACTGATTCTGCCAAAAAAATTCGCACAAAAAAATTTGATCCAAGCAAACATTGTCCTATTGTCCTAGTTCTGTCAAGCCCATAAAATTAAAACAGACTTAGTTTTCTTAAAGGGAAGAAAAAAGAGAAAAAGTGGTTGAAGGCCCAAGTAGAAGAAAGCTGCTGGGTTCGAAGTTGCCTGAGACAAACAGGCGTTTCCTATAGGTGTGGGCTCCCATGCGGTGACAGAGTGGTGACTCCTATCTGGGTGGGGACAAAGGGAACAATCTCTCCTTAGATAAAGCCACTAGAGGTCTTATCTTCCAGGGCCAGGAGGGAAGAGTGCCCGGATCTGGGGTAGACATTGCCTAGCAAATCTAACCTTGACCAACTTGAAAATGACCAGCTGATTAGCATGTGAGGATAACAGGAACCCAGGTGTGGCCCTGAAAACATCAGCAGTCCCGGTGCTCTCACAGGGAGGGAGACAGAACAAAAGGGCAGTGGCCTCGAGCAGGCAGGACTTGTGTCTGGTTTTGTTTTTTGCCAGAAAGCGGCAGTGAAGAGAGCAGTTTCCAGCTCGACTCCTCAGGGTGAGGTGAAAACCACTGGAGGGTGTAATCCAAGGAGCCAGCTGATCTGATTTGCTTTTTTAACGAGATCATGCAGGCCGCTGAGTTAAGCAGACCAACAGAAGGAAAGGTAGAAGGTTGTTGGAATGACCAAAGCGAGACATGATGTTGACTTAGACCAAAGTGGTAGCGGAGGAAATGATGAGAAAAGATTCTAGATTTATTTGAAGGTGAACCAACCCTTTCAGGGTGTTCGAATAAAGGAAAATGAAAGGATGACCCCAAACTTGTTGTCCTGAGCAGCTGGGAAAATGAAGTTGCCATTCATTAATACTTAGTGCTGTGCTTAGTCGCTCAGTCGTGTCCGATTCTTTGCGACCCCGTGGACTATAGCCTCCCAGGCCTCTCTGTCCGTGGGATTTTCCAGGCAAGCATACTGGAATGGGATGCCAAGCCCTTCCCCAGGTCCCAACCCAGGGACCAAACCCAGGTCTCTCCCATTGCAGGTGGATTCTTTACATCTGACCTACCAGATAGAAAAGGCTACAAATGGAAACGAGGATTTGGACATACAGTCTTGATCTTGAGATGTTTATTAGACTTCCCAGTGGAAAAGTCAGATAGAGAAAGTAGTCTACATGGAATATAAATTCGAGTCATCTATTTGTCTATTTATAGATGCATTTAAAACCCTTGATAGGTGGATGAGATCACCAAAGAGGTGCAAATAAAGATAAGAAAAAGTCCTGGGACACTTCAACCTTAGGCAAATTTGTAGCCTATCAAAATGTAATACAAATGCATAATCAGCTGACTTTGTACTGAAAAAAAATTCGCTATCTGGTCACTTAATGGACCCTGGAGGACTGAACCGCAGGAGGCATATTATAAAGAAGACAAGGCAAGGTCACAAGGAAATGGTGACATCTAAGGGACTGGGAGGGACAGTGGTGATACCTACCATCTTCAGAGTAGAGTCGCCCAGGAAGTAGAGGTTGTGGCAAAGGTCCCAGTGCAGGTGAGGAAGACTGGGTGTGCTGGGAAGTCATTAAAGAGTTGAAGAAGAACATAAAGAGACAAGTGAGCTGATGCCCAAGGAACAGTCTCTTCAAAAGTCTTGCTTGGTTTCCTTGTTCCTCCTCCATCCTCTATTTCACTGCCCTCACTCTGAGCCCTCCACCCAGTGCCCATTTGTGCGCCCACAAGCAGCCCCACACATTCTCTTCCCATCCAGGAAAGAGACAGGCAACACAGTGCCCTCTGCTGGAGACAGGCCTGAGGCCTTGGGAAGATACTCAAGAGCCGGCCTCGCCCTTCAGTTCTCTATCCCCTTCCACAGCTTCATGTTTCTTCATCTCCTCCCCACGGCCCCATATCTCTTCACATGTCTCTTTACTGTCTTCTCAACCACCAGGCTAGAGACTCCATGAGGAAGAGACTTTGTTTTTGTCCCCACTGTATCCTTAGTGCCAGGAACTGTGTCTAGCACACAGAAGGTGCTCAATAAAATTCTGTATAATGGACTTCCCTAGGGGGTCTAGTGGTTAAGAATTCACCTTGAAATGCAGAGGAAACCAGTTTGATCCCTAGTCCGGGGATTGCCTTGGGGCAACTAAGCTCCTGCACCACATCTGCGGAACACTACACACCCTAGGGCCTGTGTTCCACAATAAGAGGGTGGCCTCTGCTCGCCGCAACTAGAAAAAGTTCTCTCACAGCAGCAAAGACTCAGGGCAACCAAAAAATAATTAATTAATTTAAGAAGATAAAGTTCTGCGTTGATTAAATGGATGATATGCTGAAATGCAAAGAGAGTTACCAATGCCAATACCTCCCAACTGCTTGATTTCATACACGTTTCATCATCCCTCCTAACCTCAGTGTTTTGGAACTATAAAATGGAACTCTTACCTATCTGTAGGTTGTGAGAATTAAAATTAAATGGGATTATTTTTGTAAAGCACCTGGTCCATACTAGGTATACATAAAACGTGTTCTCTGTACATACCCTCACTTTGGAGCTAAGAGAGTAAAGGCAGAGAGTTCTAACTCTGAACTTAGTGATGAGAACCAGCTTCTGGCACATGGGCTCTCTCTAGCATCACAGAGTCCTAGGAAGGAAGGTATTTTAAGTGTCAGAGAATGAATTCTCATGGTAAGAATTGCAATATTCTAGCAAGGCTTTAATAATGTAAAACAACATAGTTAACAAAGTTTCTCAGAAAGGAACCGTATAATATTTTCTAAATGAAAACTTGGCACAGATTAGACATTCGGTAATATTTGATGAATGAATAAATGGAAAGTGAGATCAGTTAAAACTTCACCTAAAAGTGAAGACTTTACTAAATCTCACCCTAGATTATAAACAAATTTAATCTTAAAGAAAGTAACCTACACTACATCTTCAAGAGCTCTCATTTTGTCAGTGGGCTTTCCTTTGATCAAATGCCAAAATGCAAAATTTACATTTCTATACTGAAAAAAAATTATATTTGATTTTAAATTTCTGTAATTTTCCCAGAAAAATGCTAATATCTTAGTAATTATGCATGAGATTTAAGCACTTCAAACATCCCTCATCCTCCGCGTTCTTTTGTACATTCTGTATTGTTCAGAAGATGTTTCTCTCTACTTGCAAGATTCTCACTAGGGTCCTGCGGAATTCTGGGCACAGAAAAAAAATAAAAGGAAATGATGCTTTTCAGTACCTGCCTACTACCACTCCGACTCCCTACAGCCAGGTCAGCTCTAGAACGATCTGCTCATCTCAATTCCTGCCTCTGTCCTGCCCTGTCCCCAGCACCCCGCCAGCATCCACATCCATCTTCACCTCTACCCTCTCTCGATGCTTCCTCACCTCCATCTCTCACTGTCTTCATCGCACACCATCCTTAGTCTCAGGTTTGGAACCAGAGATACTCACGAGGATCTATCTTGGGAGATAAAGTATCTGAGTTGTCTTAGGAGGGAAATATTTTTGAGTCAGTGTCTTAATCAGGATCCTTGCAAAAACATCCAAATGTGAAGAGGAGCAAGAGGTCCCCCAACCCCATCCTGAAGGTTTTAGTTCTGACCTGTGCTCCCACCGCCCACAGACAGAAACCCAGCCAGCAGTGGGGCTCTAGCTCTCAAGAACCCCCTGGTTAATGAAGTTGCTATCAAGGGGCTGCTTGCCACTTACAGTATTCAAGCAAAGCCCTCTCTCTTCTCCAGGACCTCCCAGGCAGGGGTGATACGGAGCCAATAGTGGGCTGGCATATGTCTCCACTCACCTTGGGGAGCAAGTCCCCTCCCCCTCCACCAATGTGGGGTTAAATGCACTCCCCTCAGGAACATAATGACTGTCCCTCTCCAGGTAGCACATGGCTATCCTTTCCACAAGGCATCACATCTGGAAGCTTTGATTCTGTTTTGCAGGTAATTAATTTGCTGTGAAAACAAACACTTAGAGAAAGCAAACTTGTCTCAGGGATGCAAATAACCATGGATGTTCTATGTTTTAGAAAGACTGCTGAACACCGCTGGTTTCCTGAATGGCTTTATTACATGTGTGAACCATCAGAAATTTAGCCTCACTCCCAATCAACGTGAGAGATTTGTAATCACAAACTTTGTGACAGAAAGACAAATGAGGAAATCTCAGGACCAAATTAGGCATAATTAGTATCCATACAGGAAACTCTCCAGTAACCTGGCAATTTGCAGCCAGGGGAGGATACATGCGGCATTGTCTTAACAACAAGTTCATCAAACGTGTAATTAGCCACCGGCCACCAGGCACCTTTGCAAACTGAATCTGAGCTGCTGCCAGTCACAGACTGGCCTGCAGACGCCTCACAGCAGAAGCCTAGGTGGATGGGCAAATACAGTGTGTACCAGGAAGGCAAACAGCCAAGCTTGTCTGGCTTTTTTTTTTTTTCTTAATTGATTGATTATTTATTTAGTTATTTTGGGCTGTGCTGGGTCTTCATTGCTATACTCAGGCTTTCTCTGGTTTTGGCGAGCAAGGGCTACACTTCATTGCAGTGCGTGGGCTTCTCATTGTGGTGGCTTCTCTTGTCGCCGAGCATAGGCTCTAGGTGGTCAGCTTAATAGTTGTGGCATGCAGGCTTAGTTGCTCCGAAGCATGTGGGATCTTGCAGGATCAGGGAGCAAACCTGTGTGCCCTGCATTGGCAGGTGGATTCTTAACCACTGGACCACCAAGGAAGTCCATGTCTTTTTATCTGATGAACTCGCAATATTTTTCCTTATTTTAATGAAGTTAGATTTCAGGGGTCAATTTCACTCAAGTTACTTTCTGAAGCAAGAAGCCCAAGGCATCGCTTTTTGTCAGAGTTTAATGACAGCCATGAAGACAGATGGCCTGTAGAGGATGGCCTTGATTCAGACAATTAAATTTTCCATTGGAAGGAGTTGATTTCAAGCACTTCTATTAATAATAAGGAGAAATAATCATAACTACAGTACTCACATCCCCTGTATCCAGCTTAGTGAGAAAGGCTACACGACCCCACCTCTCCATTCCAGCACTGCAGAAAGAATTAGCTGAAAAATATTGTCTCTGCAAATAAAAAATAATAGTTCATCCAATTAAGCATGACCAATAAAGATTAAACTTTGTGGCTTTTCTTTCTGGACATATCTGTCAATTCACTCTAGGACCAATATAGACTATTTCTCTCAGGAGGTAAGATTACAAAGGAAGAAAAAATGTTCTCAGAGCTCAGTTGGTAATTAATCTTTGCATATGACTTCCTCATAGTTCCCATTAATTATCAATATTCAATCATGCATTAAAAATGGATTTTTCTTTGACAGAATTTAGCTGTTTATAAGACTTACTATATCAAACTTACTTCTCACATAATCACAGAACTTGGCCTTGCAAACCTTCATTACATTTTTACAAATCCTTTAGTCGAAGGTTACATGCAAACACATTAATAATAGCCACTTCAGCAGGATCAATGTGCAAAAATTGGTATCAAAAGTGAATATAAGTATGTCAATCAATTGTAATGTGTGGACTTTACTTGTATTCTGATTCAAACAAACAAAATTTTTAAAAAAATTATATGACATTTTGAAATTGGAGATTGAACACTGGATATTTTTAAAGAAATGCTTGTTTTTAGGTGTTATAAATGTATTATGATTATATTTAAATATTAATGAATAAGATAATATGATACCTAGGAGTTAGTTGAAAATAATATGAGAAGAAATGGGTATAGTTAAAATAACACTGATCATTAGTTGATAAATGCACACGGGAGATTTTTATGTTTCCTCAGCAGAAAGTTACAGTTTTAAAAGAAGTAAAGCACTTGAAGGGCTTCCTAGGTGGCTCAGTGGTAAAGAATCTGCCTGGCATTACATGAGACACAGGAGATCGGGGTTCGATACCTGGGTCAGGAAGATCCCCTGGAGGAGGAGGAAGTGGCAACCCACTCCAGCATTCTTGCCTGGGAAATCCCATGGATAGAGGAGCCTGGTGGGTTATAGTCCATGGAGGTGCAAAGAGTTGGACACAACTGAGCAGCTGAGCATGCAGGGAAAGCCCTTGAAGTCAACACAGGGGTTGTTTCTCTCAAGATCGCTCATCAGGTAGCAGTCACTTAATAGAAAGAAAGCCAATTCTTTTCAGTGATGAAAACTCAAAGCTGGAGGCATCAAACCAAAGACCTGCTGACTGAATCTGGCTTGCCCTTATGTTTTGCTCGGCTTTTCTTGAAGTCACACGACTTGGCAACCCCAGGCCAACGATACTACTTAGTAGCACTCAGCTGGAGCTAAGAAGAGGCTGCCCACTTTGGATGGGGCAGGATGACGAGACTGCCAGTCTCTACCAGGCCCACTTAACTCATTCACATTATGGATGTAGCTGGGCTTTGGGCCTGTGCTCTTAGAACAACCCTCTGCAATTATTCAGGAACCCATTGCCTGAAGGCAAAGGACTTAAAATCCACTTTTTAGCAATTACAGTCAGCCACCCACAGCTTCCCTGGTGGCTCAGATGGTAAACAATCTGCCTGCAGTGCAAGAGATCTGGGTTTGATCCCTGGGTAGGGAAGATCACCTGGAGAAGGGAATGGCAACCCACTCCAATATTCTTGCCTGGAGACTTCCATGGACAGAGGAGCCAGGAGGGCTACAGTCCTTGGGGTCACAAAGAGTCGGACACAACTGAGTGACTAACACTTTGACTTTTCACCCACATTTTCAAACCAGTCCCTTTTCTCAAAAAGGGCACAATTTTCTCAGAGGCTAGAGGAGACCTTGTAGACCATCTAGTCCAGTGGTTCTCAATGTTGGCTGCAATGCTAGAATCATCCAAGGGGATTTTAAAAATTCCAAACGGCAATCTTCAGTCGAAGCCTTTAAATCAGATTCTCTGGGGGTCCAGTAGTTAGGACTCAGAGCATTCGCTGCCCTGGGCCTGAGGTTCAATCCCTGGGCAGGAAACTAAAATCCTGCAAGACTTGTGGCATGGCCAAAAAGAAAATCAGACTTTCTAGGAGTAACATGTAAATATGTCTGACCCTCCATCCAGCCTAGCAGTCTGACTTGCATTGAGGTAGGCCTTACCCTCCAGGCAACCTTGTGGCTCCTGAACACCTAACCATGCCCCAGATTACTCAGGCCCTTACACAGCCTTCTGCTGCTCGGGCCTTTGAAAATGTCCTCTGCCCTAGTGACATCCTTTCACATCTTCAGATACCACCTGTTACCAATGCCTTCTCTGATTTCCTTCCCCAAGCCAGACATTTCTCCCTCTTTGACCCCCCCCCATAGCAAGTACCTGATAACTTTCTTCCTACATTTACTCTATTCTACCTGTGCCTCAGCTATTTTCTATACCTGCTTGTCTGTACATACTACATTTTAACCTCCTGGAGGCCAGGTATTATGTCTTCATTATTTTATCCCCACAGCATGTTTGGAAACAAGCACTCTAAGATGTCAGTGAGATGAACAGAGCTGCATTAGATACTGGGAGCTCATTTCATAATCTTAAGTAATACCCACGTAGTTTTAAAGTTTGTCTTGTGTTTTGTTTTGTTGGCTTACTAACAGGGGGAATGGGAGCTAGGTATTTTTATTTTAGAGATAGGTATATGAGAGTAACAAGAGTATTCTACTTAAAGCCATTTGGAGTTGATGGCAGAAAAGAAGCCACAAGTCCAGCTTGCTGGCTCTCACATCAGTCTTTCCTTTTCTCCCTTTTGGATAGCGTTATTCCAGTCAAGGGACCAGGAACACTTGATACATTCTCTGTTCTTATTACTACCAGGCAGGAGCAAGGGCTCTAAAAAGAACGCCAGAGACCTTCCCTGACCTTTGCCCCAGCCAATCGATGAGAGCACTCAGCAGAGCTGGCACCTAGTAAGTCCTCAAGAAATCATAGTTGTTACCCTATTATTATTACTCAAGTATCTGGCCAAGTCCAAGTGCAGAATGAGAATCATGTGTGTTGAGTGCCCCAAAGTCCTCACTCACTGGTCCTCGTGGAAAGCTCAGGGCAGTAGTGCTTATTATTTTTTAAAATCAGGAAGACTTTTCAGAACTGAAGACAGCTATGAACCCCCTCCTCAAAAAGGTGTACATACATACCAATTTTGCATACCAGTTCAGGGACTCTGTGGCCTGGCTGAAGCTCACCATTCTTGACTCCTTAAGAAACTCTGGCCCACACTGGAGTGATCCTTTGCACTTAGACCTGACAGATCCATGCAAAATGCCAGCACTGAAGGGCACATGATTGTATGCACACTTACTGGCTATGTGGTCTTGGACAAATTACATATCCTCTCTGCTTCTCATTGTTTTTAAACATATAATAGGGATTTTACCCCTCTTTACCCACAGGATTTTTAAGGAGCTTAAAAATGAAACACTATTAGTCTTTTATTTTTTAATGTCTGGCACATTAAAGATGCTCAAAAAAGATTATTTCCATCTACCCAGGCAGAAAGGTCTAGAACTCTAGCACGCTGATTACTGGGCCAAGAGAATATGAACACTCTACCTGTTTGACCTGTCAGAATTCTAATCAAATAAGAGGACTTGTACCACATCCTGAAGGTCAAACCCTCAGGGTTTGTCAGCCTGGGGTGGAATGATCTGCTTTCAGAGGCTGGCTTCTCTTTTTACCGCAGGACAGAGAGGTGATTTGGCACATTTGAATTGCAATTGAATGTAAACAGAGCTCTTGTGACTCACTGGAGAATATAGCTGGGTGTCTGGTAGATACACGAATCCCATTTTTACATTACTCTGTGGTTCTGTTCT
This sequence comes from Bos mutus, assembly GCF_027580195.1. Lineage (NCBI taxonomy): Eukaryota > Metazoa > Chordata > Mammalia > Artiodactyla > Bovidae > Bos > Bos mutus. The sequence goes on along the minus strand of NC_091626.1, from coordinate 39,613,363 downwards.
CCAATACCACACTCCAAACAAGGAAATTAAATTAAGCATTGCTTAAAATGCCTCAGACAATAATATAAGTTTGTATTAAATGAATTTAGTGTCATTTTCTTGTTTGGAGTGGAAGGTGGGAAAACACTGGAGTGGTGGAAAGAGTAAATAGCTAACTCGATTAATCCTATTGAAGGAGAGGATGGAGCCACACGAGCGACTTTTGTGTGTGTTTGGTTAATATTTTACTGAAAATTGCTATTAGCTCTAACTGATCCGAATCAAAATCCACTGTGTAATATTAGCCAACAACTTAATAGCTGAAGTATGGGACACAAGACTTGACATGATACCAGGCTATTTCAGTTCAGTTCAGTTCAGTTTAGTAGCTCAGTCCTGTCCGACTCTTTGCGACCCCATGAATCACAGCACGCCAGGCCTCCCTGTCCATCACCAACTCCCGGAGTTCACTCAGACTCATATCCATCGAGTCAGTGATGCCATCCAGCCATCTCATCCTCTGTCGTCCCCTTCTCCTCCTGCCTTCAATCTTTCTCAGCATCAGGGTCTATACATAATAATATCTTTGAGTTCTCCTGTACGAGAACTCTCTAACACCACAGTTCAAAAGCATCAATTCTTTGGTGCTCAGCTTTCTTCACAGTCCAACTCTCACATCCGTACATGATCACTGGAAAAACCATAGCCTTGACTAGATGGACCTTTGTTGGCAAAGTAATGTCTCTGCTTTTCAATATGCTATCTAGGTTGGTCGTAACTTTTCTTCCAAGGAGTAAGCATCTTTTAATTTCATGGCTGCAGTCACCATCTGCAGTGATTTTGGAGCCCAGAAAAATAAAGTCTGACACTGTTTCCACTGTTTCCCCATCTATTTCCCATGAAGAAATGGGACCAGATGCCATGATCTTCATTTTCTGAACATTGAGCTTTAAGCCAACTTTTTCTCTCCTCTTTCACCTTCATCAAGAGGCTTTTTAGTTCCTCTTCACTTTCTGCCATAAGGGTGGTGTCATCTGCATATCTGAGGTTATTGATATTTCTCCCGACAATCTTGATTCCAGCTTGTGCTTCTTCCAGCCCAGCGTTTCTCATGATGTACTCTGCATAGAAGTTAAATAAGCAGGGTGACAACATACAGCCTTGACGTACTCCTTTTCCTATTTGGAAACAGTCTGTTGTTCCATGTCCAGTTCTAACTGTTGCTTCCTGACCTGCATATACGTTTCTCAAGAGGCAGGTCAGGTGGTCTGGTATTCCCATCTCTTGAAGAATTTTCCAGTTTATTGTGATCCACACAGTCAAAGGCTTTGGCATAGTCAATAAAGCAGAAATAGATGTTTTTCTGGACCTCTCTTGCTTTTTCGATGAGTTGAACGGTTCTATGAAAGCCTGCAAGACCTTTTAGAACTAGCACCCAAAAAAGATATCCTTTTCATTATAGGGGACTGGAATGCAAAAGTAGGAAGTCAAGAAACACCTGGAGTAACAGGCAAATTTGGCCTTGGAATATGGAATGAAGCAGGGCAAAGACTAATAGAGTTTTGCCAAGAAAATGCACTGGTCATAGCAAACACCCTCTTCCAACAACACAAGAGAAGACTCTACGCATGGACATCACCAGATGGTCAACACTAAAATCAGATTGATTATGTTCTTTGCAGCCAAAGATGGAGAAGCTCTATACAGTCAACAAAAACAAGACCAGGAGCTGACTGTGGCTCAGATCATGAACTCCTTATTGCCAAATTCAGACTGAAATTGAAGAAAGTAGGGAAAACCACGGAGAAGGCAATGGCAACCCACTCTAGTACTCTTGCCTGGAAAATGCCATGGACGGAGGGGCCTGGTAGGCTGCAGTCCATAGGGTAGCTAGGAGTCGGACACGACTGTGCGACTTCACTTTCACTTTTCACTTTCATGCATTGGAGAAGGAAATGGCAACCCATTCCAGTGTTCTTGCCTGGAGAATCCCAGGGATGGGGGAGCCTGGTGGGCTGCCGTCTATGGGGTCGCACAGAGTCGGATACGACTGAAGCGACTTAGCAGCAGGGAAAACCACTAGACCATTCAGATATGACCTAAATCAAATCCCTTATGATAATACAGTGGAAGTGAGAAATAGATTTAAGGGCCTAGACCTGACAGATAGAGTGCCTCATGAACTATGGAATGAGGTTCATGACATTGTTCAGGAGACAGGGATCAAGACCATCCTCATGGAAAAGAAATGCAAAAAAGCAAAATGGCTGTCTGAGGAGGCCTTACAAATAGCTGTGAAAAGAAGAGAAGTGAAAAGCAAGGGAGAAAAGGAAAGATATAAACATCTGAATGCAGAGTTCCAAAGAATAGCAAGAAGAGATAAGAAAGCCTTCTTCAGCAATCAGTGCAAAGAAATAGAGGAAAACAACAGAATGGGAAAGACTAGAGATCTCTTTAAGAAAATTAGAGATACCAAGGGAACATTTCATGCAAAGATGGGCTCGATAAAGGACAGAAGTGGTATGGACTAACAGAAGCAGAAGATATTAAGAAGAGGTGGCAAGAATACACAGAAGAACTCTGTACAAAAAAGATCTTCATGACCCAGATAATCACGATGGTGTGATCACTCACCTAGAGCCAGACATCCTGGAATGTGAAGTCAAGTGGGCCTTAGAAAGCATCACTATGAACAAAGCTAGTGGAGGTGATGGAATTCCAGTTGAGCTATTTCAAATCCTAAAAGATGATGCTGTGAAAGTGCTGCACTCAATATGCCAGCAAATTTGGAAAACTCAGCCGTGGCCACAGGACTGGAAAAGGTCAGTTTTCATTCCAATCCCAAAGAAAGGCAATGCCAAAGAATGCTCAAACTACCACACAATTGCATTCATCTCACACCTATTTAGGGGAATGGAAAGAACAACAGAAAAATGAAGGGAGGTTGGGGTGGGGGTGGGGGTGCTGGGGCTTAGATTTAAAATCCAGTGAAGGGAAAATTCAAACCACATTGGGAGATGGGATGATTGAGGGAGAGGAAGTTCAGGGCGGGAGGTGGATGGAACCAGGGCCTGTTCTACTGGAAATCTGCTTTTCGTAATTCGCACAGGACTAGGAAAGCATCTGGAGATGTGGGATAGAGATCTCAAAGTGAAACCCAGCCCTTTCTCCCAAGAGCCACTTGTAACTGTCATCTTCCCCAGGATCCAGCAAAGCAAGAGAGACAGCGGGGAGAATCCCCATGCTACCCCATGAGCCTTTGGGCCCATTGTCATTGGGGAGGTCTATTTACCTGTAACCAGAAGAAGGAGGGCTGTTTTTCATTTCCTTTTGTAGGGACATGGTGGGGAAGGTTGAGAATAGGAGTCCAGTGGAGGATGTCCTGTCAAGCCCTTGACTTGGAGCTTGTGTCATCTTGTCTAGTCTTGGGCACTGGGTAGTGAGGCATAGTTGCTGGAGGTTAGAGGAAGACACTCTGAAGAGTCCAGCCAGGCCCAGAGCCTGCGACTCTCCCCTTCTTGAGTCAGTACAGCTGGGAAAACAGGGATGGAGCTCCTTTCTCCTCTGGTGTCCTATCTCAAGATACACAGGCTTCAGAATCTGGCAGCCTGCAGTCAGGATCCTGAATCTGCCACTTCACTGAGAGCAGAAATTTATGTGCAGGACATTTTGGAGAATTAAAAGTTTAGCACCTTACTTTCCAGAGCCAGGAAATGAAAAGTCCAACTTTACTGTTATTATTACCTCCAGAGATTCTCAAATTCCCACCCAAGAAATGTGCGCCTAGACCAAAGGAACTGACGGCAATTCAGTTTGTGTCTTGCATCTTCCAAAAAGAATTTCAGCTGACTTACAAGGTGAAAAATCACATCAAACAGGACAATTAAAGGTAGAAACAGAGGAAAGACCATCTGGGGAAGCAGGGAAGCAGGTCTTCCAAAAACTTTCTAAGAGGAGTTAATTAGTGCTGCAGAAGATTGATTTTGGCTTTCTGTCTCTAGGTAAATAAGGCAAGGAGGAAAATATGTTGAGTTATGTGGTGCCCTTCCTCACTAACTACACTCGTGCGTGTGCACACACACACATGCACATGTACACTTGACTAAAGAAAAGTTCTTTTCTCCAGGAGAAATTTATGATGTGGTTTCTTGGATAACAGGATAATGCTTTCTACTATGGCTTTAAATATTCAAAGAGGACTCTTACACTCACCTCTATCCTTGAGGGAAGGGAGTAGCAGCTGAGATAATGTAGTGCTAAATATTTTGCTTTCTCCTGATATTACTTAACAAAGTGAGAGATCTTGGAGGATCTAGAAAAATGGATAATGAACATGTCCTTTTGCTATTCTGCTAAAATTCTCTGCCTGGTATTGAATCACTCTCAGTTCATGACAGAAATCTCCAGTAAGTGTGAATCATGATGACATTTGAGGGTAGTAGTTGATCTGAGAGCTAAGTGATTTAGCCATTAGGTATGAGGGATTCCCAGGTGGCTTAGTGGTAAAGAATCTGCCTGCCCAGGCAGGAGATGCTGGACACGTGGGTTTGATCCCTGGGTTGGAAAGATCCCCTGGATTAGGAAATGGCGACCCACTCCAGTATTCTTGACTGGAAAATCCCATGGACAGAGGAGCCTGGAGGGCTACAGTCCATGGGGTCACAAAGAGTCAGACACGATGCAGCAGCAGCATGAGGGCATTAAAGAAACATACCACTGGCCCAGAAATGCCTCACGTGTTTAGCTGAATATATCAAGGATGTTAGCACATCAATATATGGTAATACGAGTAAAGAAAAATAGGAAGCAAAAGAGAAAAAACAAGCATAATTTTTCATCTTAACAAACTCAACAAATACCACCTATCATGAAGCAGTAGCCATCCCTGATAAAACTAAAAGGCAAAGCATCAAAATAGACCTAATCAACTAATTTAATAGTGGCCACTACATATAAATCAGTAAAAGTTGTTCATGGAGTTAGTCTAGTTAATCATTACCATGATCTTGACATGTAAGTATGAATTCTAGTCTTCTAGACAAATTTGGAAGTCTATAAACAGTCTTGCAGAAAATAATTTTTATTCATCCAATGAATAGTTGTTAGTGTCCAGCATGTGGTCCTGGTGCTGTATCAGTGAACAAAACAAGGATTTCTGCCCAGGAGTCACACTCTCAAAGGAGAGACAGACAATGATAATACACTTGATAAATAAATAAAATATGTAATACATTAGAAGTGATAAGTCTTGTGGGGAGAGAAAACAAGGATAAGAGTAGTTGGGGGCACAGGAGTAAGCAGACAGGGCAGAATATAGTTATAAACCGAATAGTCAAGGTAAACCTTCTTGAGAAGGTAACATCTGAGCAAAGACCTACCTAAGGAGACGAGAAAGGCTGAGCATGACTGTCAGATGAATTTGCTTTTCATAATATAGTTGAACTCAAATTCAACATGTTCGAATCTGTCCCCTGGTTTTCCTTTCCACCTCCTGCAGCAGGCACTCTACTGCTGTTTCCATCTCACTGAAAGGACTCTCAAGCCATCTGTGAGCCAGCAAGACCTGGAAGGCATTCCAGGCTAGCAATCAAGATACCATCAAGTAAGGGCTGGGACCCCAAATGCTGGCCCAACTCCCAGCTCTGCCATTTACTGGCTATGCCTTTGTTTTCTTATCTAGAAACTGGGGACAATACATTTATTGCCATAGGATTGTTATGTGCATTAAGTGAATCATGACCAGCAAAGTACTTAGAATAGTGCCAGGGATATAAAAATGTTCAGGAAAACACAGTTCTTCCCCTGGGATTCCCTGATGGTCCAGTGGTTAAGAATCTGCCTGCTAGTACTGGGGACATGGGTTGGATCCCTCGTCTGGGAACTAAGATCCCATGCCTCAGGGTAACTAATCCGTATGCCACAACTACTGAGCCTGTGCACCAAGAGCCCCTGTTCTGCAATAAGAGAAGGCACCTCAGTGAGAAGCCTGGGCACCGCAACTAGAGAGTCCCCTACCCACCGCAACTAGAGAAAGCCCGTGCACAGGAATGAATACCCAGCCCAGCCAAAAATAAATTAACTAATAGAAAAATAATTAAAAATTTTTAAATGACTCTCCCCAATTCCCTAAAAAATCTCCAAATTCTTGTCCATTTTACCTCTAAATATCCACCAAATGGGCTTCCCAGGTGGCGCTAGTGGTAAAGAAGTGAAAGTCACTCAGTCGTGTCTGACTCTTTGCCACCCCATGGGCTATACAGTCCATGGAATTCTCCAGGCCAGAATACCAGAGTGGGTAGCCTTTCCCTTCTCCAGCCCAGGGATCAAACCAAGGCCCACATTGCAGGCAAATCCTTTACCAGCTGAGCCACCAGTGTGGTAAAGAACCTACCTGCAAATGCAGGGAAATGTAAGAGACATGGGTTCAATCCCTGGGTAGGGAAGATGCCCTGGAGGAGGACATGGCAACCCACTCCAGTATTCTTGCCTGGAGAATCCCCATGGACAGAGGAGCCTGGCAGCCAGGCAGTCCACAGGGTCTCATAGAACTGGACACTACTGAAGCAACTTGGCACCCATGCACCAAATAATGCACCCAATTCTTTCCTTTCAACAACACCATCTTGTCCAAGCTACTATGATCTGCCCCTGACTTAAAAATCCTTCAATAGTTTCTGCTGCTCTTTGGATGAACTCAAATTCTGACATGGTCAACAGACGCTGCACGATGGGCCTGGCCGCTGCTACCTCATTTCACATGGTTCCTCTGGGCACCCACTGACATCCCCATTCCTCATCAGCTTCTCCCTCCTCCCCTAGAGCCTTTACTGCCAGTGCTCCCCACTGCTTTTTCACCTGGGTAAGGGCTGCTCATCCTTCAGGTCTCAGCTGAAGCCTCCCTTCCTCCAGGAAGCCTTCCCTGACTGCCTTGACTAAGTCAAATCCCTTCTATGTAGACCATCCTCAAACAGTGGCCTTCTCTTAGCCCTTGTCCAGAGCTGTTTACATGTTTCTCTACCCCAGCCCCCCACCCCCAATCTTACCAGGTCACAGACATCCTAAGCACCACGCTTACCTCTTTCCACTGCTGTTCCCACAGTGCTGGAGACGCTCTGCTGGTGTAAATGCTTCATAAACACTCCACTCACTGAATAAATTATAGAGCCCCCAAATAACTATATGTCACCAAGGAGGTTGGATTGTCCCCCAAGTGCCTAGTCCTCAACTAGGCACCATAAAGGTCGCCAGAGAAGCAAATGAGGCAAGTTTTGCTTTTAAGGAACTTGAGACTAGCTAGGGAAAAATAGTTGAACACTTACAAATGACTTGTTGGGCGGACAAATTAGGGCTGTACGAGAAATAATTCAGGGGTGAGGAGTTACAAAACCTTTGTAGTAATAACGTTAAGTAAGGCTTTATGGGGGAAGGGAGTTTTGAGACAGGTTTCAAAGGAAGTATGGCTGAAAGGAGAGAGGAGTCACATTCTTGTTTAATATTCTTATTTAGGGTTATTATTAAGTGCAATTCAGTTTGGGGCACCATCTCTGGAGCCACACTGCAGGATTTAAACCTGGCTTAGCCATTGCCAGCTGTGTGATTTTGGACAAGTTACTTACACTCTCTGTGTCTCAATTTCCTCATACAAAAAACAAAGAGAATACACAGACCCTACTTCAAAGGGATATTGTGAAGATTAAACCGGTCATGTGGAAAGTACTTAGAATCATACGTGGCATGAAGTAACACTGCATACATACTTGCTGCCATTTTCGTGACTGTTGTGCTACTATTGTTGGTAGGAGGAGTGGCCAGGATAGTGGCAAAGAAGTGCTAATTGAGTGTTGCAAATGGACTTTCTAGCTTCTGGCCAAGGATAATAGGTTTTACTGGAAAGATCATGAGCCGGGGAGAACAGAGTACTCAGTCTGCATTGGATCAACAATGATTTCAAACTGCACAGTCCCGTCACCAGCAGGTCCTTGAATATTCTTGGAATGATTTTTTTTTCCCCTTTATGATAACATACAATATTCCCAACGCTGAATTAAGTACTTTCATGCATGACTACACTAAAACCTCACAATGAAGTAGGTCCTATTACCATCTTTGCTTTTCAGATGAGATAGGAAAGTTAACTTACCCAAGGCCACACAGGCAGCAAGTGGCAGATCTAAGTTTGAAAGTGTGCATGTTGCAACCCTGTGGACTGCAGCCTGCCAGGCTCCTCTGTCCACAGGATTCTCTAGGCAAGAATACTGGAATGGGTAGCCATTACCAACAGTCTAATTCTAGAGCTCTTTCTGGGAGCTCAGGAAAGAAAGACTAAATGAGTGATATATCAATAAAAGATTTGAGTGTTATCAGTAGCAGGAATCAGAAATAGTCAAGGACAGGAAATACAAAGCTATTATCTTGGTTTAAAAAAAGTCCTAGAGGAGGCAAGATAATGAAGACAAAGAACTTACTTGGAAGCAAATATGGAAATACAGACACCAGGTGATAAAGTCCTGGATGTGAGATAAAACAAGGTCTGCTGCTTCTGCTGGGAAGGCCACACCTAACTTCCTCAAATGTTCCTTGCATGAGGGGATGATGCAGAGCAACTCCTCTTGCTCTAATAATCATTGTTTTAATTTTGGGAGATTGTTGTGAGAATCTGATGAAAACCGTGCTCCTTCTTTTAAGAAAAATACACACACGTGTGCATGCACGCACAAGTGTTCACATTTCTAGAGGATCTCAGGACTTCTGAAGCCCACCGTGGGCCCAAGTTAAGTGGACTCGGTTGAAATTCAATCTTCTGAAACTTTGTAGTACCCAACAAGGTCAATAGTTAATGTCAGAGGGAAATAAAGCCAAGAGGATCTCTCCTGCCAATGCACAAGTTGCTGAGAGCCAGACTCCACTGCAGTGAGAAGACAAGGCCCACAAGACCCCTGGGAAAAGGAAGAAGACTCCCCTCCTGGAGTCCTGGCTTGAAAATTCCATTTTCTTATGGTGCATTGGAACACATTGTCTTAAAGTCTCAGGTTTTCATAAGGTAAAGAGAACTGAGTGTAAAGCCCTGTAGGCCTGGAAACAAAAGGGGAAGTTCCTTTAGGGACAGCATTCTTTGATGGCAAGATGGTGATTTTTGTGATTTTTGAAGACTGGCAAGTTAATCTGGGATTTGAAGAAGAGCATCATTTAATGATCTTTAAAGCCAGCACTAAGGGAAGTGCCCGATTTCACTTGGGTTACTGGTGAAGTCTCCAAAACAATTATAATCACAGGGAAATTTTAAAACAACTCCAGAAAATAGAAGCACATAGAATTGCCCAATATTCAATTTTTTAAAAAATCTATGGAGAGGAATATTAGTGAAAAAATTCTGGTTGAAAAAAATATAATCCTTCTTCTACAGTCTCTGCTACAAGGAACTGCTGCTGCTGCTGCTAAGTCGCATCAGTCATGTCCGACTCTGTGCGACCCCATAGACAGCAGCCCACCAGGCTCCCCCGTCCCTGGGATTCTCCAGGCAAGAACACTGGAGTGGGTTGCCATTTTCTTCTCCAATGCAGGAAAGTGAAAAGTGAAAGTGAAGTCGCTCAGTCGTGCCCCAACTCTTTGCGACCCCGTGGACTGCAGCTCACCAGGCTCCTCCGTCCATTGGATTTTCCAGGCAAGAGTACTGGAGTGGGGTGCCATTGCCTTCTCCGACAAGGAACTGCCCACACTAAATAATTCACATATTCAAGTATTGCTTTGCTTAACTTATATGAAAGAAGATACTTAACCTAAAAAATTAAATTTAAGCCATAATGTTTCCAAACATGCATTCACCTGATGCTGAATATCATATATTTTATAAGCAGCTGCTCAGGCTTTTGGGGCTCTTACTTAAAATACATAAGCCATCAACAATTACAGATGAGGACATTTGTTTTTAAAATTCAATATATTGATAATATCCCTTCCTCTAGGGCTGATAAGAAATGAAGTATATATTTCAATAGAGAAAGTGGAAAGGCTGTAACTGAAAAGTTTCTCTTTTACTCTTTTACAGTAGAATTAAATTTTATTTTCAACAACCAGAAGAACCTTGGGTATTTCTGCCCCCCTCACCTTTTAAAAACATTCTAGTGGAACCAGCTGAATGGTCGGAAAGGGGAACTGTAAGTCATTAACGGACCATGTGCTTTACATGACCCTGAAAACTTGACTGGCTATTTTTCCACTGATATGACTGGTTAGTCCACCCTGTCGAAATGCTGAAGTGCTGATGGTGCGGAATGAATCTGATAGCTCTGTTTACAAGAGAAATGCTCTCTGGAACTCCCTCCCCTGTGAGCACTACCCAACCCTCTCTCTTCCCTCTCAATCATGCTCTGGACATCTTTATATAGTTGACTTTGGATACCAGTAGTCATATGTGGCGGAGAAGGTACTGGAGACCCACTCCAGTACTCTTGCCTGGAAACTCCCATGGATGGAGGAGCTTGGTGGGCTGCCATCTATGGGGTAGCACAGAGTCGAACACAACTGACACGACTTAGCAGCAGTAGCAGCAGTCATATATGGATGTGAGAATTGGGCTATAAAGAAAGCTGAGCGCAGAAGAATTGATGCTTTTGAACTGTGGTGTTGGAGAAGACACTTGAGAGTCCCCTAGACAGCAAGGAGATCCAACCAGTCCATCCTAAAGGAAATCAGTCCTGAATATTCATGGGAAGGATTGATGCTGAAGCTGAAGCTCCAATACTTTGGCCACCTGATGTGAAGAACTGACTCATTTGAAAAGACCCTGATGCTGGGAAAGATTGAAGGCAGGAGGAGAAGGGGACGACAGAGGATGAGATGGTTGGATGGCATCATGGACTCAATGGACATGAGTTTGAGTAATCTCTGGAAGTTGGTGATGGACAGGGAGGCCTGGCGTGATGCAGTCCATGGGGTCACAAAGAGTCAGAAATGACTGAGCGACTGAACTGAACTGACTTGGATACCTGGAGCAAGGTTGCCTCCTAACTTTCCCAGGATTCCCCACATCCCTTATCAGCCAGTTTCAAAAGTGGAATAAGAAAGGATTTCCAGGAAATTCTAAGGTAGAAGGTAAATTGGAAACACTGATGCCCTGGGGTGATCCTGCTGCTTCAAACCAGGCATTCCCCAGTGTGAGGGAGAGGCAGAGGGTATGCAGACAGCAGGCCAGAACTTCATGCTCCTCTGAATGGTTGACAGTTTCTAAAAAAAACGCTTTGTTCCTTCCAGCAAACAATTGCTTCAATTGGACACCTATTCCCAGGTGAGCTTCTGGTCCCTGGTCTCTGAACGATAACCCTTAAAAAACTCAGCCTCAAAAATGTGATCCCTGGGAGCCCGGTGTCCAGGAATCTGGCTAGCAACAGGAGCACCATTTCAAAATGCCCCAGGCAGAGAGGGGACCGCTTATCTCGACCCACTTCAATGAAAATTGTCATGCTTTCTATTGCCATGAAATAACAATCAGAAGCTGGGGGAAGGCACACAATTTCCCCTGCCCAGTTGTCCCAAATGGCAGCCCTGCAGAAACCAATTATGCTAATAATATTTTCATACTAAAAAGGAAACGTGCGATTGCTGGTTATTTTGTTTTGAACGGATGTCATTTTGTCCGTCGGGGAAAATCTAAATGCAATTTTGTCGTTTCCCTTCCATCCAAAAATGGATCTCAAATGGCAATAAGCCCCAGTTACAAGAATCTTCCAGCACATTTGGAGAACTAAAGAGTAGGTAACAGTTTTTGCCCCAAGCTGCTTTCAGCCTCTAGCAGGTCAGCCTAAGTGCCAGGAATTCAGCTGCCACCTCGTCCGGCCCCGGCCTCACCCAGCTCCTTGTCTTTGTCAGAATGTACCCAGACTTTCAAAGCAAATGCAGGTCTTCGTGACTCAGTACTGCGTCCCACACCTGAGCTTCCTGTGGCATCATTCAAACTGAGGCTGACCCTGGCTCAGCCATCCTCGGGGAGGGAGCTTTCTCCCCTGTCTGGGCTACACAACTTTAAAATCAAAACAAACCCCCCAGGCCCAACACAAAACCGTCTCAGCACTCTCCGCACATTGAGCCCTGGCCCACCCCTGCACGAGTGACGCCATCGAAAGCCCTTCCGTCTTCAGAGTGATTTCCAGTAACCTCCAGAGCCATTTTTCTAATTAAATAAACCTCATCTTGTCTAGCTTCCTGGTCAGCATTTTGAACCCCCTACAGATGGGTCTGCAGGATTAACGGCAAATCCTCCTCGACCTAGCTGGCAGATGGGCGGCATGTGTCTGATAAATACTCGGACCAGGCTTGCTCCCTCCTGTTCCTCACAGATAGACAGAACACCCAGTAAATTAATTTTAAAATGGTGCCCCTCGCAACCCTTAGCAGGGCAAAGGAGGCCAAACACAAATGATATGAATTTCATATGTGGAACACATTATCACCTCCCAATAACTGAGAAAAATATCAACCTGTTGGGTAAATGGGACCTCAGGGGAAGGCTGGGTCAGCCAGCTTGCCCTCAACCTGGAGGGCAGACCACGGACACACTCACAGGCTCCAGGACTCACCTCCTTGGCACACGTTCATTTGCATGTAGCCCTTTCCTGCTGTGAAAATGCCTTTCTGCTTCTGCATTTACTTTGTGGGAATCCAGGTGCCTTTGGAACTGAGGTAGCTATTAGGTAGAGGCACCAGAAGATGGAACATGTGGAATTTCCACATTTTAAAAAAGAGGCAAGCAGTGGACAAAACAAAGGGAGACAAAAACATCTTCCCTGATTATTAGAGATTTTTACATGTAACGTTTGACAACTGTATCAGTCTTTTCTTCTTTGGAAAGGCAAAGCAACTGTCAGCTCTGGGAGTGCATTTGAGAGATCTTCCTCACTCGTGACCTCATTCTTCTAACTACACCCCAGTTTGAAAGCTGCATGGAGTAGCTGACAGAGCTCAATGCTGACAACCAGAGGTGTGTGCCCTCTCTCTCCCACAGGCTGTGTGACCTTGGGCCTCTGACCTCACTTGTAAAATTCAAGGAATGCTATTTTAACTCCTCCACACTGCCACCAGAGTCCAATCTGGATCAAATATCTTGCAGGATCCTTCAGTTTTGGGTGCTGTGACTTACACCTCTAGTAAACGGACAAGGCAGGTGGAGGAGGTACTGTATTTCCATTCTACAAAAATGAGGAAGCACATTCCTCTTGAGAGCACGTAGTAATGGATAGACGTGTGAAGGGTGGAAAGAATAAAAGCACCTCAGGGACACATCGCTCCTTCCTCAAAGACACAGGTGTGGAATCGAGGTTTCTAGACTGTAGCTTTCCTCTATAGAAAAAGTGTACTTGATAGACAGAACTCCTTGAATTCCCCTCAGATTAATTCCCCCCAGACATGGGTAGCAGACTACTGATAACTATTTTATCCAGTTGGAGAAAACTGGCCCATAGCAATTGAGATGAATAACCAGAGGGAACAGGGGAATTCCAAGAGCAGTTCAGACCAAGGATCCGGGTCTCCGGATTCTTGCTTGTGTGTCTTCATGCTGCTGCTAAGTCGCTTCAGTCGTGTCCGACTCTGTGTGATCCCACAGACGGCAGCCCACCAGGCTCCCCGTCCCTGGGATTCTCCAGGCAAGAACACTGGAGTGGGTTGCCATTTCCTTCTCCAGTGCATGAAAGTGAAAAGTGAAAGGGAAGTCGCTCAGTCGTGTCCGACTCTTAGCGACCCCATGGACTGCAGCCCACCAGGCTCCTCCGCCCATGGGATTTTCCAGGCAAAAGTACTGGAGTGGGGTGCCATTGCCTTCTCCGTGTGTCTTCATATTGTGACATTATTAGTTTTGCTCTTCTTCTTAGGTAGAGAGACCAGATGTCCACTTTTGCACAGGACAGTCCTATTTTATACCTGTTTCCTAGAGTAAATGTAAAAAAAGAATTCCTCTTTTCACACTCCAAAGAGAAGGGACTTGGAAAAAAAATTACATGATAAATCATCACCTGACTTATATTTTTTGTTTATTGTTTATCTCACCCACAAGAAGGTCAGCTATATAGCAGATGAGACCTGTGTATTTTGTTCAGTGCTGTATCATCAGTGCTTTAACTGGTGCTAACACATTGTAGAAGTTAATACATATTAATGGAATTAATTAATTAACATATTTTAAAAGTGTGAGATATATGACCTCAGAAAGGTATTATGGGGCTAACATGATAAAATGGGTTCCAGTTTTAGTTTTGACTCTTTGTGTCCGTGTGTCCCTTGGGCAAGTCTCCTAGTCTCCCTGAGCTTCTGGGTGCTCCTGGATGGACCGGAACCCACAGTGATACTGGCTCCCCCTGCGAGGGGTAGAACCACAAATGCTAAGGTATATGAGCATATACGGAAATGCCTTAGACACTCTAGTGTGTGAGCCAAGCTGCTATTCAAGTTTATTTCAACAATCACAGAGCAGTGCCTTTGTTAGAAATTAGAGGGCAGCATGGATGAAATGGGAAGTGCAGAAATCTCATATTGAGACTTTTCTTTTTAAGGGTGGGCACTTTGTGTCTCTTCAGCACCTGTGAGTCCAGTAACCTCCAGGGCTTCGCAAAGACTGCTTTACGGAAATAGTTTTACAGAAGGCAAGCTTTTCCTTATTCTTTTTTCAGGAAGGAGGAAGCAGGACATGCCGCTCTTACATTTACCATTCCCAGTCCTGGTCAGCTCTCCTCCAGGCGTCTCCGAGCAGCTCCGAGCCGGCTTGGAGCAGCTCTGTGAGTCCTGCTCTCAACAGGGGCTGTCGCACACACTTAGAGCCGAGCCACTGCAGGTCCGGGGCTTTCTACCGTCTCCCAGGGAGTTCCCAGAGCAATTAACCAAACAGAGGCCTAATTAGGAGCAATTGGGATTTACTACCGACTTTAAAGTGATCCTGAGACCCTTTTGAAGGAAAGTGAGGTCTTTTCCCAGGATCCTCCAGGCAGGAATTTGTCAAAGATTTGTCTAAGGGTGGCAGCCTGGCTGCTAATCCTCAAGCCTCTCCCGATGGAACCTGTTCTGTTTGAAGGGCTTTCCCTCAATCTAGAAAAATCTGAGGAGCAAAGCAGGGAAACATAATTTTGACAATTTGAGGCCTCACCTTTTGCAAATTACTTTCTCTGCTGTTAATTTGTATATTTCCTCCAGTGAACAACGAGTTTTGCTTTTGATTTTTTTCTCTTTTTTTTAAGGCCTGAGAATTCAGACCGTGTTAGTATGCCTATGTCATTCCCTCGATAATCCTTCAAACAGTGTGCAATCAGTCATCCTAACTGTGTGCCTTGCATCACAAGAGACACCAAGAAGGGGGAAGTCATGGTAAATTGTCATCTCTGGCTCAAGGTCACTCACAGGAAGAGAAATGCAAGGGAAAACTATACTGAGGTGAGTGTCTTCACCTATCAGATTAGCACAGATCAAAAATGCAGTGTGGGACTTCACTGGTGGTCCAGTGGTTGAGAATCCACCTTGCAGTGCAGGAAACGAGGATTCAATCCCTTGCTGGGGAGCTAAGATCCCACCACTAAAGAGAGCTCAATCCCTGGTTGGAGAACTAAGATCCCACCACTAAAGAGCCTGCGCATAGAAACCAAGACCCAGGGCATGGTGCTGTTACTGAGACGATGGGCAACTGGGACCGCCATAGACTGCTGGGGGCAGTTAAATTAGTGCAGCCCTCTTTGGAAAGCAATCTGGGGCTAACTAAAAAGTTTACAAATGCACTTACACTTTGACCTAGCAATCCCACTTCTACGAACTTTTCCTACAAATATATTAGTTTGGATATGGAATCAGTTCAGTATATCATAGGAAAGAGGTTACATGAATTATTAGTACAGCTGTAAAAAGTGAGAAAACTTTTTATGTACCAATACAAAGTGATCTACCAAAATATGTTGCTAATTTAGGGGGAAAAAAAAAAGGAGAACAGTGTATGCTGTCTCATTTCTTAAATGGGGGTGATAGATTGCACAAAGACATACAAATAAGTTTGAATAAAATGTCCCTGGAGTGATAAACAAACAACCTGAATAGTGTTTGGCTTTGGTGAGAGGAACTGGGTAGCTGGGGCACAAGTGTAGCGGGAATACGTTGCCATATGCCTTTTTAATACCTTTTGAGTTTTGCATTCTGTGCAATTAGCTTAAAACAAACACAAAAAACAAAGAGTTCAAATGGTCATTTTGTATCTAAATGCTTTCACTCTGGGCACCAAAGTTTGGTTGGTCTACACGCTGTAATGCACTATATTCACAGTTTTTATGGTTTTACTGTGGAGAGATACTGTATTGCATTTCTGAAGTGGTTTCACCTATAGGATTGACAAGGAGTTCAAAACTGGTGAAACAGTGCCTCACGGGAAAACAAAGTTGTAATTTCTTAATTCTTCAAAAAAATGAAAAATAAGACAGACACAGAGATGAATTTAATGTGCCTAGGATCAGATATACATCTCAAAAATCAGACACCATTTGATCTAATTGATGATAACCAACTACTAAAAGAGTGTATTTAAAGCAGAAATTAAGTTTACTTTCACATCTCTCTCACTTTCAAAACCATGTCATAAGTCACTCTCTTTTTTCTCTATGTGACTTTTATGAATTTAGTTTAAATTTTTTTAGGTAGCCCCACTACCTAACATAGTGTTTATGTTGAACACTATTTCCTATGGCCTTAGAATGAAACAGGCTAGATGCCAGGGCCACATTTACTAGTTTATGTAACCGCAAGCAAATTACTTCATCTCTCCAACCCTAATCCCTTGTCTGTAGGATGGACTAGTCCTAACACATAGAGTGAAGTGAAATCATTCACACTGACTGCTTGGTGCTGTGCCTGGCGCACATGAGCTCTCTGTAAACCGTGGCCACCGTCTTTGTCATCATTTAAGCTTCTTGCTTTGTCTCCTTAACTTAATTATAAGTGACAACAAGGCTGCTTTTTTAACCAGTTCTTTGGCCTTGGCATTTGTGCTCTGTGAATGGGGATTTTAGAGGTGAGGTCTCTAAAGATCCCTGAGTTTAGGTCTGGCCATTATACAGATAAGACATTAGTCCCAGGTTATAAAAGGTAGAATGAGACTGTCAACAAAAGTTTAACCTGAATTCTTACTTCTTTCTTTAAAGCATAGTTTTTTTGTTCTTAGAGAAGTACTGAAGTTGAGTATATTCTCATTGTATTCATATTCATACATTTTTTGTTACACCTTGTATTAGATTCTCCCCCCTTTTCATGCTTATTTCTGAGACATGAAGAAGTACCCTTGTCATTTTCTTCCAGCTGTATTATACCCTTTTTATTAGCTATTTGTTATTTTTGGCTGCGCTGAGTCTTCACTGCAGCATGAAGGATCTTAGTTGTGGCATGTGGGATCTCGTTCCCTGACCAGGGATCAAACCCCGGCTTCCTGCATTGGGAGCTCAGAGTCTTTGCACTGGACCACCAGGGAAGTCCAGTTACCCTCATTCTTTTATGAAATGAGATCAGAGTTGTTGAGGAGTAGGGGCTTCTGTTTTTATATTTCTGTGTGGGGGGGATCCCTACCTCTCCTGCAACAGTGAGGACAGGGTTTCCTATCTGTGGTCTTGGAAGCAAACAACTTCTGAGAGGCCTTCTGAATTGATGCCGAACCTACTGAGGTCACAGACAGAAGTTAGAATGTTCTAGCCATTGAGAAGCCCAGGATGAGAAAACTGCAAGGCCATCACAGGAGATGTCAGCTAGTTACTACTGCTACTGTTATGATCATTGTTAAAAAGCAGAGATATTACTTTTCCAACAAAGGTCAGTCTAGTCAAAGTTTTGGTTTTTCCAGTAGTCATTATGGATGTGAGAGTTGGACTATAAAGAAACCTGAGTGCCGAAGAATTGATGCTTTTGAACTGTGGTGGTGGAGAAGACTCTTGAGAGTCCCTTGGACTGCAAGGAGATCCAACCAGTCCATCCTAAAGGAAATCAGTCCTGAATACTCATTGGAAGGACTGATACTGAAGCTGAAGCTCCAATACTTCAGCCATCTGATGCAAAGAACTGATTCATTTGAAAAGACCCTGATGCTGGGAAAGATTGAAGGTGGGAGATGAGATGGTTGGATGGCATTACTGACTCGATGGACATGAGTTTGAGTAAGTTCTGGGAGTTGGTGATGGACAGGGAAGAGTCCATGGGGTTGCAAAGAGTAGAACACGACTGAGGACTGAACTGAACTGAGCTGATTGTATTTTACTGATAAAGTCCAATAAGTCATATTTTACTTAGTTTATATCTGGTTACTCTTCCTTGTATTCAGTGCAGACAAGCTGAAAAAGCGAATTAAAAAAAAAAAAGTCAGCTCCTACAAACAGTATCCAAAGCCACGCAGGACTGTCGTTCCCCATCTTTCTACTTGTGTTTATTTTCAGGTGCTCAGGGGAAAGGGGCTCTGCTTCTAAAAGAACCTTCATGACTGGGCCTCTGCTAACTTCTGCAGTGGCATCATTCTTGCTCTGCCACACTCCAACCACACTGACCACTTCAATACCCTAAAGCAGTACAAGAATTCAGTGCAGCTTTTGTCATTAAACATGATGATTCTGGGATAGATAGATCTAGATCTTCCAATTACTGGCTTAGTGACCTTGGACATGTGTCTTAAACTTTCTATAGCTAAGTTCTCCCACTTAGAAAATGAGAATGCTAAGCTTCATAGAGCTATTATGAAGGAAAAATGTATGCATATACAGTGCTTAGAAGAGTACCATACAGAGTAAGCACTCAATACATGTTAGTTACCTTAAGTCTGTAAACTCCAGGGTTTTGTCCTTGTTATTCCCTAAACTTAAGCACTCCCTTTCCATACATACCTTTTCAGCTTTCCCTCACCCTATTTATCTTGGCCTAAAAGTAGCTTCTTCCAGGAAGTCTTCTCTGAACACCTTGCTTAGCCCCAGCCAAGACTAGGTACCCTTCCTTTGGGGCTTCCCTAGCCCCTTGCCAATCCCCATATAGAGCATGCTACACATGTATGAGTGTCTGTTTCCTTGTCTGGCAAGCCACTCTATTACAAGTTTCATGAGGATAGGTATTTTGTCAGTTTATCTCTGTATCCCCAGCACATAGTGAAGTGCTTGGCACCCAGTAGGTCAGCAATATTTTCATAAGACTGAAAGCAAAAGAACCTTCTCCTCTGAGGCAGTACTCATAGATATTTTTGAAGAGAATTTCCTATTGGAATGCCTCTTGACCTTAAAAATGGTGAGCCAATCAGAGATACACCACTATGATAGACCTTGACATGGGATTTAAACCTTAGAAAAAAATATGAATGAGATTATATAGATAAACCACTATCAAAATACTCTAGGTAGTAAGTACTTAGTCCTCTGTGTACTTTGGAGCCTGCTGGTTGTTATTTTGACAGATATTAGCTAATTCCCATTCACAGAGGTGAATAAATACATTCATGGAGGTGAAAGGGGGTGGTGATATCAGAATCTGATCCTCTGGGTTTCTGCAAGGGGAAATTGCTATCATGACCTTCCCTTCTACCTTGACTGTCGTCCAGTCCTTGCTCTGATCAGGAAGAGAGTGACCTCAGGAAGGGGCTTGGCACGAACACCTAATGGATCTAGCCAGGTGCTTCCTTAATGTGGTAAGGACTCAAGCTCCCTAGCCTAATATTTTTAAAAAACTAACAAGTAGGCCTCTTAATTGCTAACAACATAGCAATATAGTTTTGCATACTAGAACTTAAGAAATATGTCTTTGAAAGCCTACTATGGGACTTCCCTGGTAGTACAGTGGATAAAAATCCACCTGCCAATGCAGGGAACATGGGTTCAACCTCTGGTCCAGAACATTCCACATGCTTTGGGGCAGCTAAGCCTGTGAGCCACAGTTACTGAGCCTGAAAGCTGCAACTAATGAAACCCATGTGCCTAGAGTCTGTATTCCACAACAAGAGAAGCCACCCCAATAAGAAGCCCATGCACCACAGTGAAGAATAGCCCTGCTACTGCTGCTGCTAAGTCGCTTCAGTCGTGTCCGACTCTGTGCGACCCCATAGACGACAGCGCACCAGGCTCCACCGTCCCTGGGATTCTCCAGGCAAGAACACTGGAGTGGGTTGCCATTTCCTTCTCCAATGCATGAAAGTGAAGTTGCTCCGTCGTGTCCTACCCTTAGCGACCCCATGGACTGCAGCCTACCAGGCTCCTCCGTCCATGGGAGTTTCCAGGCAAGAGTACTGGAGTGGGGTGCCATTGCCTTCTCTGGAAGAATAGCCCTAACTTACTGCAACTAGAGAAAGCCTGCACGAAGTAATGAAAACTCAGCACAGCCAAAAGTAAATAAATAAAAATTAAAAAAAAATAAAAGCCTATTCTCTATGTGTGTTTAAGAAGGTGAATTTCTAGGCAAATAGCCAGACACCGTCTTTCCCTCACTTTTCTCACCTGTGTTTAATTTATCTTGCTTAACTCCATGTATTTTTGTAAACTGCTCTAGATTATTGCCAGAAGTGGTAGAATTTAAAGGAACAGATTCAATAAAAACCTTATCATCATTGAAACTTTTTTTGTTTCCAACATCCTTGCCTCTAGCTATGTCCTTAAAGTAAGATACTGATCAACTGAATTGAGTAGTTGGTGCTGCTGGTTTGGTGATGTCCTGCCAGGAGCTGGTTGAGGACTACAGGAAGGGCTCCATCTAAATAATGAGTATTCTCCCTAAGCCCTGTTTCACGGCACACTCCAAAATGGGGACTGCAAGGTGAGTTCACAAAGCTGATTGTTTTCTTTGGGAACATATTTGCCACATTTTGCTCTCACTGTGCTCTGAAAATTAACCACCAGAGTCTGGTCATTATGGCTTCATTAACTATTCCTTGTAATTGCACCAGTCATAATTAATTCATTTGTTATTCGCATGGGTGACAGACGGACACTTTAATAGGTTTTCCTCAGGGAATTCCACATATTAAATAATATTGATGGTGCTTTTAGAAAAGGTTTAAAGGAGAACCACAGTATGATCTATTTATGCAAGAAGCAATGAATTATTTTATTATAAAAATGGAGTTAATTGTTTTAATCCCTCAAACTTTGCAGATGAAAGCCAGAAGGTATATAAACTAGTCCTTCCTCCCTCCACCAGACATTTCTAATCTATAATTCAGACTGCCAAAATAAAGTCATTTTTATAAAAATAGATGGTCCATTTATACAAATGCATACCAGAATATTTAAGCAAATAATACTTGAATTAATTTCAGGTTAAAACCTTTCCTTTAAGCCTTTCTCATTTTTTTTTTTTTCCAGAAACCATCTGTATTTTAACATCTTACTGCACAGCTGCATTCCTCATGTTTAATTTATGTTGGAGATCTTTTGTGACAAGTCCAACTTATTTTTTAAATGAAATCAATTCATTTTAGGTAAAACATTGGTGACCCAAATATTACACACTTTCAAATTATGCATAATCCCTTCCTTACCCCCTGGGCTACACACACACAAACACACACACACACACACACACACACACACCTCTCATCCCCCCTTTTTTTTAGTAGGGCTGAATGAAAATTCCACACTGCTGAATATTTAACCAAATACTTTAATCACTGGTTATCTGGTAGAAACATCAAGCCTATGCTGACAGACACACAATTAAGTGGCAGAACTAAGGCAATTATCTATATAATTCAGGTTAAAAACTAAACTCAACAACCAGTTTTGCCTGAAATACCCCAATCATGGAAAGGGAAAAAAATCGTCACTTCAGTTCATATTATCCCCATAATTGCCTTAATTCCCGTTTGACTCAGTGTGAGTGGAATCACAGACACATAGAATTTGTCCCTTGGAGATTATCTAGTCCAACCCCCTTATTTTTCAGATGAGAAAATTGAGCCCCACAGAGGTCAAGTGCCCTGCCCAGGTCATTAGTCAGTGATGGTGGAGTCCAATCATGAACTCACATTTCCCAGTTCCCAGCTCGGCATTTTTGCAACAGATACTGTCTTGCCCGGACTCCATTGTTTCTAGAAATCAAGGAAATGATGCCAGCATCTAGCCAGCACACTAAACTTTAAATGAAGACAGCAAAATGTCACCCAAGATCTGGAACTCAAACCAAATGTACCAGTTCACCTTAGCTGAGTATCAAATAATTTTCTGTACACACGTTGGACTAACCTTAAGATGACCAGCTTTTAAAAGTACACAAGAGCATGACAGCCAGTAGGTTATATAATTTGGAAGTGGGAGAGGGCTAAAGAGATCCTATTTTTCTTTTTTTTTAAGTACACATGAGTTTTTACAAAATAAATGACAAACATTTTCACATTCCTAATAGGTATCCAATGAAAAACACTACAAAAGCTTTTAAGACACACAGGAAAACTCAGGCCCAGGATGTTGTATGAGCTTTAAATCTGCCTCAGTGTCAAAGCACACAAGCTGGGTTATCAGTTTGATGACCTTCAGGTAAAGCAAACATGTTACATCAGAGTGTTACGAAAGAGTCCACACCAAAGTTCCAACTTTTCTCCAGAAAAGCTCCCAGCCTGTTAGTGAGATGCCTATTTTCAGTCTAGCAGGGCATTGCATTTGACAAACATATATCTTTTGTCTTTGAAACAAGAAAGTTTGTGTAATTCTGCCAAAAAGGTGCTTTCATTTTTAAAGACAGCCCAGAAGCCCAATGGCTTAGTTTACCTGCCTTTTCTGCCTTGAAGCCCAACACATGATTTTTTGTTTCTTTGTTTTCTGCATTTTTCTGAAAGGACTTCTCTGATTTTCAGAGTCATGGGGTCTACCCGTAGGGTGGGTTGTTAGTATAAACCACCCAGGGAAGGTTGTACTTGTTCTACATTCTACTGGCTAGAACGGGGAGGCCCCAGACTAAGGTCAAAATTATTATGTGGAGATTAAACTGTAGAATTTAATTATGTGTTCTGTTACTCCTGGTACATTTATTAATTTAGCAGTACAAACTGACTGGAGCTAAACAAGCAGGACTGATTAATTTGCAAAGACATCTAGGTAACAGATTGTGATCAAAGTGGAGACCTGATCCTGTTAGATTGAAATGTGTTGTTTTGTACTGCAGGAAGGACATGGAGCAGCATGCTTTATCTTTATCAATGCTTTCCTCTGAAGGAGGGGAACAAGCTTGCAGATACTAATCAGGGCTGAGGCCCTGCCACTCAATAATTACCCACTGTCTCATCATAATCCCGGAACTAAGCCCCTGCCCAATCCATCTGGGACCCTTTTCCATCTATTGCACAGCTCAAGAATATGTGTGTAAGCTATTACCTCTGGTCGTGCTATCTGTCCCTTGAGTATAGATTCATGGCAGTGACCAATTAGGTTGCCGTGTTCTCTTTTCCCTTTGCTTCCAAAGCATCCTGTACTTCTCAGTGCTGGTAATGAAGCACAGATTCATCAGGGTGCAGAAATTCACTCACCTAAAAAAAGCTGCCTCGTCATTGTCACTGATAAACATCATCTGATGCTTAATTTCATGGGCTGCTTTGCAAAGAAGGGTGGTACGACCAATCATTCTGTATCTTAAGGTTACCTTAAACAAACCACTCTCAACCTGTCGCTGCCTTCTGCCAGGAACAAACTGGACAATGAGGAAAATATTTCTGACCCTTATCCAGAAATCAAACATCTGGGAAGTGAGGAAGGTGAACGTGGAGATCCTTGAATCCTGGATCCCTGAATGGAGGAAACTCAGTACCATGTCACTGTCAAGAGCAAGGAATCCTGAAGTTCAGGAGACTTGGGCTGAAACTCTGGGTCTGTTCTTTACCAGCTGGTCACTTAACCCCTCAGAGATTCTACTTTCACCCCAATAAAACAGCACCTACCTCACAGGGTGACTTTGGGAGTTAACTGGGTACAACTTTACAAGCAATAAAACCTCAGTGAGTGTTAGCTAGTCCCACTGTTTTCTGTAGCTCCATTACATTTATAGCCAAAACCAAAAAGCCTAGATCCTGATCAAATTCTGCCAATTGTTTCCTGCTGTTTTTGAGTACAGATCTTCCTTGATTTACAATGATAAACCCATTGCAAGTTGAAAACATTAAGTCAAAAATGCATTTAATACACTTAACTGACCTAGCTTAGCCTCGCCCACTATAAACATGCTCAGAACACTTACATAAGCCTACGAGTGGGCAAAATCTTCTAACGTAAGTATAAAACATTTTAAAAGTAAAAGTACTAAAAGTATAAAACAGAATGGTTGTATGAGTCCAGAAAGGTTGTAAGGGTTTTGGTTGGTTTCCCTCAGATAGTGTGGCTGACTGGGGGCTGCCGCTGCCCACCTGCCGCGCATCACGAGAGAGGATTGTACCACATGTGATGAGGCTGGGAAGAGATCAAAATTCAAAATTTTAACTACAATGTCTACTGAGTGTGTATCACCTTCATACTATCTTAAAGTCAAAAAACTATAAATCAAACCATTGTAAGTTGGGGACAATTGTATATACATTTTATCCTCCCAAATAAATTGCACATTCCTAAAGAGTAAAATCGATATCTTTTTCTCTTGTATATCCCACAAATGACAGTTAATAATTGCTTGCTGATTCTTCTACTTAAACTTCAGAACTCTTCATAAAATTCGTTGTAAACAGTTTTGAAGGTGGGAAGGACAAGTTGTCAGTTATAATTTTCAAATAAAGAAATAGAAGCAGGGACTTCCCTGGAAGTCCTGTGGTTAAGACTCTACGCTCCTAATGCAGAGGACATGGGTTTGATCCCTGGTTGGGAAACAAAGATCCCACATGCCACAAGGCGTGGTTAAAAAAAAAAGAAAGGAAAAAAAGAAACAGAGGCAGCAGTGTTGTTAAGCAAGTTGCTGTTATGGGTGATGCAAATCCATAAGACACCATCAAGTTAGGCTAGCGGAAGAATTCACAGAGCAACTGCGTGTTTCCTGCTGCATCTGCTCTGTCAGGGCAAAGCCCATTTGAAGGACAGGGGCTGTTTTCAGAGTATCCTTCATCAGGGCATAACCCTTGTGCCTAATTAGTTTGGACCCCATTTCAAATCTTTGCTGATCCTGACAATGTTTTAATTAGTTAAATCTACAACTTGGCTCTTCTTGTTCTTCTCTGGCAGAGAGGAAAATATGCTAAAATGGGAACATTTCACATTTACACTTCCAAAATACCCCTTTCCTGAGACTTCTAGAATATACCCTGAAGACAGACCACCCTGTGGAATCTATACCAGCAGCTCTGACAGTTGTTTCATATTCATTTCCAAGGTTGGGCCATTTCAATTTGGGGCTCCTATTCATTAAACAAGCAAATATTTGTTAGGGGGATCAGGGATAGGATGAGATATGTTTGTCAGGATTGTAATTAAGGTGGTGTGTGTACCAGAGTTGGAAGAGGACAGCAGGAGTTAGATCCTCAGCCCACTGTGGCTGTGTTACTTTGAAAGACATATCAACCTCTCTGGGCCACATAATTATGTATCATCCTTGTTCTCTTGTCCTAAAGCAGAGATAAGTAAGGAAGTTTGGATACAACACTTTAAGACTTTAATACATTAGCTTTTGGCAGAGTGTTTGCCTGCTGCATACCCTATTACTCTTATTTTTCAGTGAGTTAAAATTTTAAGAAATGTTTAAAAATGCTTTGGTTCAGAAGCTTTTAATTCTAATACACTTATCAATATTTCAGCTCTTCCAAAATGACTATAGATATTGTACCTACAGTACTTTGCAAATGACATAATTATTTTTCTGAACGGTTATGTGGCTTTGCCAATGACCCCTGCCCGGGTTAGAAGGCCAGCCTCTGAAATGTGACACTCCCTTCTTACTTCCTCTCAAAGCATCTTTGTGTCCCCCAGGACTACCTATCAACATTTGAAATCCTTGTGAGAGTACGTAACATTCGTAACATTCAAATTTGCAGTATAGGTTCATTATTTATAAGAAGACTCTCAATTCATTCAATGCCTTACACTTTGGGATCTGTTCATATTCATTAGTTTAGATGCCTCTGGGTATGTCTGAGTTGTTAAGGAGGGTAAACTGAGGCTGTGAAGTTACAAGATTTCCCACCTGACCAGTCGTCTCACCTATGAGTAACTCAGAATCACTGAACCATATCCAGACCCCTTTCCTAGAGAACGCCAGCTGCCATTTCCCGATCTTGCTTCACCTCTCTGTGGCTGGCAACACTGCAGACTTCTCTCTCCTTCAAACACGACTTTGGTTTCTATAATATGACTTTCTCTGGCTCTTTCTCCTTCTGGCCCTCTGACTGAGGATATTCCTTAATCCTCTACTTGTGTCTTTCTAAATTTAAATCCTGTAGAACTTCTTTATTTTTATTTCCTTCATATCGTCCTACAGGAAAATTGGAAACCTACTTCTCCAATCCTGACCACTCATCCAGGTTCTCATTCTGGGCTAATAGCTCTTTCCAGATGTCTGAACCTGGAAAATGCCTCATTTCTGAGATCCAACATGTTCTCAGATAAGTCCACTAATACCGCCCCTCCCTCACCCACAGACACACACCAGGAAAGTATTTCTCTTCCAACAACAGTATTTATACTTCCAGCAGCGGCTCTACACAATTTGACACTTCCCTGTTCTCTAATTGCTTACTTTGTGTGTCTGTTTTGCCTTCTGACTCCAATGCTGTATCTCAGAGGGAGGAGGTTCTGTGAAGCAGGAAGCCCCCGGAGAGCCCCTAATAACTGCCAAAGGCAAAAAGCTTGAAGTCACCAATTGAGAAAATCCGCATAAAATACACCTGAGCTTTTGGCCTGTGTGAAATCAGCATGATGTCTCCTCCTGGGAGAGGTTCACAGCATATAATTTTTAGTTCCTATTCTTCCCCAATGCTCAAGTTACTCCAGGAAGCAATTTGGGATGAGAGAAAGGCACAGGTCCAGCTGAACATGTGGAAACAAAAATGCTCTAAAATATCTCCCATGAGAAAACCTGATTCCATCTTGGCTGAATATTCTGGTGACATAGGTAGGCCTCAGAAACGTCCCACAAACAGCAGGCAAGGTTTAAATATCTGGCTACAGGAATACAGCATGAGATACTGGAATCAGACAGACCTGGGTCCAAATACAACATTAGCTGCTTACCATCTATGTGTCCTTGAGAAGTCACTTAACATCTCTGAGACTCGTTTCTCTCACTATAAAAATGGAAATAAGATTACGTCATCAGATTTGTGTGAGGACTAGGGGCTTCCCAGGTGCCACTGGTGGTAAAGAACCCATCTGCCAACGCAGTAGATGTAAGAGATGCTGGTTCGATCCCTGGGTCAGGAAGATCCCCTGGAGGAGGGCATGGCAACCCACTCCAGTATCCTTGCTTGAAGAATCCCATGGACAGAGGAGCCTGGCAGTCCACGGGATTACAAAAGAGTTGGACATGACTGAAGTGACTGAGCACACTTGCACGCACACCTTATACAGTGCCTGTCATAGAGCAGGTGCTCAAGGAGTAATGATTGCTATTTAGGAGGAAGATGAAGACAGGTTTTGATGATGGCAGTGAGGATGATGTTCAGAAAAAACCCACCCACAAGAGGTCAAGGTCAACAGTTGCTTAGTCGTGTCTGACTCTTTGTGACCCCATGGACTGCAGCCCACCAGGCTCCTCTGTCCATGGAATTCTCCAGGCAAGAGTACTGAGTGGGTTGCTATTTCCTAGGAAAGGTCCATTTGTATGTTTGGCATGCTGCATGCCTGCTCATTTCCCCATGGTTTGGGCCCTAAGAATCTTAGCTATGAAGAGTGGCCTATGTGTACAGCCAGGTCCTTTCTCTTGGGAAGGTATCTTCTTCCCAATCAAGACAGACAATCCTGGTGCAGCCTGTCTATCTTTCAATAGAGAGATGCAAAGAGATGTCTCTGAGTTACCAGTGCAAGTGAAAACCAGCTCTCAGCTGAGCTTTTTTTTATTGTTAAGTTCCTTTTCTCTGGGCAGAAATGTTCACTAAAAGATGGACTCTTTGGAAGGGCTAAGCTTACTTGGAGAGGGTAAGTCCCTGAAGCCATCATTCCTGACTCAGATTTTTGTAATGCCCATGATCATCTGAAGAATTTCTAAGAAGTGTTTTAATTCACTTTAATTAAAAATAAAACTCCAGGGAGTTCCCTGGCAGTCCAATGGCTGAGACTCCACACTCCCAATGCAGGGGACCCAGGTTTGATACCTGGTTGAGAAATCAGATTCCACACGACGCAGCTAAAAGTTCACGTGTGGCAGCTGAAAGATACTCCATGCCACGAAGGAGATTAATGATCCCGCATGTCGTGACTAACATCCAGTGCAGCAAAATACATGAACAAGCAAATAAATACAAAACTCCAAGTTACAGAATTGTGTCTTCAGAAACCTTTGTCATCATGGCTCTGAATCAGCAAGTTCAGTATAAGAGGGAACAAGACTGAATATTAAATAATAACCCACTTAGATGTTTCCTTTCTTGTTTTTTTCTGTACCAGTTCATTGACCACTTAAGTAGTGCAAATGCTCAGAATTAACCACTGGCCCCACAGGACCTCCCCACCCCCAGAGTTAATGAAAAGACTAGCAGTGCCCTTAAAATTGTGCAGTTGGGCTCTTTCAGACTCATGCTGCATATTATATGGGCTGGTCTATGGAAAACACCATTTTGGGGATTCCACCACCAGCTCTTGTGGTGCACTGCTTGCTCACCAGCCTGACACTACCCTACCCATTTTCCTGGGCATTGCCCTACTCTGAAGAAACTTGCTGTTTATCTGCCATTTTTACCTTTAAGAATGTACTATTCACATCCAATCTTCTCCCCATCTCTCAGCAACAAAGGAGCAAGTTTTGGCTCCTTCTCCTTTGGTTCCCCATTGACACCTCCTTTTAGAAAGCCTCCAACCTAATGTATAGACATCCTCATCTTCTATCCATCTATCCATGCATTCATATAGGTAGTCCTGTTGACTGATCTAATCTTACCTATACCACATGAATTCAGCCCTCAAGAGGTGTGAAGTGAATTCACAATTTCAAAATGTGAATCATTTTGAAAATACTTGTCCTGTTGGGATATTGCCAGGCTGAATGTTCTCTAGGGACAGACTTCATAAGACTTTTTAATCCTATACAGTGTCACAGCCTCGGTCTATGTAAATTGAAGTTATAACCTCTAAACTTTAGGGGCAAAACATCCTGTAGACTTAGATGAAATGACCATTGGATGGGAGCTGAGAGGTGTTTGATTTTAATCATTGGGCTTTGTGATTGAGGGATAGTCTAAAATGGTTTATGATTATTTTTATCAGCCCACTTGAGTTAATGTTGAATTTTCTATTTGATGGGACCTGCCAATTTCCCATCTGTTGGATTTGAGTAATTTACAAAATGCCCAAGATAAATTGTAATCCCTTTACTATCATAATCAATGTACAGTGCATATGGTGTGCCTTGGCCCACGGATGATGGCTAGGGGTCCAGGCTGATAATTATCTTCACATACTTCCCAATTGCCTGATGGTTCCCTTTATGGTTTCAGATTATGTTCCTCAACTTTGCTGTGATAGAGAATGTGCTTATTAGTGGGGATTTACTCAAGTCTGAGGCTTGTGTTAGACTTTCAGATTCTGATCCAATAGCTGCCTTTGGCTTTTTGTTTCCCTCACACTTATACTCTCTCACTGCTTTTGATAAGGATTGAAAGCCTCTAACCTCTCTCAAAAAGTGTGATGAGCAATACTAATCCCACCGAAGTTGAGTTTCTTGATAACATTGCAGAATCTGAGAGGGGAACTTGCATAAGACTGAGAAACGAAATATACGGATTTGTCCCTTTGAGGAGTGAAATGCAAATCTTGAAATTCACAGTAGCTGATGTAAGAGTGGGTTCTGTAATCTAAAAACATCTGTCTTTACAAACAAGAGCTGTCTATGTGACATCTTTCTAAGTCAAAATTCATCTGTTCATCATCCTTCAAGATAATTCATGGACTGACATAAATTTCTCAACAATGAATCATAAGATAAGCATCTTATTGATTCTAACAAAATTAGAACCAAGCCCTCCCTCCCCAAATGACTAACTGGTGACAATGGGTTAGGGAGGAAGAGACTAGCGAGCCTTGCTGAGAAATATTTCACCTCTGACAGATAATATGGGTGGCCTTCGTCTGTGGCTTGAGCATAGAGAAAGGTGACTACATTACATCTGATAATTTGAAAAAAACCAAAGGCAGAAAAATCAGGATGCTTAATGATTTTCCTATAACTTGCCCACAGTGCTACCTGAATGGGGGAGAGTAGTGTTTTTTAGTTAGAGTGGCTTGACTCAGCGTTGGAGCATGGGGTGGGTCCTTCCACAAATGAGGCCCACCTCACACATTAACTGGCTCTGGAGGAACAGCATATTTTAATTGTTCCAAGATGTCATCCAAATCCAGGGACCTATGTAGAAAGAACTGTCACCTCTATGGTAGGAAAGGCAGAATGGAAGACAATCCTGGCCCTCAACATTCCCACCATCTGTTTGGTACTTGGTATTCCTTTTACACTGGCTCGTGATTTTGTTTCACAGTAGAGACCCAGATTGTATTGGTGAGAGTAGTACTTGCCTCTGTAACAAGTAGACACCAAATTTCTTACGTTTTCTAGAAACCTGTGTTTCTGGGCATGTGTTAGGTCAGAGTTAGAACTAACTATTCTACATGGGCATTCAGGGATCCAGACTGACAGAGGTTCTTCCTTCTTCAACACCTGACTTCCACAGTTAACTTGATCATTCTCCATCCCAGTCAGCCAGAATGAGATAGAATCATGGAGGAACGTTGAGGCCATTTACATGATCTAGAACTCAGTCACACTGTCACACATAATTGCAAGGAGATCTGGGAAATGTAGACTAGCTGGGTACACTGAAAGAAGAGGAAACAGATATTTAGTGAACGGCTGGCAGTCTCTGCCCCCTGGCTTGTAAGACAGAGATTCCTGGGAAAAGTAAACATTGCTTATTAATGTTAGTGACCAGCATCAGATTTTGTTAGGAAGGAAAGTACAAGGGAACCAGAAGAATGAGGAGAAGCGTGAAAGAACAAAGCCCTGGATGATGGTGTTGGTGAGGGACAAGGCTATCATCCATCACATTCTTAAAGATGATTTTCCAGCAGGATGAGTCACCCTGAGCCATTCACATGATTTGAAAGGGCCTGTCTGTGGCCAGAGGTATGATGGCTAGCAGGGGAAAGGCCAAAATTCATGGCCAGGGAACTATGAGCCTGAGACACAGTCATTTGAAAAAGATGGTCTGATGTAATGGAAAAAGCATGGAATTCAGAGTCAGGTTGCTCTGTTTGCCCCTTGCCATTTCTGTCAATTAGGGAAAATTATTTAACCTCTCTGAGTCTCAATTTTCCATTCTGGAAATGGTAAATATAATGCCTATTTTATATACCGTTAGACAATAAAAAGACATAACTGCTTATTGACTATCTACAATATGCTACACACTTTATGTATCTTGTTTAACCCTTACAACTATTCCTTGAGTTAAACATTATTCCCACACCCTCTATTTTATAGGTGAGGAAACTGAGATTTTAGGTGAACTGGCCAAGGACCCAGAACTAGAATTCTACCCAGAGGTAGAATTGTGATTTGAACCCAGAGCTTTCTCATCCAAAGTGCATAGTCTTAATTACTACGTTACCCTGCTAAGATAAAATGAGATAATTTAGATAAATTTGAGTAGTTGGCCTGCAGAAGACACTTAGAAAATGTTAGTTTCTTCTTTTTTTCCTCTGATTTGTTTTTAATGTCCTAAATTGCAGCTTTCCTTCCTGTGCTCAGATCTTTCTTACTGTGCTTGTTGTTAGCTTACTTTCATTCACATTCACTCACTCAATAAATGTTAACTGAGAGTCTACTACATGGGTATTTAGTTGCAAATACAAAAGACAAGATCCCTTGTCCTCGGTGCACTTGTAGCAATGCCAACTGCATCCTCCAGGAGTCTCCGAATGCAGAGACTGAGCCACACTGCACTTCTTTAAGATGGATTAATACCATAGCATTTGCAACTATAATATTATGTTACCTTGGACACCAGGCAATTAGCAAGTAATTAAATCTCCCTTGGCCTGAATACACCTGCAACCAAACTGTCTGCTAAAGTTCTGTTACTCTCATTAATTAGCATGAGTTGAATGATAGGATAATCAGAAAGGAAATACTTCCTCTTGCAGACGAGGAGTAAATGATTAAAAAGTGAAATGTGCTTTTAACACTTTTTGCTTGGGTTTATATTAGTGTAAAGTGTATGGACAAGTCAGCCTACTGCTCATCAATATTAATGTCTCTGGCAATGAATGTCCTAAGAACTTGTGCTGGTATGTATCTCCATCCATTTGACATCACAAAAACTTTGAAAATAACTCTTGCTTAGTCACTATCTGAATGTTTCCAACAATAACAAGTAACCACCTCCCAGAGCCAATAGTGAAGGAATCAAGTATAGAAAGGAGTACTCATTCAAGAAGCCACAATTATATTTTTATGACCACCTACTACAAAGGTACATAAAAAATAGAGAAACCTCATCCAGTTTTTCTCTTGTCCATTATATTACTAGCTTCAATAGAGTCTGCTGATACATCAGGATAAATTTGCTTTTTAACTATAGAGTACTTTTCTAATAATTAGAGAAAATATTCAACAGACCTTTAGAGATCATGTGTCCCCCTTTGAAATCCTTTGACTCTTGGATTAACAGATTGCTTTAAGAACTTTGGTGAGAAGTATCATATTATCCTTGTGTCATCCCCCACTAAGGAGCCTCTGAATGAAGTCTCTCAATCAGGGAAAAAAGTCACTATCTGAGCTGCCTGGCTGGTTCATTGTACACGCAGGGCTGGACCTGCCACTGTTGAGTCAGTGGTTCTCATCCCCCCACCCAGGGCCCAGGCAGGCTCCAGCCTTGCAGCCCTCAAGAAAGGCCATGAGTCAGGGCTGATGCAGTAACAGCAAGTGGGAAACAGACCCCAGACAAAGTAAGACGTCCCAGAGCCCACTCTGAGTTTTTAAATGTCTATTATTCGAGATATTTGCTGGCCCTTAAACAAAGCTCAATGGACAAACTTCAGTGTCCAAGCTCTAAAGGAATTTAGCTTAATGCTAACGCAGAAAAAATTCCCCAGCCACTCATGTAACTTTATTAGACAAAGTGGAGCATGCCTGCTCTTAAGGAAGAAGAAAAAGACATTATTTCCTTTTTCAGAAATTGTGCCACTCTAGAAAGGGAATGCATTTGAAGTAGCAAACGTAGACGTTTCAGGCAAATGTGTACTTTGTCTTCAAATGAACAGCTTTCAAAATGATCTTGGTTAAGCTCCCTTTTATTTTTATCTTTTATTCCCCTACAATGCCAGCTGAGGTTACCCATCTCCCAACAGCTACCAAATGGACTAGTAATTGTAAGGCTCGGTGATTTAATTAGACTCATTCTAAACACTCACATTTTTATCAATTAGTTAATGGGCTAAAGAAGAGTCTCTTTGTTGGAGCCAGGTCATTTGGAAGCTAGAGGCTTCTTGAGGGCAAGAAGCTGAAGAACTGCAGCGTTAATATCTGTAATTAACCTCACGAGTCCTAGGTTGTTCAATTAGGAATGACCTCCCTTCCCTTCCATATGCCTTTCGTCAGATGGAGCTTGAGTGTAAAATAATCACTGAAGAAAAATGAATCAAAAAAGAATGCTTCCAAAAAAAATTAGACCCGGATGAAAAACTTTCCTGTCTTCAAGTGCTTCTCAGTTATTTATTCAACTAAGGTTGTTAATTGGTGGCTTCCCCTGAAAATAATAATTCTGAGTATTTCAGAATTCAGCCATGCTCCTGAAAATAGATATGGAGGAATCTTTTAAAATAATGTTTTGTCTTATCATACAGGTCAGTTCTAAAACAGAAATGTTCTGTGCTTCTGAAAAAGTGTAGTCATTGAGTACTCCCTGTAAATTATTGCCTTCAACTTTCTTGACTTGGAGGATTCCATTTACTGTTTCCATAAAAGAAACCTTCCATCTATGCTCACAGTTTTAACAATAAAAAGATACGATATGCATTAAATCAAGGAGTATTTCCAGTCTTAACAAGCTAGTCAACTTCTCTTGTGAAAAGTCTATGGGAAATTCATAAACTGTACATACTTATTTCCACTTGCTGATCACTGACAAAATGTAAGGCAGCCTTACACATAGACACTAGTATGGACAAAAAAATTAATCTGTAAGAAAGTCATAAAATAATTTACAAATTAAAATATACAAAAGGCCACACTAAATTATCTACCAGGAAAAATGGACACCCTCAAAGACTGTACACTTATTTTTTTCATTTCTAACTAAATCTATAAATCACTATGGTTCAGCAAGGTCAGTATTTTGAATTTAAAGGAAAAAATATATTCACTTTGAAACCAAACATATCAAAAAAAGTAGCAGTTACAAAGATAACTTCTTCATTTTCTGCCTGTTTAGAAACCATTCATAGACAAGCAAGTTAAGGACTGAATTTGGAAGAACCACGCAAAACAGAGAGGAAAGAACACTTGTGTTAAGGATTTTAACAAGAAAGGGGTATGGACTATCATTTGAGAAAATCTGATTCTATCAGGCATTCATCACAAGCTTTGAGTTCTATCTGTTGCCCCTAGTCATCAAAATTAAAGACACCAAAACAGCTGATAAAAAGCAGCAATTCCCATTGCGTGCATCTACCAGCCGCTCTGACCAGTAGCGGTTTACGTTTATTGTTATGGTCAACAATTATATTGTGCATGCTCAGTAAATACTCTGCTCTGCTAAGCTTCATAAATGTGCCCTTTGTTTCCCTCATCATTAGGCAGACAGTTCATTCTGTACAATGTCCAACTTCTAGACAGGTGGAATAAGGAGGTGGCATCTGTCTAAATATTGAATGCCACGCTTCCCCCATCTGCTGTAATAACAGTGCTGGGGCTGCTTGGCTTCAGTTATCCCCTTCTGCATACAACCAGTCAGCCATATGCCCTATATAGTGCACGTGCCACCAGAGCGACAGGGCCTGTTTTGCAGCCTCTGAGCTGGTAACCAAACAAGTAAGGAAAAGATGAGAGGTGGAGGTTGGAAGTCAGGCACGTGCAGGAATCAGCAGGTGATGGTCAATACGTCTACTGAGAGCAGTTCCAAGAACCAATGGAAAAGGCCTTCAAAAGTCAATGGCCGGCATAGAGCACACTGCCAATCAAATTTTACAGGGCATACCTTCCAGGCTAGGCAAATAAGGAGATTTCGAGCACATGGCAGTTCATCGTTTATAATCCTGTCTTAGCCCAGCGTGGCTTAGTGACAGTTCAGTGACAGATGACGAGCACAGGACAGCTGCAGGATCTTACACAAACGCATACAGTAAAATTAAAATTAAATTAGTGACACACGCGTACACATCAGTTGTGCAACAGTTACACAATCTGTTCGAGACCCCTCACAGACTGCCACTGTGCCCTCAATTCAGGGTGCCTACAAGCACTTTCAAAGGCACCCAGGAATTGGTCCTGGCCAGGAAGGGCCCTTCCCTTGGGCAAAGGTGTAATTCAAAAGGTCTCTGAGGCAAAAGAAGGTGCTGAGGTTCCCACACACACAAATGGCAAAGCTTAATGATGTTTCCAACTGGCCTAATTAAAACTGACTGAGGGTTTTGAGTATTTCAAGGAGGGGAAAAAAGTCCAACATAACAGAAGGAGGGACGTGTATTGGACCTGGAGGAAGCCATGAAACTGTCTATGCTCCTTCGATCCATAATCAGCTGATCATACTACTGACAAATGCTACATGTTTTTGTAAAAATGTGAAAGCCTGGACTTGAGAACACTAATATTATACAAAAGTTATATTAAAATGTGATAGCCGATACTTGAGTGTAACTTCTGTTGTTTTAAATGTCTGTGTCCTCTGCTGTAAATTGCATATGTTCTTACTTTCCTTTGTCTGAATTTTTTTTTCTGAATATTTATTTAGGTAACTTAGCCTGATAAAGGAGTTTCTCAGACTGTGTTTCTCCATGAAACCTTATAAAAGTGTTAACATATTTTTGGAAATTTATGTTTCAAATTTGTTTTACCTAACTCACTTCAAAAGGATTTCCGGTGATTATGTTTCATATTTACATTTGCTTCAAATAAAGACCACTAGGTTGGGAGGAAAAAATGTTAGATTAAAAAAAAAAGGAAACAGTTTTGGCTCTTGAGATGCTTGCCACAGCTCTGTATGATATCATTATCTTTTGAACATTTTGGTCCTACATTCGCATCTTGCTAGATTTACAATTTGCAGTCAGGGAAAAAAATTAGTACAGATAAAATTCATACTTACTGATTTTTGAATGTTTTTATAATAATCTAGAAAAAAGTTAACTGTCTTCTCAAGAAATCAACTCAAATATAATACAAATGTTTATTCCAAATGCCCAGATCTATTTATACCTCATGAAACCAACCAAGAGTTACATCTCTATAGTTCTCAATGTTTATGATAATTTACTCTGTGTACAATTACTTCAGAAATCATTCTGTTTTAACATATGAAGTAACTCATGAAGTTTAAGTTAGAGAGGTTTTTAAAAAGACGATTTTAAATTATTAGAACCTTAGTCCAAAATTAATTATTTATAAGTAATTTTTGTTAATCCTCACAGCACCTCTTTGAACACAACTGACTAATCCAACAAGGCACTGACAGTGATGGGCAATTTAATCAAAGTCATACACAAAAATATCACTGGCAGAGTTAAGATTTAAAAATAACTCCTTACTTTGCCTTTTAGAATATTACTATCAACCCAAAACTTCCTTGCCTGATCTTAAATTCCTATCCCTCCTTTTGAGTCTGATCCTCTGCTTTAAATCACCTGTGTCTCCCACATTGCTAAACATGAAGGAAACCTCAGAATCAATGGAAATGTGTTTATGAATAAAGTAAAGACAGGAACATGTTTAAAGTTAGTACAGAAGCCTGACTTCTGGATGTTTGGGGATTATCTCTAAAAACTTGAACTAATTGTATTTCCCTAAGAATGAAATCTTACCAATCAATGCTGATGATGTTTTGGGTATAAGATTTATTGAAGAATTTTAAATTCTCCTGAGGTAATAATAAAATTACCTCCTGTTTCCAACTGAAGAATCTTTGAACATTTCCTCTTTGATTTCTGTATGACATGCAATTTCCCTTGAAGTTAGGTTCTACTGAGTATACACACAAATTATTATGTGTCTCAATTAAAGAGATTTCCCGGAGCCTTTCTTTAAAAAGCAACAATAAGCAAGCAAACAAACAAAACCTCTCATAAGCAACTGTTTTATTGTTTTTATTGTTTAGTTGTTGAAAGTGAAAGTCACTCAGTCATGTCTGACTCTTTGCGACCCCATGGACTATACAGTCCATGGAATTCTCCAGGCCAGAATACTGGAGTGGGTAGCCTTTCCCTTCTCCAGGGGATCTTCCCAACCCAGGGATCGAACCTAGGTATTCCACGTTGCCGGTGAATTCTTTACCAGCTGAGCCACAAAGGAAGCCTAGGAATACTGGAGTGGGTGACCTATCCATTCTCCAGCACACCTTCCTGACCCAGGAACCAAATGGGGGTCTTCTGTATTGCAGGCAGATTCTTTACCAATAAGCCCATGAAGGAAATCTCAGAATCAGTGGAAATGTGTTTATGAATAAAGTAAAGGCCGAAACATGTTTAAAGTTAGTACAGAAGCCTGACTTCTGGATGTTTGGGGATTATTATTGCTTAGTTATTACTTCTATTTAACCAAAGTTTCTGCTGAAACGTTGTTCTCCAGTTCTCTGTTCCATTCCCAGAAAAGCCATCAATCAAGTTTCTCTATTGGTCACATGTCCTATGTTGTGATATTGCACAAAAAAGTATAGAAAATACAAATTCTTACACTTAATGTAAGGCAGCAGAGGCCCTTGTTCAAAAGAAAGTGAAAAGCAAAAAAGCAAATGACAAATTTTAATTTGTATCACTAAGCCTTTACTTGGTATATCCAAACAACAGGCTGAAAGTCAGCCAGCTCCAGGACCAAGTGCTCAAATTAAATCCCTAGTTCATCCAAATCACACATGTAGTCTACATACGTGTGAGCACAAAAATCATACAGGATCACAGTCCCACCTGTGTGGGTATTCAGGCTCTCCAGACAGTCAGTGATAACAATGTGCATACAGAGAAAGAATGCTTTTCTTTCGAAGGCTGAAGGAAGTGGAAAATCAACACAGATAGAAACTAATATGTATGTCCTATTTTGAAAAAATACTCATGTATATTTTTGGTAACTAGGGTCACAGAGAGAGCACCCAGAAATCAAGCGTAGTCAGATTGTGATAAAATTTGTCCAAGGGATGAAATGCCCTACTTAGAATGATATACACTAATGGTCACTGCAGGTGGCTTCAAGTTTATTGAAAAATGACACAAATCATAAAAATACCAGAATAAAAAAAATCATTAGGTTGATTATTGGGTTGATGCGGTCGCTGTGCCTGGCACAGCAGTGTCCTCTGAAGGAGGGTCTGTGTCTGAGTTCCTCTGCAGGCCACTCGTGAGGATGAAGCTTCAGTGTTTGTAGTGTGGGCAATTGTTGCGGGAGAAGGCAGGTTGGAGGGTGAGCTTCCTAAGTCACTAAACAAACCTTTAAAAAAAAAACAAACCTTCTCATTAGGAATTATTATTTCCATCCCTCATCTTCATTAGAAATAAAAGAGTTGTACTTAGGAACAAAATCTGAAATGATGAAAATCCTTCGAGGCAAAGAAGAAAGATTTAGCAGTTCACCCTTTTATTACTGTTATGATGACTCCTTATTACTTAGCACTTACATGGCACTTTATTCTTTCCAAGGGCTTTACAATCCTTAATTACTTAATCTTGAAATATATTTAGAAAGGCACTTGACTTTATTTGACACAGCTATTCGAAACCTGTTTTGCCCCATTTTCAGTCCCCATGTGTGGAGGTACAGTATCTTCCTGCTGGGAAGCAAGGTGCCAGAGGGTGGCTGAGAGAAAGGAACTCCTGAAGAAAAATGGAGGGGAGGAAGGAGAGGAGAAACCAGCCTATGTTAAAAATAACAATAATCAGCAATGACGACCACTCTTTCCTTCTCTTTGGCATTCTGTGCCAACCCAACATCTTTCAAAATTTTTAATAATCAGTAATTTATAAAATGCAATAAACATACATTATACATACCCTACACACAACAGATTTTTCTGGCTGAATTATGTTGCTTGTCATGCAAATAGGTAATCCTGAACCAATTAAAACACAAAAGCATGTTGTAGTAATGGAAGTTTCTGGATGCCAGCTCTTAGGCACTGGGTCCTTAGAGAAGAAAAAAGAAACACGGAGAACAATATCATCATTCTATCAGCAGTTAACTTGAGTCTACTTGTGCATGATCAAAGACTACAAATATAGTTTAAACAGCATGAAATAATCGCTGGGTTTACAATATGAAATGATTTTTAAAAGCAAAACCAACAACAATCCTGGTGCCACTATGTTCGGTGACTCAAGGCTAATTTTGTGATGCACAGCCAAGCTGAGGTGGTGGTAAGGAAATTAAGGTTAAGAGGCTAACCTCCCTCCTGGGTTCCCTTGGAAGATTTCTATATTCTGGGGGAGAGGGTAATGAAAATATTTTACCTCCCCTATCGCAATTAGGTCAGTGGGCCAGAGAAAAACGCTGCTCACACACACCAATGCAATTGCAACCCCAAAAGAGGCAAAAAGGATAGGATTCAGCAATATTCCCTGCATGAGAATGGCCAGGCAAATAGCAGTGAATAGGTCTTCCTCTCCTAGATTTGGATTTTGAAGAAGGAGAGAGAGACTAAGAGAAGCAAGTCCTCTTCCCGACTCTTAACCTTCTTCCACCTGACTAGTGTCCACATAGACAAAGAGAATGAAGAAACCACAGCAAGCCATGCCCAAAGCCTGGAGATGAGGGTCTGTGTTCATAAAGAGGAAAATGGCCCTTGCATCTAGATTGCCTGAGCGTCCTTAGTAAGAAAAGAAAGCAGTTAACGGGAAAGATCCATCCATCTGGTTGCTTTGTGGTGGTGGTTTTTATTTTCATTTCAGACACTGACGAGGCAAAGGAGTGGCATATAGAAATTTAGAGTCCAGAAACTTAATAAAATGGCTCTAAACATGACAGCATTGTGAAAAAGATTAATTACTAGGAGTAAAGAGGCCCGATGCCAGGAATTTATAGGATTGATACAAATATCATGCCCTGCTGGGCTGCTGGGCCCATAATATGCAACCCTAATCTTCAGGCCTATTGTTGTTTTTGCAGAAACAACGGGCTTCAGCCATGACAACAAAAGGGTATATAATAGAATTTCAGTAGGGGGAAAAGTCACTACAGCCATGGAAAATAAACACCTTTAAAGAATCTGTTTATGAACACCTAGCCCAGCTGTCCCTTCACGTGCCAGTGTCTACAGAGTAAAGGTGCCATTGTTGTGTTTATCTCAGAGACCAGCAGAAGGAAAGGAGAGGACCAGTGAGCAAGAAGAAACGGGACCACCAACTGCATTGCCCGTAGTTCCTATTGGCACTGGACAGTTTGTTTTTTAATTGGCAAATAATCCAGATGCCTTCTTAAATAAGAGAATTGCTCTTGCAAACACAGGAAGACCTTTGCCTACAATTATGACTTTAGTTTCTTGGAAACATTTTTTAAGTTCCCCTCCCCTTTGAGGCTCACTGTATGCATTTTGCCCATCTCATAATTGATGTGTCTGACATTCAGAAACACGTTGTGAAACCACAAATTAGTCATGGCAGGAACAAGAAAAGAAGCTCAACTCGGCAATTGGATTACACTAACCAATCGGACCAGTGTCTGCCTTTGTTTGTACTCGCCACATTGATGGTAAAGAGAAAGACAACTTTCATAACCAGTAATTTGAGGTTTGAACTACATTCATGTCTAAAATCATACACATTTTCTGGGGACCAACTGAAGGGAAAACACTGTGTTTTTCCACATTTGTGTGTTCGTAATATTTCTGAAAAGTGTGAAGGGCCAAGTGTAAAAACACCTACTCTAAGAGCAACCTGTGTTTACATATAAATTATCTTGCCATTCTTATCATGCAAAGGATTCATTTATAACATATGGTGTCTGTTTCACACGCTAACAGTGGCTTTTTAATTTGAAGTCAGCCACAATCAGTGGTCCTAAATCCTCACTGTCTCTGGGATTAATTATGGGCACTAGACAGCAATAGCAATCCTCTCCTCCTGATAAGCTGCATGGAGAAGTTGGCAAGAGGAGAAAATAGGCCTTTCAAGGTTAGAGAGTAACTAGAGCTGACATACCCTCGTCTTCCGTGACAACCATTTGAAATCATAATATTAATGTTAAAACAGCCTCCATTCTTTAGGGCTGTTTAGTAAAACATCATACATAAAAGAAATGCAATTTCTAAATGCTTTCTACTTCTTCCTCTTGGCAGAATAATTGAAAGAGCCACATCCTTCTGCCTCTGCAGTGCCTCAGCAGTTGTTAACTAAACACAACCAGCCTAAGCAGACTGATGGACCAAGTTGAGCTGTGGTTCCATCAGTCAGCACCTTCCCAGCTTCACAAACCAGAACTTTCAGGACACAGGCTGCATGTGTGCAGGACACTCTGCCTCACTGTGGATAAAAAAAAATCACAGTTTCTGCCCACAGATAAACAGATCTGCCAGAGTGAAACTGACCACGTACCCACCTGTGCTCCCTGCAATATGCAACCTAAAGTGGAGTTCCTGGTCACAACTGCACATGCAGACTTGCCTACATAAGATGCTTGAACCACCTCATTGTTTCAGCAACGTATTCTTCTACCTGTTTATCACCTGCTTCTAAAGACTGGAGAAAGGGTCAAATGATTTTTCTGAGATCCTATCCAGTTCTGTTTTTCAAAATCTGATATTTTACTGAACCAGGCTGATTGTGTCTTGGGTATCTTGTGTGTGTAGTCACTTGAGAACTTCTGGGATATGCCTACAACACATTGGACATTGCACTGGGGCTGAGGGTACAGTGATGAGCAAACCAGTGGGGTTTCTGCCTTCGGAAGTAGGGGTGCCAAAGAGAAATGAAGCCAGATCATTTTGGGGATTGAAGAAAGCTTCCTTGAGGAAGCAACATTTGGGCTGAAATCTTTTTCTTTTTAAAAAATTTATTTATTTTTAATCGAAGGATAATTGCTTTACAGTATTATGTTGGTTTCTACCAAACATCAACATGAATCAGCCATAGGTTTACCCATGTCTCCTCCCATTTGAACACCCCTCCTTCCCCCCTCCCCACCCCACCCTCTAGGTGTTTACCAAGACCCAGTTTGAGTTCCTGAGTCATACAGCAAATTTGGGATGAAATATTAAGGATTTAGTTGGCCAAGAAAGAAAAGTGAAAGGCACAGCATAGGCAAAGGTCCTGAGGTGGTTGGGGACAGATTCTCATAAGGAGCTAAGAGAAGGAAGGTGACTGGAAGGGTGGAAATCAGAGGTGTCAAGTACTACAGGAAGTGACACAGGCAGGCAGGGGTTCAACTCTAGGGTGGTCTTACATAACCACAGAAACCCAAAGGCTTTTCTTCCAAGCCTTTCAACTGCATAGTGAACAAATAAGAGTATAGATTCTCACTTCAGAAACTCTCAAAGATCTAACTACCTCAAAATACTCACAAATAATGTAGAACTAGGGTTTAGAATTTGAGCCATTCAGATACCTAACTCTGGTTTTGCAATTTATACCACAGTTTAAAGTCTTAACCATCTAAGAAATTCAAAGTTCAACCATCTAAGAAATTCAAAGTTGTAACCAAATTGTTCCTTACATACAGGCTAGTTTCTGAGTTAGGGACTTCACTAACATGGAGATGAATAAACCCTTTTTATAACTGGCTTATATTCAAGAGGATTTTAGTCTTTCACGGATATAATGTTGATGCTATCATAGTTCAGAATTTGTTTTCTTGTTAAACCACTCAAGAGATTTTTTTGTTGTTGTTGTTAAATAACAGCACTGAGATGCTATCTCACTAGAAACTGCTAGTTTCTAAAAAATAGGCACACAAACCCTCCAGATCAGCCAAAGTCCTTACGAGATTGAATCCTTTTGCCAATGTGGACAAAAGGATTGAACTAGCTGTAGATACATAATTACATAAAGAATCATTTTTTGTGTCATTGTACAGTGGACTCCATGAGAGGCCATGGAGGGAGCATCATAAATAGGGATGTGCTGACTATTACACTTGACTCAAACATCACTAAAGAAAACATCTGTTTTTCTTAGCCTAATTAACTATAGACATAACTGATGTACAAAACAGTATTCAGCAGGAAATTTTACCATTTCTCAAAATAACTTGCTGTGTGTTGACTCTTCACACTTCATTGATTCTTCTAGGCCTTTCCTGAGCTCTTCCTGTTCTTTCTGAGGTCTGGGATCTTGTCTCCCTTCATTGAGTATATCTTAGTAACGAACATATATTCCAGATTTTAAATAAATTCCCTTCTTACCTGATACTTACTGTTCTTTTGCTCAGTTTCAAAAC
Source organism: Bos mutus (assembly GCF_027580195.1). Lineage (NCBI taxonomy): Eukaryota > Metazoa > Chordata > Mammalia > Artiodactyla > Bovidae > Bos > Bos mutus. Next base: position 39,569,692 of record NC_091626.1, on the reverse strand, counting down.
ATTTAATTTTCTTGCAGCAAATATTGCTTTCATATAAAGGTGGACTGCAGCACACCAGGCATCCCTGTCCTTCACTGTCTCCTGGAGTTTGCTCAAATTCATGTCCATTGAGTCAGTGATGCCATCCAACCATCTCATTCTCTGTCACTTCCTTCTTTTCTTGCCCTCAATCTTTTCCAGACCCATCACAGTCTTTTTCAGTGAGTCAGCTCTTCTCATCAGGTGACTGAAGTATTAGAGCTTCAGCTTCAGCATCAGTCCTTCCAATGAATATTCAGGGTTGATTTCCTTTAGGATTGACTGGTTTGACCTTGCAGTCCAAGGGATTCTCAAAAGTCTTCTCCAGCACCACAATTCAAAAGCATCAGTTCTCCTGTGCTCAGCCTTCTTTATGGTCCAACTCTCATATCCGTACATAACTGCTGGAAAAACCATAGCTTTGACTATACAGACCTTTGTCAGCAAAGTGATGCCTCTGCTTTTTAATACACTGTTTAGATTTGTCATAGCTTTCCTTCCAAGGAGCAAGTGCCTTTTAATTTCCTAGCTGCAGTCACCGTCTGCAGTGATTTTGGAGCCCAAGAAAATAAAATCTGTCACTGTTTCCACTTATGGTCAATTAATCCATGACAAAGAAAGCAAAAATATACAATGGAGAAAAGACAATCTCTTCAATAAGTGGTACTGGGAAAACTAGGCAGCTACAAGTAAAAGAATGAAATTAGACCATTGTTTAACACTATATACAAAAGAAACTCAAAATGTATTAAAGGCCTAAATGTAAGACCAGATACTGTAAAACTCCTAGTGAGAAATGCAGGCAGAACTCTCTTTGACATAAATTGAAGCAATATTTTTTGGACCTGTCTCCTAAAGCAAAGGATATAAAAGCAAAAATAAGCAAATGGTACCTAATTAAACTTAAAAACTTTTGCACAGCAAAAGAAACCATTGACACAATGAAAAGACAACCTACTGACTGGGATAAAATATTTGCAAATGATATGACTGATAAGAGATTAATAGCCAACATATATAAACAGTTCATTTAATTCAACACCAAAAAATCAATCAACCCAATTGAAAAATCGGCAGAAGAATTAAAGAAACATTTTTCAAAGAAAAAATGCAAGTGGACAACAGGCACATGAAGAGATGCTCAACATTGCTAATTATCAAGGAAATGAAATGAAAATCACAATGAGATATCACCTCACACCTGTCAGAATGGCGATCGTCAAAAAAGAACATGAATAACAAATGTTACTGAGGATGTGGAGAAAAGGGAACACTCACAAACTGATGGTAGGAGTGTAAATTGGTGTAGCAATTGTGGAAAACAGTATATGGAGGTGTCTCAAAAAACCAAAATTAGAACTACCATATGACCCGGCAATTCCACATCTGAGTATATATCTGAAAAATACAAAAACACTAATTTGAAAAAGATGCATGTTCACAGCAGCATTATTTATAATTGCCAAGTTAAGGAAGCAATCTAAGTGTCCATCAACAGATGGATGGATAAAGATGACATGGTGTGCAGTATATATATATACAATGAAATACTACTCAGCCATTTAAAAAAAATGTAATTTTGCCACTTGCAGCAACATGAATGGATTTGGAGGACATTATGGTAAGTGAAATGTCAGACAGAGAAAGATAGATACAGTATGATATCACTTACATGAGGAATCTAAAAGTACAACAAACTAGTGAATAAAATAAAGAAGAAGCAGACCACACACATAAAGAACAAACTAGTTGTTACCAGTAGGGAGAGGGAGAGGAGGAGGGTCCACATAGAGGTAGGGAAAAAAGAGGGCTACTGTGGGATTACACAAAATCATGTGTCTGAAACTTTTGAAAATTGTAAGGCACTATGAAATTTAAAGAACCTTTATTCAAGAAATAAAATAAAAATTAAAAAGGGCATAAAGGTATTGATATACTTTTATTGTATATACATTTACTGATACACTTAAAGAGCAAAAAAAGAAATCAGTGAAGAAAAGATGAACCATTTAGACTATGAATCACTGTTGTAAAACTGATTCACTCTATGAAGAAAAATAAAACTTGATTCCTACCTAAAAAAATGAACTTCAGAGAGAATTAGAAATGTAAATGTGAAAGATAAAATTAAAAGCTACTACTACTAAGTCACTTCAGTCGTGTCCAACTCTGTGCGACCCCATAGATGGCAGCCCACCAGGCTCCCCTGTCCCTGGGATTCTCTAGGCAAGAACACTGGAGTGGATCGCCATTTCCTTCTCCAATGCAGGAAAGTGAAAAGTGAAAGTGAAGCCGCTCAGTCGTGTCTGACTCTTAGCTACCCCAGGGACTGTAGCCCACCAGGCTCCTCCATCCATGGGATTTTCCAGGCAAGACTACTGGAGTGGGGTGCCATTGCCTTCTCCAAAATTAAAAGCTAATACAGGAAAAATGTTGGAGCATATCTCTATGAACTTAGGGTGAGGAAGGATTTTTTTTCTTTTAAGGCATAAACTGAAAGCAGAAAATTTGTTGGACTACACAAAAAATAATAAAATTAGTAATTTTTATTCAACAAAAGATACCACAAACTTGACAAGTTAATGACAGATAAGAGATATTTGTCTTGAGTACAACTAATGAGATTTTAGATTACACAAAGTACTCCGGCAGATGAGTTAAAAAAAAAGAAAAAAAGAACTCCAATAGAAAAAGGAGATAATATTCAATCACATAAAGGAAGTGGGTATTGTTTTTGCTTTGGCTCCATCCCTTCATTCTTTCTGGAGTTATTTCTCCACTGATCTCCAGTAGCATATTGGGCACCTACTGACCTGGGGAGTTTCTCTTTCAGTATCCTATCATTTTGCCTTTTCATACTGTTCATGGGGTTCTCAAGGCAAGAATACTGAAGTGGTTTGCCATTCCCTTCTCCAGTGGACCACATTCTGTCAGACCTCTCCACCATGACCCGCCCGTCTTGGGTGGCCCCACGGGCATGGCTTAGTTTCACTGAGTTAGACAAGGCTGTGGTCCTAGTGTGATTAGATTGACCAGTTTTCTGTGAGTATGGTTTCAGTGTGTCTGCCCCCTCTTGCAACACCTACAGTCTTACTTGGGTTTCTCTTACCTTGGGCATGGGGTATCTCTTCACGGCTGCTCCAGCAAAGCGCAGCCATTGCTCCTTACCTTGGACGAGGGGTATCTCCTCACCGCCGCCCTTCCTGACCTTCGACGTGGGATAGCTCCTCTAGGCCCTCCTGCGCCCGCACAGCCAGGGCTCCTTGGACGTGGGGTTGGTCCTCCCGGCCGCCGCCCCTGACCTCGGACGCAGGGTAACTCCTCTCGTCGCCGCCCCTGACCTCGGACGCTGGGTATCTCCTCTCGGCCGCCCCCCGTGACCTCGGATGCAGGGTAGCTCTTCTCGGCCGTTCCTGCGCCGTCACAGTTTGGTACTCTCAGCCGCTGCCCCTGACCTCGGACATGGGGTAACTCCTCTTGGCCGCCGCCCTTCGGGCATGGGGTCCTCCCGGCTTCTGCCCCTGACCTCGGACGTGGGGTGGCTCCTCGCGGCCGCGCTTAGCGCGCGGGTTGCAGCCGCCTGCGCTTAGCGCGCTATCATGAGAAACGCTGGACTGAAGAAACACAAGCTGGAATCAAGATTGCCGGGAGAAATATCAGTAATCTCAGATATGCAGATGACACCACCCTTATGGCAGAAAGTGAAGAGGAACTCAAAAGCCTCTTGATGAAAGTGAAAGTGGAGAGTGAAAAAGTTGGCTTAAAGCTCAACATTCAGAAAACAAAGATCATGGCACCTGGTCCCATCACTTCATGGGAAATAGATGGGGAAACAGTGGAAACAGTGTCAGACTTTATTTTTCTGGGCTCCAAAATCACTGCAGATGGTGACTGCAGCCATGAAATTAAAAGACACTTACTCCTTGGAAGGAAAGTTATGACCAACCTAGATGGCATATTCAAAAGCAGAGACATTACTTCGCCAACAAAGGTCCGTCTAGTCAAGGCTATGGTTTTTCCCGTGGTCATGTATGGATGTGAGAGTTGGACTATGAAGAAGGCTGAGCGCCAAAGAATTGATGCTTTTGAACTGTGGTGTTGGAGAAGACTCTTGAGAGTCCCTTGGACTGCAAGGAGATCCAACCAGTCCATTCTGAAGGAGATCAGCCCTGGGATTTCTTTGGAAGGAATGATGCTAAAGCGGAAACTCCAGTACTTTGGCCACCTCATGCTAAGAGTTGACTCATTGGAAAAGACTCTGATGCTGGGAGGGATTAGGGGCAAGAGGAGAAGGGGATGACAGAGGATGAGATGGCTGGATGGCATCACTGACTCGATGGACGTGAGTCTGGGTGAACTCTGGGAGTTGTGATGGACAGGGAGGCCTGGCGTGCTGTGATTCACGGGGTCGAAAAGAGTCGGACACAACTGAGAGACTGATCTGATCTGATCTGAAAGGAAGTGGAAAGAATTAACAGATACATGGGAAGATAGGCAACACATTAATAACCAGAGAGACATAAATTTTTTTAAAAAGTAAAATAACTTTTTTATCTCCGCCAGATGAGTACAAACTTGGAAAACCAGATAATATCAAGTGTCAGAGACTACTTGGGAAATTTCAAACCCTGGTATATTACTGGTGGGAATGCAATCCTAAATACAATTATGCCACAAAATAATCTGACACAGTGTATACCTGAGAGAAATTCTTACACAAATTCCAAAATGCTCATGTATAAGGATAATCATGGCACATTTTCATTATAATGGAGACATCAACCAAGGTAGATGCATGTTATGTCGTGGTCAAAAGCAAAGAACTACATGGCTATACAGCATGGAGAAGACTCCTGAGAGTCCCTTGGACTGCAAGGAGATCCAACCAGTCCATTCTGAAGGAGATCAGCCCTGGGATTTCTTTGGAAGGAATGATGCTAAAGCTGAAACTCCAGTACTTTGGCCACCTCATGTGAAGAGTTGACTCATTGGAAAAGACTCTGATGCTGGGAGGGATTGGGGGCAGGAGGAGAAGGGGACGACAGAGGATGAGATGGTTGGATGGCGTCACCAACTCAATGGACATGAGTTTGGGTAAACTCCAGGAGCTGGTGATGGACAGGGAGGCCTGGTGTGCTGCGGTTCACACAGTCGCAAAGAGTTGGACACAGCTGAGCAACTGAACTGAACTAAACTGAAGGACAGGTCTTAAATACAGTGTGAAGGAAAAATTAGCTCTGGAATGGGATCCACAATACAACAGCACTTATTTATATTCAAATCATGCATAAACAAAACCCAACACTGCAAATCTTCCAAGGATACATACACATCCAAGACACCTATGGAAATGGGAGGGCAAATGGGAATGAGCTTGGGGGAGATGACAGTGTGATGTAAACTCAAAAGCATAATTTGGTTTTCCCTGGTGGTCCAATGGTTAAGAATCTACCTGCCAAGGCAGAAGACACAGGTTCGATCCCTGGTCTGGGAAGTTTCCACATGCCATGGGGCCACTCAGCCTGTGTACCACAACTAGAGAATGCCTGCGTGCAGCAACAAAGACCCAGTGCAGCCAAAAATTAATAAATTAATTTAAAAATTAAAAGCATGATTAACTCAATTTTCTGAACCTGAGTTTAAGAATGAAGTCCCTCTAGTGGAAAAGTTAAAGGAACATTAGTTTTTAATCTGCTAAGACCAACAACAAGGAAAGATACATTATAAAAAGGAAATAAAATGGTCACTTTGAACTTTATGTAGAAACTAACTTTCTCAAGGATAGATAGATAGCCCCTACACCCTAGTGGGCTTCCCTGATCCCTCAACAGTAAAGAATCTGCCTTCAGGCTGGTCCGAAGGTAATGAGTTATCTCAATTGATTGTTCACAGTCAGTTACAGATCAAACTCCTCGTTCTACTCTTTCCCCCCTTCTCACTACTGCACTTGACTAGTCTTAAAAAAAAAAAGGATCTGCCTTCAATGCAGGAACACAAGAGACACGGGTTCAATCCCTGGGTCGGGAAGATCCCCTGGAGGAGGGCATGGCAACCCACACTAGTGTTCTCGCCTGGAGAACCCCTTGGCAGAGGATCCTGGTGGGCTACAGTCCATAAGGTCACAAAGAGTCGGACATGAGTGAGGCGACTTAGCATGCACAGTCTCATAAGTTCAGCCTTATTCCTGGAGCAATTCTAAATGTTAAATATTATTTCATAGAGTGGAGATAAGGGGGATTTTGAATCTCTAAAACAATGCATGGAACACTTTATTAACAGCTGGAAGGAAAATATATGTCTGTTCTTCAGGGCTAGTTTCAGAGAAAACCACTAGGACGGTGACACTAACAAACTGGGGACGTGATTAAGTGCCATTCATTGTGCTGGCAGACAGGACACACTCCAGGAGATCAGCATGTTTGTATCGAGGACAATTCTAAAAGCCCAGAATATTAGCATCAAAAATAATGTGTCTCTTTATTCACTTTATTCCTAGTTTTGCTATTAGCATCTATACAATGTCTAAATGAAGTATCATTTGGAAAGTATTTTCTATTTAAGTGATTTGCAGCTATTTTCATAAAGCTGCTCAACCTATAAGCATAATAGTTATAACTACATTTCAAAAGAACTTCATTTCCAAAGGAATTTCGTGACACATGCAGCATGGCCCCTATATCTACAGACGGGGCTGAAAGTGAATTCTCAGCCTATGAGCTCTCCCCTTTTTAACTCTAACGGCATTTGCATGGTGTTGGGTGGTGCTGAACTGGCGGGTTATAGATCCCTTAACAGCTTTTGCTGCTTCTCTCCTTCCAGCCTTGCATGGACTGTCACCAGTGCATTGCTAATTGAACATGATGGGCACTAGGTTGATTAAAGAGAAAATTACATTCTACTTATCAAATGCTGATTAGCATAACTACCACATGTGCTTGCTTTCTCTTGCCCTATTCAATAAACATTTCATTAGAAAAATGAATTCTGTCACTTGGGAGATGGGCCTCTAGCTCAAACTTCTTACTCGGCAGGTAATACTCAGAGAAGCTTGATACATAGTATGTATCACAACTCCACAGTATGTGAGTTGCCTTATTTATGTAAAAAAAATTTCCTAAGCAGATTTTGGTCAATTTTTCCCTTTTCAAATAGGGAAAGTAAGAAAAACAAAGTATGTGAGTTCTTGGCCCCAAGCTGTGAAGAACAGCTGATCCAGGCCTCCTGGGCAACAGACGGGACACCAGAAAGCAGGCTGCTCCTCTCCGAAGACTGTGCCGTGGTGGGTGTCAAAAGGCTGAGACTAGTCTAGCCCCTGCCTAAGCCTCAGGCCCACAGTCTGACTGCAAGGGCAGCAACTTCCCAAGAGAGCTGTGACTGCCTCCCATGTCCTACATGCCCCTGTCTCCAAAAAATGGTGGAGGAATGGAAGTGCAGAGAAATTAGGGGGCACTTCCCTGGTAGTCCAGGGGTTAAGAATCTGCCTTGCAATGCAGAGGATGCAGGTTCTGTCCCTGGTCAAGGAACTAAGATCCCACATACTGTGGGAAAACTAAGCCCGAGCAACTAGTGAAGCCTGCAACAAAAGATTCTGCACACTGCAACTAAGATTCGACGCAGCCATACACATAGACGTACATTATTCTGGAGCCTAGAGAATTCCATGGACTGTATAGTCCATGGGGTCACAAAGAGTCAGACACGACTGAGTGACTTTCACTTTCAAATATATATAGTAAAATAAATTAGGTGAGTAAAGAATTGACTCTGCCTCTTTTCTGGTTGACATATTTTGGCGTGTCTGCCTGGCTCACAATGGCTCCCTCAGTCCTAGAGACCATTCTCCTACCCTGCCTCTGAAATGGTAACATGGCCAGCACCTTATGACCCACCAGGATCTTCGCTGATTGGATTGGGAGTGGGGCGAGGGGGAATGGGGGGATGTCTCAAGCTGGGCCATTTACTTCCTTGCTCAAATTTTGGAACTGGGTTAGAGGGGCAGCAAGCTAAATTCCACTAGTACTTAGAATCATAGCAGGTATGCCATATTCCACCACACAGATCACAGAGGTAGAGAGAACTGGTCACAAAGAAAGGAATCAGGAAGGGAATTAAGTAAAAATACCCAGAAAAGAAAAGATACATAGAAGACCCAGAGGCTTTGCACTTCAGGTTCAAGATGCCTCCTGCATCCATGCCCTTGGGTCTGAAAGAAAATGCTTGGGTCCTTAGATAATCTTTCCACTCCTGCTTAAATCAATTTGACTTGGTTTCTTTTCCAGGAAACTATTGAGTCTTGACTAACATCTTTCCTCCAAGCAGCTCTAAGTGACTAAAAGAGAATCCCAGGAATCATCAATATCCATGAGAAGCTAGTGCCAAGATGTCCACAAGAGTTTCAAAGATGGAAAGCAGATGGTCAGGCAGTAACTGACTTCAGCAAAGCAGAGAAATTACAATTGTTGGCCCCTGCAGAGGGGAAAGACCAAAAACAAAATAAAACAAAGCAAGTGGCATTGTGCCACAGAACCCAAGAAGGGGTCAGGATTCAGAGGCTTCAGATACTACGAAAAACGTTGAATTAGCTTTTACACTGAAGAATACAGTCCCCCGTGGGTGGCTGTTCATCCAGGAGTCAGGTGACCCTCACACCACAGACATCTCTCACTCCAGCAGGAGATAGGAAGGTATTTCTCTGAAGAAACTGAACCAGGAGACCTCTGGCCATGGACATGGGCTTTACAAATTAAGGAGTGGGGCAGGGGTGAGATGCTGTTCTGAAAAATACAGCATGATTAAAAGATCTCATGCAAATCAGAACCACCCAGCTCTCTTTCCTGTTCTTCCAGAATCCCAGATATAGGCCTTATTCTTAATATATTATTATAACCAGTACATCGCAGACACTAATCAGCTGGAATGGACACTGGCCTTAGCATTGAGGCAAAGCCCTTCAGGCTTTGACCCTTTAATTGCTGGTTATAGGGAAAATGAGTCTCAGAGGGTCAGCGTGGCTCAGGGCAGTAGCTTTATGATACCAGTAAAGAGTTTCAATACTTTAACAACCAGTCTGGCTGTATTAGTGTGTACCAGCCAAATATCACACTTGTTTATACCCTCAGGCAAGAAAATTAAAAATTCTTCTCTGGTGAAATTGAACTTTAATCTGGTGAAAAATATTGAAAACTTAAGGTCCCTAAATGTAAAGACCAGGTCCTGCCTAATTACCCTATGGTGAACCCCAATAGTCAACAAAATGTTGCCCGTGCACGTGCTGTTTCCAATCAGCGTTTAGTACCTTATGTTTAAATATAAACTGACATGCCAGACTCATTCCACTTTTGAGGAAAACTTCTGCCATTATAGATGGAGACCAAAGAGCAACAGAAATTCAAGGCTCAGAGGAAATAGAGACAAGGCAAGGAATGCGGGTGAGGGAAGACTTCCAAAACAACTGTAATTAACATCTTCAGAGGGTTGTGAAGAAATTGCAACCATAGAAGAAAAATAACCAAAAAAGCACATACACTCTTTCATTTTTTTTAAACCTTTTTTTCCTTTGGCTGTGCTGGGTCTTCATTGCTGCTCTAGGGCTTTCTCTTGTGGTGACTAGGGGCTACTCTTCATTATGGTGTGAGGGATTCTCATTGTGGAGGCTTCTCTTGTTGCAGAGCACAGGCTCTAGGCAGGTGGGCTTCAGTGGTTGTGGCACACAGGCTTAGTTGCTCCAAGGCATGTGGGATCTTCCCAGATTGGAGATCAAACTGGTGTCCCCTGCATTGCTAGGCAGATTCTCACCTGCTGGATCACCAAGGGAATCCCCTACTCATTCATTTAAGCAACAATTATTTATTGAATGTCTACTATGTATCAGTTTTAGTGATTGCTTTCTATTTTCTACCTTCTAAATCTCTTTATAATTGGCAGGTTGATCTCTGGCTACCTTCAAAGCTACAGCCCTAGAGCCAACCTCATCTCTTCTCAGCTGAACTTTAGCAATGGATTTTTAAAATTATTATTATTAATTGTTATTAGAGCATAATTGCTTTACAATGCTGTGTTAGTTTCTGCTCTAAGCAAAGTGAATCAGCCATACGTATACATGTATCCCCTCTTTTTTGGATTCCTTTCTCATTTACTGTTGTCATTGCTCGGTCACTAGGTCGTGTTTGACTCTTTTGGGACCCCAAGGGCTGCAACACAGCAGACTCCTCTGTCCTCTTCTATCTCCTGGAGCGTACTCAAAGTCATGTCCACTGAGTGGGTGATTGAAATGAAATGGTTGGATGGCATCACCGACTCAGTGAGTTTTAGTAGACTCCAGGAGTTGGTGATGGACAGAGAGGCCTGGCGTGCTGCAGTCCATGGGGTCGCAAAGAGTCGGACACAACTGAGCTACTGAACTGAACTGAACTGAGTGGGTAATGCTATCTAACCATTTCATCCTCTGCTGCCCTCTTCTCCTTTTGCCCTTAGTCTTTTCCACTATCAGGATCTTTTCCAGTGAGTCAGCTCTTCACATTGGGTGGCCAAAGAATTGGAGTTTCAGCTTCAGCATCAATCCTTCCAATGAATATTCAGGGATGATTTCCTTTAGGATTGCCTGGTTTGATCTCCTTGTAGTCCAAGGGACTCTCAAGAGTCTTCTCCAACACCACTGTTCGAAAGCATCAATTCTTGAGCACTCAGCCTTCTTTATGGTCCAACTCTCATATCTGTACATGACTAATGGAAAAACCAGTATACAGACCTTTGTAGGCAAAGTGATATCTCTTTAACTGTATGGATCTTTGTAGGCAAAGTGATGTCTCTGCATTTTAATACACTGTCTAGGTTTGTTATAGCTTTTCTTCCAAGGAGGAAGCGTCATTTAATTTCATAACTGCAGTCACCATCCACAGTGATCTTGGAGTCCAAGAAAATGAAACCTGTCACTGCTTCCACTTTTCCCCCTTCTATTTTGCCATGAAGTGATAGGACTAGACGCCATGATATTAGTTTTTTCTCACGTTGAGTTTTAAGCCAGCTATGTCACTCTCTTTCACTCTCATCAAGAGAGTTCCTCTTCTCTTTGTGCCATTAGAGTGGTATCATCTGCATATCTGAAATTGCTGATTTTTCTCCCAGCAACCTTGATTCTAGCTTGTGGATCATACAATCTGGCATTTAGTGTGAGGTTCTCTGCATACAGAGGAGCCTGGTGGGCTACAGTCCATGACTTCACAAAGAGTCAGACATGACTGGCCGACTAAGCACTCTGCATATAAGTTAAATAAGCAGGGTGACAATATGAAATGTTATTGTACTCCTCTCCCAATTTTGAACCAGTCAGCTGTTCCACGTCTGATTCTAACTGTTGCTTCTTGACCCACAAACAGGTTACTCAGGAGACAGGTAAGGTGGTCTGGTACTCCTTTCTCTTCAAGAATTCCCATTTAGGTCACCACAGAGCATTGACTAGAGTTCCCTGTGCTCTACAGTAGGTTCTCAGTAGTTATCTATTTCATACATAGTAGAGTATATATATCAATCCCTATCTCCCAGTTCATCCCATCTCCCCTTCCCCTTTTGGTGTCCATGTTTGTTCTCTACATCTGTGTCTCCATTTCTGGCAATGGACTTCTAATTCATCTCCCTGCCTCTAGTCTTGCTCTCCTATAATCCACCATTTACATTTAGAATGTAAGCTCCCAGGATCCACAGGATTTCCACCATCCAGAGAAAAAAGCACAGGAAACTTAACTCCCAACACAGACTCCAACTCAGTAGGACTAGAGAACCTGATGGTCCCCTAACATCTTCTGACATTTCACAACTCTATGCCTCTGAGTTCCTTCCATCCTCACCTTCCCAAACTTATCCACATTGAGAGACTCCTGCTCGCATGTCACCCTAACACCAGGCAGCATTAAGCATGCCCTTACCACTGTATCACTGCCAGTACGTTCTTCCCTTTGTATGGACTAAATGGCCCCGTTATGTGTCTGTTGCTCCTTCTAAACAACATATTCCTAGAAACTCGGGACCTTGACTCATTTGTATCCTCATGACTTGGTCCAGTGCTTGACACCTGGTGGAGAAATGTTCTTGGACCAAGGTAGATAGGTGAGTGGATGAATAATTTAAGGAACTGAATTGAGTCTCATGGGATGACTAGATCTAGACTGGCAGAAAGAAAAGAGGAAGGCATTCCAAAAAGGGAGAAAGTAAAGAGTGTACAGACAGAAGTAGGAACGCTCACAGTGAAAATTCCACCTGACCTAGATCACAGGACAGGAGTTAAAACAGCAGAAGACCAACCTATGGAGCCTTGGGACATGGAGTTTAGTTTAGATATGGTAGGGAATAAAAGTATTTTAAAGCAATGGTTTATAGGTCCTTATGTAATTATAGCTAAGAGACCAACAGTCTGTCATGAAGTCCCATGTAGACCCAAGAAATGGACATGTCAAGAGGACAACATGTATGAGCCCTGAGTGTGTCATGGTGCAGCACACGCAGTATCGAGGGGAAGACTCATTTTAGTCTGATGAGGCAGGAATCATAGCACCAATTTTTTTTAAAAAAGTATTTTTTGACCAAAACACGTGGCATGGGGAATCATTGTTCCCCAACCAGAAACTGAACCTGCATCCCCTGCAGTGGAATTGAGGAATCTTAACCACTGGACTACCAGGTAAGTCCCCATAACATCTATTTTAGAGATGAAAAACTGAAACTTAGAGATGTAACTTTCCCAAGATCACAGTGAATGACAGTAAATTTAAATCCAAATCTATACTTTATCAAAAATATGAGAAATCCCCTGAAATAAACACCATTTAAATTAACTTCTGGCTTTAATATCTAGTTTATTTCATTTCCTAGTAAGCAAGAAAATATATGGCATGATATAAACAATTCATGTAACTTCTCTGGCCTTAGCTTACTCATCTATAAACAAATGAACTAATAATGATGAGCTCCCTCATTGAGCTGTTATGTAGACTCGAGTTAGTATGTGATATGTACAAATACTTGATAAATGTTAGCTACTGTCATTACATTTCCTTAACTAAGTTGATAATATCATTCATGTAATAATTCTAATTAGTCATTTAAAATATTTCTTTCCCAAGGCAGAGACTAGAATGGCGGTTACCTGGAGTTGGGGGGTTGGGGAGATAGGGGGCTGTTAGTCAAAGGACAAAAACATCCATGAATAAGTTCTGGAAATTTAATGTACACCATGATGATTATAGTTATAATGTTGCATTATATATTTGAAAGTTTGTAAGAGACTAAATTTCAAATGTTTTCATTAAAAAAAAAAGGTAATTATGAGACATCATGCAGGTGCTAGCTAATGCTGGGGTGGTAATTATTTTGCAATGTATAAGTGTATAAATCAACACCATCATTGATTACTTACACAATGATAAATTGTTAAGTTACTTAAATGTTAAATTAAACTTATACTATGTTACATGTAAATTATATTTCAATAAAGCTGGAAAATAAAATTAAATAAGCATGAAACAAAATATCTCTCTTCAGGACACAAAATGCCTTCACATCTTGCATTAGATATAAGAATTACTTTGTAAGTTGACATTTTTAAATTATAGGCAATATGTAAGTGGATCTTCTTTATATAATCTTACTATAAACAGATGTACTATAGTCAAATATATTAAAATGACTCATGAGACATCAGAGCAACCATTTCCATTAGAGTGATTTTCTAAGGCATCACAGAAATATAAAATTATACACATAATGATGCACTGCTTTTGAACATCTTCTAAGCCCAAAAGGTACCACAACTTGTTTACTTGACAGCTCAGCCATTAATTTCAGAAAGGCTAAAATGAAAAACCGCCCAGGTTACAGTTGCCTTGCAGGAATCCCTCTGCTATAATCTCATAGTTTTTTCACCTAATTAATTTCCCCTTTCCTTGCACCAGAGTTTCATGAGTGTATCTTGTTTGGAGGAGATTAAGAGTCACACGCTTCATTAGCAAGGTGTAAATTATCAGTGAGGCCCTCTCCATCCACCTGCTTAATTGGGTTAATGAAGCACCTCTGCGGGGCCTTCCTAGTGCCGCCCTCACCATGCTCTCTGCAGGTTTTACCTCCCTTGGTGGCTTGCAAAACAGGTAAGTGTTTAAAGGTGCTACTGGCTTCCTCTGTTTCCAACCCTGACTCTCAAGTTCAACTCAGCTTTGGTCTTTTGATAGACAAAAATGTTGCTTGGGAAAATTATGAACAGATGTCTTTGCTGAGTCCTTCCTTATCCCCTGCTCTTTTAGAGAATTTGTCATGGGGTGTGGGAGGCTTGAGTCAACTCTTGAGATTAGGCTTGTGACCGTCCAGTGAAGAGTCTTGATACCCTTCCAGGACCCTCGAATACCAGCACAGATCTTCATCACTGGTGTTCCTTCTGGTTAGCACTGCTTTGGAGATCATCAGGGTAGCTTTTCTTTTTCATCATTTCCAAGTTCTTGAGTGCTGATTTAAAACCTCTCCTTACAAATTTTAAAAACTGTGATTCTTAAGCTGGTCATTTCTACAATAGTCTTACTCACAAAAGAACGTTTGTGGTGGCCCTTTAAGGTTTCCGGCAATTTGCAAGGAAGTGTGCTGATCTTAGACCTGTAGGACAAAGCCAGAGAACAGCAAGTGCCTAACGTCAACACTTTCTGGTGGTTTAGTCACTAAGTTGTGTCCGACTCTTGTGACCCCACAGACTGTAGCCTGCCAGGCTCCTCTGTCCATGGGGTTCTTCAGGCAAGAATACTGGAGTCGGTTGCCATTTCCTTCTCCAGGGGATCTTCCTGACCCAGGGGTTGAACCTGGGTCTCCTGCACTACAGGCAGTTTCTTTACCGACTGAGCTACCAGGGGAGCCCAAACACTTTCTGGAACACTGTGAATCAGCATCTCTCTACTCTCCACTGCACTCTTTTCTCACCTCAAGGGTAAAACCAGTAGCTTCACAGTTTCCTTAAGCCCACATATGGCTGAGTGGAAAGAGACCTTGGCCAAATTTTCAATGAACTTAAAATTAATAAGAGGTCAAATTGGGATGTCATTGACTATCTTGGGAATTTGGTCTGAGAAAGAAGCCCATTGTGCTTAAATCCCTTAGGCTTCCCTGGTGGCTCCGATGGTAAAGAATTCGCCTTCGATGCAGGAGACCCGGGTTCAATCCCTAGGTCAGGGACGATCTCTTGGAGAAGGGAATGGCAACCCACTCCAGTATTCTTGCCTGGAGAATTCCATGCAGAGAGGAGCCTAGTGGGCTACAGTACATGGGGTCACAGAGAGGTGGACGCAACTGAGCAAATCCCTCGGCCTTATAAATTAAATCTGTTCTCAGAATTCACTATCATCAGTTCACTGAATTGTCCATCCCTGATGGCCAATAGGAAATTTTGCCCCTGCTTTCTAAACTCCCTAAAGTGTAAGACAACATGCATGGAGGGAAAACCCTTTACTGGATCGGGTTCACTCTTTCAGCATCTGTATACACTTTGATTCAAAGTAAATAGGATTGGGGCTGCGACAGGAGTAAAGACGTGTAGAATAGATCCCTAAGTATGTTCAACATGCACTTCTTGTTCTGGATATTCAGGCGAGGTGAAAACTACTAAGTACAGGTGTGTTAAGGCTTTTGTTTCTACAATAGTATTTACACTCGTCAGTTTATGCAACCTTTAGCACATTGAAACTCAAACTTTCAAGATCATGTCTCATATAGTTAATAGTATCCCTCAAACAGAAACACATATGAACACACATACATGGCCCTCTCACACACACACATAAACACAGACACTCATGTACAGTCCTGTGTTTCATAGAAAAGCTTTCTTCAGTCTCTTATGATGAGGCAATTTAAGGTAAATTAAACAAATGATCAGGCTGATCCATCTGTAATGTCAATACTGATAATGCAAACATAGGGGATTTTAGACAGGTAAGATTTTTCTTTAATTATTAATGAAAATTAATCAAATGACAGCTGAATATGTTTTCACTGAGGCTGGTGAAACACTGTTAATATTAATGTCGGGATCTGTTTACCTTCACTCTCAGTCGTGGTTGCAATTATTATGTTGTTAAGAAACCTTTACACTTGCAATAGTTACCTCATTTACTTCCTTTATATAATCACTCCCATTACAGTCACAAGTACCTACCTCTGATGTAATGGTTCTCTTTGCAGTGGTGTCATCTCTAAGACAACATTTATTAACATGCACCCCCTGACCTGAGTGTGGACTAGGCTGGTACCAAGAAATGTCCAAAGCTGCTTGGCAGTCAGGGGAACTGCAGATAGTCTGCCACCTAGAATGTCCAAGGAATCAACATATTGCCTCCTCTCCCCATAAGGAAGATATTTGCCTCTCTTTTCTCTGTAAACAAATGTGATTTCTCATTGGCTGCAGCATAAATCTAAAAAATAAATTTCAAATCTGGATGATGGCTGCACAGAGAACATGTTCTGAGATCTGATTTGTAGATCTTACACAGCTTTGAACGTGAACGAGCAGGAAGGAACATCTCCACTCACTCCAAGTACCAGCTCTGTTTAGACCATTCCCCACCAGAGGAACCGTATAGTTCAGCCTCGTGTCAAGTGCAGCAACAGTCTGCATTAACACAGACTGACAACTGTGGGCATTATAATCAGTGTGCAAATAATATCAAAGGCTAGGTGAGAAACTGGATCTCTCGGGAGAACCACCTTCAATGTCAGATGATTCCCAAGAATGTGAGTGTGATCACATGATGCTCTACTGTTCACAAACTGTGTAAGCTGACTCTATCCTGTTCTTTTCTGTATGCACCTTGGTGTGTTTCTGGCTATTGAACTTTTAATAGCCACTGAGGTTTGTGTGCTTTTAAATTTTTATTAATTACATAAAAATCAAATGCAACTTTGAAATCCCTTGATTTTTTGTCACTCAGCAAGCACGTTCTGACTTTTCTGATAAGTTGATATCATTCCATCATAATCAAACTCCCTCATATGTCTGTTAACTGAGTCTGCACTAGAGAAGAAGATGGAAAGAAATCATATTATTTAGGAGAATGAGACTTTCCCATGAAGGTAACTTTGCAGATTGAAACCTCCCAGCTCTTGCTCTCTTTAGCCCACATTTTGTAGTAGTCGAACCTAAATCCCTTGCATTCATTTATTCATTCATCAGTCAAAAAGTATTTATTGAATGCTAACACTCTGTCTGAAAACTGCCCTAGGTGATGGACGTGTATAGTTAAAAGACAATGCCTACCCTCAAAGAGATGGCAGTCTGCTGAGGAAGACAGATAAGCTATTACCACATTGGGTGATACCAGTGTGACAAGGGTAGCCCTGGGGGTGCTTCATGAACACAGAGAAGGGGGCTCATTCCTGCCAGGGCAGGAGGAAATAAGAAAGGTTTTCTTGGAGAACAGAAGCTGAGGAGTTTAGAGTAGCAAGATATCTTAAGCATCCTGTAATTTAAACTCTCTACTATAGATTATGGGGGCTTCCCAGGTGGCTCAGTGGGTAAAGAATCCACCTGGAATACAGGAGATGAGGGTTTGATCTTTGGAGCGGGGCATGGCGACCCACTCCAGTATTCTTGCCTGAAGAATTCCACGGGCAGAGGAGCCTGGTGGGCTACAGTCCATGGTGTCACAAAGAGTCACTAAAGTAACTGAGCACACATGCATGCACTATAGACTATGGAAACTCCTTCTCCAAGATAGACAAGCAAAGTTTCATGCTGTTTCTGCTTCCCTGCCTCACAGATAAAGAGCTCGCTGCTCTGGAGGTCAGTTCTTCCCACTGCTTGGTGGCTCTCATTGTGATTAAATTATTTCTGAGGATAAGCCCCCAAGTTTCTCCTTGTAACTCCATTTACCACCACCCCACCCCCTTTCACCCCAGAATGTAATTAATTACCTCTTTATTTTTTCTATGTCTCCATTTATCTTTGAAGACAGTTATTATCCCCATTTATCTCTTCAGATTTAAATATTCCACATTTCTTCCAGTGTTCTTCAAATGAGAGAATTTGCATAGTCACCATATTTAAAGTATGAACCCAGACCTGCTTGCAATTCTTCAGTTATGACTGAGACATGGTGTCTGTAGTAATTCAGTCTACAGTTGCATTTAATGTTTATTCCTTGATTGGAAGGCTCTCACTTTTCCTGTATCCCAAAAGCTCTTAGAACACAAACCTTTCTTATCCTGAAACTACCCCCAAATCCTCTTACTACACGTGCTTCTTAAAAATACCATCTTATTCCCAGGCACCTAGACCTGAAATCTTGAAGTCCTAAGTAGATATTTATTATTATACCTCACTTGGACTATTTAAATGGCTGCCAACTGGTTTTTCTGCTTTAAATCTCTCTCTAATCCATCCTTCAGCCTCCACCACAGTAATCTTCATAAGGAGGGCTCTGATCATGTCATTCCAAGCTGGTATTTTATACTGGATATCTTCTTAAACTTTCCCTCTACCTCTAATGTAAATTTTTAAATTTATTAACCAAAAAATATGTATATATTTTACTTCCCTCATTCTGTTCATAATCCTATTATACCATTTGTGTGATAGTTGTGCCATTACATTTACAACTTTGGTTAATACTCCAAGTTCATGTTATTACTCATATTCTGTATATTGATATAGAATTATTTAGGGCCTTAAATACTGATTTTTCTTCTCTTCTCTACTTTTCCTCCCATAACTGGGTACTTTTTCTAGTTTGATTTTTCTTCAAAGGCCACAACTATTGTTGTTTATAGTAACACTGAAGTTATATATCATAAAAGAAATATAGATAAAATGCTATGAGTGTTCCAGAGAGGAAGAGACTGCTTTCAGCGTAGAGGCTGTGACTGACAGAAGTAGTTCCAGGAAAATCTTCATGGAAGAGGCAGAATTTGAATTGAGCCTTAAAGAAAGAATAGGCTAGAAGACTGAGATAAGAGGAAAGGATATTACTGGTGTTGGGATTTACAAAGGAGAATAAAGTGGGAGTGGGCAAAGGATTTTAATAGGTTCAATTGCCAAGACTATAAAGTGAATGAAAAAAGGGAGATAAGATCCTAAGAGAAAAAAAGGATCCTATCTTAGTGTACTTGAATGCCAAACGGAGGCATTTGATGCCATTGGAATGACAAATTTTCAGCTTAGAGTGATCAAAGCACCAAATTTTGGATTGCCTATCTCTTCAAAGTCAATAAAGATATACACTAGGTTTGGGTTTACACTGCCATTTGAATCAGTCGAAGTAAGTAGAGAGAGGCTGGTAGACCTGAGGACCCTTGCCGTACATCAGCATATATATAATACAGAAAGATGAGGACAGTGCCCACTTCACCAGCGTATGATGACTCCAGGCATAGGGCCCTTCATGCACCTCAGTATGGGACTGAAACAGTATGTTTTTCCCGGGAACAACTACAGAATTTATTTCCCAATTCCTAAGACTTCTGTTTTTAAAATAATTTTATTTATGTATTTGGCTATGCTGGGTCTTCACTGCTGCAAGGGCTCTTCTGTAGCTGCAGCAAGCAGTGGCTATCCTCTAGTTGCAGCATGCAGGCTTCTCATTGTGCTGGCTTCTCTTGCGGAGCATGGGCTCTAGGCACATGGGCTTAAGTAGTTGCAGCTCCCAGGCTCTAGAGCACAGACGTAACAGTGGTGGTGAAGGGGGTTGGTTGCTCCAAATGCAGAATATGGGATCTTTCTGGACTAGGGATCGAACCTGTGTCTCCTGCATTGGTAGGCATGTTCTTTACCACTGACCCACAAGGAAAGTCCCTCCTAAGATTTTTATGTACACTTGAGTTTCCTCCAAGTATACTTTCTGCATCCTCTTCTGAAAATCTCTGAGTTCACCCCCCAAAAGCAGGGCTTCTTACCTGTTGCAGAGCTCTATTGCTGCCAGATTATCCTCTTCCTCCCCTCTATTACATGCCTACATACCTCTTGGCAGTGACTTTGTGGCATTTCTATGTACGTAATACTTTTTTACATATGACTGACTTCTATGCATGGATATGAGTACCTCAACCTCTTTAAAAAGGTAGAATACCCGTTTGCCCTAGAACATGGGTTCTTAACCTGAAGCTCACAGGACCAGACCCCACAAACACATATCCATAGTGTCTGTGCATAAAATTCTGGAGGTTCATGATCGGGGGGTAAAAATCACATCTTTAACTGTACTAATCTCTTATTTAAAGTTAGTATTTCCTTATGTCACAAAGGAACTTATCTGTGAGACAGAAAGACTCACAAACATAGAGGGTAGACTGTGGTTCAAGGGGAAGGGGATGGAGGAGGGATGAATTGGGAGTTGAGGATTAGTAGATGCAAACTATCATATATAGAATGATGGACAAGGTCTACTGTATAGCACAGGGAATGATATTCAATATCCTGTGATAAACCATAATGGAAAAGAAAATGAAAAAAAATACAGGTATAACTGAATCACTGTGCTATACAGCAGAAATTAATATAGCATTTTAAATCAACTATACATCAATAAATCACATTTTTTTAAAAGTTATGGGACTTCTGTAGTGGTCCAGAGGTTGAGACTCTGCATGCTCAATGCAGGGGACATGAGTTTGATCCTTGGTCCGAGAACTAATATCCTTCATGCACCATGGTGCAGCCAAAAAAAAAAGAAAAAGAAAGAAATTTTTTTCCATTGTAAATACAGGCAAAAACCTATAGTATCTGAAATAATACCTATGATTTTTTTCTTAAATAGAGATCATGGATATTTTCATCATATTTCAGTTGTAGATACCTCAAAATATTGTTTAGCCCCATTGATAATTCAAAATTAAAGTCATTATTAGACTAGGAATTCCCTAGAGGTCTAGTGGTTAGGACTGTGCTTTCACTGCCATGAGTCCTGGTTCAATCCCTAATCTCTAGTTGGGGAACTAAGATCCTGCAAGCTGTGTGGCTCAGCCAGAAAAAAACAAAAAACCCCCACCTCATTATTAGTCTCACCGGTAGATCTTATTATTTAAGGCATAAATAAAGAAAGGCACAAATTACTCTGTCACAGCTTTGGGGTTCTTTCTAATTTTGATAACTGTATTTCAAAAAATTGGTTTCCTTTGTAATTTTGTTTTTTAATACATTCAAAAATATTATTCAGAGGAGTCTATAAGCATTGTGAGACTGCTAAAGGAGTCTAAAGTACAGAAAGAGATTAGGGTCCCTCCCTCAGAGGAAGACCCTGCTGCATTTAGAGTACATATAATCAGTGAAGGAAGACACACTCACAGAGCCTTAGAGCAAGACTATTCTTCCAGCACCAGTAAAATGGCTAAGAGCATGGAGTGAACCTGAGAGTTAGGTTTCAAGTTCAAATTCTGTCACTTCCTGGGGCTGCGGCAACGGACATATCCTCTGAACTGTGTGGCTATGCCCTTATCTAAAATACAAGTTGTGAAATTTAAATGAAACTTTGTATGTAAGTGATTAGCACAATGTCTGGTACGTAATAAGCATCTAATATTAATAGATCAATAATACACATCATTAATAATGACAATAATAATATTACAGTGACTACGATTCTTCATGACTTCCCATCAGTTCTGTCGAGATATGTTTTTGTCTCAAAATATTCATCACTAAGAAATCCAGTTCAATTAAATCCAGTTGAATTACCAGTATTTTTTAGGAAACTGTTGTGTGTGCTGCGCTCTATACTGAGCGCTGAGATTGTAAGATAGGTAAGGCCTGGCTCCCTGCCCTGTAGCTCATGGTCTAGCTGGAAAGACAGTCATGTAAACAAACAATTATGATAACTTGTAATAAGTGCTAAACATCAGCACTAGCAAAGTGCTGCGAGAATTTGGAAGACAGCGGGATTAGCCGGCCAAGG
Source organism: Bos mutus (assembly GCF_027580195.1). Lineage (NCBI taxonomy): Eukaryota > Metazoa > Chordata > Mammalia > Artiodactyla > Bovidae > Bos > Bos mutus. The sequence continues at coordinate 39,547,769 of NC_091626.1, read as the reverse complement.
CAGGGGCAGCTGAGCTGGAAGGCCTCACAGAGATGGTGATATTTGAGCTCTCCGGAAGAATGAGTAATGGCTTAGCAGCCAGAAAGGATATGACATGAATCAAAGCACAAGTCGGAGAATTGCCAGAGAATGTCAAGAACAACAGTTTTGCTAGAATGTAGGGTATGGGGTGGGGAGTGAATTAAGATGAGCTAAAACGCCATTTAACACCTGGGCTAAGTCAAGTGTTGTAGAAACCAGCTACGCAAAATACAGTCCAGGACCAGCAGCAGCTGTATCACCTGGGAGATGACTAAAAATGCACATCTTCAGGCCTCACTCGCAGACCTACCAGATCAGAATCTGCCTTAAGGAAATCCCCAGGTGATTTGTATGCACATTAAAATCTGAAAAGCACTGTGGTAGAATCTTAAATGCTAAGCTTAGATGTTAAGGTTTCACCCCATGGCCTGTATGTGTTATAGATTTGGTTTCTAGAAAGTAAGTCTAAGAGCAACATGAACAAACAGATCGGAAGGTGGGGAGCAGGAAGACTAGATAAGAGACCAAAGTAAGGGCTCTGTTGAGGTAGAGAGGGCACAGAGCTGACAGATAAATGCCCTCTGGTCTTGCCTGTAGTTGTATGAGTCGTCATTACGTAGGAACAATTTCTTTGTATTAAGTACCTGCCATATTCCAAGCCCTGGGCTAGGTACTGAAGGGATGAAAATAAGCTTAAAGTGAAATCCTCTGAAATTTTTATCCTACATAGTGAGATGACAGAGACACATGAAAAGTTAACAACAACAAAAAGGATGTGGGTGGGTGTGTGTCTGTGTTACACATATTTATACACATACCTATATATGAATGTGATCTCCTTTCTTCAGGAATTTCTTCGCTGGAGTCAACCATAAAAAAGGCATCGTGAACACAGAAGAAATAAAGACTTGCACAGTAAATTAAGGAATGCAGTGAACATATAATCCCATGGTGTTGTTAAAGAATATATGAACATGTGTGTAGAAAACCATTGGGAAACTTGATATGAACATTACATTTCACTTTTATATAACAACGCATTAGGAGCTTGTTGGGAGCACCAGCTGTTGATGAGGTTCAGGAACGTCACTGCAGATCCCACCATTCTGAGAAAAATTTGGGAATAGTCTGGGCACTCCCTCTTAGAAAGGGCCATGAACCTAGACATACTGTAGACAAAGCTTTCTAATGACCGTGGCATGTCTGATTTTTAAGACATATATATTTACTTTATTTTTCCTTACTAGGATTATTACTATACTACGAAAAGTAAAACAAAAACAAGCAAAAAAAAGAATGCTGGTATTATTTCTCTCACAATCAACTAGTTTCTAAGTTTTTAGCAGGGAAGACTTTGGCACTTACCTGGCATATAACTCACTACTTACAGTACCACATTTCCTTCAGGTTTTAAGTTTTAAAAGATCACCACAGAGATCAAGTATATCCAATACTTTACCAAGTCAGTTCGCTTCCGATGAATCAAGGACCTAACAGTGACCACTGAGGTTTAAATTGCAATCTAACAACAGTACTTTTTTCCAATTAACTTTTTCTAAATAGAATAATGCTGTTCACTGTTCTGCTCCTGTCCCTACCTTCCCTGTCTTGGAACCAGGAGAAATGCCAGCCATCCTCTGGTCCCGACAAAGACCGAGGACAGAGGAGGTGAGCCGTGGATGGATTGCCAATTTCATGCTAGCTGTAAAAAGGGAAATACTAAAGCCACAGCAGTCTTTTTGAGAGCCCATTGATGCCAGGCACCACGAGAAGGAAATGTGCATTGGCAGCTTTTGTTATTTTTTAACTTGACCCTGACAATACCTGCTGTGCTACCTGTGCTTTCTGCCAAAGGAGTGTCAGATGCGGGAGGAAGTTTGCACACCTGGTGAATTCAACCTCACAATGCCTCTTATAGGGAGGAAAGAGAGAAAGGCAACTACAGAAAAGAACACAGCCAAGAAACAGAACCTGGGGAGGAGGAGGAAGAGTAATGAAACAAACAATTTGGTGGAATTCTTGTGTGACATTTTCTAAGATCATGTTACACTCCAGCGACAGCAATAATTAAGTATTATGGCAGCACCGGAGTGTGAGAATACGGCACTCCGGATTTGGATTTTTGTACCTGGAACTCAAAAGGAAATTCTGCACCAGCCACTGTGTCTCTGATTTTGATGCCCTGTTTGACTGGGCTGTTCCTCTGTAGAGTTCCCAACCACATATAATTAAACATCATGTGGTTTATTAATGGACTGTCCTTTCCACAAAGGCCTTTTTTGAAATTTACAATCAGTACATCTGTAGAAAATACAAAGTAATTGCCTTTGCCTATTCCAGTGATACTGTGACCATTTCTTTAACAGCCCTGTTGGTTTGATTGAGGCAATCGGAGGGGCTGAGGGAGAGGTTAGTTTCAAAGATGGTCAAGCCAAAGCCAAGCTTGTTAGCAGTAACTGTCACACAACAAGGCCAGGACACAGGACATCATATACAGCTTCAACAGCCACAGACCTGGGGACCCACGTATGTCCTGAGGAGCAGCTTAAGTGCTCCAACCTCCCTCCACATGCTCAAGTCACCCTGAGGGACTTGAGAATGGAGCATACAGACTATACTGCTGTTCACTGGAACATCTAAATTCTATTTGAGTATGTTTAGCGGGAAGGAAATGGCAACCCACTCCAGCGTTCTTGCCTGGAGAATCCCAGGGACGGGGGAGCTTGGTGGGCTGCCGTCTATGGGGTTGCACAGAGTCGGACACGACTGAAGTGACTTAGCAGCAGCAGCAGCGGGAAGGAGTGGGGAAAGTACTTTCATTCTTGAAAGTTATTAAACTAACAATGTCACTTAGAAGTTTCCACACTTTTTTTTTGGCTGTGCTGGGTCTTCCTCGTGGCATAGTCTTCTCCAGTTGCGGTGTGCAGGCTCCCTAGTTATGATGTGCGGGTTCAGTTGCCCTGTGGCATGTGGGATCTTAGTTCCCTGACCAGGGATTGACCACGTCCCCTGCATTGGAAGGTGAATTCTTCACCACCGGACCACCAGAGAAGTCCGTCCATACATCTTTAAACCCAGCAGTGTTTCCCCTTTAACTCTGAAGCTTCTGTCTCCTGTAATGACCACCTATAAATGTGTTCTCTCATAAACACGAATGTGAGCTCCACAGGAGCCGAAACCTTGTGTTTCAAACCTAGGAGAATGTCTAATAAAAAGAAGACCCTCAAATATTCACTGAATGAATAAATACATCTTTATAATGGTCCCAGTTTTCTTAAATCCTAATGAAATTTTAAGCAGAAACTTAATTTTACATCAATTTGACATCTGAGAATCCTTTCCTATGGCCATTCTAACATCCATTTTAATGTCTCTGAAACCAGAAAAACATTATGATTTTATTTGTCATGTAATTTGTTAATAATGCAGTTAGTGCTGTTTGGCGAAATTTAGAGCAAGCATGAGAAATGACAATGAGCTTGGTTATTCTTTGAAATTCCTGAAGAGGTCATAGTTGAAATGTCTTCAAGGCAAATGCTGACTCAGTAAATAATTACATTTCCTTGTAGAACAAATGCAAATCTAAATTAACCTACAAAAATCTCTTTGGCAGTAATAATATTAGTATTAGAACTGTCAAAAGAACTGAAAAAAATACATTTGGTGTTAAATAAGCATATAGTTAGATACATCGTAGAGGGAAACTCATAGAACCTAATAGGTCATTTGGCAGCAACTCCAGCCCTCTACTAGTGCTGGACAGTTCCTGAGATTTAAGTCCAAGAAGTTCTTCCTTCTCTAGCTTTAAATGTTCTAAACTGAAGATGGTGCCATTTCCCTGGAAGAACTTTCCCATAGCTTGGGAAAGTTTCCCATCACTGACAGATTTCCTGTTTCCATCAATTTACTCCAAATTAGCCTGCTGGACGATTCTTCTGCCTGTCTGATGGGTGATACCTTTTCAGGCACTTGCAGGCAGTTGTCAGGTCTTTGTTCCACTGTAAGACATCACAAAGGTCTTGCCTCCTTATCCATGCTCTCAGAGACACGTTTTCATTTTGCAACCTTAAACAAATTGCTTGCATGGTGTGTGCTGAAGCACTGTGAAAGCTGATGACTAAAATTTCACTCTTTGCAAATATGGTCCATTTTGCCTATTCAGGCTTTCTTGAGACATCAGTCCCTCTAGCCACTTACTCATTTTACCTGCAATTCCTTAGAGAGCTGAATTGCCATCTTCAGTAAATTCATTTGAACAAATTTCATTACCCTGTTCTCTTCTCCTTCTGCCATCATCCATACTAGTAGATTTGCATAAAGTCTTTTTATTCTCAATTTTCCTCTTACTTCTGTTTTTAAACCAAGAGCCCAATTTACAAGGTCTTTATTACTTCATTACTAAATTACTTCACCTCACTCTTTCTGTTCAATGCCAATTGATAAGGCAGGAAACGTGAAATGCAATGACAGCCCTATTTAAGCCACATCTAAAAGAAAATTAAAAGTGTACGTTGACAGTGTTTTCAGAGATGGGGAGGAGGTAATAAACATTGCCCACAGAATGAACTAACCTACATTACATGCGAATAAAGAGGCCAGTATCATTCTTAACTAAAGCAAGAACAGTTTGTTGTTCAGAGTGCTTGGAGCCAGGAAAAAACCACTTGCAGTGATGAATAAAGACTTTAACTCTTATATGGAGAGGACCAGAGGTATGATTTTAAGATAGTAGGGTTGAAAATTCCCTGGCAGTCCAGTGGTTAGGACTCCATGTTTCTACTACAGGGGGCATGGGTTCAATCCCTAATAGGGGAACTAAGATCCTGCATGCTGAGCCACCAAATACATTGTCTCATTACCCCTTGATCCCCTTGTAAAATCCCTTCGTTCTTATTTCCTTCTTTCCAAACATATTTGCAGAGTTCAAAATCCTTATGGTTTCTACCAATGCTGAACAAAAAAAATATAGACTCTTCATGATAAATGCAAACAGAATACAAAATAATTTAATCTATGAAGTTACATAAAACATATAGTTTGACACATATTATACACTATTATATACTCACTGCTCTTGCATTCTTCATGTTACATCTGTGATCCTGTCCTTTTAACAGGATGAATACAGTCAATCCTGTACAGTACATTTAAAGGATGAGTACAGTACATCCTTTTAACAGGATGCGTCTCTGACTAAACTCTGATGGCCAGTGACTGACTACAATGACAATGACAATAATGGTGACAATAATAACAAAGAGCATGGACTGAGCACTTATTGAGCTAAGTGCTTCAATGGCCATAGCAACTGGGAAAATATAAACTATTATTTTTCCTGTTTTACAGATGAGGACACTAGGGCGCAGAGGGGTTAAATTATCTTCATAAGGACAAATATCTACAAATACCATCATAGAGGAGCTTGAATTCAAACCCAAACAATTCAACTCTAAAGCCTAAATGCTTCACTGCTATCCTTAACTGCTCCTCTGGCGAAGCTAGGGGCGAATTTCTCAAATAATGAAAAGCACATACTAACTTACGTTTTCTAAGGCACCTGGAAGTTATATCTCCTTATTAAATAATGTTGTATGAGGTTTTCCACAATGTTAAGAGAGCTAGTGAAGTGAAGTTGCTCAGTCGTGTCCGACTCTATGCAACCCCATGGACTGTAGCTTACCAGGCTCCTCTGTCCATGGGATTTTCCAGGCAATAGTACTGGAGTGGATTGCCATTTCCTTCTCCAGGGGAATCTTCCCAACCCAGGGATCGAACCCAGGTCTCCCACATTGTAGACAGATGCTTTACCACCTGAGCCACAAGGGAAGTTCTTAAAAGAGCTAGAAATATAGGCAAAAACCACGATGTAATTTGTATATGAAGTTGGGATAAAATTAAGCAAAGCTCAGAAAAAGCTAAAAGTATTCAGACAAGATGAGCACGTCCACACGGGAAGTTATAGACATTCCTTAGCACCAAATCCACTCAAGTTATCAATGGACAACATGGATGTAAAAGTTCAAGGCCTACAATAAAAACTGGTAAATTTGCCACTTTGGATAGATCTTTCAAAGGCTGAGTAAATCACCCAGTCCAACGCTCTGCTTATTGATTTAAGACATACGCAAATGTCCCATTAAAATTAGGGAGACTGATCCCCTCTTCACCATCATCATCTTGAAGAAGTGGCAGCATTAAGCAAGAGAACAAAAGCCTAGACTCTCCCTCTTTAAGGTTTTCGACTCTATCCAGACCCCTTCATGGAGCAGACAAATACTTAAGAAAAATAGTCCTGAAATTGTAAGCCCTTGCAAATACTCTGAACATGAGTTTGACTCTTGTCTGACCAGGCAAATGTTGTGACTCTCTTTATGCTTTCTGAACATTATATCATTAAGACACTAGAGCTGAGGCCAATCTTAAGCAGTAACAACCCTTCATTTTTTAATCTTCTGTCTTATTTCCCCAAAATCAATTAGGCAACTGCCCAATATTAGAAAATGCACCACTTTAGCCATCAGTGACTGGTGGTCCAGCGGTTAAGGATCCAGCTTGCAATGCAAGGGACACCGTTTGATCCCTGGTTTGGGAAGATCCCATATGCCACGGAGCAACTAAGCCCGTACACCAAAACCACTGAGCCCACATGCTGCAACTGCTGAAGGCTGTGTACCCTAGACCCTGGGCTCTACAGCAAGAGAAGCCATGGCAATGAGAAGACTGCACACCGCAGTGAGGACTAGCGCCTGCTCGCCACAGCTAGAGAAAGCCCACGTACAGCAACACTCACCACAGCCAATACATAAATCTTTCTAAGGGTTGTCCCTTTACCAAATGTATACAATGCACTCATCCTCTGATTAGCATTTATAGCTTAGGTTTATTTAGTGTATCATTTTGAGGAGAAGTTACCAAACAACACAATAGGGTTTGCAAATACCAGTTAATTAAAAAGATAGGGCAGCAAACAAATAGTGTAGGAATGAAGTTATGGAACAATATAGCGAGATGCTTCTGGGACACTGTTTGCTGATAACTGAAGTTCTGCATAAATCAAGCTGATCTTTGATCCTGTCCAAAGGAACTTCTTGCTAAAAATACCTAAAACAATTTGGTTTTACTTTTACCATCAATGATCCAATGATCCAACTTCCAATACTTGGACCTTAAAAAACATATTATTAAAATAGCTGCAGTATTTTTGAAACCTCTCCATTTTTTAAAAAAAATCTGTCAATTCTCTCTAGAGCCATCTAACAAAATCAAAATCAAACAGAATCATTACAATTAGTATATTAGAGTAGCAGGGGGCAGAATAATTCCACAAAGTAGTAATGGCAGGTTTTTATGACTTCAGCTAGAGCTGAGTACACTGGAACATGAGGCTCCTACTCTTCCCTCTACACATTTGGAAGTTTAAATAGTAGTAGTTTTATTTTCCCTGCAGGTCATTTAGCCAACCCCCTCTGGGCATCAACACACAGGACAGCTTTTGTTTTCAGTACACCCCTTTCCTTTATTCTCCACGGCTGCCTACTTCCACTCTCCTTTCTAGCCCTGAACTGATACCAGGTTAATATATGGTGATCTGAACTGACCATATTAGAGACGGCAAAATAAACGCCATTTTCAAAACAAGGAAACCAATTCTACATAGAGCATTGCCTTTTGTTTACAGTGCATAGTCCCTCTATTGTTTGGCAAAAACATTCATTTCCAGAGGCTTTTTCTAGTCATAGTTACAGCAGTGTTGTTCAAAGTTTATTGGGCTGGGAACACACAAGGTTACCTTTTCAACCTTTCTAATTTTTATTGGATTCTAAGCTCCTACATCTTGGCCCTCGGGCATTTTCATTGATAAAGCCCTCCTACCTTCTAGTCCAACAAAGACCAAAGACTTTGGATATGAATTTTTTAAAGTAACCACTGGAGAAGAGGCTTCAATTGTATTGGCCCAACTGGCAATCTGTGGAAGGCCACACGAATTGCTCAGAGATAACGCCCTGCCTTTCACCTCGCGGTCACCAGTTTGAGTCAAGCAGAGATTAACGGTGTCCAACGGTTGTTATCATCTGGTGATGGCTTGGGAGCTGATATGAAACAAATTGCTAGTATCTTGCGTCTACTTGCCTGAGGTCGCCCGGTTCAGGCTATTTGATGGACCAGATCCAAATCTTAGCTGCAATGGTTCCTCTAAATGGAAGCCTCTGTGCAAAGATCAAATGCTAAATAAACCGTAGATTATACTTCTTCTTGCATTAATGGAAGATATCCTCTCAGACAAAGTTTAAAGTAAGCTGGGGAGTTCTAAGTGGGGAAAGTGGGCAAGATCTGCTATTCCAGAAGAAAGGCCTCTAAGTATTTAATTTAAATTCTATCCTGGGTCCCCTAGAGGTGATTATACCATCTGATCTTGAATTCCTCTCCTGGATAGTATAGTCATGCCCTCCTTCTGACTCAGTCAGAAGGTCCTACACCTCCCTTATCTATTGTGTTGTCCATGTTTGACAGTTGTCAAGCTTGAAAATGAAAAACTTTTCAACAGAAAAATATGGGAACCTGGGCATGGTTGGAATATGCACACACATTTAAGTATTTGCAGAGAGATGGGCATGAGTTAGAGCAAGCTCCGGGAGTTGGTGATGGACCAAGAAGCTTGGTGTGCTGCAATCCATGGGGTCACAAAAGTCAGACACGACTGAGCAACTGAACTGGCTGACTGAGAGAGAGAAAGACAAAGAACAAATTCACATTAAATTTCCTGAAATATTTAATCAGAGTCAGAAAATATCTTATTATTGTTGATTGTTTTGATTAAAAAGTCTTTTGGATCTGAATCATTAAAATATTTGCTTCAATTTTCTACTTGACATTTCATGCAAAATACTATTAGAATAAATCTTGGCTACTTCATTCATTAATTTAATGTGTTATACCTAAACAGACACATGAACAATAATTCAAACTGGGCCTAACTAGGTAGAATTTAGAAATAAAGGGACTTTTAAGATTATTTTGTTTAAAGAAAATTAAAGGTTTCTGAAAGTCAAGGGTAGAGTCAAATTTTACAGGACTGTCACCTTTTTTGTTACCAAATTTACCCTTCATTCACAACCTATAAAAACCAATGGCTCTTAATTTGGAGTTTTTACAAACCCTTTTGTGCTTCCCAGTTGACTCAGTGGTAAAGAGTCCACCTGTCAAGCAAGAGACATAGTTTCCATTCGTGGGTTGGAGGAAGTCAACCCACTCCAGTATTCTTGCCTGGGAAATCCCAAGGATAGAAGAGCCTGATGGGCTACAGTCCACAGGCTCACAAAAGAGCTGGAAGTACGACTTAACAACTAAACAACAACAAACCCTTCTATGAATCTGGTGAAAGCTATAGATCTTCTGTCCAGGAATTAAAAAAAAAAAAATACAGTTACACAAACCAAAGAAATTTTTGTACAATTGAGTTAACATCCTCTAAAATCTATTCACAAACAACCATCCCCAAAAGGATACCTGAAACACAGGGGTAAGAATTTCGGAAGGGACTTTCCTGGTGGTGCAGTGGCTAAGACTCTGTGCTCCCAATGCAGGGGGCCCAGGTTCTATCCCTGGTCAGGGAATTACATCCCACATGCTGCAACTAAGACCTGGTCCAGCCAAATAAATAAATATTTTTTAAAAAGAATTTCTGAAAAAGATATCATCTCAGGCAACTTCAAGTAAGAGTACATACTTTGCATCTTTATCAATACATATGAAGAAAAGCAAAATAAAAAAAAAGAGAGAGAGAAAGAAAGCAATGTGCTCTCTTAAAATGGGCAGAAATCAAGATTATTGGTTTAATCAGGCCAATTATTTGTCCTTGAAAATGGTGAATACATGTTTGTATCAAAATGGTGAATACATGTTTGTACCAAGTTTTCTCAATCTCAAAATTAGAGAGCTTTAGAGTATGTCCAATTTTAAGACCAAACAAGGCCATGATTTTGCTAAAAGTTAATTATCAAACAGATTGAGTCTTTGTTAGCCTTCTAAAACTTGAAGTGGCCAACTCAGACTAAAATTTAAAACTTTTGTTGTTGTTCAGTCACTAGGTCCTGTCTGACTCTTGCAACCCCATGAACTGTAGCTGGCCAAGCTCCCCTGTCCATGGGTTTTTCCAGGCAAGAATACTGGAGTGGGTTGCCATTTCCTTCCCCCAAATTAAAAATAGAATCCACTTAATCAGCAAGATCTACTGAAAAATAAATTTAAATTAGAGACTTGGATTAATTTAAAATTCTAAAATGTGATTATTTCCAAAATAACCTAATTTCACTTTAGACATATATGTAATACACATGTATATATGTGTAATTTCTATATTACACATATAAATATATATAAGTGCCCCAAGTATCTGCCTACCATTTAAAAAAAAAAAAAATCCTTACCACTTCCACAGCAGTAAAAATGGCTGAAATTCCTAACCAAACATAACTCAAAAGTTATAAAATTTTTTAGATTAGTGGCCAAGAAGGACTCGGGGGAGTCCTTTACATGTGCATCCTTGGTCTTCACAACTATCTCAAAATTCATTTTAGGTGATTTTGTCAGTCAGTCGTCAAAACGTACCATAGCGCCCTAGCACGAGTGGCCACTCCACTCACCAGCTGGCAAGGCCGTAAGTTGGAACCGGAAGCCGCTGCCAGCCGGCTGCCCAAGCTCTCGGGGCTCGGGTGGGTGCACTTGCTTGGGGACCCGGGATGGTGCCGGCTATACCTCGTGGCCCTGCACACTCGGTTCCCGGCTCCTAGCTCAGGCCCGGCGCGGTAGACAGGGGTTATGCCAGGTCGCGAGCTCTAAGGACAAGCCTGTTTCAGTTCTTGCATCTTTCACCACAAGAAGCTTGAGAGAGGAAGTGTGGACTTCGGAGCCAGCCCAGCGTGGGGCTGCGGTCAAGGCACGAGGTGAGAAGAGCGCCCACGACATAAGGACGGCGAGGGGCTGGGGTGGGGGTGGGGGGCAATGATTTTGATGGGTCAACGGCGACGTGGGCGCAAAGAGACTTCTGCTGCCATTTGTGCGCGATGCGCCCTTGACTGAGGGGACTCTCCCGGCGTCCTTACATCACACCCCCATCAGATCCTCGTGAAGACCATGGATGCGGTTGGAGAAAGAAGAGCACGCGGATCGCAGGCTCCTGGGTCTTCCCCGCTTCCGCAAGGAAGCACAATGCTCTGCGGACCAAGCCTCGCCTCTGCCAGGTGGGTGTGACCCACAGTCTACCACTCCGCAGGGGATCCGGCGGCACCACGTGTGACCTGGAGCATGGCTGGGGCGCTGTGGGTTCGAGGCCCACTTCCTGGGCTGGTGCCCGTCGGCTGCATGGGTTGCGGGGGCCGGGGGGTCGTGATCTTGATATCCCAGGCAGCTTGATCCGTAGGCTACCTCTCAGCCACTCTAGTAACTCCTGGCCTCCCCTGGTACTCTCTCCGGCCTCGCCAAATGACCTTAGCCTGGGGACGGTGCGCAGGGAGGGGAGGCCCCTGGGGCAATGCCCGGGTGTTGCAATGCCCGAAGGCCCTGCTTTTTTGGGGTCTTCCGCTTAGTTTGCGGGGTGAAAGGTGGGGCTGGAGAATGGGAACGCAATGCACTTGCCACTTGTTTTCGTTGAAACCCGGGAACCCCCTCCCTCCCTGGCGCCGCGGCCGCTGCCAGGGCGTCCTTAGAGCAGTCGGCTGCTCGCGTCCTGGCCGGAAAACTTCCCCGCGGTCTGCAGAAGAGGGGAGCTCCGCGAGTGTTCGGGACGCCGCAGGCCTTGTCGGAGCTAGCCAGGCAGCCTCTTCACAAGCTCTGCTCTGAGGCGGCTCTAAGAGTCCCGCGGAGGAAGCCCCAGATTTAGGGCAAACCCAAATCTCAGGCAAGGCCCTCGATCTGCCCCGGCCACAGCTTTTCGGCCTTCGCTCCCTTAATAGCCGGGATGGGAGGGGCAGTGGCTGGGACCCGCCCCTCTTAACTTCTGAGGTTGACCTAAAGCCTCCAGGCAAGTTTTCCCCTCTGGTTTCCAGAGCACTATGCGGTAGTTAAATACGGTTAAATGAAGAACACAGAAGTCTCCCTCTCGGCTCTGCGGAAGAACGCTTCTTAAGAGCATCGCTGCTAAGAAGAGGTTTGGCTGTAAGCTGATAATCAGGTAGCTGTGGTCGGACATCCACTCCAGAACCTCGCTGCTGAGGGGCCATGTTATCACACACGACGTCCATTAGGCCCAGTAATCCTCTATCAACGCATTTTAGAGCCATTTGAATGTTAAGGCGATTTTTGTTAATGGCCCAGGAGCCTAAAATGTGACTATTGGCTCTAGGAACAGATTTTAACAACTGGAGGCTGCTATGAGTGATTTTCAGAGTAGCTTGAGGCCTCTGGAGATTCCAGTTGAGAGGTTGGAGGCAGGGCCTAAGGGGGAGACTTCGCTCCACCCAATCGCTGTCTCTATGGGACATTTTCTGGCCTTTAACTCGGGGACCGGGGTTGGAGGGTGAACAGACCCGCGGGGTGCAGAGTCTACTGCTTCTGTGGGATTTGCTGGTCCCATCATGGGCAGTTCAAAGGGGAAAAACAAAAAGGCAATTGTATAGGTGCTAAACACTCTCATCTTATTTTTCAAGTCTTCTGCAGGAAAGGTTTTCTAGTAATGTCAAGGAGGTTAACAAGCCTATTTTTAGCCAAAAGACCACATTCCCACTCCTAAGTAGGCAAACTAAGTCTAGGACACTGGAGAGGTGGACAGAGGATTCCATTTGATTCTGGGATAGCTTTTTTCCCCCCTTGTGGTGCTGAAACAGAAGTGAATTCAAACTTTGGCCACTTAGTATTATATTTGCTATGGCATTCCCCCTTTGTTGTTTTCCTTCCACTGAGAATTGAAGGTAAAGGATGGGGAAGATTAAGGAATAAAAGAGAGTCACAGACCTCATGCACTTCAACTTTCCCTCTAGGAGAAAAACAAAATTCGAAGCTGACCCTCCCCCTAGTGATAGCCTGGCCTCTGTGGCACCTGCAGTTATCTTTGACCAAATGGGTTGGACCTGGTAGGGCTCCTTTATTTGAACTTACTTATTGTTTGTTTGCAGTCAACAGTGGGTTGGTTTTTAAATATAAAGCACACTGCTTGCAAGAGAGGAAATCTGGCTAATTCTCTTTAGAACTGGGGGCACCTCCCTGGCTTGTGGGGACCACTGCATAGGGGAAGCCCTTTTAAATGCATGCCTGCTTCCTTCTCCTCTCCAGCCATTTCCCCATACAAAAGCTTCCTCTAGCCCTGTGATGGGTTCCGTTTCCTTCGAACTGCTTCCACCAGAAAAACTGCCCTTTACAGTGTCGAAATTTCATTTTAATCAGGTTAAAACCGAAAACCCACTTATTATTTTAAGGCCTCGTGTTGCTATTAACAGGCAGTTTAGAAGAGATGCTTCAAGCAATGGTATACAATGTGTCTCAATGCACCAGGAGCACTATGGTTTCACATGTAGTGTTAATTCTGTCCGAGACAAATCCCATAATCTGTGCCGTTTCAGAGCCTAATACGGAAAAACATCGGGGTGGGTTTTGTTTGGGGTTTTGCTCTCTCCATCCCAGGGGAACGTCCCAGGGGCTCCCCGTCTTTTATATCATGCTAACCTAAGGGCGCAAATGGGGCAACTGGAGGAATCAGGTTTTATCAGGGCACGCTGCGCTGACAGGGTTCTGGCCGTTGAAGAGAAGAAAAAGAAGTGTTCAAGACTCTGGTCGCAGATCTGGGCATGCAGATGCGTGACGGGGGGCGTGGACCCTTTGTGGTACCAGACAGCTGTTCTACGTAAAGGTTTTGGAGGAAGGCGTGAAGCAAGCCGGGGTCAGGGCTGAAACTGACCCTGCGTCTCCGCATTTTAGTGATTTTCTAAGACTTCAGCTTCCATTTTTGTGGGATGCGCCTCTCTCCGGCCCGATTCCTTTGTGTTTCTCCTTTGCATGATTAAAACACGCCTCTGTACGCAATAAATCACCACCTCACACTGGAACGCCTGGTTTTGGGTTACAGCTTTGTCCGGGTAACAACAGTGAGGTTTTCAAGCGGGTGTTAGACGCGGGTTCAAACCTGCGGTGCGCGCGCCGGGGCCGATCGCCCGAGCGCCGGCTTCTGGTTAAGTGGAGGCGGGAGCAGCTCTGCGGCCCTGCGCTGCAGGTAACCGGAACGGGCCACCCGGAGCTGTCTGGGACGCCAGAGGCAAGGTTTTCTTCTCCCAGAACTGGCCTCCGGCCTTAAGGGCAGTTGAGTGCTGCGCCGGGTCTAAAAACGAAGTCAGGATATCTGGTTTAAAGAGGAAATCTAGAGACGTCGGAGAAAAGGGTTGCGCCAAGGGTAACCGTGAGTCCCACAGGCTTCCCCCTGAAAGGCTCAGCTCAGAGCCGAGGAGCCCCAGGCAGGGCAGAACTCACCCAGACCCACTAGCCCAAGCCCCAAACTTTCCTGGAGGATCCCTGGGGCCCCAGGCAGGCTCAGCTGGACCCCACCTCGGCGCCACGTCTGCTCAGGACACCCGAGGCCCAAGGCGCGGCGGGAGTCCCCGCTGTGGCGGCGGCGGCTGCCTCGCCCTTCACCCCCAGTGGGAGACCCAGCAGTCTGCGGTGCTTCCTCCCAGGGAGGGGGCGAGGACGGCGAGAGGCCGAGGGCCCCGCCGCGCCGTCTTCTCCTCTCTGGCCCCCTCTCCCGGGCCCCTCAGGCCCAGATCGCCCTCTTCTCCTTCGGCCTTGGCTTCCGTTCCTTCTAGCTCCGGGCGTTAGTCTCCGGGCCTGGCCACACACACGCACCCGAAGTCCGTCCGCCCACCGAACTCAGCCAGGCAGTGAAGTCACGGGCCAGGTGCGCCCAGGCCCACGGCTGACCCCGAAGGGCTCAAGGAGCGCTCCTCCCGGCGCCGGCGGTACACGAGTCTCCCCGCAACCCACAGCGCCCGAAGCCGCGAGGGAGGCCTGAGGACCGGGTCGTGAGGTGGGCTGCGGCTCGGCCGAGGTTGCGACCAGAGCCGGAGCCAGCCCAGAGAGAGGGGACGCCGGAGGACGAGCGCCCCAAAGGCCGCCCCAGCCCGGCCTGCAGGGCCGAGCGGGGCCCAGAGGGCGGCGCCAGCCTGGATAGCCACTTGCGCCGCGGGCCCCCGGGACAGAGATGGGAGTGCTCTTCCCGGCTAACTCCGATCCGGGCATCGAGACTTAGAAACCGCAACCCTGAAAACTCGCCGTGGACTCGGTTCCAGTGCCGCCTCGCCGCCAAGTCCTCGGAGTCCCGCGCGGGC
This sequence comes from Bos mutus, assembly GCF_027580195.1. Taxonomy (NCBI): domain Eukaryota; kingdom Metazoa; phylum Chordata; class Mammalia; order Artiodactyla; family Bovidae; genus Bos; species Bos mutus. The sequence continues at coordinate 39,532,440 of NC_091626.1, read as the reverse complement.
CTCCGGGGTTGAGGGTGGGCAGAGCCGCAGAAAAGGCGAGATTAGAGGGAAGCGATGGGGGTGGGGTGGGGTGGGGTGGGGTGGAGGAAACTGACCATTATCTCAAACTCCGACGTTTCGAAAGCCGGGACTTAATTGACTTGATTGGATTTCTCTTCTTATCTTTGAAGGGGCGAAACACTCCCAAGGTGAAATACAAAGGGCCCAGAATCTTTGCGGGAAAGATAAAGATTTGGGACTACAGATCTTTGTAAAGCAAACTAGCCCACCCACCTGCACCCCTCAAAACGAAGATTACATCAACGTCCAAGTCTTTGTTGGTCTCCAGACAGTTGAAATAGCTCCCTGACGCCTGTGGAGGGTGGCATCATTTCGGTACCAACTTTATTAAGCCGGGTCTTGGCTGGGCGCGGTGACCAGAACTCTGGACGAAGGAGCCCGCGCTAGCTGCCCGCCTCCCAGACCCTCCCTCTCTTGCCTGTGGTCATGGGGAATTCATTGCTACTTCACCGTCAATTCAAAGGGATTTAACTCCGTGGTCTGTTAAACGGAGTTGTGCAAAGGTGATGGAAAAATTAGTTTCAGAGGGGGCTCAGCGCCTTTTTCTGACTTCCTCCTTTTTTAAACTACCGGGAGAGAAACCCAACTGCATTTATTTGCCGAGTACTCGGCTATTTGTCGTCGTTATTGTTTTTTTGGGGCGAGAGGGCGGTGCTCTTTTCTGTCCCTTTGTGGGGCATTCTGAAAACCTAAGGCAGTGTGAGAAGTGATTTTGGGTCTGCTTTACTGCTGCATGAGAAAATCTGGGAGAATAGGACCCAGTATCTGGACTATATTAAGGATTCATGTTGGTGTCTTCTCCCCCTACCCCAATCTCACTCCAGTGTAAACTATGGTAGGGTGAATATTATCAGTAAGAACTGGAAAATCTTGCCATTGAGTTGTGCCTCACTTGTTGACTGTAAACTATTCCATTTCCTTTAGCAGCAAAACAAAAACAATTATTAAACAAGATCATGTAAGGGCTCCAGAGAGCATGCGCAGTCAGGGAAAATTAGAAAACAAAATGGTTGCAACTGCTAATGTTCATTTTCAAAAAGTTACAGTCAAGAGTCACTTCATTTTGGTCAAACTTAAGAGCATAACGAGTGTAAAATGAAATTAAATATTGCTTTTATCTGAGGAGCACCATAATCATTGGCCCATTGGTCTTTTCTCATGCTTGGTTTACAAAATGCAGGTATAGCCAGAAGGGACTTTTTTTTTCCCCTTTAGCACTTTCTTTAAAAAAAAAAAAAAAAAAAGACCAGAGTACCTTATGTTCAAGTACTGAAATTATACGTTTTAGAACTTTTCTGAAACTCTTTTGTTCAGAAATCATTTCTGCCTGAATTGCTTTCAGATTCTGATTACATTCCCTCTCATGTTTACCTCAGATTTTTTTTGGAACTTAAAAAAAAAAATCCCTTAATCAAATAAGAGAATAGAAACAAGGGATTCTTGTCATTCACATTTTCTCTGAGGTACTACAGTTTGTCACTTCTTGCTTAAAAAATTGATCTATGTTAAGACATACTAGTAAGGTGCCTAAGAAATCATTAGGGTATCTGGCAGGGAGGGAAAACCAAGGAGGGGTTTTGATTGTTAGGCTCTCTATATTCAATTTCAGAGCAGTATTAATGAAAGTCACAAAAAGTTTACATACCAATCATTCATATCTTAGTCATTCATATTTAGCACCCCCCCAATTAAAAAAAGTTTGTTAATTCCCTCTCTGATCCAAGAAAAACATATTTTGGGGAGGAGTGGCTGAATGTGGGCTTCTCATTCACTAATAGTGGTATAAAATTAAACGGGACCCAATGTTGTGCTAGAACCAATTTAATATAATTATACATATCTGCCAAATCAGGAAGAAAGGTTTATGCATATATAACTTTTCCAGTTAACATCTGCAAGCATAAACAACGATGATCTCAGCTTATAAATTCATCAGGGTCAGAGCAATTGACCAATGTCTCTTTACTGCTAGGTTTACCAACAGTAAATTACATGATGAATTAGTGTCCTTTTGTTTCTCTTCTCTTACTCTCCTTGTCCAGAGACATTTTGTTGTAAAGTTTCAGTGCAGCTCACCTCCAGCCAAAGGTAATCTTTTTAGATAAGTACTCAGTTGCTCTGAATTTATTTATAATTATAACCTATTTAATCACAGAAGAACCCCTGCAGAGGTGGAGTTCAAGGTTGCATACAATAACAGGAGATCACAGTTTTGAAGTCTAGCACAGATTAAAAACCACAGATGTACCATTTATATAAGACACACACTGATTGTCTCTTAAACTACATATTGACTCCTTATGAACATTATTTTTTAAATAAAGTAGTGCATCTAGGACAATCAGTCGCACAATTCACACAGCCCTGAAAAGTTTTTCAGTGCCAACTACCAGTTGGTCTTGAAACGTGAGTGAGCTTGAGACACTGTCCATTCCTAAGATTCAACCAAGGATTGGCTAAAACATTGGAACACCTCTGCTTAAGAAGGCTATGTCCTTCCTTCCTTCCCCTCACAATTTAGTTCTTCTTGTTTATTTTTGGTGGTATTTGGTTGCACATGGCTAGAATGCTTTCGATCACTTTGTGAATCAGGAAAACCAATGATCTAAAACTATAACAGGATCTTAAGTATTAAGTAGATTGGTTTGTCCATTTCAGGTAGCTGGTTGGTAGGCCCCGCTAAGGCCTTTCATTTTCCTTCTATGCCTCCCAGGACATTGATCAGAAGATGAGTCTGAACATCATACCATCTAACTCTTTTAACCAATGCCTGGCTAAAACTGGAATGTCCAGCCCAGTATACTTAAAAATCACCCACAAAAAGAGGTTCTACAGGTCTTCACAAAACCTGGAATTTCCATGAAGATGTCTGATCTTTATAATCCAAGCAGTCAGCATTGAAGTTAAGCTTCCAGGAGGCAGTTTGGTCCTTATAATCCAAGCAATCAGTGGTTGAGTTAAAACCCAAGCTTGAAGCTCCATATCCCTGGGTGGAAAGAGAAGCTGGGGACTGATTGAGATGGCTGGTGACTGCATTGGTACCCATGGGACTGAGTGTGGTCCCTGGTCCAGGAAGCTGGTGATGCATAGGGGTCAAATAAGATCCACAGTCCATGCCCCCAAAGTAGGAAGTTGAGCCAGCATATCCTTGACTATAACCTGAAGCCTGAGTATAGGTCATGGGATAGGACCTCTGCATGCAGGAAGAGGAGGTGGACAGGGGATCTGACAGTGGGGAGATGGAAGCTGGGCTCCAGATAGACACAGGAGCACTGCTGCTGGAAATGGCTGGGACTGAGGTGCTAGAGGGGGGAGTGAATTGGCCACTTGTTCCACTCTCTGAACTCACTTCCCGGGCAGGAGATGTCTTCTTTTTGGCAGGTCTCACTTTGTTTTGACCTCCGTTCTGCTGTTGCTGCTGCTGTTGGCGGCACTTAGCTCTTCGATTCTTAAACCATACCTTGAAAGGGAAAGAAACTTCTTTAACATGGTTTCAGTAATTTCTTAAGGAAAAGAGTGGCTCCCAGATTATAAATCTGTCCTAGGTGGACAGATGAGCTAAGCGGACAATCTCTCCTGCCAGTGAAAACTCGTATATGCTCCTGGAATTATAAGAAAATCAGGGAGGCTCTATCTAAAAGCACTTGACCCTGATTTACTCCTAGCTCAAAACAGTAACATTTAAGATAATCACCCAAATCGTATAGCTAAAAACACTCCCCCTCACTTTCCTATTTCATCTTTCCCTTCAAATACGCACATAAACGTAGACTAAATAATAATAAATAAATTAACGTAGACTAAATAACTAAATAATAAATGAACACTCTCACAATGGAATAGAACGTGTTTGTGTCTTTTGGATGAGAACATAGGAGAAATGAGATAAAACAATTCTTTTGTTACATGCCAACAAGAACAGCCTAAATTCAAACACTTTATGGTCCATCTTCCAGGTAGCAACCGCTAATATGAAGGCTGGTTCCATCACTTTACTTTTTGTCTCTCCTAGAAAGATTCATAAAAGAAAGCTTTCAGGAGAAATGATCCTGTTGAGGAAGGTCTGAAAGCCACTATTTGCCAAAACCTTCCTTATGGTAAGTGGAGTGAATTGTATGTACTCTGTTTTAAACTCAAAACCAAACTTCTCTTCTAGTCTCAAGTCTGAGACTGAGGCTTTTCCTTCAGGGTAGTGCCACTCGACACACAGATTGTTTTCTGTGTCGTGTTCATTGGCTTGTCACCGCTGTGTGTAATTTTCAAAATTCTCTTTACTAGCCTTTTTCATGTTCTGCAATGAAGGAGCTGTGTTTGGTGTGCAAGGGGGAAACTTTATCAGGGTAAAGTTTATCAGGGAAACTATGGGCATTTTCTGGGCAAAAGTTTTTAGTTGTCTTGAGTGAGCTCTCCATATTGGCGTCTTAACTGTGAGAATAATGCCCTAATGCTGAGCACAAACCACCAGCCATTTAGAGCCATTTATTTTCTTTCAGTGAAGACTTTAGTTCAAGCCTCACAGGTGCTAAAACTTCTTCTATCCTACTTTGAATTCTTCCCAGAGAAATCTACATGGGACTTGCATTCCAGGAAAGTTGGGAGCTCATTTTCCTCTCCAGCTTAAGGTCAAGTTAAGGGGGAGAAAGGGGAGAAGGTAGTTATCACAGGGATATCATGTTGATATTTTATCTGCAGAATGGCTAAGATCTAGCAAATTCTGTTCAATCCATAAGAAGTCAAAGAAAACACTCGTATTGTGTCATTTCTTCTACCACCAAACTGACATGTGACCTTGAGCAGGCCATTTACTCTTCTTCATTGTAAAAATATTGGAACTGTCCAGGAGCTAAACTTCTTTTACCCCTAAAAGTAGATGAGAATTGGGGTTGGGGAGGGGTGGATTTCCAATGGAGGAAGGGAAGTTTTAAAACACTATGTGAGTCTCCTTGACTCCAAGGGTTCTAGGACTAGGCTTTATCATCACAGCTAAATCACCCTTCTTACCTTGCAGCCTAGGCTGGAAGACCCTTGGTTATAGCATTGGGTGGGGGAGGAGGGACAAAAAGGGGTAGGAGGAGGGGACCTGAAGAGACAAGTTCACTGCCTTCAGATGGAGCCGGTTAGTTTCAAACCTTCCTTTGGTCCTCTCCGAGACCTGGAACTCTCCTGGGTCCTCCACACACACAGTACTGGGGGTGGGGTGAGGTGGGCTGGTGTCAAGGTCAGGAAAGACGGTTCTGTCTACATCTGCCCTACCTGTACCCTGGACTCAGGCAAGTTGATTTTCAGCGCCACCTCCTCCCGCATGAAGATGTCTGGGTATCGGGTCTTAGCAAACAGTGCTTCCAGCACATCTAGCTGCGCTCGGGTGAATGTCGTCCTCTCCCGCCGCTGTTTCCGAGGGGTGGCTGCGGGACAAGAAGCCCAGGGCCCTTTAGGGTGGGGGAGCAGTTTCTCAGTCATAGGGGTCTCTGTGGGTGTCCGACTCTCCCCACCCCCACATCTCAGCACTCCCCGGGTTCTCTGCATCCGCTCAGCCGGGACGCTACCCATGTTCTCCCCACCCCCTCCCCGTCCTCGGCTCCTCCGGCAGACAGGGCCCCTTCCAGGGGAGACCCCACTCCCCCTGACGTCGGAGATCGCTCCAATCAGAGCGTTCCTTCGAAAGCAAACAAAAAGGAAAAAATGAAATAAAAGACAAAAAGCAAGAACCCTCCAAAATCAACCCCTAAACCTCAACACAAAAACTCCATTCTCCCAAGTCAAAGGATCCCCGAGGACCGGCAGCTCAAATTGATGGGGTCTTTGTTCCTCCATCTTTAAAATGGGGGCACATTTCACTTCATACTTCTCCTTCTACCACGACTTTACAAAACAGATCTGATCGGAAAGGAAAACACTCACACCCCGGAAAAATCACACCTCTAGGGATTAGAGATGAAGGGCCTGGAGGTCAGAGGAGATGCCGCAGGTTTGGCGGGGAGAATTTATGAGGACCTCGACTTCGCCAAGAGGGCACTTCCGAGGAACTGGACTTCGAGGTATGGGCAGGGGCGTCTCGCCCAAATGACAAGGGCAGTAGCCTTCTTTGCCCCAGTCCAATATGTGTCCCCATTCACTCCAATTAAAAAGATACGATTTTCTGAAAACGTTGTAGATCCATGTACACCCTTTTCCCAAGTCCCTGCCCTCTCCTCCACCAATAAATGCCCTGTGGCTTTGAGCTGCTACTTGGAAGAAAAACCCAGCGGGGACCTCTCCTGGAGCTGGGGCGGGGGCGACGCGACCCTCTACCCCGGTGCTCCGGAGGAAAGGGTGTTATAACCCCGCGAAGCGGCCGTGGGGAAGGAGAGGGCAAGAGTGCCGCGGAGCTCACTTACCCGGGTAGCCCACCGAGGGGTGCAGCAAATCCATGCCCGAAGTGGTCAGACTCAGCCCATTGACTGCATAAGGCGGTTGCTTAAGATAAGACATCATGCTAAGGTTGTTTGGAGGCGCAAAGTCGGCCCAAATCCGGGGGACCCAGCCGGAAGGTCTTGCTTCGCCCGGGTTGGACAGATTCAGAGTCCTTGGTGGGTGGGTTTGGAGTGGTGGAACTAAGGCAAAGTAAACAAACAAACAGAGGTGCTGGTTTACCGCTTCGTAGGATGCAGCTCTTTCACGTTCCACCACTGACTTAAAAAAGAGCCCGAGGTACACAAGGCAGAGGTTTATAAAGGACTTGCAGGGCACCCCCCCACCCCACCCCCAGCTGCCCTGGAACTAGAGACGAAGAGAGACCAGATAAACCTGTCTTCCCCACCCCCCAGCCAAAACTTAAAAAAAAAAAAGACCCGAAGAAAGCAATTACAATCTGCCTCCCACCCACCCACCCCCGCCCCCAACAAAACCCCACGCCTCCAAATGCTCACATTGCATTCCTATCCCTACATTTGCATAGGACTCCTTGGCTGGCACTAGCTAATTGTCTCAAACAAAACTTGATTGGGGCCATTTGCAGAGACAAAGAACTCTTTGGCTAAATAAATAATGCTGATAACAAAGGCCATTGGTGAGAAACAAAGAAACAATTCAAGAAATCTACCTCTCCCCAGACTGTTGCCTTTCCAAGGCAGATTTTAATTATCTTAGCTTTTTACCACTTTCCACTGCTGCGAACCTAAAATGTCAGTGCATTTAACATCTAAAATACCAACTTGCTCAATGGCAAACTTGAGAAAACTATTCAACCACTATTATTCCACATTTGAAGTCATTTCCAGTAATCATTTTCACCTAATTAGTAGTCTGGGTAATTAGATTTCAAGGTAAGTAACAGATTTATTAGGGTTTTGGAGAACCTTGATTATATGTATCTAACTCAAACTAAACAAACAAGTATTTAACTTTTAATCGACACCTATCAAATATTTAAAGGTAGTGCAAAGAAAGTCTTCAAGTTTGGCACAGGGTTTGCAAGAAACTCTGAAGTAAAGTTAGAATCCCACCAATCAGATAATGACAGGCTCCCACATTTGCAAGTAGAAAGGGTGCGCATTTGTAGTGCAAGCCGCTCCCATGTTGATTTTGATGTGTGGAGTCTGCTGATCCCACAGGAGGCAAAATTTCCGACATTTGGGCTTTCAGCAGCTACAGCAGAGTTTCCTGTTAACTCTAGCTCCTTTTTGCACATTCTAGTTTTGCAGAAAGTACATACACAAACACCAAAGTTGTGAAACTAATAGAATTTCTCCCTACCTTTTAAGTTTCCTAAAATCCTATAAGAGAAAGAGCTCAGAGAGGGCAAAGGAAGAAAAAGAAAAGTTATTTACTTTATTCAGATGAGTTTTTTCTCACTCCCCCAAGCAAAGGGATTAAAAAATGAGTGTTTATAGGCTGGCTGTTTGCAATTTTGACTTCTATTTTCCCAAAAGGTGGTACTTCTGCATGGATCTCTACTTTTCGACTTTGACATTCTGAGAGATTGCTTCAAAATGGCGGATATAAGATTAGGAGAAGTTCCTCTTAGAGTTCCTATTGAGTTTTAAGGACTCTGGGTTTTCATATTTACATTGCTTAAGAGATCAAGACACAAAACTCCATAAATGGAACTTGGTTACTGCAACTTCTTCCTGATTTAAGTTTATAGCACAAAACTCATGCTTTTCCATCCTTCAGTTCAGTTCAGTCGCTCAGTCCTGTCTGACTCTTAGCTCTAACTTAATGTAATTTTATAAATGCCCTTGTAGGAGTTTGTGTTATCTCACCAGTAAAACTAATTCAGCTGCTCCTACCCGGGGGGAAAAAAGACATTTTATCTTTTCTTCTCAAGACACGGTTATTTGGAGGCTGTGAAAATATTATTGCTTTAAAATACAGTCATGTATTGGTTTTAATAGCCTCTAAGCTGGAATTCTGTCTTGTTTAATGCAATCTTACTATGTTGGAAAGTCCTGACCTACTGTAGATGAAAACAACTAAAATTATATCGGATCTGCACATGAGGAATATGGAAGAGTTCTCCATGTAGAGCTCTCACCCAATTAAAAATGCCTGATACATCATACATCAAAGTAGCACATTCCAGCATAAAAAGCAGTTACAAACAGAAAGCACCAGGACAGAGATCCTTCTCGGAGCTCCTTTGATCTACCATCGAGAAACGACCAAAATTCTTGGCATAAGACTGTTTTCAACTTTACTACGGGATACATCTTTAAAAGAAAAAGAAACAAAACAAAAACTACGACGTGTTCTCGACAGCCCGCCTAGGTACGCGCTCTCCGAAGAGGCCTCGGACCCTTCCATCTAACTTTCAAAGCCCTGCCGGGACGCTTTTCTCCCTTCCTCTCTAAGCAGAGCCGGGAAGGGGAAAAAGAAATCCCTTTTCAAAAATACAAACCTCAAAACAACTGCTCAGGAGGTGGCCCCTGGAGAACTCCTACCTATAGAAGGAGCGGGCGGCGGCCGCGCGGCGAGTCCCCGCAGCCGCTCGGCGCCCACACCTCCGGGCGCGAGTGACTCGGTCCGGCGGCGTCCCTGCCCCGCAGTCCCGCAGCCTCGGCGCCCGAGGTCCTCCCGCTCCACTGCCCGCCCCGGGCCGCACCGCCTTATATCTAACGGTCAATTCGTGCAATCTGTCGCTCCCCCTCCCACCTCCCCCCTGTTTTTTTTTTTTTTTTTTTTTCATCTTCCAAGGAGCCCATCTACCAGTTGCTGTGTCCTCGCTCAATAATAATTACCTCGTCCGAGAATTAATTATAATAAATGTTTTCTTGATAAACTAACGAGATAATCCGAAGGGCACACGTCCCTTAATTACAGGCCGCCGGGCTCAGCTCTGCTTCTCGTCCGGGCTGATTAATTTTCTGCATGATGGAAAGGAAACAAAACTACGCGGACTGGCGACCGGCCTGCGGCTCGGAAGACGACCAAGAGGAACAGGAGAGAGAAAGAAAAGGGGATTTGCGGGCAGCGCGGAAAACAGCCGGCGCGGGCCTCCCTCCGGAGAACTGGAGTGAAAGTTTCTGGCCTCAGGGACTCGAACGACGCTGCCACCCGCACGGGAGAGAGGAAGAAACGTGCCAAAAGGGTTGGCCTTGACTATTAATTATAGCGAGGAGAAAGCCCTGGTGTGAGCTCTGAGAGCACAGGTCTGGGTGTCTACCTGCCTTTGGCGGTGGAGGAGTTTCCTCTTCACCTCCTCTCTTTTGCTAATAACTTTGGAGACGGGAAGAGTCCCGAGGTGGACAGGAGAAACCCTGACCCCGAAGCTCTGGGATGGAGGGAGAATTTCCAGGAGTGACCTCCCCAAGCAATCCACCACTTCAGGGGCAACGCAGCTCGGCCTTCGGCCCCCACGCCCCACTTCGGTCTGCAAAGGAGGAAGAAGCCGCCGGGCGGAATTCTGACGGGGGCTTGGGTTTCAGAAATTGTATCCTAAAACCAGACTATGATCTCAAGAGTCACTTGAACGCCTCAACACGAAGTCTTCTTAGGAAATTGAGGCGCGACTCGTCTCCTAGGCTGGGTGCTGGCTGAGGCCTTCTGTTGGTTCTCCCCGGGCCGACCGAGATTGGAGGCTGGGCCTCTGCGCCCGCCTTGTCCCGGCACGACCCGGCCCGCGACGCCCGGGGGTCCCTGAGCCTGGGAGAGGAGCGCGCATTAGGCCAGGCCGCTGGCCCCGTCCGAGAACTACCGAGGGGCAGCCTTTCCACCGGAAGGACTGCAGTCCTCGACTCTGCTCGGCCTCCGGCGGAGCAGGGGCCACTCGCCGCCACTTCTGCCCGCCCCAGGTGCGCGAGGAGGGCTGCGCGGGGCGGGCCCGGAACCGGCCCCGGCAGTCACGTTGTAAAACGACTCTGGCGCACTCGCTGGGTTTAGGACCACAACACACAACAGCCATGGGGGATTATGTCACTGCCGGGTGTTTTTTTTTTTCCCCTCTTCGGAGGTGCGGAAAATGGTGATCAAAAAGAAAAAGGAGATTTGGAGGCCCTCTGGAAGAGGCTGAAAACCTTCTCTTGGCTGGGGGAGAGGGGGCCGAAAAGAGTGAGCGGCGAGCGCGGGGCGGACGAGATGCCGGCGCTCCCTGCCTGCTCGGTTATCCTCTCGGGTTTCCTCTAACGTTCATATGGGGCAGGCAGGAGCTCTAAGGGCGCCCACCGGTGCCCGCCGACCCGCGGGCGAGCCGGGTTTTGGGCACGCGGGCCCTGGGAGGCGCCCAAATTATCATCATGACCACCATCCGTCCATCCAACCATCCATCCATCCATCCATCCATCCATTCATCTAGCTACATCTGCGTCTTTTTGTCTCGGACTCTTAAAACGTCCTTGTGATCAATCCAAATGACCCCAAACACATCTGATGGCCAAAACGCAAAGATCGCAGGGAGAAGCCCAGAATGGGCGTTAACATAAAACCACAAACAACATCCCTCCAAAACACCCCACATCAGATTCGCAGGGTTTCCACGACGTTTTGCTAAAGCACCGACCGCAGGAGCGCGCTCCCTCCCTACCTCCCACTCTCGTCCTTATCCCCAGATAATAAATTTTTCGCAGTGATGGTTACTGCACCTCAGAATTTTGCAAAGGGAAGAAAATACATCAGCCTTTAGAAAACTCCACGTTCTCAAAGGTGCACCAATGGGTCTGTTAGAGGTACTGGGGTGGTGGTAGACAGAGGGACACACAGATATGGATATAGACAGACAGACAAGACAGACACTTACCTTACAGCCACATGGGGGTTTAGAGGAAAAAAATCAAATTATCCTTCAAAATTCCAAATAGCCAGCTATCCTAAAAGAAATCAAGAGTATTGAGTTAGATATCTTGTAATCTTCATCGTTCCATAAAAAGTCAAACAACGAAAAATATTTTTCTAAAGAAAAGAAAACGAGGAAAGTCGTTCAAGTTCGAGACGCGCGTGGGCCCCTCTGCGATACATACAAAGTAGACTTGAGGAGGGCTTCTCTAGCGATTTTTATTTTTAATAACAGTGGAGGCTGAGTTGGAGCTGAGGTCGGTTCCGCTCTCAGGGAGATTTGCTGAGAAAGCGCCTCTCTGGCAACTTTTTGACGCAAACTCTCCAACCAATGGCAGGGAGAGAATGATTGACACATCTAAGCCAGAGGGAAAATAATAAAAACACACAACAGGGGGAGGAAAACAGGCCGCTGCTGCACGGGGGGACGAGCAGGCAACAAATCCAGGCCTCCGACATTACCAGAATGTTCTTGAAAGACACTGGGCTCTGCCTAAAATATACATTACTGCTGGAGCATGTGAACTTATTGTATAATTAAAATGATGGACAGCGAGGCCTCTCTTTTTCTTCTCCTGTTCTTCCTTTCCTCCCTCTTACTCCTCCCCTTTTTTTGTTTTTGCTTTTGTTTTAAGGAAAGGGAGAAAGGAAACCCATACACCCTAAGATGGGAAGATAAAAAATATTTAAGTCAAGGATGGAGGAGACTGAGGGTAGGGGATAGCTGGTTATCACATTCCAGGCTAGCAATAAGTGTGTAGAACAGACGCAGAAAGCCACTGAGACTGAAGGTTAAAAATACCACTATGTGGTCTCCAACAGAGTCAGCCCACGCCGAGGGGACCGGGAAGGGTAGAGAAAGGAGGCCTGGGGGTAGGCGTGGGCGTGTAGGCAAGAGAGAGATGCAGATACACAAGTCCAAGAACAAACTAGTTTTAAAAACTCAGTGTCTTTCTCACTCTTTTTGTCCCTACACACATCTCTCGGCCCCTGAAGCAAAAGACCCGGGCTCCTGGTTTTCCCGCAGGGTTTTTAGAGTTTTAAGAAGCCCAAGGCAGCCTACAAAGAACACGAATCCCGGAATCTAACCCCAGGGCCCGTTGGGGAGGTAGCAAGAGCCAGGTCAGGACTCGAGGGTGTGAGAGTGGGGTCGACAGTATACCCGGGGAGGGAGCAAACGTGGGAGGCCCGTGCTGGAAACAATCAAGAGTTTCTGCATTAAAACAAACGCCACTCCAACGCTAGCCGTGGCGGGGCCTGGACCTAAACTGAGCCCGCGCGGCCCGAGCCGGCGACTGGAAGCCCCGAGGGTAGAGAGTTTCTGGACCCGGGGAACGAACGCGAGAGAGCAAACCTCAGCCCAACTTTTCCGCCTGGCACAGAGAGCGGGGCAAACAAATCTGAGTCCCCAGAAAAGCAGAAACTGATTGGGCGCGGTGGGGTGGGGTGGGGGGGTCCAAGTGGACCGGCTGAGAATATGTGAATGGCTGGGTGGGGTGGGGGTGGAGAACAGAAAACAGTCCTGCCTTACAAATCCCAAAGCCGGAAAAGAAATATAAAATCTCTTCCTAAACACCCTCCCCTCCAACCACGCCACCACGGCAAGTGGGCCCAAAGAAACGGCTCGCTGCTTCTAATTTGGGGACCTATGTTAATGAAGTTGGTAATTAATTCGTCGCTTTGTTGTCGGTTCTTATACTGTATGTGTAATCAAATGTGGACGTCCTTGGGATTTACAGCAATTAACGAATTACGGGAGTGCGCACGAGGCAGCCGGCGCTCGGCAGCCCGGCTGGGCTCCGGCTCGGGCTCGGCCCGGGGCTGGGCACTCGGCGGCCGCGGCCGGGCTGGCAGGTGCCTCTTGAGCTTTGGGCCCAGGGTCCCCCACGAGCCCTCGAGCGGCCCGGGGTCTGCCCATCTCCTCCTGGGCCCTCCGCGAGCGCTCCAGTCCGAAGAGACCCGGTGACTGTCGCGTTCCCAGGAGTCGAGACTCTCAGGGGGCCCGGGCTGGGGGGAGGGTGAGTACGGACCTTTTTTCTCACCCCGCCCCCACTGTACTAAAATGCCTGACCACTGCCGGGAGCCTTTAATTGAGGGTGGGGGGAAACGCCCCAGGCGGTCTGGCGGGTGCGGCGTAGGTTGGGAACCCTAGACCAGGGTCACCTTGCTTTCGATGAGGGAAGGGCAAAGCCACCCCGATCCCCTGAACCAGAGTCTCCTACCTACCCCCAGAGAAGAACAGGGTTTCCCCCAGTTTGATCACAATGAGGTTTAAAGCATCAAAGAACGAAAAAGAAAAATGGACGTTGTGGTTCTGGCGGAGGGAAAGGGCCGGGAGGGAGGCCTTGGGGGCAGCGGGGGCGGGGTGGGGTGGAGAAATATCAGAACGCTCGCTTGTGATCTCCACAAAGTGAGTGAAAAATTTTAGACTGAGAGATCTATCTGCAGTGGGATCCCGAGCCGTGGGAAAAAACCCTTCCGGCCCGACGTCTTCTCTGATGGCGGGGGCAGCGAATCTCCCGGAAAATCCCCGGGTTCTGGCGGATTTCGGTGCCTCGGGGGCGTGGAAGGGCTTTTCCCTTTCCAGCGGCCTGGAGCAGACAGCTCCCGCTTCTCCTTTGCCCTCTCGTCTAATAACTTCGCAGAAATGCGGGGCCAATAAACCACGAGTTGGAAATGGACAGTGTTAAATAAACAAGGGTCTCTTTAAAATTCTCATCCACTTCAGATGTCTAAAGTAAGATTGTGATGATTTTGTCACGGTTTGGTAAATTTACCCCTTTAAGAGGCTTTCATAAATCCCAGAACACACCTTCAGCCAGATTTGAATATAGATTTAGGTTTTAAAACCCAGAAGCTGGAAACACCGCTTTATCAAAGAGAATTTCCCTTTAGCTTAGCAATGTGCTGAAGCTCTTAAAAGATTGGATCTGAGAGAGAGAGAGAGAGAGAGAGAGACAGAGAGGAGAAAGAGAACTAGACAGAGAGAGGCAGACAGGGGGAAAAAAGACTCTTTTTCTTTCTAGAGGAATTCTGCCCAGACTCTGCAGCAGTTGGAGCAAGCAAGGTTTCTCCTGGGTGCTTCCTGGAAAAGTTGCAAAATTGCTCTTCACCTGTAAGAACATGCTTTTTATCTTCCAGTCTCTTCTTGTCAATTTGGAAGTTGCAGACAGCCGGCTCAGGTACAGTCCCCACAAAAACCTACTCTAGGTCAGGACAAAAGCCACTAGCTTTGGGCGGGGGTGGGGGTGCTGGGCTGTTGTGCAGAAAACCTTAGACACTTGGTGGGAGAAAAAGACTCCTTGGATGAAAAGTCTAACTCGATTTTCTGTAAGTCCTTGAGCTTCCAATGTACTTACTACATAGTCATTTTATTGTCTCTGTTCATGTTTAACTTTTTTCCCCTGTGTCCTCTGTCTTTAAGGTTTTTTTTTTCCCCCCTAAGAATCTGATTTATAGTAGCATGCTTTATGTTTTTAAGTAATTTTCATAAACAAGTGGATGGTTTTTAATTGCCATGAGTACAATTATCTTGCTATAAATATGAGATGTAAGCATTCAGAAGCTAAATTAAGAAAACCAATACACAGGGAATTAAATTATTTGTCAGAGCTTGCATGCAGTTTCCAAAATATGGCTGATATTCATATTTCAAAATCTAGATGCATGTTTGGTGCTAGCTGGGCTTACATTCTCCACCCCACATGCCAGGGCAGTTTAAAATATTCCAAACTTTCCTCCAAGTTTATTAAGTATGGTGGTATGGGGGGGGGGAGTGGAGGAGTGGGAGGAGAAAGGAGAGAGATCTCAGTATTCTTTCAGGCTAATTAAAAAAGAAGATGAAGAACAAAACCCATATTCCGTGAGAACACAGCCTCTCAGGGGGAAAGGAGCCAGTTAGACTCCTTGTACACTTACTTCAGAAATATGAAGATTAATTTCCAATCTTTTCAGTGATTCAGTGGAAAGTGGGGAACCACATCTAGCCTTAAAACTGCCATGATATTTAGAAAGAAGTCATTTTTTCATTAGGTTTTAAAATATGTCTCTATTAAAATCTTTGACAAGATTAACTTTAATTAATTTTTTTAACAAGAGTTAAATATTAGTGATGCAGGCAGAATTGGAGGGGAAATAGGTGACAGATCACTTATGAATTAAGCTTGGGTCGCTTATTCCCTGTATTGCTATAGCCTCAGAAAAGAGGGTAAGGGGGAAAGAACCAACATCAAAGATAGGATTGTGCTGTCCTGATAAAAGAATCGGAGGCAAATTCCAAATGCAAAAAAAAAAAAAGGAGAAAAGAGGACCATGTTGTTCCGGAATGAAACGGATTAAGATTGTGTGACAAGTGGGAGATGTGGGGCTGTGAGACATTTATGAGCTGAGTGTGAGCTAGGAGCTATGCGTCTGTTCCTGAGTGTGTGGGGACCAAGGGTGTGTGCAGAGCAAGGTTAGGGTGGGGGATAGGAAGGGCATGTGATTGTGAGAGACAGTGTGAGGGGTGTGAGTGTGGGTTTGGGTGTGTGTTAGGAGAGTGTGGAAAGGAATGTAGATGGATTGTTGAAGGGTGGTAGCTGTCAGTTTATATAATTTTCATCTCTTGGTCCTGAAGTTTCCTTGAAGTCAATTCTACTACGGGCAGCAGCCTTGAGCTTACAGAGCTGATATAAAACAACCATTACAGTCCAATATCTTGCCTGTTTGCAAACTTCATTTAAAACTGGGGGAAAAAAGACCCGAGAATGGTTTTGTAAGAAAGGAAAAAAAGAAGAAAAGAAAACCGCAGTGAAGCTTTAAACTAGTTTGGATAAATCTCTAATCTTTTATTTGTAACCTTTTACAAGCTTTATTTCCTGTATATGAAAAGCTTCTTTTATATGGGCACGACAGACTTTTCCTTTGGATTTTTAATTAGAGTCCATCAATTGTAGCCATATTTAAGAATCAATATAAAGTAATCCTTCGAGATGGGATAAGGTTTTAATCGAAAATCTAATTTCCCACTCTTTGCAGATCATTTTAAGGAGCTGGTTGATTTTTTTTTTTAAGAGTTCAATTTTTAAAAGACGTAACACCTAAAAACCTGGAAAAGATCATGTCTGCAAATAACCAACTGATGTCGCCTTACAAAGAAAAAAAAATCTAGCTTTTGTAGGGAACTTT
This sequence comes from Bos mutus, assembly GCF_027580195.1. Taxonomy (NCBI): domain Eukaryota; kingdom Metazoa; phylum Chordata; class Mammalia; order Artiodactyla; family Bovidae; genus Bos; species Bos mutus. The sequence goes on along the minus strand of NC_091626.1, from coordinate 39,515,967 downwards.
TTTCTTCTATTTAGAAGAATTTGACTTATATTTTTCTCAAACACTATCCTGTAATGTGGCTCCTATGAGAGTATTCACATTGAATGGGGAGAGAAAAAGAGAGAAATTGTTTGTCTAAAATAGTATTTCATATGCAAAAGGTAGTAACTTAAAATTTTTTTTATTAACAAAGAAAACACAGATCTTGACAGATCCTTTTCACTACAGCCTTCCAAATTCCCAAGATTAGAAAATGAATAATAAACACCTTTCATTTTTGCTCACGGATGCAAAGTTTTCATTTTCATATCCAGGAAAGAACATTTCTGACCAGTTTTTAAACTTCAACACTAGAATTTTGTGATTTAAATTTTTTTTTTTTTTGCAATAGTTGAAAAGTTGTTTATCACAAAGGAATAGAATTTTAAGCAGTTCTGCTAGAGTTACTAGCTTTCAATTCCCCCCTCCTTTTTTTTTTTTTTAAAGAAGAAATATGAAAGCAAGGAAGAAAACAGATAAACAAAAACTAATTGTAGGTGCACAGCCCAAACATTTTTTGCCCCTTAATGATCAGGCTAAGGGATTTGTTCAAAGACTGCACATTGTCTAAATGTGCTCAGTGCATTTTCAACAAACATCACTGTTTTAGTTTAAGATCTGCAAATTATCCCTAAACTAGAAGGGATCCACCCAAAGTTTATAGGCGTATTTTCCAGTCACTGACTTGTTTTTATTGTTACATCTGTTGAATGCGTTTAAAAAAATGAGCTCATGGTACTTGCTTTTTGAAATCTGAATGAAGCGGTTTTGAACATATTTGATACTCATGCTTTCCTTTTATCTGCAGAAATTTCAATTTATTTAAAAGCCTGCCGTTTAATGCACTACATGGCCGCCTACATTTTAGAGAAACTCTCTTGTATTTCTCCGTAATCGCGTCTAATGAAAACCTGGGATTTTCCTTTATTAAAAAAAATGTGAAAATATAATGCATCTTCATTAGGAAAATTGACTGCTGTGCTCACGACAGTTCTTAATTGAAAAGGCAACCTATTTTAATGGTGTGGTTGAGAAGAAGATTACATACTTTATCCAAACACAAAGACAATTAATAATGAGAAGCAGGCTGCTGCCATTAACTCTAATGCAGTTGCATCAATGTCAGTGAAAAGTGCTCATACCTGAGATACAGGGTGCAAACTCCCCTGGCTCCCTCCTTCCCCAATTCACCCACTTCTTAATTTGGGTTTCGTAACGTGTAAGCGCCAGGGCCACTGTCATCAGGCGGACTAGTTTTGGGCAAGTGCGGCGCAGGGCCAGGCGCCCCTTCCGCAGGTCGCGCGGTCCCGGGCAGCGCCGTCCGGTCGGAGGCGCCCCAGTCGCGGGTGTCTGCGCTCAAACCTGGCGCCCTCCAGCCTGCGATCCGAGCTGGGCGAGGGCGGCCGCGACCCCCGCGGGCTGGAAGGTTAGGAGACCCAGGGCCACCTGGTGCATTTTGAAAAGTTTACCCAAAGAGACAGGGCTGCCTCGGAGACTGGATTCTGCTTTGATTCTCTTACGGAAAAGTCGTGGGGGGAGAAAATCTTTAAATTGAGAGCTTGTGGGGTGGGGGGCTCTGGGCGCATATGGTCATCCGGCGGAGTGACCAAGTTTGCCAAAGCGCCCCCTCTCCAACTCGGGCCAAGAGAGCAAACCGTGAGTGTGTGTGTGCGCGCGCGCGCGTCTCAGTGTGTGCGTGTGTGATCGCGCGTGCGTGTGTATCGAACGCGGGGGATCCCAACCTTCCCTAGGTTCGAGCACGCCCCGGCTCCAGGTTGGGCAATGGGGAGGAGGAGTCAATCACCTCTGGGCTTTATCCTTTCCCCGGCGAGGCCCGGCCAATTCAGGCCTGGCGCCGGCCACCTCGAACCCGGGGCGGCTAGCAGCCCGAGCCGGCCCACGAAAGGGAGACCCCAGGCTCTAAAGCCGGGCGCGCCTAGTGCCAGGCGTGACCCTGCGGACGGCCGAGCCTGGCACTCCGGGGCTCGGGGACCCGAGGTCACGGTCGGCCGAGGCAGTCGCCAAGCCCTGGAGTAGGGGAGCAGGGGAGGGGCTACAGGTTGGGAAAGGGGTGATCTCAATTTGTTGTTGTTTTTTTTTTTTACGGGGTGTTTTCGGCGCCCGCGAGGGGTAGACGCCTACAGCTTGGAGTCCTACAGCCCTCGGAACCCGCTCTGCCCCTGTCTCTTCCACAGCACCATCTCCCAGCCCGAGGCTCAGGCAATTAGGGGAGGTGGCACCTCTCCATCAGTATCACTCTCTCCCTCAAAGTGGGGCAAGGGGCGGCCGCAGGCTAACAGGCGCACTCAGACCAGGAGGTCTCTTCCCTTCACCAAAGGATTGGGGGGGGGGGGGCGGCGAGGGGGGCCGAGCTCCTTCAGGGAATTCGGAAGGCTTCTCGCATTGGCCAGCCACACAGAGCGCCAAGGAGAGATACACTGCTGGGGTCTGAGCTCGTGGGAGGTGCTTGGGAGGTAAGAGAGGAGCTGGTAGTCAGACTTTCAAGGCTGCCCCAGGACACTCACACGCACATTCGGAGGAACCGGTCCATCCTCCATGGCACAACTGGACACACGCCTTGCCATTGGAAGGTAGCCTTAGAGGAAAGTTCTTCCCACAAATGCACACTTTCATCTGCAGCTCTGTGTCCCTGGGCCAGCCTTATTATATCCCTCCATCAATCATACCCCACTTTTCCTCCTGTTTGCATCTATTCATCTTCAGACTTCCTGCAGACTTGTCATTTTTGTGATTCTGCTCGCGAGTTAGGGAGCCTCTCAAAGCTTCTGAAAACAAGCGTACCTGGAGTTTTCCGGGAAACCCCAGGCTCTTCCTTTCCCTCCCTCGAGGAGAGGTGGAAGAGCCCTGTAAGCTTCCTTTGATGGAAGGAAGGTTGATCAGTTACTTGTCATGGTTTAAGAACTTTCTCTCCTCCTCCCCCACCTCATTCTATCTAATGTATCTAGAGCTTTTCCTGTTCCTTTGGACAGCCTTTTTCAGAGTGCAAAAGTTGAAGTACTCTGCTGCTGCTAAGTCACTTCAGTTGTGTCCGTCTCTACGCGACCCCATAGATGGCAGCCCACCAGGCTCTGCCGTTCCTGGGATTCTCCAGTCAAAAACACTGGAGTGGGTTGCCATTTTCTTCTCCAATGCATGAAAGTGAAAAGTGAAAGGGAAGTCACTCAGTCGTGTCCGACTCTTTGCGACCCCATGAACTGCAGCCCACCAGGCTCCTCCATCCATGGGATTTTCCAGGCAAGAGTACTGGAGTGGGGTGCCATTGCCTTCTCCGTGAAGTATTCTAGTTACTATTTATTAGACAAGCCTTGGTTTCTGCTCCTGATGAGGCCTCCTGTGTCAGCTGGATATCAAGGGAGAGACAAGGTTACCAAGATCAGTAAGAAGCGGTTCTCTTCTTGGAATTTATTGAACCTTAGATGTCATACTTGCCCAACAACATAAGAGTAACAATAGACTAACTTGTTTTTGTGGATCTGTTTCTTGTCATTTGACCTATCAATGCTAGAGGCATGTTTCTTAGCATGTGTGTGACTTTGGATAGCAACTCAGTAATGACATTCATAATCACTTATTGAATACAATTTAAGCTAGTTCAGCAACAGATAGTAGCTTTTAGCCTAAATGGCAGTTTTCTGGCAGCTTATTCAACCAATGGACAAGCAAAAAGCAAAAGATATAATTGCATCCAATACTTAGCTCCTGAGTATGGCAGTTACCACTGAAGAGACACACAGACCACACCAAAATAGATGGTATGTTCTGAGTTAGTTTTTGAAAAGTTGTTTGGTTGTGTTCTCTTGTATTTGATGTACTAAATAGGCCAAAGAAACACAGAAGAAACAAGCATAGTTTATAGAAATTGAGTATCAATATAATCGTGACTTTAATAATTTATCCTTACCTTGCCCTACTGTTTCAGTAAAAAAAAAAAACCCACAAAAAACCAGAAGTGTCAAAGTCCTAGGTGAAGGTTTTTTCTCACAAGGAGATATTCTGTAGACACTAGATATTCACCAAAAAATAGGTCACCTCAAGGAAGCCGGGGTTTATAATAAGACACTTGGAGGGAAACCAAATAATACCATTATCATTAAGAAATATTTTTAAATGACCTGGTAGTTGACCTTGGATAGATACAACCTCACTCAACTACTTTCCAGTAAAAGAAAACACATTTTGCATTAGACCATATAGTCTTAAATCCAATTGCATATTTGGATCAATTTGGTCTATTAACCAATTTATTCAGCACATGGAAGGATGGGTAAATATATTTTTCATGTTCAAAAATTTCCATTGAAATTTCTGATTTCTCTAAAGATGAGTAATTACCAACCCCAAAAGTCTCTATAACACAAGTTTTTTTTTTTAAGTTGATTGTAACATGAACTCATATTCATTCCTTTATTCATTCATTCAACAATCATATTCAAGGGCCTACTATGTATTATGCAGTTTTCAGGAGTTATATCTAGAGATTCAGATATAATCAGAACCAGAAACTAAGTTACTTTTTGTTTCTATTTAAAGCAGAAGCAAATAGTTATAATAAGCATTTCATCTAAAAGTTTACATTATCAACTGTCTTTGGAAATTTCGTCATCACATATCTGAGGGCAGAAGTCATCTTGATTTTTCTGGTTTTTAGAGTATAGAAGATTATTGGGGACAAAAATTAAGCATGGAGGGATTTGTCAGTTGCTCAAGGTTGTAAGTACTTAGGTTGATCATCCACAGCAGTGTTCCAGGGGAAAACTGTAGGAGTTGTTTGCATTCACCGACAAAAGTAGATGTCTCTTAATGTTCAAATTTGATTTGTTTCTAAAACATAAAATCAGAAGGCAATTGAGTGTACATTTTATTTTATGTTTAGATAGAGTATGTGCTTTTCAGCAGATGCTTTTTTTAGATAGGAATAAACATAACCTTGAGATTTAATTCTATATTCTTTTAGCCAATATCTAAAAGATACAGATATGTGTGGCATTGTTACACGTTTATCTTATTCTTAAGAGAATGCAACAAAAAGTATTTGACATGATTATGAATACCAGTTGCCTTTTAAGTCTTTTTTCTTGGCTCAACATAATTATTGTATATTTATTTGTTTTTGACCATTTTAGCTTTGACTACTTGTGAGTCCTTGAATTTGATGGATCTTATTTCTTTGTGAATCTATGATTTCCAAAGTAACAACTCACACTCAAATATAGTCTTTCCTAAGAAGACTTTCTCCCCCTTTTTTTTAATTTGCCCTCCATCCATAAAACAGACACTACCATGGATTTTTTCATTGGTCACTGATGGAGTTATTGAATGTGATCACGTGATAGATTAGAACTAAGTCTCCATAGAAGTAGCTAGTGTATAAAGCCTCCTTTTTCTGGTGAACTCTAACAGGGAGGAATTAAATGCTACCTTTTATAAAGCAATCTTACTGATCTATGTCTATCTAGACCCACTAGAGTCTTTGAGCCATCTCTTCACCAGTAATTATTTTATCTTTTGAGTATAATTTGAGGGTCATGGCACCCATGCGTTTAGTCTGTGGTCTGTAGAGATACCATATTCATTAATACCTTTGATACAAAGTATTTGGAGGGTTTTTTTTTTAATGTCCTAAAAACATCGAAAAATACATTCTTTGCTTTCCAAATTTGGTCTTTTTAATTTCCTGTACAGCTAAGAGGTCATGAAAGCCCTTTTGTTCTAGAGCTGTGGATTCTTATGTTCAAGGTGTTGTTTGTTTGTTCCAGGGACTGCACTTGTGATTTTAAAGTGCCATAAATTCTTCTAACTAAGCCCCTATAGTCTTTATACTACCATGCCAGCTTAGATTGAATTCTTGGGAATGGAAAAAAAAATTTCCACGAGATTAGGTAGCTATTCATATTATAAATATGACTTTATTAAATTTAACTGGCAAAGAGATCTATTGCAAGTAAAGAAGGTGAAAATGCAGGCCTAAAATATCCAGGAATGAAAATAGAACATTTAATTTCTGATTCTCTCTGCAGGTGGGGTGTGAAATAGAATGCTTGTGTTGCTGCTGCCAGAATGCTTGCCTGTTTTTACACTTTCCTAAGGGATGTGGGCAATACACAGGAATACTTCCTGAAGTGCAACAGGGTTAATGTAGAAATTCATTAGACGTAAGGAGGGCAGTATTTGCTTTATGGAAGTTCATGGGTCTCTTGATGCCAAAAAGGATGGATGAGAAAGATGGTGAAACGAAAAGGAGATGAGAATCCAGACACTCCATCAGCAGCCTTACCCTGTGACAGACCCAGAGGCAACTCCAAAGCCACCAGGGCAACTGCCTGTTCAGTTTGCCAAAGAGCCAGATGCTGTTGCTTGGAAGAATCTCCTCCACAGCTTGATGTCTGGGTCCTGTGATTGCCGTCCAAAGAACAGTGGTGGGGCATGCTGGGATGAATGCAATCCCAGCATCCCACCACAGTGTTTTCTTTTTTTAAAAAAGAGTCATTTTAAATTAAATAAGTTTTAAGACTCATATGTTATTTTTGAAAATTTAAAAAGGAAATTGGAAGACAATAGTACAAATCAAGGCTGCGTATCTGGAAAAAAAAAAACACTCTTAAATTTTATCTTGCTTTTGGGTCATATTTAATTGTCCCATGAGGACTGGGACATTTAGAAGAGACGAAAGACCATCCACCATTCACAATGATGAGATAAATATTACTAGAAGAATGGTGATAAATATTACTAGAAAAATGGTGATGCAGATGGTATTTATTATTTATGTTATTAACTATGATCACTTATAATTTACTTACATGAAATATAAGTGAGACATTTAATTTTAGGATTCGTTTTGCAACAGAATTTTGATTGTGGATGCCAGTGAATGTAGTTTAAGTCCAAAAAGCAGTAAGAAAAATGCTAAGGAACATTTAAGGGGAAAAAAGTTATCCCTGACTGTCTGATGATTCCCCAGCTTCTCTTCTTAAAAATCAACAGGATTGTCCTATGAAGTAACATCTTTCCTTTTCAAAATGTGTGTTAATATCTGTTGTGTTGTAGCTGAGTGAATAATAGCTGCTGCATGTTTTTGAGTCATTCAGACCACTTCAGCAAATGAATATAATTTGATTCCAGTGTACAACCAAAATCTTTGCCCTTTTTGTATAATCTTTTATTTTTCTAATTATAGGAATTTTTTTTTCCTTTACTATTCCCAGACTTCATCTAATAGCCTGATAGTAACCCTGAGTGCCAGGGTAAATCTGTAATTTCTTTAATCATTGTGATCAATGTGAACCATGGCATGATTAATTCGGCCATGGTAAAAGGTAATGGTTAAAAAGATAATCAAAATATTTGGATAGTAATAACTTGCTATGGAGCTGAGATTCTCAACCAGGGGTGATTTCTCCCCCCAGGGGACTCTTGGCAATGTCTGGAGACATTTTTGGTTGTTACAACTCTTATCTAGTTGGTAGCTACCAGAAATGCTGCTGAATATCCCGTAATGCAGAGAGCAGGCCCTAGCAACAAAGAATTGTCTGACCTGAAATGTAAATAGGTGCCAAGCTTGAGCAATTCTGGTGTAGGAAAATAGATAACATGTATACTAATGTTGACATTTAAGTTTTTTGGTGATTACCAAAATATAAATAGCTATATAGTACCACAAATGCAGATGAAAAATTTAAAAACCCAGTCACTGAAATATTTTAAAATATCTTCAGGTTTGGGATCATATAGACAGGCCATAATATAATTCTTACTTTCTTCAAAATGTATATATCATCCTCACTTCAGTTATTATTTTTTTTTTCAATTATTGTTTAACCACATAACTAGCCATATCTTGATGAAGTTAGCAGTAACTTTGAGTTATTATGCTCAGGTTTCATGAATGGTATACTAATTCAGCAGGAAAATTAAGTTAAAGAATTTTTCGTTTTTGACCTTTTTTTTTTAATGTTGAAAACTTCTTTCCAAAATATTTGCAAAATCCATAGAATTATAAAGAGGAAAATGAAATCTTTAATTCTACCTTATGCGTTTAGTTTCTGTAGACTCGAAGTTGTGCAAGTGGACATTAATTTCTTACTATAGGAACAAATACTGTTTGACAAAATATTTCATTATAATTAAGTTTTCATGATATTAATTCCCCTGTGCAGCAGATGAAAAGTGAAATTTTTAGTCATTTTCATAATTGTTCCCAATACTAGTTTTTCTCCCCTTTTCTGAGTGTGAATTTTTTGGGTTTTTGTTTGTTTTTTAAAGTAGTGTTTTAATTATACTAAATAGAAGGTATCTCTGCATAGAAAAACTTGCTTAGACCACAAAGTTAATGAAATAAAGCACAGTCTTTAAATAACAAATTGAGCAGCAATGAATTTGTATTAACATTTGGGCAGTTACACACAGCTTCTGCTTTATTTAATCCATTAATCTTTGGTTTCCTCCTCAGACCCAAATTGCCTATTATCAGGGAGGCTGTGGAGAAAGTGGAAATGGCCCATATGGCCCAATCTTCAGGCTTTATCTTTTCTAGATTTAAAAACAGGGGCAAGTCCTCAAACTAACACAAGTTTTGTCTTACACATTTGGTAATGGACATTTTATGAAACCCTCTACCTGTCAATACAGGAGACACAAGAGACAGGGGGTTTGATTCCTGGGTCGGGAAGATCCCCTGGAGTAGGAAATGACAACCCATTCTTGTATTCTTGCCTGGAAAATTCCATGGACAGAGGATCATGGGGTTGCAAAGAGTCAGACACAACTGAGCAACTGAGCACATGCACACACCCCTCAACATAAAGCAAGAGCTTTAGTGAATAGCTTCTAGAACAGACCTTCTTTCCTTCCCAGCAAAGTAAGTCTCATTCCTGGAAGTGTAACAGGTGGCACATTCAAACAGTAACACGCCTGTCTAGGGGTTGATGTCTAGGGGTTGGATGAGACGTGATACTTTCTTTTTTAAACATACTCTGAGCAACACTATTTAGGGGAATCCCACCTTCTTGTGTCTACCAAGTTCAGCCAAATAAAAAGAAACATAATGAACGGCTTTCTAAAGGTTGCAAAAGAATCTTTTGAGAAATAAAATATAGCTGTATAATAAGTAATATGGCAAATGGCAAAAAATATTATTAAAATACAACTGAAGTGTGGATCCTTTCCATAATAAAGAATATATGGGTACTTTTGATAGTAAGACTATGGGATTATTTGTCCTGGTTCTGTTTTGGATCTTGTCCTTATGAACAGATGATGAGTCTCTGCTGGGCTTCCCCAGGTCCTGTGTTGCCCATGCTATCTTGACCATTTCTTTGAATTAAGGCTGATTTAGTAATTACAGAGAAATCCTAATCTCTGGGTGTTTCAAACTTAAAGTTTAGAATTTAATATTGAGTGTCTTCAACTATTTCTATACCTCTAGTTATTTCTGTTCCTAATTTATACTTGCAAAATGTCAGAATGTGTTGCTCATTTAATTCTTTAGGTGTCTATAAGATTATTTGACTGTCAGTTATAACACTCCTTTTATTTTTTTCTGCTGCTGTAGAGGAAAGGACCTGTATATCCACCCAGGGCTGATGGGGGAGAACGGAAACTCCTCTGGGCATGACCTAGAGGAGTTTTCTTTTTCTTTCCATCACTTATATGTCTTTATGGCTGCTTCTTTGTCATATTTTTACCTGCACTTTCATCATTAGCTAAAAAACGAACTAAGGAAACGTGTGCTTACTTCTAACTGGTGTTTGATGCTCATTTGTATGTGGTTTGTATATACAACATCTAACTTCTTCTCAGGCTGTTTAAAAAAAAAAAACAAAACACAGAACAGAGCATTCATGGCCTAGGAGCTACTCAACCCTTGGGACTAGAGTTGAGTATTAACGAGAATGAAGGACCTATTTTCGACACTGTTCTTTAAAATATAAAGAAAGTGTGGAAACCCAAGTGAACTGAAAGGGCTATGATGATAAAAATATTTCATGAGCATAGCACATAGTTAAAGGGTGAGTTCTTTTAACTTGAAGAAGAATGGCTGAAGTAATGACCCAAGTGATGTCATGAAATACAGAGATAATTTCTATAAGAGAGTTTTTAAAGGAAGCTCTCCATGCCTTCTTTATAAGATCAGAGAATATAAAGGAACTTAACATAGGAGCTTTTTCAGCTGAATGCACAGACTCACATCCCCAGCTTACCCAACCCAGTGGTAAAACACAGGAATGTGTTTACTGGTGGCCATTGTAGATTCTCTGTAGATCTCTTTGGAGATCTCTGGGAAGAGATTTGAAAGCTTTGGTTAAATAGCTTTATTTACACCTGCCTGAAGGTAATCTAATGATTTCTTAAGTTTCTTTTTTATTCTATGTGAATATAGAATATGTGAATATAATTTTTAAATTATTTTATTAATAGCCAAGGGAAATACTTACTTCCAACCAGTAAATTCCAGGAGGATCTCCTCATGTTTTGAGGATTTAAGAAGTTCATGTTGTGCAAAAATGGACTAGCCTTAAAATTCTCTCTCAAGAAAGCTCATAGTCCTTGCATGTTTTTCGTATGTACTTTTAAAACATCTTGGTATTATTTACTATTTAGTTACAAATTTTTATTACATGCTATGTTTTATCCCTCCAGAGCCAACACAAACCTTAAAAAATTTCAACCATTTGTTGTATCCTGAACTCTTTTTTTAGATGCTAACTTTGTTTGAATTGTTATATAGTAAAATTGACTTTTTGGGCACACTTGGTTTTATGTCTAATGCTGAGTAAGTTCAGGGTTTCCTGACTGTGGTGGTTACAGGACTCTGTGGTGGTTTAGTTGCTAAGTCGTGTCCAACTCTTGTGACCCCATGGACTGTAGCTTGCCAGGGTCCTCTGTCCATGGGATTTCCCAGGAAAGAATACTGGAGTGGGTTGCCATTTACAGGACTCTATACATATGTTGAAAAATTCACAGAACCAAGCCCCGTTTGTATAGACACAGAAAAGTAATAGTATAGGTAAAATAGCACTGTTTTGACTATGTTGTTTCTACAGATAGATGAAAATATGTGCTTGTAATTTTCAGATAAAAATGAAAAAGTCAAGGATTTGGGCTCAACTAATCACAGTCAGGGCTTCCCTTGTAGCTCAGTCGGTAAAGAATCTGCCTGTAGTGCAGGAGACCCAGGTTCAATTCCTGGGTTGGGAAGATCCCCTGGAGAAGGAAATGGCAACCCACTCCAGTATCCTTGCCTGGAAAATCTCATGGACAGAGGAGCCTGATGGGCTGCAGTCCCGGGTTGCAAAGAGTCGAGCATGACTGAGTGACTAACACTTACTTACATTTACTTAATCACAGTCAACACACAGAAGAGAATTCTGTTAAACACTCCCCTTTCTTTTCATCTCGTCTTCAGAAAGGGAAGTTATTATGAGACAGTAAACATAATAGGGTTAAAAATACCTGGAAATTTAGTACATGGTGTCAGAGAAGATACCACAATAGTCAAATGTAATGAGGTTGGATTGTATGTATTCTTCCAATTTGTCATTTCTTTTCAAAGCTATTATTTCACCCTTACTGATAACCTCTCTTCAGTTAAAAAAAAATTACCATTAACATTCACTCACTTTTTGAAGGTTTTGAACAATTTTTTAATCCAACCAGCTATTTTACCTTACACAATAGATGTGGTTTTAGCCAATAATCTTCATTGTTAACAACATCCAATGGCTTTTAAACAATTATATGACATCCATTGTGTTCCACTTTCTTTCCATGGCAGTAAATGCCCTTTAAAGCACTCCAACTAGTAAGTACACGAGGTATCGTTTTCATAAAGCGATGTTAGCTGTCTCTTAATTCAATTATTCAACTCAAAGACTTCCTTCAGTGCTGCAGAATTGTCCTAGTACTTCCCCATTTCTGATGTTAACCTGAGCTGTTTGTGGCTGCTTGGATTGTAAAGTGTTTCTTTACCTATTTTGTTTATCTTTTAAAACTATTCTACCTGTCATGATGAAATGGTTTCAGATTTTTTTTTTTAATCCATAGGAATTATAAGTAGATGTCATTTGTATAAGTGTAAAGAAGAAATGAGCAGCTTGGGTAGGGGGGTGAGTGGTGTCAGACCTCTACCCGTAAAGAAAGCCATGATATTAAAGCTCAAACTCTGTACCACCAGTGCCGCTGCTTCTTAATGCTCATTGCTTCCCATCCCCTTATTTCTGGGGTAAATCTTATTTGGGTCATTTGATTATTTACTTATTATCTCTAGAGGGTGGGTAGGCTAGTACTGTCTGAACTCCAAATAAACTCAAAATGTAATAAAGGTCAGAAGCTAGAAAGGATTAAATCCTTGTTATATTTACCTTTTGAAAACCCATCCAGTTTCACCCCACAATTTCATCCTGGGAAAAAGTAGAAATGGTATTGGATACATTATCAGAAGAGTGTCAGTATGTAGTTCTTTGCTGCTAACTAATTATGAATCATTTTTTCCTCTTATAAAATAAAAATTTGGAGTTAGTATGTGATAGATTTTTTTCCCCCTTCCTCTCTGAATTTTTAGGAATAGAAACAATAGGTGCCAAAATCTCCCTCATAGGTTTGATTCTACAGTAGCTAAAATGATGAATCATTTGGCTGACATGATTTTGCCTTTTTTTTTTAATAAATCCCTCAAGGTTCATTGTTGTAACTCTCAATCTGGCTACACCACTGTTACGGTTTTGAGCAGTAGGACCCTGGCATATCCACCATACTCAACCTGGGTTGCTCCTTACTGATCCAGCCAACTCCATCATGGCCCATATTAGCTAGAACTTCACTAATTGCAAATTCTTGGTAAACAGTAAGAGTTATACTTTTAGTATACTGACAGGATATTAATCAGATATGGGTGCTACTCACACCAGCATGGATCAAGGCACATGTGTTTCATGGTCATGGGCCAACCTCTGACTCTAAAAGACAATGTTGAACAACATAAATGTTTATTAAGGAAGACCACTGAAGAAGGAAGACCAAGCAGTGTCTATCTGAGTTAACCTGTGAGAGGTGCCAGCCTCCACCCTTTAGAAATATCACTGCCCAGGGAGTCATCTCACCTGTTCTTGAGGTTATCTGTGCCCACCTGTCTTTTAATCTCTACTTCATAGAGCTAACACACTTCTTTCACCCACAGGTTATAGGTATATGTCAGGTGGCCCCTTGGACATCCAGTAGAACAGGAAGTAGGTAACCTGGTGAAAAAACTGAGACTTTCTGAAGAGATTGACAGCTTGTCTATTTATCAGATGAATTTGATTTTCAACAGTCAGATTGAGGTATACAAAAACAGGTTTAGAGAAAAGCCGGGACAGAACCTGGTATGGATGTATTATCAGTTAAGAGACTCCTATAAAAAGAAATGAAAAAGAGAAAAGGAAGGGGGAAAAATGGAAACTTCCATTCACCTACGCATGTGTGTGTGTTCAGTTGTGTCTGACTCTCTGCAGCCCTACGGACTGTGGCCTGCCAAGTTCCGCAGTCCATGGGATTCTCTAGGCAAAAATTCTCGACGGCCATTTCCTCCTCCAGGGGATCTTCCTGACTCAGGGACTGAACCCATGTCTCCTGCGTCTCCTGCGTTGCAGGTGGACTCTTTACCGCTGAGCCCTGGGGGAAGCCCTGCTCTATTCACCTAACCCAACTACCCAACTAATTTTTTCCCCAGAATAAATGGCTTTAAATATATGAACTATAATACAGATTAATTAATGTTATTAATATAAATTCAATGGAAGCCTGAAACACTATGAAAACAAAATAAATGGTGAGCACTTCACCCAGTCACATATAAATGCTAGCCCAAAGTGAATCTTCCTATTGTTTGAGGAGCCATAGTTCATAAAGATTTTTTTTTCTGTGAATCATAAAATGTTAATTCAGGTGTGGCAGTTCATGCTTGGTTTTATTCCTTCCTTCACCAAATGCTTATTAAGCACCTACAGTGAGGTAGAAGCTGTGGGGTCTATACAGAGGTATAATCCATGGGATACATAGAGGCAAAAGCCACAGTTGCTGCATCTATCAGTCAGGGTCCTGGCAAGGAATAGATGGTGCACTCAAGCATGGTAATTGAGGAGAGATGAATGAAGGGACTATTTACAAATGTGTTGGTGGGGATAGGGAGCCCACGAGGGATGGTGAAGCCCCATGGGACCAGCAGCACTGGGAGCCATTACTGCTCCTAATAGTGAAGGGATAAAGGGAAGGAGCAGTTACTGGAACCGAGGGCAGTCTGCAGCCATGGTTGTGGCTGTCACCCTAGGAGGGAGCCACCTAACAGGAGCTGGGACCCCTCCAGGAGAGAAACGCTGACATGCCACGACCCATCAGGGAGGGGACTGAGCAACAGACGCCATGCACTCTCCCCTCCCACCCTCTGATTTCCTGAGGGTGGCTGTCATTGGTTAAACGGACCCCCAAACCAGAAAACCAGAGAAAAAGGGGGCCCACTGAAGGTCAGCACCCCAATATACAGAACAGAGTGGAGAAGGGAAGAGGATGGTTCTAGGGACAAGCAGCACACCCAGAACACTGACCTTGAGATATACATGCAGAGCAAGTTAAACACCGAACAGAGCAACAAAAACGTCATGAGATAATGACACATCATAGGGCAATATGGCCTGCTGAGGGGGAGGAGGGGGGGTTGTGGTATAACTCAGGGGAGACTCTTAGGAAAAAAGGAATACATCTGTGTTGGACGTCCAAGAGCATGCTAGGATTAGGTCAGGACAGACTAACCTGGGGTTCCCTGGTGGCTTGGATGGTAAAGAATCTGCCTGCAATGCAGGAGACCTGGGTTTGATCCCTGGGTCAGGAAGATCCCTTGGAGGAGGGCATGGCTACCCACTCCAGTATTCTCGCCTGAAGAATCCCCGTGGACAGAGGGGCCTGGTGGGCTACCATCCATGGGGTCTCACAGAGTCAGACTAAGCGACTAAGTGACTGAGTGACTAACTCACAGATTAATGTGGAGGATGGTCCAGTTGGGGGGACAGCAGAGGGAACAAAGGCCTGGAAATAAGAGTGAATATAGCACAGTTTATTGAGAGATATGTCCAACTGGCTGAAGCACAGAATAGATGCCTTAATGAAAATGCCAGGGATTTCTGTGAGAATGTGAAAATTGCCATTTATAAAATTTCCCCTTTTCTTTACTGAAAGTGAAAGTTGCTCAGTCATGTCGAACTCTTTGTGACCCCATGGACTATACAATCCATGGAATTCTCCAGGCCAGAATACTGGAGTGGGTAGCTGTTCCCTTCTCCAGGGGATCTTCCCAACCCAGGGATCCAACCCAGGTTTCCTGCATTGCAGGTAGACTCTTTACCAGCTGAGCCACCAGGGAAGCCCAAGAATACTGGAGGGTAGCCTATTCCTGCTCCAGTGGATCTTCCTGACCCAGGAATCTAACCAGGGTATCCTGCATTGCAGGTGGATTCTTTACCAGCTGAGCTACCAAAGAAGCCCTATTTTTACTTATGCTGGGAAAGATTGAAGGGAACAACAGAGGACGAGACGGTTGGATGGCATCACCGACGCAATGCACAGGAGTTTGAAAAGCTCTGGGAGATGGTGAAGGACAGTGAAGCCTGGTGCGCTACAGTCCATGGGGTGGCAAAGAGTCAGACACAGTGGAGCAACTGAACAACAACAATATACCTTGTAGTCTGCAAAGTTTTGAACAGAAGACCCTGAAGATAATAAGATATCTGGACCCTTTCACTTTTGCTTGCTATTCTCTTGAAACTGTGAAATAGTTAAACCCAAAACACAAAATACCAAAGTGAATGGCACTTGGAATTCAAAAAAGGAGTAGGCTAGAATGTGTAATTCCTGAAGTGTGTTCACTCACTAAAAATAATTCATTCAAAAATCATATTTGAAGCATCTCCCATGTACCATACACTAGCATTACAAATAGAGTTTTTGGAGGGTGATCAGATCCAAAAGCCAGTTGACAGTTTAGCTCTGACTGAACCTCACCTAGTTAAGACAAAAACAAAATGAAGTATGCTGTTTCAGAATATATCCAAATCCACAACAGGTGTTGTTGTTCAACTTTTTGAGACCCCATGGGCTGCAGCATGCCAGGCTTCCCTGTCCTTCACTATCTCCTGGAGTTTGCTCAAACCAAGGGTCATGAAGAGTCGGACACGACTGAGCGACTTCATTTTCACTTTTCACTTTCGTGCACTGGAGAAGGAAATGGCAAACCACTCCAGTATTCTTGCCTGGAGAATCCCAGGGGGAGCCTGGTGGGCTGCCATCTATGGGGTCGCACAGAGTCGGACACGACTGATGCGACTTATCAGCAGTAGCAGCAGCATGTCATTGAGCCAGTGATGCTATCTAACCATCTCATTCTCTGCCGCCCTCTTCTCCTTTTGTGTTCAATCTTTCCCAGCATCAGGGTCTCTTCCAGTGAGTCGGCTCTTCACATCAGGTGGCCAGAGTATTGGAGCTTCAGCTTTAACATCAGTCCTTCCAATGAACATTCAGGGTTGATTTCCTTTAGGATTGACTGGTTTGATCTTCTTGCAGTCCAATGGACTCTCAAGAGTCTTCTCTAGCAGTCTTCTCAAAAGTATCAGTTCTTGGGTATTCAGCCTTCTCTATGGTCCAACTCTTTCATCCATACATGACTACTGGAAAAACCATAGCTTTGACTATATGCACCTTGGTCAGCAAAGTGGTGTCTCTGCTTTTTAATATGCTGTCTAGGTTGGTCATAGGTTTTCTTCCAAGGAGCAAGCATCTTTGAATTTTGTGGCTACAGTCACTGTTCACAGTGGTTTTGGAACCCAAGAAAATGAAATCTGTCACCATTTCCACTTTTCCCCCCTCTTTTTCCCACAACAGGTACTCACTAAATATTTGTTGATTAAATGAATAAGTAATTAAAGATAAAATATTATATATTTCTACAGTATTTTGAAACAGGGCACAAGATGGTCATTTATACTGAATTCCAAAATGTAGTGAGAGTGCAGACCTACTATGAGGGCAGAGACCTGGCCTGTCTTGTTCACTGAAGTAATCCCAGCTCCTTGCAGAGAGCCCAGCTCAGAGCTAGAGCACAGTCCCTATCCCCTGAATGAATGCTGGGATAAACTGACAAATGAATGCATACTTGAATTAAGTATTTTTACAGTAAGGTTGCTTGGGGTGGTGGCATCTCTTGGGGGCAACCCTTGGGGAGATGTAGTTGCCATTACAGCACATTAAGTAGTCCTTCAGATTTTTAATGTGTACTTCTTATAAGTGCTTCTGAACTTTTCCTCACTTTAATTCCTTGTGAGTCCCAGATGAACAGTTGTTTAAATAGCTCTAAATACAAAGGGGGAAATCATGTCCTGCATCACTTTTGAAAGGCAACACATCAGGGCAACCCATGAAGATGCAGGGCTTCTGTCTCCAACCAGGGCCCAGGTGTGTATACCTGTGGTCGGCCTCAGTGGCACTTGCACATTTACCTTTGTTCCTTTCTTTAAGAGCTCTAACTTCTTTTCCTACTGCCATTAAAATCATATTAAGTCATTCTGAAGTGTTTCCCATAAACACCAAATGAGAACTATAGCTGCGAGAAAAATTATCTACCTGTGTGGAGTAGGTTATTATTTTAATTTGTCATCTGAGTGACATTCATTTTAGAGAAGAGAGTATTGGGGTGTGCACCCTCCCCCATGCCCCATTTACTCCACAAAGAGTGTGGCTTCCCCCGGCTCCACTCCCACCATAGCTTTAACCCCATTGGCTTATTAATTATGAGGGTAAATTTCTATTTCTTGGCTTTTAAACATCGCTTTTTTTTTTACTTGCCATTGGTCACAAATAGAGGTGTAAGTTCACACTGATTTTTATGGTCGATAGAAACTGAAAATCACAAATTATTATTGTCAGATGATGACGAATGTGTGGTAATTTTGACTTTAAAGCAAGCAGGCGTCCTAGTAGAGTGAATTATGTTTACACATCTCTTCTGTTCAGCTTCCAGTTTAACAATTCCTGCATCTGTGAGGGTGAGATGGGAGAACCAAGGCTTTCAGGTGTCTCTAAGATCTGGGAATACCCACTGCAATCCAATTGTGAGTCAGGGGCTCTGTGCACTAAATCCTTGTGTTTATATTTAGAAAGAAATAAAAAATGATTGTTAGGGCTGATGGCACCCTGCTGACCTGAAGACGGAGTTTGTGATGAGGGCTTTTTCAGAATCTTATGGCCGAGATAGGACCAGTTCTTTTCACTTGAACAAAAGATTATTTATGATGAAAACCTTAACCCATATGCTCTGACAGACTGAAATATAAAAGAGGTGAAGGAGGTCTGAAACATATGGATGCAAAAATGTCTTAAGTACGTGTGCTAGGAATGGGATTGTGCATATGCTATTTTCAGTTCTGAGTATTTGTTCCAGTTTGTGAAATTCTTTTCTTGTTTTAAAGATCTCACTGCTAGATATACCTACATATTAACACGTGGATATCTCTGCCAGCATTCAGCTTCTAATTGTATATGTAATAGTCTAAGTAAGTTTTTTACTGCAGATTATGAAATTAAACTTGCACATTAATCCCCCCCATAATGATTAATGTGGGTGCTATATAAAAATAAAAGTGAAGTTTTAACACTGAAGTATAACTGATGTACAGTGTTGTGTTAGTTTCTGATATACAGCAAAGTAATTCAGTTACACACACACACAGACACATACATACATTCTTTTTTATTTTTTTTCCATTATAGTTTATTACAGGATATTGAATATAGTTCCTTGTGCTATACTGTAGAGCCTTGTTGGTTATCTATTTCATATACAGTAGTTTGTATCTGCTAATCCCAAATTCCTAATTTATCCCTCCCCAGCGTCTTCCCCTTTGGTAACTGTAAGTTTGTTTTCTGTGTCTATGAGTCTGTTTCTGTTTTGTAAATAAGTTTATTTGTCATGTTTTAAATTCCACATATGTCATAATATGGTAATTTGTCTTTCTCTTTTTAACTTACCAAAGAATGTCCCTGCAGTGCAGGAGACCCAGGTTCGATTATTGAGTCAGGAAGATCCCCTGGAGAAGGAAATGGCAACCCACTCCAGTATCCTTGCCTGGAAAATCCTACTGACAGAGGATCCTGGCGGGCTGCAGTCCATGGGATTGCAAATAGTTGGGCACGACTAAGCGACTAACACTTTCACTTTCACTTGGTATGGTAATCTCCAGGCCCATTCATGTTGCTACAAATGGCATTGTTTCATTCTTTTATATTCCATTGTGTGTATGAACCACATTTTCTTTATCCATTCATCTGTCAGTGGTCACCTCGGTTACTTCCATGCCTTGGTTATTGTAAATAGTGCTGCTATGAACACTGGGGTACATGTACCTTTACAAATTGGAGTTTTCTCTGGATATAAGCCCAGGTATGTGTTGCTGAATCATATGGCAATTCTATTTTTAGTTTTTAAAAGACCCTCCATGCTGTTCGCCATAGTGGCTGCACCAGTGTCTATTCCCTGCAACAGCATAGGATTCCCTTTCTCCACTCCCTCTCTAGCATTCGTTACTTGTAGACTTTTTAATGATGGCTATTCTGACCTGTGTGAGGTGGTCCCTTGTTATCGTCTTATTTACATTTCTCTAATAATTAGCAATGTTGAGTGTCTTTTCACATGCCTATTGGCCATCTGTATGTCCTCTCTGGAGAAACGACTAGGTCTTCTGTCCATTTTTTTATTGGGTTGCTTTGTTGTTTTTGAGTTGCTTTGTTGTTGTTGTTGTTATTGAGTTGTATGAACTGCTTGTTTATTTTGGAGGTAAAGCCCTTGTCTGTCGAATCATTTGCAGATTTTTTTTTCGCAGTTCATAGATTATCTTTTCATAATGTTTATGGTTTCCTTTGCTGTGCAAAAGTTTATAAGTTTGATTAGTTTCCATTTGTCTATTTTTGCTTTTATTTCAATTGACTTGGGAGACTGACCTAAGAAAACATTTGTACAATTTATGTCAGAGAAGGCTTTGCTTATATTCTTTTCTAGGAGTTTTATAGTGTCATGTCTTATATTTAAGTCTTTAAGAATTTTTGAGTTTATTTGTGTGTGTTGTGAGAGTATATTCTAATGCCTTTGATTTACAGGCAGTTCTTCACCTTTCCCAGCACCACTTGCAGAAGAGACCATCTTTTCTCCATTGTATATTCTTGCCTCCTTTGTCAAAGATTAATTGACATAGGTGTGTGAGTTTATGTCTGGGCTCTCTGTTCTGTCCCACTGATCCATATGTCTGTTTTTGTGCCAATATCATGCTGTTTTGATTGCTGTAGCTTTGTAGTATTGTCTGAAGTCTGGGAGGGTTATGCCTCCAACTTTGTTCTTTAACTTCATGATTGCTTTGGCAATTCTGAGTCTGTTATGATTCCATATAAATGTTAGGATTATTTGTTCTAATTCTGTGAAAAATTTCATGGTTATTTTGATAGGGATTGCATTAAATCTGTAGATTGCTTTGGGTGGTGTAGCCATTGAACATAGTTGACACCACTGTAGTATTCCAATTTGTGGGGAAAACACTATTTTTCTTTTGAAGGTTTGTACAAAAATGGCACTCAGAGATGAAAAAAATGCCTACTTTGGGCTGAAGTATGAGACATGGGATCTCAATTGAAAAGTATAATTTGGAATTATCTAAGCATTTTAAAAAATGTCTTCTGAACCTCAAAAGATTACAATAAACAAAAAGTAAAAATTAATTACTTAGATTTTTTTAACTTATCACCATCTTTATCAATAAGTAAGAAACATAAATGGCCAACTTTTTAGATTGTTGGGTAAACCCTAAGACTTTTAACAAGTAAGAAAAAAGAAAGAAGTAAAAAAGAAGAAAAATCTTGACTTTATCATATGATTTCAACATTTTTAATTGTGGGTAAATAACAAGCTGAAATAAAAAATTTTAAATAATTATTTCAAAACTCATGTCTAATTCTACATATGATTAGGGTAGGCAAGGCTTTGATGGTGAATAGACTGGAAAAAGTAATGGCTTAATGTCATTGTGGCAGTCTATTTCTTGCTCACATCAGAGCCCTGGGAAGGTGAACAGATTGGTCAGAGGCTCTCCTATATGCACTCAGTCAGGGCACCAGGCTGACAGAGGCTCTGCCATGTTCAAACTGTGTCCTCTGTCCTCACCATGGTTCTCTCTATCACCGCCACTGGAAGGGAGGGCAGAGGTGTGAGAACTGGAGAGCAGCATGGGTTGATCCTGGAAGTGGCACACAAGACTCTTGCTTCCATCACACTGGCTGGCACTCAGCACATGGCTACTGCAAGTGGAAACCAGTTCTGTGCCTATAAAAAAGGGGATGCAGATTCTGTTGAATAAGCAAAGCCTCTAGCACTCTCCCAGCTTAGCAGAGGGTGTGATGCATAGTAGGCCCTCAATTAATATTTGCTGAATGGGGTATGTGTATATAACCTTCCAGGTGTGTATATGTTTCTACAATGTAGCAATAAGATAATCATAATACTTCCTATTTTGCTACAACTTCAAGTAATGGTGATGCACCTGGAAGTGTGGGCAAGATGTTGTGAATAGACACTTAGATACAAATTTTTCTGGATGTAGAGTACTTATTATTATCTTTTTATCAGGTTCTTCTTTTACTTCCATTCTACTTCCTTTCCATGAGCAACATAAGAATTTGGATTTGTCAGAAACAGAAAAATGTATTAACTTCTGGCTTAATTTTACTCTAGTACTTCAGTTTCTGTTGGATGCTAGTGGTATATCAAGGGTTTAAAAAGTAAAAGTCATTAAATGGTAGTTTTGTGGAAGCTTTCTCTTTTAGTATGCTGTTTTCTGTGGCCCTATGACTCACAGATAATGTCTATATGTGGCTAATATGTCTAAGATTTAGGAGATTTGGACAAAAGATTCAATAATAATGTGTTGTGATTTTTGAAGATTAGTTCAAACATCAGAAGGCACAGGAAAAAAGTAATGGGAAAAATAAAAACAATAGTCCTGGGGCTTTACTGGTAATCTAGTTAAGAGCCTACCTTCCAATGAAGGGGGCATGGGTTTGATTCCTGGTCAGGGAACTAAGCTTCCCTCATAGCTCAGTTGGTAAAGAATCTGCCTGCAATGCAGGAGACCCAGGTTCGATTCCTGGGTTAGGAAGACTGCTGGAGAAGGGAAAGGCTACCCACTCCAGTATTCTTGGGCTTCCCTTGTGACTCAGCTGGTTAAAGAATCTGCTCACAGTGCGGGAGACCTGGGTTGGATCCCTGGGTTGGGAAGATACTATCCACTCCAGTATTCTGGCCTGGAGAATTCCATGGACTGTATAGTCCATGGGGTCTCAAAGAGTTGGTCATGACTGAGCAACTTTCACTTTCACTTTCTTTCAGGGAGCTAAGATTCTACATGCTGCCCAGAGCAACCAAAAATAATAAAAAATTAAAAAACAAAAAACATCAAAACACAATAGTACCAACAAGATGGTTGGGTGCATCACCGACTCCATGGACATGAGTTTGAATAAGCTCTGAGAGATGGTGAAGGACAGGGAGGCCTGGCATGCTACAGTCCATGGGGTCACAATGAGTCGGACATAACTGTGCAATTGAACAATACCACCGACCAATCAACCAAAGAAAGCCCTGGGTTCATGCAAAGTTTTAAAAGTAAACTGTGTTATAGAAGGGGGCAAAAGTAAAGAAGAAGCAGAAATACAAAGTGACTCAAAAGAATGATGAACATATTTGGTTCTACACTTATAATAAATTAGGAAGTAAATGACTATATAGAAATTTTCTCTGAGTAGACATACATTTCACTAGAAAGTAAGTTCTGTGGTAGCAGAAATATTACCCAATCATTGATGCATTCCAGCACTTAGAATAATGTCCAGTATAGTGGTGGACATCTCATGATTATCTATTTATTAAAAATTTTTAATTAAAAACAATTTTGGGGGAGAGGAGCACAGCACATGTGGTATCTTACCAAGCAGGGATCAAACCAGTGCCCCTTCCACTGGAAGCATGGAGTCTTAACCACCAGACTGCCAGGGAATTCTCTAATCATTATTTATTGAAAAAAAAAAAAAAAAGTAACCCAAATAAATTCCAAGTGGGAAAGCATACACCTTGAATTTTCTTCGGAAAAGAGGCAAAAGATAAATGATGTGAGATGATACCGTGACCATTGATTGATTGATTCAACAGCTTACTGGGTGTGGTGATTGTTTGTAAGGAACTATACAAAGGACCACAGAGGTTACAAATGGCTCACAGTCTTTAAAGTTCGGCCTCTGCACCCGAAGGAACCTTGGAAGGGAAGGAAGTCACCCCACCATAAGCTCCATTGCCTTCTTTCCTTCAAATAAGTGTTCTCTGAAAAGGAAAATGGATGCTTTTTTATTAATTTTAAATAAACATATGAATAAAAGCATCTCTAGATAATGTTGCTGTTTCACAGGTTTAAAAAATTCAGTCTAAATAAAGAGAAAACTGTTATGTTATTAATTCCAATAAGGATTCATGATAAGTCCCTTATGCTTTCCTGCTTCAAGCCCCAATTGCTCCTCCTGTGTAGAATACTGTGTAAGACAAAGAAAATGACAATGTGAATGCCTATTATACAAGATATGAAACATTAGGGACCCTAAGAAATGTATAGGCAAAGTACTTTGAGGGCTTGGAAGAGGGAATGATCACTTCTATCAGTCAATGTCTTTGATTGCAAACAATATAAACCAGCAGTGGCTGATTCACAAGAGAGTTTACTGGAAGAGAAAGGAGCTCTTCATAAAATCAAAAGATAAGGCAAAGAAACCAGCACTGACAAGGACTGGAGCAGAGCAGCTGTCGGGATCCACTAGCAGAAACAATGGACATGAGTTCTTCAGGACAAGAATGAGCTCCAGGTGCATTACTCAAGAATCCGATTGCAAAGAGACAGGGATAGTAGGAGAACAAGAACAAGATGGAGAGGGGGTGTTTCTCCTTGGCCCAGAGGAGCCTGGCAGCCTACAGTCCATGGGGTCGCAAAGAGTCGGACACGACTGAGCGACTTCACTTTTCTTTTTTTTCCCAGAAGAATGATGAACGAATGATGCCAGGCCAGACAGAAGCTACTGGTGTCCACAGTACTTACTGAGCTTGGAATAGGAGAGTTGGAGAAGTTTTCGTGAAAGAGTTGGCATTGGAATTAGGCTCTAAAAAACAAACAGCATTTGAATATGAAAAGATGAGGAGGAAGGGTTAGGTTTGGAGGCAAGAGATCATGCTATGAACAGAGGCACAGGGTATGGGCCAGAGAACAGGGCCTGTCCTACAGAGATACACTGAGGAAAGGGAAGGTTCCATTTGGGTAAAATGTGGAGAGTGTATGTGTGTGTGTTAGTCACTTAGTCATGTCTGACTTTTTGCAACCCCATGGACTGCATGCAGCCTGCCAGGTTCCTCTATTCATGGAATTCTCCAGGCAAGAATACCGGAGAGGGTTCCCATTCCCTTCTCCAGGGGATCTTCCCAACCCAGGGATTGGACCCTAGTCTACTTCATTGCAGGCAGATTCTTTACCATTTGAGCCACTAAGACTATATAATGAAGAATCATGAATACCAGCCTAAGGAATTTGGTTTTATTCTATAAGCAGTGGATGGACTGAAATATTTTAGATAAGACATGTAGCTATGTGATTAAATAGAATTAGCTGTGTACAGTTAACCCTTGAACAACAAGGGGCACTAATCTCCCCAGGAGTCAAAAATCTGAATATAACTTATAGTTGGCCTGCCTTATTCAAGGTCCATCCATATCTGAAGTCCTATACCTGCAGATTAAAGCAACCATGAATCATGTAGTATTTACTATTGAACAAAATCCTCATGTAAGTAGACCATGTTGTTCAAGGGTCAACTGTACTCTTTTTTTGTTTTTTTAAAGGAAAGTCTCTCTGGTGAAAGATGTACAGGAGAAGAGAGTGGATGCAAGAAAGGCAGTAAGAGAATTACTGCAAAAGTATGGTCTAGAATTATTAAGGAACTGAAATAGTATCATGGCTGTGGGAAAGGAGTTGAGGAGATGGCACAAGAAACATCATAAGGGTAGTATTTCACGACAGGGCTTGTTCTCGCCAGTGCCACAGGAAGTGAAGCTAAATGTGGGACTGAAGATTCAGCCATCAAAATCTATGCTATATTGTTCACAGAAATACTAAGGGTGTAATTTAGCCCCTGTTACTTTTCAAGTTCTTTATCAGTTTATCAAATATTCTTCATGATTAAAATTAAGCTATTTGATAAAGCCCCTAAATGCATAAATATGTTCTTGTAGCTTGCAACTTCAAAGTAAAGGAAATTAATTCAAATAATATATATCTACCTTCCACTACCAACAACAGGAAAGACAGTCCAGGGAATGGGCAGAAAACTGGTTTTTTTTTTTTTTAAAGGTCACCCAGTAAACATTTTAGGCTTTGTGAAGTTAGGTATACAGTTTCTGTTATAATTCCTCAACTCTGCAAGAAAGCAGCTACAAACAATATTCAAATAAATGAATGTGGCTGCACTCCAACATTACTTACAGACACTGAAATTTGAATTTCATAGAATTTCCACATATTGTAGGCTTTCTTTTGGTTTTCTCTATCATTGAAAAATGTAAAAACCATTCTTTGTTCTCAGGCTATTAAAAAACAGGCAGTAGACTGGATTTCTTACTTGCCAATAGTGTCAATGGCTACTGCAACAGCTTTAGAAATCAGAACCAACATTTTCTTCATGAGTCAACAACAATATAAACTCATTCTGAAAAATAGTAGTTGAATTAGAAGAGGAAAATTATAAGAACCAATGAACATCTCAACCATTGATTCTGCTCTTCTTGATTTTGTTTCAAGGGAATAGAGTTTTCCTTGCAGCTTTCTTCCCTAATGTAGCATGGTGTTAATATTTGTTTAAATACAGATTCAGCTAAAGTAACAGAGGCATTCCAAAAAGCAGTGGTTGGGACAAACAAGATAGAAATCTCCCTCTCAGTAATAGTTTGAGTACAGGCAATCTAAACATCTAAGGAGGCTTGATGGTGTCAGAGGTATAGGCTGTCTTTTACTCTATCATCTTCAACACATAGCTTTCAATTCACAGTCTAAGAGGGCCGCTGCAGCTCCTGTCATCATATTTGCATCCCACACAGTGATAAGGGGGAAAGGATGGGAAGAAGGCCACACTCCTTACCTTTAAATGCATGACCTGGAAGTCATGTGTATTACTTCTGCTCACATTCCATCAGTCAGAACTTAGTGACATACCTACAGCTAGCAGAAGAAAGGGTAGGAGTTGAAAAATATTAATATAATTTTATCTGGGAAGCTCTGTATCCAGCTAAAATTGGGAGCTCTAGTCTTACAGGAAGATGGGAGAATAGAATTGTTGAAATATTGAAAGATAGCAGAAAGTCTTTGCCTACTGTTATTTCATATTTACATATTATAAAAAAATAGTCCCTAAATTCTATACAGATAACTTTTTATAGCTTCGACTGGGGAAGGGAGACACTCTAAATATTTTCAATGATTAATTAAGCCAAAAAATATAAACCAGTTCTTCTTCTTTTTTTATTTTTGGCTGCACTGGATCTTCATCACTACACATGGGCTTTCTCTAGTTGGGGCGAGTGGAAACTACTCTCTAGCTGAGGTGCCTAGACAGGGCTTCTTGTTGCAGTAGCTTCTCTTTTTGCAGAGCCTGGGGTCTAGGATGCATGGTTTTCACTCGAGAAACTGGTTATTCTGTTGGTGATTTCTTTTCCAGGGCTTTTACTTTAGTGTTAGTGTTAGTTGCTCAGTCATGTCTGATTCTTTGTGACCCTATGGACTGCAGCCTGCCAGGCTCCTCTATCCATGGGATTCTACAGGCAAGAACAATGGAGCAGATTGCCATTCCCTTCTCTAGGGATCAAATTTCCTTCCTGACCTGGGATCAAACACCGGTCTCCACATTGCAGGCGGATTCTTTACTGTCTGAGCCACCAGGAAAGCCTTTCGTAGCTTCCATAAAATCATAAATTCATTCAACAAATGTTTTTGAGCACCTCTTGTGCCAGGCTTCTTTCTAAGCAGATAAAACCCTCACCTGCTACACTACCAACTTTGCTATAGCATGTTATCTCTGGCAAAGACATTTCCTTAGAACGGGTAGTAAAGGCTGCTAAAAGCATGGGGGATGCGTTGAGAACCATGATTGTTCACATATAAAATGACGAGCCCTTCCAAATCTGGGTCAGCCTTACAGACCCAGCCCCAGTCAACATGACTCCAGACAACAGCCTGTTTACTATGCAAACTTCATTTCAAGGGAAGCCCACTAGCTCCCTTTTCCAAAAGGTTGCCATCCTTGCCCCTGTCCTTTCTGGAAATTCTAGACCACTCCTTGTTGTTGTTTGATCACTCAGTCGTGTCCAACTCTTTGAGATTCCATGAATGTAGCCCACCAGGCTCCTCTCTCCATGGGATTTCCCAGGTAAGAATACTGCCATGGGTTGCCATTTCCTTCTACAGGGGATCTTCCTGACCCAAGGATCGAATCGCATCTCTTGCATTAACAGGTGGATTCTTTACTGCTGAGCCACCAGGGAAGACCACTCCTGGTGTGGGGATTTGGAGGAATATTTAGGTGCCAACTCTTTCCCAGCCTCCTAATGGGAAGATCATAGCGGATCCTAAAATAACAGCCCACCTGTCAGAGTCTTTCCCAAGTTGTATTTTATAAAAAGAAAAGCAAGCGAACAAACACTAAGCACTCCACCCGGCATGACTTCAGAATGCTTCTGATTAAGATATTCTGCTTATTGTGAATCGAAGATCTAGGCCTGCCTTGCTCCGCATAAATAGAAGCTCTGTTTCTCGGCTGCCCATGCACATCCTCTTACATGTCCTTAGGGTGCTGGAACAGCAGGGCTTCTCTAAATGGTTCTTAGGCTCAAAGAACATGAAAAGAAACAGCGAAGGGCTCCTGAAAGCACTTACATTGACGAGTAATATGTATCGACAGTACATTTTTCCTTCTCTCACTACAAAGTGAAAGCCTTTGTGCACCACTTTCTGTTGTTAGGACTGAGGGTAATTGAGGCGGTGGCAGCATGACCAGCAGCAAGAACTGGCCAAAATTAATTAAGCCAGGCGGTTTGGGATGCAGCATCTCCACTCCTTAGCCACTCCCTTGTACTTTAACTGGTTGGGATTCAAGGGCCATGGAGGAGGAGAGGCGAAGATTGGAGTGGCCTTGCAAGATAGAAAAAAATGAGAAGCATTCATTTGGGATTTAGTTACCTGTCAGGTGGTTGGAAAGGAAGCCACAGATTAAAAAAGAAAGAAAGAAATCCCTTCAGTTTCTGTAGCATAAAACCGAGCAATTAAGTTCCAATAACAGCTCTCACTTCCTGAGCCCCTGATATATGTTAGATGCTGTTCTCAGTGCCTTGTGCATCATTATCTTATTTGATTCCTTCAATAACTCTGTGGTAGATGCTCTAATTATTTCCATTTTACAGCTAGGAAACTGAGGCTGGGAGAGATTAAGCTTGGCAGTCTGACTCCAGAACCAACACACCATCCACCATGCTATACTACCTTAGAGATAGTGGAACCCCTGGTTGTTATTTTCCTCTAGATTCTCATCTCAGATTTTTGTACAGGTGGTGGGCATTTCCTAATGGTAGAGGGAATTAAGTTAAATCATAAACAAGAGGATGCTTGAAATGTATGATGTTCAAAAAACTGAAAAGAGTTTGTGCCTTTTTCCTGGTTGCCTGCTAGCACTTTTCTTGCTGAAGGGAAAGAAGTACAGCATAAAAGTACTAGATTCTATATAAAGCAATTCATTATTTTTTGAAAAGTGATAATGGCCTTGTTTTCATCTTAAGAGTTTAGAGTGGAAAAGACTGATAGCACCCTCAGAAGCATGCATTCAGCAAGATCCCTAAATAGTTCCTTCCTCTCCAGTCCTGACCCAGTAACCTCTGGGCCATTCTGTTCCCTGGAATCTCCTTTATAGGGCCCCAAAGAGTATGCTGATGCCTGCAACATCCTTTTAGGATGTGAAGACGTATAGACAAATGGCTCCTGGGGACAGGGAACATATCAAAACGTAATCCTTACTCATAACAGAATTGAGTTCGGTGTGAACCCAGCAATCAGGGAATGAAAGGTGAGTGCATTAACCTACCATGTTATCTGTATAGGAGTTTTATATCTTAAATGGAACAGACATTCCTGCAAAACAATAATAGGCTGAGATTAATGAGTTACAGGTGACCCTCAGACACAGGAAGGTTGACTTTGGATAAGCACCCACAAAGGTCAAGTGCTTATCTGAATTAACCACAAGTCTTGGATTGGGGGTAAAAATAAAGGACGAGAAATACCCCAGGGAGAGGCTTTCTCCGACCTGAGTTTTGTGTTCTTCCTTACCTTTCACTAAATTCCTGCATTGGATTGGACAGGTCTTTTTCTTATACCATTTTCATATACATCTCTGTACATTTTCATGTACATCATCCAGCCTAAGCGAGATCTCAACATCATGGAAATAGTGTGAAAGACCAGAGCAATGCTTTTCAAAGTCTAGGTTTTCAGGAATGTATTGTAAACCAATTGTTTTGGCTAACATATAATTGAGTCTTTTAGATGGAGGCTTTACAAGGACTGGATGGAATCTTTACACTGGTAGTTTTTAGCCTAACCCTCAGTTGAGGATTAGCATCTGTCTCATTGTACAGTGCAAATATATGGTGGTAAGAATAACTTTGTGTTTATTACTCTCATCCTTGGGTCAATTTTAGTATTTCCATTTAGGACAGAATAATTAATCCTCAGAGCAGTGCTATATTCTTCATTTCTCGAAAAACATGCTTCACACCTACCTCCATTAATTAGGTGGACTTGTATAGCTACCTCCTGTATCCCCCATAGAGCATATCTGTTGGTCTCTATCTAAGAACCCTGCCAGGAAGGTGAATAGACTGAGAGAGGTTCATGGGGGCAGGGTCGATCTATCTCAGGCTTTAGGAGAAGTTCAGTGCTCTTGCTGGGAAGGTGAACAGACAGTCCTATCTAATACAAACCACCATGGCATCCCCATTGGTAGATAGAATCCTGTCCAGGTGTGTTGTCTCTAACAGAGAGATGCAAAGAGATAACCCTCTGGATAATCACGATGGTGTGATCACTCACATAGAGCAAAACATCCTGGAATGTGACATCAAGTGGGCCTTAGAAAGCATCACTACGAACAAAGCTAGTGGAGGTGATGGAATTCCAGTTGAGCTATTTCAAATCCTGAAAGATGATGCTGTGAAAGTGCTGCACTCAGTATGCCAGCAAATTTGGAAAACTTAGCAGTGGCCACAGGACTGGAAAAGGTCAATTTTCCTTCCAATCCCAAAGAAAGGCAATGCCAAAGAATGTTCAAACTACCGCACAGTTGCACTCATCTCACATGCTAGTAAAGTAATGCTCAAAATTCTCCAAGCCAGGCTTCAGCAATACGTGAATTGTGAACTTCCAGATGTTCAAGCTGGTTTTAGAAAAGGCAGAGGAACCGGAGATCAAATTGCCAACACTCACAGGATCATTGAAAAAGCAAGAGAGTTCCAGAAAAACATCTATTTCTGCTTTATTGACTATGCCAAAGCCTTTGACTGTGTGGATCACAAGAAACTGTGGAAAATTCTGAAAGAGATGGGAATACCAGACCATCTGACCTGCCTCTTGAGCAACCTATATGCAGGTCAGGAAGCAACAGTTAGAACTGGACATGGAACAACAGACTGATTCCAAATAGGAAAAGGAGTATATCAAGGCTGTATATTGTCACCCTGCTTATTTAACTTCTATGCAGAGTACATCATGAGAAACGCTGGGCTGGAAGAAGCACAAGCTGGAATCAAGATTGCCGGGAGAAATATTAATAACCTCAGATATGTAGATGACACCACCCTTATGGCAGAAAGTGAAGAGGAACTAAAGAGCCTCTTGATGAAAGTGAGAGAGGAGAGTGAAAAAGTTGGCTTAAAGCTCAACATTCAGAAAACGAAGATCATGGCATCTGGTCCCATCACTTCATGGGAAATAGATGGGGAAACAGTGGAAACAGTGTCAGACTATTTTTTTGGGCTCCAAAATCACTGCAGATGGTGATTGCAGCCATGAAATTAAAAGACGCTTACTCGTTGGAAGGAAAGTTGTGACCAACCTAGATAGCATATTCAAAAGCAGAGACATTACTTTGTCAACAAAGGTCCGTCTAGTCAAGGCTATGGTTTTTCCTGTGGTCGTGTATGGATGTGAGAGTTGGACTGTGAAGAAAGCTGAGCACTGAAGAATTGATGCTTTTGAACTGTGGTGTTGGAGAAGACTCTTGAGAGTCCCTTGGACTGCAAGGAGATCCAACCAGTCCATCCTAAAGGAGATCAGTCCTGGGTGTTCACTGGAAGGACTGATGCCAAACCTGAAACTCCAATACTTTTGGCCACCTCATGTGGAGAATTGACTCATTGGAAAAGACCCTGATGCTGGGAGGGATTGGGGGCAGGAGGAGAAGGGGACGACAGAGGATGAGATGGCTGGATGGCATCACTGACTCAATGGACATGAGTTTGAGTGAGCTCCAGGAGTTGGTGATGGACAGGGAGGCCTGGCGTGCTGTGATTCATGGGGTTGCAAAGAGTCGAACACAACTGAGCGACTGAACTGAACTGACTGAACCCTCTGGAACCCCACCCTTGCCAGAATTTGGAAAGGAGGGAAATAAAATGCCCCCCTGAGAGCAAACTAAAATAGAGCATAGATATGCAAAGTTTTCTTATGCCCTAGAAGGACCCTAAGAAACCTGAGCAAAGGCATTAACACATGCAAAGAAAGAATGTGTTAATCAGAAGGGGGTTGGTCAGCCTGGGGAGGTGGTAAAAAGAGAGCCCCTGAGGCAAAAGTTAGCAGCGCCCACAGGAGCTTTGCCCCTGAAAGACCCGGCTGGCCCTCCAAAGCCTTCTCAGGCTGGGGTAAGCATGAGCTCAACAGGTACTCAGACAAGTCAGTATGGAGTGCCTATAGTGTGTCAGGTAGATGTCAAGTTTTGGGAGAAAGTGCTGAGTATGGAAACTACCTCTCAAAACAGGTACAATCTGGAAAGAGAGAAACAATGGGGAAACATTGGAAACATTATGGGGAAACAATGGAAAGAGTGACAGACTTTATTTTGGGGGGCTCCAAAATCACTGCAGATGGTGACTGCAGTCATGAAATTAAAAGACGCTTGCTCCTTGGAAGAAAAGTTATGATGACGAACCAGACAGCATATTAAAAAGCAGAGAGATTATTTTGCCAACGAAGGTCTGTCTAGTCAAAACTGTGGTTTTTCCAGTAGTCATGTATGGATGTGAGAGTTGGACTGTAAAGCAAGCTGAGCGCCGAAGAATTGATGCTTTTGACCTGTGATGTTGGAGAAGACTCTTGAGAGTCCCTTTGACTTCAAGGAGATCCAACCAGTCCATCCTAAAGGAAATCAGTCCTGAATATTCATTGGAAGGATTAATGCTGAAGCTGAAACTGCAATACTTTGGCCACCAGATGCGAAGAACTTACTCATTGGATAAGACCCTGATGCTGGGAAAGACTGAAGGCAGGAGGAGAAGGGGATGACAGAAGATGAGATGGTTGGATGGCATCACCGACTTGATGGACATGAGTTTGAGTAAGCTCTGGGAGTTGGTGATGGACAGGGAATCCTGGCATGCTACAGTCCATGGGGTTGCAAAGAGTCAGACACGACTGAGCGACTGAACTGAACCGAAGAAAGGAAACTGAACACTGAGGACTCTCCACCCCTGAGGAAGTAGCTGTGGGTTGGGAGAGACAAAGGACACGTAGGAAGTAAACAGTGGAAGGAGGTAGTAAAGACAGGACTTCAAACAGTGGCAGCATTTGCTCTGGGCTCCAGGCTGGAAGGATTTTGGCTTGCAGCTTGTTTGAAGGATGGAGGGAAGGCCAGTGTGGCTGGAACTGGGAATGGTTTTAGATAATAGATAATATTTATTGAAATCAATCCTGAATATTCATTAGAAGGACTGATGCTGAAGCTGAAGCGCCAATACTTTGGCCACCTGATGGGAAGAACTGACTCATTGGATAAGACCCTGATGCTGGGAATGACTGAAGGCAGGAGGAGAAGGGGATGATAAAGGATGAGATGGCTGGATGGCATCATCGACTCAATGGACATGAGTTTGAGTAAGCTCTGGGAGTTGGTGATAGACAGGAAAGCCTGGCGTGCTGCAGTCCATGGGGTCACAAAGAATCAGACGCAACTAAGTGACTGAACAATAAACAACACTGTTGAGTGCTTAGAAGTGCCAGACACTGTTGAAAGCAGTTTTTCTTCTAATTTTCATCATAATGCTGTGAAATAAACACTATCTTTATTCCTGTTTTAACTAAAGGGAAACTGGTGTAATATAACTAAGTCACTATGGTATAATATAACTAAGCGATGTATTTGGACCATGGAGGTGTGAGTGCAGCACCCACACTCCTAACCAGTCCTTATACTGAGGACCAGGTCTGAAGCAGTCAGACCACGCAGGGCTAGTGGTTGAGGGTTTTGTCTTCTCCTAAGAACAGTATCCAGTTTTAGAGGAGTGACCTGGTCAAATGTATGCTTTGAAAAAAATCAGTCTGGTTGCAGTGTGATTAGCTACCATTTTTGTAAAATTTGATGATGCTTTTGCTTCCTATGTAAGTCCACAGAGAAAGAGGGAATCAGGACTTCCCCTGTGGTCCAGTGGTTAAGCCTCCATGCTTCCAATGCAGGGGGTGCTGTTTGATCCCTGGTCGGGGACTAAGATGCCACGTGCCTCGCCATGCAACCCCCCACAAATTAAAAATTAGGTTTATAAGGTTATAGTTAAAGATACTATATTAAAAATAAAAGATACAGGGAATGCACAAATCATATGAACTTCAAGAATTTTGTTCACCAAGATAGCCATTTCTTACTGTAAAATAATATGCTGAATTTTGAACATGATTAGGCTTTTCAAAATTCTTGATGGTGGAGAGAAAATATGGTGCTCATGTGATTTTAAGTATTCTAGTTCTTACAACTGTTATTTTCCAATATTAATTAATAAAATGTTACCCTGGTTTGATATGTCAGAGAGGTTAGGTAGCTTGCCCTAGAAAGATTAATTTACTTTCTGAAAATATAAAATTTCTGATTTGCAATACTAAAGGCAAACTTTGTCTAGACCACAGTAAGTTTGTCAGTCATGACTTTGTCTTTGGCTACAAAGAGGGAGCCTGCTGCCTTTTCCTCAAGGGTGGCAGTTGACATCCCACAACAGTCAACAGCACTGGGCTGTGTACAACAGCACAATTCCTCCTCCTTCTCTTCCTCCTCTTCCTTCCAAGACATTCAGATACCTAGGCAGGTAGGCAGGACCATCTGTCAGGGAGTATCAGGTTCAGAGACCTTCCATGGGAACCAACAAGAACAATGTAGGGTCTCAGGCCTTAAACCCACTTAACATAACTGGGGAGCAAGAGGGAACCTGGATCTTGGTTTCACAATAAGAGCCAAGGGTAAGAGCCACTGAGACAGAAGATATAAATCTGGACAACTGTGTAGAGATGTTATTTAATGCCGTGTAACTGATGAGCTCCTGTAGGAATAGAATGTAGTTAAGAAAAGAAGAGGTCAGAATCCTAAACCCCGAGGCACTCCAACACTTAGAGAGAGGGCATGGAGAGGCACCAGCAGAGGAGACTGACAAAGAACTCAGTAGAGCATTGGGTCGTGGAAGGCAAGTTAAAAGTGTTTCAATCAGGAGAATGTGATCAGCTGCATCAGACATTTAAAGTACCAGTAAGATGAGGCCAGAGAATTGACTGATGGACAATGTGGAGTTCCTTAGTGACCTTAACAGGAGCAGTTTTGATCTTTGCAGGGTTGGGAGGTGGGGTAGGTCGATGATTGAACTGGGTTCAGGAGAAGATGGGAAGAGAGAAATTACCAGTGAGCACAAACAACTCTGAGGAGTTTTATTGTCAGGAGGTGCAAAGAAAATGGAGCAGCAGTTGGATGGAGACGTGTTGTCAAAAGATTTTTGTATTTATTTTTAATGAAAGAAACAAGACCATGTTTCTATGTATGGTGATGGTCTTGAAAAAGGGAGAGAAACTTTTGATGCAGAAGAGAGGGGGAGAATTGCTAGAGAAGTATCCTTGTGGCATTAAGACGGGGATGGGGTCTAGTGCATGAGTGTGGGACTAGCCTTGTCTGGGAGCCCCAGTACTCTATCCAGAGCCACAGGAAGAAAGGCAAGATAGACGGACTCTGGTGCTGGTAGGGAGATGTGGTGGTTGAACATGTAAATTTTTCTGAGTGTTTTCATTTCTTGGTGGAAAAGGAAGCAAGTGAATGATGATGAGTGAGCTGGTTGTGGAGGATTGAGGAGAGGGATTCAGGAGCTGTTGAGAAGAACGGGAGAGGGGACAGTCCAGGGTAGAATGATAGCTGGGCAGCATTATTGGTCCACAGGAGGTTACGATGACCAGGTATTTAGAATGACTTTGGCCAGCATGGTTGTGTTTTCTTCTCTAGTACTTTTTGTCACAGGGATGCTGGACCCGAGTAGGCAGAAAGTTTAATAGGGGTGAAAATTTACCAGTGAGACAGGAGCAAGGAGGATAAAGGTGCTCGCAAGAGCATAGTGATGATGGAGCATGGAACTTAGGCGGGATAAGGCAGAGGAAATGAGGACACAAGAGGGTGAGGGCAGTGACAAGGTGGTAGGGTCAGTAGATTCTAAGTCCCAGCAGAGTAAAAAAAAATCTGTGCCCTAAATGGCGTTTCTGACCTTGACCCTAAAATGTCTCTCAAACTCTTGATGTTCACATTTCTCTAAATGACAATGGAGATACCAACATCTTCAGTTTTTTTGTGGGGATGGGGCTTCTCTGTTGGAGCAGTTATTGCCTACCAGCATGGGTGGTTGCTGACAAGAGAGAAGAGAGGCAGAGTGTTGGTTCTTCATCGAGGAGGAAGATGACTGATGTGAGATAGCAGGTCTCAGAGTCTCTAATTGGTTGAGTTTTCTTTCATTCTTTTTTTTTTTTTTTGCTTGGCTGCATCGAGTCTTAGTTGTCCCACAGCCTGCTGGCTCTTAGTTTCCAGACCAGGGATCGAACCTACATCCCCACATGGAAGGCAGGTTCTTAACCGCTTGACCACCAGGGAAGTCTGTCGCTTGAGTTTTGTATTCCTGGGATGTAGGAGGTGTAGAGACTCCCAGGTGACACATACACTCGCCCCCACCTGTGCATTTTCCTTCTTTACCGGGAATCAGAATGGTGCCCTATCCCAGGTGTGTGGTCTGTCAGTCTGTCTTCAGGGTTTCTGGAGGATGAGAGGAAGCCCAGAGAGAGGCCAGGATAAGATGACAAGGCAGGAGGAAAAACCTTTTAAAGATAATGTTCTACCTTAGAATTTAATTTATGAATAATATAAAGATATGTCATTGTAGGAGATAACTGGTAGGAAACTGATAATCATTTCATTAGGAAATATGGCTATAAAAATGCTGGCAGATGTCTTTGTATAGTGACCACGAGAGGCTTATTCTTTGGGGATTCTCCTGTTTATGGGTTATATCAGTTTCCTGTACCCTGCCCTCTGGTCGCAGCCAAGGGTTACTTGGTAGTTTCCACTTTTAAATAAAAAATGGGTTTTTCTGGATCATCCAGAGTCATCTTTTCATTTTCTAGACGTTAGAACTGAGGCCCAGCAAGGTAAAATCTGGGTTCCCCTATCCTGTGGAGATGTGGGCACCCTATTCTGGCCTCTGGCTGTGATGAAAGTACCCCCTATTTCCATGCTTCTGTTGGGACTTGTTCCTTGTCATGGATGCACTTGTCCTGTGGTTAAAAGTACCACCTGTCCTCAGACTGAGATAGCCTCCCCATAACCCAGGAAGCAAAAGCCTGCTGCTTCTGCACTGTTAGGGAGAGGATGGAGCAAGAGATTTTGTGGCCTTTTTTTAAGAAATTGGATGTAAACCTTATTCACAAGAATGATCAGGGACTGGGGATAAGGCGGGAACAAGGTTTTCATCTCTCTTTAGAAGACATTTTATATAAGAGACTTAAAAATAATAATAATAAAATATGGTGAAAGAGCTTGGGTTTTGGATCCTGAAAATAATGAATACAGTAGGTCCTGAGCGATCCCTCTGTGCTGGGCAGTGTCCTCTTTCGTATCCTGGTGCTACAGATTACTAGCAATGGCTTCTTGGGCAAGTTGGCTAATGTGTTTGAACTTTGTAATTCTTCCGACAAAAAAGAAATCTAATGCTTTTTTTTGTTCTTTTTGCACGGTATTTTTGTAAAATATTAAATTTGATGTCACGTAAAAGTAGCTGGCATAAAACAGGTGCTCAAGCAATGTTAATTTGTTCTATCTAGCTTTCTCGCACAGTTCCTGAGGTTTAAAAATATTTTTTTTCAAATTGTGAGCTGCTCAAAAATTTCAACAGCAAGGTAAGAATGTTTGTGATTAAAACCATTTAATATTGTGTATTCAGTTTTGTAGTGTACCCTGATATCAACAGCCAAGATCTTTGTCCTAAAGGGAATTTCAATATTCAGCAAAGTGGGGCTGATTTAATAGCCATTAATGCTGAGAGTATGTTCAAGTTCAAAGTCCTTCTGTTTGAAATGTAAATTGCTCTTTTTTATGTATATTGTGTTGGAATTTAGGAACGAGGGTTGTCACTCCTATTTTTCTTTGCATGGCATTGCAGGCTCTTTTATTATCAGAGAGCCCTATTATTGTGATACCTCACACAGGAAATGCACACTCTGACATTAGGTACCAAATTGCTGAAATATCCTGTGTTTTCTATTCATTAAAGCCCTAAAGCACTATGTGCAAATTCCCTTACTTTAATTACACACCTCAGGGATGTGCACGCCAAAAAAGGAGCCAGTCAGACAAAAAGCCAGGTCTTTGCCAAAAACCCCAGCCCCCTAAACTGGTAAACATTTATTTTCAGCTGGGAAATCTGCTATTAATTCATATAGTGACTTTCCCAGCTGAAATAATGAGCCAAGCCAAGTGAACCAAATGTTCGCAGTGAGCAAACATGAACAGTAGGAATTCAGTCCATCTCTTATTTACATGTTTGTTCCTTCAGCAGTTAAGGAACATTTGTATGTTTCCCTTCTACCTGGAAGCACATCCGTGTTTATGCTTCAAATATCTTATTTTTCAGACAGAGCTTATAGACTCTGCTGTAGAAAGCTGCTTTAAGAAATAAAAGAAGAGAAAAACCACCAAATCAAATTATTTATTAGTGCTTTAGAGCAAAGTCTTCCCACTAGCCACACTGACTTTCTAGTTTATTTGAAGGCCTAAAAAATATCAGAATTAGCAAAAATGTGAGATTTTTGAGATAGATGCCATTTGGGAATTTTTTTTGAGTTAACAAAAATTTTAAACTTATAAACAAAAAAAATTACTGTTCAATAAAGCAAACTAAAGAATTAAAATACATTATAAAAGGTTTTTTTATATGTTGGGGAATCTTTCTTCATTTCCATTTAATTACAAAGCTTTAGAATGTGAAAAATAAGAAAAGAAATAGCTCCCCACAGGCACCATATGCATATGACAAGGTAGAGTATTATTTACACTTCCTTTTTGAGGTCTGACTACTTACAAAATATACTTAGATTCCAGAACAAAAAGTTAACCTATGCGTATAAAACTTACTAGAAAAAGTAGGTTTTATAGAAAAGCAGGGATAAACCTTTGTGGAAAGCAAAGAAAGAGAAACAGATCAATCAACACATGAAATAGCAAAGTAGAAGAGTTAAAAAATCAATACACTGATTAATTCCTATGAAGATGCAGAGTATCTACTCAACAGTCAATTAACCATTTAACATTTTTCTTGATGTAAAGGAAGTTTTTTAAAAATAAGTTCCAAACTCAAACTCATGTAAAGATATAATCAATAATTGGAGTTCTAATGACTCTCTTAATGTAAGCTTGAGTGAAGACTTTCAATTTATTCTAAGCACAAAATGCTTTACAATTTAATGAAGGTATGGTTTTTATTGTAACAAACATGAAAAAAAAGTAGCTTTTAATTCACTTTAAAATGAAGGTTAACCACCTCCAAACCTTTTTCCTAAATGAAATTTTTAGCAGATACATGATTTTTTAGCAATGAATAAATGAATAAAATGTATGAGAATTTTTTTTTTTTTGTTCTATAAGAAGAAGCAATGCCCTATTAATTTTGACAGACAACTTGGCATTAGCCATTTTAAAATCCAACATGGGATAAAGTTATGCATTACTAGTCTCTACATTTTTGTCAAGAGATGAACATTTTGCCAGATTTTTAATAATATGCCAAGAGCTTTGTCAGTCCGTTTATTTAGCCCCTGCGTGGTTACGCCAGTTTTGGCCCACCACCCCACCGGGTGTAACACTGCCTGTCACCGCTCACATAACTCCTCCCCTACAATTAGACAAAGTCAACACAGCAATCACTCCCAACTGCCCTGAGGTACCTGCACTATCAACAGTGCAGATTCCGAGGCTTGAACAAGCTTTGCTTTGTCACTGCCTCCCCACCCCAATTAGGCCTTTTTTTTTCTGCCTAGGCAATTTAGCACCAACACCATGGGTGGACCAGATAACTCTTTTAAAAAGCGAGTTTAAGTCATTCTTCTGCCCATCCCCCCTCCCCCAGCCCAACCCAATCAATTCTTTTTCCACCTTCTTTTCACTACTTCCTCCAACACCATCCCCTCCTTCCACCCCTCCCCGCTCCCCTCCCCCCCAAAAAAAGCACTCCCAGAAAGAAACGGGACTCTGCAAGAAGGCAGCTTGCGGTTTCTAACTAGTTACCATGCCGACTGGAGCATGTGCTAAGGAATGTGCTGCTGCCACACTGAACTCAATGAAAGGATGAAGAAAATGTGCAGGCAATACTAGTTTGGCTGTGACGCTGGAGAATCTGAGACACGGCTGTTGGTATGGAAGGATCTCACTGCATGCAATTTGCAAACATGCCAGCTCAGTAGCATGTGATAGGCACTGGATGGAATTTGAAGGTCTTATGGTCTTCAAGGACTGGGAAGGAATAAAAGAGCTAAATGGGGAAAATCTGCCCCAGGAAACAATGTTTGTCTCTTAGAAATACGGAATTTATTAATTTTAATAAGAATCTGCAAAATTCTAAAAGAGATTGTACTTTTGATAACCCTTCTCTTCTGAGTCCAGTCATTAACCTCTTCTAAAGATTTTTCTGTACCTTCCTTTTACTGGCCATAAAAAAACAGCAACAACCCCCCGCCCCCCCCACCCCGATTTTCTGTGCTAAAAATCATTAGTAGAGGTCATGTGATGCTGGGGCTATGTAAATCAAAAGCTATATTTCCTGAGCAATTGCACAGCGAGGATTGCTTTGATTTTGCGTGGAGAAGGATGGAGGCAGAATGCAGTCCATGAAGAGCAGAATTCTGAGAGATGAAGATTCCCTGAACTTTCTATCCAGATGGAAACAGATTTGGGTTTATAGGGCAGTACTTCTGGGGAACTGGGCTGCTGGTGCTGCTAAGTCACTTCAGTCGTGTCCGACTCTATGTGACCCCATAGGCAGCAGCCCACCAGGCTCCCGCGTCCCTGGGATTCTCCAGGCAAGAACACTGGAGTGGGTTGCCATTTCCTTCTCCAATGCATGAAAGTGAAAAGTGAAAGGGAAATCGCTCAGTTGTGTCCGACTCTTCGTGACCCCATGGACTGCAGCCTACCAGGCTCCTCCGTCCATGGGATTTGCCAGGCAAGAGTACTAGAGTGGGGTGCCATCGCCTTCTCTGGGGAACTAGGCTACCACATGATAAATCTCAGTTGAGAGGTGCCCTTGGGATATTGAAAGTAGACATGGGATCACCTTGGGGCCTCTGTCCACTCCAACAGAAGTCTTATCTGAAACACCTCTTCCTGCTCCATATTCATGAGAACCAGAGATTACCCTGAATTTCCCCCAAGTGGGGAAATTTTCCAGAATGAGGATGACTCAGGATTGCTACTTAGACCTCACATTCAGATTAGTAAAATTTCTTTCTTCTTGCCTTTTCAGTCTTCCAAATCTATTGATTCCAAGCTGTCCTGTACCTCACTGGCAAAATAGTTTTCCATGCTTGCCAATTCGACCCTGTCTTTTCATTGCCCATAGCCTCCCTATGGCTCCTCATTGCCATGGCAACCACATGTCCTGGGTTTTTCAGGACATTTTGATTTCAAATATTCTGTCATGTGGTCAGACCATGTGTCAGATCATGAGCCAAAAGATATATCCTGGTTTTGGTTTTGAAAATATTGCCAATGTACCCATTGCTTCCCAGATATGATTGTTGTTTATCCTTCCTTTTCTAAAACTAGAAAATTCTCCTTCTTTTTTCATATAATAGTATCTCTCATTTTTATATAATACTTTGCAGAGTGCTTTCACACAGTCATCTTGATGGGTCCTTTCCTACCTGTGAAATAAGACAAGATGGGAGACATTATTTCTATTTTATAGATGAGAAAATTGGGCCACAGAGTAGTGAATGGATTTTCTATCATTTCCATAGTGGCAAAATGTCTAGAATCCCTGTCTCTTGACTCTAATGTCTTTTTTTCTCTAACGTGCTTCTTCCAAATATAAAATTGATGCTTTGTACTCTAGCTTTCTTTGCCATTGTGATCCCTGAAAGACTGACTTTCAGGTGACTGTGTAACTGTACACCAACTCTTTCATGATTCATGCTGCACATCGACTCACATAGTTGAGGAAGAGTTAGGGAAAGGCTTTTAGGTGAAGAACTAGGGGCTGGGATGTTAATCACCAGTGTCACATATAACTTACAAATGGGGAGGTGGGGGGTTGGGGGTGAGGAGGGAGGGAGAGAGTATAGGGAGGGAAGAGAGAGAGTAGAGGGAGGGGAGAGAGAAAAAAACAAACAGAAAAAGCAGGAAGAAAAAATTCTAGGGAATCTGTCCAACACCACTGATCTTTCTTAAAGACAGACTTATTTTAGAACATGTCTTGAAATGTTTGTTAACATCTGCCTCTTATTATTCTTCTTTATTTTTAAAATTTCTCAAAAATACTATTGTATTAAATTGCTCCAAGTTAGTATGTTGCATGGTATTGACACTTAAGAATAAACAAAAGAGAAGGGCAACGTATACTATTAGCTTCATTATTCACTCATGTATTCAATAATTAATTTGACAACACCAAGTATCATCTATATACTGGCACAATACTAGCCGCCAGAAATACACTGGTGATAGCTCAGAGCTTGCAGTCAGGTTATAATGATTGATTATGGTAAGTGCTGCAGAGGAGATAAAGAGGATGATGTGATGAGAGAACTGCAAGAGGCTGGGGAGGTCTTAGGAGAGCTACTTCATACTGAATAGTCAGGGAAAGCCCTTCTGAGGAGGAGGTGTGTAAACGGACACTTGAAGGATGATAAAGAGCCAGAGTCCTGAACAGAGCTAGAAAGAACATTTCGTCAAGTGGAAAAGGAAGCGCAGAGCCCAGTGTTGTTCTGTTCCACGTGTCCTCT
Organism: Bos mutus; assembly: GCF_027580195.1. Classification (NCBI taxonomy): domain Eukaryota; kingdom Metazoa; phylum Chordata; class Mammalia; order Artiodactyla; family Bovidae; genus Bos; species Bos mutus. The sequence goes on along the minus strand of NC_091626.1, from coordinate 39,473,197 downwards.
GCCTGGTTTCCCTCATAGCTCAGGTGGTAAAGAATCTGCCTGCAATCCAGAAGACTCTCCTGGGTTGGGAAGATCTGCTGGAGAAGGGAACGGCTACCCACTCCAGTATTCCGGCCTGGAGAATGCCATGGACTGTATAGTCCACGGGGTCACAAAGAGGCAGACGGGACTGAGCAACTTGCACTTTCACGTGTCTTCAGCACAGTGACCTAGCAGGTGGGGGCTTGTTGGATGGTATGAGGTGAGGCTAGAGAGTTTTATTGACCTTGAATACCATGGTAAGGGGTTGGGACTTTAGTAAGAGCAATAGAAAGCACTAAAGGCATTGAAGAGCAAGCCTGATATATAAAATTTTTCTAGGAAAAACCTGCAACCCAATTATTACAAATTATTGGGTTACTCTGGAACCCAATTGTTTTTTTTTTAATTCATTTATTTTTTGGCTGTGCTGGGTGTTTGTTGCTGCCTGTGGGCTTTCTCTAGTTGCCGCAAGTGGAGGAGTCACTCCTTTTTGTGGTTCGTGGGCTTCTCATTGCGGTGGGCTCTCTTGTTATGGAGTACAGGCTCCAGGCTCAAGGGCTTCAGTAGCAAGTGGGCTCATTAGTTGTGTCACAAGGGCTTAACTGCTCTGCAACATGTGGAATCTTCCCAGACCAGGGATTGAACCCGTGTCCCATGCATTGGCAGGAAGATTCTTGTTCACTGTACCACAGGAAAGTCCCAGAACCCAATTCTGGGATCACCAGATGGTCAATTTGCAGCAGAAGATGGAGAAGCTCTATACAGTCAGCAAAAACAAGACTTGGAACTGACAGTGACTCAGATCATGAACTCCTTATTGCAAAATTCAGACTTAAATTGAAGAAAGTAGGGAAAACCACTCACCCCACTCCAGTACTCTTGCCTGGAAAATCCGTGGACGGAGGAGTCTGGTAGGCTGCAGTCCATGGGGTTGCTAAGAGTCGGACACGACTGAGCGACTTCACTTTCACTTTTTACTTTCTTGCATTGGAGAAGGAAATGGCAACCCACTCCAGTGTTCTTGCCTGGAGAATCCCAGGGACGGGGGAGCCTGGTGGTCTGCCGTCTATGGGGTCGCACAGAATCAGACACCACTGAAGCGACTTAGCAGCACCAGCAGCAGCAGCAGGGAAAATCACTAGACCATTCAGGTATGACCCAAACGATTATACAGTGGAAGTGACAAATAGATTCAAGGGATTTGATTTGATAGACAGAGCGCCTGAAGAACTATGGACAGAGGTTCATAACATTGTGCAGGAGGTAGTGATCAAAACCATTCGCAAGAAAAGGAAATGCAAAAAGGCAAAATGGTTGTCTGAGGAGGCCTTACAAATAGCTGTGAAAAGATGAGAAGCGAAAAGCAAAGGAGAAAAGGAAAGATATACCCATCTGAATGCAGAGTTCCAAAGAATGTCAAGGAGAGGTAAGAAGGCCTTCCTCAGTGATCAATGTGAAGAAAATAGAGGAAAACAACAGAATGGGAAAGACCAGAGATCTCTTCAAGAAAATTAGAGATAGCAAGGGGACATTTCATGCAAAGATGGGCTCGATAAAGGACAGAAATGGTATGGACCTAACAGAAGCAGAAGATATTAAGAAGGTGGCAGGAATACACAGAAGAACTATACAGAAAAGATCTTCATGACCCAGATAACCACAATGGTATGATCACTCACCAATAGCCAGACATCCTGGAGTGCGAAGTCAAGTGGGCCTTAGGAAGCATCACTATGAACAAAGCTAGTGGAGGTGATGGAATTCCAGTTGAGCTATTTCAAATCCTAAAGGATGATGCTGTGATAGTGCTGCACTCAATATGCTAGCAAATTTGGAAAACTCAGCAGTGGCCACAGGACTGGAAAAGGTCAGTTTTCATTCCAGTCCCAAAGAAAGACAATGCCAAAGAATGTTCAAACTACCTGGCAAAGTAATGCTCAAAATTCTCCAAGCCAGGCTTCAACAGAACATGAACCGAGAACTTGCAGCTGTTTAAGCTAGATTTAGAAAAGGCAGAGGAACCAGAGATCAAATTGCCAACATCTGTTGGATCATAGGAAAAGCAAGAGAATTCCAGAAAAACATCTACTTCTCTTTTATTGACTATACCAAGGGCTTTGACTGTGGATCACAGCAAACTGTGGAAAATGTTTAAAGAGATGGGCCTATCAGACCACCTGACCTGCCTCCTGAGAAATCTGTATGCAGGTCAAGAAGCAACAGTTAGAACCAGACATGGAACAACAGACTGGTTCCAAATTGGGAAAGGGATACATCAAGGCTGTATATTGTCATCCTACTTATTTTAGCTTATATGCCAAGTACATTATGCAAAAAGCCAGGCTGGATGAAGTACAAGCTGGAATCCAGATTGAGGGGGAAATATCAATAACCTCAGATATGCAGATGACACCACCCTTAAAGAAAGCAAAGAGGAACTAAAGAGTTTCCTGATGAAAGTGAAAGAGGACAGTGAAAAAGCTGGCTTAAAATTCAACATGCAAGAAACTAAGATCATGACATCTGTTTCCATCACTTCATGGCAAATAGATGGGGAAACAATGGAAACAGTGACAGACTTTGTTTTCTTAGGCTCCAAAATCACTGCTGATGGTGACTGCAGCCATGAAATTAAAAGACACTTCCTCCTTGGAAGAAAAGCTATGACAAATCTAGACAGCATATTAAAAAGCAGAGACATTACCAACAAAGGTCTGTCTAGTCAAAGCTATGGTTTTTCCAGTAGTCATGTATGGATGTGAGAGTTGGACCATAAAGAAAGCTGAGCACCAAAGAATTGATGCTTTTGAAATGTGGTATTGGAGAAGACTCTTGACAGTCCCTTGGACTGCAAGGAGATCCAACTAGTCAATCCTAAAGGAAATCAATCCTGAATATTCATTGGAAGGACTGATGCTAAAGCTGAAACTCCAATACTTTGGCCACCTGATTCGAAGAGCTGACTCATTGGAAAAGACCCTGATCTTGGGAAAGATTGAAGCCAGGAGGAGAAGGGAATGACAGAGGATGAGATGGTTGGACAGCATCACTGACTCGATGGACATGAGTTTGAGCAAACTCTGGAAGATGGTGAAGGACAGGGAAGCCTGATATGCTGCAGTCTATGCAGTCGCAAAGAGTTGGACTCGACTGAGTGATTGAACTGAACTGAGGCCTCATAGTATAAGGCAAACATTTAAAAGCCAAAACATACATAATTATTATTATCTTTTATTATTTTTATTATTTTATTTTAATAATAATTATATTATCTTTTATTGCTTTTTATTTTTTAAATTTAAATTTATTTATTTTTGTTTTCTTTTATAAAAATTTGTTTTTAATTGGAGGATAATTGCTTTACAATATCATGTTGGTTTCTACCATACATTAGCATGAATCAGCCATAAGGATACATATGCCCCCCACAGTCTTGAACCTTTTCCTACCACATCCCACTCCTCTGTGTTGTCATAGAGAACCAGATTTGAGGTCCCTGAATCATATAGCATATTTCCACTGGCAATCTAATTTTACATATGGTAATGTAAATGTTTCAGTGCTACTCTCTCAATTCGGCCCACCGTCTCTTTCTCCTGTGCCCTGCCCTATGTCTACAAGTCTGTTCTCTATGTCTGGTTTTTATTGCTTTTTAATTCATTTGATTTAAAAATAAAACTCTGTTGTGAAGTTAATACTGAGAAAAAGTATAAAAATTTTGAAAATGGCAATGTTTTATTCCCCCACTATTGGCCTCTATCCTAAGATGATCAGTTCTTAAAATGAAAAATTAATTTAACATATTTTTCAGATGAGTGACTGAAGTTTTCTTTCTTTATTAATAAATAGCGTTAAGTACTTTCTGTGTGCCAGGCACTGGGCAAGGATATAGGGATACAGCAAGGAGGACCCAGTTTATTATAGGAGGGAATTTGAAGGTGCAGACTGGGATAGAAGGTAATCTGGAAAGGCTCAGAAGGCTTCATAGAAACCAGTTCTTGGGACATTCCTGCAAGTGACTTAAGCAGGAAGTAAAAAAGTATGAACAGTTTTCATGTCAGTAGTTATGCTCTGTTATAAAAGGGATTTCTCCCAAGTTGCTTTATTATAAATTCCACAATACGTGACTCTCACAATTCTCCTCACACCACAGTACTAACTAGTGTTAGTGCTGAACAGTAGTTAGTATTACAGAATTAGTGTTGTTGTTGTTGTTCAGTCGCCCAGTCCTGTCCGACTTTGCGACTCCATGGACTGCAGCTGACCAGGCCTCACCATCTCCCAGAGTTTGCCCAAGTTCATGTTCATTGCATCAGTGATGCTGTCCAGCCATCTCATCCTCTGATGCCCTCTTCTCCTTCTGCCCTCAATCTTTCACAGCATCAGGGACTTTTCCAGTGAATCGTCTGTTCACATCAGGTGACTAAAATACTGGAGTTTCAACTTTAGCTTCAGTCCTTCCAGTGAATATTCAGGGTTGATCTCCCTCAAGATTGACTGGTTTGATCTCCTTGTTGTACAAGGGACTTTCAGGCGTCCTCGCCAGCACCACAGTTCAAAGGCATCAATTCTTTGGCGTTCTGCCTTCTTTATGGTCCAGCTCTTACAATCATATGTGACCACTGGGAAGACCATAGCCTTGACTATACGGACCTTTGTTGACAGAGTAATGTCTCTGCCTTTCAACACCTGTCTAGGTTTGTCATCGCTTTCCTGCCAAGAAGCAATTGTCTTCTGATTTCGTGGCTGCAGCCACCTTCCGCAGCAGTTTTGGAGCCCAAGAAGAGGAAATCTGTCACAACTTCCACCTTTTCCTTTTCTATTTGACATGCAGTAACGGGGCTGGATGCCATGATCTTAGTTTTTTTAATATTTAGTCTTAAGCTGGCTCTTTCACTCTACTCCCGCAGCCTCATCAAGAGGCTCTTTAATTCCTCTTCACTTGCTGCCATTAGAATGGGATCATCCACATATCTGAGGTTGTTGATATTTTTCCCATCTATCTTGATTCCAGCTTGTAACTCATCCAGCCTGGCATTTCTCATGATGTGCTCAGGGTATAGGTTAAACGAACAGGAGAAAGCAGACAGCCTTGTCGTACTCCTTTCTCGATCTTGAACTAATCAGTTGTTTCTACAGGGTTCTAACTCTTGCTTCTTGACCCGAATACAGGTTTCTCAGGAGACAGGTAAGATGATCTGGTATTCCCATCTCTCTAAGAGCTTTCCACAGTTTGTCATGGAAACTAGTGTTTCCATGTTGTGAAACTAGCGTTAGGTTCCTTTTTATTTTCCATGGATTGATTTCAGCCAGGAGTCTAGGTGAATTTTGTAGTTTCTTTTGTCCTAATATTTTGGCATATTTGTCTATCCCTCAGAGTGCAACTTTCTCAGAAAGAATGTGTTAGTCACTCAGATGTGTCCAGCTCTTTGTGACCTCATGGAGTGTAGCCCACCAGGCTCCTCTGTCCAGGCAAGAATACTGGAGTGGATTGCCATTTCCTTCTCCAGGGAATCTTCCTGACCCAGGGATCGAACCTAGGTCTCTGGCATTGCAGGCAGATTCTCTACCATCTGAGCCACAGAGACCACCCCGAGTGCTTTGGAGGCAGAGATGGGTGGTAGTAGAAGAGACAGGAGATGAGAAGGGGTTGAAAATTCTTTGAAAAATAACTTCTGGACACATTTTCTGCCTTATGTTATGTTCCCTTGGATCTGTTCTGGTTCTGCCATATAGCAAGGGCTCGTGGAAGATGCTGGCAGCAACTCTGAGGAAGATGGAGAGTTTGGTGACTCAGATAATAGCCATCTTACATTGAAACTTATTTCTTTTGTCCAAAGACAACTCACAATAAGTTAGTCATGAAGTTTGTGCACGGAGATAAACACCTACACAAGTGTGAAGCATGTTTAAAAGTGTCATTATTTTCTTTGTTTCCCATCCAAATGAATATGATAGAGTTCTTTTTAAGAAAGTTCTCAACTCTCCCATTGAGGGTGATTACTCTGCCAAATATTTTGGAGATCTAATACATTCATTTTAACTGTTGTACAGAATTCCATCCTTTTAAAAAAAAGGATGTCTGGGTTGGGTTATGAAATAAAATACTGGGCATCTAGTTACATTTTTATTTTCAGATAAATAACAAATAATTTTTTTTCTTTAGCATAAATATGTCTCATGCAATGATTCGGACATGTTTATACTGAAGGGCTTCCTTGGTGCCTCAGCTGGTAAAGAACCTGCCTGCCAGTGCAGGAGACACAGAGAAATGGGTTTGATCCCTGGATTGGGAAGATCCCCTGGAGAAGGAAATGGCTACCCACTCCAGTATTCTTGTCTGATGAATTAATGGACAAAGGAGCTTGGCTGGCTACAGTCCATGAGATCTCAAAGAGTTGGACACTACTGAGTGACTAACACACTCTCACTATACTGAAAAAAATTATTCAGGCCATCTTGTATTTTTATTTGCTAATTTTAGCAATTCTGCTTGGGCAGTGGACTTCAGGGTGTTCATATCATGGTATGCATAGATACTCATTTTAAGGCACAATTGTTAGCACAATTTTGGTGCCATCAATAATAGCATGATAAAAACAGTTTATGCCCACATGCCCATCAGAATTGCAATGGTTGCCACACCAAGTTAGTTGAGTGAACATGCATGGTCCTTTTAATCTAGGAAGACAATAATGGGACAATATCAACAGTGGTAAACCAGATAAAAAGAAAAACAAACATAGAAAAACTTGACAGACATCAAAGGAGAATATACAATAAACAATGTACATCTGTTATGTGGATACTCCTTGTTAGGAACTGACATAAGACCACAAACATTTCACAGAGATCACTGGGCAACTGTTGACATCTTCTGTTTGTTTGGAGGCAAAACAATGACTGAGAAGTAAAAGAATCTCTGCTTCACTTAGCACTCAGAATTTCTCCAAAAGTCCAGAATCACCTCAACTCCTTATCTCTGCAAGACATTTCATGGGATTAAAAATTACATATATATATATACATATATATATATATATATATGGGATACACACACATTACTATACACACATAAGTGAGGGAAAATGAAATCATTGATGCAATCAGAAAATTCTCACCTATTTGTGTGTAACAGATCTGCTCAGTTGGCCATTAGTAATGAATGAGACTGATAACCATGTTCAGATAATGGTGCAGATGCGGCACTGTTGACTAAGATGATTGAAATGATCCAGTTCATTGTGCTGAAACCTAGTATTATGGTGAATGCTCACATGGCAACCAGTTTACCAAACTTAGAAACTGACTTTAAATGATTGATTCATAATGTCCATATGTAAGATTAAGGTGGCCTGAGAGATTGTCAAAAGTTATCTGTACATTTTTCCATATTCATTTTTTATTACAAAAGCAATGTATAACCATTGTAGAGAGTTTAAGAAAACAAGTTGAAAAAAAGAAGAAGAAAAAACAAAACAGGTATGATGAATGATGAAAAGAAACCGCAATCTCACATGTCTGAATTCCTCTTTAAATTTAATAATGATATATTTTATACCCCACTGAAAGATCAGAAAACAATCTACCAAATTTCTGTCTATCCCCCAACAACATTAAATATATATTACTATTATTATTACTTGATTTAGAGTTTTAATTTAAAAATAATTTTCTATTGTTTGAAGAAAAATATGTTAAGGACCCATCTCTATCCTTTCTTCACTCTCTTCCTTTCTCAAAGGTAATCATACCCTGAGATTGTTGTACCATCTTCATGGATGCTTTTACAATACATGTATGATTACATAATGGAGGGGGAAATGGCAACCCACTCCAATATTCTTACCTGGAAAATCCTATGGACAGAGGAGGCTGGTGGGCTATAGTCCATAACATCACAAAGAGTCGGACACAATTGAGCACACATCCATACAAACGCAATTACATAAACTACCTTTATAATACATGTATAGATACATAAACTATTGTTTTATGTTTTTTTAAAAAAGGAACACCATACATATCCTTTGGAATTTGCTGTTTTCAATTATTATGTTTCTGAGATTTAGTCATGTTAATACATTCAGATCTAATACATTCATTTTAACTGCTGTACAGAATTCCATTAAATGAATGTATCCACTTCTATACTAAGGAATATTTAGAATGTTTGCACATTTTTCTCTAATACAAACAGTGCAGCAGCGGATGTCTCTGTGTACACATGTATAAGAATTTTTTGGAGAGGACACCAAAAGTGTAATTACTGGTTGGAAAATTTGGAAACTATGAGTTTTCTAGGCTCTAAGATTGCTTTTAGAGTGATGATACCAGTGTGTGCTTCCACTGCTGCTGCTGCTGCTGCTAAGTCGCTTCAGTCGTGTCCGACTCTGTGCGACCCCATAGACGGCAGCCCACCAGGCTCCCCCGTCCCTGGGACTCTCCAGGCTAGAACACTGGAGTGGGTTGCCATTTCCTTCTCCAATGCATGAAAGTGAAAAGTGAAAGTGAAATTGCTCAGTCGTGTCCGACCTCAGCGACCCCATGGACTGCAGCCTTCCAGCTCCTCCATCCATGGGATTTTCCAGGCAAGAGTCCTGGAGTGGGGTGCCATTGCCTTCTCAGGTACTTCCACTAGAAATGTGTAATAATTGACCCGTGTCTTTAAAAACATTTGGTATTTTCAATCAGTAATGTTTGCTGGTCTGAGTGTGAAATAGTATCTCACTGATTTAACTTATATTTCACTAGTTGTTAATGAAGTTCAGCAAATTTTTCATGAATTGATTTGCCACACAAGTTTCTTGCTTTGTCAATTGCATATTCATAATTTTTGCTTTATATTTTTTCCTCACTTGTTTGTAGGAATTTTTTTTTAATTTAGTTTTACTAAGTTATTTACTTTTGGCTGCGCTAGATCTTCACTGTTGCACTCAGGCTGTCTCTTGTTGTGGCGAGCAGGGGCTACTCTCTATGGTGTGTGGGCTGCTCGTTGCAGTGGCTTCTTTCGTTGCAAAGCCGGGGCGCTAGAGCTCAGCCTCAGTACTTGTGGCCTGTGGGCTTAGTTGCTCCTCAGCATGTGGGATCTTCCTCGACTGGGGATCAAACCTGTCTCCCCTGCACTGGCAGGCGATTCTTAACCACTGGACCACCAGGGAAGTCCTCTATTATTATTTTTTTAGTGTTATTTGATTATGGCCAGAGAACATGCTCAATGAGGTACTGATTTTTTTATATTTGTTTTGTTGCCTAATACATGGTCGATTCATGTAAACGTTCCACTTGGACTTGTAAAGAAAGCATGTTCTTTAATCGTTGGCCCATAATTCTCCACGTTTATTTAAATCATTATGAAGGATTTAATTCATATATATATGAGCTTTCTAATTTTTAGTTTGCTTGATAATTATGGAAAGTTGAGTGTTAAAATCTCCTTGATTTAAACTGATTTTAAGAATTTGATTGTTAATTAATCAAATTCTTCTTGCTATTCTGTAGGTTTTTGCTTAATTTGGAGGCTATATTACTGGGTATAACTTAGATAACTGTTATATCTTCTTGGTAATGTTTTCCTTTTATTATCTATTCCTATCTTCCTTTATTCCTTTTGCTTAAAGATCTATTTTATATAATATTAATAAACATATGCCAGCTTTCTTTTAGTTATTATTTGTCTGATATATCTTTCCTTATCTTTTACTTCAAATGCTTATGGCTCTCTGTTCTGTTTGAAATGAAATATTTAGCTGCATTCTTTTAAAAAACTTCATCTGAAATCATTTTTTTAAATGACAAGTTTGGCCTATTTACATTTTTCATGATACCATGTTATTTTGTATTTGCTTTCGCTAGTCCTCGTTACATACCCTCTCTCACGTCCAGTTTTCTATTGTAATTGAGTGGTTTTTAAAAAATTTTTCCTTCCTCTCTTTAATAGTTTGGAAGTTATATGGCCTAATTTTATTATTTTCATAGTTATTGTATTATTTACGTATTGCTGTGTAACAAACTATCTTAAAACAAGACAGCTTAAAACTGCAATGAACATTTATTACTTCACACAGTTTTGGTGGGTCAAGAATTTGGGAGTGGTTTAACTGGGTGGTTCTGGCTTGAGTCTCTCATGAGGACATGATCAAAATTTAGCTGGGTGGGCCTGCAGTCATTTGAAGGGCTTCCCAGGTGGCGCTAGTGGTAAAGAACCCATCTGCCAATGCAGGAGACATAAGAGACACGGGTTCAATCTCTGAGTCAGGAAGAGTCCCTGGAGGAGGGCATGGCAACCAACTCCAATATTCTTGCCTGGAGAATCTCATGGACAGAGGAACCTGGCGGACTACTGTCTACAGGGTCGCAAAGAGTTACACACGACTGGAGCGACTTAACATGCATGCATGCAGTCATTTGTGCCCAAAGAATGGGCACAATAAAGGACAGAAATGGTATGGACCTAACAGAAGCAGAAGATATTAAGAAAAGGTGGCAAGAATACACAGAAGAACCATACAAAAAAGATATTCATGACCCAGATAACCACAATGGTGTGATCACTCACCTAGAGCCAGACATTCTGGAATGTGAAGTCAAGTGGGCCTTAGGAAGCATCACTACAAACAAAGCTAGTGGAGATGATGGGATTCCAGCTAAGCTATTTCATATCCAAAAAGGTGATGCTGTGATAGTGCTGCACTCAATATGCCAGCAAATTTGGAAAACTCAGCAGTGGTCACAGGACTGGAAAAGGTCAGTTTTCATTCCAGTCCCAAAGAAAGGCAATGCCAAAGAATGTTCAAACTACTGCACAATTGCGCTAGTCTCACATACTAGCAAAGTAATGCTCAAAATTCTCCAAGTGAGGCTTCAACAGTATGTGAACCAAGAACTTGCAGATGGTTAAGCTGGCTTTCCTAAAGGAAAGGCAGAGAACCAGAGATCAGATTGTCAACATCCGTTGGATCATAGAAAAAGCAAGAGAATTCCAGAAAAACATCTATTTCTCGACTTCATTGATTATGCTATAAAGCCTTTGACTGTGTGGATCATAACAAACTGTGGAAAATTCTTCAAGAGATGAGAACTCCAGCCCACATTATCTGCCTCCTGAAAAATCTGTATGCAAGTCAAGAAGCAACAATTAGAACCAGACATGGAACAACGGACTGGTTCCAAATTGGGAAAGGAGTACCTCAAGGCTGTATATTGTTACCTTGCTTATTTAACTTATATGCCAAGTACATCATGTGAAATGCCAGGCTGGATGAAACATAAGCTGGAATCCAGATTGAGGGGACAAATATCAATAACCTCAGATATGCATATGACACCACCCTTATGGCAGAAAGCAAAGAGGAACTAAAGAGTTTCCTCATGAAAGTGAAAGAGGAAAGTGAAAAAACTGGCTTAAAACTCAACATTCAAAAAACTAAGATCATGACATCTGGTTCCATCACTTCATGGCAAATAGATGGGGAAACAATGGAAATAGAGACAGATTTTATTTTCTTGGGCTCCAAAATCACTGCAGATAGTGACTGCAGCCATGAAATTGAAAGATGCTTGCTTCTTGGAAGAAAAGGTATGACCAACCTAGACAGCATATTAAAAAGCAGAGACATTACTTTACCGACATAGGTCCATATAATCAAAGCTGTGGTTTTTCCAGTGGTCATGTATGGATATGAGAGTTGGACCATAAAGAAAGCTGAGCACTGAAGAATTGATGCTTTTGATTTGTGGTGTTGGAGAAGACTCTTGAGAGTCCCTTTGACTGCAATAAGATCCAACCAGTCCATCCTAAAGGAAATCAGTCCTGAATATTCATTGGAAGGACTGATGCTGAAGCTGAAACTGCAATACTTTGGCCACTTGATGCGAAGAACCAATTGGAAAAGATCCTGATGCTGGGAAAGATTGAAGGCAAGAGGAGAAGGAACGACAGAGGATGAGATAGTTGCATGGCATCACCGACTCATTGGACATGAGTTTGAGCAAGCTCTGGGGGTTGGTGACAGACAGGGAAGCCTGGCGTGCTGCAGTCCATGGGGTCGCAGAGTTGGACATGAGTGAGCGACTGAACTGAACTGAACTAAACTGATGCAGTCATCTGAAGGCTTAATTGGGGCTGGAAGATCTGCTTGCAAAATATCTCACTCACATGTCTGATAAGTTGGTGTTGGCTGTTGGTGGGAGGCCTCGGTTCCTTACCAGACAGACCTCCCTAGGGCTGCTTGAGTGTCCTCACAACATGGTGCTAGTTTTCCTCTGAGTAAGAGATCCAGGAGAGAGTAAAGCGGAAGCTAATGGTTTTTCCAGTAGTCATGTATGGATGTGAGAGTTGGACTGTGAAGAAAGCTGAGTGCCGAAGAATTGATGCTTTTGAACTGGGGTGTTGGAGAAGACTCTTGAGAGTCCCTTGGACTGCAAGGAGATCCAACCAGTCCATTCTAAAGGAGATCAGTCCTGGGATTTCTTTGGAAAGAATGATGCTAAAGCTTAGACTCCAGTACTTTGGCCACCTCATGTAAAGAGTTGACTCATTGGAAAAGACTCTGATGCTGGGAGGGATTGGGGGCAGGAGGAGAAGGGGACGACAGAGGATGAGATGGCTGGATGGCATCAGTGACTCGATGGACATGAGTTTGAGTGAACTCCGGGAGTTGGTGATGGACAGGGAGGCCTGGCATGCTGCAGTTCATGCGGTCGCAAGGAGTCGGACACGACTGAGCGACTGAACTGAACTGAATGTCTTTTCTGAGCTAGTCTGGGTGTCACATACCATGTCTTTCACCATACTTTATCAGTCACTATTAGACCAATCCAGTAGGGACTACACAAAGGCATGAATACAGGAGATGAGGCTTATTTGAGGCCATCTTGAAGGCTAGTGATAACAACTACCTTAAAAATTTTAATGAGCATCCTTCATTTAGCAAAGCCTGAAGTTAATAAATATTGCTACCACATCTTGAACAATACATGGGTCAGAACACTTTCATTATGGTTATCTAGTCATTACATTATCTCGTTGTTGCTTCTACTGCATGTGTGTGCATGCGCACACGTCTGCACGCTTGTCCAGCTTTGTTTTGATTTGCCCTCCAAGGTTAGCAATTTACTTCTCCTTTGTTTCTTGCATCATATTTCCCTCTGGATTGATTTCCCTTTTCTTCTCCTGAAATCCATCCTTGGAAAATTCTTTCAGTAAGAGTCTATGAGTGGTAAACACTTATAGTCTTTATCTTTTTGCTTCTATTCCCAAATCATAATTTAATTGTATATAGAATTTTAGGTCAATAGTTATTTTACCTTAGTACTACAGAGAGATTTTTCCAAGTTCTTCTTGTTTCCATTGTTGCTACTGAATGTTCTAAGTCTATCATTTTTTCTTTTCTTTTCTAAGTAAAGGCTCTTAGCATCTCTCTGTCCCTGTCTCTCTCTCTGTTTCTCTCTCTCTGTCCCTTTCTCTTTCTGGTGGTCTGCATTTTCATTACAGTATGTTCAGATATAGATTTATTTTTCACTTGTCCTACTTGGTACTCACTGTGGCTCTTGAATTTGAGGATTCATGTCTTTTACTAATTTTGAAAATTCTCAACCATTCTCTGTTCAAATACTGTATCTCTCTCATTCTCTCTAGTCTATCCTTCTCAAATTCCTCACAGTAAAAAGGTGGGAAATATGAGAAGTAAAGAAATGTTGAGATGGTCATGAGAAGGCCTAACATATATCTGTCTGTGGTTCAGTCTGAGATTTCCCTCAAATTTATTCTTCCAGCTCACTGATTCTAGCTTCATCTGGATCTAGTCTACTATTTAACAAATTCATTGAATTTTTTTAAAAGTAGGTGAAAATATTATCTCTAGTTTTTTTCTTTCAACTTTACCTATACTTTTTTTTCACAGTGCCCTGTTTTTGTGATTTAAGTTCTTTCTCATATGAGATTTAAAATATACTTATATCTCTGCTGGTTCTATTATCTGAATTTCATGGGGCTCAAATACTGTGGGTTTTTGTTTTCTGTTTTTCTCTTGTGTCTGCATGACTTGACAATATGAGAGTATTTATGATGAACTTTGTGAGTTCATCTCAATGAGACTTTCTCTGTGGGAAGCCTCTGTGGCCTGGGTTGAGGTACATCTCCTGAGAGCAGGTAATTTTGCCCAGTGGCTAAGAGATATCACTGGGTCATAGAGGGCCATCTCAAAGGCTGGCCACCACTGGCTAAAACCACTTTGTATGTTGGTTTCTACATTTTGGGTTTCCCCGAACTTGTGGTATGAGTTCCAAAGGACTTTCCCACCTAGAGCTAGGAAGATGCAGATAAATCTCCTTATCTCTCAGTGTCATTGGGTAGAATTTTCTCCCTAGCCCTTCCTTTCAGTGAAGATTTGAGTCCTGGCTTTATGCCAGGTCTTAATTTCAACTCCTCACTTTATGACAGCCCACAGTCTTGTCTTTTGTTCCTATTTGGGTGTTAAAAGCCAAGCTTCTGTGTTACAGAGGCCTGTACTCCGCATTTCTTTCTTAGATGCTTGTCTTTGTACTTAAAATATTTCTGTATTTTAGGTAGCTTTTTAAGGTGTTTGTAGGGGGAGAGATTGCAAACTAATCTAATTTTACATCTTACTGGAGCATGTTGTTACCCACATTACTATTTCAAGAAACACAAGTCCAGTTATCTGCTTGCTCCTGAGCTGCTCTGTACATCTGCCATCCCTCAAGCAGGGAACAGGGGGCCTCCAGGTAAAACTGAAAATGGTGAAATTCGTCTTTAGCATCTTGTCGTGTGGCGCTTTCTCTCCCGGCTCTCCCATCCTCTGTAGCACCTTGCTGGTCTTTCCTCACTGTGCCCTATCCTTCCAGGATGCTCCAGGCTTCTTCTGGGACTTGTCATTGCTGTGCCTTTCCCTTGCTTTTTGTGGAAATGTGTCTCACCAGTATCTCTGCACTGTCCAAAGTGTCCAGGTGACAATTAGCTAATCTGATAAGCTCATTCATGCTAATGTGCTAATGAAAGAGGGCCTACAGAAGATGGCTGTCCTTCCCTACCTCCTAATCAGGGGCCCTTCTTCTCCTGCCAGGTAACATATGTGCAGAGCAGCAGTGCTCTTCTAGAGACCATGACCCGGCTGTAGTGGTCTAACCTGGAGGATTGACGTTAATGGAATGAGATTTTTAAGTCAAGTAGGAGGGCAACTGGGTTGAGGCAGGCAGGAGATGGTCAGAGTCAAGCAAAAATGACCCTCAGATCGTGGCACGTGAGGGTCTACTAATGTGGTGGGTGCATTAACCCTTTTCACACCTTAACTACAAAGAATAAAGAGGATTTCTCAGAACATCCCTTCACTAAATCAGAATTATTCTTATTGAAAACTCTTCCACAAAACAAGAACTAGAACTTGGCGGAACCACAAATATATAGGGCTCATCATTATACATATGCTGATATTTTCATTTTGCTAAGTCTGTAGGAAAAGTCTACACCCCTTGAAGGGGGTGGTCAGGAATGAGCTGGGCCCTTACATTAGAAGCCTGAACTTGCAGGACTGGCTGCAGACAGAACAGAAAAGAACTGGTAACTGGTTTTCCTTCTTCTTCTGGGCCTCATTCTCTTGGGTTTTAGTCTCTGCAGATTGAGGGTGTCAGCCCCAGGAAGTCGTGCAGAGATGATGCAGGCTTATGAGGACTGCAACAGATCACACCTTTGAGCCTCGGAGAGGAAGCCATGTATCCACGTTCATGCATGTTTCCTTTTGGGTTCCCTGTGTTTTCACAAAGTGTTTTGGCCTAGTTAATACTACGCTTTGGGATCCAAAGCAGGAGTAGACTTGGTGGCGGTATGTTATAACTGATAGAGAGGACCCCACGATAGCACGGGGGCTATCTTCCTCTGCCCTTCCAGTCTGCTTTCCATGCTCTCCTCCTGAGTCCTTCCTGTGAGTTTCTTACATGTGGCTCTGCCTCCACTGAAAGAAAGCCTTATTTCTCTCAAAGGCCCTCTCCACACAGCTTTCTATCTCTTTGGCTTCTGGTTATCCACTCCTTCCATCCTAGCCCCGGGGTTCTCCTCTCTCCCTTGCAGTTTTCTTATGCTCTGCCCAAACCTTTGTAAGGAGTGCCTTTTATTAAACTCTCTTCAAATTGTCCTAATTTGAGTGTGCCATCTGTTTCCTGCTGGGAAGCTGACTGATAAAACATCCCAATTCTTCTTTCTATTTGTATTATTTTTTTCTTAAAGTAAAAGATTTTTCTTTTTATTGTGGTAAAGCATACATAACAAAATTTATCAATTTAACTATCTTTAGGTGGACAATTTGATGGTATTTAGTATTGATACATTCACAATATTACTGCAACTGGCACCATCATCCATCTGCAGAGTTTTTTCATCATCCCAAACAAAAACTGCAGCCATGAAATTAAAAGATGCTTACTCCTTGGAAGAAAAGCTATGACAAACCTAGAGAGCATATTAAAAAGCAGAGACATCACTTTGCTGACAAAGGTCCATACAGTCAAAGCTATGGTTTTTCCAGTAGTCATGTATAGGTGTGAGAGTTGGACCATAAAGAAGGATGAGTGCTGAAGAATTGATGCTTTTGAACTGTGGTGTTGGAGAAGACTCTTGAGAGTCCCTTGGACTGCAAGGAGATCCAACCAGTCCATCCTAAAGGAAATCAACCCTGAATATTCATTGGAAGGACTGATGCTGAAACTGAAGCTCCAGTACTTTGGCCACCTGATCCAAAGAGCTGACTCACTGGAAAAGACCCTGATGCTGGGAAAGATTGAGGGCAGGAGGAGAAGGGAGCGAAAGAGGATGAGATGTTTAGATGGCATCACTGACTCGATGGACGTGAGTTTGAGCCAACTCTGGGAGATAGTGAAGGACAGGGAAGCCTGGTGTGCTGCAGTCCATGGAGTCGCAAAGAGCCATACACAACTTAGTGACTGAACAAAAACAAAACAAAAACTCTGACCACTAAATAATAACTTCCCATTCTCTCCCTCCCCCCAACTCCTGGTAACTATCATCCTACTTTCTGTCTCTCTGAATTCAACTACTCTAGGCCCCTCATATAGGTGGAATCATACAATTTGTTCTTTCATGTCTGACTTGTTTCATTTCATTTCAGTTCAGTTCAGTTGCTCAATCACGTCTGACTCTTTGAGACCCCATGAATCACAGCACACCAGGCCTCCCTGTCCATCACCAATTCCCGGAGTTCACCCAAACTCATATGCATTGAGTTGGTGATGCCATCCAGCCATCTCATCCTCTGTCGTCCCCTTCTCCTCCTGCCCCCAATCTCTCCCAGCATCAGGGTCTTTTCCAGTGAGTCAGCTCTTCACATGAGATGGCCAAAGTATTGGAGTTTCAGCTTCAGCATCAGTCCTTCCAATGAACACCCAGGACTGATCTCCTTTAGAATGGACTGGTTGTATCTCCTAGCAGTCCAAGGGACTCTCAAGAGTCTTCTCCAACATCACAGTTCAAAAGCATCAATTCTTTGGCACTCAGCTTTCTTTACGGTCCAACTCTCACATCCATACATGACCACTGTTTCATTTACCATGATGTTTTCAAAATTCTTTTAAGGTATAAGTGAAATGATACAATAGATCATTAGGGGACAATATTAGTACCCCTCTGTAAGCTATAAATCTTTGAGATATTTGTGGACAACTTCCCATGGAAGTCTGCTGTGATAGAATCAAAGTTATAATTTTTAGCAGTAGAAACTAAAAATTCCTTAGTGGTAATAAACTAGTTTTTTCCTAAGAGAATTTTGTGGCATGAAGCCAAACATTAACCAATAATGCTTTCAAATGATATCATCTATGCCATAGTTTAATATTGAAGAATGTATCTGAATCTTGATAATCCTCGAAAGGGTCTTTAAAAGTATTGTGGAAGATCTTTTTCTTTCTAGTTGCATTCAGTCATTTATGAACATTGGTGTGAATACTGTAGAGTCCAGAAGTGTCTTGCCCCAATTCCCTGAATATACCTCAATTCCTCAGCTACACTGTCACATGAATAATAAAGGCTGGTTTTATCACGTGATACATTTTAAGGATTCTACTCTAACTGGACTTCAGATGACACTGTGCTTCACAGAAAATGTGAGCAGAGCCAGGATGTAACTCCCCAACAGCCTGAGGAAACTTTGTTCCATCTAGAATTTTAATTTCCTGTCTTGTGTATTTTTATTAATGATGTGGGTACAGGTGTCAAGTCAGAGGATTCTCTAGTTATATATTGTTGCATAACAAACTGTCCCAAAGTTTAGTGGTTTAAAACAGATTTTGTCATTACCTCTCACTGTTGTGTAGATCTTAATGTGGGCTTAACTGGATGGTCTTATTAATATCTTGGGGGCTCCTATGTGCTTACAGTCAAATGGTGACTGGGACTAGCATCATCTGAAGGCTTCTTCACTCCTCCATTGGGGATCTGGACTGGAGGGTGTCTAGAATGACCAAGGGGTGGGCAGGCTTCCTTCTCTTTTTGCTGTCTGTCCACTGGCTGGCTTGGAGTTTTTCATGACATGGCAGTCTCAGGGGAGTCAGATTTCTTAGTGCTGGCTCTCCTAGAGTGTGCATTCCAGGAGGGGCTGTGCAGAAGTTGCAAGTCTTCTGACCCAGCTTCCTAAGCCCCTCAAGACGTTGCTTGAGTCATATCCTGTCAATCAAGCTGGTCAGTAAGTTCTGGCCAGATTCAAGAGGAAGAGAATTAGACTTTTCCTTTTGAGGGCAGGAGTAGCAAAAAATTTGTGGCCACCTGTAATCTGTCACAGGATGGGGCTCTTAATTCCAATGCTGCCGCTCCCAAGCTCTGGGAACTTGGGCCCATACAGCACTTGCTTTGAGAATTCATTTCCTCATCTAAAAATGCCAGAAATTCAGTAAATGATCGTAAAGACTTTCACTTCAAAATTCTAAGGATTCTCTGCCTTCAAAGTAGAGACAACATTTAAGAATAGAAACACTTATTTAAATTTACCTAGAGTGGTTCTGTTTTGTTGGCTTATTTTTGTTTTGCTGTACAGCGAAGCATGCAGGATCTTAGTTCCCCAACTAGGGATTGAACCTTCGCCCCTGCTGTGGAAGCGCAGAGTCCTAACCACCAGGGAAGTCCCATACCTAGAGTACTTTTAGTGTCTAGGAACTTTTTTCTGGACCTATATAAATATAAAACTTGAGTTGGCCAAAAGATACCAATACAAAATTTCTTCATCAATAATGAATTCATTATGCATTTTCCTTGCTTCCTGGTTTTAGCCAAAGCTTACAAAATGACAACATTGAGCAGATGTGCTTCTGAAATGTAAAGAACAATGCCCTCATTGGTTCCAGTTGTAAATTCCATTTCTCTAAATGATGTGGCCAGTGTTGGTGCCATTTCAGGATTCTGATGCTTAATTGAAGGCTTGTATTGAGTTTTAGATGAAGTAGGGATAGAACATATAATTAAGGTGAATGTTGAGCCTGGTAGATGGTCAGAGCATGCCTCTTTTTAGGATCCTCTATTTTGTTTCTTCAAGGTAGGATGAAAGCCTCAGAGATATGAATCCCTGCATCACTGACTCTTTACTTTTCACTTACCTGAAGATTGTTGTTGTAGAGTCGATAAGTCATGTCTGACTCTTTGTGACCCCATGGACTGTAGCACAGCAGGCTTCTCTGTCCTTCACTATCTCCCAGAGTTTGCTCAAATTCGTATCCATTGAGTCGGTGGTACTATCTAACCATCTCATCCTCTGCTGTCCCTTTCTCCTTTTGCCTTCACTTTCCCAGCATCAGGTCTTTTCCAATGAGTCAGTTCTTTGCATCAGGTGGCCAGAGTATTGGAGCTTCAGCTTCAGCATCAGTCCTTTCAATGAATATGCAGGGTTGAATCCCTGCATAAGACTGATTGTTCAGTTTTCATGGACCTGAAGATGACTTTTTAAAATAAAGGCTTTCCCAGGTTCTTAGACAAAGCCCTTTTTCAGTTGTATACCAGTTGCACTGGAGAGTTAAACTTGTCTGTGCTGCCCAGAATTTTAAAACTAGAATCTCAGATGTCTCTCTCTCTCTCTCTCTCTCTCTCTCTCTCTCTCTCTATATATATATATATAAAACACAAAACAGGGTGTTCACAACCCTACCAAGAAACTTTAGTCCAAATGAGACTGTTTTCTGCTCTGAAAGTAAAATGTGAAAGTATTAGTTGCTCAGTCATGTCCGACTCCATGTGACCCCATGGACTGTAGCTGGCCAGGCTCTTCTGTCCATGAGATTCTGCGGGCAAGGATACTGGAGTGGATAGCCATTCCCTTCTACAGGGGATCTTCTCAACCCAGGTATCAAACCCAAGTCTTCGTCTTCCCACATTGCAGGCAGATTCATCACCATCTGAGCCACCAGGGAGGCCCTACTCCTTCCAAAATAAACCACTGTGACAAGCAGTACCAAAATATAAAAATACAAAAAGTTGTCTGTTGCAAACCCTGCTGTTTGACTACCTAACAGCCACTCTGCCTTTATTCTTTGCTCACAGAACACCTGGTTCTGTTTCGGAAAATATACCTAGTCCTAATTTTAGGGTAAATCCTGATTTGTGTAATTCAATCATGGTGAATGCATGGACAGTCCTTCGTTCAGAGGTGGGCCAAATCTGACCATTAAGATTGTGAAGGGGGTCTTCCCTGGTGGCTTAGTGGTAAAGAATGCAGGAGACAAAAGTTCAATCCCTGATATTGGAGGATCCCACATGCTACAGGGCCTGTTAAGCCTGTTCTCTAGAGCCTGGGAGCCACAACTACTGAGCCTGTGCTCCCTTGAGCTGGAGCTCCTCAATAAGAGAAGCCACTTCAATAAGAAGCCCAGGCCCCATGACGGAGAGTAGCCCCCTGATCTCCATAACTAGAGAAAAAGCCCAAGCAGCAACGAAGACCCAGCACAGCCAAATAAATAAAATTAAAAAATAAATAAATAAAAAGAGTGTGAAGGGAAGTCTTCTTGGGGGTCTCTGCAAAAGGTATTTTCCTTCTCAAAATAGCACATGAGAAGAGACACTCCTCTATCTGTCCACTGACTGTCCACTGACTTTATATCTGAATATGACTCCCAGACTCTAGTTACTGTAGCCATCTTGTAAGGATGAAAGTCCTGGCCTAACATCCAGCAGACACAGTGAAGTCAGCAGAGCAGAAGGATGAAAAGAATCTAGGTCCTTAATGATTTAATCAGCTGCAGCACCACCTACCTCTGACCTTCCTTACCATGCCTAATGGTATTTTCCTCACTGTTTAGGTCAGTTTAATCAGAAGCCTCTATTCCTGGAAGCCTATGATATCTGAATGTATCTCTTTCTCACACATGGCAGGAAAATATTGGCATACCTAATATCCGTATGAAGAAAGCATATTTCATCCATGCCTGGGGTAAGATGTGATGACCTTAGAAAATAAAATATGTGATGACCGAACTCAGTGGGATTGAATCTAGAGTTGGAAGCATGGATCTGTCGTGACATAGCAGAGGGAATGATATTGATCATCATAGTGATGGTTGATACTTACTGATTGTGTACTCTCTACGTAGACACTAAATGCTTTAAGTGCATAAGTCATTTCATTCTCAAAAACCCTGTAAAGTCTACACTATTATTATTCTTGCTTACACAGGTGGGAAATGAGGCACAAGAGGTTAAGTAATATGCCTGAGGCTAGAAATCTAATAATTGATGGAACAAGGGCGGAAACTCAGGCTGCCTATTAGAGAACTCAGTCTTCATCATTGTGGTCTTTGGCCTTTCTGCTCCCAAGGAAGGGCATCCCTCCTCTACTGCTAACCAGCAACCCCAGGGGAGGCAGAAAGTGCTTTCTGTTTTCCTAGGGAGATTTGTGAAGAACCACACCTGGTTTCAAAACCCATTAAGTTGGGTCATTCACTCATTTAGCAAACATTTATTCAACATAAACTATGTTCTAGGCCTCAAGCAAAGATGAAGAAAACCTGATTTCTGCCCTCAAGCAACTTAATCTAGTAGGGGACAGATTCTTAATCAAATATTTATCAGACCTCACACTCGGTGCTTTAGCTGAGATAATAATCATAACTAGCCTTTGAGTCTTGAAGATATGTCAGACAATCTTAATGATATAACACACATTCACTGTTTTAATCATCCCGCAATCTCTACTTCTCCGAGGGGGAACCAAAGAAGAGCTTAGCCTATCATCCCATAGCTGGTCAGTGGAAGAACTGAATTTGAACCCACTTTGGTTGAAAACCACTAGGCTGGGGACGGGGAATACAAATCTCTGTGGGAGCACTTGCTTCCAGCTGGACCAGACAGCGGTAGAGGAGGGATCTGGAATACTTCATGGGTGAGAGGACATTTTAGTTGGACCTTGAAGGGTAAATGTGAATCAAGGTACCATAAGGGGTGAATCAACTGAGAATTTTTTTTTTTAAGAAGAAGAAAAAAGCAAGGAAGAAAGGAAGGGCATTCCAGGCAGAAGGAACAACATGTTCAAAGACAGGAAGGCTTGAGGGAACTGTAGAGTATTTGCAGAATGGTGAGTTCTTTGTGATGCCTTCATGGTGTGTGGATGATGGAGCAATGGGAGGGAGAACTGGAAGGCATCTTTGTATAGAAGGAGTCTGTATTTTATTCTGCACATAAAGGGGCATATGAAAGATTTTCAAGGAGGAGAATGATATGGGCTTCTTTTATAATGATTTAAATGAAAAGGAAAGAAACAAAGCCTTGGGGCTTTAAAACATCTAATACAGAAAGATGGGCATCGGAGAGCCTGGCAGGGGTGTGGAGAATGTCAGTGTGTGAGGACAGCCTCAAAGCAAGCTCTGGAAGTAGGCAGACTTGCCGGGGTCTGTTGCTGTTACCTTGTGGCCAAATCCAGTCTGGGAGCCAAGAATGGTTTTTCACATTTTTAAAGGGTTGTAAAACAAACAAATAAAAGAAAGAATAATATTTGACAGAGATTATATACAACCCTGTATAATAGAAAATGTCCTTCTCTGCTCTGCTTAAAGCAGGTGGTGTTCTACAAGAGGGAAAGGTAGGAGAGGGGATGAGGATGAAGAAGGTCATCCTGAAAATCCTTAGGAGGCGGGGCTCACAGGAGCCTGACCAGAAGAAGGCAGGGAATAAGAGAACAGGGGGATTTCAAGGGTGAATCCAAAAATTGTACATGAAGGGAGTGTCATTATCAAATATACAAAATACAAGAGAGGATCAGGGCAGGAAGATATTTTGATTTGGGCCGATTTCTGTTGCTGTGAAGTATCTACAAGACCTCCAGGTGGAGATATTTCAGAAACACATTAAACTGAACAATACTTATGCGTCACTTCTCTGTGATCTATGATATAAATTCCTTACGGGCAAAGATAATACAACTGCTTAGTGTTGATCCCAGCCCAGGATAGGCTATTAATCAAGGGTGCCGAAATCTCTGAAGTGAAGTAGAGCATTGTATTCAGGAGACTTGGTGAGAAATCTAGGTTAGAGAAAGAGATGTAAGTCTTGGGTTTTTAGGTGGTTATTGAAGTATGGGAGTTGATGGTATGTTTAATATACTCACTGCAATACTGTTACATCTCTATATGCATTTGTCTGGCTGCCTAATTAAAAGCAAGCCCCTATGTGGCACGATGTCTTCCTTTTAGTTCTATTTGCCAAAAGGCAGGAGAGCATAGCAGTTAGAAGCCAGGGTTTGTAGCCAGGCAGCTTGGGTTTGAAAATCCCCTTTCTCCTACTTTCTAGGTATAATTGTGGGCAAGTCTTGTGACTTTGTGCTTTAGTTAACTCATTTATAAAATGGAGATAATGACACTAACACCCTTTTCAGAGCGTTCTGTTAGACTTAATGATATATGTGTTTAGAAAGGGCATGACTGTTAACACAGTGCCCAGAGTCATCCTTTCAAAAAATAGGTCAAGTCATGTCAGCCCACTAAAAGAAAACCCAACAATGGCTTAGAGTAAAGTCAAAGTTCTCAGCATGCCTTACGTCCCTGACCTTTTCTTGCTCTGCTCCTTGCCTCAGCCAACCAGACTCCTTGCTGCCTTCTCAAACTCATGAGGCACATTCTTGCCTTGGGACATTCGTTTTCCTTCTGCCCAGACCATTCTTCTCCAGAATTTCAGCACATCTTGCTCTCTTACCTCCTTGACTCTTCATTCAGCTGTCATCACTCTTTTCTGAAGAGCAAACACCCTCACTCCCTGAGCTTTCTCCCTTCTATGTTTCGTTTTTCCCCATCACAACTCCTGAATGCCAACATGCTACATAATTTTGTTGTTTGCCTTCTCCCCCTAGAATGTAAGTTAGTGGGGACTGGAATATTGTTGCATTTGTTGAGTGAATGGATGATGCCTTCTGCAGAGTAAGGGCTCTGTTCAGCCTGGGAGCTATGGTTGCTTTCCAAACATCTGGTGCTATGTTGATGACGTTCACCTCCCCATTAGTGCCGGCTCCAGCAAGGCTGAGGAGACAGGGGGAAATGCAGGCACAGACGTCTACTCCTTGACCCCCTGCATTTATAAACCCTGAATGAGAGAGTTTCTAGTCCACTCATCTTGGACAGCCATTTTGTTAAACTCATACATTTGGGGAAAATAGGCGAATGCTTTGAGAGTGCAAAACCCGTTTGTAGTCTTTTAGAACTGGTTTAACAACCCAAAGAAGAAAATTTGGGTATACACACTAATGCTGTTCTTTTGATATTAAATTAGTATTAAAGTGGAATGGAAACTCCTCTTATATTGGACTCCAAGGGAGATGGACAAAGTAATTTTAGAGAAAAAGCAGCTGCCCTCAGCAGTAGGCTCAGAAATGTCAATTTTAATTAAAACATTTATTTTCAAATACATTTCATGGTTCATATGTAGTGATATGTGTGTACTTCATGCAAACATTCAAACTCCTGGGCTGAGGAAATTGGAGAAAGGTATTTTGGTAAAGGACATGAATAGTAAAATCAAAACAGAGAAATGCAAAGAAAAGAAAATCCACCTTGTGCTTCAGCTTTTCCTCAGTCTACACATCAGATTGTTCTTCATGGGCTCGGCCTTTGTTGTGGAAAGGCCGGTGGACCCCCTCATAGAAATCTGGTGTCAGTGGGTCATGGTGGCGGTGGGCATGCCCCCACTCTCAGGTGAGGCCTGCTTAGTGTGTGGGTCCCTGTTTACTTCTTCATTTTAAGTTCTCTCCTTGTGCGTCTAGATTTTAGTTAGAAGAAAGCTACTAAATCAGCCAACTCCAGATTCAAAATTCTCCCAACTTCCATTTTTCCATGAGTACTATTTTGGGTTTGAGTGATTAAAGCTGCAGAAAGGTGTCCAGAATTGTACAATTACCTTCTGAGCTTACCTCTCCTCTTGCTTTCTGCCCTGCAGAGCGTATGCACCTGCCAAACTTCTGTTGACTTCCCAGGGAAACCAGTCATGACTTCAATGTGGCCAAAAAAACATTGAAATAAAATTGTGGGCAATTTAAATTAAATTTAGGATAAGGATTTCTGAAAATTTTGCTCAAATTTCTGAAAGGCTTTTATGACTACATGGTCTTGGAATATTAAGATCATCTTGATGCGTGTTATGCTAAAAAAAGTCACTGTCAGGGTACAAAGACAATAAGCAGTATTTATTAGTATGACAAGTATCCTTTATATTGTAAACTGGTGAATGCATTTCTGATTAAGGTGTATCCTCACATTTGAGAAAATTATGACATATAAATACAGTTGCATCGATTGCTGCTCTCAATATGCTTTTAACCTCTTCAAAGGAGCCATTAACATCACAGTCAGAAACGCATACTGAAGTCCAGAGAATATACCCAGGTACAGCAAGTGGCTGTGTGCTCTAGTGCTAAGCATGTTAACAGGTTATTGAATGTTCCACTTTATAAGTCGTGAGAGTTTGATTTGTGTTTAATGATGTCAATAACATACTTCCATATTTTCAAAAAATTTCTGAGCAAATTTTAAAAAACATTTGAGGTTTGCGTTTTGATTTTAAAAGTATACTAAATTATAATCAATGCTTTCTTAAACCCATTTTGTTCCTCCCTAGGAAATGTATATATTAATATATATGTATAGTGTATTTTATATATATATATATATATAATTTTGGTTAAGAGCTTTGATAAAGAAAAGGAGACCCTGGCATTCTTCTTCAGAAGGCTCGTGGAAGAGCTATTTGCTCACTGGGCTATGTGGGGACAGCATACACATATCCTGACATATACTGGAGAGTAAACTGTGCGGTATGAATGCCACAGAGAAGTACATGAATAAAGCTTAAGAAAATCAACACTGGGATACTTAACACCAACAAAAGAAAACAAGACGCTTGTTAAGCATTGCCCATGTCAAAGTAGGTGCTGTTCTGAGTTTTTACAGACCAGCTCATTGGTAGGATTCTACCAATACCACTTTGAGAAAGTTACTATTCTCATTTCTCAGGTGAGGAAATGGTCACGGAAAGGTTAAATAAGTTGTCCCACATAATACAACTAGTAAAAGACTTAAACTCAGGCAGTCAAGCTCTACAGTCTACGCTTGAAAACATTCATATTTAATAAACAGAAGATGTGCCATCCAGGGACCATAGGATGGTGTTTGGTTGCTCCTAGCATAGTGTCTAAAATGACAGGCTTTCAAGCCAACCACTAGGTTCGAGTCATAGTTGCTCCAGCTTCAGCTGTGTGACCTTGAGCAAGGTACTTAACATCTCCATGCCTCAGTTTTCTGCTGTGAGATGGGGATAATGTGAAAATTAACAGAGCTGGCACACAGCAAGCACTCATTGAGGGTAGTTACGGTTTTTATTAGTTCTGTTACTATCTATCCATGAACAGAGTGGATCAGAAGCACGTTGGGGTTATAGAGGCCAATCAGACCTAATTCATTTTCACAGCATTTCTTAAATAAGGCAAAAATTGGAAGAAAAGTAAATAATGTGACTGCCTTCTTTTTTAAAGAGGAAACTACTTTTTTCCCCTCTGACTTTGATCTCTGTTGCTTTGTTCCTTCTTTCCCATTTTAGTGTTAGCTTTCTTTCTAACATCTTGTGAAATCTAGTCAGGATGAGGCTCAGCAAAACCAGATGTCATAGGAGAAACAAAAAATAATAGGTTACTAGGATGTCCAGATGAAGAAATGATCTTATCAAGGAAAAACTGCAGAAGTTAAGGGCACCGTACATAGCATTTGCCCTGGTGAAGCATCTAACACAGCCTGTTATGTGCTCCACATTTATATTGCTCCAGTGAGCAGAAAAGAGACACAATTTTCAGAACCAAAGGATATGAAAAAGTGAACAGCTTTTTGTTGCAATTAGGCACCAGGTGGAAGCCATTTCTTACTAATATATGAGATAAGACCATTCTATGCATCACAGAAGTCTTTACACCTCATAGAAGGGGCACTATATACTGTAAATAATTTAACCACAGTGAAGCCATGGAGTAAGAGGTGCCATTAGTGAGGGATTCAATCAGCCAGCTGCTGGCTTTTATTAAAGGAAGAAATATAATGAATTATTGGGAAGAAGTTGAAAACTGTAGGTATATTTGCTTGCAGTTTTTATTTTTTGTTAGTGGAGGATCATTTTTGCTTTCGAAGCATCTGATTGATTTTAAGTAGCTCTTGTCATTAAGTAATCTTTAAATTGACCTTCAACAATGTATCAGCAGCTGTGTGATGGAAGCAAATGCATTATGTATTACTGTTTTGGATATAAGTTCTGAAAAAGCCAACTATCATTCTCAACATCAAAGAGCACCCCTTATCAAGGGCTTGGCTGAGAGGATAAAGAATTGGCTATTTACCTTATGACCTTGGTTCCAATCCAAATTGTATCACCAGTGAAAGGACTTATATGATCTCAACCCACACAGGTAAAGATAGTCCATATCTCCAAAATACAGATTGGCAAAAGTGGGCTTTTCCTGCTTAGGAGAGACCTAAGCCTGAAAAAAATCCAGAGGCATGGACATGAAAAAGCATCCAGCTCATATGCCATCCTAGAGATGGCAGTCTTCTCAACTGGACGAGGTGGCTCAGAATAGCAGTCTGGGGATGCGCTCCAACCTGGCTTGCAGATAAAGAAATCTGTTTTCAGAGCTTGCAACTCGTCCAAGTCTATTTCTCAAGCCAATACCTGCTCTCTAAACTCTTCCCTCACCCACCCCTCTCCTTCCAGAGACAAAAATGCAGAAAGTCAACTGGAAGGATCTTTAGGAGGCCAGCTGTAGAATTAGTGTGACAGTTTTAACATTCTGAAAGGATGATTCCAACTGAGCTGATCTGCTTCAGATTTTGCTTTTTAAACTTAAGATAAAAAATAATTATTCCATTCTTAACATAGTCACTTAGATAATAGAGTTAACTATGATTATAATTATACCAGTAGCATTGTACTTTCAGGGAGGAGACCCACTCCATTAGCTATAGGATAAGTGAAAAACTTTCCTGCCCCATATGAGCAGTTTTAAAATTAAATTTTAAATCAAATTTATAAAAGACCGTTTCATTTGTATTTGACATTTGAATTTATTTGATAATAGAGATGAGTAAATTTCCCAAATGTGTAACATCTTATTGTAAACAACTCCTCTTTGGTTCTGTACATTTAATCACTTCCTTTATTTTTCATTCTATTAGTTTACTAATTTAGTCATTCTTAGGTCCTTTCAATAAATATTTTAGTAATTTTGGAGTAAAGTCATTTTTATATAGTAATCTTGCTCGGCATAGCAGGAAGGCAGCATTCCAGCATCTGGTTTTATACTATATCCCTTATTTCAAATATAGACAGGTAAAAATAGTCTCTCTCTGGCTGTAAAGGCAAGCAACATGAACTTCTGCGACAGTACCATTAGGAGCATTTAAGATTCTGTTCCCTACATGCAAAT
Organism: Bos mutus; assembly: GCF_027580195.1. Taxonomy (NCBI): domain Eukaryota; kingdom Metazoa; phylum Chordata; class Mammalia; order Artiodactyla; family Bovidae; genus Bos; species Bos mutus. Next base: position 39,444,230 of record NC_091626.1, on the reverse strand, counting down.
ATTAAGCAACTTCAGCTCTTTTAAAAGCAAAGGCACATATCTGGGGTGGGGGCGGCTGCCCTGCTATGGGTCTGTGTTTCCTCTAAAAGAAAAACCCCTCACCTGTGAGATTTGAAGACGACTAGCACCACCCATGTCAGGTGAAGTCTGTTCTCACTTTCTGCGTGTGGTGCAAAGCATGGGAGCGCTGGAGCTCCAGTCCAGCCCAGCTTACTGCAATGGCTCACATGGTAGGCTTGAAGGAAATGCAGGTTGCTGTGGGGTGGCCAGCAGTTTGGAGAAAGCTGCACGGGGTCCAGACATTCCACTGGTTGTGTCTGGGAAGCAGACATAAGCTCGATATTCCAGGAGGGTTAGTCCTTCGCGCCTGTACCGTTAGGCCAAACGGGCTTCTCTTCCATGCACGGAGAGGAGAGCAGATGAAAGGATACAAATGCTATAGCAGACAAAAAGGGGCACACATGTGCCAGTTTACAAATTACTGTTTTCATTAAAAAGGAGCTCAAAAATCAGGTCTCACGTATCATTGTTAAAACCTTAAATATTTTTTAGCGGTGTGATTTCATTATATGAATTACAGAACAATAATAGAGTAATATTACTCTTAAGCCAGCTCACTTAAATTTAAGTTATTCAAACCCAGTAATGCACTAGGTTCTTTGGTTCAAGTTATGCAAATAATATACATTTTTTATTCCACTTCCCACCGGGTTATACATGTATTATAAACACAACAAAGACCTCTTTCTGTACAATATATTACTCAGAAGCTGGTAAAAAATAGAAGCCAAAATATTATGAATTACATTCTTAAAACTGGCTTTGTACAAGTGGCTGACATATTTTAAATGCTAAAGAGAGGCTGGGACTGGAAAGAGAAATGTTGACTCACTCTAACCTACTACTGTTGTCATTCATACTGATGTTCTTCAACGTCTAAATCAGATTATTATCTTTGTTTTCTTTAGAGTGGAACTAGCAGACCCAGCTTTGCTACATTTGGAAAATCAGCAGGGGGAATGGTCATCTCAAAAAGACAAAAATAAAAGAAGGGACTGAAATTTAACATAAATTACCATGGCTGTCCCTGAACTCAGGACTGGGGAGAATCTTTTTATTCTGGTACACAAAGCTGACCATCAAAATCAATATGGATTATTTTGCAAACATTGTTTCTTAAACATTTGGTAAATGTGCATAATGCATTGTTTTTTTTTAATATAGCCACTGACATATTCATTCCATTCAGATGTTAAAAGAAAAAAGGCTGAACTTCAGGAAATTAGAATTACTGACAGTATTCATAGGCTTAGCCCTCCAAACTGTATGCTAGATGGGGAGATGATTCTGTGTCCTTCCCCTTCCCCTGGCCTTTTTGGTTCCATGTATGCCTAATGTAGTCCACTGGTAACTTGCTCAATTCAATAAAAGTAAGCAAAAAACAAAAATAATAATAATATGGATTTTCCCAGAAAGTGAACATAAGCATATTTATGTGTCTCTGAAATATAGAGGTTAGTCTCATTATAAACTCATTCTTTAAAAACATCCCTTTACTAAGGGAACTTTATTTCTTTATTCTGGACAAATTGAAACAATAAGAAAAGTGAATAATAAATTCAGTCTTTTGGCTTCATGACGTAACACGAGCTCTGTGGGAATGAGGGAGCATTCCTTTATACTTGTCTGCAATCGGAGCTCTACTGAGCTCAGTGGCTTTGAAAGCTCTGAAGTCCTCCACAAAATTCTTTCCTTCCTTTTCCCCCTTAAAAAAAAGAACAAAACCCAAAAAAAGCCACCTCAACTAACATATAATCTCATCAGCGTTTCTAACAGAAATTCTCACCTCAAATTTCTTCCTGTGATACAGAGGGTAGAACCAGTCTCTGGAGTACTTGGCAAATCACTCCCAGCCGCTGGTTATATTCAACAAGTGGCACTTGGGCTCCTGTCAGCATAGCGTTCTTTACACACAGCAAGAAGAGCCACGCTGGACGGCAGGCAAGTGCGTTTAAGAGGGTGTATCATCTATGTGGATGCTCTAGTCGGCCCCCGGTTCTGGGGACAGCTTCTTTCTTAACAACATGGAGACACAGCATCACATTTACTGTCACAAAACATCAACCGTACTGATGTGAAAGTTTAAAAATCACCCTCCATTGGATTGCTATTAAGAAAAAAAAAGACTGTGAGATCAGAATTATTTCTTAATTGCATTTCACACCTGGTTGAGATAGTGTCTACAGCTGCAACGAGATGAAAGGAATGATTGATCCTTGAAAAGAGAATAGGTAGGGTGGGCACTGGAAGGCTTGGGAGCAGGGCACACTGGGGTGGCGTGAAAGGCAGGATTCACATTTGGTAGAATTAATTTCTTGCCAGCATTTGAAAAAGAGGAAGGTGGCTCTAGAGGCAGCCTTCCTTCTCCAGTGTTGACTGCAAATCCCCCACCAGAACCGTCTCACTGTAAACAGCAGATATTTTAGAGGCAATTAGACTTCCATGCACCATGCACAACAGCTGGGAAGAGTTTCCAAAGTTTTCTTTCTTTTTTTTTTTTTAATTTGAGGGGAATACTAAAGAAATAAAATATCCTGACAACTTCTAGCGTTGTCTTGTGACTTAAAAAAAATCAGCCTGTGAAGTATCACTGCTCTGTTTTAGTCTAATGCTACTTCTATCTTTTATCCTTTTTAATTAGAAGGCAAATTCTCAGACCGCCAGGCCTAATCCCTACACAGTGGAACAAAGCCCAGCAAAGCCTTTGAACACTGTTCAGCCGGGCAGCACAAACCCTAGTAACTGTTGGCAGTAGGGGCAGGACTCTGACCCTCATCTCAGCCATTCTCCTGCAGCTCCTGATGCTCCCTGCCCTTCAGAACCCTATCTGTTGTTCTTCTGTTTAGACTGAAAAGACAAAAGAGGAGACAATGTGGGAAACCTAGAGGATTGGCTAGGTAGGATGCGGGGAGCTGGTGATGGATAGGGGCAAGTAAATGGAGTTTCACGGGAATGGACACAGTGGGGAGAATTGGATCACCAGATTAGGTCTTTAGGTTCAAGAAATTTCTTCATCCCTCACTAAATCTTTTCATGGACAATGCCACTTTTTAAACAATTGTTGCATTTCCAATTACTCCAGGAGTGTTCAAACAAATGCCCCAAACCCTCAATGAAAAGTTTGCTTATATTTTAAACTCGCCAGATGAAAATCAATAAAACAAACACCCCCAAATCAGTGGCAGGCACTTATATCTCCAAAGTATTTACACTTGTAATAATTTTTGAGTCAAGAGCATAATTTGAGCTCACTCAAGCAAATCATGCAACTAGACAGAAACGTGAATTTTCAAAGCTAATGGGAACAATCATAAATCAAAAAGCCAAATTCCAAGTATGCAAATATGAAAAAGGATTGTTTGCCTTTCCTACTTTGGCTAACTGTGAATTATTGAACAGTTAAACAACAGATGCTACCCCCGTGCTGCAAACTCTTCCACATTGTTCTTAGATTGAGCTGAGCTACGTATGTGTGGGAATCACTGCTGCCAGAATGTTTGAGAGTTGTGTTGGGATTTCTGAGAAAGATATGCATTTTTTGCATTTTGAGATATCTGGGACAGACACATCAGGGGGGAAAAAGGAAGCAAAGACAAAGACCTTTTTTTGGTTTCAACACAGCAGGTTTCACAAAGCCACTTTCATTTTCCCCCCCTTCGAAAGTCTACAGAAACACCAATAAATGTAGTGCCATACTTAATCATTGTGGCTGTCTTTGTAACCAAATATAAAATGTGTTGCTGATCTGGCTTTGGATGACTGAGGAGTTGATTTAAATCATAGGAAAGGATTCAGTCAGGGGTTTGGATGAATGATGCTCAATAAACGTGTGCATTTTATCGTATAATCTCATATTCAAAGTTAGAGCTAAGCTGCTTTTAAGGAAGTTCCCATTTTTAAAGATCTCAGTAGGACACTGAGTCTTATATTTAAATAATATATGATTTTGAAAATTTCAAAATGTACATTTTACATTGACTTCTGGCACATTTATTTTGAGAACACATTTTATCTTACTAAAGGGACAGCAATATATGTAATCATAGTCCATTTCTATATAATATCTATTATTCAAATGACAAACCCAGTGGCTTCCTCAACATCCTCTGTCTTTGTGCTGCATAGGCAAGTCCTTTCTCTAGGTCAAATGGTGGTAAAATAAGTGAAAGGTATAAAGATAATCAAATACAACTACAGATAGTATTTTATTAAGGATGATGCAGCATTATTGACAGTGTTCTATTGGCTTGCTTTTGTGACCTTTGACATCTTTAAAAATAGATACAAAATATAGCTACCTATATTGACGTTCTTTAAACACACCTTATTTTCATTTTTTCCTTTGTTTTAATTGAAAACAGTCTGAAAAATTAGGATACACTAATTATTTCAGAGGCTCACAACTATGATCACAATTTGTAAATAAAAATACTTAAAAAAATTTAAAAGTACTCTTCATAAAGACAGAAACCTTTTAAACAAATTGTCTAAATGTTAGCACACATTTCACTGTCTAATGCTCCAATGGAAATTATCAATAAACATTTGCATAAAAAGAGCAAACTCATTATGCATGTGGGTTTTAATAGTCATTGGAAATCTTAACCTAGTGAGAAATTATGTCTGCTTGTCCTGCATACACAGGCTGACTTCTGCAGGCATGTTAGAAAGTGCCATGGACAAGACACTGTAGTGATATTTAATACTACATTTCCAAAAGAAGGTTCTAGAGACTCAGAGACAGTCTTAGAAATGCACACAAACCACAGCTAAACACAGTCTCATAAATCAAATCTGGCATCACTTCTATCAGATAATGGATTTTATGTTTATTCTCGTCCCCACGTCACTGTCATCTACCTACTCACCTTGATCATCTGTATGAATCAATTTTATTAGAATGGAATGGGGAAGAATCCAGATCAGAGGAATCCAAAGCTTTTGAAAACAGTTTTTCTTTTAAGAAACTAAGACTTGCAGGAATACCGACAACGCAGTGTACCTTGTTATTCAACATGGTTGAATATACTTGTTAATACTTATTAGAATATGGAAGTTAAAATAACTCCTATATTTCCTATTTTTCTCTTCTCCAAATTCATGTAATTTCGCTTTACGTAGCAGCTTTGAGTGGATAGTGTTGCCAAAGTTAAAATATTTTGCATGCGGGTTAGTTTTTGTTATCGTTCTTCAGTTTCTTCCACTGAATTAGGCTTCTTTAAGAAGAATAAAACCTTAGAGGTTTTCCAAAGCTTATAATGTAATGTAAATGACCACAAATACTAAGCTCAATCAAAACAAATACTAAAAAAAAAAAAAAGCTAACCCTTAATTCTGTATTCTGATCCATCAGTGACTGTATAACTATATCATTAAGGATGTTCTCTAACTGGGGAAGTCCCTACCCTAGAGTGTAAAGGATCAAAGAAAACATTCTTTTCTGTCTGGTACACTTAGTAGTCCTGCCTCCCAACAGTGGGATAAAAGGAACTTGCTAAACTGTTGCCATTTTGCAACATCTGCTATAATTCCCCTAAATCCAGATTTGTCTGACACAGAGAGGCCTGTTCTTACATCATTGCCATGTGACAGTATAACGCCAGTCACATCACGCTTGAGGATTGCAGCTTCAGGCTATGATAATATGAAGAAAACCTTTTTGCCTAGGGCAAAACACTTGTAACAAAGTATTATTCATCTGGCCAATTTAAATCTTCTCTCAAAAAGGTACCCAGAAACATATGCAGTATGCCTTTGTAAAAGGCTCGAGCAGCTCATAGGCAAATGACCTGAACCAAAAGCACAAAACCTAATGTCCTGATTAATTACTGCTAAGCGGCTCTGATACACAGAAAAGAGAATGCTGGTACTAATCCTTAACCCTGTCCTACATTCTCAAAATAGCCAAAACATTGCTGACAGTTACAAAAACAAACCTGTCCATGTTTTTTTTTTTTTTTTAAAGTTGTACATTATCACTTGGTGTCCTCTCCCTAATAAAACCAGGATGCAGACAGATTAGAGAGTTACCAGTCCAGGGGGCTTCCAGGGACAAGGACACAGGCTCATAGAAAGAAAATCTGAAGGTGCAAAAACAAACAAACAAAAAACTGACAATAATGCACAATACCCCAAACAGTTATGTTTGAGATGTTCTTATTTTCAGGGTTCAGCTTCCAAGAGATTGAGCTGTTCCTGAAAATTACTCCTTAAGTGTTGAGAACCTCAACATAGAAATGCTTTGCTGATTCACTTGGAGTTGAGATTGCTATGTTTAAAACTTTATTAGAAAAGGATGTTTGGATTTCTTTTGCTTGTAAAAATAAGAGGATGCTCATATTTCACTATAAATATCAGGCTTTAGAATTTCAAACTATTTGACTTGGAAAGCTATCTTGATTTCATCAGTGACTCAAACTATATCTACCTTTATTAAGACAGCAGATATCTGGTGTCTCTGTCACTTTTACTGAGCAAGAAATACATGGTTAAAAGAAGAAAATTATATGTAAGGGAGAAGGAAGTTGCTTATCCTAGCAAAAAACGTTTCTTTTTAAATCAAAGGTCACTAAAGTGCTCATCTTACGATCAGCCATAACACTATTACATTATAGGCAAATCAAATTAAAATGCTTTTCTTATATTTTATGTAAACATGGCACTTTGATAGCCCTAATTCAAAGCAAGTAAACATCTTTATTTCAAAGACTGTTCTTAATCTGACATCATTTTACACGTACACCCCTACTTCTGAGTTCTGGGAAATAGAGGCTGAGGTTCTGAAGCGCCAGCCTAGCTAGACGGAGGGTCAGGTTACCTAGGAGGCCGCCCCTAATGCAAAGGAGAAGAGACATGCTTTCACCCTAGGTGTGCTCGTCATCAAGTCTAACTGCATTTTAGATTGTCAAGAATTTTTCTGTGTGAGCAAGTTATTTGTAGAAACAAGCATTCTCACATGCCACAGCTACCCACCTCGTATTGTAAGAAACTGCACAGGAAATACATTTTCCACCTGTTGGGTCAAATGCTGCCCGAGCAAGTGCATAATCCAGGGTCAGCATCGAAGACTGAGTGTGATGTTCAGTGCTTATTTAAAGGCACCAAGCCCTTGTTTTCTTTTTTGTAAATCCCCATTTTTCTTCCCATTCCCCACCCATTTTCTCTGCCTCTCCCCTCGTCAACTGGTCCCCAAATGATGAACTTTGATTTCTCATCATTCCTAAGTCTCTTCCTTCTGAATTAGGATGATTCACCTTCTCCTGTATGAGGATGTAAGTTTGGAGACAATCCCCTTTGGTTCATAGCATCCTCATTATTCTGAGCACCACCTGCTCCCAGACACGATGACCTTTGCTAGAGATTGTCCCTCCCTGAAGCCAGAAGCTCCGACTCTATTCAGAGGCAGAGTAAAGAACCAAATCTTGCTGCTTCTCAGGTCTGGACATCCAACTTGATTATCCTTCCAGAGGTGAAAGAATTACTTATTATCGGCCACAATTGACACCTTGTAGGGGGGAATTTCTCCTTTCTTGGCTAGTTGCTGACTTTTTTGCAGATTAAAAAAGATAAATTAAGAAGTTTGAAAATCACTCCCTTCCTGGAATGTGAACTGTAATGTTCTTAGAGATCAAAAATACTAAAGTGTTTAGCATTATCTGCTTTCTATTTTACTTATCAGTGTCCCTAAGGTATAGGAAGTACAATGGAGAGCATATAAATTTGGATTAGAAGGATCCAGCTTAAACCCAGCTGCCATTTATTAGTCGTATGGTCCTTAGTGAATTACTTGACATCTCTGAACCTCAGTGTCCTCACCTGTAAAATGGGGCTAAATAAGGCCTATTTCACTGTCATTGGGAGGATTCCACGAGATAATGAACGCAAAAGCGACCTCAACAATTCTGTTAGGCATTATGATCTCCGTTTCACAGAGTGGGTGAATGGTTCAGGAAGGTTACAGCACTTGCCGAATGTCATAACATCATAGGTGGGTAGCAAGTGGGGACTCTTTATAATCATTAAACCAAGACGCATGAGTTCTCACCTACCTTTAAACTCCTTGTTTCCAAGTTGGAGGAGCTTTGCTTTAAGGGTGAGACAACTAATCTTGCTGACTAGCTCTTCTGAGGCCTAGATAAGGAAGTTTAAGAGGAAGGGACAAACCCATCCCATATACCAACTTCACACTTTCAGTCCAGCTCAGTTTGGCTGCTCAGTTGTGTTCAACTTCTTGCAGCCCCATGGACTGCAGCACACCAGGCTTCCTTGTCCATCACCAACTCCCAGAGCTTGCTCAAACTCACGTCCATCGAGTTGGTGATGCCTTCAAGCCATCTCATCTTCTATTGTCCCCTTCTCCTCCTGCCTTCAATCTTTCCCAGCATCAGGGTCTTTCCCAGTGAGTCAGTTCTTTGCATCAGGTAGCCAAAGTATTGGAGTTTCAGCTTCAGCATCAGTCCTTCCAATGAATCTTCAGGACTGATTTCCTTTAGGATTGACTGGTTTGATCTTCTCGCTATCCAAGGGACTCTCAAGAGTTTTCTCCAACACCACAGGTCAAAAGCATCAATTCTTCAGCACTCAGCTTTTTAATGGTCCAACTCTCACATCCATACATAGAAAAACCATAGTTTTGACTAGATGGACCTTTGTCAGCAAAGTAATATCTCTGTTTTTTTAATATATTGTCTAGGTTGCTCATAGTTTTTCTTCCAAGGAACAAGTGTCTTTTAATTTCATGGCTGCAGCCACCATCTGCAGTTATTTTGGAGCCCAAGAAAATAAAGTTTGTCACTGTTTCCATTGTTTCCCCATCTATTTGCCATGAAGTGATGGGACCGGATGTCATAATCTTCGTTTTTTGAATGTTGAGTTTTAAGCTAATTTTTTCACTCTCTTCTTTCATTTTCATCAAGAAGTTCTTTAGTTCTTCTTCCCTTTCTGCTGTAAGGGTGGTGTCATCTGTGTATTTGAGGTTATTGATATTTCTCCCAGTAATCTTGATTCCAGCTTGTGCTTCATCCAGCCCGGCATTTCACATGATGTCCTCTGCATATAAGTTAAATAAGCAGGGTGACAATATACAACCTTGAAAGTAAAAGGCACTTAGTTGTGTCTGACTCTTTGGGACCCCATGGACTATATAGTCCATGGAATTCTCGAGGCCAGAATACTAGAGTGGGTAGCCTTTCCCTTCTCCAGGGGATCTACCCAACCCAGGGATGGAACCCAGGTCTCCCACATTGCAGGCAGATTCTTTACTAACTGAACCACAAATACAGCCTTGACAAATTCCTTTCCCAGTTTGGAACCAATCTGTTGTTTCATGTCCGGTTCTAACTGTTGCTTCTTGACCTGTATATTAGGAGGCAGGTCAGGTGATCTGTTATTCCCATCTCTTGAAGAATTTTCCACAGTTTGTTGTGATCCACACAGTCAAAGACTTTGGTGTAATCAATAAAGCAGAAGTAGATGTTTTTCTGGAATTCTCTTGCTTTTTATATGACCCAACAGATGTTGGCAATTTGATCTCTGGTTCCTCTGCCTTTTCTAAATCCAGCTTGAACATCTGGAAGTTCTCAGTTCACATACTGTTGAAGCCTTGCTTGGAAAATTTTGAGCTTTACTTTGCTAGCGTGTGAGATGAGTGCAATTGTGCAGTAGTTTGAGCATTCTTTGGCATTGCCTTTCTTTGGGATTGAAATGAAAACTGACCTTTTCCAGTCCTGTGGCCACTGCTGAGTTTTCCAAATTTCCTGGTTGTAAGCTATTTTGAAATTTTACCTCTTTTATCAAACCAACAACCCTTCCAGTTATCATCTCCTTTTCACAGAACAGTATCTGAAAAATGTTAAATCACTTGCCAAAGGTCAAAGTTACCCCTTATGGCAGAACCAGCTTCGTAAATCCCAGTTGCTGTCCTCAGGGCCTTGCTCTTCTACTTAACTTTCCTTGCTCACTGCGCTTCTGCCCCAGGGCTGGTGGCACACTCAGGTGCTGGACAAGAAGAGCTAAACTTCGCAAGGGCTGGGGACACTCCTCCAGGAACTTCCCCCAGAAACTCTGGAAAACCATAACATTTTCTAGAATGAAGTTTGCATAGAAACCAATTTTAAGTGAAACTAAAAATCAAGGTTAAACTACCATTCCACTAAACACAAAAGACTAACACAGTAGAAGACATTTCAGGATGCTTCCATAAAACAAAGAAGAGGAGCATTAGATGAAATTCCAAATTATTTCCAGAGGGAATAGGAACCTAACAGCATATAGTTTTAATTGTGTGTGTGCCAAGATATTTTAAAAATCAGCATATTAAAAAAAAAAAAAAACCAGCTTAGCAACAATAGAATAACTGCTGATTCCCACTCTTCTCTTTTCCTTCAGACCCAAACTTCACATCCTCCCTGACTCACTAGGGATTGTGATTATTGTTGTTCTTCAGCTGCTCTGTCGTGTCCGACTCTTTGCAACCCCATGGACTGCAGCACACCAGCACACCCTGTCCATCACCAACTCCCAGAGCTTGCTCGAACGCATGTCCATCAAATCAGTGATGCCATTCAACCTTCTCATCCTCTGTTGTCCCCTTCTCCTGCCTTCAATCTTTCCCAGCATCAGGGTCTTTTACAATAAGTCAGTTCTTCGCATCAGGTGGCCAACTTGTCGGAGCTTCAGCATCAGTCCTTCCTGTGAATATTCAGGACTGATTGCCTTCTGTCCAAGGGACTCTCAAGGGTCTTCTCCAACACCACAATTCTAAAGAGATTGTGATTAGAAGACAGAAAACAAATAGAATCCATAAGGGTACTCTATATCTCTACTTTCTCAAAGATTCTCAGGTAATTAAAGAAATGTGCATATCAATCACTTGGGGGATCTTGTTAAAACGCAGATACTTGTTCAATAGGTCTTGGGATGAGGCCTGCCATTCTGCTTTTCTAACAAGAAACAGAGTTCAGATAATATAATGCAGATTCTTCAGTTGTGGATCTACTCAGTTTGGCTTCTTGAAAATGTCAGTGCAGCTCTTAGAATTCAAGGCATCCTGGCTGAAGCCAGGCTTTGGCTGAAGTATTGCTCACTCGCAGACCTCGGGGGACTTTCAGCTGAAGGCTCTCCTTGGTGCGAACAGATTCAGCCTGCAGAGTGGAACAGGTGCTCAAGTTAGAGAAGGTAGGCAGCCACTTGTCCACATTCCTTCCTCTAATCAAAAAGATCAGGAAAGGAAAGATTCATCAGTGACCTAACAGACCTGCTAGATAAAGATGAGACCACGTTTTCTATTCAGTTTGAATGTAAAAGGTGAACAGGTGGCTGTTGGTAGGACTTAATGGTGTAGAGAACAAAGGAAATGAGTTTGCAGAAAGGGAAAACTAGATCTACTAAGCAGAGAACGGATAGGGAGGGGTTGGGGGGCTTCCCCTCCCCTCCCCTCCCCTCTCCTCAGTTTGATTTTTCTGGCCCTGGTAAAGTGAAAAGGAGTCAAATGGATGAGTTATAAAACTGGCCAAGATTAGGGACCTGATTCTGCTGGAGGGAGGAAGAGAGAATTGGGAGAAGGAGAAAATGACCAATGAGAAGTAAAGCAGACTTCTCAGATGCTGAACCAGGGCTTTGACTGCCTGCAGGCAAGGAGGGTGGGGTTTAGAACTCACTTTATTTACTTATTTAATTTTTTAACTTAATTTTATTTATTTATTTATTTATTTATTTTGAGGATCTGCTAAATTCCAACAGCTAGGCCATGTGCTGTCATAAGTTGCATCCATCGCTCAGTAGCAGATTCAATTTGATGTTGAGAATATGATTGAAAACTCCTGGCATTTTGGTCTCATCACCCATTCCCTGGGAAGATTGAACTATATTAGTTTGAAACTTACCAGGTCTTTGCCCCTGCACTCCCCACTCCCAGCTCGGGTCGTGAGATTTAGGTGCCTGGGAAATTTGATGGGAGAGTGCCAGTGTGGATTGGTTGCTCTTTTCTTATAGCAAGACTGTCTTTCTCTTCTTAAGAAAAATATTTGATTTTGGCTGCACCAGTCTTAGTTGAGATGCTCGTGCTTAGCTGCCCTGAGGCATGTGATATCTTAGTTCCCTGACCATGGATTGAACCTTCGAACCAGCATCCCCTGCATTGGATTCTTAACCACTGGACCACCCAGAAAGTCCAACAAGATTATCTCTTGCATAAATATTTTTTAAGGTGCTTTGGGCCGAATAGGGGCACGGGGAGATAAGAAAGTATTATGCTTAAATGTTGTGTTAAATAACCATTCTTTTTGATTTTTGAAGAGAAAAGGAAAATCATTTCCTGCCAGCTATTAAAATACCTGCTTTCTTATGAGGCTGGCAGACCTGCTTCCTGGTTTCAGGACTGGACAGAGCTGGTGGCCGGAGAGCAGGGCCATTGAAAAGCCCTCATCCACCCCATCTTGGTCGGCTACCCTTTCACATTTCTAATGCCCCCTTGAATCTGTTAACACTTTTTTTTTCCTGTAAACTTTCTCAGTGAAAGTGAAGCAGGGAAAAAGGGGAGGGGGATAAAGGCATCTGTCAAATTGATTAAGTGAACGTTCATTAGAGAAAGTAACAAGAGGTGAAATCTGCATATGCATTGCAGAAATGTGTCTGATCTTGCTAAATTGTAAAAAGACAAAAAGGGCTGAAAACCCTCCTAGCTGGATGTACTTGAGGAAGAACTGGGGGAGGGGAAAGTCCTCCAACAGTAACTGTCCTTCTTTATAAATGCACACTGGGCCTGCTGTTCCGCAGCAATTGGGGATATAGACGGACCTTGCTTTTCTAGAAACTTGTACTACAATTATAAAATTGTCCTGACTAATGTAGAAGACTCTGGCCACTTCCTTTATTTCTTTTACTATGAGTTTTATTTCCTTCTTTTCCTCACTTACAATACCCTTCCCCCACCGCCTACCCCCACACAACTATTCCAAGGTACTTAAGAATCTAAAGCAGTTGATTTTGGATCACTAGAGTCTAAAATTTGTTTCTATCTAGCGTAGAACAGATTTTTTTTCCTCCTGAGTTTTAAAAGGTAAGTCAGAATCAACTATTTTTGTTTTAATTTTAGTGGTCCTTGGAGGCAGGTTGGGGTCATCCTTACCAAAGTTCTCCCTGGTTTATTGGCCTGAACAAAAAATCTAGAATGAGGATCCAAATTCTAAGTAACAATATTGATCTGGAGCAGATCAAGTTCCCGTGCTTCTTATAAAATGGTCAGCTAAGTAGTGTCATTCCAGTGAACTAATAAGCTGGTGTCTTGGGTAACACTTTGAAGAGGATAGCATTATTTCCAATTGTTTTCCATCCAAGGAAGTAGCTTAATATTACTATTCAGTTCAGTCCAGTCACTCAGTTGTGTCCAACTCTTTGCAACCCCATGGACTGCAGCATGCCAGGCTTCCCTGTCCATCACCAACTTCTGGAGCTTGCTCAAACTCATGCCCATTGAGTCAGTGATGCCATCCAACCATCTCATCCTCTATCGTTCCCTTCTCCTCTTGCCTTCAATCTTTCCCAGCTTCAGGGTCTTTTCCATTGAGTCAGTTCTTCACATCAGGTGGCCAAAGTATTGGAGTTTCAGCTTCAGCATCAGTCCTTCCAACGAATCTTCAGGACTGATTTCCTTTAGGATTGACTGGTTGGATCTCCTTGCAGTCCAAGGGACTCTCAAGAGTCTTCTCCAACACCACAAATCAAAAGCATCAATTCTTCGGCGCTCAGCTTTCTTTATTGTCCAGCTCTCATCCATACATGACTGTTGGAAAAACCATAGCTTTGACTAGACAGACATTTGTCAGCAAAGCCATGTCTGCTTTTTAATATGCTGTCTAGGTTGGTCATAGCTTTTCTTCCAAGGAGCAAGTGCATTTTAATTTCATGGCTGCAGTCACCATCTGCAGTGGTTTTGGAGCCCCCAAAACGTAAATTCTCTCACTGTTTCCATTGTTTCCCCATCTATTTGCCATGAAGAGATGGGACCAGATGCCATGGTCTTAGTTTTTTAAATGTTGAGTTTTAAGCCAGCTTTTTCACTCCCCTCTTTCACTTTCGTCAAGAGGCTCTTTAGTTCTTTGCTTTCTGCCGTAAGGGTGGTGTCATCTACATATCTGAGGTTATTGATATTTCTCCTGGCAATCCTGATTCCATCTTGTGCTTCATCCAGCCTGGCATTTTGCATGATGTACACTGTATATAAGTTAAATAAGCAGAGTGACAATATACAGTCCTGACATACTCCTTGTCCAATTTGGAACCAGTCCATGTATTACTATAGCAGTAGAATATGTCTGATGACTTTCTTGTTAGTGTGCATTTTTATAGACAAGCATTTCATAATGTCAAATCTAATGGCTCTGTTAATGTTCAATCTATTGAATGCTCTATTCAAACGTATTCCCATGATTAGCTTTCAACTTTTCTATTAATACCTCTATCTTTCTTCCTCTCCTTCTAAAATCTAATCAGAGAATATCTTATTGTAACAGATTATGATGTTGACTGTAACCTACAGAATGGAGGTACCTCAGGACTTAGTCTGAAAGCATGAGGTTGGCTGCAACATCAGATGTGCCTCAATTGACCCAATCTTGTCATTTTAGAAAGCTAAAAAAAGGACTTCCCTGGTGGTGTAGTGGATAAACATCTGCCTGCGAATTCAGGGGACGTGGGTTTGATGACTTGTCTAGGAAGGTTCCACATGCCCTAGCAACTAAGTCCATGCACCACAGCTACTGAACCCACTCACCTAGAGCCTGTGCTCCACAACTAGAAAAGCCACTGCAGTGAGAAGCCTGTGCACCACCGTGAAGAACAGCTTCCACGCAACCACAGCGATAGAAAGCCCACACAGAGAAGGCCCAGTGCAGCCAAAACTAAAAATAATAAATAAAATTGTAAAAAGTTTAAAGCTAAAAATAAGAAAAACACAAGCTTGACATGTCTTAGGTTAAAAAAAAAAAAAAGACAGCATGCATCCTTGAGGTGTGGACCAGATTGTCCTGAAGATCTGAAAGGAAATGAACAATAATAAGAATAATACTATGGCAAAAGATGTCCTTTGAAATATCTGCAGATTGCAACAAAGCGGTTCTTCCCATATGTGGGGTTGTCTAGGCTGTTTTGCACCATTATGTGCTTTGGAAATCCTTGTAATCACAAATTTAAGACTTAAATCCTCAGTTCTTCTTTTATTTCTAAACTACCCCCATAGGTATATTTACTTCCTTCTTTTGTCAAGCTTAAACATTTCCAATTACCTCAGACTCTAAAGGGAAATGCGATGGTTAAATTCCTGCACTTGTAATGACATTTATTAATCTAGGGTCTGGTGAGAAATGTTGAACCTCTTGCCTTCCCAAATCATACATTTTAATTCTGAACACACCTCCAAAGAACACTGACATTGTTTAATTAAAATGAGGGTGCACATTAATAAGAAAGGATATCATTTTGTTATTTATATATAATTTTATTTTATTAAAAAAATGAACAGAGACTGGTAAGTTCCATAATTGCCCACCATGATGAAGGAATAAGTGTAGGAGAGAAGAAAAGCACAGTAAGACACAGATGTTAGTAAAACACTCCTTAATACTACACAAGCTGTAGAAAATGCTACTTTGCATTTGGTCCTCAACTTGGCTGACTGCAAGCCATTGAGGAAAAAGTGCACCTTTTAAACTAATTCCTTGGTCAGAAGATAGAACCACATCTACAAGCCTCCTCATTAATATACTATAATGGTCAAGTAAGAGATTAATAGCAAAGTCACCTGCTAAAGCAACCAGGAACCTGTTGATTAATAATAAGCCTCCAAAAATAAGATACCAGACTGCAAAGCAAAATCAAGTCCCAGGGCAACAAGTGCTTCTGTAATTTATTCCTTCTTTATATGAGGGCATAAAGCTCCCTTTATAAACGTGTTTTCCAGGCCCTGCTGTGAGCTGTAGGTGTGAGCTTTTCAGCTGATTTATTAATTTTAGTTTCAATCAACGTGTCACCTGCAGACACAAAAATGTAGGCCTCACCACAGAAAATACAATTTAAGAGAAAAAAAAAGAAAGAAAGAAAAAGAAAAAACAGGGCTTTAATTCAAAAAACTCTGCCAGGATTTTTTTTTAGATGAACACTGGAACGCCTATTCTTTGAGATCTAAAATAATTCCCAGCAACATAATTAAACAAAAATCAAAATTAAACATTTTTGTCATACTTCGAAGTCAGTACTAGACCTGGGGAAGAGTAACATGAGGCTGCCAAAACAATCAGTTTCTCTTGTCAGTAGGGGTACATTCTCCCCAAAGAATCGAATGAACAACAAGTCCCCTGGGCAAAATGTGCAAAAAATTCTCAATTAGTTGTCTTTATTTAGTGAGCACTATGGGGTCCTCAACCACACTATAGAATTATGGCAAGAAAGCTGAGCTCTTCACTAGCTTATTAGCATTCTCAGAGGCTTGGAGTGCTGCTGATAGCAGGCTGTTGCCTCCAAGAGCTGTTGGTGGGACCCCTACACTCCCTTTGTCCTTTTGTCCTTCCAAGTCAGCAGGAAGTACTGCCCCATGTTCAGGGCATTCTGGGATACCTTCATTCCATTCACAGTTTCCATATCCGACAGGGCCCACGTCTTTGTTATTGACTATGACCATCACTGTTGCAGGTTTAAATGAAAAGCAAAAGTGATCTGTATCAGTCCATTCTAAATGCAGGTTTAGGACGTAACCCCCTTCCAAATGAACATCCTTGTGGGGCTGGAGTGGCCTTACATAGCCAAAGCCCCGTAGGAAATCCAGGTCTACAGTTACAATCTGGCTGCATTCTTTTCATCTTGAAATTACAACATTAGGCTAGAAACAGAAGTAGCAGTGGGTTACTAAAATTCCAGACTGATTCCTCATCATATGTATTTTTACAGCACTCCTTTGCCTGTTGATCTCCCCCGATCCCACCCTTACACCTCTATAGATCCCCTTCCCAGAAAAAGAATATAAAGATGGAAACAATAAAAAGAAAAGAAAAGAAAAACTGGCAATAAATATAGAAATGCCTTTTCTAAAGAAGAGGGTATTTGCTGCTTTAGGGAAAACACTATCATTGACTAAATTAACAAGTTGTCTTATCAACTGCCATAAGCCTTGGAGTCTAATTAATTTAGTACTGATCAATAGTCTTGAATGAGGCATTGATTTCTGCCTGTTTGACAGGGCTGCAGCTGAAATCACTTTCTCCGTACACCACACACACAGAGGCACCTAAAGCTTATGCATTATCACATTAAGATTTTATTCCACTTATCCTATATGGGCATGAATTTCATGAACCAACTATAAATGAGAAAATGGGATTAAAAAGCAACTTTGGAAGTAGGAACAGGTTGACTAGCAAGTGCAATCTGAACTTGAGTACTCCCTGCCAAAGTTCTGCTTTCTTAGAAAATGTCCTTTGAATGAGATGAAACATTAAAAAAGAAAAATGGAAAAAAGAATGTGTTTTGCTTAAAATAGATAGTAAACGCTTTAACTGGCCCTAAAACCTGCAAAGAAGTCTTGGATTCTTTTTCTGACTCTTATTTTTAGAATGCTGATGATACTTTATTAAAAGTATCCTGATCCAAAGTAATAATAACGGTAATACTATCTGGCTAAGAGCAGAGGCAGATGGTGAGCCTCTGATAAGCATGAAAACCTGTGATGGAGCCACCCGATTTGTCTTTTACTGCTGGGGTTGGTGGGCTAGGGGTGGGGGAGGGGGTAAGGAGGACTTCCCACTTCCAAAATCAATGACAATATATTGGGACTGTATTGGGACAAAAATAATTTAAGCATTTGACTTTAATTTTTATCTGGACTGACAAGATATTTATTCTCATGACATACACCCTAAAAAAGAACGAGGTTTGCGTTAAGGTTTTCATATCCTCCTATGACACACCCCTTGCATTTTCTTTCTGGTCCCTCCCAGTTTTTGTGGCTGTTCACTTTCACTGTGACTGCCAAGCCGCCTGACACTTCTGAAAATCATGAGGATTTTCCCCTTAGGCCTGGCCACCGGGTAGTTTTTCCTCCCTTTGCTTCAACATTACTGGAAATAAGCATTAAGGTAAAACTTTTCAAATATTTCAAAGATGATGGCTTCAGTTTCAAGCACACAGAGAAACAAGATAAGTAAGAAATTTGTCTATCTCAGAACAATTTTCTACTCAATAAACATCATGCAGAAAAGAAATAAATGAAGAGGAAGGGAGGAGAACTGAAAAAAAAAAAGTGCAACTGCCTTCTTTTCCAAGGTTGGAGAAACACTTAAAATGGTTAAAACAAAGCAAAGAATTCATATTCTTTTCCGTACATTGTTTAATATAGTTTGGCTTTTTAAAACTTTCAATTTACATATAAATGTATATATAACGTAATTGAAAGAAAGTTCCCCAAAATATATACATATATATATGTATTTTTTTAAGGTTCCAGAAAAGTCCTCCCCTTAATCTCTTTGGGGCCTCCATGAGTTTCCATAGCACTTTACAAAAGATCTTTATTGAGGAAAGGATTGGACAAACTTTCCTTATATGTGTGGCCCACACCATTAATTGCCCCATCTCCTTCAGTAAGGCCTTATTCCTATGTAAATACCCTTGCATAATGTTACAGGCTATTGTTAGGCCAGCGCCAGTCAGTCGCCACTTATATGCATTTTTATTTCAATCCGCTGCTCCGAGAATGAAAAGATGTCTGGACTTAAGCTGTTTACCAACTGGGCTGAAGCTGCAGAGCGGCAAAACTGAAGAAAGCCCCAAGCAACTGCAGGAACAAGCTTTTACAATACGAGCAGCCATTTTCAGTTGAGTTATTAACCCACCCTGAAACTCTTCTAAGCTATGCCTTTTTTAAAGAACAAATGTGCTGAATCAAACATGAATGAGCCAGCACTATTAAGAGAGAAATCCTCTAAAGAACTATAGAACACAACATAGGTTTGTAATCATTTTGTCTCAGTTGCTGCTACCAACATTATCAAGGATGATAATACTGGCTCAGTTGTGGATTGGCTCGTAATTAAACAATAGCATGGTACAGTAAAAACACACATGCAAGTAACACGCACCCAGAGTCAGAAAACAGTGTGCAAGAGATGAGAAGATTGAATTGCTAGCTCACCACCAGGACCTCATACTAATTTGGCCACTAAAAAACAGTAATCTTTAGTGGGAACATTGGAAATAGGCTTCCAAATTCAAGGCTGTCTCTTCTTCAATCCTGTGTGGCCTTATACGTGCTTAAATTGAATACTGTAAAATCATTTTTACTTTACAGTTGTAAAGATCTGCTGGAATGAGACACCGTGAAAATAAAGGAATGAAATTCTACCAAAGGGAACTGGCTTTTTTCTCTGTAAAATGTGCTGCAGGCTAGGAACATCGTTCTTATTTAATGGCATCACAATTTGAGTACTGTGGTATTAGCCTAAAGAAACTCTTGACTATTTGCTTATTAGAATCCAATGAGTGCTTAATAAGTGCATATATATGACAGAGGAAACATCTCATGGCACAGTTAGAACTACAGGAAAACACACGCAGGAGCACACACACACACACACACACACACACACACACGAGCTGGGGAAAGCAGTCTTGAGTTAATTACCATCACAATGAAATCAAGTACAACAGTCATAGCTGAAAACCATTTCTATTAAAGCTGCTAGACTCAACCTTGCCTCTGCAGGTCAGTCATGGCACTGATAACCTTTCCAGCAGACAAATACATGTAACATTGCCTCATCTAATTAAAAGCTCTGGGAGGTGTAGAAAAATACCAGCACATTGAATCCAAGCAAATGAGTGCTGCCTTGGGCTGTTGAAGCTACCATATGCTGCTGCTGTTTACTCTGGAAGGAAACTGAGTCACTTAACATTTCAATAGGTTAATCAATTGACAATTAAATGGAGAAATCGGTTAACTCCGAAAACAATTAACATGACACTCCATTAAGTACACTTTCTAATTGCCACAGCTGTGAGTGGAAATCAACGTGCGTGTTAAAGCATCTAACTGGGGTGGTACTGTTTTTTTGTGTGTGTTTGAGAAAACGGAATTAGCTGAAAACTCGGGTTTTATTTTTATAGATTAGACAGTAGGAATTCTGTCACCCACTGCAGTTTTAGCAGAGGGGAGCTGTGTATTTTTTTTTTATTCTTTTAAGGGCTCATTTCAAGTTGTTGAAATATTTAATTTGCAATGATTAATTAAAATAGCCCAAACCCCTCCTACCAAATTATGGGTTGGTGAACAAAATGGGAAATCTCTCCTTTTGCCCCTTTTGTGGACAGAATTACTTCACAGGATCAGGTATACTTCAAGATCTCCTTTCTAATTAAGCATTACAATGCGCAAGTTGTAAAGTCAGGGTTTTTGCTGAACATTTCTGTGAATGGTTTCTGGTTGCTGGTTGTGTCTCTAACCTTGCTGTAAAATGGTAACAGTAGTGAAGGCCTTGTGTTTGGATTTTTACAGACTATTTACAAATGGTTGCTATAGATAGTCATTAAGAAGAAAAGTATTCATTTATGAAAGAGGTGAAATTTAAGTAAATTATATCTATTTCTTATATATATTAAGTGCTAAATAAGTATCTTTGAATGAATGAATATCTTTAAGAGCTGATTATCAAAAGGGTAAAATTCTTCTCCCTCACTCCTTTTGGTAACTTTACTAACCCTGGATATGGAAACGTGAATAGGATAACGGTAGCAGAGTGGGAGAATGGCACTGAAGAGTAAAAGCATAAAGGACACAGCTGATGTGCGACGGCAACACTAAGAAGACACAGTTTTCTGATATGGGCACCTGGTGAGATGGTGAGCTAATTAATCAAAATAGAAATAAAGAAGAAAGAATACAAGTTGAGGGTAGAATAGGGATATTAGGTAATGAGTTAAGGACATGTTGAATTTGAAGGATATCCATGTGAAGTTCACATCTGCACCTGGATATCCTATGGGTCTTCTCTGGTGACTCAGACAGTAAAGAATCCACCTGCAATGCGGGAGACCTGGGTTTGATCTCTGAGTTGGGAAGATCTCCTGGAGGAAGGCATGGCAACCCACTCCAGTATTCTTGCCTGGAGAATCCCCATGGACAGAGGAACCTCGTGGGCTACAGTTCATGGGGTTGCAAAGAGTCAGACATGACTGACCATAGGATATCCAAGTGCAGATGTGAACTAGACAGTTATATATATATATATATCTTTTTCTTTTCAAATTTTTGGCCAGATCCTGCAACCAGGGATCGAACTTACACCTCCTAAAGTAGAAGGCAGAGTCTTAACCACTGAACTGCCAGGAAAGTCCCAACATATCCCTTTCTTGATAGATAGACAGATATGTTTGAAACTCACATACAAGAGATATTTAGGGGTTGTCAGAAGACATATGGTGGCTAAAGGATGGAAGTGGAAAAGATTCCATTTCCACTTATTTCATGTAGAATAAGAACAGAGCAGCTCATTTCACATGCTAGCAAGGTAATGCTCACAGTCCTTCAAGCTAGGCTTCAGCAGTACGTAAACAGAGAACTTCCATATGTACAAGCTGAGTTTAGAAAAGGCAGAGGAACCAGAGATCAAATTGCTAGCATTCGTTGCATCATAGAGAAAGCTAGGGAATTCCAGAAACACATCTGCTTCGTTGACTACACTAAAGCCTTTGACTGTGTGGATCACAATAAACTATAAAAAATTCTTTTTTCCTTCTTTTATTTAAAAAAAAATTATTCATTTTAATTGGAGGCTAATTACTTTACAATATTGTAGTGGTTTTGCCATACATTGCCATGAATCAGCCACAGGTGTACGTGTGTTCCCCATCCTGAACCCCTCTCCCACCTCCCTCCCCATCCCATCCCTCTGGGTCATCCCACTGCACCAGCCCCGAGCACCCTGTCCCATGCATCGAACCTGAACTGGCGATCCATTTCACATATGATAATATACATGTTTCAATGCCATTCTCCCAAATCATCCCACCCTCGCCCTCTCCCACAGAGTCTAAAAGACTGTTCTATACATCTGTGTCTCTTTTGCTATCTCGCATATAGGGTCAACGTTACTATCTTTCTAAATTCCATATATATGCGTTAGTATACTGTATGGATGTTTTTCTTTCTGGCTTACTTCACTCTGTATAATAGTCTCCAGTTTCATCCACCTCATTAGAACTGATTCAAATGTATTCTTTTTAATGGCTGAGTAATATTCCATTGTGTATATGTACCACAGCTTTCTTATCCATTCATCTGCTGATGGACATCTAGGTTGCTTCCATGTCCTGGCTATTATAAACAGTGCTGTGATGAACATTGGGGTACATGTGTCTGTTTCAATTCTAGTTTCCTTGGTGTATATGCCCAGCAGTGGGATTGCTGGGTCATAAGGCAGTTCTAATTTCAGTTTTTTAAGGAATCTCCACACTATTCTCCATAGTAGCTGTACTAGTTTGCATTCCCACCAACAGTGTTAAGAGGGTTCCCTTTTCTCTACACCCTTTCCAGCATTTATTGTTTGTAGAATTTTTGATAGCAGCCATTTTGACTGGCATGGAATGGTACCTCATAGTGGTTTTGATTTGCATTTCTCTGAAAATGAGTGATGTTGAGCATCTTTTCATGTGTTTGTTAGCCATCTGTATGTCTTTTTTGGAGAAATGTCTGTTTAGTTCTTTGGCCCATTTTTTGATTGGGTCATTTATTTTTCTGGAACTGAGCTGCAGGAGTTGCTTGTATATTTTTGAGATTAATTCTTTTTCAGTTGCTTCATTTGCTATTATTTTCTCCCATTCTGAAGGCTGTCTTTTTACCTTGCTTATAGTTTCCTTCGTTGTGCAAAAGCTTTTAAGTTTAATTAGGTCCCATTTGTTTATTTTTGCTTTTATTTCCATTACTCTGGGAGGTGGGTCATAGAGGATCCTGTTGTGATTTATGTCAGAGAGTGTTTTGCCTATGTTCTCCTCTAGGAGTTTTATAGTTTCTGGTCATACATTTAGATCTTTAATCCATTTTGAATTTATTTTTGTGTATGGTGTTAGAAAGTGTTCTAGTTTCATTCTTTTATAAGTAGTTGACCAGTTTTCCCAGCAACACTTGTTAAAAAGATTGTCTTTTCTCCATTGTATATTCTTGCTTTCTTTGTCAAAGATAAGGTGTCCATAGGTGGGTGGATTTATCTCTGGACTTTCTATTTTGTTCCACTGATCTATATTTCTGTCTCTGTGCCAGTACCATACTGTCTTGACTGTAGCTTTGTAGTATAGCCTGAAATCAGGCAGGTTGATTCCTCCGGTTCCATTCTTCTTCCTCAAGGTTGCTTTGGCTATTCGAGGTTTTTTGTATTTCCATACAAATTGTGAAATTATTTGTTCTAGTTCTGTGAAAAATACCATTGGTAGTTTGATAGGGATTGCATTGAATCTATAGATTGCTTTGGGTAGTATACTCATTTTCACTATATTGATTCTTCCAATCCACAAACATGGTATATTTCTCCGTCTATTTGTGTCATCTTTTATTTCTTTCATCAGTGTTTTATAATTTTCTATATATAGGTCTTTTGTTTCTTTAGGTAGATATATTCCTAAGTATTTTATTATTTTCATTGCAATGGTGAATGGAATTGTTTCCTTAATTTCTCTTTCTGTTTTCTCATTGTTAATGTATAGGAATGCAAGGAATTTCTGTGTGTTAATTTTATATCCTGCAACTTTACTATGTTCATTGATTAGTAATTTTCTGGTGGAGTCTTTAGGGTTTTCTATATAGAGGATCATATTATCTGCAAACAGTGAGAGTTTTACTTCTTTTCCAATCTGCATTCCTTTTATTTCTTTTTCTGCTCTGATTGCTGTGGCCAAAACTTCCAAACTATGTTGAATAGTAGTGGTGAGAGTGGGCACCCTTGTCTTGTTCCTGACTTTAGTGGAAATGCTTTCAATTTTTCACAATTGAGGATAATGTTTGCTGTGGGTTTGTCATATATAGCTTTTATTATGTTGAGGTATACTATTCCTGTTTTCTGGAGTGTTTTTATCATAAATGGATGTTGAATTTTGTCAAAGGCTTTCTCTGCATCTATCGAGATAATCATATGGTTTTTATCTTTCAATTTGTTAATGTGGTGTATTATGTTGATTGATTTGCGGATATTGAAGAATCCTTGCATCCCTGGGATAAAGCCCACTTGGTCATGATGTTATGAAAAATTCTTAAAGAGATGGGAATACCAGACCACCTTACTTGTTTCCTGAAAAACCTGTATGTGGGTCAAGAAGTGGCAGAACCTACACGGAGCAAAAGACTGATTCCAAATTGGGAAAGGAATACAACAATGTTTGTCACCAGCTTATTTAACTTATATGCAGAGTACATCATGAGAAATGCCAGGCTGTAGGACTCACAAACTGGAATCAAGATTTCTGGGAGAAATATCAACAACCTCAGATATGCAGAGAACACCACAATTATGGCAGAAAGTGAAGAACTTAGTCTCTTGATGAAGGTGAAAGAGGAGAGTGAAAAAGTTGATGTGAAACTCAACATTCAAAATCAACTTGGTTTGAAAATCAACATTCAAAAAATGGCATCTGGTCCCATCACTTCATGGCAACTAGATGGGGAAACAATGGAAACAGTGACAGACTTTATTTTTTGGGGGGTCCAAAGTCATGGACAGTGACTGCAGCCATGAAATTAAAAGATGCTTGCTCCTTGGAAGTAAAGCTATGACAAACCTAGACAGCATATTAAAAAGCAGTGACATCACTTTGCCAACAAGTGGTCCATATAGTAAAAGATATGGCTTTTCCAGTAGTCATGTACAGATGTGAGAGTTGGACAGTAAAGAAGTCTGAGTGCTGAAGAACTGATACTTTCAAATTGTGGTGTTAGGGAATACTCTTGAGAGTTCCTTGAACAGCAAGGAGATTAAACCAGTCAATCCTCAAGGAAATCAACCCTGAATATTCACTGGAAGGACTGATGCTGACATTCCAATACTTTGCCCACCTGATGAGAAGAGCCAACTCATTGGAAAAGACCCTGATGCTGGGAAGACTGAAGGCAAAGGGATAAGTGGGCAGCAGAGGATGAGATAGTTAGATAGCATCACGGACTCAATGGACATGAATTTGGGCAAACTCCAGGAGATAGTGTAGGACAGGGAAGCCTGGTGTGCTGCAGTCCATGGGTTCACAATGAGTTGGACACAACTTAGCTACTGAGCAACAGCAACAAGAACAGAACAGGGCTTAGAGTAAGACCTTGGGTAATACCAGTATGACTGGGTGGACAGAGGAAAGAGTCAGCCAAGGAGGCTGAAAAGAAAAAGTCAGAAGAAAAGAGAAACGAGGGCAGAGTGACCACAGAAATCAAGGGAAAATAGAGTGACTAATACTCAAGAGGTCTAGTAATATTAGGGCAGTTTGGAAACCCTGGTGCCCTAGTGGTGATTGGTTGCTGCAGAAGGGGCTTGAGTTAGAACAGTCTAGATGTCTTTGGTGGTCCAATGGGTTAAGAATATGCCTTTCAAAGCAGGGCACAAGGTTTCAATCCCTGGTTGGGGAACTAAGATCCCACATGCTGTGGGGCAACTAAGCCTGTGAGCTGCAACAAAAGATCCCACATGCAGCAACAAAAATCTCACATGCCTCAACTAAGATCTGAAACAGCCAAATAAACAGTTAAAAAAAAAAAAAAAAAAAGCACATCACTGTCTCCATAGGCAATGAGTTAACGGGAGGTAAAGAAGGAGAGATGTTGATTCTGAGCTACTTTGAGAAGCTTGGGTGTGAGGGACAGAGAGAGGGCAGGAGCTTGAGGACTGGAGGATGTAAGGGCAGTTTTGTTTACATCTGAGTTGGGAAATGACCATGGATAGGGTTATATTTGAATGATCCAGAGTGGGAAGATGAGTTGGTTCAGGATTGTTGACTTGTGTGTGTGTGTGTGTGTGTGTGTGTGTGTGTGTATTTTTAGTCTGGGGGATTCAAAGAGGAAAAAAATGGTTTGGAATTGCTGCTGAGAAGACTAGAAGAGGAATGTGACTGAAGATGGATAAAAAGGATTACCATTTCGAGGCTAACTGGAAATGAAAACAATATCTTTGTGGTCACACCCATCTGAATTGCAATGGGATTTTCTCTATGGGAACTCCTTCATTCATATCCTTGTTCATTTGTTCAGCAAATATTAATGGATGCTTGGCAAGTGCCAAACACTCTTCTAGAGCTCCAAGACACAGTGATGAAAAAGACAAACAAGGTCACTGCCCTCAAGGAACTAGAGAGTTCCTGGAAAGCATCTCTTTTAAATGTGGTAGGTTTACTCCTAGGAAGTGACATTGAGTCTTTTTTTTTTTTTTTTTGAAGAATGGGAAAGACCCAGCCATCACGGACCTGGTGCAAGAACATTCTAGGAGTTAGGGGAATGGAAGTTTCCTTGGTTGAAGAACAGGTGTCCATATAACCAACTGTTTCCTATTCCCATCAGGTCTTATCATTGTAACACCTAGGTAAAATGGATTGTATGTTACATTGAGTTTGTCTTTAGTTTTTCTTGTTTGTTTAGTCATTCATGTTTAGATACAACCTTTAAAGAAAATGCTGATTATAAAGCAGCCACTTAAAATACTGTTTCTTCCTCCTTAGTCAGTGAGCAAAATGAGTTTTATGAGATACAAATTTGGTAGTTGTAACTTTCGGTTAGTTTGTGCTTGGGATCTTTGGGTGATCTTTAATTGAGAAACCCGTGCTGTGGTACAAAGGCAGTTGTTCTGTGAAATCTCGTTCTTTTATGGTAATAACTGGATTTTTATCTGGACACAGAACTATCCAGGAAAAAAAGCTACATGTGGCTATATGACTAGGCTTTGGACAATGGGCTATGAAAAGAGCAATGTGTGTAACATCTAAGAAGTGATATTAAAGGAAGTGGGTCCCCTCCTCTCTGTCCTCCAACCATTGCTTAGAAGGTGGTATGGTGGCTGAGTTGCCTTCTTGGACTGTGCAGTCAAAAGCAACAAAAGTTGGCAGAGTGAAAAGTGAGAATAGTCTACGTTGCAGATGACCAAGGAACTGCCACACCAGCCTTAAGTTGCTTGCACCTTTACTTTTGCAGGGAAAATAAATAAATTTATGTCTTGTATAAGGAAGGCATGGTCATATCACACAGACAAATCATCAACCTGACTATCCTATCTTAGTTCAGTTCAGTCGCTCAATAGTGTCCAATTCTTTGTGACCCCATGAATTGCAGCACGCCAGGCCTCCCTGTCCATCACCAACTCCCGGAGTTCACTCAAACTCACGTCCATCAAGTCAGTGATGCCATTGAGCCATCTCATCCTCCGTTGTCCCCTTTTCCTCCTGCCCCCAATCCCTCCCAGCATCAGAGTCTTTTCCAATGAATCAATTCTTTGCATGAGGTAGCCAAAGTACTGGAGTTTCAGCTTCAACATCATTCCTTCCAAAGAACACCCAGGACTGATCTCCTTTAGGATGGACTGGTTGGATCTCCTTGCAGTCCAAGGGACTCTCAAGAGTCTTCTCCAACACCACAGTTCAAAAGCATCAATTCTTCAGTGCTCAGCTTTCTTCACAGTCCAACTCTCACATCCATACATGACCACTGGAAAAACCATAGCCTTGACTAGACGGACCTTTGTTGGCAAAGTAATGTCTCTGCTTTTGAATATGCTATCTAGGTTGGTCATAACTTTCCTTCCAAGGAGTAAGCATCTTTTAATTTCATGGCTGCAGTCACCATCTGCAGTGATTTTGGAGCCCCCAAAAACAAAGTCTGACACTGGTTCCACTGTTTCCCCATCTGTTTCCAATGAAGTGATGGGACCAGATGCCATGATCTTCATTTTCTGACTGTTGAGCTTTAAGCCAACTTTTTCACTCCCCTCTTTCACTTTCATCAAGAGGCTTTTTAGTTCCTCTTTACTTTCTGCCATAAGGGTGGTGTCATCTGCATATCTGAGGTTATTGATATTTCTTCCTGCAACCTTGATTCCAGCTTGTGCTTCTTCCAGCCCAGCATTTCTCATGCTGTACTCTGCATATAAGTTACATAAGCAGGGTGACAATATACAGCCTTGACATACTCCTTTTCCTATTTGGAACAAGTCTGTTGTTAACCTATGTTCAAATACATGCATAGCAAATGTCTATTCAGTATCATTGTTTTTTCATTTTAAAATTTTATTTATATTTTTAAACAGTTTTATAAAGGTATCATTGAATTCATAAATTGTATATATTTGTACAACTCAATGTTTTGATACACCTATACACTGTGAAAAGGTCACCACAGTCAAACTAATTAACATATCCATCACTTCGATATGATACCATTTTCTGTGTGTGTGAGTTGAGGCAACTATTTGTTTTTGAGTTGTTAGAATGGTGTGACAAATTTCCTTCACATAGTATTTTAGAAATAAACTAGTTCTGAGTTATCAGATAAATTTCCACCACATGTAAATCCCAGTACAGTGGCTGTCATTCTATTAAAGTAAAGCTATTTCCACTTCCCAAAGGATGAACATAAAAAGCCAGTTTTGCTGTATACATAGTTACTGCTGTGGCATGTCTGTGCCCATTTCCCTTATTATCATTGATATATTGTCCATGTAAACATATGAAAATTTCTACCTTGCTTAACTTTTCTTATGGGATTAAGTCATCAAGAAATATAAATTCTTCTGTATTTTCATGTTAACAAGCATTGAGAAGGGATAAGATTTTAGTTCTTTTGTTTTTGTAGTGGTACTCATTGGCTACAAGTGGCTTGAATTGTTTGGCTTGTGTGTCTCCTGGGTCCTCCTCTACTTGCTCAATGTGGGACCTGGCCATCGCCATTGTCATTGCCATTGCCTCGTCTTCTAAGCCTGCCAGAGCTCTAAAATTTTCTCAGTTTTGCCCTGGCTTGCCCCACATGTGGTCCAGCAGCAGCCAGAGCAGTTTTAGCACCTAGACTTGACTCTACTGTACCCACATGAAGCTCTGGCTTCTCACATCACTTGTGGATCCAGATGGATCACCACATCCTAGAGTAGGGGCTTTGGCTTCTGTAGCCAATGATCCCTGGAGCTGGCAACATATGAAAGGAGTGTATGGCTCAGATAGCAAAGAAGCTGCCTGCAAAGCAGGAGACCAGTTTCAATCCCTGGATTGGGAAGATCCCCTGGAGAAGGGAATGGCTACCCACTCCAGTATACTTGCCTGGAGAATTCCATGGACAGAGGAGCCTGGTAAGCTACTGTCCATGGGATCGCAAAGAGTTGGACATGACTGAGCAATTAAAACTTTCACTTTCATTGGTTCCTTAGGGCCAACTTCAACCATGAGAGAGAAGTAATGACAGGCAGTTTCATGTAGGCTGCGTGGAAGATATCCTTCATCATTAACTGACTGGCTGCGTTTTCTTATGATGCTGTGGTCAGCTCACTGTGTACCCATATTTTTATCCACTTTCCTTTCTTCTCCAGTTCCTTCTCTTAATACCCTGGAATTGTACCTACCAATAAAGCCTTAGGTCATAATTTTTAACTTAGGACTATTTTCTAGAGAAACTAGTGTACCAGAAATGTGATGAAGACAGACCCAGCAATGATAGTACCATTGTTGAGATTTCAGCACCCTTCCCCACCTTTTTTTTTTTCAAAAGAGAATAGGGCAGGAATAAAAGGAGAGTCGATAGTGAGGTCCACTGCTAGCCCATGTAAACTGGTGTGAGTTTCCTTAAAAGGTGATTGTTCTAGGTATATATAGTTCATAGGTACATGGCTTATTGTACAGAATCTGGGCTGGATTTGAGCCCTGCTTGTCCCCGTGGTCAGATGCCCTGGTGCAAGCAACAGCCTATACAAACATTGTCAAGCATTGTAGAAGTATTGGGTTGGCTAGAAAGTTTGTTCTTTTTGGCCAACCCAATATTAAACAACTTATAAAGAAGTAAATTCAGAGAGCTTAGTTTTTTAAGCTCTTCTTGTGCACTGTTGATGTAGTTATATAAAGAAAAAAATAAATGCTACACTTATTGTTTATAGTTCCCTGACTTTATATGTATGATAGCTTATCTTTCTTAGGAAAGAGATTAAATGAGTCTTGTCCTTAGTAGGCGAGTAGATGAGTTGGGCCAAGTTATAACCTATTCACATTTAAAAGTGGTGTATAAATGTGCCAGGCATCCTTCTATATGTGGAGTTACAATGAAGAATCAGCACAGTTATGCATATGGTTTTAGTATCCTCTAATAACCCAGGATAAAGAGCAGAGAAAATGGATGATTGCAGCTATCCAGGACTGGGAGTCACTTTCTTCCTTTTCTTTAGCTTCTCAAATTTTATCAATCACTCAAACACTATATTATTCAGGTCTTTAGTATTTTCCTACCCCTCAGTTCCTCACCATGCAAGTCCTTAGATTTCTTACTTCCTTTGATACATCAGCATCCCCCCAAAATGAAAGAGCAATGACTATTCCCTTCAGTTTATCTGCTGTGGGCAAACCCTCTCTTTCAAATTCTTGGGATATTCAGAGCTTTCAGGATAGCAAGTGGGACCCGAGATACCTGGTGGAATGATGAAGGAGAAGAAAGAGAGGGGCAGAAAAAAAAGCCCAGCACCTGTCCCAGTGAAATGAGCCAGCTGGAGATGCCCTCACTACCACCTGATAATAGAAGCCCCTCAGGTTCCCTTAGTTCAGCAAACATTTATTCACTGATACCCTATGCCAGGAGGCTTCCCGGGTGGTGCTAGTGGTAAAGAACTCGCCTGCCAATACCAATGCAGGAGACCCAGGAGACACAGGTTCAGTCCCTGGTCAGGAAGGTCCCCAGGAGAGGGAAATGGCAACCCACTCCAGTATTCTTGCCTGGGAAATCCCATGGACAGAGGAGCCTGGAAGGCTACAGTCCATGTGGTTGCAAAGAGTCTAACAGGACTGAAGCAACTTAGCATTCACACACTGCATTTCAGACCAAGTGCTATTGCAAAAGTGAATAAAGGTTTCTGTCCTTGATGAGCTTATGATTGAGTAGGAAAGTTGAAAAATGAACAGATAATTTCAATCTAATGAAGTAACTGCTGTGATAAAGATATATGGAGTGTTCTATAAAAGCCTCGGGCATGGGTGATCGATCCCCCACTCCCTTGGGGGTTATGGAAAGCTTCCTGGAGGAGAATGCCAGTAAGTTGGCTCTCTTGAGCCTGTCGTTTAGGTACGGTGTACAAACCTGGATTCCTATATAATCTACCTCTCTAGCTTTACCCCTGTCAGTCTCCACCTACCTTCCTGAATTTCCTGTGCAATAATTCACATTCACCTCTCACTCATTTCAAACACTGCATGTTTACACAAGCGAGATTTTCAGTTTGGATGCTCTTTTCCCATTTACAAAACTGGAGAATCTCTATATATCTTTTAATTCTGCATTGTGCATGCATGCTTAGTCCTGTCTGACTCTTTGCAACCCTCTTTGCAACTCATAGCCTGACCCAGGGATTGAACCCAAATCTCTTGCGTCGCCTGCACTGCAGGTGGATTCTTTACCATTTGAGTCATCAGGGAAGCCCACATGATTCAATACCCATCCCCAAACTTGCTCCCGTGAAGCTTTCTCTGAAACTCCTAGGCACAGTTGCCTTCCTCCTCCTTCCAGCTCTTAGCCAACCATTTGTACTTCTGTTTTTACCATCGTGGCCTTTTTTTTTTTAACTGAAGTATATTTAATTGACAGTGTTTCAGATATACAGTGGAGTGGGTCGAGCTATAAATATAATATTTTTCAGATTATTTTCCATTTAGGTTATTACAGGATATTGAATATACTTCCATGTGCCATAGAGTAGGTTTTATCTCTTTTGTATATAGCTGTGTGTACCTGCACCACAATGTCCTTCTAAGATAATATTCACTGGTTTTTCTGTGTACATGTCTGTTTTCCCCATTAGGTTGTGAGCTCTGAAGGCAGAAGTGGTTCATCTTTGCTTCCCCGGGGACTAGCATTGTGAATGGTCCTCAACTCTTTAACTCAATATTTGATGGATGAATGATTCTATATAATATACTATGGAAAAACTGATGATAGAGTCATTCACTATGCTGGTCACACTGAATAAAACATTTGAACCATCATGTTAACAAAGCAAACAGGCATCTGTGACATGTGAGAAGATTTGAAGTTGCCCAGGACAGAGCCCCTACTTAGAAGGTATCTCCCAGCATCTCAGGTCAGTTGTGTTCGTTTGACTACCACGTCAATATGTGTCATGGATGATTGAGTACTTTATGTGTGATTACACTGAATCAAAAACAATTTACTTTAGTTAAGGTTTTACAGATGGTTGAAGAATCTGCCCGCAATGCTGGAGACCTGGTTTGATTCCTGGGTCAGGAAGATTCCCTGGAGAAGGAAATGGCAACCCACTCCAGTATTCTTGCCTGGAAAATCCCATGGACAAAGGAGCCTGGAGGGCTGCAGTCCATAGAGCGGCAATGAGTTGGACACGACTGAGTAACTAACACATACATTAACTTATTAATTCATCAGAGATTTATTCAGTACCAACTACAGTTGAACCTTGAGAAACACAGGGGTTAGGGTCAATGACACTCCATCGCTGAAAATCTGAGGGTTTCTTTTAGTTGCTTTCCTCTTATGTGGTTCCTCCGTATCCAGGGTTCCACATCCTGGGACTCAACCAGTTGTAGATCCTGTAGTACTGTAGTGTTTCTTTTAAAAATCCATGTAGAAGTGGACTCACTGAGCAATTCATTTGCTGTTCATGGGTCAACTGCATGTTACTGAGCCCTCTTCTAGATGTTTGCATATACAGTGATTAAATCATAATATAAGGGCAGAGAAGTCCATGGAGAACCACTCTAGATGGTGATTCTCAAACTGTGCTCCTCAGATCAACTGCATCAGCACCGTGGGTGTATGCATGCTCAGTCGTGTCTGGGTCTTTGAGACCCTATGGACTGTAGCCCACCAGGCTCCTCTGTCCATAGGATTCTCCAGGCAAGAATACTGGAGCGGTTTGCAATGTCCTCCTGCAGGGGATCTTCCTGACCCAGGGATTGAACCTGCATCTCCTGCATTGGCAGGTGGATTCTTTACTGCTGAGCCACCTAGGAAGCCCAACCAGCATCAGCAGCACCTGGGAACTTGTTAGGAACGCGTTCTTGAATCAGACCCACTGAATCAGAAACTCTAGGGGGAGGTACTAGCAATCATGGTTAACACCCTGACCAGTAGATTCTGAGCTGGGCTCCACTGCTGAGTCCTAGTCCAAGCCCATGCTTGAAAGGCTACACATGTCAGAGCTTCCGACTGGTCTAGCAGCTCCACCTTTTCAGCATGTGTGCACAGTGTCAAGGTCTCATGGCCTTGTCTTCTGGTTAGGCTCAGGCAGTGGAGGAGGGAGGAAGACAGTTATTTATAATCCTGGATTCCTCCCTGCAAGGTTACCCGAGGCTGACTGTCCCTCAAGTCAAAGCCACTGTTTCTCCTACTCACAACGCTTTTTCCAGCTGCCAGTAATGGCTCCTCTCCTGCTCCCTTTGGGCCTGCACAGCAAGGGCCTGTGTTGTTCACAGTCCTCGGTTACCACATGCACTTGGTAGATGCCCCCATCCCACCCTTACCCCAACCCCAGATTCCAAATAGTACCTTTGTGAGTAAACTCTCCTTGAATTATCTTGAGTGTCCTTCTGTTTTCTTTCAGAACCCTACATAACATTTATATACCATTTACTTCCTGTATTCGGTTGAGGTCTTACCACTTCACATCTGGTCTTCTGCAGTCCACAGCCCTCTTCTCCATTAGGTACAGTGCAATGTGCTAGGGCCATGATACTTAGGGGCTCCTGCAAATGTTTCCATTTCTTTTAAAATCAGAAGAAAAAGGTGGAATATAATCCAACCTAGATTGCATTTGTCTTTGTATTGATGCAATTGTAAAGTAGAATTTTAACCTTTTTTTAAAAAATAGAGGGATAGTCCCACAAAGACAACAGTGCTAAAGCCCACGGATGTCATAATCTGGCCCTACTGCAGTCCCTTGCTAATTGATTTTCTTACCTTCATATGATCCATCCCCCGACTCCACCCACAAAACAATATGTACATGTACACACACACACATATATGTTTGCCCTTCCATATTCACTTCACTTTCCTCCATGCTTCATTTTCCTCACTTTCCTCCTCCACTTTGTTCATTCCATGCCTGGGAGGGAGATGAAGGCTGACCTCCACGGATTGCATTAATCAGGCTTCCTTGTTGGGCCAGTAGGAGGCATCAGCAGGAGATCAGAGGGCCAGAGAAGAGGGAAGCCCGGTGTCCTCCCTGCTGCCCAGTGGTAGGCAGGAACTGTTCTGTTCTACCTAAGGCCACAGCTTCTGTTGATCAGACCCTCCTTTGCTACAGCTCTTTCCACATTCCCATTCCCTCGCTCCTTCAAGAGTGGTTTTGGCTTTTGACTCATGCTAGCCCAGGATGGTACCTCATCCATTGTTAGTTTCCATTAACTCTTTGTTAATAGCCTTTGTAAATAGTGTCTTCATTAATGTGCACATAGACCTAGTGTTAATTAGTAGTGGAGAGCCATAGATAAGAATTTTTGATTTGTACTTCACAAACATTACCCCAGGTTTCTGCAAAGTCTGCATAACGGTCATTTCATGACAACACAGTCTTCTAACTTATGAAGTACAATAGTTTCCTAATATATGTTTCCTTTCCTTTCCTTCCTCTTTCCTTGCGTTTCCCTTTCACTTCCTTTTCATCTCTCAGTCAAAGTGGAGCACATAGATGAGAAAGAGGTGCCTCAACAGTGTAGATTTAGAAGGAAAAGTCGTGGCAGTAATAGTAGTGTAATAATAACTCAGTTTCTGGTTAATAAGACTAGAGGTCCTATTTAGAGAATGAACATATGGTTGCCAGTGGGGAAGGTCAGGGGGAAGGGATAGGTAGTTTAGATGGACATGTACACACTTGCTATATTTAAAATGGATAACTAACAAGGACATCCTATACAGCACATGTAACTGTATAGTGCAGGGAACTCTGCTCAATACTATGTGGCAGTCTGGATGGGAGAGGAGTTTGGGCGGGAATGTATACATGTTTATGTATAACTGAGTCCCTTTGCTGTCTACCTGAAACTATCACAACATTGTTAACTGGCTATCATTGTTGTTGTTTAGTTGCTAAGTTGTGTCCAACTCTCAGTCACCCCGTGGACTGTATCTTGCCAGACTCCTTTGTCCATGGGATTTTCCAGGCAAGAATACTGGAGTGGGTTGCCATTTCCTCCTCCAAGGGATTTTCTCCACCCAGGGATCGAACTGATGTCTCCTGCATTGCAGATGATTCTTTACTGCTGAGCCAACTGGAAAGCCAGTTAATTGGCTATAATCCAAAGTTAAAATGTTTAACAAAAGTAAAAAAAAAAAAAGAAAAAGGAAAAAATATGGACAAGAAGGAATATCAACTTCAGACTAGTGATTACTTTAGTAATGTTGCAAAGGAAATGGGATTTGGGTACAACTACCAAAGGACTATGGAGTGTATTTGAATATTTTATTTATTTAAGTACAAATTTAAAACAAGAAGAAAAAAGAGTAGAGGTCCTGTGTCACTCTGAAACATATTGTCTTTTTTCTTCATAGCATATGTCATCTTCAAATATATTTCTCATATGTCAATGTATGATTGTGTGCAATAATAATAAAATCTTTTCTACCCTAACTAAAATATATGCAACATGAGAACGAGAATATTTTTGGTCTTATATTTTGTAGTATATTCCCATCCTAGAATAAGTCTGGCATAGAGTATGCACCCAACATTTGTTGAGTAAATGAATGAATGAATGAACATTTATTTGTATTTCACGATTTTCCAAAGGGTGCTCTAAGTGCTTTGCATGACTTATTTCAGCCTCTCAGCACACTATTAAACAGGTACTAAGGAGGAATCTGAGGCTCAAAAAGTTAAAGGACTTTTATATCTAGTACCTGGGGCTGTCTGGTCTGGAGACCACAGTCTTAGCACTTAGTTCAATTTTATTCAGGGAAATATTGGGAAGTAACAACAACTAGTATTTGCTATGTGCTTCTAAATGTATGAACTATTTTCATATATTTCCTCCTTTGACAATGTTCAATGATCCTGAGCTAATATTATCATTACCCCTACTTTACAGGTGGGAAAACTGAGAAATAAGTGATTTGTTAAAGGTCACGGTTCCATTAAGTGGCAGTTCTGGGAATTGAACTCAGATGTTACGAGTCCAATCTCTGTCTCTTCCCCCCACCCTGCTCCTGTCATGCTCTGTGCTATAGCTTAAATGTAGCCAGAGCTCTCCATCTATGGATTTAGACATATAGAAAAGAAATTCAATTTTAGTAGTCACTAATAAAATCACTAATAAAACCAAGTTTGAAGTTGTGGGATAATGATGGAGATTGAATAAGAATTGGGTTATGAACAAGTCCACCATCTTCTTTAGTGTGATGGATGAAAAGGCAAGGTAAAGATGATGGAATAACTGTTCCCAGAGTGGAAAAATGCGGAATAATGAACTCTATAACAGAAGGCCTGAAGAATAGCTGAAAATGACTTGAAAATAGGGGACCAGGAACTGGATATAATTTAACATAGAACTATTACCATTAAGTAAAAAGATATTGTATCTTGACATAGTAAGGATGTATTGCTACTGTCCAAAAGTTTTACTTTTTATTAATATAAAGTTTTCATAGTTCATACAGTGCACAGGCCAGTCTAACGTTTAGTTTCACCCAAGTCTCATTTTGGAACCTGTAGACTTGCTTACTTGCTCCTTCAACCTACAGAGAGTTCTTTTGCTTTATAAACATGTCTAGCACTTTTCCACTCACTTGGGATTTATCACACTTAGACTTTTCATGATAATTTTGTTGCAGGAAAGGGGAACCCTTCCAGGGCTCAAAACTGGGCTCTTGTCTAACACTTGGAAATGGATTGTCCGAGGAGACACATGTGCTGACAAAGCAAGAGATTTTATTGGGAAAGGGCACCCGGGTGGAGAGCAGTAGGGTCAGGGAACCCGGGAGAACTGCTCTGTCAAATCGCTTGCAGTCTCGGGTTTTATGGTGATGGGACTAGTTTCCACATCGTCCTTAGCCAATCATTCTGACTCAGAGTCCTTCCTGGTGGTACACGCCTTGTTCAGCCAAGATGGATGCCAGAGAGAAGGATTCTGGGGGTTGGTCAGACAGGTGGTGTCTCCTTTTGACCTTTCCCGAACTCTTCTGGTTGGTGGAGGCTTATTAGTTCCCTGTTCCTTACCAGGACCTGCTGTCCTAAAACAACTCATGCAAATGTTTACTATGGTGCCTGGTGAGGGTGGGCGGTTTCAATCAGTGTGCTTCCCCTAACACTTTCATTTTGTATGCATAGATTCATGTAATCTCACCAGCTAGATGTATATGTTTATTCACAGGAAACTGTCTTCTTGCGTACCCAAGTGACGCTAGTGGTAAAGAAGTAGCCTGCTAATGCAGGAGACTCAATAAGAGATCTGGGTGTGATCCCTGGGTTGGGAAATCCTCTGGAGAAGGAAATGGCAACCCACTCCAGGATTCTTGCCTGGAGAATCCTATGGACAGAGGGATCTGGTGGGCTAAAGTCCATGGGGTCGCACACGAAAGGTCAGACATGACAAGCGACTTAGCACTCACCATGTACTTTTCCCTAGAGTCACAGTGATTAATTTGGGGACTGACATAGTTGTTACTCAGTTATTAATTGATGAATGATTCTTTTAATTTTGGCTTAGGCTGTTGTTTTCTTCACAGCCAGCATAAGTTGCAGTAAAAACCACATGGTACAATGTATGGAGACTTGTGAGTTGTAATTCATTCACATTTTTACCGCTAGATGAAATGCCGAGTGTCCCTTTAAATGGGAAACTGATAAAGACTAGGTTTTAAGGAGGCCTCTCCTCCCCCAAGGGGCAGGCTTCCTTTCAGAGGAGATCCCCTTAGATAGCTGCTGAGGTTGCCTAGGCAAACCTTTGCATATACAAATTTCGGTCAATGTGTTGACAGGATGTCAGATTTGTGTGGCTAATGGAGCTTCTGCATGAATATTGAGCTTTCTGCCATTCCATTGATGCCCAAATGAATCTGTAGGTGCCTATTTGTGCCTCAGGCTGAGTCGAAAATAGAAGCCCTTCACACGAAAACCTGACCAAGGTCCACAACCCATCCTTGTCCTATAATAATTGGTTTTCAGCAACAATTGAAAAGTAAATTCAAAGTGATCTGATTGACAGAGCACTGATATCGTTCCATCAGATAGTGTGGAATCTCATGTTGCCATTATCTTGCCCCATAGACTTTGCCCATAAGCAT
This sequence comes from Bos mutus, assembly GCF_027580195.1. Classification (NCBI taxonomy): domain Eukaryota; kingdom Metazoa; phylum Chordata; class Mammalia; order Artiodactyla; family Bovidae; genus Bos; species Bos mutus. The sequence goes on along the minus strand of NC_091626.1, from coordinate 39,405,685 downwards.
TTTAGGGATCTCTGCATGGCATGAATCAACAAAGAATGAATCTAATCAGCTGATTTGGAGAGACCAACTCTTTTGTATTACAAGAGTTCTAAAAATATTATTTAATTTATTAAAACATATAAATCTCAGTGTGAATAACGATAAATGTAACAACCCTTTTTAAAATAAAAATTGCTGTCTACAATTACATTTCAGGTCCATAGAAATTTTATTTGAGATTGGACACAGTAAATTGCAGATAACTGTTATATTCTTTGAGAAATGGGGATGTGAATTAAACAGCATTTACCATAAACCTTCATTTTAATGTCTTAATGTTCTATTACCTATCATCGTATTTTTTCTCTTGCTTTTGCTCAGTCGCTTCAATCGTGTCTGACTCTTTGTGACCCTATAGACCATAGGCCACCAGGCTCTTCTGTCCCTAGGATTCTCCAATCAAGAATACTGCAGTGGGTTGCCATGCCCTCCTCCCGGGGATCTTCCTGACCCAAGAATTGAACCCTGAGTCTCTTATGTCTTCTGCATTGGCAAGCGGGTTCTTTACCATTAGCACTACTTCATCATATTATCAGATGATAATTTCTTCATAGTTATACAACAATGATAATTGATATTATCATTGATCACAATAATTTTGAGTCAGTGTAAGACCTTTTCAATTATCAAAGAGCATTCATTTGTACACATTCTGGTTTTATTTGATTTTTGCTTTTAATTATCATTTTATAATAATTGACCATCTATTTTTAAACTATTTAGCTAGATTATTTGATTAAGCTGAAGACCTTATACTCCAATCATTCAGATACTATAATTCATTTTCTTTGCTTCAGTATAGCACATAGTGTATTTGATACCTGAAGCAGGTCCTTTTTAACATTTCCCATGTTTTATAGAACAAAATTATTCTCTGTAAACATCATGAAATGAAACATAATAATAATGTCCAGAAAAGAGATGCAGGCACTGAATATTTTCTTTTATTGTACTTTGCATTTATAGTTTGCAAGTGAAGGAAAATTAACTGCAGAATAAATAGAGACTACAGTACAGAAATGAAAAAAGGATTAATAGTTTTAAAATATATTAAAGCATTTTTGATGTAAGGGGAAGTATTATATCTACATATTTGCCGGTTGCAGCAATAGATGTGTGTAGCTGAGTTTGTGTGGGTCCAGAACAGTGCATCTGACAGTTTTCCAAATGAACTTTTATGTAGAATACAGTGTTTATAAACCCTAATAAAAATGTGCTGACTTGAAGTATACACTTACAGTATCAAAATTTAACAGTAACCACAGAAATTGCTTAGAACCTAGACAAACAGCATTTTTTTGCAGAGGGAAGTATTTCATTCCTGACATTGTTTAGAATGGCCAGTGCATTCTAAAAGGCAGATTGGATTTTAGTTGGTTTTAGTATTGGGTTTCCACTCTCCATAGACAGTGTCTTAGTGCTTCTACTGGAGGTCACTGATTCCACTGCTGCTTCTCACCCCCAAACTGCCTGCTTGGGTCCACCATGCTTTGCTTTATAAAGTTGTATTTCTATTTACTACTAGCATACTCTGGGGTATAGCTTACAAAAATATTTCTTCAGTATATTTCTTTTTTCTACTATGCCTCCTCTCAGTGTATCAGAAATCTTATTTTTGTATAGTATTTCTAAATTATTAATTGTCACTCAGAAAGCTGTATACTGTTTGATGAAAACTAGACCTATAGATAAATACTGATTTGGATTTAGCATGTATTTGCACATTAGTTTAAAAGGAATAACGCCTTTTAAAAATAAGAATGAAAGAGATTAATAGAAGAATGTGGAAACATTTCCAACCATTTTTTTTGTGTGTATGTGTGTTTGTATTTGCCATCCATAGAAACCAACTTATCATATCTGATCTCTTTCATGGAGGCACAAAGTAAGAATTCTTCACAAGAGAGCTCTCCTCCTCTCATCTCTTCATCCCAGTATAAGGAAGCATGGATATTTTTTCATACATTTGTCAGGTTTTATTTTTTTTTCCCCAGCTGGTACCCCAAACAGTGCGCAGGCAACATCATACTATGTATGAATCTGTTTTTCTTTGACACTATTGTATTTTTCCTCTCTCTGAAATTAATTCCTCTATAGCGTCTGAATTTTTTTTTTTAATCAATTAGCTTTTGCTGGGAAAATCTTTTCCTGTCTAATATAGAATAATGATTTTTTTCATTTGTCAAGGGGGTTATTAATAAGTGCCACCGATGGGGTTAGAACGTTCTCTGGTGTTTGCTTTAGGGGAACAAGGGGATTGTCGGAAATCCTAGCCAAACTGAACCATAATTAGAGAGAAAATGTTAGCAATTAGAACTATACATTAGGCTTTAATTTACTACCATGGAAAAGTCAAGGGTGGCATTTTTATTCTGTTTTTAGGTGCAGCCAGATGGATTGCTCATTATAGGATAATTTCCGCCGACCCTCTGCATTTCCCAGGGTAACAAAGCAACCGAGGGCATAGTGCAGCCAGCGGTGAAGATTTTATTTTTTTGTCAGCATGGCAAGTTAGAATGGGAGGTTGAGCAGTTATCAGTTTCCTATGCAGTCATTGACATTACTGGGGATCTTTCTACACTTGGAATAATTCTCGGCCAAGAAAACAGTTTGGGAATACAGACACATTAATATAATTTACTTTTTTATCCTTGCCTAAGTATGTCTATAGACATATAGGAAAAATCAAAAGTGGAAGCGCTAAAAGGAGAATTTTTTAATGTGAAGATGATTAAAATGTGTCAGTGTGACACATTAAAGATCAAAGAATGAGGAATATTTCTCATGAATTCCATACTGTACCAGATTCTAGCTAAGGTTCTCCATGATTTTTATGGAAAACATCAATGGGAAAACCCCACACTTTTGTCAATTGAAAATGTGACAGTTCTATAGCAATGGGACAGAAAGTGGTTTTCTTTCTTATAAAAATGCGTAGTATGTAAACAAAATGAAATATTACCAAACTCTTAATTTCTGAATGTTTAGATGGCAGAAGCTTATTCACGCTTGTCATCTTTGATAAGCTACCTTTTACAGGGAATCTTTGTAGGAGAGGAAGAAGAATTCACGGAAGAAAATTTAGAGTAAGGGCTTAACAAATATCTCCCCCCCACCCCCCCATTCATTACAAGAGACAGACTTTTAACTTTTTCTCACTACTTGAAACAGTTTCACCTTAATGACCCCAGGGAAGTTCCAGGGTCACCAGTTTTTTTAACTTAAACAGGATAGTATTTTATGTCATCAGTTTTGAAACCCCTATTCTGACCCCAGTCTGACATTCTTTTCCTTTCTCTTTTCTTTCATTTCTACTGAACCTGTTCTTTGTTCTTCATTAAGGACTCCATTCTCTCTCTCCTTTTCCCCCTTACTTCCTTCTCTCCACAATTACTATTTTTTAAAGATACATTCATGTTATTTTATTATTATTTTTTAATTTGGCCATACCGCACATCTTGCAGGATCTTAGTTCCCCACCAGGGACTGAACCTGGGGCCCAGCCGTGAAAGCACCAAGTTGTAACCAGTGGGCAGCCAGGGAATTCCCCGCAATTACTTATTGAGTAAGAGCTTATTTTGTGTCGGATACAGCCTTTGGAGATGCTTGCTGCCTAGAAGCTTGCTGTCTGGTGCAGGCATGTTCAGCAGGTTTCACACTGTATATCCACTCTAAGCGACTGGGACTGGATCTCTGGGATATTGAATTGAGGAGGGTTCAGGGCTCATGTCTAGGTTTGGTAAGAAAGAGTGACAGGATCAATTAATGATCTGCTAATGACTCAGGGACAGATGGCACGTGTGTCCTGCCCTTGCCAAACCCAAATCTGAGAAAGCCAAAGCTTTTCCCAGATACATTTTTTTTCTCAGTCTAATTTCCAAGTTGAGAGCTTTAAAGAATCCTTTAATTCTGGTATACTTCATTTCCTCCTTATGTCTTCACCAAGTACTCACAAAAACATTTCCTAAGTTGTATTCCGCAGTATCAGTTAATTTCTCTCTTTTTTCCCTGGACTGCCCATTTTTTCTAGAGAAAAACATGAAACTATTCTGATTCAGTTCTTGAAAATTCACGCTATCGAACCTCACCTGGTTCTTATTGCTGCTCTGTACTCCTTTTATTAATCTCTTGGAAATTCCCTTGTGAATTTCCTACATTGGTTGTTTAAAAACTTTTTCATATTTTTGGAGCTCACTGATCTTCCTTTTCTTCAGAAGATTCTCTTGCCTCCTGACCTTGAGAAGTTCAAGGCCACCTGTAAAACTCCTTCAACTTACTATTTCTTTCCTCAGTCTTTTCTATTTTTCTTCATCCATTTCCTCTTCTGCTCTTGTCTCAGAGGAAGGTCCATTCCTCTTATTTCTAGATTGAACTCAATTCCTTCAAGGACTTTTCTTTACAGATTATACCTTCTGTCCTTGAAACCCAAAATTTCTTGGTCATAGGTTCTTTAGTTTTGAGGAAGTAAAAAATAAAGTACAGAATAAATATAACAAGTATGAGTTTTTCCAATTCCCAGAAATCATCATTGTTAATGTTATGATATTCTAATAAAAAGAAAAATTGCATATAAAGTTGAAGTTCCCTTTGACCCACATCTTCAGTCTGATCATCTTTCCCTTCCTGGAAGCAACCCTATTATGATTTTTGTACATGTTCTTTAAGGTCTTTAAAATACACATTTGCATATGTGTATACATAAACAATGCATAGGATTGTTTAGAGGATAATTGAATAATTTGCATATTTTATATTTCACAGCCTATGTATTTCCCCCCACAGGATGTTTCTGTCCTGTCCTGTCCTGGTATATGCAGATGCAGTTGTTAGCTCCCTGAGGGCTAGGTTTTGGCTTGCTAATCACTGAATCCCAGAACCTAGAACTGTTATTTGGTACAGAGAAGGGCTTCCCTGGTGGTTCAGATGGTAAAGAATCTGCCCGCAATGAAGGAGACCTGGGTTCGACTCCTGGGTCAGGAAGTTCCCCTGGAGAAGAGAATGGCTACCCACTCTAGTATTCTTGCCTGGAAAATTCCATGGCCAGAAGAGCCTGGTGGGCTACAGTCCATGGGGTCAAAAAGAGTTGGGCACAACTGAGTGATTAACACTTAACTAGGCACTTAATAGATACTGTGAATTAAGTTAATTAGGATATTAAGATAGTTCATTTTTTAAAATTTTATTTTATTTTTAAACTTTACAATATTGTATTAGTTTTGCCAAATATCGAAATGAATCCGCCACAGGTATACCTGTGTTCCCCATCCTGAACCCTCCTCCTTCCTCCCTCCCCATACCCTCCCTCTGGGTCGTCCCAGTGCACCAGCCCCAAGCATCCAGTATCGTGCATCGAACCTGGACTGGCGACTCATTTCATACATGATATTATACATGTTTCAATGCCATTCTCCCAAATCTCCCCACCCTCTCCCTCTCCCACAGAGTCCATAAGACTGATCTATACTTTTTAACTGCTATATACTGATCAACTGTATGAATATGCAACATATCACATTTTTAATTTTATTTTTAAACTTTACAATATTGTATTAGTTTTGCCAAATATCGAAATAATATATCACATTTTATGTGTTCACTCCTGCACAGTTTCTAATGTTCATGCTTCTCTGTACAAACAATGTTGTGGGGCATCACCGTACAGGCAAACCTTGGAGCTAGTTTGGTTTGGGTCCAGCCCAGTGTAATCTATCAAATATCAAAATAAAATGAGTCATGGTTTTCTTGGTTTCCCAGTGGATATAAAAGCTCTTTATATTATACTGCAGTCTTTTAAGTGTGCAATAGCATTACGTCTAAAAAACAGTATTCATACCTTAATTTGAAAATACTTCATTGTTAAAAAATGTTAACCATCATCTCATCCTTCAGCAAGTCATAATCTTTTTGCTGGTGGAGGATCTTGCCCTTTGTTGATGGCTGCTAACTGATCATAGTGGTGGTAGCTGAAGCTTGGGGTGGCCGTGGCAATTTCTTAAAATAAGACAAAAATGAAGTTTGCTGCATCAATCAACTCATCCTTTCACGAATGATTTTTTTCTGTAGCATTGCAGTGCTGTTTGATACCATCTTCTACCCACAGTAGAACTTCTTTCAAAATTGGAGTCAGTGCTCTCAAACCTTGCTGCTGCTTTCTCATCAACTCAGTTTGTGTAATATTCCAAACCCTTTGTTGTCATTTCAACAATCTTCATAGCATCTTCACTAGAAGTGGATTCTATCTCAAGAAAATGCATTCTTTGCTCATCTATAAGGATAAAGGATCAAACCTTTGTCTCTGGCATTGGCAAGTGGATTCTTAACCACTGGAGCATCAGGTAAGTCCCAGACTCCACTTCAATTCTAATTCTCTTACTATTTCCACCACATTTGCAGTTACTTCCTCCACTGAAGTCTTGAGTTTCTCAAAGTCAACTGTGAAGATTGGAATCAACCGTTTCCAAACTCCTGTTAATGTTGATATTATAACATCTTCCTAAGAATCATAAATCTTCTTAATGGCATCTAGAATGGTGAATCTTTTTTGAAAAAATAATTTTATCCTTTTATTTTTGGCTGTGCTGGGTCTCGTTGCTTTGCATGTGTTTTCTCTAGTTGCGGCAAGCGGGGGCTGCTCTTTGTTGTGGTGGCTTCTCTTGTTGCGGAGCACAGGCTCTAGGCTTGTGGGCTTCAGTAGTTGTAGCACACAGGCTCAGTAGTTTTGGCTCAAGGACCCTAGAGTGAGAGTTCAATAGTTGTGGTGCGCGAGCTTAGTTGCCCATGGCATGTGGAATCTTCCCAGAACAGGGATTGAACTGGTGTCTCCTGCATTGCAAGGCAGATTCTTATCCACTGTGCCACCAGGAAGTCCTAGAATGGTGAATCCTTTCCAGAAGGTTTTCTGTTTACATTGCCCAGATCTCTCAGAGAAATTATTCAGAACATTCATAAGGCAGCTATAGACTTACAAAATGTATTTTTTAAATAATGACTTGAAAGTCAATATTACTCTTTGATATATGGGCTGCAGAAAGGATGCTGTGTTATCAGGCATGAAAACAAAATGAATCTCAATGTATATCTCCATCAGAGCTCTTGGGTGACTAGGTGCATTGTCAATGAGCAATAACATTTTGAAAGTACTTAATTATTTTCCTGAGCAGTAGTTCACAATAGTGGGCTTAAAATATTCAGTGAACCATGTTGTAAACAGATATACTGTCATCCAGGCTCCATTGTTCCATTTATAGAGCACAAGCAGAATAGATTTAGTGTAATTCTTAAGGACCCCAGGATTTTTGGAATGGTAAATGAGCATTGTACTCTTCAGCTTATAGTCACCAGCTGCATTAGCCCCTAACATGAGAGTTAGACTGTTCTTTGATACTTTGAAGTCAGACATTAACTTATCCTCTCTAGCTCTGAAAGCTCGAGATGACATCTTCTCAATAGAAGTCTGTTTTGTCTGCACTGAAAACCTATTGTTTGGTGTAGCCACCTTCATTAATGATCTTAGCTAGATCTTCTGGATAACTTGCTACAGATTCTACTTCAGCACTTGCTGCTTCACCTTGAACTTCTGTCATGAAGATGGCTTCTTTCCTTAAACCTCATGAACTAACTTCTACTAGTTTTAAGCTTTTCTCCTTCTGCAGCTTCCTTATCTCTCTCAGCCTTCATAGAGTTGAAGAGAGGACTTTGCTCTGGATTCAGCTTTGGTTTGAGAATGTTATGGCTGGTCTGATCTTCTATCCAGACCACTAAACTTTCTCCAAATCAGCAGAGAAGGCCATTTCACTTTCTTGTCATTTGTATGTTCACTGGAGTAGCACTTTAAATGTTCTCCAAGAACTTTTCTTTTGCATTCACAACTTGGCTATTTGGTTCAAGAGGCCTAGCTTTTGGTCTTTCTTGACTTTCAACATGGCTTCGTCACCAAACTTAATCATTTTTAGCTTTTGATTTAAAGTGAAAGGTGTTTCATTCCAACTTGAACAATTAGAGGCCATTTGCGAAGAGTCGGACACGACAGCGACTTCACTTTCACTTTGCACTTTGATGCATTGGAGAAGGAAATGGCAATCCACTCCAGTGTTCTTGCCTGGAGAATCCCAGGGACGGGGGAGCCTGGTGGGCTGCCGTCTATGGGGTCGCACAGAGTCGGACACGACTGAAGCAAATTAGCTGCAGCAGCAGCAGCAGCATAGGGTTATTAATTGGCCTAGTTTCAATATTGTGTCTCAGGAAATAAGAAATACTTATGGAGAGGGAGGGCTTCCCAGGTGGCGCTAGTGGTAAAGAACCTACCTGCCAATGCAGGAGACATGAGAGACGCAGGTTTGATCCCTGGGTCGGGAAGATCCCCTGGAGCATGGCAACCCACTGTCTCAAAGAGTCGGACATGAATGAAATGACTCAGTACGCACACACGGAGAGGGAGAGAGGCTGGGAACACTGGTAAGTGGAGCAGTCAGAACACACACAATTTTTATTAAGTTCACTGTCTTATATGGATGCAGTTTGTGGTACCCCCAAACCGTCACAATAGTAACATCAAAAATCACTGGTGACAGATCACCCCAACAAATATAACAATAATGAAAAAGTTTGAAATATTGCAAAAATTATTGAAATGTGACACAGAGACATGAAACGAGTAGATGGTGTTGGAGAAAATGGCATCAATAGACTCACTCAGTGTAGGATTGCTGCAGATCTTCAATTGGTAAAAAGTGCTGTATCTGCAAAGCGCAATAAAGCAAAACGCAATAAAGTGAAGTATGTTTGCCTGTGTCTGAGATTTTATCAGGAGTGCTTAGCTAGAGCTGGAATTGCTGGGTAGGAGGAAATAGACTTTAAACTTTATCTATCTAGTTACACCCAGGGCTTCCCTGGTGGCTCAGTGATAAAGAATCCACCTGCCAATGTAGGAGACACAGATTCCATCGCTGGTCCAGGAAGATCCCACATGCTGTGGAGCAACTAAGCCCTCATGCAAAAACTACTGAGCCTGTGCTCTAGAGCCCAGCACAACTGCTGAGCTCCCATGCCCTACAGCCCATGTGCTACAAGAAGAGAAGACATCACAATGAGAAGACTTAGCACCTCGACGAAGAAGCCCTTGCTCATCCCAACGACAGAAAAGTCAGAAAGCAGTGAAGACCCACTGCAGCCAAAAATAAATAATAAATTATGAAAAAAATAGATACAGCCAAATTGCTCTTCAGAATTCCCTGGTTTTAAAAAATGTCAAGAATTCCTCTCCTCAACCCCCCACCCCCCATAGTGTTCTATACCCTGAAGCAATAGTTTTATCTTATTGTTTCTTTCAGCATCTTAACTTTTCAGAATGATAATCTGTGGTTCAAGATCCATTCATGTCTGGTGCTTGAGAGAGCTAACCTTTAATTTTTCAGTTGTATTAGTCAATTAGACTCCCTTTTTAAAGATAATTACTATATATGAATATCTGAGATCATCACTTTGATAGTAAGTTATCTAAACTTAAAATCTGAATCCCATAATATTGTTTCTAATAAATACTAGCAGAATTAGCAAACAACAATTAGTTTCTAAGAAGCTTATTGCAAACCATCTTGTTCTATAATTATTTGAATATATGTCTTATAAATAAACTTTAAAGTCTTCAAGCGTGTGTCTTACTCAACTTCTATTATCCACAGCACCTAGAACTTTATGAATTGCATGTTTCTATTAAAAAGTATTAACATTAATATTATAAATATTATAATATAATGTTATAAATATAATAATTATGATATAAATTATATAGTATAAACATTATAAATATAATGTTTTAATATAAATATTATATAATATACTATAAACATATAAATATTATAAATATAATTAATATTTATAATTTCTCCTCAAATTATTCTATAGCCCAAATAAATATTTAATTTCTTCACACATGTCTCTGGGGAAAGATTTTTAAAATGTTAATTTCATACTGTGATAATCATACTGAGATAATCTTACGTGGATACTCTTAAGCTAGTGGTTTTCAAATTTTTGTATTTGTAATCCCTGGGAGATGTCCCCAGGGGCACTCAGGCAGGGAGAGCTGTCCAGATCCTCAACTTCCACATGTACTCTTTTGTATAGTTATCAGTTTTCTTTTTCTTTGAATGATTCCATTTACATAAAAGCACAAAAATAAGCACCACTAACCTATGGTGTTACAGACTTGAATGGTGTCCACCCTTGTGGCGGTGGTAGTGGCTGGAAGGGCTTCTGAGGTGCTGGTGTTGTCCTGTTTCCTGACCTAGGTGTGTCCAGTAGTACAAAATTCATCAAGCTGTGTCCTTATCATGTGGATATGCCTATTAAACTTCATTAAGAAGTTGAAAGTTATCTATTAAAAATCAGAAACAGGGATTTCACTGGCAGTCCAGTGGTTAAGACGGCAGGCTTCCGCTGAAGGGAATGCAGGTTTCATCCCTGCTTGGGGAATTAAGGTCCCACATGCCACATGGCAGAAAAAAAAAGTTCAGAAACAGAAAACCTGAAGAATACATACTAGCAGAAATAGGAAATAACCCACATATTCATCAATAGCTATTTAAACACTCCTTGCTTTCTCTCTTCTATTCTCTCTTTCTGTCTAAAGAAGGAGAGAGAGATAATAAATATGAGTTGTTTCCAATATTCAGCTATTATAAACAGTGCTGCAATAGATTACCTTAAATATATGTCACTTCTACATGCAAGCATAGCTTTAGGATACATTTCCAAAATTGAGATCACTGAGTCAAGGGTAAATGGATTTGTAGTTTTGATGGGGTTTCTAAATTTCCTCTCTAAAGGTTGTACCATTTTTAATTTCTACCAGCCATGTTCATGTTTAAGAGTACTTGTTTCCTATAAAATAAAGATACCTAATACTTTTCAAGGTCTTTTGTTTCTGGTTTTTAATAGATAATCTTCAACTTTTTAGTAAATTTAATAGGCATATTTTTCTTTTAAGGCCTTTGACTGATAGGATGAGGCCCACCCACATTATGGAGGATGATCTGTTTTATTCAAAGTCTACTAATTTAAATATTAATCTCATTTGAAAAATACCTTCACAGCAATATCTAGACTGGTGTTTGACCAACTATCTTGTTACCATGGCTTAGCCAGGGGTATGCAAAAAAGTAACCATCACTCTAGATGATATGTCTTTAAGCCTTTTTTAGTTTATAGATTTCCCCAGCCATCACTCTCTCTCTTTTTCCTTTTGTAATTTATTTCTTGGAGAAGATGGAACCTTTGTACTTTTTTTTTTTTTTAATGATTTCATCCTCATGGTGTAGTTTAATGTATTTCTGTCTTTGATTTTTTCCTGTAAATTAATAGGTGGATCTAAAAGCTTGATTGTATTCAGGTTTGAAATTTTTGACCAGGCTGCCTCATAAGTGGATATTTGATCTTTTATTAGGGAGCACATGATATTAATACATAATGTCTGCTTGTCTCTCTTTGTGATGTTACCAATCATTGATGCTCAAGGCCCAGATCTGTGAATTCATTAGATGATTGCAAAATGACAATACTTAGTTCTAGTATTTCTTCTTCATTTATTAGCTAGAATACTTTCAAAAACAGAAATTCTCCTCATATATTATTTGGTGAACAAATGATAAACATATATAAGAAAGGTAGGATAAATATTTCTTTCTTTCTCTTTATTTACCATTTTCAAATAATAAGTTTGGTTGTCAGTTGTGTCCAACTCTTTGAGACTCCATGGACTGTAGCCTGCCAGGCTCCTCTGTCCATGGGGATTCTCCAGGCAAGAATACTGGAGTGGGTTGCCATGCCCTCCTCCAAGGGATCTTCCCAATCTGAAAACCCTCAGATTCTTTACCATCTGAGCCACCAGGGAAGCCCAAGAATACTGGAGTGGGCAGCCTATTCCTTCTCTAGGGGGTGTTCCCAACCCAGAAATTGAACTGGGGTCTTCTGCATTGCAGGCAGATTCTTTACTAGCTGAGCTACCAGGGAAGGCCTTGGTTGACCAGTATCCATTAATAGTGATCAGTTTGTTTCAGTACCATTATGAACTCATGAATTCGAACACATGGACATCAGACCATATCCTTATTGCTCAATTGTTCATTCTTAACAAGAAGGAGTGTCTTTGAGTTGGTTCCTGGGTCTTTCTGACATGCTGTTAATAATTTTTGGTATTTTTCTTGCTATTTGGTAGGATGATAAGATACTGCAGGCCTATTTTGTACATTTTCTGCCATTTTTCTTTGAAGTTCTCCTTTCCCTTAAAGGAAATGGAATTTCAAGTCCACTACCTAAACACTGAAAGATGGTTATTATTTTCATAAGGGTATTCTCACTGGATAGAGTTAGGAAAATTTTTAAAGATATGATATACCACTGATATTTCTAATTCAAATTTAGGGCTGTAAGTTTTATTATTCAAGCTCTTTTATCTTCTATCTATATCTTAAGAATTCTGATTCTCAAAGACACTACAGATGATAGAATTAGACTGTCAAAAAGTTTCTCATTTTCTTCATTCTATCACTGCATTACATAGAATTATAGTTCTGAAGGTACCACTGATAATGTAATTATTATAGAGCATTTTAAATTCTTTTTTGCAAGTCTTTTTTGTTGACCTATTAACTACTGGATATACATTTAAATTCATTTATTTTGTTACCTTTTATTTTTTAGGATTACTTTAAAATTTCAGTTTTGTATCTTTCCTAAGACCCTTCTTCAGTACTCTTGCCTGGAAAATCCCATGGATGGAGGAGCCTGGTAGGCTACAGTCCATGGGGTCGCTAAGAGTCGGACACAACTGAGTGACTTCACTTTCACTTTTCACTTTCATGCCTTGGAGAAGGAAATGGCAACGCACTCCAGTGTTCTTTCCTGGAGAATCCCAGGGACAGGGGAGCCTGGTGGGCTGCCGTCTATGGGGTTGCACAGAGTCGGACACGACTGAAGTGACTTAGCAGCAGTAAGACCCTTCTGATTATAAGCATGTGTACTGTATGTGCCTCTGCCCAAGGTCTGGTAGCTAATGGGGTTTCCACATCCTCTGCATTTTTTAGCTTTTTTCTCATCAGTTCTCTATATAGTGAACTCTGTTTTTGGAAGTTTACTTTTCAAGGTCTTTATAATTGAAAAAAAATTAGATTTCAAAATATAAAGGTGATTTATTTTTTCTGTTATACTTCCCCACCCCCCCACCCCCAATCAGGAAGAACTTGATAAAGAATGCCTCAAGTTTATTTGCCTATATTTCACTAGATAGATGTCCTTAACTTCTCAAAATTGTATCTGGTCATAAAATCCAACAATTTTGTAATGCAATGCACTCATGAGTACTTAAATTGACTCCAATGTCCTGGTTACGGGACAAACATATGCTGTCCATCGACTACGTGTGATACTGAGAACCTCCGGGAAATGAAGCCCTTGCCAAGATTTCTGATTCCGATAGGATATTAGCAACACATCTTAGGAAGTTACGAAAAACCTTCTGAATGAATTGAACTTTGAGCTTTAACCTAGCAACTTTGGCTCAGGTATATGCCAAGTGCTTTACATCGGCACTGTCCAGTAAGGTTAGTTCTAGTTATGTGTGGCTATTTAACAAAATAAAATATTTAGTTCCTCAGTCACACTAATCAAATTTCAGGTACTGAGTGGTCACATGTGACTAATGACTACTATGTTGGAGAACACATATTATAGGACATTTTCATCACCACAGAAACCTCAAATGGATAGCACTGGTCTAGAAAGCCACAATATCTGTGAAAGAGGCACTGTAACTCCTTGATTTTCATGATGCTCCTGATAAACCTTGGTGATGATGATATAGTTAAAATAACAATAAAAACTACTACCATCTTTTTGTTTTTTTTACACTACACCAGGCACCGTACTTACTTCCTTTCAGAGACACATCATTTTCACCTCTCACCAACACTACCATGAGATTTTTAAAAATTAATTAATTTACTTTTGGCCATACCTCACGGCGTTTGGAACTTCCCCAGTCAAGGATTGAACACATGCCACCTGCCCTGAAAGTGCAGAGTCTTAACCACTGGCCCACCAGGGAAGCCTTACCATGAGTATTATTATCCCCACCTTACAAGTAAGAAAACAAAGGATTTGTGGGTGTCTGAGGTCACATAATTGCCGTATATTAGACTGAAGCTCTGATTCAAAGCAAGTTTATCAGACCCCAAACCTATGTTTTAAATCCCTCTACCGCACACCTCTCTTATTAGATGTAAGTGGTGACATAAATTATGGAAGATGAAGTTATGGATGCATAACATAAATGTGTCCAGGCTGTAACTGTTTTAGCTGAAACAGCCCAAGATAAAGTAACTCAAACCTTGATTTTTTAATATAAGCTGTGCTTACTGTGCTTAGTTGCTCAGTCATGTCTGACTCTTTGTGACCACATGGACTGTAGCCCACCAGGCTCCTCTGTCCATGCAGATTCTCTAAACAAGAATACTGTAGTGGGTTGCCATGCCCTCCACCAAGGTATCTCTCTTGCAGGGAGACCTGCGAACCCAGGTCTCCTGCCTTGCAGGCAGATTCTTCACCATCTGAACCACCAGGGAAGCCCATTTAATATAAGTGAATATATTAAAAGTCATATTTACATAAAAGAATGCGACTTCATATTTTCAAATGGTCTAAACTAGTGTTGAAAATCAAACTGGCCCAAGCCAGGCCTCATTTGCAAAGTTAATGTTAGACTATTTAACACAGTGATTAATGACGTATGTCTGGTGTCAGGCAGGACTGCCTTTACCAACCTCTGACTTTCTGATCGGAGAAGGCAATGGCACCCCACTCCAGTACTCTTGCCTGGAGAATCCCATGGACGGAGGGGCCTGGTGGGCTGCAGTCCATGGGGTCGCTACGAGTCAGACACGACTGTTCGACTTCACTTTCACTTTTCACTTTCATGCATTGGAGAAGGAAATGGCAACCCACTCCAGTGTTCTTTCCTGGAAAATCCCAGGGACAGAGGAGCCTGGTGGGCTGCCGTCTCTGTATGGAGCAAATTCTTCATCAGTGTAGCACATTATCTATAACATGGGAATAGAAGTGGTTTTTACCACATTGGGCAGTTGTGGGATTAAAATGAGATAATGCAGACAATATGCTTTGTATCATACATGGCTTATAGTAAGTCCTCTGTACCTCATACACTGCTACTTCTACTACTACTATTATTATTAATGAACATGTTGCTTTGTTGCAGTTGGGATGGGATTTCAAATGGTTGGGCAGGGTCTAGAGGAGTCTCTGACCAGAGTGAGATCAACTGGATTAATTTTATTGGGGGTTCATATCTAGGACTTTATTAGTCCTCTGTAAGTCCCCTTCAATAGTTAAAAAATGCTTTTAAAAAAAAAAACACAAAAAAACAACCTTTTGAAAAATAACCTCCACAACAGAGAAATCAGAATCTTTGGATATAGGACCAGCATCAGTACTTTTCAGAATAGATCCTCCCAAATAATTCTAGTGTGCACTTAGGGTTCAAAGCTCTAGTGGTATGTAAGTTCTCTTGAATCTCTGGTAGAAGCCCATAAGCATGAGTTCCTTTGGCCTCTGCTCTCCAATCCAGATTGTCTCTTCAGGGGACAACCATCTCCCTTTTCTGAAGAGAAGGTCTCTTTTCCTTACAAAGCTGAAGGCTTCCCTGTCCATAGTTGTTCCTGCTCCTTGAGGATTAAACTCTCATCAGTTACCTCTCATCCTTTATCTTCATCCTCGCTCCTTTCTAAGGCTTCCTTTTCCCAGCAAATAAATGTATTCGAGCTGTTTTCATCTACACTCACACACACACACACCCAAAAGCAAACCAAACCAAACAGAAACAATAATTTCATGACTGTTGGTCTCCCCCTCTGACCACTGTCAGGGGAAGTTCTGACACACCATAGGTCATCGTCCTTCAGTTCATCATTGTCCAGCTTCAAGCCACCCACATCCCACTTCTTATTTAATCTCAGCCCACCACAGTCTGGCATTGCTCCTTCTCCTTGAAACTGTTCTCAACAATGTCATCAAGAGCTGCTGCTACTGCTGTTAAGTCGCTTCAGTCGTGTCTGACTCTATGTGACCCCTTAGACGGCAGCCCACCAGGCTCCCCCATCCTGGGGATTCTCCAGGCGAGAACACTGGAGTGGGTTGCCATTGCCTTCTCCCATCAAGGGCTACTACTTTACAGTTCTCACCTAATAAGACACTGCTGATTTCACTCTCATTTTTTTTATTAGGGTAAAATATTCATAGTATTTGTTGTATTTCAACCATTTTAAAGAGTGAATGTTAGTGGCATTAAGCACATTCACAATGTTGCATAACCATCACCACTATCTAGTTCTATTACTTTTTCATCACTGCAGATGGAAATGTCACACCCATCAAGCAGTCATTCCCCACTCTTCATTCCCCAGCAGCCCCTGGCAACCACTAATCACTAGGGATTTTCCTATTCTGCCCATTGTTTGTAATATGTGACCTTTTGTGACCAGCTTCTTTCACTTAGCATAATGTTTTCAAAGTTCATCACGTTGCAGCATGTATCAATACTTCTTTGTTGTTACAGCTGAATAATACTCCATTGTATGAATATACCACATTTTGTTTACCCACTTATCTGTCAATGGACATTTGGGTTGTTTCCACCTTTTAACTATTGTTATATAGAGCTGCTAAGAACATTGATGCCTGAGTTTTTGTTTGAACGCCTGTTTTCAATTCTTTGGGAGTATACTCCTAGGAGTGAAATAGCTGAGTCATTTGGTAATTCTATGTTCAAGTTATTGAAGAAATGCCAAACTGTTTTGCACAGCAGATGTGCCAGTTTGTTACCACCAGCCATGGATGAGTGCTCCAATTTCTCCATATCCTTGTCAACATTTACCATATTCTGTTTTCTGTCTTGTTTCAAATTATGGCCATCCTCGTAAGTATCTTACTGCAAGTTTGATTTGCATTTCCCTAATGTCCCATGCTGTGGAGCATCTTTTCGTGTGCTTATTGGTCCCTTGTAGATCTTTTGGGGGAAATGTGTATTCAAGTCATTTGCCCATTTTCTAATTGGGTTTTTGTCTTTTTGTTGTTGTTTCTCATTTTTTTTAAAACCTACATTTGTAATCTAGTATTACCATATGACAAAAGAAATACATCATGTCCTTGCTAAAAATGTGAAACAATGCAAGGATGTAAATATTTCTCCCTGGTTTCCATGACTGCATTATTTATTTGTTTGTTTGGTTATGGTTGTGATGGGTCTTCATTGCTGCACACAGGCTTTCTCTAGTTGCGGCAAGTGGGGGCTACTCGTCCATTGTGGTGCACGAACTTCTCATTGTGGCGGCTTCCGTTGTTACAGAGCACAGGCTCTAGGTGCGTGGGCTTCGGTAGTTACAGCTTGTGGGCTCAGCAGTTCTGGCTTTAGTTACTCTGCGGCATGTGGAATCTTCCCAGACTAGGGATTGAACCTGTGTCGCCTGCATTGGTAGGCTGATTCTTATCTACTCTATCACCAGGGAAGTCCTTGACTGCATTCTTTATTGGTTTTCTTCCTGCCTATCTGAGCAGGTTTCTTTTGGCTTGTTTGTAAACTCTTGTGCCTCTTTCTGACCTTTAATTAACTAGTGGAGCATTCCAAGATTCTATGCTCTGTCCCCTTCTCTTCTTATGGTAAACACTACCTCTGTCATCCCATTTGTAGCTTCAATGATATCTTTAGTTCAGACTCTTTTTGAGTATAGAAAGAAGAGTCTGGTCAATCAGATATCACAATTGGATATCTCAAAAGGATCTCAAGCTGAAAATGTCCCCCAAATTACTAACTACCTCTCCAAACTTGCTGCTTCTCCCATTTTCCTTATTAAAATGAATGGCACCAACATCTACTGACCCCAATGCTCAAGCAGAAGTCCTAAGAGTTATTTAAAAATTATTATTTAAGGATTTTCTCTTCCCCATATGCTCACACCTAATCAGTTAATAGCTACTGTTGATTCTATTTCCTAAATATATATTCCCTTTCTCCTCTTTTCTAACCTCAGTACCTCTGTTATAGTTTAGAGCTCCAGTAGCCATTGCCTGGACTGTTGCAGTACTCAATGATTGTTTTATCTGTTTCTAGGTGTGCCCCCTCCCAATTTAAACTCTTTCTTTCTTTTTTTTTTAGTTTTCTTCACACTGTTTTTATTATTATTATTATTTTTCCAGCATTCTATTTATTTGTTTTAAATGTTTTGACTGTGCTAGGTCTTCGTTGCTATGTGTGGGCTTTCTCTGGTTGCAGTGAGTCGGGGCTACTCTCTAGTCATGGTGATCTGGCTCAGTAGTTGTGGCACACGGGCTTAGTGGTCCCACGGCATGGGTAATCCTTCTGGACAAGTGATCGAATCCACTTCCCCTGCACTGGCAGGTAGATTCTTAACCATGGATCACCAGGGAAGTCCTAAACTAGACATTTTCTAAATAAAAAGCTGATCATGTTACTTTAAATCTTCAACTCAACTCTATGGTCTATGGAATAAAAATACAAACTGCATCCTTAAGATATCTTTAAACATGATATATAATGAATTTTGTGATTTTGTGTCTATGGATTCCCAATCACCTCATCTTCTATGCTACTCTCATTGTCTTATGTTTCAGCAACAATAAACTACTTGTGTTTTCTTAAGATCATATAGGACCATACCTCCACATCTTGGCATGTGGATATTCTCTCAATATCACAGCTGGAAACGCTACTTTCTTCACTTCTTTTTGTTCTTACTCTTCACGTTCCATCTCAAAAGCCACCTCTTCAATGAAGTCTTTCAGACTCTATCACATAACCTTAATTCCCTTCTTACATTCCCATTGTATACTGCACATACCTACAATGTGTAATTTAATTGTTTAAATAAGTTTCTGTTTCCCCATGAGACTGAGATTCTTAAGGGTGGGAACTATATAGACCCAATGCCAGATATGGAGTACATTGTCAAGTGAGCAGAAGCTCAATACGTTTGTTGAAGGTTGGCTAAACTTCAATACAGTATTGTCCTTCCATTAGGACAAATGTCCATGTGCCACAATAGCCGTGCAGAATCACAAAGAACATTGAAGGAAATTAGATGATGGTTGTATGTAAATGCTTCACCACCATAAAATGGTATATTTGTGTGTCATCATGAGAACAACTATTAAAATTAGATATAAAGGCATCCTAAAGCTTTATTAGTTTTCCATCTTTTGTAAGTAAGCTCTAAGTATTAAATTACTTCTCTAGGTATAGAATTTTTTTCCTTTACTATTAGTAATTGTGTCTCTATTTAGAAAAAGTTGTTCAAAACTATTTTGCTATACTTCTTAGAAGAACTTTCATATTAATCTTCTCAGAGTTATCTCCCAAACAAAGGTATTTTAATAACTATGAATAGCTATTTTAAAACTGTAAATAAGATCTTTTTTTTATGGTATCAATTTCTCTAAAGAAACATGCAATGAACTTGTTTATTTGAGAACTGTATTTGGCTTAGACTGATCCCAAAGCCTAATGCTTTTATTTTATTAGCAAAAGTTGCTACATTGTTCTTTAATGTTGTTGTCTCTTGCCTATGAGCAGTCTTTCTTGGTAATGCTGATGGTTAATGAAAAAAATTATTTGAAAAAGCAATTTCATGCTGCTTGCAAGGGTGTCAGATGGAAAAAGTCAGTCAGAAGTAAAGACAATAATACCCAAAGCCTATGACCAACCTAGATAGCATATTGAAAAGTAGGGACATTACTTCGCCAACAAAGGTCTGTCTAGTCAAGGCTATGGTTTTTCCTGTGGTCATGTATGGATATGAGAGTTGGACTGTGAAGAAGGCTTAGCGCTGAAGAATTGATGCTTTTGAACTGTAGTGTTGGAGAAGACTCTTGAGAGTCCCTTGGACTGCAAGGAGGTCCAACCAGTCCATTCTGAAGATCAGTCCTGGGATTTCTTTGGAAGGACTGATGCTAAAGCTGAAACTCCAGTACTTTGGCCACCTCATGCGAAGAGTTGACTCATTGGAAAGGACTCTGATGCTGGGAGGGATTGGGGGCAGGAGGAGAAGGGGACGACAGAGGATGAGATGGCTGGATGGCATCACTGACTCGATGGACGTGAGTCTGAGTGAACTCCGGGAGTTGGTGATGGACAGGGAGGCCTGGCGTGCTGTGATTCATGGGGTCGCAAAGAGTTGGATACGACTGAGCGACTGAACTGAACTAAACTGAAAAATTTGGTCATTCTACTACACAGTTCATGCCTATGCTTAGTGATCCTTTAAAACTCTGAAATGGGGCTGAGAAAACTAAACTACCTTCTTCACTCTCAAGGGTGTGGAAGAATTGGGGAGGAAAGAGTTAAACCATACATCCCACTATTAAACAGTTTGGAGTTTCTTCCTTTTAATAGCTAGTGAGGAACATTTTGTTGAAACCAGAGTATTTCTTACCAGATGACTGAGACTTCTGTCTTCTCAGGTAGTTCAGAGGCCACAGAGAAGTGGGGTTAGCCCACCCCAAGACAGCCCTAAATCATTGCTGTCTTGATTTAGAAATGAATCACTCTTGTTTCACTCTTGTTTCCATGATACTGTGAGAAAAAGAGAACTGGGTTTCTCCTACTAAATTAATCTACATATTGGGACCCAGTTGAAGGGAGAGGATGAGAGAAAAACATGAGTGAAAAGAGAGAGAAGACAGGGAGTAAAGAGAATTCCATCAAGGGAAGGAAAAAATGAAAGGGGGTAGAGGGAGAGGAGATGAAGAGAAAGCACAGAGAAGAAGAAAAAGTGTGTGTGTGTGTGTGTGTGTGTGTGTGTGTGGAGGTGGGACGGTGATGGGGGTAGATAGGTCAGGTTGGGGAGAAACAGAGGAAGAGGAAAGAAAGTGAGAAAAAGGTAACAGGCCCTATCCAGTGGATTCTCTAGAAGCTTTCACTTCATCAAAATAAGTGGAGGCAAATGAAAGGCTTCCAGCTAAAGTTCTCTCAACATAGCTTTCCTTGAAAATGAGGCAAAATGTCAACTTTTCTACTAGGAAATTTAGTAACTTAAGACAGAGTGTATATTGTTCAGATCAGTTCAGTTGCTCAGTCGTGTCTGACTCTTTGTGACCCTATGAATCGCAGCACGCCAGGCCTCCCTGTCTATCACCAACTCCCAGAGTTCACCCAAACTCATGTCCATTGAGTCAGTGATGCCATCCAGCCATCTCATCCTCTGTCTTCCCCTTTTCCTCCTGCCCCCAATCCCTCCCAGCATCAGAGTCCTTTCCAATGAGTCAACTCTTCGCATGAGGTGGCCAAAGTACTGGAGTTTCAGCTTTAGCATCAGTCCTTCCAAAGAAATCCCAGGACTGATCTCCTTTAGAATGGACTGGTTGGATCTTCTTGCAGTCCAAGGGACTCTCAAGAGTCTTCTCCAACACCACAGTTCAAAAGCATCAATTCTTCAGTGCTCAGCTTTCTTGACAGTCCAACTCTCACATCCATACATGACCACAGGAAAAACCATAGCCTTGACTAGACGGACCTTTGTTGGCAAAGTAATGTCTCTGCTTTTGAATATGCTATCTAAGTTGGTCATAACTTTCCTTCCAAGGAGTAAGAGTCTTTTAATTTCATGGCTGCAATCACCATCTGCAGTGATTTTGGAGCCCAGAAAAATAAAGTCTGACACTGTTTCCACTGTTTCCCCATCTATTTCCCATGAAGTGATGGGACCAGATGCCATGATCTTAGTTTTTTGAATGTTGAGCTTTAAGCCAACTTTTTCACTCTCCTCTTTCACTTTCATCAAGAGGCTTTTTGGTTCCTCTTCACTTTCTGCCATAAGGGTGGTGTCATCTGCATATCTGAGGTTAATGATATTTCTCCCGGCAATCTTGATTCCACCTTGTGCTTCCCGCCCAATGTTTCTCATGATGTACTCTGCATAGAAGTTAAATAAGCAGGGTAACAATATACAGCCTTGACGTACTCCTTTTTCTATTTGGAACCAGTCTGTTGTTCCATGTCTAGTTCTAACTGTTGCTTACTGACCTGCATATAGGTTTCTCAAGAGGCAGGTCAGGTGGTCTGGTATTCCCATCTCTTTCAGAATTTTCCACGGTTTATTGTGATCCACACTGTCAAAGGCTTTGGCATAGTCAATAAAGCAGAAATAGATGTTTTTCTGGAACTCTCTTGCTTTTTCAATGATCCAGTGGATGTTGGCAATTTGATCTCTGGTTCCTCTGCCTTTTCTAAAACTAGCTTGAACATCTGGAAGTTCACGGTTCATGTATTGCTGAAGCCTGGCTTGGAGAATTTTGAGCATTACTTTACTAGCGTGTGAGATGAGTGCAATTGTGTGGTAGTTTGAGCATTCTTTGGCATTGCCTTTCTTTGGGACTGGAATGAAAACTGACCTTTTCCAGTCCTGTGGCCACTGCTGAGTTTTCCAAATTTGCTGGCATATTGAGTGCAGCACTTTCACAGTATCATCTTCCAGGATTTGAAATAGCTCAACTGGAATTCCATCACCTCCACTAGCTTTGTTCGTAGTGATGCTTTCCAAGGCCCCCTTGACTTCACATTCCAGAATGTCTGGCTCTAGGTGAGTGATCACACCATTGTGATTATCTTGGTCTTGAAGATCTTTTTTGTACAGTTCTGTGTATTCTTGCCACCTCTTCTTGATATCTTCTGCTTCTGTTAGGTCCATACCATTTTTGTCCTTTATCGAGCCCATCTTTGCATGAAATGTTCCCTTGGTATCTCTAATTTTCTTGAAGAGATCTCTAGTCTTTCCCATTCTGTTGTTTTCCTCTATTTCTTTGCATTTATCTCTGAGGAAGGCTTTCTTATCTCTCCTTGCTATTCTTTGGAACCCTGCATTCAGATGCTTATATCTTTCCTTTTCTCCTTTGCTTTTTGCTTCTCTTCTTTTCTCAGCCATTTGTAAGGTCTCCTAAGACAGCCATTTTGCTTTTTTGCATTTCTTTTCCATGGGGATGGTCTTGATCCCTGTCTCCTGTACAATGTCATGAACCTCCGTCCATAGTTCGTCAGGCACTCTATCTATCAGATCTAGTCCCTTAAATCTGTTTCTCACTTCCACTGTATAATTGTAAGGGATTTGATTTAGGTCATACCTGAATGGTCTAGTGGTTTCCCCTACTTTCTTCAATTTAAGTCTGAATTTGGCAATAAGGAGTTCATGGTCTGAGCCAGAGTCAGCTTCCAGTCTTGTTTTGTTGCTGTATAGAGTTTCTTCGTCTTTGGCTGCAAAGAATATAATCTTGTTACATGGCCTTTATTTGTTCAACATGATTTTATTGCTTTTACTTATTATAACTGTATTTATTTTGGCTGTTCTGGGTCTTTGTTGTTGCACAGGGACTTTCTGTAGTTTCAGTGAGGAGGGGCTGCTCTTTATTGCGATTCAGTGGCTTCTCACTGCAACGGCTTCTCTTTTGCAGAGCACGGGCTCTAGGCACACAGATTCAGTAGTTACAGCATGTGAGCTTTAGTAGTTGTGGCTCATGGGCTCAGTTGCTCCGTGGCATGTGGAATCTTCCTGGACTAGGGATCAAACCCCTGTCCCTGCACTGACAGGCAGATTCTTTTTTTTTTTATTTTTAAACTTTACAATATTGTATTGGTTCTGCCATATATCAGAATGAATCTGCCACAGACATACACGTGTTCCCCATCCTGAACCCTCCTCCCTCCTCCCTCCCCATACCATCCCTCTGGGTTGTCCCAGTGCACCAGCCCCAAGCATCCAGTATCGTGCATCGAACCTGGACTGGTGACTCGTTTCATATATGATATTATACATATTTCAATGCCATTCTCCCAAATCATCTCACCCTCTCCGTCTCCCACAGAGTCCAAAAGACTGTTCTATACATCAGTGTCTCTTTTGCTGCCTCGTACACAGGGTTATTGTTACCATCTTTCTAAATTCCATATATATGCATTAGTATACTGTATTGGTGTTTTTCAAATTCTTAACCACTGGGGAAACGTGGTCATGATTTTTAAAATTTAGAATAGAAATAATTTTATTTAAAAGTGGTGACAGTATTAGACAGTATCAGACCGTCCATGAACAGAGCCAATACAAAAGCAAAGTTCATTCCCACCTCCCCACCCTCAAGAATATGATGCCATTTTCAGGAGAGAGGGAAGTCCATGCCTTTCCCTTTTTCTCTTTCTGATATGAATGAACAGTTCTATCCTGAATAGGCAGACTTCACAGACCAAAGCTGACTGAGACCTTATATAGTCAGAATGTGTTAGATGCCTTGCCAACATCCATTTTCCCCTCCCCAGTAGTCCCCAGTTTCTTTTTGGGACTCATGTGATTTTGTGGAAACTGATATACTACCTCCCAGTCAGGGGTAGAATGGACAAAGCCAGTCATTCCATCCCATCCTCTTAACTGCAGTGATTGAAGCAAAGGTTGATGTGTGAACTGAGCAGACCACACAGTAATTATAGGGGGTTTTCTGGGAATGCTGGAACAAAATTGCTCTCTTTGACACAAAAAAGAAAGCATATGGCCCCAAAAGCTGTGAGGAGCCATCTTGGGACCAGGAATGGAGCCAGTTTTAGGATGAAGCTGACACAGAAAGATGGAAAGAACCCAGGTCTTTGGGATATCCTTGAAGCATTGGCTCAAGCCTCATGTAAAACAGCCCTATCTCTGGATTTGTTAGTTATGTGAACTGATCAATATTCTTTACTGTATTATTTCCTTTCAACCTGGGTGTAACATGAATGTTTGCCTTTCTGTAAGGGGATTATACTGCCAGGAAGAGCCATTAGGATGCTTTCTGTTGTAAGTAATGATGACCGTTCTTTTTAACAAGATCATGGCACAAACAGCAGCAGAATTTTATATTGGGAAGGCACTTCCAAATACTACAGAAAACAGAATGTCTTTTGATGTTGGTCAAGGGATTTCAGTCTGGGATTCTTCCAAGAATATACCTCTTGTCATGGGATGTTAAAGCTTTTTCATGATTAAAACTCTTGACTATTGTAATGTACTTTTGATTTATTCATTATCTATGATATGTTGAAGAAATTGGTGTATGGTAATTCACTAACTAAAGAGATAGCCTTACATGTAGAGATTAGAGTCATTTGAATTAGGGTAAATACTTTGTATATGAAAGTCAAAGGAGATAGTACAATTTATTTCAATTCCACAAATATTGCTGGAGCTCTTAATTTGTGCCAGGAATCCTTTTAGATCTACAGGTACAGTAGATCTAAGGTAAGAATAGACTTCATTGTTGCCCTGTGGCACGTGGGACTTTAGTTTTCTGACCAGGGGTTGAATCCGTGTCCCTGTAGTGGGAACCCTTTCCCACTGGAAGGCAGATTCTTAACCACTGGACCATCAGGGAAGTCCCTCATTAGCTATTCTTATGAGTAAAAGTAAACAAGTAAAAGAGTAAAGGAAATGTCATAATAAAAGTATAATGTAATATATAGTTTGAATGAAGGAGAAAGTCTGTATAATTTGCAGAGGGTGGGAAGAGACAAGATGGGTTACATGGAGCTGTAGCCATTTGAGCTGGTTCATGAAGAGTAGCTATTTCTGCAAATCCAGAATCTTTCTCAGAGCACCCTGTCATTTCTTCCTTAGAAGTTTCTTACAGCCAATACTTATATATGTATTGACATGTTTATGTATTTAGTGGTCTGCCTCACCGAGCTGTAAATTTCAAAAGGTGGGCCCCGTGGTCCACTCTGCTTTGTTCCCAAGTGTATTCCCAACATGAAGCCCAGTGTCTGCTACATAGTATTTAGTCAATAAAAAAATCTGCTGTACAAATAAATGATTAGATGAGTGATGGGTAGCAATAGATACCATTTGTGAATGTCTATTAGTTAACACATATTGTGGTAAGCTTACATATCGTTGGCTTCCCTGGTGGCTCAGCTGGTAAAGAATCCACCTGCAATGTGGGAGACCTGCGTTTGATCCCTGGGTTGGGAAGATCCCCTGAAGAAGGGAAAGAGTACCCACTCCAGTATTCTGGCCTAGAGAATTCCATGGACTGTACAGTCCATGGGGTCGCAAAGAGTTGGACATGACTGAGTGACTTTCGCCTTCACTTATTGAGATAAGCACATTGGTGTTCAGCTTTAATACATTCAGCAATAATACCAGGTAAGTTCCATATCAGCTTTAAAAGGAAGAAATGAAAGACTAGAAGAGATAATGTCCAATGTCATCCAACAGGTACCTGGCTAAAGCTGTGCCCAGGTAGGTCTAATTTGAAAGTTCATGCTGTGAATCACTGCACAATATTGCTTCTCATTCATTGAGTAGGTACTATGGGTCAGTCTTTGGACACTCATTATTTATTTTATTTTCTCATTTATTTCTAGCAACAACTCTGTGAGTTAGATATTATTAGCCTCATTCAATAATTGAGAAAGATTCAGAGATATTTATCCATTCACTCAACAAATATTTATTATCTGTCAATTGCCAGGCACTGTGCTACTCCTACAGATATAATGATGAGACAATTAGACTTCATCCCTGCCCATGTGGAGCTTATGGTCTAACAAGGAGCCAGTGAAAGTCACTCAGTTGTGTCTGACTCTTTGTGACCCTATGGACTTACAGTCCATGGAGTTCTCCAGGCCAGAATACTGGAGTGGGTAGCTGTTCCCTTCTCCAGGAGACCTTCCCAACTCAGGAATCAAACCCAGGTCTCCTGCATTGTAGGTGGATTCTTTACCAGCTGAGCCACCAGGGAAGCAATAGGAAGTTAGAGAGTGGTCAAGTGTGCAATAGCAAGCTGTGAGAAATGCTAGGAGGGAGAGTCAGAGGATGTTGTATGAGGACAACATGGCTTCCGATGGGGTCCACTTGGTACCAAAGTCCTCCTGCAAATGATACTAGTCTTTTTCACTTTAGTGGGTAAGACTTGCACTGCCAGAGAGGAAGGGCAGGCATGGCCCCCAAAGTGCGATTATCCAGCATTGTCAGAGAAGGTAGGAAGACGTGTATAGAAAGCATATGAGTATTGGAGGCTCAGAAAATCGTGGAGTGTTGGATATCTAGTGAGGGATTGTCCTTAGGTCAGAACGCAATGGGGAGCGATCCAAAAGGTTTTGAAGGAGTCTCAATCTGAAGTGTGTTTTAGGGAAGAGTAATTAAAAAAGAAAAAGAGTAATTTAAAACAGAGAGAGAGAAGAGAGAGACAGACTTATTGGGTAGTTTAACATGGCACAGGCAGTACATGAGTTTCATTTTATATCTATTCTTAGTGCATTAGTTAAGATGTAGGTTTAGCTGACAACACAGGGCTTTAAATAAGATAGAAGCTCATTTTTCTGTCACAAAGAAGTTGAGTTGGCAACCCTATTCCAGGAAGCTGTTAAAGGCTCTTTAATTGGTGTTAAAGGCTCTTCCACTCACCTCAACTTGGCCAGAACTGAGTGTGCGGCTGCAGTCAGCAGTTATGAGGAGGACTGTGTTTTTGTTCAGTCACTCAGTCATGTCTGACTCTGTGATCCCATGAACTGCAGCATGCCAGGCTTCCCTGTCCTTCACTGTCTCCCAGAGTTTGCTCAAACTCATGTCCACTGAGTCAGTGATGCCATCCAACCATCTCATCCTCTGTCACCCTTTTCTCCTCCTGCCCTCAATCTTTCCCAGCATCAGGGTCTTTTCCAGTAAGTTAGTTCACATCAGGTAGCCAAAGTATTGGAGCTTCAGCTTCAGCATCAGGACTGATTTCCTTTAGGATTGACTGGTTTGATCTCCTTGCAGTCCAAGGGACTCTCAAAAGTCTTCTCCAGCACCACAGTTAAAAAGCATCAGTTCTTCTGCACTCAGCTTTCTTTATGGTCCAACTCTCACATCCATACACGACTACTGGAAAAACCAAAGCTTTGACTAGACAGACCTTTGTTGGCAAAGTAATGTCTTTGCTTTGTAATATGCTGTTTAGGTTTGTCATAGCTTTCCTTCCAAGGAGTAAATGTCTTTTAATTTCATGGTGGCATTCACCATCCGCAGTGGTTTTGGAACCCAAGAAAATAAAAGCTGCCACTGTTTCCACTTTTTCTTCTTCTATTTTCCGTGAAGTCATGGTACCAGATGCCATGACCTTAGTTTTTTGATTTTGAGTTTTAAGCCATCCTTTTTACTGTCATCTATACTTTTTGATGGCTGAGTGCCCTGGGGCAAAAATCTATAGCTATGGAAAAAGGGGCATGATTTTCAGGGGATGGGCAGCAGTCCCTGCCGCACTCATTGTGTTTCTCTTCTGAGAATGAGAGATTTTGGTGATTCATTTACTCCTGTTAGAAAAAACTGAATTTAAAAATGTTGATGATTTTTACTACTGATCAAATTTTTTTTAATTGTTTGTCACATACTGTAGAAAGCTATACTAAATTTGACAGCTTTTAACTCTGTTAATATCCTCCAAAACAAAATGCCTTTGAATACTACAGATAACTATCTAGAAAAAACTAGGTTTTAAAATGTTACCTGAAAAATGGTAAGCTAAGTTATCCATGATACATTTTTATGTCCCCAAGACTGAAAAAGATACTATCTGACACTCTGATATTAATATTGGTGTAGCCACTATGAAAACAGTATGGAGGTTCCTTAGAAAACTAAAAATAGAGTTGTCATATGATCTGACAATTCCACTCCTGGGAATATGTCCAGAGAAACCCATAATTCAAAAAGATACAGGCACCCAATTGTTTATAGCAGCACTGTTTACAATAGCCAGGAGATGGAAGCAAACTAAATGTCCATCAATAGATGAATAGATGAAGAAGATGTGGTATATATACACAATGCTGCTGCTAAGTCGCTTCAGTCGTGTCCGACTCTGTGCAACCCCATAGACGGTAGCCCACCAGGCTCCCCTGTCTCTGAGATTCTCCAGGCAAGAACACTGGACTGGGTTGCCATTTCTTTCTCCAATGAATGAAAGTGAAAAGTGAAAGTGAAGTCGCTCAGTTGTGTCTGACTCTTAGCGACCCCATGGACTGCAGCCCACCAGGCTCCTCCTATTCAGCCATAAAAAGGAAACAATGTCATTTTCAGCAACAGAGGTGGACCCGGAGATTATCATACTAAGTGAAGTAGTCAGAAAAAGAAAGACAAATATTATATGATATCACTTATACTGTGGTGTTGGGGAAGACTCTTGAGAGTCCCTTGGACTGCAAGGAGATCAAACCAGTCAATCCTAAAGGAAATCAATTCTGAGTATTCATTGGAAGGACTGATGCTGAAGCTGAAGCTCCAACTTTGGCCACCTAATGCAAAGAACTGACTCACTGGAAAGGACCCTGATGCTTGGCAAGGCTGAAGACAGGAGGAGAAGGGGACAACAGAGAATGAGATGGTTGGATGACATCACCTACTTGATGCACATGAGTTTGAGCAAGCTCCAGGAGTTGGTGGCGGATAGTGAAGCCTGGCGTGCTGCAGTCCACGGGGTCACAAAGACTCAGGCACAACTGAGCGACTGAACTGAACTGATGTGTGGAGTCTAAACTATGACACAAATGAACTTGTTTGAGAAACAGAAAGAGTCAGAGACATAGAAACAAACTCATGGTTACCAAAGCGGGGAGGTGGTAGGAGAGGCAAATTAGGACTTTGGAATTAGCAGATGCAGACTACTATATATCAAATAGATATATACTCTGGTTTCTCTTCAAATTGTATAAATTTTTCGCCTTTTTTAGATAACCAACAAAATCCTACTGTATAGCACAGAGAACTATCTTCAGTATCTTGTAATAAAACATGATGGAAAATATTATGTATATATATGTGTAACTGAATCATTTTGCTGTGCACCAGAAACTAACTAACCCAACACTGTAAATCAATTATTCTTCAATAAAATTGATATTATTGATATTAATCAATATAATATCAACATTGTTATATGTTCTATAAATATGGCATATGTTTTCTGTTTCCCTTAATTTCTCATTAAAAAAATGACAACTCATCACCAGATTGAAGATATATAATTGTTTTCACCAAACTTAAAGAAACAGCACTCAAGAGAAAATGCCTCTTACTGTGTATGAGATGTTCCCACATCAGCAAGTTTTACTGTGTGAGTTGCTTCTGCCCTGAACTCTGACAGAAAGGGGACGGATGGGCAGATGACGAAATAGATAGACTTCTTACGGTGCAGTGGACAGTAACATATAGTTCTTACTTCATTGATTAAAGCACATTTGCTGATCTGGACAGGCCTTAATTTTAGTTCATTTTCCTGTAACTATTTATTTGATAGCTCATTAATTGCCTCTGAGCGGAGAAAATGTTTCCTTTAAGAAGGTTAAACAAAGAGTTTATTGACATAAGTGAATTGGTTGAAGAAAACATTATTAAATAAAAGACACTTATTTAAACACCAAATTAATCATTTAAAGGCAAATTAGAGGTCATATCTCCTCCTAACTAAATAATGTTAACCAGTAATGAGATATCCATTTTAGATAAAAGCACATTTGCAGGTTCTGGCTGCTGGCTTAACTGTGCTTTGGTTTTCCAAGTTTACTCAGAGTCCATAATTACATTGATGTTCTAAATTTCAGTATTTTGAAATAATGTGATGTAGTTTTTCATTATATGATTTAAAAAAAAATTTAAAGCTTTTCTTCATGCCAGCAGAAGAGAAGATGTGCTCTGAGAAGACTTCCATGGTGGATATGGCCTCGCCTTGGGCTCTGGCTCTGTTTCCGAACTTGTCACACAGACTGCTGCATGAGCACCCTTGGTACTGCCCTTGTCTGTCAAGCTGGGCCACAGGTAACTTTCCAACATTTTAGCTGGAACCGTACCTGCAGCTCTGTCAGAACTCCTCTGTGTAAGTTTCACAGGCACAGTGATTTTGGTTTGTTAGAGGTAGTGCCGTCATGAGGCCGTCTGGTATTTTAGGTTTGTATTTTTTCCCTCCAGTTTGGGGGTGTCCCCACTGCCTGCCCACATCCAGCCCTCAGACCCTCTCTCGCAGCCACAGGGGCAGTGCCCCATGCACCAATCCACCGCTGGGCTCACATTAGCTGGCCTCCCCATCACGATGACTGTGGAGTGTTGACAGGCACCATAGATTCACACTCCAGGCTCTTCTAGTGCGAATCCGATGCTGATGCCAGCAGCTTTGTTCCACACAGTGCTGAAGTTTCATTTGTAGCTAGACAGGAGTCAGGAAGTTGAAGGTTAATCAAATCTGATGTTAGCCCACCCCCGTTGGATATGACCATCAGATGGTCCAGCAGATTCCACTTTTTGTCAAAATATTTTATTGTGCATATGTGGAGGAGATGGAGAAAAAGACTCCCAATGGGCCTATTTTTGTGTGTCAGTTCCTATCTGATTTTTTAGCACTATTTGAGTCAATTAATCATTCTTGCTGTCATAATAATTGTTTTGATTCAGCAGGTTTTAGCAGTGAATACTTCTTTTCGTAACTTATGCTGACCTTTGTTTGGGGAATGATTTTTGAAGGCATGGGACTAAATTCAGGTTTTACAGCTCTGAGATAACTCTTGGAAATATCCAACAGTCTAAGCCTCGATGTTGCCACCACATACTAACTGGAATTATGATCGCCTCCAAATCCCATTCTTCTCCCCACCACATTACTCCTTTCTCTTTTCAGTGAAAACAGGAGAATCTGTTTATGACAAATTACACATCAGAAAAGACTTATCTCTATGATGTGGGTGGGCAACATAATTTAAGATTTTACAGGCTTAGGCCAAACCCATTATTTTAAGGATAAGAAACAGTAAAGGGAAAAGTTGGTTCAAGCAATCCTGATACCGCTCATTAACCGGGAGACAGAAAGGAATAAATGAAGACTTTTCTGATTATTTCAGGTCCTCTCTCCCACTTCCCCACTCCACACACCCTCCCCGCTTCAGACATTTAGACGAAGGAAGAAAGGCGCTTTGTGATTAAGGTTAATCAAGTTTCAGTACAATTTTTTTTTTTACAAACTAGAATCACACTAATCTTTTTTTCTTGCTCTAATGTGTGGCTGTTGAAATCCTCAGCTGTGATAAATTAAGCTACTTATTAATCTAATTATCGTACATTCATCCTAGAAACTTTCATGTGACTTGAAAAGGCTATTCAACCTTTTCCCTCCCCTCCTAGAAAGGGCTCAACCTTGTACCAATTAAGATCATTCTGAAGTAAGGCTTTAAAAAAGCTTTCTCTAATCACCCAATGGAACATGGACCAGTGGAAACCAAACTCAGAGCTCTGGGAAAAAGTTTAGCATTCCTTTCTGTCTGCCAACTTTTATGGTTTCATTGCACAAGGGAGGAAGACTTCATTTTCCTATTTAGTTGTTCTTTCACTGACCTCCAAATAAAGGCCATGTAATTACTGAGCAAATAAAGTTGCAGCATGTGTTTTAAAAATCAATTGCCATTCTTGGACTATAGAAATGTAACAATACACAGATTTGCCGGAAAATGCCCAGCGCCAACCATATGAACTAAACCCTGTACTGTATCTGTACAATGGAGTAGTTTTGACCCCTAAAGCACATATTTACTATGCAGATTTTTTAAAGGCTTCTTTTATGACTTATCTATTGATATTAAAATGTCCCTATACTAATATAGGTTCAATTTAGGATTAAAAATATGTTGCAAATGTATCATATCTTAAACATCCATTCATTGCCAAATACCTTATTTCTTTTTTTTTTAAGTGATGGCATAAATGGAGCTGTTTTACATTCAAATTAAACTAGCTATTAATTTGAATGCAAAGCAGCTCAATGTACAGGATGCAGTTTCAATGACAGGTTTACCCCAAGACAGAATGCAAGAGCGGGTCCACATGGGTGAGTCTAGGCGGATTGTCCCCCTACTCTGGGTGCCTGGCAAACTTGCTCACTGTGAATAGTTTTTGAAGTGAAGATTAAAAGAGTGGAATTATAAAGTATAATTACATTTTATTGAAACTCTAGAAATCAGAAAAAATTCAGCAGGAAACTTTTAGTGAAACATGATGTGTTGTCATTATCATTAAAAGATAAAAGTTCCATACTGTTTTTATCTGTTTATTTGGAAGAAATCCAGCCTTTACAGTTATGCAGGAAACAAAAAACGGGAATGCAGGAGTAATTATTAAAACTGTGTGATTTGTTATCTCAGCTACTGTCTTTCCAAATGGTAATACGATATCAGCAGCTGCAGACGGTCGCTGATTTCCTCTATTAGTAAACAAGTACTTTGGAGACCTGTGTGAGGCACTTTAAGCTCGCTACTCCCCGAAGTGCTGTCAGGCTTAACTACTAATCCATGGTATTTCAGAGCACTGGAAATTCATCTTTATAAAACCTGAACAAAAAAGGGAAAAAAGCCTGGAGGGCATGAGCTCCCTCTGGTGAGACAAATGACATGTTCATTTATTAATGAAACAATAACCCTGGAAAGAGGATCAAAGCACATTCCATCCTCACTTTACAATCCCCAATTTTCTCAGGCCAAACCATTTAATTGAGCCATGACAATGGAATACTTAATTGTTGCCTGAAAGTTTTGAAGAAGCGACTTCTTCAGCATCAATGTACATTTCAGGATTATGATTCAAATATAATATAGCTGGATTGAAGCTGGTAGAATTTGATTCTTCCAACATTGGGGGGCCTTTGGCAGACAGAAGAAGGGATTTTCTTGAACATGCTTGTGGCCTTCACCACAAACACCTCTTGTTCTATCACTGCCTTTTCCCTTGCCTGAAATAGGCCTGATGGGTTACTTCCTCATGATGAAATAACCAACCTCCGTTTGTGCATGATTGGGTAAAACTCAGGTTCTTTTTGGCATGCCCCTGGCATCTAGGACATAATGAGGAACAGGGAGTGAAAATCCCAAAGTCCAGGAGTTTAAGGAGTTTGGAAGTATTTAGTGTGGTGATTGTCCTTGTTGTTTAGTTGCTAAGTCATGTCTGACTCTTTGTGACATCATGGACTGTAGCCCCCCAGGCTCCTCTGTCCATGGGATTTCAAGGCAAGAATACTGGAGTGGGTTGCCATTTCCTTCTCTAGGGGATCTTCCTGACCCAGGGATTGAACTTGTGTCTCCTGCTTGGCAGGTGGATTCTTTACTACTGAACCACTGGGGAAGACCCTATTCCATTATATAATTAAACCAAAGAGATGTAACCATCTTATATAAACTGTGAAACTGTTAGTCGCTCAGTCATGCTTATTTAAATGTATCAATTTTATACACTTTGATCTCAATTTTGTAACCTCTTATATCTTTAACTTTAGTTTTCATTAGGATCCATTCAACAAGCTTGGTCTTAGAGGAAGAGTTTTAGAAGTTTTTCTTTTCTTTTTGTTCCCTGTCCATTTGACCTACTTTAATATGAAAAGCTCTAGGATCCTCAGAGTGGAGTTGAGCTGAGCCTCAGGCCCTTTGGCCTAACTGTTGCCCCAAATAATTGCTGATCAGATATATCAGTGTTAATTTTTCTAGCCTCCTAATATATACGTTTTAAAACTAGGGTGAATAGAACAGACTTGTTTGCCTTTTCAAGTCGAGGATGAGTAGGGGGTCTTTGGCCCATTTAACCTTAGGCGATGTAGTAATATCAAATCTTGTTTTAATCATGTAAATGTCAATTTTATTTATCCCATTTTAAATAGCCATCTAAAGAGTTCTTTATTCATTGGAGATAATTTCTTTAAAAAAAAATTCTACCTTGTTGGAAATATGAATAGTAACTCAGCGTGGAGCCAGCATTAAGTCTGGACAGGCCCATTGCCTGTGCAATGGGAAAGGCAGACTCACTCTCTGTGGGTTATTCACCAATTGTATTTGCACGTGACTATCAGTATTCTGTCCTGCTGAAACTAACAAAGACACAAAATTTTCAAAAAAAGAATAAGACTGTGTTTAATTTCTACCTGTTAACCCTGGATTTCACCACAACATTCTATGTTGATACATTTGTGTGTATGTTTATATAATTTTTCTAAGGTTTATTTGACTCCTATTTTTCAAATTAGAAGAGTCTTAAGGCACAGAAGTGAGGAGTTTAGAAAATCCTTGCTGCTTTACTGGGCAGAAAGGACCATGAAAACTTCATATGGTAATCTCCTGGACTCACCTGCTTTAAATTCAACCATTCTAGGCCAGTTTGATTCTAGGCCCAATTTTCAATCACATGGCATCATTTGGGGTCTGTAAATAGACTTCCTTTTTCTTTGCACCTGCTCATATTTATTCCTTAGGAGACCCAGTAAGTCAATGAAAACCGATAGTCAGAAATGAAGGTTGTGAGCAATAAAAACAGTCATGTTTTTATGTTCTTGAGCATCATCCACTTTATTAAGCCTTATGTGAGGCGGAGAGTGTAGTTTGAGATGATTTTTCATTATGTGTACCTAAGATCTTTCTTTCTGTTCTGATTTTTAATATCAGCCTTATAAAAGTCTTTCTTTTTACTCTAGGTAGTTAAGCTTATGAGTAAATATTAGACTTACAATGTAAAGTATATTTACATTAAATTTTAATAAAGTACCTAGAAATTTTTTATAAAGAATTTTTTCAGGGACTTCTCTGGCAGTCCAATGGTTAACATTCCTTCAAAAAAGAAGATTTTACAATAAGGCCATCAATTTGAAAAGTTCCATTTAGTTTGAGCTCTTCTTAGCAAAAATTTGTGCAGTATAATTGTTTGGGCTGCTCATCAGGGAGTGGTGGTGATTCAAAGTGCATAGTTCAGTTCTACATCAGACCTCGGGGAGAACTTGGAACCCTCTAGGTCAACAGTCGTAGCGGGTACTGGCCCAAGAACCAAAAGCAAGTTTCAAAAGGAAGGTCTGTGTCTTCAGCAGAAACAATTATTTTTCTAATCTCCCTGTTTGATTATCTTTCATTCCCAAATACAGAGTATTTATTTCCAGAATATACACTCAGAAAGACTTCGTGGGCTTAATGCGTGACTGTCATGACAGAGATGGCCACATCACAGATTTCATACAAGCCAAAGATGAAACAGAGCAAACATACTTACATTTGCTGAAAAGATATGCTTCCACATCTCTGCAGGCACATTCAGTTAGCATTTGTATTATTTATTCATTCCTTTTTTTTTTTCATTTTTAGACTGTCAACTGGTCATACAGTGATTGTCGATTGAGATTCTACTGCATGTATATCATACACATGACAACAGATACAGCTGGGATCGTGTTTTTAAAAATATTTATTATTTACATTTGGCTGCATCAGGTGTTAGTTGCAGCGTGCGGGATCTTCACTGCGGTGCACAGACTCTCTAGTTGTGGCCCAGGGGTTTAGTTACCCCACGGAATGTGGGATCTTATTTCCCCCATAAGGGATTGAATCCATGTCCTCTGCACTGCAAGGTGGGTTCTTTTTTTCCCCCAATTAATTAATTAATTTTAATTTGAGAATAATTACAGTATTGTGATGGTTTTTGCCATACATCCACATGAATCGGCCACTAGGTATACATGTGTCCCCCCGATCCTGAACCCCCCATCCTCTTCCCCCCACCCTATCGTCCCAGAGTTGTGTGTATGTATGTATGTTAAGATATGTCAGAACTGAAACTGTATATAGTTGAGGGAAGAGCGGGGTAGAGATGAATAATATGGAGACAGAAACAGAGTTCTCCTTCAACATTAGTTTGAAAAGGGACAAAGACCTTTGGTGCGTGTCTTTTGAGTATATGATGAAAATATTTACTCAATAATGTTGATCAAGCAACTGCCACATCTCATGCACCATCTCATGTACTTAAACAAGAAAGGTCATTGTTCCTTTCTCCCAGGATTTTCCATTCCATAGCCTGACTGCGAGTGCATAATATATACACACAAAATAGTTGACTCATGGTGGATGAGAAGGCTCCATTGAAAGGGACAAATAATAACTTCAAGGTGAACTCTAAATTTTCAGTCATTGAGCTTGGGCTTCCTATCTCCCAATTTGCTGAGAAATGTGCACTCTGGGAAGGAAGATAGCAAGAGATGCATGAAGAGGTGCATGCATTCACCAATTCCCACATTTATGAACTTTATTTCTTGAAAAGAGAAGCAAATTTATTACTAAGGGTGTAATGTTTGATCATTTTTACTCTCTGTCATAGCAGATACAAAAACTGATATTCCTGTTATAATGGTGAATAACTATTCTTTAAACCATCAAGATAGAAGATTACTGACATTCTAGAATAAGGATTTAAAGTAGATGAAATACAGATGTATATATAGTTAAATGAACACCTTTAATAAGCACTAAGAATAGAAAAAAAACTATGGTGTTCTTTGCCTCTTCCATTGCCCAAGTAGCTAAAATTTAAAACCTATGTCAAACAAAAAGCAAATGTAAGAAGAAATAAAGATATGATTTCCTTCCCCATACTGCTGCTGCTGCTAAGTCGCTTCAGTCGTGTCCAACTCTGTGTGACCCCATAGACGGCAGCCCACCAAGCTCCGCCGTCCATGATGACTACTTAAAATTGTTTTGGGATTCCTTAAAAAATAAACTATAAAATCGAATATGTATATATATTTATTTACTATTCCTGATGCCTCTGGTATACTGGTAATGGGTAATCCTGCACTGTTTTTGCATTATAGTTTAAAATGTGACTACATTGTTTTTCTTTTCTACTTTTCACTGATGAAGTAGCTATCAGAATGCCCTGTTATAATTTTAAGTTCTGCTTTCTTTCTATTCCCAAATTCTGTTGGTAGTATACAGGAGCTCTAACAAAACA
Organism: Bos mutus; assembly: GCF_027580195.1. Lineage (NCBI taxonomy): Eukaryota > Metazoa > Chordata > Mammalia > Artiodactyla > Bovidae > Bos > Bos mutus. The sequence goes on along the minus strand of NC_091626.1, from coordinate 39,367,787 downwards.
CTTCACCAGTCTCATTTAAGGGCAATTATTTCTTCTTAGCATTCTAAGTTATGGTTAAGTTCTCCTAAATGTAACACAGAAACAAGCACCATCTATTATCTCTACAGACTCTCCTTGGTCTATACATCCATTTTATTACAAGCCAGATAAGCTTATAGTATAGAATATTTAGAAAATATCTAAATAGTTCAGGATAAAATGTTCAAAATAAAGTCATGGCTCTTAAACAAAACAAGATGCTATGCTTACTGTTTGCTATCTCCTTCTTGATCTCAATCGATTAATGAATGGTAGCTAAGTAACTGCTGAAATAGTTTCAAATATATTAATAAAGTCAAATCACAAAATCTAAACCAAACCATTTATTTTCTTATTCTCTGAGGTTGGTGTTTACATTTACTATTATTTAAAATTATGCAATAAATATAATACAAAGGATATTTTAAATAAGAAAATTTTAATTAATAATTCAATACATTTTTCCTACCTAAGATTTACCTTTCTTTGATATCAAAGATGTTATAAACAATAATTTTTAAAGTTGTTATTACATTTTGTAAAAATCAATAACTGATAATTAACAGTTACTGCTCTCTCCAAATCCCCTTGCATTCTCCACTCTCACTGGACACATGATTTTATTACATAAAATAAGTTAATTTTGTTGACTATATACTCATGACAATATAGTAGCATCAATATATAAGAATTACACACCAAACAGTTGTAAAATAATTTATATCTCTTACTTGAATGATTTCTGATTGCGTTACACAGGTACTGTACTTACGTAAAGAAAGAATAGTCAGTGATATAACTGGTCAGTAATATAACATAGAGATGTTCTCAGCTTTGGGGAAACAAAATGGCTCCCTCAATCTATTTGTGGAGGATACAGAGAACAATCTCTATCACATTAATTAGACTAACTTCCAGATACATTAACCATTTTGCATTGTGCATATTTCTAAAATGCAGCTGTTTATCTGACATGATATATGGGATGTTAATAATTAATACATTGTTTAAAGTCTCAGGTTATCATTTAGTTTTCTCTTAGTGATTAAAAACTGAAAGTATTGGAATATTTTCAGAAAAGAAAATATATTCTTTCAGAGAAGCAGTCATAGCACATTTGTATTGCAGAGAGAGACAGGCCTCGAGTTGTTTCCCGAAGCCCTCTGGAGCTGAGAATGGCCTCCAGGGGGACCAGGCTTAGCAAAGTGCAAAGTGGCCCAGGAGCATCCCTGCTCAATTCAACAGCAAGGCGAAGACAAGAGCTGACGAACAAAACGGAAAACAACTTTCCCAGACCTCAGAGAGAACACTTGGCATTCCTGAGGGACAGCTGCTTGCTGGTAGAAGTTATGATAATAAACTAAACTGGGTGAGCATTTCCTAAGAAGAAATATTTAATTATCCTGCTCACCATTATGAGGAACTTCTGCCACTCTTCATGTTATTATACAGTAAATAACCATTTTTCTAAAGGACAGAGCTGTTTTAATTACATGACAATGAATGCATAATTATTATGTTTGTTAGGAATGAATCGCAAGACAACAGACTTGATATTGCTGCTCTGGTTAGTGCATCTTAATTACTTTTTCATTTATTTTGCATATAAAAGCTATTTGCTAATTGTCTTTGCTGTAAATATGCAAAATATAATTAGTCATTCATAATTCTTTATGTGTTATCTAACTGTACATTTGTTTCTGAGGAACATATATTAAAGTATGGGTATTTAATGGGCTTTTTTTTTGGTGTGTGTATTCTGCTTTTTTTTTTTTCTTTTAAAAAAGCATAATTTTAAGTAAAAATTAGGCACATAACAGTATTAACCCTATTCTTAATGAAACTTGCTGTAAAAAAAATGGAGAATGAAAAATATGGACTTATGGAGAAAATGCCAAAGTATGTGGAGTTTTAAGAATCTTCCATGTGAAGACACTGATGATGACATGAAGTATCTCTTATTAAGCCTTTAAATTAACCTTTTAGATAATCTCCAAAGCTATTCGGATAAATCTTTAAGCATTACCAATTTCAATTTAAGTTTTTATGTATTTCTGTGAATACTTACCAAAAGGAGGAAAGAAATCCATGCGTGTGCTTAAGCATGCATTTTAAAGTGCCCCCAATAATTGCTCGTATCTGTTTAAAACTTGAGCTAAACACTCAAGATTTTCAAGTCTTAACTCTTGAGTATTTTATAAAATCTATGTAAGTGGCAGCATGAAGGATTTTGGGGAATAAATTAATTCTTTAGTGAATAATGTGGATATTATGACGTGAACCTACAGTGAGGTTTGGCATCTCAAAAGTGAACCGTACCAGCCTTCTCAGCTTGAGGAACATTTTTCTTTTTTTAGTAGCTGGAAACAGAACTTGGACTAGTTTCTTCTCTGGTTATCATTTCAACATGAACTGATATTGCAGAGAGTGTCTCTTTGCACTCAGATCCATTACAATGACTGACTGGTGAAATGGACCACGTGCTTTCAAATAATGCAGATATCAGGAGCATCGACCATTGATTCAAATTTTTCTTTTCACTTGTCTCCATAAAATCCTGCCAGTCCATCCTGCTGATGCATGTCACATTCTACTTTCTTCACCTCAAACATTTGATTTACTAACCGGTTGTACTGTTAATCTCATGTCATGACACTTCTATTCACTTCTGCTTTTCAACTGAAAACAGCTTCCTATGAAGATAAAGCTAGGTAAAATCTATTGTAAAGAGGAGAATAACTTGAATGCAGCTATCATATCAAAATGAAAACACACTTCTGCTCTCTTCACCCACTAGACATCCTGAATACTTTTCTTAATGATGAAGTCAAATAGAATAGCTGATGAGAATACGACTGATGATAATTTTTTTTTTCCAGAAGTAATCCTACTCTGTAATTCTGTAATTGTTCTTATTTATGTTCGGTAAATCTTTTTAAATGAATATATATAAAAACAGGATAATGGCAGAGTGTGAATTAGGAAAAAAACTCAAACGTGCTTCAGAAAATTGTGATATGAATACATTATGTTGATTCTGGTTTATCATAAAGCATTTAAAACCAGCACTTGCAAAAACCATAGCTGTTATATAGGTTTTGTTGTTTTTATTGTGGAATTTTCTTTTCGGCTCCTTGAATGTTTTTTCTTTTGCCTTCAGAAGAGCTGAAAAACAAAAAGTGAAATGTGTATTTCGAATAGCATTCCACTTACTTCGAAAAGCTGTACAGATAACACTCTCACTACCAAAATCACAATCTTAAAAAAAT